>NC_056680.1:142282491-152282491 GCF_018350215.1 Panthera leo | reverse complement strand
GTGCAATGAACAACATGAGCTACCCTAGAAGGGCTTTCCAGATGCCAATGGGCAGCAGCCTTGCTGCCTTCAATTGCCCTCCTGCTCATGGTACCCCGGACTCCAGGGTGCCCTGTGTTGGCTTCTCAAGCGCTCCATGTTCCTTCCATGCTGCCATGTAGAGTCAGGCAAGGGACTCTGGCTCACCAGTGTCAAGGGACAGGTAGGTGAGGGAAGCAAGCTCTGAGCCCCCAGAGAAGGGCTGGGACAAGGTGTGGGCATGCACGTGAGCTCTGCAAGTATGTTCACAGCCGTGTGTACAGTGAAGGCTGATTAGAGGAATTTACCAGAAGGAGACTTCCTGCTGCCCCAGGGCTTGTACAAGAAGCCTGAAATGGTACATTCTCCACCCACTGCTGCCACCAGCTCTCACATAGGGTAAGTCTGGATGGAATGGTGACTTTGTGGGGTGCACGGGATGTGTGTGACCCTGGGGCTGGCATCCATCACCTCAAGTAGCATCTCCCAAGGAGAGTCTCCACCCTCTTGACCTGTTCTTGGGCAAGTAGTGTGTGGTGTGGGGGAGGAGAGCCATGATGGGGCCCAGGGAGGGGCAGGAAGGCCATCTGGACGTCCTGTGGCAGAGGGTGAATCACTGCACACTCCCATGGCTTGAAGCTCCCTGGGTACTGCATCTTGCCTATTTACCTACTTGCTTACAGTTCTGCGGTCTGTACTTTGCAAGCCTTTGAGCACAAGGCTGCCCTTGGTTTCCAGTTGAAACTACCCTTTTCAAAAACTCCTGCTCTGCATTAGTTTGCTGGGGTTGCTATAACAAAGGACCACAAACTGGGTGGCCCAGACCAACAGAGATGTGTTGCCTTACTGCTCAGAGCCTGAAAGTCTGAGATCAACATGTCAACAGTGCTGGCTCTTTCTCTCCGAGGGGGAGAATATGTTCTAGGCCTCTCCCCTAGTGTCTGGTAGTTTGCTGGGGATCTTTGGGATTCCTTGGCTTGTGGACGCGTCACCCTGATCTCTGCCTTCAGCACGTGTTGTTCTCCCTGTGTGCAGATCTGTGTCCAAGTCTTCCTTTTACATAAAAAACCCGCTGGATTAGGGGCCCGCCCTATTCTCATGTGACCTCTTAAACCATTATACCGGCAACGACCGTATTTCCGAATAAGTTCACCTTCTGCGGTCCTGGGGGCTTCAACGTAAGAAACTGCAGAGGATGCAGTTCAGCCCATAATACTCCCTCCTTCCCAGTAGTTTCCTTCATTTGACCCAGTAACAGGAATCTGTCAGGTGAAAACGTCTCCTTGAGGGTACGAAGAATGGGACAAAATTTTCAACAAAGAGTCACTATGGAAATAAATGAGGACCACTTGAGGAGCCAAAGCTATTCATTCCGAGCTTGCTCTAGCGACGGGGCCGGCCACTGTCACTTCCATTTGGCAGACAGGCAGGCAGGGGAGGGGGAAAGCTTTATCGTGAAGAGCGGGGAGGCCCTGCATCTTCCATGCGCCCTGATTGTAGGCTGTTGGCATGGATCAGCCGTAGGTGGGCTAAGGAGTGGGGTATCCTGTGTGCCTGGTTAAAGGGGCACATTTGGCTTTCCCTGGATGGTCCTACGTTGGAAACGGGGGCGAAAATTAAATCACCCAAGCTATCTGTTACTAACCAAATCCTGGCTGTTTGGGCCAGTTGCTGTGGAGGGGTTTGGCTTCCTGACCTGGGTGCTGCAGGTAGTAGTTGGACTTCCTAGACCAAATTGACTTCCTGGACAGGTAATGTGTTGGCTGCCCGGACTCGTTGCTGCAGATTGTGAGCCAAAGTTCCGTTCTTATGTATGATCTGGCCCCTGGTCCATTTGTCTCTCATCGCAGAATTAACTTGTTGGGCAGACCTGCCAGTTACTCGCTTCCACAAATGACTTAAGCATGTCTTATTATAAACTTATGGAGACAATAATTTAAATGTTTCCCCATCTTGAGGACTTTCCCAAGTTTTCCCAAGAGCCTCCTCCCCTGTAATGGCTTTACTCCGGTTGTTAGCACAGGCCACATTCTTGGGTCTCCTGTGATTGGCTAAATCATCAGATGTTTACTAAAGCGTGTGCTGCACACATAGGCCTTGGGTGGATGGACCCCTGCCTTCAGAGGGACCAGTGAGAAAGACAAGCAGGTAGATAGTATAGTCCAACCTGCTCCGTTGTCAAAGGTAAAAAAAAGTCAGACGCTGAAGTGGCGAAGGACAGATTTTAATTGTAATATACTATTACTCTAGGGAAGAGGGTCTAGCGGGAACTCAACTTCAATTATACAGAGGTGATTGGGTGTGTTAGGGGAATGAGGGGGTAGGGAGTGGGGTGAGCCGGGGCTCAGTAGAGTTGGCGGAGTGAGAAATTACAAGAGTCAGGTCAGTGTAAATGTCGATTAGGCCAGCTGTGACTGCCCGCTGTCAGTCGTCCAAGTTAGGATTCTGTCCTCCCAGAGGCTGGGGAGACAGAGGCCCTGTCCTTCCCGATGATTACGTTATAAAGGATAGCTTTCAGGTCCCGGTTGTGGCGGATAGATAGATGGATAGATAGACAGATATGTAGGTGTAGAAATAGACATTTACATCTCAAAGGGACAGAGGCAGAATTCACAATTGTGAGGCTGTTTTAGTAAATGCTCTAAGAAATGCTCTAAGAAAGAGTTAAATCTTTCGTCAGTCTGGAGCTTTCTCAGGCAAGCATTTGGTGAGGCTGGATCATCCTAGGGATGTGACCTTGAGCTGTTAGAATCTGTTGGTGTTTAAGTCTCTGAATATGTGGGAGAAGGTGGACCTATCAGAAGAGGGAAGAAGGGGAGGAGCAAGGTTGAGGTTTATGGGGCCTAACATGTATACAATTAAAAGACCCTCTTAAAAAAAATACAGAATTAGGGGCGCCTGGGTGGCTCAGTCGGTTAAGCGTCCGACTTCGGCTCAGGTCACGATCTCGCAGTCCTCGAGTTTGAGCCCCGCATCGGGCTCTGGGCTGATGGCTCAGAGCCTGGAGCCTGCTTCCGATTCTGTTTCCCTCTCTCTCTGCCCCTCCCCCGTTCATGCTGTGTCTCTGTCTCAAAAATAAATAAACGTTAAAAAAAAAAATTAAAAAAAAATACAGAATTAGAAATACAAAATTAGGTAGTTGGGGGGGGGGGGGGGTTGTGGTGGAGCAGGCAGTGAGGTGACCTGAGCTGTAAGCTTCTCTTGGTTCGTGAGAAATCTACCTCTTGGGAAGGGTGTCTTTTGGGCCCTGCGAATGTCAAGAGCAAAACTGGTGAGGATAGAAAGGCCTGGCATGTTTAAGAACTGAAATCACTCAGAACTGGGTGTGGGTGAAGGATTTGTAAGACATTAAGCTAGAGAAATGCCCGGGGATCCAATTACAGAAGGCCTTAGGGGTCATCCTAAAAGTATGGATTTTACTCTGTCAGCTGTGGGAGTCACAGGGGCATTTCAGGCAGAGGAGTGCCTTGATCATTTACTTACGTATTAGAAAGAATGATTATTCTGGAAGGAAGTCTGGAGGATGCGCTCGACCAGGTAAGGCTGGAAGGAGACGCCAGGTACAGGTTGGCTACAAGGCACTCCTACCACACGCCAAGGAAGACCTATGTAGTCAGTCACAGCACATTATGTGTACATGACCTTAGAACAGATGCCAGGGTGCCGACAGAGAAAGCTGCTTTCCATCAAAAACATTTCTAGGGGCACCTGGGTGGCTCAGTCGGTTTAACGTCCGACTCTTGATTTCAGCTCGGGTCATGAGCTCGCGCTTTGTGAGTTCTAGCCCTGCATCAGGCCCTGTGCTGACGGTGCAGAGCCTGCTTGGGATTCCCTCTCTCCCCTCTCTCTCTCTCTGCCCCTGCCCTGCTCATGCTCTCTCTCTCTCTCTCTCAAAATAAACTTAAAAAAAAAATTAAAAAACAAACATTTCTAGATTATTGTTTCTCTAAGTTTAAAGGTAAATTTATATGCATTTTTATGGAAAAGAGGCCCAGGCCAGCCTCAGGCTTGTTGATGAGTTTTGCATGCATAGTATCACATTTTATTTTTAATAAAAAATTATATATTTATTTGTCCTTAGATATCATACATATAAAACGGAATCGATTTTCAGATGATGATTTTTAAAAGTCAGATAATTATACCACACCTTAATGTTTAATATTTTATGCCTTACACTTTGGTACAGAAAATGCCTTGAGCAGTGTGGGCTCTGTATCACACAGCCTGTGACAGTGCTGAGGGCGACATCATTTACTAAAAGCAAAAATCTTAAATGAAAACTGCTAAGCAAGTCCTGCTGCTTTATACCAGGGAGTTCTTAGATCCCTGGAAGGGGGTACTTGGTTTTCCCCTCCAGGTTTTCCTTTTTAATTTATTGACAAATCTTTGCTTTGATAGAATAAAGAGATTCCATGCTGAGAGGGAAGATCTGAGATAAAGCATGTGGAAAGCATAACCGTCAAATTATATAACTGTCTTTCTCGTCTCAAAGGGAAGAGGGATTATTTGTGTTTGGTCTGTCCTTCCTCTTGTACAGATGAGAGAAGGGCGATTGATTCACAACACGCCTAACTCTGAATTCGGCAGTGGCGGCCACATTCACTTGAATTCGCTTGAACGTAGTCTAAGAACTTACAAGTTGTCCAGATTGGAGGGGATGTCAGGCACCGACTGGTGTTCTGGCTTTCTGCCTTTTAAAGCAGCAAATGAAATCTTACTGTGGGGGTCTGGTATAGACGGGGTAAGAGCCATGCTGCTCTGGTTGCAGGGACGGGCCTTATGCCCGCCTCCTTCCGTGCGGCCCTCCAGGCTTTTCCCCTGAGTTAGTAAACACTGACGTCCATTTCCTACATTTTCCACTTAGAAAACTGACACTCTGAGAGTACGTGGGCTCAGTTGGTTGAGCATCCATCCAACTCTTGATTTCCACCTGGGTCATATGATCTCCTGGTTTGTGAGTTCGAGCCCCGTGTCGGGCTGGAGCCTGCTTCGGATTCTGTATCTCCCTCTCTCTCTGCCCCTCCCCAACTCATGCTCTATCTGTCTCTGTCTCTCAAAAATAAATAAATGTTAAAAAATTAAGGGACGCCTGGGTGGCTCAGCCGGTTAAGCGGCCGACTTCAGTTCAGGTCATGATCTCGCAGTCCGTGAGTTCAAGCCCCGCGTCGGGCTCTGTGCTGACAGCTCAGAGCCTGGAGCCTGTTTCAGATTCTGTGTCTCCCTCTCTCTCTCTCTGACCCTCCCCCGTTCATGCTCTGTCTCTCTCTGTCTCAAAAATAAATAAACGTTAAAAAAAAAATGCTTGCAGATGTTAAATCAAAGGGTGGGACTCCCGAGTTTTTCCATCTCTAAGGAATTCAGCCATCACAGATTGTGGAAACCCTTTCCTCCGCTGTCTAAAAAAGTGGATCATGCTCATGTATGTTCATACCGTTGCATCGTGCCGACACTTCTGTGCACATTGTTTATTTAACATGTAGGAACAGTAAATCCACCCATTTTATCGATTAAACAACTGAGATTCTGAAACTACCTGGCTCTTGAGAAAACAGCAGACTGAGGCCAGGCAATTGTTTCAGTGCCCCTTGTCAGGGAGATGTACTGAGATTTTCTTTTTTTAAATGCTTAGTTTTGAGAGCCAGCACAAGCGGGGGAGGGGCAGAGAGAGGGTGACAGAGGATCCGAAATAGGCTCTGTGCTGACAGCAGAGAGCCTGATGCAGGGCTCGAACTCACACACTGTGAGATCATGACCTGAGCTGAAATCAAGAGTCGGACACTTAACCCATTGAGCCACCCAGGTGGCCCGTATTGAGATTAAAAAAAAATTTTTTTTAATGTTTATTTATTTTGAGAGAGACAGAGCATGAGTGGGGGAGGGCCAGATAGAGAGGGAGACAGAATCTGAAGCAGGCTCCAGGCTCTGAGCTGTTAGCTCAACTGACTGGGCCACCCAGGCGACAACCCCCCCCCCCCCCCCCCCCCCCCCCCCCCCCCCCCCCCGCATCGAGATTTTCTAAAAGAACAGCCAAGCAGCTTTGAATCACCTACCGCCTCCAGGAGATGCTTCTTCCTGCTTCAGAAGCCTCTCCCTTTTCTGTATTGTTATTTTGTTTGTCCAATCTAAATACATACTCCCTCCCAAAGGGCAGAAATCGGCTCCCAAAGAGAGAGTCGTTTTGTCCTTTCTTCCTTCTGGTGAACCCACCCTCCTCTCCTCCTGACCCCACTGGAAATGTTCACGATGACCAGCAGCATCCTCATGCAGGATGAACAGAGACCAAACCAAGTGGCTTTTTTAGAGACTGGCTATTTTCAACCATTTATAGAGAAATGGAAGTGCTGTATGCGGAGCGATAAGCGTAAGTTCATCTAGGGCAAGGACTCATTCGTTCATCCATTCATTCATCGAACAAATGTTACGAAGAGCATTCTGTCCCCAGGAGCGAGAGGAAGTAGCACGGACTGTGTCTTCACGAGGGCTGCACTTCAGGGCGGAGCAGATGCGCCCCAAAAAGCACCAGCTCCAGGTCCCCCATGGCCGTCGGGGAAGGGAGTTCCAATCCTCCAATCTGGAGGCGGAGTTGGAAGGCAGACCCGGAGGCGAGGGCCTGGCAGCAGAGAAGTGGAAGATGTGGGGCTGAAGACTGGGCCATCGGAGCCCCGCGGCGCCCTGGCCCTGGATGTGCAGGGAGACAGGCCTGGGAAGGTGGTCGGACTCCCTCGAGGAGCCGAGGGCCAGACTGAAGTTCTTGTTAGGCGTTACTGAAGGTCATGCTCACAGCTGCCCCGGGAGTGGCCAGTGGGGAGGCAGGTTCCTGCCGGCGGTGAGAACTACACGGGATGTGTCTGCGACAACGTAGGGGCGATGTAGGAAGGCCAGAACCGGGGTGCCGGCGGGGAGAGTGGGGCGGGATGGCCCTGGCAGATACCTTGAAGAAGGGACAAGAGCTGGAGAAGCAAGGCACATGGGGGTGAGGACAGAGAGTGGGTCAATGGTGACGCTTCCGTTTTGAACTGCGACAGCGGCGCCTGTGACTGAAGCGAGGGATGGAAGACAATGACCTTTTTGGTGAGAAGGCTCTGAGTTTAGCTCCGAATGCATGGACAAGAGTCTAGGTCGCATGTTTCTTGTGCTTCCAGAAGGAAGCAGCGGTTACAAGAGAAGCAGTCCCCGTAGACCGAGAAAGGAGACTGTCAGCGCTCAGAAGGCACGACCGCCTTGTGAATTTAGGTGTGAAGCGGCACTGGCCTTCCTTCCTTGGATCCCCCTTTCCATCTTCCTCCCCTTTCAAGAGCAACCGAAGCACAAAGGTGACAGATGACCGTTACATGGCAGAAACCACATCGGCAACCACACTCCCCTCCCGCTGTTACCCACCCAATGGTGGCCACGGCCATTCTTGGGGCTGCGGCTCTAAGCCTCATGCTTGCAAATCCTTGGGCTCCTCCGGAGTGAGCTTCATCAGTTTATCCACACAGAGCAGGATGAGGGTGAGGAACCACAGGCTCCAGCCAACCGCGGCCGCGATCCAGCCGTATTCATCCACTCCAGTGTGGCAGCACCGGGCTGCCTGCGGGCAGAAGTCCACATCTAGTGGGGAAGAGAGGGCAAGAACAACGGGGTGCATCACACCAGCCCACCCAGCTCTTCTCCAACGTCCGCAAGAACAGGCAAGGAGGAAGAATACGGTAGCTAACATTTCCAAAGCGTGTGCATGCGCTGTTGCTACGTGCTTCACACACGTTCCCTTATTTATTTCTGCCAGAGTGATGGATACAGTTAGTGTTCCCATTCTACATGAACAAGCTGAGGCTGTGACTCACCCAAGATGGCAGAACAAGAGCTCCAACCCAAGTCTGTAGGAGTCCAAAGCCACGTGCTTCACCTCTCTGTGTTATTGCCCGTTACCCTCCTTCATAAGTGCCCGTAAGTAAACACATTCAGTCATTCAGTGAGGGCAGCATAAAGGGAGCCAGATATAGCATAAAGCAAAACTTTCTAGTAATTGGACGTGTATGACAGGGGTTGGTGCTTTATGAAGTACGGGCCTTCTTGCCATTGGGAATATTCAAGTGGGGGATGGACAGAAATAAGCAAAAGGTAAAAAACCAAGCTCCTGCAGAGGATAGAGGCGGATTTTCATGGCTTTTTCCTCTTCTAAGTTTCTAAGGCCTCTTTGGCTGCTGTCCTGTGGATGGGTCATTAAAGCCACCTATACTAAATATCATGAGCTTAGATCGAGGCCAAGGCTGAGATAGCTTTTTATATGTGCTATGCATGCAGTTCTGGAGGCCATGAACAAACCACACCGGTGCACAGAAAGGCCAGGCAGGGACTCAGCCAGTGGACACCAAACAACAGAAAGCAAGGAGGCTTAAGATTCCCTCCCAGGTCCAGGGCCACCTCTGCAGTTAGGGCAGTTGCCAGGAGAAGCTTACTGGGACACTGCTCCAGGGTTCCGGGGTCTGGGTGGTGGGTGGTCAAGGTTGCATTGATGCTGTTCCTTGCTTCTGGAAGAAAAGATAGAAGATGGTCTCAGGTGGTAGGAAAAGTCATTCCCAGGTATAGAGTTTGAAATCTGTTTTGTGAATCAGTAGTGATACTATGAGATTATTATAGACGTTCCACTCTAGGTACGTTACGACTTCATGCAACAAAGCCAACTCTCTGTTATGGACTGAACTGTCTCCTCTCCCATGAAGTTCATTGAAGTCCTAACCCACAGGAGTGACTGTATTTGAAAAAAGCGCCTTTAAAGAGGCAGTCAAGGTTAAACAGAGTCATATGGGTGGGTCCTCATCCAATATGACTGGTGTCCTTGTGGGAAGAGGAAGACACATCAGGGAGGCACCTGCACAGAGAAAAGACCTAGTGAGGTCACAGAAGATGGTCATCTGCAAACCAAGGAGAGGGGACTCAGGAGCAAACAAACCTGGTGGTGACACCTGAAGTCTTCAGAACTGTCAGAGAATAGATTTCACTTGTGGAAGCCACCCAGTCTGTGGTATGTTGTTATGACAGCAAATGAATACACTCCCCTTTTCCTTTCACCGTTATCATTCAGAGATGCTTTATCTGCATATCTCATTGACTCATTCCTTCACACCTCATATCCTCCAAATCTCATCTCTTCAGTGGCCAAGGGCCTGTTGTGTACAGCTTTCCAAACACTGTTTTAGCTGTTTTCTATACAAAGAGCTACATCCATAAGTGGTTTTTCTAGTATATATTAAAACAATCACTTAAAAATCTAGAATGTCGTTCCATAATTCTTCAATTCCCTTTAAAAACTTGAGCAAATGTTGAAACCTGACTTTGATTCTGTACTTCTGATGATTATGTTGGTATTACTCAGGCAGATGGTTATCACAAAAATGAAACCCTGTACAAACAAGTCCACAGGTTGCTAGAATATGCAGCCTTTAGAATTGGCTCTCGTTTAATAAGTAAGGAGCACAAAGATAAAAAGAGCTCTAGCAGGAATTCTCAAAGTTCTATCATTTTGGGGGTGAGGTGGGGCTATGGACATGAGCATAAAGATCCCAAGCCAGAAAAGCCATTGTCCATGTTCCCTCTCAAACTGACAATGAGCAGATGGATGATCTAAGTCCATTTTGTCCAATATGGCAGTGACTTGCGGCTATAAAAAATTCAGCTTCCTGGTCATATTGGCCACATTTAAAGTGCTCAGTTACCACAATGGACCACCACATTCCAACATACTACCATATTGGAAGCACAGCCTGGATCTGGAACATTTCTGTAGAGGCCACTTTTAGGCAATGGGCTTGAACCCTGGAAACTTGAGGACGACAAAAGGGCCCACAGTGACCACGGAGCTGAATGCCAACAGGCTGATCAAGTGACCCACCTTGAAATAGCCATAGGCCCCAACTGACCAATTATAACCAGGCACAGTTCCTAAGATTACCAAAAAAGAGGAAAAATTCCATACATTCCCCACACTCCTCTGTTCTGCCCTATAACTACAGCCCCTCACCACCACCGTGCGGCAGACAGTATCTCCTTTGCTGTCCCGCCTGCTGCTCCCTTGCAAAACTTCTATCTCATTTGTTCCGCCTTGGGTGAATTCTTTCACTGCCTGTACTGCTGGCCCCCACCCAGCAACTTGCATCATCAAAAAAATGTTTATTAGATAGTGTTAATCTAGGTAGATCAAAACCAAGAGATCAATTTTAAAGATTTTTTTCTGGACGTTATATTGATGTTCTGCTTCCTTGAGGATGCCAAAAACAAAAAGCAAAAACACAAAAAAACGTGTGGCTTGGAAACTTTCAAGGCCCCACTGACTCCAGGTCAGCGTGTCCTTCAAAGAAGCTTGTTGTCACGTAGCAGGACAAGTCAGGAGGAAACTTCTTGTTTAGCCAAAGCCATGAAATTGCTGCCCACTAATTTTATGCCACCCACCCACCCAGGCCACTCCAATGTCCTGCCTAAAGTCTAGTAATTACTTTGATGCAATCTGATTGTTACTGTAAATTATTTACAACTAAATGACTTAGAACTCAGTCTTTATTTGTTTTGGAGAGATTGATTCAACATTTAATTTCCCTTTTAACCCAGATGACTTCCTTGGCCTTGACTTTCATCTCCCCTCTGCCCTAGAATGGAAGTGGTCTACATCTAGAGCAAGTGAGTGGAAAAAACCTACTTAATCAGATGCTGGTATTAGGTTAAACCATTTGAAATTGCCATTTCAATAAGTCAAAAAATTGCTCAATATCAGTAATTTTATATGGTTCAAACTGAATAGCTTAGTTATTAATTTCTAACAATTTAAATCTCATCCTCCTCCCTTATAAGCACAGCTGGTCAGGGACTGGTCCTAGGTGGGGTCACTTCCAAAGTACAGGGTGCTGGGAGGACCCAACAATTCAGTGTAGTTAGATTTGTCAAGTTTTTTGAGAGCCTATCATAAGCAAGTCTCTGTGAAGGTAAATAAAACGAGTAAAACAGTCTTACTTGGGGAGGGGTATTGGAAAATAAAACAAATATGCTAACAGTCATTGAATGTTTACCATGTGCTAGTTTATTGAAAGTTCTTTACCTGCAGTACTCTAATTTCATCTTTATGACAACCCTATATATAAGCACTGCAATTATCCCCATGGTATAAGAGAGAGAACTGGGGCACAGAGAGGTTATGTAATTTGCTAAAGTTCACACAGCTGGTAAGTTGTGGAAGCCAGAATTAAGTTGAGGTTGAGTGGCTAGAGCTCACACTCGGAACCTTCAAAGAAGAGGTGGTGAGGCTGAGAGAGACAGATACTGCCCTGAGGGGGACGTTGACGGGTTGGCTTTGGGAGGGGGAAATCTCAAGGAGCTGTGGAGCAAGATCAAAGCTGGAGGGCAAAGCCAGGAGCTTAAGAGTGTAAGGGAGGTCTCTCTGCATGAGTTGCAGAGCCCAGCCTGAGAAAGCAAGACAGGGGCTGCCACTCAACCCCTCCAGCCTCTGTGATAAGTCAAGACAATAACTCAACATCTCCCACGCCCGCCGGCCGGAGAAGGTAGGAGAATGGTAGGCAGGCTTTGGCAGCTTTCATACCTTAAGGTTTTGTGAAAGTTGCAGAGGAAGTGCAGGATCAAGGGAAGGAGGGAGGACCTTAGGTGAGGATCAGGAGTACAAAGAGGGGATTGCAAACCACAATAGCCAGGGGCACTGAGAAGGAGCCATTGAGAAACAGCAACCAAAAAAATTTTAAGACAGTTTGGTCCCTTGCTGGGAGAGACTGTCAGTACATTGCTTTCTCCTCTTTGTGGCAAAGGCCAATTGAGATGGTTGCTCCTGTCCTAGCTAAGGAGTTGATTATTTGATCATGGTCTTAGGTAAACGTAAGACACCCCCACCCCAACCCACTACCTTCTGCCTAATCCTTTAGATGAAAAAGAACTGTTTGCTCTTTCCTTTGTGCAGGACCAACCCTAGCCAAGGAATCCTCCTCCCTCCTTCCCTCCCTTCCACCCTCCCTCCTTCCTTCCCTCCCTTCTTCCCTCCTCTCCCTCCCCCTTCCCAGGGTGGCCAAGAATAAAGTTCACAGTTCTACCTGCCAAGCAAGCCAAGTGGAAGGAGGCAAAGACCAGGCTGAGGGCCAGAGTGGCCCAGGGTGCAGGGGTGAGGTGCTTCATGCTGAGAGGAAGGCGTCTGTCTGCACTATCTCCACAGAGGAGTGCTGCGTGCCATGGGTCCTGTATGCACCGTGTCCGCAGGAGCTTGAAAGCAGTGTTGTCAGAGGTGAATTTCTGCTCTGTGTTTGGGGGAAAAGAGAGGGGGTGGAGCAAAAGAAACCAGCTGTCACTCCTTGCTCTTACCTCTCTAGAAAGGAAGCTGAACTGTGTTGGCTGGGGAGGGGTGGGGGTGAGGTGGGGGGAGGAAGGGAGGGGCGATTTATGCAATTCTTCCTTGAGTTCACATTTTATCCCTACTGATAAAAAAGAGGACAGGAGAGAAGTTTTGTGCTCTCCTGGTTCCTTGAAATTGAGCTGGCTGCCTCTTCCATTTGAGGTGGAGCACTGGATTCCTTCTTCTCTTTAGTCCAGTTTTTACTGAAACCTACTGTGTGCACCACACTATGCTAAAGTCTGGGGGACACCTGCCCTCAAAGTGCTTTTATTACAAACACACCTCTTTGAAACACAGTAATGTTTCAGGAATGACTCCAGAAGGACAAAGTACTTTGGTTCTTAGCAACAAGAAGCCACATTTACTGATAGGATGCTTCATGAAAAACATGGCATTGGCATTGGGCCTTAAAGGATGAATGGAATTTTGACAGGCAAAGAGAAGAGGAGGGCACTGTAGGCAGGAGGAACAGAGGAGTAAAGGTCCAGAGAGAAGGGGTGCTCGAGAGTCCACTGTGGCTAGAGTGCAGATAGGGGAGGAGACCAGAGGAAGGTGAGGTGGGTATGTGAATGGATAGCCATGAGGCTAGCAGATTGGAGTGCCAGGCTGGGGAGTTTGAAAGAATCAGTAGGCAAAAACAGGCTTTGTAAAGATTTTGAACCAAGTAATAACATTGATTGAATACCCACCATTTATATGAAAGGCATCATTCTAGGTATTTGGGATTCAATACCTGGGATTCAATGATGCCTGGCATGATCCTACTCTTGATCCTACTCATGGGCCAGCAGTGAGACCAAGTAGTAAAGAAAGACTTGTGATGCTGTATGGTAAGACTCCAATGTAGTATCCTCGGCAGTTGTGGAAATACACAAGAGAGAGTGGTTAAATCTGCCTGAGAGGTATGGGGGAAGCATTCACAGGGGAGGTGACATTTGTGCTGGGTATTAAAGTTTGCATACACAGATGGGAGCGGATGGCCTTTCAAATAAAAGGAATAGCACGCACAAGGGCAAGAGAATTGTCTGTGTGCATGCAGGCCTGCCATGTATAGATATATGCACTATTTTCTTGTACAAAAATTGGTTCAGTCAAGAGAGTGAGAGAGAAAGTCTAGCTCATTCAAAGCTATGCGGAAGGACATGTAAGCCATGTGTAAGCTCAGAGGAAAGGTGTCTTTGTATTGGACTGTGTATTGGAATACATCAGCTCAGAGGAGGCATTGTTTTCTAATTTGCCCTAAGGTACAAACTTTAGTGGTGGCCCTGTATTCTTGGGCTTGAGAGCTGGGGGCGGAAGTGCTTTAAGAAGGCTAATCTGCAGGTACACAAATCTAATTTAGACCTACCACTTGGTTGAACATTCAGTTATTGAGTAGTAGCCACTATGTGCTGGGCCTTTGGTGTGGCAGAGGGATCTGAAGTGGGTAAGGCAACACAGCTCCTGTCTTCAAGGAGTTCAGGGTCCAGTAAGGGAGATGGACAAACAAATGATGACAACACAATGAAATAAGTATGGTGAGGAAGTCTCTACAAAGAATGGGAAAATCGTGGAGGAGAGTTGGGGATGAGGGGACTCAGTGAACATTTCAAAATAAAGATGGCATTCTGACCTGAAACTTGAAAGCTGTGTAGTCCGCTAGGTACCGGAGAAGGGAACAGTGTGTGCAGGACCTCCGAGACATGAACGAACGTATGCCCCTTGTCCGGGGAGTAATTACCATCTTGGAAGCACGGGGTGGGGTCACAATGTGTTTGGTTTGACTAAGTGCACACTGTAAATGGTCTTGAATGCCAGACGAAGCAAACTGGACTCTGTCTTACAACTGGGGCACCTTGTAGGGAACTTGTACATGTGGATACCATTATATTTCAGAAACATGGAGGACAATCCACCAAGGGCAGGCCTGGATTCAGAAGATCCTCTCAGAAGCTGTTGCAAAAATCCCAGCCAGATGGGGTGTCTGGCTGGCTCAGTTGGTAAAGCATGGAGCTCGTGATCTTGGCATCTTGAGTTTCAGCCCCGTGTTGAGTGTAGAGCTTACTTAAAAAAAAAAAAAAAAAAAAAAAAAAAAAAAGAAAGAAAATCCCAGCCAGAGATGGAAAGAGCCCTGAATTTAAAAGTTGGACTAAGGATAGAGAAGAGGGGAACAGAGTCAAGAGGCATCTAGCTGGCTAATTCAACAGAAGGGAACCCGGGGAGTGGCATCTTGAGTGAAGACACGGTTTCCAGCTGGGGTTCCTGGGTGGCCATGAGGCCAGCCTCGGGTGGAATTCTAGCCTGGCTCTTCTTGACCAAGTGGCCCTGGCAAGTTACTTTATACATCCAAGCCTCAGGTTCTTTATCTGAGAAGGAAGAGGGTCTATCTCATGACTTGCTTTGATGACTTAATGAAGTAATCCATGCGAAGTGCTTCACACAGTGCTGCTGGCAGAAGGCAGTAAGTACTCAGTGAATGTTAACTACCCTTTTGACGGAAGGGTCCTTGCACTTAGAAAATATGGGACAAAGGCAGTTTTAGGGGAAAAAATAATGTTATTTACGTATTGGCTTATTTATATCCTGCCTTGGTCTAAAAAGGGCTTAAGGAAGCTTACATAGGATTAATTAAACTAGATAAAATAAATTTGAAATGAGTGGGAAGAAATGAGGCGAAGAGAAAGTTAGGGTAGGAAATATATAAATGAGTTTAGAGCGCAAAATGGCATGCATGTTTTCTAAGCTTTGTGGTGGTCAGTGGGAAGAGGGTAACATGGTCACGTGGATGATTCATGGGCTCACAAGATGAAAAAAAACCCAAAACAGCGTGAATACAACAGTTCCTGATACCAGACTAGAGAGACATTTTCTCCTTGGGTTCTCACAGAGATGACATTCCTTAATGGGACGGACACTCTTCTCGACATTTTCCTCACGGTAAACCCCACACTGAGCTTCATAGACGAGGGCTGATTTATCCAGTGGGCCCTAGAGATGACAGCAATGTGTGGGGTCAACGAGATTTTCAAGGATCTCAAAAATGTTGGAGACCTTCACGAAAAGAGGTTCTCAGCCGAAATATGAACAACAACAACAGCAGCCTGTGCATTCGAGAAGAAAAGATTTTTTTCTCAAAAGCAAATTTTATATAATTCGTTTTAAATATGGAAACAGAAACAATTGAGTGTAGGAGGTTGGGTGCGTGTTCATATGTTTGATGTGAGCGGGGCGTGTCCCTCCAAAATGATGACAGCCTGGGACATGGAAAGCCCGGCCTAGGGTGGTAGTGACAGTGGTTTGAGTGACACCCCTGATCTAAGCTGACAGCATCGTATCAAATTGTGCCAATGAAAATAATTCTGGATCTAGTAGATGGAGAGGGCAAGAACAGTAATCTGTCCCCTCTCTCCTTTTTAACCCACTGTTGTTTGACTGGGGACTGTTTTAGATGTTTCGAGTCAATTCAAAGAGAAACATTCTCTTAGCAGATGAAAGGATTTTATTATCCTAAAATAGGAAGGGCTTGACTGGTGTCTGCTAACTCATTAATTCCCAAAGGAAGGGCTGCATAGCAACTATTTTCAGAAATGTCACCACTATTAGCTGGTTTTTTTTTTTTGTTTTTGTTTTTAAAAAAAGAACAGGTCTGTAATAACTCCATGCAGTTGCCTCACCTAGCAACTTCTCCCATACATTTTATATCAGGTTTGCTTTGGAGAGCGTATGGGGAAGTTGATTGCTTAAAGCTAGACGTTCTGCAGGAACTTCCTCAAGATTTTTTTTTTTTTTTAATAGTTAAGATAGGTGTTTGGTTACACATACTTTTAAAAAAGTCCAGGCTAAAATATTTGTGGCCAGGCTCCATGGTGGTGATTGGGATGGAATTGGCCAGAGGGGTGGGGATTCCATGGCCCTCAGTGCCTCCGATTTTATCTGCTTTCCCTGATAACATTGCATGTAAAAAAAGAGAAGAAGGGGGCACAGTGTTCCCTGTGCCAAAAGACTGAAACCCAGCATTCTGTGGGCTGGAATGGCCTCCTATGGGTAGGATATTTTATGTTAAGGAAGCTTCCCTTGTGATTCTGATAGGCCCCTTTCCCATCCCTTCCATCTCTGGGAAGAGACTACTGTCTTTGAATTTGGGGCTTTGAACTGAGCCTGGGTGGCTCAGTTGGTTGGGTGTTGGGCGTCCGACTTCGGCTCAGATCATGATCTCACGGTTTGTGGGTTCAAGCCCCTAGTCGGGCTCTGTGCTGACAGCTTGGAGCCTGCTTGAGATTCTGTGTCTCCCTCTCTCTCTGTCCTTCCCCTGCTCGCACACTGTCTCTCTCTCTCTCTCTCTCTCTCTCTCTCTCAAAAATAAATAAACGTTAAAAAATTTTAAATGAACTTGGGGCTTTCATTTCCAATTAACCTGTCCTAAAGAGAATCTTGGCCCCAAATACAACTATGCCTGCTATATTCTAACTTGTGACCAGAGATAGGTCCATAGCTCTTCCTGCAGAGGGCTTTGTCCAAATGTGTTTTCACAAAATAATTGCCAATCTCCAGCTGCTCACAGGACTGAAACATGTAGTTTCACCTGAGCAGGATCTAGTTAACCACACTCACTGCTGTTCCGTTATGGCTCTATAATTTGGAGAGATTTGGAGTACACTTTTAAGAAAAATGAAGTCCAATCTGGAGATCATGCCATAGAGTTGATCAAAGTAACAAGGTGAACAAGGTCTAGAGCCCTCCATTTGGAACCATTTCTGAACAGTTCCCAGGATAATTCATTCATCTGCATTAATGCTTCTGTTTGTACCAGACAGAAGTGGGGTTAACAGAAGGATGGGATTTCCTCTTGGCTAAAGCCATCTTCCATGTGGGTCCTGGATCTCATCCCCTCCCTGCCCCCATTTTCTTGGATTGCCCTGCAATCTGTGAACATACTTTGATGATTTCTATGTTTTGCTATTCATTAACAACCATCGTATGGCCATTTTTTGGGTAAATATTTGGCAGTGATTGAAAAGAATGTGTCATGTAGTTGTGGGGTTCGGTGTTCCGTGTAAGTCCATCACATCAGGAGTGCTAATTGTGTGGTTAACATCTCCTGTATTTTTCCTGTTTTTAAAAGTCTGGTCTGCTTATTCAGTTGAGTACTGAGACAGATGATTGTGGGTTTCTCTCTTTGCTTTGTAGTTTTGTCTGTTTTCGTACTAAATATTGGAGGCTGTAATTAGGCCTCATGCAAATATAGAATTGACACCCCAGTGAACTGAACCTTCCTTAAAAAGTCATTTTGAAATACCCCTCTCTATCCCTAGTAATACTTTATGCCATCAAGTTTACTTTGTCTGATATTACTATACCACTTTTCTTTTGCTTAGTTTTGCATGCTGAATCTTTTCCCATCATGTCTTTGAGTTTTTCTAAATTCTTATTATGTCTTAGAAGTATACCTTATAAAAACACAGTGTAGGACTTAAAAAAAAAAAAAAACAACCCAGTCTTACAATCTTCGTCTTTAATTTGGCCGCTTAATCTGTTTACCTTGGCATGTGTTTACTGATCAGTTTAGATTTGAAGTTCTGTCTTACAAGTGCTCTTTGGTTTTCCCATCTGTTTTATATCTCTTTTCTCTTTTTGCTCACCACTTTTGGGTTGAGTCTTTTATTCCCTTTTTTTAGAGATTACTACATGTATTCTTGTCTTTATCAAAGTCTAATATTAATTGATACTTTTACCATCTTCCCAAATAATGGGAAGAGCTTGGAACTTTAATTCTACCTGTCCATTCCTGATTGTTCTATCATTACAGTCATGTATTTTAACTATATACATATCTTTTTAACTTGGTAACTCATTATTACTTTTTTTTTTTTTACATTTATTTATTTTTGAGAGACAGAGACAGAGCACAAGTTGGGGAGAGACAGGGAGAGAAGGAGACACAGAATCCGAAGGAGACTCTAGCCTCTGAGCCATCAGCACAGAGCCTGACGTGGGGCCCGAACTCACAAACTGTGAGATCATGACCTAAGCTGAAGCTTAACCCCTGAGCCACCCAGGCGCCCCTCATTATTACTTTTTTATTCAGTGAATGTTTACTTAAATTTATCCACATATTTACCAATTTATTGTTCCTTGATTCATTTCTGCATGTCTGGTCTTCCATTTATGATGCTTCTTAAGTATTCCCGCAGTGGAGTGACTAATGCTGTCAGTTTTTGTTCGTCACGATATGTTCTCATCTTCCTCTATTCTTGAAAGTTATTTTCACTGAATGTAGAATTCTAGGTTGACAGATATTTTCTTTCAGTGCTTTAAAAATATGATTCTATTTCTTTTGACTCCCACTGTTTATGTTGAGAACTGTCCATCTAACTGCCCTCCCTTATAAGTAATTTGTCTCTTTTATCTTTGGTTGTTTGTAAAATTCTTGTGTTGTCTTTGGTTTTCAGAAATTTTATTACAGTGTGTTCAAGTATGGATTTCTTTTTAATTGTCTGGCTTGACGTTTGTAGACAAGTGAATATGGAGTTTGAGGTCTTTCATCAGTGCTGAGACGTCGGCCATCAAATACTACCGTCCCATTCTTTTCTCTCCACTGCAGACTCTAATTCTCTTACTATTTCCTTTATTCTCTATCCTTTTGTTTTCATGGGCTTTATTCTGAATATTTTCTTCAGCCCTATATATTTTTTAAAATTTTTAACGTATTCATGTTTGACAGAGACAGAGTGGGAGCAGGGAGGGGCAGAGAGAGAGGGAGACACAGAATCCGAAGCAGGCTCCAGGCTCTGAGCTGTCAGCACAGAGCCCAACGTGGGGCTCGAACCCATGAACTGTGAGATTGTGACCTGGTTGGATGCTCAACCAACTGAGCCACCTATCTTTTATTAGAACTCTTATCATCTGTGTCTAATTTATTTTTATAACTACCCATTGGGTTCTTTTTTTTAACGTTTTATTTATTTTTGGGACAGAGAGAGACAGAGCATGAACGGGGGAGGGGCAGAGAGAGAGGGAGACACAGAATCAGAAGCAGGCTCCAGGCTCTGAGCCATCAGCCCAGAGCCCGACGCGGGGCTCGAACCCATGGACCGTGAGATCGTGACCCGAGCCGAAGTCGGAGGCTTAACCGACTGAGCCACCCAGGTGCCCCTTCCCATTGGGTTCTTAATTTCAGTTATTTTAGTTTTAGAATTTCCATTTTGTCCGCTATGAAATAACTTTTTGTTATACAGTCTCATTTTTCATGTTTGTGAACAGAGTGACCATAATTTTTAAAAATCTGTTTTATAACTTTAATATTTGTTCACCCCCACTGATCTGTTTCTTTTGTCTATTATTTCTGCTGGTTTTCATCCATGTTGCTGTGTTTCCTTATGTACCTGGTTATTTTTATTGTGTGCACAATTGCAATTACACATATTGTAAAAATAAGTAGGATGAGTCATGGGGTTTTTTGTTTGTTGTTGTTGTTTGTTGTTTTTTTGTTTTTTGTTTTGGTTGGGTTGCCTCAGTCAGGTACTTGGGGCCAACAACATTGTGTTACCATATGTCTAGTCTCCGATATTGGGCTATTTGTAGCTAAGTTGTAGACTTTGTAAGGGTTAATTTATTTTAGTCACCTTTCTTTCTATGTGAGGCTCATTGGAAATTTTTTTTCCCCAGGGAAATAGAGATGAGCATAAAAATGTATATCCAAGATTCTCTACCTCAACATTATAATATTTGTGAAAATGTAAGCCTAGAAGCACCTTATAGCGGAATAAAAGATAGCTTCTATCTGTTAAAAAATTTTTTTTTAACATTTATTTACTTTTGAGAGGCAGAGTGTGAGCAAGTGAGGGGAAGAGAGAGAGGGAGACACAGGATCTGAAGCAGGCTCCAGGCTCTGAGCTGTCAGCCCAGAGCCTGATGCAGAGCTTGAACCCATGAACCATGAGATCATGACCTGAGCCAAAGTCAGATGCTTGACCGACTGAGCCACCCAGGTGCCCAAAGATAGCTTCTAAAATGATGTTTTAGAATGATATATTTTTTCCTTTGATATTTAATGATTTGGAAAAACACTTGCTATATAATACAAAGCAGAAAGAGCAGGATGTGAAACTATATATTCAGTGGGATTCCAGCTATTTATTACACATGCATAGGCAAAGAAAAAGCTTGGGAAGCATCCTATCAAGATGTCAGCAGTAGCCATATCTAGAATTAACACTTTGAGACAATTTTTATTTTCTTCTTTACACTTTTATGGGTCTTTCAAATTTTCTGCAGTGAACACATATTACTCTTATAATCAGGCAATAAAATCAAATTAATGCATTTTATTTAATTATTCATTTATTTTAAAGATTTTATTTTTAAGTAATCTCTACCACCTATGTGGGGGCTTGAACTCACAACCTTAAGATCGAGAGTTGCGTGCTCTACCGACCGAGCCAGTCAGGTGCCCCTCAAATTAATATATTTTAAAAAAGGATATTTCACAGGAAAGCAATACAGTCACAACAGAGCAGATAGACTACATTTAACAGTACCTATCTGGTTGTGTGGGAAAATTTTCAATGTCAGGAAATCCTTGGTTGCATTAAAGAAAAATCTTAATCAAATTTCAAGTTGTATTGGGGCACCTGGGTGGCTCAGTCCATTAAGTGTCCGACTTCAGCTCAGGTCATGATCTCAGTCTGTGAGTTTGAGCCCCATATCGGGCTCTGTGCTGACAGCTCAGAGCCTGGAGTCTGCTTTGGATTCTGTGTCCCCCTCTTTCTCTCTGCCCCTCCCTTGCTCATGCTCTGTCTCTCTCTCTGTCAAAAATAAGTAAACATTAAAAAAAAAATTTAAAAAAACCCCATAGACTCTCAATGTTGGAAAGGGATCTAGAAGCCGTCTGGCCCAATCCTTAACCTAGTAAGGATCCTCTCCTGCAATGAAGGGAGAAGTTAGAGAGTTTGGTATGGCTGCATTTGACTTCTCCTGGCTCTCAAGGTTGTGACTTGACTAAGTAGCAGGCTTCTTACCAATTGTTAAGGCAGCCAGTTCCACTGTGGGATAGCTCTACCTGTTAGAAAAGTTAGTGAGTAACTAGCATCAAACAGGTAAGGGCATTTTAAGGTGAAGTTAATGAACAGTAGGAGGGCAGGTCCTGTTCAGCTCTGCAGCCCTATGAGTGGCTATTTCTGGCTCCTTCATTCCCAGCCTTACCATTTGTACAAAATATTTCTGTTGGCACAACACTGCGTGTGGTCAGATTCATTTTGTGTTTAATAAACAGAGATGTGTGTTCTCAAAGAGTAATTTTAAGCTAAGGTTTTGGGGAAATAAACTACACGTTTGTAGTAAACACTCAGCCAGTTTTTCTTTTCCAGTTTGTCCATGTGAAAAGTAAAAAGGACCAGAGAGCCGAGTCAGAGATTGTTGGCCTTCCTTCCCGGTATCCAGCTTCTTCTCTCCGGCCGTGTCTTCTGGTCTCTTCTGTAACCTTCCTTCACCATCTGTCTCTTGTCCAGGCTGCCTGTGGCTTGGACAACCAGCCCTGAGTCAGGAGTCCTGGGTTCCCTTTTCACGTTGTCACCCTCTGTGTGACCTTGGGGGAAGTCATGTAACCTTGGTGATGATGCTTCCCAAGAGATGTGGTGGGGGTTCTCTGGGAGGGAGTCACTTGGGGAAAAATCCAGGGAAATGTTGCCTTCAATTCTCTGTGAGAAAATCTTTGTCTGGGGTCCCCAGGACTCTCCAGAGGGGATAAACTGGTTCTGCTACATATAGTACCTGATACAAAGGGATGTTATGTCCTTTGAGAAACAAACAGGAAAGCTGTGAACAGACCATGAGAATCAGGAGCACATATTCTGCGTCAGGCTCTGCCACTAATTTGCTGCAGGACTTAGGCACATCCCTTCACCCCCTGGGGTCGTTTACTCAACCCTAAAGCAAGGGGATTGGACTAGAGGATCTCAAAGTTTTCCTCCAGGGGTACAATTCTGTGACTCTGCTCAACACAGTATATTAAATGGAGAAGAAACTAGAGGTGGGAATTGTGCTGAAAAGAGCCTCACCAGTGGATTTGGGGGAAAGTATTATTACAGAAAAATAACTGGGGAGGCTCCCGAGTGACAAATTTGGAGATCTGATGGGTAAAACGCATTCATGACAAACGTTGAGGCGTTCTCTTCTCTTCATAATGAAATTTTATTTTCCTATATCTCACTTCCAGTCAGTCAAAAAGGACGCGGGAGAGTTCCATGATGGAGGGTCTTCTCCTAAGGAATGAGACTCAGCCTTGTGCTGAGGGGAAGGAGGTGAGATGAGATGGAGGGGAGAAGAGAGTGTGCCAGTCAGTGAGAGACGTTGGAGGGCTCTTTCTTTTTTAGGGCATGATCTGGGGGACAGAAAGGTGTAGACCATCCGTGAGGACCCACCTGATGTTGGATGTGCACCATTGTTCCCTCTGACACTCACTGGAGGGAGTCCACGGCCAGGAGGGAAAGGGAATGTACGCGGCAGGAGATGATTCTGGTTTCAGCACAGAGAACACTGACTTCAGTGTGCTGATGATGTGAATCTTGGACATTACTGTCAACAAATTGCATTTGTGTGTGTGTGTGTGTGTGTGTGTGTGTGTGTGTGTGTGTGTGTGAGTTGAATGTCATTCCCTCTCTTTTTAGCAACCTCAAGCCATTCTCTGTCTCTAGTACTTTGTCTCCATTAACGCATATTGTGAAGGTTTGTGGGTGGTGGGGTCAGTGCCTGGCCAGTGGTGGGAACTGCTAGGTAAGTGGATGTTAAAATCAATTATGTGAAGGAAGGTCATCTGGCTGGAATTCAGTTCAGAAAAATCAGACGCTGTGGAGAATCAGGTTGTTACTTCTGCAGCTACAATTTTATTTTTGGATTAAATTCCTTGCAAGCATTTTAGCTTGCTCTCCACTTACCCCTTTTCATTTTTTAAATTATAATGATCTCCTGAAAGTTGATCCTGTACCGCTGAACATGTGGTCGTGCACAGTATCTTCCTAATCCCCGGTAGAGGGATACAGGGACAAAGGGGGCCCTTTGTTTAAAGGAATGTCCACTTTGAAGAGATGTACAGGGAGTGCTCGCCTCTTTAGCTGGTCAAGAGCCACCTTATAGAATGTCCTCGGGCACAAAAGTGCCTCGCCTGAGACCTGCCCAGACAAGTGTAAAGTGGCCCAAACTGGCATCGTGCCCCAGACTTGTCTAAAGAACAGGAGTAGTGGTACGAAACCACTAAATGTCCAAAACAGTACTCTTACAGGTGGCCTTAGGGGACTGATTCTGTTCTAAGGGGGTTGTTTCCCTCAAGACCTCGTGCCAACTGTAAGTGTCATTTTCCTTTAAAGCATTGGGTTGAGAGGTGCCTGGGTTCCTCAGTTGGTTAAGTATCCTATTCTTGATCAGGGCTGAAGTCATGATCTCACGGTTCGTGAGTTTCAGCCCCGTGTGGGGATCTGCACTTGGAGTGCGGAGGCTGCTTGGGATTCTCTCTCCCTCTCTCTCCGTGCCTCCCCTGCTGGCCCTCTCTCTCAAAGTAAATAAATAAACTTAAAAAGAAAATAAAATCTTTAAATGAATAAATGAGGAAGGATGCTTTCAGGCCAGTGAGTGGTCAGGACTCAGTCTTTGGCTCTTTTCTGCCCGTCACCGGAAACCCTCTTGAGGCTCATCACTGTGAAGGGCTCTCCTCTCCCCTTTTCTCTCCTTCCTCCACTGTTGAGATCACAGGAGAGAATCTGGGAAGTTTACTTTGGTCCTAGACCACCTGGACTGTGGGTGCTCGCACTTGAATCGTTCCGACCTTGCATGAGTCAGCGATGCTATGAAATCCTGCGTGTAAGATACCGAGCTCAGTCGGGACACTTGCAGAGAGATGTAAAAGATACCTTTATGGGATTCAAGGTGATTGTGCCACAAGCACCTAAAAGATAAGGAAAAGTAGAAGTTGCCAGTTTCTACACGTGCTGGGCCCCTAGAGCTCACAGAATTGTCTTGGATTATTAACTGTGTCTTCCTTGAAAAAAATAGAGGAAATCTTCCCACGAGGCTAATTTTCTCCTCAGTTCCTTCCCTGCTCCCTCCTTCCTTTTCACAGCCTGGTATTTTGGAAGAGTTGTCTGTATTGTCTTTCTTCACCGGCCAGTGACTTCCCAGTTCCCCAGTCTCTGAATTCTGCCTCCTTCATGCCCCTAAAGGAGGTCCATCAGTGTCACCAGGCACCTCCAGATGCTTCTCAGCTCTCCTGTTGTGTGAGCCCTCCACGATTCTTGAGACACTTCTCTCGAATTCTCTTTCTTCGGACTGTTCTCCTCGATCTCCGTTCCTGGTCCGTCTCCTCTGTCCTGCCTTGGAACCTTTCAGGTCTCCCACACTCAGGCCTGATTTCATTGCTTCCCCCTTGTCACAGACCGAATTGTGTCCTCCACCTGCCCCCCCCATTCATATGTTGAAGTCCTAACCCTGCACTTCAGAATGTGACCTTATTTGGAAATAGGGTCTTTGTAGAGGTAATTAGTTAAGATGAAGTCATACTCTTACTGGAGTAGTGTGGGCCCCTGCCCCCAACCAACATGTCCATATTAAAAGGGGAGATTTGGACACAGACACACACACACATGTGAAGATGAAGTCAGATCCCAGAGGCTTCTGTAGCTAAGGAACCCCAGAGATGGCCAGCGAAGCACTAGCAGCCAGGTCAGAGGCATAGAACAGATTCTTCCCCATAGTCTCAGAAGGAATCATAACGCCCCACCCCTATCACCTTGATCTTAGACATCCACCTCCAGGACTCCTAGACGATGAGTTCTGTTGTTTATGCTACCCAGTTTGTGGTGTCCCCTGTCGAGGCAGTTCTAGTGAGCTGATAAACCCCAGGCCAGTGGCGGACCAATGTGTTGGTCTAGAAGCCTCTTCACTCTTAAACATTATTGAGAACCCCAAAGAGCTTTGGCTTATGTGGATCCTATCTACTAATATTTCCCACACTAGGCATTAAAACTGAGAAATTTAAAAATGCTTGTGTGTGAACTCATTTAAATTCATATGAACCTGTTTATTATGTTAGTATAAACACCTCGTTTTATGAAAGTACTGTATTTTCCAAAACAGTTTCGTGAAGAGTAGCACTGATTGCTTTCTTTTGCAAATCTCTTTAATGTGTGACCAATAGAAGACAGCTGGGTGTCTTTTGCATATCTATTTTTACATTCAGCTCATTGCTCTATGTTATTTTTTTTTTTTGAAATATACGATGAAAATCTGGTCTCACGTAACTAAGTAGTTTTTAGAAAGGGAAAAAAAATTTTTTTTAATTTTATTTAAATTCAAGTTAGTTACCATATAGTGTAATAACTAACACTACTACAGTAGTAGAATTCACTACTAATTCTAGAGTAGAATTTAGTGATTCATCCCAGGAAAAATGTTTTACTAGACTTTTCAGTAGTTGTGGACAATTTTCTTCGATACTATAGGCCTTTTAAAAAATTTTTGTTAATGTTTATTTATTTTTGAGAGAGAGAGACAGAGTGTGAGCAAGGGAAAGGCAGAGAGCGAGAGAGGGAGACACAGAATCCGAAGGAGGCTCCAGGCTCTGAGCTGTCAGCACAGAGCCCCACGCAGGTCTGGAACCCAGGAACTATGAGATCATGACCTGAGCAGAAGTCAGACGCTTAACTGACTGAGCCACCCACGTGCCCCAACAAGTAGTACTTTTTAAAAGCTTAGTTGCAGTGTGGACTCTGAAACCAAATCAATGACCTTTTCATTAAAATCCCTTGGTTAAGCATGTACTTTTCAATGGATCATTTGCCCAAGCATGACTTTATAACATCATGCATTGGGCATTTGGGAAATAATGGTTCATTGAGTTTTGCAGATCTCCCAAATGCTGTCCCATTTCATTATACAATAACTTTTAAGACTCACATTTATAAATATCCCCACAGAAATATCCTCATCAGAAAAGTTGTTAGCATTGAGAAGCTGTCACGTTCATGTGGGCGCATAAAAGTTTTCCAAAATGTTAATTGTTATTTGAGAGTTAGAATTTCATCACTGGCAACAAACAATGTCAGTTGTTTTCCTTTGAAGTGACAGAATCATTTGGATCATTTCTGAGAAAATGCCTGCCAAATGCCTATGTCTGAATAACCACAGTGTGTCAGCTGTTCTTTTCAAGTAAGAATGGTGTTCTGTCAAAATAGCTAATTCAGCTGGCAAGTCAAACCATCACTCTTCTTACTTCGTTATGCCACAAACGGGCTTTATGTGTGCTTTCTGTTTTGTCACACGGGGTATTAACGATGAAATGATATTTCGTCTTTTGCCTGGGCCACAGTGCTGGTCTCAGAACTGCTCTGTCTGCTGCGAGGATTGCCTCTCCTTGCGTCCACTCTGCAGTTAGTAACGTGTTTTCTGGGGCGCCTGGGTGGCTCAGTCAGTTAAGCATCAGACTCTTGATTTCAGCTCGGGTCGTGATCTCCTGGATTGTGGGTTCAAGCCCCTTGTCAGGCTCTGCAGGCAGCTCAGAGTCTGCTTGGGATTCTCTCTCTCCCTCTGCCCCTTCTTCGCTCTCTCAAGATAAATAACATTAAAAAAAATAAATATGTTTTCCAAGTTGTGCCATTTACCCCTACCCTACCTGCTTCAGAGCCGTCAAGGGCCCCAGATGCTCTTGTGATAAAGGCACAGTCCTTAATACAGCCTGCAGATCATGTCCTCATCCTGCCCGCTTTCTCCCCACCCCCTCATTCTCTCTGCCCTGTGTATACTGCCTTCTTTCCCCAAGAAGGAGTCAGGTTACACGACTTAGAGAGCTGTGTTCTCTCCTTCAGTGTACCCATCTTAGTTCTGACACATTTGTCCCCGTGGTTATTTAATAATTTGATTACTGAGACTAGACTGTCTCAGCTCTGGGGCCACACTACCTGGATTCAAGTCCCCTCTCTACCACTTGCTAGTGAACAACCTTGAATGTGTTACCCATCTCGGATTGCTAATCTGCAAACCAGACAAACAATAACAACGAGGGTTTTAATAATACCTATTTCTTAGGGTTTCGTCTTAAATTTGCCCGTAGTGGGCATCATCTGTTTGCCATTGATATTGGGATTATTACTTTTGCCTGCCCTGCTAGAGTTTACCACAACAGGCACTGTTTTGCCCAATTCGTGCCTTAAGTGCCTAGTGCCTTGCCTGGCACTTCATAGTTGCTCAGTCAATATTTTTGAGATTATTTTATTTTATTGTCGTTTTAATTAAATGTTTGATTTTCTTCAAATTAGATACAAACTGTATCTAATGGATACAAACTGTAAAAATCAAGTCGTACAAAGGGTTTGAAAGAGCAGTGCTCAAATCTCCTCCCTCTCCATTCCATCTGCAGCCTTGTTCTTACTCTTGACTAATTTTGTCCTTTTGTGGTTACTTTCAAAATCTCCAGGGGCGCCTGGGTGGCTCAGTCGGTTGAGCGACCGCCTTCAGCTCAGGTCATGATCTCACGGTTCATGGGTTCGAGGGTTCGAGCCCCACATCAGGTTCTGTGCTGACAGCTCAGAGCCTGGAGCCTGCTTTGGATTCTGTGTCACCCTCTCTCTCTGCACCTCCCCTGCTCATGCTCTGTCTCTCTGTGTCTCAAAAATAATATAAACATTAAAAAAATTTTTTTTTAAATCTCCAAATAATATGCTCACACTGCTCTTCTCAGTTTATTGGCGTTTGACATTATCTTTTGAATTGAATACTTGTTTCTTTTTGGTCTCTCCCATCTCCACTAAAACGTAAGCTCCATAAAAGCCATGACTTTGGGGCGCTTGGGTGGCTCAGTCAGTTGAGTGTCTGAATTCAGCTCACCTCATGATCTCACAGCTCGTGGGTTCGAGCCCCGTTTTGGGCTCTGTGCTGACAGCTAGGAGCCTGGAGCCTGCTTCGGATTCTGTGCCTCCCTCTTTGCCCCAACCCACTCGCATTCTGTCTCTGTCTCTCTCAGAAATACATAAACGTTAAAAAAATAATAATAATAAAAAAAAAGCAGCGACTTGGTTGTGTTTCCTGCTGTGTCTGCAGAGCCTAAAACAGGGCCTGATGCACTGGGGGTGCCCCATAAATAAGCCCTGGATGAGTAAGCATCAAGACATGCTTCATGAGCATCTGTAGATGCTTACTGTTGTGCTGGTCTCTGAGAGGCACTCAGCGAGCACCAGTAATGCTCCATGGAAATGAAATCGGTGCCGTTTCTATCCTTACTCTCGTAACTGTTACCTTCCCTCTCTTCTTTTGTCTGATCAGTCTCCAGGTCCAGGTCCATTTTATTACTTACACAGCTGTGAATATGAGGCCCGCTCAAGTTGACATTTTGTTTTGTAACATTGCATCACCGAGGGCTTAAAGTTTCCCCTCAAAGCAGTTTCTTGTACTGTTTTTGTCTTTACGGTCCATAATCTGTGATCTGCTCTCCAGAAATCCATAAAGCTCTGAAAACAAAGATGTTTTTATGCACGTGGCAGCACAGTCTGACCTGATTTAACGTGAGGCATGTGTAATTTTTATTGATTCTTCATAGTGAGGATGTATATATTTAAGTACAGAAGGATTAACATGCTTTGATTACAGCGTGCTGCCCCCAGGGCCCATGTGGTGTTATATAACATATAGTATATACCTGGCTTAACTTTCTAAAATAGACGACATTCTGAAATCCAAAAGCCTTCTGGCCCCAAAGTTGAAGACCTGTAATATATGAGCTTTATGTGTTCGTTATGGAAATATCAGGGAATAAAGAAAAGGACAAAACACATAAATCTAAATCCAAATCCTATCCACCATGATGATCTCAGTATAGTTCCTTCCACATCTTTCCTGTATTGATTATACATGTTGAAGAAAGTTCAATGATACTGTTTCATAAAATACTTTTTATCAACAGCGTTCCAAGAACCTGTTTCCTTGTCTGTAGAATGCTTTTCATGCTATTTTAATAGCTGCACTATATTCTATCACAGAGATGTGTCAGAGTTCGCTTAACCGTCTTGATCTTTTACTTCTTCCTCAAAGCGGCCCCTGAAGAGGGTTCTGCAAAATCTCCAGGGTTCTGTGCACCAGTTTGAAAACCACCAATCTGGCTTAGGATCCTTTTCCAGTGAAGGAACTGAGTCAGTCCAGACTCAGTGAAGGAACTGAGTCTCCTGACGGGTAGCCGCCTTCCCTGGGGCCACTCAACCCCCCCCCCGGGCTACTTTGATTTAGAACACACATCTCCAGAGATTTGTCTCTGTCCTCTCTCCACTATATAACGCCAGCTAAGCACAATTCTTCTTTGCTCTTTCTGAAATCTTTTTTTTTTTAACCTTTTATTTTGAAATAATTACAGATTTTACAGAAAGTTGCAAATAGTACAGGGAGGTCTTGTGTGCCCTTCAAGCAGTTTTCCCCATTGGTTATTTACATGGGGAAATTGACAATGATAGAAAGCTTGTATATGGTTCTGTGTCATTTTATCACGTGTATAGATTCACATCTCCAGCACCATAGTCAAGCTCTAGAACTGTTCTGTCACCATGAAGATTTTCCTCATGTTGCTCCCTCATAGACACACACATACACCACCACCATGACCATTCCTAATGCCTAACAACCAGTAATTTCTTCTCCATCTCTATAATTTTTGACATTTAGAGAATGGTGTCTAACTGGAATCATATAGTGCATGACTTTTTCAGATTGGTTTTTTTTTTTTTTTCACTTAATCACCTTGAGATCTATCCAGGTTGTTGTGTTTATCAATAGTTATTGCTTTTAGTGATGAGTGGTATTCTCAGGTATGAATATACCATAAGCAGGATATTTTGGTTGTTTCCAGTTCTGGGCTATTACAAATGAAACTGCTATGATTGATGTATAGGTTTTTTAGGGGTGAACATAAGTTCCATTCTCTGGGATAAATAGCATGAGTGTGATTGCTGGGTCCTAAGGAGAGTGCATATTTAGTTTTTTTTAAAAAGCTGCCAAACAGGGGCTCCTGGGTGGCTCAGTCGGTTAAGCATCTGACTTTGGCTCAGGTCATGATCTTGTGCCTTGTGGGTTTGAGCCCCTTGTCAGGCTCTGTGCTGGCAGCTCAGAGCCTGGAGCCTGTTTCAGATTCTGTCTCCCTCTCCCTCTGCCTCTCCCAATCTCATGCTCTGTCTCAGTGTCGCAAAAATAAGTAAACACTAAAAACAAATATTTTTTTTAAAAACTGCCAAACAGTTTTCCAGAGTGTACCATTTTACATTTCCACTGGCAATACATGACACATCCAGTCTGTCCACATTTTTGCCAGTGTTTGGAATTGTCACTATTTATTATTTGTCATTGTTCTGATAGGTATATACTGATATTTCATGGTGGTTTTAATTTGTATTTCCCTAATGGCTAATAATGTTGAACGTCTCTTCCTGTGCTTAGTGGCCATCTGTACATCTTTTTAGGTAAAATGTCGTATGGCTTTGGCCCATTTTTCCAATTGGATTGTTTGATATTTTGTTGAAGTTTGAAAACCTGATAAATTCTAGGTATGAGTCCTTTATCAGATACGTGACTTGCGTATATTTTCTTCCAGTCTTGAGCTTGTCTTTTTATCCTTTTTTCTAGAATCTTTTGCACAGCAAATTTTTGAATTAATTTTTTTTTACTTCTCTTGTGGATAGCAATTTATGTGTCTTATTATAGGAACTCTTCACCAAACCGTCGGTTCTGAAAATGCTCTACTATGTTTCTGCTCAAAATTTTCTAGTTTTACATTTGAAATTTATCCCTGATCCATTTTGGGTTAATTTTTGTCAAGGGCGTGAAGGTTGTTAGGTCTTCGTTCCATTTTTGGCCTGTGGATGTCCATTTGCTCTAGCACCATTTGCTGAGAAGGTGATCTTTCCTCTACTGAAATGCTTTCCACTTTTGTCAAAAATCAGTTGGCCTGACTTGTGTTGGTCTATTTCTGGATTCTCTATTTTCTTGCATTCACCTATTTGTCTGTCTTTCCCCCGGCAACACAATCTTGATTAGTGTAGCTGTATGGTAAGTCTTGAAATTAACTAGAGTGGTTTCTCCTACTTTATTTTTCTATTCATTATACCTCTGCTGATAAGACCCTGGCTGGGAGGAGAGGAATGCCTGGTTACTGGTCCCCACATGGCCTCAATGAGGGGGTGGCCTCATTGCCAATGGCAATCGGGAAAGTTCCCATTAGATCTCCTCTGACATCACCCAGTGAGGTTAACAAAAGGTGTCTTATTACCACAGGGTGAGTCTGGGAGTTCAGACTCCGCACTTGGCCTTCTCTGACACGATACTGGAGGGTGTCGCTTTGGTGCACGTGGGGGAAGGTAGAAGACTGGGCTCTCCCCACTTGGGCTTTGCTGACATGGGTGGGCATAGAATCACAGTTTTTTCTGTGGTGTTTGGCTGGATTAGAGTGATTACTATCTGAAAGTCTTCTTTCTTACTAGGCTGCCTCTTTCCTGATGCCTTGGCTAGAGAGAGCAGGCTGTATTGGGGATTTTTTTTCTATCTGCCTATCTTGCTGGCTTCTGCAGCACCATGCCTAGAACATAATAGGCAAAAGAAACCCCAGAGAACTTGCCTCTGTCATTCCTCACACCCTGAGGTTCCTAGAAGGTCTGTCTTCTCTCTACCTTTCAGAGTCTTCTAATATTTCTTGTACGTATAATGTTCCGGGTTTTCAGTTTTAGTTATTGGGAAGAAAAAGTATTTCCACTCCATCTTTCCAGAAGCAGAATCAAAGTAATTTTTCAAAAATGTCAATCAGTTGGGGCGGCTGGGTAGCTCCGTTGGTTAAATGGCTGACTTGATTTCGGCCGAGGTCACGATTTTACGGTTCATGAGTTCGAGCCCACATTGGGCTGTACGCTTGCATACAGATCCTCTGTCTCCCTCTCTCTGCCCCTCCCACGCACATGCACTTGCACGTGCGCTCTCTCTCTCGAACTCTCTCTCTCAAAAAGAAATAAATGTTAAAAAAAAATTTTTTTTTAATGTGAATCAGTTAAGTAATGTCATTTCTCTGCTTCACAATTTCCAAGGGCTTCCCGGTATGATTGTAAAAAATAAAATATATATAAATCATAATCAAAATATATAAAATCAAAATTTCCTAATCATAATCAAAATATATAAAATCAAAAGTTCCTAAAAAAAGCGAAAGAACAAAATCCAAATTTCCTATCGGCCCATCAGAACTTCCGTGGCTCCCTGTTTCCACTCTGACGTGCTTTATACTCCCTCTCCCCACCCCTCTCATGCCCCAGCCACATTGGCCTCCTTTCTGTTTCTTGAACGTGTTGCGCCTTCTTGGACTATGAAACAATATCACGCGTAGTTGTCAACAGGGACTCTGGTGTTAGATGACCTGTCCCGAGTGACTGTGTGACCTTGGGCCACTTTCTTGGCCTTTTTGCGCCTCTATTTCCTCATATGTGATTTGAGAATAAGAATACTGTCCGCCTCCTAGGGTTATTGAAACGATTAAATAGATTGGCCCATGTGATGTAATTTGAGGTACTCTAAAGTGCAGGAACGATACCCAGCGCAGAGGAAGCATTCAGCTGTGGGGATGAAGTTACCTACACCTCCCTGCTCTTGAATGGCTGTTTCTGTTGCCTGGAATACCTCCTGCCCGCCCCCCCCCCCCCCGACTCCCACCCCCCCAACCCCACTTTTTTTTGCAAGACTGACTCATTTAAATCTTCCACGCCTCAGCCTAAATGGCCTTATCTGCTTATGTAAAGTAGTCTCTCTTCCTTTCTCTAAAGCCTATCTTTCTATAATAGCACTTTTTATAATCTGTGATATCTGGCTAACTTATTACTCGTTTACTGTTCGTCTCTTGCCCCGTGGACAAGAAGCTTCGTGAGGGCAAGCACTCTTGTCTCTTACTCACTGCCCTACCCCCACCCCGCCCCCCCACCCAGCCCCGAACAGAAGGAGCCACATAGTAGACTCTTAATAAAGATTTATTGAATGGATGCAAGAATTCAGGTCATTTATGGTTACACACCTATTACACATAATGCTGCAATAGACATTATTGTGGTTAAATTTCCGTATACAACTTCCAAATTTTTTCGTAGGATGAACTTCCTAGAGTGGGGTAGCTGGGTCAAAGGATATACACATGGCCTTTCAGACAGATTGTATTAATTTATTGTCCTGCCAGTGTCCTGTGAGTGTGTTGTCCTTCTGCATTTTCCACTTAGGGCTTTAGGAGGGAAAAAAAGAAGCAAACCTTGAAATGCATTCTCCCTCCTCTCCTTCTCCATTCAAAATAATTAATATTCTGTTATACTTTGCAGATGAGGATACTGGGAACCTGGGGTTAAATAAGCTTCCCCAGGGTCAATGGCAGAGCTGGGATCGTGGCTCGGGTCGTTTGGTTGTAAACTCTGGTCTTAACCATCAAGGTGTGCTTTTCGTCTATATTTTTCCTCAGTGATTCCTGGGCACCGGGACATTTGAGGACGTCTGCACCACCCACTGACCGGGGGACCCAGCAAACCCCACCTGGGCTGAAGAGCAGAATGGGAGGTAGGCAGCGGAAGGGGCATGAGGAGGGAGGCACCAGTCGAGGCAGGGGCTCCTCTTGCCTCAAGTTCATCTGGCAAGAGAGACGGAATCAGTGTCGGTCATTCTCTTTGCAGTTGCCAGTTCTAATCCTTCTGCTCTGCTTTGTGGGTCCTGAGTTCAGCCTTGAGAAGTCTGACCAGGTGAGGCTGGGCTCGAGTGATTCTGCCATGTTGGGGTGGGTGGCTCTGGCCAACCTCTGTGTCTGAAGAAACCCGAGCATTGCTTTTCCTACAGGCCTCGTTACAGGCCACCTGCTCCCCCCAGGGGCCCTGGCCTCCGCTCCCCCAGGTTCAAGCTGCCCCTTCTCAGCTGATCTTCCCAAACTGCCTGCATTCACCCTGCTGCCTCCCAAGGTAAAGTTAGATTTTCCACCCTGTGTTCTCAAAAGCAATAGTTCTAATTTGATGACGCACAAGCATCACCTGAGGCGCTTACTAAAAAGACCTCAGACAACCTGGGCCATTTGAATATTGACGGGATATTTGATTACTGTTGAATTACTGTTGAATTTTAAGTGTGACCATGGTATTACATATGTGTGTATTATATATGTAATATATATGAATATGTATCTTTTAGGTTACATATGTATTATATATATATTATATTATTATATAATATATAATATATGTATATGAAAATGTATCTTTTAGGTTACATATGTATTATGTATATTATATAATATATAATATATATTATAATATATATAATATAATATATGTTAATGAAAATGTATCTTTTAGGTTACATATGTATTATATATAATATATAATACATAATATATAATATATAATATATACTATAATATATATAATATAATATATGTATATGAAAATGTATCTTTTAGAGATACATACTGAAATATTTTGAAAGAAGAAATATGTGTGGGATTAGCTTCAACGTAGCCTGGGGTGGGTAGGAGAAGTGGGTGAAAGAACTGATGATACAAAATTCACCAGTTGACACTGAGCAGTGTGAATATGGGGGTGCCTTATATTGGTCTCTGTACTTTTGCGGTTGCTTTAAGTTTTCCACTCTAAAAAGTAACAACAGCAACAAAACACCCTTCTTATTCTAGGGTACATGTGCCACTCACCCCAGGTGGGTGCATGAAGGGATCTGCACCCCCCCCCCCCCCAGGAAAGCTGCTTTGCCAAGCTCATTATTGTGAACGAAGGTGGCCACTGCAGAGGACCCCCAACCAGGAGACGCGGTGTAATTGCTTTACTCCTCTGCTCCTCGGCCCCCTCCACCAAATAAGTTGATCAGGACAGTAATTCTCGGTCAAAGGGTAAATAGACATGTCTGGCCCTGTCTCTTTACCTGGCCCACAATGGAAGCCGATCTTAGCTATTGAGTGTTTATCTGTCTGTTCTCTGTTGCAAGTGAAGTGTTTTTGAAGATAGTTGTTGATAAGATAGTGGGCATGATTTGTTTTTCATGTCCCAAACGATTTCATTTTACAGTGACAAGAAGGAGTGTTTGATGTGCTTAGTAGATGCACTGGAAGGTTGTCTCCAGGGCCCTTCTAAGTCCTCTAGAAACCTTTCCCAAAACTCTGCCCACCGAGGGGTGAGTTACTTTTCTTACAGGAGAAAGTCACTGCTTCCACTGCTGGGGCTCCAAGGTCGTGGCCCTGGGCTCAGGTGGCTGGGGGAGGGAGGGGGTTTGAGCAGGGCTGGCCGGTGAGGCAGGTTCTCCTCACTCCCAGGCAGGTGTTGATACAACAGAGCTGCCTCTGGGCTCTGTAGGCACCTAGGGAAGAGAAGCACCGGGAGGGGCTCTTTGCCTTAGGGAAGCTACCGGAGGAATCCTGGTCCCAGGCCTGTCACTCACAGGCCCTGACCAAACACAGCTGCCTCTGGGGGATCCCTGCTAGGGGGGTTGGGCCGAGGGAGTACCAGAGAGCTGTAGCCCCCGCCCTGCTGCGGATCCCTGTCTAGAGCCTGCTGGGACAAAGCCGGGGTAAGAAGGCCCTTTACACTGTGTTCTTGGTCTGCTTGATGCTAATGTCTTGTGTCTCTCTTCTACGGAAACATTCCTTTATTTATCAGAGAGGGTAGTATGAAAAGTTTTGAGTCATCTTTTGTCAAAAGGCAAAAAATGCAGCATCAGGCGATGCATTCTGGAGGGAGGGATGATGTTTGGTCTCTAGTCAATAAATTGGGCAATAACTTTTGAGAACCTGCTTTGTGGCTGAGCTATACTGGTGATAGAATGGAAAACATGACATAGTTCTCACCTCATGGAATTTACTGGTTAGTGGGCAACACAAAGGTGAAACAAGTAGTTGCCAATGATTTATCTTCTGGGAGTACTGGTTTCACGTGGTGGTGGTGGTCTGAAAGGGCTTAGGGTAGAAGAGGATCTTTGCACTGAGGCTCCAATGACAGGATTGTGTTGGGTGCATGGAAACCAGGGGGACTTGGGGAGGAAGAAAGTGAGGTTCCAAATCTAGGGGAATGCATGGACAAAGGTCCTGAGGTAGGAGGGAGCTCCGGGAGACATTGTGTGTCCAGAGAGCAGTGTGAAGGGCAATGAAGCTGGAGGGGAAGGCAAAGGCCAGATATACAGCCTTTTTGTTGGCCAAATCAAGGGTTTTAGACTTGATTCTATGAGAAATAGAGATAAAAGAATAATTAAAGCAGAGAAGGGATAACCCCAGTGTCTGTCAAACAGCAGCTACTGTATATATTATAAAATGAAATGAGAAAAAGGGGCCCATTCTGGAGGTGTGATAGTTATTCCAGAAGGTTGGTCTTTGGGGAAATTGATTTGGCTTGGCAGTGGTAGAGCAGTCCAGAGGGCCTTTGATGGGAGTGGGTTCTACATGAATACCCTTTTTCCATACAGAGGACATACGTACAGATTTATTTCATTCTGGCTGACTGCACAGGGTTCTGTGAGTCAGCTTAATCACTGTCCTGTTGATGGATATCTGGTTTAGATCCACTTATTATAATTATGATATACAATGTTATCAGGAACATCGTTGTGCATACATTTTCCCATACATCTCCAAGTTTGTCCAGATGAATAGTAGTGGAAATCCTGGGTCATGGATATGAGTGGTATAAAATTTGATAGACACTGACAAATTGCTCTCTGAAAAAAAACTGTCCAAATGTACACTTCCAAGACTAAAGTACAGTGTATGAAGATGCCTGCTCTCTCATACCGTCCACAACATGGGTCTTTACTCATATTTTTTAATCTCTTGCCAGTCCGATAGGTGGTGAAAAGTGCTATCTTGTTTTTGTTTATATTTTTAGAATTAAGAGTCATTCCTGTTGGATTTTTTTCCCCTGTCGGATATTAATATAATGCAACTAAAGCCAGTTTTCATCCTAAGGCTTCTATACTCTTATTCCCTCCGATGTCTTTGTCTCCTGCAGACCAAGGCTGTGTCAAGATGGCGTCCGTGTTTCGCAGTGAGGAGATGTGTTTGTCCCAGCTGTTTCTCCAGGTGGAGGCTGCATATTGCTGTGTGGCTGAGCTTGGGGAGCTTGGACTGGTTCAGTTCAAAGATGTAGGTGCCACATTCTTGGGAGACCAGAGGAAGATGGGGTGGGTGTAGACATCTCTTTCACACCAACTTCTTGGTAGTGAACTAAGTTCAGGGAGTAGAGCCCTGAGCTGGGATAGATGGAGTTCCACGTGGTTCTAGTTGTTCTGGCTAAGGTTTGTGATAACGTTGAGAAGTGACTTGCAAACATGTTCTCCTTTCCTCTAGATGTATCTCTTCTATAGGAATGTTTTGAGGCTCTAATGCAGTCACTACATGTTAGATGACATTATACTTTATTTCCTACATAGTACCTTCAAAGAATTAGAGGTCTCCAATGGGCATGTGGACTACCAAACCTTGTTCCGAAGACAGAAACCAATTGTTCCTAACTAGCTGGTCTGAGGACAAAGTGCACAGTCTCCCTAGAGTGACATTCTAGGGCTAGACAGTCTTGAGTGTGATGTTGGGGTATCATTTCTCAGAGGTGGTTTGGATCCTTACCAAGCTTTTTTGAACAACGTTCTTTACTCCTTTGCTTCCTCACCAAGATCACAATCAAAACTAAGCTCCTGCAGGGAAGGATCTTGTCTTGTTCTGTGTGTTCTTAGTTTCTAGTACAGGACCTCACGTGAGGCAGTTCCTTAATAACATTTGTTGGGCTGAGCTGAGGGTCGCCATCACTAGGACACTGAATTTTTGTTGATGATTGTGATAACATTGCATGGAGCTATGCAATTTCAAGATCCTGTCGTATTCATGACTCCACTGAGGATTTCAAGGCTCATTTGGATGTAAATCCAACTAAAAGCAAGGAAACCTTAACTGTGGGAGGACTTTCTAAGTGTAGGAAGACCAGAGCTGAGGCATTTGGGAGATTGTGTATAAGAACATCAAGGTGTGTTTTGCCTGTAACTTACCTGTCTCATGCATGGAAGTATCTATTCCGAAGATGGTTCTGGCAACCTTCCCCAGCATTAATAATAATAATAATATTAATATTAATAATAATAATAATAATAATTCCCCAGCATTAATAATAATAATAACCAAAGGGAATACATTGGCATCTGTTGCTACTAATGTGTGGCTTCTGGTTTCCCCCCACTCTAGTTAAATGTGAATGTGAACAGCTTCCAAAGAAAATTTGTGAATGAAGTCAGAAGGTGTGAGTCACTGGAGAGAATTCTCCGTAAGCCAGTTTTCTGTTTACTGTCTAAGTGTCACCTGGTTGGGAGGTAAATGGTTTGCAGAACTAGATTATAACAAACATGTACCTGTTTGTATACTTTTTGAGGTGATTCCTGAGACAGAGTGGGGAAATTAGGGTTGGGTTGCTGGTGCCATGGCAGTCCTGGGGGGCGGGGAGCGGGGGTGGCGGGGAACTCAGGTGGCTGGGCCGGCTGAAAGGTACCTGTCTGCTTGGGCCCACTTCTTAGGTGAGAAAACACAATCACCTTGGGCTCTCTCGTGGGGTTTCATCCCACAGGTTTTCTGGAAGATGAGATGCAAAATGAGATCGCAGTTCAATTGCCAGAGAAAGCCCCACCAACCCCTCTCCCACGGGAAATGATTACCCTGGAGGTAGGTTCTTTTCTACTTTGCTAAAGACAGTCACGAAGCCTGTCTCCTGAGGAGCTCAAAAAAACCACTCACGGATCTTTACCCAGTTGTAGAAGGTGTAGGGGCGGATTTATGTGACTGTCCACTTTTCAGTATTAATCCCCCAGGAAAATCCCACTGTAAAATTTTTATTTGCATTTTAAATGTTTATTTACTTTGAGAGAGAGAGTGGGTGTGTGCATGTGAGCTGGGGAAGGACAGAGGAGAGGGAGAGACAGAATGCCAAGCAGGCTGCATGCTGTCAGTGCAGAGCCCGAGATGGGGCTCAATCCTGCCAACCATGAGATCATGACCTGAGCTGAAACCAAGAGTTGGAAGCTTAACCCACTGAGCCACCCAGGCACCCCACCCCCACTGTACAATTTTTAGAGTCACTTCTGATCATGGGGAGAGCTCTTTTTTTCTCCTACTGCAGCCCGAAGGGAGCTCACCCCACTTTGAGAAGTGGTTTTCATTGATGGACATAAATTCTCTCTCTCTCTTTTTTTACTGTTGTATCTATCTATCTATCTATCTATCTATCTATTTGAGAGATATAATTTTTATTGAGTATTCCCTAGGTCCAAAATACTGCTCAAAACATATTGTATGTTTTACATGTAATTGTAATTGGTCAGTGATTGTCCCTATTTACAGGTCAAATATTTGAATCAGACGTCAAGTAACATTTCTGTCATCATAGAGTTAATAAATGAAGGAGCCAGGAACTTATCCCATTGGTATTCAGAACCCATATACTTTTTGTGAGGGAGATACATTTTGTTTTGAAATAATTACAAATTTATAAAAAAATTGAAAGAATAGGCCAGGAAACTCCTGTTTACACTTGTCTCAAATACCTTAACCGTTAATATTTTGCATATTTTTGCTCTCTTATTTTCTCTTTCACTCCGTTTCGCTCTCTTTTTCTTTCTTTTTCTTCTCCTTATACACACTACACACAGATAAATGTGCATACAAGTTTTTTCTAAACTATTTGAGAGTAAGCTGTAGATACGTCCTTAACCCCTAAATACTTTTCATGAGAACAAGGACATCCTTTTGCATAAACACACTACAGTGATCAAAATCAATACATTAACATTGAGACAATACTATTATATATCTCATTTACAGACCTTGTTCAAATGTGACCAACTGTCTCAACAATGTCATTTACAGAAAATTTGACAAATTTTATAGTCTGTCTATTCTCCTCTCCAGTCTAGTATCATGCATTGTATTTAATTGTTATTGCACTTTATTCTTATCTCTCTGCCACAAGTCCTCAGTTTTACTGTCTTACTCAACCATAACAATTTTGAGAAGTCTTAACCATTTACTAGAGTGTCCCTCAACTTGGGTTTACCTGATTTTCTATGCTTATGATTAGATTCAACTTTTGCATTTCTGCCAGGAATACCACACAGTGATACTACATCCTTCTCAGTGCATTATTTAAGTTGGCACATGATATCCATTTGTCCCAGAATTGGTGACATTAAATTTGATCTCTTGGTTAAGGTTGTATTCATCAGATTGCACTCATGTAAAGTTAATATTTTCCCATTGTTCACTTAAATATTTTGTGTGGGGATACTTGGAGGCTATGGAAATACTCTGTTTTATGATCCATTGATGATTTTTTTTTTACTTTATATTTCTTTTTGTTTTAAATAATTTGTTTATTTTTTAATTTACATCCAAGTTAGTTAGCATGTAGTGCAATAATGATTTCAGGAGTAGATTCCTTAATGCCCCTTAACCCATTTGGCCCATCCCCCCTCCCACAATCCCTCCAGCAAGCTTCTGTTCTCTATATTTAAGAGTCTCTTATGTTTTGTTCCCCTCCCTGTTTTTATATTATTTTTGCTTCTCTTCCCTTATGTTCATCTGTTTTGTATCTTAAAGTGTCATATGAGTGAAGTCATATGATATTTGTCTTTCTCTGACTGACTCATTTCACTTAGCATAATACCCTCTAGTTCCATCCAGGTAGTTGCAAATGTAATGTTTTATTTATTTTTGAGAGACCGCAAGCAGGGGAGGAGGAGAAAGAGGGGGACAGAGGATTGGAAGTGGGCCCAGCTCTGAAAGCAGTGAACCTGATGTGGGGCTTGAACTCACCAACTGCAAGATCATGACCTGAGCCAAAGTCGGACGCTTAACTGACTGAGCCACCCAGGACACAAAGTTCTTAGAAGCAGTGAAGTCTTGTCTATATGATGCTACTGAACAAGACTTTTGCTGGCACAATGGGATCTTCTTTTTCTTGTCTTGTCTTCCTTCTTTTCTTAACTATTGTCACTGTACTACACATTATAGCCTAAGGATTTATTTATCTTTTAGCTGGAAGACCACCTTCACCCATTTCACACCCTGAAGCCCCCATAACCACCAATCTGTTCTCTGTATCTATGAGTTCAACTTTTTGTTTTTTTTTCTTTTCTTTTGTTTCTTTCTTTTTTTTTTAAGATTCCCTATTTAAGTGAGGTCATAAAGTATTTGTCTTTCTCTGCCTGATTTATCTTACTTAGTATACCCTCAAGGTCCATCCATGCCATTGTTATGGCAGGATTTCCTTCTTATTATGGCTGAGTAATATTTCCCTGTGCACATATACCCCATCTTTATACGTTCATCTGTTGATGAACAGTTAGGTTGTCTTCACTCTTGTAAATGATGCTGCAATGAACATGGGACTGCAGGCATCTTTTCGAGACAGTGATTTTGTTTCCTTCGGATAAATACCCAGAAGTGAAATTGCTGGATTCAATGTGTTGTTAACTAATCATCTTTCTGGTGGGAAATGACTCATGCTTTGTATCTACTCTAGACTGAGGCCTCTCCTCGATTGGCTTCTGGGATCAGCTGTGCCTCAGCCAGCTGTTTTCTTTAGCCAAGGACATTATAACTGAGGGGACTACCCCTTTCTTTCCCTCTCTCCTTCCTTTTATAAAACTTTGAGTGCCCACCATGCACGAGGTAGCTTAGAGAGAAACAAAACATGGCCATGTCCATTAGGAGCTTCTAGAGCAGATGGTGGTGAAAGGAGGGAGGGGTGAGGCAGTGAGAAAGAATGTCAAAAGGTAGGCAGAGCCAGATCCTGGAAGGCCCTGTAGATCTTGATTTAAAAAATTGGATATTTTATGCTAAGAAAAGGAAGGGCCCATTAAAGGAGGCAGGAAGGTAGGGGAGCTTCACTGAGCTGAGCCTTATCTCTGGCTGGGTTTGTTTGTTTGTTTTCTTTAAAGATAATGTAAAATTCTTGAAATTTTTGAAGCCTTTAGTAGTATAAATAAAGATACTCTAACAGAGATACGAGCCTGGCAACTCCCCTGGAAAATATTTTGGATCTGGCCATACTAAAGCCTGGATATTTTGGAAGATATTGAGTTGGTTATACGTTTCAGATAGTACTTAAAAAAAACAAAAATCATTGCCTCCAAAGGAGGTAGGCATTGGCCCACTGGTTGGTTTTGAAACTCTACACTTTCATACATTTATACTGGTAACCAGTTAGATTACAGTCCAATGTGTACCAACAGCCCTTCCTCAGTATTTTCCTCCTGGGTATTATTTGTTGTAAAGATGAAATTAGAATGGCATGAACTTATACATAGCAATATTTGTCTAACCATTGACCAAGGGAACAGACTGATTCAACGGTCTGGCAGTTAGTTGAGTGTTCCTCCAGCATTCCTATGAAGGGGAATCCTTCAAGATTGTGCAAGAGTACACAAGTGGCTTTGGGCCCTTGACTTGCAAATTTTCTAAAGAGGCTTTCATAACAATCCTAGAGGAAATATTAATTCAGAAAAAAAATCTACCCACAAATCCACAAATCTCAGCAGAAACGGCCATAACTTCTCAGTTTTTAGGTTTTATCCTTTTCAGCTATATTTTTATGTAACCCCATGTCCATTGTCTACATTATAATTTTCTACTTTTTGCATTTAACTATCACTTTGTAAACTATGTTTTAAATAATGGGCTGTTGTCCAAAATATTTTTAAAGGCAGAATTATTTTAAGAAAGGTTTTTTTTTAAATGTTTATTACTTATTAAGAGAGAGAGAGAGAGAGAGAGAGACACGGAGTGTGAGTGGGGAGAGTTAGAGAGGAAGACACAGAATCTGAAGCAGGCTCCAGGCTCTGAGCTGTGAGCACAGAGCCTGATACGGAGCTCAAACTCATGAACCGTGAGATCATGATCTGAGCCGAAGTTGGATGCCCAAGTGACTGAGCCACCCAGGTGCCCCAGCACTGTTTTTTTTTTTTTAATATATGAAATTTATTGTCAAATTGGTTTCCATAAAACACCCAGTGCTCATCCCAAAAGGTGCCCTCCTCAATGCCCATCACTTACCCTTCCCTCCCTCCCCCCCCCCCCCCCCATCAACCCTCAGTTTGTTCTCAGTTTTTAAGAGTCTCTTATGCTTTGGTTCTCTCCCACTCTAACCTCATTTTTTTTTCCTTCCCCTCCCCCATGGTCTTCTGTTAAGTTTCTCAGGATCCACATAAGAGTGAAACTGTATGGTATCTGTCTTTCTCTGTATGGCTTATTTCACTTAGCATCACACTCTCCAGTTCCATCCACGTTGCTACAAAGGGCCATATTTCATTCTTTCTCATTGCCACGTAGTATTCCATTGTGTATATAAACCACAATTTCTTTTTTTTTTTTTCAACGTTTTTATTTATTTTTGGGACAGAGAGAGACAGAGCATGAACGGGGGAGGGGCAGAGAGAGAGGGAGACACAGAATCGGAAACAGGCTCCAGGCTCCGAGCCATCAGCCCAGAGCCTGACGCGGGGCTCGAACTCACAGACCGCGAGATCGTGACCTGGCTGAAGTCGGACGCTTAACCGACTGCGCCACCCAGGCGCCCCATAAACCACAATTTCTTTATCCATTCATCAGTTGATGGACATTTAGGCTCTTTCCATAATTTGGCTATTGTTGAGAGTGCTGCTATAAACATTGGGGTACAAGTGCCCCTATGCATCAATACTCCTGTATCCCTTGGGTAAATTCCTAGCAGGCCCCAGCACTATTTTTAATAGAATCATTGAGCGTATAGAGCAAATGGTTAAGAAGCGGTTAAGAAAAAACTTCGTTTTCTCCCCCAACTTTCTGCCACTATAGTTAGTGTTCAAAATTTAGGGTAGTGATTATCACTGGGTGATGTGCATGTGGGGCCCATGGTGGAGTTCTCTCTGCAACGTGTATGAAATTTTCCATCATAAAAAATACTAAAAAGTCAACTTTTTTCTGATATTAACATGCTTTTTTTGGGAGGGAGGGGAACTAACATTTGCAGGAATATTTTTGTTTTATTGTTTATTTTCTAATAAATAGAAAATTTATTAGACCTTTGGTAAAGGTGTCTCTTAGGTAGATTAAAAAAATATCTAGCATGATCTTCTCCGTCTTTTAACAGGTGACCTTAATCCACTTTCATCTATTATGGTTGCTGATTCACTGACCATTGTTTTTGTTAAATGTTGAATTGATACAGTAGAATTTTTAGAAACTGTGTGTAAGGTATAAAGAATAATGATACAGTAAACACTGAGTGCCATCACTCTGAATGAGATAGAGGTGACCACAGTGATGGTGTTAAAGCCCTCTGTGTGCCCTCCCCTCCTCCCTCTCCCTTCCACTCTCCTCTGCACTCCTCCCCCCTTGGAGATAATCACTGTCCTGAATTTTGTATTTTTCTTTTCTTTGTTTCTGTAGAGTTTTATCGCATATTTAGTCTTCTAAATAGCATATGATTTAGCTTTGCACATTTTAGTTTTATGTAAATGAAATCATGTTTATTCTTTTGCAACTTTCTGTTTTCTTACATCGTTTTATTTTTAAGACACCATATTGTTTCATGTTTCTGAAATTAATTCATTTTCACTGCTGGGTAGTGTTTCTTGTATTGAATGTACCACACTTTATCCATTCTATTGTTGTTGGACATTTGAATAAGTGAGAAATGAGCTTTCATATGTGTGTGTGTGTGTGTGTATTTTTTTTTTTTTTTTTTTAAGAGAGTCAGGGAGAGGGGCAGAGGGAGGGAGAGAGAGAGAGAGAGAGCGAGAGAGACAGAGAATCTTAAGCAGGCTCCATGGTCAGTGCAGAGCCTGATGTGTGGCTCGATCCTACCACTCTGGGATCATGACCTGGGCTGAAATCAAGTTGGGCCCTTAACCAGCTGAGTCAACCAGGCACCCTGAGCTTTCAAATTTTTTAATTATTTGCCAAATCTTAGTAGTGCATTCACAAATTGTGCCCAACAGAGAGATCCTCACCTATTACATTTTGAATTTCAATACCTATATTTTACATTTCCAAGATTTCTTGTTTTTAAAGTTTATTTATTTTGAGACAGAGAGAGTGAGCACAAGCTGGGGAGGGGCATAGAGAGTGGGAGAGAGAGAATCTCTCCCCCACTGACAGTGCGGACCAGTCAGAACAGAGCCCGACTCAGGGCTTGAACCCATGAACTGTGAAATCATGACCTGAACCAAAATCAAGAGTTGGATGTTTAACTGACTCAGCCACCCAGGCGCCCCACATGTCCAATGGTTCCCCCTTTTATATTTACCTGTTTTTTCATTTTAGGACATGCTTATTTAATAATTTAGTGGTGTGTGTGTGTGTAGGGGTGTGTGTGTGTGTGTGTGTGTGTGTGTGTGTGTGTGTGTGTGTGTACGTGGTGCTCTTTGAGCATTCTAACAAAAACCCTTAAACTCTTTTTCAGACTATTCCATAAAAATAATTGCACCCAGTGTGAGTTTGTGTTCTGACTGTTGATTTTGTTGGTGATTTTTCTTATCGTAAGATTTCTTCTTGAGACCTACTCATTTTGTATGCTCATTTTGGAAGGAAGATTGTTTCTTAGTTTTTGATTTTGTCTTCTTGCCTATCGTGCTCCCGTTTCTCTATGTAGCCTTTTTCTCTTGCTCGTACCTGGTTCTCCAGACTCCAACCCAGAACTAGTGATTTCTCTTCTTGTATTTTATCAGTACAGTGTGTTTGAGGTGGAAGGAATTCTCAACATGTAAATTCACTTTAGCTTCCCTTTTAAGTGTTTGAAATGGGGGAGAGACACATACTTTGCTGAAATGCCTTGGCTTCCCGAAGCTAATTTCCATCCCCCCAAAGTGTTTTCTAATCCTCCCCATTTGGTGAAAACGGATCTAGCTTGTAGCTCTGCGGTCATACTGTGTTGCACTGAATGGGCCACTCAACTCCAGGCTACCTTATGATGCACTGAATTCTTTTTGATATTTAGTTATTTGTAGTGGTGAAGGTAGGGCAAATGTCATAGGACTTTCTGCCTGCTTTACCTTCTTTTTCCATTCTGCATAGACTCTTCTAGAAAAACTGGAAGGAGAATTACAGGAAGCCAACCAGAACCAGCAGGCTTTAAAGAAAAGCTTCCTAGAACTGACCGAACTCAAACATCTCCTGAAGAAAACCCAGGACTTCTTCGAGGTTGTTATCTGGGGATTGATTATTTATTAAAGGGAACTTTCCCCCAGGGCCTCAAGTTTCCATTTTGAAAACTGACTGGTTTTGGAATATGCATAAATCACTGTGTTTCTGTCCCATGGCTAGGTCATTAGTGAGGGGGAGGGTATTCTGGGTGAAACATGTTGCCGTTGTGAACTAAAGGCAGAAATATCATGGCGCTCATTAAAAAGTACGTGCCCTAAACACGCAGAACAAAAGTCAGAACAAAGCATGAGATTGGACAGGTTTGGGCTTTAGGTAGTAAAAGACTGGGGAAGGTTTTGATCTGGCAAGGAGCACTCCACTTTTTGAATTCTACTAACTCTTTGTGGAAAATTAAAGTTTCATTAAACATGGGCAAACCCTTGAGACGCAGGGAGATTTTAAGGTAGTCCAAATGCATGTAAAAGAAAATAAATGGTTCTTTGACTTTCAGACCGAAACCAGCCTAGCTGATGATTTCTTTACGGAGGATACCTCTGGCCTCCTGGAATTGAGAGCTACGCCTGCATATGTGACCGGAAAGCTGGGGTTAGTGTCTCTCTGCTCTGAAAGTTACATGTAGATGGGTTTCTGGTCCACAGCTCAGTGCCTGGTTGGTGTTGGATTTCCCTGAGTGTTTGAGTGAGTGAATGAATGAATGAATGAATGAATTAGCCCCTGGAATGATGACTATTTCAATAAATATAAGGCCTCCACACAGTAATAAACCCCAGAGTAACCTTTTCAGATTGGTGGAGTGATAACTTCGAGCTAGTGGTGAAACTAACATGCTGGAGCCTGAAGAGTACAATGTTTGTGTTGTCCCCACACGCAAGGGCAAGACTATGGCCAGAATTGTTTAGATGGGTTTTCGCAACTGTTCCCTGCTTCCTTATCTTTGGAATACTGCTTTGATAATAAAATAGATTTGGAGTTTGACATCTGAAGTGCAATTAGAAATGAGGTAATTATGTGAGCAGCTCATCCATAAGGAGCAGTAATGTGATATGATGACACCACCAAAATGTGTGGTGATTCAAAATGGAGGGATTTCATTCAGTGTCCAAGTCAAATTGATGAATCCGTACAGAAAATATTTGATCAGAAGGTAATATGGGGTCAGCGTAGGTTTAAACTAATAGATCGCCGAAAGTAACCATTTTGAAATGAGTATAAAGTTTCTGTCAGAAATTAGCTAGACACCTGGATGGTTTTAAAAGTAGAGATGAGGGGCGCCTGGGTGGCTCAGTCGGTTAAGCGTCCGACTTCAGCCCAGGTCACGATCTCATAGTCCGTGAGTTCGAGCCCCGTGTCGGGCTCTGGGCTGATGGCTCGGAGCCTGGAGCCTGCTTCCGATTCTGTGTCTCCCTTTCTCTCTGACCCTCCCCCGTTCATGCTCTGTCTCTCTCTGTCTCAAAAATAAATAAACATTAAAAAAAATTTAAAAAAAAATTAAAAAAAAAAGTAGAGATGAATGGAAATTAGTATGTATGTTACACTTCTATTTTTTAAATTAAAGTTTATTTATTTAGAGAGAGAGAGGAGAGAGAGAACGGGTAGGGGAGGGGGGCAGAGAGAGAGAGGGAGAGGGGGAGAGAGAGAGAGAGAGAGAGTGCGCATGAGTGAGCACATCCTAAGCAAGCACCACATTCAGCACGGAGCCTGATCTGGGGCTCTGTCTCACCACCGGAGGGGCAGGACCTGAGCAGAAATCAAGAGTCAGAGGCTTAACTCACTGAGCCACCCAGGCGCCCTGTATATTTCATTCTTAGTACATTATTTGTAAAAATACCCAGAGCCCATTGTTGAGCAGTTGGGATAGTTCCTTTCTTTAGTTCTGATTCCATAACAAATGGTCTAGTGTATTTCTAATCGTAAATAAGTGAATACGTAGTATCGGGTGATTAGGGAAACCTCAACATGTGAGAGGAAACACGACTTGGTGGGGTTGGGGCTCTGATGCAGGGTGGCCTCCCTACGCCTGCCACCAAGGGCCGAGTCATTGCCTTCTGCTCAGGGCGAAGCGGGCCTGTGTCTCCTGGTGGCACATCCTCACGTCCTACGGGGCCTTCTCCCTGCCTCCCGCTCTCCGTGCTTCAGCAGTGCCTCTGTCTGACTGCCCAGGTTCACGGCCGGTGTGATCAACAGGGAGAGGATGGCTTCCTTTGAGAGGCTGCTGTGGAGAGTCTGCCGAGGGAACATCTACCTGAAGTTCAGTGAGATGGACGTGACTCTGGAGGATCCCGTCACGGTGGGTGTCCCAGGCTACAGAGAGCTCTCTCCTCGGCTTCCTGGGGCCTTGGGTCTGCGGGGTGGGGGTGGGGCTTCTCTGAAACAGTGAGTCTGTAGTTCTTTGAAGCTAATATCTGCTTCCTTTCTTTTCTCTGCCCCCCCCCCCCCCTTTTTTTCCTCGTTTCTTTTATTTTTAAAAATTTCAATCCAAGTTAGTTAACATATAGTGTAGTAATGGTTTCAGGAGTAGAATTTAACGACTGATCACTTACATGTTAATACCCAGTGCTCATCCCAACAAGTGCCCTCCTTAATGCCCATCACCCATTTAGCCCATCTCCCTGCCCAGGTCCCCTCCAGCTACCCTCAGTTTGTTCTCTGTATTTCAGAGTCTCTTCTGGTTTGCTCCCCTCTCTGTTTTTATATTATTTTCCCTTCCTTTTCCCTATGTTCATCTGTTTTGTTTCTTAAATTCCACATATGAGTGAATCATATATTTGTCTTTCTCTGACTTATTTTGCTTAGCATAATACATTTACTTCCATTCACATTGTTGTGAATGGCAAGATTCCATTCTTTTGATCACTGAGTAATGTTCTATTGTATATATATTCATGGTATATTTTATTAAAAACTTTTTTTTAATTAATTGATTATTTTTTACATTTATTCTTTTTTGAGAGACAGAGCACGAGCAGGGGAGGGGCAGAGACAGAGAGAGAGACACAGAATCCGAAGCAGGCTCCAGGCTCCGAGCTGTCAGCACAGAGCCTGACACGGGGCTTAAACTCACAAACTGTGAGATCATGACCTGAGCTGAAGTCAGATGCTTAACCAGCTGAGGCGCCTCTATTTTTAAAATTTTTTAACGTGTATTTATTTTTTTTTAACATTTCTTTCTTTTTTATATTTATTTTTTAGTTTACATCCAAGTTAGTTAGCATATAGTGCAACAATGATTTCAGGAGTAGATTCCTTAATGCCCCTTAACCCATTTAGTGCATCCTCCCTCCCACAACCCCCCAGCAACCCTCTGTTTGTTCTCTAAATTTAAGAGTCTCTTGTGTTTTGTTCCCCTCCCTGTTTTTATATTATTTTTGCTTCTCTTCCCTTATGTTCATCTGTTTTGTCCCATGAAGCCCTCATATGAGTGAAGTCATATGATATTTGTCTTTCTCTGACTGATACTTTCACTTAGCATAATACCCTCCAGTTCCATCCTTGTGGTTGCAAATGGCAAGATTTCATTCTTTTTGATTGCCAAGTAATACTCCCTTGTATATGTATATACCACATCTTCTTTATCCATCCATCTGTTGATGGTCATTTGGGCTCTTTCCATACTTTGGCTATTGTTGATAGTGCTTCTATAAACATGGGGGTGCATGTGTCCCTTCAAAACAGCACACCTGTATCCCTTGGATAAATACCTAGTAGTGCAATTACTGGGTCGTAGGGTAGTTCTATTTTGAATTTTTTGAGGAAGCTCCATTCTGTTTTCCAGAGTGGCTGCACCAGCTTGCATTCCCACCAACAATGCAAAAGAGATCCTCTTTCTCCGCGTCCTCGCCAACATCTGTTGTTGCCTGAGTTGTTAATGTTAGCCATTCTGACAGGTGTGAGGTGATATCTCATTGTGGCTTTGATTTGTATCTCCCTGATGATGAGTGATGTTGAGCATTTTTTCATGTGTCGGTTGGCCATCTGGATGTTGTCTTTGGAGAAGTGTCTATTCATGTCTTTTGCCCATTTCTTCACTGGATTATTTGTTTTTTAGGTGTTGAGTTTGCTAAATTCTTTATAGATTTTGGATACTAACCCTTCATCTGATATGTTGTTTGCAAATATCTTCTCCTAGTCTGTTGGTTGCCTTTTAGTTTTGCTGATTGTTCCTTCACTGTGCAGAAGCTTTCTATTCTGATGAGGCCCCAATAGTTCATTTCTGCTTTTGTTTTCCTTGCCTCTGGAGGCCTGTTGAGTAAGAAGTTGCTGCGGCCAAGGTCAAAGAGGTTGTTGCCTGCTTCCTCCTCTAGGATTTTGATGGCTTCCTGTCTTACATTGAGGTCTTTCATCCACTTTGAGTTTATTTTTGTGTCTGGTGTAAGAAAGTGGTCCGGGTTCATTCTTCTGCATGTCGCTGTCCAGTTTTCCCAGCACCACTTGCTGAAGAGACTGTCTTTATCCCATTGGATATTCTTTCCTGCTTTGTCAAAGATTAGTTGGCCATACGTTCGTGGGTCCACTTCTGGGTTCTCTATTCTTTTCCATTGGTCTGAGTGTCTGTTTTTGTGCCAGTATCTGCCCCCTTTTCTAAAAAAAAAAAAAACCTACAAAAGTTCAGTTCAAGGTCTGATTGTTGGTAACACCTCCAAGACACAGCTCTACCAGTTCCTGGAAGTTTAGCTAAGAACTGAGTTCAGTCAGTGCAATCCAAGCTTCAGTGTGCACAGGCACCTGAGTGACCCTGGTACCTAGTTAAATGCAGATTCTGATACAGTGGGGTGGGGGTCGGGCCTCAGATTCTGCCCTGTTTTTTTTTAGAGGGTTTATTTTATTTTTTTTTTAAGTTTATTTATTTATTTTGAGGGCGAGGTGCAAGCGGAGGAGGGGCAGAGAGAGACAAGGAGGGAGAGAATCCGAAGCAGGCTCCGCACTGTCACTGAAGAGCCATGAATTGTGAGATCATGACCTGAGCCAAGATCAAGAGTCAGATGCTTAACTGACTGAGCCACCCAGGTGCCCCCAGATTCTGCATTTTTAACAAGCATACTGATATTGGTAGTCAGTGGACGGGATGCTTCAAAGAAGGATGCTGAGAGGGCTCTTTGCTGAGTGCCACGCACTTCCTGCTATTAATTCCGTACGGTTTACTTCCTCTGCCCTTCCAGTTAGTATTTAAATTCCCTTACTTAAAAAAAAATTGTTTTAATGTTTATTTTTGAGAGAGAGAGAGAGAGAGAGAGAGAGAGAGAGACAGAGCATGGTCAAGGGAGGGGCAGAGAGAGGGAGACACGGAACTTGAACCAGGCTCCAGGCTCTGAGCTGTCAGTGTAGAGCCAGGCATGGAGCTCGAACCCATAGACTGTGAGAGCATGACCTGAGTTCAAGTCCAGTACTTAACCAACTGAGCCACCCAGGCGCCCCTAAGTCGCCTTACTTTTTAATTCCAAGTTGGGCTTATTTCTGAGTGTCATCATCTTTTCCAGGATAGAGGGGGAAAAAAATTAACTTGGGTTTTATTTCATGGAAAACAATTTCATAGTTAAATGAAATTTAAAATAGGAAGAAAGCTTACTTGTCTCTAGTGCTATTTTTCTCTTGTTCATAAGCCATAGGCAGGTCGTAGTAATAAACATGGAATCATTTTTTTGGCTTTCTCTTGATCTGAGCTAATACAAAATTCCTCTATATCACTATGTGTCCCTTATAGATATTATTTCAAAAATTGACTTTAAATCATCACTTTGACCACCATGTTTTGGCATGTAATAGTCATGGTGGTAGAGACAGTATTTATAAAGTCAGCATCTGGAAAAGGATGACCTTAGCCTGTTAACATTGAAGGTCACTGAGCAGATCAGATGAGATCAGAGCAGATTCCTGGTTCTGGTGGATTAAGGGACAAGTGGAATTGAAGGGTTCAGAAAAGGACCAGTGTTTCTTGGACAAAGGAAACTTTGGAAATAACGTAAACCAAGTAGCTCCCCAAATCTTAAATACCCCTCACCTGCTGCCAAAGAGACGATTCAATTTATCTTCTTTTTAATTGATGCCTAGGTTTTCCAGTGAGTTGATGTGACATTAACTATCTATTTATGGACTTTATTTCCTGTGTTTCTCCAGAATATAGACACTATGATGAACATCTTCGTGCATGTGGATTATTTTCTTTTGAATTATTTCCATGATATAAATTCAAGGAAATAGGGTTGCTGGTTTAAAGGGTATGGGCATTTTCATGACACTTGATGGGTCCTGACAAATGACTTTTCAGTGGGGCCATACCTGATTCCAGTGCCCTGAATGGTGTGTGGTTATAACTTTTCCAACAATGGATTTCATAATTTTACCTTTACCCCCATCCACCCCGAACTAAATAAGAGCAAAATAGCTCATTTCTTTGCTTGAACATTTTCATATATATTTGTGAAATATATATTTTCTCTTTCTTGTGAACTGTCAAACTTGAACTTTCGATTTGCATTTTAATCAGTGTTCTTATGGTCATACAGTGAGTCAAAAATTAGACATGGCTTTATCTTTGTTAAACATCGAACACCCACTCACCCCTGAAATATAGAAGTTGTGTATGAGTTGGGGCACCTAGGTGGCTCAGTTGGTTAATCATTCGACTTTGGCCTAGGTCATGATCTCGCCGTTCCCGAGTTTGAGCCCCGTGTTGGGTTCTGTGCTGACAGCTTGGAGCCTGGAGCCTGTTTCAGATTCTGTGTCTCCCTTCCCCCACTCATGCTCTGTCTCAGTCTCTCTCTCAAAAATAAATAAACATTAAAAGTTGTGTGTGAGTTAACTTTAGCGAGCTAGGTCAGCTATTTTCATTTTAAGCTTTATAATATCCTGGTTCCTGTCTTCTGCATGGTTTCTTGTTTATCAACCTGTCTCTTAAGTGTGGGGTTAGAGCTGAAAACAGGCCCAGCTGTAGTCCAGCTAGTGTAGCCAGTTGTTGGTTGTTATTTTAAGGCTGTCTTGACCTGTTTCAGGGGCCTTGCCTTCAACCATAAGGAATAACGAATTAGATTAACTGGGAGAGGGTGAAGTTTTCTTCTTTCTTTCTTTCTTTCTTTCTTTCTTTCATTTGGATGCTTAGCCGACTGAACCACCCAGGTGCCCCAAATTTATAATTTTTTTAAATATGAAAACAAGATTTTACATTTCTGTTACATTATAACCACAAAGAAAACATTATATATATATATATATAATTCTGATTTTTGATTTTCCAGAAAGAAGAAATTAAAAAGAATATTTTCATCATATTTTATCAAGGAGAGCAACTCAGGCAGAAAATCAAGAAGATCTGTGACGGGTAAGAGACTGTTCATGGCTCTTTCATCAGGGATTGGGTCATGATTAGGTGAAGAGGGATGGGAGACAGAGTACTCTTGACTGGGCCTTCTTTGAGATCCCTTAGGATTTTAGAACAACTTTCTGACATTTGACCAGATAATGTTAAACATGAGACTGATTTTTATGGGGCACCTGGGTAGCTCAGTCAGTTAAGCATCTGACTTCGGCTCAGGTCATGATCTTGTGGTGAGTTCGAGCCCTGCGTTGGTCTCTGTGCTGACAGCTCAGAGCCTGAAGCCTGCTTTGGATTCTGGTCTCCCTTTCTATCTGTCCCTCCTCCACTCGCATTCTCTCTCTCTCTCTCTCTCTCTCAAAAAAAAACCCAACATTAAACAAATTAAAAACAATTTTTTTTAATGTTTATTTATTTTTGAGACAGAGACAGAGCATGAAGGGGGAGGGTCAGAGAGACAGGGAGACACAGAATCTGAAGCAGGCTCCAGGCTGAGCTGTCGGCACAGAGCCCGACTCGGGGCTCGATCTCACAGACTGTGAGATCACATGACCTGAGCTGGAAGTCGGAAGCTCAACTGACTGAGACACCCGGGCGCCCCTAAATTTTTTAAAATGCAAATAATTTTTAAGAGCTGTGGGACTAGGAGCAGAGAGGACTTGAATCAGCAAAACTCAAGGTAACTAAAAGTAGACATTGTAATCAAGTAAGTGTATTCCCTCTCACACCCCTTTATCAGCCACTAATGAGTAGGCAAACTGCATGCTGAATTGTTTCTGATTTTACAGAATCGTTTTATTCCAGCAGAAATTATTCAGTAGGGAAGGACGTTATTGCATTAATATATTCTGGGGAGAAGAAGAGACAAGTCACGCTGAAGTCTTATTTACATAACAGCCCACAGTTTCTTTGGTTTAAACGAAACTCATTCATATAATAGAACCATAGCTTTAATTCAAATAGTGCGAGCGATGCGTTGGGAACCCTTAGAACTGGGATTCGCTTTCCGAGTGCCAAAGAGACAGTTATTCTAGAAAAGGATGGTCATCCAACCAAAGCCAGTGATGGCTAGCAGAAGAGGACATGCGGAATGTTTTTCCGCAGTAACCCCCTGCCTTGTGACCTTTGGAATGTATGAAACACAGGTTTCGAGCCATCATATATCCCTGCCCGGAGCCTGCAGCGGAGCGCAGAGAGATGCTGGCCGGCATCAATGTGAAGCTGGAAGATTTAATCACCGTGAGTGAGGCGTTGAGGCGCGTGACCTACCTCCCCCACTTCCAGAGAAGTCCTGTGTCCCAGGGCCCTCGCTTCCAGCCTGGCTGGAATGGTAGCTGTGCTCTCCCAGCTACCACTGCAGGAGATTTCGTAATCAGAAAGCAGTGTTCACGGGGGTGCAGGGGGTGATTGGGGATGTCAGTACTGCTCTTCCTGGGCTGAGAACTGACCGCAGCCCCAGTCGGCTTTTGGGTGGCCAGCCCAGTCTGATATTATCGCCGAGGCCACATCTATGGTATAGCTAAGTAGCCAATTCAGTTGACCAACCAGTCCGACTGATTCTTTTTCCATGGACTCACACACTTCTTTGAGCTGACCAATTACTTCTGTAAAAACAGTGAGTGAGTCCTGTTTCACCGAGGGCACACACCTCAAATTCAGATCCTTTTGTAAAGTTAGTCGTCCCCCAGGGTGACACTCAGCACTTCTGTGATTAGAACACTTGCTTCAGTAAACTTTCAAAGTAGTCTCTGAATGCTGCTGGGCCTACGTCAGGTTGTTTATTGTAGATGAGTGCGTTCCACCGGAACTTTCTGTGGACACGTCGTCTGACTTGCATTGCCTTGGCCATGAGCTCCACGTAACCACGGAGCACTTGACACGTGGCTAGGGCAGCTGAGGAACTGAATGTTTTTTTCACTTTTTTAAAATTTGTTTTTTAAATTTTTTAACATGTATTCATTTTTTTTCTTTTTTTTAAATTTTCTTTTTTCTTTTTTAAAATTTACATCCAAATTAGCTAGCATACAGTGCAACAATGATTTCAGGAGTAGATCCCTTAGTGCCCTTACCCATTTAGCCCATCTCCCCTCCCATGCCCCCTCTAGTAACCCTCTGATGTTCTCCATATTCATGAGTCTCTTCTGTTTTGTCCCCCTCCCTGTTTTTATATTATTTTTGTTTCCCTTCCCTTATGTTCATCTCTTTTGTCTCTTAAAGTCCTCATGTGAGTGAAGGCATAGGATTTTTGTCTTTCTCTGACTGACCAGGAACTGAATTTTTATTTTCAATTCATTTTAATTAAGTTTAAAATTTTAATGGCCGCATGTGTCTGCCGTGTTGGTTGTTAGCACAGTTCTGGGTCCTCCGTGAGTATCTTCAGGAATTAGGTGTGCGAGTGTGTGTGTGTTTCAGAACTCTTAGGGTAACAAACGTCTTTGCCTTCCCAGAAAAATCTTTGCTTAATTTCTTTAATCCCTTCTCCTCCTTCTTTCTCACTTGTCAAAGAGACTGTGCTTCCCTAAAGCAATTACCCTTGAACTCCTTTCCCCGAACGCTCCCTACTAGATTTTAGGAAAACCTCATGGGGAAAAGAAGTTATGCCAAACTTACGCTCCTGGGGAGCCACCTGAGAACGTTGCTGAGAGGGGTACTCTCTTGTAGCCCTGAACAAAAATGAATCCCATTAAATAAATAAACTCTGTGGGCAAAATTGTCCATTCCCTCCTTCATTAATTCACTTGTCGTTTATTGAAGACATCAGGTACGAAAAGCATTTTGATAGATGTATTAATTTCCTCGGGCTGCTATAACAAATTACCACAAACTGGGTGGCTTAAAACAACAGAAATTTATTCTCTCATGGTTCTGGAGGCTGTAAATCTGAGATCTAAGTGTCAGCAGGGCCGTGCTTCCTCTGAAGGCTCTAGGAAGGGGTCCTTTTCTGTGTTGCCCCCACCTCCAAACTCCTGGGTTGAAAACCTAATGCCCAAGGCGACGGTATTAGGAGGTGGGGCTTTTGGGAAGTGATTGGGTCATGAGGAGGGGGCCCCCGTGAATGGGATTAGTGCCCTTATGAAGGAGGCCCCGGAGAGCTCGCTTGCCCCTCCTACCATGTGAGGATAGCCCAGAAGAGGATCCTCACCTGACCGTGATGGTGAGTGCGTTGATCTCAGACGGCCAGCTTCCAGGACTGCAAACGATAAGTTTTTGTTGTTTGTAAGCCACCCTCTATGGTATTGTATTATAGCAGCCTGAAGAGACATAGACATCTCCCTAGCCCCTGGTCGTTGTCTGCAATCTTTGGTGTTCCTTGGTTTGTAGATGCCTCACTCCAGTCTCTGCCTGAATCGCACAGGGCATTCTTCCCTGTGTGCCTAGATGTCCAAATCCCTTATAAAGACACCAGTCATATTAGTTAGGGCCCACCCCACTCCAGTATGACCTTAACTTAATTCCATTTGCAAAGACCTTGTTTCCAAATAAGGTCACATTCATAGGTACGAGCGGTTAGGACTCAACCTATCTTTTTTGGAGACACAATTCAACGTATGACAAAAGTACTGTAAGGAATTTAGAAGAAAAGGAAGATACAATCTTTGCCCAAGGGTTTTAACCTCTACAAGGGAAGATACTCTGCTCATGAGGGTTGAGGGCAGGGAAGGGCCACAGGCGGGAGGAGGGAGCCCAGAGCGGAAGAAGCCTTTATGACTGACGAGCTTCCATTTTGCCTCATTGCGGGGCTCCCTGTGAGTGTTCCTTGTTTCTCTGTGTGTCTGTCTCGCCCAGGTCATCACACAAACAGAGTCTCACCGTCAGCGCCTCCTCCAAGAAGCAGCTGCCAACTGGCACTCCTGGGTCATTAAAGTGCAGAAGATGAAAGCTATTTACCACATCCTGAACATGTGCAACATTGACGTCACCCAGCAGTGCGTCATTGCTGAAATCTGGTTCCCCGTGGCAGACACCGGGCGCATCAAGAGGGCATTAGAGCAAGGCATGGTGAGTGGCAGATGGAGCAGGGGAGGGGGAGGAGGAGTCGCGTCCAGCCTCCGCAGCCCCTCTGTCAGGCGCTAAGGTTGTCATCCTCCTAAGTCACACGAACTTCATAAGTGACTTGCTGGTGACAAGTGGCAAGTCTCCTTCATCTTTGTGTCTTCAGTTCTTTTTCTTTTCTTTAATTTTTAATGTTTATGTATTTCTGAGAGAGAGAGAGAGAGAGCGAGCACGTGCACACAGGTGGGGGAGGGGCAGACAGAGCGAGAGAGAGGGAGGGGGCCGAGGATCTGAAGCAGGCTCTGTGCTGTCCGTAGAGAGCCCGATGCGGAGCTCGAACTCACGAACTGCGAGATCACGACCTGAGCCGAAGTTGGACGCGTAACTGACTGAGCCACCCAGGCGCCCCCGTATCTTCAGTTCTTAATCTAGTGCTGGGCATGTATCAGAAAATTCCTTTTCTTCTCGATGTTTGACAGATATTCACCATCTCTCTGATTTACTGCAAGCGCATGTTGAGCACTGATGTGCTAGTCACTCTGCTAGATGAGACTGTAGGTCCCGCGTGCGGTGTGACCGTAGGTATGTCCGTTCCCTCATGAAGGTCACCGTCTGGCCGGAAAGACAAACAGCCAGACCCCTGTGCTCACTCTGTGCCCACAGCTATGCTCTGCACTCTGTACCTTGGTTAATCTTACAGCCTTCGTCGTTCACCTCTCCAGATGGTCACTGTGCGCCAGGAACAGATCCAGGGCTATGCAGGCAGAACGAAGCCCTGGTCTGACAGACTTTCTAGAAAGGAAGACAGATAGTAGGCATGTCCATAACTAATGTGATTTCAGGTGGTGATGGTGGTGAGCAGGAGGGCGGCAGATGGTGGAGGATGGGGTGGGGAGGGACGGGCTTTGTTCTGATCACCTGTTCACCCCGTTGGTGAAGAAAGGAAACTCTGCCCTAAATGGTACAAGATGGCCAAACACACAACACTGGCCATCGGACACATGAAGCTGGCAGCGGTTGATTAGTCACATACTCTTATAGCCCAGGGCAGGAGGACACCACTCCCCACACAGGGCCGCATGGAGGTTGTACTTGGGGCTTGCACTTGGGGGCACAATGAGCCAGCCGGGCTATGGGAGGCAGCCTCCCACAAGAGGAGGGGGTCTGGTTTCCATGGGAGGATGTGAGTAGCTTGTTAGAATACCATTCTGGGGTGGCAGGGGGGTGAAGCCCATTGGGTCGAAGACTAGGCAGTGTGCAAATGGTCTGGCCTATGGGAGAGCTAGCTGGGTGGGGAGCCCTTCCCCCTCCATGGGAGGCAAATCTGATGAAAACAGAGGAACTCGTGGCTTGGACTTTGGGGCCCTGTGAGACTCAAAGACATCAAGGTGACACCTGGAATTTTAGGTCTTACAATACTGTGATAGGGCTGTTGCCCTCAGAAGGCCCCTCTGAGCGGGTGGCTTGGAGCAGGAGCAGGTGACAGGATAGGAAGGAGAACTTTCAAGCTGAAGGATCTGGAAGTAAAGGCCTTGACATGGAATTGGCCTAGGAGGCAGGAGCTATCTTTATCCCCTTTGTACATATGAGGAAACTGAGTCACACAAAGTACAAGTAACCTGACTGTGGTCCTGAAGCCAGAAGGCTGGATTTAAATGTCCCCATATGGTAGTCCAACAACTGCTCAAATGGGGCACCTAAAAAGAGCATTTCACCCAGCTTGGGAAGGGCAGGGGTGCTCCCTGGAGGAAGTGATGCCTGAGCTGAACCATGGTAGGGTCATCAGTGAGCAGGTGGATGGAGGTGGGGAGGAGCGTGGAGTGCAGGCCCACCTGGCTGGAGTGAAGGTGTGGCAAGTTTCAAGAATGGGAAGAAGGTCAGGGAGAGGCTGCAGGGCAGGTCCTGAAGGACTTAACAGTGGTATAAGGGATCTGATTTTATGCCCATGCTAGAGCGGCACAATCCAGGTTGCATTTTAGAAACATTTCCGTGCGATATGGACAAGACAGCAGGGCCACCGGGGAGGTGTCCTGATGCACGTATGTGAACTAGACAGGGTCATCCTGTAATCACAGAGGGGCCAAACTTCTACAAGTCTGCTTCGGACTGTTTCTTCAGTGTCTTCAGCCCTCTGAAATAACAAGTCTTTCCCAGATAGGAGTAGAAAGCTCTACGTGGGTAGGAGGTGAGGAGAGAAGTGTAATAGGCTAACTTTTGTTGTCAGCATCACAAACAAGCAAAATATACTTACTCTATGCCACTTGTTATGTCAGCTGCTGGGGCACATGTTAAGAAAAATGAAGCACCATAATTCTTGCCCTTAGGGAGATCATAATCTCACACATGAAAAGATATATCACAAGAGAGTAAAGAACTCCACCGCTTGCGGTGGGACCTAGGGGAAGTTACTTAACCTCTCTGGACCTTTGTTCCCTCATCTGTCAAGTGGGGCTGGATAGGAAGGTGATACGGACCTCATGGCATTTTAGGAGGATTGATGGGCAGTCATTTAGCCAGTGCTAAGTCCCACTGAGTATGCAGACTTTGGACTGACCGAAAGGTTCCTGGGAAGTGAGCCTGGGGAACGGTTCATACCTGGGTAAGTGAAGAAGAGAGATGGCTGGTGTAAAGTCACCTGGTTTCTGTGCAGAAGTAGTGGGGGTGAAGGTGTGAAGGGAGTAATAGTCAATATTGGAAGGAAGTCTTGATGACCAAATGGAAGAATTTTGATTCCATTCTTTAGGTAATAGGAAGCCTTTGAAGATTTTTGAGTAGGGGAGTAACATGACGGAAGCAGTATTTGTTTGTTTTATTTTATGAAAGAAGGATTGCACCATCTGGAGCATAGGCTAAATGGGGAGGCTCAGGGCTAGGCTAGTAGGTTATGGGAGTGAGAAAGAGAAGGACTTTAAAGGGACAATCAGCAGGATTTGGTGATCGATTGATTGAACCAGGAGAAGAGACGCATCTGATGATTCCCAAGGTTCAGGGATCTGGAGAACGGAGTCTGCTGAAGGAGCAGGGAGGCCAAGAGAGAACCTGGCTTTGGGGCAAGTTGATGAGTTTGATCTTAGGCTCCTGGATATTGTGGGGTTGCTGAGACATGAGAGTTTGAAAGCCCAGACAGGAAATTAAAACAGAATCGAAACTGGGGAGGGAGTAGGACCATTTGGAAGAAAAGGGCAGAATCAAGAAAGTGGGTTAACTCTTGAGGGTGTGAGTAGAGAGAAAGGAAGAGGAGAGGACCCAGAACTGGGCATAACAGGTGAATTGGCAGGAGCAGGAGAATGGAAATGGCCAGAACTCCACTCTCTTGATGACTCTCCTGTAAGATAAATTAGATATTAGGAAGGTATTTTACAGAGTGGTCATGGGTGTCAGGTCAAGAAATTGTCCCAAGTTCACCTATAAGGGATGGCAGGAATTGGACATCCATGTGCTGACATTCTTCCTTACGTTTTTGTCAAATTTTTTTTTTTTGTTTTTTTGTAGGAACTAAGTGGCTCCTCCATGGTCCCCATCCTGACTGCAGTGCAGTCTAAAACATCTCCTCCCACATTTAACAGGACCAATAAATTCACAGCTGGCTTCCAGAATATTGTAGATGCATATGGTGTGGGCAGTTACCGGGAAATAAACCCAGGTAAAGTGTCTGATGCATTGTATAATGGGGCAACTTGAAAATGAAAACTGGTTAAGATTTACCCCTTGGGTGGCCTGGGAGGTGAATTGCTTAAAACTGGATCATTCCTAAAATTTTGTTTGGCTTCCTAATGCCCTGCATTGGTTGCCTAAATGGTGATTAGTGAAAGATTTGTTCTTTGTCAAGATTTCACTTGTTCTCCCTTGAACCATCGCCTTATTAGGCAGTCAAATTCAGTTCTTGTTTCCTTAACGATTCAGTGGGGTCATCTCTCAACATTTTCACAGAGCTGTAGCTGTTTTGTGGGTGAGATGGGAACACACAGCTGGCTTCCAGGACTTGGAGTCAGAAGACTGGATTCTAAGTGACATAAGCTGTGTGATATTGGTAGTCTGGTTTGTGAAATAAAAAGGGTAGACCAGGTGCCCTTCAGCCACGTTGTCTATAGTGCTCTTTTTCTCCAAGCAGAGTCCTAATCTTGTGACCTGTAATGCAGCGACCCCATAGGCTGGGTATCCTGTGAGTAGAGGTGTGTGATACATGTGGAGTATACGAAACACTCAGAGATGGGAAACTGGTTTTAAGACCCGATACATTTTGTGATCTTGGGCAAGTCACCAAACTGCTTCAAAACTCAGGTCATCTGTAAACAGGGACTTATAATGCTTACTTATTGATAAGCTGATGTGTGTGCGAGCTCAGCAAATGTTGGGGATGGGGAGGGAAGACAGAATCAGAAAGATACGAGGGAACCAGCTTGTGGGTCACGGATCATGTTAGACAGATCTTTGATGGAGCCACTGGCTGTCGGAAGGACTCAGGCTGTTGTGGGTCTCCCCTCTATAGCTCCCTATACCATCATCACATTCCCCTTCCTCTTCGCTGTGATGTTTGGAGACTGTGGTCATGGGATTATCATGCTCCTGGCAGCCCTTTGGATGGTCCTTAATGAGAGACGCTTGCTCTCCCAGAAGACGAACAACGAGGTGGGTGTCCGTCGAATACCTTGCCTCAGTTCTCCGAGGTTATAAGTAGAATCTGAAAAATGTGTATGTTGTTTTCACCAAAGAAACAAACCTATTTTATGAAAAGCAAAGGGTAGAAAGTAAAAAGGGGCCAAAATTCAGCCTAGAAATTCCTGTCCAAAGGTCAGTGCTTTGGATGGTGTGGTGCAATTTCTTTCAGCATTTTTGTTTTTTGTACATTGCTTGACAAGGCATTGATCTCTCTTTATTTTTTTTTTTATTTTTTATTTTTTATTTAAAAAAAAATTTTTTTTTCAACGTTTTTTATTTATTTTTGGGACAGAGAGAGACAGAGCATGAACGGGGGAGGGGCAGAGAGAGAGGGAGACACAGAATCTGAAACAGGCTCCAGGCTCCGAGCCATCAGCCCAGAGCCTGACGCGGGGCTCGAACTCACAGACCGCGAGATCGTGACCTGGCTGAAGTCGGACGCTTAACCGACTGCGCCACCCAGGCGCCCCTGTCTCTCTTTATTTTTAAGTTTTTTCCCTCCTAACATGATTTTTTTTCTTTGATTATAAAAAACAATATATGTTTATTTTTAAAATTGGGAAAATACAACAATTTAACTACGTAGAGAAAATCACAATTAATGTTTTTATCTTCCTGTATTTTTTCTGGGCTTATACACAAATTTTTCAACATTTTTAAAAATAGGGATCACATATTGCATATTAATTTGTGGCCTTTTTTTTTCACTTAAAATATCACAAATAGTTTTTCTCATGGCAGAGCCCTTCTCCCACAATCAGTCCATGATCAGTGTTCTTATGAGCTCTGTGTTCACTGGAATACATTTTGTAAGCTGGAAACATGCCTTTAGCTGTGTTCTGAATTTTAAGAATATCTGCAAACTTTTATTACAAGTTGTCTTAACTAGAGCTAGTTCAGTGATGTCACAGCAGCTTAATCATAAGTGAGGTTAGTGGGAGACTCCACCTCTGGCCAATATAGTTTTGTGTGACCAACACTGTAACAGCCGTAGCTTCCTAGAATAAAGAATTGAAATCTCAGAGCTACACTTTGGCAGGTCTGTGAATGATTGACACCCATCATCCAGTATTATATAAAGCACCTGACTCTTCTTAGTGGACGTGCTTAGACAAGACTTGATTTTATGACCGAATGAGTGGAGCTTTGACTTGCCATGAAATTTAGCTGCCATATGCATCCAGCTCGGAGCTTGTCTCCTAGAAGTACTTGAAAGAGTGACTGCACACTTTCATGTCCCTCCATAACGTGTGAGGCCTCAGCCTCCGCTTCAGTTATGTTTTCTAACCAGTGATGACTTAAAGATTATGAGGCTTATATGGTTTTTCTTCCACAGTAACAACCACCGGTCTAGGACTTTTCTGACTGATGTATGTAGGCTCGGGGAAATCACGGTGTGTGTGCTCTCTTTGGATCACTTTGATGTTGCCCCGTGCTGTGGCCCCTCTGTGTGGGGCCTGTGTGCCTTGCCGTGGATGTTCCACTGGTGCTGGAGACATTCCATAACACATTCCCCCCACCCCGGGGCTCTGGTGCCAAGCCCCCTGACGGCCATCTTCTCTGTCTCCCTGAGACCAGATCTGGAACACCTTCTTCCACGGACGCTATCTGATCCTCCTTATGGGCATCTTCTCCATCTACACGGGCTTGATTTACAATGACTGCTTCTCCAAGTCTTTCAACATCTTTGGCTCTTCTTGGAGTGTCCGACCGATGTTCAGAAATGGCACGTGGAAGTAAGTTTACAGACAGAGGTGGGTCACTTGCTTGGCTGCCCAGGTGGCTTCAGGGGCACTTTTCATGGTCAAGAAGTCTATGCCTGGCTCTGCTCAGAGGCGTGCCCACAAATTCAATGAATGATTCCATTTTATTTACCAAGTGAGCAACCTCCAACCAGTCCCTCCGTAACTGTGCTGGTCATTCTATTGTGTGGAGATAGTTTGTAACATTTCAATTAAGTATATATCATGGTGTCCGTAGCATGTGCCAACACTACTGTGAAAACAAATAGTGAAGCAGGTACAAACTGGGCATCTTGGTGTCAGTTACAGAAGCTAAGTTCCCCGGAGGAGAAGGTTGCATTTGAAGCAGACCTAGTTCCAGCAGGGGACTGGACGCAGTGAGCACTTAGGGCAGAAGCCTGATGTGGTGTTGAATTATATAAATCACTGGTTTCCAGTGCTGGAGGCCCCAGACTCACCTGAAGGGCATTTTCTTTGATGGTTCAGAGTGACTCCATTCAATGTCAAAAGCAAAGGAGGGGGTGGCTAGTTTTCATAAGCAGCTCTCTGTGTTTGTCTTTTGGGTGATGGAGTGAGGAGGGCAGGTAGGATAGAGTAGCTGGCGAGGAGTGGCTGCGTGGGTGGCTGTGTCATGGGGGGATCAATGCATCCCCCCTAGTTTCTTTGCTGGTCCAGCTTCCTTGCAGTAGAGGACAGGACTATTAAACAATAAGGAAGGGAAGGAAGGAAGGGAAGGGAAGGGAAGAAGGAAAGGAAGAAGGAACAGAAGAAGGAAGGAAGGAAATGAAGGATAGGACATTTTCCAGAATCCAGATGGCTATATTGACAAGTGCTTTTGTTTTTGTACTTGCTTTACAATTAAGTACCCTGAAGAGATGCCTAGGAGAACAATGCTTTCATAAATTTAAAGACAAATTACTTGGTTCTGCTCTTTAGATGTAAACTCGTAAGCATAGCGATAGACTTTGAAGCATGTTAAATCAGCAGAATTTCACCAAACTACCTACATGAAATCTCATTTACCCAGGAGCATGATTGGGAAAGGTCTGAGTCACTTGGCTTTTTGTCATTCTGCAAATGTGGGCTCAAGTACTCTTTCATGCACCTGTGAATGGAATGACCCCTGCCCCAATTCAAGGCTCTCGGAGGCCAAGCCCAGTCTGAGGGACACTCAGCCACATGCCAGGCATCACTTGTATGAAGTGGGACCTTATTAACAGGGAGACAAAGGAAAATTGCAGTCATCCATCAGAGTGGCAAAGGACACAGCAAGCTGGTTTTGGTCACCAGTCACAAGCTAGGTCTTGAGCTTGCTTTCCCTGAGAATTGACTAGGGGCACTGTCACAACGTTCTTCAGCCAAGGACCACCAGAAGCATTCCTGGCATCACCCAGAACTGAATTTACTAACTCAGGGAGGTGGTGTACCAGTGGGGGAGCATGGGCATCTCAGCAAGAGGACGTAGGGAAAGGGCCTACAGGGTCTGGCTTCTAGGAGGATGAGGGCAATGTTTGGTCATTTTTGTGGTTCAGGCATTGCCCTTATTTTGATAGGTCCGTATTTTAATATCAGATATGATGTGGATCGGTCTTGTTTTTGTCTGGATCCACCAAGGTCAGAGGATGACTTTGTCTGATGTTGGTGTTCTCTGAACTTGTTTATGTCAACAGCAGAGATCATGACTTAGCTGTGGGTGCCTGTTCCCTCTTATTGGGAGCGGCTTTGTCCACACACAAACAAACCTCTTCTAGTTCAGTGTAACCGTATGCACTGAGCCATGCATTAGGGTCTGTGTCTGAGATGGCCAGTGAGGCCATCTGTTCCCACTGTGTCCCGAGGGTCTGGTCATTGAGATCAGGCTTCCTGATCCCCCCTGTTGCTCTCTAACACCTTCAAGCACCTCAGTTGTAGGAGGGAGGGAGTATATTTCTAGGTAGCCAACCAAAGTTGCCAGCACTCTTTTCTTCATCATTTCAGTATTCCTTCTTGGCCCTTCTATAGATGTGTGCTCTGTTAAACAAACAAACAAACAAACAAACAAACAAACAAACAAACATCCCTAATATTCTCATCCCCTTGGGGCTTGCAGAGATAGTAAGAAATTCCTACCCACTGACGTTCATGCTTCTGGGCAAAATTGGGACACTGATTTAAAGACATTCAATGATTTAAACAAACCTACAGTTAAAAAGTTATGAGTAATTTGGGAAAATTTGAGCAATGATTGCATGTTTGATGATTTTAAGTGATTGCTGGTAATTTTTAAGGTATGATACTAGACTGTGTTAATTTTCTTTAAGTCTGTATCATTTAAATACATACTAAAATATGTGTGGATAAAAGTAGTGGTCTGTTAATCAGAAATGATTCATTTGGTAGGAGGCAGCACTGGGTAGAGGGTCAGATGGAAAAGACTGGCCATGTATTGACAACTGGGAAATGGGTAGCTATATGGAAGTTTAATATATTATGCTCTCTACTATTGTGTAGTTTTGAAATTTTCTGTTCTAAAATTTCTTTGTTGCACATAAAATAAAAACTAAGAAGATTTAAAAAACTTATCTGAGAAAAAAAATAAATAAATAAATAAAGGCATTCAATGGACTGCAACTTTTGAGAGCTAAGTTTCATGAAGATTAGGGTCTGTGGGTGAAAGCCAAATTATACCTCCAGATGAGCCCATGTGTACGCAGGGATGATTTCCCAGGCTTGTCCCCGGGCTGAGATTTCTTTCTTATATGCTCCTCATCCCTGACCGACTTTTTTTCTGACGTAGTATAACTGCTTTTCTTTACAATACTCCACCAGGCTGAGAGCCTTTGGAGACTCAGACTGTGAGCGTCTTGGGGCCAGATGGTAATGTGCATAGTCTCAGCACCTAGGACAATACTTCGCACATAGCAGGAATGGAATTACCCACTCATGGAATGATTGAATGAGCCAAATGATGAGTTGCACCAACAGTGAGGCTTTGATTGGCTTACAAGTTCATGACCAACGGCACTATAGTGTTTTTTTTTCTACCTCTGGTTAATCATTGGTTTTGTTTTTATTTTTCCTTTTCCCCCTCTCTAGTGCACACGTAATGGAAACAAATCCATATTTACAGCTGGACCCAGCCATTCCAGGAGTGTACTCTGGAAATCCATACCCATTTGGGATTGATCCGGTAATAATGTCTTCTTGGGTTAGATATTTATTACGTAAAATGTCTTGCTGAGGAGATCTCTATGTAGAGGGGAGGAAAGTGCCAGAACCTTTGAAATCAACAAACTTACACACTGAGATAGAATTACATATACTGGAGGTTTTGTGGCACTGTGTAGGACTCAAGTAAATGTCCTACCTGTACCCTTTACCTAGCCCCTGGGTCATTTTCCATATAGTTGCTCAAACATCTGCTTCCTTCTCCAATAATTTATACCCCTGGTGGTTAATGATTGCTTCTTTAAAAGGCCCTTGGTTGCCTGGAAAGTATGCATGTTAGAGAAGTTATTAGCATCCAGATCAAGTTCCTTACCTTGGCATTTTCTTGTAGTGAGTAACATCTCCCTTATCCTAGCAAAGTATGGATTTGCTCTTAGCTTTGCTTAATTTTACCGCCTAGAATTGACACAAGTTTTTTTTTTTTAAATGGTACGAGTTAAAAAATGGTACGAGTTAACTTTTGTGTTCGTTATATCTATCTCAACTGGATTTGAGCCAAGCGAAACAAAGGTGCTTCCTTGCACAGCCTTTCAGATCTAAAGGGATTTCCAGAAGGCTCACATGCCTATTGGCTTATACGGGATGGCCCAACACATAACTGCCACTAGGTGGCAGCCTTGTGCTCCGAATGAGCTTGACCGAGCTAGACCGAAACTTGGCAAATGTTGTCAATAAATGTTTCTTCTAAGCTCTTTTTGTGGGAGAGATCCTGAGACATTAGTTTTAGTTGCTGCCATTTGAGAGTAAACAGTACGGGCCCTAAAACTGTACTCTCCGATCTTTTGGGGTGTCTCCTCCTCGGTTAGCCTGAGTCCTCCCATTGCTTGCCTGTCTCCCCTCCCTTACAAAGGCAGAAGACATCACCCGGGATTTGTTTATACTTGGCCACTCAGGGACACTCGTATTCTAAATTTTATCACACGAGGTAAAGTCCTTGAAAGTTGAGCTGTAAGCCGCAAAGTGCTGAAAACAAACGCAAGTTGATATTTTTGTGGCTTGAAAGGCTTTTTCTGTGGTCCGAGGAATTTCATGATTAGCCCGCGGGCTGCGGAGGAGGACAGACAGAGGGTCTGGTTGACCTTCCTTTGCTTTGAATGTCTTTGCTGCCACTGTCCTCTTTTCACCTTCCCAGCCCACCCCTGAATCATCAGCATATCCTGTCTGCCCGGGTCTGCTCCTCAAAGGCCAGTGTAGCCCAGAACCCACGGAGCCAGAGTATCTACTCTGGCAATTTTATCATTTTCCCGATAGACAAGAAAGGAAAAATGTGAGGGGTAGAGGAGAAGTGCGATGTTGAGAAGAATTAACTTTTTCCCTAGTAACATTTACGTTTTTGAACATTCCTGGTCTTTTTGTGAAAAAATAAGAGTTATATGAGATTAAAAATCCACAAAATAGTATAAACTAGAAAAGAAAGAGTCTCCTTCCCTATCTCTGCTGTTCTGGCCATTCTGTTCCCCAGAGATACCCCCTTTAACAGAACATTTCTGTGCCTGTGTTAGACCCTGTATATATTAATGAAGGGTTGGATTTTTACATAATGTAAATTTCTACAGCAGCATTTATTGACCATGTGCAGCCTTTTTTTGTGAATCAAATCATAAGATATTTGGTTATCAGAGCTGACAGGTCTTTCTAAAATTTTTTTAACGTTTATTTATTTTTGAGACAGAGAGAGACAGAGCATGAACGGGGGAGGGTCACAGAGAGAGGGAGACACAGAATCCGAAACAGGCTCCAGTCTCTGAGCTGTCAGCACAGAGCCCGACGCGGGGCTCGAACTCACGGACCGCAAGATCGTGACCTGAGCTGAAGTCAGACGCTTAACCAACCAAGCCACCCAGGCGCCCCTATCTAAAAGTGTTTGTAGAGGGGCTCCTACGTGGCTCAGTTGGTGGAGCGTCAGATCCTTGATTTTGATTCAGGTCATGATCTGAGCCCTGTGTGGGGCTCTGTGCTGACAGCACGGAGGCTGCTTGGTTTTCTCTCTCTCCCTTTCCCTCTGTCTCTCTCTCTCACCAAAAAAAAAAAAAAAGAAAAGAAAAAGCGTATGTATTTTTAAATAAATGAACGTAACACAATGGTTAAAAGACTATGCTTTTGGCTCAGATAGCTGTGTATAAATCTTGCCTTTTCTATTTCCTCACTATGTGGTTTTGAGCAAGTTAATACCTCTGTGTCTCTGTTTCCTCATCTGCAAAATGGATATAACAGCAGCCCTAACTCACTGGGTTGCTCAGAAGATTAAATGATTTTTATGTGTCAAACACCTGGAACAGAGTCTGGGAAATAAGTAGGTCAAATACCCTATTTGCTATAGTATTATTTCTTCCTAGGTGTGTAGAGAACTTAATCGCCCCGAGATTGAGATAAATTTCCCTTCTCTGTAAAATGCGAATATTTACATCTATCTCGTGGGGTTTTTGTTAGAATTAAATGAGATAGTACATTTAAAGAGATTAGTTTGTGCCTGGTACTTAATTTATAGTTCATCAGATTTGACTGGGCCTAAACCGTGCTGGGGACCCTGCCCTAACCGGGTTCGGTGATCCCGTAGGGCTGGCCAAGCAGGCGGGCAAAGGGAAGAGCAGAGGGCACGGGGCAAGCCTGGTGCAGCTTAAATGCCAAGGCAGATGGCGAAGGGAGAGGAGACGTCTCTGGTGTCTGGGCACCTGTTACTGGAGACCCTTTGCCTACCTTGCCAGCAGCCCCCTTAGTGATGGTCCAGCTGGCAGCTGCTCAGGACATTGTAAAGGACGTGTCGGTGAGGTGTGGTTCCTGCCTGCTTGTGTGCCTGGGGTGGGTGCAGGGTGACCTTGCATTGAGGCCGTGCCTAGCAGAGCTTCGAGCTCTTACCCAAAGCAAAGTAGTTTGGAGGAGGAAGTCATGTTAGGTGGGAAGACGTGGCTTTGTTACCTTTGAGATGTGGTATAGAGAACCCTTAAGACATATGTATAAGCTTTTTAAAAAATTTTTACATTTATTTATTTTAGAGAGAGAGTGAGCGGGTGCGTGAGCGCACAAGTGGAGGAGGGGCAGAGAGGGAGAGGGAGACACAGAATCCGAAGCAGGTTCCAGGCTCTGAGCTTTCGGCACAGAGCCCAACACAGGGCTCGAACCCACGAACCATGAGATCATGAGCTGAGCCGAAGTAGGATGCTTAAGCACCTGAGCCACCCAGGTGCCCCACCCTTAAGACATAGCTAGCAGGCAGTTTGGGATGTGTCTAAAGTTGAAGAGGGCTGAGAGGTAAGAGCAAAGACTGAACCATTTACATAGGGGTGGGAGTGGAGACCATGGGGATATTGGAGATGTCTTTGGGGAAGAAGAATGCCAGTGAGTGGGGCCATTAACTAGCATGGGACCCTACCCAGCCCCCTAGCCACTCTGAGTGCTTGCTCTGTGTGTCAGTCTTGGTGGGAGGGCCGGGACACATGCCCCTCACTTTTCAAGCCTGGCAGTTCTGCTTAAAACAGGGACCTCGTAGGGGCGCCTGGGTGGCTCAGTTGGTTGAGCGTCCGGCTTCGGCTCAGGTCATGATCTCGCGGTTTGTGAGTTCGAGCCCCGTGTCGGGCTCTGTGCTGACAGCTCAGAGCCTGGAGCCTGCTTCCGATTCTGTGTCTCCCTCTCTCTCTGCCTCTGCCCCCAATCATGCTCTGTCTCGCTCCCTGTCAAAAATAAACAAACATTCAAAAAAATTAAATTAAAAAAAACAAACAAAACAGGGACTGTGTGGAAGGCAGGGAGCATGTCTTGCCCATAGTGCTAACAAAGACTGACTCTATGTGTGGTTTCTTGCGATGGGCCCTGGAAAATGCTTTGTGACGTGAAGCATTTTAGAAATGCCAAGTCAAAGGTGGTATTCTCAAGAAGGGATTGGAAAAATTCTTGGGCCGGAGCTCTACGTCACTACCAAGTGGAAGTGAGGCCAGTTTGAGATCTCTCCACGATGTTTCAGAATGTCTTTTCCCTTAGAACAGAGGAGAAATCGTGTAGGATTTTTTTTCTTCTAGCCACGTAATATCTTCCTAATGGCACTAATAATTCTGCCAAACTTGTCATTAGAATCGCATTTAAAAGGGGTTTGGTCCCCTTCCTTTCCTGAACCTAAAATGTCCGCATTGAACTGGATCAGAATGTGAAAATATGGATGGTCCCCAGAGTGACTTCCTCAGGAGGAGTCCTGCTATTTCCCCCGATGCCGGGAGAACTTCTCGACTCTGATCTCACGTATTCCTTGTCATGTCTCCCATCCAGATTTGGAACTTGGCTTCAAACAAACTAACGTTTTTGAACTCCTACAAGATGAAGATGTCAGTTATCCTGGGAATTGTCCAGATGGTTTTCGGTGTTGTTCTCAGCCTTTTCAATCATGTGTGAGTTTCATGATGAACTTTCTGCCCGTTGATCTGACCGCGTCATTGATGAGCGGTGACTGAGCCACCACATTGGTCCTGCGTTTCCTTGTGTGAGGGTTTCTTCCTTGCCACGGGGAGGGCTTGGCCGTGTCTCTTGGCTTGAGCCAGGATGGGCAGGTTTGGCAGAAATGGGACCTCTGTCTCTCCCGAGCTGGGTTACTGAAATATGAGTGACCTTTCATCTCAGGCACATTTGAGGGTTCAGAAAGAGACTGGCAAGCACATAGCATCTTCTGTCCCCCCCAACCTGAAAAACTTGGGGTCACTGCTATATCCAGGATTAGCTCCCACCAGTGGGCAAATGGAGACATAAGTGCATTTGGGCCACCGTGCCCTCAGAGTCCTAGAATCCTGATGTAGTGTCTTCCAAATGGCTGCACCCTCTCTCTCACTTGGACTGTTAATGTTGTCTTATCTTTCCTTTCCTTCTATCAACCTGCCTCTCTAAACGTCTCAAACCTATTCTCTAAGGATGTAAATGTACGAAAACATGGAAACTGGTCAATTACGCATTGATTCTTAAGCTTCCACCCCAAAGTGACACATACCCCTTCCGTTTCCACCGGCCAGAGCCAGTCCCGTGGTGACCGCCGACCTGAAAGCTCACGGAAGTACAGTTCTGCTTGAAAAGTAAGATCTATTTAGTGAGCAAACTAGTCACGACTAGTGACTAGGGACCCCTGGTACTCCTGCTTACCTGAAAGGGCCGTGGGGATTAAATGGGAGGTAATCCCAGAATGTATTTTCTGGAGCAGATTATCATTGGTATCACTGCATGTCAGGCAGGTTCCTGTCTAGTAGTCATGTTTTGTTGCGGGATCTCCCCTTTCCCTCAGATAACTCTTAGAATTAGCAACGGGGCTGGGGGCCCTTTCTGACATTTTAACTTGGTGGCCCCCAACTCAGCCTTCTGAGCCTCTCTCTGTATCTTAGAGCAGGAGTTGGCAAACTTTCTCTGTAAAGGGCCAGAGGGTAGATACTTTAAGCTTTGCAGGCTCGATGGCCTTTGTCACAGCTACTCAGTCCTGGCATTGTAGCATGAAAGCTGCCATAGACAATTTGTAAATGGAATGTGACTGTGTTCTGATAAAACTTTATCAATGAACCCTGAAATTTGAATTACGTATAATTTTCACGTGTCATAAACTAGTCTTCTCCTTCTTCTGATTTTTTTGGCCAAGCGTTTAAAAATATAAAACCTATTTTTATTTAACTTTGGGCTGTTTAAAAACAGGTGATGGGCTCAGTTTGGCTTGTGAACCTTAGCTTGCCGACCCCTGTCTTAGGAGAAGCTCTTCCTAGTCGCTCCTCAAGGGTACACTCTTTGTGCCCTTGAATGTGTTCGTATAAGCTAGATGTGCAGGTCAAACTGTGGCCGGATCCCCAGCTCTCCCTACAGGCATGCCCTTTGCTTCCGACGCTACCTTCCAGACTCTGGCTCTCTTGAATCCTTCCTTTCTCTTCTTCTCCATCCATGCATAACTGCTGCTTGCCAGGAGAGTGGATGCGGTGTGGGGTGGGGGGGGGGGGGGGGGGGCGGGGAAGAACATTTCGTGCTTTGGGGGAGAATAATGGGTGCGTTTCCCACCCCCAGATACTTCGGAAGAACTCTCAACATCGTTCTGCAGTTTATTCCTGAGATGATTTTCATCCTGTGTCTGTTTGGATACTTGGTCTTCATGATCATTTTCAAGTGGTGCCACTTTGATGTGCATATGTCCTGGCACGCCCCAAGCATCCTCATCCACTTCATCAACATGTTTCTGTTTAACTATGACGACCCTTCCAACGCACCCCTGTACAGACATCAGGTATCTGTGGCGTTTCCTTCTTTTATGCGCTGGGGCGGGGGGGGGGGGGGGGGGGGGGGGGGTGTCACGTCTGTCTCATGCTCCCAAGTGTCGCAGAGTGTAGTCATTTGCAAGACTGCGCCAGGTTAGCACCCCGGCCGGGGTTGTTAGGTCCTTTCAGTTTCCGAAGGTGTTTATTAGACTTGGATGAGTGCACAGGTGCTGGGGCGGTATGCCGCTGCCGCTCTGCCGGCTCCGTTGGGGTGAGGCCCGACGTGGCTATTGCTGTGCAGTTGAAAATCGGCTTGTGCGTCGTCTATGAAGAAAGGAAAAAAAAAAACCAGTCCTTCAGATGGGTTGGCCTGAAACCGCACATGGTCTGCATAGCACCTTAAAATGTCGTCATCTTTGATTCTAAACATAAGCTGAGGTGTACGAGAAAGAAACTGGCAAGAGACCAGAAGAGGAGTCCCTCTGTTGACATGGGCAGGGGGCCCCTGGAAAACTAGAATCCACATCCCCGCTCTTCCTGCTCAGAGCTTCCATGACTAGTTAGAGATGACTTCTCTCTCTCTGGCTTTCTTTTTCTTTTGATTCTTCTTCCGGGGACAGCACCTCCCAACACCTGGACCGTGCGGCCGTTCTGACTTCTTCCGCTTCTGGCACTTCATTATCAACTTAGCAATTCAGCCTCATTGTCGACTTAACGTTTTTGTTTATGTTTTTTTTTTTTTAAAAAGCATAAATGTTCCATGGGAGCTGGATATAAAAACAACTCAGTGAGTAACTCTTGGTTAACGCAAATAGTTTTCCTCTGGCCTCTCTCCGTGATGATACCCTGTGAAGGTAGATTTTCGTTCAGGGAGGCTGTGCTTACGTAAGTTGTGATTGCCCTGTAGCAAGTACCAGGGCTGTTTGCCCAGTGCCAGGTGACCCTCTGTTGCTCGTGTAACTTACCCGTGGTTGCTCACCCTGCATGTCCGCATTAAACACATGCTCCGCCCCTCCCGTGCACGGCCTCATGAGTTTGATTCCTAGGTGTGGCCCCCTCCTCTGTGGGAGCAACAAACAGTAAGAAGAGAAAATGCTTTGTGACAGGGCATTTTTTTATGCAAAATAAGGAATAATTTTGTTTTTAATTTTTAAAGTTTATTTATTTATTTTGAGAGAGAGAGAGCGTGAGTGAGCTAGGGGCAGAGGGCAGAGAGAGAGAGACGGAGAGACAATTCCAAGTAGGTTCCGTGCTGTCAACGCACAGCCTGACGTGGGGCTCGATCTCACGAACGGTAAGATCATGACTTGAGCCAGGATCACGAGTCGGACGCTTAACCGACTGAGCCACCCAGGCACCCTGAAAAATCAGGCAGGATTTGAGATGATAGTGAAAGAAGACACATACCTCTGAAAGCTCTCTTGAGGTATCCCTACTTTACTATGGTAGCACGTTTTGTTATACATCAATGAATGGTTGTATGAACCACCCATAGATTGTAAGCACTAAGTAAATATATTTGGAAGGTTCATTGACTCAACGCTGGAGTCCGAATGAAAGTTTACTTGTATTTCCCAAACAAGTCTTCCCTTTGAGGCAAAGGACTCAGACTCATCAATGATTTCATGTGCTAACTCCTTCCCTAGAGACTAAAGTCCTCACCTGGTCTGGCATATACACTGAACATTGCACAGTGAGTGACTTTTCCAGCTTTTTTCCCATTCAAAACCCTTCCTGGGAGTTGGCTGGTTTCCCCATGCCCTAGTGTGAAGATGAATTATCCTGACATAGTTTCAGGTTTCCATGACGTCATTTTGGGGTCATGCAGCTGGAAGAGACGATGTCAGTTGATAAATTCAGACCCTTCCCGACACTGCCCTGGCCGACTTGGTGCCCTGTCTGGATATCAAAGGACAAGAGCAACAGATAAATATAAATATCTGGTTGCTGTGTACATCACGAGGTGGGAAAGCCTCACATAAAGATGGACAAACTGCAGGGAGGTAGCTTTGTGTGCAGGGAGTCAGAGCTGGCAAGCACAGTGTGTGTTTCTGTGGCTTCCCTCCCTCTCCTGAGCCTTCCAGAGTGGAGAAGCATAGAAGATTGGGCAGATAAGATGTTCCCACCGTTAGCAGGGCAAATCTTGTTACAACTGGGCTAAAAATCATCCCCTGGCGTTCAGTGAGAACTTGGCCAGAACAGTTGAAGAAAAGGGAAGGCTCAAGGAACGTTTTTCCTTTCCTCCAAGCACCCAGTGTCCATTCCTTTCCAATAGCTCTGGCCAAGCCTCCCTGGGCTGCCTGGTTATTTTGACAGCTCTAGGTCACTCCTCAAAACTGGTGACTAGAAGGTGTATCACTAGACAGGTGGGGGCACGAGGGCGTGATAGGAAGCGTGTAGCAGGATGATAAGGGGGGATCACTCCCGAGTTTCAGCGGAAGCATAAAGACTATGGGTGCCTCATCCCAGAGGGAACCGTGAGGGAGACAGCCGGGGAGAGTTCAACATGGCTACCCCAGAGCCCCATGTCAGGTGACTCACCCACAGCGAGAGCGTGCTGGTCAGGGGAGAGCGTAAGGAAGCTTTCTTTTTTTATTTTGAAAGAGCAAGAGAGCTCAGATAATTATCTAGCACTGGAAAGATAAAATTACTAATTGAGATAAATGCTTGTGACTTAAAGTGACCCAAGGACTTCTGGCTACAACAGAGTGACCAGTGAAGTCATGGGGCCTGTCACACTTTTCATGCAGGGCCAGGGGCTATTCCCACGGGGCAAGGGATACATAAAGCTGCCCTTATTATGTGCCTCATGAATACTTCTTGTTCACATATGGTATGGGTAGATAGCAAGGGTGTACTCGGTAAAGAATAAGAGAGTGGGTTTCCAGTGATTACCCTGGATTGACACAGGGCACCGCTGGTCCGAAATAGGAGTACTCCAAGATGTAAAAGTGAGTGGATTCATTGAAATGCTTTAGATCTCTTAAAATAGGTACAACGAAAATGATCCATGTTTATCATTTTTATCATATGAAGTGTGTTGTGTGATCACCTTAAAATGATGGGATCTTACCATTTTAATCTTACAGCAAGAAGTCCAAAGTTTCTTTGTTATCATGGCTTTGATTTCTGTGCCTTGGATGCTTCTGATTAAGCCGTTTATTCTTAGAGCCAATCACCAAAAATCCCTGGTAAGAGCCGTTCATTTAAATTCACTCACTGTGGGTAAGAACGTGGGCTCCTTGAAAATAGAAGTCTGGGCTTTAGACAGATTGCTGGGCTTCCCGAGACCCGAAGGACCTAAAGAAACTGCCCCCCCCCACCCCCCACGGCATGTTTCCTTCTACAGAGCTCCACATTTACCTGGGGTCTTATTTTATTTTATTTTATTTTATTTTATTTTATTTTATTTTTTAAATATGAAATTCATTGTCATATTGGTTTCCATACAACACCCAGTGCTCATCCCAACAGGTGCCCTCCTCAATGCCTATCACCCACTTCCCCCTCCCTCCCACCCCCCACCAACCCTCAGTTTATTCTCAGTTTTTGAGAGTCTCTTATGGTTTGCCTCCCTCCCTCTCTAACTTTGTCCCCCCCTTATCCTCCCCCATGGTCTTCTGTTAAGTTTCTCAGGATCCACATAAGAGTGAAAACATATGGTATCTTTCTCTGTATGACTTATTTCACTTAGCATAACACTCTCCAGTTCCATCCACATTGCTACAAAAGGCCATGTTTCATCCTTTCCCATTGGGGGGTCTTATTTTAGAATAATGTTCTACTAAGGGCAAGCATGTTTAAATCTTATATTTTGCAAACTTTGCTCAGGGTGTGTGTGTGTATGTGTGTGTGCATCCGTGTATGTGTGTGTACGCACGTGTGTGTGCGCCAAGTCTACGGGTAGTTAAATACAACAGTCTGAACACGGTTGTTTCATTAGTTGGAAATAAAAGTACTTTACTACAGTTTTAGTTTATTAATGAATACTGAAAGTTGTTTTTACTAGATTTTAAAGTTGTGAGGTTTCACTGTTCATCTATCATGTCATAGATTGTTTGAGTGAAGTGCGGTTGTAAACACATACAAGTAAGTCAGCTTCTGTTTATTTGTGATTTTTCCCCATTGCCAAACACCAATTTCAGTCCATTTCCTCCTTTTGTCTGAACTGCTTCTGAGCCCCAGATTTACTCAGGGAGCGAAGAAGAGTTTACTATCAGTTTAAATCAAATGGTATTTGGGAAGATTGACCTCCTAGGGCACGTCAAAGTCTAGAAATCCACACGAGCGCTGTTTCAGATTATCACTCTCTGCTTTCTCTGTCTACATCAGTACAAAAGAGTAAGTGGGACTTGCTGAGATCACATATGTTTTAAGTTGTTGTAAATATTTTCAGATAAATTCCCCCCCCCCCCCCCCATTATCTGTTGGGTATTGACCTGGCTGAGTTCTGGACCTGGAGATGATGAGACTGGAATTCCAGAGGTTCGTCCCTAGGTGGCGCCCTCTCTCTACATCACCTGCTTCTCTCCCTATTGTGTCCTGCCCGCCTCGTTTAGTTATGAAATTGTCTGATAAATACAATTTATATGGGAGATAAATAAATAGAAAGGCGAAGCAAAGAAGAATACTTGTTTATTGTTTAGTCCATTTGTAAGAGACCCAGATGGTAAAGCGTGGCTGAGGTGGAAGGCTGTCTAGAGGTGACCAAGTATTTCAAAGGAAGGTGGCAAATAGCTCTTTATAGACATAGATGCAACTCTCTTTTCTACCTGTCCATAAATTTAATGAGCTTAAGTCCATGAGTCCCACCTGAGTCCCCAGACTCTAAAACAATAGCTTCCCTTGCTCTTTACTCCGCAAAAAGTGTAAACAGTTGCTGATCTCAGCCTGGTTGATTTCTCTCTTTACCCCATGGTAACTTATACAATAGGGAAGGAAATATAGAGGGTTTTCTTAGTCTGCCATCTTGGATGATACCCCCTAAACCAACTCTGGGTAGTAGGAGCTCCCTAAGACTGCATGGAGGGCTGTCTCCTTGGGATTCCTTGGAATGCATAGCTGTTGATCGGTTTTATAGGCTGCTGATTAGGGTCTTGGTGATCCTTTTTCATGTTTCGTTAGAAATATTTCTACCACCTCCATCCAAGAGATGATCCCACCAGGGCATTATTTGCCCCCCATCCAGTTCCCTCCGTGAAACCTTAAGGAGGCCCAGTATATTGAGATTATAAACATGCTTGTTCTGATGGGCCTCAGGGGTATGAGCAGAAGTCCCATGTATTTAGGCTCCTCTATACGCTATAACCCGGGGCCCCTGCAGAAACTGGTTTGGAAACCTCTGCACTAGAGGGTCACCGAGTAGTATTCCATTGTGTACGTATATGTATATACACCACATTTTCTTTCTTTCTTTCTTTTTTTTTTTTAACGTTTATTTATTTGAGACAGGGAGAGACAGCATGAATGGGGGAGGGTCAGAGAGAGAGGGAGACACAGAATTTGAAACAGGCTCCAGGCTCTGAGCTGTCAGCACAGAGCCTGATGCGGGGCTTGAACTCATGGACCGCGAGATCATGACCTGAGCCGAAGTCAGATGCTTAACCGACTGAGCCACCCAGGCGCCCCTACACCACATTTTCTTAACCCATTCATCAGTTGATGGACATTTGGGCTCTTTCCATAAATTGGCTATTGTTGATAGTGCCGCTATAAACATTGGGGTGCATGTGCACCTTCAAATCAGCATTCCTGTATCCTTTGGATAAATTCCAAGTAGTGCAATTTCTCGGTTGTAGGGTAATTCTATTTTGAATTTTTTGAGGAACCTCCGCACTTTTCCAGAGTGGCTGAACCAGTTTAGTTTACATTCCCACCAACAGCGCAAGAGGGTTCCTTTTTTTCCACATCCTCGCCAACATCTGTCGTTTTTCTGAGTTGTTAACTTTAGCCAGTCTGACCTGCGTGAGGTGGTATCTCAATGTGGTTTTGATTTGTATTTCCCTGGTGATGAGTGATGTTGAGCATCTTTTCATGTGTCTGTTTGCCATTTGGATGTCTCCTTTGGAGAAATGTCTATGCATGTCTTCTGCCCATTTCTTCACTGGATTATTTGTTTTTTAGGTGTTGAATTTGATAAGTTCTTTATAGATTTTGTATACTAACCCTTTATCTGATACGTCATTTGCAAATATCTTCTCCCATCCCATTGGTTGCCTTTTAGTTTTGTTGATCGTTTCCTTTGTTGTGCAGAAGCTCTTTATCTTGATGAGGTCTCAGTAGTTCATTTTTGCTTTTGTTTCCCTTGCCTTCAGAGATGTGTCAAGTAAGAAGTTGCTGTGGCCAAGGTCAAAGAGGTTACTGCCTGTTTTCTCCTGTAGGATTTTGATGGTTTCCTGCCTCACATTTAGGTCTTTCATCCATTTTGCATTTATTTTTGTGTATGGTATGAGAAGGCGGTCTAGTTTCATTTTTCTGCATGGTTACTGTCCAGTTCTTCCAGCATCATTTGCTAAAGAGACTGTCTTTTTTTCCTATTGGATACCCTTTCCTGCTTTCTCAATGATTAGTTGGCCATATATTTGTGGGTCCATTTCTGGGTTCTCTATTCGATTCCATTGATCTACGTGTCTGTTTTTGTGCCAATAGCATACTATCTTGATTACAGCTTTGTAATACATCTTTAAAAAAAAATTTTTTTTAACGTTTATTTATTTTTTGAGAGAGGCAGACAGAATGCAGGTGTGTTAGGGACAGAGAGAGAGGGAGACACAGAATGCGAAGCACACTCCAGGCTCTGAGCTGTCAGCACAGAGCCCAACACGGGGCTCGAACTCACGACCTATGAGATCATGACCTGAGCTGAAGTCGGACACTCAACCGACTGAGCCACCCAGGCGCCCTGTAATACATCTTGAAGTCTGGAATTGTGATGCCTCCAGCTTTGGTTTCTTTTTCAACATTACTTTGGCTAGTCAGGGACTTTTGTGGTTCTGTACAAATTTTAGAATTTTTTGTTCTTTTTCTGAGAAGAATTCTGGTGCTATTTTAATGGCATTGCATTGAATGTGTAGATTGCTTTGGATGATATCGACATTTTAACAATGTTTGTTCTTCCAATCCATAAGCATGGAATGTTTTTCCATTTCTTTGTGTCTTCTTCAATTTCTTTCATAAGTTTTCTTTAGTTTTCGGCATATAGATCCTTTACCTCGTTGGTTATGTTTATTCCTAGGTATTTTCTGGGTTTTGGTACAATTGTAAATAGGATCGATTCCTTGATTTCTCTTTCTGTGGCTTCGTTATTGGTGTATAGAAATGCAGCCGATTTCTGTACATTGATTTTATATCCTGCAACTTTGCTGAATTCTTCTATCAGTTGTAGCAATTTTTTGGGTGGAGTTTTTTGGGTTTTCCTTGTAGAGTATCATGTCATCTGTGAAGAGTGAAAGTTTGACTTCTTCTTTGCCAATTTGGATGCCTTTGATTTCCTTTTGTTGCCTATTTGCTGAGGCTAGCACTTCCAACACTATGTTAAACAACAGCAGTGAGACTGGACCACTGTCATGTTCCTCATCTTAGGGGGAAAGCTCTCAGTTTTCCCCATTGAGAATATTAGCTGTGGGCCTTTCATATATGGCTTTTATAATGTTAAGGTATGTTCCTTCTCTCCCGACTTTCTTGAGGGTTTTTATTAAGGATGCTGTATTTTGTCAAATGCTTCTTCTGCATCTGTTGACAGGATCATGTGTTTCTTCTCCTTTCTTCTATAAATGTGACGTATCACATTGATTGATTTGCAAATATTGAACCAGCCCTGCAGCCCAGGAATGAATCCCATTTGATCATGGTGAATAATTCTTTTAATTTACTGTTGAATTCGATTTGCTAGTATCTTGTTGAGAATTTTTGCATCCATGTTCATCAGGGATATTAGCCTGTAATTCTCCTCTTTAGTGGGGTTTTTGTCTGGTTTGGGAATCAAGGTAATGCTGACTATGTCATAGAATGAGTCTGGAAGCTTTCCTTCAGTTTCTATTTTTTGGAACAGCTTGAGAAGAATAGATATTAACTCTGCTTTAACTGTATGGCAGAATTCCCCTCGGAAGCCATCTGGCCCAGGACTCTTATTTGTTGGGAGATTTTTTTATAATCAATTCAATTTCTTTGCTGTTTATGGGTCAAATTTTCTATTTCTTCTCTTTCAGTTTTGGTAGTGTGTATGTATCTAGGAATTTGTCTATTTCTTCCAGATTGTCCAGTTTGTTGGCATATAATTTTTCATAGTGTTCTGTAATAATTGTTTGTATTTCTGTGGTATTGGCTGTGATCTGTCCTCTTTTATATGTGATTTTATCTATTTGGGTCCTCGTTCTTTTCTTTTTGAGAAGTCTGGCTAGGGGTTTATCAATTTTGTTTATTTTTTTAATTTCATTTTTTATTTTTTAAAATTTACATCCAAATTAGTTAGCATATAGTGCAACAATGATTTCAGGAGTAGATTCCTTAGTGCCCCTTACCCTTTTAGCCCATCTCCCCTCCCATGCCCCCTCCAGTAACCCTCTGATGTTCTCCATATTTATGAGTCTCTTCTGTTTTGTCCCCCTCCCTGTTTTTATATTATTTTTGTTTCCCTTCCCTTATGTTCATCTGTTGTCTCTCTTAAAGTCCTCATATGAATGAAGTTATATGATTCTTGTCTGACTAATTTCACTTAGCATAATCCCCTCCAGTTCCATCCATGTAGTTGCAGATGGCAAGATTTCATTCTTTTTGATTGCTGAGTAATACTCTGTTGTACATATACCACATCTTCTTTATCCATCCATCCACCGATGGACATTTGGGCTCTTGCCATACTTTGGCTATTGTTGACAGTGGTGCTATAAACTTCGGGGTGCATGTGTCCCTTCGAAACAGCACACCTGTATCCCATGGATAAATGCCTAGTAGTGCAATTGCTGGGTCGTAGGGTAGTTCTATTGTTAGTTTTTTGAGGAACCTCCATACTGTTTTCCAGAGTGGCTGCACCAGCTTGCATTCCCATCAATTTTGTTTATTCTTTAAAAAAAAAAACAACCCAGCTCATAGATTCATTGATCTGTTCTACTGGTTTTTTTTTTTTTTTTTTTTTTTTTTGGAATTCTATATCGTTTATTTCTGCTGTCATCTTTATTATTTCCCTTCTGCTTCCTTTGGGCTTTCTTTGCTGCTGCCTTTCTAGTTCCTTTAGGTGTAAGGTTAAGTTGTGTATTTGGGACCTTTCTTGCTTCTTAAGATAGGCATGAATTGCAATGTATCTTCCTCTTAGGACTGCCTTTGCTGCATCCCAAAGGGTTTGGACTATTGTGTTTTTATTTTAATTTGCTTCCATATATTTTAAAATTTCTTCTTTAATTTCCTGGTTTACCTGTTAATTCTTTAGTAGGATGTTCTTTAGCCTCCATGTATTTGGGAGCTTTCCAAATTTTTTCTTGTGGTTGATTTCAAGTTTCATAGCATTATAATCTGAAAATATGCATGGTATGATCTCAATCCTTTTATACTTATTGAAGGCTGCTTTGTGACCCAGTATATGATTTATTTTGGATAATGTTGCATATGCAATCAAAAAGTGTGTATTCTGCTGCTTTTGGATGAAAAGTTCTGAATATATCTGTTAATGTGTCATTAACATCTGGTCCAGTGTGTCATTGACCGCTGTTGTTTCCTTATTGATCTGCTGCCTAGATGATCTGTCCATTGTTATAAGTGGAGTGTTAAAGTCCCCTACAATCATGGTATTATTATCTATACATGTGTTTATGTTTGTGATTAATTGATTTATATATTTGGGTGTTTCACATTGGGGACATAAACATTTATAATTGCTAGCTCTTCTTGATGGATAGACCCCTTAATTATGATGTAATACACTTCTTTATCTCTTGTTACAGTCTTTGTTTTAAAATCTAGTTTGTCTGATGTAAGTATAACTACTCTGGCTTTCTTGTGCCATCCAGTAACCTGATAGATGGTTCTCCATCCTGTCACTTTCAATCTGCAGGTGTTCTCAGGTCTAAAATGAGTCTCTTGTAGGCAGTATATAGATGGATCTTTTTTTTTTTTTCATCTATTCTGATACCCTGTGTCTTTTGACTGGGGCATTTAGTTCATTTACACTCAGAGTGATTATTGAAAGATAAGGATTTAGTGTCATTGTTTTATCTGTAGGTTTCATGTTTGTGGTGATGTCTCTGGTCCTTTGTAGTCTTTGTTGCTTTCCACTCACAAAGTCCCCCTTAGGATCTTCTGCAGGGCTGGTTTAGTGGTCATGAACACCTTCAGTTTTTGTTTTTCTGGGAAAGCAAAGCCTTTATCCCTCCTTCTATTCTGAATGACAGCCTTGATGGATAAAGGATTCTTGGCTGCATATTTTTCCTCTGCAGCCCATTGAATATGTCCTGCCGCTCCCTGCTTGCCTGCCAAATTTCAGTGGACAGGTATCCTGCCATCCTTATGTGTCAACCCTTGTAGGTTGAAGCCTGTTCGTCCCTAACTGCTTTCAGAATTCTCTCGTTATCTTTGTATTTTGCTAGTTTCACTATGATATGTTGTGGTGTTGACCTGTTTTTGTTGACTTAAGGGATTGTTCTGTGCCTCTTGTACTTGGATGTCTGTTTTCCTCTCCAGATTAGGGAATTTCTCAGCTAATTTGTTCAAATAAGCTTTCTGGCCCATTCTACCTTCTTCTTCTGGAACTCGTATAATATGGATATTATTTCATGTCATGGAATCACTTAGGTCTCTAATTCTCCCCTCGTGTTCTAATAATTTCCTTTCCCTCTTTTTTTTTCAGCTTCGTCATTTTCCATAACTTTATCTTTTATTTCACCTGTTCTCTCCTCTGCTTCTTCCATCCTCACTGTCACTGTATCTAGTTTAGCTTGCATCCCATTTATAACATTTCTTAATTCACTGTGACTATTTCTTAAGTCTTTGATCTCTGCAGCAATAGATTCTCTGCTGTCTTATACGCTTTTTTTTTTTTTCAAGCTCAGCTATTAGTCTTATGACTGTTCTTGTAAATTCTTGTTCAGATATATTGTTTATATCTGTTTGAAGCAATTCTCTGGCTGTCATTCCTTCCTGGATTTTCTTTTGAGGAGAATTCTTCTGTTTTGTCATTTTGGCTAGGTTTCTGTCTTTTACGTGTTTTAATAGCTTGTTATGTGCCCTGCACTGCAAGTACTACTATATTAAAAAGGAGCCATACACTGTCCAGGGCCCGGCACTTCAGGAGATGTTTCTGGAGTGTGCTGCGTGCACTCTCTGGTTGTGTATTTGGCTGTTCTGTCCCACTAGTCAGTCCTCTGCAGAGCTCCTCCTTACTCATCGTGGTGGAGTGTTGGGACTTTCCACCAGGTGTGCTTTGATTCGTTCGTTGAAGTAACCCTGGAAAAAAGGAAAGGGCTGGGAACCTGATCCCATACAAAGAGAAAAATGAAAGGGGTGAAGAAGAAAAAAAAAGACCAAGCAGAGAATCAAAGAAACGATAAGGTTAATCCAGAGAGAGAGAAAGGAAAAGAAAGGAGATCTAGAAAAGGTGTAAAAGAATAGAGTAGAAATGCCTGATGAAACAAACAAAACCGAAAAAACATATATATAGAGAGAATAAGGATTGACCAAAAATCAAATCAGAAGCCATGAGCCGGATTCCAAAAGAAAAAACAAGGTAGAAAGAAAAAAAAGAGAGAGAAGAGAAGAGAAGAGAAGGGAAGAGAGAGAGAGAGAGAGAGAGAGAGAGAGAAACAGACTAACATACAAAACTGCAGGACAGTTGTCTGTTGGTGCCTAGACCAGTGGCTGTGCTGGTCTAGAGGAGAGACTGGTTTTATCAGTGTCAGTCCCGCTCAGGTAGGTAAGCAGTTGCCAGGAGGGGTGGGGTTTGGTATAAGTGGGTTCTGCCTCCACTGGGGGCTGTGTGCTGCTCTCTGAAGCCCCACCATGTAGGTGATGGGGAGAAAAATGGTGACACCCCAATCTTCCCTCCCCTGACTAGGTGTCCCAGACCACACTGTTCAAGCAGCCTTCACAGGGTAGCACAGGCAGGCAGCTTGCCCTGCTCCACAGTCTCCCTCGCCTCCTAGGTGCTCGGCTGGGATTCAAAACCCAATGTCTTAAAGGGTCCTGCACTATGTGGACCCTATTCTAGTGTAGCACCCCTCCACCCTGCCCTGTAAAGGCCTCTGACTGGTGCCTGCAGGGTCTTTTGTCCTTGGGGGAGGCAATAAACCCTCCTCCCACAGTAGTCGAGGAAGGAGACTGTTCTCTCCCAGTGTGCCCCTAAGATCACTACTGCCCCCCAAGGATGGCCCCCCTCCCCCCGAGACACGTGCACACTGCCACTCAGGTCCAGAGAAAGTTGTCCCTTTTGGAAACTCTGATCTTCAGCTCCTGAGGCTGTTTGCAAATAGAAATGGACACTCTCTATATTTCTTGTTCCCCAGTCCATGGTCTGGAGAGGTTTTTCTCTTGTACTAACACAACATCCCAGTACCACAGCCTCTCTATCTTTCTCCTTTGTCTCTCCGCATAGGGGGTTCCCTCCCTCAATGCCTACATTGTTTTATCTCCCCCAATTCCGATACACACACCTCTGTCCTGCCAAGCTGTCTCCCTCAACCTGTGGATATCCCTCTGCCACTCTGCAGGTTGATTTCCTGGGTGTTTCAAGTGTTCTGACCTCAATACAGCTGTGTTTGAAGGACTAGGGAAATCCCAGTCTCCGTACTTCTCCGCCATTTTAACTCCTCTCCTACTTATTTCTGGTCATTTAAGTTTTACTGCTTCCTCACCAATTCAGATCCCATCTATTTCCTTTTGCTGTCTGATTGTTGTGGCTAGGACTTCCAGTAATATGTTGAATAAAAGTGTCAAGAGTTTACATCCTTGTCTTGTTCCTGATCTTGGGGTGGGGGAAAGCTCTCAGGTTTTCACCATAGAGTATGATGTTAACTGGATTTTTCATATATAGCTTTTATTATGTTGAGGTGTGTTCCCTCTAAACCTACATTGTTGTGGGTTTTTAAAATCATGAGTGGATGTTGTACTGTGTCAAATTTTTTAATGTATCTATTGAAATGATCGTACGATTTTTATTCTTTCTCTTGCTGATGTGATGTATAACATTGATATTTCTTCCTGCTTCAGTTTTGGTAGGCTATGTATTTCTAAGAATTTATCTGTTTAATTTAGGTTGTTCAGTTTGGTGGCATTTACTCTTTTATACTATTATAATTCTTTGTATTTTGGTGCTGTTGGTTATTATTTCTCCTTTTTCGTTTCTGATTTTGAGTCCCCTTCCTTCCTTCCTCCCTTCCTTCCTCCCTTCCTTCCTCCCTCCCTTCCTTCCTTCCTTCCTTCCTTCCTTCCTTCCTTCCTTCCTTCCCTCCCTCCCTCCTTTCTGATGAGTCTAGCTAAAGGTTTATCAATTTTTGTTGATCTTTTCAGAGAACCAGCTCCTGGTTTCATTGATCTGTTCTCTTGTTTTTTGTTTTTGTTTTTTAAGTTTCTGTTCTGTTTATTTCTGCTCTAATCTTTATTATTTCCTTCCTTCTAATAGTTTGGGTTTTGTTTTTTGTTCTTTGTCTAGCTCCTTTAGGTGTAAGTTAGGTTGCTTGATAGTTTTCTTGTTTTTTGATGTAGACCTGTATTGCTATAAACTTCTCTCTTTTTTTAATGTTTTATTTATTCTTGAGAGAGAGAGAGAGAGAGAGCAAGCATGAGCAAGGGAGGGGCAGAGCGAGAAAGGGACACAGAATCTGAAGCTGACTCCAGGCTCTGAGCTGGTAGCACAGAGCTGGATGCAGGGCTTGAACTCACGAGCTGTGAGATTATGACCTGAGCTGAAGTCAGACACTCAACTGACTGAGCCACCCAGGCGCCCCTAAACTTCTCTCTTAGAACAGCTTTTGCTGCATCCCAAAGATCTTGGATCATTTGTCTTTTCATTTTCATTTTAATTTGTCTACATGTGTTTTTTGATTTCCCCTTTGATTTCGTGGTTGCCCCATTCATTGTTGAGTAGCCTGTTAATTAACCTCCATGTATTTGTGTTCCTTCCAGATTTTTTTCTTGTGGTTTATTTCTAGTTTTATAGCCTTATTGTTGGAAAAGATGTATGCTATAACTTTAGTGTTTTTGAATTTGTTAACACTTGTTTTCTAGCCTAACAGGTGATCTGTTCTGGAGAGCGTTCCATGTATACTTGAAAATAATGTGGATTTTGCTGTTTGTTTGAGAAAGGAATGTTCTGAATATATTTGTTAAAGCCATCTGGCCCAATGTGTCATCTAAAGCCAGTGTTTTGGGGGCATCTGGGTGGCTCAGTTGGTTCAGCATTCACCTCAGGTCATGATTTCATGGTTTGTGGGATTGAGCCCCACCTTGGGCTCTGCCTTGAGAGTGTGGAGCCTGCTTGGGATTTTCTCTCTCGCCCTCTGTCTCTCTTTGTCCCATGCCTCCTCTCACTGCTCTCTATCTCTCTCTTAAAATAAATAAATACACTTTAAAAAAAAAGTCTATTTTGAGGGGTGTCTGGGTGGCTCAGTCAGTTGAATGTCAGACTTCAGCTCAGGTTATGATCTCCTGGTTCATCAGTTTGAGCACCACATCAGCCTCTCTGCTGTCAGCATGGAGACTGCTTCAGATCCTCCTTCCCCTCCTCTGCACCTTCCTCGCTTGCACTCTCTTTCAAAAATAAACATGCATGGAGTTCCTGTCACCGAACTTGCTTGCACCACGCAAACGCCCAACGCGGTGGATCCATCCCTCTGATGGGCCTGCCTCCCTCCCGGTGCTGCAGGGCCCCTCCCACAGGGGACCACAGACAGCAAAGCTAGCTAAGTCTGCCCCTCTAACCCCTGTGCACCTTGCAGATCCATCCTGTCTAATATGACCTTGGCCAGGTCCCATTGAAGCAGCACCACAAGCCTGGCAGTGTGCAAGCAGCCCAGACGGGGCCACACCACTCCACAGTGAGTCCTGGCCCTGGGAGAGGGGAAGATAAGGTACACGCCAGTCTGACTGTGGCCCCAGCGGTGGGCTGGGGGCAGACATCGGGTCTGACTGTGGCCCCACCCACCAACACAAGTTTCTCCAGATAGCACAGGGGAAGTGCCCTGCAGTTTGCAGCTACCACAGGGACTACCCAAAATGATGAAATGGAAGAATTCTCCTCAAAAGAAACTCCAGGAAGTAGCGACAGCTAGCGAATTGATCAAAACCGATTTAAGCAATATAACGGAACAAGCATTTAGAATAATAGTCATAAAAGTAATTGTTGGGCTTGAAAAAAAGAATAGAGGACAGCAGAGAATCTATTGCTACAGAGATCAAGGGACTAATAAATAGTCATGAGGAACTAAAAAATGCTATAAATGAGGTGCAAAATAAAATGGAGGCGGCCATAGCACAGAGTGAAGAGGCAGAGGAGAAAATATGTGAATTAGAAGATAAAATTATGGAAAAAGAGGAAGCTGAGAAAAAGAGAGATAAAAAAAAATCCAGGAGTATGAGGGGAGAATTAGAGAACTAAGTGATGCAATCAAACGGAACAATATTTGTATCATAGGAATTCCAGAAGAAGAAGAGAGAGACAAAGGGGCTGAAGGTGTACTTCAACAAATCATAGCTGAGAACTTCCCTGATCTGGGGAAGGAAACAGGCATTGAAATCCAAGAGACACAGAGAACTCCCTTCAGATGTAACTTGAATCTATCCTCTGCATGACATATTATAGTGAAACTGGCAAAATACAAGGATAAAGAGAGAATTCTGAAAGCAGCTAGGGATAAACAGGCCCTAACTTACACAGATAGACACATAAGGGTAGTAGCAGACCTATCTACTGAAACTTGGCAGGCCAGAAAGGAATGGCAGGAAATCTTCAATGTGATGAACAGAAAAAAATATGCATCCAAGAATCCTTTATCCAGCAAGTCTGTCATTTAGAATAGAAGGAGAGATAAAGGTCTTCCCAAACAAACAAAAACTGAAGGAATTCGTCACCACTAAACCAGCCCTACAAGAGATCCTAAGGGGGACTCTGTGAGTGAAATGTTGCAAGGACCACAAAGTACTAGAGACATCACTACAAGCATGAAACCTATGGCCATCACAATGACTCTAAATACATATCTTTCAATAATAACACTGAATGTAAATGGACTAAATGCTCCAACCAAAAGACAGGGTATCATTATGGATAAAAAAAGAAGACCCATCTATTTTCTGTCTACAAGAGACCCATTTTAGACCTGAGGACACCTTCAGATTGAAAGTGAGGGGATGGAGAACTATCAATCATGCTACTGGAAGTCAAAAGAAAGCTGGAGTAGCCATACTTATAGCAGACAAACTAGACTTTAAATTAAAGGCTGTAACAAGAGATGAAGAAGGGCATTATATAATAATTAAAGGGTCTATCTATCAGGAAGAGCTAACAAATATAAATGTCTATGCACTGAATGCTGCAGCCCCCAAATATATAAAACAATTTATCACAAACATAAGCAACCTTATTGATAAGAATGTGGTAATTGCAGGGGACTTTAATACCCCACTTACAACAATGGATAGATCATTCAGACACAGGATCAAAAAAGAAACAAGGGCCCTGAATGATACATTGGATCAGATGGACTTGACAGATATATTTAGAACTCTGCATCCCAAAGCAACAGAATATGCTTTCTTCTCCAGTGCACATGGAACATTCTCAAAGATGGATCACATACTGGGTCACAAAACAGCCCTTCATAAGTATACAAGAATTGAGATCATACCATGCACACTTTCAGACCACAATGCTATGAAGCTTGAAATCAACCACAGGAAAAAGTCTGGAAAACCTCCAAAGGCGTGGAGGTTAAAGAACACCCTACTAAAGAATGAATGGGTCAACCAGGCAATTAGGGAAGAAATTAAAAAATATGTAGAAACAAACAAAAATGAAAATACAACAATCCAAATGCTTTGGGATGCAGCGAAGGCAGTCCTGAGAGGAGAATACATTGTAATCCAGGCTTATCTCAACAAACAAGAAAAATCCCAAATACAAAATCTAATACACCAAAAGGAACTAGAAGCAGACCAGGAAAGGCACCCCAAACCCAGCAGAAGAAGAGAAATAATAGAGATCAGAGCAGAAATAAACAATATAGAATGTAAAAAAACTGTAGAGCAGATCAATGAAACCATGAGTTGGTTTTTTGAAAAAATAAATAAAATTGATAAACCTCTAGCCAGGCTTCTCAAAAAGAAAAGGGAGATGACCCAAATAGATCAAATCATGAATGAAATGAAATTATTACAACCAGTCCCTCAGAAACACAAGCAATTATCAGGGAATACTATGAAAAATTATATGCCAACAAACTGGACAACCTGGAAGAAATGGACAAATTCCTAAGCACCCACACACTTCCAAAACTCAAACAGGAAGAAATAGAAAATTTGAACAGACCCATAACCAGAGAAGAAATTGAATCAGTTATCAAAAATCTCCCGACAAATAAGAGTCCAGGACCATATGGCTTCCGTGGAGAATTCTACCAGACATTTAAAGCAGAGATAATACCTATCCTTCTCAAGCTGTTCCAAAAAATAGAAAGGGAAGGAAAACTTCCAGACTCATTCTATGAAGCCAGCACTACTTTGATTCCCAAACCAGACAGACCCAGCAAAAAAAGAGAACAACAGGCCAATATCCCTGATGAATATGGATGCAAAACTTCTCAACAAGATACGAGCAAATTGAATTCAACAGCATATAGAAGAATTATTCACCATGATCAAGTGGGATTCATTCCTGGGCTGCAGGGCTGGTTCAACATTCGCAAATCAATCAACATGATACATCACATTAATAAAAGAAAGAAAAGAACCATATGATCCTGTCAATCAATGCAGAAAAAGCATTTGACAAAATTCAGCATTCTTTCGTAATAAAAACCCTCGAGAAAGTTGGGATAGAAGGAACATACTTAAACATCATAAAAGCCATTTATGAAAAGCCCACAGCTAATATCATCGTCAATGGGGAAAAACTGAGAGCTTTCCCCCTGAGATCAGGAACACAGCAGGGATGTCCACTCTGACCGCTGTTGTTTAACATAGTGTTGGAAGTTCTAGCATCAGCAATCAGACAACAAAAGGAAATCAAAGACATCAAAATTGGCAAAGATGAAGTCAAGCTTTCACTTTTTGCAGATGACATGATATTATACATGGAAAACCCGATAGACTCCACCAAAAGTCTGCTAGACCTGATACATGAATTCAGCAAAGTTGCAGGATACAAAATCAATGTACGGAAATCAGTTGCATTCTATACACTAGTAATGAAGCAATAGAAAGACAAATAAAGAAACTGATCCCATTCTCAATTGCACCAAGAATCATAAAATACCTAGGAATAAACCTAGCCAAAGATGTAAAAGATCTGTATGCTGAAAACTATAGAAAGCTTATGAAGGAAATTGAAGAAGATACAAAGAAACGGAAAAACATTCCGTGCTCATGGATTGGAAGAATAAATATTGTTAAAATGTCAATACCACCCAAAGCAATCTACACATTCAGTGCCATCCCAATCAAAATTGCACCAGCATTCTTCTTGAAGCTCGAAGAAGCAATCCTAAAATTTGTATGGAACCACAAAAGACTCCGAATAGCCAAAGTAATTTTGAAGAAGACCAAAGCAGGAGGCATCACAATCCCAGACTTTAGCCTCTACTACAAAGCTGTAATCACCAAAACAGCATGGTATTGGCACAAAAACAGACACACAGACCAATGGAATAGAATAGAGACTCCAGAAGTGGACCCACAAACGTATGGCCAACTAATCTTTGACACAGCAGGAAAGAATATCCAATGGAAAAAAGACAGTCTCTTTAACAAATGGTGATGGGAGAACTGGACAGCAACATGTGGAAGAATGAAAGTAGACCACTTTCTTACACCATTCACAAAAATAAACTCAAAATGGATAAAGGACCTGAACGTGAGACAAGAAACCATCAAGACCCTAGAGGAGAAAGCAGGAAAAAACCTCTCTGACCTCAGCTGCAGCAATTTCTTACTTGACACATCCCCAATAGTTCATTGGGACCTCATGAAGATAAAAATCTTCTGCACTACAAAGGAAACAATCAGCAAAACTAAAAGGCAACCGACAGAATGGGAAAAGATATTTGCAAATGACATATCGGACAAAGGGCTAGTATCCAAAATCTATAAAGAACTCACCAAACTCCATGCCCAAAAAACAAATAATCCATGAAGAAATGGGCAGAAGACATGAATAGACACTTCTCTAAAGAAGACATCCAGATGGCAAACAGGCACTTGAAAAGATGCTCAACGTCACTCCTCATCAGGGAAATACAAATCAAAACCACACTGAAATATCACCTCACGCCAGTCAGAGTGGCTAAAATGAACAAATCAGGAGGCTGTAGATGCTGGAGAGGATGTGGAGAAATGGGAACCCTGTTGCGCTGCTGGTGGGAAGGCAAACTGGTGCAGCCGCTCTGGAAAACAGTGTGGAGGTTCCTCAAAAAATTAAAAATAGATCTACCCTATGACCCAGCAGTAGCACTGCCAGGAATTTCCCCTAGGGATACAGGAGTGCTGATGCATAGGGGCACTTGCACCCCAATGTTTATAGCAGCACTTTCAACAATAGCCACATTATGGAAAGAGCCTAAATGTCCATCAACTGATGAATGGATAAAGAATTGTGGTTTATATACACAATAGAATACTACTTGGCAATGAGAACGAATGAAATATGGCCTTTTGTAGCAATGTGGATGGAACTGGAGAGTGTTATGTTAAGTGAAATAAGTCATATAGATTAAGACAGATACCATATGTTTTCACTCTTATGTGGATCCTGAGAAATTTAACAGAAGACCATGGGGGAGGGGAAGGGGGAAAAAAGTTAGAGAGAGAGGGAGGCAAACCATAAGAGACTCTTAAATACTGAGAATCAACTGAGGGTTGATGGGGGGTGCAAGGGAGGGGAATGTGGGTGATGGGCATTGAGGAGGGCACCTGTTGGGATGAGCACTGGGTGTTGTATGGAAACCAATTTGACAATGAATTTCATAATAAAAAAATAAACATAAGCCTATTTTGTTTAATATAAGTATTGTTACCTTGGGTTTCTTTTCGCTTCCATTTGCATGATAAATATTTTTCACTCTTCACTTTCAATCTGCATGTGGCTTTAGGTCTGAAGTCGGTCTCTTCTAGGCAGCATGGAGATGGGTCTTGTTTTTTTATCCATTCTGTCACCTTATATCTCTTGATTGGAGTGTTTATAGTCCATTTACATTCAATGTAATTATTGATAGGTATGTACTTATTGCCATTTTGTTAGTTGTTTTGTGGTTGTTTTTGTAATTCTCTGTTCCTTTCTTCTCTTGCTCTCTTCTCTCACAATTTGGTGGGTTTCTTTAGTGATATAATTGGATTCCCCTTTCTTTATATTTTGCATATGTGTTACCAGTTTTTGGTGCGTGGTTACCCTTACATTTATATATAACATCTTATGTATATAGCAGTCCATATGAAATTGATGGTCACTTAAGTTTGAATCATTCATAAAGCACTAAACTTTTACTCTTCTCCGTTCCTCATGTTTTAGTTATGTGGTGTCTTACTTTACCTCCTTTTACTTAGTGAACATCTTGACTCGTTTTTATAGATGTACTTAATTTTACTGCTTTTATGCTTCTTTTCTTACTCTTTATTACAATCTTTCATTTCTACTCAAAGAGCCCCTTTTAACATTTTTGTAGGGCTGTTTGAGTAGTGGTGAATGTCTTTAACTTTCATTTGTCTGGGAAACTTTTTATCTCTTCTATTCTGAATGATAGACTTGCTGGACAGAGTATTCTTGGTTGCAGGTTTTTTTTTCTTTCAGCACTTTGAATATATCATGTCACTCCCTTCTGGCCTGCAAAGTTTATTCTAAAAAGTCCACTGATAGCCCTATGGGGTTTCCCTTGTATATAACTGTTTTTTTCTCTTGCTTCTTTTAAAATTCTCTCTTGATCACTACTGTTTGCCATTTTAATTACCATTTGTGATGTGAACCTCCTTGGGTTGATTTTGTTGGGGGATCTCTGTGCCTTCTGGATCTGGATTCCTGTTTCCTTCCCCAGATTCAGGAAGTTTTCAGCTATTATATCTTCAAGTAAAATTTCTGCCTCCATTTTTTTTTTCTTTCTTCTTCTTTTGGGACCCTTACAATGCAAATGTTATTACATTCGATGGTGTCATTGAGTTCCCTTAATCTATTCTCATTTATTATTATTATTCTTTTTTCTTTCTTTTTTCTGCTTGATTGCTTCCCATCACTCTGTCCTCCAGGTCATTGATCCATTCTTATGCTTCCACTAGCCTACTATGTATTCCTTCTAGTGTATTTTTAATCTCAGTGATTGAGTTATTCATCTCTGATTGGTTCTTTTTCATGTTTTCTGTTTCCTTGTTGAGAGTCTCACTGAGGTCCTCCACTCTTTTCCCAAGTCCAGTGGGTATCTTTATGACCATTACTTTAAATTCTCTATCAGTCATATTACTTATCTCTGTTTTGCTTAGCTCTCTTGATGTGATTTTGTTCTATTTCATTTGGGACACATTATTCTGTCTCCTCGTTTTGTCTCACTCTCTGTGTCTATGTGTTAGGAATGTCAGCCATGTCTTCTGCTCTTGAAAGTAGTGCAATGTCCCCTGTTCTCTAGGATCTTGTGCTTCAGGGATGTTTCCTATGTGTATTGTGTTTGCCCTACTTTTGTGGCTGAGCTGTGTCCTTCTTCAGTCCAGTCATCTGCAATGACTCTCTTTACCTGTTGTGGGAAGGGTTTAGTCCCTGTGGCCAGTCTGGGACCACCTTGGGCTTGAGGTGGTTCACACCAGGCATTTGCCAGAGATGCAGTGGCACTGAACTTCAGGACACTTTCCCTGTGTTGTCCCTTGGAAGCTTTTGTTGGTGGGCAGGGCCTGAAGTTAGGCCCGATATCTGCCCCCAGCCCACTGCTGGGGCCACACTTGAACAGGTTTGTGTGATTATCTCCCCCTTTACCCAGGGCAAGAATCACTTTGGGATGGTGCTGGCCTCTGTGGGGGATGCTTGCACACTGCCATGCTTGTGGTGCTGCTTTAGATGGACTTCTGCCAGGGGTGGGTTGGAGTTGTGGTCCGCAGAAAAGCATGCAGAGGCATTGGTGGGTGGGGTTGCTGTTAACAAGGTAGATGGAGAGTGTTCGCTGGCTGCACTGGTTCCTGCAGGTGCCTGTCTACCTAGGCTAGGGGATGGGGGAGGGAAATGGCTCTGCCAGCTTTTTGTTCATGGAGAAGTCTCTTAAAGGTCTCTGCCCCTCCAGCACAAGTTCTGAGTTTAATAAGTAAATCTCCTTCCCTTTTATCCCTATTTTTCAAACTGCGGCTTCTCTGTTGTATCTCAGCAGGTCTGTTTGTTATGCTGTTTCTTTCAGGGTGGGGACTCAGTTTGCTGTCACCTCCTGACTTTCCTTGGGCAGAGCCTGCTGAGTTTTACAGTTCTAGGTGTCAAGCCCCGCTGATTATAAGAACTTGTTACGTTATGCCCCTCTGTTTTTCAGAGCCGAATGATATGAAGATTTGTCCTCCCAGTGTGGGTCCCCCAGGCGTGGGGTGCCTGGTGTGGGGTCTGCTCTTCTCCCTTCTCCATGCCTGTGTGTCCCTCCCTCCTGTAGACAGTATCATAGGTCAGTTTGTTTCCCAACCTCATCTTTGTCCTTCCTACCTTTTTCTGATGCGGCCTCTTCTCTACTTTTAGCTGTGGAGGGTCTGTTGTTCTGCCAGTCTTTGGGTTGTTTTCTGGCTTCTTTACACTGATGTGGGTGTTATTTAGGAGTGTCCATGGGATGAGGTGAGCTTAGGACCCTCCTATTCTGCCATCTTCCCTGAACGTCCTCGACCTGTTTCTAGTTTTAGTGTCTACAGATAATCTGTAAATATCCTTGTGCATATCTTTGGGCACATGTGTTTTTAGAAAGTTGTCAGTAACTAAATTTAAAATTGAGTTGTGCATTTTATTTCGCTGGGCACTCTGCTCAAACATTGTGGGGTATTTAGTAAAGTGGGGGAAGATGGGCAGTAGGATTCACAAAGTCCAGTATCATGTTTCTATAAAATTATTCATCTTCATTTTAATCAATTCTAGGATAATGACCAGAAAGGGCTAGAGTTTAGGGATGGATATGTTTAGGAGTCTGTTGGCTTGATTTATAACTCTTAAATATTTAAATATATGGCATATGGACTTCCATTTTTACCTTTGCCCATGGCTCTGTAAATAGTAAGTGCAGAACCACTAAAGAAAGAAAGGCAAAGACATCTTAATGCCTAATTTGCAATACCCCCCTCCCCCCATGAAATCATTCCAGGAAACACTTTGGACATGGGACATTAAGTTTCACAGTGACTTGAAAGAGATCTTCTATTCAGACCTAGGGATAAAACTAGGCCAAATTATATGCTAATTATACCTAGATTTTCTTTCTTTGAATTTTTTTCTTAGCTATTTTTATAAAGTGATGTTTTTATTTTTAAAACTTATGTTAGTATTGAAAAAGTCATTGTCTTAGTCCTTTTGGGCTGCTATAACAAAGTACCACAGACTGGGTAGCTTATAAACAACAAATTTATTGTTCAGTGCTGGAGGCTGTGAAGTCCAAGATGAAGGGCTGCAGCATATTCACTGTGGTGAGCACCCCCCCCCCCCACCTTCCTGGTTCTTAGCCACATTCTCACTGTGTCCTGACACAGTGGAAGGGGTGAGAGTTGTGTAGGGACTCCTTTCTAACGGCACTAGTCTCGTTCATGAGGGCTCCATCCTCGTGACCTAAGTACCTCCCAAAGGCCTCACCTTTGACTACTATCATCTGTGGGGTTTAGGATTTCAACATATGAATTAGGGAGGGGATACAAAATATTCAGACCATAGCAGTCACTAATCTCTCCTAATTTTGCCTATAGAAATCTGGCTGTTCAGGTCAGTCACAAGATTATGTCAAAGGTACCAACGGACAATTTTATGACAATGCATATTATTTTTTAACAATAAAAGGTACTCTTGTACGTGCACTGGTTTACTGTAAAGACGGATTAATTTGGCACATTCTGGAGCACCATGGAGAAGAGTCAGGAATCAGATTGCCTGAGTTTGAGTCCTAGCTCTGCCACTAACTAGCCTTACAAGCTGTATGATCTTGGGTACATTTCTTAACCTTCCTGTGCTGTCGTTTCCTTTTCAGTAGAGTAAGGTGATAAATGTGTGTATCTGAAAACATTGTTACGAAGGCTAAATGAAGTGATATAGAGAGAGTTTAGAACAGTGTCTGGTACATAGTTAATATTTGGCAACAGCCTTTATTTTATGTAGAATTGTTGTAATTCTAGTTCTAAGGGTGAATTTAGTGCTTCACTTCCTTCCTTGCTGACAGCTGCAGGCATCCATGATCCAAGAAGATGCCACCGAGGACATTGAAGGTGACAACTCCAGCCCTTCCATGAGCACAGGTCAGAGGGCTTCTGCAGGTGGCCACGGGGCTCAGGATGACCATGAAGAAGAGGTATGTGGGATTCAACACCCAACAAAGATTTCCCAGTTTGTACAGATTCTAGATGTGGGATCTCACCAAGGGTGATGGTCAAATGTTTAACAGCCAGTAAGTAGGGCATGGGCACCAGCTCACCTGAAAGCACTTAGGCAGTAGATCTGGGAGGGTCAGGGAGACCCTGCTGGTGGCAGTCCTGTAGTTGCAAAGTCAAGGGAAGTTGGGGTGGTCCCAAAGGAGGGGGAGTGCATATAGGATCAGAACAACAGCTACTCACCAGCCAATCTAGGAGTGTTTTAATATTTTAACCCAGTTACTGCTGTATCTGTGAGTGTGGGGTGAATATCAGCCTTCAGATTTACTGAAAGAGAAGGTCCTCAGTGCTAGTCGGTCCTCCTTTTTTTTTTTTTTTTAAAGTGTATTCATTTATTTTGAGAGTGAGCGAGCAAGTGTGAGTTGTGGGAGAGGGTCAGAGAAAGTGGAAGAGAGAGAATCCCAGGCAGGTTCCACGCTGTCAGTACAGAGGCTGAGGAGGGGCTCCATCCCACAAACTGTGAGATCATGATCTGAGCCGAAATCAAAGAGTCAGACGCTTAACCAACTGAGTTGCCCAGGTGCCCTGCTAGTGAGGCCTCCTTGACTCAGAATTGTACCCCTGGGAGTCAGCTATGTTTATTATGAGGTGCCCAGTCAGTACCCCTCACACCATGAGAGCAGAGCCCAAATCTAGCCCGACTGAAGAAGTAAAAGGGAGGCTGTTAATTCTCAGCCCGCCTCCCCAGCAGAAGCACGCCCAGCTGCTGTCCCCTCTTTGTTCTCCTGTCTCAACCCAACCCTGGCTCTGCTGAGACTTTGCTGACCTATCTTTGTAACGTTATCTGCCTCTCCTGTGAATTCAGGAATTGCTTTGTTCCCTCCTCCCTCCCTGCGCCTTTCTGTCCAAGAGCAGCCACTCCCCCTCAGGAATGTGCCACATTTTCCCAGCTGAAGGCAGGTGGCTGTTTTTATATTACCACCGAAGTATCCCATAAGCCTGAACGGGCTGGGGACTTTAACTGGAGCTCTGTTCTAATCCTGGAGTGGGGACGGGGTTCCTGTGAAGCCTGAGAGATGCTATAAGAAGTTCCATTTGTGGTGTTAATTACTTTAAAAAAAAATTCATTTAAACTAATGGATAGTCAATTAGAAATAATGAAAAATCTGGATCAAGTTTTTCCGACAAGATTCCAGGAACAGAAAGTAACCCATATTAGTGGCTATTAATATTACTAAGCCTGCCAGACCTGCGGGGATGTTTTAGAATCCAGCCCACACATCGTTGACTCATCCAGTCCCAGCCCGTCCAGTACAACCTCTCTCGTCTGTTCTTCCCATGCCCTCAATATTTACCCTCTCGGTGTTCATCTTCTGCCTCTGCCATGTACTGGCTGCCCTTGTTTGGGCAACTTGAGGCTCCATTTGTAGGTCCCTTCCCCCAAGTACAATCATGTGTGGATCGTCCATTGCCAAGCATATATACAGGTTTGGCTCTTTTGTCCCCTCAAGGTCCTCTCTGACCTCTGTCTACACCAGGTGTTGGCCAAACTCTGGGTCAAGTTCTGCAGACTGCCAAGTCTGCCCAAGACTTCCGACACTAGCCACAGGTTTGGGGGCCCCCAGGACCACCCTCTCTTCAGACCAGTCAGTTACAAATTCAGGGTCCCCTCAGATTCCCTCAGGGTTGGTGATTTATAGAACGACTTACAGAATTCAATGAAGTTTAACCCTTACTTACAGTTAGGCTTTTACTGTAGCTCAAATATACAGATCAGAAGCAGCCGGAGGAAGAGGCGCGTAGACAGAATCTGACGCTGGGAGGGTTCCAAATCCCAGAATTCTGTGTCCTCAGAGAGACATTAGTCTCCGGGCCTCAACATGTGGCACTGTGCACACAGCATTGCCAGCCCAGGAAGCTCACCGGAGCTCCAGCATCCAAAGCTTTATTGGGGTTTCATTACGTAGGTGTGCAACTCAGTGGTTGTGCTCACTCTCCAACTCCATCCTCTCCCTGGAGGCTGGGCTGGTAACACATGGCTCCAAGTCTGAACCCTCCAACCACAGGAACCATCCGATGTGGTCCCAGGGGCTCACCGTGAAGAACACAGACAGTTCTCTCAGGTGGGAGACGTCAGGAGTTTAGAGGTTGCCTCCCTGGAGCCAGGACAAAGCCAGCCCTCTCCTTGGGTGGGGTTCATTCTTCACCACTCATTCCTCCATTCCCTTGCCTCACTCCCCTCTCTGCCCTTCCCTGCCCTTCACCTCCTCCCAGCTGTTTTCATTGCTGAGTCAGAGGCATTGATTCCTGTCTCCTCTCCAGAGCTCCTGACATGGTTGACTGCACCCTCCATGCCTTCCTCGGTATTTCTCTATCCTTGGCCGCAGCCCTGTGACTCCTTCTGGGACTCTGACCTCTTCTTTCCATCATCCATGTCTTTCTTTCTCACCTCCAGATGAACTTTTCCCAGGCTGGGAGCTCTGTGATCTTTCCCTCGTGTGTCTTCCTGGTCCCCTTACCTCCCACAGGTGAGTCCTAGGTGTTCACTTCCAGCCCGGACTGTTCTTCTGAACCTGTTCTTCCTCTGTCACTGTGTGCTGAGAGATTCTACTTGTGTGGCCAGCTGTCACCTGAGACACAACACACCTGAACCTATCACTAATGTCCTTCTCCAATTTATCCATTTCTGTCAATGCCATTCTTTTAGCCCCTCGGACTCAAGACCCTCAGAGCCCTGTAAGACCCTGGCCCCTGCTGGGTCAGAGGCCCTTTTTCTGCATTCCCACAGTACTGCTGAGTCTTGATTATTGCACTTTTCCATGCACCCTGTCCCCACCACGCTGCGAGCCACCCGAGGGCCAGGATGGTGCCAGTCACACTGTTCCCCTGACAGCATCAGAGTGCGTGAAGGGAACAGCATGCTCTTGCTGTGTGTGTGCTGTTTCTTCCCCTTCATCTCTAGATTAGTGAGCTAGTCAACAAACAGGCTTTTTTGCTTATAAGGCTCTGCCTTTGCTAGTCCATTTTGCCACCAGATTAATCATCCCCCCAAGACTTCTTTATTCCCCCTCCCCACCCCGGCCACTTTTCATTCAGATGCTGTTTATGGTTCCTCATTGACTCCAACTTATTTTCCCAACTCTGTTCTTTACTGAAACTTCAGCACCTGGGGGCTCCTTTCTAGTCCTCACCAAACAAGCACCTACTTCCAGCCAAATTGTTTCCCGCCCAGAACTTGCCTTCCTGATGTTCCCAAGCACCCACCTTTTCCTTACCAGGAGTCATTTTCTTCACCAGGAATGATCTTGCTTATCTTTTACTTCCAGATGCCTCCCCAGCCTTCCCGGCCCAGCACAGACCTCACCTCCTGTGACACCTTACCGACCGGTCTCTCTTCTTCTTTGAACTTCTTTCAGCTACTTCTGGCAAATGTTCCTGCACACACACACTGTACCCTACTTTGTGCTGCTAACTCTCTCTCTACGAGCATATTAATATTTGTTTTCCCCTAGTTCGACTGGAAGTGCCTTAAGAGCGGAGCACATGTTTTATTCATCGGTATATCATTAGTAAGACCTTTCATGGAGGAAATACTTAATGAAATAGAATAAAAAAATTCTCTCTTTCAGTTCAACTTTGGAGACATCTTTGTGCATCAAGCCATCCACACGATCGAGTACTGCCTGGGCTGCATTTCAAACACAGCCTCTTACCTCCGGCTCTGGGCCCTCAGCCTGGCTCACGCACGTGAGTGAGCTGCCCTCGGGGTCACGATCAGATCTCCCCTGGGAAACAGAAGCAAAGTGCTTGTTTGGAGAAGTGCCTTCTCTGGGTTATTTATGGCATGTTTGCCCAAAGAATGGTTGGTTTTTCTTAGGAAGAAGTGACTTTTTCTGTAGGTCTGACTTTATGTTACTGGAGTAGTTAGCTAGCCTCTGTGTCAGTTTCCTGTTGCTGCTATAACAAATTGCCCCCGTTTAGCAGCTTAAAACAAATGCAAATGTACTGTCTTACAGTTCTGGAGTTGTAGAACCAAGATGTCAGCAGGGCTGGGTTCTTTCTAGAAGCTCTAGGGGGTAATCCATTTCCCTGCCATTTCTATTTTTAGAGGATGCCTGCATTTCTTGGCTCTTGGGCTCATCAGTCTGATTCCTGCTTCATTCATCATGTCTCTATTTTCTCTGGCTCTGACTCCTTTGCTTTCTTCTTCTAAGGACCATGTGGTTACCTTGGGCCTACCTGGATAATCCAGGATGATCTCCTTATCTCAGCACCCTTTCACTTTAATCCTGTTTGCTTAATCCATTCCTTTTTTTTTTTTTTAAGTTTATTTATTTATTTAGAGAGAGAAAGAGAGGGCACATAAGAGCATGAGTTGAGGTGGGGGGCAGAGAGAGAGGGGGAGAGAGGATCCCAAGCAGTCTCCACGCTGTCAGTGCAGAGCCCAACTTGGGGCTCGAACTCATGAACTGTCAGATCATGACCTGAGCCAAAATCAAGAGTCAGGTGCTTAACTGGCTGAGCCATCCAAGTGCCCCCTGCTTAATCCATTCTTAATCCCTTTTTGCCATATAGCTTTTTCTTAAGATTAGAACATGGCCATCTTTGGGGGGTTCACTTTGAGAGAAGGCCTGCCTTGATTGTGAGCATTGGTGGGAAGTAGGCCAGTTGGCTGACCCTTGAGCTGCACCCACCCCGCCCCACCAGGGGTACTCACCACCTCACAGGGTCATGCTAAGCCCAATTTTGGTCATGATTCCATCCCAAAGGGGTTACTTAAGTCTGGAATCCTAACTCATCAAGTTACTTTGTAAGATCCTTCTTGATCCCTGCCTGATTCTCCAGTCTTGTCCCTTGGTATTGCCCTCAATGCCCCACCAGTCCCTGGTACCCACCCATTTCATAGGCAGTGGCCACCAGGACCTGCACTGAGGCTCCTGAGGCTGCCACACGCTCTGGGCCCCTCTGTGTTGGCCCTGCAGCCCCCTTTCCTGAAATCTTCCTTTCTTCCTTAGCTTTCTCCTCACCTGATTTCTAATTCCTCCTTCAGAGCTCACTCAAACGGCAACTCCCCTGGGAATCTTCCTCCCTGATCTCCAGTCTGGCAGGTGCCCTTTCCCTGGGTTCTGGGAGTGCCCCCTCCTAACACTGACTGCAGTTCAGTCCTGATTGGCCTGTGTCCCTACTGGACTGCGAGCTCCTGAAAGGCATCGACCCTGATTTCCACCCCTGTATTCCCAGTCCTGAGCACAATGTGTGGAACAGAGAGATCAGGCCAAAGTATGTGCTAGATGGGTAGAAACCAAAGCAAGGAAAGTGAGCCTGCTTCTTGATTTTTAGCAGAAATGCAAGTACTCACTGTTAGCCTTCGCGGCTTGGGCTGTGTTCATTTCCTTACATCAACTCCCACACATACACTTTACCTGTGTGCACACAGGTGCTTGGATGCATACATCCACAAGCACCTGCCTGTGTTTGCTTGTGCATTGACATGCACTCATGTGAGGTGGTTTCCCAGGGCCCTGAAGTGGATCTCTGAGCTTCGTGTGGTCAAGTGGTGTTTGATGTCAGTCTTTAGCTCTGATCCCAGATGCGGTTTGGAAGCATCATGTCACAAGAGGGCTGAGCCCAGATGGGACAGGAGGGTGCTCTCTGACCAGTCCATGCCCATCGAAGATGCAATTTGACATCAGAAAATCCATATGGCTTGTAGCTGCCTGGCACGGTCTACCCGTTGGATCTTTCTAGAACTCCCTGAGACATATAGTTCCCACGGAATATCTTCAACTCATGCTAACAAACTTGCTTGAAGAGGTGGTTTGGCAGAAAACAGATGCTGATTTAAGTCCTAGTTTCTCTTCTGCCACTTTTAGTTCAGTAACTCAGGCAAGCAGGCTAACCTGTGTGTGCCTTGGCTTTCCTGTGTGGTTCCGGTAGTGAGCCTGCTGTGTCAGTCAACCGAGGCTAGAATGTGTTGCAGTCACTACCAGCCCCGGATCTTAGCAGCTTAAACAATGGAAATGTACTTACTCTATCACATCTGTTCATCAGTGCCATGCTGAGACCTAAGTTGAGGAAGGCTGTATTTGGATACATGCTTCAAAAATCACCCAGATGGGGGTACAAGGAGGAGGTGAGAGTGAAACACTGGAAATTAACACACTTTCCCATTGTGTTACTCCAGCAGAAAGCCAGGGCTGGGGGACAGGGCACAGCACAGGTGCAGATACTCCCCCTTGTGCCCTCACATGTCTCTCTTCTCATCGTGTCCAAATATCCACTTGCAAGTGACAGGTCTTTATCTCTCTGGGCCATGCCACTTTGACCTTTTGGCTGGGTGACCTCCAGTCTCAACCCAACAATGTAATGGTAGTATCTCCCCGAAAGGGAGAGTGTGAGCAAGCTTTCTGGTGTCTCTTCTTATAAAGGCACTAATCCCATCATGAAGGCCCCACCTTTATGACCTCATCAACCCTTAATCACCTCCCAATGGCCCCTTCTCCAAATACCCTCACTTTGGTGGGTAGGGATTCAACATAGGAATTGGAAGGTGGGCGGGACACAAACATGGAGTCCATATCAAATCATATTCTACACATTCTGTTGTGTTTTGCTTCTCTGGTGTAACATTTTGTTGCTCAGATTTATTCATGTTGCTGCTGGTAGCTGTAGTTTGCTCACTTTCACTGGTGAATACTGTGCCTCCGTATGTTTGTTGTCATGACAGAAACTCCTCTATTGTGAGCACTGCCCTAGACAGTCTCATACAGGTGCCCCAGGGCACATGTGCCTGAGTTTTCTAACTGAAGAGCACAGTGTTGGGATTCTAGGGTGTGCAGACCCAGGTATATGGCATGAAAAAACCCTGCACTTGCTACATAAACTCTGTGGTTGAGAAGGTTTCTCTTGCTCTTACAGAATTGTCTGAAGTGCTCTGGACCATGGTGATGAACATTGGCCTTCGCGTGCGAGGCTGGGGAGGACTCATTGGAGTCTTTATCATTTTTGCCATATTTGCTGTTCTGACGGTAGCCATCCTTCTGATCATGGAGGGTCTCTCTGCGTTCCTGCATGCCCTGCGACTACACTGGTGAGCGTGGCTGCACTGGGGAGGCTCTGTGTGCTCTAGAGAGAGATGATGGGCCATAGGACCAGCCAGCTGAGGTCACATCCTGACCCAGTTTGAGTCACCTGTTAGCCAACAGGTTGGCTATTACATGGCAATATTACATGATGAGGTGTGTGTATGTGTGTGCCTATGTGTATGTATATACACATATGATGGCTGCCCTAGGATTAATGTTAGTTCCCATTTACTCATTCTCTTTTATTTTTATTATTACTTTTTAAATGTTTATTTATTTTTGAGAGAGAGAGAGAGTAGAGGAGGGGCAGAGAGAGAGAGAGGGATAGAGGGTCCAAAGCAGGCTCTGTGCTGACAGCAGAGAGCCCGATTCAAACTCACGAACTGTGGGATCATGACTAGAGCCAAAGTTAGATGCTTAACTGACTGAGCCACCCAGGCGCCCCTTACTTGTTCTCTTTTAAGAGTTCGTTTGTTATATCACAACTAGCTTCAAGATAAGGAACACTTCAAGTATTGGGAAGATGACAGATCTGAGATAGTCTCACAGCGGCATACTTAGTGAATCTGGGACATTAGGCCCTTGGTGCTGAGTGCAGGAACTATACCAGAAGTACAGGCTACTAACCTCTACAAAGTGGGAACAGGAGAAGGGTACCTGGAAGGAGGAAGGCACTCACAGGAGGCCCTTGACATCCGCAGATGTGTCCGGAGATTATGAGCCCTCACTAGGCTTACAAATATGAAAACATTTGTTGAAGCTCCTGTTTTTCTAACAAGTCATAGGTTGGCCAAGAATTTTGAGTGTGTGCTCATACCCTTAAGCCGCAGAGACTGTCTTTAGCTCTCACCGATGCTTTCTACCTCCCTCTGTGCGCGCTGTTCATAAAGAAAAGTTTTTACATACTCCGTGTATGGAGTGGAGGGAATCACAGCGCCCCTGCCTCAGGTTATGACATCGGCTCTCCCCATGTCCTTAAGGAAATGAACCCTGTAACATAATCAAGCGTGAATGATCATGCGTGATGTCTGCGATGTAAATTACAAGAACGTTAAGTCAGGGTCCTGGGTATTGTGAAATAGCATAAGCCCCGTGGTTAAGATGAGGATGGAGAAGAAAAACCACGTGGAACCTCGTGAAGCATTCTCTCATCACTAGCTCGTGAGACAAGACTTCACAGCGAATGCTTCCCTGCTTGTGGGAGCCGTGGTGGGGGTCGGGTGGCTCTGCCGTCGTCTGAGAGGCTGGTGGCAGGGGCCTGGAGGAAGTGGGGTGGGATAGGAAAGGAAAAGTGTGACTGGGAGGCAAGAGAAGGATTTTTATAAGCCTCAGAGGATCCCTGTAGTGGCCACCAACGTGAGTGTCTTCCCTGGCACACCTTCCTGACCCTGTGCTTGATTTTACAAATGCCCCGCTTCTTCCCTTCCCGGCCAGCCTCTAGCTTACATGTTTTTATCTCGATTTTTTTTTTTTTTTTGCCACCCCTCCCCCCCCAAGGGTGGAGTTCCAGAACAAGTTCTATGTCGGGGCCGGTTACAAGTTTTCTCCTTTCTCCTTTAAATACATCCTGGAAGGGACATCGGAAGAATAGCGGCAGGTCCCATGGCTGCCGCATCTTCTGCCTCAGTCTCTGTGCCTGTGAAAGAAGTTCAGCTTTGTCTTCAATGTCGGCCTGTGCTAGGCGGTCAATGGATGATTGTTCTTAGCTATCTGGAGACAGGAAGCCGTGTATATTTTACTTATAAGCCTTGGAATTTGATACGACTTAACCATGTCACAGAGGAACCGACCTCATGTGGGGTCATCATTGTCAAAAACTAAAATGACTGAGAAATGGGGAGTGCTACACTGATGTTTTCCTGCAATATTGTAAGTATTATATGCAAGAAAATAAACTTCTGGGCCATTTCCTTGTTCTTTAAGATGTCTTTGTCCAAAATTATTCTGTAATATTTAGTATTGATAGTTACAGGCCAAAGCTCAACAATAGAGTTACACAAACTAATTTAAGAGGATTATGTTTATTTTATTCTTTCATTTCCTGGTTCCTCAGACGTGTTTTTTCCTTGGCCGGGGCTAAGCTTTATAAGATTAGGAACTTTCTCATGAATCTCCACTCCAGGTGGGAAAGAAAGGGTAATGTTCCCTGGACGGATGGCTGGCCCCATGTGGCTCTGTTGTTAAACCCTGTGGAATGAAGTGTGGCAACATATCATCAACGACTGTTTGCTGGATGCACATTGTGCTGCAGGAACTGGAGAAAGAGATTTGAAGACTCGAGAAAGTTCTGGAAAACAGCCTGCCAGACAGGAGTCTGCCAGACAGGTCTTCCCTGATACTCTCTGGGTCTGTCAGCCCTGAAGTCATTTCTAAGCCTCCTGGATTGTCAAACTCTTAAGAGCCAGTTTTGTAGAGGAAGATATGTGTCATCAACTACTTAGATAACTATTTAGTTATCCAGGTTAATCATAATCTTCATGGTAACTAGACCAGTGGAATTAAGCATTGTTACCATTGGTACAGTGCTTTACAGTTTACAAGGCACTTTTAAAAAAAATGGTTTTAATGTTTATTTATTTTTGAGAGAGAGAGAGAGAGAGAGAGGAAGGGGCAGAGAAAGAGACACACACAGAATCTGAAGCAGGCTCCAGGCTCCGAGCTGTCAGCAGAGAGCAGGATGTGAGGCTTGAACTCATAAATCGTGAGATCGTGGCCTGAGACAAAAGTCAGACACTTAACCAACTGAACCATCTAGGCGCCCCTCATTTTTTTTTAAGTAAACTCTACCTCCAACGTGAGACTTACACTCACAACCCCAAGATCCAGAGTCGCATGCTCTCATGACTGAGCCAGCCAGGTGCCTCAAGGCACTTTCTACATAGCATCTAGTTCTTAAGATTTCAGAGTATTTGGCCAAATCCAAAATTGCCTTTTGGACATATCTCTGGGTTCTTCAGCTCCCTCCTGCCCTGCTTGATAGTGGGGTTGATGGGTGCGCATGGAAGTGTCATGGCTCAGACCCGAGGAAGGTTCCATGTCACCTTCTGTATCAGTGTCATGACTTGTCTAGCACAACTTAAGGCACAATTAGCTGCTAGAAAATTTTCAGAGATTAAAGCAGGTTGAGCCTAAGAATGATAGTTGACATCTTTGACTTCCAATTCTGATACTTTATCATGTGTGTCCCCAGGCAGGAGACCCAGTTGTTCTGCTCATTGCCAAAATGGGGATTAGTGATCTCCATTCTCTGGGTTGTGGAAAGGAAGTGTAAAGCATGGGGCATGGACCTGCTACTTATCTGGTAACATTGCCTAAAGGAAAGAACAGACAAAAGCCGTATGTAAATGTTAGTTTAAATCCATAAAAGCCAAGGTCACTGGATAATTTCAAGTTTCTCAGGACATCACTGCCCTTCTCAACAACTATCTAAAAATATGCTACGTGTACATGGATCACCAGGCTTTGCCTCTTTACTTCTAAGCAGTGATGGCTGTGAGAAAAGGTTTGAAAGGACAAAGCTTCCTTCTGCCCCTCACCTAGAGCCCTGCTTTTCCAGAAGTTCCCATGGCCTCCCTGAAAACTGTTATTTTCCTCCAAGACTTGGCAGCCTTCTTTAATCTCAATGAGAGACATAATTTCCCCTTTAAAAAAGGATTGGGTGAAGGGCTACAGAAAAGGGGGTGTAACCTGGATGTCACTCACTTGCCCACACCACAAGGTTGCTCCTTAAAGAATTCCACTCACAGAACTGAGCCAAAAGAGGAGGAGAAGACCAGGGGGCCGGGCTTCTTAGGCAGGTAAGTCCAGAAGCCCCTCCTGGGGCCACCAATGGTCTAACTGCTGCGTGACACTTGGCTGTGTTAAGAGTGAGCAAAAGAGCCTGAAACTGGAAAGCTTTCCAAGGACTATACAGAGGTAAGAAACTCCGACGGGCAGCATAGATCTGGATGTACTTTTCCTGCTTTGGAGTGGGGGTTGGGGAGGTAGGAGTTTGACCATTTGTACTTGACTGAAGGCACATGGAATATGAAAAGTTCCCTCTTCATACTGATGATATTGCAAAATCAATTACATCATACACACATACAAGCACGTTCAGTTTTAAAAAGCTCTGACATGGGGCGCCTGGGTGGCGCAGTCGGTTAAGCGTCCGACTTCAGCCAGGTCACGATCTCGCGGTCCGTGAGTTCGAGCCCCGCGTCAGGCTCTGGGCTGATGGCTCAGAGCCTGGAGCCTGTTTCCGATTCTGTATCTCCCCCTCTCTCTGCCCCTCCCCCGTTCATGCTCTGTCTCTCTCTGTCCCAAAAATAAATAAACGTTGAAAAAAAAAAAATTTAAAAAAAAAAAAAAAAAAAAAAAAAAAAAGCTCTGACATGGCTCAATTATTTCTGGCTAAAAAATTCAGTATAGCAAAATGCAATGGAATAAAAAGTCCATCAGTGCCCTGGAATTTATTTTAATGAAGCTTGAATGCCACGTGAGCCTTTTGACTTTCAGAGTAGACCCTCAGCGTGTCAGTTCTTACAGATATTTTGTTTGTTTATTTATTTATTTAAAGGTTTTATTTTTTAAGTAAAATAAAGTCCCAACATGGGGCTCAACATCACAACCCTGAGATCAAGAGTCATAAGCTCCTGAAGTGAGCCAGGCAGGCACCCCTTTTACAGATTTTTTGAAGCTAGGTCATGGGTTACTTTCCCATTGTAGTTTTTAAGGAGCTGATGGTAAGGGGTGGGAAACATTCTTCACCATGTTATTCCTTCTCTTCTTGAGTTGGTCCAACTGATTATCCCTCCTCTTCCTAGGTTAGAATGGATTCAGAATGATTTAGGGAAACAATAGAAGACGCCAACTCAGCTTTTCCAACACTCCATTTCAGACTTGAGATTACAAGTTCTGTCTGTAATGTACCTCATATCTATCTCTATGGAACATTCTGTCCCCTTTTTTATGAAAATTTTTCCTTATGAAACTTGGCTGAAACCCTAGAGAATACAAGGAGAATATCTGTGATCTATTAAATTTGAGTTAATGTTGGGTGTCCTCTTAATAACGTGTACTGTAAGCCCATTTATAGCATGCAGATGTGAATGCCCAAATCCTGATAATCTGTCTACACTGCTGAACTCCCCTCCCCACCACCCAACATGGCACCCAACACCCAACACCCAAATGGTCAATCTATTTCAGAAAACAAGTAATTTCTTTTCCCATTTGGGTGGTTTTTCATCTGAGGCCAAGGTGTTTTAATGTTAGTGGAATATTAAGCAGTAAATGCTTTTGCACACATTTGATAACTCTGAAAATACTTAAGAACTTATGCTGTGTGTATTTGATTTGTGATTATGGAGAAATTTTAGACATTTAGTTGATACCCTTATTCAGGGATAAGAAATAGTACTCCCATGGGTGCTTAGGTTGCAGCGGGCACTGTGCCATATTATACAAACCTCATCACATCTGATCCTTGTAACAAACTGAAGAGGAAGCTTCTCAGTTAAGAATTATACACAACTGGCTGGTCTGAGTGCAGTGGTGTTTATCATCCATTGATCACGGCCATCTACATATTTCTTTGTTCCTTCTTCCCTCCCACTGCTACACTCAGCTAGACTAAAAATAAAATAATTGCACACAACTTCAAGGAACAGAGACTAGAAATAACAGTGTCTTCAAGAGAGAGCACTTAATTTTTTTCCCATGTAGATGTCTGGAGGTAAGTGGTCCACAGCCGTAGGAGAGGTTTCCAGGCTCTTTCTAGCTTATGCTCTGCCAGACTTGGCCCGAAGTTTCCATATTTCCATCTTCACATTTGCATCATGACCCAAGATGCCTGATGAAGCATCAGCCATCATGCAGGGGGGAGGGGCAGAAGGGCCTTCATCTGCCTCTCGGTGACCACCTTCTTCAGCGAGGTGCAAGGGAGGACCTTATTGGGAAGACAGCAAGCTACTTCTGCCACAGGTAGCTGGGTATTATTTCCATTTTCAGAGAAGGAAACTGAGGAAGAAGAAACAGAATCCATTCAATCTCAGTCTCACCGTGGCTACTGATTGCCTTCCTTTTCCTCCCTCCCTTTCTCCCTCCTTTCCTCCTCTAATTCTTCTTCCCTTTTCCTTCCCTCCTCCTTCCTTCTTTCTGTCCTTTCTTCCTTCTTATGTTAATTTAGTAGGTATAAAATGATACCTAAGGATTTTTTTGTGACTGCCATTTTGTCAGTTACTACAGAAGGTGAACAATTTTCCAGTTTTGCTTCCAGTTTTTCTTCCAGTTTTTATATATTCTTGTGAATTGTTTGTTCATGTAATTTGCCCATCAATCTATTAGAATCTAATGTTTTTCTTGTAATTTGTGGTTTATATGTACTACCGACATTTATTTGTTGAGTGCATAGACATGTGCATGCACACACATGCACACACACACATTTGCAAATGGCTTTTCTTATTTTAATTTTTGAAATTGTGGTAAAATATCTATAACATAACACTGACCATTATACCAATTTTAAAGTGACCCATTCAGTGGCATTTAGTTGTATAATTTACAATGTTGTGCAAACACCGCTACCATGAAAGAGGGCTTCCTGTGCCAGGCCACCTTGGACACTTCCAGCCAGTTAGTGATTTGATCATGTCTGGGTCAAGTGCCTACTGCTGACCCGATAGGTCATGGCCGGTGATGGGGGGCAGTGGGGGCAGTGGTCAGGCCTGCCTAGGACAGTGGCCTAGTGAACACCGGAAGCAAGACGTCAACTATACATTGGTTCACTTTTGCAGAAAGAATTTTTGTGGTACAAGAACTAGCCTTTCTAAAAATTCAAACAAATTAGATAAGCATAAAGAAGGAAGAATGGGGAAAAAACCCTAACTTCTCCCTGCCCTAGGTAATTCTTTTCTTACCCTTGTCCTCATGGCTGGCTCCTGCTTCTCCTTCAGGCCTCCACTTAGAATTTCTTGCAGAAGCCTCCCCAGGTCTGAGGACTCGTTAAGCAGGGGCCCCCCTTTGTGTGCCAGAGCAACCTCCACTTAGCCCTAGGACCCACTCTTCCTGCCTGAATCTGTCCCTTTGTTCGCCAGAGACCCTTTCATTATATTCTATGGTCTAGTACATAGTAGTACTCCACAAATACTTACTGAAAGACAAAAAGTTTCAGACAACATCTCTCCTGAAATCTCCATGCAGGTACCTATTTAAGTGAAATATTATAAATTGGGATCAATACGTACATACCCATACGTTGTGGATACATCTGCATTATAGACACACATCTTGGAAAATGCTTTCAGCACGTGATGGCCTTTCACTAAGAGCTTTTAAATGGTATTCTGTTTAGCCACTTCTCCACTGGTGGGCGTTGAGGGTGTATCCAATTCTTTTGTTGTTGTGAAAACAACAGAGTGGTGACCTTCCTTGTATGTATCTTTGTCTACCTTTCGACTACTCCATTAGGATGAATCCTAGGAATGAAATTGCTTAGTCAATATTCTTTCATCTCTGCCTAATTGCCTTGTGCAAAGGTAGCAGTGGACATTCCCAGTGATAATTTGAGTGCCTATTTCCCTTTCGCGGTGTAGAATCAATTTTTAAGACTTTGGCAAACCTGATAAAGGAAAATGGTAACTCTTTTTAATTTGAAGGCATGATAACTACTTAGGTTGAACATAATTTCATTTGTCAGCACTGTATGTATTCTTTTGTGTTTGTCCCTCATGGCTTGGCCCCTCCATTGTTTCCTTCCTGACCTCCACGAGCCTTTGTTAAACATGTATGTTGCAGATAGTCTGTGCTTTGTCTGCATGTATTGAATTTTATAATTTCTGTATTGAGGTAGAAAGTGCATATGGCAACAAATCAAGTTGCCGGATGAGTTTATAACAGAAATAAACAATCTCCTGACTTGATTTTCCCCATCCCCAGAGAAATTTCTTTTGTCTTGTTTTTTGTTTTTTAAGTTTTTCTGGTAATTATCTTTATAGTTAAAACAACATAATTGTATTTTATTTCTTAGTTTATCAACTGAAGGCAGTCTCAATCCATTATTCACTATAAAAGATGATGGTTTATGTCATGATTTCCTCTTTGCCATTCTCCTAATATTTTATAGGTATCCTTTTAAAAAACCAATCGCAACTGTTTTTCATGTTACTAAAAAGTCTACATCAATATAAAATTATTTGTTTTATTTTATTTTTAGAGAGAGAGCATGAGCCAGGGAGAGGGGCGGGGGGGAGGGGAAGAGAGAGAGAGAGAGAGAGAGAATGAAACTTAAGCAGGCTCCATGCTTAGCATGCAGCCCGATGCGGGGCTTGATCTCATGACCATTAGGTCATGACCTGAACCAATATCAAGAGTCAGGTGCATAACCACCTGAGCCACCCAGGCGCCCCCCTCAATATAATTTTAGATGCTGTATGTATTATCAGTTTAACCATTTCCTCTCTACTACTTTCACTACGTAGGTTGTTTCCTATTTGTTATTGTTAAAATAGACTTGGATAAAAAAGTGTTTAGATAAACTTCTTTGTATAGAGAGCATTTTCCATATTTGAGATATTTCCTTGGAACAAATGACAAGAACTGGGATTACCCGTTCAGTTGAAACTAGTTTTTAAAGCTTTTGACCCATTGCCAAATTGACACGAACTGTTCCAAGGGCATGGAATGATGGATTTCAGATGGGGGCTACGTAGGGCTCACAGTAACGATCACCTGGAAAAGATGTTCAAGCCTCCCATGCCGCTGGTTGAGAGTCACTGGTAAGGAAGGAAGAATAGGGGCTTTGAGGTAGTGGTGTGTTTAATAAAAAGATTGGGTTGAAGAGGGGGGTGGTGCCTAGATTTGTAGTGTTTGCCGATCTCTCTGGTGTAAATAGTCTCACCATGGCTGGTTTTGAATTACCAACATGATGTTACTGAATACAGAGTTGGGAAGAGATGTATACAGTCCGCCCTCGGAAGCTGGTGGGAGCTCCTCCAGCAGCACGGACACGCTCTAATGCCTGGCATGCACAAGGTGTAGGTTTATATGGATGCATTTTTTCATTCCGGTTCACCCGCATCCCAAGCTCTCCTTCCTTTGCCCCGAAGATAGTCACTGTCATGGAATTTTCATATATCTACGTAAAATATAAAATGTATACCATCTGGGGGTACATATTTTCACGTTAGGTAAGTTATTGTTCTTGTTTTTTTCCTTTTATTTTTAGTTACTCTATTGGCTGTTTTTGCGATTACTAATAGTATACTTAGAGCTCCGGTTCTCATGCTTTTTTGGGTGGGCTGCCGCCCCATCCATCCAACTTTCCTCACTGACTTCATCTCTCTTTTTTTAAGGATAAGTTTAGTCATTGTTGAGGGTATTAACATTTTCATTCAGTTCTGAAACCACAATCAAGTCCATGTAGTTTTTCAAATGCTGACTCTAAACCTGAAAATGAATGAACAAACTTTTTTTTTTTTTTTTTTTTTGACCATATACATATTGCTCACTTTAGGACCAAGTGTTATATGCAAAGATTTTATGTTTTGAAGTCCAATGTCATGACCACAAGGAATTCTCTTTTCTTTTTCTCATCGGTGGCTTAAAATCACGCTACATTTTAGTTTCATTTATATGATAGAAACAAAATGAGTCTCCCTTTCAATCAAGAAAAATATGAAATCATATGGGGTGCCTGGCTGGCTTAGTAGACTGTGAAACTCTTGATCTCAGGGTTGTAAGTTTGAGCCCCCCATTGGGTGTAGAGATTACTTAAAAATAAAATCTTATTAAAAAAAACAATTTGTTTAATTTATATCCAAGATAGTTAGCATATAGTGCAACAGTGATTTCAGGAGTAGATTCCTTAATGCCCCTTACCCATTTAGCCCATCACTGCCCCCCACAACCCTTCCAGTAACCTTCTGTTTGTTCTCCATATTTAAGAGTCTCTTGTGTTTTGTCCCCCTCCCTGTTTTTATATGATTTTTGCTTCCCTTCCCTTATGTTCATCTGTTTCATATCTTAAATTTGTCATATGAGTGAAGTCATATATTTGTCTTTCTCTAATTTCACTTAGCATAATACCCTCCAGTTCCATCCATGTAGATGCAAATGGCAAGATTTTATTCTTTTTGATTGCCGAGTAATACTCCATTAACACACACACACACACACACACACACACACACACACACACACACACATCTTTATATATACTCCATTATATACACACACACACACCCCACATCTTTTTTATCCATGCATCCATTGATGGACATTTGGGCTCTTTTCATACTTTGGCTATTGTCAATAGCACTGCTGTAAACATGGGGGTGCATGTGCCCCTTCAAAAGAGCACACCTGTATCCCTTGGGTAAATACCTAGTAGTGCAATTGCTGGGTTGTAGGGTAGTTCTATTTTTAATTTTTGGAGGAACCTCCATACTGTTTTCCAGAGTGGCTGCACCAGTTTGCATTCCCACCAGCAGTGCAAGAGATATCCTCTTTCTCTACATCCTCGCCAACATCTGTCATTACCTGAGTTGTTAATGTTAGCCATTCTGACAGGTGTGAGGTGGTTTTGATTTGTATTTCCCTGATGATGCGTGATGTTGAGCATTTTTTCATGTGTTAGTTGGCCATCAGGATGTCTTCTTTGGAGAAGTGTCTATTGATGTCTTTTGCCCATTTCTTCACTGGATTATTTGTTTTTTGGGTGTTGAGTTTGATAAATTCTTTATAGATTTTGGGTACTAACCCTTTATCTGATATGTCATTTGCAAATATCTTCTCCTAGTCTGTCGGTTGCCTTTTAGTTTTGCTGATTATTTCCTTCGCTGAGCAGAAGATTTTTATTTTTATGAGGTCCCAAGAGTTCATTTTTGCTTTTGTTTTCCTTGCCTCTAGAGACATGTTGAGTTAGAGGTTGCTGTGGATGAGGTCAAAGAGGTTTTTGCCTGCTTTCTCCTCTAGGGTTTTGATTTCCTGTCTTACATTTAGGTCTTTCATCTGTTTTGAGTTTATTTTTGTGTATGGTGTAAGAAAGTGTTCCAGGTTCATTTTTCTGGATGTCGCTGTCCAGTTTTCCCAGCACCACTTGCTGAAGAGACCGTCTTTATTCCATTGGATATTCTTTCCTGCTTTGCCAAAGATTAGTTGGCCATACATTTGTGGGTCCATTGCTGAGTTCTCTGTTCCATTCCATTGGTCTGAGTGTCTGTTTTGGTGCTAGTACCATAGTGTCTTGATGATTACAGCTTTGTAATACGTCTTGAAGTCCGGGATTGTGATGCCTCCAGCTTCAGTCTCCCTTTTCAAGATTGCTTTGGCTATTTGGGGTCTTTTCTGGTTCCATAAAAATTTTAGGATTGTTTTTTTGTAGCTCTGTGAAGAATGCTGGTGTTATTTGGATAGGGATTGCATTGAATAGGTAGATTGCTTTGGGTAGTATCAACATTTTAACAATGTTTATTCTTCCAATCCAAGAGCATGGAATGTTTTTCCATTTTTTTGTGTCTTCTTCAATTTCTTTCATAAGCTTTCTCTAGTTGTCAGTCTGTATATTTTCCACATCTTGGTTATGTTTATTCCTATATATTTTATGGTTTTTGGTGCAATTGTAAATGGGATATATTCCTTGTTTGTCTTTCTGTTGCTTCATTATTGATGTATAGGAATGCAACCAATTTATGTGCATTGATTTTATATCCTTCAACTTTGCTGAATTCATGGATCAGTTGTAGCAGTTTTTTGGTGGAATCTTTTGGGTTTTTCATATAGAGTATGATGTCATCTGCGAAGAGTAAAAGTTTGACTTCCTCCTGGCCAACTTGGATGCCTTTTATTCATTTGTGTTGTCTGATTGCTGAGGCTAAGACTTCCAATACTATGTTGAATAATAGTGGCGAGAGTGGACATCCCTGTCTTGTTCCTGACCTTAGGGGGAAAGCTCTCAGTTTTTCCCCATTGAGGATGATAATTAGTGGTGGGTCTTTCATGTATGGCTTTTATGATCTCGAGGTATGATCTTTCTATCCCTACTTTCTTTAGGGTTTTTATCAAGAAAGGATGCTGTATTTTGTCAAATGCTTTCTCTGCATCTATTGAGAGGATCATGTGGTTCTGGCCCTTTCTTTTATTAATGTGATGTATCACGTTGATTGATTTGTGGATAGTGAACCAGCTCTATATCCCAGGTATAAATCCCACTTACAATGGTGAATAATGCTTTTAATGTATTGTTGGATCCGGTTGGCTAGTATCTTGTTGAGGATTTTTGCATCCACGTTCATCAGGGAAATTGGTCTGTAGTTCTCCTTTTTAGTGGGGTCTTTGTCTGGTTTTGGAATCAAGGTAATGCTGGTTTCATAGAATGAGTTTGGAAGTTTTCCTTCCATTTCTATTTTTTGGAACAGCTTCAAAAGAATAGGTGTTAACTCTTCTTTAAATGTTTGGTAGAATTCCCCTGGAAAGCCATCTGGCCCTGGACTCTGTTTTTTTGCGAGATTTTTGATGACTAATTCAATTTCTTTACTGGTTGTGGGTCTGTTCAAATTGTCTATTTCTTCCTATTTCAGTTTTGGTAGTTTATATGTCTAGGAATTTGTCCATTTCTTCCAGATTTTCCATTTTATTGGCCTATAATTTCTTATAATATTCTCTTATTATTGTTTTTATTTCTGCTGTGTTGGTTGTGATCTCTCCTTTTTCATTCTTGATTTTATTTATTTGGGTCCTTTCCTTTTTCTTTTTGATCACACTGGCTAGAGGTTTATCAATTTTGTTAATTCTTTCAAAGAACCAGCTCCTGGTTTCATTGATCTGTTCTGTTTTGTTTTATTTTGATAGCATTGATTTCTGCTCTCATCTTTATTATTTCCTGTCTTTGTCTTATGCTGGTTTGAGGTTTTATTTGCTGTTCTTTTTCCAGCTCTTTGAGGTGTATTCAGCTCTCAGGTTGTGTATTTGAGAACTTTCTTCCTTTTTTAGGAAGGCCAGGATTGCTATATACTTCCCTCTTATGACTGCCTTTGCTGAGTCCCAGAGATTTGGGGCTGTGGTGTTATCATTTTCATTGGCTTCCATGTGCTTTTTAATTTCCTCTTTAACTTCTTGCTTAGCCCATTTATTTTTTAGTAGGATATTGTTTAGTCTCCAAGTATTTGTTATCATTCCAAAATTTTTCTTGTGGTTGATTTTGAGTTTCATAGCGTTGTGGTCTGAAAATATGCACGGTATGATCTCGACCTTTTTGTACTTGCTAAGGGCTGATTTGTGCCCCAGTATGGGATCTATTCTGGATAATGTTCCATGTACACTCGAGAAGAATGTATATTCAGCTGCTTTAGGATGAAATGTTCTGAATATATCTGTTAAGTCCATCTGGTCCAGTGTGTCATTCAAAGCCATTGTTCCCTTTGTTTAGACGACCTGTCCATTGTTGTAAGTGGGATGTTAATCCCCTACTATTATGGTATTATTATCAATGAGTTTCTTGATGTTTGTGATTAACTGATTTATATATTTGGGCGCTTCATGTTTAAAGCATAAATGTTTACAATTGTTAGGTCTACTTAGTGGATAGATCCCTTAATTATAACGTAATGCCCTTCTTCATCTCTTTTTACAAACTTTATTTTAAAATCTAGATTGTCTGATATAAGTATGGCTACTCTGGCTTTCTTTTGGTGACCATTAGGATGATAGATGGTTCTCCATCTCCTTATTTTCATTCTAAAGGTGACTTTAGGTCTAAAATGGGTCTCTTATAAACAGCATATAGATGGATCTTGTTTTCTTACCCATTCTGTTACCCTATGTCTTTTTATTGGAGCGTTTAGACCATTGATGTTTAGAGTGAGTACTGAAGGATAGGAATTTAATGCCATTATGTTGCCTATAGAGTTGGAGTTTCTAGTGGTGTTCTCTGGTCCTTTCTAGTCTTTTTACTTTTGGTCTTTTTTTTTTTTTTTGGTCTTTTCTCCCCTTAGAGAGTCCCCCTTAAAATTTCTTGCAGGGCTGGTTTAGTGGTCATGAACTCCTTTAATTTTTGTTTATCTGGGAAACTCTTTATCTCTCCTTCTATTTTGAATGACAGCCTTACTGGATAAAGAATTCTCAACTGCATATTTTTCTGATTCAGCACATTGAATATATCCTTTCCGGCCTCCCAAGAAAAGGCCACTCCTTTCTGGCCTCCCAAGTTTCTGTGGATAGGTTTGCTGCAAACCTGATCTGTCTTCCCTTATAGGTTAGGGACTTTTTTCCCCCTTACTGCTTTCATGATTCTTTCCTTGCCTGAGTATTTTGTGAATTTGACTATGATATGCCTTGTTGATGGTTGGTTTTTGTTGAATCTAATGGGAGTTCTCTGTGCTTCCTGGATTTTGATGTCTGTGTCTTTCCCCAGGGTAGGAACATTTTCTGCCATGATTTGCTCACATAAATTTTCTACCTCTTTTTCTCTCTCATAATCTTCTGGGACCCCTAAGATTCTGATGTTATTCCTTTTTAATGAGTCACTGAGTTCTGTAATTCTTATTTCTTGCTCTTTTGCCTTAGTTTCCCTCTTTTTTTCTGCTTCATTATTCTCCATAAGTTTGTCCTGTATATTGCTCATTTGCTGCTCTGCCTCATCCATCCTTGCTGCCAACATCCATTTGAGATTGCAGCTCAGTTATAGAATTTTTCATTTCATCCTGACTAGCTTTTACTTCTTTTATCTCTGCAAAAAGGGATTCTAATCTATTTTCAACCCCAGCTAGTATTCTTAATATCATGATTCTAAATTCTGGTTCAGACATCTTGTTGTATCTGTGTTGATTAAGTCCCTGGCTGTCATTTCTTCCTGTTCTTTCTTTTTGGGCGAATTCCTTTGTTTTGTCATTTTGAAGGAAGAAAAGGAATTAATAAAGTGAAAAAAATAAAAATTAAAAATTAAAAACAACACAAAGAAATCAAAGAAAGGATGCTAGATCCTAGGTGCGTTTTGGTCTGGTTGTTGGAAGAGGCTTGGTAGATTAGAGAAAGAAAGGAAAGATAAGAAAAGAAAAACACAAAATGTTTGAAAATTTGAAAAATGAATACGATAAAATAGAATAAGATGAAATGATGAAAGTTGAATAGAATTTTAAAAATTGTACAAAAAAGTAAAAAATAGAGTAGAGAAAAATAAAGAACAGTCTTGTAATAAAAATGGAAGATAATAAATTTTTTCTTTCTGTATTCAAGAATAAGAAAAGAAAAAGAAAAAAAAACTGAAAAAAAGACCAGTGAACAGAATGAAATAGGAAATTACCTCCGATTTCCCATAGAAGTCAAGCAATGAAGCACTTAATCCTCCGTAAACTAAGCAGGTGGAGAGACTTGCGTTGTCAAGAGCACTGTTGGCCCGGTTGGGCGGGGTTTACTATAACAGCTCCACCTCCACTAGATGGCGCTGGTTAGCTTTTGGAGTGGATTGCTGTGGCGTATCTAGGTGTGTAGGCACATGCATGGGGCGGGGCGGGTGAAATGGCATCACCCAGGTACCCAGTCTGTAGTATCGGAACTCTGTGCTCTCCCCCACTGGCAATCAAGCACCCCGCCTTTGTCTCCCGCTTCCGTCCACTCCCTGCTTCTACGCTGTCGGTGACCAAGCCGCCAGGCTGCCAGGTGGCACCTGCCTCCTGAGTTTTATCTCAGATGCGGCTGTGTTTCCTCCCTTCTGAGGGACTGTAGCTTTGATCGGCTCGGATCCTCTGGGGGAGGGTCTCCTGAGCAATGGCCTGGTGCCAGCCACACCCAGGAACGTTCACAGGACTGCCCTGCTGCCGATGCCCAGAGACTGCGGCTGGGTGCCATCCCACCCCCAGAAAAAGCTCATGCCATTGTGTAGCCGCAGCGCTGCAGGGATTATGGAGCATCACAACACACACCGGGTGCCAGTCTTCACCCTCAATGTCCTTATTCCAGCACCAGCGAATGTGGCTCTTCTCCAGGGTCTGCTGGGACCTTAGCCTGTGGGGAGGCTGCACAGCTTCTTTCAAATGTCCTCCCAACAGGGGAACCGCCACTCCCTGTGTGACCTGAGGACCCCTCGGACCTTGCTCTCTACTCCTGGGAATTCACCCTTCCCACCAGAGCTGTGCCACGTATGGAGCTGCAGAGTTTCACACTCTGTGCTCTCCCAGTGTATAGAGTCTTAATGGAATTTAAACCCTCTCCTTTCTCCCTTTTTGGTTCAGACCTACATGGCTGTTTCCACTTCTCCTTTTTTCTTTCCAGCTTCTTTCGGTGGGACGGGGTGGGGGTGGGGTGCTTTTTCCGTACTCTCCCCCCTTCTCTTTGAGCAAAAACCGCTCCCTGCCCTTGCAGCTTCTCTCCCCGCCCCCCTCACCTCTCTGCACCAGGTACCTGCCAAGTTCTGTGGTTCAGGTGGTGTAGATTGTTGTGTTAAGCCTCAAATTAGTTTTCTGGGTGTGCAAGATGGTTTAGTGTTGATCTGGTTGCATTTTAGGGGCGAGAGGCACACAAAAAAGCTTCTGGGCTATTCTGCCGTCTTGGCCCCTCCCCAAAAATAAAATCTTGAAAAAAGAATGAAATCACGGATGTGAATCTCCCTTACTGGGATCAGTTTTCATTCACGAAAGCTGTGAAGTAATTATCTTGGACCTAATACCTTTTTCCAGGTCCTCCATGATGAATCGCTTCTCTTTGCTGATAAGAAAATGGAGGAATGTAGGATATTTATGACCCCCGGAATGATCTAATCAGGTTAAAGCATATGAATTAAAACTTGCTCTGCTCAGTAAAAAACAGATTTCCTGTGTGTCTTTTCTTGCCACTCACTACGAAAAGGAGAATTGCTAGAGGTTGTTTTATTACTCTTCTAAAACATAAGCCTTTGTGATGGTTAAAATTGTAAAACATGTTTTGATTGCTATGAGAAGTCGTAAAACTTGACTCGTAGGAGAGATTAAGTGTTGATTGAAGATTGAAGATTGAGCTTATTGTTAAGCATTTTATTTGTAACTGAACTTAAAATGAACTTACTGGGATTTAAAAGATTATTTTCCCACCCAACTAAATGGTTTTATTCTCTAAGACTATAAATGGCCTGAATCACTTTTGATTTTTAAGTCTGCTGCTATGATTTGCATTACTGTTTTTTAGAAAAAAAAAATGATGTGATTTGCATGCAATAAAACTTACCATTTTAAAGCATATAATTTAGTGAATTTTAGTACAGTCACAAGGTTGTACAATCATCACCACTATGCCATTCTCATGGAATGGTCTTGTTTTCAAATTTTGATTAAGTTAAATCTGTTACTTGTTCATCTTCCAAATTGTAAGTGTGTTAGTCATAGCCAATTTTTGATGTGTATAGAAGTCCTTTTTATAATCAAAAGAAGGGGATTTTTCCGCTAACTACTTCATTATAAAAGTTACCAGATAAAGAGCACTTCTCCAAAGGGTGTTTGGACAAAGTCTGGAAAGGGAGCGGTAGTTCCAGAACAGTCTGTCTGAATGATTTTCAGGCTCTTACATGGGCTGAGAGGCCAATTATTTTTTACTTTTTCCACTGTGGGAAAGTAACAGCTTTTTGAACTTTTCATGTTTTCCTTTGAGAAAGAGGATTTCATGGACTTACTTCTGAGCATTATTGATCTCTCTCTCATCTGGGAATATTTGTGTCTCTGTGACAGCATTTTAGGAAAATAAATAATAGCTACATTACAGTACAGTTGTTTTGATGTGTATCTTTGGTGTCCCCAACTAGAATAAGGACTCCTTAGGGCAGAGAACATATCAGACCTTCTTTCACCGTCTTTACAGGAGTCCATGCAATACAAGATACAGAGCTGGCCTTTAGCCAACTTAAATGACCTTGATATGTGGCTACAAACTGGTTTGTGGCTAGTTCTTTATGCTGGGGAAAAAATACCTTGGTTTGAGTTCTGATCCTGCTATTTACTAGTGGTCTGACATTGGAAAAGTTATTTTAAAATCTTAGAACTCCACTTTTTGAACTATTTATTTCGAAAAATATTACACATCTTCAAAGGCAGATATTAAATGAACCCCAATGAACCAATCACCCTCCTTCAATAATTTTCCACATACGGCCATTCTTTATTCTTCTATATGCCCATCTACTTCTTATGCACCCTCTCCCACCCTACTATTGAATTATTTTAAAACAAATCCCAGCCATCACATCATTTTGTCCCTAAATATTTAGTATACATATCCCTACGATGTAAGGATTCTTTTTTTCTGCCATAGCCGTAAGATCATTGTCCCACCTAATGGCGTCATCAGAAATTCCTTGATATCATCCAACTTTCATGCTTGTTGACATTGCCCTGATTTTCCTCTCATCGCTTTTTCCTCTCATTCTCTTGGTTGTTGCTGTTTTATAGTCAGTTTATTTGACTGAGGATCCAGATAAGATCAACTCATTTATTTGGTTGATTTGTCACTTTTGTTTTAGTCTACAATTTCCCCTTTCCTCTTTTTAGCTTGCCATTTCTTCATTGAAGAAGTTAGGTCACTTATCTTATACAACTTCCCACATACTGGATTTTGTTTTATCGCATCCACATGGTATGGTCTAATGAGCTTCTTCTTCATCTCCTGCATAAACTGGTAGAGGTAGAGGCTTGATCAGATTCTGGTTCAATTTCTTCTTAGGAGAGTACATCACAGGTGATGTTGTACACTTCCGTCCTATTGCATCTCATCAGGACCACGTGATATCTGACTGTCTCTCAGCAGCATTAAGATTTTTCTGTTTTTTTTTTAAGTGTATTTATTTATTTTATGTGTGTGAAAGAGAGAGAGCTGGGGGAAGGGGGAGGCAGAGAGGGAAGAGAGAGAATCACGGAACCCAATACAGGGCTCCATCTCATGAACAGTGACATCATGACCTAAGTGGAAATCAAGAGTCCAATGCTTAACCAACAGAGACACCCAGGCACCCCAGCATTAAGATTTTTCCATGGCTACGGGTGTTATCAGTCTTATCTATCTCTTATCCATCTTTTCATCAGCCTTTCACCTAGTAATTTATCAGCCACTGGTAATCATTGCCTAGATCCATGATTTCACTGAGTTGTAAAATCATAACTTAATTCCATTCATCCTTTTTTTTTTCTGCATGTATTAGGTAAAATTAAAAAAAAAACAATTTTCTTTAACAAACTGTTTGGTTCTCTTGAAGTACAAACAACTTACACAAGAAAGACAAGACATTTACTAGTTTTCAGAATAATGAGTTGGTTTCTTAGTATCAAAGGTGATCTGTGAGATTTTCATTTTAGTGTTGCTGTGAACAATGGATTTTGATATCTTTGATGTGTTTCAATTCTTTGCAGTCATTATTCTTCTTGATGCTTAAATTGTCCCATCTTTGGCCCTTGGGAGCCTTTTCAAGTTGAATCTTGTAATCTTTTGTCACAGCCCCAGGAGTGTTTGATACCTTCCTTGCTGTCTGGTATGACAAGATGTTCCAGGCTCAATTTACACATTTCCTGTCCCAGATCCAGAATTAGCCATTTATCTAAGGCACCAGGGTTTCTTTTAATGGGAAATAGGAAAGAAAACAATCTGGGCTCTAGGAGTGCTTATTAGTCATCTTTTCCAGGCTCTTCCAGTGGATAATATTAGGAGATATATATATATGTATACAAAATACATAGTGAATTCATATTGGTATTTCCAATTTAAAGTTAGGATTATAAGGTTTTTATATAACTTCTTTAATTTTTGTATCTTTTACACCAAAAGTCTTGGTTCCTAATAATATAATTACTACTTGCTTTCTCCTACAATACATACTAGTATCCAAATAAGGATACCAGTATTATTAGTAACAATCTAATTACTGAGAACAGGTTAGGATTTCCATGTATCCCGCAAGGGATGTAGAGTTAAATTACCATGTCTTAAAGTCATTTGGAAAAGATTTCATTAAGTTGATAGTGAGCTTTCTTTGTTTTATTTTTCTTTTGATTTTTAGAGTTAAGAATCCTTTGGGCTAAATACATAAAGGGGGAGGGGGCTGACAAACAGAAGTGCTCCTGGGTTTCCAGCAGAATGAAATGAAAATGTTGCATAGAAAGCACACTATAAACCACAAGATCTATGGGAATGTAAAGCTCTGCCTACTGTGATTATTGCCCTGTGGCAAAGGCCATCTTCACTCCCAGTTAGAGGATGCTATTGTCCAAGTTGTTCAGAGCTCCCCTGGCCCCTGACTCAGGGTTGATTACTAGCCACTGGGGCCCAATAGTCTCCTTTGGCCATTTGACCTCTCCATGTCTCAGGCTTCTCATTTGGGGAGAAGTTAGAATACCTACCTCATAGATTTTCTGTGTAGATTAAAGGCAAATGTGTACTCTATTACATATTTTTCTTCTTCCCTCTCCTGCTTCCATCAGGGAAGCTGTGTGGGAAATTTAGACCATTTAGAACATGGCAACCAAGCAGACAGAGCCGGTCACCATCATTAGCCTCCAGAAGCTGAGCCTGGAGACCCCAGAACCACAGCCAAAAGGTAAGAGGATCATGGAAGTCTCATATCCTGAAGCTGCTGCTTAAACCGCCCCCCCCCCATCCCACCCCGTATTTACTAGTTTTTATAAAAACGGACTGGTTTCTCAATACCTTCCTCCTCATTATTAGTGGCAATCCTCCACATACGTTCTCTTTTCACAGAGGCTATTTCTCTCACTCTGCCCTTCCTTGTTAGAGTCAAAGACATTCACCGTGGAAGACGCCGTGGAGACCATTGGATTTGGACGATTCCACATTGCTTTGTTTCTGATCATGGGCAGCACTGGAGTAAGTGCTCCTTGGAGATCATTTGAGTCTCCAAAGCTAATACATTATTGGACACATAGAATTTTCACTGACCTCCAGGTCTGGAGTGTCCATTCAGGGAAGGGAGTGATGGGGAACAGGAATCCTGGGAGGTGGTTAATTCAAAAATAATTTTCATTATTTTGGTTTGGTCATGAGCAAATAAATTTCTCTGTCTTTATGTTCTGGGAATTCAATATTCATTTTTTTTAAATGTTTATTTTTGAGAGAGAGAGGGAGAGAGAGAGAGAGCGTGAGCAGGGGAGAGGCAGAGAGAGAGAGAGGGAGACACGGGACGGAAGCAGGCTTCAGGCTCTGAGCTGTCTGCACAGAGCCTGATGCGGGGCCTGAACCCACAAACTGTGAGATCATGACCTGAGCCGAAGTCAGACGCTCAACCGACTGAGCCACTCAGGTGCCCCTTTTCAGTATTCACTTTTATTTATTTATTTTAAATGTTTATTTATTTTGAGAGAGAGCGGGTGTGTTTGTACTTGTGCGTGCATGCGTGCATGCAAGCGCCAGCTGGGGAGGCGCAGAGAGAGAGGGAGAGAGAGAGAGAATCCCAAGTAGGCTCTGTGCTGTCAGCCCAGAGCTGGGCTCAAACTCACGAATCATGAGATCATGACCCGAGCCGAAACCAAAAGTGGGATGCTTAACTGACTGAGCCACCCAGGTGCCCCTCAATATTCATTTTTTTAAATGCTTTAAATCACTTCCTTCGCTGTGAAGAGAGGAGGAAACTAATATTGTTCTAAGGAAAATTAGACACATGGTCCTCACATATTTTGTGCATAAGAATCCCATGGGACACCTGTTGTAATTACAGATTTCCAGAACATTTAAGCGGCACTAATGCAGGTTTGCTATTTACCATCAGCTGTTATGAGGAAAGAAGAGAGACGTCTCAGCCCCAGGGCTTTTGCTGACAGTGAAACCACTACAGACAAAGCTACTACTCCTTCTTTTTTTGTAGGTGCAGTGAGAATATGTCAGGAATATGATAATAACACCGAGATGGAATGGAAAATCTGAGGGAGGTGGTCCACATGACAGTGGCTTAAGGTGGGAGATAAAGATAGCCAAGAGACCAGTGAATAAATAATAGCCCTGACCCTCACTCTCTGCTAAGTGGTTTGAGAAAAATGTGGCACTTGACATGTCTGAGGCATCACTCCAAAGCCCCACACTCCCAGGAGACAACTAGGTAAGGAAGGAGAGAAAGGCAAGACACATCCTGGCCCTACTTTTATGATAACCAACAATACAATTTAGAGCATGTCTTCATCTATAAAGTAATATCTCACCTAGGGTCCAGAATGTTAAGATTCCATATTTCAAGGCATGAATGGGTATGAATGGCCAGGGTTTTATCCTAACTCTCCTCTACTTTCAACCAGAATATTTCTACTTCTGTTTTTCATATTTGGTTTCCAGTATGGTTTCACTACATGGTCCTCTTGGCTTAAACACTGCTAAACTCTCTGCATCTTTTACCTTCAAATATGGCAAGAACCCTGTCTTTTCTTCCATAGCAGTAAGTGAAAAGGATATGCAGAATGTTTTTACCTTCCCAAATCAAACCATCTGTACAAAGAGACTGCATTTTTATTGGTTATTATTTGTATTGGAAGGATGGTACTTGGGGGGATGGTGCCTGGGTGGCTCAGTCAGTTAAGCATCTGACCCTTGATTTTGGCTTCGGTCATGATCTCATGGATTGTGAGTTCGAGCCCTGTGTCAGGCTTTGGGCTGACAGTGCAGAGCCTGCTTGGGATTCTCTCTCTCCCTCTCTCTCTGCCCTCCTCTGCTCATTCTTTCTCTCAAAATAAAAATAAACTTAAAAAAAAAAAAGAAAGATGGGGGCACCTGGGTGGCTCAGTTGGTTGAGCATCCATCTTCGGCTCGGGTCTCATCTCACGGTTTGTGAGTTCTAGCCCCGTGTGGGGCTCTTTGCTGACAACTCAGAGCCTAGAGCCCGCTTTGGATTCTGTATCTCCCTCTCTCTCTCTGCCCCTCCCCCACTCACACTCTGTGTGTGTGTCTCTCCCTCAAAAAATAAATAAACATTTAAAACAAGAAAGATGATGCTATTGTACTCCCTTCCCGAAGGATAGTTACCACCTCTATATAACTAATCCCTGATGTCCAGATCCAGATCCACATCTGTGGAGATTGTATGTCTATTGCCTATTTATACTTGATGTTGTTGTGAAATAGCTTCTGGTTTTCTTTAAGTGTTTTGTAAGTTGCTTCAGTTCTTCCCAATGCATCAAGATAGGAAGGGCTGTTTACCAGGTCTCTTCCTCCCTCCTTCCCCCCTCCCTCCCCCAAAAACTGTTTAATTGGGTGTTGTAACCAAATCACTCCCCTGTTTTTAGGATGGGGCTGCTTTGGATGGATCTTTTCATCAGAATAGGTGTGCTGACAACGACGGGCATGGCTCCTCCAGTCCATGGTCTGTTAAAGTTCTTGGTCAGAGGCAGTGGGAGCAATAGTTGGGTTTCAGGGCCTCACACGACCAGGGTATATGTAATAGCATCACAGCAGCAGCACAGCCTCAGTCTGTGACCAGGCTTCCTGCATCCCGGTGTCCTCTGAGGTCTTCTAAGATCTTCTTTTTCTTTTCTTTTTTTTAATGTTTATTTTTGAGAGAGAGACAGAGCACAAGTGGGAAGGGGCAGGGAGAGAGGGAGACACAGAATTGGAAGCAGGCTCCAGGTTCTGAGCTGTCAGCACAGAGCCTGACATGGGACTTGAACCCATGGACTGTGAGATCATGACCTGAGCCGAAGTCAGATGCACTACCGACGGGGACACCCAGGAGCCTTTAGATCTTCTTATGCAGTGCTGCTCCTTGATGCCCCCTTCCCTAGGTCCTCGCTGGTCCCTCTCCCCTAAGCCTCCTGTATCAGAGTGAGGCAAAGCTTTATCCCTTATTGACTTACTTTCTCCTAAGACCATTTAGAAGGGTGGAGTCCTGATTAATGTTGACCCAACTGCTCTATATTACTGAGAGATGTATAATAAACCAAACATCCATCAGAGGTTGTCATGCCATCTCTTATTTATTATACTTTTTGGGCTAAGACATACCCACTATCTGAACTCTAAGCATGACTGTAATACTCTCCAAGAAGAGACAAGCCTTTACAATACCTTTCCAATTCCCATGTAATAGCTAACACCGTTATACTTCGTTCATCCCAGACCTTCACGTTATAAATATGCAAATATATCATAATACATAATCCACATTACTATCAACTCTTCCCTAGCATCTGCTTCTTCCTTTCCCTGGGAGATAAACTCACTCCATAATGGATTGCAAGAAATAAACAAAGGATGATGCCCAAACTTCCTATTGAAAGAAATATTTAGTAGCACAGCGTACCCTAAGTCTGCTGAATAGACACTCTTTCCTGATGATGAGCTCATTGTTCTGTACATGCTGCTTTACTCTCTTCTAGTTTTCATGAAGCCTGCCTTCTATCTCAGCTTCTTGAGTTCAGAGACTAGTTCACAAATCCATCTGCAAAGGCTATGCCCTGAGACTTTCACAGTCGTGAGTGTGAAGCAGCAAAGCTAGGTTGATGTAGATGCTGGTGATTAGCTAGATTCTTCCACTAGCTAAGTGGCTGCCCCCTCCCCACCCCAATACCCTCATAGTGCTGCCATGCAAATGCATAGATTAGCAACATCACAAAGAGATACGTGTCATAAATCTGTGGGAACCCTCTCAAATTGTTCAAACCATAGCTATTACATCCATGGAAGCCAGAGTTCTACTATACTTCTTTATCCAACTAGAAGGGCCGAGTGAGTTCACAATAGATGCTCCCTAAATGGGGGAAGGGGACGGAGGAGGTTAGGATTAGAAGGATGGGTAGACAGGCACACATGGGCAGAACTGATGAGAAACCAGACAGAATACTAAGAATGTAAGAATACTAAGACATGGAATTCTCTCTCCTTCTTTAAGGTTGCCGAGGCCATGGAGATCATGTTAATAGCAGTCGTGTCTCCTGTCATCCGCTGTGAATGGCAGCTGGAGAATTGGCAGGTGGCATTAGTGACCACGGTGAGTGCCTGCTTTGAATGAACCAACTGAGAACCTAGGATTTCTGTTCCCTTTCCCCCATCCCACAGGGCTGAGAACCAGAGGCTCCCTCCCTGCTTGGTGTGTTGGCTTCCAAAGCTCATGGGTTGTCAGGGTCAAACTACCATTTTAGGTCTTTCTCTGTTTTTTTTTTTTTTTTTTTTTTTTTTCTCTCTTTTCCTGTAGGGAGCACAACCTTGAACTACTTATTTTCTAGCCTCTAGCAAGAGGTTAGACAAGACAAATGCAAATCAGAGAGAGTAGCCCTTAAGTCATGGATTAGTTATGGTTTGAGTCAGACTGCAAATTAGTTGAACCGTAGTCACTTAGGCAATCATCAGATCACCCTCACTGCAGTGAACTGTATTATGCATTCAACTTTCCTCAAAGATGATTATGAATAGCCTTATGAATTGCACCCCAAGGTTTGCTACAGAGGGAATTAAGGATATTATATATCATTCTTTCAAAAGATATTTATTAAGTGCCAATTGATTGCCAGCAGGCTGTGTGCAGGCATGAGTGTTGGAGGGAGTGCAGGCAGTTCCGTGTTGCTTGAATAGAAAGTCAGGAAGAGAGCGCAGTATGAGACAAGGCTGCAGAGACAGGTGGGGACCAGAAGCATCTTGGAGTCCGTGCATGGACTCCATTCTGGAGACTACTGTAGGCTCCCGTGCCCCAACTTGCATCAGCATGTGCAAATTCTCCAAGCAAAAAATAGTTGGCCTATATGATAGTTTTTCAAATTACTGTTTTATGTAACAGGGATCAATTTCACCCAAACACATCATTGACTTCATAGTTGTCATGTGTTTCTCATTAAATGGATATTAAAGTATACTTCCCATCATGCACAGCTCTGGTAAATCTATTTCTTTTTTTTTAATCTTGAAAGAGGTTCTTCATGCTTAAAAATGTTGGAGGCCACACTGTGGATGACAGGGAGCCATTCATGGGCTTTAAGGAGGGACACACACGGTCAGCTTTCCAAAAGCTCTGAGGAGATAAGGTTGGACGGTAGATAAGTTAGTGGTGGTAAAGCAGCAGAGTGAGTGGAGGTGAGGAAGCGTGTTCTGGAAGTATTTGAGAGGTCACATCAGCCAAGGAGGCAAAAGAAACACAAGGTGAGAAGTGGAGAATTGACTTACTTGGGTATTGAAGCTGGTTTTCATGAAGGCAGGACTTAAGAGAGAACTCTGATGAGCCAGGTGCCAAGATTCTCACTGAAATGGGAGTGTCAAGGGCAGGTGGGCGGTGATGGGTATGGGATACAGAGTCACATGGCAGAGTTCTTGAAAGAGGGTGAGGCTCTGTAAGAGAGTAAGAGTTATGACCTGAAATTGGCCATGGAGAATGCTGGAAGTTATCCCCATCCCCCTTGCCTTCTGCGGGTTATGGGCAGAGAGCAGCCTTCGCTGCAGAAGACTTCTGGGGAAGGGCTGTCCCCTCCTCACACTGGGGAATTCTTGACCTGGGAATTCTCATCTGTGTTGGGAACCAGGAACCTCCTTCTCACCTCGGGGACTGATCTGAGTTCTCTCAGATGACATATAATGTCCACCCAGTTGTGTTTCTCTCTTTGTCATGGAGGCCTCAGTCCCAGCAGCACATGTACAGATGTGCTTATTTTCTTACATCCATTTCCCTCTTTAAAGTTTCTTTTTAAATTTTGTTGCACTTGTTCCTTTTTTTTTTTTTTTTAAAGTTCTAGTACTTTGGGGGCATGTGGGTGGCTCAGTTGGTTGAACATCTGGCTCTTGGTTTCAGCTCAGTTCTGATCTCAGGATTTGGGTGATCAAGCCCTGCGTCAGGCTCCATGCTGCCATTGAGGAGCCTGCTTGGAATTCTCTCTCTCCCTCTCTCTCTCTCTGTGCTCCCCCCCCCCCCCCGCCAATTACATGCTCTGTCTCTCTCAAAATAAATAAACTTAAAAAAATTTATAGTACTTTTTTAGTCTGGAAAACCTCCAAAAGCATGGAGGTTAAAGAATACCCTACTAAAGAATGAATGGGTCAACCAGGCGATTAGAGAAGAAATTAAAAAATATATGGAAACAAATGAAAATGAAAATACAACAATCCAAATGCCTTGGGATGCAGTGAAGGCAGTTCTGAGAGGAAACTACATTGCAGTCCAGGCCTATCTCAAGAAGCAAGAAAAATCCCAAATACAAAATCTAACAGCACACCTACAGAAACTAGAAGCAGAACAGCAAAGACATCCCAAACCCAAAATGAGAGAAATAATAAAGATCAGAGCAGAAACAAACAATCTAGGATCTAAAAAAAAAACAGTAGAGCAGATCAATGAAACCAAGAGTTGGTTTTTTGAAAAAATAAACAAAATTGATAAACCTCTAGCTAGTCTTCTCAAAAAGAAAAGGGAGATGACCCAAATAGGTCAAATCATGAATGAAAATGGAATTATTATAACCAATACCACAGAAATACAAGCAGTTATCAGGGAATATGATGGAAAATTATATGCCAACAAACTGGACAACCTGGAAGAAATGGACAAATTCCTAAGCACCCACACACTTCCAAAACTCAAACAGGAAGAAATAGAAAATTTGAACAGACCCATACGTAGTGAAGAAATTGAATCAGTTATCAAAAATCCCCCAACAAATAAGAGTCCAGGACCAGATGGCTTCCCTGGAGAATTCTACCAGACATTTAAAGCAGAGATAATACCTATCCTTCTCAAGCTGTTCCAAAAAATAGAAAGGGAAGGAAAACTTCCAGGCTCATTCTATGAAGCCAGCATTACTTTGATTCCCAAACCAGACAGAGACTCAGCAAAAAAAGAGAACAACAGGCCAATATCCATGATGAATATGGATGCAAAACTTCTCAACAAGATACGAGCAAACCAAATTCAACAGCATATAAAAAGAATTATTCATCATGATCAAGTGGGATTCATTCCTGGGCTGCAGGGCTAGTTCAACATTCACAAATCAATCAATGTGATACATCACATTAATAAAAGAAAAGAAAAGAACCATATGATCCTGTCAATCAATGCAGAAAAAGCATTTGACAAAATTCAGCATTCTTTCCTAATAAAAACCCTCGAGAAAGTTGGGATAGAAGGAACATACTTAAACATCATAAAAGCCATTTATGAAAAGCCCACAGCTAATATCATCGTCAATGGGGAAAAACTGAGAGCTTTCCCCCTGAGATCAGGAACACAGCAGGGATGTCCACTCTGACCGCTGTTGTTTAACATAGTGTTGGAAGTTCTAGCATCAGCAATCAGACAACAAAAGGAAATCAAAGACATCAAAATTGGCAAACATGAAGTCAAGCTTTCGCTTTTTGCAGATGACATGTTATTATACATGGAAAACCCGATAGACTCCACCAAAAGTCTGCTAGACCTGATATGTGAATTCAGCAAAGTCGCAGGATACAAAATCAATGTACGGAAATCAGTTGCATTCTATACACTAGTAATGAAGCAACAGAAAGACAAATACAGAAACTGATCCCATTCTCAATTGCACCAAGAATCATAAAATACCTAGGAATAAACCTAGCCAAAGATGTAAAAGATCTATATGCTGAAAATTATAGAAAGCTTATGAAGGAAATTGAAGAAGATACAAAGAAATGGAAAAACATTCTGTGCTCATGGATTGGAAGAATAAATATTGTTAAAATGTCAATACCACCCAAAGCAATCTACACATTCAGTGCCATCCCAATCAAAATTGCACCAGCATTCTTCTCGAAGCTCAAAGAAGCAATCCTAAAATTTGTATGGAACCACAAAAGACTCCGAATAGCCAAAGTAATATTGGAGAAGAAAACCGAAGCGGGAGGCATCACAATCCCAGACTTTAGCCTCTACTACAAAGCTGTAATCACCAAGACAGCATGGTATTGGCACAAAAACAGACACATAGATCAATGGAATAGCATAGAGACTCCAGAATTGGACCCACAAAAGTATGGCCAACTAATCTTTGACAAAGCAGGAAAGAATATCCAATGGAAAAAAGACAGTCTCTTTAACAAATGGTGCTGGGAGAACTGGACAGCAACATGAAGAAGGTTGAAACTAGACAACTTTCTCACACCATTCACAAAAATAAGCTCAAAATGGATGAAGGACCTGAATGTGAGACAGGAAACCATCAAGACTCTAGAGGAGAAAGCAGGAAAAAAACCTCTCTGACCTCAGCTGCAGCAATTTCTTACTTGACACATCCCCAAAGGCAAGGGAATTAAAAGCAATTTCTTACTTGGCACATCCCCAATAGTTCATTGGGACCTCATGAACATAAAAATTTTCTGCACTGCAAAGGAAATAATCAGCAAAACTAAAAGGCAACCGAAGGAATGGGAAAAGATATTTGCAAATGACATATCGGACAAAGGGCTAGTATCTAAAATCTGTAAAGAACTCACCAAACTCCACACCCAAAAAACAAATAATCCATGAAGAAATGGGCAGAAGACATGAATAGACACTTCTCTAAAGAAGACATCCAGATGGCCAACAGGCACTTGAAAAGATGCTCAACATCACTCCTCATCAGGGAAATACAAATCAAAAACACGCTGAGATACCACCTCACGCCAGTCAGAGTGGCTAAAATGAACAAATCAGGAGACTATAGATGCTGGCGAGGATGTGGAGAAAGGGGAAACTTCTTGCACTGCTGGTGGGAATGAAAACTGGTGCAGCCGCTCTGGAAAACAGTGTGGAGGTTCCTCAAAAAATTAAAAATAGATCTACCCTATGACCCAGCAGTAGCACTGCTAGGAATTTCCCCAAGGGATACAGGAGTACTGATGCATAGGGGCACTTGTACCCCAATGTTTATAGCAGCACTTTCAACAATAGCCAAATTATGGAAAGAGCCTAAATGTCCATCAACTGATGAATGCATAAAGAAACTGTGGTTTATATACACAATGGAATACTAGTTGGCAATGAGAAAGAATGAAATATGGCCTTTTGTAGCAACGTGGATGGAACTGGTGACTATTATGCTAAGTGAAATAAGTCAGGCAGAGAACGACAGATACCATATGTTTTCACTCTTATGTGGATCCTGAGAAACTTAACAGAAGACCGGGGGGAGATGAAGGGGGGAAAAAGTTACAGAGAGGGAAGGAGGCAAACCATAAGAGACTCTTAAATACTGAGAATAAACTGAGGGCTGATGGGGAGTGGGAGAGAGGGGAAGGTGGGTGATGGGCATTGAGGAGGGCCCCTGCTGGGAGGAGCACTGGGTGTTATATGGAAACCAATTTGACAAAAAAAAAAAAAAAAAAAAAAAAAAAAAAAAAAAATATATATATATATATATATATATATATATATATATATATATGTAATTTTCTATTACATTTTTTAAAGTTTATTTATTTATTTTGAGAGAGAGAGAGAGAGAGCGAGTGAGAGAGTACCAGCAGGGAAGGGGCAGAGAGAGAGGGAGAGAGACAGAATCCCAAGCAGTTTCCACCAACCGTGAGATCATGACCTGAGCTGAAGTCAAGAGTCAACCGCCTAACTGACTGAGCCACCCAGGCACCCCCGAAGTTCTACTACTTTTAGAAAAGGGAAGGGGTATAAATAAAAATAGCTGAAGACCTTACCTGGGCTTGTAATTAAGTGGCTCAGCCATTTTTCATTTTCTTCTATGTACAAAAGTTAGTTGCAATTTTGAGAGCATTGCTTGTCGATCCTGGACCCGTAGAGTGACTGTTGTAAGGTTTCGTGTAATGATAGCTGCACATGCCCCGGCTGGTTTTGTGGCCACACGCGTCTTGATTCCCGAGGATGCTGGGAGGTCCAGCTGCGGTGTTTGCATCTGTCACCTCATGAAACTATATTATATGGTTCATTTTTGACACTTACAACTGACATTTCATTGGTTGGGTTTATGTTGTTCTCGGTGGCATCTAAGGAGGCTCCCTAACATCAGCAGTAACACGACTTCCTTATTAGGTGGGTCCCCTCTCCAAGAACTGTCCTCTAGGGAATTCAAGTCACCCCTGATGAGACCATTTCTTGCTCAGAGTTCCTGGCCGACTACCATTCTTTAGTGTCTGTCATCCTGGCTGTGAGCCCCATCCACCGTGGGCAACTGTGCTCTGGGCTCACTGACCACAGCCTTGCTTACAAGGAGGGGCCCAGACTGATTCAGCCAAGTGGCCACATGTTCACCATCTCCCAGGCTTCCCTTTCCCCAACCCCAACACCACCTTCTGGTCAGCCTGGCCCGAGAAGTTAATTGTAAAACCTTGAGGAAGGTGGATGAATTATGGTTCCTCGTGTTTTGTGACTGAAGAAACAAAACTTCATGAGGTGTGTGAAACAGAAATAGAAGAGTCATTTCTATGCTAGAAATAAGGGCCTGCAGAAAAGGCAGACCCCTTGGAAGAGAGGGGAGAGGCAGGGAGAAAGAGAGAGAGTTTTGTGTCTTCCAGCCTCTGTGTGCTTTTCCAACAGGATCAGCGTTCACAAGCTTTGGGGTTCACACAGGCTTTGAGTCAAGGTTTGTGCTCCAGATATGCTTAATAATAAAAAACTCAGCCTTAGGAAAGTCATTTCTTTATACTGAATGGAAAGAAAACAGGAAAGAAAAAAAAAGACAACTGCCACTGATGGGAGCGAACAGAGAAAACTTTAAATTTAATCTTATTTGACTCTTTCCTTCACCTTTATTAAATAGTTAATTAAATTTAATCTGGTTGCAACTTAGATGCAACATAGCACCTCAATGAACAAAAATGTTTTAAATCCAAAGAGCCACTTTCCTCTCTGCCCTGGGTGGTTTGTGTATGACTTCCTTTTATTCAAGTCTGGTCAAGTCGTCTTCCCTCTTGGAGGGAGTTTGATAACTCCATGATAGAAACTGCTTAATTTCAGGGATACCCAAATTTTGAGATTCACCAACTGATATGATTTTTTTTGTAGTTTTCACACCCAGCACAGAGCCCAAAGCAGGACTTGAACTCAGGATCTGAGATCAGGACCTGAGCCGAGATCAAGAGTTGATGCTTAACTGACTAAGCCACCAGGCACCCCACTGACATGATTTTTTTCTTAAGTTTGCAAAAAATTAATTTTTTTTTTTTTATTTTTGAGAGAGAGGGGGGAGGCAGAGAGAGGGAGGGAGAGAATCCCAAATAGGCTCCACACTGTCAGCGCGGAGCCTGATGTGGGGCTTGAACTCATGAACTATGAGATCATGACCTGAGCTGAAATCAAGAGTCAGATACTTAACCAACTGAGCCACCCATGTGCCCCTGATATAATTATTTTTTAACTGGTATAATTTTTTTTTAACTGAGTGGCTGACATAGGGTTGACATTAATACACACACACACGCACATATACACACACACACATATTTGATAATTGATAATTAAGGTCATTAGACAATGAGAAAGAGGTAAAAAAATCTTGCTATCAGCTATCATCTTTCAAAAAAAAAGTGCACATTGGGGCGCCTGGGTGGCTCAGTTGGTTGAGTGTCCGACTTCAGCTCAGGTCATGATCTCACAGTCCATGAGTTCGAGCCCCGTGTCAGGCTCTGTGCTGACTGCTCAGAGCCTGGAGTCTGTTTCAGATTCTGTGTCTCCTCCTCTCTCTGCCCCTCCCATGCTCATGCTCTATCTCTCTCTGTCTCTCAATAATTAATAAATGTTAAGAAAAAAAAAATTTAAAAGAAAAAGTGCACATTAATACCAACAATCAGAAAGAAAATATTCCAGAATAAAAAGTCTTGGCATTTAGAAAGCACTGACTTCTTCCCTCCCCCCCCCCCCCCTTCTATCCTGGAAAGTACAGTGCACAGAGGAAAAACATGGCTTTGTATTCAAGAATAGATATGGGTTGTTGTTTTCTTTTTTAATATAGTTCCCAGTGGAAGAAATGTGTTTGAGTCTTCCTTAAGATGAGTAGGGAAGGGAGAAAGAAAGAAAGCAAAGCAGGCAGAGAGAAACAGCTCTCTTATTGAAAAAGTCTTAGAAATGCAAGCTAACACCTTTCCTTTGATTACCCTAGAGGCAATCAGTCCGAGATCTTACTAGGAAGGAAAGCTAGTGAAGCCTGGAACTGCTTGAAAGAAGAAAAATAAGTAGCCTAAAGGCACAGACATCAGATCACAGCTCAGGCTGAGTTAAAATGCTGGTAATCATATCTAGCTTCTTGAATTTTATCAGTGTAGGACAAGCCATTGTGAGAGCAAGTGAGGAAAAGAAATAGATTTGTATTAGTTTTGAAGAGTGTTTCTAAATGATTCTTTTGGTGTTTGTTTAAAGTTTCTGTTTACCTGTGAGAACACAAAGGAAAATTGCTTCTAGAAGTCTCAACTTACGTATGGAATAAGGCAGGTCGTGAATGACTGGAGTTTTTTTTTTTTAATTCTTAAAATGGAAATTCACGATGATACATCTGAGTAGAATGAGGCCAGTGCCATCATCTTGGATCAGAGGGGAAGCAGTGACCTGTTCCTTCGACTCCTGTTTCCACCTGGAGGCAGTGTCTCCAGGTGTGGGGTGAGCCAAGGGGAGACGTCAGCCTCTGGAGCCCTGAACATGTTAACCAGAGACAGGAAAGTTTTGTGAACACACATTCTTCACTTTCCTTTACCTTCACACGCTTCCAGTCGACTTTTCGTTAAAATGGAGGAATGGGAAACGGAGTAAGCAGCATATTAGCCTGCCCACAGGATAATTTTTTCTCACTCCACCTCCAGATGGTGTTTTTTGGCTACATGGTATTCAGCATCATCTTTGGCCTTCTGGCTGACAGATATGGCCGCTGGAAGGTAGGTTGGCCTTGAAGAAGGATTTGTAATTCTCTTTTATGTTTTCCTTTGTGATGTTGCCACCACTGCTTCTCTCTCTCTTTTTAAAAAAAAATATTTATTTTGGGAAAGAGAGAGAGAGTGTGTGTGGGGGGGCGGGGGGGAGGTGGGACAGAGAGAGAGGGAGAGAGAATCCCAAGCTCAAACTCACAAACTGTGAAATCATGATCTGAGCTGAAACCAAGAGTTGGATGCTTTCCTGACTGAACCACCCAGGCGCCCCTGATCATTTTCATTCCAGAAATCTAGCCTGTTTGGATCACCAGAGAACCACAGAGATTTATGCACAGACATTGTCACGGCTAATTGTAATAGTGAGAAAACCTCAGCATTAAACTATAGGGGACGGGTTTATGCATTGTATTATGTATTCTAGTCCTTCTTTCCATTGGAATATTTTGCAGCCATTAGAAATATTTTTTCCCTTTCAAACAGGGAAAATAGAATAAAAACATGTTAACAGTATTTTCTTTGGGTTGGGGAGTCAAGCAAGTCAAGCAAGATTTAAATATTTTGTTTTTCTCTTTTTCTTCCATATTCTCTACTGTGAATCTGTACTATTCTTAAAGTACGAAGAAAAAGAGAAAAAGCAATTACTGAAAATTTTCTCCTCATGCCCATTCCAATACCGTGCTTCACGGTGCTCTAGCGAGGGCAATTTTTTGCACCCTGATTTACAAGTTTAGGCTCCTGTCACCTGTCAGGGTGGAGGCAGTTGGGCGGTTTTGACACATGGTGTAAATTTGGAACGCCTGGGCTTTCAGGCACTACAGTGGCACTGTTTGTGTCGCTTGAAGATCCGGAGAGATTGGTGATCTGCCTGTGCATTAGCTCCTCAGAGAAGCAAGCGTCCGGATGGAAATTACGAAATCACCTTCGGAAGTTAAATTTTCTCCTGTGCCTTCCTTTGACGCAGGCCCCATTAATAAGTCTCCTTTTGTTGCTTTAGATTTTGTTCATCTCGTTCCTGTGGGGAGCCTACTTCTCCTTGCTGACCTCTTTCTCTCCCTCGTACATCTGGTTTGTCTTCCTGCGGACAATGGTGGGCTGTGGTGTGTCTGGCCATGCACAAGGGTAAAGACTTCAGCTGGGGGATGCTTGACAGGAGGATGTGTACACCCTCAGATACTTACACACACTCTGTAGTCAATGGGTCAATAGCATCAATAAGTTGCAGATGGATAAGACCCCACTTGGGCTAATTTTTCAGCGAATGACTGGTTGATTGATTGATTGATTGAAGTGATGGCTGCTAAGAGCTATTTGCTCATTAAATGACGTTTGTTTGATGGTGAGGCCAGCAGAGTGCACTAGATTGAACGTGTGTCAACTTTTCCGTCCCTAAGGTTGATCTTTATCTCGTTAGACGAAATGCTAGGCAGAAGTGCTGTATGAGGTAGGAAACAAATGCAATCTATTCATTTCTTGAGGATTTGTTGCAAGAGTTTAGTTTGATCAGAAGCCCCTTTCACATTTAGGAGTCACTGTGTGTGTGTGTGTGTGTGTGTGTGTGTTTCAATGTTTATTTATTTTTGAGAGAGAGACAGAGTGCAAGTGGGGAGTGCAGAGAGAGAGAGACAGGGAGACACAGAATCCAAAGCAGGCTCCAGGCTCCGAGCTGTCAGCACAGAGCCCGACGCGGGGCTCAAACTCACCAACCTTGAGATCATGACCCGAGCCGAAGTTGGACGCTTAACCGACTGAGCCACCCAGGTGGCCCTAGGAGTCACTGTTTTAAAGTGCCCTTGCCCTGTGACGGAAGACTGTGTCTAAGTGCATTTGCAAAGCAGAGGGGGAATGCTGAACCAGATTGTGGCTGCTTGTCCTCATCTGCCCCGGGATAAGTGCGTGGTGTCTTCTGGGCCTGGGCGTGGGAAAGGTGTTCCATTGAATGTTCAGCAATTTGGAGCCTCCCTTAAATTAACAGGGCCCCTCAGGCTACTCTCTCCTGGGTGCCTTGGAGCAAGTTACCCTTAGAATATATTAGGAGATATCAAAGCACCTAATTATTACCTTAATGTGTTGAGGAAAGACTATTCTTCCCTGGGGCATAAATTAAGCCCCACTCTGAGCTTTGGAGCCCTACAGGAGTAGAAGTGAGCTGGAATTTTAAAACATCCCTCAGGAAGGAGCAATAAAGCTACCAAGAAAGCCCAAACCCTGGTTAATAACCGCAACAGAGAAGGGCAATTAGAAAACTGACGGAATATGATTCTCTTTATTTGTCTATACACAAAATTAATATGTACTTTATTAGAAACCAGTGCTTTGACTGTCATCATTTGTTGTGGCAACTATTTACTTCCTTTCAGGTGTATTTTAATTTCCCAAGTGTGTTTTAGAAAAGGGAATCAGGCTTGGCAAAACATTTTGCCAACTTTGCGGCATGGCAGGGGGAGGGGAGTGGTGGTGCAAAAAAAAATGAGGCTTATCTCTCTTAAATGGTAGAAGGCTTAAAATAATTTTGGGAATAAACATGTCAACAGAGGAGCAGCTGTAAGTTTCTTCTTGTTCTCTTATGTGGATATTGGCCCTGTTAGCAATTATACAGCAAAACATAATTGTTGAGGAGAAACTTCTGTTTTCCTTTACACGCTCACACTCAGTACTTCTGACATCTGCACTTCCGACACTAAGTGTGTGGGTTATTTACACACCAACCAGTTTTTCAACACCAGCCGGCTGGTATACAGTTTGATTCAATTCTGACCCTAAGTGATCTGAACCTAACCCTACAAGTGTAGGGCTCAGTCCCACGAGGCTGTCACCCATCTCAGACACCAATCAAAAGTAGTAGGTCCCCAGGTTCTCCACAATTTCTGTCCAACTTGCTACAAATTGGAAGTTGCCACAAATTGTTCCTCGGACGCACTAATTTGGTAGAGAAGCTCGCAGAACCCCGGAAAACAGTTTACTTACTATTGCAGTTTTATTACAAAGGAGATTTTAGAAGAAACAGATGAACAGCCAGATGAAGAGATGGACACAGGGCAAGGTCTGGAAGGGTCCTGAGAGCGGAGCTTCTGTCTCTGTGGAGTTTCTGGCACACCCACCCACCCGGCCCAGCCCTTAGATGTGTTCACCCGCCTGGCAGCTCTCTGAACCTTGCGTGTTAGGGATTTTTATGGAGGCTTCGTTCGGGAGTCATGACTGATTATCAGCTCATTTTCCACCCCCTCTTCTCTCTCCAGAGGATGGGGGACAGGGCTGAAAGATCCAAGGTTCTAATCACGGCTTGGTCTTTTATGACCGGCCCCCATTCAGGAGCTCACCAAGAGCCATCTCGTTAGAACATATGATGCTCCTTTGGATCAGGGAATTCCAAGGATTCTCAGTGTTCTGTGTCAGAAACCAGAGTCAAAGACCAAATATTAGCAGGAACTGGGAGCTATATATATGCATACACACACACACACACACACACACACATATATGTATATACATATATATATATATATATATACACACATATATGTATATATATATACACATGTGTGTATATATATATGTGTGTGTGTGTATATATATGTATGTGTGTGTGTATATATATATATATATATATATATATATATATATGTGCCATTGCTCTGTGACTGAAGACTAAGTGCATTTGCAAAGCAGAGAGAGACCACTGAAAAAGATTGTTATATATGTATAACAATATATGGTTACATATTATGTATAAAAATATATTTCTTGCCACTTCATAATGGTGAAGTCTACATTTTCACCTCTGTGACAAGAAAAGTTATGATTTTTTAAAAGTTATTTGCTTTGATAAAAACAAAATTATTTTGTTTCACCTCCCTTCCTGTTTAGGCTAATCATAAAGACTGAATTTTTGCCTACAAAATATCGAGGCTATATGCTCCCCTTGTCTCAGGTAAGGTAAAATAGGAAATCTACTCGGTCTTCGGTCTTCGGATCCTAAAGGATACAATGTACATGGTTTTTCTTCTGGCCGATCGATTGTTGATTATTTGATCAGCACACTGCCGATTTCTTGGTTTGAACTGGTGAGCACTGGGAATGTTTGATGCTGGAGGACCTATTCTGAGGTGCTCTGAGCCCTGGCTTCAGGGGAATGAGAGAAGCCCAGGAATGCATCTGGGATGGACTTCCTCTTCCCACTGAGTGGGAGCGGGGGTGGGGGGGGTGAGGGTGGGTGGGGTGGGGTGGGGGGGGGGGTGGGAAGGACACAGCTATCCCTTTTTGGGCATCCCATCTGCTCTCCAGGGTTAGTGGTAGCTGCCAGGCTTTCTTCTGATCTTGGTTAAACTGAATGCACACACTTTTGATACTTAGCATTTGGATTTTACACTTAACATTATTTAATGGGCTAGTCCTGCTCAAGCTTATCTGTGGACATTGTCTCTTTCGCCTGCCATTCATTCATCAGCATGCTTGCTGGTTAGGTCTTCTCCTTGCTCGTCTTACTTTCCTGCTCTCCTTGGGTCATCTAATTAATTCCAGTGTTTTTAGCGATCTATATTTGTAAACACCAAAAATCTTTATCTACAACCAAGAGCATGTCCTTGAACTTCAGATGCAGGTAGCCAACAGACTACTTGACAGTCACTTGACTATCATATAGGCTCCACAAATATAATATGGATAGATTTCACCTCTTCATGTTCCCCTGAAACCTCTTATTTCCATGTTCCCACTGTATCAGGGACGCAAACTCAAGAACCAACACCGACCCCTCCTGTCCCATCACCCCCGCCCGTTCAATCTGTCACCAAGCCCTGCTGATTCATTCCTTATTGATGGGCCCTCAGTTGCATTGTCCTATCAGCAGACCCTGTCACCTTTACCTCTAATATCTGTGCCGAATCTTCATTTTTAAATTTTTTGCCATGTTGCTACTAAAATCCTTTACAGTGCCGCATCACCTGTGATCTGGTCCACTGCAACAGCTTACCCCTAGTCTTGTTTGTTGCCTCTTCAGAAAGTTCATCCCTCAGCACTCAAGTCACACTCCCGGACATTTCTCTCTCTCTCTCTCTTTTTTTTTCATAGTCCTTAGCACTTTCTGAAATACTCTTGTTCATGTTTTATAATAAAAGTCTTTCGTGATAAAATAATCATCCCTTAATTAGTCTCCCCCAAAGGGCCTTTTTTTTTTTTTTTTTTTTATCGTCTTCTCTCCACCTCTGTGAGGTGGAGTTGGGTTGTCATTTAGTCTCTATCTTCCAGAGGGGAGATAATGCTCGGGCTAATACTTGGAATTGTTCTAATTCCCAAACCCATGGAGCCTGGCCATAATTGGCTGCCATGTTATTTGTTGATGTGAAATTATCTTCAAGATACATTTTTCAGTACAAAAAGCAATATTTATACTCTGATGCCATTTGTGAAAAAAGAGAAGAGCAAGATATATCCTTATTAGCTTGTATATGCTTAGAACAACTTTGGAAGGACACACAGGAAATTGGTGATACTGATTCCTTCTGAGAAAAGAACTGAACAACAGGGAACTCAGAGAGGAAGAGAATATTTTCAGCATTTTCCTTTGTGCCTTTTGAGTTATGAACCAGTAAATCTATTATTTATTCAACAGGGAATGCAATATCACTGTCTCAGGTTTTTAAAACTTTGGCGACATTGCTGACCCCCTGTCTAGTGAGCCTTCTATTTATAGACAAGCAAACTGAGCCATTTTGAAGTGAAGCGATGTTCCGAGTTCATCCAGGTCATAGAGGTCGTGCTGGGATTAGAACCTGGGCCTCAGCTCCTCAAAGACCCTTTCCCCCCTCTCCTCCTCTCCCCCTCTCTCCTCTCATACTGAAATGCTTGACAGAGAGGCTCCCGGGAGAGGTGGTGTTGAGCACACTCGATAGGAGGAATTTTAAAGATTTTATTTTCAAGTAATCTCTACACCCAACGTGGGACTTGAATTTACAACCCTGAGATCAAGAGTCGCATGCTTTACTGACTGAACCAGCCAGGCACCCTGATGGGAAGACTATTAATCTTCCATTCTCTCCCCAGGTTTTCTTTTCTTTTCTTTTCTTTTCTTTTCTTTTCTTTTCTTTTCTTTTCTCTTTTCTTTTTTCTTTTCCTTACCCTTATTCATTTTTGAGAGACAGAGAGAAACAAACTGCTAGTTGGGGAGGGGCAGAGAGAGAGGGAGACACAGAATCCGAAGCAGGCTCCAGGCTCTGAGCTGTCGGCACAGAGCCCCACGTGGGGCTCGAACTCATGACCCATAAGATCGTGACCTGAACCGAAGTCGGACGCTTCACCGACTGAGCCACTCAGGTGCCCCTTCTCTCCCCAGGTTTTCTGGCTGGCTGGCTCCCTGCTTATCATCGGCCTGGCCTCTGTGGTCATCCCCACCATCGGGTGGCGGTGGCTCATCCGCATCGCCTCTATTCCTGGCATTATCCTCATCTTGGCCTTCAAGGTGAGGACGCTCACAGCCTCCCTCTGGTCCTCCCCTCCAGCTGGGCCAGTGTCCCCACAAGTACCTACCTCATACCTGCGTCTTCCCTTTGCTCAAAACTGTCTCAGTCCACTTCATCCCTCCCCTCCTGTATCCTGCCTTATGACTGTTCATTACTGAACGTTTCGTCTGACAACTCCTCCCTATTTGGGCTGACCCCTCTCTAAGCTTTAGAGCAGGTAGTTGGATGCCTTGTACGCATTCTCAGGCCACTGCAGACCAGCTGGTTTGTCCTTCTGCTCTCCCACTAATGTGCAGAATCGCCATCTTCCTTAGGTTCCGTTGAATTATGTTCATTGTTCAAAGTCGGGGTTGGCCACTCAGTGGAACTGGGATGTATTTTGTGTGTTTGTCACCTAACACTGTGGAATCAAAGAGTTTCAGATTTCAGAAGGATGCTCGAAGGGCATTTGTTTCATACCCCAGCCCAAAGTACACATCCTGTCTCTGCCAGAATACTTGCAGCTTTGCTGGAATACTTCAAGTTTGGGGCATTTTAATTTTAATTAATTAATTAATTTATTTTGAGAGAGAGAGAGAGAGAACACTAGAAGGGTAGGGAGCAGAGAGAGAGGGAAACACAGAATCTGAGACAGGCTCCAGGCTCTGAGCTGTCAGCGCAGAGCCCGATGCTGGGCTTCAACTCACAAACTGTAAGATCATGACCTGAACTGAAGTGGGACACTTATCACCTGAGCCACCCTGAGAAGTTTTAGACTTTAGACTTTATAGACTCCTTCAGTATGTTCCAACTGCAGTCAGTCCCAGTTCTTAGGAAGTTCTTTGTTCTCTTGAGAGGACCCCTTCCTCCCTTATGAATTTACCTGCGGTCTTAGCACTTCTCTGTGAAAAACCAGAGGAATGTCGTCTACATGGTATTCTTCCAAATACTTAAAAACTAGCCTAACCAAAGCTTTCCTTCTCTGAATTAAACAGTACCATTACCTTCAACTCTTTCCCATGATACCTGCTCCCAGATCCCTGTCCATTTTTTTTTTTCTGGATGACCCGGGTGGTCAGGGTGCTCTCTGCACTGAACTGTGACTTGATGTCCCCCAAAGACCTGCAGGTGCCTGGGCCCAAGGGTTTAGCGGGCTTGGTGCTTCCCGTGAGCAGCCCATCTGCCTTGCTTGGTGTAGGCCGACTGTGCTGCTTCTTAGCCAACTGCCTCCCACAGCTGGGTACTGCTGGGCTTAGGATTAACTACAACCCAAGGTCTGTCCTATGTGAGTTGTTTCCAAATCTAGACACCTGAAAACTATAATTGGACAATTGATACGGTTTTTAAAAAATTTTTCTTTAATGTTTATTTACTCTTGAAAGAGAGACAGAGACAGAGCATGAGCAGGGGAGGAGCAGAGAGAGAGGGAGACACAGAATCTGAAGCAGGCTCCATAGATATGAATGAATGTAAAAGCTGGTAGTACCAGTGAGACTGGGTAGGCGCCATAACAGCTTTCCTTCTGTGAGTGTGCAGGGGAGAGAGTGGTTTGTTCCAGTGGGGTGGTGCTCTTGAATTTGGCCTTGTGGGATGGAACGGCCTGCATTGGGATCCCCGGACAGTGGGGAAAGGGCATTTTGGCAGGACTGCTGCGTCAGCCCAGTCATGAAGGCATGAAATGCGGACACGTTTGGGGGAGAGCAGGCAGGCTGGGATGAGGGGTCCTGGGAAGCTGTCTCATGGCTCCATGGAGCCTGGGTGGGAGGGAACACAGAAAAGGCCAGGAAAGCAGTCAGAATAATCCTGGTGGGCGATGAGGAGGAGCTGCCCTGCCCACTGGCCCCTGGCCACCAGGTGGGGAGCAGGGTGCTGCTGCGGGAGGTGCTTTTCTCAGGAAGAACCAGCTGGCCTTGACTGGTTGCGAGGCATGAGGGGCAGGAAGTGGTCCAAGGTGATTTTCAAGGTCCCACCTTCCATAGAGGCCTGTACCGTTTTCTGGGTGTCGTGTTCAAGACATTCAACAATCAGTGGGGTTGAGGGTCTGGCCAGTCAGGAGCAATTCTTCCACCTCATGGGTGCTAGAGGTCCCTGCTGTAGTCATGCTGTGGGGTGTTGCATGTGGGAGGTCGCAGGGCTACTGGGGAGAGGCTAGGGTGACAGAGAAGTGGAGGCCCTGGGGCAGCAGTTATTTCCCAAGCAGATGTAAGAATTTACTTGTGTTAACAAGTAGGTTGAGCTGAATTGCTGCAAATCCGTACTGACCCGCTGTCATCAAGATGGAACTCCAATAAGGAGAAGATGACCTTATTTGTTCTGGAACCACTTGGAATGCACAGGATGCCTGCCTGCTGTTGGTGTGGCTTTGTGCTTGCTAATCTTCCATCTGGAAACTGGGGCGGCATGATGTATGCAGCAGTAATAGCCGAACCCCCGGGGTCCCAGCAGTTGCAACTCTGATGTTCTTTCCTTCTGCACCCAGTTTATTCCTGAGTCTGCTCGCTTCAATGTCTCCACTGGGAACACTCAGGCTGCCTTGGCCACACTGGAGCACATCGCCAAGATGAACCGCTCTGTCATGCCAGAGGGGAGGCTGGTGGAGCCCATCCTGGTAAGTTCCCAGCCGGGAGGTCTCTTTCCCCCACCAGCCACCTCCTCGGGGAAGGGTGGAGGGGAGGGGACCTTCACTCTGGAGCCCTGCCCTGGAGGGAAGAGAAAAGAGCAGAGTAGACTGGGACTAAATCCAGCTCCACTCAGAGACCGGTGGCCCTGGAAAGTTCCCTGCCTTCGTTTTCCTCATCAATGAAATGGGAATAGTAACATCTACCTTGTGGAGCTAGTCACATGATTTGGCATCATTGTTTATATCGGTGAGAGATTGTTTTATAATTTCATTTTCTTGTGCTGGCCTTATAAATGATATAAAATGGTATAAATAGTAAGTGGTCTCAAACTTATAAACCTCATTAAATGATTTGTAGTGCTTTTTAATTTATTTTTTATTTTTTAAAATGTTTATTTATTTTTGATAGAGAAGGAGGAGAGGGGCAGAGAGAGAGGGCAGAGAGAATCCCAAGCAGCCTCCACACTGCCAGCACAGAGCTTGACGCGGGGCTTGAACTCATGAACTGTGAGATCGTGACCTGAGCCATTGCCAGGAGTCAGATGCTTAACCAACTGAGCCACCCAGGCACCCCTTTTTAAAATGATTTTTTATTTTTATTATTTTTTTAAACGTTTATTTATTTTTGAGACAGAGAGAGAGCATGAACAGGAGAGGGTCAGAGAGAGAGGGAGACACAGAATCCAAAACAGGCTCCGGGCTCTGAGCCATCAGCACAGAGCCTGACGCAGGGCCCGAACTCAACGAACCGTGAGATCATGACCTGAGCTGAAGTCAGACGCTTAACTGACTGAGCCACCCAGGCACCCCTAAATGATTTTTTAAAACACAGTTTGGCATTTACAGTCTAATGTTTTCAGGACTCTCAAGGTTAATTTGAAATCATTTCTCACACCAGTGCTGACCACCCACCCGTAGGCAGGCCAATCATAAGGTCTGGGAAGTTTGACCAATGGCACCTCCCTCACCTGTCCAGCCAACTTGGAGTGCTTGGTGAAACTTGCCTCGAAAGTAGTTTATGCCTAATATTTTTTTTGAGGTGAGGGGTGGGGGATAATGATGGGGTGTTATGGGGAGTTTTTAAAAGTATGATTCAATTTATGTAAAGGTCACAGTCTACTTTTGTTTAAGACTTTTGGTTGAGTCAATTTTGGTAACATATATATTTTAGAAAATTGTCCAGCTCATCTAAGTTTTCAAATTTATTGATGTAAAATCCCACTGTTCCCAGTGTTCTCTGATGAGTTTCAAAAATCTATGTATGTCCCCTCTTTCATTTTAATACTGTTTATTTGTGGCTTCTCTCTTTTTTCTTGGTCCTCTTACTAGAGGTTTGTATAGTAACTTCAAAGAACAAGGGTTTTTTGTTTTTGGTGTTGTTGTTATTCTCTTTATTGATTTTTTTGGCGGCCTCATTAATTTCTATTCTTTGTTTTCTTCTTTAGCTTTTTATGTTTTTCTAGCTTCTTGAGTTCACTACTTAGCTCATTTGTTGTCAGTCTTTTTGATTTTTAATGAAGCATTTAGCTACATTTGGCAAGTTTTGTTAGAGAGTAATTTTATTTTTATTTCAATTTCGTAACTGCTATGAACTTCTCTTTAACCAGTGTGTTATCTGTTAACACTCTTTTGTGTTCTTTGTTTCTAATTTAATTGCATTTTGGTCAGAAGATGTTATCAATTGTTTGGAATTTTGGAGACTTTTCTTTTGTTCTCTACATAGTGACTTTTCATTGATGTTCCATATGTGCCTCAAAAGAGCGTGTGTTCTCATTGTATGTATTTTGTTATACGTTGTTAATTGTGCCATATAAATATCTGACACTTGTGCTAGATTTTGCTTAGCTGAGCTAACAGTTTGCCAATAACGTGATGGCTTTGTTCATTTCTCCTTATAAGCCTGACAGTTTACTTCATGTAATTTGAGAATATCTTGGTGCTTCCTAGCATATGATTGACTTAATCTTATGGATAGATTTTATTATGATGTCACTTCTTTATACCGCTTTGGGCCTTACATTTTATTTTTGCTCATATTAGTGTATTGAAACTAGCTTAGGTTAGCATTTTTGCTGATGGATCTTTTTTCCAGACTTCATTTTTAACTTTTCTGTGTTACTTTGCTTTAAAATTGTTTCTTCTAATTATATAGCTGATCTTTTTTTTTTTTTTCACTCAATCTGGTATTCTGTGTCTTTTAGCAGTGAATTTGATTCAGTTACATCTATTGTGATTACTCACATATTTGGACTTCTGTCATTTTATTTTATATTTCCTCTTGACCATATATTTCCTTTTCTCCTTTCCTACCTTTTACTAGAGTGATTCAGTTTGATTTTCTCCCACTGTGCTTCCTTCTGCTGGCTTATAATTTATTCATTCTATTCCTTTTATTATAGAGGTAGCCCTTAAATATTGAAAATGTGCTCCCACAATACCTATGTTTTTTAGTATCTTTATTTGCCATCTGAACAATACAAGGACCTTGAAAATATTAATTCTGATCTGCCCCAGTCTCATCTTCCAAATTATTTTTGTCTGATGTTTTGGTTTCCTGTTGTTTATAAGTTTTCCTAAATTAGACATTACTTTCTAAGCAGGTATCTATTTAGGTTTATTAATGTTTTTACTACTCTCTTTTTCAGTGGTTTCAGACTTAATTTTTGCACCTACATTCTTGTATCCTTCTTCTTCTTATTTGGTTAATTTGGTTTCATACTTATTATTTAAATGTTGGATCTATCTGGGTTTAACTGAATATGAGAAACATGGTACAGGTCTAGCTTTGTCATATCCAAATGGCTAACCATTTGCACTCATATATTTTTATCAAATAATTCATCCTTTGTATATTTGAATCTATTTTTGAATTCTCTATTGTGTTCTAATGATAGATTTGTAGATTCAAGTATATATGGGGACTTATTATGTAATAAAGAGGGCATTTCATGTTGTTCGGAAGAGGATAGAGATTAATTGTTGGTCCAATGTGATGCTTTTAATAACAGTATTTTTTTGTATTACTAGGGTAAGTCCCCCTTGTCAAAATTCTTCTTCAGAATTTTCGAAATTATTTTCTGAGTACTATTTTTCTAGAACAGCTTTGAAGTCACTTTATTAAGATCTTCTCCTAATTTCCCTCCAAAATCTAGGAGAGTTTAATTGGGATGGTGTTGGGGCACCTGGGTGGCTCAGTCAGTTAAACGTCTGACTTCAGCTCAGGTCATGATCCCGCGGTTTGTGAGTTCAAACCCTGTGTCAGACTCTGTGCTGACAGCCCAGAGCCTGGAGCCTGCTTCGGATTCTGTGTCTCCCTCTCTCTCTTTGCCCCTCCCCTCTTCCCGCTCTGTCCCTCATTCTCTCAAAAATAAATAAACATTTTTTAAAAGTTTAATTGGCATGGTGTTGAAATTATTAGTTAATACGTAAAGAGAATTGATACCTTTATAGTATTAAAAATTCTTGTTTTGATAAAAGTATATGTTCCCACTATTCAAGTCTTTTTATATTCCTCAGCAACATTAAAAAACAAAAAACAAAAAACAAAATAGAAAAGACTCTTACCAGAAGACTGAATTTCCTGAGGGGAAAGTTCTCATATGTTTTTTATCTCTATTCTTTGTTCTCTTTATTTTTATTTTTATTTATTATTTATTATTTTTTTTTGAGAGAGAGAGAGAGAGCGAGCGAGCGAGCGCACATGCACATGAGCAAGGGTAAGGCAGAGAAAGTGTGAGAGAGAATCTCAAGCAGGCTCCGTGCTGGGCACAGAGCCTGATGCAGGGCTGGATCTCACAACCCTGAGATCATGACCTGAGCTGAAATCAAGAGTTGGACCCTTAACCAACTGAGCCACACAGGCACCCTTTTTTCTCTTTACACACACACACACACACATACACACACACACACACACACACACACACACACATTTTTTATTTGATACTTAGAGAAAATCCCTATGAGGTAGGCAAATATTATTACTTTTATTTGTCAAATTAAGAAACTGACCTCAGAAGGGGGACCTGAGTGGCTCAGTTGGTTGGGTGGCTGACTTTGGCTCAGGTAGTGATTTCACAGCTCGTGAGTTCCAGCCCTGTGTCAGGCTCTGTGCTGATGGCTTGGAGCCTGGAGCCTTCTTCAGATTCTGTGTCTCTCTCTCTGCCCCTCCCTGCTCAAACTCTGTCTCTCTCCCTCTTTCAAAAATAAATAAACTTTAAAAAAAAAAAGAAACTGACCTCAGAAAAGAAAAGTGAAGAATCCAAGATTCTAAGGTGAGCATAGTTGGCTCTTGAACAACACAAGGGTTAGGGGCACTGTGGAGTTAAAAATCTATGGGTAACTTTTGACTCCTCAAAAACTTTACTAATAGCCTGTTATTGACCAGAGGCCTTACTGATAACATAACCAGTTGATTAACATAGATTTTGTATGTAATATGTATTATATACTGTGTTCTTTCAATAAAGTAAGCTAGAGAAAATAAAATGTAATTAAGAAAATCATAAGGAAGAGATGGAGTGCCTGGGTGGCTCAGTTAGTTGAGTGTCCAACTCTTGAATTCCCCTCAGGTCATGATCCCCAGAGTTGTGGGATCGAGCCCCGCATCAGTCTCTGCACTGAGCATGGAACCTGCTTGAAATTCTCTTTTTCCCTCTGCTCTCTCCCCTGCTGTCTCTAAAAAAAAAAAAAAAAAGTCATAAGGAAACATTTATACATACATTTATACACACATTTATAGTACTGTTCTGTATTTATTAAAAACAAATCTACATTTAAGTGGGCCTGTGTGGTTCAGATCCACATTGTTCAAGCGTCAACTGTAATCTTTTTTTTTTTCCAGGCAAGGCTTTTTAAAAGTTTTAATTCTAGTATAATTAATGTACAGTGTTGTGTTACTTTTAGATATACAGTATAGTGACTCAACAATTTTATACATTGCTCGTTTCTCATCATGATAAGTGCACTCTTAATTTCCTTCACCTATTTCACCCATCTCCCCACAAACCACCCCTCTGGTAACCATCAGTTCTCTATAATTAAGAATCCATTATTTTGTCTCTTTTTGTCTTTGTTCATTTGTTTTGTTTCTTAAATGCCACATATGAGTGAAGTCATGTGATACTGTCTTTCTCTGACTTGTTCCTCTATACCCTCTAGATGTACCCATGTCATTGCAAATGGGAAGATTCACTCTTTTTGATGGCTGAGTATTATTCCACTGTACTTATACACCACCTTTTCCTTATCCATTCATCTATGGATGGACACTTGGGTTGCTTCTATAATTTGGCTTTTGTAAACAATGCAACAGTAAACATAAGGGTGCACATATCTTTTCAAATTAGCGTTTTGGTATTCTTTGCGTAAAGACCTAGTGATGTGATTGCTGAATCATGTGGTAATTCTATTTTTAATTTTTTGAGGAATCTTAATACTGTTTTCTATAGTGACTGCACCAGTTTGCATTCCCACTAACAGTGCGAGAGGGTTCGCTTTTCTCCATATTCTCACCAACACTTGTTGTTTCTTGTAGTTTTTAAAAAATGTTTATTTTGAGAGAGAGAGTGAGTGCCTGCACATTTGTGAGTGGGGAAGGGGCAGAGAGATAGGGAGAGAGAGAGAGAGAGAGAGAGAGAGAGAGAGAGAATCCCAAGATACAGAGCTTGATCCAAAGACTGTGAGATCATGACCTGAGCTGAAACCAAGAGTTGGACACTTAACATACTGAGCCACCCAGGCTCACAAGAAACACGTGTTTTTGATGTTACTCAAAATTAACTATAGTGAGGATATATCTCATTGTGGTTTTGATTTGCATTTCCTTGATGGTGAGTGATGTTGAGCATCTTTTCTTGTGTCTGTTGGCCATCTGGATGTCTTCTTTGAAGAAATGTCTGTTCATGTATTCTGTTGTTTTTTAAATTGGATTTTTTAGGTTTTGTTTTTTTTTTTTTTTTTTTTTTTTTGGTGTTGAGTTGCATAAATGGTTTATGTATTTTGGATACTAACACCTTATTGGATATGTCATTTGTGAATATCTTCTCCCATTCAGTAGGTTGTCTTTTAGTTTTGTTGATTGTTTCCTTCGCTGTGCAGATGTTTTGTATTTTGATGAGGTCCCAAAGTTTGTATTTGCTTTTGTTTCCCTTGCCTCAGAAGACATGTCTTGAAAAATGCTGCTATGTCACCGTCAGAGAAATTATTGCCTGTGCTCTCTTCTAGGACTTTTATGGTTTCAGGTCTCACAGTTAGGTCTTTAATCCATTTTGAGCTTATTTTTGTATATGGTGTAAGAAAGTAGTCCAGTTTCATTGTTTTGTATGTAGCTGTTCATTTTTCCCAGCAGCATTTGTTGAAGAGACTGCCTTTTTCCCATTGCATACTCTTGCCTCCTTTGTTGAAGATTAATTGGAACATACAATTGTGAGTTTATTTCTGGGCTCTCTATTCTGTTTCATTGATCTTTGTGTCTGTTTTTGTGCCAGCACCATACTGTTTTGATTACTATAGCTTTGTAGAACATCTTGAAATCTGGGATTGTGATGCCTCTGGTTTTGTTCCTCCTTTTCAAGTTTGGTTTGACTGTTCAGGAGTTTCTTGTGGTCCCATACAAATTTTAGTATTATTTGTTCTAGTTCTTTGAAAAACGTTGTCGATATTTTGGTAGGGATTGTAGTAAATCTGTAGATTGCTTTTGGTAATATGGACATTTTCACAATATTTTTTCTCCCGATGCATGAGCATGGAATATTTTTCCATTTGTGTGTGTCATCATTTTGAAGCATAAAGTTCAGTGGCATTAAGTACATTCAGGATTTTGTCGTCATCCTGAACAGATACTCTATGAGGTGATAACTCCTCACGCCTATCTACCCCAAACTTCTGGTAACTTCTGCTTTCTGATTCTAGGAATTTGCCTATTCTCTATTTCATATAAGGGGAATTATACAATATTGTGTCTGGCATATTTCACATTGCGGCCTGAAACAGGTGTTCATTAATGTTCATCTCGCTGTGGGGTTTCCTTTGACTCATTGTAAGCCTCTGCACAACCAAGAATGATCGGCTGCCAATCCCATTGGTTCTTCTAAAACGGTGGCTTTTACTCTAGTCTCTTTCTTTCACACAGCTACCTCCTTGCCCCATGCTCCGTGATTTCATCTAGCACAACACTGTCAGACAAATTGTCTTTAAACGTCAATACCACCCCTGCTGCGCAGGAGCCTTCAGTGCCTCCCACCTCCGCCCCTCACAGTCCCTGACTATGAGTGAAGTCCAGAATCCTCATCCCAGCATTTAAGGCTTCCTGTGACCTTTATCAATCAGCCTTTGCATCCTTAGATCCATGGCTAAGCGCAGACTTGAATAGGAGGAGGAAAGACAGAATACAAGGATGCTGGACATATGACAGAGCAAAAGGCATCACCAGAGAGGTGGGGAATGACACAAAGCAGGGACACCAGTGATATGGAGAAAAGTTGTGGGTTCTTACCAGGGCTGGCATGGCGGTTGGAGAGCCTATTCTTTTGTTTTTTACTCTCCCAGCTTTATTGAGATGTAATTGTATAAGCTTAAGGTGCACAGTGTATTGATTTGGTACGCTTATATATCTCAAAATGTTAGCTGCCATAGAGTTAGTGAACACTTCTGTCATATCACGTAATTACCCTTTGTTTTTCTGTGGTAAGAGCATTTAAGAGCTACTCTCTTAACAAGTGTCAAATATATTACACAGTATTGTTACTGTACTAAATTACTAAATTGGAGAGACTCAATTCCCATAACAACTACGCTCCCTCCTCCACCCCTCTCTGGTCTCCATCTTCTCTCCACATTCCATATCCTCCCCACCCCTGCCTCTTACATCCTTCTCCTTTTTCCCTCTTCCTTTTCTTCTTCCTCCTGCTTTCCTTCTCTCGCCTTCAGCGTGCAGCTTCCATCCACATGCCCATCAGAGGTTCTGGTCCATCTCCGCCATTGTCTCTTGTGCGAGGCCCCTGGATACAGAGCTACAAGTCATTGACCCTGCCTTCAAGTCTCTTACACTCTGCTTGGTGAGATGAGGCTCACACAGCAAAGAATCACCCACAGAACAGTCAGATGTTAGAACCAGGTGAGTGGCATAGGCAACATCGTATAGGATTGGAGCAGAGAGGTGACCAGGAGCCAGGGCAGTCGAGCCCCCTTGAGGGGATCGCTGTGGCAAAAGTCAAACCCTGAAAGGAGAGGCAGCCTCAGGGGACGAAAGAGGAGGAATGGTGTGAGTCAAGACCAGAGGCAGGAATGTGCAGTGGATTTGGTCACGCCAGCTGTCGTCAGAATGCCATGCGGAGGAGGCTGGACGAGATGGTATGGGCAGACCAGCCTGTGCAGCTTCACGGCACAGACACGGAGATGAAAAGCTCCGGGCACTGGCTAAGGAAGAGCCACACCACAGATGAGATGAGTGAGTCCACCAATTTGGCTTGTAGTCAAAGGTTCATGGCCAAATAATTTATGTGAATGCAACTTGTAATTCATTATGATTCACTGCAGACTCAGCATTCTGAATCTCTGGTTACACTCGGGAAGTTGAGGGGACCATAGTCACACATAAACTCAAGGGGGCATGTCAGAAAGGTAGATGGGCAAGAGTCAGGACTAGTACTTAGAAGACCTGGATAGCAGGCTGGCTCTGCTGCCCACCAGCTCTGTGACCCGGGGCAAGTCACTTACCCTTTCTGGGCCACATTTTCTGTATTGGAAAAATGGAAGGCTAGGACTAGTTCAGAGGTTTTCCAATGATAAGTAGCCAGAGCCCCAACATGTAAAGCAGATGAAAGAGGACTGTCAGTCGCTCCCCTGTTTCCACAGTGACCTCTAGGAGCTGAGCCTAAAAGTCACTGGAACAGCAGTGTCCCTGGCTGGCTCTTGATCTAGGGGTTGTAAGCTGGAACCCCATGGTGGGCATGGAGATTACTTTTTTAAAAAGTCCCTGGAGCAAGCTCCTTCAAACTGGAACTTTCTGTGACAACAAAATCCAGGATGCCTGGTTTACTGCTGGTCTCGCCAGAGGGGACCTGTAATTTCAGGTCTATTCGTGAGAAAAGAATAGTTGGTTTTCAACAGAGCACGCTTTGAAGCATTCCTAGCTTTATTTATTTATTTTTTTTAATATGAAATTTATTGTCAAATTGGTTTCCATACAACACCCAGTGCTCATCCCAACAGTCACCCTCCTCAATACCTATCACCCACCCTCCCCTCCCTCCCACCGTCCATCAACCCTCAGTTTGTTCTCAGTTTTTAAGAGTCTCTTATGATTTGGCTCCCTCCCTCTCTAACTTTTCTTTCCCTTCCCCTCCCCCATGGGTTTCTGTTAAGTTTCTCAGGATCCACATAGGAGTGAAAACATATGGTATCTTTCTCTGTAAGACTTATTTCACTTAGCATAACACTCTCCTAGCTTTAAATAACAATCCACCACTGCCCAATCATATATAACCCATCTTTGTTTATTTTTATTCAAAATATTTAATTAGCACTGACTATGGATAAGACTTCTGCGAATCACCCTAAAGACACAAAAAGAAATCAGACATTCTATCCTTTTTCGACATGTATGCCAGTTTTTCCTTACACAATTCTCTTGCTATGAAAAATAATGCTATTTTTCATTTCACTATGAAGTTTAAAAGAATCTTCCACCAGGGGTACCTGAGTGGCTCTGCGGGTTTAGCGTTTGACTCTTGGTTTCTGCTCAGGTCATGATCTCAGAGTTTCATGAGTTCAAGACCCATGTAAGGCTCTGCACTGGCAGCATGGAGCCTGCTTGGGATTCTCTCTTTCTCTCTCTCTCTCTCTGCCCCTTTCCTGCTCACTCTCCACTCTCTCAAAATAAACAAACATATAAAAAAAGAATCTCCAATCAGCTTTACAATTATACTTTTCATGTATCCTATTTTCCATGCTCAGCTCCACCATTCACCGGCACTGGTGAGAAGAGGAAGAGAAAAAGGGTTAGAGTCTTCAATTCAATGGGTTGGTCCTTGCCAGTGATAATAAAAAGCACGCAGAGGTGCCTGGGTGGCTCAGTTCACTAAGTGTCTGACTTCAGCTTGGGTCACGATCTCACCATTCATGAGTTTGAGCCCCACAGCAGGCTCTGTGCTGACAGCTCAGAGCGTGGAGCCTGCTTTGGATTCTATGTCTCCCTCTCTCTCTACCCCTCCCCCACTGTGCTCTGTTGCTCTCTCTCTCTCTCAAAAATAAATAAACATTTGTAGAAGTTCAAAAAGAACTTAAAAAAAGCATGCAAAGACTGGCTGAGATGAACGTGCAGAAGCAATGATCTGTGGGCCTGGTGAGTGCACTCCTGGGAGTTGAGTGGTTCTCTCGCTCCACCACATTCCCAAGCTGTTCTTATTTTCTGTTCTCCAAAATGCTAGAGAAAGCTTTGCCAGTCCTTAAGCCACTAAATCTAATCTCCCTGTCCCTTTTCACTACCCCAGGAAAAAAGAGGAAGATTTGCAGACCTATTGGATGCTAAATATTTACGGACCACATTACAGATCTGGGTCATATGGTAAGAGTGTAATTATTTCAAAATGACTTCTCAATAAACACAAAGCTGACTTAAGTAAATCCACTCTGTGCCACTGGACAGAAAAACCACAGGCTGACTCCAGCAATGTCTTATCTTTCCACCACCACCACCACCAAACCAATAAGTAAATGAACCAATTTTTTTTTAAAGGAGAAAGAAATTGTCCATGACCAGTGTTTTATTTTTCATATGAGCTCACGTTCTAAACTTTTGTAGTCTGGGTTTTTTCCTCACCACATGATGGAAAGGGATCCTTTGGAGTCACCAATAATCAAATTCAATGGAATAGGCTATGGCAGTTTTCTTTGTACTTCACATCTCTGTAGCCATAACCTTGGGTCCAGAAAGATTTTCTAAACAAGATACAAAAAGTGCTACTACATTAACTTAGAAGCTCTGTGCCGTGAGATATGAACAATCTGAAAAGTAGGTCACCAACTGGGTGAAAAAATTTCTAAAATATGTACCAAATAAATCCATATACATATTATAAATATCTCAAAAATTACAAGACTGGACAAGAAAAAGATATACAACCCAGTAGAGAAATGTTACCCTCTATCGCAACAAGAGACTTGAATAGGCATTTGACCAAAATTGTATTAAATAAACATATGAAAATATGCTCAACCTGAAAGTCACCAGGGAAATGCAAATTAAAACCAATGACACTGTTACATATCCACTGGAATGGCTAAAATTGAACAGATTGACTACACCAAGTGTTAGGAAGAATATAAAGTGGAGTCACACGCTGTTGACTGAAGTTCAAGTTAAAACCACTTTGGGCAACCGTCTAGAGGTATTTATCACAGTTGAAAATATGCACAGCCTACAGCTCGGTAAGTCCACGCATATGTTTCCACCTAGCGGAAATGCATACATATGTTTACCACAATATATTTTTACATGAATGTCCATAGCATTATTTTATTTGTCACAGCCCCAAACTCTAAACAGCCCACAATTCCATTAACAGTATAATGGATAAATAGTGTTACATTCATAAACTGGAAAACTATGCAGTAATGGAAAGGAGATAACTAGTTATCTCCATTCAACATCGCTGAATCTTACAAATGTCATAACGAGCAAAAGAAGCCAGACACACAGGTACGTATTATGCAATTCCATTTATATAAATAGAGAAAGCAGACAAAACTAATCTATAGTGTTTCAATCCAGAAAAGTGGTTGTCTGTCTATCTGCTTTTACCGGATGTAATAATTAATAGGTTTGTATGTCACCTCCTAAGATGTTAAGTTTTAAAATATTCTTAATATTTGGAAATTGAACTCAAGCTACTTGAATAACAAGGGAGAGTATTATAATTACTTGTGGGGTGTTTTTTGATATTTCATTGTGAGAATTTGCAAATGCACACAAAAGTACAGGATACTGTGATGACCTGAAACTGACCCGTCACCCAGATCTGACAGTCATTGATAGTCACTCATTATTGCTTCAGCTGTTTTCCTGTGCTGACATATTTTCAAGAAAGCCCAGGCTTCAAGACATTTCAACCCCAGATACTTTAAGACTCTCAATTACTTGAGGGCCTTTTCTTAGATGACTCCAATTCTGCAATCAACCGATGACAGAGATGAACAGTCATCTGATTAAGATCAGCCAATACCCAGAACATTTGTGATTTCCCCTGGTTTTCCCTATATGTGTCTTTTACAGCTGACTTTTGCAACAATTTCTGTAAAACTGAGAGGAGCAAAAGGGGAGTTTCTGAGAGGCTGATACTATTCCTTTTCCTGACTTTGATACATGAACTTTTATATAACTCTATATCTCAACAAAAATATTAATTAAAGAATAGACAGAATAAAGACAGGAAGAAAACATAAAGCAAAAGCAAAACCCTTCTGTTCTCCTCTCATGGCCTGCTAAAGACACTTGGGGATAGGCAGGATTCTAAAGATGAACCCCAAGATTACCAGCTTCCATTGATTTAATCACACACTAATTTGGGTGCTCATGTGAAAGGACTACATAGATGTAAATAAGGTTATGGGCCTTAAAATAGGGAGAGTATCCTGAATTAAGCAAGTGAGCCCAATCCAATCACTTGAGTTTTATTTATTTATTTATTTTTAAAATTTATATCCAAGTTAGTTAGCATTTAGTGGAATAATGATTTCAGGACTAGAATCCAGTGATTCATCCCCTACATATAACACCCAGTGCTCATCCCAACAAGTGTCTTCCTTAATGCCCCTTGCCCATTTAGCCCACCCCCGACCCCCAACCCCTCTAGCAACCCTCAGTGTGTTCTCTATAGTTAAGAGTCTCTTATGTTTTGTCCCCCTCCATTGTATTATTTTTGCTTTCCTTATGTTCATCTGTTTTATATCTTAAATTGCACATATAGGTGAAGTCATATGATACGTGTCTTTTCTCTAATTTCGCTTAGCACAATACCCTCTAGTTCAATCCATGTTGTTGCAAATGGCAAATGGCAAGATTTCATTCTTTTCGATTGTTGAGTAATATTCCAGTGTGTGTGTGTGTGTGTGTGTGTGTGTGTGTGTGTGTGTATGACATCTTTATTCATCCGTTGATGAACATTTGGGCTCTTTCCATACTTTAGCTATTGTTGATAGCACTGCTATAAACATTAGGGTGTATGTGCCCCTTTGAAACAGCACACCTGTATCATTTGGATAAATACCCAGTAGTGCAATTCCTGGGTCACAGGGTAGTTCTATTTTTAATTTTTTGAGGAACCTCCATACTGTTTTCCAGAGTGGCTGTACCAGTTTGCATTCCCACCAGCAGTGTAAAAGGGTTCCTATTTTTCTGCATCTTCGCCAATATCTCTTGCTGCCTGAGTTGTTAATTTTAGCCATTCTGACTGGTGTGAGGTGGTATCGCATTGTGGTTTTTATTTTATTTCCCTGATAATGAGTGATGTTGAGCATTTTTTCATGTGTCTATTTGCCATCTGGATGTCTTCTTTGGAAAATGTCTATTGATGTCTTTTGCCTATTTCTTCACTGGATTGTTTGTGTTTTGGGTGTTGAGTTTGATAAGCTCTTTATAGATTTTGGATACTAACCCTTTATCTAATATACCATTTGCAAATATCTTCTCCTAGTCTGTTGGTTGCCTTTTAGTTTTACTGATTGTTTCCTTCACTGTACAGAGCTTTTTATCTTGATGAAGTCTCTATAGCTTATTTTTGCTTTTGTTTCCCTTGCCTCTGAAGACATGTTGAGTAAGAAGTTGCTGCGGCTGAGGTCAAAATTGCTGTGGCTGAAACCTGCTTTCTCCTCTAGGATATTGATGGCTTCCTGTCTTACAGTTAGGTCTTTCATCTGTTTTGAGTTTATTTTTGTGTGTGGTGTAAGAAAGTGGTCCATGTTCAATCTTCTGCATGTCACTGTCCAATTTTCCCAGCCTCATTTGCTGAAGAGACTGTCTTTATTCCGTTGGATATTCTTTCCTGCTTTGTCAAAGATTAGTTGGCCATATGTTTGTGGGTCCATTTCTGGGTTCTCTATTCTGTTCCATTGGTCTGAGTGTCTGTTTTTGTTCCAGTACCATACTGCCTTGATGATTACAGCTTTCTTTTTTTTTTTTTTTTTTTTAACGTTTATTTATTTTTGAGACAGAGAGAGGACAGAGTATGAACGGGGGAGGGTCAGAGAGAGGGAGACACAGAATCGGAAGCAGGCTCCAGGCTCTGAGCCGTCAGCACAGAGCCCAACGCGGGGCTCGAACCCACAGACCGCGAGATCATGACCTGAGCCGAAGTCGGCCGCTTAACCGACTGAGCCACCCAGGCGCCCCGATGATTACAGCTTTCTAATATATCTTAAAGTCTGGAATTGTGATGCCTCCAGTTTCAGTTTTCTTTTTCAGGATTGCTTTGGCTATTTGGGATCTTTTCTGGTTCCATGCAAATTTTAGACTTGTTTGTTCTAGTACTGTGAAAGATGATGGTGTTATTTTGATAGGATTGCATTGAATATGTAGATTGCTTTGGGTAGTATCAGCATTTTAACAACATTTGTTCTTCTAATCCATGAGCACGGAATGTTTTCCATTTTTTTGTGTGTCTTCTTCAATTTCTTTCATAAGCTTTCTATAGTTTTCAGTGTATAGATTTTTCACCTCTTTGGTTAGGTTTGTTCCTAAGTATTTTATTGGTTTTGGTGCAATTGTAAATGGGATCGATTCCTTGATTTCCCTTTCTTCTACATTATGGGTGCATTGAAATGCAACTGATTTCTGTGCATTGATTTTTATATCCTTCAACTTTGCTGAATTCATAGATCAGTTCTAGCAGTTTTATTGTGGAATCTTTTGTTTTCCATATAGAACATCATGTTGTCTGCAAAGACTAAAAGTTTGACATCCTCCTTGGCTGATTTGGATGCCTTTTATTCCTTTGTGTTGTCTGATTGCTGAGGCTAAGACTTCCAATACTATGTTGAATAACAGTGGTGAGAGTAGACATCCCTGTCGTGATCCTGACCATAGTGGAAAAGCTCTCAGTTTCTCCCCATTGAGGATGATATTAGCAGTGGATCTTTCGTATATGACTTTTATGATCTTGAGGAATGTTCCTTATATCCCTACTTTCTTGAGGGTTTTTAATCAAGAAAGGATGCTGTATTTTGTCAAATGCTTTCTCTGCATCTATTGAGAGGATCATGTGGTTCTGGCCCTTTCTTTTATTAATGTGATGTATCACGTTGATTGATTTGTGGATAGTGAACCAGCTCTGCCTCCCAGGTATAAATCCCACTTACAATAGTGAATAATGCTTTTAATGTATTGTTGGATCTGGTTGGCTAGTATCTTGTTGAGGATTTTTGCATCCATGTTCATCAGAGAAATTGGTCTGTAGTTCTTTATAGTGGGGTCTTTGTCTGGTTTTGGAATCAAGGTAATGCTGGCCTGATAGAATGAGTTTGGAAGTTTTCCTTCCATTTCTATTTTTGGGAACAACTTGAAAAGAATAGGTGTTAACTCTTCTTTAAATATTTGATAGAATTCCCCTGGAAGGCCATCCAGCCCCAGACTCTTGTTTTTTGGGAGATTTTGAATTACTAATTCAGTTTCTTTAGTGGTTATGGGTCTGTTCAAATTTTCTATTTCTTCCTATTTCAGTTTTGGTAGTTTATATGTTTCTAGATATTTGTGCATTTTTTCCAGGTTGCCTAGTTTATTGGCATATAGTTGCTCATGATATTCTCTTATTATTGTTTGTATTTCTGTAGTGTTGATTGTGAGCTTTCCTCTTTCATTCTTGATTTTATTTATTTGGGTCCTTTCCTTTTTCTTTTTGATCACACTGGCTAGGGGTTTATCAATTTTGTTAATTCTTTCAAAGAACCAGCTCCTAGTTTCATTGATCTGTTCTACTTGTTTTTTGGTTTCCATAGCATTGATTTCCTTGCTATTCTTTATTACTCCCTGTCTCCTCTGGTTTTGGGTTTTATTTGCTGTTCTTTTGCCAGTTTTTAAGGTATAAGATTAGGTTGGGCATCCGAGACCTTTCTTCCTTCCTTCGGAAGGCCAGGATTGCTATATACTTCCCTCTTATGACCGCCTTTGCTGTGTTCCAGAGGTTTTTGACTGTAGTAGTATCATTTTCATTGGCTTCCATGTGCTTTTTAATTTCCTATTTAACTTCTTGGTTAGACCATTCATTCTTTAGTAGGATGTTCTCTAATCTCCAAGTATTTGTTGTCTTTCCAAATTTTTTCTTGTGGTTGATTTTGAGTTTCATAGCATTGTGGTCTGAAAATATGTACAGTGTGATCTCAATCTTATTGTGATTGTACTTATTGAAGGCTGATTTGTGTTCCAGTATGTGATCTATTCTGGAGAATGTTCCATGTGCACTTGAGAAGAATGTATATTCAGCTGCTTTAGGATGAAATGTTCTGAATATATCTGTTAAGACCACCTGGTCCAGTGTGTCATTCAAAGCCATTGTTTCTTGTTGATTTTCTGCTTAGATGATCTGTCCATTGCTGTAAGTGGCGAGTTGAAGTCCCATACTATTATGGTATTGTTGCCAATTCTTTATATTTGTAAATAATTGATTTCTGTTTTTGGGTGTTTCACATTGGGGGCATAAATATTTACAATTTTTAGATCTTCTTGGTGGATAGACCCCTTAATTATGAAATAATGTCCTTCGTCTCTTGTTACAGTCTTTATTTTAAATTATAAATTGTCTGATATAAGTATGGCTACTCTGGCTTTCTTTTGGTGACCATTAGCATAATAGATATTTCTCCATACCCTTACTTTCGGTATGAAGTCATCTTTAGGTCTAAAATGGGTCTCTTGTAAACAAGATATAGATGGATCTTGTTTTCTTATTGATTCTGTTACCTTATGTCTTTTGATTGGAGCATTTAGTCCATTGACATTTAGAATGAGTACTGAAAGATATGAATTTATTGCCATTGTGTTGACTGTAGAGTTGTAGTTTCTGGTCATGTTCTCTGGTCCTTTCTAGTCTTTGTTGCTTTTGGTCTTTTTTGTTTCACTTCATCTTTTCTCCTCTCAAAGAGTTCTCCTTAAAATTTCTTGGAGTGCTGGTGTAGTGGTCATGGACTCCTTTAGTTTTTATTTATGTGGGAAATTATGCCTCTATTTTGAATGACAGCCTTGCTGGATAAATAATTCTTGGCTGCATATTTTTTGATTCAGCACATTTAATATATCCTGCCACTCCTTTCTGGCCTGCCAAGTTTCTGTGGATAGGTCTGCTGTGAATCTGATCTGTCTTCCTGATAGGTTGACTTTTTTCCCCCTTACTGCTTTCATGATTCTTTCCTTGCCTGAATATTTTGTGAATTTGACTGTGATATGCCTTGTTGGTGGTAGGTTTTTGTTGAATCTAATGGGAGTTCTCTGTGCATCCTGGATTTTGATGTCTGTGCCTTTCCTCAGTTTAGGAAAGTTTTCCACTATGATTTGCTCACATAAATCTTCTACCCCTTTTTCTCTCTCTTCACCTTCTGGGACTCCTATGATTTGGTTATTCCTTTTTAATGAGTTACTGAGTTCTCTAATTCTTATATCATGCCCTTTTGCCTTAGTTTCCCTCTTTTTTTCTGCTTCATTATTCTGCATAATTTTGTCTTTTGTATCACTGATTCACTGCTCTGCTTCATCCATCCTTGCTACTATGGCATCCATTCGAGATTGCATCTCAGTTATAGCATTTTTCGTCCTGACTAGATTTTACCTCTTTTATCTCTGCAGAAAGGGATTCTATGCTTTTTTTTTTCAACCCCAGCTAGTATTCTTATTATTGTGGTTCTAAATTCTAGTTCAGACATCTTAGATATATCTGTGTTGATTAAATCCCTGGCTGTTATTTCTTCCTGTTCTTTCTTTTGGGGTGAATTCCTTCATTTCATTATTTTGGAGGAAAAAAAGAATTAATAAAATTAAAATTAAAAAATTAAAAACAACACAAAAAATCAAATAAAGGAAGCTAGATCCTAGGTGTGTTTTGGTCTGGAGTTGAAAGAAGCTTGATAGAATAGAGAAAAAGGGGAAACAAGAAAGAAAGAAAAAGAAAAAATTTTAAACTTTAAAAAAATGTATAGAATAAAATAGAATAAAATGGAGAAAGTAAAATAGAATTAAAAATTACCAAAAAATGTAAAAAAAAGTAAAAAATTTTTTATAAAAACAGAAAATAAAAATATTTTTTCTCTTTCTGTATCCAAGAATAAGAAAAGAGAAAAACAATGAATAGATGGATCAGTGAACAGAATGAAATCTGAATGAAATTACATCCAGTTTCTACTAGAATCACTTTATAGTCTGTAAACTAAGCAGGTGAAGAGACATGTGGTCATCCTCTAGGGCTTGGTTGCTGCATTTGAACAGGGCTTGGTGTAAGAGCTCCGTACTCTACTAGGTGGTACTGCTTAGCTTATTGCTGTGGATTGGTGTGGTGTGTGTGTACATGTATGCACAGGTGTAGGAGAGGTGAAAATGGCATCACACAGTGACCCAGTCTGTAGCATCAGAACTCTGCCCTACTCAACCAGCCATCAGGCACCCCTCCTTTATCTCCAGCTTCCATCCACTTCCTGCTTCTCCACTGTCTGCGACCAAGCTGTCAGCCTGCCAGGTGGCACTGCTTCCTAAATTTTACCTCAGATGGGGCTTTGTTTCCCAACCTCTCACTTTTGAGGGCCCTGCAGTTTGGGCCCGCCCTGACCCTCTGGGGGAGGGTCTTGCTGAGCAATGGCCAGGTGCCAGCTTGACTCTGTGAACACTTGTGCAACTGCAACACTGCAGAGACCCAGAGACTTTTCTGCATCCGAAAAAGTTTGCATGACTGTGTAGCATCAGTGGTTCAGGGACTATGGCAAATCACAGCACACAACTGGCACCAGGTTTCACCACATTCTGTTGTCCTTGTTCCAACACCAGCAAAAGTGGCTGTTCTCCAGGGTCCACTAGGACCTTTTCCTGTGGGGAGGCTGCACATCCTCTACCAAAGGTCCTCTCAGCAGGGGAACTGCCTCTCCCTGTGTGGCCCAAGGACCCTTTGGACCTTGCTACCAGTTCCTGGGGATTTGCCCTTCCCATCAGAGCACCGCCACGTATTGGGCTGAGGACTTTCCAGTGCTGCTCTGCCCTATTTATAGAGTCCTAATGGTATTGAAACCCTCTCCTTTCTCCTTTATCCCTTTCTTGTTCAGACCCTTCTGGGTGTTTCCACTCTTTCTTTTTCTCTCCATCTGCTTTTTGGGGGGAGTGCTTTTCCTATACCTCCCCGCATCTCTGTACTCTCTCCACAAACTAAATCAGCTCCCAACCCTCCATGGCTTCTTTCTTCCCCCAGTTCATCTCTCTGCACTGTGTATCTGCCAAATTCTGTGGCCCAAGTTATGCAGATTGTTGTGTTAATCCTCAGATCAATTTTCTAGGTGTGCAAAATGGTTTGTTGCTGATCTAGTTGCATTTCAGGGACAAGAGAAGCAGAGAATTTCCATGCTGCTCTGCCATCTTGGCCCTGCCCCCTCCCCCAATTAGATGCTTTAAAAATCACAAATGCCTGCTTTGTAATTCTAAGAAAAGGAATTGTTTTGAAATTTTCTGGAACACCCTACGTATTCTTAAGGAGAATGAAACAAAAACAAAATGAAACAAAGTACGTAGAGTATGACATCAAAATGGAAGACTCCAGTCACTTGGGTTTTTAAGAATAGAGTGATTTTTCCAGTTGGAATCAAAGATGGAGCAGAGAAGAAAGCAAGAGGTGAGGTGGGTGATTCCAGGGCCTGAGAAGGAATGGGTCCACACTCACTGACTGAAGACAAGCAATGAAGGAAGCCTGCAGAAGCTGAGAGCAACTGGCCAATAGCAGCAAAGGAGGGGCACCTGGGTGGCTCAGTCAGTTAAGTGTCCAACTTCAGCTCAGGTCATGATTTCATAGTTCGTCAGTTTGAGCCCCACATGGGTTTCTGTGCTGACAGCTCAGAGCATGGAGCCTGCTTTGGATTCTGTGTCTCCCTCTCTCTCTCTACCCCTTCCCCGTTCATGCTCTCTCTCTCTCTCTCTCTCTCTCTCTCTCTCTCTCTGTCTCAAAAATAAATAAACATTTAAAAAGAATAAAAACAAATAGCAGCAAGCAAATGGAGAGGAGTTTTCCAGCCCCATGGAGAAAATTCTGCCTAGAATCTGGAAAGATTCTTCCCCCCACACCTAGAAAGGAATGCAGCCCTGCCTACACTTTGATTTCTGTCTCCTGAGGCTCTGAGCAGAGAAATCAGTCAGACCCATACAACTTCTGGCTTACAGGACTGATGGAATAAATGTGTGTTGTTTTAAACAAGCAGTTTTGTGCTTCAAACTCCCTCACTGACTGTGGGGTCCTCCGGGATCTGGTTCTAGGCTGTGTTTGCAAATCCATTTCCCACTCCAGTTCCCCTGCACACTTCCCCCAGGCTCCATGAGATAGGTGAGACTTGCCTTCCATGCCCTTCCCACCCAGTGCCTCCTGTCCTGACTGCTAGAAGAGGGTGGGGGTGGGGGGCTTCTATCCCCTTCTCTCTACTTCTGGTGGCACTGCCCCTCCTTCAGGCTGGTGGCAGCCGTTCTAATGACTGGCTTCTCTCACTTCCAGGTTGGGAATTTCTTTCGCCTACTATGGAGTCATTCTGGCCAGTGCCGAGCTGCTGGAGCGGGACTTGGTCTGTGGCTCGCGGTCTGAGTCTGAGGTGGTGGTGACTGTGGGGGACACAGAAGGGAGCCAGAGTCCCTGCCACTGCCACATGTTTGCCCCCTCTGACTACCAGACCATGATTATCAGCACCATTGGGGAAATTGCTCGTAAGTGTCTACCTCTGTGTATTGGGTCCCTCTCTGTGGCTCCTGCCTGGTAGAGCTGAACAAGTCCCCACATCTTGCTGACATGTCTCCAGTGCAGATTGGTATAGGGAAAATCTGGAGGAGTAGAGCTTTGAATTACTGTATTATATCAATTCTAGGATGCGTGTTTTCCTCCATGTTTTGACATCTCTGAAAGTGAGATGTGTCTTACAGTGGCATGTTAGATTCAATTTGCAGCACTGGTTTTGTTTCAGTAGACATAAAATAATGGTACTTAAAAACCAATAGAACCTTGAATTTGATGAAAAACAGTATAAACCATTTAAAATATAGATCTAGCAGGGTTTCAATTAGTGATTGACCTACATGTTGTAATAAGAATCTTAGGCATAAAATATCCTTTATATATATGCCATTGCTTTTCATTCTTGGACCTATGAGGAAAAAACATATTGAAGGGGAATCCTGAGTTTGATGATCATGTTACTGGGTTTTGGCTGGAACACACATGAGGTTTGGATGAAGTTGCCTCTTTCTTAAATGACAGTGAGGAATCCTTGCCAATGTTGGTAAATGCATCTTGCTTTCAAGATTTCAGAAGTTGTTATTGTCATTTGCTTTCTAGTGAATCCTTTCAATATCCTGGGCATTAATTTCCTGGGAAGACGGCTGAGTCTTTCTATCACCATGGGATGTACCGCCTTATTCTTCCTTCTTCTCAACATTTGCACATCAAGGTATTTTCTCTCTGGTTGCTTCAGAACAATCTAGTTTTGTGCAGTGGTTTTAAGTTGGAGTTTCTTGACCCATAGTGTTCATTGGGGGAAAGAACCTTTCATGAGCAGAGTAGTGAATAGGCTGCTGGTCTTACTGGAATGGCCTTTCTGTTCCATGCCACCCCCACTTCCCTCTTCCACAGACCCAGCCCTCTATCAGCTATTCCAGGGTATAGGTGCTAGTGCTGGTGCAATCATTGCACCCACCAGGATACTTAGGATCTTTATGCAAAGCTTCCTGGAATCTCAGGACTGTAATTGTTTACCAAATTTCCCGGACCATTATTAAGATAGTTCAGGGAAACAGGTAATATACCTGTGGCATAAAAATTTATTTCACTATTAATTTGCAATCCTTAAATGTCCTCAATTATAGTATGTGTCATTCTGTGAACTGCATTGGTTTTGGAGGGTGGTGGCAGAAGATGTGCTAATCTGGGATTGGGGGGCAAGCTGGAATTGCCCACTTTGGGGAGGGGGGGACAGGAAGTTGGGTTAAAGGTTGGAGTCAGGCATTTACTTGAGGGCCCCACAATCAGGCCAGTTGAGAAGCAGCACCTCCTGGGACTTGGTTATCTGTAGGCGTGTGTTAACACCTGTAATGCTCAGTTATGTAATGTGAGCACTTGTCAGGGCCATGGAAGGCCCTCCATACTGCCTTTCCTAACTTCTCTGGCATCTTGTTTCCTAGTGCTGGCCTGATTGGCTTCCTGTTCATGCTGAGGGCTTTGGTGGCAGCCAACTTCAACACCATCTATATTTACACGGCTGAGGTCAGTTGTTGGGAGGGGCTTGGGTACACCAAGGCATGCAAGGTGAGCTACTCAGGGTCTCTGTCCACAGACAATGCATCCTAGCTTCTTTTGACTTTGAATGATTTTCTAAAAATACCTCCTAAAAATGATAGCAGGAGGTTTATTTGATAGCTTCCTCTGATCCATAAAGTCTAGTGCAAGCCAGTCTCTAAGAAGAAATTTAAGACCTGCCTTTCTTGTGACACATGTAAAAAACAACTTATTGTCCTAGCACTATGCTATTTTTCATCCATCTGTTACTTGCAACATGTAGCTTAAGTTTGAATAAAATAGAAATAGCTTAAACTTGAATATGGTATTCTTTATGAATTTATTAAATTGATACATCTATTTTATGCAAGGTACTACCTAAAGAAGCTTGAGAATTTCCTCATAAACACCCATACTGAAGAGCTAGTATTCCTAGAAATAAACAATATCTGAACAGGAAATTCAACCGTATTTTAACTGGTGTTGTCCTTCATTAAGCTAGAGAAAATTGCACTATAGGAACTGGTAAAGCTGTGCTCATTTTCTTTTCTGTCTTTCCAAGTTTTTATTTAAATTCCAGTTAGTTAACATACAGTGTAAAAATAGTTTCAGGTGTATAATATAGTGATTCAACACCTCCATACATCACCCATTGTTCATCCCAACAAGTGCACTCCTTAATCCCTATCATCTATTTCACCCATCGCCCCCTCCACCTCCCATCTGTAACCATCAATTTGTTCTCTATAGTTGAGTCTATTTTTTGGTTTGCCTCTCTCTCTTTGCTCGTTTGCTCTGTTAAATTCTATGTAAGAGTGAAATCATACAGTATTTGTTTTTCTGATGGACTTATTTCACTTAAGCATAATACTCTGTAGCTCCATCCATGTCGTTGCAAATGACAAGATTTCAGTCTTTTCTATGGCTGAGTAATATCCCATTGTGTGTGTGTGTGTGTATATATATATATATATATATATATATATATATATATATATATATACCATATCTTCTTTATCTCCTTCAGTCAGTGGACATTTGGGTTTTTTCCATAACTTGGCTACTGTTGATAGCACTGCTATAAACATTGGGGTGCATGTGCCCCTTTAAATCAATATTTTTGTATTCTCTGAATAAGTACCTAGTAGTGCAATTGCTGGATCATAGGGAAGTTCTATTTTTAACTTTTTGAGGAACTTCCATATTGTTTTCTACAGTGGCTACATCAGTTTTCTGGGTTTTGGCTTCATTTCTTGTTCTTTTTCTAGTTCCTTTAGGTGTAAGTTTAGGTTGTTTGAGATTTTTCTTGCTTTCTGATGTAGCCCTGTATTGCTATATACTTCTCTCCAACGACCACTTTACTGCATCCCAAAGACTTTGGACCATTGTGTTTTTTTTTTTTTTCAACGTTTTTTTTTTTTTTTTTTTTTTTTTTTTTTAATTTATTTTTGGGACAGAGAGAGACAGAGCATGAACGGGGGAGGGTCAGAGAGAGAGGGAGACACAGAATCGGAAACAGGCTCCAGGCTCCGAGCCATCAGCCCAGAGCCTGACGCGGGGCTCGAACTCACGGACCGCGAGATCGTGACCTGGCTGAAGTCGGACGCTTAACCGACTGCGCCACCCAGGCGCCCCTGGACCATTGTGTTTTTATATTCATTTGGTGTCATGTATTTTTGTTTTTTCTTTGATTTCCTTGTGGACCCATTCATTCTTTAGTAGCATGTTGTTTAATTTCTGTGTATTTATGGTGTTTCCAAATTTCTTCTTCCAGTTTCATGGTGTTGTGACCATAAAATTTGCATGTTAGGATCTCAGTCTTTTTGTATTGTTGAGGCCTGATTTGTGACCAGTGTGTGATCTCTTCTGGAGAATGATCCGTGCGCACTTGAAAAGAATGTGTATTGTGCTGCTCTAGGATGAAATATTTTGAATCTGGTCTAGTGTGTCATTCAAAGCCATTGTTTCCTTGTTGATTTTCTGCTTAGGTGATCTGTCCATTCATGTAAGTGTGGTACTGAAGTCTGCTACTATTATTGGGTTATTATCAACGTGCTCCTTGATATTTGTTATTGTTTTATATATTTGGGTGCCTCCACTTTTGTGGGCATAAATATTTACAACTGTTAGATCTTCTTGTTGGATTGTCCCCTTTTTTATGATATAGTGCCCTTCATCTCTTGTTATAGTCTTTGGTTTAAAATCTAGTTAGTGTGAAATAAATATTGCTACTCCATCTTTCTTTTGATATCCATTTGTATGATAAATGTTTACCCCTCACTTTGAATCCACAGGTATCTTGAGGTCTAAAATGAGTCTCTTATAGGAGGTTTATAGATGGGTCTAGTTTTTTTTTTTTTATCCATTCTGACACCATATGTATTTTTTTAAAAGTTTATTTGTTTTTGAGGGAGACCAAGACAGTATGAGTAGGGAAGGGTCAGAGAGAGAGGAGACAGAGAATCCCAGGCAGGCTGTGTGCTGCCAGCACAGAACTCAAGAAACCTGAACTCAAGAAACCATGAGATCATGACCTGATCCAAAACCAAGAGTCACAAGCTTAACCAACTGAGCCACCTAGGCACCACTGACACCCTGTGTCTTTTGATTACAGTCTTTAGTCCATTTACATTCAGCGGAATTGTTGATATGCATTTAGTGCCATTTTATTACTTGTATTATGGTTGTTTCTGGAGTTTTCTCTGTTCCTGTCTTGCTTTGTCACTTTTGGTCTCTCCTTTTCACTCAAATAGTCCCCTTTAATATTTCTTTCAGGGCTGGTTTAGTGGACACAAAGTCCTTTAGTTTTTGTTTGTCTGGGAAACTCTTTATCTCTCTTTCTATTCTGAATGATAGCCTTGCTGGATAATGTATTCTTGGCAGCAAATTTTTCCATTCAGCACTTTGAATATATCATGCTTCTCCCTTCTGGCTTGCCAGGTTTCTATGGAGAGATCTGCAGCTAGCTTTATGGGTCTTTCATTGTAAGTTAGGAACTTCTTTTGTCTTGCTGCTTTTTAGGATTTTTTCTTTAACACTCTATTTTGCAAATTTAACTGCAATATGTCTTGGTATTGGCCTGCTTTTGTTGATTTTTTTTCACATCTGACAGATACATAGTGTGTTTTATTGAAAGAAACTAAAACCTCAAAATGTTCTCTGAAACAAATTGGTTAATCAGTCCCCACCTTTTTGCTTCTTCACGATCAGGAATCCTGCTGTTAATAAAGCTTCTATCTTCTTATGACTGCCTTCATGTTCCTTTTCATCAGGTTTTTTCCTTTCCTGTCTAAACAAAGAATGAATGTGTATATAGTCTTGATGGGAGAGAGTCAAAGTCAGGATTTTGTCCCATGGCCAAGAGGAAGCTCCAAGATATTGTCTCCAAGGTCGTATGTCATCTAAAATCATGGACATGTAATAATAAAAATGATGATATTGTTGGCTAACATTTATTAAAGTCCTATTATAGGTGGTAAATTAATGTGCCTCTTTCTTTCTTTTTAGCCTTAGTTATCCCTTTACTTACAAATGCACCTAAGAAATGTTTATTGAATCACCTTAGATAGATGTTTGATTAGATTCATTCATTTATTGATACCTTCTGCCCATATGTTGGGGGTACAGCAGTGAACATAAGATATCCCTATTCTCAAAAAACTTAGATTCTAGTGGGGTGGGGGACAGACAATACGCAAATCTACTTGTCAGGTAATAAGTGCCGTAAGGAAAAAAAAACAAAAAGAGGGAAAAAACAATAGTGATAGAAGCAGAGTAGGAAGCATTATTTAAAAAGTTTATAAGGGTGGTCAGATAGAGGAGAATTACAAATTTTTGTTTTGACGTTTTGGAATTGTTAAAGTTTCCTTTTTCTCATAGAATAAATTCAGATAATCTAAATCCCTTTAGGGCAGCAATTCCAGAATTTGGACTCTAACTTGTTAAAGCTCTCTTGACATGCATTTGCACACCTTCAGAGATGTACCTGGAGAAGGCAAATAATCTAAAGAAGCATGAGCATATGACTCTAGAGGTTACTTTGCCCTTAACTTGTAAAACAACATTTGTAGCCAGTCTAATGTCAATCAGCAAAGGTTGACAGATGATTCATCCGTGTTCGTACCATTGTTGGTCCCTGTTATTGTTTTTCTCCTCACATTTTATTTATTTATTTATTTATTTATTTATTTATTTATGTATTATTTTAAAAATTTATTGCCAAGTTAGCATATGATGCAACAATGATTTCAGGAATAGATTCCTTAATGCCCCTTACCCATTTAGCCCATCCCCCCTCCTACAACCCCTCCAGCAGCCCTCTGTTCTCTATCTTTAAGAATCTCTTATGTTTTGTCCTTCTCTCTGTTTTTATATTATTTTTGTTTCCCTTCCCGTATGTTCATCTGTTTTGTCTCTTAAAGTCCTCATATGAGTGAAGACATATGATATTTGTCTTTCTCTGACTAATTTCACTTAGCATAATACCCTCCGGTTCCATCCACGTAGTTGCAAATGGCAAGATTTCATTCTTTTTGATTGCCGAGTAATACTCCATTGTATATATATACCACATCTTCTTTATCCATTCATCCATGGCTGGACATTTGGGCTCTTTCCATACTTTGGCTATTGTTGATAGTGCTGCTATAAACATGGGGGTGCATGTGTCCCTTCAAAACAGCACACCTGTATCCTGTGGATAAATGCCTACTAGTGCAATTGCTGGGCCGTAGGGTATTTTTTAATTTTTTGAGGAACCTCTATACTGTTTTCCAGAGTGGCTACATCATTTTGCATTCCCACCAGCAGTGTAAAAGAGATCCTCTTTCTCTACATCCTTGCCAACATCTGTTGTTGCCTGAGTTGTTAATGTTATCCATTCTGACAGGTATGAGGTGACATCTCATTGTGGTTTTGATTAGTATTTCCCTGATGATGAGTGATGTTGAGCATTTTTTCACGTGTCAGTTGGCCATCTGGATGTCTTCTTTGGAGAAGTGTCTATTCATGTCTTTTGTCCATTTCTTCACTGGATTATTTGTTTTTTGGGTGTTGAACTTGATAAGTTCTTTATAGATTTTGGACTAACTCTTTATCTGATATGTCATTTGCAAATATCTTCTCCCATTCTGTCAGTTGCCTTTTAGTTTTACTGATTGTTTCCTTTGCTGTGCAGAAGCTTTTTATCATGATGAGGTCCCAATAGTTCATTTTTGCTTTTGTTTCCCTTGCCTCGGGAGATGTGTTGAGTAAGAAGTTGCTGCAATGTGTTTGTTGATTTTGACAGGAGTTCTCTGTGCCTCCTGGGTCTGGATGTCTTTTTCCTTCCTCAGGTGAGGGAAGTTTTCAGCTATTTCCTCAAATAAATTTTCAGTCTCTTGTTCTCTCTTCTTCTGGGACTCCTATACTAGGAATGTTATTATGTTTGATGGAGTCACTGAGTTCACTAAGTCTATCTTGTGTTTCATAATTCTTCTTTCTGTCCATTTTGTTCAACTTCATTGTTTTCAATTTTTTCTTCTGTGTCACTTACTCCTTCCTCTGCTTTTTCCATCCTTGAGTTCTTGCATCCAGTAGGTTCCCAGTATCAATTATGGCATTTTTCATCTCTGATTCTTCTTTAATTCTTGTATCTCTGTGGTAATGGCCTCCCTTAAGTCTTCCATTCTTTTCTCAAGCCCAGTGACTATCCTTAGAATCATTGCTAAATTCTTCATCAGGCATGTTACCTATATCTGTTTCACTTAGATATCTGGCCATGACCTTATCTTATTGTTTCATTTGGGATAAATTCCTCCATCTTGGCATTTTTGTCCAAATCTCTGCCTTCCTCTGTGCATTAGAAAGGCCTGTTATCCTTCCTGTTGTTCAGAGTAATGGCTTTGTGAAGAAGAGGTCATATGGTGTCCAGGCCTGGTGCTTCAGTAAGTGAGTGACTCTGGTGTTTGTTGTGTGCACTCTGCTGTTGTGTTTGGGTTGCTCTGTCCCTCAGGCCAGTCATCTGGAGAGGCTCTGCTTGCCTGGAGAGGCTCTGCTTGCCTGCTATGGGCAGTGTTTGGAGCTTTGCCAGAATGTGATGAGTTTAACTAGCTGTGCTCTGGTCTGCTTGTTAAATGAGACCTGATGCTGCTTCACTAGAACTGAAGCCTTGAAAAACTCCCTGGTTGGGAGATGTGGTGTGGATGGGGATTTGTGCTAGTCTTCTGGGAGGACCCTGCCACCCTAGGACTGAGGTACACTTACCCAAGGAGGGCAGTACAGGCAGAGTGCAGGGGGAAGCTATGTTCATTTTCATCTCGGGAAATGCAAAAGTCTGTTTGTTCAGATTATAGATATGGCATGTCAAAACCATTAAAGCCACAGTGAAGAATACTCTTTTCTCCCCATACAGATAAAAATAGGAAACTGGCATATTTGATATGAGTAATACAGTGTGTTTCTAAAGTTATATTTGAAATATTCAACTTAACGTATTTTGGGGCAAATTGATTTAAAAGGTCATTTCTGAGTAATCTTTGTGATACTTGTTGTCTAAAAAAATCAAAGGTATATACCTGAAGATGATTATCTTCTATTATCCCACCCAGAATTGTCAAAACATGTAAAAAAGACTTTATTTTCATTGCTCTGATATCGTCACCATGTATCTGAATCCATTATTTTTAGTCATTTTCAGCCTCATTTTCCAGAAAAAGAAAAAAGCTTCCAAAAAAGGCACTCAACTCCTAGACCTTCTCTTACAAAAACGGTGGTTTCAGCTAGGCCAGAAAGCTTCTTGATTTTGTATTTGACAGATGCTACTTAACAAAATGTGACTGAGGAAAGGGGCTATGTGCTTTGCTTTAGTGAATGAAATAAAAACTACTGGTATTGTATAGCTTTGAGAGAAAATTCTTGAGTTTTGAAAAACCATTCTTAGATTAAGTATTCTCCCTATAATGTGTTAAATACAATTTGCTTACTTTTGCCAGTTCCTATAAGAATTTGGAATTAATAAAGTCTAGATTAATGAAGTTTTATTATAAATGTAATAAAGTTGCATCAAAAAAGTAGATTATGCCATAAGATTCTTTTTTCTTTTAAGTATGTTCCACGCCAAACATGGGGCTTGAACTCAGATCCCTGAGATTAAGAGTTGTGTGCTCTACTCATTGAGCCAGCCAGGGGCCCCAGGACATAAAATTCTGCAACAAGAATGTGATGAATGGTATAGCATGTACCTGGCACACTGGTCAAGTCTTTTCACTGTATCTGTATTAAAGGTTTCACTGAATCATTATTTGGGGAGGATTTTCTTTCCCTTCAGTAGAACCACTTTATTTTTTATTTATTTATTAAAACAATTTTTTTTAATGTTTGACAGAGAGATAGAGCATGAGTGGGGAAGGGGCAGAGAGAGAGGTAGACACAGAATCCAAAACAGGCTCCAGGCTCTGAGCTGTCAGCACAGAGCCTGATGTGGGGCTCGAACTCACAGACCGCGAGATCATGACCTGAGTCGAAGTCAGACGCTCAACAGACTGAGTCACCCACGCACCCCATTTATTTATTTTTTAAATGTTTATTTGAGAGAGAGGGAGAGTGCAAGCAGGGAAGGGACAGAGAGAGAGCGAAACACAGAATCCGAAGCAGGCTCCAGGCTCTGAGCTGTCAGCACGGAGCCTGATGTGGGGCTCGAACTCACAGACCGCGAGATCATGACCTGAGTGAAGTCGGACATTTAACCAACTGAGCCACACCAGCACCCCATTAGTAGAACCACTTTATACATTTATAGCTTTAAAATGGAAACCTTCTGTTTGATTCCAAAGCTTACCTTTTTGAAATTATACTTGGAATATTCAATTAAACATATTTTGGAATTTGGTCATTTAAAGGATAATTGCTAAGTGTTTATCATTTCTCTGATATTTAAGAATGCAAAGTTGTATGCCTGAGAACACACATGTCCTGTATCTCATATCCTATATATCTGTATAGAATATCTGGTATTTGAGGGGCATCTGGGTGGCTCAGTCAGTTAAGTGTCCAACTCTTTAATTTTGGCTCAGGTCATGATCTCACCATTGTGAGATCAGGCCCCACAATGGGTTCCATACTGAGTGTGGAGTCTCCTTAAGATTCTCTCTCCCTCTCTCTCTGCCTCTCCTTTGCTCATGAGCACATGCTTTCTCTCAAAACAAAACAAAAAACAAAAAAAGAAAGAAAAGAAAAAAAAAAGTCTTGTATTTGATATATACCAAAGCTTGGCAAGGGGAGGAAGGGAAGGGGACTTGGGAAGGAAAAAGTCCAAGCAAACTGATGCTTCTTATGCTCCTCCCTCCAGGTCTATCCCACAACGATGCGCGCTTTGGGGATGGGGACCAGCGGCTCCCTGTGTCGCATTGGTGCAATGGTGGCACCATTTATATCCCAGGTACAGTCCAGGAGTTTTTGTAGGGGGGCGGGGGAAGAAGTCTAAAGTAGATGGGGAAAGATGCATTCCACGTCCTTTCAAGTTAAGGGTTTAATCAGGGATTTCTGTTTACTTAGTGATTTTTCTTGAGTTGCTGAATGAACTCAATTTTTCTTGAGTTGAATATGGGTTAGGGAGAGAGGCTAACTAAAAGCTTCCAGGCTTGTAGCTGGTCAATAAACTGTATTTCATCTCATGCAGGGTTTGAATTTTGTGGGGCATTGTTGTGGGAAGATAGAAAAGAAATGGAGGATGCGAGGAGCTTGCGCAGTTGAATGACAGTTGGTTTGAGCCCTGACCCTATTCTGGGGCACAACTGAAAAACAGACTATAGAAGTGCCCGGAGGCATTTGTGGGCAGCATAAGTCTAGTGCTAGGGCAAACCTAGTGCAGACTGGGATAAAAATCCAAAGGTGGCCTGGAATCATGGATGGACCCTTGTTTGAGGAAGGATATAGGCAGATATGGTGCTACACATGGTAATGTTTCTTCAGAGGGCTAAACAGCTGGCTCATCTTCACTGGTCCTTCTCTTTTGGCCACAGAAATGGAAATCCACCCAAGCTGACTGCAGCAAAAAGACAGGAGTGAGGCTAGGCCCTGGGAGAATCTGATCCAGGCAGCGGTGGTAACAGGGACTCAGGCCCTCTCTTCCTCATGTCCGTCTGGGCCCATAGTCACTCCTTTGCCTTTCTGAGCATTCAGGATTTACCCCACTCTCCCTGAAGACCAGTACTATGCTTGCCTGTGTACAAGGCCATCCCATGAATCTCAAACGTAGACCCTTAGATCCAGCCACCAGAAGACACTGATGCACTCTCTCTGCATCCGTAGAAAGGGACTGTCACTAGTCATGTCTGGTCAGATGTTCATACTTGAGCTAAATCAGTTGTGACCAGGAGTCAAGGTTACCTACAAATGCAGCTGGGGGAAATGCAGTTTTCAAAGAAAGGAGGTTGTTGCGGGCTGAGCAGTCTGTCTCATGTATTTGCTATAAAATTGTTTGTGTGTTTTTAGCTATTTTGGGAGTGCTTTTTCCACTCATCTTAAGGAAAAATGAGGGCAGCTTTTGTCTAGTGATTTTCAAAGTTCTGTTATACTGACGACTTCACAATTTTCAGAAAAGAACATAGTGGTGAAACACAGAAGTAAATTATTAATCCTGTTTCTGGATGATCAGGCCAAGGTATAGTTTATTTTCCAAGCTTTCATTAGAAATTGAGACTGTTTTTCAACCACTTGAAGGAGGTTTTCTGGGTATTTGTGGGTATTTACCCTAGAGACCACATGGCTTTTAGTGGTTTTGTGGACCAGGAAAGATTGCCTACTGGGACTGAGTCTTCTGGGGCCATAAGGCTCTGGTCTGCTTAGTGTCCTGCAGCCAGAGGGTCACAACTTTTTATAGTTAAGTCACTCGTCTCTATATCTGCCCCCCCTCATTTGTAAAATAAAGATCAATGATAGCACCTACAACATAGATTTGTTCTGAGCATCAAATGAGATTAACACATGGAAAGCACTATGACACATAGTAAATAATTAATGCTACCTAATAGTAACAATGATCACTAATAGGGCCAAAATGCTAAATATTCAAACAAATGTTTCTCAATCACAAAAGTACTTTTAAGTCCGGTATTTCAATCACGATACAATTGGAATGTTTTGCTTTCTTAACAGATCTGGAATGGGAAGTTAGAATCCACTCCTAGGATATGTGCCTGCATTTGGGGTGGGGTGAGCTGCTTCCAGTGAGGTCTTCGTGTCGCTCTAATGAGCTCATAATCTGTCAGCCTTCCCTTGGACGTGGTTCTCAAACTTCAGTGTGTGTCAGAATTACGAGTAACACGGTAACAAGAAGGTTGCTAGATTCCGGCCAGAGATAGATGCTGGTCTGTGGGACCACTACAGTAGTTGTAACAAGTCCCCAGAGCAAAGCTGATGGGATTGGTCTGTGGACCGCCTGCTGAGAAGCACGGCCATCAACAGGGAAAATACCAACCAAGAGACAAGCTTTCCTTGCACTTAATTCTTCCTCTTCCCCCTTCCCTTTTCACTCCCCTCACTCTTGCCTCCTCCTCTTCCTCCTCCTGTTGCTCCTCACTTAGGAACCTCTTGTAATGACCCACTCAACAAGCTGACTCCAAAATAATTGTCTGCAAATTCTAGAAACAGTTTGGCAGCTGGCAAAAAAAAAAAAAAAGGACTCAACTAGCTACCATCTATATCTGACTGAACAGAATTGAGACTTATTTTATTCCAACTCAACACCCCATCACCACTTACTACACACTTGGCTCTGTGCCTGGCATTGTTCTAGTTTTATTTAGTTGTAGCAGTAAATAAGTCAGACAAGTTTCCAGTGGTGGGGCTGGAGCTGGCCTGCCCTGGCTTGTGAAAGTGAACTGTTAAGTTTTCAGGAAATTTTACAAGCTGGTTGTGGTCACGGTGGACCTTGAAATTACCCTTGGTGGTAGTGTAGTATGGAAATTAGCATATGGTAGCCGTGGGACTTTTCCAGGGAAAGCCTACTGTTAACGCTTGGCAGAACACCCACCCCAAGATTCTTGCTCTCAAGAGGCTTCCTTTCGAGTTGGGAATTTACAAATATGAAATAATTATGATAATTTCAGATGATATAAGTGCTGTGGAGGTAATTTGATAATCGAAGGGGTGGCAGGCAAAACCTCTCGGGGAAGGTGACAATGGAGTTGAAACCTGGAATATGAGAAGTTGACAACTTACAAAGAGAAATAGCATTTCAAGTAGGATGACTGGTGGTGCAAGGGCCTGGAGATGCGGCTGAGACTGGGGTGTTCCAGGAACAGAAAATAGCTGTGCTGAGTTAAGGGGAGAGATGTACAGGGAGAGAAAGTGCCTGACAGGCATATTGAGGAGTTGGGATTTTTTTCTGAGGAGTAGTGGGAAATAATCGAAGGGTTTTAAGCAGGGAGGTGACATGATGAATTTTGCGTTAGGTTGAGTTGAGTTGATTTTTGTGTATGATTTAAGATAGCGGTCTAGGGGCACCTGCTTGGGATCCTGTCTCTCCCTGTTTCTCTGCCCCTCCCCTGTTCACCCAGGTGTTCTCTCTCTGAAAATAAATAAATAAACATTAAAGATTTTGGCTTAGGTATCAGGGTAATGCCGGCCTTGTAAAATGAGTTTGGAAGTGTTCCCTCTTATATGTTTTGAAGGAATTTGAGAAGGATTGGTATTGATTCTTTAAATGTTTGGCAGAATTTACCAGTGTAGCCAATGGTCTTAGACTTGGGTTTGTTGGGAATTTTTTGATTACTGATTTAATCTCCTTACTAGTAATTTACCTGTTCAGATTTTCTATTTTTTTTAAGGTTTATTTATTTATATTCAGAAAGAGAGAGCATGAGCAGGAGAGGGGCAGAGAGGATTCCAAGCAGGCTCCATGTTGTCAGCACAGAGACTAATATGAGGCTTGATCTCATGAACCGTGACATCATGACCTCAGCTGAAATGAAGAGTCAGGTGCTTAACTGACTCAGCCACCCAGGCACACCCACATTTTCTATTTCTTCATGATTCAGTCTTAGTAGACGGTATATTTCTGGGAATCTTTCCATTTCTTCTAAGTTGTCCAATTTGTTGATATAATTGTTCATAATAGTCTGTTATGATCCTTTGTATTTCTGTGGCATTAGTTGTAACATTTCCTCTTTCATTTCTGATTTGAGTCCTCTCTCTTCTTGGTGAGTCTAGCTGAAGGATTGTCTTTTTTTTTTTTTTTTTTTACCAAAATAGCTCTTAGTTTTATTGATCTTTTCTATTGTCTCTTTAGTGTCCATTTATTTCCACTTTGATCATTGTTATTTCCTACATTCTATTTTTTTTTAATGTGTATTTATTTTTGAGAGAGAGAGAGAGAGAGAGACAGAGTGAGAGTGGGGAGAAGCAGAGAGAGAGGGACACAGAGCCTGAAGCAGGTTCTAGGCTCTGAGCTCAGCACAGAGCCCAATATGGGGCTCGAACTCACGAACTGCGAGATCATGACCTGAGCCAAAGTCAGACACTTAACTGACTGAGCCCCAATTTCCTACCTTTTATTAACTTTAGGCTTCATTTGTTCTTTTTCTAGGTCCTTGTGGTATAAAGTTAAGTTTTTTAGTTGAGATCTTTCTTATTTCCTGAAATAGGCTTTATCACTATGAACTTCCCTCTTAGAATGGCTTTTTATGTATCCATAAGTTTTAGTATGTTGCATTTCTATTTTCATTTATCTCACGGTATTTTTTTATTTCTCCTTTGATTTCTTCTTTGACTCCTTGGCTGTTCAGTAACATGTTGTTCCATTTCAACATAATTGTGAATTTTCCAGTTTCTTCTTGTAATTAGTTTCTAGTTTCATACTAATGGGGCAAAGGGTACTTGATAGGAGTTTAGTCTTCTTAAATTTATTAAGACTTGTTTTGTGGTCTAACACATTTATTATCTATCCTGGAGAATATTCCATGTATCCTTGAGAAAAAGGTGTATTCTGTTGCTTTTGGATGGAATCTGTATATATGTTGAGTCCATCTGGTCTAACATGTCATTTAAGACCAATGTTTCCTTATTGATTTTCTGGTTGGACAATCTATCCATCGATCAAAGTGTGGTATTAAAGTCTCGTATTATTGCTACTTATTTCTCCCTTTGGTGTGTTAGTATTTGCTTTGTATATTTAGTGCCTCTCTGTTGGGTACATAAATATAAGTGCTATGTCATTTTTGTTGAATTGATCCCATTATCATTTTGTATTGCCTTTCTTTGTCTTTCACAGTCTTTGTCTTAAAGGCTATTTTGTCTGATAAAATATAGGTACCGCAGCTTTCTTTTTGTTTCTATTTGCATGGAATATAATTTTGCATCCCTTTGCTTTGAGTCTGTTTGCATTTTTACATCTGAAGTAAGTCTCTTATACACAACATTGAGATGGGTCTTGTTTTTGTAGCCATGCAGCCACTCTGTGCCTTCTGATTAAAGACTTTAGTCCTACATTTAAAGTAATTATTGATACGTATGCACTTACTACCATTTTGTTCATTGTTTTCTGGCTTTGTTCTTCTTCTTCTTCTCTTGCTTTCCCTTTGTGACTTGATCATTTTCTGTAGAGGTTTGCTTGGATTCTTAATCTTTTGTGTATCTACTCTAGGTTATTGCTTTGTGATAACCACGAGGCTTATGTAAGACCTTGTATAGATACAACAGTCTATTTTAAGTTGATGACAGTTTAAGTTTGAACTCATTTGTAGGCATCCATTTTTTTACTTACCCATTTTATGTTTTTGATGTCACACTTAACATCTTTTTATTTTGAGTATCCATTCACAGATTAGTGGAGGGGTTTTTTTTGTTTTGTTTTTTTGCTACTTTATGGGGTGGGGCAGAGGGAAAGTGTGAAGCTGGTACTGCTTCTCTCGAGAGTGGTGTAGTCAGCCCCTAAATGTATGTTGAAGTGGAAGTCTGCCCCTCAGGCCACACCTTGAAGATAAATGAATCGGCCTCTTTACAGAAAGACTGGTTGTGTGTTTGCCATGTTTCAATGTGTTTCAATCGGCCGTGCCTGCGCTGTGCTCTGGGTGGGGTCAGAGGGCAGGCAGCCAGCTGGCAACTGTTTCTGTCTGTTGCGGTCTTATGGGACCAATGAATAGAAGTTCTGCTGGCCACTAGAACCAGATGACCAAGGGGTGTCCCTGGGTGGCAGCCACCAAAACTGGGGCAGACATATGTTTAAGCTCCTTTCCGGGAGATGCTGGTGACCTGGAGTGAGCCAGAGGGAGAAGATGGCACTCACCCTCTGAAGGGTCTGGGGAGGATTACAGTTGGCCCCTAAATGTGTATGTAGTTAGACACCTGACCACAGGCTACAGCTATGAAGATCAGCTAATTGGCCTCTTTTCCAGAAATCCAGACAGACAGAGTTTCTGTGTGCTGGCTTTCCACTGCTGTGTCCTGTGGTGTAGCTGGTTACAGTACAGGAACTGTTTGCTTGTTATATTCCTGTGGACCCATAAACTTCAGCCCTGCTGGCCATCGGAGACAGGTGATCAGATGTCTCCTGGGCAGTAGCCACAAAAACTAGGGCACCAGACATGTGCACGAGCTCCTTCCTTGGAGATACCAGAGATCTGGAGCAAGGTCGAGGGAGGATGTAAAGCTGGCAACTGCTGGCCTCCATATTTGGAGAATATTTCAGTAAATTCCTCGTTGTGGTTCAAGTAGATGCTTGCCTATCAGGGTGATGCTTTAAGAGAAGAAAATAGGCCTCTTTCACAAAAAGACTGGATGTGTTTCAGTGTGTTGCCTCTGTACCCTGGGTGGGGGTGTGGGAGGGTGGCAGTTGGTGGGGGAGGGAGAGCGGGGATGGGTGGGAGGGAGGGGTAGGTAGCCAGGTGAGTTCATGTGAGCCCTTTAAGAACTGTTTCTCAGATTGATGTGGCTGTGTGGATCTCATGGATACAAGCCCATTCATTGGCTTTCAAAGCTAGATGTTGTGGGGACTCATCTCTCAGGCACAGGTCTTAAAAGTTGGGGTGCCAGATGTGGGATTCAAACCCTTAGGTCCTCAGGGAGAAGCTTGGAGTTCTAAGTTCCCTCCTGATTGTGGCGGCTGCACCAGGGGTGGGGTTTATGGCAAGATTGTGTCTCAGCCTCTCCTACTGTTTTGATGTGGATTTTTTTCTTGTTTACCTTACGCTTAGGAGTTGCTCGGCTAGTTTCTGTGTTTCTTTCAGAGGAAATGGTTTCCCATTTAGCTGTAGATTCAGTCTGTCCACAGAGGAGTTGCTTTCAGGATCCTCCTATGTTGCCATCTTGAATGGGAACTTTTTAGGTTGATAACAACATACATTTTGTAGTCTGCTTTTTGTATGCAACAATACATTGCAGACATTTTTTTCATAGGAATAAAAGTCAAGCTCTCTGTTGATGCTGAAAAATAGACACTTGTATGCATATTCCAAAAGTAAATTTCCAATTACTTTATCGGTTCTATATTGTTGAAGGTCTAGACTATTGGATATTTTTCTATTATAAATAACAGTAATGAGCGTCCTCGTGCTTGCATTTTTATCTAACTTTGGGATTATCTCTTTAGGATAAATTCCTAGGAATTGGAGTGGTAAGTAGGTCAAGGGGTCTGCTCATTTTCCATTTTGACACATTGTGCTAAAACTCTCCTTTGGAATGTTGCACTGGTGAGTAAGGTCTTGCTGCTTCACAGATTTGCCAACTGGGTTTGTCAGTCTTTGTCATATTTGCTAGTCTCACTGGCAATAAATGATCTTTGTTATTATGTTTAGCATTTCTTTGACGAGTAATGAAACTGAATGTTCTTTGCGCATTTTAATTGGGTATTTTATCTTTTTTAGCTTGTCCATTCAGGGTCCTTCCCATTTTCCAATTCAGTTTTAAATCCTTGATTGGTGAGTCCTTCATACATGGAGGATTTTAACCATTTTTCCGGCATATTGTAAATATTTGTCCCAATTTTCCATTTGTTTTTCATTCTTATTTATGTTCTCCTTGCTTTGTACAGAAACTGTAAGTTCACAAATTTATTAGTATTTTCTTTACAACTTCTGTGTTCTGTGATTAGGATTGTGAAAATACACATCTCCTTGCCCATACTCTGTGGACTTCTCATTTTGGGGGAGAGGATTCATAAGCATTTTATTGAAGTATAGCATGCATATAAAAGTGTTTAAAAGCATCCCTGGTTCCGATCGAGAAATCCCTGACTTGTCCTCTCCCAGGCCATTGGGATACAGCAGTAGGAGGCCTAATGCAGCAAACAGCTTTATGATTCCCTAGATGGAAGGCCAGTGGTCCCTACACACTTGATTTAATAACCTATTTTTTACTCCTGGATTAGAAATGTCTATTTGCTTACCTTTCCACAATTTCTTGGTCTATTTCTAGCCTAACTATTTTAGTCCATTAATCTGTCTGGTTTCGTCATTGTCATATTCTTATTAGTTGAATATTTATAGTACATTTTCAAAACTGGCTGCCTAGGCCCCACCTAATTGTTCTTTTTTCTCAGATAAGCCTCAGAATCATTTAATTACAATGTGCCTCCCTTGCCTGTCCAAATCCTATTAAGATTTTAATGATTAATTCATTAAATGTATCCATTAATTTAGGAAAAAATGGACTTTTCTTCCCCCTTGGTATTATCTTCCTAAGAGCAGAGTTTGTGTCAATTTGTTCAACGTTTGTTCTATGCTGTTCCTTGCTGACATGTTAGTGTTTCTTCAAAGAGCTCCTGCATATCTTGTTAAATTTATTCTTAGGCATTTTAAGGCTTTTCATTGTTATTGTGAATAGATTATTTGCTTTCATTATAAATTCTAGTCTTGCATTCTAAGTTATTTGTATTTGGAAAAGCTGTTGATTTGCAAACAGCCAGCTCACTGAATGCATTCAAGATGGTTTTTCATTCGAGCCTCTTGAGTTTTTCAAATTTATAATCGCATCTGTATTGTGATTCTAGTCTATCCCTCCAGATGGAATGCTTCCAGTCAACATTTATTTAAAAAATTTTTTAAAAATGTTTATTTATAATTGAGAGACAGAGCACAAGCGGGGGAGGGTCAGAGAGGGAGACAAAATCTGAAGCAAGCTCCAGGCTCTGAGCTATCAGCACAGAGCCTGATGCAGGGCTCAAACTCATATGCCGTGGGATCATGACCTGAGCTGAAGTTGGATGCTTAACCGACTGAGCCATCCAGATGCCCCTCAAGTCTCATTTAATGTACTTACGATTCCATAGCTTACAAAAGGTAAACTCACCCCCATTGACTTTCTTTCCTTCTCTTTCCAGCCAAACTACTTGAATGGGTTCCTTTCCTACACTGTCCTCACTTCCTTTCCCCACTCATTCCCTTGCCCCCAAACCTGCTGCAGCCATCCCTACTCCACCAAAATGATTCTTGATGGTGTCTCTGATGATGACCATGTCTCTAAATTCAAACCTTGTTTTAATCTCCCATCACACTTGACTTCTCCCTCACTGTAAACACTGATGGCTACCTCTTCCCTTGGCATCCATCACCTGGCACACTTTGGGTTTTCTCCTGGATCGCCAGCTGTTCCTTCTCAACTTGTGATTGATCTTCCTCTGCTTTTTCTCTATTGTTGAGGATTCTCGGTGCTCAGTTTTAGACCCTCATCTTTTTATAATCTATCTCCATGTAGGTGATTTCACCAATTTTTATGATTTTAGTTACCAGTCATTTGCTCATGAATCCCAACTTTGTATCTCTGGACTAGGTCCTTCTTCTGAACTCCGGATTCATGAATGTAATCACCTCCTGGGCATTTCCACTCAAATGTCTCAAAATCATACTCAGGATATCTTTCCCAAACGCATTCCTCTTACACAGTCCCCATCAGTGAATGTTGTCACTTTCCAACCTGGTCTTCACTCCCTTCACCCTCCCCAGCTATTCAGTCCCCAACCATGTGGATTTAGCCTCCTAGTAGATCCTGCATAATTCACCTTCCCTCCTTTTTCACCACCTGCACCACTCTGGTTCAAACTACCCTCACCACACTGGGCTGCCAAGAGAGCATCCGGACTATTCTGCAAGCTCTTACTCTCCTTCAACTTCCTCTCCTCCCTGTATCCATGTTGATCTGTGTTCTTTTGTTTATAATCCTTTATTGTCTTGCCCTTCCTCTTAGACGAAGACCCAGATCCTCAACTTGGTTTACAAGACTCCACCACTAAGGCTCCCAACCTTGTGCTCATACCCATTTACCTAGCTGTAAGCAATCTGGTGTTTGTAGTTGATTACCACAGTTACCGCCTTCCGGGATTCTCTCACTTGCTATTCCCATGGACTGGAAACTTCTCCCTTTCTACCCTGTCTCCACTTCCAGTAAGCTAGGATTCTCTGCTCAGAAAAGCCCTCCCTGATGCCTTAAATTAAGTCTGGTCTCTCTGCTGTGAGCTTTTATGACCCCTTGAAATTTTCCTTCAGATTATCAGATTATAATTGCTGATTTGTTTTGCCAGGCTATTCAAAATTGCTCTCTTCCAACACTTTAAGCCCTGTGAGGACAATATGGGCTTGTTTTACTATCTTTTGTATTTCTAGCTCCTCCAGTACCTGGCATGTAGTAGGCATCAAAACATTTTTTGAGGGGCACACCTCGGTGGCTTAGTTGGTTGAGCATCCTACTCTCAGCTCAGGTCATGATCTCATGTCATGATCTCACGGTTCGTGGGTTGGAGCCCTGCATTGGGTGCTGTGTTGGCAGCTCAGAGCCTGGAGACTGCTTCCAATTCTGTGTCTCCCTCTCTCTCTGCCTGTCCCCACTTGCACTCTGTCAAAAAAGAATACAAGTTAAAACATTGTTTTTGAATGTTTTAATATAGAAAATGCATTTATTTTTTATTATTTAAGTAATCTCTATACCCAACATGGGGTTTGAACTCATGACCCCAGTATCAAGAGTCACATGCTCCTCTGACCCAGCCAGGTGCTCCTGAATTTATTTTTTATATTGATTTTGTATCCAACTATTTTACTGAAATAGTTTCAGTCTTTGGGAAAGCTGATGCTAACAGAGAATTCAATGTGCAAGAGACTTGTTGGGGAACACCTGGCAGGGCAAATGAGGGAGGGAGCAGGAGTGGGTGGGGAGAACTTTCACACCGTGGTGCAGGGGATAGCAGCGAGGGTCCACTTAGCCAGTGTTTTGTTAGTGAACCCCTAGGTTTTATTTACTGGTACTTATTTACAATTTTTGAATCAATACACTTGAGAGGGCAGTTGGGGTTTTGTGTGTATGTATTTTATTTTTGTTAGGTTTTATAGTCATTGTCTTCCTGGTTTCATTAAAAAAAAAAGGAAATTGGAAGAATAGAAGGGAAGGGGTGATGGGCTACCAGCAGTTATCAAATGTTGTAACTTGTCTATGTACATCTGTGTGAGTATATATGTACCTAGGCTCATATATAAACACACATACACAAACTCTCCATCTATCTACACATATATCTACATATTGCAAAATTTTAAATTTTTATGTAGTCAATTTACCAAGTATTTTCACTTCTAGAGTTAATGTTTTGTATCATGTTTATTGGCCTTCATCATTCATGCATTATTTCTAAAAATATTTCCAATATACTACCAGTTTAACAGCTTTCAGTGTTTTCATCTAAAACATTAAATTCTTTGATCTTTTCACAATTTATTTCTGCTTAAGGCCTGAGGTAAGAATTCAGCTTTAAAAATCAACAAAACAATGGCTAGCTAGTTGTTCCCAGGGCCACTAATCATCCTTTTGTCTGGCTATTCTCAGTTGATTTAACATGACTCCATTGTTGGAAACCCCCACTTCCATACTGGATTCTATTTTGGCACCAGTATCACACTGCTCATGGTTAGAACGTTATTACCACTTAGGCTGGTGACTTCCCTCAGATTCTCTCACTTGCATTTGTTCTCAGAAATTTCCAGATTTTCCTTGCATGTTAATTCTTTCCAATAAACCTTAGGGTCAATTTTTTTCCCCTAAATTGACTAAAAAAAAAAAATCCTACTGGAATTTGGATTGAGAATCCATTAGAATTACAGATGACTTTGAGAAGTATACTTTCACAATTTTCTAAGAACTAGATTTACTCAATTTTACATATTCTTTAGTTACAATTTTCTTCATATACGTCCTACACATTTCTTATTTATTCCTATTTTTTTATTTTTTGTCCCTATTGTGTCTCACACATTTAATATTCTTTGTTGTTTTTATTTATTTTTTATTTTTTTTTTTTTATTAAATTTTTTTTTTTCAACGTTTTTTTATTTATTTTTGGGACAGAGAGAGACAGAGCATGAACGGGGGAGGGGCAGAGAGAGAGGGAGACACAGAATCGGAAGCAGGCTCCAGGCTCCGAGCCATCAGCCCAGAGCCTGACGCGGGGCTCGAACTCACGGACCGCGAGATCGTGACCTGGCTGAAGTCGGACGCTTAACCGACTGCGCCACCCAGGCGCCCCTGTTGTTTTTATTTTTGAGATTTGACCCATGGATTAGAAGTGGAGATTTTGCTGTTATATTTCTGTTATTTCAGTTTGACACTCTTTTAGTCAGAACACATTCTAGGATTTTAAATCTTTTAGGTTCATTTTATGCCGCAGAACATGGTCTATCTTAGTGAATGTTGCAGGGGCAGTAGAAAAGAAAACGTACTTTGCTGCTGTTGGGTAAGGTGTCCTGTAAATGTCAGTTAGACCCTGTTGGTTGATGGTGTCATGAAGTTCTTCTATAGCCTCCATTTTCTGCCTAGTTCTATCAATTGTTGAGGGAGGACAGTCTTGAAGTTTCCAACTGTATGTGGATCTATCTAGATCTCCATTCAGTTTTTACTGAATATATTTTGAAGCTTTTTGGTACGTAAACCTTCCAAATTGTTTCCTCATTGACTAAACCTTTTATCACTGTGTAATGTCCCTCTTTGTTCCTGTTCTGGGCTGGATTTTAGAAGTAGAGATGAATAGATCTTTCTTTTTGATACAGTACATCAAAGGGGGGCCTGGAAATCCAGGAATTGTAACAGAGAACAGAGAATTCTCAATTGAGAATTGTAACAGAATTCTCAAATTATTTTTATAATCAGGCATTAGGGTTCTTGGTTACAAACAAGAGAAACTGACTTTAGGCAGAAAGGAACTTACTGGAAGACTATCCACTCACATCTACTAGGTGGCTAGAGCCCTGTTAGGAAGCCCAGCACGGTTTCTCTGTAGGGAAGCTAAAAACAAAACAAAACAAAAACCCCCCAAACCCAAAATGCAGTTGCCTCTGGTCCTAGCTAGGAGAGCAGTTAGGTTTTGCAACTTCAGGCAGCTCTGGGTTAATGGATGTAGGAAATGGTAATGTGTGAACTAGCTAGTAACACAGCATGATCTCAGCCAAAGGTTGTGTACAAATTGGTAGAAATTCATTCTGAATGTGGAAAAATGAACACCAGTTTCGATTGTCACACCTGAAACATCATGAACATAGATAGACATGTCATCTTTCCAGACACTACAGATTACATCTCCAAAACCTTTTTCCCTAATTCATCCTGTCAGAACTGAAGGGGACAAGTGGATGTTTGGCAGAGGGAGTTCTGCATAAAATGAACTAGAGGTTGAAAAAACTAAACTGGTATGAGAGTGTGGGAAAACCAGATCTTTTTACCTTTCCTAGGTACTGGTTTGCTCTGGAGATGCCGGAGGAGTGGGTGCAGAGAGGTCTGACCTGGCCAGTACATGCTTATGTCAGTCCCCACTCACAGAATCACACAAAATGCCTGCAGTAGCTGGGCCCAAATAAATAACTCCCCTGAGGCGTCGGGAAGGCACAATTTATAGAATGGCTGCAAAAGACATTCTTTCATGTCTGTGGAGAGATGATTTCCCCTTTGACATAAAAAAAATCAGCTGACAAGTGACTGGGACACAATAAATGGAGTCATTCCTTGTGACTTGCAGGTTCTTATGAGCGCATCCTTCCTGGGGGCCCTGTGTCTTTTCTCATCAGTCTGCATTGTATGTGCCATTTCTGCCTTTACTCTCCCTATTGAGACCAAAGGACGAGCTCTACAGGTAAGTGATGCAGAAATCTCTTAGGTATTCTCAGCTACCACCTTTTGACCAAAGGACATGACCTTGGAGCATGGAAATTCTTTGAAGTAGACATGACATCCAGGTGTGTACTAACACAATGGTGTTGAGTAAAAAGCCTGAGTATCCAGTTGGCTTGCATGTAACTTTGAGCAGCACTGAAGCTAGAGTAACCAATTATTCACTCCAAACCTTTGCTAAACTCTTCAAAGACGATAGTGTGGTGTGATTTTCCCTGAATAATGTCTGTATTCCACTAAAATAACAACTATAAAACTACCATTGCCATTACCAGGTACACAAAGGTAAATGTGAGGCTCTTAATTCATTGTAAGTTTATTAAGAAATCATCTATTACTAGTTTCTAGTGTCTGACAGCTGAGGATGAATGGAGAAGCCTTTTTATTAAATGTATTGATCTACTAAATCACTTCTTATTCCAGCAAATTAAATGAAGACCTGCGAACCAATGTCTACCGGAGAAGAAAAATGCATTTTGTGTTTACAAAGAGCTGTGGCACAGTTTTAAAGACCTGGTTTAATTTCTGTATGCTACTTGGTAATTAAGAAACTGATTACGTATTTCTGAAAAATAAGGCACATGAGAATGAGGTGGGTTAATTTTATATTCCTGTCTTTTTTGGGAGACTACAGAGAACTTTTGTAAAAATATACTTCAAAGATGGGAAGGGTAGGTCTATGGGAGATGGGCAGGGGGAAGTAAAGTTTCTCAGAGAAAGCGCATATATACTTGATATTCTCCCATGAGGTTTGTAGCAAAAGTTGGACTGAAATTTTGTAGCTAAGGCATGAACTTGGGGTTGTATCATTAAGCCTTTCACAACAGTCACCAACTTCACGGCAAAAACGAGCATTTAAATTGCCTCCGTGTTGATGAAAGTTGCTTATTTATAAAATATGCTTAAATGAGTATGAGTCTTGTATATAATTAGGAAGAAGCTGGGAATACACTATTTTTTTCCCATTCTATTTGTATTCTAATTTCATTACTTTATGGGAGAATCTTTGATTCCCATGATGAGATTTAAAAAAATGAAAGTGCAGCAAGCTCTCTGACATCATGTCACCATTTGCCCTTTGTTAAGCAACTGCTTTCACACAGGACATCACACCTGTGCATATCACTTTAGTAGGTTAGGTATGGTGTGGAAAGAAAACACCGAAGGCTTTTACATTTAGATTCTTTGATTGCTATTCAGGCTTACTGCGGACACCTCTAAAACTGGGGACCCTATGGCTTGGCTCATCAATTCCTCCTATCCCCCCTCTGCAGGGGAAAAAAGAACTCACTGCAACTAGAATCAAGTATCACTGTATTACCAAACTATGATAGGGTTTATATCCCTGCTTCCATGAGGGTACAAGTCACCCCTATTTGAACAAGAGGCACAAATAGCTTAAAGTCAGGAAACTTTTCCTGTCAAGGGCCAGACAGTATTTAAGACTCTGTGAGCTAAACATGGTCTCTCTCACACACCCCCAACACTCCACTAGCCTTAAAAAATGCAAAGGGGTGCCTGGGTGGTTCAGTCGGTTAAATGTCCAACTCAATTTCAGCTCAGGTCATGATCTCACAGTTCGTGAGTTCGAGCCCCACACTGGGCTCTGCACTGACGGTGTGGATCCTGCTTGGGATTGTCTCTCCCTCCCTCTCTCTGCCCCCTCCCGTTAGCTCTTGCTCTCTCAGAAATAAATAAAAAACATTTAAGTAATGTTTAAAAATGTAAAAAGCATTGCTAGCTCTCAGACTATTGAAAAGATGGCCATAGGTTAAATTTGGCTAACAGGTCATAGCTGAAATAAATTTTTAGGCCCAAGAGGAATCAGCTCCTGCCCAGGGTGCCTAATCAGCAAACTGAAATTTAGATAACTTTCATGTCCCTGTAAATGTTCCACTTGGCCAGAAATAGTGTGTTCAGTCAGCTGGCACCAAGCCAACTGTGGCCACTTACTTTCTTCCTTATCTTTTAATCCTATAAAAGTTTCCTGCCTTCTGGCCCAGGTTGCAGGTCTCTGGGCTCTTGGGAGTGGACATTGCCTGCTTCATAAAGCATCAGATAAGGTTTGTTTGAATCACCTATGTTGTCTTCTTAAATCATTTTTTTAAACATATTTTTTAATGTTTATTTATTTTTGAAGGAGAGAGAGACAGAGTGTGAGCGGGGGAGGGGCAGAGAGAGAGGGAGACACAGAATCTGAAGCAGGCTCCAGGCTCTGAGCTGTCAGCACAGAGCTCAATGCAGGGCTCAAACCCACAGACCATCAGATCATGACCTGAGCCAAAGTTGGAAGCTTAATTGACTGAGGCACCCAGGTGCCCCTCTTCTTTAATCATTTTTAACTGATTTTGGCAATGAGGATAATCTGAAGCTGACTGCCAATGGCTTGTGGGACAATGAAACACACAGGCAAGGAACCTGATAAACACTTTGAGTTCTCTGTTATTCTAGTCAAAACCAAAGGCTGTGGATGAGTCACTCCAGGCTTTGAGTGCAACTCTCTGATCTAAACAAACTATAGGTTTAAAAATATATATTTATATATGATGATATATAAAAATATGTATATATTAAAATATAGTTCCCAGAAAGGTTCCAGACAATTATAGTGGGAATCTGCAAAGAGAGGCAGCAGTTAGGGAACTCCTAAAGCTTGGAGGTATATCCATTGCATAAACTTCTGGGAGATGTGGGGAAATAAGAAATTTGACCTCTTCTAACCAATGGCACAACACAATGGAAATAGGCACAAGTTGGACTATTAAAAGCCACTGCTAATAAGAATCTTGGAAGCCAAAGGTGCAAAGTTGGTAGGTGGGGAATTGAGCAAAGATGTTAGATTGAAGTGGCCAGTGTGCCCAGACTCCATGCAAGGACATATTGGTCACAGAACAAACACTAGGTCACTTAGCAACCTCAAGAAAAAAAACTCTGTGTCACAAGGTACATAGAAAACACCACAAAATCCTAACCTTCCAGTACATCCCTCTTAGGTATTAATTTGGCTCAGAGAAACCCAAGGCTTAAAGGAATAAGATGTTCAAGTCTCAGAGAACTGAGTGCTTTACCTTCCAGCCCACCTACTTAATGTCTAAGAAGTGTGGTCCTGGAAGCTCAATCTACTGACTAGAAGTGCACTTGAAGGGTTCCCTTATCAACAACCAGGATGGGATACCTATTTTAATTGGTATGTAGAAGTCTCCAAAATTCCAAAATACATTCACTGATTCAGTACAAAAGGCTAATGAGAAGTTAAACAGACACAAGAGTTACCTAAAAGACTCTAAGACCACGGGACATCTACAACCCCTTCAATCTTCCTTTACCTGAGTACTCAGTCTACTAATTCATTACCTGAATTGCCTTTCCACTCTGAAGAGACCACTGGGCCATAAACAAGTGTCCTTGACTTTGGTGGCCTTAAAACTGCAACAGTTCCAAAGCCAGAAACCTAAGACAACAGCTGGGCCTCCCCTGTTGCACCCATCCTGGGGGGTCCATTAAAGCACAGAACCACAGATTGGTGCAATCAACTGTGACACTGGAAAAAAGATTGTTCTTGAAGGTTTTATCAAATCTGAATGCCTCCTTATCTACTCAAAGGAGGGACCTCTGCCCCACACCCCCCCTCCCTCCAGGCTAGGGTTGATGGGACCCTGAGGGCTTCTCTTGTAAATCACTATCAGTTATTCCCTTAAACAGCCAAGGGGAAGCTAAAATTAATGGAAACACTTACAAAGTGAGATCCTTGGAAAACTGGCTGAAGCTGGTGAAGAGTGAGTCTTCTGGGGTGGTTCAATATTGCCAGGGCAAAATCTGAATGAATGTTTCTTTGTGCTCATTGAAACTTGACAAAGTAATTCAAAGACCTTTTTAAAATGGAACTCCATGGTACTGATGAGGGAGCATAAGGTAGGCTGAAGGCCAAGTACAAGCTATCCTCTCCCCTTCCCCCCCTTTCCCCCCCCTTCCCCCCCCTCCCCTGCCCAGCACCCCCCTCCCCCACCCCAGGTGGGATATGTGTGAAATTCCTTGGACATTCCTGGCTACCCCAAACCAGAAAGGGAGAAAATAACCAAACGGTTAAACTGGTAGGAGTCTCCACCAGTTTACAAGAAAAAGGCAATCCTAGGAACTCCCTACTGTCTTAATGTTAATGCCTTGCTAGGGGGACAAACCATTTTAGCTTGATAATAGCTAGGCCTCCAGTAATCTGTGAGTCTTGAGCATATTAGTCTCCTTGGAAACTTACCTTTTGACTTTATCGCCCCCAAGTCCATAGTGTATAACTAGTCATTCTACACAGCTCTTTCTGTCCATGGGTCCTGTCCCTGTGCCTTAATAAAAATCACCTTTTTGCATCAAAGATGTCTTCAAGAATTCTTTCTTCACTGTCAGCTCCAAACCCCACCATCATCCCAAAACCTCATCAGTACCCTATGGTCAGAAGTTGGCCAAATAATGGGGTGCCTGGATGGCTTAGTTGGTTAAGCATTGTACTGATGATTTTGACTCAGGTCATGATCTTGGTTGTGAGATAGGGCTCCAAAGACAAACAGCTCTAAATCAAGAACACAGGAATCTTCTGATTTCTCTTAGTTGGAGATAATCTCCCAGATACAAAAGAGCAAATTGAAGATAAAGTAGTTGGATAGGTAGGTCAGCCCCTTCCTTAATAGCACTCAGGGTGCAACCCAACTCTTTGAGGAATTATAAACAACTATCTTTGTGTTACAAACTGAGTCTTTACAAGAACAGAAAAAGGCCACCCCTCCTTTTTACCAATTCCCAAACCTCCTCTATTCATCTCAAAAGTCTTGATTCTGTAAAAATTCTGGTTTTAGGCAACAAAGATTCTCTTAGAGGAACTTGCATTCTTTCTGTGCCTTTGAGATGTAAATGTCCTAACCCGTCTTTTCTAGGAAACATCTAGGGCCACCTCTTTGGAATGCAATCCTCAGGGAGGCAATTCTTACTTTAAGTCTATTTAGAAATTAGGTAAGTGAAAAATCTTTTAAGTCTTCTCCAGAAATACTAGTAAAAAGTTTGAGCCATCTGATCAGGTAAATTTATTTATCTGCTAGAAAGACAATTTGGATCCAATTATTTATAAATTAGTGGGGATCCGTTTGCATCTGTATGTTTATATATGTGTACATATATGTGCATATACATACATGTCTAAAAATGTTATAGATGTGATTTTTTTCTACCTTCAGAGGGCAGTGCCAAAATTAATTTGCAAAGAGCTTTAAGTTGCTTAAAAACAAGTGTTTATATAAATCAAATATACTCTCTGAAATACAGAAACTAACCCAAATGTTTTTCAAGTTCAAGCGAACTAGGATAATCTTTTTTTTTTTTTTAAAAGCTAATTTCGTTGTCTTAATTAAAACAGACAAGTCTTTAGAGTTACCAGTATTAAATATAATATAGACATAGGACTTGTATTCTATCTAGTTTACTCAAAGTCAAATAAGCTCATGTTTTCTGTTAGAGAATTTGTCAGCAAGAAAGATAAGGTGATGGTTAGCTGTTCAATGTCTCATGAGTAATCTAAAGAACAAGTACATCAACTGATGAGGGAGCATAAGGCAAGCTGAGAGCAAAGCAGAAGCTGGAATATCCCCACCTCCCACCCTGCCCTGGTGGGATATGTGTGATAATCCTCAGGCACTCCTGGCTGTCCAGGGAAAGGGGAAGCAAACACACAGGACAGGAGTCTCCATCAGTTTACAAATGGCTTAGTAAATTACAAGAAAAAAGGCAATCTTATCAATAGCCTGATCTCCAGAAACCTATGGACTCAGTTTCCTAGAGCCCTAATATCACTTTCCCCTCCATAGTGATGTGGGGAACAAAGGCAAGAAGGAAATGGAAGGTAAAATTTCTTTATAACTTGCAACCCAGTGACAAATATTTGAGGCAGGGTGAGAAGAACATTTCTCTGGCAACTCCCTACTGTCTTAATGTTAATGCTTTGCTAGGGAGAAAAACTACCTTAGCTTGAAAATAGCTAAGCCTCAGTTATCCTGTAAGGCTTCTTTAGCATATGAAAATCCCTTTGGAAACTTCCCCTTGGCTTATGCTCCCTCATCATTAACTAGATAGAAAAGTTTACAAATAAACTTTTCAACAATAATTATGGTTTATGGTATGTCTCCTTAAGCATTGTTTCCAGGGGCACCTGAGTGGCTCAGTTGGTTAAGTATCTGACTTTGGCTCAGGTCATGATCTCAGGGTTCATGGGCTTGAATGCGTCAGGCTCTGTGCTGACAGCTCAGAGCCTGGAGCCTGCTTTGGCTTCTATGACTCCCTCTCTCCCTGCCCCTCCCCGACTCTCTCAAAAATAAACATTAAAAAAATTAAAAAAAAAATTGTTTCCAAAATTTTTCTGTGACAGGAAACTTTAAAGTTACACTGAGGTAAATTAAATGGTGGATATTCACTGAATATCTAGATCATTTACAAGTAAGATAAAATACTGAGACCTTAACTACCGAACAGAGGTTTATCCACATATGGCTTCCTTTTACAAGCGAAATAAAACTATTTGGGTCTGTTAAACATGTTTTGTGCCACACTGAAAAATTTTCTGTGAGGAATATACTTCTAGAGATTATAGAATGTATCTACACATTTGACAATCCACAAAGTGCTAGCATAAGAGTCCACAAATGCTTACTGTTGAACAATTAATGACTCTGAGGGTGTTAATAATTCTAAACCATATATATGAATAAAGGAAACATCTCTGCATAAGAGTAAGATGTATTTGGGGTAAGAAAAGGCATCAGATATGAAGATGTGTTTTCACTAAAGGAAAAAGTATAACAATTTGTTCAAAGGGAAACAATGGATTGTGCCAGAATGAGAGGAAAAAAAGGGCAAAATCTGAATGAATGTTTAAAAAGTTTTTGAAGGGTTGTGGAAAAGGAAGTTTCTGTGTGGTTAAGCTAAGACTGGAATGGATTTCTTTGAAAAATGAGTTTTAATATAAAAAATACACTGGTACAAAATTAGAATTTGGTTTTCCGTTAAAAAGAGTTTTCTTAGATTGTGGGTCTGCTCTTAGTGTAAATAAAATATTTGCTTTCTAGGTATGTGGTAGAGTCTCCTCCCTAAAGAAAGAGACCTCAGGATAAGGGAAGCCACCTGGCTAGTGTGCATCCATGACTTCCCTCACGAGCCTGTAACATGAGGCCACCCAACCAAACTGTATGCCTATACATTACCCATACATGGGAGACAAAGAAGTAGAAAAATGTGTAAAAGCCTACGCCACGTGACATTCCAGGCTGTTTTTCGGGTACAAACCCAACTGAGCACGTGTGGGCACACATAAAGTGGCTTCCCAGAAAGAAAAGCCTCGGTGTCACTACTCTTTGTGTGAGAAACCTGCTCCAGGTGGATTACTTACCAGAATTTGTATCTTACCAAAATAACTTACTGTGCTTCATGTTGTCTTTAGCAGGTCTTCAATTATTTAACCCAGTCTTCTCAATACCAAAAGAGCTAAGGTTTTTAAAGTTTTTTCCTTTAGAGAGAGCACATACACCCATGTGAGCCGGGGTTGGGAGGCAGAGGGAGAGGGAGAGAGAATCTCAAGCAGGCTCCAGGCTCAGCCTGGAGCCTGACATGGGGCTGGATCCCACAACCCTGGGATCACAACCTGAGCTGAAATCAAGAGTTGGGTGCTCAACCAACTGAGGCACCCGGGTGCGCCTAAAAGAGCTCAGGTTTTTAAAAAAGAACTATGCAAATTTCTGTATTTGCCTTTGAAGTCACTTTGGTTAATGGTTATCTTTGACAAAATTCCCTCAAATTCTAAACAAAGTCTTTTTGACTTTGAACTGATACCTTCTAAAGAAACATGTTAAATTACAGAGAAAGCACTGTCAAGTCATGTTTAAACTTCTTAGGCTCTCTCTGTATATGTTGTCAATGTAAATGTTCCAGAAATTACATTAAATTCCTGAAAATCTGATATGTACCGGTATGTTATTAGTCACAATTCCAGTTATTATCTTAAACTCTTCTATCACAGAAATACCATTTGCTGATCAATTCCATTATAATGAATAATCATTACATCTTTAACCATGGGCATTTTCAAGTCTTCCATCATTAACAGAGTGTTATGGTTTCACTCTGGTATTTTTGCAAAAGTGAGATTCACAGAAAGGGCCCTACCAAGTACTCTTGACCACAGACACTGCAACCAAATTTTAAGGTGTTAAACCCTGGGTACATATCTGTTCCCAAATATGGAAGGTTCCATCTGGCATCTGGCCCTATGTAAACACTGGAGACTCAAAATCAAATTGACTAGGAAGAGAAGCAGACAGTGAGATCAGGTATTTCCTCCCATGACAACACAGCAAGAATGATTCCTCCTTCCCTCTCTCCATCATTGTCCTAACTGTTAAACCATGAAGGGCTTTGATTCTTTTGTTCACCTTATGCTTTGCCCTGGCCTGCAAAGAAGATACTATTACACACATATCTCAGGTCATTACAAAGGATGATAATCAAACCTCCTATCAACTTGACTACTGGATCTCCTATGCTGCTGGATATTCTGTAGTTTTTTATACTTGTCACAAACTTCTCCCTGATGTCCAATGCCCCAGTTTCTCTGAATAAAGTGTACTGGATAAACACTTCTGGAGAAACAGACAAACGATTACGTGAACTACATAAGCAGGCCAACTGGCTTAAAGAAATATCCCTCTCTGAGAATTTCTTTTTCATATATATTTTTTAATTTTGAGAGAGAGCATGCATGCAAGCAGGGATGGGGCAGAGAGAAGAGAGAATCCCAAGCAAGCTGTGCGCCGTGAGCAGAGCCCAATGTGGGGTTCAATCACGACTTGAGCAGAAAGCATTTTTTTAAAATTTTAATTTATTTTTTAGAGAGAGGGAGACAAAATGTGAGCAGGGGAGGAACAGAGAGAGAGAGGGCACAGAATCCAAAGCAGGCTCCAGGCTCTGAGCCGTCAGCACAGAGCCCGACATGGGGCTCGAACTCATGAACCATGAGATCATGACCTCAGCCGAAGTCGGACGCTCAACTGACTGAGCCACCCAGGCACCCCAGAAAGCATTTTTTTGATTTCTATTTGGGTTGAGACATAGTGATGAGGGATAGAAGCAAAGAATGTTCACCATTAGTGCAGAAGACGGACTGATAGCCTGCTGCATGGTTTTGAGAAAGATCAAATATGTACTGGTTGCTACCTTCTTAAAGGGTCTTATGTCTGCCTGCACATCTCACCCATAGTTAATACTGAGCGGGATGATAAACACCAGAAAAATCTTGTGAAAGCGGTTTTACGAGTAGAAAATCAGAGACATTTATGATGTAATACTCCCTGCATGTCCCCTCCCCCTTGAGCACAAAGCATATAACCCCAGCTTCATACAGCAAAAGAGCAGCCTTTTGTGCCCATGTGTCCTGTCCCTGTGCCATAACAAAGCACCTTTTTTTCACCAAAAACGTCTCAAGAATTCTTTCTGGACCGTTTGCTCACCACCCCACATCAATAGGAACCCTGACCCAGGAGCATTCTCCAAACCACAGGCATTATTTTGATGCTAAGAATGTGTCTCCCTAATATGCTGCATTCTCTCAGAAGTTTTAAATGCATGTGGGCAACCACTGACTAGCTAGCAGATCATCTGTCCAACTGGAAAACAAAAGAGAATGGAAGTACATAACCAGCCCCAAGAAGATGTGCCAGACATCTTTTGTGAATACTACACTGAGAGCTCAAGAGCCAATGATAACTGAGTCACATTATTTTTGATCAAATATTTTTCATCAACTTCTTGGTCAAGAGGATGATCAAAAGGAGGACTACTGAAAGAAATTTCTAGGTCCAAGATGGAACCACTCTGCCCAGGGTGCCGCAGCAGCAAACCAAAACTTAAATAACTTCCATGTCCCTGTAAATGTCCCACTTGGCCAGAAACACAATATACTCAGTCAACCAATCCCCAAATGCCAAGCCAATTCTAGACTCTACACTTACCTTCCTTGTCCCTTATTCTTTATCCTATGAAAGCTTCTGCCTTCCACCTCATTTTGTAGTTCTCTTGACCCTTGAGAATGGAGACTGCCCACTTCATAAAGTGTTTGTTTGAACCACCTAAATTGCTTTCTTTAATCATTTTTAAAAGTTTGCAAGCCCACCTTCGTCTAGTTATCAAAAATTTTAGGCCCAAATATTTTTGATGTAAAGACATCTAGGCTACACGTGTAAGGTTAGCTCAAAAACCTACCACCAATCACAACTGAAAGTCCTGAAGCTGATGTTAGCAGCAATTTATAATTAACACCAAAGGACAGTAGTGGTTCACAACCACAGTCAACTATGACACAGCTGATGATCAAGCACCTTCCCAAGAATTTCAGGAACTCTCAGTACCCCTGGAGGTATCAAAGCTTCAGGAACATTACAATGCTGCCCACACTGTCTAGTACCCAGGCTTCCTAGAAGACACTAAATTAGTCAACAGCAAATTTTATTAACATGATTTTAATTGAATACAAAATTTGAGAAATCCTTCATAAACTCATGTGTACTGCTTACCCTCCTTACTAGTATTAGTCATTAGTAGAAATGGAAGTCAACAAGTATCAAGTCACTTACCTGTAACGAGTTTTTTGGTTTCACAACTCGCTAAAAGGTAATCAGTCACGTAACTGCAATCTCTGTACAAAGAATATTTTACTTGATGCGATACGATAGGGGTTGAATTTGTTTGAACCTAATAGTTGTTGTTGTTGTTGTTTTTTAAAGATTTTAAGTAATCTCAACACCCAACATGGGGCTCAAACTCACAGCCTCGAGATCAAGAGTCTGCTGCATGCTCCACGGACTAAGCCAGCCAGGTGCCTGAACCTAATAGTTTTACATATAGAAGAGAATGTGATTTGAGTCTCTTTAAGCATAGTCTACAATGGCAAAAAATCATTCCGTAACATGAATGCCAAAACCTTTAGACTTTCTGTACGTTGGGCTTTCTTAACATACACCCTCCTCATCAATAAACCCCTAAAATCAATTGGATTAGAGAACCAGCATTATTGTCAAAACATGGTGCCGCTTCTTGTTGCCATTCTTCCTCTTTGCTCTTTAAGAACACTTGATTTTCTTTGGAAAAATGCCACTTCTCAGGTCCACACATTCCCATTCCGAGGGTGAGAAGCGCTTAACCCTGATTGATCTGTATATTCTATTCCCTCCCCGTAAACAATAGCTGTGCTTTAATCATCAATAATGGAAAGATTCCTGGGGCACCTGGGTGACTCGGTTGAGCGTCTGAATTCACCTCAGGTCATGGTCTCACGGTGAGTTCGAGCCCCACATTGGGCTCTGTGCTGACAGCTCAGGGCCTGGAGCCTACTTCGGATTCTGTGTCTCCCTCTCTCTCTCTGCTCCTCCCCTGCTCACACTCTGTCTCTCTCTCAAAAATAAAGATTAAAAAAAATAAATAAATAATGGAAAGATTCCTGACTGGATTTTCTGGCTCACTTGTCTTAGGTTTAAATAAAAGGCACTAGAGAGCATGGGTAAGGAATTCACTCCAGTATCCTGATAAATGGCAGAGTACATTAAAGTTGCCTGTTTTCCACATCACATTTGAAAATATGGGAAAGACAATTTTACAGAATGTTTAACTTGTAATTTTTAGGTAAGGGCTTTTTTTTTAGGACTCAAATTAGGACTTAATTATTCTACTTAAAAACTCAAGAATCAGATAGAAGTTTATTCCTCTACCCCTACCAAAAAGTAAGTTCTATTTAATATCCAATAGTGAGTTTTAAAAACAGTTGTAATTTTAGAGACTCAAAACTTGTTTACAGGTGAAATTAACCTAGGTAAACTTTCAAAGTGACCCATCAAAGTCCCCACTCTGTCTTCCCTTCCTCTTCCAACAGGCTTTAGATAAGAATTTTTCATGGCATCTTTGGTTTTCCTACTTTGAGGGGAGTGACAATCAGTGATTAAAGTTCCCATACCCTTCCTGTTTGTAAAATTACTTTTTGCTTATTTTTTAAGGCTGGTGAAATGCATGTGTCAGAATTTTTTAAAAAGTTGTCCTATTATTTATAGACTAGTGGCTCATCCCTATATGTATCAGTTTTTTTTTTTTTAACGTTTATTTATTTTTGAGACAGAGAGAGACAGAGCATGAACAGGGGAGGGGCAGAGAGAGAGGGAGACACAGAATCTGAAACAGGCTCCAGGCTCTGAGCTGTCAGCACAGAGCCCGACGCGGGGCTCGAACTCACGGACCGTGAGATCATGACCTGAGCCAAAGTCGGACGCTTAACCGACCAAGCCACCCAGGCGCCCCTACATGTATCAGTTTTATAGAGGAACACACAAAGGTAGTAATGAAGCGAGACTCAAACTAGGTAAAATTCTACTGAATGACATAGTAATTTTTCTATTAAAATTCCTTGTGGTAAAACATTCACAGTAAAAATCCATCGAAGCTAATTTTTATTAAAAAATCAAAGCACCAGATGCCTCCCGCCCCAAATTAAAAAAAAAAACGAAGACCAAACAACAACAAAGACTATTGCCTCAGATGTGCTTCACAAAAAGCAAATCTTTGTGAGGAAAGAAATCAGTGGTCTGATTGGCTAGCATTTTTCTCACTCAAGAACATGAACTACCACCATGTGAATTATGACTTACTAAATACACACCCAAGAGGAAAGGGAAATATATGTAAAAAGATATCAATTGTTAATTTACATGAGGTTATAAAATATTTTAAAAACTATGTACATGTTATTTAAAAGGAGGACCTCTGTAAGAAACTAGATGGCTGAACTCATTGTCATGTCCATAATAATACCAATCAGATCACTCAATTTCTCTCATTCATAACAGAAAATAAGCACATCTTCTATTTACATCTAAAAACATTTTGCTCATAGGTAGCAACTTTAGGGATTCACGTTAATTTATGGATCAGGTTTCACCAAAGGAGGAATTCTTCCTTTCAGTGTCTAACTAGTCTGTCCATGGAACCCAAATTTACAAGTTAAGCACTGTCACAACATAGGAATTTGAAATGCAAATTCATAAGTGGAGCAATCAGCTGAACTCACCCTTTTGATTGTGGAGCGAATCTTCCTGAAAGCATTGCTAAATTATACTGCATTTATATTATGGTGTAGGTGTAAAACATGGTGCCTATTCTTTAGCTTGGAAAAGCAAGTGAAACTACCAAGGGAAGAGGACATTTTCCTTTTAGCACATCCAGCATCCTACCCCTCCATCCAGAAAGGACAAGTGAGGCCTGTTAATTCAAAGGGCAAAATAACTGCATTGCCTGATGCTCATGTACAAATGTATTCTATATATGTTAGAATTGCCTTATGCCAAAAAGATCAGATGCTTGATGAATGGGAAAGCTCTTGATGAGCCGGACTTCGGTAAATCCCAGCTCCCACGAGATTTGTTCATTCACAAGCCTTGGCCAAAGGTGTGGTCATGTGATCACATTAGAGGGTCTTGTAGCTAAGACACTGGGCACTGGTTCTAAATTCAGAGGGAAATCACCTGGAGTTTTTGATCAGAGGTAAACACTGTAGTGTTTTAAGTTTAGGTCAAGGCTGCTTGAATCACACTGAACTTTTGGGAGATGGCTCTCTAAATGAGCACAGTTATTTAGGCTCACCTTATACCTTACTTCTATTAGAATTTCAGGACTATTTTGCTGGGATCCACCTGGGCACACAGGCACTTGTTAATTTAAGGTCACAGAACTTTAATCGTAAAGAGCATTACAAAAAGGCTGTTTGGAGAGACAAACACCTAGTTTTAATGTAATTTATATTATGTATGACTACAGGAAAGATGGTTCTTAATTGCCTTTCAATCAGCAAAAAAAATGGTAAAGGTGAATACTGTTTTTAAAAGATTAATATGACTGAATGTAACAGTGCAAGTTTTGGGCACATTAGTAGAAATTCTAGCTCAGATGCTAGAATTTAAGAAATTATATATATTTTTTCCCTTAAGAGCTACTTCTCTTTGTGATCCTCCTCAAAATTTGTCTGTATTGCTCTGTTTTACCTCAGGAAACAAGTATGGAAGAACAAACAGTCAAGAACAGTATTCTAAGTGCCAACAATAAACTTATTTGCAAAACCTCCGGAGTTGCTGTGCTAAAAATGCTGGAGAAAAACAAAACAAAACAAAACAAAAAAAAAAACACAGCAAAAAACCAGACAATTAAAAGGTATATGCACTGTTATCAAAATTTGTTCAGCCTTTAGAGAATAAATGTCAAATGCATTTTCACAACAATACAACAACTATTCTGAAACACACATTTGGAGAAGTGATTAAGACTTTTTAAGTGACATATTATGGACAAGACCTATCTTGAGAAGCTAATGTAACTAAATTATTTTCTCATATTTTATCTTTAGCAACACGTGAAAACCCAATGAATTAGCCACAGAATATTTTCAAATTGTCCATTTTAAGAAGTATTGCCTTGTGGAAAAAGCAAGTCCTCTAGGTCCAATCCGTGGGAGATGATACCATTCACAGCCTAAGATTCTTTCAGTTCAGCTATATTTTTATTCTGTCAGCCCAAAGAGAAAGATTTCCTCAATTAATGTTTTATAAAGGTTACTTTGAAAAAATTCATGTGTAAATATTTTGTCAAAGGTTAGAAGAGAAATACTGTGCCATTTGCCAGTCTATCTTAACTTAGCTTCCTTCTTTGACGCTGAACAAGCAAAAGGAATAAATGGATTATCAGTTCAACTAGTCAGGTCTGGCCCATTAGGAATATGCTTGCTCTCAGAAGATTAGTCTTCTGTATCTCTATCAGGAGAATGAAAATGAAATTCAGAATGAAGTCAGACATAAGATTCAATTTCAGGTTCTTTTTAAAAATAGGAAATATAAGCTTCAGAAAACATTACATTTTCCTTATAGTTCCCTCGAACTGCCCGCTCCTAAATTCCACAACACATTTTATTCCAAATTATAAAGATGAAAACCACCAAACTAGTCCCTTTCGGCGGAACTTCTATTTAATGCTCAATAGGGTATACGTTGAAAGAGCCTCACATCAAATATGGCGCACACTGCGGTATTTCATGTCCAGGGTAGTTCCACTAACAGCCGTACTGCTAACAACGAGTCTTGTTATAAAAGGATCACCTGCACAGTTAAAAAGCAAACAACAAACTACACAGAGACACACAGCAAACCAAACATGTGTACACTTACTTCCTCAGTGGAAGAAGTTATATTTAGAAATGTACGAAAAATGGCTTTGAACACCTGCTATACCAAACACTTCTACAGACAAGAAAAAAAAACAAAACAAAAATCAAACATTTGTTTTCCTGCTTTTTCTTTAATACAGTTGCCATCTTACATTATATACTGTTAGGTGCCTTCTTAATAGCATCTAATCTACTTTTTCGTTGCACCAGTCAGCATCCTAGGATAGAACTCTTATTACCACTCATGTTCACGGAGTACTGTTCGTAAGTACTAATTCATGGTTGGGCCATAATTAATGGATAGTGGTATTTTCTAAAAATGGATTAACGCACACATCCAAACCACATTAAATTTCCACTTAAGAGTTCATACATAGTCTATTTCCTTTCTATAGTTGCTATCACTCCAAATTATAGTTTTGAAATCCAAGAAGTGGGAAGAACGTCTTTTTGTTGTTGATGCTTCTTTCTTCTTTCCTTCCTTGCTCCCTCACTTTCATTCCTTTCCTTCTTTTTCTTTCTTTCTTAATAAGAAGATTAAAAGAAATGGTTTATTAGGGAAATCAAAATCTAGTAAACATCAAAAACTTACAGATCAGAGTGGTCACAAACTCATTTTGTAATGATGTTAAAATTACTGACAAAATGTTTTTTAAAAACAAAAACAAAAAAATCTAAAAACCAGCACACGCCAATGGTGCTGCTTTATTTAAGCAACTGGCGTTCCTCTATGCTTTTGAGGCGTTTCTTCCGGGGCTGTACAAAGTCATCATCTGAGTCATCACTAAATTTATTATCTTCTGATTCATTCCTGAATTCTAGTTTAGGAAACTTTTTTTCTGGATAAAGGTTCTTTAGAAGTTCTTCAAAATAGCTTTCAAGTTTTATACCAGCATTGGCTACTTCTGAATCAGGCTGTTGGATAAAAATAAAAACATGAATTAAAAACAAACATCAATATTTTAACAGTCAACAGTCAATAAAATAAGTAAATTTCTCACATTTTTGTTCCCTTTTAACTCAAGTTTTGGAAAAGTATTTATGCATCATCAATGATGTAAAGTAAAATAATAGCCTGGGGCTAGACAAAGTCTAGAGAAGGTCAGATAAGAAGTAAATAAAAGGCTTAGACTCATCTGGATTATTCTATAAGGGAGTGGTAACTACTTATTTTCTAAATTGTTTTCAAGTTGTCAGGTATAATTTGCATTTCCACTTACCATATAATAAACCTTGGATAGTAATGTGGATAAAGTTTTCCTAATTACCTTTCATTCTCTGACAAACTTGAACTTTCAGAAATTTATACTATCATTGGTAGATACTCATCTCTTTTGTTGATGAAGTGTTTGATTTAATATTACTTTCGCATTGCTATTGTTTTTTGTTTTTTCCTCTTACCTCATTGAATTCGGCACAGTTTTGAAAGATCAATCTAAAATCAGCTACAAAATCTTCTGGCTTTGTATACATGGAATAATCTTCTTGTAGTCTCTTCTTGATGGTTGACAAGTCCATTGGATTTTTAATTATTCTATAATAATCAGGCACCTTTCAAAATAAATGAGATGCTGTAATAAAAATGACTAAATTCTACCTGTCCTAAATTAATTCTACAAGCAGGAACCTTTTACAAGCAATAGTACACACACCCACACCCACGCATGCACATATCCCTTCCTGTCTTGTTAAAGTCTACTTAGTACTTGCAATCTGGGTCTGTATAAATCAAAATATGTACAAAGAATTTTGGGGGTCTTTATCTCAAATGAACAGTTTTTTCCCAACAGCTTAGGATATAGGACTAAGCCTCTTGAGAAACAACAGAAATCAGTCCAGAGGGGTGCCTGGCTGGGTCAGTTGGGAGAACATGCAACTCTTGATCTCAGGGTGATAAGTTCGAGCCCCATGTTGGGTGTAGAGATTACTTTAAAAAAATAAAATCTTAAAAAAAAAAATCATTCCAGAGAATAGTAGGTAAGATGTATGAGACGAGAATATATGAGAAATGAATACAAGTTTTGGACCAGTTTGTGAACATTAAAGTGTATTCAAGATCAAAGCATTCTGTTTGTATTAATAAAACTATAAGATATGCATCAGATATAGGAAACGGACTATACATTCTCATAAATCAAGTTTCAAAAAAAAAATCACCCTACTGTGTAAAAATGCACAAAATGATATTAATACTTACAGTTAGAGGAACTGGATCTTGAAAAGCCAGGCTCATTTCATGGCAATAAAGAAATAAAAGTAGGCGTTCACACTTCTAAGCAAAAAAATAAAATTAAAAAATGTAATAAAATAATGAAATCACAACTTATTTTTAAAAACGTCATGGGTTTCAAAATACTAGAATAAAAATTAAAGCCAGATAAATACAGGAAAAACATTGATAGAATTTTCATCTCTTCAGTCATTTACTGAACTATATACTGTTTAATAGTTTGGGGTGTATGTGATATAGGAGAGTCATTCTTACAATTATAGGAACAACAAGTGTCATGAGCAACCTATTTGAACCTCTTTAAAAATAAGTTTCCACTTAACTCTCCAAATTGTATATTGGATTATTATAATTATTTTACATTTTATTTTATATTATTTATTTATTTACTTATTTTTTTTAATACAATTTGTTGTCAAATTGGCTAACATACAGTGTGTATGGTATGTTCTTGGTTTTGGGGGTAGATTCCCATGATTCATTGCTTACATACAACACTGTATATTGGATTATAATTAATAATCAACAAGAAGAGCATATGTATGTAATAGATCCAGAGGTGGAACCTTTCCTATGGTGTGTCCAGTCCCAAGGCTGCCTGTCTGAATGCAGAAGGTCCCATCAGCTAGTTTTCCCTGCGTAGGGGTTTATCCCAGTAAACACAGTGTCGTGCTGGTAGTGTGTGTTTGGGCCCCTTCTTGCACAGTAACTTTCATATTGATTGTTTTACTTAATAATTTAGCAAAGGAACTTCTTTAGCACTAAAGAAGTGTTGATGTAGTAGCTTTTAATGTTAATTACAGTTAACTATATTAGGTGGCTTTGAGTTATAAACCCAGTACCACTGGGTAAAAGAATGGAATTATTTCCAGAAAGAATACGAAAACCCGTCTGTGGTGCCAATTCTCAACACATTAGGAAGAAAACTTATCTATAGTAAAAATAAAACAAAACAAATTTACTGAAGGTACACTAAATTTAAAACTCTGGACCACATAGAGGATACATGTTTTACCTTGTTCAAGTACAGTCTTTTAAGCTTCTAAAAAAATGTATAGACAGTACTGTGATTTTTTTTTTTCATTTTAACCAGGAAAAGTCATAGGTTGTATCACTTAAGATTCTTATGCTCTTGTGAAAAAACTAAAGAAAAAAGAGGTCAGCATAAAATTTTGAATATACACTTCTTTGACGAAAGGCACACCTGCATTACAATAAGCCATCTAAACAAAAAAACTGTTTAGCTAACAGTCTAGGTTAGAAATGTTTTAAAAAACTTACCCTTTTATCTATTGGTGTTAATTTAACAAGGCCTTCACTTTTCTTTTTCTCTGAGTTGTGACTGGGAGCATCACAATCATATTCAACTTCTGGTTTAGATAAGTCCCGGCAGAAAGTACAAATCCACTCTCCACTGTTGGGGGATAGAGTATTTCTGAATTCCTTTCCTTTTTTTTTTAAAGTTTATTTTTATTTATTTTGAGAGAGATATAGAGAGCAAGCAGGGGAGGGACAGAGAGAGAGGGAGAAAATACCAAGCAAGCTTTGTGCTATCAATGCAGAGCCTGATGCAGGGCTTGAACTCAGGAACTATGAGGTCATGACCTGAGCCAAAATCAAGAGTCAGATGCTTAACTGACTGAGCCACCCGGGAGCTCCAGGAATTTCTGAATTCCTAATGCATCATTTCTCCCATCACCATCTCACTTTCCCACATCCTCCATACCATCTATGATACAGATTTATTTATTTGGCATGAATTTTTATCACTGAGAATTTACTGCATATCTACTATGTACACAGCACCATGCTGAGAGAGCTTAAGAGCAGAAATATAATACAAGGGCCTAAGTGGTAAATGTTAGGCAAGGAGGCATGAAACACTTACATGAAAGAAACACTTAAAAAAATAAACACACACATTAATTTATGGCTGATGTGAGGCACAACTGTTATTTTCCCCAAAATGATTCATGGAAAAGAAATGTTCTTGGTACTATTCTTGCAACTTTATTATTTAAAAAAATTTTTTTAATGTTTACTTTTGAGAGAGAGAGACAGAGACAACGAGAGAGCAAGCGAGAGCGAAAGAGAGCAAGAGAGAGTGAGTGACCAGGGGAGGAGCAGAGAGAGAGGGAGACACAGACTCTGAAGCAGGCTCCAGGCTCTGAGCTGTCAGCACAGAGCCCAACGAGGGACTCGAACCCACGAACTGTGAGATCATGCATGACCTGAGCCAAAGTGGGATGCTTAACCGACTGAGCCACCCAGGCGCCCCCATTCTTTCAACTTTAAATGTGGAATTAAATTTTAAAAAGTACAGTGTTCCAAGAACTAAAGAGATCAACGCAGTGGCCGCTCTTCCCCATCATCATCAGCAGGAGCAGCATCTCAGAGTTGGTTGGAAAAGGTACTTGAGATATTTATAAATGATACAGCTCAATGCTTGGCAAAAACATGCAGTAACTGTGGCCATTGCTATGCGTAAGGATCACCGTTTTCTATGGTAACCATCTGTAGTAATTCAAAGGACCGTTTTTTTTCCCTTCTTCTTTACAGAGTAGATTTTTGAGAGAAGCGCACGAAATGGGAAGCAGAGTATCAAAGCCCCTATGCTGAAGAATCCATTTGTGTGAAGTGGGTTTTCACTGAAGTTTTTTACAAAGTTACAACGAGCATCAATTATTATTTCTAGTGAAAGAATGTGGGAAAGGGAAGTAAGTACCATCTTACCTTGGAAAATTTGCCAAGGTGGGCACATGACAAGAAAGATGAAACACTTTGGGACACTTCTCACAGCACAGGAGCTCCCCTCCATTCTGACAAACTGCACACCAGTCCTCATTGGGGTCGTCCTCTTTCCTGGTCTCTCCGACATGAACAGGTGACTTCTGGGAGGCATCCGGCCACTCCGACTTTCCATTGGAGGAATTTTCCTGGTGAAGTCCAGGTTGATCTCCTGTGCTATCAGGAGCATCTGACCTTAGCACAGACTCCTCAGAGGTAGAGCTCTGACTACTATTTAAGAGCAGGGAGGTGAGTATGCTCCTTGGATAGTTGGTCTGCAATGGAAAGAAGTTAAGAGTATGTGTTTATTTCTCAAAATTGGCATTCTTCATTAGCACTGCTGCAATTCGGGACAGTAGACTGCTCTCTCATAGGCACCTGGTTACTTCAAAAGAGCCTGTGAATATGTATGAGAACAGAAGAGGTTTACTCTAATAGAGTCCCCAAAGGTAAAGAGGACCTGAATCTCTACCAAAAACTATCATCAAAATAGAAGATCAGCAGGGGTGCCTGAGCAGCTCGGTTGGTTAAGTGTCAGACTCAAGGTTTAGTTCATGAGATCAAGCCCCACGTTGGGCTCTGGGCTAACAGTGCAGATCCTGCTTGGGATTTTCTCTCTCCCTCTCTTTCTGCCCCTCCCCTGCTCTTTCTCTCTCTCTCAAAATAAATAAATATTAAAAAAATTATATCCAGACTCAAAATATGTCTACTGTTGGTTTTTCATTCATAGAAAAGTATTGTGCTTTAATTCTTATAATTAATTTCACTTCTGCAAGAGCTATTAATAACTTTAAGATGAATCTAAATTTTATGTTGGGGCCTGGGATGGTAAAATTTTTAATAACAAAATCTATGATTTCCTTTAAACTTTTAATATTTAAAGTAATAAATGCAAATTTAGTTAAAAGCATCATTACATAATCTCATTCCTCAGAGGCAATTATTTTTAAATTATTTAGCTTTTCTTTTGCTATTTATTTTTAAATAATTTGCTTGTATTGTAATTTCTCAGATTTTCAATTTTAAACATATTTTCAGTCTTAAACGTGGGTATGTATATTCTTTATGATGGAAGATTAGATTTTTCCTTCCTGCCTCTCTACCCACTCCTTACACACATACACACCACTCATGCCACTTTCTTAACGCTTTATGAAGTAAGTATGTATGTATGTATTTATTTGGTACCAGTATAACTTTATGGCCAACATCTATTCCAATTGGTCAGTATCATTGCTGCACTGGGTAAGTGTCCTGAAAAATCAATTTCTGGTTAAATTCATGTTCAGGTTATATCCTGATTATATCTAGTTTTTAGTTAAATTTGTATAATACAGGTGTTTGTTTATACCACTGTAAGTATAAATATTGTTCATCACATAACCACAGAATGTACTATGACTACACTTCCTTTTTTTGTCTTTTTGTTTTTACTGTGATTCAATTCTTCCTTCCTTCCTTCCTTCGTTCCTCTCTCTCCCTCTCCCACCCTTTTCTTTCATCTGCTTACTTTTCTAAATACTATATCTCTAAGTCATTCTCACAGCCTCCAGTAGGGTTATAAAATGCTTCCCAATACTGCCGAACATTTTTTTTTTTTGCTCTTACATATATCCCTACGGAGTCTCCCATCCTCCCTGCTACAGGATGCACCAGGGGAGCTGTTGTACTGGGAAGTACTCTTTGTCTCTCTTCTGGGATCTTATGCCTCCTTTCTTGGTTCATTCCATTTTTGATGAAGCATACTTTCAATTATCTTCTGGAGAATGAGTACATGAGAATTAAAATTTCTCAAACCTTGCATTTATGTCTAAAAATCTTTAATCTTTATGCATGATTGAGAATCTGCCTGGGTGTAGAGTTCTGGCTATGAAATACTTTTGCTCACAATTTTGGTATTTCTCTTTTGTTTCAGATTCAAACATCCATTTTGAGGACTCACTGCCATTATGTCTGATCCTTTGCATAAGGTGTTTTTTCCATCTAGAAGCTTCTAGAATCCTGGTATCCTGAAATTGATGATAATATGAGTCCTGGTTTCATTTAATGTTCTGTTATTTGGGCCCTTTCAATTCAGATGTGCATGCTTTTCAGTTACAGTAAATTTCCTTGTTTTTTTTTTTTTTGCCAATTACCTTCCATGTGTTTTACTCAAATGCCCAACCCCAAATGCCCCTGATTTTTCGAACTCTTCTCCCTATTTTCCATCCATCTTTTTCTTTTAATTTACTGAGAGAGGTCCTCAAACTTTTCAACCTTTAAGTTGACTATTTCCCTGTTTTTAAACATAACATTTTTTTAAAGTTGATTTATTTATTTTGAGAGAGCATGAGTGGGGGAGGGGCAGAGACAGAGAATCCCAACCAGTCGCCAGGCTCAGCACAGAGCCCAACATGGGGCTCAATCCCACGAACCATGAGATTATGAGTGAGCCAAAACCAAGGGTCAGACGCTTAAGTGACTGAACCACCCAGGCGCCCCTCAACATAACATTTTTAACCTCCTATCTGCTAGTTACAAGTTTCTTTCATCCTATCCCCCAAATTGATATAATTACATTTTGAGGCCTAGATTCTTCATCGGATTCTTGTTTCACTATGACCACAGGAAAATCATAATTTTCAGGCGGTCCACTGTTTTCCTGTTTTATTCGGATTGGCTCCAACATGACCACCGGGACTTTGTGTGTGGAATCAGCTCCTGCTGGTTTGCTGGAAGAGCCAGAGCTGTAAGAGAGAGAGAGAGAAAAAACAAAAACATCAAAGAATGCTACCTGAAGTGTCTCAAAACAAAGCATAGCAATAGCTTTTAGAAGTAATTCTGTATAACTTCACAGCAACGGTCACTATGTTCCATTATCACAATCCATGATAAATGACAGTGAGATGCAACCGCTGCCTGCACACAGATGCCTGCACACAGCTTCTTGTATAAAAAACCTTTTACATACTAACCTATGTCATTAGTCGCACTATACTTCTGGAAAGATATTTGAAAAGATTTAAATAAAACCCGACTCATAAGAAAACAGACTTGAATACTCTGAGGCTCTTCAATTGGGCAGTCAGATTTTAATATCTTAGAACTATCTTTCCCACTTCCTTCTCTAGTCAGTGACAAAGAGCACTCTGGGCCCACATTAACGATTTACTGTCACAAAGTGTGAAGACAATTAACTAGAGATATAAACTGTTGGTGTTTGGCTATTTTAAAAAATGTACTGGGACAAAAACCCTTTACGGATACCCACAATGTTCTCATGGGATTAAAGGCAACATTTTTCTCTTGAGAGAATGTATCTTCCATATGATTAGCAAATAAGAACTGGGTTCACTAGGAGAAATCTGTAAGCATAAATAGATGAGCAAAGCAGTAAGCTGGGAGAGAATTTCAACAACTATGAATTTATTTATTTTAAAGCAGACCTAATGTTTGGGCATTAAAAAAGTCAGAGAACATTGAAGTTAGTATAAAGTTATTGTTTCTCTTCCCCCTAAGTTTGTATTTGTACATATCCTATATAGTGCAGTCTGTTATACCTACTTCGTTTCAATTTCTTCCTTGCTATTAGGCTCAAGACAAACATATCATCCCCCCCAATTTTTGTATCTCTAAAGACACAATTATACTTTATTTACTTAACCCATTAATTAGTTTGTTAAATTATAACAATCATTGAAATTTTAATTTAAAAGTTAAAAATAAAGGAAGTCGTTCAAGATGTATTGAGTACCAAGAGCATGTTGAGCCCTGGCAAGATAAATCTAATCAGAGATTTTATACACTAGAGGATAAGGTTAAGTCAGTTTACCTTCCTCGGCTCCCAACACTGGAGGCACTAGGTGAACGTATTGGTGGGTGAACACTAGTCATAGTAACAGGTCCTGGAGAAGAGGAAATCATTCACGTTCATAACATGAGTTAATGATTATGTGTGTCATTTCCTACTGAATATGCTCACTTAGCACTGGAACAAAATGGAATTATATAAAACAATAACCAGTTGTTGGACTCCCAGCCAAGTCTAACCCGGTTAGACTAGCGGAATTAAACCTCAGTACTCCTGGCATTTTGGGCCAGATAATTCTTTGTAGGGGATCTCCGAGCACTGTGGATATTTAGCAGTATCTCTGGCCTCTACTAGTTATTAGATGCCAGTAGTATCTCTCCACATTTCCCACCCAGGGGTGTGACGATCAAAAATGTCTCCAGGGCCGCCTGGGTGGCTCAGGTGGTTAAGCATCTGACTTTGGCTCAGGTCATGATCTCATGGTTCATGAGTTGGAGCCCCACATAGGATTTTCTACTGTCAGCACGGAGCCCACTTTGGATCCTCTGTCCCCCTCTCTGCCCCTCCTCCACTTGTTCTCTCTCTCTCCCCCCTCTCTCAAAAACAAAAAACAAAAAACAAAAACAAACAAAACAAACCTTAAAAAAAAAAAAAAAGTCTCCAAACAGAGTCAAATGTAAAGCAGGGCAAAATCTCAGTGAGGACGCTAGTACTAGTGAAAGCTACAGACGACAACGAAAAGCAGTAGGTGCTGATGTAAAAGCAGTCCAAGACAGAAAGCCACACAGAGACCAATCAATGGAGACACCGAAACAACTATTCTACTAGGCAACGCATTAAGATACTTTGTCCAATGCCTAGCATACATTCAGTTATGCGTAAATGTTAGTCTTAGTAATATTGCCAAAATGGTATCCAGAAATGTACTGTCAAGTTATACTCCCGCCAGCTATGTATCAGAGTACTTCTCTTATCACATTCTTAGCAATGAGTATTTTCACTATTTAAGTTTTTGCTAATTTAACAGTTAGAAATTATATCTTATTTTGATATTTATAATGACTACTAGTGACATTGAAACCCCCCAAGTTACTGGCTATTTGTATTTCCTCTTTAGGGAATTATCTAGTCAAGTCCTTTGGCAATTCTGAGTATTTTCCTTAATCATTTATACAAACTTGTTATATAATTAAACAGTTTCTATGCCATATTTGTCAACAGTGTTCTTCCATTTTGTTTGTATGTGTTTTAAATAAGCATCTCCTGGGGCGCCTGGGTGGCACAGTCGGTTAAGCGTCCGACTTCAGCCAGGTCACGATCTCGCGGTCTGTGAGTTCGAGCCCCGCGTCAGGCTCTGGGCTGATGGCTCGGAGCCTGGAGCCTGTTTCCGATTCTGTGTCTCCCTCTCTCTCTGCCCCTCCCCTGTTCATGCTCTGTCTCTCTCTGTCCCAAAAATAAATAAAAAACGTTGAAAAAAAAAATTAAAAAAAAAAAAAAAAAAAAAAAATAAGCATCTCCTTTTAAACTGTGTAACTGTCTTATGTTTGTGTGACTGGTGAACCTTCAGAAATTCTCCTCTCTCCATATTTTGTTCTAAGGCACCTATTTTGCCAACCTCTGTGAGTAGTATTAGGTAGTATTAGGTAAACAGGATTAGGGAGAGTGCTTCTCTCTTAAAGGAAATGAGTAGGTATGTTAAAAATTCTTAAACATCAATTACACGCACACACACACACACACACACACACACACACCCCACCAAAGAAGAGACTGACACTGATAAATTTTGACCCTAGGCAACTTACATCCAAAAAGATACCATATCACAGGAAAACTTATCAAAAAGAGTAAGTATAATACTAATTTCCTCCTAGGAATGCTCTAATGCCTATAAGTTTTGTTGAAATTAAAAAGGTACAGAGGTTTAAACTTTGCTTCCCACCTTGAAAGTAGACTAAATTTAAACAGTGCCCAAAACTCAGACTCATTTTAATCATCCGAGAAAAGGGTGGAGGGCAGAGGTGAGGGATGAGGGTAATTACTAGTAAAAAAAAAAAAAAAAAAAAAAAAAAAAAAGGGAAAACACCCCAAAGTCAAAGGAAGCTCACTTTACCTGCAAGGCCTGGAGATGGCACGGATGAGTTTGGTGACTGGACGGTTCTGTTTGAGGGTGGTCTTGGCTGGCCATGATCTATACTGGTATCTTTCCTCACAATATTGTCCAGCATAATAGTACTTGAACAGTCAATCTTATAAGAAACGAAATTATTTCACCAAATCCCGACTTTGCAAGTTAAAAGCTACTTTAAATTTAAAAGAAAACTTTAATAGTTTAATTCCTATCAAGTAATGAAGTATATAAATATCATATTTAAGAAGTTCTGATGTATATTTTCCCTATAAACAATCTTGAAAAAAGCTTTTATTCATCTTAATGGTCCATCTTAGTAAATATACTGAAGACATACTATTTCAGAAGCTATGAGGAAAGAGAAAGGAGTATCATGTATCATTCACACCCTTAAAAACTCAAACAAAAAAATATATAACTTATTTAAAAATAACAAAAACTACCCCCCCCCCAAAAAAAATAGCGCAGTTTTACATTTTTGCAAGTTTCTTTAGTGTCTGGCTTAATTAAGAGCCAAAAGGATTCTTTTATGTGCATAAGAACATAAGCACATTGTGATGTGTGGTTCTGAAGAATATGAAGAAAATCTGGCCTTACACAGGAAGGACCTTGTGTAGTATCCTCTGAAAGGGTGGTCACTGATTCACACCGCTGAGAACTCGTCTCTGGTATGCACTACGTAGATGAAATAAGCCCACACATAGCATATTTCTAGAACACTAATCTCACCTAAGTACATTACTATTATTTCATAGGGGAAAATGGGTCCTTTAAAGATTCTTGCTTTAATGTAACAGGTATACAGGTAACACTTCTTTCCCAACTGATCACTCAGCTAAAATAATGCTACACTTCTACTAAATAAGACTTTAATTCTTTATTTTATTTTTAATGTAATTTATTGTCAAATTGGCTTATATACAACACCCAGTGCTCATCCCAACCAGTGCTCTCCTCAATGCCCATCACCCATTTTCCCTCCCATGCCGTAACCCCTGTCCACCCTCAGTTTGTTCTCTGTATTTAAGAGTCTCTTGTGGTTTGCCTCCATCCCCCTCTGTTTCTATTTTCTCCCTTCCTTCTCCCATGGTCTTCTGTTAAGCGCCAAGTAGTATTCCATGGTATATATAAACCACATCTTCTTTATGGAAAGACTTTAATTCTTTAGATGCAAATACTTTTCATGCTTAAATAGACCATTTATTTCTCGAAAATGTCTTTGTGATTAAAATCAAGTTCAATTCTCTAACATAGTTCCAGCCTTTCTGAACTAGGATTCTATAAGAGACTTAATTCCTACTGTCCTAGGGCACAGATTGTTTATGATGAATCTACTTTTCCTTCTCCATCTAGAATGGTGCTACTTATGAACCATCTTTGGGGGGACTGAGAAAACGGTCACTCAAATCAGCTTCTTTATTCTATGGTTCAGCTGAAGAATTTCAGTTGAGCAAGGCTGGTAGACAAAGGTTCACCTGTATCTGAGGACTGCAGAGAAAAGGCCAGAAGGACGATTTGTGCTTTCTGTGGGTCCTCTTCAGGGGAGGGGGAAAGTACACAGGGTCATTTATGTTTAATAACCTTTTGGCAATACCTTGGCCAATACTTTTCAGAGTGTAAAATGTACTGGAATGTGAGTGGATCTATTGAATCTTAACGTAAGGAAAGTTATTTACACTGTGAGTTAATCCTAAAAGCTAAAGTAAAATTATAGGAATGAGACAAAATTAGTTTTCCCATATATTACCTACGAATGAAAAATACATGTCCTTTACCCATTTAAAGTATATGCAATTATTTAAAAAAATGAAATAACTCTGGTAAGGTTAATGATGCAACTAAATAATTGATCTCAGTAACCTGAAAAACCAACTAAATAATGAAAATAAAAAATTTATTTTACCATCTGACCAGATGTTTCTTAAAAGTTTTAATGTTTGTGTCACAATTCTATAACCTTGTAGGATAAGGAAAGGTAAAACAAATATCAACTTATATGGAGATCTATCTATAGGATATTTTACTTTCTGCCTTCGGAAAAGATTTTTTAGAAAGTCATATTGGTAAAGTTAGTGAGTAAATGTATTTAATTTAAATATAAAATAAACCAGAGCTAATCTTGCACTGGCCAGTATAATCTGGGAGAAAATGTTTTCATTTCCATTGTTAAACTTGTCTCTATCTCTTCTGATGTTTTAAATCCCAGCCTCCCCAGCCCGCCGTATCCTTATTCTAATACAGCACATTCCAACATTCACCTTTCCAGTACCTCTTTCCCAGGTCCTTACTTCCCAGCTTTCCCAGCTTAGATTCCAGAGTCCATCACTATAATCATTAATTTATAACATGTTTAACATCAGTGCCATGAAAGATGTCCTCTATATACGTTTAAGGGCTTATCTTTTTATTTTTCCTGCTGTTTTATTTCTAAAGAAGAAAAATAATTTCTAAAACCCAACACACAACCTATCATCTGACTAACTCAAGCCTTTTACCAGGTAAATTCACTTGAAATTTTCGAAACATTCTTAGTATAAATGTTATGTATACTTACATCTGGAAGAGAAGGAAGATTATAAGAGCCTCCCACTGGTGAGCTCAAATCAATCATAGGTGAGCCGAAAGCCTTTGCATCATATCCTGCTGCACTCGTAATGGTAGGACTAGAAGGAGTAGAGGATGTGCTGCTGGCGGTTGATGGGGCAGCCTGCCCGCTGCTGATCTGCCACTGTAGTAGCAACAAAGGAGGAAGGGGGTCTATTAGCAGGCCAAAGCATAACATGTCCTACTAATCTCTGTTCCTTTGTTACAAAACAAAGTAGAAGACACATTCTGCTATCTGAATTCAACTATAATTTGAATGGAAAGCAAGGAGGGACAGGTATGTATAATTTTCATTAATCCTGTCCAAAAATAAAAAATAAAAAGCAGATATATATCTATATATCTATATCTATATCTATATCTATATCTATATCTATATCTATATCTATATCTATATCTATATCTATATCTATATCTATCTAACCAGAAAACAGTTGGCATGTATCAGAAAACCACAACATCCAATCCTGAAAAGCTAACACATAGGGGGTGGGCGGGAACATAAGCACATAGCAACTTCAAGGTAAAGATGGAGGGCTAAAAAGATATATTTTCTTCTGTCCCCACCTGAGACACTTGAAACTAAATAACAGTTTGCACATATTGCAGAACCCCTAAGAGCTTGGAAATTAAAAGCATGAGAGGTAAAGCTGGGGCTGAAAACAGGATGATCTGCTGAGAGTTTGTTTGAAAAGCACCGAGGCTCATGTTCCTTTCCCACTTTACTGTAGTTACCCCAAGATAACACAGACTTCCTGCATTTCCACAGATGAAGGCTGGGAGTTTATTCCCTAAAATAGAGAAAACTGTGTTTTTGGATTGAAGGGCACCAGGTTCACCTGAAGGCAGAGACGTACTGCCCTGAAAATGAAGATTATGAAGCCACACTGACACTGAATGCTGAGCTTCCCTCCCCCACCCCCAACTCTGCCACTGGCCCCCACCAATCTGCTTACCCAAGCTGGCTTCAAGGTGCAGCCAGGCCCTGAATTTTAGGCAGACGACAGAAAGACGCTTTGGGAACTGGACCAGTCTAAGAAGTACAACTTAAAGATTGTGATACTAAGAATTCTCCCAATAAATCTACCTCGTAGCCTTAAAACTAGAGTGAAACCTCAAACATCAAACATTAGCTCTAGACCCAGGCTTGCGGGATTTTTTTTTAACACTCATTTCTTATATACGAATAGGTAATTAAACATAAACAACTGAGGAAACTCTTATCATTTATGTTAAAGGCTGAGATAAACACACTAAGATAATACCAAAATACTAGGAATGAGAAGAGATGAACCATGCTGCTCTCCACAATTTACTTCAAAGCCTATGAAAAAATAAGACTTGACTGATATATGGAAGAATAAATGGCTATATGATTAGTAAGTGAGAAGGCAAATGGAACAATTAGTCCCCAACACAACTCTTGAAGCTGTTGTGTTTGAAAATTTTTGTAATAAAATATAGGGGAAAAGGAAAGCAACTGAGGTATCTCAGGACTATACAAGGGGGAAAATATCCCCAAATACAACAATATATGGACTACATTATACAGACTGATAGTGTGACAGGCATTCCAATTTTGAAAAATCTAATTTGTATTCCTCACTGAAAACACTGTATAAAGAAACCTGTGAATGTCATCTTTACCACCTACCTACCCCTCACGTCCATCCATCTCTCCCTGTGCCCTCTGCCAACTTCCCTCCTCCAGAATAATCATAGTTATGGACGATGTATATCTTTCCAGGGTTTATTTTTTTAAAAAACCCCTCCCCACCCCCCACCCCCCACACAACCAGAAAAATGAGATAATACCCTACAAAAATTCTATGTTTTTTTTCCATATAACATCATCTATAGATTACTGCATTTTCTCAATTGCGGAACATATTCCCCTGTGCAAGTGTACTATAATTTGTTAATTTAATCTGTTGATTAAATTTATTATCTATATTATCTCCTAGTTTATTCATTTATTCATTCATGTTTAGATTTTTGACCAGGAAACATTTTAAATATATATATTTTTAATGTTTATTTTTGAGACAGAGACAGAGTGTGAGCGGGGTAGGGGCAGAGAGACACACACAGAATTTGAAGCAGGCTCCAGGCTCTGAGCTGTCAGTACAGAGCCCTATGTGGGGCTCAAACTCACAAGCAAGGAGATCATGCCCCCGAGGCGAAGTCAGAAGCTCAACCAATTGAGACACCCAGGCGCCTGGGACCAGGAAACATTTTTTTTTTTCCAATATATGAAATTTATTGTCAAATTGGTTTCCACACAACACCCAGTGCTCATCCTAAAAGGTGCCCTCCTCAATACCCATCACCCACCCTCTCCTCCCTCCCACCGCCCATCAACCCTCAGTTTGTTCTCAGTTTTTAAGAGTCTCTTATGCCTTTGGCTCCCTCCCTCTCTAACCTCTTTTTTTTTTTCCTTCCCCTCCCCCATGGGTTTCTGTTAAGTTTCTCAGGATCCACATAAGAGTGAAAACATATGGTATCTGTCTTTCTCTGTATGGCTTATTTCACATAGCATAACACTCTCCAGTTCCATCCACGTTGCTACAAAGAGCCATATTTCATTCTTTCTCATTGCCACATAGTATTCCATTGTGTATATAAACCACATCTTCTTTATCCATTCGTCAGTTGATGGACATTTAGGCTCTTTCCATAATTTGGCTATTGTTGAGAGTGCTGCTATAAACATTGGGGTACAAGTGCCCCTATGCATCAGTACTCCTGTATCCCTTGGGTAAATTCCTAGCAGTGCTCCTGCTGGGTCATAGGGTATGTCTATTTTTAATTTTTTGAGGAACCTCCACACTGTTTTCCAGAGCAGCTGCACCAGTTTGCATTCCCACCAGCAGTGCAAGAGGGTTCCTGTTTCTCCACATCCTCTCCAGCATCTATAGTCTCCTGATTTGTTCATTTTGGCCACTCTGACTGGCGTGAGATCTGAGTGTGGTTTTGATTTGTATTTCCCTGATGAGGAGCGACGTTGAGCATCTTTTCATGTGCCTGTTGGCCATCCGGATGTCTTCTTTAGAGAAGTGTCTATTCATGTTTTCTGCCCATTTCTTCATGGATTGTTTTTCGGGTGTGGAGTTTGGCGAGCTCTTTATAGATTTTGGATACTAGCCCTTTGTATGATATGTCATTTGCAAATACCTTTTCCCATTCTGTTGGTTGCCTTTTAGTTTTGGTGACTGTTTCCTTTGCTGTGCAGAAGCTTTTTATCTTCATAAGGTCCCAGTGGTTCATTTTTGCTTTTAATTCCCTTGCCTTTGGGGATGTGTCAAGTAAGAGATTGCTACGGCTGAGGTCAGAGAGGTCTTTTCCTGCTTTCTCCTCTAGGGTTTTGATGGTTTCCTGTCTCACATTCAGGTCCTTTATCCATTTTGAGTTTATTTTTGTGAATGGTGTGAGAAAGTGGTCTAGTTTCAACCTTCTGCATGTTGCTGTCCAGTTCTCCCAGCACCATTTGTTAAAGAGACTGTCTTTTTTCCATTGGATGTTCTTTCCTGCTTTGTCAAAGATGAGTTGGCCACACGTTTGTGGCTCTAGTTCTGGGGTTTCTATTCTATTCCATTGGTCTATGTGTCTGTTTTTGTGCCAATAACATGCTGTCTTGATGATGACAGCTTTGTAGTAGAGGCTAAAGTCTGGGATTGTGATGCCTCCTGCTTTGGTCTTCTTCAAAATTACTTTGGCTATTCGGGGCCTTTTGTGTTCCACATGCATTTTAGGATTGCTTGTTCTAGCTTTGAGAAGAATGCTGGTGCAATTTTGATTGATATTGCATTGAATATGTAGATAGCTTTGGGTAGTATTGACATTTTGACAATATTTATTCTTCCAACCCATGAGCACGGAATGTTTTTCCATTTCTTTATGTCTTCTTCAACTTCCTTCATAAGCTTTCTATAGTTTTCAGCATACAGATCTTTTACATCTTTGGTTAGATTTATTCCTAGGTATTTTATGCTTCTTGGTGCAATTGTGAATGGGATCAGTTTCTTTATTTGTCTTTCTGTTGCTTCATTACTAGTGTATAGAATGCAACTGATTTCTGTACATTGATTTTGTATCCTGCGACTTTGCTGAATTCATGTATCAGTTCTAGCAGACTTTTGGTGGAGTCTATCGGGTTTTCCATGTATAATATCATGTCATCTTCAAAAAGTGAAAGCTTGACTTCCTCTTTGCCAATTTTGATGCCTTTGATTTCCTTTTGTTGTCTGATTGCTGATGCTAGAACTTCCAACACTATGTTAAACAACAGCGGTGAGAGTGGACATCCCTGTCGTGTTCCTGATCTTAGGGAAAAAGCGCTCAGTTTTTCCCCATTGAGGATGATGTTAGCTGTGGGCTTTTCATAAATGGCTTTTATGATGTTTAAGTATGTTCCTTCTATCCCGACTTTCTCAAGGGTTTTTATTAAAAAGGATGCTGAATTTTGTCAAAGGCCTTTTCTGCATCGATTGACAGGATCATACGGTTCTTTTCTTTTCTTTTCTTTTATTAATGTGATGTATCATGTTGATTGATTTGTGAATGTTGAACCAGCCCTGCATCCCAGGGATGAATCCCGCTTGATCATGGTGAATAATTTTTTTTATATGCTGTTGAATTCGATTTGCTAGTATCTTGTTGAGAATTTTTGCATCCATATTCATCAGGGATATTGGCCTGTAGTTCTCTTTTTTTACTGGGTCTCTGTCTGGTTTAGGAATCAAAGTAATACTGGCTTCATTGAATGAGTCTGGAAGTTTTCCTTCCCTTTCTATTTTTTGGAATGGCTTGAGAAGGATAGGTATTATCTCTGCTTTAAACGTCTGGTAGAACTCCCCTGGGAAGCCATCTGGTCCTGGACTCTTATTTGTTGGGAGATTTTTGATAACTGATTCAATTTCCTCGCTGCTTATAGGTCTGTTCAAGCTTTCTATTTCCTCCTGATTGAGTTTTGGAAGTGTGTGGTTGTTTAGGAATTTGTCCATTTCTTCCAAGTTTTCCAGTTTGTTGGCATATAATTTATCATAGTATTCCCTGATAATTGCTTGTATTTCTGAGGGATTGGTTGTAATAATTCCATTTTCATTCATGATTTTATCTATTTGGGTCATCTCTCTTTTGTTTTTGAGAAGCCTGGCTAGGGGTTTATCAATTTTGTTTGTATTTTCAAAAAACCAACTCTTGGTTTCATTGATCTGCTCTACTGTTTTTTTTGTTTTTTTTTTTTAGATCCTATATTGTTTATTTCTGCTCTGATCTTTATTATTTCTCTTCTTCTGCTGGGTTTAGGCTGTCTTTGCTGTTCTGCTTCTATTTCCTTTAGGTGTGCTGTTAGATTTTGTATTTGGGATTTTTCTTGTTTCTTGAGATAGGCCTGGATTGCAATGTATTTTCCTCTCAGAACTGCCTTCGCTGCATCCCAAAGCGTTTGGATTGTTGTATTTTCATTTTCGTTTGTTTCTACATATTTTTTAATTTCTTCCCTAATTGCCTGGTTGACCCATTCATTCTTTAGTAGGGTGTTCTTTAACCTCCATGCCTTTGGAGGTTTTCCAGACTTTTTCCTGTGGTTGATTTCAAGCTTCATAGCATTGTGGTCTGAAAGTATGCATGGTATGATCTCAATTCTTGTATACTTATGAAGGGCTGTTTTGTGACCCAGTATGTGATCTATCTTGGAGAATGTTCCATGTGTACTCAAGAAGAAAGTATATTCTGTTGCTTTGGGATGCAGAGTTCTAAATATATCTGTCAAGTCCATCTGATCCAACGTATCATTCAGGGCCCTTGTTTCTTATTGACCGTGTGTCTAGATGATCTATCCATTGTTCTAAGTGGGGTATTAAAGTCCCCTGCAATTACCACATTCTTATCAATAAGGTTGCTTATGTTTGTGAGTAATTGTTTTATATATTTGGGGGCTTCCGTATTCGATGCATAGACATTTATTATTGTTAGCTCTTCCTGATGGATAGACCCTGTAATTATTATATAATGCCCTTCTTCATCTCTTGTTACAGCCTTTAATTTAAAGTCTAGTTTGTCTGATATAAGTATGGCTACTCCAGCTCTCTTTTGACTTCCAGTAGCATGATAAATAGTTCTCCATCCCCTCACTTTCAATCTGAAGGTGTCCTCAGGTCTAAAATGAGTCTCTTGTAGTCAGCAAATAGATGGGTCTTGTTTTTTTTTTATCCATTCTGATACCTATGTCTTTTTGTTGGCGCATTTAGTCCGTTTATGTTCAGTGTTATTATAGAAAGATATGGGTTTAGAGTCATTGTCATGTCTGTAGGTTTCATGCTTGTAGCGGTGTCTCTGGTACTTTGTCTCACAGGATCCCCCTGAGGATCTCTTGTAGGCCTGGTTTAGTGGTGATGAATTCCTTCAGTTTTTGTTTGGGAAGACCTTTATCTCTCCTTCTATTCTAAATGACAGATTTGCTGGATAAAGGACTCTCGGCTGCCTATTTTTTTCTGTTCATCACATTGAAGATTTCTTGCCATTCCTTTCCAGCCTGCCAAGTTTCAGTAGAGAGATCAGTCACGAGTCTTATAGGTCTCCCTTTATATGTGAGGGCACGTTTATCTCTAGCTGCTTTCAGAATTTTCTCTCTATCCTTGTATTTTGCCAGTTTCACTATGATAACGTTGTGCAGAAGATCGATTCAAGTTATGTCTGAAGGGAGTTCTCTGTGCCTCTTGGATTTCAATGCCTTTTTCCTTCCCCAGATCAGGGAAGTTCTCAGCTATTATTTCTTCAAGTACACCTTCAGCACCTTTCCCTCTCTCTTCCTCCTCTGGAATACCAATTATGCATATATTATTTCTCTTTAGTGCATCACTTAGTTCTCTAATTTTCCCCTCATACTCCTGGATTTTTTTATCTCTCTTTTTCACAGCTTCTTCTTTTTCCATAATTTTATCTCCTAGTTCACCGATTCTCTCCTCTGCCTCTTCAATCCGAGCTGTGGTCGTCTCCATTTTATTTTGCAGCTCATTTATAGCATTTTTTAGCTCCTCCAGGCTGTTCCTTAGTCCCTTGATCTCTGTAGCAATAGAGTCTCTGCTGTCCTCTATACTGTTTTCAAGCCCAGCGATTAATTTTACGACTATTATTCTAAATTCACTTTCCGTTATATTGTTTAAATCGTTTTTGATCAGTTCGTTAGCTGTTGCTATTTCCTGGAGATTCTTTTTGAGGGGAATTCTTCCATTTTGTCATTTTGGATAGTCCCTGGAATGGTGCGGGACTGCAGGGCACTTCCCCTGTGCTGTCTTGAATAACATGCGTTGGTGGGTGGGGCCACAGTCAGACCTGATGTCTGCCCCCAGCCCACCGCTGGGGCCACAGTCATACTGGTGTGTACCTCCTCTTCCCCTCTCCTAGGGGCAGGATTCACTATGGGGTGGCGTGGCCCATCTGGGCTACTTGCACACTGCCAGGCTTGTGGTGCTGGGGGTCTGGCGTATTAGCTGGGGTGGGTAGGCAAGGTGCACAGGGCGGGAGGGGCAGGCTCAGTTTGCTTTTCCTTTGGTGATCCGATTCAGGAGGGGCCCTGCAGCATCGGGAGTGAGTCAGACCCGCTGCTGGAGGGACGGATCCACAGAAGCACAGCCTTGGGTGTTTGCGCAGTGCAAGCAAGTTCCCTGACAGGAACTGCTTCCCTTTGGGATTTTGGCTGGGGGATGGGCAAGGGAGATGGCGTTGGCGAGCGCCTTTGTTCCCCGCCAAGCTGAGCTCTGTCATCTGGGGTTCAACAACTCTCCCTCCTGTTGTCCTCCAGCCCTCCTGCTCTCCGAGCAGAGCTGTTAGCTTATAACCTTCCAGATGTTAAGTCCCGCTTGCTGTCAGAACACACTCCGTCCGGCCCCTCTGCTTTTGCAAGCCAGACTTGGGGGCTCTGCTTTGCCGGCGGGCTGCCCCTGGCTCCCTCCCGCTGGTCCGTGTAGCACACACTGCCTCTCCACCTTTCCTACCCTCTTCCGTGGGCCTCTTGTCTGCACTTGGCTCCAGAGAATCCGTTCTGCTAGTCTTCTGGTGGTTTCCTGGGTTATTCAGGCAGGTGTAGGTGGAATCTAAGTGATCAGCAGGAGGTGGTGAGCCCAGCGTCCTCCTACAGCATCATCTTCCCTAACCTCTTCTCCAGGAAACATTTTAAAAACATCCTTAGAGTGTATATCTACACATTAAAAATGACAACTGGAGAAGAGGGGCAGGGCGCCTGGTAGCTCAGTTGGTTAAGCGTCCGACTTCGGCTCAGGTCATGATCTCATGGTTCGTGGGTCAAGCCCCACATCAGGGTCTGTGCTGACAGCTCAGAGCCTGGAGCCTGCTTCAGATTCTGTGTCTCCCTCTCTCTCTGCCCCTCCCCTCCTTGCTCTCTGTCCATCTCTCTTTCAAGAATAAAAAAACATTAAAAAAAAAAAAAAAAACAACTGGGGAAGAGGGAAGGTACACGTTTGTGCACACAGAATGTGCTAGGTGCTTCTGTACACATTAGCAGTCTCAGCACAACTCTGCAAGGGATTCAATATATAGCTGGGGCAAATGACATTTAAAAGATTAAACTTGCACAAGGTCACAAAACTCTTAGGAAAGTAAACAGGACTTAAGGCTACAATGCAGCTTGGGTCCTTTTCACCTCTCTCTACCAATGAAGCAGAGAAAGAAATGACTTATTTAAAAGCGTTTTTATTAAAATATTATGAAAATTCTGTGCTATTAAAGCAAAGCTAAACTAATTATAACCACACACAAACACACAGCACATGTACTTTTTGAATAGAATTTTCACATCATTTGATTAAACGAATGTCAGAGAATTATAGAAACCACATCATATTCCTTATTTTGGTCTTGGCAAAAATATGAAACTGAAATCAGCCTACAAGTATTAAGCTGGAAACAGTGTTGACACAAGTGCTTGAAGACAGAGAACTTTGATAAATATAACAAAAGAGTGTCTTATCTAGAAAATATTTTTACCTGAAGACCTTAAGAATATAAATATTAAATCCTATTGGATTTAATATAGAACCTTAAAACATTCAATTTCATCAGATGTATAGGTACTCCATATTAAAACTATCAGTTTCTTTCTAAGTCTCCTTCAAACAATTTAAAGATTTCTCTTTTGCAGAATATAACCTGTATTTGTTAGAATTCTTCTGTCTTAGTAAATGTAATGAACTCAGCTAAAAGCTGCACCTATGAGTATTGCCAAAAGTCATACCTACGACTCACTGATTATTCTGGGTCTTTAATCCAACTTAAGTGGATTTCTCTTGTTAATTATAAATCAGGACCCATTCTCTTAGCTTTGTCTCTATGTCTGTAATAAACTTGGTAACTCACATTTATTAAAAACAAAAAAACTTGCTCTTCATAACCATTGCTTTATTTATAAATTCAACATGATCTGAAAGCAGAGAAGCAGAACAAGAAGCTGAAGAGAGTAAATATATATACCTGTTTTATAGCTTGTTGAGCCAAAAAAGCCATCTGTAGCGGGTTGGGCTTTAATGCTTGTCGCGGCATGTTCTGGTTCGGTGGGTATCTCAGCTGTTGAGGATGTGGAGGAAGAACTGGTCCATTGGGTTTGGGGCTGTGATTTTGGAAATTTATCAAACGTGGAGGGGGTTGCTGGAAAAAAGAAATTAAACCATTTTAGTGACGGTCATCTCCTGAAAGACAAATTACAGAGAAGTCTGTAACTTTCAAAGAAAGACAGCAACTCTGTCACAGACGAACAACTTATTAATACTACAACAAGGGTGTGGGGGAAGGAGGCAGCCTTCCAGAATGTGTAAAGCTATGTGAAAAGGGGTTTCATTAGGAAAGAGCCGTGGGACAGGGGTTTCCAACTTTAAGTAGGTTATAATAGGACTGGATGTAGGCCATGTTAGGAAGTAGGGAAAATTTGTGTTAAGTATCCTTCTAAGTCCCTGATTTGCCCTCTTCAGACATCCTAAAATAATATGGTGGTTGAATACTAATCGCTAACATTTACTGAGCAGTCGTTACATGCCAGGCACTGCTTTCAGAGATTTCTGTGAGAGAACTCATTTAATCTTCACAACACTCTTATGAGGTAGGGACTCTTTATTTTACAGAAAAGGAAATCAGGGTATAGAGAATTTAAATAACCTATCCAAGATTAACAAAGTTAGTAAAAGATGAAGCTGGAACTTGAACTTAAGCACTCTAGCTCCAAACTCTTAACTGACAAATCATGAATAGTGAAAACTGTTAATATTTGAAAACTGGGACACCTGGGTGGCTCAGTCAGTTAAGGGTCCAACTTTGGCTCAGGTCATGATCTCACGTTTTGTGGGTGCGAGCCCCGTGTCGGGCTCTGTGCTGACCGCTCAGAGCCTAGAGCCTGCTTCAGATTCTATGTCTCTCTCTCTCTCTCTCTCTCTGTCTCTGTCTCCCTGCCCCTCCCTTGCTCACACTCTGTCTCTCTCTAAAATAAACATTAAAAAAAAAAAAAAAAAGGAATTAGTGAGTTTTAGATCTGAGGTCAAACCATATGCCATGCATTGTGATTACCATTTTACATGTGTTACTTCATTATGTCATTTGTAAAATGAGGACACCGAACATTAGAAAGCTTACGTAGCTTGAAAAAGGTCACATGGCTAGTGAAAGGTGGTGCTAGAGCTTTGATCCAAATCTAGTCTGCCTCATCATTACCAAAATGCGTTCTGGTATTTAGCTGGGGGTTGATTAAGGTACAGATGAGAGGATGAAATTTCCCTAAAAGAAAATAGATTTCAAGTGGAAACCCTCCAAGGACAACACTAGTTGGTTACAGGACAGGGCAAGGGCTGGGAAGACAAGCCTACTTTGTGCATAAATGCTAGCCTTGGAAATTGAGATCTGTGTTCTAGAAAAAGGTAACCTTATATGCCAGTCTTTGTTTCATCATGAACCAATCCTAAGTTGGCAACTTATTGCGAAGCAAATACTTATTTTTTAGGCGCTCTAAACTGTGAAGGAAGACAGCTATAAAGTGTAGCCCTGCCTTCTTTTTTAGCTTTTACTCTCTCATTTTTTTGAATTTACTCTCCTTGCATGGGTAAACTGCTTCTCTCTCCCCTGTCTTACAAATTAGTTGGCACTGGGTTTCACCCTCAGTAACTCTCAAGAGTAGCCAGCAATTACACACCCAAGAAAAACAGATTTAGATACTGTTTCAACACCAAGGGAAATTCTGTGGGTGAAGAAGAGAAAAATATTAGAGAAAATATCAGAACTGTACAGAAGCATACGCCTGAAGCCATAGCAATTCTTTCTAATTCTTAAAGTTTTGTAGGGGCGCCTGGGTGGCTCAGTCGGTTAAGCGGCCGACTTCGGCTCAGGTCATGATCTCGTGGTCCGTGAGTTCGAGCCCCGTGTCGGGCTCTGTGCTGGCAGCTCAGAGCCTGGAGCCTGTTTCAGATTCTGTGTCTCCCTCTCTCTCTGCCCCTCCCCTGTTCATGCTCTGTCTCTCTCTGTCTCAAAAATAAATAAACGTTAAAAAAAAATTAAAAAAAAAAAAAAGTTTTGTGACTTGAAGAGTTTTATCTCAGAGAATCGCAAACAGAAAACAGTTGGGCGATTACACTGGAAATAGTACAAAACTTCTAAATTTATCTAAGAGATAATTTTTTATAAAGTGGAAAAGCACCTAAAATGGTCCTTAAGGAGAATAAAGGTAATCCTCGAAGTCCTTTGCTGCCCTACTCTCACAGTCCCAGCAAGAATGAGGTTTATATATTGATACAGTCAAGAAATGACACTTGATGTCAGAGTAATGTACCCTGTGAGAAATCAGTGTGGGAATGGATGTCGACCGTACCATCAAGGAGCTCACAGTTTGGTAAGACGTGAGGGGTTTTTCCCCCCTCTCCTAAACAGTTACAGTTGACTGCATTAGACAGGGAAGGCAACTTCGAAGAATAAGATTAGGAACTAGTTCTGAGCATAAAAGAAAAAGCAAAACCAGTGGTACTTTAATTAAATGGGATCACCTAATTTGCAAGAAAGATACAGAAGGAAAAAACAGAACAGAGAAATAATTGAGCACTTTAGCAAACTAACGTATAATCATCGTTAGCCTCATCTGCACTCTAAGTACCTTCATTATTATAGGGTTTGACTGTATTCTAGGTCAGTAGTTCCCAACTGTGCATAACCATGAAGGATAGCAGATGTCCTTCTAACTCTTCAGGAAAATGAATGTTTACATATGAATGAGAGCATCTCCACAGCAATAAATCTGACTCAGGAGTAAGAGCCATTGCTGTGAATTATGTATTCAATAACATACGTGACCACACTCAACAAACTGTGATCTGTCCACTGGAGTATAAAAAGATATACTGTATATTGCTAAATAAACAGAGATACACAGTCTATCAAGTTTGTACCACTTGGTCATAGAAGTGTGTATCCTATGTCTGTATCACCCAACTCTTTAACCACACAGATTATGTGGTTAATATTCAGAGGAAGAAGAAATAAGGAACTCTCATGCAAGCAATTTTTTAGAAGTAGTCCTTCAAATTTACCTGGGTCCTACAGACAGATGCAGAGTACGATCTGAACATGTCCACAAAGCCAGAGGCACACATGCACCTCCTCTTAGGCAGACATTTCCCTACGCTTTACATGTAAATAAACTGGTAGAAAACGAAGTCTACAGCTGAGCAGGGCAAGCTTATGGAGGAGGAGAAACTGATGACTGAAAAATATATGAGTATTTGACAGAGAACACATAAAAATGAGGGGTGAGAAGACAGAAAAACAACAGTGTGTGAGGTAATGACCAAAAGATACGAAGGTTATCTTATTTCTAAGTGGGAAAATTAGGTCACATAATAGAGATTGTGCATTATATAGATTATACAGCAGTAAATCCTAGAGAGGAAAAATAAGATCAAATGCAAATTTGAGATACGTAGGCTAAATAAAGGCTCAGAGGTCACTTCTGTTTTGTCGCTGCTTAAATAATGAGTGACCAAGTCACACAGTATCTACTAACTGCTCAGTTCCTCACTTCTTAGTGAAAAGATAATTAACACAAATAATGGATTTATCCTTTTTTTTTGCTTTAATAAACTATTAAATAAAAATCACTTTTCTATCTCCCACTTAAGATAAATATTAATCATGCAAATGCTTAGCACTAAGCGCTCAACCCTCTTCTCTTCACATTTATCTTTAGAAATATTTTGGTACTCTTTGAAGTCTACCTGCAATATGTCGCTCTGCAGAGATAATGACAAAATTACTCCGTTTTCTTAAAATTCCAACTCTACCAGTTGAAACTCTTGGTATCTACAGTGCACAACTCTCTTCTCACAGAGCACTCACCAAAGACTTCTTAAATTCTTTGTTAATTACTTCTGTGAACATGTGGGTTAAAGTAAAGTTCTAGAGGAATAATCAATTTGGCATATTAAGTTAGGCATTTTAATATACCCCTGGATTTGACAAGCCTTCTTAATCAAATTATTAGAAAGCCATAAACCTCAAATAAATCAACTCAGGCCTTCACAGAAGCAATTTAACAAAATCACGATCTACATATGCCTACAACTTTCTTCAGGGTTGAAATAAGAGCCCTATGAAGACCAATTCTATGTTTTGCAAAATTGCTACAAAAAAATTATCATGCCATTTAAAATTGCCTTTTCATGAAGAACCACATTATATATTCCTCTTAGTGCTTGTAAAATACTAGTAAAAAGTTTTTTCTCTGATTAACTGGCATTTTTCCTTTTTACCAAATAATATAGATATTATGCCTGTTTCTCATTTTCTTGGGTTGAGAAAAAATTCTGAGCTAAGTCTTGTTCTCAAGTAGTTCTTCACACTTTGATACTTATTAAACCATGTTCTACTTCATTTGTGTCATTACTGTTTCATTACTTCAAATGCTTCTCAGAAATAGGAAGAGTACATATTAATAAATGTAACTGTCAATAACAATTTGTATGATTTGATTAGACCTTATATTCCTTAGTAAACTTATTACGTATGCCCAGATCTAACTTGAGCAGGACGGTTACACTACTTAACAGAGTGCATAAACTTCTTATCTTGAAAAACTGACTTAAAAGTAAATGGAATACTTCATATCTAGTAAGAATAAGAATGGTTCATGGAGTATCTGCTCAGAAATAAAGTTTGAAAAAGGTAGTTTTCTAAGGAACCATTCCACCCCAGTTTTCTATTTGACCCTAGTTTCTAGGATGCAGTGTGGTTTTTCTAAAACACTGCATCCCCACAAAGAACAGAAAACTGAAGTATTAGTCATTCTGAAGCACTAATACAGGAATTATGAGTTACAGATTTATAAATTTCCTCATCAGTCATAGGCATGGGTTATTTAGGAATGCAATCATTTATCCTGTTATAATTTGAAGAGTAGATGAAAACAGATGTACCAGCTAAATAAACCATTAATTCCTTTTTGAGAAGGACTAAAAACTAGAAGCTAAATCAAGGATACTTAATGTGATAAATTTTTAACAATTCATATATGTAAATCACAAATGACAGATGTCTTGGTTATTTTAAGAGATGTTGAATACAATTGTACTATCATTATCTAAGTTAGGACAGGCCTGCTTCCAAATTTACCTGATGAGAGATGGAAGGTTGCTGGATGGGCCCCTGCATTCTAGGGTTTGGTAAACCCACAGGTGCTGGCCTCCGTTGCACCTGTTGCCTCTGAGCCATTACCTGTTGCTGCATATGCTGGAGTCGTAATTGAGCTAGGCTGATCTGTGTTGGAAACTTGGATAACTGGTTTGAAGATAAACCACCTGGTGGCTGTGAATTCTGTTCCACGACAGGATTCTGCTTAGGCATTTGTGGCTGACTCTCTTTATCTTCAATTACTAAAGAACCTAATTAAAGAGAAAAAGTTAAGTTCTAAAGTTTTTCTGAAAGTGAAATAGCATATTTCATAAGGCTCTTTTTGCTGAACTTCAAATTGCCAAGAAACTTTTTCATCTCAGGAACGCTTTACACTCTTAGAAATCAAAGGTCACAAAGAGCTTTTGTTTACGTAAGTTCTATCTATCAAATTTTCACATTTTAGAAACTATTAAAAACATTTTTTAGTTATTAACTCATTTAAAAATAACAAGCCCACAGTAACACATTTTTATGAAAAAATAACTTCACAAAAATTAATGAAGATTTACATTGTTTTAAGTTTTAAAAATCTTCACATGTCTGGCCTAAGAGCTGAACTCTCCAATTTGTTTCTGTATTGTCTGTCATTATATGTTGTTTGGGTTGAAATTTATGAAGAAAATCCAGCCACACATAGACATGTAGTTGGGAAAAGTCCCATAAAGGAGTCTCATACAATATTTTGAGAACTGCTCTTGTATATCAAAATAAAACAAGTCAATCTGACGTTGGTTCTAAAAATCCCACAATGTATTTGATTCTTTAGAATGAACAATTTGTAATCTCTCAAGTTCCTTATACCTTCACGGCTCATACTACGTCAGCTCTCTGACAGAGAATACTGTGGCTCACAACTACACTTTTAGAATTTTTTTTTTTTTTTTTTTTTTCTTAATGTTTTTATTTATTTTTGAGACAGAGAGAGACAGAGCATGAGCGGGGAAGGGGCAGAGAGAGAGGGAGACACAGAATCGGAAGCAGGCTCCAGGCTCTGAGCCATCAGCACAGAGCCTGATGCGGGGCTTGAACTCACAGACTGTGAGATCATGACCTGAGCCGAAGTCGGACGCTCAACCGACTGAGCCACCCAGGCGCCCCTACACTTTTAGAATTTAAAGGTGCCTCTAGTAGGTCTGATTACAGCATAAGGCAAAGCTTGACTTCTTCAACAGACTCAATTTCTGATTTATTAAGCATAAACATCCTAAAAAAATATGGTCATCATTCATTAAATACTCACTGCATGTTAGGTAATGTGATAGTAGGTCTATGTATATTCTTGATAAAGTCCTTTTTATAGATAAGGGATCTAAGGCTCAGAGAGATTGAGTAAATTACCCAAACTCACCGAGACATTAATTGAATGTTGACATAGATCAATATTTTCCCTATGTACTCTTCTAGAAGACATTTCTCAGAAGCCACGGATAACACCAAGTCTGGGAAACTTGAATCCTTCTTAGAATATTTAAAATGTAAATCTCATTGTAAATGGTAATTTACACAGCTGTAAGTGATGGCTCTGACAAGTCTTACCGTAAAGGATATTGTTTAACCTTATTATAGGAATTTCACAAATAGGAGATGCTGTTTTTATTTTGTTTTTGCTGATGCAGACATACCTAAAACTATATACATTTATGTATATAGTTACACATTTTACTTATGTCTACATCACGAGGTTTATGCTGTAAGTTATTATGCTTGTAATTACATGTATTTCTATACTTGTGTAAATATATAACTTGTGATTCATAACTTCTGTATAGCTGAATCTGTGGCGGTTTGGTGAGGTAGGTAAGAGATAGTTACTTAGAAACACACTTTGTATTAAGATGCTTTTTAGTAAGACAGGTCAGAGTGTGTGTGATTCCAGCTGCCTGCTACCTATCAATAAATACATTGCTGCATGCACTTCAAAACTGAGCTACAGGGGTTAACTTATCACTATCCTTTTTGTTCTTTTGTATGGATGCGATCTGTGTAAGCTTATTGCTTCCTTTCTTGATGTGTTAAGAGAGCACTGGCTCTCTCCAGCCATTTCTTCCTTTCCTACCTAGAATCGAGCTGAGGGTATGAGAGACCAAACATCTTTGACGATTTTGAAACATAGTCTGTGAGCCCAAAAAACTGTCATCAAAGGGAATATACTGATGGCTGATAAAGAATGTACAGGGAATTCTTAAATTTCTGTTTCTATAGTTTCCATGTGAGAAATTAAGAAGAAAGGCAAAAAGTGAAGACTTTTTCTACTATTTGAGTTCCTAATCTTACCAAAATGACAGTCTCCCTCTGTGATAATTTGGTGGGCTCTAATACTAAAAACTGGGGCACTTTTCTGTGTGCATGTTACGTTTCAATTAGGAAGTTTAAAAATACAGTTATTTCAGGGCGCCTGGGTGGCTCAGTGAGTTGAGCGACTGACTTCGGTTCAGGTCATGATCTCACAGCTCATGAGTTCGAGCCCCGTGTCGGGCTCTGTGCTGACAGCTCGGAGCCTGGAGCCTGCTTCGGCTTCTGTGTCTCCCTCTCTCTCTCTCTGCCCCTCCCCCCCTCGCGTTCTGTCTCTGTCTCTCTCAAAAATAAATAAACATTAAAAAACAACGTAAAAAAAATATACAGTTATTATATAAAAGGTGGAATAAAAGATGAGAAGTCTTCCCTAGCAAGATCAAGCAAATGAACCTTTAGGTGCTCCATGACTGGGTATAAGAAGTAAACCAATATGAGAAATACTATTTTAACAGAACACATTCCACATAACAAAAATCCTGTATCAATGGCAGTTATGAGTCAAAAGTTTTATTACCCCATTGTGATAAATCTATAGTTAACAGTAAAAGCAATATTCTATGGAAAAAAGAACTTCTAAATTCCCAAGTCTAGACATCCTGTGAGTCAATATTAAGGATGTTTCATATTATCCATTTATTTACATATGTGTATTTATACTCAGGCATGTGTTACACAGATACACACGTTAATAAAATACTGGCAAAAATTCCATGTCTTTAAAATAAGGTAATAAAAACACTTTGATAGCATTATCATAATCATTAAGAGCTCCAGAAACAAATGGCACTTTGAGGAAACGGACATAACGGCCTACCTAAATTGATAATATTTTGAGCCCAGAAACTAGGATCACAGTGAAACTGGATGGTATTGTTGGTCACTGGGGAAGCATCACACCTTGCTCGAAGGAGGTGCCGTAACCGGTATGTAATCTAGGAGAAAGGAGAGACAACTAAACATCGGTATCTTTCATCAGGCAAATAATTTATTAAGTTCCCAGGGAATACACAAAAAAAGTCATTTCTGGTATGTATGCTGATACAAAACAGCTAATCATATAGAAGCTATAAAATATGGATACACAACATGGTTTTCTTTTTAAAATGTTAAGTTTTGAGGTATAATTTAGTTACCTATACTGTTGAATACAAAACTGAAAAGTATCTTCAAGTGATACGTTAAAGTGAGTTTTTTCGAATTAATAAAAGGTTAGAGAAGCACCAACTAAATATCTGTAAAATAAACCTTAACATATTTTGCTCTTTTATTATACTTATGCTTTTAAAGAAAGTTTCAGGATTTGGATTAAGGGGCTAATGAGTTATGGAAAATACAGATTAATCTCTGCTCAGGAGATGTAAGTACAGCTCACATCTAGGCTGCTAGTGGGATGGCTCCCCTTGCTCCTATGTTTTGAATCTCATGTCATTACACCACACCACCCACCTCCTTCCACCCTGTAGTCCTCCGTGAACACTTGGACCTTCTCTCTCAGCCCTTGAAGAATTTAGCTCCTGGCTCACTATTACCATCTCCAACATTACTCATCATAATTCTTAATGATTTTAATATCCAACCAGCTGATCCTTCTTTCTAGCTCACTTCCTCTGGTGCCCAGGTACCCATTATCCTATAAACCTTAAAGGCCCTATAAGCCTTTGCTCTTATAATTTTTCCATGTCCTTCAATCTCACATTACCATTATCCTTACCCAGCTTAAACCCCAGGGTCAAGCACCATAATCATCTCCTTGCATATACCCTCAATACCTGTTTTTCTCACATACTCCATCAAATATATTCCCATCTCTCTCCTCAACCTTTGTCACCAAACAAAACAAAACAAGCAACCCTGGTTAAGTCCAGCTTTTGCCTAAATATAGCTGGACTAATAAAGGGAATGATCACTTCAAACACATGACAATTTACTTCCGGTTATGCCCCTAAGGGTGACTGGCTAGCATGTGACATTCTTCTGGTACTTTACTTCCCTACTCTCCTAAGTAACTGTTCAACTTTTCTTCTCAAATCTCTAGCACCCTTCCTCCCCCATTGTCAATCTCAGCTGATGATTTTGCTTACAATTTTACTGAGAAAGCAGGAACAATCAGGGACCTTCTACAAATTCCCACCACTTGTGAGTATTAGTGCTCCCTCCAGTTGCAATGCTTCTAGAGCAGTCCTTCCACTTGTGCAACAGCACCCAACCCTTCTTGCCTACTCACAGACACTGCTCAGCAACTTTCTTCCCTCTCCTGTATCACCTAGGCTTCCCTTTTACTGGATCACTCCCATCGACAGAGAAATGTTTTAACTTTTCCCAGCTAAAAACAAAACTCTTGGCTCTTTTTCTCTTGCCATCACTGCCCCGTTTTCCTGCTTTTTACAGCAAACTCTTAAAAAACTCATCTATTTTTACTGTGCCCTGTTCCTCTCCTCCCATTCTTTTCTGAAACCACTCCTTCACTTGGCTTTCAGCATACTATACCCTCATGGTTTTATCTTTATTTTACCAGCTGCTACTTCTGGGGGCCACTGAGAACAGGTTTGGGCTCCAACGCACCATCGAAGCCTCTACTGTTGGTTCTTTCAACTGAGCCCCAGGGCTCAGTCTTTCAACTGTTCTCATTTCTCCTCTACCCACAGTTTCAGTGATCTCATATGGTTTCATAGTTTAAATGACTTCTTAATTTATATCTCAAGTCTAGATCTCTCTTTTGAACTTGCATTTCCAACTAGTTACTCAACATCTCCACCTGGTTGTCTAATAGGCACCTCAAATTTAATCTGCTTAAAAGGGAATTTGTGATCTTTCTACACAAGTCTACTTGTCCTATAATCTTAGCCTTGTCCATTACTGTCAACACTATTTTTCCTACAGCTTAGTCCTTGGTTCCTTTCTTTTTCTCATGTCCTACATTCAACCTGTTAGCAAAATCCTACTGGTTCTAGCCTTAAGATATGGATAACCCTACCCATTTTCCCATCAACTCTATTATTTATTATTATTATTATTATTATTATTATTATTATTTTAGTTTATTTATTTTGAGAGGGAGAGACAAGAGGAGAGGCGAGGCAGAAAGAAAGAGAGAGAGAGAGACAGAGAGAATATGAATCCTAAGCAGACTCCACACTGTCAGTGCAGAACCGGATGCGGGGCTCAAACCCAAGAACCGTGAGATAATGACCTGAGCTGAAATCAAGAGTCGGATGCTTAAGTGACTGAGCCACCCAGGCACCCCTCTCATCACCTCTATTAATTCTCCTGCTATCACTTTGCAAAAGTTATCTTACTGCAGTAAGTAAGGCTCTAACTGGTCTCCCTTATATCTCCCTTGCCCTCAACTACCTATAGTCTGCTCTCAATAGCTACAGTGATTGTTAAAATATAAATCATATTCTGTCTTCCTTCTCAAGTCCCTCTCTCCAGCAGTTCCTCATCTGAGATTAAAAACCAAAGTCCTCATAATGAACTACAAGGCTTGTGCTATCTGACTGCACTGCTTCTCTGACCTTACTCATACTACTTTCTGATCCTTCACTCTGTTCCAGCCCCTCACGCCTCTTTGTGTCCATATCACAAAAACCACCACCTCCATCTTTGTATCTGCTGTGTGCTTCGCCAGAACAGACTTCCCCCAAATATCTGCAGGAATTGCTTCTTCACTTTTCTTTAGTATTTGCTCAAATATCACCCTCTTTAAATAGACCAACTTATCTTACACTACCACCTGCACTCCAGTGTTCCCAGACTCCCTTCCTTAATTTAATATTCTCTAGAGCACTTAATATATACCAGGTAATAGTTATATATTTTACTTATGTTGGTGCTGTCTCTCTCCACTAAATGTGACTCTTAAAGGGCAAAGATTTTATTTTGTTCTCTGTTCTCCCAGTGCTTAGAATGCTGCCTGATATATATAGCAGGTATTCAGTAAATAATTGTTGAATACATAATTTGCTTTAGTTGCTAAATTATTTTCAATAGCTCTAATAAACTGTGAGTAAAAAACCATCAAACTATTTTGGGACTAAGTAGAATACATGGCACAGTGTGTAGCTAACAGCACTCAACACAATGCTCTTCTCCCTAAGTTTTTGTCTTAATTTTTTGTGTCCTCTAACAGTTCTCACCGTAAAAGATGTTCCTACAAAGCCGACCAAAACAATCATTCCAAGAACTTTCCTTTGTAAATATACTCCTGTTTTATCATTTCCAAAAATTTGTTCATTTTGAAATAATTTTTAAATTGTAGAAAAGTGAAAAGAACCCTTCACCCAGATTTCCCAACGGCTGCTGTATTAACACACTTCTTCCAGTGCCTCCCCAACTGCTTTTGCACATACACTATTGCTACGTCTTTTTCTGAACCTTTGACAGCAAGTTGCAGACATGAGGTTCTGTCTACCCTAAACACTCTGGCGAGTGCACCTTAAAACAAAGATCGTCTAACATAAAGAGCAAATTCCAAATTCCGAAACCAAGTCTGACAACACTGCCATCCAATCCAAAGACCTCATTCAAATGTCAACTCTGCCCACAGTGTCGCTTGCTAGGATACTGTCAAGGAATGCAGGTTGCATTTGGATGCCATGTCCCTTCAGTTCCTTAGGCTTTCCCTGTCATTTATGTCCTTGATGGCTTTAAAGACTTCAAGAACTTATATTCTAGAAGAGCGCCTTCAACCTGGGTCTGAGTGCAGTTCCTCTTGATCAGACTTAGTAAAAGCATCCTTGTCAGGAATCCCACACTAATGATAATATAATGTGCACTTCTTAGCACATGAGATCAGGAAGCTCAGGATGGCAGCCTGTCCCACCACAAGTGCTGATACGAATCTTCGTCGCCTGACAATTTTGCTCCCCAGTTTCCCCACCTTGAATTCACTCGATTTCCCCCTTTGTAAACACTTAGTATTTTGCAAAGAGGTATTGTAGCATTACACTGAAATCCTGTTCTATCAATTCTCTACCCAGCAGATTAGCATACACTGATGACTCCTTCTTAATTACCACTACGACAGTGACCATATGTACTATCCTTTCTACGTTTATTGATTTACACTGTGACATAAAATTTTCTTTATCATTTAGATAAAATGGTTAAATCAGAAATGCGAACACTTTCTTAAAAGAAAATCAGCTCTAATAAAAGGGAACTGTGAGGTCAATACTTGGATATACTTTTTTCTCCCCTTGAGATACTATGCTGTAGATGAGAAGACAGAAGACGCAATTTATTTACAACTCAGATAGCTAGTATCTATTTACTATTAATTTGTACCAAGGTCTAAAAGTAGTATCAAACTTGGCCAAACTCTGTTCCTTAAGTAACATTTTTTCCTGATGTATTTTACTGTCATTCAATGTAAAATACAAGAGCTCTTTCACTGTCAAATTATTTTATTACCCATCTAAAATGTAAACCTTGTCAAAACTCCTGACGCATGTTTTAGTTATTTCTGAGAAGTGATAAGGCATGACTGGTATAGAGGGTAATGGTTCATTAAATATACACACTTGTTAATCTCTTCAGATGTATCTGAACTTAAATGAACTCAGGTTTTACACTGAAACCTTAGCTACTGTTCAAAAAGCAACAGACAAAACATTTTTTTTAAATATGAAAGGTATCAAAACAGCTTTCAAGATAGCAATACTATATACTGTCTCCTTTCTAATGAAGTTAAAATAAACTTAAAGAAGAAATTTAGTATTTGATTTTCCAATCCTATAAAAATGAACAGGCGGTTTTGTCTATACTTAGAGCTTCTGAAAGAAGACATTATCTTGTACCTGATTTTTTTTACCATCAATCTTTCGTTGAATTCCTATGCATCAAGCACTGAGTAACACAAAATTCCTACTTTAAGAAGTGTAGAGTCTAATGAGATTCATAGAAACATATGCAAATATAATAGCAGATAAAAATCAGTAATAGTATGATGGACATATGCACAAAGGGTGTGTAAACACAAGAAAGAGAAACCCAATCCAGTCTTGGTCATGAAAGGCTGACAAGTGGAAAGGAAGACCAATCTAATCTGAAGTAGGTAGTCTTTAAAAAGATGGACATTATTCAGGAGCAAGAAGAGGCAGGAAAGGGTACCAGTACTCAGGCAAGAAAGAATCATATCCTGTGAGCACCAAAGATTAGAAATAAGGAGATGGCAATGAGGCATTCAGGAATACACAAAGAAGGTCACTGAAGATTAATTAGATGGGAGAAGGGAAAAAAGGAGAAAAGAATTCCTTTTTACTACTTATAACTTAATAGTTTCCTAATTGCTAGTATTATAGAAATATTTACGGAGAGTAAAAAGAATGATCGTGTTTTACTCTCCTGGCCTTTCTTCTGTCAACGTTGCTTGCCTTCCTTCTAAATAATAAAGGATAAATTCAGTGTTAGCAGGTTGACAGAAGAGTTCTGAGGAAATACTGTGAAACTGTTTCAAAATATGTTTAATACTAGACTTCTGGAAAGATTTTGCTCTTCCATTGATTTTTGTCTTTTCTTGACCACAGTTCCTATAGCAAAAAGTGAACTAAGAATTGCAAGCCAAGCTTGAAATTTCAGGCCTGCAAGGCATTTCTTCTTATTTTTTTAAGCACATGAAAGCCATCATTTAAAGGATAACTTGAGTAAACACGGCTACATGTACCATGCAGAAAAACTATGAGGAACGGAGTTATAGTATATAGTAATTTTCAAATTTTTTGAGGTTGGAGATCCTTATAAGTGTTTACAAATAAGTATAAGCCTCAGCTCAGTGTGCATTGCAGGCCAATTATTTTATTAGCTACATACATTTGCGACTCAAGGGCCACTTGGGTTCCACAGACTTTTAAAAATCAGAAAAGAAATGATTTGGCGAATCTAGTAACACTGGTTCCTTGTAATTTGCTGTACCCATTTTCTCCTATATAATGTCAACAACATTCTTCCTTTCTCCTATGTCACGAGATCATTGTGCTGAGTAAGTAATCCCATCTGTTTTTATTGTTTTCTCTTATTATAATTGCAAATAAAATCATAAAATAAAATCAGAGAAATTTTGAGACAGAGATTTACTAAGTATCTGACTGTATGAATAATATGCTTTCTTACACAATACCGTAATATTCAATATCCATAACTTTTCACTCATAATTGAAAAAAGAATTGTCTCATTTTCTATTTTTATTCTCTTTCTGTTGGACATTCAGAAAAATATCCAGGAAAACAGAAAAGATACGTACTATCTAATAGAAGCTATTTTTCAAAAGACCAATAAAGCAATTGGAAGAAAGAAAGAAAAAAAGAAAGAAGTCAAGAAAAAATGTATCATTGAAATATTAAGAAAGAAAAAAAGTCCAAGAGTTGAATACAATTCATGATTAGGAATAGTTTTAGAAATAGTTATAAATCAATTTTTTTTAACAAGTCTTCAACTCAATATTTGAACCTAGTTTATAAAAGTTTATCCAGAAGTACATTTCCTTATTTCAAAACGGTCAGAGAAAAATTTTGCTACTTGACTCTAAGAACAGGTGAACAGAAAACTGATTTGGATGTCCTAATTTGATTTCAAAGGGTAACTCTCTGAGTAATCTTTTTGTTTTAAAAAAAAAAATTTTTTTATGTTTATTCATTTCCTGTGAGAGATAGAGTGCAAGCGGGGGAGGGGCACAGAGACAGGCTCTAGGCTCCGAGCTGTTGGCATAAAGCCCCACATGGGGCTCAAACTCACCAAAATGGGAGATCGTGACTTGAGCTGAAGTTGGACGCTTAACTGACTGCACCACCCAGGTGCCCCGAATATATTTTTTAAGTGTCTTTTTAATTTTTTTTATGTTTTATTTTTTCTTATTTTTGAGAGAGAGAGAGACAGAGTACGAGTGGGGGAGAGAGAGTTAGAGACAGAGGGAGACAAACAATCTGAAGCAGGCTCCAGGCTCTGAGCTGTCAGCACAGAGCCTGACGGGGGCCTTGAACCCACAAACTGTGAGACGGCGACTTGAGCTCAAGTTGTAGATGCTTAATTCACTGAGCCACCCAGGCGCCCCATTTTTTTTAATGTTTATTTATTTTTGAGAGAGAGAAACAGAGAGTGCGTGCACAGGGGAGAGACAGAGGGAGGGGGAGAGAGGATCCAAAGTGGGCTCTGTGCTGATGGCAACAAGTCCAATGCAAGGCTTGAACTCATGAACCTCAAGATTATGACCTGAGCCCAAGTCAGATGCTCAACCTACTGAGCCACCCATGCGCCCCATTGTGAAATCTTTAATAAAATGAAGGTAAGGCAGCAATTTTTAAGAATGCAGACCAGTGGCACCAGCATCTCCTGGGAGCTTGTAAGAAATACAGAATCTAGCTCTACTCCACAACCATTAATCCAGAATCCTCAGGTGATTACTAGTGTGCAGTGATGAAATATTTTCAGTAGCAAGGTTCTAGACTACTACCACAATTGTTCATCATGACACAGCCACTTTTCTTTACCAAATGGGGTTGAGATATCCAGCACCATTTATGGCCGCCAGAGTGATCAACGTGCTGCCGACGAGAGGAACACAGCTTCTAAGCTCAGTGTCCAAGACGGAATTCTGGTTGATACCTCTGTGTGACCTTACAAATGTCACTTAACTTTGTGCCTTCATCATCCATACAAAAAAGATGGATAGGTATACCTATCTTATAAAAATGATGCCTAAGCTTAAGTGAACTATTACATAGAAAATTCTTAGAATTAGCGCCTGGCACACTATAGGTGAGCAGGAAATATTTATTATTATCATTACTGTTAGTGTTAAGTTCGACTGCCACTGAGAGAAAACCTGGCAAAGAACCAGACAGGAAGGACAGTGGTGGATTAGAATACACCTAAACCATGGCAGTTAAATATACTTTTCAAAACCAAAATATTTTGATCACTTAAAATTAGAGATAGGTAAGGGCACTTAAGTACAAATAGACTAATGAACATTTCTGAATTTTAAGTATTCCAGTGACGCCCATCATTTCTCTGCTTTTTGATGGTATGTTCCATGCCATACTTAGCTATCTTACCAGTCGCTTGCTATAAAGTAATGCTGTGCTGCTGCCACTGGAAACTGCCCATTTAGAAAAATGCATGACATGTTCCAATTGTTTAGAAAGTCCGGCCACTTCCTGTTGTTGTTGCATAAGTTTCATGCGATGGTCCTTTGCAAGGCTCTGAAAAGAAGAAAATTCAAAATTAGTCCCGCATATAACATATTTTAATGGTCATTTTCAGATTACCAAATTAGAATAACTGTCACCTCTGAGAAGCCAAGTGATAGAAACTTGAATTTTCATAAGAAATATTCTTAGTGTTTTTCCTCTTAGTATAAAAGGATCAGTCTCGCTGCCACAAAAACTGTGCCCCCAACAACGCAGCTTCTGCTGTTGCCACCACCGTCTCTGCACCCTCTACCCTCCACACCAGGCCCTTGGTCTAGTTTTACATACTCTGGAATTTAGGTTGGTGTTCATGCATCTTCCAATATTCAAAAAGGGGCGAAAACCATGGATTGGCTATGATACAGTCAGTCAATGCCTATTAAATTCAACACTCATAAATAAAATTCAATACTTATAAATAAAATTCAATACCCAAAATTAAAACTCAATACCCACAAATACAATACAATAAAAATAAAAAACAATCTAATAAAGTTATCAGATCACATGTTGTGCAATCACATGATTTCACGTTTTAGGCATTCTAGTCCTGATTGCAACCAGTTTTGTGCCCAGTCACACCATGTGGTAGACAACACTTAAACTTTTTGTGTGTGTTGTTTTTTGAGAGAGAGACAGAGGTGGGCAGGGGGAGAGGGGGAGAGAGAGGGAGAGAGGGACGAAGGGTGCACATACACAAGGGAGGGGCAGAGAGACAGAAAGAATCCCAAGCAGACTCCATGTGCAGCACAGAGCTGATGTAGGGCTCGATCTCACAAACCGGGACATCATGACCTGAGTGGAAATCAAGAGGTGGACCCTTAACTGACTGAGCCACCCAGGCACTACTTTATCTTCATTTTTTGAAAAACTCTCCAAGAGATTCTGATTTACAGCGGAGTCTGGCAAGAGCCACAGCCATGCACGCACTAGTAATTTCTGAGAAAGCCAATCTAAGTGATGGTTGATTTTAAACAGAGCTTGGAAAATGTTTTAAATTCTTTAAGTGTTTCTATTAAAAAAAAAAAAAAAAAAAAAAGAGGGGTGCCTGGGTGGTTCAGTCAGTTGAGCATCTGACTTCAGCTCCCGTCATGATCTCACGGTTCCTGAGTTTGAGCCCTGCAAGGGGCTCTAGGCTGACAGCTCGGAGCCTGGGTTGTGTCTCCTCTCCGCCCCTCCCTCGCTCACACTCTGTCTCTTTCTCTCAAAAATAAACAAACATTAAAAAATTAAAAAAAAAAAAAAAAAAAAAGAAATCACAGAATCTTGAAAAAATACTATAAATGAGGTCTCCTGGACAGAATACTTCTTCACTAAATAAGACAAGTCTTTAGTCTTTGTTTCCTGTATGGTTGATGAACCATGGGAATGACCATGCTTTCCCAGGAGGGCAGGACTCTCTGAGAAAGACCTTACAATTTTGTCAACTACAAAATAAAGAGGTTAAACCAAATTATTCTAGGAGTTTTTATTTTTTTTAAATCCTTAAACATCAGAATTCTTGCATTCTCTTCTCATTCTAAATTGCTTCTTTACTGTGAATTCTTTTTGCACCATTAAAAGAATACTAAAATACCATGCAATTAATATTATGTTACTATACCATGGAGAAGTTGTAATCTATTATTATCTGGAGGCAAACACTGACTTTGGATCTAGACCTTCATGAGTATAAAAAAACTCAGAAAGAGCCCAATATTTTTCTCACCGTGGTGAGAAACAACTATCCTAAGTGCCCTGGGTATCCCTCCCTACATACTACTTTTACAGAGGATTAAGACTAAAATGTTGAGAGTGGAAGGCATATCCTTTTACTTAATTTCTCATAGGGTTAAACCTTTATGTTTGAAAACAAAATATAGCTTAGTTATCTTTCTAAATCTTTTTTGCTCGAGTGCACCCCTTTGGTGGCCCCAAGTTGTCACTTGAATGAATCTAAAATGATTAATCTCTTCAACATTTACAGAGCTCCTTCAAGCAAGGCACTGTGCTTTGTGCTATCGAGGAAACACTAAGCCATAAACTGTCAGCTACAATGTAGAATATGGTAAAAGAAAACTTAGGAATGGAGACGCAATATTATTCAATCATAAATGGATGAAAAAGTCTGTGATTTCAAAGTCACAAATACATGAGAAACTACTATATTAAATCGCTACAAACATACTGTCCCATCAACAGTAACTTACCTCAAGCTGATGCAGTAGGGCTTTTCCTTTTTTATTTATTTCTACCATCAATGTAAATATAGCAACTTTAATATCCTGCTCCACCTGCTTTTGATTTTGATTTACTTCAATTATCCTGAAAATTAAATGAAAGGGGGAAAAATCTAAACTCTAAGGCAGAAGATTTGTTTTATAATATTTAAAATTGATTTTCTAATGTCTAAATTAGGCCAAAATGTTTTCAACTCTTAAAAGCTCAGCTGTTTCTAAGGGTCCTTCAGTGTAAATTGACTTTCTCGAAGATGACATAGCAGAAATGTAATTCTTCTGAAAAACACAGTCACTTAATTCAATCTTAAAATCAAAATGTATAAAATTGCAAGAGAACGAACACATTTTAAGAAAATATGACTTGGAAAGATCATGATGAAAATCATTCAAGAAAATCAATACTTGATCTAAAAGGGTAGACCAAAAAAAGGTTTATGAGCAAGAAAACCAGGACTCCAAACATGTTCGATTGTATCCACTCTAACTACCAAGTAGGAAAGTGTAAGCATGTCATTCTTAGTGATCTGAACTGCTGCAGTATTCATTATGCCCGCACAGAAGCAAAGAGAACAACAGTAGAGAGCTACTGTAAGAACACATCTGTCTTCAAATAAGCAGCTCAATACCACTTTATGTTTCATCAGCTATCATGTACAGTTTTTCCCTTCGTTAGAGAAGACGGGAAGGCCATTGTCATGGAGATCGAGATAGACAGATAAGAAATACACAGCATCATACCAGAATATCTTACAAAAGCAGAAGAGAATAACGGGACACCCACTAAACATTTTGAGAGAAATTGGAAGTTTGATTTCTCCAGTCTGCTTCTCCAATAGTTACCCTCCAAGACTTAAAACCAGTAGGGCAGAGATTTTATTTTCCGTTGCAACTTAAGATAATCACTTGACACCAATATTGGCTATGAAAATCAAGAAACCCAGATAGATATGGGAAGAAAACAACCCTCTGAAACAAAACAAAACAAAAACTAATTTAGAATTCACATCTTCATGATGGTTAAACAGGATGAAAAAAGGACAGGCCGTGCCATTGTCTGCACACACGTGAAAACGAATTAAAACCAAAGTAAGTCCGTGCTGTAAATGTAATCCTTTCATGACAGTCTATTCAGATATGAGCAATTAGCACCTAATCCAAAGATTCTTTAATTCTTACAATTCAAAACCCCAAATCCTTTCATGCGATAATGTATGACGTTGTAAAAACAGCATAAGGAAGCCGCTAACAGAAAGGTAAAAGAACAAATTTGGAGAATTCACACTATCTGGTTTGAAGACTAACTATAAAAAGCTACAGTCATGAAGAAAGTGGGGTACTGTCAAAAAAGAAAAATACAATGGAACAGAATACAGAGTTTAGAAAGAACCTTACACATACATGGTCAACCGATTCCCTACAAATGTGACAAGGCAATTAAATAACAATAATTTAGTCTTTTAAACAACTGGTGTTGGAACAAATGGACATCCATAGGTTACAAAAAAGTGAACTTTGATCCACAGCTCATACCATATACATAATGAAAGAGTAAGAAGAAAGACTAAATTTCATCAAGGGTGGAGCTTTCACATAAAATTAGTTACTTTACAATTGCTACCATTTGCCACTTACACAGTAGAATCACCTGTAACTATCTCCATCATTCTGTGAATATCCCTTACAAATTTTCAACTACTCAGATAAACTTTTAAGCCCACCACTTTATTTGGCAAAAATAGTATGGTTAGAATATGGTAAATGAAACAGTATTTGGTTAATATAGTTGTTATGTAAAAGAGAAAGGTAAAATGCAATGAGAGCTGATTAAGGAAGACTAACAAAAACAAAAGACACACGATAGAACTGTTATTATCACAAAGAATAAAAATGGTCATAGGGGCGCCTGGGTGGCTCCGTCGGTTGAGCGTCTGGCTTCAGCTCAGGTCATGATCTCGCGGTTCGTGGGTTCGAGCCCCGCGTGGGGCTCTGTGCTGACAGCTCAGAGCCTGGAGCCTGCTTTCGATTCTGTGTCTCCCTCTCTCTCTGCCCCTCCCCACTCATGCTCTGTCTTTCTCAGCCTCTCAAAAATAAAGAAACGTAAAAAAAAAAAAATTAAAAAAAAATGGTCATAGTAATTACTGAAAAAGGTTAATGACAAAAATAACACATTATAATGATTGGTCTTAAGGAAGATAAACCACAAGACTTTCTCTTAATGAATCCCCTGTGAGGCCTCTCTTACTCAGGCTCTTTTTAAAAAGGATTTCTTGATTTATCTGGACAGTGATATGTTACTTTTGTATGCAAAACAACAAAAGAAGGGAAAATGGGATTTCATAGCTGTTGTAAAGGTTGTACTATGTCAGTGCGGGTTCCAAACAGGATGAAAAAAGGGGGGTAAGCTAAACAAACTCACTCTTCCATGTGGAGGTGAGTGGTTTGCTCCCCTAATCACTGACTTGTGAGATGTGAGACTTTGGACAGTTGAGGATTCCTCCTTTGGAAAACAAAAAGTGTAACAGGTAATATATAGAAACCGTGCAAGTATTGTTATCTGATAAGAAATTAAAGGTGCGTGAAACCGTTTAACAATCCCTGCCTCCTGGTGTCCTAAGACCTCCACCCTATTGTAGTTAAAAGGTGACAGCCCAGAGAAGGCATCTCAAAGTTGACCAATGCTTAAAAAAGCAGTTATGTATGTATAATAAAGTGTTAAAATATTTTATAATAGTGGCAAAAAGTAGTTGATTTTGTTTTTAAATCCTGGCATTTCTTTAAAATTTGAAACATCAGATAATTATAAATTATCAACACCTGCCAGATAAATGATCCATTACTCAGTGCAATTTATTACCATAACAGTTTTGAAATTTCATGGCTGAAAAGAATGCTTTCCAGTTCAGTTTCCAGAAACCCAAAGTTTCTAGAAAAGTCTTACAAACTACGTTATTAGAGGCATCTGACAGCTTACTTAGATCTACTTCACCATGAGCTAAGTAAAATACCTGTTCTAAAAGAGAGTATTCTTAATATGTTATATAAATATGATTTATCATAACACCACAAATGTAAATTTACCTGTTTTGGATCTGATTTCCTGTGAATTTTATATATTTTGTTTTTTCCATCAGTTTTGTGATTAGTGTATCTATGATCACTTTCTGATTCTGAAAAGCTTCTTCTATAAATTGGTATCTGAAAAGACAAGTAAACAAGCCAATTATTTCATGCTAATAAAAAATGAGGAAAAGCATCCCCCCAAAAGCTAAGATAAAGAGAGTTTAAAAGATATAAATAATACTAAATATATCCCTGGAAGGCAGGTTTTCTGCACTCTCCAAAGTGTCTCTAAGAAAAGGAGGAATCTTTACAGATATTACTCATGGATACTCTAAATTATTTTGGAAATTTGGGGAAGATACATATCTATCACTCATAGTTTAAGAGGCTTAAAGAACTCACCTGGCAGACCTGGCAAAAAGTAACCACAGATATTTAAGTAGATTTCCTTACTACTTTGTAATTTCCTAATTGTTAAAGTTTGATGCTGTAAATATTTTGATGATCACTTTTTTTTAACGTTTGAGAGCACATGCGCACGTGTGCACGCGCGCACACACACACACACACACACACACACACACATATAGAGAAAGAGAGAGGAAGAGAAAGGATCCCAAGCAGACTCCATACTGTCAGTGCAGAGCCCGACACAAAGCTCGATCTCATGAACTGTGAGATCATGACCTGAGCCAAAATCAAGAGTTGGATGGTTAACCGACTGAGCCACCAGGCACCGCTTGAAGATTACTTTTGAACATTAGGTAGTTGTGTCATAAAGGTCACAAATATATGCCTTTGGGGAAAATGGTGGGATGAGGAAAAACTCTTGATGCTATGCCTTGCATGTAACAAAGCTTCAAGCAACATAAAATACAGCACTTTAAAAACGTTAACTTGTAAATGGACATGATAATCTCTGACAAAGTACGTATGATGACTCAAGAGTAGCTCCAGGGACACAGTAATATAGAAGACAACCAGTTTTATTAATTTTTCGTAAAATGCATAAAACACAGTATTTTACATAATGTGATTTAAAAGTGCAAGCGTACTTAAATCAGTATTATAGTGTTGCCAGCATTAGAAAAAAAGGGGAACATAGTTAATATTAATTCTGTTGGATTTTCTCTGTATAGAATGCGGTCTTTGAGACCCTAGTAATGTGTAATGTTAGATGAAATGGTCAAAATGTTTGTTATCTGGTTCTTAAACTCAATTTTAAAACTTTCAATATTCTGTTATGATGTTTTCTGGTTCATTTTACAGAAAACCTTTCTCAGGTTTAGGAAATTTCCTTTTATTCTTAGTTTGCGAAGTCTTTATATCATAGGTGCATATTTTTGACAGAATGTTTCTCCTGTCTCTATTGAAATGATTATGTAATTTTTCCTTTATTCTTTTAATATGAATTACATAACTGATTTTCAAATGTTACATGAACTCTGTATGCCTAAAACAAGGCCAACTTGGTTGTAATTATATTGTCCAAAAATCACATTACTACTGGATTTGGTTTCCTATTTCTTAGAATTTTCACATTCATTTCATGGGTGAGACTAGTCCGTGATTTTCTATTTTTATTCCTCATAAAACAAGTTGGAGAGAATTCATCCTTTTATTGTCCTCTGGATGAGACTGTGTGTATTTAAAAGGTGTTATTTTTATCTATTTTGTTGATTCATCAATGAAGTCATCTGGGCCTGTAGTTTCCCTTGTGAGAAAGTTAAAAATTATGGATATAAATCTAAGGGCTATTCTGATTTTCTATCTTACCTTGTGCTAGCTTTGGTAAGCTGTATTTTCTTTTCTTTTTTTATTTATTTTTTGAGATAGAGTGAGTGAGCAGGGGAGGGGCAGACAGAAAGAGAGACAGAGAATCCCAAGCAGGCCCAGCGCAGTCTCACAAACTGTGAGATCATGACCGAGGCTGAAATCAAGTTGGATGCTTAACTGAGCCACCCAGGCGCCCCTGGGAAGCTGTATTTTCTAAGAATTATCCTATTTCATGCAAAAATTTCCAAACCCATTGACAGATAATCATCTCATAATTTTGAATGCCTTTAGAAAATGTTGTGATGCCCCCTTTTCACTCCTGGCATTGGTTTTTTGGGCCTGCTCTCTAAATCACTCATTAAAGGAATTTGTCAATTTACTAATATTTTGAAAGATTTGATTTTTGGCTTTACTTACTTCATTAATGTCTGTACTTATCCTCATCGTGTCCTTTTCCTCACTTAGTTTAGGCTTAATTTACTAATTTTCTGAACTTGAGATGTTTAGTGTATTTTTTTATCTACCTAATATATACATTTAATGATATCTATTTCCCTTTTATCATGGCCTTAACAGTGTATTTCAAGGATATTATTTCCACGATCATTCAGATAAAAATATTTTCCTATATCCATTGGGATTTCTTCTTTGATGTTTTATTTAAATTTAGTTCGAACTGTTTATTTTGAAACAATTTCAGTTAAATCTGCAATGGTACAGAGACCTCCTATACCTTTACACAGCTTAGTTTTTCAAGTATTAATTCATCATAGCTCTTTAATGCCTTAATAATCAGAATGCATTTCTTAGGAGTAAGGATATTGCTATGTAACCAGAGTGTGATGATTAAATATAAAACTGACACTGGGGTGCCTGGGTGGCTCAGTGGGTTAAGCATCCAACCTCGACTCAGGTCGTGATCTCATCGTTTTTGGGTTCGAGCTCCGCATCGGGTTCTGTGCTGACAGCTTGGAGCCTGCTTCCAATACTGTGTCTCTGTCTCTCTCTGTCCCATCCCACTTACGCTGTCTCTCAAAAATAGGGAGTGAAAAAAAAAAAAATTAAAAAAAAAAAAAAAAAAGAAAACTGACGTTAAGGTAATACTCTTATCTAAACTACAGACCATATTCCAATAATGCCATTTGTTTCAATAATGTCCTCTAAGGGGGGCCTGGTGGCTCAGTAGGTTAAGCGTATCATGATCAGCTCAAGTCATGATCTCACAGTTTGTGGGCTAGAGCTCCACATGGAGCTGGGTGTTGGCAGAGCCTGCTTGGGATTCTCTCTCCCTCTCTCTCTGCCCTCCCCCTACTCACAGTCTCTCTTTCTCTCTCAAAATAAGTTAAAAATAATGTCCTCTAAATAATTTTTCCCCTTCTAGTCCAGGATACAGCACAGGATCATGCATCACTGCATTTCATTTTCATATGAATTTCATTTCTTCATTTTCAAATATATGGAGATTTTTATCATCTATCATTATTTTCTACATTAACAGCATTGAGTTTGTACACAAAAACTTTTTATGATTTTAACCCTCTGAAATTTAAGATTGCCCTGACATATGGTCAATTAAATGTTTTCTTTTTATGTTTATAAAGAATGTGTATTATTGGGTGCAGTGTTTCTTAATGTCCACAAGGTCATTTGCTATTTAGGTTATTTGAATCTTACAAAAATATACTGTTCTAATTTGCTTGTCAATTATTGAGAAAAGTATGTTGAAATTTCCCACTGTAGATATGTCTATATGTTCTGTCATTTTTTGTTATGCATTTTAAAGCTATGGGCATATAGATTTAGAACTGCTACATCTTTTAAATGAAGAGAGCCTTTTATCGTATAAAGTTTCCCTCTGTATCTCAAACAATACACTTTCACATAACAGCATGCCTTTGGTTAATGTTTGTATAACGCATCTTTTCCCATCATTCTTTCTATATACTTAGGCTTTAGTTGCTTCTTGTCTAAAAAGCAAATAGCAGATTTTCAATTTTTTTATTAAGCTTGCAATCTTTTAATTTGGGACATTTTATCCATTTACATTTATTATAATTACAAATCTATTTATAGATTTACACTTACCAAGTCCTTATTAAATCCCCTCTGTTCTTTGTTTTTCTTCTTTGGCCTGTCTTTAGCCTAATTATTCCATTTCCCCTCTATGTTACTTTGATAATCAGATACACTTCTATATTCTTTTAGTGATTACTCTAGACATTTCAAAATGCAGATCTGGAGTTATCTAATACTGATTTATATTTTTTTACCGTCTTCCTAAACTGTACATAAGCCTTAGAACACAGACTCCATATCCCCCTGTCTGTTGTGTACTATACAGAACACACATGACATATACCAGTAAGACATTTTTATTGTTTCATAAATTGATATTTATTTAGATTTACTCGTACTTCCAATTTTAAATGATTTTCACTCCGTCATGCATTGACCACCATTTCTCTTTTGCCTAAGGTATACTTTAGTGAGGGTTTACTGGGGATATATTATCCCAGTTTATTTGGTCTGAAATGTCTTTCATTAATCTTCATTTTAAAGAATATGCACTGGCTATATAATTTTAGCTCTGTAATTATTTTCTTTTTGTACTTAAAAACATACTGCCTTTTTTTTTTTTTTTTTTTTTTTTTTTTTTAAGCAGCCTCCTGGGCATTTATAGGGCTTCCTAAATATGGGCTAGATATCTTTCTTCAGTATTACCACATTCCAAACCATTATATTCTGTCCTTACATGTTGTTTCCTTCTCATTCCTCTCTCTTCTCTCCTTATGGGACCCCAGTTGCACCCTGTATTACTTCTTCTCTACTTTCCATCCTGGGTATTTTCTTACTTTTCTTCTAGTTCATCAATTCTCATTTCCTGCTATGTCAAATCTGTTATAGCCTCTAAGAGTTAATTTCAGTTATGGTAATTTTTAGTTCTGGATTTCCCATCTCATTCTTTTTTATAGTTTTCAGTTCTCAACTCAAAATTTCCATTTTGTCCCCGATCTTCAATATGGTAAGATATAGCCTTAAGGGTCTTTTTATCTTATTTGTTGTATCTGGTAGGTTTTGTTCACATTGTCTCATCACCTAGCATACATGATTACTTCTAATTATGTGTTGGACCATTTTGCAAAATTCATTACTGCATCAACTTGAGGCATAGGATGATGTTTTCTCTCTTCAGGGAGCATTTACATTTGAATCTACCAGGCACCCTGGGGCACCAGCAATAGGATTTCAATTTATTCCAACTTTGGGTAATGAAAAAATTTGATGCTGAGGCTTCAGTCCCAGTTAGGAACTATTTACTAGCTAGTTCATCTTTACTATGATAGCATAGACTTTCAGGGTTCCAAATTAAGGCAAGGAGAAACCTTCAAGCCCTGTAACCCCTGAACTCCAATTGCTGTCCTTCCAGCCCTGTGGCCTATTAAAAGTGCTCCTTGATTTCCTGGTAAAATGCCATGAAGGGTAAAAACGCTCCTCTCATTCCCTGTCCCCCTCCAACCTGGTCCAGTAAATCTTTACTACTAAGACTTTTTATCAATGACTTCTGTATTTTACCCAGGTTTTCTAGTTATCCTCCCTGGTATGGTTTGGTCCAAATTGCCTAGCCTGCCATTATTGGGAGCCTAGACATTTTTTTTTTTCTTTTCTTTTCCTTGTTTTTGTTTTATTTAAATTCCAGTTAGATAACAATACAGTATAATATTAGCTTCAGGTGTATAATTTAAGGATTCAACACTTACACACAATATTTGAAGCTCATAAGTGCTCTCCTCAATCCCTATCACCTTTTCAACCCCACCCCACCTCCCCTCTGGTAACCACCAGTTTTTGAGCCTTGACCATTTTAACCAATTTTATTTGTACTAATCAGAATCTTACTATTTAAATAAATTAGTGGTTGCTAACTGAAATGCCTATGGACATCAGATTTAGAAATAATCTTCAGTAGGAACTATGATGAATTGTTAAAGGCGTGCCTCATTCTACACAACACTAAAGTGAATTCCATCCAAATGCTAATCAAAGTGTACGAGGCCCATGCTATAACAGGTTCTGTTCTCTCAAAAACCCAAAGATGTAGATTTTTTTTTTTAAATGTAAAATCTCATTTTACAACACTGGAAATTAATTCCATTTAGTTTTAAATAGTGTGTAAGCCAGTGGTTCTCAACTCAGGGTGATTTTGTTCTGTAGAGCATTTGGCAACATCTGGAGACATTTCTGGTCCTCACAACCAGAAGGATGCCACTGGCATCTATTGAATACAGGTCAAAGATGCCGCTGAACACCATACAATGAACCAGACAGGACCCCCACAAGTATCTGTAGTGACCAAGTTGAAAAATCCTGGAACAGGCCAACATACTGTTGGCTGAACAAAACTTCATTTGCCGACTGCCATCTGGCTGGGGTGCCAGCAGCCCTCCACTCCTCATAAAGCTTACCATACATGTGTGCACATAATTAAAGATGACAGTACCTATGCTCTTTATGTTCTAATAACTGGCAGTCCCGGCATGTCAGTTTGTCACATGTTTCACAGTAAAGCTTCAGCTGCTCCTTCTTATGAAAAGGACAAAACACTGGCCGCTGACTGGTCACACCTACTGCCTCTGTACAAACAACAGGAGGCAAAAAGAAGAAAATTAACATAAGTGAATACTACATAATTATTAGATTGTTCATTTACATTTCAATCCGTTGAAATATAAAAGAGCTATAAGCAGTTTCACTGACACCATCACTACTACTAGGTTTGTGGTACAGGGACACATGGTAGTGTGGTGAGCACAGCATAATGCGCAGACTTGTCCACTCACTATGTTGTACACCTGAAATTAACTTGACGTTGTGTGTCAACTAGACTTCAATTAACATCAAGAAAAAAGACACAGAATGTTAGGTATTCTCAGCATTTTAGAAGGAAAAGATAAATAAGCTTTTCATTCCAGAACTTCAAACTAACTCAGGAGAAAAATAAAGTATGTAGCTTAAAATGTGCTTTATGGAATTAAAAAGTCTTAAGAAAATAAGCAGATAAGTGACTGTGACCCAACTCGATGTTTTCCACTCCAATATGGCAGAAGACTGTTTTAAATGGAATTCAGAAAATCTAATAAAAATGTATAAAGAACATGATTAAAAAAGTTATTTACCCACTTTTGCAAAAATCCTTAGAGGGTACCCACTAACACAGAAATAATCATAACGTTTTCACTATATACTGTAGTCCTCCATGTAACTTAATAGTTATCCAGAGTGAGGATAATATTGAGCCATGCTTATGTATAATGTTAAATTTAAAAAAAATCAGAATACAAATAAGTATAATAATTGACTCAACAGTAAGCAGTTATTTCACTAATAATTAAGGGTAAAATCCAAACATTTCAGAAATAATCCCACTTCTAGAAATAACCACTATTAATAACCTAGTATGTGTTCTTATGGTTGTTTTTCTTTGTATATAACTACATACACTAGCAGGTATTTTGTTTTACAATATTGTCTACAGTAAGTACAGAGCTTCTGACTTAGATAATTAGAACATGTCATTCATTTATAGATTTCCTTTACTTATTGGAGAATTTAGATCCTGACTCAGTCATCTTCCTAGTCCTCAGTGTCACCATCACTCTGGATGAGTTAGAAGTTTACACAGATTGCCACATAAAAACAAGGCTCTCAGACTTTCTCATCTCCAGAGACCTGTACTCCATTTTAGCTCCTTACATCATGGTCCCACCCTAAACTTTGGATTGTGCTTAATTGGTTCATTTCTCTAATCACAGATTCAAACATCCACTCTAATAACGTCTACTTTTTAACCTTCCGGTTTTTAGTTAACCGCTCTCACTGTGCCTCCGTGATCTCTAGTTTCAACAATTTCTTTCATCCTATCAACTGACAGTACTATCAACTTCATCTCCTTTATAGAGTTAAAAAAAAAAAATCCTTCATTTCAATAAATGCCATTATTTGAACCCCTTCCTCTACTGAACTTCCAGAACACCTGTCCAGCTAAACCCCAATCCTAGAGAAGTTCAGTTCTTCTCTATCTATACCAATCCCCACACTGCTGAAGCCTGATGGAGGAAGTTTTAAGGCCTATACATCAAATGTAACCTCAATGCTACCAAACAATCTCTGTTTCTGAAGTTGGAGCTCTCTTCCAACTAGAGTTCTTTCAAATATCCCTCACATTCCTTACCTTTAAATCCTATTTCCTCTCCTTTGTTTTTCAGTAGATGGCTGAATTCACAGAAAAAGAAGTCTGTCTAGCAGTAATCTGTTCAACGTGTCTGAACCTGTACCTGGCCTCTTTTGCCTTTTCCTCATCAGTACCTTCGGAAATCATACTCCCTTTTCCTGTGTCACCAGAATCCTAGCTTCATCTCGTTCTTCCTCCTCTTCTTGCATCTTACTCTCCAGGTACATCCAACAGTCTCCCTCTGTAAATGTGCACCTGTACTTCAGTTTTCCCCACGCTCCTCCTTCTATTCGTTTGTCAAGCCCTAGATGTGGCCTCCAACCTAAATCTCCAAATCTGAGTCTGATGCTCCTTTGATGTGCTCCCGTGGAACTTATGAGACCAAACTATGATTGCTAATTTGTTCTAGTCTTCATCATACTAATAACTCTTGTGGGGGTAAAAGTGTCTGTTTTATTTACTTTTTCATCTCTAATACCCAGCAAAATTCCTGGAATATAGAATAGACATATGAACACTGGTTGACTTGAATTAAAAGCAATAAACTAATTTTTAAACAAAAATATATTAATGAGCCATAAAAATTAATGAAGTTCTGATAAATGCCACAACATGGATAAACCCTGAAAATATTGTGGCGAGTGAAATAAGCCAGACACCAAAGGACAACTACTGTATGATCTTACTTGCAGAAATAAGCAAATTTGTAGAGGCAGATAGTAGATTAGGGGTTAGCAAGGGCGGAGGTAAGAGGAGAATGAGCATTATTATTTATTGGGCACCGTTTCTTTCTGGGATGATGAAAAAACTGTGGAAACAGACAGTGGTGATGGTTGCCTAACACTGTAAATGCAATTAATGCGACTGAATTGTACTTGTAAAAGTGGTTTGAATGGCAAGTTTTAAGTTACATATATTTTAGTACAATAAAATATTAGTAATCTTTATAAGCGATACAATAAAAACTGAGAAGCCATAAATTACATAAAAAGCAGAGCTTCTTCAGTTATCTACATATCAAATATCACAAAACCGGTTTACCACAACAATATCAGAGGGAAAAGAGTTGTAAAACTTTTGTTAAGCCCACCTCTTGTCACACCTTAGAAATAAGTGATGAGAGAAGTTTAAAAAGCAACTTTTTTTTCATTTGCTGTACATTCGCACCAAATTAAGCCATTTATAGGAAGAGGAGGGTTTATATTTGTCATTTATATATGTCTTCAAATTTCAATTACAATATACACCTCCTTTTTTTAAACAAAAAAAAAGAAAAAAACAGGAGTCTATTACAAGTGTATGAAAACAAAGTCAGTACAGGAAGGAAGATAAGGGTGGGAAGGATAGAGAAAAAGAGGTTAAAAGAACTAATTCATTACCTGGAGATACTTCCTCCTTCTGTCTCACAGTATGGTCTTTTGTGAACTTCACTCTTTGATGAGCTCTGATGCATGTCTTGCAGAGCCACTCAACACACTCTACACAAAACCCATTAGCTTCTGCATTGTCCTCACAGCTTGTACACACCTAGTAAGAGAAACATGTCATGTCAATTTTTAAGAAAAATGAAAAGGTGGTCAAACAACTCGTCATATAAAAATGATATACCAACCATACTTGGTCTCTATCAGTTATCTTAAGAGTGCTTATAAATTTAAATTTATAAACTTATGAAGCGGATATATAATACTGTCCTTCATTCAATATACAAATATTCCAGGCACTGTGCTAAGTGCTGAGGATAGAACAATGCGGAAAAGCAAACACGGTTCCTGCCCTATGATCCTGAGTGTCCTAGATGAGAGTGTGGGTTCATATCCCAGTTCCCCACTCGTCAGCTGAGTAGTCTTGGGCAGGTTACTTAGAATGCTCTCTAAAATGAAGTTAATAACAGATTTTATTGAGTCGTGGTGAAGACTAAATGTGAAGCACACAAACATTACTGTAAGGCTCACACCAATACACAATTACACACTGAGAAGTGCCATAAAGTATGAGAAGTTATAAGAGCATTATGATAGGGGAAACGATCTCATTTTAGTGGGGCTGGGGTACTGCAGAAAGTGAGAGATTACCCAGGCAAGGCTTTCTCTAAGGAGATCATATTAACATTAAGGTATGGAAGTTGAGTCATCAGTTATTAATGAAAAGCCTTCTAGGCAGAGAGAAGAGCATGTACGATAGCCTCCAGGCAAAAGGAGCACAGCAGGTTCAAAGAACTGGCACAAAGTAGGATCAAGGGGAAAGACTGGCAAGAGAAGAAGTGAGGGGCAAGGCAGGCAGGGGTCAGATCAAGGAGGATCATATGACAATTTTGGTCCTTGTCTGATGAAGTCTCCTAAAAGCTTTTAAGTAAGTGACATGGCCAGATTTGCAATTTTAAAAATCACTGTCACTGCAATATAGAGAATAGATTAGAAAAGGGGGAAGTGTTTCCTGCAGAGACAAGTAAGAGGGTTTTTTCAATGTTTTAGGTGAGAGTGGGTGGAAGTGGGAATAAATGAGGGAGATTGGGAGTGAAACTGACTGGTTCAGAAGATGCACTGGATACGGGAGGTGAAGAAGGGAAAGCTTTGTTTCCAGCTTGTGTAACTGTACATGGTGTCACTATTCTCTGGGAACAGTTATTAAAGTTATAGAGAAGCAGTCCTTATGTTATCTTCTGTGATGGGGAAAAGAAATTCCGCCCCCTTCCCCCTCAGTTAGTGCTTTACCTTAGCTAAATTCCAAATACGTGGATAACATTTTCATTCATCGAACCTGTCTTTTCTTCAGCTCTTATCTTTAACCTTTCTAACATCATTAAAGCCCCTGGCTCCTACTTCCTAGAAACCATTTGGATTCCTTGGTATCTCCAGATCCTCTTATCTCCCTGATGCCCTCTGGATATAACCCTCCACTCTTCCTCCTCCCTCTGTAGATTTTTGTTAGAATCGGGAATTGTCTCATCCTTACTGCCTTAGCTTCAATTATGACGTCTTTAAAGATATAACCTAAAATTTAACCTCTAGGCTGCACTATGCTACAAAAAAGAATGAGGACAGGGCCGCCTGGGTGGCTCAGTCGGTTAACCGTCCAACTTCAGCTCAGGTCCTAATCTCACAGTTCGTGGGTTCGAGCCCTGCGTCGGGCTCTGTGCTGATAGCTCAAAGCCTGGAGTCTGCTTCAGATTGTCTCCCCTTCTCTCTCTGCCCCTCCCATGCTCATGCTCTGTCTCTCTCTCAATAATAAATAAAGGTTAAAAAAAAAAAAAAAGAATGAGAGATCTCAGTATATGAAGTAAAATAAAAAAGCAAAGTAGAAAAGTAAATCATGCTAGTGCTTATCTAAGAAAGATGGGGATGGGTGAAATGACATTTGCTAATATTTTTTAAACATAAAATTACTTAAAATTACATATGAAATAATATTTTAAACAAAAGAATAAAGGAAATTAAATGGCTACCTATAGGGTAGATTAAACAGTGAGAGTCTAAATTTCTCTCAATATACTGTATTTAATAAATTAAATTAAATACATTAAATGCCTGGGGCACCTGGGTGGCTCAGTTGGTTGAGAGTCCAACTTCGGCTCAGGTCATGATCTTGCAGTTCATGAGTTTGAGCCCCACCATCAGGCTTTGTGCTGACAGCTTGGAGCCTGGAGCCTCCTTCAGATTTTGGGTCTCCCTCTCTCTACGCCCCTTCCCCAATCATGCTCTGTCACTCTCTCCCTCTCTCTCTCTCTCAAAAATAAATAAATGTTAAAAAAAATTAAATGCCTAAAAATCAAAAGCAAATTAAACTATCAAGTGGGTGGCTTAACCACACAAAGAATTACTTATTTCAAGTAAACTTTAAAATATTACACTGTATGGTAACTCATGTTTAAATAAAAACTTAAAAGAAAGTATGATTTGATTGACCATCGCCAGTGCATGCATGTAGTAATTGCTGTGTTCCTTGCTTTCTATTTTGACGGAAACAACTCTATAATTTCTACTTTCAGCACCATCTCTATTCTTCTATACTCTTACTCTGCAAACTGTATTTATGCTTTATGAGCTGGGTCCACATTGGATTCTAACGAGATGGTGCTGGAGGGAGACTGCAGTGCCAGAGGAAGAAGTACTTGATCATCTTAGCTGTCTTTTTATTTGCTTGCATTCTCCGTGAACATCAGACCCATCAATACTGCCTCACCCTGGCAGCAGCTGTTCCCTCCCCCAGCAGCCCTTAGCACCAGACTACAGTTTTTCCAGTCCTCATGGAACCAGCTTTGGAGATACTGACACCGTAGGCCGACGCCTGCTCCTCTGAGGTCTGCAATCCCAAGGCTGAGACGCCAACATGAAACATCGCCTCTTCAGAGGTCTGAACTGACGTTCCACAAGACCCTTCCTCTAATTTTGACTAGTTTCTCCTTTTTCCCTCAGCTGCTTCCTTATGGTTGCTATCTCTAGGATACTTTAAGTATTTCTTATTTACCTTTCAGTAAACAAGTTTATATCTAGTTAATTTTCAGGATTAAGATGGTTTCTGATTTTACCAAAACTGATACAGTATACCCTATAATATAATGTATAACATATATATTTGGAGAAAATAAATGATTTTGTCACTGTAATTAAGAACCAAGATTTCCAATACTGGATAAATGAGATAAATGTAAAATCAAAAAAGTAAAACCTACAAATCTAAATTGGACTTACAAATATCAATATATACTTGTGGTGTATATTGATATTTGTATATATTGATATTTTTAAGTCCAATTTAGATTTGTAGGTTTTACTTTTTTGATTTTACATTTATCTCATCTTTTTTTTTTTCCTAGACAGTTGCTCCTTGTATATTTTCAAATACTAGGCACCCATTACCTCATAAGGAAGCACACTTTATTTTTGGAGAGTGCACTACTGAGCCAGATGAAATGCCTCCTCTTCTTAAGGTCTTCCAGATACAAGAATCTCAGAGATAGACATTATGTCCTCCCTCAGTAACTTCTCATGAGCCTCAAATCAGGCTGTTTGCTTAGCAGTGGAATGCATTCATATTTGGTAATCACAGACTTTACTCCCTCCGCTGAATGTGAATTTTCAGCAGATCCACGACTCTCCTGATAAATAAGCAGTCTTCTTGGTGCTGTTCACATGACCCTTCCATGGCAGTGAGGGTAGGGAAGGGAAACAGGGAGCCTTCTGTGACCCTCAACAGGGTCAAAGTAGAACCTCAAAGAATGGCTGCACTAGAGATGATCCTGACTCTGGTTATCCTAAGGGACAGCCCAGAAGCCAAGGCTACAACCATTATTTCTCATATACTCTGCATGACACCAGGTTAAACTACTAGCCAGCTCTGCAGAAAACTAACAGCAACAAAAACGTCACAGTTGGACATTTGGTATCATAAAGAACAAATACTTGTACACCAAATTTTTATATTATTATCTACCGGTTTGGGTATCAAGGGGATGAAGATTTAGTTTTTTTGATGTAGAGAACAGACACTTGCTGTTTGAACTCTTGAAGTTATTTCTCACATTTTTGCTCCAGAAATTTGTTCGTTTGGTAAGTATATTCTGACCACTAGGCTAAGCTTTTCTGTTAAAAAATTTGCACCTATGACTTTTCTAAAATCTCAGCCTTCTTAAAAATGCTAGTTTCCTTACTAAGGTTTACAGTTTTCTATCATCTAATACTCACTTTGTATTCTGTTTATCCTTTTCCCTGTCACTTAATAAACATTTCAGAAACTCTAACACGGTTCTTTCCAAAATTCCATGTGTTTGAAGATCCTTTGACTGTGCCCCAGGAGATACTATGTGGCCTAAATTCAAAACCAAGCCAGATGGACTTGTTTATTCTTTTTTACTGACATATAATTAACACAGTTATATTAGCTTCAGGTGTACAATTTTAGGATTCAATAATTCTATATATCCCTCAGTGCTCAACACTGTAAGTGTAGTCACTTCTCTTTTTTAAAGTGAATACCCCTAGCACCCATACTGTGGTCTCCAGATACCATGTGTGACTAAAAGAAACCAAAGATCCTAACAAAATCTCGTCAAAACACAAAGTAGGGAAGACAGCAAGGACTACTGCGATTCTATCAGAATGACTCAGGAATCAATGTGAGGCTCCTATTGGCAAGATGGCACAATTTGATCATCAATTAAGAACAACTAACTACTACAACACCTTTTATATTAAAAATCCATGAGTTCATAAAGATACAAACACACCACTTATTAGTTATCTCTGAAGAACGCTAAGAAACTAAGTCACTATTCTAAAAATTGCAACTAAAGGAAAGGAACCAAGTACTTAACCTACCTTTGCTATGTATGTAACCAAAGAATAAATGAAGGAAGGCTTCTGTTTCTCTTCCAGATAAGAAATATAGGGGAATGACAGAATGAGAATGTCACAATTTTTCAAAGCCCTAATTTAATATGAAATCATGGCTGTGATCATTAATGGTCATTGACGTTAGAAAAAAGACAGATAAAACTCATATGCCTCCTGATTGAAGTACACACAGACATATGGATGAAAGTATTCTTATGCCCCCTAACCCAAAAGGACCTGAAATGAAATCAGCTTCTACCTATTTACTGTCAGTATACACAAAATACAGAAAACAGAGAAGCATGTTAAATGACTTTATGAAGATGGTCAGCAAAATGTAGAATAAGGCTAACTCCACAGGACTAACACCCAGTTTATCTAACAAATATGTTTAAAGGGAGGAAAAAGAAAAGTAGTGAAGTAAAGGGGTATTTTGAGATTAATTAAAAGATAGATTTGAGACAAATCAACCAAATGCACTGTGTAGGCCTTAATGGATCCTTATAGAAACAAACCACTGTTTAAAAAAAGAAACCATAAGAATTAGAGACACATATCACTGGATGTTTGATGATATTAAGGTTTAACTGTAAAATTTTTTACATGTGAAATTAATATGCTGGTTAGGTTTATAAAAAATTATTTTTCCAAAGAAGTACTGAAAGATTTATGGATTAGATGATATAATGCCTGGGATTACCCTCAACATAATATAGTATGTGGAAGGGTGTCAGGATAAACATAAAACAAGAGTTGATGGCTACTAAGCTAGGTATGTGTACATGGGAGTTTGTTATGTGAAACTGTCCCTTCTCTTGGTAATGCTTAAATTATCTGTAACAAACATTTTTTAAGCTTTATCTTTGTTCAGCTATGAACTATCCTCAGAGCTCCAGTTTGACCACAGATGACATCACCTTAGTCTCAGAGGCAAACTCAATCACATTCAAAACCAATCCTCTATCTACTTCCCTTACCTCTTAATCTCTGTGAAAAGCACCACCATCTTGGCAGTGAGGTCCCTCTCACCTCCACATCCAATCAGGTACATCAAACCTTGTGTGAGCTGTAACTTATCCCCTTCCTTCTCGTATTGCCACTAGGCTAGCTCAGCTCTCAATACCTTTTGCCTAGGCCTTTCTACCTCCAATTCATCCCACATTATTACCTCTCTAGTCTTCATTCCCAAAATATCCCTAACAAGTACCCTATTCCTGAACCAGGTTTAACACTCTCCTAGCCTCACTTACCTACACTGAAGATGTCAATTTGGACTCTATTTCTAGTTTAACTGATTATAACTTCTTCCTATTATGTTTCTGTGACCAAAATAGAGTCAATAAACTTACTAAAAACTAATTGATATACAGAGGAAAAAAGCAGCCTCTTAGATTTGTCCTTTAGATTAGAATCCCTTCAGTTATCATCTCTTATCATCGTCAATTCATATCAGATCATTACTCCATCCTGTTGATTATTTATGCTGCTTTGCTTTTGAATCTTCTGGATTGAGCATGCATGTGTACTACTAGAGTTCAAGTGATATGACTAACAAAGTTTATGTAGTATAAATATAATCATATATGAAAGTGAATGACACTCTAGAAGACAAAAAAATCAGTAGTATTCACAGGGAAACTTTCAGAAGAGCTAAGTACTTGATACTGTAGTTCACATAAATAACTACATTTCTATTCTTTAAAACCGGTTTCACAACAATTAGCAAGTTTATTCTCTGCATTAAGCCCTGGTTTGGCCTTTGATGAACTGTGGATACTTTATTATTATCATCATTTTTTACTTTTTTTTTTTTTAACATTTATTTATTTTTGAGAGAGATAGAGACTGAGCGTGAGCTAGAGAGGGGCAGAGAGAGGGGGAGACACAGAATCTGGAGCAGGCTCCAGGCTCCACAGAGCCTGATGTGGGGCTCGAATTCACGAACTATGAGATCATGACCTGAGTTGAAGTCAGACACCACCCAGGTGCCCCTGAACTGTGGACACTTTTGAAACAAAAGGGGTATTTTTGTTAGTAACAGATGTATTTAAGATGAGCCCTAAATTCCCACAGTTCCCCCAAGAAACCAACGAGAAAAGCTGAAAGTGAAAAGTACAGAAACTTAGCTATGTGATTAGTAAAGTATCTTAAAGATTACTTTTTAGATTTTTACATTTTAGATTAATAATCATTTTCTTCTCATAGATTCAATTCCTTCACAGATCTAGTGCTCTAAATTAAAGGAACTGCCTAGAGAAATCATCAATCAATCCTAATTCAAAAGTAGACTAATATGCTACGCTTAGTGTACACTACAGAATCAATCCCAGCTCACCTCCACTAGAGCCACTACAGTTCATCTTCCAGGGACTGGACATCTAGATAGATCTAAGGGGCCAATAGAAATGTTCTACATGTGGGATATGGAAGTGGGGAAAAGAGAAAAACACCAGTGGGCCTCGAAGTGCAATACCCGGACAATGTTACCAAATGAGGCTTTCAAAGAAATACCATGCAGAAAAGAAAGTTTTCTTAAAATGTGAAACCATACTAATCAAAGACATGCAATTTTTCATATGTATCATTATAGAGTTCATCATTAAAACAGAAAAAAATGAAAAAACGGGTCTTAAAATTTAGAAAATCTGTCAATATATAGTAAAATTGCAAAAAAAAATGAAATACATAGAGTAAAATTACAAAAAAATGAAATACTATCAAATACAGAATAATGGTTTCCTCTGAAGGGAAAGGGAAGGTGGGGGTACAAGCAAGGCTTCTGTATTGGCACTGTTTTAATCCTTAAGATGAATTACTCCTTCATTATTCTTTATATTCCTTTTAAAATATTACATAATTTGATAGACATAATGGTCAAAAGGGGGTCAGACACCTTTTATTTTAGCGTCCTTCAGTAACTTAGGCTGCTTCATTAAGAGAAGGCAATATAGGGGCGTCTGGGTGGCTCAGTCAGCTAGGCGTCCGAATTCAGCTCAGGTCATGATCTCGCAGTTCATTCGTTCAAGCCCCGCGCTGGGCCCTGTGCTGACAGCTTGGAGCCTGGAGCCTGCTTTGATTTTGTGTCTCCCTCTCTCTCTGCCCCTAACCACTTGCATTCTGTCTCTCTCTCAAAAAATAAACAAACATTAAAAAAAAAAAAAAAAAAAAAAGAGGAGGCAAAACATTTTAAGGCTTAATACACTTACCTGATTAGACTTTTCTACTGTACTGCTGGGAACCTCAGTAGTGTCCTTCACAAAAAAATTATCTATGATGTGTCTCTCTGCACATTCTTGGCTGCAAACTGGACATCGAATGACTCCAACTGGGAAAGACAAAATTGCGTTCTAAGTTTTTTTGGTTTGTACAGCATAATGATTTGACTGTTTGTATTTAAATGCAAAATGATCACTGCGATAAGTTCAGTTAACATCTGTCACCATGCAGAGTTACAAAAGTTTTTGTGAGAAGAATTTTCAAAACACTCTCCAAGCTACTTTCACATATGCAATACAGTACTGTTAACTACAGTCACCATGATATATATTACATCCCTATGACTTATTCCTTTTATGAATGGGAACTTGTACCTTTTGACCCCTTTCATTCATTCCACCCACCCATGATCCCCTACATCTCAGGCAACCACCAATCTGCTCTCTATATCCATGAGCTCTCATTCTAAGTTTTAATACAAAAATACAAAGCACTTAAATGAGCACATCTCACTTAAACTGTAACTGGTTTCTTTTACAATGTCCACTCTCTTCAAACTCATACCTGTCACTACTTAACACAAAGCAATTCAGTTTATATACATATATGGATTATAAGTATGCGTGTGTGCACCATAAATAAAGTAGGTGTGGGATATACCTAATAATGACTAAAACTTCATTATTCTAAATGAGATCCCACCCGCCCCCCCCCCCCCAATAAGCATCCCTATGGGCTGCTCTTTTTATCGTTTAGCAACTTCTCCTAGCAGTGGTTTTCAAATATACATGTGTAGAACCACAGGGGAGATGTTTAAAAGAAAAGAGTTCCAGGGGAAACTGAGTGGCTCTGTCAGTTGAGTGCCAGACTCTTAATTTTGGCTGAGGTCATGATCTCACAATTTGTGGGACTGAGCCCCGAGTGGGGCTCATGCTGAGAGCACAGAGTCTGCTTGGTATTCTCTCTCTGCCCCTCCCTCGTTCACACTCTCTCTCCCTGAATGAATGAATGAATGAATGAATGAATACAGAGTTCTGATTTTCTCTGGACCTATTGAACCAGGATTTCTGAAAGGGGAGCACAAAGATACTTGTTTTGCTTAAAATCTCCATGGGAAATTATTAAGAAACACTAGTTTCCTTTAACAAGTGCAAACAGTGTTCCTTTGGGGGAGGAGAGAAATCATCTTCCATAGTACTTGGTAAATCAATAAATAATTATGAATTGATTAAGATCTAAATTTTTGACTAAAATTTTAAAAATCTAACATTCATTTGATGCTGTAATTTGTACCAAGGAGACTGCAATAATGTTCCCGGGTACATTTTTTTGGAAAATGAAATGCATATGAATGAATACAAAGCAAACCAAAGGCCATTTTCATTTGTATACACAAGCACTATTTTTTTTAATTAAAAAGAACCTATTTTACTTTACAATAGCAACAAAAATATACTAACTACTCAGAAATAATTGTTTTAAATATATAAGGTCATTGTGGAGAAAAATGGTAAGCTAAATTTAGAAACCTTTAAAAATACCTAAGAAAAATCATGTTCGTGATGGTAAAGATACTAATTCTCTCCAAACATCTATACATTCAATGCAGTTTTAATAATCCCAATAGGAATTTCAATAGAATTTTGATAAGCTGGGAGACATTGTCTACCAAATAACAAGACTTACTCTAAAGCTATAGTAAATAAAATGGTGTGAAATTTATGTAAGGATAAAAAAATGGAAAAGAATACACATAAAAGGGTCACATATAAGTACATTTTATACATGACAGATGTGGCACTAGAAATCAATGGGAAAAGGGATGAACTTTTCATGGTGCTATAGTTCTCTAACATGGGAGGGGGATGAATTAGATCACTACTCAGTTAAAAACAATAATTCTTTTAAAAGATTAAGAACTTTAAAACTTTCGCAAGGAAATGTAAGAAAACATCTCTGTAACCTTAGGGCAGGAATAAAATTCTCAATCAAGAAACAAAAAGCAAGAGATTAAGGGAAATATTAATGAATTCAATTTCACTCAAGAACTACAGCTAGTCTAAAGATACACCGAACACGTGCTGACAAAGAATAATAAAAATCCACAAATTAGGTGACCGTGCATTTCTAAAAAGAGAAAGACTGAGTAAACATATTTTTCCTTATTCCTCCAGATAAGTACAGCTAAAAACTCTAGGCCTTCTATATGAAACAATCGTAAGAACACTGAAAGGTAGAGAGAAGGCGGCAGACTAGCTACAGATCTCAGAACCCAAGGAACGACAGAGATAAGTTCACTGAATTTTCTTTTAGCCCCATGTATTCCAAAGTGGATGTTCATGAAGTCACCATCCTAGGAACATCAACAGGTGTAAACAAAAAACTATCCCACAGTACCCTTCTGTGGAAGGACGGTCCAGGAAAGGGGGAGCCTACCAAGACCCAACTTTTAGACAATAACTGCTCTACTCCAGCCAAACACCACAGATAAAACTGTGCTCCCTTTCCCACCAGCGCAGGTCCAGTGGGAAGCCTAGACTTCCACTAGCAGAAATCAAGTACCCCTACTACGCACTGCTGTGTGTGTCAGAGAAGCCTGGTGGGGACCTGGGGCTTTCATCCTTACTGGGCACTAATGGAGCTTTCATCCTGCAGTGTCAGTGGAGACCACATGAAGAGCCTGATTTTACACTTCCAGGACATAATGAGGTACTCCTCTATCTCTACGCTGGGATGGAGTTAGAAAAGGCCTATTGGGGGGCGCCTGGGTGGCTCAGTTGGTTGGGCGACCAACTTCGGCTCAGGTCATGATCTCACAGTTTGTGAGTTCGAGCCCTGCATCGGGCTCTGTGCTGACAGCTCAGAGCCTGGAGCCTATTTCAGATTCTGTTGTCTCCCCTTCTCTCTGCCCCTCCCCTGCTCACGCTCTGTGTCTCTCTCTCAATAATAAATAAACGTTAAAAAAAAATTAAAAAGAAAAGAAAAAAGAAAAGGCCTATTGGACATTCAGAACTTTTACCACTGCCTACCAGTAACCTCCTGTCCCTCTGTCCCCACTCCTTAGATGTGTCAATAAAGAACACATGAGCAGCAGTTAATAGACATCCATTTGCCCTATCAACCAGGGAGGTATCAAGAAGTACCAAGAGACTTCCACATCATCTACTGGTAAGGAGGAGGCCCTCCTCTTCCAGATGTCAAGGGAGGCAGAGTAAGGAACACAGACTTCAATTTCTACCACATAAGAGGCAGAAAATAATAAATATAAGGGCAGAGACCAATGGAATTGAAAACTGAAAAGTCATTGAAAGAAAAAGCTGGTTATTTGAAAAGGCCAATAAAATTAACAAACTTTCACCAAGACTGAAGATGACAAAGGAGAAGATATAATTTAGCAAACATAAAGAATGAAAAAGGGAGTATCACTACAGACCACATGGACATCTAAAAGGTAACAGAGGAATACTAACACTAGTCAGAGAAATTTAATGATGTAAGTGAAACAAACTCCTCAAAGAGTGCAACCTACTATAACTTACCCAATATGAAATAATTTCAATAGCACCCTAACTATTTGGAAATTGGCTCTAAACAAACGAAAGTACTTAGGTGTAAACCAAACAAAACATGTATTGGACTTATATGCTGAAAACTACAAAACTCTAAGGAGAGAAATCAAAGAAGATCTAGATAAATGGAGAGACATAAAGTGTTCATGGACAGGGATAATCAGTGTAATAAAGATGTCAATTCTTTTTAATGTGAGCTGTGAGTTTAACACAATTCCTAATATGCTGGCAACATTTTATTTGTAGATGCAGACAAGATTAGTTTAAAATTTATATAGAAAGGCAAATGTACAATAATAGCTAAATCAATATTGGAAACAAGAATAGAGGAACTGTTCTATCCAATTTCAAGACTGTAATCAAGAATGTCTGTTACTGACTAAAGGATAGACACCGATGAATAAAACAGAACAGAGAACTGAAATAGATCCACACCAGTAGGGTCAACTCATTTTTGACAAATGCGTAAAAGCATCTTAATGCTGAAGGTACAAAATGCTGATGAGAGATATACTGTGTTCACAGATTGGAGGACTCATTTCAGTAAAGATGTTGATTCTCCCCAAATTGATCTACAGATCAATATACTCCTATCAAAATCCTAAGCAAGATTTTTTTAGAAGTATAGACAAGGTTAATCCAAGATTTATGTGGATAAGGAAAAGAACTAAAATAGCTAAAGCAGTTTTGAAAAAAAGAAAGTGAGAGGAACCACTAACCAATTTTAAGACTTATATAGATAGAGTAGTTGAGACAGGGTGGTATTGGCAGGATAGACACATAGATGAAAGGAACAGAATAGAGCATCCAGAAATACACCCACACAAGCCCAACTGATTTTTGACAAAAGTGTGAAAATAATTCAGTGGAAGGAAATACTTTTCAACAAATTACACTGGAGTAACTGGGTATTCATAGGCAAGAAATTGAGCCTCAACCTAAACTTTACATTTTATATAAGATTAACTCAAAGTGGATCAGATTTTAATACCAAACATAAATCTATAAAAACTTTAGAAGTGAACAGGAGAAAATCTTAAGGGTGTAGCACTTGAAGAGTTCTTAGACATATCAACAACACAACCCATCACTAAAGAACATGGATGAATTTGATTTCATCAAAATTAAAAACTTCGCTCTGCGAAATACTTGTGAAGATGGAAAAAAAAACACTACACAATGGGCGAAAATATTTGCAAACCAGAGGTCTGACAAAGGATACATATCTATAATATATAAACAACTCTCAAAACTCAATAAAGGAACAAACATCCCAATTAGAAAATAAGCTAAACACATGAAGAGATATTTCACCAGTGGGGATATATACATGTCAAATAAGCACACGATAGGATGTTTCACGTCACCAGCCATCAGGTAAATACAAATTAAGATTATGACAAGATACTAATACATAGGTATTATCGCTATTTTTTATTTTGGATCTCTCATACATTCCCAGCGGGAATGTATAATGGTACAGTCACTCTGTAAAATAGTTTGGCAGTTTCTTAAAAATTAGGCATAACATTAATCATATGAATTGACAATCTCACTCCTGGACATTTATTTGGTGTTCTCCTTGTATGTACTGCTTTATATTCCTAAAGATGAATAAACAGAGATCAGTAAATCTTGTTAACCTGATCAAGGTCACAGAGCAGTGGAGCTATGATCTAAATTCATTGCTGACTGACCCAAGCCCAGGCTCTGTACTACTACACTTTACAAAAATATTTTAGAAAACAAGGGTTAATAGATCACATCATTTTGACAGATAAGATATTAGTCCATGAATTAAGAATCCTATTTGGCTCTCTTTTCCTCCCTGGCTGCTTGAAGCTCAGCTGCCATCATGAACAACATAGTAACTATCCAGACCAGGAAGTTCATGACCAACTCGTTAAGTCAGCAGAAACACATGGTCACTGATTTTCTTCACCTCAGAAACCCAACAGTACCTAAGCCAGAAATTCGGAGAAAACTAGCCAAAGTGTACAAGACCAAGGAGATGTCTTCTTTGTATTTAGATTCAGAATCCACTTGCTGGTGGCAAGACAATTGGCTTTGGTATGATTTGTGATTCCTTGGATTATGCAAAGGAAAATGAATCCAAACATAGATGTGCAAGGCATGTCCTAAACGAGAAGAAAAAGATGTCAAGAACACTGTGAAAAAACTCAAGAACAGAAAGAAGAAAGTCAAGGGGACTGCAAAAGCCAATGTTGGTGCTGACAAAAAGAAGGGGTAAAGATCCTGCAGTGACTTGATCTGTGGTGATCATGCAGATTTTTCATGAGAGGATTAATAAACTAAAAACTTAAAAAAAATAATCTCATTTGTGTAAGGTGCTGAATTTGACCTAAATCAATTTAAAATCCAAATAAATGCTAACTTAACAGTATCTTTTTAACCATAGAGTTAATGGGGAAATTTAATTTAAAAAAATTTTTTTAATGTTTATTTTTGAGAGAGACAGAGTGCAAGTTGGGGAGGGGCAGAGAGAGGGAGACACAGAATCCAAAGCAGTCTCCAGGCTCTGAGCTATCAGCACAGAGCCCGACATGGGGCTCGGACCCACAAACGGTGAGATCATGACCTGAATCTAAGTCGGACGCTTACCCAACTGAACCACCCAGGAGCCCCTAATTTTTGTTAAGATTTTATTTTATTTTTTTAAAGTAATCTGTACATCCAATGTGGGGCTCAAACTCACAACCCCAAGATCAAGAGTCCCATGCTCTACCAACTGAGCCAGCCAGGTGTCCCAGAAAATGTAATTTCTATTTGACCAAGTGTGAGTACATTTATAGTTCCTCTGCATATATTGGTAGAGATTAGCATCCAGAATATATCCTTCCAGAAACTGGAGGGATTAAAATCTGATTAATTAAAGAAAAATAATTCTCTAAGAAGTGTTGAGATTTTTACTTTTATCACTCATCACTAGGAGTGTTTAATGGCCATGGTTGTTTCTTTTTGTTATTTAATTAGGTTGAAAAAACATTTTTTAATGTTTATTTACTTTTCAGAGAGAGACAGAGAGAGCGAGTGAGCAAGCAGGGGAAGGGCAGAGAGAGAAAGACACAGAATCTGAAGCAGGCTCCAGGCTCTGAGCTGTCAGTCCAGAGCCCAATGCAGGGCTTGAACTCAAGAACTGTGAGATCATGACCTGAGCCAAAACTGGACACTTAACCGACTGAGCCACCCAGGCGCCCCTAGGTTAAAAATCTTTTAAGTGGTATGTACCTTCCATTAAGTCTGTTTTCTAACGTTACCTTTGATGACGCCTGCAACCCCACCTACCTTCCTGTACAAATAATCCCATCTTGTTCTAATTCTTCCCCCCTCCCCCACATTTATCCTTTTATTTATTTATGTTTATTGTCTAGCAATCCCAAATAGAACATAAATCCCACGAGGGCAGATTTTAGTCTGTTTAGTTCACTGGTATTCCAAGACAATTAAAAATGTACCTGGCACAGCGCTCAATAAATATTTGGTGAATGATGAATAAACTCCCTTAGTAATATATATACCTTATGATTCACAATTCCAACATTGAGAAACTCTTATACTGTAGCATCAGGAGACATGCTCAAGAATGTTCATCACAGCATTTTTCATAAAAAGCCATAACTGGAAACAATCCAAATGTCCATCAACAGTAGAAATAAAATCCTAAGGTATATTTAATAAACTACTTCATAGCAATGAAATCAATGTACTTGTGTTATCAACATGACTAAATCCCCAAAATTATTTTGAGTAAAGAAAGGAAGTCCTAGCAGAATATATACACCATTTAAGTTCAAAAACCCAAATAAAATATTTTATGTAAAGTATACCTAGCTGATGAACTATAAAGAAAAGCATTTATTTAAATATGTTAATTCACTCACTAGAGCTGCGTTGCTCTGAGGGTTATTAGTCCCCTAGTGACTAGTCTAGAGTTAGAAGAGAGCTCTGACAAAAGCCAGCAGATCTCTGACTGGGTCTGAGGTCTCATTTGCACCATCCATCTCCTTGACTTGGGTGCTAATGATTAGCACACAAGTCTGGACAATGGCTAGGCCTAGCAAAGAGGAAAGAAGCAGCACTTCCTCTCTAGTACTAACTTCAACCCATCTACTGTTCCTGAACTAGACTCCTTCCTAGGCCTAGGAAGATGGATGGATGGTGCAAATGAGACCTCAGACCCAGTCAGAGATCTGCTGGCATTTGTCAGAGCTCTCTTCTACCTCTAGGCTAGTCAGTAGGGGACTAATAACCCTCAGAGCAGCCCAGCTCTAGTGAGTGAATTAATTAAGTATAATCCCCATTTTGCAGATCAAAAAACTCATCACCATCACTTGTCCATGGTCATACTACTACTAAGCAGCAAATCTGGGATTTCAATCCTGCCTAATGACACATCTTCTATACATTCTACATGGAACATATTTAAATAAAAAAGATAAAATATGAACCTTAAAACCATATACACCTAGGTTATTCCTTTTCATTGATTTCTCTATAACCCCTAAATCTTTCGAGCCTGTATTTCCTCTTCTGTAAAACAGTAAATGATCATCATGCTAATGGTTACCATATTGAGAGCTTACTGTGTGCCAGTTATCATGCTAAATGTTTCACATTCGTTAGAACATATTTGAGGCAGGATTTTTATAAGGATTATACGAATAAATGTATAAAAAAAGCCTAACAATGTCAGGCTAGTACCTGGTAAACCTGTGCATTATGAACTTTGTGCCTTCCAATTAAAATTAGGCTAACGGTTGACTCCTGAAAGGACCAGCATGAACTTATCTACCTGATTCCCTCAAAGTATGATCTACTAACATTACAAATGAATTTGGAGTCACAGATGCACTTCTACCTAGATGTAACAAAATGTTGGTGTATCTTAAATTTGTGTCTCTTCTCAAACTTCATTCCAAGTCTAAGATTTGTCAACATAAGAAAAATCAGACACTGCAGTTAATACACTAAATAACTGAATGTTTGTATGAAGAAAGTGATTTTTTTGACACACTATCCTGGGAAGGCCGAGAATACTCTGGAGACATAACTCTCATTTTTGAAAAGGGAAAAGCTGAAATACAAAAGGAAAGTAGGGAGTCAACTTTAATTAAAGAGAAACAGTAAAGCAAATGGATCTCACAAATGCTATAAACTGCTTCTGTTAGCTGATAGCAAAGGTAAGAAGACTACAGAGTATGTGGTGGGAAGTAGCTAAACAAGGAAACCACTATTTATTGAAACAAGTAACACTTCAGTATTATATTTTTCTGCATGTTATTTTTATTTTATGTTTGTTTATTTTTGAGAGAGAGAGACAGAGTGAGAGTCGGGGTGGGAGACAGGGTGGGCAGGGCGACAGAGAGAGGGAGACACAGAATCAGAAGCAGGCTCCAGGCTCTGAGCTGTCAGCACAGAGCCTGACATGGGGCTGGAACACACAAACCATAAGATCATGACCTGAGCCAAAGTCAGATGTCTAAATGACTGAGCCACCCGGGTGCCCCTATTTTTCTGCATTTTATTTTATATTTAAAAAAAATTTTTTAATGTTTAGTTTGAGAGAGAGAGAGAGAGAGAGAGAGGGAGAGGGAGACAGAGTGTGAGCAGGGGAGGGGCAGAGAGAGAGAGAGGGAGACGCAGAATCCGAAGCAGGCTCTAGTCTCTGAGCTGTGAGCACAGAGCCCGATGCAGGGCTTGACCTCACAAGCAGTGAGATCATGACCTGAGCCGCAGTCAGACGCTTAACTCACTGAGGCACCCAGGCACCCCTATTTTCTGCATTTTAAAGGAAAAGGACTTATGGAGTTATAAATTCATTACCCATCTAAATGTAAGTTTCTGTGTTGGTGAAGTGAAATCATGAAACATGTTTAGACAACTGTAAGGTCACATGACTGATGTAGGAAATCAATGACACATTATAAATTATACACTTATAAAAGCAAATGGACTTAAAATGAACTTATTACTAGGATTTGGTTTTACTCTTTTTTCTACAAATTAAATGTTTACAGCTTTTTGTGAAGTCTTAGTTTCTAAACCTAAGCATAATGCACGGCTTATGCTTTGACATTAAGTGCCAGGAATGACTGGCAACTCTTTGACTACTCATCTCCACAAGAAAGACATATGTGGATTTAAAGCCTCTTATTAAATGCTGTGGATCACAGACCCAAGTGAGTTCAATGATAGGACCATGAGATGGATCACAACCAGTCAGGAAACTATATTCCAACATCCAGGGGACTTTTTTAAAAACTAGAGGATCTACACTGTGCAAAATAATGCTCTGTCCATGGTCCCATCAATACCAGGATGGCTTCCTCTTTAAAGATGCATACATGTGTATATAACAAAAGACCTAATTAACATTTTTTAATGTTTATTTATTTTTGAGAGAGACAGCACGAGTGGGAGAGGGGCAGAGAGAGCAGTATAGACAGACTCCAAAGCAGGCTCCAGGTTCTGAGGTGTCAGCACAGAACCTGACACAGGGCTTAAACTTGTGAATTGTCAGATCATGACCTGAGCTGAATGAAGTCAGTTGCTTAACTGACTGAGCCACCCAGGTGCCCCTCAGAAGACTTAATTAAATACTACCTATAAGAAACCCAATTAAATACAAACACAGGTTAAAAAAAAATAAAAGAATGCAAACAGATACACAGTCAACAATAAGCCTATAAAAACCTGGTCAATTTTATAATGATATCAGACAGAGGAGACAACAGAACAAGAACTTTTACCAGATATAAATTGGGACATTGTATAAAGATAAAGGGGTCAATTCCTTACAAAGATATATAATCCTAAATGGAAATGCACTTAACAGAGCTTCATAACACAATGTAAAAATTGGTACAGCTGAGAAGAGAACAAAGTGGTAATCATCAAGACAGCATGGTATTGGCACAAAAACAGACACATAGACCAATGGAATAGACTCCAGAATTGGACCCACAAAAGTATGGCCAACTACTCTTTGACAAAGCAGGAAAGAATACCCAATGGAAAAAAGACCGTCTCTTTAACAAATGGTGCTGGGAAAACTGGACAGCAACATGCAGAAGAATGAACCTAGACCACTGTCTTAAACCATTTGCAAAAATAAACTCAACATGCATGAAGGACCTAAATGTGAGACAGAAAACCATCAAAATCCTAGAGGAGAAAGCAGGACAAAACGTCTCTGACCTCAGCCGCAGCAATTTCTTACTTGACACATCCCCAAAGGCAAGGGAATTAAAAGCAAAAATGAACTATTGGGACCTCATGAAGATAAAAAGCTTCTGCACTGCAAAGGAAACAATCAACAAAACTAAAAGGCAACCAACAGAATGGGAAAAGGTATTTGCAAATGACATATCATACAAAGGGCTAGTATCCAAAATCTATAAAGAACTCACCAAACTCCACACCCAAAAAACAAATAATCCAGTGAAGAAGTGGGCAGAAGACATGAATAGACACTTCTCTAAAGAAGACATCCAGAGGGCCAACAGGTACATGAAAGGATGCTCAACGTCGCTCCTCATCAGGGAAATACAAATCAAAACCACACTGAGATACCACCTCACACCTGTCAGAGTGGCTAAAATGAACAAATCAGGAGGCTACAGATGCTGGCGAGGATGTGGAGAAATGGGAAACCTCTTGCACTGTTGGTGGGAATGCAAACTGGTGCAGCCTCTCTGGAAAACAGTGTGGAGGTTCCTCAAAAGATCAAAAATAGATCTACCCTATGACCCAGCAATAGCACTGCCAGGAATTTCCCCTAGGGATACAAGAGTGCTGATGCATAGGGGCACTTGTACCCCAATGTTTATAGCAGTACTTTCAACAATAGCCAAATTATGGAAAGAGCCTAAATGTCCATCAACTGATGAATGGATAAAGAAACTGTGGTTTATATACACAATGGAATACTACTTGGCAATGAGAAAGAATGAAATATGGCCTTTTGTAGCAACGTGGATGGAAATGGAGAGTGTTATGCTAAGTGAAATAAGTCCTACAGAGAAAGACGGATACCATATGTTTTCACTCTTATGTGGATCCTGAGAAACTTAACAGAAGACCATGGGGGAGGGGAAGGGAAAAAAAAAAAGAGAGAGAGAGAGAGAGGGAGAGAGCCAAAGCATAAGAGACTCTTAAAAACTGAGAATAAACTGAGGGCTGATGAGGGTGGGTGATGGGCATTGAGGAGGGCACCTGTTGGGAGGAGCACTGGGTGTTGTATGGAAACCAATTTGACAATAAATTTCATATTAAAAAAAAAAAGAATTTCACCAAAATAAGAACGTTTTGCTTTCCAAAAAAAAAAAAAAGAGAGAGAGAGAGAGAGAGAACAAATCCATATAACAGATTTTAACTTTTCTCTTAGTAATCAATAGAGTAGAATATAAAAGTAAGTAATGATATAAAAGACTTGAACAAAAGAATCAAATAACTTGCTGCAATAGATGTTTAAAGAATACCCAAAGTTAGGGGTACTGGAGTGACTCAGTTAAGCATGTGACTTCAGCTAAGGTCATGATCTTGCAGTCTGTGATTTCGAGCTCTGCGTCAGGCTCTGTGCTGACAGCTCAGAGCCTGGAGCCTGCTTTGGATTCTGTGTCTCCTTCTCTCTCTGCCCCTCCCCACTCATACTCTGTCTCTCAAAAAAGAAAAAAATGTTAAAAAAAAAAAATACCCAAAGTTAGCAGAATACATATTCTTTAAGTGTGCATAGAATATTTACCAAGATATACCATATGCTGGGCAACAAAACAAGTATGAATAAATTAAAAGAACTAAAAACACACAAAATATGTTCCATGACCACAATGAGATAAACTTAGAAATTAGAAACAGGAAGAAATGGAAAACTCCCACATATGTGGAAATTGAAGAAAGGCATAAAAAAAAATCAATGATCTAGGAAGCTTCCACATCAAGAAGCTGGAAAAAGAATTGCAAATTAATCCCAAGGAAAGTAGAAGGAAGGAAATAATGAGCAGAAACTACTTAATAAAAACAAAGAAAATGAGAATAAAGAGGGGAAAAAAGGAATGTAACCGAAGCCAGTTCAGGAGGGGGGTAGGGTGATTGTTAAAATTAATACTTTAGCTAGACTAATCAAAAAATTATTAATGAAAAAATTAGAAATAAAAATAGAGGTCATTCTACAGATTTTGTGGACCTTATAAAAACTAGTATGGGAATATTTTGATCAGCATGATTAAATGTATTGATTCTTTGAAAGACACAATTCTCAAAATCTTCAAAAAAACAGAAAACCTGGGTGGCTCACTCAGTTAAGCATCTGATTCTTGATTTCAGTTCAGGTCATGATCTCACAGTTGATGAGATCGAGCACCATGCTAGACTCCATACTGACAGTGAGGCACCTACTTGGGATTCTCTCTCTCCCCCATTCTCTCTTTGTCCCTCCCCTGCCTGCACACACTGTCTCTGTCTCAAAATAAACTTAAAAAAAAAAAAAAAAAGAAGAAGAAGAAAACGTGAACAGCCCTTTATCGATTAAAGAAACTCAATTTGTATTTAAAAGCCTTCTCACCAAGAAAAGTGAAGATGTAGAAGGAACTGGTGGTGAATTCCCTCAAACATTTAAATATAATACCAACTTTTCTAAACAACTCTTAGAAGACAGAAAAGGAAGGGACACTTCTCATGTCATTTTATAAAATCAATAATGCCCTGATACTAGAATCAGATGCAATCATTACAAGGACAGAAAAGTACAGATCAATACCTCTCACAAAGATTAACAAAAACCATTAACAAAATATCAGATGGTCAAATGCAGAAAAAGATACAAAGGAAACTACAAAAATGCAAGGTTGGTTGAGCTTTCAAATAAAGTAATTCACTACATTAATAAAAAAAAGGAGAAAAGCCATATGACCATCCTTGAAAAATTCAACACCCATGCAAGATAAACTTTCAACACCCTAGGAATAGAAGGAACCTTCCTCAACCTAATAAAATCCATGTGTGAAAATCTTACACCTAACTTAGTTAATGATGAAATACTAAATGCTTTCTGGTGTGACTGGGAAGAAAGCAAGGATTTCCATTCACAACTTCTATTCCAAGCTATTTTAGTTCACATAAAGAGGCAAGATAAACATAAAAGGTTAACATATTGGAAAGGGAGAAGTAAAACTGATGTCACAGGAAACATAATCGCCTATGTAAACAATTGTAAAGCATACATACATACACACACAAAAGCCACATGAAATAGTTACCAATACTTTAACAAGTTATGTGCAAGAACTGTATAATAAAAACTAAGAAACAAAAATTAAAGATGACCCTTAAAAGAGATATTAAACATGTTCCTGGATTGGAACACTCAACATGGTTAGGTTTTTCCTTCTTCCCCAAACTAAGCTAAAGATTCATTGCAATCCCAATTAAAATCCCAGCAGACTTTTTTGTAGAAACTGACAAACATGCTAAAATTTATGTGAAAATGCAAAGGACCAAGAATAGCAACAACAAGTTGAAAAATTAACAAATTCGGAAGACTTATGCTATCTGATTTCAAGACTTACTATAGAGCTACAGTAATCAAGACAGGATGGTATTTATATAAGGAAAGAAATACAAACAAACAGAACAGACTCAGGAAATAGACTTATACGTATAAAATATAAAACAAGTATTTAATCGTTGTTGCAAAAAGGATGGATTGAAAGCAAATATAACTAAGAATTTTATAGAAGTGAAGTGATAAATCCTACAAAGAGAAAAATCTGAAAAGCAAAAGAAAAAAGATCAACAAAAGTAAGACTGATCACCTACTTCTCATGAGCAACAATGGAAATCAGAGGACAGTGGAAAGACATCTTCCAAGTGATAAAATACAATAACTGCCTAGCCAGACCTCTAAACCCAGTAGAATTATCTTTAAAGATCAATTGAGATGTACTACTTGAAAGTTCAACAACTTTATAATATATGATCTGGCCAGTCAACCTCAATATACTATTCTATAAGCAAATCTGACATTATTTTCTTCCTGATGTGATGCAATCTAAACACTATAGCATCTTCTATGAAGTATTATTACCCAACAAGGTTCAACCTGAATTTAATCACCTAAAACTTCCAGTTGAGAGGAATGACTTAAAGAGCCTATGAGGAAACATCACAGAAACCCAGAATGCAAAATACTTTACAATCCAACTGACTTGTTCTCTCCACCAAGTCCAAATCATAGAAACAGGAATAGGAGAAGCAACTATTCTAGATTAAGAAAGATTTAAGAAAGAAAATACCAAATGTAGCTAATCCTTGACTGGATTCTGGTTTGAACAATACAACTGTAAAGGACATTTTGAGAACAAGATGTGAAAATGTGTACTAACCTTAGAATATTAGAAAATAATAGCTACTTTAGTTACCCACAATAATGATATGGGATTATTAAGGTGACTGTTGTTATTTCTGGGAGATGCAAGTGAAGGTATTTAAGGATCAAATGCCAAATCTATGATTTACTTTAAAAAAGCAGTAAAAGTGGCAACAAAGGATGTCAAAAACAATTGCAGCTTCAGGAGTTGGTCTCTCCACCAAAACAAACATTAAGCTAGAAAAAACAACAACAACAACAAAACAAAACAAACTATCAGAATCCACAATTTCAAAACTCTGGAGCTTATTCACACATTTATAGCAACCAGAGAAGTGCTTAATGGAGAGTCTGCTGACCTTTGGTAAAAAGAGTTGCTTGGGTGCACCACCCACAATGCCTCCTTCCTTTATCCTGTTGCAATGTGGGGAGAGCAGCCTACATTCCTCAAATGGCTGGTGGTTCCAGGGTGGACAGTAAGGATCTAGTGATCGAAAATTCTGGAGTTTTGTGATTTGAGTAGTATGAGGTTTCTGCAGGCTATAGCAGCTTCTTTGGTAGCATCTATCAGAAAATCTACAGAGGTTCGGGGCACCTGGGTGGCTCAGTAGGTTGAGCGTCCGACTTCAGCTCAGGTCATGATCTCGAGGTCTGTGAGTTTGAGCCCTGCATCAGGCTCTGTGCTGACAGCTCGGAGCCTGCTTTGGATTCTTTGTCTCCCTCTCTCTCGGCCCCTCCCCTGCTCGTGCTCTGTCTCTCTCTCTCTCTCTCCGTCAAAAATAAATAAACATTAAAAAAAAAAAAATCTACAGAGGTTGGGGTGCCTGGATGGCTCAGTTGGTTAAACATCCAACTCTTGATTTCAGCTCAGGTCATGATCTCATGGTTTGTAAGTTCGTGCCCCATGTGGGGCTCTGCACTGACAGTGTGGAGCCTGCTTGGGATTCTCTCTGCCCCTTGCCCACTAGTGCGCTCTCTCTCTCTCTCTCTCTCTCTCAAAATAAACAAATAAATAAACTTTAAAAAAAATCTAAAGAGGCATATACACTAAAAAAAAAATCCACATATTAAAAATATTCTCTAAGATGTCACAGGCTGAGTACCAAGATTACGGGTCAATACACATAAGAAAGGCTTTGCAAAAACAGTTTAGAAAAGTCATTATACAAATAGGCCACTGAAGACCTCAACAAGCAATAAAATCAAATCCTGAAGAGGAGAAGAACCTGATTTCCAGAGTTATCATAATATACTACTCAAAATGTCCAGTTTTCAACAAAAAATTACAAAGCATTCAAAGAAACCAGGAAAGATAATTCATTCATAAGAAACAGGAATTTGGCAGAACTGGCAGATTTGAAAAGGCAGAAAGAAAAAGAAAAGAACCAGCAAAAGAAATAAGTCAGCAAACCTGAAGGTAAGTCAGCTGAAATTATGCAGACTAAGAAGTAGAGTAAAAAGATGATGAAGAAAATTGAATAGAACCTGAGGGACCTGTGGGATAATTTGAAAAAATAACAGTTGAAAACCTCCTAAATTTGATGAAAGACATGAATCTATATACTTAAGAAGGGGAGTGGGGTGGAGGGAGGGGAAGGAGTAGAGATTGGGACACTTCAAACAAATTAAACACAAAGGGATTTAATTATGGTAACTCTGGAATTCTAATTGTCTCACTCCTCATAGACTGCTGATTTTTGCTTGTTGATGGAGGTAATATCCCATTTGAGACTTTTCCAAACTATTTTGCAAAGTATGTATGTATTCTTTGTTGAGTGTACTCACTGAAGTTTCTGTTCCATGCTGTCTGGTGGCCAGCCAGTAACCTGAAAAAGATTTCCTTAAATATCTGGCTCCAAAAGGGGAAGGAGATACCATCACTTTAAATTGCAGCAAACATCAATGTCCAGTCCTCAGGTATCTGTCAAACCAATGAAAATACACAACCCCAAATTTTTGGAGCCCTCTGCCGAAGGGCACCAGCCTCTCCCTTCATCAAGCACTCTCCTGCTTCTTTTAAGAGTCTGTCCAAGGTCCAGAGTCTGAAATAGCAGATTCTAGTCATTTTCTCCAGTCTATTGGTTGTTTCAGTGAAGAGACTGACCCCTACCAAGTCCCACTCTGTGATTATGCATGATTGTCACTTTGACTTAATCAGAATGTAAAACTACTGTACATCAAATAGCAGTATTAGGGTGAAAAGACAACACACAGGGAGAAAAATATTTGCAAATCACATCTAATAAGGTTTTAATATCTAGAATCTATAAAGAATCCCTACAACTCAACAAAAATTCAGAACCAGGCAAAGGACTTAAATAGACATATCTCCAAAAAAGATACACCAACAGCAAACAAGCATATGAAATATTCTCATCATTAATCATTAGGGAAATGTAAAAAACAACAGTAAGATACCACTTCAAACTCCTAAGAATGGCTATTATCCAAGCGGGGATGGAGGGGGGGGTGGGGGGAGGAGAAAACAAGGAATATAAGAGTTGTGCAGAGGATGTGGAGAAATTAGACCCTCACACATGGCTAAAGGGATACAGCAGATCAAATGGTACAGCCAATGCAGAAAACAGTTTAGTGATTCCTCAAAGAGTTAACCACAGAATATACCATATGATCTAGCATTTCCACTCCTACTAGATACATGCTCCACAGAACTGAAAACAAGACCCATACATCATACAGCAGCATTATTCACAACAGGGAAATTGTGTCTGTGTCCATCATAGATGAATGAATAAATAAAATGTGCTGTATCTATAAAATAGAGTATTATTCAGTCATTAAAAGGAATGAAATTCTGATACATGCTACAACATTGATAATCCTTGAAAATACTAAACGAAATAAAGCAGACAAAAAAAGGACAAATGCTATATAATTCTACTTATATGAGGTATCTATAAGGCAAATTCAGAAGGACAGAAAGTGAAAGAGAGGTTACAAGGAGCAGGGAGGAGGAAACGAGTTATTGTTTAGTGAGTACAGAATGTCTATTTAGGGTGAGGAAAAATGTTCTGGAAATAGTGGTGATGGTTACACAACATTATATTTGTACTTAATGCCATGAAATTTTATGCCTAAAAATGGTTACATTGGTAAATTATACATCATGTATATTTTACCACAATTTAAAAAATATTCAAAGCATTGGTAAGGCATAGTAAACCCAAATGAATTACAAGAAAATCAATTGAACTGTCATACTTTCTCAAGTGAAACAGAAAACCTGAAAAGTCTTATTATAGATAAAACTTTAAGAAAACTGATTCAAAAGTCAAAAATCTTCCCACAAAGAAAAGCACAAAGCACTGATTACTATTATATATTCGAGAAAGAAAGAATTCCAATCTTACACAAATTCTTTCAGAGAACTGAAAAGGGTGGCACTCTCCATCTTATAAAGCTCACATAACTCTACAGGAAACCTCGTAAGAGTAGAATAAAAAAAGGAAAATCACAAATGAGCAAAAGGAAGATGGTAGTGGAGCAGGAGGACCCTGGGCTCACCTCAACCCATGAATACAACTAGGTAACCATCAAATCATCCTGAATAACCTAGAAATTGACCTGAAACTGACAGAACAAACTCTACAACTAAAGGTGCGAGAAGAGGCCATGTTGCAGAAGGTAGGAAGGGCTGAGATGTAGTTTAGGGGAGAAATAGATCATGGCTGCTGTGGAGAGGAGGGAGCTGTGGTCACAAATAAAGGTGAGAGAGAGACAGAGAGAGAAGCACACAGGGGAATACAAATGAGAACATTTCTGCCAAACCACTGGCTTAGAAAACAAGGATGGAGTTTCATGAGTTTTTGCGACCAGTGGGGCTTAAAGCCTGGAGTTTTAAAGGTCAGCAGGCTTGGCTGTGATAGAGCGCCAATGGCACTTCACTGCTTCTGGAGAGAAGACAGGCAAACAGCCTAGAAGCATACAGTATGGAAACAGCAATCTATCTGAAGAGTGCCTGGGGCACAGAGTGGGCAGATTTAATTCACTCTTTTCAGAGAGCATCCCTGAAAGGCAGTGTACAGAGACACCTTTCAGGGAGCAAAGGAGCTGGATGGTGCTATTTCCCTCCCCCATCTGTCAGCAGAAACACAGAGCCACCTGTGGGGAAACAGCACAGTACCAACAATGGGTGCCTAACTTGTTTACACCAAGCACCACTCCCCTGCACTCTTGTGGAAGTGCCCTTCTCAGTCATACCTGATTTAGTCCCAAAGCACAGAACCAGCACAGACCCTGGCCTACATCACTTCTCCTGACCAGAGAGTTTTGCAGGGTCTCAGTTCAGGTGGAGGTAGTGAAAGTCTCATTTCACAAGCAGACCAAAGCACACCTAGTTAAAACTTGCCACACTCAGACCAGGATCCAAACACTGACCATAGCAGGCCCAAACACTGACCAATGGGCCTGAAGGATAGAGCAGCCACAACACAACAGCAGAGTGCATGCAGCACACACCAGAGACACTCCCTGAAGCACCAGATCCTGGGCACTACATGATCTCTTCTTCATAAGGCCATTACTTTAAGGACCAGAAGACATAACTGACCTTTTTTAACACAGAGAAGGAGGTAGAGACTTAGACAAAGTATGAAGACAGAGGAATTTATCCCAAATGAAAGAACAAGATAAAGCCAAAGGCAGAGATCTAAGTGAAATAGATATAAGTAACATGCCTGATGGAGAATTTAAAGCAATAATCCTAAGGATACTCACTGGGGTTGAGAAAGAATGGAAGACATCAATGAGAACCTTACAACAGAGATAAAACAGTTACAAAAGAATTAGAGATGAAGAGTGTAATAAATGAGATTAGAAACACACTTGATGCAATGAACAGTAGGCTGGAAGAAGAAGCAGAGGAATGAATTAATAGCCTCGGAAACAAAGCAATGGAAACTAATCAAGCTAAGCAAAAGAGAGAATTATGGAACACAAGAATGGACTTAGGGAACTCTGTGACTCCATCAAATTTAATAACATTCTTCTTATAGGAGTCCCAGAAGAAGAGAGAAAAAAGGAGGCAGAAAATGTATTTGAAGAAATAAAATTTATTTGGAGGAGAGGAGAAAAGAATCGACTAAAATATGAACAATCATCAACAATACAGAAAGCTATCGCAGAAGAGGTTATATACAAACCTAATGGCAATCATATATCAAAACCTACTAATAAACGTGCAAAAAAAAATGCCAAATTTATTACTAAAGAAAATCAGCAAAACACAAAAGACAAGAAAGATCAGAGAAAATTTCCAGAAACCACTAAACAAGTAATAAAATGACACTAAATCCATAGGTGTCAATAATTACTTGAATGTCAATGTACTAAACACTCCAATCAAAACACACAGAGTGACAGAGTGGATAAAACAAACAAACAAACATAAGACCCGTCTACATACTACCTACAAGAGGTTCATTTTAGACCTAAAGACACCTGCAGATTGAAAGTGAGGGGATGGGGAAACATTTATCATGCAAATTAGTGTCAAAAGAAAGCCAGAGTAGCAATATTTATATTGGACAAACTAGAGTTTAAAACAAAGACTCTAACAAGAGACAAAGAAGGGCACTATATAATAATAAAGGGAACAATCCAACAAGACGGTGTAACAAATATTTATGCACCCAACATGGGACACCCAAATATATAAAATAACAAACATCAAAGAATTCACTAATTATACAGCAATAATAGGGCACTTTAACACCCCACCTACATCAATGGACACATCGTCTAAACAGAAAACAAATAAGGAAACCGTGGCTTTTAATGAATGACACACTGGGCCAGATGGACTTAACAGATATATTTAGAACATTCTATCCTAAAACAGCAGAATACACGTTTTTTTCCCAGGTGCACGTGGGACATTCTCCAAACAGATCACATCTTACGTCAGAAAACAGGCCTCAAGAAACACACAAGACTGGATCTTGCTTGTTCACCTACCTCCTTAGTACCTGTCTGTTCCTAGCAAGGATTCTTTGGGCTGGTGTCTCCCTTCTCCACCTCCCCATACAACAATGACCACTTCTCAGCCCTTAAAGATCTGGGGGTCCCTCAGCGATGAATGAGGGTTCCTGTTACTCCACATCCTCGCCAGCATTTGATGTTGTCAGTGTCCCAGATTTTGGACATTCTAACAGGAATCCTGGGAAGATGGCAATGTAGGAGGACGCTGGGTTCACGGCGCGTCCTGCTGATCACTTAGATTCCACCTACACCTGCCTAAATAACCCAGAAAACCGCCAGAAGACTAGCAGAACGGAGTCTCCAGAGCCAAGTGCAGGCGAGAGACCCACGGAAGAGGGTAGGAAGGGCAGCAAGGCAGTGTGCGCTCCACGGACTGGCGGGAGGGAGCCAGGGCGGAAGGGCGGCCCGCCAGCCAAGCAGAGCCCCCAAGTCTGGCTTGCAAAAGTGGAGGGGCCAGACGGAGTGTGTTCCGACAGCAAGCGGGACTTGACATCTAGAAGGTTATAAGCTAACAGCTCTGCTCGGAGAACGGGAGGGCTGGAGGACAACAGGAGGGCTGGAGGACAACGGGAGGGAGAGTTGTTGAGCCCCTGACGACAGAGCTCAGCTTGGCGGGGAACAAAGGCGCTCACCAGCGCCATCTCCCTCGCCCATCCCACAGACAAAATCCCAAAGGGAACTGGTTCCTGCCAAGGAACTTGCTTGCACCGTGCAAACACCCAACGCTGGGGATCCATCCCTCCAGCAGGTCTGACTCCCTCCCGGTGCCTCAGGGCCCCTCCCAAAGCGGATCTCCGAAGGAAAAGCGAACTGAGCCTGCCCCTCCCGCCCCCGTGCACCTTGCTGATCCACCCCAGCTAATACGCCAGATCCCCAGCACCACAAGCCTGGCAGTGTGCAAGTAGCCCAGATGGGCCACGCCACCCCACAGTGAATCCCGCCCCTAGGAGAGGGGAAGAGAAGGCACACACCAGTCTGACTGTGGCCCCAGCGGTGGGCTGGGGGCAGACATCAGGTCTGATGCGGCCCCACCCACCAACGCAAGTTATTCAAGACAGCACAGGGGAAGTGCCCCGCAGTCCCGCACCATTCCAGGGACTATCCAAAATGACCAAACGGAAGAATTCCCCTCAGAAAAACGTCCAGGAAATAACAACAGCTAACGAACTGATCAAAAATGATTTAAAAAAAATAACAGAAAGTGAATGTAGAATAATAGTCATAAAATTAATCGCTGGGCTTGAAAACAGTATAAAGGACAGCAGAGAATCTCTTGCTACAGAGATCAAGGGACTCAGGAACAGCCAGGAGGAGCTAAAAAATGCTATCAGTGAGTTGCAAAATAAAATGGAGAAAACAATGGCTCACACTGAAGAGGCAGAGGAGAGAATAGGTGAACTAGAAGATAAAATTATGGAAAAAGAAGAAGCTGCTGAGAAAAAGAGAGATAAAAAAATCCAGGAGTATGAGGGGAAAATTAGAGAACTAAGTGATGCACTAAAGAGAAATAATCTACGCATAATTGGTATTCCAGAGGAGGAAGAGAGAGGGAAAGGTGCTGAAGGTGTACTTGAAGAAATAATAGCTGAGAACTTCCCGGATCTGGGGAAGGAAAAAGGCATTGAAATCCAAGAGGCACAGAGAACTCCCTTCAGATGTAACTTGAATTGATCTTCTGCACAACATATCATAGTGAAACTGGCAAAATACAAGGATAAAGAGAAAATTCTGAAAGCAGCTAGAGATAAACGTGCTCTAACATATAAAGGGAGACCTATAAGACTCGTGACTGATCTCCCTACTGAAACTTGGCAGGCCAGAAAGGAATGGCAGATCTTCAATGTGATGAACAGAAAAAATATGCAGCCAAGAATCCTTTATCCAGCAAGTCTGTCATTCAGAATAGAAGGAGAGGTAAAGGTCTTCCCAAATAAACAAAAACTGAAGGAATTCGTCACCACTAAACCAGCCCTACAAAAGATCCTAAGGGGGATCCTGTGAGACAAAGTACCAGAGACATCGCTACAAGCATGAAACCTATGGACATCACAATGACTCTAAACCCATATCTTTCTATAACACTGAATGTAAATGGACTAAATGCGCCAACCAAAAGACATAGGGTATCAGAATGGGTAAAAAAAAAAAACAAGACCCATCTATTTGCTGTCTACAAGAGACTCATTTTAGACCTGAGAACACCTTCAGATTGAGAGTGAGGGGATGGAGAACTATTTATAATGCCACTGGAAGTCAAAAGAAAGCTGGAGTAGCCATACTTATATCAGACAAACTAGACTTTAAATTAAAGGCCGTAACAAGAGATGAAGAAGGGTATTATATAATAATTACAGGGTCTATCCATCAGGAAGAGCTAACAATTATAAATGTCTATGCACCAAATACGGGAGCCCCCAAATATATAAAACAATTACTCACAAACATAAGCAAGCTTATTGATAAGAATGTGGTAATTGCAGGGGACTTTAACACTCCACTTACAGAAATGGATAGATCATCTAGACAACACGGTCAATAAAGAAACAAGGGCCCTGAATGATACATTGGATCAGATAGACTTGACAGATATATTTAGAACTCTGCACCCCAAAGCAACAGAATATACTTTCTTCTCGAGTACACATGGAACATTCTCCAAGATAGATCACATACTAGGTCACAAAACAGCCCTTCATAAGTATACAATAATTGAAATCATACCATGCATACATTCAGACCACAATGCTATGAACCTTGAAATCAACCACAGGAAAAAGTCTGGAAAACCTCCAAAAGCATGGAGGTTAAAGGATACCCTACTAAAGAATGAGTGGGTCAACCAGGCAATTAGAGAAGATATTAAAAAATATATGAAACAAACGAAAATGAAAATACAACAATCCAGACGCTTTGGGAGGCAGCAAAAGCAGTCCTGAGAGGAAAATACATTGCAATCCAGGCCTATCTCAAGAAACAAGAAAAATCCCAAATACAAAATCTAACAGCACACCTAAAGGAAATAGAAGCAGAACAGCAAAGACATCCTAAATCCAGCAGAAGAAGAGAAATAATAAAGATCAGAGCAGAAATAAACAATATAGAATCTAAAAAAACTGTAGAGCAGATCAATGAAACCAAGAGTTGGTTTTTTGAAAAAAAAAACAAAATTGATATAAACCTCTAGCCAGGCTACTCAAAAAGAAAAGGGAGATGACCCAAATAGATAAAATCATGAATGAAAATGGAATTATTACAACCAATCCCTCAGAAATACAAGCAATTATCAGGGAATACTATGAAAAATTATATGCCAACAAACTGGACAACCTGGAAGAAATGGACAAATTCCTAAACACCCACACGTTTCCAAAACTCAATCAGGAGGAAATAGCTTGAACAGACCCATAACCAGCGAAGAAATTCAATCAGTCATCAAAAATCTCCCAACAAATAAGAGTCCAGGACCAGATGGCTTCCCAGGGGAGTTCTACCAGACGTTTAAAGCAGAGATAATACCTATCCTTCTCAAGCTATTCCAAGAAATAGAAAGGGAAGGAAAACTTCCAGACTCATTCTATGAAGCCAGTATTACTTTGATTCCTAAACCAGACAGAGACCCAGTAAAAAAAGAGAACTACAGGCCAATATCCCTGATGAATATGGATGCAAAAATTCTCAATAAGATACTAGCAAATCGAATTCAATAGCATATAAAAAGAATTATTCACCATGATCAAGTGGGATTCATTCCTGGGATGCAGGGCTGGTTCAACATTTGCAAATCAATCAATGTGATACATCACATTAATAAAAGAAAAGAACCATATGATCCTGTCAATCGATGCAGAAAAGGCCTTTGACAAAATTCAGCAACCTTTCTTAATAAAAACCCTCGAGAAAGTTGGGATAGAAGGAACATACTTAAACATCATAAAAGCCATTTATGAAAACCCCACAGCTAACATCATCCTCAATGGGGAAAAACTGAGCGCTTTTTCCCTAAGATCAGGAACACGACAGGGATGTCCACTCTCACCGCTGTTGTTTAACATAGTGTTGGAAGTTCTAGCATCAGCAATCAGACAACAAAAGGAAATCAAAGGCATCAAAATTGGCAAAGAGGAAGTCAAGCTTTCACTTTTTGAAGATGACATGATATTATACATGGAAAACCCGACAGACTCCACCAAAAGTCTGCTGGAACTGATACATGAATTCAGCAAAGTCGCAGGATACAAAATCAATGTACAGAAATCAGTTGCATTCTTATACACTAACAATGAAGCAACAGAAAGACAAATAAAGAAACTGATCCCATTCACAATTGCACCAAGAAGCATAAAATACCTAGGAATAAATCTAACCAAAGATGTAAAAGATCTGTATGCTGAAAACTATAGAAAGCTTATGAAGGAAATTGAAGAACACATAAAGAAATGGAAAAACATTCCATGCTCATGGGTAGGAAGCATAAATACTGTCAAAATGTCAATACTACCCAAAGCTATCTACACATTCAATGCAATCCCAAGCAAAATTGCACCAGCATTCTTCTCGAAGCTAGAACAAGCAATCCTGAAATTCATATGGAACCACAAAAGGCCCCGAATAGCCCAAGTAATTTTGAAGAAGAAGACCAAAGCAGGAGGCATCACAATCCCAGACTTTAGCCTCTACTACAAAGCTGTAATCATCAAGACAGCATGGTATTGGCACAAAAACAGACACATAGACCAATGGAATAGAATAGAAACCCCAGAACTAGAGCCACAAACGCATGGCCAACTAATCTTTGACAAGCAGGAAAGAACATCCAATGGAAAAAAGACAGTCTCTTTAACAAATGGTGCTGGGAGAACTGGACGGCAACATGCAGAAGATTGAAACTAGACCACTTTCTCACACCATTCACAAAAATAAACTCAAAGTGGATAAAGGACCTGAATGCAAGACAGGAAACCATCAAGACCCTAGAGGAGAAAGCAGGAAAAGACCTCTCTGACCTCAGCCGTAGCAATCTCTTACTTGACACATCCCCAAAGGCAAGGGAATTAAAAGCAAAAATGAACCATTGGGACCTTATGAAGATAAAAAGCTTCTGCACAGCAAAGGAAACAACCAACAAAACTAAAAGGCAACCAACGGAATGGGAAAAGATATTTGCAAATGACATATCGGACAAAGGGCTAGTATCCAAAATCTATAAAGAACTCACCAAACTCCGTGCCCAGAAAACAAATAATCCATGAAGAAATGGGCAAAAGACATGAATAGACACTTCTCTAAAGAAGACATCCAGATGGCCAACAGGCACTTGAAAAGATGCTCAATGTAACTCCTCATCAGGGAAATACAAATCAAAACCACACTCAGATATCACCTCACGCCAGTCACAGTGGCTAAAATGAACAAATCAGGAGACTATAGATGCTGGAGAGGATGTAGAGAAAGGGGAACCCTCTTGCACTGTTGGTGGGAATGCAAATTGGTGCAGCCGCTCTGGAAAACAGTGTGGGGGTTCCTCAAAAAATTAAAAATAGACCTACCCTATGACCCAGCAATAGCACTGCCAGGAATTTACCCAAGGGATACAGGAGTACTGATGTATAGGGGCACTTGTACCCCAATGTTTATAGCAGCACTCTCAACAATAGCCAAATTATGGAAAGAGCCTAAATGTCCATCAACTGATGAATGGATAAAGAAATTGTGGTTTATATACACAATGGAGTACTACGTGGCAATAAGAATGAAATATGGCCCTTTGTAGCAACATGGATGGAACTGGAGAGTGTGATGCTAAGTGAAATAAGCCATACAGAGAAAGACAGATACCACATGTTTTCACTCTTACGTGGATCCTGAGAAACTTAATAGAAACCCATGGGGGAGGGGAAGGAAAAAAAAAAAAAAGAGGTTAGAGTGGGAGAGAGCCAAAGCATAAGAGACTCTTAAAAACTGAGAACAAACTGAGGGTTGATGGGGGGTGGGAGGGAGGGGAGGGTGGGTGATGGGTATTAAGGAGGGCACCTTTTGGGATGAGCACTGGGTGTTGTATGGAAACCAATTTGACAATAAACTTCATATATTGAAAAGAAAAACAAACAACCTAAAAAGAAATACACAAGACTGAAGTCATACTGTGCACCTTTTCTGGCCACAATACTATGAAACTGCAAGTCAACTACAAGAAAAAAATCTGCAAAGACCACAAATGCATGGACATTAAACAACATGCCAAAAAAAAAAAAGAAAAAAAAAATACATGGAAATGAATGAAAATGAAAACACAATGGTCTAAAATCTTTGGGATGCAGCAAAAGTGGTCCTAAAAGGGAAGTATAGGGCAATACAAGTGTACCTCAAGAAGAAAGAAAAATCTCAAACCACTGAACCTTACATCTTAAAGGAACTAGAACAAGAACAACAAATGAAGCCTAAAGTCAGCAGATGGAAGGCTATAATAAAGATTAAAGCAGAAATAAATAACAGAAACTAAAAAACAATAGAACAGGTCAAAGATACCCACAGCTGGTTCTTTGAAAAAACTGATTAAATTGATCAACCTCTAGCCAGACTTATGAAAAAGAAGAGAAAGGACCCAAATAAATAATATCACAAATGAAAGAAGAGAAGTAATAACCAACAGCACAGAAATACAATTATAAGAGAATATTATGAAAAATTATATGCCAACAAACTCAACAACATAGAAAAAATGGATCAATTCCCAGAAACATACATTAGCAAAAGTGAAACAGGAAGAAAGAGGAAACCTGAACAGACAGATAACCACCAAAAATTTAATCAAAAATCTAAAAACTCCCAAAAAATAAAAACTCCAGGATCAGATAGTTTCACAGGTGAATTCTACCAAACATTTAAAAAGTTAACACCTACTCTTCTCAACCTATTCCAAAAAACAGAAAAAGAAGTAGAAAAGGAACATCAGTCTACATAACCCATAACCATAGAAACAAAAATCACAAAATATAGGCAAACCAAATTCTGCAACATGTAAAAAGGATAAAATACCATCACTAAATAGTCCTCTGACCTAGAAATGCAAGATTATTTTATGAGAAAATCAATTCTTAGAATCCACCACCCAATACATAAAAGGGAAAAATTAGATACTAGATACATAAAAGGTGTCTGACTTTTTAAAAAATCTATTCAAGATTAAAAAAAAAAAAAGAAGGCCTAAAATTAAGGCTTAATATTATGTGCTGCCTCAATTCTAGTAAACTTGGAACATCCTTGAAAACTCATAAAGATAAGGCCCCCTACCCAAACGTGTCTCCTGTATCACAGGGACCAGGAACAATTCCTGCTTATCCTTGAATAGTGGGTTTCAACTCCCTGCCAGCTTGCAGAATTATTCAAACAAGCCAATCACATCCTCCCTGGGGAACCAGCAGACACCCCAATTTTCTAACAGTATACATATAGCCTGTCTCCCATAGTACCTGGCTTTTCACCCTGCCCTCAAGTACAATGCTGTGTGGCCTTGCAAGGTCTGCAGTGTCTTCCCCCAAAGCTGTGAGTATATGTGACTAATAAACTGCTGTCAATCTCATCTGTCCAGTGTTGTATGGTGAGCCATTCGTATAACCTTAGGGCAGGAATCTCTCACACCAGTAAGGTGAATAGTATGCTATTAAAAGAATATATTATACGTTGTATATATTAAAACAGCACCTATAATTTTATAGAAGATATAACATACTAGAGATTTTAGGCAACACAGTAAAGCAAGAAAGAGGAAATGTTTAAGGATTAGAAATGCAAGAAAAAATGTTGTTATTCACAGATGATATGATTACATGTAGATGATACAACTATAAATGTTGAAAAGCCCAACACGCTAAAGAAAATTACTTGCACTATTAAGATTCAACAAAGCTACTTTAAAGAAAAACTTTAAAGAAAAACTACACATTTGTAGTTTTATTTACCAGGAACAAAAAGGTAAAAATGAAGTTAAAACAGAATGCCATTTATAAGAGCATCAAAAACTATCAAGTTCCCAGGAAAAGTCCTAAGAGAGTATGTGCAAATTTCCCATGGGAATAATTATACTTGTTTAATAAGTCACTAAAGAAAACATAATAAGAGATCGCATAGCTGTGGATTAGAAAACTCACTATTACAAACATACAAATTCTACCGAAATTAATCTAACAATTTCCCACAATCCTATCAGGTTCTTTGTGGAATTTGAAAATGGATTCCAAAATTTATGTGATAACTCAAACAGCTAAAAATAATCAAAAGACACTTCTGAAGAGTAATAACAAGTGGTGGCCAGAGTTTACGTAAGGACCTGTTTTACCAGTTATCAAAATCTATGGTAAAGACACAGTGATTAAGAGAGAGTGGCACTGGTTCAGGGAGTGATAAATAAACGAACAGAGGAGAACTGGCTGAGAAATAGATCAAGTGCTGAGAAACAAGCTCACTCATACATAAATACCCAATAACTGATAAGGATAGCAGTGTATTAGGAAAAGAATGGTATTTTCAGTAATGGTGTTAGGACAGCTAGTAAAAGATGAAGGTTGATTTCAACCTCTTGGTACACACACACACACACACACACACACACACACACACCTATCAAATGCAGTTGAAACAAAAATTTAAAGGTAAAGGGCAAAACTATAGAGCTTTTGAAAGAGAACAGAGAAAGATAATTTCGTTACTTTAGGGTATGAAAAGATTCTTGAAGCTAATGCACTAACCACATAGTATGATTCATAAATTTAACTAATTCAAAGACTATAAAAAAAAAGAACAGAACGAGATAAGATACCTACAATATTAAAGAACTCCTATTAAAATGAAAGTAAACCCAATAAGTAGATGGAAAAGACTTGAGTAAGCACTTCATGATAGCTGAAATCCAAATGGTCAATATGCATATGAAAGATGCTCAACCTAACTGGTACTTGGCAAAAGCATATGAGATTCAAAGACATTAACAAGAAACTCAGCCCATCAGACTGATAAATAAAAAGATGAATAACACCAAATGTTGTGAGCATCCCCAGCTTAGTCAACAGGAATGCATGTTAACTGCTGATAGGTATAGGAGAGTTGAGTTGAAGATTTTAGTTTTCAGTCCAAAATTCAGTACTCATATACATGAACAGCAGGATACATCAACAAGAATGTTAATAGCTGCACTATTTTTAAAAGCCAAAAGCAAGCAATATTTCAAATACCCAGCAACAAGAAAAATTGACATATTTGTACAATGTACTATTGTACAGTATTAAAAATCAATGAACTATAGCTATATGCAGTAACATGGATGATCCCTTGATCCCTTCAGTTAAATGAAAACACCAAGAAATCAAATGAAACATACCCAGTATTATTCCTTTTACATTAAGTCCCCAAAGAGGCAAGACTAAATTATATTATTTACCATAGGTAAGTGAGAGAATTAACATAGTTATTGGACAAATGGTTATCATCTATGGAGAGGGAAGTGGTGATGAAAAAGAAACACACAAGGAACTTCTGGGGTACTGGCAATATTCATTTCTTGACCTAGGTGGTGGTGGTTACAAGTGTTCACTTAAACTGTAAACTGTATATGTATTTCCTTCATAAATTTTACAAAATTTGAAGGTCCTAGTTTTTGAGGAGGAAAACACTCTTCAACAAAACTGAGAAAGCAAGAACAGATAGGAAGTAGCTACAATGACACTAAGAAGTAAAAAACGGCCTGAACTAAGAAGGTAACAAAAAGGGAACAGATTTCTGACAAAGGTAGAAAGGAGAAGTGACAGAATTTGTTTAGGACAGTTGCTTTACAAAATCAAGGATTAAGTTTTAACTTTTGCTTAGTACTTTTATTTTTTTAAATTATTTTTTAATGTTTATTTATTTTTGAAGGAGAAAGAGACAGAGTGTTAGCAGGGAAGGGGCAAGAGAGAGGGAGACACAGAATCTGAAGTAGGCTGCAGGCTCTGAGCTATCAGCACAGAGCCCGATGCGGGGCTCAAACCCACAAACCCTAAGATCATGACCTGAGCCAAAATCAGACACTTAACCACCTGAGCCACCAAGGCGCCCCATTGCTTAGTACTTTTAAACCTATGTTGATTACATAGGAAAAGACAGCATACAAATAATGAATTTCTTCACAGTTAAACATTAAACAGGCTGAGATTTACCAAAATACTACCACTTATGATTTTAAGAAATTTTTTCTACTTTCAAAATAATTTTCTCTAATATTAGTCAACATACTTCACAGTTTTCTTTTTTAATTTTACTAATACACATACTTTCTTTTTAAATTGTAGTATTATTAGAGTTGTCACAAAACCAGCAGTCCCTTGTCCCACTATAAATGGAAGATGGTGCTATACTAAATATTTCCCTCTTCATCCTAACATTTCTATTAGTGTTCTATGAAATCAAACCATTTATGAACATCTAATAATATTCACAACGGAGTCACAGAGCATATTACAATTATATTTCCTTTCTCAATTGTGTTGTTAGTAATGAATAACTCCTGCATTTTTTTAATTTGCTATGTTTCATAGTAATCACTAAATTTTTCTGTTGGAAAAAACTTTCAAACAGAACTGCAAATCCCTTTCAATATGTTCAACTATATCAAGTAATCTATGAAGTTTACTTTTGTTCCTTCAGATGTATCCTTCTCGAAATCTGAAGTCATTCCTCCAGCTCCAATCTTTCCCAAGCCTGTTGCAAGATGCCATCCTGGGACTTTTCTTTCATCATTATCCTGGGAATTCTTTTGCCTAATGACATGAACATAATTACCTATTTGCTTTATGCCGCATGAAATCTAAATAGTTTCAAAGTAATCATACCAATATAACCACTAAAAATAGGCCACTTAATGAAAATACAAGGTTTTTTGTGTTTAGAATAGAGCATATCTAAAGATGCACAATTAATATTGTGATTTAAAATCAGATGAAAACATTCTTCACTGTTAGTAAAACTAACCTGGTTAGTTTTACCTGTTGAATACATGTAATGTTCATTTGTTTCAGATAGGGCTTTTCTTTTGGACGGGGCAGTGAGAAGGATTAATACTTTAGTTTTTACTTGTTATATAACACATTTATATTGTTCCAAAATCAATAGTGCAATACAAGTGACATTTACAAGTCTAGTTTTCATCCCTAATCCCTTCCCTGTTGTCTCTTGCCTCCCTCAGTAGCCATTTTTAGTTTTTTATTACTTCTTTTTAGAATATATGCATTATGTTCTTATTTTTTTGTTACTGAGATATTGTTGCTTTGAGGCCCTTATAGTGGACAGAGCTAAGAAACACCCACACACGCACAATATCACCCCATGTTCCACAAAAACTGGCACTTAATACATACTTTTCTGCACCATTCTATTTTTTACTCAATAGTACATCTTGGAGCCAACAGACACATGAAAAGATGCTCAACATTGCTCATCATCAGGAAAATACCAATCAAGTATTAGAGACACCACCTCACCCTGGTCAGAGTGGCTAAAATAACTCAGGAAACAGCAGATGTTGGTGAGGATGTGGAGAAACGGGAACCCTCTTACACTGTTGGTGGGGATGTAAACTGGTGCAGCTGCTCTGGAAAACAGTGTGGAGGTTCCTCAAAAAATTTAATTAAAAATTTAACTAAAAATAGACCCAGCAACAGCACTACTAGGAATTTATCCAAAGGATACAGGGGTGCTGATTCATAGGAGCACATGCACCCCAGTGTTTATAGCAGCACTATCAACAATAGCCAAATTATGGAAAGGGCCCAAATGTGCATCAACTGATGAATGAATAAAGATGATATGGTTTATACATACAATGGAATACTACTTGGCAATGAGAAAGAATGAAATCTTGCCATTTGCAACAACATTGATGGAAATGGAGGGTATTATGCTAAGTGAAGTAAGTCAGTCAGAGAAAGACTTATGTTTTCACTCATATGTGGAATTTGTGAAACTTAAGACCACGGGGGAAGGGAAAGGGGAAAAAATAGTTTCAAGCAGAGAGGGAGGCAAACCATAAGAGACTCTTAAATACAGAAAAATGAGGGTTCATGGCGGGTGGGGGATGGGGAGAGGGAAAAATGGGTGATGGGCACTGAGGAGGGCACTTGTTGGGATGAGCCCTGGGTGTTGTATGTAAGTGATGAATCATGGGAATCTACTCCCGAAGCCAAGAGCACACTATATACATTGTATGTTAGCTAACTTGACAATAAATTATATTAAAAAAGAAATAGTACATCTTGGAATTCACACCTTAGCAGTCTATAGAGAACTTCCTCATCCTTCTTCTCCATCTGTACAGTAATACACCATAGATTATTCTCCTAATTATCTATTGCTAGTCATTCCAATCCTTCATTATTGCGAGCAATGCTGCAACAAGCCTGTATATACCTCATTTTATACTTTCGTAATTCTATCTTCAGGATATATTTCTAAAAGTGAAGATTGCTGGGTCAATAAGGAATGCATTTATAATCTACCTAGATGTTGCCAAATTCCATTCCACCAGAGTTTTAACATTCTACCTCCCCACTGACAATATTGCTGAATGCCTTACTTTCCCCACAGTTTCATGCAGAAAGTATAATGCCAAACTTACTTTTTTGGTTTGTTTTTGCAATTCTGGTAGGTGAAAATAGGGCTTTTCATCATAGTTTTAATTTGTAGTTCTCCTACAACCTTTTCTATGAGGTTGTGATTTTTTTCCTTCATAATTTTTAGAAACAATTTTTTTATTGGGAGGATAAGCACTCTGGATAGAAGTTGGGAATATTTCTCTTAGTTTACCATTTGCCTTTTGCTTATGGCGTTTATTATACTGTACTTGTTTTCTAATTCAAATGTTCAAATTTGTCAAATTTTCCCTCGTGGTTTCCAGACTTGAGAGGATGGTTGGGAAAATTTCCCCCATTCCCAGGAATCCATTGTTTTCTTCCAGTATTTCATTTTCTACATCTTAAACCTCTGATAAAATTGGAATTTATCCTGGTACTCTGCAGAGTTGGATCAAATATTATTTTTCCAGATGACTAAGCAATTGTCTCAGTAACAGTCATTAAAAGTATTTTTCTCCCAGGGACTTGAAATACCACTTTTATTATATACTAAATTTTCATATACCTGAAGTCTGCTTTTGGATTTTCTCTCATGCTCCTTACATCTGTCTACTCACACACCAGTACTGTGCTATTTTCATTATATACCCTTTATATACTTTAATATATCATCCTTATTAAAAACAAGGAATACCTTTGCATTTGGCTTAACTCTGCTTCTAAGCTTTTCACAAGTGTTTGTTTTCATCATGTGGATTATACACAGGTTAGATTTCCTGACACTACTTAAATTCTTACAATTACAGTGCAATCTTCTCTTCCATTATATCGTCTAACTGCTTACTCTTTATATATGTGAAGGCTACTGATGTGTCTAGGATTTCATATCCTGCAACTTTATTCTACCCTTGATTTTACAGGTAAAGACTCTGAAGTTTCTCCCATTAAAATGCTGGCTTTTGAGATAAACTAAATTTGATTAAAAAAAATTCTTTTTCAAGTTTTTTGTTTTTGTTTTTGTTTTTTTTTTTGAGAGAGGGAAAGAGACAGTTCAAGTGGGGGAGGAGCAAATAGAGGAGGAGACAGATCCAAAGCAGGCTCCAGACTATGAGCTGTCAGCACAGAGCCTGATGTGGAGCTTGGAACTGTGAGATCATGTTCTGAGCTGAAGTCAGCTGTTTAACCAAGCCACCCAGGTGCCCCTATATTTGATTTTTTTAAGTATCTATCAATTCTTATTTTATTATTCGTAACATGAAGGAGAGCTGAATTTTGCCAAATGATTTTTTTTTTTTTTTTTAACTATGGAGACAATCATATGATTTTTCTCCTTGGCTCTAACATCCAAATACCAACTCCTACATTCCTAGAACAAATCTTTGTCGAGATGAAACTGGTTAAAATGTTTCTCTCTTCTGGGGCGCCTGGGTGGCTCAGTTGGTTGGGAGTCCGACTTTCAGCTCAGGTCATGATCTTGCAGTTTGTGAGTTCAAGCCCCATGTTGGACTCTGTGCTGACAGCTCAGAGCCTGGAGCCTGCTTTGGATTCTGTGTCTCCCTCTATCTCTCTCTCTCTGCCCCTCCCCTGCTCATGCTCCTTCTCTCTCTCAAAAATACATTTAAAAGAAACATTTAAAAAAATGCTTCTCTCTTCTGATGTCAATTGGGATAAATTGTTTTCCTATAAAATCCTTTTCACCAATAATTTTCAAATCTATTTGCATAATTTTCATAAAGTTATCTTCATGAATATTTAAACTTCATGTTTTGATGCTTCTTTTCCCACTTAAAGTTTCTTCTCCTTTTCAAAAATTTAGTTGGCTGGTAAGTTGTCTATTTGACAAGCAAAAAAAAATTTCAAAGAACCAAATTTTGATGTTATCAGTTCTATTATTCCATTATCTAAAACTATTACTTTTATCAGTATTACATCTTTCCTTCTCCATTCTTTTTATTTATTTTGTTGCTTTCTACCTTTTTGAGTATTTCATGTATTTTTGTTTTCATTGATGTAAGCACTTGACACTAAGAATTTTCTTACAGTAATTGCTTTGGCTCTAACACAGAGGTTGGCAATATGGTCCATGAACCACATCTGGCCTTCCACCTCTTTTCCATCCCTCTAAACCCTGGCTGCAACCTATTGACTCTGATGTGTCATGTCATGAAACCTAGCAATTTTGTTTGCATTTTCACTTTAAGCCAAGAGTTGTTTGGCAGTGTGTTATTTGATAGTTTCTAGGTAGAGGCAGTTTTTGACTTTTTTAAAAACCGGATTTTAGTAATAAAAAAAAAAAAAAACCTATATATTTTGGACAGAAATTTGAAGTTTTCTTCATATGTCAACAAATACAGTAGTCCCCCCCCCCCCCCCATTCCTTATCCATGGGGGATATGTTCCAAGACTCCCACTGGATTCCTAAAACAATGGACAGTACTGAACCCCCTATATGTTTTTTCTTATACACACATACCTATGATAAAATTTGGCTTATAAATTAGACACTAAGAGATTAACAATAGCTAATAATAAAATAGAACAATTACAACAATATAATAAATGTTATGTGATTGTGGTCTCTCTCAAAGTATCTTATTGTACTGTACTCACCTTTCTTCTGATGATGTGAGATGATAAAATGCCTACGTGAGGAAATGAAGTGAGGTGAATGAGGCAGGCACTGTGCCACAGTGTTAGGCTACCAATGACCTTCTGACAATATGTCAAAAGGTGGGTCATCTGCTTGTGGATGCACTGGATTGTGGGTAACTGAAACCATGGAAAGCCAAAGCGCATATGAAGGGGAATTACCACAATCATTTTTAATCAGAGTTTTGTATGCATTTGCAAAGAAGGCACATGTAATAGGAGGCAACCATGACACTCATTTATATCTTTAATGGCCTTATAAAAATTTTGTCTGCTTGATCTATCTACAATTAAAAGAGATTTTAAGTCTTCTATTATTAATATGTTTCTAATTCTTATGGACTCTTCTGAAATCTTGTAAAAATCAACTTGTCATTAATTATCTGTGTATGTAACAATCCATCTTCATAGAGACCTGGAGCTCGTAGCCCTGTAATGTGTCCCACCTCTTGAATGATTTCTGGCCCGAGTTCTACCTTGTGCAACATCACAATAGTGACCTCTGTTTCCTTTTTATTTGATTTGTATGGTACATCTTTGCCTAAATTCTTAGTTTTAACATTTCCGAGTCTTTTGGTTTTGTGGTTATATGCATAGAAGACAGAAGTGGATTTTGCTATGTTAGTTAACCTGAAAATTTTTTTTCTCTTAAGAAACCAATTAAGCCCAATGACTGATATGGTTTCAATTCTCTTAGAGAAAATATATAAATTATTTGACTGTGCGTGTTTTGTTTTTTCTCCTTCAAGTTTCCTTTGACATCTAAAGAGGTTTGAGTGTGTATCCTAATGGTTATCTTTGTGCCTTTATAATAACCTTAGTCCTCTCTTTATTAGCTTCTATTGATTCCCTGGCATGAGCAATATTGAAATTAGCTCTTTTTTCCCCTTCTATCATCTCTGTACTACATCCCCCACATCTATTTAAAGTAATAATATTCTTTGATGCACTGGTGAATTTCTATAAGACAAAACCAATGAACCTATTAAACCACTTCTTCGTTGTCTGAAATTTAGTACGTAATAGCTTCCTCAGGAAAGATTCATGTGAACTATATTCTGTAAGTTCTTTAATAACTGCATTGGATCTTCATTGTCAAAGCATATAACAAATACATGCTACTTTTTCACTCCCTATCCCCATCACTGAATTAAGTTCTACAGTTACGTGTAAGAATTCCCTGCAGAGGACGCAGGGAAGATGGCAGAGTAGAAGGACCCTAAGTTCGCCTCGCTCCGCAGATACAACTAGCCAACACTCACATCAGCATAAATAACCCAGAAGACAACATGAAGACTGACACAACAAACTCCGTAACTAAAGGTAGAAAAAAGGCCACGTCAAAAAAGGTAAGAAGGGCGAAGACATGGTTTGGGAGTGAAATGGACCGTGGCCAACCCTGTAGGGAGGATGCTGTGGCATGGAAAAGGGCAAAAAATAGACTATCACACCAAGGAGCCCGCACTCGGAAAATGTATCCCTGTATTTGACTTCGAAAGTGACAGGGACTGAGTCTCATGAGTTCTTACAACCAGAAGGACTTAAAGCCTGGAAATTTAAATATTGGTGATGGTCTCTGCTCTAGAAGAGTCCAGAGGGTGTTAAAAAGTGGATTTCCTGCATTTAAAAAGACAGCACAACAAAGAGCCAGCACTGATATAGTGTGGAAGCAGCAGTTTGAAAAACACCAGGGGAAGATGGAGGGGAGAGTATTTATTCATCTCAGAGCATGGCCTGGAGAAGTGGGGACTCGGGGGAGACCCTTCCAGGAACAAAGGAGCTGGCAGGTGCCACTTATCTCACCCACACCCAAACATAAACACGTGACCACCTGCAGGAACCTGCAGGGCACCAACACTTGCTACCTAAGTTGCTTACACCAAGTCATCTCTCCCACCCCTGAACCTTGGTAGATCTGCTCTTCACAGTGATGCTTGCCTCTGTCCTGGGCCTGCAGGCCACCTCCCCCCACAAAACTGCTGCCAATTTCACCAACACCTTGTCTCCTGACCTGAGCATTTTGCCAGACCTCAGTTCCCGTAGCAGCAAGTCTCATTTCCCAAGCAGAGCAGTGCACACCAGTGCACACTTATTAAAACATGTCCCACTCAGCCAGGGACCAAAGACTGCCCACAACAGGCAAAGAGAGCCTCTGCAGACAATTGAATTGAATTAAAAATCAACCGAGACTCAACAGGAGAACATATACAACTCACAAAGGAGACACTGTCTGAAGCGCAAGGTCCTGGGGAAGAGGGCACACTGCAGTACAGGGCACCAGAGGATGTCTTCTTCAAAAAGCCATTACTTTACAGAGCAGATGACACAGCTGACATTCCTAACACATAGTAACAGATATACAGAGTTAGATAAAATGATGAGACAGAGGAAAATGTCTCAAATGGAAAGACAAAACCATAGCAAGGGACTGAAGTAAAATGGATATAAGTACTATGCCAGATACAGAATTTAAGTAATGATCATAAAGACACCCACTGGACTCTGAAAAGAAGACATCAGCAACACCCTAAACAAAGGGGCAAAAAAAAAAAAAAAAAGTATATGAGATGAAGAACACAAAAAAGGAAATTAAAAGTTCATGGATGAAATGAATATGAAGTTAGAGGAATCAGAGGAACAAATTAATGACCTAGAAGACAGAGTAATGGAAATTAATCAAGCTGAGCAAAAGAAAGAAGAATTATGGAACACAAGAACAGACTTAGGGAAATCTGTGACTCCATTTAACATAACAGCATTCCTACCATAGGAGTTCTAGAGGAAGAGGAGAGAGAAAAGGAGGCAGAAAATTTATTTGAAGAAATAATAGCTGCAAACTTCCTTAATCAGGGAAAGGAAATAGACATCTATATCCCAAAGACACAGAAAACGCCCATGAAAACCAACAACAGCAGGCCAACACCAAGACGTATGGTAATTGAATTTGCAAAATACAGTGACAGAGAAAAATCTTAAAAGCAGCAAGACAAAAGAAGGACTTAACTTACAAGAAAAGACCCATAAGGCTAGCTGGGGATTTCTCAACAGAAACTTGGCAAGCCAGAAGGGAGTGGCATGGTATATACAAAGTGCTGAATGGGAAAATTCTGCAGCCAAGAACATTCTATGCAGCAAGGCTATCATTCAGAAGAGAAGGAGAGATAAAGCATTTGTCAGACAAACAAAAACTAAGAGTTTGTGACCACGAAAGCAGCCCTGCAAGAAATATTAAAGAGGACTCTGTGAGTGGAAAGGAAAAGACCAAAAGTGACAGTATGAAAGCAGGAAACACAAAAGCAGGAACAATGAATATTTCTGTAAAAATCAGTCAAGGAACTCACACCAAAAAAAGGGCATAAAATATAGTAACATATACCTAAATCATCAGGGGGAGAGGAGAAAAGAATGGGCTCAAATTTGAAGGACCATCAACATAAATTAGAGAACGCAATTTGCAGAAGAGGTTATACACAAACCTAATGGCAACCATATATCAAAATCCATTAATAAACATGAGAAGAATAAAGGGAAAAAAAATGACAAATAGGTGCTTGGGTGGTTCAGTAGGTTAAGCAACTGACTCTTGATTTTGGTTCAGGTAATAATCTCACAGTTTTGAGATTGAGCCCTGTATGGGGCTCTGTTGAATTAAGATTCTCTCTTTCTCCTGTTTAATATTCTGTCTCTCCCTTGCCTTCTGCCCCTCCTCCACTCATGTGTTCTTTTGGGGGGTGGGGTGGGGTGGAGGATGTCAAATACATCACTAAAGAAAATTAGCAAAACACAAAAGAGATAAGAAAGGCTCAGAGAAAATCTCCAGAAACAACTACAGAACGAGTAATCAAATGACACTATAAATTCATATTTATCAATAATTACATTGAATGTCAATGGACTAAACAGTCCAATCAAAACACACAGGGTGACAGAGTGGATTAAAAAAAAAAAAAAAAAGACCCATCTACATACTACCTATAAGAGGCTCATTTTGGACCTAAAGACACCTGCAGATTGAAAGTGAGGGGATGGGGAAACATTTATCATGGAAATGAGTGTCAAAAGAAAGCCAGAGTAGCAATACTTATATTGGACAAACTAGACTAAAACAAAGACTCTAAGAAGAGACAAAGAAGGGCACTATGTAATAATAAAGGGAACAATCCAACAAGATGGTGTAACAAATATTTATGCACCCAACATGGAACCCCCAAATATATAAAACTAGTAACAAACATCAAAGAATTCACTGATAATAATACAACAAGAGTAGGGCACTTTAACACCCCACCTACATCAATGGACACATCGTCTAAACAGAAAACAAATAAGGAAGCAGTGGCTTTTAATGACACACTGGGTCAGATGGACTAAACATATATTTAGAACATTCTATCCTAAACAGCAGAACCCAACAGCAGAATACACATTTTTTTCCCAGGTGCACATGGGACATTCTCCAGAACAGATCACATCTTAGGTCAGAAAACAGGCCTCAAGAAATACACAAGACTGAAGTCATACCATGCACCTTTTCTGGCCACAATACTATCAAACTGGAAGTCAACCACAAGAAAAAAATCCGCAAAGACCACAAATACATGGATGTTAAACAACATGCTACTAAACAATGAATGGGTCTACCAAGAAATCAAAGAAAAAAAAAATACATGGAAATGAATGAAAATGAAAACACACAATGGTCCAAAATCTTTAGGATGCAGCGAAAGTGGTCCTAAAAGGGAAGTATACAGCAATACTGGTGGTACCTTAAGAACCAAGAAAAATCTCAAACAACCTAACCTTACATCTAAAGGGACTAGAACAAGAACAACAAATGAAGCCTATGGTCAGCAGAAGGAAGGGTATAATAAAGATTAAAGCAGAAATAACAAAAACTAAAAAAACAATAGAAAAGATCAATGATGCCAAGAGCTGGTTCTTTGAAAAAATTGATCAACCTCTAGCCAGACTTATGAAAAAGAAATGACCCAAATAAATAATATCACAAATGAAAGAAGTAACAACCAATAGCACAGAAATGCAAACAATTATGAGAATATTATGAAAACTTATATGCCAACAAACTGGACAACCTGAAAGAAATGGATCAATTCCTAGAAACATAAATTACCAAAAGCGAAACAGAAAGAAATAGAATACTTGAACAAACTGGTAAGTACCAAAAAAGTTTATCAGTGATCAAAAAACTCCCAACAAACCAAAGTCCAGGACCAGATGGCTTTGCAGGTGATTTCTGCCCATCATTTAAAGAGTTAGTACATATTCTTCTCCAACTATTCCAAAAAATAGAAGAGGATGGAAAACTTTGAAATTATTCTATGAAGACAGCATTATCCTGATAGTAAAACCAGATAAAGACACTACACAAAAAAGAGAACTACAGGGCAGTATCTATGATGGATATAAATGCAAAAATCCTCAACAAAATATTAGCAGAGTCCAACAATACTTGAAAATCATTCACCTCAATCGAGATTTATTCCTAGATGCAAGGACGATTCAATATTTGCAAAATCAGTCAACATGATACATCACATCACTAGGAGAAAGGATAAAAACCATATAATCATTTTAATAGATGCAAAAAAAAGCATTTGACAAAGTACAACATCCATTCATGATAAAAACCCTCAACAAACTAAGTCTAGAGGGAATATACCTCAACATAATAAAAGCCATATAGGAAAAACTATTATCAGCCTCAATGGGGAAAAACTTTTCCTCTATGATGAGGAACAAGACAGGGATGTCCACTCTCACCACTGTTATTTAACAGAGTACTGGAAGTTCTAGCCTCAGCAATCCGACAACAAAAAGGAATGCAAGTTGGTGAGGAAGAAGTCAAACTTTCACTATTTGCAGATGACCTGATACTGTATTGAGAAAACCTGTAAGAATCCACCAAAAAAACTACTAGAACTGAGAAATGAAATCAATGAAGTTACAGGATACAAATCTAATGTAGAGAAATTTGTTGCATTTCTACACACTAATAATGAAGCAGAAGTGAAATTAAGAAAACAATCCCATTTACAACTGCACCACAAGCAATACCTAGGAATAAACTTAACCAATGAGGTGAAAGACCAGTACTCTGAAAACTATAAAACACTGATGAAAGAAACTGATTATGACACAAAGAAATGGGAAGACATTCTATGCTCATGGATTGGAAGAATACATACTGGTAAATACCCATACTATCAAAAGCAATCTAGAGACTTAATGCAATCCCTATCAAAATAAAAAAAAAAAAAAATGAGCATAACAATTAAAAAATTTGTATGGAATCAGAAAAGACCCTCAACAGACAAAGCAATCCTTAAAAAGTAATAACTGGAGGTATCACAATTCCAGACTGCAAGTTACATTACAAAGCTATAGTCATCAAAACAGTATGGTCCTGGCACAAAAACAGACACATAGATCCATGGAACAGAAGAAAACAGCCAGAAATAAACCCACATCTGTATGGCCAATTAATCTTCAACAAAACAGGAATGAATATCCAATAGAAAAAGACAGTCTTTCCAACAAATGGTGCTGGGAAAAGTAGATAGTTACTTGCAAAAGAATGAATCTGGCCCACTTTGTTATACCATACACAAAAATAAACTCAAAAAGAATTTAAGACTTAAATGAGAGACCTGAAACCATAAAAATCCTACAAGAGGGCACAGGCAAGAATTTTTCTGACCTAGGCAGCACTTTTCTAGGTGTGTCTCCTGAGGTAAGGGAAACAAAAGCAAAAATAAACTATTAGAACTAGATCAAAATAAAAAGCTTCTGCACAGCAAAGGGATCAACAAAACTGAAAGGCAACCTATGGAATGGGAGAAGATATTTGTAAATGATATATCTAATATAGGGTTAGTATCCAAAATAAAGAACTTATAAAACTCAATGCCTAAAAACCAAATAATCAGTTTAAAAACAGGCACACAACATGAACAGACATTTCTCCAAAGAAGACCTACATACAGCCAACAGACATGTGAAGATGTTCAACATCACTTATCATTAGGAAAATGCAAATCAAACCCACAATGAGATATCACTTCATATATGTCAGAATAGCTAAAATAAAAAACACAAGTGTTGTCAAGAAAAAGGAACACTCATGCTCTGTTGGTGGGAATGAGACCTGGGGCAGCCACTGTAGAACACAGTATGGAGTTTCCTGGAAAATTTAAAAATCGAATTACCCTATGATCTAGTAGTTCTACTGGATATTTACCCAAAGAATACAAAAACACTGATTTGAAAAGATACATGCAACCCTATGTTTATTGTGCAGCATTATTTACAATAGCCAAATTATGGAAGCAGCCCAGGTATCCATCGGCAGATGAATGAATAAAGAAGTAGCACACATGTGCGCGCACACACACACACACACACACACACACACAGGAATATTATTTATCCATAAAAAAGAATGAATTCTTGCCATGTGCAACAACATGGATGAATCTGGAGAGTATAATACTAAGTGAAAGCAGTCAAAGACAAATAACATATGCTGTCACTCATGTGAAATTTAAAAAATAAAACAAGAAAAAAAGAGACAAACCAAAAAACAGACTCTTAACTATAGAGATCAACTCATGGTTACCAGAAGGGAGGTTGCTGAGGGATGGGTAAAACAGGGGATGGGGATTAAAGAGTATACTTATCATGATCAACAATGAGTAACGTATAGAAATGTTGAATCACTTACTATATTGTACACCTGAAACTAACATAACATAGTATGTAAACTGTACTGGAATTAAAATAAAAAGTTTATTTTTTTGAGACATAACATGTCGCATGTGAGCAACATGGGAGGTGGGAGAGGGAGACAGAGAATTCTAAGTAGGCCTCATGCCCAGTGTACTCCTCAGGATTTGATCTCATGAAATCTCATGACCATGAGATCATGATCTGAACCAAAATGAAGAGTCCGATGCTTAAGTAAGCCATCCAGGCACCCCTCAAAAATGTAATTTAAAAAACAAAAAGAATTTCCTGCAGAACATCTTGCCTATTGTTTTCCGGCCAAAAGATTTCTTGACAGTAAAGACTCAACAGCATGGTATTGATGTAAAATCAAATTGACTGATGGAACAGTGAGCCCAAAAATAAATCAAGACATGCATGAATAACCGATACTTGACCATGACAGCACAGTAAAAGATTGCTTTTTCAACAGCAGTGGTGGAATAATTAAATATCCACATGTAAAACGAACTTGGATCCACACCTTATATCACATATAAACATGAAGTCAAAATGGACCAAAGATGTAAATGTAAAACTTAAAACTATGAAACTTCAAGGGTAAAACATTTATGTTAGATAAAGTTTTCTTGATACAAGGGGCTCCTCAGAGAAACAACCAAGCTGGTATAGAAAAAGTACAGGATGAAGCGAGAAACTCTTTGGTTTGCCAGAACGTAAGACGTGCTCAAAAACCGATAGGGGCATGTCAAAGGGTAAGATTTCAACTTGAAGGGGTTTCTACTGCCCAAATTCAAACAGTTTGGTTATCAAAATAAATAATGAAAGGAAAGGTTTATAGCGTATTAACTTAAAAAATTTCACAAGCCACAGTGATGAGTAAATGGAAAAGGAAAATCTCATCCATACAGAATATCAACTAGTAAGCAGAGGATGAGAGAAAAATCACCATTCTGCAACATCACAGTAGTAACTGATGAAGGCAAGAAATCATTCGTGGATGCTCATCTATGGTTTTTTAGAAACAGAACACTCACACTGACCCCAAAGTATCTCACAGGAGGTTACTTATTAATTACAAAGGGGGAAAAAGATATTTGTAAAGTGGAGAAATCTGGCCATTTAAAGTAGCGATCTAAGCCAAACACAAATATTAATGAGACAGAATGGTTTCCTAATGTAAAGCACTGAAGAACCTATCACTTTAGCCAAAATGATGCATTAGGCTGGATACAGTAAGGAGAGAGAAATCAAACATTAAGTTTGAAAAAAAAGAAGTTTGACATAAGTAATTACTAACTACACCAAGGAACTGGGATAACAGGACTGGATAGTAAGAAGTTGAGACAATGCTAGGGCACCTGGGTGGCTCAGTCAGTTAAGCATCAGACGTGAGCTCAGGTCATGATCTCACGGTTCGTGGGTTTGAGCCCCGCATCAGGCTTCAGATTCTGTCTTTCCCTCTCTCTCTGCCCCTCCCGCACTTTATCTCTCTCTCTCAAAAATAAATATACAATTTAAAAACGTTTTTTAATAAAAAAAATTTTTAAAAGAAGTTGAGACAAGGCTAAAAATATAATTATTAGAGCAGATATAATAAATATATGATATATAATAGCCACTACCTCTAAGGCTGGGACAGATTGTGAGAAAAGATACAGCCATCGCTCACTTTGGTGCTGCATCAGTGGGATTTGTTGGAAATTCACCCTCTGGAACTTGTTCACAAATCTTCTTACTCTATGGTACATACTGGCAATCTGTGTCCTGGATTTCTCCCACCACCAAATGAAAAAAAAAAAAAAAAGCTGTTGTGAAGGACATTATTATAACAACTGACAAAATTTAATATAGATTATCAGATAATGTTGTGTTGTATTAATGTCAGATTTCCTGAATCTGGTAATTATACTGTGGTTATACGAGATTATCCTTGCTTATATCAAAACTCATCAACTTGTAGATTTTAAATTTGTGCAGCTTACTGTAAATCTTATCTCAGTAAAACTAAAAACACTTAAAGAGACTATACTTCAGAGACACATAGACATGTTTGGAGCTCAAGGGTCATGTCTACAACTTACTCCCATATAAGTAAAAAAAAAAAATTAAATTAAAAAATAACCCTAAGTATACCAAAGCGAGAAATAAGGAAAATGCAGCAAAATTCAGCATCCTTAGGAAGGGCTCATAGGGCTTAATGCTAAGTTCTCACATGTGGGCTTTACGCTGAAACATCAGTTGGCTGGATATGTGTCTCAATTCAATTTTTTTTCTGTGAAAACCTTAGAAATCTTTACTCCAGGTTCTTCTGGAGTCAAGTCCAATGATAATCTGACATTCTTTCCATTGTAAGTGATGCACTCTTTTTGTGCAGATGCCCAAAGTATTATTTTCTTTTTCTTTCAGAGCCCTACAACAAGTTTCAATTGATGGCTGTTGTCTCCATTTTCCTAGGCACTTGGTGAACCTTTTCAATACAAATGTTCATCTTTGTTTTAACAATATTTTGTTTTTGTTTTGTTTCTTTGTTCAAGTAGTCTTCAGGTACTATTATTAATGTTCATATATTTAGGTGCATATGTATGTAAAATCTTTTCACTTTATGAATTTCTTATGATCTCTTTACTTGATTTGTAAAATCATTTATTTCTTTTATGGTACTTTCTGGAGTGTTTAGTCATTCAAGAATTTTCTGGTTCATCTTCATTTCTGAAATCTTTCTAATTCATTCCTCATTCTGTCAATTTTTCTTTTCATGACCTCCTACAGAATAGGAGCTCATTTCTAAACTTTTCTAAATCTAATTTATACTGTTTTTTTCATAGCATAGTTTTATTTTCCCAGCTCATTTTATAGAAGTAGGTTTCATTATCTCTCTGCTTTAAGACCAAGGTATACTGCTATCTTCACTTCTTTAGATCTGTTAATTCAGAGGACTTCTGTCATCTTTTCTTCTTATACTACCTTTCAATCATATAAAACTATAGTACTTTCTATAACCAATTTACAGTAGCATGTGTTTTCTTATACTTTTAAAGTTTCCTAGGTAGGATTCATAAACAAATGGTACCTTAGTGTAAACACTTCCCTAATACTTTGAGATTTGCCTTCTCGAATGCCCCCTCCCACATGTATCTGAGGCTTTTCTCTTCTTTGCCCCCAAATTCCTACCCTGGTCAACTTGTGTTTATTTGCAGCAGTTTCTTCTCAGTGTGGGGCTCTGTTCTTTCACTGACTATTTCCAAGAATCTCAGGAACCAGGCTGTTCCAGCTCCCTTGCACTTTCCAGTGGCAAACTGTATCTCATTTCAGACCCTATTAACAATTTGTGGACCACACTTTGAGTAGCACTAAACTGAGATACTCTCTTCTTCAGAGAAATGCTGGGTGGCTTTCTAAGAAGGCAGACAGGTACCACTATAAATGTATATGATGTCTAGCAGCAAGTGGACCTCAACATGATCCGCAATCCTACTACGTTTTACTGGAAAATTCAATCCTCTCTGAGGGCACACAGACAAACCTTCTATTTATTCCTGCCTTCTCTCCTGTTCATAACAAAACATCTCTCCTTCTATCCAAAGTCATCAATCTCTCCACCTATGCCTTGGATTAATCCTATCCTGCCTTGTCAAAACCCTCACACACTCACTTAGAAATCTCTTTGGTACATCCAATAGCTCACTTGATTGAACTCTTCCACTTTCATATAAACATGCTTAAAGCCTTTCCTATTTACAAAAAAAAAGCAATAAACAAGAAACCCTTAACTCCATTTTTTTCCTCCCCAAGTATTGCCTTATCCCTTTAAACTTCTCTACAGAGTTGTCTAAACTTTCCATCTATATCTCTTTACTTCCCATCCACTGTATAACCCACCCCAATATGGTTTCCCCTTCTACTTCACCAAAATATGCTTTTGCATGACTGCCATATTTCTAACGCTAAAAATGTTCTTGGCCTCTCTTACCTGATCTTGCAGAAATATGACACTATGAAACACCACTGCTTTGTTAATTCTTTCTTTCCTTGGCTTCCATGACACTACATATTTCTGGTTTTCTCCTACCTCTTTCTCAGTCTCCTTTGTATATTTCCATCCTTATCTAGTAGCCATTACATACCTGACTTCCTGAAGCCTTGTCCTAGGTGATCTCCTCACTTTCACCTCCAGAGGAGACGGGAAAAGAGCAAAGGAAGGACAACAGGAGACCAAAAAGGATGGGTCAGAGAAGTGGGAGGAAACCTTAATACCAAAAGATGGGTGGGAAAGTGAGCTGAGAAGATTAGTAAAAGCAAGTTAAGGCACATGACACACAAGTATAGAAGACTGATGAAGACTGGAAGAAACAAATCAACATGCACCAGTACAAAGAGACAGACACTAGGAATCTCATGTGCTATAGGTTCTCTTCCTGGTTATCCTTAATGCTTAATATAGACAGCCAATAGAGCCCAGAAAGAGTATTCATTCACAATCAAGGTAAAATAAAGACCTTCTGGTAGTTATGAATCCTAATTACTATACATGACATTTTTCTTTTAAGTTTATTGTATCATGACAAGAGTACCTATGGACTATGTATATTAGAAGAAATCAGAACAAATTTCTTTGAGGAACAGTGTATTTTTACAACTTAGAAGAGATATGAAAACCATTTTGAAAGAAGAGATAAACATGGAAAAATACTGAGGCAATTCAGCTGATAGTTATATTCACATGTTGTTTTAAACAAATATTTGAACATGAACCCTACATATATTATGTACATATAGTATAGCACTAGTAGATCTTGTACACAATAAATCACATGAACATAAAACAATTTTTAAATACACAATTTTACTTATTTGTTTCTGAAAGTGAAAGAGCACAAACACTTGAGTGGGGGAGAGGCAGAGAGAGAGGGAGACAGAGAATCCCAAGCAGGCTCCATGCTGTCAGTGCACAGCCTGACTCAGGGCTCAAATCCACAAACCCTGAGATCATGACCTGAGCTGAAATCAAGAGTTGAATGCTTAACTGACTGAGCCACCCAGGTGCCCAAAACATTAAAAAAAAAAAAAGTTTTTTAATGTTTATTTATTTTAGAGAGAGAAAGTGTACATGTGCACGAGCAGGGGAGGGGCAGAGAGAGAGGGAGACAGACTCCAGACTCTGAGGCGAACCCACATACTGAGAGATAATGACCTGAGCCAAAGTCGTAAGCTTAACCAACTAAGCCACCCAGGCGCCCGCCACCCCCTCAGAAAAAAACATTTTTAAAGAATAAAATCAGGGTCAAATATTTTTAAATGTATTGCTAATCATGATAGCTATGAAGCTATTATCCTCTCATTGTCCAAGATGTGATATACACTTAAGGCATAGTTCATCGTTAATATAGAGGATGTCCATCAATTTCAGAGTCTTCTTGGTAACTTTGAAACTTCTGGTCTAATTGTTAGATATGGTTAGAAAATTACTTATGTTCATCTCACAGTAAGACTAATTAAGGTCCTATAAAATATCAGCTCTGTCACTATAATGCTGTTATACTTACAAATTAATATTATTTTTCATCAGAGCTAAAAACGAGACTTCAAAGATTCAAATAATTTAGGGCTGGTGGAAAATCACAAATCCATCAACTCCATACACCTGGTAATATGGAAAACAAAATGGAACAGCAACAATTACAGCTTTCTACAAAATACAGATCTCCTGGCCAGCTAATCCACCACTGACTGACTGCATATTCAGGTGCCAGGAAATGACAAGTATCTATCCCTCTATGTAACACTAAGTCATCAAAGGTGAGAAACCCTGAGGAACCTTCTGTATTTTCCTTAACTGGGGAAGAGCCAAGCTATCAGCATCCAACCTTGATTACAGACTTAAAATGTAACACTCTAGGCTATTAATATTGGCACTGGGGATCACTTTTTATGGCTATAGCACATGTGCCCTACATGCTACAACTTAGGAATTTCTCCAGGCTGCTGAAACTGAGGGGTTTTTATGAAAGTCCATATGGGACTTTCCTAGTAACTGAGATTACAGGATTTTATGTCAGGGTCCTGATAATGACCTACCATGATCATCAATTTTTGACAGTCATTTTGGTTAAAAACAAAGGTTATAATCCATAAGCCAAGTTCTCCCAAAACATGTAAATTGTATAATTTGTGTATGTGCACTAGGGGTAGAATGAGGGGACACAACAGGGTCTGCAGTATAGAAATCCTATCAGTTCCAGGGTAGCTGTGTACAGTTTGATAGACTGCACAGCACAAGGGACTTCTCAATTTAAGAGAGCTCTTATGTCTAATTAATGCAAAGGTACCTTTTGGCCTGCAGCAGCCCTGATTCCTTCCCTCAGGATACTTTGTATACTTTATGTGAAATGTAGCCATTTAACAGGCTTATTCATGTGACCATGACAATCTACTTATCAAGTACTTTAAAGGTTAATTTATGCATAGAAGTTCTAATGTTTTCCCTCAACTCAATAAATTATATGTTACCTCATAATGTGACACACATCCCATTTTAGAGACTACTGGTCTAGAATGTACTTGCAAATGCAGGAGTCAATTTGAGAAAGGGGTCAAGGTTATAGGGAGAAATGCAAGACTTGTGCAACTAGGTTGATAACTTAATTTGGTGACATCTCTAAGAAAAATTAAAAAGACAAAAAAATCTAGAGATGTAAGAACCAAAGTTAGCAAATTACTCACATCTAGGTTTATTTAAAAGGTGCAATGCAATTTAAAAATGGTAATTTGGGGTACCTGGATGGCTCAGTCAGTTAAGCATCCTGCTCTTGATTTTGGTTCAGGTCATAATCTCACAGTCATGAGACTGAGCCCGGCATTGGGCTCCGGGCTAAGCATGGACCCTGCTTGGGATTTTCTCTCTCCCTCTCTTTGCCCCTCCACCACTTGCACATGTACACGCTCTCTCAAAAATAAACATTTTTTCTAATGGTATTTTGGGGCACCTGGGTGGTTCAGTTGTTAAGCATCCCACTTCAGCTCAGGTTATGATCTCAAGGTTCCTGAGTTCGAGCCTGGCATTGGGCTCTCTGCAGTCAGCACAGAGCCCACTTTGACCGGTCCTCTGTCCCCCTTTCTGTCCCTCCCCTACTCACACTCTCTCTCAAAAATAAACATAAAAAAAAAGTAAAAAATGGTATTTTGACATCCACTTTCCACCAGGACAGAGTAACCAATACCAAGACAAGTTTGCCTGCTAGGAAAAAATGTATGTAACTGGGAAGAATATAGGAAGCAACTGTCTTCAGGCATTAGACAATAAGCAAGTAAAGACTGTGATCCCTGAAAAAAAGGAAATTCAGGAGGTGAGCCTCGAAAATGTCTTGATTCTCTGCCTGGAGACTCTTTACCAACCACAGTACAGGGAGCTAGAGTCTAAGTAGAACACAGCTAAGAGCCAGAGGAGAATGTGGGGCTGTGGAACAAATTAAACACTGGAGGAAGAGAGCTGCAAAAAGTAAGGATGCCAGGAGTCTCCGTAGGGTTTCTCCCAAGTCCTTGGCTGAAGGCTACCAGGCATGTGCACAACAAGACTTTGGGAAACTTACCAGAGAGTAGTTGCTAAGGGATTGAGAAAAGCAAAGATACTAGAGACCCAACAAGATCAAAGAGAAAAGCAATTTTTAAAAAGTAGTCTTAACTCAGCCATACTAATAATTGCTTAAAATGTAAATGGTCAAATTAAAAGCAAAAATTTACAGGTTGGATTAAGAAAAAAAAAAAAGACACAGCTATATACTATCTACAAGAGACATAATTTAAATATAAAGGTTAAAAGTAAAAGAATGGGAAAATATACTACGCAAATAGAGATTAAAAAACTGGTGCAACTGTATTAATATAAGACAATGCAAACTTCACCAAAAAGTAGTGTGAGATAACATTTCAGTGTTAAAAAAGGGCAAGCCATTCATCAGTAAGATAAAGATTCAAAATACCTGTAGCAAAAACTAACCAGGATTAAAGGAATAAAAAGATAAATCAACAATTATGAGATTTTAACATTCTTCTCTCCATAACTGATGATCAAATAGACAACAAAAAACCACGCCCAATACAAATATAGATTTTTACAACACTATCAACCAACTTGACCTAACTGACATTTACTGAACACTACACCCAACAACTGTAGATAGAATTTAAGTTCTTTTCAAATACGCACGGAACATTCACCAAGACAGAGAATACGTTAGGACATAAAAGGTCTCAATAACTTCAAAAGATTTAAGTCTTAACAGAGAATTTTTTTTTTTACTACAATGGAATAAGCTACCCAGAAAATCCCATTTACCTTTAAATTAACACATTTTTCTTTTTTTTTTTTTTTAACACATTTATTTTTGAGAGAAGGAGACAGAGCACAAGTAGGGGAGGGGCAGAGAGAGAGGGAGACACAAAATCCCAAGCAGGGTCCAATCTCTGACCTGTCAGGTCCTGATATGTAGGACCCAAACTGAACCCAAACCAAAGAACCGAGAGATCATGACCTGGGCCTAGGTCGGACGCTTAACCAACTGAGCCACCCAGGAGCCCCAAATTAATACATTTCTAAGCAACCCATCAGTCACAGAAGAAATCACAAGAGAAATTAAAAAAAATGTTTTTAATGTTTATTTTGAGAGAGACACAGTGCAAGCAGGGGAAGACAGAGAGACCCACAGAATCTTAAACAGGCTCCAGGCTCAAAGCTGTCAGCAAAGAGCCCCATGCCGGGCTCAAACTCACAAACCGCGACATCATGACCTGAGCTGAAGTCGGACGCTCAACCAACTGAGCCACCCAGGGGCCCCCACAAGAGACATTTTAAAATATTTTAATAGAATGTTAATAAAAACACAATGCAAACTTTGTTTGAGGTGGCTAACACATAGAAAATAATGCCTTTAAAGCAGAGACAAACAAGAAATAAAATTAAAGCCAAAAGTTAGGTGATAAGCCCTTAGTGAATAGCAAGCAAGAAAAAGAGTAAATATTACTAATAGAAGCAAAATAGGAGACAGCACTCAGCCTCTGAAAACATTAAAATGATAAGGGAATACTGTGACCAAATATATGCCAAAAATGTAGCAATTAGATGAAACAGAAAATTTTCTTCAATTTACCAAAATGGATTCATGAAGAAATATAAAATCTGAATAGCCCTGTATCAAAGACACTGAATTCCTAATCAAAAACCTTCTCATGAAGAAAACTCCAAGCCCATATGGATTCACTGAATTCTGTCAAATATTTAAATACTAATTTTACAAAACCTCTTTCAGAAAATGAGATGGAACACTTTATACATTGAGGTCAGTATTACCTTGATACCCAAATCAGATAAAGATACAAGAAAGCTTCCTCACCAACATAAAAATGTCCTTAAAATATTAGCAAACCAAATCCAGAAGTACACCAAAAGGATAATACATCATGACCAAGCAGTGCATATCCCAACAATACAAGATATGTTTAACATCTGAAAATCAACATAATTCACCACATTAACAGAAAAAAGAAAACCCACACTATCATTTTGATACAGAAAATTCAATTGACAAAATTCATCATCCACTCATGATTAAAATCCTCAGCACTCTAGGAACAGAAGGAATCTTCTGAATTTTGATAATGAGTATCTGTAGAAAGCTAATAGATCTAACATATTAATTGTGAACAACTAATGTTATCCTCCTAAGATCAGGAATAAGGCAAGGATGTTATCTCTCATTTAATAGTGAAATTAAACTTCTATTCAATATTGCAATAAGGGAAGAAAATGACCAATTATTAGGAATGGAAAGAAAGAAGTAAAACTATCTACCTGTAAACAAAGGCAGTCTACACAGAAAATCTTAAGGAATTTACAAAGAAACTACTAGATTTAATTGAAGTTAGCTAGATAATGGGATACAATCAATATACAAAAGTCAATTATATTTCGACTAGCAACCATTAGAAATAATATTAAAAAAAATTTTTTTTAACGTTTATTTTTTGAGAGAGGACAGAGAACGTGAGCAGCCGAGGGGTAGAGAGAGAGGAAGACAGAGGATCTGAAGTGGGCTCTGTGCACAAAGAGCCTGACTTGGGGCTCAAACCCACATGCCATGAAATCATGACCTGAGCTTAACCGACTGACCCACCCAGGCACCCCTAGAAATGATATTTTCAAAAACACCATTATCATTAAACAACATTATCATAAAATTTTTTGGAATAACCTTCACAAATATTGTGCAAGCCTACTATGAGACAATAGTACTCAGAGAAACTAAAGATCTAAATAAATGGGAGATAAAACATGTTTATAGATAGGAACTGTCAATATTGTTAGATCATTCTCCCCAAAGTAGTATCTGGACTTAATGCAATTCTAATCAAAATCATAGCAGGCTTTCATGTAGAAATTAACAAGCTGCCTCTAAAATTTATGAAGAAATGCAAATTACTTCAAAGAGCCAAACAATTTTGAAAAGGAACAAAACTGCCCAATTCCAAATTTGCTTTGAAAGCTACAGTAATAATCAGGGCGCCTGAGTGGCTCAGTCCGTTAAGCGTTCGACTTCAGCTCAGGTCACGATCTCATGGTTTGTGAGTTCGGGCCTCATCAGGTTCTGTGCTGATGGCTTGGAGCCTGGAGACTGCTTCAGATTCTTTGTCTCCCTCTCTCTCTGCCCCTCCCCTGCTCACGATCTGTCTCTCTCTGTCTCAAAAATAAACATTAAAAAAAAATTTTAAAGCTACAGTAATAAAAAAAACACTGTTAGTACCGAATGGATAGATCAATAGAACAGAAAAGAATATAGAAATAGAACCATACTATGTTCAACTGATTTTTTACAAAAATGCCCAAGTGACATACTGGGAAAAGTACTCTTTTCAGTAAATGGTGCTTTAACATATGGTTGAAAACATGAACCTCAACCCTTACCTCATACAAAAATTGCTCAAAATAGATTATAGCTCTAAATATAAAAACTAAAACTACCGAAAGACGGGATAAAATCTTAGTAAATTTAGGGTAGGCACAGAAGTATTAGAACACAAAAAACACTAATCATAAAAGAAAAAAATTGATAAATCATACTTAAATCAAAATTTCAAACTTCAGCTCTTCAAAAGATACCATTAAGAAAATGAACAGGCAAGCTATAGGCGTGAAAGAAAATACGTACAGTACACATATTTAACAAAGGACCAGGATACAGAATAAAGAATAGTTTTCTGGGGCACCTGAGTGGCTCAGTCAGTTAAGTGTTTGACTCTTGATTTTGGCTCAGGTCATGATCTCAGGGTCATAAGATCAAGCCTTGCATTGGGCTCAGCGCTGAGCATAGAGCCTGCTTGAGAACGTCTCTCCCCTCCTCTCTGTCCATCACCCCAACCTCCCCCCACACTCCCCTCCAGGAAAAAATAAACATTAAACAAAGAATATATACTTTCCAATAATATATCCAATTACCTAATTTTAAAAATCTGCAAAAGACAAACTGAAATTTTACCAAAAAGTTGTAATAATCAATAAGCATAGGAAAGATGCTCATCATTATTCATTGGGGAAATGAAAATTAAAACCATGAGACAACCCTTCGCACATACTAAAATGACTAAAATTAAAGACTAACAACACTCAAATTGGCAACGATGTGAACCAACTGGAACTCTTATACGTTGCTGGAGGGAATGCAAAACAGTACAACCAGTGTAAATATACGTTTATGATGCAAACAAGAAATTCCAATTATAAGTATTTACCCAAGGAAATGAAAACATATCCATATAAAGACTTGTCTACAGATATTTATAACAATTTTATTCATAATAGCCCCAAATTGAAACCAATAGTATAATTTCCATTAATAGGTGAATATTGAATATAATATTGTATAATAAAACTGGTGGACAATATGGATCAGTGTTAAATACTATTAATTCTTTGTCATTGTATCTTGTACTCACAAGGTGATTTATACTTCTCACGCCAAGAACCCAAAGAAACCAGATCCCAGAATTGACAGTTACATATCTCTTAGACCACCTATTAGAAAAGAAGTCTAGGAAAACTGATGGATTCTTTTATTTTACTCTCCTTGGTCAAATAATGTGATCCCTTTCAAAAGTATGCTCAGTATTCTTGTAAAAATAGCTTAGAGTTTGCTACGCTTGCTGACTACATCACCACCACAAAATATCACACCATGTTGTAACATCTCTCCAGGATTAGTTTGTCTTCTGACTTCACGTACCTGTAATGTACCTAAAGAAAAACTGTTTTCTAAGCTCTTCCCTCTTTCCTGGATATAACTGCACACTAAGAAAATGACAGTCACACCTGAGGTAGTCATCCAGCTTTAGCATGTGGCCACTCATCCTCATTCCTTCCAACTGGCAGCCTTACAAAAGGCCAGTTTTGACCCATGTTCTCAACGGCGGCTTGGTAGCTAGTTTAATTGTGTCTGAACATTTATAAATTATAATACTTTTTGTTGTTATAAATTAGCTTTATTTCTTTTTCATAAAAAATATCTTAGGATTTATTTTCCATGAATCTCATTTAGGATAACGGGGAGCACCAAAAAGTATTTAATAGAAAAATTAGGTCTGATAATGTTGAAACCTATCACTCTATACCTTGAACTTTAGTCTTAATTTCCTTAAGCATCCTCTTATGATCAATTTTATTTCAGAATATAATACTGCTTGAGCTAAAGAAGCACTAGGGTTTAGTATTATACTCTAGAATTCTAAAACTATGCCAAATTGGGCACTCTGGGGGGATGGGCCTAGAAATCTAAATTTTTAATGTAAATTTTTAACCAGTGAGGGGCGCCTGGGTGGCTCAGTGGGTTGACCTTCCAACTTTGGCCTACGTCATGATCTTGTGGTTCATGAGTTCAAGCCACACATTAAGGCTAGATGCTGTTGGCGCTTCAGATCCTCCACCCCTCTTTCTGCCCCTTCCCCACTTGCATTCTCTCAAAAATAAATAAAACATTTAAAATTTTATTTAAAAAAGTAAAAAATAAAATTGTACTCAGCGATTCTAGTAGAGCTAAAATTTGAAAACCACTATCTAAATCTAAAAGGGAAGAGTTTAACTGCAACATAATTGTGGCCTCAACAAAACTTGTTTTATTTGGCCTACACAATGGGCTTGTGTGCAATATATATTTTATTCACTTGCCAATATCTAATACTAGCGAAAGGTTACACAAAAATCCAGGCTTCAGACTTCTCATTAAAATATATACATAAACGTCCTTCAATACTGGCCCTGCCCTCTCTTACATGACCATCCGCTGAGGCTGAGTTTGTTCACCTTCTCTTTCGCTCTCCACCATTCCCTATTATTTTACCCAGATACCTGGCTTAGCTCCTGTACATATTACAGTTTGACCCTCAAGACTGTACCGACACGTTCATTAGGAGAATGAAGAACAGAGATGATCAAATGAACCCTATTTATTTAGTTATGAAACGTGCTGGCTAAAGTTTTACTTCAGCTAGTATTAAAATAAGTTTGCAATGAGAAAGAAAGGGAGAACATAAGTCATTAAGATTCAGGATAGACAGTATTTTTAATTTACTGAAGATAACCCTCTTTTTTTAGAGTGTATTTAAAAGTGTCATTTGATAGAGACTTTTTCTTTCTTGGTATAAAAACAGAAACATTACCTTCCAATCTTAAATGCTTTCTTGAACTATTGCTCACAAACACCAAGATAAAATATATTTAGAGATTAGAATTAAAAAGAACATTTTAAGAAATCTGGAATTGCAAATTTGTCTCAGAGTTGATTTTCAGAGCTTGTCTTATCCATGTTCTCATTCATTCTGACCTAAATGTCACTGCCAGGCACATGATAAATCTTAATTCTAGAATTATGCAAAATTCAGATCCTGACTACTAGCCTGTTTAACCGCTTAAAATATAAATAAAAGAAACTATAAGATGTATCTAAAAATGAAGACTTAAGTTTCACCTGTACTAAATTTCCAACAGGTGAGCCACATCAGAGAAAACAAGTGTGAAAGATCTCAGACTTTTGCAAGCTAGCTTACCAGGGTAGAAGACACAAAGACTCAGGGGTGAGAGATAAGGGGCAGTTTGTTAGTTACAATAACTTAAGGCAAAGCACCAACACTTTTGCACTGGTTCCCAGAACCCCAGTTCCCACCAGGCAAGGCGAAAATGGCCAGCTGACACCTGCACAGGCAATGTGTTGTGTTACACAAGAGGAAACCTAAGCTTAGAGAACACCAGTCTTTTATCACAGGCAATAAGCACGCCTGCCTTTTACCCCAGTAGACATTTATTATACTGGACCATACGCATGCCTGCCTGCTCTTTGCTCTGATGTAAGACACTAGCTCTATCTTCCAAGGCTGTTCCTGATACAAACATCTTTTAAAAAACAGAAACAAAGGGCAGTCAGTACCTTCCTGGCGAGACCGGCAGAAACTTAGAGACCCGTGGAAAATTGTCTCCCTCAACTGGATACTGTTCCTAACATATATTCAAATGAGGAGTCTAAGACTACAATTTATGGCATCAATTTCATATACCCCTTGACCGGCTCAATTACTTCATCACCAATTTATCTCAAATTAAATCAACTAGAGCCTCTAAAAAGGAAGTATATATTAAAAAGGAATGACTCCCCTTTTCCAGTTACTTTCTATTTTTAAAAAGAAGATGCTCCAATATTTGCAATATTAAAATTTAAAATCCTCAAGCATTCCACTAGAAATAATTACTATGCTTACTTTAACTAAGTTTAAATGTTTCAAACCTGTTAACGCTAGCAATAGGAACTACCTGTCAAAAGTCTCATTATACAGTAACAAACACCACAAAGAGAACAGTAACTTCAACATTTCCAGCTGCTGTCTACAAAATACGAGAAAATTCTGCACCCCAAATCACTCTGTTCTATTTCTCCTTACCCTTTACCGTCTCAAAATAAAATCTTCGAATGAGAAAGACAACAAAATACCGTCTCTTTGGGTTCCTTTGTCCCTAGCTGAAGGTAGAAAATCGGGGACTCGTTAAGGTAAAGAACCTGAAACATGCAAGATAGAAAATAGACGGCATCCGATCTGTAATCAATCACCGGAGAAAGTCCCCATCACTTCATCTTCATCCCTCCCTTCCCCCCTCCGGCTCAAATAACGTGAGTATATAGGAGATGATTAGGATCATATGGACCCGGACAAAGCTCCGGGGAGGCAGAGGGTAGCAGTTAACTAGATGCAGTCGGCAAAGAATCCGAGATACACGCTACAGCCGACTCCAACGGAGGTTTTCAAAAGTGCGGGTCGCACGGGCCACCCAACCCTGGAGGAGAATGCTGAGCAGCAGGAGGAGCAGCGGCGGCGCCGCCAAGTCCTCAGCGCCCGTGGAAGTTGCTCGCGGGGCGCGCGGCACGCCGCAGAGCGCGCGGGCCCTCCATGTCACCGCCGCCAACACAGACCCTCCTCCTCGCCCCTCCCCCGCCGCGCACCCCGGGCGGCGGCGACATGACAGCGGGTCGCGCCGCACAAGGGCGCTCGCCTCCCGGAGCCCCTCCCCAGGCTCCCCGGCGTCCCCGGCCGGCTCTCACCTTGGGTGGCGAACGGCGAGGAGCCGCTGACCGGCGAACCGGGGGCGGGGACGGGCGGCGGGGTCTCGGCCGAGCCCAGCATGGGCGCGGGCAGCATGAGGTAGCGCTGGGGCGCGGGTAGGCAGCGCTGGCAGAAGGAGTGCAGGCAGGGCAGCAGCTTGGGCGCCCGGCTCTGGATGTTCTGGTGGCACACGGCGCAAGTGTCCAACAGGTTGAGCCGGGCCGCCTCGCCTCCGCGCTCCGAGTCGGGGCCCTGCCGACTCTCGGCCTCATTCTCCCCGCTTGGCGCCGCCGAGGGCCCCCCGGCGGCCGCCGCCGAAGCCGCCGCGGCCGCCGTCGCCGCCTTCTCCACAGCCACCTCCATTGTCCTGCCCCCGCCGCCGCCGCTGCCGGGGAAGGGGGAGCGCGGTCTCCGCCGGCCGCCGCCCCCGACGACCTCCTCCTCCTCCTCCTCACAGGCCGTTCGGGTGACCCGCGGGAGAGGGAGGGAAAGCGGGCCGGGCCGAGGAAGCCTCCTCAGGCCCCGGGGATCCGCCTCCCGGGTGGCGCGGCCGGAAGAAGGGGATCTGTCAGCGGGAACCGTTCCTCGCACCGGGAAGGCTGCGCCCCGTCCGCTTCGCCAACCGCCGCGGCGCTCGTCGAAACCGCCCAGCCCGCCCTCGTCTCCCCGCCTTTCTCTCTGGGCCCCTGGCCCATCTCAGGCCCCGCCCCCGCCCTCCCTCTCCCAGCAACTGAGGCGACAGCGAGGAAGGCGCCGCCCAATAGCCGCAGCGCCTGGCCGGGGGGCGGGGCCTGCCCAAGCCCGCGAGGCTCCGACGGCCTCGGCGGGAGGCTGGGAGGTGGGAGGGCGCTTGCCCAGCCCCGCCCCCCGAGCTCCTAGAGCCGCGGCTTCTGATTGGGCCTTTGTGTGTGTTTCGCTCCCCTGAAAAGATTAAGGGATCGTTTGTGAAAGACAGACCGACTAATTCGGTCCGCCTGTGATAGCTCCTCCTATGGGGCGGAGCTCCACCGTGTGTACTCAACGCCGTTAATTAAGTAACTGCTTCGGAGGAAACTCTCGTTTTACTGCTGAAGACGGGGGTCCTGTGGGAGGAGTAAATATGGTGGGAGGGTCAAAGGATGACGAAGTACAGATTGTGAGGAGCTAACAAGGTAAGAATTTTACAAAAGCAGAAATGTTGTGTAAAAAAGATATGAGGAGGCAGCATGGATTTGCCACCTGAATTTACTCTTCTCTATGATGAATGATGGAGCCTGAAGAATAAGGGGGTGGGGGGGGGGGAGGTTCTCTTGCAAGACAGAAATTTTTTTTAAGGATTTCGCCAGTGAAAACGATGAAAGGTGAAATCAATTTTCAAAGTAAGTGATTTGCTTTTCAAATGAATAAAAATGGTTCTTCAAGGACTTAATATATAAAGATGGTCTGAAAATGTCTTTATTGTATACGGTTGGCACCAACTCAAAAAATAAAAATAAATGTCCGTACTGACGTCCAAATAACGCCTTCAATATTTTTTCCATTCTGACCCCCAAAACACAGGCTTACGTCAGAAGGTACACACGTTTTCCCTCAAAATATAGCCAAGCTTCCGGGCACCTGGCTGGCTCAATGCATAGAGCATGCGGCTCTTGATCTCAGGGTTGTGAGTTCAAGCCCCATGTTGGGCGTGGGACATAATTAAAAAAATGACCAAGCTTTTAAGGAACCGGAAGTATAGAAACGGAGTGAGGAGAACAAAACTTCTGCACACACATGTAAAAAGATTGTATGGAAGTGTAAATGGAGTAGTGTTGGACCTTTGAAGAAAGTGGGATGGGGTCAGAAAAGGCCTTGTTAAAACTGAAACGATCCCGGGGCGCCTGGGTGGCTCAGTCGGTTAAGCGTCCGACTTCGGCTCAGGTTACGATCTCGCGGCTCGTGAGTTCGAGCCCCGCCGTCCGGCTCTGTGCTGACAGCCCAGAGCCTGGAACCTGTTTCAGATTCTGCGTCTCCCTCTCTCTCTGCGCCTCCCCTATTCACGCTCTGTCTTTCTCTGTCTCAAAATAAATAAACGTTAAAAACAAAAAATTTAAAAACCGAAATGATCCTGGAAGAACAAATGGCAGCGAGAGAGGGCAGGCTCTAGGCGTCCTGGCCCTCCCTTACCTTTCCCAAGTTATCCCCCTCCTACCAGCCTCTTTTCCAAACAGATCGTGAATCCAATCACTATAGGCCTCCAAGAGTGAAGTTCTCCTTCTTAATGGCTTTCGAGAGCTCACTATTTGTTTTGTATGGTGGTAGTTTCTTAAACCTTAGTTTGCATCAGAATCACCTGGCAAGCTTACTTAAAAGCTGGTTCTTGGGCTCATCCCCATATTCAATTTTAAAAGCCTCTGGTGGTTGTGATTAAAGCTCCCTGCGCTCTCATACTTTATGCTCTAGCAATTTTCATACCTCCTGCTTTGCACATTCTGTTCCCTTTGTTTTAGAATGCTTTTCCCTCAAAGTTCAGGCTTACCTAGTGTCCCCCTAAATGACCCCATGTGAAGTTCATCACTCTTTCCCCCGTACTCATTCTGTACTCCATCTTTTGGTAGCTGCACCCTGAAGATCTTCATATACTAGGAAAGCAAATTATAAATTAATGACTTCATATGCTAATAATTCATTACAAAGATGGTAAACAGGATTCAAGCAGACTAAAGACAAGCGCCTTTTATTCCCTTGGATGATGGTAGTGAAGGAAAGAAAAAGCAGTATATCCTGGAGGCTTGTTTTTGGAGAATTCCATGCAATTTGATAACAATCCACTAGTTTAGTTTCTCAAATCATCATGGATAATCAGTTCTACAGAAAATTATCTTCCATATTCTTAGGCTTCCTAGTCTCATATACTTAAAACAATCATATGTTTTACTTTGTTCAAATATATATGGCTTCTGGTTTTATTAAATTCCAGAAAGCAAATTTATTGTTTTAGGGGTTTTTTGATCATGCGATTTTCTTATCTAGATATTGTCGTCTCAAGTGTGTTGCAAAAATAGTTCACAGAGATTCATACTATGATAGCTGATTTGTCCTTAATTACAGCTCTCATGTATCTCCCTCTCTTATTCTATAATGTCTACGACTCCCGAATTCATCCAAGGCTCTCCATATTTTCATCCCTATCTGATCTCCCTGCCTGATCCTACTGCTTTCCCACATCCATTCTATGCTTCACCCTAATTGGATGGCTTGCCATTGTCTAACTGTACCAACATCACCTCTACATCCCTCTGAGAGAGGGGGTAATATTTGTCTATGCTGGAATAGAAGGCAGTCTGCAAGGACAGCAAGAGCATTCGGTGCTAGTGAGTATTTCTCAGGGCCACCTCTCACGTGGTAGTAATGGATGGAAATTCTAGATCTTCCAGGAAAGTGTAACGAAACCATTTTTGTTTAGAGCTCTTAGAAATTATAATACATGTCTACGCAAGGAACGTGTGAGATAACCCCTTTAATGCAATCTTATATCTTTAGAGAAAAGATAAGGAAAAGATTCATACCTTCAGAAGTAGCTGAGAGATTTGGGTAACTTTCAACCTCATTGTTAGAGCAAGGAGAATGCAGTGTGCAGGGGCCAAAGACTGTCTTGTTATCTCAGTGGCTTCCTCAGATATGCCCACAGTCAAGAACCGATGGAAGCAAGGCACATTCTGTGGACTCCATCATGAAGCGATGTCCCGGGACCCAGTATCTCTCTCACATATGCCATGGCCCTATTAAATCCTTGGATCTTCAAACTGGCCCTAGATAGAAAGGAGAGTGAATATGGTATTGATGGTTTTAAAACCCCAAATGATGACCAAAACCAAAATGGAAACAGAACCTAAAATAACTGAGTATATAACTAGATTAAGTTGTCTGCCCTCAGGAAGATAAAAAGTTAAGTTATTTAAAAAAAAAAAGTGTATATACTACTTGGGGTACAGTAAAGGATTAAGTCAGTGAACATGGGTTATTCAAACCCTGCATGGTCCAGACAAAGCACCAGTCTTTAACTCGCTATTGGGAGATGACCTCTGAACCTTTGCCCTACTTGATAAGAGGATTGCTATATGCCTGAGGCTTTGGCCTCACACCCATCAGTGACCAGATAGTTTACTCTATGACTTATGGCTCACACAGTTTTTTGTATACCTGAGGCTCTGTGCCACAGTGTCAGTCCGTCCTCTGGAAGGCAGGAGACTGTGTAGCTAAGGTCAGTTACCTGAGGACTTACTCCATGCTCTGTGACTGACCCCTAATTGGATCCTGGATACCGAGGCTTGGGTGAATTTCCCGCACTGGCAACACTTTGCACATGTTGTTACGCATTGTTGCTAGAGGAATAAGCGTGTTGGGGGGACTCCACTGGCCAAGAACTGGAAGCTCTCTCCTGGTTTCTCCTGGGTTTTGCCTACGTGCCTTTTTCCTTTACTGATTTTAATCTGTATCCTTTTGCCGTAATGAATTGTAACTGGGATATAGAAGCTTTTTCTGAATCTTATGAATCCTTCTGGAAAATCATTGAAACTGAGGGTGGTCTTGGGGATAGCCAATACAAAGGGCATGCCATTTTTCCTACTAGTAATTCTACTTGTAATTCCTTGAGGCTAAGGAACATCTCTTCCATATTCCTTTAATACCGCACAAACTGCATGGAAGCAAAAAACCTAAAGCTTGCTTCCTCCTGCTTTATTCCTTTAATCCTTTGCTTCATTCTAAGTATTTGCTTCAATTACAGCTCATTTCCCCAATTATCTATCTTCTATCTATCTATCTATCTATCTATCTATCTATCTATCTATCTATCATTTTTGCTTCTTGTGAGCCATTTGCTGAAGAGAAAAGTCCAGGAGAGATCATTGCAATGATTTCCCTTTTCCCTCATCACCTCCCCTATACAGTCATTCTTTTCTTCTAGGTAAACATTTTTAGAAGATGAAGTGTGGAGGGAAAGAAGTCACGAAAGGGCCGGAGAGTGACAGGAGAAGGGGCATATTTATTGCCTTGTCTGAAGGACAGGAATAATGAAGAGAGTTGTAAACTGAATATTGACTCATGAGGCTTTATGCACAACGATTTTTATGGACGGTTGGAGCCAAGTCAACTTAAGTATTGGGAGCAATACCTGTACAGACTGTTCTGGGAATATCCAAAGGCAGAGAGAATCCCCTCAGTGCTGTGGAAGCACTTTTATTGGGCTTTATTATGAGAGGAGGTTCAGAGGAGAGAAAGCAGAAGCAATGGAAAACCTGAGGATCAAGAGTAAGTCCATCAGGAGACTAAGAAGAAGGAGAAAAAAAAGAGGATGAGAACAGTGAAGATAATAAGGGACCAAGTGAAAGCACACAAATGGAAGAAAAGGAAAAAGGAATAATGCTTGCAGATAACATAACAGGAGAAGAAAAGGTGGGGTAGCTAGGAGCTAGAAGGAGAAGGAGGAGTTTCATGACACTCTGTGATGAAGGAGGTGAGTGAGAAACGAGTAGATGAACCAAAGTGGAACTTTGAAAGGACTCTGAAAATGGTGACGTGGTTTATGTTGAGACATAACTTGTAAAAATTTATCCAGTCCCAACTCAACATAAAACACAGCCAGAGCAGAAGCCATTTCTACTTTCCAAGAGATATTTCACTTGATAGTAGAATTCCTTGTACACATTTGTGCTTTTGAAAAGTGTCATTCTTTCAGGGTTCCCCCCCCCCAACATTTATGCTACATGAAACAAATATTCATTTGTTTTATAGCTTCTGTTTGTTTTCATGATGGTGATATATATCAAGCACTACTTTTAGCTATGCCTGCTCTTCTGTTCTATAACTTGTTCTTAATTTAGCCCAAAGATGCCTGACATAGCCTCCCTGAACTCCATGTAGAGAGTTTATTGCTTCTGGGGAGCATGTTTTCAGAATCTATGTAAACATGTTCTATACGTAAACACCCACACATATATAATTTGACATAGCTAGAATCACAATAGCACAATTTTAGTACTTTTTTGAAATTAATGCTGGGAACTGAATTGTGTCCTCCTTCAAATTCACATGTTGAAACCCCAATCCTATATGTAACTGTATTTGAAGATGGGGTCTTTAGGAGTTAATTAAGATTAAATGAGGTCATAAGAGTAGAGACCTAGTCTGATAGGATTGGTGTCATTATAAGAGTAGGGAGAGAGATGAGAATACACTCTTTCTCCCCCTAGCCCTCAAACCCCCTCACTCTTCTCTCTCCTAAAGCACATGCACCAGGGAAAGGCCATGTGAAGACCTAGAAAGATGGCCATCTGTAAGCCAGGAAGACAGCTTTCACCAGAAACTGAATTGGCTACAGCCTTGACCTTGGACTTCCTACCTCTTGAAATATGGGAAGTAAGTTTCTGCTGTTTAAACCCTCCAGTCTCTGTGGCATTTTGTTACAGCAACTCAAGAAGACTAAAACACCCAACAATACATGTAGATACCTATAGATTTATGAAATCACTTTTAATGATTGCTTATGATTCTATTATAACAAAATTTATGCTTAAAAAACTATATTGACAGACATTTAAACCTATATTAATCAAGTTATGGGCTAAGCTGGTTTGATAATTCCAGTGGCTCAAACCATATCAAGTTTATTTTTCTTTTACATAACACATCCCAGTGTGGGTCCACAGCTCTGTTTCGCAATCATACAAGGCAATAGTGCCTTCTAGCTTGTCATTCTGTCATCCCTTAAAATGTTGTCTTTGGTGACAAGGCCAGATGGGGCCGTAAGCACTATGTTTTCACTTGAGAAGAGAGAGGAATTGGCAATTTACATCAATTAACACAAACGTTGGGCATTAACTTCCACTCACATTATGTTGTCACAGGGCCACACCAAGCTTCAAGGTAAGCTGGAAACTGTCCTTGTCAGTGGCGTAGTCATGAATCCTAAAACTCAGCAGAAGTGGACATTCTGTTAGTAAAGGGATAAGGGAACATTGGATGGGGCAGATGGGGGCAGAAATTAGTAATCTCATATACAATTACTTTCAGCATTTCACTTATCTCTGTGACCTTACATTGAATTTCTAGAAGTGAAATTCTTAGAACAAGGGTTGCACAATTAATATTTTTATATTTATTGCCACACTACACTTCAGAAAGAATTTAATTACACTCCCCCCAATGTTGTATGTAAATATGAATTTCCCTACCTCTTTGCCATTATTCTACTTAATCTTTGCTAATCTGAATACTTAAAGAAGGTAACTCAGTATTGATTTTATTTTCATTTCTTTGATTAATGCTGGGACAGAACATATCTTCGTATATTTAGGGACATTTGTATCTTTTTTCATTTGTGATTATCTGATCATGGCCTTGGCCTCTTGTTCCATTGGGTACTCATCTTTTTTTTTTTTGAAAAAATTTTTAATGTTTATTCATTTTTGAGAGACAGAGAGAACAGAGTGTGAGCTGGGGAGGGGCAGAGAGAGGGAGACAGAATCCAAAGCAGGCTCCAGGCCCTGAGCTGTCAACACAGAGCCCGACATGGGGCTTGAACTCACTGACCTGAAGATAATGACCTGAGCTGAAGTCAGATTCTTAACCGACTGAGCCACCCAGGCACACCTCATCTTTTTTCTTATTCATGTGAAAGGGATTGTTGTTTTTTACACACCGTATCTTGCAAAAGATTTTTTTCTATGTGTCATTGGTCTTTTAATCTTACACATTTCTTTTTCTGCTAGGCAAAACTGTTAACTTTTTATGTAGTCAAATTTATCATTTTTTTGTTTTCTGGCTTTCAGTTTTGTAGCATATTCAGAAATGCCTTTCATCAAGAGATTATACAAGTATTCACTCATATTACCTTCTAAGAAATACATTTTCTTTTCTGTTTTTTAAAGTTTATTTGTTTATTTTGAGAGAAAAAGAGAAAGAACGAGTTGGGGAAGGGTAAAGAGAGGGAGAGAGAGAATCCCAAGAAGGCTTCTCATTGTCAGCACAGAGCCCCATGTGGGGCTCCATCCAAAGAAACCATAAGATCATAACCTGAGCTGAGATCGAAAGTTGTACACTTAACCAACTGAGCCACCCAGGCGCCCCCTAAGAAATACATTTTAATTTTCACTGTGTGGCTTACCACCTACTTATTGCAGATGGTTGTTCCCTTTTCTACATCTTACTGATATTTCAGGCAGAGGGAAGTGGAACTGTACATTCTGCACTCTTCCAAAGAATATTCCCAGAAGCCCTATCCCTTTTACTTCCCTCTCGTTGGCCAGAACTGTGTCGAATAGCCACTCAAATCTCAAGGCACCTTGGAAATACTGTCTTTTATGTGAGCACATATTTATCGAGAATAGAATGGACTTCCATTATAAGGAAGGGGAGATTGTTGGGGATTTGGTAAGAAACGTATGTGTGTGCATGTCTGGATGTCTGTGTGTGCGTGTGTGTGTCCATATGCACTCACACTCACGTGCATGCACACTTATCTATGCAGTGGATATGTGTGAGGAGGAATAAGAAGAAGATGGTTTTAGTTTCCTCTTAGGAGGAAAACCAAAAATTATAAATAAGAGTAAAGATTTCCTTTTTACTGTATAATTTTCCTTTTTACTGTATAATGATTTTCCTTTTACTGTATAATGTTTTACAACTTTTGAATTTTGTACCTCATACATATTATTTGTTAGGAAAATATTTTAATAAGAAATTAAACTTCCTTTAAAAAAAATACATTTTAATAGGTAACATATTTGTATGTTTTTCTTTCTTTTCCAATTTTTATTTAAATTCTAGTTAGTTAACATACAGTGCAATTTTGGATTCAGGAATAGAATTCAGTGATTCATCACTTACATACAACAGCCAGTGTTCATCATAACAAGTGCCTTCTTAATACCCATCACTTATCTAGCCCATCCCCCACCCACCTCCCTCCATCTACCCTCAGTTTGTTCTCTATCTTTAAGAGTCTTTTATGGTTTGTTTCCCTCTCTATTTTTTCCCCTTCCATATGTCCATCTCTTTTGTTTCTTAAATTCCACATATGAGTAAAATCATATGGTATTTGTCTTTCTCTGACTAACTTATTTTGCTTAGCATAATACCCTCTGGTTCCATCCACATCATTGCAAATGGCAAGATTCATTCTTTTTGATAGCTGAGTAACATTCCATTGTGTGTGTGTGTGTGTGTGTGTGTGTGTGTGTATGTGTGTCTGTACATATATATATGTATATGTACATATGTATATACATACACATATATATACACACATATATACATATGTATATATACATAATATACATATATACAGTTGATGCATATATACACATATACACATATACATATACATATGTGTATGTGTGTGTGTGTATACACACACACACACCACATCTTCTTTATTCATTTATTGATGGATATTTGGGCTCTCTCCGTGGTTTGGCTATTGTTGATAATGCCGCTATAAACATTGGGGTGTATGTGCCCCTTCGAATCAGTATTTTTGTATCCTTTGGGTAAACACCTAGTAGTGCAATTGCTGGATTGTAAGGTAGATCTATTTTTAACTTTTTGAGGAACCTCCATACTGTTTTCCAAAGTAGCTGCACCAGTTTGTATTCCCACCAGCAGTGCAAGAGGGTTCCCCTTTCTCTGCCTCCTCGCCAACACCTGTTGTTTCTTGTGTTGTTAATTTTAGCCATTCTGACAGGTGTGGGGTGGTATCTCATCATGGTTTTGATTTGTATTTCCCTGATGATGAGCGATGTTGAGCATCTTTCCATGCATTATATGGTTTAAAAATAAAAATATAAAACTACACAGTGAAAATTCTTGCTGCTACCTCCGTTCTCTTTGATTCCATTAACCACCTGACCCTCCTCCTCCTCTGGCAAATCCACTGTAAACTGATGAGAGCAAAAAAGGAAAATAATATATTAGTATTGTTTTTTTAAATAATTTTGATCTCCTAGATCCCATGAAAGGGCATCAGAAACTTTCGGGAGCTCTCATACCACATTCAAAAACCACGGAGCCAACCCATTACTAGCAAGTAGAAGACTTCATAAAAGCTAGCTGAACAGATTCATTTATTAAATAATTACATACTTCCTGATTTATAATTTTTACAGCCCTTCCCACATGACTTTTTCACAGTATTATTTCTTTTTGAAATAAGTTATTATGGAAGTTTGGAAAAAAGATTGATATACTCCCAGGGTGCCTGGGTGGCTCAGTTGGTTAAGCGTCTGAGTGTTCACTGCATCTCAGGTCATGATTTCACAGTTTGTGGGTTAAAGCCCCTCATAGGGCTCTGCGCTGGCAGCATGGAGCCTGCTTGGGATTCTTTCTCCCTCTCTCTGCCTGTACCCCACTCTCTCTCTCTCCTTGAAAATAAATAAACAACAAAAAAAGACTAATATACTTCCACATATACCCTACTCCACTTTGACACTCGTCCTCACGGTCCCCATGGTAGTAGTTTGTTGTATATACTTCCAGACCCTTTTTTCTGTATGTGTGTATTCATACATGTGTGTATTGGGAGCTTCAGGTTTGTCACACACACACACACACACACACACACACACACACAAACACATGTAAATAAGATTGTGCTATATGTACTGTTTCTGTAACTTGCTCTTTTTACTTTATAGTCTGAAGATCATTTCATATTTTTACACATAAATGTATTTCATTCTTTTCAACAACCACGTAATATAGCAACAGCTCTGTGACATGAACGTTTGTTATTTAGAAAGAGAAAGGAAGAGAGAACCAAATTTATTCTTATTTCCATATGGAGGACGAGTGGTACCCACTACATTCATTAAATGGTTCGTCCATTTCTTCCTAATTTGAAATGCTACCTATCGCTGATACCAGATTTCCATATACGCATGGGTCTGCTTCAGATACTATTTCATTGATTGATTTGTCTATTCCTGAATAGTTTTTAAAAAATGTTTATTTTTGAGACAGAGAGAGAGGGAGGGACAGAGAGAAAATCCCAAGTGGGCTCTGTGCTGTCAGCTGTGGGGCTCAATGTCATGAATGGACGCTTAACTTATATCTCTATAATATGTATTGCTATTTAAGAGAGTAAGTCCACCTTTCCTTTGATTTGCTTTGCAAATTATTTAGACTGTTCTTGTATGTTTACTACTACATATATATTTTTTCCCACAAGAAAACAAAGTATCTTTATTACCTTCCACGATATATTTAGTTTTGCTTCTCAGAAGAAATTTAATAGGAATATAAATACGTTTTTTTATATAATCATATATATTCTAGTCAAGGTGTATAATGTAAACTTCAAGCAATCAGGGAAATACCACATCACTATCCATATACATTTTACAATCAGGTTATCAAGTTCTATAAAAAATGTAATTGTGATTTTTTAATGAAATTTTGTATTTTGAATAGGAAATACATGGGTCTGATGCAAAATTCAGAGTGTATAAGAGTGTATGTGTGCACACGGGAAAGCAGTCAAAGCAGATAGCACATAGATGCTAATGGCTAGTAGAAAAGTGCTTTATGATCCTTATGTTCTTAGTCTATGTCACAAGCATTAATTCTGTCTTTGGTTTGTACCCTATTTTTCTCTTATTTTTATTATAGTTAATGGTATATATAATTGTATCTCTCTCCCCAACAGAAATGTGAACTTCCCAGGGACAGTGTTTATTTTCACTTCTCTTTGCAGTCTAGCACCAAGAATACAGCCCAAGATTCTGGGATACCATTAAGGAGAGAGAAAAATTTGATTTTGATATATAGGAAGGTGAACTATATTAAGGCTGGGATCCAGCAGGAGTAGACACTGAAAGCTAAAAACAATCATCATCTAAAATATATAAACAAGGGCGCCTGGGTGATTCAGTCTGTTAAGCGTCTGATTTCAGCTCAGGTCATGATCTCGTGGTCTGTGAGTTCGAGCCCTGCATAGGGCTCTGTGCTGCCAGCTCAGAGCCTGAAGCCTGCTTTGGATTCTGTGTCTCCTCTCTCTGCCCTTCCCTCACTCACACATACTCTCTCTCTGTCAAAAGTAAATAAACATTAAGAAAAATAATAATAAAATAAAATATATAAACATATCTGCCTGCTAGGAGAGACTTGATATACATTGAGGCAAACCATCCCTGAGTTCCAGGGAGACCTTCATAATTTTCTTTTAGTTGTGCAAATGCAAAGTAAAGAGCTTTTTGGAACGCAGCTGTGGTCTAGGAGCTAAAGTGCTCTTCATAATTCTATGACATTTGTCTTCATACTGCAAAGAATTGTGTATCTGAATACCATGTTTCCTTTAGATTCTCATTTAGAAATATTTGCTTCCTGGATTCCAATTGTCCTATGTAATTACTTCTGCATATTCTTGGGCCATATCTGTAGTTATACTATGCGTACTATTAGTTACCCACAGGAAATCAAAAAGACCCTAAAGACTGCTGAAATAATATGCAAGCCTGGTCATCCCTTCAAGCTGTAGGAAAATTGATCAGGGCACTATGCTGATCTTGGGGCTATTTTGATATAGACTGGATTGTTGATAGCACATGGTTTTATTCAAGATGGAATCCTGGACTCCAATAACACCACTGGTATTGAGTTACTGTATTCTTATATACCTAGCATACTGAAAACACGTGAAATATTTCTTGAGTAGATTAAATAAAGTATGTTTAGAGGGATAAAAAAGCAAGACCACATCTGTGGCTGAGGATGGGGATTCCTTTGAATGTAATATGATTTCTAGTCTGCTGGGAAGAAATCTATCCAGGGAGAAGAAATCAGAACATTTGAAATAGGAATGTAGATAAAGGGAAGCTGAATTCTCCTCTGAACTGCAAATAATTTAATGTCTACACTCCAGGCGTCAGTTACGAGAGCTGGATTGTTGTGTTGTGCTGGTTCTCAGCTGGCAAAAACTGATTGCCAAGTTTTTGAGAATCTTGCAAGTTGGTTGTTAGACTGTTTAGAAGCTTAAAATTGGCCCTGGTGGGAGTATTTACACTATGGAAATCTACCAGATAGAAGCAAACATCGAAATGGGCTTCCCTACCCCTAAAGAGCCAGTTGTTAAACATCTACTGGCACGTTACTGATTCCAAGTAAAAGAGACAGACTCAAAGTACACTGGCCACACATCCCTCCTTTGCCTGGGACAATCTCATTGTACTGCAATTTTCCTGATGTAAGTGTTAATAACTCCCCTTTAACTGCTGGAAGTTTCTAGTGTGCACAATAAATATTTGGTGATTCTAGCTGAAGGGAACTCCTCTTATGTAGCAGTAAGCTGACCCTGCAGTCTGGCTTGTGTCCGGGCTTTGTGACTCCTAGTATAAGACGCTAGTTGGGACCTGGTGTATAAGTTTGAGAAACACCAAATACAACTCTCCTCTTGTTTAACAAGTTTAATTCATTCCCTTAAACACTGTTGCTAATTCAATTACATTTAAAAAATTTTAAGTTATTTATTTATTTATTTATTTATTTATTTTTATTTTAGAGAGAAAGAGAGAGCACATGTGGGTAGGGGGTAGGGGCAGAGAGAGAGAAGGAGGATCCCAAGCAGGCTCCACGCTCAGCTCAGAGCCAGATGTGGGGCTTGACCCCACGACCCTGAGATGAAATCAAGAGTCGGATGCTCAACCAACGGAGCCACCCAGGACCCCCTAATTTTCATTAATTTTAATGGAAAAAAAATTATGTCTTAAGTCCCAGCCCAAGATCCTATATAATTTTTGCAGAAACATGTACAACTAAATACTACAAACAAATTTGCATAGGTAATAAACAATTTGGAAAAAAAGAACATGATTTGTATATCAAGCATAATGTAACAAAGGTTTAGTGTACTTGCCAAAAGATGAATTAAAAACCTGGTGTTAGGTTGAGGCAGAGGAAGCGAGGGAATCTAAGGACTTTCTGCCAGATATTCAAGATCAGAGTGAGGCGCACTTGATAATAATTTTCTCTTTCTTGAGACAACAGCTAGAAACAGCTTCTTTTGTGGTCACAATCAATTTCCCAGAATATATGACTGATTCAGAATTTTTCTTCATCTTCTCATAATTTGCAAAAATTCTATACCCAATGCGGTGAGCTCTCCTTTAAAAATATTCAAAGCATTTGATTCTTTCTCCCTTTTTATTCTGCTTATCACACCCACCTTTTTTCAATGGTTAGGTTTCTCATTCTTTTGTTCATCTTTCTGTACCATTTCATTTCCACCAATAAATTTGAACACTTTGGAGGCTCATACTGCTTTGTACTCGAGATGCTCTTAAAGATAAAGTTATAAGACAAAACAACCCTTTAGGACAAAATGAAGACCAAACAGAAAAGCACTTCAAAACAGACTGAAGAATCCCTCTCACTTAATGCACATGAAAAACATACACAAGTCTTACACAGTACACAATTCAGATCTGTTCCACATGATACTCTTTAACTAGAAATTGTTGTGTCAAGTGAATTGGTGAGTGGGTCTTTGTTTGAGACGATAATGTCAAAATACTGCTGCTTATAGATATTTGCCTAATGTGTTTGTGTGAAAATATGCCATACTAGAAAAATGGGTTGTTGGAAAAGTGGCATTATGGCTACTGTGGTGAAAAGGTGTATGGACACTATGGGCCAAGATGATAAATACAAAAAATGTAGCCTGATGTGTTGAAATCCCGTTCTGAAATCTTTAAGCATTTAGGAAAGTCTTGTTAAATGTTCCAGTCAAGTCTTGGCTATCACCACTAGGAATGGAAGGGAATGTGCATGCCCACGCTTAAAAGGGAAAAACAAGAGAGAAGGAGACTACTTAGAAAACAAGGGAACTAGACATCCTAAAATCTTTTAAAGAGAAGACAGAATGGGTCATATATAAAGGAGTAAGAGTCAGATGGAATCGAACTCCTCAGCAGCCACACAGGAAGCTGGAAGACAACGAGGAAAAGCCTTTAGACTTATACCAAGTCTGAAATTTTTTCTAGATATTCACTTGAATTTTAAAAAAGATAACATCAGTTCATAGCTTTATGATTATATGTATTCCTAATCCCCTCACAAGCCTGAAAAGTAATCTCATAGCATAACGTCTCTGACCTGTTTTTAATGTTATAGTCATAGTAAAGTGTTGCCTGTTACAGACTTTATGACTGGATGCCCTGGAAAGTTGTGAGATCTGCCCCCTTTCATACTTGCCTTTCAAGGAGAATTCATTCTCCTTTTCAGAACTCCAATGTCACTTATTTTGTATTATGATGAATTATCTCCTCATTAGATTGTGAGGGTCAGAAGCTCAGCTTAATCATCTTACCACACCTACTTGTCTAGCAAAGGACCTTGAACATGGTAGGTGCTCGAGAGTTAAGAGTTGAATGCTCCTACACCTGGCATAATTTTTTATCTTGGAAACCTGTTTAAAAACTTTTCTGTTATTTCAGACTTCCTCCCAATACCACTCCTACCTTACAGAAAAAAGAGAAAAATTTCTCTCAAAACCATGATTTCCTACTGTTTGTTGCATAGGAAAAAAAAATTCATGTTGAAATCCTGATATCCAATCACACTTTGTCCCCTGATGATATTTTCCTTCTTTCACGTTAAATATCAATCTTTAAGAGAAATAACTATTTATTATATTCAATTCATTATTCATCGCTCATAAATATTTAAATTGAATCACTCCAGATGAGATTCGGTAATAAAATATTCAATTTGAAATGTTGCTTTCTATTGGAATAGTTGATTTCAGTACTTTTTAGAGCTTCAAGTGAACTTTTTCCCTAAATTGTACAATGAATGAATCCAGCTTGACCCTCACCTGGTGAGCACCGATTGCTTGGAAATGAAATGGTATATCTATTTAGCTTTTCTTTTCTTTTTTGTTTTTTTAAAGAATTGTTTATTTTGAGAGAGAGAGAGAGAGAGAGCACAAGCAAGGGAGGGGCAGAGAGAGAGGGAGCGAGAGAATCTGAAGCTGGCTCCACACTGTCAGCACAGAGCCCAATGTGGGGTTCGAACTCACAAACCATGAGATCATGACCTGAGCCGAAGTTAAGAGTTGGACCCTTAACCAACTGAGCCACCCAGGCACCCCTCCATTTAGCTTTTCTAGACCAAATGACCAAAAGGTGCTATCTGCCATTTTTTTTAATAAAGGCATATACTATAATAGTATGAGTGCATTAGTGGGAATATAAATCAGTTCAACTTGAAATATATAGCAAAATTCTTAATTGCGTTTATACATTTGATCCCCAAATTCTACTCTTAAGGCTTTATTTTATGGAAAAGTATGCATAATTTCAAATAATAGTATATGTGCAGTTTTTATTTTTTTATTTATTTATTTTTTATTTTTTTTTATTTTTTAATATATGAAATTTACTGTCAAATTGGTTTCCATACAACACCCAGTGCTCATCCCAAAAGGTGTCCTCCTCAATACCCATTACCCACCCTCCCCTCCCTCCCACCCCCCATCAACCCTCAGTTTGTTCTCAGTTTTTAACAGTCTCTTATGCTTTGGCTCTCTCCCACTCTAACCTCCTTTTTTTTTTTTTTTTTCCCTTCCCCTCCTGCATGGGTTTCTGTTACGTTTCTCAGGATCCACATAAGAGTGAAACCATATGGTATCTGTCTTTCTCTGTATGGCTTATTTCACTTAGCATCACACTCTCCAGTTCCATCCACATTGCTACAAAAGGCCATAATTCATTTTTTCTCATTGCCACGTAGTATTCCATTGTGTATATAAACCACAATTTCTTTATCCATTCATCAGTTGATGGACATTTAGGCTCTTTCCATAATTTGGCTATTGTTGAGAGTGCTGCTATAAACATTGGGGTACAAGTGCCCCTATGCATCAGTACTCCTGTATCCCTTGGATAAATTCCTAGCAGTGCTATTGCTGGGTCATAGGGTCGGTCTATTTTTAATTTTCTGAGGAACCTCCACACTGCTTTCCAGAGCGGCTATATGTGCAGTTTTTAAAAATCATAGCAGTAGTGGGGTGCCTGGGTGGCTCAGTTGGCTAAGTGTCCCACTTCAACTCAGGTCACGATCTTGCACTTCACGAGTTTGAGCCCCATGTTGTTCTCTGCCGACAGCTCAGAGCCTGGAGCTTGCTTCAGATTCTGAGTCTCAGTCTCTTTCTGCCCCACCCTCACCCTGCTCCCTGCCTCCATGCTCTGTCTCTCTCAAAAATAAATAAACATTTGGGGCGCCTGGGTGGCTCAGTCGGTTGAGCGGCCAACTTCGGCTCAGGTCATGATCTCGCGGTCTGTGGGTTCGAGCCCCGCGTCGGGCTGTGTGCTGACAGCTCGGAGCCTCGAGCCTGTTTCGGATTCTGTGTCTCCCTCTCTCTCTGCCCCTCCCCTGTTCGTGCTCTGTCTCTCTCTGTCTCAAAAATAAATAAATGTTAAAAAAAAATTTTTAAATAAATAAATAAATAAACATTAAAAAATAAAGATAAAAATAAAAATCATAGCAGTACTTATGATAGCCAAAAAAGTAGAAATAACCCATAAACCAGTACTAAGTTTGCTTAAATAAATTGTATTATAATCCTGTAATGAAATGCTGTGTAGTCTTTAAAGATTCTTTTGTCAACAGGTGAAAAACTCAGTTTCAAAAGACAGAAAGAAAAAGAGGAAGGAGGAAAGAAGGAAGGAAAGACCTGGAAGTCTATACACCAGAGGTCTATATTTCAGTGGTCGTTTCCTGGGTGAAAGTACAGGTGATTTTTATTTTCTTCTAGGCGTTTTTCTGCTTTTCCAAAATTTTAGACACTAATAGTTTTTTTTAAGTTTATTTTTTATTTTTTGAGAGACAGAATGAGAGAGAGAGAGTGCATGCAAGCAGGGAGGGGCAGAAAGAGAGGGGGACAGAGATCTGAAGTGGGCTCTGCGTTGACAGCAAAGAGCCCCATGTGGGTCTTGAACTCAGAAACTACGAGATCATGACCCGGGCCAAAGTTGGACGCATAACCAACTAAGCCACCCAGGCACCCCCACCCCCTTTTTTTTTTACATTGGACCACGGGGTGCCTGGCTGGCTCAGTTGGAAGAGCATGTGACTCTTGATCTCAGGGTCATGAGGTCAGGCCCCACATGGGGTGTAGACATTACTTAAATAAATAAAATTTTAAAAAATCAAGCAACAGATTTTCATAAATAAAAATTCAATACAATCAAGACCATACCCTAATGTAAACTGTGGGCTTTGGGTGATAATGCTATGTCATTGTAGGTTCATCAGTTGTAACAAATGTACCACTCTGGTAGGGAATGTTGATAGTAGGGGAACCTATGCATATGTGAAAGTAGGGGGCACATGGGAAATCTCTGTACCTCCCACCCAATTTTGCTGTGAACTTAAGACTGCTCTAAAAATGAAAGTTTATTAGAATAAATAAAAACAGGTGTGCCTCAGTGGCTCAGTTGGTTAAGCATCCAACTCTTGATTTCGGCTCAGGTCATGATCTCATGGTTCATGGGATCAAGACCTGATATTGGTTCTGTGCTGGCAGTGTGGAACTTACTTGGGATTCTGTCTCTCCCTCTCTCCCTCTGCCCCTCCCCTGCTCACAAGCAAGTGTGCTCTCTCTCTCAAAATAAATAAATAAAACATTTACAAATAAATAAGTAAGTAAAAATAAACAAATAGGAAATAACGGGATGAAGTCAAAGCATTAGTACTGGCGTTGGGTAAACTAATGGATTCGGTAATCTCCCAATTTCGTTAACAATCTCTATCCTGCTTCTCTCTTCTTACTCTCAAAGTTACATCTTCTTTCAAACATTGGAACCATGCATAATTATAAGTTTATATTTTATATAGCTCTTTAAATAATTTATGAAACATCTTATTATTTGAGAGAAATAAAATTGTCTTAAATTTCAGAAAAAGTGATTTAAAGTAGAATTTGGTTGTATGTAAAAATTAAACCACCTTCTGGGGAGTATCTAGCATTTCTGAGAAAATGTTTTAAGCAATTTTCTGATACACTTTGATTAGGTTGTTTAAGCCAGGAGTCCTCACAGAGATGACTGATCTCAGATTTGGAGCAGGAAATGTATAAAATGATCCTAGAACCTCTTGTCCTAACCGAAAAGCAAAGAAACTATGAAAGACTACTGTGGTCACATCACAAGGTTACAAAAACCAACTTGAAGAGGCTTGCATTGACCAAAGTGATAATTTGAACATTAAAAAGAAGAGTAATACAGGGCACCTGGGTGGCTCAGTCGGTTGAGCGTCCGACTTCGCTCAGGTCATGATCTTACAGTTTGTGCATTCGAGCCCTGGATTGGGCTCTGTGCTGACAGCTCAGAGCCTGGAGCCTGCTTCAGTTTCTGTGTCTCCCTCTCTCTCTGCTCCTCCCCCACTCACTCTCTGTCTTTCTCTGTCTCTCAAAGATGAATAAATGTTTAAAAAAAATTTTTTTTTATATAAATAAATAAATAAATAAATAAATAAAAAGAAGAGTAATAACCACAACGAATTCTCATCATGGGTGAAAATTCAAGCACTCATAAATAGTCAACATTAAACCACATTGATCATCTTTGGAAGATGCCAGAGAAGCAACTGATTTGCCCACTAACAAAAGTTATCCTACCTTTCCATAGGAACTGTACCTCAGGGAAATCTTGTAGGAAAATTATTCCTTATAGAGGAATTCTAGATTATAAATATAGAAGAATTAATAAAATTACAACATCACTACACATCCCTTAATGAAATAGCACATCTAGGAATGACCATCAATGGCTGTGAAAATCATTAGGTGAAAAGTTGGTGGGAAGCTTAAAATGAAGGGGTCAGACCAACAGCACCAGAAACCAAAGATCAATCTTGACATCACAAAAAGAGAGCATTAAGTATATTACATTCCTCCAGGTGTAATAGAGAGTATATATTACCACCAATAAAGTATTAAAAAAACTTTTAATGTTTATTTATTTTTAAGAGAGAGAGTGCAAACAAGGGAGGGGCAGAGAGAGAGAGGGAGATACAGAGTCTGAAGCAGGTTCCAGGCTCCAGGCTCTGAGCTGTCATCACAGAGCCCGAGACGGGGCTCAAGCTCACAAACCATGAGATCATGACCTGGGCTGAAGTTGGACACTTAACCGACTGAACCACCAAAAGCACCCCAAACTATTTTTGTAAAAAAAATTCATATATGAGTACGATCAAGCCCCTATATCTAACTACCACTTTATGGGAAATTCAGAGAATTGAAGAACATTGTGGGGTGGAGGGGAAAAGGAGATGTGACTGGCAAAATTCAGAAAATGGGAAATTCTATACAAACACAAATAACCTGGGTTCTTCAACACCAGCAACAAAATGACCGAGAAAGAGACAGGGAGACTATAGGTTTAACAAGACCTAAGAAATTTATCAACGGTGAGCAATGGGAAGGCCTTGTTTGTATCCTACAGAACAAAACAATTATAAAAACCAAAAGTTTATGAGATGATAGAGGAAGTTTGAACACTGGGTGGGTATTATATTATTCGATGATATTAAGGAAGTATTGTAAATGTTTCTTAGTGATGTTAAAGTGGGGGGGAGAGAGAAGAGATCTTAGAAATACAAACTCAAGTTTCTGTAGGAGTAGAAAATTTCCCTCTATTTCCTTAGGTTCTTCAGTTGGATCTGCAAAATAAACTGACAATAGACAGATAAACAGAACAAAAGGCACATGAATGTATTTGATTAAAATTTTGCACTTTTGAATGAGAGGGCTTCACAGAGAAGAGAAAACCCCAGAGGAAATGGAGGCATTTATACGATTCTGGTAAAAGAGGATAGGTTAAAAGAGAAGTGACAAGGCAAAGCAAAGAGACTTGGAGCTTCAAGAGGTAGAAAATTGTAGCAGGGCAGGTGTATGAGGGAACTACTGGTAAATAGGGCCTAGTTAGCAAGGTTTGTTTGCGTAGACTCTTTCTTGGTGCCCTCTCCTCTCGAGTCCTAAGATTGTTATTCTCTTCCTGGTATGAAAGAGGGAAAACGAGATTTATGGTGTTTTCGGGAAGATAGGGGGGTGGCAGAAAGCTCATCCCGTGTCTGCTTTTACTCCATTGCCTTCAGCTCAAAATAATCATTATGCCAAAAGTGGCATATTGTGGGTGGCATATTCTGATCTCCTGCATATCCACTGGTGAAATCTGGAATTCACTTTATTTTTTGTTAAATGTTTATTTCTTTATTTTGAGAGAGAGGGAGAGAGAGCATGCATGGGGGAGGGGCAAAAGGAGAGAGAGGCAGAGAATCCCAAGCAGGCTCCATGCTGTCAGTGCAGAGCCTGATATAGGGCTGAACCCTGTGAACCCTGAGTTCATGACCTGAGCTGAAATCGAGTTGGCATTTAACTGACTGAGCCACCCAGGCGCCCCTGGAATTCACTTTAAAATAATCCAGTTTGATAGATAGAAAATAAATAAATAAATAAAAATCAATACAGTTTGGGAAGGGGAGTATACAGGAGTATATATAAATGAGCTGGGTTATGCGTCGATACCCTTTGAATCAAGGTGACAGGTACCAGGTAATTACACAAACTCTCTTATTCTGTACAATGAAATGTTTTAAAGTAGAGAGTCTTTCTAAATATTAAATTTTCCCATACAGTTTTGTGGAGAATAACTTGCACATGAGAAGCATAACTTGTGCCTAGACATTTTCCTTCCACTTCGACTAAAAATGTTATCTAGCTACTATTCTTGTTCAAAGAAGTGTCTATGAAAGAAATCTATGAACTGCCTTTCTTCAAATTCCCTTGAACAAGATAGAAACTAACTTTGACCATGCTGGCAATGAATTGTTGCCTTGGCAATCATTTGAACAACCCTGAGAGATAGGTAAAGTATTAGCTTGACCATTTTTTAGATAAGGAAACTGAGATTCAGAAAAGTTGACTTCCCCAGGGAGAATTCTACTTGAATAATTGGAAGAATGCCTAGTAGAATCCAGGTAATGTAATACTTAGGTGAGTGGTGTTCCTTCTGTATCAACTGCTTCCCCCTACCCTCCCTTCTGTATAAGGCAGAGGAAGGTGTCCATGATTTCAGTCCCCAGAAACCAGAGTCTCTGAACTGTCCTATGTTAGACTCTCTTTTTCTTACCTTGATGCTGTGCATCTGACTTGAGTTACGCCCAGTGAAAGAACAATCTTCCTCTTACTCATTGTGGGGCATTCTGGTATATGGTTGTTGTGGTATCGCATATTGTAATATCACATTACTAGAGCTTTAGTGTGGGTGAGATCACTTCATGCAGGAGAGGCTGTTCTAAGGTCACTCAGTGCTATTCATTTAGGGGAAAATAAATCTTTCAGACAGGAGGTAAAGTGAATATAAAAAACTGTGGTTTGCAAAATATGACATTTCTTCTTTGCCAGACCTCTGATCTTTCTTGAACTCTATGTTTATTTCCTTTGTGTAAGACATTTAGAAAATTTCAATCTGTTTCAACTCTATCTGAGGCTAACCAGAAAAGGCTTTGGTCTACCCTTGCCCCAGAAGGTTAACATGGAAGCAGGGTAATTTTGTCAGGATTAGGGTAATTTTAAGTAAAGTCATATGTAAGTTACAACCTAGGAGCACCTGTGTGGCTCAGTCAGTTGAGGTGTTTTTGTTTTGTTTTTTAATGTTTTATTCGTTTTTTGAGAGAGAGAAAGAGACAGAGACAGACAGAGAGACGGAGACAGAGTGCAAGCAGGGGAGGGGCAGAGAGAGAGGGAGACACAGAATCCAAAGCAGGCTCCAGGCACTGAGCTGTCAGCACAGAGCCCCAGTGCCAGGCTCATACTCACCAACCCTAAGACCATGACCTAAGCCAAAGTCAGATGCTTAACCGACTGAGCCATCTTGGTGCCCTACAGTCAGTCAGTTGAGTCCTGACTCTTGATTTCAGCTTGGGTCATAATCCCAGGGTTGTAGAATCAAGCCCCCTGTTGGGCTCTGTGCTGTGCATGGAGCCTGCTTAAGATTCTCTCTCTCCCTCTCTGTCCCTCTACCCATCTTCCCTGCTTGCGCTCTTTCTCTAAAAAGAAGAAGAAGAAGAAGAAGAAGAAGAAGAAGAAGAAGAAGAAGAAGAAGAAGAAGAAGAAGAAGAAACATTACAACTCAAGAGGAAGTTGACACATCATTTAAATTAGCAGCACCAAATTCATTAAGTAGCATATAGGAGAATGAGATGATAAGTGGATTGTGAGTAGATTTTCTCCATGAACTCTATTCTAACTTGTTAAGACTAAGATATGTCATTATTGTAGAAATAACAATAAAAGAACTTTCAGTCCACCAACGAATATTTATTTTCTATTGAAGTCTAACTGACATATGATATCTTATTAGTTTCAGGTGTGCATCATAGTGATTGGATAGCTTTATACATTTTCAAATGATCCCCACAAGAAGCCTGGTTACCACACGGCACCATACAAAGTTATTACAGTATTTTTGACTCTATTTCCTATGTAACAAATATTTATTGTTGCTGGTATCATGTAGGTCAGCACTCTGAAACTAGATCTCTAGAAACTGAAGGGAAACAGAAGCACAGTAATAGACTCGTTCGATGTACAAAAGAAAAGGCCAAGAAAGAGTGAGCTTCAGCAAGAAATTGAAAACCACTTCTGCACAAAGCAACCAGATTCTCTTCCAAATTTTAGCACAGTAATTCTGACAAGAGCCTGTTAGACACTGGCAAGTTTGAAGCTGAAGCAATGGGAGAATTAAAACAACTTGGAAGACCTTCAAACGGAGTTAATCAGCAGTTGAAAAGATTAAGCAATTGAGACAAGGAGAGAGAGGAGAGGGGTGGTATAAGAGCCGTAAATCCTCATTTATCACTGATGAAGTCAATAAGTAATGTCTAAAATTGATCAATGACAAAACAATGGTATAATGGAAATACTAATAGCCACCCTGTATTAAGTATTCATGTGCCAAGCTTAGTCCTAAGTTCTTGACACATAATAATTCACTTACTCTCAATAAGGCTATGAGCTAGAAATTATTATATCTCCTTAAGCATGTTATTTAAATCAAGAAAGGTAGGTAGTAAGAGAAAGAACTAACAGTTAAAATGTGGTTCCCTCTGGAAATGAAACTAAAAGGTAGAGAAGGGTGGGGCAAGGTTCAAGTGTTTCTCATTAAAACTTTTCTGACGAAGGGTTGATGGAGGGGTGGGGGCGAGGGGAAAATGATGGGCATTGAGGAGGGCACTTGTTGGGGTGAGCACTGGGTGTTGTATGCATGCGATGAATCACAGGAATCTACCCCCCAAAACCAAGAGCACACTGTATACACTGTATGTTAGCCAACTTGACAGTAAATTATATTTTTAAAAAACCCAAAAGCTTTTCTGTACTAGGGGCACCTGGCTGACTCGTTCATAGAGCATGTGACTCTTGATCTCAGGGTTGTGAGTTCAAGTCCCACGTGGGTTTTAAGGCTTACTTTAAAAAAAAAAAAAAACCCAAACCCCCAGCTTTTTAAAAATTACCCCAGTAGTACATTTTCTTGAAAAAATGTGAACATTTCAGATAAGGCTGAAGGCTAAAATCTGCTATGAATGCCCACCACCAGCTACAGTAACTATTTTAGCAGTTTGGTGTGTACTTATCTAAATATTTTCTTCTGTGTTTAGGTATTTACATATGAACTCGTGAAAGTGTATGGTATTCTTTGTATACCTGATTCCATATATGATATGTATATATTCATATGTATTTTATGGATTGATTGCATCCCCCCAAAAAGATAAGTTGAAATCCTAGGGGTGCCTGGGTGTCTCAGTCAGCTGAGCATCTGACCCTTGATTTCTGCTCAGGTCATGATCTCCGGGTTTGCGAGTTCGAGCCCACTGTGGGGCTCCATAATGACAGCGCTGAAGCCTGCTTGGGATTCTCTCTCTCCTCCTCTGCCCCTCCCACCCTCAAAATAAATTAATTAATTAAAAAAAAAAGATAAATTCAACTCCTAGCTCCTAGTACCTCAGAATGTGAACTTATTTGGAAATAGGATCTTTATAGGTAGGTAATCACAGTCGTTAGGGTGTATCCTAATCCGATATGACTGGTGTCCCTAATAAAAAGGGAAATTTGGACATAGAGACAGATACATACAGAGGGGAAGTGATGTGAAGAGTCAGAGAGGATGTCACGTGAAGACGGAGGGTAGGAGTCATGCTGCCATAGGCAAAAGAACACCTGGGCCACCAAAAGCTGGGGAGAGTATTCCTCTAGGAAGAGAAAGGATTCCCTTATAGTTTTCAAAAGGAGCATGGCTCTGCTGACTCTGATTTTGAACTTTTAGCCCACAGAACCATGAGACAATACCTTTCTGCTATTTTAAGCCACCCAGTTTGTTGTGAAACTGATACACCACTCTGTGTGTCTTTAGGTTTCCTGCTTTTTTACACGCCCCGCCCCCCCCATCCAAAAATAGGTTGGAGATCTATCCAATGGGGGTATTTTTGAGTATGAAGGAGAACAAGTATAAACTGAGACTATCCTGGGTAAACTGGGATGAATGTCACCTAGTATATATAAAACTACCTACTATTTATCTATCTAGTTATTTATTAAATTATTATTTTCTTCCACGATTTTAGTTAAATTCAAGTAAGTTAACATATAGGATATAGTGTAGTATTGTTTTCAGGAGTAGAATTTAGTGATTCATCACTTACATAAAACACCCAGTGCTCCTCCCAACAAGTGCCCTCCTTAATGCCCATCACCCATTTAGCCCATCGCCCCCCACCCCCTGCCCACCTCCCCTGCAGCAACCCTCAGTTTGTTCTCTATAGTTAAGAGTCTCTCATGGATTTCCTCCCTCTCTGTTCTTATCTTATTTTATTTTTCTTTCCCTTCCCCTATGTTCATCTGTTTTGTTTCTTAAATTCCACATGAGTGAAGTCACATGATATTTGTCTTTCTCCAACTGACTTCTTTCGCTCAGCATAATACACTCTAGTTCCATCCACATCATTGCAAATGGCAAGAGTCATTCTTTTTGATTACTGAGTAATATTCCATTGTATGTATATACCACATCGTCTTTATCCATTCATCAGTCTATGGACATTTGGACTCTTTCCATAATTTGGTTATTGTTGGTAGTGTTGCTATAAACACTGGGGTGCATGTGCCACTTTGAATCAGTATTTTTGTATCCTTTGGATAAATAACTAGTAGTGAAATTGCTGGGTTGTAGGGTGGTTCTATGTTTAATTTTGTGAGGAAACTTAATACTGTTTTCCAGAGTAGCTGCAGCAGTTTGCATTCCCACCAACAGTGTAAGAGGGTTCCCCTTTCTCTGTATCCTCACCAAACATCTGTTGTTGTTTGAGTTGTTAATTTTAACCATTCTGACCGGTATGAGGTGGTATCTCATTGTGGTTTTGATTTCTATTTCCCTGATGATGAGTGATATTCAGCTTTTTTCCCTATGTCTGTTAGCCATTTGTATGTCTTCTTTGGAGAAATGTCTGTACATGTCGTCTGCCCATTTCTTAACTGGATTATTTATTTTTTGGGTGTTGACTTTGATAAGTTCTTTCTGTATTTGGGATACTAGGCCTTTATCTGATGTGTTATTTATAAATATCTCCTCCCATTCCGTAGGTTGTCTTTTTAGTTTTGTTGATTGTTTCCTTGGTTGTGCAGAAGCTTTTTATCTTGATGAAGTCCCAATAGTTCAGTTTTGCTTTTGTTTCCCTTGCCTCTGGAGATGTGTCTAGTAAGAAGTTGCTCTAGGGGTGCTTGGGTGGCTCACTTGGGTGAGTGTCTGACTTCAGCTCAGGTCATGATTTCCCAGCCCGTGGGTTCAAGCCCCGTGTCAGGCTCTGTGCTGACAGCTCAGAGCCTGGAGCTTAATTCAGATTCTGTGTCTCTCTCTCAAAAATAAACATTTTAAAAAATGAAAAAAAAAAAAAAAAAAAAGGAGTTGCTCCAGCCAAGGTCAAAGAGGTTGCTGGCTGTGTTCATCTCTAGGATTTTAATGGTTTCCTGTCTCACATTTAGGTCTTTCATCCATTTTGAATTTGTTTTTGTGCGTGGCATAAGAAAGTCACCCAGTTTCACTCTTCTGTATATTGCTGCCCAGTTTTCCTAATACCATTTGTTGCAGAGACTGTCTTTTTCCATTGGATATTTTTTCCTGCTTTTTTGCAGATTAGTTCGCCATATAGTTGTGGGTCCATTTCTGGCTTCTCTATTCTGTTCTTTTGATCTGTGTGTCTGTTTCTGTGCCAGTACCATATTGTCATGATGATTACAGCTTTGTAATACAGCTTGAAGTTTGAAATTGTTATATTTCGCACTTCGCTTTTCTTTCTCAACATTACATTGGCTATTTGGGGTCTTTTCTGGTTCAAAACCACCTCCTTTTTAAAAGCTGAGTAATATTGCATAATCTAGCTATGGTTTATTTGGTCATTCTTCATCCGGTGGACAAGTTACTTGCTTCTAACGCTTCATTGTAAAAATGATGCAATGTAGGGGCACCTGGGTGGCTCAGTTGGTTAAGCAGCCGACTTCGGCTCAGGTCATGATCTTGCGGTTCGCAAATTTGAGCCCCACGTCAGGCTGACAGCTCAGAGCCTGGAGCCTGCTTCAGATTCTGTGTTTCTGTCTCTCTCTGCCCCTCCCCTGCTCACGCTCTGTCTCTCTCTCAAAAATAAATTTTTAAAAAATAAAAAAATAAATAAATAAAAATGATGCAATGTTGCCTTTTTATGGGCTTTCCTGCATATGTGTGTTAACCCTTCTCTAGCATGGATACATAGAAGTGGAACTACTGGGTCTTAAGGTAGATGGATTTTCAAATTGCCCTCAAAGTTATTTGACCAGTTTAGTTTTTACTAGCAATGTGGGAGAACATCCATTTTCCTATAACTTCACCAAACCTGATATGGCTATATGGTCAACTTTGTTCTTTTTCTTTTTAAAATTTTTTAAAATGTTTATTTATTTTTGAGAGAGAGAGACACGGCGTGAGTGGGGAAGGGGCAGAGAGGAGACACAGAATCTGAAGCCCAGGCTCCAGGCTGTGAGCTGTCAGTACAGAGCCAGACATGGGGCTCAAAATCACAAACCACGAGATCATGACCGGAGCCAAAGTCAGACCCTTAACCAACTGAGCCACCCAGGTGCCCCCATATGGTCAACTTTGTAATGTTTCAACATTTATTTCCCTGATTACCACTGTGGTTTATCTTCTCATATGTTTATTGACTATTTGTATTTTGTCTCCTATGAATTGTTTGTTCATACCATTTGCTTATTTTCTATTAAGTTGTTTGTCTTTTTCCTTTTGATATAAAGGAATATATATATTCATGTGAACATATTTATATATATACACATATATGAATTTATATATTCTAGCTTATAAACTTTTGTTGGTTATATACAGTGCAAATATTTTCTATCAGTCTATCAATTTCTTTAACTTTGTTTATGGTATTATTTTTTATTGTCCAGAAATTTAAAAATTTCGGTGTAGTCCAATTTATCATTATATCACCTTTTTGTCCTTAGATTTTTGTATCTTAGTTAAGAAGAACATCTTTCTTACTTTAAGGCTATCAACAAATTATTCTGTATATTTCCTCCATTATTTTTATCATTTTGGTTCCTATTTGATTTTTCAACTGTGAGACTGCATTACATTAATACAGATTTTAAACTTATACACATACAAGTTAAAAAAAAAAATAGGGTTTTGAACTAGTCAGAAAGATGTGGGCTGCAACCAAATTCCACAACTTTCCAGTCACATGACCTTGGGTAGATGAGATAAGCTCATTGGGGTTTTGAAAAATGAATGAAATAAGTATATATGGAAGGAGTTCAATAAATGTTATCACTATTTTTTATTAAAGCTAATCAGTGATGGTTTCGCAACATTGTGAATGTACTTATTGTCCCTGAATTGTATACTTAAAAATGAATGAAATGGTAAATCTTATGTGTGTTTTACCACATTACCAAAATTAACTCAAAGTTAATCAAAGACTATGTATTTAGATATGACTTTTAAAAAGAAAATTGAGTGATTTTAAAAAGAGAAAATAGCATGTGATCTTAGCATTTGAAAGCCTGTGATAATGAATATTTGGAAAGAGAAAAGGAGGGAAAATGTGTAAATATTTTAATGAGAACCAACTGATACAAAATTTTAACTAGCTTAAAGAAAATCTTATCAATAGTAAATGGCTTTGGAGAGAAAGATCATTTAAAAATAATATCAATATTAAATTCCACAGCTTACTTTAGGGCCATTATGACAAGAGTTTTTAGTCTTCATTAGATAAAAAGCTAATGGAAGACAACTGGACCCTTCCTTATCTTACAACTTACAGAAAAAATCAACTCAAAATGGATTAAAGACTTAAACATAAAACTCCTAAGAGAAAACACAGAGAAAACACTTCTTGACAACTGTGACCACGATTTCTGGATATGCCACCAATAGCACAGGCAACAAAAGCAAAAACAAATTAAGTAGAATGACATCAAAAAAAAAAAAAAAAAAGATTCTGCATGGCCAAGGAAACTACACAAAGAAAAAGAAACTTACAGAACAGGAGAAAATATGTGCAAACCATATATCTGGTAAAGGATTAATATCCAAAATATAGCAAAACAAAACAAAATAATTTTTTAAGTGGACAAAGGAATTGAATAGATATTCCTCTGAAGAAGACATACAGATAGCCAAACATTCTCACATCTCTAATTATCAGGGAAATGCAAATCAAAACCACAATGAGATAGATATTACCTATCTCATCTTGGGATGACTGTTAGCAAAAATAAAAAAGATAACAGGTGTTTTTGCGAATGTGGAGAAAAGGGAATCCTTGTACAATGTTGGTAGGAATGTCAGTGGGTGCACCCTCTATGGAAAAGAGTTTAGAATTTCCTCATAACAAAACAAAAACAAAAACCAGTGATGGAAGATAGACCCAGTTACACTCTATACTGGCTATAGGAGCACACGATAGTATTTGAAGGTATGTATAGCAGAACCCTTAGGGAAAAGGCCTCACATTGAAAGGGGCAACAAAGCCTGGTTTGGCAACAAAGCTGCCAATATGGAAGAGCAGAGACTTTCCTCCATTAGAATTCCTTCTACATAAAGAAGTTTCATTTGCAAAAGATTACACAAAAAGATTTATGATCCTGAAAACAACAACAACAAAACCACAGTAAGGTATCCAAGGCACTTAATTTAACAAGAATAATGAAAAGAGGAAAATAGGATAAAACATAGCCAGATGGACGTTTCTTTCTTTCTTTCTTTCTTTCTTTCTTTCTTTCTTTCTTTCTTTCTTTCTTCTTTCTTTCTTCCTTCCTTCCTTCCTTCCTCCCTCCCTCCCTCCCTCCCTCCCTCCCTCCCTCTCTTTCTTTCTTTCTTTCTTTCTTTCTTTCTTTCTTTCTTTCTTTCTTTCTTTCTTAAGGATTTAAATATAATTTGTTGTCAAATTACCTAACATATAGTGTATACAGTGTGCTCTTGGCTTCAGGAGTAGATTCCCATGATTCATCACTTACATACAACACCTAGTGCTCAAGAAAAATCCCAAATACAGAACCTAACCTCACACCTAAAGGAACTAGAAGCAGAGCAGCAAAGAAACCCCAAAGCCAGCAGAAGAAGAGAAATAATAAAGATTAGAGCAGAAATAAACAATATAGAATCCAAAAACAAACAAACAAAACCAGTAGAACAGATCAATGAATCTAAGAGCTAGCTTTTTGAAAGAATAAACAAAATTGATAAACCCTTGGAAAGGAGAGAGAATCCAAATAGATAAAATCATGAATGAAAGAGGAGAGATCACAACCAACACCACAGAAATACAATTATTAGAGAATACTATGAAAAATTATATACCAACAAACTGGACAATATGGAAGAAATGGACAAATTCCTGGATACCCACACACTACCAAAACTCAAAAGGGAAGAAATAGAAAATTTGAACAGACCCATAACCAGTGAAGAAATTGAATTGGTTACCAAAAATCTCCCAACAAATAAGAGTCCTGGGCCAGATGGCTTCCCAGAGGGACTCTACCAGACATTTAAAGCGCAGTTAATACCTATTCTTCTCAAGCTGTTCCAAAAAATAGAAACAGAAGGAAAGCTTCCAGACTCATTCTATGAAGCATTACCTTGATTCCCAAACTAGACAAAGACCCCACTAAAAAGGAGAATTACAGGCCAATATCCCTGATGAACATGAATGCAAAAATTCTCAACAAGATACTAGCAAATTGAATTCAACAGTATATTAAAAGAATTATTCACCATGATCAAGTGGGATCCATTCCTGGGCTGTAGGGCTGGTTCAATATTCACAAATCAATCAATGTGATATATCACATTAATAAAAGAAAGCATGAGAACCATATGATCCTGTCCATAGATGCAGAAAAAACATTTGACAAAATACAGCATCCGTTCTTAATAAAAACCCTCAAGAAAGTCAGGCTAGAAGGAACATACCTTAACCTCATAAAAGCCATATATGAAAGGCCCAGCTAATATCTCCTCAATGGGAAAACTGAGAGCTTTCCTCCTGAGATCAGGAACACAACAGGGATGTTCACTCTCACCACTGTTGTTTAACATAGGGTTGGAAGTCCTAGCCTCAGCAATCAGACAACAAAATGAGGTAAAAGGCATCCAAATTGGCAAAGAAGAAGTCAAACTTTCACTTTTCACAGATGATGTGATACTCTACATGGAAAACCTGAAAGACTCCACCAGTTGGACATTTCTAAGTATTTCAGGTCCATGAACATTCCAGACACACCCTAAGTTAAAGACATTATAATGATAAATAATAAAATTCATTCACTTTGAAGTTTTTTTTCCTCCAACCTCTATGAAGACTCTGAAAAACCATCAAGGGTTTTTGACCATATAACAAGGTAAAATTTAAGTTTTAAGTTATGTTTGATTTGGAGCTTCAGCTTCCCACATTTTGACTTGAAAAATAGACTTACCACAAAGAAAAGCATACCTTTTGTATTGAGAATGATTGAAGGATTTAAAAATATTCATCTGAAGTAGTAATACAGAATGAAACCCTAGAATAACTAAATGTAATACACTCCCCCCACACACACACACATACACAAAATAGGATATTATTCAACCATAAAAAAAGAAAGAAATCTTGCCATTTGTGACAACATGGAGGAATTTTGAGGGCATTATCCTAAGTGAGTTAATCAGACAGAGAAAGACAAATACCATACGATCTTACTTGTATGTAAAATCTAAACAAACAAACTGGAAAACAAAACTAAGGTCATAGGTATGGAGAACAGATTTGTGGCTGCCAGAGGTGGGGGGTGGGGGGTAAGGGGTGGGTGAAATGGGTGAAGAGGGTCAAAAGTTAAAAAAATAAGTCATGGGTCTGTAGTGTGCTATATGGTGACTATAGTTAATAATGTTGTATTGCATATTTGAAAGATGTTAACAGAGTAGATCTTAAAAGTTGTCATTATAAGAAAAAAAATTTGTAGCTATCTATGGTGGTGGTTGTTAACTAAACTTATTGTGGTGATCACTTTGCAATATACACAAATGTCAAATAAAAAATTGTCAAATAAGAAAGAACTGACTTAAAAAGAGATGTCCGCTGGTCAGGTGACAAAAGGTACACAAAAAGATGTCCAGGCACTGTTAATAGAATGAATTTAGAACTAACTCCCTATCCCCAGGATCATGGGATCAAGCCCAACATTGGGCTCCTCAATGACTGTGGAGCCTGCTTGAGATTCTCTCACTCTTCCTCTGCCCCTCTCCCTGGCTCACACTCTTTCTCTTTAAAAAAATAAAAAAAAAATACTGCATTTGATATTTAACTTAGAGTATGAAAGAAAGGGTTGCTCTTTGTTGAAGCAATTAGATGACTAAACTATTAAAATTAAGAGTTATTTTATGCACCCAAAAGCCTCGAAATATTGAGCAGTTATAAAGTTTTTATAGCTGATGAATAATTAGTGAGGGCTTTATTTCAGTAAGAAATTTTAAAAAATGGCTAACTCTTTTCATTTGTAGCTCTGAAGGAATGCAGAGTACAGAGCATATAATTTATTATACATAATAATCTTATGGACAGCTGGGAAACACAAAACTCATCTAAAAGGGATTGCATTTTTATTCACGTACATGCAATTTACTCAAGAGTGGATTATTTTTTAATTGTATGTGTTTGAAGGAATTTCATTATATCAAAAGAGATGAAACAATAACATATGCCTCGCTCGGCAAGCTTCTAAAAAATACAGCAGACAATAAGATACTGCATTGTCGGCTTACCAGTTCTTTTTTTTTAATGCCCCACAACCATCTGTCCCATATTTTCTAGGACAGACCTGGTTTCAATATCCTTTACAATCATCTCCATAAACTTGTACAACTCTCTGGGAATTCAAATATTTTGAATATTTTGGCAAGTGGGAAATGAATAAATCAAGTTAGTATCCATTAAAACAAAGCATACGTATAACAACAAGAAAAGGCAGGAAGTCACAAGTGACAGAGAATGACAGGCTTAAGAAACACCTTGATTGTTTACAGGAGCTCATGCATGCCTGTTAAGTATCTACATATGGTATCATCATAGATCGAGGGGCTATGGCGAATGAGCACAGATCCTATTCAGCACCCCAAATCTCAGGACACACTTTCTCAAATAAACATGGCTCCACCTCTGTTAGTTGCTCCATTTCCGCCCATCTGTTCTGGTTAATTGCTTTTCCTTCCTCATTGTAATTTCCAGTGTCTGGACAGGCTTATCCTGTTTCCTCCGGATGGTGTTTTTGTTTGTAGTCAGTTCCTGACTCTTCTTCCTGTTCCCTTTTATTCACTCTCGTTTCACCTCTCATGGGCACTGTAGACTACTTACACAGAACATGCTAAGCATGATTCCAACAACCATCCTGACATTTTGGTATGATGGCTGGAATATTCTGGTACTTGACTTTAATATCATAGTTGTTTTTGTACCATTACACACACACACCCCGCCCCCCCCCCCCAACCCTCTACCTTCAGGAAATTGAGAAGAACACGATGGATGGGAGGAGTGGCTAAATGCTTTAAACATATTATGGTACTTAGGTTGTGTGGCTATATACAGATAACAACCGACGAAATTCTTCTTAAAAAGCTATAATACAGGAGAGAGCATTTAGTTCTGTGTTGGTGTTGGGGCGATAGGGTAGGTAGGGTATATTTCTTTGAAATGCCAGCTCTAAAGCTGTGAACTAGAAGAGAAGGAATCAAAGCTGGAGGAGGTCGTTAGCAAAAATCCAATTCACTCACAGGAAAAGGGGGACTCATTTATAGCTATGGGGATGAATGGGAGGAATCACCATAAAAGATCAAGTCCAAATAGGGGATGTTGAAAGACAATTCTCCAAGAGTTTCTGCATTTCTGTACAACCTGCAACGAGGTCACTGATTGCCTTTTGTTCTGAACTGTGTTTTCAGTGATGTTTATTTAGCAATCTACCTTGGAAGATAGAGATAGTGTCCCCTTCAGAGCAAAGGACAAGTTCGCTTGTTGTCTAGTGTAGTAAAAATAATGTTTGCTACTAGAGCAAAGGACACATGTGCTTACAATCTTATAGTGCGTTGTAAAAAAAAAAAAAAAAAATTCTTGTTTCCTAGTCTCAAGGCATTTTTCCTATAAAAGAACCTACTGCATGCACAGGTGTAAACTGACCCTTGTGTCACTCTATGGGAATTGGAACATGGGGAAATGGTACAAAAATGCTATTATTGTGGCTACTGCACTAGCCATAAGTAGTAAGCTGTCCTTCATTTCCTATCCAGGAGTCTCATATCTTATACCAGCATCCATGAAACTGTGGCTAGCTAGATATCATGTAGGGTAGAATCTCAGATCCTTTAAAGTTCTTGACAGGAACTCAAGCCTAAGTATTAAGATTATGTGGGCATCTGATCCAAGGGAATTGAGGTGTGGGATGGAAATGCCAGATATGAAGCCAGAGGATTTCAGAGTTTTCATTGCCAGCCAAAGAAGAACAGTCCTTAAGTCCAATCCCTCATGGAATGGAACCACGAGACTCTAGGCAAGTGCCAGTTTTCTAACTGGAAATTGACAGTGGCATGTGGTCTTATGGTAACTATGTTGAGAAATCCTAGGTACCCAAGAAATCTGGGTAAGAAGGGGTCAGGTAGCTTTTCAGGCTCCCTCATGGAGAATTCATGGGTTCGCTGTTGTACAGTGCCATAGAAATTCTTGGTATTTCAGTTTGCGAATCCTTCTGATTTATAGCTAAAGACTCTACATGAGTCCTCCATGGTTTCATAGGAGGAGAGTGGAGCAAACTGTAGATTGTTGAGTGCTCATTTTGAATAGCAAGTATGAAACAAGAGCTTATCATCGGACACTAGAGTGGGAGTTGGCAAACTTTTTCTTAAAGGGCCAGATAGTAAATATTTTAGTCTTTGTGAGCCATATGATCTCTGTAGCGCGAATAGAATTCTGCTATTGTAGAGCAGAAGCAGTCATAAACAATACCACTGGGCGTGGCTATATTCTAACACAACTTCACTTGCAGAAATAGAGAGCCGCTGGATTCAGGCTGTGGGTAATAGTTTAACGACTCTTACACTGGAGGACTGTTATATATAGGATGACCTCATTATTGTGTGACCTTAGTAGTGGCTCAGGACCCTGAGTTCAGAAGCGCCCTACACTTGGTATGATGCCCTGCTGTCACTGTCTGAAAATTCTTAATAAGTTTTAAACAAGGGTCTTCATATTTTCATTTTGCAGCGAGCCCAAAGATTATGTTACTGGTACTGGTTATATACAATCTTTTTGCTATCATATCACTATAGCCTGAACAAAATCAAATGAATCTGAAATTTGGAATGTACAATGATGAAATGAGGTCAGATGTAAGATATCAGATGTGTGCCAGAGGTGTCTTAGAGATAAAATGTTTCCCAGTGCGGAAGCAAGTAAAGTAAGAACATGTCTCTTCTCCTATCAATAATAATGGCATATATAAAGAAGGGATGGGTCTGTTTGAAGAATGGCTATTTAGTGATCCATTAGGCAATATAAGAATTCAATGTACATTAGGAGTCTGTTACTGAAACATCAAGCCTAATGCCAACAGGTACGAAAAACATACCACTTCTTGCCCTGATTCTAAGTGACGTAATTTCACTTATGATAGTTTCCTCACACATTTCTCTCTAAGAATTCAGCCTTGAGCTGGTCAGAATAGCCAGTCCTTTTGCTAGTTAAATTTCTCATTGTAGTTAAATACACTGGTACTGTTGTTCACATTTCTGTGTCACTTTAGTGAGCCTTGAACTTTGAGCAACTGGCAAAATTAATTCAAATGAAGCCCCACCATGGAAGTGATGACTGCAGCAAGGCAAATAGCATCTTGACAAGCCAGCTGCTAGTTCATATCTTCTTCTTCACCACATACCTTCTTTCAGTTTTCACAGTGGTCTTTATCCAGGCCCTGAGAGTCCATTAAAAACATTCACACAGACAAGTACTATGATTGACTCTTGATTTGGTGATAGTTTGAAAGAAGGGATAGATGGAGATCGACTGGTGGAGTGGGGTCACAAGGGAAAGTAAGAAGAGAAGTGAGAAAGAGATGATCAAAAACATTCCATTATATATATATATATATATATATATATATATATATATATATATATTTATTTATTTATATATATATAAGAGTTGCCCTTTCTACTCAGCCAAGTGATTGAGGGTAGAATTACCTCTCATGGACCCTCATCTCACCAAATGATCAGTGGGAAGGCAGAATGGAAGATAATCTTTTTCATATGTGGTGGGTTTGCCCAAGGACAGTTAAGAGTTAGAACAGCACATTTTAATTATGAGGAATGTTTGCTTAAGGATATTTGATTACTATTAAATACATTCCATAAGATCATTGTTTAACTTTAAAAAGAAAGTTTGCTTTCAGTTTTAATAGTTGTAAAATGCTGCTAAAGAAATCAGAAAAATCTACTCAAATCCAAGCTTGGGTAAATGAGATATGGAAAGATAAGATACAAGAAAGACATACCATAAATGAAAACACATTTGCAATTTGTGTGTCTTTTTTTTTTTTAGAATATAGGATGACTTTTATAAAAAATCAAAAATTCAAAGGCAATTTAAAATTAAGGTATAAAAACCAAATGGTGATTTATAAGCAGTGATATAGCATAGAGTGAAAGGAGCTATAAATATCTAGAACAAAATAGTTGGTAACGATATTTATGTAAAGCAACTTTCAATACATGCTTTTTTATTACTAAAAAATGTTTTATAGTAGAAGGGTCTAAAAATTGCATATTGATTACCTACACTGTGTAAAGGACTCTTTTAGAGAAATTAGAGCATCCATATTATTTTGTGACATAGTCTTTCCCTCAATCTTGGAATCTAGTTGAAGGAGAAAATGCACACATAAAAACGTAATGAATTTTATAGAATCCTAGACAAATAAAAGTCATTAAAAACCAGTGTGGATGAAATTTTCTTTCTTAAAACATTTTTATGCAAATAAAACTAAATGTAAACAAATTTGAGAAAAACACAAGAAACTGCCTGAAAAGAAAAACTTTTCTTCTACCCTCTTATTTTTGGAACCCTGCAAATTAAGTTAACAAAAGACAGATTAATAGGTCTAAAAGTCCGCAATTTTTATTAATATTTACATGCACAGGAGTTCACAGGAAAGAAATGAAACTCAAAGAAGTGGTCAGACTCAGCAACTCATATACCCTTTTGACAAAAGAAAGAGGTCTTGGGCTTCAAGGGATGACAAGTGGTGGGAAAAGGACTAGTAAATGAATGGTGGAATTAATGGAATATAAGGACTATTTAGTAAGGTCTGTTGATGCAAACCCATCGTGATATTTACTTCTTGTCTTCAATACTAAGAGTCTTCTAGGTGAAGGTTGGGGCCAACCCTCCCTCCCTCAAAGAGAAATTTATGTACTGCTTTCAGGCAGATAAGGGGAAGGTAGAGAACTCTTCCTGCACCTGTTGATTCTCACTTGCCCTCAGTTCAAAATAATCCTCAGGGCAAAGCAGCTTTTATTTTGAGGTGACTCCTTCAGATCAAGACAGCCCATGCTAATGGCCATGTTTAATATTGTGATAGGAATATGGAGAGGACAGATTGCTCTCTGGGCTTCCTAGATACAGAAGACTTCCTTGGGAAGCCATGACGAATTCTATCTCTACTATTATGAAATTGTGAAATAACTTAAATGTTTTTACTGATTACAAAATAATACATGCTGCTCTAAATGGAAAATCAGGAAAATTTAGAAAGAACAACTCCATCATCCAGAAGATACCATCACTATGAACATTTCCCCACATTACTTTCTTTTTTTAAGTTATTTATTTTTGAGAGAGAGAGAGAGAGAGACAGATCACAAACGGGGGAGGGGCAGAGAGAGGGAGACAGAATCTGAAGCAGGCTCCAGGCTCAGAGCTGTCAGCACAGAGCCTGACATGGGGATTGAATCCATGAACTGCCAGATCATGACTAGAGCCGAAGTCAGATGCTTAACTGACAGAACCACCTAGGCACCCCTCCCATGCTACGTTATGACCATTTTTAAAAGTGTATTAAAGAACATGTAGCTGGGACAGCAAAAAAACAAAACAAAACAAAACAAAAACCACTCCTGTTAAAAGTCAAGTCAAATTAGTAAGTACTGGAACATGGAATGGAGAAGGCTACTAAAGCTCGGTCCAGTCTGTGCTTCTTCATGACAAAAAAAAAAATGCATAAAATTCATTAATTGTCAAGTCCCTGTTTTAAATAATTGCTGAGAGGAGATTGGCAATTTCTTCTACTCTTTGTTAGAAATGTCTCGTTTATATTTTAAACAGCTTTATTCAGATATAATTCACACACTATACAATTGACCCATGTAAAATATACCAATTCAGTGGTTTTTAGTGCATTTATAGAGTTGTGGAGCCATCACCACAGTCTATAGGTATAGAGCAGTTTTACGAAGCAAAAAAGAAACCTGGTATGTTGGAACGGCCATCAGCCGTTTGCTCCCAATCCTACCAGACCTATGCAGTTACGAATCCACTTTTTGTCTCTCCGGGCTTGTCTATTCTGGACCTTTCATATAAATGGAATTATACATTACATGGTCTCTTATGATGGACTTTTTTTACTTAGCATGATGTTTTCAAAGTTCATCCATATTGTAGCTGTACTTCTTTTCTTCTTATTGATGAATGATATTCCATTGTATGGATGTACCATATTTTCCTTATCCTTTCATCAACTAATACGAATTTGGGTGGTTTTCATTTTTTTTTGGCTATTAAGAATCATGCTGATATGAATACTTGTGGATAAGTTTTTGTGTGAACATATATTTTTCATTTCTCTTGTAGATACCTAAGAGTGAAATTGCTGGGTCATGTGGTAACTCTGTGTATCTCTCATTTTTGTTATAGCCATCCTAGTGGATATGTACGGTTTGATTTGCACTTCCCTGATAGGTAATGATGCTGAGCATTTTTTCAGGTGCTTATTGACCATTTGTATATGTCCTTTGGAAAAAAATGTCTCTAAGATATTTTGCCTATCTTTAATTAGATTGTCTTTTTTATTATTGAGTCATGAAAGTTTTCTTATATATTCTGGATACAAGGTCTTATCTCATATATGATTTACAAATATATTTTCCCATTCTGTGAGTTATCTTTTCCCTTTCTTGATGTGTCCATTGTAACACAAATATTTTTAGTTTTTTTTAAATTTTTTTTAATGTTTTTATTTATTTTTGAAGGAGAGACAGAGCATGAGCAGGAGAGGAGCAGAGAGAGAGGGAAACATAGAATTTGAAGCAGGCTCCAGGCTCTAAGCTGTCAGCACAGAGCCTGATGCCGGGCTTGAACTCATGAACTGTGAGATCATGACCTGAGCTGAAGTCGGTCGCTTAACGGACTGAGCCACCCAAGCGCCCCACAAATATTTTTACACTTAGTTTAAAAAAAAAAAAAATTTACCTATTTTGTTGTTGTTGCTGCTGGAAATTTTGGTGTCATATCTAAAAAGGCTTTGCCAAATCCAAGATCACAAAAATTTATCCCTAGGTTTTCTTCTAACATTTTTATACTTTTAGCTCTTATATTTAGGCTAACAATCAAGACAGTGTGGTACTGACATAAGGATAGACACGTAGATAAATGGAACGGAACTGAGACTCCAGAAATCAATTTGTAAATTGATGATCAGTTAATTTTCAAAAAGGGTATTAAAATAATCCATTTAGAAAACATAGATTTTTCAATAAATGGTGCTGGAACAACTGGACATTCACACACACTAGAATGAACTTGAACTTCTTTCTCATACCATATAAAAAACTAACACAAAATGAATTATACGCTATTAAAAAATCTTCTATTTTTGTATATGGAAGTGTGTTACAATCCCTTATCATAGACACATTTTTACAACGATAAGTAGAAAGTATACATTTTTGCTACAATAAGTAAAGATCTTTTTATATAAACCTTTGTTTCACATTTATTCTAATTATTTCTTTGAGGTATATTTCTCAAAATAGGATCGTTGGGTGAAGCAATTTATTTGTTTTTAATACATATTGATAAATTACTAAATCAATTTCAGTGATTGTATAATAGGTTCAATCATTTATCATAATGCATTTACTTGATTAGTTCCCTACACAGCATTTCCTAATACACAATAAATACTAAAGAAATATTTATTGATGAAAAAATGAATTCCACTCCTGTGGAACATTTCAGTTGCTTCCAATTTTTCCCTATGTTTTATAAATAGTATTGAAATGCATATTCTTGCGCATTAATCTTTTTGACACCTCTCATTTTTTTTTTTTTTAAGGATAGATTTCTAGCACTGGAATTTTTTTGTAAAAGAGCACATGAGTCTCTTCCTATGTAATCCTTTCTGAATGAGTTCTATTTTCACTAAAGAATTCTGGAGAAGTTAGGTTTAATATTTTTCCCTTTTTCTCCAAATTATAAGCTTTTGGATTTATCAACTTTATTGTTACCTTAATTTTTTTATTCTTAATTTTATTCTTTTTATTTTTGATCCTTTTGACCTGCTTTAGGTTTGCTTTTGCTATTTTTTTCTGATATTTCAGTTATATGTAGCTCTTAAACTTTTATTTAATTTGCCTTAAAAGAAGTGACCTAAATATATCAAAGATTTACTCTTAGTAGTGAGTCCTATAAGAAAAGAGAATGGTTAAACAGCCATCATCATCATCCTTAGATTAGATAAGAGAAAAAAAGAATGTTTAGATAAAGATCATCTGAATAATAATTGATAGTCAACTTATTGGATGAATATTTAGTTTCTCAGAAGATATGTTTAATTCCATTAGGTTTATTAGACTTAGTTAAACCTAATTTCTTCCTAGAAGATTTATAGAATAGATCTGGCCCGGACAGCTTTGGGAAATTTTTTCTTCATCTTTTTACACTAATAACAAAGTAGCAGAAAGAGAAATTAAGAAAACAATCCCATTTGCAGTTGCATTAACAAGAGTAAGATACCTAGAAATAAACTTAACTAAGGAGGAAAAAGACCTCTACTCTGAAAACTATAAGACATTGATTGAAGAGATTAAAGACAACAAAAACAAATGGAAAGATATACCATGCTCATGGATTGAAAGAATTAATAATCTTAAAATGTCCATGCTACTCAAAGCAATTTAAAGACTCAATGCAATCCCTCTTAAAAATACCAATAGTATTTTTCACAGAACTAGAACAAACAATCCTAAAATTTTGTATAGCACCACAAAAGACCCTGAATAGCCCAAGCAATCTTGAGGAAGAACAAAGCTGGACTTACTGTTTTTTTCTATCTTCCCAATGAAATTACTCAAAAGAGGAAAAAAATTCTACATGTAACCAAGCAGAAGAAGTCACCTTATAAGAAAATCCATCAGACTGGACTGAGATTTTTCAAGTAACATTTGAAAACATAAAAAATTTCAGAAAATGATTTCCTTTCTGCTCAGTAATTATTTATTGTAAAAACAATAGGAAGACATACTCTTATGTGGAAGTCCTCTGGAAAGGTCCTCTAGAACCTTTCCTAAAGAAACAAGCAACATAAGCCCAAACATGTTGTAGGGAAATAAAATAAAATTATATATATATATATAATATATATATTTGTTTATATTTATTATATAAATAATTTAAAATAATTATGAGTTCTTGGCAGAGAACTGCTGTAATAAAAGATAGATTAACAAGAAAAAAAGTGAATAGAAGTTTAATAACATATATACTTTACACGATTGATACCCAAAAAAACTGAATAACTCCCCAAGAAGGCCCCAAGACACTACCTTAAATACAATCTCCAAATAAAAACAAAAGAAAGGTGTTGGGGAAGGCTGGAGGACAGTTCTAGGAAGTTATGAGAAAGGTTGGCTGTGGGGATTTAAGTAGTTCCTTCCCTATTCACAACATTCTTTTGTGATTTAGAGTAGACTTCCTCCTCCTAGGAGAGTGGGAAACACTTACAAATGGAGATTTCATTTATAAATGTATGTCTCCTTTACAAAAGAGTAACTTCTACTCTCTTTTCAGAGTTCCTCTGTGCCTGCATTTTCTCAAAATATTCAGCTCAAAATAATCCTTATGCCAAAGAAGCACATTTTGGAGTGGCTTATCTTGCTACTATTCAATACAAACCAACTAAATGACATAACCCCAAAATTGGGTGAAGAATCAAAAAGAAAAACGACAGCACATGAATGAGGAAACAGTTATAGGAAATGAGGGGCTGTGTGTAATTAAGGCACTTATCTATAGAACTGGTCTAAATAACTATGAAACAGAAAGTCTTATGATTTTGAAAGAAATGTAAAATGGATGAGGCAGGGATTCTCATAGGTTTCGTCTACTGTTGTAGCCTAAAAACATAGTAAATGCCCAGTAACATTTGTTGAATCAATGAAAAAATGCTACACTGTATGGTGTAATGGTATCTTATTATAATGAACTGGAAAAAAATTTCAAAGCATACTAGCCAAGAAAATGGGAGTGATAAGCATATGTGTATTACTTTTATTATAGATAATTGATAGAGTATTTTCTGTAGTTGGTTCATTGAAGTGGGCTTTTTCCTTCAACAGTGGGGAAGAGTTGTCTCCCCTGATAAAAGATTAGGAGGCACCTGGGTGGCTTAGTCACTTGAGCATCCAACTCTTGATTTCAGCTCAGGTCATGATCCCAGGGTTGTGGGATCAAGCCCCATCAGTGCTTGATCTCTGCTTGAGGTTCTCTCTCTCTCCCTCTGCCTTTTCCCCCTGCTTGCGCGTGCTCTCTCTCTCTCTAAAATAAAATTTTTAAAAAGTTAAAAGAGATTAGAATTCTGGTATTAAAAAAATTTCCAGCCTCATCCATATATGCCCAAATGCCCCAATTTCTTAACTCAGGATCTACCTCATTCCCCATCAATGCCCTTGATGAGTGGAAAGATCCAGAGGTATAATTTTTTTTTAAATTTTTTTAACGTTTATTTATTTTTGAGACAGGGAGAGATAGCATGAACGAGGGAGGGTCAGAGAGAGAGGGAAACACAGAATCTGAAACAGGCCCCAGGCTCTGAGCTGTCAGCACAGAGCCTGACGCGGGGCTCGAACTCACGGACTGCAAGATCATGACCTGAGCCGAAGTCGGATGCTTAACCGACTGAGCCACCCAGGCGCCCCCAGAGGTGTAATTATTATAGTTAGATCCTGGCCTTGGTCCTTTGGGAGTGACTTCTGAAGGAGAAGAAGCACTCCTCAAAGCTGTCTTGGAGGCGTTTTAGTTCTCTGTATGTGTTCTTTGTTGCTGATACATAGCTTTTCATTTCTCTATTTTCTGGCATCAAAAGATGCCAAGCGACTAGCTGTGTCAGCACTGAGCCTGCTTCGGATCCTCTGTCCTCCTCTCTCTCTCTGCTTCTTCCCCCATCATGCTCTCTCTGCCATAAAAACAAATAAAAACATTAAAAAAACAAAGATGCCAAGAGACTCCACTATCTTTATGATCATTATTGTCATCATAATGACTTAAGTACCCAAGCCACTAGATTTCCCAATACCTTCCCCTTCACCTGGAATCATCTTGTTACAAGATAAACCTGAACATATTAAGATTTTTAAACAATGTATTTAACAAAATTGATTAGAAGCCAGCAATTCCAAAGCAGAGGTAGTTAATAGCTCTCCACCCACAGGCAGCAGAGAAGAAAGACTCAGATAGAGAAAATGTGGAAGTAAAGAAAGGAAATTGTTTGATTGGTCATGGCTTAAAGCCTACTTGACTGTTTGTGATTGGTTGGCCTTAGTGTTTTGATTTCACAGCGTTAAGGTATTTACGGGTTTAGATTTTGATTTGCTTATGAAGGCCGGTATGGCATTAGAACCACCTCAGTCTAATGTCTTTCTTGTTCAATTAACCCCAAACTTCCACTGATGATAATTTGAGTCATTTTGATACCATAGCATGCAATGAATTACTTGGGGTTTATGCCTGCCACCCCCCACTCTTTTCCATGATAGGGGTGGGACTAGGGGGGAAGCACAGGAGACATTTAGGGTGAGTCACAATCAGCCTGGTCCTAAAAGTGAGCGTCTCCTTAAGTTTTATGCTCCTGGTGCTCCATTCTAGTCCTGGCCCTGCCTCCAACACCGCAGCAAGAAAGTTATCCTTAAATACACAAGTGAATGTCATCTGGAATTCTATTTTGAGGTTATGTTTTGTGGGGTCACTCCCAGCACCAATTAATTCTGTCACTCAGAGTCCCAGGAGGAAACAGATGTCACAGTCAAATTAGGATAATTTGAGAAGGATTTATAAATGGACTCCGCAAATGTGAGGACAAAGTAGAGAGAAACCACAACACCCTGGGAGTCCATTGAGACCTAACCCTGGTGAAGGGAGGGAGTGGTTACTAGGACCTAAAGATAGTCAGGGAGAGTGGAGTGGAGAGGACACCTGACAGGATCTTGAGCTCTGATCAGGTTTTTAGTGACCTTGTGGGGAGGGGCCCACGGCAATAAATGCTCTGACCACTTTTTCTATGTACTGATTTACTGGCAGTTTCCCCACTGGCTGCTCGGTATTGCTCAGCTTCCTGAAGCAGGTGTAGAAAGGGGAAGAGTAGGTGAGCACTGGCAGCTAACTCTATAAGAAGTAAAAAAAAAAAAAAAAAAAAAAACGAAGTGACATAAGGAACAGTGGGGTTGTTATATTCGTATCAAATAAAGTTTATAACTCACAAAAAGCCCCACATAACCTTCGTGAACACTTTTTTTGCATCTAATAACATAGCTACAAAACTATGAAAACACATAGTTGCAAGAAATCTAAGGAGAATTCACAGATGGCATATAGTGAGAAGCTTTAATGTTTGGTTTAGAAAAATAAAGTGGGAGGGCTTGATGCAATAGTAACAAGAAAAGCTGAGAAACTTCTCTCTGATTAACTCTAAAACTGGAAAACATATCCCAGAACAGGAGTTGGAGATATCCATAGAAGAGATACAATAAAAATGTAATCACATGTATAAACTGAAATCCAGGCATTGGTCTGGAGAAGTTATGGTATTGCAGTTTTAAATTGAGATATTTTTAAATTAGGATTCATGTAACAGGTAAACTCCAGGTAACAGAAAAATCCCAAAACAACACTGACTTAAAATTAAGGTTATATTTTTCTTTCTTTTTCTTTGTTTGAGTACAGTTGACACACAACATTACATAAGTTTCAGGGATACAACATAGTGATTTGACATGATGCTTTGCTCACCACAGTGGAGCCACCATCTGTCACCATACAATGCCATTGTGACATCATTGACTGTATTCCGTATGCTGTATCTTTTATTTCCATGATGTGTTCATTCCAATACTGGAAACTTGTATCTCCCTCTTCCCTTCACCAGTTCTGCCCATCCCATCACCCTTGTTCCGTCTGGCAACCATCCATTTGTTCTCTGTATGTAGTGGCCTGATTTTGCTTCTGATTGTTTTTTTCATTTGTTTTTAAAAAAAATTTTTTTTTAACGTTTATTTATTTTTGAGACAGAGAGAGACAGAGCATGAACGGGGGAAGGTCAGAGAGAGGGAGACACAGAATCTGAAACAGGCTCCAGGCTCTTAGCTGTTAGCACAGAGCCCTACGTGGGGCTCGAACTCACGGACTGTGAGATCATGACCTGAGCCGAAGTCGGCTGCTTAACCGACTGAGCCACCCAGGCGCCCCTCATTTGTTTTTTAGATTCCACGTATGAAATCATATGGCATTTGGCTCTCTCAGTCTGACTTGTTTCCCTGAGCATGATACTCTCTAGGTCCATCCATGTTGTCACAAATGGAAGACCTCATACTTTTTCATGGCTATGTAATATTCCAGTGTGTGTGTGTGTGTGTGTGTGTGTGTGTGTGTGTGTGTGTATCACATCTTTGTGTATGTGTGTGTGTATTTAAATTCCAGTTAGTTAACATACAGTGTAATTCTGTCTCCCTCTCTCTCTGTCCCTCTGCCACTTGCCCTCTGTCTCTCTCTCTAAAATATAAATATTAAAAAATTAAAAAAATAATTTTTAATCCCATTTTCAGGTGTACAATTTAGCGATTCAACATTTATATGCAACACCTGGTTCTCATCACAACAAATCCCCTCCTTAATCCTCATTACTTATTTCACCCATCCCTCCACCCACCTCCCCTCTGGTAATCATCATTTTGTTTTGTTCTCTATAGTCAAGAATCTGTTTCTTGGTTTGTCTCTCTCTTTTTTCCTCTATGATCATTTGCTTTGTTTCTTAAATTCCACATATGAGTGAACTCATATGGTATTGGTCATTCTCTGACTTATTTTGCTTAGCATAATACTCTAGCTCCATTCATGTCATTGCAATGGCAAGATTTCATTCTTTTTGATGGCTGAGTAATATTCTATTGTATGTATGCCACATCTTCTTTATCCATTCATCAGTGGATGGACATTTGGGCTCTTTCCATAATTTGGCTATTGCAGATAACGCTAGTATAAATATCCAGGTGCATGTATCCTTTTGAATTAGGATTTTTGTATCCTTTGGGTAAATACCTGGTAATGCAATTGCTGGGGAGTAGGGTGGTTCTATTTTTAACTTTGTGAGGAACCTCCATGCTGTTTTCTAGAGTGGCTGCACCAGTTTGCATTCTCACCAACAGTGTAACAGATTTCCCCTTTCTCTACATCCTCACCAACACCTGTTATTTACTATGTTGTTAATTTTAGTCATTCTGACTGGTGTGAAGTGATATATCTTTGATTTGTATTTCCCTGATGATGGTGATGTTGAGCGTCTTTTCATGTGTGTGTGGGCATCTGTATGTCTTCTTTGGAAAAATGTCTATTTGTGGCGTGTCCATTTTGTTAAAGTAGGCTCCATGCCCAGTGTGGAGACCAACGTGGGGCTCAAACTCACAACCCTGAGATCCAGACCTGAGCTGAGATCAAGAGTCAGATGCTCAACCAACTGAGGCACCCAGGCACGCCTCTTCTGTCCATTTTTAAACTGGATTATTTGTATTTAAGATGATGAGTTTTAGGGGCACCTGGATGGCTCAGTCAGTTAAGCATCTGACTTTGGCTCAGGTCATGATCTCATGGTTTGTGAGTTCAAGCTCCGTGTCGGGCTCTGTGCTGACAGCTCAGAGACTGGAGCCTGCTTCAAATTCTGTCTCCCTCTCTCTCTGTCTCTCTGCCACTTGCCCTCTCTCTCTCTCTCTAAAATATAAATATTAAAAAATTTTAAAAATAAAAGGTGGTGAGTTTTATAAGTTCTTTATATATTGGATACTAACTCTGTATCAGATACATCATTTGTAAATATCTTCTCCTGTTCCATAGGTCGCCTTTTAGTTTTGCTGATTGTTTCCTTTGCTGTGCAGAAGGTTTTTATTTTGATGAAGTCCCAATAGTTTATTTTTGCTTTTGTTTCCCTTGCCTCTGGGGTTATATCTAGTAAGATGTTGCTATGGTCAATGTCAAAGAGGTAGCTATCAGTGTACTCCTCTAGGATTTTGATGGTTTCCAGCCTCACATTTAGGTCTTTCATCCATTTTGAATTTATTTTTGTGTATCGTATAAGAAAATGGTCCAGTTTCATTCTTTTACATGTAGCTGCCCAGTTTTCCCAAAACCTTTTATTGAAGGGACTATCTTTTTTTCTGTTGTAAAGTTTTTACTGCTTTGTTGTAGATAAATTGATTATATAGTTGTGGGTCCATTTCTGGGATATCTGTTATGTTCTATTGAAGCATGTGTCTATTTTTGTACCAGTACCATACTGTCTTTTTTTTTAAAGTTTTGTTTATTTATTTATTTTGACAGAGAGAGAGAGAGAGAGAGAGGAGGAGGAGGAGCAGAGAGACAGGGAGAGAGAGAGAGAATCCCAAGCAGTCTCCATACTGCCATTGTGGAGCCCCAAATGAGGCTTGCCCCCATGAACCTTGAGATCATGCCCTGAGTTGAAATCAAGAATCTGATGCTTAACCGATTGAGCTGCCCAGGGCCTCAATACCATACTGTCTTCATCTTTGCTTTTCTTTTTCAAGGTTACTTTGACTATTTGGGGTCTTTTGTGCTTCCATACAAATTTAAAGATTGTTCTAGCTCTGTGAAAACTTCTGGTGATATTTTGACAGGAATTGCATTAAATGTGTAGATTGCTTTGGATAATATAGACATTTTAACAATATTTGTTTTTCCAATCCATGAACATGGAATGTTATTCTATTTCTTTGTTTCTTTAATCAGTATTTTAAAGTTTTCAGAGGACAAATTTTTTACCTCTTTGGTTTCTTTCATCAGTATTTTAAAGATTTCAGAGGACAAATCTTTTACCTCTTTGGCTAGGGTTATTCCTAGGTATGTTATAGTTTTTGGTGCAATTGTAAGTGTGGTTAATTCCTTGATTTCTCTTTGTGCTGCTTCATTATTGGTACATAGAAATGCAACAGATTTCTGTACATTAATTTTATATCCTGCCACTTCACTGAATTTGGGTATCAGTTCTAGCAATTTTTTGGTAGAGTCTTTTGGATTTTCTATATAATATCATGTCATCTGCAAATAGTGAATTTGACTTTTTCCTTGCTGATTTGGATGGCTTTTATTTCTTTTTATTGTTATGATCGCTGAAGCTAGGACTTCCAATCCTATGTTAAATAATAGCAGTGAAGTGGACATCCCTGTCGTGTTCCTGTCCATAGAGGAAAAGCTCTCAATTTTTCCCCATTAAGGATCATACTAGCTGTGGGTTTTTCATATATGGACTTTATGATGTTGAGGTATGTTCCCACTATCCCTGCTGCACTGAGAGGGTTTTTATTAAGAATGGTGATGGGTATTGAGGAGAGCACCTGTTGGGATGAGCACTGGGTGTTGTATGGAAACCAATTTGACAATAAATTTCATAATAAATAAATATAAATAAATTAAATAAATAAATAACATCTTTAAATTCCAGTTAGTTAACATATGGTGTAATATTAGTTTCAGGTGTACAAATAAATTAAAATAAAAAATCCCAGATAAAAAAAAAAGTATGTTGTACTTTGTCAAATGCTTTTCTGCATCTATTGAGAGGACCATATGATTCTTATCCTTTCTTTTATTAATATGGTGTATCACGTTGATTGATTTGCAAATATTGAACCACCCTTGCAGCCCTGGAATAAATCCCACCTGATCGTGATGAATAATTCTTTTAACGATGTTCATAAATTTTTGAAGTGTTCCTGCTACTGGCCCAACCACTGATCCCAGGCTTGACCCATTTTCTATCTTCAAAAATGTCTTTTATTTCTATTATTTAAGTTCTTTGACTTTTCTCTCACTGAAAAAGAAATGAAGGACATTGTGGCCTTAAATAAAAATGTCCACTTTGTGAAAATGCTCATGTGAGTTCAGTGGGACCATCTATCAAGTACTGCTCAGTGGTTTGGATTGTCCGAGGTTCATATAAATCACAAGGGTAGAAGCGCCTGGTTGGCTGAGTCAGTGAAGCCACCGACACTTAGTTTGGCTCAGGTCATGATCTCACGGTTCGTGGGATTGGGTCCCGCATCGGACTCCACACTGACTCTGGAGCCTGCTTGGGATTCTCTCTCCCTCTTTCTCTGCCCCTCCCCAGCTTGTGTGCATGCTCTCTTTCTCTAAAAAAAAAAAAAAAACAAAAACAACAATAACAACAAAAAAAAAAAAAGAAAAAGAAAAAGAAAAAAAGGAAAAGGAAAAAAAACAAATCAAGGATAAAGGCCAGTTTTTCCACATTGAGGCTGCTATTAGTTGCAAGCTTTTCTCATGGCCTTTATTATGTTGAGGTATGTTCCCTCTATTCCTACTTTTTGAGTGTTTTTTTCATGAATGGATGTTAAATTCTGATAAATGCTTTTTCTCCATCTACTGAAAGGGTCATATGGTTTTTATCCTTTCTTTTATTAATGTGATATATCATGTTGATTGATTTGCAAATATTGAACCACACTTGCAGCCCAAGAATAAATCCCACTTGATCATGGCAAATAATTCTTTTAATGTACTATTGGATTTGATTTGCTAGTATTTTATTGAGAATTTTTGCATCCATGTTCATTAGGGATGCTGGCCTGCAGTTGTGCTTGTGTGTGTGTGTGTGTGTGTGTGTGTGTGTGTGTGTGTGGTTTTTTGGGTTTTTTTTTTAGTGGAGTCTTTATCTGGTTTTGCAATCAGAGTAATGCTGGCCTCATAGAATGAATTTGGAAGTTTTCCTTCCATTTCTGTTTTTTGGAATTGTTTGAGAAGAAGAGGTATTAACTCTTCTTTAAATATTTTGTAGAATTCCCCTGTGAAGCCATCTGGCCCTGGACTTTTGTTTGTTGGGAGATTTTTGATTACTGATTCAATTTCTTTGCTGTTGAGAAATCTCCAGCTAAATTATGGGTCTTCCCTTATAGATTAAGGACTTCTTTTGTCTTGCTTCTTTTAAGATATTTTTCTTTATCACTACATTTTACAAATTTAATTACAATATGTCTTGGTATTGGCTTGCTGTGGTTGATTTTGATTGGTGTTCTCTGTGCCTCCTGGATGTAGATGTCTGTTCCCTTCCCCAGATCAAGGAAGTTTTCAGTTATTATTTCTTCAAATAAATTTTCTTCCCCCTTTTCTCTCTCTTCTTCTAGGACTCCTATAATATGAATGTTATTACATTTGGTGGAGTCACCGAGTTTCCTAGTCTATCTTCATGTTCCATAATTCTTTTTTCTCTCTTTTGTTTGACTTAATTATTTACCATTATTTTGTCCTCTATATAACTTATTCATTCCTCTGCTTCTTCCAGTCTTGCATCCATTGCATCAAGTCTGTTTCCAATTTTAGTAATTGTATTTTTCATTTTGACTGTCTCTTTAACTCTTTTATCTCTATAGTATGGGCCTCCCTGAAGTCTTCCCTTCTTTTCTCAAACCCAGTGAGTATCCTTAGATTATTGCTTTAAAATCTCCATCAGACATTTTTCACTTACATCTCTGGCCATGACCTTATCTTGTTCTTTCGTTTGGGATGAATTCCTCCATCCTGGCATTTTGTATATGTCTCTGTGTGTTAGAAAATCCTGTTATGTTTCCTGCTCCTGATAGTAATGGCTTTATGAAGCAGAGGTCATAAAGTGTCCAGGGTCTGGCACATCAGGGAGTGTCTCTGATGTGTGCTGTGTGCAGTCTGCTGTTGTGTTTTAGCTGCTCTATCCCTCAGGCCAGTTATCTGCAGAAGCATTCCTTGCCTGTAGTGTTTGGTCCTTGGCCAGAATGTATATCACTACATCTTGATCAATTTGTCTATCAATGGACATTTATGTTGCTACTAAATCTTGGCTATTATAAATAACACTGCAATAAACAGAGGTGCACATATTTCAACTGGTGTTTTCATTTTATTTGAGTAAATACCAAGTAGTAGAATTGTTGGATTATATAGTATTACATTTTGAATTTTTGAGGAGCTTCCATACTGTTTTCCATAGTAGCTGTACCAAGTTTATATATATATATCATTATCCAAAGGAAGACAGTCTAATGCTGGTACAGTGGCTCTACATAAAACCTTCTGGAATCCAAGTTACTTCCATCTTTCTGCCCCACTGTATCTAAATGGTGGCTTTAAACTCATGGTCAAGGAAATGGAGGCTGCCAATCCATTCATATTCTGGGCAGCAGGATAGAAGAGAGGAAGAATGGACAAAGCAGAACTGTTAATTATATTTTAAGGAAAGCTTTTGTGAGTTGCCATGCAATACTTCTGCTTAAATCCCAGTAGCTAAAACTTAGCCACATTGCCAACATCTAGTTGGGGGGGGGGGGGGAGGGGGGTAGGGGAAACAAGAAAAATGCACAGTTCTTTTTCATGTTCTAGTTGGTTATTTGACCAGGTGAAAATCTGAAGAAAAGAACATGAGAGCAGATACTGAAAGACAACCTGCTCTCAGTCTCAGCCATAGCTGGCATGCTTCCTGGGACACAGTGGAGCCTCACTTGGAAAGAAATGTTGATGTTTTTTATGGGTGCATAGACACAAAAAGTTCAAAATGAGAAATTTGGAGTTATATATTCAAGTTCCATTTTCAATTTGACCCATCAACTTGGAAAAGCACGTGGTTAAGATAGTCTAAGACCAAGCCTACATTCTCTTTTTCTCTTGTTGAAGTGACTGTCCCTCACATAGTAACATCAGATAATGTATGTGAGAGTGATTATGCAGTGGGTAACCCAGCTAAAGACTGAGTGTTTTGTTTTTGTTCCTCTTCTTTATTGGGATTGTGCCAGAAACCACTTTGGACTCACTGGAGAGAACCTCTTTTAACTATCAGTGAGCCTTCCTTATCATTTGCCTAAACAATAAGACATAATTTTATTTGAAATAAGAATAACTCATGGCTCCAGTTTACTAGTCAAGAAACCAGTGATTCTTAAGCTTATGTGTGCATAAGAATCAGCCAGAACCCTTGTTAAAATTTCTTTTTCCTGGTCTCCGCTGCCCAGACATTCTTATTCTATAGATATGGGATTAGACCTGGAATCTACATTTTAGCAAGTTTTCAGATAAGTTTGATGTATATGTTTAGAATAGCACTATCCAACAGAAATGTGTTATGAGCTATATGTAATTTAAAATTTTCTAGTATTCACTTAAAAAAAAGTGAAAAGAACTTGGTAAAATGAACTCTGATGATACATATAATTTAACCCATTATATTAAAAAAATTACCATTTCAACATACAATCAATATAAAAATTATTATCAGATATTTTACATTTTTTTGGTGCAAAGTCCTCAGGGTCCAGTGTGTATTTTACACTATGGTACACCTCACTTTGGACCTGCCACATTTCAAATGCTTGATCACCATATCTGGCCATGGTTATTGTATTGGATAGGGCAGGTTTAGAGGATTAGACAGTACTAGATTAAAACCACAGACGTCAGGGGCGCCTGGGTGACTCGGTCGGTTGAGTGTCCGACTTCGGCTCAGGTCATGATCTCGCGGTCCGTGAGTCCAAGCCCCACGTCGGGCTCTGTGCTGACAGCTCAGAGCCTGGAGCCTGTTTCAGGTTCTGTGTCTCTCTCTCTCTCTGACCCTCCCCCGTTCATGCTCTGTCTCTCTCTGTCTCAAAAATGAATAAACGTTAAAAAAAAAAATTTAAAAACCACAGACGTCAGAGACTGCATTTCACTCATAGTAGAGCCTAGCATAATGCCCAGAATATAGGAAGTGTTCAAGAAATTCTGGTTGGTTGGTTAATCATGTTAAAGTTTGGGCTGTAATTACATGAAGCCATGTGCTGTGACTGTGGCTTGGAAAGGAGCTCCAGGGTTTTCTGGGGCGTTCAGAAATCTGCAAGGGGCAGTTAATAGATAATCTTTAGTTTTCTATTCAGAATAACTTCAAAGGCTGATGGGAGAAGAAATTATCTTCAAAGGCTTTAAGAGAGAAAAACAGAACAAGTTAGTAAAACTGGTTGCTAGGACAACCTTCTCAGGATTCAAAGAGGAGAGTCATACATTGTAGACCTGAGCTTAGTACGACTATGATCTCTTCTTTTGTAATATACTCTCCATTTGCTTGGCTCTAAGAAAGAACAATTTTTAAATGGCTATTTAAGAGTATAATTTGGAACCAGAGGGCCATGTAGCTCTAAAAGCGTGTAAGTGCTACACCTGTCAGAAAGGCTAACATTAACAACTCAGGCAACAACAGATGTTGGCAAGGATGAGGAGAAAGAGGATCTCATTTACGTTGTTGGTGGGAATGCAAGCTGGTGCAGCCACTCTGGAAAACAGTACGGAGGTTCCTCAAAAAAATAAAAATAGAACTACCCTACAGCCCAACAATTGCACTACTAGGCATTTATTCATGGAATACAGGTGTTTCTAGGGGGCACATGCACCCCTGTGTTTATAGCAGCACTATCAACAATAGCCAAAGTATGGGAAGAGTCCAAATGGCCATGAATGGATAAAGAAGATGTGGTATATATATACAATGGAGTATTACTCGGCGATCAAAAAGAATGAAATCTTGTCATTTGCAACTATGTGGATGGAACTGGAGGGTATTATGCTTAGTGAAATTAATCAGTCAGAGAAAGACAAAAATCATATGAATTCACTCATATGAGGAATTTAAGAGACAAAACAGATGAACATAAGAGAAGGGAAACAAAATAATATAAAAACAGGGAGGGGGACAAAACAGAAGAGACTCATAAATATGGAGAACAAACTGAGGGTTACTGGAGGAGTTGTGGGAGGAGGGATGTGCTAAATGGATAAGGGGCATTAAGGAATCTACTCCTGAAATCATTGTTGCATTATATGCTAACTAATTTGGATGTAATTTTTTTTTCCAATATGAAGTTTATTGTCAAATTGGCTTCCATACAACACCCAGTGCTCATCCCAACAGGTGCCCTCCTCAATACCCATCACCCACCTTCCCCTCCCTCCCACCCCCCATCAACCCTCAGTTTGTTCTCAGTTTTTTTTAAATTTTTAATTAAAAAACATTTTTTTTAACGTTTATTTATTTTTGAAACAGAGAGAGACAGAGCATGAACGGGGGAGGGTCAGAGAGAGAGGGAGGCACAGAATCTGAAACAGGTTCCAGGCTCTGAGCAGTCAGCACAGAGCCGACACGGGGCTCGAACTCACAGACCGCGGGATCGTGACCTGAGCCGAAGTCAGACGCTTAACTGACTGAGCCACCCAGGCGCCCCTGTTCTCAGTTTTTAAGAATCTCTTATGCTTTGGCTCTCTCCCACTCTAACCTCTTTTTTTTTTCCTTCCCCTCCCCCATGGGTTTCTGTTAAGTTTCTCAGGATCCACATAAGAGTGAAACCATATGGTATCTGTCTTTCTCTGTATGGCTTATTTCACTTAGCATCACACTCTCCAGTTCCATCCATGTTGCTACAAAGGGCCATATTTCATTCTTTCTCATTGCCACGTAGTACTCCATTGTGGATATAAATCACTATTTCTTTATCCATTCATCAGTTGATGGACATTTAGGCTCTTTCCATAACTTGGCTATTGTTGAGAGTGCTGCTATAAACATTGGGGTACAAGTGCCCCTATGCATCAGTACTCCTGTATCCCTTGGGTAAATTCCTAGCAGTGCTACTGCTGGGTCATAGGGGAGATCTATTTTTAATTTTCTGAGGAACCTCCACACTGTTTTCCAGAGTGGCTGCACCAATTTGCATTCCTACCAAGAGGGTTCCCCTTTCTCCACATCCTCTCCAGCATCTATAGTCTCCTGATTTGTTCATTTTGGCCACTCTGACTGGCGTGAGGTGATATCTGAGTGTGGTTTTGATTTGTATTTCCCTGATGAGGAGCGACGTTGAGCATCTTTTCATGTGCCTGTTGGCCATCTGGATGTCTTCTTTAGAGAAGTGTCTATTCATGTTTTCTGCCCATTTCTTCACTGGGTTATTTGTTTTTTGGGTGTGGAGTTTGGTGAGCTCTTTATAGATTTTGGATACTAGCCCTTTGTCCGATATGTCATTTGCAAATATCTTTTCCCATTCCGTTGGTTGCCTTTTAGTTTTGTTGGTTGTTTCCTTTGCTGTGCAGAAGCTTTTTATCTTCATGAAGTCCCAGTAGTTCATTTTTGCTTTTAATTCCCTTGCCTTTGGGGATGTGTCAAGTAAGAGATTGCTACGGCTGAGGTCAGAGAGGTCTTTTCCTGCTTTCTCCTCTAGGGTTTTGATGGTTTCCTGTCTCACATTCAGGTCCTTTATCCACTTTGAGTTTACTTTTGTGAATGGTGTGAGAAAATGGTCTAGTTTCAATCTTCTGCATGTTGCTATCCAGTTCTCCCAGCACCATTTGTTAAAGAGACTGTCTTTTTTCCATTGGATAGTCTTTCCTGCTTTGTCAAAGATGAGTTGGCCATACGTTTGTGGATCTGGTTCTGGGGTTTCTATTCTATTCCATTGGTCTATGTGTCTGTTTTTGTGCCAATACCATGCTGTCTTGATGATTACAGCTTTGTAGTAGAGGCTAAAGTCTGGGATTGTGATGCCTCCTGCTTTGGTCTTCTTCTTCAAAATTACTTGGGCTATTCGGGGCCTTTTGTGGTTCCATATGCATTTTAGGATTGCTTGTTCTAGTTTCGAGAAGAATGCTGGTGCAATTTTGCTTGGGATTGCATTGAATGTGTAGATAGCTTTGGGTAGTATTGACATTTTGACAATATTTATTCTTCCAACCCATGAGCATGGAATGTTTTTCCATTTCTTTATGTCTTCTTCAATTTCCTTCATAAGCTTTCTATAGTTTTCAGCATAAAGATCTTTTACATCTTTGGTTAGATTTATTCCCAGGTATTTTATGCTTCTTGGTGCAATTGTGAATGGGATCAGTTTCTTTATTTGTCTTTTTGTTGCTTCGTTATTAGTGTATAAGAATGTAACTGATTTCTGTACATTGATTTTGTATCCTGCAACTTTGCTGAATTCATGTATCAGTTCTAGCAGACTTCTGGTGGAGTCTATCAGATTTTCCATGTATAATATCATGTCATCTGCAAAAAGTGAAAGCTTGACTTCCTCTTTGCCAATTTTGATGCCTTTGATTTCCTTTTGTTGTCTGATTGCTGATGCTAGAACTTCCAACACTATGTTAAACAACAGTGGTGAGAGTGGACATCCCTGTCGTGTTCCTGATCTCAGGGAAAAAGCTCTCAGTTTTCCCCCATTGAGGATGATGTTAGCTGTGGGCTTTTCATAAATGGCTTTCATGATGTTTAAGTATGTTCCTTCTATCCCGACTTTCTCGAGGGTTTTTATTAAGAAAGTTTGCTGAATTTGTCAAAGGCCTTTTCTGCATCGATTGACAGGATCATATGGTTCTTATCTTTTCTTTTATTAATGTGATGTATCACATTGATTGATTTGCGAATGTTGAACCAGCCCTGCATCCCAGCAATGAATCCCACTTGATCATGGTGAATAATTCTTTTTATATGCTGTTGAATTCGATTTGCTAGTATCTTATTGAGAATTTTTGCATCCATATTCATCAGGGATATTGGCCTGTAGTTCTCTGGATGTAAATTTAAAAAAATAAAAAATTAAATTAAAACAGAAAAAATAAAAAAAATTAAAAAATAAAAGTGTGTAAGTGCAAGCAGCAAGAATATGGGCTGAATGTTGTTTGGAAAGGGCCACCTGAAGTGAGGCACAATCACTTATAAGACCCCTGTTAAACTATTGGAATGTGCAGTTCAAGAAGAACTTTTAACTCCCAGCTGCAGACAGATCTCACTCATGGGAACCAAGAATGGGGGTCAAAGAAGTTTTTTTCCTTGGGCATGGACTATCATTAGATTAAGCAGTTTAAGTTTGTCAAGAATGTAATTATTGGTACTTAAGAGATTTTATTTTATACTTATACAGATATTAGTTGGTAATTAATCTTTAAAAAAAAACTTTATGTTTATTTTATATTTGAGAGAGAGAGAGACAGAGCATGAATGGGGGGTGGGGGGTGGGGCAGAGAGACAGAGACAGAATCTGAAGCAGGTTCCAGGCTCCAAGCTGTGAGCTGTCAGCACAGAGCCTGACATGGGGCTTGAACCCACAAGCTGTAGATCAGGACCTGAGCTGAAGTCGGGGCTTAACTGACTGAGCCTCCCAGGTGCCTCTAATTGAGAATGAATCTTTAAGTTTTTTAATAAATTCTAAATAGCAAACTTTTGTTGAACAATTACTGTATTTGTGGCACTCTGCTAAAGGTTTTCCATGTTTTTAATTCCCAGGGAAAAACATTTTGATCTACATGTTACAGATTTTTTTAAAAAATGAAATTTAGAGATATAAATAACTTGTTCAAGAATTTCTTCTGTAGGAACAGTGTAACTAAGAATCACTTTTATATTGTACTTTGCATTTTTAGAAAAGATTGCGAATATTTTTCCTCATCGTAGCCTTAATTAAGTGGCAAAATTCAAATTTATAACATGATGGTGGGGTGCCTGAGTGGCTCAGTCTGTTAAGTGTCCAACTCTTGAATGTGGCTCAGGTCATGATCCCAGCATTGTGGGATTGAGCCCCACGTTGGGCTCTGTGCTAAGCGTGGACCCTGCTTAAGATTTTCTCTCTTTCTCTCTTTCTCCTTCTCTGCCCCTCCCCCAATCATGCTCTCTCTCTAAAATTAAAAAAAAGAGAAGAGAAAGAAACATGGTGGTAAATGCATAGGGCCTTTAAAGATCTAAAGATAACAATGGTAGCTTCATGTAATGAAAGTGACATTTGAGGCACAAATTGCCCTAATGATATTAGGAGAAATTGAAATAAGTAGACATTGAAGGCAAATGCAGTGACTAGAAATAAGCTGTCAGAATCCCAGCAGGAGGGAATAGAAAGGCATTTCTACACTAACAAAGGAAGGCAGTGATGGTAATCTTTGGTAACTAGTCTTACTTATCTGATCTCTTTTATTTCCTATAGGCTTTCTATTCTAGGAGAATAATGACTGACTCTTCTACTCCATTCGTTGCCACCTTGGCATTAAATACTGATTCTTTTCCAGCTGGATATGCCTTCCTTGAACTCTGTTGAGAAGGAATAACTGGGCAAAGAACAGACTGATTTTACTCCCTTTTCCTAAACATGAAAGTAATTGACTCATTTTATAAGATAGTGCAGAAAACATTCAGAATTCAGGGAGGTAGATAAAAGTCACAAGGATTTTTCAAAAGAATACTTTTTAACCTAATATTAAGCCACAAACAGAAGTTACCTGTACTTGTTCCACAACTCTCTTTGGTAAGGGCTTGTTTTTATTTTTTAATTAAAAAAGTCTAATAGTGAAGACAACTTTCATTACCTCTCCTGCCCCCACACCCCTGCTCCCTTTGAAGGAAAGACAGGTAAATAGTCAAATTACATATTTAAGACACTGCATACTCTGACTACCTTTGTTGGATTAATGACAGTGATACCCTTTGTGATAGTCAGCTATTCCTGCCATAGTGAAAGGGAATGGAAAGTCCAGAAATTTGGGTATTTGCAGGATTGGAAGCCCCAATCTGCAATATAAAATTCAGAGAACCTTTGTGTGACCAATGCCAATAAAAATTTGTCCTCTTGGCAAGGATTAAATCAACAGGGTGACATCACATCATATCCCTTCCTAAAACCTTTTAATGGATTAAGTTAAAGGCAAGTAAATCCTTTTAGTTAGACAAATGGCCTGGAATGGTAGTTGGTGTGTGTGTGGGGGGGGGAGCAGGGAGTAAGGGTAGGGATATTAAGAGTGTGGTTCTCCCAGTGGAGCTTGATAAACTTAAGAATGCTCACTTAAGCCCAGCAAAATCATGGGACAAGAAAGCCGAAAAATATAGAAAACCCCAAAAAGTACAGCTAGAAGTATGGGATGGGATTATTTGGTTTTTGTTTGTTTGTTTGTTTTTTTTCATTTAATTGGAACCAAATAGCTAAGAAATTGACTAGAGCTGGTGCCAAAAGACCCACCATCTTAGACTAAAAGATAAGATTGATCAAGTTATAAAATTGTACTTAGCCTCCAACCTTCTATCAGCAGGAAACAGGTTAAGAAAGCAACTTAGTCTCCAAGGAAGTCATATTCTCCAATGATCTTTTCAAATATAGCTGAGGAGCAAAATAGAAAATGAAGGAAATTCTAAAGGGTGGAACCAAGGGTCACAGTAAACCATAGACTATAGAACCTTCTCATGGAGATACTTGATTCTAAAATGGACCAGTGTGCTTAGTGTATCTCCTGCTCATTCCCTTTTTAAATGGGAATATTTTGTGTGTATCCTGTACCTGTTCACCATTGTATATTGTGTTTATAAGTGAGAGGCATTTTATACTTTTAACTCACAAGTGTGATGAATTAGATTATTATTCATCAAATAATTGTTCTTCTCCACCTTTCCCTTGTGGGAGTGTATATTTTCCTGTCCCAATGACTTTGAACAAGGCCTTGCTTTGTGACTTGTGAACGTGTGAACATGTGACTTGCTTTGGCCAATGGAATGTAAATGTATGTAATACATGTAAAGGCTTAAAATGTGCATTTGGCTTGTGCTCCTCTGCTCCTATAAACTCACAGAATGAGCTTGTCTCTTGGACCAAGAAAATGTGGAGACACCTGGAACAGAACCGAGTGAAACTTGAGTGAAAACAGAAATGTTTGTTGCTTTAAGCCACTGAGTGTAGGAGTGATTTGTTACACATCATTATTACATTAATAGGTGACTAATTCACCAATTCTTTAGATGAAGAGAAGCTACATCTGGATATGATGTAGAGAAGCCAGATATCATTATAGATATAGGGTCTATCATGATTTGAGCTTGATAATATAATTAGATGAGACTTTTGGGTTGCTAATTTGGGGATGTGGTCAATGTGCTAGAGGAAGAGAGAATTAAGTACTTAGTATACAATGGTAGTCACAAGTGCTATTTGCTCCATGTTGTTTCCTCCCTTCCAGGCATGGAGTATAATTGTATTTTCTGGCCCCTTGTGATTGTGTGGGGTCAAGTAATTAGTACTGACAAATGAATTGTGAGCATGTAATTGCTAATACGAGAACCTTAAGAGCTTTCTTTTCATTTTTGCACAGGGATTGGTATTCCATGTAATGGCTGCTCTATTGGCCTGTGTCCTGAGTGAGGACATTGTTGACATCAAGCAGAGCCTACAAACACTCAATGGAAGTGTAGATAAATATCAATGATTGCTGTGTTAAGTTCACTAGAATTCTGTAGTGGTGTGGGGGTGGTAAAATCATCTTTCCCATCTATTTTTGGATTAAGTGTCTGGATGTGGGATAGATGGGTTGATATTTTCCTAATATACTCAAACTGGTTTTATGACAGCCTATTCACATTCTGCTTGTTCAGTGCCCATGCTCTATTTGTTACTAAATTTTGAATATCATCCTTGTGGCTGGCCAAAAATAATGGAAAGTGCACAGTGCACTAGTCATTTAAATTTTTTTTTAATTCTTGGATTACATTGTTGGTATAGAATCCCAAGAGAAGGCACATGATCTCACATTACCATAATACGAAGTAGAGTAGATAAAACCTGGGCTGAGACTAAGTAAGCTCTACCCTAAAAGCCTATCAAATCAGGAATATTTGATGTGAAGATTCAAATCCAAGTGTTTCCCTATCCCTTTGGAAAACAGTACTGGGAGAAAACATACTTTTCATGCCCAAGTTAAACAGTTCTGGGACTCAATACCCTTTCTGTCCCCAAGCTGAACGGTTCTAGGATAAGGAATACACTCATCTCTTTGCTAACTAATGCTGAAGACAAATAAGAACAACTTAGCCACTTGCTCCAGGACATACCTTATGAATCAACAAATAAGTATTTCTTAAGATTGAAATATGCAAATCAAGGCTCCCTTGCCTCACTGTACTCACCAGTCCAAAGTTATGCAATAAACTATGCCCAGTCCTCAACAGTTCCCCATCTTGTAAGACCTACATTACACATCACCCAAGTCAGGCACTAAAACCCTAGAAATAGAATTCTGAGACACTGTTGAGATTTTGGCAAGGTCATGTTCTGCCTCATTGCAGTAAGTCTAATAAAATTATTTCCCCTCGATCCAGTAGGGTTTTCTGACAGTTTTTTTAAGGAGTCAACGGACCAAACTGCTTTCGTAAGTGCAAAGTTTCACTAGCATGCGTGAGTATGATGAAATTCTTTTATCAGGGCTAGTGTTAAATATTATTATATGGGGAAATCTTTGCTTATTTGAGAGGGAAAAGTTTGAACACATTTCAAGTTTTAAGTATTCCATCTATCTAATGTGGACCTAAAATTAGGGTCTAGCATCATGTGCTGCCTTGAAATCTAGTGAAATCAGGAGGGCTTTTCACGGACAAAGTGCAAGTTCCTCCAGTCCATTCTGCTCTCAAGGTTAAGGTCGTCTAGCTGAACAAACTCCTTATCAGAGGGACTGGGTATAATTCCTGCATATCCCCGAGTAGTGGGCTTTAGTTTCCTGACAGTGAGTGGAATTATTCAGAGAAGCCAATCACATCCTTCCACAAGGGAGGCATGTCACCCTCTTGATACCACAAATCCCGGCTTCCTCAGCATCTGGTTGTTCACTGTTCCCAAGTACAAGCCCCATTTGTTCCCTGGTGTGTCTTCCTTCTCCATGCTGTGATTACATGACATTAGGAAACTGCTGTCAATTTCACCTATCCAGGGGCAGGAGTTATGTCTTCAGCCATCTTCATGATCCTGGGGGCAGGAATCTCTCCCTCACCAACTGGGTGAAGAGGATGTGATTAATACGTCAACATTAATTGTGTTCCTACAATGTGTCAAGCAGTATGTCAGCTGTGAGGTCACCATAGTGAACAAAACAGACTTACTCTGCCTTCACAGACCTGATAGATCTGTAAGACAGACACTAAACAAATAGTTGCACAATAATATATAATTAAAATTGTGCTAAATACTATGAAAGAAAACGTAAGGGTGCTTTTGGGAATTGTTTATGTCTTTTGAGCGTTTACCTGTTGGGTTCTTAGTGTTTGTCATGTTGATTTATTTGAGCTAATAGTATAGTTAAGATATAAACCTTTGTCAAATTTCTTGTATGCAGTTTTCTTTGTTTGCAACGTAATTTTTATATTTTAAAATGTAGATGATTTTACTTTTCTGTTGTCAGATTGGTCAATCTTTTTCCTCCTGATTGTTTTTTGTTGCCTTTACTCTTAGAGTTCTTCCCTTCCAGAAATTTGGTGACTATGTATTTATTTAATTTTGTATGTAAGTATTTTTTATTTGAAAAGAAATACATGCATATACGTCATGCAAGAAAAATGTCAAATAATACCAAAGAGCATAGAATGAAAAGTAAGGTTCCTTCCCAACCCAGATCTCCAGACACATCAATGGGTCTCAAGTACTCTTTTAGAATTTTCTATGCACATATGGGCACATACCTTTTAAGCAATGCTAGCTTATTACAAACTGTCTTCTGCCCTTGTTTCTTTTACTTAATGATATACTTAGGACATTTCTAGATTAGGTATGTATGTATACTTGTAGTCCATTTTTAAAAATAGATGCAGTTTTCCACTGAACATCTCAGAATGAACGACTATGCTTCAGTCTATGTTACATATAAGGCTACAGGGAACAGTTTTATAAATATGTCTTTGTATATGTATGTAAGAACATAAATGGTTAAATTTTCAAAACCTAGTTTGCTGGTTGAAGCAGTTGTTTGTTAAGAACCCTCTCTATATTAAGAAAATCAGTACTTCGCCAAATAATGTCATAATTATTGCTTCCTGGTTTGTCATTAAAGTTCTTTTGTGTTACTTTGGCCGTACTGAAAATATAAGTGTTTATATAGTCAAATTTAATCAGTCTTTTCCTTTATAGTGTCTGGGATTTGTATCTTGTGTAGATATATATCAAGATTAATTAATTTTTTTTCTACTACTTTTAGGATTTCATTTTTACATTTAAAGTTTTGATTCATGTAAAGCTTATTTTGGCTAAAAGAATGAGATAAGGAGCCAAGTTAATTTTTTTTCCAGATGGCTTCTCAGCATCTCAACACCATTTATTACAAATCAATTTTACCCTACTATTTGATATGTTGCCTTTATCCTATACTAAATTCCCACATACATTTAGATCTATTTCTATAGCTTATATTTTGTTCTATTGATCTGTTTGTTTATTCATGCATTGGGACCAAATCTTTTAAATTGCTGTTCTTTATAAAACATCCTATACATTACTTTCTATTCCATCTGGAATCAATTTTGGTAATGATGTCATGTGAGACTCTAAATGCCAAATAAAGTCACGCTGCAGACAGAAAGAAAGAAAGTTAAATAAAATGGAGGCAGTGGGTATATATCTCTCAGCTTGTCTGTAAAATTAGTGCGTGAAAGGTGGGAAAGAGAAAGAATAGCTTGTGACTGTAGCATTTTTGTCATTTTATTGTGAAAAATATATTATGATATTTATTATTATTAACAATATGGTAAATGAATATTTTTACAATATGGTCATTTTGATCACTTTTTCTGTCCCTATAGTCCTTTGAAATTGTTAATACTAAATTTTGCTATCTGAATAAATTATGGAAGACTATCCTTTTATTGCACTACACTACCCTTCTCCCTTTATACTTTTGCCTTTCCTGTTTTTATGATTTTTGTTTAAAAAAAAGATTTAAATGCAAGACAAAATGTTTGAATTTTGCCACAGAGCTCCAAAGAGAAGCAGTACCATGATATAACAAAAATACGTGGAGCTGAGCCCAGAATATTTGACCAATAGATTCAACTCGGCTATAATTATAAGCATTAGCTTCCTTTTAGTGAAGTACAAAATGAACTAGAGCTCTAAAGTAAACAGAAGCATTAAGCCTTGGTAGAGGTTTAAAAGTCAGACTACAAAAGAGATCGAATCCTCAATGGGATGGTATTAGGAGATGTTGGTGAGGTGATTAGGTCATGAGGGTGCACTCCCGTGAATGAGATTAGTGCCTTTATAAAAGAGACCACAGAGAGCAATATTGTTCCTTTTGTCCTGTGAAGACATAATAAGAAGACAGTCATCCACAGGGGACTCTCAGCAGACACCAAATCTGCCAGTGCCATGACTGCTTTCCCAGGCTCCTCAACTGTAAGAAGTAAATGTTAAAGCCATTGTATGACATTTCCACTATAACAGCCCGAGCAGACTAAGGGAGAGATGTGGCTGAAACCCCGTTGGAGGCTGGGTGCAGGGATGCAAGAACGTCTGCCTCCGGGGTTCCCAGACAGGCCAGGTTTGGCCACTCACAGCTGACAAAATCCAAAGGCAGAGAGACTAGCGGTGGTGACACAAGACGGGAATTCATCTCAGTGAGCCATCATCTGGAAGACAGCGGACTAGCATCTCAAAGACTGTCTCCAAAATGCCAGAAATACTTCCAAGTGTATATAAGGAAAATGTGGGGCAAAAGTTGGTGAGTGTGTGCAGGTGGGCAGTGAAGATCAAGTCGATTATTGTCTTGGGGTCTGACGTGCGGGGTCTTGCAGACTCAGGGCTGTCCTTGTTGCTTAAGAGAGTAGTTTCAGTTACCATTGCAGGATGTTTCGCCCACAGGGTCTTTTGCCTGAGTTAAGAGGCAAGCTAGAAAGAAGAACCCAGCTAGAAAGAAGAACCCAGCTAGAAAGTCTGAGGTCCACATGTAGGCAGCTGAAGTCCTCTTTCACCAAGACTTCAGTATGAAGACTCTTGTTGCCTGATATAGCTGATCAGTTCTCTTTAAATTATCCGAGGAAAAGTGAAGAAGATTCACAGAGCTGAAATACAATTTCAAGAAATGCTCTATTCTTGCTACTCATTTTCTATCAGATGGAGAATGAAACAAAATTCTTTTGAGTGTTTTTTTTTTTTAACTGTTTCAAGTTTAAAAAGCTCTTCATCCAAATTATACTAGACGTTTGCCTGACTTTTTTTTTCATGTTATAGTATTATCGGGTATGTTTTTTTGTTTCACGTTTTAATCTGACCAGAATTAACTTTTGATTATAGTGTTATGAGGTGAGAGAGAGAGATCAAACTTTGTTACTCCAATAGAAAGACATTGTCCCCAACTGTAGATCGAATAATTTATCTTTTCTCCATTTATTTGAGCTGTCACCATTTATCACCCAATTATCATATACATGAGTATTTACATATGCATGGATATGTATCTACTCATTTATATACTCAGTTATCATACAAAGGAGGCTGTTTCTGGATTTTCACTGTGTTGCCATAACACAACTATACATTTCTGTGCCTGTATGATACTGTGTTAGCCACAGCACCTTTGACCTAAGTTTTCAGAAGTTATTGTCTTGTGCCTATTTCTTTCACGTGGGATTTGCCCAGCTTCTTTCAGCTGTAGGCTTATGTCTTTTGCCAAACTTGGGAAGTTTTTGACGGCTATTTCTTTGGCTATTTTTTCAGCCCCTCATTATCTCTCTTTTTCTGGGGATCCATCAGGTAGATCTTTTGTTACTGGCCCATAAGTCCCTCAGGCTCTGTTAATCCCCCCCTCCTGGTCTTTTTTCTTTTTTCTTTTTTTTTCTGTTGCTCAGTAAGTAAATTCTATGAGCTGGTCTTCTGATTCTGTCTTCTGTCACTTCCCCTCTTCTACTGAGCCCACTCACTGAGTTTTCATGTCAGTCATTGCATTTTTTAGTTTTAGAATTTCCTTTTTTACTTATTTTTGTAATTTCCATTTTTTAAAACCTATTTCTTTGTTGATATTTTCTATTGTGTGTGTGTGTGTCTTTTGTTTTTTGTTGTTTTTTTTTTCCATGAAAATTTGTAATTGCCTCTAGGAGCATTTTTTATTATGGCTGCTTTAAAATCTTTGTCAGATAATTCCAATATTTGATTCATCTCAGTATTGGCAGTTGATTGTCTTTTCTCATCCAATTTGTGATTTTCCTGGTTCTTGGTATGATGAATGCTTTCTGTTGCATCCCAGCATTTGGGGTATTGTTAGGAGGCTCTGAAGCCTATTTAAATCTTATATTTTAGCAGGCAATTAAGATGCAGGTCTTGGCTTACTTTTGTGGGCTGTGGTTCCAATGATAATTTAATTTCTAGAGCTCTTACAATGCTATTCTAGTCTGCTTAGTTCACCTGAGGCTGCTGGGGCTCCTGTTGTACCCACTGGTACCTCCTGCTGGGGCCGAATACCCTTCTCTGGTCCTGGTGCTTCTAGGTGGTCAGGAGAGACACCAGCTGGCCCCCAGAGGGAGAACAGTCCCTGGGCTGTCTGGTGCTGGCAGGATCTCCCTCAGGCCCTGCTGGTGCCTTGTACGGGGGTGAGAGATGCCTCCCTGGGCATGCCAGTGCTTCTAGCCTGGAGGTGGAGGATGCTGGGGGCCCATAGAAGGGAGAGTGTTTTCCTACTTCTGCTCTCTGGGCTGCTGGCTTTTGGTAGGTTTCCCGCCTGATCTCTATTGGTGCCTAGGGCAAGGAAGAGCCTACCTCATTTACCTCATGCTCCAGGGGTAGAGGGGAGGCAAAAGTACCCCTACCCGTCTTAGTTTTTACTGGGACTCTTCAACCAAAAGACAGATTGGGGTGGCGGGGTGGCTCAGTGGGTGAAGTGTCCAGCTCTTGGTTTCAGCTCAGGTCATGATTTCATGGTTTGTAGGATGGAGCCCTGCGTCAGGCTCCACGCTGACAGTGCGGAGCCTGCTTGGGATTCTCTCTCTCCCTCTCTCTCTCTGCCCCTCTCTGCCCTGCACTCTCTGTCTCTCTCAAATAAATAAACATTAAAAAAAAGGATTAACCAGAGAAAAATGGCTTATTAACACATGTATTGCACATCAAGGTGGGAAAAACCTAAACCAAAAGTGAGTTAAAATGGCAGTTAAGAATTTCAGCTTCTATAGCATCTTCAACAAAGCATACATTTGTAGAGAAGGGATACATTTGTAGCATACATACATTTGAAAGCATACATTTGTAGAGAAAGGGGAGCAGCTGTAGTGTTCCAAGGGTGACAAGCTGTGGAAAGGTAAACCTATGGGAGGAAACTAGTGGAGTAAGGTTTGTTTGCAGATTCTTCTGGTTCATCTCTGGGCTGACAGGAGTCTGTCTTCAGTGAAAGAATTAAATCTCCTTTAGGCAGAAAAAGGGGAGCCTTCACTGCCTTTGCTGCTTTTTTAGAGCCTTCAGTTCCAAATAATTTTTATGTCAAAAATGTATATTGTGCAGTGACATATTGCAGCTTCCTTCAGGGGTACAGGGGTTGTGAAATACACACTTGGGTTGTCTTCTGCCCAAAGTGGGGGAGCAGGGAGGTGCTGGACTGCTTTGCCGTCTCCCTGACAGCCAGCTGCTGCCAGGTGGTCTTGAACGATGGGCAAGATCCCTGCCAAGTGTCTGCCAGGCTGCCCCTTCTCAGATGCTTGGGCCATAGGGAGTGACACAGGTAGACTGAGGGACCTTATGACAAAAAGCTGTCTAGTTCTTTGCCCTTATTCCTATCTCTGTTCTTACTAGGACCTGTACCCCTGCCTTACTGTAGGTCCCCCTTGTAAAGGTCAAGGAGTTAATGTTTTATTTGGAGTCTTCTGGCGTAAGAGATAACATCTAAGGAGTGTCTAGGTGAGGTCTCGTGAATGTTTTTCAAGACCAATGACTCCAAATACCTGGATGCCGAGACCACTGGCTCCAGGGCACAAGTGAGTTATGGAGCACTCATCCTTGTACCACCAGTTCTTGGATGACTGGGAGGACACGTGCACCAGACCAGAATCGCGAATAAAAATCCCAGACCCCAAGCAAGGGGTCTCCTATCCCTGCAGTTTCCCAGATGCTCCATTTGTATCTCTCAGTGTATCTATACATATCGTCAATAAAACTCTGCATTCACCTTCTGCTGGCTCACATTTGATTTACATCTTTCGTGAAGCCAACGACCCTCTCAACTCATCCCATGGGATCCCCTCCAGGTCCTTGGACCTGGCCTGCCTGCATCAGAAGCATGGTGTTCTTGGGGGTTCTTTTTGGTCAATGCCTGTTGGCAATTCCAGATTGTGGTTTCTTCCCTGTGCTCAGTTTGAGATGTATGGAAGACAATCAGAAAACTCAGGGAACTCATGGCCTTGTGGTTCTTTCAGTTCTGAGGTCTGTCGGTAGTTTGCCTTCTTTTCTTCATCTTTCAGAATCCACACTAACAGACTTGACCAAGCTCTGCATGGCTTCCAGCAGACTAAAGCCTTGTCCTTGGGACCACACAGCCTACCCCCACCCCCACCCCCCTTAAGTTCCAGCCTGGAAAAGCTCAAGGCTGCCAAAAGAATGCACTGTTTTTCCTAGCCAAATCCTGGTGATAGGAACCTGTTTTTCCTCTCCATAGAGCATTTGCCTTAGAAAACTCACTATTATAAATTTTTTCTCTGTCTCTTTGTGATGTATATGTACCTTCTACAACGCAGCAATTTCTTTCTCAAGGACTTGGGAGAAATTATTTTGTTTTATTTCTTGAAATGTAATCATCGAAAAGGGTAGGGCCAGTTAGCAGAGTGAGATGTCCTAATCACACCCCTTGACATCCTTCAGGACTTTTTCTTTGGTGTGTACGTGGTTTTTGAGGGTGAGGAATACAGGAAGGCTCCCTGGGCAGGTCTGGATTGGGGTCCCTCATGAGGTTCCCGTCAGACAATGGCTGGAGTTGGGACAAGCAGAGGGCTAGAGCAGCTGGGGACTGGCCAGGCAACCCTCTCACTTCCGGTTGTCTTGGGGGTCTGAGTCTGTGATCTCTCCCTGGGGCTGGTCTTGGCCCCAAGACAGTTGGACTCTTTACATGGCAGCTGCAGGCTTCAAGGACAAGTATTCCAGGGACCAGGGCAGAGGCCATAATGCCTTTTCTGATCTAGCCTTGAAAGTCAAGTGGCATCCCTTCCATCAAATTCTAAATATAATGTTACAAATGTTCCAAGTGAGTCACACGTCTGCCCAGACTTAGGGGGAGGAAAAGCAGACCCATTTCATAATGGGAAGAGTGTCAAGGTCACATTGTAGATGAGTCTGAGGAATGGGAGATAATGCTGTGACCATTTTTGGGAAATGCAATTTGCCACAATTATCTACTTTTCAAGCATTCTGATTTAATATGCTATAGTCTTTTCTATCTACAAATAGAAATGCTTCTTTGCCCCTACATTTTCTATGGGAACTTCAGATTCCCTCCCTTTTTTGTGAGAGTTTACAAAATGGTAGGCATTTCTCCAGGGCCTATAAAGCTAGGAGAAATAGGCTTTATAAACACTGCTAGAAATCTTTGAGTCTGAGACCTTTTTTTTTATCCAATTCATACTGTGGGCGATGGCCAGAGCACCTTTATTATTAGTTCTCCATTCAAACCCAGGGACTCCAGCCTCCTGAATTTTGTTTCCATTTTAAAAATAAAGCAATAAAAATTGGTAGTGAGATACAAAAATTAATAACATTAATTTTCCTGTCCTTGAAAGTAATTACATGCTCACTGAAGAAAGTTGAGAAAATAGAGATAAGTTAAAAAGAAGAAAATAAAATCAGTGGGACTGAGTTTGAACTTCAAAAAACCTTAATTAAGAATCACAATTTCTTGATAACAGAAAGCATTTTCCCCCCTCTGTAAGGCTATTTAGGGAAAGACAATAATATGCAAAGGTGAGGGGTTTTGTTTTGTTTTGTTTTTAAGGTTTTAAAAATCCACACCTTCTCCTGCCTTTAATTATCCAGAGAATATCAACAAAGGGAGATGAAGATATTTCCCCCCACAGAGATAAATCACAAGTCCAAGTCTGGATGACTTTCAGGGACTCCTAAGTAGTCTGAGCCTACCTGGAAGGGTGTTAGCATGGAAAATGAGGAAAACGTAGTTTGTGAAGCAGCTCTACTTTGTAGGGAGCCGAATGTTGAGATGCTTGAATTTTTTCCCCCTTCTTAACTGGGTTTGCTTTACGTCTGATGTGATGGACAGACGCCGAGGCTACAGGGCACAGCTGTTGGATCCTCACATAGGATGGAAATCCTGTCTTTGCCCATCTCCTTCTGTTTGTGCCGTTCCCCGGACTCCTTTTATTTTTTAAACTTGGCACTGCAGTTAGTTTTCTCTTCCAGTACTTACTTCTAGACTCAGGTTTAAATTTTTGGCAAGCATATTTTTTTCCAAATCATTTTAGTGTCGTCTGTGACAGAGCTAAATTTATACTGTATGTAATCTCCGTATTTTGACTGACGCAATTTTCTTCATTGATTTTAACACCCAATAGCACAAATTTATAAACAGTCTTTGTACAGTTACTTCTTACCCAGAGATGCAGTAGAATCCTGAGGATACAAGATTTGAGGCCTTCAGAGTTTAAAGAACTTTTCCCCAAATAATTTTCTACTACAATACTCAACTCCATCTACAAATATAACCACTATTGACTTTGGGGTCTATATTTTTTCAATCATTTATTTTTCTGCAATGTTCTTTTTAGATATAAATGGGATTATGTCAAAAATACTACTTTGTAACCTGCACTTTTCCATGTTTTTCAAGTCCATATATATAGATTTCTATAATTTTTAATGGCTCAATAGTAATCCATTATGAGAGTTGATTATGTCATTAATCAACTTACTATCAGACGTTTTGGTAATGTCCAGTTTCTCCCTTTTAGCAAAAATAATGAGAGGAACATATTTTTTAAAAAAGTTTTTACACAGGGACGCCTGGGTAGCTCAGTTGGTTAAACGTCCAGCTTTGGCTCAGGTCATGATTTCACGGTTCGTGAGTTCGAGCCTCACGCTAGGCTCTGTGCTGACAGCTCAGAGCCTGGAGCCTGCTTCAGATTCTGTCTCCATCTCTCTCTGTCCCTCCCCCACTCACTCTCTTTCTCTCTCTCTCTCAAAAATAAATAAATATTTTTTTAAATAAAGGTTTTGCACAGCCATTAGGCTTTCCTAAAATAATGTAGAATTTCTGGGTCAAAGCACATGCAAAAATTTAAATTTAAATTTGATTTGTATAGCCAAATGGCCGTCTAAAAAGCTTACAATCTTTGATTTCTCCCATTGGGTTCCCCATGTGTCAACATTATTGCATATTAGTTAAAAAAAACAAAAAACAAAAGACTTGTGAGTTTGATAGAGAAAAAGGCACCCCAAATAAAATCCAGTTCTTACAGGGTTACAGGAACTTGCAAGGTTCTGTGTCTTGCATGTTCAAACAGTCTTGCATGTCTATGTCTACCTCTTCCATTCCATCTTATACCCTTTGCCACCCTGCTCACTGTGCACCAGCTCTTTCCCACTTTAGGGCCTCCCACATCTTTGCTTCTTCTACATTGAATGTTGAACGCTCATGTCCCATCTTTGAAGTCTCAGTTTTACATTCCTCTGATCTCTTTAAGTTCGATGGGAAGGATGGGTTGGATGGGGGTTAATCTTCATCTATTATAGCAAGGAATCAATAAAGTGTAATTAAAAGTAAATCAAGAAATTTGGCTCCTGTCTGCTCCACATGGACTGCCTTTTCCAAAAGTCTAGTCTGAGTCCACCCTGTAGACTCGGGATTCTGAAAAGTTGCAAGAGAGGACAAGCCCCAAAGCACATGTGCTTTCCAAATCTCTGCTTGCATCCTATTGGTAATGGCCCATTGACCAACCACCAACATGGCCAAGCCTAGATTCAAGGATGGAAATATAGCCTCTACCTCTCAATGGGAAGACCCCCAAAGTCATATTGCAAAGAAGAGTGAAAACAGGGATATGAGAACTTATCGTGGCTGATTTGCAAAACATTTTGCCAACATTGCCATTTTGTAAACAATCTCACACACTACTTTCCTCCCTCTCCTCTTCTTCCTTTTATCCTCCTTGCCTTTCTCTTCTTCCTTTCCCTCCTTCTTTCATTTGCTTCTGGGTATTTCTTTTTAAAATTAAGAGCTTAGAGGGGCACTTGGGTGGCTCAGTCGGTTGGGTGTCTGGCCTCGGCTCAGGTCATGATCTCGCAGTTTGTGGGTTCAAGCCCTGCATCGGGCTCTGTACTGACAGCTCAGAGCCTGGAGCCTGCTTTGGATTCTGTGTCTCATTCTCTCTCTGCCCCTCCCCCACTTGTGCTCTGTCTCTCACTGTCTCTCAAAAATAAATAAACATAAAAAAAATAAAAAGAAAATAAAATTAAGAGTTAGAAAGTTTTGTCTTAATGTGAAATAGTCAGGAGTAGTTTGTCCATTCCCTGTCGGTAGGAATTATGGGAAACACTTATTAGAGCTACTTGAAACAAAACATCAGAAGTTCTTTAGGAGACTGAAAGACTATCATAAATTTACAGAGCCGCCCCTTCTGCCATTTCTGTCTGTTTGGTGGCTAAAATTAAACTTCGAGTAGGGTTGAAGTTGAAGTGGTCACTTTCTGTGAAGACCTCAGATATTCGTTTAAATTATGAGAGTAACAAAGGGGTAACCATCAAGCAACACTGATCTTTAACTAGAAAACATAAAAATTTCCATTATGACTTGTTCTGAAGTCATCATTCACAACATTAGTAGGTTCTGGTGGGTTATGTTATGGATATATTTGCCTAGGAAGTTTTCCATTTTGATGTAGTCAGCTATTTCTAAATTAGCATTTCTTAAAACATATTCAGGTCAAAACTAAATATACAATCTTTTTTTTGTTGCTTTTGGTAAAAGTCAGTAAGTCTTGGAAAGTCCATATAGAACACTCCCCATTTGAAGATTCATGAGTCTTCTTTAATATTCCACATTAAATTTTGAGATGTCTTGGTATAAATATACCTATTTAACTCTGCTTAACTCAGTGTCTCCCGGACTTATCTGACCATGGAAATCTTTATTTTTCAAGTCACACGTGACAATATTTTTCAGAATACAATTTAGCACTTACTTCCATAAAAGAATGGCCCTTAGACACACAGTATTCCTTCTGCAATGATTGAGAATAGAGACTTAATAATGTCATTACTTATCCGAGGATTGACATCTTTAGAAATATTAGTCATCAGAGTTTGGAACACCTACAAATGAAGAAAAGAATATCTTAATCAGTGTACTGCTTGACAAGAAGTATTTGTTTAATGGGGTATTACCATATCCTTTACTAACAAACCAAATAAAGATGTAAAGGAACCAGGTCTTATTGATGAAGCATGGGAAAATAAAATTTCCCCTGAACTAAAAGAGAAAAACGTATCTGATTCTTGTTTTCTTCTAAAAATATTTTTTCTCCATGGAGTTGGAAAAATGAAAGAACTAAAGATTTGGAAATAAATGAATTGATATTCTAGAAACCTAGGTCCCTTAAAGCAGATATCCTCATGGCTCATGAGGGTGAGCTCTTTTCATTTAGAATCCCATCCTGTCACATACCAGAAAAGGAATTCTAATCTGGAAAAGTGTAACTGTATGCATTATGTAGTTCATTGCCATATGCTACTTGGGTGATACCATGATTGAATGGGGTTGGTTCATCAGAGTTAGATAGTCTGCAGCATAACAGCAGCTTCTAACATGTTCTTTGGGGATGAAATTGAGGGAGGAAGATGGGACAGTCATGGGAGACTTTAGTTCATCCAAAGAGGCTTTCTTCAAGGGAGAAGATGAGGAGGGGCCAGGGTAGCAGGCAATAGGTAGCTCTCATAAGATAAGATAAAAAGTAAATTAAAAAAATAAGAACAATTTTTATCCATTTAAGGAGAGACTTAAAAATTTATTTCCTAGTGGTTCGGGTAATGAATTCATTCTTCTTGGCCTTGTGTACTTTTTGCAGTCTTTGGATATTAATTGTCTTCCAGATCCTTCTTTTTGTTTATTCTCTTACGACATTTAGATTCATGACTTCAGTGACTATATTCTGAACTACTTATTGTATCAGCAAGAGCTGTTGGCATATTCCTCCTCCAGTATATGAATGATGTCAAAACAAACATCAATTTTTAATTTCCTTAGCATATTTAATATCCATTGATTGCCAAGTATGGGACCCATCAATTTCAGATGATGTATTTCTCATAGAATGACTGAATGGTTCATGATGTGAACATCATTCTATAGTAAAGCTACACAGTCACTGCAGAAGTCTTATTGTTCTAATAGTTGTCTCCTTTGGCCACTTCTATGTGTGTGTGTGTGTGTGTGTGTGTGTGTTTGTGTGAAATGAAGTCCTGTTGATAATAAAAGGATATTGTTCCTCTGAGTCCTTCCTTATTTGCAGAATACTAAGAACTATTTCAAATTCTCTACAACTGTTCAGGAAATCTCCAGGGGGTGCCTAGTGTGTACTGTGAATGCAGTCATCCAAGGTGCCATTTCCTGCAATATGTCCTCAGAGACAGATTCTCTGAGTTCTAATATGGTACCCTCCATTTGGTATCCTCTTTCTTTGCTTTCTAGCTGCTGTGGTGATATTCCCTGTTGGTGTTTCTTAATTCAAAACTTAGACTCTTCTGGCTCATTGTTCACATAAAAGTTATGTTCTACACTCCAATATGTTTACAGTACTGAATAGGAGTGTTGTCAGTTAAAGATGGTCTCACATTTCTTTGTTTCTCTTCCCAATGAGTGCTAGAGTCTAATTCTCCTACCCTTGAATCTCGGTCGGCTCTGGTAGTGAGTTGCTAGACCAATAAACGTGACAGAAAGGACATTCTAGGATTTCTGAGTGTACATAAGAAGTTTTGCAATTCCCCAGTGGACATCTTGAAATAATTACTCTGAGGTAAGCCCGCTACTGCAGAAGTCCATCCTAACTGTAACTACCATGCTTTGTGATAGCCCAAGCCAGTCATATGAAGAGGTTCATGGAAAGAGATATTGCTATGCCCCTATTGTCCCATCCATACCAGCCCAGTCACTAGACATGAATGAAGAAGCCATCCTGGTCACTCATCTCCAGCAGACATAACATGAAGAGGAACTGAGGAATCAACTGAGTCAAAACAGAAGCCCCAGACATGTGACCCCATCCCAACTCTCCCTGGCCATTTGAGTCCCCTATTGACTCAGTTACTGTGGAGCAGAGGCAGGCTATTCCCACTTGCTCTGTTCGATTCCCGATCTACAACATCACGAGCATGATAAAAATGATTGTTGCTGTATGTCACTAAGTTTTGGGCAGTTTATTTCTATCTTGGTCCATTCAGTCTGCTCAAACAAAATGCCATAAAATGGGTGGGTGGGTGGGTGGATTATGAACAATGGAAATTTCTTCCTGGAAATTCTGGAAACTGGGAAGTCCAAGATTATAGCGTGAGCAGATTTAGTGTCTGGTGAGAGCCCACTTCCTGGCTCATACACAGCATCTTTTCAATGTAACCACACATGGTGGAAGCGGGAAAAGGAGCTTCCTCTGTCTTTTATAAAGGTGCTATTCCCATACATGAGGGAACTAAATCTCATGACAAGTACCTCTCAAAGGCCTAACTTCCTGATACCATCACCCTGAGGGTTAGAATTTCAACACGTAAATTTTGGGGGAGACACAAACATTCAATCTATAGCAGTTACACAGCAAAAGATGACTGGAACAGGGAGAACATTCGCTTGCCTCCACTTATGCCATCTGATGTCACCAGGGTAATAAGCAGGTTCCCTGTACTCTCATTGCTGTTTAAAGATTTTAGGGGAAACAGCTGTCCCCTGACCTCTGGCATGAATCACTGGACGGAAGACCAAGAGAAATTTGAGAAGGTATGAGCAGCACACATCCTGTTATATTCAAAATTGTTCAACTAGAAAATCAACCTAAATAATGAGAACAAGGAACAGAAACTCTAAAGAGAAAAAAAAAATCACTTACAAAGAAATGGGAATTAGAATGTCATCAGACTTTTCAGCACCACCATTGAAAGCTTAAGGAAAATAGAATAGCTACAAAATTCTGAAGGAAAATAATTTTCAATCTAGAATTTTACTAGAAACTATCAGAATATCAAAATTTTCTATCGAAATAGAAAAAAAAGTATCTCCTATGTCAACTTTTCTAAGAAAGTACTGAAAGATGCTCTTTAAACACCAAGGAAAAACCAAGATGCAAGAGTCAGGGCAGAAGAGACAAGGGGAAGTCTTAAGATTCTAGCTATGATGCACACCTAAACAATGCCAATCTAGATTTGAGCTCTAGCTCTGGGCTTTAAAAAAAAAGGGGGGGGGGCTGGTTAACCACATAAAAAATGTACTGAACGTATTTTACAGAACTATAGGAAATTTTAAGAAGATTTTGACAAAGAAAATTAGCAAATTAATTCCAGATGAAATAGAAAATTGTAGAAGACAGAAAATAAACTTTTAATATACCTCTGACTCACCAGGGAGCAGTATACATATAGTCACAGTCATAAGAGGGAAAAAATGAAAATGGGGATAAAAATTATAAAGGGAGGGTCCTTGGGTGGGTCAGTCAGTTGGTTAAGCATCTGACTTCGGCTCAGGTCATGATCTCACGGTTGGTGAGTTTGAGTCCTGCATCTGGTGAGCTCGTGCCCCACTTCTGCTTCCATTGGCAGGCCACTACAGCCTGGCCTCACATTGGGTGAGCTGGAGACCCGCTTCTGGTGAGGTCGAGCCCCACTTCAGGTGAGCCCCACTTCTCTGTCTCTCCCTCTCTCTCTCTGCCCCTCGTTCACTTGCACCCTCTCCCTCTAAAAAAAAAAAAATTATAAAGGAAGGAGGTGGAGGAGGAAAGGGAAGTTGGGAGTGAGTTAAATCTTTATTAAAACATAAGGTCATAGATATTGCTTTAAATGGATAACACAAGAGGTGATATGTCTTTTGTTTAGAAATATGGACATAAATATCAGAAGAAACAGTCAATTGAGTTGAAAGCTTGTTCTATGGAATGGGATGAAGGGAGGAAAACAGAGGGGAACAAGGAAATGCTGAGTTATATATAAACCTTTTAGTAACATTTGAATTTTTAAATTACTTACATGTAATACTTTTATAAATGTGAAAAAATATTTGCCCTAGACCCATGTCTAGATATTAAAAATAAGATAAGAGGTTCTTTTTTTTATGTTTATTTGTTTATTTTGAGAGAGAGAGAGAGAGAGTGCATGCAAGCAAGGGGAGGGGCAGAGAGTGAGAGAGAATTCCAAGTAGGCTCTGCACTGTCAGTTTGGAGCCTAATGTGGGGCTCAACAGGGGGCTCAGTCTCACAAACCAAAAGATCATGACCTGAGCTGAAATCAAGAATCAGACACTTAACTAACTGAGCCATCCAGGCACCCCCAGATTAGAGGTTTTTAGGAATGAAAATATATACTTTTTTTCTCTCATTAGAAAAGTAGTACGTTTGTTAACAAAATAAAAAATGCAAAAATGCTCAATGAAGAAAATGATTATCATACAGAGATGATCACTATTAATGTCTCATTGTATTCTCTGATATTTTCTGTTTATGTAACATTTAAGGAACCAATTTATTGAATAGGATGAATCTCTTGGAGTCAAAATCCTGCCTATACTATGTTGAGACCTTTTATTTCCTCTGTCCCTTAGTAATACCATGAAAGGCCCTATAACTTTCCTTTCAATTTCAGTTATTAAATTAATTCTAGTGCCAGTAGAAACTTTCATATCATCTTATCATCATTTAAAACAGTATCTTCTTCAGCCTGATTTGGTTTGAGGCTTCAGGCTTTGGTTTGAGGGATGTAGAGAGTGGAGGCAGCATGATCCTCTTTCCCTCTTTTTCTCCTTCCATATTTCAGTACTTTTTCCTCCCCCATTGGCATTGGGAGGAACTCAGGGGAAAGCACACAGGGCAGGGTGTCCAACTGGGTGTGGATTGCAGTGCTTTTTCTCTTCACTTCACTGTACCTTAGTCAACAGCTGACAGCAGAACGCTTGGCTCTCCTGTGGCCAAAAAAAAAAAAAAAAAAAAAAAAAAAAAATCCTACATGCTTTATATACTGGTATTTTGAGCTAGAACATTTACATTACCTTTTAAAAATTGCATATCCAGGGCAAGAGCCTGGGTGGCTCAGTCAGTTGAGTGTCCGACTTCAGCTCAGGTCATAATCTCACGGCTCGTGAGGTTGAGCCCTGAATGTGGGTCTGTGATGACAGCTCAGAGCCAGGAGGCTGCTTCAGATTCTGTCTCCATCTGTCTCTGCCCCTCCCCCACTCGTGCACACACACGCGCGCGCACACACACACACACACATACACACACTCTCAAATATAAATAAACATGAAAAAAAATTTAATTGAATATCCAAGAAAATATAAACACCTTTTGCAATTTGATGTACTATATCATTCATTTAAAAAATACAGAACCAAACATTTCTTTAACAATGAAATACGTTAAATCATTCCTTTTTTCCTCCATGGACTCTTATTGTCATTCTATGCCTGAATAGAAACAACAATATCCATGGAATTTAGAGTAATGTAATATATTTTCTCTGTAAAGCCTTTTATTGATACTTATTACATATACATAGTCTTTTTTTTTTCCCCAAAAACTTTGGACAATTTGGCTCTGAATGTTAAAAAAATTTCTCCTTGGGGTGCATGAGTGGCTCAGTCCATTGAGCTTCTCTGACTCTCGATTTTGGTTCAGGTCATGATCTCATGGTTTGTCAGATTGAGCGCTGCTTCGGGCTCTGTGCTGACAGGGCAAAGCCTGTTTGGGATTCTCTCTCTCTCTCCCTCTCTTTCTGCCCCTCCCCTGCTCATGTGCATACACACTCTCTCTCAAAACAAATAAATAAACATCTAAAAAAATTTCTTCTTGATTGGGTTATTTCAACAACCGTAAATTCACAATTAATCAAAGCAACACAAATATTTTACATTTTGATGAATAATAATGAAATATAAAAAATAAAATATTAATGGGAAGGCATCTCTTAATATGATGGATGGTGCTTCTTCCCCAATTACTTCATTTATCAATTGCTACTTATTGCTAGAATGAGAGAAGGTTCGGCATGCACCCTATTCCTATTTTTCATCTTTCTGGAAATAAACACTGAGAAAATGTGATTACATACATATGTAGATGAAATGGAAGGAGTTTTGTTATAGCAATGCCAATCAACTCTTTGGATGCTTTCTGAGTTGTTTTTGAAAAATCATATAGTTATCTTTGCTGAAAATTATTTTTGATAAGGTATCAGCTGGCAAGTCAATTAAATCTCCAATTTTGTTAACGAATAACGAATAATTTTGTTAACGAATAAGAAATCATCTGACTTGCAAAAAGATTGATCTACTTATTGAAGGCATTTATTCCATTACTAGAAAGCTTATCAAAAACACCTTCTTGAGAGTTATCAGTGACTACCTATCTCATGTTACTAACTTAGAGATGCTTAGCTTTGCTGAGTTAAAAGGAAGGGAAACTATGGTAAAAATAAGCCTATAATACTGAAAAATGTGCATTTAAGGATTTTTTTCCTCATAGGCTGTTAATAAATCCAGGTCAAATTAAATAATTTTTTGGTTGTCTAAAATGGTTTCCTTCTACAAAATGAATCTACTGCTGGACACTTGAAAATTATATTACTATCTATAATAAACATTCATATACCGATCACGGATTTAATAATTATTAATTTTTGGCCACATTTGCTTAATTTTTTTAAGTATTTTATGGTAAAATAGAGACATCAAATTATTTCTCCTCCGTGTATTTCATTAGATGTCTCTAAAAATAGAACATTTCCTGCATAATCACAATAACACTGTCACGCCTACAAACTAACAATAACTTCTTAATATATTATAGATAGTGCACAGAGTCCTATCGTGAGTTGATGCCCATATTAAACAATACACCATTGCCTTCACTATTTCTTACTGCATTGTCTTTGTTCTCAGCGTCCTCTGTCTGGGAAATGACACATTTGACAAAATCATAGTTGGAGGAAGGAAAAGGCAAGGTCATTAAACAAATATCGAAGTTATTCCTAGCATTCGGTTTTGCAATATATCTGATGTCAAAGTACAGGGGAAGGAAAAATCTCTTCCTCTACCCATCGTGGGTCCTCCAGCTGGTGCCCTGTACATTGGACTGACAAAGAGAAAAACACACAGAAGTTTGTACACAAGTGTGTCACATATGTAAAACATGGGAGTCCCTGTTTGGTTATAACTTCAGTTTATATTGCTTCTTAGCAAAGGAACAATCAATGTCTACAGAAGTGACAAGAACAAAAGAAAAGGGCCTTGAGTCTTTGAGGACAAACTGTGAAGGCAAATATATGGGAGACTAAGAGTAGATTAAAGCTTGTTAGTAAAGTTTGTTAGGTAGATTCCTCTGGGGCCACTTCTAGATTGATAAGGGTCTAAAGCTGTCTCCTGGGATTAACTTATATCTTTCCTGCTAGATGGGGATGGGGGATGGGGCCACACATTTGTAAATGTATATCCTGCTTTTATTTAAATGAGGGAAGGCAGAGTGGTTTTCTTTTTTTTTTAATATGTGAAATTTATTGTCAAATTGGTTTCCATACAACACCCAGTGCTCATCCCAACAGATGCCCTCCTCAATACCCATCACCCACCCTCCCCTACCTCCCACCCCCCATCAGCCCTCAGTTTGTTCTCAGTTTTTAACAGTCTCTTATGCTTTGGCTCTCTCCCACTCTAACCTCTTTTTTTTTTTTTCTTTTCCTTCCCCTCCCCCATGGGTTTCTGTTAAGTTTCTCAGGATCCACATAAGAGTGAACACATATGGTATCTGTCCTTCACTGTATGGCTTATTTCACTTAGCATCACACTCTCCAGTTCCATCCACGTTGTTACAAAGGGCCATATTTCATTCTTTCTCATTGCCACGTAGTATTCCATTGTGGATATAAACCACTATTTCTTTATCCATTCATCAGTTGATGGACATTTAGGCTCTTTCCATAATTTGGCTATTGTTGAGAGTGCTGCTATAAACATTGGGGTACAAGTGCCCCTATGCATCAGTACTCCTGTATCCCTTGGGTAAATTCCTAGCAGTGCTATTGCTGGGTCATGGGGTAGGTCTATTTTTAATTTTCTGAGGAACCTCCACACTGTTTTCCAGAGCGGCTGCACCAGTTTGCATTCCCACCAACAGTGCAAGAGGGTTCCCCTTTCTCCACATCCTCTCTAACATCTATAGTCTCCTGATTTGTTCATTTTGGCCACTCTGACTGGTGTGAGGTGATATCTGAGTGTGGTTTTGATTTGTATTTCCCTGATGAGGAGCGACGTTGAGCATCTTTTCATGTGCCTGTTGGCCATAGGGATGTCTTCTTTACAGAAGAGTCTATTTATGTTTTCTGCCCATTTCTTCACTGGATTATTTGTTTTTCGGGTGTGGAGTTTGGTGAGCTCTTTATAGATTTTGGATACTAGCCCTTTGTCCGATATGTCATTTGCAAATATCTTTTCCCATTCCGTCAGTTGCCTTTTAGTTTTGTTGATTGTTTCCTTTGCTGTGCAGAAGCTTTTTATCTTCATGAAGTCCCAGTAGTTCATTTTTGCTTTTAATTCCCTTGCCTTTGGGGATGTGTCAAATAAGAGATTGCTACGGCTGAGGTCAGAGAGGTCTTTTCCTGCTTTCTCCTCTAGGGTTTTGATGGTTTCCTGTCTCACATTCCGGTCCTTTATCCACTTTGAGTTTATTTTTGTGAATGGTGTGAGAAAGTGGTCTAGTTTCAACCTTCTGCATGTTGCTGTCCAGTTCTCCCAGCACCATTTGTTAAAGAGACTGTCTTTTTTCCATTGGATGTTCTTTCTTGCTTTGTCAAAGATTAGTTGGCCATACTTTTGTGGCTCTAGTTCTAGGGTTTCTATTCTATACCATTGTCTATGTGTCTGTTTTTGTGCCAATACCATGCTGTCTTGATGATTACAGCCTTGTAGTAGAGGCTAAAGTCTGGGATTGTGATGCCTCCTGCTTTGGTCTTCTTCTTCAAAATTACTTGGGCTATTCGGGGCCTTTTGTGGTTCCATATGCATTTTAGGATTGCTTGTTCTAGTTTCGAGAAGAATGCTGGTGCAATTTTGCTTGGGATTGCATTGAATGTGTAGATAGCTTTGGGTAGTATTGACATTTTGACAATATTTATTCTTCCAACCCATGAGCACAGAATGTTTTTCCATTTCATTATATCTTCTTCAATTTTCTTCATAGGCTTTCTATAGTTTTCAGCATACCGATCTTTTACATCTTTGGTTAGATTTATTCCTAGGTATTTTATGCTTCTTGGTGCAATTGTGAATGGGATCAGTTTCTGTATTTGTCTTTCTGTTGCTTCATTATTAGTGTATAAGAATGCAACTGATTTCTGTACATTGATTTTGTATCCTGCAACTTTGCTGAATTCATGTATCAGTTCTAGCAGACTTCTGGTGGAGTCTATCGGATTTTCCATGTATAATATCATGTCATCTTCAAAAAGTGAAAGCTTGACTTCATCTTTGCCAATTTTGATGCCTTTGATTTCCTTTTGTTGTCTGATTGCTGATGCTAGCACTTCCAACACTATGTTAAACAACAGCGGTGAGAGTGGACATCCCTGTCGTGTTCCTGATCTCAGGGAAAAAGCTCTCAGTTTTCCCCCATTGAGGATGATGTTAGCTGTGGGCTTTTCATAAATGGCTTTCATGATGTTTAAGTATGTTCCTTCTATCCTGACTTTCTCGAGGGTTTTTATTAAGAAAGATGCTGAATTTTGTCAAATGCTTTTTCTGCATCAATTGACAGGATCGTATGGTTCTTATCTTTTCTTTTATTAATGTGATGTATCACATTGATTGATTTGCAAATGTTGAACCAGCCCTGCATCCCAGGAATGAATCCCACTTGATCATGGTGAATAATTCTTTTTATATGCTGTTGAATTCGATTTGCTAGTATCTTATTGAGAATTTTTGCATCCATATTCATCAGGGATGTTGCCCTGTAGTTCTCTTTTTTTACTGGGTCTCTGTCTGGTTTAGGAATCAAAGTAATACTGGCTTCATAGAATGAGCCTGGAAGTTTTCCTTCCCCTTTGATTTTTTGGAATAGCTTGACAAGGATACGTATTATCTCTGCTTTAAACGTCTGGTAGAACTCCCCTGGGAAGCCATCTGGTCCTGGACTCTTATTTGTTGGGAGATTTTTGATAACTGATTCAATTTCTTCGCTGGTTATGGGTCTGTTCAAGCTTTCTATTTCCTCTTAATTGAGTTTTAGAAGTGTGTGGATGTTTAGGAATTTGTCCATTTCTTCCAGGCTGTCCAGTTTGTTGGCATATAGTTTTTCATAGTATTCTCTGATAATTGCTTGTATCTCTGAGGGATTGGTTGTAATAATTCCATTTTCATTCATGATTTTATCTATTTGGGTCATCTCCCTTTTCTTTTTGAGAAGCCTGGCTAGAGGTTTATCATTTTGTTTATTTTTTCAAAAACAACTCTTGGTTTCATTGATCTACTCTAGTTTTTTTAGATTCTATATTGTTTATTTCTGTTCTAATCTTTATTATTTCTTTTCTTCTGCTGGGTTTAGGGTGTCTTTGCTATTCTGCTTCTATTTCCTTTAGGTGTGCTGTTAGATTTTGTATTTGGGATTTTTCTTGTTTCTTGAGATAGGCCTGGATTGCAATGTATTTTCCTCTCAGGACTGCCTTCGCTGCATCCCAAAGCGTTTGGGTTGTTGTATTTTCATTTTCGTTTGTTTCCATATATTTTTAAATATCTTCCCTAATTGCCTGGTTGACCCATTCATTCTTTAGTAGGGTGTTCTCTAACCTCCATGCCTTTGGAGGTTTTCCAGACTTTTTCCTGTGGTTGATTTCAAGCTTCATAGCATTGTGGTCTGAAAGTATGCATGGTATGATCTTAATTCTTGTATACTTATGAAGGGCTGTTTTGTGACCCAGTATGTGATCTATCTTGGAGAATGTTCCATGTGCACTCAAGAAGAAAATATATTCTGTTGCTTTGGGATGCAGAGTTCAAAATATATCTGTCAAGTCCATCTGATCCAATGTATCATTCAGGGCCCTTGTTTCTTTATTGACCGTGTGTCTAGATGATCTATCCATTTCTGTAAGTGGGGTGTTAAAGTCCCCTGCAATTACCACATTCTTATCAGTGAGATTACTTATGTTTGTGAGTAATTGTTTTATATATTTGGGGGCTCCTGTATTTGATGCATAGACATTTATAATTGTTAGCTCTTCCTGATGGATAGACCCTGTAATTATTATATAATGCCCTTCTTCATCTCTTGTTACAGCCTTTAATTTAAAGTCTAGTTTGTCTGATATAAGTATGGCTACTCCAGCTCTCTTTTGACTTCCAATAACATGATAAATAGTTCTCCATCCCCTCACTTTCAATCTGAAGGTGTCCTCAGGTCTAAAATGTCTCTTGTAGACAGCAAATAGATGGGTCTTGTTTTTTTTTTTATCCATTCTGATACCTATGTCTTTTTGTTGGCGCATTTAGTCCGTTTATGTTCAGTGTTATTATAGAAAGATATGGGTTTAGAGTCATTGTCATGTCTGTAGGTTTCATGCTTGTAGCGGTGTCTCTGGTACTTTGTCTCACAGGATCCCCTTAGGATCTCTTGTCGGCCTGGTTTAGTGGTGATGAATTCCTTCAGTTTTTGTTTGTTTGGGAAGACCTTTATCTCTCCTTCTATTATAAATGACAGATTTGCTGGATAGAGGATTCTCAGCTGGATAGAGGATTTTTTTTTTCTGTTCATCACATTGAAGATTTCCTGCCATTCCTTTCTGGCCTACCAAGTTTCAGTAGAGAGATCCATCACGTGTCTTACTGGTCTCCCTTTATATGTTAGAGCACGTTTATCCCTAGCTGCTTTCAGAATTTTCTCTTTATCCTTGTATTTTGCCAGTTTCACTATGATATGTCATGCAGAAGATCGATTCAAGTTACGTCTGAAGGGAGTTCTCTGTGCCTCTTGGATTTCAATGCCTTTTTCCTTCCCCAGATCAGGGAAGTTCTCAGCTATTATTTCTTCACGTACACCTTCAGCACCTTTCCCTCTCTCTTCCTCCTCTGGAATACCAATTATGCATAGACTATTTCTCTTTAGTGCATCACTTAGTTCTCTAATTTTCCCCTCATACTCCTGGATTTTTTTATCTCTCTTTTTCTCAGCAGCTTCTTCTTTTTCCATAATTTTATCTTCTAGTTCACCTATTCTCTCCTCTGCCTCTTCAATCTGAGCTGTGGTCGTTTCCATTTTATTTTGCAGCTCATTTATAGCATTTTTTAGCTCGTCCTGGCTGTTCCTTAGTCCCTTGATCTCTGTAGCAATAGATTCTCTGCTCTCCTCTATACTGTTTTCAAGCCCAGCGATTAATTTTATGACTATTATTCTACATTCACTTTCTGTTATATTGTTTAAATCCTTTTTGATCAGTTCGTTAGCTGTTGTTATTTCCTGGAGATTCTTCTGAGGGGAATTCTTCTGTTTTGTCATTTTGGATAGTCCCTAGAGTGGTGCAGAACTGCAGGGCACTTCCCCTGTGCTGTCTTGAATAACTTGCATTGGTGGGCGGGGCCCCAGTCAGACCTGATGTCTGCCCCCAGCCCACCGCTGGGGCCACAGTCAGACTGGTGTGTGCCTTCTCTTCCCCTCTCCTAGGGGCGGGATTCACTGTGGGGTGGCATGGCCCATCTGGACTACTTGCACACTGCCAGGCTTGTGGTGCTGGGGATCTGGCGTATTAGCTGGGGTGGATCAGCAAGGTGCACAGGGGTGGGAGGGGCAGGCTCAGTTCGTTTTTCCTTTGGTGATCCGATTCGGGAGGGGCCCTGCAGCACCGGGAGTTAGTCAGACCCGCTACTGGAGGGATGGATCTGCAGAAGCACAGCCTTGGGTGTTTGGGCAGTGCAAGCAAGTTCCCTGACAGGAACTGGTTCCCTTTGGGATTTTGGCTGGGGGATGGGCAAGGGAGATGGCGCTGGCGAGCGCCTTTGTTCCCCGCCAAGCTGAGCTCTGTCATCTGGGGCTCAACAACTCTCCCTCCCGTTGTCCTCCAGCCCTCCTGCTCTCCTAGCAGAGCTGTTAGCTTATAACCTTCCAGATGTTAAGTCCCACTTGCTGTCCGAACACACTCCGTCCAGCCCCTCCGCTTTTGCCAGCCAGACTTGGGGGCTCTGCTTTGACGGTGGGCTGCCCCTCCACCCCAGCTCCCTCCTGCCGGTCCTTGTAGCACGCACCGCCTCTGAGCCCTCCGACCCTCTTCCGTATGCCTCTCGTCTACATTTGGCTTCGGAGAATCCGTTCTGCTAGTCTTCTGGCAGTTTTGTGGGTTATTTAGGCAGGTGTGGGTGGAATCTAAGTGATCAGCAGGACTCGGTGAGCCCAGCGTCCTCCTACACCGCCATCTTCCTCCCAGAGTGCCTTTCTTACATTTACTACTTCTTAATTGCCTTTAGCTCAAAATAATTCTTAAGTCAAGGAGGTGTATTTTCAGGAGGCATGTTCTGGTGTCTTCAAAAGCATCCCAACATGGGTCAAAAAAAACCCCATTTCTAACACCATTTTTCTGCCTTACCAGATATATCTATAAGACCAGAAAAGATTTGAAGCCCTACCATGGATTCATCATGCCATTATTTGTTTATTTTTTAACATTTTTTATTTTTGAGAGAAGGCGTGCGAGCACATGAGGGTGGGAAAGAAGCAGAGAGAGAGTAGGATAGAGGATCCAAAGTGGGATCTGTGCTGACCATGGATGTGGGGCTCGAATTCAGGAACCACAAGAACATGATCTGAGCCAAAGCTGGACGCCTAACCAAATGAGCCAGCCAGGTGCCCCCATCATGCCTTTATTTAAGGAGGCTATACCTACACCAGTATTACAAATTGTGCTTTTGCTAGGTGTTCCATAGGTTTCTAAGCTGCAGCATATTACACCAGCGTGAGATTCAGGTAAGCCTTTCTTTTTGTAAAGTTGTAGAAGGCAGATGGTGAAAAGGAAAGCAGACTGACCTTGCCTGTGGGTGCTTTCTCAGGTATATAGCAGTTTTAGGAAGTAGTACCCAGGGAAACTGAGGATTTGGAGGCCAATTCTGTAGGAGTTTACTAAATGCTCAACAATATATTTGTCTCCTCTAAAGATGAGTTCTGTAGGAAGGTAACTGCCAATGTCTGTTGGGACTACCAAATGTCTGCCTGCTTTAGGTTGATGTTTCTCCTTTATGATGTGTGTGAATCACCATTTGTAAGGCAGAAAGCCACACACACTTGTGGCTCCCTCATAATTCTGGAAAGTAGTTTTGTATGAGCTATCACCTCCTTTCAGTATTTGTGTGTGTGTGTGTGTGTGTGTGTGTGTGTGTAAATATACCTGATAGAAAAAACAAACAAACAAACAAACAAAACACATAGTTTCATCTAGGTGGTCTCTTCACAGACCCAAAGCCCTGTCAATTTCCAGAATGCATGTTTCCTATTTACAATGTTTATTTTCTACATTCCAATTGTTACATTCACTGTAACACATATATTTTTCACGATAAAATTAATTTTGGCAACATTTCAGTTAAACTCTTTCTAATTTGAAATACTTGATTCATACCTTGCCACTATAATTTTTCATGTCATTTTTAAGATGGAAACTTATCCATTCCTCTCCAAATTATTGGCCTCATTAAATTGTAGAAATATCTTTAAAATATCATACGAATCTTTCTCAATAAGTCATGAAATTTAGCCTCAAAATCATACATTTAGGATGAAACCAAGAAATTATACTGTATTGGAGCTAAGAACAGGTACTGTGAGAGACAGATGTTTATTTAAATACCGCGTCCACCACTAAATAGCTCTGTGAATGCAGGTAAGTGATATGACCTTTTTGAATATTAGTTTCATCCATAGTGTGTAGTTTCAGCCATAGTGTGTAGCTAACCACACACATTAGTTTCAGCCATAGTGTGTAGCCAATCACACATACATCACTTGTTTGTTTGGAGGGTCAAATGAGTACTTAGCATGTAAAGTGCCTAGCACTGTACCTGATGAATACTAAGCACTCTTTTTAGATGGTAGATAATAATTATATAACATTGCAGATTCTTGCTCTACCCTACTTTATCTCACTAATAAAATGGTTAAGAACAGGTCATTTCATGACATTCTTGGATCTCTTTTTACTATTTGTTTCCAGTAATAGGAACTCCCTGTTGAATGAAGTTGTACAGCATAAAATTAAATCTGTTAATATCTGAATACTTTTGCCAGAATAAAAGTGTGTTTCTAACAGGTTTTCAGTAGACATTCACATTCTTAGTTGTGGAAACGGATTGTGTTCTTTCCATCGTGATAGCAGAGTCATTCTAGAACTTAATTCTCTTCATTTCTGTTCTATTCTCATTCTGCTATGCTTCAATATCTTTCAGAATGGACAAGATGAAATACTTACCATAAAGGCAATGCATTAAAAAATAAAGTTGCAAAGACCCAAAGAGAAAAGTAGGGTGAATTGTCCTTCCTGCCCGTGGCTACCATTTCATCTTACAGCTCTGTTTTCACAGATATTTTCCTAAAATACCAATTTGACCACTTTCCTGTTTTAAAGCCTTTGATGACCCTTCTGTGCCTGCAGGAGAAAGTCAACTCCCTGGGAAGACTCCAAGGCCCTTCACATGCCAACCTTCTTTTTCAGACTCTACCCAACATCCGAGGTACTGCTTCCGAGAATTCTGGACCTCATGAAAGTATACGTATTCAAAATTGGGGATTGGCACCCGACTTAATATGCCCAACCCTCCTGCTTTTCAGGCATCAGATCCCTTTCTGTCTATCCTGAGATTCTCTCAGCCTTTAGGTAATTTGATACATGATTGTGTAAGATGTGAAGGAGACAAACCTATTTCAGAATCTGACCTGAGCATGAAAACTTTCTCCTGAAATTTAGACCTATCATTGCCTCTCTTTCTAATTACTAAATCTGAAGATGCTTACATAGTTTTCTTGCAATTAATCTTTTATTATCCCTATACCTAATAAAAGGGAAGTGATGAAGGTGAATGGGACAGATATGTGAAGTTTTTCTGGTTTGGTAAATAAAAAATTGAATCTTACAGATTTAGGAAACATACCCTCAAATGTCTTTGCCCTCTCATGGAGCCTGTGCATTTGCTCATGCAGTATTATTTTCCTGGAAAGACTTCTCCCCTCTTTTCCTGTAGAAACCCTGACAATCTTTCAAATCCTATTCAAGTATAATCTCTTTCACAATAATATCTTGATAATAGTCATCTTCTACCTGTGTGCAATTAATCACAACTTCTTCTGTTTTCTCATAGTATTTTGATGATACCTCTGTTATATAGCACATAACTTGTGGAATTCACTTTCTAGCTCTGTTCTCATCCATTGCACTAAACAGGAGCTTCTTGAGGGCAAGGACAGAGTTTTTTTTCATCTCTATCCCTAAGAGAATTGTTTTTCAGTGCAAGCCAATGGGCAACAATGGAGGTTGTGAAGAGGTTACTTATAGAGGCTGTGGAAGAAAACTGCACACTTAGCTCATGTTACATTGTCTGACACTTAAGAAGGATATGTCAGGAAAGTACACAAAGCCATATTGTGCATGTGCCAAGGCTGTTCACTGGATGAACTGCTAAAGCAAGAAAGCCAGGTTTATCCAGAGATGAGCTATAATCTATACTATAACATCAGCTATGGAACAAATAACCTTCAGCCATCTGCAACCACTGGGACAGCCTGGCCTACCCATATCTCTCCCCAAGAGCTCACTGATCCCCAGAAGAGAGCTCAGAGTCTAGGCAAATGACTGTATGAGGCAGAAAGAGACAGTGAAGACTTCGCAGACAGAGTGGATTCCTTTCTCCCTGGACTCTGCCAACATTTGCATCTGTGAGATCGGGTGTGTGGTCACTCTTTTGCTCAAAGAACTGGGATAGTTTGCAGTGCTTGGCAGAATGATTGCTTTATTCTAAGCATTACCACTGGACACACCTGCTTATAAGTCCTCTCTCATCACTATCACATTCATTTTTCTAACCCTTCATAATATAAATTTGTGTACCACAGGAGAATTTTTTTTCTAATACTGGAGGAAAGAAAATGAAACATACCTGTTGTGTGTTAAGGTTCTCCAGAGAAATAGAAACAATAGGATGTGTATACATGAGAGAGAGATTTATTATAAGGAATTGGCTCACATGATTATGGAGGCTGGCAAGTCCAACTGCAGTGTGGGCCAGCAGCCCAGAGGTTGAAAAGAGCTGACGGTACAGTTCTGGTCTGAAGGAATTCTGCTGAAGAATTCCCTCTTCCTTGGAAAGGCTGGCCTTATTTGCTTTATTTAGGCCTTCAACTGATTGGATGAGGTCCATCCACATTATGGAGAATAAGATACCTCCTCAAAGTTCATTGATTTAAATGTTAATCTCATCCAAAAGTACCCTCCAAGTTGACATAAAATTGATCACCCCATGCTGAGTACTTATGTGAAAGACCCCTCTAGACTTTTTGTCATTTCATTTGATTTTCTTGACAACACTATGAAATATGTATTTTACTCTCATTTCATCAGTGAGAAATGGAGGCTTACATGGCTTAACTCTCTTACTAAAGAAATAACTTCAAGTGTATTGTAGGCTCCATTTATCTGCTTAAAGGTCTGTATTTTCCCCCACAGTGATAATAAGTACAATATATTGAGAGAAATCTTACTATCCTGACACTTTTTACTGTAGGAAAAATATCCTCATTCTTTTATTTTTTGTGGGGAGGAGGGCATTCCCTGTTATTTGTTTTTTCTCTCTAGAAACCAGGTTGTGGGAAGCAGCAGATATGCAATCTCCCAGCCTCACCATTATATACTGGATTAAATATTGGGACTATTGTGTTATTTAGCTGGTAATTATCCTAAAGTGGCGTATAAGATAGAACGCTTTGTGGGCAATCCTTTCTTTTCTGCTTGGGTAGGATTCACTGAGCAATTATCCAAAGGAGTGAGGTCCACAAGCTAGAGATGGGGCAAGTCCTGGAAATCACAGCAATTAGGTATAATCTACATTTCACGTGAATCCATTGTATAATTGCTTGGTTAAACCTTGGCCTTTAGTTTTATATAAAATCTTCCATTACCTTAGGGTGCCTGGGTGGCTCAGTGAACTGTTTGAGTTCAGTTCAGGTCATGATCTCATGGTCTGTGGGTTGGAGCCTCGCCCTGGGCTCTGTGCTGACAGCTCAGAGCCTGGAGCCTGCTTAGGACTCTGTGTCTCCCTATCTCTCTGCCCCTCCACTCCCTTGCTCATGTGTTGTTTTTTCTCCCCCTCTCAAAAATAAATAAATGTAAAAAAAAAAACCTTCATTACCTTTAGTTTGTTGTAAGCTATTTAGGCCAATGCCGTATATTCCAAATGGATCAGTGTTAGAACTACAGCTGCTTGATATTGGCAGCTCAAACTAATGAAAGATTGCCAAGGAGAGGGTAAATCTCAGAGGCTGAGTAGACGTTCATAGCATAATTACACCAAACCACATTGAGGATCAACTTTCACTACCCTATTTGGAAGGTTTTCATTTTCTTTTAAAAAGATGGAAGCTTTCTTATATCTTTTATATTACTACACACCTGTTTCACTGTAGCTTGGGAAATAAAAATCCTACCTTTCTGTTCTCATATCATATTGTTGGTCTCAAAAAAATGATCAATGATAGACTTCCAGGGAAGATGACAGAATAGGAGAATCTTAAGGTCATCTCATCCCATGTATACACCTAGATAACACCTACATCAGTATAAATACCCCAGAAAATGACCTGAAGACTGGTAGAACAGACTCCACAGCTAAATGTAGAGATGAAGCCATATTGAAGAGGGTAGGAAGGGTGGAGACGAGGTTGGGAACTAAATGGACATGCAGGGGTGTCCATGGGAGGAAAGGATGTTGGGGGCACAGGGAGGGGAAAGAAACACACTGACTTTGAAAACCAGAAGGGTGTAATTTTGTGAGTTGTTACAATTGGTGGGATGTAACACTTGGAAATTTAAAACTCAGTGGTATCAGTTTTGGGAACCAGAGGGTGATAAGAAACTGAATCCCTGCCTTAAAGAGACAACATAATAAACAGTCCTGCTGAGATACAGTATAGAAGCAGCAGTTTGAAAAATACCTGGAGTATGCTGGAGGGAGATTTGTTTGCTAATCTCAGCAAGCGCTGGAGGGGAAGAGATCACTGGAAGACTTCTCCATGAACAAAGATGCTGGTGGGCATCATTTCCCATCCCACCCTCCAGCCTAGGTAGGGGACAACTATGGGAAATAGGACAGTGCCAGTAGGCAATATTTGCTCCCTAACTTGCTAACAGTATGCGCCACTCACACATTCTCCTTTAGATGCATCTCCTCCAGCCAAGCCTCAACTCCAGGTCTCCTCCCACAGCAGACTATGTAAACCTTGCAAACACCATGAATTCTGTCCCCATACTCTTCTGTGGATCCATCCCCTACAACACGCATCCTTGTCAGGAGTGTTGGGTGGCTGCAGGCCCCATCTTGCAGCAGACTGGCCCAGACCTTGCTGTCACCATACACCTCACCCCATGTTCTCCTGTGTACACAGCTCCTCTAACACATCCTTGGCTGGATCCCATCCAAAGTGGTGTGACAAGCCTGGCAGGGTGCAAGAAGCCCCAACAGGGTCTAGCACCACTCCAAAGTCATTCTTGCCCCGGGGACATAGAAGATATCCACACACACCAGTTTGACTGTGGCCCCAGCAGTGGGCTGAGGGCAGACATCTCATCTGACTGTAGGCACCAGCCACCAATGAAACATTTTCAGGGGACAACACAGGGAAGGTGCGATGCAGTTTGGTGTTACTGCAACTCTGGAAAATGCCTGGTCTAGCCCACCTCAAGACCAAGGTAGCTCCAAACTGGCCCACTAACAACACAGGAACCAAACTGTCCACAACAGGCAAAGAGAGCCATCACAGATGAATAGACTGAAGGCAAAAATGGCTTAGCTGCAGCAGTAGGGTGCATGCAACACACATAGGAGGCACCCTTGAAGTGCCAGGTACTGATGAACAGAGGACGTTAGGCACTACAGGACCTCTTCTTCATAAGGACACTACTTTTAAGAGTGCAATATGTAGCTGACTTTCCTAACACATAGAAACAGACACAGAGAGTTAGACAAAATGAGGAGACAGAGGAATATGTCTCAGATGAAAGAATAGGACAAAAATCACAGTGAGAGAGCTAAACAAAATGGAGATAAGTAATATGCCTGGTAGAGAACTTAAAGTGATGGTCATAGAGATGCTCACTAGATTTGAGAAGTGAGTAGAGGACATCAGTGAGACACTAAACAAAGATAGAAGACATAAAGAGTTAATCAGAGGTGAAGAACTCAACCACTGCAATTAAAAATAAACAAGAGGGAATAAATAGCAGACTAGAATAAGCAGAACAATCAATGACCTGGAGGAGAAAGTAATGAAAAATATCAAGATGAACAGAAGAGGAAAACATAATAATAATAAATGAAAACAGACTTAGGGAACTCAGCAACACCACCAAGCGTGATAACATTCACATTACAGGGAGTGAGCCCAAGGAGGTCCACATCAAGATACATAGTCATTAAAATGACAAAAAGCAATGATAAAGAGAATGTTAAAAGCAGCAAGTAGAAAGAAAACGGTTACATACAAAGGAAACCTCATAAGGCTACCAGCAAATTTTTCAGTAGAAACTTTGCAGGCCTGAAGGGAGTGGTATGATATAAGTGCTGAAAGAGAAAGATCTGCAGCCAAGAATACTCTATCCAGCAAGGCTGTCATTTAAAATAGAAGGAGAGATAAAGAATTTCCCCAAACAAAATTTAAAGGAATTCATCACAACCAAACCAGCCCTACAAGAAATGCTAAAGATGACACTTTGAGTGGAATGGAAAGATTACAATAAGTAAGAGTAAGAAATGAAGGAAACACAAAGGCAGTAAAATTAAGTATATCTGTAAAAATGGTCAATAATAACTTGTCTCTGCCTTGTAATTTCCCAGGACTCATAGGAATAATAGCATAGACAGCAATAATTTCTACCTCAAATGTGGCTTTTAACTTGTCTATTTTCTTCTTCCTTATACAATTCTGACTGCTAAGCATAGCCTTAGAGTCATTTTTAATTCGTGTCATTAGAATATCATTAGATTTGTGAAAACAAAGTCATGCATAGACATAAGAAATTTGTATCATCATTCCAATGTCTTTTAAATACCTAAAAATGTTCTCTTATCAGATGAAATGACATGGAAAATCATTCAGAATGGAATAAAATATTAGACTAGGTTAGTTGAATCCAAGCAAGTTTACATTAGCAATGTTGGTGAAAGCTACAGACAAATCTGACCTTGTGATTAGGTAATGTAAGTAAGTGAATCTTGGGGCCAGGGCTGTAGATTACCCCATCCAAATGACATATGTCTAAGTGTCTGTTGACTTAGATGGGGTGTCTGGGTAGCTCAGTTGGTTGGGTGTCTGACTCTTGATTTTGGCTTAGGTCATGATCCCAGGGTCATGGGATTGATTTCCGTGTCAGGCTCCATACTCAGCATGGAGTCTGCTTAAGATTCTCTCTTTCCCCCTCTGCCCTTCACCCTGACATGTTTGTATGCAGTCTCTCTCTCTCTCTCTCTAAAAAATAAAAATTAAATTAAAAAAAGTTTCTGTTGATTTAGAGACTGTAGGAAGGAATTCAAAATGCAATCTAGAATGTGGGCAAATTTGCCCAATATTTGCAGCTTTGCATCTCCTGTTCCAATTAAATATCTGGTTGATATACAATCTCAGCCAGGCATGATGATAATACCAATGGTATATCTCATTAGTGTGTACAGAGTTGCCCATTTATATTTAGAATTAAATACAGAGGGAGTAAAGTAAATTAAACCAGTACTATCAATATTTTTGTTTTAAGTTTAGAAACTATCTGTACATATGCAGCATTATTTATTTGGTATTTTAGAGAGTAATTTGGTATACTAGCCTTGGGATTACACTTTAAAATGTGTAAATGAAAAAAAAAAAGAGAGAGAGACAAACCAGAAAACTCTATAGTTAAGAGTTAAAAACTATAACTTATAGTTTAACTATATAGTTTGTTCTCTGTTAACTATAGAGAACAAACATGATTGCTGGAGGGGAGGTGGGTGGGGGGATGGGTGAAATAGCTGATAGGGATTAAGGAGGGCACTTGTGATGAGCACTGAATGTTGTATGTAAGTGATGAAGCACTAAATTCTACACCTCAAACTAGTATTACATTGTATGTTAACTAAATGGAACTTAAATAAAAACTTGAAGAAAAAAAAAGAAAGAATAAAGAAACTGTGTTAAATGAGCAATTTCTTAGTATATTTAATATAATTTAAAGATTCACATTTCAAATATATAAAAATTTACAATATTGAATTTATAGATTATAGGTATGCTTTGAAAGCTTGTTTTTATTAGATGCTTAAAACACTTAAAATGGAAATGGAATATATTGAATGTATGAAAACAGCTTAAATGATTACAATATTAACTAAGTACTTAAAAAATCCTTAATTGTTGAACTTTGTGGATTTATAAATAGTATAATAAGGTTTAAAAACTTAAGTCTATGAAAGAGGTAAGTTTTGAATTTGCAAATGTAATAAAAAAAATACTGAACTAAAAGCCAAATTGACCCCTGGAATAATTTTTTCACAAAAAGCTACCTTCAAAGACTTCAAAGCTACCTTCATACTGACTTTTTATTAAAGATATTAGTCTCATCTTTTCATAGAACACAGTTTCCCTAACATGTTGTTAGGATGATGAACATTAAGATTATCTTTTTCTCACTCCTTTATTTTGAAACCTGACCTTTGGCTTCCTTCAAAATCTCTATTTCTGGGCTTTGGGTATGAACATGGCTATTTAAGTCACATACTCACCCTTTTAATACTAAAAATAATACAAAAGCAATGGGAGAATAAAACCAACCCTGCAAATTCCATTTTTAGTGAAACTCTGAGACATAAAAAATCTGCATACTCCAAAATACAAGTAAAGCTTTCAAAATCAATTGAGTTTGGCAGTAGCCTCAGGAAAGAAAATGAAGAAGTGGAATGAATTTCAAAACAGCCCAGTGGGGGCAGACCTTAGAATGTTCCAGCAATAACACTGTCTTGATGCTGAGAGGCCTGCTCAGAAGTACAAATACTGCAAACTTCTTTAGTAATGAGTGAAACAGCTGGGGGCAATAGGCCTGTTGGTAGAAGGCTTCCTGGAACCAGGTTCATTAGGGAGCAGAACAACTGAGAGTCAATAGCCACCATATTTATATGAAGCAATGGTCTCTGAGGTGACAGTGGAATGGTGAATTGGGTTATCAATAATCGACACAGTAAGTTATTGGGGTGGTATCTTCAAGGTAACATGGCAGGAAAGCATATAAACCAAAGATTTTATATCCAATCATATTGTTTTTCAAACCTAAAAGAAGATGGTTTAACATGCAATACTTCAAGAAATACTATGGCTGTCGAATTTTCTTAGGGAAACTTACAGAGGATAAATTTTAACCATCCAACATGTGATTGAGGAAAATGTAAAAAATGAACTTGCAAGGAACATTGAATATATTCAACTCTAGAACTGAAGCTAAAAGAAATATGAAGGGTAGAATTATAGATAAGAATGTAAATAGTATACACCCTGAAAATACAGTTATAAAAAAATAGGTGGGGAAGGGAATGGGGTAGAATAAATTCTGAGGTAGAGTAAGTTCAGTAATTACCTTATATATGTTCACTAGGAGTCAGTGCATATATTGGGACACCTTGGTGGCTAGTTGGCTAAACGTCCGACTTTGGCTCAGGTCATGATCTCGTGGTTCATGGGTTCAAGCCCCATGTTGGACTCTGTGCTGACAGCTCAGAGCCTGAAGCCTGCTTCGGATTGTGTGTGTGTCTCTCTCTCTCTGACCCTCCCCCACTCACTCTCTGTCTCTCTCTCTCTTTCAAAATAAATAACATTAAAAAAAAAGAAATCAGGACATATAATTTAAGACTGACAAATCAAATAATATAATTATAAGCATTTTAAATAGCAGATATGCTAAAAAGATAACATTGACTAGTATTGGAAGTAGAGAAGAGATGGGAAAGAAAAAAGAAAAAAAACAGCAGTAAGTCATTATTTCTCATTTTAGTACACTAATTGAACAAGAAAAAGCAATTATGATGTATACTCAAAACTAAAAGGATAAGATAAATGTTTAAAGTGAGAATATAAATAGGTGGTCAACTTCATTACTTATGAGAGAAATGCAAATTTAAATCATTATGCAATGCAACTACATACTCACAAGAATGGTTAAAATGAACAAGGCAATGCCTATTTTAGGCAATACCTAAAATTGGTGAGGCTGGAGAGTGATTAGAACTCTCATCATTGTTGGTGGGAATGTAAACTGGCACAGCCACTTTGGCAAAACCTGCAGCATATACTAATGTGCACAGAAGCACCTCAGTGATTTAGCATTTGCACTCTTGGATACATATACCCAAGAGAAATGCATGGTCTGCTCCCCAGATGAAACCTATAAGGATGTTTATAGCAGCACGATTCAAGACCAAACCTGGAAACTACTCAAACATTCATGACCCATAGAACGGTTATATGGCATATTCTCTTCAACACCAAACTACACAGCAACTAGAGTGAACAACTTACAAGTAGACACGACAATGACAAATCTTATAGGGATAAGTTTGAGCCAAGGAAGTCCCACATAAAAAAGTACAAACTGTATTTTTCTATTTATATGAAATATAAAATAAGATTAAAGGGATAATCTTGACAGAGTGGTAACTGCAAAAAGACAAATCAAGGACTCCTGGGGTGTCGCTCATGTTTGATTCTTGATAATTAAACGGGAGTGTGTTCACTTGAAAGTTCATCAGGCTTAGGATTTTGTACTTTTCCGGGTATGTATGTTACACTTCATTAACAAATATAACAACAAAATAGAAGGAATTTAATGCAGTAAATTGACTATGCAGGTGATAGAGGAGTTAAAAACTCATCAAACTCTGGCAACTCAGAGATCAGCAGCAACATAAAGCAACTACCCCTCCAAAGCTGGAGGAACAAAGGTGACGTTTTTGGAGTCCAGTTATGAACTTCAGTCCCCTTCCTGTGTCTGGCCAGCTGAGTCCAGTTTTATCAGGAATCCTATCAGGTCAGTTCAGTAAGACTCCCCTCACCCTTGATATCTGATCAAATTCCTCATGCCTCACCCTTGATATCTAAGTCCTTGGTCTGACTTTAGCAAAAATCCTGTTAGTCCAGTTGAACAAGAATTCCCCCTACTCTTGATTCTAATCAAGTTCCTTTTAGTACTTTTCCATTCACTGACCCCTTCACTCTGCTTGTTGGCTCTAAATGTCCAGCTATCTTTGCTGTATTTGGAGTTGAGCTCAGTTTTTTACTGAAGTCTCTCTCCCCTACTGCAGTAGCTTGAATAAAATGTGTCCTGCTATTTTATACACATGTCTGGTGTATAGTTTTCTATACTATACTCTATGGACGGGGGTCTTCCTATAAAAGTAGAAACTGTAGCAGCCATGTTTGGAGACCCAGAAGAAATGAAGCCATGGCCAGAGCTGCCTGCAGTAGGTAGAGAGAGCTGTAGAAGAGGAACAAAAATCTTTCTCCTACCTATCTTAGGTCTTCCAGCTGTGCTCCCTCACCTTTTTAAGGATTTTATTTTTAAGTAATCTGTACACCCAACATGGGGCTTGAATTTGCAACTCCAAGATCAAGAGTCGCATGCTCTACAGACTTAGCCAGCAAGGCATCCCCAGTTGGGGCCTCTTAAATTAGACTGGCCAGGGGTGCCTGGGTGGCTCAGTTGGTTAAGCATCTGACTTTGGCTCAGGTCATGATCTCACAATTTGTGCCTTGTTTTAGGCTTTTCTTGTGTTTGCTGGTTTCTAATGGCCTTTAGCTCAACATAACTCATATGCCAAAGAGTCAGCATGTCTGGACTTCTCTGCTGCTGCTCTGGGCATATAGGTCTGTCTGCCTGTGCCCTAGTTGTGGACTGGGGGCTGGAACGGCCTGGGGCTTTAGTATGTTTGCTGCTACAGGCAAATCTGATTTTGTGGTGCTCAGATTGTGAAGGAGTGTGATTGCTGCTGCTGTTAACAGATTGGACCATCTGCTGGTGCCCGATTGTAGAGCAGGGGCTGGCATGGTTGGGACTTTGTTACTATTGGTCTGGGATGAGTGGACGACCCACCAGTATCTAGATGCTGGAGTAGGGGATGGGGCTCCCCACTAGGTCTCTGTTGGGCTTTGCCTTTCCTGGTCCTTTGGAGCTCTTTTGGGACAACACCCATTGGTGCTCCTGGGTTTTAGGTCTCTCTGATACTTAGTCTGGGGTATATATGAGATTAAAACAACAACACAGTGAATTTACTGTGTTGTCATTCCTCAAGTCCTGAGGTCCTCCTTGATGAGGTTTTAGGGTGATGGTGGGGTTCATGGGGTTCAGAGCTGATGGCCAAGGAAGAATTCTTGAAGATGTCTTTGGTGCAAAAAAAGGTGATTTATTAAAGCAGGGACAGGACCCATGGGCAGGAAGAGTTGCACTGCAAGTGTGGGGGGTGACAGTTTTATGGAGTCTGGGGAGATAAAATCAAGAGGGAGTTTCCAAAGAGACTTTCACATGCTAAAGACTTACTGAAGGCCTAGCTATTATCAAGCTAAGATTGTTTTTCCCTCTAGCAAAACATTAACAGTAAGACTGTAGGGAGTTCTCTGGTGCCTGGGTGGCTCAGTTGGTTAAGCCGCTGACTTCAGTTTAACCATTTGTTTCCTTTGTCCCCAGACAGCCAGGAGTGTCTGAGGAATGTCACATACACCCTACCTGGGTGTGGGGTGGGGTGTGGGGTGTGTGGTGTGTGTGTGTTAGCTTGTATTTTGCCCTCAGCCTGTCCCATGCTCTGCTCCCTCATCACTCCTTATCTGGTCTACCTTCTACAAAGTTTTCAGTGTTTTTATCATTGTATAATTTCTAGGTAATTAGATGTATTTAAAGAAGAGCAAAAGTGAATCTCTACCATTTTGTTCTGGAACCAGAAACACAATTCTTATTTTGAACTGTTATGCCCAGAATTCGTGATCCCCAAAGACCACCAGGGAGCCGAGTCCTATGCAAAAGCAAAAGAGCCTTTATTCGAGCTAGCTCGAGCTCAATCCCCTACCTGCACCGATGCAGCGGTGAGATACGAGGGAGAGAGAGTGAGTTTCAAAAGCACAAAGGTTTTATTGGGGCCTAGGGGCAGTTGGTGAGGTAATGGCTGTGGCCTCAGCCGATTGGCTGGGGAAGGGTCGGAGTCCTGTTACGCAGGTCACTGGGCATATTTTGATCAGGAAGTTTGAACCGGTGAGCGGGAGGTTACTCAAGGGGAGGAGGCGTGGTCTAGGTGAAGGACACAGAACAAGATGGAGTTGGCCGGCGTAGGCCCGCCCTTTCATTCCCCCCTTGTCATGTAGCTTACGGACCCAATCATGGGACCGGCTGCATTTATAGTGACAAGGGGAACAGAGTTTGGAGGTTTACGCAAAGTTCTGGGAACCAAGTGTCCCTGGGGTGGCTCTGGGAGGTCTGATTAAATATTGTCCCCAAGCTGGTGTCTGTGATCTGCCAGGTGATGTTTTGGGGGGCATGGGGACTCCCGGCAGCATGAGCAATGACATGCAGAGTTAACAGAGTTACCAATATTAGGTGGGTGAGCTTGAGTGGGTTGTGTTGGTCCTGATTGACGACTCATTGCTTGACAAAGTCCTTCCGGGTCGAGGAGGGGTCCGCTGGCCGAACGTGGGTGTGATGGACCCAGGTCGCGATGCCGTCTACTTTGAGACCAGTGGGGGTTGTCAGAACCACGATGTAGGGTCCTTTCCAGAACGGCTCAAGGGTCTCTCGGTGGTGCCTCTAGACGTAGACCCAGTCTCCCGGCCTGTACTGATGAGGTGTCAGGGTCGGGCCAGCCTCGCAGATGACATGGAGGCACGGCCAAATGTCCTCGTGTGCCCTCTGGAGCCCTCTCAAGGAAAGAAAAAGTTCTTGATCTTTAAACTCAGCAATAAGCAGCTCAAAGGCTGGGAATAACAGGGGGTGGCCTGCCAAACATGATCTCGTAGGGAGTAAAACCCAGAGTGTAAGCAGTGTTTCTAACCCAGTAAAGGGCGTACGGTAGGAGAGTCACCCAGTCCCCGCCAGTCTCCATGGTTAATTTGGTAAGGGTCTCTTTTAGGGTTCTATTCATTCTTTCTACCTGTCCTGAGCTCTGGGGCCTATAAGCACAATGTAATTTCCAGTTTGCCCCCACCACCTTGGCTACTGCCTGTGTTACTTGTGAGATAAAAGCTGGTCCACTGTCTGATCCTACCATGGCAGGAAAACCATACCTGGGTAAGATGTCTTCTAGTAGTTTCTTAGCCACCGTTTGAGCCGTTTCATGCTTGGTTGGGTATGCCTCCACCCAGCCAGAGAAAGTGTCTGTAAATACTAAAAGATATTTATAACCATACTTTCCTGGTTTGACTTCAGTGAAGTCGACTTCCCATTGGGCTCCCAGTCTGGTGCCTCTGAGCCTGGTTCCTTTTTTATTTGATGTGGCTCTCGCGTTGGTGAGTTGGCAGGTCTTGCAGGCAGATACAACTTGCTCTATTTTGGTGTCCTGTTGGTGGATCTTGATTCTGGCATGTCGGATTAAGTCTTTTAATTTTCGGGCCCCCATGTGAGTAGACCGATGCATGTGCTCTAATATTGAGACTCTGAGCTGGTCTGGCAGCACGAGCTCCTTGTTAGGTGTATACCACCATCCCTTTATCTCCTGGGCCATGGGGAGTTTCTTGATCCGCTGTAACTCCTCCTGGGAGTATTTGGGCTGGTCTGGTAAAACTGGGTCTCCCGGGTCCGGTAGTTGTATGGTCATGGTGGGGACTGAAGTAAGGGCTACTGCCTTGGCTGCCTGGTCAGCCTTTCGATTACCTCTAGCTACTGGGTTATCAGCTTTTTGGTGCCCTTGGCAGTGGATAATGGCTAGTTTGGCAAGAAGCCATAAGGCCGTAAGCAGGTTAATTGTCTCCTGCTTATTTTTTATAGTCCGTCTTTCTGCCATCAGTAACCCCCTCTCCTGATAGATTGCCCCATGAATATGAGCTGTGGCAAATGCATAACGGCTGTCTGTGTAGATGTTAAGCCGTTTTCCAGCTCCCAGCATCAGTGCCTTGGTGAGGGCTATGAGCTCTGCTCGCTGGGCTGACGTTCCGGAGGGTAGAGCCTCCGCCCATACGGTGTCCATTTCGGTGACCACCGCTGCACCCGCATACCTGTGTCCATCTCGCACAAAGCTGCTGCCATCAGTGAACCAAGTAGCCTCGGCATCGGGGAGGGGCCGGCCGGTCAGGTCCGTCCGGAATCCATGTACTTGTTCCAGGATTCCCACACAGTCATGTAGTGGAGCACCCAGGTCCTCGTGTAGTGCCTCGTCAAAGATGGTGGGTGAATTTTTGAATCCCTGAGGTAGCCGTGTCCAGGTGAGTTGCCCACTGTAGCCCTCCTTCGGATCATGCCACTCGAAGGTGAACAAGGGTTGGCTCTGGGGTGCCAGCGGCAGACTGAAGAAGGCATCCTTTAAATCTAGTACAGTATACCAGACCCTGGAGGGCGCCAAGGAGCTCAAGAGAGTATATGGGTTGGGAACAGTTGGGTGTATGTCTGCGACCCTCTTATTTACTTCCCGAAGGTCTTGTACCGGTCGGTAGTCATTTGTGTGAGGCTTTTGACCGGCAGTAGGCGGGGTGTTCCAGGCAGACTGACAAGGAACTAGTACCCCTAGGCTTCGTAGTCTCTGGATGTGTGGCTGGATCCCTTTCCGGGCCTCCTGAGACATGGGGTATTGTTTGATCCTTACCGGACTCTCTCCTGGCTTGAGCTCTACCAGGACCGGGGTCCTGTGAGCGGCTAGTCCTATCCCCCCCGTCTCTGCCCAAACCGCGGGGAATTCTTGAAGCCATCTGTCTATATTATCCTCTCTCGGGAGCACCTCCTAGTGGAGGCGGTATTCATCCTCCAGTTTCATGGTCAGGACCTGGATGGGGTGGCCCTTGCCATCTGTGACCTGAGGCCCCCCTTGTCTGAAAGTTATCTGAGCTCCAATCTTGGTCAGTAAGTCCCATCCTAACAGCGGGTAGGGGCATTCTGGTATTACCATAAAGGAGTGGGATACCCGGCCCCTTCCCAAATCTACTGTTCTTCAGGTAGTCCATGAATGCTGGCTCATACCAGTTGCCCCTTGTACCCAGGGCTTCTTGCTGGCTAGTTTTCCTTGTGGGGTGTGGAGGACCGAATGTTGTGCTCCAGTGTCGACAAGGAAGTCAACAGGGGTCCCCTCCACTTTAAGAGTTACCCTGGGTTCGGGGAGAGGGTCTGAACCCCGACTCCCCTAATCACTTAGTTCATCTAGCTCTAGGACTTTTACTCGATCAGTCTTGCTTCCCTTCCCACCTGCCCTTTTTGGACAATCTCGGGCCCAATGTCCTATCTCCTTGCAGTATGTGCACTAATCCTTCTGCAGCCTCTGCTTCCCCCCCCCCCCCCCTTCGTGGTTCCTTAACCTTTTCTTGCGTCGTCTGCCAGCTGCTGGAGACGGTGGTCTCGTTCCTCGGGGGAGTCAGCAGTGGTAGCTAGTAGTATTCTGGCCAGGTCTCGAGTCTGCTTACTGCTGGTAGCCACCATGGCATGAGCCTGCTTGTCCTCAGGAGACTCCCGGTTATTATATACCTTTTCGGCTACCACCAGTAAGTCCTGCAGACTTTTTTTCTCCTAGTCTATCTATTTTCTGTAATTTTCTCCTAATGTCTATGGCTGATTGGTTTACAAAGGCCATGATAACAGCTGCCTTGCTTTCCGGAGCCTCTGGATCCATGGGGGTATAGGTACGGAATGCCTCCATGATCCGTTGTAAAAAGGCAGCCATCTTTTCCCTGTTGTACATTTCCTACCTTGGCCAAATTGGTTGGCTTTCTAGCAGCCATTCGGAGACCCCCCATTAGAGTCTGGCGGTAGACCCGGAGCCTCTCCTTACCTTCTGCCATGTTGAAATCCCACTGGGGCTGAGTTAAGGGGAAGGAAGCATCTATCTGAGCCTGGTTGGTGGTGGGATTCCCGTCTGCGCCCGGAACTAGTTTTCGGGCCCATTGAGGATTCTTTCTCTTTCTTCAGTCGTGAACAGGACCTGCAAAAGCTGCTGGCAATCGTCCCACGTGGGCTGATGGGTAAAAAGAACAGAGTCTAATAAATCAATAAGCCCTGCCGGTTTCTCAGAAAACTTAGGATTCTGAGCTTTCCAATTGTAGAGGTCACTAGTGGCGAAAGGCCAATAGTGATGGGGCTGATTCCCCTCCGCGTCTGGGGGTCCGGTGGCTCGCAGGGGCAGAATAGTGGAGTCGGTGGCGGAGGCGGATTGCTCCCTCTGAGCCCTTTGTCTGGTAAAGGGCGGACTTCCCACTGGAACGTTTCCACCTCCCGCTCTCGGAACAGCGTCTGCCTCCCCCGGAGGGGGAGGATGATGTTCTTCCGGCATCCTAGAGGGGTTATACGGGGGAGGGAAATTAATTCTTCTTCAGTACCACCCTGTAAGACAGGGTAGAGGGGTGCTAAAGGCTGAATAAGACTTTTCTTGTTTTCCTTCTTTGTCCCCTGCAAAGCAAGAATGGGTTTGGCTCCGGAGGGAGCGGGGCTAGGAAGGCCTTAAGCCAAGAGGGTGGGTAGAGGGGTAGTCTGAGTCTGTCCCATAACGTCTGTCCAATAAGTCCACAGAACAAAACAGAGAAACAAAAACAGACAAACAGAGGGCCCCTAGAAAGTCTTCCAACTCCATGGAAGCAAAACTGAAAGCTAGCTTAGACTTTTGAGGGGATTCCACGTCCCTCCAAAACAGATGAGGGGATTCCACGTCCCTCCAGAAGGGAGAATCGGAACGTCTTCCGAAACTCCCAGCCCGTGGTCCTCCTGTGTGTCCACTTAGACCACGTCGGGCACTACCAGAATTCCAGAAATGAGCTCACACAGAAAAGACAGAACAAACAGACAGACACTAACCGTGGCCAGTCAGGCTCTCCGGGTCGGGGGTCCCTTGGGGGTCTTGGGGATCCCGGATGAGCCCCCAAATGTTATGCCCAGAATTCGTGATCCCCAAAGACTACCAGGGAGCCGAGTCCGATGCAAAAGCAAAAGAGCCTTTATTCGAGCTAGCTCGAGCTCAATCCCCTACCTGCACCGATTCAGTGGTGAGATACCAGGGAGAGAGAGTGAGTTTCAAAAGCACAAAGGTTTTATTGGGGCCTAGGGGCAGTTGGTGAGGTAATGGCTGTGGCCTCAGCTGATTGGCTGGGGAAGGGTCGTGGCCTCGGCCGATTGGCTGGGGAATGGTTGGAGTCCTGTTACTCAGGTCGCTGGGCGTGTTTTGATCAGGAAGTTTGAACAGGTGAGCGGGAAGTTACTCAAGGGGAGGAGGCGTGGTCTAGGTGAAGGACACAGAACAAGATGGAGTTGGCCGGCATAGGCCCGCCCTTTCAGAACATATATGGAAGTATTTTAAACATTAGATCAAATCCGGCAATATATAAATTATATGTTAGGTATAATCCCAAGAATGTAGTGTTGTTAAAAAAAATTTTTTTTATTACGTTTCTTTATTTTTGAGAGGCAGAAAGAAACAGAGTGCGAGTAGGAGAGGGGCAGAGAGAGAGGGAGACACAGAATCCAAAGCAGGCTCCAGGCTCTGAGCTGTCCACACAAAGCCCAATGAGGGGCCCGAATTCACCTACCGTGAGATGGACGCTCAACCGCTCAACTGACTGAGCCACCCAGACGCCCCAGTGTTGTTTTAATGTTAGAAAATCAACTGATGTAATTCACCTGCTAATAAATTCAAAGAGAAAAATCACAATCTTATCAATACAGACAGATTTGCTAAAATGTAACAATCCTTCAGTATACAAATAATTATCAAACTAGAATTTACTTATCCTGAAAAAACTCTATTAAAGAACCTAGAACAGTCGTATTTAATAAATACTGAAAAATTTCCCATCGAAGTCAAGACAAAACAAAGAGGCATACACTCAGTACTTTTATTAAATACTGACAGTTCTAGTCAGCAAAATGGGCAAGACAAAGAAGTAAGAGGCATAGGGATAAGAGATTAAGATAGAATATTATTCCTTGGAGGGGCGCCTGGGTGGCTCAGTCCGTTAAGCGTCCGACTTCGGCTCAGGTCATGATCTCGCGGTCCGTGAGTTCGAGCCCCATGTCCAGCTCTGTGCTGACCGCTCAGACCCTGGAGCCTGTTTCGGATTCTGTGTCTCCCTCTCTCTCTGACCCTCCCCCATTCATGCTCTGTCTCTCTCTGTCTCAAAAATAAATAAACATTAAAAAATTAAAAAAAAAAGAATATTATTCCTTGGAGACCATCTAATTGTATATATGGAAGTTTTTAAATCTACAAAGAAAATGTTAGGACTATTAATAGAATTTATCAATATTGCTGAATACAAAATCAATATCTAAAAATTAAGTATATTTCTGTATAATAAGAAAAATCAGAAAACAAATTTTGAAAAAGGATACCTTGTCATATAAAAGCATCACAATATATGATGAGCCTGGGAAAATAATCTAACAAAAGATGTGCAAGAACTCCATGGGTATGATTATAAAATTTTTTTGAAGGATTGAAGGACATTAAAGAAACCTATTTGAATGAAGTTATGTGTCATGTTCATGATTTAAAATACTTAATAATGCAAGACTATACTTTCAGGGATCATTCCGATAGTTTGTAAAATACTTAATATTGCAAAAAGTTCAATTTTTCCCAAATTGATCTGTAAATTCAATGTAATGAGTGTATATATTGACAGTATAAACATGGAAGGGATATGAACAGCTAGGGTTATTTTGAAGAAGAACTAAAATTGGAAGTCTTATTCTGTCATCAGATATCATTACTTATTAAAAAATTATGGTCATTGTGATAAGGTGGTGTTACTCCAATGGTAGAGAACTTGAAAAATGAGATAGAATTGAAAACACAGAAGCAAGAGTGCCTGGGTGGCTCAGTTGGTTAAGCATCCGACTTCGGCTCAGGTCATGATCTCACAGTTCGTGGGCCCGATCCCCACATCGGGCTCTGTGCTGATAACTCAGAGCCTGGAGCCTGCTTAGGATTCTGTGTCTCCCTCTCTCTCTGCCTCTCCCCCACTCGCACTCTGTCTCTGTCTTACTCTTTCTCAAAAATAAACATAAAAAAAAAAATAAACAAACCCAGAAGCAGATTCCTGCATATATAAACACTTGATTTATGAGAAACTTGGCACTGCAGAATTGGTCTGTTAAATAAATAGTACTGAAACAATTGGATATCCATAAAAAAATGAAATAAAATTGAATCCCTACATGGCACCATACCAAAATTTAATTGTAGGAGGATTATCGACCCAAATTTGACAAGCAAAACTGGAAAGCTTTTAGAAGGTAATGTAAAAGCAAATCTTCATGATCTCAGCATTGAGAAAGTTTTCTTAAACAGGAAACACTGACCATTAATGTTAAAATTGATAAATTAAGCTACATTAAAATGAAGACCTTCTGATAATCAAAAACACTATAAAGACAGTAAAAAGAAAAAAAAAGACAGAGAATTAGATAAAATATTTGAAGACTTATAACTGGCAAAAGAACTGTACCTTGAAGGTATAATGGCCTCCTATGAATTAACAAGGAAAAAACAAGTTAATTAAAAATGGGTTCATATTTGGACAATTCCTTTACAAAAAAGAAATGCAAATGATCAATGAACACATGAAAAGATGTCATCTCATTATTAGAAAAACACAAGTTAAAACCACAGAGAGATATTGTTGTATATACACTAGATTGCAAACAGAAAATCTGGCAATAATATGTTGACTGAGAAAGTGGACCAATTAGAACCTTCATACACTATTGATGAGAATGTAATTTCAAATAACCACTTTGGAAAACCGATTTGCATTGCCTAGTCAAGTTTAAGGTGCACATATCCATTGACTCAGCAATTTCACTCTTCCATATATACCCTAGAGAAGTGTGTGCACATGTGTACTAGTATACATAAATAACAATGTTCATAATGGTAGAGAACATAATGGCCTGTAAACTGGAAACAACCCGAATGCTTATTCATTGTATACTCATACAATGAAAGTGAATTACAGCCACAGGAAAAGTGGGTGAATCTTATAAACATAATGCTGAGCAAAAGAAGCAAGACACTATTGAATACAAAGAGACTGTTTCCATTTAAGTAAAGTACAAAATCAGTTAACACTAAACTATGGATGTTGGGATGGTTACTGTGGTAGGCATAATAATGTCCCCTTCCCCCAAAGGTGTTCACAATCTAATCTCAGGATCTGTGAATATGTTACTTTATATGGAAAAGGGACTATGCAGAAGTTATTAAGATTATAGACCTTGAAACAGATGAAATGACCCTGAATTATTCTGGTGGACTCAGTGTAATCACAAGTGTCCTTTACAGCAAGAATTAAGAGTGAGAGAAGATGTGACATGGAAGAAGGGTTGGAGAGACACTACATTACTTATTTTGAAGATGGAGAAAGGGAGCCACAGCCAAGGAATTTGGGTAGCTTCTAGAAGCTGAAAAAAAAAAAAAAAAAAAAAACCACAAGGAAATGAATTCTCCCTTAGAAACTCCAGAAAGAAACACAGCCCTGCTGACACCTTGATTTTAGCCTGGCAAGACTGGTGTTGAACTTATAACTTACAGAATGCTAAAATAATAAATGTGTATCGTTTCAAGCTCCCAAGTTTGAACAGTAGTAATAGGAAACAAATGCAGGTATATACGTGGTAAAATTATAAATAAAGATAAGAAAATGGCTGCCATAAGTCATGATAGAGATCACTTCTGAGAGGGTTGTTGAAAGGGTGATGTGAATAGGAAAGGGCCCATGGAAGATGAGGTGGGGGTGCTGGCAATGTTGTCTTTCTTAACCTGAGTTGTTAGTTGCCTGGGACTTTGCTTTCTAACTATTCTTTATACTTTATACATTTATATCTTGTGCCCTTTTACATCTTTGGGTTATGCATCACTTTTTTTTCTTTTCTTTTTTTTTTTTTTTTTTTGGAAAGGCAAAAATAGTTCTCTACCTTCACAGGTAAGAGATAAGCTTCTTTTAAAAAGAAAATGATTTCTGATGTGGAAAATATTGAGGACACTTCCCAGGGGACAACTGAGAAGCCAGACATTATTATCATTCTCTACGCTTCTAGGGAAAAGGATAAGTGAAGGCCATCAATCAGTTTACCCAAATGGGCTTCTAGGCTTCTTGGATATCCATTGCTGCTCAGTGTTTCTTGTTCTGTAAGCCCTCTAGCTAGTATTTCAGCATATATAGGGTTGATGCCGCCATCTGGCTAAACAGAGCTCAGAACGGTCCTATTCCCACTTCTTTAAAAAAGGTTTTGGCTGGTCCTTGTGATTGCAACCCATTTTCACTTTAAACAGATTCCAGTTTGTGAGATGCTTAGTTTACATAATGGTCTGCATCAGTAGTTAAAATTCACTCATTCATTCCAATAATCTTTTCTTTGGTATCCTCTGGGTTCCAGGTACCATGCTAAGCTCTGGGATATAGAGACAAATAAATAATAGTACTTTGCTCATGGGAATTCTTTAGCCATAGGGAAAGGTGTAAATAGATAAATGTCCATGTGAAAATTACCCCATGAGCAAGATGCTATGGGGACACAGGAAGAAGTGACTAATGTTTCCAGGGAGATTAAGAAAGCCTTCCTGTAGGAGATAAACGGAGCTAAAAATCAGTGTGGGTTGAGTAAGAAGACTTAGTAGGGAAGAAGTTGTCTCAAGCAAAGGGAGAGCTTGTGACAAATCAGTGATGTAAGAAGGATCATGGCCTATTCAGGGACCTGCTTTAATTCTGTTGGCCAGATGGGACTGAAAGAACTGGAGGAGACCACAGAATACAGGTACAGAGTCTGGGCATCATGTTAGAAATCAAGGTGTCAGTGACAAAACACTAGCCACTAGGGCATACTGGTTAGAAGGAAAAGCTGGGAGCATATGATCAGAATCTAAAGTCAACAGTAGGGATGTTGCCAAGCAAATATATATAAATATTAGAGTCATATAACCAGTTAGACACAGAGCCTTTTCCTCAGTGGTGATTTTCTAGCTATTTATGTAGCTCCCTTTACTTTTCCTTAGTTTATTCACTCAATAAATATTGATGGAATGCTTTGTATACATTAGGCAGTAGGCAGTGGGTATACAGTGGTGAATGAAGCATTGAAAGTATACTACGGGACCTCGCTATTCATTTTGTACAGCTGTGGGAGTTGCCACTCAGCAGAAAAAGCTAGTGATGGGTTTGAGCCCTGAGGATGGGATAGGTGTGCCACATCAGCTACTTCTCTGGTCCAGACCATACCATTTCTTGCTTGACTGCTATTCTCTCTGCTTCTCCTCTTGTCTGGCCCCCTAACAAGAGTAATTTTTTTTTTTTCCAGCCATTGAGTTAAGCCCCATTATTTCTCTGCTCAAAACCCTCTTTACAGTGCTCTCAGAAGGTCTTACATAAATTTAGAACCCCCTCACTTTTCTGACTTCATCAGTCACTTTGCTTCAGTGGTTAGCAACTTTCTAGGTGCAGATCAGATCCCATTATTTTCCTGCTTGCGGTTTTTGATCACTTACTATAACATACTATGAGTCAGCTTGGGCTGCCATAACAAAGTACCATAGACTGGGTGGCTGAAATGTATTTTCAGCAGAAATTTTATTTCTCACCATTCTGGAGGCTAGAATTCCCAGATCAAGGTGCTAGTTGATTCAGTTCCTGGTCAAAGCCCTCTTCCTGGCTTGCAGATAGCTGCTTTCTTGCGAAGTCTTCACATGGTCTTTCCTCTGTAGAGTGGAGAGGAAGAGGGAGAGATCTCTTTCTGGTCTTAGAAGACCATCAGTTCTATTGGATTATGGTCCCACCCTTAGACCTCATTTACCCTTACTTACCTTTAATGACTCTAGCTCCAAATACAGTCACATTGACGATTAGAGTTTTGACATATGAATTTGGAGGGGGACACAATTTAGTCCCTAGCATGTGCAGAATAAAATCGAACCTTGAAGCCTGGGAGCCTTGCACTATCTGGTTCCTGCTTGCATCTCCAATCCTATATCTTATCTCTCCCTCACTGTTATACAGGGCTATAACACTAGGTATACTGGAGAAATTCATGGCACACTCTAGAACTGTCACCAAGAAGACACTGTACCTGCATTTATTCAATTCAGATCTTCCTCTTAAGGAGTCCACTCACAGTGATAACATCTGATGCCTCCAATCACACTCTAAGGCCAACCTGTCCTCAGACACAGGCTGAATCTGTTATGGCATGGTGGTGCTTTCTGTCCTTGGCAGTTATTCCTGCTAAATGTACAAGTAAGCCAGTGAATGCCTGGCCAACAGAAGGGTCTCCCGGGAATGACAAATAATTTCAACAGTGCCCTATATTCCAGTAGGGATTACATATCAAGAGCCATAAAAATACTCATGCACTCTGACCCACTTTGGTAATTCCACAACTGGAGTTTTGTCTCAGAGGAGTGATTTAAAATAAGAAATAGAGCTATATGTATGAAGATGTTGATAGCACATAATTTGAAACTGCCAAAAATGAAAGAGTGTTAAACTATAAATACCCTAATTTTAAGGAATAGAGAAATGCATATAAATTACAAAATATTAATATGTTGGAATATTTTAGTTATTAGAAACATGACTGTCATGAAATGCCTGGAAAACACTTTTGAAACAAGTTTAGGTAAATAAAAAAAAAATAGAGCTCAAAATTAACCTACATTATAATTCAACTGTATATACATTCAAAATGACAATAATTGGTACTAGCTGCAATTTCTTGAGTGTTTCTTTACTAGATGCTATTCTAAGCACCTTACCTCATCTTTTATCCTTCCAAAAATCTTTCAAAATAAACATTATTGTCTCTAAAAAACAAATAAGAGGCTCAGAGAACTGAGTTTAATTTAATAAGCAAGTAGGAGAATAGATTTTGAATCCTGATTTGTTTGACTTAAAATCATATGCATTCCCTTCCCTAAGGGTACTTTTCCAAATTTGGAAAGGACAAACAAGGAAAAAACAAGAACATGAAGAATCTCATTGTCACATAAAGGTAGCATGATTAAAAGACAAAATTTTATTTTTATATTTCATTATATTTTTATTACATTTTGAAATTTACTTAATTCTTTTTGTAAAAGGAACCCAATATGCAGTCTGGGTCCTCACTCAAAATAGTAAGAGTGATATGTACGAATTGCCTGAAACATGCCAGGTTCAATGCGTGTTCTCCTCAGCTCCATTTACATTTGAATTCACATAACAACCAGTGACCAAGAGTAATAAGTTGTAGGCATTATTGTAGGAGTACAAGCCTTCTTCTGAAGACAAACCAGACTATAGCTCTAAGTTCTGTCAGGCAAGCTTTCAACAGAGACATTCTCTGAGGATTTTTTTCTACATATCAAGCCAGAAGAAGGAAGGATTACTCACTCCTCTTCAGACCAACAGAAGAGGGCTTCAGCAGGATTATTTGGAAACATTAGGGGTCTCTACAAGAACAGGAAAAGGACATTTCCCTCCTCTGCTGGATGACTAATGAGCTGCAAAAACTCCTGGACCCATCTTAGTGAGGCCTGGTGTACAGATTTGCGAGGAAGTTCTTAGGAGAGCTTGGTATGTGTGCCCTGGAATCTGGGAGCATCCATGAACCTAGAAACTGGTGCTTCTTTCTCTACTGGAGAACAGAAGGCAATGGGGAGCTGCCTACATATCTACCATCGTGCACTGCAAGTTTACATCTGTTTTCCTTAGGTTAAATGGACATCAAAGAACGCTAACTGGATTCTTGGTGATCTTATAAGTAGCCTGTCCCAGAGGGATGCCTGCTAAGATGAAGGGACCCTGTGAGTCCCACCACTATGGGCAATTCCTGAGGGGGAGTGACATTATAAGAGTATAGGCAGACGGCATGTTGCCCATGTCAGGGTCTGAGCAGAGCCTCTTAAAGAATTCATGAATGCTGGCATCCCCAGAGCAAGAAAATCAAGGGAGAACATGTCAGAAGCCAAAATACCTTCTACAACCCAGCCTTGAAAGTCATATGTCATCATTTATACAATATCCTTATAAAAGTCAGCTGTATTTTATGTGGTAGGGGATTGCACATGTGTGTGAATACCAGGAGATGAGAATCATTGAAGGGAGAGATAGTGTTAAGACAGAGCTAAAATCCAAAGAGGAGAGAGGCTTTGAATAGGACATATGATTGAACATGTAATTTAGACCATAGTGGACTTTTTAATACCCTAAAGTGAGTATACATATGAAAATGGACTTATAACTGGAAAAACTATGGGAATAATTGCAACTTGTGTTAGGTCATTTTCTAAGACTAGAAGTAGTAGCACTTTGACATTTGCCTCCTGAATATGTGTGGAATCTCCCCCAGGTATCACAGTAACTTTATCTAACGTATAAACGACCTGGTCATGCTCATGGTAATGGTATAATATTTGCTACTAAGTTATGCAATTACAGTGTTTCTAGGCTTCATATGGGATGAGGCTACAGTCTTCTAAAGTTCAGCACCAGTAAATAAAAAGAGAAAATGGAACTCCTCTTGTCTGGATTGGGACCTCTCTATTATGTGATGATTGCCCGGATGTGCAGCGTGGGGTATTCAGGACAAGAAGGCCTTATGAGCCCTGAGAACTAGTTTTAAAAAATAAATAATTAAAGGGAGGACCATCCCAAGGCCAAGAGTTAGCAGCAAAGTAGGAAGTTAAGAATTCAGTTGGCTAAGCCTATTGTAGGTTTTCACCTGTAGGCTAGATGATTCCTTAGCTCCTAGCTTGTGCATGTGGTTATATTTCCTTTGGAATCTTGATCCTCTTTTCTGCAAGCCTCAGGAACATGTGCACTCCAAGGAAATAGGCTTTTACATTATTAAACACTTAACATCACTAACCAAAGAAGAAAGCAGGGATATTTGCCTTACATTTGTGTAACTACAGGAAATACATTAGCAAATATATTTGGCTCCACCTCAGAGGTGAGTCAAGATTCGACATTTCTCATGTTTCTTGGGCTCCCATTCTATGTAAGCTACCATTTTCCTTCAAGGAATTCTTGGATAGGTCCTGCAGCTTCCCTTTTGGTCTTCAGAGTCCAACTGGCAGAAATCCGGAAGGGCCCTTTTAAAACACATCCAGGCCAAGTCACCACTTTGCTCAAAAACCTCCAATGGACTTCCTTCTTCCTTAGTAAAATTTTATCTTTAAAGTACCATTATTTGATCCAGAAATCCATATACCCAAAAGATTTGAAAGTAAAAACTTAAATATTTATACATCCATGTTAATAGCAGCCTTATTCATAATAGCCAGAAAGTGGAAGCAACCAAGTAACCTTTGGCATATGAATGGGTAAACAAAATGTGCAATACACATATAACAAAAATAGTATTCAGCCTTAAAAAAAAGGGAAATCCAAAGAAAAGGGGGGGGGGGAAGGGTGGTGCCTGGGTGGCTCAATCAGTTAAGTGTCCAAGTCTTGATTTTGACTCAGGTCATGATCTCATGGTTTGTGAGATCAAACCTCTCTGATGGGCTCTATGCTGACAGTGCAGAGCCTGCTTGGGATTCTCTCTCTCCCTCTCTCCCTGCCGCTCCCTTGCTCATGCACACACACACACTGTCTCAAAATAAAAAAATAAACGTAAAAGAAAAGAAGGGAAATTCTGGCATATGCTATAGCATGTATAGACTTTTAAGACATTATGCTAGGTGAAATTAACTAGTCAAAAAAGGAAAATAAATAACCATTCTCTAGCCAGAAAACAAAGTTCCTTCTTACCAAGTACCTCACTACATAAGCCTCTATCAACAGCTTCCAAGAAGCCAATGGTTTGAAGATAATATTTTGTTAACATGTGACTTGTATGGTTGCAATGTCTCCCCAATGTTCAGGAGTATGTAAAACTTGGAAATTGGGCAGAAAGCTGTTTGCATGATATTTTAATGTATGACAAACCCACTGAAGGGTCCTCAGGCTCTTAGAATATAATGCAGGTTGACTTGGAAACTCTTTTTATAATTCTATCAAATTATAGGTTAACTTATAGAAAACTGATGAGGTGAAATATTATTCTTTGTGTTCACAGAAAAGATTACCCTACAGGTTTGGGTTCATTGCCTTGTAGTTCATTAATCAATTTTGTTTCCAATTTGACAATTTTATGTTTAGAATTCCTTCTTTCACTTACTAATCCACTTTCTCATATTCTCCCAGAACCTGCATTGTTACCCAGCTGGTTTCCTCATTAATGAATTGATTAAAACATTGATATGGGTTTATTATTTATATAAAAGTGTGTTTATAGCATCTTTTTCTAATACATAAATGTTTATTCATATTTCTTCAAAGATCTATCTTAGATTTCTTTAGGCATAGCTTTTTATTATATATCACAAAAGGGAAATATAAGTGAAAGCAATGAGTTAAGAAGTTTCCAGATCCTCCTTCTAGTCACAGGATAACTCTTCTAATACACTTTCCAGCTCAGAGACATCAATGTTTGTGTTTTTCCACAGGTAATGATGATGTAACATTTTGTTTTTTCTAATGTTACTTATTTGTTTTGAGAGAGAGTAAGAGCGAGAGCATGGAGAGAGGGGCAGAGAGAGAAGGTGAGAGAGAATCCCAAGCAGGCTCCATGCTGACGTGGGGCTCAAACCCATGAACTGTGAGATCATGACCTGAGCCAAAATCAAGGGTCAGATGCTTAACTGACTGAGTCACCCAGTCCCCCCACCACTTTAAAAAAAATTTTTTTTGTATGTGTGTGACAGTGGTGATGTAACATTTTTTAATACTATGGTCCTGAATTCAGTCATCTTCAAAATACTGCAATTCGGCAAGTTTTGATGCTTGCATTTTTTTCGTTTTGCTTGTGATCAGTAATTCTTCTTCAAGTAGTTTAGTAATGAAGTATAATACAGCTTTATCTACAAGATCTTTTCTTAGGTCCTATAAAACATTACATTATTGCTTTGCTAGATAATGTGGAATTGTCATTTTGTTTATTTCTCCAAGGAAAATATTTACTTTGTTACCATTGAATTTATGTCTTCCTCTTTCATTTTTGTGCATTTCTCCATATACATTAACTTTGTGTATCTAATAGCTTTATTGGGGATTAATTAACATACACAAACCCCCATATGTTTAAGTTGTATAATCTGGAAAGATTTGACCATATGTATACCCATGAAACCATCACCAGAATCAAGATAATGAGTGTAGGGGCACCTGGGTGGCTTAGTCAGTAAAGAATCTCACTATTGACTTTGGCTCAGGTCATCATCTCATGGAGATGGAGCCCTGCATTGGGCTCTACATTGACAGCATGGAGTCCACTTGGGATTCTCTCTCCCCCTCTCTCTCTGCCCCTACCCTGTCTATGCTCTCTCTCTCTCTCTTAAAATAAATAAACTTTAAAAAAAAAGATAATGAATGTATTCATCACCCCCCAAAGTTTCTGTGATGTGTTTATCACATTTTGAGCATTATATTTTGACACTAATATGAAGAAGCTTTCAATATAAATTGTAAATAAATAATGAGTAAACTGTAAAAGAAATTTCCTAACTACAGTCTTAAAGAGGGAAGAAGGATCTTGTATTAGTTTCCTTGTTGCTGCTGTAACAAATTACCACTAACTTAGTGGCTTAAAACAACAGAACTTATTTTCTTACATTCTGGAAGTCAGAGGTTCAAAATCAGTTTCACCAACCTAAAGTCGAGGTGTTGGCAGAGCTGTTGGAGCCTCTAAAGGGAGAATCTCTTTCCTTGCCTTTGCCAGCTTCTAGTGACTACCTATATTCTTTGACTTGTGGCCCTTTCCTCTCCACGGCAAGCTCTGTTCTACCATCATGTCACTTTCTCTCTGACTCTGACTCTCCTGCTTCCTTCTTAGAATGATAACTGTGATTACGTTGGACCTACACTGATAATTCAGGATAATCTTCCTAACTCAAGATCTTGAACTCAATCACATCTGCTAAGTCCTTTTTTTGATGTAAGATAATGTTCACAGGTTCTGGGGATTAGTATGTGGAAATATTTGGGGGGAGGGTGCATTATTCAGTTTACCACAGATCTCAAGGAGTTAGTTGAGTCCATCTGTATCCCCTACTGCCCATTCTGCATGTAGGAACACTCCCTCAACATTCTACTGGCCAGACTTCTATTGGGCTTATGGGAACCCTAAAAAGTCTCCAAGAGTACAAGAGGCAAAGCTTTTCTGTCCTAGTAGGGATGCTCCAGTTGGTGACTAGTTCTGGAGGTATAGATGTTGACAGCAAGAAGTTTCTTCCCCAATGGAAGACTCAACGCTACTTCTGGGTAAAGCTGGTAACGTGTATCCTTGTAGTGATATTTCTCTTGGCATGCTCCATGATCACTCCACTAACTCTCTTTTCCCTTCTTCTTCATCCACTTCTCTCTATCCCCCTCATCACCTGTGAGTCCTGTAGGGTGCTGCCCACTCATTCTTTGTTCTCAAGATAAAAGTTCCTTGCACATTTTTTCTTTCTTAATAGCTCTCAGGAAGAGCCTAAATCTTTAGCATGAAAAATACACTTCCTTTTCCGTAAGGGCAGGGAAGGGAAACGAAGGGCAGGGAAGATTCTAGCAATTTGTATAATCCATCCAAGAGAAGAAGAGAGGTTTCCCTTCCATCCTGGAGAACGGTTCTGAATGATTCTATTAAAGAAAACAAAAAAGCAAAGCAAATATTTTGCATACTTAAAAACAATGGAACAATTATAAGTGCAGTCTTGAAAACTCACACAGGAGGGAACATAATGAAAGATGTTTTCTGGTGACTATTAAATCATGTTAAAAATAGAAGTGCAGAGGGGGAAATTCTACTGGTATGTTTCTAACATTTGAATAGCATCAGATCAGGATGAGCCCCAACTTTATTTCCAGTGTTCTGGTCCTACATATCCAACACCTTATGGAGATTTCCACTTGTATTCATTGTAAGGGTTAATTCTTTTTTTCTTTTTTCTTTTTTCCTTTTTTTTTTTTTTCTGGAGGGATGCAGCTTCCACCCCACTCTCCTATCTTTGGAGTGTCTCCTTGAAAGCATAATAAGCTTCATGAGAGGCCCTTATCTTTGGGATTTATAATGCAAGATCAGGGCCTTGTGATACTTGGAGCTGTGAAAACCTACCTCCAAAATTGATTCAGAAAACTCTCAGGAGGGAAAAGGAGACAATCACAGGTACATCCATTTATCTCCTAAGGAGGTAAGAGACTTTTTCATTGTTCTTTCTTCTTCTGTGCTGTATAAAATTATGTAATTTTCAAACTAGACTATAGTCATGAAAATTATACTCATTTTCATGTTACCTTCTATGTGCATAATTCTGATCATGCTTACTCAGTAATAAATTGCTTCTCTGTCTCTTGTATCTTGATACTGTTAAAGTAAAAAGATTGGGTCCAGGTGGAGTCACTCATGCTAAGCCCCATGTCAGCAAACCAAAACTTAACTAAGTTTCTATGCTGGCTTTCCCGGAAATGGAAGGCCCAGATCAACCAATCAGCGTGTGCCTGCTCCACACAAGTTACCTGACCAGGCTCCAAGCCTTCCCTTTGCTTCATATGAGGGGAGTAACTCTGCTTTAGTCAATCAGCAAACTCCCAGTGCAATTTCCTTGTTCCTGTTCACTTTGATCTGTAAAAATCTCTGTGTTTAGCTCTCCAGAGCCCCTTTTTATTTGCTAGGTTGAAAGTTATTCAACTCATGAATGCTGAATAAAGCCAATACAATCTTTAAAATTTAGTCAGTAGAATTATGTTCTTTAACAGTAGAGAGAGCTGTTTGTTGGTAGGTGTTGAGGAGGAAATTTTTTTTCTCTATTCTTTCAGGTTCTGGTTCTTTTGGCTGATGTATACATTAAGTTGACATAAGACAGGTTGATAGGAGAAAAACAAATTTAATTATGTATATATGGGAGCTGCCTAAGAAGATAAGATCCATAGGCAGTTAGGCAATTGAGGCTTACCGACCAGCCATTCTGAGCTAAGGAGAAAGGGGTAGGAGTCTGTGGCTCCAAAGGGGAGGAAGACAGCTCACAGGAAGATGGGAAGAACAAATGTTTGATAAACAAATGCTTGCCATGCCATGTACAGACAATGGGACACAGACAAGAGTTTGGTCTCCAGGCCTGCTGAGCTTCCCCCCAGCTTTCCACACCAGCCCCATATTCTTTGTAGTTATCTCTGGTAATAGCTCTCTTCCTGGACCAGGCCGTTTATCTAAATTCTTTTAAGCAGTTAAGGCGGAGGTAAAGCTCTTTCTAATTCTCTTGGGCCTTGATTGACTTCAACTCAAAGTCATCCACATGCCAAAGTGGCACATTTTGGTGTAGCTCATTCTGAACCCCTCCATGGGATTGTTCAATTTCCTCAAAGAGTGTTGTCGAACATTTCAAACTCAATGTGCTCAAACCAGAATTTACCAATTTCCCACTTCCTCCACCCCAAACTTCCTCTTACTCAGACTTCCTCTTAGGCTTAAAAATAACACAGTCTGATAGAGGTTTTAAAAGACTTCCTGAATCACCTCACACTGCAGCCAGCGGTCTTTCCATGCTTTCTTCCTCTTCCTCCATCACCTCTTCTCCTTTCTCTTCCTTCTATTTCTTCTTAATGAAGTAAATTAGCCTGATTGTTCTGCTTGTAAAAATGCCATGTACCTATTGTGACAAATTCAAACAGAATAGACAAATTTTTTTTAAGTAAAAGTTGAGTGAAATCTCCTGGGTAAAATTTTTGATACATTTTGCTGGTATTTTGGTACATACAGAGAAGGTTCCCAGAGTATAAATCTACTTGCTTTACTCCTTGAATTGAAGCCCTTTAACACCTTTTCATTTCTCTTTGGATAAAATTCACACCCTCTACACTGAGCTCTTGCCCTTCATTACTTCTCTATTCTGTTCTCTTGCAAGACACCCGGTGCCCCATTGCCCCCACCCAGCTAAGACTTCCCCGTAGTTACTCACACACTCTGCATCTGCCTCAGTCCTTCTAATACCCAGCCTTCCCTGTGGACTGAGAACTAGGAGGGTAGGCAGAGAGTCTTGCTTGCCTTGGAATCCCAGCACCTAGCCCACAGTGAGGTACATAAGAGGCACAATCAATATTTTTGAATCAGTGCATGAGAGAGCTTTTTTTTTCTAGATAACCCATTCAACAGACATTTAAGTGTCAACTGGATGGCAGATTATATCCTGTTATTATCAAGATAAAAGATCCATAAGTCAAGGCTCTCCTCCTCAAGGTTTTCAGAATGTCCTGCTGGTCTTTTAGACAGAAATGTCTCTAAACTAGAGAATGACGGTTCTTTTTTTTTTTTTTCTTTTTTCAAAAAAAATTTTTTTTACATTTATTTATTTTTGGGAGAGAGAGAGAGAGCAAGGAGGGGCAGAGGAGGGGCAGAGAGAGAGGGAGACACAGAATCTGTAGTAGACTCCAAGCTCTGAGCTGTCAGCACAGAGCCTGATGCGGGGCTCAAATCCATGAACCATGAGCTCATGACCTGAGCTGAAGTTGGATGCTTAACCAACTGAGCCACCCAGGAGCCCCAAGAGTGAATGACAGTTCCATGGGCTGTGTCAGCTTGATACCAATACCCTTTAAAGATATCACCTGTAGCTGTAATTCTGGGATTCTAAACACTCTTATGATCTGTTATTTTGTCTACTATCCATTTCAAGATAAATTAGTGCAACAAGGCTATCCTCCCAATTCTTTTTTATTGTGGTAAAATATATATAACATACCCCCTGTAACCATTTTAAGTGTACAATTTAATGGCATTAATTACATTCTCAATGTTGTGCAACCACCACCACCATCTATTTCCAAAACTTTTTCATCAGCGCAAACAGAAACTCTGCATCCATTAAGCAAGAACTCCCCACTCTCCTTCCCTTCAGCCCCTGGTAACCTCTAATCTACTTTCTATCTTTGTGAATTTCCCTGTTCTACCAATTTCACATAAGTGGAATCATACAATAAATATTGTATGTCCTTTGCTGTCTGGCTTATTTCAATCAGCATAATGTTTTCAAGGTTGCAATGAGCCTTTTTATTTTCATTTTCACTCTTTCTTTTTTTTTAATATGGGGGGAAATGTTTAATATGGGGGAAAATGCTACTTGTTTAGAAATAAATCAGAGAAACAATGTTTTCTATTTTTATTTTTGCTTGAATATCTTTCATAACAAGGAATAAATGCTTATAAACCCTACTCATTTTTTCTCCTCCTTCCTTTGGAGAAAATGTAACATTTTCGCACATTTATGGTATATTTTTTCTTCAGGGGCCTTAATCTATCCCCCATTCCCACTTCACAATTTTTCCCTGCTCCTGTGGATGTTTGCTGACACTAACCAGAGTGATAAGGGTTCTTAACCATAGGCTGATGGAGCAGGTGTCATTATTCATTAGGTATCATGTTTCTTTTCCCCAAATCTAGGAATAGAATATATTGAAGTTGGGGCTGAGAGAAAATTTTGGATTGTCTGCTGTTCATTGCCCTCTAGTTGCATTTCATGTTCAATCATAATTTTTCTATCAGTGGCCAAAGCCAAGATTGTGACCATCTCTTCAGGTTCTTCAGTTCCTTCTAAGTGTTTTATTATCAGCTTTCTTAAGCATGGCCACAGCTGGCTGGCACAGAAATGACTAAGATCCTTCCTGCTCTTTCTTCTTAGCCGGCTGGCATTGGCCTCTGCCTTAACTCTTTATCTCTTTTGGCAATACCAACAAAATAAAAATAGTGGTAGTTGTGTAGGAGAGGAAAAATAATTTCTCCTGTACTCTTCATTATTTTTGACTGAGATCTTCCCATCCTGTACTAAAGGATGGATTAGCAGGAGAAAAACAAACACATTTAGTAACATATATACAGTAAAACCTTGGTTTGCAAGCATAATTCATCCCAGAAACATGCTTATAATCCAAAGCACTTGTGTATCAAAGTGTATTTTCCCATAAGAAATAATGGAAACTCAGATGATTTGTTCCACAACCCACAAATATTAATGTAAAAATGATTACAACACTGTAATATAATACAAAATCATAAGGAAAATACAAAACATAAAGAAAAATAAACAAATTAACCTGCACTTGCCTTTGAAAACCTTCGTGGCCAGTGTGAGGGAAACAAGAGAGAGGAGGGTTACTATGAAGGAGGATGTTCACTATCACTAACAGAATCACTGCTACCTATTGCCTCGATGGAATCTTTTTCTTTTCCTGCAACTTTAGCGAGGAACCTATCCAATGACCCTTGTTTTTGCCTCCTTTTGAGGATTTTGCAGAAATGTGTCATTGCATTTTCATTAAACAGATTCATAGGTCACATTGCTACAGTCTTATTCAGGTGGTGTTTTGTACAAAATTTTGCACTGTTTCCCACATTTTACACATCTCCCTAATCTCATTTGAAGTGAGGGATCCCTCTGCCTTTTCCTCTCCTCTTCTGCAGACGAGACTGCAGATGATAGGCAGATGTAGACTTCTTATAAAATCTTGCAATTTCCACCACTTGTGTACCTCATTCATACTTCTCGATAATTTCCTTCTTAACTTCCACTGTAATCATCTCCTTCTTCTTACCACCTTTCTTTTCAACCTTTTCTACAAACCTTTTGCTTTATTTTACTTCATTGTATATGCTCGCATCAATGTTGACTACAGTATAGTATTAATAAACTCTTGTCATATACTGTATTTAATGTAACTGGCAATAAGGCAGCAGAAGAAGAGGTCTCTATCTGTAGGCAGCCTGACCTACAATGAAGCAAACAAAGCATTTTAAGCTTTCTCTTGTATGGAAAAGCAAAGGACTGTCCATAGGTGCTTTGAAGTGACAAAAAATACACAAGTGCCAGTTCTGGACACCTTCCAATGTTCTGAAAAATCACTGATTTCTGCCAAACACCATGGCCTAAGACCAAGCATCTGAGCATAGGAGATGATCACCCACAATCCTGCAGAGAGAGAGAGTGAGAGAGGGAGAGAGAGAGAGAGAGAAAGAAAGAGAAAGAGAGAACCATTCTTTCATTTGTGATCATGTGATGTTTGGCATCACATGTACTACTCGTATTTCAAGACCATTGCTTGCTTATTAAGTTAAAATGTATTAGAAATATTTCTTTGTCTTGCAGAACACTCACAGAACAAATTAATCACAATCCAAGGTTTTACTGTACTTCACATATACATGGGAAATAGCTAGGAAAACTGATTAAGAGTTCCCACAATTGGCCAAGCCACCTCCTTAAATACCATCTTCAGCTGAAGACAAAAGGAAGATGTTGGGGGGGGGGGCAATCTAGTTATGAGAAATTTCCAGGAAAGCACAGTGAAAAAAGACTAAGGTTTGTTGTGCAGATTTAAGTGGGTGCCTCCTCCATTGACAAGATTCTCTTGTGATTTAGAATCATCCTTCTCTTCTTGGTACAGAGAGACATGTACAAGGAGAGATTTCCTTTATAAATTTTCCTTACAAAAGGGTAAATTTTACTATTTTTTGATTCTCCTCTGTCTGCCTTTTCTCAAAAATAATCAGTTCAAAAAATCCATATGCCTAAGAATATGTCACCTAAGGGTGACATATTCTGCTACCCTTCATTTGGCTTTATAATGTTTTACATTTTCAGTGTGATTTCCTATGAAGTTGGGGAGGAACAATATTTCCATCTACGCTTTCAGGTTCTGTAGCTAGGGCACAGGGGTGAACAAGCACCTGCCTCTGGAGATCCCAAACAGACCAGGTTCAGCCACTGCCACTGACAAAATCCAAAGGCAGAGAAATGAGGGGTGGCGAATCAAGCAATTTATTTCAGGGAGGCCAACAATGAGAAGACAACAGACTAGTGTTTCAAAGACTATTTCCAAAGTACTGAAAATACTTCAAGACTTATATAAGAAAAAATATAGCAAAGGTGAGTGTGTTCATGCAGGTGGGCAGTGAAAGTCAAATAGATCATGGTCTTTGAGTCGGTCATGGGCAGGGTCTTGCCGGCTCAGGGAAATCCTTAGGCTTGAGGGGGTAGTTTCAGTTCCTGTGGTTGGGGGAGGGGTGCTTTGCCCTCAGGGTCTTCTGCCTAGTCCAAGAGAGGAGATGGAAAGAAGACCACAACTAGAAAGTCTGGGGTCGAGGGGCGCCTGGGTGGCTCATTCGGTTGGGCATCCGACTTCAGCTCAGGTCACGATCTCACGGTCCAGGAGTTCGAGCCCCGCTTGGGGCTCTGGGCTGATGGCTCAGAGCCTGGAGCCTGCTTCAGATTCTGTGTCTCCCTCTCTCTCTGCCCCTCTCCTGTTCATGCTCTGTCTCTCTCTGTCTCAAAAATAAATAAACGTTAAAAAAAATTTTTAAAAAGTCTGGGGTCGAAATGATGGCAGAACTTTCAGTTCTGTGATTACTCTAAGAGTTAAACTGACATTAAACAGGACAGATTAAACAGGATAAAAAACCAATTAAAAATTTTTATTAAGTTTACTTATTTATTCTGAGGGAGACAGAGAAAAGTGTGAGTGGGGGACGAGGCAGAGAGAAAGGGAGAATCTCAAGCAGTCTTCCCACTGTCAGCACAGAGCCTGATGTGGTGGGGCTCAAACTCAAGAAACTGTGAGATCATGACCCAGGCCAAAATCAAGAGTTGGGTGCTCAGCCAACTGAGCCACCCAGGCATCCCAAAAACTCAATTTTAATCATATACATACACCCTGGAGTTCCACAAAGATAAGCCACCACCAAAAGTGGCCAGGTGATGGAGACTTATATACATACCATCCTGAACTAAGAAAAGGGATATAAGTTTGGGGCTTGTGGGGGGGGGGGGGGGGGGAGGAAATTCACAGGAAGGTGAGAGAAGAAAATGTATGGTAAAGGAAGTATGCCCTGTCAGGTAGCTAAGTCTCAAAGGTGAAAAACTTATTTCTGCTAATACCTTTCTTCCTGGTACCCAGAGAAAGACACCTTTACAAATGGAGATTCCCTTTATAAATGGAGATTTCCTTTACAAATATAAACTCCCCCTACAAAAGGTAACTTCTCCGTTTTCAGAGCTTCTCCAGTGTCTGCTTTTTTTTTTTTCCTCAAAATATTTAACTCAAAATAATCCTTATGACAAAGAAGCACATTTTGGGGTGGCGTACTCTGGTACTCTTTGATATGCATCTATTTTCTCCTGAAAACAATCTTACAAAGGAGGCAGGGTGGGGTTTATCTTTCTCTCTTTACAATGAAGAGATTTAAAATATAGAAAATCTAGGTTGATCTGCACCAATGCACGCAGCTAGTAAGTGGCAGACCAAAAACTGTGACTATGATTTGTGATTGGCTTCGAAGGCCCTGTCTCAGTTAGACAAAGAGACCACTCAATAAATATTTGTTGAATGAATGAATGATATGCTTGCGTTTGCTCTTGCCTGACTGATCATGCTGTTGGCAGGCTCTACAAAAAGCCAGCTGTTTCTTAGAGTAAGCAGAGCTTTCCCACCCTGACTTCCTTCCCAGGGTCTTAGTAATGCTGTTATTCAGACACACTTTTAGATGAATAGTTTACCTTTCCAAGCAGCAGAATATCCTTCATTTATAAAAATTCTCAGAAAATTGTTATAGGAGAATAACATGTGAGAAAGTGGAGGTCTTGGTTCACGATTCATTCATGAAACACTTGTAATTAAGAGCATATACCCGACACATTAGACTAGGAAGGAGGAGAAGGGCTAAGGGAGTTGAGTGTGGGCCAAAAGGAGAAAATATTTTCACAATTAAATGGAAGAAGGCTACTCATGGATCTATGGTAACAGCAGAATTATGAACTGAAGAGTATGATAAACTTTGCACCTGAGATCCACAAAGAAAAAAACATCTTCTATATTTCTTTCCCTCTTATCCCCCATGCAATAACGGAAGGGAAAACAAAAAACAAAAAAACCTAAGCCCAGCTAAAAAGATGTTGTTTTTGAATTTCACTTTTATTTTGTAAGTAGCATCCTTTTGGAGAAGTGCAGTCTCTGAAGAGAGAATTCCTTACAGAGCTGCAGTCCTAAAATGCAAGCCATTTCTGCCAGTTGCTGGCAGATCTTTTCTGCCACCTGGGGAGTTGCTCTCAATTGTATTGACTTTCTGTGACCTTCTTTTATCATGCAAACCAAGGCAGTCTAATTGACTGAGCTGGGTCCTCCCCAGTCCCCAGCAGATGGTCATTACTCATAGCAAGTGAATGGTAGGATTACTGTTGGGCTCTGGCTCTCCCTACCTTGAACCAGTAAACAGGTTCAAGGTCCCAAGCTTAGACCGATATTTGCAATGGCTGATATTCTGTCATTCTTTCTGGAATGGATTTCTATTTTGAAAGCTTTACATTTTCCAAATCACAGGTGAAGACTGATCTAAAATATTATATACGACTTGGTCTAAATTCTTAAATCATTTACATGTAGCAGTAAGGACAAAATGGTATTTCAACATTAGTCATGAAAGAAAACAGAAAACAAACTTCAAAAAATCCTTATTTTGAAAGCTTTTATGAAAAACCATTTTTAATACAGATAACATGTTTGCAAATGCTAAGATACTGGGAAAAAAAGGGAAAACAGAAATCCCAAGGGGAAAAAAAATCTGTTTTAGAATCACAACACCCAGAGACAAGATACATAACCCTTGGTTGGATTATATTTCTTTCCAATTTCTTATCTTTACACTTGTACTTTTACTAAATTAGAACTCACTAAATATTCACTTTTTATTTTTGCTTTATTTCACGGCATATTATGAATCATTAGCATGTTTCATATTACTAACAACTTCACTGAGCTGTTTTCGAGTACTGCTTTATGGTTTGTCAGGTGGATAGGCCATTAAAAATATGAAGTTATTAAGTATTAAAAGAAACTTTCCCACAGACATTGTACTGATACAGTAGGCTTTTATTCAGCGTTTCATGAATTGGACTGCATCTAATCTAGCAGATAGAAAGGAGCCACAAGAGCTGCACAAGGCAAGAGATTTTTTTTTAAAGTTTATTTATTTATTTTGAGAGAGAGAGAGAACATGAATGTGAATGGGGGAGGGTCAGAGAGAGAGGTAGACAGAGAGTACCGAGCAGGCTCCATGCGCAGTGCAGAGCCTGATGCAGGGTTTCACATCACAACCATGAGGTCTTGACCTGATCTGAAATCAAGAGTGCTCAATGGACTGAGCCACCCAGGTGTGCCGGCATGAGCTTTTTATAGCCTCGAATGAACAGGAATGAGGGATACTTCTGGATACTGTTAAGGACATTTTTTTCTTAAATATTTATTTATTTTTGAGACAGAGAGAGAGAGACAGAGCACAAGTGGGGGAGTGGTAGGGAGAAAGGGAGACACAGAATCCAAAGCAGGCTCCAGGCTCTGAGTTGTCAGCACAAAGCCTGACACGAGGCTCAAACTCACCAGCTGTGAGATCATGACCTGAACGGGAGCGACCTGAGTCGGACGCTTAACTGACTGCACCTGGATACCGTTAAGGACTTTACTTGGAGTTTGATGATGGTACATGTTAATTTGGTCTAACTTCAACTAAACACTTATGGCTTTGGTTTTCACTCTTTTATTAATTTTTTAAAAAATGGATATAAGTACTGTGAGAAGTAAGGGAGATAATTCATTTTCAGAAATAGCAAATAAAAGCTGTGCTGTCTATTTAACAATAGGTTTACAACCTATTGGAAATATTTATAACTGCCCCCCCCCACACACACACACAGTGGAGTCCTAAACCCTTAGACACTTCACTTCCTGGTTCTTCTTCCCCTCTCCATTTCGTGGGCTTATTTTCCACAGGCTTTACAATGAGTATGTACCAAGGAACTGAAGTCTCTACATCACCTCAAAGAATGTACATTTGTTCCATTCAGACTACTTGTTGCCTTACATGAGCATAGGAGACTTCCAGGTAAGGCTGTAACGTCCCGTAGTACTCAGCCAATGAGGAATCAGGGGAGGGACTTAATGCTAGGAGATAAATTGCCTGCTGTAACTGCCCCGTGTGCTAGTCCATGAGGCACAGGCTCTTGCAAGAACGTTGATTAGAGCCTCACTTCACTGTGCTCTGAGTCTGCATGTCCCTCTTTTGATTGGGGCAGTGGGATTATTTCTCACAACTACAGAGAACCATATCTCTGTATGGTTCCTATTGGTCCCTGTCTTTGTATCCATTACTCAGAATTAACCGATGCCAACCTTTTGTCATTTGTCTCCAAAAATTTTAATGAAAGAAATGGGTTTTTACAGAGATAGTTGAGTTCTACTTTATTTTCCCCCACATTTCCTCATCACAAATCTGATGTAGAGTCAATCCATGTTTTTACACTTTCTGTAGATACATAGTTTATGATTTAAAAATTATATAATTGTTGGGAAACCTGGGTGGCCCAGTTGGCCGAGCTTCTGACTTCAGCTCAGGTGATGATCCCATGGTTCGGGCCCCACATTGGGCTCACTGCTGTCAGCTTGTCAGCACAGACCCTGCTTCGGATCCCCTGTCCCCTCTCTCTGCCACTCCCCCACTTGTGGTCTCTCAAAAATAAATAGATATTTTAAAAATTATATAATTGTATCATACTATGTATATGATTCTGCAACCTGCATCTCTGACTCAGCATTATCTTTTGAAATCTACTGATAGCACATAGATTGTTTCATTGAAATGAATGAAACAATACTAGTAGTATACTAGTCTACTCTATAAATATGCACAATTTATATATCCATCTTCCAACTGATAGAAAATAAGTTGCTTTAAAATTGTTTTCCTTGTTACGAATAATAGAGCATATTTAAGTCTCCTAGTATGCATGTGCTAGAGATAGTACAAAAGTGAAATTCCTAGGTCATCGGGCATCCTAATATCAATTTAAAAATTATTACTACAGTAATTTCAAAAACAGGTCCTAGCACTTTGTAAGTTTCCTGTTCTTCCCATCCTTGTAAACATTTATTATAAGACTTTTTAATTTTTGTCAATCTGATAGATAAAAAATATCTCTGTATGTTTCATTTTGCACATCCTGGATTACCAACAAGGTTGAAGATCGTTCTATATGTTTGTCTTAAAAAAAGTACAGAACTTATAATGTGATTGTGTCTTTTTTGTTTTCATTGATTTGTTCTTATTATATTTTGAATACTAATGCTTTATGGCTTATCTTAAAACAGGGCTTATGACATTAATTTTGTTTGGAAGTTTCAATCTTGATGTACCAAAATTTATACATTTTTTTCTTTATGATCTATCTCTGTTTTTTATTTTATTTATTGATCGATTGACTGATTGAGAGAGAGAGAGAGTGGGAGACAGGGCAGAACGTGACAAAGGGAGAGAATCCCAAGCAGGCTCCACACTGTCAGCACCTGACACAGCACTTGAACTCAGGAACCTTGAGATCATGACCTGAGTCAAAATCAAGATTTGGATGCTTAACCAACTGAGCCACCCTGGTTCCTTATGATCTTTGGTTTTTTGTTTTGTTTTGCTTTTAACTTTTTAAATGTTTATTTATTTACTTTTGAGAGAAAGAGAGCACGCAAGCAAGAGAGAGACAGAGAGGGAGACACAGAATCCGAAACAGGCTCCAGACTCTGAGCTGTCAGCATAGAGCCCGACGCAGGGCTCAAACTCACAAACTGAGATCATGACCTGAACTGAGATCAGACACTTAACCAACTGAGCCACCAAGCACCCCCATTTTTTTTAATGTTTATTTTATTTTTGAGAGACAGAGAGAGAGAGAGAGAGAGAGAGAGACTGAGCACAAGCAGGGCAGGGGCAGAGAGGGAGGGAGGCACAGAATCTCAGGCAGGCTCCAGGCTCTGAGCTGTCAGAACAGAGTTGGACACGGGGCTCGAACTTACAAACCACTAGATCATGACCTGAGCTGAAGTTGGACGCTTAACTGGCTGAGCCACACAGGTGCCCTCTCTGTTTTTTAAAACTGTATTTTGTTGTTAAGAAATTCTTTATTACTCCAAAGATATAAACATATTCTCCTATGTTTTCTTCCGAAATTATTAATTACTTTTACAATTAAGGCCATAATTCTTTTGGAGTTTTTATCCTCCCGCTGATATGAAAGGAAAATATTTTAATGTTTCCCATTTGGCAATCCAGTTGACGCAGGATCGTTTGTTGACACGTCCACTCTTTTTCTTGTTATTTGTATTGATATCTCTTTAACATATAAAGGCCTCATATATGATTGGTCTTTTATATATTTTATATATTTATTGGTCCCTATATCATACTATGCTTATTTATATGACTCTATAGTAGCCCACATTTTAGTTTCCAGGATTATTTCAGACTCTTATTCTTGTATATGATTTACAAAACCATTGATATTGCCTTCTATTCCTACTTTGCTGAGCTTTTATCGTGAATGAATATTGAGTTTTACTGAGTGCTTTCATCTCAAACTATTGAAAAGATTATATTGACTTCTTCATTTTTAAATCTAACATGGTAAACTATATTGATAGTTTTATGTTGACCATCCTTGCATTGATGATACTTTACCTGAATCTGATACATTGTTTTATACATACACACACCATATTTATATTATACATACAGTCAGTTCTCATTATTCATGGTAGTTATGGCCTATATAGTTGGTATAGACACTGAATAAGTGAATATTGAATCATTCCTAGAGGAACTACAGTTAGGTTCCTGCAGGACTCTGGACACATTTTAGTCAACTCATCAATATATAATCTTGTTTTATATGTATTTTTGTCTAAAGACACCTTATTTAATATATATTATTGATTCATTAGTGCTGAATACATGGCCAAATAAAGATTATCTAGCATATCAATTTTTCTTGTATGGCACATCACAATCTTTTGTGCCAACAGAGCTAGATAGTACTTTAGCACTAGGCTTGGGGATCATTTTAAGCATCAAAATCACCAACAAAGATTACAGAAATGTGAAAAATGTGACACTAAGATGACAAAAAGTATATTGGTTTACTGCAAAAGAGCTAAAGCAGAAGGCAGAATATTGCCATGCTTAACTTCACCTGAGAACCTGTGAGACATACAACTCAAATTTTTTGCAACTCTGCGCATTTCTGTGAATGATCATGAAAGCACTTTGAGTATTGATTTTGGGATTACAAATAGATTTTGACAAGTAGGTGGATTCATAACTATGGAATCTGCAAATAATGTAGATTGAATATAGTATAGAATTTGCTGTTATTTATTTATTTATTTATTTATTTATTTATTTAATGTTTATTCATTTTTGAGAGAGAGACAGAGCACAAGCAGGGGAGGGACACAGAGAGAGGGAGGCACAGAATCCAAAGTAGGCTTCAGGCTCTGAGCTGTCAGCACAGAGTCCCATGTGGGGCTTGAACTCAGGAGCTGCAAGATCATGACCTGAGCTGGAGTCAGATGCTTAACTGACTGAGACACCCAGGTGTCCCTGATTTTCTTTTCAAATCATTATGTATGTATTTTTTTCCGTCTAAAAATATGTATGAAATTATCTTTTTTTTTTTCCCTTGTGGTTGAATTCTACCACACTATGAATGAATTTGGTCAATTTTTAGAAGTATTTCATTATAGGCTAAAAATAATAACTAAGTACGATAACTACCCCTAAACTGGATACTCTTAGGGGAAAAAATGTTATAAAGGATATTATTAGGTCAACTGACAAAATTTGAATATAGACAGTTGATTAGAGTATCAATATAAGAATTTATAAAGTTGGTAACTGTATGGTAGTAGTATGTAGAATATTCCTATGTTTAGGCAATACATATTGAGGTATTTAAGGGTTAATGACCACAATGTGTGTAATTACCTTCAAATGATTTAGGAAAAAATTTACATACACCTATACACAGAAAATGATCAAAGAAATGGGTAAAATGTAAATAGTAGGTGAATCTGAGTAAAGGCTATATACATGTTCTTTGAAATATTTCTATTTTTTCATATTTAACTTCTGTATATTTAAAATTATTTCCAAATAAAAAGTTTTAAAAAGTGTTTTAGGATTCTCAAAAATAATGTGCATTTTCTATTGTTCCGGTGCAGTATTTTATATGTATTAGATTGAATCTTCTTAGCTTTGTCATTCACATCCAAACCCTTAATAACAGTCCTCTTGGTGTGCTTCATCCATCAGATTCAGAGAATTACAAAACAAAAAACAAAAAAAAAACGGGGCATCTGGGTGGGTCAGTTGGTGGAGCATCTGACTTCACTTCATGTCATGATCTCACAGCTCAGCTCCTGGGTTCGAGCCCCACATCAGGCTCTGTGCTGACAGCTCAGAGCCTGGACCCTGCTTGGGATTCTGTGTCTTCCTCTCTCTTTGCTCTTCCCCCACTCATGCTCTGTCTCTCTCTCTGTCTGTCTCTCTCTCTCTCTCAACAATAAATACATGTTAAAAAAAAGGAACCCCAATAGCTTTGCATTGTTTGAGTTCCTAGTTAGGTTTTGCTTTATACATTTTGAAAATATATTGCTGATAAGGGAGTGTGGGGCAAGCTGAGGGCAAAACACAGGCTGGTACACCGCCTCCCACCCCCCTGGTGGAATATGTGTGATATTCCTTGGACACTCCTGGCTACCCAAGACCAAAGGAAAGGGCTTTAACGGCTTGCCATGGTAATGTGGGAAACTAAGGCAAATGAAAAATTAAATTCCCTTACTGCCCTAAATTCCCATTGACAAATCCTTGAAACTGGCAGAGTGACCCCCTCCAGGAGCTCAGCTGCCAGGATGATGACACCTTGCTACAGGCAAAAGAGAATCTTAGCCTAACATTATCCCAAACTTGAGAATCGTATAGTCTACTTCCTTTATCTCAACTGCCCTAAGATACATGCTGGCAATCACACTCCAAGCTTATGGCCCCATGATATACATCTGAAGGGTCTCATGACTGAGGTTGTATTAAATGTTTTGCTTTATACATTTTGAAAATATATTGCTGATAAGGGAGTGTGGGGCAAGCTGAGGGCAAAACACAGGCTGGTACACCGCCTCCCACCCCCCTGGTGGAATATGTGTGATATTCCTTGGACACTCCTGGCTACCCAAGACCAAAGGAAAGGGCTTTAACAGCTTGCCATGGTAATGTGGGAAACTAAGGCAAATGAAAAATTAAATTCCCTTACTGCCCTAAATTCCCATTGACAAATCCTTGAAACTGGCAGAGTGACCCCCTCCAGGAGCTCAGCTGCCAGGATGATGACACCTTGCTACAGGCAAAAGAGAATCTTAGCCTAACATTATCCCAACCTTGAGAATCCTATAGTCTACTTCCTTTATCTCAACTGCCCTAAGATACATGCTGGCAATCACACTCCAAGCTATGGCCCCATGATATACATCTGAAGGGTCTCATGACTGAGGTTGTATTAAATGGTAATAAATGGTATTTCTCTAGCAACAGCTAGCCCTTCAAGGTTCTAGAAAACTTGCTTCCAAAATTCCTTAGAGACTTACTCTATCCCAGACTCCTTACCAACCTGAGGGTATATAATGAGTTACCCGTCATGACCCCATGCAGCTTCCTGCCCCTGGGTCATGTCCCCATGCTTCAATAAAGTCATCTTTTTTACACCAAAGATATCTTCAAGAATTATTTCTTGGCTGTTGGCTTTGGACCACCCCATCATCACCCCAGAACTTCATCATTGCTAAGAACATCATTATTTTTCTCTTTATTGTCAACTTTTATGTAATTTCACCTACTATAAAAACAAAAAACAAGTAACACCCATTGGCCAAATCTGCAATAAGTTGTATAGCAAAGTAAGTAATGATAACAGTACATCATAACTTAAGGAATAAAGAATCCATGAGTCCATGCTCATATAAATAAATAATCAAGTAAATAAATGAGAGAGAAGGGCAAGGTCATCTTCACATTGGAATGTCAACTAATAAATGTAGTTGACTAGAAAATGGTCATTTGGCAGCCACCACAGAATTATTTTAGGGAAAAATCATTAAAACTAAAGTGAATGGGTGAGTTTGATGACAAACAGGACATTGACATAATCTCAAAGAATCTCTCTTTAAGTACATATTAATTACAAAGAGAAAATAGTAACTTCTTAGTGGAGAGACAGAGACCATCTTGACCATGTGATCACATTAAATTCATTAGGAATGGGATAAATCAATATTTTGCCATCTAAATCATGAAAGATCTCCAATTTATACTTGGATAGGCATATCCATTCCATGATATTTTCCCCTGGGTTATGCCCATAAATCCAGAGATTCCTGGTTTGTTTACCATAAGCAAGCCAACCAACCAGATTCATCCTGTTAAAAGCATTCCAAAGATAAGGCTTTCTCTGTTAACAAATACCTTTAACTCTTTTTCTAGGAGGTATTCATTAGTATTTTCACAGGGAGATTAGGCCTAGACATCTGCCTTATTTCTGCCCCCACCCTCTTTTCCCATAATAAAAGGAGAGGAAAAAACCTGCTTCACCCTTTTTTGCCATAGACAATACAAATACGTACACGTATTCTCCTCTATGATTTCACTGCTGGCGTCCCTCATTGAATAGAAATCCTTGGTCTTGATATAATTGTGTTCATCAATAGTTGGCTCTATGGTTTGTATTTCTGAACTGTTTAGGAAATTGCTCCCCAGCTCAGGTTGCAATGATATTCTCCTTTATATCCTTCTCTCAACTTTGTTGGATAATGTTTCTAAATCTTCCTGTCAGAGTTGGAGCAGCCCTCCTGATCTAGCTTCCTGCAGGCGGCCCTGGTCCAGCTCTCCGTGCACAGGATGTGGGCTATGCTGTCCTTCCTGAGCAGGTGTTCTCCCTCTAGGCCCAGCATTTAAAGTTCTACTGGCTCCAAGAACTCTGTGAGCCATTTTGGTTCAGCGTCCTCGTGCTCTTAGACTTCAAGTTCACTCTCTTTTTGGCACTTTAGGTTTTTGCCTTTAACTTGGCTATGCTTTTCCCCTCTCCCTGTTTTTTGTTTTTTTTTTTTTTTTTTTTTTTTTTTTTTTAAGAAAAATTGTTGCAGCCTTTCTACATATGCAGTCTTGGTGATAGGCAATCTTTCCAGGTAAACCTTGCCTTCTATATTGATTAAGCAGTTATAATTTTTTTTTACCCTTGTAACATCATAGGAAAGAAAACAGATACCTCCTGGGGTAAAGAAACTGGGGGAGAATAACAGAAATATCTAAGGAATTTTATCAATGTGATTTGTGATGTGACTTTTCCTCAATGGATCTCCCCCAATATTCAGGAAAATGTTCTCTTTTCTTCAGCGTCTTTCACCAATTGCCTGAACTTGGATTTGGGTAAGAACAGAAGCTCTTCATAGAATTCATTCAGGTTACAATTTGAGGTTCACATTGCACTTTTTAAAAATTTAAGTTTATTTATTTATTTTGAGAGAGGTTGGGGAGCGGCAGAGAGACAGGAGAGAGAGAATCCCAAGCAGGCTCCACACTGTCAGCTCAGAGCCGATGCCAGGCTTGAACTCACGAACTGTGAGCTCATGACCTGAGCTGAAATGAAGACTTGGATGCCTAACTGAGTGAGCCATGCAGGCGCCCCCCACTTCTTTTAGTAGCTGTGTGACCTTGGACAAATTACGTAACTTCTCAGAGCCTCAGTTTCCTTATCTCTCCCATCAGGGTATGCACCACACAGATTTTGGGGTTAAATGAAGGTCATGGACATGTCCTTCTCCCCCCTCACCCCCTAGCTGAGGAAAAGCAGAAGAGTCGGATGGAAAAATTTCAGGGAGGGTCTGATTTGTTACTAACTTGCATTGCAGTATTGTCGGACCCAACCTACCAGTTTCGCCATATACAAACCAGTCGCTAAGATTCTTTCCAAATTAAAAAGTCCATGAGTTAAGGTTTTATCATTGTATTTAAAAGACTGACAAGTCTCCTGTGTAGTTCATTTTTTATTCGCCAATATTTATATTCATAAGTTTACTGAAATGAGAGAAGGGATTTGCTTTACGAGTTAAATATCTCACAAGGTAGCATATAAGTTCTCTGCCTTATCCCTATACACAGGTATGTTGCAAGAGGTATGTCAAGTAATTTGCTCCTCAAATTAGGAATTGAAGTGATAAGTACAATGGAAGGGGAAAAGAAAGCCAGGAGCGGGGATCAGAAATGCTGAAGAGCTGTTTGGGTGAGCACGGAGGCATTGACTAAAGTCTGCTTTTACTGTGTTTGGAAGTTTATTTCAACATTTAGTCCCTAAAAAACAACATTGGGACTAATTAATATCTTCTGGTTTTAATTTGCCCAATTTGATGATCACGTGAGAGTCCTGGTAACCAGCAGAAACCAGTTTTTCTTTCTAGCTCCAAATGACAAAGAACCAAGTGAGATAGAATGGATGAGTCTCTGTCTGTGTGTATTTTTACTCTTTTACAAGGTCATCGATCTTCAATGAGATTCGCTTTCCTACAAGCAATCTAAATTGATCCATGGTTATTGGGAAATAACAGACTATTCTTAAATAACTGTGAACAGGAGGTTCAAAAGTAGCTCCTGTTGGAAACAGTTGCAGAATGTTCAAGAAATATGCACATGCACACACACAAAGAGGCCTCTCCCAGCAATGGAGGAGCAGTCAGACCACATCACTGCAGAAGGCCATCGATCATATTTATTACACTGCAGACAGCAGCGATTTTAAGTGAGGCTGGGTTTCCCGAATGAATTCCAATAATTCAAGTTATGATTCCTAAACTGTGTCTCAGACTAATTCAATATTACTTATGTGCCCTCCCCCCCAAAAAAAGTTTAAATCATTAGTCTTTATAATATGGGTCAAAGAACTGGATTTTATTACCTTAATCATTAATAAAGACATTACAAACCATTTGGTGATTCTTAAAAAATAAAAGAATGAGAGAAATTGCACAAACCGTAGGAACTGCATCCTGATGGCATAAACGATCAAGTGCTTTTTGTTTATTTGTTTGACATCAGAAACAGATATACTTTGGAGTATACTTCAAACACTGAAGAACACATTTTTTTTTTTTGAGTTTTTCCTTTTTTTTTCAAAATGGAAATGATTTATTGCTTTGTGGATTATAAAAGTAACTAATGTCATGAAAAAGAAAAGAATACAGGTATATTGGAGGGAGGTGGGTGGGGGATGGGCTAGATGGGTGATGTGGTTAAAGAAGGCACTTGTGTTTGGCACTGGGTCACTAAATTCTACTTGTGAAACCAATATTATTCTGTATGTTAACTAAGTAGAATTTAAATAAAAATTTGTAAGAAAAAAATTTTTAAAAAAAGGATACAAGATACATAAAGTGAAATTTTCCCCAGATAACACTTTTTTTGGATTTTTAATACACAGCTTTTTGCCCATCCATCCATCTAGCCATTCATCCACCCATCCATCCATTGATGAATCTTTCCATATTGAAAAATAGAGAGGTGGGAGAAGGCGGGACAGAGGGGGTTCCTGTTCCCATGGAGTGGAAGATTTATACTTTTCATGTAACCAGGGCACTTCTCAGGATCCCCTGTGAGCAAAGAAAGGCAGCCCCCACTGTGGGGTGTTCAGAGCTGTGTGCTGGGAGTTTGGGTTTCCATGTCCTCTTTTCAGTCTGGTTTTTAACTAATGTGTGACCTCATTATAAAATGTATGTTCTATGCATGTTATTACACCTTCAGTTAGATACTGCTCTATAACTGTGTTTTGAGAAAACGATCAATTCTTTTAAAAAATATTTTATTTTGAGTAAGCTCAACACCCGACATGGGGCTTGAACTCACTGTCCCTGAGATCAAGAGTCATATGCTCTATGAACCAGCCAGGCACCTTGGGATCATTAATTTTCTTAAATAATTTTTTAATTTAAAAAATATTTATTTATTTATTTATTTATTTATTTATTTATTTATTTAAGTTATCTCTGCCCCAACATGGGGTTTGAACTCACAACCTCAAGATCAAGAGTCACACGCTCTTCTGACTGAGCCAGCCAGGCCCTCATTAATTTTTAATGAAAGATGATTTTTATTTACAGGATTGTCCAACTGGTGGGTGCTCTGAAATATTCTAACCAGTTAAAGGAAAAAAACCCTCATAATGACCACTCAATTAGCCTCCTTCAAGCTCAGCTTAAAACACTAGATGTTTTTGAGGAATAGAGGTGAAACATGCTTCTGTGGGTTCTGAGGAAATGCTTCAAAAAATTGATCATGTCCTGTCATTGATAAGATGATAATGGCATTAGGATTACTAACACAGACAAGAGTTTGGGAGTGGTTGTCTATGCAGGCTGAATTTCAAAGATGTGGTTTTCAGGAATACAGGGAGTTTTGTACAGAGCTGAATGAACCTTCCACAGTCTAAAAGCCCATCTTTGGGAAACAAATATCTGGTTGCCATGGAGACACTCAAGGTGGATGAAGGATGGATTAATCAAAATACAGTAAATCCTTTTTACGAGCTTCCTAAGAAATCTAGTGTGATGTGAACCCTCTGGTCTGTCTTCTCCTGTTCTTCCCTCCATCACACAGGAAATCCACTATGGACGTAAAATGACACACATTTATTGTACTGAGTTCTATGTACATACTAGTGAATGACACCCTCTCCTGCTTGAAAGGCATCGCCATACAAGCACAAGTGCTTCTCAAACATTTATGTTTTAAAATAGTTTTTGAAATTTAAGGAAAAAAATGTATCTTATTCTCTCTACAACAAAAAGAAAAGAGACTGGTTAGAAACAGCCTCTGAAAATTGTGACTATTTATTAACTGAGCTGTGTTCTCTGGGAAATAAAGAATATGAAATAATTTGTATTGAGATAGAAGCAGCATCCACCTTGAGTAAAAAAAGACACCTGATCTGATCATTTCAACCGTTAAATCTAGTTCAAAGCAAGTTACCTTAATCTAAATATTAAATAAATAAATGAATGAATGTGAATAAATTATTAAGCTGAATAAATGAAGTGAATAAATTAATTAAGTGGCTATTCCCTTCCTTCCCAACAAACTGACAGGTCAAATTAATCAAAATAGTTAATCCAGTTGTGGGAGACATTTCTAGGAGCCTGCAGTAAATCATTCTTGGGCAGCCAATTCGATTTTAACCCCTGGTCTTGAATAGCCACTGCATCAAGTTGATTGGATGAGCTATAGCACATAGAATCAAGCCGACGTAAGTAGGATTTGGACACCCTCCAAGAACAGAAAAAGGCTCACAGGGAGGATGTCAGTTACTGCAGGCACGGGGCCTACAGGAAGTCCAGAGGGACCCAATAGAGTGCACAGGCAGGGAGGTTTTCCACATCAGCACTCTGGGTCTGAGACTCTGTGCGTTCTCCCAGACTGAAAGGCGGACAAAGGGATGCAAACTGCAAAGGAATTTAGCAAAGGGCGAAACCGTGATTCTCAGCTGGGGACGATTTAGTCATGACTGGGGGGTAGGGAGGGCTGGGAGCGAGGACTACTGGCATCTAGTGAGTAGAAGCCAGAGACGCTGCTGAACATCCTCCAGTGCACGGGACAGCCTCCTGGGGGGCGGAAAAAGTCAGTAGTGCTGAAGTTAAGAATCCTGCAGCAGAAGAAATAGTTAACAGATTCTAAGTAGCACTTGAGAAGGAGCACCGATTCATGGATTTACAAGGGCAGAAGAGCAGGGCTGAACTGAGCAATAAAGTAATCAGCTATGGCTTGGAATTTGAGGACCTGGAACGCGAGCTAAGCCTTGCTGTTTATTATTACCTATAACATGTCAGCCTCCTTGAGGCCCATTTATTTCATCTGTTAAATGGTTACAGTAATATCGACCTATCTTCTAGCACTGAGTGAGATAGGAGATGTGAAAGCACGGAATAACAGTCAGTGTTCAAGAAATAATGACTGGAAACAAACAAGCCCGTTTATCTTATCTTTATTTTTTTTTAATTATTATTATTTATTTTACTTTTTTATTTTTTTTTTGAGTTTATTTTGACAGAGACAGAGAGAGCACAAGTGGGGGAGGGGCAGAGAGAGAGGCAGAGAGAGAATCCCAAGCAGGCTCTGCACTGGCAGCGTGGGGCTTGAACCCAAAAACCATGAGATCATGACCTGAGCCGAAATCAAGAGACGGATGCTCAACTGACTGAGCCACCCAGGTGTCCTTATTATTCTTTATTTTAATTTTAATTTCATTTAATTTAATTTTGAGGCAAGATGAGTCAGTTTTGACCAATGGTGACAAAAGGACAAAAATATTTAAAAGTCATTACTTACTTTGGATCTTAATGTTTTGTAGGGGAGGAAAAAGTTTTCTTCAACCCTTTTAGGGTCCCTGGCTAGGTCTGAAAATTAAACTGACCTAAAACAGATTAACAGGAGAAACACATATACGTTTCATTGAATTTTTACATGTACATGGGAGCCTTCACAAGAGAATAAAGACCCAAAGCAGTGACCAGAGTAGGGAGCTTTAAACCTCTCAAAGAAATAATGAATCTATGAAGAACTGACAAGACAGAGAGGTTTGGGCTAAGGGTGGTCAATGGTGAAGAAGTAACTAGGAAGATAAGGGTTAGTTTAACAAGGTTTATTTATCAGATTTCTCAGCCCCCAGTTCCGTCTCTAGTGATAAAAATGTCTCCCTCCTTCTGGTACTGGGAGGGGACCTTTCACATAGGAGATTTATGACCTGTTTCAGGGGAAATGGGGGGAGAGGGGGAGGTCACATTGACCTTCTTGCTTCTGCTGCTTTCTCAGACTCCTTCAGTGTAAGATATCCAATATGACAAGGTGCCATATTTGGGGGTGGCATGTCTTGAACCCTAGCAGCATGAAATACCCTTTTTTTTTTTTTTTTAACTTAGAGGCTGCTGGGTGTGAGGCTGCAACATGGTAGGAGGCTGTATTTCTTTGCACTAGGAAAAAGAAAGATGGGGAACATACGTGTGGAGGGCCAGTGAGAAAGCTAGACGGGAGCACGGGGTGTGCGGATTTACCAGGATCTCAAAAAAGATGATTTGCTGTGGAGGTGCGTTGTAACCCTCTCCTCTGTCTCACCACAAAATCATCGGCGAAGTCTTCTTTCCTCCTTTGTGATTTGCGGGTTAGAATTTGGTTTTTTGGTTTTGGTTTTTTTGTTTGCTTTGTTTTTTGATACAACAAGGGCTGAATCCTGCTTCAGTGTGAATATACAGGGCTGTCACTAGTCCATGTTAAGAAAAATTATCCCGGGGCCTAGGTGGCTCAGTGGGTTGGGTGGTGGACTTTGGCTCAGGTCATGATCTCACAGCTTGTGAGTTCGAGCCCCCTATCAGGCTCTGTGCCGACAGCTCAGCGCCTGGATCCTGTTTCGGATTCTCTGTCTCCCTCTCTCTCTGCCCCTCCCCAACTCATGCTCTGTCTGTCTGTCTCTCTCTCTCTCTCTCTGTCTGTCTCTGTCTCTCTCAAATAAACATTAAAACCATTAAAACAATAAGAAATATTAAAAAAAAGAAAAATTATCCCAAACTTGGAAATAAGTCAAAAGGTGATTAATGTCATGCTAAGAACATTTTCAAACAAACCCACCTAAGGATCATCTGACTCTGGGAACTTAAGCTTGTTCATACAATTCATTATCACCCAGAGATTTTATAATTCTGAATGCTGATTTGGGACCAAGATTTTTTTTGGTTGTTTAGTAGGAAGGATAAACCCAAAGGTTATGGTTTTTTTTACCCTGTAAGATTTTAACCACTGTATACCTTTGTCTAAATGAGTAATTTTATTTCAGCATGACTTTTCTCCACATTTATTGTAAAAACCCCAGTTTCTTAAATTCTCCATTGAACTGTTTTTGTCATCCTGCTAGTTCCTTTATTAATAGGTTTAATATACTTGATATGGACTTATTATCTATTTATACAAAAATTATGTTTTTAACATTTTGAGAGTGTGCTTTGGTACCCATATGCAGCCTTTGTGTGAATTAGGAAAAAAGTGTCCCTTCCTTGAATACAGTTAGTTTTCTTTTCCTCCAGTACAATTTTTGAAAGATAGTATATTATTTATGTTTTAATAATAAAATTAACAGCAAGCCTGAGGTCATTCTACATAAATTCTACAAATTAAATTATGGAACACACAATAAAGGAAGTACACATTTTTAATCATAAAAATAACTCACTAGAATACTTAAGAAATGAGTAGGATTTAATCATTAGTGATAAAATAGTTTTATGTCTTACTTTCACAGAGATAAAATTCTTTATGACAGTTTCACTGCCTATTGGCTTTAGAGTCTTGTTTTCTAAAGAAATGAACAGTTTTTCTCATGACATTGTATACCTTTAATAAATTTTATTTTCACAAAGTGATAAAATTGCCCATTGGCAATTGCTACTACAAGGTGAAATTTATCCTGGGAGCTACAGAACATTATTGGGAATGTGTCACGTAAATCATTGTTGCAAATACGTTGTGATACTTCAACTGGAGTATTCTAAAGTGGAGATTTTAGAAATCACCTTAGGATTTTAGTTCCCTACGCATGGAATCCCCATCACTATCATTTCCTGTACTTTTCCGCCAGACAATATCACCTATTAGTCAATAGCTCCCGTTCATTGCAATTTTTTTGAGTTACCCATGCCATCTGTAACACTGAGAGGCCACTATATTCTTTCAGCATTTTAAGACTTTCCTTTGAAGACGATAGTGTTATAGCTGGTTTTAAAAAAAAGAAAATTGAATTTAGAATCGAATTTTGGTTTTTTTTGTTTTGTTTTAAATTTTTTTAATGTTTATTTATTTCTGAGACAGAGAGAGACAGAGCATGAGTGGGGAAGGGGCAGAGAGAGACACACAAGAATCAGAAGCAGGCTCCAGGCTCTGAGCTGTCAGCACAGAGCCCGATGTGGGGCTCGAACTCACAAACCATGAGATCATGACCTGAGCTGAAGTTGGTCGCTTAACTGACTGAGCCACCCAGAAGCCCCTAGAATTGAGATTTGGATGGTAGATGGGATTCTAAGTTGAGTCAACACTTTCTACTCCTTTTTTGGTACTGCCTCTGCTGGGAGACTTGCCGTCAATGTCAAGAGATTCTGCCATTTGTTCAGGATCAATATATTTTTCATAAATGCGATTGCTCTGACTTCAAAAAATGTATAATTCCTTTGATGTTTTCAAGTATATTGTGTATAGTGATTTTTTTTTTCCTGTGTCATTTTGCATTTAACATCAATTTTTACCCAGGCTATTATGCCACATTGGTACTGAGCAAATAAGCGTAAAACTGGTTATTTTCAAGACGAACGTCTATTTGTGTTGCAGAAATATGTAACAATTAATGTCACAAGAATTTCTAACAGAGCATGGCCTTCTTCCCTGAAGTGAGATTCTAGTGTCATGATAGCTTCAGCTTGACTTTCTTCTCATTTTTTCAAAAATGGCTTCAAATTTCTCTTTCCTAAAATTATTTTCAATAAAGTTCAACACAGATGACAAAAAAGGTTTTGCACATTTTATATCAGGTTTAAACAAAACAAGGAATATAGTATGTTTTATAAATTTTTATTTTTAGGATTTGCTGCTGCAATCCCTTATGTTTTCCATGTGTACTTGTGGTGTTGTCATGTCCCCTAGTCATTTGAATTATTTTATCTAGATTGTAGTTTTTGTTACACCTGTCAGAATGGCTAACATTAACAACTCAGGCAACAACAGATGTTGGTGAGGATGCGGAGAAAGAGGATCTCTTTTGCACTGTTGGTGGGAATGCAAACTGGTGCAGCCACTCTGGAAAACAGTATGGAGGTTCCCCAAAAAACTAAAAATAGAACTACCCTACAACCCAGCAATTGCACTACTAGGCATTTATCCAAGGGATACAGGTATGCTGTTTTGAAGGGACACATGCACCCCCATGTTTATAGCAGCACTATCCACAATAGCCAAAGTATGGAAAGAGCCCAAATGTCCATCGAGGGATGAATGAATAAAGAAGATGTGGTATATATATATATATATATATATATATATATATATATATATATATAATGGAGTATTACTCGGCAATCAAAAAGAATGAAATCTTGCCATTTGCAACTACGTGGATAGAACTGGAGGGCATTATGCTAAGTGAAATTAGTCAGAGAAAGACAAATATATGACTTCACTCATATGAGGACTTTAAGAGACAAAACAGATGAACATAAGGAAGGGAAACAAAAATAATATAAAAACAGGGAGGAGGACAAGGCATAAGAGACTCATAAATATGGAGAACAAACAGAGGGTTACTGGAGGGGGTGTGAGAGGAGGGATGGGCTAAATGGGTAAGGGGCATTAAGGAACCTACTCCTGAAATCATTGTTGCACTATAGGCTAACTAATTTCGATGTAAATTTAAAAAATAAAATTAAAAAAAAACAAAAAAAAATAGATTGTAGTTTTTGTATACCTTGTGCTGAGAATTGATATTATCTATGTCAACATAACTTAACTGTTTTTCTCCAAGAAATTCTCTCTCAGGAAAATAAGATTGCAACCCAATAAATAACTAACTTTATCATGTGCTTCAGGAAATTCTGCAAACTGATTTATCAAGGCAAACAGTTGCTTCATTGTGGCAAACAGCTAGTCTTATCAAAAAAACTGTGTGCTCACCTGCACAAACACCTTGCTTATCAGCACAAGAGTTTGCTTATCCAGACTTGTTTTAAGACCCACTGTGTCCACCAATCCTGAAGTACTACATCACAAACTTTGGCCAATCTTCACCTATTCCCTGCCTTGAAGGACTTGCCTTAAGTTACCTGAGCCCAGACCCTAAAGCTTTCCTCTACTGAGACACTAAGACTCTGTTAAGATGGCGCTCTCCCTTGCTGCCTTAAGCCTAACACACTTGACTTTGCTTGACCAACAGGTTATTCTGGAAGTTTTTGTAGGTAGTCAGCAATCAACATAAGTAAGAGTACATATAGTCTTTTCTACTCACGTCATTACTGAATAAATGCCCACAAAATATTCACCTACAGACATGTTTGCCTTTTTGGAATTTGAAAATCTGGTAGTAATTACTATCTCTTCTACATAGATTATATTAGAAGTTGTATCTAAAGGGGTACCTTTAGAGAAAGGGGTACCTGGGTGGCTCAATCGGTTAAGTGTCTGACTTTGGCTCAAGTGTCTGTTTTCAGCTCAGAAGATGATCTCACACTTGTGGGATCGAGTCCCACATCAGGCTCTATGCTGACAGCTCAGAGCCTGGAGCCTGCTTCAGATTCTGTGTCTCCCTCTCTCTCGGCCCCTCCCCCGCTCATGCTCTGTCGCTCTCTCTTTCAAAAATAAATAAACATTACAAAAAATTTTAAATAGGTGAGAAATATTTAGCACTTCTTACCTAACCAAATAACATGTGTGTGCTGCTGAGGCTTGTATTCTAAGAAAATGTTCTACCTTCAATGTTATTATTTGTTATGGTTCCTACCAGATGACGAAAATTCCATTATTATGCTGATAAAGTTCTTGGATGATCTGAATACTAGCATTGCTGCACAAAAGATGAATCCTCTCCCTGTCATGAAAATGGACCTGAAGCTCTTGCCCCTCCCAAAGCCCAACCTAAAGCAAAAGCTTTGAAGGCCAAGAAAGTGGTGCTGAAAGGCATCCAGTCACACATGAAAAAAAGAAGATCCTCAAGTCACCTACCTTCCAACTACCCAAGACACTGCATCTTTGAATGCAGCCCAAATATCCTCAAAGAGCACCCCCAGGAGAAGCAAGGTTGACCGGTATGCCATCATCAAGCACTATCAAGTTCCACCCCGCCCCCTGACCCCCGACTCCTGAGTCAGCCATGAATAAAATAGAAAACAACAGGGGCGCCTGGGTGGCTCAGTCGGTTGAGTATCCGACTCCGGCTCAGGTCATGATCTTGCGGTGCATGAGTTCGAGCCCCGCGTCGGGCTCTGTGCTGACAGCTCAGAGCCTGGAGCCTGCTTCAGATTCTGTGTCCCCCTCTCTCTCTGCCCCTCCCCTGCTCATGCTCTCTCTCTGTCAAAAATAAAATAAACATTAAAAAAAATTTAAAAAAAATAGAAAACAACCATACACTTGTGTCTATTGTGGACATCAAGACCAACAAGCACCAGATCAAATACGCTGTGAAGACAATCTATGACATTGATGTGGCCAAGGTCAACACCCTGATCAGGCCCAATGGAGAGAAGAAGGTATATGTTCGACTGGCTCCTGACAACGATGCTCTGGGTTTTGCCAACAAAATTGAGCATGTGAAATTCAAACTGAATTCAAACTGGATTCAAACTGAACCCAGTTGGCTAAATCAAAATATAAGTTTTCACCATAAAAAAAAAAGAATCAACTCTATTGTGTTTAACAATGGCACATGATATTTGATCTTACTTTCCAATAGTTTGTTTTGTACTATTAATAATATAGCTATATGTTAGAATCAGAGGTCAATTTTAAATGCTTAACACTATTGTTATGCATTTAATTTTCTTCATGTTTACTAAAAGCATGTGATAAGTGCTGCCAATCTTTGTACTATTGTCAATCTCCAGTTGATTCTTTTCTTCTCCCAAAGACAAAATACAAAGTCTTTTGAAGTAAAAAGTTTTAGCACTTTTTTTTTGTCATTTGGAAGAATTTGTGTGTAATGTTCCTCAAAACTTGTTATCTACAACGTGAGGTGGATAATTATCAACTAGTCCTCTGAATATTGAAGTTATATGGATGTGTACTTGCATTCATACAAAATACATTAAGTTTAATGGGGCCTTTGGGTTTTTTCCTCTTCTAGTTTAAGTGGAAATTCATTTCTTATGATTGTCACAGAGATAGAAGGTAAATTCATATCCTGCCCAATCAGTGACATTTCAATCCTACATTCTTCTGTCACTATTAACTCTGGGTCTTTTCCTTCTTTCCTCCTGCATCTCATCTATTTTCTCCAAAAATTTGTTCAATTGCACAAATAAATTTCTTTCATTTTCTCTAATGTATTTCTATTTTCTTATTCTTGGTGATTAAGAAAATATTTTTGACATCTGGGAAGAAGTTATGAGTAGTTTAATATTTTATCTTAGAATGTGAAATATTAAAGAATAATACATTTGGGGAAAATATGACCTTATAGTAGAGAAACCTGGAAGACTACCTCAACTGAGTGATGGATGTTAACATCCCAGTAATGAGACATCAGCATCATGTGCCTCTTGACATGATATACTGAGAAGGGCTCCACATCACTTCTCTGGTAATCTTACAAAAAATCATAACCTAAATTTATCATGAGGAGATGTCAGGTAACCTTGCATGTCATTTCCGAAGACCAATTTTGTGACATCAGCTGTGTGTCTTACAATTCAATTCAATCATGACACTAACTGCCTGCAGTTAGCATAGATCCCATAGGGTGAAGGGGCTCAGTCCCATGAGACTGTCCCCACTTCATATACCAGCTGCAATTCATGGGTGTCCCCAAACGAACTTGTCTGGTCAACCAGAGATTTGGAGTTTCCCACAACCTTCCCGCAAATTTGATCATTCTCTAGAATGGCTCATGGAGCTCAGGAAAGTGCTGTACTTAACAATTACAGTTTTATATAACAACTCAGAAGAACCAAGTGGGAGACATGTATGGGGCACGTATTGGGTGGATGGGGTAGGAGGAATGCGGAGCTTCCATGCCCTCTCTAGTGCCAGTGTCCTGGCACATTGATGGGTTCACCAACCCAGAAGCTCCCAGAACCTTGTTATTCAAAAGATTTTTGCCAAGGCTTCATTATGTAGGCATAAGTAATTAAATCATTGGCTATTGGTGATAAAACTCAATCCCCAGACCCTGTCCTCTCCACAGGGGCTGAAAGTTCTAACCCTCTAATCACATGGTTAGTTTTAGATTTTGGTTTTATTTTTGTTTTTGTTCTTTCCTTTGATAACAAGACCCATTCCGGGTTGAGTAACCACATTAACATAACAAAGTCATTGCTACTACTCAGGAAATCCAAGGGTTTTAGGAGCTCAGTGGCAGGAACTAGGGACAAAGGCCAAATGTATTTTTTTATTACAACACAACCCCAAATTATAGGACATTCCACCAAGTAAATGGCTCGTGATCTTCAAAATTGTCAAAGTCATGGGGGGGGTGGGGAACACAACAAAACAAAGCAAAACAAAACTATTCTGTATTGAAAGAGACTCAGGAGTCATGACAACCAAATGCAATGTGGGACCCTGGTTTTGATCTTTTTTTTTCTGGATCAGGAAAACACATTAGTAAGATGATTGGTAACATTTGAATAAGGTCTTTGATTAGTTAATAGTACTATATCAATGTTAGTTTTATGTTTTTGATCATTTATGATGGTTATGTAAGATGTTAATATTAGGGAAAAGTGGTGAAGTGTATATAGAAAAGTTTTATACCACTTAAATAGTATAAATGCCATTTATTTAAAAATAAAAATAAATTTTAAATAATATCCTTATTATACACTCTAAATTTTAATAGCAGTTATTTTTATACTGATGAATTTCTGTAACAGACACTTTCTATAAAATATACACTGGATAATGATTTAGAGACTTCTAATTTATGTGTATGAAATACTGTTTTGTGAATTTTTAGTGGCAAATGAGTATTAGTTATTATACAATGATTTATATCATAATGAAAGAACTTAGACACTGTTGAGAAAACAAAATTCAACTGAGTAAATTTAAAAATCTTATTGGTTTTATTCAATGATTTACAAATTGAGCAGCATTCCATTTAGCAGATAGAAAGAAGTTCCCAGGAGCTGTAGAAAATGGAAGACTTATAGACAAGAGAAGGCAGGACAAGAAAGTTACCAGCAAAGAATGGATTGTTTCAGGCAAGGTCACCTTCCTTTAGGGGACAGTAGGGATCTATCATATGGGTTACCTCAATAGTGCTGACCAGGAAATTCCAGACTGACTGGTTAAGATTACATTCCTGGGAGAGGCTGAAACTACAGTTAGGTTAGGTGATGTGGGCCTTGGCACAAGTGACTCTATTTGGGGCCTTTCCCTAATGTTAACATCTTGTCTTTTCTTTTTTGAAACAAGATCTAAATTAGAAACTCAACAATGCCTTTCTAGTATAAAAAGCAAATAGCTGATGTTATGAACTACAATATGAATTGTCAACTTTAGTCAATGCCCTAGCACAAGTATGGATTTGAGTTTTGAATTTGATAATATTTCCCAATCAATATATTGGTTGGTAAAGTATATTAAAACTGTAACAATCAATTCAAACAATTTTAGCCTTAAAATTTTTTTTTTTCAGGCCTGCATTACAAACAGCAAATAATCAAAGATCAAAGAAATGTCCTTTGATAATCAATTATAATCATTTCACCTGAATATTCTATTTCTGCCATGGCAAATTTAAGCCATCACTTTCAAGGTATTGTTTTTCAACCAGTGGGTCTAATGCAATTTTTCAATCACCAAGTCCATGTAGTTTTCCTCAAGGGCAAACTGGTCCTTTAAATTAATTTTCCAGTAGCCCTGGGACAGTAGATTTTCCAGAGAGCTCTTTGGTGAGGCAACTGGGTTTAGGGATAGACTAGGCTGGGAGGTTGAGGTGTGGTCTTTGAGGATGCATGGCTATGACACGAAAGCTTATTGGGAAGTGTTGGGGACAGAGGTTAAAGATTAATGCGACTGGAAAACCTGTAACCTCTCTTCAGAGCAGCTTGGAGTGGTTTATGGCAGGGATTTCCACTGACAACAGCCAGAGGCCTCCCATCTCCTCGTGCAAAAATGTCTCAAATGGGCTTTCTCTTCCTCACACTCGGGAATTACACTCTGGATTCAAGGTCCCCTGGGTTACAACTTTTCACAAGTGACACACTTCCTCCCAGCATGGCCTATGTTCTCGGGCAGCTGCTGAAAGTGGGAGCCTGGGCTGGGAAACCAGGCCATTCAATAAGTTCTGTTTCTAAGGGGCGGACGCTATTCCTGGCAAAAACTAATGTGAAATATCCACACTCAGATATTTCAGATTGAGCATGAGGGAGTCATGAGGAAAGTGTACCCTAACATCAGAACTACAAAGGGAATCATTCCAAACTGAAAACAACATAAATATCCATCCTAAATAGAATATAGAAACTGAGGTATATTTGTATACGTTGAAGGACCATATATTAATGAAAATGAATGAACTTCAGACAGAGGCAAATTTAAGATTAAGACAGCATCACAAGATTATTCAGTAAATAGCATTGAGAAGACTCTTTTTAAAGAATTGTAATCCAGGGGATGCCTGGGTGGCTCAGTCTGTTAGGCTTCTGACTTCAGCTCAGGTCATGATCTCGCAGTTCATGGGTTCGAGCTCCACGTCAGGCCCTGTGCTGACCGCTCAGAGCCTGGAGCCTGCTTGGGATTCAGTGTCTCCCTCTCTCTCTGCCCCGCTCTCACTCATGCTCTCTCTCTCTCTCTCTCTCAAAAATAAACATTAAAAAAAATTTTAATAAAAAATTATCATCCATATGTCTAATAAAATTCCATGTTACACACTCTGAAGTCCAAGATACTGAAAGAAGACACAATTATCACCTTAACTACCTTTATTTTGACCTCAGTCTGTACTTTCTAACTAATTAAGTTCTTTCTAGCTCATGTCTCAACTCACAAAAGACCCTTTGGGCAAAGCATCCGTGATGGGAACCGAATCCACCCTCTCATGTGATAAGGATAGCCCAGAGCCTCAAGACCCTGCGTGACTGACCCCAAGATAATGACTGACCTGACCTGTACTGCCCACCTGCACATACCCGCTAACCTTTGCTCCACATTCTCCTTACACAAACCTAGAAGTATTTTCAGCACTTTGGAGACAGTCTTTGAGACACTAGTCTGCTGTCTTCCCTGTGTTGGCCTCTAGGAAATAAAATCCTTTCTTGTTTCAAAACTGCTTGTCTCTCTGCCTTTGGATTTTGTTGGCACTGAGGGGCCAAACCTGGTCTGTTTGGGACCCCCGGAGCCACTGCTCAGGCACCCCTGCGCCCTGGCCACACTGAAACATAGATTAAGCAACAACTGAAGGGAAAAAGCAAAGACACCCAGGACTATAAGTAAAAGACTTTGGTTCTCTTTCTGGATGTTCCACTTAAGGGACAAGTGGCAATTGGTAGATCACTTAATCTCCCCAAGGCTTTGTTTCTTTCTCTGTCAAATGGGGTCAATAATACAATAATTTTCATGAGAATCACCGGGACTGTGGAATGAACGGTTAGACAAATACCTGCAAAGGATTTCACTCATATTGGCATTTTCTATCTCAAGGACACTTTAAAGATTGGAAAAACAAAAGACCTCTTTTCAGAAAGTTAATACAAACAGACCATTTATAATTACTGGCCAGTAGAGCATGACTTACCACATTTTCCAGATTCCGAACTGAGAGGTCAGAAATGGTTTCTGGGGCATTCCTGCAACATGGCCAGCCCCCACAGATATGCTACCAGATTAACATGTCTCCCTTGTCAGGAGGAAAACCACAGACCCAAAATGAAGTCCCTTATGCTAGGCCATGTCACCAAACTAGGGCTTAATACCTAACCCAATTACAGTTTCAACCTCCCTCAGAAATGTAGTTTTAACTGGTCAGTCAGGAATTTTCTGGTCAGCACCAATAAAGTAATCTGTAACTCAGGCTCTCTCTATCCCCCAAAGCAAGATGAGGCAATCCACTGGGTAAGACCCTTCTGTCCCCGCAGCAAAGACCTCGCGCAAAATAATGCTTTTTGTTTGTTCATTTGTTTATGGCTTCCTTGTTCTGTCTTTAAAACCTTTCTGTAGCCCTTTCTGTAGCCCTTTGGAGCTCCCCTCTACTTACTGTATGGGATCTTGCCCAAGTCAAAAATTGCGAACATAATAAGGGCTGCTATTAAACCAAGAGCTGGAACTAGCTGGCTGATGTGTCCCGCACCAGGCTGGTAGCCACTATAGGCTGTTGGATCCACCTGTGGGACTGCAGCCTGGATTTGGGACTGGGCATGCCCTTTGGTCTCCTCTTGGAAGCAGGGACCATCGATGCATTGGTTATGTGTGACTCCTGACAAAAGATGCAAAAAGTTCCTTAGGTATCCTGGTACAGGTGAGCACAATTTTCTCAGGGAATATATGTTCAGGCATGGACTTGGGTCATCCATTTTTTTTTCTCTTATCTTTTTACTCTACTAGTTAAATGTAAAGCCCTAGGCATGATTTCGGTGGGCTTTTAACACTGATTTAAATAAGTAGAAGAGGGGTGCCTGGGTGGCTCAGTCACTTTAGTGTTCGACTTTGGCTCAAGTCATGATCTCATGGCTCGTGGGTTCAAGCCCCACATCGGGCTCTGAGTTGACAGCATGGAGCCTGCTTAGGATTCTCTCTCTCCCCCTCTCTCTTCCCCTCCCCCACTTGCATGCACATTCTCTGTCTCAAAAATAAATACACTTAAAAAGAAGTAAGTAGAAGAAAGGTTAAATTTTCTTTCTTTAAAGCCATGAAGGCACAGGAGGAGGATTAAGATCCAGGGCAGTTGATGGGGAGGGCAGAGTGTTGGGGACCAATGGGAAAGCAGATGAGAAACCTGGGTGCCTACTTAGTTCTATAGCCCACTCAGGGTGACCTGGGACTTGTCACCACATCTCTCTGCACCTGTTTCCTCATCAGCAAGCTCCTTTCCAACCTAAACATCCTATGGTTGAAAGCAAGGTAATTAATAGCAATTTTTGTCCCCTTAAACTTTATTCTAAACATATTTTAACAATTCACTGTTTTTGTTAGAATTTTAAAATGCTTACCATGGGTGCAGCTTGTGTGTTCCTCGGGTGTGGTCCTCGTTCCCCTTTTGTGAAGTGGTTGAGGGGCGCTCAACCAGGAAAAGCCCCACAAAGGAGAAGAGTAGTGGTCATATTAATTTGAAAGTGACAAGCGGTCGCAGGAGGTCATTGAGAGGACATGACCACCGGGTGACCTGTGAGCTGGACCCAGGGAATCAGAGGCTCTTCCCTGTCCCCTGTCCTTGGAGTGTGGAAGCCATTTTCAAGGATTTAAGTCGCGGTAAGAGATCAAGATATTCCTGAGGCCTGGTCTGACCCTGTGACTGAGCCCCGTTAAGGCCCCGTTAAGGTGGGTATGGAGCTCTACTCTTGCGGTGCCCAAGACAAGCCTCACAAGTGGGTTCCCTTGGGGTGCTCTGCCTCTTAGGTCTCTCACTGTGCTCTGTGTGCAGGGCCAGTTTGTGGACCAATAGAGGACAGGGCAGTTGTGAGGTATCATCCAAAATTAAGAGGCATGTAACATGAAGTAAGCTAGTGTGATACTGGGATTTAGAATAAGAAATATATATTTGATCTTTGTCCCCATTTCTGCCAGAAAACGCCCCAAACCCTAGGATTTTCTAGATGAGCTCTATAAAGGTGTCTTTGTTATGTTAATGAGGCATCTCTGGGAAAGCTCCCAGGTCACCCAGGGCTGGGGGCTGGTTGCCAGGGGAACCAACCACGTGATCAGAGGGTTGGCTCTTTCAACCCAATCACCTGACTTCTGGGGAGGGGAGAGGGGCTAGAGATTACGTTTGGTTACCAATGGACGGTAACTTAATCAATCAAGCTTATGTAAGGAAGCCTCCACAAAAACCCGAAAGCATGGGGTTCAGAGAACTTCCAGTTTGGTGAACACACGGAATTAGGGGAGATTGGTGCACTCTGAGGGCGTGGAAGCTCTGTCCCCTTTCTGCATATCGTGTGCTATGCATCTCTTTCATCTGGCTGTTCCTGATTTATATCCTTTTATAATAAACTGATAATCTAGTAAGTAAACTGCTTTCCTGAGTTCCTGGAGCCACTCTGGCACATTAATCGACCCCAAAAGAGCAGGTCATTGGAACGAACCTCTGATCGATAGCCTGTCTGTCAGAAGCACAGGTGACAGCCTGGACTTGCAATTGGCATCTGAAGTGGAGGGCGGGGGCTCATAGGGCAGAGTCCTTAACCTGTGGGGTCTGAAGCCAACTCCAGGTATGTAGTGTCGGAATCGAGTTGAATTATAGGACACCTAGTTGGTGTTAGAGAATTGCTAGGTGGCATAGAAACCTCCCCCCACCTCTCCTCAAAACACACACGCACGCACACACACACACACACACACAGGAATTGCGAGCAGAAGCATTAACTAGTTAACAGGTATTGAGAATGACACAGGTTGTCACCGAGACAGATTGATGGGAACAACCCATATAAAGGACTCACTTGTCCCGTTGAAAACACTGCCAATTAAGAAGCTTTGTCCCACAAGAGGTGTGCTGGAGAGAGTGCCTTGTAACTCCAGACTGGGCTTCCTCAGATTACATGCATATCTGCCTATGGCATCCTGACTACTCCCGACTCATTTTCTTTAGTCTTGCAACATCCTACTCCCCATTCGTTTAATGTACAGAGAGAAACTGGTGTGTGGACACAGGCATAGTGTGTCCTCCCCCCTTTTCCCTTTTCGTTTTAACTAAATGCCCAATGGTATGCTTTTACCATATGGAGATGTGTAGGAAAACACCTGACACTGAAACCAAAATACCCCCAATGCCCTGCTTTGTCCATTAGCGGTATCTCGCTTAACATTCCCCTTTGTATTCCAATGAGTTATTATGTAATCACTGTTTATCAAAACAATGCTAGCAACAATCCTTGACAACCCAGTTTGATTGGAAAATTTAAATATTTTTTATTGATCACTATAAAACCAAGGACAATGTTATTAATTTCTTTTGGTATTTAGCGGCTATATGCCAAGGAATCTGCCTTTAAAGGAGGGAAAGATTGGGGTGCCTGGATGGTTCCGTTGATTAAGTGTCCGACTTCCACTCACGGTTCATGAGATGGACCCCCGTGTCAGGCTCTGTGCGGACAGCTTAGAGCCTGCTTCAGATTCTCTGTCTGTCTGTCTGTGTGTCTCTGTCCCTCCCCTACTCATATTCTCTCTCTCTCTCAAAAATAGATAAATAAATAAACATTTAAAGGAGGGAAAGATTACTGTAAAAGAAAGGGACCCTGCGTACATTTCTCTTTAGGTCAATGTGGTGTTAATTAAACACCCTGTCTAAAAAAATTCTTGTATAAAAACAATTAAAATGTGAATTGATGGTATTAAACCTAAATTTTCCTTAAGGTTGTTTTGTTAGCTGTTTCAAGAAAGATGTCAATTTTTGTGGTTTGATATTTGAATGGAAAGAATACCCAATTCATCTTATTCAGTTAATCCCTAACAGATGCCTGATTGCCGCCCTGTCGCATCCAAAATCTTTCACCTGAGGCCCCTTCAAAGCAACAAATCTAAGAAGAAATAAATAACTTTTGTGTGTTAGTTACAAATCCAATCTGTGACTGCATAGCTACTGGGTCAAATTCAGTGCATCTGATTTGCTGATTTTCTGATTTTGACCTGGATTTGCCAATTTTTAGGAGCTAAATCCCTGAAAATTTTGGCATCAAAGATGTGTGGTATTCCCACATGCAGTGGTTCGGTCCAGAAGTACAATCCATTTTCATGAATCATCTTAGATGTAGTTTTGAAGTTGAAATTTATGTGTTTATTTATGTAATTATGAGAAAAAATTATGAGAAAAAAAGTTTGAGAAAAAATGGCAATTTATCCTTAAAGTCTGGTCTAAAATTTTTGTTCAAAACACATATGAGGCACAATTAAATTATTCTGAAGCAAGATTTTTAAAAAGCAAGGTTTTCTTTTGGTACAATTAGTCTCTATTAATTACCCTTCCATTCTATGTTTAGAATGGAAAGGTGGGCGTCATTACCCCAGTGCGGAGAAGTAACAGTAACAGGAGACCTAAAAAGGCGGGGGTGGGGGGTGGATTTGCCTTAGCCTTTTTGGGTTTTGTAACTATGCTGACCAGACCCTCATGAACCTTGGTGGTGTCTCTGAGAAATAAATATTCTGTCGCTCTGAAGACATTTCTAAGGTGGATGAAGCATGACCTAGTCATCACACAATGGATTCCTTTTGTGAACACTAGGCACAAACACTCCATGCTCAAATGAATGCCTTGTACTATTTACTCCCATTTAAATTTTGAAAGGCTGAGAAATTCACTCTCCAGCATGTATGACTCACCCACTAACCAAAATAGCATGATGCACGTGCTGGTTCCAGCCAAGGTCTTTCCATTCATCTTCAGGGAAGCTCTCAGAAACAGTCTGCCTTTGGGATTTTTCTCTGTGTATTTGTTTAACAATCATTAAAGCAGGTATTTTGGACACTGTATTTTGCTGTTTCCTCTTTCTCTTTCACCTCTTCCTTTTCCTTCTTCTTCCTCCTCTTCCTTTCCCTCAGACGTTTCCAGTTCAATCGCGTTGCTGCATTTAGTGCAATCTAAGACTATCTAGCCATGAAATGATGGGAAGAACATTATTCTAAAATTTAGAAGCCCTGGGTTGGTCCTGTTTTTTAAGTATCTGTATCTGAATTGGAAGTCAGGTTTTCTGACTTCACACCCAGTACTCTTTCAGTTACACTATTATTTCTTCTATGTTTATGCTGGGATCTTTGTGTCATTTGCACATCAAAACCAATAGGCAATTACTAAGTACTAAGTGGGGTTCTCACTTGGAGGAACTAAGTTAGCCCAATGGAGTGGACAATTTCTGGGACAGATGGGTTCAGGCATATCCAGAAGAGGTATTTCCTGAAACAGTTATATTACTAAGAAAAGCTTAGTTTGGCTTCAGAGAAGCAGGGACTTCTGTGGGGAAGTCTGCAAGAAAAGAGAAAGAAACTTTAGAATAAACAGCATGATTAGCTGGGAAGGTATTGTGGACAGAATGGTATCCCCCTAAAAGATATGTTCAACTCCTAAACCTGGTACCTTTGAATGTCATCTTATTTGGAAATAGAGCCTGCAGGTGTAAACACTCTAAAATGAGGTCATACTGAATTAGGGTGGGCCCAGTTCAGTGACTGGTGTCCTTATAATGAGAGGGAAATTTAGACATAGATACACATGGAGAGAATGCCATGTACTGATGAAGACAGAGATTGGCATTACAAGCCAAGGAGTGTGGGCAAGTACCAGAAACTAGTAAGAGGCAAGGAAAGATCCTTCTTTAGAGCCTGGCTGACACCTTGATTTAGTTAATAGCCTCCTTGTCTGTGAGACAATACATGTCTATTGTTTTAAGCTACCCGGTTTGCTATACTTAGTTATAGCACCTAGGGGACTAGTACAGAGAGTTAGAGTAGAATGAAAAAAAGCCATGGAAGGGGTTGAATTAGGTGATTCAGAACTGTGGAGGAATGAAGCTTTGTATCATGTTTATATTTGGATCTGTTACATATGTTTCTTTCCTTTTTTCTAGCTTTATTGAGATAAAATTGCATATGACCTTGTATAAGTTTAAGGTGTACAACATAATGATTTGATATATGTATATATTGCGCAATGATTACCATAGTAAGGTTAACACATCCATCACCTCACATAGTTATCATTTTGTGTGTGTGTTGAGAACTTTCTTTCTTTCTTTCTTTTTAACATTTTATTTATTTTTGTTAACACATCCGTCACCTCACATAGTTATCATTTTGTGTGTTGAGATCTTTCTTTCTTTCTTTCTTTCTTTCTTTCTTTCTTTCTTTCTTTCTTTCTTTTTAACGTTTTATTTATTTTTGAGACAGGGAGAGACAGAGCATGAACAGGGGAGGGTCAGAGAGAGGGAGACACAGAATCTGAAACAGGCTCCAGGTTCTGAGCTGTCAGCACAGAGCCCGACGCGGGGCTCGAACTCACAGACTGCGAGGTCATGACCTGAGCCAAAGTCGGCCGTTTAACCGACTGAGCCACCCAGGCACCCCGAGAACTTTAAAGGTCTGTTCTCTTAGCAACTTTCAAGCATACAAAACAGTATTGTTAAAAAAAAAAAACAAAAAAACACCAGTATTCATAACTATAGTTACCACACTGTATGTTAGATTTCCAGAACTTCTTCATCTATAACTGGAAATTTATACCCTTTGACTACCAACACCCATTTCTCCCACCCCCTTTCCCCGCCCTAAATACATTTCTTTACTGACTTATATTGTCCAAACCACCTACATCAGGGATCTGGGATTTTCTATAGCAAGAAAATCTTCCTTTTCAATAACTATCAGTAAACATAGGAAGCCAATTTTGTATCTGAGGAAATAAGAGCATGCAAATATGAACCTTTAAAAAGTACTTTTTTATCATTCAATTTTTAAATCTTTTAATGAAACATTGTCATTCTCAGTTTTATTTCTGCTCTATCCCTAATTTTCATTCTTTTTTTTTTCCTTTTTTTTTTAATATATGAAATTTATTGTCAAATTGGTTTCCATACAACACCCAGTGCTCATCCCAAAAGGTGCCCTCCTCAATACCCATCACCCACCCTCCCCTCCCTCCCACCCCCCATCAACTCTTAGTTTGTTCTCAGTTTTTAACAATCTATTATGCTTTGGCTCTCTCCCACTCTAACCTCTTTTTTTTTTTTTTCCTTCCCCTCCCCCATGGGTTTCTGTTAAGTTTCTCAGGATCCACACAAGAGTGAAAACATATGGTATCTGTCTTTCTCTGTATGGCTTATTTCACTTAGCATCACACTCTCCAGTTCCATCCATGTTGCTACAAAAGGCCATATTTCATTCTTTCTCATTGCCATGTAGTATTCCATTGTGTATATAAACCACAATTTCTTTATCCATTCATCAGTTGATGGACATTTAGGCTCTTTCCATAATTTGGCTATTGTTGAGAGTGCTGCTATAAACATTGGGGTACAAGTGCCCCTATGCATCAGTACTCCTGTATCCCTTGGGTAAATTCCTAGCAGTGCTATTGTTGGGTCATAGGGTAGGTCTATTTTTAATTTTCTGAGGAACCTCCACACTGTTTTCCAGAGCGGCTGCACCAATTTGCATTCCCACCAACAGTGCAAGAGGGTTCCCGTTTCTCCACATCCTCTCCAGCATCTATAGTCTCCTGATTTGTTCATTTTGGCCACTCTGACTGGCGTGAGGTGAGATCTGAGTGTGGTTTTGATTTGTATTTCCCTGATAAGGAGCGACGTTGAACATCTTTTCATGTGCCTGTTGGCCATCCGGATGTCTTCTTTTTTTTTTTTTTTTTTTTTTTTTTTAAATTTTTTTAACATTTATTTTTGAGACAGAGAGAGACAGAGCATGAACGGGGGAGGGGCAGAGAGAGAGGGAGACACAGAATCTGAAACAGGCTCCAGGCTCTGAGCTGTCAGCACAGAGCCCGACGCGGGGCTCGAACTCACGGACCGCGAGATCATGACCTGAGCCGAAGTCGGCCGCTTAACCGACTGAGCCACCCAGGCGCCCCCGGATGTCTTCTTTAGAGAAGTGTCTATTCATGTTTTCTGCCCATTTCTTCACTGGGTTATTTGTTTTTCGGGTGTGGAGTTTGGTGAGCTCTTTATAGATTTTGGATACTAGCCCTTTGTCCGATATGTCATTTGCAAATATCTTTTCCCATTCTTTTGGTTGCCTTTTAGTTTTGTTGGTTGTTTCCTTTGCTGTGCAGAAGCTTTTTATCTTCATAAGGTCCCAGTAGTTCACTTTTGCTTTTAATTCCCTTGCCTTTGGGGATGTGTCGAGTAAGAGATTGCTATGGCTGAGGTCAGAGAGGTCTTTTCCTGCTTTCTCCTCTAGGGTTTTGATGGTTTCCTGTCTCACATTCAGGTCCTTTATCATTTTGAGTTTATTTTTGTGAATGGTGTGAGAAAGTGGTCTAGTTTCAACCTTCTGCATGTTGCTGTCCAGTTCTCCCAGCACCATTTGTTAAAGAGACTGTCTTTTTTCCATTGGATGTTCTTTCCTGCTTTGTCAAAGATTAGTTGGCCATACGTTTGTGGGTCTAGTTCTGGGGTTTCTATTCTATGCCATTGGTCTATGTGTCTGTTTTTGTGCCAATACTGTGCTGTCTTGATGATGACAGCTTTGTAGTAGAGGCTGAAGTCTGGGATTGTGATGCCTCCTGCTTTGGTCTTCTTCTTCAAAATTACTTGGGCTATTCGGGGCCTTTTGTGGTTTCATATGAATTTTAGGATTGCTTGTTCTAGTTTCGAGAAGAATGCTGGTGCAATTTTGATTGGGATCGCATTGAATGTGTAGATAGCTTTGGGTAGTATTGACATTTTGACAATATTTATTCTTCCAATCCATGAGCAGGGAATGTCTTTCCATTTCTTTGTATCTTCTTCAATTACCTTCATAAGCTTTCTATAGTTTTCAGCATACAGATCTTTTACATCTTTGGTTAGATTTATTCCTAGGTATTTTATGTTTCTTGGTGCAATTGTGAATGGGATCAGTTTCTTTATTTGTCTTTCTGTTGCTTCATTGTTAGTGTATAAGAATGCAACTGATTTCTGTACATTGATTTTGTATCCTGCAACTTTGCTGAATTCATGTATCAGTTCTAGCAGACTTTTGGTGGAGTCTATCGGATTTTCCATGTATAATATCATGTCATCTGCAAAAAGCAAAAGCTTGACTTCATCTTTGCCAATTTTGATGCCTTTGATTTCCTTTTGTTGTCTGATTGCTGATGCTAGAACTTCCAACACTATGTTAAACAACAGCGGTGAGAGTGGACATCCCTGTCGTGTTCCTGATCTCAGGGAAAAAGCTCTCAGTTTTTCCCCATTGAGGATGATGTTAGCTGTGGGCTTTTCATAAATGGCTTTTATGATGTTTAAGTATGTTCCTTCTATCCCGACTTTCTCAAGGGTTTTTATTAAGAAAGAGTGCTGGATTTTGTCAAAGGCCTTTTCTGCATCGATTGACAGGATCATATCGTTCTTCTCTTTTTTTTAATTAATGTGATGTATCACGTTGATTGATTTGTGAATGTTGAACCAGCCCTGCATCCCAGGAATGAATCCCACTTGATCATGGTGAATAATTCTTTTTATATGCCGTTGAATTCGATTTGCTAGTATCTTATTGAGAATTTTTGCATCCATATTCATCAGGGATATTGGCCTGTAGTTCTCTTTTTTTACTGGGTCTCTGTCTGGTTTAGGAATCAAAGTAATACTGGCTTCATAGAATGAGTCTGGAAGTTTTCCTTCCCTTTCTATTTCTTGGAATAGCTTGAGAAGGATAGGTATTATCTCTGCTTTAAACGTCTGGTAGAACTCCCCTGGGAAGCCATCTGGTCCTGGACTGTTATTTGTTGGGAGATTTTTGATAACCGATTCAATTTCTTCGCCGGTTATGGGTCTGTTCAAGCTTTCTATTTCCTCCTGATTGAGTTTTGGAAGAGTGTGGGTGTTTAGGAATTTGTCCATTTCTTCCAGGTTGTCCAATTTGTTGGCATATAATTTTTCATAGTATTGCCTGATAATTGTTTGTATCTCTGAGGGATTGGTTGAAATAATTCCATTTTCATTCATGATTTTATCTATTTGGGTCATCTCCCTTTTCTTTTTGAGAAGCCTGGCTAGAGGTTTGTCAATTTTGTTTATTTTTTCAAAAAACCAACTCTTGGTTTCGTTGATCTGCTCTACAGTTTTTTTAGATTCTATATTATTTCTGCTCTGATCTTTATTATTTCTCTTCTTCTGCTGGATTTAGGATGTCTTTGCTGTTCTGCTTCTATTTCCTTTAGGTGTGCTGTTAGATTTTGTATTTGGGATTTTTCTTGTTTCTTGAGATAGGCCTGGATTGCAATGTATTTTCCTCTCAGGACTGCTTTTGCTGCGTCCCAAAGCGTTTGGATTGTTGTATTTTCATTTTCGTTTGTTTCCATATATTTTTTAATTTCTTCTCTAATTGCCTGGTTGACCCACTCATTCGTTAGTAGGGTGTTCTTTAACCTCCATGCTTTTGGAGGTTTTTCAGACTTTTTCCTGTGGTTGATTTCAAGCTTCATAGCATTGTGGTCTGAAAGTATGCATGGTATAATTTCAATTCTTGTAAACTTATGAAGGGCTGTCTTGTGACCCAGTATATGATCTATCTTGGAGAATGTTCCATGTGCACTCGGGAAGAAAGTATATTCTGTTGCTTTGGGATGCAGAGTTCTAAATATATCTGTCAAGTCCATCTGATCCAATGTATCATTCAGGACCCTTGTTTCTTTACTGACCGTGTGTCTAGATGATCTATCCATTTCTGTAAGTGGGGTGTTAAAGTCCCCTGCAATTACCACATTCTTATCAATAAGGTTGCTTATGTTTATGAGTAATTGTTTTATATATTTGGGGGCTCCGGTATTCGGCGCATAGACATTTATCATTGTTAGCTCTTCCTGATGGATAGACCGTGTAATTATTATATAATGCCCTTCTTCATCTCTTGTTACAGCCTTTAATTTAAAGTCTAGTTTGTCTGATATAAGTATGGCTACTCCAGCTTTCTTTTGGCTTCCAGTAGCATGATAAATAGTTCTCCATCCCCTCACTCTCAATCTAAAGGTGTCCTCAGATCTAAAATGAGTCTCTTGTAGACAGCAAATAGATGGGTCTTGTTTTTTTATCCATTCTGATACCCCGTGTCTTTTGGTTGGCGCATTTAATCCATTTACATTCAGTGTTATTATAGAAAGATACGGGTTTAGAGTCATTGTGATGTCTGTATGCTTGTAGTGATGTCTCTGGTACTTTGTCTCACAGGATCCCCCTTAGGATCTCTTGTAGGGCTGGTTTAGTGGTGACAAATTCCTTCAGTTTTTGTTTGTTTGGGAAGACCTTTATCTCTCCTTCTATTCTAAATGACAGACTTGGTGGATAAAGGATTCTCGGCTGCATATTTTTTCTGTTTAGCACACTGAAGATACCGTGCCAATCTTTTCTGGCCTGCCAAGTTTCAAAAGAGAGATCAGTCACGAGTCTTATAGGACTCCCTTTATATGTGAGGGCACGTTTATCCCTTTCTGCTTTCAGAATTTTCTCTTTATCCTTGTATTTTGCCAGTTTCACTATGATCTGTCGTGCAGAAGATCGATTCAAGTTACATCTGAAGGGAGTTCTCTGTGCCTCTTGGATTTCAATGCCTTTTTCCTTCCCCGGTTCAGGGAAGTTCTCAGCTATTATTTCTTCAAGTACAACTTCAGCACCTTTCCCTCTCTCTTCCTCCTCTGGGATACCAATTATGCGTATATTATTTCTTTTTAGTATATCACTTAGTTCTCTAATTTTCCCCTCATACTCCTGGATTTTTTTATCTCTCTTTCTCTCAGCTTCCTCTTTTTCCATAACTTTATCTTCTAGTTCACCTATTCTCTCCTCTGCCTCTTCATTCCGAGCCGTCGTCGTTTCCATTTTGTTTTGCATTTCGTTTAAAGCGCTTTTCAGCTCCTCGTGACTGTTCCTTAGTCCCTTGATCTCTGTAGCAAGACATTCTCTGCTGTCCTCTATACTGTTTTCAAGCCCAGTGATTAATTTTATGACTATTATTCTAAATTCACTTTCTGTTATATTATTTAAATCCTTTTTGATCAGTTCATTAGCTGTTGTTATTTCCTGGAGATTCTTCTGAGGGGAATTCTTCCGTTTGGTCATTTTGGATAGTCCCTGGAGTGGTGAGGACCTGCAGGGCACTTCCCCTGTGCTGTGGTGTATAACTGGAGTTGGTGGGTGGGGCTGCAGTCCAACCTGATGTCTGCCCCCAGCCCACCGCTGGGGCCACAGTCAGACTGGTGTGTGCCTTCTCTTCCCCTCTCCTAGGGGTGGGATTCACTGTGGGGTGGCGTGGCCCGTCTGGGCTACTTGCACACTGCCAGGCTTGTGGTGCTGGGGATCTGGCGTATTAGCTGGGGTGGTTAGGCAAGGTGCACGGGGGCAGGAGGGAGAGGCTTAGCTCGCTTCTCCTTAGGTGATCCACTTCAGGAGGGGCCCTGTGGCAGCAGGAGGGAGTCTGATCCGCTGCTGGAGGTTTGGCTCCGCAGAAGCACAGAGTTGGGTGTTTGCGCGGAGCGAGCAAGTTCCCTGACAGGAACTGGTTCCCTTTGGGATTTTGGCTGGGGGATGGGCGGGGGAGATGGCGCTGGTGAGTGCCTTTGTTCCCCGCCAAGCTGAGCTCTGTTGTCCGGGGGCTCAGCAACTCTCCCTCCCTTTGTCCTCCAGCCTTCCGGCTTTCTGAGCAGAGCTGTTAACTTATGACCTCCCAGACGCTAAGTAGTGCTTGCTGTCGGAACACAGTCCCTCCGGCCCCTCCGCTTTTGCCAGCCAGACTCAGGGGCTCTGCTTGGCCGGTGGGCCGCCCCTCCGCCCCGGCTCCCTCCCTCCAGTCCGTGGAGCGTGCACGGCCTCGCCGCCCTTCCTACCCTCTTCCGTGGGCCTCTTGTCTGTGCTTGGCTCCGGAGACTCCGTTCTGCTAATCCTCTGGCGGTTTTCTGGGTTCTTTAGGCAGGTGTAGGTGGAATCTAGGTGATCAGCAGGATGCGCGGTGAGCCCAGCGTCCTCCTACGCCGCCATCTTCCCTCTCTCTCCCCCTAATTTTCATTCTTTAGAGGAAGGCATTTTCAACTCATTAGATTGTTGTTTAGTATTTTTTCCACATTTTAAAATAACAGGGAATAATGCTATTTCTTGACTTAGGATTTTGAGGTGTTATTTACTGACCTCCTATTGTGGAAGAGCCCTTGGAATCCTTACACCTTTTTACCCCACATGTCTTCTTTATCCCAAATAATATTGTTTAGTTTCCAAACTCTTTGTCAGAAGAATGGATCTTCTCTTGGGGCACCTGGGTGGCTCAGTCGGTTGAGTGTCCAACTTCAGCTCAGGTCATGATCTCATGGTTCATGAGTTGGATCCCCCCACATTGGGCTTGCTGCTGTCATTTTGGGGTCTGCTTCAGATCCTCTGTCCCCTCTCTCTCTGCACCTCCCCTGCTCTCTCTCTCTCTCTCTCTCAAAAAGAAAAGTTAAAAAAAAAAAAGAAAAGATCTTCTCTCAATATAGTCACACACATAAAAGTCAATGAGAAAAAAGTAACTAGATCAAAAAAGGGCCAAAGGACATGGGAAGTGATTTCACAGAAAAGAAATATAAATACAAAAATAGTTAAAGGCAAATTAATGCTGCATATACCATTTTCACTTCTCAGATCATCAAAAATCTAAAAGTTATAATGCATGCTGTTGGCAAAGCTGTGGGGAAACAAGCACTTTCAGATATTCTTGGTGTGATTGAAAATGCTAAAATCTCTATGCAGGGCAATTTGGCAATGTCTATCAACATCACAATTGCATTTATTCTCTGACCTGGAACTCCTACTCATAAGAATATATCCTGGAGATATAGATAGTGAGAAATATATAAAATTACTCTTATGTAAAGGAATATTGAAAGGACATGTGAGAAACTAATAAAAATAGTTATGGGGGCATCTGGGTGGCTCAGTCTGTTAAGTTGCCAACTTCAGCTCAGGTCATGATCTCACATTCATGGATTCGAGCCCCACATCGGGCTCTGCGCTAATAGCTCAGAGCCTGGAGCCTGCTTCGGATTCTGTCTCCCTCTCTGACCCTCTCCCACTTGCATTCTGTCCGTCTCTCTCACAAAATAAATAAACATAATAAAAAAAATTTTTTAAAAATAGTTATGTTTGTGAAGGGGTGGACAGGTGGATGAATTCATGTGCTTTTTTTTGGAATCATATGAATGTGCTATCTATTATAATTCATAAAAATACAATACAAATGCAGAGCTTATCCTTTAAAATAAAACTTGATAAATATCAGTTAGCTTATCAGCCTTTCTCTTTCTCTTGCCCTTGGTCTGTCTCCAACCATCCATCCATCCATCCATCCATCCATCCACCCACCCATTCATCCATTTGTCTGTACATCCAGTTGGAGACCTGGCAGGTGTTTCTCCTGAATCTGCCATTTTCCTCCCTCCTTTTCCATTCTACATGACTATTTTCTAGCTTGTCTCATATTTATTTTAGATCTCCTCCTCCTCACTTTCATAATTTTCATGGTCTCTCTTCTGGGCTGGATTCTCCATTTATGAAGCCCTAAGTCTTATTTTCTGTAGTATTCACTGTTTAGATGGATTTTTCTAGTCACTTCAAGATTTGGCATGTAAAAATAGTTTATTTTTTAATTTTAATTTATTACTATTATTATTTTAAAGTTTATTTGTTTTTTTGAGAGAGATAGAGAGTAAGGGGGAGAGAGGCAGAGAAGGAAACAGAGAATCCCAAGCAGGCTCCATGCTGTCAGTGTAAGGACTAATGTGGGGCTCGAACTCACCAACTGTGAGATCATGACCTGAGCTGAAATCAAGATTCAGATGCTCAACCAACTGAGCCACCCAAGTGCCCCTATTATTATTACATTTTTACTATTATTATTATTATTTTTAAGTAGGCATCATGCCCAGCATGGAGCCCAATGTGGGACATGAATTCATGACCCTGAGATCAAGACCTGAACTGAGACCCAAAGTCGTCTGGCTGTCTAACCGATTGAGCCACTCAGGCAACCTGAGTTGCTGTTTTTATAATACCTTTATACTTAATAGTGTTTATACTACCTTTATACTTAATAGTTTTTGGTGCCAGTGGGTTGCAGATCATTTCTCCTAAGAATTTCTGAAGTCATTGCTTCATTATTTTCTGGCTTTCGGTGTTCCTATTCAAGTCTAGTGCCATCGTGATTACTGATCTTTTGTATTTGAGATTTTTTTCCCTTTCTCTGGAAGCTTTAGGATCTTCCTTTTATCCTTGGTATTCTAAAATGTCATGACAATGGTCCTTTGTGTGATTTTTTTCAAATCCCTCCCCCCAATTCATTGTGCAGTTTTCTAGGAGGTCCCTTTCAAGCTAGAAACTTACTCTCCTTAGTTGGAAGAAAACTTGCTGTTATTTAACATATCACATATGTTAATGTAACATATCACTTCCTCATGTTAAAACTTGGTTTCCTTTCTCTGGAATTCTTATTATTTGACTTACCTGCTAGGTTGATCATTCAATATTTTTTGTTTGTTCTGTTTTTCGTCTCTATCTTTTGCTCTATCTTAGGGGAGATTTCCTTGGCATTACATTTCAATCTTTCTGTTGAAATATTATTTCCACTATCATATATATATATATTGAATATACATATATATTCTATATATATTTATATATTTATATAATATATATTTAAATATATATATTTTCTAAAGGGTTTTGGAAAAATGTGTTTATTTATTTTTGAGAGAGAGAGAATAATCAAGGGAGGGGCAGAGAGAGAGGGAGACACAGAATCCAAAGCAGGTTCCAGGCTCTGAACTGTCATCACAGAGCCTGACGTGGGGCTGAAACCCACAAACCGTGGCATCATGACCTGAGCTGAAGTCGTACACTTAAGTGACTGAGCCAGCCAGGTGCCCCTCCACTATCATATTTTTGATTTCCAAGATTTTCTGAATGTTTCTTTTTATACCATCTGGGACCGAAAAGGGTTAGCAGCTGGTCTGTTACTTATCCAACCTTCCTTAAGAATGCCAGAGGAGAGGGGGGAAAAATGACCATGTCAGATCTTCTTGTGAACAAGCTGATGAGATGGTATCGACAAGCAGAAAGAGTGATCGTTTCTAGAATGCTTTTTGCCAGGATGTACCTGGCCTGGCTAGGTTGCTTTTGGTAAGAAAATTTGGAATATGTGCATATCTGGGGGCATAGCCTGCTTGAAAATGTCAGCGTCTGTTATGAAATTGTCAGCATACAAGAAAGAGATTTGTGTGTGTGTGAATAAAAAACAGCTTTTTGTGTGTGTAACTGATGTTTTGTATATACAACTTGGAAACGTATATGTTAAATCTGGGTGGAGCATGTGCTAAAGGGGGAAGAAGGACCGGGGACCTACACTGGCCATTTCAAAGTCTACACTTTCTGAAAAGGGAACTGTGTTTCTATTACTGCTCTAACCAATTACCTCAAACGTCTGTCTTAAAACAATATATATTTACATCTTACAGTTCTGGAGGTCAGAAGTCTGACAAGGGTCTGACTGGGCTAAAATCAAGGAGTCAGCAAGGCTGTGTTCCTTTCTGGAGGCTCTAGGGAATAATCTGTTTTCTTGCTTTTTCTAGCTTCTTCTAAAGGTTGCCCCCCCCCCCCTTCCTTGGCTGTGGTCCTCTTCCATCTTCAAAGACACATAGATGTCTTATTCACTTATTAGGACCCTTCTCATTACATTGGTCCCACCCAAATAATCCAGGTTTATTAATACCCTATTAGTTTTCCCTTATCATGTAACACAACACATGCACAGGTTCTGTGGATTAGGAAGTAGGCGTCCTTGGGGGGCCATTATTCTGTTGCTACAGGGCCATATTTCTAGTCAATATTAGGTGCTTGGGAAGTAGAGCAGAAAAGTGATGTGTAGAATATTAGTTTCCTGGGGCGCCTGGGTGGCTCAGTCGGTTGAGTGTCCGACTGGCTCGGGTCGTGATCTCACGGTTTGTGAGCCCAAGTCCCACGTGGGGCTCTGTGCTGACAGCTCGGAGCCTGGAGCCTGCTTTGGATTCTGTGTCTCCTTCTCTCTCTGCCCATCCCCCGCTTGTGCTTTGTCTCTGTCTCTCAAAAATAAATAAATAAATGTAAAAAAAAAAAAAAAAAAAAGGAAGAATATTAGTTTCCCTTACTCTCTACTACCCTTGGCTATGCTTGTTGTCCTGAGTCCAGATTTCAAAGCAACATCTCCAGAGAGTAAATTTCCTATCTTTTGCCAGGGCAGAGGAGGGATGACGTCCTACCTTTATGTGTATGTTGTGGGGTCAGGGACATGTAGAGACCCAAATACTTTTTCACTTTCATCTATTCAAAATATTTAAAGTTTTTCTTGAGACTTCCTATTTGTTATTTAGGGGTGTGCTGTTTAATGTCTAAATATTTTGGGAATTTGCAGCTACTTTTCATTATTGATTTCTAGTTTAATTTCATTGTGATCTGAGAGCATACTTTGAGTGATTTCTATTTTAAATTTGTTGAAGTGTGTTTTATGGCCCAGAATTCAGTCATTATTGGTGAATATTCCATGTGAGCTTGAGAAAAATGTGTCATCTGCTGTTGTTGGATGAAGTCTATAAATGTCAATTAGGTACAGTTGATTGATGGTGCCATTCACTTCAACCACATTCTCATTGATTTTCTGTCAATTCCTGATAAATGTGTGAAGTCTTCAACTATGACAGTGGATTTGTCTATTTCTCATTGTAGCCCTATCAGGTTTTGACTCACATATTTTGATGCTTTATTGTTAGATACATACGCATAAAGGATTGCCATCTCTTCTTGGGGAACTGACCCCTTTGTCATTAGGTAATGCCTTTCCTTATCCCTGATGATTTCTCTTATTCTAAAATCTGCTTTGTCTGAAATGAATATAGCTATTCCAGCTTTATTTTGATTGTGTTAGCAAGGTGTATCTTTTCCTTTCCTTTTAATCTCTTTGTGTCTCTATATTTGAAGTGGGTTCTTGTACACAACAACATATGGTTGGGTCTGATTTTTTTTTTAATCTACTCTGTCCATCTCTGTCTTTTAATTGGTATATTTAGACTATTCACATTTAAAGTAGTTATTGAAGGGACGCCTGGGTGGCTCAGTCGGTTAAGCGTCCAACTTAGGTCATGATCTCGTGGTCCGTGAGTTCGAGCCCCGCGTCGGGCTCTGTGCTGACAGCTCAGAGCCTGGAGCCTATTTCAGATTCTGTGTCTCCCTCTCTCTCTGACCCTCCCCCGTTCATGTTCTGTCTCTCTCTGTCTCAAAAATAAACGTTAAAAAAATTTTTTAAGTTGTTATTGAAATAGTTGGATTAATATCTACCATATTTATAACTGTTTTGTAGTCATTGTACTTTCTCTTTGTTTCTTTTTGTCTTCCTCTCTTTTTCTGTCTTCTCTGGTTTTAATCGATCATTTTATGATTCCATTTTCTCTCCTTTCTTAGTAAATCAATTATACTTCTTTGCAAAACATTTTTGGGGGTTGCCTTGGAGTTTAACACTATACATTTACAAATAATCTAAGTCCACTTTCAGATAACTCTATACCACTTCATAAGTGATATATGTACCACTTTCTGCCTCCTCTCTCTTATAACATTGATGTTATTCTTTTCACTTTTCCGTACACTATTATCACCTAATACATTGTTGCTGTTATTGTTTTATTTATTTATTTTTAAAAAGTGGTTATTATTTATTTATTTTTTAAAGTTTATTTATTTCTTTTGAGAGAGAGCTCGAGAGGGGAAGGTGCAGAGAGAGAGAGAGAGGGACAGCATAGAGAGAGAATCCCAAGCATGCTCTGTGCAGTGTGGAGCCTGATGTGGGCTTGAACTCATAAACTGTGAGATCATGACCTGAGCCAAGTCAGACGCTTAACCAACTGAACCACCCAGGTGTCCCTGTTGCTTAGTGATCCATCAGATCATTAAGAGTAAGAAAAAGAAGGTTTTGTTTTCTCTTCATGTATTCCTTCTCTACTGTTCTTCCTTTCTTTATGAAAATCTGAGATTATGACAGAAATAATACTCCTTTCCTGTGAAGAACTCCTTTCAACATGTTTTGAAAGGCAGGTCTACAGGCAACAAATTATCTGTTTTTGTTTGTCTGAGAAAAGTATTTCTTCTTCACTTTTGAAAGATAATTTTGCTGGACATGGAACTGTAGGCTGTTTTTGTTGCTGTTGTTGTTCTTTCAACACTTTAAATATTTCTTTTTTTTAAATTTTATTTACTTATTTTGAGAGAGAGAGAGAGAGAGAGCAAGTGAGGAAGGGGCAGAGAGAGAGAGGGAGAGGAAGAATACCAAGCAGGCTCCTCACCACCAGTGCAGAGCCCAATGTGGGGCTTGAACTCACAAACTGTGAGATCATGACCTGAGCTGAAGTCAGATACTTAACCAACTAAGCCACCCAGGTGCCCCTTAAATATTTCATTCTACTCTCTTCTCACCTGCATGATTTCTTTATTTTTTTATTTTTTAATATATGAAATTTACTGTCAAATTGGTTTCCATACAACACCCAGTGCTCATCCCAGAAGGTGTCCTCCTCAATACCCATCACCCACCCTGCCCTCCCTCCCACCCCCCATCAACCCTCAGTTTGTTCTCAGTTTTTAACAGTCTCTTATGCTTTGGCTCTCTCCCACTCTAACCTCTTTTTTTTTTTTTTTTCCTTCCCCTCCCCCATGGGTTTCTGTTAAGTTTCTCAGGATCCACATAAGAGTGAAACCATATGGTATCTGTCTTTCTCTGTATGGCTTATTTCACTTAGCATCACACTCTCCAGTTCCATCCACGTTGCTACAAAAGGCCATATTTCATTTTTTCTCATTCCATTGTGTATATAAACCACAATTTCTTTATCCATTCATCAGTTGATGGACATTTAGGCTCTTTCCATAATTTGGCTATTGTTGAGAGTGCTGCTATAAACATTGGGGTACAAGTGCCCCTATGCATCAGTACTCCTGTATCCCTTGGATAAATTCCTAACAGTGCTATTGCTGGGTCATAGGGTAGGTCTATTTTTAATTTTCTGAGGAACCTCCACACTGCTTTCCAGAGCGGCTGCACCAATTTGCATTCCCACCAACAGTGCAAGAGGGTTCCCGTTTCTCCACATCCTCTCCAGCATCTATAGTCTCCTGATTTGTTCATTTTGGCCACTCTGACTGGCGTGAGGTGAGATCTGAGTGTGGTTTTGATTTGTATTTCCCTGATAAGGAGCGACGTTGAACATCTTTTCATGTGCCTGTTGGCCATCCGGATGTCTTCTTTAGAGAAGTGTCTATTCATGTTTTCTGCCCATTTCTTCACTGGGTTATTTGTTTTTTGGGTGTGGAGTTTGATGAGCTCTTTATAGATTTTGGATACTAGCCCTTTGTCCGATATGTCATTTGCAAATATCTTTTCCCATTCCGTTGGTTGCCTTTTAGTTTTGTAGGTTGTTTCCTTTGCTGTGCAGAAGCTTTTTATCTTCATAAGGTCCCAGTAGTTCATTTTTGCTTTTAATTCCCTTGCCTTTGGGGATGTGTCGAGTAAGAGATTGCTATGGCTGAGGTCAGAGAGGTCTTTTCCTGCTTTCTCCTCTAGGGTTTTGATGGTTTCCTGTCTCACATTCAGATCCTTTATCCATTTTGAGTTTATTTTTGTGAATGGTGTGAGAAAGTGGTCTAGTTTCAACCTTCTACATGTTGCTGTCCAGTTCTCCCAGCACCATTTGTTAAAGAGACTGTCTTTTTTCCATTGGATGTTCTTTCCTGCTTTGTCAAAGATTAGTTGGCCATACGTTTGTGGGTCTAGTTCTGGGGTTTCTATTCTATGCCATTGGTCTATGTGTCTGTTTTTGTGCCAATACCATGCTGTCTTGATGATGACAGCTTTGTAGTAGAGGCTGAAGTCTGGGATTGTGATGCCTCCTGCTTTGGTCTTCTTCTTCAAAATTACTTTGGCTATTTGGGGCCTTTTGTGGTTTCATGTGAATTTTAGGATTGCTTGTTCTAGTTTCGAGAAGAATGCTGGTGCAATTTTGATTGGGATCGCATTGAATGTGTAGATTGCTTTGGGTAGTATTGACATTTTGACAATATTTATTCTTCCAATCCATGAGCATCACCTGCATGATTTCTGGGGAGAAGTTGATCTACTTCTAATCCTTATTTCCTTATAGGTAAAAATTTTTTTTTCTGGTTCCTTTCAAGATTTTTTTTTTCTTTGTCTTGTTTTCTGTTGTTTAAATGATATGCCTCAGTGTAGATTTTGGGTATTTATCCTGTTTTGTGTTCACTGAAATTTCTGGATCTGTGGTTTGGTAACTGTCATTTAAAAAAAAAATTCAGACATTATTACTTCAAATATTTCTTCTACTCTTTTCTTTCTTCTTCTGGTATTTCCATTTTGCATATGCTTCACCTTTTGTAATTGTTCTTCATGTCTTGCATTTTCTGTCCTATTTTTTCCCCCCATTTTTTTCTCTTTGCATTTTTAGTTTTGGAAGTTTGTGTTGACCTCTTCAAGTTTACTTTCTTTGGCTTGGCTGTGTCCAACCAGCGAGTTCATCAAAGGCAATCTTCATTTCTCTTACAGTTTAAAAAAAAAAATTCTAACATGACTTTTGGATTTTTTTTTAGAGGTTCCATTTCTCTGCTTCCATTATCCTTCCTGTATGTAGTTCACTTTTTCCATTACAACATACAAGTCATAATTATTTTAAATTTCTGCCTAGTTATTACAAAATATCTACCATATCTAAGTCTGGTTCCATTTCTTGCTTTGTCTCATTAGACTGTGTATTTTTTTTGCCTTTAGCATGCCTTGTAATTTTTTGTTGAATACTGGACATGAAGTACTGGGTAATAAGAACTGAGATAAATGGGTTTTTAGTGTGAGGTTTTATATTTATCTGGCTAGGAGTTAGGATGTGTTTAATGCCTGCTGTCACTGTAGGTGTCAGGGACTTCAATTTTCTCTAGTGTCCTTGTTTCTGTCTACTTTGTGTTCGGGCTTCCCTAGAAACTCCTTCTTAAGTAGAGGCTGCTTTTTGTAGCTCCGTCATTTGTAATTCACTATTGTTACACTGGAATTGTGTTGAGATGGTGGTAAAGTATTGTAGAAGGGAAGTACTCCATAATCTTATTATTGAATCTCAGAGTTTTTTTTTTTTTATTTTATAAAGAGAGAATGAATCTGAGTGGGGGAGATGTGCAGTGGGGAGAGAGAGAGGATCTTAAGCAGGTTCCACGCTCAGCATGGAGCCCATTGTGGGGCTTGATCTCACAACCCTGGGATCATGGCTTGAGCCAAAATCAAGAGTTAGACACTCAACCAACTGAGCTATCCAGGCACCCCAAATCTCAGTTTTTAAAAATGGGACTGTGTCCCTGGATTCTAACCTTCAGACTTTTTTTTTTTTTCTTTCGCCTCCTTTCATGTGAGACAGGAATGCTAGAGGGGGATGTTTTATCTAACTGCCCTCTCCCTAAGTCAGATTAGGCTCTGGTCAAGTACTTGCTCTGAGGGCAGGCTTTTTTATGGAGAACATAACTCTCTGTGTGCAGGCTGGGAGGTTTTTCTATGATTTTCATCATGAGAACCTGATGGGACTCAGAAATAAACTCATAAAAGTATCAGGGGTCATCCTAGGACTGGGCCCCAAGGACTTCATAACTCTCATGCTAGTCCTTGTTCAAAAGTCAATAACATTTTAAGTGTTCTTACAGTCTTCATCTCCAGTAACTTCTGCTGTATGTAATTTGTGACCCATCTGTCTCACCATTTTTAGAGTTGGAATTTGCCCTGTGACCTCTATTTTGTGATGGTTCGCACAAGAATTACTGATTTTGTACAGTCTTTGTCTTGTTCTGAGGATGGGAGTGATTACTTCAAGCTCTTTACATATTGGAACGGAAACTAGACAGGCTTGTATCTTTGTTTTTGTTTTTTTTTTTTTTTTAGACCTAAAATCTTCCTATCAATTTCCTTTTGAGGTCACCATTTGCAGGGCTTGGGCCCAGAGAGCATCTACGGGTGGTTTTCCAAGACTCTACTATTCACAAGTAGCTCAAAGTAGGAGTTTAGGGCTCTTTCCATCTCCAGGTGTGTCTCTGCCAGATAGTAGGTGTCTCCCAGGTGGCTCTGAGCCATGGTTGCATTGCAGCTTGCAACCGAGGCAAACTCCACACATAGTAGCTTGCTATGTAGGCTCCTACTTCACTTCGGGCTCTCTTGTTTTCCCCAACTACTTTTATTTGTTTATTAATTTAAAAACATTGTTTTCCCCAAACTACTTTTAATACAGACTTTCAACTAATCCTCCTGTTTTTAGACACACCTAAAAGTGGCAGGGGAGGGGGGGGTCTTGTGCCACAAATCCCTGGGACTTTCTGGGCCTCAGCATTGTGATTCAGCTTGCTTATTAGCTTCTTCTCCATTTCCATATACCCACGTGCATTCCTTTCTGGCACTTTGATTTTGGTGCTCTTTGGTTGGTAAGCCAATTAGTAATCTTTGATCTTCATTCCATTTCCAAAAGTTTGGTTAGCACCCCATCTCCTTTCCTATTCTCCTTGCCCTTTTGAGTTTATGACTCATACTACTTTACTGTTACTTTCAATGAAGTTTCTGGATGATCAGAGGCAAACACGTATTCAATTTACATATTCAGTTGGAAATGTTTTTCCCTTATCTAGTGTCAAAGGAAAAAAATGATTCATGGTACATGTGTTGAAAGATAAACTGAGGCATACTGAATTTTTTACAGTTTATCTGGACAAAAATCAATCAGGTTCAGGCAATCCAAAAACCATTAGTTGTCAGGAGTATTCCAACAAGAGGAGCTGGGGAAAAGCTTTATATAGGGAAGAGTTGGAAGCAAAGACATAATCTCACTGACTATAGCTTAAGTGTTTATTTTATTTGGAAAATGCTAGTTGGCAATTTGTGACTGGTTGTCCTTAAGTTTTGATTTCTTAACCTTCAGGCATTTTAGGCCTAGGTTTTGGTTTGCTTATTCTTGGAGTGTGGATAACGTACACTGTATCTTTGGCCCTCTGTCTTCTTCATGCTTGTGCAATGACTTCCCTAGGAGCTACAAGTTCCAGGCCCCATGGAGGTTAATGTATGTCCCGACCAGAATGTGCGAAGGCTTGTTCTGATCTTCCCTAGAGCCGTGTGCTGAAGGCTTCACTTTATTTATTTTTAAGTTTATTTATTTATTTTGAGAGAGAGAGAAAGAGAGCAAACATGGGAGAGGCACAGAGAGAGAGAATTCCAATCAGACTCCATGCCATGAGCACGGAGCCCAATGCAGGGCTCGAACTCATAAACTGTGAGATCATGACCAGAGCCGAAATCAAGCGTCGAGCAATTAATCCACTGAGCCACCCAGGAAACCCTGAGGCTCCACTTTAGATAACTAGTAGAGTTGGTTGGTACACAGAAGGCCCCACTTTAGGTAACTAGTAAAGATAACTGGCACACAGGTAGTGTCACTTTAGATAACTACCTGTGACCTCACCACAAGCTCCTCCTTCTATAAAAGCGGTGGCTTGAAGTCTGGACTGGGTAGGAAGCATGCTGGAGAATAGCTGTGTAACTGTGGATTGTCTGTCTTCCCAATCTCCCAGTCAGTAAGTTACCCTGAAAAAAACTTGGTTGTAAGTGGTATGGAGTGGCTTGCTTCCTCTATCAGTCTTAAAGAGCTTTCTCAGTCTGGAAGATAAATTACTGACCCTCTTTTGCCTTCTAACACTTATGTAAGCTACGAAGCCATAACAGCTGTAACTGAACTAATGTGAGTTCACTCCTTGGCAAGTTATAGATAGAAACTACTCTAGGTGGAATTGTCACACACAAAAACTTTATTTGCAGCAAATAAGGAGATAACGGGGAATAACTTCCAAACCATGACTCCTTGAACGAGGGTAAATGTGTTCCTTTTATTTAGGGTTAGGATGAATATTTAGACAAGGGGAGCCTTGTCATTGTATGTAGAGGTGGGTATAAGGTGGTGCATGCACCTTAAGGAAACATGCCTATAGTACAGGGTATGTTATGGTAATGAAGCTTGTGCTCCTCTTTGGGCAGGGATTTTAGGATTACAATGAGGTAAAGGTAACTATTGGTCACTCCCTGGTCCATTTGCATAGGCCTGAGCTGGAATTTGAACTCAAAGTGGTCTGGGCTGCCAGAGCTTTTCATCAGGACAATCCTCATTGCTTGAGGGGTAGTTTGGGTTTTCATCACAGGATGATATGACTGTTGAGAGTTTTGCCTGAATTAAGAGATAAGCTGGAGGGACGAGTTTAAGGAAAAATGTGGGACAAAGGTCAGTGGGCAGAAGCAGGTTGATAGTAAAGTTCAAGTCTTGGGGTCTAACTGGTGACGAAATTACTTCCGTCTAATGGCCTCCTTGTTAACTTCATGTAGCACTTGTTACAGACGCTGAGGTAGATTTTATTCAGGACTATCTTGATAGGTACTATCATGGGGTTTTGCAGTAGGAAGAGAGTTTGGCTCAGCTCTGGATACAACCAGGAAAAATGGGGTTTTATAGACAAGAAAAAGGATGGGATGAGGGGGGTCTGTAGATTGAAAATTACTAACAGGATAATTCACCCCTAAACTAACCTAACAGGATTCTTACTGAAGGCAGGCTAGGGTGATAAGATAGTCACATGGGGGTTGACAGGGAATGAAGAATTTGATCAGATTCAGAGAGTGATTAGAGATCAAGAGTGGGGGATTCTGCCTGAACTGACTTTACAGGATTCTTGCTAGAATTAGGCAATTCAAAAACAGACAAATAAGTCTAAAGTCAGGAGGTATAGTTGAACAGAGGGTTCAGAGAAGCCTCACTAGAGTTCTGTCAGGGAAGGAATTTTTGTCTCCCCCCCCCTTTTTCCCCCTCCCCCTCATCCTTCTCCTCCTCCTCCTTCTCTCCTCCCCCTCCTCTCCTCCCCCTCTTCCTCCCCCTCCCCCCTCCTTCTCCTCCTTCTCCTCCTTGATTATCACCAGAAAGTAAATATATTAGGCAACTCTTTCTCATTTAGACTGTACTGCCAACTCAGCATTTCAGATTTTATCAAGCTTCTTATTAAATATAACTTATATCTATCATTATTATCAGTCTAAGAGAATTGAGGCTAATACTTTGTGATTTCTGCAGACCTCTGTCATTATCTGGTGTTTTCTGAAGCCTAAAGCTCTCCTTTTATAATATATCTGATGGTTGTATGTGAGGGAAGCAGGAGAGTTTTCAGGTAAAGGTGTCTCTGTTATTAGGTGCTAGAAGAGGGGCTAAGGAACCTCATAAATTCTTCAATAGAAAGCTGCAGGCTGAGTCCCTGCTGCCTTTGTTTGAAATTTAAAACTATTCCCCAGGTATGTGTGAGCATTGCTCTCTGTTCACAACCCCTCCCCCATAACATGGTGATCTCTCCAATCCATTATCTGTTTGCTTTTGATAGAAGTGTGTGTGTGTGTGTGTGTGTGTGTGTGTGTGTGTGTGTTATTACTTTGATTTTGCTTCTGCTCTGTTTGTTCTGATTTCTTTGGTTACTGCCTGCTTTTCTTTTACCTTTATCTTCTCTTTATTTTATCTATTTTATTCCAGCTGCTGCGTGTTTTGTTGTATTATTTCTCTTATGAAAGTCTGTTACAGTTTACTAAAGGCAAGCAATGTTTTGCTTTACCTTAACTGAGAATAAACTGCATATATTTTATTAAGAAATATTATGCTTTATGAAGGAACTCTATTGGAGATAGAGTTGCATGAGATTTTCACAAGAGTCTTTGTTATCTTGCTCTTCTATTGCTTGTAATACTGTGTTACTTTTGTTTCTAATGCTACATTAATTTGTTTTTCATCCTATGCTTTTATTTGTTTATTTTTGTTGAAATTATCTGGATTCTTTTTCGGGGGAGAGGAAGTGCTAGTGGCTTAAGGCTTGTTTGACCAGAGAGTCATCCGGAGGCAATATTAGAAAAAGCTTGGCACTGAAATTTTTGCTTTTAGGTTTCCATTCACTTGGGAGCTCTCCTCTCTCTAAAAGTAGAGGTGAGATTATTATAAGGAGCCCCTCCACTGTGTCTTCTATAGGAGTAGTACCCTTTCAGTATTTCTTATTTCCCTTTGTAGATGCAAATTATCAGTTCAAATCATCTAAGCAAAGAAAAAAAGACCTCTTCAAGTCTAATCTGAGAAGAAAATCTCCTTGGGAGTGAAGTCCCAGATCAGAGAACAAAGGAAGAATAGACCAGAGGCTTATTTACCTTTCATTGCTTCGGGGATTCAGAGGCCAGCAAGCATACAGATGCAAAAGGAAGCTTAGGGCTAGACATTCTTTTTCGACTCTTTCTTTCTTTTGTGAGGTGCAATAGGCAGACCTGCCCTGAGGCAAAGGAGCTAAGGAGTTTCTAAACCTGGGCTGAGGGCAATGAGATGCTAGTACTGCAAAGGCTTTTGTTACTGATTAAGGTCAAGGGGATGGTAAAATATAGAATGCAGAGAGGAATCTCATGGGAACGCAGTCTACGAAAGTGGGGTTTGGGAAAATGACAGCAGTTTTCCCTCCTGGGAGGATTAACAGGGTGGAGAGATCTTTTCCTTAGGATTTCTGACTAATGAAACTTGGAGAGGATTCGGAGAGGATCTGTCCCCCACATCCCACCTCCTCTTGAGAGTCTTGGGCTATATTGAGAGGAGGGTGTTGTTTATAAGACAAAAGAGCTCTGTAGTGATGCCCAGGACTTAAAAAGATGTCCTTCCTAAAGGCAGGTGATGAGGCTCATCTTCTGTAATGACTGAGATACTTGTGTTCCTTTAAGTCAGATTGAGAAATAGAAAACAATATCCCTGAAAAGTCGCCAGGAGAAAAATGAGCATGTGTGATTAGATCATCTTTACATTTACTTTAAAGTGGTGAAGGAGTTCGGGACAGGTCTTCCCAAAATATGCCACTTTGTGAAAGGTTATTTTGAAACAAAAACAATAAAAACCCAGCAGATTCAGGAAAAGCTCTTTACCTCTCCCTTATATGCCTAAATTTACATTGGAAAGCAGGGTCTCTACTAGTAAGAGAGCTATTACCAGGTGTTCTTTTTTACCTAAGAAACTTATCTGTGTAACAGGGTAATTGTTGTTTCTAAACATCTCGTCTCCTTCCTATGAATGGATCGTCCTCCCCTTTGTATCCCCAGACCCCTACACCTTTTCATAAACTTTATTTTGCCTGCCTTTTGAATCTTTCATGTGTAGGTGGATTACCCATAATAGGTAATTAAGATTTTGTTTGATTTTTTTCCTGTGAATCTGTCTCAGGTCAATTTAATTTTTAAAACAGCCAGAAGAACCTTGAAAGGTCGGAGGAAAATTTTTCCTCCCCAACACTAATATGTTGTGTCGTAGTTAGTTTTATTCTTTTCTTAGGAATGATTGCTTAACATCTGAAGATCCCTAACTGAGAAAACACATTCTGGGTGGCAGGTGTTTGAAATTTTCAAAAGCCACATTTCAGAGGGGTTATGTTAAGGCTTCTGCCATTTTCATCTTATATCTCAGGGACTTTGTTAATTAGCATAATGAAGTTAGAAAGGATTTCTCAATGGTGAAATGAGTTTCAATTTATGTGGATTGAGAAAAAAATGTTTTATGGATAATCTTGCCCTTGTATGAAAGAGGTTAAAAAAATTAATTAAGCCAGACTAACAGTTTATATACCTCGGATTGTCTCTCCCTGCTTGAGACACTATAACGTGTTCAAGCTATAATGGGAGGACTTTTGGCTCTGACTTGAGAATTAACTCAGGCCTGCCCCAAAGCTGGAACATTGTACTTCCTGCCTCTAATGCCTGTAGAGTGCAGTTGGAGCGTTTTAAGGCCAGAAAGTTAAGACTTCATCAGGCTCGCTGAAGTGGTTATAGGACTGTTTGTGGTCCTGATTATTAAATATTTATTCATGTGTCAGAATGAGATCTGAGATTGCTTTCATTATAACATACTGTCTGGAAGTGAGGACTCTGTATTTGTCACCTGCCTGTAATTATTAGAAGCCATGTGTGTCTATCAAAAAGCAACTAATCACTGTACATGACCAAACTGGCTTCGGCATTTGCTATGCTGTGAATAATAAATTCCTTTTATTGTGACCTAGAGTCTCATAGTTTCTATCAGCATCCATGAAAAGGTAAAAGTTATAACTTCTCAACTTGTAAGTAGGATAAGATCTTAGATTCTTTACAATTACTGATAGTCAATACAACCCAATTTAGGGTTACAGAGGTGAAACAGCACTGCAGCTCCTTTGTTATATAGCTCATGGTGGTTGGCCACAAATGCGTGCAAGTAACCAGATGAATATCTATTACATTTGCATTTGTTTTAAAGATAATTTCTTCATTCTCAGATTATTCATTCATAGCACCAACTAGAATTTAAATATATGAATCAGATTCTTGGAATCTGGTAGAATTAGGAGATAAAGAACAAAATCCAGAGAAGATCTAATAAAATAATAATTATAATGACCGTCAAAGGGAGAGGTTCAGTGGCTGGCATAAGAATTGACATAAGACAGAGTAACAGGAGAAAAAAAACCTAAGTACATATGTATGCATAAGAGCCACACAAAGATATGAGACTTCAAAAGTGACCAGAAGGTTGATGCTTTTATACCATCCTTAGCTAAGGAAAGGGATAAGAGTTTGGGGCTGGAAGTTCATAGGAAGGTGAAAGAAGGGAATGTCTGGTAAACAAAGTTTACCCTGTCATATAGTTCAGTCTCTCAGGTGAAAAAAAGTATTTCTGGCAGAAGCTCTTTTTCTGGTGCAAGTTCTCTTTCAAATGGAAGTTTCCTCTATTAATGTAGATTACCCCCACAAATGGGAAAAATGTATATATTTGGGGTAATTAACGGGGAGGTAACAGCTTTTTCTGAGTCATGCTGAATTTTGATTGCCGTTAGCTCAAAAATAATCCACTTGCCAAAGTGGCATATTTTGAGGTGGCATCTTCTGAACCCCTTCAACAGTAATAATAGCTTTACCCTTATTGCAAAATTAAGTCTACCTCTCAGTGTATACAAAAATACATTCTCCATGTGTTGAAGAAACAGACATCAACAATTTAAAAAAATCATACAAGAGACTGGTAGTATTTTAATAATCTTGGGGGCAGGGACGCCTTCTAAAAGGTGATACAAAACCTAGAATGAAAAAGGAAAAAAACCCGCAAGATTGAGAGACTTAATTAGATAAAAGCAAAACACTGAGGTATGACAAAAGATATCAGGGAAAATGTTAAAAAGCATCAATCTGGCAGAAAATAGTTGCAATGTGTAAAAAATATTGAAAAATAATTAATTACTTGTAATTGCACTAATTAAATGATGACAGAGATGATGGTTCTTAATCACTTGGAGGGCGTGTCTATCTGCCATCTATTTCAATATCAATTTTTCCTCACTTAATGGCATAATTTGAATATATTTCCATATTATTAAGTATGCTTCTAGAACATAATTGTTAACAGCCCAGCAGAATTCCACTGTGCTGTGTGACATATAGAAGTTGCAGCTACTGCAACAGCATTGCTCTGGAGGAGACTAAGTTGAACACCTTCTTTTTTTCTTTATTTTTTTAATGTATGTTTATTTTTGAGAGAAAGACAGAGTGCAAGCAGGGGAGGGGCAGAGAGAGAAGAAGACACAGAATCTGAAGCAAGCTCCAGGCTCTGAGCTGTCAGCACAGAGCCCAACGCTGGGCTTGAACTCATGAACCGCGAGATCATGACCTGAACTGAAGTCGATGCTTAACCAATTGAGCCACTCAGCGCCCCTGAACTCTTTCATCAGGGACGCTCCTCCATCCTTCTGCCAGTCAGTGACACACACAACCTCCTTTAGGTAAATGCTGGACATACATTTATAAAGTGGGGCCAAATTTTAGCCTGCATGGTGTCCCAGTGTCTCATGTTCTAGTACTGCCTATCTCTCATGGTTCAGATTCATCAAAACCGTTCTTCTTTTTCTTCCTTTTAAGCAGAAGGTGAAAAAACATGCTATAGCATGAAACCAGTAAATGTGTGAAAACTCCATGACTATTTTTTTCCAATTATAAGCAGCTTTCTCAATAAATACAGATATCATCCCTCTTGTCAATAGATATTTTCATAAAATAACAGGAAACTGAGTTTCACATATAATCAAATATAATAGCTCCTTTCTTCTGATACTGCAAATAATACTTTAATTCAGAGAGATCTCAGGTAACAATCCTTTTAAGAGTATTTATGTATTTTTATTTATAGATTTTGAAAATGTTTTTTTTCTATTACAGCAAACATGGTACAATTTGTCTAGTGAGAATGAATTACAATCTCGTTTGGGAAGTTGAAATGAGTTTTTTCGAAATGTTAAAAGCTTTACATTTGACATGTTATGTTCATGTAGCAAGTTAAATAAAAACAGTGAGATTGCTTTAATGAAATTAGACTGTATTCTAAAGTACAATATTTTAATGTTTTTATGTTTATGATATAGTAATAAATTCTCCTGATTAAAGTAAACTCTCCTGATTAAAAGGTAGAAAATGCATAAATGTGGAAAAAAGAGAAAAAATCCATTCAAAATCTCACAACTGTTAATATTTACTGTATTTCTTACAAGTCATTTTCTAAGCAGAGATCCCTCTCCTTTATCCTTCATGAATATTATTATGTATACAATGCAAATTCATTTTTCATGTGACATAACATAATACATTTTTAACTGAACCTTAATTCTATGAGAAGGATCTTTCATCCAGATAATGCACATTTGAGATACAACCCCTCTACCTAACAGCCAGAAAGAACACCATGCTGAAATAGATGTGTCCATAAGTGAGTCTCTATTCTGTACAGAACCTTTTTGGAATTTAGGGAAGATACTTGGATAACATTACCCATTTCAACTCTCTTCCCATTGGGAAAGAGAATGGCTTTTGGCAGCTCAGCTAGTGATATATTGCCAACCACCAGAGGCAATGCCTGACAATTAACTTAGAAAATCTCATTGCTTTTAACTGACAGAAAAGGAAAGGGATAGTTTCCAATTTATAAATATTTGGTTTATTATTACATGGTAGACAGTTAACACATTTTCTGAAAAGATACTATTTATGTCAAATGTATGCTTCCAGTAGGTTGGCAAACAGACATCTTCTGCCTACAGATCAGTGATAGTTATAACAGATATCCCTTAGGTACAGGCAGCTCTGAGGGTCATTGTACCTACAACCATTTCAAGCATTGAACTGGGCATTTACATTTGTTCTTAACCTTGGTCCGGAGAGGAGACACTCACTCCATTATGCATTTCCTTTCAATGAAGTCTAGCCTCCCTAAAGAAAGCCTGCTGTGGAAGGCGTGGTCTTCTCAAACATCACTTGCAAAGACTGTTTTATGTAGAGGAAATAAGTAATGCACAGAAAATAAAATTAATGCAACTGACCCGAGGTATTTTATCTATCTCTGACAGGAATTCCCATCCTGGAAGTAGAAACCCTGACTGTATAAAGAATGAAAAGCACACAGTACAACCATTTCAAAGCAAAACCCCCAGTGTGCACAAAACACTGCTTTGGATAAAAGATGGCAGCTGCAGAGCTGGAATGGTGGCTGGTTGCCATGGTTACCAAGGCTCTGATTCAGCCACCATATGCCACCTGGTGTTCTCAGCCTGAAAAAGCAGGTCTGTAGTGTCCTAGATTGGAGATGGAGCTATGAGGGCCATAGTTCTTGAGAGAAACAGTACTGGCCTGGTGTTTGTGTTATTTTACCCATTGACAGAAGGTTAGAGGGCCACAGAATTAACATTTAAGGCAGGGGTTCGGTTGGGGAAAACACACACACACCCTTAAAAAAACATCATTGTCTCATGGAAACACTGCTATCTGTTCATTCATTCTCAAAGATCAATCTTTGTCCTCTTTTCAGAGCAAATTTGCTACCCAAATCTGCTAGGTCATACACTATTGCAATAGCAACAAACTCAAAATGTTGGGTACAATGATTGCCAAATATTAGATCATACCAATTCTCGGGGATCCAGAATTTTGAATACCCTTATCTCCTTCTAAATGTGCTGTATGGCAAAGAATAGCTGTTTGACTTTATTTTAATGTTAAATTGTGTCCAAATTTTATTTATATGGGACATGTAATTGTATATACTCATTATTTTATATACTATATTTTGGTATATAAATTATAATACATTAATTATTACATAAAAATATGTAATTTTTATATTCCACAGTGGAAGATAGAGATTCTGGGCACTTGTCTTGGGATTCCTTGAGGATATTCACAGCCGTTAGGTTGCTGTTATGCAACAGTAAGAAAATAATACAGTGTACTATACAATGATAATATATTCAGCTCTTAGTGTAAGTTTTGGGGATTTCATGTTTGATTTTTGTATTTGTGATAAAGACACCAAATAGATTTAGATTTTGCTAGTGATTCAACTTTGAAATAAATATTTCAGGTTACCTTTCATAACAATTTTGAGAGTATTAAAGTGATTACTGATTTCACATGAACAATTTGAGCATTCAAAATTATATGTTATTTTGCTGTCATTTTTACCTTTGCCGAGGAAGGAATTATCAATAAACAAGGTGGTTAAAACATAAGAAAAAATAACTTATATCCTGTATTATGTCAAGATTATTAATACTCTGTAATTAAAAACAAAAGAAATTTGATCCAGGGATTGCTATAACATTTAGTATCTTTTAAAATTTTGGTGTTCATCTAAACTGCCTCACTGTTTTAATTAATTGACTTTATAATAAGTAAATATTATAAATTTGAATTGGTAAACTCCATTATGTCAGTTGAAAATAGCTTTTATTTCTCTTAAAAATTGGTTTTCCAAATACAATTTTTTCCCCAAAATGGAATGTCTCTAAGGACAAGTCTGAAAAATCACTAGAATTGATCATGTCAGGGCCACAGTCAGAAACTTTCTTGAGGAGAATTAATTCAGTCTCAGTAGACAAACCAGTTGAGGGAACTTCAGGGAATTTGGCTTCTATTCTGGTCCAGATAGAAGTACCAGTCATTCTAATCCCCACAAGAAAGGCCATTAGTAGTCACTCCCCTTTTCCTCCCAAATCTCCCAACCGTAGGCAACCACTAACCTATTTTCTGTTTTTATGGATTTGTCTATTTGGTACATTTCCTATAAATGAAATTACATAATAAATGGTCTTTAGTGCCTAGATTATTCACACAGTTTCCCATGTCCATGTTCTAACATGAATCAATACTTCCTTCTTTTTATGGTTGTATAATATTCCATTGTGTGGATAGACTGCATTTGTTATCCAGTCATCGGTTGATGGATACTTAGGTTGTGTAATGGTCAATTGTGTGAGGTTTCTCTGTGGAAGAAAAATTCTGCCTGGTATGGCAGCCTTAGTTCCTAGCCTGTCCTTCCTTACAGTCTCCCCGATGGTTTTGTATTTTCCCAGCCAGCCCCATCACTGAGTAAGCCAATTGCTTGCCACAAATCTCTTCATAAACATACATTTATATGTACTGGTTGTTTCTCTGGTGGAATTGTGACTTATACAGATTTTACTTCACTTTTTGGCTATTATAATGGTTTCTATGAGTTTTTCTGTGGACACATGTTTTCATTTCTCTTGTGTATACAACTAGGAAGAGAATTCTGGGTCATATAGTAAGTCTATGTTTGACATTTTTATTTATTTTTTTAGAAGTCTTAGTAGATTTTATTGATTAATTGATTTTTAATTTATATCCAAGTTGGTTAGCATATAGTGCAATAATGATTACAAGAGTAGATTCCAGTGATTCATCCCCTATGTATAACACCCAGTGCTCATCTCAACAAGTGTCTTCCTTAATGCCCCTTACCCATTTAGCCCATCCCCCCACAGCCCCTCCAGCGACCCTCAATTTGTTCTTGGTATTTAAGAGTCTCTTATGTTTTGTCCCCCTCCCTGTTTTTATATTCTTTTTCTTCCCTTCCCTTATGTTCATCTGTTTTGTACCTTAAATTCCACATATGAGCAAAGTCATATTATATTTGTCTTTCTCTGACTGACATTTCACTTAGCATAATACCCTCTAGTTCTATCCACGTTGTTGCAAATGTCAAGATTTCGTTCTTTTTGATTGCTGAGTAATACTCCATTGTATATTTATACCTTATCTTTATCCATTCATCTGTCGATGGACATTTGGGCTCTTTCTATATTTGGCTATAGTTAATAGAGCCGCCGTAAATATTGGAATGCATGTACCCCTTCGAATCAGCATTTTTGTATCCATTGGATAAATGCCTAGTTGTACAGCTGCTCAATTGTAGGGTAGTTCTATTTTTAATTTTTTGAGGTAACTCCATACTGTTTTCTGGAGTGGCTGCACCAGTTTGCATTCCCACCAAAAGTGCAAAAGGGTTCCCTTTTTTCCACATCCTCACTAACATCTGTTGTTTCCTTAGTTGTTAACCATTCTGACAGGTGTGAGGTGATATGTCATTGTGGTTTTGATTTGTATTTTTCTGATGATGAATGATGTTGATGGTGTAAGAAAGTGTTCCAGTTTCATTCTTCTGCATGTCGCTGTCTAGTTTTCCCAGCACCATTTTCTGAAGAGATTGTCTTTTTTTCCATTGGATACTCTTTCCAGCTTTGTCAAAGATTAGTTGGCCATACATTTGTAGGTCTACTTCTGGGTTCTCTCTTCTGTTCCATTAGTCTGAGTGTCTGTTTTTGTGTCAGTACTATACTGTCTTGATGATTACAGCTTTATAGTAGAGGCTAAAGTCTGGGATTGTGATGCCTCCAGGTTTGGTTTTCTTTTTCAATATTACTTTGGCTATTTGGGGCCTTTTCTGGTTCCATACAAATTTTATGATTGTTTTTTCTAGCTCTGTGAAGAATGCTGGTGTTGTTTTCATAGGGATTGCATTGCATGTGTAGATTGCTTTGGGTAGTATATACATTTGAGCATGGAATGTCTTTCCATTTCTTTGTGTCTTCTTCAATTTATTTTGTGCGTTGTCTATAGTTTTCAGTGTACGGATCTTTAAAAAAATTTTTTTTAGTATATTTATTTTTGAGACAGAGAGAGACAGAGCACGAGCAGGGGAGGGGCAGAGAGAGAGGGAGACATAGAATCTGAAGCAGGCTCCAGGCTCTGAGCTCTCAGCACAGAGCCCAGTGTGGGGCTTGAACTTGCAAATTGTGAGATCATGACCTGAGGTGAAGTTGGCAGCTTAGCTGACTGACCCACCCAGGCACTCCCAGTGTACATATCTTTTACTTCTTTGGCTAGGTTTATTCCTAGGTATCTTATAGTTTTTGGTGCAATTATAAATGGGATCACTTCCTTGATTTCTCTTTCTTCTGCTTCATTATCAGTGTACAGAAATGCAACCGTTTTCTATAAGTTGATTTTATATCCTGCAAGTTTGCTGGATTCATGTATCAGTTCTAGCAGTTTTTTTGTGGTATCTTTTGGGTTTTCCATGTAGAGTATCACGTCATCTGCAAAGAGTGGAAGTTCTTCTTTACCAATTCATGTACGTTTTATTTCTTTTTATTGTCTGATTGCTGAGGCTAAGACTTCCAGTACTGTGTTGGACAACCGTGGCCAGAGTGGACATCCCTGTCATGTTCCTCACCTTAGCGGGAAAGCTCTCAGTTTTTCCCCATTGAGGATGATGTTAGCTGTGGGTCTTTCATATATGGCCTTCGTGATGTTGAAGGATGTTCCTTCTATCCTACTTTCTTGAGGGCTTTAACAAGCATTCTGCAAATGCTTTGTCAAATGCTTTTCCTGCATTGATTCAGAGAATCATATGGTTCTTATCCTTTCTTTTATTAATGTTATGTATCATGTTGATTGATTTGTGAATATTGAACCAGCCCTACAGCCTAGGAATGAATCTCACTTGATCATGGTGAATAATTTTTTTAATATACTGTTGAATTTGATTTGCTAGTATCTTAATGAGAATTTTTGCATCAAGGTTAATCAGGGATATTGGCCTGTAATTCTCCTTTTTAGTGGGGTCTTTGTCTAGTTTGGGAATCAAGGTAATTCTGGCTTTATAGAATGAGTTTAGAAGTTTTCCTTCCATTTCTAGTTTTTGGAACAGTTTGAGGAGAATAGGTATTAACTCTTATTTAAATGTTTGGTAGTATTCCCCTGGGAAGCCATCTGGCCCAGGACTCTTTTTTTGTTGGGAGATTTTGATAACTTATTGAATTTATTTGCTGGCTATGGGCTTGTTCAAATTTTCTATTTCTTCCTGTTTCAGTTTTTGGTAGTGTGTGGGTTTCTAGGAATTTGTCCATTTCTTCCAGATCGCCCAGTTTATTGGCATATAATTTTTCATAATATTCTTATAATTGTTTGTATTTCTGTGGTGTTGGTTGTGATCTCTCCTCTTTCTTTTGTGATTTTATCTATTTGGGTCCTTTCTCTTTTTGATAAGTCTGGCTTGGGGTTTATCGATTTTGTTTGTTCTTTCAAAAAAACCAGCTTTTAGTTTCATTGATCTGTTCTACTGGTGTTTTTGTTTGTTTGTTTCTGTATCATTTATTTCTGCTCTAATCTTTATTATTTCACTTCTCCTGGCTTTAGGCTTTATTTACTGCTCCTTTTCTAGTTCCTTTAGTTGTAAGTTTAGGTTGTGTAGTTGGGACCTTTCTGGCTTCTTGAGATAGGCCTGAATTGCAATATACTTACCTCTCAAGACTGCCTTTGTAGCATCCCAGAGACTTTGGACTGTTGTGTTTTCATTTTCATTTGCTTCCATGTAGTTTTTTATTTCTACCTTAATTTCCTGGCTAACCCATTCATTCTTTAGTAGGATGTTCTTTAACCTCCATATATTCGAGGGTTTTCCAAATTTTTTCTTGTGACTGAATGCAAGTTTCATAGTGTTGTGATCTGAAAATATGCATGGTATGATCTCAATATTTTTGTACCTGTTGAGGGCTGATTTGTGACTCAGTATGTGATCTATTTTGGAGAATGTTCCATGTGCATTTGAGCAGAATGTGTATTGTACTGCTTTAGGGTGAAATGTTCTGAATATATCTATTAAGTCCATCTGGTCCAGTGTGTCATTCAAAGCCGTTGTTTCCTTGTTGATTTTCTGCTTAGATGATCTGTCCATTGCTACAAGTGAGGTATTAAAGTCTTTTATTATGTTATTATTATTAAAGAGTTTCTTTATGTTTGTGATTAGTTGGTTTATGTATTTGGGTGTCCCAAGTTGGAGGCATAAGTATTTATAATTATTAGATCTTGGTGGATAGACCCTTTAATTATGATATAATGTCCTTACTCATCTCTTGTTACAGTCTTTGTTTTAAAATCTAATTTGTCCGTTGAAAAAAAAATAAATAAAATCTAATTTGTCTGATATAAAAATGACTACTCCAGCTTTCTTTTGACCTCCTTTGGCATGACAGATGGTTCTTCATACCCTCACTTTCAATCTGCAAGTGACTCTAGGTCTAAAATGAGTCTCTTAGAGGCAGCATATAGATGGATCTTTTTTTTTTTTTAATCCATTCTGAAATCCAGTGTCTTTTGATTGGAGTACTTAGTCCATTTATATTCAAAGTGATTATTGAAAGATAAGAATTTAGAGCCATTGTGTTACCTGTAGATTTGGTGTTTCTGGTGATATTATCTGGTCCTTGGTAGTCTTTCTTGCTTTGGTCTTCTTCTTTTTTTTTTTTTCTTTCCCCTCCATTCAGAGTCCCCTTAAAATCTCTTGTAGAGATGGTTTAGTGGTCATGAACTCCTTTAGTTTTTGTTTGTCTGGAAAAGCCTTTATCTCTCCTTCTATTCTGAATGACAGCCTTGCTGGATAAAGGATTCTTGGCTGCATTTTTTTCCTATTCAACACTTTGAATATTTCCTGCCACCCCCTTCTGGCCTGCTAAGTTTCAGTGGACAGGTCAGGTACTAACCTTATGTGTCTACCCTTGTAGGTTATGGACCTTTTGTCCCTAGCTGCTTTCAGAATTCTCTCTTTATATTTTGCAAGTTACAGTATGACATATTGTGGTGTTGGCCTGTTTTTTGTTGATTTTTGAAGGGAGTTCTCTGTGCCTCTTGGACTTGTATGCCTTTTTCCTTCCCCAGATTAGGGAAATTCTTAGCTATAATTTGTTCAAATAACCCTTCTGCCCCTTTTCCAGCTCTTCTTCTAGGACTCCTATGATATGGATTATTTCGTTTTATGGACTCAGTCACTTCTCTAAGTTTCCCCTTATGATCTAGTAATTTCCTTTCCCTCTTTTTTTCTGCTTCATTATTTTCCATAATTTTACCTTCTATTTCACCTATTCTCTCCTCTGCTTCTTTCATCCTCATAGTCACTCTATCCGGTTTGTTTTGCATCTCAGCTATAGCATTTTAAAATTCATCCTGACTGGTTCTTAGGTCTTTGATCTTTGCAGCAAGGGTTTCTCTTGTGTTTTCTATGCTTTTTTCAAGCCCAGCTATTAGTCTTATGACTGTTATTCTAAATTTTTGTTCAGATATATTGCTTATATCTGTTTTGAGAAGGCCCTGCCTGTGATTTCTCCTTGACCTTTCTTTTGGGGAGAATTCCTTCATCTTGTCATTTTGGCTAAATTTATGTCTTTTGTGTGTTTTAAAAGCTTATTATGTTTCCTACACCTGAGACTACTGCTATATTAAAATGGGGTCATACATGGTCCAGTGTCTGGCACTTCAGGAAGTGTTTTTGGTGTATACTGTGTTCACTCTGCTGTTGCATTTTAGCTGCTCTTTCCCACTGGTCAGTTCTCTGCAGAGTTCCTCCCTGCTTGCAGTGATGGAGTGTTTGGACCTTTAACCAGATGTGCTTGGATTTGTTTGTTGAAGTAGCCCTGGGGGAAAAAAGCGGGGGCAGGGGAGGAAACTGATCCCAAAAAAGGAAAAGGAAAGAGAACAAAACAACCAGAGAATAATATATGTATGTATATGTATATGTATATGTATATGTATACACACACACACACACACACACGCTCTGATTCCAAAGAAAAAGAAAAGAAGAAAAAGAAAAAAAAAAAAGAAGAAAAGAAAAAAGAATAAAAAATCCTGATAAAAAAAAGAGAGAGAGAGAGAGAGTTTGAGAGAAAAGAAACAAAAGAGAACAAAAAAGAAACTATGAGTCTGATTCAAAAAGAAGAAAAGAGAGGGCACTAGGTGGCTGAGTTGGTTAAGCATCCAACTCTTGGTTTTGGCTCAGGTTATGATCTCACAGTTTGTGAGTTCGAGCCCTGCACTGTCAGTGCACAGACTGCTTGGGATTTTCTCTCTCTGCCCTTCCCCTGCTTGTGCTCTATCTTTCTCAAAATAAATAAGCATTAAAAAAAAGAAAGAAAAAAGAAGAAGGAAGAAAAAGAGAAAAAAAACAGCTGTTTGTTGGTACATGGGGTTGCTGGCTGTGCTGATCCGGAGGAGAGGCCAGCTGCATTGGCTCAGAGTCAGTCCTGCCCCAGTAAATAAGCAGTTGTCTGGCACGGAGGGGCAGGGTTTGGTGTAAGAGGGTCTTGCCTCCACGGGGGGCCACTGTGTTATTCTCCGAAGTCCCACAGTGTTGGTGTTGGGGGGAAATGGCACCGCCCTAATCTCTTGTCCCCAGACAATGAATCTCAACCCCGTTGTTCAGGCAGCCCTTACAGAATAGTGAAGGCAGTCAGCTCACCTTGTGCCACAACTCTCCTGCATTTTTTCTTTGGTGTGCAGCTGGTACTCAAAGCCTAAACTCTTACAGGACTTGGCATGACATGGATCCACTCTTCTCCTCTGGAGTACAGCCTCTTCACCCTGCTGATGCAAGGCCTTTCATTGGCATTTGCAGAGTCTTTTATCCTTGGGGAGGCAATAAGCCCTCTTCCAAAAGTGTTCCAGGAAGGGGACTGTTTTCTCCCAGTGCACCCTGGAGATCTCTATACCATGCTATGCACTCCGTGGCCGGCTCCCTCCCTGACAGGAGCATGTGCCACAACTCTGCTCTGGAGAAGTCATCCATTTCCAAAACCTACAGAGTTTGAGCTCCAAAAGATGCTGGCAAAAAAGAACTGGGACACTCAGTACTTCTAACACTGCAATCTGTGGTCCAGAGAGGTTTTTCTCTTGTGCTAACTTGATGCTGCACTTTCAAAACTCTCTCTCTTTCTCTCCCTTTTGTCCTCCCACAGAAAGGGTTCCCTCCCCTCCATAGCACCACATATTTTCCCCCTCTCTCAGTTTACTTCCACACACCTTGTACCTGCCAAGCTATCTCCCTCCAACCGTGGAAGTCCTTCTGCTACTTTGCAGATCAATTTCCTGGGTGTTCCAAGTAATCTGACATCAATACAGCCATGTTTGAGGGATAAGGAAAGCCCAGGGTCCCCCTACTTCTCCCCCATCTTAACTTCTCCCTTCTACAAAATTTTAATTATCACTAGCAGTGTATGAGGGTTCTAATTTCTCCACATCCTCATCAACCCTTGTTATTTTTGATCTTTTGGAGGATAGCCCTTTTAGTGGGTATAAAGGGATATGCCATGGTTTTGATTTGCATTTCCCTGATGACTATTGATGTAGAGAATCTTTTCATGAACTTACTGGCAATTTGTATATCTTTTTTGGAGAAATGTTTATTCAGATAATTTACCCATTACAAATTGGAATATTTGTCTTTTTTATTACTGAGCTGTGATAGTTCTTTCCATATTCTAAATATAAGCCCCTTATCAGATATGATTTGCAAAGTTTTCCTCCCATTCTGTGGGTTATCTTTTCACTTTCTTGATGGTGTCATTTGAAGCACAATAGTTTTCAATTCTGATGACGTCCAACTTATTGATCTTTTATTGCTTGTGCTTTAGGTTTCATATATAAAAAACCACTGCCTTTCCTCATGGGCTGTCCTGTGGATTTTGGACCTGTACAGCCAGTCCCCACAATCCAAGCCAACCTCTTAATACAAGGTAATGAAGATTTATGCCTGTGTTTTTTTACTATGTGTTTAATAGACTTTGCTCTTACATTTAGGTCTTTGATCCAATTTGAATTAATTTTTGTGGATGGTGTGAGGTAGGGGTCCAGATTCATTCTTCTGCATGTGAATATTCAATTGTCTTAGCACTGTATTGAAAACACATTTTCCAGCATTGAATTGTCTTGACATCTTGTAGAAAATCAATTGGCCATTGATATGTAGGTTTCTTTCTCAATTCCCAATTCTATCCCATTGATTTGCTTGCCTATCTTTATGCCAGTACTACACTCGTCTTGATTATTGTAGCTTTGCTGTAAGTTTTGAAATCAGGAATTATGAGCCCTCTAACTTTGTTCTTCTTTTCCAAGATTATTTTTGCTGTTCTTTGTCCTTTGCATTTCCATATGAATTTTAAAATCAGCTTGTTAATTTCAAAGAAACTACCATAAGATTTCTTAACGGATATTTACTGAGTCTCCATGCATTTGAACTTTCCTGAATCTGTTTAACACCTCTGGGAATGTATTTTGAGAGCAAAACATGAATAATACAGATAAACTGACAGTTTTTGCCTTACATGGCTCTGAAATGAACAAATTTCATTAACCACAGTTGAGCTAGCACCAGCACCCCTAACAACATGGCCCAAATTTCAGTTACCACAATATACTAACTGTGAATGGTTGCATAAAATACAAACTTCATTGCTAGTTCTTCAGCCCACAAAGAACTATATAGATAACAGATGAGCATCATAATCAGTAACTGATCATTATCAGTCAGTCAGTGATGGGTCATTGTGCGTGTGTTTTCCCATCACACACAGCCAGAAAAGCACGTCGTCGTATTGCCTCCTTGCTTCCCAGTGATAAACCCATGCAACATTTTACAAAATTGGAAAATTAAAATAGGGAGCTGGCCAACAAATATGAGTGTAGAAAATAAACAAACAACCAAGCAAAGAGTGATAACATGAAGTTTGAATCATACATAAATGGAGATATAGAAGAGATCACCGACCATGGGAATGTTGCCACCGTCACCATACGAGAGCTTCTAGACATTCAGCTGGAGGTTCTTAGTGAAGGCAAATTTATTGACATAAATCTGGAAAGTGGTTGTAAGGAAAAGGCTGAAGATATCCCAGAAGTGGCATTAGCAAATATATTCCCATTGAAGGAACTCTGAGAGATACCTCATGATGTTGAAACCACAAAGAATAGAATGTTGGGATCTGATACAAACTGGAAAAGGAATATGACAATTTTACAAAGTATAGAAAAGATGTTTGCTTTGTATAAGTTAGGTGTGAAAACTGTTGGTTAATAAGTTAGGTAAGACCTGTTCAAACTACCCTTGATAAGTTTTTCACAAAGAAATGAAACACTTTAATTCTAAAAGTTTCTAAAATCTTAAATTATAGTGTAGTAAGCAAATATTAGTTTTTTACCTTTCATTGTACATTTATAATCAAGAGTAAGATAATTTTCAGTGTCTTGACAAAAATTACAAACATCACGGTCAGTTGTAATTTTTTTGTTGGTTATTAGGATTGCTATGCAGTTTCAGCTTTCATGGTCTATTTTCTAAAGTTCCACATGCAAAGGGAGGATTGTTTATAATTGATATAATGTTGTTTACTGGTATGAATTTTTTATCTTACTGAAAATAATTTAAAATTACCATTGCTTTTCTACATTAAACCAACCTTCTCTTTTGTGCCTGGCTGATAGAAGTTGCTTAATTTTACATATAGATAAATATTTTTTTCCCCTGAATACCTTATATTATTATGTTTATATTTGTTTATATTTCCTTCTGGATACAACATTTACTTTATTGGTAAAATAAATGCTTTAAAATTTCCAGTTTTTAAACAATTTTGTGTGTTCTGCTCACTTGTATACAATTTAGAAATAGTTTGACTCTGAATTCTTTTTTTCTGCTCACTCTGAAAGAAAAGCAATTACCTATCACCTTCTGATAATTGAAAATTCAAGATATTCAAAGATTTAAAAATACTGTTATGTATAAAAAGATAATTTAGAATGATGTCTAGATATAAAGCAGTCAAAAATCAATGACTTTTCTTTATAATAATATCCTGGTTATAAATGGAAATTAAGAAAAAATTTACAGTCGCAACACATCCATAAATTACTCAAGAATAAATTAAGCAAGAAAGGTGAGACACGTATCTGAGAAAAACTACACAGTTTCATGAAGGACAAAAAACAAGAGGTGATCACAGAGATATACCGTGTTTCTTGATGGAAAAATTTCATATAATAAAACTGCTGATGTTTGTCCTCTATAAATAATATATATATTTCATGCAATCCCAAACAGAATAATGACCAAGAAATTGTTGAAAAAGAATAATAGTGAGGGGGGACCTAACATACTAAAATACATTGTGAAGCAACAGTAATTAGTAGATTTGCTGTAGGAATAAACAAATAGGTCAGAGGAATACGGAGGAACCCAGAAACAGACTCATGTACATATGGAAGTTAAATATATGATAAATGAGGCATTTAAAATCAGGGAGGAAGGGGGACACCTGGGTGGCTCAGTTGGTTAAGCATCTGACTTCGGCTCAGGTCATGATCTCACAGGTCATGAGTTTGAGCCCCACATCTCGTTCTGTGCTGACAGCTTAGAGCCTGGAGCCTGCTTCAGATTCTCTCCCTCTCTCTCTCTCTCTCTCTCTGTTCCTCACCTGCCAGCACTGTCTCTCTCTCTCTCTCTCAAAAATAAATATTAAAAAAATAATAAAATAAAATGAGGGAGGAATGGATGGCTCCTTGGATAAATGACATTGAGACAACTGGATCCCCATTTAAAAAAATAATAATTGTATTACATAGCAAATACAAAAATATTGAGATGAAATAAAGATCTAAATGTAAAAACAAAAGATCCAACTAGAAATGATTAAAAAATAGAGGTAATTTCATAATCTTAGGATAGGATAAAAAAGAATATCGAAAGGAAAATACTGATAGTCTTGACTGTATAACATTTTATTATATATATTATTACTTTTTAAATTTTTTTAAGAGAGAGGACATGAGCAGGGGAGAGGGGCAGGGGCAGAGAGAGAGAGAGAGAGAGAGAGAGAATCTTAACTAGTCATGTCTCTAGCTAGTTTGTATGGCCAAGTTGTATAATCTTAAGTTCTTCACTTTCCTTCTCCTTTCTGTGGTATACATAACATGAAATTCATCATTTTAACCATTTTTTCTATGTGCCATTCAGTGGCATTAAGTAAAGTCTCATTGTTGTGCAACCATGGCCACTATCCATCTCCAAAACTTCTTCATCTTTCCACACTGAACTCCATACCCATTAAGCATGAACTCCCCAGTCCCCAGCTCCTCTCCAGCCCCTGGCAGCCACCATTCTGCTTTCTGTTTCTGTGAATTTGACTACTCTGGGAACCTTCTATAAGTGGGACCATATAGTATTTGTCTTTTGTGACCGGCTTATTTTACTTTGCATAATGTCCTCAAGGTTCATCCAAGCTGTAGTTCTTCTGTACTGGTTAGTCTATAGGGGTGTATGTTGGTGTCCCTTTTGGATATGTGGCTGGCACCTGCTGTGTATGATTAACTACAAAAATAAGAAAGATAATAATACTCACATCAAGATAACTAAGGTGCCTTTTTCCTCTTAGAGCTTTGGGGACAATGTAGACTTTTCAGTCTAACATGAGTGCTTTGCATACATTTGTAAAAACTTTAGCTATAAATAAGTTTTCATTATTATTGATTATTGAAGGTATTTCTGGGCAGGAAAACAAAATCCATTAAGTTTTTGTATCAGCCTGTAGTTCATTTGGCAGGAGACAACTTCAATTCAACCAGAATATTTATTTATAAATGATGATTAAAATGTATATCAAAACTTGAAAAAATAAAATTTATTTGTGAATGTTCAAATGGTTCTTTAGATAGGTTTCAGTTCTTGCTTCCAGCTTCAGTTTTTTAGGGGGCTATAAAAATTATGAACAAGGCAAGATTCTGTCAGTAATTGAATAAGGTTTTTCTTCCCTTCCAGAATCTAGATTAAATAATTGTCTTTCTATTGATTATGAAGTTTTAATCCCTGTTTGGTACACGCTAGTAAGAGTCAAAACATTTTATTCACTAGTTTTAAGATTAATAATGAGTTTTTTTAGGGATTGTGGATTCTCTTCAATAATTTTGTTGGACTTCACAGAGAAGTTGGGAAAATCCTTTATTTTCATAGCATCACAACTTCATCTATAACTTTGGAGGCACAATATATGTTATTAAGTATAGATGTTAATTCTTAAACCTCTGGTAATGTGGCATGCTTGGGTATCAGATAACTATCTGAAGGGAAGTGTTTATGAATAGTGAAAGAGGTTTAGCATCGTTAGAAATTGTCAGAGATTGAGGGTTGCTGTAATATCTGTTGTGAAAGGAAAAGACCTATTTTGGATCTGGTTTCCAAGAGAGGGCTTTTGAGATCTTCATCTATAACAACCAACTTTTGTATCCTTCCAGCAGAGAAGATTAAAAAGCATCTAGTTATCTCTTTCCATGAGTACTAATTATCTGTCATCCTATCAAATTTAACTTGGCCAAAATAGACATCATTATCACTTAAAGGCATTTCATCCTTTAATCTGCTAATTGATGACCATTCTATAGTTTTTGTAAAGAGAGAAGGGCAAATTCAAATGATGTTTAGTGACCAATGTGTTGAACTTTATCTTAAATTTTAAAAAGTTCAACTGGGTACATTTTAAAGGTTTTATTGGCTTTATTCAACTAGTCATGAATCAGGCAGCATCCAACCTAGCAGATGGAAAGAAGCTCAAGTAGCTGCACAACATAAAAAACTTTTATAGGCAGAAGAAAATGGGAACCGGGAAGTTGTCTGAGGCAAAAAAAAGGGGATTGATTGTAGAAAGGTTACTTTCCTTCAAGGCAAGGCAGGGGTCTATGGGGCAGATTACCTAACTAGGGCTAATCACGTGATTCCTGATTGACAGGTTTAAGATTTAATTTCTGAGAGAACTGGAACTGTAATTAAGTCGGGTCAGTGAGGTGAGGCTTGGCATCAGGGACTCCACTTTGGGCCTGTTGTCTTGTTTTCAACATTTACCCAGAAATTTTCTGGGTATTCAAAGATAATTCAATAACTGATTTAATATTAAAGTGTTACAAGTAAGGATTTGAATATTATAATTTATGCTGACATATTAAGTCTGGATGATTTATAGCATTGTAAGGATGCCTCTTGTAAAGAACTACCTATTATAATTTAATTTAGTTTGACAAATAATTTCAATATTTTATAATCTTATATGAATTAGCTTGTTTGACCGTTACAATCAGTAGAGGAAATTTAGAAAACCCAAATTCATTGGCTTTTTTTTTTATTAGAAAACAAATCCAAGAAAATATGCTCAATAATTTTATACTGGTAAAATCAGAGAAAAGATAAGTATTTCTGAGCCAAAAGTATTAAGCCAGTCTAATTTATCCAAGGAATCATCTTGATTATTATAGGAAACTTTTCCCTGTTAAATTAATATTTAATATCCCTATTAATATTAAAATTAAGTTGTTTAAAAATAATTTTTGCTTTTGACATGTTTCCAAGTCACCAACTAGTTAGCTGTGAAACTCACAGTTAAACTTTTTTAAAAACATTTTTCTGCTACCACTTTATGAAAACATTTGTTTCTTAGACTCCGTTCACTTAAAGCATAAAAAAGAAAAAAAAATCCCTGGAAATCTTTGAGTTTCTCTCGACAGCTATATTAATATTTGATATGTTAATATTGTTTCTATTGGGTAATTATAATAAGAAATTGCTCCATTAAATTTTAATACATCTTATAATTGGATTTATTTTTCTTAGAGGTAGGTAAGATATGTGTTTGCTTGAAAAAAATGAAATGGATAAAACGGGAGATTTTATCAACTCTTGTGCACGTTAGAGTCGCAATGGTGATAAAGTAGCAAAATGAAAACAGATGGTGGTAGTTACAAGAATATTGATCCGTTAAAGAAACAAAGACACATGATTATATATCAGCAGGACCCTCGGGGAAAAATTATTTTGAAATCTAAGTAATTTTATGAGTTTCTTGTGAATATAGCAGCGTAATCTTTCCGTTTTTCACTCTCTGTGTCCCTTAAAATAATGACAATCTCTTTAGTGTCTCCTGTAGGACGACACCAAAACCAAAGGGTCCAGATAATTGCAGCATGGATGACAGCCCTTCCTATGGCTGCAGAGCCACTGCTATGCTTCTGCTGAGCCACCATTTAGCCCACAGCTGTACCTTGACAAGAGGAGACAGAGAGCCTCAGGCCTCATCAGAATCTGGGAGGAGATGAGAACCTGCCTTTTTGCAGCCTCCTTGGTAGATAGAGAAGTGAGTGAGAAGTGGCTTTATAACAGTTCCTCACAAACCTCCTGTGTGCTCATGTTTGGGGAGGATCCCGGATGTTTGGCCAAGACTCGGATCACCTGTGGTTCAAGCTTGGTCTATGTGGCCTATGTGGATCCACGCAAGATCATTAGGTATCCGCACAGGGCTGCTCTTTGACATCACACAGTAAAAAATCAGCCTTCAGGGACTTACTCTGAGGGATATATAGAGCGTTCCAAAGGGATCTACCATCAGGTTGGAATGCAGTTTTCCTGCTCAAATAGCTTGGAAATAAGAGGTGGAAATCGATGGTGCTAATAGTTATGTGCAGCTGTGACACCGGTGATAAGGGCAGTCCTTCTCAGGCCACAACAGCTCTGAAGAATGCTCCTGGAATTACGGATGTTGGCTGTGCATTCGGAGCCCCTAGTGCCTTGGAGCCCCTGGTGATTTGGTTCTTCCTCCCGGACTCCCAGTCATCCAAGGCCAGTGTAGGCAAAGCCCTGTTGCTGTTTTCCTTGCAGTTGTCTGGTATAATCTGGGGGCTGTTCTTGTTTCCTAGCCTTCTAGAGTGGGTCCTGGTGTTTACTTTTCCTTTCAGAGGCTCCTTGCCCAGATGGCCAGTGGAGTTGGCAAGAAGAGATGTGGTTTATGGTTTCAATGGTGACTGTCCCCATATTCGACTTCTTTGCCTCTCCCAGGGAGATGTTAGGGGGATCGTATGAGTTTGTGCATGACATGGTCATGTATGGGAAGAAACATCTCTTCCTCTACACAGCTTAGATTCTCTAGCTGGGGCATGTAAGCTGGACTGACAAAAGACAGATTAACGAGAGGAAAATGAGCAAAAGTTTGTTCAGGTGTATCTGCATAATAGAGATGAGTAACAAAGGCTGGGTTAGAATTTGGGCTTTACGTTACTTCTTTGCAAAGGAACAACACATTTTTGGAGAAGAGACAAGGCAAAGGAAAAGAATCTTGAGTCTCTGGGAGCAGCAAACTGTGGAATGGCAAATGTAAGGGAGGCGAATGGAAGGTAAGAGCTCGTTAGTCAGGTATTACATGGAATCCTCTGTTGCCATCTCCAGGCTGACAAGGGTCCAAAGTTGTCTTCAGCGATTAACTTTTGTCTTTCTTGGTAGAGAGGGAGGACACCTTTGTACATTTATGTGCCCCTTTTAGGCAAATGAAGGAGAGCAGAGAATTTTCCTTGGGTCTGTTTCTTCTCAATTGCTTTAGCTCAAAATAATGCTTAGCCAAAATGGCATATTTGGGGCACAAATTCTGGTGTCCTTCACTCATGATACACTGGCCCTTATACAGCCGTGGGACCCCGGTAATCTTGAATATGTCTTCCTGTTTCCTCTATTGTCACTTGTCCTCTCTTGCAATACTCCATAGCTTTATCCTGGAGTAAATGCCAGAATCGGCTCTGTGCTTTTCTTTTTAAAAATCCTGTCTATTGTGTGGTTCTTTGAAGTTACCCCAGGCTGTGATCTGTTTCTGTCTCCAGTCTCAATATTGTGTTACAACCTGGCCTCTTCTGGAATGGCATTCACTTTGATTAGAAAGAAGTGGGTTTCTGTCTGAAGAACAAACATAGCTGTTGGAAGCCCCTCAGAACCATGTGTATGGAGGGAACAGCTCTTAGGGAATGTGAGGTCATGGGAACTTCTATTTTTTTCCAATTGATTCTAGGTTTGAAGCGTATCTGAAATTGTTATTTTTACTGCAGCTGCTCCATGTAAGTACTTTGGATGTTTTCTACTCTTAGTTCTTTGTCAGTCCAATTACTTCTGTTTTCAATCCTTAAGGGTTTTTCATTCACTTATGGTACCCTGTCTTCATTCTAGAGATGCTATGGATTTGGTCTGTTTAACTGGCTCTATGCTTAGTTATTTCAAGAAATTTGGGGCAGGAAGGAAATGAGATTACTGGCTTAATCTAATCTTTCAGATTACTTCTATTTTTTTTAATAGCAGTCTGTTATATATCAGAGCAAATTTCTCTTGACTCACCCTATGGAAATAATTTATAGTTTCTGTTTCCTGCATTAACTTACTTTCATTGCCACTCATTTGCCTGTATGCTTTAAACTTGAACGGTAAAGGCATGAAGCCCGTTACCAGTTTAATGGTCCGAGAAAAGGTACAATGTAAAAGAAAAGACTTAGATGAATTATAAAGCATGGTTTGTTTACTTTAAGCACTATAAAAAATGAGCCTAAGTGGATTTACACTTTTAATTTACACACAACAAGCTGAAATTACGGCATTAGGAATAAGCACATGTTACTATCTAGCAAGAAAGACTCTTGTGTTAGCAGGGCTCCTCAACCTTGGCACTGCTGACATTTTAGCCTAAGTGACTCTTTGTGGTGGGTGCTGTCAGCATCCTTAGGCTCCACCTACTAAATAGTTGCTACCTCCCCTTACCTCCTACTAATTGTGACAACGAAAAATGTCTCCAGACATTGCCAGATGTTCCCTAGGGGAAGCTGGGAGGAAACTGTCTCCAGTTATGAGCCGTGGTATTAAAAGAAAGAACCACTACTCAAAATAGCTTTTCTAATACTAGATGCTAAAAATGTGTAACACAGGATTGGATGTCCATTATATCCAACTCAATACTTTAAAATAGAATGTGTCTTGTCACAATCCCATGAAATATTTAAAACGTTGATTGATGATGTCTGAGCTCAGCATGGTTAAAAGTGGAATATAAAAGCTAGGGGGGGAAAGCTCTAACACTAGAAATTAAAATAAGACAGGAACTCGTGTAAACAGCGATAAATCAAAGAGGAAAGCAAAACCAAACTTCAGAAGGCTAAAAAAATAACAAAGCCGATTTATCAAATCTTAACTAAAGCAGTGCTCAGAGTAAAAATCATTATATATAAAGCTTATATTACTAACCAAGATAACTTTAAAAAATAAACAAAAACCAATGAAATAGATATTTGACCTAGGAAGTAGAAGTCTATGGACAAGATAAGAAAAAAAAGACAAGAGATCAGTAATAGAAAACAAGGTATTAATGAATTAGAAAACAGAAACACAGCAGAACTAATCAATGAACTTTCTTTTCCTTTGGGAAATTTGCTCTAAGTGAAATCCAGAAGAAAGCAAAAATAACTTGATAAATCACTAATTAGTTAATAGTAAAAAACAAAAACATAGACATACAAAATAAGAATGGTAAGGGGAAAGTGAGCACGGATTTCAGAGAAGTAATGGGATTGGAAGAGGCCAAGGTCCTAAGGGCAGAGAGTTCAGGGACTTTTGTTTTGTTTACTGATGCACCTCCAGTACCTAGGATAGAGGTTAGTAGAGTGGCACACAAAAACGTTTATTGACTAAATGAACAAATACATTTATGTTTGCTAAATTATATAACACTGCTAAATTTTGAGAAGATGAATTTGCAAAGTTGATCCTAGAAGAAGTAGAAAATGTGCAGGCTTCCTATAGACAGAGATGAAATTCTCAGGTAAATTAATGCCAACACTTGAGGAACAAATAATTTTTTTTTACTTTAATTTTTAAAGTTGTATTTTAATTCCAGTTGGTTAATGCGCAGTGTTATCTTAGTTTCATGTGTACAGTATAGTGATTGAACAATTTTATATATCAACCAGTGCTCATCACAAGTGCATTCCTTAATCCTTATCATCTTTTTCACTCATCCCCTCACCCACCTCCCCTCTGGTAACCATCAGTCTGTTCTCTACAGTTAAGAGTCTGTTTCTTGGTTTGTGTCTCTCTCTCTCTTTTTTTCCCTTTGCTCTTTTATTTCTTAAATTCCACATATGAATGAAATCATATGGTATTTGTCTTCCTCAGGCTTACTTATTTCATGTATATCTCACTGTATTTTTGATTGGTATTTCCCTGATGATAAGTGATATTGAGCATCTTTTCATGTTTCTGTTAGCCATCTGTATGTCTTCTTTGGAAAAATTTCAAATCATGTCTTCTGCTCATTTCTTTTTTTTTTAATGTTTATTATTTATTATTGAGAGAGAGACAGAGAGACAGAGCACAAGCAAGGGAGGGTTAGAGAGAGAGGGAGACACAGAATCTGAAGCAAGCTCCAGGCTCTGAGCTGCCAGCACAAAGCCCGATGCGGGGCTTGAACCCATGAACCGCAAGATCATGACCCGAGCTGAAGTAGGATGCTTAACTGACTGATCCACCCAGGTTCCCCTCTTCTGCCCACTTCCTAACTGGATTATTTATTTTTTGGGTGTTGAGTTTGGTAAGTTACTTATAGATTTTGGATACTAACCTTTTGGCAGATATGTCATTTGCAAATATCTTCTCCCATTTTGTTGGTTGCCTTTTAGTTTTTTTGGATGTTTCCTTTGCTGTGCATTAGCTTTTTATTTTGATGAGGTGTCAATAGTTCATTTTTGCTTTTGTTTCCCTTGCCTCCAGAGACACGTCTAGTAAGAGGTTGCTGTGGCCTATATCAAGGGGTTACTGCCTTTAACCTTAAACCTTGATGGTTTCCTGTTTCAAGTGCAGGTCTTTCATTCATTTTGAATTTACTTTTATGTATGGTGTAAGAAAGTGGTCCAGTTTGATTCTTCTGTATGTTGCTGTCCAGGTTTTCCAACACCATTTGTTGAAGAGACTGTCTTTTTTCCACTGGATATTCTTTCCTGTTTTGATAGATTAGTTGACCATGCAATGTGGATCCTTTTCTGGGTTTTCTATTCTGTTCCATTGATCTATATATCTGTTTTTGTGCCGGTACTATACTGCCTTGATCACTACAGCTTTGTAATATAGCTCTTGAAGTCTGGAATCGTGATGCCTCCAGCTTTGCTTTGCTTTTTCAAAGCTGCTTTGGCTATTCAGTATCTTTTGTAGTTCCATACAAATTTTAGGAATGTTTGTTCTAGCTCTATGAAAAATGCTAATGGTATTTTGATAGGGATTGCACTGAATGTGTAGATTGCTTTGGGTGATATAGGCATTTCAACAATATTTGTTCTTCTACTCCATTAGCATGGAACGTTTTTCCATTTCTTTGTGTCTTCCTCAATTTCTTTTATCAGTGTTTTACAGTTTTTAGAATGTAGATCTTTTACCTCTTTGGTTAGGTTTATTCCTAGGTATCATAGTTTTTGGTGAAATTCTAAATGGGATCGATTCCTTGATTTCCCTTTGTGCTGCTTCACTATTGGTGTATAGAAATGCAACAGATATCTGTGTTGATTTTGTGTCCTGCAACTTTACTTAATTTGTGTATCAGTTCTAGCAATTTTTTGATGGTCTTTTGGTTTTCTGTATAGTGCATCATGTCATCTGCAAATAGTGAAAATTTGACTTCTTCCTTGCTGATTTGGATGCCTTTTATTTCCTTTTGCTGACTGCTGAGGCTAGGCCTTCCAGTACTATGTTAAATAACAATGGTAAGAGTTGACATCGGGGTGCCTGGGTGGCTCAGTTGGTTAAGTGCCCGACTTTGGTTCAGGTCATGATCTCACAGTTCGTGGGTTCGAGCCCCACATCATGCTCTGTACTGACAGCTGGGAGCCGGGAGCCTGCTTCTGATTCTTGTCTCCCTCTCTCTCTGCCCCTCCCCTGCTCATGCTCTGTCTCCCAAAAATAAATAAATGTAAAAAAAAAAAAAAATTAGTGGACATCCCTGTCTTGTTCCTGACCATAGAGGAAAAGTTCTCAATTTTTCCCCATTGAGGATGATGTTAGCTGTGGATTTTTCATATATGGCCTTCATGATGTTGAGGTATGTTTCCTCTAACCCTACTTTGTTGAGAGTTTTTATCAAGAATGGATGCTATACTTTGTCAAAAGCTTTTTCCGCATCTATTGAGAGGAACATATGGTTGTTTTATTAATGTGGTGTACCACATTGATTGATTTGCAAATATTGAACCACCCTTATAGCCCAGAAATAAATCCCACTTGATCATGGTGAGTGATTCTTTTAGTTTACTGTTGTATTCAATTTACCAGATCTTGTTGAGAATTTTTGTATCCAATTGCATCAGGGATAATGGCCTGCGGTTCTCTTTATTAGTGGAGTCTTTGGTTTTGGAATCAGGGTAATACTGGCTTTATAGAATGAGTTTGGAAGTATTACATCCATTTCTATATTTGGAAATATTTGAGAAGAGGTATTAACTCTTCTTTCAATGTTTGGTAGAATTCCTCTGTGAAACCATCTGGCCCCGGACTTCTGTGTATTGGGCAATTTGTGATTACTGATTCAATTTCTTGGCTGGTTATTGATCTGTTCATGTTTTCTGTTTCTTCCTGTTTCAATTTTGGTAGTTTGTATGTTTCTAGGAATTTATCTATTTCTTCCAGGTTATCCAATTTGTTGTCAAATAGCTTTTCATAATATTCCCTTATAATTGTTTGTACTTCTGTGGGTTTGGTGGTTATTTCTCCTCTCTCATTTGCAATTTTATTTATTTGGGTCCTTTCTCTTTTCTTTTTGATAAGTCTTACTAGTAAGAAGTTTATCAATTTTATTAATTTTTTTCAAGGAACCAGCTTTTAGTTTCATTGATCAGTTCTACTGTCTTGTTGTTGCTGCTGGTTCTATCACTTATTTCTGCTCTAATCTTTATTATTTGCCTCTTCTACTGACTTTAGGCTTCATTTGTTGTTCTTTTTCTATCTCTTTTAGGTATAAGTTTAGATCGTTTATTTGAGATTTTTCTTGCCTCTTGAGGTAGGCCTGTATTGCTATATAATTCCCTCTTAGTAGAGTTTTTGCTGCATCCTAAGAGTTTGGGATTGTTGTGTTTGCATTTTCATTTGTTTCCATGTATTTTTTTTTAATAACTTGATTTTCTGGTTGACCTATTCATGTTCTTTAACCTCCCTCTTGACTGAGGAATGGTGTATTTGTTTGCTAGGGCTGCTATAACGAAGTGCCACAAACCAAGTGGCTTAAACAACAGAAATATATCATCTCACAGTTCTGGAGGCCAGAAGCCTGAGATCAAGGTGTCACCAGGGTTAGTTCCTTCTAAGGGCTGTGAGGGAGAATCTGTTACACACCTCTCTGCTACCTTCAGGTGGTTTGCTGGAAAGGTTAGGGTTCTCTTACTTGTAAAAGCATCACCCTGATCTCTGCCTTGATCTGTACATAGTGTTTTCCCTGTATGTTGTCTGTGTCCAAATTTTCCTTTTTTATAAGGCACCAGTCATACTGGATTAGGGGCCACCCTACTCTATTATGACCATATTGTAACAAATTACATACGCAATGACACTATTTCCAAATAAGGTCACATTCTGAGGTGCTAGGGACTATGACTTTAAGGTTTGAATTTTGAGGGGAGGAGTGGGGATGAAATTCATCCCCAAATAGATGGGAAGCTTGAGAGGGATGAGAGCATAGGAAGAGGTGACATATGCAGAAACTCATATCAGACTGTCACTCTTTCCTGACCTTCCTGTTTTAAGTCTCCAACTCTTTCCCCCCATCTCTGTTATAACTAAGATAGGGTTCCACTCTTCTAATCTTAAGACATATTTTTTCCTCCTGAAAAATGGCAGGACTCTTTCTCAATGCCTTTATTTTAAAAATGGTTTGTTAGGTATGGTCCCTCCTCCACACCAGCCTCCCAAAATATTTTGAAGAAGTTTATATCAGGCAACAGGGCTTAAGTTTCTGTTCTTGCACTGATACCCCTATTTCTTCCTTCTTCGCAGTGCTAAATGTCCAGTAAGAACTTAATCAAAGGTTTTTTGGGTTTTTTTAACTGAATTGAATTCAGATAATTTTTCCCCTTCCCTGCCTTTAGGAACAAAATGGAGATTCATGAGGTACAATAAATCATCACATTTTATAATTTCTTGTAAACAAAATACTTTCCAGAAGACAGCATTATATTAGAATCAGTGGAAACAGTGAGTATAGATCAAATTTTCTTGATAATTTCTCAGAAATGTATGTTTTCAGGTCACTGAAGATTATCTGTAAGCAATTGGTCTTGAAAGACATAATTTTTGAAGCACTCTCTTGGCTTGTGAGAGTGACTTAATATGAATGAAAAGAAAGACATCGCTCTAGTTGAATTGAAAATCAGTACATCTCTATTGCAGAATTCCAATAATCTTCTCACTCAAATATTGAAAATTTACATATAGTATAATTAATAGTGTACTTTTGAACTTGCTAGTTTCTTGAAATTCAGTTATTCCAATAACACTTTCAAAGTACTAAGTATAATAATTTTTTATAGTTTATTTATTTTGAGAGAGAAAGAGAGCATGAGTGGGGTAGGGGCAGAGAAAGGGAGGGAGAATTCCAATCAGGCTCCATGCTGTAAGCGCAGAGGCTGATGTGGGGCTCGAACCCACGAACTGTGAGATCATGACACAAACTGAGATCCAGAATCAGATGTTTAACTGACTGAGCCACCCAGTCACCCCTAAGTACAAAAATTTTATAAAGCCCCCTTTAAACTTTAATTTAATTTAATTTAAAGGTTTTATTTTTAAGTAATCTCTACACCCAATGTGGGACTTGAACTCACAACCCTGAGATCAAGAGTCACACACTGTACTGATTGAGCCATCCAGGCACTCCTAAAGTGTCCTTTTTGAATGGCTTCTTTTAAAATAATCATCTTCGGATTATTTTATGATTCAGAATTTTATTTGTGTATGTTGGTTGTCTCAAGCCACTTCACATAATGATGTTTATAGGATGAGTAGAGCAAGAGTAATAGGCAGTGTAAGTATGGATCACTAGTTATGTTCACACACAAGCCCTTGAAAGCATGCAAGAGAGAACAAGCAATTATCAGTCCCTCAAACTGGGTAAAAGCTAAACTAACCCCCATTGGGTGGAAACAAACAACTAAATCATTGTGTCTTTGGTGACCACTGTGCTGTTTAATTAGCCCTATTTTAAGACTTTTCTACACTTAGCCCTTTCTCTTTATACAAGGTGTAGCAAATCACTTCCTTGTTAATAATGCATGTGTGGATCTTATCTTGGCAGTGTCTATATTACAGTCAGTGTTCCAAATCATCAAGGTCATTGCCAGCACTGGCTTGTGCCAGCTCTCCACCCTCTTTGTTGTCCTGTTAACTGCTAAAGTAAGGAGTTCAGACTTAATGGCAGTAATCAGATTCATGGGTTTCTTATCATATATTGCCTCTGAAATCTCTCCTAAAGCCTAATGTCTTTCTGTCAGGAACCCAGAAGACCTTGATCTAATAAAATATTAGCTTATGGTTTCCAAACAATTATCTCAACATATTTAAACATCTTTTTCTTTACATACCTAAGTCAAAGTTATTTATCCTGCACAAAACTTGAGAGTGTTAACATCAACACATCACTTAAGGATAGTAAAACCTTTTCATTTCTACATCTAAGGTTCTGGCGTGCATGGGAAGGAAAAATCCATTCAAGGGCACTCTGAAGTCAGTATTCCTCATGAAATGGGTATTCGGGATGATCACACCACCTGTCAAAACAATTCCCCAAAGAAAAAGTTCACTGTAAACGTTGCACAGCTGTGTGTTACTAGCATCCCTTGACAGTTTCACAGACCCCTCCCTCTCTCCTTAATTCATTCCTTCTCTGTTCTCACCCAGTCTCTTATTTTCCCTTGAGCCATCATCTTTTACTGAAGCCCAGGATAGCATTCTGGGTTGGGTGTGTGTGTGTGTGTGTGTGTGTGTGTGTGTGTGTGCGTGCGCGCGCGCCTGCCCATGGGTTCTTGTGCCCCTTCTCAACTCTTTCCTCCCCTCTGCTGTTCTGACACAGGCTGCCTTCTATTCCAGTGATCTACATAAACATTTCTCCTCAAAATTCTATTACCCATCAGTGTCACTCTCTTCTCAGAGGTTTTACCTGCCCTTCTCACTAGACCTCCTGAGAATCAAAAGTCTGAGATCTAGTAAAGTGATCAGTGAAGTAAATTTCTATGATAATGAATGTATCTCTTAAATAACAATGACAGAACAGTCAGTAAAAAAAGACTGGCATGTGTATATTCCTGCCATGACCATGTCTAAGATTCAATTCTCTGTTTCTCTGCAAGTATTATGAGCTTCATTTTTTTATTTTACCCTTTTTTAAGTAGGCTTCATGCCTAGCATGGATCCCAACATGGGGCTTGAAATCATGACTGTGAGAACAAGACCTGAGCTGAGGTCAAAAGTCAGATACTTAACTGACTAAGCCACCTAGGTGCCCCAAGTACTGTGAGTTTTAAATTAAAATATTAATGTCAATGTCAAATCAAAGACCAACTGGATGAAAAACAGAAGAATCATGGCCTAGCATCCCTAAATTGTACATTTTTATGATCAGTGAAACCTAACGTTTGTTTCTCTTTGCTGATTTTTCTAGTTATTTCCTGATGAGTTATTTTCCCAGTGTAGCTGGAATTAGATATTAAATATGTCAAATGTCAAACTAAATAATGTCACCAACTGTAAAAAAAAAAATCAGTACAATGGATTGACTATCTCTTACTGTCTTTTCTTAATTTAATGATATTTATTCAATACAAATAGTTTATCTTCAACAGCTATTAATTAACCCATAAGTATTTGTTAGGTCTATGTTTGTGTTTACTATTTTATTCCCAAGGCTAGGTGGTACCTTTTGATGTTGAATAATGTTTTACCCTGGAAAATTCACATTAGGAGGCTGTTGTATTAATTCAGAAATTGATTAAAAAATGTGATATTAGCATAGTTAGTGTACTTTCTGACTCACAAAAAATAGTAGGACCAATAAGATAAGTGTTCAAACTATATGAACTATCTTAATGAGCATTTTCTAAATGCTCACTTAGATTACAGATTACTACTGAGGAATACTAATGAATAAAGGAAAAAAATGTGTATATATAAACATATGTGTGTATATATATGTGTGTATATATATATATATATATGTATATACATACACTATATATGTATGAACTATATTGTTTTGTTATTTTAAAGGCCCTATACTATTTAGAAAATAAAGGGCTACTTCAGTTGACTAGCTGAATTTAGCAACATTTTGAAGGAGTGTAAGGATTTTGCTTGTGGGAATCAGCTAATAGGTGGACTTAGAAGCTCCAAATCTCATAGGCAGCCATTTAGCTAAAACTCTAGGTTTTTAGTTTCTTACATGGTATTCTTTCTACTATACTATTCTGTCTCTTTCTTTTTTGTTGATAAGTTTGCTCTACGTTATGTATCACTTGATATTTAGGAAAAAATAAATAGGTTTGAATATTTGTGTTGCTGTTGTCTTAACATATATACACTTGATGACTTAATTCTCTTCAAGATATTTAGCCTGCTATGCCTTAACCTAAGTCATGGGATGTCATAAATGCCAGAAATCTTATAAGTAAAACTATAGATTTGTAGGAAGTTCCTAGAGCGAATGTAATTTACCCAGACCTGTTTAATATTCAGAACATGCTGCCCACTGGCCTTTACCCTTGTGATTTCTATAGACCCAGAACAATCTAAAATCACTGGGCAGTACTTGATGGGTGGTCTCCCTGAACTCACATGAGCATCTCCACGAAGCGGACATTTTTATTCAAGGCCTCGATGGCCTTCATTTCTTCTTCAGTGAGAGAAAAGTCAAAGATCTGAAATAACAGAAATAAAAGATATTTTTGAAGATAGAAAATGGGTCAAGCCTGGGATCAGGGAGTGGGGCCAGCCATGGGAGCTCTTCAAAAATTTATGAACATCTTTAAAAGAATTATTCACCATGATCAAGTGGGATTTATTCCTGGGCTGCAAGGGTGGTTGCAAATCAATCAATGTGATACACCACATTAATAAAAGAAAGGGTATGAATCACATGATCCTCTCAATAGACGCAGAAAAAGCATTTGACAAAGTACAACATCCATTCATGATAAAAACCCTCAACAAAGTAGGCTTAGAGGGAACATAGCTCAACATCATAAAAGCCATATACAAAAAAACACAGCTAATATCATCCTCAAAGGGGAAAAATTGAGAGCTTTTCCCCTATAGTCAGACAAGGGTGTCCACTCTCACCACTGTTATTTGACATAGTACTGGGAGCCCTAGCCTCAGCAATAAGACAATGAAAAGAAACATAAATCATCCAAATTAGCAGGGAAAGAGTCAAACTTTGACTCTTTACAGATGACATGATACTCTATATAGAAAACCAAAAAATTCTTCCCCAAAACTGCTAGCATCGATATGTGAATTTAGTAAAGTCACAGGATTCAAAATCAATGTACAGAAATCTGTTGCATCTCTAAATACCAACAACAGAGCAGCACAAAAAGAAATCAAGGAACCAATCCCATTTATAAGTGCACCCCAAACCATAAGATACCTAGGAATAAACCTACCCAAAGAGGTAAAAGATCTGTACTCTGAACACTATAAAACACTGATGAAAGAAATGGATGAAGACACAAAGAAATGGAAAAACATTCCATGCCAATGGATTAAAAGAATAAATATTGTTAAAATCCCTACATCACCCAAAGCAATCTACACATTCAATGCAATTCCCACCAAAATACCATCGGCATTTTTTCATAGAACTAGAACAAACATTCCTAAAATTTGTATGGAACCACAAAAGACCCTGAAATAGACAAAGCAATTTTGAAAAAGAAAAGCAGAGCTGGAGTCATCACATTTCCAGACTTTAAGAGCTACATTACAGGGTGCCTGGGTGACTCAGCCAGTTAAGCTTCTGACTCTTGGTTTCAGCTCAGATCATGATCTCGCAGTTCATGGGTTCAAGCCCTGTGTCAGGCTCTGAGCTGACAGCGTGGAGCCTGCTTGGGATCTTCTCTCTCTCTGACCCTCCCGCGCTCTCTCTCTCTCAAAATAAAAAACTTAAAAAAAAAAAAAAAGCTATATTACAAAGCTGTAGTGATCAAGACAGTATAGTACTGTCATAAAAGCAGACATATAGGTCAATGGAATAGAATAGAAAACCCAGAAAGGACCCACACTATAGGGCAACTAATCTGACAAAATAGAAAATAATATCCAATAGAAAAAAGACAGTCTTTTCGACAAACAGTATTGGGAAAACTGGACCACTTGACATCGCACACAAAAGCAAATTCAGAATGGATGAAAGACCTACATGTGAGACAGGAAACCATCAAAATCCTGAAGGAGAACACAGGCGTAAACCCATTGACACTGGCTGTAGTAACTTCTTACTAGACATGTCTCTAGAGGCAAGGGAAACAAAAGCAAAAGTAAACTATAGGGGCCTCATCACAATAAAAAGCTTCTGCACAGCAAAGGAAACAATCAACAAAACTAAAAGGCAGCTGACAGAATGGGAGAAGATATTTGCAAACGACCTATCTGATCAACAGTTAGTATCCACAATCAGTAAAGAACTTATTGAACTCAACACCCCCAAAAAACTAGTTATCCACTTAAGAAATGGGCAGAAGACACGATCTGACATTTTTTCCAAAGAAGACATACAGATGGCTAACGGGTACATGAAAAGATGCTCAACATCACTCATCACCAGGGAAATGCAAATCAAAACCACAGTGAGCTATTTCCTCACACCTGTCAGAATGACTAAAATTAACAACGTGGGAAACAACAGATGTTGGTGAGAATGAGAAGAAAGGGGAACCCTCTTGCACTGTCGGGGGGAGTGCAAACTGGTGCAGCCATTCCGGAAAACAGTATGGAGGTTCCTCAAAAAGTTAAAAATAGAACTATCTTATGACCCAGAAATTGCAGTACTAGGTATTTATACAAAGGATAAAAACATACTGATTTAAAGGGGCACACGCACCTTGATGTTTATAGCAGTGTTATTAATAAACAGCCAAAAAACCTCCAAAAAACAAAAAAACCTAAAAAAACAAAAACAACAGCCAAATTATGGAAAGAGCCTAAACGTCTGTCAACTGATGAATGAAAAAAGAAAATGTGAGATATGTATAATGGAATATTACTCAGCCATCAAAAAGAATGAAATCTTGCCATTTGCAATGACATGGATGGAGCTATAGGGTATTATGGTAAGTGAAATAAGTCAGTCAGAGAAAGACATATACCATATTATGTCACTCACATGTGAAATTTAAGAAAGAAAACAGCAAAACAGATGAACCTGGGGGCCCGGGGGGGGGGGGAAGAAAATCAGGAAACAGACTCTTAACTATAGAGAACAAACTGAGGGTTGATCGACGGAGGTGTGGGGGGGATGGGCTAGATGAGTGATGGGGATTAAGGAGGGCACTTGGGATACACACTGGGTGTTGTATGTAAGTGAGGAATCCCTAAATCCTACTTCTGAAACCAATATTACACTGTATGGTAACTAACTAGAATGTAAATTTAAAAACCGATACAAAGATTGTTAATTTGTTTCTTTCACTTCTGTCAGGTGTTTCAGTTCTTCACTTCTGTTGAAACTCTGTTATTTAGTGACAAACACATAAAAGATTTTTTTTTAAGGCTTTTTTTTTTCTTTTGTGTGTGTGTGTGTGTGTGGTTTTTTGTTGTTGTTTTTGGTTTTTTTTTTTTTTTTTTTGAGAGCAGGGGAGGGCAGAGAGAGAAAATCCCAAGCAGGCTCTGTGACGTCAGCACAGAGCCCAGTAAGGGACTCAATCTCATGAACTGTGAGATCATGACCTGAGCCGAAATCAAGAGTGGAACACTTAACCAACTGAGCCCCCCAGGCACCCCAAAAGACTTTTATGTCAGACAGAAATTTATGACTGTCTGCAAATGAGGAAGAAGTTGGGCTGGTGCTGGGGGGCCACACCCAACATGGGATTCTATTCTTTGTCTTAGAAATACCCCTGATGGAGCCATGGTGAGGGACATTCCAAATGCTCTGCAACAACACGTGTTTAGGACACCTCTTAAAATTCCATGAGTGAAGAATTTTTTATTGTTTCTGGATATTATGCTGAACTTCCTATTCTGGACTATGGCCTCTGTGCTGTGTTTTTAAAAATATTCCCTAGTCTCTAAATTTGCTTATGTACTTTTTAACTTTTAATTAAAAAATAAAATAAGTTTATTTATTTTTTGGAGAGAGAGCATATGTGGGCATAAGCGGGGGAGGGGCCAAGAGCGAGGGAGACAGAAATCTAAGCAGGCTCCCTCACTGTCAGCACAGAGCCTGACTTAAGGCTCTAACTCACAGACCATGAGATCAACCAAGAGTCAGACACTTGACCAACTGAGTCCCCCAGGCGCCCCCATGCTGCCATTCTTTTTTTTTTTTTTTTTTTAATTTTTTAAAATTTACATCCGAATTAGTTAGCCCATGCTGCCATTCTTAAAGACCATGCTTCAGAGTTTTAGGAGTAAGTCTCCCAACAGCACTTGCTGACAGCTGCAAAATAATCTCATTTTCCTTCAGGAAGTGTTCCTCTTCACGGATGGGTTTCTGTACCTCAGGCCTAGAGTCCGTCCGATAAACTCCAGGGTGCTGGGCGCATCTCTTCCCCCTCCGGGTTGCTCACCTGAACTTTTAATTTGATTTGTTTTGGGGTGCCTGGGTGGCTCAGTTAGTTGAGTGTCAGACTTCGGCTCAGGTCATGATCTCACGGTTGGTGGGTTCGAGCCCAGCATCCAGCTCTACGCTGACAGCTCAGAACCTGGAACCTGCTTCGGATTCATTGTCTCCCTCTCTCTCTCTGCCCCTCCTCTGCTCATGCTCTGTCTCTCTCTCTCTCTCTCTCAAAAATAAGTAAACATTTAAGAAATTTTAATTTGCTTTGTTTTAGACTCAATCATTTCTCTCATCATTTTTAAATGTCATCCTCTACCTTTTAAATATATTACATTTTCATTGTTTTATTTTAGCTTGCACACTTTATGCTCTGGTTTTATAATTGTTCTTTATTTACATTTCAATATTTAACTTTAGCTTATTTACATTTTTAACATTTGTTTTGATTATAATTATCTTCTACTTATTGTTTTATCTCGCTATCCCTTAACTTTTAGTAATTTACATTTATAAGTTTTAATTATATAATACATAAATATATGCTTTTTTGTAAAAATTAAAACACCAAAGAAGCATATGAACATGTATGAAATAAATGGAAGGTCTCCTTCTTACCTACCACCCCAGTCCTATTCTTCATCCCAGACATTTCTTCCAAACATTCAACACACTAAGAGCAAAATGCAATTGTATCATATGTTTTTGCAGACTAATGCAACTTTCTTTCATTCATATAATATGTCTTGGTTATCTATTCTGTCAAAATACATAGATTGACTTTGTACATAGATTGTAACTACTGCATTCGTTATAGATATAACCTGATTTACCTAATCATTTCCCCGATGGATTACTTCCCAGTGCTCTTTTCAGGGAATGCTTTTCTTTGATTATTTATCATCCAAGTATTGAGTTTATGAGATTGTGTAAGGAATCACAACTTTGCATAACATAGAAACGGTCATGACTGGACCAATCACTTATAAAATAAATCCTTACTCAAACTTCCTTTTTGCTTAACATTAGGCCCACTTTTTAAGTGTTGGTGAGTCATTTTCTGACTCCAGTGAATATGTAACGTAAAGCAAAGTCACAAATCTTGCCAAAGATGCAGGATTTCATGAAGTCATTGAAAGCGATCTTGGAGGTTTGCTCTAACTACAGGCAAAGTCTTTCAAATAGGAATTTAATGCAGTTAAAAACTACGTTGGTAGATAAGTCAAAAGAATGATCTGAAAGAAAAAGCCAAAGGATTAATGATCTTCATATGAAGCTCTGTGAAATTTTACCAGAATTATTCTCTTTATGATCACTTAGCAAAAATCTTTGTGAAGAATGTGAAGAATGTCACATTCTGTTATCATGTAATTTTGTCAAGCATATTTTAAAAAATCGATCCTGATTCACTCAGTTTGTTCTAACATTTAGTACACATATGCAGTTGTAATGTAAATTTTGTTGAATATAAAATAACTAAAATTACTTTCATGATTTTCAGTTTTAATTTTAAGGTAAACTTCCAAATTCCTCCTCCCTCCATTATTTCAATGCAATGTTTTTCTTTAGTTTATGTGGATTGATTTGCATTTTTTTCATGGCACAAATTATCCTGTTACTCACTTTTTCAGGATCTCATATTATAAAACTGAGTGCCTGATATTCCTACCACCTCCATCTGCTTCTCTGATGGCATAGGTTTCAAGAAGAAGAAACTGTTAATTGTAAGTATAAATGTTGAAAGATCTACTAGGACAAGGACAGAAAAATGATTGTTGGATCTGGCAATGAGGAGGTCACTGGTGACCTTGACAAGCTGTTTCAATGGAATGGTCAGGTGAAAGCTTGGTTTCAATGTGTTTAAGGGAGACTGGGGGAAAGGGACTTGGAGGCTGTGATAATAGAATTCTCTTTTAAGGGGTTTGCTGTAAACAGGAAGAAAGAAAAGGATAATATGTGGAGAGGAAAGTGAGTCTAGATTGGATTTTACCTTTTAAGATTGAGGTCACAGCATGTTTGTATATTGATGGGAGTTATGCAGTAGAGAGATAATGCAGGAGAGAGAGGGGGATGTTTGGGGGGTATGGAGGAGCTATTAGGTGTTAGTGTAACTGCAGTTTCCAGGGAGTAACAGTGGGAATTGGTTGCTGAAATATATGGGGCAAGATCATTGTGGGAGAGGAGATTAAAGAACTATAAGGCAGGGTTATTGGAAGGACCATCCCTATGTATGTTGAATTCATGAAGAATTGTGATGCAAGGAGTGTTGGAGAGAAGGAAAGTGAATGAAGAGATAAAACCTTCAAGGAATGGGGATCAGTGGATGATGGTAACAGGCTGGATAGTGGGTGGTATAATTTGATTTTTTGTTGTTTCAATGTTAAAAATATCCTGCTTTTTTATTTTCTTCATTGTCACCCTTAATTTTATATAGTTTTTAAGTTTATGGTTTTACTTAATTTTTATTACACAATTTTTTATTTCTATGACTTTTTCTTCTTTTATTGTAAATATATTTAAGTTTCCCTTTACCCTTTATGTTTTGTGGATATTTCCTATTCTTATACAATATTTTTTAAAGCTTATTTTACCTCAGTTTCTTCTAACATTTAGTACACATATGCAATTATAATGTAAATTTTATTGAATGCAAAATAACTAAAATTACTTTCATAATTTTCAGTTTAGAAGGGAATAATTTTCTATTTTGTCAAATAATGGTTTTAACACCCAGCAAAATTTGTGGTGGTAGGGCAAGTCTAAGCCCTGTAGAGTGGAAATTGGCTGTGAATTCAGCTGTCATTTTCTTTGTAAATTTGTATCTCTTTCATGTTTTCTTGTGGTATGTGAACCTCTGAACTCCAATCCCTTATTATCTGGGCTATGGAAATATATGGGATATAGCAGAATTAGTTGCAATAAAAATTTTAAGGAGAATGACAGTTCTTTCAGTACAAAATAGTAATTCACAAAATGATATAAACTCCAAAGGTTTTAACCTTCCATTGCACAGACTACTAGTAACTACTCTCAATCTCTGAACAGTAAAATTTTGAATCCATGAAAACATTTGTTTTAGGTGCATTAAAACTTGTTTGAATTTTTGATAAACCAATACATTAGCCATGCAGATATCCTATTGTTTTAAGATGGCTGAAAACAGTGTCAACCTCTTTTAGTAAGAAGTACTTTGGTAAGTGCTAAAATACTGTGAGTAGTAGTATAACTGTTTATCATTCTTTGCCCTTCTTGCTAGTAACAGAATCCCCTTTTTCCTTTTATGAACTTCTCTTCTGTCATCTCGTAGGGCTGTTTGTCACATGAACCCATTTCCAGTACAGGATGTAGTCCAAGGGGGCAATCAAAGTGTCTTATTCACTGGATACAGTGATTAATATGGCAGAGGCTCATGGCCCACAAAGGGACAATCAGGGATAGAGACCCTCACAGAAGCCTTTACCTATGATCATGTTCACTGAATATGAGTAATAGATTAGCCGGGAGATGTCAGGGACTGTTTGTGCTGCCACGTGGAGACAGAGAAGGTAAGGGGTGGGGGGAGTACAGAGGAACGGAGAGAACTCAGTCCTTTTATAAATCATTTGCATACCTGTGCCCAGTCATGTCTGATGTATCCATGGAATTTACAGTTCTGTGACCCAATAAATCATGTCTCTCTTTCTTTGGTAAGTTTGAGTTGCATTCTGTCATGGGGTAGCAAAAGATCTCTGAAGATAAATTGTCATGAATATCTTCCCATGGAAGTATTTATATTTCCACTCTATTATTTAAAAATGGCGATATATTTCATTATACAAATATATTATAATTTGTTTTGTAAGATTCTACTGGAGATTGTCTCCAGGTTTTAAAAATGATAAATCATGCAATAGTAAACATCCATGTTTGTATGCATGTATGTATAAATATAGGATCGAGATTGTTGGGCCAAATGGATATGTGGGTTTGAATTTTGATGGCTATGGATAAGTGACATCCTGCTTCTCCAGATCTTAAGCCAATTAATGTTTCTAACAGGAGTATATGCAAGTATATGCAATATGTTTTCCCACATATTCGATATTCTGATTATTTTCCTATCTGAGGGGATAAATACTATCTCATTTTCCTCTTTAATTATGAACAAGACAAAAGCAGCTCACTTTCTTAAGTTATTAACTAATGAGTAATTACTTTTGCATGGTACTTTTCTATGGCTGTATTTACCTAGCAGTTTAGTCTTGAGTAGTAGGCAAGGTAATCTAATCACTCATTTGTCTAGTGGCCTCTTTTCTCGCCTGTAAGTCACCGTGTTGATCATGGAGTATTTACAGAGGAAATAAAGGCAAGTGACATTCATGAAGTCTAATGATCTTCTTCAATGATTTCCAAGTTTGTTCCTCACTTCTACCAGAGCCATTAAGAAGGTGGAAAGTTTACTATTAGGAATTTCAAGTTCTATACCTTCTATTGATCCTGTGCTGGTGGAGAAGTGAGTAGGTAAGAGTCAATAGGTAAGGAAACAAAAGAGTAAGGGAGCTAGGTAATGTACAAGCAGCATGGAAACCCTCGAAGTATTAGGGACTCTCTCAAACTCAGCTACAGTTAAATTCAGACCTAGAGAGTGTGGATTGGGGAGCAGGTATAAAAGAAAATGTGAAGGCATTACAATTAATTAAATTAACGGAAAGTTCTCTAAAACAAAGCAAAACAAAAAAAGCAAAACAAAAAAAACCCAAACTCCAAAACAAAAATGCCTTCTAGGTTTTACATGTACTGAAGCAGTTCTCTTACTTGAAAGTTTTCTTTGATCCTTTCAGGGTTAAAGCTTTTAGGAATAACAACCACTCCTCTCTGGATGTTGAAACGCAAAACAACTTGAGCTGCTGTCTTCTTGTATTTTTTCCCCAGTGAGTTTAGAAGTTCATCCTTTAACAAAGGTGGGGATGATACATTCACCCTTGAAAAAAATCAAAACATGCATCATATTTAGCTCGAGTCATCACAACAGATGGTTAGTCCATCACCCTCCTCCTCTGTCTCCCTATCCACCTGTTCACCTACCAGGACACTTCGGGTCACCTGTAACCAATTTCTTGGAGTGCAGAGCACTCAGTGAAGAGTTGCTCTTTTTTTTTAATTTTTAAAATTTATTTTGGGAGAGAGAGTGTGAGCAGGGCGAGGGGCAGAGGGAGAGAGAGAGAGAGAGAGAGAGAGAGAGAGAGAATAGCAAGCAGGCTCCATACCACCAGTGTGGAGCCTGAGGCAGAGCACAAGCTCACAAACTGTGAGATCATGACCTGAGCCAAAGTCAAGAGTTGGAGACTTAATCACTGAGCCACCCAGGCACCCCGAAGCATTGCTTTTATCAGGAAAAGACAAAGAGGTAAATTTATAGAGCTGTGTCTTTCAGAGGGTAAATAGTGCTTCTTGGGTGGGTCTTACGGAGATAACTGGGTTAGAAGCAGCTACACAGGGGAAGGCTCTGTTGGAGCAAACAGAGGCACAACTCTCGGAGTCATCTTCGAGTAGAAAAATTTCTACTTAAGTGTGTTGAACACATCACACACAGCACAAGTGCTGCCACTGAACACAGAGCTCAAACAATTCTCTGCGGCGCCTGGGTGGCTCAGTCTGGCAAGCGTCTGACTTTGGCTCAGGTCATGATCGTATGGTTTGTGAGTTCGAGCCCTGCATCAGGCTCTGTGCTGAGAGCTGGGAGCCTGGAGCCTGCTTCAGATTTGGCCCCTCCTCTGCTTGTGTGCTCTGGCACCGTGTTCTCTCTCTGTGTCAAAAATAAACATTTTAAAAAAAGAAAAAAATCAAAAATTTCAGGATCTGGTCATGGAGAATCTTTGTCAAATAATACCTAAACTAACATTTATGGAGCATTTCCTATGTTTCAGGCACTGCTAGGCAATTTTACACATACAGTAGAATCAATTCTTACCCCACCTTTGTGAGGGAGGTTATTAGCTCCAATTTGTACACACAGAGAATGGCTCAAAGAGGGTTAAGTTACTTTCTTAACATCACAGAGCCAAATAGTCATGCCATTCAAGTAACTCACATTAGTCTCACATTCTACACCAAAAGAAACACTCCTGAGCAGACATAGAGCCTTACTTACCAGCTTGGATTCCTTGAGGTCCCCAAAGGGCTATATGCGATAATGACGATGTCATGTTGTTGGCAAAATTTCAAGAGTTTGGGCTGGGTAAAATACGGATGGCACTCAACCTACATGGTTGCAGTGGAGGGCAGAGCACAAAATCAAAGCCTTGTAGTGAATCCAGTTTTACACAGTTTTAAAAAGTTCTTCAATAATACCCATCTAAAAGCATCATGGATAACGAGGCAAATGCTGAATATTGTTCTTAACAAGGAAGTTTACGTTATGGTGAGATTACTTACAACGTGGTTAGTGGGGTCACCACCTGTGGATTAACTCTAAAATAAACGGGGAGCGAATTCAATTTCATGTCGCTATCATAGTGTAAAGCTTTAACGGAACAGACTTAATTATTTATAGTGACCATTCCAGCAAATACAATTTTCTAGGACAACAATACAGTCTCAAGGTTCAGATTAGAGTCTCGATACGGAGCAGTGACGTGTTGCCGAAGCCTTTTCTCTGTAGCTATCGAGCATCTAAGAACATTTTCACAAGAGGTAGAGCATGCATAAAATGAAATTTGAAGATGTATTTTGTCCTCTTGGCCGAGAGTTCCTTACACCACCCAGTGCAGGCCTACATCCGTCTTCACTGTCTCGTTGGCAAGAGTCCCGCACTGAAAATGTTTGTGTCACAAAGTCCTTCGCAAAGTTTCTTTTAACCCCTCTGGTAACTTTGGGCCTGTGCTTTTCTTTCCTTTTTAAATTAAAATCAACCAAGCCTGAATTAAAATAGTTGTAGTATTTAATTATTATTTTCACTGTCTGGTTTGAGTTCTAGAAGGCACAAGGACCCGCTCGCTACCTATGAATTTGCAAAGATAAAACTGGGCCTCTTAGTGGTGGGTCTTATTCCCATTCTCATTTGATATACTTTTTTTTTTTCCCCCTGGCATTATCTTGTTCCCTTACCCCAAGAAACACTTGTGGGTTTTCTCTCCTTTGGAACATTTCTTAAACAATTCTAAAAAGTAACACAGAAACTAAAATAAGGCAGGAATCACACTTCTTAGTGTTTCCTTCCAACATCACTCGCTGCTTTTTCATTTCCAGTTGCATCTGTTATTGGTAGGCCAGTCTCCCCAAAATACGTACTTCATCATGTCACTCACTGCTTAGAAACTAAGTATGAATTCCTTCATTTCATGCCTACCGGCTCACTCCAAACACAGCAGTTTGGTCTCCCCACAAGGACTCCTTTCTAATCAGATTGCAGTGCTGTGGCCTGTCTCTGGCCTATTAATGTAGAAGCAGGTATGTGAATACGTGTATGTAAATATGTGTGTGTATGTTTATATATACATCGAATGGTTTTATAACCTACTCTTTGAGAAAGGATTTCATATGGTTTGTGGCAAAAGATATACATAATAAGGCAATTAGAGTTAGAAACAGAACAAATAGGTGTGTGCATATGGAGTCTATGACTGAACTGAATCTGTGAACGGCAATTTGGGATGATACAGAGTTGCACTAAGTAACATCCGAGAAACATCTACTCAACAAAAACTTGAGAGTTAATATATACACTCAAATAACATAACATAACCTAATTTAATATAAATGTTTGCATAGACAGTTCTTCTTTTAAAAATTTTCAATGTTTATTTTTGAGAGAGAGAGACAGAGAGACAGAGACAGAGAGAGAGTGCAAGTGGGTGAGGGGCAGAGAGAGGGAATCCGAAGCAGGCTCCAGGCTCTAAGCTGTCAGCACAGAGCCCGACGTGGGGCTCGAACACACGAACCACGAGATCATGACTTGAGCTGAAGTCGGATGCTTAACTGATTGAGCCACCCAAGCACCCCTGCATAGATAGTTCTTAGGTAAAAATCCTGGGGCATATCACTAACGGGACACCCAGTGAGGGAAATGTGGGGGTGGGAGTGGATAAGCTATTAAGATCCATGTGCATACGAACACAGAGAACCATATTCCTTTTTTTTTCAGAGCACTTATCTCAGTTTCTAACTATCAATAACTTTTGTGATTGTTTGATGTCTGTTCCACACTAGAGAGCTAGTGCCCCGAGAGGAAGGGCTGTATCTGTCTTTGGTCACTTATGCATGCCTGGAACCTAGCAAAGTGCGTGGCATAAGGCCAGTGCTCGATGGCTGTTGAATGAATGGAAATGGTACCTATACAGACAGACAGGACCAAGCCAGAATCTTAGAATTACTGGTGCTGCAGACTTTACAGAAGGGCTCCATCAGCACTGCAGCTTGGTGGGGTCATTTGAGGCCAGCAGATGATCCTTGTTGGGTCTGCTGGCACCGGAGGCCGAGTTTACGGTGAAGGGCAGTGACGGTGTCTGATGTCACAGGGCCTTGATGCCAGTGTTGCCCTGGAACTTCGTCATTTCTAAGGAGAAGGATGACTAAGCACACTTGCTTCCTTCTTTGCCAGGGACTGGTTATGGCCCTTTGTGGATGGGCCACTGGAGATGTGGTCTTTACTTTTTCTTGTTGACTATGTAAAACTGATGTCACTTCTCAGTGTCTTGACATGTCTGGGGCCTTTTTTTCAACACTATTTGGTAGCGTGGGACTTGAGATAGCAAAATCTCACAAGGTGAAGTTAAGCTGGACAGAAGCTGTGAAGGAAGATGTTAACCTCATCCTCTGTCTTTCTGTAAAAAAACTATGCTGAATTTTCCTTTCATTAATTAAGTCACTCAAAAAATATTTATTGCTTCCTAAGTCAGATGTCTGTGACTTAGGCATAGTGAGTAGGGTTAGGAAAAAAATGAAGAATTTGGAGATCTTTCCTTTCTCCCCTCCCCCTCCTTCATTTGTTAGAATTGGGTGTATAAAAATTAAAAGACCTGAGCTAAGGTCTAATTCAAAGGTCTCCTTTGAATTAGGCTAGGAAAACACTGCATGACAAATTGCCCACCAGGAAGACTTTCAGAGAGACTAAGCCAGGGATGGAGCCTGGGAGACACATGTCTTTGTGTCAACACAGACATCTTGGACAGTACTAGGGAAGTTTGGAATGCTCAGATTCTGAGAATTAGTAGAGAGCAAGGTCATATTCTATGTGGCTTTGTTCATAAAGTCCACGGAAAAATAGACAAATCTGCAAATTATACTTTAAATTTCTTCTAATGGGAAAGTTAATTTTTAAATAGGTGAATTTTGACTTATGCAAGGTCTCCAGGTATGTATCCCTCATAGATAAAATGTGTCCGCTCTGTATGAGGCCCACAGTATGCTCATTGTGATCTTGAACTGAAAGCTGCTCTTTTTTGTGTCTCTGGAGTAGAGGTGATCCTGCTCAATGCACAGGGTAATGGCTGGCCGGCCAGTAGACCTGCACTTTGATCTGTGCTATCTCTATAGGGTTGATATACTCTGCCTTCAGACACCATGAAACACATGAATAGGCTATGATCTTCCAACATGCTCTTTGTCATGAGGAGACACACTGTCAAATTCCTCATTTTTCATTCTGAGGTCAAAAACCGCCATCTTTCTTTATATATTTGTAAGAAGAAATGTGTGTGTCATTTCAGCCTTTTAGTTATCTAATTTTTTAAATAACAGAGGTTCCTACTGTTCCTAGTGCCTCTTTTCTTTTTCATTGTTTTTTAAATGTTTTATTTTTGAGAGAGAATCCAAAGCTGCAAGCCCATGTGGGGCTCGAACTCACAAACGGTGAGATCACGACCTGAGCCGAAGTCAGACACTCAACCACCTGAGCCACCCAGGCTCCCCATTTCACGCTTTATAACAAAATACTGTTTTTGAGGGTGCAGGAAGATGTGCTGGTGAGGGGTAGGAATTAGGGATATGATTCCCCTTTTCTATTACATTTAAAAATGTAATTATCCATTTTTGTTTGCTCTTTTTTTCCTAATTTTAGAGTTTAGCATTTTATACTGTTCAATGTGTCAGTTTCTTTTATAATTTTCTCATGGTTACATTTTCTATATATAGCTCCAGAAAACTAAAAATGTTTTGTAGTATTCACAAATGACTTCCTCTTTCTTCTTTAACAGCTGATCAAAGAGATACTAGGAGTATGACATGAAGCAAAGAACTAGCCCTTCCCCCCACACTATTTATTGACAAATTCATCCCTTAGCCATTAGTTTGCATTATGTTTTTTTTTTTTTTTTTTACATTATGTTTTTATTACACTTGGGGCTTGTTTATTTCTTATTTTCTACTCATTTGTATGTTGGTTCTGTACAAATCTTACATTATTTTAAATACTCCGTATATATTAATATCTGGCAGATCTAGCTCGCCCTCATTATTTTTCTTCAAAAAATCATTTGGGTTACCTTTGCCTGGATTTGAACTTTAAAATCTTTTCGTAAGAGACACATAGTGAGAGAAGTCAAAAGATTTGCTCAGAGTCCTCTGATGAGATATATGTAGAGTGATCACAAGATTTCTGACTCCTAGATCAGGGTTCTTGCTGTTAAGTAAACATTGGAATCTCCCTCTACCCCTCACACACACCCCAATTCCTCACCTCCCACCGATCCTGTCAAACTATACCTGGTTGCTGACTGGCTTATGTTTGAGTCCTGGTTTGTTCAAGATGAGTTCCAGCTGCCTGCGGTTAAAATTGGATACTCCAAGGGATTTCACCAAGCCAGCATCTTTGCAAGCTTCCAAAGCCTGTTGAATAAAGGCCAATGGGTCAACAAAAAAGCCTCAAAACAAACGAGATGTCTATGAGGGTGACTATGAATTCTTTAAGAATGAAAGTCCCGGGGCGCCTGGGTGGCTCAGTCGGTTAAGCATACGACTTCGGCTCAGGTCATGATCTCGCGGTCCGTGAGTTTGAGCCCCACGTTGGGCTCTGTGCTGACAGCTCAGAGCCTGGAGCCTGTTTCAGATTCTGTGTCTCCCTCTCTCTCTGACCCTCCCCCGTTCATGCTCTGTCTCTCTCTGTCTCAAAAATAAATAAAAACGTTAAAAAAAAAAAAATTTAAGAATGAAAGTCCCTGGGTATGGTAATAGGCGTGTGTGAAGAAAAAAAAAAAAAGTGGGACAGACAGACAGGAATTGTTTGGGAAATATTGTACACCATATCTTCCCCCTTGCATTTTCACAATGTATACCAGTGCATTAAGAATGATCTTATTTCTTGAAAGCTGTTGAGGTTTGCTTTGTGGCTTGGGACCTGATCCATTTTTATAAATGTCTGGTGTGTGTGAAAATGTATATTCTCCTATTATTATATATATATCTTTTTCTCCTCTTGCTCTGTGTGTGTCTCTGTCTCATACGTACATGTATATATAGACACACACACAGACACATACACATATCTTATATAAAATTAGGTCTAGTTTTTCCTGGCTTCTCAATAACTTAAAGGAATATGTTAGAAATCTCCCACCGTATTAGAAGAATTTATCAATGTCTTCTTATAGTTTATCAACCTTTGCTTTATATATTTTGAAGATATTTTAAATGGTACATATGTGTTTAAAACTGGTATATCTTCTTGGTAAATGAATCTTTTATCATTATGCTATTTGCCATTTCCTATAAATTTTGGAATCAGCTTTTCCATTTCTTTTGGGATTTTGACTGGGATTGCATTGAATCTATCGACCAGTTTGGGGAAAATTAACATCTTAATATAGTCAATCTTTTTTTTATCTTTTTAAAAAATGTTTATTTTTCAGAGAGAGCATGAGTCGGGGAGGGCCACAGAGAAAAGGGGAATAGAAGATCCAAAGCCGGCTCTGTGCTGATAGCAGAGAGAGCAGAGAGCCTGATGCAGGGCTTGAACTCACTAACTGTGAGATCATGACCTGAGCCAAAGTCAGATGCTCAGCCAACTGTGCCACCCAGACATCCTTATGGTCAGTCCTTCTATCAAAGAACATGATATATCTCTCAACTTATTTAAAATATTAAACATTTCTCTCAGTAGTGGGCCTGGCTGTCTCAGTTGGTAGAGCATGTGACTCATGATCTTGAGGTTGTGAGTTCAAGCCCCACTTTGGGTATAGAGATGATTTATAAAAAAGCTGCTCAGTAATGCATTGTAGTTTTTACTGTGTAAGTCTTGCACTGATTTTGTTAAATTTATCTCTAAATACTTAATATTTTTATATTCACTTAATTATTAAATACTTCATAATTAAATTTCTAAAAACTTAATTTCCACTTGAACATTGCTAACATACATATATTGATACAGATTTTATTTTTTGTCCTACAGATTATTTACATGTATGCTTCTTAGTTTCAAAATATTTGATGAGTTTTCAGATATATTTTTGTTATTGACTTCAAATTTAATTCCGATTTTATCAGACAGCCTACTTTGCATAAAGAATATTATTAAGTGTATTGAGATTTGTTTTATGTCTCAGACAATGGACTATTTTGCTAAATGTTCCATGTGCACTTGAAAAATAGCATTTTGTTATATTTTGGTGAAGTACTTTAAAATTGTCAATTAGGTTAAGCTGGTTGATAATATTTAAATCTCCTCTAATCTATAGATTTTCTGTGTACGTACTATCTCAATTATTGAGAGAGAGGTTTTGAAATCTTTGACTATAATTGTAGATTATTCTCTTTCTCTTTTCAGTTCTCTTAGTTTATGCGTCATGTATTTTGGAGTTCTGTTATTAGGTGCATAGATGTTTAGGATTGATCCTTTCATTATTATAAAACAAAATTTTTTAAATGTTTATTTTTGACAGAGAGACAGAGAGAGAGACACAGAGGGAGTGGGGGAGGGGCAGAGAGAGATGGAGACACAGAATCTGAAGCAAGTTTCAGGTTCTGAGCTGTTAGCACAGAGCCCAACGCAGGGTTCAAACCCACGAACCGTGAGATCATGACCTTCTTTGTGAGCTGAAGTCAGGCGCTTAACCAACTGAGCCACCCAGGCACCCTATTAAACTAACTTCTTTATCCCTGGTAATAATTTTTGCTCTGTAATCTTTGTTGATATTAAAATAACTACTCTAGCTTTCTTTTGATTACTATCAGCTGAGTATGTCTTTTTCTACCCTTTTCATTTTTTTTCTTAACCTTTTATTTCCAACCTATTTGTGTCTTTTCATTTAAAATGGGTTTCTTAGGGGTGCCTGGGTGGCTCAGTTAGGTATCTGACTCTTGATTTCAACTCAGGTCATGATCTCACAATCATGGGATCCAGCACCCCTTTGGATTCTGTGCTCAGCCTGGTGCCTGCTTAGGATCATCTCTCTCTTCCTCTGCCTCTCTCCCTCACTGCCCCCTCTCTTTCTGTCTCAAAAGATAAATAAAATGGGTTTCTTATATATAATATGTACTGGAGTTTTGCTTTTTATCCATTCTGACAACCTCTACTTTGTAACTGAGTTGTTTGGACTATTTACATAGATTGTGATTATTAATACAACTGAGTTTAAATCTCCCATCTTGCTCTTTGCTTTCTACTTTTTCCCATCCATTCATTTTCCCTCTTCTTTCCCTGTCTTCGCCTCAGTTTATTTTTTTTGTTCCAATTTTTTTTTTCTTTATTGGCTTGTTTGCGATAGTCTGGACATTTGAACATTTTCTCTTAATATTTGATATTCTGAAATTTCACTGTAATGTATCTTCTCTTTTTCTCTTCGGTAATCCATGCCCTTTATCTCTTTTTATTTCTTCAAATATTACCTCTTTTTTTTTTCTTCTTTCTTTATTTTTCTGAGACTCTTATTGTGTGGAAATTCAAATTGTATCCTTTATACCTCTTATCTTTTCTTTCATATTTAAAAATTTTTCTTGTCCTTTTCTTCTTCATGTTGGGGATTTCCTTATTCTGATATTTCAATCTGATCATGGGTTTTTTTGCTTGTTTTTTTAAAAAATGTATTCTTGTTCTTGTTTCATATTGCTAACATCTTTTCCTATCCCCTTGAATGAATATATACATATACATATACATATACAATACATATACATATACATATATATATACATATACATATATATATACATATACATACATACATATACATATATATATATATATATATATATGTATATAATTTGGCTAATTTAAAGTTCTTGGTCCTTTTCTCTGTGTATGTTGGGATTTCTAATTGAGATCTGTTGCTTTTTTGTGAAATAAATGCCTTGTAATTTGGGGCTATGAACACATTTTTTCCTGGGAATACTGGCTATGCTATTAGGCAGTCCCTTGGAGGGGAATACCAGGCTCTAAAACTAGTCATCTACAGTAAGGTCAGGAAAGAGTATATGGTCTCCTAGGTGGAGAGCCCCAGACACCAGAAAACCCAATCAATGCTTCCTCACTCCTCAGAACAACTCCACAATTCAGATCTTCAGCTCTTACCTATGGGGGGAAATCTATTGGAAAGAGATACTGGTTAGAGTATAATTTCTCAGCCTTTGGGGTTTGGAATGGGAGAGCCAGGGAGACAACTACCAGGGGTCAGATAGTAACTTATGTTTTTCTCAGCTTCTCACAAGTGCAGGATTTCAGTACTACTCTGATTTGATTCCTGAAGACACCTGAACATGAATCTTAAGTTTCTGCACATATGGAGCAGACAATATTTGTCCCAAGGCTATAGCAGGAGAGAAGAGAGAACAAAAAGAACTTGAAGGTCCTCTGCTATGTAATCCTACTAGTGTTTGTTGGGCTGCCTTCTACTCTAGGTAAAAGCTGCCATATTACCTCGTAAACAAACCAGTTCAAAATATCGGCATTCCCCCCCCCCACCCCCGGCCAAGAATCCATACCGATTTTCTAATTACTTTCCCCTAGTTTTCCTACTCTCATGATCTTGCGGAAGGAGCCAACAGCTTGCTGAGAAATGGAACCAGAATTATTTTTCAGTTTTTCATGTATCATTTTAACTTTGTTTCTTTTAAACATCATATTACTGATTTTTATAAATTCAATTTGAGAAACTTAAAAAACTTGTGAATTTATCTCATGTGTACATTTTCATTTACAGTCACATTAGAACTTATTTCCTTTACTTTCTTTTTCCTTCTACACTTCTCTCTTCCTTCTATGGCATTCTTCTTTTCCATCAAAACAAAATCAAGAATTTTTCAGTGCACATATCTTTGCTTATGGTTAAAATGCCTGGTTTTTAATTTTTTTTCAATGTTTTTATGTTTGAGAGACAGAGAATGAGTGGGGGAGGGGCAGAGACAGAGAGAGACACACACACAGAATCTGAAGCAGGCTCCAGGCACCACGCCCGATGTTGGGCTCAAACTCACAAACTGTGAGATCATGACCTGAGATAAAGTCAGACACTTAACCAACTGAGCCACCCAGGGGCCCCCAAAACGCCTGTTCTTTTACTTTCCATTGGAAGCAAAGGCTGTATCTCTCCATAAACTGAATAGAAATAGTCAGATCACAGTTTAAAAATGTATTTTGAGATAAGAGGCCCATTTGAACTTACCTCCCAAGTGGCACACAGATTTGACTTGTGATATAACCATTTGCCATTCTCATCTTTAGGATAGAAATCATCTCCAGGCTACAGAAAAATAACAAGCATAACTTATTTTACTTATAGCTGGGAATTAAAATTATGGAATTTGAGGAATTCCAGGAATACCCTGGCCCTGGGAAAGAAATTCAATTCTAATTCTTTTTATACTTATATATTATAAATATGACCCATTAGTCTCATTATCTCACCCTGGTATTCATTTTTCCTTTATTTATTGACAGATTATTATTGTTCTTAAACCATGGATTTTTGCCTGTCTCTTTTTTTAGATGTTTTTATTTTTGAGAGAAAGAGAGAGCAGGTGCATGTGCATGAATGGGGGAGGGGCAGAGAGAGAAGGGGACAGAGGATCTGAAACAGGCTCTATGCTGATAGCAGAGAGCCAGATACAGGGCTCAAACCCATGAACTGTGAGATCATGACCTGAGCTGAAGTTGGACACTTAACCAACTGAGCCACCCAGGCGCCCCATGAAAATCTCTCTTAATAACAAAATTACTCATAAATAAGGAGTAGAAGAAGCTGAGAATTAGGACTTTCAGGCTTACTGTTTTGACCTAACCCTAACCCTTGCCAAAGTTGAGAACACCAAATTTCTTACTCCGATAAGAAGCCAAAGGTCATCATTAAGGGTGAGAGGAAATTCTTTATCTAAGAAAAGTGTAGCTAATGGATGGAATGCCTCCTAAGAGTAAGGGAAAACTCAGCATGTTACTTCTCAGTTCTGAATAACCTGCCCAGTGGTTCTCTTCTTTCCCTTTCTGGGACCTCCAGGAGTTTAGCATCTGTTTTCTACCTCACAAATTATCTCAGTATCAAACCCAGTTTTGGGGTGATCCCTTCCCAACAAAGGCCATTGTTTTTCAGATTTCTTCTTTTTCACGACATCTAAAAATGGGACACATCTGTTGTGGGCTTGGAAGTGGGATTGAGAGAAATAAAAGATGATTTCTAGGCTCCTTGGCTGGCTGGTGGTGATCATATCCTGAGGTTAGGCTAGCAATCAAGGGTTTTGTTGTGGATATTTTGTGTTTGACATGTCAATTAGATTTGAGTGGATATTTGAGGAGGCAATTAAACAGAGAGAAGTTGGCTGCAGACTAATTTGGGAGTCCTCAGTATATAAAGTGTTATTTAATCCATGAGACTGATCACCTTTAAAGAAAATGTGGCTCAGTAAGACAATATTAAGGATAGAGTACTGGGCATAATGACATTTGGAGGTTGGCAGAGAAGAAGCTATCAAAGCATCTTAAGAGGGTAATATAGAGCCATGAGCTGAAAATGTTTAAAGAAAAAGGTAGTAGTCACCTGTGTTGAAAGTGATCAAATAATATGGGGACAAAGTGTCTTTTGGATTTGGATGACAGCATGGAAGTCTATAGACCTTGCTAATAGGAATTCTTTTGTTGAAAACCAAGCAATTGGACAAAATCCATTATATTCTTAAATATTTAAAATATTTTTCCTTCTGTTAGCTCACCTGAATGAAACCTTCCCCTGGCAATAACATTTTCTCCGTTTGTGCTTTGTAGTGAAGACCATGTCTTCTCAGTTCCTCCTGTCTCACTGAGAATAGGAAAAGGGCTCCTTTCTCCTTGATGCCCCATAATCACTCATGTTAATGACCCTTTCTGTCTCTGATTTCTAAGCTCTTTGACCTTTTCAACACTGATGACCCACATTTTCATTTCAGTCTCTCTCTCTATTTCTTTTTTTTTTTTTCTCTCTCTGTTTCTTAGAGCCTTTTGCATTTCCTAATTTTACTTCTGTTCTGAAATGGCTTTATGCCTCCATTGCGAACTCTGTCAAATAATATTTACTTCCCCAGGTTTTAATTAAGCCCTTATCAAGCCTGCACCCATGTTAAATATTTCTATGATGCCTCCCTGAAGCTTCTACTGTGTCTAACTTACTAATCCATTAATCCAGATAAACCCTTTGTCTTTGTCCTCTACTCCTCCTTACTGTAAGGCATTACTGGAAAAATAATTCAACCCTCTAAAAACCTGTGCTCTTGACTCTCATTCCAATTCAGCAGTAACTTCATTCATCTTTTTAAAACATCTTATCATGAGTTTTTGTATTGTGCTGTTGTTAATTTGACATTTAAAAAAATAACATCGTGCTAAAATATTTTAGCAAGAAAGATTTCTTGTTAAAAAATGATGAGATTGAAAAATCATGTGATATTTTGGTTTCAAAGATTGATTTCCCCCCCAAAAAAAAGATTGGTTTCTCAATTATAGTTTCATTTAGGAGGTAATGTCATTATACTGTGTCTTTTCTAACTGTTAAAAAGTTTTACCTTCTCTCTGTATCTTTGAGCCTTGATCCCATCTAAGAATAGGAATACAAATTCTCTATTTACTTTGCCAAAAAGATTTTATAAATCATTGGTCAGCCAGAGAGAAGTAAATTTCATTTTCTCACTTTTAGATACAGGCTCTTTCCAAATATTTAAGACTTAGCTTAGAAGTCTGCCATTTGAACAAGAGTAAAGTTAGTTGTGTGAGGATGAGGGCTGAGGTTATAACTTCCAAGAGCCTGAAATTTAAAAAAAAATCACTGTAGTCCACAGGGTGTTGGGATTGTTAGGTTTGCGAGGACAAGGCAGGGGCAGTGTCACGTAGGGGAACAAGTATGAAGTTGGCATCAGGGGACTGACCATCTACTCCCTGTTCTAATGGCCTTTATTTTCTTTATCATTATCTTTTTTTTCTCTCTAATGGGCTTTAAACCTGAGTTAGTTAGTTCCTTGTTTGGGGCCTCGACTTTCTTTTCTGTGAAATGAGGTTATTGGGATATCTTATAACTAAGTTTCTTTTCCACACGAACATTTCAGAATATTATCTTTCATTTATTATCAAGAAAATGTCAGACATTGTGCCAGTAATTTCACACATATAATTTTAATGACTCCTCACAACACTTGTGGAGTTACTATTGTCACCATTTTACTGATAATGAAATTGAAGTTTAGAAAGAAATAAGAAAGAAAGAAAGAAAGAAAGAAAGAAAGAAAGAAAGAAAGAAAAAGATAAAGATCAAAGTGACTACTACTAGTAAGTAATAAAGCTGAGAGTCAATCCCTCTTCTGTGTGACTCCAAAGTCCATACAGACATTTCCACTATACCATGAATAGGTGATATGGAAAGAGATCAGGTAATAACTTGACCAAGTCATCTGCCTTGTATGTCACACAGCTGAGATTCAAACTCGGCAGCCCATGCTCCTTACCACTATGCTAAGTGACCTCTAATTAATGAGTTCAGTAGAAATCTATTATTTCCCCATACCTATGCTATCTTCTCTGGAGGAGTTCATTCCATATTGTTTGGGTGGGCTGACTCAGCTCTCATTCTTAACCATAGATGTCAATCAGTCACTCATTTGGCCCTTAGATCAAAGATTAGTCAGTAATGGGTAAATGGCCCAAGCAAGGCCACTCAGTATTTCTCCATGAGGTTTAATGTGTGGTTTCTCTTTCTCTGAATTCTCCAGTTGTGTTGGCGATGTAGGCTTGGTATGTCAATGGTCATTCTTTCATCACGTAGAGAGGGATTTTTGAGAGTGAAGCCAACTAAAACATAGAGATAGAGTCATATACATAGTTTGAACTTCTGGAACCAGCTGTGCCTGAACTAGGTATCCCTTGGAATTTTTAGCTCCCTTTTTAGCTAACACAAATTTGAGTTGGATTTCTGCCATTTGTAACAGGAGCTCTGACTAATACAAAGATGTTGCGGTATGGCAAGTAATGGGCCATAAATGTGAAATTGGCTAGGTCAAGATGGAAGTCTCCCACCTTCAGCCAAGAATTGGCAATCCTTGCTCTGCAATAGCATGGAATCTGTTAAATTGTTGCCTTGTTGTGCTTGAGTTTCAGACAAATGCGCCTACTAAGGCTGGAGCTTTAGGGGACTTAGTAGAAAAACACTGGGTATTAGAATTTACTGGCCATTTTTGCAAGCTTCAGGTAGTTCTTGAAGAAAGATGTGTTTGTTGCTACTGGGCTTGTAAGATGAGGGGTAAGATGATATTTTGCTAAAATTAGTACTTTCTGCTTCTGGATGTCACCTGAGATGACAGAAGTTGAGATCTGAGCCTTCTGGAGATAGAAAAGTTAGTGCCAACCAAGGCAAGAAGGTAAGAGTCCTAGAGGTAAGTAATATTGGACTCTGGGAGAATTCTGGTTCTCAGTGTCCCTCTGAAGGCAAGATCACAGATGCCCTACTGGACAAAGGTGTACCATCCAATGAGATGCAGATTGGGTGAAAGGAACACATTAGCTGTGCCTGCCTATTTTAATATTTATTTATTTTCGAGAGACAGAGAGAGACAGAGCACAAGCAAAGGAGGGGCAGAGAGAGAATGAGACATAGAATCTGAAGCAGGTTCCAGGCTCTGAGCTGTCAGCACAGAGCCCAACGCGGGGCTCGAACCCACAAACGGTGAGATCATGACCTGAGCCAAAGACGGACACTTAACTGACTGAGCCACCCAGGCGCCCCTGTGCCAGCCTATTTTATATTTTTCCAAACCAGATGGAGGTCAGTAAGCTGAAGATGGGGCTGATGAATAAAATCAGGAAGTTCTTTACTAAGAGACAGAAACCATAGACCACAAATTAGATAATAAGAAATGTGATCCTAAAAGATCTCTAGTTTTAATTGTTCATTCATACTGGACTGAATGTGAATTTACTGAAAGCCTATCAACCTTTTAAGGGATATTGTCTCGTCTGTGAACTCTCAACCTGACCAATAAAAGCCTGTGATTATCAAGGCCATTGTGAGCCTCCAAACCTGCATCAATATGAAGCATGATGCAAAAGGGTAATCCTCTCCAAAGTCCATCTTGGATGTGACCACAGAGGAGAACCAACAAGCAAAGTGTTTCCCGAGAACAAAATAGGAAACAGAACAAAGTGTTTCCAGGTTGGCTGCATAAAGGAATTCTGGCCACTGTAATAGCAGAGTCTTTGTTCTTCCTGATGAACAACAGGATCTGATTTACCTTGGGGACAAATGGCCAATTTTGTTTTTCAGGCTCCCCTGCCCTCAATGAAATTTTAAAGCAGTGACTGCTCTTTAGCAGTGCGTATACAGTGTGTTGTTGTTGGTTACATGAACAAGTCCATAGGTGGAGAAAGTTCAAAGAAGGAGTGAATTTGAAATAAAGGAATAGATACCACATAGGTACCTTGACCTTGGCTCTGGCTCCAAAAACCTGACTATTCTTTAGGTTATTTTTTTGTGGAGGGGGTGGAGGGTAAGTTTTCAGCTACAGATATTATTTTGCATTATGTTATACAGGGCCATTTTCATGACTGTGTGAACAGTAAGAAGGGTGTGTCTGAATGCCAGGTGACTACAGGTGGAGTACAGTGAGGGGACCACATGTCGGTTTGATGGAGAGAGTTTTAACTATAGCTGTGAAGACAAGATATAATAGCAAGTGCATTAGACTATGAATCAAGAGACTTGGGATCCAGGCCTGAGTTGTTACACAAAATCTTTGTGAGCATTTGTTTGGGTTGGTCAGTCCTGTCTGACGTACAGTAACAAAACACCTTGACACTCTGTGGTGCTGAGTAAAGAAGAGGCTTCGTGTGAACAGCTGCTGGCTCATCGCTGCCAAAGGGCAGAGAACTAATCTTTAGGCATCTGAACTCACCTTTAAAGCCATGGGTATTTCGATGATGTAAAGATCCACATAATCTAGCTGGAGGATGTTAAGCGTCTTCTCCAGGGTTGGACGGACCATCTCGGGGTCATGCCTTGTAGCCCACAGCTGAAAGAATAAAAAGGTGATAGTTAGCTAACATCCACACTTTTTTTTTTTTTTTTTACAGTAACGCAGCCCTTTATCCAAAGCACTCCTATACGTTATTTACTTATTTCATTTTATAAAAATACGTTTATGCTGAGGTGTCATCTGGGTAGAGGAGGAGTTCATATAACTCTTGACGCCTGGAGTATATATACTCTATCCAGATAGAGTACCAGAGACTTGAAGATCCATCTGAACCACAGAGGACATAGTTTGGTGACAAAGTCTTGCCCTGCTCCCTGCTAACTTCTGAATTGACCCTCAGCACTCTCACTTTTCCTCAGTGTGTAGAAACGGAACATGTATCTGACTAGCTGTTTGGGCTAAGTGCTTTATTTTCATGACACTCTGATAAAAGGTGTGCTTTAGCTGAGCAAGAGATACGATTGCGAGAGTGACTTCACTGGATCTTTCACATTGTGACAGACGGTGTGGACGCTGGTGAAACTTTTATTAATAATTAATTAATTTAGAGAGATAGCATGCATGGGAGGGGGAGGGGCAGAGAGAGAGGAGGGAGAGAGAATCCCAAGCAGGTTCCACACTGTCAGTGCAGCCTGGTCCAACTTGGGGCTGGATCTCATGAACGGTGAGATCAGGATCTGAGCCAAAATCAAGAGTCACATGCTTACCAGACTGAGCCACCCAGGTACCCCAAAACTTTAAATTATTGCAACTATTTAGATTTCCTTTTTCTGCTCCTTTGTTCTCATTTGGTTGTACTTAGACCCCAGGGAAATTCTGGCAATTCCTACTAAGAAATTACTGGCTATCTGGCTACACTGATAAGATCACCAAAATGGTAGTATTGGAGACCCTGCCTCGTCCCCTAATAAAAGTCAATAATTAGACAGCCAGCTGCAGATGAAAAGGGAGAGAACTTGATCAAACAGTACCAACTTCCAGATAAAAGATGAATAAAATCTGGGGATCTAATGTAAAGCATAGCGATTGTAGTTCATACTACTATATTATATACTTGAAAGTTGCTAAGAGTATAGATCTTAAATGTTCTCACCACAGAAAGGACATGGCAATTAAGTGATATGACGGAGGTATTAGCTAATACTACAGTGATAATGACTTTGCAATACATAAGTGTATCAAATCAATATACACCTTAAGTTTACAAAATGTTATATGTCAATTATATCTCAATAAAGCTGGGGAAAAATGAAATAAACTTAACAAAAGAAATTAAAAAAGAAAATGAAATTACTCAATCTCTAAACTATTAGGTAATGAAAGATTAAGACTTACGTTATCAAACTGGAGCATGTGTACCCTTGAGGTCTATAAAACATAGGGTGCTGAGGGGTCCTCAGAGCCTTGGGATAAATCAATACTTCTTGGAGCATCAAATTTGTTCAAAGTGTTTTGGGGAATTTTTTTTTTTAATTTCTATACCCTTATTGTCACAAGTAAGGGCAAGCAAAATTGGTAACATTTGATTTTTCTCTACTTTGGACAATAATTTTTTTCTTGCCTTAAGTGCATAAAGAAGAGAAAACAATGTGGAAAGAATAGTGGGAAAATGTGTTTTTGTCATTACTCTGTTATTGCTTCCATCCCATCTAACTGAATATTCTGTTTTATACATTTTAATTTATTTTTATTCAATAAACACACATAGTCCTAGCTCTGTGCCAGGTACTGTTTAAGCGCTTTGTAAATGTTAACTCACAGCAACTTTATGAAATAGACGGCTAAGAAGAAAAGTTTTTTGGTTTATTTTTCTTGGTGGTAACTTGTAACCTCATTTTTACACTGAAACAAAATGAAACAAATAAGAAAATATTATGGGGGGAAATGCAAAAGTCTAAAAACAAATTTAGGATAAGACACAAATCTTCAAAAATATTTCTGCCTTTGGGCAGGTTGCTTTGGCCCAAGTTCTCAGGATATGAGTTCAAGATTATCCTTCCCCCAAAATATTTTGTGAGCACCAGGTTAAGGTTTGATGTTTACTCCAATGAGATACTGTGTAATAGTAAAATCTTAAGGATTCAAAATTGTAAAGCTATAATAAAGTGAAAAGCTTCAGGCTGATATTTTGGGACAGTGGCTATATGTAGCTCCTTGGACTCATAATCCATAAGTGGCAGGGGATTTGGGGAACCAAAACTCCCAGAGAGCTTGGCAAGGAGCCTGAGTGGGGAGCTGGGGAATGGCTGAAATCAGAAACATCATCTTGTTCTCGTATAGAACACTCAGGAGAATTGTATTACACAATCTCCAAAGTTGTACAGCTTTATTCCTGCAAAGCTGCCTGAAAATATACATCCTATATTTCCACTGGCTTTCATTTTAATCACGATGCTTTATCTTTTGGATTGCCCTTCGGTGGATAGTGATTTCTAATATTGGAAATTTCAAAGGCTCGAAAGGTAGTGGTGACGTAAACAAAATGTCATATATCCACACAATAGAGTATTATTTGGCCATAAAAAAGAAATGAAATTCTCATTTGATCTTAGCCAAAAGCCTGAGAAGTGATAGAAATGAAATTCTCATACATGCTATGAACAAACCTAGAAAATGTTACACTCAGTGAAAGAAGCTAGACACAAAACGCCGCATAGCATGTGATTCAATTTATATGAAATGTCCCGAATAGGAAAACTATAAAGACAGAAAGTAGATCACTGGTTTCCAGGGACTGGAAGGAGAGGAGAAAATGGGGGACGACTACTGGTGGGTATGGGTTTCTTTTGGAGTGATGAAAATATTCTGGAATTAGGTAGTATAGATGGTTATGCAACTTTGTAAATACACTAAAAGCATTTATTTAACTTATTTATAAACTTGATGGTACATGAATTCTTGCTCAGTAAACAAATTAGTGATCTACGGACAAATAGGCATACACAAAAGCAAAAGAAGGCTGCCCTTTTAAAGACAGGTTTGGCAAATGATTATTTAATATGAACCACCTCCCCCCTTCCCTCCACTCCCCAATTTTTCTGCTCTGTAGATTTGGCTCTTCCCATATTGTCTTAAATCATGCCCATGTATGAAGAAGGAGCTTTGCCTAACCTTCAGGGGGCTAATTAGTCAGTCCCGAACTTCCCGGCAAGAGTGAGCAATTTGGGAGTGGAGAACTCACTCCTCTTGTTGAGCCCAACACTCTTTAACAGGGAAAAGTGACACCAGACCAACTATTAATAGAAGGAGTTGGAGGGTGAAGAGAAGATCTCACCTTTCCACAGTAGAAAATATCCTCCCTCTGCACCTTTCCTTCTGCTATCTTCTCCCTGAGGGCCTCCCCTACTTCATGCTCGTTCTGATAGATGTAGGCCCCGTCAATGTGCCGGTACCCTGTGTCAATGGCAATCTTCACTGACTTCTCACAGGTTCCCTTAGGAGTCTGAAAGGACAAGGAGGTTGGAGTGGGGAAAAAGAGCAATGGATCTTTTCTTTAATCATTCTTGATCAGGACACTGTACACATGAACATTATTTTACAACAAAAATGACAAAATTCCCAATTAAATGCTGTTGTTATTGGAAGATGGTGTCTGGAGGCTGAGGAAACTGACCTCACAGGGAGCTTCCTTCCCACCCTCATTGGGGTACTCCCTTAATCCCAAGTCTCCCCTAGCTTTGTGCCCTCAGAAATGTAATTGAGCAGTTTTACCAGTGACAAGAGATTTCATGATAGCTATGTTATAAGAGGCCACAAGTTCATTAACGAAGGCTCAATTACAAATCAAAGTTTTGGGTAAACAAACTGAGAATATATCAACAGAATGGAATATCACTCAATAATAAAAAGAAATGAAGTACTGATATAGCAACATGGGTAAATATCAAAACAATTATACTAAGTGAAATAAGCCAGACAAAAAATAAACACATTATGATTGCATTTATATAAAATGCCAGCACATGAAAACTAATGTATAGTTCAGGTACAGATTGGTGATTATCTGGGGTGGGGAATAGCAGGGGCAGGCAAGGGTGGCAGGGAGGGATTACAAAAGAACACAAGGAAACTTTTGTGGTGATGGATATATTCACCATCTTGATTGTAGTCATGGCTTCATGGGTGTATGCATGAGTCAAACTCATCAAATTATGTACTTTAAATACGTAGAGTTTATTGTATGTCAATTATTCCTCAAGACGGCTGGGAAAAAGACAGTTTGGGGGGTGTGCTATAAAAAAAGGATATATTTTTATCAAATTTGGTAGCCAAACCTTTGTTCATTTTATTAACCTGCATGAAGCATAAGAATAAGAATATCCTCTCCCCTGAATATTGACAAACCAGAAGACCTGACAAACTCCTGACACTGGAAGTATAAGTCATCCATCTTTCAGATTGCACATAAATCACTGTTCTTTAGTTATGGTGGCATTTTAATTTTTTCTATGTTTTATTTATTTTTGAGAGAGAAAGAGTGCATGCACACAGGCACATGAATGAGAAGGAGAGGGGCAGAGAGGGAGACACGGAATCCAAAACAGGCTCCAGACTCTGGAGCTGTCAGCACAGAGCCTGACGTGGGGTTTGAACTCATGAACCGCGAGATCATGACCTGAGCCAAAGTTGGAGCTTAACTGACTGAGCCACCCAGATGCCCCAAGTTATGGTGACATTTTAAATATACGTGAGTGTGTCTCATTTTAGTTCAATTTTTTCTTAGGAGAAATGGAATCCTTGATGGATATTTCCATCAAGACAATCATCTAGTCTCATTGAATACAATTTTCAAATCATTTTTTAGGTTATGTGTGGAGGAGAGGTTTAATCATATCTGTAGATTTGAATTGACCTCATATTCAAATGGCGATCATTCCGATCTTCACAAATGTTGAGAACTACTTGTCCTTGCTTCTATATCGTCAGTGTTCTAACAAAATGCTTGACAAATCTCAACAGACCTGTGAATTCTGGCCCACAGAATTCGATTTATTAAGAATGAGTGACGCAAGAAATATCTTGTATTTCTAGTGACTTTATAGTCCTGCACCGGAAATAAAAAGCACTGGAAGTATAAATTGTATTTTCTTTCCCTACGTCAGTTGAAAGCCATCACTACTGAGAGGATAAGAAGACACAATAAATGAACAAATTGGCTACACAGATGGTATTAGAAAATGAGATTCATAGTCACAAATATCAAATAGCTGGGAAAAGAGACACACATTCCAGGAATATGAGAAATACTTCTTTGGCTAATTAATTGGCAACATGATTAATAAGGCTTGAATATAAATTGAGGCAAGAAAAACCCACCCACAAAACACTGCGCAAAATGAGATGTTATGGATGACAGCAAGTGTGACAACAAAAAGTACACTGGAAGAGGAGAATCCTGGGCTAGAATCCAGAAATGTAAGGGAAAAAATAAAAAATACTTCCATTATCAGGTATATGCATAGTATGAAAGAATAAAGTTTAATATGAGATGGTAAATATAATCTCAGAAATAGCACTGAGATTTTGTGGCTGGAACTGATAAATGTAAGAGTAGAACCAAAATAGATTTACTACAAGGGGGAAAAAAACCCCAAACAATACATATTAAAGTATAAACTTATGTTTTCAAAGATCAACAGGGGTTGAACAGGAGGAACATTTAGGATAAAGAAAATGAGAATGATGAGGACTCAGTTAGGAGTGTGGTACTGACCGTTAGCCTGAAGTATATACAAATGATGCTTTATTTCATAAAGACACAGTACAGAAGCAAGTTATAGTAGTGAGAGTCTTCAGTTATCCAGCTACCATTAAAGTGCCTTTTCTAAAAGCTGAATATCTGGTGTGGGAAATCAAATAGCTATATCCTGAGTTAGGAGATTATAGGGAACACAGTGCAAAGCAGAACTCTGCTTTCTGGCCTTGCTGAAAACAGTGGGCTGGTCGATATTCAGTTAATGTATATCTAGAGGTTGGGTCCTGACCGTGCTCATAAATTCCTTAGACCATGTTATCTATGGAATATCTTATCTTGTTCTCCACTCTGCTTTCTGCATCTGCTCTTTTGTAGTCTTGGGAATGCCTTGTTTTTCTGCATGCTTTCCCTACACTTTCTATACGTTCTTACTGGCCCACTGATGTATTGCACAACGTTTCCCTGAATGTATGCTTCATAAATACAGGAGCTTGAGAACAGCTTGGAGAGAGTTCCCTTAGTCTCCCTCTCACCTCTCTTGACTTGTGAAGTCTTGAGTAATCCTTTCTGTCATCCTCAGCTTTGCTGGAGAAAGCTGAAAGCCAAACTCACAATCTGGTACAACCTTTGCTTGCTAAAAATATTGTCCTTCAGGTGGCAGAAGCAGCAATGAGGTGAGTTACTATTTTAGACTCAATTCTAGTCAATATGGAGGAACTAGTTGGAAATGTGGATGTGAGAAAAATGCTTGTTTATAATTCTTAAGTGTAGCATAAGAGAACTGTATGTACATTCTGACAGATTCCTTAGGAAAATTCACTTTAGGGAAAACTCAGGTCGAATAGAATACCATATTTGGAGACTCAAATAAATGATATGATAGGAGAAATCTAAAATGTAAAATTTTGACTCCACAATTAAGGACGATAACAGTGAAATAAAGAATTCTATTTCCTAAAGTGGCCAATAGCACCATTCTTCCACTTAAGAAAGGAGAGTCCTATAAGGATGCAGAGCCATCCACCAAGATGTAACATATACCCTAGGTCAACATCCATAATATGATGTTGTGTCCCCAATAAGTAGAATACATGATTCTGAAAACACAGTAGGAGTGATTCAGCTTAGCATTATTTCCTTTGACTTACTTAGACAATGTGGACTTCTCATCTCTGAATTTTAGGCTCAGTGGATCCTAGTTCCCAGGGCAACCCAGACTCCTTATTTCAAGATTCAGCATTTAAGAAAAATGCCATACTGGCAGGGGTAAGTGACCTTATCACAGGAGGAGGTAGGGCTCCATCGCTGTTACACGATGAGACAGGGAGGAAAATGTCAGGCAGCTAGGCCATCCAGTAACATATCCCTTCCCAAATTTGATAGTTAATCGATAAGACCAGTGGCCATGATCTAAGTTGACCAGGGACTCAGACAACTCAGAGGTGAGAATCTGGGTTATAATATCTCATCAGCCACCAAGACCAGAAGATATGTTAGTTAAGGATGTGAAACATCTAGAATGGGTAGTCCAGGAAGGAGAGAAGTTGCAACTTGAAGTCTGCTTTAGTGGCAGGAGCTGTTTCATCCTGCCAACCTACCTCTTTTAAAACTTTTCCAGGAGAGAGACCAAACACAAGTCTAGAAGAGCTCAGGGGTGAACTTAGCCTACAAAGCCAGTAGGTTCAGCTGGCGCCGGGGGTAGACTGTAGTGGCTGTTATGGTGTACCACAGGACAGAAGAACTCATTTGCTCCGCTGCCAGCAGTGCTGGCTGCCAGTTATTCACCTCTGATTCCCACTATGGATAATACAGGGTGTAACAGCCTGGCTCTCTCACCTCAACTTAGTACAACTTTGTAGCACATTCTATAGCTCCCTGTGGGACTAATCCCAGTTGTGACTGGATCACAGTGTGACTCTCCCCCCTTGCACAGACCTGCTTCTCTCACTCCCCTTACAGGTCTGATTCCCGAGAGCACTCCCCACTCAGCCCCCTACATGCACATCTCCTTCTCAGAGGCTGTTCTCCAGGGTGCCCAGCCTAAGACATTAGGGTACATAAGGATTTCTTAAGCTACAGAGAGTACTAATGATACATGAAGAGTGATAAATATGACCACATTAAAATCGAGAAACTCTGCTCATCAAGACACCATTAAAAGCAAATGGGAAGTGATATTTTCATATAGATCTAACCGACAAAGGACTTATATCCAGATATTTTACAAATCCAGTATCAATCAGAGAAGACAAATCCAATAAATAAAAACACATAGAAGGCACAGCCACTTTGCAAAAGATATCAAAATGTTTCATAAAAATATGAAAAAATGGCCAATTTCATCTAGAGTAAAGGAAATGGAAATTAAACCACAATGAGAGATTATTCCACACTTATTAGAACTACATATATTAAAAAGACACCAAATATTGGTGAGAATGTCAAGCAGGGGTACCCTCATACGTTGCTGGAGGGAGTGCAAATGATATAAATACCTTGGAAATTATCTACACTGGCATCATGCTCTTCCAGCTCAAGGCAGAATGGACTTGATGTTTCAGTCTGTTCCTTGGTCCTCAACAAGGGCTTGGACTTTACCTCTCCTTTACATCTCCCAGATGCAAAGCCTTTGGCTCACTCTCCAGACTGTGAAAACTTCTTGCAACTATAGAAATCTCAACCAGGGCCACCCAGGAAGGAATACTGGATCACTGAGACCCCCAATCTACTTCCTAGACCACTCCTTCCCCATAACTTGATGATTCTTGATCTACCTCATAACTAGATTTGCTCATCGCTACTTTATCTTTGAACAAGTATTCTCTCTCTTAAAGCACTTCATCCTTTCCTTACATTTTAGTTATAGGTGGTTTTTTTTTTTTTCTGTCCTCAGTCACTCCATTTACAGATCTCTTGTTGCTAGACCATTGTTTCAATCCCTGTGTTACCTAGGAAAATGCCTTGCATATGGAAGTCACACAATAAATATTCATTGAACTGACTTATTGTGTATTTTCCAAAATATTTACCATTCATCCTAGATTTGTGTCATTTGCACATCTGGTAACATTGTTGAGTTTTACTTGAATATTTGGATAAATATTGGCTATTAATTCCATGGGCTGATGTTCATAAAAACAGAATTAATTTATATCAAAACTGAAAAAAAAGAGTTTAAGACGCAAACTCTCACTATGAGACCTTCCCAGGTGGAGCTGTAGGGAAATCTGTCGGGAGGCTGTTCTAGACTATTTCATCCATGTATGAAAGCGTACTGGGACGCTTTCAAAAGGAAAAGTCATGTGGATAATTTATTTGCACGTTTTAGTCTTCATTAGTGATCATCAGGTGGGGTCATGCACAGAGAGCCTGGTGCTACTAAATGTTGGTTCTATCTCAAATTCTCTGAATCCACAGGCATGGGAAACCTTTACAAGAATTTGGGCACCTTAGGAGAAAAAAAATCTAAGTCAGGAGAAGCTGGGCTGGGGCCCCTCACACAGCTTCATAGTATTGTCCCTTCAAGTTGCTTTCCCAGTTCCTATCTCTACATATTCTAGTGGAATCTATACAGGGCAGAGGTCAGGGGAGACAGTGTTAGCAGTCCTTACTTTAGCTTTCCATGTCTGCTCCCACCCATCTCCCCCCGAAGACATGCCTACATCTTTCCCTGGCACCCTCCTGCCCTAACTTCTGTGTTAAGAGTGAACAGGATTCTAGGGAAGAAAAGATGCTAACTGACTTGACCACATACACAGAACACATATGAATTTCAGCTAGAGTTACCTCAGCCTGCCATTCGCCTTCTACTTCTTATAGAATAAAGGGTTTGAAAAGAATCTCAGGCATGCCAAGTAGAGAAGGCTAGATTTTGGCATCCAACTTTGCCTTTAGGACTAAGACTGATTCTGAAGGTAAATGTAATTGGGAACTTTTATTTCAGGGTGGCTGACTTGGGCACAGGTCGTTCCAGCCTCTGCCTCACCAGTCCTGGGAAGATGATCAGGGAATTATCAGTCGCATAGCTTGGAACAGGAAGCCATGACTCTGCTTTATGTGAGATACTCCATTCTTCCCATTCCTCATCTCCTCCTGCAGCCCCAACAAACCTTCCACACAAATGTGGTGTATTTTTCTTCACATTAGAGTTTCTGATTTCGTGAGATCTGCCACGAACTCCATCTATTACTTTACAACTGGTAATATTTCTGATCACAACTGTAGTTGCTGCATGCATGGTCTTCATTTCTTAGTATCCTTCTTAAGTTGTGTTGAGTTGTATCAAGTGAGTAATCAGTGCATGTCTTATTTTCTGAAGTGAAATATAACTCTTTTTGGGGAAATGACACACAACTGCTTTTGAATGTCCATAACCTATAGCAGTTAATATTACTAGACACATAGTGGGTACTTAATTGTACTTATTGTAGGCACAGCACTCTCAGCTCCACTAAGTTTCAGTAGAGAGAGAGAGAGAGAGAGAGAGAGAGAGAGTGAGGGAGAGAAAGAGATCCATCCTGTATACACACACGTACATACTCACGCACATCCTATATACTTTCAGGATTCCTAAATACTTTCATAAATAGAAATAGACAAAGCAAGTCATAGAGGGGTGTCTGGGTGGCTAAGTCAGTTAAACATCCCACTCTTGATTTTGGCTCAGGTTATTATCTCATGGTTTGTGAGATTGAACCCTGCACTGGGTTCTGGGCTGACAGCATGGAGCCTGCTTGGGATTCTCTCTCTCTCTCTCTCTCTCTCTCTCTCTCTGCCCCTCTCCTTCTTGTGCGCTCTCTCTCTCTCTCTCTCTCAAAATAAATAAATAAACATTGTTTTCTAAAAAGAAAGTCATAGTTAGGAATATGCAGTTTCATTGATATAAGATATGTTCTTAAGAGGCAATATAATATAGGGATTAGAACATAGAATCTGGACCCAAAGTATGTTGGTTAAAATCCAAGCTCTGTTCCCTAGCATTGTAAGTTTGGGGCAATTTTTTCTCTCTATATACCTCAGTTTTATCATCTGTAAATGGGGTTAAATGGTGTATCTTTTGTAAAGTTTTGAATATTAGAAAACGCATGTGCTGTAAGGCACTTAAAATAGTTCACGTGTTAAGTGATCAGAAAGCATTAACTGTTATTATTGTATTCATTTATATCGCCATACCCTCTGATGCTCACAAACGTAGAAGTCCCCTTTTACAAACACACTCATTAATTTGAAAGCATCAGCCAAATACCCATTACATACTAGATAATATTCTGGAAATACAGAGCTGAACAAGACATTCTCTCTTTCATAATGAATTTCACAATCTTGTGGGGAAGATTGCAGAGAAACCGTGATTACAATATAGTGTGATAAGGGCTACAATAGAGTCAAGTAAAAGGGGCTATGTGGACACACAAGAGGGCTAAGTTGTGGTGGCTGGGAGATGGGGTTCTGAGGGGCAGCATCCTTGACCTGAGTCTTGAAGGTTCAGTAGAGGTTTAGCCGGCTAGCTGAACAAACCAGAAGAAAGGGTATTCCAGATAGAGGACAGCATGTTCACAGGCACAGAGATGGGAGAGTTGTTCGAGGAATTCAGGTAGTTATGTGTTGCACAGAGAGGGAGAGAGGTGGAAGATGGTGGTAGATTCTGCTGGATAGACGGGTCTTGACTGAACCGTAAAAGCTCAGTGTGCAAGGTAAGGAATGTGGATTCTACCCTATAATGGATAGGGAGCCATTGAAATCATTAAGCAGAGGAGTGATGTGATCATATTTGGGTCTGAAGAAGATCCTGACAACCCCAGTTTGAATAATTGGAGGGGACAAAATTGGAAGAATAGCCTAACAAATGAAGAACCCAAACCAAGCAGTGACAAAGGAGACCAAGAGGAAGGTGTCAAGTGAACAAATATTTCTGAGATAAATTCAACAGCAATCATTTGGAAGAAATGTGGACAAAGAGAGAAACAAGGATAGAGGGCAGAATGAAGGAATGTACTCAGATTTCTGGCTTGGGTGGCTCAGAGTGGTAGTGTTATTTCCTAGGAGTGGAAGTATTTGGAGGGGAAGGTAGAAATGGATAGTGTAGTTTTGTTATATTGAGTTAGAGGTGTTTATGAAAGATGGAATACATACTTAACTGTACAACACAATTATCCAAGGAGCTTGTTAAATGCAAATATTCAGCCTCTACCCTTAAAGAACCAGATTCGGTAGGTCAGAGGTGAGGACTAAGGATTAGCATTTCTTAAAAAAAAAAAAAAAAAAAAAAAAATTCGGCTCCTCCTTAGCCGGCAGCCATGGCAGGTCAAGAGGATCTGGTGCAGCGGGAGATTGACCAAGACTGGGCGAACCGGGAGTACATTGAGGTCATCACCAGCAGCATCAAGAAAATGGCGGACTTTCTCAACTCGTTTATGTCTTGTCGTTCAAGACTTGCAACACTAAACGAGAAATTGACAGCCCTCGAACGGAGAATAGAGTACATTGAAGCACGGGTGACAAAAGGTGAGACCCGCACCTAGAACTGTGCCATGCTACTGCTGGGAAGTTGCTTTACAGAACACAGGCCTACGTGGGAAAGACCCCAGCAGCCTCAGCTCCTTCCTCTCTCCTTAAAGAGCAACAGGGCTTATTCTTGTTTTTCTTTTTTCAAAAGCGTGGCCTTTGGGCTCTGCCGTGTACATCGGTGTGTGATGTGGCATGTGGGAAGAAGTCCAGGGGAACTCTTGGAAACAACATTAGGCATTTTACCTTTTAAAGTAACATTTTGTAGAACTGTTTGTCAACGTATTTGAGGCGTGCAGAGCCAGACGCCTGGGACTCTTTGTTAAGGTCCTCCCCACCTCCTTCTCTCTCTCTCTCTCTCTCTCTCTCTCTCTCTCACACACACACACACACACACACACACACACACACACACACACACACACACGCAAGGCATACACACACTTTCCTTACAGCTCTCATTGCCTCTGCATTGGTTCTATAAACAGTCTTTGTCTCCTTTCCACCTTTGGTGGGGGGTGGGAGGCAGTCCTGTCTGAGACACTTATGCCCAGGCAAGGTAGCCACAAGAGAATGTTGTTGGTAACCCACCAGTTTCTTGTCGTTTTGGGGAGGTCAAGGTTAGGCCCCCACTTGGCTTGAAGGGACATTTTCAGAATTTTCTGTCACTTGGGGTGTCTTTGCCTCTCATATTTCCCTAATAAACTCCTCAACTTAAAAAAAAAAATTCCCAAGTGGTTCTGATGTAGCGAGTCCAGGCTATATGAGTATATGTATAACAAAGAACAAAACAAAACAAAACACAAAACAAAAAAACAAAAACCAGGAAATAAAATTTCAGGAGTCTCTGCATATATGTGATTGGAGCCAAGATTATGAACGAGGTCATATATAGACAATGGGCAAAGTGAGAAGAGGAAGGGGCCAATGACTAAGACTGTTATAATTGTTTCAACAGTGATTTTCCTTTACATTACCAAAATCAGTGGAACTGGGCAATTGCAGCGGATACAAGTATTAACTCCTCTTGGTACGTGTAGTTTATTTTTCTTTCTCTGCCTTCCATTCTCCATGCTGCCCCCAGAGTTATCTTCCAAAAGCACTGATCTCGTGGTGCTTTTCCTCTGTTTCTAAACTTCACATAATTCCTCCTTTTATACAGTGAAGTTTCAACTCCTTGGCATGGTATGCAAGGTCCTTTATAATCTAGTCTCAACCTGCATTTCCAGAGCCAGATGCCGTTGTCTCCACCGTTAATTCTATGTGCCAGCCACTACGGGCTTGGCCTCTGCCGGACACATCATATATCTTTGTGCCTCTATAGTTCTTCTGCCTAAGATGTGCTGCCTCAGCTCTGTCTCTCTGCCTCTTAACTCACAGTTAGCTTTACAGAGGTAATTCATACGTGGTCACACAAATCCAGTGGCATTTCTACACATACCACTGGTTCATTCTGGTAATCAGCATTAAATTTGAATTGCAATGAAGAAAGCAGAAATATTTTTCTCATAAGTAGAAACTGTGTTTTAATGGAAGCCTACTCAATCTTGAAGGTCAAATTTAACTATTTTTATGTGTTTTCAGAGAGATACTGTTTATAGTTCTGGGGTAGAATTTACTCTTATCGTCATTATTCTATAATTAACTATTAAAGAGTCAGCCTCCTCTATTTGATTTTTAATTCCTAGGCAGCACAGACACTATTCTCTTCATATTTGAAACTTCTATAGCCTAGTGCTTCATACATGGCAGGTTTTCACTAAATGCTTGTTAGACTGAACTAGAAATCCTCAAATACAAGTTTTAAAAACCCCATAAGTAATAAACTCAGAAATATCACGTGCCTCAGTCCAGTCTACTAGTCGCAATTTAGCTAAATTTCAGCCAAAGAAGCAGAAAAGTCCCATTTTCTAATTCAAGATAATTTTAAATTATAAACTGATATAATTTTAACCTCCGGGTCATTACTCAGGACACCAAGTAGTACTCCTTGGAGGTGACTTTCATTATTATAAAAAGGAAATCAATGAGCTCCATTCAAAACAAATGAAAGATTATGCTCCAGGGAAGTTTCAAAATAATGAAAATAAAAAAGAGAGAGATTTACCAGTTTAGGTTCTGAGTAGGTGCCAAGACCGATGATAGGAATGCTGTTTCCATCACTTAGGGGTATACGGTGATTTGCAGCACTGAGGTTCATCCTGGAGAGAGTCTGGGTTTCACGTTTTTCAGAGTAATTCTGGACACTACTGGGAAAGTCTTTTTGTAAGGATATTTTAGGGCCTATTTAATGAAAGAAAGGAGAGTCAGAGGGAGGAGCAGTGGGAGGGAAGAGAGATTAGCAGATCTATTTCTCAACCTTTTTTTTTTTTCCCCAGGTTGTTTTGAAAATCTGGAGATTGTCCTTTGAACTTTATCAGAGGCATGTAAATAACATAACCCATTGAGAGCTAATGCTTACTTCTCTACAAAGAAAAGAGGGAAAAGCCAAAAAGAAACAAGTCTGGTTGGCTTCTGCCAGTTAGGATGGTTTTGTGGGCAAGTGACAGGCCTGTCTCAAATTCTCCTAAACTATAAAAGACATTTATTGGTTTATATTTCTGAAAGCTTCAACATTAGGGCTAGCTTCAGGTGAGACTACAGCAGATTCCCAGGACTTGCCTGGAAATTCTGATGCAGCAGGACTTGGAAGGATTTTAAGATTGTATCACCTAGTTAAGTTTGGGAAACAGTGGGCCAGAGGAACAACTGGTCTTTTAACCAGTCTATCTCTCTGTCTCTTCATTCTCTCAGTCTCTCCTTATTGTTAAAAGATGGTGGCCCGTCCTTGGAGTGACGTGGTTCCAGAGACAGACTCAACAAAAGAGAGATTTTTACTTATGCCGTCACTCACACAGTAACCTAGAAAAGGTCTTTTTGGTCTCCACTACCTTTCTTGCTTCATGGATCTATCACTAAACTAATCATGATGGTCAAAGGACATAAAAGATTGATCACCCTCAGATAATTAGAAGCCATTTCTTTTTTTTTTTTTTTTTAATTTATTTATTTCTTTTGAGAGAGAGAGAGAGGGAGAGAGAGAGAGAGAGAGACAGGGGAGGGGTAGAGAGAAAGGGAGAGAGAGAATCCCAAGCAGGCTCCATGCTGTCAGTGCAGAGCCTGATCCCATTAACTGTGACATCATGACCTGAGCTGAAATCAAGAGTGGGACACTTAACCTACTGAGCCACCCAGGTGCCCCAGAAGTAATTTCTGAATGTGGAGCTGGAGTTAATCTCACCTGGGCAGAATCTGGAGATTGTTAAGAAAAAGGAAAGAAATAGCAGTTAGGGAAGCAACTAACAAATGTTTATTATAGTCTTCCTCCAAAGGATTGTGCTGTGTATAAAATGTGAGCCTTGGGGGTTTCGAAGATAACTGTGTTCAGGCTGGTAAAAGTATGCTGAAGTTTGCCTGTAACTCATTTGCCCTCTCTCCTGGACTTCCTTTCTTGCTTACATACACATGATCAGCCAGTGAATTTCAAGTAGGTTGGGGCAGCATGGAACACGGGCAATATTGGTCTTCAGTATCATTGGTAAATTGATCCAACAAATACTTATTGTACACCTTTGGGTGCTAAGACGTTGGTTTGCATATGTTGCTCTATATTTATTATTACTGACTTTTTTGGTCTTTAGCCCAATGAACACTTTGGATATTTAAATTCATGATTTTCATCTAATTTGGGACGTTTGGGGGTATTAGTTTTTCAAACATTCTTTTAGTTTCTTCTTCTCTTCTCCTTCGGGGCCTCCTGTTGTGTATATGTTGGTATACTTGATGGTATCTCATAGGTGTCTTGAGCTTGGTTTATTTATTTTTGTCATTCTTTTCTCTTTTTTCTTCTTAAACTAGATGATCTCAATGAGTCTATCTTCAGGTACCCTAACTCTTCTGCCTGCTCAAATCTATAGTTGAAACTCTTGAGTTATTTTTCATTTCAATTATTGTGTTTTTAATCTCTAGAATTTGTTTGGTTCATTTTTACGATTTCTATTTCTTTACTGATGTTCTCTACATGGTGAAAGGTTGTTCTCCTGGATCCTTTGGTTCTTTCCCCATGATTTTCTTTTGCTCTTTAAGCATATCTAAGAGAATTGAGTTAATGTCTTTGTCTAGTAAGTCCAATGCTCTGTGTCCTCATGGACACTCACAATTCCTTTTTTTCCCCCTGTGAGCAAGCCATATTTTCTTGTTCTTTGCATGTTCTGTAATTTTTTTGTTGAAAACTGGGTGTGTTGAATATCACAATGTGACAGTTCTGGAAATCAGCTACTTCCCCCTCCTCTGGTTCATTGGTGCTGTTTGCTTATGAGTTGTTAATGCTTGCTTATTTACTAACTTCTCTGAACGATTTTTGTTGAGTCCCTACCATTTGTTATGTGAAAGGTGTGTTCACCTAATTTAGCAGTCATGGTCACTTGGTGTTTTGACAGAGTTTTCTTCACTGCTCGGAGCAAAAAACCAAAAACTTCTGTCTTTGTAGGTTGGCTCCTTTGGGGCATGACTTCAATGCTTACCCATGCTGCTTATGATGCTGCCATAGCCTTTGTTTCCAGCTTGCACAGAGCCTGAAGGCCAGTCAGAGGTGAAAACTGAGGGTCTTGTCAGGCCTCTTTGACCATATGCTCAGCCTGACAGTATGTGTGGCCTTCTTGATTAACCAGCCCTGCAACTCCCTACCCTCACATATCTCCTTTCCCAACTTCTTTGCCAGGATTTTCAGTCTATTGGTTGTCCCAACTAACCCTAGGCTTCTACAGCCAAAACTTCTGTGCTTAAATGCATGCAGCAAAAACTTGAGCAGCCATCTTTGCCGTAGGAATGCTTTGAGTTAGGCAAAATAAAGGCAAGCCTTTGTGTGTTCCTTCAGGGAGCCACCGGACAGTCTGGGACCACAGTGATGATTCTTTGAGAATAAAAGCTCCATTGCGCTCTGTGGCACCAGCATCCTGCATCAAGAGTGTGGGCACAGTCCTCATGGCTGCCATGGATCAGATGTGGGGGATGGTGGGCAGGCCATTTAAACCACACAGTCCTCTCTCTTACTGCAAAAGCAGCAGCTGCTTTCTTCACTAAGCTTTCCCCTGGTTGTTTCAAGTTCTTGACTGGACTCCAGACTTCTGCAAAAAATGAGACTGTTTTTGCCAGCTGATTCGTTGTTTTTATAAAAGCACAGAGACCTGGAATCCCCTACTCTGCTACTTTCCTCTTTTCTTTTAAAAAAAAAAATGTTTATTTATTTTTGAGAGAGAGAAGGCAAATGGAGCAAGGGGTCCGGAAGATCCGAATCTGTGGGGACAGCAGAGAGCCCAATGCGGGACTTGAGCTCACAAATCATGAGACCATGACCTGAGTTGAAGTTAGATGTTCAACTAACTGAGCCACCCAGATGCCCCACCTCTTTTCATTTTAAAAAATATGTATATTTTTATTTGTTTTGTGATTGGATTATTTCTATTGACTTATATTCAACTTTTTCCTCTTGTCTTCTTTCCTCCATTCTGCTACTGAGTGCATACAGTAAGTCCTTTGTTCTTTTTTTCTTAGACTTTATTTTTAGGGAAGTTTTAGGTCATAGCAAAGTTGAGCAGTGTGTAAGAGAGTTCCCATCCCCTGCCCTCATACATGCCCTGACTTCCCCCACTATCGACATCCCCCCACCAGAGTGGTACATTTGTTACAACCGATGAAACTGTTTTAACTATTACTATCCACCAAAGTCCATAGTTTGCATTAAGGTCACTGTTCACATGGTATTTTCTATGGATTTTGGAAGATGTTATAATGCCATCTATCTACCACACTAGTATCGCCCAGAATAGTTTGCCCTAAAGTTCCTGTGTTCTCCTTATTTATCCCTCTCTCCCTCCTAATCCCTGGCAACCACTCATCTTTTTACTGTCTCCAAAGTTTTGTCTTTTTTCAGAATATCGTATAGGTAGATTCATACAGATTTTCAAATTGGCTTCTTTCACTTAGTAAAATGCACATAATGTTGCTCTATGCCTTTCCATGGCTTGGTAGCTCTTTTTTTTTTTTTTTTAGTGGTGAATTATAGTCCATTGTCTGGATGTACCATAGTTCTCTCTGTCTGCACCCTGCTGTCCACTTTCTGATTGGTGGGGCAGTGGTGGGGGGGTGGGGGGAGAGGTACTGAGAGACCCCAATAGTACATGAGTTCTGATCTTCTTTCTCCATCTGCTACTGTTTCTTTTTCAGACTCCTGAAATAACCTTCTTATACATATATTTCATGTTTTATAGTGGTATTCACTGGGAGAGGCATCCTACCCGGAACTAGAACCCTCACATCTTTCTTAAAATAATTTTAAGTTTTTTACACATATTGACTAAATTGAGGTGAATTTAAATTTTAGATTGCTTTTTTGTGTGAGAAATTTCTGAAGTTAGTCTTTATATATTGATATTTTCAAAATAAATTGACCTGACATAAAACAATTCTTATTTTTATTCAATAAAAGACTTGTGTATGAATTATTACTCTCTTTGCTGATATAAATTCACAAATAATTTTAATTATGACAATAATGAGATTATTTTTGAGTATTTACTATGCGCTTTTATGTATTGTCTCATTTAATTTTCACAACATAGCTTCTTATTAGAGCTAACGTAAATGACTGCTACTTTTTCTCTAATGGCAACTCTAACCATGCTCTGTTCCTTCTGCCTCCTAGTTAAAAATTATTACAATACCCCAATCACAGTATTTCTCCTGCTTGATGAAGGTACACATACACACAAATACCTGCATCTGCAAACCTTCCCCCAAATCACCTAACATAAGCCCGATTTCCTATTACAAGCCCTTTTCTCTCTCTCCCTCTTTTAAAATTTCTTTTCTTTTCTTTTCTTTTTTAAACTTTATTTATTTTGAGAGAGACAGAGACAGCACAAGTGGGGGAGGGTCAGAGAGAGGGAGAGAGAGAATCCCAAGCAGGCTCCCTGCTGCCAACACAGAGCCTGATGCAGGGCTCGAACCTACAAAGTCCTGAGATCATGACCTGAGCCAAAATCAAGAGTTGGACACTCAACCGACTGAACCAACCAGGCACCCCCAAATTTTTTCTTTTTTAATGTTTATTTATTTTTGAGAGAGAGAGAGAGAGAGTGCAAGCAGGGGAGGGGCAGAGAGAGAGGGAGACACAGAATCTGAAGCAGGCTCCAGGCTCTAAGCTGTCAGCACAGAGCCCGATGCAGGGCTGGAACTGAGCCGAAGTGAGCTTAAAGGACTGAGCCACCCAGGCACCCCTCTCTCTCCCTCTTAACAAGGCATCTCATGCCTCCCCACAGACTGCAGTCTTCTTGCTGCAGAAAGCTTATAAAACTAACTTCATTTGTTTACAGGTAAGTCCTTACTACTGGTCATTTAGATAAATTTTTAAATAGTCTTCCAAATCTTTTTTGTAACTTAAAACCTCAGAGCTTTGCTAAGCTAAATAACTGAATTTCAATAAATACCTGGACAATTTTCTAAACAGGACAAAATACTACAACATTAAGTATTACAAATAGGTTTATCTACTATTGACTTTGTATTACAGAGAAAAGATATTTGGATGTGTTAGTGCTACACTGGAAAATTGAAAAAGGCAATGCTTCTAGAAATTATAAAATATATTCACAAACTTGCAAATCTAAAGAATAATGGTATAACAGGCAGTTTCCTACTGTTTCTTACTTTTCACTAGAAATAAGGTTTCTAAGGATTAAGGAGTCTAATTAATATATGTAATTAAAGCTACTAGAAATAATAAGGGCAACATCTCTGTATCCCAGGAAAGTAGGTTATGTTTCCAGTAAGAGAAGGTCTGAGAAATGCAGATAACACTTTTTTTGGGTGGAGGGAAAAGAAAAAAATATTGTCCTAAGTGAGGCTGGTTGTTTATAGAGGAAAAACATAGGACAAAATTGTAATGCTAAAAAAAGAGTCGTAGAAGGTTTGCGGAAAAAGGAATCCTAGGAAAATAATTTTAGGTACAATCAAGCTAAGATTAAAATAAATTTAATGAAAAATGAGCTTTAATGTAAAAAGTACACTGATGGAACTTGTTTGGTTTTTCTTCTATTAAACCAAAATTTTCTTAGATAACAGGTCTGTTCTTAATAAGAAATTATAAACAAAGTTTCTTTACTGTTAGTGTAATCTGTCTGAGAAAGAAAGATTCTGTTTTTGTCTTTATCGCATTTTGGCTATTCAGAAAAACTAAATTCTTATTCAAGGAAAGCTAAGGTTTTTGCAGGTACAATCTACATTTGTTCTTGAAACCTTGTTGTTACTTTGGTTAAATAGATAATTATTCTTTTGCAAGTTTTTGTGATCCTATTTTAACCAAATGGTCCAGACCTCCTTATATTTTTGACAAAATTCCAAAAATTGAATTCTAAATGAAGTCTTTTTTACCTGGAATATTGTAGAGGACTTGTTAAAGTCATTAGGCTTATTTGCTGTGTAAATTACATGGGAAGCATTGCCAAATTAAGTAATACTAAGCCTTCTTTATATTGTATTTGCAAGACTGTGGCACATGTGGATGAAGTCCACATTCTGCTTCTGCAAAAATAGCCCCTCATTGCCAGACTTTTGCCATCCAGATGTCCTTGTAACATGGCAACAGTCTGCTCTTGAATAAGAAATTAAGATGATTAAACAATGGCTGTAAATTAAAGAACAGTGGGGGCTGTGGGAAACCCAAGATAGCTGCTTGGGTCTTCCTGGCTCCCTGACAAACCCCATTTTTTAGTTTTTGCATTCCTTCACCCACAACAGTGCATTTCAAATGACACAGGTTATAAACAGACATTGATGGGGAGACTTTTTTAATATTTCGAGAACAGTCTACCAGCAATGTCTGACCTGTCAGACAGGTCCTAATCTTGGAATCCTACATTCCACAATTCTGGAAAAGCTGTTTTTGTTCCCAGAAGCCTTAGATCTCCTCCCTCTGGACCTTTTGAACACCTTACAGCTGGACTACAACTGCCACTTAGTGTGTGTTATCAAGATGTTCTTGTTGTTTGTATGTTTTCTGGATGGATTGAAGCTTTTCCCTGCTGCAAGGTTGATGTTCTCATGGAGGCAAAAAAAAAAAAAAAAAAAAAAAAAAAAACACCAAAAACCTGTTAGAGAATGTGTTTCCCATTTGGGATTCACCTTCCATGATCTCCAGTGATCAAGGCGCCCCCTTCACTAGGCAAATCATACGAACCGTAACAAAAGCTTGCAAACCTCTTGGAATTCTTTCAGTATACAACCTTCTGCTGATCCCTTGTTGTCTTGTGCTAGTATGACCAGCTACTGTTAAGTCTCTAATGTCTTACGCTCAAGCCTGTGATCAACATGTAAAAAAAAGCCTTTCCAGATCACAATTCAAAGTCGGTCACAGTCTAGAGCTTGGTGGCTGGGTATTTCAGAAATGTCATCAGGGGAAGACAGCCCTAGAGCCCCAATGGAAGGGACTTTATCAAGTGCTCCTGACCACTGACACTGCTGTGAAACTAGAAGGCATTGAGCCTGGGGTACACGTCTCATGACTGAAAAAGTCTCCATCTCACACTTGGTCCTGTACAGGTGCTGGAGACCTCCAAATCTAACTGACAGGAAAGAAAAGGAGTGGACATAGAGGTAGACTGCTTCTGCCCAAGATGATGGAACAAGGCTTCATGCTTTAAACATGAAGGCCTTTCTCCTCTTTCTTTCCTTTACTCTGGCATTGGCCTATAAAGATAACACCCTCACCTTCTCTCCCAGGTCATTACTAATAGATGCTGACTTTTAGAATTTAGAAAAACCTATTATTTCAGGTTAGGAGAAGAATCTAATTGTGCCCCTAACTTTTCAAAAGCAAAATAAGAGATCTCATTCGTCAACTCCCCTCCCTGAATCTACACCGTTGAGCTAGAAAGGACCTAACAGGAGGTGTTCATGATTTAGGATTCACTCCTTTGGCAAGTCCCTACATCCCTGGTTAGGGATAAATATAATTAAGGCTATAATCAACAACATCTCTTTATGTCTTGAAATTATGGAAGAATCTGCTGCTAAGGCAATAATAGTCTGAAAAAGATCCTTAGACTCTCTGGCCAAACTTGTTCTGGGTAATCAGATAGCCCCTGATTATCCTTTAGCCGAGCAAGGAGATGTCTGTACAACAACTAACACCGTTTGCAGTACACAGATAAATACTTCACAACACGTGGAATTAGAAACCACTTAGCTACTTACATTGTCCAGGACCCTACAGGGACATTCAAATTTTTCCCCAGGATGGTTTAACTTTATATTTTATGATACTTTTAGTTGACTTCCTTTGGGGCTTGGAGCTCTTTTGTGTTTGGGTTTCTAAGTCATAGTATTAGTCATTATCCTAACGTGTATCTTTATTGTTATATTTAAACTGTTTGTAATATATATTTCCCCATGTTGTGCTGCAATTCAAAATGTCAAAGATTGTTCAGAGACTTAAAAGTACTCATCAGCCCTACACTTTGACAACAGAAAATGACACTTCAATTGATGTAGCCTAAAGTCCCTTTCCCTAAAAGGTTTCCTTGCCACTCAAATGTGGTCCAGGCTTAAAGATATATGAGGACAAGAGACTTCCCACTCTGAGGTACATTATGGACCCAGAGCAGGTACTAACCACTCTGGCAACACAATGGGGCCAACACCAAAGGACTGACCATTGATGCTGTCTTATTAAGAAAGATCTTGATCAAAGGGAGAAAATGTAAAAAGAGATTTCAACATGGAACAAGCAAGTCTCGCTAAAAGAATCTCTTTTAAAATAGGGTCAGGAGCACATAGTGAAGAAGAAGTAATGCATGGCTTTATCAGAGGAACCATGAACTGTTTGCCAACCACAAGCTCTCAATCTGGAATTAACTCCTCCCTCACCATGACACCTGAATTATTCCTATTCTTCACCTTGAAAGGAGCCAACACAATTTGACAAATTTCAATCTATTTGCATATTAATTCAACCAATCCCAGTTGACCCAGTTTTAATTCTCATTTTGCATAATGGACCTGACTGAGAACTACTCTTATAAACTTTCACTTTTATAAACCTGCCCTCTCTTTGTTTTCTTCAGAACAAATTTAGGTTTCAACCTGAATCTGTGTTTCCTGAATTGCAATTCTAATTGCCCAAATAAATGCCTGTCTGCTTAAATTTTTAGTGCATTCTTTCTTGGTTCACACCTTTTTGCCGGAGATTTCATGAGAGATTTTTAGAAAGAGAAGATGATGATGGCAATGTAGTGTTTGAATCTCTCCAAATGTCCTCAGACTAGAGACAGAGAGCAAGTGGGGGAAAAAGAAAAAAGACAACAGATAACTTCAATAAAATGGTGACAAAGGAACCTCCACAAACCCTAGAACACCAGTAGGTGGGGCTTTATGCCTCCCCAAAATAGGATCATGTGTAACTCAGATTTAGTTTATGTAAAAGTTGTGCGTGGAACAGATGGAGAAGTTCTGCTGTCCAGAGAGTGTCCTCAGAACACAGAAAGGCCTCCAAAAATCTTGAGTCATCAAAGAGAACACCTACATCTGAGTGGAAGCCTCAGAAAGCAAATCTGAAAATAATCACTGAAACTGAGAAACAGAGGATCCAATGCGTGGGTAAATAGAAAAAGCCTATAAGTACTCCCTAAGGGCTGCAGGACAATTAGCATGTCTTGAGGCAGTATAAGTCTTTGAGGACTCCAGAAATATCCAGGAAAAACTCACCTGAATAAAGACAAAAACATATTTTGAGGAAAAGACTTCAGGCAGTAGAGTAAAATACTGAGAACAAGGGAGAAAAATGTTTAGCTCCTGGTGGAATGGACCAAAAGAAAGCAGCTCTCAGAACTGGAGAAATGGCTTCATGTAGAGATCATACTTTTGGATTCTTGATGGTAACAACAGAGGCACCCCCCAGCAGAGAAGTTAGGAAAACTATTCTGGCTTAATCCCACCCTCTACATAAACACCAAGAATCCTTCTCAGACCAAAAATACGAGAAAACACATCTTACTTAAATATGCACAACAGAAAAGGATATCAATCAAACCCCATGTTGAGATGTCAAAAGAAAACAAGACGAAAATGAAAGGCATAATATTAACATATACAAAAATCACACTAGAAAAGAAAATGTGATCACTCAGTATTTGAAAACTGTAAACCAATATTACCAAATGAGCTAAAATAAATGAAAACTACAACTTTCTACCCTAAGGTATTTTATATGTTTAAATACTCATAACAAAAATGTATGTTTTTTTTTTCTATCTCTGGACGAATTGATTATAAAAACCATACAGAAAAATATCCAAGTAAGAATAGCCAAGAACAGTAATGAGGGGAACTAGTCTTAAAAGTTTTAAAAAAAGTGAACTTAAAAATATGGAAGAAAACTCTCCTATGTTCAAAATCCAAAGATAATAATAATAAAAATATGTGTACACATACACACACATTTAGGACATTAAATCAGATTAATATTCCTAATTAATGAACAGTTTTTAAAAACTGGAGAAGAGTAGCCACACAATAAGTTACTTAAAAAGTTGAGGGGCACCTGGGTGGCTCAGTTAAGCATCCGACCTCGGCTCAGGTCATGATCTCACGGTTCATGGGTTTGAGCCCCACATTGAACTCTGTGTGGACAGCTCGGAGCCTGGAGCCTGCTTTGGATTCTGTGTCTCCCTCTCTCTCTGCCCCTCCCCTGCTCATGCTTTGTCTTTCAAAAATAAATAAACATTAAAACAAATTTTTTTTACTTGAATGTTCCCATTAAAATAAGTTAAAATGGCCCTTAAACATGTTAAGAGTTGTTTGACCTCTCTCATAATAAGAGAAATGAATTAAAATGAAATATATATCAGACTGTAAAAAATTTTACCTTATTGGAGAGGCTATGGGAAAGCAGGGACTTTCATGGTTTGATGATAGGAATACAAGAGGGTACACCCTTATGGAGGGAAAATTGGCACTATAGAGTAAAATCAAATATGCGCTTATTCATTGATCCAGAAATCCCTACTCTAGGAATCTATCCATAAATACATTGGCAAAAGCATAAAATTATGTGTGTATAAGTATTCACTGTATAAATTATTCATATTTGCAAAACACTATAAAAGAATCCGAAAGAACCTCTTTGCAAGGACTATCTTGCTGGCCCTAGAGCTGAGTGTCTGATAGTCTATTCCTCAGTTTTATTAAGCCAGCTACTTCTGGCTGATACTTAGACTATGACTTGTGTGGACATGAGCCTATTGCCATACTTTCCCTGCCAATAAATGTGATCTTTGTAGCAAGAGATATTGTTGCTTGGTAAATAATTGCAATAGACCAAGTATTCTGCAAATCTTCACCTTATGGAAGAAGTGATATGAGCAAGGAAGGCAAATCTGTGCCAAATGTCCATTTCATGGTCAGTTTTGATATCTGGAAGTATGAGTCTTCCTAATTTTTTCTTTTCCTAGATTGTTTTGGCTATTCACTGTCTCTTGTAATTTCATATGCATGTGGTGTCCATTTGTATCATTTGTTGAAAAGACTTTCCTTTGGCTATTGATTTGCCTTTGTTCCTTTGTCAAAGATCAGCTGACCATGTCTATGCAGGTATATTTATGGGCTATATATTCTGTTATACTGATCTGTTGTCTCATCAGTATCACACAGTTTACCCATAGATTAATTAATTATCCATAGATTTTGTTTTTTCATTCTCAAGTTGGTTAATATACAGTTTAGTCTTAGCTTCAGGAGTAGAACCCAGTGATTCATAACTTCATGTAACACCCAGTGCTCGTCCCAACAAGTGCCCTTCTTAATGTCCATCACCCATTTACCTCACACCCCTCATCAACTCACAGTTTGTTCTCTGTATTTAAGTCTCTTATGGTTTGCCTCCCTCTCTGTTTTTATCTTATTTTTCCTTCCCTTCCTCTAATTCATCTGTTAAGTTTCTCAAATTCCACATATAAGTGAAGTCTTATGATATCTGTCTTTCTCTAACTTATTTCACTTAGCATCCATGTTCCATCCATGTTGTTGCAAATGGCAAGATTTTCATTCTTTTTCATCACTGAGTAGTATTCCATTGTGTGTGTGTATGTATATACATATACATATACATATACATATACCACATCTTCTTAATCCATTTATCAGTTAATGGACATTTGGGCTCTTTTCATAATTTGGCTATTGTTAATAGTGCTGCTATAAACATTGGGGTGCATATGTCCCTTTGAATCAGCATTTTTGTATCTTTTGGATAAATTCCTAATAGTGCAATTGCTGGATCAAAACGTGGTTCTATTTTTAATTTTTTGAGGAACCTCCACACTGTTTTCCAGAGTGGCTGCACCAGTTTGCATTCCTACCAACAGTGCAAGAGGTTCTCCTTTCTCCACATCCTTACCAACATCTGTTTTTTCCTGAGCTGTTAATTTTAGCCACTCTGACTGGTGTGAGGTGGTATCTCGTTGTGGTTTTGATTTGTATTTCCCTGATGATGAGCGATGTTGAGCATCTTTTCATGTTTCTGTTTGCCATCTGGATGTCTTCTTTGGAAAAGTGTCTATTCAAGTCTTCTGCCCATTTCTTCACTGGATTATTTATTTTTTGGGTGTTGAGTTTGTTAAGAATTAACTCTGCCTTTGATTTTTAAAATATATAGGTAGTTTATAAGATCAGACAAAAATTGTAATGTGAATTAGTAAAATTTTATAAACACTTAGAAATGTGCAGGTTAAGTGGCTACAACTTTTTCAATTAACAGACGATTTGTAGAGCAGTTTTATGTTCACAGGAAAATGAGCATAAAGTACAGATCTCCCATGTACCTCCTTAAGCCTCTGCCCCCAGTTTTCCCAATGCAATTTGTTACAATTGAGCCAATATTAATACATTATTATTAACTAAAGTCATAGTTTACATTAGGGTTCACTCTGAGTTGTATATTCTATGGATTTTGACCAATGCATGATGACATGTATTCACCATTGCAGTATCCAACAGATTAGTTCCACCGCCCTAAAAATCCTCTGTGCTCCAACTATATTCATACCCCCTTTCACTCTCTGTGTGAACTTCTAGTAACCACTCATCTTTTATTGACTTTTTTTTACTGTTGCTATAGGTTTTCCATTTCCAAAATTCTATATTGTTGGAATCATACAGAACGTAGGCTTTTCCAATTGACTTTGTTAGCTGTGGGGAATGAGTTTAGGTAAAATTAGGTAAGGCAGGACAAAGGCCTCAGTACAGGTAAAGTGGGAGGATAGGACAAAGGTATAGGAGGTAAACAAGATTAGGTATTCAGGGCAGAAATGCCCCCTACCTTAGTACAATAGCAGAATGCTGCTTTCACAGGAAGGAAGGACCAGGTAAACAGGGCTATAGACTGCTCTGGGGCAAAGTTGCCCAGAGAGGAGCTAACTAGCAAAAGAAAGGTGCCTTGTTGACCCTGAGGTAGCATGCTCTGTCTGTCTTGTCCCCTAGACCGCTTTAGGTAAACAGAGGAGGGGCCTAATGTCTGCTGTAAACAACCTTCTGCCCAGGGCACCAGGTTTTGTTTTGTATTGACCCAAACCCCTAACACAGCATATCTTCAAAACCCCTTTGCCTCACGCCCATGAGTTAATGTTTATGATTTCATTGTCTCTTTGTGCACGTCCATCACCATGTTTTTAAGCCTTCTAATCCTAATAAAAACGGAACAAGGACCCTAACTCTGGGCTCTTATCTCCTCCTGGACATTAGCCTCTCTCACATTTTCAATCCTGCGCCCCTCTCTCTTGCTGGACAAGAGAGAACGTCAGACCCAGAGTCTACAACAGTTAGCAATATGCGTATGTGTTTGTGGCCTGATGGCTCATTTCTTTTTATCATTGGATAATTTGCCACTGTATGGATATACCAGTTTGTTTATCCATTCCATTTAAAAATTTTTTTTAATGTTTATTTTATTTTTGAGAGAGAGAGAGAGCATGAGCTAGGAAGCGGCAGAGAGAGAGGGAGACACAGAATCTGAAGCAGGCTCCAGGCTCTGAGCTGTCAGCACAGAGCCTGTCATGGGGCTCCAACCCACGAACTGTGAGATCATGACCTGAGCCGAAGTCAGACATTTAACAGACTGAGCCACCCAGGTACCCCTATCCATTCCCTAATTGAAGGGCATCTTGGTTGCTTCTAATAGTAACTAAGAATAAAGGTATTATAAACATTCATGTGCAGGTTTTTGTGTGGCTATAAGCCTTGTCAGCATTTAGTGTGAAGTGTTTTGTATTTTAGTCATTCTGACATATGTAATGGTATCTCATTGTTATTTTAATTTGAAAGTCCCTAATGACATATGATGTTGGGCACCTTTTTATATGTTTATGTGCCATCGGTGAACCTTCTTTGGTGAGGTGTCTGTTCAGATATTTTGCCCAGTTTTCTTTTTCTTTTTCTTTTAAAATTTTTAAAGTTTATTTATTTTTGAGAGAGAGAGCATGAGCAGGGGAGATGCAGAGATGGAGGGAAATACAGAATCTGAAGCAGGCTCTAGGCTTTGAGCTGTCATCACAGAGCCAGACGTGGGGCCGGAACTCACAAACCATGAGATCAAGACCTGAACTGAAGTCAGAAGTTTAACCAACTGAGCCACCCAGGTGCCCTGATTTCCCCCAGTTTTAAATCGGGTTGTTTGTTTTTTTTATTGGCACATTTGAGTTCTTTGTATTATTTTGGATTGGATACCAATTCTTTATAAGATATGCATGGTGCAAATATTTTCTCCCAGTCTGTGGCTTATATTTTCTTTCTCTTAACCATGTCTTTCTTACAGCAGAAGTTTTTAAATTTTCATGAAGGCCCCTTAATGCATGTTTTTATTCGTGGGTCATACTTCTGGTATTGTATGAAGAAACCCATTGCCAAACTCAGAGCCACCTAGGTTTTCTCCTATGCTATAGCCTAGAAATTTTATAGTTTTGCAGTTACATTTAGGTCCATAATCCATTTTGAGTTCATTTTTGTGAGCAGTATAAGAAAGGTTATCTCTTTCTTTCTTTCTTTCTTTCTTCATACCTACCTACCCACCCACGCACTCACCTACCTACCTACCTACCTACCTACCTACCTACCTACATACATAGCTTTCTAGTTGTTCCAGAACAATCTGTTGGCAAAAAAGCTTTTTTTTTTTTAATTTTTAACATTTATTCAGTTTTGAGAGACAGAGAGGGACAGACTGTGAGTGGGGGAGACACAGAGAGAGAGAGAGGGAGACAGAATATGGAAGCAGGCTCCAGGCTACAAGCTGTCAGCATAGAGCCTGATGCGGGGCTCAAGCTCACTAACCACGAGTTCATGGCCTGAGCCAAAGTCAGACACTTAACCGACTGAGCCACCCAGGCATGCCAAAAAGAAATTCTTTGTTGATTTCGCGTTCCTTTGTCAAAGGTCAGAGTAGATCAATAATTCCATTGATCTATTTGTTTATTCTTTTATCAGTACCTCACTGTCATGATTACTACAGCTTTAGAGTAACTTTTGAAATCAGATAGTATCAGTCCTCTAACTCTGTTCTTCTCTTTCAATATTATGTTGGCTATTCCAGATCTTTCTTCTTTGTTCTTCTTCAATATTGTGTTGGCTATGCTGAGTCTTTTGTCTTTTCATATAAATTTTAGAATTAGTTTGTTCATATCCACAAACTAACTTGCTGGGATTTTGACTAGAATTATGTTGAATCTATTCGTCAAGTTGGTAAGAATGGACACCTTGACAATACTGAGTCTTCCTATCTGTGTAAATGGAATACTCTTCATTTATTTAGATCTTTTATTTCATTCATCAGTTTTGTAATTTTCCTCGTATAGATCTTGTACATATTATTTATTATTTTTGCACATATCCATATTTATGTATTTTATTTTTTACATGCTAATGAAAACATTACCATGTTTTAAAAATTAAATTCCAAGTATTCACTGCTGGTATATAAGAAAGCACTTGATGTCCGTGTATTAATTTTCTAGCCTACAACCTTGCCATAATTGGTTATTAGTTCCAGGAGATTTTTATTTCATTCTTTGAGATTTTCTACATAGACATTTATGTCATTTGCAAACAAAGAAAGTTTATTTCTTCCTTCACAATATGTATATCTTTTATTACCTTTTCTTGCCTTGTTATATTAGTTAGGACGACTTCCAGTAAGATGTTGAATAGGACTGATAAGAGAAGACCTCCTTGCCTTGTTCCAGATTTAATTAGGAAAACATCTAGTTTCTCACCATTAAATATTTGTTAGCTATAGGTTTGTGTAGACTTTTTTTTTTTTTAATCAAGTTGAGGGATTTCTTCTACTCCTAGCTTGCTGAGGGTTTTTACCATGAATGGGTGTTGTAAATGCCTTTACTGAATCTATTATACATTTTCCTTTTTAGCCTGTTTATGTGATAGATTACATTAATTAATCTTTGAATATTGAACAAGTTTTGTATACCTGGAATAAAGCTCACATGGTCATGGTGTATAGTTTTTTACACATTATTGGATTCAAACTGCTAATATTTCGTTTAGGATTTTTGCATTAAAATTTGTGACATATATTGATCTGTAGTTTTCCTTTCTTGGAATGTCTTTGGTTTGGGAGTTAAGGTAATGCTGACCTCATTGAATGTGTTAGAAACTATTCACTCTGCTTCTGCTTTCTATAAGAGATTGTAGAGAATTGGTACAATTTCTTCATTAAATATTTGGTAGAATTTGCCACTGAAATCATCTGGGTCTAGGGCATCTAATCCCATGGCATCAGTAGTGATGGTCTCTCTTTAATTTGGCAATTTGTCTCTTCTCTCTTTTTTGTCTGAGTAAACCTGGCTAGGGGGTTATCACTTTCATTGATTTTTTTTTTTTTTTTAAAGAATCGGCATTTGGTTTCATTGATTTTCTCTATTGATTTCCTATTTTCAATTTCATTGATTTCTGCTATCATTTTTATTGTATCTTTTAGTGTATTTATTTTCAATTTAATTTGCTCTTTATTCTCTAGTTTCCTAATGTAGAAGCTTAGATTTTGATTTTAGATCTTCCTTCTTTTCTAACATATGTGTTCAGTGCTCTAAATTTCCCTCAAAGCACTGCTCTTACTGTATCCCACAAATTTTGATAAGCTGTATTTTCATTTTCATTTATTTCAAGATATCTAAAAATTTCTTTTGAGATTTCTTTGATCCATGTGTTATTTCAAGTGTATTGTTTAATCTCCAAGTATCTGAGAGGTTTTCAATTACCTTTCTATTATTAGTTTCTAGTTTTTTTTCTAGTTTCTAATTCCATTGTAGTCTGAGAGCATATTTTGTGTAATTTTTATGTATTTAAGATCATTAAGGTGTGCGGGGTGCCTGGGTGGCTCAGTCGGTTAAGCATCCAACTCTTGATTTCGGCTCAGATCATAATCACACAATTCGGGAGATCAAGCCCCATGCCTGGCTCTGCACTGACAGTGCAGAGCCTGCTTAGAATTCTCTCTTCCTCTTTCTCTGCCCCTTCCCTGCTTGTACACTCCCCCCGCCCCTCAAAATAAAGGGAAAAAAATATTATTAAGGTGTGTTTTGTGGCCCAGATGTGATCTCTCATGGTGAATGTTCCATATAAGCTTGAAAAGTATGTGCATTTTTCTGTTTTTGGATGACATATTCTATAGATGTTAATTAGATCCAGGTGGCTGATGGTTCTGTCAGCTCAGTTATATCCTTACTGATGGTCTGCCTTCTTCTCATTTTTGACAGAGGGGTGTTGAATTCTCCAAATATAATAGTGGATTCATCTATTTCTCCTTGAAGTTCTATCAGTTGCGCATCATGTATTTTGTGGCTTTTTTTAAAAAAAAACATTAGTCTAACTGTTGTCGGGTACACATACATAAGGAATTAAATTTTCTTGGAGAATCAGCCTTTCTACCATTATGAAATGCCTCCCTTTGCTCTGAAGTCTGCTTTGTCTGAAATCAATATAACTACTCTCACTTTCTTTTAATTTATGTCAGCTGCTATGTACCTCTATTCCTTTATTTTAATCTGTCTTTAAAATATATATATATATTTTTTAATCTGTCTTTAATCTGTATTTATATAGCCATTTATAAAGTGGCTCTTGTAGACAACGTATAGTTGTGTCTTGTGTGTGTGTATCTACTGTTAGAGTCTCTATCTTTTATTTATTCATTTATGTATTTATTTATTTATTATTAAATTCCACTTGTGTATTTAAACCACTATAGTTCGATTAATATCTGCCATATTTGTTACTATTTTCTGTTTGTTGTTCTTGTTCTTTGTTGGTTCTTTTTAAAATCTTCATTTATTTTTCTGCCTATTATGATTTTCATAGACCATTTTATATAATTTCATTTTCTCTCTTTTATTAACTTGTCAAAATTCTCCTTTTTAAAAACTTTTTTATTGGTTACCTCTCATTTTGCAGTATAAATTAATCACTAATTCAAGTCCTCTGTCAAATAACACTATACCACTTTAGGAGCAGTGAAAATATCTTATAACAAAGTATTTCCAATTCCACCCTTTCAATCTTATAATATTGCTGCCATTCAGTTCACTTGTCTATAAGCCCTAATCACCAAATACATTGTTGCTGTTATTATTTTGAACAGTGATCAAGAAGAATAAGAAAAATATCTTCTTTTACCTTCATTTATTCCTTCTCCACTTTTCTTTCTTACCTTATGTAGATCTGAATTTCTGACCTATATCATTTTTTTCTGGAGAATTATTTTATTTTATTTTCTTATTTAAAAATTTTTGTTATCTGAGTATAGTTCACACAGTGTTACGTTAGTTTCAGGTGTACATCATAGTGATTCAACATCTCTATATATTATGCTTTAAGAATTTCTTTTAACTTTTCTTTTGAAATAGGTCTACTGGTAACAAATCTGATCAATTTTTGTTTGTCTGAGAAAGTCTTTAATTTTTCTTTATTTTTGAAGGACAGTTTCTCAGGGTACATAATTCTAGGTTGGTGGTTTTTTCTTTCAATGCTTTAACATCTCACTCCACTCTTTTCTTGCTTATATGATTCCTGAAGAGGAGTCCAGGGTAATTGTTATCCTTGCCTCTCTATAAGCAAAGTTTCCCTCTTTCCCATGCCCTGTGGCTTCTTTTAAGACTTTCTGTTTGTCTTTGATATTCTGCAGTTGAAATATGATATTCCTAAATATAGTACTTTTCTCTGAGCTTCCTAGTTCTGTGCTTTGTTGTCTGTCATTACTTTGGGAAATTCTCAGTCATTGTTGCTTCGAGTACTTCTGTTTCTTATCTCTTCTCCATTTGGTATTTTCTTCCCACATGTGTTCTACTTCTTGTAAATTGTCCCATAGTTCTTGGATATTCTGTTCTTTCTTTCACTTTGCATTTTAGTTTGGGAAGTTTTGAGTGACATTTCGTCATGCTTACTGATTTTTTTCTTTGCCTGTGTCCAATCTATTGATGACCCCATGAAAGGCATTCTTCATTTCTGTTACAGTGTTTTTGAGTTCCAACATTTCCTTTGATTCCTTTTTAGGGTTTCCGTATGTTGTGACTTGGCTAAATTAACATGTGTTAAATAGAGCCTCCAGGTGTTAAATGGTGAGCCATAGTTCAACAGAAGAATGCAAGGGAAAGTGAAATAGAGTTTATTACTCACAGTTCCTGGAGGAGGAACATAGCATGCCTTGAGGGGCTACACAGGGAAGTCAAGGCAGACTACAGGCAGAGCAGTGCAGGACCTGGGGCATATGCCTTTATTAAAGTCAATGGGTGAAGTGCTTTGTGATTCCTAGGCTAAGACTAGATTCGTCAGTTCAAACCCCCCAAAAGTGAGGTTTTGGCAAGCTTCACAGGGGCCTTATCTAAGAGGCACACAGGGCAGGTCCTGGGAAGCGGAAAGAATGCTCATTACCAGAGTGGTTGGGAGGTCATATCAGGAGCTTACATTTACTTGTGACTCTGAGGCTTGTTATCTAGGGCATGTGCTTGCAGTAGTGGCTAGTATCAGTTCAACACCCCTGTGGGCCATCTGACCACACAAAATAGATGGCGAGGCAGCAATATCATGGAGTAGCTTAGTTAAACTCTCAACACTGTCTCTCTGCTTACATTATTGATCTGTTCTTCATCTTTGCATTTTTAGAGTGCTTAGCATTAACTATGGTTAATTAACCATAGTTGTTTTAAAATCCTGGTTTGATGATTCCCATATCTCTGCCATATCTGAGTCGGGTTCTGATGCTTGCTCTGTCCCTTTAAAGTGTGTTTTTTGTCTTCAGCATGCCTATGTAATTATTTGTTGAAAGTTGGACATGATATACTGGGCTAAGTGAATGGAATAAATAGGCTTTTAGAGTGAGATTTTAGGTTTATCTGATGAGGGGTTACAGTATATTTGCTGTTGGTTGTACCTGTAGATGTCAGATGATAAAATTTCCCTGGTGTCTGATTTTTGTCTTGCCTGCTGTTTTTTGGGGTTCCCTAGATATTTCTTCTTAAATAAAGTCTGAGATTTGTGGTTCTTTCCGTTGTAATCCAATTATTATACAGAACACTATTGATGTGGTAAGGTACAGGGGACGGGAAGTGGTCTTTAGTCCTATGATTAGGTCTTGGTCTTAGTAAGCCTGTGCCCCTGGGCTATGACCTTTACAAGTACTTCTCAATCTCCCCCACCCACCTTTAGGTAGAACAGGAAGGCTAGACGGGGCTAGAGTTGTATTTCCCTTCCCCAAGGTCAGTTACGCTCTGGCACAATGACTTCTTTTGAAGCCAAGGCTTACTAAGATGACCATGATACTTTCCCCCTCTCTCTGCGAGAAGCATGGGAAGATTTTTTGCTGATCTTCACTGTGAGAACTTGGTTGAGTTCCCGGACGTTGGGCTCACAAACACGTGGGGTCTCTCCTAAGACTTCTCCTGCTCTAAGTTTTTCATTCTCAAAATTGTCCACAGTGAGCCTGTAGCAATTTATTAGTTACAGTTCAGGTTTCCCTACCCCAGGACTGGTTCCTGTATAAAGTTTTTACTCTAATAATTTGTGGTTGTCTATATCTGCCTGTGTCCTCAGTTTGGGGTTTGCCTATTACCTCAGTTCTCTGATGGATCTAAGAAGAGATTGATTTTCAATGTGTTCAGTTTTTTCTTGTGTGGATGGGAATGATGACTTCTAGGCTTCTTACATCCTGGACTGGAAACCAGAAGTTTCTACCATTTTTACTATGGTGGAGCATTCTGTAAAGTTCATCTTGAATAGGTGAAAAAGTCTTCCTCATGAACTAGGTTACATGAGGTAACATGAACCAGGTAACATGAATAAGAATATTTGTGAGAGTATATACATAATAGGAAAAAACCCCATGAATGACCAAATGTATTGGTAGGAGGATAAATGATTTGTGGTATGTTCACACAATGGAACAGTATACTTCAGTGAAAATGAGAGAACAATAGCTACACAGAACAACATGCACAAATCTCATAATAGAATACTGAGTGACAAAAGAGTTCTAGAAAACAACAGATAGTAGCATACCTTTTCTGTGAAGTTCAGAAGCCATCAGAACTAAAATGTATATTGCTTGGCACAGATATGCTATATTTAATTGATTATAAGATGCAAGCTGAGGAAAGATTTTTGAAAGAGAAAATCTAGAATGAAAAACTAGAAATGAGTAAAAAATAATTCCCTCTGGTGGAGATGGTGATAGTTTGGAGTCCTGGTGAAAGGCTTTGGAGTAGAAGCAAATCTGTGAGTATATATATTTTTTACATAATTTACACCTTAAAAGTATGTATTTTTCATGTTAAAAAAAACTAAATCATAAAAGGAATAATGGAAGCCTTAAAATAAAAAAAAAAAAGGAAACAAATGAACCTAACTGTATGTCTATTTGATAACATAATCTCAGAGAAAAAAGAATTATTCCAAGTGACTTTTGAACACAGAACTCTGTACATCTTTTTAAAAAATTTTTTAGTTCTGTCTCTCTCTGTCTCAAAAATAAATAAACATTTAAAAAAAAAAAAGGGGGGGGCGCCTGGGTGGCTCAGTCCGTTAAGCGGCCGACTTCGGCTCGGGTCACGATCTCGCGGTCCGTGAGTTTGAGCCCCGCGTCAGGCTCTGTGCTGACAGCTCAGAGCCTGGAGCCTGTTTCAGATTCTGTGTCTCCCTCTCTCTGACCCTCCCCTGTTCATGCTCTGTCTCTCTCTGTCTCAAAAATAAATAAACATTAAAAAAAATTTTTTTTAAGTTTATTTATCTATTTTTGGGGGGAGGGGCAGAGAGAGAGAGGGAGAGAGAGAATCCTAAGCAGCTTTCATGCTCAGTGGGGCTTGATCCCACAACCATGAGATTATGACCTGAGCCAAAATCAAGAGCCAGCTGCTTAAGTGACTGAGTCACCCAGGTGCCCCTAGAACTCTGTACATTTTTAGTGAGACATAGATTAAGGATAAAAAAAAAGAATGATATTGAAAGTGAGGGAACTGCAGATAAACCTTACTCCTTTGTCAATGGTTTTATTTTTAGTAGTAATATCGGTTATAATTTTGAAAATATTTTATGTTTATTTTAAGGTAAAGCAAGATTTTCAGTGTTGGAGAGGGATGAATAAATAATCATATTAAATCTGAGTTGGATATACCAATATAAATTCAAGTTTAAAATATTTGCATATATTCTGCATATTGAAAGGATCTCAAAGCAATGACATTCTAGCAGTGGGACAGCTAGAGCTCAGATATGGATATCTACATACTTTTCCCCACTCTAGGGAATTAGGGGTCTTCAGAAATATGGTTGAATATGGACTGGGGTGGGAAAGGACAAGGTCATTTCTGGATATGCCAAAGAGAAGGAAGCATCAAAAGGATGACATCAAAAGGACAGAAGTCAGTTTGCAGGAGCTGCCACTGGTAAAATTTGGGACAATTTTATTATCAAAAATATTGGTGGTTATGTAAACTTTAAATAAATACAACGTCACGAATCCAAAGTTACTTAAAAAAAAAAAAAAGCAGGAAAAAAGTCACAGAGGACCACTGCAGACAATTGTTATACAAGATATAATAGAAATTGGCAGTTAAAGAAAAATAATTAAACTTTCCTTCTGCTTTTGGGAAGGAACAGTCATCTCCACTTGGTGAGAGATGACCCTTATTTACTGAAGAATGTAGGCATGTCATGTAAGAATTACAATATCAGCATTTTGCAACTTCCATTAAATAATTAATTTAGGTGAATATCACAGTGGTTGTGAAACCTCTACTTCCAAGTATATTGGGCAACAAGATAATTTGCACTGTGGCAAAATATTACCCCAGAGAGAAAAATATATCTTTATATCAGTGTGAGCTAGCAACTACCATCTTAATGAAATAATAAAATTTGACATATACTAAGAATACCACCACTTGTCATTATTTGCTTAATGATACAATTGTGAGTAACTCATTATCACTCTTTTGGGCACTTTTGCCCAGTATTTTTAACTTGGATCTAACAAGCCTCAGGACTCACTTTCCAATGTACATAATTTTAAATTACCATGAAAAACAAGCATATAAATCTCAAATATGAGTGATTCTTTAAGGCGACTGGTCTTGTCTCTTCATAAAGCCAATGTCATGAAAGAAGAAAAGATAGGAAAAATATTCTGGATTAAAAGAGACTAAAAAAAAATCAGTAATAAATCACTAATAAATATAATGTGGCAATCTTGATTGGATCCCAACTTAAAAAAGAAAAGAAAGAGGACGTAAGATCGCAGAGGAATAGGGGGCCTTAAGCTTGCCTCATCCGTTGAACATAGCTATATAAATATCCAATCATTCCAAACACCCAAGAAATTGATCTCAGGACTGAGAGGTATAAGAATGGCCACACTGTGGAAGGTAGGAGTTTCAGAGAATTGATCTGGAGGAGAAAAGAATTGTGGGGAGGGATCCCTGATCATGGAGAGAGGAGTTAGAAAGAGATAGGGTGAAAGCAGTGTGCAGAGGATTACACAAGAAAAACTCTCTCCCAAAACCATTGGCTGGGAAAAGGAAAGGGGCTGACTATCACAAGTTTTTGTAAGCAGTGGAGCTCAAAGTCTGAAGTTTTAGAAGTCTGTGCTATTGCCAGGGTTGTACCTGGCAGGCTTAGCTGTGTTCCTCTGGAGAAGGAGGGTGGAGGCCTAGAATGGGCAGCGTGGTCTGAAGATCCATTGGGTCACATGGGGAGAAATAGTTCCCCCTCTTGGAGTGCATTTGGGAGTGGTAGCATGGCCTATCTGGAGACAAAAGAGCCAGCAGAAGCCAACGTGCTGCCCTGTTCACTAACAGAGAAACAGAGACACTTGCTGAGGGCTGCAAACCTTGGTGTCAGCTTTTTGTTGCTTTTTGCCATAAACTCTGAACTGCTACATGGTTATAGGGCTGCTTTTCTGGGAAAAACTGGAACTGGCCATAGAGTGCTGAGACCCTTCCCCAGAGGACCAGTGTGGGTCTGTGCCTCACACGTCCCTGAAATTTGGAGTTTTGAAACCCAGTCATGTGCCTGAGATAAAACACAGGAGTGCTATGCCACCTGGCAGGCAAATGGCTCAGACTCAGGGTGAAGGCAGGGATCTGACAGAAGCTGGGGACACAAGAGGGGAGGTTGTTTGCTCTTCTGTGAGGGCTTCCTGAAGAGTGGTGGGTGCACACTCCCTCTGCTCTTGGGAGGAGAGAGTGGGGTGACACCTCTGCTCATCAGCACTGACTGACTTCAGTGAGAAACAAAGTGCCCCTCAGTGGAGGCTGGAGGTACTTACACCAAGCACTACCCCCCTCTGCCCTGCATCTCCACTAGGGCAAGTCCACCTAAGAATCAGTGCAGCAGGCCCTTCCCCAGAAGACCATCACAAACCCCTCATGTACAACAAGTCTAATGATCATAGAGTGCTGGAAAGCTTCAGCTCCAGGGGAAATAGGATCTAGCTTCTTTTAACAAGAAGATCAAAACACACCTGGTTAAAACTTGCCACACAGTGCACAATGTCCAAACAGTGCCCCAACCCCCCACCCCAACTGCAGGCAGGCAAGGAGAAACTCTGCAGAGGACTGACCCGGGATAGGAGCAGCCAAAACACAAAGCAGAATGCACACTCTGAAACACCTCCTGAAGCACCAGGCCCAAAGAGTATAGGATCTCTTCTTATATAGCCATTACTTCCAGGAGCAGGAATATAATAGGCTTTTCTAACAATCATACAAAAAACAGTGACTTAGACAAAATGATAAGACAGAGTAATTCACCCCAAAAGAAAGAACAGGAAGAAGTAACAGCCAGGGAGTTAATTAACACAGATGTAAATAAGATGCCTGAACCAGAAAAATAACAATCATAAGGATACTAGCTAGGCTTGAGAAAAGCATGGAAGATGCTAAAGAATCCCTTACTATAGAGATAAAAGAACTAAAAACTAGTCAGTCTGAAATAAAAAATTCTATAACCAAGATGCAAAGCCAACTGGATGCAATGACAATGAGGATGGACAAGGTAGAGGAATGAATCCGTGATATAAAAGACAGAATTATGGAAAATAATGAAGCTGAAGAGAAGAGGGAAAGAAAAGTATTATATCATGAATTTAGACTTAGGGAACTAAGCAACTCCAAGCATAAAAATATTTATAACATAGAAGTCCCAGAAGAAGAGAGACAAAAAGAGGCAAGTTTATCTGAGCAAATTATAGCTGAAAACTTCCCTAATCTGAGGAAGAAAACAGACATTGAAGTCCAGGAAGCACAGATAACCCCCATTAAATTGAACAAATGCCAGCCATCACCAAGCCATATTATAGTCAAATCCCAAAATACAAAGATAAGGAAAGAATCCTGAAAGCAATAGAAGGACAAAAATCCTTGAGTTACAAGAGAAGACAAATCAGGTTCACAGCAGATCTGTATACAGAATCTTGGCAAGCCAGAGGGAAGGGCAGGATATATTCAATATGCTGAATGGGAAACATATGTAGCCGAGAATACTTTATCCAGCAAGCCTGTCATTCAGAATAGAAGGAGAGATAAAGGGTCTCCCAGACAAACAAAAACTAAAGGAGTTTATGACCACTAAACCAGCCCTGCAGAAATATTAAAGGGGACTCTTTGAGTGCAGAAAAAAGATCAAAAGCAACAAAGACTAGAAAGGGACAGAAAACATCACCAAAAAACACCAACTCTACAGGTAACACAATGGCACTAAATTCATTCTATCAATGGTCACTCTGAATGTAAATGGACTAACTGCTCCAATCAAAAGACATAGGGTATGAGAATGGATGAAACAACAAGATCCATCTATATGCTGCCTACAAGAGACTCATTTTAGACTTAAAGACACCTGCAGATTGAAAGTTAGGGGATGGAGAACCATCTATCATGCTAATGAATGTCAAAAGAAAGCCGATGAACCATACTTATCATAGACAAACTAAATTTTAAACCAAAGACTGTAACAAGAGATGAACAAGGGCATCACATCATACTTAAGGGGTCTGTCCATGAAGAAGATCTAACACTTTTAGGGGCATGTAGGTGACTTAGTTAAGCATCCGACTCTTGGTTTGGACTCAGTTCATGATCTCACAGTTCGTGAGTTGGAGCCCTGCATTGGTATTTCTTTCTCCCTCTCTCTTTCTCTCTGCCCCTCCCAGGCTTTCTCTCTCTCTCTCTCTCCCCTCTCTCAATAAATAAATAAAAAAACAAACAAACAAACAAAAAATTAACAATTATAGATATTTATGCCTCCAACTTGGAAGTACCCAAATATATAAACCAATTAATAAAAAACATAAAGAAACTCATTGATAATAATACAATATTAGTATGGGACTTTAACACCCCACTTACATCAATGGGCAGATCGTCTAAGCAGAAAATCAAAAAGGAAACAATGGCTTTGAATGACACACTGGGCCAGATGGATTTAACAGATATATTAAGAACATTCCATCCTCAAGCATCAGAATATACATGCTTTTCAAGTGCACATGGGAGATTCTCCAGAATAAATCATATACTAGATTACAATCAGGCCTCAACAAGTTCAGAAATATTCAGAGTATATCATGCATCTTTTCTGACCACAATGCTATGAAACTGGAAGTCAACCATAAGAATAAATTCAGAAAGACCACAGATACATGGAGGTTAAAGACCATGCTACTAAAGAATGAATAGGTCAACCAGGAAATCAGAGAAAACATTTAAAAAGTACATGAAAAGAAATGAAAATAAAAATACCGCAGCCCAAAACCTTTGGGATGCAGCAAAAGTGGCCATAAGAGGGAGGTATATAGATACAGGCTTACCTCAAGAAGCAAGAAAAGTCTCAAACAAGCTAATCTTACACCTAAAGGAGCTAGAAAAAGAAATACAAATGAAGCCTAAAGCCAGCAGAAGGGAAATAATAAAGATTAGAGCAGAAATAAACAATATAGAAACAAATGAAAAACCAGTAAAGCAGATCACTGAAACCAGGAACAGGTTCTTTGAAAAAATTAATAAAGTTGATTAACTACCTAGTCAAATTTATCAAAAAGAAATGAGAGAGTACCCAAATAAATAAAATCACAAATGAGAGAGGAAAAATAACCAACACTAGAGAAGTACAAACAATTGTAAGAGAATATTATGAAAAACTATACGCTAACAAATCAGACAGCCAGGAAGAAATGGATAAATTCCTAGAAACATATAAACTACCAAGACTGAAACAGGAAGAAAAAACTTGAACAGACTGATAACCAGCAAAGCAATTGAATCAGTAATATAAATTCTCCCATCAAACAAAAGACCAGGGCCAGATGGCTTCACAGGGGAATTCTACCAAACACTTAGAGTTTAATACTTCTTTTTCTCAAATCATTTTAAAAAACAGAAATGGAAGGAAAACTTCCAAACTTATTCTATGAGGCCAGAATTACACTTATTCTAAAACCAGATAAAGACTCCATTCAAAAAGAAAACTGCAGGCCAATATCCCTGATGAACATGAATGCAAAAGTTCTCAGCAAAAAACTAACACATTGAATCCAACACTACATTAAAAGAATCATTCACCATGATCAAGTGATTTTATTTGGGGCTGCAAGGGGGGATCAATGTTAGCAAATCAATCAATGTGATACACCACATTAATAAAAAAAAAGGATAAGAACCATATGATCCTCCCAATAATACAGAAAAAAACATTTGACAAAGTATAATACCCATTCATGATAAAAATCCTCAACAAAGTAGGGTTACCGGGAACATACCTTAACATCATAAAGGCCACATACGAAAACCTCATAGCTAATATCCTCAGTGGGCAAAAATTGAGAGCTTTTCCTCTAAGGTCAGAAACAAGTCAGGGATTTCCACTCTCACCATTGTTATTTAACATAGTACTGGAAGTGCTAGCCTCAGCAATCAGACAACAAAAGAAATAAAAGGCATACAAATCAGCAAGGAAGAAGTCAAATTTTGACTATCTGCAGATGACATGATACTCTATATAGAAAACCAAAAGACTCCGCCCAAAAATTGCTAGAACTGATATACAAATTCAGTAAAGTCAAAGGATACAAAATCAATATACAGAAACCTGTTGCATTTCTTTTTTTTTTAATATGAAATTTATTGTCAAATTGGTTTCCATACAACACCCAGTGCTCCTCCCAACAGGTGCCCCCCTCAATGCCCATCACACAGCCTCCCCTCCCTCCCACTCCCCATCAGCCCTCAGTTTATAAGAGTCTCAGTTTTTAAGAGTCTTATGGTTTGGCTCCCTCCCTCTCTAACTTTTTTTTCCCCCTTTCCCTCCCCCATGGTCTTGTGTTAAGTTTCTCAGGATCCACATAAGAGTGAAAACATATGGTATCTGTCTTTCTCTGCCTGACTTATTTCACTTAGCATAACACTCTCCAGTTCCAACCACATTGCTATAAAAGGCCATATTTTATTCTTTCTCATTGCCAAGTAGTATTCCATTGCATATATAAACCACAATTTCTTTATCCATTCATCAGTTGATGAACACATATGGAAAGAGAACACTCTTTCCATAATTTGGCTATTGTTGAAAGTGCTGCTATAAACATTGGGGTACAAGTGCCCCTATGCATCAGTACTCCTGTATCCCTTCGGTAAATTCCTAGCAGTGCTATTGCTGGGTCATTGGATAGATCTATTTTTAATTTTTTGAGGAACCTCCATACTGTTTTCCAGAGTGGCTGCACCAGTTTGCATTCCCACCAACAATGCAAGAGGGTTCCCATTTCTCCACATCCTACAGTCTCCTGATTTGTTCATTTTAGCCACTCTGACTGGCGTGAGATCTGAGTGTGGTTTTGATTTGTATTTCCCTGATGAGGAGTGACGTTGAGCATCTTTTCATGTGCCTGTTGGCCATCTGGATGTTTTCTTTAGAGAAGTGTCTATTCATGTCTTCTGCCCATTTCTTCATGGATTATTTGTTTTTCGGGTGTAGAGTTTGGTGAGTTCTTTATAGATTTTGGATACTAGCCCTTTGTATGATATGTCATTTGCAAATATCTTTTCCCATTCCATCGGTTGCCTTTTAGTTTTGTTGATTGTTTCCTTTGCAGTGCAGAAGCTTTTTATCTTCAGGAGGTCCCAATAGTTCATTTTGCTTTTAATTCCCTTGCTTTGGAGATGTGTCAGGTAAGAAATTGCTGAGGCTGAGGTCAGAGAGGTTTTTTCCTGCTTTCTCCTCTAGTGTCTTGATGGTTTCCTGTCTCACATTCAGGTCCTTTATCCATTTCGTGTTTATTTTTGTGAATGGTGTAAGAAAGTGGTCTAGTTTAATTCCTCTGCATGTTGCCGTCCAGTTCTCCCAGAACCATTTGTTAAAGAGACTGTCTTTTTTCCATTGGATGTTCTTTCCTGCTGTGTCAAAGATTAGTGGGGCATACTTTTGTGGGTCCACTTCTGGAGTCTCTATTCTATTACATTGTTCTCTGTGTCTGTTTTTGTGCCAATACCATGCTGTCTTGATGATTACAGTTTTGTAGTAGAGGCTAAAGTCTGGGATTGTGATGCCTCCCACTTTGGTCTTCTTCTTCAATATTACTTTGGCTATTCGGGGTCTTTTGTGGTTACATAGAAATTTTAGGATTGCTTGTTCTAGCTTCGAGAAGAATGCTGGTGCAATTTTGACTAGGATTGCATTGAATGTGTAGATTGCTTTGGGTAGTATTGACATTTTAACAATATTTATTCTTTCAATCCATGAGCACAGAATGTTTTTCCATTTCTTTGTATCTTCTTCAATTTCCTTCATAAGCTTTCTATAGTTTTCAACATACAGATCTTTTACATCTTTGGTTAGGTTTATTCCTAGGTATTTTATGCTTCTTGGTGCAATTGTGAATGGGATCAGTTTCCTTATTTCTCTTTCTTTTGCTTTATTATTGGTGTATAAAAATGCAACTGATTTCTGTACATTGATTTTGTATCCTGCAACTTTGCTGAATTCATGTATCAGTTCTAGCAGACTTTTGGTGGAGTCTGTCGGGTTTTCCATGTATAATATCATGTCACCTGCAAAAAGTGAAAGCTTGACTTCCTCTTTGCTAATTTTGATGCCTTTGATTTCCTTTTGTTGCCTGATTGCTGATGCTAGAACTTCCAACACTATGTTCAACAATAGCGGTGAGAGTGGACATCCCTGTCGTGCTCCTGATCTCAGGGGGAAAGCTCTCAGTTTTTCCCCATTGAGGATGATATTAGCTGTGGCCTTTTCATAAATGGCTTTTATGATGTTTAAGTATGTTCCTTCTTTCCTGACTTTCTTGAGGGTTTTTATTAAGAAAGGTTGCTGAATTTTGTCAAATGCTTTTTCTGCATCGACTGATAGGATCATATGGTTCTTATCTTTTCTTTTATTAATGTGATGTATCACATTGATTGATTTGTAAATGTTGAACCAGATCTGCAGACCAGGAATGAATCCCACTTGACTATGATGAATAATTCTTTTTATATGCCGTTGAATTCGATTTGCTAGTATCTTGTTGAGAAGTTTTGCATCCATATTCATCAGGGATATTGGCCTGTAGTTCTCTTTTTTTGCCGGGTCTCTGTCTGGTTTAGGAATCAAAGTAATGCTAGCTTCATAGAATGAGTCTGGAAGTTTTCCTTCCCCTTCTATTTTTTGGAACAGCTTGAGAAGGATGGGTATTATCTCTGCTTTAAATGTCTGGTAGAATTCCCCAGGGAAGCCATCTGGTCCTGGACTCTTAATTGTTGGGAGGTTTTTGATAAATGATTCAATTTCTTCCCTGGTTATGAGTCTGTTCAAGTTTTCTATTTCTTCCTGTTTGAGTTTTGGAAGGGTGTGGGTGCTTAGGAATTTGCCCATTTCTTCCAGGTTGTCCAGTTTGTTGGCATACAATTTTTCATAGTATTCCCTGATAACTGCTTGTATGCTGAGGAATTGGTTGTAATAATTCCATTTTCATTCATGATTTTATCTATTTGGGTCATCTCCCTTTTCTTTTTGAGAAGCCTGGCTAGAGGTTTATTATGTTAATTTTTTCAAAAAACCAACCCTTGGTTTCATTGATCTGCTCTACAGTTTTTTAGATTCTATATTGTTCATTTCTTCTCTGATCTTTAGTATTTCACTTCTTCTGCTGGGTTTGGGGTGTCTTTGCTGTTCTGCTTCTAGTTCCTTTAGGTGTGCTGTTAGATTTTGTATTTGGGATTTTTCTTGTTTCTTGAGATAGGCCTGGATTGCAATATATTTTCCTCTCAGGACTGCCTTTGCTGCATCCCAAAGCATTTGGATTGTTGTATTTTCATTTTCATTTCTACATTTTTTTAAAATTTCTTCTCTAATTGCCTGTTTGACCCATTCATTTTTTAGCAGGGTGTTCTTTAACCTCCATGCTTTTGGAGGTTTTCCAGACTTTTTCCTGTGGTTGATTTCAAGTTTCATAGCATTGTGGTCTGAAAGTGTGCATGGTATGATTTCAATTCTTTTATAATTATGAAGGGCTGTTTTGTGACCCAGTCAGTATGTGATCTATCTTGGAGAATGTTCCACGTGCACTTGAGAAGAAAGTATATTCTGTTGCTTTGGGATGCAGAGTTCTAAATATATCTGTCAAGTCCATTTGATCCAATGTATCACTCAGGGCCCTTGTTTCTTTATTGATCCTGTGTCTACATGATCTCTTCATTGTTGTAAGTGGGGTATTAAAGTCCCCTGCAATTACCACATTCTTATCAATAAGGTTGCTTATGTTTGTGAGTAATTGTTTTACATATTTGGGGGCTCCCGTATTCGGCACATAGACATTTATAATCGTTAGCTCTTCCTGATGGATAGACCCTGTAATTATTATATAATGCCCTTCTTTATCTCTTGTTACAGCCTTTAATTTAAAGTCTAGTTTGTCTGATACAAGTATGGCTACTCCAGCTTTCTTTTGACTTCCAGTAGCATGATTGATCACCATCCCCTCACTTTCAATCTGAAGGTGTCCTCAGGTCTAAAATGAGTCTCTTGCAGACAGCAAATAGATGGGTCTATACACCAATAATGAAGCAGCACACAGAGAAATCAAGGAATCAATCCCATTTATAATTGCACCTAAATCCCTAAGATACCTCAGAATTAACCCAACCAAAGAGGTAAAAGATCTATATTTTGAAAACTGTAAAACAATGAGAGAAATTAAAGATAACACATAGAAATGGGAAAAAACATTCCATCACCTGGATTGGAAGAAGGAATATTGTTAAAATGTCTATACTCCTCAAAACAATCCACACATTCAATGCAATTCCTATCAAAATACCACTATCATGGGGCGCCTGGGTGGCTCAGTTGTTAGGCATCCGACTTCAGCTCAAGTCATGATCTCGCGGTTCGTGAGTTCGAGCCCCATGTCAGGCTCTGTGCTGACAGCATGGAGCCTACAGCCTACAGGTTTGCATTCTGTGTCTCCCTCTCTCTCTGCCCCTCCCCCACTCACACTCTGTCTCTGTCTCTCAAAAATAAATAAAAATGTTTAAAAAATTAAAAAAAAATCAAAATACCACCAGCATATTTCACAGACCTAAGACCTGCTTTATATTGAAGGACAAAAGACCCAAAATAGCCAAAGCAATCTTGAAAAATAAAATAAAAGCTGGAGACATCACAATTCCAGACTTCAAGTTATATTACAAAGCTGAGGTAATCAGGACAGTATGGTACTGGCACAAAAACAGACATATATATCAATGGAACAGAATAGAAAACCCAGAGATGAATCCACAATTCTATGGTCAACTAATGTTTGACAAAGCAGGAAAGAATATCCAATGGAAAAATGACAGTTTCTTTAACAAATGGTATTGGGGAAACTGGGCAGCAACATGTAAAAGAATGAAACAGGACCATTTCTTACACTATACACAAAAATAAATTTAAAATGGATTTAAGATATCGGTGTGAGACAGGAAACCATTAAAATCCTAGAGGAGAACATAAGCAGCAACCTCTTTGACCTCAGTCGAAACAACTTCCTTTTTTTTTCTTCTATTTATTTTTTAATTTACATCCAAGTTAGTGAGCATATAGTGCAATAATGATTTCAGGAGTACAATCTGGTGACTCATCCCCCACATATAACAACTAGTGCTCATCCCAACAAGTGCCCTTCTGTCCCTTGCCCATTTAGCCCATTCTCCCACCCGCAACTGCTACAGCAATCCTCAGTTTATTCTCTGTATTCAAGAGTCTCTTACGATTTGTCCCCCTCCCTGTTTTTGTATTCTTTTTTGCTTCCCTTCCCTTGTGTTCATCTGTTTTGTATCTTAAATTCCCCATATGAGTGAAGTCATATGATATTTGTCTTTCTCTGACTAATTTCGCTTAGCATAATACCCTCCAGTTCCATCCACGTAGTTGCAAATGGCAAGATTTTATTCTTTGTGATCCCTGAGTAATATTCCATTGTATTTATATACCACCATATCCATTCATCTATCGATGGACATTTGGGCTCTTTCCACACTTTGGCTATTGTTGATAGTGCTGCTATAAACATGGGGGTGCATGTGCCCCTTCGAAACAGCATACCTGTATCCCCTGGATATATACCTAATAGTGCAATTGTTGGGCCATAGGGTAGTTCTATTTTTAATTTTTTGAGGAGCCTCCATACTGTTTTCCAGAGTTAGCCAGAGCAACTTCTTACTTGACGTGTCTCCAGAGGCAAGGGAAGCAAAAGGGAAAATGAACTATTGGGACTTCAAGATTAAAAGCTTCTTCACAGCAAAGGAAACAATCATCAAAACCGAAAGGCAGCCTATGGGATGGGAGAAGATATTTTCAAATGACATATCTGATAAAAGGGTTAGTATGCAAACTTTATAAAGAATTTACGTAACTCCCAAAAAACAAATAATCCAGTGAAGAAATGGGCAGAAGACATGAATAGACACTTCTCTAAAGAAGACATCCAGATGGCCAACAGGCACATGAAAAGATGCTCAATGTCACTCATCATCAGAGAAATGCAAATCAAAACCACAATGAGATACCACCTCACACCTGTCAGAGTGGCTAAAATTAACAACTCAGTTAACAACAGAGGTTGGCGAGGATGCAGAGAAATGTGAACCCTTTTGCACTGTTGGTGAGAATGCAAACTGGTGCAGCCACTCTGGAAAACATGACAGAGGTTCCTCAAAAAGTTAAAAATAGAACTGCCCTGTGATCTAGCAATTGCACTACTAGGTGTTTATCCAAAAGATACAAAAATACAGATTTGAAGGGGTACATGCATCCCAATGTTTACAGCAACATTATCAACAATAGCCAAACTATGGAAAGAGCCGAAATTTCCACCAACTGATGAATGGATAAAGAATATGTGGTGTGTGTATACATACACACACACACACAGGAATATTACCCAGCCATCAAAAAGAATGAAATCTTGCCATTAGCAATGATGTGGATAGAGCTAGTGTGTATTATGCTAAGCGAAGTAAATTATAAAAAAGGCAAATATCATATGATTTTACTCATATATGGAATTTAGGAAACAAAACAGATGACCATATGGGATGGGAAAAAAAAGAGGGAAGGAAGCAAACCATAAGAGCCTCTTTTTAAAAAAAGTTTTACTTATTCCTTTTAAGAGAGAGAGAGAGAGGGAAGAGCAGAGAGAGGGAGAGACAGAATCCCAAGCAGCTCTCCATGTGCAGAGCTGATGCAGGGCTCAAACTCATGAGCCATGAGATCATGACCTGAGCCAGGATCAGGGGTTGGATGCTTAATGGATTAAGCCACCCTGTGCCCCACCATAAAAAAAAACTCTTCATGATAGAGAACAAACAGGGTTGATGGAGGGAGGTGGGTGGGGGGATAGGTTAAATGGGTGATGGGCATTAAGGAGGGTACTTGTTAGGATCAGCACTGGGTGTTATATGTAAGTGATGAATCACTAAATTCAACTCCTAAAAACAATATTACATTATATGTTAACTAACTAGAATTTAAATAAAAATTTGAAAATAAAAAAAAGAAGTCAGCTTCAAAAAAAAAAAAAAACTACAAAAGATAGGGACAGCTGCAAACAGTTGAATATTAATTGGATATTTAGGAATTATTGTTAATTTTCTTAGATGGCAATGCAGTTACACTGGTTTGTGGCAGTTGAAAAAGAAACTTCTGTGTAAAAAAATGATTTTTAAATTCATGTTAACAATTCATAAAATTGACATAACTCTAATATATAAATAAATTTTTTATTCAAAAGAGAAATATAGCATTTCACATTATTTCTCTCAGGAATCACTGTCTTTCCTTGTCTAACATCCAGTGTCTAAAACTGTTTCCATATATTTTGTCTGGATTGTTAGTTTGTTTCAGGAAGGAGGTTAAATATAGTCTCTGTTACTCCATCTTGGCCAGAAGCAGAAGTCCAAGCAGTGATGGTACAAATAAAAACAGATGTTCTATTTTGGAAAGCAAGCTGATAAGATCTACAAAAATGAAAACTGCAGATATTCACTGGAAAATGCTCCTCTCCTCTTCTGGGGACATAGTCCATAGATAAGCTATACAAATATATATGTACGAGTATATATATACACATATATATCACATAATGCATGTGTTATATACATAGCACATAATGTATGCTATGTATAATAATTGTTACGTATGATAAATAGCAGTAATAATAACAAAACACCACAAAATAAAAACTAGACATAAGAGAATGTTCATAAATAGTGGAATAGTTGGATGCAGTTTACTACAGGGAATATTATTCAGTCATTAAGGTAGATAAATGGAAACCTTACCAAATGACCCGGAGGGATTTCTCCATGGCGTTGTTAAGCAAGGATAGTAAGGGAGAAGTTGTATAATACAATCCCATCTTTTCAGAGAAAAAAAGACCCCATATATACATGTGTGCATATATGAGCATGTGTGTGGGGGGGAGGTATGCATGTGTTTATATTGTATTTGGATAAGTGAGCATGAATTTGAATAAAGAAATATACACAGCAGATTATTAATAAGGATACCTGAAAGACAAGAGAAGATGATGTTAGTGAGTGAGGAGAAAAAAGAAAGAAGGAAAAGATGTATTTTCTTAAAAAGTATAAAATTTTATCACACAAGCTAAACCAAATCTCTAGATCAATGAGATCATGGCAATAATTTAAGTTAATTAATTTACCCAATGCCTTGACTATTTTAAAGTTTTAAAATTTAATTTTTATACAATGTTACATTAATAGAGGCATGGAATATACACAAGACTCAAATAAGATTTCAGAGATGAAAACTACAATGTCTCAGATGAAGAATTCACTGGATGAAATTAATAGTGGATTCGAAATTTCATAACAAAAAGTTAGTCAACTTGAAGCAATAAACGTAGAAACTATTGAACATGAAACACAGGGGTAAAAAAGGAATTTTAAAAATAAAAAGAACACCAGTGAGCTATGGGACATCAACCTAATATATGGGAATTGGATTCCTTTAAACTAAAAATCAATAACTACAAGATACCCAGAAAATTCCAACATGTTTGGAAATGAAGAAACACTTTCTAAGTAACCCAAGGGTCAAGAAAGTTTATAATGGATGTTAGAAGGTATTTTAGCTCAACAATGAATACAAAACATACCAAAATATATAAGGTGCAGCTAAAGCAATATTAAGAGGGGAATGTATAGCTTTAATACATTTATTAAAAAGAAGAAAGATTTCAAATTAATGATGCAGGCTTCTATTCAAGAAGGAGAGTCTTTCAGTACTTGAGAAATTGGATGTCTGTATGAAAAAAAAATCAACCTTGATCTCTAACTCACGTCATATCAAAAATCTATTTTCAGATGACTTATAGACCTAAATGTGGAAGGTAGAATTATAAAGCTTTTAGGAAAAATAGGAGAATGATTTCATTACCTAGGAGTAAGCAAAGATTTCATAGGACACAAAAAGCAGTAACCCTAAATAAAAAATTTACAAAATAAACTTAATTGAAATTTAAAACTTTCACTCACCACAAGTCACCATTAAGTAAATGGAAAGGGAAACCACACACTGGGAGAAAACGGTCACATTACTTGTTACAATGCATGTATTTGACAAAGGACTTATATGCAGAATATAAGAAGAACTCCTATATATTAAGTATAAGAAAGATAAACATCCCAATTAAAAATGGACAAAATAACTTGAAAAGAGACTTCATAAAGAAATATATACAGATGGTCAATAAACGTATAAAATGGTGTGCAGCATCATTAATCACGGGGGAAACAGAAATGAAAGCCACCAGTGCGCACCCTCCAGAACAAATACAATTAAAAAGATTGTCAGTGGCAGGTATAAGTGAATCTGTGGGACAAGTAAAACTCTCATATTGCTGATAAGAGTATAAAATGGTAAATCACTTTGCAAAACTGTTTGAAAGTTTCTAATAAAGCTGAACATGCATATTTCTCTTGGAGAGAAATATGCATACATCTTCACAAAATAGCTTCTACAAGAACGGTTATAGAACCCTACTTCATAGTAGCCCTAAATAGGAAACAATGCCAAATTCCATCTATAGGTGAATGGATAAACAAAGAGCGTCATATACATACGATGGACTATTACTCAGCAATAAAAAAGAACAGAGTATAGATACAATTCATCACCACTATTTGTGGATTCTGTCACTGAGAATTTTCCTATTTGCTAAAATGTATGTGAAAACCTAAAATCAATATGGCACTCATGGTCATTCATGGACACACATAGAGTGGTGAAAACTCTGAATTGCCTGGCATGCATGTTTCCAGTGAGGATGAATAATGCCATGTTCCGTCTATTTCAGCCCTCATACTGTAAACATGCCTTATTGTTGTGGTCTATTCTGTGTTTTTTCAAATTTTTGATGGCGATTTCACTGTTCAAAATGGCCCAAGTGTAGTGCTGTAGTACTAAGCATTTCTAAGTGCAAGAAGGCTGTGCTGTGCCTTACAGAGAAAATACATGTGTTGGATAAGCTTCTTTCAGGCATTGTAGCTCATGCAGTGCTCTTGGCAGTGAGTTCCACGCTAATGAATCAACAATATATATTAAATAAGGCATCTTTAAACAGAAATACACATAAAACAGGATTTGCTTTGATTTTGCTTGTTTACATGTATTAATCAGTTGATATATGTTTATATATATTGGTATGTTTGTTTATATGTGTTGATGAGGTGATGAAATTGTTATGACTGAAACTCACAGGAACCTGCCCCTATATTTCCCCTAGAAACAATGACCCAGTATTTGCTAATTCAATGTTTGTGTAAAATTTAGAGAACACCATTACTAGTAATTGACTACATGCAACAGCATGGTTGAAACTCATAGACACTGTGAACCACGCACAAAAGGGGATGTACTGTAGGATTCCATTTGTATGATCTCTAAGAACAGCAAATCTAATGGAGGTTGGAAAAATGATGAAGGGGAAGTACCCATTGGAATAGCATAAGGACACTCTTCGGGTTGATGGAAATGTTTATACCTTGACCAGGGAGGTACAAATTAAGATAGAACATGAGAATTGGTTCTAAGTAATGACTTCTCAGCTTTTCCAACCTATCACTTCAGGTTTGCCAGCTGCAATGTTCTACAGCCACAAGGTGGCAGTGTTGTAGAAGTGACCAAGATTCTGGCTGAAATTTAAGTTCCTGTTCTTTCTAGTTCAGATCCTTAGTTTCAGGTTGTCTTCCACCCTCCTTTAAGTAATCTACAACCTCACTTGTGACACAGTATGAACAATATCCTAGGGTGAGGACCCTGCATTGGTCACCGGCAAAACTGTGTCATGGCAAAGTACATACTTGAAGCCTGTGTCCCTTCCCTGGTCCTTCGTGCCACTTCAACTCCCTACTCCCTCCTAAGTTCCACTCCTGGATCCCCATCTCCAGTCCTTGGGCACCTGGTGCTCTTAGGCTGTCAAATTCAACAACTTGAGACTAATCTTTCATACTGGGAGAAGGTCACTTATAGGACCTTACAAAACAGAAAAGTATATTATCCCATGTCATGTAATTGATGTTTCTAGCAGTAAAATTTGGAAATGGAGTAAATGCTTGTGAGTTGGGGAATAAAAAGTGCTTCAGTTTGTTAAAAACAGGACAAAATGGAGTTGTTTATGCTAAGCCCCACATCACCAAACCAAAAGTCAACTTGATTACACTTTCAGCACTCCCAGAAATGGAATCTTAAACCAGTCAATCAGGAATCACCTGATAAGCACTAGTTAGGTCATTCGTCTGGGATAGACCTCTGCCATCTCCCAAAGGATAGTAACGTTGCATAACTAACCTGCTTTTTTGCCACATGCAACTTCTTTGCTCCTGCTCCCTTTTGCCTATGAAAGTCTTTTATTTTGTACAGCTTCTTAGAGTTCCTTTTCTATTTGCCAGATTGGATGCTGCCTGATTTAATCACATTTTGTTCAAATAAACTCTTAAAATGCTTAATATGACTCATTTTATCTTTTAATGGTCCTTTTTCAGTCAGTCATTAACAAGACTGTACTAGATCTATATTGGAGGACTTGGTGGGGGGGGGGGGTTCAAGTCTATTATTAAGTGAGAAAAGCAAAATGCAGGGAAGTGTGCATAATACAACAATGACCAAGCACCCCATATGTGTATTTGTATAGAATTATATAGACATAAAGAAAAGTCTGGAAGGGTACATACCAGTGTTAACACTGTTTACTTGGGATGGGATGGGAATACCAGGAAAACAGTTCAAAAAGAGCTTCACTCTAAAGGATTCAGGTTAACAACAGTATGGATAATATTTTAATTCCATTTACTTAAGTTGCATTTTCTGTATGTATTCTATGTTTAAATAAATCTAGTTTTTCCTGAAAATGTTCTGCCTTTTTTATTATGCCAAGAACTTGCTCATGCTAAAATTATAAAAGTATTTTATCGCTGTTTCCTCTAGACAGTTTAATTTTATTTTATACTTGTGTCCTTAGTCCATCAGAAATTTATTTCCATAGAAGTCGTAAGGTAGGAGTTTAATAAAATTTTATTTTCAAACAGCCAGTTGACTGAGAAAATATCCTCTAACATTCGAAAAGGAGCTGTAGTGTATTGGCAGGCTCAGGCTCAGTGGCAAAGCAGTGAGAGTATGGCTTCAGAATGTGATTGTGATGCTGCCTTGTGGCACTGGAAGGGTGGGGAATCAAGATTGGGGACAGCAATGGTAGAACAGGGCCAGTGATGTGTGATTACAGCAGCTCATGCCTGTGCAACTCCTCTTGTTCACTGTGGCTCCTGCCATCCCTGATCTTGCCAAGATGGGAAGAGGTTACAGATTTTCTATTAGATTTTCAAAGGGTATCCTGCTCTCTAGGCTTTCATAGTGCCCTGTCTCAGAAACTGAGAGACAGAGACATGTTTCCTTGGCTTCAGGTAGAGTGGCCCCATCTATGACCCACTTCAGGGGCTGTTCTCTATCGGCAAGCAGTCAAATCTGTAGTCAAGGGCCTTGTGATTTCCAGTCCTTTCCAGCTTACTGTCTACCCAGGGCACACTTCTCAGAGGTTAGAAGCAGTAATCTTCACCTCCTCCTTTCATTGGATTCTTTATCTTAGTGCTCAGAGTTCTCATTACCATTTATTTTAGAGTCCCTCAGAACTAACAGGACTCCCAAGCCTACCTTGTAACCCTCAATCTCCCAGGGAGAGACTGTAGATTCTCCCAGGCACTTGCTCTCCTCTCTGCTCTACATGCAAGAAAGAAAAATGAATGTGCAATATAAAGACATCATTTCTGGTTAAGTAATGATAATTGAAAAATTTCTCAGAGCTGGGAATTTTCTTTGTTATACTGAAGACAGAACAAGAAGAATTAAAAGAAGGAATGTCAAGTAATATTAAAGGTTGGATTCCATTCCAAACTAGAATCAAAGGATAGAACATGTTAAAGTAGAAAGAAAACTCTCAAAGAACGGTAGAAAGCCGAGTGTAATAGAACAAAATAGGTGAGTCTTCAGAATCTATTAAAACAATGATGAGACAAGATAGGTGGGATCACATGGTTGGTTATAATAAAAGGGACAACTGGTCAAGAGGAATGATAAATTCCCAAGAAATGCAAATCTGATCGTGTCATCACAAATGGTTCAATACAGAAGGCAAGAGGTCTGGACCTGGAGAACGTGGTGTTTGCTGGGAGCTCTTGAATGGGCATGTACAAAGAGAAGATAGAAGAGGAGTAGAAGGGCATGGCATACACCTTGAATAATAGTGACAGGGAAGCTAAATTCTAAGTGTAATAAAGTCTGCTTTGTTGTTTTTTTTTTTAAGGTTATGGTGGTTTTACCAAAGAATCAAAGACATATTTTAGGGACATTAATAAACAAAGGGATGTGCTTGCACTAGGAACTCAAAGGGTAATGTTGATTGATGGTGGCTTGATATTTGTGTTATGGGTTGAATTATGTTCACCCAAAATATATGTTAAAGTCCTTCCTAACCACCAGTACTTTATAATGAGACCCAATTTGGAAATATGATCATTGCAGATCTAATTAATTAAGGTAAGTTCATACTACAGTAGTGTGGGCATTTAATTCAATATGATTAGTGTTCTTAAAAGACGAGAGACACACACAGGTAGGAGAATTCCACGTGAAGACACAGACACATGACTGGAGGGTGCCATGTGATGATGGGGACAAGGATCAGAAAGATACAGCTGCAAGCCAAGGACTATCAAGGTTGGACATCCGCCACCTAGAACTAAGAGGAGGCAAGGAAGGATTCTGTCTAGACTGCCCAAAGAAGGATGGCCCTACTAACACCTTGATTTTAGACCTTTGGTTTCTAGAACTATGAGACAATTAATTTATGTTGCTTTAAGCCACTTGGTTTGTGATACTTTGTTATGGCAACACTGGGAGACTAAAAGAATTAGGCATCTTTTTGTGATGGAATCCTTTCTTGCCTGTCCCTCTCCTTCACATGGTTTTCATTGTTGATGGGGGAGACCTTTGTAAGCCAGCTGCTGTCCAGTCTCACACTTGTTCTCTTAGACACGATTTCACTTGGGAAGACCAAGTTTTCAAAGCTTGTGTTAGGTACCAGTGTCTGGGTATGACTCTAGAGATGTTTTTGCTCATTATTCTGCACACCTTTTTCATGTGGGCTTAGGCAGATTTTTTTCTCTCAGCAAGAAAGGCAACAGGCTTGCCACTGAACTCTTTCTCCAATTCATGGGAAATAGAGGAAAGATCATAGTTTAGGACAGAGAACTCAAGATAATCATATCTTTCTATCACCAACTTCAATTTCCTTAGGTGCTGTGATATTCATCTACTGGCTAAGGCTTGAGGTCAAAGGTAATTTCCAACTTCAGGAAAGCTTGAGAAATGACAGACTGGAACACATCTGACTATGTCATTGGATTCTACATCTTCGTACTTGACTGAATATGGCCTTTTAATCCCCTAACCATTAGTCTAGGAAAAGTGTGAGTGGCAAGATTCCACATCTTTTTTTTTTGAGAAAGTTTTATACCTGGAAAATATGGACACATTATGTCTGGAATTCAACAGGTACTTGGCAAATTCTTATGGATAAGCTGAAGAAATTATAGGACATGAAAAGAGAAAAATCAATAGGTTAATATTTATTGAATACTCAGATTGAAAGCATGTGGAAACATTGGGCTATGCCATCTTGAAAGGAGGGTTTTATTTTCATGATGTGGAAATCTGTCAAGTGCCCAATTCTGGATATAATTAGTCTTAATAATTAGGATGAAGGTATAGAAAACATGTAGTGCAAATTTGTAAATAGATCAGCAAATAGAAATATAGCAAATAATACCACAAAAAATCAGGAAGATATCGTGTTGGCTTATGTACTTGATTTTTTTAATGTTTACTATTTTGAGAAAGAGTGAGAGAGAGCGAGAGCATGCATGAGCAGGGGAGGGGCAGAGAGAGAGAGAGGGAGAGAGAATCCCAAGCAGGCTCCATGCTGTCAGCACAGAGCCCAACGTGGGGCTTGATACCCCAATGGTGACCTGAGCCGAAATCAACAGTTGGATGCTTAACTGACTAAGCCACCCAGGTGCCCTGTACTTGATTTTGGCTTTGGGAAAATATGACTTCCAGTTATTCAGGTGCCATTTATCTATCACAGGAGGTTCTGATTCAAGATGGCAATGTAGGGCAATCCCGAACTCATGTCCTCTCACAGACCCACTGAATTTACATATAGAATAATTTCTTCTGAAACAAACCCCAAACTAGTGAGTGACTCCTTTTTTTAATTTAATTAACTGTATTTTAATCTTCCTTTTCTTTTTTTATTGTTTTAATTTTATTTAAATCCAAGTTAGTTAATATATAGTGTGATAATGGTTTCAGGAGTAGAATTTAGTGATTCATCACTTACATATAACAGCCAGTACTCATCCCAACAAGTACCCTCCTTAATGCCCATCACCCATTTAGATCATCCCTCCACCTAAATCCCCCCCCAGAAACCCTTAGTTTTTTCTCTATATTTAAGAGTCTCTTATGGTTTGTTTCCCTATTTTTATTTTATTTTTCCTTCCCCCCCGCCCCCACGTTCATCTGCTTTGTTTCTTAAATTCCATGTATGCGTGAAATCATATGATATTTATCTTTCTCTGGCTGACTTACCTCACTTAGCATAATACACTCTAGTTCCATCCACATTGTTGAAAATGGCAAAATTTCATTCTTTTTGATTGTTGAGTAATATTCCATGTGTATATATACCACATCTTCTTTATTCATCAGTTGATGGACATTTGGACTCTTTCCATATGTTGGCTATTGTAGATAATGCTGCTATAAACACTGCAGTGCATATGCCCTTTAGATCAGTATTTTTGTATCCTTTGGATAAATACCTAGTAGTGTAATTGCTTGGCCATAGGACAGCTCTATTTTTAATTTTTTGAGGAACCTCCATACTGTTTTCCAGAGTGGCTGCATCAGTTTGCATTCCCACCTAGCTGAGTGACTCCTATACATTAGGCAAATGAGAAAAAAACCTACATCAAAATGGGTAGAAGAGCAGTAAATGGCTACATTCAGAAATAAGAAAATCTCAACTAAACAACCTAACTTTATACCTCAAGGAATAAGAAAAAGAATAAAGGAAGCCAAAAGTTAGTAGAAGAAAGGAAATAACAAAGATCACAGTGGAAATAAATGAAATGGAGATTAAAAAAAACAATAAAAGGGGTGCCTGGGTGGTTCAGTTGGGTAAGCATCTGACTTCAGCTCAGGTCATGAACTCACTGCTCATGAGATCGAGCCTCACATCAGGCTCTGTGCTGACAGCTCATAGCCTGGAGCCTGCCTCAGATTCTGTCTATGTCTGTCTGCCACTCCCCTGCCCATGCTCGCTTTCTCTCTCTCTCTCTGATATAAATAAACATAAAAAATTTTTTAAAAACAATAGAAAAAAATCAATAAATCTAAGAGCTATATTTTTAAAGAAAAAAAAAAAAACTGGAATGCCTGGGTGGCTCAGTTGGTTAAGCATCTGACTCTTGACTTTGGCTAAGGTGATGATCTCACAGTTTGTGAGTTCGAGCCCCACATCAGGATCCATGCTGACAGCATGGAGTCTGCTTGGGATTCTCTCTCTCTGCCTCCCTCCCCACCTCTCTCAAAATAAATAAATAAACTTCAAATTAAAAAAAAAAAAACGTGACAAGCCTTTACCTAGACTCACCAAGAAAGAGAAAACTCAAATAAATACAATCAGAGATTAAAGAGGAAATGTTACAACTGATATCACAGGAATACAAAGGATCATAAGAGACTGCTGTGAACAGTTATATGCCAACAAATTGGAAAATCTAGAAGAAATGGATAAGTTCATAGAAACATACAACCTACCAAGACTGAATCATGAAGAAAGAGAAAATGTGAACAAATTACTAGTAAAGCAATTGAATCAGTTATCAAAAACCTCCCAACAAACAAAAGTCCAGGACCAGATGGCTTCATTGCTGAATTCTACCAAACATTTAAAGAAAAATTAATACCAACTCTTCCCAGGCTTTTCCAAAAGAATAGAAGAGGAGGGAATACTTACAAACTCATTTTATGAAGCCAGCATTACCTTGATTCCAAAACCAGATAAGGACACAACAACAACAACAACAACAAAAAAGAAAGAAAAAAAAGAAAGAAAGAAAGAAAGAAAGAAAGAAAGAAAGAAAGAGAAAAAAAAAAGAAAAGAAAATTACATCCCTAATAAATGTATATGCAAAACTCTTCTACAAAATATTAGCAAGCCAAATCCAACGATACATTAAAAGGATGATACACCATAATCAGGTGGAATTTATTCCAGGGATGCAAGGATGGTTCAATATCCACAAATTAAAGTGATACGTCACATTAACAAAATGAAGGATAAAAATCTTATGATCATCTCAGTAGATGCAGAAAGAGCATTTGCTAAAATTCAACATCCATTTAATAAAAACCCTCCACAAAGTAGGTATAAAGGGAACATATCTCAACATAATAAAGTCTGTATATGACAAACCCACAGCCAACATCATACTCAATGGGGAAAAGCTGAAAGATTTTCCTCTATGATCAGGAACAAGACAAGGAAGTCCATTCTTACCACTTTTATCCAAATTGTACTGGAAGTCCTAGCCAGAACAATTAGGCAAGAAAAAGAAATAAAAGGCATCCAGATAAGAAAGGAAGAAGTAAAACTGTCACCATTTGTAGGTGACACAATATTATATATAGAAGACCCTAAAGACTCCACCAAAAAACTGTTAGAACTAATAAAAAAATTCAATATAGTTGCAGGATACAAAAATCCACATACAAAAATCTGTTGCATTTTTATACACTAATAATGAACTATCAGAAAGAGAAATTTAAAAAACAATTCCATTTGCAATTGCATCAAATGGGATTAACTACCTAGGAATAAATTTAACCAAGGAGGTGAAAGACCTGTAACTGAAAACTATAAGACACTGATGAAAGAAATTAATGAAAATACAAATAAATGGAAAGATATTTCTTGTTTCATGATTGGGAGAATTAATATTGTTAAAATGTCCACATTATCCAAAGTAGTCTACAGATTCAGTGTAATCCCTGTCAAAATTCTAATGACACTTTTCACAGAAACAGAACAAACAATCCCAGTACAGACAAAGCAATTTTGAGAAAGCAGAACAACCTGGAGGCATCATGCTTCCCAATTTCAAACTGTCTTACAAAACTACAGTAATCAAAAGAGTATGGGTATTGGCATATAAACAGACAGATAGATCAATGCAACGAGATAGAGATCCCAGAAAGAAATCCATGCATATATAGTCAATTAATTTATAACAAAGGAACCAAGAATATACAAAGGGAAATGACAGTCTCTTGGATAAATGATGATATGAAAACTGGGCAGCCACATGCAAAAGAATGAAACAAAACCACAATTTTTTTTAATGTTTATTTTTGCGCACTAGAGAGAGAGCGAGGGAGGGGCACAGAGAGAGGGAGACACAGAATCCAAAGCAGGCTCCAGGCTCTGAGCTGTCAGCACCAAGGCCGACACGGGGCTCAAACTCGTGAACGATGAGATCATGACCTGAGCCAAAGTTGGGCGCTTAACCGACTGAACCACCCAGGCGCCCCAAAACAAAACCACTATCTTAAACCATACCCAAGAATGAACTCAAAAGGGAATAAAAACTTGAATGTAAGACCTGAAACCTGAAAAATCCTAGAAGAAAACAAAGGTGGTAAGCTCCTTGACATTGGTATTGGCAATGATTTTTTGGATTTGACACCAAAAGCAAAGGCAATGAAGGCAAAAGTAATAACTAAGTGGCGCTATATCACACCAAAAAGCTTCTGTGCAGCAAAGGAAACCATCCTCAGAATGAAAAGGCAACCTACCAAATGGCATTAAATATTTGCAAATCATATATCTGATATGGGGTTAATATCCAAAATATATCAAGAACTCATATAACTCAACAGCATAACAACAAATAATCCAACTAAAAAATGGGCAGAGGATCTGAATAGAGATCTTTCCAAAGACATACAGATGGTCAGCAGTTACATAAAAATGTGTTTGACATCACTAATCATCAGGGAAAATGAAGAAGGGCAAATAAAAACCACTATAAGATATCACCTCACACATGTTAGAATGGCTATTAGAAAAAAGATAAGAAACAGTAAGTGTTGGTGAGGCTGTGCAGAAAAGGGAACCCCTGTGTAGTGTTGGTGGGAATGTAAATTGGTGCAGCCAATGTGGAAAACAGTATGGAGGTTCCTCAAAAAATTAAAAATACACCTATCATATGGCCCAGCAATTCCACTTCTGGGTATTCATCTGAAGGAAATAAAACCACGAACTAGAAAAGATATCTGCAGCCCCATGATCATTGCAGCATTATGTACAATAGCAAGACACAAAAGCAACCTAAGTGTCCATCAGTGAATGAATGGATTTAGAAAATGTGGTATAAATACACAATGGAATATTATTCATCCATTAAAAAGAAGGAAATCTTGCCATTTCCAGCAACATGGATGGACTTTGAGGGCGTTAAGTGAAGTAAGTCAGGAAGAAAGACAAATCCTGTATGATCTCACTTATATGTGAGATATAAAAACAAAAACAAAAACAAAAAAAAACTGAATGTACAGATACAGAGAACAGATTGGAGATGGGGGGTGGGGCATAATGGGTGAAGTGGGTCAAAAGGTATAAATTCCCTGGTTATAAAATAAAGAAGTCCAGAGAATATAATGTGCATCATGTTGACTATAACTACACATTGTGATGATCTTTTTGTAATATATGCAAATACCAAGTCATTATGTTGTGTACCTGAAACTCATGAATTAATGTAATGTTTTATGTCAATTCTATCCCCCCCCCCCAAAAAAAACAAAGAAAGAAAAGAAAAAGAAAAAGACACAGGAGTAACTGCTGCTACTTTTTAAGGATGCCAGACAAACTGGGGGGAGGAAGGGGGAAGTCAACTCAATTGCTAAATCCCAAGAATGAGAGGGAAAGAGACAGACACAAAACCCAAGTGCAGAACAAGAAATATGAGGAAACATGAAACAAGGAGGGCTGGGAAAAAGTCACCATTAGGGATTGTGACATTATTTTTGGAGTACAGGTAAATTTCATCAAACCTTTAGGGTACCAATTATTATATTACTTATTTCATGAAGAAAAACATAGTGGCTTAAAAACAACATATGTGTATTACCTCTCGTGTCCGTGGGTCTGGAATCTGCAGCTTAGCCCAGTCCTCTGGTTCAGAGTCTCTCATAATGCTGTAGTCATCTCTGGGTTCAACTTGGGGGAGGAACTGCTCCCAAAGTCACTCGCATGGTTATTAGCAGGATGTGGTTGCTCAAGGGTTATGGGACTCAGCGATTCAGTTCCTTGCTGGCTACCGGCTGGACGCCTCCCTCGGTTCCTTGCCATGTGGGCTTCTCCACTGGGCAGCTCCCAGCATGGCAGCTGGCTTTCCTTGGAGCAAGCTAGCAAGAGAGGAAGAGAGTACAAAGCAAGTGGGCAGTCAGAATCTTTCTTGGAAGCCATTACTTTTGCCATATTCTATTTGTTTCAAGGAAGTCCAGCCCACACTCAAGGGCAGGGAATTACACAAGGATATAAATACCAAGAAGCAGAATAATCGGAGCCAAGAAGCTGCCTACTACATGGGGCATAACCAGAGGCTGATTCTGTCACAAGCAGCAATATTTGACAGATAAATATTTGTATTCCACCATTAAGGAGGATGTACATGTTTCCTTCTTACTCATGTTGAGTGGTATGCTAAGAGGATGTGGGGAAGGAGGTAGCAGATTTAAAAATGAGAATTGGGGCACCTGGGTGGCTCAGTTGGTTAAGCGTCCGACTTCACTCAGGTCATGATCTCACAGTTCGTGAATTCGAGCCCCGCGTTGGACTCTGTGCTGACAGCTTGGAGCCTGGAGCCTGCTTCAGATTCTGTGTCTCCCTCTCTCTGCCCCTCACCTGCTCACACTCTGTCGCTCTCTGTCTCTCAAACATAAATAAACATTAAAAAACTTTTTTTTTTAATGAATCAAGGACGAAGGGAAAAACGAGAAAAATATTACACAAAGAAGGTGTATGCCCATAAACTAGAATTTCTATTCAAGTATTAAAATATTCTCAAAAGTCCCAGGAGACAGGACCGTACAAATGGAATAGTTTACATGACAATCTGCTGCTTAAAGACAACACAGAGTTCCAAGACCTTTGACTGACCCCACTCACCAAGAAATGCTTGCAAAGGAGAGGAGGAAGTACTCCCTAATACCTGAATGTGCTATTGTGAGAAACTTCTAGAGACACTTGGCAGACCTCTTCATATTTAAAATGAAAAAACCAATTAAAAATACCAAAAACAAAATGAACAAATTATCTTTTCAATGACTTTGTTTCCTTAAAAGGAGGAGTCTAAAAAGAGGAAGAAAAATCACAGTGTTGGGAGAAAATACTAGAATAGGCTCTCTCTTCCCTAATCTAGGCAGGTTGGTGATCTGGACCCTGCCCATCTCTCAGGCCTCCTCTCTCATCAGTCACTGAGGAAAATCTTGCTGCAGAAACTGGCTTCTCTGTCAGCAAAATACCAGCTCCTCCTCAAACCTCCTTTCCTTCAGGTCTGTGCTCAAATGTCACTTTCCCAGAAAGAGCCCTGACGGATATCTAAAATAGCATCGAACTGCCCCATCCTCTTACCTTGCTTTTATTTTTCTTTGTAGCAGTTACTACTTTCTGAAATTATATTATGGCTTTATTTTTTTTTTATATGTTTGTTTTATTTTGTTTGCCTGACTCTTCCACAGAGATAAAAGGCTCTATGAATTCCAGGTCTTTAGCTCCTTGATCTTCAGGACCTGGAGAAGCAAGCCATTGGCTCTTATCAATAGTCTGCAGGGTGAATTGAAAGCAAAAAATAAGTGAAGCCCCTAAAAACAACATGTCAGGAGAAGAGCATAGCAGAAAGGGGGCTGAAAATGTGAACAGGCAATGACAATTTGCTAGAACTTCGCTAATACAAACTCGTGCACAATGGGGAATATTTATGTTTGTGTATAATATGTAACTCATTTTTTAAACAATCCAGACTCAAATGACCTAATCTATATTAAGAAAATATTTAAGACCGTATATAGATATTTAAAACAGCATATGAAATACTTAAGACAATATATAAATCGGCCCACACAGCAGCTCTCTTTTTCCAGGAGCGCGCGCTAACTTGGTATTCTAAGCGAAGGTACTGAGTTCGCCCTCCCTCTTTTGTAAAATGTATTCTTGTCGCTATTTGATTGGCTGTTCCTCCTAGGTCCCCATTTGTCATTGGCTACAATGCCAGTCCATCACTCCCGGATTCAAGCACTCCATTGGCCCGCTGCCTTAGAGAGCTGTGGCTGGTTGCGCCCTGGCAGAAGGAGTTCCCCGGTGACGTCAAAGGCGGTCCCCGCCCACATTCCAAAGTATGGGCAGAGACTTCCCGCTGCCCAGCCTTAAAGGCGGGACAGGGCGGAAAGCCAGACTTCTGATTGGGTAGAGCGGACGAAGTGAGTATCCGACTGGTCACTGCCCTAGGTGGAGGCGGAGTCAGAGCTGGATCCTGGAGCCCAACTGAGAAGCTCTGGGGAGTCTCAAAGTTTGTGTCTGGAGCAGTAGTGGAAAGTGGGCTTACTGCGAAGGGATTTTCTTAGGATGAGAGCTGATCTCCTGCCTTTATTTTGGATGCGCGCCCAGCTTTAACCCCTTCAGCCTTCAGCCAGATACCTGGGCAGCCTGTCTCTCCCCGACGATTCTCAAATTTCCGAGGACATAGGACGGGAACCCTTGGCAGTTCTCTCTCAGGCAGAGAACGTTTTCCGTTCCAAGTGCATAAGCCACACGCGCCCAGGCGCACACACGCACACACGCACACACCCCCTGCGGAGCCGGACCTCACCCTCTGCGGCGGCCCTGCCCGCTCCCCTCCTGCCCTCAGCATCCTCGGCCCAGCGTCCCTCGGACCAGCATGGAGGTGCTGGAGAGCGGGGAGCAGAGCGTCCTGCAGTGGGACCGCAAGCTGAGCGAGCTGTCAGAGCCTGGGGAAACCGAGGCTCTCATGTACCACACGGTGAGGACTCGGCGGGGTGGGGAAGGGGCGCCTTGCAAGGGGGAGGTGTGGTCATCAAAGGAACAGCTGGGGACGGGGACCTGGGAAGGAAGTATCTGGGAAGAGGCAGGTATGCCCAGAGTGAAGAGATCTAGGGAGAGGTGTGGTTTTTCTGTCTGAACAGATAGACGCGGGCAGCTGGCCCTTTTAAAGTTTTAATAATAGTAATGACAGTTTGTATTTCTTTAGCAATTTGTACCCCCCCCCCCCCCCCCGAGCCTTTTTCACATCTGTAATGTCATTTGCTCTCGCTGGAAGAACTGTAAAGCAGAAGGGGGAGGTACTGGAGAATAATATGCCACTGTTTAGTTTGCTATTAATTTTGTGGGAAGGTTTTTAAAAAAACTAAACAAAGAGGCATTTTCTTTCTTTCGCTGTCATATTCTCTCTTTCTTTACTTTCTTGGTTATATTCCTGTAAGTACGTGTGTGTGTGTGTGTGTGTGTGTGTGTGTGTGTGTGTTGGAAAGGCCCCTTTGACTTTAGGAGGGAGACTACTTTATTTGGTTTCTTGAACTGTACAGCCAAGAAGTCTGCTTCCTCTCTCTTCAGAGGAAAGATCAGCAGAGTCTGGAAAATCTGAGGCAGCTGCGTATTTCAAAAAAGCTTTGGAGAAGGTGGGACAGCTCACCAGTTCTTTGTTCAGCCTTATGCCTCCAGGACCCCTTTTGGGGATCGAAATGTCACAGAACACTGCACATTTTCTGAAAGTTTCCATTTCAAATCTTTGGTTCTTAAATTTGCAAAATGAAATTTGTTTTCCCACAGCCAGCAATGTTAATATGATTTTATGTGAGATCCCTTTGGGGTTTTTTTTGTGTTTTTTAAATGCAGAAGTTTGTAATGAGAGAGAGAGAGAGGCAGAGAGACAACACTAATGAGAAAATGAGAAGCTTGCCTGTCTCCCCTTCATGATTTCTTTTAAGGGGGTGGGTGCCAGGATATTTGAAACTTTTGCAAAATGGCCTCAGGCTCCACCTCCTTGGCCTTTGCCTCTGGCTGACGTTATTTTGGGAAAAGGGATGAGGGCCTCCCTGTGATTCCCACCAAAGCGTTTGTGGTGGGGCAGTGGCGGAGAATGACTTGTTGAAAAAAATGCAGAGTGGGGCGCCTGGGTGGCGCAGTCGGTTAAGCGTCCGACTTCAGCCAGGTCACGATCTCGCGGACCGTGTGTTCGAGCCCCGCGTCGGGCTCTGGGCTGATGGCTCGGAGCCTGGAGCCTGTTTCCGATTCTGTGTCTCCCTCTCTCTGTGCCCCTCCCCCGTTCATGCTCTGTCTCTCTCTCTGTCCCAAAAATAAAAAATAAAAAACGTTGAAAAAAATGCAGAGTGCCGGGCTGAGAAGGAGAGGCAGTTCATGCTGGGGCAAAAGCCAGATGTGTAGCGTGATCTGGGTTTTGCTCACTGAGCCTTTTTTCCCCCCCGAGGAGACCACGTGGGTTGCCTTTGGCTCGGTGGCCCAGATGTGCTTCCTGTTGTCAGTGCAGAACTTACAGCACATTGGCCTTCGAGTATCTTCTGATAATTGGGTGCTCCAGGTGTTAGCCATTTGCAGAGAGGCAGTTCTTGCCTTTTGTTCTAACACATACTGTGAGCATGTCTCATCCAGCGGCTGTAATGCCACAGTTTTGGGGTTGTCTTTCAGCTGGTGGGATGAATTATGTCCAGGCGTATGCGTTCCCTTTCAGCCCGTGACTTGCATTTGTGAGATCACAGGCCAGGATTTGAAATGCTACCTGTGACTTGACATGAACTCCAGATGGGACAGTTTGGACTGGCTCTAATTAAGATCTTTATGCACAGTTTCAGGGGTAGAGACCTTAACATTCCTTTTGGTATTAAGGGCTCAGCTTTTCTATGTCACGGTGATGAAGCAGTGATGTGTGATTATTTTTCTTCCAATTTTATTTTATTTTATTTATTAATTTTTCTAGTTTTATTTATTCTTTTAACGACTTTTAGCTCTAATACTTAGGGATGTATGTCTCTTCTGGGCAGCTCACTCATACAAAATGCCACTCATCATTGCTACAAGTCCTTGCCCCTGTGTGTATGAATTAGTGTTGAAAGAGGTATTGGATTTAGTAGCACAGATGACTGGATTATATTCCTTCTAAACTAAGGGGAGTTTGGCAGAGATTTGAAAATAGATAACTTTCCCATCTGTTTCTTAAACTCTGTTGGGTATCCAGTTGCAGAACTGGTTATTATTACTGTTCGTCCAAAATGTGGAATGGCCTGACCTCCAGGTCTAAATAGGGATTTAGTTCCCACACGCATGATTGCTAATGCCCTGTTTTAGCAAACCTGTCACCTACCCGATTTTAAAAACATAGAAGGTTCACATTGCTTGAGGCTGGAGTGGTTAACATCTCTGGCGCCTTCTGTGAGCCATCAGGGAGCAATGTTTTTCTCATTTGGTTATTGTAAAGAAGACTTCTTGGCTCAGAAGGACAAAGGCTTGGAGGGCGACAGGTTCAAAGTCTACAAAATAATGAAGTGCACGGATAGACCGAATATGGACTTGCTCATTCAATCCTGAGTTGTTACAGCTTTGGGCTTCCTCTTGAAGCGTAAAAAATTGTTCCCTTACAGATGACAAAATATTATTTTGGGCCAGTCACTAGTGCTTTTATGAACACTGTTTCTTCAAGAGTGTGTACAGGCTAAACGTGGGCTCAGAAAAGGTGGATCTAAAAAACGAGAAGTATGTCTCTTACGGTTTGAAATCATTGTGAGAAAACTTGTTCCTTTCCCCCAAAACCTGCCTGGGTGTTGGGCATTTCTAATACGTATGTTGTGTTCCTCTAAGATTCTGTGCAAATTACATTTCTGGAAATTCACTGTGGGATGTTGTAATTCAAAGAGCAAAACAGGCTGTAAACTTTATATTATATATATACAGTTTAAATTCAGAAGGATGCTCAAGAAATAGATTATTGTTTCTGGCAAGGGGACCTGGGGACTGGAGGTCAAGGGAGGGAACAGGGGAGAGGGGGTTACTTACATACTATCCCTTTTGTACTGTTCTAATTTTTACCTCCTGAGTGTATTTAGAAAATGAAGAACTAAAGCTTACAGGCACCATGTAAAACTGGACTAGAGGTAATTTTAGCCTGAGTCTCCATAGGGGCAGAGGGGATCTGGTGCTCCATTAAAGCTCAACACCTCTCAAGTCCGTGGAGCCTTGGGTGAAGAGAGGAGGCAGGAATGCTTGGTGGAAAGGGGCTCTCAGGGTGGAGGATTAATAGTGGGTTTGGGTGTGATAAATTTTATGATCTTGGTACCTTTCTTATATCTCGGTTTAACAATCTGGAAAATAGGGATTTTTTTTTCAATTTTTGCAATGATTTTAATCTTTGTAAAAAATTATACGATGGGAACTACGAAGTCTTGGCAAAGATAATGACAGATGTTCTGCTTGTTTTCAATGCAATTCACGTAAATCCAGTACTTTGTAAGGTTCTTCAGTGGTTATGCACTAAAATTTTATATCTCGTTGGTTCTTAAAATAAAACGACTGATTCCAGACAGTGGGAGGTAGAGAGTTAAGGGAATGTTCAACCTGCCTGGTGTCCGGATGTGAAGGCCATCTGGCTTCCTCTTCTATCCCTGAGTGCCGGGATGGAGTTGGCTGATCTCACAGGCTGGTGGTTTCCCCTTCCTCCTAGCTGGCCCAGCAACTGATGTGGCTCCAATGGGATATTGGAGCTTTTGGGCTGATGTTCCACCTTGGAGATAACTCCTATTGTTGGCCTGTGGCCAGGTCCTGAGGGGGAACCTGGGTCCCTGTGGCTTGAGAATATCATTCATTACTTATCACCTGATCTCCACAAACTGAATGATAACTGGTGAGTTCACGTAGAATTGCAAAGCAAACATACTTTGTCTTCAAGGCCCTCACTTCACCATTCTTTACCTTTGTTTTCAGGTTTTCCTCCCTTCTTAGACCCCAAGGACTCACTGTAATGGTGTTCTGTTTCTAACCCCTCCTCTTAAATTTTGCTCTCATGAAAGATTTGATGAACTTATACTAAAAATTTAAATATTAGTAAGGCATAACATATGACCCCCTAAATGGGTGTTTACAATTACTTCAGCTCAAAAGGGTGAATCTGTAAATGGAGAACTTAAAGCAATATCCAGGTTGTACAGGAGGAATATTTGGGGAATAGAGGGAACTTTCACTATTCTTCCACTGTTCCATATATATGGCCCTTATTCATAGGGCAACCAGGTACATGTGTTGCTAATTTATCTACAATTTAACGGATTTTCATTGGCTTGGTGAAATTTCTTTGACCCATTATATTATTGTCTCTGAAATTGTTCTCATAGTGATAAAACAGGTTGGGGATGGGGAATTCAGGCACAGCCCTGAAGGATGAGACGGTGAGGCTGAGTTTTGTACTTGCCCTCTTTCTTTAATTTTTTTTTTTTAACACTTATTTATTTTTGAGAGACAGAGAGAGACAGAGCATGAGCAGGGGAGGGGCAGAGAGAGAGGGAGACACAGAATCCAAAGCAGGCTCCAGGCTCCAAGCTGTCGGCACAGAGCCCAACGTGGGGCTCAAATCCACAAACCGCGAGTCGATGACCTGAGCCCAAATCAGACGCTCAACCCACTGAGCCACCCCATGTACTTGCCCTCTTTCTTGAAAGACCCCTGAGTAATAGTATTCTATGGAAGCAGGGAGGTCTGATGTGAATTTGCTCTTACAAGAGATACGAGATATTGTATGTAGATTAATAATTGATTAATAATTATAAAGTTTGCAGCTGTAACTAACTGAAAACTGATTCAGATTGCTTATACAATAAGTAAATTATTATGTCATGTTGTAAGAGTCCTAGAAGTATGGCTCCTTGTTTGGCTCATTTGGCGACTCCTTGGTATCATTGTGGTCCTAAGTGCCATCCATCTATGTGCAGATTTCACCTTCAGGTTGGATGCAACCAGGAAGCAACTCATTCCCATATGAATTTCGGGTGTTCGATTCAAAATGACAAATGTCCAAAGGAAAAAGAGAGGTTGTATCTTCCTGTGTCCCTTTTTAGGATAGAAGAAACTTTTTTCAGAAGCCTATCAGCTGATTTTACTTTGAGTTTCGTTGGCAAGGATTGGGTCACTTGACCATCGTAAAACCAATGGCTGGAAAGGGATTTACATGATTGGCTCAGATCAGTCATTTGGGGATTGAGAAGCGATTGGAGGCTCAATCAGCATGACCATTGTAGTGATCCTTAGGAAAATAGTCTGAGTTGGCAGTCCTTTCTTTAGTGGGTTTGTTTGACCAATGGCTGTTTTCCTCACAGAGGTGGGCTAGCAAATGGAACATGTTTAAAATCTACAATAATTAGCCTTGGGAATAAAATATCGAACCAAGTACTGTGCCGCTTGCAAAGCTCTAAGGATGTTATTTAGCTGTGCTAATAGCACCCAATGAAGGAAGACCATAGAGACAGGAATAGCCTCTCCAAAATACACACAAAGGATATCTGGGAGAGTGTGCCACTGTGTCCCAACTCATTAACTAGAATTAACTATATTATCTGAACTGTCTGCATCAGGGTCAAATATCAGGACTGGAGGTAACTAAGTCCATGATCATGCTTATCATGCAAGACAAGAATGACTTGTTTCATTCGAGGGCCACACAACCTCTGATCAGCAGGTGGAAAGCTGAATGTCAGTGTTCAAAGAAGCTGTATTCTCAGTTGTTTATAGCTATTCAAATATTGACAAGCCCATGTGTGCCTGTTGGCATCTTGAACTACCTGCCTCAGTCTGCTATGGCTCAGACCTGTCTGCTGACTGACTTGGGGCAAATGGCCCTAGGCCTTGGTTGGGCCCTTAGTAGGGTTTTGAGCCTACCGTTGTAGGATGTCTGAATTGTCCAAGTGAGTGCTTTTATGAATGAAGGGAGTGTTCATGTTCCCTGCCCCTGCAGAGTCAGGATTGAAAGAAAATGATGAGACCCATGATCTTTGGGTCACCCTTGAACCTATTCCTCTTCCTCCCTGCTCATCACATGCTCTTCGTCTCTTCCAAATAAAGTTCTAAGTGACCTCGATTTTCCCTGAATCGATCACATAGGTCATCTGTGAGGCGCATAGGAGGCAATGGCCTGTATTGTCTACAGAGAATCTGAGGCCTTGAGCACTGAAGAGATTTGCTCAGCTGAAACACAAGCTCCTTGAGGACAGGGGACATGACTTTGGCTCTGCTGTCGTCCCATGATGCTTAGCCAAGTGCAGGATGCTCAGAGATACATAATTAAGTGGAGTGAGGCAGTCTTAGAGAAATGATACGCTTGGTGGCCTTGACCTCTTTTGTTAATATATTTTTAAAACTCTGAATTCGTGTAAATGCTTCTGCAAACCTGAAAATTTAGTGGAAAGCAACATGGGTCATTTGGCATCAATAACTTTTCTTGCATAGTTTAGGGAACAAGGTGGGAGTGTGGATGGCTGTCTAACAGTCCCAGTTTCCACTAGAGTGGCATTGCAGGCAGCATTGTGGAAAGGGTGGGCTTTTGAGCCAGGCAGATTTGGTGTCAAGGGCCATTGGTTCTCTAGTGACCTTCCACAAGTTACCTCACCTCTTTGGGTCACGGTTTCTTCCCATGTCACTGCCTGGCCCTGATAGATAGGCTTTTCCACTCTCTCCCCTAATCTGGGGAAGAGAGGTCCTCACCTCAGGAGTCTGACATCATTCGGGAAGCACGGGGGCCTGTAATTATTCTCTCTCACACATCTTCATTTCCTGTCCTTCTACCTTCTGCTGTAAACATACGTCTCTGCTGTTGCTCCTTCGTGCTCATTTTTTTCTCCCTTGTTTACTGCCAGGTTTTCTCAAACAAGTGGGCAATAGCTACAGTCTCCATTTCCTTACTTTCTGCTTACTTCCGCACCCTGTCTGTTCTGGTTCCTACTGTTGCTAGAAGATCGTCCAACTTCTGTCTAGCTGCTAAATCCAGTCTGTTCTCTGTCCTTACCTGCTAGGCCTCATGGAAGTAACTTGGCAGCATTGACCACAAGGTCATCTCCTAACTCATTCTTGCTTTTGGCTTCCGTGACGGTCTAGTGGGCTTAGCTTTTCCTTCTTCCCTGGCTTCCTTACTACCTGTTAAATGTGAGCAGTTGGTACCTTCTTTCTGTACGCTCTCCTGGGCTCCTCTGTCACCTTCAATACAGCTGGTTCTCAGATTTTCATATCTATTACTTGTCTCTTGATGGAAACTGGGAGCTCTTTGGTATAACCCAAGATTCTTCTGGGCCCTCATTGGCTGCGGAAGAGCTGTGGCTGGGTAATCCTTGAATCTTCATGATGCATTACTCTAAGAGTTGGGGACACTTTGAACCCCCTTAGCACTACATCCCATTTATCTCAGGGAATCTTTACTGACTCAGCTCTCCTGCGTATAGATGCATGAGAAGCTCACAGGTCATTACTGGGACACAGTTGTTTCTAGAGTCAGTGTCACCCATCACATGGAGGCTGTGTTTTGGCTGGGCTCGTGCTTATTCTTCAGATTGGGAAACACTTTGTGGTGTTCTGGGGTGGTATGTCTGATTTTTTCTAGGACTGTGTGGAAGGTCAGTGCAAAAATCAGACATAACCTCTTAGAATCATGTACCATGTATTCCTCTGTTGTGTATAACTGCTGTCAATCTCAGTTACAATTGCCTCATGTTGAACTGCCTGCCTTTGAACTGCTGTATTGTAGAGTAATTTATTTATATAGATTTTGCTGACATTACTGAAAAGCTTTGAGGTGTTATTTATTTATTTATTTATTTATTTATCTTTTTTAAAGAGTTGAGATGGGGTACTCTGAGCCACCCAAATTTCTATGCCTGCTTCTTGTTAGAAGTATAGACAGTGTCTCTTGGAAGAGAGTTCTTCCTTGGCTCATAAGGCATCTTGTGTGAATTCATTTTGTAACAAGTTTACTTGACATTCTGGGTCTCAGTTTATCCAGCTGTAAAATGCTGCATTTGTATCGCGTGGTCCCAGAGAGTTTTTTTAAACCCCGTAGTTCTATGCTGGATATCATGCTCCTACCCTTGCAAGGCTCTCAGCTTTAAAAAATGATTTAAAACACCAGTAAGTAGATTTAGTTGATTCCTTGTATAATTGGGGCAGCTAATTGGCAGATGTCATGCTGCATTTTGTAGCCTCTGTTTTCTGACTTAAAATCTTGCTTCAGTAAATCCCAGACAAAATAAAGAATGGAAAAACAGAGAGGCACAGAGGTAGGAAACATTTTTTTAACATCAGAAAAAAAAATCTTCTTCAGACTTCTTGGCAAATAAGAGGAGTCTGGAGGGAAAAAAATCCATAAACAGTTTCCTAGTTGTCTGAGTGGAAAATCCTGGTTTTTAACATTTCATATCTTGGAAATGTCTGAATAGTTTTTGTTTAAAGGGAAATTCCTTTTGGCTGAGAAAGAGCCTGCAGGATTCAAACTGATAGGGTGATGTTTTTAGAAAACTTGGAGGAAATAAGGATTTGTGATGAAAATGCTTTCTCACTGGCCAATTGTGTTAAGCAGAAATTTAAATCCAAGGTTACCAATCATAACATTGTAAAGGTTCAAACATTAACTCCTTCCTTCCCATGGCTTCCTGTCCACGCATCCTGGGGAAACATCTCTCACAGTCGGTCCTTCCTCCAATTTGAGGAACTTAATGAACTGCTTTTCTAAACCTGTGCGTGTTCTAGGCAGGAGGATATTACATTTGTGACCTTGTGGCCCTCCCAGTAGAGTGGGAAGGAAGATGTATAAACAAGTCATTAAATATCTGGTGTACCTTTTGCGTTAGAGCTGCATTCAAAGTATTTCTGGAGCGCAGAGAACACAAAGAGTTTGGGAACACCTCACAGAGCAGGTGAGATTTACAGTGGGTCCTGACGTATAAAACAGGAGTTCTTTAGGCAGTGGGAACAGCAAGTATAGAGTAGGAATGTGCAAAATGTCATGGTTGATTCTAGGAATCCCAAGTAGTTTTATGTACTTTGAGAGTAGGTGCCCTGCGGAGAGTGTTGGGGTATATGACAAGATCATAAAAGGTCTACATGCCTGCTTAACCATTTGGCCTTTCTTTTGTGGGCAGGAAGGTAGGAGGCTGTTAGGGCTTTTAACAAGAGGGACAGGAGCAGAAGTATGTTGTCGAAAGGAAACCCTAGTGGTTACGAAGGATGGATTGGAGGGTAGAATTAATGGTGGTGAGATGATCTGTGGCTGCCTATTTCAGCCGTGAGGTCGAACAAGACACCGTGAGGGCCTTGGACCCGACCGGGACGAGCACATGAATGCAAGCAAGGGCTGGGAGCCAGACCGGGAGACATGGGGACCGTGAGGGACCGTGAGGGGGATATGGGAGACCTCCTGTTTTCTGAAGTGGCAGACTGAGTTGGCGGGGCTTCCAGTGACCTGGAAAGGGGATATTTAGTGGAGGATCGCGTTCGGTGGGGAAAATAATGAGTTCCCTTTCAAACATTGATTCTAATGTGTCCATGGAACATTCGGAAAAGGCCTTTGGGAACTTGGATTTAGAGTTCTGGAGAAAAGTCTGGACTGAAGGTGTAGACTTGGATGTTGCAAGTCTAGTGGGGATCACTGAGGCCAATAGCCCACAGAAGCTGGTCCAGGGAGGTCAAATGAGAGTGACAAGTAAGAGAAAAGCTAAGGATGGAGCCCTGGGGGCCCTAGAAGGGTTGGCCAGGGAAGAGGAATCTGCAGATGGAACTCAGAAAGAGCCGATAGGAAAATGTGGAGAAAATCCAGGAAAATCCCATCACAGGATCCAAGAGAAGAGAGAATTGCTACAGAGTGGTTAAGATAAATAAAGACTGAGCGTGCACTGCAGCTGACTCCAAGGACTGTGTGCATGGCAGCTGAGCGCAGTGCCTGTGTCTCAGGGCCATGGCGGCCTCCCTGTGGTCTGAGCCCGTGGCATGCTATGTGGCATTGTGCTTAGCGGGTAGGGGCCTGGTTTCCAGGCAGGAGTGCAAGACAGACGGACAGCACCTAGGAGTAAATATGCACAGTGGGTAATGTACGCAAGGCTGCCTCTTTCTTTCCTTTGTTTTTACAGAAGCCTAAAACAATCCTTAAAATTGGCCTTGGAGACTGTCACAGTGCCCATGCACTTTTATGAAGGTACTTTCTTCATTCTTTTCTCCAGGCTGAGTCCATCTGTCCCTGGATGTCCTTCTGGCTGGCAACCAGGAGTTTATGCGTGTGTCCCTTTGTGCATGTGTCATTTATGGCCTTGGAGCATGCAGAAGGCTGGTCTCTGGACTCTTAATACCTGTGTAAGAGTGTTGGGATTTACCAAATGCCTGTAAGATGTGAGGCTTTGCTTTATTTCTTCTGACTCGTCCCACGAAGGAAGTATAGGGTAGACCCCACTGATTGCCAAAGATGGGTTTGATTACAGATAACATCAACTCTATTCAACAAGCAGAGAACCTAATTGGCCCCATTTTTGTATGATATGATAGTAGGCGAGGACAAATGGTTTTGCTATAAGAACATGAGCCTGAGGGTTTGCCAGTGGAAGGAACGGTAAAATAAATGATGCAGCTTCAAAGAAAATGTGCAGCTACAAGCAGTTCCTGGGTTTCGGGACCTACACAGGGGACTCTTGTGGGACACCCTGCAGCCACCTCCCTGCCCCCTCCATGCCCCCTGCATGTCCCCTGCGTGCTGCGGCTGACTTCTACCTTTGTTCTCTGCTGTGCTTGTGTGGCCCTCAGCCTCCTGGGAGATGAGCAACAGGCATGGGAGGAGGAGCTGGGCAGCCAGGACTGAGGGCCCACAGGAGGGCGAGAAGAGGAGGGGATGGGGAGGAGGGACAATTCCACTTCCCCCAGGGAGGAAGCAGGTGGCCCTTCTCAGCCCTGAGCAGAGCAGACACCTGTGAGGAAGCTTAGGAACCACCCCAAGTTTCAGCTGCACTGTGGGTTGAGTGGTCTCTTGGCTGCCTAGGTTGTTTCCTAGTCATCTTGTTTGCTGGCTTCTTATCCCATTCTTTCAGTAACAGAATGTCCTGTGAAGAACCTACGTTACAAACGTAAAAACAGTAGACTTAAGGGGCCTGGGTGGCTCAGTGAGTTAAGCATCCAACTCTTGATTTCTGCTCAGGTCACGATCTCAAAGGTTCAAGAATTCAAGCCCCAAGCGGGGCTCTACGCTGCCTGTGCAGCACCTGCTTGGGATATTCTGTCTCCCTCTCTCTTTGCCCCTCCCCTACGAATGGGTACGCTCTCTCTCGCTCTCTCTCTCAAAATAAAGAAATACACTTGAAACAAAATAGACTTAATTTTTTAAAATAGTTTTAGGTTCACAGTAAAATTGAGCAGCATGTATGACGAGTTCTTGCGCACCCCCTACCCTCCCGGCACTGTGCACAACCTCTACCACGGTGTCCGCATCCCGCTGCTACGAAGTTTGGAATGGGGAGTCAAGATTCATCAGCTGGGGTTACCTGAGGCAGCTTTTGATTTTAACTTTTTTTTTTTTTAATTAGTCACAGAGAGGCTTTCATTTTAGTCCAAGAAGCTAAATAGCTCACAAGAGCCTTAAATAGGTGTGTGTGTCCGGTGGGGGGGGGGCAGTTTTTTGTTTTATTTTAATAAAAACTTCAATTTAGGAGCAGCTGTAGAGATTTCAGCAGAATTTCGGTTAAGATATGGTATGTCCCCTTCCCCAACCTTCCATTTACAAGTGGCATAGGCACTCCTTTCCTTTGGAAAGGAGTTGGGATCGAGGGGGGAAATACCATGTTTTTTCATGACCAAAGCACCCTAATCCCATCTCTGTAGCTATGACTTTTAACTTCCTACCCCGAGATGGTATTCGGCTCTGAGGCCCTGCCAGGAGTTGTTTTTCTGGTTCTGCTCTGGATTTGCAAGTTTTCTTTCCAGGGCTCTCTGCAGCCCATGACCCACATTTGGAAGCAGCTGGAAGGCCTGGCGCCCTGGGCTGAGGCAGAGGAGGCCAGGACCCAGCCCAGGTGCCGACAAAGCTGCCCCCCACTGCTTGGGCTCCAGGACATCATGTTCTGACTGAAGGTGCCCACCACCCCCAGCCCTTGTCACCGTGGACGTTTTCGTGTGTGATGAGAAAGACGAGCAGAAAAATAGCAGCCAGAAAGCCATTTGGTGTTTCAGCTGTGTTTACATAGTAGGAACATGAGGTAGGTCGAAACCCAGCGTTTCCTTTTGATTTAAATGCACACTGATAGGAGGCAACTGAAATTCAGCCTGGCCCAGCTAAGAGGTGGGGTGGCTGGGTCGGTATGTGCAGCTTTCTTATTCCTGCCCTTCCTGGGTCTGGTGTGGGACTCTGAACATCCCATTGTCCGCTGATGGCTCAACAACTCAGCAGGGGGGGCAGTAGAAAAAGCAGAGATATGGAGTCAGCACAGACTTCATAAACCTTTTCACCAACAAGCAATTATGTGTTCAGTGCTTCCAAGCCTTGTTGGCATGGCACTCGTAGACCATGATGTTCTCTGCCGGGTGCACCAGAGCAGTGGGTGAGGCCGATCACGGCCCAGGGCCTCTGTCAGCTCCAGCCTCTGCTTGAGGCACTCCTTCGGCCCACTCGTTGTGCTGAGCACAACATAGGTAGTCAATAAAATACTTGCTGACTGGGGACACCCGGATGGCTCGGTCGGTTAAGCATCCGACTTCGGCTCTGGTCATGATCTCGCGGTTCGTGAGTTCGAGCCCCGCGTCGGGCTCTGTGCTGACAGCTCAGAGCCTGGAGCCTGCTTCAGGTTCTGCGTCTCCCTCTCTCTCTGCCCCTCCTCTGCTCTCTCTGTCTCTCAACAGTAAGCAAATGTTAAAAAAAAAATACGTGCTGATTGGGGCTCACAGTGTGGTGCTAGCGTTCCCTACCCTGGGTACCCTTCTGAGGCTGTTTCACAAGGCCACGAAAGAGGATGAGTGCCATGATGTGACCAAAGTGTCTCTGTGGGTGGTGCATGGGCCCTGCTTAGGAGATAATAGGGTCCCGCGCTCCAGTTTGTTTTTTTTTTTTTACTCCAGTAATTTCAGGGATGCATAGGAAGAAACCCCTTGCTGAATTCTAAACTTCAGGGGAAAAAAATTAGTAGACAGAATAAAGCCTCTTGGATGTGACCTAATTGTTTTATTTATTTATTTATTTATTTATTTACTCCAGGTCTGTTGAGATACAATTAACATATAACAGTCTTGTATAAGTTTAAAGTGTACAGCATAATGATTTGATATGTGTATATGTTGCAAAGTGATCACCACGATGAGTTTAATTCACACCTATCACCTCACCTAGTTACGGATTCTTTTCCCCGTGATGAGAACTTTTAAGCTCTGCTCTCTTAGCAACTTTTAAATATATCATACAATGTTGTTAACTATGGTCCTTATGTTGTACGTTACATCCCCAGAACTTAATTTATCTTATAACTGGAAGTAGTAAGAGCACCTTCACCCTAATGTGGCCTGATTGTGGCCAGACATTTAGGGGGAAGGAAACCTTAAAGTTTTTTGTTGTTGTTGTTTTGGTTTTTTTGTTGTTTTGTTTTTTTAGTTGCTACCTGACTATTTTTAGGCTGAACTCCTGGCCTTGATTTGCATGACTAAATTCACACTTCAGTTTTTCAGGCACCTGCTTCTGCAGAACTGAACTTCTTTGGAGGTTTTGAAGAGTGTGTTGGTAGCAGGTGTTAACATTCTTCAAGTCACAGGAAGGAAGGCAAGAGAGAGCTGGCCCATTCCTTGTCCCTGCCACCCCGTGAAACAACTGTCTGTGACAACATTGAGATCATTTACATTGCTTTTCTAATACGAAAAACGTTTCTGGGGCTGACTGTGACATACTGAGGAATCCATTAGCGCGAGAGTGGACGAGAACAGTAAGCATGGCATAGGGCAGCCCCGTGGGGCCCTACCGTGGCATCAGGGAGAAGTCTGGAAGGCTCTGCTTGTCCCTTGGGCCTTCCCAGCAGAGCAACTTTGAATGCTGTTGATAAGTTGTAGCAACTGGCATTGAAGCCACAGGCTGTCTTTCTGACCCATGGCCTGACTGCATTCAGCCTTTGACCTTCCAAAGTAGTTGATGTAAGGAGAGTTGAGCGAGAGAACCTTCCCTGAGTCTACCTTCTTGGGAAGCAGGTTCTAAGTGGGTCTTCTCTGCCTTCCTTTGATCTGGACCAGCCAGCCTCCTATCCAACAGAAGTTCCCCAGAGATTGTGCCATGTGAATGGACCCACTCCCATAATGCCTTGTTATTATTTTGGCAATATCAGTAGGGCTTTGGGAGAGAGCTGCTAGAAACCTGTGCCCTCTCTGGAACCTCCACCCTCTCTGGAAGTCATACATTTTTATTTTCAACAACAACAACAACAACAAATTGCTGGTCATGGGGCTAAATGCCAATGAGAGAAAATCCTTAGCTCTAGAAGTTAACAAACTTGAAGGAGTCACCTGATGGTTCTTCTCCAAGGAGCCGCATTACGGCGAAGCAGCTGGCAGATGGGGAGACTGGTTAGCCCTTCACTGGTTTTTCGTGAAATGCAGACAAGTTTCATGACAAGTTTGTTCTTTGGTGTTTTCCAACCAAAAGAAAAATATCCTGGTAGATAGATTTTATTTTTCCTCATTGCCCTTTGAGAAACTATTACCTGTGCCAAATTGGCTTCTAGGAAAAAAAAAAAAAAACCAGGAACAAAAGTTTCAGGATTGGAACCATGTATGTCACTTGGCTTCAGAATACACGAATTTAACCATGTGATGCTCTACTTAGCTTTACGAAGCAAGAGGTCCTGAGCTAGGCTCTCCAGGGCTGGTGTCATGGCTGAACAGTGCCAGCGGGTACCGGGATGGTCTCTCCTATTCAGCCTGCCATCTTTCGCGGGTAGACCTTTGCCCTCATGGGCATTGCCTCGTGACCGCAAGATGACTGTGTCACCTCCAGCGTAACATCAGCCTCCCTGACGGGAAGAAAGTGAGAGGGCAGAGCAGAAGGGGGTAGTACCTATATTAGAAAAAGCCAAGATCTGCTCTGGAGTACCAGCAGAATCCCTGTTAGGTTTCACTGGCCATCCCTCACTGCTAGAGAGGGTCCAGGAAGGTGAGTGGTTTAGCCGGATCCCTGGCTACTCCGAACGAGATTGGCGTGTCTGATGGTGAGGAGGGAGGGCAGGATGGGTATTGAGTGGCCAAGCAGCAGCGTCTGCCTCATTACAAAATAACTTCTGCCCCAAACTTGTAGGATCCTAGATCTCCTAGGGACCCTCGATGTTGCTGAGCGCAACCCCTTCACGACACAGATGAGGGAACTGCTTTATTTCCTTCTACTTCTGCTCAGTATGCCAGAAACCCCAGTTGTGCTTTTCGGCGCTCCTGGTCTGAGCTGCTCACCCCCGATGCGTAAACTGTGCCCAGAATGTGAATGGGCTGTGAAGTCCCTTTCACCAGGGAAGAGAGCGGCAGGGACACAGGCGGTTTGCATTTGGGAATCAAAAGGTCTGATTATGCTTTCTCAGGAAAAGCAGCTGGCCAGCAGAAATTACTGGGTGCCTCGGAGGACAGAACCTGGAATTTGGCCTCCTGGAATGATCACAAGAAAATAGAAACCTCAGCCCTGCCGTGAGGAGCAAAGCCTAGCAAGGCCGCCAGAACAATCACATGTGTGAGACAGAGGAGAGACTCGGGCGAACAACACAACGAAGGAAATCCATGGCAGACCGAGCAGCCAGGCCAGAAAGGCAGCTTGGAGGAATTGGCTCTGAGCAGGGATTTGTAAAGGTCTATTATTTGGTGGAGAGCAATGATGTATCAAAACAGTGGTTTCAGAGTGAGCAGCTTTGCCTGGCTGGAGCCATTTAATAATGCAAGCCTGAAGCCTGGTGTGTGTTCTCTAGAAGCGCGGCCTGGAGGTGATGCTGTTTATGGATTCCTTGCAGAGGGAGTGTGTGAAGTTAGCCAGATTTATTGGAACGTGTCTAAAAGACCACTAGCCCTGCACCAGCTTTCCCTTTGAGCTTTCCATTCCAATTCTCTTCTTCCCTCCCCCCATGTCTGAGGACTGCCTGGTGGCCCTGACATTTCATTTCTGCCCTTACTTCTCCTGTGCCCGGAATGTGAGGGGGCTGTGAAGAGGCCCACTTCTTTGGGGGCCCAGCCAGTCTCCTTAGTGCTGGACCCGTGTGCCTGGTAGTGCTCTGGAGGGCGTTCTCCACCCTTACCTCAGGGCCATTTGGCCGAAGAGGCAAAAATGAGGGGACCGGCGTCTCAGGCTCTTATGCCCAAGGTGGAACAGGTGGACGGTGTTTGGCATGGAGAGTGCTAGGTGTCTTGGCTCGGGCTGCCGTCACAAAATACTATATAGACTGTGTGGCTCAGACAATGGACGTTTGTTTCTTTGTTTCAGTTTGGAGGCTGAGAAGTCCAAGATCAAGGGATCAGCAAATTCTTCCCGGTGAGGGCCCTCTTCCTGGCTTTCTTTACATTGTGTCCTCACAGGCTAGAGACAGAGCTCTGGCGTCTCTTCCTCAAAGAGCATTAATCCCATCATGGGGATCCCACGCTTATGACCTCATCTAGCCCGAATGACCCCCCAAAGGCCCTGCCTCCAAATATCATCACATTGGGGGTTAGGACATCAGCATAGGGATTTTGGGGTGACGCATTCAGTCCATAGCACTGGGGGTTCACTGGAGTTTCATGAGGCTCCCAAATGACAACTGGTGGTGAACAGGCCATTGTGCTTCCCGCCAGAAGAAGCCCGTGAGGGGTGAACCCCTGTGGAGTGCAGTTGTTAAGCTGGGTCCATGACTCCAATGGGTCTGGGAACCTCCTGGAATGGTCTCCAGGATATGGAGGTGCAGTGCAAGTGTGCATTTTTTATCACATTTTCTAAAGTTGTTTTTGACCCTGGAAATGTCAAGAGCTAGTTTCCTGGAGATTATACTTCTAAAGTGGAGGCTGGGAGGGATCAGGTCTGTGCACAGCGGTGCCCACCGCCAGCATCCTGTAGGCATGGCCCAGAACCGCTGCCGTGCTGCTGTCCATCCCCCAGAATGTTCCAGGGAAGCCCTGCTCCCTCTTGCTGCTGCTGTATGCTAATCAGACCCTGACCGCTGACAGGTGACCTTACCTCCCCAAGCACTAAGGGGAGCTTCACCTGCAATCAGCACTTTGTCTCTGAAACCTAACCTTTTTGTCTTCTTGGAAACAAAGTCCACCCCCTCAACTTTTTTGGGTTTTTTGGAGGATTCATTACAAAATGAGCAGTTTACATCATATGCCAAAAACCAAATCTTACTTATTAAAGACATTTCATAGTACTCTCAAGATAATGACTCAAAGCAGACAAAAGTTGAAGCTGTCTTTTCTGACCATAAATGGAGGGCTCTGGCTCATGTACTCGTTCATAACACCCAGTGCTGAAGCCAGCTTGCCCTTAAGTTTTTCTCCTCTGCTTCCTGGTCCTCCCACATCACGACTTCTTCTCTCCATCCATTTTCAATTTTATTTGACCTAATATTATATGTTTCCTTTAAACCACTGAAATCACTTTTGAAATGTGGTAAACATAAGACATTTTATAAGCGCAGACTTTCCTAGAATCTGGGTTTAGCCTAGGGCTGGCTCCCTGCTGACCTGGGCACAGTCCCTGAAAGAGTAGAGACCTTTTCCTGGGTTCCATTTCCCTTTTCCCCACCCAGGCCTCCTCTTCTTGTCTCCTTCCTGTCCCTCTTTTTCCATTCTTGTGTCCTTTGCTCTCCTCCTTTCTTCTTCTCACCTAGTCCCTTCCCTTCTTCTCTTGACTGTGCCCTGACTCTGCCACAGTTTTTAGAGCTTTGCTCAGTCCTGACAGCGTGAGGACCTGAGCTCAGAGTTTGGAATCTGTTCGTAGATTCTTCTGCCTCGTTGCAAGGACTTGTGGGCCTCAGCCGATGATGGCATTCTGGAGGTGGTCACAATAATGCTATGCATCATTAAGGGTCTTTGCGGGGTGGGGGGGCTTGGAAACTGCAGAATTGACTTTCCAAATGTATGGATCGGCTAGGGATTCAGAAGGGTTCACATTGTGGAGTAGCAGGGCTAATGTATAAAGAGCAGGAGTAGCTTACAGGAAGAGTTAGTCACTCTTACATAGCAATGAGGAATTGTTTTGGTAAGCAGTGGAAAACTTCTTCCCTGTTTTGCCTTTCTTGTCTCCCTCCCCCACACTTGAAATACTGGGGACTTCTAGCCTGTAGCTCTACCAGTTCTGGAGCAAACATTGATGAGCCAGTTATGTATTTTAGGAGCCTGGTCCACTGGTTGGGAATCTGGATCTAGGTTTGCTATTTACAGGTGTCTGTGATGCATGGGGGAAGCCCTGGGCACCGGCAAACCTTCCCACCCTTTCCCCAGTTGTGTTTGTCCAGGCCTAGGGGTGTGGCCCACCAGATCGAGACCTTAACTAGGCCGCTGATCACCTCTGTGGCTGATCCCAACCCCTAGTTGCTTCAGGCCGGATGAACACCTTGGAACTGTGAAGCTCCAGCTGTGACCATCCCATGGCCTAGAGCAATGGTTTTGGATCTTGGCTACGTGTGATAATTACCTGACTGCCTGAAAAATATTGATGTGTGGGTCCCAGCCCAAGAGATTCTGGTCCAGTTGGTTCTTGGGTAAGGCTTGGGCAGCAGGAAATTTTAATAGCTTCCCTAGTGATTCCAAAAACGAAATAAGGGTTGAGAATTACTGGCTTGGAGCTTCGCTACTCCAAGTGTGTCCATGGACTGATAGTATGAGCTCCGTGGGGGAGTTTGTCCCTGATCACAGTCTCAGCTCCTACTCCAGACTTTTTGGATGATAATCAGCTCCTCAGCTGATTCCCATGTGCATTAACATTTGAGAACCCCTGGCAAGGTATCCTGCTGCCCTTCCTGTCAGGCTGATGGACCCCAACCCTGCCACAGTGCACCAAGCGCTGATGCCAGGTCAAGCTAGATAGAGCCCAAGAAACTGACTTGGCCCCCCCGTGAAGCCCTTGGGGGTCAGCCCTACAGGGCAACAATCCTGTTCTGAAATTAAGGTCCAGTGGGACGGGCTGCAACCCATGCTTTGGGATATCTTGGCCTGATGGCTTGAGCTCATGGCACTTTGCCTAGTCTACCCTGGCAGAGTTTGCCCTGTCCTAACCCTGGGGTAGAAGTAGGAGAGTAAAACTAAAAAGCTGAAGTTTCCCGATAATAAAGAAAGCATGCTAGAGCTGGGATGACTGGATCAGAAATGATGGGTGCACAGCACCTGTGGTGCCCTTGCCCCCTCCTCACCTGCAGCAGACATCTGCTTTTGGGCCCTCCTCTTCTCCCTTCTGAGCTCACACTTGACCCTAGCCCTTCTTAATAGGGCATTCCAGGCAGACGCTGCCAGTTCCTCAGATGTTGCACTTAAGACACAACTATTTTGACTTTCCTTCTTCCCAGAGTAGCATCAGTTACTACTCGTGACTCTTCAGTTTTGGCACATGACTTCTGAGCTCTCAGTAACCTCCTACTAGCACCTTTCCCCTCATTTTTCTGCTCTCTCTAAGCCCTCACAGGCACTTGGTCAAATGAATGCACGTGTCTCTGAGATTGTCATCCACGTCTCCATTTCCACACATCTTTCTCGAGCAGTGCTCTGCGCCCAGCATCGCAATGGGCCACGATTTGGGGAAGCACAGACTCGTGGGGATCCAGCCCCTGCCTCTGGTGTTATCACCTCTGCTGCCCTCCTCGAACAGCCTCATCTCCTGTCATTCCTCATCATTTAGTGGGAATAGCAGTGGATTGGGTCATTCGGCTTCCTGCTCCCCAGTGTCAAAGCCTGACCAATGTCCTACTACATTCTTTGCCTATTCCCTGCCATTCGAAAACAATGTGACCTGACTTACTAACCTTCATATAGCATCAGGGCTGACCATTAGCTCCTTCCTGGACCATCAGCCTTCATGTTGAGTTGATCACATTTTATTTGCTTTATCCTGACTGCTTTTCAAGCTCATCTTTTCCATTGCTCAGTCTGTTTTAAGAGAGCTTGTTCTATCTGACCTTGATTGCAGTTTTTCTGTAAAGTGTTTTTGGATTACAAAAATGTGGCTAGAAGTCAGGTAATTACATTCTGGGTTCGTGGAGCTCAGTAGTCTCTGACTTAATTTTATTTATCTTGGCCTCATTTGCTTCATTTGTAAAGTGGAATGATAATACCCATTGATCTCACGGGGTTGGTATGAGGATTAAATGATATTTTTTTTATGTGGAATCAATTTAGAAAATGTTAAGAGTGCTCCCTGATTCTAAAGTATTAAGTGCAAATTAAACGGCACTGCGGGATACTGCTTCTACATTTCTTAAACAACAAGGTTTATTGGTGTTGCTGCATATGATTGATTTTCTGTCTATCTGTTTGTTGTCTTCAACATGAAATTAATATCCAGGCTTTTCTGAAATTGCTGCTAGTTATTCGATTAGACGCCTTGTGGGTTATACCAAGATTCTTCTCATAACCACTATTTGTCATTCCTTTTTCTGAACTCCTGTAAGTATTATGTGTCCCCAAGAGGTTTGTTTTTAAGTTTATTTATTGATTTTGAGAGAGCAAGAGAGGGAGAGAATCCCAAGAAGGCTCTGAACTGTCAGTGCACAGCCCGATGGGGGCTCAAACTCAGGAACCCCAAGATTGGGACCTGAGCTAAAATCAAGAGTCAGTCGCTTAATGGACCGAGTCGCTCAGGTGCCCCTGTCTTCATAGTTTTATCTTGAAATTGTTGCATTGTTGCATAACTACCGCATGTGTGTGTTCTGGGTCTTCAAGCAGAACGGGGGTTGTTGCCGTTTCAATAGCTGCTACCACCAAGGCATTCACCTTCTGGATTGTCTGCACTGAGAAACCTAGGCAAAGTTTATTGCTAATTTTCTTCTTTTTGCTAGATTTTGAGAAGCCCTGCAACTCTATAGCCTTCTGCTGTAGATAGGAGGCAGTGTAAGGAGGAGAAGGAAACTGGCAAGGATAGAGGGAGGCAGCTGGGCAGGGGTGATGCACCAGGGTGTAAGCCAGCTCAGGAAGTGTCTTTAGACCCAAATTCTCTCAGCACACCCCCCACCACCCACTGCTGCCTTGGTTCTAAGGGAATAAAGGCAAATCTTTCCAACCCCCACCTCTGCATCTTTTGCCCTTTGTGTTTGTTGTGTGTGTTGGTGTGCGCATATAGGAAAGTTGAGTACTGCAAGCTGCATAGCTTGTAGAATTCTTTTGTCTCCACCCTCTGGCATGTCCCACTCCTACTGGTCAGGGCTCATGGGAAGTGACGCATTCTTGCCTATCCCATTACCTACATATTGGAATTACCTGGGGAGATTTTTTTAAAAATATAGATGCCTGAGCCCCACTCAAGACAGAATCAGATTTTTTTTGAAGGTAGGGCATAGGAGTTTTTTAAATAGTCCCCAGATCAGATTTGTATTTACACTGAGGTCTGCAATTTATAACACAAATTAAATGGGGTGATGAATGAAGAGATTGGTGCATAGATTTGTGGTAAGGCAAGAACAATAAAACATTAATGGTAGAATCTAGGTGGTATGTATGTAGTGTTCATTACAGAATTCTTTCAACTCTGCTCTGATTGACATTTTTCAAATTAGAATGTTGAAGAAAAAAAAGAAAAACCTCCCACACTTCTCCAGATGATTAATTTGGGGCCGATGCCACCTAAGGCCTGATGTTTGAGATGGGTGGAGAGAGACTGCATATGTTCTGTGGAAAAGAGTGTTGGGTCAGCAGGTGTGAGCACAGGCCTGGTGCCTGATGGCCATTGTATATTTAGGAAAGGGACCCTAAGAAACCCCCAGAGAGAAAAGAGGTGAGAGCAAACTCCTGGCTGATAAAATATCCATGTTGAACCCAAACTTGATTAATTGAAATTCTGAGTGCCATTAATTCACATATTAGCAGAGGAAAAAAAAATAGGTGTTTTTGAAAGATGCTACTTCTTTTATAGGAACATCTGGTTCTTCAATGTGGGAGCAGAATCTTGGAGCTGAGAAGCATTGAGGGTCATCTGGTCCAGCCTCCCACTCTGTGTCTTTCTCAATGGCCTGAACTGAATTGCATTTGATTTGTGCAGCTGGACAGAGTGATTCTAAGGTCACTGTTTTGGGGATGAAATCACTTTTAATTCTAGCAAATGGATATGGCTCAGAACCGTTTTCCTAAGAGAAAAATAAAAGCTGTTTTGTGCAAGGCTTGATTGCCCCTCTCTTTCCTGCTAGTTTACAATTGGGCGTTGAGGCAACGGAGAGGAACAGTGCCTCAAGGAGAGTGTGCTGTGTGGTGCCTGTGTTTTACTTCCCACTGAGTCATGGGTCCCGGTCCTCCCAGAAATGTGCAGAATGAAGTCTCTTTCTCACTTTCCTGCTCCCCAAACTTCGTGCTGCTTCTAAGGAGTACCGAAGCAAAGGCCCTTCTGTCCTGCCTGTGGGGCTGGGGAGCAAACAACAAAGACCCTTTAAGAGAGGGAGATGGGGCATGAGTCCTGCAGATGTGAGGTTACAGTGTGTCCGCCAGCCCCTTGGGAGCTGCAGCCAGCGTGTTGCAGAGGCCAAAGTATGGGACTCATTTGTGGGTTCCCAAAAAGAAATACCCTGCCGATTATGAGTCACTCTCAGCCTCCTTTCCCAGAGCCTCTGGGGCTCACAGAGAACTCAGACAGTCTGTTCTCCGGGACTTTTTGAAGCTTTGATATGGATTAAACTCCTTCCCAGTCTGTCTACACAACTAATGGCGTTGTTGAGCTTGATCTGTAACTTCTCTTTCAGTTTCCACACCTATAAAATACAGAGAAATATTAGTCTCCAAGCCCTTTCAGCTTTTATAGTATCTATTTTTTCTAATGCTTTACGGTTTATAAAATACATTCATATGCCTTATCTCCTTTGAGTCAGACAATCTTCTAAAAGGGTTTGAGAATCTCAGGGCGCGATGCCCGAATGTCCTCTCCTCTCCCTCTGTAACCTTTCCTTGAGCAACTTCTGTTGTTGTTTCAATTACCATCTACATTATGGTAGGCCTGTAATTTCTGTCGTTAGCCTGGATCTCTCTCTAAGACCTGATTATCCAGTTGCTAGCTTGTCTGTCCATTGGGCCATTCTTCAACACTGAATCTGTGCTCCTTCTCTCCCCCAGGCTCTACCTAAAACCTATGCCTTATCTTGGTGAAGGGTGTAGTTCACTCATCCACTTGGGCAGGCCAGATACCTACGAGCCCCCTGACATCCTCTCCCTAAACCCTCATATTCAGTCTGTCACTGAGTCTCCTACGGACGTTTCCTCCTAAGTGTCTTGACTCCATTCCCTTCTTCCCGTCTCCTTGGCTGCCTCATTAGGGCAAAGCTACCCCCATCTGTTACCAGGACTATTGTAGTAAGCTATTAACCACTCTCCCCACATCTATTTTGTCTTCTTCCCATGATCTCCAAATTTAGGAGAAATGTTTTGAAACACAAATCTGACTAGGTCACTGTCATTCCTTAAACTTATAAATGGCTTTATATTGCTGTTATGATTAAAAAAGAAATCCTAACAAGGCCCAGATCTCCCTCTGTGGCTTTTTGTCTATATAGCTTTGCCCTAGCCATCTGTGCTCCAGCCCTAAAAATCCATTCCCTTTTGTAAGGTTTTAAAATATATTTCTTTCTGCCACAGGGCCTTTACACATACTTTTCCCTCTGTCTGGAGCACTCTTATCCTCTCCCCTTTGCCCACCTAACTGCTGCTTATCCGTTAGATTGAGCTTGAGCCTTATGATTCAACTCTCCCTGCTCTTGGAGATCTGGCTGCCTTTTTTCCAGAGGCATTATAACATTTTATATTCTCTGTTCATTATTTTGACTGATGGACATCTTCTCACCCATTAGTGTAAGTTCCAGTAGAGCAAGGATCTGTTTGTGTCTTATCACCATTGTATCCCAGTACTGAGCACACAGCAATATTTGTTCAGTGGATGAACCCAATGGAGTAGATAGGACAGGTCTTTTTATTTGCTTTTTTTTTCTTTTACACAAGGGGATTGTTTTTTTTTTTTTAAGAGGCAGATGCTTGACATTTTACTTTTCTTTCCAATTATTTCTATTTCTATTATTTCTTTGCTTTTATTTATGATATTATAATATGGATATTTCTGCTTCACATCAGTTCCTTCTGCTATCATTTCTCATTCCCCACCGATTCCTGCTTGGCCCCAGCAGAGTCAGTGATGTGCAATCATTGGTCTGGAAATGCTCTTCAGAACATACACTGGCAACTCATAAAATGCTTTCAGATCACTAGTAATCTTGTGAAAACCTGCATAATTAACTACTGGAGAATGTAACTGTGAATATGGATGGGAGAGTTATTAATCAGAAGCCTGTATGGAAAATTAAACAATGAAAGTGAATTTCTTTATTTTTTTAATTTTTTAAACATTTATTTATTATTAAGAGACAGAGAGAGACAGAGCATGAGCAGGGGAGGGACAGAGAGAGAGGGAGACACAGAATGTGCAGCAGGCTCCAGGCTCTGAGCCATCAGCCCAGAGCCCGACGCGGGGCTGGAACCCACAAACCAGGAGATCATGACCTGAGCCCAAGTTGGATGCCTAACCGACTGAGCCACCCAGGCACCCTGACAATGAAAGTGAGTTTCTAAGGGGAGGGTTTTGAGATTGAATTATAAAGCCCCGGCTGACTGAGACCCCCTCTTGCCTTTCTCGCTTTTTGCCTACGTGACGTTAGGAAACGTAACCTGTCCCTTACGATGTCCCAGATTTAACATACTGAGTCTCTGGACATAATAATGTATCTGGTGCCAGATGGTCCCATGCTTCTGCTTTCCTGCCTATACGGCACCTCCTGTTACCTTTGGCTGCTTACTCCGTCCGAGGAACACAGTAGACTAACTTGCCCTAGCAATGTGTTCTTCTGGCTTTCAGGGGCCATGTGCATCCCCAGTGTGTCCAAAGAGAATGGGCACCTGTGGCTCACTGTCTAGAAAACTGTGTTTTGTGTTCCTTGCTGTGGTACTAAGCTGATTTTGTAAAAGCTTATCGACTTTGAGCACACACCCACTGTGAGCTTGTGCAATTCAGAGAACACCCAGTGTCGCTAGCCCTGAGGACCCAAGTCTTCTACACAAGGCAAAAAATGGGAGTGGGGCTGTCTCTGACTAAGTCCATCATTAGCTGAGGAATTTCAAATCATGTTAGTCTTTCATACGAGGCTATTTCTTCAATTTTCTGGAAGGTGTGTGTGTGTATGCACACACATGGGCACGTTTTCTCATATATAGATAATTCTTGCAGGGGCCCAAAAGCCTCTATCCCTGTGTTGGCAACTGGGGACTCTACCAAAGGTAACAGGAGAACTTTGTTACCAGGGTATCCATATGGGAATTTGCTAGTGTGGAAATACTTCCTGTGTTGGTTGACATACAATGTATTTATTGAATGTATTCAATGTTACAGATCATACCTTGGTGTTTAATTCCCTTAGATAAATACTGAATTCATAATCAGAAATCTGCCCTTATTATAGATTCATTCTTTTACTTTTTTTTTAAATCAAGAGTAACCGTTAGTGGCGCCTGGGTGGCTCAGTCAGTTAAGCGTCCGACTCTCGGTTTCGGCTCAGGTCATGATCTCGCAGTTCGTGAGATCAAGCCCTGCGTTGGGTTCTGCACTGACCACGTAGAGCCTGCTTGGGATTCTCTCTCTGTCTTCCCCTCACCTATTCTTTCTCTCTCTCAAAAATAAATAAACAAATATATGTGTGTGTGTATATATATGTATTTATAATGGGGGTGAGGGAGAAGGAAAAGCGGGTGATGGGCAGGAAGGAGGGCACCTGTTGGGATGAGCACTGGGTGTTGTATGGAAACCAATTTGACAATAAATTATATTTAATATAAAAAAAAAGGACTGAGAACAAACTAAGGGTAGATGGGGGCTGGGGGAGAGGGGAAAGTGGGTGATGGGCAGGGAGGAGGGCACTTGTTGGGATGAGCCCTGGGTGTTGTATGGAAACCAATTTGACAATAAATTACATCTAAAAAATAACTAAAACAAAAAATTAATAAAATGAAGAAAAGCATGTATATAAAGAAGAACTTATTATTGTTTATTACAAAAAGGATATTACCCCATTACAGAAACTAAAAAATAAAAAAGACATCTCTCAGAAACTGATTATATCTCCCCAAAACTGGTGTAGATTTCTGTTGCATTAGCATTCAGACATTCTTCTGTCAATATTTCTTTTATATATATATATTTATATATAATTATATTATATATAATTAATACTTTAATAATATTTAATAATATATATATTATATATAATTAATATTTTTCATTTAACTTTTATGTCATACTCTCTTACATCCAGTGATAGACGTTTCTCTTATGTTAATACTTACCTATTACTTTTTTTTCATTCCAGTCTAATTAACATACAGTGTTACATTAGTTTCAGGTGTACAAGACAGTGATTCAGCAGTTCTTTACGTTACTCAGTGCTCATCATGGTGAACACTCTTAATTCCCTTCACCTATTTCACCTATCCGCCTACCCACCTCCCTTCTGGCAACCACCAGTTTGTTCCCTTTATTCATTATCTACCACTTCTTTTTTCTTTTAAGTTTATTTATTTATTTTGAGAGAGAGAGTGAGAGAGCATGAGCAGGGGAGGGGCAGAGAGAGAGAGAATCCCAAGCCGTCTCCTCACCGTCAGCACAGAGCCCGATGCAGGGCTCAAACTCACGAACTGCGAGATTGTGACCTAAGCCGAAAGCAAGAGTCCGTTGCTTAACTGACTGAGCCACCAGTGCCCCCCAATCACTTTTTAATGCCTGTGTAGTATTCATTGTATGTTTTGTATTTCTCAATTAATATTCAAGTGTTACAATTTTGGTGTTTCCCCCTCATTTTCCCCCCTCTTTTAAATCTGTTTGCATAATTTTTAATTAGTAATCTCGGACAGTGGAGAAGAGCCAGAATACTCGGTATAAACATCCCAGTGCTTTTTGTGACTGTGCAGAGAAGTCCGTGATTAAGGTCGGAAGAACCTAGGATACGATGGTTTGTAACGGGAAAGGGGACCCAGGGTATTCTGACTGCAAGGCCTTGAGTTCTGCATGCACTCACGTGTCACAGCATTGCCCCAGAGGGAGCGGCCTCGCCCTGTGTAACAACTTCCAAGTCTTCTACCACTCTTTTTTTTTTTTTTTTTTTAAATATAGAACTCAAATTCTGGAAATACACGGGCAACTGTAGGCTCTGTGTAGACTTCATTGTTTTCTTTGAAATCTGTGTGTGTTTCAAATATTCCTGCTAACTGAATTGAGAGATTACGTTCCTACTGATGATGTCGGAAGCATGTCACATTCTAGGCTTTTACAAAATATGGCTATTCCCAAGTGTTTCACACTGAGGCCCACAGTTTGAAAGTAAGTGCTGTGTATAGGTGGATGTGCTCCGTATAACAGGTCTTCTGTAAGTTGGAGAAATAGCTAGAGGAGAAATCTGTTCTTAGAACAAGGCACATGCTGTTGGTTCCAGACATTCTTGCTGGAGGATACAAAAGTGGTGTTTAACGGCTGCTGGCCCCACGCCCACTCTCCAGCCCCAAGGAATGTGCTGTGTCTGGGCCGCGCTCGGCATCAGGGCCGTTATTGTGGGGAGGGGAGAAGCCAGCCCTCCGGGTCCTTGGCCTGAGCGGCCTGAGCGTTTCCTGCCAGAAGAAGGGATCTGTTTTGACTTCGGGTTTCCCACCTAGCCCCCTGCCCCTGCTCCGTGAACTGCCCTGTTTGCAGAAGGAGGCTCGGTTTTCTTTCCCACAACTGCTGTTTCTTCGCTGCAAGTACTTTACCCTGAACGTAAAGTTAAAAACAGCGTTTGTAGGAAGCTTTGTTTGGTAGAGGGGCGTCACCCTGTTCTCCCATTACAGATGTGACATACGGACCCATTCCAATATCTGTGTGTTTTGGCACATGCCATGTTTCTGAAATTGCTTCTCTGTGTTTTGCATAGGAGGGAGAGAGGAAAAAAATTCTAAGACAAAATAGTCGGCCTGTCCTCCGGGATTCTTTTTCAGCAGTTTAAGTGGGGGTAGTGTCACTTTGTCCCTTCTCGTATGCATAACGTAATAGTGACTTTTGTGAACTATCTCCTTTACCTCTCATAATCAACCCCTTGGGTTGGGTATGATTTCGGACCCCCTTTTACAGGGGAGGAAACTGAGGTTGGAAGAGGTTTAGGAACTTGTTTTGCTCATCGGTGGTAGATGGTGTCTCTGCAAGGGTAGCCTGAATCCAGGGCTGGATGCGCCCGTAATCCCCATACGTAGTACCTTCAGCATCAGTGGGAGGAACTTGTCGGGTAAATGGAAATGTCCTGAGGCTTATGGAAGTTTGGCTTCTTAGGTTGGGGCTAATTTGTACTTTTCCCCCTACCCTTTATTTATTTATTTTTTTTTTTCTAAATTTTTTTTTTTCTTAATGTTTATTTATTTTTGAGAGAGAGAGACAGAGTGCAAGCAGAGGAGGGGGAGAGAGAGAGGGAGACACAGAGTCCGACGCAGGCTCCAGGCCCTAAGCTGTCAGCACAGAGCTTGACGCGGGGCTCGAACTCACGAACCGTGAGATCGTGACCTGAGCCGAAGCCTGATCCTTAACCGACTGAGCCACCTAGGCGCCCCTTTTATTTTACTTTTTAAGTTTATTTATCTTGAGAGGGAGACAGAGAGAGCAAGCAGGGGAGGAGCAGAGAGAGAGGGAGGGAGAGAATCCCAAGCAGGCTCTGGGCTGTTGGTGCAGAGCCCGCTTCGGGGCTCCATCTCATGAGCCGGATGCTTAACCTTAACCAACGGAGCCACCCAGGTGCCCCTCCCTACACTTTTTTATTTTGAAAAACTTCAGGCCTGAGAAAAGTTGTAAAAATAGTACAAGGGAGACCTACATCCTTCAACTAAATTCACCAGTTGTGAACATTTTACTATATTAGCTTGTGTTTCTTTGTGTGTGTTGTGTTGTGTTGCTCACCCTTTAACAGTTAGTTGAGCCGTTAGCACATTTCGTCCTAAGTACTTTAGCAGGTGTCTTTGAAGAACAAAGACACACTCCTGAACAACTTCATAGGGACTCAAAAAACAATTGAAAGTCAGTGCCCTGCTCTTTTCTAATATACCCATGCTCAAATCGCCCTGGTTGTGCCCCAAATGCCTTTTATGGCTGGATTCTTTTCTTATCCAGTGTCTGATGAAAGGGCAAACATGGCTTTTACGATTTGTAATTCTCATACTAGGAACAGTTTGCTTTGGCCCAACTCGGAAGCCCAGGGCTTGTGCTACAGTTCCAGAGTTTCTGTCCCTCCTGACGAAGCAGCCACACACACGCATGTCCTTACTTGACACGTGTTGTCCTACTGGGCACCACGTCTTCGTTCTTCCTCCTTCTCTCTCTTCAACTCTATTTCTTAAGTTCTTTCTTCTCCTTCCTTTCTCTTTTTCCTTCCTCATTTTTTTTTCCCTTCCTCTCCTTTCTCCCTCCTCTCCTTCTCCTCCCCGTACAAGACTCGTTCTTACACACTGTAGTGATTCTGTGCTTCAGCCTGGAAATTGGTGGTGTGGCGGGGGGAGCTGCCAAACTGGATTCAATTAACAGGTTGAGACAGCGATCAGGCGATGGGGTTAAGGAGGTGTATGGGGGCGGGGTGCTGACCTAGCTGTGGACCCTGTTGCTGGAGGCCGGGGTGGCACTGCATAAGGCTAAGAGGATGGATGGATGTAAGAGTGGCCAGCTCTAGTCCAGGAAGGTATCAGCCCTGGAACCTAGGGAAGGGACGGGGTGCGCCAGGATAGAGTGAAAATGGCACTAGGGCATAATAGGAAGACTATGACTTTGAAGCCAAGCACGCAGGTTAAGATACTGACTGGCTGTATGATTTTGGTAAGATTATTTAACTTTTGTGTTTGTTGGTTTGTTTATATTTGAGTATAGTTGAATTATTTAACTTTATTTATTTATTTATTTATTTTTACATTTATTTATTTTTGAGAGGCAGAGAGAGAGCACAGTAGCTGTTAGGTGTTTACATGGTGTTGCCACAAATGGGTGGAGGTCTGCAGTGAAGGGAATTGCAGGTAGGCGGTGGCTGTAAGTTCGTGCAGGTGGCCAGCGTGGGGCTGATCTGTCAGTGGATGAAGGTCCTTTGGAAAGGAGTTCGGGCAGGTCTCCTGTTGCTGGGAACTGGCAGGCAGGGAATGGTGATCAGAAGCCAAACTCTGGTTGGAAGCCATGGCATTGGGGATCTGGGAGAGAATCCGAATGCCGGAGCCAAACTGCCCCATCAGGTTCAAGCGAATAGCGGGGTGACTTGGTGCTGAGCCTTGCGGGGCAGCACCTGTGGGACAGCACCTGTTTGAGAATAGCATTAGGGAAAAGCCAGGGGCAGGAAGTGCAGCCACTCTGGGAGGAGAACCGGGACCCAAACCAAGTCTGGCGTCTATTCTGTCTGAGATTTGCTGTGGGCGTGATGGCATTATTATATTGAAGAGACTCTTTTCCTGGCCTTTGGCCTGAAGTTAGATAAATTGTCACTAGGTATATGAAGCTTCCTTGATTACGAGTTCAGAGCCCCAAATTGCTGGGATGACCTACATTCATTCCCTTCTGACTTAGCTGATTTGCCATAACAAAAGACATAGATTGGATGGCTTGAACAGAAACTCATTTCTCTCATTTGGGCTGGGAGGAGGGGAGGGCAGACAAAGAGAGAGAGGGAGGGAGAGAGAAAGGGTGGGGGATGCCGGGGGAGAAAGGGAAAGAAAGAGGCAGAGAGAGAGAAAGATCAAAGAGGACAGAGGAAGAGAGGGAGGGAAAGAGAGATCGAGAGGGAGAGAGAGCCTGCTTACAAGCAAGTACCAGTGAGCAGCTCTCTGGTCTCCTTATCAGGGCACTAATCCCATCAGGGGAACTACACCCTCTCGACCTCATCTTAACCCAATTGCTTCCCAAAGGCCCCACCTCCGAATACCATCCCACTGTGAGTTGGGGCTTCAACATACGAATTTTAGGGGGATTCAGGTATTCAGTCCATAGTACCCTCTTTGCATGCCCCCGTTCCCAGACACTTAGAGTCTGGATGTTGGGAGGGGCATTGCTTCAAGGAGAGTGCTACTCACATGTAGGATCTGGAAGCAGGAAACTGATCCAGGACCACATTTCTTGTAGCTTGTTAATAAAAACCTTTTGCAGGCAAACTCTAATTGACTCTCATATTACACAGGTTCTTCCCTTTTGTGTCCAATTGGGTTTTTTTTTAATTTCCTAATTTTTATTATTTTTCACTCTAGAGGCATGAAACTGAGGCGAAATGCATTATTGCTGGCTCTTTGTGAAATCTCCACATTGCACTTTCTGCAGTTAGATGTGAGACATTCTCAGGGCACCTGGGTGGCTCTGTTGGTTAAGTGTCCGACTTCAGCTTGGGTCGTGATCTCACGGTTCGGGAGTTCGAGCCCCATGTCAGGCTCTGTGCTGACAGGTCAATATTATTTCCAGTTCTTTGTTGACTAAATTTGCTTTTGTTTTTACCTATTTTCTGGAAGAGCATTACATTACAAGCTAAGCTTAATAGGACATGGTTTTCTGTGTTTTTTAAAAAGTATTTAAACAAGATCTACAATGAAAGTAACATGTATTTTCCAAGTTTTAGGTAATATGCATTAGGATATAACTTAAGAAGATGCAGTTAGCCCTATGTTTTCACTTTCTGGAAGAATTTCATGGCTATCCCTTTCTGTGGTCTGTATCTTTGGCTTCTTTGCCTTGGTTGGCTGGCACCCTTCCCACCCCCTAGCTCCCAAAGTCCCCAATCCCATCAGTGAATGTCACGTCCCTTCCCTGGAGAGCAGTGGTTCTCCACATCTGCTCCACGGACAGCAACAACATCTGACAACTGGTTAGAAATGCATATTTCTGGGCCCCACCCCAGACCTCCTGAATTAGAAACTCCAGGGGTGAGCCCCTGGCATCTGGGTCTTAATCGACCCACCAGGTGATTCTGATACATGCTTGCAGTGGACTGAATGTTTACGTCTGCCCAAAATTCGCATGTGAGAATCCCAACCCCCAATGTGGTGTTTGGAGGTGGGGCCTTTGGGAGGTGAATACGATTTAGCACCTGTAAGAGACCCCAGAGAGAGCCCTAGCCCCTTCTGCCTCATAAGGACACGGTGAGGAGTTGCAGTCTCTGAGGAAGGGGGCTCTCACCAGGCACTGAATCTGCTGGCTCCCTGATCTTGGACTTCTTAGCCTCTGGAATGCGAGAAATAAATTTCTGTTGTTTCTAAGCCGGCCAGCCTGCAGTATTTTGTTACAGTGACCCGAAGGAACTAAGTGCAGAATTCCTGCCCTGGGCTAGACGGCTAGATTCGGTGGACCTATCTCCCAGTTGCTGCTTTTGGCATAGATAACAGCACTTTATTTTGTTCCTCTTCAGATGTAGAATCAGACAGGGTGAGGTGGGGTGAGACTTGAGAGGTCATTCTGGTTCCTTCACTTTACCACAGAAGAGAGCTTGTGACCTGGGCCAAAACTCTGCAGGCAGGTGCATCCTTCGGATGGGACCCTGGGCTTCCTGTTCTGGGCTCTTTGCTCCTGGCACAGGCCATGTTCCTTCTCTAAAGATAGTTTAGTCAGTGCTCTCTGAGAGCATGATTCTTTGTAAAGTGGCCTGAGGAAATAATTCTGAAAGAACCAGTCAGATTGGCCTAATCACTTGTGGGCTCTCTTAATATTAAAAAAAAATTTTTTTAATGTTTATTTATTTTTGAGAGAGACAATGAGTGAGCGAGTGAGCAGGGGAGGGGCAGAGAGAGAAGGAGACACAGAATCCGAAGCAGACTCCAGGCTCTGAGCCATCAGCACAGAGCCCGACTCGGGGCTTGAACTCGTGAACCGCGAGATCATGACCTGAGCCAGAGTCAGATGCTTAACTGACTGAGCCACCTAGGCACCCCTCTCTGAATATTTTAATATGAATAATAGTCTAATATTTCATGGGTGGAGTCTAAAACCTCAGAATCAAGTAGCTTCTGTCATTGATTTTGTTTAATTATTCTACAGGAAAAAACCCAAATGCTTATACTAGCAGAATTCAACGTTTCTCTGTCTTTTATGGCTATTGTTCACCTATAATGAATGTAAATGTATCTGTGTGCTCTGTGTGTATGATGTGTGTTGAGAGAGGAGGAGGAGAACGAGAAACTTCGATTTACAGGGAAATGGCGAGTTATCTGCAGAGGGTGTGCTTGGGGGAGTCAGCAATGGTCGGACCTATTGGGGGGCACCGTCCACAGCAGCGTCCCCTGACCTGACTCTGGTTTTGGAGACAGTTGCATTTCCAGTGTCTTTACATAGGCAGTCAGCTCACCTATCTCTTTTCCCCTGTTGGATAATCTCTGTAGCAGAACTGGATTTTACTCACTACTGGTTTCTGAATCTCTATAATCTGAAAGAAAGCATAGCATTGGAAAAATCTGGAAGCAGTCAGGGCACCTGGGTGGCTCAGTCAGTTAAGCATCTGACTTTGGCTGTCAGGTCATGATCTTGTGGTTCTTGAGTTCGACCCCTGCGTTGGACTCTGTACTGACAGCTCAGAGCCTGGAGCCTGCTTCAGGTTCTGTGTCTCCCCCTCTATCTGCCCCTCCCCTGCTCATGCTCTGTCTCTCTCCCTCCCTCTCAATAATAAACATTATAAAAAAAAAAAAAGAAGAAGAATTTGGAAGCAGTCAGTTTATGCAGACAATTCAGAGTCTGACTGGTTTGCATATCTCAGCTGCCCCCCTCTTCCCCCTCTACTCGAATGATCTGGTTTTTCTGGATGTCTTAGAATTCTTGTATTTGTTGAGTCCATAGCCTCAGGTGCTCCCATGTCTGCTCCAAGTGCATGGGAAGAATAAACACCTGAGAAAAATGTGCCCCTGTCAAAATACAGGATGGACTTGGTTGTGACAAGTGCCTTGGGAGTCCGGGTATACAGACTGGCCGGGAGATTAAGTGAGGGGTTTCTTTAACATGGTAAACTTAAAGGGAATCAGGGGACATTTAGACTTTCTAGGGATTTGTTTCAGCTGAAAGCAGATTGTGATAAATTCTTAACTTAGGTGCTGCCGTCCTTTGTTCATATTTATTTTTTTCTTTCTTTCTTCTACAGAGCAGAATAGGCTAAAAGAACAAAATAAAACAAACAAACAAAAAAACTACCCACCAGAACTAAGAGGGGAATGGCCATTTCTATTTTAAGGTTATAAAACAAACCTAGTAACACCTGCACATAAGGACCCCTGGGTCAGAAATTTAGAGAGGAGGATTCCAAAGGATCCAGGGAAAAAATTAGGTGAGCTCTACGACCAAGGAGTCTACTATAAATTTAGCTGATGAAGTTAGAAGAATATTTAAATCCAACCTATGAAAATATATGAACAATGAAACAATGTATCCAGAAGATAGAAGGATTGGTGTTAATTGGAGAACAAGTATAAACGTCTCGTGGATTGTTAGAAACCAGTAGAAAGATTACCAAAATGAAGCATTGTCACAGGAAAACTAGAGAGAAGTGTAGATTTTTGAAAAGTATAGATTTTTGAAAAGTGAAAAGCTTGACATTAATTTCTGGGCAACATCTGTGGCTGATTATGACACAGCTCCTTTGTGAATAGGAAGAGAGCAGCGCTGGCCTGGCCACAGCATGCTTTGCTAAGAGGCAGTCAACAGAATGTAGATTCTGGCTTAAAATCAAAGGAGAGAGGAGTCGTAGTTTATCTGTTCACCGTTCTTATCAGCAAATCAGAAGATGACATAGGCCATGTGCTTATCCAGGCTTTTGTTGCGGTAGAAGGTTCTGGACCAGGAAGGGGAGGAAAAGAAGGGACAGAGAGGAGGGAAGGAAGGAAGGAAGGAAGGGGAGATGGAGGGCTCAAGATCCAAGGGACTCAAAGCTGTCAGAATCCAAGTCCAAAATCACCCCGCGAGTGGGACATGCAGGCCAGCGTGTGTGATGGCACTTGGGAGTATGGAAGGGTGGGAATCCATTATCGAATGAATATTCACGGAGCACTTACTCTGCGTCAGGAGCACTTACTCTGTGTCAGGTATTGCATTCTGGGTTGGGGGGGAGGGAATGCTGCAGGGAATCAAGCAGACAAGGGCCCCGCCCTCAGGGGGCTGCCGTGCTAGTGAGGGAGGTAGGAGGCAACCACATCTGGAATTTCTCAGGAGGTGATGGTGTTATGGGGAAGAAAACAGGTGGGGTGGCTCATTTACCTGGAGTGGTCAGGGAAGGCCCCTCTGATATTTGCAGCATTTGAGACCGAAGGCAGTGAGGGTGAAGGAGCGCTCAACCCAGGGAAAGTGGGGAAAGTGTTTCCCCAAGGTGTGTGTTGGGTCTGGGGCAGCCTTGAGGAGGCCAGGGGTGCCCGGAGCAGAGTGAGCAAGGGGAAGCAGGGGGGAATTGATGCTGGAAGAAGATGCAGGCTGGAAAGCAGACAAAGGAGAGCCCGGAACCTGCTATTCATCCAAGTGAGTGACACGATCAGAGACTCAATGCTCAAGAGTCCTTTATGACAGTCTTCAAATAAGTTCCAAAGTCCAGACCATAACCATCCAAGTTCCGGAGGAGGCAGCTTTTAGTTCCCGCGTATGGCAGCCTAGCACTTAAGCTGCCTAGCAGTGCTGTGTGCTGCACCATAAGGTCTTTATCTTCAGAAGTGCTGGACGGGCAGTGTCCCTGCATTGAGCCAGGTTTTACATTTAAAAGCCTCCAATGCCCCTTTCGATGCGAACATATTGCAGCTTCCCCCTGGAGAACAAGAGTCTCCTGACTTTGGCCCTGACTTTCAGCGGGATGGCACATGGGGAAGCAGAAGGGGGAGGTGGTGATGAGTGGGGTTAACGGGAAGGAGAAATGGAGGGCTGGAGACAGGTTCAGGGAGACACGGTGTTGGGCGCGCGGGGGGGGGGGGGGGGGGGGGGGCAGGGAGCAGTTGGAGTCCATAGGAATGTGCCCAGAAAAGTAAGGGAGTTTGGCCTCGGGGGATAGGCAGCTGGCCTTGGGGGCCTCAGGAGGGTGTCATCCTAAGATCAAGCAACAGAGATCTGGACATTGTGCTGGCGGGTCAGCCCTGGGGGATCTTTCAGGAAATGGTGAAGGAGGAGCCTGAGAATTTCCAGGGACATCAGGTAGAGATAACAATCAAGGTGACAATCCAAAATCTCTGAGGTGTGCCCCTGGGCAAGATAAGAAAAAGCTTTCCTTCTCCAGGGACCAACTTACTAGAGAAAAAGTCTAGACCCCTGGTGTAGAAATGGGGAGGGGAAGGAGTGACTGAAACACCACAGCCACAGTTGAGGCCTAGCAGCCGGGTTCACAGAAGTATCTGGATGTCCTGGTACCACAAAGGTGGAAAGGAAGGACCTCTTCCAGAGAGGGCAAAGTCGGAAAAGGCCGAGAGACCCCCAACTCTAGGACCCTTGGATGTAGGGAGTGACAACTGACCCAATCAGACAGAATCCGACTCCGCTTTGCTTTGACCAAAAAATGGTGGCGTTCTTTCCCCAGTTTTTTTTTTTTTAATTTTTTTTTCAACTTTTTTCTTTAATTTATTTTTGGGACAGAGAGAGACAGAGCATGAACGGGGGAGGGGCAGAGAGAGAGGGAGACACAGAATCGGAAACAGGCTCCAGGCTCCGAGCCATCAGCCCAGAGCCTGACGCGGGGCTCAAACTCACGGACCGCGAGATCGTGACCTGGCTGAAGTCGGACGCTTAACCGACTGCGCCACCCAGGCGCCCCCTTTCCCCAGTTTTGATTCACCGGACTTAACGTACTTCCCCCCATAATTATATGCTGGCCAGATCTCAGGGACACTGGGCAGATTAATTTAAATCAAGACAATTAAGGGCAGTTGAAATTTTTAAATTCTCTTCTCTCTGTTCTGGTTTATAAATAATTTGGAAGAAGGAAATGAATTTCATGAAGAGCATAAAGCTTACATTTGAAAATGTAAGTTTCGGGGTGCCTGGGTGGCTCAAATGGTTAAGCAGCTCAGAGCCTGGAGTCTGCTTCAGATTCTGTGACTCCCTCTCTCGCTGCCCCTCTCCTGCTCACGCTCTTTCTCTTTCTCTCAAAAATGAATAAACATTAAAAATAAAAAAGAAAATGTAAGTTTCTTACAGAAACAGGTTTACTTTTTAAGGCTACTTTTCTCCTTTAAATAAAAGTCAAATAATAGTTTACTTTTAAGTTCAAAATAATTGATGAATAAGATTATATTTCTTTGTTAGTTTAAATAAAACCCATGTTTGACTTTAGTAGTGGTTGTGTTATGGCAAAACTGCTCACAAATATGCACACTTAGCCGGTTGTGTTCCTGTGAATTTCAGATGGTTCCCCTTCCTGATGTCTTCACAGGTGTATGCTTTGGGTTCAGAGATAATTGGTCCAGTGATGTCTTTTATTAGGTAATTGGATAATAAGCTAATTCTAATGATCTTATATTTTTGCTGCTTTCTATCTCTCTGTAAGTCGCAGAAAGGCTTTGGTCAAAGTCCATAAAGTTTGGCAGTATTGCATGTCACAGCTACGCCTTTTTCTCTCTCTCCCCCTATGTGTGTGTGTGTGTGTGTGTGTGTGTGTGTGTGTCTATATATAAATATTTTTATTTTTGCATTTATTTATAGTCACTCTGTTTTAAGCCTGCATTGTCATGAGATGTCTACGTTATGAGCTCAGCACTTACTATTTCATAGAGCTTGTGTTACATAATGGAAAATTCATGAGCTGTGAAATCACACAGCTGGTAGCTTAAATCCTAGCTCCAGCCCAGTCACACCCTGTGACCGTGGCAAGTTACTTAACTTCTCTGAGCCTTGGTTTACTGCTCTATAAAATGGGTCTAACCATACTCTCCTAATGGGGTGGTTGTGACCATTCACGTATAAGCAGAAGTTACTGCTGTTGTGTTGTTTTGTTAGAGGACTACAATGGGGATTCAAAGTAATGGGAATTATGAAAATTAGGACCTGGAACACGGACGGGTTGACTTTTGAGAAGGGCAAGGGAATGGAAGTGAGTTACTGAGGTATTTTATCATCCCATTTTCTGCTGCATTGGTAAGCCCAGTAATAAAGTTACTTTAAATTTTCTAAATACGGTTCTCACTTCCCTCGTGGAGTGGTAAAGGATGAAGTTTATCTAGGATAGTTTTATTTGGTCTTGAAACTTTTATTTTACACCATGATTTACACTCACCTCATTTGTGGAATATTTGGGAAATCATTGGTCTGGTTTCTCATCTTCAAGGAGTTGAATGCCATTTGAACACGTGAGTATCTCTTTCAGAAAGTTTTTGGGAATGGTGTATGAGTTTTTGCTGAATTACATATTAGTGACTTCAAGCATACACCCATTTATTTAGCTCAGGGTTCTGTGGACCAACAATTTAGACTTGGCTCATGTAGGTTGTTCCTCTGATGATCTCAGCTGGGCTCACTCATGAATCTGTGGTCTGTTGCTGGTCAGCTAGCTGCTTCTGAGGGTGGCTGGAGATCAGTTAGAGCGAAAGAGGAAGGGAATGGTGGGGATATGGGGTCTTGGTTCTCTCATCCTCCAACAGGCCAGCCCTGGTGTATTCACATGGCAGCCCATTTACATGAGGTAGATTGGGAGGGTCAGACACTCTTAGGGCAAGTTGTGCCCAGCTTCAGAACTTGGACAGTGTCACTTCCACCACAATCTATTGGCCAAAACGACTCAAAACGTCATTACAGGGGCACCTGGGTGGCTCAGTCTGTTGCGTGTCCGACTTTGGTTCAGGTATGATCTCGTGGTTTGTGCATCCAAGCCCTGCATTGGGCTCGCTGCTGTCAGTGCAAAGCCTGCTTCAGCTCCTCTTTTCCCCACCCCCCACCCCGTCCCTCCCCCCATCCCACTCTCTCTCTCTCAAAAATAAATAAAACATTTTTTTAAAAAGGCCATTCCAGAATCAATGAGCAGAGAAACAGAGACCACCTCTTAATGAGAGGAACCACACAATATGGAAAACATTTTTGCAACCCTCCCAGATGAGGACTCTATGCTCTATGATCCTCATTGACAGTTCTGGTTCCTTGGAGTCAACAGATTCTTTCTCTTCTGCTTTAATTTGCATCCTGGGGCGCCTGGGTGGCTCAGTCGGTTAAGCGTCCGACTTCAGCTCAGGTCATGATCTCACGGTCTGTGGGTTCGAGCCCCGCATCGGGCTCTGGGCTGGTGGCTCAGAGCCTGGAGCCTGCTTCCGATTCTGTGTCTCCCTCTCTCTCTGCCCCTCCCCCGTTCATGCTCTGTCTCTCTCTGTCTCAAAAATAAATAAAACGTTAAAAAAAAAATTAAAAAAAAAAAAAAAATTTGCATCCTTTTTTTGTTTTGTTTTTGTCATTTGATATTTTCAAGACTGAAAAGAGATGCTTACGTTATCACTTCCCTTCTATTTTGGCCAGAGCTCAGGTTTGTAAAGTGCTGGCACCTGAGATTGACCCTGGCCCCATAGGCCCTTCCTTGGATTTCCTCCCTGACCAGATCCCCTCACCCAGATCTAGGCAGTGGGCAGGCAGAGTAGGGACAGGTCAGCTGGATGACCTGGCTGGACGCTGCTCAAGGGGCCCTGGCTCAAGAGCAGTTTCTTCATTGTCCTCTGTTGCAGAAGGTCTGACATGCGAAAAGGAGCAAGAGCCTCCCCACTTAATTGGCTGGATCTCTTGGAGCATTTAGACATTGCATTGTAGCAAAAGCTAGGCAAATAAGGTAGTTCCTTAAATAAAGTTGTTTTGAACTCTTTTTAATCCATCAGATGATCTCAAGTGGCTAGGTTTGTTTTAAGTAGCTAAAGATTTATTTTCTGATTATTTTGAGGGAGTAGAAATTCTAATCATCTTCCACAGACCCCAGAGATCTTAGTGGTTTGTCTCTAAATCCGAAACTTAATGGGATCTTTGTTTTAAAAATATGAATGTTCTTCTAACTTGTTTTAGACTATAAAGTCTGTTAGTCATAGCCTTGGCCTGTATGCCTTGGGTAACGTAAATTTTCTGAATTGTCTTCTGGTCTATAAATTCTAAACTCAACTATATTGCCACTGACTCCAGGGAATTGCACAATCAAGGAAGAAAGAAGGGCCCAGGAGCTGCCTGCTTCTCAGTGACCTTGGAAGTTTGGCACAGTGATGACCTGTATTTAGGAGAAAACTGGGAAGTGATTGGTTCGGTTTATAGCTCCTTAAGATGTCAGTGGGTCAGGCCTGCTGCAGAGCATGCCAGACATGATGCTTTCACCTTCCACGAGGAGATGCTGTATGATGATCATTATTCTACCCTATATTAGAGCAAAAATTAGTAAGAGCTCATCTGAAATGTTTTTACTTGTGAATCAGTTATTACCTTGACAAGGGAAAGAGGTAAAGGTCATTGCATTTGCCATTCTTCTTTTATACCCAGCCGTCTTTCTCCAGGCATGTTCAGGAGAACTCAGGAAGCAGGTAAACTGAACGGAGGGAATAGGAATTCTTTAGGTTATCAGCATATTCTTCACTTTCTAAAAATAAAGAAAAATGAACTGTCTTCTCTTGAGTTTAAGGCTTCTTGATTAGTTGAGGGAATGGCCTGGTTGTTTACCTGCCTGGCAGGAGGTAGTCAGGGCTGAACTGAAATTTTGGTGGGAAGGGTGACTGTAGAGTGGTTGACTGTAGAGTGACAGTCAGGATGTGGTGCAGAAGGGCAGAGAAAGCAAAGGGCTGTGGCTTTCATCAATTTATCAAACATTTATTTGGCTTCTGCCATGATGAGGCACTGGGTTAGATCCTGGGGTAACTTCCTTGAAGAGCAGGAGATAGGTGTAAAAAAATGCACAGAGTAAGTGATAAATTCAGTAGAAGGAGCACACATAAGGGCTCTGGGTGCACATTGGGTGCACAGCGACCTGACTCCCTGGGTGAGTAGGAAGAGGCTGGGTTATGTGTCGGGAAGGGGGGGGCGGGAGGTGGAATTCTGGCTGCCGCACCTGGTGCGCAAAGGCAGGGAGGAGTAACGGTCCTTGCATGTTTGGGGAAATCTATGTCCTTGTGTTTGGCTGGATCAGAGCAGGGGCCCTGTGAGTGCACAGGCAGGGAGAAAGGGAAGACAAACATTCTGAGAATTTTAATGCCCATCAGGGGGAAATTGGATGAAATTCACACACAGCTGGTTTTAGAAAGGCCTCTATTTTACAAAATGAAACCGGTTCTTCTCTAAAAGCAGCTCTTCAACAGCTTGGTTAATTGAATTTTGCCACTTTTCCTGCAAGTGGCAGATCCCTTTTCCTAGAAAAGGGTGACTAGGTTCATCTAGCCCCGGGTCGTGTTTCACCTGCTTGAACGGTCAGGCGAAGCATTGTGCTGTATGTACTGATCATAACATTTAGAACCTGGACGGTGAAATACAAATTAAAATAACTTTGGTCATTGTTATTTGGTGCTGTTTCAGTATGGCATTTCTGGGCTCTGGCTTCTCGAAAACTACTCAGCATGGCATGCTAATGGATTGTCAGGCCCCAAAGATGGCAAGCACAGAGTGAAATGACAGTCGGAAAGGGGCTGAGACAGGCTGGAGAGCTTTTGTGAATATGGGGGAACCTAGTTTTGATTTGATGTTTTACAATTGAAAGTGTTCAATTATATCAAAATTGTGTGCTTCTAGTTATATCTTCTTCACGTCACACAATTACTGCTTTTTTATTTCATTTCCACTTACTTCCAAGGAGGAAGCAACTATTTCTAAATGATTTTAAGGCCTTTTTAGGTTTTTTTAATTAAAAAAAAAAATTTTTTTTCCTGACTTGAAGTTTTACATTCCTGGGGAGAATTCACTGTTCTCCAAACATGTGGCATCTACCAGCACTTGGTGACAGCAAAATCTGAGTCCTGGAATCAAGTGCTTGAGTTAGTGTGTTTTTGAAGCACCGGATTAAGAATGATTTTCAGCAGACTGAAAGGTACCCAATGAGAGAAGATAAATTTTACTTGGAATAAGAAAGACTAAGACTCGAGCGGTCTCATAGAAGCTCCCTGTGGGGCTTTGAGAAATGGTTTCATCTGTCTGAGCTTCAATTGTCATTTCCTTGTGGTATGTGTCTCTTTGAGTTTTGTCTGTAACATTTCAGTTCTTTTTTTTCTTCTAGAGAGAGAGAGCGCACACAAGAGGGGGAGAGGGAGAGAGAGAGAGAGAGAGAGGGAAGGAGAGAGAGAGAATCTTAAGCAGGCTCTATGCTCAGCATAGAGCCTGATGCAGGGTTTGATCCCACAACCCTAGAATCATGACCTAAGCTGAAATCAAGGTTTGGGTGCGCTGGGGCACCTGGGTGTCTCAGTCGATTAAGGGTCCAACTCTTGCCTTTGGCTCAGGTCATGACCTCACTGTTTGTGAGTTCGAACCCCACATCAGGCTCTGTGCTGACAGTGTGGAGCCTGCTTCAGATTCTCTCTCTCCCTCTCTCTCTGCCCCTCCCTTGTTTGTGCTCTCTCTCTCTCTTTCTCAAAATAAATAACTCTTTTTCTTAAAAAAGAAAAAAGAGTTGGATGCTCAATCGACCCACCCAGGTGTCCCCAGTTCGTTTTCTGAAAATCGGAGTCTGACATCGCACATTTACATTTTAAAAGTCTGGGTTTCAGGGGTGTCTCCTACATTATTTTCTGGATTTCTCTCTTTTCTTTTTCAAATGATTTCCTAATTAGAACAAAATTTTAATCACAAATTATAAGAGAAAGTACCCAGGTGCTCTCACATATTTTTAGGTTCTGTAAGAATTTTGGACCCTGATGTTCATGTTGGCTTGAGGTGACAGTCCGGAGGAAGGAATCCTAAAATTGCCACTGTCACACTTGTCCTGTGGCTCTTAGCAAACTAGCATGTGACTTGCTTCTATACATAAGGATCTTGCTGCTTGCTTCCTAAAGGAAATGTCTGGAACACCTCCTTTTTTATTTATTTATTTATTTATTTATTTATTTATTTATTTAATGTTTTTATTTATTTTTGAGAGAGAGAGAGAGAGAGATGGAACATGAGCAGGGGAGGGGCAGAGAGAGAGGGAGACACAGAATCTGAAGCAGGCTCCAGGCTCCAAACTGTCAGCACAGAGCCCGACACAGGCTCAAACTCGTGAACTGCGAGATCACGACCTGAGCTGAAGTCAGATGCTCAACCGACTGAGTCACCCAGGCGCCCCTGGAACCCTGCTTTTCCTGTTGGATGGCTTCCTCCTCAACGAAAATGGAAAGTGAGCAAGGGTTTCTAATGATGGAGTGGTTGTGTATGTACTAACCACTTACAAAAGGCTCATCTGGTAAGGATTACACGTCAAGGGGCGCCTGGGTGGCTCAGTCGGTTGAGCCTCCGACTTCGGCTCAGGTCATGATCTCACGGTTTGTGAGTTCGAGCCCCGCATCGGGCTCTGTGCTGTCAGCTGGGAGCCTGCATCCTGCTTTGGATTCTGTGTCTCCTTCTCTCTCTGTCCCTCCCCCACTTGTGCTCTGTCTCTCTCTGTCTCTCAAAAATAAATAAATGTAAAAAAAAAAAAAAAAGAATTACAGGTCAAGAAAGTAACTGGTTTACCATGGCCTTCCTTTATTTACCTCTGAATGTAGGGTGAAGAGGTGGGGGACTGGGGTCTCTGTCAGTGGCTGTCAGAGGAATGCTGTTACTGTAGAGTTTATTTGGTATCCAAGAAGAACCCAGGCTCTCCATGTGACTATCAGGGTGGAGAATCTCCTGCAGACGGTGGCTCAGTGCAGTTTTAAAGCAGGGACACACAGAGCAGGGTTTCCTGAGTCTGGGTTCTTTGTGACTCAGGTTGTTGAATGACTAAGTATGCCTGTGCTTAGGCAATGTCTGCAGTTTTCTTTCTACCCCTCTGAAGGTTGAGCAATGGTCCGGGTTTGCCTGGGACTGAAGAGTTTTCCAAGACTCAGGATTTGCAGCGCTAAAATCAGGGAAGTCTGGGGCAGACTGGGGCAGTTGGTCGCTCTCCCTCCGGCCCCCCTGCCGGTCTCTCTCTGTTTTGCTTCCTCTCACTGCTACACAAAACAGTGAGCAGCCCTAACACTTTGCGCAGCATTCCAGATGAACTTTACATGTGACCGACCTAGGGAACTGGGCAACACAGAACGACCTGTTTTTTAAATAGAAGTGCTCCTTAAGTAGTTCAGACTTAAGGATGACTGACTGTATAGTGGGTGACACCACCCTGCAGTGTCCTGATGATTTCTTTGCATTGCTTTTCCTTTGGCTGAGCGTTTTTGAAAATTGAAGCGTGGGGCCACTGCAGGCCCCACGCACGGGGAGCATACAGGCACCTCTGAGGTGACCCCTCCCCGTTCCACTCCTACTTCCCCTGGGTGCTACTGGTTGTCCCCACCTGGAGAGCAGGTGCAGTTGTGAGTGGTGGATGGGGTCCCTGGGATTAGCTTGCTAGTCTTTTTTCTTTTTTTTCTTCAAGAAAATGATATACAATTCAAGCAAATTAAGTAAACACTGAAATCCTCTACCTTTGTCCCCAGAAGTTGTTCAAGGCTACAGACCATTTCCCAGTTTGGGTTGTCATTTTAGCCATCCCTCGTGCGTGAGCAGAACGCATACAAACCTGTATCCCAAGATCAAAGGGCAGAATTCTGATTATGCTCCTGGAACTTCAGAATCCCAGACAGAAGCCCGTGCAGGGGGCCTCTTGAGATTTTGATCTTCTTTCCATTAAGAGTGACTGGATTTTTTCTTCCTGTGATTCATCAAGAAAGTTCCATTTATCCTTCCATGTTTGCTGCTGCTCACAAACCCCTCCTTCTTTTTCCGTCCTGGTGAAGTTACATGCCTGTGTGATGTTACCGGGCTGCGTGAAAATCCAGGATCATCCTGGGCGTCAGGCAGTTGCCTAGAAACCAACATGAAAACAGGATTAGGTAAAGCATTTTTTCTATATTACAGCTGCTTTCTGATTAAGACATGATGTTACAAATAGCTCAGTATGTATACCCCTTTACAGCCTTAAAACACATATAAGTGAAAAAAGAATTTTTCAACAGAGACAAAATGATTTTTCCATAGTCACATTTCAAGGTGCTCACCACCAACCCCAATCTCCTCTCCTCCGCAACCCCACTCGCCCCTCCCTTTCAGGAGGGTCACGTGTTGGGGATCCTTGGCCCTGTTAGAAGAACATTAACATAAACCAACAGCAAGTCTGAGACACTATTATTCTTCCATCAGTCCCTCAACCTCAGCCAGGCTGGCGTGTGTATAGAGAAGTCAGAAGGCTTTGCAGTAATTTAGTTATGAAGAAGGAATGTGTTGTGTTGGGTAGCAATGAATCAGCTAAGTGATAAGCACGTTTTTACCAGAACACCATGAAGGGCTAATCCCACTTTAAATTGACTGCAGTGAGTGAGAACTAAATCTCTAACCCTGGACCCTGCTGTGTCTCAGGAAATTAGTTGGGATGGGGTAAAGGGACACAGAGGAATGTCTACTGAAAAGACTTATTAAGTAATTGACATATTCCCAAACTCCTGGAATAAGATAGATAGGTAAATGATGACTGCTGGCTTGGGGTCAAAGGAGAAAAAGGAATCAAGAAAACCCAAGAGTCAGTAAGTTAGCAAATATTTATTGAGCTCCTCCTATCTGCCAGTTGGCCCTCCTAGGTGTGGTGGGGGTGGGGTGGGGTGAGGTGGCTGTGAACAATGAGCCACACAGATGATATATTCTAGGGAGGGGGCAGGGGTCGGGCAATAAAAGCTGGAACAGATAAATAAATAAGATAATCGAAGATAATGGGAAATACCATGAAGATGATAAAATAGGGGGATTATGGGGTTGGAGGCACAGGCCCTGCCTTTATGGACTGACATTTGAGGTGAAGGACTGAGACTCTGAGGGCCTTGGAACAATGTCATATCAGCAATGGGGAAGTAGGGCAGGAGGCTGAGTATACGGTAGGGATAGAAATCAAAACACGAAGAGAACCTTCAACGTTGTTGGACGGTAAGTCCTATCTGTATTAGGAAGATCATTTTCAAGTTTCTCAGAAGAGTGAATCAGATTAACATCACCAGTTCTCCAGATGGTTTTAATTACGTTTGCAAGTGTTGCCCAATGTTGGATTAGTCATAGAATTGACAGGAAGGACTTTTGTACTTTTCTCACTGATATTAATGGTGGGAATCATTTTGCATTTAAACTTTCATTTTTTTTTAATTAAAAAAAATTTTTAACGTTTATTTATTTTTGAGAGAGGAGAGACAAGAGTGCAAGCGAGGGAGGGGCAGAGAGAGAGAAGAAGACAGAATGTGAAGGAGGCTCCAGGCTCTGCGCTGTCAGCACAGAGCCCAATGTGGGGCTTGAATTCACAAATCGTGAGATCATGACCTGAACCAAAGTCTGATGCTTAGCTGACTGAGCCACCCAGGTGCCCCTAAATTTTAATTTTTAATCTATGGAGATAGCATTAGTGAAGTTGGAGAAATAAAAACAAATCTGTAATTCTGCTAACCTGGAGGCACTGTTATCTACTTTGTATATTCCCTCCCAGTCTTTTTCATGATTTTGATAGAATATGTGATTTTAGAGAGTTAATATGTAGCTCTTTAAATGCATAGCACACATTTTCCCATACTTCCTCAAATTTATATTCTGTGCTTACAAATTTTAATGAATAAATATAGTCCCTTCTCGTTTGGGGGGTAGTTATGTCCTGTAAAGTTGCTGTGAACACTGAATCAACAAGTGTTAAATCACTGCTCCTAGGGGAAATATAGGATTAGGTTCCTATGAGCCTCTGGTCACAATATTTTCATTTCTCTATTAATACATAACCTTGTTTTTTGTGTGTTTCTGTAAAAAGACACCTTATTTAATATATTTTTAAAATTCATTAGCATTGAACTCATGCTGGCAGCCCTGTAACTCATCCCTGAACAACGAAGCTTACCTAACACACATTTTTTTCATAAGGCACTTCACGGCTTTCTTGCGCTTAGAAACACTAGCCAGCACTCAGCCCCACCCTTGGGTGCCATTTTAAACAGCAAAATCACTCACCCAGAGCACAAAAATGTGAAAAATGTGCCACTAAATAGACCATGTAAAGGACACTTGCTTACAGTATGAGATCTGGAACAAGAAGGCAGAGCTTGAAGCCCTGCTGAGACTGTGCACTGAGGATACTCAAAATGTTGCTACTCTGAGTGTATCTGGGAATGACTGAAAGCACCACAAGTATGGATTTGGGGTTACAAATAAATTTTGGCAAGCAGGTGAGTCAACAAATAGGGAATCTGCCTAGAATGAGGATTGGCTGTGTATGCTATTGTGCTGATTGGCTGTGCCATGAATAACTGAGCCATAAATGACTCACTGTGGAAGGTCCCAACACACTGCTCTGGTGTTTGTGAAGCCTTTATAATCCTTCCTCACCCCTCACCCCAAACAAACCAAATCCTGGAAAAAGCACTACTAGGGAGTAAGCTCAGAAGCTTGGGGTAGGAAACAGCCCTCCAAGCCTCAGTAGGGGATAAGGGAAATCATTCTACCTTCCATTTATGAGGGCTGTCGCCATTTGCAAAGTTCTTTGATGTGACCTATGTAATTTGATCTTTACAATGACCCAGTGAGGGAGATGGAATTGTTCCTTTCATTTTCCCAAAAAAGGCAAATGTGAGTTGATGGTAAGCATACCTGGCCTTACCTATCTTTTTGAAATGACTATCAGTGTTTCACCCTTAGCAGAGGTCCAGAGAGTGAGTCTTGGTCTTTTCTGTGACCACTTCTTTCCTGGTGAGAGTAGATCTCCCCAATGGAAAACACAGTGCCTGTCATACGGCTCCCAAATGCGTGACAACATCCACCCACGTTTTCACCATAGGGGAGTCAAGGGGCGTGATGGAAAGAATATGGTTTTCACAGTCAGAGGAACTGATTTTGATTTCCTGGCTCTGCCCCTTCCTCAGCTGTGCAACTCTGGCCAAGTTGCAGAACCCCTATGAGCTTGCATTTTTTCATTGGTAAAATGGGGATAATGATACCACTTAACTCATATGTTTGTTGTGAAGCTTTAATGAAATAATACATTTAGCCAGTTTCCCATTATTCCTCTGATGATGAGAATTATGTTGACAAGGAAATAGATCCTGAGAGAAGATCAGTAAGTAATCTTGACAGTGACCTTTCCTTCCTGGCATCTCTGCCTGGATGGAGATTACCACCTTCAACAGCACCATTATTAAATAAACAGCGTACATTGGCTTCTGCATCAGTAAATGTCTGAGCTCACATCATTATTTAGTTTTAACCTTCTGTAACACATTACTTTCCCCTAGTATAAGAAATATAAATGTTTCAGAGTAAACATTAATGAAGTCTACCTTAGGTTTTTTGCCCTAATCTTGACGGGGATATTGACAAGCTTGATGTATGTGTTGGCTTTGAATGAAGTGATGGAAGGGGCTTGCTAATATCTCACACCCAGACCAAATAAATGGTGTGGGAAGAGGTTAGTGCAACACAGGCACCCATTCCATTGATGGGAAGAGTGAAATATACAGAAGTGACTTGCACAGTAAGATCCCCAAACTAGATAAAGCATTCCCAAGCAGCCAACCTTTGAGTCAACTTTACTAGGGCTGGGGTGGGGGGGCGGGGAACGTATAAAGAGATTCCCTTTGTTCTGATAATTTTATACTTACGTGAGAATATGTGGGTCCTTAAGAAAATGTTTTGAGACCTAGTTTACACTGATACAGTACAGGTGTATGTTTCTGGCATTATTGTTTTAACTTCTGTATGACATTAGCAGAAGAGGAACCCCAACTGCTCGAGTACTCTCATAGGGTCACCGTAAAGTTCACAATGGTGGGGCTGATTGGGTCAGCAATCTGAATGTGAAACTCCAGGTCCAAGTGGCTCTTTCTTTCTGAACTTTGATAGCAGGTATCTCCCTGAGAGAAAACATTTGTTTTTGCTGGCTTAGCCTTTGAGATTACCCTGAAACCAGTGATCTTTGGATCCTGATGTGAGCTATTGACTCATTTCTCAACTACATAGAGGGGTGCCTTCATGTATAACGTGTTTAGGAATTTTCCCATTCTTCTGTGAATGTCCCACTACATTTCTGATGACTCATATACGGCCATGGGTAATCCTGGGACAGAGTAACAAAGCTGACACGGGCAATTTCCAGGGATCATGCTGGTTTTCATTATCATCACTAGAAGTCATGTGAATGGCCATTTCCTCATCCTGTTGTGCAGGTCACAAAACAAAGACAAAATACATTTGATACACCTTCTAGGAGCTGGCACTCTAAGACAAATACATTGATGGTAAGTGGTCGGCTTATTTTCATGAAGTTATTTTTCAATAATATGCTAATATTGATGCCTGTGGATTCAATAGGAAAATTCAAGCTAAGGAATTCTTGTGTTGAGCCCAGCGCACATTTGAATAGTCAAGAGAACCCTCTTAGAGGTAATATTTACCTCCACTGATTCATGTTGGCCCAAGGCAATTCGGTATTCTGTTTTCTTCTGTTATTGGCCATGGGCATCTATAAGTAGCACTTGTAGACCCTGAAATCCTATTACATTTGTTTTTTTCTAATTTTATAGTGTATATTTATATGAGACAAGCTGCAGGTAAGGTTTGGTCACAACTGTGCTGCTTTTCTGGCTACTAACAAGATGAAGCTTAGGCATTAGCCGAGAAAAATAGATTAACCGTGAATCAAGTTTTGGCATAATGTAGTACCAGGCTCAGTCGTGGACTACTGAGCATGTTTTAGGCAGTCCTAGTGGGCCTTGAGCTGCATGACATTATTTCTGTATCTCCAGAATTCAGCACAGTTGCCTGATACAATGAACTCTTAATATGTCGTAGCTGAGTTAAAGCTGAAGAGGTCAGAGAAGAGGGTGAGACATAGGAACAAAGAGACCTAAAGATGATGATTGACCCAGAAGTGTTATCTTGTGAGATCCCCAGTATGAGGCTTAGGAGAGGAATTGTTGAAGTCGTATGGGGAGGTGCCTGGTTCATCCATGGAGCCAGAAACCAGAAGGGGACAACCTGGGAGGGGTGCTGCAGAGTGGAAGGGCCCCAGGGCTGGTTAAGGTGCCAACTTAAGTGCAAGTCGGGCCAGAGGGAAACTGGCACAGTTGTAAACCTCCTGCTAAGACAGGGCCAGGGAGGGAAGCAGCTGTGGAGATGAATATTCCAGAAGCTACACCAGCCAGCCCAGGATGTGACTAGCCTTCAGTTAACTTAGAGCAAGAAATAAGTCCTAAGTAAATGTGTCTACTTCTTTTATTTCAAAAATCCCTTCTCTTTCTTCCTCATGGTTTTCTTGTAAAAGTTTCTCTAAAAGAAAAAAGTCAGCTTCATCTTGGCCAGGAAAAAGAGACTTATCCAAACCCAGATCTGTGGTCTGACAGGCTAGGTATGAAGTCATAGCCGCCATCTTGGCCTGACTTTCCAAAAGGAGGCAAAGCATCAGGTTCAAGAGCTAGGACTGGAGCACTTTGGACAAGTAAGGGGCAAGGCCACACTCTTCAGTTTGAGGCTGACTAGAAGGCTCACAGATTCTCCAGGCCCCACATTTGTCCTTAGGATTCACTTTTCCTGCACACAGTCATCTTCAAAAATGTGTACAAGAAGAGCATGGGTGACGGAGTGGACAGACACAAGGCCAATCAGTGGGTGTAGTAGTTTTCTTTTGCTACGTAACAAATTACTACCAACTTACTGGCTTACACCAACATGTGTTTTGCATATGGTTTCCTTAAGTTGGGAGTCTGGGCCCGATTTAGCTACGTCCCCTCAGGGTCTTACCAACCTATAGTCCAGTGTGAATTGGGGCTGCGGTTTCCTCTGAGCATGGGATCTCTTTTGGGGCTTACGTGGTTGTTGGCAAAGTTCAGTTTCTCGCATCTGTGGGCAGGCCTCTTGACTGCCTGCTTCTCCCAGACCAGCAGGAGAATCTTTTTCTGACTTCTAGAACTTCTTTGAAAGGGCTTCCCTGATTAGGCCAGACCCATTCAGGATAATCTCTCTTTTGATGAACTTCAAATCAGTTGAATTGGGACCTTAGTTATATCTGCAAAATTGCTTTTCATCATGACGTAGCCTGGCTCTCATAGGAGTGCCATCATATTCCCAGGTCATACAGGCCACACTCAAGGGAAGGTGTTCTTACAGGGTGCATACACCAGGGAGCAGGAATCTTGGGATCGTCTTAGAATTCAGCCACCCACGGTGGGTGAGAGAGAGTGAGTGGCCATTGTTAGTCTGTTCTCTCCATGTAGCAGACCATAATTTGGGAAGGGGGAATGGGGTTGGAGAGCAAGGATCGAAGGTCTTTGGGTATTTTTGGCTGGTGGCCCTAGTTCATGAGAGAACAGAAACTACCACTGAATACAATCTAAGGATAAGAGCTTAATTACAGTGGGCTCAGGGTGGAAATTCTGAAATTCTGATTTATAATGGTGTTATTGTTGGGGCCATGGTTGGGAGACGTTCCAGGGCCCACCCTAGTGGTGAAAAAAGGAACTCATTTCCAGCGTTTGCATTTCAGTTGCACACAGACTACCCCCTTGAAGCTGTTTTTGAAAACAAACCCCTCACGTTCACTTGCAGGTAGCTGTGCTTGTTGGAGAAAGGCCCAGTTGTGGGGCCTGATTGCCCTCACTGTGGAGGACAAAATTGAAGAGATTTCTGTGCATTTAACATTTAAAGTGCCAGCGGGGAGGGGTACCTGGGTGGCTCGGTTGGTTAAGCGTCCCATTTCAGCTCCGGTTGTGATCTCGTGGCTCATGAGTTCCAGCCCCACGTTGGGCTCTGTGCTACAGCTCAGAGCCTGGAGCCTGCTTCGGATTCTGTATTTCCCTCTCTCTCTGCCCCTCTTCCCACTAGCGCTTTGTCTCTCACTCTCTCCTTCAAAAATAAACATTCAAAAAATTAAATAAAGTGCCAGTGGGGAAAACACCCAATGCTGTGAGTTGGGGTATTGTTGTCCTACAGAGCCTGTTAAGCCCGGGCCTCCCAATGGGTTTTTTTTTTTTTATATATATATGTCAGGAATGAAATATAGAAAATCTGCCTTCTGGGCAGAAAATGCTGTCCTCTAGTCAGCTCTCCTCACTGTTATTTGTTCCCTGAGGGCTATTTAATCTAGGTCTCACTTGATTCAATTAAATGGAGTCTGTTTTTAAAAAACAAATGCTTTCTCCCCATTATAAACCCTTGGGTTTGGGGGCACCTGGGTGGCTCAGTTGGTTGAACATCTGACTCTTGGTTTCACCTCAGGTCATGATCCCAGAGTCGTGGGAATGAGCCCCATGTCAGGCTCTTGCACTGAGCCTGGAGCCTGCTTGGGATTCTCTCTCTCTCTCCTTCTGCCTCCCTCATCCCCCTCGTGCGTGCTCTTTCTCAAATAAAAAAATAAAAAATAAAATAAACTCCTAGATTTTCAGCATAGAAAATATAAATAGGAATTAAAAAATGCATCTGTTATACTATGTGACTAGTTACACATCTGTTACCAAGCAGAAATTTGTCAACATTTTGTCAGATCTCTCTCCATACATTATAGCATTTGTAGATAATTCTCCATAATTGAAAAATAAAGGGAATTCAGTTTTGGTAATGTGTTTTCTTTTTGATACGTATTTTCCTCATTTTAATGTATTCACAAACAGCTTTCTACAATAGCATTTTATTTATTTATTTATTTATTTATTTATTTTTCCAATAACATTTTAAATATCTACTTACTTATATCCCTGCTTACCTTAGCATATTGAAATAACCTCATGTGGACTGTTTTACATTTTGGATGGATGATAAATACCAAGTCAGGGTTATCCACCTTTGATCAATAAATCTTTCTTAGTATTTAAAAAAAATTTGTTTTAATGTTTTATTTTTACTTTTGAGACAGAGAGACAGACAGACAGAGTACGAGCAGGGGAGGGGCAGAGAGAGAAGGAGGCACAGAATCCGAAGCAGGCTCCAGGCTCTGAGCTGTCAGCACAGAGCCCCACATGGGGCTCAAACTCACGAACTCATGCACTCAGATCATGACCTGAGCAGAAGTCGGACACTTAACTGAGCCACCCAGGTGCCCCAGTAATTCCTTCTTAGTGGTCGCAATCCTGCTGTGTTTCCCAGTGCTTGCTTCACTTATCTGTGTGTTAGGTGCTGTCCTGTCATTGATAGAGTGCCTGCTGCTTGCAAAGGCAAAACTTGTGCTTTATGTTTACTTTTCCCCTAGTCCATCCCCACGGTTACTTGTAAAGTTTTTAAATACCTCTTTTGTGAGCGAGAAGCCCTCATAAACAAACCACTTTGTTGAGACTGGTGTATTAGCCCTGGCACGATTTACTAATTTTACTGCACGTTGCAGACATCACGAGTCTGTGAGGTGCCCCAGTGGCACCTTCGTTCCACACACAGACTCTGTGTGCAGCTTTGTGAGTGGCTGTTTTTCTTTCCCTTTCCCTTTCCCTTATAAACGGGCTGCTGGTGGCAAAAAATCTGTTTAAACAAAGGTGAGGAAAGGATCAGACTTCAAAGGTTAGAGATTTAGCCTATTAGAAAAACTGAGCTTTGCAAATGTTGAGAGTGTTAGGATTCATGGGGAAAGGGGCCCTCAGATATTAGTGGGTAGTGAGGCCATGGAGGGAGAACAATCCAATGACCCAGACAGCCATCAAGGGAACGTTTTGACATAGGGCTGCATTTCCCATGAATCATGAAAACAGACCCACGGAAGAACCGGAAGTAACATAAACATTCTTTGTCATCCAGCTGGGTCTACATCAGAAGTTCCCTTCTTTGGTTTTTAGAAATACATGGTAGATTTTTGGTTGTCCTCATGCTGGGGAGTGAGAACCTACTAGTATTTAGCATCCGGGGGCCCTGTAATATGCAGGACAATTTCAATCTCTGAAGAATCTTTTTACCTGGAATACCAACATGGTCTGGTTGAGAACTTCTCACCACTTCAGAATGTTTGGTTTCTTCTAAGGAGCAGAGCAGAAAACATGATACTCTGGCCATGGATTTTTCTGGGGCTTCCTAGAAATTGTCTATTCCTTTCTTTCTTCCTCATTTCCTGTAGTGGTTCAGTACAGCTAGGCTGCAAGGATATTGGTCTAGGGGCCAGGAGAGAACAGTACAACACTTTTTAGGTTGGGTATTTCTCTCCGTCTATACTTGGCCTGCAAAAGTTGAGTCATTTTTTCTGGTAGAATCCTGTCTGGTTGTTTGTGTCCTGGGCCAGCTGTTGAAAGGCAGAAATTAGCCAAGTGCCGTCCAGCTGTTAGCTCAGTCATCCTTAGGGGTACGAATTCTTTGCCAAAAGAGCCTCAGGAAAGGCCAGAGGGAAGGAGTTGCAGGGAACAGTGACTCAGACTTAAGATTTGTTTTCAGGCTGTTTTATTCCCCTTGGTGAGGAGAAATGGAGGCCGCCTACATCATAACTGTTCTCAGAATGTTAGAGCTGCAGGGGGCCCGGGAGACCAGCTGGTTCTACTCTTTTATTTTGTATTCTAAGAAAAGAGACCCAGAGAGGTTAAATGACTTGCCTGAAGTCACGGAGCTGGATTGTGAGAGAGCTACATCTACATCAAGACCTATTTAGTTCCAGGGGCGCCTGGGTGGCTCAGTCGGTTACACGTCCGACTTCGGCTCAGGTCATGATCTCACGGTCCGTGAGTTTGAGCCCCACGTCGGGCTCTGTGCTGACAGCTCAGAGCCTGGAGCCTGCTTCAGGTTCTGTGTCTCCCTCTCTCTCTGACCCTCCCCCGTTATGCTCTCTCTCTGTCTCAAAAATAAATAAAACATTAAAAAAAAAAGACCTATTTAATTCCAAATAGAGCATTCCTCCTACTACACCAGCAGCTGCCCTTTTGACTTCTTATTTTATTTATTAATGAAACTTTGCTGACTTTCTTTCCAAAACATTCCCCACCCTCATTAAAGCATTGCATCACTATTGCATTCAAACCTGTTGTCATTTCTGAGACCATTGGCTACAGTGCGGAGCGAAAAAGCACCGCTAATGACCAGAGAGCAAATGTTCCCTACTTGTGACTCAGTAAGCAAGTATCCACCGCTGTTGAATAATGAAAAACACTGGAGAAGCATTGCTCTACATTCTCTCTTGGGAGAAAAATGCTCAATTAAGCTGTTTAAGCTTTTACATGTGAGGTTTGCACGTCGTTTCCCAGAGGGACTGCAAAATATCTTTAGTTTGCTTACTCTCCTAACAACTCCAAGATCGCTACATTCCATTCACGGTCTTTCTTAGAAAGAGAGTGCTAGCTGTCTTTTTTTCACCTTCATTAGACATTCTCCAAGTCTCCCAAGGTCAAATGAAAAGAAAGGGCAGGGTCGTAGCTATATGACAGGGAATATCAGTCTGGTGGCCACAGCACTAGACGGATGCCTTTTGAAGCACCTGGACTCTACTTCTAGAAGAAGACTTGAAAACCTGTAAATATCCATCTTGGGGAATCTTTGGCTGGCTGCTGTTTACAATCAGGCCAGGTATCTTTGAGCCTCTCCAGGACAATTTTTCACAACCAAGTTGCCCTAGTCTTCTCACTTTCTGCTAGCTCTGTCATGGATTCTCAGTTGCCCACTGGGGATGATCTCTTTCTTCTCACTGGCTTATTTTGGGTTTTCTGGGTCTTTTTTGTCAGGTGTGCCACCAAGTGAGCCCTAGATAATCCAGTTTGGCTGTGACCAGTTCTCTTTCAAAAGTTTGAGGAGTTTCCATGAAAATTATAATTGCTGGATAAAATGAAAAGGCTCGAAAAAACATGGATGTAATCAGAGTGATGACCTATGGAGGAATATCAGGGTTTTAGATTAGAGATATGGGCCTGGTTTTCAAAAGGGGAAGAGGAAGATTTATCAATTAGGAATTGACGAACTAAACACTGAGCCTCTTGGTAAGCGAATGAACAAACTAGAGTCTAGTATGAGATCACAAGGAATCAGCCTCACAATCTTTTATCGTGTTAATAGGCTGATAGATCAGAGAAATGCTTAATAATTTGTCCCCCTTTCAGCAAAGTTTGTAGCAATGATAACAATAAAACAGCTAGCATTTATTGAGCCCTTATTAGTGACAGAAACTGCTCTAAGTGAATAAACGTCATGTTTTGCTTCTTTGGAGGGTGTACCTGAGCATCTCTTAGCTTTAGCTTCTTCATTTAAAATAATGGAGTTTGCCTTTCCAATCTCTCTCTGGTCTCACCAGTTAGCAGAGAGGTAACTGGTGGTTCTTCACTCCTCACTGTGCCAAGATTTCTGTCCTGACCAATCTGTCAAGCTCCTGGATTTAACAGCATTCGGAGATAGAAGGGGGTTCATGACCTCAGCTGGTTGAGTTTCATAAAGAGGAAGGGTCATGGAAGGGCAGACATCCAGCAGGTGCCATGCTCCCAATATTTGCAGTTGTTAACTGGCAGGTCAAGAGGAGGGAAGAAATAACTATCTATGTGGGTGACTTTCATGTTCATAGCCCATTAATGGTTCTCGCCCAGTTTTTATTTACGATATTATATCCAGATCAGGCTCTCTATGAATTCATTTTATCTTCTGACAAGTGTGAAAGGCAGATTGCAGTTTTCCTAGTTTCAGATGGGGTAGAAAGCATGAGTGATTTGCTCAAGGTTACTGCTAAAAATTACAGAGCTGATCTAGAACATACGTGTTCAGACTCATGATGCCAGTGGATGGAACACTCCTTCAGAGGGTTAGGAGCCTCCGGTACATTTCAGCAGGCCAGCATGCCAGGGAGGTGAAACATACATGTGAGATCTGACAGAGCAAAAGTCTAAGTGGCTTTAAGCCAGAACCTGCCTGGATCTCTCAGTTTGGCAACCTATGGAATTCTTGTTGCTCTTATCTGGGGGTGAAGGGGTACCAGCTGGCAGTGAGTCACTCCCTGTGCATTTGGACAACAAGGCAGATAGTACCTTGTACTCTTGAAGCCCTTTCTCTTTTCCCTAGCATAGCACTTTAGAGATGAGATGATCTCGGTAATCTGACGGCATATCTGGCTCATAAATAAATAGGGCTCAAGGGAGTATGCCAATTTTTTTTTCCCTGAAACTTTTATGGCTCCTTTAATTTTTCACACCTGACATCCTTGACATTGGCTCTTGAGATAGAATTGTCCCATTGTGAAACATAGGTCCTCTTCAAAGAATTCCATGAAGGAAGTCTGTGGGACTCTTCAGTCATTCGTTTGGTGATCCTATGACAGTCTCCATCTCTCTGGTCACAGAATCAATGGTGTAAAGATTTCATATATTGTCCCAAATCTCAGTTTTCTCAAATTAAAATGACCAGGTATTTCTTCAAGCATCATCAGTCTATGATCTGGAGCCTGTTACCACAGTCAGAAGCTTTTCTAGAATGGCAAAAATACCAGAGTTTGGTTGTTTTAAGGTAGGACTCAAGAGAATACAAACAAAAGGGGCACCTGGGTGGCTCAGTCGGTTAAGCATCCGACTTCAGCTCAGGTCATGATCTCGTGGTTCGTGGGTTCGAGCCCTGCGTCGGGCTCTGTGCTGACAGCTCGGAGCCTGGAGCCTGCTTCGGATTCTGTGTCTCCCTCTCTGCCCCTCTCCTGCTTACACACACACTCTCTCTCTCTCTCTCTCTCTCTCTCTCTTTCTCTGAAAAATAAATAAACATTAAAAGAAATACAAACAATGAATATCCTAGTTTATGCCTTCTTTGAAGTTAGAGGCCCCGAGGGAATGCCCTGGGTGTTTCCTGGTAAAGACTGGAAGGTGTGTGATGGGGAGAGAGATAAAGTCGTTTTCTGTTTATTTTTTTAATGTTTTTATTTATTTTTGAGACAGAGAGAGACAGAGCATGAACGGGAGAGGGGCAGAGAGAGAGGGAGACACAGAATCGGAAGCAGGCTCCAGGCTCTGAGCCATCAGCCCAGAGCCTGACGCAGGGCTCGAACTCACGGACTGCTAGATCGTGACCTGAGCTGAAGTCGGACGCCTAACTGACTGAGCCACCCAGGCGCCCCATTCGTTTTCTGTTTAGAGTGGAAAGCACCTGAGAAGAGAAGGAGGTTTTATGTGTAGAGGAGGCGGGAGGCACAGTCAAAAGAGACTGGCCAAAACAAGCCTCCCAGCTGGCTTATATCATAAGAGCATAAAAGGGTAAAACTACAAATTAAAAGTCAAGCACAGAAGGAGGGGTATCAACAAGGGTTATAAAACACCAGTTAGGAGGAAACTCTTCAGGCAGTTTGGGAGATGGTGAATAAGAAATTTACATTTACTTTGCCTCTGTGGGGAATTTAGACTCGGATTGAATTATGTTGGGAATTTTAAGTGTGGGCCGGTTAAAAGCACACCTGTTGGCTTTGGCATGTGGTATACATCTGGCAGAAAGCCCTGCTGGGTTTATGGGGCGCCTGAGTGGCTCAGTCGGTTAGGCGTCCGACTTCAGCTCAGGTTATGATCTCACACTCTTTGAGTTCGAGCCCCACGTCAGGCTCTGTGCTGACTGCTCACAGCCTGGAGCCTGCTTAACATTCTGTGTCTCCCTCTCTCTCTGCCCCTCCCCTGCTCATGCTCTGTCTCAAAAATAAATAAAAACATTAAAAAAAAAAAAGAAAGAAAGCCCTGCTGGGTCTCTAGTGCTCCCACGGGCGACATGGAGGCAGAGTCTGGACTGCGGGACTGGGCAAGTCAAGACCACCCGTGCACTCTGTGGCTCCAGCGCTGATGGAGAGAACAGAATGGCAAGTGCTGGACTGCCTCCACCCGGGATGGTTGGCTTGACCATGATTTTGAAGAGCTTTTATTTGTGGGGGAGATTCACCTGTCTGTAGCGGAAGGAAGATACAAGAGAAGGACTCCAGGGGATGGTTTGAGTTTCTTAATCAAAGAGGACTACTCCATGTGATATGGATTATATGTAATTTCTGGGATAGCTCTGACTGCTCTAGAAGGACCCTAAGAATTTCCTCTCACAACATGAGGAGATATCCTAATCTCAAACTCAAATCACGATTCAAAAAGCATCTGAGAATTAGGAATCTTGTTGCTGAGTTCTCTGTATTGGTGACAGGGACGCAGCATGAGACGCTGAAAGTAAACGGGAATGGAACTGGAAACCAGGAATCCCACCCTTTCCTCCATAGTCCCCAGGCCAACCTTCTACATTATTCTTGATCTTGTCCAGATCAGACACAATGATGATGTGGAAGTGTTTTGTCATGCGTAAAGCACTAAGCGTTCAACATGGCTTATTTTTATTATTATTATGTTTTCTTAGTTTTATTCCTGTAGGAACTCATCCGATCCTGTTAAGCCATAGAAGAGAGGCCTTCCTCCAGGCTAAGGCTAGTTTGGGTTTGTAGTATCTGGATGTTCTAAGAAATACATTTTGGGGCATTTGCTACTATATATATGAATGAACCAAGAAGTAGGCAGATTGGATTTCTTTGTGTCATTTAACTCTGAGTCTCTGAGCTCCCCTGTGCCAGCAGGAGCCACCCACAGGGTGTTTCTCCCTTTATCTCATTAATTGATTTGTTTGCGTAAAATGAAATAATGATTTTTTTTCACCTCCAATGTTAAGCAAGAAGCCCCGCTGTAGACCATTCAAGATTGGATTGCATTTGGAGAAAATGCACCATTACTTGCTTTAATGGTGAAAAATCATGCAGTTTAAAAGGGATTAGTATTTGGTGCATCTCCCTGGAAACAAATATCACATAAAAATTCATGTTTACATAATAAATAAATTAGGGGTGACTCTTTTTAGAAGAAATAGAATATACCCTACCAATGAATTTATAATAGGCTTCCTTTATACAAGCATCCCCAAAGCCTTTACAATTTGACTAACCCTATTTCACATGCTTTTATTTTTTTACAGAGAAAGGCACATCCGGATACTACAAACCAATGATTGTTTGCAGGAATAGGGCTCTTGAGAAACAATTTCTGCTACTGCTTGTAAAATTTCAGTAAAGCATCTACCAAAAATACAACCCTCTCCCCACCAACCCCCGTCCCCCCAAACTGCTTGTTTAATGGGGAATTCTAAAGCTCAACTCCAGATTTATCGTACCTAAAATTGGTACTGGAAAAAATTGAGAGACCTTGAAATTTCACTGTATTAGGGTTTGACTTATGAGCCATTTTGTTTTTCCTTGTGATTTTTGACAGAATAGTCTTTTCCTCTCCTGCTAGGCCATTTTCTGGGTGGTTTGTGCCCAAGGCACATTTGCAGGGCAAGATCCACTCAGGTCTAAGGAGCAGCCTCCTTGAAGATGGCCCCTGGGAGAGTGGAGAGGGGAGGACACCTCTTCCTTCCCCTCCCTCCTCTCCCCCACCTCCCTCCTCCCTCTGCCTCCTCCCTCCTCCCTCCCTCTCTTCCTGTCCAATACTGGCCAACTATACTGGCCAACTATGTGTTTTGCTAGAGGGAAACCTTGGTTTCTAAGGTAAATTTGAGGCGTGCCCTCAAAATTATTTCTTTGCATTTCTTTGAGGTTTTGGGAGTTGTCAGCCTTCCCCTACCACGTCCCATACATGTGGGGCTCCAAGTCTTTGAAGCATTCTGTGCTCTGGGCAAGGCTTCTAGCTACAATTTTTTCACTAAAAACCCTCCTTCCCCTGCCTGAGAGCCAGCCTTCAGCCAGATGTGGGCAGCAAAGGCAGCCCCATTCCAGGCAGTAGGCTTCGAGAATAGCATCTTTGTTAGGGGCATATACTGGAGCCCAGGGCAGGCCTTGGGCCCCTGCCTCTTGGCAGGAAGCTGGCGGGTGCTGCTATCCCATGGTTACCTCCTATACCTCCCCAGCTTCACTGCCCTAGGCAGGGTAACGGCAGGGTAACAGGGGCAGACCCAAGAAGCGGAAAGAGGGCCTTTTCTTAAGTTGAAAAGCTTTTGCCTTTTGTATTGCCTGCAGCATTTTAGAAAATTATAGGGTATTAGAGTTGAATAGGTTGATAGCAATGACCTGTAACTATTTGTGTGTTGTATGTAGTATTATCTCTGCTGGTGGTTTTTAACTGGAAATCCGTGGAATCCTCCTCTCCTGTTCTTGGACAGGCTCAAGGAGGTGGGGAGCCACCAGGAGTCTGTGCTTGTGGGCATGTTTCTGTAGGAAGCTTTCATTAGATTCCCAAAAGAGTCCAAAGATCGGAAAAGGTGGGAAACTACTGATTCAGTCCAAAATCTAGTTATTTGCTCTCCCCACCCCCAACACACAGACACGCACACACGCACAGACAGACACACACACAGGCACACACACATACACACACACACACACACACACACACACACACACACACACACACAGAGTGAAACAAGGAAACTGAATCTAGAAGAGATGATATGCCAGCCAGAGAAGTCCAGGGCTGGGGCTGGCATTCCTCAGCCTGAGCACAGGAGATGCCTGTCGGCCCCACCTCTGGAGGGCAAAACTGCTTTGAACATGCTCTCTGAGCACATCTTTCGGTAAGGGCACAGGACATCCACTTCAGGTAGCTCCTATTGTCCCTCAGGACCGTCATCTCTCTATAAGATGACCCTGACTCATCTTTCTGTACATCTCGGCCAATGCAGCGCGTTGCTCAGAGTAAACACTCACTATATCTGTTGAAAGAGAGAAAACCTAGTGGTGAGCTATACAAGGAAGTCAGCTCAGTAGCTTTATGTGACCAGTTATTCAAGCTCAAGAATTAGGAGTCCTGGGGCCCCTGGGTGGCTCAGTTGATTTCAGTTCAGGTCATGATCTCGCAGCTCATGAGTTGAAGCCCCACGTCAGGCTCTGCACGGGCAGCATGAAACCTGCTTAGGATTCTGCCTCCCTCTCTTTCTGTCCCTCCCCTGTTTGCTATGTCTCTCTCTCTCTCAAAATAAATAAAAAATGAACTTGAAAAGAATTATGAATCCATTATTCTCCTACTCCCTTTTCCTCACCCCCATGACCTCAGTTCTTGGGGCGGTTGTTAGCAGCGGGAGGCAGCCCAGATTGTAAACCACTCTTTCCTTGCATGTCCCTTTGACAACTGGCCAATGATCTACAAATACAATGTCGGTGCTTCAGCAATGTGGTGATTTTTTTTTTTATAAAGTAAGTAATTTATGTAAGGTTAAAAATTTCTCTTAATTTATCTGATTTGTAAACATGGATAATGTTTTAAAAATTTTGATAGCAATTATTTATAATTATAGGGAGGCCTAGGTTTTCATTGAGATGTGTTTACTGTTTGGCTGGGATATTGTAGAATGACAATAAATTGAGACAAGAGACAGTTGTTGAGTGCATATGACCTGTGGTCTGTACTAGGCTCAGGGGGGCTGGGTAAAAATGTTTCCATCTTGGTTATGAAGTTTATAAGGCCTAAAAGGTAAAGGATTTAAGTCGCTTGGCAATGAGAGAAACATCAAAGAAGAGTAAAAATGTGTCAAATTAAGAGATACTTATTCCAAAAGGCTGAAGTTGGTCAGAGAAGCAAAAAAGTCTATTGAAGCTATGTCTGTCTAGGATGACTGTAGAAGAAACAGATGTGTTCTTTTTTAAAAGGTAGTTTCCTAATGCATAGGAAGATGAAAAGATATTCTAGAAAGAGCACTGTGGGAAGCCAGTGTACAAGTACAAAATGCCAACATTTTATTGTTTTAATTTTGATAATTTTTTTTTTCCTAAAGAGCTTTTTAAAAAATTGACTGCTATGCCAGGGAAGTGTTGGGTGTATCACATGCATTATTTAACTCAATCCTCATGACAGGAAGCTGGTACTGTTGTTAAACTTACTTTACAGGGGTTGCAAACTGAAATTTAGAGAACTGAAGTCATCTTGCTCAGGCCCATATGTCTGGGAGCCAGAATTCAAATCCAGAGCTGGCTCTAAAGCCATATTGCCCAATGCCATAAGGAAACGATGAGAGTTGGAATGAAGGCATCACGGGTCAGAATGAAGGCAGACAAGACTACGGGATGGCTGGGGCCAGGCTGGAGGACATTTAGTGCCGGGTCTTAGATAATGAGGAGATGAAACCTTGACCCAGGTTCTTAAAGTAAGCTGCCAAGGGTCTTCACTGAAGTGGGTGAGGAACATTCCTGTCCTGAGGCAGGGGTTCAACCCTTTCAAGGAGGTTTCTTCCAAGTCAGAGATTCTGTGATGGGACCAGGAACCCTCTGGCAGGACTGGGCCCTAAGGGTAAGTACATGCCTTCATCATCGTTACTGCTAGTGTCCCACGGAAGTGATGCCGGGAGCCACCCCATCTAACAACCCCGTGGCATGTTTCCACACTGAATGTGGAAGACTGTGCTTGTGGTGGAGGAGTGGATAGGCTGTTGGTGAAATCTATGTCAATGTTTTTTCGACTCCAGCCCCCACTACATGTTAGCTTTGGAGGCAGACTTAAATGCGGCAGCGTTCTATAGTCGAAAGTGCACGCGCTTCAGAACCCGCAACCCCAACCCTGGGCAATGTACCTAACTGCCCTGAGTCCCCATTTTCTCATTTGTGAAAGAGCACATGTCTGCCTTATAGGACAACACCTTGCTCACTTTCCGAAAGTCTAATATGTGAAGGACTTCACCACCAGATGACCTGGCACCTGCTGGTCCTGTCAGCTGCACCATCAGTGATCGTCAGCAGGGTCATGGTTTCATACTTGATAGAACTTGTCCATGCAGTTGGATCTGAACCTCAAACACTTCTTTCCTGGAAGAAACACTATGGGGAAAGTTCCATCAGTTTGAAATAAGAGGGGGACCCCTTTTGTGGCTCCATTGGTTAAGCGGCAAACTCTTGAATTTGACTCAGGTCATGATCTCACGGTCATGAGATCAAGCCCTATGTCGGGCTCTGTGCTGAGTACAGAGCCTGCTTGGGATTTTCTCTCCCTCTCCCTCTGCCCCTCTTCCACTCATGTACAGACACTGTCTCAAAATGAAGAAATAAACATTTTTTTTTTTTAAAAAGGACCTTAGTTCAAGGTCTAGCTCAAGCAGATGACTGAGGTCTTGTGAGCATTGATTGATTGGAATGCTATGAAAGTGACTTGTAACCCCAGAAAGCTTGACTGGACTATTAGAATAGTGAAATGCTATTATGCCTTGTCTTTGAAAAAAATTCAACTCAAAATTTTAAAACTCTTGGATTCACATGCATAGTCCTTTGCTAAAGTATTAGCAAGATCCAAGAAGGCTCCCTCTTTGAGGAGGGTCACTTTGCCTCTTTGGTTTTTGGTCTCTGAGACCCTCTCTTACTGGCTGCCATTAATGGTGGGCTGATTCTGGCCTTTTTCTTGCACTGGCACTGGGATGTCAGCCTGTCTGCTGAGTGCCTGAGCCCACAGCTGCCCACAGCTGGAGCTGATTTGCTGGGCTGACTCACAGCATCTGGTTGAGACCAGTCGGGACGGGATCTTTCTCCATCACAAGTGTCCACCCTGGGACTTACTCAGTGCTCACCGCCTTGCCAAGTTCCTAGGTGTGGGTGGAGCTTAGGTACAGTCGGTCTCTCCTTCTGAGGGGGTTCTTTTTCCAGAGAGGAGGTGATCATAACACATTTGGGAACAACTGCGAGTTCTTCGGGACTGCCTGTCATTTAGAGCTACGTTGTTTGGCAACGTGATAATTACTATGAAACCCAAAGTAGAGGGAGTTGGGGGATGGTTGGCAGAGTTAGAGAAGGTTTATTATTGGTTATCTGGGGGATGTTCATGAAAACATTCATTAGTGCTGCTCAGGAGAAAGAAAACGGTGGCAGCCGAGTAGCCCAACCTGGCAGCTTCCCTGGGAAAGCCCTGCAATCAAAAAGAGCTTTGCCTCAGGGTAGAGCAGGATTACAGAAGGTCAGCAGGGTCAGCACAGCTGGCCAGAGTAGACATTGCCGCTCAGGGGACAGAAACGTGGCTTGGAAATGCAGGGACTGTGAGTCCAGCTCTTGTGTTTGCCGTTTAAGTTTGTGTTATTTATTTCTCTTTTTGTTACCTTAATTTTGGTCTTGAAAGGAACTCTGTCAGATATGTGAAGAATATTCACCAGCAGGCAACCAGTAAATTTGTCCTTGGAGACCTGCTCAGGGAGGCAGACCCTGACTTCAGGTTATCTTATAGTCTGGAAACCTGGGTCCTAATCTTAGTTTTGCAGGTGTTGTTCTCCTTGTATGCAAAGCGTGGTCAGGAAAGGCCCAGGCCTTTGGTATTTTCTTATTTACATTTTGTATCCCCACTATCTATTTAAGGTTTAACACATGGTAGCTGTAAAATCCATGAATCTTCCTCTAACTTGGGCATATCTCAACCTCTAGGGACATTGTAAGCTTCTAGGGAACTAATTGTAAAGTGGAGCTTGTGGGAGGGGGGTGGGGGAGGTCGACCTTCAGGAGTTGAAAAACTAAAGCATTAGAAGCACAGGCAGTGGTGGTGGATTTAATATGGATGCTTTTGAACAACTCAAAATCTCTAAAGGTGGGTCACAGGATTTGTATTTTTTTTTAAATTTCCTGTCATGTTGAAGAATGTTTATTACAGTATCTCATATAAAAATAAAATATTTAGGAGTGCCTAGGTGTCTCAGTTGGTTAAGCATCCAACTCTTGATTTTGACTCAGGTCACGATCTCAGGGTCATGAGATCGAACCCCGTGTAGGCTCCATGCTGGGTGTGGAACCTGCTTCAGATTCTCTGTGTCCCTCACAGAGCTAGAGCAAACAATTCTATAATTTGTATGGAACCAGAAAAGACCCTAAATAGCCAAAGTAATGTTGAAAAAGAAAACCAAAGCTAGAGGCATCACAATTCAGGACTTCAAACTATATTACAAAGCTGTAATCATCAAGACAGTATGGTACTGACACAAAAACAGACATTTAGATCAATGGAACAGAATAGAGAACCCAGAAATGGACCTGCAAACGTATGGTCAATTAATCTTGGATAAAGGAAAGAGTATCCAATGGAAAAAAGACAGTTTCTTTAGCAAATGGTACTGGGAGAACTGGACAGCAACATGCAGAAGAATGAAACTGGACCACTTTCTTACACCATACACAAAAATAAACTCAAAATGGATGAAAGACTAAATGTAAGACAAGAAGCCATCAAAATCCTAGAGGAGAAAACAGGCAACAACCTCTTTGATCTCGGCCACAGCAATTTCTTACCTGACACATCTCCGAAGGCAAGGGAAATAAAAGCAAAAATGAACTATTGTGAGCTCATCAAGATAAAAAGCTTCTGCATAGCAAATGAAACAATCAGCAAAACTAAAAGGCATCCTATGGAATGGGAGACGTATTTGCAAATGACATATCTAATCAAGGGTTATTATCAAAAATCTATAAAGAACTTATCAGACTCAACACCCAAAAAACAAATAATCCAGTGAAGAAATGAGCAGAAGACATGAATAGACATTTTTCTAAAGAAGACATCCAGATGGTTAACCAACACATGAAAAGATGCTCAACATCACTCATCATCAGAGAAATACTAAAGAAACCACAATAACTTACCACCTCACACCTGTCAGAATAGCTAAAATTAACAACTCGGGAAACAACAGATGTTGGCAAGAATGCGGGGGAAGGGGAACACTTTTGCACTGTTGGTGGGAATGGAAACTGGTGCAGCCCCTCTGGAGAACAGTATGGAGGTGCCTCAAAAAATTACAAATGGAGCTACTCTAGGAGCCAGCAATTGCACTTCTAGGTATTTATCCAAAGGATATGAAAATGCTGATTCGAAGGGGCCTATGCACCCCAATGTTTATAGCAGTGCTATCAACAATAGCTGAATCATGGAAAGAGCTCAAATGTCCATTGACTGATGAATGGGTAAGAAAATATGGTGTGTATATATATATATATATATATATATATATATATATATGTATATATATATATATATATGTATATATGTATATATATATACATATATATATATATAATGGAATATTACTCAGCCATAAAAAAGAATTAAATCTTGCCATTTGTAACAACATGGATGGAGTATTATGCTTAAGCGAAATAAGTCAGAGAAAAACAAAAGTACCGTATGATTTCACTCATATATGGAATTTAACAAAACAAATGAGCAAAAAGCAAAAGAGAGAGAAAGAGAGGCAAACCAAGAAAGAGACTCTTAACTATAGAGAACAAACTGATGGTTACAGATGGGAGGTGGGCAGGGGCAATTGGTGAAATAGGTGATAGGGATTAAGAAATGTCCATTGACTTACGATAAAGAAGATGTGGTGTATATATAAATATACAGTGAATTATTACTCAGCGGTCAAAATGAATGAAATCTTGCCATTTGCCAAGAAACAAAACAGATGAACATAGGGGAAAGGAAGGAAAAATAAGATAAAAACAGAGAGGGAGACAGACCATAAGAGACTCTTAAATACAGAGAACAAACAGGGTTACTGGAATGATGTTGGGTGGGGGGGATGGGCTACATGGGTGATGGGGGTTAAGGAGGACACTTGTTAGAATGAGCACTGGGTGTTGTGTGCAAGTGATAAATCACTGGCTTCTACTCCTGAAACAAATACTAACTTTAATTTAAATAAGTAAATTATGTGAAATAAATCAATAAATTTAAAAAAATACCATGAAGAAAAGCAAGTTTATATAATACATAATTCAAGAACAGCTTATATACAGTTACCGAAAAGCGAAATGCAATACAAAAGTGTATAGAACCAATTGTCAGGAATAAAATATTTAGTCCTCACAGGAAAAAAAAAAAGAGTTCTCTTTTCCTGTCTGTCCTCCTGCTCCTCCCTCCACCCTGCTTGGGCACGTGTGCTCTCTCTCAAAATAAATAAATAAAATCTTTACATATCTTCTTCTCAAGAAGAAATAGATAAATGCAATGGGATGCACAATCCGGAAGTACAGGTGAATGCATCAGTGCTACCTGTATAAATATTAATAAATCTGAAAAATATTCTTGGAGACAATAAAGTTGCAGAAAGATGTATGAGGTATGGCACTATTTATTTAAAGTTTAATAGGTTCATTTGTACATAATCGAAGCATATATATGTAGTAAGAATGTAAAGACCTGAATAGGGATGATAAGCAAGTTCAGGGTAGCAGTAACTTTAGGAGGGATGAAGAGAAATGGTTGGGGGCTTCAGTAAGTCCCTTCATGTATATTTGTTTAAAAAGAAAGAGTCAAAAAAAAGAAAAGAGTTAAGAAAAACAGGTTGTAGCAGCAAACATGGAAAAGTTAAGATTTTTTTCCCATAAGAATGAATACATAATCATTCATGGTACTATTTTCTATAATTTTTCCGAGTGTTTAAAATATTTCATTATAAAATGACAAAAACAAAACTCTCCTGGTAATTGGGATGCAGGCATTCGGCCTTTGGGAATTCTTGCCTAGTTGCTTCTAAGGACTACTCGGTTCTAAATGTGTTTGTGTGCAGAGAACTCTCCCCCAAGCACTTCTCTTATTCTTATAGATGAGCGATGCCGATCCACCTGTGCCCAAAGTCCTGATGAGACACAGCCAGTTCTCCTGTTGGTGATGTTGGTGAAATCCAACCTAACTCTACTTTGAGGACCTAGCCTACAAGGGCCTCTTCCCTGTTGTCTCTTTCTCACCTTTATTAAAGGAGATGTTCTGTCCTACAAGCTCCATAATCTTAGAGCTCTAACCTCCTGCCTTCCTGTCCCCAAGCTGCATTCATTTCAGAACACCTTTACTGACAATTCAGTGGTAGAATTTAGTATCCGTGGGGATCCCAAGAGTTTTCATTGCCTACCCTAAGCATCGCCATTTGCAATCAGTTCTCCTATTGTTGTATCTGCTTTTGTAACTTCCTTTCTATACCAGAAGCGTCCCTAAAATTTAATCAGTAAGTGGCTCAGGGAATGTGAAGAAGGGAGAAGTGGCTCTAGCAGCAGGTGCTATGATGAACTTTGAAATTTAACTTAATTTTGTCATTATTTTTAAAGTTTATTTTAAAGATTTTCTTTTTTAACGTTTATTTTTGAGAGAGAGAGAGAGAAAGAGAGAGAGAGCATACCCGCACGTGAGCAGGGGAGGGGCAGAAAGAGAGGGAGACAGAATCTGAAGCAGGCTCTGTGCTGTCAGCGCAAAGCCCAGTGTAGGGCTCTAACCCATAAACTGTGAGATCGTGACCTGAGCTGAAGTCTGATGCTCAACGACTGAGCCACCCAGCTGTCCCAAATCTATTTGGTTTATTTTGAGAGAGAGAGAGAGAGAGAGAGAGAGAGAGAGAGGCAGGGAGAGAGGAAGAGAGAGAAGCCCAAGTAGGCTCCGTGCTGTCAGCTCGGCGGATTCCGACGCAGGACTCGATCCCACAACTGTGAGATCATGACCTGAGCCAAAATCAACAGTCAGACACTTAACTGACTGAGCCACCCAGGCACCCCTAATTTTGTTATTATTATTTTTAATGTAGTCTGTAGTGGTAGTTCTAAACCAAGGATGGTTCTCCCCACTCCTGACAGGGACATTTGACAGTGTCTGAAGACCTTTCCAGTTTTTGAAACTAGGGGGGCACTACTACCATTCATTGGGTAGAGGCTAGGGATGCTGCTAAACACCCAGTAATGCACAGAAAATCTCCACCCCCATAATAAAGAATTATCCAGTCCAAAATGTCAGTAGTGCCAAGATTGAAAAAAACCCTGGAATATCCCCTATCAATGAGGGAGAGTGGCTGGGGCTGCAGCTCTGTTAGAGTGGGGACCGTGGAACAAGGGATGTAGGAGTCCCTGTGAGTATGTGTATAGACCATTCCTGTATCATCTTCACGGCATGCTGTGGGTTAGGGAGTCATTGGTGTTGAACATGGAGGATGAGAAGAGGTTAAGGAAAAACTGGAGAGGAACACAGAGTCCAGGTGGTTGGAGAGAGCAGAAGGAAGCTGCCTCTGATGTCTTTGAACTTGGCACCTTGCTATAAATAGCACCCTCGTGCTATAGAAATAGAGGATATAGTGTATTTTAAAATATTTTCCATGAAAAATGAGGTAGGTAGTTAGAGTGTTAGCCCCCAGTGAGTGGTGCTGTCCTTCGCCCACACTTGTTTCTGTTGTGATTTTGCCATTCCTCTTGTCGAGAGGTGGAGTCTGTTTTTCCATCCCATGTGTCTGAGCTGGCCTCAACACTTGCCTTGACCAAAAGAATGTGGAGGGAGTGATGATGTGTGACTGCTGAGGCCATTCAGGTTTGGTTTTCTCCCCGTTAGGACACCACTGCCCTCATGGGAGGGATCTCGGCCTGACACAGTCACTGAGGAAAGGGTCCGGCCATTCGACTGGCCTGGCCCTGCGTCGCTCCCAGCCAACCTTCCAGCACAGTGGACTCAGATGAAACCAGCTTGTCTGCCCAGCCAACCCATGGAATAGTGAGGAATAATAAAGTGTACTTATGTTAAGCCACTGAACTTTGGGCTAGTTTGCTACACAGCAAGAGATAACTGGACACTGTATATAAATGGCTTCATTTGAAGCAGCAGATGATAGATTTGCCTTAGGATGTTGTGTACCTGTCAGATCGCGGTTCAGAGAAACTGAGTTCTTCCTCCTTTGTGTCTCGTAGCACTTCTCAGAACTTCTGGATGAGTTTTCCCAGAACGTCTTGGGTCAGCTCCTTAATGACCCTTTCCTCTCCGAGAAGAGTGTGTCGATGGAGGTGGAACCGTCCCCAACATCCCCGGCGCCTCTCATCCAGGCTGAGCACAGCTACTCCCTGTGTGAGGAGCCTCGAGCCCAGTCACCGTTCACCCACGTTGCCACCGGTGACAGCTTCAATGACGGTAAACTCAGGGCAGGGGAAATACTGGGACCATGGGACCTTTGACTCAGAGCTCCTCGGGGGTGTGGAGTGTGCGTTACACTATTGTCAGCACTCACGTTAGCCGCATACCTACTACACAGAAAGCCTAGGGCTTGGGCTGTGGGGAAATGCAGAGTCACGGGATGCTTTCCCCACCCCCGGCCGTGTGCTCTGGGAACTTGCTATAACGAATGCCAGTAGTTGCTTTCTTTGACCCCGTGGATTGGGCAGCAGAACATCCTTTTGCAAATCAAGGTTGGCCTGTTTGGTTGGTAATTCCGGTAACTCCAATGGCTTAAGGGATCGTGTCATTTTTTTCTGAGAAAGAATTTTTATGACCGCTCTTCTCCACACAAGCTTCTTGGGCCTCCTCTTAACCCATATTCAGCATGTTCCCTTGACCACATGTATACGAGATCTTGGTGAGCATTCCTAGGTCACCTAGCATTCCTGGTGACCCTTTCATGCCCATCATCAATGCCAACAGTATGGTATTTGTTGAAGATCTAGTTTTCTTGGCTTTAGAGTGTTAAGCTGTTTGACCATGTGTCTGTAAAGTGACTTTCTTCCAGATCTGAATTCCTTTATTACATATTATCAGTGCCTTAAATTGTAGCTATTGATTCACCTGGCAGTTCTTGAGTTCACATGCTAGACACTGGAGGAAATAGAAATAAAAAATGAGCACATTGTTCTCATAGAACCTACCACGTGGGGAACATTAGAAATATATACAACTGACTATAAAAATGGAGAATATATGCTAAGGGTGGTGGTTAAGGTTATGTCCTCCGCAGTCAGACCTCAGTTTAAGTTCTATTTCAGTGACTACTTGTGGGCCAACTACTTAACTTCCTCATGTGTAAAAGTAGGATAAAAACAGCATCTATTTCATGTCTTGTAAAGATTAAACATCAGAATATACGCCAGTGCCTAGCCCAGGATATCGTTCTTAGCTGCTGATACTAAGGATATTGTTCTCAGCCGCTGTTGCAATCATTCTTATTTCAAACCAGGAACTGTAAGAGGATGGCAGGGCTTTAGGTGATCAGTAAAGTTTGGGGGAGGATTTCTTAACTTCCCAAGCAATGACCTACAATGAAATGTGATATTGGGTTTCTAGCCATCAATATTCACTTTTGTTCATATTCATTCCCTATTGCAAAATCTCAGATAGTCCTCCATTGTTCTATAGAATGAAGCTGACCTCACAGCATAGCTTTCAAAGCCCTTTGTGGGCTGATCCTACCTCCTTTCCCCACCTTGTCCCGTCTCTCCCTGTCTGTGTGCCTCTGGCACTGACTTTTCCACTCCACGACTTTTCTTACACTGTTTTCTTTATTCTGGGTTCCCATTACCTTTGTCAGCCCCACCAGTCAAATTCCCACCTACCCATCAAGACCCAACTCAGTGTCTTCCGGTGCCAGACTCTCCCATCTGGAAGCTGTCGCCCATTATGTTTTCACAGCACTGCTTCTGTGTGTTTATTTGTTTTGGTTTTGCCGTTTGTCTAGAGACTATTACATGTGTCCTTATATTCCAGCCATTATTTATTTTTCTATTCTCTTCTCTGTTTTGAGCTGGTTTGTGAGCAAGTATGATTGTGTGTTCCTGGTACCTAGCACTGTGCTTGGCACTTTGATGGTATCTGATAAACAGTTATTTCACTGAGTTAATTGTACAGTAAGTGGTTAAGGGAGAAGGTATAGAAAAGACTGAAGCACATTCCTAACCTCTGGTGACAGCATCAGGGAAGACACCTGCTCTGCTGTCCCCTACACTGCTTGCTCTCTGACTATGCACATACACTGGGCTGCATGCATTTGATCAGGTGGTGTTTCTTGGCCTTTTGCAGCTGTCTTGTACAGGGGCAAACACAGTGCCAAGTAGGAGTAGATATTTTATAAATGCTTTATGATTCACTCTTAAAATTCACTTCATAGCGATTTATTGAGTACCTACCTTGTACTTAACCTGCGAGGCACTGTTTTAAGCATTGAGGGTAAAAAGTGAACACAATTACAAAGGTCTCTGCCTTCATGGAGTTTACATTCTAGGAGGTAGGGGTGACGGAAAATAAGAAAAAGAAAAAAGTAAAATATATGGCTTATTCGATGGTGATCAGTGATATACAGAAAAAGAAATCAGAAAAATGGATAGGGACTTGCTGAAGGACGTGGGCGGGCATCTTAGTCTATTCAGGCTGCTGTAACAAAAATATTACATGGCTTATAAACAACAGAAAATACTTTCTTATGGTTCTAGAGCCTGGAAGTCCCAGATTAGGGTGCCGGCATGAGTGGATGAGAGCCCTCTCCAGTTGCCGACTTCCTGTTGTATGCTTACATGACAGAAGGGACGAGGGAGCACTGACGGGTCTCTTATAATAAGGGCCCTGTTTCCATTCACAAGGGCTCCACCCTCATATGACATAAGCACTTCCCTAAGGCCCCTCTCCTGATAACATCACATTGGGCATTAGGATTTCAACATGAGAATTTGGGGGGACACAAGCATTCCCACCATAACGGGGGATGAGGAATTGAAATCCTAAATAGGATAGACCAAGAAGGACCATCTTTGAAGGTAAAGTTTGAGTAAAGGTCAGCAGATGAGGAAAAGAACTAGCTGTCTCAGGAAGATGCTTCTAGGCAGAGGAAACATCAAGTGCAGAGGGCAGAGGCTGTGTGGCTGGAGTGATAACAATAGGGCCACCTTGTATTATATTTAGATGATTATATAATTGTGGAGTGGTCAGCCATTCTGCAGCCTTGCTGTTCTAGAACATGCAGATTAGAGAAGGCCTAAATAATCTAGGCGGACCCACTTGCCCCTTCAATTCCACGTATGTTTGCGGAACACCTGCTGTGGGTCAGACGCTGTCCTCGATAATTGCAATACACAATAGTGAAACTTAGATCCCGCCTACAAGTAGCTCAGACTCTAGTGAAAATGCCATGTACCCCAATACTTGACCAGGCAGAATGGAAATGTCCCAAGAGGAAATTAAACTGTAGAAGTTCAGAGCAGAGAGGGCACACCCAGAGAAGATCATAGGAAATGTACCATGAATGAGACAGTTTATTTGGGCCTTGAAGCATTGAGTAGAGTTGGAACAGTGGCTGGAGGGAAGCAGACGGAGGCCCGAGGGCTGGGACATTGATTCTTCTAAAACAAGGTCTCTAGTGAAATGGTTGCAAATAAGTACGTTTCCAAAGGTGCCCGTCTCTTTCTCTTCCATGATGAAACGATTTCTTTGTATTTTAATTGCAATCAATATAAATGCAACCCAGGGGAACTCAGGGGTGCCATTGATGCTAATAGTTGAGTGTTAGGGAAAAAGAAGCAGTGAATCTCTTCTGGGAAGGCTTTCTTATCATTAGACCAAAGCACACTCCATTCAGTTCCCTCACCTCGTGCCTTCCTCTATGTATAGATCCTGTGCTGCTATAGGCTTTGCTAGTAATTTGCTGAGAACAGGTGTAGTGGGTCAGATATAGCTTGCAAAGGGCTTCTGATCCACCGTTCATGTTCAAATATCGAGATTTCTCTGAGTTAAAACCATCTTCCTATGCCAGCAAAAGCACTTGTACAAGTAGCGGGTAATGAACAAGGAGGGTAACCATTTGGGCGGTGTGAAATCAAAGTTAGCGTACATGAGTAGATGGGGCACTTTCCCCGGAAAGCTTTGTCTACATCTTAGCATCCAATATTTTTCTGAGTTTGGTGTAGACAGACAGATGTTTGGGAACAGAATTATTTTATTCATTTGAAACCCCGTTTGCATCCACCTTGAGGGAGGATCAGCCCCAAGGATCCTTCTTGCAGCACGTGTTCTGCCCAACAGAGCCCCTTCCTGTTGGAAAAGGGTGGTAGTTCTTTAGGAAGTGTGTAAGAAGGCGGCATTTAAAAATTGCTGTTCACATTAAATTTAATATTCTTTTTCTCTCGCTTTGGGAAAACAGCTTAAGCAAAAGTAGGAGTCCTTGTTTCTAGTGATGGATAGCCAGTTGTTTCATTATACCTGGGAAAGCCAGTGATTCAGATCTCCTTGTCCAATTTTACTTAGATTAAGTGGAATTCCTCTGTAGTTGCTGCTAAGCCTAAAAGAAGATGATGAACAATTGGAGTAGACCGTCTCCTACTTTATTAGGATTTTTCTCTGTCTTTATCCTCTCTTCCTCTCTCTCCCACTTCTTTCTTTTCCTTTGTCCTTCCTTGTTCTCTCCCTGCTGTTTCTTCTCCCCCACCCTCCCTCCTTAAACCCCAGACCAGTGACATAGGGCATATTAGGTGCTCTTATCCTCTTAACTTTTCATGGACCTGGATGGACTGTAGACCCCTAAAATGATATACAACATTTTGGGCTGTCCACATTTGTCATTTTTTTCTGCTGAGAACATCTATAACTTTTTTTTAGATCCTCAAGAGTCTGTGACTGCCACCCTTGCAGCACCCCTCCTCCCCCTCCCCATTCCCCCCCACCGCCCCCCGCAAAGAGAGTTTGAGAAACACTGGTCTAAGATTACATAGGAGTCATCTATCTTCAGGACTGAATATGACTGTAGACTTCTTTCTCTGAAACACTAGAGCTAAAAAACTCATGTGGCCTCAGCAACCACAGGATCCAGACGTCAGAGTGTGGGCTCGGCCTTCAAAACCACCAGAAAGATATTCTGCCCCCAGCTCATTCATTTCTCCCCATGATTAAGGCTGTTAACCAGATGCCAGGCAGGGTTTTCTGTTCTACTAAAACAGAGAGAGAGAGAGAGAGAGAGAGAAAGAGAAGGTTATAAAAAGATAAGCAGAAACATCCAAGTAAAATGTCTGTGGATATTTCTATACGGGGATTGAGGGAAAAAAGCTTATATTTGAATGACTAAGTCCTGTGCCTCACCACATGGAAGGTATCTTCACGAGTTATTCTATTTTAGTCATGTTCCTTTGTAATTAACTCGGGAAGCTATGTATTCATTTGCTTTGTTCTTTAATTTCAGTCTTCTTCCTGAAGAAGAAGCTTAGTAGAGCCGGAGTAAAGCTGTTCAAGGCGATCTAGACAAGGGCACTACCCTTCCAGACGATAGAGGAACAAAATTAGAACCTACATAAAATATCAACAGATTCAGCATAAAATACACTAGTATAGGAGTGATCTAATACAATATTTACACCACGCACAAGCCAAGGTAACTTTATTTTGGGTGGAATAAGGGATTGCAACTGTGGCCGTTCCAGGTTCTACAGGGGCTGGGACTAGGAACATAAATAATAATTATCTTCCTTCCGATTAAGCCAGCTGGGCTTTTAGTGCTAGCAGAGGCGAAGGATGGCTAGGTAAGCCGGCTTAGTACGGATACCCTAAATTTACGGCGCTGTTTTCCCAGGTGGGAATGAAAACAATAGTCTGCGAGCTAAAGATGAGCAGTGCTGCCGGTAAATGGGAAGCCTGGTGGAAGCCAAGACTCGGGGTTTGGGGAAAAACAGATATTTAGGAAAGTGGGGTGGTGTTTGGGGGAAGGCTTGAAGACGAAACTAATATCTCATGGCTGATGATGCCAGAGCACGGACAGCGGGCCTAGACATGGATCATTAATGCAGGGAGAGAAGGAAAGGCATATAACATGCATGGCAAAGAAATCATGGATTTTGAAATAATTAGATGAAGCCCAGAGCAGGATTGACACACGGTCCAGTAGGTGGAGTAGAGGGGAGAGAGGAGTCATAGGTGACTTGGGTTTCCAGTCGGCAGTGTTGCAGATATCTTGATGTTGAAATGCGAGGAGGAGGTGAGACCTGAAAGTCACAGAAAGACCACGAACAGCTGTATCTTTATCACATTTACTTTGAGCTACAAACAAGAGCGTCAGTCAGTCAGAGCCACCATCATAGAGGGTGTAGATTCAAGGGTAGAAAAGGAAGACTTGTCGCTCGTCTCCCCACAGAGGGTAACTGGGTCCTCTGATGTGGGTGGGCTGGAGACTCAGAGGTGGTGGGGCTGCTCTCTCTGAGTCTGATGCCTGAGCTCATGGTATATGTCCTTTGGCTATTCGTCACCTTTTTGGGTATTGCCTTTACTTTCTTTGTCTAACAGGCAAGGAGGATAATGATGCCCCCTGCAACCTTTAAATTTTTTTTTGAATATTTATTTACTATTTTTGAGAGAGAGAGAGAAGAGACAGAGACAGAGAGAGAGAGAGAGCATGAGCAGGGGAGAGGCAGAGAGAAGGAGACACAGAATCCAAAGCAGGCTCCAGGCTCCGAGGTGTTGGCACAGAGCCCCATGCGGGGCTCAAACTTGCGAACTGTGAGATCATGACCTGAGCCGAAGTCCAACCCTCAACCAACTAAGGCGTCCAGGCACCCCACAGAGGTCCTTCTAATACATGAAAACATTTAGAACAGTGCCTGGCACGTTTTGGCTATTGTTCGTTGGTCTTAAACTGGGAATCTTTACCTCAGGAACACTGGATTCAAATTTTATATAAACCCAGGTGAGAATATAGCAAGAACCAGTGTTGCACCTTTTGCAGTAGCTAATTATGGGCTCAAAACACGTTAAGGGAATAATAATCACTTTTGGCTAGAGACCCATTTAATCATTGATCTGTTGTAAAGCAATATCCTGGAGTTGCAAGGAGAGCAGCCTGTGAATCCCAGGTCTGATGCACACCTGCTAGGTAACTTTAGGTGAGTTATTTGATCCCTTAGCTTCCTTGTCTATAAAATGTGGGTAGTAGTAAGTAGTGCATGCCTTACCTGGTTACTCTTAAGATTAACATATGTAAAGCTCTTACAACAACATTAGCATATAGTAAACACCCACAGTTAAGTGTTTGCTATTTTTACTCTTTTCAACACCTCATCATGTCACTCATGACTGACGGTTATTTCAGGGTTAAGGCTGTCACGGAGGGGACCGTGGGCAGACAGGCCACCAACTTTCATTCAGACATGTGGCGGGCTGTATATAGTTTAACGTGATTCTGAAGGCAGCTGGGTGGCTCAGTCGGTTAAGCGTCCGACTTCGGCTCAAGTCATGATCTCACCATCATGAGTTCCAGCCCCGTGTCGGGCTCTGTGCTGACAGCTTAGAGCCTGGAGCCTGCTTCCAATTCTGTGTCTCCCTCTCTCTTTCTATCTCTCTCTCTCTCTCTCTGCCCCTCTCCCACTCACGCTCTGGGTCTTTCTCAAAAATAAACAACCATTAACATGATTCTGACACACTTGACTCAATTCTTGCCTTTCTCCCAGCCTCCAGAACCCAGCCTTAGCATTTTCTCCTTTAAGAGATTTTTACATCAAAAAGCAGTCAAGATTTGCCAGCTCCTTTGAAAAATTTTGAAGAGCAAGCACAGTTATCAAATGCCAAAAGATTTAGATGAGGTGTACTTTAATTTACAAAAATTTCCTTTTCAATGTTAGTCATGTCATATCAATAGCAAATGGATATATATGTGCATGTATCATATAAGTGGGATTTGCCCCACGTGATTTCTCTTTTTAAGAATATATATGCGGGGCGCCTGGGTGGCTTGGTCGGTTAAGCGTCCGACTTCGGCTCAGGTCATGATCTCACGGCCCATGAGTACGAGCCCCGCGTCGGGCTCTGTGCTGACCGCTCAGAGCCTGCAGCCTGTTTCAGATTCTGTGTCTCCCTCTCTCTCTGCCCCTCCCCTGTTCATGCTCTGTCTCTCTCTGTCTCAAAAATAAATAAACGTTGAAAAAAAATTAAAAAAAAAAAGAATATATATGCATACGTATTATATATACATATGTGTATATCTTTTTTCTCCCCCTCCCCAAGGAATCAACATCTAATCAATACTGTAATTTCTGCAGTATATATGGAAGTGATTGAGGATGTACATTGTAGTGTTGCCTCTGTGTTGGCTCTGATGTAGTGTCTTTTCTGGCCCCTCCATGCACCCTGCTGTGGGTACTCCTAGAGTCTGGCCCCATTTCCCATGGCAGTTCCGTTTTGTCCTTGGATGGGAAGGACTTGCTCACCACCAGCAGACAGTGGCTTATTTTTATTTTCTGGCTGATAGCTAAGTGGTGATGCTAAGGAATCATGCCAGTTGAGTTTGACCTTTGACAGGAAGCCATTTAAATAAAGTCAGATGATATGGGGGCCAATGGTCTTATTCCCCACAGTATGCACTGCTGACCTTGTTGGGTGATTTTTCCTTGTGAAATGAAACTTAAAAGGTGTGTAAACACCATTTAGGAAAAAAAAAATTTTCCCTCAATATCTGAGCTTCAGGTTTTAGAAATTAAAGGGTGTCAAGTGTACTGACTTTTGTTTTTGTAGTTTAGCCAATAACTCAAACATCTAAGGATAATTCCAGTTCTAAGCCATGGTGGCTCTACTGATATTTTTGACCAGAAAATAAAACCATAAAAATAAGGTAATGTGGAAAATTGTAATACATGTTCTATTCACGCCCTTTCACTCTATCCTTTATTAACCTTCTACCTCATAGGTTACATTTGTCATTTTGTTTTCTCTGATTTGATACTTATTTCCGATGAGGAACAGAGTATAAGCCCAAACTTGGTAGTTTAGGATGAAAACTCTTTTCTCTGATGTCAACTACCACTGGACTGCTATTCTCACCACACTTCTTACTGGCTGACTTTCTTCATATGAAGTCATTTATTTTATGATGTAACCGGTAGATCTAATCAGTCAATCTACAAACGTATTGATATGGTCACAAGTGATGGTTTAGAGGATTTATTATGGCAAGTAGGTGCAGCTATTTTGTTGCAATAGGTTCTGATATAATGGATTTAATTTCTTGCATATACATTCAGCTATATCGTATCAGCCAGCTATACTGCTGCATAACAAGAACCATTAGCTTTAAGAACAGTCACTTATTATAGCTCATATGTCTATGCCTTGGCTGGAGGCTGGGTACTTTGGGTGGGGGACAGTTGAGTGATTTTGCTAGTTTCAGCCAGATTCACTCACATATTTAAGGCTGAGTGTTGGCTGATCTTGGTCAGTCTCATTTGGGGGGCAAACTCTGTTTCACATGTCTGCCCCCCTTCTTCTGGGGTCAGTAGATTGTTCTGGCACATCCTTTTCATTAAGATGGCAGTAGTACAAGTGTGTAAATACAGTTGTGCAAGTGCATTTCAAGACTCTACTCACATTAGGAAGCTAACATCCCTTTGGCCAAAGCAAGCCATATGGCCAGTCCAAGGTGGGGATTAGTCCACAGTGGGAAGGTACTGCAAAATTACATGGCAGTGGAGGGGTGAGTGAAGAGTTGAAGCCAATTATGCAATTTATAACATATATGAAAGTACTCTTTGACCCTTGTTGAGTCAAGGGACTCTGAATAGGCCCCTTGAGCCACTTGGGCTTCTATCTAATAGTTATCATCGCAAGGCATAAAGTTGAACATGTAGAAACAGGCCATGTCAATGCATGATTATCCAGGCACAGGATATTCCAGTACAGAAAATTTAGAAATAGTATATAATATAAAGAAATAAAACATCCATTCGCGTTCTGAATTATTCTCCAGAGAGAATTTTACTATTTTGACACATTTCCTTTCAGTCTTTTTTTTTTCTGTCAATTTCTTCATTAATAGTATATAAATTTGTATACAGATTTTTAAAAATATTCTATAAGTCTTTCTTTGCCTTGTCATTAAAAAGTTTATATGTGTAATATTACTGGCCACATAAATGTTCCACGTATAGTTGCATCATAATTCGTTCACCTTGCCCTTGTTCTTTACTGTTTTGGTTATTTTCAGTGTTCTGTGATTATAAATAATGCTACAATAATCAGATCTGTGCACAGGACTTTATTTACATTTTTAGTTGTTTCTTTAATGGAAAGACTCCAGGTCAGGATGCAGAGACTGGGTTCTGCCACTGATTTGCTGTGTGATCTAGACCTGTGTGTCAGTTTCCTCATTATAAAATGATGTATCTGAGCTTGATGGCCTTAAACTTCTTTCTAACTCAAAAACCATCCGTAAGTTAGAATAATAAATTTCTTGTCAATACTACCCAAAGCAACCTACATATTCAATGCAATCCCTATCAAAATAACACCAGCATTCTTCACAGAGCTAGAACAAATAATCCTAAAATTTGTATGGAACCACAAAAGACCCCAAATAGCCAAAGCTATTGGAATCTTGAAAAAGAAAACCAAAGCAGGAGGTATCACAATCCCGGACTTCAAGCTATACTACAAAGCTGTAATCATCAAGACAGTATGGTACTGGCACAAGAACAGACACTCAGATCAATGGAACAGAATAGAGAACCCAGAAATGGACCCACAAACATATGGCCAACTAATCTTTGACAAAGCAAGAAAGAATATCCAATGGAATAAAGACAGTCTTTTCAGCAAGTGGTGCTGGGAAAACTGGACAGCGACATGCAGAAGAATGAACCTGGACCACTTTCTTACACCACACACAAAAATAAACTCAAAATGGATGAAAGACCTCAATGTAATACAGGAAGACATCAAAATCCTCGAGGAGAAAGCAGGCAAAAACCTCTTTGATCTTGGCCGCAGCAACTTCTTACTCAACACATCTCCGGAGGCAAGGGAAACAAAAGCAAAAATGAACTATTGGAACCTCATCAAAATAAAAAGCTTCTGCACAGCGAAGGAAACAATCAGCAAAACTAAAAGGTAACCGACAGAACGGGAGAAGATATTTGCAGACGACATATCAGAATAAAGGGTTAGTATCCAAAGTCTATAAAGAACTTATCAAACTTAACAAATAAAACTCAAAAAACAAATAATCCAGTGAAGAAATAGGCAAAAGACATGAATAGACACTTCTCCAAGGAAGACATCCAGATGGCCAACTGACACATGAAAAAATGCTCAACATCACTCATCATCAGGGAAATACAAATCAAAACCACAATGAGAGATACCACCTCACACCTGTCAGAATGGCTAACATTAACAACTCAGGCAACGACAGATGTCGGTGAGGATGCAGAGAGAGGATCTCTTTTGCATTGTTGGTGGGAATGCAAGCTGGTGCAGCCACTCTGGAAAACAGTATGGAGTTTCCTCAAAAAACTAAAAATAGAACTACCCTAGGACCCAGCAATTGCACTACTAGGCATTTATCCATGGGATACAGGTGTGCCGTTTCGAAGGGACACATTCACTCCCATGTTTATAGCAGCACTATCAACAATAGCCAAAGTACGGAAAGAGCCCAAATGTTCATCGATGGATGAATGGATAAAGAAGATGTGGTGTGTGTGTATATATATATATACACATATATATATACACATATGTATATACATATATATACACATATATATGTATATGTATACATATACATATATATGTGTATATGTATGTATATGTATATATATGTATACATATACATATATATGTGTATATGTATGTATATGTATATATGTATATATGTGTGTGTGTATATATATACGTATATATATACACACACATATATATATGATGTATATGTATATATACGATGTATATATGCACATATATATGTATATGTATATATATGTATACATACACATATATATGTATATATATGTGTATGTATATATGTATATATATGTGTGTGTATATATATACACACACACACATATATATATGATGTATATGTATATATACGATGTGTATATATATGTGTATATGTGTATATATATGTATATGTATGTGTATATACCCCCTCCAGTAACCCTCAGTTTGTTCTCCATATTTATGAGTCTCTTCTGTTTTGTTCCCCTCCCTGGTTTTATATTGTTTTTGTTTCCCTTCCCTTACGTTCATCTGTTTTGTCTCTTAAAGTCCTCATATGAGTGAAGTCATAAGATTTTTGTCTTTCTCTGACTACTTTCACTTAGCATAATACCCTCCAGTTCCATCCATGTGGTTGCAAATGGCAAGTTTTCATTCTTTTTGATTGCCGAGTAATATTCCATTGTGTGTGTATGTGTATACACACACACACACACACACACACACACACATATATACATGTATACATATACACACACACACACACACACACATGGGCTAAATGGGTCAGAGGCACTAAGGAATCTACTCCTGAAATCTTAGTTGCACTATATGCTAACTAATTTGGATGTAAATTTTAAAAAGTAAAATTAAAAAATAAATAATTTTGGGGAAAAAAATAATAAATTTCTTTTTTTTTCAATTTTTTTTTTATGTTTATTTATTTTTGAGACAGAGACAGAGCATGAACGGGGGAGGGGCAGAGAGGGAGACACAGAATCGGAAGCAGGCTCCAGGCTCCAAGCCCACAGCCCAGAGTGGGGCTCGAACCCACAGACCGCGAGATCGTGACCTGAGCTGAAGTCAGACGCTCAACCGACTGAGCCACCCAGGCGCCCCAATAAATTTCTTTATTGAAGTGGAAGCATGAAGGCAACGCCAGTGTTTTGTCCTCAACAAAGCTCGTGGGAAGAGAGGCAGCTTCCTTGGGCTTCTCACTTGAAAGAGTGTCTTTGAGAGAGGAGGTTTTGCTTCCTCGTTCAAGTATCATTGTTCATCCTGCAGTCTCTCTTCCTGACACAGCAATGATTTTAGATAGATAGATAGATAGATAGATAGATAGATAGATAGATAGACAGACAAAATTTTTAAAAAGGGGTGTAGGACACTGAGCGTTAAAAATATCAACATCAACTGGGGTGCCTTGGTGGCTCAGGCGGCTGACTGTCTGACTCCTGATTTCATCTCAGGCCATGATCTCACATTTCATGAATTCTAGCCCCACGTTGGGCTCTGTGCAGAGCCTTCTTGGGATTCTGTCTTTCCCTCTCGCTCTGCCTTCCCCTACTTGTGCACACTCTCTCTCTCTCAAAATAAATAAACAAACATTTTAAAAAATATATCAACTCTCTTGGGTTGCCTGGATGGCTCATTCGGTTGAGCGTCCAACTCTTGATTTCAGCTCAGGTCATGATCCCAGGATCATGAGATTGAGCCCTGCATCAGACTCTGCACTGAGTATGGACCCTGCTTAAGATTCTCTTTCTCCCTCTGCCTCTCTCCCCTGCTCACACTCTCTCTCACTCTCTCTCTCAAAAATAATATAAAATAAAATAAAAATATTTTAAAAAGAATATCAACTACCCTGACCTATGTTATGAATGCATGTGCTTTGAGGATGGCTTAGTTACACTGGAAGAACCGATTGTGTTACCTGTCTTCGGTTTGTCTTATAGTTTTGTTTTTACTTTTGCCTTTTCTTTTTTTGCCTTGTGAATTACGCTTCACCACATAGTGGTCGTAAGTGCATGGGGGTGGGTCTGGTCTTATCTTACAATTCCCTGTGCGACCTTTTCTCAGGGATGTCTCCTTACTGTTAATTTTAACATACACTGAGGCTGTATTTTATCTTACTATCTCTCTTCCAGTCTCTCTGCCAGGGATAAATACTGCTTAGTGTGGACAGGCTGTAAGTGTTGACTTCACAAAGCAAAGGCAGCCATATGCCATTCCTGAATAGAGAAAGTGTCATCTGTGCACTCTGTCTCTCCAACTCTTCCCCAAATCTGTCCTGAGTGTGTCTTCCTTGCTGGTGACAGAAGTTTCTAGTTCTTAAGCTCATTTTGGGAGAGGCATTAGAATCTTCTTTTGGCTCTTCATCTAGTTGCTTCTCTAAGTTGAGCCGGGCGCCCATCTGGCCAGCAGAATTCTGTGTCAAGTACGGTGTGGTCTCTCTCCTCTGGCCGCCATCAAAAGGCCCTTTGTTTCCTGCCCCTCCCCCTTCAGCCAGGATGTGGTGCGTACCCTGTGAATGATGGAAATTCTCCCATCACACCATCGCACTCAACAGCTTTATAGAACTAGTTCCAAAAGCAAAATGTCTTCAACCAACAGAAGTGTTGCCCATCTTTCCTTTGCCTCAGGAAATAAATCAGGGCTGAGCTAGTCAATGAAGTCAATTATAAATTGGATTGCGGAGGGGGAGATCATTTTCCTTTGTAAATGTGAACCTAACTTTTTCTTGAGTTTCAAGGAAGTTGCTTATGGAATACAGTTTTAATAATTATAACCTTTAGTTTTTGCTTCTATGCCTGCTCTTTCCCCGCCTCTACCAGTTCTGAATGATCTTCGCGTACCTTCTTTTAAGAAAACTTGAGTCCTAATGGGAACGACTTTGCTCTTTGGTATAGTAATGGTTCACTCAGCATGTGGTGTGTGTGTGTGTGTGTGTGTGTGTGTGTGTGTGTGTGTGTGTGTGTTTAAACCTTTTCATAAAGCAAGGAATGTATCTTTGCTTCATTTTAGCCTCATTTTAATAAAAATTGTATCAGCTAAGGAATGCTGACTTTGGGAATCTCTGACTTGTTTTTTCTTGTTCTGAACCTGTTTGCAGTCTCCTTGTCTTTTCTCTTCCTAACTATTCCCTCCTTTTCCATGACTGTGCTCAGTTAGTCGTGCTGAAGTACTTTGGTAAGGAATAGGTGGACGTTAAGTGTCTAGAAGAATGGGCATTAAGGGACAAGGTGCTTCTGTCTGTTCTTAATGCTTTGTTGCAATCCCCGGGCCTGTGATAACCATGAAAGCCAGTAGCAAGCCAAGATCCAGCCCTTTTCTCTAGATATTTGATCCATTGCAGCAAAGGCAGATGTTTATTATAAACCCTGAAGTTTTGCAGAGGGCTAAGTAAAGTTCTGGAATTCTAGGTCGGGCTTAAGGTATGAGTGGGGTCATAGGGAAACAGAAGGACAAAAACAGGGAGTGAGAAGAAAAGAAAGGAAAATCACTGTTCACTGAGAGCAGAATAGAGCCCACCTGTCCGTGGTCCCCAGACGTCTCTCCTGAGACTCTGGTTTCAAACCATTCGTTTAATTTTAAATGTACTTCTATATTTTTGAATAGATGACACATTCACTTAGTTTGAGAAAACAAATAGTGTGAAACATCACACGTGGAGATTCTTCCTCCCATCTTGTTCCCCATCCATCCAGTCTCCTTGCTGCCCTGACCAGGAAGGTGGGTGTCTTTCTTTTCCGTGTATCCTTGTCGTTTATTTCGGCAAACTTACACTCAGGCGAATGCAGGTATAGATTCTTACTTTGCCATTCATTTCTTTATCCATTTCTCTCCCCTCTCACATCCTCACTTTATTTCCTCCCATTGTGCCCTTTATTGTTGGAACTGTGTTTTGAGGAGCAAGCTCAGCAGTCGTTTGTTTCACTTATGTATCATACCCTGGACAAATTCATACATGTGCTTATCTTTTTCCCATAGATGAAGTGGCAAGTGAGAAATGGTATCTGTCTACAGACTTTCCATCCACAACCATCAAGACAGAGCCGATTACAGAGGAGCCGCCCCCGGGACTTGTTCCCTCTGTCACTCTGACCATCACGGCCATCTCCACCCCTTTTGAAAAGGAGGAACCCCTCCTGGAACCGAATACTGGGGTATACTTAATTTTCTTTTATACACACACACTGGATCAAAAGATACGGACGCTCATTCTCCAATAAGGCATTTAACCTCTTTAGAGCTAGTGGCTGTATATGCTTAAGGATATATAATTGCATATGTACGTATGTATATATCAATACCTATTGGGGTCAGCGTTTGTTATACCACTTCCTTTGAAGACGTTGTTCAGAAAAAGTGGTAGCGAGTCTGATTTCATTTTTCCGATGATTGCTGTTACAAAATTAAAAAAAAAAAATAGATGGATATCTTTAGTTTAAAAAAAAAAAAAAAATCTTCAGTTTTAAGCCAGGGGAAAGAGAGGGGTTAAATGATGATGCATGCTTGCATGTGGTGGCTAACTGGAATGTTGGTTCCTGTGTAACATTTTACTTTCCTAGTGCAATGCAGAGTTGCCCTGACCCAGTTCAGGGATCTCCAACCTACCAACGTTTATCGTATTACCCACGGAAAACATAAAAAATTGGGAATTTCTTCCTGGTTCAATTCCATGCCTACAGGAAGTAGAATTTAATTTGCTCTACCTTCTCTCCAGATATTTCTGGTATCTAGTAATAGACCAGAATCATACTCACACATCGTCTTCCAGATGTTGGAAGCCAGCCCTACCTTTCCTAAAGTTCAAAGCCAAGGGTTATAAACAGTGACTCCACTGATGTTCTTTAAGTCAGATGTCCTCTGAGCAAGGTGTAATATCTACCTATACCTGTTCAGGAAGAGGTCACACAGAAGAGTAGAGGCGCCATATTTGTTCTTAGTGTTCTTGACAACCCATCGTGGAAAAGATGAGGGACTGTGAACAGGACACCTCTACAATGCCTTCTAGAATTCCTTTCTCACTCGCTGCCTGGATCTGTTCATTGCACTGGGCTTCTAGAGCGTGTCCAAGTCTCCCTGCTCCTCGAGATGTTGGTTCAGTTGATGTTTTAGTATGTAACTCAGAAAGGTCAGGGTCATGGCCCTGCTCCACTCATGGGCCAGAGACCTTTTCTCTTTTCCGTACTGTTTCATGGTTAGATGTCGTCAACCATGAGGAAGCCTGGAGGGGAATGGATGCAGCTTGGTTCATGTACTTCCTGCCATAGGACAAACTGGTGGAGGCCTGTGGCCCTTTACAAATTCTCCAGACTGTTGCATGATAAAATGCCTTTATGTTACCATAAAAACAACAGAAGGAAGCATTGATGAATTCGCCCTGGTTTTTTAATTTTGGAATTCTGAGTGTTCCGTGAGCTGTAGTGCCAGATTTGGCAGTGAGAGAAAGGTTAAGAACAAAGCCTCCTCCCTGTCAAAGAAGGAGCCTGTGCTCAGCCAGGTTGCTGCCAGCTCCGAGAAGCAGGGCTGCCTGGAGGGCGACACACAGATGACAAATAGCTAGCTTCCCTGGTGATCCTACGAGGTTGTTGCCGGTTTTTAAAAACTGTTTGAAATTCTCCCTTCAGGTTGATTCCTCCTGCCAGACCGTTATTCCTAAGATTAAGCTGGAGCCTCATGAAGTGGATCAGTTCCTCAACTTCTCTCCTAAAGAAGGTCTGTCTACCCTCCCTGCCTCCCTTCGGGGCTACTAGACGTCAGAGCACAGTCGAAAGAGAAAGGGAATGCGGGAGAAAGTGCTGGGATTAATTTGTACCGCAGGCATAGCTTGGTTTCTGAAACAGCTCTGTGCTTTAAAACCCTGATTCTCGGGGCACCTGGGTGGCTCAGTCAGTTGAGCAACCGACTTCGGCTCAGGTCATGATCTCACAGTTTGTGAGTTTGAGCCCCGCGTCGGGCTCTGTGCTGACAGCTCAGAGCCTGGAGCCTGCTTAGGATTCTGTGTCTCCCTCTCTCTCTGCCCCTCCCCCACTCATGCTCTGTCTCTTTCTGCCTCAGAAATAAATAAACATTAAATATATATATGTATATATATTTACATATTTATATTTATATATTATATTTATATATATTTACATATATATTTACAAATATATTTACAAAATATATTTACATATATTTATATATATGTGTGTATATATGTATATATATTATATATATGTGTGTATATTTATATACATATATATAAAACATTGATTCTAAATACAAACTTGGAAAGCTACAATTTAATTTCCCATATATGTATGTACTTGAACCTTTTACCTGTGTGTATATGCTTGAATCTTTTATGCTGAATCTTTTCATTTAGTTTCACTCCTAGCAAGGGTGTTTTTTCAAAACCTTTATAGTCAGCTATGAACTTGGGGTGCTGATGACCAACGCAATTGCTGCCCTTTTGGGTGTGAGCGTGTGAATCAAACCCAATTCTCTGTGCTGCCTCAGTGATCAGTAGAGGCAAATAAACAAATATCTGCAAAGGCACCTTGCCTGTTTACAACAACTTGAGTTTAAACCCTTTGTAAAGTGAATTCACAATTTGTCTGATCATTCAGTGTTTTCAAATGTTGACTTTAGGGGCACCTGAGTGACTCAGTAGGTTAAACGTCTGACTCTTGATTTCGGCTCAGGTCATGATTGGTTCATGGGTTCAAGCCCTGCATCAGGCTCTGCACTGACAGTATGGAGCCTGCTTGGGATTCTCTCTTCCCCTTCTCTCTGCCCCTACCCTGCTCGCTCTCTCTCTCAAAATAAATACAATTAAAAACATTTTTTTAATAAAAAATAAATGTTGACTTTAAGTGACAATAGTTGCAAAGAGCCTCTTCCCTATTTCTAAATTAGTTCCTGCATCTCACTGGGCGTCTTGCCATCCATTTGGAACAGAATAAGGTCAGACTTGAAGTTGTCATACTTTTCAGTTTTTCTTTCTCTGTGTCGGTTTCTTTCTGACTTCTCCGTCTTGTTCTCATCTGAAGCCCATAGTGAGGAATTCCAAACACTGACCCACAGGTGTCATAGAGTAGAAGGGAGCTTTTTTGCCTTTTTTATTGAGCTACTCCTGCATGGGTCCCACGTTTCTTCCATCTGTGCCTTCGGACCTGCCGTCATCTTCCTTCTTATTTATATCTTCGGCACATAGTTAGAAGGACAGATCATTAGTGTGATCCACAAATAAGAAATTCTTATCTGCATTTGCCATAGAAAAGGCCTCTGTGTTACAGTGTGTACTTAACGTGTGGGTGTTACATGTGAACATTTCTCATAAAGGCACCAGCATTTCATTGCACTGGAGACTAACTCAGGGTTTTATCTGCGACAGTTTAATCAGGGTTGGCATTTGCCTTTATTGTCAGTAAGAAATGATTGCATTCTTAAAATTCATAATATCGACTAGAATCCCTATAGAGACAATGTTTCTTTCCACTGGGTGTTTCCATTAGCACCATTCAGCTTTATATCCTGTTCTAAAGTATTTCTTTTCATTCTCACGAAAGCTAGCAAATGCATCTTGCTCTTTTAGTTTATGTTGCAATATGCTTCAGAAAGTGTCCTCACTATAACAATGAATCCTGGAGTGACTTCAGAATCTGAGATCACTGGAGGAGAAAGGTTTCAAGAGTAAAGTAAGTGGCAGGCAGTCCTTCCTCATTATCCTAGATTAAACAGAGAGAGGGAAATTCGATATCCTTGTATGCAGTGGAGTTTCGAGGCAAAGTAGCTTGCTGTCCCCAGACCTTGCAAGTAATCTGAGACCGGCATTTCAAATGATATTTAGAAATCTGATATCAGGGCCCCGATAGCCAGGTCAGTGGCTCTTAATAAGTAAGAAAGAGGGGATTCACATTTCCTTCACTTTCCATGTCATGCCGTTTCCCTTTTGTGTGGGGTACCTTCTGCTTGGAAAGGAGAAAAGGATTAGAATAATTTGGACTGTGCTTAAGTGAAAAGGACGAGAACTTGGCGAGTTCTCCAGAATGTAACAGCACAGGGTGGCAGACAGTGGGAACCCCTAATGGGTTTTGCTCCTGGGTTTGGGGATTTTTTTTTAACATTGCTGAAAGATAAACTGAGGCGTATTAAAAAAAAATTTAGGAGTTTATTTGGACAAAAACGTATTCAAATCGGCAGTGCCCAACCAGAAGCGGTTAGGAGAGTTCCACCAATGGGAACTCTCCTAATAATTTGCAGAAGCAAAGCAAAGCAATTATTGATTGGCTGTAGTCTGAAGCCTGGTTGGCTGTTTGTGAATTGCTTGCCCTTAGGTTTCAATTTGGTAACCTTGATGCATCTACAAGCACAGACTTTAGGTTTGCTCACCTAGGCCACAGCGTTAAAGCCATCTCAGTCTAATGGCCTCCTTGTTTAAGTCATCCGACACGTTGGTTAACTCTCTCAGGACTCCTTCCTAGGTGGGCACACATTTCAGACACCTGCAACTGTTGGCAGGGGTGTTGGCATTAGAGATATCTGGATTACTTTAGAACATTCTTTAGCTTGGGGCGCGTGGGTGGCTCAGTCAATTAAACATCCGACTTCGGCTCAGGTCATGATCTTGCGGTCAGTGAATTCAAACCCCACATAGGGAACTGCTTTCAATTCTGTGTCTCCCCTCTCTCTCTCTCTGCCCCACCCCTGCTCACGCTCTGTCTTTGTCTCTCTCAAAAATAAATAAACATTGAAAAAAAATTTTTAAAAAAAGAACATTCTTTAGCTTTAAGAATACCCATAGACATTAAAAACCCATGGAGCTCTTTGGCAAGACTTTGGCAGAGAAAAAGGGAAGCAGCTAGTGAAAGGTAGTACGTTAGAAAAAGAGAAAAACAAGGTCATAGTTAGAGAGAGGGGTGCCTGGGTGGCTCAGTTGGCTAAGTGTCCAACTTCGGCTCAGGTCATGATCTCCCAGTTCATGGGTTCGAGTTCCCCAACGGGCTCAGTGCTGATGGTGTGCATCCTGCGTAGGACTCTGTCTCTCTCTCTTTCTCTCCGTCTCTTTCTGCTCCTCCCCTGCTCGCACTCCTGCTCTTTCTCTCAAAAATAAATAAGCATTTACCAAAAGATAAATAAATAATTAAAAATAAATTTTAAAAATAGAGACTAAGACAGAGAAGAAAGAAATGCGTGACGCGAGGAGCAGGGAGGGTGGCAGGAGGGGTGGCCGAGAGGGACACTCCCTGTTACCTGGGATATTCAGGTGTTTTCAGAGAGAGAGCCACCTGGTCCTTGCTTGTCACCTCCAAAGGCAGCTGTGGGTGGGATCGATTTTCTTATGTCAGTTGTGCCTTACAAGGCCCTTCCCACTGATAGCACCTCGGCAGTCTCTAGTTATGGGAGAGAAGAGGCTAAGGCCTTTCCGCGGCCCCAAGCTGTTCTCTGGCCCAGCTGAGGTGCTAAGGGCTCTGTTGTCCTGGGGGCCCCGGAGGGGCACGGGGTGAAAGGCTTACCCAGGGTTATGCCCCTCGGCTCGATAACAGTGGCTGGCTCTCAAGGGATTTCAGCATAGTGACAATCTTCACGGGTCGGAAAAAGAAGAGTTCCTTTGTCAAAAAGGTTGAACTCAGAGTGGATTGTTCCCTCGGGAGCCCCTCGCTGCTGCCCTGCAGGTGTGTGCGTGATAACACCGACCGAGGCTCCCAGGCTCCCGCAGCCAGCGTGTCTGTGACACCCTGAGGAGAGGCGAGGGGTGGACTTTCAGATGCTAGGGGACTGTGGGGCAGAAAGATCCCCACCACACATTTATTTTCCAGCTCCCACCTATCTATCTGTCGGCGGATGGATTTCAAATTCTCTGAAGGAAGAATGGCTGGCCCTGCCTGGCACATTCCTTCAGAAACATGAGCTTTTATCAATCAAAGCAGCCACTGGAAACCCTCCGGGGCCCCAAGTTTTGCTAATTTTTTTTTAAAGATTCTTTTTTAAGTACCTGATACATTAACGTGGTTTACACGTCAAGCTATATACATGATAGGAAGTGATACAGTGACAAGTTATGCCAGCGCTCTCACTGTCTACCCTAATTTCCCGCTGCCCCCCCGCCCCCCCTGCCGAGGTCATAATTTTATTAGTTTCTTATATGTTTTCCAGTTTCTCGATGCAGAGACAAGCAAATACGATGTACTCCCCTTCTCTCCTTTTTCGCACAAAAGGAGGGCTGCTTGATTTCCCCCCTCCCCCCTAGCCGTATATGTTGGAGATCTTTCCACATCAGCACCTGCAGAATCCTCAGCCTTCGGTCCAGCTGCCCCGAGTCGGGCTGAATGGATGTACAGACGTGGAACCACCCCCAGGTCCTGCTTCTTTGCTGTCTGATGGATGCAATCGCTTTCTTTTCTTCAGCCTCCGTGGAACACCTGCACTTACCTCCCACGCCCCCCAGCAGCCACAGCAGTGACTCGGAGGGCAGCCTGAGCCCCAACCCCCGCCTGCACCCCTTCGGCCTGCCCCAGACCCACAGCCCCGCCAGAGCCACGGCCCGGGCCCCCTCCGCCCTGTCCAGCTCTCCTCTCCTCACAGCGCCTCACGTGAGTACTCTGGCGTCACTGGACGCGAACGCTTCCCCCGCGGTCACTTGGAGCTTCACTGGGAGGGGGTGCCCTTGAAGGCCGCTTGATTTTTGTTCTTGGAAGGAAGTTGTTGGTTTAATTCGCTAAAACAGGGCGATGACCGTCGTACAGCCCTTTCTGAAGACCTGCCCGTCACCCGGCCACGCTAACACAAATTCTCTTCCTCTCCCTGTGCGTATCCAGTTACCACTCATGTGCTTAGTTTACGCAGCTACAAGCACAGGGGATAAAAACGTGGTGTTGCCTTCCTCCTCCAAATCACGTCGCAGATATTTACCATCACTTTAGATGATCCTGCGGCCTGCGAGAGAACATATTTTTCAAAGAAACCATGTTTGATGAACTTAAAAGTTTGTCGGCGATCAAACGTGTTAACGTCTAAAGCTCAAAAACAGAGCTTAACGCTTTTTGTGTGCGGTACAAGTCTCTCTCTTTTTTTAATGTTCATTTTTTCGTTTTGAGAGAGAGAGTGTGTGTGCATGAGCTGGGGAGGGGCAGAAAGAGAGAGGGAGGGAGGGGGTTAGAGAGAGAGAGAGGGAGAGAGAGAATCCCAAGCAGACTCCATGCTTGGCATGGAGCCCGACGCAGGGCTTGAACCCATGAACTGTGAGATCACGACCTGAGCCAAAATCAAGAGTCGGAGGCTCAACAGACTGAGCCACTATGTGGCACACACACCAGGCGCCCCTGTGTGGCACAGTTCTTACTCCAGAGACTCAGGTTAGAAAGCGTGACTCATCATTCATCCCTGAAGTATATAAGGGCACCTTTTCCCCAATAAAAATAGGGCTAGGTATTAACTTTTTACTATTCTGAAGAGCGCACTGATGTCTGTGAAATCTGAAAAATTATAAACTTACAATCAACCTTATGAAATTTATATCGCATTGAATTTATATCACAGAGCAAATTTGAATGGGATGAGATATTCGAGATTCTGTAAGAACCATCTATCAATTAACATAATTTTGAAAATTTAAGTTCAGTGTATCCCAGAAAGTTCTGGATCTGTGGCCACATTCATTTCTCTCACCATTACCAAGGACAGGGGAATTAACTTTCCCCACTCTGTCTTTACCAGCTCTAAGTAAACTCCTCACCCCTTTGGAACTAGAATGGTTTTCATCCTGTATACCTGTTTGCCCTCTTCCAATCAATCCAGTCTGCACATTTTTGGAGGAAATCCTCCTGGGGTCACACCCCCATAGCCTGTTGTGTTTCTTGTGTTAGCTCTTGGTATCAGGCCCTAATATGTCTACTCTGTACTAGGTGCCTTGACCCTTTGCTGCTTCAAGAACTTCTGATCCATTCCAGAATAGCATCTTCAATCACTTTTCAAAATACTGCCTTTTGCTTGGAATGCCCTCCCCTCTCTGTGTAAATCATCCCCTTCCTTTCAGAAGGCACGATTCAAGTCTCTTGTCGTACCCGGAGGCTTTCCCCATCACACAAACTCATAGAAGCGTCTCTTTCCCCGGGTTTTGCGTGCACCTTGAGCTGCTATCACAGCGTAACATTTAATTGCCCTCACCCTTTCTTGGATCAATTCAGTCTCAGTCTCGAGCACAAGCTCCTGCTTGAGAGACCCAGTTTGTGTTGAGCATGCCATGACATGGAACGTGGGGCTCACACGCAGTCGGCACTCAGCTCGTTTGACCGGTCAGAAACACATCATCCTCTTAGGGACTAAATGAGATGAGCGACAGTCCTCATCTTCACTGATGGTGGACGATCTGGGGCTCCACTGAAGCCAGAGACTTCCGCGGGATGTGGCTGCAGGTGCGTTTCTGGCCCCTTAGCTGTCAGCGGGGGACAGGAAGCGACCCCCGGCGCAAGGAGAGCATCTTGCAAAACTGCATTTTCAGGAGAACAACAACACTCTTTCACAGACAGAGCTCCAGGTGTATCCGCCATCACCGCAAGGCCACAAAATCTTGCGAGATGCGAGAAACGAACCCTGTAATTTTCCTTCTGACGTCTTCGCCACTGGGGTACTTTCTGGGAACGGATGGGTGGTCTCCTTTGAGTGGTAACCCTTGGGTTGCAACAGGTCACACGACAGTGCCTTCAGCATCTTTGCCCCCACTACAAATGCTCGTCTCTCCCCCGAAGCACACGGACATCTTTTTCTCTCAGACGTTTGCGTGTTTCTTCAGCGTGCTCAGCTGTTGTGCTTTGACCCTCTTCTGCCTGCCCCCCCTTGAACTTCACAGAAACTTCAAGGATCAGGCCCACTCGTCCTGACAGAAGAGGAGAAGAGGACCCTGATCGCCGAGGGCTATCCCATCCCCACCAAATTGCCTCTAACAAAATCAGAGGAGAAGGCTCTGAAGAAAATCCGGAGGAAAATCAAGAACAAGGTGAGCCCTTCAAAGCTAAGTGCTGCTTCTTTTTTAAGTGTATTTATTTATTTGGGGGGAGGGGGGGAGGCAGAGAGAGAGGGAGAGAGAATCGCTCCCTCAAACCACACACCGCGAGATCACGGCGTGAGCCAAAATCAAGAGTGGGAAGATTAAGCGACTAAGCCACCCAGGCGCCCCAAATCTAAGTGCTTCTATGAGCAGAGACTGTGACCAGAAGTGAGCCTGCATGCCCCTACTCCCCTCTTCCCAGTGGCCACCGAGGGCCCGTCCCATGGAGGGGGACAAGACTCAGCTTGCCTTTCCCCTCTGTGGGGAGCGGGAACACAGCCACCACTCACCCCTGTGTTCTTCCAGCCCCTCCACCTATCCTCTGGGTCAGTGGATCCGAAATTGGGTGTGTGGACTCCTGGGTGCCCTGGGTGATCCATTCAGGGGTGAGAGGAAGATACTAGAACTCTCATTAATTTTTTTTTTTTATCTCAGCCTTTCAAGTTTCTGTTTTATGATGTGCACAGTATTTCAGTCTCGTAGGCATGTATATAATTTATATTAAACATAAATACATTGTGGGTATTTATTTTCTTTCTTTACTGGGTTTTTGATTAAAAAAATTCTGCAGTCCACTGTTCTGCAGTCTCCTATCCCTCTGCCCCCTATAGTGCAAATCGGGGCTGGTGACGCCCAGGGGCATGACTAGGGCACAAGCAGGGCAGGAGGGAGGAGGCAAAGAAAGGAAGAAAGAAAGTTTGGTTATGACTCTTGGTCCATGTGGAAAACCAGTAGGGGGTTATGTATGAGCAAGCCCAACCCTCTTAGTTTCTGTGTTATAGCCGAGCCAGCTGAGGCTCACGGCGTTGAAATCATTTATCCAGGATCCTACAGATGGTCTGTGACCCACGTGTTCTGTTCAGGCCCGCCATGCTTCCCACTCGGGACCTAGTTTGGGGAGAACACGGGCTGGTTGAAACCAGGGTGGTCAGAAGAGGTGATTCACAGATGAGCCAGCAGGTTAAATAGATGAAGAGTGGCTACAACAGTGAGCAGGACTCTGGTGATTTCTGCACTAACGGACTCCTGTCTTCCATTTACACATAACTGATTAACTCCGGTGATGTCTGCACTAACAGATCTCTCTCTTCCATTTACACATAATTGATTTATCGGTATAGCAGGAAGTGAATCCTTTTTTCTCCCCTTATATCTCAGATTTCTGCCCAGGAAAGTAGGAGAAAGAAGAAAGAATACATGGACAGCTTGGAGAAAAAGTAAGCCTCCTGTGAAACTGGGTGTGTTTATTGGGTGACATACATGGGGAGCCGGGAGTGTGCAAAGCATCCGGTTTTTCATGAGAAGCGAAGTTCGTTCTGGCCACCATTAAAGCCCACTGGTTCATCAGCCATGGTTTGCCTGCCACCTAGTGGTTTTTAGAGGGCAAGCTTTTTAAGTTTGGCTGGAAGTAAAAAGTACCCTCAGTCTTAGTAGGCATTTGTATTACACCGTTCTAACCAAAGTTCCTTAAGTCCTTGAAGGCTTCCTTGCCAACAAGTGTAAATATTAACATACGCTCACGTTTCTGGAACTCTCCACGGAGGAGAAGCACTGTTTCAGCAGGAAGGGGCAGTGCTAATTAATCAGTTCTTTTGGCCACTTCCCTCACACCTTAGGGAAACACACAGACAGTGCAGTAGGTCGGGCTGGCGTTCTTTATTTTCCGTCCACTATAATTCATGCTACGGGCTAGTGACTTCTCACAAAAACACCTGAAGGCGTCTTTTGTTCTTCCGAATGGCTCCAAATATCAGGAGGGCTCTTAGGAAAATGGCAACTTTGTATTAGGCTTAGATATAGGCTTGAAACACAACTTTGTATTAGCCTTAAAACAGTTCTCCAGCTGACCAACAGGTATCATTTTAAGATGGAAATGAGGCCGCTGATCCAGAAAGGAATCTTCCCTTGTGTCTGGGGAAAGGAGTGGATCCTTGGCTGGTTCTTGAAGTTCCTACTGAAAGTTAGTGTTTCTACATCCTGGTTTAAGTATTGGTAGTTTGGCATTAAGCAGTTCCCGTTCTGGTCCAGTATTTTCTGTAGGCATCCAGGGTCAAGATGGTCTTTATTGCCTCTTTGGGGGATGCCTATGCTCCTGCACCTGGATTCCTTGTATTGGGGCACTGGGTTTTCATCCTCTCCCCTCACCCTGTCCCGAACGCCTTGGCTTCCCGTCAGTCCTCCTGGCCGAGGTTACAGCCAGCAGCATCCAACCCTTGTAGGATGAGGGAGACGTGTAACAGGTGTCAAGAGTAATCGGGATGAGGTGAGAGCAGCCAAGGCTAGAACACACCAGAAGGAGTTTACATTTTGTACCATCCTGTTTGTTTTCCATTACTGAGGCACTTGTTTCTCTGTGTGTGTGTGTGTCTCTTTTCTCTTTAGTCTTATCCTTCTTCCCAACTCAGGCTGGCCAGACTCCCTCCCTCACCTCTCTAGAGTGGTTGATTCCCACACCTCCTTCTCTGAGCCCCACCTGCCTCCACCCTGGCTCCTGGCCTCGCATTTGCTCTAGTGATACAGCTAGTTGTCTTCTTTCTCTTTCCTCTGTAGGGTGGAGTCTTGCTCCACTGAGAACTTGGAGCTTCGGAAGAAGGTGGAGGTTCTGGAGAACACCAACAGGTGAGTGTCGCTGAAGTAAGGAGCTATTCAAATGGCCTAATGGCAGGGGGGGCGGAAAGAGGGGCAGAGCAGGAAGGAAGTGGAGGAGATCCCATTGAAGGTACAGTCGTGCCCAGGTGTCTGGGACGGCCATACTCCGCCCACCTGTTCCCGCCACACACGTGCATTGCACACTCACATACACACGCATGCGCGTTCTTTACTTTTCCTAACATATACGCGATTGATGGAGATGCCAGTTCTGACAGGGGTTCTGATGAGGGGCGTAAGGAGGAGGCTTGGAGGAGAATAAAGTTGGATAAGTTTGATTCTTCTAAAAATGACGCTAAACGTTAGAGGTGGCCAGAGAGGGACTGGCCGCTTCGTCGTCACTCAGCCTTAGTAACAAATGGTGTTTATTAGTGAAAAGAAGAGAGAAGACCAAGTTTGTGTTTTAAATTACCGCTTATAAAAATTCATTCATTCATTACATTTCAAACCCATTTTATTTTATTCTTTTTTTTTTTTTAAGTGAGTGGCTTTGTTTTTTTTAAGTTTTCTAATTTATTTTGAGAGAGAGAGAACACACGCATGCACTGGGGAGGGGCAGAAAGAGAGGGAGAGAGAGAATCCCAAGCAGGCTCAGCACAGAGCACAGAGCCTGACCTGGGGCTCCATCTCATGAACCGTGAGATTGTGACCTGAGCCAAATCGAGTTGGAGGCTCAACCAACTGAGCCACCCAGGTGCCGCACCCTCAAAGCCACTTAAAAAAGTAATAGACAGAATGAGTTAACGTGTTCTTCCAGCGCTCTCTTGCCAGGTATTCTTTTCAGTGCGTCACAGATACTAACTCATTTTATCTTCCAACAGCCCTGTGAGGTGGTCCTATTAATATCCCCACTATATAGAGGAGATCACTGAGACTCAGAATGGTTAGGTCACTTGCCTAAGGTCACACAGTAAATGGGAGAGCTGTATTTAACTGCAGTACGTCTGGTTCTGGAGCCTCAATATAGGAGAAGCATATGCAAGAGAAAGGGGTTGAGGGCTAGGGTTAGGGTTGGGGAGTTTAATCCAGAATGCATGTTTGCGTGTGTGCACAGTGCCTATTCAGGCTTTAAAAATTAAAGTGTTCATTAGTGAGGGGATCCTATGGTTGTTACAAACAATCCAAGCAGAGAAAAGTAGACTTTGAGGTGAGAAAAATATTACTTAATCATTTTAAGGCTGAGTATAAATGCCTGATAACGATTTTGCGGTTGTTAAGGGATCATGTAATATCTATTAGCATGTCATTGGATGATAACATTAAATATGGCTCCCATCTTCATGGTTTGACGCGTGAACAGCAGGCTTATTTGCTCGGAAGTTAAAACCACTGTCATTGGGAACATTGGACATTGTAACCCCACTGGGCTGCCCTCTCCAAGTCTGGGAACGTGTGCTCAAATAGCAGATCAAGGGCGGTCACCTCAAATGCTCTGTAGACAGATGGCAGAAGTAAGTAAATGTCACCAGCTCCGTGTGCTATTGTCTTGATTCCCTTGAGGCAAAGGAGAGGGTTTTCAGTGCCACGTTAGGATTCTGGTTTCATGGTTGCCTTTGGCCATTAGTCTCCTGAGGCTCCACCCCTCCTTATCTCCGCCTTCACCCCTGCCACAGCGGATCTCTGGGTCCTGGACCCCCACCAGAGTCCGTATCTATCTTGTTAGCATCCTGAACAGATAATGTTCCCATGCCCGCCCTAGCACTTGCTGCTGCAGAAGCCCCGTGTTCATGAGTGGGACAAATCCACGCCATGAACTGGTGAGAAGGGAAAGAGGAACTGATCCAAGATCACCTTGGAGTTCTGTCCAGGTGCCTTCTGGTCTAGGGGCTCCGTGTGCCAGGTCTTCTCACAACCACAAGGGGGCAGCAAAGGTGCACTCTGGGCTGTGCTGGGGAGCAGGGTGCTTCTGAGAAGGTCTCCATTGCCCCCCCCTTTCCTGGGAAATGCCTCCCCTCCCCTCTCCAGGCTGACCCTGCTGTATCATATTTTTTAAACTTAAAAAACCCACACCCACAGGTGATATATTCCCAATGTAGAAAAAATCAGAAACTACAGTTAAAAAAGCAGAAAATTGCAGTCATTTCACCCAGAGATATGTTTATATTTTGTGATAGTTTATATTTATTTATACCTATATGCATCCTATCTTGTTAAGAAACTTTTCCCATTTAACAGAATACACTGGACACATTTTCATATCAGGAAATATATTTCTACAGAATCCTTATTTCTGTCAGATTTTGATAAAGAGCCGTCACATGAGGAACACTGACATAGGGCACATCTGATTCTGTGCAACAACAATCTGTGTTTTCAATTATTTTTATCTTTTTAAATAATGGCGATTGTAATCTGGTATTATTATAGAATATGGGTTATGGGATCATATGGCATATTTGAGCTTATGGTCAACATATCTCATGTTCTTCAAGTGATGAGAGTCCGTGATGATTTTCCTCTTCTTTACTAACTGTGTGGAAATTTTTTCCAGTTATTTATTCGGATCCTCACTGAAAAAAAGCAACCTACCTCATGATATTGGTGCCCTTCTCCGTCCCTCGACTGCCCTATGTGTGTTCTCCCTCTTCAAAACTTACTTCTCCTGGTGGACAACCCCTCTTTTATGGTGGTCATGGCTGACACTTGACTAATATATAGTCTTCCCACAGATCATCTTTTTAAAGAATTTTTTTAAACATTTATTTATTTTTGAGAGAGACAGAGCGCAAGCGGTGAAGGGGCCCAGAGACAGGGAGACACAGAATCTGAAGCAGGCTCCAGGCCCTGAGCTGTCAGCACAGAACCCAATGCGGGGCTGGAACTCATGAACCATGAGATCATGACCTGAGCCCCCAAGTCAGATGCTTAACCGACTGGGCCACCCAGGTGCCCCTTCCCACAGATTATCTTACGGGTTTTAGCCTGAGAGGTCAAGAAATAAAGATAGTGTTGCCCTGGTTGAGACAGGGAAGGTGGGTCCGCGTTCCCTCCAGCTTCTTCCCCCTTCTCTTTCTGTTCCCTGCCAAGGGCCTGACCTTGCTCAGAGGACACTGCACCAATCACATGGACTATAAGGTAAACCCTGCCAATCTCCTGCCCTACACCAGTCATAAGGCGCTGGTGTTTTGGGCATGTGATAAGGGGAGACTTTTGGTCCCTTTGCTCCTGTAACACTGCCTAAGTGACCCAGTGTTTGAACTAAGTACAGGGCTGGGCCTAATGAACACACACCTGTGTTTGTGTTCCTGGCCATGCTTCTTGCATTATTATCCTTTGGAGGGTGCTGGTCGGAGGGAAACGGCTCTCCGTGAACAGGATCCTGGGTCACTAGAGTCGGGCCGGAGGCCTTGGGCGCCATTGTCTCATACGGCAGGACATGGCGGGAAAAGTGACGGGATGTTTCCTCCTTGACCAGCTTAAAGGAAGATTATCTTTACACTTTACCACTTCTGTGTTATACCCCACAAGGGACTTTTCCACCTCTCTAGATAAAAATGAGTGCCCAGATCAGGAGTCAGTCCTGAATCTTTCCCTTTATACTGGACTCAGCCGCAGCCACCTAGCATATTGTTGGTTTCTCGATGTAGAGACCCTTTTATCGGAGCTCAGGAAACCCGAAGAGCATGAAGACAGGAGAGAAAATGAAGACGTGCTCTTAAGGCTTCTGCAGCCTTACCTGGGAGGCTCTCGGAGCAGAGCCAAGCAGTGTGAAAGCACCTTCACACCTGCTCTGCTGAGGTGATCCACTAATTGCATGCCATCAGGAAACGTGTGAGATGAGAGAGAGAGAGAGAGAGAGAGAGGTTTCCCAAGGGGCCCGTCTTCCTGTGCTCAGTCAGGAAATACATTTTCACTTGCAGAGTGCGGATGAAGCCCGTGTGGGGGGCTGCCGGGGGATCGTGCTGGCTGTCCTGTGCTCACGATCCACGCTTCTAAGCCGCAGGCTCTCTGGATGGCCCTGCCCGGGTCCCATTCCAGAGAAATCCCGCGCCGGTGACACACGCATACCGCCCAGCCCGGCAGTTTTAGGTGTTGGCGGTTCAGTTTGCTCCTCTCAATTCTGTATTTGGCTCTGTTGCCTCTGGAGGGCTGTGAGCCACCGGCCCTCTCCTCCGCCTTCATGTGTGGGGCCATGGGAACTCAGAGTCGAACTGCACGTTAGCGGAGACCATCTAATGTGACTCGTAGTCACGTCATTTTACAGAAAGGGAGACTGAAGCCCAGTGAGGTTCAGGTCATTCAAACGTCTAGAGGTAGAAGGGGGTGGGGCGGGCGGACTAGACCTCAGCCATTTAATTTTTAGATTAGTCCCCACCTTGATTTTTTCTTGTGCTGCACCCCTTTCCAGGACCACTGCCTTTCCTAGTGCAGGGCTACCTTCAACCTAAAGAAGAGGGCCTTGCTTTGGACCTGTGGTTTTGAGGAGTCCACTCTGGCTCACCTCTAGCCACACGTCTCTCCGTTGGAAGAGTAGTCAGCAGGGCCAGGATGATGCTTCCACGTGGAGCTCTCACCCTGCCCCTTCAGACCCTACCCTGGTACCTAGGATTCTGGAATTCCCTGCCCAAGGGCCTTGGCCCATCTCCAGGGCCTGTGTGGGTCTCTACCCCAAGTCTGTTCTCTGAAGGGTAGACCGGGCCACCCCCGCAGCTGATGGAGTGTGTAAGGAGTTTGAACCTTGGCCGGTGTCTGCCTGAAATCCTCCATGGTCTGTGAGGTCCTCTTAGCTATCATCGTCTCCATCCAACTCCACTTTGGCTTGTTCTTTTTTTTTTTTTAATGGTCATTTATTTTTGAGAGAGAGAGAGAGAGTGTGAGCAAGGGAGGAGCAGAGAGAGAGGAAGACCCCGAACCTGAAACAGGCTCCAGGCTCTGAGCTGTCAGCACAGAGCCAGACACGGGGCTCGAACCCATGAACCGGGAGATCATGACCTAAGCCAAAGTCAGACGCTTAACTGACTGAGCCGCCCAGGTGCCCCTCTCATTGTTTGAACTATCTACAGTTCCTGGTAGAGGTCTTTCCCGCTAAGTACACTGGGCTTTCCTGGTGTTCTGCCTCTCCTCGTGTGTTTACTTAGCCCACACAGCCGTACCTGTTTGCACCACACGCTGTTACCCTCTTCCCCTGGTTCGCCTGTTCTTTGTCCACGGACCGTGACAGCAGATCCCGCCCACTCCCCTACACAGAGAGGCTAGCGGAGTACTGGTGAATGGCAACACTTACCCTCTGCAGATCTTGATCTTGCTGTAATTCCCTGTCATTTCTCCGTTGTCTGTAACTTCTGGCTGTGAAGAGTATAAGCCTTCTTTTCAGGTGAACATCTTTCAAACTTCAACAGATCATTGGGTACTAGACAGAGTTCCCCAGAGAGACTGGAAGGGCATTTTAGTACAATTTTGTGGTAAAATTAGCCATTCCGCAGCCCCAGAAAACATTCTAGAGCTCTCTTGTTCTTGTTCCTGGGCAAGTAGGTAATAGAATATTTCAGAAATGTCCTCTGATCCCTGCAAAACAAACGCTTTGTGATACAGCAGTTGCACAGAAAGAGGAAGGAGAAATTCATCCTTGTCCCCGTCCCCCTATTTAGGCCATAGCCCCATGAACAACTCTCAAAGCCTAAGTAAGAGATCATAAAGACCTAGGTATTCAAAGTTTAGGGTTTTAGCACCCTGTGACTGTCATTGGTTTATACATGTTACACTTCAGTATGTGAAAGTCTTGGAGGTGCTTCATGAGTCTCCTTGTATACACCACCTTCCCACCTTCACCCCAGGACTTTGAGGTAAATGTTTTAGCTTTTGGACACCTTCCTCCTAATCCTCCGAAATTTAGAGACATTAGCTCTCAAAGACTGGGGTGGGGGTGAGACAGGGAGGGATTCAGGTGAGACTTTTGTTCAGAAGGACATCATGAAGTCCTCTGATATCCCCCCATATATAATTATTTTGCGTCTGTGCACACACACAAGATAATTATGTATGGCTGAGTATAGATGTGTGTGAATTATATACGTGTGGCTATATCACTGCCCTTAGGCTTGCTTTTTAATTGTGACCATTGTGCGTTGTAGGTAGCGACCCAGACCCCCCACAGGAACATAATACGTCACATGCATAACTAATAGGAATGCTTCACAAAGGAATGCGTATTTACTCTGTGTGATGTCCTCTAATACCGTGTGTTCTGTTTGACTGTTTCCTTAAAAAACGCGGCCGTGGCAACCCAAGTGTTTTCACAACCCACTCATGGCTCATGATTTGGGACTGGGAAAATACTACGCTGTTAGTTCTATAAGGATGTGAAAAAACTGCTTGTATCTCTATAGGCTTATCCAGAGAGCGGTGTATATGCACACACGTATGTGTGCACACACGCACACACCATAGCCCAATTGGTTCCGTTCCTCAGTAAGACGTGTTATGAGATACGATGGAAAGTATGTCTGCTCTCGAGAGGTCCTGGTTTGGAGCTTCTGGCCCAGGAAGGTTTTGGGAGCCACCAGTTGATTGTTTTTCCTGGGTTCTGGCTTCTCACGCCAGTGAGAAACTAGGTCCCTGAATGTTCAGAGCGTCACGTGCAATAACTGTGTGACCGTACTCTATCTCCTTCTTGCCCTGTCGCTCAAAAATAAAGGAAACTGTAGAATACAAAATTAAATGAAATACAAAGAAAACACATGAGGCCATTGATGTATTTCCCTTATTATAAGATTATGTCTTGCACTCCTGGCCATTTTTTAATGTTTTGCCCAGTTTCCCTTGATATGCCTCCCAAGATACAGGGTGATACTTTATTTTGGGCAAGGCTGGCAGCTGCCTTCAACTGCTCTCTTGCAAAGAACTGTATGAGGACAGCCACTCAGTTTCTTTTTACGTCTCACCACAGGACAGAATCCACATTTTCAATCAAGAGTTGGACACTCCCAATTTAACAAGTTGTGAAAAATCTCTTGGCCCAGATAAATGTTTGCTAAGAGTACTCTGTTCTCTAAATTGAGACCTTGCTCCCCAAAGCCTGAGAATTCATTAAGCCATAATTAGCCCCGGTCACTGATGATTTAAAATACAGTAATAAAGGAAAAGTTTATGCTGAGCTTTGAATGCACTGTTGGGTCTGTCCTGTGGTTAGGTTTTTAGAGCTTTAGCTTTAAAATATTTCTTCTGTTTCATCTGCTGGCTGCCTTTTCTTCAGCCGAAGCAGGCTAACAGCTGTCATCCACGCTCCCCGTCCTATGGGCCGTGGCATCTGTCCCCGTGGCATGAGGGAGAATCCCACATCATCTCAGACTAATATTTCAGTTTGGAGACACCACGCTTCCCTGTAAAGAGGGCAGGCTTCATCTGTCATCAGCGGAAAGGGACAGCAAGCACTCTGTAAAGGTGTATTTGCTTCAAGAAATCCAGAGTGTTCCAGGAGGTGGGGGTTCTCTCGTCATTTTGGTAGCTGATTACATCAAAGGCATTGACTTTGATTAGGCGCCTAAACCCAGGACTGGAATAACTTGGTTAAAGGTATGCAGCAGTGGCACCAAGATCTAAACTCAGCCAATCCCCTGTGTGAGCGCAGACGTACCAGCTGAGCAATCCTAAAGCCATCTCATCAGCTCTTTCGGTGTCTCACAGAGGGACACGTCTTGCAGTTTCCGTTTTCCTAAACAAAGCCCAGACATGACTTCCAGACACCTGATGTAGGGCAAAAATCACCCTTCATCCTTTTATCTATCACTTGGCACTTTATCTTTGGTCTATCTGGTGGAGATGTGCCAGGAAATGTTGATTTGCCCTTATTGTTTCTTTGGTAGCAATATCATGAAACTTTGTTAGTATGTATCTCATTGCCATCGGACTGATTTTTCCTGTGGCTCTTCCATCTGTGGCTTGGCCCCGGTTGATAGTAACCTTTTCTTATCTAACAGTGGACGGTGGACACTATCTCTTCATTGGGCTGTTGTTGATATGAGGTTAATGTCACTGGGTGTGAGAAAAATCTCCTTAACCAAGAAGTATTTTGGTTACAGATTTTGTTAGGTAATAAACCAGGGTACCCATGTTGCAGTGCATTGGAAGGTACCTGAACTACAGCACCACGTTTTAGTTTACATATTAGGTCTTCAGCTTAACAAGTTACATGTCTTTCAGACAATTATTTTGTATCTCCGGATGTGGAGTTCCTAGAACTCAATCAGTGGGTGCTCAGTCACTGTTAATTTCCTTTCCTTATGACAACAAAAATGAGTATTTCTGTCAAATATAAATGAATTCCCCAGACTTGACTGGAGCATGAAATCTGTTTAGATTTGGGGATGGATGGGCTAGCTAAATCTCTTTCCTTGGGTGAAATCACTCGGAGTTGCTGATGGATGGGCTTCCGAGTGTGATCATTTCTACCATTTGGTTCAGTTCACCTCCACTAATCCACGTAGGAGAAGCAGCAGCAAAGAGCACATTATCAATCACTGTTGCTTTCTACCAAAATTTCAAGCTAAGGAAAAAGAATCTATGTCAAAACTACATGTTTGTTCCTCTTAAAGAGTTAGATTATAAACTGTTAGAAGTCAGGGACCATCAAACAACTATTTTCATTTGCAATGGACTCAGAATATAATTATCATGAGTTTGGAGACGATCTGCTGCTGAGTGCCAAGGAAAATGCCATATACACCTGGAAAACCTGAAGCCTTGCCTGCTCACCCAGCCAGACTTAAATGACCCTTCTTCCAAACTTGTAGCACTTTGCCCCTGTAGCTGGGGGCCCCTTAGCTTGAGGCTAAGACATTCTACCATTGGTGTTTAGGTATGTCTGATCTGTTAGAGCTCTGTTTTTAGGGGGCGCAACAGAGCCTCCTGGGAGGCTCTTCATCCCAGGGAAATGGTACCAGCCTAGCAATCTCAACCAGAAATTTGAAGAGAGGAATGATTCCGAGTCATTTGCTGCATTGGTTTTCTTGGTGTTTTGTGCTCCAAGGACTGGGCAAAGAGCAGGAAATGGGCAGGAAGGGAGTGTGGGATGGTTGTGGGTGAATAGGGATGGTTGGGAAAAGATGGAAATGGTTTCACTTTAAAATCATCTCGACACTTGGGAAATGGGTCTGGGGACATCTAGAGTGCTGCTGTCTAAAGCCCGGATGGACAAAGGCACAGAGCACAGCTGAACGTGAGCCCCTTCGGCTGCCAGCTCAGGCAGCAGACGGGCCCCATGGGAGTTGAAATACCCCCCTCCCCCTCCCCCACGGAGCGGCAGCCACCACTTTAAGACGTGGCTCTTGGGCAGCGAGCCAGGAAGCCAGGAGGCCCCTTTCCATAGTTTAGTAGGCAACAGAAACATTAATCCGGGACCCCAGGAAGAGGCCAGAATATGAGAGAAAGGGGTTTGTGCTGTCCGGGCAAATACAGGTCTTGTTTGTGGGCTCACCTATATATATCCTGCCCCAGGAATCCCAAAATCCAGCACGGAGAGCCCAGTGAGGGCTTTGGGGTCGGCAGCACAGATGGTGGCCAATAAAATGTAAACCCCCACCAGCCACCTGTCAGCTCTGCGAGAATGAATGCTCACCCAGCAAGTTGGTGCATAGCAGTCCACTTAGCGCCCAGCTTGGGAACAGCAGCTTTGCTAGTGGGTAAGAGTAGAGTGCTCTGGGTGCCGGGGTGGCTCAGTCGGTTAAGCATCTGACACTTGAGTTCGGTTCAGGTCACAGTCTCGTAGTTTGTGAGTTCAAGCCCTGCATGGGGCTCTGCGCTGACAGCGTGGAACCTGCTTGGGATTCTCTGTCTCCCTCTATCTCTGCCCCTCCCCAACCCTTCTGTCTCTCAAAATAAATAAGTTTAAAAATGAAAATAATAATAATAAAAGAATGGAGTGCTCTTAGGGAGTGCGGGGATAAGAGAACAAATTTGACAAGGAAAAAAACTTGTTGCATCATATGATCATTTAGTTGTAAATTCTTATTTTTTTCCCCTTTCTTTCTCAGCTTCGTTGAAGTATAATTGGCAAAAACGTTAGATAGTTAAAGTGTACATGATGAGTAGATATATGCACGCATTGTGGAATATTCCTCACATCAAGTTAATTAACACATCCATCACCTCACATATTTTCCTTTTTTTTGTTTTTAATTTTTTATTGAGTGCATTTAAGTTCAACTCTCTTAATGAATTTCAATGAGCCAATACAGTGTTATAGACAATAGTCATCACGTTATAGGTTAGATTCTCAGACCTTCTTCATCTTAGAGCTGAAAGTTTGTATCCTTTTACCAGCCTCTCCCCAATTCCCCCAACCTCCAGCTGTTGGCAACTAGTTTTCTACTGTTTCTAAGTTCAACTTTAAAAAAAAATTTTTTTTTCTCTTTTAAGCTTCCAAGTATAAGTCATACCACGTGGAATTTTTCTTTCTCTGGTTTATTTCACTTAGTGTAATGTTCTCCAGGTTCATCATCCATACTGTCACAAATGACAGTCTCTCTTTAAGTAGGATTTAAAATAACCATACTATCAGTATTTATAAGCTTTGAGTAACATACAGAACACTTTTATTATTTTTTTTTATTTTTTAATGTTTATTTGTTTTTGAGAGACAGAGAGACAGAGCCTGAGCAGGGGAGGGGCAGAGAGAGAGGGAGACACAGAATGCGAAGCAGGCTCCAGGCTCTGAGCTGTCAGCACAGAGCTTCACGTGGGGCTCGAACCCACGAGCCGAGAGATCATGACCTGAGCCAAAGCCGGACACTTAACCAGCTGAGCCACCCAGGCACCCCAAATCCGCCCCCATTCGTAGCCATCTAGCTGCTGAAGGCCATATCATCCCATGGCCAACCTGTCCCTGCTTGGCTTAAACCCCAGGAGAACCCGTTTCCTTGGCACTTGTCAGGGTAAATGTTGCAAACTCTGGAACCCCGGCTTGTCCTTTGAGTACTTGAAAGCTATTCAGGAGACAGACAGACCGTGGTGGGAAGCAAGTTCTCTGGGAGAGCCCAGAATTCTGCAAATGAGAGATTTGCTGACGTTTCCCAGTGAACTTGTCTGGCCTTCTGATGTGATATCATGGCCTGCATTTTTTTTTTTTTTTTGAAAATTTCTAAGGCTCAAGAAAAAGCATCTGTTTATACAATCTTCGCACTTGGCCACGTGCATTGGGCTTGGGGAAGGGGGCGCGGCCAGGAGGGGCTTCAAGGTCTCTGCTGCTCGCACACACTCATCCCAGGGGCTCTGATTCAGGAGGCAGTGCTGTCAGATCCTTTTCTGTGGCTCACACTGTTCAAAATTCATGAAGAATTTCACCATCTGCTCTTTCTGTGACCTGATGTCACACAGACCAGAATACAGTATTCTCATCCCAAACCCTTCCCTTTTAAGGGTGTGCACACTTGTCCAATTTTAGGGAGAGAACTCTTTTTTTGCTCCTGCCGCCTGTCTCCTCCTGCAGAAGGATCAGAGTCTGTATGGGAGGATGGTTTCCGAGATCCCTGGCTCTGAGCGTGGGTCCAGTTGAGCAGGCCTCTTTGCTCCGTCATATTTTGGCTTCGTTTCTGACTCTAGAGGTGCCATGAGCCTTCAAGAACCACGGCTTGAGGTGCCTCTGGCCGTTGCCTCCCTGCCATTCCTGGTTTTCCTCTTTCTCCTCAAATTTGCTAAGTGACCGCTGCTCGCTGATGCCGTTGCCATTTCCCATGGCGGCCACCACCCCCGGCCACTCCTTCAGTTGTTCTCTGTTGGGCATTTTCCTCTTCTCTTTGCCTTTTCTCCTTCCTTACGTCTTCCTCACTGTTTCTTCTCTCGTGGGTAAATAATTGTCCTTGTATCACCAGCACCCGCCCCGCAAAATGTTCTTTTGGCTCATTTTTTTGTCAGTGGCTGACAGACAAGGCCTGGCATGTCAGGGGTAACTTGGGGCAATTCACCTCTGACTCAGAGCAGCACAAGACCCGGATGGGCTGTTCAAGCGGGCTCCTCCCCGGCCCTGGGAAGCTCTACAGCACTGGTTCTGGAAGGCACCAGTGTCCGCATTTCCTCCGAATGAAACTTTGCCTCGGTGCTGGGTGCACATTCGGGCACGAGGCTTCAGCAGCTTCCCCAGAGCATGGGGGAAGAGGTCACCTGAAAGCACCCCCTTCTGTCCCAGACTCTCCTCATGGCTTTGATTTGTTGCATTTGCAGAACTCTCCTGCAGCAACTACAGAAGCTTCAGACGTTGGTGATGGGCAAGGTTTCGCGCACCTGCAAGTTGGCGGGCACGCAGACCGGCACGTGCCTCATGGTGAGCTTCCCAAAGAGACGGCGCCCTAGGTGCCCCAGCCCACCTCCGTCTCCAGTGTCCCCCCAGCTTGCCCAGTCCAGGTGCGGTGGGAGGAACCACGCGGCTCGCTCAGACACAGTTGCTTTGCCGCGATGTGACAGCGGGTGAGCTGATGGTGCATTCCGGTGGCCTGATGAAGGGGAGTCCGTCTCCCCAGACTTCCCAGGTGGTGCAGGGCTCAAGGTTTGCCCTGTGGACCTTGGAGCTGACAGGCCCTGTGTCCTCTCCCCCTGCAGGTGGTTGTGCTCTGCTTTGCTGTTGCATTCGGGAGCTTCTTTCAGGGCTACGGACCCTATCCGTCTGCCACCAAGATGGCTCTGCCCAGCCAGCACTCCATGCAGGAGCCCTATACAGCCTCTGTCGGTAAGACGGCACTCAGCAACTCGTGAAGGATCTCGTTTCATGTCTCTGGGGTTTTTTTGAAAGTTCGCCTTTCTGAAGCGAGTCTTATGAGAAAGTCTAACTTTTAAAAAGTGGCAGAAGTGTAGCTTCTCCATTGAAGGGAGGGAAGAGAGACATGGGGGTATGGTGCCCGGGCCACTGGGTCTCCCCTCGTGTCCCTCACCCACTGGGCTGAGACACCGCTGGGGATTCTCTAGAGCCTGATAGAGCACAGTTTGCAAACTCTTTTGCTATAGACCACGTTCCCTGGCAAATTCTTGAGGTCTCCTTTTTGCGCTCTGAGAAAGGGGTGGGATGTGGATTTGGTGGGGGTGGGTGGGGAATAGACTGGGGGGAGCAGTAAGCTTCCCGTGACATTTTAAAGGAACTCCTGTGTTTCTCCTTCCATTCAGGGGAAATGTATGTTACCACAGTAAGAATCCCAGAAATGAATCAGTCTGTCTTACAAAACATCATGGCCAAGACTGAGAGAATTTAGAGACCTGGGTGTTAGAGGAGTGTGTGGTAACCTCACCCAGATCACTGATCCCTTTTAAGTACGTAGGAAATAACAGCGGTCTCTGGGGATCATGATATATACACCAATACACATGCATATACACTAATAAGAGCAAATGTGGATGGAATTGGAGGTGCTGGATTTGGGGGAGGCACAGTTCTGCAGTTCTGAAAGGGCTCTGGTCGTCACCAGGTAGTTGTATCTCCGCCAGGTGTATGACAGAAACACTGGCATTTCAACCAGATAATTTCAGTGACCTCCTGGGAAGTTCTTTTTTCCCTAAGGGAATGTATCTGTAAATTTAAATGGAAGCCAATGGGAGCAGAGTTTCTGTGTTGCAGAGAATTGCTACAGAGCCCTCTAGCAAGGCAGCCGTCCTATAAAAGAAACGGTTTCCATGATTTGATTTATGACTCTGGCTTTGTGCCTCCTCTCGGGTTTCTAAATGAAAACGCAGCTTTCTGCCCTGGTACCTTCTCTCCGTGCAAGACCGACTCATTGGAAATGTTTCTTATTTTAGCTGCTCTGGACATCCCCAAGTATTTGACTCCCATTCTTCATGAATTGTTTCCCCCAGATGGTTATGGGTGGGCAAGGAGGGGAGTTTTATTTTCAAAGCAGTGGGGGTGGAAGTTTGCTTCATGTTTATTTGCTTTCCTTTTGTTCTTCCAGCACTGTATAATTGGTATAATTTTTCAATGCGCAAAACTCTGAAACCCTGAAGCCTTTGTGGAAAGCCAGCTCCAGCTGGCACCCTCAGTTCTGGGCAACAAGAACCCACAAACTGTAATCTGCTCCCAGCCCTGGGCAGTGAGTGAGGGGATGTGGTAAACCCTGCAGTCTTTCCCTAACACCTGTTCCTTTGCTCTGTCCTCAGTGAGATCCAGGAACCTGCTCATCTATGAGGAACATTCTCCCCTGGAGGAGCCATCCGGCCCAGCCTCGGCTGGGGAACTTGGGCCTTGGGACAGAGGCTCCTCCCTGCTCAGGGCATCAGGGTTGGATCCCAGGCCTGAAGTGGATCTTCCCCATTTCATTCTGTCAAATGAGAGCAGCCTGGAGAAATCCGTGCTATTGGAGTTACAGCAGCACTTGTGAGTCAAGCACACGCAGGTGCACGGATGATGGGTTGTGAGTCAGCAACCTGGAATGTGGGGTGTAGACATTGCGTAGGCATGGCGCAGCCCCTGGGCTCCTTCGGGACCTATTTCCAGGACCCAGGACTCTGGAGAGTTTACTACTTGTCAATAGCTGCCCTTCGCAGAGACTGGGGATGCGGCCTAGGATGAGCCGCCCCTGTGTCTGCTCTGTCACTGGGGAACCCGAGGTGGTGGCTCCCAGAGGTGACTTCCTTCTGCCTCCCCTCAAAGCCTCATAAACACACTTAGAGCCCGCCCTTAGCAGCGTGCTTGCCACACGAATGCAGCCTTAGGACACCTCCCCTACCTTCCAGCTACAGACACATATGTCAGGCTGTGTGTCAATATATAGTTTTATGATTTGTAAGTAAAAGCATATATGAATTATAATTATATATTTATATTGAGGGACATCGTTTGAGAGGCACTGAGCATATATACCTGATTCCATATTGAAAATAACGTATGGGGCTCCAATTCTCCGTGAGTTGTTTCTTTTCGATAGTGGTGGAGAACAGCCTTTTTGGAAACACAAAGGCATACAGGATGGCCAGATGTTGTTATGCTGGGGTGGGCTCCTGAAAATGCCAGACGGTGCAGGAAGGAGGGTCTGCGTGCACACTCCTGGGCCTGCCTGGTGTGAGTGGTGACCTTGTTGCCCTGACCCCTGTGCTTCCCAGAAAGTGTGCTCTTCCAATGCTAATGCTCCCACTTGAAGATTCTATTTCAAATTCCTCGGCTTTTTTTCACCCTAAAGCAGTGGGGCAAGGTTCATAATTATGTGTACTTTCATGTGTTTACATTGTACATGCATATTTAACATTTACTAGCACTTACTATTTTAAGTACTATGCAAATGTGATATATAAATCCTTTTAAATACTTTAAGAGGCGAGGCATTATTATTATTTCCATTCCAGAGACATTTGTGGGGGAGCCACTGGGAGCTGTAGAGGACTCAGCTGCTTGATCATGTGCATATGCATGACACAAGTCTTCTCCCCTCTTGGCTCAACTGTTCAGGGACCCACCGAAACCTCACTTCTTCTGGGATCTCTCCCTGATACCAAAGCCTCCGTAGCCCTCCTCTGAATGCCTAGAGACTTTCTACACTTTAATAGCATTTATTTTCTATTATGTGTTGAGTGTTATTTCAGGGTAGCTTTTTCTCTTGAATTTATCTCAACTATTAGCATTGTAGACCAGGAGTCAGACTTTATCCTTTAATTCTCTTCTTTCCGGAGTCTAGCATAGGGGACACCACCCAATAAATACATGACCTTAAAGCAATTTATGACAAATCGGCATCACACCACCGTGTTTATCCTTTGGGTTGGGACATCTCCTATTAGGCGGTGATAAAGGTAAGAATGGGAACAAGTGCACGGGCTGGTAGCTGGAAAGTTTGGGAACAGAGGATTGTCATTAGGTGGGAAAAGAGTAAGAACACGCTTGGGCCAGCCCACAAAGTCAGTCATGGAATGACTGTGTGATCCTCCCAAGCATGAGAATCATAGTTGTCCGTTGGTGGCTCAGACTCTTTTCTCCTTTCGGTATCTTCACAGGGTCAGCACCAAACTGGAGGGGAACGAGACACTAAAAGTTGTAGAACTCGACAGAAGAGTGAACGCCACCTTCTGAAGAGGCCGTCTCCACCTCCCTCTTTCTCTTCGCTCTCCTTTTACGTCTCCCAACCCCCCTTGTCAGGAGCTTTTCCTTTTTGCTTTTGATCTGGATGAAGACACGGGCGAGCGGTCGTGGCTTTGGATGGGAGGACAGCTTGGGATTTCCACCTGCGGTGAGAGAGCACCTCCCTCTCCCTCCCCCTTGAAGAACGGAGCCCGGCATCCCTCCCTCCCTCTTGCTTGCTGCCATAGGAAATTATTTTAGGTCCGGGGCTGGGACGAGCAGACTTGTTTCCACCAAGAGTGCCAAAAAGAGACTGCCTCTTTCTCACTGTGGGGCGTGAAGAAGAGATGACGCTTGTTCTTTTGAGACCGCACACTCTAGCCACAGAAATACCAGGATGCCTGTTGGGATCTGGCAAAGCACTGACTGATGTCCTGCCTTCCTCAGCCTCGGCTGCCGGAGCGTCCACCCCCAAGAGCCTCAGAGGTGCCGGGGCCTTCAGTGAGCACCCCTGCCACTCTGCCCCGACCGAGCCCTGGCAGATCGTCCTCCCCGCGCCGGAGCGAGGATGCCCCCACCCCCACCCCACCCCCCTTCTCAGGCCGCAAGTGCAATGCCTGAAGGAATCAGGCTCCTCTACTCCAGGCAAACCTGCCCCGTCTTGTTGCTTGTAGGACTTCCCCACATACCCATAGGTCTGCCTCCCCGGCTTCTCCTCCCCGTTTGTAAATAGTATTTATTAGCTCACTGAGGCTTCCCGCTGGCAACCACACTGAAGAGATCCGACGCCTCCCTCCAAACGGCCAAAGTCTCCTGTTGGCCCGTGGAGCTCGGAGGGTACCCGAAGCTCTGGGATCCCAATCCCCCAGATGGTGGCTTCTATTTGTTTTCATCTTCTTCTTCTACGTCAACCCCCTCCCCTTCCTCCTCCTCTCCCATCTTCCCCTTCCTCCTCGTCCTCCTCCTTCTTCAACCCGAGGCCTATCGTTGTACTTGGGAAATCCCCGGAAGCTTGGGTCGTCCCACGGAATGAAGTCACAGGGAAAGACAGAGCAACACCTTGCTCGGGTCGGTGGCTCTGTGGCCACGTGCTTTTCCTGCCCTGTTCCTGTGGCAGAAGGGAATCCCCGTCCCCGACATCAGGCGTCGCGGACAACCTTGCTGGCTTGCCTCTCCGCACCTGCGCCCAGCCCCCTCCTCCCCACCTGCCCTGACACTTCTGCTGTACCCTCCCTTCTGCCCCAACACAGAGGGTGGGCCTGAGGCCTGGGGCTGGAGTACGTGACCTTAGTATCCACAGTCTTACCTTTTATAGTCAGGTTTGGCTACTTTGCAGCTCACCCAAAGAGATACCACCTAATCCCCCAACCTACTTTTATTTTTATTTTTTTTTTAATGATTAAAAGTAACTTTTGTAGTTTAAAATTTTCTTTCCTCTTTCATACAGATAAGAAATGGAAATTGCCTTTTTATTGTATAATGTAGAAGATTCCCCTTAAGTGTTTTCCCCTAGCTTGTGAAAGATTTCGTATAAGGAATGTGCTTACCTTTTGTATTTTATTTTTAGTATTAGCTGCAGGGCCTTTAGCTTTACCTCTGGTCTCTCTCTCTCTCTTTTGTCGACACTGTCACTGGAACCTGCACTTACGAGGGATTAAGCCCACACCTGGGCCTTTCGTTCCATGTCAGATGCAGGATTTGGTGTCATTAGCTTTTGCCATCATACCTCATGAGCAGATCCCTGCTTGGTCTGCCGAGGTACATCTGGAGCTCCCCGTGAGTGATTCCTCTCTCTGTGCTGTGGTGGAGAGAGTTCCAGACTGGGAGATGCCAACTGTGTCTCTTCAGCTGTGTGTGGAAGCCGGATCAGGGCTGCTGTCTGCAGTCTCACGGCCCCTCACGTTGGCCAGAGAGCATAGGCCGTCAGAGTTGTGCGGGGAGAGGGGCTGCTAACATGCCCCTGCCCCTGCTTCTCTCCTCTCCCTTCCCTCCTTCCCTTCTGCTCTAGATTTTCCTGGGCCTGGCTGGTGTCGGGTAGGGCCACGGGCTGCTGTGGTTCATCCCTTCCTTTAAAACGCCGTGTAATTATCAGGCACAGGTAGCCCGTGGGGGCCTGAGGAGGTCAAAAAGAATTAACTCCAATAGTATTTGGCCGATGAGAAAGGAGGGGTTTTTGCATTTGAGGGCAGAAGTGTGAGAATGGGTCAGCATACTCACCTGCTGCCATGGAACCAGATCCAGGTTTTGAAGGCTCCAGGGGTAGCCAGGGTAGAAAACCCTGTTCTTCTGAATGAGGCGGGAGCCGGGAAAGGCCGGTAGACTTCCAGTCCCTCCCTTAGTACCTTGAGGATTTTATTTTGGCCCCTACCTGCCTTTGCTTGTTGCCCCCTTCTCCAGACCTCCAAACAGCAGGGTGTTCTCTCTGGGACGCTGTTCTTCTAGAACTGAGTCTGTATCTAGAGACCTGAGACATCAGCTTGGGAGCTCAAATGGCCATAGTAAGGGGGTTCCACATCCTCCTGCTGTTTTGAGAAAAGCCTCTGCCCTTCGCTCCCAATGTGGGCAAGTAAAGGGAACGAAATAGTCGTCCCTTGGGGAGGATCCCAGGGCGTGGAGAGGACACAGAGGGGCCGAAGGATACCCAAGAATTCACAGACGTGTGCTCGTTTTCTGTCCCAGGGTTAAGCCCAGACCTCAGTGGATTTGTTTCCCCGGATGCAGCGGTCCACTAGTCCAGGCAGTAATATCTGGTTAGCCTGCCGATGTCAAGCAGTGGCAGACGTCGGCTTCCAAACTTCAGTTTTGAACACTGTGACACGGTTGGCGTAATCATAAACCATAAATAATAAATATGTTACTCATAAATACATTAATTCTACTCTTCATCGTGAAAGCAGGATTTCCTCTTTCCTTTCTTTGATTACCCTGGTGAAGGAGATGTCTTGCAAACATTCAGAGAACAAGCAGTTTTTCACTGGGTGAGACCTGAGTAACGCCCCCCCCCCCCCGCCCCCACTTGGCCCTTTCCACACAGCTCTTGACTTTGTGCTCAGAAACGGATGCTGGAAATGAAAGGCCTCAGTGCCAGTTTAAGAAGGAATTCCCATGAAGTGTCAGGACCCTGGAGCCTCGGCCACATAAAAGAGAGTATTATGTCAAAAATCTGATAGCTGAACTAGGCTGTTCCTTTTGCGTGGGGGGTGGGGGTGAACTTTGACACTGGTGTAGGCAAAATTAGATAACCTTTTTTGGCTAATGGAGATGATTTTGACTTGGAGAGCTCATTCGTCCCTTGTGAAAGCAGCTTTTGGCTCAACTTACTTATAAAGCGCCTGTAATTACCATGGTGTTTTTCTTCCCAAATCTCTCAGCTTAGCCTGAATGCCAAAAGAGGGCGGTGACCCTCACGTGCCGGTAGAGCAGGCGTGTCGAATTGATTCATCTTTACACGGACGTTGAGGCCGTGTCCAGGATTTTGGTCGCGTGCGTTCTGTGAAAATTTTTCGGCACTTCATGGCTCCTTTCTTCCATGTCCCCAGACCGGGCGAAACCACAGGGAGAGAGTCCGAGGCCTCTTGGGGCCAGCTCTCTTGCACAAACACATCATCAAATGGGGTGTGTCCGTGAACGCAGTGCACAAATGGAGCCATCCCGCTCTTTGCTGAGGAAAGGGGCCACCCTCGCCGGCCTTGGTGACATGGGGAGACTGGAGACGGAGGAGAAGGCTGTGAGCCACCCCCTTGTCTGCATGAGTCGTTCCTTTGGTTCCCTTGAATCCGGTCTTTGCAATCCCTTTATTAAAGACGCCGGCTCTTCCCGCTTGGGGTGGTGCTGGTAGGACCGAGAAGCCTTTAGCAGGTAGTGCTCTAGTGGGAGCCGTTTCATTGGACTGCTTTGCAGCTGAGACAACTAGGAGACACGTGATGGCAGGAGCGCCTCCGGGAGGACAGTCACCGGAGAGAGTGGGAGGCTGTGAAGGAGCCAGAGACCCGGTTCAGGTTTCCCATTCAGTCGGTCAGTCAGTCACTCCCAGGACTTTGGAGTCTTAACTGAGGCCAAGTGCTGTCTGGAGCTGGGGAATGTTGGGGAGGAAGGGCGCCAAGGCACTTGACTCAATCAGTAGCTACTCGAAAGACAAAAGCACCGGGTCTCTCCCTCCCTCCCTCTTTCTGACACACACACAGGTTCCGGCCTGGTCTCAAACACTGGTTTGTGCCTTAAATGAGCCTTATGTATAGGCTCCAGGATGACCGAGGACTCCTTTGTCCCTGGGAGACCTTACGGATAGCCTTATCGTGTTAGAGTGAAGGGAGTGTGGGGGAAAACCTTTTTCCAGAGGCTCAAAAATGGTTTCCTAGAGGTGCGCCATGATCGGATGCGCACATCCGGAGAAAAGAAATGGGGTTTTATCTGTCAGGAAAATCCCATTTTGTAGAGCTGCAATCACATCAAAAAACGGCCAGCCTGGATTAAACTTCTTATAAATGCTCACAGCAGAACATTTTCTCAGGGCCAAGGAACCTGGCCCATTGGAGGATGAACGCTCCATCTCTCCGCGGCCAAAGAGCCCACACTTAGCACAGGAAAAATCTAGGTATTGTCTTATTTTGTCATTTGGGGCCACATAATTCAGGAATGCTTTGTTTTTGTCTTCATTTTGAGAACGAGGGGAAATAGTATTTCTTGAGCACTTTTTAAGTACTGGCTGAGTACTGTGCTCAACAAATTTTGGCTTTAATTTTCTAGATGGAGAAAATGGGGCAACCAGTAACTATGAGAGAGATGAACAGCTAAGTGATACGGGAAGTACAGTCCGTGGATTCGGTGGGGCAGGCTCCTTTCTGTGAACATTGAAGGTTCTCTGGGCAGGAACCACGGTGTCCGCTCCCTGCACCGGACCCACTGTGCGATGTTCTGCTCTTTGCCTCACGCTGGAGATATCCACCAAATGTGTATCTGCTGTCTTGTTCATCCAGGCTTCTGTGAATTCCAGCTAGCAGGCTCTGCATCCTGGGAAAGAAAATCCCCGGGGGTTTTAGCTCCATTCCTCCGCCCTGTCCTTTGCTCACCAGCTAGGTGAGAACATGAACTTTTTGCAGCATGGACCCAGGGCCTATACTCCTAGAACCTCTCCCTGGCCGATAAAACGTTTTCTGAGTCTGTGGAAAACACCAGCACTCCTTGACAAATCATGAGGGACCCTACCAAAACAACGCTGAGCAGACCCTAGACTATAATCAACCATGAGCTTCAATGTCTATGCTGATAGGCTGGACTTCACCTCTCTTTTGTAATAGTTCTATAGACCAGCAGTGTTTAAGTCTAAATATATTGTGAGTCTGTTATCTGTCATATTGTGCTGGGTTTTTTTATGGCTTTTTATTCTTCATCATAGCTAAGTGAATGCCACAAATAAAAACGCTTTGTAGGATACTTGTAGTTTGGGAAAAAAAAATGAAATTGTTATGCTTTTGTATTTCCATTTCTTGCGAATAAAAATATTTTTTCTTAAATAGTAACACGTTGTCTAGTCTTTAAAATCCTGGTAATCTTGTCTTAAAAGCATTTTGCTTTTCTGATGAGCATGACTTCGGATGTGTGCGCCTAACCATCCTTTTCTGATTATCTAGTTGAACTGACAGAAGAGCCTCAAACCGGCGGTTTGTATGTGATCTAGTACTGAAATCCAAGCCTCCGTTGGAGGAATATTGAGAAATGTAATTGTTTTTTCAATCAGTCACAGGAAGAAAAACTGCATTCCCTAGGGATTTTTGCCGCCTGACTGCGATTTTCGTTGTCTCCTACAACTATTCGCTAATGAGATTTCAGAGTTCTTTGGAGTGGATTCTGCCTTCGCCATCTCGGGATGCTGGAGAATGATGGTCTGGGCTCGAGCCAGGAGAGATGGCTTCTCCTTCAGATGGACAGTTGCAGAGGACGCCTCACACAGTGTCGTGCTCCAGAAACTGATGAAATGGTTGATAAAGGCCAATGCACTCAAGCAGAATAATGATCGTTCCATTGCAATTCCAGCATTCAAATTTAATTTTCTCCACCCAGAGAGAGTGAGGCTTCATTTGGCCTCAAAAAGAGTACCCAGGATGTTAAGAGATGAAGGCCATGGACTGGGCTTACCTGAAAAACACTTTTTTTTTTTTTTAAGCAGCATGTCCATCCCTGCTTTGGTCTCCAGGGTGTATTAGTCTCCTGTTGCCTTTCCCCTCAGAGCACCTTGACCTTCTCTTCTGATCCTACACAAGGGGCCTTTCCCTGTGAAAGCTTTTTAGTAACTAACAAGAAAGGGAATAAAGGACCAGATGCTGCATTACTGATGGGACTGGGAGGTGGGAGGGTGGTCAGTTTTGCCCTGAGTTACAGGAATTGAGAGGCTTGAGTAGGGAGGCAGCCGGCTGTGAGTGGTAGAGGCTAGATGCTGATTGCCCCTTGCACTGTATGAACAAATGTGTATTCTGGGGTCTCTTCTTCTTAGTCCGAGAGATAAACCTTCGTCCATCTCAAAAATTGTATCAAAAACTTTTTAGGGATCCCCTTTATATAAGCACTTGTGCTATACCTAAAGCTCTTTCACGTGCCATCTAATGTACTTGGAGATCATCCATGAGGAAAGTGAAGTCAGTATTGTCCTGTTGTTCAGTTGAGGAAATGGGGGCTGTGGAGACGTGAATGGCCCTACGTTAAGTTACACAGCGAGTGCAGAGCAGAATCACAAAGCAGCCGTCCTGATTTCTGTTCCAGTCCCAGTCCCGTTAGCCACGTCTCATCTGGGCAGGTGACACTCTAGCTAAGTCATCCATGACCCCTCCAGTGGGATCGCTTTCAAGGTGCACCTCCATATTCTTTTCCCTAGAATTCTCAGAACTAAGACTTAGCTCAGATACATCTATTATATCTATAGATCTAGATCTATATTCTATAGATCTATATAGATATAGATCTATATAGATATATATATTCTATAGATCTATATAGATATATATATATTCTATAGATCTATATCTATATAGATCTATATAGATATAGATCTATATATATAGGCATATATAGGTATATATATCTACCTATATCTATATATATATAGATATAGATCTATATATATCTATATATAGGTATATATAGGTATATATATAGATCTATATATATAGATCTAGATCTACAGATATAAAAGGTGTATATATCTATTCCCCAAAGGCTCCTGGCTTTACAGAGAAGGGGGGACGGGGAGGAAGATGGCTCATCTGATTTTTTTACAAAATAATCCAAATCCCCATTTGAGAGGCTGGTTACCCTTAACCCCCTCATTATTTGATGAGCTTGGGCAGGTGGCACAAGTTGACCTTGTCTTCCGGCGGGCCCAGCTGCTGCTGCAGCTTCTGGCAACTTTAAAGAAGAGTCCTGCCCCCTGCGGAGCGGGGTGTTCTCCTCCTCCCTCTGTGCTGTTGTTTTTAGACGGAGGAACAAAAATAACCATTGAGGAATACCGTGAAAGCTGCCAGAAAGGCTGTTGTGCTGTTCTCCCAGAGTCTGTTTCAAAATGTTTCATGTTTCTTAAGTGAAAAGTATTTGGGGACTGGGGCTGCCAGAGTGTTCATGAGTAATGTCCTCCCCAGTACTCCTGCTAAAGTCGCTGGTAAGCTGGGTTTCCTGATGCGTGCCTGAGAGGTTTGTGTGCTTGGGCTGGCTCAAAGAAAAGCCCTTCCCCAGGAAAAAATGTAAATACACAACCACCCACATGCTTGGAGACCACGAGGACAGAAAAGGTGCCCTCAATCCCCAAGACGCTTCCTTTCTCGACTGAGTTGTCATTTAAATGCTTTCCACGGTTGATACAGCTTTTTATCATGGTTTGAGATGGTTTAAATTGTAAATAAAGGCAGCAAAGAAAATACAGTTGAAATGGTATGTGCAATATTACACACATAATTCCATAGAATGCCCCACCCCAGGGCCAGTACTTGACTGGGGGTATAAGTTGAACTAGGTTGGGTACTATAGGGAAAGTCAGATAGGGACCACATTATGGCATAACAGGGATAAGAAAGAAGTAGATAGAATGCTATTGGAGCCAATGGCAAAATTTTCCTGCAATACAATGAAATTTAAAAATATTGCGGTTATATTGTACGTAGCTAAAAACTTAAGGTACTAAAAAGCTCTTATGGAAAAGTAGCAGTCCATTTTTCTGTCTTTTCTATCCACCAGTCCTACTTCTTGAAAGTAACCAATTTCAATTTTTTTCATATTTACCTCTATAGTTCCAAATAATGGGTTTATGCTGTTAATACTTGGTATATCCATTTTAGAAATTTACCATTAGTTATTCTTACGGTTGTAAGAATTTTACCACCTCCAACACACACACACGTGCATTTCTCTCCCTATTTTCTTTCCATTTGGTCTCTCTGTCATGCTATCAGCCTCCCTCAAAGGTCTGATTGGCCACTGGCCATCATTGTACATTGGTGAATTATTCTAAATTTGAGAGTTAGGGGTAGGGGATATTCGTTTCCCTTTAGCCTAGTGTTCTTCAAACTGAGGGTCGAGGGGTTGGGAAATCAATTTAGTGTGTTTTGACCAACTAACAATTTAAAAAAGAAACGGAATGGAATAGAACAGAATGAGATGTGTTGGAATGGAATGAGATGGAATGGAATTGCACAGAGTAAAGTAGAAAATATAAGCATCCAGTGGAGGTTAACACTCTTTCATGTAACTTTAATTTCCATTGTGTGTGTGTACATGTGAATATTGTTCTGATCACAAAAGTTATACCTTTCTGAGGATCACGATAAAAACGTTTTAAATTCTCAAAAAAAAAGCATGAATAATAACCTCACTTTTAAAGAATTAAAGAATTCTCTGTAAGGAGATAAGGTGACAAGTTAGGCTTTTTTTGTTACGGTTCCCAAAGGGTAGCATATGAATATCTGGCACCATTCAAGCCTCTCAAGAGGGGAACATTTCAGTCCTGATGGTAACTGTGCGCAGGGACCCTGGGATCAGCGTGGGGAACAGCACCAGGGAGAGTCAAAGTATTCAGTACATAGTTTAGTGAATCCTGTTTTGGCCCCATGCTTCACTTCTGCTTTCTTCTGTCTCTGGTGGCTTAAGCTGTGTTTTATTTGGATCATCTCAAAGAACCTCCAAGAATTTTCTAGATGACTCAGCACTTGCTGTCACCCCACCATTGCCTGATTGATGTAGTAAAGGGCTAGCACCAAGGATTAACAATGAGTGAGTCGTCCTCTCCCCTGCCCCAACTCCGTCTCCCTCTGCCATGGCTAAGCCTTTCGTGGTCTCTCATTGCTGTTTTCAGTGCTCTACAAGTGCCTGAGTTTTTGCACAAACAGAGGCAAAATAGCTCTGCGTGTCTACAAGAATAAATGTCATTAATAATTAAGAGCTAGAACTTTTGGCACAAATTTTGAAACAGTTTTCATGCTGGGATCAAAAATATATTCGAAGCTGAACAGATCCTGCCTTAAGTGGGGGGAGAAGTTCATATGGCAAAGAGCGGACCAGGACTGCATGGCATTTCACACATCCTTGTAAGCTTTATTCCCTTTTCCTTTCTTGGATACCTGATTGCAGCAGCTTTGCAGGCAGAACTAAGAGGTAAAGTGGGTGGCAGCAGATAGCAGATCACTTGGTGATGGAATACCTATTTTTAGGGCCCAAACCTTACCTTTCCGAGAATAGGTTCAGGAAGCGCTGGCTTTGCAATATATCTAAAAGTTGCTGTTGTACATTAGGATGTGACTGTCAGGAAGTGAGTGCACTTAGAACCCGCTTCCGGTCAAAGGAAGCAAGAGTCCACTCTACCCTAGTCGATTCACATGTGTAGTATTTCAGGCAGTTCTGGCTATACGTTTTAAAAGCACGTTTCATAAACCTTCTTAGGTACTGACAATTTTTTATCAGAATTGTTATATCCGTGTATTTTTTTTTTTTTACATTTATTTATTCTTGAGAGACAGAGTGAGACAGTGCATGAGTGGGGGAGGGGCAGAGAGAGAAGGAGACACAGAATGCGAAGCAGGCTCCAGGCTCTGAGCTGTCAGCACAGAGCCCGCCATGGGGCTCGAACCCACGAACTGGGAGATCATGACCTGAGCTGAAGTCGGACACTCAACCGACTGAGCCACCCAGGCGCCCCATGTATCTGTTCATTCTTGCATCCGCAATATATGTGTTCCTGCTTCCCGGTACTAATATCAATGCTTGACTTTTTTTTTTTTCAATTTTAATTTTCGCCAGTCTGATGGGTATAAAAATGGCATGTTGTGGTTGCTATTGTTTAAAGTAGAATACGTTGTATTTTTTTTCAAGCGCGCTATTTTAATTCTTTTCCTGCACATTTGACTTAAACATTTGAAATTAGTCAGTATGTTTACTTTTCTCTTGAACAACCTACAGACCTTGGCATGCCTTAATTCTGAGCAGCTCTTCTGTTTTCATGCAATTTCTGTGCAATATTTTAGTTGTAAAGTCGATCTTCATTATTCACAGATAGCTTGTTTGTGAATTCGCCTACTTGTTAAAATTTATCTGTAATCCCAAAATCAATGCTCACAGCACTTTAATGGTAATTCATGGACTTACACAGGACAGAAAAAAAAAAAAAAAATCCGAGTTGCCCGATGTACCTGTTCCCAGTGAAGGTCAAACAAGGTGATATTCTGCCTTTTTGTTTCAACTCTCATATTGTCAACAACTTTTGTGTTTTTGTTGGTGATCTTGCTGTTTAAGTGCCCCCACAAGCATGTGCTGAAATTCTGTCTAGCGTTCCTAACTCAAAAAGCAGTGATGTGCCGTATGGAGAGAGTATGTATCATATAAGCTTCATTCAGGCATGAGTTATAGTACTGTTGGCCATAAGTTCAATGATGATAAATCAACAATACAGTATATCCAGAAAAGGAAGAGGAAATCCTGATCTGGATGTGAGGCTACTCTGAAAAGTGCTAAAGTAACCTCTGTAATGAATGATGATGCTATTGAAAAGATGGAAAAGCAGCTAAGTTTCTGGATTTATGAGATGAGGGTTCATTAAAAAAAAAGCATAGTGGGCAGCATTGTTATGAAGTTGAAAGTCAAAGAAATTTATGGTCACATTAACTATAGTCGGGATAATGTTCAACCCTTTTCAGCTAGTGCTGGTTGGCTCACACATTTCAAAAAGCAATAAGGTGTGGAAATGTTAAGCTTGCAGGAGAGGCAGGTGCTATAGATCAGGAGGCTACAGAAGAATTTTTAAAATACCTGCTAAATGTTTCCCAGGAAAAGGGGTATGTGAGGGTCTTGTCTTTAATTTGTCTGTAATTATCTTTTATTCTTCCTAATCCTTAAAAGATAGTTTTGCTGGGTATACAATTTTATTTTTTACTGAGCTATAATTGACATACAGCACTGTGTAAGTTTAAGGTGTAGAATATATTATTTTTATATGTTTATATATTATGATTTTCATAATAGCTAACACCTCTGTCATGTCACATAATTACCACTTGTTTTGATAATTTTAGATTGTCAGTTATCCTCTCTCAATATCTTGATTCCACCATCTTTAGGGTTCCAATTTTGCTACTGAGAAATCAGTTTTTTTTAGTTCTTGATTATATGAAGGCAATCTAGCTTTTTCTTCTGGCTGATTTATGATCTTTTCTTTGTCTAATAATAAACTTGATGTATTTATGGATCATACTTGAGATTCATTGTGTTCCCTTAATCTGAGGATTGGTGTATTTCATCACTTTCAGAAATTCTCTGCCATTATCTTTTCAAGTATTTCCTCTTCCCCTTTGCCTCTATTAACTCCTAAAGAAATTCTGACTATTCTTTTTTTTTTTTTTTTTAATTTAAATTAGTTAACATCTAGTGTAGTATTGGTTTCAGGAGTAGAATTTAGTGATTCATCATTTACATATATCACCCAATGCTCATCCCAACAAGTGCTCCCCTTAATGGCCATCACCCATGTAGGCAACCCTCCCTGCCCCCACAACAACCCTCAATTTGTTCTCTGTACTTAAGAGTCTCTTATGGTTTGCCTCCTTCTCTGTTTTTTTTTTTTGTTTGTTTGTTTATTTATTTTTGGGAGGGGGGATGGGCAGAGAGAAAGGGAGACAGAGGATCTGACAGCTCAGAACCCTATACAGGGTTCAAACTCACAAACTGCGAGATCATGACCTGAGTCGAAGTCGGATGCTTAACTGACTGAGCCACCCAGGTGCAACATGCTTCCCTCTCTGTTTTTTTATCTCATTTTATTTTTCCTTCCTTTCCCCTATGTTCATCTGTTTTGTTTCTTAAATTCCACATATTAGTGAAATCATATATTTGTCTTTCTCTGAATGGCTTATTTCACTTAGTTCCATCCATGTTGAGGCAAATGGCAAGATTTCATTCTTTTTGATTGACAAGTAGTATTCCAGTGTGTGTGTGTGTGTGTGTGTGTGTGTGTGTGTGTGTGTATACCACATCTTCTTTATCCACACATCACTTGATGGACATTTGGGCTCTTTCCATAATTTTGCTATTTGTGATAGTGCTGCTATAAACATTGGGTGTATGTGCCCCTTTGAATCAGCATTTTTGTATCTTTTGGGTAAATACCTACTAGTGCAATTGCCAGGTCGTTGGGTAGCTCTACTTGTAATTTTTAGAGGAACATCCATACTGTTCTCCAGAGTGACTACACCACTTTGCATTCCCACCAGCAGTGCAAAAGTGTTTCCCTTTCTCCCCATTCTTGCCAACATCTATTGTTTCCTGAGTTGTTAATTTTAGCTATTCTTTTATTTTTGAAAAAAATTTTAACATTTATTCATTTTTGAGAGACAGAATGTGAGTGGGGAAGGTGCAGAGAGAGATGGAGACACAGAATCTGAAGCAGGCTCCAGGCTCTGAGCTGTCAGCACAGAGCCTGATGCAGGGCTCAAACTCATGAACCGCTAGATCATGACCTGAGGTTGGATGCTTAACCCACTGAGCCACCCAGGCACCCCAATTTTAGCTATTCTGGCGTGAAGTGGTATCTCATTGTGGTTTTCATTTGTATTTCCCTGGTGATGAGTGATGTTGAGCATTTTTTCATGTGTCTGTTGGCCATCTGGATGTCTTCTTTTGAAAACTGTCTATTCATGTCTTTTGTCCATTTCTTCACTGGATTATTTGTTTCTTGGGTGTTGAGTTTGATAAGTTCTTTATAGATTTTGGATACTACCCCTTATCTAGTAAGTCATTCACAAATATGTTCTCTAACTCTTCTTATTCCAGATCTTGTTTTTTCTGCAATGTCTCTTAACTCTCATATTTGTCTTTCTGTGGACTGTCATTTCAGATCTATTTTTCAAGTTAATAGGTCTCCTTATAATAGTGTCTCATCTTCTGTGTCATAGGTTGAGTTCTCTTGAAACAGATACTGTAACTGAATTTGGGGTATAGGCTGTTTATTAGAGATCAAAACCTATGAAAGGAGAGAACAAAGCAGAACTAGATGGAGGAATAAGGCAAACAGCAAAGGAGTCCTAACAAAGCCTTGGCTAATCCGTGAGGGAGCTCTGTCCCATCATAGTCATCCTGCAGTGGGTTAAAACTGTCAGGGTCTTTGTATACCTCATCACTCAGTCACTGGATACAGGCTACTCCAGTGACCTTGGGAAAAGCAGCTGTTAGCACCTGAGACAAACTCTGAAGAAGCTGACCACTGGAGGCTGTCTGATGACATTTTTTGCAGTTGGATAAGTCCTTCCTTGAAGGGGAATCTTGGCACATTTGTAAGTCTACCACATGTTTAATCTGGCTGTTGCATTTCTATTTTTAATTATTATTTTTCCTGAAACTCCATTTGTTTTATTTTTGTTTTTGTTTTGGAAAATGATTAGTTGTTTTGACTGTCATTTGCTCTTATATCACATGTTCAATATCTTCTTTTATTTTTAAACATATTAAACATAATTATTTTATATTCTGTTTTTATATTTCTCAGATCTGAATTTTTTGCAGGATGATTCTGCTGTTTGTTTTTTGTGGTCTCTTTCTCGTGGTATTTTGCCTCTTTATGGTTTTTGTGATTTGATTGTGAACTCAACTTTTTTGAAACTTCATCAATGGACATTCTTTGAGACTTAAGTTTAAACTGTGTCCCTCTAAAGAAAATCTGCTTTTGTTTCACAGGTGTCATGATTCTACCTACCTGGCATTAATACTTTGAGCTCTCAGTTTGTATTCATATAATTAGCTGTGTTCATATGTTTAGTATGAATTCTCACCCCAAATTGGCACAAATATAATCAGAAATTTCCTGAGAATGCTTTTTTTATTTCACTTTTTCCACTCCTATCACCTTCTTCTCCTTCTTCCTCCTCTTCTCCTCCTCCTCCTTCTCCTTCTCTTCCTCCTCTTCCTCCTCCTCCTCCTTCTTTGGATACTTTTTTCTTATTTCATCTTTTCCTCTCCTACCACCTTTTTCCTCTTCCTCTTCCCCTCATCCTTTTCTTCTTCTTCTTCTTCTTCTTCTTCTTCTTCTTCTTCTTCTCCCTCTCCTTCTCCTCCTCCTCCCTCTTCTTCCTTTTCACTTTCTTCTTCTTCTTCTTCTCCTCCTCCTCCTCTTCTTCCTCTTCCTCCTCCACCCTCTCCTCCTGCTTCTTCTTCTCTCCTCCACTGCCACTACTGTTGCTTTTCCTTCACCTCCTCCCCCTTCTCTCCTTTTCCTCCTCTTTCTTGTCTTCCACTTACTTTATTGTATTTTGTTGCTCACCAAGGATCCACATTGCACTCAACCCTACCAACTTCCTCTGTGATGTTGGTTTTTTCCCTAGATCTTCCACTGTGGATGCAATACATTGGGATCTTGGCTATGTGTGGGTCTTCAGTCCAACTTATCACCCTGTTTAGGCTTTATCTTCTATCCTCCAACTCCATAGTCCATTAATCATCCACTCCTAGTTAACAAGGGGTCAGCTTAATGAGTGAATCAGACATTTATTTTGTAAATGTTTTCTATATTTTATCCAGGATTATAGGTGGCCCACACCAAGGGAAATGTCTTTGGACAGCTAGTCCACTTTATTGCCAAGAATGAAGGTAATTAGCTGTGTAGCCTTGGAAATCTGTCAAATATTTTAGTCCTCAGTTTTGCCATCTTTAAAATGCAAGAAAAACACTGGTTGAAAAATGAGGCCGTTCCAGCCATAACATCCTATAATCCTAAATATATGAGTTCTTCATTATATGACAGATTTGTTCTCAAAGGGTTAAATTAGAACCCATAAACAGAGGTGAAAAAGAGGAAATGTTTAGCCTGGTTTAAGGAATTATACATGAATTAATTGGTTCTATAATGGGATTCTGCCCAAGAGATATACCTACTATCTTACAGTTACTTAAGGCATAGATCCTGGAGCCAGACATGCAGAGTTCAAAGCACTAACTCTGCAGTGCACTATCTTTATTATCCTGGGAAAATCTCAAGCTCTTTGCTTCAGTTCCTTTGTGGGAACTGAAAATGAGATTTAAAATATTACCTACCTTTCAGGTTATTGTGAATATAGTGAGTTAATACAAGTAATATGTTAGTAATTATTACACAGTATTCATTGCATATGTTAGCTATAACTATTATTGTGTATGTAAGATTTCTAGATAGAGATTCCTCGTTGTATAGAACTGTACCTATAATTTTAAACCTTCTACACATTATCACGTATGCCACAAAAGTTTCTTTAATGACTCTATCCATCCCAGAAATCTCTCCTGTCTGGAAACTGCTATAACCACCATTGGTTCTGCTGCAAGGGCGTTGGAAAACCATGCTACTTTATTAGATACTAACATTCACATCATGTCAAGTGCCCAGATTGTTGCACCCAGGAGAAAGCAACAAGCTTCCAGATCAATGTTTCTCAAACCTGCCTATCCGTAAGAATTACTTGGGAAGTTTTTCTCAAAATGCCGATGACTGGGTTCCATTCCAATAGAATGAGAATAATTTGATCTGGGGTGAAGTTCAGTGATCAGTATTTATTACATGCTTCCATTGAGACACTCATTCTTTAAAACATGTAAACATTCTTGTCTAGCTTAATGGCTATCCATGTACAAAAGAATGCACAGGCAGGGAAGAGGAAAGAATTTTTTTGTTGGTTTTTGTTTTTTTAATTTTGTTGACATTTATTTATTATTGAGAGACAGAGAAAGACAGAGCATGAGCATGGCAGGGGCAGAGAGAGGGGGGAGACACAGAATCAGAAGCAGGCTCTAGTCTCTGAGCTGTCTGCACAGAGCCTGATGCGGGGCTCAAACTCACAAACCATGAGATCATGACCTGAGCCAAAGTCAGACGCTCAACTGACGGAGCCACCCAGGCACCTCTGTTTTTGTTGTTTTCATGGAAAAAAAAAAATGAGTAGTTGAATGGACGGGTAAGTGGCACAAGTCAAGCACCAGGAAATGAAAATAGGCATGTGAAATTGTGGGTGGAGCAGAAAATGAGAGAAACCAGTAAGTGAACCAGAGGTTCAAAGAATTCCTCAAAACCATTGTAACATTTCCCCAGCATTTTCTCAAGCTTTATGTTAAATTAATGCCCTGGAAGATTTGAGGGATATGATGAGTGTAGATTTCAGACTCCCTCACATTTCTGCTTTTTGCACAGGCAACTCAAACCACTAAAGTAACTGTGGCCAAACATTGGAGCTTGGTGGACAGTCCATACAGGATGATTCCTGAAATCAGGAACCTGAGGGACAGTCCAGATGGCCATACCCGATGGGATTATCTCCAAACCAGAAAGCTGCAAAGGAGGCCTGCAATCTTCTGAGGTACCTTGGGCAACCAACTGGACCATCTTGGAGCAGAGGCTGAAGAAGTTTCCTGGCTGGGAAGAAAGCTGCCTTTTCCTGCTTTCTCTGGCAAGAGCTTCCAGCATCAGAGGGGCATTTAGTGTTCCCTTCTTGACCAGCCTTTTTGCTGCAAGCCCACTGGAGAGAGAAATGATACCCTCATTACCTTTCACTTCTTGACTATCCACTTCTATTTGAGCGGCCCAACAGCTTGATTGCACTGTTGTTGAGGATTACTATAGGCTGGCTGGCACAGGCAGGCAAAGAAACATTACTAGCCATTTAAGAGATATTTGAAAAAGGAAGTTCAGCCTGAATAATCAGATTAAGTACTTTCTATGGAAGAACTAAAGACGATGTTAATAAAAATGAAATGAGAGCTCTTCAGGATAGTTGCTTAAAGAACAAATTAGAGTTTCTGGAATCAAAAGAAATTCTGAATTTAAAAATTCATTAGAGACATACAAACTGTTTATTTTCTTTTGCTTTGTCCCCTGACACTCCCATGGACGTTCCCACAAAATAGTAATCGTTGGCCAATATCTTTATCCTTTTCAAACTCGAAAAGCATTTCTTATTCATTTCCCTATTTCTGTTTTTTTGGTGGTCTTTATTACTTGCACTGAACTCTTTTAATGTCTCCATATCTTCTTCTAAAGAGGGAAGACAATTTAACCAGCCCAGTAGAGCTACCGCGTTCAATGTGATTATATGTCTCTACAGAAAGGCAGAAGCTCCCACCTCATCAACTGTTGGAGTAACACTCTAAAAAAGTCAGCATTCACAGATTCAAAGCAAATGACCCAAGTCCATTTGGCACCTCCCGGGTTGTGAGGAACAAACACATCCTTTTTGCTTGAGTTACAACTTTCAGCATAATGCGTCCTTCCCTCTTCCTTTCTATTTCCTTCCGTCTCAAAGAACTTATCCAGAGTGGTTTTAATAGTATCATTTCTGTTATTGTTATTTAATGTTTATTGAGTAATGGAGCAGGAAACCCATCAGGGAACTCTTGGACTTTAGTCATCCATTAGCTTTGATGAAGTGATCTTTTGGAAATAGTTCAATGTTCAGATTGGCAAACATGCTCATGAAATTACTTTATGAGACAAAAAAAAAACATCGAAAGGATCCATATCTGCTCCTCAGAGAAAGGGAACACACTGGTGTCTTTAAGAAGTTTCTGTAGTGTTCTTGGTGCCATTTCCCATTCTTCCCCGATGATGATAACTAAGGGAGGAATAAGAGAGAGGGAGATATAAGAGAGAGGGAGAAATGGGGTGGGGGGAGAGATGTGAGAGAAAAACAGAATGATTGAGTAGTAAGGGTGTCATTCAGGCTGCTGTAGGACGACAAAATGTATGACACGATGGCAGTCTACCTCAGCTCTCCAGTTTCTACTTCATTCACAGGTCTTGGATTCTTGAGGTGGGAAAGAATCTTAGAGAATATCTATTTCAACTCTTTCGTTTTATAAATAAGAGAACTAATTATAAACAGAAGTTTGGTGACTTGCCCGAGGCCACACAACTACTTGGTGATAAAGGTAGAACAGACAGGGCATCATTTCCATGACAAAGTCTCATCCAGCATCATTTCCATGACAAAGTCCTGAGATGGTGCTTTGACTATGAAAGGTATGGTTGTAGGTTTTCCCGGATTTACCCTATTTAATTTAACTTATTTTTTTAAAAGAGGGCACACACCCTACTTTCTCTTTTTAATTTTTTTTTAATGTTTATTTATCTCTGAGAGGGAGAGAGAGAGCGCGCGCGCGAGCGCTCGAGCTGGGGAGGAACAGAGAGAGAGGGAGACACAGACTCTGAAGCAGGGTCCAGGCTCTGAGCTGTCAGCACAGAGCCCTATGCGGGGCTCAAACTGACATACAGCGACATCATGACCTGAGGTGGAGTTGGACATGCTTAACCGACCAAGCCACCCAGGCGCCCCAGACTTACCCTATTTTAAATCTGGTTTCCACTTTCTAGCTAAGGATTTTAGTTGAATGAAAGTCAGGAAGTGTGAGTGCTCAGGTGTCCTGGTCTGAACACAAGTGGTAAATGGACCAGTACCTGTGGTGCGTCAAACAGAATCGAACCCATTTCCTGGGCAAAGTGGTAAGAATATCTTCTTTAACCCAGTGATCAACTGGTACAGATTCCAAAGCAGTAGATACTCAGGAAACCTGCATCAGTTCAGCAGCCTCTGAAGCAAGGAAACAATTGGTCAATTATAATTGGTGTCAGTGGGTGTAGTTTTATGGGTGTAGGGGGAAGTCACAGAACCAAAGGACTTACTGCCCTCAAGTGACTGACAGGCAGACAGAGATAGATAGGAAACAAATGCTTTCTTGGGTATTAAGTAGATGCTGAGGGAGGGGTCGTGTAGAGTAATGTTCTTCAACTGATTCTAAGGACCTAGAGCTTCTGTTATTTCTCTTCCAAACTAAAAATTTTGCTTTGATTTATGTAGTTATCTAAAAAATTAATATAGTATATGCCAACTCTGCAAGACCTAGACTATCCTCTCAATACTAAAAGACCTGTGAATTCAAAAGCCCCATTACACTGATCACTTAGTAGCACTATTTTGCAACTGTGGGCCAAGGAGCAAAGAACAGAGTTGGAATTATTATGTAAATGATGCCTTGGTGCTAAGTAAGGCCAAATGGCCTCAGGACAGGCTGTATGAGCAAAAGTTTCACAGTAATTGCAATATAGAAATAAGACCCGAGAGCTGAATATGCTCAAAGCACCCATCTCAAAAGAACTTGCTCTGGAGCAAACAGGGCCATATTTTTGTTGAAGGTGGTGATTCGCTTTGAGGAAAACAACGTTATCCATCATATATTGATACTGTGATTTTTGAATCCTTGGGTTGCGCGCTTTTGTATTATATTTGTTTATTGAGTAACGGATTTGGGGCTTATTGTTACGTAACTGATGTAAGGACTCGAGGCATTGTTTTGTAAAACAATTAAGATGATAATTGAAGGAAGGTAAATGAACCTGTAGAAGTCTGTAAGAATCTTTTTTTCCTCTGAGAGAGTTCAGGATATGAGTGATGCTTGAGAAACAGTCGTCGAAACTATCAGTCGGATAAGAAGTTCAAATAAACGTAGTAGGAAGTGTCTTCAAGTCCCTTGGACAGCAGAAGCAATGGTGGACTGAGAAGGTTAAATTACTGCAATTCAATTAACGACCTGACTCACTTGCAACAAACGGGGAGATGCGAATGTTCTCGTGTGCCGCCCCGACCGACCGGTGGGTTGGACTGCCTGCGTTTTGCTAATTGCACTCCGCACCCAAGAGGGACTGTGAATAACAATGACGAAAGCCATCCTCTGAACACTCCGTTCGTGCTGCGAGTAAGTTCTGATCCTAAGAGCTGGAGCATTTGTCCTCAGGGGACTTTTCCCACTCCAATCAGTATCATCTCAGAGTGGCAGAAAGTGGAAAACTCTAGTAATTCCACCCTGCGATCCTGCATTATCTTTGATTAATGAAGAGCAAAGAGCAAAGGCTCCAACCTACCGAAATCTGGCGCAGGGCTGGGCGCGGTCGGTAGTTTAGAGGGCTCCGTCGGGAAGTCGGTTCCTGCCTCGCCTTGCCCTGCCATTGCCCCCACCTGACTTCTGTTCGTTTGGACCCGTCTTCTTAGGAGAATTTATTCTTCTCGCTCATGGTCTGAGACTTAAAGTCAGACAAACTTCAATAATTTGTGGCCTCAGCATGAATTCATTTTTTATCCCCCCCCCCCACCCAAAACATGGCTTTTTTTTTAACCTTTGTTTCAGAGACTTTCCACAAGTTTGTTTTTAATTTTTATTGTGGTAAAAATGTATAATATAACATTCACCAGCTTAATCTATCTCCTTTCTTTCTCTTTCTTTCAGAAGCAGCTCCTTTGGGCCAATATTTTCAAATAATTTTTTTAATGATGTTTATATTTGAGAAAGAGACAGTGTGCGAGCAGAGGAGAGGCAGAGAGAGAGAGAGAGAGAGAGAGAGAGAGAGAGAGAGAGAGATGGAGACAGAATATGAAGCAGGCTCTAAGCTCTGAGTTACCAGCACAGAGCCCGACGCGGGCTCAAGCCGAGCTGTGAGATCATGACCTGAGCCAAAGTCAGACGCACTCAGCCAACTGAGCCAGCCAGGTGCCCCTGGGCCAGTTTTTTAAAAAAATGTTTATTTATTTTTGAGAGAGACAGAGAACACAAGCAAGGGAGGGGCAGAGCGAGAGGGAGACACAGAATCTGAAGCAGGTGTCAGGCTCCAAGCCATTAGCTCAGAGCCCAATGCGGGGCTCGAACCCACGAGGCCATGACCTGAGCCGAAGTCGGACACTCAACCGACTGAGCCACCCTGGTGCCCCTGGGCTTAATCCTTCTAAGCGTACAGCTCCAGAGTGGTAAGTATATTCACGCTGTTGTGCAAGTAACCTCTAGAACTCTTTCATCTTGCAAAACAGATACTTTGTCCCCCATTAAACAACAGCTTTTCATTTCTTGCCACACGCAGCCTCTGGCAATCGCCAGTCTACTTTCTGTTTCTGTGAATTTGAGTACACTAGGGTATGTCGTGTAAGTCAAATTGTACACTACTCGTCATTTTGTAACGGGCTTATTTTGCTTCGCAGCATGTGCTGAAGGTTCATCTATGTTGTGGCATGTGTCCGAATGCCCTTCCTTTTTAAGGCTGAATACTATTCCATTGTATGGACGGACCACATTTTGTTTACCTATTCATCCATCAGTGGACACGTAGGTGCTTCTACCTGTTAGCGCTTGTGAATGTTGTCTCCGCTATGAACGTGGGTCTGCAGGTCTTGCCTTCAGTTCTTCCGGATATATACCAGAAGTGGAATCGCTGGGTCATATGATGATTTTATTTTTAATTTTTTGAGGAACCGCCACACTATTTTCCACCGTGTGTGCACCATTTTTTTCTCCCAGCAACAGTGGACCTGTGTTCCAATTCGTCCACATTCTCACCAGTTCTTATTATTTCCTGGCATTTTGTTTGGCTTTGTTTGGCTTTTTTGATAGTAGCCATCCTAATGGGTGTGAGGTAATATCTCATTGTGGTTTTGATTTGCATTTCCCTAACGATTAGGGACGTTGAGTGGATTTTCATATGCTTGTTGGCTATTTACATATCAGTCTGTCAATTTTTTACCCTTGTCGCTTGTAGTTTGGTGTCGTGTCTAGAAAATCCAACGTCATGAAGCTTTCTCTCTCTGTTTTCGTCTAAGAATTTAATAGTTTTTTGCCTTGTGTTTCAATATTTGATCCATTGGAGTTCATTTCTGTGTCAGGTGTAAAGTGAATATTACAAATTGAATGTGTTCTCCCTGAGTTCATACACTGAAGCCCTAACCACCAATGGGATGGTGTTAGGAGGTGAGACTTTTGAAAGGCAATTGGGTTTACATGAGGTCATGAGGATAGAGCCCTCGTGATTGGATTCGTGCCCTCCGTCTAAGAAGCAAAGACACCACAGCTGCTTCTCTCCACCATGTGAGAATACAGATAGAAGGAGGCTGTCTGCAAGCCAGAAGAAGGGCGCTCATCAAGAACTGAATGGCCAGCACCTTGATCTTGGATTTCCCAGCTTCCAGTACTATGAGAAATAAATGTCTGTTATGTCATCCCCTCTATGATATTTTGTTCTAGCAACTTGAGCTGACTACGGGAGTACAGGTCCAAATTCATTCTTTTTTGCATATGGATGTCTTATTTTCCCAATACCACTTATTTAAAAGACTATCCTTTCTCCATCAAATGATATTAGCACCCTTGCTGAAAGTCATTTGACCATATATATGTAAGTTTATTTCTGAGCTCTTTTTTTCTATTCTGTTGTCTCTGTGTCTGCCTCGACACCAGTATTTCACAGTTTTGGTTACTGTAGCTCTATAATAAGTTTTGAAATCAGGAAGCGTGAGACCTCCAACTTTGTTCTTCTCTTTCAAGATTATTTTGGCTATTCAGGGTCCTTTGAGAATCTAAAATGTTTTAAGATGGGCTTTTCTATTTCAGCAAAAAAAAAAAATGCCTTTGGATTTTGATAGGGATTTCATTAAATCTGTAGATTGCTTTGGGTAGTATTGATATCTTAATAATACTAAGTCTTTTAATTCATGAACACTAGATCTATCTTTCCGTTTATTGTGTCTTCTGTAATTTCTTTCAGCAACATTTTGTAGTTTTCAGTATACAGGTCTTTCCCCTCCTTGGTTAAGTTTATTGCTAAGTAGTATTTTATGCTTTCTGATGCTATTATTAATGGAATTTTCTTTTTTTCTGATTGTTAGTGTATGGAAACAACTGATTTTTGCATGCTGATTTTGTATCATAAAATTTTGCTGAATTCCTTTATTAATTCTGAGTGTGTGTGTGTGTGTGTGTGTGTGTGTGTGTAATCCAGGATTTTCTACACAGAAGATAATGTTGTCTGTGAACAGAGATAATTTTACTTCTTCTTTTTCAATTTGGACACGTTTTATTTCTTTTTCTTGCTTATTGCTCTGGTTAGGACGTGGCCATCTTTGTCTTGTCCTGATCTTAAAGGAAAAACTTTCAGACTTTGACTAATAAGTGTAATGTTGGCCATGGGGTTTTTACATGTGACTTTTACCACACTGAGGTAGTTTCCTTCTACCTCTAGTTTGTTAAGTGTTTTTTTTTCTTACCATGAAAAAGTGTTGGATTTTATCAAATGACTTTTCTACATCAAATCAATAACCATTTGGTTATGTGTTTTTAAAATTTCTTTATTCTGTTATTATGATGTGTTACATTGATTGATTTTCATATGTTGTACCATTCTTGCATTCTGGGAATAAATCCCATTTGGTCATGGAGTATAATTCTTTCAATGTGTTGAATTCTCTTTGCTAGTGTTTTGTTGAGAATTTTGTATCAATATTCATCAGGAGTATTGCTCTGCAGTTTTCTTATCTGGTGTCTTGTGTCTTGTCTGTTTTGGGGCTCAGGATAATGCTGGCCTTGTAGGATAAGTTTGCAAGTATTTCCTCCTCTTCAGCTTTTTGGAAGAGTTTGAGGAGGTTTGGTATTCTTCTATAAATGTTTAGTAGAATTTACCAGTGAAGCCATTTGGTCCTGGGCTTTTCCTTGCTTGAGGATATTCTGATTACCAATGTAACTTCATTGGTAGATAGGTCAGCTCAGATTTTCTATTTCTTTGTGATTGTGTCTTTTTAAACATGACCATTATTTTTTTATTTGAAGTCTCCCTTGCATAATTCATGTTTGATTAATCAGGCACTTGGTATGCTAGATATGGAAGTTTTGAGCATGATATATAGTTAAGACTATGTTAAATTTACTAGGTTCTTTGTGTTATTAGAGTCTGCCTAGAATTTCTGGAACTAATTGTTGTATTCAGCCTTGATTCTACCATTTCCCTCATTCTCTATAATTAATCCATTAAATACCTTTGGTTCTATCTCGGTAATGTCTCTCAAATATTTCAGCAATATGTATTCCTCTCCCTAGCCACTGCCTTAGTTCAAGCCCTTGGTATTGCTTGCATGGATTATTTCAATAACCTCCTAATTTGTTTTTCTGCTTCTTCTTGTTCAGCTTTGTCCTCCACGCTTTGATAGCTTTCTGAAACTTATATTTAATCATACCATCTTCCATGCCTAGAAACAACCCGTGATTTTTATTTGCCTATTTCACAAAGTTCAAAATACTCAGAATAGAATAGAAGGACTTCTTAAAGTCTGTAACTTGCCTCCTTTACCTCTACTTCTCCCTTGCTCCTTCACTCCAAGTCTTTGCCATAGCAAAGTATTTGGTATTCTATAGCATAGTTCCTTCATTTTTCTGCGCTTTTGCAATGTGTTGTTTTGGATGGTGAAATTCCGCTCAAACCTTTAGAAACAAGGCAAAAGCCACTTCTTCCCTGGGACTCCTCAGATACAAATTATTAAATCTTCCGAGGTCATGTTCTAAGGTACTTGGAATCTAGTAGAACATAAGCACTTAGGTCAATATGTCTTATAATTATTATATTATTGCTTACCCCGTAAGACTCTGATCCCAGAAGAATCGTACATTCCTTAACTTTAATACAGTGCCTAACATTGTCCAGTACACGGTAGTACAGAGTAGCTACTTAATAAAAGCTTATTTAATGAAGAATTGTTTATTCTGGGGGATGAATAATGTTAAAGAAGGCCTGAACTGTACTCCTTCACTAACTATGTACATGGCCTTCAGTGAATCATTCAACGTTTCTAGGTGTTAGTTTCTTCACTTGTGAGATGCAAGGTGGGAACAGATAATCTCTCAAATCCTTCCCAACCCAGACATTGTATCATTGCACGCTTTATTGGTACAAAAGCCAATCTAATCATTAACATAATTTTATTGTCCATGACATGCAAAGAAGACATAAACCCAAATCAAATTCTTTAACTCATTCGATTCCACATTTCATGTTCATTCTTGAGAGAAGGAACCAGTCTAATCCTAACGAGCTTTCCTGATATTACAAATATTCACAACTGCACTGAATTAAAATCTTTTATGTTTATTTATTTAAATGAAATATATAGATTCGTTTATATTTCTAGCAACTCCAAACCAACAGTTTATGATACCTCTATCTTTGGTAGAGATAGAAAAAGTATTTTTGAAAGAAATGGTACTTAAGAAAATAATATTTATCTTTAAAATGTCTTATCATTGGGGGCACCTGGATGGCTCAGTCAGTTAAGCATCCAACTTTGGCTCAGATCATGATCTCATGGTTTGTAGGTTTGAGCCCTGCATGGGGCTCTGTGTTGACAGCTCAGAGCCTGGAGCCTGCTTTGGATTCTGTGTTTCTCTCTCTCTCTCTCCCTCTCTCTCTCTCTGCCCCTCCCCCGCTCATGCTCTGTCTCTCAAAAATAAATAAACATTAAAAAAATTTAAATGTCTTATAATGTAACCATATAAATAATTTTGAAAACAATTAAAAGTCATCTGAAAGAAAACTATTTTTCTAATTGTGCATTCCTTTTCTGTCTTATATACTCATACTTTATCTAATTTCCACTATGATGTCATTCAACTTTATGTCCTACTGTTTTCATTCAGCACATCATCAGCAGTTTGGATTGGTTCTATATTGACTCATAATTATTATTTTAGCAGTCTGCATAACATTCCTTCAATGGACATTGGAAAATTTACTTAATTATTTTCCTATTGTTGATTTCTTAGATCACTTACTCATCAATATAAACAATTCTACAACAAATATTTTCCTCTACTCAGGATCTGCCTACTAGGGATTTCTGCTTAGGATCCATTTCCAGAAATGGCATTATTTGCTTAAAGATTGTATTTTAACTTTATAGTTAATTTTGGAAATTATTTGGAAAAGTATGGTTTTGGGGGGATTTAGCCCAACTACCAAATTTGATTTAGGTTATTATAATATTTCAATTTTTTCCGGATTCATTTGTGCCAACTAAAAGTTATGAATGCATTTGGCTACAAGCAAATGAAAACATGAATTCAGTCAACAGTGGCTTAAATAGATTGGATTTTAACTTTTTCTTGTAATGAAAAGTCTAGTAGTAGGCGAGCTGTCCTAGGCTGGCAACTGCTCAAGAAGTCATTGAGGACCAAAGACCATTGCATCTAACTTTTCCATCCTTAGTAAATGGTTTTTTGTCTTCATGGTTGCAAGATGGCTATTACACCTCTAGGCATTGAATTGAAGGAAGAAGAAGGGTAAAGGACTAAAGGGGCATATTATCTTTCTGTACTAATAAAACACCTTCCCAGAAGCCCCATCTGGTTATTTTGGCTTTGATCTCATTGTTCAGAACCAGGTCACATAGTCGCACTTCACTGCAGGGCAGTTTGGGAAAGAGAGTATTTTATCTTTTGTATCTTTGTAGTCTAGGAAGATGAGGGAGAAAGGGGATGTGAATGGTTTTCAGTAAAAAGATCATGGTTTCTGCCATATTACTTTTATTACTTTCAGTGAAAAAGAAATGTGTTTCATTTATTACAATTAACTGGTAACCTTGTTCAGAGCATTTACTGAATCCATCTTCGAACCCTTAGTATTAGCATAGTTTCCACATAGAAGAGGCTCAAGAAGTGCGTGTAATATGTTGAAAAGTAAAGACATGGGGCGCCTGGGTGGCTCAGTTGGTTGAGCGTCTGACTTCGGCTCAGGTCATGATCTCACAGTCTGTGAGTTTGAGCCCCACGTCGGGCTCTGTGCTGACAGCTCAGAGCCTGGAGCCTGTTTCAGATTCTGTGTCTCCCTCTCTCTCTGACCCTCCCCCGTTCATGCTCTGTCTCTCTCTGTCTCAATAAAAATAAAATAAATAAAAAACATTAAAAAAAAAAAAAAAAAGAAAAGTAAAGATATGATCCCTGGAAATGAGACTAGGTTAATTCAAATGTCATTTTGGATTACTCTCATTGTCTTTACTATGGTTTCTTGTCTGATATTCTGGGGAAATGCCATAGAAATAGTATTGGACATAGTCCCTCAACTGGACTTAGGGAAATATGGATTCTGTAAAAGTCCAACTTGATGTTTTAATTTGGATTTCAATAACTATTCACAAAAGTTACTGATTGGAGCACTAGAATGTTTAGCACCAAGAGAGAAGTCTTTAGGTTTTCCTTGGTGAATTGCTAATTGCCTGGGATGGTGTATATCACATGTAGACAATGAGTAACTACCTGTAAAACAAATGACTACCAGCCTAGAGTGAGGTTACTGGGGATACACCATGCGTTCCCAACCTTACACTTTTTGGGATATTTATAGGTGAATTCACAGTATACTGCAGGTCAGATCTGTTCCTGATAAGGAACCGGGAGGGATTGTGAATGTAAGACGGACTTCAGATTCCAAAGAATTTTGGATGGTAAGTGGTGGTCAGATCACAGCAAGAGGAACTTGAATGGGAATAAATGTTAATTCCTTCAATTCGGCTTCCAAACAAGGTGCTTGAGAACAGGAACATCATAAATTATATTATTTGGGGAGGGGGGAGTGTACCAACAATTAGAATAAGGAATGACAATTTAAAAATGGGAAGAATTTTGGGGCGCCTGGGTGGCTCAGTTAGTTAAGCGACCGACTTCAGCTCAGGTCTTAATCTCACTTTCATGAGTTCGAGCCCCGTATCGGGCTCTGTGCTAACAGCTCAGAGCCTGCTTCGGATTCTGTGTCTCCTTCTCTGTCTGCCCCTCCCCCACTCGTGCACGCATGCTCTCTCGCTCTCTCTCTTTCTCTCAAAAATAAATAAACATTTTTAAAAGATGGGAAGACTTTTATGAAATAACCTGTTGAAAATGACTGTGTTGACTGCTTCGTAACTTCAACTGTTCAAGGTTAAAATGTATCACATGAAGGGATGCTATGGGAGCAGCAAGGATGGAAGGCCGGACTGAATGTTCTAAAGACTCCTTGCAACCTGGAGTGATAAGAGCTCTACTTTTAAAAAAAAAATTTTTTTTTACATTTTATTTATTTTTGAGAGACAGAGAGAGACAGAGCGTAAGCTGGGGAGAGGCGGAGAGAGAGGGAGACGCAGAATCTGAAGCAGGCTCCAAGCTCTGAGCTGTCAACACAGAGCCCATTGTGGGGGTCCAGGCAATAGACTGCGAGATCATGACCTGAGTAGAAGTTGGACACAACTGATTGAGCCACCCAGGTGGCTCTAGTTGTTTTTTTTTTTTTTAATGTTTATTTATTTTTGAGGGAGAGAGAGAGAGAGAGAGCATGACTAGAGGAGGGGCAGAGACAGAGCGAGACAGAACCTGAAGCAGGCTCCAGGCTCTGAGCTGTCGGAACAGAGCCCAGTGCGGGGCTCAAACTCACAAACCACAAGATCATGATCTGAGCCAAAGTCGGATGCTTAACTGACTGAGCCACCCGGGGGACCCTGATAGCTCTATTTTTATTTAATCGTAGCCCAGAGACTGATGTACTAGAACATTGCTACCAATTCCTGTCTGTAGAACCTGAAAGATCCTCTCCATTCTGATTCATCAGGCTTCGACTACAGCTCCATATTTTGTATGGCATTGCTGTGAGTGTGAGAATCTGGGCTTTAACACACATTCCTCATGTAGATCCCCTCTTCCCTTCCTGGCTGGTAAATTTACAATCCCAGAACCCTCCTGGCTCGTTCTCAGATTATCCTTCTAAGCAGATGAATGTTGGATAACATTTATTTATTCATTCAGTAAACATGTATTATGTGCCTAGCACAGTTTTGTGGAACACATTAAGTAACATACAGCTTATGTTCTAATAAGAGGAGAAAGACAAGAGTAAACAGATGACACGACTTAGACAATGGGGCGTGCTATGAGGAAAACAAAACAAATAAAAAGAAAACAAAGTCGTATGTCAGCTATGACCGAGAAAGGCATTTTAGGGAGTGTCAGAGATACTCCTCTGAAAAGGTGACATGTAAAGTAAGACCTGCATGATGAGAAGAAGCAGAGTGTATGGGGCCCAGTTTCTAGGACCTCTCCAGAATGACGTGGCCCCGCCTGTCCTCCCACCCCTTTGTTCATTTTTTTGCCTAACAATCCCTTCCACTGACATGGACATTGTCTCCTATCCTACCCCTGCCAGCTTTCTCAGCTTCCCCCAAGGAGGGACGAGCTCTGGCCCAGCCTCCACTGAGACGGCAGGAGACTCACCAGCAGCTTGGTGTTCAGGTCCAACCAGTCTCTATCCTTAGAGGTTCCTCCCATCACTTCCAGGAAGAGATGAGGAGTCATGCTGTGGGGTGGGTTCTGTGTTCCCAAACAGTTGCCATAATGAGCCAGTATCACAACCTGCAAGTGAGGGTGAGTTAATTCCTTGAGGGACAAACTTCAACCCGTGAGAGACAGGACCCAAGAAGGAAGTGGCAGAGAAATGCCTCTTTCTCCTGCAGACAGAGTGTTCCCAGCTGCAACGATGATGTAAAGCCTGCCTGGAAGAAGTTCTGGTGACCAAGCAACCAGGTGCATTTATTTGTGAGGATGCAGCCGTCTCATAACTCACCCTCTTGGATTTATTTCCCTCTTTTTCTGCCGTCTTCTCTTTTCCCTTCACAAAGTGCTGGGATTATAATTCCCCCTAACGCCTTGGCTTGTGAGATTTACATCAGGATCTCTTTGTAGGGGACCCACAGGAACACAAACACCATGGAAACACTTGAGGGCAAAGCCACTGTTCCAAACTCTGCACGGAGGTGCTCAGGTTTCTGCAGTGAATTTACAGGGGCATTGCAGGATATTGTAAATTTTCAAGGGAAACGCAGTGATACTCAACAGCTGTCAGATGCCATGCAAACTACTAGCTCAAGGTAGCTGACAGCTTCAACAGTGGATCCACGTCCCTTTCTTTCCATGACATCATTATCTTGGCGGAGCTGGGTTTTCAGTGCTTGCTCTGATAAAAAGCATTCCCAGGTACAGGAAATGAGAGTGCTGGTATCTGACAGGGTTCCAAGGTTTGAGTTGTGCCATGCCCATTTCATCCCACTGATGAGTACTTGTGGCTATTTAAGAATGAGATACAAATATCATTATTGCTTTTCAATGTATGTGTACTGTTGTTTTTTTTTTTAAACAACTGCTAAAGAGACGCAACGGCTTAATAAATTGTTAGCACCTAACTCCCCAAGAAACAAAAATGTTAGCTTCTTTTTTTGGCTTAGTTTCCAGGAAAATTACTTACTGTGACGCTAAGGGTTATATGACCTGAGAAGGTTTGGGAAACCTCCGAGGTAGAGCATCGCAGGCAATGCAAATAGCAAGGCTAAAGATGGGAAAGCAGGAATAAGCCTGTACACATCAGCCCAACTTAGCTTTTTTCCTTTAGTGACAGTATTTTCAAAAGCTCTATTATCGTTTGGTTGGTCTACACATAACTGAGATCCTAAATGTGTGTGTTTGTGGGTTTATGTGTGTTACCGGCTTTTTAAAAATACACGATTCTGTGTTATTTCCTGAAAATTCTCCATCGCTACCAACATTTAAAAACATGTTAGCTATAACGTTCTCTTTATACTGGTCTTGCAGTCTTTTCTAAAGTCTAAAAAAAATTTGTTCTTTCTTTAAAATTCCACACTTGAAGACTTTTTGAACGGGCTGGCATTTGGAGACTCAAGTTTGGTATTTAAGACAGAGATGATACCTGTTTTAGAATGAACAGTGGTTGATAACAGAAAGGCGAAACAAGTACGTTTAGATCCAGGGATGGAGAGATTATCTAGGTGAGGTCTAGCATTAGGAGCACATGTTGCAACATGCTGGAAGAAGCTCATTTTCTTGTTTATGTACTTTGTTACTCAAAACACAAGATGAATTTTTAAGCCTGAATGTCAATTTCCTTTCCTGTCAATTTCCTGGAATGCTTTTGATCCATTTCTAAGGATTCCACTTTTTAGAGTCAAGGTAACCAAGAAGTTGAATGAATAATTTCAAGGTTGCTTAGTGACCATTGAAACCAAAAAGGAAAATAAATTGCCTGAAAGAATATTGATCTTTTAAGTAAATTCTTAGAAAACCACCTACAACAAGAATTCATTTGTTTTGTGCTGGAATTATTTGTACCTCTTAGGGATAAGGTTTCTCTCTTTCTCTCTATTAAAGTGGGCTGCGTATTCAATGTCCATTTTCTTAACCCTACTTTCCTTTGTTTAGCAGCCCCTCTTTGTTGATACACTCTTTAAAAATGCAAATACACAGCTTATTGGCCCAGCTGGCTTTCCTGTTAGCTGGGGAGACCTTCTGTCTCCTGTTGGCATGTATCGATTTAATTGAGTAAAACTCAAGATTCTACAACTAGGGCCACTCTAGTGTGAGTGTCACTGTTTTCTTCTATATCTTCCCTGAAATACTTTACTAGCTATTCTCTTGTTTCTGTAAAGGATAGTATCCTAAGTACTCTGAACCGTGTTTCTCTTTTTTGAGCTAACATTTTTGAGATTGTTATGTATCAATATATATCAATTTGCCTTATTCCTCTCAATGGCTGCAGAGAATTCCATTGTTTGGATGAATAATAATTTAGGTAATCAGTCCTAAATTAACAAACACTCAGGTTGTTTCAGTCTTCAATTTTTGGTGTGCAGCTACACAAATATCGGAGGACAAATTCCTAGAAGTGTACTTGCTAGGTTAATTAGGTTGTGCATTTCATTTACTGATAGATAGTGGCAAATTTCGCATCAGAGACACTGTATCAAACTACACCAACAATTTGAGAAAGTGTTTGTCTTCCTAATCCCTCATCAATGCCATCTATTAGAGGGAGGGATGTGGAAAAGGAGGCAGCAGACCCACGCGTGCAAAGATGGGAGCAGGGAGTATCTGAGACTTATACATAGTCCAGTTCAGAGTGGCATTATCGAACTAGTAAGAAGGGGAGGTGGTCAGAGCTGGCACGCCACCCACTAACGTGGCCTTGAAAATCAGTTCTGGGGTTGTTTGAACTTTGCCTTAATGACACCATGGCATAATTGCAAGATTTTCATATAGAGGATAACATATCGGAAATATCTTAGGAGCTGAGCTAGAGAGTCGATTGGAGAAGTTCTGGTGGGCAGTTAGGAGGCCGTCCAATAATTCAGGTAAGATGATGGTTTTAAGATCATGTGGTTTTAATGATACACTATATATTCATATATCTCATTTAATCTTGCTATTGAAGAACGTAATTCTCCCAGGCCCCTCTGAAGATGAGGCAGACTGCACAGGGGTGAAGAGTAACCAGACAGCCTGGGTAGGATTCCTGTCTCTGCCAAGTTCTAGTTGCATGAGCAAGGTGTGTGTGTGTGTGTGTGTGGGTGTGGGTGTGGGTGTGTGTGGGGGGGGTGGAGTTACTAACACATGAGGGGGGCTGTGAAAATGTAGATATAGGCATTGGAGTGCTTAGCACCACACTTGTCATATAAAAATGAAGGCTTAATAACCACCAGCTGTTTTTATCATTTTTAACATTACCTTTCCTCATTCCACTCCGGAAATGTCCTGACCTTTGGCTTACTATAATGTGCATATAGAGAGAATTACACAATGTGGAGTTTCGGAGAGACTTGAGGTCTGTTGTTCCATCTCTTAATTGTAGTTATGAGAAAACGAAGGGAAAGAAATCAAGCAATCTGGGGTCCCCCAGCACCCACCTGCAATTCTTTTACCACAGGTACGTGTAGGTGTGTATTTTGGCGACTACACTTAGCCTTAAGTATGGATCTTTTTCCTATTTGTTAACAGCCGCGACTTCCGGGGTGGAAACCCTTAATTTGGAAAACAACCTGTCTTAGACACTTTGTAGCGCATCATTCAAATCCCATAGAGTTTTGGGTAGTAGGCTTAGAAGCAAAAACTCGGGGCGAGGTGGATGACTAAATCTATAGAGACTGCAAGCTTGGCGTGTTTTTTAGCAGTGGGGTCTGACGTGGCTCGAAACCCCTCCTTGGGCGAGCTCCTCCTCTCCCGGCTCGACCCGGCGCAAGCACCCTTTGCGCCCATCCTCACTTGCCTCCTGGGTTCTCTCAGTCTTGCCGTTCGTTTCCCTGGCGGCCCTCCGATCCCAGTCAATCTAATTCACAGCCGTTTAGGAAGACGGCTGCGTGTAAAGGAGACGCTGGCCTGGCTGGGCGACTCAGGGATGAAGGGGTCCCAGCCCTTATCCGGGGAAGGGAGGGAGGCGCTTCGCCCGTAGCTTCAACTTGGCCTCCCCCCTCACCGCTTACTTTACACCGCGCACGACTGCTCCCCCGGTTCGCCCTGAACTCGCTCCTACACCCCCCTGAGGTTTCCAGCGTGGGGCGCCGTCTGCCTGGCTCGAGCTCAGCCCAAGCGGGGAGCGGGGACGGAGAGAACGCCGCCCCAGGCACCGGGCATCAGGGCACTCCCGGGGACCCAGGTGGGCGCTACCGCTCCAGGGCCGCCCGCCCGGGCAGGGCACCTCGCGCGTCCGGGTCCCCGCCTTCTCGTGTATTCACCGGGGCGCGGAACGCTCTCCTCCGAGTTTCCCTCCGGGGCTCTCCTCTCCCGACGCCGGGGTTCGCGCCCGGCGCCCTCCTGGCCCCCTCCCTCCGTGCTCCTCTCCGGCAGCCCCCGACGCCTCAGGGCAGAGTTCAGGTTCAGCTCTGGCCGGTGCCCCCGATTTAGGAAAAGGCCAGGGTTGGGGGCGGGGGGGGGGGGGGCGGAGGACGGAGGGCGCGGGTTGGCGGCGGGGAGGCAGAGGGGGGGGCGGAGGGAGGTGGCCTCTGATTGGTCGGGGAGGGGGAGTGGAGGCACGGAGTTTCCCACAATGCCCCGGTGCGGTGCAGCGGCGGATGGATGCTGCGGGAAGGGGCTGCCATTTGCTGCCCCTGCCAGCGGCGCGCGGACCTGCTCGCTCTCCTGCGGTGGCGGCCGCCGCCCGCGCCGTCAGCCGGCCCGGCCTCTGCAGCGCCGCCGCCTCGGCTCCCTCCGCGGCCGCCGGAGCGGTCGCCATGAACCCCAGCTCCTCGGCGGGAGAGGAGAAGGGGGCGACGGGCGGCAGCGGCGGCGGCGGAAGCGGCGCCGGGAGTTGCTGCCTGGGCGCGGAGGGCGGCGCGGACCCGCGGGGCGCGGGGGCAGCGGCGGCGGCGGCGGCGGGGGCCGCTGCCCTGGAGGAGCCCGCGGCCGCCGGCGCGAAGGAGAAGGACGAGGCGCTGGAGGAGAAGCTCAGGAACTTAACTTTCCGGAAGCAGGTCTCTTACAGGTAGGCGCGGGCGCCCGGGCGACCGGGAGACAGGTGCCGCCGCGGGGCTGAGAGCCGCTCTCGTCCGTCACACGGGCGCTTCCGCGGAGTTGGGGGCACCTGGCTCGCTGGCTCGCTCTCTGTTTCTCTCTCTTCTCTCTCTCTCTCTCTCTCTCTCTCTCTCTCTCTCTCTCTCTCTCTGTTTCTCTTTCTCTCTCCCCCTTGTGGGGAGACGTATTCTCTTCTCATCCCATCATTCTGGGCTGGAGGGAAGCTGGGTGCGCCCGGTTTCCCTCTGGAACAGGACCGAAGACTGGGTCTCTGAGATCAGAAAACAACAAAAATGCGTGTGTGCGCGGGAGGGGGGGGGGGGTGTGCAGACACAGACAAGAGATGCCTAGTTTTCTTAAGAGAAGTCCTCGAAGTTGTCCCTAAGGCGGTGTCATCTGTAACCACTCCCCCCTACCTTCCAGATTTCCTTGGATGAACCTTTGGCACTAACTTGGTAGTTGAGATCACCGTCCAGGCAGGAAAGAACAGCGCTGTCCTGAGGGGAGATCCTTGTGGAAGTCGGACCTGCAGGGAGACCTCCCGTGAAGGAAGGGACGGTGTGGATCGAAGTCTGTAGCTACTCAGCTGGTTAGGGGGTTACCCGTACCTGTGCTCTCTCCCTCTCTCCTGGGTGTGCCCAGCAGGAGGAGGTGGGGAGCCCGCTGGCCAGCCATGGAAGAGTGAGAGAATGGCACCATGCTTGCCCCTGAGGGTGGATGCATTTGTGAGACAAGGACGGTGTAGGCTAAATGGCCGCCAAATTATAATAAAAGATTAGCCCCAATTGTCTCAGGATCCAAAAAACGAGAACTGAGGATCCATTAGGTTCTCTGCTCCACCCCCAGCCCCCCACCCCCGGGGCAAGAATAAAAATGTCGAGAGATTCAGAGAGTTTCAGAGACTACCCTTACTGCTTTGTTAGTTTGAAAGTTCAGGTGATAAACGCAGCACAGAATGACGACAATTTGCACTTGCTAGGGGTTGGAGTATTTCTCGAAAAGGGGTCAGTAATAACAGTAGTGTGACCCTGTCCTTTGAACTAGCGGTCCTTTCCAGAAACCCCTATAAAGTATTAAGCCTGTCACACCATGTGCTGTTATGTAAGCAAAGGCAGATGACAGAGGTGTGTGGGTTTGTGAGGGCGTGTGTTGTATTTATGGGGGCATGTGTGTGAATCATTGGGATCCCCATAGGCATTGCCTGGACCGGAGGCCCCAGTCACTAGGGCATGTGCTGTGTGTCGAAGCGTTGGCTTCTGATGACTCTGAGACGGTCTTCCTGGTCAGGTTGTGGTTCCCGCATTCCTTGCGTGCATTTTGTTCTCTGTGCGTCGAGGGAGTTTCCCACTTGACTTGCTCTTTTAGTTACTCGCATAGATGAGGATCAAATGAATCTTTCTCTTTATATTTTTTGGTTTCCAAAAATAGGCAAGTGGTGGAGAGTGGGGTAGCTCTAGGGAGGTATGCTGGGACACAGGCAGCTCCACTTCCTCGTAATGATGGCCTGCCTGGCCCTCAGGGGAACAGGGACTACATTCAGCCTAATTTAGGAACTATGAGTTGGAGGGGGCTCATTACGTTCGGCACATTGTGGGTCTGGGCTCCTGAGCTGAGAAACTGGCCTGTGTTACTGGGATTCATCAGACTCCTCACTAGGTAGGGCTCCAGAGGCAGAGTTTGCAAGGGAAATCATTTCAGCTTGCCTCTTGGCAGGGGTCATTCTCTGAGCTTCTCTCCTGGCCACGGGTGCTGTGTGGGCCATGGCTTTCCCGGTTGCAAGCTCACACATGCATGTGTAAGTGTGCGCACACACAAACAGAGACACGAACACAACATTTTTCCATAAAGGAATAATAATCCTGCGTTTGCCTTACGAACCATAGAGGTGGGTCCTACTTTGGGAACATTCCCTTTTCAGTAAAGCTGTATAATCTCCAATTCAGGGAATCACCTCCATCAGCATCACCTCAGGTGGCTGGTTCAAAATGCCTGCCACGCCAGCCTTAGAAAATCAAACAGTCTGTGGGTGGGGATTTTTAACAGGCTCCCCGGGCAGTGCTTAAGCACACTAATATCTGAGGACCTATTTTTTCCCAAAGGCTGAACAATTGATCTTTGAGCTCAGAAACGGTGCCTGGCCAAACAAGACCAGGCAGTCCCAAAGTCAGAGGAAAGACAGTGAAAAGATAGTTGATTTCATCTGGCACATGTTTGTCTTGGATAACCTGGAGAGTGTCTCCATTTTGATTCCCATTATTAGTTTTTTAGAGTCATGGTGAATGGTGGACCATTCACCGTGGGAGCCATTCCTGCCAGATTCAGACATAGCTGGGCCTCACCTTTTGCCGGTGGGTCAATAAATGGTCTGTAAGGAAGTACACCTCTGGCTGGAGTTGGGCATTGGCCCTTCAGTGGCGACCACCCCACCTCACTTCTGGGGGCACTCAAGGACAGTGACTGGTTGGAGTTCATGGAGAGAGGTTGGGAATACCTCACAGGATGGAGTCTGAGTGAAAGAATTCGGTTGGTGAATGAAATGTGGCTGCTTGTGTAAGGGTGGGGGGAGTCATTTGAGGTGGGAAAGAGGAGATTTGCAGGTAGGTAAAAAATATCTTTTGAAGAACATGGGTATTTGCAGAATGACACTTGACAGGAAAGAAGAAGGGGGCTTTGGGAGAGGGTGTGCGTGTGCGTGTGTGTAGGGGGGTCTCATCTGCTCCTTCTGTTGCTAAGGAACATATAAGCTAGATTTTAAAAATAAATGAGGAGTGGGTGGGCATATGCAGTGACTCCTGTCTTTTTAGGAACTGGAGCCCTTTACAAAAAGCCTTTAAATAACCATTTCTGGAGGCAGATTATTCATTTTGCTTGACTTTTACTTTGTTAAGTAAAATAAACTCCTTTATATACCCCTAGATTTCCCCTCATTATCTTTTCTTTCTTGGCTGTTTTTGGGAACCATTTTTCCCATGAGAATTTTTCCTTTATTTCAGATTCTGCTCCCCTAGAGCAAATAGTCTCTGTAGACTGTAAAGCTGAAGGTTTTACAAGGCAATGCAAGTGAGCTGGTACTTTTCTCTTCAAATTACTACTTCCTTTTTCTTTGCAAATTATGGTGCTGCAACAGATACATATGTGCCAATGACTATATAATGTGTAGGAACTGTTTTTTTTTTTTTTTTTTTCCGCTGTAAGAATTCCCTTTTAAGTTAGTAAAAAAAAAAAAAAAAAAAAAGTCTTTCAGAAATGCACAGTGGAGGGGAAGGAGAAAGTAGCTGATGTTTATTGCCTTCTATGTACCAGGCACTGCAGTAAGTATTGTTGTATATTCCATCCTATTTACTCTTCGTGACCGTCCTATGGTATGATTATGGTTATGTCTATTTTATAGAAAATGAACGTGAGGTATAGAGCTTGGGTAGGAGGCAGAATTGAAACCCAGATCCAACTCTAAAGGACTCTCTCCTTAGACCACATTCTGCTTCTCTAAATATTCATTTCAGGTTGGAAGTCTCTCCGCGTGTATGTAAGTGTGTGTGTCCGTGCGTGTGCAGTGTGAGCTGTTCTTTCGCCTCCTCTGTAATATGTAATACAGGTCATTATATATTATCTCTTGTACACTTTGGACCATATTCCTTTGTGTGATTTTAAGGATTTTCTCTACTATTTCAGAAAGAAAAATGAGTATAAATCCATGATCACCAAAGCTAATATTGGTTTCGCTTCATAGAACAAAACCACCTACATGACACCTGCCATCATTGTGGATACCCATGTTAGAGTTTTAGATGCTTTTGGATAAAATGACACAGATGTTGTGTAGGTGAACCTAGATCTGGCCCGTGTACCTCTTTGAGCACCCCCGAAACTGGCCTGTGTACCTCTTTGAGCACCCCCGAAAAAACGATGAGGTGTGATTTCACTTATAAGAAGGCCTGGGCGATTAATGGTACTTATAAAATGTTGATGACGTGGTTCAGCTTCTCTACTTATACACCAGAATAGTAGTACCAGACCCTCAAAGGGAGATTTTGGTACGAGACAGGCATAGCAGCAGGGAGTATTAAAATACTTAGGTTAGACAGCCAGGTAAAAAATCTTTTCTTATTTACACGTTGGTGATTAGAACGTGGTAGTATTTCCCTTTGTGTTTTGTCCTGCAAAGCAAGATTATGTGATTCTAAGAAAGACAAGTGGAGTGTAAGAAAGCCAGACAGGACAGCATGGGCATTTTTTCTCCTTGCGTGAGAATCAATCCTGGGAGCGGGGAGTTTTCTTCTTCCGAAAACCAGTGTGCCAATATCCTCCTTTGTAAATCAGTTTTAGTTATTTTATGTTTTTGTCTGTGCTTTATACATTTGTTCACTATTTCGAGCCTTTAGGGTCAGAGGAAAACTTTCGTTCTGATTTAATGTTTCCTTCCTCAGTAATCACTTCGGACTTAGCTAAAGGTAGACTTCCTCAATCCAGACACAAACTGGGCAAGATTGCACTTGAACTATTGTCCATAGTACTTCACCTGTTCGAGTTGACCTTTGAGAGCCTTGGTTTTTACCTGGGAGCGTGATGGCATCGGACCCTGTGGCATCAGGGGGTGGAGAAGTTGAAAGGAGTTTTGCTGGTGTTCATTTTTGCCGCGACAACCACAGCATTGCCTCATGGGGTCAAATCGAATTAGAGTAGAGTTAGCTCTTTGAAACATTTTACTGTCTAATAAGAGAAAATGAGGACTCTTAGTGAGGGCCCGGGCTTATTGCACCTTCCACGTCCTTCTGGGCTGGGCTCTGGGATATGCACACCCTTTAGGCAACCCCGAATTGTTCTTAAAGTGGGCTGAGAGGCACTCACTCTGTGAAACTGGAAGCATCTAGAAGGACCACTGCCTAGATGTTGTTGTGATGTTTGTTTTCTTACTTGGGTTTATGTGGGTTAACACCTGTCCAAATTATTTTTTCTGAGACCTTGTAATTTTTGCTTTAGGACAGCAGTTCCTCCAAATTAATGGTGGGTAACTGAGGGAAGAAGGTAAGGAGCGAAACAAAGTCTAAGCTGAAAGGTTTCTTTCTTTTTTCTTTGAAATTTAATTTGCATGACATAACTATAAATGTGGACTAATTTCAAATTGTTTGAACTGGCTGGAACCATTTGCACTGTTGGAATTGTTTGAACTGGTAGGAATGTTATGCCTGCTGCAAGGCCTAACAAACCAATGCAGTGCAGGAAAAGATGAAAGAAATTAAAATGGCGGGGTACCTGGGTGGCTCAGTGGGTTACGCGTTCGACTTGGCTCAGGTAATGATCTCGCGGTTCGTGAGTTCGAGCCCCGCGTCAGGTTCTGTGCTGACAGCTCAGAGCCCGGAGCCTGCTTCGGATTCTGTGTCACCCTTTCTCTCTGCCCGTCCCTTGCACATGCCCTGTCTCTCTCTGTCTCAAAAATAAATAAAACATTAAAAAAAAAAAAAAAAATTAAAATGGCAAGTTAGGTCTGCTTGAACATGCTGCTCCCATAATTCCTCTCTGGCCTGTTCACCAGGCAGACTCCTCTTAGGATTGCTCAGAGGTGTCCACTTTCTGTGGTAGGTGGTCAGTCTTCCCATGTCCTCACACGGCACTTGCAAAAAGCCATGTTAGTAGGACTCAGTTGTAATTTTCTGGTGTGGGAGCTTGACTGGGATTTAAACCTGGCACCTTCCGGCTGATCTTGGGCGTGTTGTGTAATCCCTTGCAGGCTCAGCATACTCCTCTCTGAAATGGGGGGAATCATAACACGTACCTTAGAAGCTTCTCATGAGATTTGAGTGAGTTACCTTATGCCCAGGGTGCAGCACAGCGCCTTGCAGCGAGTTAACTTTTCTAATTATTATTATTTCCTGCTAAGTTGTTAGCCCCTTAGAAGCCAGAGATTGCACCTTACCATTTGAATCCCTGAATCCTGTTCTCATTACTCAGTAGGTGTTGCATAAATATTTATGGATGAACGAATCTAATTGCCTTCTTTAAATAAACTACTGCTTTTACCATTCCCTGTCCATCTCGGGTTGTGATTTCGTTTCTCCTGAAAGAAAGCTTTGCCTTTTTTCTCATTTACACTTTGTCCAACAGCCCAGAACTGTGTTACCGTTTACAGCTTCCTGTATGACTACCTGCACCAGCCGTTCGGCCAGCTGTTCGGGGCTGGAGAGGGGTGGCAGAGCTCTTACTTAACCAGCTATTTGCAGCTTGTCAAAGAAAAAGCCTTAATTTGCCTTCTGAGTAGCACTAATTAGCTCTCTGGCTCTCTTTCTGTCTGTCTCATCCCTTTCCAAGGGGGCATCATTGATTTCCTCCTCGGGGAATTTTCTGTTGACTTTTTTCCCTGTGATTAGAACTTAGAAAGGCACAAAGATGGCTGCCCCGCCGTCCTGGAATCTGGCCTGACCGCTGTCCAGCCAGCCGGAGGTTTTTACTCCCTTGGCGGCCTCTGCTCTCCAGTCCTTCGCTCTCTCCTTCCAGTTCACCCGACTGACTTTGGCGGAAAAGTTATTATAGGAAGAATTCCTTTGTCTCTTTGTAACTCTAAGCTTTTGCTTTGTTTTCAACTCGCTTAATGACAAATTCTGCAAAAAAGGGCCAGCTACTTTTTATGCACCTATATTTATAGGACACTTGAAGGGTGGCCGGTGAGTGTAGTGTTCAAAGAGAGGTGGCGGGAACGCTGCGGTGTTCTTTTAGAGAAAATCAGATCATCAGGTGTGTGTGCGCTGGCTGGCTGACGGAGGGGGCTGTGGTTGGGTAGAGGTGGGAAGAAGGGTCTTCGCAGATGAATTTTAATGTTCTTTCCTTGCAGCCCTGAGGTTTTGTGAGTCTCTGAAATGGAGCTGATACTGTTTTTTAAAGGCAACAGCTTTCTGACAGGGACTTGTGTGGTCCTTAACCTCTAGCCATTTTGCTTAAGTTTAGGAGATTTGCCGTTAGATTTTCAGATTCATAAATGATGCTCTGATAAGAGCCAATTCTGATTTAAGCTATAACATGATGGTCTGACTTGCTGGATTGCGGTTGGGGCGGGGGGTGGGGGGGGTGGGAAACAACCAAAACTTAAAACAGTAAGAAAGAAACTGCAACCAAATCTCATTATTCTTACTCTTCAATGTCGTGAGAGACAGGTGGAATGATGGTTAAGAGCCCTGACTCTAGAGCCCTGCCACCGGCTTCAGTTCTCCCTCTATCTCTGCCTGCTGTGTGACCTTGGGCAAGTTGCTTCATCGCTCTGTGCCTTAATTTCCCCTTGTATAAAATGGTAGTGACAGTGGGACCCTCCTTGTAGGACGGTTTGAAGGCTGACACGCATCATGCTCCCTGTCACAAAGTTAAAATAAACACCCCGTGTTTATTTCGGTGGTATCACCCATCCTTAAGTCCAGTTAGGGAGATCTGTTTATTAATCTTCAATGTGTTGAACATTAGTCAGACGTCCGTGGCCAGTGATAAAATTATTCAGATAATAGGAAAATCAGATAGCTGTATACTTGGGAAAATAAAGGTACAGGTTTTGGCATTCACTGAGGTATGGGATCTGTACTTCTCCTTTCACAACTTGTTAAAAATCAGTTGACTCTCGCTAGAGGGTATGGAGAGGATCGAGCTGCCTCTGAGTGCTCTGGAAATCGGAGGAGGCAGGAAGCCAAGGTCGGAGAAGATGGGCATGGCCAGCGTGCAGAGGAATCAGCGTGCAGCGGCCCACACCCCCAAACTGGTCATCCGGGAGCAGGAAGCCAGACGCGGAGGATTGGGTAACAGGGTCTCAGAGCTTCGAGTGTCGGGAATAGATAAGTAGATAAAGACAGAGGTACTAGAAATAGAGTTGCCACCAGGGACTCCAGGACAGAGGTTATTTCTCCTCTGGCCCGGCTCGATGCCGTCTGCTTTGTGTGTCCAGACAATGGCCAGCTGCCGCGTCCTGGCAATCAGAGAAAAAGCTTCCCAGATGCTACCTGTCCTGGATTATTTCAGAAATTGAAGGCTCAGCCTTCTGGGATGTTATGTCAGTTTTCTCAACCAGGCCAAACAACAGAATTTACTTTTTAAAATTGTAGGTGATTATTATTAAATATTTGTTGAACAAATAAAACTGGCTCAGGACTGTGAAATAAGTACTGAGGAAGTAAATTCTTTTTTTTTTTTCCTATAAAAGATAAAGGAAAGGCAGTTTGGTCACTTTTGTGTATCATGTAGATTTTCAGGAAATAGCCAGAAAATAGACTTCTTGAACACTCCAGAATACATTTTTAAAATGTGTCTTGCCTTTGTGTATCAGAAAGATGTAAAAAATCCTTTGGAAGAATACATTTTTGTTTTAAAAACACTTGAAAGCAGTTTGTTTAAAGGTGAAAGGGGTTTTATATAAGCGTATGTGGATGCAGTTGGAAAGGGTTCCATGTATCACTTTGAGACAAACTTCTGGAGCATTCTTCAAACCGAAAGGATTGTGTTCTCATCACTGTCCTTATGTCTGTAACTGGGTTTGAGGCAATCTCTCTCTGAGACAGAGAGCATTCCCTGTAGGGGTTTTTTGAGAAAAGAGCCTGATTTAAAACGGTTTCTTCCTTTTAAATTGGCCTCCTCTCCATGCAAAGACTAAGCCATGGCATATTTTTGTCTCTCTCCCATTGAAGCACTGTCCTCAGCATCTAAAGTGAGACAGGAAGTAGGGAAACCTTGAACTCCAGAAGCCTCCGAGCATGATCTTCTCTGGCAGAGTGAACACCCATGGGGCTGCTGAGCCTTCCCGGCCTACCCTGCCTTTTCTCACAGTGGCCAAAAAACAGCAGCCACCGCTGTTCTTGTCCTTCCCAGTGGCCTCTGACATACCATTCCCTGAGGCAGCAAAGACAGCCCATGTACTTCCCAAGTTTTCGTGCAGTGCAGCTAAGAGAAGAAAAATGCTCTCCTTGGTTCAGATCTGGGCTGCAAGTGTTAATTTACTTAACTCTCTACTTGTGAATATTAATCAGTGTGAGGTACTGATTTTAGTAAACATTTCCTCTGAGCCGTGAAACATTTTATTTATAGCATTTTCACTTAACCCTCAATTAAGTAGGGGCTATTATTATTTCCATTTTACAGATAAGGATATTGAGGCTTAGAGTTTAAGCAACTTGTGTGAGGTCATAAGGCTTATGGCAGAGTTCAGATCCAGTTCCATATTTGCCAACTGCTTCCCCAGTGCAGCTTTTTACTCTGGTTCTTTCACCCATTCCCACTTCCTATGTACAAATAGCCATATTTGCACTATCTAGTGGTTTATTAGACCAACATCCTCTGAGAGGAGAGACCCGTGGGCCCATCGTTTTGGGGGGCCCAGCCAGTCCTAACACAGGACATAGATAGAGGTTGATTGGCCGAGAGACCAAGAATTCCTTCCCTGTCCAAGCATGGACTCGGCTCTGTGAATAGCTGTCTGCTACTGGCCGTTGTAGGCAGGCGAAGACCGAGCTCTCCTTTCTGAAACTATATGATTTTTCTCCATGGCATGGGGTGGAGGAAAAAATCCAGTTTCCTGGGGCCAGGGAATGCTCTGCAGGGATTATAGCTCAATACATGTCCCTTCCTTCAATATCTATCTCCAGTACAAGACCTTGTCATATCTTGTAAGCAGAGTGGAACTTGAGGGGCTGGTGGTTAATGGTACAATGGCGTGGGGTCCGGTGAAGAAGTTCGCACCGATTTATGTGTATTTTGTGTGGTTGAAGTGGCACAGTAAAAGCATCATCTGATTTTTTTTTTTTTTTTTGAGTATCCTTAGAGTGGAGTCTTCACCTTTAACTGGAGGGCCTATTCAGGCTGTAAGTACTTTCAGTGTAAGTTTTTTCATAGCAACACCCTTCAGAATTCATAAGTATATGCATGTGTGCTGTTATAGTCACCTAGAAAGTTCCAAAGGATGATTTAAAAAACCTGAGTCATTTTTTCCTATTTGAAGAAAACCTTCAGAATTTCTTAGCAAAATAAATCTCTAGTTCAAAAATAAACGACAAAGCTATTTAAAGATTAAAACAGAAGCTTTCTATGAGCCAGTGTGGAATTATAACAAAATCTAAGGGATTTTTTTTTTTTAAAAGACAGATTTCTGGAGATTTCTTACACTGTTAATACCAACTAAATTTAAGTACTTCTAATAAAAACGTGTGTGGCGCTTTTAGGGCTTTGCCATTTATAAACTGCTTTCACCTGCTTGATCGAATTTTACTCTCAAAACAGTCTTAGGCAACAGGTAGAGCGGGTATTGTTTTTTAGAGCCATTGTACATTTCCGGAAACAGGCGTGACCACTAGGTGACTTTCCCAAAGCCACAAGCCGGTAAGGGGCGCTGCCAGGCTTAGGCTAGTGTTTGGATTTGAAGTCCCATGTTCTTTTCACTTCATTACATTGCTTCCATGCACCGCCGTATGGAAAGGTAGATAGCAGCGTTTCCCTTTCGTTAATTTTATTTACTTGACTTTATCTCAGTTGTTAATCACAATGGACAGAGTTGGAATCAGTCACTGGCTGGCCTACCAAACCCATATGGCATTGATTTGGAGGATGACCTCATTGTCATCCTCATGACTCTTTCTGTATATTAAAAAACATGGAACCCCCAGCAGCATGGTATATGTTTAATACACCTTCTGTTGGGGAGAAAAAAAAGAAAAACATTCAGGCTCTTCCTTTGCATTAGTTGCTAAGCAGCAGCCATTTCAGTGTAAAGGAGATTCAGTTCAAGTAATGACATAGGTATTCCAAGAATAGCATTTCATTTTTACAGCAACTGCATTTCACGTCTCCATATAGCATATGCTCCTGTGGCTCAGCGATTTTAGGGGGAGCAGTGGGCACCTCAACACATTTGTTGAATATGTGGAGAAAATTCAATATAGCTGATCACCTAATAACCAAACTCCCATGGTCTGTGACTAAGATTGTGCAGCAAGCATGGGCTGCCTGCAATTTTAAGGATTTGGAAGCGTCTCCAGAAAATACGACTGCCAAACAGGTATGTTTTTGAGGCCACATTTGACATTACTGAGAACATCTCGATGGAATACTCTGGATAATTTAGAATTCTAAAGGTTTTTTTCTTATTAAAAATTTTAAGATATTTATTTATTTATTTATTTATTTATTTATTTATTTAGAGAGTGAGAGCGAGCACGAGCAGGGAAGGTGCATGGAGGGAGGTTGAGACAGAGCATCCCAAGCAGGCAGTGAGCCCGACGCAGGGCTCAGTTTCCCCTGAGCTCATGACCTGAGCCGAAATCAAGGGTGGCACACTTAACTGACTGAGACACCCAGGTGCCCCTAGAATTCTAAGATTTTGAAGTAATATGACATAGAATGTAATTTGGTTGCAGCAAGGAACTGGATTGTGGGCAAAATTTAATTGTATTGAGATATGGCTGGCAACTGAAGGCTCTTAAAAATGAAGATAAAAGCAAATCCTATGCAAACCTGGCAGAAGTCTAGGAGTTCAGTTTGATCAGCAAAAAGGGGGTGAGCATGGAGGAAGACGTGTGTAGGACGCGTGTGTGTATAATTCTTCTGTAGGTGTGTGTGTAAAAGAGGAGATTGTCAGATTACAGAGCTGCCAGGTGACATTTTTCTGATTGCACTATCATGAATTTTGGAGGGTGCATGATCTGTTTGTGGAAGTCCATGGCCCTGCTTCTCAAGGCATTTCTGTCATCTCTGTTCTAGCTGGTACTGGCTATTGTGAAACTTAGGGGTATGTAGACAAAGAGATTTTCTTTAGCGAACTGCTTCGTGGGAATTGTTACAGGAGCAAACTTTGTTGTTTTCTAGGAGTGTGCTGCACCACCACCAACCCCCCTCCCCTGCCCCTCCCCAAGCCATTTGAGAGAAAATACCTCTTTCCGGGAGCAGATGGGATGCTTGGAAGCTGGCCTTTAACTTCCAGTAAATTGACCTCCCATTTATGGCAAAGTACTTCTTCCAGGAACTAAAAGTAATGTTCAGAAGAAATAATACATGGACGAATCCACAAATGGCGAACAGTTATTCCCACTGTGGCGTGGGTTCATTAGTATAGTTGTTCTTAGCATCTCTCCAGCAATTAGTGCTTCTCATCTATTTCATTGTGCACTTTTTACAGTTACTCAAAACGGCTTTGGTGGAGCAGTTGTGGTGTTCTAGGAAACCATTATCTACATGGGGAAATCAAGTCAAGAGACCTGGGAAGGAGAGGTCTGGAGCCGCTGACTTCCCTCCTGGCACGAAACCACAGAGGAATAAGAGCCTAAGTGTCTTTCAGGAAAAGCACTTCTGAGAGGTGCTCAATGGTGTACCTTCAGCGTTAGTAATAGTAATATTACTAATAGCAGCAATAACATTTATTGAGGTCTTATTATATGTGCCAGGAACTGTGCTTAGCGATTAGCATACTTTATTCCAGTTAATTTTTACAACAACTTTATGAGGTAGGTACTCTTACTATTTACAGTTTTATAGAAGAGGAAACCAAGGCACAGGGTAATGAAGTGCCGTCTCAGTACGTCACAGCTAGCAAGCAGTGGAGCCAGGATTTGAATGTCAGAACTCCTTGGCCAGTGCACTCAAACATTGCTGTGTGCTATATCCCAGTATAAATCTGTAGATACACCCTGTTTCCGTATTGGAAATCACTTCTCCCCTGTTGTGTGCAATCTTGTGAGACTGTACATCCAGATACCTGGCTCTGTGCCATGGAGGTCAATGAGTTCTTTGGAAGGTGTCACAGGTGGCTTCCTCTTACTGCACTGAGACTACTGTAGGGCATATGACCTGAGCCGGTACATTCAGACTCTTTTGGGTCTGACCTCTTCAAGGCTATCACAGGGTGTGCCAGTTTGTTCGTATCCATTAGCAGTGCCCTCGTAGGACAGTTCCTCCTGCCCTCACTGCTGTCTATTCCCAACATGGATCCCCAGCTTTTCTTTTTTTTTTTTTTTTTTAATTTTTTTTTTAACGTTTATTTATTTTTTGAGACAGAGAGAGACACAGCATGAACGGGGGAGGGGCAGAGAGAGAGGGAGACACAGAATCGGAAGCAGGCTCCAGGCTCTGAGCTATCAGCCCAGAGCCCAACGCGGGGCTCGAACTCGTGGACCGTGAGATCGTGACCTGAGCTGAAGTCGGACGCTTAACCGACTGAGCCACCCAGGTGCCCCATCCCAGCTTTTCCACTAAATTGTGAACTATCCAACATCTTCCCAGTGAACTTCCTTGTTGTTTAAGTAAAACAAAAAAAACACCAAAAATGAAAAAACAATATAAAACAAACAGAAAAAACCCCCAAACACACAAAAACCCCACCAAAAAAACCCCAGTACCAAACACAGAAAAACAATGAAACGAAACAAAACAAAAAAACTCCAACCTAATTGATAAATATCATTGCCAAATGGTCCACCAGCAGAGGCTGGTGAAGGTCTTCCATGTTAGGAGTTCTTGGCTGCATTAGGGAGAGTGTTATACCATTGGTTAGGTCTGATTGTTGGAAAGTTTTTGTTATAGAGAAAATTAGGTATTACCATTTAATGAATATCTAGCATGACTTAGGTACTTTGTGCTTCCTGTTTTGTTGTTCTCCTATTTAATTATCACAACTGTCTAAATTAGTTATTTCTATTTTACAAACGAGGACACTAAATCTTCCAGAGGGAAACAATTTGCTTAAACTCAAAGAGGTATTAGTTGAGTCAGAATTCAGACTCAGTTCTAAGTTGCCCAAGGCTTACATTTTCCTCATGATCCTGTGCTGCCTCCATGTTGAGGCTTAACCCAACTCCTTTATTTTTTACCTACTGGCATTTACATTTGCACTTCTGGGGGATATTCAGATTAACCCTCCCCTTTGTTTCCATATGATAGTCTTCAAATATTTGAAGTCAGGTATCACATTTCTCTTTGGGTCTCTTTTCCTTGAACTAAACCTTTTCCACTTTTATTCTTCAGTTATCCCTTATCTAAAGATGATTGCAACGCCATTGTTCTGTCTGTCCCTAATTTGACAGTGTACTGGTTTATATGTGGCTTTCTTCGTAAGAGTTCAGCAGTAAACTAAAAACATGGCCCTGGTCTACCATTAGCACATGTGGAGTCTTTGTTTGAATTAGAAACAGGTTCTAAGTCTAGGTGGACAGGTTAACAAAAATCTTCCCTTACTCCTGAGCTCTGTCAGCCCCGGAGCCAGGATCTAGCATGTGGTGGGTGGCACTTAGGATAGGGTTCATTCTCCCACCCCCTCTGGGTGTCCTAGTGCAGGGCACAACCTGCGTGTATGTGTGTGTGTATATATACATATACATACATATATATACACACACACACATATATACGTATATATGTACATATGTATGTATATATGTATATATGTATATATGTACATATGTACATATATATGTATATATGTGTGTGTGTGTATATATACGTACATATATATGTATATACGTGTGTGTGTGTGTGTGTGTGTGTATATATATATATATATATATATATATATATATATATATATATATGTATGGCTCTCAGGACTTAGTTCCTTTGCTGTGGTCATCGGCTGCCATGAGTATATGGATTAGCAAGGGTTCAGGCCAATTGCTGTAAAACTCATTCCAAGAGCCAGATTTCTAGATTGGCGATTCGACAAGTTACTGATGACATTTCCAGTGTCTTACTTAGATTGCAGCCATTTCACTTAAGGTTTGTGATTTCAGTTTGGCTACATGTTTATTTGTCACGTTTCGTATTTATTTCAGACACCAAGCACCTCTAGAATATTCAAGATTCCTTTTCCTTTTCTCTCTCCCTCCTTTTCTCCCTCCCTTTCTCTGTTCTTTCCTAAATAAGAAATGTCAAGCTCTCTCTTAAGAACTATTTACTGTTATCTCTATTTTTCAGACTTATGCCTTCATTGCCCTCCCCTTGACCCTGCTGCTGGTGGAGAAATGCCTGTGGTCAACCCTTCTAAAACTGGCTTAAGCTGTTTGAGAGGTTTTGGTGAACTTTCTTTTAGTGAGTTGACACAGAGCTTATAAAGAAATCCATCTGTACTTTGGCTAAACCTATATTTGGTGGCCAGGAAGATTACTTATTTTGCCCAGAGGATAGCGTTCTACTGTTTCAGATACGAGGGCTGCCCAGTACAGTAGATGGGAGCCACATGTGCCTATCAAAAGTAATTAAATACATTAAATTCAAATCAGTTCCTTAGTCACACTAGCCACACGTTAAGTGCTTCATAGCCACGGTGACTGGTAGCCACCATATTGAGCAGCACAGATACAAACCATTTGTATCACTGAAGACAGGTCTGTTGAACAGTGCTTCTTTGAGAGATTAGTGTCGAGTCATTATCAAACCTCTAGAAACCTCTAACCAGCCATCCTTAAATGACAACCTTGAAAGATATAGTTCTTGAATTAAGAAGTCTAGTTCTCTGATTAAAAAGTTACCCCTTAGAGGTATAAGTAGGAAGAAGAGAGCATTGAAGACAGGGGCAAATCATTGTTGGTGTTCTCCTTCATTTTGCTTGTCGTGTGTTCCTCCTCACTACAGTGGTGACTGATTTCCATAAGGGTAAGGACAGGAAATTTGTCTTCTTTGTAATCTTCATCTTCCTCTAAATTGCCAGACGTATGGGGCTCTGTGTAGGAAGGAACAAGTTCTATAGCTTTGGTGTAGACTGGCTGTTTTGCCGTCAAAAATACTTAGTTTGTAGTAGTTGTTATTTGGAAGTAGAGTGAAGGGTGGGGGAAGAGCATCACTGCTTCTCCATCAGGAGGTTCCTGAAATTTGGCAAAGGCATGGTCCAGGATGCAGGGTATGAACTTGGAATATGGATGTGCAGCTTTAGGTTCTATGTGGCAGAAATTGCTTATTGTGCTCCCTGTTTTATTCTTATATTAGTTCCCATCATGTTCAATAAATATTTAGTGTAAATTCACCAGGGAGGCATGGAAGTAAAAATGCATGGACTTGAACCTTTAATGTGGCTCACCTGGTTCTTATAGGAAAGACCATAGGAGTCTATGAAAAGGGCTTCAAGGACAAAGCAAAAGCCCCAGGAGAATCCTTGTGTTTGTGTGGATTCTCTGGTGCTTTGAACTGCCAATATTGCACACAAGGGTGTTCTAAAAATAACCTGAGTAATGTGCCTCCTCAGCTGAAGGGAGTGAGATAATTTGTGAGGATGATGAGAAATTGAAAAGGAGAGAAGCTTTAGAACATGAGAAATGAAATACATGAATCTCCCTGGTCTCTGAGGCTCTCCCACGCATCAAGTGCTTTCTTTGAAGTCTTGATATTGAAAATCAAGAAAAAAGTACTAAAAAAAAAAGCATCAAGGGGAGAATCATTGGGTTTTTCTCACCTATGTTTTATAACATGAGCAGTTCCCTGGATAAAAACTTACCAGTTTCATAGGAATAGTTGTGGAATACTCACGCGCCGTATGTGCAAATCACTATTTCAAGCCCTTGTTGAGGAATCCAAAGTTGAATAACATGGTTTCTACCTTAAAATCATTTCAGATTGATTATAGCTTATTGGAGAAACAACAACAGCAATAACAACATGTGTTGAGTGCTTACTGTGTGCCAAATGCTATGCTAAGTGCTACAAATAAGAGAAGTAAGAAGTTCTGCTATGAAGAATGTATGGTCTAGGGAGGGAGAGGGATGGAGTTGACCCGTAACAGTACAGAGTGATAAGTTCAAAGGTGGAGGGATGGTTGGGGGCCCCAGAGGAAGGGTCCCTACATCAAATGGAAGAGTGGAAAAAGACCTTTAAGAGCAGATAATGGTTAAATGTGCTTTCAAGAAAGAAGAGGGGATGGCCAGGTGCAGATAAGTGTATTTATTCATATCACTGATACAGTGGAGGAAACATACCCTAAGTTCCAAATGGCAAACTAGAAACAATTTTGGAACACAGTACATTTGCTTCTTCTCTTTTTTCAACAGCCCCTGAAATCAAACATTTGAGTTTTTTGGAGTGGAAGCTTTAAACAGGTTTCTAGCTTTAAACTACCTAGAAATTCACATATGAAGGGTCTTTACTAGGAGTTATATATCTTCTCTATACCTCTTAGACGTCAGAGCTTGAACAAAGGTAAACAACAGGCATAAAGTAATGCACATGACTATTTCTGAGTTGTAGAAAAACCAAAGTGGGGGAGAGAAGTTAGTTCTGCTTGGAGGTTTTCTTGAGATGTTGGCTTTGATGGTTTGGTAATATTCCAGCAAGAGGAAACAGGACACAAGGAGAGCAGGTATGGACAATCCAGGCAGAGGGATTGTCTGAGAAAGGACTTGGTGGATGGAAATGAATAATGTACTGGGGCAGCCATGTGAATTGTGGGATAATTTTGCTTTGAGCATGGAGATATGTAGTGAAAAGTCACGCAAGAGAGGTAACTTAATACTCTTTATAGAAAGCCTTGAATGCCATTGGAGGAATTTTAATTTTGTAGTTAACAGAGAGCCATGGGAGATTTTGGGAGAAGAGAGGTGGTGGTCTGTACCCAAATGTGAGAAAGTCTTTGTTCTTGCTGGATCCATTGCTAATTCGTCTTTCTGGAGACACTGTTATTACTACAGAAGCCATTGCTGCAAAAGTGACACCTCTACCCTGCCCTGCCATGAAACATTCCAGAGTGGACAAGAGCTTCCCTCCCTTCCTCCCTCCCTCAGGACATGAAGAGGGAAGGGAGATCCCTGTTCTCTCTGCAGTGGCCATGGTGGCTGAGAGCCGTGTTCCTCTCATGCGTCTGGGACAATAGGAAGGAGGAAGGAAGACACGAGGAAGGAGGGTGAATCTCAAATCCATAAGAATCTGGGAAAGGTTGAGTAAGGAGAATGTGGGGTAGCCTCAGAACCTAAACATGAAATTAATTTTTACATAAAATAGTGTAACAAATGGTTAGATTTGATGTCATTAATTAATACTGTAGCTAGACAACCTTATCCTAAGTTCTAACCTGGTAACTATAGAGAAAATTGGGGAATTTAGATTGTCTTAGAGCTGGGAACTTTTTCTAGTCTGTTTAGAGAAACTCCCCAAATCACATCATTGAACTTTTGTTAATGAAGTGGAAAGTTTTTTTCCAGATCCCAATACCTAGAAGTCACTGAACAAATTAATAGAGAAATGTGTGTTCTGAATGTATTAGAAAATAGTAGTCGAGCAGCTTAAACGTTGTTCACTGTCAGAGGGCTGTGTTACTGTCTAACGCTATTACATGAATAGGGATTGGCTGGACCAGTTAATAGAAATACAGATAATTTTGCAGCTCGGAAAGATTTGCTTTCAGCTGCGAACTGCACACTCTTTTCAGACCTAATCTTCAGTAAATGGAGTGCAGCAATGTGGTGGAAAGTCAGTGTGACCAATTCTGTCCCCTGGCTTTCATGCCTGCTCCTGAAGGATCAGGACAATGCCCAGCTTATTCTGTGCATTATGTACGTTGCATTGCAAGGCTTGAGAGCTGGCCCACACTCTACATTTTGGAAAACCATTTTTCCCATATAAATGGAAAATAGAGAAAATTGGGTAGAAGAGAGAGCACCTTTGAGATCAACTTTGAGCAACTTCTTTAATAGGCAAGAAGGAATAGGGGCTCCGTTGAGGACCCCCCGGGAGTGGTGAGTAGTCTTGGGCCCACAGGCACACATGACCTGTGTGACGTGAGGATGCAACCTGCAAACGAATTTCAGAATTAAGATTAGAAAACTCTCTTTGTCCACCTTTCAACAGACCCAGTTATTAATGATGTGGAGACCACCACTACCAAGCAGTGTGGTAATTCAGTCTGATAACAGTGAACTCCAAGACGCAAAACTTCGTATTCCTTTCCACATTACTCAATAAAGCCACTTTTGTTTTAAATGAAAAAAATATAGATGACCCTCGATTTTTTTCCTGATAGCCTTCTTTCAAAAATGTTTATTCCTCACTCTCTTAGATCAACAGAGGCATAAATAAAATTAGAAAATAAGTCTGCTAACGTGACCTTGTTTACCCCTGTTACCGCGTGTGTGCGCGCACGCACACGTGCGCACGCTCACAAATGGAGTTGGATTGTTTGCGTGTCACTTGTTAACCCTCAGAGAGGTCTCACTCTCTCTGAAGTCCAGTGTCCTCGTTTGAAAAATGAGGCTGGTGATACTTGCTGCACAGCACGGTTGTCGAGGCCGCATTGAACGATGTAGGCACTTGGTAAATTATAAACCCTATTGAGATGCAAGACACTGCTGCCCTACCACCGTGTAAATCATGTGTGTGCCATCTGCCGTGGACACATGGGAAGACCTTGTGAACTTCCCAGGGTAATTACGTTTCTTCACAACAGCTCCGGAGCATAGGTTTGCACATCATTTTGGAGAGGTGCTAACGCAGGTAGTGAGGATTAGCCAACTTTCTGCTTTAGTTTTTGAACATAATATTTATTTAAATCGAGTGGTACATAAGTACAGCTTAATGCACAGTTCATAGCTAGCACAGGCTTAGAGCAAAACCATGATCCTCTTCTCTGTGTTTCTCCCATATTCCCATTTCCCCACAGCTGGTATGACTTGTTAGCTGTGTCTTCTAGATTCGACATTTCTATTTATAAATAACATGTTTTGTAAACTCTCTCAACTGTTTCCTCTGAGAAGGTGAGGATATCATTCTTTTTTGTCCCACCTGCATGTATCCCTTCTTTCATCTCTCCAGTATGCTCAGATCACAATTTTATTTGAATCGTTCATAGATGCTTCTGTTACCGACTTTGTAAATCTTATGTATGTCTGGGCCACCCAGTGGGCTACTGAAGACATTTCCTTCCTTCTATTATTGGTCACATTAAAAAAAAAAAATTATGTGGACTTGTTCCTAATTCTTCCACAAACATCTATTTTTTTATAATTTGTTTTGGTTTTGGTTTTTGGTTTTTAAAGTTTATTTATTTTGAGAGAGAGCACGAGTGGAGGAAGGGCTGAGAGAAGGGGAGAGAGACAATCCCAAGCAGGCTCTGCACTGCCAGCACAGTGGTAGACACGGGGCTCGATGCCACAAATTGTTAGATCATGACCTGAGCCCAAATGAAGAGTCAAATGCTTAATGGACTCAGCCACTCAGGCACCCCTTCCACAAACTTCTTAAAAGAACCATACAACTTCTATGGCTTTTAAACATATCCAGAAATGTATCATTTTCCTTGTTTTTGAGTAGATGACCCTCCCAGGTCCCTCACATCTCCCCCTTTCTGGGCTGGTCGGGACCACAGCTCTCTTTCTTCCTCATTTTCTAGTTTTCCTAGATTTCGTCTTTGATTTATGCCTCGTTTGGTGGAATATACGAGAATTTCAAGAGCAACAGTACCCACCACATTCTTGGTTGGGTTTTTTTTTTCCCATCATATTTTTCTTTATTTTTTTTATCTTTTATTTATTTTTTTCCCCATCATATTTTTAGATGACCAAGTGGAAAAAGTTTCCCAAGAGGTGGCTTCCTTGGACTGGGTGCATAGGAGGTAGATATTTTGAGTCCTTTCATGTCCCAGAATATCTTTTTTTTTTTTCCTGACCTCACTCTTGATCAAGAGTTTTTCAGGGTATGGAGTTCTAGACCGGAAATACTTTTACCTCAGAGTGACGAGGGTGTTTCTGGGTTGCTGCTCTGCTTCCAAAAGTTGCAGTCGAGAAGTCCAAATCCATTTGGTTCTCAATAACTTTTATTTTCTCATTCTCTGTGGATTTAATTTTTTTTCTCCTTCTGGTTAAAGAGAATATGTGCCTTAGCATGGCTGCATATATTCATGGTGTGGGAACTTTTTAGATCTCTTCAATCTGAAAACTTTTAGTTCTAGGCAATTTTCTGGTTTTATTGTCTAGGGATCCTCCATTTTATCTGTTGGTTTTCTCTGGAATTTATATTATATAGTTACTTGTATCTAGTGGAATATTCTTCTAATTTTCTTTCCTATTAAAAGTTCTCTTTTCCTTTTATCTGCCCTCTGGGGAATTTCCTCATTTATTTTCAATCCTTTTATTGATTTTTTAATTTTTTGTGATCCTACTTTTAATTTCTAAGAGTTCTTTCTTAATTTCTAGAGTTCTTTTTTTTATAGTACTCCATTTTTTTCTATGGCCTTAATATCTTCTTTTATTTCTCTAAGGATATTAATGATAATTTTTGGATGTTTTGTTTGGCCTAATATAAACTCTTTTTTTCAAAAAAAATGTTTTTTTGTTTTGTTTTTTTGTCAGTACCTTCTTTTCATGTTGGAGTTTCTATTCAAGTATCTGATGATCCATTCATATTTAAGAGAGAGGCTCCAAAAGGCTGAATGGAAGCTCCATGTGTACATGTATGTGACTTGTGAGGCCACTAATCTTCATTACGGAGTGACTGATGAGGGACATGGTTGGTTTTATTAGGAAAACCCTAAACATTAATATTTTCTGTACAGTTCTCTGAGGAGAATGGTCTACTTTTGTTTTAAGAGGTTGATACCCATGGTTTCTCTGTGACCGGAACTTTCACTATTTGGCGCGTAGATTTTTGGTTGATCTTTCTGCCCTAGGTGGAAGGGCTCAGACTCAAACCCAGTTATGACTGGTGTTCCTGGTTCTCTCCGGTTTAGTCTCTTTAGGAACTAAATCTCTAGCTTCCTGGCCTTGTGCTGCAGGAGTAGCCACCAGGCCTCTCAGGGTGGGGATCTGAATGGTCTCTGTAAAGCCTACTTCAGGCCTTCTCCCACCCTCATGTTCAGGTATACCTGGCACCTCCCATCCAGAACTATCCTGGAGCCCTGCAGGGGAACCCACCTCCCATTTGCTTCTCTTGCCTCTGCCCTGCCTGCACTCAGTCACCTCTACTCAGTTCCCTGTCCATCTTCCAAAAATCTTGTTGTCATCCCTTTTCCGTTCTTGTGAAATTATGTCTCTTATTTCCTTTACTTTCATTTTAGCAGGAGTTTCCAGAGGGAGTTGGGATAGAGGTATGTGTCCACCTCACCATGGCTAACTGGAAGTTGTTCACTCCGTTCTTCCTCAATAAGGACGATAGGAAATTTGACAAATCAGTATGTTCCTTTAGAATTTTTGAACAGACAGTAATGTTTTTGGTTCGTCTAAAAGTTTCAGTAGGTATTTCATGCTACCTCTCTGTGATGGGGGAAGGGATGGGTCATTTTACATCATTTTTCAAGCATCCAAGTAAAGGAGACACCTCCTGTCACATTCCTCAGGCATTTTGCCACAGCCCACCTGCATTCATTCAGCTCACCATTCACCTTGAGCCATCGACTTGAGTTTCATAATATCCCTTTGATTTCTAGAACCTCCTAACCTCCAACCATTGGTCACTGCCAGACACAACGTTCTCTGTCTCCTGTTGGTAGCCTGTGCTCTCCTAGTTTTCTAGGAAGCCCTCAGACTTGTCATTCTAGCAGCTCAGATGCCATTCTCCCCAAGCACCCAGCTTTCATTTAGCACCAAGGAGGTGCTCAGTCTGGAATTTCTGAGGGACTGTCACTGGGGAGAGGCTGTTACTAATGAGGTGCAAATTGGCAGTAGCTGGGGAGGGGCTGCTCTCTCTGGGCTAGGCCCCATGGGAGGGGTGGATTGCTATGACACTTGCAGAGGAGGCTGGCTGTGGGCTGGAAAGACTGATTCCTGGCAACGGGAAGCCCTTACACAGTGCTGGGAGATTGGTCTGGGCTCACACAGCCACACCCCTGGAGCGGCTGCCAGCTGGCTAATCTCTTGGCTGGTTTTCTTGGCCGGCTTTTCTTGCAAGTAGGAGAGGCCGTGCTCAGTCATGGGGCTTTCCCAGACAATGGAGAGACAGCCAGCAAGACCCACAGTCCCAGAGACTGTCCTTGGGGCTGGTATGCCGAAAGGTTAGGAGGTTGGGGTTTGGTAGTGGAATAGCGGTTCCAGGAGCAACTGATGGGAGAAGGGAGTGTATCTGTTGTTCTTGAGCTTTTGCCCACCAATCTTGCATGGAAGACTCTTATTCACTAAACTGCTCACCTGAGTGACCTCTTCAGCTGCTCTTCTAAGGCCCTAGAGGGTTCAGCCTTCTGACAGCCATTTTCACGTGCAAGTGTTTCCACCAGAGCTATGGCAGAGCTGTGGGTAGAAACTATGCTCAGCACCAGAAACGGTGTCCTGGTAGAGCGGAAATGGAGGGAGATGGGTGGATGTGGGATGTGAGATGTTGTATAGATGGCAAAGTGACTTTGTGCCTCCTGGGCTATATGACAGAGTGTGACTGATTAGAGTCCCTGGATGTGCAATCCGTGTGTCTGTTTGGATGATCTTGAGCAAATCTCTTAACTTCTCTGATTTTAGCGTCCACTGCCTTTTCTTCTATTTCTCTTTATCTCATTTCTTCTGACTTTATAAAGAACTCACTGGGTGTCAGTCTACACACACACATGACAGAAATGAATGAAATAAGGCCCTATCTTCAAGGAACTCACCTTCTAGTGGCAGAAGACAGATATGCAAATAACATAGATTTACGCATGATGAGAGATGCACTATGTTAGAGGCATGTAAAAAGTGTCACGAATGATGGAGGAAGGGGCGATAATGCTTTCTGAAAGGGTCTGAGAATGCTCTAGAGCAGTGGGGATGCTCAAACAGATTGTTAAAGCTCCATTCTGTACAGGGACAAGGAATGAAAGTGTGCTCTAGAGAAGTCAGAGCATAGTCATGGTGGTTTGAAAAAGCATGGTATTTTCTAGGAAATTCAGGTTATTTGTTGATTCTGGAGTGCGGGTACAAAGTGCCTGGCAGACGGTGGGTCTGGAAATAGATAGGGTCAGATTATGGAGGGTGCTGCTCGCTAAAGGAGTTTGGACCTCACCTTATTGGTGATAGGGCACTGTGGTGGGTTGCAGAGAACTGAGATAACTTACTAAATGAGAAGGCAGGGCTAGATCAAGATCTCTTGTAGTCTGAAATCCTTGGATTCTCTGTGTGGGTACAAAGATGTGGGTCTGGGAACACGGCTTCGTTGAAGAGTGTTATCTGGTGTAACGTCTGTGAGTAGGTGTTTAAATGTGGGCTGGACTCAATAGCTATATTAAGAGGTAACATCAAGTGGGGTGTGGAGCTCCAGGTTTTGAGTTAAGCTAAAGTTTAAATATCCAAGTGTTACTTTATTGATCATGACTTTGATCCTGGCTAAAGCCCTTGACCTGTCTGTGCCTCAGGATGGCCACTTGTGAAATGGCACTTCACTAAAGTTGGAAGGGTTTTTTGTTGTTTGTTTTGCTTTTTGTTTTGGAATAGTTGCATTTGATAATAACTTTGCTGTGGCTTTGGGCATTTGAGGAAAGCAAGTTATTTAAAAGTTTAGCATTATTTCCAATTGTATTTCTAGTTATCAGTGAGCATAGATATAAAAGCTATCTGTGCATGAATTTTGTGTAAGACACTTGTGATGAGTTTCTCTTGAGTTTTGGCTCATATTTAGAGTAGGAATCCATTGGGAGTTAGGGCAAGGAGATGGGAATATGTGCAAAACAGCACTGCAGAAACTAACTTAGTGAACCATACAGACACACGAAGCTTTAGCTTAGCGTTCCAGCTGGGCCATTTTAGGAATGTACTTGTGTGGCTGATGACACATTCCTGGACTCCTAAGTGTTAGTTTATGCTTGTTGAACTTTAAACCCCAGGGGATTATTATTTTCTGAAACCACATGACAAATACTTTGGCCTAATTCCAGAGCAGTTCCCACTCTCCAAGTTGCCTGTTTGCTTTTGAGTTGGGTGTATTTTCTGCAATTTTGCCTGAAGATTTTTTTGGTCACTAGCCTGTCCATTTTCTCAAATTACTCTCCAGTTAGCTCATCTTTGTAAATAAAGGGATAAATCGTTTCTGTGTGGTTTGGTCCTCCTGCTCCGAGACAGTGTCACTGATGATCTGACAGCCAAATATGGGTATAACCAAGAAGGATGTTCAAAATATGGAGCAACCAGCAAAATGTGGGCATGGACACTGGCTGTGGACAACTGATGGCTTCCTACCGGCATACACACTGTCTGGTGTCTGCCCTGCTCTGGCTCCAGAGGTGTGGGACACGCATACAGGGATAAAACTTAGTAGATGTTATATCGTAAAGAGACTGGGCATCAGAAGATAATTTTTGGCCCTGGCCTAATTCAGACACGCAGCTCGGGTCCCCATATTCTTAGGGTTCTTAGCGTTGAAATACTTTGCTGATATCTGCATGTTAGCTCTGCAGTGGGAGTGATCGTATGAACCACAAACATCCTCACATCTGGTCTGTGAGGCCTTTATTGATCACATGGTCTGTGACTATAGGAATATGTTGGGGGATTGAAGGAGTCACAATTTAACAGCATACAGTATTTGCTTTGTTCTGTGCAAATGAGTAAATACTCAGTGGAAAGTAACTTTTCTTGAATCTGAACTCTAATAAAATTTTGTTGTTATTTCTCTTATGCCACGTTTTATTTTTTGTATTATTTGAGGGTTATATCTGCATCTATCTTGTTGGCCTCTAAGTGATTGTAGTATCCTTGAGGGCACAGCAGTTCATTTATTCAACAAACATTTATTAAGCACCAAGGATGTGTCAAGAACCCGGTGTGTTTTAGGCATCAAACATAAATGAATAAGATCCATTTCCAGACCAGGAGAATCTCACTGATTAGTAGAGGGAAATAAACAAGTCGACCGACAGTTATAACATATATATATAGTGATAGAGATATGTACATGGGATACTTTAAGTATTAAAGGATGAGGAAGAACGATTCAATTGAAAAGGGTGGGAAGGGTCTTCCACAGAGGTCAAACGGTCAACATAAGCGAAAACGTGGCTTAGAAATGATATGATTGTATAGAAAATTACAAGTGAGTTGATAATCCAGGAATATAAAGTAATGGCTTGGGTCAATAAGTGAGACCAGATGATCGCAATTGTTATTCAATGAGTGTGATTTTGCCACAATCCTGGGGATGCCACTAGTATCTGTGGTTAGAGGTTAGGGGCACTGAGAAACATCCTACAATGCATAAGACAGTCCCTCACAAAAAATGTCAGTAGTGCTAAGATTGAGCACCCCTGCTCTTGACCTTTTCATGTCTGGCTTTTATCATTCAAGTCTTAGCTCAAAGACTTCTCCTTTGAGTGTTAGCTCTGAGCTAAGAATCTTCTTGAGTTTTTGAGTCTTAGCTCGAGGCCACTTTTTTGGGGGCTGCCTAGTCACCCCACCTGCCATAGGAAAGTTTGCCTCTTCCTCTCTGTCACTGTCTGTCATCCCTATTTTCTTTTCTTGGTACCTTTTGATGCTGTCTGATATTATATGACGTGTTTATTTATTTTCATTATCTGCCTCTTCCTCCCACTAAAATATAAACATCATGAGCTCTTTAATTTCTTTGCTGCTATGTCCCCCCAACCTAGGATAGTGTGGGGCACATAAGCAAATGCATGGAAAGGTTTGGTATCTGCGGGTTCTGAGTGGAGACGTGCAGCAAGTTAGATGCAGATTCTGTGGTGCTGGAATAATAACAGTGGTTAACATTTATTCTTACTATATATACACACCAGGCACTATTCTAAGCATTCTATGTATATTAACTCATTTATTTCCCAAAACAAGCCTCAGGAGTAGGCATTATAATTATTCCCATTCCACATATGAGAAAACTGAGATACTGATGTAGCAGTGCTAGGGAGGAATAACACGTCATGTGATCGTTGTGTATTGGCCCAAGCTCTTTATGGTTATTAGTCTGAGTATGCTGTAGGGGGTAGGTAGGGGCTTGTGAATCAGATCTGAGGAGTTTCAAATAAAAATGTGCCCCAAAACAGAGATGCCAGGTAAGATAGAAATTCGAGGGTTGAGTGGTTGGTGAACATAGGAGATTTAATAATGAAAAGATTGGTTCCTTGCCAAGGATGGAGTTTGCTACCCTAGTGAGGGCGTCTGCTGACCCAGATAGGTCAAAGCTATTCACTAGAGGGCTCTTGTTTAAAGGAATACCCTGGTTAGGAGGGCAGATACCATGAGCCCTGGCATCCATGACAATCCTGGGCTTGGGAAAAAATGTGTCTTAAGTAGTGGCATAATGCTGAGCAATATTTCTGACGTAGGCCCATCAGAAGTTTCTACAGATCATTTCACTGTCAGGAATGAGCTACAGAGATAACTAGGATGCCAGCTTGGCTCAGAGGCAACCTCTGGGAGGGTCTCTGTGGCTAGGTAGCAGAGGATGCTTCTCATCACTGTGAGGTCGCTCCCTGCTTGCATCTACACACTTCCTGTCCTGGTGGCTCTGGAGTTCTCAGAACTAAGGACACACAGCTGGGTCATTTCATTCTGCTTCCTGTGTGAGCATCCCAGCCTGTGTTTTGCAGGAGGCCGTGAATATGACCTCCACAGATGACACTGCTGGCCTAGTGTGGCCCTGCTAGGATGGCAGTTGGTTACTGCTGTCCACTACCTGGAAACAAGGAACATGACAGCCTTGTCTCCTCCCCCTCCCCCTCCTTCTCCTCTCCAACTTCTTCTCCTCTTCTTCCTCCTCCTCCTCCTCCTCCTCCAGTTCTCCTTCACCTTCTCCTCCTTCTTCTTCTTCTTCTTCTTCTTCTTCTTCTTCTTCTTCTTCTTCTCCTTCTCCTTCTCCTCCTCCTCCTCCTCCTCCCCCCCCTCCTCCTCCTCCTTCTTTTCTTTTGCCAATGGTGGGACTGCAAGTGGGAGCTCAGTGAATTCTGGTGTAAATACATTTTATGGACAAAAAGAGGGGGGGGATTTCTGAGTCTTTAGTACATTTTACCTCTAGCTATTGGGGTTAATGGGGCAGGGCATATTGGGTTTTGAGTTTCTACCTTCTTCGCATGCAGTTAGACCTCATGACACTGGAGGGCACTATTAGGTTATGAGGAGGGGCAAAAGAGGGAGGTGGCTGTACCTGTATCAGTGGGGGCTGCTGGTACTGGAATATGAAGAGCTTGGGGCTCCGTTGTTGAAAGCTGCAATCTCCTCTACATCCAGTGGAGAATAGTTCAACTGGGGCAACATGTAGATGTAGGTGATAGTGGTGAGCTAGGACCACCGTGCTAGGCCTGAACCCAGAAAGGGTCTTGATGTTTATTCTGCATCATGGTTTTTCCTCATGTCTAAGTTGTGTCCCCAGAAACTGGAGCCGTTATGGGACTGGCTGGAACCAATGTGTAGCGGTGGAAGGCAGCATGGGAGACTTCCAGTCTGAGTTATCGGTATAGCTTGTCTGGATGCAAGGACTTAAGTCAAACTGAGTTTGTCAGACAGACGAAGTTTGGAAGAATAGAGTTGGGAGGTAAAGACTGGGAAATTCTTGTGAGAAAATTATGCAGAGGGAAAGCCCTTTATGAGAAGTCCTGGGCCCTGGAGGCTGATGCGAGGAGCATTGAGTACTAACAATGGAGGATACGTTGCTTTTTTACAGCTGGTATAGGTGGCTGTACATAGCAAAAGGCTGGTAGAGCGAGGTTTAGATAAAGGAGTGCATCTTTCAGATTCATGTCTCAGATTATTCAAATGACTGCAGAGGATGGGTCAATAGAGAATCTTGTGCCAGTGTAGCTGAGGGGAAATGGGGCAAGGACAGAGCTAGAAAATGGAGAGTATGGAGGAAGTCTTCAGAATTTAAAACAAAGAGCACTTACAGACCAAGTGAGTGAGATTTATTGGGAATGAAGGAAGAATCAAAGGTGACTTCCATGTTTCACATTTGGTTGGTTAGTGGAGCTAACACTTCAGATAAAGAGTAGAGGATGATGAACTACAGTGGATGGGGAAACGAATGAAGAAAATGTCAGTCTTATTGCACGCAAGGTACCTGTGTACCAACAGGATGAGAAAATCTAATGTGCAAGGGAATCTGACATTCAAGAGAACAGTCTAGTCTGGATGTGTAGATTTTGTAGTGGGAGCTGAAATCACGAGAATGAACATGATTGTCTAGGGAATAGTCTATAGGATGAGTAGAAAAAGGACATGGGGAGCACTTGAAGTCACGTCAACAGAAAAGAGCCTGTAAGGAGCCCACACAGGAAACAGAAAGAGCGTTAAGAGTCACATCAGTCTGGAGTCTCTCCTCTCTGTTATAGAATTAATTTTTCCTCACTTTGTTCTACTATCTTTTTTTAAATTTATGGTAGGATAAGTGATGTTATAGAAACTTTAGACGATAGCTAGTGTCATGAGTTTCATGCATGCTGCCTGTAAGCTTCTTTAGGCCTAGATCCTCGTTGTTATCGATGTCTCTGGTATGAACTTGAGTGGCTCATGGGTAGTAGTAGGCTTTCAATAAATACATGAATTTGAAAATGTTTAATGAGAGAATGAATGCATCATTTTAGAGAATTTGTTTTTAACCCACATCAGAAGAATAAATTTATGGACCAATTACGTGGTTTTTTTTTTTTTCTCTCAATTTCACAATGAAATCAACCCCCAGTTGAGCAAACCAGTTAGCTAGTGTCTGAAATTAGCTAGATTGGTGCTGTCATTTAGATCAGTACTATAGACTTTGGCAGAAGCTGAACCAGCCACCCCCAAAAATATGATCCTCTAAAAGGGATCAGGTGTGCTGGTTTCTCATATGCAGAAGGCTTTCACAGTCTCCTAGCTAGCTCTTAGGTGCGTACACCATTGTCTTTTCTTCACTTTTTCCAGGGCAAAAGAAGCAATGGCTTTTTAAAGATTTAGGGGAAAGAATGCAGCTTCTGTAAATACTCAAGAAAAGTAATGATAAAACAAATATTTCTACTTTCATGAACCAAAAGCCAGTGTTACTTAGTGCTGTTTATTACTGGGAGGCAAAAAGAGAACAGATCTTTTGGGTAATTATTGGTATTTCCATGTTTGCAGTGGGATTCAGACTAGCAAAGGAGAAGCTTATCTTCCACTGTCCAAACTTGGAGAAGTCTTAAGTAATCCAGTACTTGGAGAAACTGCTGCCCAAGGAATTGTTTTGTTTTAGTTTATATGCTTATTTGACCTAAGAGCAGCGTACCATTTGTTTTTAAACATAAATGATACACCTACATAGTTTGTTCTGCCTCTGAAATGTTTGTAGGCTCAGATTTCTTTCCATACGTCTTCTCGGGGGAGGCTTGCACCAGTTAATAACACTTAGTCTGGGGCACTTCTTAGTCTAGTTTCAAGGCTCAACTGTGTGCCAGGTTGCTTGGAACAGCTGAAATCCCTGTGGTCAGAGAAGCTAGAAGCTGTCAAATGGTCACAAGTGCAAGAGAGTCCCCCCTTCTAAGAGCGATGAAGTTGATGATGGAATTTTAACCCATTTCCCCATTTTGTACGCACAATCTGCAGTGTTCCATTCCGGTGCCGAGAAGTTTTTCTTAACTCTTAAACGGAAAGCCCTGATATTAGAAAAGGCTTCATGAAGACTTTCGTCAATGGGGGTCATCATGCTTCACTGGTGGGTTCTCCTCATTCCTCTCCTCCAAACTTCATGTACCTCCATACCCACCCTTCCATCCCACTACGGAGAGCCTTTGAAAGCAGAGAATTGAAAAAACAAGCCATTGATCAAAAGAGGCAGCAAAGATGCCCTTTGGGGTTTAATAATGTGTCCTGCACTATTTTTGTATTTAGCAAAAATCAATTTTGCCTCATTATAAACGTATTTTCCCTTGGGCTTTCATTTCTGAGATTATTTCAAGGGAAATTATATCCATATATTAGTCTCATTTGTCCATATCTCACTCAATAACTATTAGAGTTATTAAATATCTTGAACCAGGAAGTTGTATATTGCCAGCATTAAATGCAGCTTGAAATTCTGAGATTCAATTTGGAGAAAAATCACTACATTTGAGTGGGTTAGAATATTGCCAAAAATGCATTTTCCATCTGTCTCAGGGTAAGAACTGTTTTAGCATTTGAAATTTATAGCCAAGGACTTTCTGCCATCTTTGCAAAGTGGTCTGGCACTGGAGAGTGTGACAAAGATTGTAGGTCCTTGGGAGCTGTCCTCATCGTGGAGGACAAAGTGGAGCGTAGAGGTCAGTTTTAGTTCCTTAAATGGTAGATGTCTTTGATGTCTCTAATACAGTCAAGCCAGCACCAGCACACTCAACACCCAAGAGCGTGGTTCCCAGAGTGTTTGTGCTCAGAGCCTGCATATTCCCATGTGACGTGACCCACAGTGATGAGCATGGTTACTTCTCATCCTTTCTTCCCGACCTGCATCTGCCCTGGAAATGTTAGCGTTGGAGTCATCCTTACTCAGCGACTCTAACGCATGCAAAGAAGACTTTAAGTTTGCCAAAGCCAAATAAGAAACCAAAGGCCAAGTCAGGAATTGGTTTTCGGCCTCTTCGCTAATGTGGGCCCATATGCAGTTGTTCTGTATTGTCAGGTGACGCCCCTGAGAGCGATCTCTTCTCTTTGCATTGCCATGCTGATAAAGCTGTGAGCACCACTGCCTCCATCACAGGCACTGTAGCTGGTTCCCCGAAGTCTGTTCTTGTGTGGATGGATCCCGCCTCTTACCATTGTCAGTGGTCTATTTACCTGGCTTAAAAAGGGAGGCTCCCTTCCTTTTGAGTGTGTGTCAAGTTATGTCTCTGCCATACCTCACAGTGTCATTGTTTGGGGCTCTGCTGTGTAGAATTCTTGATCATTTCTACTGTTCTCACAAGTTATGCCTCACTTCATCATGCAATAACAACTTAAGAAACTGCGGTCTTTTGTTTTACACAGCATTTCACAACCTGTATTATTATTGCCTCCAATATTATTATACACCTAATCAATATTGCATAGAGGCAGTCTGGCAGGGTAGGTAGAATGCAGGCTTTCTGAAAGTAGATCTTGACTCTACCACTTTGTAGGTGTATGGAGTTGGACAAATTATCTAAGTGCTCTTAGCCTCAATTTCCTTATCTCCAAAATGGGGATGTTAACAGAATCTGACACAGAAGGTTACTGTGAGTGAAGATTAAATGAGTTAGTACATGCCAATGGCTTGGTATTGTATCTTTCAGACATCAAGATACCAAATTTTAGAAGAGCAGGATTTCTTCATTAAGTCATTTTGCCCAGACACTTTACTGTTTATTGACTTCCAGAAAATATATGTAAAACTGCTTAAGAGGTTTGGTATAACTTTTGCCACAGTTAAATGCCTCTCCCCTTTATACTACATGGAACCTACATGATAATGATGTTGATGACAGCCAACATTTATGGAACTCTTATGATGTACCAGGGCCCATCCTACACATTATATATAATCTTACTTATTCTTCATGAAAACCACATGGTGGGAAGCTTCTCTCCACTTTACCATTGAGGAGGCTGCAACTCAAATCCTCAAATTTGTGTAGTCTTGGGGCTGGGTTCATACCCAGGTCAATTCTGCCCAAAGCCTTTTAGCATTATTATAAACCATTATTATTAACCATTATTAACCATTATTATAAACTACCTCTTTTGTATCAGTGGACTGGTTGTCCTTCAAAGCAGAAGCCTGGGGGAAAGGGAAGAGAAGTGGTTCTTTCTGGGATCTACTGCTTAGGAGCTATTGGATCTTGAGCAAGGCGCTCAACTTCCCTGAAGTTCAGAGTTTTCAGCTGTATACTGAAGAAGACGATTACTTTGTAGGTTGTGAGAGATGTAGAACAGAGTAATATACGTAACAAAGCAAGAATAGGTGGGTACTTCGAGAGTTGCCCCCTACCTGGTTTTGCCAGGGCAATCAGAAATTATGAAGATTTTGTTTTATATACAGGTTTAATGTGTATGATGAAGGCAGGGCCGCTCATCCTGAGATTAGTTGACATTTGTCTCCACAGTGAAATCAGAGCTCAATGGCCATTAAACAGTATGACCTGGGGAATGATTTTGGTCCAAACTGGGTGCACATGTTGCAATTGTCCTGCACAGTCTGACTGATCTGGGAGGCTGTGACACAGCCATTATACTCAGTCTCAGACTTTGTCAATGTCAAGGAATTTACCTGACAGATTTCAGTTCTGTCTGATAGGCTTTGCAAGAATGCTGGCACTTCTCAGTGTTTCTAACAGAATATTTTATGATCGTTTCCTTCTGAGGTTGGTCAGGAAATTATTTTGGGGGGAAGCTGGTTTTGTGGGCTGTGATTTTGGGTGATGGTGATGGGAGGGGGTGTATTAAATCCTTTTTGTCAGTTCTTGGTCAGAATGGGGCTTAGAATGGATTTTGCCATTTATGAAACCCATAACGCTTCCAAGGTAATACCATTAAAGAGCCTCCTGATATCAGTAGGGAAGGAGTAACTCAGGGGTGTTTCTGTTTAATCACTTCAAGCTCAATTTCATGTGTTTTTACATATCTATCCCCCTTCTTTATCATTTCATCTGTGGATAGCACACCATTACTTCAGAAGCAGAAATGCAGCAACAATTTTAGTTTCTTGACAATGAACATGTTAGATTGTCTGATCAAGTCTGATGCGTGAGCTTGATCTTTGGGATCGTGGTTAGTTAAAACAGGGCCAACTCTCCCACATCTCTGTGGTAGTCGTTGGTGCTGTTTGCTAAATATTCTGTCTGTCTTCACTCTGGAAGCATTGTAGGTTGTACTTCCTGGCTTTTTTATATTTGGGTGGGGCCATGTCAGTAGTTCTGGACAATATGTTGTGATTGTACATCATTCAGTCGTAATGTACTCCTACCGGGGATGGAATGTTTATTTGCCAACATGAGCCTATCCAAGGATCTCTTTTCCTTCTGTCATAGTTACAGACAACATTCTTGATTTTTGCCTTGGTCCCAGAGAGCCCCAGCCAACCCTTTATAGAGAGGCCGCCCTGACTGTGGTTATTTGAACAAATGAGATATTGGTTATGTGCCTGCAGGATATCCTACTCCTCTCTGTTAATGCAGTGATCCATAGTCAAGGGCTTGCACTTTTGGGGGCAGTCAAGATATAACCTTGATCAAATTTGTTTTCTCTGTTTTGCTTTTACCATAAAATCTGTCTAGTGGTCTGAGAAAATGTAACACCTTGATAATAAATGCTTTAGGGGCAATCAAACTTGCTTCATAGTATAACTGTTTTCTTTTTCTTAAAAAAATTTTTTTTTCCTGTATCTCTTTGCCCCAGCTCCTAATATTTTGCCTGGCACATAGCAGCCACTCAATAAATGAATCGTGAATGAATTTGTACAAAAATCTATTAATTTGAAGAGAACTTGCCATTAGCATTATAGAAGTCTTTGCCTTTTCTGAACTTACTGTCGCCAATTATTCTGTTACCAATTCAACCCTAAATCATACTATTTTCCATTTTCAGGGCTCCCCCAATAATAGGAGCCCTGCTCTGGCTTTATCAGTAGCTGCAGTGGCCTCTCTTGAGAGAGCAGCACAGGGCATCTCCAGTTTCTAAGCTCAGCAAACCCAGGAAATGTATGGGAGTCTTGCTCATGCAAGCAGGAAAATTCCTTTCTCTGGCATCATTTTTGGCCAAGGACACAGCACCTAAACTGCGGCCGGCTCTGGGAGAATTTTCACCTTTTTAAATTTTCAAATCTGTGTAGTTTCGATGCTGACCCTAGAGAGTCATGTCTCTAAACTTCTTCCCATTAGGACACACCTGAGATGTCTGTCAGACATGCTGAGAGGAAGAGGAACAGGGGTTAGGACAGCCCAAGACTTCAATCTGGTACCTGGGGACAAAATACCAATCTTTTTAACATTAAGCACATATCTTGCCCAATTATAGATTTCCCTTGAAGCAATTCCTTCTCTCCATTTCTCCTGACATCACTTCAGATCAGGCTCTCAAATCTGTTGATTGCACTATTAAATCAGAACAGTGCCTGGGACACCAGTAAGTACAAGCTATTATTATCTGTATTATTGCTATTTCGGCAGCCTCATGTGTCCACGTTTTCTACATTCTAATCCATACTCTGCATCTTCTAAAAATAGATCCAATTCTGTCATTTCCCCATTTCTAAAGCCCTCTGGTCTTCACTGCCTAGGGGATAAAGCCCACAGTTCTCAGCACATCGTACTTTTTCAGCGGGGACTGTCACTCATGGTGGCCATATTGGAAAACACTAAGGGAGCTTGTTAAACTCTCCATTCCCCAGCTGTCTTCTTCAGGAGATTCTGATGAACTTATGGGTGATGTGGAAGGGAGACACATTCCTGGGGTGGGGATGTGCAGTTTGAGAAAGGTTCCATACCTAGCAACCCCCACCTCCCCAGAGAAAATCACTGCCCCCACGCTGCTCTCCCACCATGCTGCCACGTGCAGTGTGGGTTCCAAGCTTCGGGGGCCTCCTCAACCTTACCATGCTCTGTCATACCCCCTTGCTCTGCACATGCATTATCATTTCCTTTTATGCTCTTCTACCTTTCTCTGCTTGGACCCATGGTTTTTGTTTCTGTTTTTTGTTTTTAAACATTTAGTTTGAATGTCAGTTCTTAGGCCTTTCCCAGTGCTATTGGATGGCTGTCTCCTCTCGTGGCAGTGTGCATTGACCTGCATTATTATACTTGCCAAAGTGCAACCTCATTATTTGTGCCTGCAGCTGCCTAGAGAGCAGAATAATGTCTTGTTCTGTGATCTTCTACAGATTTTAACTGAGTTTTGGTACCTGGTAGGTACTTAATGAGAGGCAGCACTCTGTTGAAGTGTGAGCTTTGGAGGTTCCCCTGCTAGGGCCCTGTGACAATTAAATGAGACAGCACACGAGGCAGCCCAGTGCCTGACTCTTAGTAAGTGATCGATAAATGGCACCTATAATTTTGAGAAATAAATGTTTAGCAGTCAGTATGTATGTAATTCTCTCATTCATATGCTGAATTGTCTGCACCTTAATACCCATACCAGGATGTGTATTTTTCTCATCCAGATAATCAACTCCCAAGAATTGATTTAGCAATACTGGTTGCTGTGGAGAGTATATTCTACATTATCTCTGCTTTCAAAGAGATACAACTAAACACCACCGACACCCACACAAACACATGCAAAATAGCCGCGAGGCAATCCTAGGCAGAGAGGTTAATTGTGTAACACACCTGGGCTATGAGTGCGCTGAGAATGAAAGGAGAATCAGCGAGGTCTCAGAGACAAGATTCACCCTTCTGGGAGCTACATTCACACGCACATCCCCACACTCACCCCTCAGGAAAAATGGCGGCAAGAGGGGGGTAGGGCTTGATGAGTAGGGGGAATACGGTAGAGCTGGCAAGTAGGCAGGTGAAAGGCTGGGCTGCACTGGGTAGGTATGGGTCAGGGGCTGCTGCTGAAGGGTGTCCGTGCAGGGCGGCATCGGCATTCCCTGGGAGCCTGCTAGAAGTACAGAGTTTCAGGCCCGCCCCCCAGCTCCCCTCCCCTGACCTGCCCATTTTAAAAGCATCCCCAGAAGACTCCTGAGCACATGAAAGTTTGAGAAGCAATGACCTACAGGATGCTCAGGAATTTGACTTTATTGGTGGCTCATTTAGGGTTCTCCCGCGAGGTGCTGGAGATTATAGGGGGTCTGTAAATCCATCTGCACTCCCAGTGCAGTCTGAAAACTGCCCAGACTATGTAGCTCAGGCATAAACGTAATATTTCTTTGTTCCAAGTGTACCTAGATGCTATTATGACAAAATGCAAAATTCACTTGGAAGTGTTACTGGTTCCTAGTAGTTTTTCATCATCATGTAGTTTCTTAGGCATCCAGATCTAAAAGAAAACAGCTCTTGAGTGAAGGTTTTTGAAACAATTCATATTAAAAAGAAGTTTCAGTATTTGAAAACCAGTATTGGGAAACAGATATACATTCAGTGCTGTGTGATGCACAGTATTTTGAGTCTTCGCAGACAGGCGTGGGAATCAAAAGTGAAATGCATCCCTTCGTGAAAGAGAACAAATCACCTAACATATAGCCTGTTGTTCCAGTGACTCTGGACTTAGGGGTTTGGCATAGTTTTTACATTTGTGCCTTGTACTGTGTGAGCTTTTCCTAGGGCTCCTGGGATAGGGGAAGCAAGTACCTGCACGGTCCAATTCCTTCCCCTTTCCCGGTGCCTTCTGTCCGTCAGGCTGGTAGTGATGATTGGTGTGTGGGAGTGGAAATTTAGGGATTTTATACAATTCACATTCCACTTCTTGGTCTCGGTTGGGTTACTGGCTTGGACGATGTTATGCTTGGTGAGGAAGAGAGCAGAAGAGAAGTTTGGCTGTGTTAGTGATCTCGGTCCTGAGCAGAGTGTTAGCAGATGCAAAGTGTTAGCCCCTGGTTCTTCCCAGTCTCGTGGGGCCCTGACTTTGAAATCAGCTAGACCTCGCATCAAAACCTGTCTCCATCGCTTTGGGCTGGTTGCTTAGCCTCTCTCAGACTCACTTGCTTCATTTGTAAAATAGGAATAACAAATCTGATTCAGAGAGCTCTTCTAAAAAATGAAATGCAAGTTGCATGTCATTTGGCACATATTCACCTTCAGTAAGAGCCCCTACTATTGCTATATTCATTGTTACCGTTTGCTCTGCCTTCTAAAGACATCCCTTCACCTGTCTTTCAGGTAGGGGACCCTCCTGTGGTAAGTCAGAATGCTAAAGAAGAATAGGCAGGGCAGGTAGAAAAGGGAGGCTGGGCAGTTACTCTTGCTCGCAAGTGACTCACAGTAGAGGCCAAGAAGAGGGAATGAAATACCCTGTCCCCTGGTGCTTACTCAGCTCAAGCCCTGCCTGTATGATCACTTAGCATCACAGAAATTATCTTCTCATGCTTTGTTTAGTTCACCCCAACTCAGGGCCACAGCGCTGACATTGGCTTAGCCTTGACTGACCTGTCTGGACTCAAACAATTTCCTTCACCTTCCTTAGCCTCAGTTTCCTTATCTTTAAAATGAGACCGTGAACCTTTGTGATCTCAAAGGTACTTCCAATTATAAAATTCTAAGAGATTATGCCCATCTGGGAGCAAGTGGAATTAATGAGATGAAGGGGAGCCCTCCAGGGGGAAATGCTGGAGATGAGAGCAAGAATAGATGTGAATCATCTCGGTTTTGGGGCTCAGGAAAGCTTATGGCAGGTTTTGTATTTGTCTGCCTGATTGCATACTTACGCACTCCCCTTGTTTGGCCTTGAAGAACCTGGTTTTTTTCCATTGTTTCTAGTGGGGACAATACTGTATTGTTACAAATCGTTGTGTCACGTCTGCTTGGGAAAGCAAGCGCGGCTGCGTCTCTTTGGATCCTTGTCCAGGAAGTTCTCAAGCCAGCAGATTGCCTCAACAATTCATGATGACTCCTGGTGGCTCCTCTCTGGCCAGAGACCTGTTCTCCCCACTGCCCCGGACGCCAGAGGGGATGGTAGGCGTTTTCTCTCCATTCACTCCCTCACCAGGAACGGCACTGGGGATTGTCAGGCAGGTAAGGAAAATGCTGTCATGCTCAATAGAGATGTCAGACCAGACGTGAGTCAGTGTTAGCTTCCCCCAAGCACAGCTGAGAGACAAAGAAACGGATTTACTGGAGATGTACACAAACCAGAACCTATTGTGTTAAAAAACATAAATAAAATGAAAGAAAAGGCATACAGAGTGAAATTATCTTTTTAAATCATCTTGGCAAAATAGCGCTGAATACACATCAGTACAATGGTAGAGTCATCCATGTGTGTCAACCTGTAGTTTTTAATGACAGGGATGTATAAACAAGTAGGTAATATACAGCCCAGCTGCTTCTGGGGTTTTTCTTAACCTGCTCCCTTTAAGAATGAGTTGGTGGAAACACAGCTGAAAGCACAGACTTAGAAAATGAGTAATTTAAGTTCAACATAGAAAAGGAGACGTGGATGAAGATTTAGAAAGAATATCTATTCAACTCCATAAGCCTACAAAGTAAAATTAGGCTAAATAGAAATTTTACTCTGCTCTCAAAGGATAAATATCATTTTCCATTTCTTTTTTTTTAATTTTTTTTTTAACATTTATTTATTTTTGGGACAGAGAGAGACAGAGCATGAATGGGGGAGGGGCAGAGAGAGAGGGAGACACAGAATCGGAAGCAGGCTCCAGGCTCTGAGCCATCAGCCCAGAGCCCAAAGCGGGGCTCGAACTCACAGACCGCGAGATCGTGACCTGAGCTGAAGTCGGACGCTTAACCGACTGAGCCACCCAGGCGCCCCTCATTTTCCATTTCTTTTGGTGGATAGGCAAAGCTATGTCGTGAACAATTTTTTTAATGCAGGATTCTTTATGAAAAGAAAAATACACCCCATTGTTTCTCCTTCCTGGTGTCCACTCGGGCTCTTAGCTCAGGAGTCCCTCTGTGTCTTCTCCTAGCCCGCCCCACTGCTAACACCCAGCACAGAAACACCAAAAAAGTTTAAATCTTGTGATTTTTTTCCGAGCCTGTGTTCTTACAGATAATTTGTAACAGCAGATGTGTTTTTATTTATGTTAAATGAATGTGTAGGGGGCCAAAGAGACTCATGGATGATAGACTGAGAAAGGGACTTCTCTTCCAGAGAGGAAAAAGGGCAAAGAACCAATATGAAGTTTTATTAAATCTTATTAAAGCAGATAAAACTTGCTTTTATTTATATGCCTAGAACATTCCAGATACTTTTCTTATAGGATCTCCTTACAGTACATTAAAGTGGTAACTTTCTTCATTTTTGAAGAGAAAACTGATGCTCAGAGAAGGTAAATAACTGGCAAAGCTCCCATATCCCATAGGGAGGCAGGTAGAGTGCAAGTACAGCGGCAGTGCCTCCTTGCTTCCTTTTTTTGACAACAAGATCAAAATTAGGCACTAGGCACCTACTGTGTGCCAGCCATTTTGATGGGAACTGGAGATGTGAAGAGAAAAAGAACCAAATATTTACTGTTGAGTGCTTCACAGAGCATTTATTGAGCGCTTGCTGTTTTGTTAGGCACTCCCACAAAAGGGATATTGCAGTCAAGCCTCACAGTAGATAATTGTGCAAAGTGCACATACTTATTAGCTTATTTTTTAGGCGATGAAAAGCACATGCTGAGACCATTTACCTTACACGGCTAAGATCATCCAGCGAATGAGTGTTAGAACTGAGGTCTGGATTCAGCTGTCTCTACGCCTCAACTCTTGCTCTTCTCCAATATGAATTTATTTATCTATCTATTTATTTATTTGTTAAAATTTTAAACGTTTATTTTTTGAGAGAGAGACACACAGAATGTGAGCGGGGAGGGGCAGAGAGAGAGGGAGACACAGAATCAGAAGCAGGCTTCAGGTTCTGAGCTGTTAGGACAGAGCCTGATGTGGGGCTCGAACTCATGAACCACGAGATCATGACCTGAGCTAAAGTCAGACGCTCAACCAACTGAGCCACCCAGGTGCCCCTCCAATATGAATTTAATGCTTACTGAGTTCTCCCAAGATATTTGATATGGACTTGGTATGTTACACCTGCAGAATTTTTTGTATTTTAATAGGAGATCCTGTAGGTGAAACGGCGTTTGTAAGTAATTCATAGGTGGTAAGTTAGGGAAATCACTTTGCTCAGGGAAAAATGTTAAGAGTCATCAAAATGACACTCGGTGTCAACTCTATTAGACAAAGACACCTAAATGTGAAAGGTGGATTATCTTAGCTAGTAGACCACATAAAAAAATGACATCAAAAAGAAATAACATAACGTACAAAAAAACTTTTTAAAAATATTTATTTATTTGGAGAGAGAGAGGGAGAAAGAGAGAGAGAGAGAGAGAGCATGCACCCACGTGAGTGAGCAAGGGGAAGAGAGAGGGAGAGAGAGAATCCTAAGCAGGGTCTTTTCTGTTAGTACAGACTCTGATGTGGGGCTCGAACCCACCAACCATGAGGTTGTGACCTGAGCTGAAATCAAGAGTCAGATGCTTAAGTGACTGAGCCACTCAGGCACCCAATGGTGATATAAATAGTACACATAACTCTTGAGAAAATTCGAAGTCAGTAAGGAGGATTCCTCTGAGGATCTATTTAATATACTCACTGATATTAGAATCATAAAATAGAGCTCCAGTCTTGGTACTTCCTTGTATGAGTACCTTATCTGACTATTACAAAAATCTCATCTTCTCACCATAATTTGAGATTTGTTGTCTTGCCTCAGTTCCTCCTTTGGCTAGGACCCTTCCATCTTTTCTCTCCAAACGTAGAAACATTTTAACCCACTTCTGTCTCCAAGATGATTTGGCTGGTATTTCCTTACTGCAAGTGACCTGACGTGCCTTTCCTTTGGACTCCTGTTTGAAGCGTTGATACTCACCTAGTGATCCTTATTTGCTTTGCTTTGTGTTAATTGCTTTTAGTATTCATTGTGCTTAACCTCCTAAACTATAAGTTTCTTGAGGGTTTTTCTCATCTCTTTTTATTCTTTGTAGCATCTGGCAAAAGGGTTTCACAAGTTGTGTTAATGAATATCTGTAGGTATTAGTTAAATGAAACCCAATTAAATAAGGGCCAGAGTAAAATATGCAGGCAGAACAGCCATGCGTCAGACTTTCTCTGACTGGTGCATAACTTGCTTTGCGGCAAGGGGAGGAGTTGGAGGAGAGAGGAAGCCAGGAGAAGAAGGACCCTCTGTAATTTACAATGGAAAACCAGCATGTCTCCACAAAGCACCTTCACTCATCTGGTGAGGGAGAATATCTCCTCATGAGGCAGGATCTTACACAACTCAGCGGGAAAATCTCATAACCCCCTAAAGCCGGAACCCTACTGATGACAGCACATGTGGTTACGTAGCAACAATTATGGTATCACAAATGGAGTATTATTATGATTTCAAGTGCGAAAACAACTGCAACAGAGGATTAAAGTTAGTAACGAAAGAGAGAGATGTAGTAAATTTAGAACTAGAATAGAGTTCTTTCCAAAAACACATTTTGCATAAAGTTTCCCACATTTTGCAGTGACAAGGGGCACATCTGAAAGTTAAAGCTTTTCCTATACAGAGAGAGCTGAGGCCTGCAGTTTTTCCAGATAGCATATTTTGCAGCCACAAACCCGTATTTGTTTCTTCCAGAACATTTACTAATCCTCTTCCTCCTGCCCTCACCCCCAGTGTGTGCACGGTTGGGCATGTAAACACACTTCATTCTTTACTATTCAGGATTAGGAATAATCTACATCATCAAAGAGAGTGGTCTTCGTTCGGTTCATAGAACTCGCTGTGAGGACTCAAATCACATTGTGCAGTAGGTGGCTGAAAGGGTGATAGTGTTGCTCACTATATAGTCAGTCATAGTAATTATCCATTTTGTGGTTGGTGAAACTGAGAGCTGAAACCTACAGTTTGACTTTTTCAAAATTGAATGGTTGAGAACTGGAGGGTCAAAGCTTTCTGCTCCTAGGACAAATGGGCTCATGTTTTTGTTGTTATTGCTCTTTGCTTTTGCCATGTACTTTATTTTTTTTTATTTTAAAAAATTTTTTATTTATTTATTGTTTTAACGTTTATTTATTTTTGAGACAGAGAGAGACAGAGCATGAACGGGGGAGGATCAGAGAGAGGGAGACACAGAATCTGAAACAGGCTCCAGGCTCTGAGCTGTCAGCACAGAGCCCGACGTGGGGCTCGAACTCACGGAGCGCGAGATCATGACCTGAGCCGAAGTCGGCTGCTCAACCAACTGAGCCACCCAGGCGCCCCTGCTTTTGCCATATACTTTAGAGCTAGAATGAGGTAAAAGACATTGTTGTTACTTTTTTGATATCCAGTCCTCCTTGCTTCTTCCAATCTTGATTTTTTCCCCCTAAATCATGAGATTCAGAAAAGCTGATCCCATTTCTAGCTCCAGGGAGTAGCTAGAGCTACTCTGAGCCCAGATGGGCCTGGAGAGAGGTGGTAGTTTCCTTCATTCTCTAGCTATTCTTCCATCCATTTACCATTGTTCTTTTTCTTCCTTTCCTTTTCTTCTTTTGTTTATTTATTTTTGCCTTCTTTCTTGTATGCTCAAAACAACATCAAGAATATCTTTGCAGGTTAAGAAGACGCCTCCATGTGAGGGGCACAGTACGAGAGCATAGAGAAGGAAGTTGGATGTTGACTTGAAAGTTAGGGGGTCATTTGACCTTCCAGCCTTTCAAGCATCAGCTGGTACTTCCTTTTCTTCTCTCGCTCATCCACGAGTCATGCCTCATCAAAAGTTTCCCAGGCCCCTGAGGTAAAAATGACAAATCAGTGGGTACGAGTGATAGGAGAAGTACAAGATTTCATTAGATGGAGTAGAGTGAAACACTGCAAAATGAAGAATTGTAAAGAGTACTGACACTTGTACTACAGAAAGGGCATCAGCACTTAGCTACCACTAAGCTTTGCATTTTAGGATGAAACCCTTGAAACTGAATATTATCTAAGGTGAGGCAACAATTCTTTGCTGCAAGCTACACAAAATTCTTGCTTTAAAATCTGATGGTGGGGCTCCTGGGCGGCTTGGTCGGTTGGGCGTCCGACTTCGGCTCAGGTCATGATCTCACGGGCCGTGAGTTCGAGCCCCGCGTCGGGCTCTGTGCTGACAGCTCAGAGCCTGGAGCCTGTTTCGGATTCTGTGTCTCCCTCTCTCTCTGCCCCTCCCCTGTTCATGCTCTGTCTCTCTCTGTCTCAAAAATAAATAAACGTTTAAAAAAAAAATAAAATCTGATAGTGTATAATTGTTGAGGATCAACTGACAGTTGATTAGGCATCATGAGCATTGGATGGGGGCAGAGTATTTAAAGATAGTGCGAGATATCAAAGAATTTACAATTCCAAAATAAGACTTGAATATCAATAAGATTTAAGCCAGAAAGTTTGAAAAGAATCTCTGCTCTTCCATTCTTGTCCGGGTCTAGATTTATACTTATTAATGATGAGCACCAAACTGTTTTATTCCTTTCCTGAAACCAGTGAGAAGCCATCTGGATAGTGTATCACTAACTTGTTCTAAGGAGGTAGTAAATATTTGTCAGTTCTGTTGAGCGACAACCTCACACCCTATCCTGCCACATTCTCTAATGGAGAAGCTGGCACCCTCCTGTCTCCTGGGTACCTGAGATTTCTCATCCCTCTTATAAAAGTCCTGGAATTATTTATCTAAAACAACCATGCCCTGTGTTCCTGCTGTCTCTGGTACTTTCTTCCTGCTTTATTCCCAGCAGTCATCTGGAGACAAGCATGTTGAACAGTTGAAATAGGTGATTTCTGATGTCATTGAATACCAAAAATCAGTAAGGAACTGATCAGTACAGAAGGAAATTTCAAAAAATTAAAGCACATGGTTCATAATCACAGTGAGTTTAAAATCTAGTTAAAGATTCAAACTTGATGCATCTGACGGGAGAGTAGGCAGACTTATGTTGTATGGGAAGTATTGTAACTAATTTCTCTTTTGGTCATTATTTTATTCAAGCATCCCTTGACTGAGATGGATGAGGCTGATTGCTTTACCATTTCACATTGGCTTTCATGTTCTGACTTTAATTCTTGGAGGTTTCAAAATGTATTTTGATCCCTTTTCCTTAGGAAAATAGGTGATCAACTTCCTAACCAGTCTAGCCCGAAACTAATGAACCATAATGTCAAAGTGATTACTTTAAAAGGCATAAATTAGAGGCAGAATAACTGAACTCAATCTGTTCTTCTGAGGAATTTGGCTGTTATTTTTTTAATAGCAGCTTTATTGAAATACAATTTACATACCATAAAATTTACCCTTTTCAAGTATACACTTCGGTAGATTTTTAGTACTGTATATTCACAGAGTTGGGCAATCATCCACACTATCTATTTTTGGAACATTTTAATCATCCCCCAAAGAAACTCTGTACTCATTAGTAGTCTCTCTCCATATCCCTATTTCCTGCAGCTTTTGGCAACCTTAATCTACTTTCTGTCTATGTATTTGCCTATTCTGGACATTTGGAATAAATGGAATCATGCAATCTATGATATTTTGTGGCTTTCTTTCTTTCTTTCTTTCACTTAGCATGATGGTTTCAAGGTTCCTCCATGTTGTAGCATGTATGAGACTTCCTTCCTTTTAATTGTCAGCTAATATTCCATTGCATGGATATTCTGCATTTTGTTTGGCTATAATGTACTGCTCTGAACATTAATGTAAAAGTTTTTGTGTGGACTTAGGATTTCATTTCTCTTGGGTTTAAACCTAGGAGTGATATTGCTGGATCTCATTTGAAGAACTGCCAAACTGCTTTCTAAAGTGCTGCACCATTTTATAATCTCACTAGTGATGAATGAGGGTTCTATTCCTCTACATCCTTGACAATCTATATATCTCTATATATTTCCATGTATATATCTGTATATCTCCTACTGGCTCTGTTTCTCTGGAGAACCCTGACTAGTACACAGGGTAATACTGGCCAAATAGAGTAAGCTGGAAAGGGCTTCTTAGTCTTCTAGTTTTTGCAAGATTTTTGAAAGACTGGTATTAATTCTTCTTTAAATGTTTGGTAGATTTCACCAATGAAGCCATCTGGGGCTAGGGATTTTTTTTTTTTCTGTATGTGAGAAGTTTTTAAATTACTAATTCAATCTCTTTACTTGTTATAGGTCTATTTAGATTTTCTGCTTTTTTCTTCAGTCTTTTTCAGTAGTTTGTTCCTCTCTAGGAATTTTTCCATTTCATCTAGGTTTTATAATTAGCATAGGGTTGTTTATAGTATTCCCTATATTTATGTGAGGTTAGTAGTAATGTCTTTCTTTTATTCCTGCTTTCTACAATTTCCTTCTTTTCTCTTGGTCAGTCTAGCTCAGGAATTTTCAGTTTTATTAATCTTTTCAAAAAAATCATTTGATTTTGCAGATTTTCTCTATTATTTGACTAGTCCCTATTGCATTTATTTCTGCTCTGAACTTTATTCTTTCCCTCTGCTTGCTTTGGGTTTAGGCTTATTTTCCCCCTAGTTTATTAAGGTGGGAAGATAAATTATTGATTTGAGACCCTTCTTTATATATTTTTTGCTATTGTATTTCTTCATTACTGCCTTCTTTTTATTAAATATATATTTAAATATATATTTCTTAGTGTACCATTTTAATTACCTCCCATTTTAATGATATATTTTTTACTTATTTTCTTAGTGGTTGCTCGGGGGATTACAGTTAAAATCTTTTCTTATGAAATCTAGTTCAGATTAATACAAATTCAATTTCAATAGTACACAAAGACTTTGTTCATATGTAGCAGCTCAGCTCCCACCTTCTCTTTTGTGCTGTTATCATCATACAAATCACCTCCTATACATTATAGCCACACTAACACCATCTTGGAATTATTAATTGATGCAGTTCCCATTTAAATCCGATAGAAAGGGAGTTATGAATAAAAATACATTAGTACTATCTTTTGTATTTACCTATGTGGTTACTTTCACTGGTGATCTTTATTTCTTCATGTGTATTCAAGTTACTGTGTAACATCCTGTTATTTCAGCCAGAAGGACCCTCTTTAGTGTTTCTAGGGCAGGTCTGCTTGTGATGGGTTCTCTCAGTGTGCAGTTATCTGGGAATGTCTTTGTTTCTCCTTCAAATTGCAGGATGGTTTTACTGAATGTGGTATTCTTGTTGAGAGCTCTTTTAATAACATGTCATCCCATTGGCTTTTGGCCTCTACATTTTTGATGAGAAGTCACTGTTTATGTCATTCAAGACTGCTTGCATGTGATGGGTCAGTTTTCTTTTGCTGCTTTCAAGATTCTGGTGTTTTTTGGTTTTTGTTTTTTTTGTTTTTGTTTTTTTGTTTTGCTTTTGCAGTTTGTGAATCTCTAGATGTGGGTCTCTGAGTTTATCCTACTTGGAGTTCACTGAATTTCTTGAATGTGTACATTAATGTTTCCATAATTTGGGACATTTTGAGCTATGATTTTCTTCAACTACCCTCTATGCCCTTCTCCCTCCTTTCCTTTTGGGACTCCCATTTTGCATATGCTGGTATGATGTTCATGTCCCAGTCTCTGAGGCTCTGTTTGTTTTTATTATGTTCTCTTTCTGTTCCTCAACTGACCTGTCTTTAAGTTTGTTAATTCTTTCTTTTCCCCACTCAGTTGGGCTGTCGGTCCTCTCCAGCAAGCTTTTCACTTCTGTGATTGTATTTTTGAACTCTAAAATATCTGTTTGACTCTTTCATAATTTCTCTTTGTTAATATTGTCTGTTTGGTGAATTATCATTCTAATATTTTCCTTTAATTCTTTAGGCAAGATTTCCTTTAGTTCTTGGAACATACTTCTAATAGTTCATTTATAAGTTGCTGTAGTAACTCCCAACATCTGAGCTTTTCAGTAGTTTCTCTTGATGTTTTTCCTATTTATGGGCCACACTCTCCTATTTCATTATATGTGTCTTTTTTTATGTTTGTTTTTTGTTTTTTTGGTTAATGAAATTGGGCTTTTAAAATAATTTAATGGGGCATCTCTAGGAGTCAGATTATCTCTGTGCCCCCCATACTCGGTTTGTTTTGTTGCTGCATGTAGCAGTGTCAGTTATTGTTATCAGGGCTATTTGTTTGATTAATGACTTTATTAATTTTTAAAGTCGATATTTCCTGTTCTATGCACCATCTAAAGCATCTGTTTAATTAGCTTAGAGGTCAGCTAATGAGTGGACATATATTTCCTTAAATTCCTTTAACTAATAAGTTCCCACCCTTTTGCTACAGATATATATGTGTGAATTGGGGCATGCCTTCAATTTTCTGGCAGTTTACAACTCTGCCTTAGCCTTCACCTACTTCGTGGCCAGCCATAGGTGAGAGATTAAAGCCTTCTCAGGTCTTTCCCAAGAATATGCACATCCCTGCACACACATATGGCTCTCTAGATTCCCAGGAATATGTCAGAACTTTACAGATCCCTCTATGGACATCTCATATCCTGGATATTTATTTTAAGTTTTTTGTTTTTTTCTTTTTTAATTAAGATAAATCCTATGGGTGGGACTTTCCAGGGAGCTGCCAGACAATGGTGATAATTCTCTGAAGATGGGGCTTTTGGGGGAGCTTCAGACCTATTCTCCTCTCTCAAATGGGTGGTAGAACACTGTTTTTCACAGCTATCATGTTTGTAAAGCTGCTGGTTTTCAAGGCTACAGTAATGCTGGGGAGAGGGAGATGGGAAAACAGCAAGTTTAAATGCCACAGGGCTTGCTGTTCTTCTATAGAAACAGCCATTTTTCTTTCCATCCTTTGGTTAACTCATAGAATTCTGAAAATGTTTATTTTGACTGTTTTGCCACTGCTCTCATTGTTTTGATGGAGCACCATCCTGGAAGTGTTTTTCTTCCGGAGTGACCTTGATATCAGGGCTGCTTTTGAGACCTAGATTTCAGACCCGAAAGTTGTTTGGTGAATACAGAGCCAGAAAAATGGAAATGGGTGTACTAGCAGGGTACAGCTGGATGATTAAGTCTGGTTCTTGTTTCCACTCTGGGGAGATTGATATTTATGTCTCCAGGGGAATGTTGTACCTCATCTTTCTGTGTACAAGAGCCACCATGATGAGATATTTCCCTTAAGCCTTGAGATCACAAAAGAGGAGGAGGGGCACTTGCTGCTGCTGAGAAAGTCTGAGTGGAAGTCTCAGCTGGGAACCCTAATAAGGCAGCAGAACAGAATTGTGGCAGTGAGGCTTTGGAACGGACGGGCTGATCGTGAGCTGTTGACTGGGGACCCTTGAGATGTGCCTGCTGTTGATTGGCTACTTGATGTGTAGCTCAGCAACCACAGCATCCGCAGCACCCGAGAGCTTGTTGGAAATGGAGAGTCTCAAATCCCACTCTGGTCTTGCTGAATCAGAATCTGCATTTTAACGAGGCAATTTGTGAACCTACTTAAGTTTGAGAACACATGCCTATAGCATATTTACATCTTTATGTGGTTGTCCTGGGAAGATTCCTGTAATTGGGGAGCCAATCACCATCTATTTCATGTGATTTTTATCAACCTAAATCCCTGATGTATGTCATCTGCTTTCCTAAAACTTCAGAGAATACCAGTCTTCACACAGTCTTGTCCTTGTAGTTTTTCATAGTGAAGATAAAGAGTTGAACTTCAAGATCGCAGAGAAGCAGAATGTGTGTGAGCTGGAGTGGTCCAGAAAGCGTTATTTAAGTTGGACTTTGAGGAAAGGAAGGGGAGGAGGTGAGTGCATATCAAGGAGATGACAGAACATGGGCCAGCCTACAGAGGTGGGAATTATCTGTCATAGGTAGTAGATCTTCAAACTGCAACATTTTGGAGGGCGTAGATTATGTCTTGTTCATATATACGTCCTCAGTGACTGGCATAGAGTAGGCACTCTATGAATTCTTTATGAACTAAACAGTGGGAAGATTGGCATCACCAGAGGTGAGGATTTATGTAAGAATTATGGGAACTGAGGGGCGCCTGGGTGGCTCAGTCGGTTAAGCGTCCGACTTCGGCTCAGGTCATGATCTCACGGTCTGTGAGTTCGAGCCCCGCGTCGGGCTCTGTGCTGACAGCTTAGAGCCTGGAGCCTGTTTCAGATTCTGTATCTCCCTCTCTCTCTGCCCCTCCCCTGTTCACGCTCTGTCTCTCTCTGTCTCAAAAATAAATAAACGTTAAAAAAAAATTAAAAAAAAAAGAATTATGGGAACTGATACAAATTGCTTAGGATATGACCAGGTGATGGGGACCTTGAAAGCTTGGTAGGAGTTTGTATTTATGTTTGTTGGATAATTTTCAATAAGGCATGTGGAAATGGAAGGAGGCTTATTTGGGGCTTATTAGAAAAATGATTAAAAATTAAAAACTCTATTCAAACTGCAGAAAATAAAGCCTTCTAAAATCTTCTTGGCTCTTCTAGATATGCATAGGTTTGAGTGAGAATGTACTATGGGAATCACCCATTTAGGAGAAAGAAAATTGGAGAAGAATGGTAGACAGTAGTGGCACATTTCAACTTTTTGTGTGTTGTAAGATCTTAGGCGGGGGATGCAATGTGAAAAAATGATGTTTGGCAGTGATTAAAATGCAGCACAATGCTAGCTGGATTGGAATGGGAAGAGAATGGAGTCAGACGGATCAGCTAGAGGACTGTTTTCAGAAACTAGGGAAGAAGGCAGGTGGATGTAGACCAAGGTCTGCAGGGCAGAGGATAGTTGCTACTGGAAGTTCCTGGTTTTATAAAAGAGACAAATCTTATCAAGCAATTTGGGTCTTATATTAAAGAGAAAGAAGAAAGGAGAAAAGAGAGAAACTACCTGATGCAGTACGAGTTACAACCACTTTTCTTCACCATTCTTATAAGGCAATGGTAAGAATTAAATGAGCTAATTCTTGTAAGTTGCCTGGGTTTTAAAAGCCTGGCACAGGGTAAGCATTCAATGTAAATTTTAGGTCTTACCTATTGTTTCCTGAAAGAAGGGACCACCTGGTGCTGTTAAGTAGCATGTTTGTTCCTCAAAATCAGCAGCCAGCTCAGTGCTTATTTGTAATAGATGCATAATAAATATTTGATGAATGGGAAATAAAAATATCTGTTAACGTAGGAACTAAATATATTGATTCCAAATAAAGACACATTTTACTGTTGATATCTATTATAAAATATTATACCCCAGTGTAGGTTTGGGGGAAGGTGGTTATTTACCTCCCATCTTCTGCTCTCCAAACCAACTTTATCTCTTTCTCTTTCTCTGTTTGTCTACTCCCATCCTAATGGTTCCTGTCATAATACCCATAACTCCTGTAAGCCAGCTTTCCCTGTCTGTCTGTGTTTGACAGTAGGTGCTCAGTAAACATTTGTATTAATTGGTAAACCAATGTTTTCTAGACCTGTGGCTCACCCCTCACAGCATTGCTATCAATGCGAGAAAGATATCCTCGTTTCTTTGCCATATGTAATCCAGCCCTTTTAAATAGTTTGTCTTCTCTGAATGGTCAGTAAAATGTTTGGTACAACCAACTTAATGACTTGTGACTAAATTCCTCTATATCATGGGGCTGGAATACGTTGAACTGCACATTTGTGCATGAGCCTGAATCTCTAGAAGTTTCATGATTACTTGACAGGATAATTGAAGAAGAAGGAAAGGACTGAGTGGCTCATTTTTGCATATATTTTTTCACCCGCCACTAAAATAAAATATTTTCCTGAGCAAAAGTCAGGAACTTTTCCCACTCCTATCACTGTATGATGGCAAGTTGGAGCGTGGAATTAAAATAGAGTTATCTAGCAACCTTTTCCAAGAAGCTAAAAGTTCTTTTTATGCCTCACCAGAGAATCTCTGTGATAAAAAAGAGGTTTCCACATGTGGTGATGGCTGATTTTCATACGTGAGGAATCTTAGAGGATCTTACAACTTTGAAGGGACTTAGTTTCACTGGAAGTCTACAGAAACCTGAAGTCCAGCTCTTCTGATCTCTTTGAATCCATTTAAAGTTGGCTTGCCTTTTGCCATTAAACAATCCTTTTCTTTAATGCTTAACAATGGTGAGCTTTTTGGAAGAGATTTGCTATGGAGATTTTTGAACATGGGTAGAGCATCTATATCAGGGAAACCGACTCACCAAGAAAGATTAATTAGGTGCACTTAAGAAAGAGCAACCTAATTTAGGTTATTTGAAAGGAAATGTGAAATCATTAAATAAATATACTTTCTATCATGTCCAATTGAGAAAGGTGAGGCAGGAAACATAATGGAAGAAATAGAATGGATCAGAAGAAGGAAAAAAACAGAGGAAAATATGCGCTCAGAAGTAAAGGATGCCCATAACTACAGAGAGGGACAGCAAGAAGGGAGGGGCTCTGTGAGTTCTGAGGTGAGATGCTTGTCCCATGCCATTGCTCACTTGGACTGATTTCTGTGCTAATGAGTTGTTTAAACATTGCTTATAGCTCCTTCTACAGCAGTTTGCCAGGAGGAAGAAAAAAAAGTGATCTTTGGACTGTGGCAACACGGACCCAAGTGCTGTCTCTCTAAGAGAACAAATTAAATTAAGCCAAGAGCCGAAAGTTTGTCTGCTCTCTTGAAGGGAACGCAAGTGACACAGTTGAGCCCTTATTCTGTAGCACATGTTCTCCATAGGTTATCTCATTTAATCCTCAGTGAGTCCAGCAACAGGCATTGTTAGACCCATTCTACAGATGATAAGACAGTCAGTCATGCAAGGACTTGGCAGGCAGCACAACTACTTGAAGGAGGAGACGGAATCGTTACCATCCGTCTCCTGAGTCCTGTACTTTCTGTTTTTACCAGCTGTATCCAAGTGTCTTTCTAGAACTTAAAGGAACTTCAGGAAAGCATCCAGATTGGCAAATTGGTTGAAATTTCTCCAGGCTTCACACTGATAATAATTTGCGTTACTGAATAGAGATGCATCACTGGGCCCCATGCCATCTGGTCGGGCTTCTTATCCATTTAAAGTAGAACAGCATCCAGTTGGTTGTAGGGAGTATTGTACCTACCCTTCTCTGACAGATGGCTTTCTATTTGGCTTTTGAAATTTTTCTGGGAGGGAAGTTCACAGTTTCTCTCTGTAGCTTATTGCAGTCATTTCCAGAGTCCGTGTTAGGATCATCAATACGACAATCCCTTGTTCCTCCCTTGGAGTGCGGCACACTGTGTGGGCCTGGCTTTCCTGCTGGGCTAATGATGGTGGGACGGTGTTTCCCAGACACACAGAAACTGTGAGTTTACAAGGAATATGTGTGAATAATGAGTCAGCAAACTGTCACCCTTGGGCCTGATTTGGCTGGCTGTTTTTGCAAATAAAGTTTTATTGGAACACACTGTGCTTATTCATTTGTGTATTGTCTACAGTTGCTTTTATGCTTCAACAACTGAGTTTAGTTAAAGTTGGGACAGAGACTATATGACCAGCGAATTCTAAAATACATATTACTTGCCTTTAAAGAAGAAATCTGTGACCCCTGCTATCGATTAACAAGTCACCTAGGGAATTCTTGAAGGGAAAAGGGAACATGGATGTTACCTAGGCCACAGTACGATGAGAGTCTGCTATGTTTTGAAGGTGCCCCTGTTTGTTTGGGGGAATCCAAAAAGGGAGAGTTCTCTTGGCTATGCCCTCGTACTAAGGATCGAGAGTCCCCAGTAGAAATGTTACTTGTACAACAAAATACGGAGTTGTGCTGCTCTGTTCTGTGGTTCTTGTCCAGACAAGTTTGGAAACTGTGACTCCTTGAAACCATGTAGGAAGCCAAGTATTCCAGCTGATGTTTTGTGATTTTCCCCCCTTTGTTTAAAAATAAACTTTGTAGAATCTTTTTTTCTTTTTTTTCACGGCTCTCTAAATATTCTGTTTTGAAACATTTAATTACCCAGGTTACTTATATGGAAAGGTCTGATAATGTTTCTATGGGAGTCTGTTATTTATTTCTTTTGCTAAATTTTATATTAGGGGAAGGGCTGGTTGGTTACTATGACAACGTTCTCAAAACTGCAACAATCCTATTATGGATGCTAAAACTATAGTCATTCTGGTGGGAAGGCAGCATGGGTAGTGGGTGGTAGTCTTTTTATTTTTATTTTATATATTTTTTAAGAAAACCGCTCCCACTTCCAACTCTTTTGCATTCATTTATTTTAAGCTTTGCTGTGTAGGGTACTGGAATGAGAAATGAACAGGAAAAAAAGTGTGTCCTGTCTGTCTCCATTAAATTTCTGTAGTCTTTATCTGCTCCATTTGTAAGGATACCCTGCTTTCTATCTGATCTTTTATTCATTTATGCCTTCATTTATTCACCACTCTTTATACTGAGGCATACTCTGGGATAGAGATGAATAAGACAGAATCTCTTCTCATTTCTTCTTTTAAATTACAAATTCCTTGAAGTCATTAATTCACTTCGCTTTAATTCTGTTAAATAAATATTTATGAGGACATATTCCAAACCAAGCCTCATGCTGGCATATAAAAAAAAGGGGGGTTTGGTCAAGGAACATTGTTTTGTTTTGTTGGGTAGCACGAGGAAGGACGAACCATTATGCACTGAGGTGATTAAAATAAAATTTGATCAGTGCTAACACAGAAGTATGTAATCCACTTAACTCTCCAGCCTGGAGATCAGAGGAAAGATTTTGCAAGGGAGGTAACATTTGGGCTGATTCAGAGACAAATGGACATTTTCCAGTTAGGGCCCTGGGGATGGATAGGGCGTTCCAAGCAACTCTGGACCAGCAAGAATGGGAGTATGGCGGTGAGGGAGCCCTTGGCAGTGTGCAGATGTTTAAAAACATGCAGACAAATGGTATTGGAATAATCTGGAGGTGGGGGTTAGACCCATCAAGAGATGTTATGTCTGGAACGTTGGATTTTGGAGATTGGGAGCCACTGAAAAAATACAGATAGAGTAGCAAATTGAATGTTCTGGTTTAAAAAAGATCTTTTTGTTAGTGGTGGGTGGGATAGTAGATAATGAAGGGAACGGAGCATATTGGGTTGGATAGAAAACACGGAGATTTGAAACGATGGCTGGTTTCCTCTTGGGATATGGTGAGCTTCAGATGAGCCCCACCAAATTGGACTGTCTAGTAAGCAGTTGGAAATACGGGTCCAAGAATGAAGGAAATGTGAGTGGGAGCCAGAGACCTGGGTGCTGTCAGAGGCTTGTGGGTGGGACGGAAGCAGCTAGAACAGGAGCTGTTCATTATTGTATCCTCATAGTGCCTAACTCGGTGTTGTACTTTGAGTAAAAGATTAATCATTTGAAAAAAAGATTCTGAAGGACTGATGTGACCAAAAGAAGAAGAGTCATTCGATTCACAATTCTTCAAGATTCACTTGGGACTTCTAAGCTCAACACATGAGATATAACCATAAAACAGGCTAGCTTTCTCCTTCCATTCCTTCTTTAAACAGAGGAATGTGGTCAGCTTCTTCTTGCTTTCCCCATGATGCCTTTTCACCTTTGTCTACTATTTGCTAGCGTCAGTTGCAGACCCCTCTCTAGCTGAAGCTGTACTGGCAGAGAGGAGGAGGGAGGCGACAGTTAAGTTCCTACTTGGCTAGTGATGGATTGTCCCTGTACAGTTAGTGCTCTCTGAATCTTGCAGATACGTAAGTTGATTTTTTTCTCTTTGGAGTTCTTCTGCAGAGTTTTTACAGTCTTCCCTTTGTCATTGCCGACAATCTCATATTTGCAGTTCCCTGAGACAAGGGCAATGCATTGCTCTCCTGGCTACAGTTTTCTCAACCCTTAGGATCCTGGTAGTGCTACTAGCCAAACTGCTGTGGTGTTTTAGGTAGTGTCTAAGCCAATCTTGAGATGACTGTCTCTAGCACAGAGCCCACACCTTGCTCCACGGGACACACAAGCATCCTCTTTTAGAATCTATTATCTCTTGTTTCTTGATGCCTCTCAGAGAGAATATTCATTGAAACATCTTGTTGCATATATATAACTGCTCTCTCCTTGTGTCCTTTAAACTTTCCAATCTTGTGGAGACAGTTTTGTTACACAGACGTAGGATTGACTGCTTCCGTGGTGGATTTAGTGGATGACAAGTTTGGAACCGGGTCATCATTGTGGGGCTTGTGTGCATACCTTCCGTGTAGATAGGGCGTCCTTAGATGATAAGCTGTGCATCTAATAGGAATGCAGTTTACAAGATTGATCTCCTCCTCTCTGCTAATGGGTCCCAATCTCTTTGCAGCCCAGACGTCTTCCTGAGATGCAGACCCATTTATCTGACAGCTTACTGGGCTTCTCTGATCAAAATGTTACAGACTTAACTCACATCATTACTATGAACCCCACTCTTTATCCTGAGTACCCGTTCATCTTCATGAAATTTCTCTTTAGTCTTAACAAATAGCCCCTAGAAAACTCACTTAACTGCTCAAATCAGAAACCTGGGAATGATCTATAAGTTCTTAAGCTCTTATGCACCATGGGTGCCCCCTTTAGCAATCTAGTGCAATCTATGGACACTTTTCAAAGTCATGTTTTTAAATATAGAGAACCATTATGGTGATATGAAAATACAGTTCTATTCTGGATGACTTGGAATCTATGAATTTCCCCTTTTCTTTTACCTCTCACCTGGGTTTAGTTTCAGCCACCAGTCACCTGGGTAGCGGTTAGACTCATTTCATCTTGTCTCACTTTACTGCTACTTTCTTCATTCAGACCTTCATCATCTCTCACTTGAATTGCTGCAGTTAAATTTTTAAAAGAATTTATACTGGAAAATTTCAAATATGTACAAAGTACACAAAATAGTATAATAAACCTACATATAACCGTCATCCAGTTTTGATAGTTATCAACATAACACCTCAACCCATTTTCCACTACCTGCTTGATGATGGTGATGATGATTTTATAAGTTTTTTGTTTGTTTGTTTTTAGAGAGAGAGAGAGAGCATGAGAAGGGGAGGGGCAGAGAGAAGAGAGGGAGAATCTTAAGCAGACTCTACACTCAGTGCAGAGCTTGTCGTGGGGCTCCATCTGATGACTAGGAGGTCATGACCTGAGCCGAAGTCAAGAGTTGGATGCTTAATTGACTGAGCCACCCAGGTGCTTGGCCCTTCAGAGGGAAACGCTCTGATATATATATGTATATGTATATATGTATATATGTATATGTGTGTGTGTGTGTGTGTGTGTGTGTGTGTGTATATATATATATATATATATATATATATATATATATATTAATCTTAGTTTAGTTTTGCCTGTTCTAGAATTTCATATAAGTGGAATACAGGATATATTCTTTTGTTTTCGACATCTTTCACTCAGCATAGTGTATGCAAGATTCATCTATGTTGCTGCCTGTATTGGTAGTTCATTCTTTATTAATGCTGAATACTGTTCCATTATATGAATAAATTGCAATTTGCTTGTGGATCTTCTGTTGATGGACATTTTTAAATTTTTGTATATTGTGACACCTAGGTGGCTCAGTTAGGTAAGTGTCTGACTCTTGATTATCACTCAGGTCATGCATGATCTCAAGGTTTGTGAGATTGAGCCCCGCATCAGGCTCTGTGCTCACAGCACGGAGCCTGCTTGGGATTCTTTCTCTCCCTCTACTGCCCCTCCCCCACCTGCATCACCTGCATTCTCTCTCTCTCTCTGTCTCTCAAAATAAATAAATAAACTTAACAATTTGTGTATACTGTGTCCCTGAACATTCTTGAAATCTTTTTGTGGGGATATGTTTTCATTTCTTTTGGATAAATACCTAACAGTGGAATTTGGAAGTCAAAGGGTAGGAATAATGTTGATATTATTTAAAAAATGGCTAGATCTTTCCCAAAGGTACCATTTAGCTTCCCACTAGCAAGGTATGAGAGTTCTAGATTTTCCACATCCTCACCAATATTTGTTGTCAGTCTTTAAACCTGGCCATTTTGGTGGGTGTTAATAGCATCTCATTGGGGCTTTATTTTGCATTTTGCTGGTAATGTAAATGATATAAAGCTTTCTTTCTCATTGAACATTCACATACATAATTTCTTTTCTGAAGCATTTTTTTGCCTATTTTAAGTTGTGTAAAAGTTTTTTTTATTAGTGAGTTTTAGGATCTTTAAAAAAATTCTGTATATAAGTCCCTTATCAGATATATGTTTGGTGAATATCTTCTCCCAGTCTGATATATATACCTATTCATTCATTTTCCTAATGTTAATTTTCTTTTAATTTTATTTATTTATCATGAGAGAGAGAGAGAGAGAGAGAGAGATGAATGTGCATGGGGGAGGAGCAGAGAGAGAGGGAGAGAGAGAGAATACCAAGCAGGCTCCATGCTGTCAGCCTGGAGCCCATCATGGGGTTTAAACCCAAGGACAGTGAGATCTGAACCTAAACTGAAATCAAGAGTCTGACATTTAACCGACTGAGCCACCCAGGTGCCCCTAACATTATTTTTAATAAGCAGATAATTTAAATTTTTCTTTTATGGTATTGCTTTATATATATATATATATATATATATATATATATTTTTTTTTTTTTTTTTTCTTGTTTTTGTTTTCCATATTTTGTCTGAGAAAACTTTACCTTATCTTCAGGTCATGAAGATATTCTCCTCTGTTTTCTTCTAGAGATTTTATATATAAACTTTAATATTTAGATCTGTGATCCACCTTGAATTAATTTTTGTGCATAGTATGGGGTAGCAGTAGAGTCTCATTCTTTTTTCCACAAAGGATATTTAGCTGTTCCAGCATAATTTGCTTTGGTTTCAAAGTTTCCCATTTTGTTCTTTCTTCAAGACTGTCTTACTGTTCTAGATTCCTTACATCTCTATTTTTTAAGTATATTTTTTTATTTTAAGAGAGAGAGAGAGAGCTAGGGAGGAACAGAGATAGAGGAAGAGAGAGAGAATCCCTATGTGGGGCTTGAACTCAGGAACCATGAGAATATGACCTAAGCCGAAACCAAGAGTCAAGCCTTAACCAAATGAGCCACCCGGTGCCCCATTTTATATCTACATTATAAATTAGATTTTAGAATTAGCATGTCAATTTTTATTTTAAAAGGCACTGCTAGGGAAGAAGAAAAACAGTTCATACGCTGCTGGGATTATGATTGGTGTTGCATTGATTCCATAGGTTAATTTGCATGCATAGTTTATTGGTTAGCCAGGGATTTGGGGGAATTTTATTTGCAGACTTTTGGGCTCACTCCCTTTGACTTCCTCCCTTCCAACATTTCCTCCTAACTTTCTGACAGTTCTGCCTTCCCTGAAATCATCTGACATCTCAGTCAAGTAAGGAAGTTGTGGTTTTCTGCAGCCCCATCTTTGTGTGAATTGGGAGTGCCCTCAAGCAAGAATTTGCAAATTTGCACCTTTATCCATTGCAGTTTGCCATTTAATAGTTATCTCTGCTCCAGTTTTTGCCTGACCTTGGTCACTTTTCAGTGCTTTTAGGTAATATTTTTTTAATAGTCCAGATTTTGTCATTGTTGTCTGTGGAACAGCTATTGTGCCCAAGGTGCTGTGTGCTGTGTGCAGGGGACGACCCCCTTCAACTGCCCTACAGTAGTTTCCTGGCCTCGTTTTTTTACCTCCATGAATCCACTTGTCCGTGGTCCCCAGAGTGATCTTTCAAAGATATAAACCTGAGCAAACCATTCCCTGACTTAAAGCCCATCAATGGCTCCTCATTACTTTCACTGTTCCTCATTGTTTTCCCATCTTTTTTTTTTTTTTTTAAGTTTATTTGTTTATTTTGAGAGAGAGAGCACAGCAGGGGAGAGGCAAAGAGGGTGGAATAGAGAGAATCCCAAGCAGGTTCTGTGCTGACCAGGGACTCCATCTCACAAACCATGAGGTTGTGACCTGAGAGGAAATCAAGAGTTTGGTGCTTAACCTGCTGAGCCACCCAGGCACCCCTCCCATCTTCTTTTTCTAGATTCATCCATGTTTATTCCATGAGCTTTGTAACTTTATTGAGCCATTAGGCATTCCTTAGACACATCATCCTACCCTTAAAAATCTCCCCTCCTTTGTACATGGTATGTTCCTGGACTGAAATGCCTCTACCTTCTTCATAACCTGACTAACTCCTAAGATCCTTTAAAAGTCAGCTCAAAGCATCAACACTTAAGAAAAGCTTCTTCAAACTGGGTTACTCATGCTTTCTTACATTCCCATTGTTCTTGTTATATTTTAGTGTCACAAAGCTTGTCAACTTGTATTTAATTGTTTAATCACTTGTTACCCCAACCGTCAAGGCTCTGAGGTCTTTGAGAATAGGGTTTTACTCACACTTGATTATCCATCGCCTAGCATTCATGTGAAGGAAAGACAGGAGAATGGATCGACTTAATAATTAAATTATGGTTGCATTATAAATTGTAGGTAACTGACCATCTCCAAATATTTCCCCTCAGTCCTTTTGCTCATGGGTCTGGATATTTAAATGTCAATAAGATACTAAGAAGATAAAGTTAGAACGACAAAAATACAGTAAAACTTTGGTTTGTGAGAAAAAGTTGTTCCAGAAACATGCATGTAATCCAAAGCACTTGTGTATCAAAGTGTATTTCCCCATAAGAAATAATGGAAACTCAGATGATTCGTTCCACAGCCCAAAAATATTCATATAAAAATTATTACAATACTGTAATATGATACAAAATAATAAGGGAAATACAAAGTATAAAGAAAAATAAACAAATTAACTTGCACTTACCTTTGAAAACTTTCATGGCTGGTATGAGGGAGACAAGAGAGAGTGGGTTATTGTGTAGGACGACTTTTACCATCACTAATGGAATCACTGCTATCTCTTGGCTCAGTGGAATCTTCTTCTGCATTGGGGACATGGTATACACTCGCATGGATGTTGAGTACAGTACAGTATTATTAAGTACGGTATATTGAGTACAGTCATAGACTGTATTAATGTGACTGGCAATAGGACAGCAAAGCAAAGGGTCTACATCTGCAGGCAGCCTGACCCAGAATGAAGCAAAGCATTCCTAAGCTTATTCTTATATGGAAAAGTGAAGGAATGTCCATGGGTGCTTGGAAGTGACAAAAAATTCACTAATGCCAGTTGTGGGCACTTTCCAATGTTCTGAGAAATCATTTATTTCTGCCAAACACCACGGCCTGAGACTGAGCACCTGAGCACGGGAGATAATCACCCATAATCCTGTAATGAGAGAGAGAAGCAGATAGTCAGACAAAGAAAAGCCATTGGCTCGGTTGTGATCACGTGACATTCGTCATCACGTACTACTCCTATTGCAAGACATTGCTCGTTTATCAAGTTAAAACTTATTAGAAATGTTTGCTCATCTTGTGGAACACTCACAGAACAAGTTACTTGGAATCCAAGGTTTTAATGTACCTCAGTTATCCAGTGTGTGTGTGTGTGTGTGTGTGTGTGTGTGTGTGTGTGTGTGTATACATCCAGAGGAAAAAAAATATAAAAATACATACACTGGGTGGCTCAGTCAGTTAAGCATCTTACTTCAGCTCAGGTCATGATCTCATGGTTCATGAGTTCGAGCCCCATGTTGGGCTCTCTGCTGTCAGCACTAAGCCTGCTTTGGTCTTCTGTCCCTCTCTCTCTGCTTCTCCCCTGTTTGCACTCTCTCTTTCTCTCATTCTCTCAAAAATAAATAAATAAACAAAAAAAAATACATACAGTTGATTACACATTTGTAAGTGTGTATGTGGGTTTGTACTCTTTTTTTAGCTTTAATTACAAAAACAATAAATATAAATAATAATATATACAGTATTATATACAATAATATATAGATACAGGGTATATAACATAATGATATATCACTATTATATAACTATGTATTTATAAATATATATATTTAAAGAGAATAAAGGACATCTATGAATAGAAAGCAGTGACAAAATAAAGAGCCAATGATGCAAAATATTTTGCCTGTTGAAATATGATTTAAACTATTGTGGACAGAAAGAAAAAGGTTGATAATGATTTCAGAAATAAAGCGGCTCTTGAAGCTTTAATCTACATGGCCAGCCATGTGATACAGGGGAACACTGACAGAAGCTTAACCATAGTTGACAGTCTTGTGGGACACAGGAGCACATTAACTTGGCCTTTTCAATCTTTATTCTTTCCTTTTCTCTTTCTTTTTGTACTGCTACATAATCATATAGGCATTACTTACTTTTAATTTTTTTAATGTTTTTATTTATTTTTGAAAGAGATAGAGGCAGAGTATGAGTGGGGGCAGTGCAGAGAGAGAGGGAGACACAAAATCTGAAGCAGGCTCCAGGCTGTCAGCACAGAACCCAATGTGGGACTTGAACTCGTGAACTGCAAGATCGTGACCTGGGCTGAAGTTGGATACTCAACCGACTGAGCCACCCAGGTGCCCCGGCATTACTTACTTTCAAATGGGTTCTTTCTTGGTGGAATCCCAATTTAAAATACTGCTTTCATGAGACGTCTGGGTGGCTCAGTCAGTTGAGTATCAGGCTCTTGATTTCGTCTCAGGTCATGACCCAGGGTTGTGAGATGGAGCCCATGTCAGGATCTGTGCTGAGTGTGGAGCCTGTTTGAGATTCTCTCTCTCTGTGTCTCTGTCTCTCTCTCCCTGTCTCTCTCCCTCACTGTCCAGGAGCCCCCCCCTCTCTAAAAGAGTTAAAATAAAAAATACTGCTTTCATATAAGTCATTTTTGGTGGGCAGTGACTTTTCCACTTCAAAATTTTTTATCCTTCCATATCACCATCTTGTGCAACAACTAACTTGAGAATTTCTCCCAGTTTTTCAAAGGCCTTTCCTTGCAATTAGATATGATCTCATTATTCCCCCTTTTCTTTTGCATTTTCCCCTTCTTCTCTCCTTGGAATAATCTGTGAAAATTACCTTTCTATGTTCATTCCACTTTTCCCTCAAGCCTTCCCGCAGTACACCTGGACCTTCAGGTGACCCTTGTTTCATCGAGTTTTACAACGCAGATGCCCCATTTCCTCCATTAAGTTCACCTGCACTGATCATAAGTTGTTGATTGCCTGTTTCTAAGTGTGTACGGGGGTGTATGCTCTTTTAAAAAAAGCTTATAATTATATAAACAACAAATTTATTATTCATATCGAGTAGATAATAAAGAGTAAAAATGGAAAGTTTCTCCTGCCCCAAATGTATCTCTTCCCCCACCCCCAGGGATAACTGCATTACCTTTTGCAGTTGTGTGTCTTTCCATGTTCTTTTCCTCAGCATCTGTGAATGCACACGTGCTTACATATAGGAAGATAATGATGAAAATACTTGCCCACTGGTATGGTAGTATAAATAAATATATTTAATTCAGCACTTAAAAACATGTTCTCTTCTATTCTCTAAGTAAACTAACTACATATAAACTGTATATGGCTGCCAAGAGTTATAAGTTAGAGGGCAAATCATTCATGAAATCATAATGGTAATTTCCAAAGCATTTCTTGATTTGTAGCAGGTATGGTGCAGCTGTCTGTAGCTAAGTGCCAATGCTCTATGAACCATGATTTGAAACATGGAAGAGCATTAATCTATTCTGGAATTTGCTTATTGCATTGATAAGCATCAGGTCCCTGAGCCTAGAGTTTTCTTATAGCCAGAAGGTGGCTGGACATGCGCCTGAATACAGGGACTTGTGCAGCTGCTGTCTTAGCCCCAGTGAAGTGCCATCCTGGGCACTGCCTGCCCCTCTGTCTCACTAGTGCTGGTCTCCGGGACCTGGCCCAGTCACCTGCCTCCGTGGCCACCACTGGACGGTGTCACTGAGTGATTTGTAAACTCAATAAGCATAGGATTTCTGTTTCTAAATTGACATGAAGTATTTAAACAAATGGGCAACTGGTATGGTTGTACCAGTGTGTATAATCTGTATATAAACCTTGTGTATATTCTACATGTATTAAATTCTGTGTGTGTGTGTGTGTGTGTGTGTGTGTACACAAGCATTTATGCATCCACAGACCCCAAATCAGGGGCAGAAATAGGAATGGCAAAGCTACCTGTGCAGAAGGTAAGGGAGAAGAAGAAAGACTGCAGGTGCACAGAAGTGTCAGTATTTACCTGCCGGGAATGAGAGTCTGTCTGTTAAACTTTGGGAAAATTTCTTGAGTATTGTTGTTGTTCGTCATTGTCCTTCCAAGGATACTCTTTTTTTTTCTCTCAGCATTAAAGATCACAAACTCCTCTCCTTGATTTTTCAACTGGTTTTCCTCCCATATGTGAGAAGAACTAATCCTCAGCGAAGCATACATTTTCAGGAGTCAAGGAGTTAAAAAAAGAGAGAGAGAGAGAGAAGTGAGTCAGAGAGCTGCTGCCTGTGTGTCTGAGTCAGCTTAGTGTGTTAAAGAAAAAGAAAAAAAAAAGCTGTATGCAGAGACCTGCCTGGAAAAACTGCTGAATGGAAAGACTTGAGCATAGCTTATAGACTCTGATGGTGAATTTTGATGTCTTTTCAGAAATGGTTAGCAGCCACTAATAACGCTCCATGACATCACAGAAATCTTGACTCCTGCTTGTCCTTCTCATGCTCTTATTAAGCCCATCCCACTTCCTTTTCATATAGGATTTCAGCACAAAGGGGTCAGGGAAAGAAGAGGAGGGAATCAGGCAGGTGCAGCTGCTATCCTACCTGGCAGCCCAGGTTTCCTCACAAATCAGGTGGTTTTTATTTCGGAGGCCATGGCCTTTGGTAAAAGTGATCTGTGAGTACTCGATGACTACCAGCAACTCGGACATGTGGGACCGCTGGAAAGAAAAACACCCCTGGATGGGGGGAAGGTTGAGTTGGATTTTGTGTTTTTATTGTGTGGGGGAGGGAGAGGGGGGAAGGGCAGGGGTAGATGTATCTGCTGTGGATGCATGAACACGCAGCAGAATAGTGGCTGCGACTTTATTATATTCATGCACATAAATGGGAACGTTCTAATTTTATTTACAGTAGAGGAAAAAAAAAACCTTCCGAGTTGAAGATTTGGTGACATGGAAATTGCATTGAAGCTCCTAGTTTCACTCTGTTTTCACCAACAAGTAACTTTCTGAGAAAAATGTCCCTTTTGACTGACCTGTTTGAAAGCTTGATTTTTAAGAAAGCAGTTTGGCAAATTAATCCCTCCTTTTGAAACAGTGAAATGCTTTCAGTGTGCTTTTCATGTTACCCAAATTATGACCATCAATTCTTTCTGATTCCATATTAAGTCTGTGGGAGAGTTTAAATACAGCCCACACGGAGGGCCTCCATTAAATGCTGTCTGCTTCACTATTTTGTTTTTGTGAAAAGTGGAATTTATCTTGTTTGAATTGGTGATTACTTTCCCCTCCAATGTTAACCAGCACAGTGTGCTGTGTCAGGTTCTGGGTCATTCCTCATTAGCTTGTCTTTAAGGGGTAGTTGAGTGTGTGTTACCACCTCTCCCATTAAATGACAGGTGGAGGCTCCAGCCGAGGGCACAGACCCCCCAGAAGGCTTAATCGTACATGTTCTTCTTATTAAATGCTCTGTAAAACAGAGTTCACTTTTTTTTTTTTTAGAAATAAAATTGCACTTGAATGTCAAAGATCCTCTAACCAGAATCTAGCAGAATTTTAAAACATTGGCCCAAATTAGTCACTCGGGAGGTATTTATTAGGCACTCAGTTAAGAAAGTAAGTTTAAGGGACTGAAAGTTGTCTGGTAAAGTTTCATGGAGACAGACTTGCTTATTTGTTTATAAACCTCAGAGGTATTACCATATAGGATGTCTATGCACTTAGGTATATGATTTTTCTCACCTTCCAGACGTCTGCCTTGCCATGACAGAAAGAACATGGATTTAGTGTCGAACAGTCTTGGATTTGAGTCACTATTAACTTCTGTAGCCCTGTAAGCCTTAGTTTCCTCATCTACAAAATAGAAATAATGTCTATAGGCTAGTATTGGGGTGAGGGTTATAGTAAGCTTCAGTTCCACTATGTTTTCTTGTTCCTTGGTTGTCATAATTTGTCTTTTTTGAGCCTTGCGTTTCTTCTCCAGTGTAGGTAGAAGGTGATTTTCTTGTAGTATTGAAATCTGGGTTCTGCTAACAATCTTTCTGAACTGGTCTCTTGTCTTCTCTCAACAAATAGCCACCCATTCAGCCCAGCTCTCTGATCAATATCTAGTTCCTCAGTTCCCGTGTGCCTCATTGAATCTATGGAGGCACCATTATAGGGGTGTCCCTCTGGGTCACCGTTGCAGGGCTCCAGCATTTCCTGGGGTCTGGTCACCTTATCAGGCTGACTCTGTAAAACGGTAATCTGTTTGTCTGGCATAGAGCCTAATAGCGTCTTCTCTGCAAGTTAATCATATTTATTCACTCTGATCAGTGAGGATTTCCCCAAATTGTCATGTCTTTGCAGAGTGTTTCCTACCATTATGTGCTATAAATGTGGCATCATTTCATGTTCCTACTTGTTTTTGCTAATATTGGAGGAACCCCATTATAAATAATTCCAGGAGATTTTGCAGATTATTTTACTGGTTCAAAATAAGAGAACCGTTCCCTGGAATGTGGAGCTGCTATGGTTGACAGTTTGCAGATATGAAACGGGGTACAGTACGACTTCCTTGTGGGTTCCATCTCGTACAGAATGGCACCCGCTGGGAGAAAGTAAAAAGGGGAGAAGATCTGTGCATCTGGCAGTTCTCCTCCTGCACCATTAACTCCAAGCACTTTATCCCATTATGATACTGACTCACCCTTTCTCTCCACCCCCATTGTCTAGTTCTGATGTGCTCTGTCCCCACTAATTCTAGAGTTGCAGTGACTTATGCCTTCTGCGTCCTGAGGGGGCAAAAGCTGGTCTTTACTAATAAAAGTATGAAAACAGAAATGCCACCACTTCTGATGTGAACAATATATGTTTGTTGAATACATGAATACAACAACTTGGAACAACTGCCAGCAGTGTTTCCAAATATTTTGGGCCTATTTAAGTAGAGACATGAATAATTTGAAACTGGCATCCCTTTCTTCCTCTTCTTCTTCTTCTTCTTCTTCTTCTTCTTCTTCTCCTCCTCCTCCTCCTCCTCCTCCTCCCCCTCCTCCCCCCTCGCCTCCCCCATCCCCTCCTCCCCCTCCTCCCCCCCCCCTCCTCCTCCTTCTCCTTCTTCTTTTTCTTTTGTGTTAGCAATAAATATAATGAAACCTTAAAGAAAAACTTTCTCAGTTAAGACTGGTTGTCTCCAGGGGCGCCTGGGTGGCTCAGTTGGTTGAGTGTCCGACTTTGGCTCCAGTCATGATCTCGTGGTTCATGAGTTCCAGCCCCGCGTTGGGCTCTGTGCTGACAGCTCAGAGCCTGGAGCCTGCTTCCCATTCTGTGTCTCCCTCTCTCTCTGCCCCTCCTCCACTCATGCTGTGTCTCTCTCTCAATAAATAAAAACATTAAAAAAAAAAGGAATGGTTGCCTCTGGGGACTAGAACAGGGAATAGGTCTGGGGACTTAGGCTGTTCATGATAAACCATTCCGCACGCTTGTATGTATTACCTTTTTTTTTGGATACCTCCCTTAAGTAGGCTCAGTTCATTTAAAATGAAATCTATTGAGTACCTTGTGCCAGACATTGTGCTCGTCTTCTGAACCTAAGGATGAATAAGGAATACCTCTTGCTTGTGAATTCACATTCTAGTTGGAGAGACAGAACAGGCCAGAGGCATATTTAAATAGATATGATTCTGACTTAGAGAGGGGTAACCATAAAGTTAAGTATCTTCCTCCCCAGATGTTTTAGTCATACTTAAAAAAAATTCTGCCTTTACGATGAGTGTATCTCGACAGTGATCTAATGATCACCATTTTGGTTTTAGTGGAAAAAAATAGATGAGATCTTATCTTCACTTCCCCAACATGGAAGATTCTACAATGAGGTGGCACACTGCAAAGAGAGAGGCATAAAACCCATCACAAGTTTATTTTGCTACTTTCTTTCTGGGTGCAAGTGCACAATAGTGTAGAGCAGCCCTATGTCACAATTCAGGATGAGACCGTGTAAGTACCAGGACACTCTTTATTTCCTGAAGTACACAGCTGCCAATTCCTGTGTCCACACCCAGAGGTTTCCACCACTTTTCAATGATACTGGAGCATCCAGGAACAATGGCATCTTATTATTAGAAAGTGTTTCCAGCTTGAGTTGGAGGCAAGCTGAGCAGCTGTTTCGGGTGCTAAGTACTTCTGGTTTTCCCGACAAAGCTTCCAAATTCATCCAGGGTCTGTTAGACACATTTAATTCAATCTATCATAGTGTTCAGGAGTTGATGAACAAAGAGCAAAGCGACATCACTCTGCATATCATCAGAGTGTACCAAGTCATTTTGGAATCTATCATTAAAGTGTCATTCAAATAAAGATTTATGTTTTGTGGTGTCTATCCCTCTGTCTTGTTCAAGAGAAATTTACTTAATTTTGTATAAAAATGCTTTTTGGCTGACTTAGTTTTACCGGTTTGTGATTTCCACAAAACTAAAAATATCTGCAATGTGTCTGAGGTAGTAGGACTCTTGTTTCCACTAACTGGTAGGTAAAGGCTTTGTTAGAGATTTAAGAAAGAGTTTGATTTGTGCAAAAATAAATGAATTGACTTTTTTTAATTTCAAAGGTAAAACGTAAACTCAGATGGGGAATAGAGAGCAGAATTGTACCAAAATGGAAGGTAATGATCATGTGGATTTAACCTTTACTTATTTCATTCAAGGGTTGCCTTAACATCACAAGTGCAGTAGGTAACTATTGGTGTTTTATCAGTTAGCCCTAAGATTATATGATACCAGGTCTTTAAATAAATAAACTTTAAAAACTCCTAACATACTGTAGCGCCTGGGTGGCTCAGTCGGTTAAGGGTCTGACTTCGGCTCAGGTCATGATCTCACAGTTTGTGGGTTCAAGCCCCATGTTGGACTCTGTGCTGACAGCTCAGAACCTAGAGCCTACTTCGGATTCTGTGTCTCCCTGTCTCTCTTCCCCTCCCCTGCTCATGTTCTGTCTCTCTCAAAAATGAGTAACACACACACACACACACACACACACACACAATATGTATATAGGGGCACCTGGGTGGTGGCTCGCTTGGTTAAGCATTCAACTCTTGATTTCAGGTCGGGTCATGATCTCATGGTTTGGGGTTTCAAGCCCCGCATTGGACTCTGGACTGACAGCTCAGAGCCTGGAGCCTGCTTCAGATTCTGTGTCTCCCTCTCTCTGCCCCTCCCTTGGTCATGCTCTGACTGTCTCTCAAAAATAAACATTAACAATTTTTTTTTTAAATAAAAACTCCTGACATAATTAAAATCTACTTGGGTAAAATTTATTACTTTTAAAAACTAATATTTAATTGTTACTAGGCAGTGAATAGTACTGGATTTATCTTCCCTAATTAGAATAACTGGTCACACAGTTCATTTTGAACCCATTTTTTTGGTTGCAATAATTTTCGTTCCAAAATTTCAGGTACATTTGGGGCCAAAATCTTTTTTTACTGAACTTTGCCTTCAGCTGCCCTGGCTGGAGTCTACCTCAGCCAGAGTTAATCTAACCATGTTTAATGTGCTCTGGCTTCTCTGTACTTGCTCTAGATTTCTTTTTCTTTTTGACAGTGGCAGAAGCAGAAAATGGAATTACTATCGTGTTGTTGGGCCCCATAATCAGAATGAATAATCCCTCTGCATAAATGCTGTCTTTTCTCAGAATTTCCTGACCCATTTTCCATCTTTTTTAGAAGACAAAATTGTCTTTCTTGCCCTCCTGACTTCTTCAGAAATCTCTTATATTAACTTGTATTTTCGTTAGCTGGCACCTCAACTATTACAATGTGCTTCTCCGAGTACAGAGTGGCCACATTTTATCTTATAAAAGAAAGACTTTTTCTGCAAGAGTTAGTTTCTCTGATGAAACCACCATATGGATCATTTAATAGAAAACTCTAAAGTCTTGAGAGCACAATTTAACAGCCATTCAATCAAGCTGCAGCCATTTTTTTTTTGTCCCTCAGTGTGAAGGAGGCACCCAGGGAAGGTTTGGTTTGGGAGGTGGAAGGCAGGAATACAAGAGTGGGTCCTGAGAAGGGAGGGAAGAATCAAGGCACATTGGTACACTAAGTACCGCGTGATTTTTCCCAGGGGGCTGCACACCAAGTCCAGGCCCTCCCTTTCCCCTGGAAACACTCCCTTTGCTTACTTTTTGTTTGAAGCAGCTGGAAAGATATTTTTTTTGCTCTGAGTCAGTGCTTAGCTTTGGAGAAGCTGCTTCTTCAAAGTCACCTATTGTCATCCTTCTGGGTGTCAGCTCAGTGTGATAAGGTTACTTAAATATGTGTGTGTTCTTAAATGGTTATGAAAATAAACTGTTGGTATCAGTGCGGCTCACCCCCTCCCCACTATTGAGTCTTGCTCTCCCCGGCAGCAACTTTCAGTTCTTCTGGCTGTTCGCGCTGGTATCCATTTATCTCTACATTTTTGGATACTGTGCGTGTTACTGTGACCTCATCTGCCATTGTAGACGGTGTATATATACTCTCTTCTTCCTCGGAATGATAAGGTTTCAGACTGACAGCCTTGTGCGTCATCTGATGTCCTTCCTCTTTCTCTCTCTTCCTCATATATGTGCATCAAAGTGTTGGGTTAAATTAGTGATTGTATTATTTGCACTGTGATATTTTATAACATTTGAAATCCTAGCTAACATTAATTGGTCACTTCCTAGGTGCTTTAGATACATACGAACTTACTGTTATAACAACAGTATCAACTAGGTCTATTTTTTTTTTTTTTCATTTTGCAAACATGGACATTGAGACATAGATTAAATACTCTTTTGAAGTCCTACAGGTAGTAGTTGGTGGAGGCAGACTTCAAAGCAAAGTAAATCTGGCTCTAGAATCTGCTTTTAACTGCTGTACTCCTTAAATTACTAAGTTTTTATAAATATGACTCATAGAGGAACAATATGTATACTTTTTAAAAAAATTCATTTAATTTATTATCATTTCATGTTTTTTTCACTATTGCTTCATTTATTTTGTTTTGTTTTATTTTTCTTTTTGGACTCCTAGTAGCTGGAAGTTGTGTGTCCTGAATTAATCCTCGATATTTCAATCTTTGCATCATCAATATCTTTTGGCCTGTATTCTGGGAGATTGCCTAAACTTTGTCTTTTAACTCGTCTGTTGACTTTTCATCCCGTGATATTTTTAAATCCCAAGAGGTGTTTCTTTTTGGCATGTTCCTTTATTTTTCTTGTCCTTCTTCCTGACTTTGTATTTTGGTCCTGTCCTCTGTACTAGTGGTTTTCCTCCAGTGTCAGGAGATCTGTGGCCATCAGTTTGTATAGACGAGTGAGGCTTTAAGGAGCTGAAGGGATGTACTCTGAGGGTGGCCTGGGCTTATCAGCCCATTGGCCTCACTGCCAAGTGAACTAGAATCCACGTCTGTTCAGTTGGAGAATCCTCACGTGTCATCTGGAAGCTTTTCCCATGGGCAGGTCAGACCAGCCAGAATAGAATCTTGCAGACTTGTTCCTGGGAACACGTTCTGGCACAGGTGTTGTGGGAACCAAGTTGGGGAAAGGTGTTGACTTTCACTCACTTCTCCCTTTTCAGGCTCATACTTACCAGTGCACCCCACCCTCACCACCATTTACCCATTTGAGTCTCTGGTTCCTAAGGGCTGCCTTTTCAGTTTCTATAGAAAGAAAATCCCTCCTCTCCTGCACTGATGGGGAAGGCCTGGTCACATGCTGAGTGGGGAGTACGAGGGGGTCAGGAGGATTCTTTGCACCTTGCAGGGGTTCATGGTGCTACTTCTAATTACGTGGCCCTTCAAGGACCTGCATTATTGACTGTCTTGCCTTTCTGACTTGGCTCTTGGAGAGTTTTAGCTTTCTTTGTTCTAATAGGTAAGTTGTGCCTTGTTTATTCGATTTCCATCGTCTGGGAGACTGTTGACATGTCTTTCTTCCTGTTTCCACCTTTCCTTTTCTCTTTGTCCTTGTGGAGCTTTTTAAATTTAATCACTTTCCTTACACTGTTCGGGAAATTTGTTTCATTTTTGTATTAGGCTGGAGACCCCCACAGTAATTGTTTCAGGACAATAGGGTGGGTTTGCTTTTCTTTCTTCCTGGTTGAGTTTTCCTAATGTATACCTTTCTTCCTTTTTTCTCAGGTCTGTAAATCCTGTAGGATCCCTTAGCAATTTTCCCTAAAGATCTTCATCTGTAAATGAAGGGGACTGAGCATCAGGTTTCAGGAACCAGATCCAACATTCAGGGAAACTTGTGCAACAGGATTTTCTTGGCCTTTTCCTTTCAAGGACATGCTCTGAAAACATTTCAGTATCATACTGAGGTATAAATGTCAGCTATCAGCTTAAGGTAGAAAAGGTAGAAATGTAACTTCTTTTGGGAACGTGGATAAGGCCTTGGGGATGAAACTCCAATAATGAATTTTTCTCTCTTAGCCAGTTGGAGGGCTGGTCTGCTTGAGGACTTCAGGGCCTTTTTGGAAAATAAGTGAATTATTCAATGGTGCGATTCAGCTCCATCATTTCTAGGAAGATTCCCATGTTCACATTTCATTGCAGAAAACTGGGGAGAGATGGCTCTAACCTTTGACAAGGAAGTGCTTTCTGTAGGAACATTGCTTGGCACAGATAAGATGAGGAATGTCACCAGTAAAATCATTCTGAGATTTCTCCTTCTTGGGCTTATGCTGAGCAGTAACTTTACCAGCAGGTTGGAAGAAGACACTAGAGGCGTGTTGATCAAACTTGTAACCGAGCTGGAAAGAATGGCCAATGTAATCAATAACAAAAATACGTTTCAAAATGATCTGGATATGCTGGAATGCTGGGTTAAAAATAACAAGATGACATTTCAAAGAGATAAATGTAAAATCTGATTTGGAAGATAAAAAAAAAATCAATGGTACTGATGGGAGAAAAAAAATCTACTGGCAGTAGTTCTGGTAGAGAAAAAGACATTTAGGTTTTGTTTGACTGAAGGCTCAATATAAGCTGCTAAATCTGATGAGGCAACTAAAAAGCTGCATTAATGGAAACATAATGTATCGATCTCAGGAAGAAACACCTCCTTCAATGGTTAGATGGCACCCGGAGACTTGTGTTTACTGGTACCTTTGATTAGACAGAGCAAGTAAGAATTTGCCAGAGAAGAGCAATTAGCAAAGAGCCTGAGGGTCTGGAATCAGCGTCTCAGGAGAAACCATTGATGGAACTGGGTATATGTGGATGGATAAGAAAATTGCCTACTTCTTATTAGCTGTTAAAACTTCAGGCAAGTTGCTGCCTGTGCCTCAGTTGCCTTGTGTGTGAAAGGGGGAAGGGAGAGCATTTCTGTGTAGTAGGAATAGGGGGTGCATGGCAGGAATGCCTGAATGAGACTGGAGAGGTAGGAGGTGGGGACGCTGTTGTATCTCAGGACAAGGGATTTAAAGTTTATCTTGTGCTGTAAATAAATTATAAGGTCATCCTGTCTATTATCTTCCAAACCACGACATTGAGAGTAAAGGGGGGGGGGGCGGCTTCCTAAGTTTTGAATCCATCAGATATAAAATGCTACTGGCAATGGTCAAAGGCACCCCAGGCAAACCGGTAATGCGCTATTGGGCGGGGAAGACTGTCTTTTGGGATGTAAATGACCTGCCTTCGGAGGCATTTAAACAGAGCAGAAGAACGTGTGTTTTGGATCAGCACTTCTGCTTTAGGTGGGGATGAACGAAATGAACTCAAGATCCTTTTTAACTACTGCTACAAGGGATGTTCAGTTGGGGGTGCACGAAGCACTTTAGACTAAAACCATCCTGCCCGCGTTCCCCGCCCCCAACTTTTCTAAACGTGTATATTTGGCAAAAAGAGGGCAGATAGTCCATTCTGAATTATGGAGCTCAAGTGTCAGAGTCTGATCACCTTGAACAATCATTCTAGCGTGTTGCAGGGAGCTTCTTAAAAACACTAATTCCCAGGGTGCCCCCCTGGACTCACCGAGTCAAAGTAGGGGTGGGTCACATCGGGAAGCATCATCTGTTCTAGACTGACACCATTCCCATCTGGGATGAGCAGCAAAACGCATTTATTAAATATTTGCTAGATCTGTGACAGGATTTGATCAGTCAGCCCAGGAGCCATCACTTGGCACCTTTACAGGCTTAAAATAAATATTATGATGAGGTGCAAACACTGAGCAAATGCCAAAGCAGTTGGACACCCTGTCACTTACTCAGCGCAGTGGTTCTCAGGCCCCGACTACTGTGTCCTTACCGGTTAGAGGTAGGACGGCATGCTTTTATCGTTGTTACCTGACAGTGAAGAGTGCTCCATGAAGGGTGGGGAGGGCTCCCCGGGGACCAGGAGCAGGCAGGCACGGCCTGTGGTGCTGGCAGATCTCATACACAGAACAGTTCCTCTTACACAGGCAGGGACCTGGACCTCTGCGCCGCCTTGATAGGAACGTAAACATCCAAGCAGGTCAGTGAAGAACACTGGCCTTCTCACGACTTCTCTCCCATCGAGCACTGAAGTCATTACCGTGTCCATGAACTGGACAGCGGACCTTGTAAAAGGCGGGGTTCCCTCAGTCCAAGAGATCCTATGTGACCTTCTCTTGCCTTTCGTTTGCACATGCGAAAGGGACTTTTCTTGAGAAGGAAGAGCTCTGCCCTTGAGGATGGGTGACACTGGACCTAAGAATTCTACACCTTCTAGTTTTTCAAATAGAAGGATTTTATCTCAAAGCCTAGAAAGGAGTGTGAAGGGAAATTAGAGAAAAAGGTCAAATATGCTGAAGAAAAGAACAATTCCCCGTGAAAGGCAAATCAAAATTCCCAGACTAATTATAATACAGTTTCTATTTCAGAAGGCTAGGGAAAAAAAAAGTGGTATTTTTTTTCCTTGAAACTTGAATATACCTCAGTGACCACAGGCATGTAGAAAGGCTTAAGAACTCACGGTCCATCCAAGTAATGGCTGGCGAGCTGACTTCTGTAAGGACTCGTATTCCTTCCTGTATCTCACACTTTAGCGGATCCAGCCTGACTTGGCTCATTAAGAAGCAAGGTCGCTGAAGCCCTGGGCACCCGAGCAACAGCTAATATACATTTCAGCTATTTTTGTATCTGAAAAATAGTTCTGAAAACTGAAGCAGGAATTAAAAGTTCAGAAAGCTTTGAACATTTCCGTCACAGACCCTCCTTAGGATGCCTTCAGATGTGGATGGATCTGTGTTTCAGGAACGCACAGCTGACTTGATGGCCCCCGAGGAGGGAAGAGCTCAGTACAGCAGGATTTGCCTGCCAGGAACTACACACCGTTCACCTGCTCTTTAAACTCTTGGCTTGTGGCTGTATCTGAGAGCTCTTAGTGGGGTCTGAGCCTCACGGTCTCCTTCTGCCATTGCTTAGCTCTATTCTAGGTAGTCTGTGTTGGTCTTTTTTTTTTTCCTTTATTTTCTACAGAGCCTTCCAGTATGCAAGGGGGTTTACCTTACTCAGGCGTTCATTGTGAACCTCACATCAAACGTGTTAAGAAAGTTAAGATCTATGGGTAGGTCGTTCCCAGCAGTTCTTTCGGGGAAGTCTGCCACACTGTGCTTGATGCGTTTAATTCTTCCTGTCATTTGACTCCTGACATTATTCTAGACCCTTTCGCATCAGGAATTATGTGCCCCAAATTACTCCTATGGCTTGAAGGAAGGCCTGGTGGCAATTTCGGTAGCAGGCGCCGTTTCTAGGAGCCTTTGTACTGATGTCTTAAAGCTATCCCCAAAGATAGAGTTATTGTTCTCCTTATTTTGAAAATGAAGAGATTGAGACTCATGGGGGTTAATTGTCTTGCCCATGGTGTAAGATGTAAGGCCACAAGGTAATGAAGCTTTGATTCTTACTTTTGGTCTTTCTGACTCCACTCCTTTCTGTGTGTGTGTGTGTGTGTGTGTGTGTGTGCATGTGGTTATACCACTCTGCTTGGGAAAATCAATGGATGATTGATTTGCCCAACTCTATGAAGTAACCATAGAAGAAAACTAGTCCTAGTCCTTTTTCTCAGATTCTCCCCGGATGAGCTACATGATTCAAGCCTGTTGGCCTGGATGAATTACATTCTAGATAATGTAGGGAACCAATTGAATTACTATTTAGAATCTTTGGAGAACCGTGGATAATAAATGGAACAGGAACTGGAAAACTGAGATAGATGTTTCTTAGTTTTCAAAAACAGGAGGACTCAGATGAGAGAGTCTGGCATCATTTCTACAAAGCATTCTTGAACAGGGTATGAAACAATTTGTAAGTCCTTGGATGGGAAAGAAGTAAACCTAAATGCAAATACTGGCTCACAGAGTACTTCTTATCCAGGTTACATGACTCCTTTTTAAGAAATTTAAAGTTGCAAAGCCTAAATAGAGTTAAATACAATAGATATGCTATAGGTGGGGTTCAGCAAGGCATTTGACACTGGCTGTGTCAGGTCATTTCACACCCAAAACTTCCTGGACAAGATTGATAAGTATGAACTGCATAAAAGGACAGTCAGATACATCATCTCCATTTGAATGACTTCTCCAGGGTCCTTACATTCAGTGCCTCACTGATGCACAGAGTTTTCTCAGGTGGATTCTGTGCGTTGGGTCCCCCATTTGAAACTTTATAATCATAACTTAAATGAGGATAAAGAGAACATGATACCAAAGTTTTAGGCGATCTGAATTTGCAGTGAATACTTTTGATGAGCTGATTAGGTTTCAAACAGATGTGAACAATTGTGACGATGGAGCTAAATCCTATGAGATCATTTGTCATTTACTCATCAATATTAAGTTCGCTGGTTGCTATGAATTGGACCAGAATCTAGGGTTAAGAAATACGCAGCCATAGGGGCTGTGGCTGGCTGAGCCTGGATGGCTAAGTCAGTTGAGCAACCGATTCTTGATTTTTGGCTCAAGTCATGATCTCAGGGTCGTGGGATCAAGTCCTGCACTGGGCTCCACCCTGAGCATGAAGCCTGCTTAAGAGTTTCTCTCTCCCTCCCTTTCTCTCTCTCAAAGAAAAGAAAGAAATACACAGTTACAGAAGGGAGAACCAGACACAGACAGGATCCTATAAAGGTGCTTTGGTGGAGGTAGACCCAGGATGCTGGAGGACCAGAGATTCAATGAACCCCACGAAGCCTGGGGGAGCTCCTCAACCAAGCAAGTCCTGGAGAAGGTGGTTATCACAGCAATTTTGAAGAATGAGGAGTTGTTGGCTGTGGAATCAATGTGGGTATGAGTGTGTTCCACATTCAGGGAACAGCATGAATGATGGTGTAGTGACCAGGAGCAGTAGGGACTGGGTATGAGACACCATGCAAAACCAGTTTACAAAGGTCATCAATGGTAGGGGCGCCTGGGGGGCCCAGTCTGTTGAGTGTCCGACTTAGGCTCGGGTCCTGATCTCACGGTTGTGGGTTCGAGCCCCGCGTCGGGCTCTGTGCTCAGGGCCTGCAGCCTGCTTTGGATTCTGTGTCTCCCTCTCTATCTCTGCACTTCCCCGGCTCATGCTCTGTCTCTCTCTCTCAAAAATAAATAAACATTAAAAAAAAATAAAAAAAATCAAAAACAAAAAGAAAAACAAAGATTGTCACTGGCAGGGATCCAGAACAGAAAGATGTGTTACAGTTTCTTCACTTTTTTGCTGTTGGATTATAGAATGCCACTGATGGTTTTTTTAGTGCTTCTTGCGAGTGCATACTTTCCTGATCGTGTTACACGTGTTGCCTCACATAATCATCACAATAACCCACTGAGGTAGGTACTGTTATTACCTCAGTGGTACAGGAAGAAACTGAAGCAATAGAATGGTTACATACCTTGGCTAAAATCACCCAGCTGATAAACACTAGGGCCAAGATTTGAACATAAGTAAAAGGGCTCCAGGGGCCTATCTGTTAACCACCATGACCACTTATTGGGGAGTACAGCAGCTAGGAGACTAAAAAGTGTCCACTGAATTTAACGACAGTGAAGTTCCTCATAACCTGGCCTCTGCCATGGCGCTGGCGTGAGTTGATGCAAAACAAGGGAGTAAAGACGGGGAAAGGAAGATGAGCGGGCTTTACTCAGAGGGTAATGGGGTCAAAGCGGATTTTGTTTTAAGATGGGAAATGGTGTTTACATGCTGCAGGGGAAGAATAAGTAGAAGGAAATTGGTTTATGATTCAGGAGGCTGAGACATTTTGGTTGGATTAGATCCCTAAGTGTCCTTACCACACAAATGAACAAACAAAAAACAAAAGAAAAGAAAAAGGAAAAAAAGGAAGGAAGGAAGAAGGAAAGACAAGAGTAACTATGTGAAATCACTATGTTAATTAGCTTGATTGTGGTGATTATTTCACAATGTATGCACATGTCTATACATTGAGTTGCACATCTTAAATATGTACAATTTTTAATGTTTCTCAGTAAACCTGGAATGGAAAAAGAAGTCCCGAGGGAAGCGGGAGGTAACAGAATCCAGAGCATCCAGAAAGGGCATTGCCCTGGACCACAGGAGGGAATGTCAGCCCTGTAGGCTGGAGGAAGGAGGGATGTAATGGGACAATGGGAAGAGATGGAATAGAATAGGATACAAGGTCTTGCTCCGAGGGGAGCCCACTGGGTAGAGCGGCATGATCGGACCTCAGTAGGCTGAGCATGTAAGTCTTCTAGATGTCAGCCTCTTTTTGCCAACTGAAATAGCTCTCACTGGACTGACCCCTTCTTGCTCCTTTTTCTCCTTTTTCCCCCCTCTCTTTCTAGAACTTGTGTAGAACCTTCCTTTCCAATCACTGGTTGTTTCTGACATGAGTGGCACTTTTCCATTTAGGAAGGTAATAGAAAACTCTCCTGATAAGATCTGGCAGACTGGGGGGGGTGGTGGGTGGCAAGGGAGTAGTTGAATGCATTTTCTTTTTATCCCCCAGGAAAGGAAGGACATGAGGACAGGGAAGGAGGGAAGCAATGAAGGACAAGGAGGTGGGGGTAACCCGGAGGTGGGTTGGAGTGAATGCAGCTTGTTTAACAAGCAAAGCAGATAAAGATTAGAGTAACCATGACAACAGCCTTCTGGCTAAGGCACTCAGGAATTGGGGAAGAAGGAGGGAGGTGGAGGGGAGGTGGAAGTTGTTGGCTGGGTATAAACCTAGAGTTTTGGAAAATGCCATTTCTTCCCTCAGGGCCCTTGGCAGTTACAGAAATCACCGTAGTCACCAACAGTGGCTGGTAGGGAGGAAAGGAAGTCCATCAGGAAAGATCAGCAGGTGCGATGGGTCCAGATGATTCAAAGAAAGAGGACTGTAACCCATATGGACTAAGCACGGTTCCTGATGGAAGGTACAGAAGAGGATTTGGGGTGGCCGCTATTTGGTGCCTCAGTCTACCCCTGTGTCTTCCAGGCACAGGTGCACTATCCAGTCCTGTTTCATCTCTTACGCTGTGGTAGCAAAGGTGGCACAGACCAAAATGCCTTTTGTCTTTAGCTTCCCAGGATATCACCTTTTCCACTTCTAAACAAGTGAGGTATAAGCCTCTCAAGACTCTTTGCTGAGGCCACTCAAAGTCTATGTGTGTGTGAGTGCGTGTGCACACACATCCACATGTGTGGATGTTTGTGAGTTCATATTTTTTACGTAGAATGCTTCCTTAGTTTCAGGGGTGCAACTTCGTGATTTGACCAGGTTACACATTATACTGTGCTCACAGGGGTAGCTAGCATCAGTCCCATACAGCACCATTACCATACCGTTGACCATTCCCTATGCTGTGCCATCTAGTCTATGCCTCATTCAGTCCTGTGAGTTCATGTTAACGCAGCTCTTCACACAGCCCAGGCCTGTAATTATCTAAGAACTTCTTGGAAGTCTTTTACCCCTGCTTTGTTGCCAACCACTTCTAAAGCTGCTGGAGAATCTCTATCAATATAGAGTGTAGATGCTTTAAAATACGTGAATGCAGTTCCTTTCTGAGTAAGCTCAAAGCGCTTGAATGGGAAATGTATGAAATTGCCGTGATCCCCCAAAAATGATGCTTTTAGCCTAAGTATCTCCTCATCGCACCTCAGTAGCCCCCCCAGTAGCACTGTTGAGGATATACATGGCAGAGTTTCTCTTAGGCACCTTTAAAGCGATTTGCAAACACGGCCTTGAGAGTCCACTCCCTTCCTTCCTTTCCAACCAAGTCTTCCCCTACAGAGATGAAAGCTGGACCCACCATGGAATGGGCCATGTTCTGAGGTACAGAGTAACCTCCGGGGGATTGGAGCCCATGCCTCACCCAGGGGCTCTTAGAACCATGTTAGGGACGTGGATGTAGGTGTCACCGATGTCATTTCTGACATTTTGCAATTTTGACAGGGAAAGAGGTGATAAAGTAGATTTGTATCCAGTTCCCAATCTCTTTCCCTCCAAATAAGCATGTATAGCTCAAGCCATTGGAAAAAGAAGGTTCTTTTGCCCAAAGGGAAATTAAAACAAGAGACACAGGACTTGAGCTCTTTGTTCCAAGCTGTCATAAATAGCTGTGAGAAGAGAAAACAGAGGACTGATTTCCCCAGGGTGCAAAGATCTTTCTCAGAGCTGGAAAGAGTGTGCACAATTCTCCAGTTTTGCTATAAGCCTAAAGCTTCCCCTGGCCCTCTCCATTTTTAAAAAAAAATTTTTTTTTTTTTTTGAGAAACCAACTTCTGTCAGGTAGATAGAGCCATCTTGTTCTTCTTGGCTACATTGTAACTTGTAAACGTGTGTAGATCTATTCAGAGGTGATCCAAAGCGTTCCCAGCCCCCTGGGGAACAGGCTCCACATTGAGATTTCAGTGCTTCTGAGGGACTTCCAGAACAAGTGACTTCAGTCTGGCCTCATGTTGTCAGTACCGGTCAAGGGAAGCAGGGCCACATGCAGTGGGAGGTAACTGGCTAAGTGCTCCCAGTTGAGGGAGCATAAAGGACGGCACTGTTATGAAACGATACAAGGTGATCCCCTTTGGGTGGGAACTACATTAGAAAAATTCAGGAGGATTTTGGGAGGGAATGGAGAAATGGTTCTATAATAGAGTCTAAAGTGCATTGATTTACTCCATTGTCCCCACTTGCAAATAAATCTCATTGTATAGACACTCATGCACGTACAAACCAACACACATATCTGTGCACATGAACACCTGCGTGTAAATCCAGAGGCCAACAAGAAATTCAGTTTTGCTCATTTCATTTACTAGGTCATTAATTCACCCCACAAGCATTTGTTGGACATTTTCTAAGGGTGGATCCTGAGCTAGACCAAGAAAAAGCATGACGATGCGTGTGACACTGTTTCCGCTCCCAGGAGTTTATGGTTAGTAGGTGAGAAGGAGCCACAAGCATGTAGTTTTATCACAGGATGGTGGATGCTATAATAGACGGGTAGTTGTACAAGCTATGAAAAAGCATGATCAGCTCTGTGGGGTGAGCAAGAGAGGGATTAAGGGAGGCATATTAGACCGCTCTGGATACCGTAACAAAATACTACACACTGGGTGGATTAAACAGCAGACATTTGTTTTCTCACAGTTCTGGAGGTTGGAAAACCCAAGATTAAGATTCCAGCCGTGTTTGGTTTCTGATAAGAGCTCTCTTCCTGGCTTGCAGACAGCCACCTTCCTGCTATGTCCTCACATGGCCCTTTCTCAAAGCATGTGTGTTGGATGGAGGGAGGGAGAGAGGGAGAGGGGACTCCCTAGTGTCCCTTCTTATAAGGACACTAATCCTTTGGGATTGTGGCCCTACCCTTATGACCTCATTTAACCATAATTACTTCCTTAAGGGCCCTACCTCCAAATACAGACACACTGGGGATTAGGATTCCAACATATGAAATGGGGGGAGGGGACACAAACGTTCATTCCATAATAGAAGGCTTCATGGAGCAGATGACAATTGAAATAACATTTTAAAAAGTTACCCGTATGAAGGAGAATGGGGATGCATTCCTGCCTCTGAAAAGGAATAGACAGGAAGGGATGGACTGACTTTATGCATTTTGGGGGGACTATAAATAATTTTAAGATATATGGAAGGTAGAAAGGGAAAGGGTAAGGGCATATCAAAGGGCTCCCATTTACCTTGTAATTGATATGGAGCCACTAATTCATGTTAAGGTGGGAGCAGCATGTATAGCCTCACTGGAAGCAGAGAGACAGGTGGGATGGGAAGAGACAACATCCCGTTAGTGTGGCAGCAGCAGAGGGGAGGGAGGACTGGCTGGGTTTGGTGCCTGGATGTAAGAAATGAAGAAGAGTGGGGGGTTACACCTATTAAGCTGCTGTCCTGGCTTGAGCTATTTGTTCTCATAGGGAGTACGGGGCTGGGGTGCGGGGTGGGGGGGGGGTTGGGAGGGAAGGCACAGGTGTGGAGGGACAGAGAACGGGTGTAGTTTTAGACAGCTTGAATATGAGCTGTTCACAGGTAGCTGGCCAGGAGGGAGGTCTCAGCAATGAAATGGGGGGCCTCCTGGGCATAGGGGAGTAGCCAGAGCATGAGGATAGGAAATGATGCAGAGGAGACAGGAGGGCTGGGCACCACAGCTGAGGAAGGAAAAAGAGAAGCCTGGGAAGGAGAAGGGTTAGGAAAATCAGGAATGCATCATGCCTGTAAGTCAAAGGAGGATATTGTGGTCAGGAGGAGGATTTGGTTCCCTGAGAGAGAAGTCAATAGAATCTGGCCCTTGAGGCAGAACTGGTGGCTTTGGTGAGAAGTTTCCCTCAAGTGGAGGAGGACGGAGGGGAAGGGGAGTCTGAGGACCTCCTATGAAGGAGTGAATCCAGTTCCAAAGGCAGCAGGATAGAGTGTAGGTACCCAGGAAAGCAGAGTTTGAAGTGTGAAAGGACAGCTTTCCTTTGTGTTAAAAGGGGCTCCTAGAGAATGTTTATTGATACGATTTAGAGGAGAAAAAATACAAAAGGGAAATATTAAAAAAACATTATATATGCAGAAATATATTCAAAATATATGGCACCCACATGGTTGAGAAAGATGGAAGGTAAGTAGATCTACTGGGGAGAAAGAAGCTGAAAACTGAAGGGGGTTGCAGGTCTTAGGGAAGGGAAGAGAGGGGAAGGGGGGAAGGGAAGATGTTGAGCGTTATGAACACTGTACAAGTCAACTCTTAAATCTACCCAATATAGTCTCTGAGGCAAGTTCATTTTAAAATTGGAATTTAAATAAAAAAAAAACCTCCACAAGTCTAAATACTTAGTCTTTTAGATCCTAGAGATGGATGAAGTTAAATAGCTCTTTTAAGAACAGCACTGCATGGAAAATAACTAGGTTTACCCAGCTAAGTTTAGCATATAAAGCTCTTTACTGAATGGCTTCTTTGTCAACCTCAGGCTGGAGGAGTTCAATTCCTTTTTATTTGGTGAATTCCTTAATTGGATTTTGTTTGCCGATCTTACTTTCTCACATTGTAAGATTTTAATAAATCATTATAATCATTCCCTTATGTCTTGCAAAAATAACCTTTCTGACAGTTCCCGAATGATTTTTTTCCCCCTGCGTTTGCATCATGGGATTATTAGTGTAGCTTACAAATGAATCAGAAAGGGCTGTGCAGCCAAGGGTATATTTCCATCATTTCCTAGGTGTGAACTGGGGCCATGATAACCAGGAGCCCCTGAGGTCATGCTTGGCTGGGAGGACACAGCAGGTCTTGGCATATTATCTCCTGTCTGGATTATTGATGAGATGCTCTGCTTGGAAACAGGGCAGAGATCGCCTATCTGCTTGGTTATTAAGGCCTCTGCAGGAAACAGGTGTATTGGTGATATAGGTACACTAATGTTTCTGTTGTGTTTTCAGCTCTGATTCCTCCCTCTCACTTATGGTTGATGGCTGGTTTAAGGAAGAACTTTTTCTTTGGTTTAACTGATGTGTTTGTTAAATGTCTGGCTTGAAGTATACCTTTCCTAAGACCCTTGCATGACTGATCTCTTTTGCTAGGAGGAGTTCAGGGGCGTTCTCAGTCACCCTTCAGGAACGGAGCCATGTGGACCCAAGCCTTTTCCTTCAAATTTCAGCGTATTCCACTTGGCTGCTTTGTTTGTAGACCCCAACACTTAGAGTTTATGTAGTCAGTATCAGTGATCCTGACATGTGGTGATCCTTACAGAGACTGGAATTGGTCGACTTTCTACAATTTCTGTCCACTTTCTTCCTTGCCCACTATTCTCCCAGACAGACCTGAAGTGAGCACAGGAGAGGGTCACCTTCTCAAGGCATGCACAACTTTCACTGCCTCCTCCTTGTGGGTGGAGCTTTGGGGAAGCTGGGTTTACTTTAGGGGGTGGGATTTTCCAGACTAGACTTGTTTATTTGGCAACTCAGTGCCCCCAGAGAATTAAAAGGCTTCAGATCGATTTGTTTCCAGTTTGTTCCACATGGGAGTAGCCAAGCCGAAGATCTCAGTGTTGACATAGAAGTAGTTTTTAAGCCCGAAAGTTCTGTTCATTTGCCTCTGTTCTCTGTTGCTTTCCCTTTGTTTCTGTCTCTCAAATTAAAGGCCACCATCTTGAGGCCATCTGAGAAAAAAAAAAAAAAAAGGCTTGGTTGGGAAGGTGACACCTTCAGAGCCCTGGACTGGCTCCCTGTTTGGTGATGAGCTTGTCATAGGAGGTGTTGAGAAAGGCCTTGCATCCTTATAGTTTGTTCCATTTATATTTCAGTTTTGAATGGGTTTTTGCTACTTGTAACACAGAGATTCTCGATGAATGCTTCATGAGGCTGGAGGCTTTATTTTTCCTCTTTTATCTGCAGTGTCTAACATGTACCTCATTCATAGTCTCCCCGGGTACCGATTATGTATTTTTTTTTAAGTTTTTAAAATATTTTACTTATTTTTGAGAGAGAGAAAGAGAGCATGAGTGGGGGAGGGGTAGACAGAGGGGGAGACACAGAATCCGAAGCAGGCTCCAGGCTCCGAGCTGTCAGCACAGAGCTCGACGCGGGGCTTGAACTCACAAACCGTGAGATCAGGACCTGAGCTGAAGTCGGATGCTTAACCGATGAGCCACCCAGGAGCCCCCCGATTCTGTATTTGTTTACTTGTATGAACGTATATATGCCCTTGAGAGCAAAGTATAGAAATAAAGTTCCTAAACGCACACACACAAAAGAGAAAAAAGAGAATATGGGAGGAAGAAGGCAAACGTTTTAAAACATGTGTTGTTTGAGCTTCTCTGCCGCATCTGTCAAACAAGCCTACAAGTTCCCGCACGTGTGGTATTTTTAATTTTGCTCCCAAATGGGGAGAAGCATCGTCTTCCCAGCCCTCTGCTGCTAACCAAAGCAACTCGGCAGGGCTGCGGTTGCCAGAGTGAAGCCGGCTCTCCCAAGGACCCAGGGGGAGCTTCTGGTTCTGCTTCTGCCATTCTTTGCTCAAAAGTTGGCAAATGCTGGTCATGTCGTGGGTCTATTTATAGTAGGCACACGTCTAACCACCTTGTTCTTTTCTTAGCATCAGCTTGACATGCCATCAATTATCCATGAGGTGAATGACAACACCAGGGAAGTTATTTGAGGCAGGTGCCCTGAGGTGAGAGATAGAGGGGGCGGGGGTCACACAGGGACAGCTCCAGATGAAAAGGGCAAAATGGATATTCCTTGCCGTATCTAAGCCAGTGAATGGTTCCAGACAGCTGGGGTGGGGGACGGAAATCCTGAGCTGATAGCCCAGCTGACTCTTACTCTGCCCTTCTTACCTGTGTCTGCTTACATTTGAAAAGCCCATTTGAAAACTACAAGGAGCAGGAGGCGAAGACATGGTGATCTCCTTCCAGAGGTCGTTTTGTTACACTCCAGTCCCCAGAGGGATGGAGAGGCCCCAGCTAGGAAGCTGGGCGGTGGGGGTTGGAGTGGGTCAGGCAGGGGCTGGACACCCTCCCTTCCCCTGGAGCATTTCTGGTGAGAGGCAGCAGCCGGGAACAGAGGCAGGAGTTGCCCAGAGGCTGCTTTCTGAGCTGCCAAGACTGGCCCACGGTGGCTCCCCACCTCCTTCCTACACCCTCCCTTTGACCTCTCGGATTCTAGACTCGGTTTTGTCTTTTTGTTTGTTTTTGTTCTTGCTGCTCTTGTTTTGTTTCTCCTCGCTGACAATTTAGATTACGTTTTTGGAAACAATTTCTCTTCCTCTTCTTCCTCCTTTTTTAAAAAAAAAATATTGTTAACAGAGGGGCCCCTGGGTGGCTCAGTTGGTTAAGCGTCCGACTTTGGCTCAGGTCATGATCGCACGGTTCTGTTTGTGAGTTCGAGCCCCGTGTGGGGCTCTGTGCTGCCGGCTGGGAGCTTGGAGCCTGCTTCGGATTGTGTCTCTGTCTCTCTCTGCTCCTCCCCTGCTCGTGCTCTGTCTCTGTCTCTCAAATATAAATAAACATTTAAAAACAATATTGCAACAGGGGTGCCTGGGTGGCTCAGTCGGTTAGGCGTCTGACTTCAACTCAGGTCACCATCTCGCGGTCCGTGAGTTCGAGCCCTGCGTCGGGCTCTGGGCTGATGGCTCAGAGCCTGGAGCCTGCTTTGGATTCTGTGTCTTCCTCTCTCTCTCACCCTCCCCCACTCATGCTCTGTCTCTCTCTGTCTCAAAAATAAATAAACGTTAAAAAAAATTAAAAAAATATTGCAACAGAAACATTGATTGCCCCATTTCAGTGGGACTGGCTGCTCTGGTGTCGTCTACTGACTCACCTGCCCTTCATTTGGGCTGCTGTGCTGTAGGAGCACGTGTAATATGCCACCAGAGCTGTTCTGATGATGCTGACGTCATTGCTTTAGCTCCGGGAGTTGAGTTGCTCCCCGACATGCAGGGAGGGGGGCTTCTTTTCTGTAACCCCTCACTATCAGCCTTTTAGTCCCTGCCCTCTGCCCACCTTGGACTTTGGATCTGAATGAGAGAAAGACTGAGTTGGAGTCAAAGAGAATGGGAAGCGAGTTTGCAGAATCATTCTGTCAGCCTCGACTTCAGGTATTAAGTGACTCCAGTTTTACAGCCCATCCTTCTCTAAAGTTTCATGATTTTCTTCTTGCCGCCTCCCTACCATTTCCTTTGACCTTGAGGGATTAAACTGTCCCCTTCGCGTGTGCTCGCGAACTTCTGGGGGACACAGCGGCTGGGTCCTGAAGGGCCTTGGAATCCTTGCGAGGTTCCTAACTCTGTGTGGTGGGCACTGTGACGGTCACTGGCAGCCTCTCCCAGGGATCCCGGCCCCGGCTCTGTTACCATCTGTCCAGCGAATCCACTTTCCAGGCTGGTGTCTAGCGCCAGAGAGTGTCTGGGGCTGCGAGAGTCCTGGTGCCATTTAAACCGACTCCAGCTTCCCGGGGATCAGTTTGCAGCCTTCGTTATCTTTTGGCAGAGCTGCCCCGTCTTTTTCTTTCTCCTCCTCTTGGGAATTAGACCACTCAAATTGAACTTGGTTTATTATTTAGGGACTTGATGGGGAGGAGTTGAGACAGTCACTCTGAGCACAGAGCACTAAGCTTCCAGGCAGATATTCTGTGTGTGTGTGTGTGTGTGTGTGTGTGTGCCTGTGCACACTTGTGCACAAGCAGCACACCCAGGAGACCGGGGGTGCTCTTGACTGTCTTGGAAGGATGAGTCCAGGATGGATGGATGTTTTTTGTAGAAGCTGCCAGAACCAAGACAGGTGCACAACACCAGTGTCACAGGCCTCGGATGGCCGGTAAGTGAAGAGGAACTTCTTCCTTTTCGTTCTTTGTTGCAGGTAATAGCAAAAAATTTAGTTGACAAATATTAGATCTTCCTGTTTCCTCTTCACAGATGGAAGTTTGTGAACCAGAACCCCCTATTTATACTTGTGTGCGATTGTGTGATCTGAGTTTTTCTTTCTTTTTTTTTAAATTGTTGATCAAGTTATTCTCGAGTGGTGGGAGTTCACCACCCACAGTTTTGCATTGCTATTATTCACCCAACTTTTCTTCATTGTTTCCTCCAGCTTTTACTATCCAGGGGGAGATCTATTTGAAGATTTCTGGCTAGGGGAGGTTTCTTCTGGGGATAGGTTTTGGAAATAGCCAGATTTTTAGTGTGAAGGTTACTGTGGAAGGCCTTATGATTTTGCCACATGTTGATAAATTGTGTAGAGCGATGTGTTTAAATCCATGGTCAATCATAGATACATTGTAGTAAAATACAGCCGAATGATTGGCTAGTGCCTAGATATAATCAATAAACTGAGAGATGTTGCTCTTTGGTTTTTTTTGTTGTTGTTTTGTTATTGTCTCTTTTCTTAACCTGCTCATTAAGAGTCCATATCAGATCGAATCTTTCTTGTTGAGATTGGCAAAATGGTAATAAGTTGTTCTTACACTTGCTTTTCTGTTCCAAGATTTAACTTAGGAGTTGGAAAACTGTGGCCCACAGTCATTCTGGCCCATTGCCTGTTTTTATAAATAAAGTTTTATTGAAACATGGGCAGACTCATATATATGTAAATATACTATCTGTGGTTGTTTTTGTGTTACAATTGCAGAGTTAAGTAGTTGTGACAGAGACTCTATGGCCCCAAAGCCTAAAATATTTCATATTTGACCCATGCTCTAGTTTGATTTCCTCTTTTACATACTTTCAAGAGATCTACAGTGATATTAAATGGGGTGTCTTTAATGGAAGAATGAATACTAGCTGTACTCAGGGAGATTTTAAACCAATCAAAATAGGAGGAAAGATATGCCTGAAACATGTATAGGAACACATATGACAAAAATATATGAAAAACTACTCAACAGATATTTATAGGACTGACCAAGTGCAAGTAGCCTGTCAGGGGCTAGGAGAGATAACTCAAGTGAAGAGAATACAATCCTATTCTCAGAGTTAACTGTTCAATAGGAGAGATCTGCTAACATAACTAGAGTGTCTAACAGGCTTTACTAGTGGCTATAGAAAAAGACACATCATAATGGGATTCAAAGGAGGTATAAATGGCTTTTATAACCCAGTCTAGTAAGTAGGTAGAAACTTTGGAAGGGAAGTTTGGAAATGATAGTGATGATTGCTTCTTCTAACAACAAAGGAGATCTTCATCTGTAGCCTCCAGCTGTTTGCTGAAGTAGACCTTTGCTTCTCTAGTACAGGGAGCCTTGGTTTTCCAAAGAAAGGATAGGAAGAATCTTAGTTATTTGATATGAGATTCACAGTTATAATAGACTCAGAGATGCCTCATTTTAGGGAGTAGATAGAAACAAAAATATGATTAAAACCAAAGTTTGCCTGGACCTAGAAGTGATATGTAGAGATCATCTACTGGTACACCACTCCTTTTACAGCTAAAGAAACTGAGGCTAAGAGATCTAGTTAGTTGTACAAAATTGTCTCCGGAGCCTAGGATTTCTGACGTCTAGGTCTTTATTAAATGTCACTGTAGTTTTCAAGCCAGATTCTCTGTGGATGTGGAGAACATCTCAGAATTATCTGCATGAAGTCTTTATGGCCTTAAACACCTTCTTTAACATGCTTGTTCTTTCCTTGATCCTCCTGAATCCCCAAATCACAGATGGGGGAGTAAAGTCTTGACAAAGCCCCTTAGGATTCTACCTGCTCCCAGCTGCCCTGTGGGACTGCTTGTTGGGCAGACTTTTCCAGGCTGGGTTGGGTGTTCTGCTCTACTGGGGCACCATCTGTTTTATACTGCTGCTGATTGGACACCCACATCAGGGTTTATTATTATGGAGGAGGATAGGAGTGGGTAGGTGAGAAAATGACCCACAGGTAGTAACAGGGGAGGGCTTGATCTTCTATTAACTGCCAACTAGTGTTCATTGTGTGTTTATTTGACAAGTATTTATTAAACACCTACTTGATTCCAGGCTCTGTTTTAGGCACTTGGGATACAACAGTGGTCTAAACAGACAAGGATGTTCCCTTTATGGGTCTCACATTCAAGGGTGCTTCACGATGGGAGGACGTTTTTCACGGGGCCACAACTTGGAATGTGGACAAGTTGATGTGCTGAACCTGAGGTAGGAAGGCCTGGGTCTGAGCACAGCATCATCTTTTTGCCATCTCCATAAGTCTGTGCATCTCTTTACTCCTCATGTCCTTTCCCTGTTGCTGAGTGTCTGTCTCTATAATATCTTCACCCTGTTCCTCTAGGAATGTCTCCTCCCTGCCTTCTTTCCTGGTTCTACTCATTCTGCTTGACCTTGGGTTCTCCTGTTAGGTTCTCCTTTCATCTCTTGCTAGAGGCCCTGATGTCAGTTGTGTGTCCTTGTGCTGGCTTCTGTGATGCTGTGCTGTCTCAAGTTTTCCAGCACCAACCCAACCCTGCTAAACGTGTTTGGCTCTGGATCCAGGGTCCCACCCAAGGGTCAGCTCACCTCGGGGAACAGCTCCATCCCTGACTGTCTGTGATCAGGACTTTTATCAAGCTGTTTCCACTTCTGTGACGGTATTTATTCACTGTGTACTAATTCACTCATTTAACAATGTTTATCGGGGCCTCCTGGGTGGCTCAGTCGGTTGAGCGGCTGACTTCGGCTCAGGTCATGACTTCGTGGTTTGTGAGTTCAAGCCCCATGTCGGCGTCTGTGCTGGCAGTCAGATTCTGTGTCTCCCTCTCTCTCTGCCCCTTCCTCACTCATGCTCTGTCTCTCTCAAAAAAAAAAAAAAAAAAAAAAAAAAAAAAATTAAAAAAATTAGAAACAAAACAATGTTTATCAGACACAATTCTAGGCAGGGACATAATGGCAAAGAAGGTCAAATCCCTGTTCTCATAGATCTCATATTTATGGATGACAAATCGGGGTTGAATTTTGGTTAAGTTCGGGGACTCATTCCTCATATGCAAAATGATGAGTTTGGAGTTTATAAACATCCTTTTTAGCTCAAACATCCATCCTTTTCAGCTCAACAATTTCTCCTTTTCAGTCACTCACTCTCTTACTCCCCACTCTCTTACTTCCTTTGCCTACAGCTGATTGATTATTATATTCAGTTAATCCTATAAAAATGACTGGGATTTTTAAAGGTGACCTAAATGAAGTGAAAGAGAGAGAAGAATGAGAATTCTTTACTTCCTGGATAAGACGGGCACCACGTGGATAGCAAAGTGGGAAGTGCTTGCCCTCTGACAGCTGGGAGTTGGGGTTCACCAGTGATTTGAGTGGGGACTCTGCCTGGGAAAAATTAACAGCGTCTACAGAAACGGTGGAGGGTGTAACAGCTGAGGGCAAGCATGTAGTAGGGCAGGGAGCTCCGTGGTCCTCACCTTATTTTAGTGTTCTGCTCTTGTACATTTTGCAAATGGAGGAAACCCAAGCAGTGCATGTTTTATGGTTTGAGAAGAGGAAAGAGAAGACAGAGGAGCTGTTTGAGTTTATCTTAGGTGAAGTTAAGAATCTTGTTTTACTAGTTTGTTGGTAATAGAATGGCTAGAGCTGGAAAAGATGATTAAATTCATAAATACTCGATGATCATTCTGGATCTAGCAACCATGCATGCCAATTTCAAATAGCGTATTCTGTTGTCTCCATAAATAATCCTGTCGTCATAACCTGCATGTCAATATTTAGTTCAGAAAGTATAATGACTGGTTGCTATTATTGTCTACAAGGCATGCTACTAAATTATCTTGTCATCCAATTCAATTTTTACCATTATCTCTTTGGCAATTTTGTTGGAAGAAACTAGTAACTTGTAAATCATAAAAGGCTAATAATCCCAGGCGTAATTTCTTCCTTTACCAGGTGTCTTTAAGATGCCTTATATCAATTCTGACTACTATTTTTCTAAAGGTTTTTAAAGGACGGGATCATGATTTGTATGATGGGATTAGGTGGAGAATGGTGGGTTTTAAATTAATTTCTGATAGTGTGTAAAGAGTATATTCCTTTGAGAGAATTGAAACCACAGAAAAACATACAGAGGAAAAGAAAATTTCCCATGCCTTGCCCTTTCCCAAGAAATAATACTGGAACGTAAGAGGACATGAGGAGGAGATACTGCCTGTCTTATTATGCTCTGTTTCTGTGCCAAGAAGTGCTTGGCAAACAGCAGACATGCAGTAAATATTTGTGGAATGAATAAATGACTGTTTTGTGTATTTCCTTCAAGTCTTTTTTTCTATATACATATGTATGAAGATTATATAATAATGATTACATTTACATCTTTGAATCATACTCTGTATTTCAGTTTTGTATCTCCCTTTTTTTCATTCCAACCAGGGGTGTGTTTATATTCAGGAGGTCTTTGAGGGATCAGAAGAAAGTACAATGAAAATAGCATTACATATGGAATGATTTAAGAATGCTTTGTTTATATTTCAACTCTTGGTGATTAAGAAATCTGAAGTTGATGCTTTTCTTTTGGGCTTTACTTCACCATCTATGCAACTGTGTTTGTAGAATCCTTACTTAGGTGCAGCTAGTTACTGTTCCACGATGATGGTGAGCTGGTGATGTATAGGCAAAGTTAAGAGCTCAGATTCTGAAGTCAGAAAAACCTAGATCTGAAATTTTTCTCTTCCAGAGGACGAGATTATGTGACCTTGGGCAAGTGTCTTGCACTTTATAAATCTTATTTCCCCGTCTGTAACATGGGTTTGCATTTATTAGATAGGCTAGCTAGAGTATGTTGCCATTAAAAAAAATAACCCCTGGAATCGAATTGGTTCAGGACAATGAGAGTATTTTTCGCTTACACAAGTCTGAGTCAGGTCTGGGCAGGTGGTGAGGGCAGGGAGGCTGGGGTGGAACGCTCTCCTCTTTCGAATGGCTCCGGATCCAGGTTACTTTCTTCTTGTGTTGCTGCCATCCCATCTCCGCGTGTGACCTTTAATGTCTCTGCAGCAAAGGAGGAGAGGGCCTGGTGTGGCACCCAGCTCTGAGCTGTCTCAACATCAAAGTTACACATTCGGTATCACCTCTGCTCACATGTCATTGTGTAGATCTAGGCATAGAACCGCACTCAAGTACATGAACCGGAAGTAAAGTTTTCAGATGCTGAGGAAGAAAAGGAGACCCAGGCACAGGCGAGCGCTAGTAGGTTTTGCAACAGAACCTAATAGCTGTACCTTCAACAAATGTTGGTATAATCCAAACCTTCACCAGCCTGTGATTGAAAAAGAAGATTAATGCTTTGGTTTTTAATCTTAAATTACTATGACAAGGGACCTCACTAGCCAAATTGCTAGAAATTAACCCCCCTCAAAATACCTTTCAGTGATTTGAGGAATTCTCGGGGTCCTACTCCTGGGTATTTTCTAAGAGGTCTTTTAGATTTCCCTGTCCTCGTGCCTCCTCTTACCCTTTGGCTAACTCTGCTACCATTGAGAGGACTGTGCCTGCCTGTCTGTCCTGCACTGGTCACTGCCACTAAGTCTTCTTCTCATGTTCTCCCTGGCTCCCTTTAGGACAGTCACCATGAGGCTCAGTTTATTTATGTATTTATTTTTTTAAATATGAAATTTATTGTCAAATTGGTTCCCGTACAACGCCCAGTGCTCATCCCAACAGGTGCCCTCCTCAATGCCCATCACCCACTTTCCCCTTCCTCCCACCCCCCATCAACCCTCAGTTTATTCTCAGTTTTTAAGAGTCTCTTATGGTTTGGCTCCCTCCCTCTCTAACTTTTTTTTTCCCCTTCCCCTCCCCCATAGTCTTCTGTTAAGTTTGTCAGGATCCGCATAACAATGAAAACATATGGTGTCTGTCTTTCTCTGTAGGACTTATTTCACTTAGCATAACACTCTTCAGTTCCATCCATGTTGCTACAAAAGGCCATATTTCATTCTTTCTCTTTGCCAAGTAGTATTATATCGTGTATATAAACCACAATTTCTTTATCCATTCATCAGTTGATGGACATTTAGGCTCTTTCCATAATCTGGCTATTGTTGAAAGTGCTGCTATAAACATTAGGGTACGAGTGCCGCTATGCGTCAGCACTCCTGTATCCCTTGGGGAAATTCCTAGCAGTGCTACAGATGGGTCATAGGGTATGTCTATTTTTAATTGTTTGAGGAACTTCACACTGTTTTCCAGAGCGGCTGCACCAGTTTGCATTCCCACCGGCAGTGCAACAGGGTTCCCATTTCTCCACATCCTCTCCAGCATCTATAGACTCCTGATTTGTTCATCTTAGCCACTCTGACTGGCGTGAGGTGGTATCTCAGTGTGGTTTTGATTTGTATTTCCCTGATGAGGAGTGACATTGAGCATCTTTTCATGTGATGAGGCTCGGTTTATAGGGCCATACTGAAGCCTTGAGGGTAAAACAAGCAAGACCCAGAGAGTAGCTCATCCTCATTACCGGACGTCTTTGGACTCACGGAGATTCTGACCTAATCCTAACTTCAGAGTCTCGTGTTATGCTGATTCGGGGCTCGCCTCCACCTCTTCTCACTAGTTTAAGCCTCTTCATGCCTGAGAGTCAGACCCTTAGTGGCCTGGGGAGAGGACCAAATTAACAGACTTCCCTGCCCTATTTCAAGGCATTAAAACAAAACCAAACTAACAACAATAACAAAAAACCGTATTCTTCCCAGGATGGCTGCCAGTGAGAAACTCATTTCCCGTCAGGGTCGATTTCACAGTGTGGCTTGGCCCCCTTATCCCTGAGAATATGATGCAATAATTCACAGTGCATGAATCCAAATCTGGGTTATTTGCACTCAAATCATGTCACTCTGGAATCCAACAGCCTATCCATGTTGTTCTTGGTTAAGTCTGTATTACCTTCCCGTGGCTTTTCCTCCAGGGGCCAGACGAGGGAAGGTGGGGCCTTATCTCCTGTCCTGATATCCTGACTTCTGCTTCATCTCCCGAGAGCAGCTACCTGGACAATACAAGCATGGTATCTCAAGAACAAACCAGAATTTCAAGGATTGGTCAGTTCTAAATCAAACTTGGGAAAAACAAAAACAAAAAACAAAACCAGTTCTGTGTCTGCAGACACAGTTCTGTTAATGCAACCAATTTCCCATTATTAAATAGATGCCTAATATGTTAGAGTGAGTTTTCACCCTGGATGTCTTCTTTGGATTCAGGCTTTCCCAAGAAGAATGGGAAGGTACGTGTTGCCTTCCATCTGTGTCTATGAAGGGCTCACCAAAGCAATCCTTTCTGTAACAAAGATTCATGCTGCCCAAAAGATTAAAAAAAAGAAAACAAAACAACATTCTTCACTTTCTAAGGGAGAACCCCCAAAAACCCCTTTGGATGTTTTTACAAGCTTCATGTCAATTTTAGTCTGGTTTGTACCAGCCCTCCCTTACATTAGGTATTATCATTATAATAAAACAGATTTACATTTTTCTTTCTTTGTCTTTCCCTGCATCACTTTATTTAGTCAACTCTGTTATATATAGAATTTTAGTCCTGCGAGTGGTTACTTCTGGGGTCGAGCCCTTTTTGCTCACACATACACTTAATTTTTTCTTCTCAACTCCAGTTTTTTTCTTAGTAACTTAATCCCCTTTCTTGTGGTAATATTGAGTAAAGCATAAGCTATTTATATCCCGGGGTCTTCATTCCATGAGCATTATGTTTGTGGTTTGCCTCTCAGTCTTGTCACGTGGGTCAGCCTGCCTCTGCACCCGGCTCTGTGTGCGAAGGTCCTGTGTGTCTGTGGGGCAGGGTGGAGGCAATGCAGAGCTCCCATAGATGTTCTCGTGCACATCTGGCCACCGTGCTGGGTTCCAGCACTTGGGTTTGCCAGCACTTGTCTAATTGAAGCTCTGTTTCTGCCCAGAGCGACTCTCAGGTTTACTGCTGCTGCTTCTAGTGCAAGGAGACCCTAACTAAGAAGGATTTTAAAGTCCTATTTCTTTCTGCTTTTTTCCCCCTTTTGGAGGTGAGAGCTCACCCACCACTGCCAGAGCTGACAGAATTGGAATGGCAGTAGGTGGGTGAGGGGGGTGGGGGTAACAAGAGAAATGGCAGTCATCAGTCTGGGAACAATCTCTGAGCCAGAGAACTGCCTTTGGCATATAAGAACAATATGAGAGAGTTTGTCTGTGCCTCCTTGGAAGGGGCTATGCTATAAATCCGACTCAAGCCAGGAACTGTTTATGGGAGATCATTATTAAAGAACATATACCTGCTTTTTCAATTAGTACGGGCTTGGTGAGATAAGGAGTTGGGCCACTAAGAACTGTTGTTCTTTGGTTAACTTTCCCCAGCTATCCATAAGGCAAATCTAAATTCTCGACAGGAATCTTTTTCTGAGAATCAAGATAATGCTTATGTATTGCATTAGTAGGTGTAAAAGCACTAACAAACCTAGGGCTTTGTTGTTAGATGGCAGCCCTGTGTTTTTCAGCATGGCTGGAATAAAGAGGTTTTATTTGTGTTAACTGTTGACTGTGTTTTCCCAAGTCACCCAATGTTTCAGATTCATGAAATTGGAATGAGCTTCCACATTTGTCAAGAGAGTTAGAATAACTGGATTCAACCCCTGAGCCCATAAGGGCCTGTCGTTCTCAGTGATTCAAATGGATATTTGGGTACAGGTGGGCATGTGTGGTAAGCAGGTGCCATGCAGATTCTGCACCTGTGGTTTGTTTGGTCTTATCAGGCAGGCACAGATGCCTCTTGGAGCGTCGACCGCATCGTGCTTGTGGATGAAACCTTTTTGCGGAAACCACGACCTCACCACGATCCTAACAAGAAGGAGTCCGTGTACAGAGAGATGTGACATATTAAGAATCAGAAGCTGGGATAAGCCAGAAGGAATCTTGTGGGATTAACTTTCTTCTTTAAGTTGGGTAATGTTTTTTACATACCCTCTTTTCAAGCTTCAGCATTTCACTTGTCCATCTGCATTTTCTCTAACTACTGCAAATGTCAGGTTTGTGTGAAGAGGCATCTGTAAAGCTGTTGGCATGAATAATACCCCTGATATTTATGTGCAGGAGAGAGTGCCTGTGGTGGGCTGACTTTCACACACTTACTATCTTTTACTAATTAGAACCAAGAAGATAGCGTACCAAGACCTTTAATGTGCACACCACCTCTGATGTGCAGAATTGGTTTTCTCCTTCTTGGTTTTTGTTTTGTTTTTTAATTTTCTAAATTGTTTTTATTATTTATTTTGAGAGAGAGAGAGAGAGAGAGAGAGAGAGACAGAGCGTGAGTGGGGGAGGGGCAGTGAGAGAAGGAGACAGAATCCCAAGCAGGCTCCAGGCTCTGAGCTGTCAGCACAGAACCCAATGCGGGGCTCGAACTCACAAACCGTGAGATCATGACCTGAGCTGAAGTCGAATCCTCAGCTGACTGAGGCACCCAGGCACCCCATCCTTTTCGGCATTTCTGATCGGGGAGGAGGCAAGATTGTCGAATGGCGTGCAGCAGGCTGCAGTGGTGATGTCCTGCTACTCTGGGACAACTCTTCACTGGTCTGCTGATGTGTATTTTTCTATCTCAAAATAACCCTGCAAGTGGGGATTTATTAGCCCTTTTTATAGATGAGGAAATTGAGGCTCAGAGAGGTTAACTAATTCACCCAATGATGCAGAATGTGATAGACTGGAATTTCGACCCAGAGCCACTTCTAAAGCCCATTCTCTTTATTTTTTTATATGTTTATTTAATTTGAGAGAGAGAGACAGAGACAGAGAGAGAGCATGCAAACTGTGGAGGGGCAGAGAAAGATGGAGACAGGCTCTGTCCTGTCAGTGGAGAGCCCCATATGGGGCTTGATTGCGTGAAGCGTGAGACTGTGACCTGAGACAAAAACAAGAGTCAGATGCTTAACTGGCTGAGCCCTCCAGGCGACTCTGGAAGCCCATTCTGCTTCCAGTGTCATAGCTGCCTGACAAACAGTGTGGCGGGGTAGTCAAGGCAGCTTTTGCAGGAGAGAAGCCTCATTCTACGTGGATTTAGTGTATGTTGGATGGTTATTTAAAATTACAGTCATCAGCTGAGCATGGCAATACCAGCAAGTCACAGAAGCTTTCCAGAGATGTTTCCTTGGGCTGAATATTTGCACAACTTCTGAACACACTGAGCAACCGCGCCTGGGGCTGATTGTTGTGTAGGTGGAGAAGGACTGGGCCGGTCAAGGTAATTGCTAGTTTCCATTCTTTACGGTGAGACATTCTCTGATTCTTTAGTTTTGAGGCAGGGAGGAGTGTTTGCGGTGAATCCCAGGAGACAACTTGATGGACGTTCCCTCTACACCTGCCGCTGCTGAACCGCTTTGCTGGGGGCTGAAGTGAAGACACAGGGCAGCCAGGCTGATGCCCCCGGGGAGTTTCTTATGCAGCCTGACCTCAGGCATCCTCCCTGTGCAGATTCCTCACATCAGACATCTTGCATTCATGCCAAGCAATACTGATTCAGTCTCCCTCCCCCCCCCCCCCCGAATAATGGGAATAAAAGCAGAAGCAGGAGATAGAGGAAGCTGGTCTTTCATCCAGAATTAATAAACCAAATAAATTTGTTTCTCAAGAATGTAGATTTCTACGGCGTGTCTCTCAGGTCTGCGTAAACAGAATTTGTGCTTCAATTTCTCAGAGTCCTTCATTTCTAAATTGTCTCATGGGGCTCTAAGTAGAGGAGATCGCCAGATTTAACTTGCTGTGCAATGCCGTGTGGGTTTGCTCTTTGACTTTTATTCCACAGCAAGTGCTTAGTGGCTGTTGTCTGTGCAGTGAGATGCTTCTTTTTTCCTTGCCCAACCTTGAAAGTTGTGTTTGAGTGGAGCTGCTGGGCAATACCAGGAGGAAGAATTGAAAATTAGAGTAGTTAGTTCTCAGTAACCGGAGAGAGACCGCAGCATTGCCTTCTCTGGACTGTCGGTTCCATGCTGCAAGTCGCAAACACAGACTGGAAAGCAGATGCCCACTCGCATATACTCTATGGGCAAATAGGAAAAACAGGAAAGAAGGGACTTGGGAGGCATATCACCGAAACTAACTGTCTCCGGACAGTCTGGAGGATAAAAGCCACCGGGAGGACCTAATACACATATTCCTGTAAAAACATTGCACATTTTACATGTGCCCAGAACCTTCATAGCCACCTCTCGTTGGCCATTCTGACTCTGTCTGTTCTGTCGGCAAGAGGGATGAGAGCTGAAGGCAGCTCCTTGGGAAATTAGCAGGAGATCCAGAGATCAGTCCCCAGAGAAGTCCTGCACGAGGTCCCACACGAAGCCTCTGTGATCTCTAATTCCTGCTGTTTTATTATTTTTTTCTCTTAAATCACACTGCAGCTCTGAAAAATCCAGGGAAGACTAAGCTTTTTTGAGTTAGAGTTTTAAACATGGAAGGGGGCTTAGAACTTATTTTGTTCATCTTTTCATTTCAGAAATGAGGAAAATGAGACCCAGGGAGATGTGACTTTTACAGAGTTGAACAATGCTGAGGTCCCAGCTAGTCTATAAAATACCTGGTGTGAATTTACAAAAATGCACCATGGGAGAACACGGCCCTTCGGGGCACGTGGCTTGGCAAGCTGAGGTGTCTTTGTGCAAAGGAAAAGATGCCCTTCTTTCAGGTGGACACAGAGCCAGGCAGGACATGTGGCTTAGATGGCTGAGCAATGGGACAGATCTCCGCTCCTGATCCCTGATTTGAGATGCACTAACCGCACATACTGTCTCAAGTGGTTCTGCATTGTTTTCCCAGTTCATTTAAAACAGATTTGGATGGAAAACAATACTGGGTGAGGGAGTAAGCTTTCCATTAGGTAGATGTGGGTGTCCATATGTCTACTAATTGCCCTCAGTTGGTATAAATCAATCAGACCCGGGACACAAGGGTGAATCTTTCTTTCTTTGCAGTTATAGGCATGAATAATGAGGATGAAACCAGACCTGAATGTGCTGGTTTGACTGATGATCGACATTTTCAAATTGTAGCAAAGAAAAGAGACTTAATGAAAGTCTGGCAAACTTCACAATGAATATCTGGTGAATTGGATGTGAAAAGGAAAGGAAAAAACCCTCACCTTTTCAGTGTATTAAAAAAGAGCATTCATGCAAGACAGGGCTGGTAAGTTTGAAGAACTGTTTTCCAAGCTTCTATCAACACCAGAGAATTTTCTCTGGGGGCCAGAATCTGAATGGACAGTCAGGTTGGTGTCAGTGGTTCATGATGAAAGCTTATAAACATACCTCCCCTCCACCCACATTACTACAAATACATTTTACTAATAGGACATTTTATATTGGGAGACAGATGTCACTATAACATTTACCAGTAGTGAATCATTCTTTGGGGGTGAAAATAGCCCCGCATTAGAGTGACTAGACCCTTCTCGTAAACTGCCTTTGAGTAGCCCAAAGTTCCCTTTTGTATAACTCATTACTCTTTTAACGTCAACAATTATTTGTAGGTATGCATTTAGTGTGTGTCTTCCACAGTAGCCTGGAAAGGCCGTATAGCACAGTGCCTAAGGGTTTAGACTTCGAGGCGGTTTCAAAGCCACTTCTGTCACTCAGCAGCTGTGTGACACCAGTTAAGTCCCTTAATCTCTCTGTGCTTCATTCTGCACCTACAAAATGGTAATCCTCATAGGACATATTTCATAGGGCTGTATACTGGGTGTATTAAATGAGGCCGTCCTGTGATTGTTAGCCGCATGGCCGGAATGTGGAAGTCCCTGACAGAAGTGTCGGCTGCTACTGTTGATGGAACTGGAAGGGACTGTTTCTGTCTTAGGCCCTCTGTTATTCGCAGAGTGTGGGGCACATAGATAAACATTTGGTTGAATAAATTAATGGTCTCATTTCTTCGTAGCTCTAGTGCAGTGAAGCCTCAGATTGCCAACAATGTTACGTGTGAAATTAGCTCCCATGTGGCTGGGCCTTTTCCACGGTTGGTGTATCTATTCTGTCACACTTCATTTAACTCCAGATTGATCTGCCCTCACATAAAGACAGTAATCTATAGGGAGCTGGAGCTCTGGTTCTTAGCTTCTTAAAAATTGACAGCTATTGTTAAGAGGTATTTCAAAATATGGTATCCAAATAATATGCAGGGAAATAGGAGATGTGTTTTGAGCTGATAAGTGCTGGAGAAAGGACCAAATCAGGGATTCTGGGTTGCAGTCCCAAGATCATCAGTGATTTCACTTCACCTGTTTAAACATAACTTTAGTTTTTAAATTTTTAAATTTTTTAAATGCATTTATTTTTAAATTTTTAAAATGTATTTATTTTGAGAGAGTGAGCAGGGGGAGACAGGGAGAGTGAGAGAGAGGGGGAGACAGGGAATCCCAAGCAGGCTTTGTGTTGTCAGCACAGAGCCTGACGTGGGGCTCAGACTCACGAACCGTGAGATCGTGACCTGAGCTGAAATCGAGAGTGGGACACTTAACTGACTGAGCCACCCAGGCGCCCCAAACATACCTTCATTTTTTTTAAATGAAGGATTGATTAACCTGTATGATCCTCAAGGGCTTTTCTTGTTTTTATATTTTATGATACTAAGGTTTTAGTTATTTTTGTTAATTCCTTAAGTGCACTGATACAGATACAGCTTTAAATAACAGATAGAATGCAGGTTCGGTTTCTGCAAATAGTGTTTCTTTATATTCTGAGGAATCCTTCCATGAATATTTCCTGTCAATCAAGAATCTTTTCTAATGTGAATAGTTTTCTTCCAATGTCTCTGCTTTGAAAATTTGCATGCATTGTGTTTTTTTTCTTAAATAAAGCCATCTAAATGTTTTCAAATAAATCTAACACCACTTAGTGAGTATATACATGACCAGCATAAGAAGCTAAGTATTTTGGGATTTACATTTTTTAAAAAACACTGTCACATTTCTTGCCATCCAGTTCTGCTCCTGCTCAGCATGGAGCTTCCTGACCAAGTGTTTTGGGCCTCTAGTTTTTGGAGTTGGTTCACAGATCGCTCCAACTTCTGGTTCACCCTGACTTACAAGAGATAAGAAATAAAGATCATTTAAAAGCACTATTATTGACGAGGTGAGGGCAGGTATTAAAAAAAACTGGACAGGGTGCTTATCGCTTCCTGCGGTCCATGTGACCTCTGATTAATTTAATCACAGCTCTGTATCTAATGTCAAGGGCCTGACACAAGGTCTTGATTGACAAAATCTATTTCCTCATATTCATTCAGGCCCCTTGGAAGCTAGGGACTTCTGATTAAATTAAGCTATTTTTTTTTAAAAGTTTATTTATTTTGAGAGAGAGTGAGAGAGCGAGTACACGAACGGGGGAGGGGGCAGAGAGAGAGAGAGAGAGAGAGAGGGAGAGAGAGAATCCCAAACAGCCTCCGCGCTGTCAGGGCAGAGCCCAACGCTGGGCTCGATCCCACGAACCAGGAGATCATGACCTGAGCTGAAATCGAGAGTCGGATGCTTAATCAACTGAGCCATGCAGGCACTCCTAAAATAAGCTATTTTTATAACCTGCAGAAGATCCTGTATGGTCAATCTCAAGTTCCCTTTGCTTCCAGTATTTGTCCTAGATGTTTGTATGCTTAGGACAAACATCTAGTATGCTATTTGTGGGTTTATTGTTTGACCTTCTCATATGAAAAGGTTTTAAGTGTTTTCTGTTTCCGCTATTTTAAAAGTTAAATTTATTGACTGCCAAACTCTTGGGTGTATTTTCTCCTTTATTCTTCAGAGCAACCTGATGAGGTAAGAATGACTGTTAATCCCATTTTACCTTTTCAAAAATAAGCTGCAGAAGAACTAAATAATTTTCCCACTGTCAAACAGCTAGTAAGAGGTTGGGCCAGATCTGAAATTCGGATTCATTTGTCTCCAAAACCCTTGCCTAAGCCTTAAGATAGAAACCTAGCCTCTTACAGAAACCTAGCTTATTAACAGAGATTGCTTGCTGGGTATATTCTGTTTTAATATTGGAAATGGTTTATTAATGTTCTCGGCATTTATATTGGTCAGGCTGCAAAATCTGTTTGGACATTTATTAAGAGAGTGAAGCCAAATTAATGATGTCTTCTCTGAATTTTCCCTTGGCTTATCTTGGGAGAAGTTAGAATAAGCCAAGCAGGGAAGGAGAAGCGGGAGGAGTGTGTGTGTGTGTGTGTGTGTGTGTGTGTGACGGGATTAAACAAGTTAACACCGTGTTCCCCAGAGTTGACTGGCCCCACACACAGCACATATGATCTGAGTGCAGAGCCCTGTGTAGTGTGGTCAGACACGGTCATTCTTTGTTTTTAGCCATTGTTCTATGCTGTGATCGCTGTGCCAGAGGCAGGGGCCAGGAGAGTCCAGCATCGCTGACGTGGTGTTCTGCAGCCATCGGTATTCAGCATGGGTCACTATCCTGGGCTCCCAGTCCCTTCATTTTTCAGGAGTTGTTGCCCTTCCTGTTGTTGGGCTTGGAAGGACCCATAGTGTCTGTTCCGACTAGTGTCTTTAATGTCACATTTGGAGGACTGGGAGTTAGGGTTTTTGCTTCCTTCCTTCCCAGAATTCCTTTGGGCTTCATACATAATTTGGTCCACTTTCTTCATAGGGACCAGTTTTACATACTGGCACTTCTTAATCCCAAGAAAATGGCTTGCTATTCAATTGACATTTCAATGCCTAAGAGGTGGCTTTGTGCCACCAAGAAAATATAATTTCTTTTAAAGAAAAAGTTAAAGGAAGAACCCCTCTACCTCATAGATACTATAAGTGTATAGCAGAAAGTGCTGGAACACAGGTATATCAGGGTCCCAGGAGAGCTCAGAAAGGGCCCCCTGACTAAATCTGGAGGACTCAGACGGAGCTTTCTGGAAGGATGACTTCTGATCTGGTCTTGAAGAATGATTAAGATTAAACAAGGTAGAAAAAGGTGGAAAGAGTTTTCAGGCAAGAGCACAGTGTGAACAAAGAAAAAGGAACAAACTGATGGTTTGTAAAACAAAATCAAAATAGATTAATATCACTAAAGCACAAAACACGTGGTAGAGGATGGCAGATAGGTTTGAACACATGGTAAAAGTTCTGATATGGAGCCCTAAAATGCAATGCCAATGAGACTGAAGTTTATTTTAGGCAATTGGACACCCCTGAAGGGTTGTCAGTGGGACAGATATGTTTTTCATGTTGATAACTCTAATGGTAGCATAAAAGATGCATTTCAGGAGCAGTAGCTAGAGTAGAGGCAGAGAGACTTAGTTAAGAGATAGATGAGAAAGGGCCCACCCAAGTAGTGGTCATGGGGATGCAGAAGATTTTCAGATTATGTAGAAGGACTAATTGACAGGCCTTGATGATTGATTGTGATGTGTAAGGAGAGAGAGTAATTACCATATATTTATTGACCATTCTCCTTTGTGCCAAGCATTTTAAAGTTCTTGGGATGTAGAAGTCTGGAATTCTAAAAACCTAGAGAATAGTTGCAACATCTCCCCTTATGGATGAGTTATCTATTGCTTCATAAGAAGTAACTCCATGCATGGCAGAGTAGAATAATTAAACTCTCAGCTTTCTGGCCAGTTAACTGAAAAAGGAAATCCTGTATAGCCAGAAAATAGTAAGGAAACAATGAAAAGGGAGAAGTTTTTAAAAAATGGCACCACAAAGTTGTTTATAAACTCCCAGGCTCACCCCCAAGCTATGAAGGAAGGTGTCTGACCCTAGTCAGCACGCCAAAGTCTTTGAGAACTGAATTCACCAACAGAGCACCATTCAAATGTCAGAGTAGCCATTGGGTGGCACACGCTTGAGACAGGTCTAACTAGTGTGCTGCACACGTTTTGAGAACTCAACTAATTGAACTAACATTGAATCATATTACACAGAAGACACAAGCTTGTGGTAAGAATCTAATCAGGTTGATTGCCCATTAAACCTGATTATGTTCCACAGGATTCAAGTAAGAACCAAAATCTCATAACATAATATTCAAAGGGTCTAAGTTAAAAAAACTACTCCAAAACTTCGTGGCTGAAAAAAATCTATTTGTGGGTTAGGGATCCAGGAATGGCTTAGCTGGGGATCTCTGTCTCAGTGTTTCCCATGAGGTTGTAGTCAGCCTGTTGACTGGGCTAAAGTCATCTCAAAACTTAGCTGGATCTGGAGAATCTGCTTCCATATCACTCATGTGGCTAATGGCAGACCATGGTTGGTCTCTTGTCTTAGGGGCCTTCCCATGGGGCTGCATCATAATGTGACAGCTGATTCCCCAACAGTGGAAGCAATTGAGAGATGTGAGAAAGAGTGCCCAAGTCAGAAACTATAATCCCCATCTTGGAAATGACATCCTGTCACTGCGGCTGTATTCTCTTACAAGGAAGTCCATAAGTCCAGCTCACACATAAACAGAGGAAATCACACAAAGGCCTGAATGCCAGGAGATAGGAATCCCTGGGGACCATCTAAGGGGCTGCCTATCACACCTGTCTGAGTACAAGGCAAGACATTAACAAGATCAGGAGTACAATTGAAAAAGTAGATTTTAGGGGGCTAATGAGTTCTGTTTCATAAGTGAACTGTTGCCTATTCAAGTAGACATTTGCAGCAACATTAGTACTGGACATGTAGACTGGGGAGGGGGTAATAATTATGTTATAGGTGGATTTGAAGCTGTCAAAGTGGTGACCACCGTACCTTCTTCAGATCATTGCCCAGAGGACACCCTTCCAATGATGTCTCTCCTGACTAATCAAGTTAAAATTGTAACCCTTCTTTTTCACTCTCAATAGCTCACCTCACTTATTATCTTCTATCATGTTAATGCTTAATTATTTGTTTTTTGTCTTTTTTCCCCCACCTAGAATGCAAGCTCCACAAAAGCAGAGTTCTTTTTGTACACTGACATATCTTAGTGCTTAGTAGAGTACCTGATGTATAGTTAACAATAGTTCTGGAACAAAGGATAAAGTTTTCCACAGATACAGTATCCTAGCCAAAAGGTGGAAGCAACCCAGGTATCCACTGATGGATGAATGGATAAAAAAATGTAGTACCTACATACAATGGAATTTTACTCAGTCTTAGAAAGGAAGAAAATTCTGACACCTGTTATAGATGAACCTTGAAGATACTATGCTAAGTGAAAATAAGCCAGTCACAAAAAGGACAGGTATTAGGTGATTCTAGTTACCTGAGGTACCTAGAGTAATCAAATTCACAGAGACAGAAAATAGAATGAGCATTACCCAGGGCTGAGGCTAAGGAGGAATGTGGAATTAATGTTGAATGGGTAAGAGAGTTTCAGTTGGGGAAAATGAGAAGTTCTGGAGATGGACAGTGATGATGGTTTCACAAACAATGTGGATGTACTTAATACCACAGAACTATACACTTAAAAATGGTTAAATGGTACATTTTATGTATATTTTGGCACAAAAAAATTTCAGAGTTGTAAATATACTTAAATAAGATAAGCACCAAGGATGCCTATTGGATTTACCAACACTGAGACCACTGGGGACCTTCATGAGAACAGGCTCAGTGGGTGCTCATAGTAGAGGCTAGATTGTAGTGGGTTGAGGAGGGATTGAGAAGCTGGGGGATACAAGCTGCAGGAGCCTTCTTTACAAAGGTTGAGTGAGATTTGAGAATGTTTTCAGCCTGGGGGGAGTAGTGGCAATGTGTGTAGTGTGTGTGTGTGTGTGTGTGTGTGTGTGTGTGTGTGTGTATGTGTGTGATGGAGAGAATCAGTGAAGGGTTGGGAGGCCACTTGGAGATACATCTACTAAATCATAAATGAACAATAATTTAAAGGTGGGTCAGAGAAAGCGAGGAAGGATACTAAAGCAACCTCTCACGTCCACCCTTTTGTACAATGTCCAAGCTTTCCAAATAGCTAGAGATGTGGTACATGGGGAGGTTCGAAGCAAATAGTATAGTGACTTCAGATGAGTCACACAGTCTGCATCATTCAGAGGGTGTCTGTCAGATCCCAGGAACTTCTTTTAAGTCTAAGCTCCACTGCACTGTGGACAGAGGTCATTGGTTTTGGGCAGTTAGGACCACAGGTAGTAGGGCAGTTGTCATAGTGAAAGCCTTTGATAGAAGTGAATAACCTATTGATCATTCTTCTAGTAGGTGATAATTGTGAGAGCCTCTGATTAAAATATTTTACCATAACAAATACATTCATTGTATGCAAAGTACTCAGGCGTTGCAAATCAGGCAAGGTTTAAAATGAGTCAGGATTACATTCCTGGTCTCTACCACACAGACTGCAACATGACCAAACTCAATTTAAAATGTTTTCGTAGAAGAGCTGTAAGACTCCACGGTATGAAAGGCATAAAAATGTACATTTACAAGTGTCTATTGAAAAGCAGTTATAAATACTATTGTGAGACTAGATCACTCTTTGGCCTACAAACTAGTATTTACATAACGAGCATTAGCTTAGCAGGTGCCAAATGCGATGGAATGACAAATGGCAGAACTACAGGTTTTTAAGAACTGTGAGTAGGTTTTTAAAGTATTGTTGTCAACAAATGGAAACTTTTACTAAGACATGAAATATTTACCATTGAATTAAAGACTGTTTGGTAAACATGCACGGTTCATTTAGAGTTACATGGTCCGACTAGAGCATGAGCATTTAGTTGTAGGGAAGGCCTGACCAACCAGGGTTTATAATAGAGATATGGTCTGGGTTTTTATTGGGGGACCAGCAACCCTGGGGTTAATTTCAGCAGATTCTGGAGGGTCAGATGGGCCAAACTCCACGTAGAAGATCTGTGGTCTGTTCAGTGGCCAGACTTAGGAAGCTGAGAAAGGAAACATCATGGGAACAACTAGTTTCAGAAATCAAGGTTAGGCAAGATCAAGGACTTGAGGAGAAAATGTAAGTTGAGATAATGGCATTGACATCAGAATACAGATGTTGGCCTGAATTTGGGAGGAAAGGAACTGGCCCACAGTTTATTTTAGAGTTGGGGGTTTAGTTGGTATGGCTGTGCTGGGGCACATCTGAGGATAACGATGATGACCAGCACATTACTGATAACAACTGACATTTCTTAGGTCTGTTTCCTGTGCCAGGCACTGCTAATTCAACAAATATTTTTAGTACCTAGTCTGTGCCTAGTGCTGAAGAAACAATAAATAGACAGAGTTCTTGTTCTCATGAAGATTGACAATAAATGCATAGGCAAATGTATAGGAAATTGGAGAGTGATAAGCACTTTGAAAACCAGATGAAGCAGAATGAACAGAACAGGGCTGGGGAAGGGGGAATAATCTCATGTAGGATGCTGAGGAAAAGCCTGGCGTTTTGAACAAAGATTAAATATTAGTATGGGAACAAGCCAGACAGGGTTGGGGAAGCATGTTTTGAACAGAGGGAAGAACAGGCATTAAGACCCTACGGTGGGGAATTGCTGACAAATATGAGGAGCTGTGATGAGGTGAACCAGTAGGAAAGGAGGGCTAGATCCTGCAGTGCCTTGCTTGTGGTCATTTTAAGGGCTCTGTTTTTTAATCTAATGAAACAGGAAGCCATCGGAGGCTTCTCTAAGTTTTCTGAAACTTTAGCTATCTTATCCTCCCCAAACTTGTGTGACATAGACAACATTATTATCCCCTTCTTATTTTAAAGAAGAAGCTGAGACATAGAGAACTTAAGTGAATTGCCAAAGCAGCAACGAAGGTTTGGAACGAAGACGTTAACCCAGGCGGTCTGATTTTAGAGCACGTACAGGTTGCATAGGAGGGATTACAAGGAGATGCAAGGGAAATTTTGAGGGTTGTGAATATGTTCGTTATCTCGATGGTGGCGATAGTTTCATGCATGTAGATGTATGTTAACACTCATCAATTGTACACTTCCAATATGTGATGTTTGTTGTGAGTCAAATATACCTCAGTAAAGTTGTAAAGAAAAATGTTTTTAAAATGTGGGAGAGGCCCTCAAGTGTTTTAAAGCACAGGAGTCACATTCATATTTTGTGAAGGATGGACTGGAAATCAGTTAGAGACCCACCACAAATTGAGGAATTGAACTGAGGTAATAGAGAGAGGAAGAGGAAGCGGGCTTGACTGGAGGGTTGACAAGACCTGGAGACTATTTGGAATGAGGGGAGAGAGAAAGAAGGATTCCGGAATGACTTCCAATTTGGGGGCTTCATCTGAAGTGAACTCTGGTGCCATTAACCACAATGTAAAACTGGATGTTCTGAAGAAAGATGGTGGCAGTTGTAGACATGCTGAAATTGGGGTGTCTGTTAGCTGTGCAGGCCAATAGATAGCTTAACTTGGGGAGACTTCTAATCTAGAAATAGAGGTTCGGGAGTCAGTATGTGAGGTTATTTAAACCATAGGGCAGAGGGGCGCCTGGGTGGCTCAGTCGGTTGAGCGTCTGACTTCGGCTCCGGTCACGATCTCACGGTTTGTGATTTTGGGCCCCGTGTGCTGACAGCTCAGAGCCTGGAGCCTGCTTTCCATTCTGTGTCTCCCTCTCTCTGCCCCTCCCCTGCTCATGTTCTGTCTCTCTCTGTCTCAAAAACAAATATAAACATTAAAAAAAATTTAAACCATAAGCAGAAATGACATGGTTCTGAGATGAGAAAGAAATGGAGGGTAAGGCTCTGAGGGATATCAGTACTTAAAATGAGATTAAAAAAAAAATTTGGCATGCATTTTGCTCCATGCCTTTTTTCATGCTCATGAGAAACACTGCTCATCAATCATAACACTCTGTCCTTTAGAAATCTCTCAGCAGGGTGTTCTTAGAACCCAGTGCGTTTGATCAGTGCCAGGAAGGAAGATGAGTACTCTTTTCCATCCCTGGTTTAAGCAGTGAGTATGAAACCGTTAAGGGAGGTGAAGGAGTGTGCCCTGGAAGCCAAGAAAACTTCAAGGAATAGGAAGTCTTCAGCATAGACCTTAATACTATAAGAACTGAAATGTATTCATTGGATTTAGCCATTAGAAGGGTAATAACCACGTTGAGAGCCATTTCAGTGGCATGTGAGGGCAGAGGCCAGATTCAAATGGAAGGAGGCATGAAAGGGACCGTTCCTCCCAGAAGCTCAGCACTGAAAGGAAGTAAGCATTTTATTGAAATAGCCTATATTAATTTTGTAAATTTCTTCCCCAAAGAGTTCAATTAGTTTTTGTAGATTATCTCATTTGTTTCTTAAATCTAGGACGATCCTTGGAATCTCTCTGTTAGGAGACTTGAGAGCGCAAGGCAGGTGCCCTTCTATCTGGGCAACATCCTGCCCTGTGGTCTGGGAGGAGACTGAGTGTTAGAGCCACTAGAATGGCTTCCCAAATGCTGGTCTGCCAGCCTGCACCCACCCCAGATCATACTGGAACAAAAAGAGGTGCTTGTGGTGCAAAGAAAAGGAAGAAAACTAGGGGCACCACCAGATTCTTAGATTGTCTTTTCTCTTGTTTGGATTAAAATATTTTTAGTTAATATTAGTAGATGATGTTTTTGTTCTTTTACTTATCATTTAATTTTTTTAATGTTTATTTATTTATTTTGAGAGAGAGACGGAGCACAATCAGGGAAGGGGCAGAGAGAGAGAGGGAGAGAGAAAATCTCAAGCAGGCTCTGTGCTGCTAGCAACAGAGCCCTACCTACATAGGACTCCATCCCATGAACCATGAGATCATGACCTGAGCCAAAACCAAGAGTCGGACACTTAACAGACTGAGCCACCCAAGTGCTCCAATGCTATTTTTGTTCTTTTAAATGCTGTTATTTAGCAAAATAAGTAAGTTGGCAACCCTTGATCAGTCATCTTACTTTTTTCCTCAGTGATTTTAATTTCGTGTAAATAGCCATCTTTTAAAACATACTTATCTTTTCTGGGCCAGAATTAATTTGGACAAAGTTAACTAGCTAGGATAATGAAATCATTAGTCCTTGAGAGCTACTGACATGTAGCCTAGCTCCCAAGACCTTCAAAATAAAGGATATGAGATTACCCATGGAAATTGGATTTCAAAAGCTGTAGTAATGGAGAAGTAGAGTAGCTGTAGAAATAGAGTAATAGAGAAATAGAGAAAGTTAACTTAAAGATTCAGAATGGCTCCCCTGTCAGCCAGACTTGACTTTAATTGATTAAAACTATTAGTATGTTTAATGGAAGAATGTTTGATGAACAATGAGGCGGATTGGCCAAGGGAACATAGAGAAGCCACTGGGACAAAGCTGGTGGCGCCTGTCTGAACACTGATTAGACAAGAGCATGTCTTTGGGGACGGGATACACTGGCAGAGACTCTGTGGGTGCTTTGGGTCAGAGAGGCTGGGCTGTGTGAGCCTGATGTCAACCGTCCCAGTAACTGCATCTAACTGGTCTTCATCTATTTCTACCCTCTTTTTTCCTAGTTTTCTAAGTAGGAAGAGAATGCTATGGTGCTAGGGGGTGAGATATTACTTCCCTAACAGACTGACAATTCAAGGGCCTGTGTGGATCTTTCCTCAATAGAAATTAATAAACTGGCATTCTGGATTTATCCCTCAGTCTCACCCATGGGAAAAGGATTCTTTAATGTGCTGACAAAGTCTGGTTCCTGAGCCTGTGGGGGTGAGACTCTGGTGTTATCAGCCAACAGGACTCTGAGCTGTAACTCTCCCCAGGTGGGAACAAACTCTGGTGTCGCCACTGTTATTTTTTTGTTTTCTTCTCCCACCTTTATTGAGGAAAATTGACAAATACAATTATATGTTTTTAATATGTACAGTGTGATGCATTGGTATACATACACATTGTAGAAATATGGCCAAGATCAAGATAATTAACATACCCATCACCTCACATACTTAACTCGTGGGTGTATTGAAAATGTGAGATCTACTCTCAGCAACTTTCAAGTATACAGTACTGTATTAACTACAGTCACCATGCTGTACATTAGATCCTGAAAAATCGTTCTTCTTACAACTGAAAATTTGTACCCTTTGACCTGTATCTCTCCATTTTCCCCTTCCTCTAGTCTTTGGCACCCAGCATTCTATTCTCTGTTTCTATGAAATTGACTTTTTTTTCTTGATCCCACATATTAAGTGATACTATATATAGTATTTGTCTTTCTCTGGCTTATTTCACTTGAATTATGCTCTCCAGGCTCATCCATGTAGCCACATATGGCAGGATTTCCTTGTTTGTGGCTGAATAATATTCCACTGTAAATAAATAAATACACACACACACACACACACACACACCACATTTTCTTAAATTTTTTTTTTTTTCAACATTTTTTATTTATTTTTGGGACAGAGAGAGACAGAGCATGAACGGGGGAGGGGCAGAGAGAGAGGGAGACACAGAATCGGAAACAGGCTCCAGGCTCCGAGCCATCAGCCCAGAGCCTGACGCGGGGCTCGAACTCACAGACCGCGAGATCGTGACCTGGCTGAAGTCGGACGCTTAACCGACTGCGCCACCCAGGCGTCCCCACACCACATTTTCTTTACGCATGCATCTGTCAGGGGACACTTAGGTTATTTCCATGTCTTGGCTACTATGAGTAATGCTGCAGTCAGCGTGGAGTTGCAGATATCTCTTCAAGATACTGATGAAGGGAACCCTTATACACTGTCGAGGGGAATGTAAATTGCCATGATGGAAGACAGTCTACTCCTGGGTGTATATCTGAAGGAAACATTGCCAGTGTTTTGGACTACATTGTGACTTGCCATAATTTTTCTTTTGGAGTTCCCTCCAAAATTACCATTTAGAAGAAAATACCAAATTAATAGAATGTTTATTGACCAGGCATTCTGCAGAAAATTGTGTTAAAGAATAACATTTGCCATTTTTCGTTGGGCAGTTAGTTTGCAGTCAAAAATTTTTTTCATTGTTTCTTATAGAGAATAGCTTCAAGCTTTTGTAAATTTTTTTTTTGCACATAATTTTTTTCACGTGATTTTGGATTCTGTGGTGATAACCCCAAGCTGGTTCCTCTTTCTTTGTCCTTAATTCTGACAGATTATTCGTCTTGCAGATCTTGAAGGAGGTGGGTAGAGAAGGGTATAATCATAACAAGATTATTCTTAGATACCCAGTTCTTATCACACACAAAATGTTTTAAGTTTTTGCTATAAAAAATTATATGCATTTTTCCTCACGGTTTTCAGATTATCTCACTCCTGAGGCTCAAGGCTGTTGACGTGACATGGAACATTTGGGGGGGAAATTTTTAAAAATATAGTTATTTGAGAGTTTGACGTACATTTGGAAAAGTTCACACACTTGTAAACATTCTGCTTTGAGTTATTTGAGTTATTTCCCTACTTTCTTTTTTTTTTAATGTTTATTTTTTATTTTTGAGACAGAGAGAGACAGAGCACGAGCAGGGGAGGGGCAGAGAGAGAGGGAGACAGAGAATCCCAAGCAGGCTCCAGGCTCGGAGCTGTCAGCACAGAGCCTGACGCGGGGCTCAAACCCACAGTGAGATCGTGATCTGAGCCAAAGTCAAACACTCAACTGACTGAGCCACCCAGGCACCCTTCCCTACTTTCTTTATCTGCTCATTTGTCATTATGTAAATAGAGCCCTTCAGAGAAGGAGAGAGGGAAGTAATTTTTTGCCCAAATATCCCCTCTTTCTTTTTTTTCTTTCTTTTCTTTTCTTTTTCTTTTTTTTTGGATTTGATCAGAATGCCCTCTGTGCTTGATTCTGGGTGGGTATAGAGAGCTTTGTAGAGGAGCAGTGGGGTTAAGCCTGGGCCTTATGGGTGTTACCTAACCGGGCAGTTTGGAACAAAATCTTTTCTGGATGACAACCTTTTTGTCCTTTTCATATGATGTAATTAGAAATGAAAATAAGATGAAATACCAACTAGTTGAAGTCTGCTCTTCTCCTAGATGAGGGTCATGTAGGAAAGAGTAGCTAGTAATTTTTGTCCCCTTTTCTTTCTTTGATATGACTTTAGACACCTGATTATTAATGTCATCTCTGGCAAGGATAAAAGTCCTGTTTCCATGGAAATGGCATTAGGAAGGAGCTTTGGGAGCTAAACATCTCTTCATGAGATAATGTTTTGTTTTCTTTTGCAGATCTTGAAAACAGTAGTACCTTTAACTAGCAATATGCGTAAATCGATGCTTTGACACATAAAATAGAAGTATATAAAAACTATTTCATCAGAGTTTATATCAGACCTGTAATAACAAAGTAGCAAGATCATTTAGGAATGAGGAATGGACTCCCAGGGGAAGTCACAAAAGCTTTACCAGTATGCTTAAGATAAGAGGTTTTTGAGGAAATTAAAACAGAGGAAGCGATATACCATCATCATCTTTCGTAAATGTGTCTGGTCAATGGTAGAGGTCAATAGGAATATAGCAACAATTATTGAACCTTAAAAGATATTTTTTAAAGGGATAAAGTTTTAGAAATCACCTCACTCTTAGGTGACTTCTTTAAGAAGTAAGGGTTGTTGATGATTTTGCCTGATATGTGAATCTTTCCCCCCACCCCCACCCCCCCCCTCAAAGAACTCATAGTTAGAAGGACAAAGCTCATGACCATATCATGTGTGAATTATCAAATTAGAATCTGCATTTTTCTCAGATTTGTGGAATTCTCAGATCTTTTTAGCAATTAACATTGTAATGTAGTATCATTGTATTTTGATGAATGATTTTGGTCTGGCAGAGTTGTTTTTGGTAACCACGTTATTAGCTTACTTGATGTTATTTCTCAGAATGGTGCCCATGAGAAAAATATTTCGAGACTGTACTCAAACTGGAAGAAGAAAGTATAGAAGAGGAGAGACCAGTTAGGAAGTTTACCCAGTGATCTAAGTGAGGACGGCATGGATTGGTGGGGGCTGGGTGGGGGGTGGAAAGAGGAGGTGTAGGGAATGGAGAGCTTCAAGACATGTTGTAGAGGTAGAACTGCCTGGATTTAGTGATGATTGGTTGTGGAGGTTGAACGTGCTAGAGTCCTCCAGGAGGATTCCTAGCAATTGAGCAGGTGAAACGATCACTAACTGAGACAGGGAAGGACCAAAAGTTGGGGCATGATCGATATAGGATCTTCAGAGTGAGACACAGCACACAATGGAAACTGAGTTGGAGCTTAAAAATCTATGTGACCACCAATATGGCATGTTACAACAGCTGACATTCAGTGAGGATTTGAGTATTCTATTTAGTGACTGATTTTAGGTACTATGTGACAGCTATAAAAATAAGAGATGATATAGTTGATAATAACCCTCCTCCTCGCCCCCCCCCCCCAAAAAAAAAGAAAAGAAGGAAACACATCAGGTCAGGTCCAATAAAAATAGGTCAACTGGACTTGAAGAGAGTAAGAGAGGCTCAAAGAGAAATGTAAAAGTTTACCATTTTGTTCTCTTTTGGTTTGATTTACATAGAAATTCATGCTTGAGTGGGAAATAGACGCTGTCATCAGAAGTCAGGAAACAAAAGCAGAGGAAGAGCAATTAAACAGATTGCTTTACCACCAGTTTTGTTTTGCTAAGGTTAATTAAATCTATTTATGTTTTATAATGAGGAAAATGTAACAAAAGTTATTTTTTTAATGACACAACCATTTTTAAGTTATTTGAAATAGAAATACGTCTGTTAGAGCCTCTTTTTCTAGCTGAGAGGAAGTTTCTCAGCAAGCCTCAAAACTTGAATGGTATCCTGTGATGTCACCGGGTCACCTCAGGGACATAGTGATATAATAGGAAAAACCAAAGTGAGGATGTTATAGGCCAGAAAATGTAATGAATTGGGGGAAGATTTATTGGTGTAGGGAAACTATGCTTATTTCAACCATTTGCCAAGGTGGTCCTGCTTGTATCTCTGCCCAGAAGCATATATTTTAAATATCTTGAGCTATAGACTTATTTTTTTTAAAAAGTTTTTTTTAATGTTTATTCATTTTTGAGAGGGAAGAAAGAATGCATGTGTGGGGGAGGGGCAGAGAGAGAGAGAGAGAGGGAGACACAGAATCCAAAGCAGAGTCCACGCTGTCAGTAGGAGCCTGGTGTGGGGCTGGAATCCACCAACCTTGAGATCGTGACCTGAGCCAAAGTCCAATGATCAACTGACTGAGCCCTCAGGCGCCCCTTGAGCTATAGACTTCTTACACAGAAACAAACAAACAAACAAACAAAAAACAAACTCCAAGAGCAACAATTCCACTGATTTATCATTTCTTCTCTAGGTTGAGTTTTTTGACCAGCTCTATTCTTGGCTTTGGTGTGTGCATGTTTGCACGCACACACACACACACACACACACACACACACACACACACACATATTTAGCGCAGCAAAAATGGAGAAAGGGAAGAAGTATGGGGTATGCACTGGAGAGAAACCATGGACTATGGGAGGGAGTGTGATGAAAGAGCAGAGGGGACATGGTATTAGCCGAATACCCATGATGAGGTTTTCCAGGAAACCTTTCCATACCTTCTCACCTCTCACCTGCTTCGTACCTTTGTGAATACTAATAACTTTTTTTCCACTCTGATTTTCCTCCTCCATCACCGGCTGCTCTTTTTAGCCTTTTTTGCTGGGACAGTCTTGCCTTTCCAACTTATAATTGTTCAGAGCCCCAGGAGTGGCATGAGCACTTCTGTTCCTCTCTGTCCTCAGATGCTCCCCCCTGGGACCTCACCTGGCCCAGTGACTTTACCTTTATGTGCTGAGGACAACGGGATGTTTGTTTCCAGTCCTTATCTGCCTCCTGAACTGCAGACTACCTACTGGACATCTTTGTTTATGTGTTTTACAGGCCTCTTAGACTTCATTTGTACAAAGCCAGATTCTTGGTTTCCGTGTCTCCCAGCCCTTGGTCTTCCCTCAGTGTTCCTATCTCAGTAAATGTCCTGCCCTTTGTCCTGAAACCTTGGGTCATCCTTGACTTCTTCTTTTTGTTGGTTTGTTTGGTTTGGTGTTTTAACTCATAATCCACCTTCAGTCCATTAGCAGACAGCTCTGCTTTCAAGATATATCTTGAATCTTAACTTCTTCTTGCAACTGATGCTGTTACCATTCTAATCCAAGTCACCATTGTCTGGACTATTGCAGTAGCCTCCTACATGCTTTCTCTGACGACACCTGTTCCCTCCCACAGACACTCAGATTTATTTTCTACGCACCAGCAAATGTGGTTCTTTAAAACATAATTCTGTACGTACCACTCCCTGGCTTTTTAATGGTTTCTTTCCATACTTCGAAAATCCAAAGTCCTTTTCATGGCCTAGGAAGCCCTATGTGTTCTGGCCCCAGACGCTGCCTCAGTGTCTTCCTGTGGCTCTTCCTCACTCACTGAGGTCTAGCTTCACTGACTTACTCGAACAGGACAAAAATCTGAAGTCCTTTGCCCCCCTGAGTTATGTCTGTCTGGTGTTCTTCTGGCTCTCTGTCACTTCATCTAAGGCTCTGCTCTCCTTCTCTGAGAGAACTTTGCTCACATCTTATCTAGAACAGCCTTTCTTACTCCGCTCTCATCCTTGTTTGCTACTGCTGCCGTTAGGATTTAAGTCTACATTCCAAGTGTGTTTCTGTTGTCTGACTCTCCAGCCAGTGGTAAGCTCTCTGAGCCTGGGGCTTGGTCAGGCTTTCCTGTTTCATGTGTCATATTCAAAAGACTGCCTGCACATGAGGCATAAGTGTTAGCTTTATAAATATTAGCTGTCTGAACAGCAAAATCGATAACCAGGGAGATAGGATTTGATGTGTGTGACTGCCTATTTTGGCAGCCCCTGGGAAAGATAAGTCTTCCCAGTGCTGGCAGGTGTCTAGCATGGTGCCTGGAGCAAAGTTTGCACATATAAATATGTGTTGAGTAAGTGAACAAATGATTAAGTGAGTGGATGAAGTCACGTTGGTAAATTACTTACCAGAACATCTTCGTCTGCTCTTTAGATCCATTCATTGTGGGAGGGTTAGTATTGCAAAGGAATGCAACCTTGTCTAAAGGACCCGTGAAGACCTCTTTAAGGAGGGTAGATAATAGCATTCTTAATCTATCACGTACTGAGTGCTTATTGTGAGCCATCTGCTGTGCTTAGTGTCTTATGTGCCCTAACCAGTTTACCATCAGTCCCATTTTACAGATGGAGAAAATAAAGCACAGAGAAGTAGACTGATTTATTTCAAGATCTATGGCTAGTAACTGATAGAGGCAGATGCAGGCTGTCTAGTTCTAGAGACTGAAGTCTTCACTGTGGTGCTGTATGTCTAAGCAGAGGACAGAATAGAAGAGTATCTTGCTAGAAGGAGGGTTGCAGTTAGGTAGGAGTTAGTGTTCGGGCAAATGGAATAATATGTACCAAGGGCCAGATCATGACCAGTTCCATTAAGTACATAACAGAGACATGCAAGAGGCTAAGAGATGAGCTTTGTTATTAATCAGGGACCACATTGTGGAGGCCCACTAGGCTGTGGAAGGAGTTCAGACTTACCTTTGGCAAAGAGAAACATTAAGTGATTTTAAGCAGAAATGTTAGGTGTACAGATTTACCCTTTTAAATAGTCACGCTGGTGGCTCTGTGGAGGATAGGATGGATGGCAGGCAGGTGGAAGGCATGGAGACCAGTTAGAAAGGTCTTGCAATTGTTCTAGAAGGGATCATCAATACCTGGTCTAGTGTGGTGGTGGAGACCATGGAGAGGTACTGTAGATTTGAGGTTGAACCAACAGGCTCAGTGATAGGGTGAGAAAGAGGTAGGTAGGTAGTGTCATTTAGAGGGACCAGTTAATCACTTTGCTTCTAGGGCTTTATTCTATAGATGGAATAGTTATTGGTAATGTACACAGGCTGTATTTACAAGGATATTCATTGTAGGACTGTTTGTAATAGAATTAGACACAATTGCATGACTCCAAGGACTGCCATTCACAGAAGAGACAATGTGGAGGGCTCCCTGAATTGGGGCAAGTGGCGAATTAATTGCTAAGTTACATCCAAACAATGAAATATGATGCAGCAGTTAAAAAGAAAGGCTGCAACTCTTTATGTATTGATGAATAATGACCTGCAAGATAATGTCATTAAGTAAAAAAAAAAAGGTTCAGAACAATGACTAGTTTGCTCTGATTTATATTATAACAATCTGTACACACTCAAGTGTATACCTATAAATGTGTAATGTAGTTCTGGAAAGATACATACAATCTTTTAATGTAGTTTTATATAAAACTCTAAAGGGATTGGAGGATAATAGTAGGAAGGAAATTAACTTCTTTGTGCTTTTTAAATTGTTTAAAAATTTTTATTGATTTTTAGAGAGAAGAGAGAAAGTGTGAGCAGGGGAGGGGCAGAGAGAGAGAGGAGAGAGAGAATCCCAAGCAGATTCTGTGCTTTCAGTGTAGAACCTGACATGGGACTTTATCTCACAAACTGCGAGATCATGACCTGAGCTAAAATCAAGTGTCAGACACTCAACTGACTGAGCCACCCAGGTGCCCCTTTGCACTTTTCAAAATCTATAGGTATTAACTATTAAAATAATGAAATTTAAAAGCAAATAATAGAGACTTTATGATAATGTACTGACAAATAATTAAGCAAATGGGAATAAAGCAAACATTATTACTAGTTGATAACCACTTTTCTATTTAAAAACCTCTGACACAATTAAAATTTAAACCTTAATTATAAATTTCAAAGCAGAATTAAATATGGTTGTAATAAATACGGGATTTGAAATAGTGTGGGGGGAAGGTCAGCATTTGAAATTTTCAAGTATATAATAAATTGTAACAAAAATTATAAATATAAAACATTTGTTATAGCATGTGAATGTAATTAATTGACTTTAAGGATTCAGGTGCACACACAGGATTAAGATTGGGAAGAAAAGAGCTGGAGTTAGAAATACCATCACAGAAACTTTAAGTGTCTAATAATTTTACCAGAAAGCCCACTTTGCAAATTACTGTAGGGACTTGAGGTTCTTTTAAGTGTGAGGATTCTTAAGATTGATGAATTTGAGATTATACTTTCAGGCCTAAGATAACATTAGTTCCTTGGGAGGTGTGCAGAGCTCAGCGTCCTGCACTAGGTACACAGCTGCTATCAGAGCTTTGAGGCTTTGCTGTGTTCACCAAGGCACGTGAGAGTCTTGTGCAAGATGAAGGTGCATCGTAAGCGAGAAGAGTACTGTGAGCAGACCCAGAGTACTAGACCATGTCTGCCATTCTGGACTCCTTTATATTCTTATCCTGTAGGTAATTGTGGCCTTTTGAGAAGGGACAGAGTTCACCAGCCCTCCTTATCTGTGTATCCACAAAAATGCTTTAGGACCAGGTTGGTGACTTTTTTCAGAACTTACCTGGGTTCTGGGTGAACTTGGAATTGTAAAACTTTACGGTGGCAGTAATAAAATTCCCTGTTGGCATTATGTAGATGTCAGAAAACCTTAAAATTAGTTTTGAGGAAAAGGAATGACCAGTTAAAGGCAAATTCCCATTAAAAAATATTTTTTCTCCTCAAACTCAATTGAAAAAAATATATGTATATAATAAAAAGTAAATATACTTGTCTGAGTATCATTTCTCTCTAATCATCCTTTCAGAGACAAAAGTCCTAACATTGTGATGGCCTTGTCAGAGTTATCAGCGTAATTGTCTCTGAAGAATGGTGGTTTATGCCATTTTAAATGCAGAGAGAAGCAGGAATGAAGCTTAGGGTCTTTCCTTGTGTCCTGACAATGAGTCCGTGTAGAATGCACAAACTTCTAAATTCCTGTCTTCAGCTTCTCACTAGCAATTCTTCTCTCTTGAGATCTCTTGGTTGGTCTTTCTCTTGCTACTTGTTGTCATAATCAGTGAGAACAGTGATGGTGGGTGGCATGAGATAAAAGGTGGTGGGGCACTTGGTGTACCTGAGTGAAAAAAAAGAGAAAACGATGGGCCAGGGTCTATTTCCTGTGAAGACCAAACAAACAGACACTTGGACATTTAAGGAACTCAAAAATATAAAATGCAACAATCTCGAAGGGTATAGGATATTTAAGTTATTCCCCAATTTTTAAAAAATGTTTGTTTATTTTTGAGAGAGAGAGGGAGAGCTGGGGAGGGGCAGAACGAGGGGGTGGGGCACAGAGGATCCGAAGCGGACTCTGTGCTGACGGCCAAGAGCCCAACGCGGGGCTTGAACCGTCGTGGGGCTCAAACCCATGAACCGTGAGATCATGGTCTGAGCTGAAGTCAGATGCCCAGCTGACTGAGCCACCCAGGCATCCAAGTTACCCCCAAATTTAAACTCCAGTGCTTCCTTTTGGGTCTGTCTTCAACCTATCTGTGGAGTTTGCTCTTCTGGAACCTATGCTGTGTGGGGGAAAGTGCTCAACTTTGGGGATTACATGGACAAACCTGGTTCAAAATGCTATTTGTACCTAATCAGATGTGTGAACTTGGGCATGTTCCAAAACTAACGTGAACCTCAGTTTCTGTATGAGTATAATGGGGTTAATAATCCTGTCTAAGTCAGAGAGGTCTGAGGACTGAGTGAGCGGATGTGTATCCATCTATCAGTATATATAAGTGGTCCCATTTAGTAGGCATTCAGTAAGTGTTCATTCTTTCTTTTGGCCACCTCCTTTCCCCCACTAGGGCAGTGTGTTTTTTAGATGTGGTTTGTGGATAGCTGGCACCAGAACCTCCTGAGGCATTTATTGGAAATGTCAGTTTGTGGACATCCCCCACCCAAAAGCCACTGGGCCAGAATTCCCCTAAGGAACTGGGAATTTTGGGTTAACAAGCTCCCTTGGGGATTCTGATAGAAATAGTTTGGGGACCTTGGTGCTAAGGGGTGATGCCTTCCCAACCAGCCTCAGATGAATCCTGTCGAGGTCTCATTTGCCCACCTTTTTTCTATGGCACATTCCATTTTGGGGCCTCCGGAGGAGTGAGCTCCACTGGAAAACCTGGGTGAACTCAGCTCAGAAAGTGATGGATTCATGTTCAGGGGGAAATGGAGACATATTAACTCTTAAACTCTGTGATCTATTGACCAGATGCAGCAGGGCTCACCAAGAAAATCATCTGGTTTTAAGAGATAATCCTGGCAGAGTTGAGACGGTTGTAACTGGTCCTCGGCTGAGGAGGCTGCTGTGACACTTTGCTGTGGGAGGAGCTCCCTGAAGGGACAGTGTCCCCACTGCACCCCTTGCAGCTCTAAGTCCATCAAGGGATCTGGCAGCACACCCCTTTTTACAGAAAGTGTTTGTGTGCCAAGGATCCTAGCTGGGCTGCAAACAACAGGTGCCTTTTAGGGTACATTTGGTGTGGATTCAGGTTTTAGGTCCTGTTTAAATTTCAGTGGCATTTAGTAAAGGTAGGTATAGAGTAGCAACTGGATACAGCTAATCTAGTCATCTAAGATGTTAAAATATTATGCGCTGAAACCAAGAACTCTCTGCTGACCAAAAAAAAAAAAAAAAATTGACAAAGTAAAAGACCATGTCCCTTGTGTATTTTATACACAAGAAATCCATCCCAGTGAAAAATCTGGCCCTTTATATTGTGATCACACTTGTTATAAGTCCCTCCAACAGGAAAATTTTTACATCACCAGCTCTGTGCTCTTAGAGTCACTGGTGCCTCTGCTAGAAGCTTCTTTGCTTCTTTATTGCTTAGGGCTGGGGAGACCACTACCAAAGTCCTAAAGACCACTGTTCTCATTTGGAGGAATTATGAGCCCCCTGAAACTGTGATTTTTCCCATGTTTTCCACCATCCTCCCTGGAGACTCTGGGTTTTCAGAGGATTTCCAGGGGCGGTGGGGAAGTCTGGCCTCAGCAAGTCTCCTGTTCTCCTGAGGCTTTGACTTGATGACTAGAGACGGGTTGGTTGGAACCTTGTGTGTTTTATAGAGGAAGCTCTCAGGTCCCTCAGACTGTCCTGAGTCAGAGAGAGTGCCCTCCCATTTTTAGTGGCATCGTTACTGTGTCTCTTCTTCACTGGTCTTGGTTCCTTTCTTAGCAACTGCTGACAACCTCCTGGCAGGGTGGCCTGTCTTCTCCAAGGGGCTGTCTTTGAGGTTCAAATCCCCACTCCATCCTTTTTTAACTTGCTAAGTTATGTAACCTCCCTGGGCATCATCATACTAATCCAGAAAGCTGCTCTAACAAGAATGATACCATTGCCTAGTGTCGAATAGAAGGTAGATGTTCAACTGCTCATCATCATTATCCTTACAAGGCTAGGAGCCATCGCCAGTCCAGTTGGTTCTTGGTCTTTTGTTTTGTTTTTAGTTTATTTGTATCTTATCAAGAGCTATCCCTGTCTCACATTTTCTACAAGTACAGAGAGTTTTCTTTTTTTTTTTTTTTAAGTTTATTTATTTTGAGAGAGGGAGACACAGTGCGAGCGGGGAAGGGGCAGAGAGAGAGAGAGGGAGACACAGAATCCTAAGCAGGGTCCAGGCTCTGAGCTGTCAGCATAGAGCCTGACACGGGGCTGAAACTCGTGAACCATGAGATCATGACCTGAGCCAGTCAACTCACTGGGCCACCCAGGCGCCCCTCATTTTCATTCACTTGAGGTGCCACGAGTGGGTGGCAGCACACGACTAAGTCCTCACTCCTCATTCTATATGGGGCTGCTCTCTGAGCACATTCTCAGAAGGCAGCCTCTGAGGAGTTCCTCTGTCCTGGTGGAAGGGCGTTGAGCTCACAGTCCACTGGTGGGTTGCATCATTTACAACAAGGATGTTAAGGGGAAGTTTAAAGCCATTGGAAGTGGTACATATGGAAACAGTTTGATGCTGAGATGTTTTTCAGCCAGGAATGGCTGTTGGGCAGCAGGCTTTGTGTGAGAAGGCTTCATGAAGTGCGAAGGGGGGTGTGAACCCTGCTTGTCGTATTCCCTTGTCAGAATTTCCTCCTTTCCTCCTTCCTGCCTCATCGCCACCCCACATGATATTTCTCTTCTCCCTAATTTTCATGGAAACCTAATTTAACACTTCCAAATATCTATGTAAAAAATAAAAACAAGGAAATAAAGAATATTTCTGTATGACCTTGTACACACACACACACACACACACACACAAAACGCGGCTGTTACTGAGTGGACCCATGCTTGATAATAAATGAACAACTTTAAGCCTTGCAGAGGCTCCATGGCATCTTCTAAAATGCTGATGTCACCTAAAATGTGCTTGTCTACTCTTTGATTTTATTTCATTTTTCATTTTCCTGAGAACTCATCCCTGCAACCAAAATGCCAAGTACTCAACAGAGTTCTGGTTTCTTCTTCTAAGTTACAGAAAGAAAAAAATACAATTTTTCTTTTCCTCCTTCTTGAGAGCCCAAAACGCATGTCTGAGCCATTTCTGGCCATGATTTAGTAATAGGGCCTCCACACCCCACAGAGTCTAAACCACCACATTGAAGAAGGCATCCCTGTTGGAGTTTCTCTGTGTACAAGGCAAATTTCTTCCTGTACTTCCAATCGCATTCACAAATGTTGGCCACCTAGTATTTGCTTCTCACTTCATTTCCCCGAATGAGACAAGACCCTGTCCCCAAGGATTCTATAATCTAATAAGAAAGGTTAGAAAAAGTGAATTGATCTTACAGTCTAAGTGGGATAGCACGAGTTCCACAAGAAGAGATAAGAGCCGGTCTTGAAGGAGAGACTCAAGTTAGCAGTGAGTAAAGGGTGTTGACATAATTTTCTGCAAGAGGCAGGCAGAAATGGAATAAAAACATCAGTGGAAAATTTTGCTTAAGCTGGGAGATAGAGCTGGTTGTTTGTTTTTGTTTTTGTTTTTTCTGTTTTGCTTTTTCAGAAGGAGAGGCAAAGGAGTAGGTCAGTAATGGTGCTGAAGCATGTTTAAAGTTGAGGAGGGAAAGATTAGGGAGGCATCCACTCGACCTTTGGGAGTTTGTGCAGAGCCTTTTTGCAAGGGGTGGGGATGAAGTTTGGGACTGGAGGAGAGAACCTTTCACGGTCAGTGATAAAATGTTCACTCTCAGTGTCCCCTTCAGTTTTCCAACACATGCTGTATGTATTCAAGAGTCTACATTATCATTTGCTTTTAAAGACCATTAAGAGAGTAGTGATTTCATTTTTAATTACCTCCCTGCTGAGTTTTCCTCCACTAGCGTCTTGTGCTTTACATTTGGCTTAACCTGTTCTGGATCCAGCTGTCTTTGGGTTACTGGTGTGAAGCAGAAGTGAGTGGCAGGCTATTATAGCATCGGAATGTGAGAGCAGTTGGGGATACCTGTGGGAATCGATCATGAGCTTGAACAGTGTGCGAGCTTCACTTAGGAAATTTTACAGTCATTTAAAGTCCTTTCGTGCAGCTTTTATTCTGACAACGAACCTTTTCATGAATGTTCACATTGTCTGAAGATGTTGCAAATTTGTACTAAGACAGTTGTAAGAATGTTCCGTGATCCCCAGGAAGCTATAACATTGAACATCCTATTTTGGTTCCATTGAAGTTCTATTAATAAGAAAGATTTGGCGGACCAGAATGAGAATGGGTTCTCTTATTTGGTGATTCCCATTGTCCGTGACCTCCCTAGTAGGCCATTCAAGGCTTCACTCTCTTGCCCTCAGCCATGCAATGCAGCTTTATGCTCTGTTTCTTTCCTTCATGTTCCCTACGAGTCCCCACAGTGACTCTTTGTACCAGCCCAAGACATTCGTGGTCACAGCTCTGGGCCTTTGCTATGCTTTCGCCGCTTCATAGCAAAGTTTGAACCTGATTCTTCATCTGGTGAAATTCTTCTCAGGCTGAGCTCAAATGCCATCTCATCCCTGAACCTTTCCTACTTCCTTTCCCGGCAGATTTCGCTCCCTCTTCTGTGCTCCTTGAAGACTAGCCATACCACTGATGTAACAACTTAGGGATTGTGTCATAGTTATGCGGTTCGTCTTCAGAGAGTATGGAGTGTTTCTGGGTAATGCATGTTTTTCCTAGTTGCTCTGCCTACTCTTCTTCTTTTTGTATTATTTTTTTTAAGTTTATTTATTTTGAGAGAGAGAGAGAGAGAGACACAGAGAGACACAGAGAGACACAGAGACAGAGAGACAGAGAATCCCCAAGCAGGCTCCATGCTGTCAGTGCAGAGCCCAACTCTGGGTTCAAACTCATGAAATGTGAGATCATGACCTGAGCCCAGATCAGAATCAAGAGTTGGATGCTTAACTGACTGAGCTGCCCAGGCGCCCCTACTCCTCTTTTTCTTTTGCACAAAACAGGGCGCTTTCGCATGCGCCCACACTTGCTTATTCTGTTGAGCATATGTCACAGTGCCACTTTAAATGAAGTTGGGCCTTAAAAGTTTTTTTTAATGTTTATTATTATTTTTTTTTTGAGAGAGGGAAAGAGTGTGAGCGGGGAGGTGCAGAGAGAGAGGGAGACACCGAATCCAAAGCAGGCTCCAGGCTCTGAGCCGTCAGCACAGAGCCTGACACTGGGCTCAAACCCACTATCTGTAAGATCATGACCTGAGCTGAAGTCGGACTCTTAAGCAGTTGAGCCACTCAGGCACCCCTCACTGGGCCTTTATAATGACTTGATTGGCGGGGGGCGCCTGGGTGGCTCAGTCAGTTGAGCCTCTGACTTTGGATCAGGTCATGGTCTCACGGTTTGTGGGTTTGAGCCCCATGTCAGGCTCTGTGCTGACAGCTCAGAGCCTGGAGCCTGCTTCAGATTGTGTCTCCCTCTCTCTCTGTCCCTTCCCTGCTCCTGCTCTGTCTCAAAAATAAATAAACATTAAAAATTTTTTTTAAAAAAATAATGACCCGATAGGGCACCATGTAATACCCACATGTTTTGGAAGATGTTAAAAGGGCATTATTTCTGGACTTTCAGAATGAGAGGGAAGAGGTGAGTGGGCCTCATAGACTTCCACCCTTCTTCATCATGAGACTAGCATACTGTTTGGGCCTAGGTTTCTCAATTTAGGCCTGGTAAGAACTGTTTAATAATACAAATGCCTAGGCCTCAGAACTTCTAATCTGGTAGGTCTATGGATGACCCCTAATTAAGAGCATGTTTCCGAAGCTTGACTAGAGACTCTGTGCACAGCTGGACTGAGGAGCATTGATCCCACAGTGACTTTTATCCCTGGCTGCATATTAGATCCCCACAGGGAGGTTTTTCAAATATCAGGTCCTACCCACACCATTTAAATTAGAATCTTTAAAACCAAACCACTGATCTAAAATTTGGTTTTTATTTATTTATTTTTATTAAATAATTTTTAAAATGTTTATTTATTTTTGAGGGAGGGAGAGAGAGCACGAGCAGGGGAGGGACAGAGAGAGAGAGGGAGACACAGAATCCAGGCCCCAGGCTCTGAGTTGTCAGCGTAGATCCCGACACGGGGCTTGAACCCACAAACTGTGAGGTCATGACCTGAGCCAAAGTCGGATGCTTAACCAGCTGAGCCACCCAGGCGCCCCTAAAATTTAGTTTTAAATGTCCTCCTTTCTACCAAGAAAGAAGATATGGAAAGGAGCATAGCAGTAACCAGACAGGGGTGATTTTATTATAGGAAACCACAGAGGCTTATTCTTAGTAGTTTTTATGGTGGTTATTTTACTTTTTGTTTTCTGTAGGAAGGAGAAATGGAAGATAACAATATGAACAGCAAGAAGGTAAGGATAAGGCCATTTCAGGTGGCAAAATTAGTATTTGTGAAGGTATGGAAACGAGCGATTTACTTCAGCTGATGGAAGAACTAAATATGTGAATTAGCAAGGTAGACCCTTGCATGAATGGATGCAGGGATGCAGTGGGCAGGGAAACTCAAAGTCTGGGTTGAGAATGTGGATTTAATGTCAGAGTTACTTTGTTTTTCAGCGGGGAAGTAATTTTACATATAGCAGTTCATTTCAACAAGATATCTTATTGCTATGGGTAGGGTGTGTCTTAGCTCATGCTGCATAAAAAAATACCAGAGACTGGGTGGCGTAAATTACAGAAATTTATTTCTCATTGTTCTGGAGGTTGGGAAGTCCAAGGTCAGGGTGCTCCTTGATTCATTTTTTATAAGGACACTAATGCCATCATTGGACCTTATCTAAACCTCCCAAAGGCCCCACCTTCAAATACTATAACATTGGGAGTTTGTCCGATAGGTCATTTGCAAATATCTTTTCCCATTCCGTCGGTTGCCTTTTAGTTTTGTTGATTGTTTCCTTTGCAGTGCAGAAACTTTTTCTCTTCATGAGGTCCCAATAGTTCATTTTGGCTTTTAATTCCCTTGCCTTTGGAGATGTGTCAAGTAAGAAATTGCTGCGGCTGAGGTCAGAGAGGTTTTTTCCTGCTTTCTCCTCTAGGGTTTTGATGGTTTCCTGTCTCACATTCAGGTCCTTTATCCATTTTGAGTTTATTTTTGTGAATGGTGTAAGAAAGTGGTCTAGTTTCATTCCTCTGCATGTTGCTGTCCAGTTCTCCCAGCACCATTTGTTAAAGAGACTTTTTTCCTTTGGATTTTCTTTCCTGCTTTGTGAAAGATTAGTTGGCCATACTTTTGTGGGTCCAATTTTGGGGTCTCTATTCTATTCCATTGGTATGTGTGTCTGTTTTTGTGCCAATACCATGCTGTCTTGATGATTACAGCTTTGTAGTAGAGGCTAAAGTCTGGGATTGTGATGCCTACCGCTTTGGTCTTCTTCTTCAATATTACTTTGGCTATTTGGGACCTTTTGTGGTTCCACACAAATTTTAGGATTGTTTGTTCTAGCTTCGAGAAGAATGCTGGTGCAATTTTGATTGGGATTGCTTTGAGTGTGTAGATTGCTTTGGGTAGTATTGACATTTGTGTTGGATATTTTTAACACTTAGTACCCTTGAAAGAATCCTAAATTCTTTTTTTTTTTAATTTTTTAATTTTTTTAAATTTTTTTCATTTATTTTTTTTTTAATATATGAAGTTTATTGTCAAATTGGATTCCATACAACACCCAGTGCTCATCCCAAAAGGTGCCCTCCTCAATACCCATCACCCACCCTCCCCTCCCTCCCACCCCCCATCAACCCTCAGTTTGTTCTTGGTTTTTAAGAGTCTCTTATGCTTTGGCTCTCTTCCACTCTAACCTCTTTTTTTTTTTTCCTTCCCCTCCCCCATGGGTTTCTGTTAAGTTTCTCAGGATCCACATAAGAGTGAAACCATATGGTATCTGTCTTTCTCTGTATGGCTTATTTCACTTAGCATCACACTCTCCAGTTCCATCCACGTTGCTACAAAGGGCCATATTTCATTTTTCTCATTGCCACGTAGTACTCCATTGTGTATATAAACCACAATTTCTTTATCCATTCATCAGTTGATGGACATTTAGGCTCTTTCCATAATTTGGCTATTGTTGAGAGTGCTGCTATAAACATTGGGGTACAAGTGCCCCTATGCATCAATACTCCTGTATCCCTTGGGTAAATTCCTAGCAGTGCTATTGCTGGGTCATAGGGTAGGTCTATTTTGAATTTTTTGAGGAATCTCCACACTGTTTTCCAGAGTGGCTGCACCAGAAAGAATCCTAAATTCTAAGGAAAGTAATATTAGTATTTTATATCTATAATGGACATGAATTTTTGTCCAGTATTGCTTCAGATAATTCCTTTAGGGAGAATTATCTTAAAACTGGAAGAGAGGAATAAATATTGATAATATGAAAAATCCAAGATCAAAAAGAATGTATTTCAAAATAATCTATTTTTTTGAAGAGGTAAGCTTTCCACATTCAAGTAAATTATACACAGATAGAGATCTTGAAAATTTGATCATAGGACCATGGACCAATAATGTCTGAGAAATATTGAAAATGGTAGAGTTTCTGGAAGACTGGTGATAGGAAAATATTCTTATTGTCAAAACTGGGGAGGTGAATTTATAACTTAATAAGATTAACAGCAACCTCTACAAAATTCCTCTAAGAGTCCTTATATGAATGTTTTATGTAGACTTAGAAAGGAAAAATCACAATGAACTAGGCATGAGTTCCCTAAGAGAAATATATGAGGTTGGCCTCATTTCATTTATTGGACAAGGTTACTATAGTGATAGATTTGGGAAATTCCATAGATAAATTATATCTAGATTTTAGCAGTGCATCTGATAGTTCTTCCTGATTTCCCTATGGACAAGATGGAAACCATCCCCATGAATATTATTAATTAATTCCAAGCTGGAAGCAGGTTTATGTTTGAGGAGGACTTCTTTACTTGGTCATGTCCTGGTTGCTTCTTTCATTGATGACTTCGGTGAATCATACAGGCATGCTTATCAACTTATCGCCTTGCACTTTTTTTCCTCTGGGAACTAGAGTCAGTGCACAAGATGATGGAAATCAGATTTAGATACCTATAAACTGGAATAATGGACCAACAGTAACCCACAAAATATAACAAAAGATTATACATTTAGAAAATGTGGCGATTAGATTAATTGGTAAATATTCACGCTCATTACCACTGGTGTCCTAGGGTATTTTGTTGTAGTTTGTGCTACTTGGAAATTCCAAACTGAAGCTTGGTGATCATTTATCAGGATTCTTGGTACAACTAGTTTCTGAGTTGGGGGGAAAGTTGCATTAGATTACTTGGTTTGCCCCAAAAGTCTGTTATTCTTTGGAATTACTTTGAGAAGCTGTTTTATGAAGCACATTGTCACCTCACTTATCTATTATAGAACTAAATTTCCCATCTCATCCATCACATTTGATTTCAAGTAGCTTGTTGCTGTTTGACGAAAATAAAATCTATCCTCAAAGGATAAGGACTGTTACCAGTGAGAATGTTCAGAAGAACGGCTGCAGGTTCAGAAGACATTTCCAAAAAAAGAGGAATCTCTAAACTTGCGAACAAGATATGAGAATCTCTGGAAAATACTATGTGTTATTGAGGGGAATTTGTGCCTATTTTCTAGGGTGGCAACTTCGAGTGGACAATATTAACCTGACTGTATAAGGACTCTCCTGTCCCTTTTCTGCTTCTAATTTTATAAGGCTTAAAAATGCTTTTTTATTGGGGTGCCTGATTAAGCATCCACCTTCAGCTCAGGTCATGATCTCATGGTTCTTGAGTTCGAGCCCTGCATCGGGCTCTGTGCTGACAGCTCGGAGCCTGGAGCCTGCAGCCTGCTTCCTATTCTGTGTCTCCCTCTCTCTTTGCTCTTCCCCTGCTCATGCTCTGTCTCTCTCTCAAAAATAAACATTAAAAAATTGTTTAAAAATGCTTTTTATTGAAGAGAGAGGACATAAAATATAACAAAATATGTATAAAATGTAAGTTATGGGGAATAATAACCAATAAATATTTGAATATTCATTATCTGTTTTAATAACACAGGGTGCTACCATGACCTCTGAAGTCCACATAGATATCTTCGTTAGTCCATCTCTTAGCCTCCTCTAATTGGCCTGAAATTTTTCCTTATTCCCTTGTTTTTCATTATTTTTTTCACCACGTATTTATAACTTACATGATGATGGCAGTGTAAAACCTTGATATATAGTGTTTTGTGTGTTCCAGACACTCCTAAGTGCCCTATTCTTACTTAACCCTGTAACAATCCTGATAGGTAGGTAGACCAGTATCCCCATTTTACAGATGAGGAAATGGAAATGGAAGTATATAGAGGTTAAATAACTGTCCAGTCATATAGTTAGTAAGTGTGGTAACCAGAATTCCAACCTTGTGGAATGTTTTCTCTTAACCTCTATGTCATGCCACCTCTCAAGAACTTCTTGCAGTCAGCCAAGAAATAGAAATAAAAGATGTCCAGATTGAAAAGTAAGAACTAACCAAAATGAAAGCAAGAAAGCAACCATAGTTATTCACAGATGATATAATTATCCTTGTGGAAAATTTTGTGGAATCTCCAAATAGGCTACTATAACAAATAAGTGAGTTGATCACGGTTGCAGTATACAAAGCAATGTATGAACATCAATTGTATTTCTGTATGCTAGCAATGAACAACTACAAGTTGATATATAAAAGGTCAGTAACATTTACAGTAGCATGAAAAATATAAAGTACTTAGAAATAAATCTGACAAAAATGTGGAAGAGCTACATACCGAAAACTATGAAATACTGCTATAAGTTAAAGAAGATCTAAATAAACGGGTGTGTATATATATATATAGTATATATATATATATATATATATACACACCTTGTACATGGGTCAGGAGACTCAATATTGTTAAGATACCATACTTCAGGGGTGTCTGGGTGGCTCAGTCAGTTAACCATCTGTTTTTGGCTCAGGTCATGATGTCATAGTTTGTGAGTTCGAGTGCCACGTCAAGCTCTGTGCTGACAGCTCAGAGCCTGAAGACTGCTTTGGATCTGTGTCTCCCTCTCTCTCTGTCCCTGTCCTGCTCTCTCTCTCTCTCTCTCTCTCTCTCAAAAATAAATAAGCATTTAAAAAATTTTAAAAAAAGATACCATACTTCAGAAATACAGATTTAACATAGATTCAATACAGTCCCAATCAAAATCCTAGCAGGCTAGTGTGTGTGTGTGTGTGTGTGTGTGTGTGTGTAAGTTGACAAGCTGATTCTAGAATTTCTTTAGAACCCTAAAATATATACAGTAGTCAAAATAACTCAGCAAAAGATGAACATATTTGGAGGACTAACATTATTTGATTTCAGGAATTCTAAAGTTGCAGTCATCAAGACAGTGTGTTTTTGACATTAAAATATACAATAAATCAATGATAAAGAATTTGTATCCTGAATATATAAAGAATGTTGAAAGTTCAACAATAAGAAAACAAAGAATCCAGTTGGAAGACAGAGAAAAGACACGGACATATATTTTACTGAAGAGGGCATATAGCTGGCAAATATGAAAATGGAAAGATGTTCAATATCGTTAGACATTTGGGAAATGCAAGTTAAAACCACAATATCACAATCACTACACACCTATTAGAACAGTTACAATAAAACAGTAGAGGTAACACCAAATTCTGGCACTGATGCCGAGAAACTGGATCTCTCACACATTGCTGGTGGTAATGTATAATGTCTCAGCCATCCTGAAAAAGTTTGCCAGTTTTTTATAAAAGTAAACATGCAATTACCATACAGTTTAGTAATTTCATTCTCGAGCATTTATCCCAGGGAAATGAATTTATGTTCACACAAAAACCCATACAGAAGTGTTAATAGCAGCTTTATTTGTAATAATCCCCAACCAGAAATTACCCAAATGTCCATCAGAGGGTGAATGGTTAAATAAACTGAGAGACATCTGTCCCATGGGATGCTACAAAACAGTACCAGGGATCAAATTGTTGATATGCAGTAACTTGGATGGATCTCAAAGGAATTCTGTCAAATGAGTAAAGCCATTACCGAAAGATTGCATACTGTATGGCTCCATTTATATAACATTCTTGCAACAATGAAATTTTAGAGATGGAGAGCAGATTAGTGGTTGTCAGGGGTTAAGACTGGAGTAGGATGAAGGGAGGTGAATGTGTTTATAACAGGACAACATGAAGGCATCTTCATGGTGATTGAACTGTTGTATATCCGTTGCTGAGTGTGTGGACCTATGCGTGTGATAAAATTGTATAGAACTAAATACACACACGCATATACAAAAGAAAACATACTGTAGCTCTGTTTGCATTTTTTAAATGTCACGTACATGAAATACAACTATGGTATTCTGTAATTGGCGTTTCTCAATCACCACTGTTCTGGAGTTTCATCTGAAGTTCATTTGTTTTCATTGCTACAGAGTATCATTTTATTGCATGACTATAATGTATTTATCCATTCTGCTTTCATTGGACATTTGGGCAGTTTCCATATTTTTCTATGATAAGCAGTGCAGATATGATGCTTTTGACATCCATGTGTGCCAGAGATATCTACTATCTGTAACTTGGAGCGTGACTGGTAATCTTTTGCTTTGTGCACCTTTCGCACTCCCACGTAACACCAGTTTGTTTTCTAAAGTGATTGTGCCTTGTTGTACTCCTTCGAACAGTATGTAAGTTCCCCATCATTCCAAGAGTTAATATTGTCACACTTTTTAATTTTTGCCAGGCTGTCGGTTTTGAAGTAGTAGAGAGAGGAATGGGGTGGAGAGGAGGTAAATTTCCATTTCTCTGACTACTAATGAATTTGATCATGTCCCCCCCCCCCCCCCACCCCTTTTGGTATATGGGTTTCCCCATTGTTAAAATCTTTGGTCCATTTTTTGGGAGGGGAATTCTTTTTCTTTTGCTTATTGATTTCTACTAATTCTTTGTCAGTTATAATTGTTGAAAATAACTTTTTCTATTTTGTGCCTTGTCTTTTTACTTTCTTCATAATGTTTTGATAAACAGAATTACTTAACTTAATTGGATTTATAACTCCTTCCTTTTAGGATATCTGCATTTTGTGTGTGTTTATTAATTAAATTCTTCCATTTTTATAAAAAAAAGACTCTTGTATTCTCTTCTAAAAGTTACATAGGTTTTAATTTCACTTTACCATATTTCATCTCCCTTGGATCAGTTTTTATGTATCATTTGAGGTAGGCTCAGTTTGATTTTTTTCTATAAGGATAATCTATTTTTTCTGGGACCATTTATTGAAAAATGTATCTTTCCTCACTATTCTTCAGTGCCAGTTCTGTCATAACTCAAGTTTTCATATATTTTTTGGTTTGTTTCCTTTATTTTATAGCCCCCCCCCCCCATCGGTCAGTTTGTCTATTACTGTGTCGATACCACAGTGTATTAATTGTTAGCACTTTGTAACAAGTCTTGATATCTGTTAATGCAAGCCTACTTGCTTCTTTTGGTTCTCCAGGAGTCTTGGCTACTTTTGTTCTTTGTTCTTCTATGTATGTCATACAGTTAACCTGTTACGTTCTTCCAAAAGCCTATAGGAATTTTGATTGGAATTTTATGAGTCCATAGATCATTCAATGGAGAACTAACATCTTTACAATATTGTCTTCCAGCAAATGAACAGAGCTCTCCTTTTATTGGGGTGCTTTTAATGGCTTCCTAATATGTCTTTAAATATTGCCTCTACTCAGTTCTTCCTTTTCTCTTTCTGAAACTCTAACAGACATGTGTTAGATTTAGTTTCTCACTGTTCCCTATGTTTCCTAACTTTCCTTTCCTTTCATATTTTCTATTTCTATTATGCATTCCGGTCATTTCTTCTTCTTCTTCTTCTTCTTCTTCTTCTTCTTCTTCTTCTTCTTCTTTAAATACTTATTTATTTTTGAGAGAGAGAGAGAGCAGGTGCGTGAGTAGGGGAGAGGCAGAGATCCAAAGCAGGCTCCCTGCCTGACAGCAGTGACCCCATGTGGAGCTTGAACTCATGAATGGGGAGATAATGACTTGAGCCAAAGTGGGATGCTTAACTGGCTAAGCAAACCACCCAGGTGCCCCCTTGGGTCATTTCTTTAGATCTGCATTGTAGTTTACTCATTTTTCTTTTCTGTTTCTTCTATATGCCGTCTACTCATTTATACTTTTCTTTTAATTTTATTGTTTTGTTTATTAAAAGTTATTTTTATTCCTTAAACAACAATTACTTGTAGTCTCTTGTTCTTCAATTTTAACTCCATCATTTATTCCTTTAAAGCCATCAGACATAATTATTTTATACTCTATTTATGACAGTTTTAATATTCTAGAATCTGTTGTTTTTGCTGGCTTGTACTCATCGAGTCCTTTTTATTTTCCTGTGTTTGAGATTTTTGACGAAGATTTCCTGTGTTCTTGGTACTTATTTGGAATTCTCTAAGACCTGGTTTGCAAATTGGTCTCTCGAAGGAGGATTTGTATTTGCTTCTTAAGCACTCAGGGAAATTTACTGAACCATAGCCATTTTATACAAAATATTTGGATTGAAGTCTTTTGGACATCTCAGGATCCAACTCAGGTAAAGGCTACTTTGTAGTTAAAGATCCAAGGGAAGTCTTCATTTTCTTCCACCGCATAGTGCCAGTATTCAAGACAGAGTTTTTTTTTATTGTAGACCCCATGGAGCTTTACAAATAAACATTTTTATTTTATTTAGGCTCTGTAAGCTGCTGTCTTCTCTTTTACAGTAGAGGAAAAGAAAGCTCAGAGCAGTTACATGGCTTCCTCAGAGTTACGATGTTAATAAATGTTGAATCTGGTTGTTTTGTTTTGTTTTTGTCCAGGATTCGCATTTAGCGAATCCTGTATTTAGCGGTAGCAGTTGCCTTTTAAAAACCTTTGCTGTGTTCCAGGAAAGTCATAGGAGAAAGATGCATTTCATATTCTTACTTAACTGAATCTTCACAACAACCCTGTGTGGTAAAAATTATTCTTCCTGTTTCACAGATGAGGAAACCGAGACATTAAGTAATAGGGAGATCACGATGTCTTTATTAAATGAGAGAGAGTGAAGCGTCCAGTCCAGGTTACTTAAATATTTTTTTTAATGTTTCATTTATTTTTAAGACAGAGAGAGACAGAGCATGAGTGGAGATGGAGCAGAGAGAGAGAGAGAGAGGGAGGGAGGGAGGGAGGGAGGGAGGGAGACACAGAATCCGAAGCAGGCTCCAGGCTCCGAGCTGTCAGCACAGAGCCTGATGTGGGGCTTGAGCTCATGAATGGTGAGATCATGACCTGAGCCGAAGTCGGAGGCTCAACCAACTGAGCCACCCGGGTGCCCCAAGTCCAGGTTACTTTAAACCCTGTTTCTGTTGCCTGCTCAGCGTCACCGGTCCTATTCACCGTAATTCCCATTGTCTGCCACTTCTTCCTGTTGTACCCTTCACAGTAGTTACAGCTATCGGCCATCCATCATATGTTTGCTTATTTATCTATTGCCCGTTTTCTTCGTCAGGATCATAAGCCCAACGAGAAGAGGGATGATGTGTACTTTATTTACTTCTGCACAACCGGCAATTAGTTTAGAGCCTAAAATGTAGTAGGCATTGAAGAAAAATACTGAATGCCTGAAAGTCTGATTTTGAAACTCATTTTATGTTTGCTAAATACACTGCCTCCTCATTTCTTAAAAACCCTTATTGATTAGAGTTTTTCCCGTTATCTTGGAATTATAGCCAAGTCCCAAAGCTCAAGAGGACAAACGTATTAAGTATCCCACATTCTAAGTTTAGAGAGCTGCCAGTGGCTATGGCCACACACCTATGACCAGAAAATTATTCTACGAAGCCTTCACCTCCACCCTTGTAAATCAAATGTAATATAAACGGAGGGTGGAAGACAAGATGTCAGTCCATCTGGAATAGGGTGTTGGTGAGGAAAGTTTGTTTGCTTCCCATACTCTGTTGCTTCCCCTAAGGGTAAAGGCAGAAGGCTCAAAGAGAAGAATCACACAACTTAGGGGTGGCTGCTAGAAGGTACCATAGACATTTCAACTCCCATTAGGGCATATGCTCAGCTCGTGGACTTGGCCAACTGGCGATCTAGTAGAAGGAAAGAAATGGTGAAAAGATGTCTTGGTGGGATACTCCCAGGCACAAATGAAGCACGAGCTGGGTTCTCTCAAGTTCCGAGTTACCGCACATTTTGGAAGATTGATCCCGCCCATGCTTTAAGGCCCAGGTAGAGACTTTGATTTGATTTGATTTTTAGTGGAGGCTTTGGTTCGGAGAAGAGGGGAATCTAGCCTTGTTAGTATCATCACAATTTTGCGTGAGTTGGAGGCAAACGCAACAACAACAAAACCTGATGCATTAGAAGGCTGAGACCCAGCTGCTGCCAACCTCTTCCACTCAAATGGTCATTTCCAGAGTTCTGAAAAAAGCAATTTTGACAATTTTTGCTAGTGTTCTTACTGCTTTTATGAAGGAACATCTTTTCAGAATTCCTGGCACGGGAATGGGAGTGGCAGAGTGAGTCGTGGTATCTTTTGATACGTCTTTTGATAAGTGGGTTTTTTATTTTTTATGAAGTTCAGTTTATCAGTTTCTTCTTTTATGGTTAGAACTTCCTGCATCCTATCTAAAAACATTGTCTACTCCAGTGCATGAAGTTATTTTCTTCTGTTTTCTTTTAGAAGATTTATAGTTGTAGATTTTAGGTTTGTATCTGTGATGCCTCCTGAAGAATTATTCGTATACAGTGTGAGTTAGGGGTCAAGATTAATTTTTCCCCCCAATATGAATAACCAGTTTTCCCAGCATCATTTGTTTAAAGAATATTCTTTTCTCCAGTGATTTGTTTCAGCATCTCTTTTAAAGCTGTATATGTGTGGATCTGTTTCTGGAATCCTTTTTTTTTCTATTGACCTGTCAATTCTTTCTTCAATAATCATATACTGGATCTGTTTGTCTTTATAGTGAGTCTTGAAATTGGGCAATGAAAGTTCTCCAACTTTTTTTTTCAACATTACTTGACTATTTTGTGTCATTTTCATTTCTGTAAAATTTTAAAATCAACTGGGTTGTGATAGGGATTGTGTTGTATCTATGTATCATTTTGTGAAAATTTGACATCTTAACAATATCAGGTCCTTAAATACACAAATACAATACTTTTATTCATTTACAACTTTGTTACTTTTTCTCAGCAATGTTTTCTAGCTTTTAGTGTAAGGTCTTATACCTGTTTTACTAAATTTAGCTCTTAATACTTCATGTTCTTAAATGCCATTGTTAGTGATATTTTGAAATTTTTATTTTTCAGTTTGTAGTTGCTTATTATAGGAATACAGTTGAATTTTTTTATAGAGCTTCCATGTACTATGACTGTAAAGTCACATATTAATTCTAGTAGATTTTTGTAGATTACTAGGATTTTACATCGTAATATAATCTGAAAATGAAGACAGTTTTATTTTTTTATTCCGAGTCTGTATGCTTTATTTTCTCTGCTTTTTCTCCCCCTCTCTTACTACACTGGCTGTGACTTCCAGTGCATTGCTGAACAGAAGTGGTGCAAGCAGACATCCTTAGTCTGTTTCAGTCTCAGGGAGAAAGTGTTTCGTCTGTAACGATCATGTATGATATTATGTGTAGATTTTTCATACATACATTTATCACATTGAGGACATTTTTTTCCCTCTCTTTGGCTTGTTCAAAGTTTTTATCATTATTTCTTTTCTTTCTTCCTTTCCTTTCCCTTCCTTCCTTCCTTCCTCCTTCCTCCCCCCCACACTTCCTTCCTTCGTTCGTTCCTTCATTCCTTCATTCGTTCTTTCCTTACTGCCTGCCTTCCTGCCTTCCTTCCTTCCTTCCTTCCTCCTTCCTTCCCCCCCCCCCCACTTCCTTTGTTCCTTCGTTCGTTCGTTCCTTCCTACCATAGTTCTACAGGACACAAATGAGACATGAAGATCTGGGTAGTGATGAGAAATGAAAAGAACATGTACACCTATAAGGCCATACTGGATACGATGGACAAAAGCCATAGAATGATAATAGAAACAAACTGGGATGGGTGAAGAGATCGAATTTCTATTCCTGACTCTGCCACCCTCAGATACAGCCTTCGCTCTTTACCTAGCACTCAGAGATACAGCTGAGAGCCAAGTAGATCTCAGAGAGGATTTAGTAGAGTTGCAAATGTGACTAAAAGATTTGAAAAATAAGAAATATCAGAACGGATTGATGTGCCTCAGCTTCTTTTGTCTGCCAAAGAGAAGGCTAAGATTTGGATTCGTTTTATACTAATTCTGGTTTACTGCACCAAGACCACCATTTGCCTATTCTCTGGTTTCACGGTGCCTTGATACCCCTTTTCTCCTGTACCACTGGCTCTCGGTTTCTTTAGCTTTATTGTAGGTTTTGAGATTAGATAGTGGTTTGCTCCCTAATCCTACCTTTAACCACTTGCTTTATTAAAGTCTCTTCATTGGAACAACCTGAGGTGAATTCTTTTTTTTTTCCTTTTTTCCTGCCAAGACCCTTCCCCCACTGATACAAGTTAGCAATGTCTTCTTAATATCTAGGTATGTTTTTGGGTCTCTCTGTAAACCTAACCATTATGCCTCAGGCTGACCTCAAGGTAGGTAGTTAGGTCTCTGCTTGTGACCCTGACAACCCACACATACCTCATCTGTGTTTACGATATTTTGGATTGTGCCTTAGGAAAATTATTTTAACTACTTTGAATGTCATTTGACTCTATTCCTTTGGGTCATGCAAGTTTTTGCATTTTTATGAGTCCCTTTTGAGAACGCAGATACCCTTATGAGGAACATATCCTAAACTGCCTTCAGTTGACAAAACTGTGTTGAGTGATCTGTTCAGTAATACCACCAGCCAAGCAGGATTGTGGTTGAGGCAGCGCACGTGCCAGGGCTATGGAAATCGAAGGAGCTGGGGAATGGTGTGCTAGACGGAAATGGAGAGTGAGGCTCTTAACATTAAACTTTTCCTGTCGCTAGTTTTACTGGGAAGAACCCTATGGAAATCCAAATCCTTTCGCCTAAAATTTCTGTGAATTCCCAGAGGGCTTATGTTCTTAAGGTTATTTCTGTTCTCAGGCTCATGCTTTTTCTAAATTTGTTCAATTTCGGATTATCTTTCTATTCCAGTAGGCAATGTCTATTTTGTATTCATTGACCTAGATGTAAAATTCAGCCGCTTCAATTTCCACATTCATAAAACTCCACTGCCTTTAAGGCAAGGAGTAGACTTCCCTGAAGATTTAGGTGCAGGTGGGAAATATGGAGGAGGAGACAAAGAAAGCATTTCCATCGCAGCGTATAACAACTTCCAATTGCACATCAGACAGTATTCTTAAGATGTCCTTCAGCCACGCTGACACCAGGACATCTCACTGGCCGTTTCAGTCCACTGCACACCCACACCTTGTGCTGTGTCTGGATCCTTCTCTTCTCTCTCTCTCCCTTTCAGAGAGAATGCAGAGTGATGGTCTTTGGAGCCAGACATCTGGGCTCCAGTCTTGGCCTTATTACTTATTAGCTGTACGGCTTATATAAGTTATTCAAACTGTGTAATGTCGGTTTTTCCATTAGCAAAATGGGCATGATAAAATTACCCATTTCGTAAGTGTGTCATGAGTATTAGAAGCGTGTAATGGAGGCTGTGTTTTGCTGCCCACATGTCTTCTCGGGACCAAAGTGCTCATCTTTCCAGCTTCTAGGAGCATTGGCTCCCAGTGGTCTACAGCTGTACCCCTTCTCAGGCATGGCCCCTATGTAAGAGAATCTCTTACCGGTGGCTACTCTCTCCCAAGGGGCTGCCCATCCAAAGACTGGTGGGTGTGGACTTGTAAGATCTCATCTCTGCCTGAAATTAGAACAACTCTGAGGGGCCATTCCAGCTCCAGAACCTCATGTTCCATCACCTGCAGCCTCTGTGGCAATTGTATCATGGTTCAACTTCTCACTTTGCTGGTTCTGCTTCCCTCACAAACTCTCCCCACATACTTTCCAGTAACCCTGAACACTCCTGGCTGAGAATCTTTTCCAACCTAAGAGAAAAGAGTTAAAATTGTGGAAATTGAAGGAGGTAGGAACAGATTATTATTATTATTATTATTATTATTATTATTGTCTGGAGAGTAAGATAATTTATCTTAGGAGCCTTTCTAGAATATTCCAGACATATATAGAGATACACAAGGTGTACAATATAGTGGTTCAACACTTCCATACATCATCCTGTGCTCATCACAACAGGTGCCTTCCTAAATCCCCCTGTACCCCCTACCCACCTCCTTTCTGGTAACCATTTAACCCATTACCCCTACCCAGCTACTTTCTGGTAACCATCAGTTCTCTATAGTTAAGAGTCTGTTTCTTGGTTTGCCCCCCCCCCCCCCCCCCCCCGCCCTTTTTTCCTCTTTGCTCGTTTGTTTTATTTAACAGTCTTTTTAGGTATTTCTTTTCTGACTATCATAAGCTGCAATTTCTTAGACACACTTTTGATTTTGCATTTATCTTCATTGCTGGCTACCTCCTTAATGAGTTAAATAAAACTTTGTCAGGGGGTGCCTGGGTGGCTCAGTTGGTTAAGCGTCCAACTTCAGCTCATGATAACAGTGTTTTTAAGTTCGAGCCCCACGTAGAGCTCTGTGCAGACAGCTCAGAGCCTGGAGCCTGCTTTGGATTCTGTGTCTCCCTCTCTCTCTCTGCGTCTCCCCTGCTCATGCTCTGTATCTGTCTCCTTCAAAAATAAACAGACATTAAAAAAATTTAAAAAAATTCATCAGATGCTTAGTATTTATAGGAGAATGTTGTCCTTAACAGTGGCTTTTCATAGGAATGCGTATCTGTTTATTATTAGTTTCTGAAGGGTAGCACTATGATAGGAAGGTACCTAAAGTTCCATGGGGACAATTGGAAAAGGGAACTCAACATTTTGAAGTTAGCCAAACCCTATCATACTATATCCAAACTTTGGGTCTAGTTTTGAAGTATGTGTATTTGCCAGTATGTGTATTTGAAGTATGTGTATTTGCTGTAATGAAGTAACACATTAAGTGGCTTAAACAACAGAAATTTAGGGGCATCTGGGTGTCTCAGTTGGTTGAGCATCTGACTCTTGGTTTCGGCTCAGGTCATGATCTCAAGGTTCGTCGGTTCGAGCCCTGTGTCAGGCTTTGCACTTAACAGTGTGGAGCCTGCTCAGGATTCTCTGTCTCTCCCTTTCTCTCTCTACCTCTCCCCCGATCAAGCATGTGCTTTCTCTCTCTTTCTCTCTCTCTCTCAAAATAAATAAATAAATAAACTTTAAGAATACCCCAGAAATATATTGTCACACAGTTTGGAGACTACAAGTCTGAGATGAAGGTCCTGGCAGAGTTGGTTCGTTCTGGGGTCTGTGACGAAGAATCTGTTTGGGACCTCTCTCCCTGAGCTGCTGCTGGTTGGCTGGCAACCTTGGTCTTCCTTGGCTTGTAGACACATCACCCTGGTCTCTGTCGTCATCTTTACATGGTTTTCTCACCGTGTGAGTGTCTGTGTCCACATTTCCCCTTTTTATAAAGGCATCAGTCGTATTGGATTAGGACCCACCCTAATGGCCTCATTTTAACTTGAGGTCTGCAAATAAGGTCATGGTTCACCCCATAACAGTATGATTACTTTTTTTCCATGCACAGGTTTACTTTTTTCCCTCAACTGATACCTTCAGAAGAATGCCATTAACTGCTGATGAATCCCAGTTGAGAAATCTCTCTCCCTGTTTGAAAATGAGGTTTATTAAAAAAAAATGAGGTTTATTGCCACATCTCATGACAAGTCCATGCTGGCATTGCCTTAGGAATGTAGTTACGATGAATTAGGCTTGGGAAATAAATCCTGTTTAATAGATGAGTTCCCAGGTTCTCAGGGGCATTTAGCAACCAGTGTGCTTTACAGATTCAATCACACACAAAAATGCCTTTTTTGGCATTGCATTCATTTACATGAAGATAATTAAATAAATAATTTTAATGGCATTTAAAAAATATGTTGGTAAATTCGTCTTAGGGGAAAGTGTGGTGCTTTTTAATTTTGCACTGGGCAGGTAGGCAAGTTGTGGGGGAAGAACGATTCCTTTGGCAAACGTGGAATTATTTACCATGACTAGAAGAAGAGCCTTCTGTTTAAATAACCCCTTCGAACTGCCTGACACATAATGGAAGCTTGTTAAATGTTTATTGAATGAACAGAAGTGTCCGGGGAACTTGGAATATTTGAGAGGAATCAAGTAAAAAGCACATATTTATTCAGAGATTTACTATCTACCTAGCTTTGGCTAGATGCTGTGGGGCTGCCAGTATGTGTGAGAATAATAATAGCAGTGACTATTTTTTGTGCTTACTATGTGCCAAGCATCCTGCACACTGCTTTTTTTTTTTTTTTTAATTCAAGTTAGCTAACATACAGTGTAGTGTTGATTTCAGGAGTAGAATGTAGTGATTCATCACTTATATATAACACCCAGTGCTCATCCCAACAGGTGCCCTCCTTAATGCCCATCCCCCATTTAGCCCATCCCCCCCACCCCCCAACCTCCCCTCCAGCAACCCTTAGTTTGTTCTCTGTATTTAAGAGTCTCTTACGGTTTCCTTCCTCTCTGTTTTTCTTATTTTTCCTTTTCTTTCTGCTATGTGCCAAGCATCCTGCATACTGCTTTTTAAAACTATCTCAGCTACTCCCTGAGTTGGGTAATACTGTTTTTATTGTACATAAAAGGATGCCAAGGCTAAGACAGTTCAAGCAATTTGACTACATAGCTGGTGATTGGTAAGGTAAAGTGTGCTCTTAATCTGTACACTTGAATCCTCCCAGACCGGCCTCTTTCTAGGAGAAGCTTATGTTCTTGTGGAGATGGGACATTTATAAGTGAGGCAATTGGCAATTTGGCATAGTAAGAGCCTAGCTGTCTTGTAAGTCTCTTTTGCTATGTAGTGTGTGCTATCAAAATTTCGTAAAAGTATGAGCTGTGTCGTAGTTAAGTATGTACAATGTGGATTTAGATGCCTGGATCCATAATTTTTTTAATGTTTATTTATTTTTGAGAGAGAGGGAGAGAGAGTGCATGCGAGCAGGGGAGGGACAGAGGCGGGGGTGGGGGGTGGTGGGTACAGAGGATCCAAAGCAGGCTCTTCACTGTCAGCAGTGAGCCCAGTGCGGGGCTTGAACCCACAAACCATGAAATCACCACCTGAGCCAAGTTGCTCAACCGACTGAGCCACCCAGGCACCCCTAGACGCCTGGATTCAAATTCCACTGGGACTTCTTTCTATCTGTGTGATTTGGGACATACAGCTTAACAATTCTGTACTATCATTTTTATTTTAATTATAAAATAGGACATAATAAAACTACCTCCCTCAGTGTTGTGAGGAGTACGTAAGATATGTAAAATGGTTCTGTACCTGGCAAAATGTATTTCCTGCTAGAATATAAGCTTCACAAAGGCAGCGATTTATGTCTGTTTTATTCATTCATGCATCTTACACATTTAGAATAGTGCTTGGTTATAAAACAGACATTCAGTAAATACGTTGTTGGATGAATGAATATATTTCAATGTGTAAATGCCAGGGCTTAGTCACATTTGCAGACATAATGAAGTACTCACATGCTTGCACATTTATGTAGAACAGTGTTTCTCAGCCCAGGATACTCATTAGAACTACCTGGAAGGCTTTTGAATAGAGTGATGTCAAGCTCCACCACAGGCAAAGGTTGAACACCACTCTTGGAGAATCACCCTGAAAATAACTGCTATAAACATAAAGTGATACAGGCATACTGTATTGAAGATTCAATACCAGAAGCAATTTTTTAAAATGGCTTAGAACCTTTAGGAAACGAAAGAGAACCTCTGTTTCAATAGTAATTATGTTCTTGAAAACTTCAATGCACATTAAAATTGTCAAAAACTACTTTGAGTTCATATGTAATATGGATTGGGATTTAGGCTCAAATAATTACAAAAGGTTTGCTTCCCTAAGTAAATCTCTGGTGGGATACTTGGAGTTTGTGTGGGGCTTGGGACAATTTTCTTTTTATCATGTGGACTATCCTTAACATTGCAGGCAGCTTGTGTAAATCAACCAAGAAGCACTGTGGGCTGCTTTGAATATAAACAAAGTTAGTGCCAAAATAGCATATGGAAAAAAGCACACCAACACATACACAATGATTAAGATCCCTCTTGAGGCATTTGGGGGAATTAAACCAAGGTACAGAGTACCTTTTTAGACAGCTGCTGCCTTTTCTAAAACGAAGAGATGAGTTCACCAGTTTCTAATGTGTCAGTTGCTTATCTCAGGAGACTTCCTGGCTACGGGAACCTCCAAATTCTCTGGTGCTTCTTTGCTCAGCAGGAAGGGGACCTCATGCTGTTCTATTCATAGAATCTCCCAGAAAGGGAGTGGGCAAGATGGGGATGGATTGAATATGGGAGCCATATAAACTTGGAATCAGAGTGGAACCAGAGCCAGTTGAGAGAAAATTGCAAAATGGATAATTAGAGGCTGTCCCGGCTGAATACCCACCTACATGTTTTCCCGTAAATTTTTAAAAATTCTCTTCATGAAGAGCCTGTGCTGCATGTTTCTTTCAATGAATACATTACAAAAATATTAACACTCTCCTATGCCCTTTACAAATGTTATACCATTAGGGTTTTATTTTACGTTGATCACAAAGCCTTTTTGAGGTCTCTTAGGCTTCTTAACCCTGAGTTCTACCTCTTCTGCCTTTTTCTTTCAAGAGCAGCTTTGAAGGATTTCTGGCCCTCTCCAGAAAGTAGATCACTGAAACGCACAGCCTGGGATATAATTCAAATCTTCCTAATCAGATTTCTCAACCCCTGATCTAATCAGCAAGCTGTTTTGCTTAGCTTTTTGGTCAAGTTCATTCATTAACTCAGAAAGCATTTATTGAATATATGCTGGGTCTACCCCTGGGCTAGAATGTAATAAGATTAGTAGATGAATTGAGCCCTGTCCTTTAGGAGTTTGTAGTCTTATTGAATGAAGTAAAGGAAATAATAGAATGCTATTTAAAATGTATGATGGCTTTTATACTTTAAATATGTTAGAGGTCTTTCACGGCAGGTAATTGACATTAACTGTGACTTTGTGCGCCTGAAACTGCGTTATAGAATATTTTCTTTTCGTATCTATTTCACAGTTAATATTGCAGTTTTCCTTTTCAAAGATTCTTTTGCCATTATAGTCATCCCAACAAAGTGTTGTTGCAAAATTAATAGGAAGGATTGCTGGCATTTCACTGTTTCACTGACTGTAGGCTTGGGAGGATTCTGGGCAGAAGGAAAGAATAAGTTGAAACCCCATTGATTTTTTTACTGGAGCATATTGTAACATAGAACCCCTGCCATTTCAACACGCCCCAAATGCTACCCCTCTGAAATGTCATTTTCTACAACCAGGACGAACCCACACAGAAAAATAACTTACACTAATTTTATTTGAGGTCTGATAAATGATGAAATTGTTTTTGTATTTTGGAACAAAATTTGTATACCTACATGAGCTATTAGAGAAAAGGATTTTCTCACGTGGTTGTTGAGAAATATGGAGAAAGCTACAATCAGAAGTTACTTCCTACTCTGGTTTGGTACCTACGGATATTTTCCCTGTTCTTCTTATGTGATATCCTCTTGTAAGGCCCATTTACAGTTAGGAACTTGGAGCCACTTTGATATTTCCTACTTATTTTCCTTCTACTAAGTGTTTATCTGTGTCATAGATACACAGTTTTCCTCTATTAATGTTACGGAAAACCAACCTTAAATTTGCATCCACAGTGAGGAATAGATAACCAGCAAAAGCCCTTATTTAATCGTTTCTCTTCACAGGCTGGGGAAGAGTGTCACTTTGGCTGTGATTTCACTGCAGGGCTTAGTCGGGTTGAAGGTTTGGATGTCTTCTTACTGCCACGTTGCTCTTCAAGAGACGCGTGCCTCCCTTGCACCCTGATTTAGTTACTTCAGCAGTTTGCCCTCCTGTCTGTTCTAATCAGGAACGTAGGTTTTGGTGGTCAGTCAGTCTGCAACTTCTGGTGAGTTGGACTCATTTGTCCTGTGGTTTCTACTGTGCGAGGAGAATTTTATTCCCTTTCTTCTTTTTTATTCCGATCCCAGCTCTGGGACTGTTCGTGAAAAGATGAAAGACTTGTATTTTTCTCATTTACCCAAGATTTAAGAATTCTTCAGCTCTTCCAAGGCCTTGAGCATCGGCACCGTTTATTTTTTGTTAGAACACTTAAATTTAGGTTATGTGTTAAGGAATCCAAGGTGGAACTTGTAATTTCTGACTCCGCAGAGATCTCATTTTCTTGGGACGAAAGCTGTGACTTAGGATCACATACCAGCTCCTTCAAAGCCAGAGAAAAGTCCTAAAGAAAAATGTTGCAGAAGTTCCTTGAACCCAGGTGGAGAAAAATGCATGGGCCATGAAGGAGCATAGTATAAGAATCTTGAGTGTTCTTCTCCTATTGCTTGGTGGAATGGAAAATACTTCGGGGTGAAGGGCTGAGATATTGTGATTTATGAGAAATATATATCTAGCCATCTGAATGACCAGATATATATTTCTCATATGAATTTGGTCTTCATCCATGGATCTCTGCTCACAACTCCTGGAACCTGTGATAAGGGTGAAAAAGGTATTTTTTGTTGTGTTAACGAAGGTGACTTTGTACCCCACTCAAGGGTGGGGGGCTGTTTGCCAGGAGGACCAATCTTGTGATGAGAGGGTTGGAACTTTCAGTCCTCTGGGGAGGGAAGAGGGGCCAAAGGTTGAATCAATTGCCACTGGCCAGTGTTTTAATGAATCATGCCTATACAATGAAGCCTCCATCAAAACCCAAAAGGATGGGGTTCAGAGAGCTTTTGGCTTGGCGAGCATGTGTGTGGAGGTGTGAGAGAGGCCCCTTGAGAGGACACTGAAGCTCTGCACCCCTCCCTCATACTTCACCCTCTGTATCTCTTCATCTGAATGTTGATACCTATCCTTTATCATATCCTTTAATAAACGGGTAACTGTTAAGCATTCCCATCAGTTCTGTGAGCTACTTTAACAAATTAATCAAACCTAAGGAGGACATCATTGGACCCTCCAATCTGTAGCTGGTTGGCCAGAAGCCTCACAGCCTGGGGCTTGAGACTGGCGTCTGAAGTGGGGGATGGGTGCAGTCCTGTAGGCCTGAACTCTGAACCTGTGGAATCTGATGCTAGCTCTGGGTAGATAGTGTCAGAATTGTGTTGAATTCTTGGGCACCCTGCTGGTGTCTGAGAATCGCTTGATGTTGGGGGAACCCCAACCACTCCTGCTCCCTACCCTCAACCTATGTGCCATTTTTGGAATTAGCTCTGGGAACTCAAAAAAGTTGGTGTCAGTGAAGAGGCCAAAATTGATGTTAATTATTTGCCTTGATGAAAGGGAGGAAAGGGAATATTGTGTCATCAGAGGGTTTCATTAAAGGTCTACATACTTGTAATGACTCTTTGGGGGGTTCCATAAAGCAACTACATTGTGTGCTATCCAGGTGGAGCTTCTGAAAGTAGGCTATAGGCAAGCTTCATGTGATGACTTCCGACTACTAAAACCGTTTACGTTCTTTCTAAGACTTCCTGTGTGGGAATATAAGAGAGGGGGAAAAAGGGCTAGGCACTTGCTGAGCTCTTAGACATACTTGGCCATTTATCAGTGTCTGCAAGATCTTAGATTCTTTTGTTGATTCTACCAAGCCTTTCGTTGGATTTTGAGGCTACTGTTTGTCTTGGTCAACTACAAATTCCATTTCTGGGTGGAGTTTGCAGAGATCAGTGAACAGAAAAGAGATATCATCTGCTTCTAGATTCCAACAGAGCTTTTACATTTTGCTCTTATTCCTCTCCCCTTCCCAGGCAAGTTCCTTTCCCTCCACTGGCTCCATCATTATGGGATTCACTGTACATTGGGCCATCACTGCCTTCCTTTTCCCCATCTCCCCATCTGTAGCCTTGTTCCTCTGTATAGAGAGATGGGTAAAGGAGTCTGAGGATCCGGGGCTCCCTGGGGACCCCATGTGTCTGCAGGTCCAGTGTCCAAGATGGCAGATTCTTACTACAGTGTTCACGTCCTGTGAGATAGGATGCTGAGAGCTAATGGGGGTAAAGTGCGTAATGAAGTTGCTGATGCTTTTCTTTAGGGCTTCCCCCTCAATGGGCCTGGGTAAGTTAGTGCTCCCCCACCTACACAAATGTACTTGCTCTTGTCAACCTAAATAAAGAGGTAAACCAAGGCAAGCTTGAATTACCAGAAATTGAATTTATTTGGGAATAGGAGAGAAGTTGCAACTCAGGATATGAAAACTGTAGCAGGCTACAGGTGAGTCCTTTAACAGTTTGGAGTAGGCTATTTTTATGGCCAGGAGTGCAAAGAGCAGGGAGTCTAGCCTGAGTCCGAGCAGCAAGTTCATTGGCTTGAGGATGGGGAGACAATCTTGGTGTTTGTTCATTGGTTGAGGGATAGGTTTCCAGTCTTCAGCGAACCAGTCTCTTAAGTTCTAAGTTCAACTTGCCTGAGGGAAATTCATTTCATACCCTCTTTAGATTAAAGCCCTTCCACACTCCAATAGAGCAATTTGAAAACTTGAGCTCACAGAAGGAAGCACATGGGCAGCATGTGTGAGTGCAGATTCCTGGGCCTCACCCATAGACCTATTCAAGGCTCAGCTGCAGGGTCACAAGACCCACCTGATTCTAGTTCAGGTAATTCTTAAAGCACATGTAGACACTCCAGTAAAGGGAAAACTCTCCTTTCCAGGAAGCCACTTAGTTGATTCGTGAATCAGCACTTAGATTTCAGCTTGAGACCCTTGTCTGGCGTTTTTCATGGAGCTGTTCAGAAACTTAACCTACATTGTTAATGATGATACCACAAGATCTTGCCACTTTCTTCCTTTCTCTTGCTGTTTGCATTCTCTCCACCAGGCTCTAATCTACCCTCCCTTCCCTTCACCCTAAAGCTAAAACAACTCCTCTTATTTCTTATCTTTGAAGACCAAGGTCAGGGCTGACTTTCTCAACCTCTCCTGATTTATTCCCTCCTTTCTGACCTGCACTCTGTTATGTTCCATTCAACAAACCTAATCTAAGCAACATATTTTGATTTTATTGTTCCGTGGGCCTTGGTGAGACACTGGTCTTTCAGCGTGTGCCATTTCTTGCCAGATACAAATCAGTCTTTTCCCATTCTGAATCTCAAGCTATCTGCAGAAGTCCTCTGCAAAGATGAGGGAGGATGTTCTTAAGAGGAGCAAGGCTGAATTTGGAGCCGTGACCAACTTGGAGAACACTTTGTTGGGAAATGGAGGAATTTCAATAGAAGACCCCCGAGTCTGCTTTTGTTGCCGTTAGTCTCTGGCAGCTTTAAAATTGTCCAAGTATTGTGACCATCCAAGCCCTAGGTCTTTTTCTGTAAACGGAGAGACCTGCATTCTGCCTTCTACCCTGAATAGGGGCATCTAGAAATTCCATTTCTGTTCCTGAAGCAACATTGCCCCCCAAATGGTCCCCTTAATCTCCCTGTCTTTTGAGACTTGCCACCCAGTATCTTCACCATACACTTTAGAGACATAGACTCCAATACATTTGCAAAGGCTTTTGCATGCAGAAGACTAACTCAGACGTTGTTTTTACTCCAGGGGAAATTTTTAGCTCTGTTTACCTTCTGATGTTGGTTTTTCTTTGTGTTTTTTCTTCTGGCTGCAGGAAAGCAATCTCCCGGGCAGGCCTGCAGCACCTGGCTCCTGCACATCCCCTCAGCCTTCCTGTGGCAAATGGTCCAGCGAAGGAGCCCAGAGCGACTCTGGACTGGAGTGTAGGTGTTGGCTTTTTCATCTAAACATAATTCAATTGCATGTGTGTCTTTCTCATTCTTAGGATCCCTATGGCTACAAAGCAAGACTTAATAATTTTCAGTATTGCTCACTGATCAATCTTCAGATACCTAGGCCAGAGCTCCATTCTCAAACTCCCGGCAACATAGTTCCTTTATATGAAATCAGATGTGTTTCAGACTAAAATAAAAACTTCATGAATCATTTGAAGCGTTACTGCCTGGGTTTGCAGCTGTGCGATGAAAAGTACCTCTGTGCACATGCTTTATTGGTTCTTGCCAAGTTGATGATGAATAGAGCGTCCCCTTAGCAACATCCTGGAATCTAAGCTTGATTTCCTCAGATCAAGCTACCTTCTTTTCTTTTTTGGTGCTTTTTTTCCCCCCTGACAAAAGATGACTTCACTTTATGTTTTAGGCACTTCATGCCCTCCTGTCTGATATGCTTCTTCCCCTAACACAAAGGTAGATTGGTCTTGTAAAAGTGGTTTGGGTATAGTAGCCAATTTTAACCAAAAACGCATCCACAGAAACTATTACCTTGAGCTGAAGATTGCATTCTGAAATTCTTAAGCTAGTTAGAATACATTTATTGAGGGTGTTCAGTGACTCAAGTTCTTGGTGAAAACATCTATAACTGTGGCCTGAAAGGCTTTGTCTCTTCCTGAAGGAATGAGTATAGGGAACAGCGTGAAGGTGGAGGAGGGCTGCCCTGAAATTCTTCCAGTCTGGTCTTGATGGTGATTTTTGTTTAGCATTTTTCAGTTGAGTTGAACAATGGGGATAATTCACGTTCTCCCATATGAAAGCGCATGGCGGGATGGGGGAAAGGAGAAGAGTTGTTTTTCATTCATTTAATTTTTTATTTTTAGCCCATATGTCATGATTTAACGTCCTTTTATATTAAAACAATTCTTTGTCTCTCCCAAGAACACACTTACTGACATTCTTATTTTACATTCTGGGCACATGCCAATGTAGGCTGCCTGCATTCATGAAGTACTAGGCAGAAGACTGGACTTAATTGAGATGCAGCTTCTTCCTTGATACAGCCCTGAGAATGCTCCAGTATCACCTGTGCGTGCTGAATGGGCACTCAGGAAGAATGCTCCTTTCCTGGAATTTCCCTTTATTCTAGGAAAATTACTTAATAAACTCTTAAACCATGAGAGAGTATAGAATTTATTGGTACCAGTGTTTACATAATTAAAAAGAATTAAATGTGTAAACAAGCAGGTGAAGAAGATCAAAGAACAACATTTCCTGGACTAATGATGAGAATGTTATGAATCAGGGACCCAAGTCAGTTAGTTTCACATTCATGATACCCAGTCTTCTGACCTAAAGTAGCAGGACCCTATGGGGGGCAAGATTCTAATGAGGGAGAGTTTAAATCATTTAGATGGCAAAAGTCATTAAATCCTTTTGCCCCTTGTGTGACATCACTGAAGTCACTGATCTCTTTCGGCCTCAGCATCCTCATCTACAGATAGGGACAATTGTGGCCCCTCCCCGAGGGGGACTTCCTGATGTTATTAGGATCAGATGTGGAAGTAAGTGTGCAAGTTCTTTGTAAACTGTGCAGCCTGCAGATTTATTTAATCAGAAAAGAAAATAATCAACGAATTCATTAATTCATCACCCAGTTGAGCCCCTGCTTTGTGCCAGGGCCTCTGTTGCTTCCTGGGGATTCTGAGGTGAGGAAAATGGGGTTTCTGCCTTCCAGAAGCTTAGGATGCAGTCAGCAGAGAAGAAAGCAACAGCAAAAATACCTAGAATAGAGGAGCCCAGCATCAGGGAGTGTCAGGAAGGATGCTCCATCCTTATTTGATGGTGGAAATAGTTACCAGAAAAGGCTTTTAAAAAGAAGTGTCCTGCTTGAGCCGAAGCTTGGCAAGAAGGTATTATTTTCTGATTCCTGTAGAGATGTATGCACTCTAATATTTCATCAAAATGGTATTTTGGGCTAGTGGTAGGAGGCTGCACTACACAGCGGGGGAAGAGAGAGTAGGAACTAAGTTCTTTCTTCCTCTGTCCCCTTTGATTGTGGGTGCCCTGTCATGGCGCCCTGGTGAAATCATGGCATGGCAGGAAACACTTTGGGGATGTTTAACAACGGAGAGAGCACTGAAATCCTCCTCTTTAGACACTCCATCTGAGGGCATATTTGAAGATCTGACATGTAAGGAGCTGGAAAGATGTTGACTCTGAAAAAAATTAATGAACTATGGGCTGTTATTGCTATTAGTGAACAGAAGCCAAACAGTGACCAACACTACAATTCCTTGTTATGATCATGAAGAACATTTTTCTCAGAAGGGAGGAAGAAGCAGGTTGTTAAAAACATTTTAGACACCTTTATTTTTTTTTTAATTTTTTTTTGTGCTAAGACTTGCCCTTGCTTCACAGTTTTTGGCTTTTCCTAACAAATATGCTTTTCACCAGTTTCATTTAGGTCACCGTAGTTTGCTGTTCTGTTCAAGTTGCTGAGCCAGGATTTTCTTTGTTCTGCTGAAAGTGGAAGCCCGGGCCACTGGCTTGACCAGTCCTGCCATTCCCCCGTCCCAAGCCCTGCCTGGCTCCCTGTGGAAAAGCGGCATGACCGTCTGTTCCCTCTACCAGCCCACTTTTCTGGACTAAAGTCATTGAAAGGATCAATTTTCACTTATTCACTCTTACTATTCACTGAACTCTGCTTTTGACTTGGAGCCTTGTACGAGTCTCCCAAATGAGGAGGCAGGTTTAGGGGGACCAGGGTCATCTCAAAGTCCTGTAGGACCATGACCCCCTGACTTAGGTCAACTCCCCTCTCTGCGTGTCACCAGTCAGAAAACAGATACAGAAGTTGTTCGTGGAGCATCGGAAGATGCAAGACAAATCAGGCTGAATTAAAGCTGGAATTAAAAGTTTAGTCCCTATGTTTCCTACCTGTTCTAGAATCCCAAAGGGGCCCTTGTTTTGACTCTGATATATGTGCCAAAGTCTTTCAAAGAGGCACAGCTCTTTCCTAAAGATTTTTTGTGCAAAGGGCTTTGAAGAGCAGCCTGCTTGTGGGGGTGCCTGAGACGCAGGAGGGCACTGGCTTGGTGAGCCCAGACCATAGGCACCTGTGCACTTCGGCCAGGTGTATACTGTTGCAGGAGTCAGTTTTACGCGTTAGGTACACAAACTTAATAGTTTCTGTCAAGTATTCATGTTCTCATTTCCCTGCTCAGTGATACATGCTATCTCTCTCTTATTTTTAGCTGTTCCTCAAGGTCCTAAAACTTCTCTCTTGCTGTGATTTGCTCAGATAGTTATTATGACGTCTAGGATTCCCTGTCTCACATGATCTCATTTTCTCGGTGACCCTTCATCAACATTCACTCCTGCCGCCTGAGCACGAGCCTGCCCCTCCACGCGTGTCTGGGATAGAAGCCTGAACGTTGATGTGCGGGGAGTAGTCGTGTCTTCAGAATGGCGCCCCAGCCTCCGGTTGACAACAGTAGACACGTGGAAATTGCTGTTTCCTGTAGAGATTTCCTCTGGCTCTCTGCCAGGTCATGCTCATCTTTTCAGCTGAACTAATTCTGTTTATTTTATTCACTTTTTGCTTTGTTTCCTCACAATATCTCTACATGCGGTGCATTGTCTTATAAATCTTAGAACCAAATTGGTGGTATTTAGTCGCTTTTTAAATTCTAGGTCCTCAGTTTGATTTCAGGCTCCTTGAAGGGAGGGGCAATGTTTTCTGCTTAGATTTTCTTCTTCACAGTGGAGAGGATGGCCTCGTGGGCCTACCCGCTGTCTGGCTACTGATGCTAGGGGACAAATTGATTGTAGCTTTTCCGTTCAGTCAGTGAGAAGGGGATATTTCACCGGGAGTTGAACGGCACTCAGATAATCTCCAGTTCCTTGAAAGGCTTGGTAGGCAAGAGTCCATAGCCTGCTTGAAAAACAAATACATTTATGCTATTTGAATCTTTTAAAATTTCCTTCCTAGTATGGTGCATTGTGTTAAGTCTTAAAGCACAGCAGTGGTCCGATCTCATTCCTCCCAACTACCCCTCTTTCACCTTCACGGTGACAACCTGCAGGGGCTGCTCCCGTGGACACCATGCCATGTGTGTCAGCGAAGCCACTTTTGGGGGAAAATAAGCTAAATTGCCAGAAAGGGAGTAATGTTCAAAAAGGCAAAAAAAAAAAAAAAAAAAAAAAAAAATCTCATCTCCATGGCTGGAATCCAAGTTTCTGGTTTAGAGTGAGTGAGCCCCTTTAGAAGTGTGTCTGTTGCATAGATAATGTGTGTCTTCTCTTAAATGTCACATGCCTTTTCCACAATGGAGACTTAGTTTGGATTTAAGAGATTTCTTCCTTGTTTTCAGTGTTATAGCAGGGAGCATAGGAGATCGGCCTTACTCTGTCTCTGCTGTTGTATAATTTGCTTTTGCCCATTACACTGCCTAAAACAACTTTCAAAGCAATGGTGGAAAAGCCCCCCAGATCTTTCTTAAAGGGCATGTTGGTTTTAACATCGATTTTAATTTCAGTTCGTTTTTTTTTTTCCTTCCTCTTTTGAAAATTTCCTCCAGTTCTGAGGGCTATGGAAAATAGCTTCAACACAAACAAAGCCAGGTTCTAAATCCAGACCACATTTTCTTTCCTCTAGTTGATGATGCTAAGAAAAGAAGTGCTTTCTCCTAGGCAGGTAGAAACATAACATAGTTATACACCACCTCACCATTTGGTTCAGGGACAAGATTAGGGAAACAGAGTCTTTGTGCGAGATTGGTTTAAACTGGGTTATGAAACTAGGTCATCTTATCTTTAGAAACCTTGAATGAAGAGCCAGGAGGAGCCAGGTGAGTATGTGTGCGTGCGTGTGTTCTCATTTCAGTCTTATTTCAGGTGGCACGTCCTAACAGTCCTGTGCCGTCAGGCTTCAGCTCTTGTACCTTCAGGTTTGGGTGTTGTCCCTGAGAGGGACTCTCACCTCAGTGTTTTTCCCACTCCTAGCCCCATTTCAAACACTGTTAAGTCAGGTTAATCAAGGTGTCAGATGGCTGAGAGGTCATGAGGAGCTAACGACCTATAAATTTTTCCTATAAATCAGTGGAGGTCTTGCCCCTGGTCAACCCTGTTAGTAGTGGGACAGACATAGCTTCATGCTATGATTTCATGCACCTGCACTAGTCCTTTATTTCCCCAAATTGTGAGAATTTTAAATTCAGTCACGCTGGCTCCTGGGGGATATCATAGAATCCTATAATCTCACAGGACACTGAGAAACATCCAAGTCTAAATTTCTGCCTCTAAGTAAGTGCTTATCTAAACTAACACTGCCCAAAAGAAACATATGTGAGCCATAAAGTAATTCTAAATTTTTAGTAGCCACATTTAAAGAATTTTTTTAAAATTTTTTAAAAATCAAAAATGTTAGTACCATATTTTGTTTAAGCAAATAAATCAAAAATATTACCATCTCAATATGTAATCAGTACAAAAATTATCAGCGAGATGGTTTGCATTCTTTTTTTTTTCACAGTGAGTAAAGTCTGCTGTGAATTTTACACTGATGGCACATCTCAGTTAGTGTTAACCACATTTCAAGTTTTCAATAGCCATATGCTTATTGGGCAGCACGGATCTAAACCATCTTAGACAACTTCTACCTATTATTATCTTGGAGATTTTTAGGGAGAGATAGTCCAGATTTCTTTTCCTTTCTGAATTTGTAAGGACATTTACATGAGATATGTATTTATAACTTTCTTATTATTTCAAAATATTTTTATAAGCAAATGCTTTCCTTTTGTGTAGATTATTTTCTTCTAGTGTCAGTATACTCTATCTGTATTATTCATAGTCTGTAAACTCCTCCATATCAATACATACATTTTTATCTTTTTACCTATAACCATTACTAGGACTTCAGTAGAACTTGAGACCAAGGAATCATATATGTATGTATAAATCTATTTCTGTATCTACCTAGATGAATCTCTACTCTTAGGTAGTTAGATCTGTCTTTATATACAGATCAATCTGTATGTATGTATATCATGAAATTTGTCTCAGCACTCACAAATACAGAAGAAATATTATGTTCATTTAGAAATGGTCGAGAGCTATTTATTTTTTTCTGTCTGGCACAGATGGATTCTCTGAGTTGCATATTGTTTGAGATGGTATTTCAAGGTGGTTGTGTAGAGGAGAAGGAAAGAGGATCCTGGGTGAGGAGAATGGACTAAACAAAAAACATGGCACAAAAGAAGGAAGATATGGCTATATTTAGAGAAAAAAGAAGAATAAAGAAAGTATACAAAGATGAATACATGGAAGGTTAAGGGTAGATTGGGGTCATCAATGGAAGGTCTAGTATGTGAGATTAAATTCGGATTTCATTTTATAAATAACAGGGCATATTTAAGCCTCCTGAGCAAGAGAGAGAGAGGCATAATCATAGTTATGTTCTAGAGGAATTAATTTTGCAGCAGTGTAAAATATCAGGGAGAATGTCAGAATTACGAGTTCAGAGCAGAAGAAACTAGGACTCAGATTAGACATGCTCTTCAGTACATGATAAGTAGCTGGGGGGCGGGGGTACAGGTAGATAATGAAAGGAAATCCAGACAAAAATATGAGGCCTGTATTAGTTGAGGTAGACTAGGCTGCAGTAAATAAAATAGACCTATAATTGCTCTATAGAAGTATATTTCTCCCTCACGTAACAGACCAGGACTCTTCCGGGTAGGTTGAGTGGGAGGTGGGTCCTGTTCCACAGTTATTCCATGCCCCAGATAGTTGCTCTTACATCTTCACCAGATGGCTTCTGAAATCATCCCAAAGGTTCACTTCTCAAGTATCCAGTACGGGAAAAGAGAATGGAGGAGTGCATGTGGGAGGTTTCAATTGGCCAAGTCTGAAAACAGTACATGTCACTTATGCTTATGTTCCATTGGTTAGATCTTGGTCACATGGCCACATCTAAGTACACAGGAGGCTGGGTTATATGTTCTAGCTGTATGTCCAGGAAGAAGAAAATAATAATTTTGATGAATGGCTAGCAGTCTTGGCTACAAAGACCAAGGAGAGAAACTCGGATAATGCTAACATCTGTGGGTTAGAAGGGAAGGAAAACTGGAAAGTGTCCACCTTAAAACTGCCAGTTATTTTACCAGCAAAGTGGGTTTATTTGTGACTAGCAGAAGAATTGCAACTTGGGACATGTAAACTATGGCTAACCATAGGTGAGTCTGGAGATCAAAGGAAAGGAATGTTACTTTATAGAGGAAAGGAGGAAGTTGGGAGGGGCTGCTTTGAATGGAAGTCCATTGGAGGAAAGTGAGAGTTCGGGGAGATGATGACTTCTTGTTAGCTGAGTTGTGGTATTTTCATATTGGCTGAGCTTGTTGCTGGGCAAGAAGAAATTCTTTTCTCCCACTGGAGTGGTAATGTAGGCTTCTTCCTGTTGAGAATGCAAGGTAAGTCTCTTCCTTTTGGGGGTCTGCAATTAATGCAAGTGGTAGAGTGTGACCATCAGGCCTCCTGATTCCATTTTAAATGAGGTTTCCTTTATTCAGTTTCATAAAAGTAATCACAACAATAATAATACAAACTGTATTGAACACCTATTAACTTCTTATTGTGTGCAAGACATTGAAATTTATGCATTTTCACATTTAAATATCACTATGATCTTGTGAGTGAAGTACAATTATTATTATAATTTTAATGGTCAGTAAACTGAGGTTAAGGAGAGTTAGAGAGGCCCTACGTACAGAAGAGGTACATGGTGCAGCACCCAGGAGTGTTTCACAGGTGGGGCTTTCAAGTGTATTTGTGGACAGTGCTAACCTCTCCTAGCAACTATAAGTGACAATACATATAGCATATTGCCAACGGATCTGAACCTTAGCGTCCGGAGTATTAACAGGGGGTCATGTAGACATGGCCGATTCCTACATGGTTGACCTTAATCTCAAGCTTCTCTGGAGGTTGAGCTGATATACGGCTCTCCGCCCCACCATAAGTCATTGTTCTCTTAGACCATCTGGCATGTCCCAAGGCCCCAAGGTAAAAGGATACTCTTATCAGGCAGGACATTCCAAGCACTTAGAGAGATGACCTTCCTAGAGTTGAGGGCCAAGTCCAGACTTCCCTTTGGGTAAGTTTACTTCTTTATTATGTACTTTATTAAGCATCAGACAAGATAGATGTGCAAGAAAAGGATGAGACACGGGAAAAATGTAGTGTAGCAAAAGGTATGCTTCATCATTGTTTCATATGACTTTTTTTTAAAGGCTTCTCTTCTGTTTGTGATTTTACAAGACTGTCATGTTTCTATTAAGCACCCATGTTGACTTATCACAGTTTATTATTCCAGACTAATGGACAGATAAATATAATTATCCCTTTCTACCTTTTGGAATTGCATATAACAAAAATGTGCATTCATTCATTTATTCATTGATTCTTAATCTTTCCAATTCCTAAAATTTATTTGTCATCTATTTTCCAGACTCTTAGTCAAGTGCTGGACAGTCAGTGTTCACATAGAGCTTAGAATCTAGTAAATGAGGAAACATTAATCAAATAATTATGCCAATTAATGGATAGTTGCCAACAGAGGGAAAGGGAATATGGTTTTATGAGAGAAACTAACAAAATAACTTGACTTAGACTTTGGGGTCACTGATGGCTTCTTGGAGGAAGTAACACTTGATCTGGTGACCAGAAAGTGAATAGAAATGAACCACACAGAATCAGAATGGAGAGGAATAAACAATTCAGATATAATAAACATCATATACAGTGAATGGCCTTTGATGATGGGCTATTGGGACATTCGAAGCCAGAGATTATGGAGGATCAGGTGGTAAAGTAGAAATGGTAAGTAACTGAGTTTCATACCCCCTTTGAAACTGGAGTCAGTAACATTAGCTGATGGATAGGAATGAGAAAGAGAGATCTAGAATGACTCCAATGTTTTTAGCAAATATTTGCAGCTGTAGGAATGGAAATACCATTTGCTGAAAATCTAGGGAGAAGATTAGGGTAAGAACAGATTTAAGGAGTATATCACAAACTGAGTTTGAGACTAAAATTTTGAGATGCCTATTGGTTTTAAGTGGAGATAATGAGAGGGCAGGTTTGTTTTTTTTTTTATGGATCTGAAGTTCAAAGAAGGGGTTTGTAGTGTATGAATAATTTGGGGGATAACAATTAATTGATGGAATCTAAAACCATGAGAACTAAATGCAATAACCTTGGGACTGGGTGTATGGAGAAGAGTAAAGATCTGAGAGCGAGCTGTGGAACACTCTTAATATTTGGAGTTTGGGAATTTGGGAAAGGTCCAAGGATGAAGACTGATGGAGTGGCCATTGAGGTACAACAAAAACACGAAAGGAGTATATAGGGTTTCCAGGAAGCAAGTGTCCCTAAAGGAAAGGAATGATCATCTGTGTCAAAAGCTGTTGATTAAGATAAAGACTGAGAATCAGCCACTGGATTTAGCCATGTGAAGTCACTGATGATCTTGACAAAAGTAGTTACAGTGGAATGAGAAGAAAGAAAGCCTGATGGAATTGGGTTCAAGAAGTAATGAGTAGAAAGGAAGTAGAGGCAGCAAATAAAACTCTTTTTTGAACTTTGCCAGTAAAGGAAAAGAACAAGTAGAAATAACGAAAAGCAATGTGTGGGTCCAGAAATCAAACTACGGATATATTATAATTTTTTCAGCTCTTACTTGTATATAGAGTTGTGATCATAATATACAGGTAGTTTTGAATTTTATTTTTATTTGACTTTACATCATATAGTTTTCCATGTGGCCAATCTTCATAATTGTACTTCTTGATGACTTTATAATATTCCATATCATGTATATTCTACTAAACATTCTTCTCCACTGGGCATTTGTGATATTTCCAATTTTTGATTATTGCAAGGTAGAAATAAACTTCTTAATGTAAATAGTTTTTCCTTGCCGTTAGGATTATTTCCTTAGGGTACATTCCTAAAGTGTGATTATTAGATAAGTGTATGAAATTTTAATTTATTCTGTTGCTTCTTTAAAGGCTTATGTGTTGGGGCGCCTGGGTGGCGCAGTCGGTTAAGCGTCCGGCTTCAGCCAGGTCACCATCTTGCGGTCCGTGAGTTCGAGCCCCGCGTCAGGCTCTGGGCTGATGGCTCGGAGCCTGGAGCCTGTTTCCGATTCTGTGTCTCCCTCTCTCTCTGCCCCTCCCCCGTTCATGCTCTGTCTCTCTCTGTCCCAAAAATAAATAAAAAACGTTGAAAAAAAAAAATTAAAAAAAATAAATAAATAAAGGCTTATGTGTTGACAACTTTCCCCTTATCCCCAGGATCTATCTTGTTGACCTTGAGCCTTCTCACTATGTATCCATAGTTTCATGTCTATTTGCTTAAAATCTCGCTGGACTACCTTATGCCTCATCTCCCTTCTTCTCTTACCTTTTTTCTCTGGTGACTGTACAAGGGTAGAAAAGTATCAAGTCTGATAGATCAGTCATAGACACGTTCTAGAATCTATTATTTGATAAGTTGATGGGGTAGGATAGGGTCCACTGGATTACGGGGCCTCAAACTCTATGCACATGAGTCACTTCAGAACGTTGAAAACTCATGATGTCCAGGTTTCACTTCATGTTAGTTAAAATAGACTCTCTGGGGGTGGTACCCAGGTAGTCTTAAAAACTCACCAGGTGATTTTAATGAGCAGTTAAACTTGAGAACCAGCAGGTCAGAACCACGGTGGCAGGAAGCCTCTAGTCTTTTTTTTCCCTCTTCCCTTACAAAGGACAGTCTTTCTAATCACATCTCCACTGCAGAGTGAGGTGAGCTAATCCTAGCAGCCCTGCTGTGCCTGACTCTGAGTCAAGGTTTATCAGCAAGGCTCTGAGCGCTTGCTGGGTATGTATTCAGAGGGCAAATAGCCCCTAGCCCAGAGGAAGCCTACCTGCCAGCCCATGAGTTAGTGGGGTGCTTGCAAATCGGAGTCCCTGGGTCTTGACTGTTCCTGCCTGCTGTTGTTGACCTACCAGAAATTAATTTCTGGCCAGCCTAGTTTTTGGTGTTTGTTATCAATGACTTTTGACCATATAACCCGCTGTAGCATATTATTCGTAACTTTCTAAAACTTTTGGCAGGATTTTAGCATTTTTGCTTTCCCTAACATTTCATGCTATAATTACATGTTTAGTTTGCATGTATATATGAATATATATATATATATATATATATATATATATATATATTCATGTATATATGTATGTATAAGATAAATGTATATATACTGTCCTCATCCATTCCTATCTGAAAATTTTTAGGGTCTAAACCTATAGCTGTTCTTTTCTTCCTTCTGTTGTTTTTCTACAAGATTGACTATGAGGGGAATCCCATTTTCCCATTGACTTCCATAAAAAATGATGAACATGACTTTCTACAGGAAAAAATGACTAATAGAGAAGAAAAAGTTTTGGTGAAAAGATTAGTCACCCTTTGACATGGAGGGTGATGATTCTCATTAACATTGCTTTCTTTTTTAGAATGGTTTTGAGGCACTCTGAGATATGCAGGGCACCCCTGCCCCCCCCCCCCCCCCCCCCCGCCCCGAGAGTTTCCTTGTCCATTGTTCGTGATCCCTCAGTATCTGTATGACTTGTGAATTTTTCCTGCCCCTCACTTTCCTTGAGTGTTCTGAGAGTTGGTGTCACCTTTCCTGGATTGTGAAGCACCTATAACCATTGGTTATTCTTACCTGAAAATCATTTGAGCTATAGGATCTGAAAGGAAAAGTATTGTATTGGAATCTGAAGAAATAAATTTAAGAAATAGATGACACTTTGTTAATTTTTTTTCTCCTTGGTGTACATTTCTGCTACTTCGCGTTCAGCTTTGGGATTCAGAGGGCTGTCATGTGGACATTTCTGGAGTCGGTTACTATAAAGATGACTCACATACAAGATAGAGTTCTAAATTGCTTGGTTTTTCTATAAAGCTCCTTATTAAAGTCATTTAACAAAACACCATAGCCTGGGTGGCTTAAACAACAGGAATTTATTTCTCACAGTTCTGGAGGCTGGGAAGTCCAAGATCAAGGCACTGGTAGATTTAGTGCCTGATAAGAACCCACTTCCTGGCTTGTAGACGGCTGCCTTCTTGCTGTGTTCCACATGACCTTTCCCCAGTGTATGCGTGAAGAGAGAGAAAGATCCCTCTCATGTCTCTTCTTATAAGGGCACTCTAATCCCAATCATGAGGGCTCTGTCCCCGTGACCCAATTACCTCCCAAAGGCCTCATCTTCAAATACCATCACACCGTGGAGTAGGGCTTCAACATATGAATTTGAGGGGAATCACAATTCAGTCTGTAGCATCTCCCACGGAAGCCGATTACATGCCCCGCTGATGAAACAGATAAAAACGAGAGCAATTTTCCTGTAAGATCAGTAGACGTCATCTCTTTATGGTTAAGCCAATACAGTGCTTTCCTTACGAGCTCAGGGTCTTTTTCAAGCCAGTGAACAAAATACACAATTAATACATAAATCCATTATGTTTCCAAGGTAGTGTGCCAGAAGAAGGAATATGGAATCCTATTCATCATCCTGTTTAAGCAATATTCCACTCCTCCCCCGACCCCAACGAAACATTTTGCGTTCCTGAACATCAGATTGTTGCGCTGGTGTCGCCTGGCACAGCATGTCTGTTTGCCATCAGAAGTACGTGGCTATTTTTGGAAGCAGGGAAATCATTCAGTTAGAGAAATCTAGAATTCTATGGGCGAAGGCCCTACTGAAGCAGGACAAGTGAGAATTAGTAGGAATTTATTATGCTTTGAGTACATAGTGACTTGAATTAAGTTTTAAGAAGCCTCTGTCTTAGAATATAATTTACCCATTACTGATATAAATGTAAATATGTCTTCAGTCTTTAAAGTGCTTTAATACTACTATCCTTCTTCTTAGCTAATTTGCTAAGTAAAGGCAACTTTTAATAGGATTTTAGTCTCAATTGTCATGGAATCTACAGTGTTGGGCCTAGATAAATATGGCCTTACAGTGAACAATCTGAGGGAGTTTTTTCCTCATTTGTTTAATATATGTTTCACAGATTACCACATCTCTGGATAAAGCATTTATAGACCTAATGTCCATTTTAGTTATGGCTCAAAGTTCTCCCAAACACTTTATTCTGTTTCTAGAACTTTGGTAGGATCAATGCCAACAGTATTTTCAGGGGTAAAATGAGAGGTGTTTAAACTGTGCGGGTTCACTTACTTTCTTGCCTCCAGAATCTAAATTTGAGATCTCCCCCTTTCATACCTGAAAAGAAAACTGAAATCAGGTGGGTCTTTCCCTTCCAGGAGAATGCCGTGAATGGAGAGCACCTGTGGCTGGAGACCAACGTCTCAGGAGACCTGTGTTACCTGGGAGAGGAGAACTGCCAAGTCAGATTTGCAGTGAGTGTGCTCCTCAGATCTCTGGGTTCTGCCCTTCCCTGGGGAAGGCTTCCAAGTTGAGTCTGACAGCCTGAGGAGGCCCGAATTTCCAAAGAGGCCACCGTGCCTGAATTTACAAGGAGAGGTTTGAAAGAGCCTATCCCTTGTGAGACAGTTGACAGTTAACATGGCTTTCAAGGGGGTTGGTTTTAATGGCTTGAGGGCTTGGCTATGCAGGTTGAACTTTGGTATAATGTGCCACTTTATGATGATTCCCAGCGTTGGTTTTTATTTGTGTGTTGGAGGGAAGGGAAAGGGTAAATGTGCATGAGTGCTTCCGGAGGGGGTGTCTGTGTGGGGGGAGGTCTGAGTGGGGGGGAGGTGCGTCTGTGGGAGAGACCAGTCGGTCCGACAAGTTGGTCTTGTAGAAGAGCGTGTATGGTGGAGGGGATTGCTGGTGCGTGAGAATGGGGATGGTGAAACACCTGTCTGGTGCTGGCGTAGGCTAGCAAATACAGGCATGCCTTGTTTTCTGATGCTTTGCTTTATGGGGCGTCACAGACCCTGTGTTTTTGGTGTTTTTTTTATATACAAATTAAAGGTCTGTGGCAACCCTACCCAGGCGCCATTTTTCCAACAACATTTGCTTACTTTGTGGTAATTCTCACAATATTTCTGACTACTTCGTTGTTATATTTGTTATGGTCATCTGTGATCAGTGAACATGACTGGCTGAAAGTGGACATAATGGTAAGCATTTGTAGCAATGAAGTAATTTTTAATTGAGGTATGCACTTTTTTTAGACATAATGGTATATTGCACACTTACTAGACTGCGGTATAGTATAAATGGTAACTTTTATATGCACTGGGAAGCAAAAAAATTCATTTGACTCGCTTTATTGTGATACTCACTTTATTGCAGTGGTCTGGAACCGAACCCACGATATCTCTGGGGTGTGCCTGCAATTCAGATCAAGTTGTGGAGGATAAAATTCTAGAAACTAGACAATTAATAAACACATTGGAATATCCCTTGCTTTTTATTTATTTTAATGTTTATTTTATTTATTTTGAGAGAGAGTGTGTGTTTGTGAGCGGGGCAGGGCAGAGAGAGAGAGGGGGAGAGAATCCAAAGCAGGCTCAAACCCATGAACCATGAGATCGTGGCCTGAGCCAAAACCAAGAGTCAGACGTTGAACCAACAGAGCCACCCAGGCACCTCTTTCTTGCTTTTTAAAATTTGCTTTGTATGGCTATTTAGAACCACCAGTTTAAATGTCAAAATTGTCTTTATGTTCTGTGAAAAGAACACCGTTGCCAGGCGTTGAGTCGTAAGGAACTAAAATTTTATTGTTGAGAAAGTGAACTTAAAATTTTTGTGTAATTGAAAATTGTTGGTTTGAAAAGAGTAATGGGAAACATAGAATAGTAAAGAAGAAAGAAGTGTTCTTTCTTACTTGGGGAAATGAGCCCTGTAAAGACATAATGCATTTTTTTCCTTTTTCATTATATTTGTTTATTATGTGAAAGAAAGGTTTGTGGTAGAATGCAGGACTTTGGAATTACAAGTGAATATTTTTCTATTAATAACTAATAAGAAAGAAATTGAATTTCCACTAAAGCTTACAGAAGAATATAGCCCTCAGGGACTTTTATCCGGCTGCCAGAATTGCAAAGCTCATGGAACAAAACTTTAAAAATTGCGTTAGCTGTTTTGACGACTGGTTTATAGGTTTTGTTGGGGAAACTTCATGAGAGTTTAGAAGACCAGGGTGTACTTGAGTGAAGTTAGGAGTAAAGATCAGTGAAAGGCCCGGCTGTACAAGGTCTCAGTTTGAATCTCACTGTTACCACTCACTGATATTGAGAACTCCTGTCTCTTGGGTGCTGGCTACCTTCTTCGAAAAAGAGAATAGGATGAAATTATTTTAAATTATGCTTCCAACCCAGGTCTGTACTTAGCTGTTTGCATTTCTCTTAATCTTGTAAATTCATTTGATCTAAATATCAGGATTTCCACTTTATGCATATGTATTTTTAATTAAAGTATAATTGCATAAAATTTGATTAAATTAACCAAAGACCAAGAAATGCTCAGCTGTTTGGACTAAAATGCTATAAATAATGAATTAACATTAGGATCTTAGTTAATTGCATAAACACTGGTCGTGGACTATCAGATAATATGAAATGGAAAAAATGAAAGCCAAGTTTACTTGCATACATGCTTTTGAACTATTTCTGCTGATACTGCTGTCATCTGATGGACTGTAATTTGTTACAGAGTTCTGCATTATTTCCAAATTACTCCCTTTGATCCTTTTCTGGTATCTTTTACTGTCAGTCACATACTACCTCTCTTGGCAAATATATATACAGATACATCCACTCTTTCTAAACCTTGTATCAGCAAATGGCATCACTATTTACTGACTGATTATACCTGGGTCACTATTACCTCTAGACAGGGAAAAACAACAAAGAATAAGGGAAATTTATAAGTAGGATGCAACAGAGTTGTGACAACCCCTGGTGCTCTTCTGAATCTTTCTGCTAATTTTATCCCCAATACTTGGCTCTATTAACTCACTTCACAAAGTGTCTGGAAGATGAAGAGCTCTCCTCCAAAGAAAGGTCGGTGAAAGAAGGAATGAATCAGCGAGGAAGCAGAAGACCTTTTGGCTCATTATAGGCTCCCAAAGGCTCAGTGTGTTCACCCATGAAGTGGGGCAAATGTTGGGAGCATTAGATGAGATAATGCATTGAAAGAATTTACTTGCCAGAGCAACTGGCACAATGAATTAAAAGGGAAAAACAAACCAACATAGAAAAGGTGGAAGCAGACCATTCATGAAAGAACCACCATTGGCCAATATAGATCTTAAAAATATTTTAAAAAGGCACCCGGGGCGCGCCTGGGTGGCTCAGTCGGTGAAGCGTCAGACTGTAGCTCAGGTCATGATCTAGTGGTTCATGAGTTCTAGCCTCGCATCGGGCTCTGTGCTGACAGGTCAGAGCCTGGAGCCTGCTTTGGATTCTGTCTCCCTCTCTCTCTGCCCCTCCCCCACTCGTGTTCTGTCTCTCTCTCTATGTCAAAAATAAATAAAAACATTAAAAACAATTTTTTTAAAGGCACCCAAAATAAAACAACTACGAGGAGTCAGCATCAGGTGCCTATTTGAAATAGCAAAGATTTACAAAATGATACCACCTGCTTGTTAGTGAAGCCTAAGTGGTATTCTCACTGCCACCTGGTAGGAGTGTAAATTGATGTGTGCACGGTTGACCCTTGAACAACATGGGTTTGAACTGTGTAGGTCCACTTATATGTGGAATTTTTCTGGTAAAAACTACTATAAATGTATTTTGTTTTATGACTTTCTTAATATTTTCTATAGCTTACTGTATTATAAGCATACAGTATATAATAGAGAATACAAAATATGTGTTAATTAACTGTTTATGTTATCAGTAAGGCTTCCGGTCAATTTTGGGAGTAGTCAATTTCCGGTTAATTTTGGGGAGTCAACACTTATATCTGAATTTTCAACTGCACAGAGGGTCAGTGTCCCCTAACATCCACATTGTCCAAGGGTCAATTGTCAGTATGTAGTAAAGCATTACAAATCTAGCTGTCTCTAATTTATGCATCACATTTGGGTGGGGTGGGAACATTGGCAAGCAGGAGAGAACGGGGAGAAGTGTGCTCAACTTGATTCAGGGTAGTAGGAGGAAGAGTGAAGTAACCTGGGTTGAAAAAGAATATTAACAAGGGGAAGTAGAGAGAACTGACGTCTTCCAGTGTTTAAAGAACTGCCTTGAAGAAAAGGAAGGGTCTTGCTCTCCATAGTTAGGAAGGTAGAATTAAGTTCTAGGTATAGAATCCACTGCCTCTAGCATCGAATCTTACATGTATAATAAACATCACCTGGAAAGCCTGTTAACAATGTAGATTACTATTTCTCTCCTTGCTCCAAATGCTGATTCAATATGCCAAAGCTGGACTTGGGAATCTGTGATTTTAGCATGCACCTCAAATAACTATGGTGCAGATGGTCCACAGACTTAACTTTGAGAAAGGCTCTATTATAAGGAAGAACCTTAACAACTAGAGCTGTCCAGCAAGACATCAAGGTATCTGGAGAGATGGGCATAAAAGATGTGTTTGCCAACAAGTTGGATGGCCATCTTTCAAGGATGCTGTGGGGGGGGGGCGGGGGTGGGGTGGGGGGAGGATGCACATCTGCTTTGGGTAACAGGTCAGGCAAGTTAATCTCCAGGAGAGCCTCCAGTTTAAATGTTCTTTTTGCAGCTTTCTTAGAATCGAACAACAGTTTTGTAAGAAAAAAGCATGTGCAAATGGATTATGCATTATATTCTCCTTTCTTTTAATGAAGCACCTTTGAAGATAGCCAACCTGTTGAGATAAGGACCAAATTACCATTACCAGGTACTACCTGCAGGCTTCTAAACAATGGGCAGGCAAGGCATTTGGAGGAGGAGTGAATCCATCACCAAAGATATGCCTTTCACTTCTTACCTTATTTTAGCAAAGCAAATGTCATGGGTATAAGTTAAGAGAAGGGAGAAATCAGTGTGGGTTGAGGTAGACAGAGGCGGCTTCATGGCAGTGGGGCTTGAGCACAGTTTGAAAGATGGCTAAGATTTACATAAAGGGAGTGGGGCAGGAGAACATTTCAGCAAGGGAGAGGAACATTAGCAAACTCAGAGTCAGGAGCAAGCTTTGAACGAGGGAGGAGGCAATCATCAGGCACGCATGAGCACACCAAAGGGCATGTGTTAGGTAAGAATGGAAATAAGGACAGATGGGGGCTGTGTGTGTCCATGTGCTCTGAACGGAAACTCAGAGTGCATGTTATAAATGTCTGTGTGCTTACGAAGCATGGCCATATAATATATCATCTCAAGCAAGACAGTTTTCTGAGGGAGAGGCTGCTGGTAGGTACAGTGCTGTGACATTAAGCACAAACCAGAGCTGCATCGGGGACACTGAGACAGTCACCCTAACTTAGAGGGACGTTACAAAAGTCTATTGAAGACCAAGGCGAACCTGCACATCCAGGACTTCCTGCTGCCATGTGGACTGATACTTGGGGCCCCTATTGAAGGGGATTGAAAGCAAGGCTGTGACATCACAGGACACGAAGATATTTGTAGGAGAGTTTGCTCCAAAGTCTTGGGGCCGAACCAGATGACCTTTAAAATCCTTCCTCTTCTGCATTTCTCTGGTGGCAACATTGAATACGGTAGAATGTCTATGAGCAGAAATGTAATGGGATTAAAGTTGTTCCTAAATCAGAGACAGTCCCCGGATTAGTACCTGTTTCTTTTTCTGGTCTAGAGAGGAGAATGGGATGCACCAGTAATGACATCGGAGCAGAAGGGTCACCGTTTCCCAACGTGATTATGGGGGGGAAAACTGAAATAAAATTCCAACTAGGACCACTCTCATTTGGTGCTGTTTATTGGGGTGGAGATTACTTCATTCATTTATTCTGTAAGTGTTCACAGGCTGAGTGCCCTGTGCCACAAAGTGCAGACAGTGTTGAGAATGATGGTGAATTGTAAGTGACAGTATCAGTTTGGTAGGTGCACTCTGTGGAAACCCTTCTCAGCCTTTCTTGATAGTATATGCAAAGATGTTGAGCCACATGTTTGCTCCTAAAGAAATTCTTGGCTCCATTAATAATCAGTCGGGCACATACCAGTGCACACGTATCTTTACACTGAAATGACACTTGTCTATGTCGCTGTATTGATGCACACAACAACCATGGCCATTGTCCGCAACCTGCCTTGAGACGTGTAGACTGAGATAGGCCACCTGAAAGTGGGAAGGAAGTGGGTTTTGTGAGACTGACCTGGGTTTGAAAGCCTGCTGTTTGTGTACTGAGTGAACTTTGGACAAATTGCACCCACTTCCTCATTTAAAGTATTGTCATTAAGATCAGCCTCAGTGATTCTTATTTCTGGATGAGCATGGTGAACTTAGAACACTTTACTTTTCCATTTTATTTTTTAGAGTGGTTGGTCCCAGCCCAGATCTGCCACATCTGGGTCTCTGTTGAGTGGCACCAGGTATGAATATGTTAAAAAAAATAAATAAATAAAAAGACCCAGAACTCTACAGATGGACTCTCTGCTGTCACACATAGGTACAGAAGGACACTGTTCTACTTCACAAAGAGTGTCAGGACCCAACCAAGTGGACTGGTCTCAGGGCCTGGAGCATAGTGTCTGTTATGGGTTGAATTGTGTACCCCAGAAAGATGCTGAGGCCCTAAACCCCAGTCCCTCAGGATATGACATTATTGGGGAATAGGGTTGTTTCAGATATGATCAGTTAAGATGAGGTCACACTGGAGTGGGGGTGGGCCTTACTCGAATATGACAAGTGGACTTCTAGGAAGAGGAAGACACACACGTACACAGGGAAGGAGGCAGAGACTGGAGCGATGGAGCTGTAACCCAGGGACCGCCAAGGACCACAGGCTGTCATCAGAAGCTGGGAGAGAGGCACGGGATAGATTCTCCCTCAGAGCCCTGGGAACAGTATCAACCCTGTGGATACCTTGATATCAGACGTCGAGTCCCCAGAACCGTGAGCAAATACATTTCTGTTGTTTTAAGCTACCCACTTTGTGGTACTTTGTTAGGGCAGCCCCGTGAGACCAGTGCAGTCGCGTCCTGTTAGGTCAGTGATCTCATCTTGGCCACATGGCTACCTCCACGAGGCTCACAGATGCACAAACACCCAGAGGTATCTTTGAAAATGCCTTGATTGAGGATTTCGTTGAGACATTTGTGGCTTTCTGTATAAGTGAGCAGACAGGCAGGGGGGCGCCCGCAGCTGAGAAGTGTGAGGAGAGGAGTAGCTAGATGGTTAGGTGAGTGAGAATGTGTAGGTTGGGTGAGAGAAAAAAGGAACCGTCAGACTTCAGAGTGCTGTTACCAGATATCTTTTCTATTTCTAAACATGCTCATGTCACCTTGTTTGTGTGGGTAGGCTGGTGGACACTGTTTTCCTTTCGTTATTGTTTTGTTCATGTGTTTTGCTTTCATCTTTTCCTTGCGGGTAAGGTTTGGCAAAACTGGCCAACCCCACCTGACCTCTTACTTCTATGATGTCTTCCAATACTGCTTGCAGCTTAACAAATCTAGTTTTATTGAGTAAATGAATGAATTGCATGAGGGAGGCCATGTGATATGGGGGTGGGCAGTCTGGAGAGTGAGAAACCATGCAGATCCAGAGGCCAAGAGATCTGGATAAAAATCCTGGCTCTGCCTGGCTTCTCTGAGCCTCAGGTCCTTCCATAAAATAGTGATGATTATGCCTGCCTCTCGGAATTGGTAGAAGGATTAAATTAGTTGACAAGCATTAACGTCCTTTCTTCTTTTATCCTGTTCCTAACTTCCATTTCAGTGTCATTAAGCTGAATGAGCTAATTAGTACTTTGGTTGGACTTTACTTTCAACAAGACCTTATGTTTGGGATTCTTCTGCTAACCCCACTGCTGACACTTAAACTTTTACCCATCATTTTACTGCTGTGTGTAATATCCATCGTCTACTAGGTCATGGGTGGGACCAAGTGAATGCGGCAAATTGAAGTAACCCATTCTGGAAAGCATCTTTTAGGCTGTATCTTTTTACTGGTGGGTCAGAAGCCTCATTGCTCTATCACAGCCTCTGCTCACAAGGAGGCTGGCCGCATCATCGCTGGATCCTTGGAAGAGACTTGTAAGAGTACAAGGGCAGTAGCTCTCTCTGCCCTATTTGAAGAAAACTTTTAGCTTTCTGTTGTTTAAAAGAAAAAACAAGATGCAGAACCTGGTCACACGTTGTTTGTTTCATCTCTGGAGTATGGATGCCCTGGACAGCAGCCTGCGTGGATGCTGCTTCGTGTGTATCTCTGTGCTGTGGGCGGACAGGCAAGTCAGTGCCCCGCACACATTGCTGGGGACTTTGTGCCCATCTGTGTGTGCGCGTCTGGCAGGTGTGTACCACAGAGCACCAACACTGGACTCGAGCCTCAGATTGCATCAGGACTGGCTGCTTGCTGATCCCTTGCATGCCAGTTGTCCAGCATGGCAGATTGATGGGCCGCACCCCAGATGGCGACTTGGCTGAGTGGGGTGTGGGCTGTCAGAGGGAACGATGAGTGTGGCAGTAAAGCCCCAGAGGCTAAGCCAGCTTGCTGTTGTTTGGGTGCCAGCCTTGAAGACGCCATCTCCAGGGAGCTGCCAAAGCTGTGCTCTGCCAGAGGTCTCTCCCACTGTTAGGATATTGAGGAGCTAACAAACCAAGATGACTCAGGGAGAACAGAGCCATCAACGGAAATTGGCGTAGACAGATTCTCTGCTCCTGACCCCCTCGTCAGCGGATGTGAGTGGAGGAAGGGGCTGGGGTGTTCCCGTGGGTGCAAGTGATGGTGCTCCGTATGTGTCTGGCCAGACGGTTGGGCATTTGCGTGAGATCATCCAAGGGCACACTTAGAACTGTGTCTCACGTGTGGCAGGGCCTCGGTAAATGTTAGCCATTGCTACTATTACAGCTATTGTTGTCGTTGTGAGGGTCCTTATTTGGTGCAGAGTGCTGCCCATACACTTGTGGGGAATTTAATACCAATCCTGCCCACTTCATGCCGCAGAGCTGGCGATGGGTCACGGAGCCCAGGGATCTTGAGGATTCTGTACTCCTAGGTGACCTTGGATCAACAGTATCGTTGGCTTTTTGCACAGTCTACTTTAAAAAAAAGTCGTGTTCTGGAGACCACTAACAATACGGGGTATTGTTCATTAAAGCGGTGTTATGACCAAATAAGTTTAGAAAACACTGAACACCTTTAGTGTACAAATATGTGTAATGAAGCTGTAAGAAAGACATAAGGTATGCAGGATTTCCTAGTTTTTTCCTCGGGGAAGGGATACTTGTTGAATCTATTATTAGTCCCACAGAACATCTATTGGCATCTTGCGGGATCTCAGTATTCAGTGGAAAACTGTTTGAGAAATGCTCACATAATGTCATTTTCCTAGGCCTTGTCAAGTCAATAACAGGAAGAGGCAGTTTCCTCCCACCTAAAGGTAAAGGAATGTCAGAGAGGCTTAATCACCACCCAGAGTTTCATACCTTTTCTTTGTCTTTGTGCAGTTATGTTGCCTTTATACTAAACTTTCATTGAGCCAAGCTGTGTGTGTGTGTGTGTGCACACGTGTATTTTATTCTTAGAGTTTGAGCCTCTGAGAATAATTGTCTTCTCTTCTGCAATGATAATTTTAGATTGAGGCTATGTTTGTATGTGGGTATATGTTTGTGTGGAGAGGTTTTGTTGTTACTAAATATTGGCACAGTCCTGTTACTTAATGAAAATAATTTGCATCTGATTGAACATAGGGTTTACATCTCACCTAGGCAATGCCCAGGTATATAGAAATGTTTTCCCTTTTTCTAGTGTTTCCTAGTGTAGAGATCTAGAACAATAGAATTTAACCAACATTCTCACTGCTCCAAGGCCCCAGTCTTGGCTGAAGCATTATTTGCATTAGCAGTTACCCAGAACTACTGCTGACCCCTACGTGGACATTGTCTCTGTTTGTTAGAATTTTAATGTTGTTTCTGGTTCCTCCCTCACACATGAGGCAGATAGAGATTTTAGAGGGTAATGCCCTAAGAACATGAGGAAATGGAAAAACCTGCTTTGATGCCTTCATTTGAGGAGGTGTGTGGGCTTTGGGATCAAAAGGTGGCTTGGCTTTGAATCCAGGCTCTGGGATTTTCTAATTGTGTGATGTTGATCATCGTTTTAACTTCTTGTAGCTTCAGTTTCACATCTTCAAAGTGTGGGCAATTCCTGCATCTTACTGTTGCTGTGAAACTTAAATGAGATAATGTATAGGCAGCAATTAACAGCTTGGCAAGTCACAGACACATACCAAAAATCAGCCCCTGCAATGGATGTTTCTCCTTCAGGGAGAAGTGACTGCAATGGATTGTCAGAAACTGATCCCCAAAAGGCAATGCCAGAGTACAGACCTTGGAGCACCTTATAACCAGCACCCCTCGCTCAGTGAATAAAAGAGAGGATGGGTCTCACAGAGTGAAACAACTAGCCCAGCTCACAGGCTGTCCCTCAACTCTGGCCCTTCTCCATTCTCTTGATCTTCTATAGCACACATCACTTTCTATTATTAAAAAAAAATTGCTCGCCTGCTTACCTGTGTCTCCACCGCTAGAACATAAGTTCCATTTAGTTCAGGGACTGTGCCTGTGTTGTACTGTCCTAGATCCTCAGCATTGAGCACAGTGAATGCAGTGAGGAGTTATCCTGCCATTTTTCATGGAATGAATGAATGAGTTCAGGGATGTGATTGTTGAGAGAGACACACATACACACATGGACACCTGTCACTAGATCAAACTCTGCCATTTATTTAAGTATCATTATACTTAGCATCCAGGCTGTTTGAATTCCTGCCTTACTTTTCAGGCTCTTCGCAGGGAGGTTCAACACTCACTGCTAGTAGGCTCTTGTGGGGTTTTAAGCCCTGGCCTAGCCAGTGTCATGCCTATTGTGGCCCATCTTATTTGATTCTCATGGAGGATAGAGACTGCTGTTTACCATTCTTGGCACAGGGGGTCATGGAATTGTCTGTAGTCCGTCGCTTATGGGCTCTTCCGAGAATGGATCACCTGAAGCAATCATGTCAATTATGTCTATTTTCATCAGTCTTGTCCCCCTAACTTTTCACTAGTAAGTAAAGTGAGGGGGAAGTAGTAAGTTGTAATAGAAAGAGATAGCTTTGAGTCAGAAAGACTTGGGTTTCACTCCTAGCTAATTTATCTTGGGTGAGTTGCTCAATCTCATAGGGTCTCCGCTCCTTGGCTATAAAATGGGTGAAGTACCTGCGTTGTATGGCTGAAATGAGCTGTATTTACAGTATACATAATATGGATATCATACTAGCAGCCATACTGGTAAATACTGTCTGTGGTAGTGATGTCCTCACTGAAAAATGGTATGGGTAGGTGTGTGTATGTGAATGGAAATCACACTGCAAACTGGGGATGTAGCACTGAGTGTACCGCGACTGAAACGATGGTCTTCTTGGCTGGACTTGGGAAGACTTTCTCTTAATTATGTCACCAAGAGCTTGGGATGTAGGAAATGGCAACGAAAGAATGGCTCATTTACCACAGCTTGATATGGCTTCTTAAGTGAGTAGAGTATTCCATATTAAAGCAAATGTATCTAAATTATTTTTTAGAAACCTCAAGCTGTGAACTATAAACAACAAATTCCTTGATTTCTACAAAGTAAACTGATAATGAGGACATGTTAGGGTGCATGCTGCGGGTTAGGGAGTGTATATGGTGCCATCACACCAGCAAGGACCGAAAGGCAAGCCTTGGTGTTTTCTAGTTTATACTGAGCCTCAGTTCTCTACACACTTGATATACTACCTTAGCATTAGAGCCATTAAGATAACATAGGTACACCGTTTCCTGTTAATTTGTCTTCATTATGACTTTCGTAGTATATCCAGCCCATTTTTATATCTGTCTGCTTGAAATTCATAAATATACATCTCTTTGGCTATGTAGGCCTCTAGTTGCATGAATACTTATTAGTGTCTGTGTACTTATAATCCTATTTATGTACATTTTTTTGCACATATAGTTAACACTTCGGGTAATCTATAAAATACATGGAAACTTTGACCTGAGATCACTTGAAAAGAGTATAAAAATTCAACAGGTCACAAAATCGTCTGGAAAGAACCAAAGATAGGAAGATAGCACACAATAAAGTTAAAGCCATTGACTGGCTGCGGTCATATAAGCAGGACCTTCTTGCATCTAAGCTGAGAAGCATAGAGAAAATGAATGGGACAGAAAGATACAAGAGAGAAGACAAGCAGGCAGAAGGGGAAAAAAAGAAGGAAAAACAAGAGCTGAGGGCAACAAAGCACAGAGAAAGTAAAATAACAACCAAGAGTAAGAAATAGAATTAGGATTTTCAAAGAGTTCTTCCAGTTCATTAGGCTGAAATCCTTTTGTTTTTTTAATGTTTATTTAGAGAGAGGGTGAGCATGTACACAAGGGAGGGGTAGAGAGAGGGAGTGGGAGAGAGAGAAGAGAGAGAATGAATCCCAATCAGGCTTCATGCTGACAGTGCAGAGCCCAATGCAGGGCTCATTCCCACCAACTGTGAGATCATGACCTGACCCAAAATCAAGAGTTGGTGCTCAACGGACGGAGCCACCCAGGCACCCCTGAAATCCCTTTTTAATGCATCAGGATCATGAAAGAGGTGGCAGAAAGAATGCCTAAGCAGCGTAGCCGTCTCATGCCCGTCACCGGATGTACACACTCAGTATCCCACAGTCCGGTGGTCTCCCAGAGCTGTGCAGTATTGGCATCTTTCCATCAGACGTGTGCACATTTCTCAGACCGCACATTATGGTTTCCATAAGTGACAGCTGCAACATATATTTGTGTCATCTCTCAATAACTACACCTGAATTTTACACAGACTTATAAAAGATAGTAGTGGTGTGCACCAGTTAAACTCAATTGAGTTCCAACATGTAGACTCCACCTAAGATTTTCATGTAGCTTTCTATTGCAACCAATCAGTACCTATCACTCTTTTTTTTTTTTCATTAGAGAACAATGCCTTGAAATCACGAACACAAGCCACTCGTAGAAGAACTTGGTACAGATTTTATTGTAAGTGTGAACTATTGAGATTCAGCCAAGTATCTTCCCCTCTACTCCCACATTTAAAATGAATCTTGTGCCATTCTGACCATAGTTTTTACCAGTCTTAAGATAATGTTCAAAAAATGATGAGGTACCACTCTTTATAACCAACCATCAACTTGAGCTTTGAATTAACACGAGTTCTGGCAATTTGGTTTTTACCAAATGGTTTCTCCGGTAAGCCCCGATTGCCTGTTTCACAGGAGGAGGAGAGGTTTTTGTAAGATGTTTCTGTTCTCCTCTTCAGGCTTGCAAAGTCTGTCCCCTTCCTTTAGTTTTCTGCTCTAAGATTTGGGCTTGCTTTCTCTTCAAATGAAAAATGGACACCAACTGTTGAGGAAATAGAGAACCTTTATTTGTGTAGAAACAGTCCTGAGAAGGCACTTTTCTTCTTTATGTGTCTCCAGGGAAGCTGTGGAATCAACACGTCTGTGCCTTAGCTCAGGTGGCTACTGTTTACCCTCTAGATTTACAGGCATATCCAAGCTTCCTCGGGGGACGGTGTCTCTAGAAACATGGACACTTCACGTACACATTGCTTCACATAAACGTGTTCTTTAGAACACAACAAAATATGCTGTTTGAAAAGCACATTGAGTTTTATCGCAGGACGTTAGAGGCATCTCCACCGTAACAGAGTATGAGATTGTAGGATGTGTAGTCAGCCGGTACTCACAAGCAGCAGGCTGGCCAACATGTGGGTGTGAAGCCATCCTGGGCTGTCAATTACGATATTCGGATGCCTAAGGCCCACGTAGAAGACAAGCGTGTTAAGCTTAATGGAAGTCTGCGTGTGACCGGAGAGGGGTCTCCTTTATCACTTGATCACTCGTGTGCCTCAGCCTTCCGTATTAGGGTGTCACTCTCATTCAGGCTCTAATTGCCTAATACGTGAGTTACCGCTGCAGACTCTGATTATTTCTTCTCTTTCAGAGAAAGCATGTGTCTTAACCATGATTTGCAAGATCCCGTATGATCTGGCCTTCTGGTATTGTCTGGCCTCATCTCTACCTAGTTTTCTCCAACCACACTGGCCCCTTTGTCACTTTTTAAACACCCCAGGGCCCTCATGCCTCTGGGCTTTGCACTTGCTGTTGACCCCTTTGCCCAGAATGCTTTCCTCCCCAGATATCTGTGTGACAAACCCGTACACTTCCTTCTGGCATTTCGCAGAATGTATCTGCTTGTTGAGACCTTTCCTGGCCAAATTCCCTCTACTCTTGGTATCTCTCCTATTCCTTATTCTCTCTTTAATTTTTCTCTTTAGCACTTATTTCCATCAACATAATATATATATATATATATATATATATATATATACACATATATATAGGTATTAGGAAAAAAATATATATTTATGTATCATATATATCGTATATCATATATATATATATATATATATATATATATATATATATTTATGTATCATTTTATTGTCTGTCTCTACTAGGACTCAGTAATCTCCATGAGATTAAAACAATTTTTGTTAGTATTTTGTTCACTGCTGTATCCCCAGTGCTTGGCACCTACTAGGTGCTTGGCATTTACTGATTGACCCTGTTAATAAATTACTTCTCTCATTTCCTTTTGCCTTCCTTCTGCTTTCGGGTAGTGCTACCTAATGCGACCAGATTAAGTGATGATTTTTGGGCACTTTAGTCTCAACAACTCTGTCCGTATTCCATTGCCCATTAGATTAAAATTCGTGTTTTTCAGCCTAGATTTAAGAACTTCAGCAGTCTTTTCCTGGCTCACCCTTCTAGCCTGATCTGCATCACCTAACCGGGACTTCTATTTGGGAAGACTGGCCTACTTGCTGGCCCCAATTTTGTCTGGCATGTTTCCTCCCCACCCCCATAACCATTACCCAAGTACAGATTCCAGTTTAACTAGCCTGTAGATACAGGTAGAGTAACGTGAGCAGCAGTAACACAGACTTTCTGTTCTCTACCCCTAAGACCTCAGTCTTCTGTACGGTAACCTTCCCATCCAGGGTCCCCAAGGCTCCCAGAAGGCGTCTCATTTGCGACCCAAAAAGTAGTGCAGCTGTAATCACCACGAAGCCTCTGTGCTGTTTTCCCTCTCTGTGCAGAGGTCTCCTGTTCCTCAAACACCTGTAAGGTAGCTCATTTTTTCTTTTGGGGTTGCCTGCTGTGAGAATGCCTGCGTCCTGGTGGACATTTTGTCTCATAATCCCAAGGCCACCAGTTCTCCAGACTGGGGCTGGGGCAGGGGCTTGAAAGGGAGAATGCCCTTCACTGCAAATCCTTCCTCTTTCCTCCCTCCCTTCCTTCTGGAATGTCTACTGGGCTCCTACAGTGTTTAACCAGGGCCTCTTGGGGATAGTTCTTTGCCATTTTTCTGACAGTCCCTCATGACACAGCTCCTCTGGCCTGTTCACACAGCCAGCGGCCCCACTGCTCACCTCTGTGCATGCCCTACTCACCTGATCTCCACCTGGGCACACACAGAAGCCTCCACACTCCAGCTTCTGACCTGGCACCCAAGAACTCATGCCAGTAGACACCTGTGAGCCCAGTGACTCTGTACCCCAACAGACGTGCCCAAGCCAGTCTCCGTTCCTTTGGGAGACGTCAGTGTGCGCTACATAATGAGATTTTGGCTTGCTCTCTTTTGGGGTGTCCTTGATTTTTGAAACGTTTATCTTTTAAGGCCCAATTCAAGAATTTGCTTTTCTGTCAGGTCCTTTTTACTGACTCAGCCTCTGAGAGCTTATCCTCCTCTAAGTGATGACTTTCGCTGTCTGAGCTGCTCATTTAGCATTTAGCTATGTGTGGCCTTCTCCGTTAATGACTGGTTTTTTTTTTGGTTTTCTTTTTTTTTCCGAATCCTTCCTATCTCTTCAAGTGGCTTGCCAGCTTTTCCTAGGAAAGATAGAAGCTCCTCCCTCTTTACTTCCTGTACTGCATGTAGCATTGTCTTAACCTTCGTAGGCATGGTTAAAATTGTTTATTGACTAAACACGTTCATACATATCCTTTAGAAAAGTCGGGGGTTAGCATTGTTTCAGCCGCACGGAAAACTCATTTGTGTAGGGCATCTCAGACCATCGTGACTCCAGAGGACAAGCATATGCAGGTTTAGGTGTACTTGAGCGTAGCACGAGAATTTTTGTGCACCCATTTACATGAGTCCTCGACCCAGCCTCCTGTTGTTCCTGCACCTTTTCTTTCAGATATTCTGGGGTACATCTGGCATTTAGAATCTAGGGTGTCAACGGTGAAAAGCAGCTATCTCAGAGGGATTCAGCCCTCACCAAGACGTTGTCTGCCCAGAGGACACAGGGCACAGACACACAGGACCTTGGCAAATGAAGGTCTTGACCTTCCAACATGGGCCAACAGTCCTCATGCTGAGGGCTGGCCCCTTTAACACAAAGCGAGGTCTCTTTGCAGTAGATCCTATGCGGCAGCTTTGAGATTACCTTTGAGCCTCAAGCTCCTCGAGATGTCCGGCGTTTTTGCTCCTTGGCCCGGGATTTTTGAAATCTTGTTGTCCTAGACTTACTTGATGTAATGAGGAACCACAATAGGGGTGCACTGGGACTTCAGCTGAGCCACCCTCCTGATTTGTCCGAAATGTCCTGTGTTCTGTTGGAGGAAAAGAGGAGCCAGCGTGAGTGACCATGGAGGCTGTGCTTGGCTCTGAAATCGTATTAATGGAACTTCCAGATAATGTCATTCTTCATTTTTTCCTAATACCAATTTACAGATTGCATCCCAGGCTCCCCAGAGAAGCAGAACCTGCCAAGTATGCTTGTCATTTCTTCTAATTAGGTTTTTAAATAAATCAAAGAATCTTGTTTTCATTTACCTTGGATTATACAGCGACAGTGTTCTTGTTCCTGTGCCCATAGAGGCATTCCCCACTGAAAGGACACCGAATTCCTGACGCTCCAGAAGCTGAGGAGCCCCTTCCCTCCTCTCTCCTGAGCACCCCGTTCTCCCACCCCTGGAGAGGAAATGGCCTTACCCAAGCCCTGTTGCCTCTCCTGTTTCCCCCTCCCACCAAAGTGCCCCATAGACTGAGCTCTGTGGCTGAAAGGGAGCAAGAAGGAAGGATACAATTCTTCTTGCCTTACTTGCTCTTTCCCCTTTTCCTGATCTCCAGCCCTTCCACGTATCTATTCCTTTTGGCATGATTCTTTGGATCTGGGATAAGCAAAGGAGCTAAGTAATCACGGAGAAGAAGAGAGCTGGCCAGAGCCTGATGCTAAGCCCATTCCCCCAGCCCCAGCCCCCCATCTTTTTCTGGCTCTGTGCCCCATCCGGGTCCTTTCCCCAGAGTGCCTTCTCTGCCCCTTTCCCTGCTCCCAGCATGATTGGGTCTCTGCCTGGAGGAACCCTTCGCTGTCCATTCATCCTTTCATCACTGTGGCCTCATTGTTAGAGGTGGAGCTCCAGAGAGCAGTGATTCCTTGCGTTGGGTCTGTCTGGGAACCCTGTCTGGAGAGAGGTGCTCCGAGCCCGAACTTTGGCCCTCAGCGGTTCTGGTCTCTAAGCTCTCCTGAAACAGGGAGACCAAGACAGGGCTGCCATGCCAGCTTTGAGGACTCTTGGGTATTTCCTCCCACTTCTCCGCTCCTGATCTGGTCCGGACCTGTGGGTTTGCATGGGGGTGACAGCAGGGGGTGTATCCTTAAGAACACAGCAGGAGAGATAAGGTCAGCCGGCAGGTAAATTTGGTCCATCTTCAGGGACAAACAGGTTTGGTGTATGTCTTGTTGGGAAGGGGCACAGCCGGCCTTGTACATGCTTCTTGGGGTCAAAGTTCAGGCTGTTAGGGGTAATAATTCAATTGCCTTGGGCACTAAGAAGCCCCAGCCCTTTTAGAAACCAGAGGCCTGTACAGCTGGGTCTCCTTTCCCTTCCCTCCCCTTCCCTCCTCCCTCATCTCTCTTTTCTTTCTATCAAACCTCGTTCACTATCACCAGATATTCATTGCTACTTAGAGAAAATCACATCTCTGGCTCAGAGGAAGAAACTATAGCTTTCTTGGTGGTGCATATGAATCAGGGACTTAGGACCAAAGGTGGTAGGTGGGTGGGATGGTGTTAGATCTTGAACTCCTCCACCACTGCTTGCCTCGGATCCTTCTGTCCCAGGCCCAGCTCCCGTGGTCTCAGGCTGAGATAACGTCACTTCTGTGCTTGATAGGAGCTGAAGTTGGGGAAAGGGCTGTCACTGCTTTGAATGCCAGAGTGCTTGCAGCATGGGGAAACATGGAGGGCCAAGTCAGAACTTAGAGTGTTGTTTTACAGTCACTATTAGTCTGCTAGTTGGATTGTGTCCACTGTCGGGAAGTACAGCCTATCTTTGTGTTAGTGTTATTTGAAAGATGTTGGTCATGATGTGATAAGATACCATCTGCATTATATCCTCTATTGTCTTAATTTTCATAGATGTTATGTGCGTGTACATACACACACACACACACACACACACACACACAATTTACAACCTAATGGATTTCCTTTGGATGCTAACATTGAAGTAACTCTACGTGATATTTAAAACATTGGCCTTTAAATTCATTGAAGAGAGTGAAGTTTTAAAATTTTTAAATTTCAATTTGCAAACGTGTGGAATGACTTAATGACTTTTTAAAAGTTTATTTATTTTGAGACCAGAAAGAGAGAGAGAGGGAGAGAGCATGCATGCATGTGCAAGAGTGAGGCAGGGGAAAAGACAGAGGGAGAGAGAGAGAATCCCAAGCAGGCTCCACCGTGGCAGCACAGAGTCCGAAAGGGGGCTCGATCCCACCATCTGTGACATCATGGCCTGAGTGAAAATTAAGAGTCAGATACTCAGCCAGCCAAGCCCCCTAGGTGCCCCTTAATGACTTTTTTTTTTAAATTTTTTTTTTAACATTTATTCATTTTTGAGACAGAGAGAGACAGAGCATGAATGGGGGAAGGTCAGAGAGAGAGGGAGACAGAATCTGAAACAGGCTGCAGGCTCTGAGCTGTCAGCACAGAGCTCGACGCGGGGCTCGAACTCACGGACTGCGAGATCATGACCTGAGCCAAAGTCGGGCGCTTAACCGACTGAGCCACCCAGGCGCCCCAACTTTTTTTTTTTTTTTTACTTACCACTTTTCATAGTGAATGAAACATTGGTTTAAATAACTGATTAAGAGATTTTGGGTTTTTTTTTTTTTTAAAGGAAAAGTAAATACTTACAGTCTAGATTCTGACATTTTGACTTTGTATTTAGTTTACATCCTCAAATAAAAACTAACATAACCAAGCACAAAAATTATTTCTTTTCTGAGCAATTTCTGCCCAGAAGCTTATTATCCACCTACTTTGAATAACTTTGACCAATTGAAACACATAAACCAAGAAGTCAGCAGTTAAAATCTGATTCACTGAAACAATTTTTATTAGTTGAGGGACTAAAATCCATGTATATTTTATTACTATGGGAAAAGACCTTAGGCCTTCACCCAGAATTTACTTAATTTTACATATGATTATAAACCTTAATTACCTGATTCCTCAGATTATAAACTATTTAGAAACTGTCATTTAAGAAATTAAGGACAACAAAAGATAAGCACAATGACACTGAAGGGATCTCTAGTTTGTTAGAAAAATAACCGTTTTTTGTAGTAAAATGCATCATGTTGATTCAAGGAACAACAGATGTTGGTGAGGATGCAGAGAGAGAGGATCTCTTTTGCACTGTTGGTGGGAATGCAAGCTGGTGCAGCCACTCTGGAAGACCGTATGGAGGTTCCTCAAAAAACTAAAAATAGAACTACCCTACGACCCAGCAATTGCACTACTAGGCATTTATCCAAGGGATACAAGTGTGCTGTTTCGAAGGGACACATGCACCCCCATGTTTATAGCAGCACTATCAACAATAGCCAAAGTATGGAAAGAGCCCAAATGTCCATTGACAGATGGATGGATAAAGAAGATATGGTTTATATATACAGTGGAGTATTACTCGGCAACGAAAAAGAACAAAATCTTGCCGTTTGCAACAACATGGATGGAACTAGAGGGTGTTAACGCTAAGCGAAATTAGTCAGAGAAAGACAAATGTCATATGACTTCACTCATGTGGAATTTAAGATACAAAACAGATGAACATAAGGGAAGGGAAGCAAAAATGCTATAAAAACAAGGAGGGGGACAAAACATAAGAGACTCAAAACACAGAGAACATTATTATTGCACTATGTATATGCTAACTAACTTGAATATAAATTAAAAAAAATAAGTAATTTAAAAAAATGCATCGTGTTGTAGTGTTTATGAAGAAAAATTCAGATTATGGTCTGTATATTCTGGCTCTAAAGGCATGAGAGTATGTATTTTCTGATGGTCTTTTAAAATTCAATATCATTTAAATAAAGTTGGCTTTATAACTGAAGCACTTGACTTCATACGTTATCATCTGGAGAACATGCCATACTGAATTGTTCATATGAATGATGTTGGTATATTTACATGTTATCCCAGAAAGCTGAGAGAGGACATGTCTTAACCTTGTGGTTGTCAAACTCTTACTATTAGCCCACATCCCTTTTTCAAAAGAGATTATGATTTAGAATCCTGATACGGAAAACAAGGAAAGGAAGAGGTATTCTGGTTTCACAGAGTATGCACGGGCCCCTCCGCCTGCTTGGTGCTCTTGCTACAATCCTCATTGACCTCTGAGGAGCCTCTTAGAGTCCCTGGAGCCCTACAGGCGCAAAGCCAGATCGGAGCAGGGGTTATTGGTAAGGAAGGAGGCTTTTCAGGCATCCTTCAATCATACCCATCAGTGATCACCTACCATGAGTGGAATTGCTGTGTTTGTCTGCAGCGTGATCTCCCACGGGGTTGGTGGATAGTGTGTAGACTGGAATTCACTCCAGTTTCCTTAGCATCACTGCAATCCTGAGGAGCGGCAGGATTCAGGTGCCCCATGCACTTTCTGCAGGTGGTGCTGCATCAGTGATCTGAACCAGGAGATCTGAAGGAAACAGGAGAGCAGCACAAGTTTGCTTGCGGGAAATCTGCTCGTGAAAATTTGCAAACTAGAATTTTCTTATTGTTGCCTTGAGTGCTGCTGCTGCTTCCACTACTGTTACTTCCTCACCCCCCTCCCACACCCCCTCCCCCCTACCCCCTCTCCCTCCTCTCTTTTTAGTAGTAGAGCGGAGACACTTTCCAGTAGTGTAACTAGATGCCTGGATCTCCCTTATCTTTTGCTTTTTGAAAATTCAGTGGATTGTCCAACTTACTTCATGTTCCAGAACGTGTTCTCTCCCCAGGCAGAGGAGAGCCGTCTGCAGGCAGGGTCCCTAACCCCTCGCCGGCAGGGTGAGACATCAGGTTGGGTTGCCCCAGTCCCGCACGGTTCTAGGCACTTTGTGGGAGTCAGACACCAGTGTGCATACCCCGCGTGGAGCGAGTGGAAGCATCCAGGAGGCAGGAGGCTCTAGTTGCGTACCCGATAACTGTCCCTTCCGGGGGGGTGGGGGGGGGGCTTGCAGTCCCTTCTAGTCTTCTTTGGTAATCGTAATACTTCAAGTTTTGGCTCAAAAGTGATTATCTCAGCAAGGGAAGCCACACATCAGAAGAGGGCAGTTTGCCAACAATCTATACTAGCACCTTTCCCAAGAAAGGCAAGGCCTTTCACGCTCGAATGCTTTGATTCACTATTTTACAGATTAGCTTTGTTATAATAAGCTGCTTTCAGTGCTCAAAGCCCACAGTTATTCCTGCAGACCTACCTTCTAGCCTGTGCTTTGCAGGGAGGCCTGAGCATTCCCAGCTAGGATTTCCGTGGAGCTGGCATTGTTAAGATTCCACCTGTTCCTCTTTGACCCTGCTGCTCGTTTTGTATTGTTAGAGAAAAGATACACCTCAGAAAGTATATTTATTGGTCGTTGAAACTGGCAGTGCCTGTCAGAGAGGCCAAATTGTGTGATGCTCACAATCTTGTGAGCTCAGAGCTAGACTCCCCGGCTGTGCTGTGTCCTAATTACGAGACCTTGGGCACATCACTTACCGCGCCACAGCTTTGTCATCTGTAAAATGGGTGTAAAACTGCTACCTATTTCTTAGGGTTGTGGAGATTGAATGAGTTACAATTTGTAAAGTGCTTCTAAGAGTGCCTGACTCATAATGAGTACTACATTCATGTTAGCTGCCACTGCTGGTATTGTTACTACTTATTGTTATTATCAGGCGTGAGAGTTAGGTTTTCCTCTTAGTTTCCCCAAGATGTGGGTGAAGACCCAAGTAGCTTAGTGTAGATTTGTGGCTGGGATAGAAGCCTGAAGCTATTGGCCTCTTGAAATGTCAACTCTTGGCAGTCGGGAAAGAGTGCCTGTTTTGAACTTAGACCTCATTCTGGATGTTGGTCCTGCTGCTTAACTACTAGAGTAAAAATGTAAAAATGTAAAAAAACAAAAACCAGAGGATACTAATGCCTGCGGTTGTTAGGTTATAAAACTTAGAAATGACAGAATAAAGAGCCTCGTTCATATTATATGTTCTACTAGTTCTATATAGCAGCTATTATCTTTATTATATTCTGGAGAGGAAATCTAGGATGCCCTGAGTCATGGAGATATGGAGGTAGTAGGTAGGTCAAGAAGGACTGTTGAAGTTTGCCCTATTATCGAATGCTTAAGATGACGTTTTAAATTTGCTTACGTTTGCTTTGTTTATGTATACTCTCTTTACTACCAGGGAACTCTTCAGAACAGACTGTTAATATTTCTTCTTGTATTTTCAATTGAATGTTGTAGAAATCGGCCCTCAGGAGGAAGTGTGCGGTCTGTAAAATCGTCGTCCACACCGCCTGCATTGAACAGCTAGAAAAGGTGAGACACCGCCACCTGCTGTAGTGTTGGCTACACTGCAAATATTTGGACTTCAAAGACCAGGTGTCCTTTCTTATTTCCACCTTTTTCAAGAGAGTGCCCTTTAAAAAAACTGGAAGACCAACATTATTACTGGATTAGTAATAGAAAAGCAGTGCTTAAGGTTAATTTGTTCGATTGCCTCCCAAAGGAAAACTTGGTATCATTCTATGTTGCCTCTTGGGAGGAGGAATGGTAAGGTTAGAGAGAAAAGACTAGTACGCACTAATTTTCTTTACAATGACAGACATCGTTACTCACCCATTGGATATTTCACAAGATTTTTTTTTAAGAAAAAAATCCATAAGCTCTTTAAAATGATCATTTAGATTCGCCTGATGTTTGTGAGTTTCTTTTTCCTAAAGTGGCTGCAAGGAAGACAACCAGGCCAGAAGCCAGCTCTCCTTCCTTTCTTGGGGTGGTGTTCTGCTTGCACAGCATGAATGTGTGGGTGGCCGGAGGTGACATCCCCATGGTGTGCTGCCTCCAGAAGAAGTAGATTCTGTAGAGTCCATTTAGCGGTCGTTTGTGGGAACGGGAAGGCTCTAGTCATGAGCCAAACGCTGTCCTCTTTCGTGCCTCTCCTTTATTGCCATGTGTGGGTCTCTGGGTTATCTATGTTCTTGAACTGCCATGTGTAAATGTGTTGAAATATTGTAATCCCCTGAGACATGCATTATTTCACAAACATATTACCAGTTGTTGCCAACTGGTATTTTGTGGGGACGAGTACTAACATTTTTTTTCTCTCTGTCTCTTTATCTATCTATAGTTTGTTGGGTTTCTTTTTGTCGTTGTTGTTGTTGTTTGTTGCTGTCCCAACCCCATTTACTTATCTCCTCCTTCATTTCTGTATTCCCTTCACTTTATCAAGTAGCTAAAGAAGATGTCCATGTTTCCAGGAGGCCTGCCCACCTAAAAGAAAGGCAGGACTGCAGACTTAAAGAAAATTTGTGCATGTGAAATCATAATCATCATATTAAAAATTTCTCAAGTTTATGTTGCCCTACTTTTAAAATATGCAGCATAGCTGCGTGATTTCAGCTGCCTTGTATGTTTTTTTCTTACTCTATCTCTTTTCCTCAAGTTTACAGTGTAAGAGCACTATTGTTTAAAGATCTGTTGCTTTCATCAATGAGAATGAAGAGATGTGGACTGGAGATATAGGATCACTTGGGACCCCTATAGATTATCTGGGGTGATGATTTCAAGTGTTAAACCGTGGGGCTTTTGTTTTGTAGTCTTACTATGTGTATCATTGTTGATTTGTTCAAGTAAGTCAGTCTAGTCTGATGCTTATCCCTAATATAATGCACTTTTCTTTTTAAATGACAGATTAATTTCAGATGTAAACCAACATTTCGAGAAGGGGGCTCAAGATCGCCAAGAGAAGTGAGTGTTTCAGAACTTGACTTCATATACCACCTTTTGTTTCCCATTGATTCGCTGGATTAACAGATATTCACCTGGATTCAGAACCAAAGTCTAGCTCTGTCCATTCCACATCGGTTTCTTATTAACACATCCGTAAATACCACCAGTAAAATCTCCCAGTGTCCTCAGCACGTGTACATTGCCCTTTAGTATTTTCATGAAATGCACTGGGGATGAAGGTTTTAATGATCAGGTAGGAGGCAGTGGTAGAACTGAAGAGGTAAGAAATACATGGCATTTTATTGTGCTGTGGTCCATTTTCATTTCATTTTTTTTCAATTTTGAGTGGGTAGAAGCTATTCAGGGGGGCAGCATAGTTACTGAGTATTCCCATGAACACTGAAGCCAAACTGGTTTCCATACCAGTCTTGATGCTGTATGATTTGAGGTATCTCACCTAATCTTTCTGAATTGCAATGTTTTCATCTGATAAGTGAGTAAGTGGGTAGGTAGATAGGTAGAGAGATCCATGGAAGGACTACATTCAGTGCTTAGTCCTTGACTTCACGGCCCAGTAGTGAAGACAAAGAGGTAAATGGGAAATCATAAGGAAGAGCAATTGCCCTGTTAGTTGTAAGCAGAGGGGAGGATAGGAGAAGAGCTGCGTTTAGACCTAATTTGTCTGTTTAGTTCTTCTTCGAAGAGACTGAGTACATGTTGAAAAGTTAGAGAAGGAAGACAGTTAGTAGAGGTTCTCAGCCCTCCTGTGTTATCCTGGATAGTTTATCTCCTGGCCCCAAACTGCACTCTCCAATTGGCAAAACAAAAGGCTGCAGTGAGCCCATCCTCCCTGGAACAGAGTTGAACTTTCCAGGTGTTACCATTGTATATGGTGCTTTCAATAAGAGAAAGTGGAGGAAATGCCATTTTTGTAAAATGTACTTGCTCCATTTCACTTAGCTTCCTGGTGAGATTATTTTCAGTTCTAAATATAGGTTTGTCCTCTTGGAAACCTTCCCAGCTGGTGTACTCCTCAAACTAGCTCTGTGTACTGATGAATGGGTGAGAGAGGTTAAGACACCAGAGAAAGGACTTCCTGGAAGAGGTAGCAAGTAAACTGAGACCCAGAGGAGTTATCTTAAGTGAAGGTGTGGTTAGAGGGAGGGTAAGTAGGAGGTGAGCGACAGCCTCCTAGACAGAAAGAGCACATGCTCACAAGCACAAAAGTGAGAAAGCATAACAAGTAAGATGTGAAATTCAAGAGATAAGCAGGAGGTAGGCCATGAAGGTCCTTGTAAGCCACATTACAAGTTGAGTGTTTTATCATCATGGTAATTTGCGGGAGGGCGGGACATTAAACTATTTTAAGCAGAATATATTATTTTGGCTGCAGTGTGGAAGGAATACCATATAGTTCAAGAGCAGCCATATTGAAGTCATGGAGAGAATTTAAGGAGCTGTTCTGGTGGTGATCTGAACTATGAGTAATCCTGAGGGTGAAGAAAATTAGTGGATAGGAACTTGAAGGAAATAAAGTTGACAGGATGTAATAATTGGTTGGATTAAGGACACAAAGAGGAGTCCAGAGTAAACCAGCCTTCTGTCCTAGAAAACCGATGAAATGTTGGAAAATGAGTTGACCTGAGAATGGGTTGGGGAGTTGATGAATTTAGTTGTAGGATTTTCAAGTGTGTGGTGTCCTTGAGGCCCCAGCTGGAGATGTCCAGTAGACAGCTGAGTGGGTATGTGTGTTTGGAGCTTAAGAAGGAGATTGGGTTAGAGGTAAGACATTGGTGAATCGTCAGCATGCAGTAAGTAAAATTGTGAGAATAGATGAATGTGTAGAAAAGGAAAAGAAGCCGTGTGAGTACAGACTGTGAATACGGAGAGAGTCGCTGACATCTTATTGACAAATAATGAAAACGACAGTGTGAAAAAAGACGTCTCATTGTTACTAATACAGGAAGATTAGGAGAAAACATGAAACGGAGTACGTTGGGAGTGGAGGTTGTGGAGAGAGGAAGAATAATTGTCCCTGTCCCTTGTCCTCTCCCACTGTGTTTGGCCATTATATCAGCAATAGGAAGGGTATGGGTCATACATAAGGTGAGGAGAGTGCAAGAAAAATGATAGACTTGTGGGTACCCTTAATGCCACCCAAGTGCACTATAGCATTGGCCAGAAGATAACTCAGTAAGTACTCTAATGAAGGAGAAGATTCCTTTAGGACAGTAGATGGAATAGTTTTGTGTTTTTAACAAGAACTTAGTGAATTTCCAATCAGGGGATCCATATGTCCAGTCTTAGCTTCCCCATCCTTTAATTTCTCTCTTTCTCTAAATAGATAGTGGTAATTGTTGTGCACCATTTTCTACTGCAAGGGGTTATATATTGTTTTAGTTTTTAATAGTGGTATCATTTCTCTTCTGTGAAGCCAGACCCTCCTCCATAAGTGCTTTGAACACCTTTTTGTCTTTGTAGCAAGGGCTTGATATATTTTTCATTCCTAAATTTTTACCTCTTTCACCCCTCCTCTAGATTATTTCCATCACCGCGAACATGCTCTGACATCTCCCATCTTAAAATAAATGAATGAAAATATTCCTTAACCACCAACTGTGTCTTAGCTGCTGTTCGATTCTCATTTTTGCATTCACTGCTAGACTTCCAGAAAGTGTTGTCTATATAATTGTTTTGATTATATCACCTCCTAGTCATTTTAACCTGTTCTGATCTGGTTTCCACTCTATTCACTGAAATTGCTTTTTTCAACATCTCTTACGTACCAAATCCATTAGATATGTTTCCATTCTCTTCTTATTTAATCTTTCAGATATATTCAAATTATTCACGTTCAAATATATTTCAAATATTTTCAAATCCCCTTCTTAAAATTCTCTCCTGCCTTGACCTCTTTCCTAATTTCTTCTCATTTCATTGGATAGTCCTCCCCACTCTCTTTCATTATTCAATCCTCCTGATGTCTGTGTATTTCTCGGGGCTTGGTATTTGGTCATGTATTCTCTCAGCCCACTCTTGTTGAGAGAACTCATCCAATTTCATGGCTTTGAAAATGATGTCTGAGCTGACAACTCCTAATGTAGCAGTTCCAGTCCACACTTCTTGGAGTTCTGTTTGGCCTGTCCATTGAATGTATCACAGTCACATCAACTATAACACATTAAAACCAAACTATTTATTAACATCACCATAAAAACTTTTTTTTTTCAATTTTTTTTACACCTCAGAAAATGAGATGGCTATTGATCCAGCTCCTCGGTCAAAAAGACTGGGGGATCATTGATTCCTTCTCTCATATATTCCACACATCTAATTCTTTTGCCAGCCCTATCAATTTTATTTATAAAACAGATTTCAAACCATCTACTTATCTTTGTTTCTGTTTTTAGCACCCTAGACTAGGACACCATGATCTCTCTTGACTACTACATTAGCTTCTTCATGATTCCTTGATTTTCCCCTTCAGTCCATCTGAATTTGAGAGAGTGATTTTTAAAATGGAAATCAGATCCTGTAATTTTTCCACTGGTTTTCACAGCAGTTAGAATAAAGCCCAATTCTTTATGAAAAGGCCTGTGTAGTCTTGCTCAAGCACACCTCTTCAAACCCATCCAGCTGCCATGTGGACTTTCTTTTAGTTCTTGAGGCATGGACCAAGGTATTCCCCACAGATATTTATTGTACAACAGTACAATATTGTACAACAGTATTTCACTGTTGTACTAGAAGTCTCTTTATGGCTAACCGTTTCTTAGAGTCAGGCCTCAGCTCCAATATCATCCCCTCTGAGGTTTTCCTTAATGATCTCCTCTAAATAGATTGCACATAGTTCTTTATCAAAGTACCTTGTTCTGCCCCCTCAGAGTACTTTGCATGTCATAATTGTTTATGGATATTACTCATTTGCTTGTTTGTCACCCCCCCCCCCCCCCCCCCCCCCCCCCCGCCGAAGTGTAAGCCTGGGGAGGTCACTCAGGGAATTCGTCCCAAACTCATTGTACCAGGACACAAACACAAAGGGTGTGATTTGTTGACTGTCTGTTGACTAAAAGCATTTATAAATGAGTTAATTTCTCCCCAAATGCCTAAGAACTCTTGTTGTAAGAGGACAGTTTGAAGATGAAACTTATGGTAGGCATGACTCATTTGAAATTCTTAATTAAGAGACCTTAGGTAGTTTACTGAATATAAATGAAAGAACAGTCACTTTAGAAATAGTTTGGCTTGGGTTCAAATGATATTTCTGCTACTTTCCACTCTGGGTATCTCTAGTTCAGGGATCTAGGGCAGGGATTGTTGACCACAGTACCTTATGCTTTGTGGAATGTCTGACCTATGGAAGTTTTTAAATGAATGTTGGTTGAACATCTCTAAGATGAATCTTTCTGGACCTCAGTTTTCTAAGATATAAGCTATCTGGATTAGGTTATAATTTCTAAGATTCTTTCAAGCAGTCTATGAATAATGTTAGGAATTAAACTTGTCGTTTGAAAAATAAGTGAGCAATTGTGTTATGTATGTCTGCTAATGATACTGAATTATAAACCCTGAAGTGATGTATCACAGATTTTGAATACCCATAAGTAATAGTCCTTTCCTTCCCCAGTACTTGAAGATAGTATATGAATAATTCAGAGATTATCGACGAATAATACAAAGATGTCATGGTGTTAGAAGCCTTACTTTGCTATATTAACAGCAGTATGTCAACACTCGTATTTGTAGTAGAAGGATCCTGAGTCTAATTTCAGTTCCATAATTTAGGAGATGTGAAAAATAGCCAAAAGGAAATAGTGTGAAAAATGAAGGTAGTTGGTAATGAAGGTTAGAAAAGAGAAGTGTTTCTGTAGAAATTGTTTTTTCTTCGCCCTCTGATTGATATCGTGATTGATAACCCTCCCAAGTGGCAACTACATGATTGAATCATCAAAAATTAGGTTGATAATTCCATTCCACTCAACACATGTTTTTGGATATTTGTTCAAACTATATTAAAGCAGCAGCACAAAAAGTTTCTTTTAGGCCTGTGAAGACCTCTTAATAAAAGGATGCTTGACCTCTCAAATCAGAGCTATGGATGGGAGACAGTTATTCAGTTTCTTCTAAAGTAGTGCTTTTGTTTAAGTTACTTTATCTGTGTCTTAATTTGCAGCCTATTTTCTAGAAAAATGATATTAAAAATATTTCACAACTTTCTGAGTCATATGTTAATATTTAAATAAACAATTTAAAAATGTTCCTTTCTATTCCCTAAGTAGGTTAAACTACATGGTATTATAAATCTGTGTACCAAATGACACATGTTGCAACCATAAATGATTCATTAAGTCAGTCTTATAATTTCTAAATAATTGTTGATTCCTGGAAATTGTTGGTTTAATCTTTTGATTAGAGCTGTCACTAGCTAAATAACCCCATGAGTCAGCCATGATTTCATAGGCAATTGCATCAAATTCTTCCAACATTTCCCTCCTTAAATTGATAGTCATTAGGTGATGTATAATCTCCGTAAGTGGAAAATTTCTCTACCGTCAATGATATTGTTCATTTTCCCACAGCTTTTGCTAAACTAACAGCAATTACAGTAAATTTTTCTCTCTTATAGTACTGATGTTTTTGTATATTCAGTGTTTCGACTACTGTCATTGAAATCATTTACTGAAGGAGCTTGATCCCGAGCTTTCGGAGCAGAGGAAAGGCACAGCAACATGGTGGTTAAGAGCATAGGCTCCTTTGCCAGCCTGCCTGGGTTGGAATCCTTGTTCTCACCCTTACATCTGAAGTATCTGCTCAATTCCTTAGCTTTGTAATTTGTGAAAGGAGGGTGATCATGATAATTCAGGTAAAAACCTCCGATAATGTGCTCTATGGTGTTGTGAATTGAGATAGGGTGTAGTTGGCAACTGGCCCAGTCCTCCCCAGCCCTATTCTTAGGCAGTGGGCTGGAGGGCCAGCAGGGTCCAGCAACTTCAGCCCCAGTGGGTACTTTGGGCACTGATAACTGGGCAGATTTCTGACTTGCTGCCGCTCTCCTGGAAGCCACAGCCAGCCATGGGACCCAGCATCGTTTGTATGATATTGAAGTTCATACAGACAACCGCCACCAGTTGAGCACAGCCCAGGATTCTGGGTTTGCTCAGGCAACGTGATTTGTTTTCAAAAGAGCGCTCATTGGAGGAGGATCCTGGAGACCTTTTATGTCAAAAACGAACATTCTAGTTGATTAATAGTAAGAGGGGGTAGAAATGGCTTCCAGTGTTGAGGAGGTAGGGTGAGGTGCTGTGGCATTCGGGGAGGAGCCAGGAGGATGGTGGGGGAACTAAACTAATTTATCAACAAATATAGGAATATTTCAGTATTTTCACAACAAATGGGATTTTTCTGGTACATACTGACTGGCATCTCTACTGATAGAAATTTTCATGAAAATTAAAATAATTATTGCATTTAAAGTATCTTAAAAGTGCCAGGCACACAGTTAGTACTCAAGAATATTATTACTAGCTTCTTTCTGAGAACAATATGAGAATTGTGTCCTTGTGTTAATTAAATTGCCTCGGTGGGGAAAGCAAGACAAAAATTAGACTAATTAGTGGGACCGTTATGCTTCTTTATATCTTACTACATTTAAAACACCATTATTCCTCCAGGCTCTTTGTTTAAGCTTTAGCTTGAATTGATTTGACATTATGAAGAGAAACAGAGGTGGCGTTTTAGAACTGATAATGCTAATGTTTGTCAGAGGTAATTTTGTCACTCTGGATTTCATGTGTTGATATAACGTTTGTTTTTCCTAACACGGATCTATTTCCTGTATACCTGTATACTTAAAACAGTGCCTGCCAGATAGTAGACATCTAGTTAAGTATTTGCTGAATGACTGGATATATATTAGAGGGCCTTTCAAAGGGAAAATACGGGTTGTGGCCTGATGATGGACATGTTAATATAGGCTCAAGGGTGTTTTCTCAGAAAAGGACAGGAGGAAAAAAGAAGTATTTTAGGTGTATTGGTATAAGAGGGATGAGTTGTATGTAAGTTTATCCATACCATTGGGCCTGAAGACAACTTTCTCTCCTATGATATATCCTAACAGCAGTGGTAATGGGTCTCCTTGACTCCCTGCCCGAGGAGTGACTGTCTATTTGGGAGGAAAAGGGCTTTCATTGTTTCCTAGGGCCCAAGATAAGAATAGACCTTGAAAGCTGATCTTGTTTAGAGAACCCAAGGACAGTTGAAACACAATGTCATTGCAAAAACGTCACAATGGGCCCACATCTCTTGCCGTCTTCGTCATCTTTCTCCTTCATCTTTTCTTTGCCTTCACTTTTGCGAGTGAAAGATTCTCATCCTCTGTGTCCTGAATGAGGAGATCTGTTTGTTTGTTTGTTTTTTTTCTGAGAATTTAATTTCTTAAAGTTCTTCCTAGCGTGGATGTTTAATACAGTGCCTCCCTGGCATATATAAAGCATTCAGTACATATTTGTTTTTAAAAATAGATGGGGTTTCATCTTCCCTTCACCTTTCACTTCTCTGATGGCATTTCAGTCACCTCCCACATCTGCACAGCATTTTACTAGGAAGAAAGCAGAGGAAGAGCTTCACAATGTGGCCACGAGGAAGACGTGGAGGGAGGACACGATTCATGATTTCTACAAATACGGAAGATCCCTGGGCATGGGGGTAGCTTTGGGTTTTCCAAGTGGATTCATATTTATTATCAAACAAGTCATACATACACGTGTTTGGTATTGTGCTAATACGGGCTTAGGTTATAGTTTAAGGAACTCTATATGCTTAAACATTTAAAAAACTAATAATGGGCTTTGCAAATTTAAACGTACTCTTTTACTTTTGTTTTCCCACAGAACTTTGTGCGTCATCACTGGGTGCACAGGCGTCGGCAGGAGGGAAAATGTAAGCAGTGTGGTAAGGTAAGGGGCCCGGCACCCCATGGCCACCGTAGGAGGCTCCCCAGGCCTTTACAAACGCCCCAGGTAGATACATCCTGTCACCCGAATCCAGTGCTCAGTACCTGTCTTCATTTCTGAAAGGCTTTATATCTCCAGGTCCCTTTCCTTAGGAGGGGTTTTAGTCGTTGTGGAACTCACTGCAAAAGTCAGGGGTCTTAATACCGGTAGTAGCACTTTTTAAGACAGATGGATACACTTTTACAGTGAATTTCTTTGTTGATGGCTAAAAAAAAAAAAAAAAAAAAAAAATAACACTTCCTATTTTGTGACCCCCTTCTGAGGACTGCTGGCCCATCACACTCCTTGCTCAGCAGCAGAAAATCAGTGGGTTGTTGAGTAGCACTATTTTTGTTGACACATTATTGTGTTGAACAGAACTCAACACAGGAAGGACGACACAGAGGCAAGAAATGTATTCTGGTTCCTGGAAAGAGATGGCTTCCTCATCTGTGGCTATTTATGTCTACTCTGTCTCTTGGTGTGACCTGTGAAAGGCCTCTTGGGGTGCAGGGCCGCTGGGAAAAGGAAGGTGGGAGTGGGTCCTAAGACCACATGCTGTGAAACTCCCTCGATGCCACATGTTAGTGACCCCAGCAGATTTGGGTTATGGCTCTTTTCATTGTACAGAGATCTACTTTAGGAATAAAAGGACCCTCTGGGAAGGTTAAACTGGTGGTGAATCACACTACAAAGATTTTTTTTAGATGTTTCTCTATTTGTTTTGAGACGGAGTGAGAATGTGAGTGGTGGGGAGGGGAAGAGGGAGAGAGAGAGAATCCCAAGAAAGCTCCACACTGTCAGCAGAGAGCCCATCACGGGGCTGGAACTCAAGAATCATGAGATCATAACCTGAGCCAAAATCAAAAGTCGGACACTTAACAGACTGAGCCACCTAGGCGCCCCACAGATTAATCAATAGTAAGCTGAACTCAGTAAAGGGAAGTTCTGCTTTGGTAAAGTAAGATAATTGGGGGGAATATTTTACTCATCAATTAATTCCTAATTTGTTGATTTATTCATGTGACTTTTTTGGATCACATGCTGGGATGAACTGACCCGTATAGCACTTTTCACCATAGAGGGATACAAGGAAATATTGGCTATCTGAGGTAGGGATATTGACGATGAGTGAGGCCTGGAAAAAGATTAATTTTGCTGTTTTGCCTGGTGCTGAAAGAGAATATCATCCTGTAGCCTCAGTTACCAAGTTTTTCTTTGGAAGGCTACATACCTTTGCTTCCAGGGTATGGCCTTCCATTGTAATTGGATTATCTACTCAGTTCACGGTGACTTGTAGCTGGTTCCTTTCTAGCCTGTAAAGAGGCGAGATGAAATAGGTTGAAAAGGGAAGGAGGTGAAAGGAAGAGGAGGAGGAGGAAGTAAAACAATTCTTATTCTTAGCCATTTTAAGTGGTTGGGAAGAAGCAGGTTGGTCCTCTGTTCTTTCATGACCTTCCTTCATTGGCTCCATCTACCCTACCCTTTATGATGGTGTCTTGGGGCTTGTGGACTTTCTCTTGCTTAGTGGATTGTAGACTATCAACAACTTTCCCATGAGAGAGAGAGAGAGAGAGAGAGAGAGAGAGAGAGGGATGTGCAAGAAACTGGTAGACAGGCACAGCCAACTTTGAGGTTAGAGATGTGAAAGGTAGGAAGGATCTGGACGATCAAGCTTTTTGCCTTGCAAGCATATCTTCACTGGACATTCTAGTAGCTGGTACTACCCCAATAACTTTCAGGCCATAGTAGAGTTGGAAGAATTACATTAAAAGAAAATCAATAAACGTTATATTTTGTGACAGGTATTCCCTGGTGTCACATTATGCTCCATTTTCTGGTCTTATGTTCTGTTGGCATGATCAACCAAATGGGGAAGACTGGACTCCCCGTACCCTGAATTGCTGTGGCCATGTCTCCTTCTCCGCTTCCGTTCTCAGGCGGCAGTCTTGGAGTGCTCGAAGCTCTCTGCACATGATAGCTATTAGCTGAGAAGTCAGTGATCCCAACTCTTCACATAATGTTCCCATAATAATGAACTACTATATCCAGTCCCTGTGTATAATCCAGCTACTCACAAATTCTCAGAGACTCAAGCACTGATGGGATGGGACGGGATGGTCTTCGACCTGTGTGTCTCTTGCTGGACAGTAAATAATCCTTTGGATACTGGCTTGTAGTCAGGTTTAGAGGAAAGTTAGTGGCTGTATTTCCATTTACAGATTAGGTGACTAGAAATCAATTTCAAACTCTGGTGCTATGCCTAATTTTCATCAGTAGGGATGTACAGTCTTACATATCCAGGGATTCTAAACCAACAGACACATCCCCAATACACACATGTCCCTTATACATTATTCATAATTTATCCATTGGGACGGGGTGAAAGATAATCACTTCAATTAGCAAAACTTTTTGTTTCATCTGGTAGTTTGTAAAAGTTTGGGGTTGTTAGGGAGTGTTTATAGTTAAAGAGTGTTTGTGGTTTTAGTTTCTAGTTTAAAAAATCAGAATAAAGTAAATATTTGGGCTGCCTTTCTCTTGAGCCTTGAATATGTGTTTGGCTGAGCGTGTGTGGCACTTAATGGATATCAGATGAGAGAGCTCATGGTTCAGTTGCTCCGTGCTTTAACATTTGCTGACTGGCCGCCATGTTTATGAACATTATATCATTTCACATTGTTTTCATTCATAGTCTCGTATTACATAAGAGTTAGGGTTCAGTCAGAAAAGAGATGGCACACTGAACCTTAAATCATGTAATTTGATGAGTATTTAACAGAGAGAATATTTAAAAAGTGTGAGCAGAGTATAGAGAAACCACAAGGAATAGTGAAGAGCTCAGGAGGGAGCCATGGTCAAGTCACGTCTGAAGAGGTGAGGAGATGGAGAGAACCCCTTCACACGAGCTGTAACCTTTAGTCACAAGACTGAGCCAGCTCAGGTGACCTACCAGCTGGGGGGAATAAATACCCCAACTCCAGTCACCTTCAATATATCTCCAATGGCCAAATCCAATAGAAACCAGTAGTAACTGTTGAAGCAATCCATAAAAATGAACTCTTTACAATGAGACATGGGATAAAGAAAGATATTGGGTCTGGAGAGGCAGTGGGATTGATCTAGCACATACTGTTCAATGTAAAACTATATTCATTCAATGATGAAAAGAAAGATGCATACTTACTCTGCAAACCTATCTCTTACTGATCTTTACCGCATCTATACATTTTATTCAACCAAAGTTCACTTAGTACTTGAAAAAATTGACAGGCAAAGAAAAAAATATACTCATGATTTTGGCTAATTGGACCTTTAATTTTTGAAGGAACCAAGCATCCAAACTGAGCAGTGTGGTAATTGTGAAAATCTGCTTGTAAATCATAATTTGAGACCTTATCTTTTGTTTCTTCATTTAGAAACATATAAAAGTTATAAAAATAAATGAGCTAACTTTTTGAAACTCGGAATTCTCAACTTTCAAACATCAAATATTGAAAGCAATTGTTAATACAACGATATCTACTTAAATTTTGGTCTGTGTTTTTGATACCTTCCAGTTTGCTAACCAACATGCCACATCATTACAGATTATTTGTCTGTAAATCATATATACTATTATCTATACTTTAAGTAAATTAAAGAGCATAACATTAATTAAATGGGAAAATGTCAAAACGACTTTCTTTTTTAATGTTTTTATTTATTTTTGAGACAGAGAAAGACAGAGCATGAGCAAGGGAGGGGCAGAGAGAGAGGGAGACACAGAATCTGAAGCAGGCTCCAGGCTCTGAGCTGTCAGCACAGAGCCCGACGCGGGGCTCGAACTCACGGACTGTGAGATCATGACCTGAGCTGACGTCAGACGCCCAACTGACTGAGCCACCCAGGTGCCCCAAAAACTACTCTTTAATGAATATTGTTAAAAATGAATTTAAAATGAACTTATGGTACGATATTTGAGACATATACAACTAAAGGAAGTATATTTAATAGAATTTTTTTTTTATTGCAAAAAGGAGAAAATGTTTAAAACCATCCCATGGGCGTATGGTTGAGATATTATATGAATAGTGAAAGGGATTAGAGAAAAATAATGGAGATAAAATCAAAATAATGGAGAAAACTGACTTGGGATTATGGGAGATGTTCCCTTACCACCTTAAATAAGGCACCATTCTCCACTAATCTGAAAATGTGTGTGCCCTGGGGTCAGCTATCAAGAGACCCTGCAAGGTTAGGAACAAGGAATGGAAGTTCAAGAGTAAGGATGTATGCACTGGTTAGGCAGTTTGTGTTTGCTATAACAGTGGAATCTTCTGCCCTTAGCTTCAGGAGGATCAATGAGGAGGTGTAGAGTGGGTAATACAACCAGGGCAAAGAAATCAAGCCTCTCCATGGAGCCCTTGACAATGGAGCTGCTGGAAGCCTGGCTTTTCTTTTTGTCCTTGGCTGAGTATCAAGAAAAGAGACAAGGGCAGTCAGCATTCTGCTCTCTTCTTCTATGTGTTTGACTGTTTTTAGTTTCTCATATAAGTGGTATCATATAGTATTTGTCTTTCTGTGTCTGGCTTATTTCACTGAGCATTAACGTCCTCCAGATTCATCCAGGAAGGGAAATGGGGAAGTATCAGTCAAAAGGAACAAAGTTTTAGTTATGCAGGACAAAATGAATCCTTGAGATCTGTACCACAGAGTCCCCGTCGGGAACAGCACAGTATTGTAGACTTAAAATTTTGCTAAAGGGTTAGATATTATGTTAAGTTCTTATCACAAAATAATACCTACTAATGAGGGCAGGAGGAAACTTTTGAAGGTGATGGACATGTTTATGGCATAGATTGTGGTGATGGTTTCATAAGTGTATACTTATCTCCAAACTCATCAAGTTGTACACATTAAATATGTACAGCTTTTTGTATGTCAATCATACCTCAATAAAGTGGTTTAAAAAAAAAAAGAAAGGGGACATGGGGGTGAGGGCTCAGAAGTAGTGCACTGCAGGCCCCAGTGGTTAAGTCTCTCAGCGTCTCCTCTGTAGGGCCACTTTGCTACTGCCACTGTTCCCTAGTCTTTGGCATGGTCAGTGTCCTGGTAGTCGTAGCTAATGCAGTGCTTGGTCAGTCTGGTCCCTGTTGCTCTATCTTCAGAAATGCCTTCACTATGAAGGCCCTAGGATTGTGCAGAGGGACGAGTTGAACTGCAGAAAGGATGCCCCAGTGGGTAATCCGGGTGCCAGATATATTCTTCTTGCCTGTATTGTTAAATGACAACTGTACCTCCACTTAACGATTGGGATCAATTACTCCTGCCAAAATTGTGACTCCTTCCTGTGCCTGCTACTCTCTTGACACAAAGATCTCAGCGTCAGTAGCTGCAGTGGTAGTTTAAGGTTTAAGGGCCTCCTATTATGTCCTGTGGTGGGGATGTTCCCCTGATGGGATTCAGACCCTCAGAGCCCAGAGTTCTAGGGATGGGAAACACAAATTCCCCAAGCAGGCCAGTGGGATGATGGTAGGCATGGCTGCTCCTAGTCTTACTCCTTGGGTTCTGCATCCATATATTTTACCCTGGAAACAAAAACACCACGAAATGATCCTGGATTTAGTGAGTACAATGAGACTGGAGGATGGTGCTCATAGGGTGTCCTCTGAAAGCTAGTGTCTGTTAACACCTTCAAAAGCCGTTCCATCTCTCTTTTAGGCCTGCAGCTTCTGGATGCTGTGGGATGTGATGGCACCAGTGTATTTCATGGCTGTATGCTCACTCATGCACCTCCACTGTTGGAAAATAGTTTCTCCAGTCTGACACAATGTTATGCAGGATCCAGTGTTGGTGGGTCACACACTCTGTAAGCCTTTATATGGTGGTGTCAGCCGAAGCCCAGTCAACAGCTGCGTGATGGCAAATTGATCCCACTGAATCCTTTCCACTGTGGAAGGAAGGGGCAGCAACTTATCTTGACTAGAATCAACATATGTTCTGGGTATGGGCTTACCTTTCCCTTCTTCTGGGCTGACTGAAGCCCATCCCCTTTGAGGGATGGTGCCACATTGGATGCTCAGCCTTGGAATCTTTTGCTGGAAGGTTAGACATTCAGCAGGGGCAGTAGCCAGCTCAGTTTTAGAATCCTTTAATGTTGGATCCAAACAACATTCATCACTGGTATCATGGTGCTACATGGACAGAAGTCCATGGATGGCTCATGACAGTGTGCAGTCTGAGTTACTGTGTCTGAGTTTTTAGTTCTTACAAACTGAGTGCTCTCTGGTGGGCATTAATATGTAATATAGGGATCCTCACTCCTTATACTTACTTTCATATGTGCATCCATATGCCTCTTCCCCACACCTCCCTGTTTGCTTCCGAGTCTTTGATCAACTAGCCAAGCCATTCACCATTGCCTGTAAGTCATTATGTATTCGTATATCAGGCTACCTATCTTTTCACACAAAGTGGGTCACCAGATGCTCTACCTGAAGTAATGTTGATTGGGAGGATTTCTTCCTACTTACATTTCTCTGGGCCATTCCGGAGTGGGCTGAGTAGGCTTTAGGGAAGCAGTAGTACATGTTTGCCCTGGACTCATATGCCAAGTTGACCCATCTGCAAACCAATTTCAGCTTTGTCCTTTCTCTTTCAGATGATCATTAGAGACTTCCTTATTTCCATAGGTGTGAGTCAGATGAGAGGCTTGGCAGTGGGGTGGGAGGGGTGGTGGGGGGGTGGGGGGTGCCCGGATGGCTCAGTTGAGCGTCGTACTCTTGGTTTTGGCTTAGGTCATGATCTCATGGTTCATGAGTTCGAGACCTGCTTTGGGCACTGTGCTGGCAGCCCGGAGCCTGCTTGGGATCCTCTCTCTCTCTGTCTCCCTGCCCCTCCCCTTCTCACTCACTCTCTCTCTCTCAAAATAAATAAATAAACTTAAAAAAAAAAGAGGCCTGGTACGATGTATAAGAGATGATGTAGAGAGTCTGAGTTACCCACCCATATGTTGTACTTGTGCTCTTTCAAACCGCTCATGCTGGATCCAGATGGTCCCAGTTAAATGTGATGATGGATGGCAGCTGGGTCCACCCAACCTTATGGCTTAGTGATCTGACAGGGCCCGAGTCACGACCTCCTGGTGATTTGTAGTCAGGCATTCTTCCAGCACAGCATAGGAGTAGAAGAGCGGTTTTTTGAGAGACATACGGTTCTCTTCTGCACAACCTTGTTTCATAATCCAATCTGTGTTGCGATTCTCCCGTTGGTGTTTGCCATAAACTCCAGAGGGCATCTCCTCTCCTGCCTAATATCTCTAGTAGCATGGGGTCTTCTTGGTTGTATGGCCCAACTGACAGGGCCTACTTTCTTTGCAGACTGCACCTGGTCCAGAGTTGTTTTCTGCTCTAGGCTCCATTCTAAGCTAGAAGCATTTAATGTCATCCAGTAAATGGATCAGGACAGTATTCCTCAGTGTAGAGTATGCTGCCTCCAGAACCCAAAGAGGCCTACTGACTGCTGTGGTTCACTGCTAGTCGTCAAGCTTGTGAAATGCAATCGTCTTTCCTTTAAATTGGATAGGATATTCTAGCATGCTCTTAACCACTAACCCTAGATGCTTCACTGATGTGTGGGATCTCTGATTTCTCATAGTGGTTATCTCCCCACCTTCTGTCGTATTTTAAAAAATTTAATGTTTATTTTTGAGACACACACACACACACACACACACACACACACACAGTGTGAGCAGGGGAAGGGCAGAAAGGCAGAGAGGGAGACACAGAATCGAAAGCAGGTTCCAGGCTCCAAGATGTCAGCACAGAGAACCCGACATGGGGCTCAACCTCATGAACCATGAGATCATGACCTGAGCTGAAGTCGGATGCTTAACCGACTAAGTCACCCAGGAGCCCCACCCACTGTCTTATTAAGTACCCTCTGGTGTACTTGCCATTTCTTGCTCATCCATTTTGACATAATGTGATCGATATAGTGAATCAAGTGGTGTTCTTCAGAATGTTCAAATGGTTCAGGTCCCTTTGTACTACATTTGGATAGGATTCAGAGGGTTAAAAGCCCTGTTAACTCTACCAAGTGAATGTAAACAATTTTTGATTCCCGTTCCAGAAGGGATGGAAAAGAATTCATTTGTCACATTAGTGACTGCATGTCATACACTCAAGGCCAGAAGATGCCCAATTTGGTACAGTAGCTGCATTTAGATACACCGGGTTGAATTTCCGGTAGTCCAGCATTATTGTCCAATGTAATGTCTGGTTTTGTAGGAGCTCCTACAAAACCTTCCATTTGTGAACTAAATGGAGATATTTTGGGGAACACCACCACTGCTTCTTTTAGTCTTTCAGGGTGGCATGTAAAGAGATAATAACTTTAAAAAATGTAAATACGATACCATTATTATAACTTAAAAATTAATCATTTAATATCACCTAATACCTATTACTTTTGAGAATGTGGCATTGGTTTTGACTTAGCTATGACTGAGAGGATGGTGTGGGGTTTCATGTGGGTTTCCTCTCTGTGCTAGCTCTTACACAACAGACTAGGAAGCCAATAAACGGAGTTCCTCCAAATATACAAGATATGTTCACTCCAATTACACAATTAGGGACCAGGGAAATTAATTCTGGTGGATTTGTGGACCAGTAGACTCTCTGTGAGCCAGTCTTGGTCCAGGACTTCATTTTTTTTTTCATTGGCCTTGTACATCCATATTCTAACAGGGCACCAAGATGTTGCTTCATACCTAGGTCGCTGGGTACACATACCAACTTGGACTCTAGTCCAGTAGTCTTTAGAATATTTGGACAGTTCTGCCCAGTGTACATCTTCCCAAATAAATGTCTATAGATCCTTTTAGTTAGAAGCTGGGGAAATGTTGCCATAGACCATTGCTAGGATGTTGCAGGATTTTTCTCCTGCGGACTTGCTCTCTCTAATCAGTGAGTTTTCCCTTTGAAAACTGGTGTGAGTCCGGAAATGAGGCAAAAGATTATGACTCATTATGGGAGCGTTTGTCCTCCCATCTCTTGATCCTCCATTCTTGATTTCTTTGGATTGTATTGGTTGAGTCATACCCATTTTATCTGATAATCCATCTTGTCTCTAGAGAGGTCATGCTATATTAACCATTTGATAGCTCTCTGTAGGTCAAGCCCCTTGGCTGCAACTTCAGTGTTGCAGTAATTGTACCCACATTGCTTCAGGGGTTAAGTGCTGCCACACGGTCTCTATCATCTTGAGATTCCGTAATTCCACTTGCTGTCAGAGTACTCATTCTGTTAGCCATTTCCTACCCTTAGACGTAACCTCCAGAGAAGAGCTGCTCACCAATGATGGTGTCCTTCTTGCCAGTTTTTCATTGCTTTTTTGAGAGGAGTATCCTTTGCATCCTCTCGCAGAACAGAGTCAACTAATGGATTTTCCAGCTGTACCTAATATAGCAACTCTATTGTGCCTACTTCTGTGAGATTTTCATCACTTCCTCTATCACAGTGATTCTGGCATTTCCATTTCACTTAACACGAATCTTTCTTTATTCAAGTTTTCAGAATGCTGTCAAGTGTTAGTAGCATGATCTTCTGAGGTTCCTGATAATGTGTTAAATGCTCTATTGTAGAGGAACACTCCCACATTGAGAGACTCCTTTATCCAGCTTGAAGTCCTGCCCCTTTTATTCTGAACCTTCAGAATGCAGTCCCATACACATGTTCCCATTCCAGCTGGTACATACTGGTGAGGTCCTGCAGCTAGACCTTTTGAGATGAAATCTGTTCTTCCTTTGTGCCTATACACCTCCCTGGCTGGGCATGCTGGGGTGAAAAATAATTAGGCCATTTGTAGTACTACCAGGAAGAGTAATGTAACACTCTATGGTGTTTGAAAACTTAACCACCACAACAACAAAAACAGTATCAGTCCATGTTAAGTGGGGTAGAAATGCCAGAATTGCTGTAATAGAAGAAAAAACAATAAAAATGTTACAGAAATAGTTGATATATGAGGCATAGCTGGAAAATCCATCAATTGACTGTTAAACCCTTAAAATGAAGTCAAGACTCTTTCTAGGCAGCAGAATCCTTTCTTTCTCTAAGCATACAGCATATGGCAATAGTACTTTGACATACATTCATGAAACCGGGGTGGGGGAGGGCACAATTTGAGTAATTTTGGCAACTTTTATAAGTGTCTTTCTCAACTGTCTGAGAGCCATTATAGCAAAATAGCCCAAGTTTACACAAAAACAAAGTGTAGTTAGTTCTGCCGGCAGAAGACCATTTTCCTCTTTTAGTTAAGGGTAAAAGTATAACCACTTATTTCCTGGAATGTCATACTGTCAGCAGGATTGTAGATTATATGGCTTCTCTGAAAAGCTGCAGTGATTTGTATTGGTAACTGTAGTGACATCAGTCCCATCTTTAGGAAAAGTTGTTTTCAAATAAAACAACCTGTGTGGTAAATATTATCAGTGTTATAATTTTATTGGTAAGTGTATCAATTATGGGACAATCAGATGAAATTAATTTTCATGGATGATCATTACCATGATTAGCTGCTTGTATCATTAGGAAAGTACTTTCATGTAAGGAACTTGCCTCGTATTCTAGGACTAACATAAAAACAATGGTTAACATTTTATATGCAGTTTTGGACATACTGAGTATAACACTAAGTACTTGTATAAAGTATTTTTGTCCTAGAATCAGGATAGTCATAAAAATATGAACTATAAATATCACAGTTAAAAATAGTTACCATGTAAATCAATTCCCATTCTTGTAGAATTATTCTAATTATTCCTTAATTACAATATTCTGAGGTCTGCTTCCATAAAGTCATCTGTCTCTGAAATGACTAAGTTCTGGAAATCAAGTCTTTTTTTTTTTTTTTTTTTTTTTAATATATGAAATTTACTGTCAAATTGGTTTCCATACAACACCCAGTGCTCATCCCAAAAGGTTCCCTCCTCAATACCCATCACCCACCCTGCCCTCCCTCCCACCCCCCATCAACCCTCAGTTTGTTCTCAGTTTTTAACAGTCTCTTATGCTTTGGCTCTCTCCCACTCTAACCTCTTTTTTTTTTTTTTTTTCCCTTCCCCTCCCCCATGGGTTTCTGTTATGTTTCTCAGGATCCACATAAGAGTGAAACCATATGGTATCTGTCTTTCTCTGTATGGCTTATTTCACTTAGCATCACACTCTCCAGTTCCATCCATGTTGCTACAAAAGGCCATATTTCATTTTTTCTCATTGCCACGTAGTATTCCATTGTGTATATAAACCACAATTTCTTTATCCATTCATCAGTTGATGGACATTTAGGCTCTTTCCATAATTTGGCTATTGTTGAGAGTGCCGCTATAAACATTGGGGTACAGGTGCCCCTATGCATCAGTACTCCTGTATCCCTTGGATAAATTCCTAGCAGTGCTATTGCTGGGTCATAGGGTAGGTCTATTTTTAATTTTCTGAGGAACCTCCACACTGCTTGGAAATCAAGTCTTAAGCTCTTCGGACAGTCTGACAAGTTCATAGTAACTGTTAACTTTACTAAGAAGACTGCCCCAAATTTTGCTTCCCGCCTGCTCAGGATATTTAATTTATGATCTGTAGTTCATTTGTTTTAATGTTTATTTATTTAATTTGAGAGAGAGAGAGAAAGAGAGCGCACATGTGCACGAGCAGCAGAGGGACAGAGAGGGATGGTAGAGAGAACCCAAGCAAGCTTGGCACTCAGCGCAGAGCCCAACACAGGGTTTGATCTCATGACTGAGAGATCATGACCTGAGGTGAAATCAAGAGTCAAACGCTTAGTCGACTGAACCACCCAGGCACCCCTGATTTGTAGTTTATAGCAGGGGCCTTCAGTTAAATTGATGGAAAAAGCTGAAACTATGAGAATAATGAGACTGACTCTGATTCATGTGTTGTAATTCTAGCAATAGTAGAATGGAAGGACACAGAATGTTTTATTGAAAAATAATACAGTGTCAATCTGTGTGTAAGTCAGCGATTACCCTGGAGTGAGAGCATATTATGGACAATAAGGTCATTGATAAATGTTCAGAACCTTTAAATAATGCTATTAAAATAAGCCCGATAGACAAGAATTTAAGATTCTTCAAAGATAATTGTAATAAAGTCACTGTAGATTCTTAATCTGCAGCACTGTCAGAAGTTATAAAGACATCGCTTGCTTTAATTCCATTTATAAAGACTTCACTTATTATAATTCAATTTAGATGACCACATGGGTTTACATTATGAAAATATTGAATATTCATAAAAATTTTAGCTTAAGACTAGTAAAATCAGCATGGGAGATTTAGGAAGTTCAGGTAGATTAGATTTTCTATGAGTAAATAAACTATCGTTGCATAAGCTAGAATATTAGCGTTGCCCTTTTTTCTATATTTTTTGTTTTCTTATTAGAGTACAGTTGACACAGGGTTGTATTAGTTTCACGTATAACATAGTGATTGGACAAGTCTATCTGCTGTGCTCATCAAGTGTGGCTACCATCTGTCACCATACAACACTATTACAAACCATTGCCTATATTCCCTATGCTGTACCTTTTATTCCTGTGACTGACTTATTTCCTAACTAGAAGCCTGTACCTTCACTCCCCTTGACCTATTTTGCACATCCACCCACACCTCTGTCCTTTTGCAACCACCACTTCTCTGTTTACAGGTCTGTTTCTGTTTTTCATTTGTTTTGTTTTTTAGATTCCTCACGTAAGTGAAATTCTCTGTTTGACGTAGCTTGCTTAGCATAATACCCTGTAGTCTATCCATGTTATCTCAATGGCAACTTCTCATTCTTTTTTATGGCTGAGTAATATTCCATAGTGCACGTGCACACGTGTTCTCTATCCATTCATCCATCGATGGACACCTAGGTTACTTCCATGTCTTGTCTATTATAAAGCTGCACTAACCATAAGGGTGCACATATCAATGCTACCAAATTCTCACTGAGAAGAGCAAGGAAAAAGGCACATTGTAGAAGTAGCCTAACATCTGCTGATTCACATTGTCAGGCAAGGGTGCACACATCAGTGAAAGACTGGAATGAATAGTTCCTTGAGGGGGAAAATGTCAACAACATCTGTGCACTAGGAAAGGGATTGGTTTATGGTGGTTTTGTTAACTGAAAATTAAAGGTTGTTGTATGTAAGTGATGAATCACAGGAATCTACCCCCGAAACCAAGAGCACACTGTATACACTATATGTTAGCTAACTTGACAATAAATTATATTAAAAAAAAAAATTAAAGGTTGCACTCTGGAGAGGGCAGTATTACTCTGTGAGTCTGTAGATAGTTGGTTAAAACAAGTGTCATTTTTTATTAGAAAGAAGTTTTTCGATCGGTTAGATTAGGTTGCTGTGGGTCCGTGCTGGGGTCAGTCTAAGGTCAAAGAAGTACCATTTTTTTTAGTGGCTAAAAAGATGTTTTCAGTTAGGTTGGTGTGGGTCTACTCTGGAGTCACTCAAAGGTCTTAGTTATTTATCAGCTTCAGCTGGTGGTGCTCTACTGTCACAGTTGTTTGTGAGCCTAAGCTGGTTAAAAGCAGTTGCACTGAACCCACACCACCAGTTTGAGATCTTCAGCGAGGTACTGCCGTGATCGGAAATGTTCCCTTTTTTATTGTATTAAATCGCCATGGTATTCATATCTCGTTGGATAAGTTTACAACTTACAACTTTACAACAGTTTTATTTTATTTTATTTTTCTAGAAATAATGAACTTGCATCTAACTTCCGAACGTTTTAGATGTTAAATCTAGAAAGTGTAAAAGTATATCTATTTTTCAAAAATTCTAGAAAGTACTTGAGCAAAAATGCTTCAAGTTCTGTTTTGAGATAAATATTGACTTACTCTTATCATTCCCTTGGGTTTGCCTTTTGCAATACTTTGTGAATCTTGGACATGGGAACGATACAGGGAGGTTTGGTTTGTTTTTGTTGTTTAAAAGTTTGGAGGCAAGGGAAGTATCAACAATTCTGTTGGATAAAATGAAGTCAAACAGGGACTCAGATGGTGGTCGGGAGTTTCCCTTACCCAAACCTCGGTTGAATACATAAACAGTAAAATAATTTCAGTTCATTTCAAATAAAGCCCTTTTTTTCCCCTGGTTTAAGCCAAGGCTGTGGAACTGACTGCCATTGGGTATATCCCTTAGATTGCAGAAGAAAAATAGATAGCAAAGTTTTAGCTGCTCAGAATAAATGTTGTTTAAATTGTATTCCAAAGGTTTAATTCCATTAAAAAAATCAACCAAAAAGAGGTTCATGGCATTTATAATTCTGAAGCCCGTTAGATCTAAAGCATCTGGCCCTCCCATCCCCATTTTCCTTTGTGATAGTGATGAACAAAATAGTCCTTAAAAATCCTAGTCAGTTGAAATTCAGTAGGGGCATCTGTCAGTACCATAATATTAGATTTGGGCCAGCATTTTAAAATGGGTAATTAGGAATCTGGCTCTTTTTGCTGTGCTGAGATCCCGGCCAAAACCTCCCCATCACAGGTGGTCTGTGGGAACTTGGTGCATGAAGGCTCTGATGTGGTTCTATTTATGTCTCTATGTTAGACAATAACCCTGAAGCCGAAGCTGCTGTGACTGTGTCAGACTAGCATTCAAAACAAAGAACAGACCTCGTTTCCAAGGGACCCACTACAATTCTATATGAGCAGAGTGCCCAGAGCCCTAGTTGTTTGTTTCTGGTATCGTCCTGGCTGTTGGGACTACAGTGGATTGTGTCTGTTTCTCTCTGAAGCCAGAAGACCAATATGCAGTAGAGGGCTGGGCTAATACGCATACTCTGTACCATCAAATAGAGTATTACTAGTCCTTTTAGTCACTGGGGGACTTCATCAGCAAGGTGGTGGGAGAGGTTCCTGTTGATGGATCTTCGCAATAAAAATATTCTTTCATTTATACTTACTGTGTTATGAAGACCTTTCAGGTAAATCGCCTTATTTGATAAATAAAACTATCTTGTGGTATAGGAGAAGTTTGTATTTTTATTCTCATTTTCAGGTGAAGGGAGAAACTGGAAGTGTTAAGTGATTTGCCTGAGATCACCAGGCCAATAATTAGAAGAGCCAAGAACTATTCTTAGCTTTGCCGACTCTCCATAGGCTTCTATTTGATATACCATCATCTGTTGTGTGAATTGATAGAATAGTGGCTGGGTAATAGTGTTTAAGACTCTGTCCACTTATACATTTGGCACAGAACAGTCCGACTTCTAGTTGGGGCTACCGCTCTTCTGTCTCCAATTCTACCATACTGGTTTTCAGCCGTGCAATATGTCGATGTCACAGATTTAAGAAATGAAAATTAGAATCCCAGTATGCTTCCCATGCCTATAGGAGTTGAGGAAAATTATGTAAGGGGCATGTTTTCAGGTGGTTTGGGTTAGGTTTTTAAGGTCTGGGTAGCACAAAATTCATAATTGGATCATGATGTGGTAGCAGTGACTTTCTTCTTCCATTAGAAAATATACCCTGCCTATGATTTTCAAAGCACTATGCTGGATTGTAGAGATCTGTCAAGAAATATTATAAGCGCTTCTCTCAAAGAGCTCATAATTCCATTGGAGAGATAATTCATGTGCATATAAAATAAGCAGCAACTTAGGGCACTTCATCAATGCCAGGTGAGGGCCAGGTGGAAAGGCTTATAATCCAGGAGGAGCCATCACAGTGAATTCAGGTGATCTTAGAAGACTTGGAACTTTGTAGTGCAAGTAAAGTTCAGATGCTGTATGTGAAATATTGGTAGGCATTCTAGATGGTGGCTTGAAGAGAACAGAGAAAAAAATGGGCAAAAACATGGAAATGAACAAAGCATGTTGAAAATGTAACGAAATCCATCCTACTAAACACAGGAACTTATAATAGGCATGGGAGATTGGTGTCGAAAAATTGGGAAGATTATGGGTGGCTCTAGATGCCAGTGTGAATAGTTGATCCTATAATTTGGGGAAAGAAGTCGCTATTTGAGTATTTTGAGATAGCCACTGCTATGTAAGAAGCAGTATTTTCGCTGGAGGCCATGCCCAGGATAGGGTGAAGAATATAGGGGAAAACAGACCATCCCAGGAGAAACAAATTAGAAAATGGAGCAGACATCCAGATGTGGAGTGACCAATCTGTGGAGCCTGATGGCTGCTGGACACGGGGTGCAGGATAGAAGGGCCTAGCTTCATGGCCAAGACTGGCCTCAGGAGCTCCTGCACAGGCACTGCACCAGCATCAGTAGCCTTGCTCTTGGCTGCTAGCTTTACTTCCTCCCGCAGTCACAGGTTGTTTCGCTGGCTCTAAAGAGAAGTTTTATTCATCTCTCTTTGGCCCAGTCCATCAAGAGTGCCTTGAGAGATGAGGAGGAACTTGGCAGACACCTCCCATGTGAATTCATTCCTTCAGATTTGGTGCCATCATATACCACATTGACTCCTATTGAATGGAATTCTATCCCACTGAGTTGAAAAGACCTGCATACCTAACCCTTTGGCCCCCGGACTTGCTGTCCTCTCTGTAAGCTGTTTCTGTCTGGCCGTTCTAAGTCTCCGTGTTGGGGGCTGTGTGGGTTGTTGGTGGCCACACAGCACTGAACACCACACCTGTCCTCATAATTCAGTCCACGTGTGTTTTACAAACAGTGTGTCATTTCCTGGGGGAAAATGATAGTATCATTGGCAGAAAGAGGCATTATTTGGGGAGAGGTGAGTGTGTTATGGTCTGTAAGACCACCTGTGTCGAAGATTCATTAGGATTACTCCTAGGACTCAGTATGTATTACAGCTCTGATTTATCACAATGAAAGGATCCAAAGCAAAATCAGCAAAAGAAAAGGCACATGGGGCAAAACCTGGAGGAAACTGGGTGCAGGCTTCTCTGAAAGTCCTCTCCTAACAGAGTCACACAGGGTGTGCTTAATTCCTCCCATGTGAGTTGTGACCACACTTGTGAAATGTTGTCCTCCAGTCTCATTAGAGGCACAGTGCACAGAGTTTTTACTGGGGGCTGGTTACATAAGCACCTTCTGCGTGGCACATATCCACATCCCAGAGTCTCAAAAGGAAAGCAGGTGTTTAGAATAAACCACATCATTTGTACCAACATTTTAGGTGCAGCGAGCCACTCTTAACTGTTGGGGGAATGGGGAACCCCTCTGGAAGTCCAAGTTTCTAGATGCCAGCCAAGGGCCAGGCTTGCAAGCAGCTGTGTAAGGAGAGTGGTCACCCCTCCTGCTGTGTTCACTTCTCTGCACTTGGAATGATTGTTATCACTTAAATTGATGAGAAAGGGATATTGAAGGAGAGATTTTTCAAAATCCAGGAGAGTCTGATGTTAAGTCATGTTTCTGGAATTGAGATTTGAGTTTGGGGCAAAAGAAAGGGATTAAAGGAGGAATCACAGAGTACAGAGGACTGAAAGCGGTCCTGGTCTTATATCGTGTGCTGGGGACCAGAGAAGCAGGTGGAGAACGTGACTGTGTTTTAGGAGCCCAAGAAGAGGGAGAGGCTCAAAATGGAGAAAACGCTCCATGGTATTTAAAATGCTACAGATTGGTAGGAATTCTGGGGACTGCACAAAATGCCATTGAGAATTCTTTTAATAATGTGTAAATTGATTTTTTTTCTTAAGATTATCTGTACACATTAAAGCAAAACTTTTCAGCCAATGTCTTAATAGCTTCCCTGCCTATCACATCTTTGTGTTTTCTTTTGATCACTTTACAAAATCCCTTTACAATTTTTTTTTTGTCATTGCTTTGCATTACTTTATTCGAGTATAGATGTCAAGGAAGATAGAAATGGAAGAGCTTTGGGAAGGCTAAACGAAATTCTTTGAGCATTACTGCGTACTTACTTCTCTCTGATAATTCTTTAAGGATAGCAACAGCCAAAAAGCGCCTCTTCCATTCTTGATTGAAAAGTAATTGTTTGTTCATTTAAAAGGATTGTGTTTGCCATTCCATTAATCTCTTTCCTGCTTGCTGGTGAAGAATAAACATTGAAAGCTCCTTGTTTGGAGCCCCAAGGGGGATGGTGAAAGTGTTTGAAAATCCTCCTACACCCTCGGACTCTTCCACACCCCTGCTTCTAGGTCCTAACTCTGATACTTAATTTCTCTCTCTGTGCATTCTCAGATGTTAAGGTTGCATAGCAGCTCTGAGATGGATGCCCATCATTGAAAAGAACTATGTGGCCCAATAGTGGCTTTTCTTTTGCTTGTAATAAAACCCTATCCAAACCACATTTATTTGGGGGAAAAGAAACAACTCTCTTTGTGGCTGGCTTGAGTACTTAGTGGCACAGCAAATATTGGTGCCTCCTCTCACACTCCAGATGATTCAGGGGTGGAAACTCTTACATGGCAGAGGGTGGGACGTAAGTGCTGAATGTGGCATTGGCAGTCCCAGCCACCTTGAGTGGTGGGGACACATCTGGCCTTCCTCACTTCATTGGACTTCAGGAGGGCAAATGCGTGCCGTGATTGAAGTGGTTTTAAATTCTCTATCTCTTGTCCTAACCTCCCAGGGCTTCCAGCAAAAGTTCTCCTTCCACAGTAAAGAGATTGTGGCTATCAGCTGTTCCTGGTGCAAACAGGCGGTAAGTTTGGGAACGAAATGAAACAAAGTGGGCTCTTGTTTTATCAAAATGAACCTATGTCATTACTTGAGTTGCTGTCTGTAAACGGAAGGTCATCCTAATTTATGTATTATTTCTCTCACATAGGATCCTTGAAGGATTAGATTAAACCATAGGACTAATGCCTCTATGAAATGGGAGAAACTAGAGATTCAAGTAACCCTTTAATTTATACACACTGAAGCCTAGGATCAGAGCCTGGGAAGTCCTTCCCTGTTCCTACCCTGGGTCTAGACTCGAGGACTTCTCACCCCCTAGCATGCATTTCTTCCATTGCACTAGATTGTTGACAACTCCTCTATGGTTGGAAGTTGCACCATTGGATAATCCTTCTAACACCAGAATCAAGCCATCTTGGTTCTTCTGTTTTTGATGTGGGTGCCTTTTTTATGGGGCTCTACTGGGGTAAGGAGTGGTCTTGTACCCTTCTTTAGGCTTGGATATTGTTATAGCTCTTTGTATAGCTGTTCCTTACATTTGAACATATATATGTTCGTTAGGATCCAGTGATGTTTTCCCTATTTTCCTCTTTTGTCTATCCTTTTGACATTTTTTTTAAATACCCCTTTTTAACCAGAGGGTTCATTTTCTTATTTGCCTACATACCTGTTCTTTTTTTAACCAGACAATGCTAACTTGTGGATTGGCCAGCTGTGGCCCATAGGCTAAATCTGACTGTTGCCTGTTCTTATAAATAACATTTTACTGGAACACAGCCATGCCCATCCATTGATGTATTGTCCATGGCTACTTTCATGCTACAATAGCAAAGTTGATAGTTGCCACAGAGACAGTATGGCCCCATAAAGCTCAACTATTTACTATCCGGGCCTTTTAATAGAAAAAGTTTCCAGACCCCTGCTCTAATCTCTCAGTTCACCTACTTTGTTGAATGACAGTGTAATTGGGACAGAGTCTGTTCATTGCACAGACAACCTGAAAAGACAGGGCTGCAGTATTTCAGCTAAAGGTTTGCAGGAAGACTTTGGCCCCCTACACACATGAGATTTAATGAGCCAACCTAGCCCACAGGGCCAGAGCAGATGAATTTAGGTGACACACATGAAAGTGACATGTTTGTAGGTCAGCTGCTTTTGAACTTTGGGAATTTTATAAAGTTTGACCCAGTCTCTGTAGCATAATTTCCCTAGGCCCCCACATATCAGGAGAACCTATTGTCAGTAGATAGGGTTGCACTAGTCTGGAAAGCTCAGTGCTTGCTGTGTCCCTATCCTGCCACATTTTCTAGGCATTTCCATCTCCTTTCAGTTAATTTTTACACAAATAATCTTTGTTCAAGAATCTGCTCACAAATATAAGGTCATCCTAGGTCTTGAATGAAACTATCCTATTCCATCAAGGTACTATCTCCACCTAGAGACAAAGAAGCTGATTCAGGTTTCAGGTGTCCCTAACAGTATATGTGCTGCTGATTTCCCTGATCTGTTGAGACGCCACCTGTGGGAGAGTACTGGCAGCGTGGGCTCCTATAGGCTGCATCTGTTCCGATGCTGGAGCTTCCAGGCTGTGGTGAGATGGTTTATCCAGAGTCCATTAATTTGGGAACTCAGTCCCACTTCACCCGGAGCACGTGTTGTCTTTACATTAATTCATAATCCAGTTGAATCCCATTGTAGGTGATTTTGCAAGAACTAGAAATATAAAAATTTAAGACAAATTACATTGGTGATATATTTCAGCCCTACAGGTAATTCCTTCTAGAATATCTGATGTCAAATAAGTGCCCTCTGTAGGCACTTCCGGCAGCAGGAAAAAACAAACAAACAAACAAACAAACTGGATTTGAGAGCTGGGCTTTTGGGTTTAGGCTCTGACTCCACCTTGTAAAAGTTATGCACTTTTGGACGTAGCTCTCTGTCTAGATTGGAGACGACACAAGTACAAATTAGGAGTAGAAACAGGCTGTCTCGGAGATCCTGGCCATTTTAGAAATGCAATGAAAATGGGCATTTATGGGTTTATCTGAATTGCTGAAAGAAAATCAGTTTTTAAAGAAGGTATTCAAATAATATTTCTCTAGTGCATCATAGTTTGGAGGTCACAAATAACTGATGGTAGGGGAAATTAATAATTTATTTTGTATTTATACTTAATTAGTAATTTTCTACTGGACCACATCAGACCTTGACGATAGGCAGAAATGAAGGCAGATTCTCTCTATGACAGGATTGGGGTGGCCATATTGGCCAGTTTTTCAGAGAGCGACCTAATTTATGTCTTTTGTTGCAACGTAATTATTATTAGTGCTCCCTTCCATTCTTAAAATTGTTCCAGTTCTGATGACAAATTACGGTTCCATTAAGTATAATGTGGTAGAAACTGATGTTAAGGTTTTTAAAAAATCCCTGATTAAAACTTTAAGGCCCATAATTATTGTAGCATGTGGATTTTGTTTATTAGGAAAATATTATTACCACACATCACTATCACTTTACACACAAAAGAGGATTGAAAATGTGATTGGCCTATGGTCACTTAGTCTATTGGTACAGAGTTTAACCACTAATCCTGAAGTATTGCTACGATCATCAGTCTACATTTACTTCCTTCCTATCAAAAACAGGCAGCATTTTAGATTTGCCAAGTGTAATAGGTTCGTTGTATTTTTCAGCAGCCCCAAACAAACCCAGCAGAGGCAATCTCTTTGTTTCCCCTTGAGTTAAGAACTCTCTAGAAGAGACCTCTTGCTTCTTTCCTGGGTGTCCTAAACTGGAGGGACTACCCGGGGTGGATTTACATCTATGATTAGCAAAAAGAGAGGAACTGCTTTTCTGCTTGCCTTCATTTCCTCCTCAACATTGTTTCCCGTCTAGTCTGTGACCAGTACAAGTCAAGTGCAACAAACTTATATGCAGGGTTAGGATTAATAGAAGCATTCGAGACCTCGTTATGTAAATATCCTATTAAAAGCTTATAAAGTTTTAGCTGGCCTTGACCTACAAGATTGATTTCTTTATCTGTTTGTAAAGTGGAACGAATTCAAAATTTGCTCACTTCCGGGGCTGTTCCGGGTAGTGATAAGGAGCGTGTGTCCTCAGTGTCTGTGCCTGTGGGCGAGTGTGCACGTGCACATGTACTTATCCTTGTGCCCATGTACGATTCCTGGATTTGTTTACTGGCCTATTTTTCTCCTCAGTTTCACAATAAGGTGACCTGCTTCATGCTGCATCACATTGAAGAACCCTGCTCCCTGGGGGCTCATGCTGCTGTCATTGTCCCGCCCACCTGGATCATTAAGGTGAAGAAACCTCAGGTAACTTCTGGGACCCTGGTGCTGCTGGGCCTGTGCAGAGAAAAAGGAACTGCTGCTTCTTGCTTTTCTTGCCCTGACTTTTTTTGGGGGTTCCTAAAATCTCTGCTCACTCATCCCCACAGCCCCATGCTCAGCTTCCCCGGTACATTCCATTAGCCCATCACTTTACTGCAGTTGGGCTCTCTCATGGAACCAGCCTCCCTTTCCCAAAGAAATCAAAGTTCCACAGCAGGAATGTTTCCTTCCCATTCATGTGCTAATGATATTCTCTTTGGGTGTTCTCCTGAATTCATTAAATACAAGTGGTGGGTGCAGCTAATTTCTTACACAACTCTCTTCTCTTCCAGCCTGGGCATCCCCAGGGAGTGAATGTGAGGGCAAACTGTGCAGGCTTCCGTGTTTGGTTGAGATTACCACCACTTCCAACCTGACCGGCAGACTGTGGGTCATGACCTTCCTAAATACACAAGGCCTGCTCAGAGAGCAACACTCTTTTCTTAAGGCAAAGTAGAATTTATCCTCTTAATACCTAATCTCATTCTGTATTCAATTCTTGTTGTACATTCTGTCCTAGAGCGTCTCTGCAATATTCTGGGAAACCTTAGTGGTTTCTCAACAAGGTCGTAATCTTTGACAGCAAAATTTCTACCTTTGTACTAGACATCTTAGACCATTAGCTCCAAGGTATGGGATGGCAGACTTTTAATGTGATGGGGGAAAGGTGGTACCTCCCCTGGGGATGCAGCTGCTTTAGGATGTCCTACTGAGTGTAATATCTTTATAACCTGTGGCAGTCCTACTTTATATGGTCTTCAGAATCATCATGCATTTTATTCTCATTGACTCAGTTTTATTTTAAAAACTGGTGGATCATGGACACTTTTGCTTTGTGTGTTTTTATTTAAGTTCAGCTTCTGTTGATGAGTAACACTTAGTAATAATCTTTCCATGCTACAATCCGTGAAAGCCCTTGGGAAATCTTTTCCAGAGGCAAGTGCAAGATCTGTACATTAAAAAATGGGAGCCTTAGCTTTCTCATTTTACATTTTAGAGCCAAATGATAAGAGCTGTTAAAGGAGGTGCCCAAGGTGATAGCAAGTATAGTACTGTGTTTGAAATTCAAGTGTACCGATGTTCAATTTAGTGTTAACTTAAAAAATCTAACCTTTTTACTTCTTTACTACCCTTTGGTTCCCCAACCCCTGAAATTCAGTAGTGTCTCCAAGAACTTTATATTAAATTTTCAGTGCAACCAATATGTTTTCACTGAAAACCTTGATGGTTTCGGGGAAGCTACTAGGCATTGTGATGTAATATGTGGTGATCCTTGCTCTGAAGAACTATGTAGTTCTCTTAAGGAAAGATCAGGGCGAGAGCCTCATGAAGGAGGTGGGTTTTATTCTACCTCTTTAAAGATGGGTGGGATTTAGATCGATGGAGAAGAGGGAAAAGAACAGGCAGGAGAATGGCACCAGCAAGGGTGCTGTATCCAAAATTATACTCGTGAGGCTGTGAGACTAGTTTGCACTACATCGGGGTGGTGTATTTCTGTAGTGTTGCTTTCAAAGGAACAGAATATGAGATTGTTCACTCTTAGCTCTAAGACTCATCAATGAGTTCTGGAGCTATCCTTTTAAGCCATCTATTAAAAAGTTGTCCATGAGCCTTTCATCTGTTTGATCCGTTAAGGATGATTACCTAACTTATTATTATTTTATTAGAGGTTACCAAGAGGTGGTTTTTCTAATTTGTACTCTTCTTTATTTTTCTGCTGGTAATAAGGGAACTAAAAAATAAAGCTAATACATGACAAATGCTTGAGTATTTACCTTTATTTGTAAATTTTCAGAATAATTGCTTGGTACCTTAGCAACTTTATTAGTTGGCTAACGATGGTGGTGGTGGTGGTGGTTTGTGGAAAGTATCTTTATGAATTATTAACTTACCTCATGTGAGATATATATATATATATATATATATATATATATATATATATATATAGCATATAATGTTTCAGTCCATTGGCATCATTTTTTTTATATTCATATTGTTTTATCTTTTACCAGTTAGAACCCCTTCCAGATGGCTTTTATCTCCATTTTTCATAAGCCATGATGTTTTTGATACCTTCCTTTGTTTCACGAATCACACCATGTTCCAGGATCATCTTAAGCATTTCCTGTTCATACCTGCAAGCAGCCATTTCTCTAAGGAATCTTGGTTACTTTTAATGGAGGATGGTAGATACAGTTCACAGTCTGTTTTCATCACACATGTTTTTATTGTCCTTTTATGATTCAGAACAGTGTAATAATGAGAACAAGGATAGCTAACACTTATGAATGCTTTTATATGTATTACGAACTATTTCAAGTACTTTACTTTCAGTATCTCGTTTCACCATCATAGAACCCTATGAGGCAGGTATCCTAATCCCATGTTGTAGCTGAGAAGTGAGGAATTGGAGGCAAATAAATTATCCAGGGCCATAAAGTTATTAACTAGTTTGAGGTAATATTTAAACCCAGGAATTCTGAGACTGGAAACCAAGCTCATTTGCTGCCTCACTGTCTTACTATAACAATCCTTGCTAAGTCACCTATCTTTAAAAATTTTGGTATCCCTCGTCCTATGGACCTCAAAAAAGAAGTAATCAATTAACTAAATTCTCTTTGAAATCTGGTGTATGATGAGCTTGGGGGGCAATACAGTAGTGCTTAAGAGCTCTAGCTTATGAGTCAGATCGCCTAGATTCATATGCTTGCTCTGCTATTTAATAACTTACACAATCTCAAAGAATTAAAACTCCTCAACTTTTCATCTTCAAAATGTAAATAATACTAGTACCTAATTCATAGGGTTTTCATGAGGTCTAATGAGCTAAAAAGTAAAAAAAAAATAAAGCATGTAGAAAAGCACCTAGCTCACTGTAAGTCTCAATAAATGTTAACTCTTGTTATTTTCCTTGTTGAGTATAGGATATCAAATAAAGTTCTACATCAACAGAGGTGAACCTTGAACAGTCACACGGGGGTCAGGACAGAAGTTATTGTTCCCTGACCCGTCCGTATTACAATAAGAGGAAATGGGAAAAGGATTCTCATGGGGAGAGAGGCAGCGTAGGGGCCACAGCCTGTTGTCTGGTACCCTGTTGTCTGTGCTCTCGAGTGGCCCTTGAAATGCCACTGTAACTGTTGTATTATATACTGTAGTGGGATTGTGTGTTCACTAGCATGATTCTTATCCCATGGGAGAGAGTCAAGAGCTATTCATTTACTGAACTGGAGAACTGAAGCAGACCGGGTGAGCATCTACAACAAGAAAGTGAAAGGAGGAAGAGAATCCTACAAAACAGGGAGAGAACACAGAGTTTCATTATTAAAAACAGAAAGAAAAAGAGGGCAGTCATCAATGTGAAATTCTGAAGACGTTAAAAAATCATGGATTGAGAAAAGTCTTTGTGTTTTGGACTAGATCATTGATGACCATGAAACTATGGTTTGAGGGGTGCGGGTGGCAAGCTGTTAGCGATGGTGCGGAAGCAGGCAGTTTAAAGAGTTCATTGGGGACTTTGAGAAACAATTTAAAAAAGAATTTGGAAATTAGATGGAGGACAGCAGACAAAATGTTTTTCCTACTTATAGAATTCATGTATATTTTTTTCTGTATATTTCTATATTGGAAGATACTGCTTAAAAACAAGAAGATACTCTGAACTGAACGAAGTAGATATTTAAGTACATTCACGGATGCCACTATGTGCAGTGGGAGGCCCAGAGATGAATCAGATATTCACCTGATGTCCACAAAGAGTGGACATAGAAGAGTGAACTAAATCATTAGGCAGAGAATTTGTGGATTCTGGAAGAGGAATTCAGCTACACGTAAATCCTTAATGAAAAGAGTGGTCTCACATAACGGGAAGGCTTGCCTTTGTCATCGGTGTGCATCTTTTAGGAGGGATCCGCACAGAGTGGTGGCAAGAAGAGATCCCACAGGTTGGTGGAACTAGCCATGGTCTGTGAGAGGCCACACAGGGAGTGGAAGTGTGGCCTGAGGTGTAGGAATGAGGCGGAAACATGAAGCAGACTTGAGCAATTTGGGTTCTGGGGATCATTGTAGGTTAAACAGAAAATGTTGTTTGTGCTTGGTTTTGGAGGATGTGAGGGACCTCACTGGGAAGAGGGATGAGGAAGGACAGTACAGGTTTATAGAACATACTGAGAAGAACAGTTAAGGTGGATCCCCAAATAAAGCCAGCTTTATTTGTGATGTTTATGTCTAAACAAATGACTCTAGAGAGGAAGAAACCAACTTTGAGTGTATAAAGGTCAGGAAAAGCAGGATGCAAAGAGGTGGTTTTAAACCATGTATTTTCCTGATCTGTTAGAAGATGGCTGCTTCTGAGTAGATCGTCACTCTGTGACCAGCTGTGTGGAGCCTTGATGGTAAGGGGAGTGAGGGCTGGTCTGGATGGTTTGCTGGGTTTCATCACCAAATTATTTGGAGGGACCTAGAAAATAAAAGATGATAGATTTTATTTTATTTTATTTTTTAAATTTTTTTTTTTAACGTTTATTTTTGAGACAGAGAGAGACAGAGCATGAACGGGGGAGGGCCAGAGAGAGGGAGACACAGAATCTGAAACAGGCTCCAGGCTCCGAGCTGTCAGCACAGAGCCCAACGCGGGGCTCGAACTCACGGACCGCGAGATCATGACCTGAGCCGAAGTCGGCCGCCCAACCGACTGAGCCACTCAGGCGCCCCAAAGATGATAGATTTTAGATGACAGTAAAGAATTAAAAGAAAACCAAATTTTAAGAACCAAGCACAAATCTGTTCATGCATTTAATGAAGTCAACGTTACAGTTCATGTTACAGATGTCAGGGCTTTTCCTCTCGACAGGAAGTGTTAGAGGATAATATTTTGATCAGATAAACAAATTAAAGATGTTGAACTACTAGTGCAAGCACTTGGAGCTGATGGAGAAAGACCTGGGTTACATGAATTTTTGCTGGGGTCAAGTTATAGGAGACCAGAGGTATGTGTTTTTAATAAATGGCATTGTTCGTATATAATACTTTAAAACTGGCCTTTCCTCATTAAGAATGATCTTGAGCAAAAGTCTATATTAATACATCTAGATTTAACTTCTTTTTAAACTGCTGTATGTATTTCATACCGTGAATATATTACAGTTTATTTAACCAACTCCCCACTGATGGATATTTGTACTGTTTCTAATGGCCTACTTACAAAAAATGCTGCAGTCAACTCCTTCCTAGCCTGTATGGGCTTTCTTCATGTTTCTTCATGTCCCTGTTCCTTATTGGATAATGCTGAAATGCTGGAGACTGAGACCCAGGATATGTAACAGCTATGACCAACTGTATCTATCAGAATTTCTTGGGCCATTTCCTTTGGTCAGTTCTAAAGGTTAGCCAACACTTGCTGTAATTTAACCAAACATGTCTGAGAAATGGCTGAGACCCTGTCCTTATCTTTTGGAATTAGTTTTCTTTATTTCTCTGCTTGCCTGTCCTCAGGACAACTCCTGTCCCAGTGTTAAAGCTAGAACAGGGCAGAGTAAGAGCGCTCTCTAAAAGACCCGAGTCCATGCCTCTCCTGTAATCCATCAGAGTTTTGTCTGGTGTACAATGAGAGAAGGCTTCATTTGGGATGATGAAGTGTGAGATGTCTTCTGTTTAGATCTCTTGTTATAACCAGTCCTTTGTGATCTCATAACCTGGGAAAATCCCTGAAGAGTAATAACAGGTAGTTAAGTTTTATTCACAGTTGAGTGATTTACCCACAGGCATTTTTCAACAGCCCAAGAAGGAGTCCTAACTATGATAGAGACTTTGTTGGTAGGATTATTTCTGTAGCAAAATAATACTGCCTCAATACCTGGTTATTAAAAAAAAAAAAACAACCTTTATTCTTAGGACTTGAACAAAAGAGTGGGCACATAACATAGAGTGGTAGATGCAGTTACAATCTGAAGAATGCAAAAATCCACAGGAGGGTACAGCATTTCACCGTTTGGATGGTATTGAACTTGCTAAATGAAGCCTTTGTATCACTGAGTTAGCTGCCCTTGATGCCGGGGATGCTTTGTTTTTGAATGCAGTACATGCACCGCTGGTTTCTTGAATAACAGCACCAACAATTCGAAAATATAACTTCTTGGCATAATTTTTATGTTCTTGAAAAGCCTGCTATTTTAACTCTCACAACAAGACTGACCCAGGCAGGATGAGCAATGTCTTAGATTAGCAAGACGAGGTGACTTATCTTGTCATGGCTGAAACACAACCCAAATCTGCTTTCACATCCATCTGTTATGATACTTTCTAAAAGAAGTTCTATGTTGGGACTGAGATACATATATACACATGAACAGAAGGAAGCCTCAAGAATTTCAAGGTGTGCTGTGAAATTCCATACTGCTTATCTTTTGCTATTTGACTATCCATAGGGCTGTAAGCTTAACTCAGAGCTCACATAGAAGCATCCAGGTACTGTAAGTCAATCACTGTGCTTCATCTTGGCTCCCTTTTTGTTCTGTGAGATGAAGAGGACCTCACATGCATTTGGCTCCATGAGGCCCAGAAGCATTTGTATTTGCTGCATCTGTGTTAAAAAGGCCATTGTGTATGTCCGTTCCCTATTAGAGTTGAGTTCCTTGCCTGCTCTGTTTTCAGACATCAAGTCTTTTGATGTGTTTTGCTAACTCTGTTTCCCAAACATGCTTGATCAGCAGAATCACCTGGAGAACTGTGATTTCTGTGATGAGGCAAGTTTGGGAAACAATCTTAGCCTGATCCATTAGACTTCTCTCTTAGAGTTTAGTTACTGACTCGTGCCAGGAACCAAGGCCTGTAGCGTGTTCCTGAAAGCACTTGGCTCCCTACCTTGCTCTGGGCGATAAATGAACTAAAACAACAAAGAAGCTAGGAGGCAAGCATTCACTTCCAGGGGATCCTTTCCAATATCAGGAAAGACTCAGTAAGTGCTGGGAATTACAATACTGATTCATGTCAACAATGATTCGAGTGCATACTCGGTGCCAGGCATTTGGGCTCAGTGCTGGGGATATACAGCTGTGAATGAGGCCACATTGATGGAGGTGCTTATCATGGGCTGACACCAAGCTAACTGCTTCACATACCTTTTTTCCTTTAAACTTCACAACTGTCCCATGAGGTAGGTATTATCATCTTCATTTTAAAAATTAAGAGACTGTCATTTCAAGAGCTTGACTTCCTTGGCCAAGGTCCTAGATCTCGTAACCGGAAGACCCAGAACTAACATCCAGCAGGTCAGATTCCACAGCTCATGCTCCTCATCCCATTGGTATTGTGCTTTAGTGCAGTATGTATGTCTCCTCACTTTTCCCTTTGACTTCAGAGGTTCTCAGCTCTGGCTACGCACTGGAGTTGCCTGGGGAGCTTTTGAAAAGTATGTTTGCCTGGGCTTCACCCCAAACAAAAGAGTATTTGGAGGTCCACGTGTCAGCATTTTTAAAAGAACCCTGGATGAGGCCAACGTGTGTGATTGGTTGAGAACCACGCAGTATCATTAATTGCCATCCTAACAGTCTCTAGGATTCTTCTTGGGACATTTGGCCAATTAAGTGTTTAAAATTTCCAGATGGTTTTTTCCAGATGGTTTTTCTTGCCTTTTTAAACAAAGTAGTTAAAATATGGGAAAGACTTTAATAATGCGAAAGTTTTTCCAAAGTGGAACGTGATAGTAGACCCATTTAAAGAGGAATTCAGAAACTTGGAGATCTTTTTGCAGGAGAAGTATAGTCTACAGTGAGTGGTGAGAAATGACCTTTGGTCTAAAGCACCCATGAACTTCTGGATCTCTCTCCTCTGGTGAGACTCAGAGCCTGAAAACTCTTTTAATCTGATGGGGGAAGAAAACTTTGGGACAAATGGTGCTTCAAGAAAATTTCCTTCATTCTCGACGAGCTCCAGCTACAGAGCAGCGTGTTTTTGTTTTTGTTTTTTTATGGTCCATATGAAAGTAAAATAAAAGTTAAATAGTTTCATTCTTGCTAATTCAAATGTGTTAATATGTGTACTCTAGAGTAAGGTTTATTTTGAATGCTCTAAGAAAAGAAATACCCCGCAAAGTAAAAAAGTAGGTCTCTAAGTTTCTTGAAGCTGTTTGAGAATCTTTAACTGCTCAAGCAATGCATGTGTGTATGCTCATATAAACTTTTAAGTTAAGAATTCTGTGTTTCAGGCTTTCAACATTTGTTAAACATCTATGATGTGATAGTAACATCTTGCCTTTGTGAAGATGGCAATCTAGTTAATTACTGACTCTCCACTAATTAAACCAGTGAGTTGTGACTGTCCCCTAAGAGAGGTTCTTCGCGAAGCATCTGTATCATATATTAAGAGTTAGTTGAAGTAATCAGAAAGTTGTGGTCCGTATAATTCCTAGAAAGAGAAAAACAGGGAAAGTAAATTTGGGGGTCACTGTATTTCAACAAGTTGGAGGCACTTCTATGAGAAGGACAAATCAAGGCTACCAGGGGAGGGAAGACATTTTTTTTTTTTAATTTTTTAATGTTTATTTATTTTTGAGAGAGAGAGAGACAGAGCATGAGCGGGGAGGAGCAGAGAGAGAGGGAGACACAGAATCTGAAACAGGCTCCAGGCTCTGAGCTGTCAGCACAGAGCCCGACGCGGGGCTCGAACTCACGGACCGTGAGATCATGACCTGAGCTAAAGCTGGACGCTCAACTGACTGAGCCACCCAGGCACCCCAAGACATTTTAAACCAATAGGTCTTTAGAGAAAGAGAGCACTGACTGTCACTCTAGTAATAGAAGTAACTTACGGTGAGTCTTATCTCTGCATTTTAAAACTTAGCCATCAATGCTGATAGGATAGTTGAATCATAATGTTCCCTTAGGGTTCAATCACTGTATGACTATTACTAGAAAGGTCATTACCAAAAAAAGTAAACAGAAAAAAAAAAAAAAAAGAAAATAGAAAAACATGAAAAATGGCCTCCTTTTTTACATTTCCACATAGGTGATCTCCATACCAGGAGATGAACTTGAACTTGGTTGGGCGGGAGACGGACCTGGTTGGGCGGGAGACTGGAGCCCCTCAGAGAATTTGGGATTCTTCCATTTTTACTGGGAGGGTTGGCAGGTATAACATGTGTTGTTATGTGAGTCCATGAGAGCCTCCAGGGTTCTAACTCCCTGCCTCTCCGTGTGGTGGGGAGTCAGTCGCTCACTCTGAAGCACTCGACTGGTTTCTGTCTGTGGCTTACCCATGAACAGTGGCTTGGAAGTGTCAAAGCATGAGAAGCATGCGTGGAACAGCATGTGCTGCCCTCACCTTCTACATGGTTCTGCATGGGAAGCTCCTGGGCTGTCTGCCTCTGGGCTCAGGTGTTTCTTTCTTTCCCTACAGAACTCGCTGAAGGCTTCAAATCGGAAGAAGAAGAGAACAAGCTTTAAAAGAAAAGCCAGTAAAAGAGGAACTGAAGTAAGTGTTTCAGGACTATGTCGCGGTGAACTACATCCTCCTTACTGTAGCCACCCCTGTCCGATGTGATCTGGCCCAAGCTTATTTTTCTGATAAGTTTTCTACCCTTCTTCCCTCCTTCTCTACCCTGTGACCACATTGGAATCCTCTCTGTTTCTTTAAGATGTCTCCCTCTCTATAACCTCCTGCTGCTTCAGAATCAGAGCGTTTGCACTTGTCCATGGAAGTGTCATCCCAAAGATGATGAAGATAAAGATGAAGAGCTAACATTTCTAGAATGCTCAGAGTGTACAGAGTCAAATCAGAAGCATGCTTACTTCCCAAGGGAAAATTATAGCTTGAGATCCTTTTTCTAAGCTTTATATGGACTGTCTTTTTTAGAGTAAGCCGTGTAAAACAAGATGTAGCTTTTTTTATTTTGGAGGAGCAAGGGTTAGGACCGGTGGGGGTTCTGGTAATTACTCCCTTCCGTTGCTTCCAGGCCACTTGTCTGAGTCATGGATGGATGTCTCAATAGTGTTGCTTTCTTCCTTCAGCAGGAAAACAAAGGTCGACCTTTTGTGATAAAACCTATCTCTTCTCCTCTCATGAAGCCCTTGCTTGTGTTTGTGAACCCCAAGAGCGGAGGCAACCAGGTGAGTCGTTTTCATGAGTTTAACTTGAAAATAGTTCTCTTGAAAATAGTTCTCCATAATTTCTGCTTCTGTTTCCTTTAGGTGTGCATTAGATTTTGTATTTGGGATTTTTCTTGTTTCTTGAGATAGGCCTGGATTGCAATGTATTTTCCTCTCAGGACTGCTTTCGCTGAATCCCATAGTGTTTAAATGTCCATCAACTGATGAATGGATAAAGAAATTGTGGTTTATATACACAATGGAATACTACATGGCAATGAGAAAGAATGAAATATGGCCTTTTGTAGCAACATGGATGGAACTGGAGAGTGTTATGCTAAGTGAAATAAGTCATACAGAGAAGGACAGATTCCAGATGTTTTCACTCCTATGTGGATCCTGAGAAACTTAACAGAAGACCATGGGGGAGGGGAAGGGGGGAAATAAAGTTAGAGAGGGAGGGAGCCAAACCATAAGAGACTCTTAAAAACTGAGAATAGGGGCGCCTGGGTGGCTCAGTCGGTTGAGCGGCCGACTTGGGCTTAGGTCACGATCTCGCGGTCCGTGAGTTCGAGCCCCGCGTCGGGCTCTGTGCTGACAGCTCGGAGCCTGGAGCCTGTTTCAGATTCTGTGTCTCCCTCTCTCTGACCCTCCCCCCTTCATGCTCTGTCTCTCTCTGTCTCACAAATAAATAAACATTAAAAAAAAAATAAAAAAAAAAACTGAGAATAAACTGAGAGTTGATGGGGAGTGGGAGGGAGAGGAGGGTGGGTGAGGGGGACTGAGGAGGGCACCTGTTGGGATGAGCATTGGGTGTTATATGGAAACCCATTTGACAATAAACTTCATATTTAAAAAAAAAGAAAATAGTTCTCAACACCAATTTAAAACAGTACCACCTAGGACAAGCAATGGAAGACAACCAGTTTCTCAGGGACATGGTGACTGTTGCTGCAGTAGGGGACAGCCATCCATGTTTCCGGGTTAGGCAAAACCTAGAGGTTCTATGATTTATCCCTCAGCTTCCACTATACCAGAGATGCACCAGAAGCCTAACTGCTCACATCTCCCTTACAGATTTTTAAAAAAGGTCATCCCCAAATCTCTTAGTTAATATGTTTCAGAATTTCTTAACTCTTATAGTTAGGAAACTCTTAACGAACTTCTCTTTATTGCTTCTCGTTGTAGGTTAGACCTGACCACTTTTGTCCCTCTCCTCAGAGGAGAGTGAGAACAGTGAATCACTCATCATTCCCAATGATCATTAACAACAAATGCCACCAATACTATCAAAAATATCACCACCTAAAGGTTTCATTTGGTCTCTGCCCAAATCTTGTAGCATAATTAATAACAACCTCATTCGAGGATAAATAAGTAGCCCAAGAACACTTATGTGTAATGATATACCTGAAGTAACACAGATCTTTAGAGGACAAAATTTGTTCTGGAATCTAGGCTTTTGTCTCCTCATATACTTCTCTACCTCCTCTGAGGCTTCTTATCAAGACTCTTCACTGGCTTTGATTTTTTTTCTATTTTCATGTGAGATTGGATGGTAAAATATTTTCTCTGTCCACTAAGTGCACATTTTACATTTTGAGGTGAGAACCCTTGAAGTTTCACACTTAAAAAGTAAAGATTTGAAACTGTTTGGTTACCCCACATAAGGAGGGGAATCATATAATTAGGGTTGACCCAACAGTCCAGAATGATGTTCTTACTACTAGGGATATTGGGCATTTTCCAGAATGGATTAATTATAATAAAGCTTCTCTTATGAGAGCTTGTGATATAAAGACAATATTTTTTCTCCCTTTCTTTCTTTCCTTTAAAATTCTTGATAACTTGTTCTGTTAAAAATCTTTGAACATTGTGGACAACAGGGCAATGGGTTATAAGCAGATACCTAATTTCAGCATCCTGCTTTTTTAAGTTGGTGAGTGATGATCTTCATACGGTAATGACCCTAAGACTGGATCTAATCACTGGAGGAGATTTTCAGGAGTGAAAATAGCCTCATGAGGGTTGGGGGTTTGTTTGGGGACCATAGAACAGAGCAAAGCTAATGTAATGGACTCTGTGATTTGGGCCACTTGAATACCACATGCTAATTTCCAATATATTTTTCCATGAGATTCATTCTAGAAGATGTACTCCTTAAACCATACGTCTTTTTCCTAGGGCATTTAGAAACTTGCAGGTGATCCTGCCTTTCAGGAGCAGACAGTTCAGTAAAGGTAGAGCCCATTCCTGTTGGAATCTCTGTATAAATTGGTAATGCCACGGAGTTCAGAGATGATCTGATGTTGCTACCTATTTCACTAAATAGAAAACAGCTCAAGAGAGCTTAAGTAAATTTTCTAAGGACATCTTGTTAATGACACCAAAAGGGCAAATGGGAAAAATAATTCAAGCAACATTAACAATATATGAGTTCTAAATTGAGTGGATCAAACTGAGAGTGCTCTGGAATTTCAGAGGCAAACAGTGACTTGGGAGTGGTAAGGAAATGGTGCCACTGAAGTAGCTGAATTAAAGATGGACTACTTAGTTGTGCAGAGAGAGAAAGCTGGAGTAATGCCTCTTGCCTTCTCTCTTGGTGGCAAATTCCTGTTCATCCTTTAAGGGTTGGTAGCACTTTTCTGAACCATTTCTCAAAATTAATCACCCTGTCCACCGTGCTCCCTTAACCCTCAGAACAAACTTGTATTTTGTGAATTGAAACATAAGTGTTCTGTTAAGATACAGGCTCTCTACTGCCCAGGGCTGTACCTTCCAACCTCTGATTTCTAGTATGTGGCATATAGAAGTGAACAAATAGTTGTATAACAAGCAACCAGCGTTCTACAGAAGATTATCAGGACAGTGGCTTTATTACTGATGAGTATTCAGGAAGGGGAAGAATTATTTCGGAAAAAAAGTTATGACGTGTTTGAGGAGCTACAAGGGACAGCGACATATTCAAATAAAAAAATGCCCAGTTTAATTAGAGACAAAAGACTGAAGTGATTTGCTCTCATTTTGTGCTTTTTGGCTTATGAGGTTACTTCTAGACAATCTAGGATTCTCAGAAGTATGGCTAACCAAATCAGAATGAATGTTGAATAACTTGACATTTCTACATACTTTCTCCATAAAGTAGAATTCCGTACTAAGCCTAATCACTGTAAAGAGCATTGTTTCTAAGTGCAGTGTGACATGTTGAGAAAGCTTTAAAGAAATCCAAATCCCTACGGGCAATCGGAATCATTCAAACTGATCTCCGTCTTCAGTCTTAGGAAGGCACAGCTGAATCCTCAGTTGTAGTGAGTAGGGAAGGGCCACGGTCGGAGATGATCCACCTCCCCCGTTAGGGCTAGCCTCTTCCTATGCTGTGGCTGTCCTGTGCCTTCACATCGCCGATGAGGGTAGATTCAGCCATGTAATGGGGAGTCAGCAGGTGAATAGTGAAGCAGTTTCTCATTTCTCGGCTCCCTTGAATCTTGTTTCCTCCATCATTTTGCCCTCCCCCACCCACCACCTTAGTTGAGACTAAAAGGTCAAAAGAGAGCTGAGGGTGGCAGTGAAAACAGGGCATGTGGACCCCAGGCAGGTGGCCCTAAGATTCTGCTTTTCTAAGAGGCTCTCAGGCGGGTGTTACTGCTACTCAGAGACCACACTCTGATTAGCCAGGGTTACTGCAATCAATGGAGAAATAGTTCATTGTTGTTGTTAAATCCTGTTTTGTTTTGTTTTGTTTTTTGCCTTTTAATAACTGATTTATTTTGCTTATCATTTTGTAGATATAAAGCACTCCATCTCGGAAGCTTAGGCTTCAAACCTTTATTTAAATTTGCTTGGGCAGCAAAATTTAGTTTCTCTTAAGTAAATAACTAGACTGTATCGCCATCTCCTGGCAAGAAAGATGCCTACAGCTTTTACAATTTCCGTATTTTTTGTGTGTACAGAAATTCGCCCAACACTTTGCAGGAATATATTGAGATGAACACATTTGATACTGCTTCCATGACCTTTTGAAACAATAATTTGTTTTAAACAGATATTTTATAATAATTGTTTTTCCAACACTTAAGGGTAGAGATGATTCTGGGTGTTTTGAAAGTTTTTGAGATCGGCAGCACTATCGTGGGTTGGATCTGAATCATTCGGGGAAACAGGAACTGGAATCAGGGACCCCTGCATTATGTTTGAGTGTCTCCTGTGGAGCAGACGTAATACATGGGAGATAGAGTTTTACCCCGGCAAGTCCCCTCCTCTGTGTGGAAACTTGAGGACTCAAGCCATAAGCCCTCCCTTATACTCACCTCTGCTGTAACTTTAGAAGTTAGTGTTTGTCTTGGGTGTCCCTGACTCATTAACATCTTTTTTCTGAGTCTTACAGACATTTCTGACGTCTCCTGATGTCATTTCACACAGTGTCTCCTGCAGGCTCCATCTCAGGACTTCATTTCCATTGACTTAGGTTACAGGTTCAGGGTTAAACAGGTATTCTGACCACTAGAGTGATTCCACCTAGTCAATCCTGTGACGGTCAAGGGCATCCGGACCCTGGCTTCTCACACTGTTGAGCGTGAAATCCCAGGTTGAGGGGTGGCATGAGTTGAATACCTGACTTGGATTCCCAGGGACCTTATCAGTAGGTGACAAGAGGAAAGGGGTATCCAGTTGGTGGACAGGCTCATGCTGAGCACACACCATCATCTCAGGATAGGCCGCCTCAGTCCAGGGTCATCCCCACCCCCAGATCAGGCTCAAGTCAACCATGGTGGGAGAAGGAGACAAAAAGGCAATAACCTCAAATGTTTGAGTCCCCAAACTTTCTAAATACTTGGCCAAACAACCTTAATTATTTTCTGTGATGTTCAACCTGGGGATAAATCAAGAACCATGATGTCTAGATAAAATTTAGGCTCCTAATGCTTAGAATAGGCTGGGAGGTGGGCAGAAGGGTAGGCAGTAGATGTTCTTCTTGTCAAGCCAGCCTCAACAGATGGAATTAAAACAACTAAACAGTAAATCTGTAGGAAGTCCCTTTTCTAAGTTACAGTACTGGTGGGAGTGTGGGGGTAGCTGTCTTGGTCTACCCAGGCTGCTATAACTGAATCCCATAGACTAGGTGGCTTAAATAACAGGAATTCCTTTCTTAAACGTTTCTCGGGGCTGGGAAGTCTATGATTAAGGCATCAGCAGATACTGTGGCTGGTGAGTTCCACTTCCTGGTTGGGAGGGCCATCCTCTCGCTGTGTCCTCTTGCTGTATCTTCATGTGGCAGAAGCAATGAGGGACCTCTTTGGGGTCTCTTTTATCAGGGGGCTAATCCCATTCATGAGGGCTATGCTTCCCCAAGGCCCCACCTCCTTTGCTATGGGTAGGGCCCCCCTGGATGTCTACGTTCTTAGTCAAGGTGTGAGTGGTTCCCCGGACTAAAACATTTCTGTGACTCTTCTTGCCTATAAAATAAAGCCCAAGCCCCTTAGCAACTTAATCTACAAACTCACTTGGGCAGTTTCATCTCCCAGCACTCCTGCCTCATGGTGCAGAGACTGAACAGAATGGAGTGTCCCCATGGCATGTCTTGTGTTTTGTATGTCATGTGCTTTCACTGTTCTCTTCCCCACATACAGAGAAATGGTTAACTTGTCTTCCAAGAAACGGTTCAGATATCATATATAGATGCCTTCATCTAATCCCCAAATTTGGTCTTAAGAGTATCTGCTCTGGCCGCTCCTACTTCTCAGTAGGCATCTCTCCCGTAGCATTCGCCGTCTTCAGTGGACTGATTTCTTCTGCATCTGTCTCCTTCTGAGCCTCCTGAGCATACACATGTGCCCAGAGGAGGAGCCTAATATGTTTAAATAAACCAGGTATTCTTTTGGGATTGTTGGAAGCCAGTTTGAAATAATGATGTCTGAATCTCTCTTTTCCGCTAGCTTTTATTGTCCTCAGGACTTTCTGGGCAGCTTTTGCCGTGATCTAGATACTACCTCTGTGACATAAACCAAGGCATGCTTACTTAGTAAGCTACCAGACTGTTGCGGGCTACAGGACAGTTTTGGTGCTTCTGTTTGAGCTGATTCGTTCTGAATGGGCCCTCCATACCACTAAGTCATTATCATATTTTTTTTTATGAATAACACATAGAACTTCCTCTGGGGGGCAAGATCTCTGTTTTGTCCATTTCTCTCTCTCTTCTCACCTAAGACTGTACCTGGCACCTAGTAGGTGAGTAGATGAAACCTGTTTATTTCCCTCTAGAACAGTCTGCCTATTTTCTGGGAAGTTGTTTTCTCCTGTCCCAGCCTGTTCCCCAATGCCTGGAGCCAGAAGGAACAGACTCATCACTCCATTGGAGATACCCAGTCTCCCAATATCTTAGCAGGCGCTGTAGTCGATGAGGAGGTATGCCTACAACCATGTGTCTGAGGACCTCCCACCATGGGTTGCAATTGACGTTCAAGCGATTTTTTTCATTTAGAGAGATGTATAATACTCTTGCAGAAAGTTGCAGCTTTTTTCAAGAATAAAACAAAAGAAACAAACCAAAACCCCTGAGTAACCAGTATCTGAGGCTTACAAGGGCCCAAGCCTAAAAGTTGTAGCCCATGAACCCTCTACCTCCTTCCCCGCTTACTAATTGTATGACGTTAATGTGACGTAATAGAGGACTCTGTGTTCACTGTTGGCACACGTTGTGTCTTTCTTTCCTCCTAGATTTTGATGAACTTTAGGGCAGTTTTGTGTTTATCTTTGTAGTCCTGGGGTTTAACTTAGTGGCTTGCTCTTTCCATGCTATAGCAGGAGTGAAAGCTAGGAGGAAAGGCAGGTATATGGGGAGAGTGGGGGGAAGGGCCGGAAGAACAAACTGGCAGAATAGGCTACCAAAAAAGAAACAAATGTTGCAGCTTTTGCATTTGTCATGTTGGGTCTCAGGACTGGGAGCCTGTTTGGGACTCCTTAGTGAATGGCAGTTGTGTCAATGACTGGTAGGTTTAATCCTGTCAGTGAGAGAGAAATTACCCCTTTCCTGGTGAATTAGCATTTGTCAAACCATTCAGTTCTATTGAATAAATTACCTAAACCTGAAAGTAGCTCATCCCAGAGGTAACCGCTGAGTGAACAGAAGGGACTTAGATGTGTTAGACCTTTTCTGTCTCCGCCCACCACGGCTGATTTAAAACAATGCAGCCCTTTTCAGACCCTTACCGTTTTCGCTAAGGAATGTATTTTAGAAAGACTACTTTTAAAAGAAGTAATTGTATCACACCTGAATGTAAACTCTGAAAGGGTCGCCATGTATGGTTATGCACCTCATCACTACCCAGCACCAGAGCACGGTCTTGTGATAGGCTGTGCTATCGACGGCGCCTCCTAGAGGTGTTCAGTGCAAAACTCGCCAGCCTCGATTCCCCTTCCTCAAAAGGATAAATGTAGATAAGCAGGTGTCCCCATGAACAGACTGACAATGAGCAAAAACAAGACTGTGTGGTCACTCAAACCTTTCAGAGAAGTCTAGTCGAAGACAAACCACATCTCAGTGCCTTTTGTTTTATTTGTGGAGGGTGTTCATTACCTGGCATTGTATGCATAATAGAAGCGACATTAGCCAGAAGTGGAAAAGAGTAATTAACATTAACCGGTCCTATCGCTCTAGGAATTTAAAACTGAAAAATTAATTTTCTAGCAAGTCAGTGGAAATTGTTTATAAATTGGTCATTAAAATGACTCTGGTGTTACCTATTAAACATAAAAGATTGCTCAAGATAATCCCCAGCTGACGTGCTAGCAAGGCCCAGCATGGGAAGAGAGAGAACAATTCGGTGTTTAGTTAGTATTTTGTATCTCAATCAGTTTCTGAATTTTATGGGAAGCAAAATGTGTCCTTTGGTGAAAGTGAAGGATCAGTTGTGACAATTAAGGATAGAATGTGATTCCTAAATTTATAGCAAGCACATGATAAAGCAGAACTTCTAAATTACAGGTTTGGATGAAATGTGGAACAAAAGACCTGCATTGGCCTCTGTAACAACTGGCATAACAATGTGATAATTATAAGCTATACTTTAGCCCTCACACCCTCAAGTGCAATTTAATGAATAGATTAACAAGGAGCAACAAAGAAAGGGACTAACCTTTATGAAGGCTATTTTGTGCCACATACTGTGTTAGATCCATAACTATTACTGATTCATTTAATTCTCATTATCCCCCAGGAAAGGAGCTGTTGCCCTTCTATTTAATATGCTGGATTTCTGCAGGATTTTAAATGCTTATGCTCACCTAATGAGAACATCCAAGTTATTACAGATGCAAATACCATACTATTTCTGCTAAACTAGAATGACTCTCAAATACAGCATAGTAGGTGTACAAACTTGGGAATATTTTAAGGAAGAGCAATCTTGATATCTAATAAAGGAACTGTAATTATAGGCAAGAAGCACTGCCCAAATGATGAAATGTTATTTGCTCTGGCTGGTAATGACCTAAAATGAGGCACCCTACTAGGTTTTCAAGCTCTTTTGATGCTGCTTAATAAAAAACTTTCATTTTTTTCTTTGCTCAATGCACTATTAAGAAATGATCTCCTTAGGGGCACCTGGGTCGCTCAGTAAGTTGAGTATCAGACTCTGGATTTCAGCTCAGGTCATGATTCCGGGATCTTGGGATAGAGCCCCCATCTGGCTCCACACTGAGCATGGAGCCTGCTTGGGATTCATTCATTCTCTCTCTCTCTCTCTTCCTCTCTCTCTCTCTCCCTCCTACCCTCCCCCTCCCTCTGCCCCTCTCCCATGTGCGCTCTCTCTCTCTCTTCCTTCCTCTCTCCCTCCCTCCTACCCTCCCCCTCCCTCTGCCCCTCTCCCATGTGCTCTCTCTCTCTCTCTTTCTCTCTTAAAAAAAAAGGTCTCTGGAACTGCCTTATCTTTTCCATGGTGATCTGTTCTATAAATGTCAATTATAAATTATTTAAATCAGTCAAAAATGTTCATGTGAGAACCGTTGGACTTAGGTAGGGACACAGAAATGGGAACACATCAAAGTAAGATATAACTAAGGAAGTTAAATATATATATCTATCTCCTAAATAATAGGAGCCTCTGTTCTTTTGTTTCAGTTTAGAAAAATCATTTCAATAAAATCATACTTTGCACACACTGACTATATTCACATTATGCAAAGATAAAAGTAAGCTGTGCAATGAAGTAAAAATTAATGTTAAATTACATGGACTGACAAATAATTTCCCTACATGGATTTAAAAAAAATTTTTTTTTAATGTTTTTATTTATTTTTGAGACAGAGAGATAGAGCATGAATGGGGGAGGGGCAGAGAGAGAGAGACACACAGAATCGGAAGCAGGCTCCAGGCTCTGAGCCATCAGCCCAGAGCCTGACGCGGGGCTCGAACTCACGGACCGCCAGATCGTGACCCGAGCTGAAGTCGGACGCTTAACCGACTGAGCCACCCAGGCGCCCCCTCCATGGATTTTTATGTTGAGTGATGGTAACACCAGTAGATACCATTCATTACACACTTAATCGATGTGCCCCTCAAATGTTACTGCATTTAATCCTTGCAACAAGTCTGTGAACTAGGCATTCTTGTCTCCACATTAAAGAGAAGGAAGCTGGGGTTCCCCGGGCGTCCAGTTCTTGATTTTGGCTCAGGTCATGATCTCATGGGTGTGAGACACAGCCAAAGGTCAGGGTCTACGCCGAGAGGGCTGAGCCTGCTGGGGATTCTCTCTCTCCCTCTCTTTCTGTCCCTCTCCTGTGCATAGGTGCGCTCTCTCTCACTCTCAAAATAAAAAACTTAAAAAAAAAAAAAAACCAACCTCATAAAAAGAAGGCAGCTAAGCTTAATGAAATTGAGGAACTTGGCCAGAGTAACACAGGTTGGATAAAAACCTCACTTGGACATTCAACCTACATATTGGTGGCCAAAGCCCCTGATTTTTTTTTTTTTTAATGTTTATTTATTGTTGAGAGAGACAGAGACAGAATGAGAGTTGGTTGGGGCAGAGAGAGAGGGAGGCACAGAATCTGAAGCAGGCTCCAGGCTCCGAGCTGTCAGCACAGAGCCTGATGCGGGGCTCGAACTCACAAGCTGTGAGACCATGACCTGAGCCAAAGTTGGCACTCAACCGACTGAGCCACCCAGGCGCCCCTAAAGCCCCTGATTTTAACTACTACTTTATACTGTTTATAATTAGGTGGTATTTTAGATAAGAGGACTTATTTTTATTTTTTTTTAATTTACTAAAAATATTCTTTTTAATGTTTATTTATTTTTGAGAGGGAAAGAGACAGACAGAGCATGAGTGGAGGAGGGCAGAAAGAGAGGGAGACACAGAATCCAATGCAGGCTCCAGGCCCTGAGCTGTTAGCACAGAGCCCGATGCGGAGATCGAACTCACAAACTGTGAGATCATGACTTGAGCCAAAGTCAGACTCTTAACCACCTGAGCCACCTAGGTGCCCCCATTTTTATTTATTTATTTACTTATTTTTAAATCTTTATTTTTTAAATGATCGGCTCATATTTGGAAGTTTCTGCCTATTGCCTTTTTTTTTCTTTTTTTTCTTACAGGGAACCAAAGTCCTGCAGATGTTCATGTGGTACCTGAATCCACGACAGGTCTTTGATCTATCTCAGGAAGGGCCAAAAGATGCGTAAGTCTGGAAATAATCCCCCATGATCCATACTGCTTTGGGCAAGCGAGAAGGACTTCTGCTGTGGAGTCAAGCTTCATTATTAGATTGCCTTGTGAAATATTTTCTGACCATCCCTCATTTATTTTCTCACCTGTATTCCTCTCCCTTAAAACTTCATCTGATGTTTCTCCTCCTACTCTTCATTGTGTAATTCCCTTCAAAACCAGCTACTTTGTTGTCAACTCAGGGCATACTTCTAGTGTGTTTGCTGCTTATGTACATGCACCTAGAGATTATTTACACGTCTGCATTGAGAAAAGATTTGTCCTTTTTCTATGTATGCACCTACAACTTTAGTGATGTACGTTAGTAAGAACGTAAGTATATCTTTGGAGAGTGGCCATATTTGTTTATGAGTATGTTCGTGTATGTAAATTACAGGTTGTGCATGTGCATCAGTGTCTATTTGAGACAGATTACTTGATTATGCCTATTGATTCACACCAGAGTGGGAAGACATTGTAATTCCCGCTCAATCCCTTTTCCAAACTTCTCAGAAATTTCATTCTATTTTTGTTAGAAACATTGAAAATAAAGTTTAGCCATAGGTAACAGGTATCCTGTATCTTCCCTTTGGTGATGGTGATGGGGTACATGATGGGAAAGAACAGGGCTCTTTCTGCTACTGTCTGATTCCCTTTTCAAAACCCATGTATTGGGGTTCCTGGGTGGCTTATTCAGTTAAGCGTCCCGACTTCAGCTCAGGTCATGATCTCACGGTTCATGAGTTCAAGGCCCATGATGGGCTCTGTGCTGACAGCTCAGAGCCTGGAGCCTGCTTCAGATTCTGTGTCTCCCTCTCTGCCCCTCCCCCACTTGTGCGTGTGCGCTCTCTCTCTCTCTCTCTCTCTCTCAAATAAACATTAAAAAAAAAATGAAAAAAACCCCATGTATTAAGATAGTTTGGATGTCATCTGGGAAACATTAGAACTTAAGGGATACTAATTATTTTTGAATAAGTAGCAATATCAGAGGCAAAGAAACATCAAGTCAGATAATTTCTAGAGAAATAATATTCCTGTGTAAAATGGAAAGTTGTATATTTGAAGCATTCAGGAGAACATTACATATAAAAATTAATTTCTCCTGTCATTCTTTTAATCTGTGAACTTCTTTGCCACTAGAGTTCGCTATAAAACTTCTGTATTTTTTTCTGTATTTGGATGGACTCAGGCATATCTGTTACCTTGGCGTCTGCCCCGTCAGAAGGGCAAAATCGTGAAATCTTACCACTTTGGTTACACTTTAGGTAGAGACTTCATAGATCATCATGAAGAATGTGACCAGATAGGAGATATTTTCAGAAAAAAACAAAACAAAACCAAACCAAGATTTACAAGGTGATGTCTTCTAGAACAGAGGCGTTTAATCGCTTTGCTTAAGCAAATGTTTTAGCCAGGGGGTGGGGTGGGGGTCTAATTGTATTTTCTCAAGAGCCAACATGAAAAATGATCTAACTTTAAGCAGACAAATTTTAAATAAAGAGAAGTCAGTAAGTCTTCCCTCTTTGGGCCGAGGAGTATAAATTTGGTTCTCTCTCTGAAGAGAGAGAGCTGGGATTGTAGGTGTGGTCATGTTACTAGTAGGTATCCTCCCAGCACCCTGTCTCTCTGAAAAGGTTTACTGGGATTAAGTGTAGAAAGTAGAAGGTTTCAAGAAGGTTTCTACTTTCTGTTTGTTTCAAAAAAAAAAAAAAAAAAAAAAACCAATCCAGGAAAAGCTTATAAAGTATGAGGAGGAGACATACAATCAGCATTGACTATTGATTCATGATGATTTCCTTTGAGAAAGGAGGGAAGGGTATGATGGGAAAAGAAAAGGAAGTTGAAACTAACTAGGGAAACGACATGAGTTGATGCATTAATAGCGATTGTGGGAAATGAAACCCTGGGACATCCTGAAATCCCATTCCAATGTCAGCCATTTAAAAATTGACTTTTGCTGCCAACTTCTGATGCAGTTGTTGGGGTCTCTTCCCTCGTGATGACTTGGTAACTAGTTTTGACGACATTACATTGATTATACATTTTCTCCAGTGGATATCCCAGAGCCCTCTTGTGCCCTGGGTTTTCTCTCTGCGATGGCCAGTGATGTGTTCGTGTTTAATTTGTCTTCTATCTCCTCTACAGGCTTGAGTTATACAGGAAGGTACCAAATCTGCGAATTCTGGCCTGTGGCGGGGATGGAACGGTAGGTCCTTGAAATAGAATCCAGTTGTCTCCTTTATTTCTTCCATCTTTCTTTTGTTTTCCCTATGACAGTTCTCCTTATTTATTCCCACCTCACCTCTTTCCAGTCCCCTAAAACATAGGTCTCTGTCATGTGAAGCATAGCCCATAAAGGGTTATAAGAGACTTGATTATTGTTCTCATGGATTCATACTTGGTCTTAGTAAATTATGTTTTACTCCCTCAGCTTGACTATATCCTTTCCTATTCCACAAGGTAAGGATGTGGTCGTATTATTAGAATGAAGGTTATAGATGACTAGATTCTTTAAAAAAAAAACCCTTATTTAATTTGTTCTTAATTGGTCACAATTAAGGAGAAGTATATGGACAAAATTATTGTCTTCATTCTTTTACAAGTGGAAATAGAACTTAAAATGCTGACATTGGTTTGCCTTAAAGATCATTGATTGGTATCCTTTGTATTCATTTTTGAAGAAAAGATGGAATTGGGCTGAAGTTTAATATTGTCACATTTTCCTCTCTTTGCCTCATCTGTCTCTCCATTTGCCCTCTACTTACGTTGGTATATTTAGCAAAGGCAAAGAATTGAGAACCATGACATTTAGATGCTGCTGTCCAGTGTCTTTTTCTTCTGTATTTGGAGTCTGCTCTCCCAGGATCTAGGATTTTATTATGAACTCTCTTTGACTTTTCTCTAATCTCCCTAATTAGAATGTTTTATTCTCAAAGGTAGCAACAAAATCTTCTAACTCTTTCTCATAGCAAGTGAGCACTTAATGTAGCATTGGATACATATTATGCACCGGTAAATGCAACTGGGGAAAAAAATAGAAGTGTTTCCACCGGTCCCTTAAGTTACTCCATGGAGAAGAAAACATTTTGCAGTTGGGAAAACAGTGTTTACTGTTTGTTAAGATTCACAATACACATTATTAGCTTATAAAATTCAATGTAAACTCTTATAGCTGAGAAGCCAAACCTATTTCACTTTGTTTAACCCAGCGTTGTCCAAAATTATTTGACCAGGGAATTTTTTTCTGCTACAATACCCAATTAAATTTCAAGCATTTGTAGTGTTCTAGGGAAATATACTTAGGGATGGGCTGCTGTGAAAATTTCCCAACCTTTTTTAGTAGAATTATATCCAAACAAATCCTCTGAGGAGATAACATATATGTGTATACATATATGCATATATATATATATATATATATATATATATATATATATATCACATCATATATATGATAATACACATTAATTGATGTGTCTGATATAATATACATTGGATACATATATAGTGTGTATTTATATACATATATACATTCATTTAATTTATTACATTTCACTTACACACACATCGTGTTCTTCTTAGCTCAGTGTGTCTTTTATAGATACAATAAATATATATTATGTTTAACGTACATGCACACATATTCCTAGCTCAGCTGTCCCCAGATAGTTATCTTAATTAAAGTATAAACTTATTGTGACCCTTTACTATAGTGCTCTTCCTTGTTTTAGAATCTCCTTGTCTTCCTATATGACTTCAGTATTTGCGCCCATCTTTTTTCCCTCTCTAAATCTCAGTGACAGCAGCAGACCAGGTGCTATCCTGAATTCATAGTTCTTATCCTTTTTTAACCTACGTGTCCGTGACCTCAAATCCACATCCCCTTCCTATTCCATCTCTAAATCTTGAGCTTTACCATTGATCGAGCACCACGCCTTCCAAACTTCTCCCATCATCGCCGAGCCTCGTGGCACCTTGCTCTCGCTTCTCCTTTCTTGTCCCTTTCCTCTACTCAGCGGGTTTGTGTAGGAAGGACATTCTAGGCTGTATGGTTTGAGGCATTCCCTGCAACTAGAGAAGGATTTGGAAACCTGGGGTTTTAAAGCCTAAAGGACAAGGACAAGAGAGCCAAGTCCGGACATTTGTGAAAGAACTGCAGTTAGGGAGTCCGGGCCAAAGTTCAAAAGGAAAATGGAAAAAACAGACGTAGAAAAGACCACCCGTAGTTCATTCTGTCAAGAAAAAAACCAAATAAAAAAAAAAACACAAAGGAGTTTCAAAGAAGGAGGCAGTGGTTATATCCTGGAGGAGAGACTGCAGAATTATCATTGATTTTGGAGACTAGGGTGTCACTAGTGGTTTTCAAGAAGCTTATCTGGGACAAAACCAGAATGATGAGCAAATGAGACTTGGGAGATTGCTAATGGATCCTGAAGACCAGGCCCGATTACAGTGTTGAATATCTGTGAATACGCCCTTGTGCCATTAATAACACCTTTTGACAGGAAGACTGTCTGGTTCTCCTACTTAGCCTGTCTTTCCTAGCATCCTTTCTTTAAATACGCCATAATTAATAGGTGCTTCACAAGGCTAGATACTACTTTTATGTTCCAGGTAGGTTTTCCTCCTAGGGACCACATCTATGTTCCTGACTTCATTTTTCACATCCTTCCACGTAACTCACAAATGCACTAGATGTTTACCCTCGGTCCCTTGCAACAGGCACGCCCCAAGGAAAGTAGTAGAGTTACCTTAGAGCCGGTAAATTACTTTAATGCCCAAAGGGAAAGTAGCCCATTTACCTTAGAATTGGTGCATGCTTTTGTGTTAATTATTTTCTCAATAGTAACCTCTGTACTTTAATCACTCAGGATCAAAACTCTGTGTATCTTGTACCTTACGCAAGACCAAGTTTTAGTTTACTTTACTTGGTTAAAATGGATGTTTTGTGAAAGATGCATGGAATTTGAAATATTTTTTCTAGGTCAGTGATTGATACTTTTAATTTTATTAGTTTAGAATATGAAACTTTAAATTTTGAGTGGGGACAGAGTTTATATATAAAGACAAGGCCTCCTGATGGATTTATGAAGAAAGATTGCTGGCTTTAGGCAAGTGAAGAATGGTTCCTGAGAGTGTCAGGTATACATTTGACTTAAGGCACTCAGCCTTTACTCAGTGAGCATATCTATCACCATAAGCCGTCAGAATTCTGTCAGTGCAGTGACAAGGTTCCAGGGAGAATCAGGAATGGAATTTCTTTTGACTGATTAGGAGGGGGGTGTATTAACCCTTAACTGCATCAGTTTGTGCACAAAATATTAACGTATAGATGTCTTGCATTGATTTGGAAACAATTACCTTTTTTTATTAAAAAAATTTTTTTTAACGTTTATTTAGTTTTGAGAGACAGAGCACGAACAGGGGAGGGGCAGAGAGGGAGACACAGAATCTGAAGCAGGCTCCAGGCTCTGAGCTGTCAGCACAGAGCCCTATGTAGGGCTCGAACTCATGAACCCCGAGATCATGACCTGAGCCAAAGTCGGACACTCAACCAGCTGAGCCACCCGGGCGCCCCAGTTTGGAAACAAGTTCTTAGGCTTCAGTACTCCTTTTGTGTTGCTCTGCCTCCTTGCACTTTTAAATAGCCCATCTTCCTGCATTCCACTTGAAGGCAGAAGACCCTGTTGGGTGCCTGTATTTCCGTCACTTTCAGCAGGTTCCTTACCCTCCTTTGAGACCTTCTAAACCTGCAAGGGGATACATTTGCATCCCTAAGGGTCTTCATAGCTGTAGCATTACAATAGCATAGACCATTGCTGTTCAAGAGAACTACAATACAAGCCACATTTTTAAGTTTTCTAGAAGGTACTTAAAGTCAGAAGCAGGTGAAATTAATTTTATACTACATTTTATTTAAGCGAGTATCTCCAAAATATTATCACTTCAACATGCAGTCCTAGAAGAATCACTCATGAGATTATTTTATATTCTATTTGCGCTATCTCCAAAATCCAGCATCTATTTTGACTTAGAGCCCCTCCGGTTTGTAGTAGGCACATTCTTGTGCCCAGTCGCCGCATGTGGCCAGTGGATGCTGCAGGGGACAGTACAAATGTCATCTTTTTGTAACTGGTTAGCATAATCCTAAGGCTGTCACATGGTTGTCACATCTTCTCAAGGCCCTAGGAAAACTCCCCTAACTCAAGAATGATCTCAGACCCTCGTGTTTGTCAACCAGCTGCTCTTGGGTTATGCAGTAAATTTGTATTTTTTCCCTTCCTTGGGCACATCTCTACCTGTCCAGCTCCCCGTAGCTGTCATTTTGCTCGAATAGTGAAGGGCACGTGGACCAAGAGCCTAGAGGCGCCCGTGCCCTCCCCTCCTTATGGCTCCTTACGGTGCAGTGTGGTCCCTACCTGTCGGACCTCTGACCTCGATAACGGGGCTGGAACAGCAGGTCCACCTTTAACCGCCTTGCCCTCTTTCCGGAGGCCTGGAGTTAAACTCTGTAGCCAGCTCCTTCATGCTTATTTCTTGATCAGTTGGCTTCCCTAGATGAGGATACACCCTAAACAGAAGGCACCTCCTTGCTGGACTTTGTGCAGCCACAGCAGGGAAGAAAGTACTGTTTCCCTTTAAGTGATAGTGCCAAGCACATCATCCCAAACCCCTTTTCTCCCGAAGTGCTAGCCTAGCTATATCCCTCCCCCACCCATTTCTCTCACCTTCTGTCTTGATTTCTTTAGGGCTGATTTTAAACAGTGATTTTCATATATTTTTATTTGAAAAATGTATGTTAATTCATTTTTTTGAGAGAAAAAGAGAGCGAGAGAGCATGTGTGTGCACACAAGTGGGAGAGGGACACAGAGAAGGAGAGACAGAATCCCAAGCAGGCTCTGTACCATCAGAGCAGAGCCCGAGAAGGGGCTCAAACCCATGAACTATGAGATCATGACCTGAGCTGAGATCAAAGTCAGACGGTCAACCAACTGTGACACCCAGGTGCCCCTTAAACAGTTCTTTTTAACACATGATGACCTAAAAACTATTAAGTACAAATATAAATGAAAACATCAGAAGAATCCTAATGTACATACTAGAAAGGGACACCCAGTCGTTAAATGCCGTCTTGATGATCTTTCAGTTCAGAAATGTTCTACGTCTTTTGATTTCTCAACATGCACATCCTTCGCTTTTTGCCAGCATATGAGGAACTACGTGTATTGGGTCTGTTCGAAAAAAATGTCAATTCACTGTTCTTGCCACCCCTCAGCCACCTCTGATGTTAGTACCTTGCAGAATGAAAATATTGCTCGCAGTGCACTGGGGACACATGCAGTGACAGAGCATAGTGTGGACAGGGGTGGCAGCATTGGCCAGCTGTGGGGACAGTACTGTGGGGCTGCTCAGGGACAGATCCCAGGACCGTGCTGTTTCAGATCCCTCAGCCCTGCTCCTCCTAACACAAAGGCAGGAAAGAACCTTGCAAACTCAGAAATGATTTCACCCAATCTGGATAGTTTTCTTCAGCTGTGGTGGAAAATATGCCAAGTGCTGTTTTGCAATTAATTAAATATAACTGAAGGAGTGCTGGATGAGCCGGTGGAGATGATTTGGTGGAAATGTGATAGCCTAGCAAACATAATCCCTGCTAAGAACCTGAAGCCTGGACTTCCAGAAGGAACAGGTTGCTGGTAAGCGAGAGGCCCCAAGAACAGCTTTGGGCCTGAAGATCCTTTGTATAATTCTGCTTTTATAAGGACAGATACAGATTATTACTCAAGGTCTTTTCTGTCTCCTGCTATTGTAAGTGTATTTGTTTTCTCTCTCTCTCTCTCTCTCTCTCTCTCTCTCTCTCTCTGTCTCTCTCTCCCATCCCTTCCTCTTTTGTAGCACCTCTCTGCTTCAGTACAGCTTGGCTTTTCTGTCTTTGATAGTGTGTGAAAGACTTTGTGATTGATGGCAGTCAAAGGTGGGATTGATTTGTGAACTTGAGGTTCAGCGTTAAGCGGAGAAAAAGGAAGAGGGCATTTTGCTTCTAGGAAACTGGGCCTTCATAGAGGAAGTGAAGAGGAAGAAAAATAAAGCCTAATCACAGCAGCTAATGTTAATTAAGCATCTCCTATTTGCCAAGCTAAGAAATGTCTACATGGTGTTTAACTGATAACATACCCCTAACAGGCTTGAGAGACAGATGAGAGAACTTGGAGTGACGGAGTCACTTGCTTAAACTCACCCAGCCCATGTATGATGGAGCGGGGTTCACTGAGCTCTGTCTCCCTACACCCTACGTTCTGTTGCCTTTTGGGGAAGCTGCTGTTGAGTAATGTGGCTCTTGGATGAGAAACGCTATTGAGGACCATGAGAAAAGATCCAGACCCTCTTCTGCTAAAAGAACTATTAGCCTACTGGTGGCACTTAAAAGAACTTCATGACACATCTTGGTTATGAAAGGCAGGTGACATTTGATGGCCCTAAGGTTAGGTAATAATGGGTTACTAAACCTACCTGGTTGTATTCAGAAGAAAATATTTGGCTATTGGAAAAAGAAAGTAGAATGTATTTATGCAATTCTTGATCAAGGGAGATAAGTAGCTGCCCATCCCTCTTTTTAAATCATGTTTATCTAATTTTGAGAGAGAGAGAGCACGCGAGCCAGGGAAGGGCAGAGAGAGACAGGGCAGAGGATCTGAGCCTCTGTGCTGACAGCAGCAAGCCTGATGTGGGGCTTGAACTCATGAACTGTGAGATCATGACCTGAGCCAAAGTCAGACGCTTAATCAACTGAGCCACCGAGGCACTCTTACATTTATGCAGTTCTTAAATCATTCAATAAGAAAGGGGGAGATCCTTTAATTCAAATCAGTTATACATTTACCTCTTCTGTTTAGGGCAAGTGTGAGAGAAAAGGAGATGGTGAGAAATCCAGGGGACCTGAGGGCTCCTGCCATTCTGAGGAACTATATCACAGTATGGTGTCGATTCTTGGCAACTTTTTTTGAGAAAACAGGAACAGCTTAAGAAGATTTGAATGAAGGCTGTTATACCGATTAAAGAATTATTAGAAGATACCCCATCAGGGGCACCTGGGTAGTTCAGTCAGTTCAGTGTCCAACTCATGGTTCATGAGATCAAGTCCTGTGTCAGGCTCTGGGCTGGCAGTGCTGGGCTTGCTTGGGGTTTCTCTCTCTCTCTCTCTCTCTCTCTCAAAATAAATAAATAAACATTAAAAAATTCTTTAAGAAGATACCCCATCAATTCATGGAAATTACAGGACACTCATTTCAGTTATTTGAAAAGTATTTGTATTTCACACACTGTGGACTGATCCTTCCTATTCCCGTCCATCTTGGTATTAGTGTTCTTCCTGCGATTTAGAATTTTTCTTTGCAGGGTCCTCTTCAGAGGAAGTTATTTTGTTGTGTTTGGTCTTTCCCTTTTCTTTCTCTGCATCCTATCACTATCCCTTCCTAGTCCTTTGCATGGTCTCCAGCACTCTGAGACTCGAGTGGGTTTTCCTTAGATGACTAAGGCACCCATCCTGAGGAGGTGTTGGATGTTTGAGGTACATCAGCAAGCCAGGGGGAAGGTGAGCCCACTGCTGGCGGCTTTCTCCCTCCAGCTGCAAGGGGTCTCCCTGTCTTTGGGCTGTGGCCTCAGGCAGGGGTTCTCACATTCTTTTCCAGCCTCTCTCCCGCTGGCCAAGAGGGACCCTTATTCATACATGGCCCCCTGTCAGGAGGGGTGAACTTCTACTCCCTGTTATCAGACAGAAGCCAAACTCCTGGCTTCATCTGCTTGCCATTTTGTGTTTGCTTTGCTTCTGGTCCCTGAGGATTTATTTTTCCTATCGTTGGTGTCTGGAGTGCATTGGGTATCGGAAATGTGAACACATGACATTATCCCAACAAGAAAAGAGAGACCTGTTTCAACTATGCATAAGAAACGAATTTCCAATTTAAATCTACCTGAAAGAAAGTAGACAGATTTGTGAGTACAGTTCATAAGGGGGAGACACAGTGATCATCTCTTAGAAAAGTTGTAAAGAGATTGCCTTCTTTATATGGGATGTTGAGTTCGAATTTCTAGAGTTCCATTGCATTTCTGAGTCTCTAGTTCTCAGGGCTATTTGCATCTGCAATCAGTGACCCCCGATTGTTGGGATTTCTGAGTTTTCATGTCTTGTAGTTTACTAGAGGGATCTGCTTCTACTGTGTGTAGTTTGTGCACAGGTAGCTGAGCAAGAACGGTATCTAGCATAGTCATCAGATCTATTTTAGCATCTGACTTTTTTTCCCCTTACACTTCATTAGCAAGCTTTGTTTGTACTGTGTGTAAGACAACTAAGAAAGTGTTAGGTCAGAACCTAAGAAGTTGTCTGGGAGGGAATTGCCCAGGGAGTGGAGGGATTTTTGGACACTTCTTTAGATCTGGATTTTTAGTTCATCATATTGGGTGAACACGGGGGTATGCCTTTCTAGAAGGTAAGCACAATTTCAGGCTTCTTGATGGACGGTCAAGTTTTACATCCTGGAAGGAATACTGTGGTAGTGAAAGGATTTTAGATGGAGTCAAGAGACCTGATAAGATCATGACATTGACACTCCTAATTATCTAGTCTTGAGCAAATTGCTTGACCTCTTTGCACCTCAGTTAATAAATCTGCAAATTAACTGAATTGGTTTGAGCAATTTCTAAGGTTTCTCCAGCATTCCAGAGATTCCAAAAGTATATGCCTCTGTCTTCAGCATGGTCAGGCCCTATCCGGAACAGGGTTTGGGTCTTTACTGAAAGGCTCTCTGTCCCAGAGTGGCTAAGAGGTCAGCCTTGGGGTTTAGCATACCTAATTTTGAATGCGATCTGTACTACATAAATGGTATGATATTACCATAGTAATGGTATGATATTACCAAGTTTTGGCCTCCTTATCTATTACATGGAGATGAGACTTCTACCTACCTTACAGAGTCATTTTGAAGTTTAATAATAAGAGAACTTTGCTCAGAAGTCAGCACATGGAAAGCAGTGATTGTTTCTCTCCTTGTTCCTTGTAAGCTCCTTGGGAGCAGGCATCCAGTCTAACTTACCTTGTTCCAGCTCATTCATCTTATTTCAGTTGCTTAGTTCTGTGTTTTATATGTAGTGTGCACTACATATACTGTTAAAGTACTATTAAAAAAAATAAAATAGGACTCATACAAATGTAGAATGAATGCATGTCAAATTTATTTAGTTCTTTGACGAAGAGCGTAGCTCAAATTTATTTAGCTCCTCGCATCCACCAAGATGATAGAGTTGACTTATTGGAGAAGTAGAGGGAAAGGATTATGTAGTTTATTCCAAAACAATTTTTCTAAATGTGAGATAAAATCAGTTTATGGCCATATGGGGGAATAAAACCATAACCTTTAACATAATCTTCTATTCTCGATCTTTGTGTATCCACAGGACAGAAATATTCCAGTTAGCCTACAGTTATAAAGTTCTTAGGCCTGTAAAATGCCACCTTAGTAGGACTTTGTGAGGATATGCAAGTTTCTTTTTGCCATTTCCAGGTTTTGGGTAATTATTCTAAATAGTTATGAGACCAAACCTAAAGTATTATTTATCTTAGAAAAAGATTAAATGGGAATATGATTCTAGTATATAAGTATCTATTTTCTTCCTGAACTTATAATAAGTACTAGGACCATGCATAATTATGTTTTCATAATGTTTCATTACAGAGAATATGGGGATCATTAGGAAAATGCTACTAATTTCTAAGATGGTGTTATGGAGGGTAACCATTTAATTAGTGCTTTCATAGACCATATTAAGGGCTTTATATGCATTTTAGTTTAATCTGTAAACAGTCTTGTGAGGTAGGCATTATCTCCATTTTGAAAATCAGGTAAATAAATCTCAGTGAGGTTAAATAATTTAATCAAGATGATGTAGCGAGTGTGACCAAAATTGAAATTCAGTCTGATTGTAAGTCTTGTATTGTCTCCAATGCCTATATTGTAAACCTCCCCAGATTTTAAACTGGTCTAAATTTGAAGGTAGATCTCAAGTTAAACATACAGATGAGTGGGTCCAGTTTTGCTTATATGACAGCATAAACAAAATGGTCCTTCTCCCTTTAGGGACTCACCATTTTGAAACTGTTTGAGATAAGTGGTCTGTTTCTTGACTACCAGATTAAATCGTACATATTTTAAAGAAAAGTCAAACTATATCATTTGCTTTTTAAAGCTTCCTTCTCTCAGGTTGTCTTTGTAACTTACCTATCTTTCTCATATCTCTTCTGGCCCCCGAAATGTCTGTAGGTGGGCTGGATCCTTTCTATTCTGGATGAACTGCAACTGAGCCCTCAGCCTCCCGTCGGGGTCCTTCCACTGGGAACTGGGAACGACCTGGCTCGAACTCTCAACTGGGGAGGGGTAAGAACTGTTCCCAGGGACCACCCATGCCATCAAGCAGGGGGGTCCCTGAATCCACAGATGTTCTAACGGGAAGGGAATATGCTACTGTTGTCCAAAGAATAAGTTAGAATGGAGAATTAGGGTGCCCCTGCTTCATGGTTTTATCTGGGACCTTCTTCAGTTCAAATTTAGAATCATCTAGAGAAGAAAGTATGGTATAAAAAGTGGGGGTTGGTACACAGGCCTGGGGCTTCTTGAGGTATCCATTGAAAGGTGGTGGGTGGGTTGGCCTCAAGTCTTTATGTAAAACAAGCACACGGACCTGAATTGATCCTGACCCTCAGTCTTGGCCAGAAGAGCAAATCTGGTTCAGATTACAGTCCTTTGTTTAAGAGAGTTACGGGTTTTATTGAGCATTTTGTTTTTCTGCTTGGTGTTATCATGGCTTTGTGAAACAGATAGCCAACTGTCCTTCCCACCATACAGCCAACTTTAGTTAAGCTTAGTGGAAGAAGTTTACCTGTCACTCACCAGCTCTTTTATTAACATTTTTACAGTGTTAAGATAGTAAGGAGGCACAATATGCTAACATATGCAGCCCCACCAGCTTTTTATCTGCTCATATGAGAGATTGGACTGGGCTCCATGAAAATTCTCTTCAGATATTAGCAGATATGAATTTGACCTTTGGGTGAATTGTCCTCCATTAGGTTTTAATTCTCTTCAGATATTAGCAGATATGAATTTGGCATTGGGTGAATTGACCTCCTACAGTGAGCATAGTATAAATGATAATAAATTAGTTGCTTCATGTAAATATATTTATCACTGTTGACTCCTCACATCCAAATCAGAGACTTGACTATCCTTAATAATCATGCTGCCAGTAAATACATGCTCAAGTATTAAGTGGCTGCATAATAGGGCTGTGCCTCAGACAGACTTGCCTTCAGCCATGGAAAGAACGGTGTCCCACTGCAAGGTTAGGGAGGTGAAGTGTAATGTTAATTGAAAAAGTTGTCTCTCATATGCCACCTGGATTCCTTTCCTCCTTTTCCACACATACTTGTCCTATGTGTCTCTCAAATTCCTCTAGTAGGAGACCTGGGGAGTCCTCTTGTCACTCTGATGGAAGCAGCTATCCAGCATGGCCCTCAAATGCCTACCGGTGACTACTGGTTCTTGGTGCTGGCAAAAATTACTAAGCTCAAACCAGTTGAGCAGTATCTCTATGCACGTTACCTGTGACTTTTGTCTTAGATTCTAAGTACCTCAAGGAAAACAGTGTACTTTCCCAGCCTTGCTAATCGCAAAATAAACAGAGCTACAGCAGAAGGGCTCTTGCTTGCATGAAATACCTTTGGCTGTACTGTTCGCTACTCCAGATGGCAGTGGGTATATTCTTTGATTCCTTAGGGCTACACTGATGAACCTGTTTCGAAGATCCTTTGCCAAGTCGAAGACGGGACAATTGTACAGCTGGATCGCTGGAACCTCCACGTGGAAAGAAACCCAGACTTGCCTCCAGAAGAACTTGAAGATGGTGTGTGTAAGGTGAGAGAGCTCTTTCTTCAGCAGAGAGGAATCCTGGAGCATGTGCCTGAGTGACAGGAAATATACTCCTGGCTGGAGAATCATATGCTGATTCCTTCCTATGAGATAACAGGATAATGTTTGAGTTTATGGCCCCGGGGGCTAGGAGTCTAACGCTACTCAATGATTCTGCCTCATTGACTTCTAAAGACTGAGATCTCCTACTCCTTGTCTTCCACACCAGAAATACATATATTCATTTTCTGATCTCTCAAGCACTGCATCTCAGAACCTATGGGATGGTGAAAAAATATGGATATTCTGAAGCATTAGGCATATGGTTTTTTGATAGAAAGATAACCTCCTGAGATGTCTTGTCTGATACTAAATATCTCTTACGTTTAGGAAGTATTAACTGAGCCAGTTTCATCACTTGGTTGGGACTTGAAGATGCCTAAATAAATGTTTTGATTTCATATTTTTCCTTCAGTGATGAAGCTTTCATTTCCACCCAAGACAAATGAAAAGACACAATTGTACACATGTTAGTGCAGAGTTTTGGTGGTAAATTTGGTTCGAAGTTCGCACCTCAATTTCATATAAATTTGACAGGTTGCCAAGTAAACTCTCCTTGCATATTACTTTCCACTTTTCTTCTATGAGAGTGTTTACAAAGTTTTTCATGCATAAGAAACTCCACATGTGTCCATGAAACATGCAGATTATGGGGCCCAGTCTCCATCGATTCTGCTGAAGTAAATGCAGGTTGAAGGATCAGAATCTGTACTTTAAATTTTTAAAAAATTTTTTCTTATTAAATTTTTTAATGTTTATTTTTGAGAGAGAGAGAGAGAGAGCAAGGGAGGGTCAGGAGAGAGGGAGACACAGAATCCATAGCAGGCTCCAGGCTCTGTGCTGACAGGGGGGCTCACACTCATGAACCGTGAGATCATGACCTGAGCCCAGGTTGGAAGCTTAACTGACTCAGCCACCCAGGTGCCCCTAAATTTTTTTTAACGTTTACTTATTTTTGAGAGATAGAGAGAGAGCATGAGCGGGGAAGGGGCACAGAATCCAAAGTAGGGTCCAGGCTCTGAGTGTCAGCACAGAGCCCGACATGGGGGCTCAAACTCCTGGATTGGAAGATGATGCTGAAGTCAGCTGAGCTGAAGTCAGACGCTTAACTGACTGAGCCACCCAGGTGGCTCTCGGAATCTGTACTTTAAATGACATCTCTGCTTTATTGGATTATGCCATTGATTGAGGTCAAGATTGTCTTGGGTATTTTCTTTTCTTTTCTTTTCTTTTCTTTTCTTTTCTTTTCTTTCTTTCTTTCTTTCTTTCTTTCTTTCTTTCTTTCTTTCTTTCACATTTATTGTCATGGGCATTGCTGCTTTAAAATAAATTGAACCAGCTATCCTTTTGAACCCAACCAAAATCTATTTATTTATTGACACCATGATCCTAACCAATTGTGATAAACACTCAAGTTTCTTATTTGGCTAATATAAGTGAAAATACGTTTTATCTTCTCTTCATGTTTTTTCCCCTAAACCATGATCCAGAAATTATAAGGTTTCTAGTGGATACCATGACTGCTTAGTTGATTTGCATTCATAATGTCACAATGTTGCTTAAACTGCAGGTATCATCTTGGGATATGATACTTTCTAATGTATCTGACCTATAGAAATTGGGTAGAAAATAGCCAAAGTGAAAAAATAATTGTATGGAAATTTAAGGTCCTTTCTCCACCAATCTTAGAATGCTTAGGCCCTCAAGAGAAATCTCTATTTGCATCTCTTCCTGACAGCTTAAGAAATGGAAAGACTCCTTGGTGCAGCCAGGAAACATTAATCCAGATAATTAAAGGGCTTTGAAAAATTGGATTTTTGAGATGTGTAGAAAATTGAGGCAATTTTTCCTGAAAGATGTGAATAAGAATTTAATAAAAGTCTAAACTGGGGTATTATTTAGGGGATGGTAACCAAATGTTCTCCTGAGTTATCAGTGAATGCTAAGACATGGGTTAGAATTGTAGCCAAGAAAACATAAATGGTAGAGATGAACCTATCTGTGCTTTTGGCAAGATCACCAACCCTTGCTCTCATTACACAGGCTTGGTATTTTGATTAAGTGCAGGAACTGGACATTCTCAAATATGAAGCCAGGAGAATAAGACATGATTTTGGCACTGCTCTGTATTTATTTTCTCCCCTGTTCTGGAGTCAGTTGTAGCCATTTCTAAGGGGGCTGATTTGACCTCTGAATTGTTACAAGCTCTAACTCGGGACCTCCCATCGGGGTTGGGGGTGGGGAGCCTTCATTCTTTCCTTCCATTGGAGGCCAAGGCAATCTGGTTTTTTTTTTTTTTTCTGTATTAATATCTCTTTCTGTTCCTCTCCCTCTCATTTCATTTATCTCTTAATGGGACAAGGTCCACATTCTAGTCAAACAAAATCTTGCTGATCAAGGGACGCATAAAACAGTGCAATAAACTTACTTTTGGGATCTTGAGGGTTAAACACTTATTTCTAACAGAAGACAAGTATATTTCTGTCTGGAGTCTAAACCTGATAATTATCTGGAAACATTATCCAAGCTGAGATAAAATTGCCTATTTAATTTAACATTTACTTTCCACTCTGAGCTGCCGAAGGAAAAGTGGAAGAACTACAGTTTCTTTTCTAGCACTTTCCACATGCTTTTCTGATTGTTCTAACATTGAAGCCTTAAAAGCACATGAATTTTGCACTTTTGATGAAGGATTTTAGTTTGTATTGTCCTCTCCTTTATGGAGCTGGCATTGCTAACAGCCAGGGACCCAGAGGACTCTAGGAAGGCTTGTGTATGTCCCTGCATGTGTATCTGCATGTTTCATGATCATATTAAAGATCCAAGGTCTGATAGACTGAATAGAAATCTGGATGATACTGACAAATATGTATACACATGTATATTTCTTTCCCTATAAATCAAGGATAGCTGAATGTTTACCACTGCATAATTGCTTATGACCTATGTCAAAATAGATTTTAAAAAACCAAAGGGTAAGCATATTAAATGTTATTCATTTTAAGTTGCAATATTAATATGGTGAACATAAATTCTCAAAAAAGTATATCCTCTAATTAAGTAGCTTGCACATGATCCTTGCAATTGAATCGACTCTCTAAGTTTGTTTAGTGAATTAATTCTTTTAAAAAAATTTTTTTAGTGTTAAATATTTTTTTAATGTTTATTTATTTTTGAGATAGAGAGTGAGCAGGGGAGGAGCAGAGAGAGAGAGGGGGACACAGAATGCGAAGCAGGCTCCAGGCTCTGAGCTGTCAGCACAGAGCTCAATGCAGGGCTCGAACTCACAGACCGTGAGATCATGACCTGAGCCCAAGTTGGACGCCTAACCAACTGAGCCACCCAGGCACCCCACTTAGTGAATCATTCTTTGTAACTTAAAAAAAAATTTTTTTTACTGTTTATTTATTTTTGAGAGAGAGAGAGAGAGACAGAGCATGAGCAAGGGAAGGGCAGAGAGAGAGACACACACAGAATCTGAAGCAGGCTCCAGGCTCCGAGCTGTCAGCACAGAGCCTGATGCGGGGCTCGAACTCACAAACTGTGAGATCATGACCTGAGCTGAAGTCGGATGCTTAATCAACTGAGTCACCCAGGCGCCCCGATTCTTTGTAACTATTGTACATGTGTTTCCCTGAGCTGAATTTGGCTCTCTTACTAATATCTGCAAGACCAGTTCTCATTTAATAATTTGTATTTGTGTCACTTGTTTCCTATCCTATTTAAAATCCTTGGGAGTGTTATTTGATTTGAGCTTTCGCTAATGAATTCAAAAATCTGTGTTCTTTCTACACAAAACCTTGTCCCTCGGGTTACGGCTTCTCTCTCTCCCAGGGATTGCTCCAGAGACAGGTGCCTGGCATCAGGCCTTCCTTGACTCTGTCTGGTTACACACCACTTCACCTCTACTTTGTTCATCATTGCAGCTTCCTCTGAATGTTTTCAATAATTACTTCAGCCTTGGATTTGATGCCCACGTCACACTGGAGTTCCATGAATCCAGAGGTGAGGACAACGTCCCATTTCCATCTCCCAGGGAGGAAGTTTCCAGCAGGTGTTTTGCATGTTCCCTTCTGTTTGCATATCACCTAAGTGTTGACAGTGGGCTTCAGTGTTGCTTCATTTTAACTTTCATGGCAACCTTGGGAGCTAGCGAGATAGGAGCTTCTTTCAAATAGGTCCCTGAGACCCACTTATTTAGAGTCTCAAAGATGGTAAAGGACGGCACTAGGTGTACGTTCCACGTCTCGGACTACTAATTTTAAAGTTTGACTAGAAACTTTGAAGTTAGTGAACTACTAGGAAGTGATGAAGATTCTTTCACTAGAGTCATTAGGATCTTCACAGCTTCCGGAAACACCAGTTGTTAAAGTCCAACACTTCATATAAACCAGGGCCATTGAAATCTGGTAGCAAAAACATTCAAGTCCTCTCTGTGTGCGTAAGAGAGACAAAAGGCATTTTAGAACAATAGGGGAAACTGATAGGTGGTTTGGGTTGAAAGAAATGGTATGGTGGTGATTTGATTGGTTGCAGGGGTGCGGGGAATACCCATCGGATGAGAAAGAGGAGTGAATGAGACCCAGTAGTAGTTTCAAGGGCTAAAAGAGATGGGGTCACAATTAGGGAACAAAACCACTTTTGAAAGAGATAAGATGAAATAATGTCAAGGAGTTAAACACTTCGTAAAAAGATTTCTCATGCCATTCAGAGCTGGGAAAGTTTAGGATTTGAGCTTATGTTTTGAATCTCCAATCTTCTGTGCTCATGCTCACTCAGTGTCTCTTCATCTCTCTCTTAAAATCTCTTCTTAGTAATATAATATGTACATCTGTGTCTTTGCCTGGATCTATGCCTGTACCTAGTCCCTTGTGAATATGTTAATATATAACCAAAATAGTGCCCCGCTACAGGTTAGTATAAGTGCGTTGTGAGATAAAAGGCATAAATGAGAGGATTATTTTACTTCTTTTTCTCCAGATTCTTCAAGAGCAGAAGTGGTTTTAACTCCTAGCATTTGAAATACAGAGACCTTAAGGCTAGAATTCAAATGTTCGGATTCTAGTATTAACACAGAGAAAATTCTGATAACACTCTTAGGCACTAAAGGTCAAGAGTGAAGTTGTGGGATTAAGGGTGTTACAGTGCAAAATCTAAGTGAAGTCCAAACTTGTAAGTCTCAAATTGAATTCAGGAATTTTGGTAGGCTTTGCCTTCCTGCTTTCATGAGGCTTGGAAGGTCAAATGCTGTGTGAAATAAAAGCAATACTGACCAAAGAGAGAGCCATAGTTTGACTTTTGTCTCTGAAAAGTTGGTTGATTACAGAACCACAAATATCAAATACCCAGATCAGGAACACCACCACCCTCCCACCGCCCTGCCATAGACAACTATTCAGATATGCAGAGTCCTACGTTAGGGACCACATTTATAGTCTGTTGGTCTCTCTATATTTAAGGAGACTTAATTTGGGGAAGTAAATGGAAATTACTTTCCTCATTTCTTAACCCATTTTTTTCCCTCATATTCTTCAGGAGACTCTGGATCTGGGCTTCCTAATAAAATCCTTAAGTTTCTTAATAATACTTATAATTATCACCAATGCATGAATCTTCCAAAATAGACATCCTGGCATGAAAAGAGGCCTAAATGAGTAAGTGGCAAACAATGAGCTCATTTTAGGGAGCCAAATATTTTGTCTAATTAATCTGACAGTCTCCTAATGACACACTTCCTTGTACTATGATGAAACTTCTGCGTCTCAGAGTGAAAAAAGCAGAAAGAAACGTCAAGGTGGAAACACCAGGCTTAGAATTCTTAAAGGAAAGTGATTCTTTTTTTTTTCTTGAAGTTATGGGACTATTTCATTCGAGAGAGGAGTACGCAAACTGTGGTATATGTATATGTACATCGTTTAGTATGTGTGTGATTACAAAACAATTGGTTACAAGATGCCAAGCATTGGTCTTCAAATAGTTTATTGTTGAGGCTTAGCATAGTGCTTTCATGCAGCATGAAATGGAACCGCAGTCATCTGCTCTGCATGGAAGCTCAAGCCCTTGAAAACCAACCCCTGAAGGGCTGATGGGGGGAACTGATGTTGACTGAGACAAAGGGCTGCAATATTTGTGAAGATGATAGGGAAATAAGTATTCACAAAATGCAGGAACCAGATTTGCTGGTTGATAGACCTAGACCAGAGGTGTGGACTTCTTAATATCTGTTTATCTATTCATTTTGCATTAATTCATGATGAAAAGTATAATTACCCATGGTGGTGGTGGTAGTGGTGGTGGTGGTGGTTCCTCCTCCTCCTCCTCCTCCTCCTCCTCCTCCTCCTCCTCCTCCTCCTCCTCTTCTTCTTCTTCTTCTTCTTCTTCTTCTTTTCTTCTTCTTCTTCTTCTTCTTCTTCTTCTTCTTCTTCTTCTTCTCTTCTTTCCTCTTCCTCCTCCTCCTTCTTCTTTTCTTCTTCTTTTCTTCTTTCCTCCTCCTTCTTCTTCTTCTTTTCTTCTTCTTCTTCTTCTTCTTCTTCTTCTTCTTCTTTCCTCCTCGTTGTTGTTGTTGTTCTTCTTCCTCTTCTTCTTCCTCTTCTTCTTTTCCTTCTTCTCACTTTTTACTGTTTTCTGTTTGGATTTTCCCCATATTTTTTACCTGGATAGTCAAGAGATCTAAGTTCACTTGCAGAAGGAAAAGATAGTCTGGCCACATTTTCAATAGGTGCAGACTTTCTTATTTCATTGGTTATTCTCTTGGCTGTTCTCAAGCCAAGAACACTTAAGAGTTGAGATTTCATACTGTTCTCAAATGCAGACACTCACAGTTTGAGGGGTCATGACAAAACTTGTATCATTTGCCATGAAATAGTTGGAGGGTGACTCAAAGCCTCATGAGAGCCATTATAAAGAATGAGCTGGGATGGAATAACCTATTAGGTATTAGTGAACACACACACACACACACACACACACACACACACACGGGCAGTGAAAGGATTATTTTACTTCTTTTTCTCCAGATGTGTGTGTGTGTATTTGGGAATCATACTAATCTATCTATATGAAATGGGTCATAAATACAGATCTCACTAAGGCAGAGTCTTTAAAATTGTAATTGCTGAAACAGTTTTTGGCATAAATGTGAAATAGCCCATCAAATAGAGGGGATAATTAAAGACATTTGAGATAGTTTCTTAGTGACATTACTGTGTAAGTGCTTTTAGAATTACTGGTAGTAAAGCAGGGAATAAAGATAGTCTTAACATTTTGACTGACTTTGTACATAAAGAATGCAAACATTTGAATAATTTGGGTTTCTATATTTGATCAGAAGGTAGGTTTAGTTCATTTTATTGGAAGATAGAGATGGCTTCTTATTAAAGTGGCTACACCATGCACGGTTGAACTGTTGCTTGCATATCAGCAAGTGCAGTCATTTGGAACAGGATTTGGAGATGTAATAGACTTGGTCATTTAATTGTCAGTTGGAATCTTGCCCAGAACTTTAATAATTACTGCATTATGACAGTGCTTGAGGAAGTACATTGAAAATATTCCCATCTATTAATGTATAGCCATGTTAACAATGATTATGGTTATCAGGTGGCAAAGTTAGGTCTCCCTTTGCTAGGTAAATGAATTAGATGGTCATTTTTTTTTTGAACATGAAGGATATTCAGCACCTCAAACTTTTAACCTGAGATGTGATGCTTAAATTTTACTGCCTCACTGAAATTACCTATTCAGCAGAGTTGAACCTTATGCTTCAATGTCAGGAAAATACAGTTATGACTCTAGAGGAGGCAGTATTTAAATTTGACTTAAGATTTACTATTTTCACTGAAAATACAGAAACATGCAGATCAGCATGTTTCCAAGGATTATGAATGTTTCATAAATGAACAGATTTCCTTAAAAAGATATTTCAATGGCTTGCTAAATTTCATCATCACTGCAAAGGACATACTACCAGTCTCATGTGTAGGTACTGAGACTCAAGCACGATTTGCTCTGGAGAAACTGTCACTGTCCAAGGTTCTCTGTAAAATTATTTTCCATTTTGAACCTCTGTATGGCACTCACTCTTCGTTCAAGAATCAAGTGTACCTGCCTCTGGAACACTTTTTTGATCATTCCCTTTACATGGGACTCTGACTTCATCTGATCTGTGTATGGCATATAAAATGTGATGTTTTACTTCGATTTTCAAACCCATCTCCTCCACTCTAAACTCATGAGGGCAAAAGACCGTATCTTCTTATATTCCCTGTGCCAAGTCTATGGCTATCTCAATAAGTGTTACAATAATGGAAAGTGCAATTGGGAGATAGGCCCCATATATAATATAAAAGGCAACAGTAGAAAGGAGGATATAGTAAGGACAAGATTAGTTGTATAGGCAGCAAATAATATAGGAGTTTGCCAGAAAAAAAGATATTGGGGTAAAATTTCCAGAAAGGGTAGGAGGGAGCTGAGAGATAAAGGAAGAGTGTGATATATGTAGAAAAGAGCTAAAGTTGGTGAGGGCATTTCAGACAGCATAGGAACAAATGCGCTTGTGGTAAAGATGGGTTAGGATGTCCAATTAATACATAATGAAAGATTTTTTTCAATGGTGTTAAAAAATGAATAATGTCGGTAAAATATTTGTCCTTAATGGGAGATGACATTGGAAGAAAAGATCTTTTTGATGCATATGATTTGAATTGAAGGTGGTGTTGTTATTGTGGGCATAGATTTTGGAATCATTTATGTATACTTAGCTGAAGTCTTAAGATTAGGTACATATCTAATACAGAGAATATGGAAACTGTGAGTTCTGTGGAGTTCAAATTGCTTATTGATTTTCATAAACATAGAGTTGAACTCATATTTATGAATATCTCCCTTAATATGCCAGACCAATTACAGACAAAAGTAGGTTTTAGGATCCTGTTCTGGTGGCACAGATATTACTGTATTGTACATAAAGATAGGATTAATATATTAAATCAATGGAATTGATTATACCCAGAGCCTTATTATCATTACAACTGGCTTATATCTAAAGCCAAATCATTTAGGTGATTTAGATGTTGAGATTTGAGAAGTTTGAGCTAATAAGATTTAGGTGAGATTTTTAGATTTTGAGTTAATTCCCTAATGGGGATGAGACCTTTGGGGATCTTGGAGGGAATGAATGTTTTTCATATAGGAAGGATGTGAATCATGGGGGCCAGATGGTGGGCGATGGTAGGTAGAATTTTGGCTCTATGACCTTTGCCATTTGGTGTCATGCTTGTTGGTTAGGTTATTTTACTTGGCAAAAAGACTTTTTTAATGTTACTGAGGTTAATAATTAGCTAACCTTAAGATGGGAAGATAATTCTGGATTATCAGAGTGGGCCCAACATAATACCATGAGCCCTTAAAAGGGTAAGTGGAAAGTTGAACAGGAAGTTAGAGGGATGTGGCAGAGTTGGATAGATCTGAAGTGTGAGGACTTGATGTGCCACTGCTGGCTTTGATGGTGGAGGGGATCCCAAGCCAAGGTCTGCAGGAGGGCTCTAGAAGTTGGGAATGAACCCTAGCCAACAACAGCATGGAAGAAGAACTTCATTCCTTCAACCATAAGGAAATAGATTTAGCCAACTACTGAATAAGGTCTGAAGTGAATCCTTTTTAGAGCCTCCAGAGAAGAGTCCTGCAGACTGACGCCTTGATTTTGGTCTTGTAAGACCCAAAGTAGAGGGCTCAGGAGAGCCCCGTCCAGATATTGGCCCAGAGAATAAGAAAACAAATGATATTTTAAGCTGCCAAGTTTTCAGGAATAGAAAACTAATACAATTAATGTTGGTGTCCAGACAGGTTATAAATAGGTTAATGGCCTAGACATACACAGTGAGTGTTTAGATCTCACTTGGTTACACCCTATTCTTGTGGAAGAGGAAGATGGGCAGTCAAAGAACTTCAGCAATAAGCCACGGATACTTCCACTCTTGGAGTCTTGGTATACTTTGAGGATTATTGGCATTTCTTGAGAATGGCCTTTCATGGTTGACCTCATACCAATTAGCAGATACAACTCCCTTAAGGATCAAGAATGCTTAAACTTTCTTCCTGGCCCTGTCCCAATTCTGTATGTCCCCTTTTCTTGATACAGCTAGGGTCTATGTTCCTTGGTCCTCCTCAAAGACCTGTCATTTCTTACACATACACATAGACATATTCAGCCACTCAACCCTTTAAGAGCCACTAAGGAATGATTAAGTACTGTTTTTTGCAAGCTACCCCTTGCTTTCCTATGGCCTGGCTTCTGCAAGGAGTAGCAAAGCTCTAAAGCTAGCTGACATCTGTCTCAGCTCCAGGCAGCCGTTGTTTCTGAGGCTATTTGGAATAGGGGAGATATTAAAATGGAAACAGGATTTAACTATCAGGGCAGGTTCAATCAGGGAGCTCACAGTGTGATACCATTATACTATGAGGAGAGATAACAGAATTTACCTCCACCTTTTCTGTTCTCTAGGCTAAAGCACATGTGTGACTTCCCTACTGTTATCCCTCTGACACCTCTTTAAATGCTAGTGTCTTGATCTTGTTTAGTTTTGCATATTAATTGAATTTAATCTAGGTAAATTACATCTGAAGTGACTCTTTTCATCAGCTGTGTCAATGGAATCACCAAACACTCCGTTTATTTTTTCATTTTCTTCTAGTCTGTTTGGGTCTTACAGAGCATTCTCTTTCTCTTGACATGAAACTATTTTTTTTAAAGAGAAAAAAACCTTAGGCTCATAGGAAACCTCTTAAGAATGTGAATCTTTCCAAACCATAATTAATGTTTTTAAAAAGTAAATGTTAATAGTTGATATATAATTTACTTAATAGCTGTGGATGTTGGTGCCCTCAAAAAACTCTGCCAGAAATGTGTGTGCTGTTTTCAGTTCTTTATTATAACTTGCTTGATAGCCAGATCTGACTTTATTTCTTTCATTCTTTTTAAAATTAGGGACTATGTACCCATGGTAAATTGCATAACAACAAAAATTCTAATTTTGCCTCTGATTCCATAAAAGCAAGAAAGAGTTAACGGAATTGAAAATGACACCCAGCCAAATCTGGGTTAAGAAAGGTAAAAGCAAGCAAACAAACAAACAAACAAACAAACAAAAAACCAGTGTTACTCAGCAGCCAAATTTATCCTAAAGGCCCAGACTGTAAAAAATGGTGAATTCTGGGTCCACAAATGGGGACCAGGGAGATAGAGCATTTTAGTACCACTTTGATCTTTTTTTCGCTTAGGATAACCTGCAAGTTAGCCTTTAACTTGTTTTATTTTGTTTCCAGGGTTTAGAGTACTTAATTCAATAGAACAGAGTGAATATTTAAGGAAAGATGTGAGATACAGAAACCTAAATATACCAAAACTCTTAAGAGCCAATGTACAAAATACTACCTTTTTAAAGTTTGCAAGCTTTCACCCCGTTTCCCTGTCATGTGCTAATAATATAGTCTAATAATCATGAGAATAACCTAGTAATCCCTTGTCTTGGATTATTTCCTGAAATCGTGTAGCTCGTATTCTGCCCAATCATAGTGAGTGAGCTCTTTGCTATTTTCTTCATCTAGACAGTTGTTGAGATTTGCTGTTCAAACATAGGTCCAGGACTTGAACCGTTTTAAGCTAGTCATCCAGCTGCCTGATGAGAAACAATTTGAAGAGAGACCTTGCCCTAAGAAGACATTAATGAGCATATGGGATAAAATAGCAGAATGAAAAACATTGACAGTAGGTCCCTTTGGAATGTCTCCGAATTCTACTAGAAAGAATGTAAGGAAATAATACTTCACTTAGGGATTTTATAATCCCTTGAATTCATGTCAGCGTTCTCTGATGCAGAATCTTGTTTAGCCTTTTTGTAGTCTTCAACTTATATGATAAACAGGATCAAAATCAAAATTAAACCACTTTTCAGCCTTCTATGTCCTGAGTCCAGTTAGCAGTTCACCTGCATATATGTATATTTATAGATCTCCAGTAAATCAGATAATTTTTCAAAGCCTGTTGCCAACAAGAGCACAGATGGTAGTTTGGAGTTTTAGAAAAATGTAAAAGCAAATTATCTATTACAATTTTTATCCAAATTTTCCATATTTAATTACATTTGGAAGCTGCGTGAATAGTTGATAGAAGACATGCCCTATAGAAGTCAAAGCAAATAATCACCCCTCAACACCCTCCCTTTGTCCTATCACCCCTGTCCTATGTCCCTGCCAACCCTCTATTCTGAATAAATAAATATTTATTTTGAGATAGAGAGCGAGAGCGAGTGAGTGCAGCAGCATGGGAGGAGCAGAGAGAAAAGGAGAGAGAGAAGCCCAAGCAGGCTCAGCACTGTCAGCACAGAGCCTGACGTGGGGCTTGACCCCACCAACTGTGAGGTTATGACCTGAACTGAAATCGAGTGGGACGCTTAGCAGACTGAGCCACCCAGGCACCCCAGAGTGTCTGAATTTTTAATGTACATGCAAATCAACTAGAGAACTTGTTAAGTCATGATTCCTAGACACCGTCCCCTAAGCATTATAATTCAGTAGGTCTGGGGCAGAGTCTAATAACTTGCATTTCTAACAAGCTTCCAATTGATGCTGATGCTGCCATTTGGGGGCTATACTTTTGTAGCACTGGACAACTTTACCAACTGGCGTATAACTGAGGAAAAGATGATAAGGCTCTTGAGTCTGATGGATCTGTGGGGTGGGGAGGGAGGGGGAGGAAGAGTGCTGATGGAGGCCATTACCTTTAATGAGGTCTCTATAACAAAACTACCTGTCTCCTTTTACAGAAGCAAATCCAGAGAAATTCAACAGTCGTTTTCGAAATAAAATGTTCTATGCAGGGGTAAGTATACATTACACTTAAAATTATTACATGTTATTTAATACTAATTCACTATTGGTAATAAGGATACTTAACTATGTTAAAAATAATTACACGTCTCGGATGTTTACAAGGATGTCTATATAATGCTTAAGGTTTAATGTCTTGGCTTAAAAGTAAATATACTTATTAAGTTGGTAGAAAGAGAGCTGGTGTTCATCATCTTTGAACTTTAAAGCCTTAAAGCTTCATGTTGACTGAGGAGATGACATTCAAGGAGTGATGTGAAAAACATCAAAGCCAATTGAGAGAATGGGGGAGTTAGGCAGCCTGAAAGATGTGTGGAAAAGCCTGGGTTGGAATGTGGTGTGCACAGCAGTACGTATGCATCGATGTTTGGATGAGAAATTGACGGAAGGTGTAGCTCCTCATGGAAGCTTATATATGAGTAAATTGGGTCTTGTTTCCTTCTTCTCAGGAACATCCCTGGGGATGAATGGCTAGGCAGAGGGGAGGCGGAAAGTCCTCCAAAACACTGATTTTAAAGAAAACGTAGTTAATTTACACCACTGCATAGAGAGAATTGAAATGAAAAGGGAGAGGGTGAAGCCAGACATTCTTAATGTCAAGTTAAAGATGATTTCAGCACCCTATAGTCAAGTAAGAGGTCAAGAAAGGTTGTCAAAATACATCTTCAAATTGACCCTTGGAATTATCTACTCTTTTACTTTTCTACTGTGTTCTTAAATTGTATTATAGGTTGTAGTTTGAAAACAAAGAAAGTTTTCATCTTGACAGCCACTGCATTTTGTTTTGGATTCAGAAAAAAAACCCTTGTTTTATATTTTTGAATAATTCAGAAGCAATAGGAACTATCTATAATACATAAGCAAGGATTTGGCATAACCATGTGATTAAGTTTATTTTTCCCCCTTTTTCTCCTTGTGGTTGTAGGCAGCTTTTTCTGATTTTCTACAGAGAAGCTCTAGAGATCTTTCCAAACATGTTAAAGTTGTTGTAAGTACTGAATGTATTGACTCGTTTCATTTGTTTTTTTTTTTGTTGTTGTTGTTTTTTTATCATGTATTTATTTAAATTCAAGTTAGTTAACATACAGTGTAGTATTGGTTTCAGGAGTAGAACCCAGTGATTCATCACTTACATATAACACCCAGTGCTCATCCCAACAAGTGCCCTCCTCAATGCCCTTCATCCGTTTTTCCCTCTCCCCTCTCCCCCCCATCAACCCTCAGTTTGTTCTCTGTATTTAAGAGTCTCTTATGGTTTGCCTTCCCCTCTTTTTATCATATTTTTTCCTTCATTTCATTTGAATATAAATATGCGGCAAAAAATGTACCCCAAATACCAGGTTATATACTTAGATTAATCAATGGGCCACATTAATTTCAGAGATGATTTCATATAGTTCATTCAACCAACATTTCTGAGAATTTAGCTCTGTGTTGGGAAATGTCTTAGTCTCGTGGATGGATGGACAGCTAGTTTCACTCCTGAAGAAAATCAACAGTTCAGTTGCAGAAATGGGCATGTAAGTCATTGCATAATACTATTTAATTAATGTTGTTGACAATGTATGCATTATGGTGGTGGCACAAAGAAGGAAATGGAAACCGACCATGGTGGGTTCAGGGAAACTTCATCAAAGTAGTGATGTCGAGCTGAGTCTTGATGTAGAAATAGATGCTCACCAAACAAATATCTTTATTCCAGGGCTATTTGAGGAGTCTCCATTTTAGAAAAACGTATTTATTTAATTATTTTGTAATGATTCCCTCTGTAGCCTGTAGCCTGGCCAAGGTTCTTCACCACTAAATGGTTGGTTAGTTTGTTTTTGGTGCTGTTTCTATCTCAGGTTTTAGACACACACTCCTTGGAGGCATGAGAGAAGGAAAGTTACCTTTTCTCTAGGAGCTATATTTTAAAATATCATATTATTAGTTATTAAGAAAGACATAAAATGTTTCCTTATAGTAACCAAGTTAAAAAAGGAGCACAGGTGACTTTGTTGTATATAACTGTCTAAAGAAAAAGAAATGAGAAAGAAGTGGGATATAGCAATGCATGAATTTATCATAGCATAGATAAAGAATAGGATATGTGATGAGAGGGGACAAAATAACAGAAATACATTAGAATAGAGAAAAATATATATGAGTATGGAGAGGATCAGGAGAGGGATATAAATTAAAATTTGTAATCACCATGCAGCAAAAACAGTTCTAAGAGGGAAGTTTATACCAATACAGACCGATCTCAAAAAACAAGAAAAATTTCAGGCAACCTAACTTGACATCTAAAGGAGCTAGAAGAAGAACAACAAAGCCCAGAGCCAATAGAATGAAGGAAATAACAAAGATTGGAGCAGAAATAAATGAAATAGAGACTAAAAAGGCAATAGAAAAAAGATCAATAAAATGGGGAGCTGGTTATTTGAAAAGATAAACAAAATCGAGACACTTTTAGTGAGACTCATCAAGACAAAAAGAGAGAGAACTCAAATAAACAAAATCAGAGATGAAGGAGGAGGAATAACAGCCAACACCACAGAAATACAAAGGATTTTAAGAGAATATTATGAAAAATTATATGCCAACAAATTGGACAAGTCAGTTGAAAGAAGAGACAGAGGCTATTACCACTGCTGTCCACGACCCTTGGCATCACATTCAGGTAATTCAGTTCTCTTGCAATAGCAGTGAAAACAAGCATCTCTTAGTCATAAAGACTCTTGAAAATGGAGGTTCTGCCTTCTTAAAGCTAGAGGCAAGAAAGACAATGAATGGTCCACTGAGCTATGAAGCTCTTTTATTGATAAAATTATGGCTATAAAATTTAAATAGCTTAAAATTTAAGCAACCTCCCATCAAACTTCCCCTGTTTCTTCAGCTCCTGGCAACCCAGCCAAAAATAAACTTGCCCTGTTTTTCCAGTATTTTTCACACTAAGAGGAATGGCGGTGGCACATGCCCAGGGGCAGTGTCCATATTGAATGGCGTTGACTGTTGAAGTCAGCTGCAGTGAAATTAAACTCTATATACTCCCTAACCACTAGACAGTTTGTTTCCCACATCTAACAGCCCCCTTGTTGATGAATGTCTCACTCCCAGGTGGCTTATATAGCAGGAATTAAAGGAAGCTTACAGAGAAGTGAAAATGGCGGCCAAGTTACTAGGGAAGATTTGATATCAGCCAGTACAGGAAAAATTCCAGGTGGATTTGTTTGTGTAACCCTATCTTTTTTGTATGGAGGAGAAAAAATATTAGAAACAAGATCTAAATGTTTGGGATTCAGTCCTAGGTCTACCTTTATGAGGTATATGACCTTGGAGGAATCATGTAATCTTTCAGAAGAGTTTGCTTCCCTTGTTTAAAACAGGTCTTTGAAACAACAATTACTGACCAGTGTGATGTATTACACAGGGACCCAGGGTATTTCTATAAGGACATCACTCTATGTTTTCTTGAGTGAGAGATGAAAAGGATAGAAGATTAGCTAGTGATCCGATGTGTAGATACCAACAGACCATTTCATTTTTGCCACAGGATGAAGTCATTGTTAATCTCTCCCACAAATATAAAGTGTTTGTATGAATACTATATCAAAAAAAGCATAGGACAGGGGTGCCTGGGTGGCTCAGTCGGTTAAGCGGTCAACTTAGGCTCAGGTCATGCTCTCGCGGTCCGTGAGTTCAAGCCCCGCGTCGGGCTCTGTGCTGACAGCTCAGAGCCTGGAGCCTGTTTCAGATTCTGTGTCTCCCTGTCTCTGACCCTCCCCCATTCATGCCCTGTCTCTCTCTGTCTCAAAAATAAATAAACGTTAAAAAAAAATTAAAAAAAAAAGCATAGGACAATAACAAAATCCTACATACAGCATTCTCTGTTCTCCTTATGATTTATCAATACGTGAACTTTTGTACAGGAACTATTTTATATGCGGATATTTTCCTTTGTGTGTTTGAAGTCGGAGAAGGTGAAAGCTGCTGTTCTAAAAAGACACAAAATTTAAAGGTAGTAATATGTAAGAAAACTTGATAAAGCATGATACATTGTAAGGTACCCATCTTTATGTAATTTGACAAATTCCCAGAGTCGCTGATACATTTTCCAGGAAGAAAAAGTAGAAAATTAGAAAAGATTTCTGTTCTAAATACAATAATTTTATAGTTTCTTTCTGTAAGGCAAATAATACTGCTTTGTATGAAATTAATGTATCATGTCCTATTTTTTTAAATTTTCAAATGTATATTTGTCTTTGAGAGAGAGAGAGAGAGAGAGAAAGAGAGAGAGACAGAGTGCCAGTGGGGGAGGGGTAGAGAGAGAGGGAGACACAGAATCCAAAGCAGGCTCCAGGCTCTGAGCTGTCAGCATGGAGCCTGATGTAGGCCTCAAACTCACAGACTGAGAGAGCATAACCTGAGCTGAAGTCAGATGCTGAACCCACTGAGCCACCCAGGTGCCCCATCACATCCTAGTTTTTAAGATTTTAGTTACTTACAACACTCAGTTTTGATAATGTAAAATATCTTCCTTGGTGTAGTCATCTGTCAACTCATTTCAAGTCCTTAAATTAGGAGACTTCAGATTTTCTAACTACCTGAGAGTATTGTAAAAACACCTTCAATCAATACCTAGAATTTGATTTCTTCCTAAGTAACATTTAAAAATGTAGTCTATTTAGGGCTAAATGTTTCCTGGAAACAATTTTTGGAGTATGCTCATGAAAATTGGGCTGTGTTAAGATCAGCTGGGAAAAGATTGAGACAATAATGCTAGTAGAATCATTGTTCTTAGATTGAAAACTCTTTTTAAAGAAATCTGTAAACATTTGCAGGGAGCTTGGGAATACATTACTCTGCACTCCAAGGGAGAAGATGATGGGGAATTCTGTGATGAGGGTATGGAGAGAGCAAGTACAAAAGTACACCTTTGACATTGAGAAGTCTGTAGTCGTGACTAGAGTTTTCTTCTTTTGGCTTTTGTCACCTGTGGGAAATGGGAAGGGGCATGAAAGCCTTTTCTTTGATTAGTCAGAGGATACTCAAGGCAAGTGCTAACTGGTGAGGGAAACTCTGCACAGAGGTATTGAGGCCAGGCCAGCCTGAGGCCCTTGAGACACCCAGGGTTGCGTCCAGATCCAGGAAAGCAAGTTTTGTCAGGAGACCAGTCAAGTCTATAAGACATTAAATGTGTAAGAGCAAATCCCTAATGGAGATACCACTAATTTATAATAGTTTTTAAAAGCTTGCAGTATATATTCCTCTTAAGGAGTTTTCAAAAAGTTAGTGTTTAACATTTTCAAAATAAAAATTGAGCTCAGACAGCAAATAGAATAAATGATTAGATTCATCCCCATTGTTTGGGTCAGATAACTATGGTGGAGATCACTACTGCCTGAAGTTGAGGCTTCCTTTTTTATTTCCTTAAGGGTTCATAAATATTTTAATGTTGATACTCCAATTCAAAATACCTAATAATCCAAGGTTGAGAATGACGGCAGTTCTTTTGTTTGTGAGACCAGGAAAAAAACTGTTTTGATCAAATGGCAGCTTTGTTTTTACATTAAAACAAAACCATGCTCTGAACCCTGGGTCTGCTAAAGTTAAAATCAGAGTACATTTTCAGTCATGGTACTGAACATTCACTTAAGCAGCAGTGGGGGCAAGGGGAACACCACATGATATATCCCATTGTGTCAACCTAGTTATCTTTTGATAAAGTTTTTAGAATTGTGACCACTTCAAACCCCCTTTTCTGCTTTGATTGTTGCAGTGTGATGGAACAGATCTCACTCCAAAGATTCAGGAACTGAAGTTCCAGTGTATAGTATTTTTAAATATACCCAGGTAAGCTCTGTTCATACTTTTTCTTTGGTTTTATGTGAGCTCTGTTTGACTTGAGGTTATTGGTTTTCATTATAGAAAATTTCCAGGTACAAACAATGAAAGTAAGTCATCTTAGTGGCTTATTAGGGGTTTCTAGGTCTGATAATTTTGTTCTAGTTGGTTTGTTTAGTGTTCTCTGTGGTGGGTGGTTTTTATTTTTGTTTGTTTGTTTGTTTTTAATGTGATGTGGCATGCATGGGATACACATCTGTCATTAAGAAACCCAGGCACCCCTATTTACTGGAACATTTTAATGTAATTCTCAATTACTGATTCCCTCTCTCTCCCAAGAATAATAGGCTTGAATAAATCCCTGTTCTCAGTTTCCCAAAAGCTGTTAGGAAACCATCCAGCCTGATTTTAGTATGGAACACATTCAAAATTGTTGCTAGATGATTGCCTTGAAAAAAATAGGATCAATTAGAGTAGCATTTTCTAGCCAGGATGTCAACTCTCTTTGGTGCTATTATATATCTCAGGAGAAAGGGATATTTAAGATTAACTAGACTCAAAATAAGCACATTATCTCAGAGGTACAAAATTAGAGTCTAGGTTCCCAAGCCAAGATTTTGGAAGGGATGGATCTATGGCCCTTTGTTATTCACAAACCACACAACTCAAGACACAAAATCTGCAGATAAGTTGTATTTAGACTGAATTTAACTGAAATGAGAGTTGTATGTAAATCCATAGCTAGGAAAATATACTATAATCTCCTGATTATTTTTGGCAATGCTCAGTATAGTTACCTACAATCCTTTTCCAGAAGGATTTTCATCTTTTTTATTTAAGTAAAAGACCTAGATGGGGTACCTGAGTGGCTCAGTTGGTTGAGCTTCCAACTGTTGATTTCAGCTCAGGTCATTATCCAAGGGTTGTGGGATCAAGCCCTATGTTGAGGTCCATGCTGAACACATAGCCTGCTTGAAAGTCTCTCTCTCTCCCTCTGATCCTCCCCCCAGCTCACGCTCTTTTTCTCTAAAATAAATTAAAAAATTAAGTAAAAGACCAAGATTCTCAGGAAACATTGTTTATTAGCTTTCTTTAATTTTTTCTTTTTTTTCTTCTTGCTTTCTCTCCATTCCTCTTCCTCTACTTTTCTAATTCCCTTTATTTCACCTTCTTTTTCTTAATCTTTTACTTTTTCCGCATATCTTTTTCACTCTTCTTCAGTTACCTTTCTCTGCTTACCTTCCCAGTGGTTATTTATTATCTTAGTTCTACACATAATAACCAATGCTTACCCACCATGGTTTCCCTTCCCTTTTCTACTGGCATGCAGTGTCTCCCTCCAAGACCCAATTCTGGAACTCATGGCATATCATAGAAGAGACATAATGGATCACTGAGTGAGAAATGTTAATAAATAATGGGTGAGGAGAAAGTTGGACACACAGGACACCACACCTGTGGTCCATTTTCACAGATTGATATTTGGAAATGATAAATCCATTTTCTTTTCTACTGGAAGGTATGCACCAAGAACAGAAAACTATTCTTAGGTGAGATACACATTGGATCTCACTGTGAGGTAATACCTAATATCAGTCATGAGGGGAATGGAATAAATGTAATTCTTTTTTTAATCTCCTCTTGCAGATATTGTGCTGGCACAATGCCCTGGGGGAACCCAGGAGATCACCATGATTTTGAACCTCAGCGTCATGATGATGGTTATATTGAAGTAATTGGATTCACTATGGCCTCTTTGGTGAGCAATACGATGTTATTGAAATGAAATACATTTCAGTCACAGAGTTTATTCATTCATAGATTTTTGGTTTTCAGTCTTCAGTTTTCTCTCCTGCTTTACCAATTTATAAACTTTATGCAATACAGAATTGCTTGGGGAAAACAAGAACAAAAGAACAATTCTTTATGTCACTAAGGAAATTGTGCACAATTGTAAGGACTTCAATAATAAATATTATTTGCTAATTATCCTGGTGAATTTTCTACCAGAATGAAATACACAGCTTATGGAAATTAAAAAGCATTATGCCACCGACATATTCCAGCATTCATGCAGAAACCTTGCCATTGGATACCTTTTTGTTTCACTAAGGACTAGAGTGTTAAGGTAGAAAGGAAGGCAGTTATTTGCATTCATCTTTATCATCACAAAATACCTGAATAAAGAAAGACATCATTATTGTGACATTAATGAATAGTCATTTGCTACAGTATTGACATTACCTTTGCATTTTAATTTTGTTTACACACATCAAATTGTGAATTGTAGTGTAAGGGCAGTTTCCAGCAGGTTTTCGCTGTGTATTTTACCCTATTATTGAATGAGGAGGAAACCAGTTAAAAATTACACGTATCACCTTACGTGGTGTAAATCAGGCTGCACTATCAGTTTATAAAGTGAATTAAAAAATTTAAAGCTTCTTGCGGCCCATGGTTAGCACTTGGTTTGTGTTATGCCTGATGCCTGCCTGTGAGAAGGTTGTATCTCTTGTTCTAAACAAGCCAAAACGGCTCTCTTTGTATCTCATCTTGTGGATTCCTACTGACTTTTCCTCAATCACTTCGGGTTGCTGAGATCTAACAGAATAGCCTCTAGTGGTTGTGGCAAGAATGCCCATCACCTGAGATGGTGATATTGCTCATTAAATCTGCCATCTCTGGGATGAAATGATTGTTAAGTGTGGAAGATTGGTCTGGATGGATCTAATTTTCAGGGTTTTAGCTCATACACAGCTCTTTCTCTCCAAAGGTCTTTATGCTAATTACAGGCAAAGAGATTCAGGCAAGAGTAAACATGGGAATCAATTCAAGGAGCATGTATGCAAGGTAGAATTCTTGGAGGTGACCAGAAAAACCTTAAACCTGGCCATGTGTGTTTCACTCATTCATTTATTTGTGGATTCAGTGAACATTTATTGAATGTTTACCAATGTGCCAGAGCTTCCTAGTCATGACTATGTGGTGGCAGAAGGCTGTCGGGGAATGTGTAAGAGAAGACGATTCTTCACATAGGCTTAGGAGGGCAGGAAGAATATTGGATATTTCCCCATCACTCTCAGAATCAAAATCTAAGTGTAGGCCTGCAAGATGGAGTTTCTCTCTAATTCTCCAGCCTTTCCCACTGCCCTCTTTGCTTTGTAGCTCAATTAGCCTCTCCAGTCAAGCTTAGCTTTGAACACCTCTTGTTGCTTTTGTACCACCGGGCCGTTGCATATGCCGTTTCTCTCTAAAATGTTCTTGAACTGTCCATCTTCTATAACTTCGCAGTCCATATCTATGCCAGATCATTCTTACAGTTTTATTTCGGTTATTTTTGTTTACAATTGTATCGTGCCTGGACAGGAGAGAGATAGCCGGCTGAGACTGGGTAATTAGAGGAGAGTTTATGGAGGGACTCTACAAATAGTGAACTTGATTTGTGAGAAGGAGCATTGGATGGTGTGGATTCCTGACCTGAAGGTGCAAAGGTAAGGAAGCAGTCAGCTGTACCCGAAGGACAACTATTTGGGAAGGACCACCTGATAGTGTTTGCTAGGCAGAAGCAGTCAGCCAGTGCCAACCTGGCAGGCAGAGAGCTGGAGCCCTAGATGCAGTGACCTTACTCTTCTTGGCCCTCTAGATCTTCTGCTGGTGCCTTCCTCTGGAGAAGTCTAACCAGAAGCTAGAGGACAAGGCAGCCACTGATACAGTATAAATGGGTCAAGCTCACAAGGCAAGAAGGGCAGGAAAGGGTGGGGTGACAGCCAGGAGTGGCAAGTGGCAGATATCCGTCATTCCAGTGTGTGTCTGCCACACGGCAGACAGCCTGATATCCGGGGTTGGCAAGAGCAAATGTGGCAGAGTGGATGAATTTTGCCGGGAGAAGAAGAGTGGGATTTGGAATTCTGTAGAAAGCTAAATTCATATACACTTGCAGGTATGAGGGATCCTAGTCCTCAAAATAATATATTGAATCCATCACCCAGCTTCTATAATGTTCAACTGATAGGCAGTCTTCTATCTGTCCCCACCTGCTTTGTACTAACGTGAGGCATATCTCAGATGTTGTATCAGTTATTTGCAAATACTTCTGACGGTGCTTTTAAAAGATAAGACTTTGTTTTATGAGCATGACTACACCCTTACATCTGAAAAAAATAAGACAGTAGCATCTGACTATCACCGTTTACTGAGTGCTTAAATCTCCAGTTGCCTTGCAAATATCCTTTGTTTTCTTATGCTCTGTTAGTTTGAGCCAGGATCCAAGTTAAATTTAGTTGTTGTGATTGATTGATAGGACTCTTAAGTATCTATGGGTTTCTGTCCATCTCTTCATCTTCTTCTTTTATTTATTGAAAAATAGTCTTTTGTCTTGTGAAGTTTCCTTGAGTCTGAATTGTGCTGATAACATCTCTTAGGTCTCAATTAACATGTTCTTCTCTTGCTGTTTCCTTTAAGTTGATAGTTGGATGTAGACGTACCACTTTCATCCCCCCCCGCCCAACAAATCTACTTTGTGGTTAGTGTTTTCTTCTTCCAAAAGATGATAGGTAATATCTGCTTTTCCCTCTATTTTGGTTAATAGTCCTTGAGGGTCATTGTCTGGATCTAGCAATCATTGGAGGTTGGCAGAGTAGCGATATTCTAATTCTACCCTTCTTCATTCATCAACTGGAATATTTCTATAAAGAGTAATTTCACCTAATACTTGGTTATTTAGTTATATAGTTTGTGTAGGAAAAGCAGGATAACTGATTCTTTTTCTTTATTTATACACTTTCAAAATAAGTAATTTACTAGCATCTTCTGATGGTGGCTGGTTTTAAATGGATTCTGAGTTTTTGGACACTTACCCCATTACGAGTTTGGGTCTATGCACCATCCCCTGGAATCTGGGTGAGCTTACAAATACTTGGCAAATCAGGTACAGTGGAAGTAACACTAGGTAACTTGTGATGCTGGATCCTGAATGGCCATGCAGCATATGAGAAATACAGGCAATACTGACGCCTCTAATTAATAGGAATTTTCTAAATTCTAGTGATATTTGTTATTAAAAATATCTCCCTGCTTTCATGCATTTAATGTCAGTCATAAGTATTTATTGAAAATTTATTGAACCCACAAATGCTTATTGAATTCACTCTGCTATGTGAAATGATTATGAAATGGGCCAAGAGACAAACCCTGTCCTCAGGGTACCCACAGTTCAGTGTTGTGGGGGGAACATGAAAAACAGAAGCAATTGCCGTCTGGCATAATAGATTCTAGGAGAAAGGCACGTGTAAAGAGAAGAAGAAGAATTGAAAGCAGAACAGTGTTCATAAAATGGGGAAATCAGCAAAAATTGCACAGAGGAGGCAAGAGCATCTGTGGATGAGATTGTAAGCGTCCGTTCCATGCAAGATGAGCCTAAGAGCTCATCTTGGTATTCTAGAGCTCCCTGGTGGCTCAGTGATGACACATATGGTGAAGAAAGACATTGATGTGGAGAAAGATAGGACAGAAGGGTTTTGTTTTGTCTTTGGACCTGTTAAACGGGGGAGGTTGAGAGAGATGGAATGAGACAGAATCAGATTTGCAGTTTAGAAAGAATACCTGGATGTCTGTGTGGAAGGTGACCAGAATCTCTACTGCTGGAGGCAGATAGACAAAGCAGGATGTTGGTACCTAAGTCCAGGTGAAGAAATGAGGAAGCCTAGAAGCCTGCTGTAAAGAAAGTGGTAATGAAGATGGGGGCGGAGGGGGATTGGCAACTTCAAGAGTTATTCAGACACGTTGACTTACTGTGAAGGGTGAAAAAGGAGTATGCGTGAATCCCGGCTGGGTAGCATAGGCCATTAGGTAAACAGTGACTACATTAGAGATGTAGGGAAAATAGAAGAAAGATAATATTACCAAAAAATGAATTGTGGTTTTTTTACTATATTTTGAAATTATATTTGAATTCCATTCTACTCAACGTACAGTGTTAAATTAGTTTCAGGTTTACAGTATAGTGATTTAACAGTTCTGTATATTACCAAGTGCTCACTTGTGTTTTATATAAGTTAAGTTTGAAACCCCTGTAAGACATTTAAGGAGATAGAGGCAATTTGAAATACATGTTTAGAGCTCAGAGGATCCCTCCAGGTTGTTAGAGAGGAGTCTATCAGATTTCTTTCTCTTCCATACCATCATTGGTAGGAAAAAGAGAAAAATAATAGTTGATGAGAGTTGGTGAAGAGCAAATGGAATACTAAAATTATGTCCATTCTTTCTCTTTATACGATACGAGTCATGTAAAAATGGATACTAGGCTAGCATCAAATGTGTGATTGGAGCTCAGATTCTGGTGACTTTAGATTGCTCCCAAGATTAAAAAAAAAGTTCTACTTGAAAAAAAGCAGAGTTAAATGTAGTTTATACTGTACAGTTTTGAACACCCTATGCTCTCTAAAGAATAGGGGCATATGTGTCTATTTTCAAACACATCTCACCTGACTGCTCATATAACAGTACACCATTGTTCAAGAAGAGAGAATCTAATTTGCAGGACTCTAGTTTCACATTTCTTGAAACTATTATACTGATTATGTTTCTAAGAACATAAATTATTTGAAAATTACATGTGTGTAAGATGATCGTATAAACAGAAGAGTGTGGTTATTTGGGTATATGTGTGTATTTTTTTGTGTATTTTAAAATATTCAGAGTGGCACTTGAATAGATGAGAGATTCAAATAGAATTACTAGATGGGAATAGATGTCGTTTCTTTTAGACTCTTTATCTTCCAATTGCAAATTTCATGGCTTAAGTCTTCAATTCACTCTCCTGGTTGAAATGCATTCTTACGAATTATGATGATTCTTCATTGGGTGCTTGGTAACCTGATTACCTTTTGGGTTCTCCACAGACCATAACCAGGCATTGTAAGTTGTATTTATTTCCACCACAATTTTTTTTTGCCTTTGTGGTTTTGAAGGTCTTTTCATCTTGAGTCTGTTTCTAAGTAATCTAAAACTCTTTAAGATAGTTCAAAGCATTCATTATTCAGATTGAGGAGCTGGTAGCCTAATTTGCTATGCAGTGTGAAATCCAAAGATTTCGGTCTTCTCAGCTTTAAATAAAGTATAGCCAGCTTTCTTTTTGTTAATTGAAATTGGAATATGTGATGTCTTTTATATTTATGAATTAGAAATGCAAAAAGTTACTCGATGAGAAAAATTACATGGAGAAATTTCCAGGGCTGAAGTTTTACGCATACTAGGTAGTATAATCTTTACTTTTTATGAAAAAATGTCAAATGTTTGCTTATTTTGATAATATACATAAGAACTGAAAGTAAAAATATTAGTCATAATTACATGATCTGTAACTATTTACTTTTTGATGCATTTTCTTCCAATTGCCTTATTTCTGTTTTTAAATATATAGGAAATCATATTATTATAAGTAAAACCCATAATACAAATGGCTGACTACTCTTTCATACATAAATACCTCAATTTATATAATAATTATTCCTTTATGGAAAGACCCCTTTATGAAATGTTTAAGTTTCTGGATGTTTGGTGGTATAAATAATCCTGTAATTAACATAATTACTCATAGACCTGTGTTCATATTTCAGAATATTGTCTTATGACATATCCCCGCAAAAGAAATTATTGAGTCAATGACATAAATATTTTAAAACCTCTAATAATGGTTATAAAACTGCTTTCTAGAAATGTTGTATTGTTTACTTGCCCAATAGCAATGTGGGAGAGTACCTGGTAAGAAGGAATATCCCACAGGTGCCGGAAATGTGTTAACAGAAACGAAAAGCTATTAGAATATTGCACTTGAGGAAACAGAAGAAGAAATGAGAATAAAATTACATCCCTAGAGAGAAACAAAGAAATCATGTATGTTTTGTATAGTCCATTAAGTCCTCCTAAACAGCAAAAAAATGAGAGTAAGGACACATTGTTGTTCAACTTTATTGTTACCTTGCATGGTTTTTCGAAGTGTGGTTTTTTTGCATATTTTAGTAGGCTCTTTGTCTTTTCTTGTTGAATTGCAGGTGTTATTTATATATTCTGAATACAGGTTGCTTGACAGATATATTTAGTGCAAAAGATTTTCCATCTATTTTTATTTCCTTAAGTTTGTTTTGATGAAGAAGTTCTTCTGAATTCCAGTTTTATAAGGCAGGCATATATCACATTAGGGCTTTTTGTGCCCTTTTTAAGAAACCTTGCTTATTCCAAGATAAGATATTCTCCTATGTTTTCTTTTTGAAGATTTATAGTTTTACCTTTTATGTATAAGTATGTATTTCAACTCAAATTAATTTATGTGGATTGTGTAAGTGATTCAAGATTTAGTTTTTAGAAATCCTTTTTTTTTTCCAGCGTTCTTTGTTGATTAGACTTGTGTATAGAATTACCTTGGTTGCCTTCACCCCTCGGTTGTATGTGGTTCTGTTCCTGTACTCTATCCTGTCCCATTGACTTATTTTTGACTTTACACTTATGGTAGTACCACACTGTTTTGGTTATTATGGGTTTAGAGTAAGCCTTCATACTCGTAATATGAAGCATTTCACTTTGCACTTCTAAGAATGTTTTGGTTATTCTGTCTTTTGTATTTGTAAATAAATTTTAGAATTAGTTTGACTGTGTTTGCAAAAAAAAAAAAACCTGATAGGATTTTATTTTTTTTTAATTTTTGGATACGTATTTATTTATTTATTTTAATTTTAATTTTTAAAAATTTACATTTAAATTAGTTAGCATCTAACGCAACAATGATTTCAGGAGTAGAGTCCTTATTACCCATTTACCCCACCCCCCCTCCCACAACCCTTCCAGTAACCCTCAGTTTGTTCTCCATATTTATGAGTCTCTTCTGTTTTGTCCCCCTCCCTGTTTTTGTATTATTTTTGTTTCCCTTCCCTTATGTTCATCTGTTTTGTCTCTTAAAGTCCTCATGTGAGTGAAGTCATAGGATTTTTGTCTTTCTCTGATGGACTAATTTCACTTAGCATAATACCCTCCAGTTCCATCCACGTAGTTGCAAATGGCAAGATTTCATTTTTTTTTTTTTTTTTGATTGCCGAATAATACTCCATTGTATATATACACCACATCTTTATCCATCCATCCATCGATGGATGTTTGGGCTCTTTCCGTGCTTTGGCTATTGTTGATAGTGCTGCTATAAACATGGGGTGCATGTGTCCCTTGGAAAAAGCACGCCTGTATCCCGTGGATAAATGCCTAGTAGTGCAATTGCTGGGTTGTAGGGTAGTTCTATTTTTAGTTTTTTGAGGAACCTCCATACTGTCTTCCAGAGTGGCTGCACCAGCTTGCATTCCCACCAACAATGCAAAAGAGATCCTCTCTCTCTGCATCCTCGCCAACATCTGTTGTGATTTTAATTGGGACTGCTTTGAATCTATAAATTAGGGAGAATTGACATATTAACAACAGTATGGAGTGTTCCAGTCTACAGACCTATCTTTCTCCATTTATTTAACTGTTGTTTAATTTCTCTTAGCAAAGTTTTACAGTTTCCTAGTTTCAGTGAAGTTTTCAGGTTCTTGCATATGCTTTACTAAAGTTGTTCCTAAGTATTTTATGTTTTCTTCTCTGCCCCTGTCAACCCAGAATTGTCCATGATTTTCATTGGACAGCAAGTAGAATAAGGGCTTGAGGAGTAAGAAAGAAGGTGAGGCTTTTGGGGGAAGATGGAGGCAAGTATTATGGGGATAGTGTGGAGAGACCAAAAGTCTCAAGCCATACACCTGTGGCATGAAGGAAAGTTATAGTCTGGGCCACAGGGCGATAAATGGAGATAAGTGGATGCACTTAGTTCAGGGGCTTTCTTTGTTTTCCTGTCAAGTCCTATTCTATCAGAAAGGCAGTATTGGAAGTTTTCCAGGAGTAATATATGCTGGATTGAACAAATAATTGAATGTCTGTCATTAATAAGCCACCATATTATTACTAGTAAATAATTATCTCCAGCAAATTATGGGGGTATTTGTGGTTAAGCCTAGACCATTCTGAGTGATGAAAAAAAAAAAACAACACTGTTTCATTTTCTTTAATTTTTAAGTTTATTCATTTATTTTGAGAGAGACAGAGACAGCATGAGTGGGGGAGAGTCAGAGAGAGAGAGGGAGAGAGAGAATCCCAAGCAGGCTCCACACTGCCAGCACAGAGCCTGATGTGGAGCTCGAACCCCCAAAATCGTGAGATCGTGACCTGAGCCGAAACTAAGAGTCAGACAGACACTTAACTGACTGAGCCGCCCAGGCACCCTGAAATATAACTATTTCTAATAAGTATTTAAAATATTACCTTTATTCTAACTTGTTCCAAAAATAATGTGGCTGTGCTAACAGGAATAGAACTGTTTTTATTCCAAAAAGCTCTTTACTGTAATTCCCCTTGTGCCTGTGCAGTGATCTTGGATTGATTCTGAAATATCAGCGGGACTGCCGTTGACAGCTATTTACATGTTTGTGGTATTGCTGTGTTCTTTTTTTTTTTTTTTAATTTTTTTTTCAATGTTTTTTACTTATTTTTGGGACAGAGAGAGACAGAGCATGAACGGGGGAGGGGCAGAGAGAGGGAGAGACACAGAATCGGAAACAGGCTCCAGGCTCCGAGCCATCAGCCCAGAGCCTGACGCGGGGCTCGAACTCACGGACCGTGAGATCGTGACCTGGCTGAAGTCGGACGCTTAACCGACTGCGCCACCCAGGCGCCCCGCTGTGTTCTTTTTTTGAGGCCGAGAAGATGACTTAAAAGTGCTCTACAGTACTGTGTATGCCTTCTACATACCAAGGGGTTGGGAAGTATTTAAAACAGAATTGAAACAGTTTCAATTCTGTGAAACTCAGAGGACTAAGTTCTCACCTGGAAGGTCCTGCATTTTTGTTTGTCATTAGGTCTAGTCAAGGTGGGGGAGGGGGGAGGGTAGAGAGAAGAAGAAAATGATGTTTCCAGAACAGTGGATGAAGAGATACATTCTCAGCTGCAAGTACTTGAAGTCAAGGGGAATATATTGGAAACGTTCTGGAGATGAGATAGTGACTCTGATCCATTGACTTAAGTGGAGCATTTGAGTACAGCCAAGAAAAACTTTCAGCGGAATAACAAAGGACTGGGTGATAGGCCAAGACGAATTATACTAAATTCTCACTGCATTCTGCTCTGCTTTTCTAGTTTTCTCAACCAGTTTGAGAAAATTGTATGCAAAGTACACAATGGAATGCTTTTAACATTAAAGGTGATCAATGAAAAGTTCTTCTCAGTTTTTACTTTTTGTCCCTTTGTGCTTCTTTTCTCTTTGCATTTATAGACAATCAGGTTTCTATTGTTCAAATTAATGCAAATGGAAAAAAAGAAATTCAAAGCATCAGATAAATATGAATATCTGGCAACCAAATAAGGGGAAGTTGACATCACAAGTCTCAGTTCAAAGTTTATCCCTCATTCACAGAAAAGAGACACATGGAAACAAGTTGATTGTATGTTTTAATCTTTTAGATTTTGAGCAAGTTAGTATTAAAATCCTTTTTTCTATTTATTATAAACAAATTGGTAACTCAAAAGGCATAATATAACCTTAGTGAAAAATTATTTAGCAGTATCTGCCAAAGTTAACTATACATCTAAACTTAGTGGCATAGCAATTCTTCTCATGTATGTAGCCAAGAGAGTATGTATCTACCAAGAGATTCATACAGGAAAGTTTACGTCAACAATAGCTACAAACTGGAAACAACCAAATGTTTATCAGCAAAAGAGTAAATAAATACATTCTGCTATATATTACTCAAAAATAATGATGAGAAAAAGATGCCAGAGACAGAAGAGTCATCTCGTATGGTTCGTATGAAGTTCAATTTCAAACAAATTGAATCTATGGTAATAGAAGTCAGGGTATTGGTTACTAACTAGTTGGTGGGAAGGGTATAAAAAGACTGAGAAAGAGCACATATGAACTTGTAAATTATCTAAAGCTTGATCTGGATGGAGATACACAATGTGTATTCAGATTGTATACTTTGTGGATTCTTTTACAACCAAACATGTATTATTTTCATTCATCCCTAAAAGGGTAAAGGAGATGTGTGTGTGTGTGTGTGTGTGTGTGTGTACAGTGTGTACACACACACACACACACACACACACACACACACACACATACGCACACTAATATATATAACATAAAAATATATAGCATAAAAATAATATAATATAATGACATAAAATATATAACACGCACATACATTTTAACTAATGAGGGAAAGCTCTATTGATTTGTTGTTCTTCTCAACAACAGGCTTTTAGTGTTGGATTGACTTTCCATTCTGTGGCCACAATGGTGAACTGAACTCTGTGTTTGATTTTGATCCTCAAAGCTGTTATACTTTTCACAATGCTTTTAATCAAATAGTTAATATTATTTTGCATTCTATAGATCTTATACAGACTGGAGGTCGCTTAAGGAGGTTTTAGGTAAAAAAAAAAGCCTGCCCACGTTTGCAAATTAACCAAGGGTGGGCTGCATATTTAAGTATGAATATATTTAATATATAATACATAGTTACATCTTATAGCACGTTTGTGTATACCTGTTATGCATACATATATATGTTTTGTAACTATTATGTATTTATATTTAAATAATATATATTATAATATACACATATTTAAACATAGTATAAAAGCTGTCTTAAACTGTGCTTTATCTGTTTTATTTTCTTTTTTCTCCTTATATTGGTTATTCAGTGGGACTGACTAGATAACACAAAGAACAACTTTTGTGTTAAAGTAACATGATTAAATTAATACCGAAATTTGGCTATCGATGAAAATTTGTGGTCAAGCTCATCAAAAGTTTAGAAATTTTAGTTTATTTTTGTTAAGGTGATTTATCCAAGGTTTCCCATTCTGCTCCTGGCTAGCAATTTTCAACATGTTTATCAAAGGCCTTTTGGTTATATATAGAGGACTTGGGGTTTCTAGCTTTCCTGACTCTTAAGAACTGACTTCTAGCTTCCTTTTGACTCTTGAATTTACAGGCTGCCCTGCAAGTTGGGGGCCATGGGGAAAGGCTACACCAGTGTCGGGAGGTCGTGCTGCTCACTTACAAACCCATCCCCATGCAAGTGGATGGGGAGCCCTGTAGGTTGGCCCCAGCTATGATTCGGATCTCCTTGAGGAATCAAGCCAACATGGTGCAGAAGAGCAAGAGGAGAACATCCATGCCTTTACTCAATGAGTGAGTTTGCCCCTTGCCTACCTTTGTGAACACAAAGATCGTAGAACGCCAGGCGTGTGCATGGTCTAGGGGTCTTACTGTGTTGAGAAAGAAACAAAGTCCAAGAAACAGCAGTTCCCTCGTCTCTCTCACATATTTTTCTTCATGTTTATTACACAGTGACCACACTCTTCTTGTAGAACCAATTGCTGTATTGAATACTAGATAGATCACTCTTCTTCATTGATCACTTTGCTGTATATTTATTGGGAACAGCAGAAAATCATTAAAGAGTGATTCTAGGGTCATAAAATGCATCAACCTAAACATGTTCCATTTTGTTTTAAGAAGGCATGGTGTTGGCCTTCTCTTTACCCAGGTCACTTGGGGAGTGTTGGGTTCCCCAATAGTGGGGAGGTTGGCAGAGCTGGATTTTTGGAGCTCACCTCTCTCCACGTTGTATTCCCTTCTGCCTGTTAGTGACTTATCACTTTCCTGATGCCCCATTTTGGGGTCCTGAGTCCTCTGGTGCTTCAACTCAATTTCGCTGTTCTGAGTGGCATCCTATTGTCTAAATATAACCTAATTCACTATTCAACACCTAAATAAAATGTATCCCTCTTGGACCCTTTCTTTCCTTAGGTGTGTTGATGAGCTGATTTGAGATAAGGTGGTAATAACTAGATATTTTGAGTGTATTCATTTTATAGCACCCTTTAAGTTTTTGATGGAGATGTCTGTCTGGGGTGGAGAAGGATGGGGACTTGGGGCCCCTTTTTGAGTATCTTCTATATTTAATGCCCATATGCCTAATCTAACTCAAGGTAAGGCTGTTTTCAGACTCAGCCTTGGGTCATCACTCTGTCATAGTGAGGGACCCTCCAAGGTGCGACTCCTGTTTGTGGCCTGTGATGCATGGTTACCTATTTGTATTGAATGGCTGGCTTCTTGCAGTGCCTGTGAAGCAAGGGTATGCTTTGCCACGTATTTATGGAATCACGATGATAGTCTTCAGAAATGCCTAGAATAAGCCAATAACCCAGGTGCCGTAGCTCACTGCCAGAACCTGACTTCACCTCTCTTCCTCAGATGGCATATGTTGAGAAATAGCGTTAGACAGGTCTCTTAAAGTGTTTGCATTTTTGGCATCTGCTTTGAAGTCTGAGGCTGGAATGAGAGCTCCTCTCTCCTCTGCTTCCTCCCTTCCCAGAGTCACTCTGAACATCAGAGTCACTCAGCACTTTGCTCAGATCATTATCCAGACAACTTGTTCAGTTGGATTCCTTATTTCATTTACATTTTGCAGCTGGTGAAACCCCTCGCTCATTCCTGATGGCTTTGTTTTCTCCCTGCCTTTACCTTCAATTAGGTTGAATATACAACTGGCAAGTATGTATGTTAAAAAGGTATGGTGTCAGCAATGATATGTGGTTGACCGTACTCTCTCTGGAAACGTTAGAGTCCATCCATGAACCATTGGTCTGGGAGAAAGCTTTGGAAAACTAAATGAAAAGCCATTTCGGAGATAGTATGGCAGCTCAGGTCGTTTTGGGTCACTTGTATATAGTTAAGAACTATAATAAAACTAAAAGTGCTTAATATCTACAGGCAAAGGCCTCCCATTCTCATGCCTGGCCGTGCTGTATTTAATAACCTTACCAGATGTGAAATTGTCTCCAGGTGCTAGTTTCAAATAGTTCTTGCCCTTGAGCTGAGAAAGAATTTGTATTTGCTCAGCCACTGTATTGTTAAGAATTCATTTGCGCTTTCTTCACATACAAAAACAAATATGAATAGTTGTTTTCTTTTTGTGCTTAGAGTTTATATGGCACATGATGTGACGGCATCGATTTAGCTGTGAGGGTGTTCAAGAAACAACCTCAACTCAAAAATAATGACTTCCCACCAGGGGGCAGTGGTGTGTCCATGTAAGCAGCCTCAGGCCTCTGGAAATATCTATGTGAAATGGCAATTGCCTGCTTTTCAGTTCCAAAAAGGATACTTGTAAAACTTAACAAAGGTATTTGTTACTACTTAGGATGAATAACTATCAGAACACTATATTTTTTAGAAAATCGATCCAGATAGTACATTTTCAAAGGAAAACACCTAGTTATCACGTCACACTTGTTCACTAAGGCCTCGAGTGCTCTCCCTTACTGCTCTTGCTTACCCTCTGCAATTAGATTTCTTGTGCCTGTTTTACTAGAAACCCTTGTTTTCAAATCTGACCTTTCCTGCTGGATTTCCAAAGTAGAGTTTCCAGTGTGAGGGTTGTCTGGACAATAAGACCTTTCTACAAGTTTTCTCCAACCTTCTGAGTCCTCCAGGTTTTTTGTGTTTCAGCCATGGTTGTGCCAAGTTCACTTCTGCAGCCAAGGCAGAGAGATATTTATTTCCTCCCCCACTCCCTCCGTCCCTCCCTTCTTCTCTCTCTCTCCCCCTCCCTCCCCCTCTTTCTTTCTTTCTTTCTTTCTTTCTTTCTTTCTTTCTTTCTCCTTTTCTCATTGTTTACTAGGATTATCTGTTTCTTCTGTTCCATTTGCCCGTCTTCTTTCAGAAGAAAGAAAACTGGTTTTCAGAAGAAAGAAAACTGGTTAAAAATATGTAGAGAATTTGTTTAGAAACCTCCATGTGTGATGGGCTAGGGAGTTAACTAATTATTGGAGAAGGAGGCATTGTGGTTCCCTAAACAACTGGCTCCCTTTTCCACTTGAGCAATGGTGTTCCTCACCGGTTTGCCTTTCTCTGGGAGATCACATCTATACCCCAGATGTCATTTATGACTTATACGTGAATAGATCTCACATCCATGTCTTCTATCCAGGCATTCCTTTAGAAGCTAAGACTCGCACCCACATATCTTAGCCAACATCTTTAGCTGGATATCCGCTAGCAACCTTAGGCTGCAGGCTAAAAATGCGCTTGTAATTTTTCTTTCTCTGCTCATCAGCCAATGAGCCCCTGGAGTCGTCACAATCACCTGCACTGTTACACACCCCATGTGGCCTTAGAGGTCTACCTTCTATTTATTTCCCATGTCTTTAACCACCTACCTCCTCTGCTAGTATAATAGGGCTTTTGTTCAAAGGCTGTAGAAGCTACCTCTTCACAGCATCACTAAACTATGCTCATAATTCCTTGTCTCCAGTGTCCCTGCCCTTCACACAATACTTTTTCCAAAAGACTGATTGGAAGGATCTTTCTAGAAATGTTAAGCTTATATTCCTTAACTTTGCATGCCCTTGTGATCATTGTCTTCATCGTTCTCTTCCTGTGCTCCAGAGATCATTGCTCTTCTGGAGCAGTGGCCTGCCTCGTGCATCATCATACTTTTGCAGTTCTGATGCCTTTCTTGCAGTACCTTCCTTTCTGCCTTTTTGTCTGTTGACTCTTGCTCAAGTTCAAGACTCCACTGAAGTATAACTTTCCCTAAGAATTCTTTTCTATCTACTTCTAGCCATTAGATACTCCTGTTCTATGTTACATTTATCACACCATTTACCAATAACAGTGTAGTCCTTGGTTGACTTATCTCTTTACCCTGCTTAGAGTTTTCCTCTTTGGGTCCTCAGGGCCTACCAGTATGTCTGAGACATGTTTATGTGTTAAATAATGGCTGGCACATGGATCAGTTCTGTTAATACTGTATCTGTTAACATTTGTCCAGGATTGTTTCTAAAATAACATAAATCTAAAACCCATGAATCTAAAACTAATAGAGATAATGTCTTGATAACATTTGATGTTAATAAATGGATGATACATACGAATTTTAAGATCTGGTTTGCACAGATGAGGGGCAGATTCCCATGAGAAATGGTTAAAGTAGGCCCTCATGATGCCATTAGATCTTCACTTAGGCAAAAAAAGAAAATTATTCCCCCCCAAAAAATAATCCAAGTTGCTATTACTACACAGAAACTGAAGGGCTAGCTCCATTGTGTTCAGTCAACCCCCCACCCTACTAGTACAGAAACATATCTCATTTTATAAAGTGAGAACTGCAATACGTATCTTTCCCAAAAAAAGTAATAGAGGAGATTTATCTAGGTTCATATTCATGTACTAGTAACATGGTGGCCAGATAAATTTGATTATACTGTTTGAAAGGCACCTGTGAAAGAGATTAGAAATTTCAAATTTCTCAGGTGTGTAAGGAGATGTTAAGTTGGCTATAATCCTGAGCTCAATGGTAATTAAGACTACACTGTGAAAAGCAATCATGTTATTCAGGGGCAAGATTTCTAGTTGGTGAACTTTGAATTGGGCAGTGCAGTTGATTGGATTCCATCATCCTGGCTGCTCAAAAGTATTGTTGGTTGTAACCGATAGTCCTTTGAGGAAAACAAGGAGTTGATTCATGGGACTTCATACGAGAATTTGCGTACCCAGCAGAAAACAGGGATCAGGGAGCTATGTCTGCTGCAGTTCCTTTGAAGCTCTTCAAATCGTCTAAGAGAGTAGAGAGAATGGCTATGTAAAGGTGACAACACATTTTTTATTTAGTTTCTTCAAATTTACATTTCATCTTTTCCAACAGCAACCAAAGGTTCTCTCTTTTATAAAAGAAGAGAGAAAAGGGGGACGTCTGTGGTTTCACTCTTCTACCAAGAGTAGAGTGAAATTTTGGCATCACCGTGATGAATTTAGGCTTTCTTGGTGTTACCTTCAGGGTCGTTAAAGTTTTTGTCAAGCCACTCTTTGCAAGATGGTTGTACTTTGACACAGGTTTCCTACAGACTTTGGAATCATGAGGACTATGGTAAAGGATTAAATTTACCTTGACTCTCCTCAAAGATGAGTTTACTATGCCAGTCTACCCCCCTCTCTAGTGAGTGTGTGTGTGTATGTGTGTGTGTGTGTACTTGTGCACATGCGCGCATCCTCTCGTTGGATGTCTCGAATGACCTAGAGCAAGAGAGGACCACGATGCCTCCTGCCCGCAGCCCTGCCCAGTGTCCACGCTTCGGATGCATCTGCCCGCGCCCTGCCCTGCGCTCCAGTCTGTGGCTTGCCGTAGAGCCAGCCCTTGCCCTGTGTCCTGTTGGCTTCATTGCTATCACCGGCTTTTTGGATTATGTCCGTGGCTGGCTGGACTTTCCTTTTCTTTTCACTCACTGTTTGGTGACGCGCTCATTTAATTTTTGTTTAAATTTTGTGTGTCTCTCTTTCTCTCTCCTGGCTTGTTCCCTGTCTGTCCACGCTGTTGTGCTGACTGTCTTCGCTGCTCATTCCCTGCTGCCTCTAGTATCCATCAGGTGCCAGCTGCCGACCTGCGGAGAGTATCTGCTCCCCCTGGCTCCTTCACCACGTGAGTACAAAGCCGGTCTGTTTCTACACCTTGTCGAGCACCCTCATCACCTCCTCAGGGTTAGACGACCTGCCTCCTTTTCCCTCACAGGTCTGCTACTCAGACAAGGACCCGCCAACCCTAATTGTCCTCATTACCCCTTTGTGATTTGAGACGGAGCTGTCTAGTTCTTTGTGTTCTATTTGTCTCAGTCCTCTAAGGGTTCAGGTTTAAATTTTTGATGAGATAAGTTAGGGCCAAAATTGCATGAGGTTGTAGAAAGTTCCATCCTAAGCATGATTTTTGATGGAAAGTCTGTGAGAGCAACAGATCATTCTGTTATCTATAGCTCAGGGATGATGTTGAAGATGATGTCGAAGGTGTGCCTGCCGACCTTAATTTGTGAATGGACCCCTAAAATTTTGTGTGGAGTTTTGAGTGCATGCAGGCATCTGGGCCTTATTTGGGTTGAGGATCCATGGTTGAAGTAAAAGATCAGTGGCCCCAAACTGTCACTGAGTTAGCGAAACACACTTTATCCATAGTTAGTAATTCATACTTAACGTATTCTATGCTTTTATTTTTTTCTGGGGACAAAAATTGTTTTTAGCACTTCGGGACTTCTTTTTTATGTTGTTGCCCTTTCTTTTCATTTATCATACACATACGTAGCTTCTGTTAAGGTTCAGGTACTGTTACAGGCACTTTACGTTAACTACTTAACTAATTACCCCCCTCCCCTCTCCCCCCCACCCCCCACAGCCCTCTGCCACCTGTGGTATTGTAGTGAGGAAGCTGATGCACAAAGAGGTTAACTAACTTGCTTAAGGTCACACAGCTAACAAGGGGTAGACTGGGTTGCAAACTCAGATGGTCTGGCTTCAAAGATCAAACCTCCGACGATTTATAATTTGCCTCCTTTCCTCTATGAGGATCCTATGTATTTCTTAAGCCCTAGTCGAATCATTGGTTCTTCAAAGAATTCTCTGTGGCTTCTTGTTGCATTAGTTACCTTCTCATTGGACCTCACTGTTGATATACTCATTACCGCTCTCAAGGTGTAACAGGCTGGTATTAATTATGTTGGCTCTGTATGTGTGTGCATATGTCGCACACTAGGCTTAGGCTACTTGAGATCATTGACCATATCCTTTTTGAATTTTCGTGTCCCCAGCCCTGATCACAGATCTTAACGCAAAGTATTCTGAAACCAAACAGAGTTGTCAGTTGGCAGAATGAATGAAAGAAAGAATTTATGTCTACGTTGAACTGTACAATATCTAACGTCTAGGGATATGCCAAAGTGATTCCTAAAGTTCAATCATGTAATTTTACCTTCAGTCCTAGTCTTATAGATACACATTTATTTATTCACTTATTACAATACATTTTTTTCAAAAGCATTACTTTATACTTGCTCTCTGTCCACTGTTTTGTGCTTGGAATCTAATGGTGGGCACAGTAGAACATTGCCTTCATGGAAGATAAAATTGAGTGGTCAGAGAAAGAGGAAAATAACTTCTAATTTTCAATTTGGAGCTTATTCTGGGGTATAGCCTACATTCTACAAAAGCCTTCTTCAGTAAACTGGAGTCTAAGGAATGGGGTTCGGTGGTTATTTTCAGTGGCTCTGTTGATAGTGTTCAAAGAATCAAGAATGTCGACAATAGAGGTGTGTGTAGAATTAGTCACATTTCTATTACAGTTTAAGTTTGGGTCGTGTTTTAAGTTTTAGTTATATAATTTAAATGGGGCTCTTTTTTTCTTATTGTAGGTACATACACTACTACAGTAAGGTAAACTGTCCTGTTTTGGTTGGGTGTATCAGGCAGAGTGCCTATGTGTGGCCACTTTAAAACTTGAACATGGCTCTAAAATATTTTATATCTATATATGATATATCAAATATTATGTATTATAGATGTTAGATTTATGTGTCTCTGAAATATTTCTGTAATAAAAATTTATTAAAATAGAACATTTTAAAGGACATGTAAAAAAACACTGTCAAGGAGCTTGGGAGAAAAAACCAAGAACAACAATAAGTATTGTGTCTTTATATATTATGGCAGTGGTTAACAGTTTTGACCCATTCTTATGTATTTTCAGCAGTGTTTAATAATCACATTAATGTTACTTTAGTCCTCATGAAACTCAGGGCCCCAGTATCTTGAACTCTCAGCTTGTCTTTTTTTTTTTTTTTTTGACTCTTGGTCAGCCATTTATTGCAGAGAAAAACTCTTCTGTAGATGATCCCTTCTGGGGAGAAGCCTCTCTTTCTACTGTTCCTGTAGGAAATGTTGGTTTCCTAAAGCAACTTGCATGATCTTTCTTTCTCTCTAGCTTTCTAATAACTTTGTTTTTCTTTTTCTTTTTCTTTTTCTTTTTCTTTTTCTTTTTCTTTTCTTTTTTCTTTTCTTTGGTTGGAAGAAAGTTATGGTGGTGACAGTGTAATGCATGGATTATTAAGAATTACGACATACTGGGGTGCCTGGGTGACTCAGTTGGGCGTCTGACTTCGGCTCAGGTCATGATCTCATGGTCTGTGGGTTCGGGCCCGTGTTGGGGTCTATACTGACAGCTCTGAGCCTGGAGCCTGCTTCCAATTCTGTGTCTCCCTCTCTCTCTGCCCCTCCTCTGCTTGTGCTCTATCTCTCTCTTTCAAAAACAAACATTAAAAAATTTTTAAAAACCAAAGCAAATAGAATACTTCACTGCACATATTGTGCATGTAGCTTAATGAATTATTAGGGCAATACCTCAATTGAAAAAATTCTTTGTAATTGACTTCATAGTAAAGTCCTCACTGAAGGGCACATATGCACACTGAAATCATGAATATTCATGCTAAATGTTCCAACTACTAGCTTCTGTTCAGTTAATGCCAAAAATAACACAAAGGTGTGTAATTGTAAAATGTCTTTCTAAAGCTTTAATCCTTTAGTGACTTCTTATTAAATTCCATTTTATACTTGTTCTTCTCCACCAAAATGAAATAATGTAAACCATTTATGCCTAATTTAGTCAACTTTTCATCTTTCAAAAAATATTGAGTGCTTTCTTTCAATACCAGGAGTTCTCTTTATACTGGAGATACAGAGATGATAAAGCTAGGGTTTCTGTCCTAGAGAAATGGACATGCCAGGGATAGACCTAGTTTGTTGCTTACAGTACAATTACAATGCCACGTGACAAGTATTCAAGTACAGATTCTGGTTGTATTTCCATGTGAATACCTGAGTATTGATTACATTTGTTTTTATTTTTTAGTATTTAAAATCAATGTACACTGAAATAGACTTTTTTGGTATACAGTTGGGAGTTTTAAGACAGATATAGATTCATATAGCCAACACCCTAATCAGGATACAGAACCATTCTACCACCCAAGAAATCTGTCTAATCCTCGCATCTCCCATCTCAACCTCTGGCAACCACTAATCACTATAGTTTTGTATTTTTGAGATTACAACATAAATGGGATCGTACAGTATGTAACCCTTTGCAATTGGCTTATTTCGACATAATATCTTTGAGATTTATCAACATTTTTGCATATATTAATCGTGTGTTCCTTTGTATTGCTGAGCAGTATTCTGTTGTATGGATGTTTCCATTTATTTACCCATCTACTTGTTGAAGGACATCTGGGTCATTTTCAGTTTTAGGCAATTGTGAATAAAGCTGCTCTAATCATTGATGAACAAGTTTTGTGTAAATATAAATTTTCATTTCTCTAGGTTAAACACCTAGGAAAGGAATTCCTGGGTCATATGGTAAGTGTATGTTTAACTTCATAAGAAACTGGCAAATTATTTTCTAGAGTACAGATCTTGTATTTCTACCAGCAGTGTATGAGAGAGAGAGTTCCAGTTTGTCTCCATCCCTGCCAGCATTTGGTATGGCCAGCACTTTAAAATTTTAATCATTTAGTCACGAGTGTCTTTTCATTATTTGCCATCTATCTTACACTCTTTGATGACACATCTGCTCAAGTCCTTTGCCTGTTTTTAAATTGGGCCCAGTTGTTTTTTTCCTTTGACTTTTGAGATTTTGCCACATATTCTGGATCCAAGTCCTTTGTTACAGATGTACTTTGCAAATGTTTTCTCTTGGCACATGTCTTGTCTTTTCATTCTCTTTACAGAGTCCAAATTCTCAAAGATTTCTTCATATGTCTGTATTTTTGGTATTATGTTCAAGAACTCTTGGTTCAATCCTAGGTCATAAACATTTTCTCCTTTGCTTTCTTCTAGAAGTTTTATAGTTTTATGTTTTGCATTCAGTTCTATGATTTGAGTTAATTTTTGTATAAGATGTGAGGTTTAGGTTAGTGTTTTATTTTGTTTTTACATATAAACATTCAGTGGGTCTAGCATCATCTGTTGAAAAGACTATTTTTTTTTCATTGAATTTCCTTTACATCTTTATCAAAAATCAATTGGATGTATGTATGGGGGGGTATGGATATATATGGATGGATAGATATCAATTTCTATACTCTCTGTTCTGTTCCATTGATGTATATATTTGTGCCTTTGTCAATGCCATGTTCTTTTGATTATTGTATCTTTATGTTAAATCTTAAAATCAAGTTGTGCTATTTTTTCACTTTATTTTTTATTTTAAAAGTTGTCTTGGCTATTCAAGTTTCTTTACCTTTCCATATAAATTTTAGAATAAACTTACCTATTGTGTTGAATCTATAGATCAATTTGGGGATATAGACATCTTTACCAGGATGAGACTTCCAATCCATGAATACTGTATGTCTCTCCATTTATTTATTTTGTGCATCATTGCTTTATAGTTTTCAACATACAGATCTTGTATATATTTTGTTGCATATGTGCCTGTGTTAGATATGTGTTAGTTTTCAATTACGATTGCTAGTATGTAAAACTACATTGGATTTTCATGTATTGTCCTTGTATCCTGTGGCCTTACTAAAATCACTTTTTATTACAAGGAATTAGATTGCACCCTTGGGTTTTTCTGCATAGTCATTCTTGTCATCTGTGAATAGGAGTGGTTTTGTCCCAATCCATATGCCATTTATTTATTTATTTACAATAAATATAATAATATAATAAATAAATAAAAATATAATAATAAATAAATAGCACTAGCTATTATTGCTAGTATGATACTGAATATGAATAGATAGAGTCGATATCCTTGCTTTGCTTCTTATATGAGGGGAAATCATTCCTTTTTTTCACCATAAAGTATGATTCTTTGTTGTAGATTTATTTGTTAAAGTATATTTATTAGGACATCTGGGAAAGATTAGAGAGAAATGGAATTATTTATCCTCTACATGTATGTTAGAATTTTCCAAGAAACCATCTAGTCCTCATGATTTCTTTTTACCCTTTTTAATGGTAAGTTCAATTACTCTAGGACTTATAAGAGTACTTGGGTTATCTATTTCATTGTAGTTGAGTTTTAGTGGATTTTTTTGTTTGTTTTGTTCATTTTTTTTTAGTTTATTGAAGTTTTTCAGGAGTTACCCATTTCATTCCAGGTGTTAAGAAATATAGAATTATTGGTAGTATTTATGCTTTTAATGTCTTTGGGATCTGCATTGATAGTTCCCTTTTATTCGTGGAATTAGTAATTTGTATTTTTTCCCCTTGACATTCTTAGTAAAGGATCCATTTTTTAAAAAATATGAAATTTATTGTCAAATTGGTTTCCATACAACACCCAGTGCTCATCCCAATAGGTGCCCTCCTCAATGCCCATCACCCACTTTCCCCTCCCTCCCACCTCCCCAACAACCCTCAGTTTATTCTCAGTTTTTAAGAGTCTCTTATAGTTTGGCTCCCTCCCTCTCTAACTTTTTTTTCCCTTCCCCTCCCCCATGGTCTTCTGTTAAGTTTCTCAGGATCCACCTAAGAGTGAAAACATATGGTATCTGTTTTTGTCTGTATGACTTATTTCACTTAGCATAACACTCTCCAGTTCCATCCATGTTGCTACAAAAGGCCATATTTTATTCTTTCTCATTGCCAAGTAGTATTCCATTTTGTATATAAATGGCAATTTCTTTATCCATTCATCAGTTGGTGGACATTTAGGCTCTTTCCATAATCTGGCTATTGTTGAAAGTGCTGCTATACCGTTGGGGTACAAGTGCCCCTATGCATCAGCACTCCTGTATCCCTTCAGTAAATTCCTAGCGGTGCTATTGCTGGGTCATAGGTAGATCTATTTTTAATTTTTTGAGGAACCTCCACACTCTTTTCCAGAATGGCTGCACCAGTTTGCATTCCCACCAACAGTGCAAGAGGGTTCCCATTTCTCCACATCCTCTCCAGCATCTATAGCCTCCTGATTTGTTCATTTTAGCCACTTAGACTGGCGTGAGGTGATATCTGAGTGTGGTTTTGATTTGTATTTCCCTGATGAGGAGTGACGTTGAGCATCTTTTCATGTGCCTGTTGGCCATCAGGATATCTTCTTTAGAAGTGTCTATTCATGTCTTCTGCCTGTCTCTTCACTGGATTGTTTTTTGGGTGTGGAGTTTGGTGAGTTCTTTATAGATTTTGGATACTAGCCCTTTGTCCAATATGTCATTTGCATATATCTTTTCCCATTCCATTGGTTGCCTTTTAGTTTTGTTGATTGTTTCCTTGGCAGTGCAGAAGCTTTTTATCTTCATGAGGTCCCAATAGTTCATTTTGCTTTTAATTCCCTCACCTTTGGAGGTGTGTCCAGTAAGAAATTGCTGTGGCTGAGGTCAGAGAGGTTTTTCCTTGCTTTCTCCTCTAGGGTTTTGATGATTTCCTGTCTCACATTCAGGTCCTTTATCCATTTTGAGTTTATTTTTGTGAATGGTGTAAGAAAGTGGTCTAGTTTCATTCTTCTGCATGTTGCTGTCCAGTTCTCCCAGCACCATTAGTTAAACAGACCGTCTTTTTTCCATTGGATACTCTTTCCTACTTTGTGAAAGATTAGTTGGCCGTAATTTTGTGGGTCCACTTCTGGAGTCCCTATTCTATTCCATTGGTCTATGTGTCTGTTTTTGTGCCAATACCATGCTGTCCTGATGATTACAGCTTTTGGGGCACCTGGGTGGCTCAGTCGGTTGAGCATCCGACTTTGGTGCAGGTCATGATCTCATATCTTGTGAGTTTGAGCCCCATACCAGGCTTACTGCTGTCAGCGCAGAGCTAGCTTCCGACCCTACGTCCCTCTTTCTGTCCCTCCCCGACTCGTGCGCGTGCTCTTTCTCTCAAAGATAAAACATTTTAAAAAATCAGCTTTTGTTTTTGTTGATTTTTCACCCTTGTTTTTCTATTTGCATTTTCATTGATTTATGTCCCTATATTATTTTCTTTTTCTGTTTACTTTGGGTCCATTTTGCTCTCTTCTCCCCCCTACCCCCAATTCTTTAAAGAAGAAGCTTAATTATTTAAGTAATCAATTGACCCAGTTGAGTTCAGGCTACAAGGTCTGACTTACCTTCTGAGAGTTGTGGCTACAATGTTAATTCTGTTTTCGAAGCCGTTGCAGTGCTGTTTATATCTGTCTGGGGTGTATGTACCACCAAGTTGCCACTATGGGACCTTGGTTATAGGATCTGTTCTGTAGTTTAATTCCTAAAGTCTTTGGTATAGATGCTGACGGCCAGATTCACCCATTGGCAGCCTAGAGATGAACCTGAGAGTTCATGAACATCTTTATGGAGCTGTTTTCCTGAGCCCTCCTTCTCCTTTGTCATCCTGGTACTTTCCTCTTCTCTGGAGCTCCTCATTTTGGTCTTTCAGCCAGAAAGCTAAAGTTTTAGCTACCTTGCTCTATTGCATACCTCCTGCAACTGTGTTAACGTGCAGGACCAAGCAATGATATGGCAGAAAGAGAGGGAATACAAGCAATTGGTTTATCCCATGCTCTTGGGATCATGCTCCTTTTATCAGAGAGGACAGCTCTCTTCCATTACAATTTTAAGCACCTGAAGGCTTTTGTCAATGCTACTGCCCAGTGTGAATGCTGGTGTGTAGGAAAATGGTGAAGGGTAAATGTCCCTGAGTTTCTCTGTGCATTCAGAGTCCCTTTTCCTTAAGCCAGAACTCAAGGGCTCTCCTGGGGCTTGCTCTACCTCAATTTGGTGTTCATGTCAAGCTTTCTGCTGCCTGGGAGTCCACACCAGGGTTTATTGCAGGGAAAAAGAAGGAAGAGCTTACCACCATTTGATAGTATTTTAAGTTCAGGTTTTAGTCTGCTGCTATCATTTACTTTTCAGATCCTCAAATAGCTGCTTTATGAATTCTGGCCAGATTTTATAGCTGTATTCATTGGAGTGGGAGGGGGCGGGGGTTGGAGAAAGAATCGTGTGTGCATATTCACTTCACCCAGAACCAGATGTTCTCTACTGCAGAGAGCTGTGATACTGTATCCCTTTTTCTCCCACTGCAGTTTAGTACCATAGCTAAACTCAGCAAAACAAATCTGCAGAGAAATCACTGTATTTTGAACTACAATCAACGTATTTTAAGTGTCATATGCCATCTTGCACAACAGTTACAATTTAAACATAAACAAGATACTTCCCACTGCTAAGTCGTGTGGCTTTGCTGGTTACCTTTGGGAAGGCAGAGTTGGACACAGACCCATGGAAAAAGCATGAATTGTCATGTTTGACTACAAGCTGAATATGATTCAGCATTCTAAGATTGGTTTCAGTAAATGAAGTCTTCATGGTAAAGGATGAAAGTAAATTGATTTTTATTCCAAGGAGAGAGGGAGTTTTACTAAGAGAAAGAGAAATATTTTTGATATGCCTTTTTTTTTATGGTTCTCTTTTGGGTTGAGTTTAAGAATTTTATTATAGGATAGAGCCAAGAATCTTCAACCTTCATGACTGATGAGAACACAAACTGGTCATAGGTGGTTTAACATTTGCATGCTGGCCAGCAAAGCAAACTAGATGATTTTTTGAAGTGCTTTTCTAAAAATGCTGCAATTCTATTCTTCCAACTGGTCACATCAAAAAATTTTTTAACACTTTTATGAATTTGTCTAATGCACTATCTAATGTGTTTGTTTATTTTGTTTGTTTAATATTGGACCTTTAATTAGAAAATAAGATGTGACCTGTTTTTATTTAGACCCTTTCTCTTTTCCTTGGTTTTTTGTATAAACTTCACTCTGCTACATACTAGACTCTATCAGGGAGCAGCAAAAACATTGCCAAAGTAGAAATTTACATGTACGCCTCTGTAAATTGTGAGGGTTACCTCTAAGTTGCCAAGAAGATCCATCATACATACTTTGCCTAAGAATGAATTCAGTTGATGGTGGCTGACACACAGATCTTCTTGAGAAGCTCAGGATGAAAAGTAGTCCTGGACCATTGCAGCCTCCCGAATGATGCTTCATGTCTGGGGCAGAAATCTGTCCCGATTCTGATTGCATAGAATGTAATTTTTAGGTGGTGGTTTCTGGACCCCAAACCAATTGTGAGGATTGCAAAAGGGCCTAAGCACTCAAGAAATTATGAATATATTTGTTGTTGATGCTTTTGTTGTTCTGTATCCTGGAGTGATTATCTCTGAGTGACAGGATTATAGATAATATTTTATTGACTTCCTGTATTTTTGGATTGATTTTGATGAACATGCATTACTTCTAAAAGGGAGAAAAATTGGGGCGCCAGGTGGTTCAGTCCGTTAAGCATCCAGCTTCGGCTCAGGTCACGATTTCATGGTTCATGAGTTTGAACCCCTAGTCGGGCTCTGCACTGACAGCTCAGAACCTGGAGCCTGCTTTGGATTCTGTGTCTCCCTCTCTCTCTGCCCCTCCCATGCTATGCTCTGTTTCTCTCTCTGTCTCTCAAGGATAAATAAACATTTAAAAGTTTTTTTTTTTAAATTAAAGGGAGAAAACTTAAAAGTTTATTTTATTTTATTTATTTTAATTAATTAATTAATTTGTTTTGTGAGAGAGAGAGGGGAGAGAGAGGGAGAGAGAGAGAAAGTGTGGGTGTGCCTGAGCAGGAGAGGGGCAGAGAGAAAGGGAGAGAATCGTAAGCAACTTCCACACCCAGTGGGTGTTCAGTCTCATTACTGTGAGATAATGACCTGAGTAAAATCAAGAGTCAGATGCTTAACCTGCTGAGCCACCCAGGCATCCGAAAGTTCATATTTTAAAAAGGGTACAAGAGAATTGCTACATGCACAGAACAGGAAAAAATGCCATTTACCGAATCTCAGAGTCAGAAAGGGAAGCAACAGAGTTAGCTTGAGGCTTTCTGGAATGCAAAGCTGTTTGCTCTCTGAACTACTGAGCAGAGGAAACTGCTAACATCGGCCTTCTCTCTTGCTCCCACTCACATTTTCTGGGTTATCTTCTGAGTGATTTAACTCTCCAGTACCCATTTTCTTGACCTTCAATAATGTCAAAATGTCGTGTTTTCCTTTCTTTTTATGATACCCCCTCCGTTGGTTGCATAAAACAGATAAACCAATTTGAGAATTCCAAAGAAAGGTAGGGAAGTGTTGCTTGAGCTTCCCCTCCTGTCACTTGTCAGACTTGAGCCCAGGCTGCAGCACCGGTGGTGGTGGCTTTCTTCCTTGCACTCTGCAACTTTCCCCCAAGAGTTGCCCCTCTCCACTTGAGGTTTTATTCCCACTCACATGGCCAGAGTGGCCTAGTGCCTTAAAGAAAAGGGGCAGCAGGAACAGACACAGGTCTCTAACTGGAGCGTCTTCCTCCTTATTTTGTAGCACCCCCATGGTAACATTCTACTCTTTTGGGTGTCAGGGGGAGCTCTCTTTTTGTGGTATGACATTGACCAAGTGTTAACCTCTTTGCATTCTGCTTTTTCAAATATTAAAAAAAGAAATGCAGTTGTTCCCCTGGATTTCTATCAGCTCTGAAGTCATGTTATGCTAAAATTCAGGGCATGACCCTAGATTCTATGAAAATCTGCCCCAAAGGGATCTGAGACTTGAAGTAGGCAAAACTCTTCATGGGACATTCATCCTTTATCCTAAGACTGATCAGGAGGCCAGGCCCTGTACTGTTTTGGTACCTTTAATGGAGGTTTTACCTTTCTCTCAGCAAGAACTCAAGTGTGTTTTTTTCATTTAGCCAGAAAGATAACATGTGTCTGATATTATGCTAATAAGCACCTTGGCTTGTGATCAATTTTAACATCTCGATAACTGTGATGACAATTGCCATTATTCCCATTCCATGGTTGGCAAGACTGAGAATAAGAAGTTTTCGGAAACTTAACTAAGATTGTATGCTAGAAAGTAATAAAGTTAACACCCAGGGCTTTCTGCTTTGGAGACAGCATTTGAGACTCTACACTCTACTATTGCAATAACCTCTGATCATTTTCTTGTGTGTGTGTGTGTGTTTATTTTCGTAGATATGATTTATATATTTTATTCAATCATGCTGTGCAAACTTCTTCCTTTTTCAAAGAAAACTTGGAAAGGAGTGATGACTTACAATTCAGTTTTGAGTGTTTCAAATGTGTGACTCTTTAGTGTTACAGGTTTGCAGTTCAAGTGTTATAAGAAAAACGTCAGAATGACAATCCTGGTTAAAAATAAGTTCTAGTACAGCTAAGGAACCCAGAGAGTCTTTTAGACGTGTTAGTGATGGCGTTTGGTCTGGGAACGTGGCTCCTCAGGAAGGGTCATGCCCGCAGCTGTGGGGGGCGGATGGCACCTGTGTTCTTCTCTTAGCAGAGGTAAACACAGACAGCAGCCTCTGGTACAGTTATGTAAGGCATAATACATTTAGGACTCCCTCAACACTTAAAATTATATCTCGTTGCTTTTAAAATTTATTTTCGGAGATGAATTATTCATGTCTGCGTAGGCGTAGAAACAGTCTTACACTTAGGAGTCAGCACTTCTCGTAAAGTAAAAGGTCACTTCAGAACTTAAGGGAATTTTCACTCAGGTGTTGTTGGCTTGAGGTGCAGGGCCTAACGAGGCTTCAGGGGCAAGGGGAGAGTCTGCAGGAAGGTTCGGGTGCGGCGTGTGCCCCAGGCCCATTGGGCAGGACAAAGGAGGAGGAAAATGTATGAATTCCTTCGTTTGTATGTTTAATGGAAATAAACTTTAAGCAATCAAAATTAAAAAATGACCTTAGCAGTAACATTAGTTCAAGAAACACAACTCTATATATATTTAGATTATTCTATGCACCTTGACTTTTAGGAGAAGCAGAAATTAAGGTCTGAATATCCTAAATAGAGATGTCAAGCCAGGTTGGAATTTTGGAAAGCGATGCATTAGACGCCTCTTATTCTTCCACTTATGTTACCTTTTATAAGCAGTAGTTGTAGGATCAAAATAAAATCTATTCATTCTCCTAGTGATTCTCTTTAGTAGGCATTCGTGTAGTTTGCTTGGGCTGCCATAATAAAGTACTACAGACTGAGTGGTTTAAACCGCCGAAATTTACGTCCTCACAGGCTAGAGGCCAGAAGTCTGAAATCAAGGTGTTGGCAGCCTTGGTTTCTCCTGAGGCCTCTCCCCTTGACTTACAGCTGGAGGTTGTCTTCCTGTGTCTTCCACAGTCTTCCCTCTGTGTGTGTCTGTCCCAATCTCTTTTTATACGGACACCAGTCAGATTGGACTAGGGTCCACCCACCTGACCTTGTTTTAACTTAATTCCTCCTTAAAGACCCTCTCTTCACACACAGTTCCATTCTGAGGGGTTGGAGTTAGGACTTCAGAGCATGAATGTGGGGGGGGGGAGGGGTGCCCAACCCAGCCCATAAGAGCATCATACTAGATAAATTTGACTACATTTTAGTTTTCTTTTCCTATCACCAGCTGTATAAAGATTGAACTTTGTGTATCTGACTTGTATTGATGGTTTAGTTCTTTAAAATCTTTTTTTATTAAATGGTAGAAGAAGGGCTGCAGAACATTGCTCTTTTATTTATAGCAAATTGTTGGTATTAGCTATATGGGTACAACAAATTTGTTGTTGACCTCTCTGGACCCGAATTCAATTTCTGTAAAATAAGGTGGTCAAACAATATGACCTTTAAATTTTTGTTCATCTATGAATTTCTAAAACATTATTGGAATAGAAGCGACTATAGAAATACAGACTACAAATGGAAGGAGAGGGGAGTCATTTTGCTAGTCTTTGTGAGGAAAAGATTTACTTACAAATGTAGGAAAAAAACCCTAAATACTTCCGGAAAGTGGTGTGTGTATATATATATACATATATATATATACACACACATATATATGTACATATGTATATATATGTATATATATTTACTGTAGATATACATACGTGTATATCTATCTATATAGATAGATAGATAGTAGATAAACTACAGTCTGCAGAGTTTTTAATAGATTTACTGCTTTCAGAAAGAAAGAGAAACCTTTCACTCCAGTATTACAATAACAGCTGATATATATTCCACCATGGAGTGGGAAGAACATATCAATAACAAAGAAATCTAGACATTTGTTTTGAGCGTGCCAACAGGGTGTTTCTTTTGGATTGTTGTGCTCAGGTAGCAATAAGCTGCAATGCACATTTCATTTGGAGAATTTTAATGTAATTATACCAGTGTGATTGACTTTCCTGGTCTGTCATGACACCCTGAAACACTAACAGGAAATGGAAAGGGAATACATTGTTAAAGGGAGAAAGAAGAATTCCATGTTGCTGCTGCACTCGGTTGATCCCTAGCCCTCATCACATTTTGTGTCAGAAAATGAAATTCTAAAAATGAGTTCAGCACGTTTCAAAGTTGTACCTAAGATATTTGACTAAAATGGGAGTGGTGCTAGAAGAATTATAAATGGAACAAAAAGGCCAAAGTTTTCAGCTTTGTAACAGAGAGAACTGTAATTAGTTTCTTTTTCTTCATCATTTAGACTCTCCTGCTCTCACGAGAGCTGATTTATGTTCTCTAATTGGGACATAAATCTTTTGGCCCGATGATATTTTGTTGCTCAGGCAAAGTAAAACAATTAACATGTTTTCCTGATGAGAGGCTCTTGGCTTATGAAATGTTAAAATACTGCCTTTGGTAGAGGCTTGATCTGTAATATGGTAAGTGAAAGAGAGAAGAGAGTGGACAGTGGGCCCAGGCAAAAGCACCCCAAATTATTTTCATATTCTGTCATGAAGTTCTCAGCAGAAACCATTCTTTTACTTCTGTCATTTTTTTTTTCTTTTTAGCTTTATTTTAACTAATTGTTTTGTGTTTGTTCTTCATCATCCAAACACTGTTACTAGTCTCGGACTAAAAGTTTATCTTATGGGACTTCTTCTTCTCAAGTTTACTATCAAATTTTACAAAGTTATTTTTGTAAAATTATTAGCAGTTGCAGTGATAGAACTATATGAGTCCTATTTGGGCAAGGTGTCTTTGTTCTGTCCATTTTGACACCAATAAGATGAATGATTTAAAAATTAAAAAAAAAATTCCTCTGTTCATTGGATTAGGGTTTAGAGAATGGTGATGACAGTTTCTGCCTAATTGGCTCAATTTACTGAGTTGGAAAGGGGAGTTGGATTTAGGGGACTTTGATTTGTTCTTGGATCTCTGACAAGGAAACAGGAGGTGACAGGAGCACATCTGTGAGCAGGGGACTCAGCTTTCCCCCAGCTGTAAGTGGATGACTAGGACAGACGTGGTGTCCTTTCCCTCTCCAGAGGGATGTGGAGCACTACTGAAATATTCCAGACCTTGGCGAGCCATCGTGAACCAAAAGGGAAAAAGGAGTTGAAACGTAACATGGTAAACTAACAATGACCAATATGAAACATAGCTTTGTGAATTTTCTTAAATACCCACATTTTAAGAAAGTACATGTGTCCTTTTTAAACTGTTTTATGTAGAGAGCTAAAGCCATTTAAGGAAATGTTTCTTATGTAATGCCATTTATTGTTAGGCCAATACTTAACTTTTTTATTTTCTTGATCTAAACCCAACACAGACTCTCTTTCTTACTGAGTCTGTTCCCTGGGGATGCAGAGTTACCTCCACATAATTTGCACACAAGCTTTTCAGTAGGAACACAGCTGGTAATTCATGCGTTCAGTCTTTTCTCAAATAAAGTGGGGTTACATTTCTCCATTTTAATAAGATGGCCATGTTTATTTTCACACCATTATTGCCTTATGCATTTTTGGATTCTGCTTTGTTGGTTCTTTTTTCTTTTTTTTTAATTTTTAAAAAATGTTTATTTATTTTTGACAGAGAGAGAGAGACAGACAGAGCATGAGTGGGAGAGGGGCAGAGAGAGAGGGAGACACAGAATCCAAAGCAGGCTCCAGGTTCTGAGCTGTCAGCACAAAGCCCGACGTGGGGCTCGAACTCACAGACCATGAGATCATGACCTGAGCCGAAGTTGGATGCTCAACGGACTAAGCCACCCAGGCGCCCCGGTTATTTTTTCTTAAAAAATTACCAATTTTATTCTTTTTCCTGTAGGTTCATAAGTGTTTAAAAATTTTAAAATATACATGTAATCTAGGTTTTTTTAAATAAAAATACTGTTTTCATGGTACCCTCACTCAAATACCACCACTTGATTCATCAAAGTGCGTAGGGTTACTAGAAGATGAGTAAATATTAGTAGTTGCAGCCTAATTTAGTCCTTCATGATGTATGTGAAGGGCCACACATTTCTTTTGTGAAATGACACTTTTTTTTAATGTTTATTTTATTTTTGAGAGACAGAGAGAAAGAGAGCGCTGGGGAGAAGCAGAGAGAGAGGGAGATACAGAATCCGAAGCAGACTCCAGGCTCTGAGCTGTCAGCACACAGCCAGACGCGGGGCTCAAACCCACGAACCCTGAGAACATGACCTGAGCCGAAGTCGGATGCTTAACCGACTGAGCCATCTACGCGCTTCTAAAATAACACTTTTTTAAACTATACAAATCCCAGTCCTTGCTCCACACCCCTTTCCAACCAAGAAAGTCAGTTTATCAGTTGCAAATATGAACAGGATATCCTAGCTTGTGATTGCAAACCCAAGGCATTTTAGCAGTTAAATAACAAATAAATGTAAGATTTTTCCTTTTGTTTGATACATAGAAATTGAAACCTGAAGTAAAAAAATCTCTCCCTTTCTGAGCACATGAGATCTGAAGCCATTTAGGTGGCTTGAGAGTAACATTATCCTGTTATATTTCGTTGGTTCAGGCCCAGTGGTTCCTTACTCCATTGGAGATAGTAATTAATGGACTCCTGGACAATCACAGCAGCGAAAGTCTTCTGCAAGCCACTTCAGGCTATGCTACTAAAAGCAGCCCATGTTAGTATTTTATGATAGAATCTTTAGTCCTTTTTAATAGCCAGGAAACCTCCATTAAATGGACTTCTCTCATGGAGTGGAAATGATTCTCGCCCACTGTGATGAAAGACTGGCCTTGAGTTCTTGTTCCCTTTCCAGCTGTTCTTAACTCTTCTTTATTTAGCAATTTGAATATTCAGAATTCTACAAAAATGCATGTTCCCTCTACCTCCAATTTCAGTCCCTCTGTATTTCCTGGGGTATTTGCTTCCTTTACCTTTCCCTGTGATAATTTGTCCCAACTCCTTTAAACATAAAAGAGTATAAATAAGAATATAAGTGGGAACTTCAGGTCTGAAACTCCTATAAAGTTTTCTGAAAGAACGTCCTCTCTAGTTGCCAACTGAGCAAATATTAGGGCAGGAGACTCTCGGGAGATTTAACTCTGTAGGTGGTATCTAATTACAAGTAGAAATTTCTCTCCACTTGTATTAACCAGAGGTAAGCCAGAGAATCAACCGCAGCTGTGAGGGTAGCATGAGCATTGAGATTATTTTTTGTTTGTTGGTTTAGTAATGGGAATAGATTTTTCCCTTGAACCAAATTCTGTTCACTGGTTCCCATCCTAGCCAATGGTGCAATTACATAGCACACACGATTAGGTGGGATAAAGGGGCACCTGGGTGGCTCAGTCGGTTGAGTGTCCATCTTCGGCTCAGGTCATGATCTCACAGTGTATGCGTTTGTGATATGGAGCCCCACATCAGGCGCTCTGTTGTCAGCACAGAGCCCATTTCAGATCTTCTGTCTTTCTGTCTCTCTACCCCTCCCCGGCTGCCCCGCTCTCTTGCTCTGTCTCTGTCTCAAAAATAAACATTAAAAAAAAAGAGAGAGGGAGAGAGAGAGATTAGGTGGAATGAAGAATGTAGTTAGTTGTCATGAAAAATAGTTTTTCTCATTTCAAAATTAGTAAGTCCATATGGGAAGCAGCTCAACAAAGATAGGTCTAGCTGAGCCTCCTGTGCTCAAAGAGCTCATGATTTAATGGGGGAGCAAAGTCACCAAGTCATGATCGCATTTACATTTCACACCAAGTGCTTTGTCTGCAGCAATGGGTCTAGGAGCAAGATGCTAATAACTTGGTCTGTGGGGATTTTACTGGAGGGTGGAGAGAGGCATACGTATTTGAACACCATTCAGAGGAGAAGGAATTGGAGGGCAGATAAAGAAGGAGCAGATGGAAATTTAGTTGGGAAATCAGAAGTATTCTGAACTGAAATCCAGAGAAAAGGAGCAGGCAGTTAACCAGAGTGTGGAATGCTGCTGAAGGGGGATTGGAGTGAGGACTGAGAAGTGGATTTAGTGAGCTGGAATAAAGAGAAAGGAGAAGGGGGAAAGACAGCATGATCTTCTGTAGAGGAAAGTTGGGGGGTCTATGACTTAAAAAATAAATCTGTGACTCTGGTGCCTAGAAGTTGTCATGTATATATGGGGCGGTTCCACCTAAAAGTCTCGGAGTTGGTGACTGAGTCAGTAACAGCTGTGACATTCACTAGCAGAAAAGGAAATGGATGGTTAGGAGAATTTGAAATATAGATCGAGGCAATTGGCCTGTTTGTTTTCCTTTTTTAAATGTTTGTTTATTTTTGAGAGAGAGAGAGCATCAGCAGGGGAGGGGCAGAGAAAAAGGGAGACACAGAGGTGGGGACTTCTTAATATCTGTTAATCGATTCATTTTGCCTTAATTCGAAGTCATTAATTCAGGATGAAAAGTGTAATCACCCAAGCTTGTTATTATTATTCTCTTTGCTTTTTATTGTTTTCTGTTTATTTGGGCTTTCCCCATATTTTTTACCTGGATAGTCAAGAGATCTCTCCAGCTCACTTGCAGAAGGAAAAGTTAGTATGGCCACATTTGCAGTAGGGGCAGACTTAGCTCTCTCATTGGTTCTTCTGTCAGCGCGGAGCCCGGTGCGGGGCTCAAACGCACAAACCGCGAGCTCGTGACCCAAGCTGAAGTTGGACTGAACTGCGAGCTCATGACCCGAGCCGAAGTTGGACGCTTAACTGCCTGAGACCCCAGGAGCCCCTCGTTTGCTTTAAAGCAGTAATGAAGCTGACATGTTTGTGGGGCTGCTTTGCAGTGCCACCAAGTGAAACCACTCCCAGTTCTTTGTCTTTGCTTCTCCTCTGCATGCCGGGAACCTGACGCCCAGCAGAAGAGACTGTCTAGAATAACCACATACTAATTTCACTCTGCTGCATGTTCATTTATTATAATTTCAAAAGCATAACAATTTATCTCAATAGAAAGCATGAAAATGTGCACTTCGATGTGCATTTGAAGAGCTCAAGAGAACTTAAAAATTTTTGGTTTCAACCAATGGCGTAAAAGCTCTCTCATATTTGGTCCTTAAAATAACCATTTTTTAATCTGTTAGCCATGAAGTCAGCAAACGGTTTCTTTGATATGTGTCTGTCTCTGGTGCTTCACGTGTGCATTCTTTTGCCATGAGTGTCTGTGGCTGATTATCTCAGCGACTTAAAACCCAATTCTGACCCAAATAGTAGAAGAAAAGCCCATAAACTATGGAGACAGAGAGAGAGAGATTCCTTAGGTAGAATTCACAAATGCTTAGAGTCGTCTGAACAAGGAATAGGGCACTTCTGTCTTGCACCTTCCACGCCTGATGAGGGTCAAGCAGAGACAGAGCAGCCATTTAAAGATGCAATCATAGCATAATAACAATCAGAGGGAGTAGCAGATAGTGAATTAGTGAACCTCTAAGCTTTCTTCCAACTCTATAATGCTTTAATCCCATGATCTTGTTGGAGGTGTGGAGGTGTCTCAAATAATTTGTAACTCTGACATATTAATCACCTCACAAAGGGATGCCTTAAGTCAAGAACTTATTCAACTTCTATTGAAAAAGAATTAACAACCTTTACAAGTACTGTCTATTTTGGAAGGGGAAAAGCAAGTACTGTCTCTAGAAAAACATGTTGGACAGTGGCAGCTTGTGATTGCTGCTGATGTGATGTTGGTTTATCCTTGGTCCCAAATTCAAAAACTCCTTTGCAATTTTTTTTCACATTTCTGAGGCATTGTTCTCTACTCCAGGCAGAAGACAACTGAATTATTAGAGTTCTCTTTGAACCCAGCAGGTGTCCAAAATCCATTTTAAATCTCTGTTCAGAAGCCTTGATTCAATTTGATTTTACTGCTCCCTGCAAAGAGGCCCACTTGAATGTGTTTTTGGATAGGCTGTTGTCAGTGGCAGCTTGAGAATGTCCCAGGGTAAATTGCAGCAATTTCTAGGAAGCCACTGAAGGAAACTATTGAGTATAATTATTTCTAAAGAAGGCCCAGTTGTTATCTGATGAGAGAATGGGTGCGGTAGATGTTTCTCATTCACTGTTATTTAATTGAAGAACAGGCAGTCCTGAAATGGTTTACAGACTTTTTTGGCAGGGACATCTACTATTTGTATGTTCTTTTCTATTTGTGCTGATCCCCCTAGAGATAAGATGCCAAGGAACGTAATCCAGCATGGATTACCTCCAGATCTCAGAGAGCTGGACGGAAAAAGGACAGAAATGGACAGCCCGATCAGGGTTTGCCTTAGGACTCACAAAGAGAAAAACTGCTATGGGGTGGCTCAGAGATGCTCTCTTGTCACACTGTGCTAAGCTGCAAGGCCATGTGTAGTCCCAGGGGAATTCAGCTCTCTTGCATTTCATTCATTCATTTGTTTTAAACATTTATTATAAACAACATGGGCAGACTCTTTTAGGTACTGGAGTTGTAACAACGATGACTAGTCTTTTGTGCCACGAATTCACACCAAAGTCCATTCATAAAACACAGGCCAGTTCAAGTGAGTCCTATTAAAGATTAGTTAGAAATAGACTTTATTGGGGCACCTGGGTGGCTCAGTTGGTTGGGTGTCTGACTTTGGCTCAGATCATGGTCTCACTCTTTGTGAGTTCGAGCCCCACATCGGGCTCTGGGCTGACAGCTCGGAGCCTGGAGCCTGCTTTGGAATCTGTGTCTCCCTCTCCCTCTGCCCCTTCCCTGCTCTTTCTCTCTCTCTCAAAAATAAATAAGCATTAAAAATTTTTTTTTTAAAAAAGAAATATACTTTATTACATCTTAGGTTATGACTGGGTAGAATCTCACGTTTGAAAGAAATGAAAGCAATGTATCAGTATTGAATCAGACTTGGAAGGAGAAAGGCAGACAAAGATGTGATGTTTTCTGCCTTACAAAGGACAACTAACTGTATAGGAGTAGTGAATTCCTGGCTAAATTACAGTTCATCATAAAAATGAGTGAGTCTGCATAATGAATGTTTTTTTAAGTTTATTTATTTTGAGAGAGAGAAAGAGCAGGGAGTGTTGTTGGGGGGTGCAGAGAGGGAGAGGGAGAGAGAGAATCCCAAACAGGCTCCACACTGTCAGCGCAGAGCCCAACATGGGGCTTGACTCCTGAACCATGAGATCATGACCTGAGCCAAATCAAGAGTCAGACACTTACCTGACTAACCACCCAGGCAACCCCATAATGAATGTTTTAAGGGGCAGGTCTTACACTGAACCATTGAAGAATGTTAATGAAAATTGGACATTTACAAAGTACAAAATGTAGAGTAATTATATAACTTTAAGGGTCTCAATGAGGATTTATATTCTCAGTATAATTTTTTTAAGATTTTATTGTATTAAAATTTTTTTTAATGTTTATTTTTGAGAGAGACAGAGCATGAGCGGGGCAGTGGCAGAGAGAGAGGGAGACACAGAATCCGAAGCAGGCTCCAGGCTTTGAGCTGTCAGCACAGCTGGACATGGGGCTCGAACTCACGAGCCGCAAGATCACGACCTGAGCAGAGGTTGGATACTCAACCGACTGAGCCACCCACGCACCTCTAAAGATTTTATTTTTAAGTAATTTCTACACAGTGTGGGGCTTGAACTTAGAACCCTGAGATCAAGAGTGGTACACTCTTCTGACTGAGCCAGACAGGTGCCCCCATAGTCTTAGTATCTTTAAGATATTTTGAAACATTCACAGCCCCTACTTGGATTCTCGTCCAACAGACTATATATGGCTATGTAACTCTGAATTTTTGTGTCCCTGCCTTGTGTTATCAAACTGTCATTCTGGGTTTGGTATCTGCTGACCCCTACTTAGATCTGTGACTGTGGCTTCTGCTATGATATTATCTAGGATTAAATTAAAAAAACTTTTTAAACATTTATTTATTTTTGAGAGAGAGACACACAGAGCATGAGTGGGGGAGGGACAGAGAGAGAGGGAGACATAGAATCTGAAGCAGGCTCCAGGCTCTGAGCTGTCAGCACAGAGCCCGACATGGGGCTCAAACTCACAAATCAGGAGATCATGACCTGAGCCAAAGTCGGATTCTTAACCGACTGAGCTACCCAGGCACCCCTATCTAGGATTAAATTAAAAAAAAAAAAAAGGCTTGTAGAAGTTGAAGCCTCAGGGTATTAAAAAATACAACAACATTATATTCAACACTTATTCTTTACTAGGGATGTGCTAACTGCCTTACATGTATTTTCTCATTCACTGTTCACTGTATTCGTATTATCAGTTCCATTTTCAGATCAGAAAATGGTTTGGCCAAGGTAACTTCACAGTTCTCAATGCCAAACATGTATTAATTGACAGAGTTCAGATTGGAACTGAGATATTTCTGAGCTTACATCTTGCTTTGCACACTGGCTATAGTGTCTTAATATTAAAGGATATGATTCCCATATTATCCATGTTACCAATGAGTGGTGTTGCTGGTCTGGTCTGGTTATGTGGTGTTGCTGGTCTGGAAGTGACCCTGGGGAACAAAAGCACCCAACTCATTCTCTTTGTCCGTAAACGGTATCTATGTGAGAAGATTGGAATGAGGGGAGTCTGTTATCAGACTAAAAGAAACGTGTAGTAAAGAAACTGAAAGCGTGAAGGTTGAAGAGAGAGGAATGAGAACTGGGTGTAAGTTGAATAGCAGTGAGCATGCTGGGAGTTGTCTCGATCGCACTTCCAACTCCCCCCAGCCCCCAGCATCTCAGTGTAACAGGTGTGTGCAATGTGAATATGAGAAGGTGTCGTCTGGAGCCCAAGTGAGTGAATTTATTGCTTTCGTTGTAGTTCTTGAGGGAGTTGTCAGGGAGACTTTTGGGAGTTACATTCAGAGCCATGCACTTCTGACGTGCACAAAAAACTCAATCTTGACGTTTCACAGGAAATTTGTGAGAAGATGATAGGTTGAGGCCACTGTCTGGGTTGCGGAGAGAATTCAAATATTGCTGAGTCCCTTTTAGGAACCTTCAGTGACTCCTTGGAAGTCTGCTTTAGAACCCCCCATACAGAGCCAAATTCTGCATAAGAAGAGTTTGTGGTAGATGTTGGCGTGGAGGCAAATTCAGTTTAACCAGGACGTTTATCTCTTCTCTGCTCCACTAACTTTCTTGGAAAAATTGGATTTTAGAAAACTAATGGCACTGCTATTCCCCAGACTCTAAGGAACAGCTTTGTCATCGTCCACCTCCACTCAGCCATTAATGGGACATTAATATATTTTGACATGAAGGGACACAATTGAATTACTTGGCTTTCATTTAACATCTGTGTATTTTCTCTTTCCCCTGTTCTCGTTGTCTGTTTTCATGTTATTGGTTGGCCTGTAAAATACCTGTGGGAGGAGATCCAGGAGAATGATGACATTGTCGAGGCTAGACAGTTTCCCCAGCAGCTTGCACAGGTGCCTAGGGAGGCTCCTGCATATGCCCTGACCTTCTTCCATGACCCAGCAGCAGCCGATTCTATTGTTTATTAGCAGAACCTTATGTAGGGGAGCGGTTTTCAGAATAATAATTATGCCGGTGATAGCTGGTATCCTGAGCACTTTCAACATGCCAGACTTTTTTCTCAGCACGTTACCCGTATTGACCCATTTAATCCTCATAGTAGGTCTGTGAGGTGGATCCTCTCATCATCTCCGCCTTACCTACGAGGGAGCTGGAGCACAAGGTTACCTGATTAACCAATAATTGGAGGAGCTTTACTTCCCATCCGGGCAATCTGACTCAGAGTCTGAGCTCTTAGACTTGGCTGAGCTGCCTACCCTTCACGCCAGGATCCAAAATTACTCCAAGCAGATTTCCATCATGGACCCCGTGGTTGCTCTAAAATTTGCTGGTGGGCCTCAACACTTGATAGCAAGCCAAGCCCCAGGTCCCCTAGTCAGAAGAGTGGGTTTAAGCAAGCTGCTGCTGGTGGGAACATGGGATGCATTGTAAGTCCTCAGGAACAGACGGGAGCGGCCCGCAAGAGAGAGGGGGTGTGTAAGAAGGTGGGATGGGGGAGAGTGATAAGCGGTGAGTTTTCTTCTGCCTGGCTGATCACTCTGGAGATGAAGTGAGATAATATGTGAATTCATTTGGATTCTGGAAAGTTCCATTCAAATGACAGTTCATGTTGCACGTGCATGGTGGGCCACCCGTAAGGAAGGTCGGTGGAGGCCGTGGCTCAGGAGGCAGCAGTGTGTGGCTGGAATGGGTGGGCGCCGACACAAAGCTGGGAGGTGAAAGCCTGTGGACAGGGAGCGGGCACTGGTGGACTGTGAGAAAGGTGGTAAACACTGGTTAGCTAGTGGGGAGCCCCTGGGACAAGGCCGTATAGCGACTGGTCTCTAGTCATTCCTTCAACCCCATTGTCCACGCTACAGCTACTGCTGGAGCCAGGTCTTAGTCCTGACATCTCCAGCCCATTGGAGAAGACTAGACTTCACTGTCATTAGACCTACTGTAATCTTGAAATGTATGGAAGTAGAGGTCTTTCAACCTGCATCCTCCCCCCCCCCCCCCCCCCCCCGGAGGGTATGGTGGGCCACTACATTCTGTGCTTCCAGCTTCCCTCTTACCTGATGTACTTGTGGGGAAATGTTTGCTAAGTACAGTCTTGGCAGGTCACTGGGGTGAACTTGAAAATAAAAAGATCGGACCCCTCTTAATTTGGGGATAAGCATTTGATACACTGTATGGTCACTCTGTCAATTGCTTAAGTTCTTTCCTATCCTTTCCTATCTCTTTATGTCTAATACCTAACACCCTTTGCTGTAACTCTTATTTTTACTCTGGCTCTGAGTTACCATTTATTTACATATTGACATACTTTTAAAATATTTTCCTAAAAAGGATGATTCTCAGTGTGAAATAATCCCTAAATCCCATCATGTAGAGGTAACTGCTTGGGATAGCTTACTGAACATTTTCTCCAGACACTTGTGTACCTTTACAGATGCCGAGGTTCCACAGTTTACATGAAGGAGATTATTCCAGACATAATTTTCTCTAACTTTTTTTTCACTTCATAATGTTATAGTCGAACTTCCCTCCAAACAAAGGCGGATCTGCACACTCATTTGTACTGTTTGCCCAGTGTTCTCTTGTTTCAGTGCACCAGAGTTTACCGAGCTATCCCTCCACTCACTGCTTATTGATAAGAGTCTGAACACCACATAGAGATCATTCGACTTTGTTAATTCAGGCTCTGTGGTTTTGCCATCAAACCCATGGGATTCTTGGCCCCATATAATAGAACAAGCACGAAACCTATGAGTGAAGGGTCCAAGACTCTGCCCCCAGCTCTGCCACTTAGTAGCTCTGTGACCATAAAATCACTTTACCTTTCTGCACCTCAGCCTTCCTCTCTATAAAAGATGACATGGTATGCATGATATTTAAGGTATGTTCTAGCTTACAAATATGCCTTCAAATCATATCTCCCATCACTGCTTATGTCAGTTTTATTTATCAAAGCTGATGCCATGTCCGGCGCAATGCCCGTTACAAAGTGGACACCCAACAGACACACTTTGAACGGACCGATGTATTGATGTGTCTTCTCAAAACGTTCCCTCGCAAATATCAATCTTGTCATTTCATATTGGCTTAGTTTTTAGCCCAGTGAACCTCAGACATTTTTGTTTGTCCACCATCTCTCTTTAGAATTTATGCACGTCTATCTAAATATCTTTGTGTGGGAGGGGGAAGGAAGAGGACTATGTATGAGTATGCACATATGTGTCCATAGCTGGATATATATGTTGTTTTAAGGTATTAGAGTGGGAATCTACCTGTAGGGAGTTACTACTATACTTTGCCCTACGATGAAGCATTAGACAATAGAATGAGATTGAATTATTTCCCCCTCCTTCTTCCAGAGTTGCAGTGAAATTCCATACATGTGTGTGTGAGAGGTGGGGTGGGGGGTCTCAGTATCCAGATAATATTTAATCACTCCCTCCTCCCTCCTTCCATCTATCTTTTTCTTCTTCCTTCCCTCTTTTTCTTCTCTTTTTCCCCTTCTTTCCCTTTTCCATTCCTTCCCTTCTTTACTGAAATGAAGAGTAATGCTATTCTTTCTCCTTGGGTCAGTGGTGACTTTTATCCCATAATACAAGACAGGGGAAGCAATCCTTTATTTTCTAAAATTATCTGAACCAATGAAATCTAAGTATAGGGAAACAGTGAAGGATGAATGGGGATTGTGCTCTATTAATCCATTGAAGAAATGTTTTGATCCGTAGGAGTGCTGGCGAAAATTACATTGTTTCGCTCAACTAATGCCAGTGGTTAAACTAACCTGAAAATATTACTTAGTCCATGGAATCCAGGTAAAGAAATTCTGTGGGGAAACAGGATGCTTCAGAAAGCTTGGCACTACCCCCTTTCGTTTAACATGTGTCGCGAATTTTGTTAAAATGAATTACAACTTCATTCCCTTTCTAAAGAAAGTACCTTAGACATATTTTCATTTTTTTCCTTCATTTTGCGGCATTCAGAATCCCCACCACCGACAGCATTTATTGTCATAAACTTTGACTGAGAGGTGCCGTTAGACTGTTGGAGCCATTTTGAGCTCAGCCCTGTGTTTTCTCAATTCTTGGTCTGCTTTTTATAGTTTTTGTTTATTTGTTTCTTCTGAGGGCCAAACTGTCATAAGAGGCTGGTATGGACATACCTATCTACAGCAGTTTTTTATATGTCTACACCGCTTCTCACTATTTCAGATTAGCTGTGTCTAATTTATCATGGAACTAAACACATGATCTTACTAGACTTTTTAACACATTAAAAGCAAATAGGATTGGAGGAGCTTTCAGAAGCTTTTTCTGAGTATTTCCACGTTCTTACCTAAATTCCAGAAACTTGAGGTTTCTGTAGATGTATTCTCCAGATAATGGCTGTTTTCTGGTGTGAATGAGAACTTTTTCTTCCAAGCATGAAGAGATGTTTTGCCTTTAGTCCTTCCAGGTGCATGTGGCTCTCAATTCTACCCTTTCATTTATGTCTGACTACTCGGTTCTTGTTTTGCAGTCCCCAATCTGTCCCAGACCGCCTGAGGATCCGGGTGAACAAAATCAGTTTACAAGACTATGAAGGATTCCACTATGACAAAGAGAAACTTCGGGAAGCTTGTAAGTTGGAAGTGCTTCGTTGATTTCATGTGATCAGCCTGTCTTCAGCTTCTCGATCCTCCTTGGTTTGGATAGATTCATCTTGTGTCTGAAAACAATGGTTAGAGAAATAATGGAAAGTGTAGTAATACGTGAATGCCGAGTGGTGATTTATGGCTGAAGGAAATGGAACTGGAGAAAGGAAAGCAGCAGAATAAAATTATTATGTGGAAGATGCCAAATTAGGATCTCCTGGTGTATTAACCACTTCAGTCTCAAGTTTACCTAAAATGAGAAAGCGGAAGGCTGGCGAATGTCATGTGGTATAGTAACATGTAGAAAACTCTTGGGACAGCATGAGTCTTTCCCTGGAGCCAATATTACCAAATATTATCCTCATTCTTTATGCAGATGTGACATCGTTATCTATAAAGACATGTCTAACACTTCTAGCTATTATGTGATTGCATAATGTAAAAGGCCCACAGAATACCCAATGCCAGGATAAAGTGATTGATGGATGGTGAAATCCTGAAATCTTAAACTGACTCAACATATGAATGTTTCTCAATGTTCATATTTTCCATATGTTTCTTTAAATGGATAACTAATTTTAGTTCATCTTGTCTATCATTTAGTATTTATTGAGCACTTTTTATATTCCAGTCACTATTTTAGATCCCTGTCTGTATTGTGATACATGAGCTAACCAGGTAACATAGGCCGGAAGATGTTAAGACCACAGGTATGTTAGATAGTGGTGTTCTTGGCTCCCCCCTAATTGTGGAGGACGGCAGTCAAGTACAGTAAATTCAGAGACGATCAGGTCCAGTGTCCAAGGACACAGGCAGGGATGCTAACAGAAAGGAAGGAGTTTGATACGGAACCAGAGGTTTATGAACTAACACCCCATACTAGCTCTAAGCACAGACCTACCTAGAGTTGTAGAAGACACAAATAGCTAACACTGGCAGGAATACAGTAGGGACACGTTCCTGGGATAATGTCTTCCAGGCTCTGATTTCTGAACCTGTGATCCTGGAGTGGGGTTTAGTGGATGGAAATCTTGAAATCTAGGGTCAGTTTAAGGGGTGGGTGCAGGGACGTTCCAATCTGGAAGTGGCATTGAGTGAGGATCCATTTTCCTGGTAGTCCATCCAATCACTGAGCCTCCCAGAGAATTCTGTGTGAAATTTCTCCTTTCTCAATTCTCTCCACCACTTTAGCTTCCTTAACCCTTCTGGTTCTTTTCATTAAACATCAGTACCTTCTAGCTTCTCCTCAGCCTTCCCCCCAACCTCTGTCCCTCACTTTCATTTCCTTGGATGGGAAAGTTTTTTTTTTTTTAAATGTTTGTTTATTTTTGAGATAGAGTAAGGGAGGGAGGGGCAGAGAGAGGGAGACAGAGGATCCGAAGCAGGCTCTGTGCTGACAGCAGAGAGCCCGACATAGGGCTCGGCCTCACTAACTGTGAGATCATGACCTACGCCCAAGTCGGACGCTTAACTGACCGACTGAGCCACCAGGTGCTCCATGATAGGAACGTTTGAAGTGTACAAGGAGCAATTCCCTGAACTTTTGCATTCTGCCTTCTATAAATGGCAGGTTATATTTTCCAGTATAAATGAGATTATAAATAACAGACCAGCACAAATCTAATGTAACTCGTGACATGATGGGCATGTATGTTTGCCTTGGGAGGTGTAGCTCACAGTGTAAGTTAAACTGACTTTTGGAGGCTGCTAATTACAAAGAGGAGTGTTTTATGTTCTTTCTCGTTTCACACTTGTACCCACATAGCTTATAATTTTTGAAAAATTAAACATAATAATGGATCTCAAGTCAGTAATGTTTTTCAGTTTGCCATCAACTCTGAAGAAAGTCAGTTGGGAGTAGGGAAACATTTGAAATTTGGGGCTGAAATGAGATTTGAGGCTTATCTGTGGATTTCAATTATCTGTTCTATCTTTTCTGTAGCATTATCTGTCCACCATTGCCAGAGGTAATTGTGATTTGAGTTTTTACAAGAAGATGACATTTCTTGGCAAGTGCTTTACTCATCATATCTTATGTGATAAAACTTCTCTGTGAGGAAACTTCTTATCTCAAACTGGGGAGGTAACTTGGTATAAGTATAAATCCAATAAATTCAGGTGTCTCTGGGTCCCAGAAGGACACAAAAACATTCCAAGAAGGAATCAGAGAGTTACCTAATTCTAAATATTTGAGTTTGAAGGAAACAATATATTAATTAGAAGTAAAGATGGCCAACTCAGGCATCCCACATTGAATATGTAGTTATGATGCATCTAAAATGTGGTTGCTCAGGGAAGTTTGTCCTTTGGGGTTAAATATTTGATCCTTACCCTCACTCTCTTGCCTGATTCCAACTCGTAACCAACTACAGATTCAGTGGAAGGCTGGCAGAGCTCACATTGAGCATAAAGACAAAAACCAGCTCAAGTCCATATGTGATACACAATGCCAAAATAGATCTGTGATTTCAGAAGCATTAATTAAATAAAATACATAGAAAACATATATAAAAGGGATTTGAGGACAGTACTCTGACCTGCATCCCAAAGGGAGCGAATCCTCTTAGGCCATTTATTTATTGTCAACATACAAAGCCTAAAACTAAGGCAGTACTGCATTACCAGGTTTAAAAAATTAGTTCTCTTTCTTGATGATAACACTGAGTGATTCATCCAGGCAGCATGTGGCTGTTTCCCATCACTGTTTAATAGATCTTGCTCATGTGTCTGGATTGTTTTTTGTATTAGATTACAACTCCAATGTCTGTTGTCTGACAAAACCCCACTTCCGTCCGTAAGGCAGGTTTTCTTGGTCATTACAGATGGCAGCTCTTTTAATTACCTTGCTTATTTTAGCATAGAGAAAGATGACTACATTATTTCAAAGATTTGTCATCCCCCTTCCATTTAGCTCCAACTCGCCTGGGGGTCATTCCCCCTAAAATAATGCACAAAGAGGGTTAGTCTAGGCCAGTCCCTTCCTTGGCTCTTGCTGGTAAATTTCAGACTTATGTAAAAGTAATTAGAATCTCATTACTGGATTTGTGAATTATTAACCATCAAGATAGTGGCTATGATGTCCAAGAGGAAAGTCTATTCAGCTTAAAAGGTAGAACGTAAAGTGGTCATGTTAGAAAAAATTCTTAATGAAATCCATAAAGATAGCTGACACTTACTCCCATGATCTGAATCAAATCTATTAAATGAGTCCTTAATAAAGCATGTAATCATATAGTCTAGGAAAAGGATGATGAGTTTTTGAAAATCTTTTATATTTCTAACTCCAAAGGAGTTTCACTGATGCGACATACATTTTTTTTTTTTTTTTTATCTAGAATAACTTGATACTGGCCGAGATTTAACTCTTATCTCATGTAAACTGGCTAAACTTGACTTCTGGCATTAGCTTCTCTGCCCTTTTGAATTGCCCTGATAATTCATACAAGTCTAGGCCCTAAATCAGAAGCAAAAACAAGGTTGGAATTTATTGAAAATAGGTGTAGCCTATTAAGGTAGGAGAGGACTAACATTTGCTGTATATCAGGTATAGTGTTCATAACCCCTTTACATTTTTTTCAATGTAATGGAAATTATATGGATGTTCATGCGTATATATAATAAATATATAATATCTCAGTATATTATTCTCTGGCTTACATTAATGATATTAGGATCGTAGCTTAGACAATTGTTTTTATGAAATTCCCTTGTCTTTGGTTTACCGATTTAGTGGAAGGGTCAGAAATATCTGTGTTGGAATTGCAGTTGCAACCTTGACCACGTAGTTAATCTCTCTGATGATCCTAACTCTCATCTCCAAAACAGGAATAGAATTGCGGCAGGAATGGGAGAGTGAAATGTAATCTTGCGGGTGAAACTGTGGTGCAAAGGATGGCACGCTACCATGCTTTCCCAAAATGGTAGCTGTGATTGTTGTGGTTGCTGTTGCTCAGGACACGCTCCAGGCCCGCTGGCTGCCCTTCGGTCTGCAGATCGGGAGGCCAGCTGACCTCTTCCACACGTGGCTCCCACTTGAATGTGCACGTGCTTCCGACCCACTGTCTCACTTTCAAAAACAGCATTGAAAACACCGATAGATATCACAGAAAGATTATGGCAAGAGAATACGATTAATCATTTGATTTACATTTATTGTGTCTGCCAGTACAAGAGTGCTCTGATGGCTGGATGTATAAACATGAGATGTGTAAACACTGCCCATATTTGGTGATCTGGCCAGATATCTGCACACTTCATTAAAAAAAATTTTTTTTTTTTATCTTAGAGAGTGAAAGAGAGAGAGGAAGAGAGAGAGAGAATCTTAATCAGGCTCCATGCTCAGTGCAGAGCCCAGTGCAGGGCTCAATCCCACCACCTGGGATCATGACCTGAGCTGAAATCAAGAGTTGGATGCTCACCCGAGCCACTCAGGTGCCCTGTGTACTTCTTTCTTTAAGTCCCAAGACGGTTTCATATGTATATCATCTGGTATCCAGCACTGATTAAAAAAAAACAACAACTTATTTTGGAATAACTTTAGATTTCTAAACAAGTTACGAAGATACTACTGGGAGTTCCTGTACACCCTTTACCCTATTATGTTCCCTATTGTTGAACATTGTATATTACCGTGGTACCTGTGTCAAAGAAACTCATATTTGCTTCATTATTCTTTTAAATTATTTTTTTTTTTAACGTTTATTTATTTTTGAGACAGAGAGAGACAGAGCATGAACGGGGGAGGGGCAGAGAGAGAGGGAGGCACAGAATCGGAAGCAGGCTCCAGGCTCCGAGCCATCAGCCCAGAGCCCGACGCGGGGCTCGAACTCGCGGACCGCGAGATCGTGACCTGAGCTGAAGCCGGACACTTAACCGACTGAGCCACCCAGGCGCCCCCATTATTCTTAACTAAACTCTGGACTTTCTATTCTAGGATCCAGTCCAGGATATCACCTTGCATTGGGTAGACATGGCATATCTTCCCAGCCTCCTTTGATCTGTTTCTCAAGTTCTCAGTCTTTTTTCTTTTTTCTCCCCATAATGGTCTTGAGGAATACTGGCCAGGTATCCTATAGACTATCCCCCAATCTGGCTTTGCCTATTATTTTACTCATAACTAGACTGGAGTTGTGGGCTCTTGAAAAACAAATACTACAGAGCTGAAGTCTCTTTTTGTCCCATTATCTTAGGGGTATATGATATCCACACGACATCCATGATGATGGTAAACCTGATCATTTGGCTAAGGTTGTATTTGCTAGGTTTCTCCACTGCAAAGCTACTAATTTTTTTCCCCTTTCCCTGTGTTACTTTTTGTAAGTCACCAAGTTTAACCTGTCCTCAAACTTGGGGGAGGTGGATCACTTGAATTTTCATGCTTTCCAGTTTCCATATTTGACCTCAAGTGAATGTAACACATTTGTCAAAATGGTGGAGCCATTCAGTCAAGATGCATTCATGCTTCCAAAAACTATGTATTTGCAACAAATATATGCCAGATACCATGTTAGATGCTAAGCATTAGAAGATGAAACTGGGACATTGAACATTACGGTATCATTTATTCAATACACATTTATTGAGTGCTTACTCCAAGCAAACCATGGTGGAGAAAAAAAGCCAAAACAGAAATAGTCCCTGCTTCGCTGGAATTTTTTTTTCATGTGATGAGAATTGCAGTAGGGCTATGGAAGTACTAGGTACCTATTTTCCCAGCAAACACCACTTAAATAACTAAAGAAAGGGATAGGAATTTATAAGCGAGAATGAGAAAAGCCAATTTAAGCACTAATTAGTTGTATGACCCTGGACAATACATTTATCCTCTTCAGGCTTTAAGTGCTTTATCTGCGAAATGCAGTGGTTAAACTAGGTGTTAGTTTAGAAAACTAACATTAGAAAATTGTGAACATTAGAAAATTGTGTGTATGCATTTTGCTTCATGAATTTGCTATAAATACTGACTTTTCTTTCTGTTGATTACTTCATCTAAAATTGAATATTTCCCCCTCATTTAACAAGTTGATAACTGGGCTATTCAGTAGAGATAAGGCCTCCATTTGGTGGGGGTAGGTGTTCCATTTTGAAATCTCTCTCAGGAGTTAGATGGTATCAGTCTGTTCTCTGAAGGGCACTGTCCATCCCTTTGTGAGTGTTTGTCTTTTCCTATTTTCATGGGTTGGCATTTACCCAGAGTGCTTATGTTCTTTACTGTCTTCTCCATCTTTTTTCTGAATCTTATATTTCTCTTTTCATTTAAAATGTAATAATAAGTAAAAATAATAGTCAACTCATAGTGCACTATCACTGTGAGCAAGGAAATGTCTTAACATTTCTACTCCTATCATATAATTTAATTCTCCCCCAAATTCTGAGGTTTTGGGCTGAGCAACTTGGTAAATAGAGGTAGGGGACATGTAGAGGACCCACAGTGACCAAGAAGCAGCACGTGGTGAGCTAGAAAACAAACAAACAGACAGCCTGTTGATTGCAAGCCTAGAGAAGAAAAATGTTTTATGAAAGAACAGTGAGAGAACGCTGTGAAAGCCCCAGAGTCAGAGAGGTGGAGGAAGAATTGCATGCTAAGAGCTGATCATTGGATTTGGGCAGAGGGCGGTTATTAGTCACCTCACGAGAGGTTAAGGGTGAAAAGATGAATAGAGTTGGTACATGTCCACACCGGAGTGAGGGAAGTAAGTCTGCACAGGTTGCTCTTGTTAGATGTTTAGCTATAAAGGGGAGGAGAGAATGGGCTGGTGGCTGGAAGGGGATGTGGTATCCAGGGAGGACATCTTTCTACTTGTCAGATAGTGCAGCTGTCTCTGCTGATGGGGCGCTTTACTGGAGAGAGAGAACTCGATTGAAGAGAGAAGGTCAGCTCCAGGGGGAATGGCTTTGTGTGGGTGGAGATGGGACCTAGGGCCCAGTGAGAGCTGGAGGCAGGCTCTGCAGAGTACAGAGCAGGAAGGCAGAGGAGCGATACACAGGCAGGTAAGTTGAAGGTTTGGGTACTCGGGAGAAGACGTCCCGTTCTGATGATTTTTATTTTCTCAGTGAAATAAGAAGCAAGGCTACAGGCTAATGGTTGGGATAGGAGGGTATCAGTGTTCAGAAAGAGCAGAGAAAGTTGGAAATAATCAATTTGAGGAGCAACACAATGAATGGACCAGGCAGGATTGCTGAGCATCACTTTAGATATAGATGATTTAATTCACTGGCTTTTCATAAGAATGTGTGGAGTCTGACTCATCAGTTCCTAGGGGTCTTGACTTAAAAATGAGTGCACTCTCAGGGGCACCTGGGTGGCTCAGTCCCTTAAGCATCCAACTTCGGCTCAGGTCATGATCTCACAGTTTGTGGGTTTGAGCCCCGTGTCACTCCCTGCTGGCAGCTCAGAGCCTGGAGCCTGCTTCAGATTCTGTGTCTCCCTCTCTCTCCAACCCTCCCCTGCTCGGGCTCTATCTGTCTCTTTCTCTCTCAAAAATAAGCAAACATTAAAAAGAATTAAAAAAACAAACAAACAAACAAAAACGAGTGCATTCTCTTTCTTTCCAACTCCAGAGATTCAGATGCCAGGAGAATATTAGACATGAAGATGATAATCTTATTTTTAATATAAATCCCTTTGTAATCTAACTCTGATTATCATCCAAAGCCTTGCTTTGTTTATAAGAAAAGACGCTTCCAGAACTGTGGTGAGGTCGATGCTGATGACCTTAAGTCTCAGGCTAGGAAATAAGCCTAAAGTGTTGATATTTATTTGATCCTTCTTTCATTGTTGAAACTTAGCATTTGGTAATGAGAACCGTCAACTCCAGGTATAGCTTCAAGTCTCCGCCCAAAGGAATATTTTTCATTTTCATTAGTTTATTCTGTGCACACGCACAAAATAATGACCAGTTCTTACTGCTTACACAGCATCCCAGTTTGTTTTGTTGGGACCTTCCTGGGTGGACAGCTGTAGGGTATCAGCTCAGATGGCAGGTAGGCTTCTCTTTAAAGACTTCCTTCTAAGAGCTTTGTATAAAATTTTTGCTTTTTAATCCTCATGTTAACATGTGAGTGGTGTGGGATCAGCCGCTGCAGTCATGGCATCATATTTAATAATAAAAACACCTAGTGTTTGCCCGCTGCATCATGGTTTACAGAGGGCTTCTCTATGTGCTGTGTGCATGTGTTTTCATGGGGACACTTTGATTCATCACACCGTGACAGGATTTGAACTTACATGTCTCTTCTAATCCAGTACACTGTCCTTTTTTTTTTTTTTTTAAGTTTATTTATTTTTGAGAGAGACGAGAGAGCACAAGCAGGGGAGGAGCAGAGACAGAGGGGGGACAGAGGATCTGAAGCAGGCTCCATGCTGACAGCAGAGAGCCCGATGCAGGGCTTGAACCCATGAACAGTGAGATCATGACCTGAGCCGAAGTCAGACGCTTCACCAACTGAGCCACCCAGGCGCCCCTAGAAATGTGTTTTAAAAAAGAGTTTGGGATCATAGTTTTTGTTGTTGGTTGGGTTTCCTCAGAAACAGACTCTGAGGCTTTTGAGTTTTACACGTATGAGGCTTATTGGGGATTCTTCAAGAGGGAACAGCAGTTGTGAAAAGGGAGAAAAGTAGCGTCAGGCCGAGGAGGAAGTTGAGCTGTAATAGTTGCCAGAGGGACGTTTGCATCTGGGATGGCCATTTAGGATTGTCCCAGTTGAAACAAGGATTGTTTCCTTGGGAGGAAGCAAACCCTGAGTAGGGTAGCTTCCTTCCTGGAGAGGAACTCAGCCATGAGCTATGAGTAGAGCCAACAGCCAACACTTCAGCAGCTGAGGGAACGAGTGCCTCAGTCCCATCGTGGATCCGGGTGGGGCACTTCACTTCCGAAAGCCTCATCTCGTTTATGTAACTGAGCTCCTGATTTTTAAACTAAGGCCAGGAAGGAACCACCTACATGCTAGAAATCCTTGAGTCCATTCATTCACTTCTTCATTAACAACTATTTACCGAATACCTACCATGTACCAAGTGCTGTTCTAGGTGCTAGGGATTAGAGTCATACGATCACTAGCCTCCAAAGTTTTCTTTGTATTTTTTGATCCTACCATTCCAAATTCAGGGAATTGGAATATAAGTTACCTTCTTTTGATGTGTCAGAATTTGGTAAAAAAAAACACAAAATGTTAATGATGACCTTTTCTTAACAGTTCTTTTTTGACATGAACTATTATTAAGCTAAATATTCTCCACTTGGAATTTGAGTGATTAAAATTGGAAACTGAAATGCAAGGCAATCTAAATTTCAGGCTATTTCTAGCCTAACACTGGAGTCAGAATTAACTCCAGAGTTTGATCTTCAACAAGATGGACATTTCTTCTCTGTATTCTTCCAGTTTATTGGTAAAACTATTGAACTGAATAGACCTAAGGACAGAAATGTGTGCTAATGTGAAAATAACCTCTTTGCAGATTGACTCAGAACGACAATTGTATGTGCTACTAACATTAGGTAAAAGATGTAGGCTTTTCATAGTTCATCCTGGGGAAAGCACTCTTTTTTAATAATACTTAGTGGGTTTCCTGAATGACTGATCCATGGCACTATTTGGGAGTCACTGATAAATAGAATTAGAGAGTCCCCTGGGTTGTCAGATTCTAAGGATGTGTTTGCTTAAATCTGCCCTATTTCACATCTCTCCGTTAGCGGCTGTCTACTTGTAATTAGTTTATTCTTTTTGCTTCCAGAAAGAGATTTAGGCCTCTTCAGAAGATTTTAGGAAATCTGTCATTAATTCTGCACATGTATCCAATGAACTCAGAAATTCACAGCTGCATGACTGAATGTGTCCTCAGTATCTAACTGTTGGTGACCTTGCCCATCACCATACAGTACAATGGACAGTATGATATGCAAAAAAAAAAAAAAAAAAATGTGAAAACATTTGAAGTTGTGTCGCTAACTATAATTTTGAGTATTTAAGTTTTGGAACAGTTAGGAATCTTTGCTTTTGGATACTTAATGTTTCATTTGACTTCTGTATTTATATGGCTGGTCGGGGCACATAACCAAGATTCCATTGTCATAACCAAGTATTTGTTAGCTCCTAAATACTAGAGCACTGGCTCTCATCAGTTATCAGTGATGGTTCTTCTCTGTAGCTAGGAATTTTGCAAATACTACCTTACGGATAAATGTACCTGGGAAAAAATTATGTTGTTTTCTAGTGTGCATCATCAAGTATATTCTAGAACTCACCATTAAAAGCTGCTATTACATTTCACACTGGGAATAACTCCCAAGGGATTTTATAACACATTTTGTCGTTGCAGAATTTCACTAGAATTTCTTTGTGTGTGATATTAGGAATTTTCATTGAAATGGAGTTCTTACCATCAAAAATAGAAATTTACATCATTGTTGGTAAATTTCGATATTAAGTTGGAAGATTATGACATTTCATAAAATTGTTTCATCTGGACCTTTGGTTTGTATTATAGTAAGAGTATTGGGCCTTTGCCCATACTTTCCCCAGATTATCACTGGTAATATAAGAGCCAAATTCATCAGAAGTAGGGAAAAAGAAAGCTTGTGCAATTTTAAACATATTAGCCATTATTGGGTTGCATTCTCCATCTGACTTCTATTTTGGTTCAGAAGACTGTTGTAACTTTTTTTTTTCTGGATTTCTCTTTCTTCTGCTTTTCCATTGATTATGCCTGTATGCTGGTGATTACAAAGAGGAAAAGAAAAGGATCTATTGCTGCCTAATTCTGATTTCCTGAGGGTCTGTATTACGGGCTTTGGATGGATGTCTGGGGGTTAGGACATGGTCTTTCTTCCTCCTTCCTTCCTCTATTCTTGGTTCTCCAGGCATGAGAATATTTTCTAAAAAAAAACTTTAATGCTTATTTATTTATTTATTTATTTATTTTTAATGTTATTTAGTTTTGAGAGAGAGAGAGACAGAGCATGAGTGGGGGAGAGGCAGAATGAGAGGGAGACACAGAATCCGGAGCAGGCTCCAGGCTACGAGCTGTCAGCACAGAGCCTGATGCGGCGCTCGAACTCACAGACTGCGAGATCATGACCTGAGCCGAAGTCAGATGCTTAACCGACAGAGCCACCCAGGTGCCCCAGTGCTTATTTATTTTTAAGAGAGAGAAAAACAGAGAAAGAGACAGAGCCTGAATGGGGGAGGGGCAGAAAGAGAGGGAGACACAGAATCGGAAGCAGGCTCCAGGCTCTGGGCTGTCAGCACAGAGCCCCATGCGGGGCTTGAACTCACGAACCGCGAGATCATGACCCGAGCTGAAGTCTGATGCTTAACTGACTGAACTACCCAGGCACCCCTAGTCTTGAGAATATTCTTAAGAATTCTGCCAGTAACAACATGCTAACTCAGAAACCCCTTTCAGATAGTTGAGGTGTTATCAACTGCCTTTGAGGCATTTATAAGTGGTCTTTGTTGTCCATCATTACAAAAGACACTTTTATGTTGTTTTCATAACCAAACCACCCATCTCTCCCTCTCTTTCTCTCTTAATGTCCCTCCTCCCAGCCCTCCCTGACCCTTCATCTCACCATCTGTTTCCTCCACTCTCTCACGAGCTCAACAGGCACCAGTCCACTGTGGCATTAGGGAGGTTACAAGGAGGTTATAGCTGCCATGGCCACTCTAAACAACCTTGAGGCTCCCTTGTGTCTTTTCCTTTTCACTCCCCAATTGTTCACAGAGTTGATTGCTTGACTTTAATCTCTCTCCCACATGTCTCTCTCCCACAGTCTTCTCTTCTGGGCTTCACCATTGCTCTTCTCCTTGAACGCTAAAGCTCTTCCTAACTCACCTTCCTGCCACTCACCTTGTCTTCCACATCTCCTCCAATGATTTTTCTAAAACGTCAAAGAAAAATTGCCCTGGAACAATTAAACAGGGGAGGAAGGATTTATTCAAGAGTATTGCAATAGAGAACCAAGAGTCAACTCTGCTGTGACAAAAGGCGGGGAATTTTTAAGCCCTGGGGTGAGTGGGTAGAAAAGTAGCAGAGGATATTAGCAGGACGCTAGTCAGTGTGATCAGGCCATCCGTGCTTGCTGCTGATTAGCAGTACTTGGTTAGGCTCCTACCCACCCACGGAGCCTTGAAAAGCAGGACACAATCTTCCTTGAAGGCATCAGAGAGATGCCTCCCAGATCTTTGAGAAAGACATTCTAGGGTTGCAAAAGTCTGAGAGGCTGGGAGAAGATTGACATCTTAAAAAGACAGAGAAATAATTTACAATTGAAAGTCTTCTAAATAAGAACTGAGAGGTCAGGCACCGTGTCAAGTATAGTCAAGCCAAGGGTCACATTAAGGCCTTCTAGGTTGATGTAAATCTGAAACCTTTACCATCTGTTGGAAACCCTATAATATCTGCCCATCTTTTGAGAATAAGGCTCCACTCCTTAGTATAAAAAACCCCCACAAGCTTCTGGCCTTGACCTCACCTCCTTGTACTCTTTACCCACTTATTTTTGTAAGTCCTAAACATTTTCATGCCTTGGTTTCTTAGAATCTAAGGATGGTCTAAGACTGAGACTTTCCTGTGCCTGAGAAATTCTTGTCTCTGTTGCTAAACTCCCTTACTGTCTTCATTTGGGGTAACTTTTTGTGAAGTGCGTCCTGTCCTAAGAAATGGGCAGCTTCTCTGCGTCCTATGCACACTAGATTCTCATTGGTCAGAATTGAAGTCACAAGGTCTATAATGGAGAGGATGTATTTAATGTCCCTCTTCCTTTCCCGGTCTGTAACACCTTGAGGGCAGGTACTGAGTCTTAGTGTTGCTTCTCACCTCCTAGCACCAGTTGTCTCTGGAAGAAGAAAATCCTTAAAACTTGTGTGCTGAATGATTAAGTGGAGGACTTGTAGGCCTGAAAAATATTTTCATACGCTATCTGTTACACAATTGCCTAGTTAAGTAAAAGTGAATATTAGGAGTTGTTATGTGAGATTATGAACGACAAAACATTTAAGAGGATTTTTAAAAAAGTGGGTTGGATGTCCCTTGGGTTGCCTTCTCAGGTAGTTTATAATTGGGATAAGAAGCAGAATTGGATCTGTAGTTTGAAACCCAGATTTGTAGAGAAACTACTACTTTGTAGAAAGCACACCTTGAAAATACTGTCCTCACATAGAATACAGTAAAAACTACATAGTTTCCTTCTATCTTGGGGATGACACTTGGAACTAACTGTGGAAAGGTTAAGCTCAAGCTACAGAGTCCAAACTCTAGGATCACTGTTAATCACACGAACCAGGTGTCATGAAACCTTTTACAGAGGCCAGCTCTGCCATGGTGAAGTATGAAGTTCTTAGGATCTTGTGTTTCCTTTTGAATGCTAATATGCCTATTAATTTCCCTGTTTGTTCCATTTGAGCTGTGGCAGTTAATGACGACAAGTTGTTGTAAAACAGACCTGTGGCACCTAGGGAGAAAAATTGAATTGAAACATTGCCAACTCATTCTCTTTAATTATTGTCAGCCATCAAGTTCGAACTTTAGTTCCCTGATAACCCTGACACATTCAAAACTAATGAGAACCACAGGAAGATTCCACTCATCCCCTCCCATCCTCCCTTAGGGCTTTGCTTCCTTTCTCTAGAGTCCCCTGCCTTCCTCCTTGATTTTTACTTCTAGTCCCTTCTTCCCATCATCTTGAATAGTGTTAAAACTATGGCCAAGAAAGTAGATAATATTTGTTTTTCTTTATGTAAGTGGATTCTCTGATATGAGCAAAGTATCTGTATATAGGAAACTCAGAGCCTATTTTTTCTTTTCTCTTGTGTTTCTATTTTTTTAATTAATAGACTTTATTTTTTAGAACACTTTTATGTTTACAAAAAGATCAAGTGGAAAGTACACAGAGTTTCATATATCCCCTCACCGTACACCCTCCACCCCCACCCCCACAGTCTCTCCTGTTATTAACATCTTGCTTTAGTATGGTGCATTTCTTGTTAGAATCGATGAGCCATTGTTAACGCATTAGTACTAACTGAAGTCCATACTCTGCATTAGGATTCGTGCTTGTGCTCTATACTATAGTTTTATGGGTTTTCACGGATGTGTGACGCATATTCACCAGGACAGTATCATTCAGAGTAGTTTCACTACACTAAGTAACCCCTGGGCTGTACCTATTAACCATCCCTTATCTGTAACCCTTAGCAACCACTATTTTTTTTTTTTTAACTCTCCATAGTTTTACCTTGTCCAGAATACCATGTAGTTGGAATCATGAAGGGTGTGACCTTTTCAGACGAACTTCTTTTACTTAGCGGTCTGCCTTTAAGCTTCCTCCATTGTCTTTTGTGGCTTGAAAACTCATGTCTCTTTGTTGCTGAATGACATCCCATTGTATGCTAATGAGTTTGTTCATTCATTCACCAACTGAAGGGCATGTTTGTTGCTTACAAGTTTTGGCAATTATGAATAAAGCTGCTGTAAACATTCATGTGCAAATTTTGGTGGAGACATAATTTTCAGCTGGTAAGAATTTGTTTAGTTTTGTAAGAAACTGCCAAGCTATCTTCCAAAGTGGGTGCACCATGTTGCATTCCCATCTGTGATGAATGAAAGTTCCTGTCGCTCCACATTCTCCCTAGCATTTGGTGGTGTCGGATTTTTTTTTTTGTTTTCAATTTTAGCTATTCTGATAGATCTGTAACAGTATCCCATTGTTTTAATTTGCAGTTCCCTAATGGCATATGATGTTGAGCACCTTTTTCATGTGCTTACTTGCCATTTATTTGTCTTCTTTGGTAAGATGTCTGTTCAGATCTTACCTTAGTTTTTAATTGACTGTTACTGCTTTAAGAATTCTTTGCATATTTTGAATGCCAGTCTTTTATTTGTGTGTTCTGCAAAGGTTTCCGCCCCCCCCCCCCCCCCCCAATCTGTTTGGTCTTTTCATTTTTTAAAAGTATCTTTGACAGAGTAGACGTTTTAATTAAATGAATTCCAACTTACCACTTTTCTCTTTCGTGGATCATGCTTTTGGTGTTGTATCTAAACCGTCTTTGCCAAACCCAAGCTTGCCTAGCTTTTCTCTGGTGTTATTTTCTAGGGAACAGTTTCTTTTTCAGACTATTGGTTTCTAAAGCTGTGTATAAGTTGATAGAAAGAGAGTGGGTTTTGGACATAAACTGTATAGATTATGTCAATAAATCTAAAATTGATGCTTAAGGAAATGTCAGGTTTTAAAAAGGGTATTTCTGAATAGCATTAACATAAAATAAATGCATTTTAATATTATCTATGTTTTTGATGACTTCCCATATTATTCATAATGCTTCCCTATTTTATGAATTTTTGACACTGATTTATTCTTTTCAGGACATGACTGTCTTTTTATTTAACCTCAAGACTCTGCAATTCTAATATTTTTATGTATATATTTAGGACTTATAACTCAATCTTTGCAAATCTGTCCGTTTTCTGAGAAGCTTTTCTCTAAGGTCTCATACCTTCTTTTAATGATCCCACTGGAGATAGTTTTGTTTGTGTTTTGAATAGGTTAACAGCCCCATTCAGCCGCAATTCTGTTCTAACAGGAATTACACCGTAATAAATAGAGATAGAGATAGACTGGCTGACCAACTTAAACTTCACCATGTAAGGAAAAGATGATGATTTCACTTTTAGATGAAGACTCTCAGGAGAGATGGAAGGAGTCTCTGCATCACTGTGTGTCTTCAGCTTCTCTGAGAGTGAGAGTGCACATGAGCCCATTGTAAGAGGATTTAGGGGACAAGGTAATGATTGAATTCTGAGAAACATTGGTGAGGGTGTTAGGGTGCATTCTAGATATCAAGCAGAAATATGGTTAGAGGGAATGAACTTTGAATTCTTCTGCTCCACCGTAACTTAACTGTTGCTCTCAAAAGCAGGTTAAGTTACGGATCTTGGGTGATCCGGTGTTGTTGGTGTGTGTGTGTGTGTGTGTGTGTGTGTGTACGTGTGTATATGTATGTGTACATACATATATATATATAAAAGAAACTGGTTCAGACTCTCCTGGGCTCTACCCTTGCATTGAAAACTAACTCCAAGGATGATGAAATTTTTTTAAGTTTATTTATTTTTGAGAGACTGAGACAGAGCATGAGCAGGGGAGGGGCAGAGAGAGAGAAGGAGACACAGAATCCGAAGCAGGCTCCAGGCTCTGAGCCATCAGCACAGAGCCCGACGCAGGGCTCGAACCCATGGAGTGCGAGATCATGACCTGAGCCGAAGTCAGACGCGTAACTGACTGAGCCACCCAGGCGCCCCTGAAAATTTCAATGATGATAGCTGTCCACATAGCAGTCTTGTGAGTCACAGTGCTCCAGTATATATTGTTTGGCGGCCCGACGGATTTGTCACCCTGGGCTTGTCTAGCCCCACCTAGGAGGTTTACTTTGGTTCCTCTTCTGTGTTGTGTTCCCCATGTGTTACGTTACATGCATTCCTCAACGTTTTGCAAACTCAGACTTTTGTTAGAGGAAGTATTGCAATAGTTCCTTGAAAGAGAATGTGCCTTTCATTCATCCTTGCACTTGTTTGATAGCATGGATCATGTGTAAAAGTCTAGAACGCTGAAGGCATTGTTTCATTGCCTGCCCGACCATGCAGTGGCCTGTATAGTTTAAGACCATCTAATCCCTGATCCTTTATATACCATCTAGTTATTCCTCTCTGGAAAGTCATAGATACTTCTTTGTCCCCAATATTGTTAAATTTTAAAATACAGTGTCTTTCTCTTGTTTTATTTTCATCTTGCTGGGCACCTGTCGGGCCATTTTAGTTTGAAGCTAATGTTCTTCAGTCTAAGAAAAATTTTTTATTTGGTTTATTTCTGGTAATTATTCCTTTCTCTTTTCTCTGGTTTTTGAAATTGCTATTATTTGAATGTTCAGCCACTTGGCTGAGTCTTATTTTTCTTAGCATTTCTCTTGTATTTTATGCCTCCTTGTATTTTTGCTCTACTTTTATGGCAATTTCCTCAACTTTGTCTTCTATTATTTCTATTAAACTGTATTTATTCTATCAATTTTTTATTTTCAAGAATTTTTTTTTTCTGAATGGTGTTCCTTCTCCTTTTTCTTCCTCCTATTACTTATTTTTAAATAGTTTTTTAAAAATGTTTATTTATTTTTGAGGGAGAGACAAAGCATGAGTGGGGGAGAGACACAGGGAGAGAGGAAGACACAGAATCCGAAGCAGTTCGAGGCTCCGAGCTGTCAGCACAGAGCCCGACGCAGGGCTCGAACCCACGAACCACGAGATCATGACCTGAGCCGAAGTCGGACGCTTAACCGACTGAGCCTCTCAGGCGCCCCCCTCCTATTCTTTATCTTCTTTTAATACAATCTGTTTATATTTCATAGATGGAATATTTTATTTTAACTCTTTGAGGATTCCCCAAGAGGAGGCTTCAGATCTCTTTCCAAAAAGGCAGGGTTCTGGCTACTAGCTTTGGAGAGCCTAGTGAGGGAAGAAGTCTGGGGATCTGTATTCTGCAGATAGTCAGTAAGTCCCCATTGTCTATAAAGTAATTGTACCTGCTAAGAGTGGCTGGTGGAATCTAGTGATCTATTTTAGCTGCCCCCTCCACCCTCAGTTCTTGAGGCATGTGATGCTGACAGTTTGCAAGATTTCTGAGGGTTTTACTGTAAAAATCATGTTGGTTCTCATCATTCCCATCCATGGTTTAGGACTGGACTCTATAGGGGCTGTGGGTCATTTACCAATTTTCCATCTGCTTTATCTGTTACTATCTTCTCACTGTTTCTCCTCTTTTTTTCTTGGTTTATGTCTTTAAAAAACCCATTTACTGTAATTTAGTAGCATTTCGGACAAGAGAAAAGGAAGTATTAAATCTGTCGTCAGAATTGAAAAACCAGCTTGGTTTTTATTGCTTAAAACCTATAAATTCCATTTGATCCCTGCAATACAAGTTCCATTATGTAGGCTGAGTATTGGTTGTTGCTTATTGGAGTCGAATAAAATCTTTAAGGCCAAAATAAGATGAATCATCAGGATTGGGGATAATGACTCTAATGCTCAAGTGACAACCACCTTCTTTGCTCTCAATTAATATGAAGGAAACTTCCCTGAAGTGGTAGTTAGTTGTCAGTATTGTAAAATGAAGGTGATAATTTTCTCTAAATTTCTTTCGCCATCATGTCCAGCCCCAGATGGAACTGTCAGATTACAATATTTTTATACTACAGTTATTTTTCCCATTATGGAAAGAGTAGAAGTTAGTTTTAAGAAAACAGGAATATATCTTATGCAACTACCAGCAATCCTGATAAACTGAAAGATATATGATTATATGTATTTATTTTCTAGCTAAAGTTGTCCTAAAGATAGTAAAGGGAGTATAGGAGAAAGAACATTGATGTTTTGGTTATTCATTTTTAAATACAGCGTTGCATTTAATCTTCATAAAATCCTAGAAGAAACCCATCCTAAATACCATAGTCTTCACTTTAAGGATCGAAGGAATTGAGTAACTTGTAGGACCAAAGAGCTAATGTGAGTAATTCCGTAAGATTAAAGCGGTGCTGAGATTTGAATTCAAGAGGGAATGACTATACACCCTTTCTACTGCACACTGCTCCTTTCATAGGATATATTTGACAACAAATTGTCAGTAATCATGGTATGAAATTGTGGCAGAGAATGCCCCTTTTTTTTTAAGCCCAATTAATAGCTAACATCAATCAAAAGCACTCTTTCTCTTACTTGACTTCTAGAGGAATAATGCAAAGTAGCTGATTTTATACTTATAGTAGAAACAAATGACAGATCTTTGAGAACTTTTTCCCAGCTCTGCCTTCTTCATTCTAGGTCTGGAATATCTACTGTCTAATTGTAGTTTGAAATATCTGCTCGAAGTGCATTGAATTTGTGACCGGTTTTACTCCAAGCATTGATAATAGAAGGAAATCAGAGACATTCACAGGATTCCTGCATTTCTATAAAACGTGTCTCTTAATTCAAGTAAATAGATGATATTGACAAATTTTATTTCTCTACGTTGGCACGTTTGAAATTAAGAGAAAACATCGAGCCTGGGTGGCCCAGTCAATTGGGCAGCCGACTTTGGCTCAGGTCATGATCTCACAGTCTGTGAGTCGGTGAGTTCAAGCCCTGTGTTGGGCTCTGTGCTGACAGCTCGGAGCCTGGAGCCCGCTTTGAGTTCTGTGTCTGCCTCTCTCTCTGCACCTCCCCTACTCTCACTCTGTCTCTGTCCTCTCAAAAATGGATCAACATTAAAAAAATTAAAAACAGAGAGTAAACATCACTGAACAAGATTCTAACATGGGCTATATCATGTTAGTTACGGCTGTATTTTATTTCCACAACATTTGACTGACTTCTAGGCAAAAATTCTAGATTTTCCTCCTCATTCCTCAAGTGATAGAAATCTTTATTCTCTCCTTACTTCGGTAGGTAACCTATGTAGGCTAGCTGAGGATGATTACTTTAATCAGTACTTTTAGGAATCTCCTCACTGAATTTCCCTTCCATTTCATTTAAAGATGCATGATTACCATGCTAATGGCTTTTCTGATGTTTCTGTTTATATTCAAAGAAAAGAGACAAGGTATTTCTCCAGATTATTATTTCCTCCAAACATGGGACACTTTACAGGGCTCCTCATGCTTTTGCCTACTGACTGTCTTGCTTAGCTTCTGAAAGAACAGGTAAAGGCAAGCCCTGGGTCCAGTACATGCTCCCTCTCCTGCTGCAAACCTTTGTTTCTTTGCCTCCCCTGGAAAGCCGACTCAGCCCTGAAAGACATACTTTCTCTTTCACGCTCGAACATGCTCTAAGCCCTTCTCCCTCTTTTCATAAACTTTTTCTGAATGTCTACCGTGGCTCTACCAGGCATTATGGTTGTGAAGGCAAATGAGCATTCCTGATGAGAGAGTTCATACTGAGTCATATGCCTACATAATTCTACAAGATGATGGACGCTTTCAAGACTTACGTATGCAGGACGTGGTTTCCACTAGAGAGGTCCGTACCACACCCCGTTCCTCCAGGTTGCCAGTCTAGGAGGTAATACTGAGAAACAAGTGATTTCTTTATCTCTAGACTACCCTCGCTTCTCTAACTAAAAGAGCCAGCGGGGCTTCATATCTTATGGAGAGCCTAAAACTACCCTTAGGCAAGAATTAGTCTCTCTGTCCTGTAGTTTTCAAATGACTAAGCTCATACTTTTATATACCCTATTACAGTTATTATTTTTTGTGTATCTGCATGTCTTCTCTACTACTTTGTGAGTTCCTCAAGATTTTTCCATACATTTTAAATGTATTTTATTTCTCTATTGTTAATTTTTAATGCCCTCCTGTTTTGCGCTTTCAGACCTGTATTGATGATGAGGCTTTAAAAAGTCAGTGAGTGAAAGATGTTAGAAAATCTTCAGTGAACACCACTGGCATATCATGTGCTTGCCAGTCTCTAGTCGGTTAATTCAAAATTTTGAAGGGTGTTTGTTATGTTATAAATTTAATAGTGTCACCATACTTTTAAAATTAGAAATAGGCAATACATTTTTTTAAGTTTGGGGAAGGAGGCTGTTTTTCAGTACTGCAGGAATCTTACGGTTATATCTGAGGGGGGAGGTTCTAGCCATCAAAGTCCTTGTATAACATTTACCACCTCCTAAATATATAGGGTGTTTAAGGCACATAAGAGCTTTTCCTGTTTCCTGAAGCCCTGTTGCTATCATGTTTACACTGGCCGTCTTTAAGATCAGTTGGATTTTTAAGCTGTAAACCTAGGAGCTTTTTTGTTTTTGTTTTTTAAACATTTTACGCCTATTTAGTTCTGGTGGTGGCCAGCAGGTGGCAGCACCTCCGGGAGGGAGTCTCTTGACTAGGGAACCATTGCAAACTGACAGAAAGACTAAGCCCGGTGCATTCGGGAGGGAAAGGGGGTAAGTGTCCAGAATCATGATTTTTAAATTACTCTCTGGTGGTACATTGACTATTGAAAATGCAGGCATTGATGATTAGCTGGCTGTGAGCCCCCTCCTGGTCCTGCCAATCCACTGTTTCCATGACATTACCCTCCGTACGTGGGCCACCAAGACAAAAGGAAGGCTGGCCAGGTGGCCAGGGACAGCACAGATCATGCAAGGAAGGGAAGGACAACTGCAGAAATAAAGAGACTGGGTCACAAGGAAGGCTTAAGGAGAATTTGGGATAATGAAATGTCCAAAACACTACTTACATTTCTGAGATACTTTTTTAACCATAAGAAACACATTTTGCCAATCTAGAAAAATCAAATCTGTTATTTTAGACTTTTCTCTTTCCTTCACCCGTAGCTATCCCTCTGGGTATTCTAGTCGTGCGTGGAGACTGTGACTTGGAGACTTGCCGTATGTACATAGATCGCCTACAGGAGGTGAGTTTCTTTAGCCAGTTGTTTGCTCTCAGTTTTCCATTTCTGTAAGCAATTACCAACCGTATATATTTGCTTCTGAAATGATGCATTTGAGAAGGAAATGGAAACGTGGCGTCCTTGTCTTTTAAGCATCGACCAGATCGTCTCTCTCCCCAGCCCCCACTGCTATTTTCCCTCCTCCCGTGGTTGAAATGGGAAAGAAGGTTGCTCTAGTGTGACCCATAACTATAGCTTGGAACTTCTTGTCTTCTTGCCACACTGCGTTATCTGTATTTTTTGAGCTATATTGAATTTCCAAGGGCCCTGATGAATAATGAAGGAAAACAGAGAGTTAGGTGGTTTAATGTTTTGTATCTAGCACAGACTTCTGTCAGAGATCGCTACGTTTTTTAAAAATATAACTTCTACAGGAAAGAAAAATCTTCTATACCTCAGAGAAATTTGTGTCAGAACACAGAGGAATTCTCGATTCTTTCCCTCAATCTGGCTTACCGTAGAGGAAGACAATGGAGGAGTCCTCATAAATCGCATTCTCATGAATTTGAATTGCACCAACAAAGCCAGGGACCCAAAGCCATCCCTGCAGTGGTCACTGATTGTTCTTGCAATACTTTGACGGGGAGTATTCCCTGTCTTTATTCTACAAATGGCGAAAGCATAAACAATCACTTCTTTCATTGTTTTTTTTTTTTTTTTTTTTTGATGAAAGATGCACATTAAAACATTTATTTTCTGGATGTGGTCTAGACATTGCTATTTTTAAAGCTACTGGGTAATTATGATAGATACCACCAGATGAACAACTCCCTTCTAGACGACACATTCTACATAAGTAAATACCACAAATAAAGAAGATATATAGAACTTAAAATCCCTTCAAATTGTAGCCACTTAGCTTTGAACATTAGATTCTATTTCTCCTGATAGAAATAAATACAGGCAGAAGGCATAAAGTAAGGTGAAAAATTATGACTTTTTTTCTTCACCATTTTTAAGGATAGAAATGGAATTGTGAATACAATATATTTTGATGTAGATACCAGATTTTGAATACTGATATGGGTGAGAGAAGAAAAGTCAACAAATTTTACCCTTGTGGTTTCATTTGGCTGTTTTTACCAAGGATAACTTTAACATGTTAAAATTTGTGGACTTTGTAGTGTGTGACTCAGGCCCCAATAAATATTCCTGGAACACAAAATGTCTCATTTTTCAAAATAATGGTTTTATGTTATTGTGAAACCTCGCTCAAAAAACCTGCAATAAAAAGGCAAATCACAAACGATACCAAACCTTTTTTTTTTTTTAACTCATAGGTAATTTAAGATTTCACAGTAGCAAACTACATGACTGATGGATTGACTTTGTTGAAAACTAACTTATTAGCTTGCTTATAATACCAATATTCAACTAAAAGTAGGATTAAAAAAAAAAGAATGAATGAACTCAAAGAGAAATTTTAAAACTAAGTTAGACACAGAGAAAGTTGGTAAAGCCCCGTGGGAAGCAGGTATGGGGACAAAGGAACCCAGGATTGCCGACATCTGTAAATAGAATCACTACACTCATTAACAAGGAAACCTTCAGGACATGACCACGGTGACAACTTGGTTATAAAACTTTATAAAGGGATTCAGACTCTCAGAATCTGCCAGCAAAACCTCATTAGTTTCAACCCTATTAATTTGCACTTCGTGATAATGCAGAGGTGGCCAACGATTTTCTCTTCACCGACTATGAAAACCCATGTTTGCCTAGTACTTCTCGGTATAAACGCAATTACTGTGACAGCTTGTATTAGGTCTAAGATGAATAAATTCTTCCTAAGTACTTAGAGGAATTTTAGAGACTTTCTTCATAAGCCAAAAGTTCAGGTGCAAATTAAATATGACCTCTTTTTTATTAAAATGGGCTGTTTTTTACTTTTGGTCTTCTTGATCCTTGGCATTCTATCACTAGACATCTAAACCATTCTATCACATCTAAACCATTTAAAATTTACAGATTTCAGTAGCTAAATGGCCTTTCTTCTCTCAGTCCAGCTTGATATGCTTTTGTTATTTGGGGCATTATCTTCTTTGTTTAACCTGGATGCATTTGGAAGAGTTAGGTACTTTCTAGCGGAGTTTAATAATATTAAATTGGGTGTTCAGTTGATAGAGTGGTAGAGACAACTCGTTAAAACTCATTTTAAGGTATGGATTTTTTTTTTCCCATTTTCCCATTAGGACCTGCAGTCAGTTTCTTCTGGCTCCCAGAGAGTTCATTACCAGGTAACACATAATTGAACCCCCTTCTTTTTTTTACCCCCTTATCCCCCAAAAAAGAAGGTCCATCTTTCAATCAATGCTTCATTTGGACTAGAGGCCACATCTTCCCTAGGGATAGAGTTTACTCTAAGAATCAAGTGAAGTGGACATTCTGATTCTTTTACAATTTCCTGGTTTTGGACAATCCTAGTATAGCACAAATTTGGATTGTGAACTTTCTCCCAGATCATTTAGAAAAGATTATAAAATGAAGTGCTTTTAATGACAAATATTAGAAACTCAATTCACACTAGTTTGACGGGGAAAGTGTCTATTAGTTCACATCAGCAAAAAAGTTCAGATCAAGGGTGGATTTAACGTACGGTTTGGCCATGCTTCATGCTCCATTTTTCTGCTGGTCTTTCTGCTCTGTTCTCTTCTTTCTGTCAATTTCACCTCTGAACTAGATGTTTCCGTGTCCAAGATGGCTGCCATTAGCAACCAGGGCTGCATGTGTCTTCTTCACATCCAGGAAAGTGAGTTCTCTGTTTCCCACAACCATCAAGCAGATGTTCTAAAATGCAGTCTGACTGGTGCATCCTGGTCTTTTGGACAGGATCTAAGAAACCCAGCCTGCCTGTCTCTCGTGATCCACATCAAGTCCACAGGAGAACACTCAGATATCCTTTGCCCCAACAGTCTCTGGGAGGGCTGTTACCTCCCCACTTCCCTGCCCCTACTCTGCTGTACAGGCCTCTCCAGCCATCCTCTTAGAAATTAGATATCTCAGGCACGGTTCAGATCCCATTGTGCAGTATACCCCAGACTATGGGGGGCAAACTCAAAGCTCTGAGCAGTCCCGGTAAAGTCCTTTGCTCTGAGAGGTCAGTCCCCTTCCCTGCGGGAGGGTGTGTGGGAGTCAGAGCATGCCAAGACTCCCTCCAAATACCCTGTCCTAGACCTTTTCATAACTCCATGTGGGGGACAGGTGTTTAAAGATGTCTAAATCTGTGAATCCTGGTTTAGTACCTCACATTTGTTTTTGGTTTCTTTTATGCTGCACCTGAAATTTGCACCTGAATATCTTTTTGTGTAAACAACAATGTTTAAAAACTTTATACCTTGCAACATCTTGGTAGCTTCTCCACCTGCCAGTGGATAATGCCCTGGGTCCAGGCAGCCTAATTATCCTGATGCTTAATGACAGAAATAGCCTTGGTGTTCTTGTTTGTTTGTGGGTTTAAGTTTCAAACAAAGTACCCCACTATTCAAGAGTCCTTTCTTCCATCTGGCTGCAATAAAAGGGATAGGAATTCACTTAGGGTGTGTTTACATTGAGGAAAAAAAAAACAACTCTAGTTCTGAGACTGTTGTTTATCAACCACGAAAGGGTAAATTTCCACTTTATTTTTAGATAGAGCACAACATTCCTCCCAGTAGCTACTTGCATATTTACCTAAAGCCACTATTTCAGTTTCATTTTATTTTTAAAAGTTCAGTACTTTTAGAGGCTAGGGCTGATCTCTGCTCTTTAAAAATTGACCTATTACGCATAAGATTTTGTGAGTCTGTTTGTGTTTTTAAAGAGTTTGTACTCTTTTCTCATGGATGTTTTGCATCTTTGCATTTTTATTTAGACATTTCAGATATTTATTCTGACTAGTTTTATGAGACCAATACTATTTATTACCCTGGCTTATTTGATACAGTTATTTTGCTGTGAGAGTTGTGACAGGTAGATATTTTGTACTGTGTTTTCTCTATACCACGTTTGTGTGTGTTTGTGCAGAGATCAGGAGGTGGTTGTTTCATTTATTATTTGGTAACAAAAACGTGCAGAAGAATTAGTGGTATTTATTGACCATATCAAAAGTTTGCTGTGTTTTTGTTTGCTTGCAGTCAAGTCAAACTTGGGTGTCAAAACTGTTGTATTATCAATGTCACTTCAGAAGATTTTATGCACTGACCATACAGGCTAGCCAAGGCAGTGGCCAAACTTCAGTGTCTGGAGTATTATGTGCCCCCACCCCTCCTTGCAGAAGTATAAAAATCAGGGGCCTTTGGGTATTAAGGGAGGAGTGGAAAAAAGATCTAGGGCCTAAGCCCAAGATCTGCTCACTGAACAGGCAGCTTAAGTGAGAGAGACTGTTGGAATTAACATGGCCAGAGAGTAGGGAGAGGGTGGTGAGGAAATTTCCTGAGTGGAACAAAGGAGAGCTGGTTAAGGGAAGGAGTTGGGGGAAGATGAATGTACATGTTTGCTTGGGATCTTGGGCAGTCAGGAGGAGGAGGAGTGAGTGAGTGAGAGGGGTGGTGAATAGAGAGTTCTGTTTTAGCCACACTGATTTTGTTATGCCCATTAGATCCAAGAAGTTTGGGTGTGTAGGAAATTAGATGTATACATTTTAAAGCTCAAAAAATTCAGGCCTGGAAATAGAAATTTGCACATTGTTAGGAAATGGATGGTATTTAAATGATGAGGCTGGAGGACATCACCCAGGGAGAGTTTAGATAAAGAGGAGGGCTTGAAGTCATAACACCATGTACTAATGGGTCGAAGGTGATATCGTGAAAGCCAGGAGTGAAATATGTTTTAGAGAAAGAGGAAATGGTGAATTGTGTCATTGCTGCTGAGAGGCTGAGATGAAGGAGACTGGATTCTAAAATACTCTGAGGATGTGTAGAAAAACCATGGGATAGAGGTGCTGTTAGCTTTTTTTTTTTTTTAATGTTTATTCATTTTGCAGGAGAGCGAGGGTGCAAGTGGGGGAAGGGCAGAGAGCGAGAATCCCAAGCAGGATCCATGCTATCAGCTCAGAGCCTTTTGTAGGGCTCGATCCCATGACCATGAGATCACAACCAGAGCCAAAATCAAGGCACGCTATGATGCTTAACCAACTGAGCCACCCAGGCACCCTGGGGTGCTATTAGTGTTAAGAAGAAAGTGACCAAACCAACTGGCAGGAAATGATTAAACTGGCAGGTAATATTTTTTAAGATTTTTTTTTTTAAGTTTATTTTCAAAGAGACAGGGACAGTGTGAGCAGGAGAGGGGCAGAGAGTGAGGGAGACACAGAATCCCAAGCAGGCTCCGTGCTGCTGCCAGCCCAGAGCCCAACGCAGGGCTTGAACTCATGAAACCGTGAGATCATGACCTGAGCTGAAACCAAGGGTTGGATGCCTAACCAACTAAGCTGCCCGGGCGCCCCTAAATATTTGTTTCCTAATGCAGAAACTGATCATGTCAGACTCTGTAGTCTGTCTTGGTGTAGGGGTGTGGGGGGTGATGTAAGAGAGAGAGACCTGTCAGAATGTCTTAAATGCTTTGAAATGGACTTTTTTGTGGATGAGATGGCACTAAATAAACTTGGAGAATTAACTGTGACAGAATGAATAAATGCAAGTAAGTTAAATAAAAAAAACAACTTCAGAAATTCCTATCAGCTCACTAATGGGCAGTTGGCATTTTAGCTGTTTTCTAAGGCTAGGAAAAATTCAACAGAAAGCACAGCATTCTGTATGAGTATGAGTGCCCAAGTCACCTTATTAGCGAGGCATATGGCAGTTCCTAGCCATTTAGGCATGTCATTGCTTTGGTTTCTTCTTTTACTAAATTCAGAGTGAATTGCCAACAAAGCACGAAGGCTCAAAAATGACACCTTGTATTAACCTAACAAGGCATTATGGGTTATCCAAGAATGTGCTGGATATTTATAGCCTGCTGAAAATCCCTGCCTGCACTGTCTCTGAGGCCCAAATACAAAGCCCCTCCATCTTAATGGCATCTCTTGTAACCTGTAACTCATAAGTTAGACAAGCAAAATGCACGGTGCTGGCAGATTCAGGATATTCCTGAGCTTCACAGATAAAGGAGAAGTCAGAGAGAAATTGAACTCTGCCTACCTAGTTGATAGAAATGCCTCTTGAGGCCACCTGACTATGAGATAATTCCTTCTCTGCTGCCGCCCTGGTCTTCACATATCCCATTTTAACCCCCAAGTCATTAAGCGAAGGAGCAGAAGTGGACGCAACTGTTCCACTGATTCTCAACAAGGGGGAGATTTTGCTCCTTTCTATGGGACATTTGGCAGTTTGGACATTTTTGTGTGTCACATTTAGGAGAGGTGATGCTGCTGGAGTCTGTTGAGTAAAGGCCAGGGATGCTGCTAAACATGTTACAATGCACAGGACAGCCGTTCACACAGCAAGGAATTATCTGTCCCCCTACTGTCAGCAGTGAGGGCCTTGAGAAGCTCTGAGTCATTCTAATGGCTCTCAGGACATGACTGGGGACCACAGGCAGATGTAAGTCCTAGATGAGAAGAGGAAAAGAAAAAGGAGCAGGAAGAGAAAAAATAGTGCAGGAAAACAGAGGCATCTGTGGATATGGCAGAGAAGAATAAACAGAGAACCATGGGTAATAGAACCAGGAACAGTTAGGGTTTTTTATAGACACTTAGTTTCCCATTTCCCCTGGGTAGTGCTCCATGAGGTACTGATGTAGTTGCCACACAGGAGCGTGCCTTCCAAAATATTATGAGCTAACAATTTGAGCTGTAAAAAAAAAATACAATAGGATTCAAAAGCAGCTGCAAAAAAGGAATCCATCCAGGTGATTCTTCTTAAGAATTAATTTACTTAGGGGCACCTGGATGGTTCAATGGGTTAAATGTCCAACTTCAGCTCAGGTCATGATCTCATAGTTCAGGAGTTTGAGCCCCACATGGGGCTCTGTGCTAATGGCTCCAAGACTGGAGCCTGCTTCAGATTCTGTGACTCCTCTCTCTCTGCCCCTCCCCTGCTCGCTCTCTCTCTCTTTCTCTCTCTCTCTCTCCCCCCCCTCCCTCTCTGTCTCAAGAAGAAATAAACATTTTAAAAAAGGATCTAAAATATTTTTAAAAAGAATTAATTTCCTTAAAACTAACACCAGAATGGCTGGAATATTTCAAAATAGATGGAACATTTTTAGAAAGTTCTTTCATCCTTTAGAAATGTCTGTCACTTCCATAAGAAAAAACTCTTGGTCAGATCTGAGTCTGTATCAATTTGTTCATCCTCTGATCCTTTTCCCCCACTTTACATAACTACGTGATCTTCTGGGAGATAGATCTATATATGCCATCGGAGGCTATCCTAGACAGACAGCCCTGCTCACAAATACTTGATCTGTTTCTCCTCTCTTCATATTGACTATCCTTATTCATCTCTCTCCTTTCTCTGAAGCCTCTTTCTCCTTAATTTGTTTTCTGGATTTTAGAAGTCTTTCAATGGATGGGTTAAAACAAGTTTAAAGGAGTCGTCCTGGGAATTAATTTATCTTGTCTTAGAGAAGGACAGGGGCTAGCTAGGAACTTAGTATTGTTCCTTCAAGCTAGATCAAAGCTGTCAGCGATGGATCAAATGAAGAATTAAAATAAGACTTGCCTGGGGCCAGGTCTGTTGCAAGTGAAGGCAATACTGCTAATGACACATGCACACAGTAGTTGTTGTGAATAGAGGACTTTCTCACACGGAAGGGCTCTTAAAAATGTTTGAATATCTCTCATTGTCATCTTCTACTACCATCATTATTTCTTCATTTTTCAAAGCTACTTTTGGAAATGGGCATCCCATTTCTATTTCTGCTGCTGTAGGAGCTATAGTAAAGTAGGTTTGAGGAGGAAAGTCGCTTATTTTTTAATTTTTAAAAAATTTATTTTGAGAGAGAGAGAGCATGAGTAGGGGAGAGGCGGAGAGACAGGAATAGAGAGAATGCTCTGCTCTGTCAGCACAGAGCCCAAAGTGGGGCTCTAACGCGTGAACCATGAGATCATGACCTGCGCTTAAATCAAGAGTCAGGTGCTTAACCGACTGAGCCACCCAGGCGCCCTGAAGAGAAAGAGTTTTGAAAGATAAAAATAATAGTAGCAAGTCTATTAATTGGGATTATAGTTGGATGGAGATGTTTAAACATGTGTTTGTAATCCCTCATGGATCTGTTCACCGAGGATGAAGAGAGATGTTTATACAACTTGGTGATGAATGGAGAAAAAAAAAATGAATAGATGGGTTGGGCTGGAAGATGATCAATGTAAAAGTAAAGTGGTTATTGACTGGACATTATTGAATAAAGCAAGGATTCCCAGCCCAAAGGGACTTCTGGTTTGCCTCTTTGCCCCTTCCATCTTCCCTAAGTTGTATGAAAGGAAAAAAACATTCCTTCACAGGGAAAGTATAGTTAAATGCTAGGTGAATACTGCCTAATTGAATTAACTACTGGAGTGTGTAACGGGGCTGCTGTGCCTTCATTAAATTATGCGCGCATCAGCTATGAGTAATTGAATGTAAATTAAGGGCAAGTTTGCCATATGCGTGCCAAATAGCGGTTCAGATAATTTCCTTATCAATTACATGTAATTGATGCCAGTTGACTTTCAAAAATATATATGTATGAGAAATAACAGGTTTACTTTTGTGCACGTGGCTGTATTTTTAGCATGAGAAACTGGTTTGCCATTAGCATACATACATTTAGCATACATACATTTAGCATACATACATGCTAATGTATGCCATTAGCATACATTTAAAAAATTCATATTATCAGGGATTGTTTTGAAATGAATCTGTTAATATTATTCATTGAAGGAGCATGCAATTTTAGGAGATTATTACACTTAAAACAGAGAGGAGCGTGGGATGTCCAGGGCTACACGATGCAGCCTGCGTTACAAGACAAGGACAGTCGTATTCCTTTACATCACACCATTTATATGAAGAAAATACCAGAACATAAAATGAGCAAGTATCTTATCTCTTTGATGAATCGAAGATTTGATGATGTCGTTTGAGAGGACTGAAGAGACTAGAAGCCCTGAATTAGCACCAGAAGCATCGGTGGCATTGTCAGGTTCATCATGTGAATCTCCCGTGCAGTGTTGCTACATTCACACAATTGCATTTCTTAACTGGCTACAGCCAGATTGCTTTCGAAAGGTGCATGTTTTTAAGCTCGTTCTTGCTTCTATCAGAAATTGAGTCTCTTTACATTTATTTTCGTGCGCAGCATTCACAAAGCCAACATCTTCCCGGCCACTCTTGTTTAGTGATGTGGATGTTGCCGTGTTCACCCTAGAGGGTCCATGAAGCCCAGGTCTGCCCTCGGGGCCGATATTCGCCCTCCTGTGAGGGGCTGTTTTGTTTTTCTCACTTCCCCTTTCCAGCTCCAGTCTGACTTATAGTCTGCACTGCACCGTTGGTCACCCTCCTGCCGCCCCTAAATCCAGGATTCCCTAATGCCAGGGCCACCTGCTCTACCTGTGTGCCAGGCCCAGTGTGAGGATACGGTGAGCTGTTGACGTGATATGAGGTACATCCCCCGCAACGTGTTAGCGATACCAGTTAATTTCAAACAAAATTATCTCAAATTCAATATTACCTCCATACTATCACTTGTATTTTGATTCTCTCTCCTTTTTTTTTTTTTTTTTTTTTTTTTTTTTTGAGTAGGAGAGAAAGGGATGTAGATAGACAAGATGTAGGAATTATCTGAATTGTGGTCACCTAGTCACGAATGTGGTCCGTCAGTAGTGAAGAACGTCCGCGTAGGAAGAAGTTTATGGACCCTGGCTTTAAGTTACTGTGAATTATTTGTCAATAATCATCTCTTTATTCCTGCTCCAATTTTAATCCATCCACATAGGCATTGGTCTTTGATACTAATGTCCTCAAGGTATTCCTCTTTGACTTCCATTAGCTACTTGAGTAGTGAAGTCTGACAGATTTTATGATCTTGGCTTATCTTAATTTTCCGATTATGTATAATTCTAGACTTCTCTTTGGTTTTTAAATCTCCACTCAAAGTAGACCTTAGGACCACACCTTTCTAGTGTGCACCTTTTGGTACCTTTCTGCAAGTTTATACAAACACAGGCATACCTGGATACATATTTGGTTTTTCTCTTTTTGATAAAAATGGATTTACCTTCTTTGTACTTATTTTTAATAGTAATATACCGTGGAGATTATGCTTTGCTAATAAATGAAGCTCTAACTCAGTTTTTAAAACTACTACTCCATTCCATGGTATGTATTAACACTGTCTCTCTGGATAGAAATTTAGGTTATATACAGTTTTTGCCATTGTTTTTCTAAACAAAATTGCAGTAAGCATAGTTGTGCAGATTTGAAAATAAAGTTGTAACAGAAGTGATAATCATGTCACATGCTAAACAACCTGTTAATATTGGTCATTCCTATGGAGTTGAGAATTGCAACCAGGTAACTCTTACAGCAAACTTCTCTTACACTATGTAATCATAATGTCACTTACATGAATTTGTTTCAGTTTCTCCTCTCTGGATTGTGGTTCACTGTACTCATTGATTGCCATATTTAGGTGGGATTCTTAAGCACATGGAAACGTGGGGATGGAAAGTGCCCAAACAATGTGACCAGAGAATTTGAGAGAGGAAGAATTCTGAGTTACCAGGCAGTGAACTCTGATAAGAAATACAGATTAGTTTGACAGTTAAGGAAGGCTGAAACTATGAAAAATCCTTCAATGCCATTTGATCATTTCAAATTTCTTCATGTTTTTGCTTGAGCTGAGTCAAAAAACAACTTCTCTCAAACTTGACCTGCATAAATTCCACCCACCCCTCAAAACCCCCAGTAATTCCTCTAGAAGCCGTAAAACTAAGTATATAAGACCATGAGCTTTGAAGTACAAGAGGCCTGTGTTTGAATCGCACCACTAAATAGCTGGGTAATTCTGAGAGTTTACTTAAATTCTCAGAGCTACCGCTCATTTACAGCTCACTTTTAGGTAATGGAGAGGAAGTTCAGGAAGAGTAGTGGGGATAGGGGCGTCTGGGTGGCTAAGTTGGTTAAGGCTCTGACTTTGTCTCAGATCATGATCTCACGGTTCATGAGGTTGAGCCCTGTGTCAGGCTCTGTGCTGACAGCCCAGAGCCTGGAGCCTGTTTCGGATTCTGTGTCTCCCTCTCTCTCTGCCCTCCCCCGCTCACGTTCTGTCTCTCTCTCTCAAACATAAATAAACATTTAAAAAATTAAAAAAAAAAGAGAGTAGTGGGGCTAGATGCTAGGAGAAGTGGACAGGGGCTAGATCATACAGCCTTCTTAATGACACACTGGACGTGCCCCAAGAACATGACTTAAAATCAGCCTACCGAATGCGACAGTAGCCTAATATTCCTAAATGAACTCTGTGGAAGTGGCCAGGGAACCCTAAAACCAAGAGGATGGTTCTGTGAATTTGATATAATCTCTCCCATACATATATACTTCTAAGGGGAAATGTTTCCAAATATAGACTATTAAGTAGATACAACAACATAAAAAGATTGGTGGTCTAGGTTTTATTCAGTACAGAGCCACCAAGGAATACAGAAGTAGAGTTATGTTGATGTAAAACTCTCCAAAGTGAAAAAAGAACATACTGTAAAAGGAGGAAAGGAAGGAAAGTTTACCAGTCACCAAATGGTTACTCACTGAGTAGTTGACGGTTGAGATTATTGTTTCATATCCTTTAGTGACAGACGACGGGCGAGGAGTCAGGGCAGGGGCAGTAGGTGGAGGGCTTCAAGTAGCAGGAAGGATTGAAGGACGTCAAGAGCCAACAACATTCTGCTCTGTTTGACATCATGGCCCCATGTGAGTGGCCCGTATGATTCGGGACTGTGCCTCTCAGCACGTCTTCGCTATATGTCAGCGTATGGCTACCTAGGACCAAAGACTGTTAGCCCCACATTTCAGACCTGAAAGGAAAGGGCCTTCTCAAATGTGAGCTGAGCCTTCCATTTGCTTTCCCTGTTAATATCTTCTGCGATCTTTATTACCAGGCTCCTGTTCTTTGGGCAGCCGACTCAAAATCCGCTTCCCAAAATCGGTGGCTTTTGACAGTATCTAGGAAATAAAATCACACTTAAAATAGCCGTGTCTTGAAAAAAAAAGGTGTTGGAATCTGGCAATGCAGACATATAGCTACTCCAAAAACTGAAATGAGAAGGTGACTTGGGGGCATCCAGGCTGCTTCTCAGGGCAGTGGTCACCCTCGGGAGACACAATCCATGCTTTGTTCATCTTTGTGGCCCTCACATCACATGCCTTGCACTTCATTAGCTTTAATAAATAAAAACTAAAAAAATCAAATAGGGATAAGAGTAATATAGAGCCGTGTGACCCCTGACAGTCCAAATCAGTGAATGAAAAGATAACAATTTTGGTGAAACTAAGTGAATATCAGACACAGTTACTATTGAATGGGGAAAGGGCGGTAAAGAGAAGTGTTCTGAAAAATATTGCTGTTGGTGACAGAAGACATTCAGGGTTAAAGACGATACTGTGTATTTAAGACAATTTATAGCTTCTAATACTGTGAAAAGAGGTGCTGGGTCGCTGATAAATAAAAGCCCTGCAAGCAGCAAACCAAAATAGCATGATTTCAGCCCCCGTTTGATGTCGTTCTTTTTTGCGTGTCTTCTCATACATATCTGTTCGATTTCTGTTCTTGAAAATCCACATTCCGAGCACAAATACATTTATGGATAAAACAATTTTGTGCTGGTGTAGCATCATCTGAATGATCTGGTCTGAGATGTGGTTTGTGTTCCATGAGCCCCAAAGGTGATTAAAGGTCAGAATGGTGTTTAGGTTAAAAAAAAAAAAAAAAAGTCCCAGCTGCCCCAATATTACTTCTGTAGCATAATAATATCAGCCTATCAACATGTGCCGGCCAGTGGGTTAAGCATTTTACATATCCTTTCATCTGTTTCTTAGAACTCTTTACAGTATATACTTGGGTAGCCATTTTACAAATGAGGTATCTAAGGTACAGAATAGATAGGAAATCTCATAGTTAGTAGGTGGTAAAGTCCAGGATTGTCATGTGCACAGGCTGGTGCTCTTGGCCACCAGAATTCCACTGCCTCTGGGCTTGCTATTTGAGGCTGGATCCTGGGCCATTGATTGTACTATTAATTGCTTCTCAATCATACATCTACCTTTCCTAAACACCTCAAGGGCAGAAACACTTTCGTTGTCTCATTTCTTAGTCTGATGATGTCATCCTACAAAAATGAGTTTTCCACCCCACCACTATGCCTGTTGACTTAACTTTTCGATATTAAGAATTTATAGTGTGATTATCTTTACTGCTGTCTTTAGGATTTTATTACTCAAGGGTGGCCAGTGAAAAATCCCTGGTAGTCTATGGATGAGATTCAACATAAGGAGTTTCCTTACCCAAGGTACCTCTCCCTCCTGAGTTCCACTTACAAAATTTTGACATAATTGACATAATTCACAAGGTCAGCTAAAAATGGACCTGTTGGGGAAGACAGTTTCCATTAAATCTAAATGTAATGTAATCACACAACAAACAGTCTTGTAATGATGGCAACCCCAGGTCTGAAAAACTACCCCTCAAGTACCAAATCCAGCCTGCTGCCTGTTTTTCTTTTGTAGCCTGTGAATTAAGAATGGCTTTTAGACATTTAAATGCCTGGAAAAACCCGAAGGAATATTTCATGATTCATACAAATGAACATAAATTAAATTTCAGTGTCCACAAATAAACTCGTATCAGAACACATACGTACACACAAGATCAGTTTCCCAAAGCAGACTTCTCACTAAAAGTAGCTTTTTGCTCAGTTTTTCAACTCAAGTGGAATACAACAACCTCAGCCACCACCAGATTTCCTGTCCCTAGCCTGCTCTTTACCTCCCGTTTTCCCTCCGGTCGTTTAGATGTCCTAGCGCTCAGTTGTGTTGAGTGGCTAGATTTCTTTGTACCTTATTTTATAGATTATTGGTATATTTTGTGGGTGTGCTTTAATTTTGTTCAATCTGCCACATCAAAACATCATTTTAACACTGATTTCAAGTAATTTCCAACTTTTAGGGTTGTGATGCAAGTGAGACCTTTCATCTGTATGTATCTATACATGTGGACTACATTAGATCCAAGGGGAAATTTTTGTTGAGACTTGATGGCTTTTATGTATCTTTTTGACATGTTAAATTTTGAAATAAGAGTTTAATTGCATTGCATTATAAATCCTTCCCAGAATGAGGTAGATAGTAATTGCATTTTTACTTTGGAATTCAAATGCCTTTTAACATAGGACCTCATTATATTAATAATCGTCTCTTTAAGAGCTCACGATTTTTTATTTCGAACAAGGTTGAAAGAGCTTTACAAAAGGAGGGAGAGGATGCAAACCTAGTTCAGGGGAGCTATGTCAGAGAAGTTAGGGCTTTCCTGCACTCCTCTAACCACCTTCTAAGAAAGGCTGCTGTTTAATATGCAGGTGACCAGGAAAGTATCCAATTATTGTTCAATGACATTTTTTTCCGTGAGATTTTGGGATTCCAGGTCACTCTGATAATCTGTAGAAAGCAGTGAAAAATGCACATACACACAGACACACTGAATTTAGCATAAAATTTCAGGGAGTTAAGGATTGTTGAATTTACTTGAAGAGCCATTTGAACCTATTTAAAATATTTGAAAGATCTCTATCCTCTGGCAGCCAATGTGTTTTCACAGGGCAAACTGGTAACATTCTCTTTAAATGGAACTTCCTTAAGGGATTTGAGTTGTAGCAAATGCTTGTGAATCAAGGCATAGAGAAAAGAAATGAACAGAAAATACATAAAATAAATAGTTAAGCACCTGTATAAAACTCCCAAGACACAGACATTCCTACCTAAAAAGGTGCACAGCTATACCAATATTGCTTCACCTGCGTGTGGGAAGCTGGTCACGTGGCTGAGGCAATAGATCAGTCTGCATTTTAGTAACCTAGACTAAATAATATACAATATTCTCCAATTGGAATACTCCAGCAATAACACTATCCATCTTTAGGTTTTTAAAATGATAAATCCAGCATTTCTGTGTTCTTTCAGAGTACATTTTTCCCGAGGGAAATGTGATTGTGTGTGTGTGTGTGTGTGTGTGTGTGTGTGTGTGTGTTGCTCTCCCTGTAGCAAGCACATTTGACATCCAGTTTCAGAAACTGTCCTTGGTGTCTAAGCCATGTTTATCTCTAGCAAAAACAGCCATGCTTCTGTTTAATATCTTTGCCTAGTAGCTTTCATAGTTGTCACTAAATATTTCAAGCCACATTTAAATTTCTTGGCTCATTACATGTCACACCAAACTGACATGTTGGTAACCTTACATGTTCTATAAAAATATATTAAGAACGTTAAGTTTCTGTCAAGCAATATATCACATGTGTCAAAATGTAATTCTCAAAATGATACACACAATTCTCGTACAAATAGGCACTGAGCACGTGTCAAGATTTCATTTGGGGCAATCAGCAAAGCCAGTTCAGAAAAGAGATAAATATCTCTGTATCCACAGCTCCATATATATCCATATCGATATATATTTATAGCTGTACCAATTCTATATACATACATATAAATTTTGGTATTACACCTGAGACCAATGTTTTCTTTATCAAGTTATTAACTTAACTTGCAGAATCCACTCATATTAAAAATTCCATATACCCAAGACTTCTAATAATAAAATGGATCCCTCTTGTTAGGCCTGTGCTTTTAAACCTTTAATGTATATCACTTTCACCTGAAAGATTGCTGGCTTCCACTCCCAGAATTTCTGTAACTCTAGGTGGTGCCAGGGAATTTGTGTTTCTAACAAGTTTCCAGTGGCTGCTGCTGTTCCACAGTTCACACTTTGAGAACCGCTGATCCAAGCATAGGCTTTGCCTGAGGATCAAGTGAGGCCTCAGGGACTGTTGGTCAAAACCCCAAGGAAATCAGTGCAACCTCCGATTGGTTCTCTTATTGTCCCTCTTACATTATCCCCATTTCCTTCTCCTGCCCCGCTCAGTGCACACCAGATCATCCACACCCAGCTGCACCCCAGGGATGCTCCCTATATTGGAGCATCTCAAATCCTAATGTGGGTCAAACTCCCAATGCCTTCTCCACAGAGATCTAGCCTCCCTCCTCATTTGTCCTATTTCTGTCAGTGATTTCAATTTCATGATGAGCCAGGGATAGAATGCTCCAAATCATGTATTGTAAACTAGAATGTGCTTTTTATTTTTAAATTATCATTGACAAGAGTTTCTCTTAGGGAAGATTTTTAGTGTTTGAAAGTTTGGAATCATAAAGAGATAATCCCTTCTGCTTTCAATCTGCCAGTTCCCTAGTCTGTTCCTCTGTGATGTGGCCTTAATTCCTTGTAAGAAATAAAAGCTTCAGAGATATTCAGAAGCTTGGGAACTGACAGTGGTATTAAATCAGGAAGGATGCTGGCCCTGGTGATCTCTTGGTGAGGAAGGATGCTAGTCCTGGTGATCCCTCCTGGTGAAGGGCAGCTTTCAAAGAATGTCTCATCAGAAGCTAGCCTTCTAGAGATTGGGCCAAAATGGTTAAGAGGTAGCTGGAGGCAGGAATTACTAAAAGCATGAGTCAGGAGTTTGGCAGGGCAAGGAAGGAAAGATGAATTTTCAAAAGCTATAACAGGGTCATTTAAGGGAATTTGTTTTGGAGAGGGGGAACCATTGAAAGCAGAAAAGTTAGTGAATTTCTGGGTAGCGGAGAGGGTTTCATTAAGAATACAGAACTAAGTTCGAAAGGAAAGAAGAAGGTAATCTGGAGAGTAGATGAAGTGGTTAGCTTTGAACAGGAAACAAATCTTTTTGTCTAAGCCTAGAGGGAAGAATATGGTTCTCAGATGGCCTTGAGATCACACCTGAGAGGGAGGGAGGACCAGGCATCTGAGAAAGCGAGAAAGCTGGAGAATGCCAAGGTGGATGAGTATGTCGTTGGCTAAGTCAGTGTTGGACAGATCATATTGTCATCAGCCAGCCTGGTAAAACTTTTTTCCTCCTTGTCCACTACTCTGCAGTCAGGTTCAGCGGGATAAGGCTGAGGTAATAATGGCCTCAACATATGCATTGATTTTCTTTGCTTTCATGCAGACAAATTGTCCTGTGTAACAGATGCTACTCTAGTTACAAGGAGATTCAATACTGCATATGGATGGCCTCTTGTGTTTCTTAGATGCTAGAAGTCCATTCTCACCAGGAGATGAGGCTCAATTCTTCCCCATTTTGTTACATGCGTAACCCAAGTGTAAATGGCAGCCAGCTGCCGCTAGTTCCTCAGTTTCACAAAGGGAAGGAAATTCCCTAAAGGAGGTAAATGTCCCCAGTTATATCACTTACGGATGCTTAACAGAACAGTTGAAAACTTCTTGCGTGGTTTTTAAAATGGTTTTGACGTTTACTTTATTTTTGAGAGAGAGACAGAGACAGAACACGAGTGGGGGAGAGGCAGAGAGAGAGACACACACAGAATCGGAAGCAGGCTCCAGGCTCCGAGCTGCTAGCACAGAGCCTGACGCGGGGCTCGAACCCACGAACCGTGAGATCATGACCTGAGCTGAAGTCGGATGCTTAACCGACTGAGCCACCCAGGCGCCCCTTCCTGGATGTTTAATGTGAGAGTTGTTTTAAAGGTTCTATTGAAGTAATTTATTTCAAAGCAGAGCCTCTCTTTCTAGTAAAAATATGATTTGGTCTCTCACCAGTATTTGGTTTAAGACAGGATGCTCACTCCTACAAGTAGTTGATATGATACAGTGGTTAAATCCCTCAGGTTATTCATATGGAGTCAGGAGGATATATGTGTCTCTTTCCAGGACCACGAAACCTCCTTTCCCAGGGCGCTCTCAGCCCAGAGACTTTCCCCGCGGTGGTGCTTTCTAGATGGTGAGTGTTTCTATATTTCATGGAGTGGTGGGATGGTGGAAGCAGCAGGACAATGCGTTGATAGATGGAGTGGCTGGACCCTAGTTTTCCAAGGGATTATTCAGAAACCCTTCACGTGGCCCTACAGGGTTGGCATTTGCATCCCAAACGATGTGTTGCCACACACTTTCCTGAAGTCATTTTTCTCAAAGAAAATTGGTGAGCTTGGGCTGAACTTCACAGCATGACATTTCCCTCTCAGTGGCCGCCCCCCCCCCCCCCGCCGCCTTTTTCCAAAAACATGTTGAATGCTTATCTTAAATTCAGACCAGTAGATGGATCCAGTACATAGGTACTAATTCCTCTGTTGTTTGCTTATGGTGGAACTTCCATATATTTTCATTAGCCATCATTTCAGTAAGATGTATACATTTTTACAAAAATGTAGAAATTCTCTGTTGCATTCAGATCTGTGCCTCTGAGCATGACCTATTGAATGCATATTATTTTTGTTATTTACCGATCAGTTAATGGGTCCATTTTACATCGCAAGCATCACTTACTCCCTAGATGCTGCTTAACCGTGCTTTTCTATCCAGTTACCCGTATAACAGTACACTTCCTGCTTACAGCGTATCTACTACCCAGTATCTCTCTTGTCTGTGTAGACATGTGTTTTTCACTGTAGACATTTCTTTAGTAGATCTGTATATGCATCAGAGAGGATATAAATGTGGACAAGAGTGTGACAGGATGTGTGAGTGATCTAACCCGTGTGAAGCATGACATAGGTTTTCATTAATAGCTTGTCAGCTGCCTCTGAAGATAATTTCTACTACTTCTCCTCCAGCTCCTTTATTCCCTTGTGATGAGAAGCACAATCATTTGTTTTTCCTGAATCTACAAACAACTTATATTTGAGAAAATTTTGAAAATGTCTGTGAATTGTTCTATATCCAGTCTATTCCATATACATTCTTAGATGAAATTACAAGTGTGGGTGGTAGTGTTAACCCAGATATTAGTTAAATTCCATAGATAAAAATCCTTTAAAAAGTGATCGCATTCATGGTTACAAAGAACAAAGTAAAGCAAGTCCTTCTCAGATAGATTTTACTCCCCTGTTGCTTTTAGGGGGCAGCAACCATGATTATCTTGTTTCTTAGCTCATTTCCTTTGGAGAGAAGCTACTCATTAAATATTTATGATTTTGAATGGTTATTTGCATTTTGAGTTATTCCCTTGAGTACTCTGTACTTTGCAGAAAATCTATTTATAATATATAGAATCTGTTAGATAGATTTAGGTGAGGAGGAACATAATTCTTTGGAGTATTAAGAATAATCAGAATAGTTTCTAGAAACCCAAAGTTTGCAAGTTTTTCCCTCAAACCACAGATGCAGCCCAGTCCCTTTTAGGAATGGTTAAATAATTATTTTTACTGTTTTGGCTTTCTTTAGACATGGCTTAGGGGACTCGGTCTTGAAGTGAAATGAATCCTTTAATACCAGATGTGGTCCCTGGCTCAGCATCTTCAAGATTTTTTTCAAAATGAGAACCGCTTCCTTGGAAAGTCTGGCTACTGAACATTTTTTCCCTCCTAACTTCATTTACTTAATAAATACGTACCGAGTCTCAGCTCTGTTTAAGGTCTTGTGCTAATGTCTGGAGACATAAAAAAGTCAATGAAACACAGACCTTTAAAGAGGCAGATATCTCATAGTTATTTGTGAAGATAGTTTCTGTAAGAAGTATAAACACAATGTAAATATGCATAAAGGCAGGAACAAAGAATTCTGTCTGGGGTAGGGAGGATGGGATTGAGGAATGTTTCACAGAGGAGGCAGCACATAAGTTGGTCCTTAAGAGACAAGTAAGATTAGCGGTGGGGGAAGAGGGGAGGAGACGGAACGGGGGAAGGGCATAGCAGTAGTAGAGACGTGGAAATCCTGTTTTTCTAAATAGATTTAGGAACTGGCTGGTGGTCCGGCATGGTTGGAATATAAAGCTTTTGAGTGGCATAATGGCAGAGAAGGTTGTACATCTGATGCCAGGTCACAGGACTCTGAATGCTGTGTACATTTTTTTTTTTCCTAGCAACTTCTGCTGATCGCTTTTACCGAATAGACAGATCTCAGGTAAGCTTTCTTGAGCCTATCTGTGAAAGCGAAAAACTCCCACATAAATATACTTTACTGGTGGCTAATCTTAGAATTTTTTATAATGTAAACACTAAAACATTTACAAATCCTGGAATGGTACTCATGGACTGAGCTATGAGCTTTTTATTTGTCTTCACACGTTTTGTGATTTGTGGACTCAAGATGATGTTGCTTGACCTTGCGAACGAGTACAGAAAATAACTAGGCTTGTAGATATTATCACCAGCCTGAACTCCAAATTTTCTCTCACACAGCTACTTTTACTACTTCCTAGCCCAATTTTATGGCATTTTAAATTTATTTTAGTTAGCAAGCTTGACACCTCAAGTGTATGTTCATGCTACCTACTTGCAGCTCATCAATTCCCAGAGTTCCATAATGAGACAAAAAAATGCTTGGGCCCAATGGTAATAAGTGTTCCCACTGTCCAAATTCTCCTGAAAAAATAAAAGAAGGAGAAGAAAATGCAGCATGGAATCCAGTGATACAATCAGTTGTTAATCATGCCACTTGGCTTTGGCCAGGTCCTGGGGATCCAGGTTCAGCTTATTGCACAACTCATGCTGGACCAAGCTGCATGTGGGGTGTTGCTTCTTTGATGATATTTGGGAAGAAGAGGCAAGACCATCCTTGGTGGTACCTGACAGGATCCTGGTCAAGTAGGAACCCCAAACCAAGAGGGATTCAGCTTTTCCCCTCACCAGCCTCTTGCTACAGTGTTGCTTCAGGGACGGATGTCCACTGATTGGACCTCTGAAAACACAGTGTGGTTGTTTGATACGTCATAGACTTCCATTATATCCTCATGACCAAGAATGCTTTGTTCTGTTACTTATCGGATGACAGGTTTGAGTGTCCTGTCCATCATCTGACAGACTTCTTTTTTCTTGCTTAAGGAACATTTGCACTTTGTGATGGAGATTTCCCAAGATGAGATTTTTATTCTGGACCCCGATATGGTATTGTCACAGCAGGCAGGGACGCCTCCCGGAATGCCCGACCTGGTGGTGGAGCAAGCCTCAGGGTGAGTGTGCTGCTTCTTTGGCGATGTGGTGGTGAGGGGAGGCTGGCCACAGGGTGGCATCCGTGTCTGACTTCGCTTTGCACTTGACATGTCTAATGACCTCAAACTATTTTAAAATAGAGGTTTTCTTGTTGGGTTTCATTAGAGTGTTCCATGGCTGGTCTGTATTATGCATAGGTGTGTAGAACTACCCTTGCCCACCACAATTTGCACCACATTTGAGCCTTCTTTATTCACCACATGCACACTTTTTACCAAACTATGAAATACTAGTGTTTGCATTTGTGTGCGTACATCTATAATGCTTGTATGATCCAAATGAAAATGGGCGCAGGTGGTTTGACGGTTATTTTTCTCCTCCGCCTCTTCCTCCTCCCCCCTTTTTTGGGCTATATCCAGGCAGCCTGAGACCTATCGATTGTATAACAATAGTTATGATGCATCAGGCACTTACTATGAGCCACATGCTGTCCTCAATGCCTTTCTTAAATCCCTACCACCACTTTCTAGTGACCTAATCATCAGAAGGACTCTGTGCTTATTTCCTGATGTGTAAAATGGAAATAAAACCTGCTCATAGAATTGTTTGAAAATTAAATAAGTTGATACATGTGAAGTATTGAGGATGGTTCTTGAAACTTGGTAGACACTCATTAAATATGATGTTATTGAAATAATCGTCATCATCACCATCATGCCACAATGCCCTGCAGATCTGGTACTATCATTATCCTAAACCCTTAGATAACAAAATTGAGGCTTAGAGGGTTTTTGTAACTTTGCCAGTATTGCACAGAAAATAAATGGCAAAATTGAGATTCGGTCACAGGTTTTATTGCTAACGTGCATGCATGGAACCACCAAGATATTGTTAATATTTCTAGCGTACTTCAGCAATTCCAAAATATTTATTTATAGAGCTCTTTATGTGCCAGAACTAGTGTAAGCACGTAGGAAACAACAGAGCAGAAATAAAAATTTGAAAAATCTCTGCCCTTGCAAAGAATGAACTTCAACAACGTGCTGGTACATGGAGGCCAAATAGTTAAAATAAGAATTTCCCTGGAAAGCACACACACATGCACTCAACTAGCATTTGCATGTTGTGTACACACACACACACACACACACACACACACAAACACAAGATGCTTAATAAGCAGACAAGTTACTCCCCTGCCCTAATTCATTTGACCGTTGCTGTTATTTCTGAGTATCGTCCACTCTGCCAGGGACAGCTGATACCAGTGGGATGTATCAAGGCAAGGGAAGACAGAAGTGGCAGGAAAGGGCAGGTGTACAGCCGTGTTAGGAAGCCAGAGCCAGTGGTATCAGATACACGTCCCTGGGTGTCCCCCAAGGGGCTAGAGATGCCCATCTCCACGGTGCCTATACTGTAAATCCAGCCTGTCAGCTGTGGGGAAAGCAAGTGAGGAGATGCTGGGTCCTCCTGCAGTAGCAGTGGGCACTAGAGTCTCAGTGTCCTGTCATCCACCCGTCCTGATCTAGGCCACAGTCTTCAGTCTGGTAGAGTGAACCAATTCTGCCATGCCCACCCCGGTCTTGGCCTTCTCAGTCATTCTCTCAATGTCAGATAACGGCTGAAAGAAATGGCTTAGTCCTCGTCTGGGCCTCTCTGTTAGCCTTACCTCCAAAAACAAAGGAGCCTGAAAATCCACCAGAACTTGAATCAGTGTTGCCCCTCCGGAAATGAACTAGGACAGGAAAGCCGTGAAACAGGGTGGGCTTTGTTCTTTCCTAATTTGCATTTCTACATCAGGCTCTATTTTTTCTTCCTTGACGTCACATTTAAAATTCCTTATTCTTGAAATGCAATTTTCTCGTCTGTAAAGAGGGCAGAAACATACAGAATAGTTCAAGACGGTTGAGAAAATGAAATAATAGATGTGAAGAAGTAACTAGTAAATACCCAATCAAGAGGCCTCTCCCATCTCCTGTTGAGAGGAGAATCCTCTTGAGGAAGAGCAGAGCGAATCCTGTGGCTGAGTTTGAGTTTGAGTGCCTAAATGCCTGGTGCCCTTCTTCCCCCCAGAGTGGCAGACTGGTGGAACCCTGCCCTACGGAAACGCATGCTGAGCGACAGCGGGCTGGGAATGATAACTCCGCATTATGAAGACTCAGATTTGAGGGACCTCAGCCACTCCCGCGTGCTACAGTAAGGGCTCTCTCTCCTTTCTTTCCCTGCCCGCCCCTGTGATGGCTGGGAGGGATTACTGGCTGTCTCAACAGTGGCAACGGTTCTCTTTTCCTTGGTGCTTCTCCTGTCCCCGGTGCCAACCTGTGCTCCCACCTTTAGTCACTATGCTGACTTGTCCCACCCCCAAGCTCCCGATGGAGCTTTGCTTCCCGTTTCTGTAGCTCCTGAGCCACACTGAGACCTGGCACGTGTGTCTATAAATACTCTGAACCTCACCAGTGTTTGCTTTACTGCAGTCCGGGGTGTACTAGGTGTTCCTGTGTTTGCACGTCACGAAGACATGCATGAGAGAGGTCATGAGCAGATTGGAAGTGGTGTATACGTTCTTCATTTGTGTGAACGGTTCCACTTGCTGTGATGACGCTCATTCGTTTGTTTCCAGTCCTGAGCCTCTGGGGGTGTGCTCTGTGTAGCATAGCCAGGTGGTTGTGTTGGCCAACGTGGAGCTGCTCAAGGCTGTGGTTTGAGAGTCTCTGGGCAAACGATGCAGCATTTGTTCATAGATTGAGAGCGGTAGGTGTGCTTTCTTCTGGGGTCTCATCACGGCCAGAAAGGAGGGTGAGTGTTGGAGTTTTGCGACAGTGTTGGCACATTTATGTCTGGGGAGCCTTTTCTCCCTGTCTTACCTCCTTGCAGGAAGAGATTAACGGACACGGTCTTTGACGCCTGAGGACAGTCACCCCACTTCAGGGGTTGTGCGAATTTGCTGCAATTCATGATTAGGCTGGTTTCCAATCCTATCCAAGATCCTAATTGAATAGGGACAATGGCCGTGTTACCATGTAGTCTTACAAACATTTTTACCAAGTAAAGAGAGTAAGATTCTTAGAAGCCTAGGGTTCAGTGAAGAGGGATTGTTTCTGAAGGAAGACCGCAACCACTTTGGTATGACACAGGGGGAAAAAGTGAGAAATCTGGAACTAATTACTTCACTGGTGAAGGTTCGACTCAGACATCCCAGGGGCAAAAGGCGACTCCGTTTTCATTGCTTCTCTGTACTACCTCTTTTGTTGTGTGAAGAGCAGAAAGGAAAACATGAATCACTATGGATTTTCCTTTTTAATCAAACCATATAGTTAGGTTTTGATCACATTTTAATTGCTTACAACTCAGCGTATTTTTCCATTTCTTTTTTATATGGAATTGAGGCTTGCGAACCACAATGAGTCAGCTATCCATTGATGGAGAAAAACGTGGCCATGTAGCTGCAGGCAGATTTATTTGAAAATTAGAGGTTATTTAGCCACAGAAATAGAAACTATGCCTCGACAAACCAGATGAATATCGTAGTTGTTCTTATATACAGGCTGTTTCCAAAAAAGTAGAGTATATACTCACTCTCACTCTGGTTTCCTATACCCTGATTTTTCTATATGGAATATATTAAACTATGTACCTTGATATGTGAAGTGATTGTTCCTAAGATAGTAAATGTTCTTCCCAAATCAAAAATAAACGTACCACTTTATATAATAGCCAAGTTCTTAAAGCCCTGTACAAAAGTCAACTCTTATTCGTTATTCGGGTTATATTATCCTTTCAGAGATTTCTCTTAATTTTTTTATTGATCTTCACTTGGCTGCTGCCATTTGTTCTGGTCGTTTATGTGACCTGAGCTCTCCAGTGCACGAGAGCAGCTAACTGTAAATTTTTTTTTTCTGCCGAATCACCCGGAAAGCAAAGCCATATTCAGACACTCACCCCTAGCCTTTGAGTCTGTCTAACTGAACCTCCAAACATGGAGCAGACACAAGTTATCACTCCTGGGTTCCCTCTGCATCTCTGACTCACAGAATATAGGAGCAGAACAAAAATGGTTGTTTTAAATCACTAAAAAAAAGGTAAATCCTGTACCTTACCCGATTTTGCCTATTCATTCTTTAAATTTTTTGTTATTCTTATGTCCATTAATTCCTTAGGAAGAACATCTCTTTATTTCCTTCATAGATCATCTCTGATGCAAAGAAGTATAATTGCAGTTATAGAATAATTCAATTATATAATACATAGATATTATATACCATGTTAGTAATAGTTGGTATTGATAGAATGTCGTCTTCTTGCTTTGTGCCACAGCTAAATTATCTTCAATTCTTTTTTTATTTTTATTTATTTTTATTTTTTTATTTAACGTTTATTTATTTTTGAGACAGAGACAGACAGAGCATGAATGGGGGAGGGTCAGAGAGAGGGAGACACAGAATCTGAAACAGGCTCCGGGCTCTGAGCTGTCAGCACAGGGGCCCGACGCGGGGCTCGAACTCACAGACCGCGAGATCGTGACCTGAGCCGAAGTCGGCGCTCAACCAACTGAGCCACCCAGGCGCCCCTCTTCAATTCTTTTTTTAAAAGTTTATTTATTTATTTTGAAAGACAGAGAGAGTGTTGGGGAGGGGCAGACAGAGGTAGAGAGAGAATCCCAAGCAGGCTCTATGTTGTCAGTGTAGAGCCCAGTGCAGGGTTCTAGCTCACGAACCCTGAGATCATGACCTGAGCCCAAATCAGGAGTCAGACGCTCAAGGACTGAGTCACCTGGGGGCCCCTGTCTTTAGTTCTTCTAATGCCTTTTAAATCTTGCCATTGCTTAACAGATAAGTAAACTGAGGCTTAAGGAGATTAAAAGATTCATCTTGGTGGGGCACCTGGGTGGCTCAGGCCTTTGAGTGTGGAAATTGAATGGAAATTGTGGTTTAAGTCAGGTTGGCTAGACTTCTGACTTCATGCTTTTTCTGACCATACTATACTATCTTCCCCAAGGGCTGGTGCAAAGGCATTGCGCCCAGAGCCCCGTGGCCCAAGAAAGGTTTATTTTGGTCTCTACATATGCAAATATACATAGGTAAATAGTCTCCCTATGTAGAGTTTTTCACTTTATATGTATTATTATTATTATATATATATATATATATATATATATTATTATTATATGTATTTAGCTCAAATTAACCCAGAAGTAAATATGGTTGAGAATGAATTTTAAAGCAATTTTATTGCATTTATTTATTTATTTATTTATTTATTTATTTAATATAAGGAGATTCTTTAAAAAAATTTTTTTTAATGTTTATTTTATTTTATTTTATTTTTTTTTGAGAGAGAGAGAAACAGAGCACAAGCAGGGGAGGGGCAGAGAGAGACAGAAACACAGAATTGGATGCAGGCTTCAGACTCTGAGCTGTCAGCACAGAGCCTGACATGGGACTCGAATTTGTGAGCGGTGAGATCCTGACCTGAGCCAAGGTCAGATGCTTAACCGACTGAGCCACCCAGGTGCCCCTGTTTTATTGCTTTTAAAAAAGATTGCAATTTTAAAAAATGACAGACTTACATTTAAAAAATAATTAAATATATATTACATTTGCCTCAATCTAAATAAGTATAAAAATTATATGAAAGGTACTCATGTGGCAAAGAGCCTGAAATGTTATGTTGTTGTATGTTATTATTTTCATTAGGTCTTTCAGTCCACAAACAATATACAGTAGCATTAAGGCATATATTGTTTTATTGACTTTTTTGTTTGTATTATCTTTTCACTTTTCATTACCTGTATTTTACAATGCATACACTTTTCACACTTGCCATTTCATTCAATGTCCTGTTTTCAAAATTTGTTCATGTTGATACATGTGGTTTTTGATTAACTTTATTTAATATAGAATATTGCATCATGAATATCCCATAACTTATTTCTCCATTTTGGTAGTGATTTCTAATATTGTATTATTTAAACAATGCAGTGAATATCCTGCAGCATGTGTCCTGTGTGCCAGGGTGTATGTGTGTATGCAGTTTCAACTTGGCTTGATGTTTCTATGAGGAATATTAAAAATAAGTATGGAAAAAAAGTCCTGAGGAATTATTGTAATATTTTGGATACAACTGACATCTGTTGCTTTCAGCTTTGAAGCCCCAGTCAGCTCGGAGCTAGGAAAAGTCCAAATTTAACATCATGTTCACAATATTAAAAAACCCACTATATAAATAAATCAAAAGGGAAATTTTAAATGCTTAGAACTGAAAATACTATCAAGAGTTTGCAGAAACAACCAAAGCCTTAGTCACAGAGTGATTTATGACTCTAAATTCACTTATCGAAGGAAAAAATGATTCATACAAATAAAGCATTCAGTTTGATAAACTGAATCCCAGAATAGAAAACAAAGAAACAAGGGGGAAGAATAATAATAAAGACAAAAATGAATGACACGGAGAATAAAACAAAGAAATGATTAACCAAGACTAAAATGTTATAATATCGATTCTTTAAAAAGGTAGAGAAGAGACAAAATTCTGAGAAGACTGACTTTAAAAATAATAAATATGGGAAACTGGAAGGAATGTAACTATATGCTTTCTCAGCTCATTCTTCCTCAGGGACACCCAGTCTGCACCTGCTCAAGGTGACCCTCTCCCCTCCACCCTCCAAATGACCCACCCCCCGGGATCTCCTTAGAGTTGTCTCGTAGTTTTAACTTTGGTTTCTAAGATCCATCAACCTCCCTCCTACTTCAGGGAGAGTGAGATGGAATGGACAAATAGAATGAACTAGATTTTTATTATTACTGGAATTGATTACATTTATATTATAATTCCATTAAGAAACACCTTGTACATTTTTAAAGAAGGTGTGTGTGTGTGTGTGTGTGTGTGTGTGTGTGTGTGTGTTGTCCACTTATACACAGGTCCCTTAGGAGAGACTATAATTACAAACAAGTATGTACAACACATATAGGGTCTTCAAAACCTATGAACATAGTAAAAAACAATCTTTAAGAACCAATTTTGAGATAAATTGGTGAGAGGTGGTTGACCACATTATTATTTCTTGAACTGCAATGAATTTGTCTTTAAGTTCAAAAAATGTTTTCAGTGTCTAAGAAAGTTCTACTTAAAATAACATGATCCTGGAAATACTTTTGCTCTTATCATTAATTATACCACCACAACTAGTGACAAGGCTATTTTTCATTTTGGCAGATTTGTAAGGAAGGAATTTAACTGAAATTTTAGCAAACAGAATCTCAGTCCTAAGGAAGACTTTTCCCGACTCCAGGATCTATGATACTTCAAAAAAAAAAAAAAAAAAAAAAAAAAGAAAGAAAGAAAGAAAGAAAGAAAGAAAAAGCACTGAATGAAAACTCTAGTATATTCTCAACAAGTTATTTTTTGAGAAGGACAGACTTAACCTGAGTCAGATGGGTTAAGGGAAAACAGGTAAAGGACTTGGGAGGAATTTAATTTCTGAATAAGAATAATCTCTTCTCGGGGCACTGGGTGGCTCAGTCTGTTGAGCACCCTCGATTTTGGCTCAGGTCATGATCTCACGATTGGTGGGGTCAACCCCACATTGGGCTCTCTCCCTTTCTCTCTCTACCCCTCGCCCCCTTGCACACACACACACTCTCTCTCTCAAAATAAATAAATGAACTAAAAAAAAGAATTTTTTTAAAATTTTTAAAATTTTAAAAAAATTCTTTTTTTTAGTTCATTTATTTATTTTGATTTATGTGAAACCCCTCAAACTGACCGCAAGAAATGCACTTTTTCTTAGTATCTCCAAATCCTAAATCTGAAAGAACTCAGATAAAGGTCACACAGGCAAAAATAGAATATCTTGCCACAGGGCTAAGACAAGGGGGAAACAGTGTAGTGAACCACCTCAAGGCGGACATTCAATCCAGTCATCTGTGTCTAGGCAAGTATCTGTCATCTGATCAGCTAAGCAGGGCGACTGGATTTTTACGATGGGCAGTATATTTCTGTCTCTAACAAGAGATAATGTTATCAAACATTGAACTGTGATGTATCTGGTCTGATTACTTGATTTTCATTGGGATTCTAAGAAACAGGCAGGGCCATTTAGTTAGTCATTCATTTATTGAGCAAATAAATATTGAGCACCTTGTAGATAGAAACTGTATATACAGTATATGTATATATATATATACACACACTCATACACACATAGGCAGTGAAGATGTAAAGCTAAATTCACAATTATTATTGCCTTGAAGAGCTTATATTCAAAGGGGAAGTATTATACAAACCGATTATTATGGTTCCCTCTGCTAAGTGCTGTATGGAGATAGGCATGAAGTGTTCTGGAAACAAGAGGAATAGAATTTGCTGCTGCCTCCAGATTTCATCTTTTTATTTTTATAGGAAAAGAATGCATATTTAAATAATTAAAATGGTAGCCTCAAAGGAAAGACGCTTTTTTAAGAGTGCTCCATGCTTATTTTCTTCAACCTTTGTACATGAGCAGATAAGTATCTGCTTTTCATCATTATATAACCAGAGGTGCTCCTCAAATAACTGAATGTACTCGGTGAGAGTTTAGCATCACTCTACCCAACGTGTGCTTAAAGAATTTTGTACAACTAGCAAGTTATTTGGGGATATCTAAAACACCTATTAATACTTTAAAAATTGGCTTTTTCATGTAGTCTGAAATTCTGAACCACCATATCAAGAAAATAACCCTGAAACCTCCCCCTTCCAGAAACTCAGAAGTTCTTGGCTGAACATAGGAGTAAGAGCTTCATTCCCCTCTCGTCCTCAACTATTTCGTTTACCCAGCTTCCTGGGGAACAATAGGTGATGGCCTGACTCTAATAAAAAGGATAATTGTGCTTATTGTCATGGCTCCAAGTTCTCAACAGGAGGACAGACCATTGGCCAGTGATGGGGTTGTGGAAATATTCTTTCAGCATCACGATCAGATAAGAGGGAGAAAATTAATCTTCTTAGTGGGATGTGGGTTTGGCTGGAATCTATCTTAGAGATGAAATCAATGCTGTCTGGATGGAGGCACAGTCCCTTGCATCTGTTTCACTAAGATAGTTGATTCCCATCCCACTTACCTTTGACTGGTCTGAATCTTGTTCTCCCTGCCTAATCACTGAAGCTGGAAAAACTACAGTTTATCTGACGTGTATCTTCCTTTCTTCTTTTTCTCCCTGCCTTACCTCCAGTTGTTAACCTCCCAGTTTAGCCATGTACATAGTACTCTGTTCCTCAGTGTGTGCAAAACATTTAATGAGAAATTTTGCTCTGTTCTTTCTAGAATTGCTCCTGAAACAGTTATGCATATGGAGTCCCTAAATCTTTTGTCAGACAGGGAGTTCCATTTTCAAGTTCACTTAGTGGCAGAACCAGAATAGAATCCTTTCTACGTCAAGACTTTATTTTAACTGACATTACGATGTTGTTTTTCTACAGAAAAAAAAAAAAACTTGCTGAGGTAAACAAGCTTTAATATTAAACACCACTCTATTTAAAATGGTGCCAAGAAACTCTACCCTTCCATTTTGAGTTGAAGTTCAACCAGTGATTGCAGCATGGAGAAATGCTCCTTGAAGTGGCTCTCTCTTGTCACTGGTAAAAGAAGTGGTGGCTTTACCTCCTCATGCTTGAGGGACATGGTGCATGAGGGGAAGTTGATCAGATCCTTTTTTAAAGCATGTGAGTTCCTTGGATGAACAAACCGTACTGCTCGCTCTGTATCTACAGCACTTTGCACCATGCCGGAGACAGCAGGCATCCAGTGAGGCAGGCTTGTGGGATGAATGGATGAATGTGGGACGTTAGAGAGAAGGCGCTCTATCAAACCTAAGCAGAGATATCTATTTATAATACTGCAGCAGACCTGGTTCTAATCACATAACGGTTGTAAGCAAATGATACATTAAAGGTCAAACATTTTTGGTAGGCGGTGGAATCGGTTTATATATTTCAAACTTTAACACAAATGTTTGACCCAAGGGATCGACGTTAAAATAATAAAGACGTATTGAATCGCTGACTCAGAGGTTACTTTTCTACAAGTGAGAAAGGCAATGATGGTGAACACAGAGAATTGTAGGCACTGTGGATGAGCACAAAGGTGAGATGGGGGGCAGGGGATGGAGGGGAGGGATCCTATCTAGAACTCTGTGCATTGGGAGGCCAGCATGTCCCCCATGTCTGATCTCTGGATTTTTTTGGGTTATACCAGAAAAGTTGAGTGCTTGAAGAGGTTTCGGATATTCTTTGGATGGAGGGGAAGAAAGTTGGCAAGTGGGAAACCATCAACTGTTGAAATGTCATGAATGGAAGAGAATTCTGGGATTTCCCAAGGATTTCCAACCCAAAGAGACAAGACAAAGCCAGAGCATGCAGGAATAGGGAGGCAATATGTGCAGAAGAAAAGCAATTTTCTTGAGTTCCTTTAACAAGCGGGGAACGGTAGAAAGGGCCTCTCAGGAAATTATCAGAATCTTCTTTAAAAGTGAAACAGGAGATTTTTCTCTCTCGTTCTAACAACACACTCTAGTTTAGGGCATTAAGGAAAGCTAGGCCAGGGGAACGGAGTCTCTGATGACCGAAGTGCTTAGGTGCCATTCTGAAACTGGGAAAATAACCCCATCTCCCTCTGTGCTCAGAAGTGAGGGCAGGGGTTGTTAAGCCACTAGAGGAATGGGAATTTTTCTTGTTTTCGGGGGCTATGCCACAAGTAGAGCCTTGGGTGCACCGGAGATCTCTTCGCGTTCCTGTCTTGTGTACCCTGGGAGTAGCACGTGCAGGTGGCTGGCTCGCTGTGCCTTGCACTTTTGCACAGTTGGTCCTCTCTTGTCTGAACCGGTCCCTGGATCTTCTTTAAGGGCTTGCCATTGAAATCTCATCAGTTTGGTACAGGGTTTTAGGGTATGTTGAATGGACCCAAGCTATAAAAACAAAAAGCAAAAAGGGTGTAGGGGCTGTTAGATGTTAGTCCTACAAAATGATGGCACATCTGTCCTTGAAGGGCCAGTTTTTCTAAGCATCAGGATTAAAGTTTCGTCAAGAGCGATAAGAATCCTCTCCCAGAGCCTGCTGGGAAAATGTTCGGACTGTCAGGCAATTGTGCAGTGTCTGGGGACTGAGAGATCGATCAATGATCTTTCCTTCCTTCCTGAAAGAGTGTAAAGTCCAGAGCTGGGTCTTCTGTCATGTCGTCCCCAGAGGGTCCCACTCTGTGGGGCTCTCGTTCCTTGGGACATGAGCTAGGTCCTCGTGCGTCTGTAGCAGGCTTTGGCAAGAGGAGGGAAGACGGGACGCAGCTTCTCTTTCCCACAGATTCTCGTTTAGTAAGTAAGGGTGCCTCGCAGGATCTGGGCTGAATGTTTGTTTCTAATTTGAACAGTCAGAGTAGAGAGAAGAGGCCATAGTTTTTCCTGAATATGGTGTTGGTACACCTCCCTGTGACATGAAATATTTCTGCATCTAAGTCCTCTTTCCTGACCATGGGTCCTGGGACTCACCCTTCAAAGGTGGCCCTCCTCCCCACCCAATCCTCGGAAGGTCCCAGAGGAATTAGCTCAGGCCCTGCCGCCTCATTCCCTCCTCCTCACCTGCGCACAGAGGGGGAAGCCCTCAGGGAACACAGGTGAAGGGGTGCTGCGGAGAGCAGGGCCGTCTGCCTGACTCTCCAGTCCTGCCTTTCCGCTCCTCATCCCATCGGTCCTGCTTCTCTAAGTCCTGGGCATTCGGTGTTCAAGAGTCTGTTTTAAGGTTTCAACTGACTTCCAAAATAGCCTGTTCATCCTTTTGCACCTTTCTCAAACTGCCACCCAAACGCTTCTTTTCTCAGTGCCTCTGCCTTAGATGAGTAATTTGATTAAACTGGTTTAAAGTATGGGTGATAAATTTGAAATCCTTCCAAAAATATTTGCCCATGAATCTCACGTTGGGGGGATATTGATACTAGTAATTGCTCAGTATGTGCAGGCGTGGGGTCAGGGTGGGTTCAGGGTCAGGGTGGGGTCAGTCATGGCGTCAGGGTGGGAAGGGACTTCTTTATTGCCTTTAGAAATGCGAGGGTAGGTGTAGGGGGTGGAACTTCTCTCAGGAACCTCTGGGGACCCCTGAACCCACCATCCCGAGGAGACCAGCACAAGAAAAATCTCTCCAAGGTAGAGAAACTGCTTGCTTGGAATCCAGGGAGACGGTGACCACATTTTCCCTTTTTCCTAACTTCCCTGGCTCTTGTGCTAATCATCAAGCATAAGAACACTAACAACAAAAATTGCCTCACAGTTTTCTCCAATTCTCTCTTTGATGTTAGTCTTACTCCATAAACCCCTTGGAGTCTCCTTAAAAGTGGGATAAAATGTTGTAAGTTCTGTATCTCTGACACTTCCTGAAATGGAGTTAAGTTTATAGCAGTGGTTGATATTCACACATGGAATTATTTATTCTCCAAGATAGAGTCTGGGGAGCCCACTTTCACTTCTTGTTCTCACTATTACTGTAATATATTTGTGTTAATTTATCATTTTCTCATAGAGCTCATTTATGATTTTGTGTTGTTTCTAATATATTACTCAGAAACTGTCCTGCCCTTGGACACAGAAGCGTGGGGAGGAGACAGACACTTTTCAGATTCTGTCTCCCATGCCAGTGTCTTGAATATGAATCCCCTCTTCTGAGAAGGGGGTGAAATGGGAGATGTTGATAGGAAAATTTCTGGAATGTATTGTAGTTATCTTCAGGAGAAGTGCCAAAGCACTGTCCAAACCTCACCTCTTTTTTTTCCTCTTCCATTTTCTAAAGCTGGATTCAGAAGTTCTTATATTTTTTTTAAACTTTAGTGATTTGAGAGAGAGAGAGAGTGCATGGGAGGGGCAGGGAGAAGGAGAGAGAGAGAGAGAGAGAGAGAGAATCCCAAGCAGGCTCTGCACTGTCCGTGCAGAGAACACCATGGGGCTCGAACTCACAAACTGTGGGATCATGACCTGAGCCAAAATCAAGAGTTAGAAGCTTAACCAACTGAACCACCCAGACACCCCCAGAAGTCCTTATTTAATGAAAGTAAAATTAGTTGTGGGTAAGCCTTTGCTTAATTACCATGGCCCCACAAGGTAGATATTGTGTATCCTAAGTATTATAATATGTGTGATGGCCTTTTGTGTAAGTTTCCTGTGTTACCACTAAATGTAGCACTCATGTGATTTGCCTTCAGAGCCCAGAACTTCATTTCACTTTACGCTTAAAAAAAAAAAAGTCCACATTCACAAAACTCCTCGTTGATCTAGCCTCAACAGGACCTGTTGGTCAGCATTTCCCAAGTCACTAAGCTTTAAGAGCCATCGGCATGCTAATGGTCTCTCCCTGCTGATACTCCCTATTGGCTCTTTGCAGGTGTATCTCCCTTGGTTTGAGTTCAGAGTAACACGCCTTTTCTACTCCTTTATTCCCCCCCCCCCACCTTTTTTAGGAATTAAGCAGGCAACTATATTGCAAAAACTGATTTCTAACGTGAAGTATCACCTCTTTTGTAACTGCACGGCTGCACTGTGTCTATTACACAATTAGTTTCATGTTTTCAAAACACTGACATGCTTCCTAGGCATGTTCATAGTTTAGGTAATAAAAAGTGCGATAGTCAAGTTTTCATGTTGAATGAACTTGGTCAGTATTGGTTTCGTCAACACTACCTCTTTCATCTGTTTCTTCCCTTTGTCCACTGCCCACTTTTGCCCATTCGCCCTCATCTTTACCAGTGGATTTCAAAAACACCTTTCCCATCATTTTGTTGCAGTTCTTAGGGATGAACATGAGGTGGCAGTACAATTTCAAGCTCAAAGGGTACTTAGGGGCTTCCTGCTCAGCAAACTGATTGTGGAGGGTGGATAAGAGAAATCGAATTGTGAAATCACAAGCCACTGGTGAAACAGTGATATTAAAAAAAAAAAAAAAAAAAAAAAAAAAAAAAGCCAACTAAATACAGGAGCTTAAAAAAAAAAACAGAAGAGATTTTAAGAATTGCTCATGTGGGGATCATCAGGTATATAGTTGAGCAAGAGAGTCTCAAAGAATAAGAAATTAGGAGCCTGAAGGGAATTAAGGAAATTTACATCAAATGAAGAACTTACCAAACAGCCTTTATTATTTAAGTTCTGGGTCTTATTTCTTTACCTCCACACAATTATCCATCTCTCTCTACTTCCTTGGAGTTTGCTCTTTCCTCAGCCCTTCCCTCTGTGGTGAATGTTACCTTTGAGGCTATTTGGCATTCCCTGAATGGGTTTGTGACCACTTGAATAGAGAATGTATTTGTCTTTCTCATCTCAATGCCACTTTGTATGGTTGCTGTAACTTTCATCTCTCTGGCTCTCGTTCTCTGTAGCTCTTTTTTACTGTATGTGCTTTGTTCATTGTCTTCATAGCAATATTCATAATTAGAGGAAAGAAAAGCAAACAGAGAGAGGATTGTATGGTTGATGGAAATTCTCAGTGCCAAGGGATTTCAGTTCTGTTTTACCTAGTTGGGGATGCTTTGGTGCTAGAATAATGGCCATGGAGTGGTCACCTAGATCTGTGATCTCACTATTTCTCCCTCAAACTCTCAAAATGATGTCATAGGCTAGACATAATAGTCCTCTAGGCAGTGCGTATCCTTGAGGGAAGCTCAAGGGAAAAAAGCCGTTGCCAGAGATGATAATCTATAGCCATGCTTTCAAATCACATTAAATCATCCCTTTGTTTACTTAAATGAAAATTCTTTGTCTACCAACAGTTTCAGGAAATAAATTGAATTTGTGTATCCTCATGACTTCAAGGTAAAACAAAGGAAAAATAAAACAGAGTTTCTGCAGCAGTGGTGTAGACTCTTGAAATGTGTCTGGAAGGGATGTCCAGCTGGGAAACCAGCTCCCATTTGGGCTACTTCTTGGGAGTTTGTTAACCGACATATAGCAGTGATAGTTTAGGCAGGGAACAGCATCCAACCCAGGGAACTTTGCCCAAGCCTGAATGCTGCTGATGCTCTGCACTTGGAACAACAGCGTTAATTAGCACGTGATGAGAGTCTGTGTCAAAGAAAGACGGGATTCTACCAAAATGTGAGAAAGGTGGATGAGATAAGCCCTGGGAAGGATCAGCGCTGTCGTGAGGAGGAAAGAGAAATAAAAGTAGAATGATGAGAGGGAGAGGGGCAGAACATTCAGAATTGACATAAATAGCTACAAACCAGAGTCCTCTATTTTCTCTTCCTCTTCCTGAGTAGGATGGATGGTCACCTTTGCTTATTGAAAGGGGTATTTTTGCTGCGGTCCTCCTGTCTAAAGCTGGAGGGTAAAGAGGGAAAGCAGACAGAAAAAGGAACATTGATAAAATACTCGGAGAGAGAGTTGCTTTCAATATGTGGACACGGGCTGCCTTCCTGTAGTGCACCGAGTGGACTGTAGAGGTCGCATAGCTTCTGGCTCACCTTACCACCTCGTTTGCTTTCTATTATCATTCCGTGTTAGTAAGCAGGAAATAAAGGGGCCCTGGCTCTTCTGGCCAGGTCTATGAGTTGGTATGAGTATTTCAGATTTTCCCTCCCCCATCCACAATTATAGAAAGATTCTATTGCTCAGTATTTTCAGAATATGGATCTCTGCTTTTGTGTCTATTCAGACTTAGTTCTTATACCTGTCCTGTATGTTTATTCCCACTTCATCTCTATGTGGTAACCTCCTTCCTTGACCTCGCCTCTATCAGGTGATGGTTTAGAAATGCTAAGTAGAGGGTGTATGGATTGGGGATACTGGGAAGGGAAATTGACATTTATTTATGAGTGATTCTCTCCAAAAAGTAATGGACCCATGCAGATGGGTCCCCAGTATTCATTTAATCCGTCTTTAAGAAAAATTTTATCTAAACTGGACAATCTGTGGATCTCCTACCCTCCTCCTAGGAAGGAAATGATACAGACATTCTAAGAAGGGCCAAGTAGGAAAGCCATGGATGCTATTGAATTAAAGCCATGAGATGAAAAGAAAACAAAATACTGTATAGAGGCTTTAAAAATAGAGTCAGGATAGTATTATTCAAATAAAAAGATCTAGTATTAGGATGAGCTTGCAGGTTTAGAGCATTTCATGAAGGTTGCCAAGAAAATGCGTTCTTCTAAGATGTCTTGCAAAGCATCATACCATATCCCACAGGCTGAAATGGTCGTGACGTTCATCATCTCAGTTCCAGATTTATGATTAAAAATAATAAAACATCACAAGAGAAGTGTAGTACTTCTTAAAGACCTTTGCCTTGATAAATATATTACTCTTTGGCTCCCATGTGTTACATTGCTGGTTGAAGACTGCACATTTTTCAGTGTCTTTAAGCCTTGTAATTGATCTACTTGAAAGATTAGAGGTCTTAAAAGGAAACTTGCTGATAGAAGGAAATCTAAATAACTATCTTTGATTTTCTTAGAGATTCCTAGTGTCTTGGTGGCTGACAATAGGATCTACAAGCTGTGCTCTTCAGTACAATAGCAACTAGCCAATGTGTGCCTGACGTCTCATTCCTTCAGGTTCTTTATATGTACATACATTATCCTGATAAAATTATTTATTCCAAAATGTCATAGCTGTGTATAGTTTCGTGTTTTCGGACTTGGAAACACTCCTATTCTGAAGGGGAACAAACTCACTCCATTGAGGCCTTGGGGACAGTGCCTGAGGCCGACTGCCACAAACACAGATTTTGTTTTTTAAGTTTATTGTTTTATTTACAAAGTCAAGTGACCTTTGCTCTGGGATCCATAATATGTCAGTGCTGGTTTCAGTAGAAAATAATATTTTAATTTTTACCAGGTAAATTACATAATCCCCCCTCTAAAAGTAGTGTGTTGTTTTGCCTGGGACTTCCCTTATTTTCAAGTTCCCATGTATATCCTAGTTTGAGAAGTATTGCCTTCATTTAAAAGGAGAGAAAAGTATGAATATTCTACTTAGCAGGGTTAACATTGGGAAGAGAACTGATATTTTATCAGCAAATCCGCAAATTGAAATTCATAGTGAAAGTAGATGTAATTCTTGGAAGTTAGCCATGGAGTAGGAGGACCTTAGGCTTGCCTTGTCCCCTGATTACAAGTAGGTAGATATCAGTCATCCTAAATACCCCAGAAATTGACCTGAAGAATGGCAGAACAAACTCCGAAACTACAGGTAGAGAAGAGGCCATGTCAAAGAAGGTAGGAAGTGCAGAGACATGGTTTGGGAAATAAACATGTGGCTGCTGTGGAAAGGAGGGAGCCATAGTCATGCAGAAGGCCAAGAGACAGATTAACACACAGGGGGAGTGCATGGGGAAAACAAATTCTCATAGCAATTGGCTTGGGAAGCAAGGGGAAACAAATTTCATGAGCTCTTGCAACCAGCATGCTGGTCTTAAAGCCTGCAGTTTTAAAGGTCAACAGGCTTGGCTGGGATAGAGCCTAGAGAGCATTGCACTGCTCTTGGAGAAAAGGCAAAGCAAACAGCCCACAGACATACAGCATGGAAACAGCAATCAGAAGACCACCTGGGGCACACAATGGGGAGGTTATTCGCTCATCTTGGAGCATGTCCCCCATGCTCCATGTCCCTCCAAGAGGGACAGCATTCATGGAGAGATACCTCTGGGAACAAAAGAACTGCCCAGTCCCATTTCCCTCCCTCTCCCCTCAGCATAAGTGCAGGGCCACCTGCAGGAACCAGTACAGGACTGACACTCACTACTTGCTTACATCAAGCCCCACCTGCTGGTGGAACCACACCTCCCAGTCACACTTACCTCAGTGCCAGCCCAGAGGGGACCCCTCCCCCGAGTGCCTAAGCCCCTACTCACACTCTCTCCCAGCATGGGAGTTTTATAGAGCCTCAGTTTGGGCAGCAGTGGTGGCAATTCTCATTTCATAAACAGATCAGAGCAAACCTAGTTAAAACACATCACATTCAGGCCAGGGACCAAACACTGCTCACAACAGACAAAGAGAGCCTCTGCAGATGACTGGCCTGAAGGATGAAGGACCAAGACAAAACAGCAGAGCACATACAGCGCACATTAGAGATACTCCTAGAAGCTCCAGGCCCTGGGACACAGGGAACCCTACATGGCAGGGCACTACAGGACCTCTTCTCTATAAGGCCATTACCCTCAAGAATAGGATATATAGCGGACTTTCCTAATACAGAGAAACAAGCACAGAGACTTAGACAAATAAGAAGACAGATAAATTTATCCCAAATGAAAGAACAGGACAAAGCCACAGCCAGGCATCTAGGTGAAATAGATATAAGTGACATACCTGATGGAGTATTTAAAGCATTGATCATAAGGATACTCACTGGACTTGAGAAAAGAGTGGAAGATATGAGTGAGACCCTTAACACAGAGATAAAGAGTAATATAGGAGAGATGAAGGTTCAATAAATGAAATGAGAAACATGCTTGATGGAATAAACAGCAGACTGGAAGAAGCAGAGGAATGAATTAATGACCTAGAAGACAAATTAATGGAAAGCAATCAAGTTGAACAAAGAGAGAGCAAAGAATTACGCAAAACAAGAATAGTCTTAGGGAACTCAGTGACTCTCATCAAACATAATGACATTCACATTATAGGAGTCCCAGAAGAGCAAGAGAGAAAGGGGGGGGGCATAAAATATATTTGAAGAAATAAAAGCTGAAAACTTTCATTAATCTGGGGAAGGAAACAGATACTCAGATCCAGGAGTCACAGAGAACTTGCATCAGAATCAACAAAAGCAGATAGACCCCAAGACAAGTTGTAATTGGCAAAATATAGTGATAAGAAAAAATTTTTGAAGCAGCAAAACAAAAGAAGACAATAGCTTACAAGGCAAAACCCATAAGGCTAGCAGGGGATTTTTCGGCAGAAACTTTCCAAGTCAGAAGGGAGTGGCACGGTATAGTCAAAGTGCTGGATGGGAAAAATCTCCAACCAAGAATACTGTATCCAGCAAGGCTATATCATTCAGAATAGATGGAGAAATAAAGCGTTTCCTAGATAAACAAAAACGAAAGGAGTGCATGACTGCTGAACCAGCCCTGCAAGGAATATTAAAGGGGATTCTTGGAGTGGAAAGGAGAGACCAAAAGTGACAGGATAAAGTTAGGAAACTGAAGGACTAAAAATGAATATTTATGTAAAAAATCAGTCAAGGAACTCACAAAATAAAAGGATGTAAAATATAACAACATATACCTAAAACATGGGGAAAAGAGTAAAGAATGGGTTCAAACTTACACTACCATCAACTTAATATAAACAGCCATATGCAGAGGAGATTATGTACAAACCTAATGGTAACCACATACTAATAAATATGCAAAGAATAAAGAGAAAGAATTCTAAGTATATCACTAAAGAAAGTCAGCAAAACATGAAAGACAAGAAAGGATAAGAGAAAATCTTCAGAAACAACCACAAAACAAATAGTAAAATGACAATAAATACATAGCAGTCAATAATTACTTTGAATGTAAATGAACTAAATGTTCCAATAAAAAGACATAGGGTGTCAGAATGGATTAAAAAAACAAGACCCATCTATATGGCAAAAGGCACTCATTTTAAACCTAAAGACACCTGCAGATTGAAAGTGAGGGGATGGAGAAAATCTGTCATGCTAATGGATGTCAAAAGAAAGCTGGAGTAGCAATACTTACATTGGACAAAATAGACTTTAACACAATGACTACAACAAGAGACAAAAGGACACTGTATAATAATAAGAGAGAACAATCAACAAGAAGATATAACAATTGTAAATATTTGTGCACCCAACAAAGATGCACCCAAATACATAAAACAGCTAATAACAAACAATGAACTAATTGATAATAATACAGTAATAGTATGGGACTTTAATACCCCACTTACATCAATGGACAGATTATTTAAACAGAAAATAAACAAGGAAACAATGGCTTTTTAAAAAGTTTATTTGTTCATTTTCAGAGAGAGAGAGAAAGAGGGAGAAAGAGAGAGAGAATCCCAAGCGGGCTCCTCACTGTCAGTGCAGAGGCTGATGTTGGGCTGGAGCTCACGAACCATTAGATAATGACCTAAGCCAAATTCATGAGTTAGGCACTTAACCAACTGAGCCACCCAGGTGCCCCAGGAAACAGTGGCTTTGAAGGACATACTGTCCCAGATGGATTTAACAGATCTATTCTGAACTTTCCATCCTAAAACAGAATGCACATTCTTTTCAAGTGTACATGGGACATTCTTCAGAATGGATCACATATTAGCCCATAAAATAAGCCTCAACAAATTCAAGAAGATCAAAGTCATACCACGCATCTTTTCTGACCACAGCACTATGAAACTAGAAGTCAACCGCAAGAAAAAAAAATCTGGAAAGACCACAAATACATGGATCAGATAACATGCCACTGAACAATGAATAGGTCAACCAGGAAATAAAAGGAGAAATTAAAAAATACATAGAAACAAGTGAAAACAAAAACATTAGGGTCCGAAACCTTTCTGATGCAAGAAAAGCAGTCATCAGAGGGAAGTTTATAGCAATACAGGAAGCAAGAAAAATCTCAAAATAACCCAACCTTATACCTAAAGGAGCTAGAACAACAACAATAAACAAAACCTAATACTGGCAGGAGGGAGGACATAATAAAGACTAGAGCAGAATTAAATGATATAGAAACTACAAAATAATAGAACAGATTAATAAAACCAGGAGCTGGTTCCTTGAAAAAAAAATCAGTAAAATTGATATATCTCTAGGCAGACTTAACCAGAAAAAACAAAAACAAAGGAGTCAAATAAATAAAATCACAAATGAGAGAGGAGAAAAAACAACCAACACCACAAAAATACTAACCACTTCAAGAGAATATTATGAAAAACTACATGCCAACAAATTGGACAAGTTAGAAGGAATGGATAAATTACTACAAACATATCAGCTACCAAAATGGAAGCAGGAAGAAATAGAAAATTTGACCAGATCAGTAGCCAGCAAAGAAATTGAATTAGTAATCAAAAAGCTCCCAACAAACACAAGTCCAGAGCCCTATGGCTTCATAGGCTAATTCTGCCAAACACTTAAAGATGAGTTAATACCCATTCTTCTAAAACTATTCCAAAAAATAGAAGAGGAAGGAAAACTTCCGAATTTATTCTATGAGGCCAACATTACCCTGATACCTAAACTAAATAAAGACACACTAAAAAGGAGAACTACAGGCCAGTATCCCTGATGAATGTAAACGCAACACTCCTCAACAAAATATTAGCAAATACAAACCAACAATATATTAAAATCATCTACCATGATCAAGTGGGATTTATTCCTAGGTTGACAGGATGGTTCAGTATTCACAAATCAACCAACATGATACATCACATCAATCAGAGAAAGGATAAAAACCAGGTGATCATTTCAGTAGATGCAGAAAAAAACATTTGACAAAGTACAACATCCATTCATGATAGAAGACCTCAACAAAGTAGGTTTAGAGGCAACATATCTCAACATTACAAAGGCTATGTATGAAAAACCCACAGCTTACATCATCCTTAATAGGGAAAAATGAAGAGCTTTTCCCCTAAGGTCAGGAACAAAACAAATTTATCCATTCTCACCACTTTTATTCAACATAGTACTGGACGTCCTAGCAATCAGACAGCAAAAAGAAATAAAAGGCATCCAAATTGGCAAGGAAGAAGTAAAACTTTCACTATTTGCAGATGACATTATGCTATATATAAAAAACTTGAAAGACTCCACCAAAAAGTTGCTAGAACTGATAAGCAAATTAAAGTTGCAGGATACAAAATCAACGTACAGAATTCTATTGCATTTTTATGCACCAATAATGAGGCATCAGAAAGAGAAATTTTGAAAACAATCCCATTTACAGTTGCACCAAAAATAATAAGATACCTAGGAATAAACCTAACCAAAGAGGTCAAAGACCTGTAGTCCAAAAACCATAAAACACTGATGAAAGAAACTGAAGATGATGCAAAGAAATGGAAAGACATTCCATGGTCATGGATTGGAAGAATAAATATTGTTAAAATGTCTATACTATTCAAAGCAATCTACAAATGTAATGCAATCCCTATCAAAATACCAATAGCATTTTTCACAGAGTTAGAACAAAGAATTCAAAAATTTGTATGGAACCACAAAAGACATTGAATGGCCAAAGCAGTCTTGACCAAGAAAGGCAAAGCTGGAGGTATCACAATTCCATACTTCAACATATTACAAAGCTGTAGTAATCAAAACAGAGTATGGTAGCGAAACAAAAAATAGACACATAGATCAGTGAAACAATAGAAAATCTAGAAATAAACCCACAACTATATTGTCAAATAATCTTCAGGAAAGCAGGAAATAATATTCAGCGAGATAAAGGCAATCTCTTCAGCAAATGATGTTTACAAAACTGGACAGTAACATGCAAAAGAAAGAAACTGGACCACTTTCTTACACCATATGCAAAAATAAATTCAAAATGAATTAAGGACCTAAATGTGAGACCTGATACCATAAAAATCCTAGAAAAGAGCAAAGGCAGTTACTTCTCTGACATTGTCTGTAGCAACATTTTTCTAGATGGTTCTCCTGAGCAAGGGAAACAAAAGCAAAAATAAACTATTGGGACTACATCAAAATGAAAATCTTCTGCACAGAGAAGGAATCACTCGACAAAACTAAAAAGCAAACTACTGAATGGAAGAAGATATTTGCAAATGACATTCCAATAAAGGGTTAGTTGTACAAAATACATAAAGAACTTACACAACTCAACACCCAAAAAATAAAAAGCAGGCACTTCTCCAGCGAAGACCTACAAAGGGCCAACAGACATGTGAAAAGATGTTTATCATCACTTACCATCAGTTATGATGCAAATCATAACTATAATGAGATATCACCTCACACCTGTCAGAATGGCTAAAATCAACAACACAAGAAACAACAATTGTTGGTGAGGACATAGAGAAAAAGGACCCCTCGTGCATTTTTGTTAGGAATGTAAACTGGTGCAGCCACTGTGGAAAACAGTACAGAGGTTTCCTCACAAAGTTAAAAATAGAACCATCCTACAGTTCAGCAATCACGCTACCAGATACTAACCCAAAGAATACAAAAACACTCATTCAAAAGGATATATGCACCTCTGTGTTTACTGCAGCATTATTTATAATAGCCAAACTTAGGAAGCAGCCCAAGTGTCCATCGATTCATCATCAGTGGATAAAGATGTAATGTATATATACAATGGAATATTGTTCAATCATAAAAAAGGATGAAATCTTGCCATTTGCAATGACATGGATGGAGCTAGAGAGAATAAAGCTAAGCAAAATAAGCTAGTCAGAGAAAGACAAATATCACATGATTTCACTCATGTGGAAGTTAAGACACAAGATAAGCAAAGAGAAAATAAAAGAGGGAAAGTGACAAATCAAGAAACAGACTCCTAACTATAGAGAACAAATTGATGGTTACCAGCGTGGAGGTGGGTGGGGGGTTAAATAGGTGATTGGTATTAAGGAGGGCGCTTGTTATGATGAGCATGGTGTATTGTTTGGAAGTGCTGAATCACTCTATAGTATGCCTGAAACTAATATAACACTATATGTTAACTAACTGGGATTAAAATAAAAACTTTAAAAAGCCAGAAAAAATTTACAGAAAAATATAGTGAAAAACAGCAAGACACTTCCACAAAGCAGATACTTGAATGGGTGAATAAATGAATAGATTATATCTTAATATATATTTTAGTTATTAGTCACCTTTCAACCTCCTTTTAATATTCCTCTCCCAGTGCAGTGGTGACACAGTGGAAAGAACCCTCAAGCTTTTCCTATAATTTACTGGTTCAAAAACTCTGGACCAACTTTTGCTCTTTTCTTCTGCTGTGGTACTAGGACTGTTTCATAATTATTGTGTTTCTTCTTTATGTTTCTGTTTGCGGAGGCCCTATTCGATCCTTTATTCCTTCCTTCCCCTGCTCCCTCCTTCCCTTTTTCCATTTCTGAATTTCATAGAAATCTGTTAACAGCTGTCACGTGCCCCCACCATTATCTTTTTAGTGCACTCCCACCTTCAGTTCTGTTTGTCAGCAGATCCTTATTCTACTTTCTTCTTGGAGTATTTTCTTGTGGATATCATGCTGGTTCCTTTTTACTTATTACTCATATTTGTACTGGAGGAGTTCTTTTTGGAACCACTAGTTTGGAACAGATAATTAGGGATAGTGGGTCAGTGTGTTTCTGGAAACTTGACTCTGGGTCTGTTTTCAACTTCTTCTTCTTTTTTTTTTTTTAGCAACAATACCCTACGGAGTTCCATTCTGCTTTTAGCTAGCAAGACACCTGGCTCAGAGCGGAGGGCTTTCTGCCAGCTTTTGTGGTACATTGTATAACTTATATCATTTAAGTGATCTGAGATCAAAATACTCTTTCCCTGTCTCCCTGAAACTTGGTCCAATTTTTACTGTACTTGGTAGCTCTTCTTTATAGATGATTTTGGTTTATAGGCATCTTCTAGTTTAGTCAAAGATAATGTTTCCTTTTGTTTCTCCTTCTCCCTGTTATTTTTCATGAATTTCAAAAAGAAGAACAGAAGGTTTGCAATAATAGTTTTTAACGTCTTCTGCCTTTATTCTTACGTTTTCGTTCTACACTGTGCACCCTGCCTGGTCAGAAGCACAAATGGGAATGTGTGACTTCCTGCTTCAGAACCTTCATTTAGCTTAGAAGGTTAAATTACCAACACTTTGAAATGGGCCGTCAGGCCCTGTATGTAACAGCCCCTGCCTTTTCTGTCTCTAGTCCCAGCCAATTACTCCTTTACATTTTAGCAACACGGAGTTACTTGCCTGTCTGATAGCATATTATGTAATTTCCTGTCTGAATTCCTTCTCATATGCCTGGTGTTTCTCCCTAGGCTTCTTCTCCTATCTTACTTACCTAACAAGCTTCTGCTTCTCCTTCCAAGCCTGGCTTACATGGTCCTTGCTTGTTGAAAGACCTTACTATTTTGGGACAGAATGGGTCTCTCTCCCATGCTCTCTCTTTACTTTGTACATGTTTTGATGATTATACTGTTTTCACTGTAGTCAGGTGTTTACATATTTTTCTCCTTCACTAGGTTGAATTCCTTGAAATTGGTATCTTGTTCATCTTTATATCCCTGTCACAAGGCACAGGGCCTGGTACCTAATAGGGGCTCAAATAATAATTACCATTTAGGTTTGGGTCATTGTAAGTAGAAAGATTGAAAATAGGAGGGAGATTTTAAGGTCCAGGACTTGAGTTCTTGTTTTTATTATTTTACTTTGCCGAATTTGAATGAAATATTAATAAAATGTTCAAAAAAAAAAAGGGGAGGGTGCCTGGGTGGCTCAGTCTGTTAAGCGTCTGACTCTGGCCCAGGTCATGATCTCACGGTTCACGAGTTCGAGCCCTGCGCCAGGCTCCGTGCTGACAGCTCAGAACCTGGAGCCTGCTTCGAAATCTGTGTCTCCCTCTCTCTCTGTCCTACCCCCACTAGTACTCTGCTTCTCTCTCTCTCTCAAAAACAAATAAAGCATTAAATTTTTTTTAATGTAAAAAGAACCTCACAAAACAAATAAAACTAGGCAAAATCAAGTGCAGATACTCTGTGGACCATAATAAAAGACCAGTACTGAGGAAAGAGGTGAGGAAGACCCGAAATCCTGGCGTTACTTGAATGCTAGTCCTACTTTGCGTTATACGAGCAGATGCTATCTCCGGGATAAAGTGTACCTGGAGGAGAAACGAAGAGTCTGCAACCGAGCCACAAGTCTTGCAGGTGCAGTGGGAGGAAAACGCAGTGAGCTTTCCTGCATTCCTCAGTTGTCAGGTTGAGGAAGATTATCTGTTCCTGGGGCTCAACCTCTCTGTTTTAAAAATAACTACTTACATTGCTGATTTCATGAATTTCCCTCTCTCCTGAGCTAAGTTCTGTAAAACTTTTTATGCCCATTTCCAGCAATAATGGATGATGTGCATGTCTCAGTAGTATAATTTAGTGACCCGTTAAGAGTGAAAGGTGAAATACTGAGTGAGGATTGAAATACTCCATATGTCTTAAAATTCCACAAATCCAGGCATGTGGGAGACATTCAGCACAGAAAACTCAACATGACTAATCCTTCGAAAACACTCTGAAATTGATAGTTCTTCCCCACTGCCTGGATGTACCGCAGAATGCATCCCCTTGGGACTTGAACGAAGCCATCTGGAATTTTTCAGATTTAATATTAGTGCTTTGCCTTCACAGAAAGGCATTGAAAGCTCTGCTTTGCAAGCCTTCCACCTGAGGCATTTAGTCGTCTGTTGGCATGGATTTTTCTTTGTTCCTATAGCGCTGTGAGAAATTAATTGCAAACAATCCAAGATGTGTTTTTGCTTAATTCCCGTCACAAAACGCCGGGGCTGAAGATGTTACCTTGTTGCTGGCTCTTTTTGATGCCCTAGAAATCTTAAGAAATTATCTTATTTCAAATACATGCTTCTCAGTAGACTCAACTTCCAATCCCATTCAGCTCTATTCAGCTCTATTCAGCACTCTCTCCCTGCTGCGTTTTTCCTAATCGTTAAGGCAGATTGTGGGTCTCTTTTGCTGGGTGCACTGGATGTCTTTTGGCTCTTCGAGTGCTCACATTATCCCCATTCCAGAGCTTGGAGCTTGTCTCCTCCATAGGCCCTTCCCTCATGGCTGGCCTAGGAGCTGGCAAACCCGTCTGGCAGACAGTTTGCAGGGGACATGATGATTTTTTGAGGAGCTCCAGAATGTGTCTGAGTCTAAACACCAGTGTGGTGGGGCTGACATTAATTCAACTCAACACATTTCAGTCAGGGGCCTATTCTATACTAAGTAAGACATGGTCCTATTTTTCTTTTTGCTCACAACTCAGTGGGGAAGACTAGTGTGTGGATGGTATAAAATAGGGCACTTTCAAGGAGAGCATAGATTGTCTTCCCTTGGGGAGGCCAGTGGCATTTCTCAGGCAGCGAACTCTGCGGGGGACTGGCCGGGGGTGGGGGGTAGCCTGTAGCAGGTTCCCTTTCAGTGCTCCCTGTGTCCATGACCCCGATGTCAAGTTTTCCCCCTACCAAATCTGGGGACCCTCTATTGTTTTCACATGCAGAAGTTTACTTGACAAGACAGGTAAGGTTGAAATGATTTACCACGTTGCCCCTAACAGAAATCGAAGGCTTTCTCACCATGACTGCTGTGTCTTTATACTTTACTGATCACTCACATAATGAACAGGAATATTAACAATCAGTAGATAAAGTAAAGCATTATCAAGCATCCCAAAGTAGCTAAAATCTTCCTTCCACCTCTGTGCATCCGCCAAATCATTCTTGTCCCAACATTTGTCATCATGTCTTATAAATACTAGTTATATTACTGGGTAGATTACCGAACTCTTGTGCTAGGCTTTGGTCCCCTCCGTGCTACAGATTCCAGCAGGCTGGTCATTTAGAAGAGGGTGCTTCCCGGCATTTCCCTTCAAAATTCCGTGCATACAGAATTGTATGTCTCACTTTATCCTATGAAAAGGACGAGCTGGTGGAGTCAAGACTGTCTTTTAAGCCTGAGGGGAATTCATCTTCAGGGTTGTGTCTGTACCGTTCAGAACAACTCAATGAGTAGTGAGCTGCGGAAGAAAGAAGGATCTTTGTCGTGAAGGGCTCGATAAGATGCTTCATCGGTGCCTTCCTCAAGTGGTGTGAAGAAGTCATAAAAGTCATTGATTTATAAAAGCTCTATGTGACCCCAGTGGTTTCCCTCTTGCCTCAAACTGGTTCTTCCAGGTTTAGAACTACGAGTCTGGCACGCAGAGGGCCTATGGCGTGCTCACTTAAACATTCAATTCCACAAAGAATGGAAACAAAAACCAATAATGAGAAGGGTACATACCATTTATTTTACTTACGTCTCATTTTTTACCATCCCAAGTAGATTTCTTTTTACTCACACTCCATCTGGTGCTTATTTTCATCCCTGGCATTTTCTTTGGAAGCCTGGCCTTGGGCATTTGGTGACATCACAGGATTCCATCCATTACCACATTTCTCTGACTTTTCTGTTTGTCTGTGATAAATGCAGACTTCACTAAGTTTGTTGCAGCCCTATAACAGCATGCAGTAGACTGAAATTATATGAACTCCAATCACCCAACCAATCCGGGTAAGCTTTGAGAGTTATTGATTAGAATAAACTATTTGACCAACAAATTAATTATACTATCTACTGTATTGACTTTCTGTTTAACTGAATTTGGGGGGCATTATTTCTGGGAGTTTATTCTTGATCGGTATTGCATTTATAAAGTGTCATTTACAAAATACTTATCATGCTTATTATCTCGTTTTAGGTCACCAGTCTCTTCAGAAGATCATGGTAAGAATCTGTTTTACTTATACTAATTCAGGATTAAAAGTTGAGCGCCGTTCTTGCATTTCATTGTCAGAGGCAAGAATTATCTGAGAAAATGTTTCTAAGACGTTGGCCTCATGTATTTTTTGTGTGTGAAATGTCAAGCACTTTAAAAACTCAATGCATCCTAGCTAAGTGTGATATCTTACAGTGTCTTCAAATCTGTATATAACCATTTTGGTGGACGAATATTACAAAGCTTAATTTATCTGCCTGATTTCTGTCCCATCACTGGATCCTTTTTGTGACTTGGGGCTAGCTGTGTAACATCTCTGAATCACAGATTTATATCTTTTAAAATAAGGGTTTGTAGTAGATATTCCCAAAAGTCCCTTCAGGATTGGATGTTGGAATTTGCTAAGTCTGAAATGAACCTAATTGGTAATGGTCTGAATTATTACCCAGCCAAGGTGAGTTATTTGCATTTATGACACAATTATTCCATTCAAAGGATAAAATGTATAGTTTTGTCGCATTTAACTTTGAGAGTTGTTCATTTTTTCCTTCAGTCATACAAAAATGTTCACTGAGTGTCTATCATGGGTCCGTTCTGTTATATAATCATGTTATACAAATATGCTGTTGGGGGCTATATGCAGGGACAATGTGGTATATGGCAGAATTGTCCCCCTCAAGGAACTTTATGAGTCTTGTGGCGAAGGGGTGGAGGAATGACACATACCTCTCACAATATAAAGTGAGATGTGACTAATCTTATAAAAGAGAAATACACCAGGACCCTGAAACTACCAACATTCCTCCTCCTGCCATCCCCAGGTTGGCCAAGGGCACCATTACCCCCTCAGCCAGCTAAGTAAAGCACATGAAGGCGCTGTAAACTTCCCCCCTCATCCCCTCGTTCTGTGTTTGGTCACCAAATGCTATTAACTCTGGTTTTTATATTCTTTTATCTCTATTCTCTTTTCCATCCCGTGGCTTTAGCTTGGGGCCTCTCCATGTCTTACTTGGACTTTTAAGATTGTCTTATTAACTGATATCCATGTCCTAGTTTTCCATCCTCCAGTTCACTGTAGACTTAGCACCACACTTGACCGTTCTACAGCAAAAATCTACTCCCATTGCTTATGGGAGGAAATCTTACCAGTAGACAAATCATTGTATTCAGCTTTCCAATATTGTATCTTCACACGGAATAGAAATAGTAAATGATGAAATCTTTGTCTACCTCTACTGCTTATTGCTTCTTTTGGCCTGTGTTCCCCTTTCTGCTACCCATGCTGTATCCTCTCGCCATGTAGTATCAAATTTCTAGACCTCACCATGTTTTCATGTTTCCCTGCTTTTATCGGTGCTGTTGTTTGTGACAGGAAGCTACTCCACTTTTTTGCAAGTTCCACAGTTTATACTTACCATTTGAGACCTTGTTAATCATCTCATTTTCCCCGAGAGCTTTCTGACCGACTTCTCATTTGCAAGAAATATATTTCTTCTAGAATCTGACACATAGATTTGATGCTTGATTTACCTGTCTCCCCTGCTAGACTGTGAGTTCTTTGATATAGATCCCAACAAATAGCCAACATTCAACAGATGTTCATTAAATGAATGACTTAGGACAAAGAGAGGGAGTTTTAGGCAGGCCTATTCTGTCATATCATAAGATCTCTCATAATACTGAAATGAAGATGTATCACATTCTCTGAAGATCACAGCACAAATAATGTTTAGACCTGTTAAGTAAGAATTAGGAAACCAATCACCAAATAATGACCTATTATGGTATGCTTGTTTTGCTCATCGGTGTTGGTACGACCAGGTTTTTTATTGCATGGTTCCAGGTCCTTGGGCCTCCGAGTTCCAATGACTCAAAGCTTGGGTTCTGGTTTTTATTTTGAACTAGGGTCCCTCTAAATGGCTCTTGCTTGTTTTGACCTTCCAGTCTATTAGAACTTATCTTATCCCCTATTCCAAAAAAAGGGGTATGTGGAGAGACTTCTGAATTGCAATTCTGTAGTTTGCTAGGAATTCTTAAGGAGTTATGAGCCATCAGTGAGCATTGGTGGTGACCTTGGAAGTCCTTGAAAAATGATTACCACCAGAAAGACTTGCTCAGTATAAATAGTACTTCAGAATTGATCATTTTAAGACCCCATATAACTAGTTCTTAACGAGTATTAAGTACTTAACTAGTACTAGTAGAACTAGTTAAAGAAATATTAACCAAACTTGAGGGGTTTTTATTCTCATGGCTTCAAAAAACTTACTATAAAACCATGCCTCTTAGTTTGAGTCTGTAACTTCCAAAAATCTCTGCAAATATGTAATTTGAAATTACAGGGCTGATTTTTGTAATCTTATTAATTTTCCATCATCTTCTAGCTCATGTAACCTTGGAAACATATTCTTGTCCTTTTCTTTATCACCAGGATTTTCTTTTTTTTTTTTAATTCTTTTTTTTTTTTAATGTTTATTTATTTTTGAGACAGAGAGAGACAGAGCATGAATGGGGGAGGGGCAGAGGGAGAGGGAGACACAGAACAGGAAGCAGGCTCCAGGCTCTGAGTCATCAGCCCAGAGCCTGACGCGGGGCTCGAACTCAAGAACCGTGAGATCGTGACGTGAGCTGAAGTCGGCCGCTCAACGGACTGAGCCACCCAGGCGCCCCTATCACCAGGATTTTCTGTTAGCACTTAAAATATGTTTTCTCATGTTTATGCATTTTTAAGTGTTCATTTTTTCTGTGGTTCACATTAAACCTCCTGAATATTCTGTCATCCAGTTTACATTTGGACACGATGATGACATTGCAATATGTGTGCTTTTAAAAATGGTAAGAAGTGACATTTTTACTTTCTCAAACTTAGTGATAGAAAACTTGAGGCTTATTGAGCAAATGGAGAGTGAAATTGGCATATAAAACCCCATGCCTCTTGACTGTTTTGTTAGCTTACTACCAATGACCTTTCTTTTCTCTTTAGTAATCGGTTACTCTGGATATCTTCAAAACAGACTTTGTTCTTGAGAAAATCTAATTTTCCGAAGTCTGATATCTCTGGCGTTCTCAATTCCCACAGATTACCTTTCATAGAAAATAAGCTTGAATATCATGGCTCTTCATTTATCCTCTATTAGCTTTTACTTCCTTATCTGTGAGGTGGAGCTATTCAGGTCTACCCTGCCTGTGTCATGGAATTATGAGTGCAAGTGGGAGATCATCTGCGAAATCACTTTCCAGTTTGTTAAAAGTACCCCAAACGCAATGCTATTATTGTCCAGGCAGTCAGTGCGGAGGTGTGAGTTGATTAGTGATATTTACTCAGCACTGCATACTTTGATAAGGTAAAAGAGAGGTGTTTGGGTGGCTCAATCCGTTAAGCATCCAACTCTTCGTTTCAGCTCGGGTCATGATCTCGCAGTTTGTGAGTGAGCCCTGCGTCAGGGATTCTCTCTCTCTCCCTCTCTCTCTCTGTCCCTCCCATTCAATCTCTCTCTCTCTCCCTCTCTCTCTCTGTCCCTCCCATTCAATCTCTCTCTCTCTCTCTCTCTCTCTCAAAAATAAATTCTCTCTCTGTCTCTCAAAAATAAATAAACTTAAAAAATAGAGAAGTTAAAAGATGTCCTGGGGGTGGAAGAGGGGCAGAAATCCGTTTCCTTCAACATTATCATTAGATACTGAATTTACATTGGAAACCTTTTTATATCGGGATGAGGAAGAGTGAAATGGTTTACACACAATGTAGCTTGTGGTGGCAAAGTAAAGATACAGTTCATGATTAGATGTGGGGTTGCATAGAAAACGGACCATATACGGCATAAACGAAATGTAACATGTTTCTATTTATATAATATGGAATCAGAGTCATTAAGAATAAAGGCTAAAATTTATTGAGCACTTTTTGTACAGAGGCACCATACTAAAGTGCTTCAACCATATGAGAGTTCATTTCATCCCACAGTAGATGTGTTATTCTCAATTTTTTAGTGGAGGAAACAGACTCACAGTGCCTAACTAACTTGCTTAAGATCACACAGCTAGTGAGTGGTAGAGTTAATTTTCAAACCCAGTTCTAACACCCAGCCCTTGCTTATTTATGTCCCCCGTCTCTGGAAAACAAAAGAAATGATTGTCAGCGTTAAGGTGAATTGATAGAATTATAGAAGGAAAGGAAAACCTCCCTTTAACAAGAGTTTATTTACTACTGTGTAAATAATCTCTTTTTAATGACAAAACAAAACAGAACAAAAATAACAACCTGTCTCTCCTGCTGGGAATGATTTGTCCCTGTAGGAAAAGTAAATACCAATGTCACATTCTCTCATAATTAGTTAACTGAGTGAAACCGAAGCTTCGGGGAAACCTGCCACGCTAAATCCCAGTGGGAACATTACATTTTAATGTTACAGCTGCAAGCTGGAGTCCTCCCCCTTGTCGGGAGATAAGCTTGGCAGGGATCGATCGCCCTGTCCTCGGAGTTCCCTTTGCATTTAGTGCCTCTCACCTCATCGTTCAAATCGCTCCGGGAGCCAACTGCTGTGCCTGGGCGGCTTTGCCTGAGCCCTCAGATTCTGTTCTGTCATCTTAGCCTGCTTATTTTATGGGCCTCTTAGGATGCCTCTCTCCCGACACTGCCTACGCCAGTGCACTGGCAGACTCATCTTCCAACTGATGTCTGTTCACGTAAAAATACAGAACAGTGGGGGCGCTTGGGTGGCTCAGTCGATTGAGTGTCCGACTTCGGCTCAGGTCGTGATCTCACAGTCCGTGGGTTCAAGCCCGAGTCGGGCTCTGGGCTGACAGCTCGGAGCCTGGAGCCTGCTTCGGATTCTGTGTCTCCGTCTCTCTGTCTGTCTGTGTCTCTCTCTCAAAAATAAATAAACAACAACAACAACAACAAAAATACAGGACAGTAACTGACTCTTTTTTATTTAAAAGTTTTAGGTTTATGTATTTATTTTGAGAGAGAGAGAGAGAGACAGCATGAGTGGGGGAAGGGCAGAGAGAGAGAATCCCACGCAGGCTCCACACTGCCAGCTGAGGAGCCCAATGCAGGGCTCGAACCCACAGACCGTGAGTGTAACTGATTCTTTAGCGAGGAAGTGCCAGCAATCTGTTAGATTCCCCTGGAGTGTCTGAAGCAGGCATCTCCTTACTGTCTTACCTCCTAAACCTGTTGGCAGTAATGGTTCTTACAGAATATGGTAGCTTTTTTTGTTGCAGCAGTAACACAGTGGACAAGGATGAGGGAGTGGCGGATATTTGGAAATGGAATTTTGAGAACCACAATAACTAGTGTAAGTGCCCAAGGATGCATCCTCTATCAGGCTCGGAGGCAGTATTTCTTTGCAGTAGGTTGTGCAAAAAGACACATTGTGGGGTGGCCTAACGCTCTTTCATATATCAATAGCTGTCTCTTGGCTCAAATGTCATAGATTCTTTTTTTTCCCCTAATATAAACATATGTGTATGTACAGTTTTACTGACATAGATAATATTCATAAAAATGAACAAAATTCATCAGCTCAGTTTAAATGATAACCAAAAGGAGCTACTGCCTGCCCAGCCCCCAGCCTAAGAAATAAAATATTTGTAGCAATTTAGAACCTTCATGTTTGTCTTTCTGTTTGCATTCTCTTCCCTTTCCTGCAGATAACTTTATTCTGCTTTTTTGTGAAGAATTTCGTTTCTTCTGATCATTTTACTACATGTACACATATTCCCCATAAGAGTGTGTGTGTGTATATATGTATTCCAGATATATGTGTGTCTATGTAGATAGATATGCTTATTTTGAAGTGTTATAAATTGAATCCTGTTGTAAACTCTTCTGTGATTTGCTTCTTTTGTTCAGAATGTTTTTGCGATGCATCCTTATTGAGTGCCATTTTCACTTTACTAATTTTTCATGTTGTATAGCATTCTGTTGTATGAATATATAACAATTTGTATATCCAAATCCTGATGAATGTTTACGTAGACTCTGGGGGTTTTAGTTTTGTTTTTGTTTTTTGCTGTTGCAAGCAGTCTCATTACGAACATTCTTTTTCATAACGCCTCTTGCGTCCATGTGCCAGGATTTTTCTAGGGTTTAAACCTGGGGATAGTATAGTTAGGTGGTAGGTTATATGCCTACTTAAGGTATCACATAATGACAAGTTGTTTTCCAAAGTAATTATTCTAATTTACTCTCCCAGCTACAGTCAAGAAGAGTTCTCATTCATTCACATCCTTGCCAACACTTGATAGTAACTAATGAAAAATATTTTGCCAATTTGGTTGGAGTATCAAAGGGTTCTTGGGGTTTGAATTTATGTTAAATTATTACACATCATATTAAGCATTTTCATATATTTATAAGCTGTTTGTATTTACTTTTCTATGAAATGTCACTTTATTTCTTTTGTCCATTTCCCCCCCACTGGGCTTTTTCTTAATGGTTAATAAACATCTTTGTGACTTCTAGGTAAAGGTTTTTTATCGACTCTGCATGCCGCAAATTTATTCCAGTTTGTGATTTATCTTTCTAAACTCTTTTGAGGAATTATATATTCTTTAATTTAATGTAATCAATCGTTAATATTTTCTCTCTGGTTTATACCTTTGGTATGTTTTTTAAGAACTCCTTTTGGGGCGCCTGGGTGGCGCAGTCGGTTAAGCGTCCGACTTCAGCCAGGTCACGATCTCGCGGTCCGTGAGTTCGAGCCCCGCGTCAGGCTCTGGGCTGATGGCTCGGAGCCTGGAGCCTGTTTCCGATTCTGTGTCTCCCTCTCTCTCTGCCCCTCCCCCGTTCATGCTCTGTCTCTCTCTGTCCCAAAAATAAATAAAATACGTTGAAAAAAAAAAAAAGAACTCCTTTCATAGCACAATCCTTCTTCCATTATCTCTTCTGCCATTTTTATAGTGTTAACCTTCATTTGTCTCTATTATCTTAGAAATGATTTTGTGGTTTGATGGGAGGTAAATGTCCAGTTTCGTTTTGATTTTTTTAGTATATATAACCAATCATTATCATTTATTTCCGTCACTGCCTTGCAAAGGGCCCATATGTGTAGATTTCTAAATTCTCTGTTCTGTTTTATTGATCCATATATCTATTCCTGTACAATGCACATTGTTTTAATTGCTGTAATTTTGGTATAAATCTTGCTATCTGGGAGAACACATACTCTAAAATTTGTTCTTCTTCAATGTCTAAATTGTACTTGGACCTTTGCTCCTTCCTATAAGTTTTAGAATCACCTTATCAAGTTTTGTGTTGCAATTTTCATGGAAATTAAATGAATCTATAAATCAGTATATAAAGGGAATTGGTATTATGACAACAATCCTTTCCATTTCAAACCATATCTCTTTACATTTAATTGGGATTTTTTTTTTAAGACTAATTGTCCTTTTGAAAGGACTCCCAGTAGAATTTCATAATTTTCTTCATGAAGAGTTTGGCCATCTGTTGTTCAATGTATTCCTAGGTACTTTACATTTAAAAAGATTATATTTTATGTTTTAAAAATTGTATTTTCTAGTGATCATTGTTGGCATAGTAAAATGAAGTTGGCTTAGAGTCTTGTTTCAAGATTCTTGCTTCAAAATATTGAATCAAGGGACACCTGGGTGGCTAAGTCGGTTGAGCAGCTGGCTCTTGATTTCAGCTCAGGTCATGATCCCAGGGTCATGGGATTGAGCCCACACTGAGTGTGGAGGCTGCTTAAGATTCTCTCTCTCTCCTTCTTCCTCTCCCTCTGTCTCCTTCTTTCTCTCTCTCTCCTTCTTCCTCTCCCTCTGTCTCCTTCTTTCTCTCTCTCTCCTTCTTCCTCTCTTCTTCTTCCTCTCTCTCTCTCTCTCTCTCCCCTTCCCCCTCCCCTGCCTCTCTTCCCAGCTTGAGTGTGCTCTCTCTCTCTTCTCTCTTTCTAAAAATAAATAGATAGGTAGGTAGGTAGGTAGGTAGGTAGATTGATCAATCTTGAATCAAGATTCCTGCTAAGGTTTTAAATTCACAAACTTTACTTGAAGGGTCTTTTGTGAGGAAGGAATTCTGCAGGGGCATCTGCAGTAATGAGAATTTTGTTTCATCCTTTCAGTGATTATGCTTTGTGTTTTTAAAAAATTTTTTTAACATTTATTCATTTTTGAAAGACAGGGAGAGACAGAGCCTGAATGGGGGAGGGGCAGAGAGAGAGGGAGACACAAAAACAGAAGCAGCCTCCGGCTCTGAGCAGTCAGCACAGAGCCTGACGCAGGGCTCGAACTCACGGACCGCGAGATCACGACCTGACCCGAAGTCGGATGCTTAGCTGGTCCTTTCTGTGCTGATTAGAACCTTCGCTACACTACTGAACAAAAGTAGAGATAGCATTGTTGATTTGTCCTGATCTCAGAGTGGATACCATCCACAAGTCACCAGTGTGAACTTCCCTGCCAGGAACAGCACTGGTGGTGTTGGTTGTTTGCTGACAGCCTCTTAAGGATTTTCCCTTTCATCCAAATGTGTTTAATTCAACAGGTATTAGAATTTTACTGAATCCTTTTTTCCTCATCTTTTGAGATAATCATTTTTCTTCTTTGGTGTTATGGTGGACTTCATGTCCTAGAAGAAACCAATGTTTTGCATGAGATGAACTCAGGTTAGTTATATTTATCTTCTTTACATATTCTGAGGTTCAGTTTGCTCAAATTCTGTTCAGCATTTTTGCATCCATGTCTGTCTGTATGATTGGTCTCTCATTTTCCTTCCTGCTGTACAGAGCATGTGTGATAGTCCTAGTGATAAAGGGAACTATAAAGTGTTGCCTTGTTTTCTAATCTCTGGAAGACTTAGTATAACATTTGACTTACCAATCTCTGGAATATCTTAGAAGATCCCATCAGTAAGACTCTCTGGGGTTGGCATTTCCCTGGTGGGAAACATTTTAATCACAGATTATTATTATTTGTTTATAGGGCTAGTCAGATTCTCTATTTCTCCTTGAATCAGTATTGATAGCTGGGTTTGTGTGTGTGTGTGTGTGTGTGTGTGTGTGTGTGTGTGTGTGTGTGTGTTTTAGGAATTCATCTATTAATGTTTTTCATTTTTGGGCATGAATTTTTATATCTTGTTTTCTGTGTACTTTCTGTGAGATCTGACGTTCCCTCTGTCCTTTTTTCAATATTTTTAATTTTTTATATTTTTAATATTGTTTGTGCCACCTTCTCTCTTTTGTGTCTCTCCCCCCATGCCCCACAAAGCCTTGGAACTCTCTCTTTTTTTTTTTCAAGAAACTTTTTAAAGTTCATTGGTCCTCTGTATTATGTGTTTTCTGTTTCAATAGTTGCTTATCTTTAGAATTTCCTTTATTCTAATCATTTGACTCATTTTTATTATTCTACTTTTTTCTAACATAGAAAATTTAAGTATAGACGTTACCTGAATGCTTTTTTTTCTCTTTATATCTCCTTCTGGAATCTGTTTAGATGTTTGTAGACCTTTTCATGCCATCCTGTATGTGTCCCACTCTCTTCTATATGTTACTTCCTCTCGTTTTTGTGGAGTACATCCTGGATAATTTCTTCAAAGTCATTTTCTTATTTTTTACTAATTTATATTTATGTGTTTTTGATTATTCTTTAAGCCACTCATTTCCTTGGACTTTTTTGCATGAGAATTCTTTAAGTCCTGCAGAGAGGCTTACCAGTCACCAAAGAAAACTACCAAACTTGGTTAATTTAAATTAAATTTTCCTTTGGTGTGTGTGTGTGTGCATGCGTGTGTGCATGCACGCTTGTTTGTTTCTTCTTTAAGATACGTGGGGAACACAGAGACATTAATTCAGAGTACATAGTATTCAGTTGATGGCAATAAATTCACTTAAGAGTTTTTTTTGTTTTTGTTTTTAAGCCCACAGAGCATCAAGTTTTCTTGTTAAATCCTTCATAGGCTTTATTTATTATTCATTCTATCCTGATTTAGCTCTTCAGGGGCACAAATTTACATGGGGAGGCATCTATTTGGGTGGGTTCCAGCCTTTATCTTCTGTCTCCCATGCCTCACACAGCCTTCAAAGAGTGGCTCAAAATCCTCAGGGTTTGGCAGAAACCTTTAGAAAGTCAGGTAGTTTGGGCACCTGTTCACCAGCTAGGTTCAGTGAATTCACTTTGTTTAATGGATTTTATAGATTCCTAACTGTCTTTCTTAACAGTAGGGAATGTGTGTGTATGATGAGTTTTTAAAGGTACTTTATTTTTGTTGTAAAATAAAACACATTGTATAGCTTAGCACATTATTATCACGGTAACACCCTCATACCCATCACACAGGCCAGAAAATGGCATTCCTTCCAGATGTCTCCATCCTCGTTGCATCTCTCCAGGCCTCTAAAAATAACCACTATCTTGACTTCTATAGTATTTTTTGCATATCTATAAAATCTTATCAATCACTCTGTTTTATCTAGCACACTGTAGATACTATAGTTTAATCTTGCCCCATTTAAAAATATATAGTATGTATTTTATGTTTCTTTTAAGTACACATTCTCCATCTATCCCTTTCTTTTACTTAGAATTCATTTGTGAAATGCACAGGCCATTTGAACTACAGACTTGCACACAGGCTGGATTTTGCTGAGGGCTCACTACTGTAAGGAGGCTTGATGAAACTCCAAGATTTGTGATCTCTTTGGCGAGTCTATTGGTTTTCATGTATTCTTTTTTTCAGGGGCAAATGATATCTGTATTTCACTGTTTTGTTGGTATCCAATACCTAGATTTAGTAATTAGGGTTATAAGATAGTGCCGTTCTAATTCTAGCACTGGAGTTTTTCCAATTCCATCATTTTATAAAGAGCCATGTCATCCCCTCTACTATTTGATTATTCAGTGAAACAGTGCCATATAGGAAAACAGAATGTTTGTCTGTCCTTTTATTTATGTGGTTATCAAGATAATGAATTGATTCCTTATCACTGTAAAAAATCATCCATTTCCAAAAATCTTAAAAATTTTTTTCTTAATTTTTATTTATTTTTGAGAGAGACACAGTACGCAAGCTGGGGAGGGGCAGAGAGAGAGGGAGATACAGAATCCAAAGCAGGCTCCAGGCTCTGAGTGGTCAGCACAGAGCCCGACGTGGGGCTTGAACCCACAAACCGTGAGATCATGACCTGAGCAGAAGTCGGATGCTTAACCCACTGAGCCACCGAAGCACCTCGATGGTTAATCTTTTATTTTACTCCCACACAATTAGGATTACTGAAAAGAATTAAAACATATTTCCTTGGATTTTTATTGATATGATACAATGGTATTAAGATCATACAGCCACCGCATACTTTTTTTTTTCAATATATGAAGTTTATTGTCAAATTGGTTTCCATACAACACCCAGTGCTCATCCCAAAAGGTGCCCTCCTCAATACCCATCACCCACCATCCCCTCCCTCCCACCCCCCATCAACCCTCAGTTTGGTCTCAGTTTTTAACAGTCTCTTATGCTTTGGCTCTCTCCCACTCTAACCTCTTTTTTTTTTTTTTTTTCCTTCCCCTCCCCCATGCGTTTCTGTTAAGTTTCTCAGGATCCACATAAAAGTGAAACCATATGGTATCTGTCTTGCTCTGTATGGCTTATTTCACTTAGCATCACACTCTCCAGTTCCATCCATGTTGCTACAAAAGGCCATATTCCATTCTTTCTCATTGCCACGTAGTATTCCATTGTGTATATAAACCACAATTTCTTTATCCATTCATCAGTTGATGGACATTTAGGCTCTTTCCATAATTTGGCTGCTATAAACATTGGGGTACAAGTGCCCCTATGCATCAGTACTCCTGTATCCCTTGGATAAATTCCTAGCAGTGCTATTGCTGGGTCATAGGGTAGGTCTATTTTTAATTTTCTGAGGAACCTCCACACTGCTTTCCAGAGCGGCTGCACCAATTTGCATTCCCACCAACAGTGCAGGAGGGTTCCCGTTTCTCCACATCCTCTCCAGCATCTATAGTCTCCTGATTTGTTCATTTTGGCCACTCTGACTGGCGTGAGGTGATATCTGAGTGTGGTTTTGATTTGTATTTCCCTGATAAGGAGCGACGTTGAACATCTTTTCATGTGCCTGTTGGCCATCCGGATGTTTTCTTTAGAGAAGTGTCTATTCATGTTTTCTGCCCATTTCTTCCCTGGGTTATTTGTTTTTCGGGTGTGGAGTTTTGTGAGCTCTTTATAGATTTTGGATACTAGCCCTTTGTCCGATATGTCATTTGCAAATATCTTTTCCCATTCCGTTGGTTGCCTTTTAGTTTTGTAGGTTGTTTCCTTTGCTGTGCAAAGCTTTTTATCTTCATACAGTCCCAGTAATTCAGTTTTGCTTTTAATTCCCTTGCCTTTGGGGATGTGTCGAGTAAGAGATTGCTACGGCTGAGGTCAGAGAGGTCTTTTCCTGCTTTCTCCTCTAGGGTTTTGATGGTTTCCTGTCTCACATTCAGGTCCTTTATCCATTTTGAGTTTATTTTTGTGAATGGTGTGAGAAAGTGGTCTAGTTTCAACCTTCTGCATGTTGCTGTCCAGTTCTCCCAGCACCATTTGTTAAAGAGACTGTCTTTTTTCCATTGGATGTTCTTTCCTGCTTTGTCAAAGATGAGTTGGCCATACGTTTGTGGGTCTAGTTCTGGGGTTTCTATTCTATTCCATTGGTCTATGTGTCTGTTTTTGTGCCAATAACATGCTGTCTTGATGATTACAGCTTTGTAGTAGAGGCTAAAGTCTGGGATTGTGATGCCTCCTGCTTTGGTCTTCTTCAAAATTACTTTGGCTATTCGGGGCCTTTTGTGGTTCCATATGAATTTTAGGATGGCTTGTTCTAGTTTCGAGAAGAATGCTGGTGCAATTTTGATTGGGATCGCATTGAATGTGTAGATAGCTTTGGGTAGTATTGACATTTTGAGAATATTTATTCTTCAATCCATGAGCAGGGAATGTCTTTCCATTTCTTTAAATCTTCTTCAATTACCTTCATAAGCTTTCTATGGTTTTCAGCAGACAGATCTTTTACATCTTTGGTTAGATTTATTCCTAGGTATTTTATGCTTCTTGGTGCAATTGTGAATGGCATCAGTTTCTTTATTTGTCTTTCTGTTGCTTCATTGTTAGTGTATAAGAATGCAACTGATTTCTGTACATTGATTTTGTATCCTGCAACTTTGCTGAATTCATGTATCAGTTCTAGCAGACTTTTGGTGGAGTCTATCGGATTTTCCATGTATAATATCATGTCATCTGCAAAAAGCGAAAGCTTGACTTCATCTTTGCCAATTTTGATGCCTTTGATTTCCTTTTGTTGTCTGATTGCTGATGCTAGAACTTCCAACACTATGTTAAACAACAGCGGTGAGAGTGGGCATCCCTGTCGTGTTCCTGATCTCAGGGAAAAAGCTCTCAGTTTTTCCCCATTGAGGATGATGTTAGCTGTGGGCTTTTCATAAATGGCTTTTATGATGTGTAAGTATGTTCCTTCTATCCCGACTTTCTCAAGGGTTTTTATTAAGAAAGTGTGCTGGATTTTGTCAAAGGCCTTTTCTGCATCGATTGACAGGATCATATGGTTCTTCTCTTTTTTTTTTATTAATGTGATGTATCACGTTGATTGATTTGCGAATGTTGAACCAGCCCTGCATCCCAGGAATGAATCCCACTTGATCATGGTGAATAATTCTTTTTATATGCTGTTGAATTCGATTTGCTAGTATCTTATTGAGAATTTTTGCATCCATATTCATCAGGGATATTGGCCTGTAGTTCTCTTTTTTTACTGGGTCTCTGTCCGGTTTAGGAATCAAAGTAATACTGGCTTCATAGAATGAGTCTGGAAGTTTTCCTTCCCTTTCTATTTCTTGGAATAGCTTGAGAAGGATAGGTATTATCTCTGCTTTAAACGTCTGGTAGAACTCCCCTGGGAAGTCATCTGGTCCTGGACTCTTATTTGTTGGGAGATTTTTGATAACCGATTCAATTTCTTCGCGGGTTATGGGTCTGTTCAAGCTTTCTATTTCCTCCTGATTGAGTTTTGGAAGAGTGTGGGTGTTTAGGAATTTGTCCATTTCTTCCAGGTTGTCCAATTTGTTGGCATATAATTTTTCATAGTATTCCCTGATAATTGTTTGTATCTCTGAGGGATTGGTTGTAATCATTCCATTTTCATTCATGATTTTTATCTATTTGGGTCATCTCCCTTTTCTTTTTGAGAAGCCTGGCTAGAGGTTTGTCAATTTTGTTTATTTTTTCAAAAAACCAACTCTTGGTTTCGTTGATCTGCTCTACCGTTTTTTTAGATTCTATATTGTTTATTTCTGCTCTGATCTTTATTATTTCTCTTCTTCTGCTGGGTTTAGGCTGTCTTTGCTGTTCTGCTTCTATTTCGTTTAGGTGTGCTGTTAGATTTTGTATTTGGGATTTTTCTTGTTTCTTGAGATAGGCCTGGATTGCGATGTATTTTCCTCTCAGGACTGCCTTTGCTGCATCCCAAAGCGTCTGGATTGTTGTATTTTCATTTTCGTTTGTTTCCATATATTTTTTAATTTCTTCTCTAATTGCCTGGTTGACCCACTCATTCTTTAGTAGGATGTTCTTTAACCTCCATGCTTTTGGAGGTTTTCCAGACTTTTTCCTGTGGTTGATTTCAAGCTTCATAGCATTGTGGTCTGAAAGTATGCATGGTATAATTTCAATTTTTGTAAACTTATGAAGGGCTGTTTTGTGACCCAGTATATGATCTATCTTGGAGAATGTTCCATGTGCACTCGAGAAGAAAGTATATTCTGTTGCTTTGGGATGCAGAGTTCTAAATATATCTGTCAAGTCCATCTGATCCAATGTATCATTCAGGGCCCTTGTTTCTTTATTGACCACGTGTCTAGATGATCTATCCATTTCTGTAAGTGGAGTGTTAAAGTCCCCTGCAATTACCACATTCTTATCAATAAGGTTGCTTATGTTTATGAGTAATTGTTTTATATATTTGGGGGTTCCGGTATTCGGTGCATAGACATTTATAATTGTTAGCTCTTCCTGATGGATAGACTCTGTAATTATTATATAATGCCCTTCTTCATCTCTTGTTACAGCCTTTAATTTAAAGTCTAGTTTGTCTGATATAAGTATGGCTACTCAAGCTTTATTTTGGCTTCCAGTAGCATGATAAATAGTTCTCCATCCCCTCACTCTCAATCTAAAGGTGTCCTCAGATCTAAAATGAGTCTCTTGTAGACAGCAAATAGATGGGTCTTGTTTTTTTTATCCATTCTGATACCCTATGTCTTTTGGTTGGCGCATTTAATCCATTTACATTCAGTGTTATTATAGAAAGATATGGGTTTAGAGTCATTGTGATGTCTGTATGTTTTATGCTTGTAGTGATGTCTCTGGTACTTTGTCTCACAGGATCCCCCTTAGGATCTCTTGTAGGGCTGGTTTAGTGGTGACAAATTCCTTCAGTTTTTGTTTGTTTGGGAAGACCTTTATCTCTCCTTCTATTCTAAATGACAGACTTGCTGGATAAAGGATTCTCGGCTGCATATTTTTCCTGTTTAGCACACTGAAGATCTCGTGCCAATCCTTTCTGGCCTGCCAAGTTTCAAAAGAGAGATCAGTCACGAGTCTTATAGGTCTCCCTTTATATGTGAGGGCACGTTTATCCCTTGCTGCTTTCAGAATTTTCTCTTTATCCTTGTATTTTGCCAGTTTCACTATGATCTGTCGTGCAGAAGATCGATTCAAGTTACGTCTGAAGGGAGTTCTCTGTGCCTCTTGGATTTCAATGCCTTTTTCCTTCCCCAGTTCAGGGAAGTTCTCAGCTATTATTTCTTCAAGTACCCCTTCAGCACCTTTCCCTCTCTCTTCCTCCTCTGGGATACCAATTATGCGTATATTATTTCTTTTTAGTGTATCACTTAGTTCTCTAATTTTCCCCTCATACTCCTGGATTTTTTTTATCTCTCTTTCTCTCAGCTTCCTCTTTTTCCATAACTCTATCTTCTAGTTCACCTATTCTCTCCTCTGCCTCTTCAATCCGAGCCGTCGTCGTTTCCATTTTGTTTTGCATTTCGTTTAAAGCGTTTTTCAGCTCCTCGTGACTGTTCCTTAGTCCCTTGATCTCTGTAGCAAGAGATTCTCTGCTGTCCTCTATACTGTTTTCAAGCCCAGCGATTAATTTTATGACTATTATTCTAAATTCACTTTCTGTTATATTATTTAAATCCTTTTTGATCAGTTCATTAGCTGTTGTTATTTCCTGGAGATTCTTCTGAGGGGAATTCTTCCGTTTGGTCATTTTGGATAGTCCCTGGAGTGGTGGGGACCTGCAGGGCACTTCCCCTGTGCTGTGGTGTATAACTGGAGTTGGTGGGCGGGGCCGCAGTCCGACCTGATGTCTGCCCCCAGCCCACCGCTGGGGCCACAGTCAGACTGGTGTGTGCCTTCTCTTCCCCTCTCCTAGGGGCGGGATTCACTGTGGGGTGGCGTGGCCCATCTGGGCTACTTGCACACTGCCAGGCTTGTGGTGCTGGGGGTCTGGCGTATTAGCTGGGGTGGGTAGGCAAGGTGCACGGGGGCTGGAGGGGCAGGCTTAGCTCGCTTCTCCTTAGGTGATCCACTTCAGGAGGGGCCCTGTGGCAGCGGGAGGGAGTCAGACCCACTGCCGGAGGGGTGGCTCCACAGAAGCACAGCGTTGGGTATTTGCGCGGAGTGAGCAAGTTCCCTGGCAGGAACTGGTTCCCTTTGGGATTTTGGCTGGGGGATGGGCGAGGGAGATGGCGCTGGTGAGCGCCTTTGTTCCCCGCCAAATAGCTCTGTCATCTCGGGGCTCAGCAACTCTCCCTCCCTTTGTCCTCCAGCCTTCCCGCTTTCCGAGCAGAGCTGTTAACTTATGACCTCCCAGATGCTAAGTCGCGCTTGCTGTCGGAACACACTCCGTCCAGCCCCTACGCTTCCTCCAGCCAGACTCGGGGGCTCTGCTTGGCCGGCCGGCCGCCCCTCCGCCCCAGCTCCCTCCTGCCAGTCCATGGAGCGCGCACCGCCTCGCTGCCCTTCCTACCCTCTTCCGTGGGCCTCTCGTCTACGCTTGGCTCTTGAGACTCCGTTCTGCTGATCCTCTGGCGGTTTTCTGGGTTATTTAGGCAGGTGTAGGTGGAATCTAAGTGATCAGCAGGACGCGCGGTGAGCCCAGCGTCCTCCTACGCCGCCATCTTCCCTGAAGACCGCCCCAAAAAAAAGGCCACCGCATACTCTTAATATCCTCCTTTAATATTCATTTTTGACTTAGTTGCGAAAGTAATTAATGCCCAGCATGAATCATTACGTTGAAGTCTCTCTAGTGATGTTAATTGTCTGAACCATATTTTCTACTAGATCCCTTAGGAAAAATCTCCTGAAAACAGTATTTTTTAGAGTTGTTTTATGTAACAGCTTGTCTGGGTCTTTTATCCTTAAAGATTAGTTGTGCTTCATACGAGCTCATTGTGTGACATGTTCTTTCCTTGATATTTTAATTTTTCCATTTTCTCCTGGCATAAAGCATTGCTGTTAAAGTCTAATGATGATAGTCTTCTTATTGTCTTATATTGTCTAATACTGTCAATATTTTTCTTTAATGTCCTGTACCTTTATGAAATTACACCTTGGTGTAGATCACTTTGAGACATTAATGTTCTCAGATACATGATACATTTAAATGTGTGGTTCATTTTTTTAAATTTCAGAACAGTATTCTTTCTTTAACATTTTATTTTTTTAAGTTTATTTATTTTGAGAGAGAGCGAGCGAGCACAAGTCAGGAGGGGCAGAGAGAGAGAGATGGAATCGCAGGCAGGCTCTGCACTACCAGCATGGAGTCCAGTGAACTTGAACTCATGTTCTGTGGACTTGAACTCATGAACTGTGAGATCATGACCTGAGCCAAAACCACAATCCAGATACTTAACTGACTGAGCCACCCACCCAGGCATCCCCAGAACAGTGTTCTTGAATTAAGTGTTTATATTTGTTCTATTCTCTTGCTTTGGTTTTCTTCTTCAGGAACTCATTTTACATGTTTGATCTTCACCTGTCTTTAACATTGGCCATTTTTCTCACTTTCTTTTTACCCCTTTCCTTATTTCTTAAGGTTTTTTTTTTTTATTTGTATCTTCTACTTTTCTTAAAGCTTTATTGGTTGAATTTATTTGTTCTTGTGTTTCTTTTAGTTTGCCTTGTTTGGAAAATGATTTTATTTCTAGTTCTTTGTTATCATCTCATTTCTGAATTATTGTAGTTCTGACTCATGCCATTCTGAATATTGTGTGTCACTTTACTAATGCCTTTAAGCTTATTTGAGACAGTATGCTACTCTTTTTTTGTGGGAGGTTTTTGTGGTACACTTTCATTGCCTACAGGAATGTTATTCTGTTCTTTGTTCTTTTTTTCCCTAAAATAACTTCATATGAGATTTTACCTTTTTCTTTGCTATTTTTATATGAAATGCACTTTTTCTGAATTTTGGAGAGAAAAATAAGTTCAGTTAGCTATTCTCATTTCAGTGGGCTCTTTGTTGGTTTTGTGCACTGCTGAAAATGTGGTAGCTTGCTTTCTCAGACTTCCTGGTTTTGATCAGTGTCCTTATTTTTATCCAGACCTCTTCCTTTAGTCCTGTTAGCCCTACTCAGCTCAGTGTGTGTTCTCCTCAAAAAGTCATCCTCAGACTGGGTCCTGTCTTGAAGGGGTGTCCTGGGTGGTTAGCGTTAAGAGTTAACAGGAGCTACAACCTTCTAGGTATTTCAGTTTTTACTGGGGGGCTCTTGCACTAATTTGCCAAGGGAATGGGAAAAACTCGTAAGGCTGTTCTCCTACTGTCACCCTCTGCTTTTCAGGGACCGCCTGTTGGCTCTTGGTGGCATTCTTGCCATTGGGTACACCAGCTGTCCACTGCTTCCCTACACTCTCCCAAAGCAGACAGTGGTAGAAGGCAGGTCCTTCGCTGTCAATGGCTTCTCCCAGCTGTTTGTAATCTCGAAGTTTATAAGGATACCTTGTTACCTTGTTTTAAGTATGGACCATGTGTTTTGGTTCTTTCACCAACTTTCTATTTCTCTGTGGAGGTTCAGATATGTATAATGGAGGGCACTTGAGGTGAGCGCTGGGCTTTGAATGTAAGTGATGAATCACTAAATTCCATGCCTAAAACTAATATGACACTGTATGTTAATTAACTGGAATTTAAAACTTGGGGGGTGGCGGTAAAAACCCTAAACAACAAGAAAGAAGTATTCAAAAAGTGTGCTGTGACTATTACCATCATCTTCCTATATTTCCAGATTTTTAAAAATCCATTATTTTAGCCTAACTTGTTAGGGAAAGTTAGTGTCTGTGATTCTTCTTACTATCAAAAAGAGAACCCTTTATTCATCTTTATTCAAATAAAACTTAAACTTCTGGAAGGTTCTGTGTATTTTTACATTTCTGCTATCTCCTGAAATTGAAAAATTGAAATGCGAATAGTTGATTTTGAGAAACTGAGGACGGAGGGATTAATGGTTTGGGTCCTTGTATTTTAGCAAAATAATTTCAACTACTCCTTGGAATTATTTGGAATAATATATCCTTACATGTACTTAAAACCTTAAAAAGGTCCGTGTTGATTAAAACTTAATCGGTGCCAAGCATTGTCCTACGGTGTGTTCTGTTGAAATTAAGTAGTTTCTTCACGGTCACAGCACATTGTTACATACTGAACCGACTACTACAGATGTTTTACATATGTTGAATCTACAAAACAATCCTAGCAATACTACTAGCCCTCCCATTTTACAGGTGAGGAAACTAAGGCACAAACCTTTTAGCTGACTTGCCCAAGGTCCCATGCACAGCTAGGAAGGGTTAGAATTTGGATTTACACTCAGGTAATCTAGATCCCATTCTTAGCCACTCCTCCATACTGTCCCTCCATAGCATTGCTAAAGGTTGAACTCATGTAGTAGGAAATCTTGATTCTTTTGGTTGAATGGAGGTCTCCTAATTATTGGGCAGGAGTTCATCATTCAAAACGAGGTATGTATATTTTTTTCATATCAGTGACCAGTACCCTTGACACAGAACAATTCAAAGACGTGTTGTTGATCCCGCTTCTCCTATCCTCATATTTCACCATCAAGGAAACAGGGATCTAATATCCTGTCAGTAGCCTCCATTTGTAAAAAAGGTAGAATTCTCGATAGGTAGCTATTTCCTCAAGTAAATATCACAACGGGTAGACAATAAGACGACCAGAATGGTAGAGTAGATTAAGAAAGTTAGATGTTTTTCCTTTAATTTTCTATAAGCTGTTAATTAGTAAAATGTGGTGAGTAAACTCGGCTGATCATACAGATGGAAACCTCACAGATCTGTAATTGCCTCACTGGGAAGGGTTTTCAACGTTGGCCATCACAGTATGCCACTTTGCAATGACTTTGGACTAGTAATGCAAAGTTGCTAGAGTGTTCTTTTTTGCCCCATATTCTGTTTCTGGCTATGAAATCCCCCATTGGCTTTTTAATTAGATTCAAACATTTCAGTGCTCACTTCTGAGGCCCTTTCTTAGCCTGGTGTAGCTCATGTTGCTTTAGTGAATTATTTCTACTCCCCAGCTTGTGGGCCCCTCTCCAGGTTCATCTCCTTTGTATTCACCCAGCCATATGGTCTGTATCACCTCCTACCACCTCTCTGGCAGACCACCTTCACTGTCTTTCATTCAAGTCCCTCCTTGGTGCTCATTAATTCTTGCGTGTTGGAACCACCTGCATAGATTCTAAGGACAAACAATGATGAATTTTCCTGACAACTCAAATGCCCCCAATTTCTCCTTCCCTATTCACTTACTGTTTTTTTGAGTGTATTCCAAATTTTTTCCCCATGGGTGGTGTTGCCCTTCTTATTTGACTATGAACCCAGTGAATAGAGATGTTGCCCCGTTCGATGCTGTTCCCTGGCACAGAATTGATTTTCTCTATACAAGTCTCATTGTTACATTTGCTGCAGTATATGGTGTTGGCAAACAGAAACTTTCAATACACATCTTTGAATTCCGTTGTAGCCTCATTAACATTGTTCCTGTTAGTCCTGGAAGATAGGTTAGTCCTGGACCTTTTCCAAAGAAATTCAGTTGGTAATGTGCTGAAAAAATGGCCTTTTATGGTGGTCTCACTGGGTGCTCCCTAAGGACTGTGTGAAAGGAAAGGAATAAAAATGACAGCATGCTTTTCTTTGGCTAGCCTTCTTTCGCATTTCATAGGAAAACAGACCATCGCTGCTGATTAAAAAACAAAATAAAACAGAACAAGCAAACAAAACAAAACAAAAACCCCTGGGCTTTCCAAAATCAGGTTATATCGCTTTCTATGTGTCCTGACCCTGCTCTTTTCTCTCCACCCCCTTTGTGAAATCTCACTATTGATTGTAACCATATCATCCTTTGATCCTTCTGGTTTCTTTGGAATGCTTTGTTGGGGATCATTATCTAATTATCTTTTGAAGCCCTGTTATAGCTGAGTGTATGTTGAGAGGGAAGGGTGCTCTTTACTGAGATTCACTTACAACTTGGCTCGACGTTCTCTGGCCTCAGAGAATATGTTAAGCATTTAAAACATTGCCAAATAAGAAAGTAACAAGAGGGGCGCCTGTGTGGCTGGGTCGTTTAAACGCCTGACTCTTCATTTCGGCTCAGGTCATGATCTCACGGTTGGTGAGTTCAAGCCCCCCATTGGGCTCTGTGCTGACAGCAGAGAGGAAGAGCCTGCTTGGGATTCTCTCTCTCTCTCTCTCTCTCTCTCTCTCTCTCTGCCCCTCACCCACTCTCTCTCTCTCAAAATGAATAAATAAGAAAGTAACGAGAGAGTTAGGAAGGGAGAAGGCTAACCTGGTTGGCTGGTAAGTGGACAGTTCAGAAGAGGTCACCATGTGTCACGGCTCCTCTGGCAGCAGATGAAGCCATCACAGATTCCGTTCCTGCAGATCCGTCACTTATCCTACAGGTAAGTGTGTGAAAGGGAATGAAAAGTGCCTGATTTGGCCTCTGTGTCATCACCTGTAAGAGCAGAAATGAAAAATCAAATTGTGCTAACTTTTTAAAAGTTTACTGGGTTGATTTATGCTTTTTACTGTGTGAAATGGTAGGATCTGAGCTATATTAACACCCATGTCTCCAAGGGGCCAGGCAGGTACACTGATAGCTACCATAGTCCTTATTTGAAGATCATTGTTACTCCATTTGTCTGTCGTCTACTTGACTACAAACCCCAATATCCAATGAACGCCTGTCCCCCAGTAAGCTCCACCTAAAGCTTATTTTTCCTTTTGATGACTTCTTCCTGCAAATAATGAGATGGGTGCTGGTGACTCGTTTCCCTTAATGACGGTCTGGGCCTAAGCATCTCTTACCATGATTACTGGTTGCAAAATACTAGAACACACTGTCACTTTTTCAGTTGGTCCCTGGAAGATTAGCCCTGGATATTTTACGGTATGTTCCATACTGGAATGTTCCAGTTGGAAGCATTTTTTTTCTGCGTGAATTTCTGTTTGCCCAGGCTGTCTACTCTAGCTCCTTAGGCCTGTGCTGTCCTGCATAGAGCTGTGGACATAGCCATCAGTCCGGCTTGTTTTCAAGATCATGAAGTCAACTAAATGCTGCCTTGTTTTGCCAGACTTCTGAATCAGTCCTCATTTTCTGGGTCCACTTTGGGTGCCCTGCATGTCAGGGTACGACTTTCTTATCCCCATGCGGCTGTCCTTCCGTCAGCATGACTCCACATGGGGCCTCTCCGTGGCTCATTACTACCCACTCCCTTCCCTACCGCTGCAACCTTCCTTTCTGTAGCATCCCTCATCAGAGCCAGAGAAGCATAGGGCGTGCAGACACTAAAACTGCATTCCTGGCTGACCAGGGAGAAGATGGGAAGAGAGGACCTTGTTTTACCACCTGATGACTAAGGGAGGCAGTGTAGTGCCCCGTCCTACATACCAGTGTTTCCCATCCTGGCGTTGCTGTGTATTAGCCATGTGGCCTCCAGCGAATGACTTAACCTCACTAAACCTCGGTTTTTCATCCTTAAACAGGGGTGCTGACAGTGACAGGACCTATCTAGTACATGTATAGTGAGGATTAAATTAGATAATATTAGCTCGATGCCTAGCACAGAGTTTGCTTGCAAGAAAGGGACAGAGCGGGAGAGTAGACGTGCAGGGGAGGGCAAGAGAAGTGATCAAACAACCAAAATGGGAATAGGTCTTTCTAGAAGTAGACCTGCAATTTCCTGCTTGTGGCATGGACTTGAGATACTATCCAAGCCTGTCATTTTCTAGATTTGCTGGCCCTAAACATGTCCTTCAAGTTGCAACTCAATGGGCAAAGAGTGTATCCCTCCTGCACTTGAGCGTGGGTGGTAGCATCGGGCAAGGGCAGGAGCCTTTTCTCAGAGTGGGGAGACCAGGCCTGGCCCTGGCTGCACTCTCTACTGGGTGGGGAGCTTGGGCAGATCGCTTCCTTCAGGCTCGGTCTCTTCAGAGAGCAGGCTGAGGTGGCTGATATCTGAGGCTTCTTCTGTTCTCTGGACTCAGGCCTCTGAGGCAGACAAGAATACTAGGCAATGAGATCACACGAGAAAAAACCCAAAATGTCACCTTCGGTTTGGGAAGGGTCTTTAGGAGACACCGATGTCCTGCTTTCCACGGGGCGTGCATATGGATTCCTGCAGATGGGTGCCAGTCTGTTAACATTCCTGCTCGTGATGACACACGGCACTTTATTTCCACACCTCACCAGGTACTCGCCTTCTGAAAAGAAAGGAAATCAACTTTACCAGTGCATAAATGCCGCAGGCAGCTTTCACACTGGTAGCTTTCTTTAACAAGGTAACAAAATACATTACTATTTAATTATGCAGCTTCCAGCTTTTCTCCTGACAAAGCAACGCCCCTGGTGCTTATTGAAAAGGGGATTTGTAATCAGCCAAAATCGACTCAGTTTTGCTCAGTCTCATGACATTTCCATCCCCTCTTGCACCCTACCAAGTAAAGGCAATTTTTCAGCCGTTGCCAAAAAGTTAGAGGTGGTGTTTTATAAGACCACAAAAAAGTCATTGAAACCATACTCTTTGTGTAGCTGTTTGTTCCGTTCCTCTGACCATGTGCCTCACTGGGCCCCATATCTTCCCCAGCTAACTCTGTGGGCTCCTTCTCATTCTCAGAAATCCTGGCTCACCCAGAGATGTTCCTTGGGCATCTGATTTCCCAGCGATCTTTCTAGTTAAGCTCCTTTTATATTTGAGGGAGAGAGTGATAGTCTTGGCCCATGTTGTATTCTGAAAATGGAGTTGGTGAGTGATTTTCCGTGACATTAAAAAAAAAAAGTTTTTGGATTCACATTACTCTCTGCATCTTGGAAGCTGTTCTCCTGGGATGCCCTTTTCACTCCCTTCCTGACTCCTTTCCCCCTACCCCCGTTTCAGACATCCCACTTTATCAAGTGAAGCCCCCTACTCCTTGTCCCCCCATGCCTCTACACCAGCTGGTCTTTTCCACAGAAAACTCCCCACCCATATTTTCTGCCAATGCAGATCTTCCCTTTTTGGACAATTTCTTACAACCTCGCTAGGAAATGGTTCCATACACGACTCTCTTTCCCTAGCAGTCAGGGGCTACATGTGGATATGTAAGTACAAATGTGTTACTTTATAGATACTCTTTAATTCCTTAAGAATATGCGAGTTCCCAAGAAGAATGAAGGTTTTGTTTTGATTTCTCTTCATAGCAACTGGACAGTAAAATCTGCTCTTGAGTGGATATCCTTGAAGATTTGCTCATATACTGAAACCTATTCTATTTTGTATCTTCCAGGCAAGCTTCGACACTAACCTTTTTCTTTAGAATTCTTGCTTTTAAGCTGTGATTCTGCCTTAGCCAACTTAACACAATGTCGAAGTGAAAGTTAAAACTCACGTTTCACTTCTCTGAAATGAAATGCTTAATTTTTCTATGTTTTCAATTAATATCTGTCCTATGCCAATATGGGGAAGGTTCAAAATTAGCCTTTTATTATAACCTAGTTACAAGTACAAATTGTCTGCATTTACAAGTGAGAGCAGGCGCTAGAAACTATCTTTTAAAAAAAATTGTACACATTTGCTTTATGTGCATTTGTTGATCTATGTCCCTGAAAGTGACCTTTGTTGTGTTAACGCCTCCCTGGTTACTTGTGTTTCGGTGAGGAGGGTTTTGGCTACACCCGTTCTTAGTTCAACAGGCCTTCATCATACAGAGTGGCCAGTGTCCTGGCAGGCGTTGACAAGGCGCTTACTGAGCATCCCGATGACCGGATAACCCATAAACCCATCATCTTTATGAGCTCCCGAGCACACTCATTTGTACTTGGATCCTGGCCTTAAACACCATTTCCCAGACGCAGTCTTGATGTTTGGGTAAAACCAGTAACCATCCATTGCTTCCAGGCCACATCGCATCTGCTTGCGGCTATCACTGAATGAAATATGAAGGCAGCTTTTCAACCTAAGTTCCTTTTAGAGATCCTGAAGGACACGGCTAGAGTACATCAGATGAGTTCAAGGAGACCTATCACAGGAGGAAGGGGGCCCCAAGTTGAGAGGCGGGATGAAGCCAAGGTTCTGAGGCTGTCTCTGAGGTCCTCGGGGAAAAGCATTATGAGCCAAGTCCAGTGGCCACGCTGCTTCTACTTAGCACCTTCCCCTCACCTGTGAGGCGAACAAGACCCTTATTTATTAGTTCTTCCATTTCCCATAGTCTCTTAGGAAGATAGCTTTACCATCCAGATGCTGGGAAAGCAAAAATAAAGTTCATCATTCTAAGTCAAATTCTCTGGACATTCTAGAGATGGAATACTTCTGGAGAATACAGAAACAGTCCGAATGTACTGAGAACTTGAATATCTGTTACTTTATTCAAATGTTAAGGAGGAGAAACAGTGTTATTGTATGCTATGATTACTTGAGGTTCATGAATTTAGTAAGGTGTAACCAGATTAAAACCCTTTGTGTATGTATGAAAAACCTTCCGTGTTGGTGGAAGCTTAATATTTATTGAACAAAAATGGTTGATGGGATTCTGTAATATTAATACTAAAAAGGAATTTCTATTTTTCTAGATTTAAGGGAACAGTTAGATATGACTTTAGAAAGTGGTACTGTATATTTTTCTAAATGCTTATTTATTTTTGAGAGAGAGAGAGCACGAGTGGGAAGGAGCAGAGAGAGGGAGAGAGAGAATCCCAAGCAGGTCCTGTGCTGCCAGCCCAGAGACTGACGTGGGACCCCATCTCATGGCTGAGAGAGTTCAGGACCTGAGCCAAAATCAAGAGTTGGGTGCTTAAGCAACTGAGCCACCCAGGCACGCTGGTACTCTGTTTTTTAAAGTGTTGGCCACTACATCCAAAAATGGTAATATTAATATATTATTACTAGAAAAAACATTAAATTTGAGTTGCATAGATTCTCGAAAGATATTTTCAGGAACCTCTCTCATCCCCCCTGGGACTGTTGGCACATAACCTACTTTGTTGTGGAAGACTGAGGAAGACCTATGAACTTGTCTTCTCTAACCCAGGACTCAAAGCAAATTCACCCATGAAATTTCTCTTAACATTGATCTAAGGTTTACCACTGATGTTCTAGGAAATAATTATTGCCTGGTATAGGGCTCTAATTTGACCCATAAGATAAATATTTATGATTTATTGAGATACTTACAGTGTTGTTTAGCTGCATCTAATAAACACTAGATACCTAAAGAGATTAGATTAGATTAGGTGCCTAAAAAGACATGAAAATATTTTCAGCTCCAAAACCAACTGCCAGGTGTAGCAGGAGCCAGTAAAGTGGGTTTTCCTCCACTCCTTACAATGTCTTCCTTGATTCAGGGTTTGAAGATTGAATGATAGCTCAATCACTAGACCACAAGTATCAACCGAGTATTTATTAAGCCTTCATATATTTCTCGTGCTATAGTTTTTATTGAAAGACAGAATATAGATAAAATAAAAAGGAGCAAAGTTAAAATGCAGTCCCTGTGCTCGTGGCTTAAGTGCAGATATGGGGCTTTCACACGTGAAACAACCAGAGAACAATTTCGCAACCACAGGTAAACAAATGGGGTGTTTGGGAGAGACATCTGGTCCCCACACTGTTTGTAGCTAATTCCAGGGGAGAAATAAGAGAAATGGAACGAACTGCTTCTAAAGGGAGCACGTCCTGGTCCTCTGGCAGCAAGGTGGAAGTTTTCTGCCAGGAGGGAACACTGGATAGGGGGCTGTTTGTTTTTTCTCCAAACAGGAAACTCCTTCCATGCCAATAGTATCTTCAAAAAGATTGCTGCGGCAGATGGAAAGAACCCCTATGCATTCATGCATTCAATTAGCAGGGACTAATTCAATCTGAGGATTAACTCTGTCATTAGAGAGAAACAAAACCTATTTATGTCTCCCATCTATGGTTACACCCTCTGAGCGCCATTGGCACAGGTGGTGGTTGAATGTTAGACCACTGTAGCATTTATTGGTCTTCAGATGCTGCTGATGGATGAATCCCAATGATGAGGAGATATCTGAAGTGTGTGTGCTATGAGCCCTCCACTCCATTTCTCGGCAGTGGGGGAGATGATGGTAGATCGGGTGTGAAGGACATGGGACTAGAGTTGGGTGAGTGATCGCTTGCTTGGCTGGAGGAGAAAGAGGAGGAGGCACAGTGTTTTTTCTTACATCTGATTATTAAAGAGAAGTTCAGGGTAAAGTCTACCTTAGATGGAATTCTTAATTCAACTCAACAAACATCTGTTGTCTGCATCATCTTCTACTTGCCTTTCTTCCTCCCACTCCTAAAAGCTGACCCTTCAGATACGCAGTTGTCAACCTTTTGTATTTTTCAGTGACACTGTATGCAAAATACATTCCCATGGGTGACTCCGGTAAGAAAACTGTTGTTCGTGGCCATTTCCCAATGCTGACTAAAAGTCAACATCAACCCTCTTACTCAAAGTATGTCACAGTGCAAGTGTATGATGGGACAGACTGGATTTTCCAAAAACAGCCACAGCATGATCTCCCATCCCACACATTATTCTTGCAATATGACTTTGACATTCTTTTCATTGAGATGTGGGGTCTGTGTTTTCTTGAATATGGACCAACTTAGGACTGTAGCAGCAGAAGTGACTCCATGTGATTTCCAAGACAAGGTGACTTCCACTAGGCTTTCTTGGGGTGGTTGCTTTTGAAACCCAGTCACCATTTCAGAAGGAAGTTCAAACGGCTCACAGAATGTCATGCACGAGGAACTAAAACTCCCAGCTGAAACCAGCACCCAGTTATCAGTACTATGTAGTCGTCTTGAAAGTAGATCTTTGAGGTTTCCATGGAGCTGCCCCACCTGATGTCAGGTGGAGAGGAGACAAACTTTCAGCTGACCCCGATCCAAATTGCAGATTTTTGAACAAAACAAATAATTGTTCTTTTTGAAGCCACTATGTTTTGGGATGGTTTGATGTACAGTAACACCTGATCCCAGATTTGTGTATCATTCTAAGAATAATCTTGGATTTGTTCCAGGATATTAAAAACCCTCTGTATTTTAGCTATTAACAAATGACTTGGCACATAGCTGATTATCAATTGTCAAAACCTCCTCTAGGCTTATATTAAAATGCAGAGGTCTTTTGCAACATCTAATTCCTCCTTTCTCTCACTTCATCTTGTTCAGTATGACTATGTAAAATAATACTAATTAGAGTCATTCTCATGAGCTGCTTCTCACTTATGCCTAATTACTATAATTCCCAGTAGTTATCCATACCATTAAATAAGTGTTAGCTACCTTTGCTGTATTTGATGATTATGCTAAGTTCCATTTTGGGGAGCTAAGCCTTCACAGTTTGTTACTCATGTACCATGACTGACTGCTTACAAAGTAGAAAAATTGGACAGAATGCTTCTGATAAGGAAAATACGGGAAAAGCTCTGCAGAAATATATATCTCAAAGAAATAGACTCTTGGGCAGCTGACAGTGCAACCGCTCTGGTGGCTAAGCAGTAGGTCACTTTGAATAAAGGAGAAGTAGGCAGATGCCCATCGTCTTCCGGTCAACAGAATGGTGAACGCAACATCTGCCATGGGTGCGCTCAGGGTCTCCCTCGGCATAAGAAGAGTTGGACCTTAAAGCCATAAATTGACTTCATTTTCCATGTGATGCATTCATGAAACTTTTATTGGAGGTTGTTTCTATTTTTTCCCACCTTGCTCCAGGTTAAAGGGGTAACAGCATGGTGGAAGGAATTCTAACATGGATCATACACAATAATGTTAAAGAAAATATAAAAGAAACAAAAAAATGAGTCCCTTTGTCAGCTGGATTGCTAGCTATCTGTGTGACCTTGGAAAAGTGTGGTTACCTCTCAAGCCCCAGTTTTCTCATCTGTGAAATGAGAGGGTTAGGGTGGGGTCAGAAATAGCCCTGGAATGTAGAATATGTCCATTTCTGAAGGAATAGTTCTAGGATATGCTACTTGCATTGCAGATGAAATATTGAGGAGTAAAAAGTGTGCAGAAGTTGGCAAAGCCTTATATATGTTTATACTTTCAGTGCATCAACTGGTTTCTCTCCCAACCCGAGGACAAGCTACTCTTTGTTCAACATCTGTTGTTTGTACTTTTAATTTTTTTCTTCAACAGTTTTTTAAAAACAGATTTAAGTGACTGCTATCATTAGTAGGTGACAAACTGTCTTGTAATAGAATATTAATTTAAGAACTGAGAAATAACACGAAAGATTAAAGTTTTTAAATAGACATAAGTGTTCAGAGTTGAAACTATATGATGTAGTTATTTGATTTATTGAGAACTACATGCACAAGGCTTTGCCAAGTCCTGCATGCTTTTTATTAAATATTTTCGTTGGCATAGCAAAAACCACAACCTTAAACTATCCCTTTGGAAGTAGTCATATGCCAAACTCTACAGCTGTAATTGGCCTTCTGTAATCTTACCTTTTCCTTTCATAGGTGAGAAACGGTTCTTTTTCTGTATAATGAGGTCAAAAACATTCAGTATTCCATGGTGTTCTACAAAGAAGATCGTAACAGTCAGATCCTCTGTTCCTTGAGCTTATTTGCAGAGTCTCAAAAAGAACTGATTTTATTTCATTTTTCTAATGAGAAAACTGAAGTTTGGTAAAGTTTACAGCTAGTTAATCATGCTCACAGGGCTTAAATTCAGGCATCCTGAATCAGTTCCCATATATGCCTTCCTAATTTGGACTTCTTGCCAAAACATCAGTTTCTGGCAAGGGGTGGAGTTTGCCTTGTGCAGTGGTATCCCCAGAACCTCAAACAGGGTGTGGCTCTGCAGGGAAGGTGGCCAGCCAGTGACCCCAGGGATTGTTTTCTCCCTCTCCTGATTCCAGTGGATAGCATTGTTCCTTCCATGTGCAGATTTCTGAGGATATCCAGACCCTTGGGAATTGAGACCCAAGACTGAGAAGGAAGACGGGGATTCCTTCCTTGCAATTCTGACTTGTCAGTTCCAGTTTTCTGTCTTATGATGTTTACTGGATAGCAGTTTACTGGAAGGGGTAGCACTGAAGGGAAAAGCAACCACTTCACATAAATTAATGATTCCGTTTCTAAGCTCTAAAAACGACAAACTTCTCAGTTCTCTACTCCCTTACTCTCCTAACTGTGTAAGTTTATGTGATTTGATTGTCCAGAAAACTTACTATCCATCCACTCAATAACCTTTACCTCCCCCTAGAAATTTGACTTCCCTTCTTTGTATTTGGGAGCATGATTTCCCCAGTTGGGGAGAGTTTTGGAAAAGGCAGGAAGGCAAGCTTAGGGACTGAGAAATAATAAAGAACAATACAATAATCATAACAACTCATTATTTGTTTTTTTAAGCTTGATCTTTCAGAAGGTACAGTCTGGAGTTGAATACTAATAGATGCAAGCTCTCTGTATGCAGAAGAAATCTTAAACAGTAGTGGTCATGGGGAAGGACATTAATCAGGAGAGAGAAGTGAGCCTTGAGCCTAATAATGTTTGCATAATAGCTACCCTTGCGTGTATTGCTTGACTTAAAAATAAATATCCACGCTTTCCATCTCCAGTACAATTGGAAATTATTTGTGGTTATGATTCTCTTACATGATTCTCTACCTGTTCATGGGGACTTTAAACCAGGAAGCTGCTGGAAACCAACAAATATAGCAGTGCTTCTGAATGAGTCTGGGGTAGGCATTTAAAGAGGCTGTAATGTGGGCAATCTGTAGAAAATGAGCAGAGAGCAGGTCATAACTCTGTTTCCAGGAGGGGAAGGGTAAGATCAAACTGGCATGGTTGACATTTATATGCTTTCCTGGTTTACTTTGAACTCTGCAATAGTTTCTCATCACCTGCAGGATAAACCCCAAGTGCCTTATCTTGACAGAAGAGGTGCTCACTGTGGCGGGGGGGATCCTTTGGTCTCTGAAGCATCTTATCTGAGACCACTCCTCACCTCAGGGAGGATAATATACAGCGTTTTGCAGCTTCCCTTAGACATCTCAACTTAACTTCCATGTCTTTGTTCAGGATCTTCCAAATCCTCTTTGCTCATTAATTCTGCTTACCATGAAGAGTTGGCTTAAACTTCACCTCCTCCAAGAAATCTTTGAACTCTACAGCTAGCCAGTAAGTTTTCCCCCAGCTTCTAATATTTTTCTCTCTTTTCTTTCTTTCCATCTTCCCTTTTTTCCCTTTTCCTTTCTTCCCTTCCTGGTTCTCCTTAAATAGACTTTGTCCTGGGGAATTTCTTTATTGTCTTGATTTATTGCTTGTATGCCCCAAATGTTATTACACAAGTGCTTTAAATTAATGAATTCATTTTTCTTCTTTTCTCTATTTCTCTTTTCTTTTTCTTTGGATTTCTGGGAAATGTTTTAAAATCTTGAAAAGAATAGGCTCTATAACTGTTTTTGAAGCTCTGTGTTATTTCAAGCCCTGCATTAACTGCCCCCGGACTCAGGCAATTGTCCTAACCTTATTCCTATCCTAATATGGATATTCTACTTCAGTCAGGAGAACATCCTATAGTATAAAGATCTGAACTGATTTGTTCTTGCAGACTTGTGATTGGCTAATATTTTCTCCTGCTTCTCCCTCCCTGTCCTCTGATACAGGGTTTACATCGTAGGGTTAAGTAGCACCCACTGACTCCTTCATCCATGCCTCTCCTCTCATAGGTGCTGTATTCACAAGATATGTCTCCTCGACTTCCCATACCAATTTTACCCTTCCTTTCTAGGCTTCTTCTGCAGTGTCTATCCATATGTCTTCAGATACTTAAGTACAGTCGCAAAAGTACTGAAAATGACCCCTTCTGTTGACATATCTACTTATAAAGCTTTTGTTTTTTTGTTTGTTTGTTTTATCCTTACTATAGACAGATGAGCAGCTATTACTTTTATTTTACAAAAAAGAAAATTGGTTCACAATCATTGACTTGTTAAGCTTACATGTCTCCTAAGTTAAGTTTAGAATTACACTCTAATCCAGTGCCCTTTTGCAACACTATAAAGGCTTGATAACCTATAAAGACTACTTTCTTTCCTTTTCTCCAGGCGTCACAGAGCCTGGGGGAGCTCTGCCTGGGGAGCTCCCAGAGGGCACTGGACAGAGGACTGGACTGGACACTGACCTGCATTATGGCCGCGATTGGGCCACTACTGGCTCTGTGCCCCGAGACAGTCACTTTACTCTGAACTCCAGTGTCCTCATCTATAGCAAGAAGAGTGAGGCATGTGTTTTCTTTGGATTCTTCTGACATTAATTTCCTTTCTGTTTCTATCTCTCTCCCATCTGGCTCCTTTTCTCTTTCTGCCTTCAGTCAGTTCTGCAACTAATCGTTGCACATCAATACCGTACAGAGCATTGTGCTAGGAACCCTAGGGAGAGGCTTGCAGCTCATTATGGAAAGGGAAACATTCTTTCCTCTTTCCCATTCTCCTCCTTTTTATGTCTGTCTTTCTGTCTGTGTCCTCCTCGAGTGCTCAAGTGGCCCTCCTTATTTCCATGGGTTTTCATGGTTTCTGCTGTGGTCAAGGGCAGGGCCTTCAGCCCTGGGCCAGTGAATGGGTTTAACCTGCCTGTGGTGCATCCAATCACTCGGGACTGGTAAGTACTCAGTATGAAAACCTGGAGGGCCTTGTCAGTGCTGCTCCAGGGCTCTGTGCATTTGGATGCACAACACAGCATTTTTGGCTAACTCTATATGAGAGTAAATGAGAATAAAATGCCACTCTGAGAAATTTAAAATTTAAGTTACTCTCTTCTAAAATTCTATGCCATTCATGCCTTAAAATAATCTTTTTTTTTTTTTTTGAGTAGTTTTAGAATCTAGGTATTTATTTTTCTAAAGGGACCATTTCCAACCTAAGACAAATGTTCCCTTGGGGAATCATTGCTGTCATTAGATGCTCACATCTTCTTGCCCTTGTTAATCAGTTTTCTCTTCTCATTCCCCTTTTGTCTCCCACATAACCTGTATGTACATGCACTTCTAGTTTTGCCCCTAAAGCTACATATTTTTATAATTAGTTTAGGTTTCCTAAGACTCTCAGAGTTCTTTCCATTTGAGTTGCCAGTGGATGAGATGCTGACCACATGATCATTTTCCTCGGAACAGAATTCAAGTATACACATCCCCTCTCTACTACCTTTAGTCTTCTTTATTTCCATAGAAGTGGATAGTTGTTTCTCATTACATAACAAAATTACTAGTAATTTTTGGAACTCCAAGAGGATACAGTAGAAGGAACTGGAAAGAAAGCAAAAAAATCATGGTTAGGCATCTAGCCTGCCTCAGTAGATGAGTTGAGAACATTCATAGGGTTTAATCATTTCAGTAATTCTGTAAGATTTAAACTTGATGTTTATGTGGAAACTGGATTCAGAGGGGTTCCATGATCTACCCATTGTTCCACAGCTTGTGAAAGAGCTGAGAACTGAACCTAATCTCTGTGACTCCAAATTTCATGAGGGGGTGTTGAGGTAGACTCTAGAATGTTGGACAGAATGGGTGTCTGGGCAGGGAAGGGGTGAAGAGAAGGCTTTAGCCTGATGCAAGATTCTTGGCATGCTTCTCTTTCCCTGATTCCTACCCCAAATGTAGACTATTTTGGCAAAATATAGATCCAGCCCTTTGTGGTATTTTGATGAGAGGGTCTTCTACTAATGGGACATCTCTCTTTTGTCTTTCACAGCTATTTTACAGGCAGTAATAGCTGGTGATCTTATGAAGGTAAGCTATCTTCCTACCAAAATTTTTGGTGATTCTTTAACAACTTTAACCTCATTTCTCACCGCATTTTCATGATCTCTCGTATGTCATCTATCATCCATCCCTCTGCTGTGCTAGCCGACTCGAAAGGGGAAGGATGTTCTTTGGGGAAATGGACAGAGAGGGCCAGAGGAGTCTTCATAGCATCTCCACATTTCCTAACAGCAAAGGATGTGTGCAGGGGTACTGCGCTGGTTGCCTCCACTCATAACATGGACTGCATGTTCCCAGGATGCAATGCTCACAGTGCCCCAAATTCCCGCTATCTAGGAGCTGATATTTGGAGTTTTAAGGTTTCTTTTTAGACAGGTCTTGAAATGAATGCATTATATGGATAATAGCCAGAAATACACTCTCCGGGCCAGAGCCTCAGCTTCTAACATTATGATAGTTTTGTCCTTCAGGGATCACAATTAACCAAAAGAAGATGCTTGGTCTGATCTCCTTTGAACATTTTCATTTCTGCGTATATTTTCTTAGTTCAGAGGGAAGGAAGTAGTCACTGCTGCCTCTGGAGTGAATACAGATTTGGGAGTCAGACTGCCCGCGTTCAAATCTTGGCTCTGCCATTCATTGTATGTGTGACTGTATTTAATTCTCTCTGTGCCTCAGTTTCTTCATCTGTAAAACTGAATAATGTTGCCTCTATCCTTTGTCATAAGAATTGAACGTAACGATACACGTAAAGCTCTTAAGACTGTTTTTATTACATAGAAGTGACTCTGAAATGCCAGCTAGTAGTGTTAGTCTGTGTCTTTTTAATAAACATAGTGGAGATGCAAATATTGTTATAAAGTGTGTACAGTCTATAAGTATTCTAAAAGTTATATTTAGTTTCATGTCATTTTCAGGCGTTGGGACTTAGGACGACCTGCATATCCCTCTGTAACCCACACTGGCTTGATCTGCTCTGTAATATTGGCACCTGCGGGAGACAGAGGCTCTACCCGCCAGCCTGTGGAGAAGGGTGCCATTGCAGATTGAGAAACCAAAACCCTTAAAAGAAAGCTGAGAAGCACTGACCTTGCATGCAACTTCTTCTGAAGTGCATCTATTGAATGCATATAAACTGAGAACCCCCTGTGCGACAGTATGAAGAGGTTACTAATAGGAAACAAACAGTCAGAAGGTCCCAAGGATCCTGATAAACTGCCGTCTTAGGCACATAATCCTGGAAGTGGTGCCTGTGCCACTGTCTGGGTCATAATGTTACCAGCCATTGTCACCCACAAGAGAAAAGTGCTCTCCAAGTGGTGAACCTAGGAGTTTGATGCTGTTGCCCTGCAGTGGATTAAACCAATATTATCCTATACTCCCTGCAAAGCCTTATGCGAGATGCTTTGGGCAGTAAGATGTGATTCCTGCTCTTAAAGAGCTTCTAAGCCACAAATTATTTGCAAAACTACTAAATTTGAAATCCTTTTTGATTTTTCCTCTGCTTTTAGCCTAGGCAACATAGTTTCCAGGTCCCTGGGTATATAGCCACATTTTTTTCATACTTAATAGAGAACTATTTGAAATATGGGAAATTACTATATTCAGTGGATTGTCTTATTACCTTCTCTGTTATAATCATTTCCTAAGTGCCTGAGAAGTTACTTAACCTTATTTATTGGGAGATGAAATATAATGACTTAGGGTGTTTCTTTCTCATTCTTTTACATTCTTTCCCTCCCAAGTATTTTTCTTCCCCTTTTCTTTCTTCTTCCCCATCTACTTCTATGTCTCTATTCCATGCAGAAAGCACAGTACACATTAACTATTAAACTGTGTGTATGTAAGAGAGAAAGTGCACGCCAAATAGCAGAGAACAGAAGAACCCAGGAGTCGGTGTGAAGGCTGTTGGGAGTGGTTGCTGTGTAACTCAGCGGCATAAGATACCCATGGACTAACTGAAGGGCCACAGTGTCAAAAACACTACAGAAAGGCACAATCAAGGCAGCTGATGGATGGGTCTGTGCTTCTCTGTTGAGCCTGAATCCTTTGTGCCTCTGCCTACAAAGAAAGGGAGTATCATTTTAAGACTATCGTCGAGCAGTACTGGACATGTTTAGATTCTTTGTGGAAAACCATTAGCTACCTCTTGCTGTTCTGTAGCCTTGTACTTTAGAGATAAAAGTCCCCGTATGTTCTTTACATCCATTCAACTATTCCTTTTTGATCTATTTTCTGGAAAGTCTTCTGTGACTCTTCTTTACCCGTTAATAACCTCCTCATGTTGTTCTCCATTCCTGTGTCTGTCTTTGCACATCGGTCTCCCCCATGGACTGCGAGGTCTTGAGGCCAGTGACTGAGTCCTGTTTATACTTGTTTCCCTGGAATCTGGCACATGGCAGTTCCATGGTTGGATTTGACTGAAATCATGAATTATGAGTTGACTCTTTGACCTTATGAGATGTTTGATTATATATATATATATATATATGTATGTGTATATATATATGTATGTATATATATATATGTATGTGTATATATATATGTATGTATATATATATATATGTATGTGTATATATATATATATGTATGTGTATATATATATATATATATATATATATATATATATATATACTGCCATCTAATTCTTTCTTGGTGATAGTTACATTCCTTTTGCTTGGTACCTTCTGGATTATTTTATTCTTATTTTCCCTAAAACTACCCTTTATAAGCTGCAGAAAGACTCTGTGTCCTGCTGTACTGCAGTTTGGAGAACAGAAACCCACTTACACTTTCTATAATGTTCAGTATTTCATGAAATTAGACCATATCCTCACTTCACCACATTATTCTCAGGCTACAAAATCTGTGGGGTTTTTTCTAGTCTGTTCTCACAGGTGTTTTAGGTGTCTACTACTACATTCCCTGAATCCTTTTGGTTCTCACCCTGTGGGTCATCTCTAGCCTTCTTGAGTATGGGTTGGTTGTTTAACAGAAGGCGAGAGGCTGGACGGCAGATCAGGGTGAAGAAGTGAGGCCGTGCAGATGTGTGCCCGTGTCTGCTACGTGCACGTGTGCTGTGACCTCCCGCAGGAAAATGGGAAGCAGCTTCTGGATTTGGTAGCTGGGTTCATTAGAGGTTGAAGAAAAACTGGGGGCGAGGAAAGGCGCTTAGCTACGGGACACCAAGCTATTCCTGTCTGCAGCCTTAATTATCCTTTCACTCAGGAGAGAGCTCAGCCAACAGAGGAAAACGTTTATTCTCTTCGCTGCCCTTCACTCCCTTGGGACAGAGAGCAGTGCCCAGGAAAGAAAGAGACATAAAGCAGAAAAGAAATAAGTAACTCAGCATGTTTCAGTTTCCTTGGGCTGTTCAGTGCCCACAGACCCTCTCCCGAGTCAGGTGAGATGCTGGCCATCTATTTGAGTGATAACACAGACCGGGAATGTTACTTCCTCCCTTTGACTTTTCTGTGTCCTCTGCGGCTAGAAACGTTTGTGGTTTGCTCCATCACTCTTCTTTTTATCACCGGTTAACTGTTTTCCTTGTTCCGGACCCTGCCTGAGCTTCTTTTCCTATGTCTCTTTTGCAGCTAATAGAAAGCTATAAAAATGGAGGGAGTCTGCTAATTCAGGGACCAGACCACTGTTCACTCCTTCACCATGCAGCTAAAACCGGCAATGGGGAGATTGTGAAATATATCCTTGACCACGGTGAGTAGGTACAGTGAACCAAGGATCACTTCTCCATGCAATAATTGAATTTTCTAAATCGACTTTCTTCCAGGCTATGTTCAGAATGGTAGAGATGCTCTCCAAATTTTAGCTCACTCCCCCTGCTTATTGGAGGCAGACAGAATTGCAGACCACTGACACATGTCGGTCACCATAATCAAACATTTCATAGAAATAATTTTCATATCAAGGTCTTTGCAGGATATTTTTGAGCTAAGTAAAAAATAAAACACAAAATCAAATGCCACCTGATGTAATATGCTGTATTGTTTTGTGAAGAGCGTTAAGTTGACTGGTTGGGATGAGGTACCAAATTCGTGGGGATAGCATGATAAGCATGTGTTGTTTTTTTTCCCCCAGCTTCCCGGCTTCTCTCTCTCCCTCCCTCTCTCTCTCTCTTTCTCTTGCTCTCTTTTTCCAGTTTGAATCTCATTCATCTATCAAATTAAGCCACATTTCATTCTCTTTGAAAACATCTGGTACTCGTGTGTCTTCTGTGGTTAGGTGATTTCGACATGTAGCATGAACATTAGCATCTTCCCCTAATGGCCCTTTAAAGGCATAAACACATGAACGGACACCAAATCTTGACCATTACTTTCAGCTTCCCATGTTTATAGTGTGTCTAGGAATAAAGAACAAGAGTAAAGGGGAAAAAATCTGCCTGGCTTGGGTGTTTTTGAGGAAGCAGGAGTGGAGTAGCCTCTAGCTCTGCTAGGTATAGGTACACAGAGACCTTGGAAGATTTTCTGTGAGCCCCGGCAGTGACCATGTGGCATCCAAATTCAGGCCATAGATAGTAAGCATATTAGTAGACATGCACATTTGCACATTACTTTTTACTCCTCTTTTATTCAGTTCAACACACGTCTTACTCCTTTCAGTCATTCCACAGATGTTTGTGGAGTGCCTAACAGGAACTACCTGTTATAGACCAGTGGACACACACACACACACACACACACCCATGCACGATACAGTCACTAGTTCCAGGCAATTTCTGGCGAAAAAATATAACCATATGCAGAATGAAATTGAAAACAGTTCTATATAGATGGTTTAAGTCCTATTGTAAAGCCACAGGTAGATAACACAGCTGCCATTTGTCACACACTTCTCATATTTCAGATGCTTCTACTAAACATATCCTATGTCGGGATGTGACACATCGATTGTCAGTTACATTTGACACACCTTGTTTTGTCCTCAGTTCCTCCTCACCATGAAGAGTTTACTTGAAACCTTGGCCCGAGTGATGGTGGAAAGAATGGCTTAGGAAAAAGAAAAGGTGTTTGAAGTCGGATGGTGGTTATTAGAGCATTTCTTGCCCCCTGCACGCTGGGCCTGACAGTCCCAAGCCAGTGTACTTTGGAAAGCCTAGGTGGTTGGCTGTGTTCTTGGTACTGTGTCTGCGGTGTGCGTCTTTTCATCTCCTGTCCCCCTGCCCATTCTACCGCCTGCAATGAAAGCGTTTCTCTTTGGGCAAGACTTACAAAGCAATGGCGGCATGATCTCTGCTTGCCTCCTTCACACGCGCGCACACACACACACACACACACACACACACGCACGCACACTCAAAATCATAGGTGTTTTCTCTTCCCCGTAGTGACTTCTCCCAAAGCTAGTGAGAGGCAAAAGCAAATGTTAGAACCCGGCCCCACGGGCAATGAAGCACAGAGCTTCTGTGATTATTTTTGTCTTAATAGAAAAGAGCTCAGGGTTTCTATTGCACAAAATGCAGATGTGCTTTAGATATACATACTGTCAGTTTGTCTTTAGCTCAAGTGAAGGTGCTCCTGGTTGCTGTCTTCTTGACCATTCTCAATCCTTTCTTACTCATTTGTCCTTTACCCAATGGGATTGAATGCTTGCTCACATATCTTAAGCTGTTCAATACCCACATCTCCTCTCTGGAGTTAGGTGTGAGACTGGCCATCTGTTTGAATGCTAACGCAATTTAGGGTCTCTGTCTCTCTCTCTTCCTCTACCTCTCCTGAAGAGCTAGAATTCCATCTCCACGTCCCCCTCGCCCCCGCCACGGGTTCTGGAACCCTCTATCAGTTACCTGTTGGTATCTCACTTGGTCTCACTCAAGAGGCTGCAGGGAACCGCACTTGTGACTGAGTCTGTATTGAAGAGGGACTCCCCAACATGTTTGGGGCTCTCAGCTGAGATGGCTGGGATGCCCGGGACACCTGGAGCCTTTCTCTATACCTATCCTTTTATCCCAGGCTTCTTCATGCCATGACAGTCCTAGGGCTCCAGGAAGATGGAAGCTTCCAGACGTCCTGTGGGCAGACTGGAAAGTTCTGCATCATCTCTATAGTATTCTGTCCGCTAAAACGGTCACAGGGCTGGCCCTGACTCATGGAGGGGGGAAATGGCCCCCACTGCTCTGTGAGAGGAGCTGCAAATAATTTGTGGCCAGATTTAACCTACCACCTCCCTAACTCTATCTTCTTCAGTTGAAAATGGTGAGCCTACCTTCTCAGTATCCTGAACTACTGTGTCACCCAGAATCCCCTGGGCCTCTGCTTTTATATGTTCCTTTGGTTCTCAGTCCTAAGGTTGACTAGCAACAATAATTCTTTGAATTTTCAAGTTCTTTAACAACAGTTTCCCCTCTTTTTAGCATAAGCATGACCCATGTAATATTTGGGACATACTTATACCAAAAACAAAAACAAAACCCCTCTCCTCCGTTGCATGTCCCCAGGGGCATGAGATGATATTGGTCTAGACCCATGAATTTTCACTCCCCCACTTTTTCCACTGCCTTAAATAAGAGGGCCTCTAAAAGCTTGCTGTGGACTGGTGCATGCCTACTTTGCCTGGTGTGAAATCAAGCTGGTACTTTCGTTAGTCTCTTCGTGCTGTAACCAAAGCCTGACACCCCAGTACTCAACTTGTGTCTCTTCCACCCCCAGCACCTCTTGCAAAGCGTGAGTCACACAATACAGCTCTCTCTGTCAAAATGGAAGGACACAAAGCAAAATTAACATAATTTTGGGGGAGGGGGTGTTTATTTTTCCAGGATTATTTTTGGTTCGATTTTAATAATATGTTTAATAACTATGATAATGAGGGAAAAAAACCCTTGAGATTCCAAACATCTCTACTTGCCTCATGGGCAAGCCATTCCCAAGGTCACGGGAGGCATCTGATACCCTCCCCGCCTCACCAGGATCTCTCATTGGCCGGTACATACCTGAGAGTGAGACTGGAGATACGAAGCACAATCCATCTTTCTGTTGGGAAATAAAGTCTCATTATGCTCTCTGGTCCCAGAATCACTGCAATTTTGAAGGATGGTGATTTTTAACCTTTTAGTACCATAGCCAAATAATAGGAACTAAATTGCAGTTGATTTTTATTGAAATTAGTACTAGCCAACCTGACAGGCCTCATCAATTCCATCTCCCTAACACTGATCTCATTATTTCTCTTTATTCAGGAATACACATGCGAAATCTTTTGGCATAGCCAGTCTAATCCATCAGGTTCTTAAGAGCTAAGCGCTTCAGCTCAACTGTCTTTATTGTTGCTGTTTTAGTATCTTTAGGTTCTGATATAATTTCATTAGCCTGTGCATTTTGAAAAACGCATCTCTTTTAAGTTATAGAAACCTCTGTAAATTATAGTGTTCTTGAAGTCAAGGACAAGCACACGGGAAACATGACCCTTTCTCTTCTCTGTACCCATTACCTTAATGTGATCTCTGTTCAGTGAAATAGTCTCTCCTAATTTAATATGATGGTGGCTCTAGAATCCCCTTGGTCTGACAAGGAAAATAGCCTTTTCTAAGAGAATTTAGTGAGCTGGGGTTCAGGATGTGTATCAGACTGTGGCATTATGTTTATAAGCTAGCATCAGTTTTGTGGCAGACAGGTCTGATCAGTATGAATTCATGTAAATGGGGAAAAAAGTGGAAATTTTACACTGCACCAGAGTTGGAGAGGGACATTCCTCCTCATCTCTCGAATGCTCCAGATCTTTTGAAGTTTTAGTTTTTTCTTTTCTTTTTTTTTTTTTTTTAATTTGGTTTAAGTCTTTCCTGTGACTTCATATGCCATAAATCCTAAAACCCGTTCGAAGACCTGACTGTAAAGATGTGCTAATGACAGGGCTCTGGAGAAATCGGTAGGCACTTTGCAAGTTGCTTGAGAGCATACTGGCTGGTTTTCTGTCCTGCATCCTTGCTCAGGTGGGAGCCCCTCTCCCCTCTGCTTTGCCCACCTCTTCGCTGGTTATTGTGGTGAGCAGTGGGGTCCACAGTCGGGAGGGCGCCCCCTGAGCAGGAGTCGTGAGAGTTTAGCCGTTCCCCCAGACACCACAGTAAACAACACATTTCTGTCCTAAGTGTTCTCTGGAAACCGGGCTGTGGGGCTAGGGGCAGGAGATGTGTGGTGAGTTCTGAAAAGCCACAGGAGGCTGGAATTGTTTTCTGTCCTCCTTCTTCTTTGGGACTTTTTCTCTCAAATACACAACCTGCTGTTTTCCTTTCTGAAAAACTGGAATTTGGGCATTTGGAGGGTTGCAGAGAGAATGGAAGAGGAAGACAGAGAGCAATCCCACAGGGCCAGGGTGGAGAGGAAAGGACGCGAGGGGCTCCATTCCCGGGCCCCCAGTGGCTCCCGCTTTTCAGCTCCTTTCAACCATATTTTCTCCCCACTCCTTCCTCCCTCCTTGAACCCCTCCGAGGGACTTTTGTGTTGTTTTAGGCTTTTACCACCCCGCACATCTCGCCCCTTTGTTTTTATCCCCCCCACTCCCACCCCTCTGCCCCCCTACTGCGCGTCCTGATAGAAATCTCACTCATGCATTTCCTTTTTGATTTCAATGGCTTATTTTGTCTTCTCTCCTTTTCTGTCTTCAGTCTTTCTTTTCTTTTCTTTTCTTTTTACCCCCCCTTTTTCTGCCTCTGGTCCCCGAGAGAAAGGACCACCGTCCCGCTGGGACAGGATGACGGTGCGGTTCGAGTTCCCAGTGCCAGCTCTCCCCACATCTGTGCAGCTTTTGTCCTGGGGCAGAGGAGGATTTGGAATGGTCTGCTGGCAGCGTGGGGGAGACTAATGGGAAATGAGGTCCCGGACAGAGAGGCCACGGAGAGGTGGAAGGGATAGCAAGGGGGGTTTGGATGCCTTGGTGTGGGAAGCAAATTAAAGGATGCGTGCGACAAAGGACACATCATATATAATACAAGCACAATATTGATGATAGGGTTGTAGCAGCAAGAGCGCGGGGCGGGGGGGGGGGGGGGGGGGGGAGTATCCAACGGAAGAGCCAATGGAATGAGCCCGGGCAGAAGACTTGCTGTTTAGAAGGCTTGACTACTTAACCTCACTGTTCACTTTCTCACGTTGAGAGATTTGTGAAATTTTGCTTCCTTTCGCATTCCCCGGCTTCGCTGGAATACTGATGCGTAGATCTTCTCAATACGTCTGTTCCCCCCTGATTTTTCAGAGCATTTCCCGTATAGCACAGTCTTTTGAATCCATGTTATGTTTATGGGTCTTTCTCTGAGAAAACAAATACAATACTGGCTGGGATCCACATTGATTTTTAAATGGCTTTCATTCATTCATTCAATAAAAAAATGAATTCTGTCCCATGAACTTTTGAGAAAAAATGTTAGAGTAATAGTCACTGCTAACTTTGATTGCTCTAAATGCTTCGTATGTATTCACATACTTAATTCTTAAAACAGCCCTATGTAGGGAGTTCTCTTCTCTCCACCTGACGGGTGGTGAAAACCGAAGCAGAGTGAGGTCAGGTTACCTGCCAAGACTCACGTGTAACATCTGGTCTCTGCCCTCCATATTTCTAAACCCAGGTGAGGGAAATGAAACACAACCACCTCGCAGGGTAGTTTGATATAAGCATTACCTGCAGAGTTCCAATGACAGCTAATGCAGGGCTCTGAAGGGACAGCGATCGTCTGCCTCTGAAAACTTCATGGAGAAATTTGCACACATGCCCCTTGAGTCAGATTTTAACAGTTGTTTTCTGGTACAAGTCAAATGTGGGATTGAGTGTGGACATTGTAGCAAACCCTAGGAGGCAGCAGTGAACTGAGACTTGGTTTTATATTCAGGGAATAACTGAGTTCACTGCTAACAACGTAACGGTACTCCTTCAGATGCCCGAAGGGACATGGCGTGATGTTCACAGTGTAGATCTAAAATATAAAATAAGTTCTAGGTCCAAATATTCACCATTGATCTAAACTGAAAGAATTCCATCCTCTTTTCTTTCTCTTGTTCTCTCCCTTATTAGTGACACTCAAATGAACTTTCCCAAAAAATCATAGATGCTATTTATTATTTTTTATTTATTTATTTATTTATTTATTATTTTATATTTAGTTTTATTTCGGAGAGAGCAGGAGAGAGCACTAGCCAGGGGAGAGCAGAGAGAGAGGGGAACAAGAGGGATCCCAGGTGGGCTCGGTGCTGACAGCAGAGAGCCCAACGCGGGGCTCGAACTCATGAACCATGAGTTCATGACCCAAGCCGAAGTTGGACACACAACCAACTGAGCCACCCAGGCATCCCGGTGCTATTTTTAAAATAGTGTTTCCTTTAAAGAGCATTTTTGCAGTCTGTGCAGATGATTTTTGTTTCTCTGGCCATGCCCCCTCTCTGCAGACCTTATACTGACGCTGCTAACCTGCACAGGGCACTAGTAAACAGCCTGAAATACTACAGCTCCCAGCAGGCCACTAGAAGCAGCATAGGGAGGGAAACTCCAGCCTCTTCTTGGGCTGTACCTGGCACTCAGTCCTCTTCTCAGCTCCTCCTCTGCCACCCTCTTCTTGCTAGCATTATGCCAACACGGTTATTTTAAAGCGGGTTAAGACATTGCTAGAAAAGCTACCTGTACTGCTAAAAATAGCTCCCTACGCCTGTCTGTCATCAGTTCACTGCCACCCTTCCCTCTGCATTGGGGATTCACCTGCCAGCATGCAAAATGTTCTGCTCTTTTTGTGATTATCTGTACTGGTGGAAAGAGGAGGAAGGTTTGGGTTAATTAAGTCCATCATTCCAGAGCCCATTTCATTCCAGAAACCTGTAATTGGAGTTTCATCAGATTTTAATTAAGCAAAAGTATCCTGTTTTAAGATCAGCACCTCTTCCTCTCACCCCTGTCTGCTGCAGCAGGTCCAAAGGAGAGAAGGGGGAAGTGATAAGCAGCTACAGGCTTGCCTGACTCATAAATTGGATAATCAGCTCTGGGATTGTTCTGCATTGGCTGCATTTGTGGTGATTCTTGTCAGAAACTTGAGGAACAAGGTCCTTTCTCTTCCTTGTCCCCCCTTTCAGAGTGTCAAACAATTGCCATTTTATCGCAGATTGAGTTGGTTCCACAAACTCTCATATGGCGGCAGGGATCCTGGAGTCCGTGGACCCCCCATGGGTGCAGCCCTGAGCACAGAATGAAGGGGGAAAGGAGGCGGGGCCTCTGGTGCCTAAATCCGCATGCACTCAGCAGTAATGGTGGGAACAGAGCTGCCAGTGAGGCTGGGTTGCTGGTATTCATGGAATTCCTTTCCACATGAATTGCTCCAAGGGTTTGCCGAGGAGGGCATTGGGCCCTGTAAGCCTTCTTGTTCCTAGCCTTGCAGAGAATGCCCTGCCCGCAACTGAGGAGGTCTGGAGTATTGGTTCTCAGGACATCAAATTTGAATCAGCAAGTGGCTTCAGAAATAAATGGAAGGAAATGCAGAGTCCCGTACACTTCCTTCCTTTACTGATGGTCCACATTTTGATTTAGTGTAACCTCCTAGATTATGCCAGAGAATAGAACACTTAATATCTAACCTTCAGGCATGTAGTGTGCCAGGACTGAGAGATTAAATGAACTTGCGTGAGGTCCAGTAAGTGGTAGGTAGAGCCAGAATTTTGGAGCAAGGAGATTCAGCTCTAGGACCCATCACGGCGCTATACTGCTCTGTACTTCTTCGGGTGTTTGTTGTGGGAATTATTTGTTTGTTGTGAGAATTATTGTTCATTTTTCCTTAGAAAAATGTTCCTAGTTTGTTGAGGGACAAAAATAAATGAGTTAAGTCTTTGTTAAATCCTTAATGTAGGCTAGTTGCTAGAGGGATATGATAATGCTAGAGGGAAATAATAAATATTCTTACACTGCAGAGATTTAGAAGAATTTGTTTAGGGAGACAAGGCATATGACTGAAAATCAAATACATGGCAAAAGGGTAGAACCAAGTAAGTGCTACAGGCTTTCAGAGAAAGGGATAGATCCCTTCTGTGAAGACTGGTCTTTTCAGAAGACCTTGTCACAGATTGGGCTTTACAGAATGGGTAAGACTTAGGTATGTGTCTAGAAAAGGGAAGGCTGTTTCAGATCGGGAGAGTGGAGGGAACAAGCGCTGGGAACCGGGAGGGCCTGAGAAATGGGTGGGTAATGGTGCAGTTACCAGATTAGCTAATGTGAAAAACGGAACCTGGGAACAAATTGAATAAGGGCAGTTCCAGATGAAAGACGGTGAACTTTCATGTTTAAATACTTGGGAGTAAACAGTCAATATGCTGAATTGGAAACCTGGAAATCTGAATGATATGAGACTTTTCACTTTTCTTAATGTTTTCACTTTTCTTATGCTCCAGACAGAGACCTATTAGGAAGCCTGTTTGTCAAATAGGACAAAGAGGAGACACAAATAGGGCAGATGGTGCAAGAGAAGATTCACCTGGCCTTGATGGCCAGTTTCTGTGAAAGAGGAGGTAAAGGTGATGAGGTAGCTCTCGGATGACCAGGAGGGTTGTGAAGGTCCCATAACATCTCAGCCATCTTCTTGGCCAGTGACTTTCATGGTTGGGAAGTCCTGACCTCTTCCCTTTCTTCTTTTTTATATAATAAGTAATCACCTAAGCACATTTTCAATAATAATGATATCTGACAGTAAAGACAGCAGATCAACAGGATAGTATTTCTAAAGACTAAAATGCTCAATACCTAGAACTGTGCTTGGCGTGTCTAAGCACACTTATTCATTAATTCACCCCAACATTTAAGCATCTCCTTGGTACTAGGTTCAATGCCAGGCACCAAGGAAGGATATAGTGGTGGATGAGGCATAGGCCACGACGTCAGGGGATTTACCAGAGACTAGTGGAGGGACACATCAGCAGGTGGCTTTGATATGGCTTAAATGTCTTGATCAATAAGGTAATTGTATAGCCCCACCTGTGTGGTATAGTCTCAATTTAGATGACGAATTATATTACCCTCCCAATTACAGAACATAGGCTTGGTGTCCAAAGTGAGAGTGCACATACATAGGCCACTTAATGCAGTATTTGGAGTGGGCTCATGCAGAGTTTGATGCAAAATGTGTCTCAGCTGATACCTGCAGGCCAATTAGAGTTAGGGAGGGTTGGGGAGGAAAGCAGTGGTGCAGAGAGTGGAAAGGGGGTCATTCCAAGAATTGTTTGCAGATTGAATGAATTAGTTGGTGAACAAATAAAACATCAGCAGTGCACAAACTCACCAAACATCTCAATTCCTAACGAAGTATCTATAATCATTGGGTGTTTATGTATAACATTTCTTCCAGGTCTTGGAAGGGAAATTTTTTGAAAACTATAATGTTACTCTGTTTCTAAAATACAGATGTTAGACTGGATGATATCTATGGTATTTTATAGTTTTAAAAGTCTGTATAAAACCCCATCTCAAACAACCTGCCACTGGAGAATGATAACCCTTCAAGCCCACTGAACTGTCCCCTTTCTCCCAAGGTAGCCACTTAGTTATTTCTCACTTATTCTATTCCAATTAATTTTATTCCTTCAAGTTGACTGAAAGCTGCTTTACAGGCAGAGACTGTATCATTCCTATGCAGCTCCCATTTCACACATGTTGGCTGGTGGGGGTTGGGAGGTTGGTGAGGGGGAATAGAGAAGTCCTTTCTTTTCTGGGGGTGGGGGCAAGGGAGGCAGTCTTATTATCCCTATCACCAAATGGCTCTTCCTTATTCAGCTTGTCAAGGCATTATAACTCTGTGATTACAGATTTTTTTGTGTTGTTAATGGTTATTTTTTCAACTTTTTTTGATGGACATCTTACTTTCCTCTTATTTAGGACCTTCTGAGTTATTGGATATGGCAGACAGCGAAACGTGAGTATTGCCTTCCATTACATAGTCTAGATTATTTTCTTTAGATATGTTCTTTAGAACCTATCTAGGAGAAGAATGTAGTCTATAGGGCATACAATAGATCATTGAAATGTCAGTGATAAAGAGTTCAGTTTCTTTTTTTTTAACGTTTACTTATTTTTGAGAGAGAGAGAGAGAGGGAGACCATGAGTAGGGGAGGGGCAGAGAGAGAGGGAGACACAAACTCCGAGGCAGGCTCCAGGCTCCAAGCTCTCAGCACAGAGCCCAACCCAGGGCTTGAACTCACGAGCTGTGAGATCATGACCTGAACCAAGGTCAGACGCTTAACCGACTGAGCTACGCAGGCGCCCTAAGAGTTCACTTTCAATAGTACATATAACTGTGCAGGGCTAATCTCCTAAACCAATAATTACACAATAAAAATTGATGACAAGAATCCTAATGATTACGTGCACAGGCATTGCTATTCATCATTTAGAGCTTCCTACAGGCAAGGAAGTTCTGCACTGGTACATCTTGGACTCCTGAGAAATCTAAATAAATACATTTACCTTTTTTTTATTTACTCTTTCTCAACTGGGATTTGTGAGAAAATGAAGTCCTAATACCCTATGGCATCCTTTGTTTGTAATGAAACCTCTACACTGAGTCTAGAATGGAAGAAGTTACATACAACCATTGGAGAATTAAGAATATGGGAATTCCAATCATTGTTATGTTCTGTGGTTCAGATGGGAAACCCTGGTTGAGAAAATCATCCACTTTGGGGTGGTCCCCAGACCGATAATGTTTGTCTTCAGCTTTTTTTTGTTGTTGTTCTTCAGGCAACAAAAATAGCTACTGCTCCCCAAATAGGAACAAAGAAAGGGTAAATGTCTAACTCTGAAAGCCATATGGAAGCACCGTAAAACTTGACAAAAATTTGAAAAGAGTGAAAGATAGATGGGGAGTAGCGAAGTAGGTCTGGAGGGGGAAAAGTAGGAATGAATAGAGCAAATGAGTAGGAAGGGGATAGTTACATAGTTATGAGTTACTAAACATGGAAGAAACTGTCCGTTGTTGCAAAGAGTTTGTCCACATACCACGTCCTATTGACAAGATCGTCATCCATTTGTCTTGTCTAAGCCCTGCATTTGATTCTTCGTGATAAGCTTTGGCATGGAACATCGTTTCCATTTTGGACTCAATTGAAATATCTTCTTCCCTGTACTGCCCGTGAGAGGGGGTAGAAATAGTTACTTGGCCTCACCCTCTTCCTAGACCGAGTGGCTGGCCTCAGGACTGCTGCCAACAGGGGAAAGCTCGTGGCCCCACCTCTCCCGGATATACTCTGTGGCTGCCCACACCCTCCCACCTGCCAGTCACATGAAATCAGTAGGTAGGGCAGCTTGTGTCGACCTGGTCCTTCAAAGTTGAGTCCCCAAGAGATACTCCACTGAGGGCCCCAGGGCGGTCTGCCAAGCACTGTGTGATCTACCTGAAGGGCCTGTGGTTTTCCATCACTGTTCCGTGTGTACCATATCCAGTGCCCCTGTGTTCTGCCCAGATGTGTCCACAGAGAAAACTGTCCCACAGTGCTCAGACACATCCGTACTTATCAGTCTGTTTAATAGTGCTGTTGAGTATTTCCTAAATCAAGCATTAGTGGTTGAAAACAAAATCACTCAGCCTAGTTAACACTCTTTAGAAAAGAGATTGGAGTCAGAGATTACGGTTAGTTGATGACTAACTGAAGACATTTTTAGATACCCCGACGTCCATCCCCCCCTCCCCCCCCGAATGTGCCCAGCAGCCGCGGGCTCAGCTGCAGATAGCGAAGGAGGCCGAGGAGCACAGAACTTCAGCAGCAGGGATAGGAGGCCACCCTCACCCCCTCCCTGCCGCCTCCACCCCCACTCCCACCCCTGCCCCCAACCCTTTTATGGGTGGTTTCCCATTTCATCTTTGATTTAGGGGTGAGACCGCACTGCACAAGGCTGCCTGCCAGCGGAACCGGGCTGTGTGCCAGCTTCTGGTGGATGCGGGAGCATCTCTGAGAAAGACGGACTCCAAGGTAACTTGATGAGTGAGTGCAAACATCCTCCCACTGGGCAAGACCACCGGCACCATTGCCTTCACTTGTGCTCATAGCAAAGGCATCCTTTCTGTGCTTATGGAAGTGCCTGGGGCTTTGGAAAAAGGAGGAAAAAATAAAGTGCTTCATTTAGAGTAACTGTAGTTTAAACGTATAAGCACAAAGGGAAGGGTGTGTGCTTGCCTATGGGACTTTATAAACCCCTGAATGGGCTGGCCTTAGGACTTTGGGGGTTGTCCTGCTGAATGCCAGCAGCCAAGTTGCGGAGAGGTGAGGTTCAAACCCTACGAGAAGGGGTAAAAGACATTGGCCTGCTACTGAGAGCCCCTTCTCCTTCAGCTACTTTATCTAGTGTAGCTTAAAATCTGTGATTTATGTGGCCCCTACATGGGTGCCCAAGTGATTAGCGGCCACAGTGGTCAGCCCTGACTTTGAAAGGGTTATAATCTTAAACCTGATATGTTTATGTTGGCTTTTTATTTTTCAAAGGTTCTTCCTATTTGTTTTCTTATATTTTCCCCTAAAAGTTAACCCGTGAAGTTAGGGTGGGAATTACTAATTACTCTCATTGATGCGAGAACTGAAACTAAAAGAGAGTTCTATGCCCTTAGACCGGTAGCTGAGCCCAAATCCGGTTTCAGCTCTTTTGACGCCCAGTGTTGTTTCAGCAGATCAGTCATTCTCGCTTGGTGACAGAATACCACCGCCACCCCTGCTCCCCTCCCCCCCCTCCCCCCCCCCCGCAAACTGGATCCAACAGGATGAAGAGTGGCAACCTAGTAACAAAATTGGGTTTTCTATAAATCTGGATTCAAAGTGTGTTAATGTCTTAATGAGAGGGCACTGAGGCTAGAAATTGATAGAGGGACATATCTGCCAACTTTGATCAGAAAAACATCAACAGGTAGAGGTAAGGAGGAGACACTCAGTTGAGGAGAACTGACTTCAGGCTGCACCGTGAGTTGGTCGTTTACAGAAAGCACCAAAAAAAGGGCTGAAAGCTAGAGTGAGGGAAGAGGTGTAGCTCAGTAGCATTTACCTGGGACTGCAGCCCAGGAGACGGGGAGATACCGAATGTAGAAGATCAGTGTCACAGAGGAGCCTGATGAGGTCTGAGAAAACACCACCGAGAAACCCTCAGAAAGGACAAACCATTTAACTGTAGAGGGTTGCAGAGAAGAATTTTAACATACAGATGAGGATTTCATTATGCAGGCATTGAATAAATAGCCTACGTTTGGGGCCGGTGAGTATAGCCAAGGAACACAGACATATGACTTACATGACTTGAGCCCCGTTAAACTTATTTAACATATGACTTACATGACTTGAGCCACTGATTATATGCAGTTTGCCTCCTGGGGTTTCCCCAAACCGCAGTGAACACTATGAAATAACTTTTTCTCCTGTGTGGACCTCTTTTTCTGCCCCGAGCCAGTTCTGAGCCAGTGGTGTGGCGTGATGGTCCACTCCCCTAGCAGCCCACCAGATCCTTGCTCTCTGCCTGAGGTCCCCGGCCACCTCCGTTCCTCCCTTAGGCTGTTACACATGTTAAGCTGCATCTTGGTTTCTAGAGGGTCTGTTACCTGACTGGTTAGCTGAGTGGGTGTGGGATTTCAAATGGTTTGCTCAGCGTGCTATTCTTCCCAGCTGATATTTGCACTGAAAGTGTCTTTATTGCATAACCTGATTGAAAAACACACACCAGGTAGGCAGGATCAGTGGAGGCCATGATTTCAGGTAGGGTTGGCCTTGTTGGGACCACTCACTCTACAGCATGGAAATTGCCTGCTTACCACACAACAGACTGGCTTACACTCAACTCTGAATATAAAAAGAAAGGGAGGACAACATGAAGTAGACAAAAGACTGGGCAGGAGACCTGGCCCCTGAGCCGATTGCTCTTTTTTTTTTTTTTTTTTTTTTTTAATCTTTCCAAGTTTCTGAATCCAATAAATGAGCTCAACATTCCTTGAGATTTCTTCCTATTTTGTGTTATGTATATGTGTGCTTTTTTTCAAAACACAGCTTCATTATTTTTATGGTGATGAGTAGAGTACATTCTTATATGGAAAACTCTAGCAATGCAAAAAATATATAAAAAGATAAAAATCACTAGAAATCCCACACTGTAGACCTATATACTATTAAAATTTTAATGATCCCACTTCACATGCAGGTATGCCTGTTTTCCCCTCTCGTTTGTTTAAGTAGGTGAAGTCATACTATTCATGTTATTGTAGAATGCAAATTTTCACCCAACATTATGTTCTAGAAGCCTTACCATATGAAGCAGTATGAGTCTGAGTCATCCTTTTGGGGATCTGTTCATTTTTCCATTTTGTAATTTTATGCTAAGTGAAAGCAGAGCATGATAATTACGACTGGATATTCTAGAATTTTTTTTTTTTTTTAATTTGGAGAGAAGCATATCTTGAGAATTTCTCTTGATACAGGACATTTCCTTTAAAATCAACTCAAGGGTCACCCCAGTCCTCCTCTCTGAATATTTAGAAACTAGTAATTCTATATACCTCATTAATATTGAGGTAAAGACCAGATAGTCTACTAATACTGTAAGCAAGTTGGGAAAAATTATTACAGGAACTTCAAGCTGGTGGTTAAATATTAAATCCCAGCTAAATAAGTGAAATTTTAGAAAGAATCCAGAACCACTGCTACTTTCCTTTTATCCTCTGCCCACGTACCCTTGTAGGCTGCCGGAAGCAGGTTTAATTAAATTTGACACTCTCCATTGCAGTGATTCAGATGGAGGCTGAGAAGCCTTCAGTAATTTTTGTAATACTCGTGTGCATTTATACGTGTGGGGCTGTTTCTTTAGTACAATGATCATGCCTCTGTCTTTTCCCTAGAACTTAGTATCACTTTTTAAATAGATAAAACCATATCATTGAACAAAAATTAGAAGTTTCAAGGAGTGTTAAGTAATATCTATAAACATTCAAAAGAATGGAGACCTTCCTGCCTTCTGCTGAATTCTATTCATCGACCTGATCCCCAAAATATTATGTGTGTGTATAAATATACACACGGCATTATAGTAGGCTGCAAGAAATGATACAGTCGTTAAGATGGTGTAGAAGATCACTGAATGATGGAAAAGATTTGATGTATTAGGGGAAAAAGCATGTGATAGAATAGTATATAAACAGAGTGTGGTTTTCTTTTTTTTTTTTTTTAATATATGAAATTTATTGTCAAATTGGTTTCCATACAACACCCAGTGCTCATCCCAAAAGGTGCCCTCCTCAATACCCATCACCCACCCTCCCCTCCCTCCCACCCCCCATCAACCCTCAGTTTGGTCTCAGTTTTTAACAGTCTCTTATGCTTTGGCTCTCTCCCTCTCTAACCTCTTTTTTTTTTTTCCTTCCCCTCCTCCATGGGTTTCTGTTAAGTTTCTCAGGATCCACATAAGAGTGAACACATATGGTATCTGTCTTTCTCTGTATGGCTTATTTCACTTAGCATCACACTCTCCAGTTCCATCCACGTTGCTACAAAGGGCCATATTTTGTTCTTTCTCATTGCCACGTAGTACTCCATTGTGTATATAAACCACAATTTCTTTATCCATTCATCAGTTGATGGACATTTAGGCTCTTTCCATAATTTGGCTATTGTTGAGAGTGCTGCTATAAACATTGGGGTACAAGTGCCCCAATGCATCAGTACTCCTGTATCCCTTGGATAAATTCCCAGCAGTGCTATTGCTGGGTCATAGGGTAGGTCTATTTTTAATTTTCTGAGGAACCTCCACACTGCTTTCCAGAGCAGCTGCACCAATTTGCGTTCCCACCAACAGTGCAAGAGGGTTCCCGTTTCTCCACATCCTCTCCAGCATCTATAGTCTCCTGATTTGTTCATTTTGGCCACTCTGACTGGCGTGAGGTGATATCTGAGTGTGGTTTTGATTTGTATTTCCCTGATAAGGAGCGACGTTGAACATCTTTTCATGTGCCTGTTGGCCATCCGGATGTCTTCCTTAGAGAAGTGTCTATTCATGTTTTCTGCCCATTTCTTCACTGGGTTATTTGTTTTTCGGGTGTGGAGTTTGGTGAGCTCTTTATAGATTTTGGATACAAGCCCTTTGTCCCATGTGTCATTTGCAAATATCTTCTCCCATTCTGTTGGTTGCCTTTTAGTTTTGTTGGTTGTTTCCTTTGCTGTGCAGAAGCTTTTTATCTTCATAAGGTCCCAGTAATTCAGTTTTGCTTTTAATTCCCTTGCCTTTGGGGATGTGTCGAGTAAGAGATTGCTAAGGCTGAGGTCAGAGAGGTCTTTTCCTGCTTTCTCCTCTAAGATTTTGATGGTTTCCTGTCTCACATTCAGGTCCTTTATCCATTTTGAGTTTATTTTTGTGAATGGTGTGAGAAAGTGGTCTAGTTTCAACCTTCTGCATGTTGCTATCCAGTTCTCCCAGCACCATTTGTTAAAGAGACTGTCTTTTTTCCATTGGATGTTCTTTCCTGCTTTGTCAAAGATGAGTTGGCCATACGTTTGTGGGTCTAGTTCTGGGGTTTCTATTCTATTCCATTGGTCTATGTGTCTGTTTTTGTGCCATGGTTTTCTTTTTATACAAATAATTATGTGTAGAGCTCCAGGAAAAGACACAGCAGTCACTCTGCAGAAGGTTAACAGTGGTTATCTTAGTGTAGTATAGAAATTATTGGTGAGTTTTATTTTCTTCTTTATGCTTTTGTACTTTTCCAAGTTTATTTTTAATCCACACCTGTCACTTTTATAGTCAGAAATTAACTCACTTTTTGGAGAGATGAGATAGTTTTGAATTAGGGGGAACCTAACTGAAGGCTTTAAAACCAGCAAAGAAGCATCCCTAGATCACTTATGCCCATCCCATGCTATCATTTTCTACTTGCTGCTTCCCAGAGTTTAGTATAATAGAAAGAATCCCAAATCAGAAATCTGAATGCCTGCTCTCCTGCTTTTCTGTTCAGTGATTTCTATTGCTGAAGCATCTGGGTTCCAAAGCTCACTGTGCCACACTGTTTCCTGCTGTGGACCCAGTTACCCTGAACCTCTGTTTCCTCAGATGTAAGCCCCAGCTGTCGAGTGATAGTCTCTTTCTCTTAAACTTACCTATCTCACATTTTAATGTGATAATAGATTTGAAAGTGTCTTGTGAACTCTAAAACCATAAGCGTGGAAAAACCCTTTAGTGAGTTATCTTTGAATACCTCTGTTTCTGCATTTAAAAAAAATTCTCATCCCAAGTATTTGTGTCTCCTTCCTTCCCACTGTTACCTGTAGGGTAAGACGCCTCAAGAGAGAGCACAGCAAGCTGGAGACCCAGATTTGGCTGCTTACCTAGAAAGCCGCCAGAACTATAAGATCATTGGCCACGAGGACCTGGAAACTGCTGTTTGACCCTGGTAGATCACAAAGAGAACTTGAGCGAGCATATCACCTATGCCCTCCCGGCGATCGGGCAGCTCCCCTGGAAGAAGCTGATGGAATCCATAAATCTGTCTCTCTCCTGCAAGAATCAATCTGATACCATGTCACCAGTTGTTAAGGGCTACCAAGACGTCCAACAGAACATGATAGCCCACCGAGGAAGAGGCAGGATACCTGGAGATTTGTGGAATACAAGTTCCACGAAATTTGATCCTTATTGCTTCCAGCAAGTAGCATGAACTTCTGTGTTCACCTGTATAATTTATTTTCAAGATTCAAAGGATGTTCGTATACATGGCACTGCTCCCGCCTCCCCCTGTGCATTCATGACTCCCCTATACCACACGATTCTACTGTAACTACTCACCATTCGAAAAATATGATCTGTTCTCTTTACATTCAGTCTTTGAAGACCACAAGACCATCTGAAGGTCTTTGAAAACCCTCTGGATGTCCTGCAGAAACACAACTGTAAAGCTGCTTCCATTTCCCAGATGAAATATACCAAGACTATTAGTGACTTTTTGCATGTTCCCTCCCTCCCACCCAACCACCCACCCAACCCCTTGTCATTAACTAGGAGCTGGGACGTGCCACATGGATAATGTCAACTTGTGTGCTCTTTTCTCTGAGGTATGGTGAGGTGGCATGGGAGGGAACCCAGGGGCCGGCCCGGGGTTGTGGGGCTGTTGCTGATAGCCCCGAGGACTGGTTCAGCTTGGGCTGTTTGCACAGCTCCGTACTGCCTACGTGTAGCCATCTTTGCCTTTTGCCGCAATAGAGACGAGCGAAGGATTAAACAAAGGCCCATGGCTGGTTTGCAGAACCACTGGATTTTTAAGTGCAATTGAAGTTGCCCGAGCAGAAAACCATGTGCAAGAGCTGTGATAACAGGAAATGGAGCACTGTGACAGCGTTTATGTGTAGACTTTCTTGAGTGATGATAGAAAGCAGGCTAATTGACTTGAAATGAAACAGCCAATGCAAAAGTAGCAACATATTGAGTCAAAATAACTCACTTAAGCAAGAAAATGGTCGCTGGAATATTGCACAGAGGCTAATAAGTATAGACTCTTAGGTGCAGTGGTGGAAGGGGGGGGCATTTTACCTTTTCCTTCTAAGGTTTTGGTTTTCATTACCCCCAAATAAGCCTTGTCCCAAGGATAAAGCCTTGTTTTATGAGTTCCACTGCCAGATTTCCAGGATGGCTGGATCTTTCTGATGGATGCCTCACCTTTTACTTGTCCAGTCCCAGGTTATGCTTGATAGCACTACAGCCCCATTTCTTCTGTACGGGGTAGTCTAATATATTCTCTTCTCTGTTTTCCTCTGCTGGAAAATTCTTAGTACAAACCGCTGTGGGAGCCTAGCCAGAAATGTGTCTCTAAAATTGGAATTGCAACTTCTAATCCTGCCACAGATCCGTGGGTCCACACAGGTCCCTCTACTGGGGATTCTGTGATAACTATGATAGCAAGAGAAAAAGTCTAACTTTCAGTGAAGATATCTATTCGACTTGGGTGTAAGTGAGAAATGAAAGCGGGTGATTAAGGGTTGTTTCAGACTAAAACCGATGTCTTCTGAGCTTTCTTCCATTTTGCTCTTAGACACAAGCAAAGTGCTTCTCTGGTGTTTCTGCATGTGAACATATAAATGATGGTTTTTCTACATTTACTGAAAAGGTCCAGTGGTGACGCATTGCTTATCTGAATTTCGTCTGGTCACATAACATTTTGAAAGGACAGCTATGAATAAAGGATTAAGTAGGAGCAGCTTCTCAGTGGATGGGAACGTCGTTCCAAAGTCAAATCGTTGGTGTTGTTTCCAGCTGTGGGAGAAGAGGTTGGTCATGAGTAATCTGTTGTCATCTAACAGTCTTAGTAATGGAATTATCTGTTGGGTTTTATGGTGAAGGGAAGGAGGACTGCAGTAGGTTGTTTCCAGAAGCTGGAAAAAATATGCTCCAGGAGATTTTCATCACTGGGCTTCATCTGGGAGTTTTCCAGTTGGTGGCACCATCAAAGAGATGTTGTGATGACAGAAATATAATCTCTAAAACCGACTGGAGTCTGGCCTTGAATGGTGCCTTCCATTCCCTAGATTTAGCCAAACAGTCGACCACACCATTGGTTACCCAGCTGCCATTTCTGGGATGAAGGACTATTTTCACCAACTACCATCTCACATTTCTTTGTGATGCTTCAAAGCAGCCCAGAGAAAATTGAGGGTATAGATGGCTATGGGCCAATTCAAATAGGTCCAACTGAAGTCACAAGTAAATTCCTGGTATGAAAGTAGATTAGCTAATGATTACTGTAGGAGTTCTGGTACATTTGAAAATAATTCCAAGCCAAAAAAAAAAAGCTCTATGTTGTTGATGGGAAGCATACAACCAAGGCAAATAACTCTTTGAAAAAGCAAATGCCCTCAGGACTTGGGTTTTCCAAGAAAAGAACATCAAAAATGAGCAGAACAGTTATATATTCAATGGATTCGATATTAAACCTACCTCCTGTAGCATTTTTAAAAATTGATCTCTGTGTGTGACAGTCCTGGGCTTTAGAAAGGCCATATGTTCCAGCAGTTTCCAGCTCAGCCTAAGTATATCTTCTCACCTTTAATAGGCCATCAGAAAGTATAGAAGCAAATGGTCTGGCCCTGGTCTTTAAACCCACATGCATTTAATTTAAAATACATAAAACTATATACTTATAGAAATAGCAATTTCTACAAAACCTCCTGAGACAGTACTGGAGAGAGGCTGCCTTAGCTGGCATTCATTCCTCTGTGTTTGGCTCAGAAGAGCCCCTCACGTGGTGGTGCTTTCTGCTCTGGGATTCCATTTTTAGGTTAGGCTGACAGGGAGGGGTATGAGAAATGGCGAGTTATTACAAGACAACATCATAGAACCCTGAAGGTAGCCATTTTTGAGGCCGTAGATTCCAGTTGTACACATTTAATGAAATAGAACCCAGCTAAGCTGTGCTTTATCACATTCAAGGACTTGATAAAAAACAGAAGCCAAGAAGGAAATAAACACCATGGCTGCGAATTTCACTTGGAGGGTTCTGGTTACCTCTTGTGGAGGCTTTAACTTAAAACCAATGCAATTTCTGAAAAAGAGATCTTAGCTGGCAAGTGCACAGCCATGAAGTTAGCGACAGCTGATGGGAAACCTCGCCCACCCCGTGGCTCCCTAGGCCATCATGGGAGCTGGCCCTAGCGCTTAGGCAAATCTTTTTGCATTGAGAGATACTCAGCAGGTAGCTTTTGTTTGGACCTCATAACCATTTCTTTGCCTAAAGTGTTTCTGAAATGTATTTACCAGACTTCTCATAATGTCCATGTTTTACAATATGTGGGGCAGCAGTTTTAAGTTTTTATGGGTCTCTTTTATTTAAATTGTTTAATTTTATTGAGATCGTTTAATTTATAGAAGTCAAACATGCTTTTTATCAGAAGTTCGAATAGCACAGATGAGAATCACGGGCAAGGTCAAGGTGTTCCTCTGTGCTGGTGTAGTGTCCTCAGCCCCCTCCCCAGAGATAAGCGGCATTAACACCAATAAACATTGTCGCTTGTATGTTGTCAGAAATACTGTGTACGCAAGCCCCCCCACCCACGTATAGAAATATATTTATTTGTATACGTGTGTGTATATCTGTACTATACACACGCTATTGCATAGGCTTATAATAGAACATTTTAGAAGCATGTTAATCATCTCTGTGTATAGTTAACACCGACAGGCAAAGACAGGCTAACAGAAAGTTCTCATTTATTCTTTGTTGTTTTTACCGTTGCTAAGCTTGGTTCTTTTACTGCAGCACTCCAGCTACACATGGCATTTGCTGTGTGTCATAAAATCCATGACCAAGAGGTCTTATAATGGTTTATGTTACCTTATGTGAAGCATGAAACCTACGTGAGCCCAGAGCCTTGTCTGCGCTATTTTTGGATCTCACATGGAGAGTTTCTTTCTCTGTCCTGCTCACTCCACTTTCCAAGGCTGAGTTTGCAGGGCTAATAACACTCCATACACTGCCTGATGATATTTAATTAGGGCCAGCTACTGACAGGAAGGTGTAGTAACTTGGATATGGGCTGGGGTCTGAAGAGCTTGGCTTCCTTCCAGTAGGAGTAGCTAATGAAATCACTGAAAACAGTGTGATCTTTTACTCAATTATGCTGTTTAAAAATAAAATAGATCATTGTTGAAATGACTCCTCATAGCCATCAAATAAAACTAACTGCTCTACTTAAATGGATTATCTTCATTTTAGCTAAGAAAAAAAGTAGAACATCTATTCAATGAGAAGACTTTTCTAACTAACCTTTAGCACTTGTGTAAAATAGTCTCTGTCCAGGTCTCCCTAGAACCTTCTTTTAATCTCTCTACTTTCTCATTCTCTGAATTCCATATTCAGCTGACTGGTGTAGGTTTTTCTCTGCCGAGCCTCTCAGATTGACTTTGGCCCCAACCTTTTCTGTGACCAGGTCATCATCTATCTCTGGTCCCTCTAATTTTTCTGACCATGGCAGTAGTCCTCCTTGACTTTCCGCCACTACCTTCGTAATTTTGTCATACAGCTGCCCAGATTTTCCCCAGGCATTATGCTCAAAATGGATCAAAATGAAATGACCCTCTGGGACAAGTATCCATTTTGCCTGAAGGACAAATAGATGTCCACTGACCTTGATTATCTTATAGAGTTACAACAAGCCTTATTCTGAAAAGTCATCTGCCACAGAGGTTTAGCACACGTCTGTCTTGGCGTCCTCAGTCATGGCAGCTTCTTCCACATCTGGTGATGTAAACCACGTGCTCCCCGAAGTTACCTAGATGACTGGATTATATACGTGTTAACCCCTACTGGCCACCTGTGGATTTTTAGGCCGTCTCCCCACAGTTTAGTGAGAAACCTAAATACAGGAACTAAGCAAGGAGTAGTGCCCTTGGACAACCCACTCTCCCAGGACACATAGCAGTGACCTGGTCTCAAAAAGAAAGCAGAAAAAATGATTCTTAGGCTGTTGAGGCATTGTCTTTTAAAGCAGAGATTTGAATATTGAATAATATCCTCATGGTAGACAGATTCCAGAGTCTTTATATGTCTTCAGGCATCCTGCGGGCAACCATAAGTTCATGAGCCAATCATACCTTTGGGTATTTAACCATTTATTTCAAAAATATATTTATCCCTTACTCTGATGCAAGCAGCTTGCTAAGGATCTAAGAATCAATGAGAGAGCCCAACCTCTTGTGTCCACGGAGCTGGCGGCCTAGGAGAAAAGACGGATTCCCATGTGATCAGTTGGGCATGGGAGAAGCACAGGGTGCCAGGAAAGCATGCAATGGGGTGTCCATCAGGCCTTTATTGTGCCTGTCACTCTTCAGCCCGCAAGATTTTAGTTTTATGAAATACGAAATGAGAATATGAAGGGGATGATATTTTGCATTTCCTTTTCCTTCGAGTCTTGGTAGTGTTCTTAAAAATGTATTTGCGACCAAGACTTCCAGATGAGACAGAAACACTACCGAAATGACAGCTAAAACTCATGCTATTTCTCAAGAATGAAACTAGAAGCAATAGGCAAAATTGGCAGTGGGTTTCGACCTAAATACAAAAATGAAGTAAAAACCATCAAACAGTGGAGTGGACACCCTGGTGGAATTGCACACTTCTGGACCCTGGGACTGTTTGAACACTACTTGACCACCTGGAGGGATGATGCTGTGATTAGGAACGTTTATCGAAGGGGCTGGAATCAGATTCTGTGAGTTTTTAAAGTTTTATTTTTAATGTGGATGGCAGGATTTCAGTCTTAAAATTTATGAAAGTCTTGATTTTAATCTTTAAAACACCATTTTGAGAGGGAAAATCTTGGAGAGAATGACTTTTAGTTATCATTAAAAAATTTTAAACCAACTAAGCATGAATTTAAGAGCTCGTGAAAACATATTACGACGTCTAACTCCAGAATACTTCTGGAAGCATCATGGATTTTGATACATGTTCTTAGGCATCCTTAAGTCATCTTAGAAATCTGTTTTACTGTCTGTCCAATGTAAAAAACAAAAAACAAAAAAGTGGCGTGATTTGGTATTCTTACAGTTAAACGTAATCTATAACCGCACAAGAAAATTTTGCTTAAAAGATATTGGGGATCCACACAAGGCAATCATGGAAACTCCCACTTGTTTTCGCTGCAGGCGTGAGAGCTGCAAGGGAGGGTCCACCCATGGAAACAAGTGATGATTCTGAATGTTTTCCCAAGGTTTACTGTTTAGAGCCAAATGGCATCTGAAAGGAGTCCCTTAATGGTGGGAAGAACTGAAACTGTCTCGTTTCTCAGTCCTTCGGTGAAACACATGTGTCTTTCAATAGAAAATAGTTTATACAACTCAAATCTATACCATTTACTGTCAATTATACTGTTTATTGTAATTTCAGTAATTTTTAAACAAAGATCTCTAGACATGACAGGTTAACACCCCCAAGGTAGATGTTCGCTAAGTAAACAGGGTCCCGCCATTGCCTCCAGTGCTGTTTTACGTTGTTTTGATTTCCACAATTTAGAAGGTGCCTCCTTGAAAAGATATTGACTTAGCATCCCACAGCAAGAGTTGGGTAGAACTGAGGAATAGGAAGTTAAAAAGTCAGAGTTTTTGCTCTCAGAGGCTTCTCAGGTTGGGTAAATGTCCAAGGGAAAAAAAGGGTCAAATGTTTGGTGCCATGGTGGACTTCATGAAAAAAACTAATACTGAGGGTGACTTCTGGCTTGTTTATGACTCTCAACATTTAAAAAATGTTAGTACTGTTTTCTCTCCTTGGAAGTCGCTATTGGGATGATATTTTAGAATGCTGTACCAAAAAGTGTTGAAAGTGGGCTTGCCATTCAAGACTCCATTGCTCTCATGGGTATGGAAACCATATCTGCCACACAGTCACATACACAGAGGTCTGATACACCTGTGGGAAGTTCTGCACTTGAAGCAGAACGAATAAGCAGGCCTGAGAGATTCTCCAATGCTGGATCTCTTCGTTGACAGAGCACCTCTACAGGCAGATCAGTGTATACGTAGAAGGCGGCTATTTGATCTGGAAAGAGAACAAACTAAGATTAGGAACAGGAATGTTTGGAGGAGACAGGTGAAGTAGGACTATGTAATTCAAGTTCTGTAGGGCAAATAGTTTGCGAATTAAAGCAAGGACAGAAGAGTTCAGAACAAACATGAAAAGGAGGTAGCTTTATTGTTTATAGGATTTCTTTTTTCCTACACATCTATCCAGAAAAATGGACTGGGCTTTCTAAAAAAACAAAGTGACTTTACTGCAGCTAGGGTTTCTTCCACTATTTAAGCGAAAATTGAACAGCCAAATCAGTGATCATGAAAAAGCAATTCCTTTATTGTGAGGGAGCTTAGACTAAAAGACTTATGTGATATTTTCTAGTTTTAGATTTCTTTGATTTTGGACTCAAGCAGCACTGTTAGAGTCCCCACCACCTCTCGGTTCCTGCCACGTAGATGGCAGTTACAGCTTTTTTTAACAGTGTCAGTCATTGCAAATATATCCCAGGTCATTTAGAAGCAGGTATTTCATGACCCTAAAACAATTTGCTTTGCTTATGTACACACATGCACACACACACACACACACACACACACACACACACACACTGTCCATTGCTAGCCAATTCCCAAATCTCCCAAGTAGAATAGGTGTTTGTACTAAGGCAGAGCAGGCTCAGGTTCAGGAATTAAAGAGGAAAAAAGGATCTAGTGTTCATTTTCTTTCTACCCATTTGTCATTTGGGGTGTATGGCTGTGGCTGGGTCCTGGACAAATGACAGATCTCTGTTTTCTGGTGAAGAGCCATAGAGGCATTTTTTAAATGACTTATTGTCATTAAGTAGGACTTAACCTTGTATTGCTAGACTAATGTTGCTACAATGTTTGTGGACTATAGGTTTAATAGCCCATCCCCCCTTCCATAATAAGAAGACCTGAATTCTTGGAATTCAGGTTGGCTGGATGGGAGTCACTCTTGAGATAATCTTTAAAAATAGACCATTATCTGGAGTTTTGCTGAGAAAATGCGCCCCACCCCCCACCCCCTCCCCGGCTTCCCCTTCTTCCCCACCTTGTCTTTGTTCCTGGCTTGGGAAGGGAAAGGAAGAGCAGAGAGTTATGGGAAAGGAAAAAAGATTCTCAAGAGCAGTACAGTAATAAGGCTCTAGTCTTCACACAAATTGCCATGGCAACCCACAAATAAATAATATATACTCTCAGTAAACTGATCCTCATGAAAAGCAAATCCAGGAGATGTAGAAAAAAATTGAACTTGTTCAAAGTGTCTTCGAGGAATATCATGAAATTTTCAATCTATGCAGCTTAGAAGAATTATGTGTGGAATTTAGGAGAAGAGACAGTTCTAGAAAGAGCTTTCTAATATAGCTTTCCTAAGGATTAGGTTGTTTTTGGAAGGAGTTTCTCTAAGTGCTCCTAGGAGGTTAGACCTGTCCATAGATTTGTGATTGTCTATGATAAAATTTGCAAGAAATAAGGACAATTTAGTTTTTTTTCATAAATCTAAATATATTCAACCCTTAAAAATTTAAAGACAAACTTTTTTTATCTTGGGGTTTACATGTAACCTTAAAATTATAGAGATAGGAGATGTTTACAAATTGTCTTTACTTATAAAAGTAAACCAATGACAGCTGTAAATTGGTTTACTCTGTATTTTGTTTTAAATTTATGGGTAACTCTGTGAGATATGTTGGTGAGATTGATCATTTTTAATATACTATCTGGCTTTGATATTTACTGTACCTTGTGTAATGAAACCAAATGGTTCCTAACCTTTTGGGTCTTATTAGCACTAAAATTTTTCATTCACTGACCTCCATCCCTTCTTGGTTGGACTGAGGTTCTGACCACATGCATAATTTTCATCACAATTAGAATTCAGATCGATGTTTGCTCACATTCTGATTGTGGGCTGGGAAGTGTGGGTTTCTTGCCATCCTGGGAAATGAGTTTCAGAACTTCAACAGACAAAATATTCTAGCACAATAGAATATTTTGCAAAGCACATCTTTGAAATTTACAGTCCAGTTAGTTTCACTAAAGGTTAGCTAGGCTGGGTTCTTATTTATTTATTTATTACAAATGGTTAAGTGGCAATCGCGAATCTGAATATTATATGGATCATAGCTGATTGAAAGTGGGGAAAACCATTCCTGTAGAGAGTTCAGGAATAGAGGACAATGTCCATTCCCTAAGAATGAATATATTTCATTTCATTTGATTTCTGAGTGGGAAAAGATTCTTGGGCATCCAGAGTACCCTTGGCTGTGGGTAATTCACTCTCAAAGGCTACATCTGTATGAAGAGTTGCAGTCACATTATAAAGGGCTCTTTCATGATTTCTGATTCTGCCCTATCACATCCCAGAGCCATGCTTTTGCAAAGCTACCAGCTGGCAGGTGGAATCCCCCCCAAAAAAGTAGCAGCTGTGGCAGTAGGTTGATGAAGTTTTATTTCCAGGTGAAGTGGGATCCAGATAATATGAAATGGAGGGAGGGAGGGAGGGTGGGAAGGGTGGGCTGGGGAAGGGAAGAATGGAGTTTTTTGTAACAAAGTCATAAAGTATTTTTCCCTAATTTTCTTGCATTTCCTATTTATATAAAGTATCTTGATCACTGTGTTGCTCTACAGAGATTTTCAACGGAATTAATTTGGGAGACTGAACTAATCTCTGAAAAAGAAATTGACTAGTTACAGTTACTTTTTGGACACTTTTTCTGTATTGTGAATTGTGTGGAAATGTACAGAATAAAAATTAAGAAACATAACTCGTTTCTTTTCTTCTGTTACTGGCTGTTGGATGTAATTGGTGTGAGTGCTATCCTTAATGGTGGTTAAGTTAAATTTTTGATATCAGGAGGTAAACAAAGATTGGCTATTAGGCAGGAACTAAAAGGGATCCCTGATAAGGCAGAAATTAAAAAAAAAAATTTCTGCTTTCAAGATAGACTAATAGAGGCCAGATTTACCCTCCCACCTGAATAAAGAACGTCCCTATAAAAAACAGTGATTGTTAACACACCAGGTGTCAGGCAAAAAAAGACCGTGATCCCTAAGAGATGGAAGTTAGCTGCATGATTACCCCAGTTTACGGCCTTCAGAGTTTCCAGGCAGTGGCTCAGGGAAGGGTAATTCAGGCACAGCCTGGCAGATTTCCTGACTTGGGCAGACCAAGGCAACTAGAACTTACAGAGAAGAGGATCGGGAAACTGCACAGAGAGAGAAGCCCACAGATCTGCAGAGACCTGTACCTAGGTATTCAGTAAAACACTTGCCAGTGGATCCACTTGAGGAAGGTACGCAGAATTTGGAGAGCCGTCCAAAGTGCTTAGAAGGAACAACGACCCGTGCTCGCACGCGGCTGGGAATAACATCCTTTGCCACTGGCCACACTGCGCCCTTACCGTCTACTCTGCCACAGCTTTTGTTCCTTAACAAAACATCACAGATCTGTTTTCCCACGCTGGTCCCTTTTCCTCCCCCCTCCGGCCACAGTGGCAATCACCGTGATGGTTTTGTGTGAATCTTAACACGTCCCCATTCTTCTCCCCTCTTCCACTTCTCAACTTCTGTTAACTCTATTCCATGTCACAGATGTACATTTTATTTGATTTCTTAAAGTTTTGCATTTTAATGCCAGTCGAGTTAACATACAGTGTTATATTAGTTTCAGGTATGCAATATAGTGATTCAACACTTCTGCACATTACTTGGTGCTCATCATGGTAAGTGTAATCGTAATCCCCATGCCCTGTGTCATTCATTCCGTCCCCCCTCCCCTCTGGTAACCACCAGTTTGTTCTCTATACTTAAGAGTCTGTTTCTTGTTTTACCTCTCTCTTTTTGTCCTTTGTTTTGTTTCTTAAATTCCACATATAAGTGCAATCATATGGTAGTTGTCTTTGGCTTCTTTCACTTAGCATTGTACTCTCTAGCTCATTCCATCTTATTGCAAATGGCAAGATTTCATTCATTTTATTATGGCTGAGTAATACACACACACACACACACATACACATACACACTATCTCTTCTTTATCCATTCATCTATTGATGGACACTTGGGTTGCTTCCATAACTTGTCTATTGTAAATAATGCTGCAATAAACATAGGGGTGCACATATGCTTTCAAATTATTTTTTTTGTATTCTTTGGATAAATATCCAGAAGTGCAATTACTGGATTGTAGGGTAGTTCTGTTTTTAATTTTTTGAGGAACCTCCATACTGTTTTCCACAGTGGCTGCACCACTTTGCATTCCCACCAACAGTGTATGTAGGTTCCTTTTTCTCCACATTCTCACCAACACTTGTTGGCTTGTTGTGTTTTTGATTTTAGCCATTCTGACAGGTGTGTGATCATATCTCATTGTAGTTTTGATTTGCATTTCCCTGATGCTGAGTGATACTGAAAATCTTTTCATGTATCTGTCGGTCATCAATACGTCTTCTTTTGGAGAAATGCCTGTTCATGTCTTCTGCCCATTTTTTTAATGTTTATTTTTATTTTTGAGAGAGAGAGAAAGGAGGGGAGGGGCAGAGAGAGAAGGAGACACAGAATCTGAAGCAGGCTCCAGGCTCTGAGCTGTGAGCACAGATCTTCTGCCCATTTTTAATTGGGTTATTTGGTTTTTGAGTGTTGAGTTGTATTAGTATATATTTTGGATACTACCCCTTAATTGGATATGTTACTTGCAAGTGTCTTATACCGTTCAGTAGGTTGTCTTTTATTTTCATTGATTGTTTCCTTCACTGTGCCAGAGTTTTTATTTTGATGTAGTAGTATACGGATGTACATTTTACATTCTATTTTGTACCGATGTTACAAGTTCTTTGTGTTGCTGATTTTTTAATTCTAAGATTTGAAAGTTAAGCACATGGAGATGCATTAGCATGGCATGTTAATGCATACCTCAGAGGCAAATAGTAAGCTGCAATTACAAGTTTCTTCTGACAGTTTTCAAGGCAAGCACTCCAATGACAATGAAAGACAATGTTTCTATTATTCAGATCAAAACACTTTTCTTACCATTTTTTTTTAGATAGGTCTCTTTCATATTTGGACCTTTTCATGCTGTTTTTCTTTCTCTTGGTGTTGGTCATCTTTGTTTTTGTTGAAAGATACAACACACATTTTTTTCAGTATGTCTCTAGTATCATCGGGCTCCCTTGTCATTCTGGAATCCATTTCATTCTTCCTCCTAATGGCATTCTCAGAGTCCACTGGCTCCCTGTTCTAATTTTGATGAATATTTTTCCCAGTCAGTCTGTACCATTATCACCTTAGGCTTTTCTTCTTTGGACGGCTGCATTTGTCTTATCACTTTTGACTCACATATTTCTTAGTTTCTTGATTTTCTGGAGCATGGTCACAAATTACTTCTGAAAACTAAGCACTAGGGAAATAAATTCTTGGAATTCTTGTGTGTCTGAAAATGGCTGTTTTGTCCTTTACTTAGAGTTTGTCTTTGGGATTCTGATTCCAACATCATTTGTCATTAGAAATCTGGAGAATCTGAGGAAAAAGAAGACCCGTGTGCTTTGCGAGAAGTAGAAACGAATTCGCCAATACATTAAAATCATCAAGTCACATGTTAGGGGAACAAAATGACACTGGAAACCATGTTGAATAACTTTATTTTGCACAGAAGAAAGCCAAGGGTCAAAGAGATTGAAAATATTCCTCAGGATCACACAGCTTACTGGGACGGGGAGACCTCACCAAAGCTCTGGTGCTCCTTTTGTGCAACTTGTATCGCAGTAACATGTTCAAATGCTGTAGATGCCACCTGAAGGAGCTACTGGGGTGAAAAAAAGAGATGTTTGTAGCAGGAGAGAATACACTGGAGTCCAGCCCCAGATCTGCTCCTGAAAAGCTATGCTTCTTACCATCCTTAGGCCCAGCTCTCCTCATCTGCAAAACAAGACTGTACAACTGATGGTCTCTGGAGGGCCCCTTTCTTCTCTCAAATGGTAGGATTCTCTGAAGGGGATATATATATATTTTTTTTAATTTTTTTAATTTTTAAAATCTATTTATTTTGAAAGAGATCACGAGCAGAGGAGAGTCAGAGAGAGAGGGAGTGAGAGAGAATCCCAAAGCAGGCTCCGTGTCGTCAGTGCAGAGCCTGATGTGGGGCTCGATCTCGTGACCATGAGATCATGACCTGAACCAAAACCGAGAGTCAGACGCTTAACCAACTGAGCCATCCAGGTGTCCCTGAAGGGTTCTTTTAATAGCAGGTCATTATAAAGATTTAAAAGCTTCAAAATGATCTCTATTCAAGGTCCTCCCTTTGGAAAACTTCATTAAAGCTACCCCCAAAACATACTGTTTGAACTCTATTTGCCATAGCATTCATGGTCGGTTGGCATTTTTAAAATCTAAAACAAATGCCTTTTGTAATAAGATGTCTATGGCTCCAGCCCTTGAGAATTTGTGTGTGTGCTTATTTTCAGAAATCGGTACAGTGAGTCACAGGTTGCTAGCTGCCCGACTCTACAGGCTATCCCTTCAGAGGTGTAAAGATAATTAGCTCAGTTTGACACAGATGGAAAGGACCAGAACTTACATGGAGCACGGATGCTTAATAACTCTCAGGTATTATTACAACTACACGGTAGCTATGGTAATGATAACAAGGAAGGATGTTTCTCTTTCACGGATCAATCTCATTAGGTCATGGGGTTTCTTTTTCTGCTTGGCATTGTCTGACTCCGTGTGGACCGCCCTGGGTTTGGCACCTATGTTCCTGATTACAGGCGGGGTGAACTTGGTCACGGAACACTCTCAGCCTCAGCGTCCTCATCAGAAATGGAGAAAACAATACCACCAACCGAATGGAGTTTTTGTGGACAGGAAACGAGAGTTTGGCTGGAAAAACACTTAGAACAACGCCTAGCACATAATCGGTGCTCAAAAAGTTGTATCTATGAAACCGTGCTGGGGAGGATTTCACTGACGGCATGCTCATCCCATGTCCCACACGTTCCCTGCACTGTGGGGTAGGGGGCAGGCAGAGAGAAAGGGGCCTGTACGTCCTCACCTCAGATGATACAGTTTACTTAACTGTCTTTGCGGTGACGTTAAAGTTCCCGACCTAGAGTCGGCCTCAATCCTTTTTCTCCCTCGGGCTTGTAAAAATGCCTTAAAAAACACGCTTTGACAGGGTTAAATAGGGCCCATTTGTGAAAATTTGAATGAAGAGAATATATGGAATAAATAGACCCAAAAGCATGAACTGAGAATGGAAAAAAAAATCCGTCAGCTTGTCTGAAGTCTAGCTTCACATGATACCAGTCTGGGGGCGTTGCTGGTTTAAGAAGGCACCAATGGGCTGTCTCTTCTAGCATAGGGCCTGCGCACATAACCCGCATTATCAGTTTATTTAAGTCTAGGGATAGTTTTCTTGTTTTAATTTGCCTGTTTTTAAACTTCGTTCTTCTGAAAATCACCACATTTCCAAACTCAGATGGCATAGGGCCAAACTTGTGAAGATTTTTTCATAACATGAAAACCTCTGTCAATGTATAAGCTGTAGGGATATTCTGTATGTTCTCCCGATGATCCGCACCGTTCAGTTGTGGTTTCTATGTCTCCCACTGCCTGAAGCCTCTTTTTAAACGTCCTCTGTCCATAACTTTTACTCTCAGCTTTGGGATTACATTGGGTCTGGCTTCTCTGAATTCAGGGTTCTGGGGATTTGTTTTTGGTTTTGTTTTTGTTTTGTACTCTACAGAAAGGAAAATGCGTCTTCAGCCCAAACCTACGGTTTGCCCTGAAGACCATGATATAGTCCCATGAATTAGGACCTTTCATTGTCACTGATGGTGGGTATGAAATACAGGCGTCCAAGCTGTTTTTAATCATCCGTATAGAAAAATCAATGGCCACAGTTTTCACTGGCTCAGTGAGCGGCTGGCTCTTTGCAAGAAGAGATGACAGCTGGTCTGTCTGCCAACGACACCCTCGTTCCTCTGCCAGAGGCCATCAGGAGTGACATCCTCACCTCCGTTAGCAGTAGCCTCTGGTGAAAAGTACAGGCTTAATTACGAAATGTGAAATGGCCATTGAGGTTGTCAAGAGAAGGGCGATACCGATGGAATGGAATTTTCTTGCTCTAACCCAAACCCAACTCATATTTTTCATTCTCTTTATCTTGTCTGAAAAGAAGTAGGGAGTAAAGGTTGGATGAGCAACAAATACCAAATATCATGCATGGGGTTTGTGCTGGAATAATGTGCTAGTCATTTGACTGAATGGCTCCACTCAAGAAAACTGGATCTTTCAGAAATTTCTTGGTTCTGTTGTCATTTTTATTTTCAAGGAACAAAACATAGGCTGTGGGTGCCTGGATCAGAAGCTTTTCTAGTGTCCTCACGAGGATAAATTAAACCAGAGATCCCATACTGGTGTGTCTGGTCGATTGTTATTTTGTGACTCCAATGAACCCCGCCTCCTGATGTCAATGTCCTGTATAGTCCGCTTCCACACTGCTTTGCGTTTGTCCCTTTTGCTAGTGTCCCTGTTCGCTGGTGTAAAGCAAGTGGCGGTTTGACGGGCACTTGCACACTGGGGCTGGTCCCCCTGGTGCTCCTTCTTGGGACCCGGCACCGTTGTGACAAATCCCAAGTTAGCCACACGGGGAGGCATGCAGAGAGCGAAAGCTGTCGAGCCAGCCCCTATCTGTTTCAGCCACCCCCAAGGAACCCATCCAATGTGTGATGGAAGAGGGTATCTAGGATGTTCTAGTCCCAGTGTGGGGCAGAGCAGAGCTGCCCTGACAAGTCCAGTCCAAGCTGCAGAAACACGAGCAAGTTAATGATGGCTTATTTTTAAAGCCACTAAGTTTTGGGTGGTTTGTAAGAAATCAATGGATAAGTGAATCAGCGTCTCAGTATCTGAAAAGACATAGCTGGATTGGCTTGACCATTTGTGGTCCATTCCCTTCTGTTAGTGAAGCCAGGAGAGGGGACAATTATGTGATTTTTTTTTTTTTAGTCCAACCGGTAACCGAATTTGTGCATTGAAACGGCCCATACAACGCTATAGAATCAGAAACATGGAGTTGGAGAGCTCTCCCAAAGTATCTACTTGTATTTTCAAAATCTCTACTTCGAAAATTCAAAAAAAAAATATATTGGAGTCCACGAAAGGTAAGCTAGGAATAGAATTCAAGCCTCATGATTCTCCCAGTATCTGTATTTTGTTGACTCCAGTGGTTTCCAACACTCTCAGGGACACGGACCACTGACCGGAACATAGTAAATGCTAAATTAATGTGAATTAATTTGTTTGCTTTATTGTAATTTTTCTAGTGTTGATCTAAAGCTGTGAGATCCATGGCTATATCCATATCAGAGAACATAGTATACGCTGATAATTAGGTCTTTGAGAGGAAAGGTGAGGTGAAGGAATGAGAAACTTATCAATTTGAAAATAGCTTCCAGGTCTCTATCAGTGACCACTGATTTGAGAAATCTGCTTTAAGTCTTGTTGAACATTTAAGGAGCTGCAGTCCCATGCTTTCAGGGAACTTGAATTCATTTGTTTACTTTCTTTTTTTTCTTCCTTTCCTCCTCCCTTCCTTCCTTCCTCCCTCCCATTCTCCCTTCCTTCCTTCCTTCCTTTTTTCTTCTTTCTTTCCTTCCTTCCTTCCTTTTTTTATTCCTTCTTTCTTTCTTCCTTTCCTTCCTTCCTTCCTTCCTTTTTTCTTCTTTCTTTCTTCCTTTCCTTCCTTCCTTCCTTCCTTTTTTCTTCCTTCTTTCCTTCCTTCCTTTTTTCTTCCTTCTTTCTTTCTTCCTTTCCTTCCTTCCTTCTTTCCTTCCTTCCTTTTTCCTTCCTTCCTTCCTTCTTTCCCTCCTTCCTTCCTTCCTTCCTCCCCCCTCACTCCTCTCTTTCTCTCTCTCCCTTCCTACCTTCCTCTCTTCTTTGGTTATAAAAAAAACCCCACTCACTCAATTACTTGGAGGAGTTTTGGGCTCCCAATGAAGACATACGTTAGGTTCTTGGGGAAGATGGGGCACACCAATCATTTGTGAGTTTCCAAATCCCAGGTATGAGGTTTGCCAGTCTGATAAGCCTCTAGCTATGGGGTCAAGGAATCACAAAATTTGAGGTTAGATAAGGTGCTGAAAGTTATTCCATATTGTAGGGTCTTAATATAGATCTCTGAAGTTTAAAAAAAGCTATGACGTATTTTTATCAAGTTTACAATTAACTTAAGGTAGTTGACCAGTAATATCCTAGTTACTCAAGTCTTCGTTTTTCAGGTTTCGATGGTTGCAAATGTCTGGTAGATCAAAAGTTGCGGAGGTGTCGAATCATTAGGTTTTGAACACACCATTAGCAAAATTAGTCTCTAATTAAAGAGTCTTGCATTCTAGATGCTAGCATCTATCCTCAACTGTTCAACCGAGATCTTATTGGGCAGTCTCTCACTGATTTTTTGAATACTCTAATAGCTTACAATACAACATAATATGAGAAAATAAATTATAGAGATAAATCACCTTTTAAAAGACAGAGAACAATGACAGTGTTTTTTGTGGCAATGAGAATAACTGAAAAGCAAAGAATCAGAGGGAATCTTGGAGAACTGATGAGAGCTTTACATATTACCTTGTAAATATAATCGTGCTTCGGATTTAAAATCTGAAAGAAGACATATTGCCATATAATTTTTTAGAAAAACCGAAACAAAATGTACGTTTGACTTATTCATTGGGTTAATACTTACAATCTAAATTTGTTCAATAATATAAATAGTTTCATTCTATTCTTCAACATAAAAAATCCCCATTTATAATGAAACGTTGACCCCCTATCTGAAAATATATTTTCTAGGTTCTGATTATCCTGAAATAATGAATCCCCACCCCCACATTTATTAACTGTATTATATGCATGATTCAGCTTCTGATGCAAAGGACAGAAAGAGATGACCACTTATTGAATGTCTTTTACATTCCATGATCTGCTCTGGGCACACATTACATTTTTTTCTCATTATTAACCCTTGTTACAGCCTTCTGGAGTAAATACCTCCCAGTAATCCCATTTTATAGATGAGAAAAACCAAGCCTCAGTATTTAAGTAGCTTGTATAAAGTCAGAGACGTATTTTGTGAAAGAAAAGGAATCACGATCACAAGTTTTTTATCAACGGCATTCAAGGAGTCGGTAAATAATATACCACCTTACTCTTCAACCTCCAAGCCAACGGAGACATTAAAAATAAATACAAATAAAATAGGACAAAGCAAATTGGAGCCCCAAATATGCTTTTATTAATGATAAATCTGATATCGAAAGCGTGGTTCATATGGAAGGACAAGTGGGCTTCCTGTTAAGGCTTCTAGAAGGACACAGCCCACAGTGTCATATGTTGTTCCCTTAAGTCTCCGCCCTCCCCAAAGCAGAAAAGAACTATGAGTTGGAACAATCGGGGTCTAGAAAACGCATCAATATATATGATTGGCTGATCAGGAAAAAGAATCTTCTTCAGGATAAATTCTTCCTTTAATAACATTTTCCCCCACACACCCATCTTTTGTGCCAGTGTTAGAGATAAAATATTTGGCTGAATGAGGCACTGGTATCACTTACTGAAAGTCTATCTTATGCTGTAAGTGGTTTCTTATTCTAAACACTGTGACAGAAAAAGTGCTTGAAACATGAACTAGTTATCAGCAGATCTTGCTAAGGAGTTCTGAGTTTATATGGTGAGATCAACAAAAAATTCCAAAGAGACTGAAATAGAAAATGAAACGTTTAAGGAAAAGAACAGAACTGCTTACAGACTGTTACCACAGGCAGAAGTAAGTAACTTGATGGAAATGAAGACTAAAATAACTATTTTTCTTTGTTTTAATTTTTTTAATGTTTACTTGTTTTTGAGAGAGAAAGAGAGAGACAGAGACAGAGTGTGAGCGGGGGAGGGGCAGAGAGAGAGAGAGAGACACACACACACACACACACACACACACACAGAATCTGAAGTTGGCTCCAGGCTCTGAGCTGTCAGCACAGAGCCCAATGCGGGGCTCCAACTCAAGAACTGGGAGATCATGACCTGAGCCGAAGTCGGACATTTAACCAACGGAGCCACCCAGGTGCCCCAAAATAACTATTTTCCCATGCAACAGCTTTTATTAAGCCTGTGGTAATTGAAACAGGAAATCAAAGTGTTGCTAAAACCTGGGACACATAAAGGAGCTGAAATCCAGCTTTAAAAAACAAAAAAAAAAACCCACCAAAAACCCAGGTAGGTGCAGGTGACTAACCATGTTTGATCTTTGGAGGAGAGATCACGTGACTACAGTTTATTCTTCATACCAAGGGAGGACCGTCTGCCTGTGCCATGTGATAGTTGCAGCAGATGTCTGTTTGCTACCCCATGCCCTTCTACGACGCCCATCTCCTCTGCCTGCCCCCCATTATGGAAGCTGAAAAAAATCTTAACTCCAACTTACTCAATCTTTCTTCCAGGAAATGTCACATCTGACCCTATCATGGCTAATTGCATAATAGTAAGGAGGAGTCTTCGGGGGCCTTTGGAAGGATTTATTCTTTCCCCATGTGAAGGAGATACTCAAGGAGAAACCCTCCGCTGAGCACCACTCCTGAGACGTCGCCGTCTTGTGAGACGCAAGGTGCAGGACAGCAGCGTGACAGAGACACCAAATGGGCTCTGAAATCTTGGAGACGCTGAACCAATGCCAGCAGCGACCACAGACTTCTGGAAGTCTTGTTATGTGAGATATTGCTAACCAGGTTTTCTGTTGTTTGAAGCTAAAAGCATTCCTAACTATTCCTAAAAATGGAGGCCACAATTTAGGATAGAACTGTTGCTTCTCGTCTGAATTTCATCATAGTTTTTCCTCTAACGATTTGGTTTCAAAAGGTAAATAATCAAAATGATTCACTTCCCACGTATCAAAATGTTATATAATGTGGCAAAAATATAATGAAAAGTCTGGGAAGATGATGACCAAAAAAGGTCAGAGTACATTCTAGGTCAGATCTGGCTCAAACCTCGACTTGACCACCTCAAGCTATGTGATTTCATCTGAAAAATAGGGGTAATGAGTCATTTACCTCATGGGGTTCTTGTGAGAATTACATGTGATCTTTATGAATTGCTTACCCCAGTGCCTGGAAGATGAAGATAATTATGGCCTGTCATCACATACTCCTTAATTTGCCAAATAAATGTTCAACTGTATAGTCATCTTCTTGATATCACTTTGCACTTTTCCAGTTTTTTAGGAAACCTTTGTTCTGTATTTACTTCTCAAATATACTCATTTTTTCTTTTCGAGAAAATTCCTATTGGTGCCAAGTTTTTCTTTTTTTATCTTTATCTTTTTAAAAAATGTTTTTTATTTTGAGAGAGAGAAAGAGAGAGAGAGAGATCAAGGGAGGAACAGAGAGAGAGAGAGAGAGAAAGAGAGAGAGAAAGAGAGAGAGAATCCAAAGCGGGCTCCACACTGCCAGTGCAGAGCCCAATGTAGGGCTCGAACCATGAGATCATGACCTGAGCTGAAATCAAGAGTCAGATGTTCGACTGAACCACCCAGGTGCCCCCCACCCAGTTTTTTCTGAATAGTCACTTATTCCAATCCTTTAGATATTATGCACAAATCAATCATTGCATTGTTCTTACCACCCTCTCCTTGACTAGGATGGGACCAAAATTAGTGTCATGTAAGGGAAGTTTGGAGAGCAGGGTGCACGATGACGATGTAAAAGTTATTGGAGACAAATACCCAGCCCCACACACGTGAAAGCAATGCCAAAGCCATGTCAACTACCTGGGGTAAGGGAATGGAACAGAAGTTAGGGTGACTCTGATTCTCTCACTCATACACACAGAGAGCCGGACAAAACAACAATACAACAAGAAAGAAGACTCACAAACATACACAAAACAAAATAAAAAGCAAGTAGGATTTAAGACATTGAAATTATAGGCCTTAAGCAATAGCCAAAACCTGCTGACAAATGTACTAAATATTCATTAGGATAATTGTTTAAATGGATAAGAGAAGGGTACCAGGGGAGGGGGACTGAGGTGGAAAACAAGGCTCAGTTGAGCTACCAACTCTGTCCCTTGAGTAGCAGATAACCGGATTTTTATCTAAACAAGGACACAACTTCTCTTTTCCCATTCACTTTGATATAGGGAAGCTCCAAAATATGGTTACTTCCAACTGGGGGAGAAATGAAAGAATTAGTCATTAGCAAAATTTCTTCTTTTCACTTTGGACATGGAAGCCCCGGGAAGATCAGCTGAACACCCAATTTAAAGGGCAGACTCTAGTTTGGGAAGATTTTTATTACGAGGTTGAGAGCTTCTTGCACAAATTGACTTAGGCATTCTAGAGGGACTAATGAAAGCAAGTGGCCCAGAGTCTTAGATCATGCTTTGAAAATACACGCGAAGTGAATTGAAAATTGTCAACTTGTGCCGTGGTATATACTTCTTTTAAATCTTGCTTAAATAACACATTCTGTGCTTAAACCTCACATAAGCCTCCAGACTCAGCATTTCTAAGGCTGGACTCATTTCTAGTTGTCCAGTCCCGTTCCCTGCCTCAAGGTTTGGCATCACCACCCGCAAAGCTCGGAACCTAGGGGTTATTTTTGATCTTTCCTTTTTTCTTTTGCAACCGCCATGATTTCCCGGCTGGATTGTCCCCACCAGTATTCCTGCTGTTACGTTGACTCCTTCTTTTCCATCTGCTCAACACAGCCAGCGCGAGGCCTTCAAAACGGAAATCCAATATGCGGTGCCTCCTGGCTGACCACCTATCCAGGAATGCCTGTGACAGTAAAATGAAGCCTAACCTCCATAGGGATGTTGGCAAGGTTATCCATGGACCTGACCCACACTCATCTTCTCAGACGTGTTTGCTACACCCTCTTTCAAAGCATGCGATGTGACGGGAAAAATGGCAAATTTATAACAAGTGGTCAGATAGATGTATTGGCTAAGTTTTGATTACTCTTCAACATATGTACAGAAACTGAAAGGGAGATCCACGCCTATATGTATCTATGCATTGGCTTCTCCCTTTACCTTTTATTTTCTCGTCTGGATTTCCACTGAAATTTCTACCAGTGTCAGTCCCAACTGACCCGATCCAAGTACAACCCGATTAGTCAGCAAGGTCACAGGAGTGCTAGGAAATTAACTTCTTACAGCAATTACTATTCATCTACAGTGTGAAAGAGTGCAAACTTCATGCTGGAGTACGTTATGGCGCGATTCGGAAATGAGACCAAGTTGGGATTAAATGAGGTCGTTCCCAATTATTTTCATTTGCAATGTTCTAGGCCTCTCTTCACGTACATTGAGCCTAATTCTTAGAAAGTAAGTTGTTTCCAAACCTCTGAAACTGAAAGTGAAGAAGTTACACACCATGAACACTGTGGTTTCAAGAGAAGGCCTCAGAACACGCTGGATGTGAATGGATGCTGAGAGCCAACTACTCAGAAAGGAGCTGATTGGGGCACTCGAGTCCCACTAAATAATTCAGAATCCCTAATGGAAATCAAATCCAGTGTTTCCCCAGTGGAGACACAGCCTTCTCGGTTACCCGGTATCCAGCGAGCTCCTCAAGAGCTTTCGAAACAACAATAAAGTAAGAGGTAAAAAATATTTTAATGGCGTTCATATTCTCCTGGGTGCCTTCTTGGCCTGAAGTTCCCAACTTCCTGACAGCTGCTGCCATGGTGAAGAGACAGGGAGAGAAAGAGAAAGAAATCAATATTTAAATCTGAAACAGCAAGAAAGTTCAATGAGGGGTGGTGCCAGTATTAACTGGTTTGTGTATGTGTTCGGCCTTTCAAAAGCCCCCCGTCTTAAGAGGAGACGAGGTATTCTAAGTAAACAACTCATTAAGAATCACACAGCAACACGTTTAATTTAGGGAAGAATATTCATGTGAGGCTTTGTCTAGAAATTTCAATAGTAGAATGAACTGTTGCATACAGTAATGTCTCCCTCTCTCTCTCCCTCTCTCTCTCTCTCTCTCTCTCCCTTTCTCTCTCTTTCCCTTTCTCTCTCTCTCTCTCTCTCTCTCAGAACAGGAAGAGAATGTTGATTTCCCAGTCTTGGCCACCAACACCACGCCTTCTCACTATAAGCATTGAGATGAATGCATTGGTGTCTCCAAAAGCACTAAGCAATCTTCAAGAGAGCACCGCTTTCTAAATAAAAAGCTTTATTATTATTGGGTAGAAATGTTAGAGAGAAAGTTGGAGCTCTTATCAAACGCTGTTGGTGCCCCGGCATTTGCTGTCAGCTCTGAAAAGGTGGCTGTGAAATTCATTGTATCCAATCCTGGTTGGCTTGGGGCCCAGCATACAGTGGGATTTCTGGCCAATGGCCCCGTACAGTGGGACGGCTGGCGCCCAGCCCAGGGATTAGAGAGCTTTCATTTCTTTGTCTCATTGATATTAGTCACAGAATCTCCCTTTTCATGCACAACCCAAGCCCGTGCGGGGGTGCGGGGGGAGAGGGCAGAAGCAGAAATCGCTGTGGACTCTGAGCTCTGGTACCCCTAGGAGTAAGAAGAAAATTTCCATTTCCAACCCGGTAATGCAACATCTGCATCTGTTTCGTTATGCACATTTAGCAGGAAATGGATGGTCTGGTATGTCCTTGAAAGGAAAATTGCTTTATAGATATAAGACACTGCGGGTTAACCTTGGACAAACAAGGTATTGAGTATCTTAAGGCTTCTTGGGCTTTCTCCCTCTCCAATCAACCAATGGCTTCTGAAATTTCATCTCAAGGAGCAATTTTGGTAAACATAATTTGCGGGCACATTTCGTTCAATTTCTAGATATTTGCGTTCACGCCCACATGCGTGTATAGATTTCCTTCGATTCCTTCTTTGCATGTGCGTGCGTGATCATGTACTTGTGTGCAGGCAGTAGTGTATGCTTTGCAGAACCCATCCGTACTAATAGGTCCTGGAGCCACGTTATACTTGAATCTCTCAGAAAATGTTCTGCTGGATTCCAAAGAATAAACTTTGGTCTCAAATAATAATAATCTTGTCTTAAATATTCATATGCAATGGAAACTGAAAGTCATTTCCAAAATAAAACTAGGACTATGAATTGCTAAACAGCAACTGATCTTAAAATAAACCCACAGAGTCCCAACATATCATAACAAAATGACTCAGGCTCACATCTCTTTGCCTGATCCCCCTGAAAAAAACCTTTGATACAAGAAAGGAAGTATCAAAGTCTTCAGGAAGATCTAAACTGAGTACATGTGCATAGGCTAAGCTCCTTTTCATTATATTACAGAACTGTCATTAGTGAGAAATTAATCTCAGATATAAAATATGTATATTTTCTGGAACCGGCTGAGTGGCAGAGGGAGTGAGTGAAGGGTGGGGAGAGAGGGCATATAAATGCCTCTGTGAAAAGCTGTCACCCTCCTCTCTCCTTATTAGCCTATTAAACTTCTGCCCCCCCTCCCAGCTATAAAGTAGTAAGAATGACATTCATTCTTATAGGGTTCCTGATGTGTATCAAATGAGAAAATACATGTGGAAGGTTTCATAAAACTTACATTATTCGAAGCGGGGTAGGGTTGCATGGCACTTGAAGATGGCAATACTTAAGGGCTGAAATGAAAAGAAAGTTGGAGGAGAGAAAGGATGCATGGCTCAGTCAGTTAAGCATCCCACGGGTTCGTGAGTTCGAGCCCCAGGTCTGTGCAGACAGCTCAGAACCTGAAACCTGCTTCAGAGTCTCTGCCTCCGTCTCTCTCTCTGCCTCTCCCCCCTTCCCCTTTCTCTCTCTCAAAAATAAATAAACTTTTTTTTTTTAAATGAAAGAAAGATGGATCTTGTTCCAGTGAGTTATGGCTTTCAAATTCCTAAAATTACGATAAAATGTCTAACCCCATACTCACAGTAGCAGGAATCTTAAAGATTCCTGGTCCTATTGTATTTTAAAGAAAATCAAGGTCAAAAGCCATTAGCGATTTATCCAAAGTCAGAAACTAACCAGCAGCAGATGAAGGGAGTCTCACTCTGTACTTTTCAACCCCATACTCTTGCGTCCGCATTCCTTACAAATGACAACTAGCTGGTTTTGCTGTTGTTGTTGTTGTTATTGTTGTTTTGATAAAGGGACTATGACCCCTGAGAGAGGTGGTGATGGGGCAGCTCAGTGTGGCTGTGTAATTCTGGAAAGGCTTCATGGCATAGGAGAAACTTGACAGAAGGGTAGGGTACAGGTAAATGCAGAGCCGGGAAGACCTTATCGGTGCAGAAAATAGCAAGAACCAATGAGGCACAAAGTGGAACGTTGTACGCAGGGGTCACTGAGGACAGCTCCCTGGCTACACTAGAAAGAATTCATTGGAGACCAGAAGAAAAGAAGTGCATTATCAAAGGCCAAATTTTAGATGATGCCCTTCAAATAAATTTTACACGATTCCGTAAGTCTCGGTTCTTGGATGAGAGATTGACCAGATGACGTGTTCTTAATAGATTTTTCCTTCATTTAGGCGGCCTCCATGCTTTACACATCAGTCTTCCTAAGGATTACCGTGTCACCGTGTCCGTCTGTTTTAGAAGCCCCTGTGTCTCTGTTGTGTCTACAACAAACGCTCATTCCAGATCTCCCACACGTGAGCCTCACTCCAGCTTCGGGTGGCTCCCCTACCTTCGCTTCAGCCAAAGGTGTCCATGAACTATCCCCAGTGTCCTTGCTGGACTTTGTGGGCTCCACCTGCTGGAATCACTGCCATCTCTGACTCTACCCATCACTCTCTTCCAAAACCATTCTTCAAAGCCCAGTATAAATCCTTCCATTTCTATTAAGTGTTCTTTCGTAACCTTTGATGTGGATCCTTTTCCCTCTGAACCGAGAAAACCACCTTTTACTGTAAACGCTGATGTTTTTATCAGTCATGCGGTACGCTTCATCTCTTTGGCGACAGGAGGCACGCCTTCAGTGCGGCACTGCCTTTTTATATCCCACGCCACCAATGCCGCCAATGCCTCCCTGAAGCGGGATCTCCGGGGGTGGGCTGGTTGGCCATCGACACACCGCAGACATCCTTCCGGTTAACTATCCACTGAATGTCTATTAACAACAGCAGTTAGCCATCTACCTTAGGAAATAGGCAAAGAAAGATGGTTTTTTTAAAATAAAGGAGCTTATGGGGCGTCTGGGTGGCTCAGGTGGTTAAGCATCCGACTCTTGATTTTGGCTCCGGTCATGATCCCACGGTTCCTGGGATCAAGCCCCGCATCAGGCTCTGCACTGACTATGTGGAGGCTGCTTGGGATTCTCTCCTTCTCTGTCTGCCCCTCCCTCCCTCCCTCTTTCTCTCAAAATTAAGCAAATAAAAACTTTTAAAAATAATAAAAAATTAAAAAAAAATAAAGGAGTTTACTTTTGAAAGTCTTAAGATACAGCTTGTTTTTATATGCGTTGATTCCTAATTTAATGCAGTGTCTGGCCCAGAATTTAGTGTGGTGATTTTAAAGATGCTTTGGTAATGTAACAAATGATTGTATGGTGTTTATTAATTAGCGAGTAATGTTCTGAACATGTTAAAATCTTACAGTTTCTTAGCAAACTTGTAAGGCGGGCACTGTTATTATGGTCACTTCACAAATGGTAAACCGAGGCCCAGAGTGGTCAAGTAACTCACCAAAGGTCACACAGCCAGTAAGTGAAAGAGCTAAGCTTTGAAAACAGGCAATCGGACTGGAGCCAATGCGGTTAAACACTATGCCATGCTATCTCTTTATTTTCTTTTATAAATAAACTCTACTGAGGTACATCCAATGATTTTAGCCATATACAATAAAAAATACCCATGGGGCGCCTGGGTGGCTCAGTCGGTTAAGCGTCCGACTTCGGCTCAGGTCACCATCTCGCGGTCCGTGAGCTCGAGCCCCGCGTCGGGCTCTGTGCTGACCGCTCAGAGCCTGGAGCCTCTTTCAGATTCTGTGTCTCCCTCTCTCTCTGCCCCTCCCCCATTCATGCTCTGTCTCTCTCTGTCTCAAACATAAATAAACATTAAAAAAAAATCTTTAAAAAAAATATCCATGTAAGGTATACAGTTCGATGATTCTTGACAAGTGTATATTTCTGTGTAATCACCATGTCAGTAGAATATCTCGTGGTTCTACCCAGCTGTCCAACCTCAACTTTTTTGTCAATGTAGATTCTTTTTCTCTAATGTCATATAATGGAATCACCCAGCATGTGCTCACAAGTGTCTGGCTTGTTTGGCTCAGTGTAATGTCTTTGCAGTTAGTCTATGTTGTTGCAGGTTTCAACATTTATTCTTTTATTTCTGAATAATGTCTCAGTGAATGGGATCTCTCAGAGTTTCTCAACACATTCATCAGTTGACGGATTTCCAGTTTGGGGCTATTCTAGATAAGGACGCTATGTGGACATTTAGGTGCACAAAAGTGTGTGGGACACATATCTGCATTCAACTTGAGTAAATACCCCAAAAGGGAGAAGCCTGGATAGATGGTATATGTAGGTTGAGTTATGAGCAGCTGCTAAACTATTTTCCAAAGTGGTTGTACCGTTTTATATTATACTCCCACCGATACTTGGATTGTCAGTCTATTATTATTAAGGAGAGAGAGAGAGAAAGAGCATGAATGAGGGAAGGGCAGAGAGAGAGAGAGAGAGAGAGGGTCTCAAGCAGTTTCCATGCCCAGTGTGGAGTCTGACACAGGGCTCAAACTCGTGAATGGTGAGATCATGACCTGAGCCGAAATCAAGAGTCAGACACTTAACCGACTGAGCCACCCAGGCTCGCCAGGATTGTCAGTCTTTTTAATTTTAGCTCTTTCAGTAGGTGTGCGGTGGTATCTCACTGGGTTTTAGTTTGCATTTCCTTGACAAGGAAAATGATGTGAAGCATTTTTTCAGATGCTGATTGGGACTTATGTATTTTTTTGTTTTTTTGTGAAGTGTCTGTGGAGATCGTTTGACCATTTTTTATTTATTTATTTTTATTTTTAAAATGTTTATCTTTGAGAGAGAGAGAGAGAGAGACAGAGTACGAGCAGGCGAGGGGCAGAGAGAGAGAGAGGGAGACACAGAATCCGAAGCAGGCTCCAGGCTCTGAGCTGTCAGCACAGAGCCCCATGCAGGGCTTGAACTCATGAGCCATGAGATCATAATCTGAGCTGAAGTCAAAGGCTTAACTGGCTGAGTCACCCAGGTGCCCCTTGACCATTTTTAAGAATTGCACTGACTTCTGATTATTTAGTTACATGAAATCTTTAATATCCTGGATCACAATCTTTGTCAGATATGTGTTTGAGAATATCTGCATTCCCAGGATTGCCTTAGTATTATTTGCAGTGGTAACTTTCAAAGAATAGACTTTTAATTTTTACGAAATTCGTCGGCATTTTAATAACACTTTGTGCTTTTTATATTTTTTCTAAGAAACCTTTTCCTACCCAAGTTAACAAAGATGTTCTCCTATTATTTTCTCCAAAAATTGTACAGCATTTGCTTTTCCTTTGAGTCCACAATCCATCTTGAGTTTTTTTTTTTTCTCTAGAGTGTAGACATTTGTTTTTTCCACATGAATATTCAGTTCTTTTGGGACCGTTTGTTGGAATGACGATCCTTTCCCCGTGAAATATGTTCGAGTCTATTTGTAAGTTGATGGTTTTGTTCTCCATTGATCTAGAAGTCTGTCTTTACGCCAGGATTGCACAATCATCTTGATTATTTTAGCCTTTTTCTGGGACTCGATATCAAGCAGTGTGAGTCCTCCATCTTTGTTCTTTATTTAAAAAATGGTTTGCCTACTTGAGATCCTTTGCACTGCCATCGAGATTTTGTTACCAGTCTGTCAATATCAATGGGAAAATCTGTTGGGATTCGGTTTGGATTACACTGAATCTGTAGATAAAGATGGAGAGAATTTACATCCTAACAGTTTTTAAGTTTCAGATTGATGAACATAATGAATCTCTCCCATTTATTTCTGTGTTCTATAATTTCCATTGGAAATGTTTGATGTTTTTCAGTGTCTAAGCCTTGGACATGTTTTGTGAAATTTATCTCACTAGTAGTTTATGCTTTTGAGATACATGTGTTAATATTTATTTTTCCACTGATTAATTGCTAGAATATAGAAATAAAATTGACCTTTATAATTTGAACTTGTATCTAGGTAAGGGCACTTAATAGTTCTAGATGCTTTTCTATGAATTACTGACAATTGTCTCTCTCTCTATATATCATATATATATGATATATATATACACCTCCTTCCATTATTTTTACTTCTTTTTTTTCTGGCCTCATTTTACTGGCTAATATCTCCAGCACAACATCACATAAAAGTGGTAGGAATGGTAATTTTTGCCTTGTTCTGAGTCTTTGATGGAAAGCATTCACTTTTGCGAGAAAGTGTCACATTAGCTAGGGGTTTTCTGCAGACGTGCCTTACCAGAACAAAGATGTTCAGTTATATTCTTAAGTTGCTGAGAATTTTTATCACGAATGGGTGTTGAGTTCTTTCTAGTGCTTTTCCCTGTATAGGTAAATGTGTTCCTTTTGCTCCTCTAATTATTCTGTTAATATAGTGAATTATGTCGTTTGATTTTCACGTGTAAAACCAAACTTGTGTTCCAGGTACAAACATCCAATCTGACCTACAGTCTTCTATTTTTTTTTTTACACATTACAGGCATTGATTTGATGATATGGGTTAAGGGCTTCTGCATTTATGTCCCTGAGGGAGATAGGTGGGTAGATTTTATTTTCTTGTAATGGGTGCTCAAACTCTTTTGGGTGTTTCAGGCTTGATTTTCTGGGGGAGTGTGAATGAGGCCCAAGGCCAGCTCCTGAGCTTTGTCACTTTAGAACCTTGATATTTTAGCAGCTCTTGATGAGAAGGGCGAGATTGAGGGGCTTACATTCACAACACTTAGATTCAGAACGGCCTGATTGATCAAGGGTGAATTCATAAAATTTACAGGCATGGTGGGTTGCTTCCCAAATCTGTTCTACCCCTTCCTTTTGCTGGCGTGAGCTGTGTGGCCACGTGACTGGGGTCCCCTGGGGTCTGGGCCTTCTTTCCTTTAAGCCAGATACACCTGAAGCTCCTTGAAACCCTATTGAAAAGCCTTGGTTCACGAATTGAAGCGAATTGAACCCACTGCGGAGTCAAAACATGGAAACACCTGGTCCTTGAAGGCTTTGAAACCCTGATTTTACCAACCTGTCTCGTTTGAGGCAAAGTCCCAAAATATTTAAGCCATTTTTAGCTGAGTTTTCTGAAAAACAAAATAGCATAATCCTTACAAAAATTCTCAAATAGAGAAGTTGGAATCTAGTCACGGTGATTAAGAAAAAATAAAGTTGTTTTACAAATTACCTTTGGAATAGTTCAGAGACGGGAAGAGAAGTGTGTTAATGGGCCTTCTGTCGCGCTGCGTGAGCCTGCTGGATTCTCCTTCTGCCTTGTAGGCATCTTGCAGCACCCGGCATGGTCATCAAGAGCCTAACCGTCCTGCCAGGCAGGCAAAATCCAAGGGACACTCTGACAAAGTTTTCATCAGGTCCCTTCAAATTTTTTCACTCCGTGCTGATCACACTTCTTGTATTCGTCACGGCAAAATCAGTGGCCTCGTTTTCCAAAACACCCTTAGGATATGTTATAATTTCTATGGCTTTCGATTGTCTTGCATTGGCTATCGTGTAGCATTCGTGGGGGGGCTCAGTAACTACACCTGGAAGGGCTGGGCACCGGCAGGGAGCAGGGAGGGGCGGGCCTTACCAAGACACACTGGGGAGCTTCTGGGGGCAGAGGAAGTGCGAAAGGGTGTCTGCGATTAGCCATTCTGCTCAAGAGACATGGAGAAGTTCGGACAGTGGATTACCGCAGTAGCCTCCTCTCTGGGGTCTCTGCTTTCATCCTTACCCACCTGTGGTCTTTTCACCACAGACCATCGTAAATCAATCAGATTTTGTCACTCTCAATGGCTTCCCACCTCACTGAGAGCAAAAGCAGAATTTCTTACGTTAGACCAAGGTGGCGCATGATCTGACACATTACTTGCCTGGCCTGGATGCCTATCTCCACCCACCAGGTTCCTTCCACAGTGGCCTCCTTCCTGGTCCTCTAACGCACAGGGCAAGGGCAGACCCCAGGGCCTTTGCACTGACCGGTCCCTTTGCCTGGTGATTCTCATCCCAAATATTTATTTGGCCAACTCCCTCAGTTCTTTTAAGTCTTCGCTCAGATTTCACCCCAGGGAGCCTTTCCTCTCCCAAATTGGCAATTTTATCTTCCTTCATTGTCTTATTTTTTTTTCCACGGCACTTCTCACATCTTTTTAAAATGTAATTAATTAACCAAGTGTGTTTATGTAAACAAAAATGTAAACTAAAGCATAGTAGGAATGTTTATCTGTTCTTGTTCATAGCTCTGCTCACTCAAAAACTTGAGTCTTCAAGGGGCACCCGGGTGGCTCAGTCTGTTGAGCATCCAACTTCAGCTCCGGTCATGGTCTCACAGTTTGTGGGTGTGAGCCCGGCATCGGGCTCTGTGCTGACAGCTCAGAGCCTGGAGCCTGCTTCGGATTCTGTGTCTCCCTCTCTCTCTCTGCCCCTCCCCTGCTCGTACTCTGTCTCTCTCTCAAAAATAAATAAACATTTAAAAAAAACTGAAAAAAACCCCAAACAACCCTTGAGTCTTCAAAGAATGTTGACGAAATGAATGGAATGACTTGAAATCTTGAATCAGCAGACCCAATTGATGCTGTAGGTTGGATGTGGAGTGACCACTTGAGAGAGCACTTGAAAATATCTTCTCCTTGAACTTTGGATACCAAAATGGTATCCTCATATGCTATCAGCTGTCCATTGAAGTGGTCCTTGCTATGGGGTGTGCACCCACCTAAAACACAGGTCAGGCATAAAGTTTGGAAAATATCTTCTCCTTGAACTTGAACTTCATATAATATTCCATTATATGAAACAAAATATGATGGTTAGTAATTTAGTTAGGGTTTCTTAATCTCGGCGTTATTAACATCGTGGGACAAATAATTCTCTGCCGTGGGGGCTGTTCTGTGCACCACAAGGTAATGGCCTCTGCCTCCTAGACACCTGTTGCAGCCCCCTCTCCCAAGCTGTGACAACCAAAAATGTCTCCAGACATTGTCAGATGTCACCTGGAGGGCAACACTGTTCCTGGTTGAGAACCACTGATGTAAATAACCTTCATATATTCCTAGCTGAATAAAGGGTTGTATTTTGGATTCAATTCATGTAATTGTATCCAAATCGTGGGCATGTCATGTTCACTGTATCAACCCTGCAGAGAGAAGCACTGTCCTAACTGGCAGCAACATGTTACATTTGCAAATGTTTAGATGAAGTTTAGGAAGAAATGGAAGAGGGATGACCCCTTGTTTAAAGGCCCAGAAACTCTCCCTGCCGGAGTGACAGCGAATGTGGAGAAGTCTCTTTCAGAAAAGAGCCTTGGCAAAAATAAAACTAATAAATAACAATGGGCATTCCTTCACGGTTCATGCAGGTGAAACCACACTAAAACCAACACTGCTACATCATTGGGAAAAGGGAATCCTAAAAGGCAAAGGGGCAACATGAAATCTGCGTGTGGAGGGAAGACAGCTCCTTATTAATTTATTTTGCTTTAGGATGGTGCATGGCCTGTGTATGAAGAGTTTGGTTACGGGGATAAACAGGAGGCTTACATGTGAATCTCTGATGCCTCCCCTTTTGAAAAAAAATAAATAACTGATTAAAAGGTCTACTTGTAGAGATACCTCTTTGTCCCTAGCCGGCGCCTTCACGGGACGTCTGTCCAGGTAGCAGCCAACGTAAGAGCCCGAAGTTTCTAAGAACTACTTGCCACAAAACAATGCTTCTAATTTAGGGGTTTGGTATGGTTCTAAGCAAATGTCCACGTTAAGAGTTATACAAGTCGCTTAGTAGATATTTATCAGATTGAAGGGATGCAACCTGGGAACTGGGGAAGATGGAAGTATATTTTGCCACCATTCGGGGAGGATGAGCTTCAAGGCAGTAACGGGAAGCAAGAACCGATGAATACCAGAAAATCTCAAAAGTTCCTTCTTGAAATGTTGGGGGAAATTTGTTTTACACTTTGGAATTAGTAATGCAATACTTTTGTCACATCTGTATCAAAAATATCCATCTATGTGTTATTCAAACAACCCCAGCTGTATTACCTTAGCACCGTTTCTCAATGAAACTATGGAAATCTAGAAAGCCGCCCAGCGCAGCCTCTGAGTTTTACAAAGCCCAGAGTTTGAGCTACCTTAAGCCCCCAAAACTCTTGGGTGTCAAAGACATGTCACTAAATAGGTCACTAAAGGCACCAAGGAAGCCCAAGAAGGAAAAGCCCCCTAAAGGAAAGTGAAATTTAATTGGGAACCTTCAGACATCTGTCACTCTTTGTGACAAGCGCAAGAAAGGACTGCTCACATTTGTGACGCGCAGGTGGGACAGGACTGACAGCTGAAGAAACCAGAGCTGGGTGCAGGGGAGGGGTTTTGAGCGTGGGGAGGAATGAGGGTGTCCTTTTGAAGATTGGGCTTTTTCATCCCGAATATCGTTAAAAAACAAAACAAACAAAAAGCCTGGGGCCAAAATGGTATCCTCATATGCTATCAGCTGTCCATCGAAGCGGCCCTTGCTATGGGGTGTGCACCCACCGAAAACACAGGTCAGCCATAAAGTTTGGAAAAGAGAGGTCGTGCTAAAACAAAAACAAAACACCTGCTAAAAACAAAACACCGTTTCATCTCCCGGCTCCAACCCGTGCCGGGGAGAGCGCGGCCCCGGAGACTCCTGCCTTTAATGAGCTTCCCAATCAGCTCGCGAGGGAAAGGCGCGCTCCCTCCCTCGCCCAGCCTGCGTCCTCGCCCTGCCCGCTCCGCTCATCCCTCCCCTTCTCCATTTGCCTTCCGTTCCCTCCCCGGCAGGGCGCAGCGCAGGCAGAGGCAGGACCGGCTTCCCCGCCCGCCGGTCCCAAACCCCGCCGAGGGAGCCGCAGAGCGGAGGACCCGCCGAAGCGGGGACAGGGAAGCGGGACCCCCGGGGGCGTCACCGTCCGGGAGCGAGGGCGCACGCAGCAGCCGCGCGCGGGCAGCGGCCACCGGCACCGGACCGAGCGCACAGCCTCGCCCCGTTCAACAAAGGCAGCCCGGGCGCGTGCGGCGTTCGCAACTCCAAGTAAGTGGGGAGCCGCGCGGTTCTCCGCGGCGGCCCCGGGCCGCGCGCCTTGACCGTCGCCCACTTGCGCGGGCGCCGGCCGCCGCCGGCGCGGGGAGCGGGGAGAGGCTGCCCGGCGTCTTGGCTGGGGGAGGTGGGGGAGCTGCCTCCAAAACGGATTTGCTCCGGAGGACGCCAGCTGAGGCGCATCCGGGGGGAGCCGGGTCTGGGAGTCCGCGCGCCGTGGGTGAGTGGGAGGAGAGCGGCTTTGGCCGTGGGGTGCGTGCGTCCGGACCGTGTGCCCGCTTCCAGCTGGGGACCGTGCCGGGGCTTCGCGTTCCTGAAACCTGCCTTGGGAGGTGTGTCCGTGGCTGCGAGAGAAGTGAGAGGAAGGGAGGCGCCCGAGCAAGCCGGGCTCGTTTTCCCGGCCTTTCTCGGCTGGCACCTGGGCTTGTCAGCTGCGGGTTCTCCGCTGGCTCTTGTGGGTACGGGCGGGGCTGCTGCGCCCAGCCCGGGGGACCTTTAGAATCTCTCCCCGAGCAGCGACGCTCCTTGTCCTGCCCGCCAGCCCAGGACCGGCCCTAGAAATGGTCAAGTCCAAAGTTTAAAAGGCACACCTTAGACCCGGCTCTCAGTTGAATGCTGACTTTAATAATAACTGCCTTGTTCGCAGGCACTTGAACTTGGTGGTTCACTCCTGTAAAGCTAGGGTGTATTTTATTTTACGAAATTTCCCGGATCCTTACTTTTCGAGTTGATGTTTTCTAATTAACGTTTTGAAAGCAAGAAATGGACTCCACTCCTTCCCTCCCCACTTAACATACAAAACGTAAAACTTCCTCTCTTGAACACACACACACACACCTTTCTCCTCAACGAAACACACACACACACACACACACACACACACACACACACACACACACAGAACACACACCTCTATACACATTTTGCTGTTAACTCCTTTCTCTGCTAACAGCTGCTTTGTAAGTTTGGGGATAAGCTGGAAGCATAGCGGGGGCAGGGGGTGGGGAGAGGTGGCGGGAGACAGGCGAAGGGACAGTGGGCTGGTTATCAATTTCCCTTTTAGCATCTTTCATCCTGGTAGGCATTTTGCTTTAGCAGCTTGAGAAAGGTGGTGTGTGTGTGCTGGCGTGACTGGCCTGGGAGGAGATTCGGCAACTGTGGAGAAAAGCTTTCCAACTAATAACATCATGAAGCAACGTCTTGATCCCAGGCCAGCGTGAAGTTGATTCAACAGCAGAACCCGCTTAGCCTAATTGATAGGTGGAGATATTACGAGGTATGGGTAGGGAAACAAAAGAAGGGTCTCCCAACACAGAAAATAAAGCACGTATTTTCCATCGCCCTTGTGTATGTTTGTAAGTAAATTATACACTTTAAAGCTCAAAGCCTTAAAAAACACTTGCAGTCCCGTGAAGTTCAAAGGAAATAAGAGGGGATGTCCGCTCTTTCCCCCTTTTTGTGATATAAGCTACCTTAGAACGGCAATGCTCGTACTCCCTGGTTGAAACTAGAGGATGAGATTTTTTTTTTCTTATTTTATCGTAAAAACCACCCTTTTATTTTATCGTCTTACTAAATATTTTAATAGCCACCGTGATTCTGTGCTATAAGCAACTTCCGCGCTGTGAGTTCTCTAGCTGTACCTTACATCTTCGGAAGGCCAGCTTTCTTCCCGTACTGTTTCCGCACCGCCTTTAGGACAGTTTTCATGTCATCAGTGAAATCTATGAGGAACACCCTCCCCCGAAGCCGTAGGGGGCCATAAGGTGCTCTGTTTCAGCTGGTCACTTGTGGAGACAAGTGCCTTGCATTTACGAAGCCAGAGCTGTGTTAATGCCCAGTCAACATCCCGTTACGGTGTAACTCATATTACCTGACATTTAAATGAGGTCTTATAGCGAATGAGCGTGATTTAACAGTATGTAGAGTATAACATCTATATCACATAATAATACATGGTTCTGTGGGTCCCTAGACCTCTTTCCATGATATTTGCAGTAATAAATTTACAAATTTATTGACAGCTTCCACATACCTTATTTGGTCTTTACATACAGCAATATGTAGCAGGATATTTTTTTTTTTTTTTTTTTTTTTTGGAGCCCACAAGTAGGGGAGAGGCAGAGAGGGCACAGAGGATCGGATGTGGGCTCTGTGCAGACAGGCTGACAGCAGTGAGCCCTCTGTGGGGCTCGAACTCAGGAACCGTGAGATCATGACCTGAGCTAAAGTCTGAGGCACAAGGGCAACCAAATGAACCCCCCAGGTGCCCCCATACTTTTTTTTAAATGCATTTTTTTCTCACTCTAGTAAAGCCAATGGCTTTGTTTGAATTTTCATGAAACTTGATCATTGGAAATAACCTGAGAGAAATAAGGTCCCCAAATAGTGTAATCGCTCTCATCGTGAAGATCTGTCTTAGAAATGAAATAGTTTAAGTTTAAATGTTTTTCTTTTCCTTTGAAGATACTTTTGCTTTCTCATTTAAGTGACTTCTCACATGGATTCTGATCCCATTTCTGTTTGTCATGTGTTTTTTTTTTTTTTTTTCTGTTACTCTTGAAAATTTTCTCAGGAGACTGAGTTTATTGACCTGATCACCATGGCATGTGTGGTAAGCTAACGGCTGATTGAGGTCCAGAAGTCAGAATTCAGGTTCTCCAAATGCTCGTGCATTTAATACGGTGGCCTAGGGATAAGGGGAGATGTCCTTGACTTCTCTCCTGAAGGTATTGTCCAGATTGAGAGCACCCAAGGGACCAGAGAGCAAGCTTGGTCTACACCTGAGCACAGCTCATAGCTTTTTCTGGAGCCTCGGCAGAGTCCAGGCTCTCCAATGATGCTGTTCCGTTGCTGGAAGGCTGAATGAGGCTTCTCTAAAAAGTTAAGGAATATTTTCTCCTTTGACTACACTTCTAATGAATCATCAGAAGAATTTTTGTCTTCTCTTGGCACAAGGCCATGCCATTGCCCTGAGGTAAAATAATATGCAGATACGGATCGTCTCTTTGGGAGCTTTGCCGGCTTTTTTCTCTCCGGAGTCAACTAGCCTGAGCAGAATTTGGACCACAGCCTTACTTTGGAAAGTTGTTTTTCATTCTTGATGTTTATGGCCAATTCAAGTTTCCATCCTTCGAGCCATTTTTCCATGCACCTCGTGCCGTTCTTGTATGTGGCATAGTTTTTGCAGTGTCATACGATCTTTCTAGAATGTCAAATATAACAAGCCTTTTGTTTCAGTTTTAGTATTTGGTTAAAAAAAAAAGTTAAAATTCCTGTGGTTTAAAAGAGTAGCTATAATGTAACATTATCAGAGGGCATTATATATATTTATGGTAACATGTGGATTTGATTATGTAGCTCACATTCACCACAGATCCCATTCTTTTTTTTTTTTTTTTTTTTATATGAGAGAGAGAGAGCATGAGTGAGGGAGGGCAGAGAGAGGGAGACAGAGGATCCGGTGGAGAAGTGGGCTCCACGCTAACAGCAGAGTCCAATGTGGGGCTTGAACTCACCAACATGAGACCTGAGCTGAAGTGGTCAGACGCTTAACCTACTGAGCCACGCAGGCACCCCCACGAGTCCCATTCTTAAGGGTAGGCAAGGAATACAGGGAAGAGTTCATGCCTGAGATATTTTGAGAAATAAAATGTGATTTCTTCTACTGGGATTTATTAGCCATTTCTTCATGGTGGGTTTAGGTAAAGTGAAATCTCAAAAAAAAAAAAAAAAAAAAGCCTCCTGATGTGTTTCCTGAAAGCAGAATTCTTAGATTCTTAAACTTCATACTTAGTAAAAAAAAAAAAAAAAAAAAAAAAAATTGTATATTAATTTAAAAAAAAGTGAGTCCTAGTAACTGACACTGTGCTCTCAATTCTAAGAACTGTGTTTACCACAAACCGAAATGTTACTTCAGAGACAAACAGAATGTTGTATTCCTAACCTGTTGCTTCCACTGCTTCCAACTTTAGCCCTTCCCCTTCCCGCCCCACTCTGGCTCTCACTTCTCCTTTTCTCCTTTTCTCCTTTTCTCCTTTTCATTGATCCTGTTGTCCTCCTTCCCATGCAACAAGCCCCATGATGTCTTGCTCAGTTCCTTGGCCGTGTCTGCGGTGGCATATACCCATTCATGTACCTGTGGATCAGGAAGGGTGGCCCGTATCTCGGGATGCATGGAAAAGCTGGGCGTCGCTGGAGGAAATTTTTACGTTTTTCTGATCTGATTCCCTCAACATTGTTCTCGGGGCCAGTGTGCTCTCTGGGCACTTCTGGGCGCTTTCCGTTTTGACTAAGACCCTGGCTGGGATCCGCGTGTGCTTCCGTCACTGCTCACTAGCAGAGGTGTTGGCTTCATTCTCCTCTCGGCTTCTCCACTTCTGTGGAGCGAGGATTCCTTGATTCCTCGCCTCCCTCCGCCCGGGTCCTGCCTCAACAATGCAGTGTTGACTCGCTCCTCTGGCGAGTCAATTTAACCGTAATAAACAACGTTTTTATATACAGGCTAGATGCCTAATACCGTGCTAGACAACGTAAAATAAACATCACGCAGAGGTTCTTTTTTTTTTCTTTATTTTTTTATGTTTATTTTTTGAGAGGGAGAGCATGAGCAGGGAGGGGCAGAAAGAGAGGGGGACAGAGGATCTGAAGCAGGTTTTGCATTAGCAGACTGACCGCGATAACCCCAATGTGGGGCAGGAACCCACAAACCGAACCTGAGATCGTGACCTGAGCTGAAGCCAGAGGCTGTACTGGCTGAGTCACCCAGGCGCCCCTCCAGAGTTGCTTTTCTTTAGGGCTTACAGTTTTACAATTCCAAACACTTTGTGTATGGAAATGATGGTAATTGATGAAATCCTGTATTACAAATTCGCTTAAAAGAGATGTCAAACAGTGAAAATCCATTATGCGCCCCCCCCCCCCCCCGCCACCCCCCAACTCCACATCTCTGAGAAAAAGGCTTTACACGTCACAGGTCATTTCATCCAACAAATGGCTTTTTACATTTCTTGCTTTTCCTTAGCGTTGCAGCAACATTGCTTACCCACACTGCCTCCTTATGATTCTCTTTTACAGAAACCTCCTTGGCATATTACCTTAATTTTTTCCCCAACTTCCTTGGCCACTCCTCTCAGGTTTAGTTTTGTGTTGTTTACTTCTTTGCCCCTCAACTTCCAAATGTGGACATTCTTTTGGAAATATTCAGGTTCCTCCCAACCCACCCCCCCCCCCTTCCTCCAAATGCTTCAGTATTGATCATGACCCTTTGAGTTTCTCTTCCAATTTTCATGAGAAAACTCAAATCTCTCCATTCTCTATTGAGTTTTGGTGTCATGTTTAAAAAAAAAATTTTTTTAAATGAACACTGAAGGGGATGCTTTGAGCACAACCCTACTTGGGGAAAGAGATTGAAGTAAAGGACTTATTTTATTCTTAACACTAACAGACTTCCATAGATATTGACGGTCCTATTATATGTCAGGGTTATATAGTTATGTAAGCTTCAAACAGCTTATGGGCTACTCAGTGTATGTGTTAATATCCTTAGAATTAGTATACAACACAAGTTAGAGTAAGATATGTACCGCAAATTACTACAACGCAAGTTAGAGTAACATATGGACATACAAAATTTTTGTCCTAGACAGTTCCAGCAACAAAGTGATTTAAAAAACAAAAAGAAAACCCATTTTCTTGAGAAAGAGGGAAGTGTAACTCATAAAAGGCTAAATGGAGAAGGTGATAATATGTATTTCGAAAGCATCGCTGTGTTTTGGTTACTTTAATGTCATTTATCCTGGAAGAGAAATTGAACTCCCGATTCCTTTGTGTTTTCATTTCACATTTGCCACATAATAAATAGAGAAGAAAGGAAGTGACTGAAAGTGACATCTTAGAATTCAGTCTGAGTTATTTAGAATAAATATACTGTTAAAGATTTGACACATCACCCTAGATATTCTCCTTAGGAAAACTTATACCAGACATGAGATGACGGTCCTTCGGTGGAAATATACACATGGAGGAAAAGAGAGCAAATCCTCTAACTGGGGCTGTGGAATTTTGAGTTTGGACGTCAAAGGCGCCCAGGGAAGGTTTCGAAGGCAAATCTGCCCTCTAGGTGGAGCTCTGCTTTTCCCCTGCTCTATCTTCCACTTCTTCATCACCCCTTCCAGTTACTTGCCTTTCGCAGCAGGGTTGGCCCTGAAAGAGCTCTTCCTTTCTCTATCATAATTACTCACCGTTACCACCAGCGCCACCCCATCCACACCACGCACCCTTGAAGGCCGGGACTCTCGTTCATCTCCAGAACCCTACACTATCTAGCACAGGACCTTGAAAATGACCAATACCGTCTGGCAAAGGAGTGAGGCAATGAACAAATGACTCTGAATACCATTCTCTGTGCCTCTCCTGCCCTGGTCACCTTGACGATCTGTCCTCTAATGTGCGATCCCTCTAAACATCACCTGGTAGCAATTCCTTATTTAAAGCCGAGCACCTGCATTCTCAGCCCCAAACTGCTACAAGAAGCCTCTGCATCTCTCATTTCTTTACCTCCTTCATTCTAAAAGTCAAATAAGCCTTCTAGTTCTCTGGAGTGTCTTCCTAATCCTACTTCTCCTCGTCCACTTTATGCCCAAACCTCGCATGGTATCTGACTCAGAGCTACCTCCGTAACAGAGATGTCCGGCTTACCTCTTCTTTAACCATAGAATTCAAAGCTACAAGACTGATCACTTGAAGTATTATTTTCATCAGAACTTCGACGTGGCCTTAAAACATTTGCTATTCAGAACTTTATACTTTTATTTTTGCATATGTTTGTAACAATTCTACTTAGGCTGAGCAGTTTTTTTTTTAATTGATACAGTTAAGCTTTGAGAGGTCCAGGTGACCCCCATTAAATGCCATACAAGTATTAAAAACCAAAGTCTTAAAATTCCCAATTTGGGCATTTTTTTTTTCTTCTCTAGAATATAATGCCATTTCTTCCTTTGGCTGATCAGTTTTATGTCCCAGGTCCCTCTGATATCAAACCCAAACTCCCATGTAGGTACAGTAAGGGGCCCAGTAACCTAGGGTAGTGGTTCCCTGTCTTTAATGTTTATCAGAATAACTAGAGTCATGTATTAGCGCCCAGATGCCTGGGGCCCGTCCCCATGGATTCTGACCTGAGAGGTAGAATCCAGGAACCTGAGCATGTGACAGGTTGTCTGGATGCAGGTGATGCATTAGAAACGTGAGCCCTAACACTCCGGTATTTGAGCTCTAGGGTCTAGAAAATGAAGGTAGAAACCACAGTGACACTTATTACTAGCTATGTGATCATCAGCAAATACGATGGATTTTCTTCAATTGCCTTCTCTCTCCTTTTAATGTGAGCACTGATGCTTACCTTGTAAGACTGATATGAGTATTAATCTAGAAAATGAGTGTGACGGACCAAACCCAGAGTCTGACGGCTAGGGAGAGTTTGATGAGGATGGTGAAGGGGTTCATTATGGTGATGCAGTACCAATGACCCTGCCCTCCCCCACCGTTTTTATTTCTCGTGCCCAGCAGTGTTCTCAAACATACAGAGAGAGACCTGGGTGAGACCCTCTCCTTCTTGAAATGTTTCTCCTGTCCACGCTCCCTGATCATTCTCTGTAAATGCAGCTACCAAACCTCTTTCCTCTGAGAAGCAACACGCAGACCATGTGGCCATGCTTAAGGCCTGGAGTCTCCAGATCAGACCGTTGACCTTGACCTTTCTTGTAGTGTCTAGGAGAACACTGTGCATACAGCCCCCAGTCCAGGTGTGGCCACCCCATTGCTGACGCTGGTGGTGGTGCCCATCAGCACGTCCTTTTTGAATCCTCCTGCCACCAAGGAGACATCAGCTCAGAGGAAGGAGTCAAGGTTAAGATGCAGAAGCCCACATCATTTCACCGCACTTTTGCTTGTTGTTGGGTATAGGATGGTGCATATGTCCCCGAATCTCCTAGAACCTCGGGATTTCTTTTAGCTGTCAGATCGCAGTGAGGACGGTGACGACTTTACCTGCTTTGCCGACCTCACGGGTTGGGGACACAGGTAAATTGTGACGTTGCAACGTTTATACACTGTAAACTGTGACGCTAAATGTGAGCTATTAGCGATAAGATCAGTGGAGCCAGTTCTGTACTTCTCTTTCGCCAATTCTGCTGCTTGTCATTGTCGTTTGCTGAGGACACCTAGACACTGCTTAAGGTACCCGAAGGTAAGTGTGACCCGATGAAGTGAGTGGGAGGAGAGATGTGCGAAGGGTGTGATAAAAAGAGAATCGGAGTCCTATGAAAAGAAAAAAAAAAAAAGACAAGAAGACAATCCTAAGAAAGTCTAACCTAAAATGGTTTTGCATTCTTATGCTAAATGTTCTAGTTGTTCCTAAACGTTGTAAAGGAGACATACTGGCCTTTTCAGTTATTTTCCCTAAACTTCGGTCTTTGCAGTTGACTAGCAACACCGTGTTTACATGGTACCAGGTGCTTCTCATGCTTGAACGTGCATTTCAGTCACCTGGAGGTCTTGCAGAAATGCAGATTCGGATGTGGTAGGCTTCTCGGAGACTCTTAGAGCCCGCCCTCCTCAGGAGCTCCCCAGCCATAGAGGTGCCGCTGGGCTGGGGACCTCACTTGGAGTGGCCAGCCATCAGAGTCAAGTTCAACAAACTTGGGACGGATCAGAACTCCCCAGTCATGACATCCAGAGCTTAATACAAACGTTGAGGGTCATTGGCCATAACCCTTCTTGCTACGTGCACACCTTTCGCTCGTGCCCATGCTTCATGTCCAAGTATGTACCTTGTGGTTGTTTATGAAAGAAACTTGCAATCACCATCTGAATTACTCGAGGGAAAGGCCTGTTGGATTCAGAGGCCCCCTGCCAGGTGCATACTAGGGCCTCATTCCCAGTGCTTTCCCTGGAGAAGGGAGAATTGATCCAACTGCTGCCTTCTCAGTTTGCCTGAAAAAGCTAGTGAGAAGTGTTTAGGAAACTTCATTGTTAATATGAAAAGGATATAATGTAATTTGTCTTCTTTGTGCTAGAATATTCTCTGCCTTAGGTTTCGAACATGTATCATTGTCTTTGACCATCCCTTCCCTGCTGGAATGGAAGTTGAGCAGGTGCCAGCCATTCGTGTGACTTCCAAGAAGAACCTGGGCTGCCCAGAGAAGGAGCCAGAGACTTTTGCCTCAGAGCCCAGGTTTAATCACTGAGGATGTTCATATGTCGGTTAACATTCTTAGGCAACAGAAACTCTTCACTCAAGCTAAAAACATACGGAGGCCATACAAAATTTTGAAACGGTGTTTTTGTACTGGCCTCCCTTATTTGCTGATAATACAACATTTTGTAAACCTCGCCCTGAGACGATCGCTCCCAGTAGCAGAAAATCATCCCCCAGGTTTTGATACGTAGGGGTCTTCGTTTCTGATTGTCAGAACATCGGAGGGGCTCCAGTGGGCATCTGCCAGCTGGTCCTAGGGGGTGTCCCTGGTAAGCCAGAGTAGGATCTTTGGCTTAAAAGAAATACCCAGCCGCTTTGGAGAATAGTATGCGAGGATCCATTCTGTCCTTCAAAAAATATGTTCCACAAAAAAAAGAAAAAAGTTGCCTTGGGTGTGGGATACATTTCTTTAGGTATGGTCCAAGGGGTGTAACTGAGGAAGCCCGAAGCTGCTCTAGGAGGGAAAGCAGGCAGTTTATTAGACAATGTTAACAGGGTTAGGTCCTTTAACTTGAAAACAAAAGACCTTCTTCCTATCCTCTTACTTACAATGTACATTCAACTATTAAATTCAGTGCCTTTGGCAATATTCAGAATCTCAAATACAGCTCAATACATGTCAGATGTGTGAAAAGGTTGATTAATTTTAATTCTGTGGAAAAAAAGTGAAAAGCGTTTTTCAATATTATATTTGTTATTAGAAAAACAGAAATATTTACCTGAAAAAACATCATTTTTTCTCATTCTAGAAAAATGTGTTCATGGTATAAGACAATCACATTTTTAAAAATTATTAAAAAACTCATAGCCTTGCTCAAAATAGATGCTATTAACAGTCTGATATACATGTACAGTTTTACTGAAGTAACTTTAAAATTAGTTGTATGAATAATTGTATATCCTGCTTTTAAATCAACATAATGCACGTTACATATTGTTAAAATTTTTTTTAATATTTATTTATTTTTGAGAGAGAGAGAACACAAGCATGGAAGGGCAGAGAGAGAGAGGGAAACACAGAATCTGAGGCAGGCTTCAGGCTCCCGAGCTGTCAGCACAGAGCCCAAGGTGGGGCTCAAACCCACGAACTATGAGATCATGCCCTGAGTGGAAGTCAGATCTGCTCAACCAACTGAGCCACCCAGGTGCCCCTTGAGCTACATCTTTGATAGCTTTACGCGCATTACTGTGCATTTGTTTTTACTAAATGGGCCCATTAAGATGGAAATTCAATTTATTTGTCTTGACCTGGATAAATATGAATCCTGAAAAAAAAAAAAGCTTAGTACCAACTAGCATTTAAATTTAAAGAAATGTAAACAAAATAATAAAAGCTGAGTAAATTACTATTACAGACTCTCATAAAAAAGTTGGAAGTAGAAAATTGAAAACAAACAAACATAATCCCTTGAAGCAAACAAAAAAATCTTTGTTCCAGCAAAGGATGTGCCGTTTAGCCTGGAACAAGTAATCCTGTGGAACTTACTGCGTGCCAGTGAAAGGTCAAGCTGAGTAAACAGTATCTTCCAGTCTTACCCTTGAGGACCCTTCCAGATCCATATCCTGGGGAAGGGGGCGGGGGCAAAAGTCTCCGCAGGGACACCACAGCTGCCTGATCCCACCCGGGGCCACTCTAACCCCTTGAGCAGCTCCCAGGAAGCTGGGGGACCTTCTGGGCTGTTCTGGGGCTGAGGCTGGGCCTAAGGCACCGCAGGTGGGCAACATGGCAGGCGTAAACCTTTTGATGCCTATGGCTCTTTGATGCACTGGCACCCCATGGGGAGTTGTTTATTTGCCCTGTTGTCATTGGGAACGACTGATGCACAAATTGACTCTAGTTTCAAGCGAGTCTGATCAAATTTGGGTGTGACAACCGCATTCCCGATTGTAGAGGACGTGCGGTAGTTAAGTGCTTTGATTGTCTTTGCTGGTATTGGGCTTCCCAGCAACTTGAGTCTGAAATGATTTTTTAGCCTTTTTTAAATAGCGGCTTTAGTTCTGACAGCTCTGGATCACAGAGCTTGCCCTCTGATACGTGATATCTGGGGATTTGAAGATGTACTTCAAGGCTGTCGTAAATGAATTTGGTTTGGGGAAAGAGATCAAAAGCAATTCGGCAGGAGTAAGTGGGGAGAGGTGGATTTCTGACCGATTTCTCTCAAAATAGATCCACATTTCCTAAAAGCAGTCTAACTCTGGGTTTCTAACGTCTCACCCGGGGATGTTCTCTTGCAAGAGGTTAACATGAGAGCGGTTAACTTCAAAGGCAGCAGAACCAACAGACAAAAGAAATGGAAGTGGACTGGATCAGAAACTTTAGGGAAAATGTCCAAAACCTGATGGTCGGAAGTCCTGGACTTGCGGAGAGGAACTTCAGGCTTCCCAAAAAATTCTAGTAGATACATTTGAAGTTTCCTCCACTGTGGAGGAACCACAGATGGGAGGGTCCCATCTGGCTCTGGTGGAGTTTGTTGGGTTTCTCTGGGCTGGATTTGTTTGCTTTTCCAGTCCCCTGGGTTCTAGGTGCCTCTTGGTATAATAATGCCATGAAGTCAGTCCAGCTCTGACTGTGGAGCAACCCTGCCCCCTCCTCGTTCTCCTCCGAGAAGCTTTCGAAGAAAAAAACAGTAGCAGCTCTTCCAGTGAAGAGTTCTTACCGCAAATAGAACCTGAACAATCCTGGGTGCAGGACCGCGAAGTAGACCATCCAGTCGCTGGAACCAACGCCTGCCTAAAGTTGCACATCTCTAACCCACCGTTTCCATCCATTTCTCCTCCCCGCTCAGGGGGGTTCGTGAAAGGGGATCAAGGAGGAGACAGAGAAGCTCGCTTCCACGGGCTGGAGCACAGCAGGATCCGGGCCCAGGGCTTAGCCGTACACATGCCAGTGAGCTGCCTGGGTTAGTTTTCTCCCTTGCCTTCCATTCACCAGCTAGAATGTGTGATGTTAAGTATCTTGTTTGAATCAGAAAAAAATTCAGGCTTGGCCCTTCCTATTAAAAAGTCCAATTTTATTTCGAAGGACAAATTATTATCCCCCTGGCTTCTTCCCATCTACATTGACATTGTCCTTACCTGATTACCAAGGCCATATCAAGGTGTAGCTAGGTTTACTATCGTCCATTAGGATGTGAGCAGCATCTGAAAACAAGTACAGAGTAGGGCAATTGCTCTTCTTAGGGCAATTTCAGTGTATCTTTGGCGAGGAAGATCAGCCTAAGTATTAGAGGCTGTTTTTCTCAAAAGGGAATGAATTTCATTGCTCATCATCTAGCGTGATAGGGGATCGCCTGCCTCTGTTCTCGGTGTGGTGTAAGCAAAGTCACACTCTGTTCCTTGAGAGTGTTCAATATTTCTGTCTGTTACGACTCCTAGTGCCGCAGTGAGCTTGAGGTGTCCTTTAGGCTTGCAGAGAGGCCAGGAAGCCCTGAACGGGAAGAGGTGACCAGTGTGGCAGTGAGTTGCAGACTAACCAGGAAGGCTTTAAGGAACCTCTAACAACACTCTACCAGCAAGTGGAAATGGAGAAACCATGAGACACTGGCTTATCCGGTAAGTTTGACTCTTTCTAACATAAAGATGACCAAATGCCCAATGAGGAGCACCATGTGAATTGAGGGATATCTGAGGAACATACTAGAAAGAATAAGACCTACAGATGTTGACTGGGGTTTGCTGAGGCACGTCTGCAGATCTTCCGATTTGTTCCGCAAGAGAGCATCCAGCTGACGCCATTTCTCTTTGTAGGTCCACGTATGAAGATGCTTCGGTCGTTCAGTCATTTTGGATCATTGGTCCCTTGTATTGAAAGGAACTCGTTGTAGTCTGAGCGTCTGTGGTCATGTGTTAGGTCACTGAATCTCCTTGTTCTGGACTCTACTGCTACCTAGCAGTATCTAGTTCTTTATCAGTGCCAAAATAGCAACTGGCACAGAGTAGGTACTCTGTTCACACTTGTTGCCTAGAATTAAGATAACAGTTTACCTAGTTTCTGCTCTCCCCATCCCTACTACCCTCCCTCCACCAACCCTGGCAAGATTTAATATTACTTGGCTGCCCTGCCCAAAAATTGTGACATGAGCGATTGTTTGGTTCAGCATCTCCAGCTTTTCTTTTCTGCTCTATCCTTCATAGTCAGGGTTATTTCCGTTATCAATGTTCAGGCACCCAGCGGCCTGCCTTCTGCTCTTATATGAAGACATCTTGTATCCGGGCTTCATGCTGGCCATTGGCATTCCTAGCTTCCCTTGATGTGCTCTAGGGGCGCATGGCAATCAGTCAAGTTCAGGACCTGCCAGCACCTCTGAGGTGCTATTTCTAGGAACTTCCAGGGCCAGACTTTGTCCCTTGACACCAGCTACTTCTAGAAGCTGCAGACCTTGTTTGCTCTTTGTGCCTTATTTCCTCCCGTGCTTCCTTTCCGAGCACGATCCACCGACTGGAATAACGATGTCTAATGTTTGTTGGGTGCTTTCTGCGTGATGGACACGGTGCTAGAACTCTACATTCAGTTCCAGACACAAGGCTCCCAACAACCCTGCGGGAGAAAGACCATTTTCCTTCTTAGTTTCAAAACGAGGAACCGGAGTCTCACAGTGGTTAAGTGACTTGCTAAAGGTCACAAGCTGGCGAAAGGGAGGACTGATATCGGAGTCCAGATGTTTCCAACTACAAAGCTCTTCAACACCGTGACGTTCTACCTCTTTCCGTCTGTCTTGTGACCAGGGGCCAGTGAGTATCTGAAGAGGTTTTGGTGCAATACTCCCTCTTTCCCCTAACCGGGGCCCAGAAATGGGCCCGTCCTGTGTAATTTATTTCAACCTCACTACAACCGGGAGCGTACCCTCTCTTGGACAAAGAATTCTGTCATTAGGCTAGACCGCTTTGCGTATGAGAGCGTTTTGGTTCATTCTCCATTGTTTTCACAAGCATCACTTTGCCTGGTTTGGTGGCTTCCCTGGCCCGCGCTGAGGAAGGGGACAGGGTGATCGCGGGCAGGAGGGTGTCTGGGGGATGCTCCGTCTGTCCCTGCGGCGTGCTGTCACCTGACTAAATCGTTTGTTCGACTGCCGCGTTCCGGCCCCGGGGGAGGCCACAATGCAGGGTTTGTTTGTGTTCGAGAGCCTCTGGCTTGGATTAGCAGCTAGCTTCAATGCAGCTGAACATACAATAGGGACCAGAGGATGGGGGAAAAAAAAAAAAATCCCGCGACAGTTTCCCATTGGAAAGCGTTCACTATCAAACTTGGACGTCCGGCAGTGGGGCACAGGTGGACAGAGGCTGGGAAAGACTGGGGGGTGGATTCTCCCTGCCCCGCAGCCCGTTGTGTGCGATGAAGTCCCTCGTCTACGCGGGGCGTTGAGCCCTATTCCTCTGGACGTCGCTAACCATTAAGGTTGGAGACTGGTGTTGATGTGGTTTGACGAGCGGCAAAGCCCGGAAGACTGAAGAGCATGAAGGATCCCCATAGTCATCAGTCCCGGGGTAAAAGCAAAAGTGGGGTGGAAAGGATACACCTTCTTAAAGGGCTAGTCCCACAGTAAGGGAAAAAAGAAAGTTGGTACCTTGGCCTCATGGAAGAGGTAAACAGTAACTGTGACCCTCATTTTCTCACTGGAAGAAGTGGGAAGTGTTTTATTTCATAGCATAGGCAGAGGTAGGGATTTGTGTACCAGAGGCAAACTGATAACAGAATTTTATTTCTTCTCATTAAATTAAACCTTTTAGCCTAAGCGCCCTATTCACTGGTAGCTGAATCAGAAGATATCTGCCCGAATTATAGACCCCTCTCTATCCTTAGAGGAGGATTAATTCGGTGAGAATTTTTAGCCATTAGGATATTCGTCTGAGACCCTGTGCGTGTTTCAGAAGGACACCATCTGTTATCTTAGCCCGTAGGTACCTCTTTTGGGTCCTCGTAAGAGGGACAAAGCACACTTGTAATTAGAAACCCATACAGTATAGCATACGATGAATTGGGAAAAGAGCGGTTCAATCAAGTCATCCAGAGGAAGAAGGCATTCTGAGGTGGAGAGGCAAAGGGAGGCTGCTTGAGGCAGTAGGCTTTGCAAAGCCAGGGTGCTTTTGTAGGTGGCAGAGGGCAGGGGGAAGCACTCTAGGTGAGGGGTGGAAAAAGGGGACAGCCAAGCAGATGCCAAAATCAGGATATGGGGGAACAGACTGCAGGTGGGTCTGATTTGTGCAGTAAGGACAGAGAGTAAGAACAGAAAGAAGTGTTTGGTGACCATACCAAGGTGGCTGAATGAAGGCCCACCTGCTTGAAATCTACTGGGTTAGTTAGTAGGGAATCACTGAAGGTTCTCCCCAGGCAAGGAAGGGGAAAAAAGCGGTAGAGTATAAGAAAGATGATTTTTGCAGAAGTCCTAGACGAGGGGTGGAGAAACTCAGTTAGGTTTTAAAGAGCAGTCCTCTGTGTTCTACCCCTCAAGCCCTTGATCTTTTCAAATTCTGGCAATCCCATTCACGCTTGAGCGTTTTGTTTAAATACCATCTCCTCCATGAAAATTGTCTTTATTTCCCCCTATTGAAATGAATACTTCTTTTTCTGTTCCACACCTTTTGTGATTTCTCTTAGAGTTTTCATTCATTCATTCATCCATTCATTCATTCATTCATTCATTCATAATTACGCAAAGAACACGATGTGCTGAACTCTATGGTAAGTACTAGGAATACAGAGATGAATACGGCCCATTCTCTGGCTTCACATCCCACAGTGTGGTTGGGGGATAGGCTTGTAAGTCAGGGCAGTGTCGGTGCAGTGATCTGGGTATGCGCTTCTGAAAGTCCAGAGGAGAGACGCCTAATTCAGCTGGGGGTGGATTCAAAGCAGGCTTCTGGGAGCCTCTGGTTTCTGGTTTCTCCTGACTTGTGTTTAAAGCCTAAAGAAGATGAGGGAGAAAGAGGGCGTTTTAGGTAGAGGCAATGGTGTGAATCCTGGCTTCCTTATCTTTAACAGTTACTTTAAGTGACCTGTCTCTTCCCTATTGAACTGTGGATCTCATTCCTCAATGCTTGGGCACAGTACCGAATGAATGAATGAATGAATGAATGAATGCATTTTTGATGCCTTGGTATAACTAGGTACCTAAGAGGGATCCTTTCTGGAGACACTATGAAGGAAAAGAAAGGCCATATGAAGTCTAGATGTTAGGAAGAAGGTGGGCACTTGAAGGGTGATTGGAAAATGCGATGTTGAGCTGACCAGTTTGGGAGAATTCTGGTGCCACGGACAGAACAAAGAGATCTAGGGAAAGAGTTGATTTAGGGGAAGAGGCAGATGTCCTGAGCCTGCAGAAATTGTGGCGAGACGGGATTACCCTCAGAACCAAGCTTGAGCTGGACCCACGTGTCCCAGGTCTCTCTGAACTTTTGCGGCACGCCCAGTGTCTAGGGAGGCCGTTTGATGAGCATGAGCCCCAGGTGTGTCACATGGGGTCAGTGGTAACCAGGCTCCTTCTTGTACCTTCTATCCCAGGAGATCTTGCAACATATCCTACAATGAGGTAAGACCACGTCAGCAATTTTATTTTCTGGAGAGTATTTTTTCATTACTTGGCTTTTTGTTTTAAATTTTCTGTGGGTGTGTCATTTTTCTAGAAAGCTCTGCACTCAGCTCTAGGCACTTCACGCGGAAAGGTTTGAAGCTGCTCTTCTAAAAGAGATCAGTTGGCCTCCGAGAGCCTTCTGTAATTCGAGTGACTGCCTTTGAGGTGCACACCAATCACTCACACCGAGATGCCTGCTCCTTCCCTGAAACTGCTCGTTTTCCTTTGCTCATATGAATGATCGTGTGCCCGTCGTGGGTAGAGTCATTACCGTGCAGCCAGTGGAAAAAGGTAGTTACTCATGAAACGCAACACCAGAGTGACAATGAAAGCCAGATTGTTAGGGCTCCACAAATTTGGATGAGAATATGTGGAGAAAAACAGGAGCTGGGCCCTCAGAGGGAGAAGGGTTCTGTGTTGAAAGGGCTCCTGTCTTGGGAGGATGTTTTGCACGACGACGATGGCTTCTCTGCTGTCCACAGTCGGCACCTCTTCCTCCGCACACCCTGCTGGGATATGGAGACTCTCCGTTCCTTTCTGGTATTTTCTTTATCCAACCCCAGGGATCTTCTTTAGCAGAGTGGAGGTAAATGGATCATTTTTTTTCCCCCTGCTTTAAAAACTATTTTTTCAGCTTTGCTAAAGGAAAATAAAGCTCAGGAAGTCACAATTGTCTGGTTTCCAATCCAATTTGAGTCAGAAGAGGCAGGAAATGTCCTGGGGATAGAGATTAGAGAAGATATTTTCTAAGAAGGCCTTTTAGCCCGGCATATATTATATTTAAAAGTGTTCCAGATTAGAGGTTAGTCTGCAGATTCTGGTCCAAGTAATCTGGGGCTTATGAGGGGGAAATCTTGTGATTTCATGGAGGTTTTGCCTCCTCTGGTTCCTCTGACCGGTAAGCTCTGTCAGGTTGCGTCAGTTATAATACAATTAGGAATCTTTGATCTGCAGCTTTCCCACTTGATCTTAAAAAAATCACATTCTTTAGGCTTCTCTATCATGGAGCCAACAACTAACATCTAGGTTATATTTTACCCTTTGCAAATTGCTTTCATAGGTCCTGTCGCATTTTGTCCTCAAAACAGGTGTATGAGATCAGGCTGAATATGTTTACCCCTTACACAGATGAGGCAAAGGGAGACTTGTCCAAAGTTTGTCCACGAAGGAAGAATTGGAGTTACCGCACACACCGCATAGGAGAGCTGGGGGAGTTTTCATATGTGTGGAAGTAGTTTGTGAAATAATTCAAGGAAGTTTGGTATTCTTTTCTTTGCGGTATGTAGATTCTGTGGCTTAAAACACTGGCTCATCCAATGCTTTTTAAAGATGGTTCACCTGCACTCAAATCTAATAGAGCCTCATCCTCCACCTTTGAGGTCAGAACCTTTAGGTGAGGGCTTCGGAATGGGAATTTTTAACCAGGCCAATTCGTAATCAGCAAAGTTGGAGAAAGTGTGTGTGCACGTGCGTGCGTGTTACTTTTCACCATATGTCTGTTGAGAACAGAGTCTATTGGGATGCTGGCTCTCTTCCAGAAATTATTGAAAATAGATTCTAGGTTCTGGACCAGACTCTAAGACTGGCTAACTTTGTGTTTGAATTAAACTACTTGAATTTTGCAGGCTTCCATATCCTTAATTGTAGAATAAGGGGGCTCAACTCAAAGATACCCGGAAGCACGTGGGCTCAGTGTCTGTGTTCTTGCCAGATTTTGGTTCCTGAGCCTTTTCTCGCTCTCCATGGAATAGCCTTCTGATGGTGTTTAAGTCAGCGGTTCTTTAAATTGGGGTTCCTCAGGGGCGCCTGGGGGGGGGGCTCAGTCGGTGAAGTGTCTCTTGATTTCAGCTCAGGTGATGCTCTTATGGTTCATGAGCTCGAGCCCCTCACATAGGGCTCCGCTCTAACAGCACAGAGCCTGCCTGGGATTCTCTCTCTCTGTCTCTCTCTCTCTGCTCCTCCCCCACACTCACATGTAGGCGTGCTCGCGCGCGCTCTCTCTCTCTCTCTCTCAAAAGTAAATAAACTTAAAAAATGAAAGATTTATTTAAAAAATTGGGGTCCTTCAGCAGCAAAAGGTTCACCTGGGAGCTTGCTAAAAAAGGCACATTCTCAGGTACCAACTCAATCCTACTAACTCAGTAACTCTGAGGGCGGGGGCAGCATGCTGTGGTTTCATAAGCCCTCCAGGTGCTTATAATCGATGATTCAAGTTTGAGAACCGCCAGCTGAAGCGTTTCTGATCCTGGCCAGAAAATGCAAATCTGTAACTTTATAATCACAACATTAGGTTTTTCTAGACCTAGGCTGTGACGGAAAATGAGCTCCTGTCTGTTTCTCAGGAAAAGACAATAAGAAAAAGTATAATCTCTCTTTTATAATCCATGACTTCTGAGAGTAAAAACCCAATTTTCCATGTTTCTAAAGTAGCTTCTCCCATACATACAGGTATGTAGAGGTCATAGGAATACTTGGCAGAGGAATGGGATTTTCCATGATAGGCACTGTTTACTTTGCATGGTTCCAGTACGCATGAATTTTGGGGGCCGCAGGTTAGTGAGTTAACACTAATCTCCCAATAACATGGTTTAAATTTTAGTATATTAACCATCAGTAACTGTATGTGGTACACATTTCATTCTAGCTACTCAGTCCACAAGTGACTGCATAAGGAACATATTTGCTTTATAATTGGTCAGTCACATCACTTCTTTGATTGTTCATCCAGATTTGTCACCTTGCACCTGTCACTTGTGTTATGCAAGGACAGTGAAGAGGGTAGCCTTCTAGCCTCCTTGTCTCCCAGCATCAACCCACATGCCATTTTTCAAAAATGGATGATTAGCAGGCACTGGGTGGCTCAGTCGGTTAAGTGTTCCACTTCAGGTCATGATCTCATAGTTCGTGGGGTTGAGCCCCTCAGTGGTCTCTGTGCTCACAGCTCAGAGCCTGGTGCCTGCTTCAGATCCTGTGTCTCCCTCTCTCTCTGTCCTCCCCTTCCCTGCTCATGCTCTCTTGCTCTCTCTTTCTCTCTCTGTTTCAAAAACAAACATTAAAAAAAAAACAATCTGTAAATAGAACCTTAACTCCAAAGTATGATAATTTTTCTTCCATAACTTAAGTGTTAAGCAATATTTTAGTTTTCTGATTACCTATATTTAAATCTAGGATCGTATGTTTGGATTCCAAAGGCTATGGCTGTACTTCAGCTAAGAAGTGAATAATAAATCGTGTCTGGATGAGAAGAGGAAATCATATTCTGATGTCCATAAGAAAAAAAAGAGCCACTGAAACTTTAGTCAATATCTGGCAAAGATAATATTATGATAGAGAAATTATCAACTCACATCTTTAATATCTTTTATCACCTATCATCTAGGAGCTTGGCATCAGTGAGAAAACATTGATGATGGGAGAAGTATTGCTACTATTGCCATATAAATGTATATATATATATATAGAGAGAGAGAGAATATATATATATATATATAGAGAGAGTATATATATATATATATAGAGAGAGAGAGAGAGAGAGAATATATATATAGAGAGAGAAAATATATTGAGAATATATATGTATTTTACATATTATAGAGAGAAAGCAAGAGAAATCGATATAAAAAAGCTATATAAAAATATTTGGTTAAAAATTTCTGAAACCAAACCGAAATTCAAAGCATATTTGGATTACAGGATTTTCTTTTTACAAAACAAACATGCCTTTGATCCTTAGCCAAGCTGTGAGCAGGTATAAAGCCTGCCCTGAACCCTGGAGCTGGATGGGGAGACAGCATGGGCAGGGCACTTCTCGGCAGGGTGAGCTGTGCACGTGTCCTATAATTCAGCGCCGGCCACGGCACGGACACAAGGTCGGCGATGGCAAGGGACGCCGGCCAGCTGTGGGATTGTCGCTTGAACTGTCCGTCACTTGGATGCTCTGAACGGGACACCTGTGGACACAAAGTGCATTGCCAAAGACTCATTATGGAGCCACAGCACCTACCGCGCACTGCAAAGCTTGCTTTGAGCCTGTGAAACATCAAGCCAGAAGTGAAAGCACAGAGGGGTCTCCCAATCCCAGCTTGCTCTGCAGGACCAATGGCCACATCAGGACCTTTAAAGAGGAATAACGAGGTCTCCCAGGGGCCAGGTTGGCAATAGGCAATAGGCAACAGGAACGGAGAAGCCAGGGTGCTATTTTGTGGAAGGCTCTTGCTGTTAGGAATAAAATTCACTTGACAAGCTCACGTCAGAAAATCAAGACAAAGTGTATAATGCAAACTTGAAAACGATCCACAGTGTTAGAAACGTTTGTTTACTCTTCTCTATTCGGTGTCCAGTGTCCTATTGGACTCATTTGTGCATTAGCTCTTTATGCCATTTAAACATTTTCCAGGGGTGTTTCCCCCCCTTTCTGTCTCTACTAGAGCTTTAAGTTTGGGATGGAATAAGTGTGTTCATAATTGTCAATAAATATGTATTAAGGCAGAGACAGGTATTAAACTTGGCAAAGAAAATGGCAATATGAAATTCCCTAGATTGTCTGAAGTGACCGGTTGATAATCGACTACAGTGGGTGGGTTAGTTAGGAAATACAGTCCACAGTTTTCGTGGGACAGAAGAACGTTCAAGAAAGATTGTACACACCAGTGTGTGGCTCGTAATTTTCTTTCGGGCAAGTGAGTGAGCGTGAGGAAGGGGGCCGTGGGGCATGGGTCAGTGGCAGCGAATGGCGAGTAGAAAAAGAAAAAATAAGACTCTTATTTCTCCATGGCATGGAATAACAACAGCAACAACAATAATAAAGTTGAGGGCGCTCAAACATTGTCATTTAAATATGAATCTATAGGTTGGCGTCTTCCAAGTAGGCAAGTGCATATTGAACACATATATGTACGTAGCGTGCAAGGGAATTTCAGAGCTGGAAAGAGGGAGGGATTTGTTTTCTGCCTCTTACAGTATTGTGGGCACACGGACCTGTGGATTTTTTTTAAGTTTATTTATTTTGAGAGAGAGCGAGTAGGGGAGGGGCAGGGAGAGAGAGGGAGATGGGGTCCCAAGCAGGCTCTACACTGACAGCGCAGAGCCTGAGGTGGGGCTCAAACCCACAAACTGTGGGATCATGACCTGAGCTGACCAAGAGTTGGATGTTTAACCGACTAAGCCACGCAGGCGCCCCAACATGTGGATTTTTAATTGGTGGAATGTGTATCCAGGGGGCCTGTCAAGGAAGCCAGTAGTATTGAGTAGAGACTGAAAAAAATGCCCCAGACCATCTCGGCAGTCCTTTTGACCTCTTGAGGTCGCGGAAGTCCTCCCCTACCTGTAGAAAAACACAATGTCGATGAGTCCCGGCGAATCTGGCGAGGCTGGAGAGAGGCACCGTGCCCTGCCCTCTTCAGTGAGATAACACAGGCCTTGCGCCCAGCCTCTGGGCCCTGGAGTCTGGGAGGCTTGTCCTTCTCCTCATCTGTGCAGGTTAATGCCCTTTGTGGATGCCAAGAGACAGTCTGAGATCTCAGTCAGATTCTGATAAAATGGCAACAAAGCCCTACAGGGGAGAAATCCTGAGTTTTCCATTTCAGTGACTACGGAGGAAGCTGAACAGCCAAAAAAAAAAAAAAAAAAAAAAACTGTGAGCTGTGTGAGGAGGGCCGTTGCTGTCTCGGTGAAATGACAAAGAGATGTTTGCTTTCAGTCCCTTGGAGTGCCTTGCCGTAATGTCAAGTTTAAGAAGCGATTCAAGAAAGAGCTCTCATCTCAGGTTGTGGGTATTCAAGTCACGCCCTCTTTTGAGGCTTAAGCTTCCAGGGAAATGGAAGGGGGGGGGGTGGAAACTAACCTTTGTAACATCTAACATTTTTCTTTTCTCTTTAAAAAATATTTATTTTGAGAGAGAGTAAGTGTGCGGGGGGAGGGGCAGAGAGAGGGAAGGAGAGAGAATCCCATGCAGGCTCCCTGCTGTCAGCACGGAGCCCAAAGTAGCGCTGGATCCCATGAACTGTGAGATCATGACCCGAGCCGAAATCCAGAGTCAGGTGCTCAACTGACTGAGCTCCCCAGGCGCCCCATCGTAATAGCTGCCATTTTTCGAGCCGGGCAATCTGATAAATCCTTTATGTATATGATGTCCCTTAATCCTCACAATAGTTCTCTAAGGTGGGAACTAATTAATCCCACTTCAAAGATGAGAAAGTTGAGGCTGAGAGCTCCTAAGTGAAATGCACACGGTGTTTGGGTTAGTAGGTGAGGTGATGGAAAGTGTGTGTGTGCCTTGCTCCAGAACTCAAGTTGTCAGCAGTCTCCCAATATCCCTACAGTACGTGGCTTAGATACTAGTGGCTGGGGGTCGGGGGGAGGGCTGAGGTAGAGAAATAGAGGAATCAGAAAGATCTCCGTTGAGTAATGTGAAAAGAGAGAGACAAACGGCAATGGTCACAAATGTGCCAGAGAACAAGCAAGGAGACTTGGGTGCTGGTGGAGGCAGGTTGATGCTACGTATCGAGTGCCATGCTTCTTTTTTCATGGACCTTATGTGGGGTTGTTATCGCATTTCATCAATAAGGAAAATGAGGTCTCAGGGCAAGTCGATTTCTCAGTCATCAGCCCGTATTCAGCAAAGGCGAGATTTGAACTCGGGTTGTCTGATTCCCAAACCGGCGCTATGTTTCCAGCCTCCCCGTTGAGTGAAGCAAACCCCCTGAAAGGTAGACGGGGAGCAGCATACCATCCAGAAAAGCCTGTGGCCGTTTGTCCATTGACTTACTCGTTCAGAGCACACACATCTACGTGTTGGGTCTCCGGAAAGGAACGCAAAGTTGAATGGAGCAGAGAGCCTGTCATTTGTTGTCTTAAAATTATATATGATGAGCCCAAAGTATATAAAAATTAATATTTAATGTGGAGTCACATATGATAAAAGGCTACAGAGAAGAATCTGTAGAAGGCTACCCGGCTTCCCTATTCTTTGAAGTGTCTGAAGTTCCTGAAGTTACTACGATCATGGCCAGCATGGGACCAATGAGATGGTGCAATTCTTGGCCCATGGCAGACCTTCATCTCCAGTGGGCTCTCTGCCACTAGATTCCTTCTTGTGAACAAAGGGTCAAGTCCGCATTATCCAGACCATCCTCTTTCAGCCCTCCAGCCAACCCGACCATCCATTCCTCAAGCTCCAGCTGTACTTAACCATGTCAACCCTTCTCAGCATGTGCTTTGTCGCTCACTTTCTCATTTGACACATCTTCTTCCTGCAAAGACTGCCAACTATATGCCGATTGAAAAAAATCTCACCAGAGCACTTACCCTACAGGGCATCACTATGCACACACTGAGTGCTCTACGTGCAATCATTTCACCGTATTTAATTAAGGTAATCCACCAGGAAGGCTCTGTGGAGCCAGAGACAGAAAGAAAGGAAACATGATTACCTATCATGGCATTCACTGGTGTGGGACTGGAACCTCGTGAAGTTTCTGGGTCACATGAAAAGGAAGTCGGTGAGTTCTGGAGTCTAGAGGATTTCCCAAAGTTGGGACTTCGGTGTGTCTGTGGCCAGGAGTTTTGGGGTAGGGGGGTTGCCATGTTGGGCACCTCTGGGATTCCTCTTACACCCTTTACCCACACCCTCGCACCCACCGCTCATTTAGGAAGAATGAAGAAGAAATTGTGATTTCAGGGGCGCCTGGATGTTTATAATCCTGGGTTTTTAAATTTAACCCTCGATAACCACCTGGGGAGAAACCTAAACATCCCATTCCGACCCCTGCACCGAGGATACCAGAGAATGGAAGGACAAAAGTTGTTCAGGTCCAGAGACGAGGGCCAGGAGGAGGGGGCCGGAGCCCGAGTCTGCCTTCCCGGCTCTCTGCTCGCCTCACACTCCGCTGGGGGCTCTTTCATCCAGCCTGACATCCCAAGTGATGGATTCCCTTACACAGCGTCAAGCTCTAGGTGGCTGATGTGATTGCTGATTAAGGTTGCTATGCATGTGGGGAAATAAGAAAGAGGAAAAGGGGAAAGAGAGGGAGAAAGAAAGAGAGACACCGATCACCAACCTGAGAGGAACCCCATGTCCAACAGGGAGGCGGGCTTGGTGACAGACAAAGCAGTTAATTGTGAGCAGTTGCACACAGGGGCCTGGGAAACTCCAGCACACGGGGGCGGCTGTGACCCATTTGGCACAGGCCGCGCCGGCCTTGCATATTTCGGCGGCCTGGACGATCAAACACCTGGGTCACCTCGTGAGTGCAGCCCTGTTCTTAGAGATTTATGATGTTTACCAAATCTGGCAGCCGGTTCCTAGTTCCTACAAACTAGGAAAGGTGATGCTTTGGGAACCCGCTGTCCACCCAGTGCTCCCCGGGAGGCCTTCAGGCTCCTGCTTACTGTTCCTGCTGAATTGCCAGCCAGTTGCTACAGCAAAGAAAGCGCTTTCCGCTCTCCCTGGGGCTCTCTTGTTCCTCCGGCACCTGCCATGGGTCATGTTTGAAATGAGCCCCCTCCTGTTTGAAAGACACGAGGCCCTGTCATTAATGTGAGGTGGCCGTGGCCTGTCTGTATGACGTTTCCTTGCATGCACCATGTTACTTGATGCACGGAGTTGTGGAAAATGCTTCACTCTGAGTTTCTCAGCAACGCTCCCTGTTTGTGCCCCCGAGGGATTTTCTTGGGCGATTTGTGTTCCCTTGCTATGGAGCAGGCCTTTCAAGATGGGGATTCCAGGCACAGAAAGTAGAGGCCAGTACCTTGTTCCAAGGGGACGGAACAAGGGAGCGGGAAGGCTGAGCATCGCGCCGAGGGGGTTTGACTTCGGAGCCGTGAGAATTTTCATGTTGACTCAGCCTCCTGGTGCTGTGATGTTGCTGGTCCGAGGGCCTCACTTTAAGAACAGGTACGTTAGACATGGAGAGAAAAATCTCCAAAGTCAGTTACCTGTAGGGCGAGAAGGGTGGGAAGAGATGATTTTATTCAGGAGTTGATCGGATTCAGTAGATACCTCAGGGTTCTGGAGGCGTGCCTCAGCGTAGCCGCAGTCAGCAAGGGGAGGTTGCCATGTTTTGGTACAAGGTACCAGAGCAGCTGGTTTTGATGTGTTTTATAGGCTGGAGTTTTCTATATGATTTTGTGGCTTGCAACCAAAGTGAAACTACCGTCTAGTCTGGTATTTTCTTTCCAGTATGCAAATGCAGGAATGGAGACCGAGGCTTAGTTCAGATCACAGAAGTGCACAGTGGGCTCACTTAAGATCATGGGTCTTTGTGGTGCATGAGAATACCTCCCATCCTCTGGACAGTGGAGCTGCACAGGGGTTCTGGATACAACGCTCTTGTCGCCCAGCTCCGCACCTACCCTTCTACCCTGTGTCCTAGGACACTGCAGACCACATTTCCGTCGTGCCACTTGGCTGTCAGTGAGGGGTGCTCAAGGGAAACTCAAGAGGAGCTTGGAGGTTCAGGAGCCTGAGTTTTAGCAGAGCCCAGGTAAATGTCACGTTTCCAAATTTCGGGAAATTCTACTCCCCAGACAAGGTCCTGACTTGAACACGAGAGAATTGGTAAAGTTGTAACTTAAACATAAATTGCCATTCTGCCCCTGCGTGCGCGCGCGCACACACACACACACACACACACACACACACACACACACACGCTTAGATGTTGTGCTTGATTTTCAGGGACAGCAGCCCAGAGTTTCCAAGACATCGCAGCCTCTTGTAGTACTGTCACTGCGCTTCGTGATAAGAATTTAGACTTGCGCTCATCCCTTCTTTCTGTAGTCTCTCCAGAAAAGTCAGAAGAATCCAGCCCACACCGGAGTCCTCATAGTTGTCATCAGCGACATAATGGTCAAGGACGGCAGCCATCGGGGGTCTTAAGACACTGTCTCCAGTAGGCACTTGGTCACAGTCAGCCACAGGTGTTCATTTGATTAACTGTGAGGCCACTGTATTGCGTAATTATTAGCGTGCTATTTTTCCATTGGCAGGGAGCCCGTCACTGTCTTCAAACCCCAGGACACAACCAAACCAGTCCTACGTGCTGTCTATGAGGGTCTGATTCCTGATCTCGTGCCTGCTATCAATTTCTGTATCAATTAGGATCAGCCAAGAGATAAACCATACCATTTTTTTTAACAGAATGAATAGAAATATTAGCTGACTATGTCTAAAGTGAGTAATTAGGTAATTGAAAACAAAAAAGTAAGGAATCAGAGCATCAAAAAGCAGTAAAAAGAAGGATGGGCATAGGAGATAAAAATAGGCATAAGGTATATTGTCCATTTGTATATATAATTGCCCTTGATGTCTAAGCCTATTAAGTTTCCTGAAGTAGAGTCTATGCTCACTTGGCTTTGTGCTGTAAATAACTTTATACATGTCTATCTTTCATTAACAGTGGGTACCTCAGTGGTAACTCTTGTCTATGGATGTGGAACCAAGAAAGTCAATAAATGTAGAAAAGAATTGTGGGCCATGATACTACTGAACTTTGCCTTAGTTAACGGACACTCTTCTGGGAAGCACGGCTTGGGTTTCTATCTTTCAGGGTATTATATAGCCTTCTGAAAGTTTTGGCTATGTTGTATAGCTGGAAGGTAACCTTCGATGACTCCAAACTAGATATATTCTTCTACCTTCGTAGTGTGATTTCCCAGCTCCTGCTCATTCCCCAGCAGCTGATTAAAGAGACTGAATAACAAACCTACCCATAGCCCAGGCCAGTAACACTGGGCATGATGAACATCCAGTGCTGAGGAGAGTTATACCCCAAGAGGGTAGAGGTTGTTTGAGAAACCTCCATACCGTTTTCCACAGTGGCTGCACTGATTCACATTCCCGCCAACAGTGCACGAGAGTTCCCTTACCGCCGTATCTTCGCCAACACTTGTTATTTCTTACCTTTCTGATAATAGACATGCCGACGGAGGTGAGGTGATATCTCATTGTGGTTTTGATTTGCAACTCCTTGATGACGAGTGATGTTGAGCATCTTTTCATGTGCTTGTTCTGGATGTCTTCTTTGGAAAAATGTCTTTTCAAGCTCTCTGCCCATTTATTAATCAGGTTGTGGTTTTTTTTCTTTTTTATATTAAGTTATGTAACTACTTGATATATTTTTTTTTGGCTATTAACCCCTTATTGTATCTATTATTTGTAAATATCTTCTCACATACAGTAGGTTGTCTTTTCGTTTTATTGATGTTTTCCTTCACTGTGCAAAAGCTTTTTAGTTTGATGTAATCCTATTTGTTCATTTTAACTTTTTTGCCATTGTCTCAGAAGACTAGTTCAAAAAAATATTGCTAAGACCAATGTCGAATTGCTTATGGCCTGTCTTCTTTCAGAGTTTTATTGTTTCAGGCCTTCATTGCCTTTGTTTTGTAGTATGAGTCTGTTTAAAGTTCGATATTTATATATTTTATAAAAAAATAGAGTTTTCTAGCCCTTTCCTAACCCTACTTTTTTTGGGGGGGTACACCTCCCCCCACCCCACCACCCCCAGAGGGACCAGATGTTGAAAATCTCTCTCATTTTAATAGCTTCTATTTTGCATTAGGTGGAGTGTTTTTTTTTTTTTTTTTAAAGCAGATTAAATTGAAAAAATCCTTCAAAAGGTAGGTATTGGAATTGCATTTGAAAGCTGATATAGAGTGTGGCCCCAAAGGAGCCGAGATGACAGCTGAGCATCAGGTAGAGGAAACCAATGCACAGCACAAACCAAATGTAATGTCAAACCAGGCAACATTCGTCTTCTAGCATCTTCCATTTCTCATGTTAGTAGGCATCCTGCTGCCTCCTTCCTTATCTCATTTACTCTGCTCCCTGTCATTGTTAGCAAAGCAAGTAAAGTATCTTCAGGTAAGACTTTCCTAAGAAGTGTCCATGGCAGAGACTCCCCAGCGAGAAAGGGGCAGGTTCATTTGGCTGCTTCATTGCTGTACTCCTTCATCTATATTCATTTTCACTGGAGAACAATCACAACAGTGTAATTGAAAAATTGGCGGGGCGCCTGGGTGGCTCAGTCAGTTTAAGCGTCCAACTTCGGCTCAGGTCATGATCTCGCGGTCCGCGAGTTTGAGCCCCGCGTCGGGCTCTGTGCTGACGGCTCAGAGCCTGGAGCCTGTTTCAGACTCTGTGTCTCCCTTTCTCTCTGCCCCTCCCCCGTTCATGCTCTGTCTCTCTCTGTGTCAAAAATAAATAAACGTTAAAAAAAAAAAAAAAAGAAAAGAAAAATTGGCTTTGAAACCTGCTGGCACCAAAAAGAGACATTAATCAATAAACCACCCTTCAAATTGGAAGACCTAACACTTCTCCCTTGTTGGCAATGTCTGGTAAGTTTTACAGATTTCTCAGAGCTTCAGAATTGCTACCCTTGTCTTAAAACCAGGTCTATCTGCTTTTGTATGACCTGACCAATCCGTGATACAAACTGGTTTTCTCAGGCCTCCCAACTATCCATTTCCCCCAAGAGAAATTGTATCCAACTCTCATTCTTTACTATAGGATGCATTGCAGTGTCTTGTTTGTATCCCATCATCTACTTTCTCTTTCATTCCCAGATTCCTATGACCATTTGCATGGATAGAGTGAATCAACCTCTCAAGTCTAGAAGTAACTCAATTTCCAGCAGATCCTGTTAGGTGGCAAAATACCAATGTCAGACAATGAAGGTAATCCAGTAAACGCAGGGATTTCCAACTGATTCAATCCCTTCTTGCTTTTCCCTAATCTTTATGACCTCCAGAATAGTGTCTGAGTCCCAGGAAACTTATGGGAAGCCAATGTGCCAGAGAGAGATGGAGAGATGAAATTTAGGTCAGGAGTATCTTATCCTTGGCCCTTCTGTTGGCTGCAAAGATTTGAGTCCTCACCTATCTTAGGACATCAACTGTGTCGTGACCCAGTTACCCCAATGGAGTCCTTGTCAAGTGATATCGTTAACAAATGCCTTACCAGGCTCTGAGCACAAGAACTCAGGTGAGGCTTTGCATCACCTACACTAAAAGAAATGAGGCAGATGGCTAATCTCTCTAGAGATTTCAGTAGGCTTTGGTCAGCTCATTTGAGAATCTCATCACCACTGGTAGGATATATGAGTGTACGTAAGTATGTATGTATTTCTATGAAGTAATGTGAAATAGAAGAATTAGTTCTGTACTGATTTTTTTTTTCTACTTGTAAATCCAATTTTCTTTTATCCCCTCTCTTGAGCAGCTACACAAAACCATAATGCAACCCTCAAGAGGAAGCGGTTATAACAGATCATAAGAGCAAAATTTATGACTTTTGAGTAGCAATCAACTTGAGGCTTTCGAAGCCATGGGGGGCTCAGGGCAGAAACGTCATAGCAGTAACCTGGTTCAGTAAGAGGTAGGTCTCCTTCCCCTTGGATTAGATGAAGATTTTACGGGCTAGAAGAAAAGCCAGTGTGTGGGGGCAGGGTTGCTAAGACGTAGGCGTGTCTCTCAGTAGGGATCTTCAAACTTGAGGGAAAGAGGGCAGAAAACATAGTTTAGAGATTCCATGAACAAAGGAAGCTATTTCTCACTTCCAAAGAACACGGCAAACCTTGCAGCATCTGCTTGTTCCAGCCCCATGGAATAAGCAGAGGTACAAGGCTGTGCGGGGTGTTTTCGAAGGGTGAGCAGTGTTGCAGATCTATTCCGGCCCTGCCTCTGTCCTTCATGGGCCAGTCACTCAGCAGCCCTTTCTGTTGGGCAGTGATGTTGATGTTATCAGGTGGGATGGTGTATGTTAAAGCACACTGCGAATGGTAATCACAGAATTCGAAACCATATTACACACAGAAAACACCAAACTGGATGACCCACATGAAATACATATTTTAAATACATATTAAATACACACACACACACACGTACATTAAGTATATATACACCATATATAAAACATATATTCAAATAAGAGAAACTTACAATAGAATCAGGATATGACACGATAGAAAAACAGTTGGCTTCGGTACCCTGAAATAAGGGTTGTGATTTCAGCCCCCCCACAAGCCATATATATGATTGTATGATTTTGAGCAAGAAATGTATCTCCTCTCTCTTAGTCTTGTATCTCTGAAAAACAAATGGGGTAGACCAGATGGTCTCAATAATCTGTTCCATCTCGTCATCACTGTGATTTTGACAGCTTGTGCTTATATGTTTAGTCTGAATTCTTAATCAGGCAACTAATTTTAATTAGTTGGTCAGAAATAAAGATTAGGAAGAATGGATTGTTGGAAAGAAGCGCCAGTTTGAATAAGTGACCCCTCCATCCAATTAGAGGTTTTCTTAAAAACATTTAAGTGGCTTTTCCATACATAAACTTAGGTGACTGAGTGACTTCCAGGTGCCAGGTTTGGGAATCCAGGCAGCTTTCCTGGCCTGCCCTAAAAAGGAACTTAAAATTGTCAGTAATTAAGTAGCTTTCAGCTACTGTACCTCAGTGGATGCAGTGGGACGCTTTGTTGGTGAGTTGGGAACGGAATAGGAACGCACTTGCATGGGGGCCGAGACTATCCATAGAGAAGGTAAAATGTCAACATCAAAGCCCACCAAAGCCCCAGTTTAAAATCTGATCTTCAAAGTAAGTGACATGGACACCCTTGATATCTGGACTGAATTTCAGTTGTTCATCCGAGGGCTGACAACCTTGTGGCCTGTATGGAAATCGAGCAGCACAGATCAAGTGGTGCTCGTTGCTAATGTACGTCAACCCCATTATTTTTGCGTGAGGAATCTGAGGCCTTGGCAAGTGAGGTGATTGCCCAAGATTGCGTGCCAGTGAGCGGCAGAGCCAGAATGAAAGGTTGACATCCCTCTTTCCCGGGACTTGTGTCTTCCCCGCCATAGTTAGCCTTCCTCCCTGACCAATGGCTTATTATCATGGCATCCTAACATAAGCGTGACCTTCCTAAAACAAGCCAGATTTCGTTTTGAGGATGTATTTAGATATCCGAACATCTCAGGAGTTGTCATAGTTAGTGATGCCAAAGTAAAGACCGGTAAATACTAGCGAGGAGGTAAATAAATGCAGGGTACATTTCCAAATCTGCTGGAAGATGAAAACTCAGCTATTTTTGTTTTTCTTGGTCCAGATTTTTCTTTTTCTATTAAAAAAATTTGTGAGTTAAGCTGTATAACCATTGGTTTTGGCATTTTTTCAAAGGGTTTCTTTCATTTTGCAGAAGACCTCATTTATTCCTGGTTCTCCCTTCTCCCCGGGGGTTGGAAACTCAGCCAGGGCATCTGATTTATATAATTAGCCTTTCGTGAGTATGGATGGCCTCTCACTCCAGCATGAAGCGAGGTGAATTTGAGGAAAAACACTCTTCCTTTATCCTCCTACTCACCCTCCCTCCCAATTCTAGCTCTCATTTGTAACCCGATGTACCAGGGAAAGCCATGACTCTACAATCTGATGTGATCTCACCCTGTCAGAGCTTTCAGCCAGAAAGACTTAGAGCCCATCAATTTCATAATAATGGGTGTATAATGACGGTCCCTTTGGTATTGCTCTCACCCAAATCCCCATTTAGAGACGGCGACTGGAAGGACAAAGGCTAGTGTTTCAGGAAGGGTAGATTTAGGGTAGATCAGCCATGGAAATCAGCATTGGCTCACATGTCCAGGACCTAATGAGAATCTGGCAGAGGCCCAAGAGGAATTGAATCCACTTTGTCTCTGCATTCTAGTCCCCATTTCAGTGCTTTTCATGAGAATCTGCAGAATTGTAAGGGGAGGAGGTAAGGGAACAGCCCAGGGAGGGGTAGCCGCCATGGTATTTGCGGCAGGTTAATCTCTCTCCTCCTTCGTCCGGTGACAGTGCAAAGAGCCTCTGGTTGTTTCTTCAACGAGGGATTCTTCCCAGTCCCATTTTGTGACTTCTGGAGGTGCTCAGGGTCCTTGCCCTTGACAGTGCTGAGTTTGTGGACTTGAAAGACAGGAGCTTTCACTTGATTCGAGCTCATGTGAATCTGCCACTTTTACTTCCAGCCTCATCCTTCTTGTTTCCCCATTGCCATGCATCACCTCCTTCATGCATATTCTCATGCTTAAAAATCTGACGGTGCTGGAAAACGTAGACAGAAAAGTGTCACTAGCGATAAAAATAAAGGCGGCGGGGGGAGTGCAAACAGTTATTTAGGACCACGGCCAAATTTTCTGGCAAAATAGTTTTAGAATTCTATTTGAAAGTAGCCGGAATATGTCAGTGAGGAAGTTGGGAGACTGGTTCCTGCAAACACCGTTCCTATCGAGCGATGATGGTATGACTAATGTCCCTTGGGTGGAGGCGGAATGAACTGAGGGATAATGGAAACATCTTCTTGCCCCAATACTGCGTGTGATGCACATAAAATGGAAGTTTGGGGGGTTATTAATCTCAGAAGTAGCACTCAGATGAGAAAAACAAAACAGCTTGTCACCTAGATGATTAATACATTAGGAAATGTTTACACATCTTATGGGTGGAGGAGAAATATGGTGAGTGCTCCGGAATTATTACACTCTCCCGATATTATCTTGAGAATGACCCGAATTTAATACCGATCCCCCTGCCCCCCTAACATTCTTATGTTGAGAGGAAATGCTCTTTGTTTGCCAACGCCTGTGCTGTTATCAAGTTGGTTGATGGTGGTGAGGCCACTGGCCAGTCTGGCTTTGGTCTGTCTCTTATGTTGTGGTTTGACCTCGGCGCTTCGAACTGCTCAGGGAGGATAGCTGAAATAAAGGTTGACCACGTGTGTAAGCCAAAGAATACATCGGCTGTAACTTGCTTTCTGCCATGTAAAAACTTTTCTTCTGAATAAGCATGGGATTGTGTGTGTGTGTGTGTGTGGGGGGGGTCCTTGGTTCCCCACTTTCTGGGTAGGTGTTCTACTTCTGCATCACCCAGCTCCCAGATGGTGCCACCGTGGGACCGTCCCAGAGACTCAGTACTTTCTCCTTTTGGCGCTCCCTGGGGTGCCTCTTTGGTTGTAAGAAGGTGCGATGCAAGGGACAGACACTCATTGGGGAACAGTGGGCCCCTCACAGCTAACCCGGTTTGGGGAAGTGCGCAATGCTGCTATTCATCCGCAGGGTTTTTAATTTTGAGAGCTCATAGCTTGCAATGCACGCTGGTTCCTTACTCGTCTCTCTTTCCTGGCACTCCTCCTTTTTTGCCCTCTGTTTTCTTAGCTCGCTTTTCAGCCAATAAGGCTTTCTTCTTCATCTCCTGCTTATTGATGAATGAGTTTCATTCATCTCTCTCTCTCTCTCTCTCTCTCTCTCTCTCTCTCTCTTTCTTATTTTTTTTGGGGGGGCGTGGGGGAATGGGGTAGTCTGTGAATAGCTATAGACTTTGCCTGCTCCCATTTTTCCACTTGGCTGTTCAGTTCCATGGAGACAGAAAATGGAGGGGAGCAGCAGGGTGGGAGGCACCAGGGTCAGAGGTCAAGAGTGGTCACCTTTTGAATTAAAGCTTCTGATTGCCACTGGGGATAACATATTGTAACCCAAACTAATGGCAAGCCCTTGGCTGTCAGAAGGCTCAAAGCAAAGGGAGGGAGGATAAAAAAAAGGAAAGATCAGAGAGAAGGGGAGGAATGCAGACCCTGGGGTCAGTTAACATTATTTGTAGTGTTTTTGAAGACAGTGTTTGGTGATTCCCCACAAGAGGCCTTATGCTTTGTGCCACTCTGCATATCTTCTCAAGGGTCGGACCTGGCGTATTTTGTGCAGTCTCTATACAGAAGATGACAGCCTTCCTACCTTATAGGCAACTTTATTCAACACTATTTGATTAGGTAGCAAACTCACGTGCTACGTCAAAGCTTTTGGGGAGGCGGGGCTTTATGCTACATATTAAATTGTCACTTTTTAGACACATTGCAAGACCAGCACTCAAGAGCCCGTTTGTGTCCGTCCTGTTGGGTATATGTGCACGCTTAGGTGGACCCATTTTAGTGCCTTAGTGATGTCTCGTGGCTAAACTCCAAGACGTTTTATAGAAGTCGTGGAGTGAATGAGATTTGCTTGGTTTTTCACTCACGGGTGCTGTGTAACACTCCGCATTTAATTTTGATGAGAATTGGATTAACCTCAAAATCAAGCCGTGATTTTCCCACTGACTTTTTAAGGGCTTGGTCTCCCTTCTGCTTGTCTTAAAGCTCATAGCACAGACCTCCGCAGCATTCGATAATTGTGTGTGGAAAGAATAAATGATAAAGAGGGTTTAAGAATTTTTCAGACGTCGTAAACACTTTTTATAAGGTAGGACATGACTTGGTCTGTAGCAGATGGTCCTAGCACAAGTTGAGAGTCCTACTGAGGGAAATTTCCATGCGATGAGGCTTTAGTTTTGTCTGGGGAAAGGTTTTCATTGTGATGATACAATGATAATCAGATGGAATCTTCAAAATACCGTGATTCAACTGAAATCTACACCCAAATAAAAGGCTGCTCCGTAGAACAGTCATTTTAAAATGTGACCAGTCATCAGAATCCCTTGGGGGAAATGGAAAACTTCTTCCTGGGCTCTGTAACTTGTGATTCCAACATGTGACTTGTTTTGTAAACTGCTCTTGGAGCACAGGGAAAGGGAAGAGCGAATGAGTCTTGCAAATAAACTCCCCAAGTCTGAAGCCCTTGGTAGAATCCGGAGCCATATATGACAAATTCCATTACAACAACAACAACAACAACAAATACAAAGAGAATCTTATAAAACAAAGCCATTTCCATGTCTCATGCAGCTGGCCCATAGAAACAGTGCCTTATTGATATGATTACAATAAATACTATACAATGAATAAACATGAACACCAGGTGCTTGTTCTTTGAGGCCATATAAGTAATAGCTATTGTTTCATGAAGGAACTTAATTGTATACATTGACAGAGGGGAGAGCAGAGCTGAACTGATACACTTTCTGAGAAATTACGATGCTATATATTCGAGCTCCCTACCAAGACATTAAAAGGAGATCATTCAAATGGAAACACCTTAAAATGTTATAAGCCCCAAATAAGTATAAGCTGAATTCCACTTTTGCATTCCTCTTGGCACAATTCCATTTCAGTAAGAGCAACAGCAGTATTGGAGACCTCTTGAAATTCCTTATCATCATATTTCAATCTGCTGATCGAACCCGGAAGTGCTTAGAGGGAGCGGGTGCCGTGGTCCAGTAGCCCCAGGCCGTGTCCGCCTTTGGCCAGTGGTAGATTGAACTCCTCTGTATCCATTTCTGCTTTTCATTCTCCTTTGCTTTATCTAGTCTAGTCTTCTGAGTTTTTTTTTTTTTCCACTGAATTTCACCTGTTTGCCAGAACTGTTTGTTTTCATTTTACCAGCAACCCAGATTTTCCTGTTACCCCAAACTGCATTGCAACATGGCCGGCCTTCAACCCGTGTGGGTAACTTAAGAACCAGCAGAAGGAGTTTGCTGCCTCTGCCGTGTTTCTAGCTAGCTCTGCCAACTTCCTCATGATACTTAGCTTCTTTGAGGATTAGGTCTCACCTCTGGAAGATGGGGATACTGTAAATCACCCTGCTGGCTTCACAAAATGGTTGAGATCAAATAAAAAATGGACAGCATTCTTTGCAAACCATAAATTGATAAATGCAGGAACTTATTGGGCTTTATTTCTGTTTTATATTGACTTAAATCTCTGAATAATTTGTATTTTACACAGAAAAAATTTATAATACTTATTTCTAAAGAGAATGCCTTTAGGATTTTCCACTTAAAAAAAAGATAAGCGATAGCAAAAATAAAAAAAAATACTAGAACTCTTAAGGGACATTATTAATTATTATTTAATAATAACATTGTGATGTTTACTCTGGATTTTTGACAATCCAGAGTAAAGTATTTAGGGGTTGCTTCTACTTTGTTGAGTCTTGGTCTTCAAATGCCACATAAGTTTTTTAAATTAGGACATTGATTTAAAGAACAAAACAAGGACGGGGCACCTGAGTGGCTTGGTCAGTTGAGCGTCCGACTTCAGCTCAGGTCATGATCTTGCTGTTGGTGAGTTCAAGCCCCACACTGGGCTCTGTGCTGACAGCTCAGAGCCTGGACTTTGTGTCTCCCTCTCTCTCTCTGCTTCTCCTGGGCTCATACTCTGTCTCTATGTCTCAAAAAAACAAAAATAAAAACAGAAACAAAACAAGGGCAAACATACTTCTGATGAGTTCAGAGAACAGATGGTTTGCATATTTGTCTTACTCTGAGTTCCTGGAGGTCTCCCCATTTTGCATCCGCCAGGGAGCTCATCAGCACTTTTCCAGGGGAATCCAAAAATTTAAACTTCTGTGACATGTGGCACTCTGCCCCAGGTGGGCTTGCTGTACAATTCTGGTGACTCTCTGTATGTAATTCTCAGCTGCTCTTGGTGTCCTACAGAGAAACTGTGGGCCCTTCCACTTATGACTTATTTATCAATATGCTCACTATTCCTCTCTCTCTTTAAACATCCAGTCCAGCTTTTATTCAGGCCGGTTTACCCCCAGCACTATGGCAACTCACCGCTCTCTCTCTCTTGTAGGGTCTGTCCTGCCGGCGTTCACAGTGCGGGTCCTGTGGACACCCTGCCCCATCACCCCATCTTCAGCGCCTTTAGACCACCTGTGGCTCCTCACCCTGAGGGCTCTCCCCTTCCTGCTCTCTTGCCCATGTCAGTCTTTAGTGACAGGCATGCTTCAGTGTCACACCTCAGCTCCACTCCCCACATTGTGTTAGATCATTTCTCTCTAAGGCTCACCTTGTACATCTTCAGGCTATTGTCTAGGAAATTTGAGTTGTGTAAGGCTGTTGATTGCAGGAGCCACGTTTCTGGCAAATACGGTACCATACCCGTAATAATTTGCGTAGAATGTGGGCCTGGCTCCTTTGTCATTGTCCGATCCTCCTTGAAGAGCTTGTTTGCACAGCATTAAAAACGGGGAACAAGTAAGAAGTCAGTTAAATGTGCAGGTGGAAGGATTAAATTATAAAAAGGCTGATCCGTAATAGTGTGGAAGGAATACTATACAAACTTTGTATTGTATTCGGAGTAGGGTTTTGAAAATGGAACCATCAGTGGGGCCAAGTAGTGCTTAGCAATTTAGTTACCTCTTGCAGTTGAAGGGGGACGAATTCAGGGGGAAATCAAAGCCCTGTGGAGGTAACCTGAGACACAGAGAATGCCTGCTATCAGGCTGTCACTGAGATACTCTTCTCCAGCCTCCCCTGGTCCTTCCTTATTAGGAGACCCACTATGCCGAGTAGGTCGGTCAGGTCTCATTGCCTCTGCCATTGGATTAGCTAGTGCTGATGCCTGCCCATTCCTTCCAGGGCAAACCAGGCTTTACTCTCTCGGAGACACCTGCCCTAACTCACCCTTGACCCCCAGGGAAGAGTTCGGTCCTTGTTCTTTTCGGTTGCCATAATGTCCCAATATCCTCTCTCTTTCTGTTGGCTTCTTTGTCTGTTTCCTCAATCAGATTGTAATCTCCATGAGCACAGGTACCATGCTAGGATCTGCTCTGTGCCTCTGTCCTCCAGCACAGTGGCTGACATCTGTGAAGCACTTAGCAACGAATGAATGCATGAAGAGACGCATTGTTGAGTTCATTTGAAATAGCTCATGCATTTTTGTGCTTCTCAAATTAGACTGCCGGGATCAATTACCTGTGTCTTTGGCCCTAAGGCCATTCTCATGATCACAAAATTCTGAGTCAAATGGGGTAGAAGATACAAAAGCATTTAAACAGTAAGCTTTTATGTAATATCAATGTTCGTTTGTTCTGTCCATCCATCCATCCATCCACCCACCCATCCATCCACCCACCCACCCATCCATCCACCCACCCATCCATCCACCCACCCATCCACCCACCCACCCACCCATCCATCCACCCACCCACCCACCCATCCATCCACCCACCCACCCATCCATCCACCCACCCATCCATCCACCCACCCACCCACCCACCCACCCATCCACCCACCCACCCACCCATCCACCCACCCATCCATCCATCCACCCACCCACCCACCCACCCATCCATCCATCCACCCACCCATCCACCCACCCATCCACCCACCCACCCACCCACCCATCCATCCATCCACCCATCCATCCATCCATCCATCCACCCATCCATCCATCCACCCACCCACCCACCCATCCATCCATCCATGTAGCAAGAGGATTCAAGTTTTAGAGAAGAAGTGACACTGTTACCTTGGAGGGGGGCAGTCACCTCACTGGAGATCTTTGGTCCCCACACTGCCTCCACCTAAGATCCAAGACTTAGGATCTTGAGGGACTTTGAGGATTTTGGTAGAATGTGAGGCTTCCCTGGCCTTTTAAATAATGAGTACCTTTCATTTGGAGGCCGCTATGGTTCCAGGGCCAGGACAGGGTCTCTAGCAAAAGAGTCAGAGGTTTGGTTATTTAGGGCTGATTCTGAGGCAGAGAAATTAAAAACAGAAGAGTAGTGTTTCTTGACATCTGACCCTTCCCAAGGGTAGGAACAGGGATGAGGAATCAGGGCTGGTTGTCTAAGGTTAAAGGTTAACCTCCATATTTGGTGATCTCCTCAAGAATGCTTACTTTGTGCTGCACCCTGCTGTTATGTGTCCCTCTGAGGGCCCTCAGGTGACTGGGAGGGTGCAGTTGGCCCTGGATGGTACAGCACTTCCTCGTTGGAGCCCTAGCTCCGTTCCTTAAGAAGTCTGCCAGATGACTTGCCAAATAAACTCCGCTTTCTCGCTGGTAAAATAGGGTTAACAGTGATGGCCAATGGATTGTGGTAAGGACTAATGAGATAAAAGCACGCAGAGCATTTAGTACTGAGCCCAGAACCAAAAAGAAACAACAACAACAACAACAAATAACAGTTAAAGTTAACTACTAGAGCTGGAAGCAGTCCCATCCACGCACCGGGATGCCCGAGTAACGTGGCCTCAGAAGCTACCAGAGGTTGGACGTAGGGCTAGACGCACTGAATACTCATAGTATTCTGGCTGTGCATGCCCCCTGGTGAGTAGCATGGACCCATAGAGGAAGCAGGTAGGAAGGCTCAGTGCAACTTTTTTTGTTAAATCCCAAGGGGCAACGGACGGGCTGCCCTTCGTTCTCCGTAAGAACTCTCTCGCGTTCCCCAGTTGTTTCTGATTAGTCAGAGGATCGCTAAGCGTCACCTGGAACTGATTCCCACGGTGAATCTGGAAAAAAGCAGGGCTGCTGTCTTGGCACTCACTCGGTGTGATTAACCAGGCCTGGAGCCGTGTCATTTCTCTAAACCCCTGGATATATTACAGATCTTGCTTCATTTCTTTGCTCATGGGCTAAGTTCTGGATAAGCAACCAAAACTGAGTTAGCTTTTTTTTTGAAATTCTTGGCAGTGAACCCTAACCCCTGTGGAGAGGTGATGCCATGAGCAAAGTGGGTTGAAAGAGTTGGATGCTTCCTGCTCTTTTGGGCAGGAAGGCAGGAAATAGTCCTGCTTGACAATAATTATGGGCACCAGGGCTGGGAATAAAGCAGGGTTTCTATTAAAACAATCTGTTCTTAATACACTGTGTGTGCTGAGCCACCAAGAGTATGCACACAATTTTTACTGGGTCTCATAGGGTCTCACTGACCAGCCACCCAGTGGCCATGTATTATTTATTAGCATGAATGATAATAAGAGGTCTGTAACTCTTTAATTACCAACATTGTTCGGTTAAAACCCGTGGAAGGATCAGAAAATTTGAAAAAAAAATTCTCCCCAAAGAATCTCCTAGGTTAAATGACTAGGATACTTTTCTCTGTTTAATATCTACTCATACTCAATAAGCTTTTCGACAGTTCAGATCAATATCTGGCCACGTGAGGAAAAAGACAATCCAAAGCATATTTACTCAGCTAATGAATACAGAGTTTAGGATTAGTTCAATCAAAATTTAATCAAAATGGGGATTAACCCAAATCTCAGGATTATAGAAAGCCCAAGATTGGAAGCAATAATGTTTTCATATCTATGAATTCTTATTGTATTCCTAAAGTTGCACATGACTTATTTCTTGTTCATCCTGGCTCCTTAATCCTTGATGGGGGTATTTCATTTTGAACGCCCATAGAATAGCTACCTGTACCGTTTCTTTGCTATCTGCAGCATGAGCTACCTCTTGGGGACAATAGGCTGATTCGGAGCCAGCTTGTGACGGGATTGGGTAGACAGGAAACAGACATTTCCCTCATTCCTGCCTGCCACAGGGAAGCTTCTAGCCCCATGATGTCCTCTTGATCTAACTCATCATTCAGCTCTCTGGGATATGTTCCCTCTGCCCCTCCAGGTCCTCTCTCCAATCTTTTCCATTCTCCTCTAAATACAGGAGGCTGACCTTCATGGAAAACCAGATTCCTTTGCCATCTGGCTTTGGTTGGCTTTGGCCAACAGAGGCACTGTCAAGGGCTCATAAAAAGGGGAAAGAATGAGTCTAGGCTGTTTCTTTCTTTGCCTCCTTCTCTGCTCATTTGTGAGTTTCCAGAGGCAGATCGACTTTGGCGTGTCCCCTCCTGCAGCTCGTTTGAGGCTCTGACAATTATCCCTTCTGCTTTCCGTCTAGACCCGATGGTGGTAAACCTTTCTTGTTGTTGGTCATCCCGGTCTGTTTCAGCATCTCCCTTGGTTTTGCTTAACTCTCCTCGCATCATTTTGAATAATGAATTCATTAAACTCACCTCTCTATGCGATGACCTGAAACCTTCATTCCTTCTGACGGGTTTGCTCACCGAGTCTTAAACTCTCTGTGGCCTTTCCACCTCCACGTGTGTGGTGTCCCAAGCCCTCTCATGCCACAGAAGCACACTAAACCCAAGCTTATCCATGCCCCCCTGCTGGCCATCCCAGAGGAAAGTGGTGGTCCAGATTCTTTGGAAAAAATGGTTACATGCTGTTTTATAACATGGCATACTTACAAAAATAATACTCGACATTCTCTGTTCATGCCTTTTGGAAGCTTCTTTAGGAAAAGTCAGTTTCTTTCAGTTCCATACATTTCCCCATGATATCAGCCTCTTTGTCATACACACTGGAAAATGTGTTACTGAATTAAATTGGCTCTGGTTTGGAATACTTTTTGAATCTATTGTGCAGGCAGATAGGCATAAAACAGCTCAGGGTTGTTGTTGTTGTTGTTGTTGTTTTTTTTTTTTTTTTTTTTTTTTTTAAAGCTTCCCAGACTGCAACAAGCCCAGCCAAAGTAGGATTTCTGAAGGGGTTGGATCTGCCTTGATTTTGAGGGTTTGATGGAGACCAGGAATGTTGGGAACAGCTCAGATGCCTGGAAAAATCATCACATCTGTGTTTCACTCATGTGCAATTACGGACTAAGCGTTGTGGTGCCTGGCATTGCTAAGCCAGAGGTTGTACAGAGTGGCCTCTGTTTCAACAGGCTTCATCTTACACAGTGTGAAACCAGAGGCCAATTGCCCACCTTTGTTACTGCACAAATACTCGTGCAGTTGACCACAGTATAACTACGGTGAATTCGTTTTGTTTTAATCAGTAGTATATTAGCATTGTCATTTGAAATGCAAGTAATATCAAAGCAATCTCTTAGAATTGGACAGTGGATACAGATGTGAGCTCTGAAACCAAATCATCCCCACCTCTTGGACGTGTTTCCACTCAAGGTCCGCACCTCTTTTACTCACCTGTTCTCTCATTTAACCTTACTACCGAACTATTAGTATTTTAATACTTGTATTTGAATTTTTGTCGTTTTTGAAAATTTCCCCCCAAGTAAAGTATTTTAATCTTCTGTATCTCAAAAATTTTTCTTGATTGCTTATGCAAGTATTTTTATGATTATTATAAATGACGATAATGGCATTATGGTTTATAGTTTATTGGGTGGTTTCCATGCGTTTATCTCCCTGACTACGATTCTATCTGAAATAGGACAGATTTTTAACATATTTATACCTAAAGAGCTGGAAATTCTTGAAGATCTCTTGATTTGCTCTTGGTTTTACAATAAGGAAGAGCTCTGAGACCAGAGGAATCATTTTTCTAATAAACTGATTATTTATCATATCTTGGTTGCCTCATGCTGCCTTCATTAATCACTCCAGGTACAAGGGATTCTCAAACAGAAAAGGGAGAACTGAGGTAGCTTAGAGCACCCTAGTTAGGGATAAGTTTCTCTATCAGTGGTTTCCCAGCTACTCTGGGGGGCAAAAGCTCCAGTTGGGATGGTTATTTCCACTGGTGGAGTGGAAAAAAAATCAGTATAGAGAAGTGCTTGCCAATGCAAAGATTACATAAGGGGCACCTGGATGGCTCATTGGGTTGAGTGTCTGACTCTTGATTTCAGCTCGGGTCATGATCCCAGCATTGTGAGATCGTGCCCTGCATCTGGCTCCACACTGAGTGTGGAGCCTGCTTAGGATTCTCTCTCCCCCTCTGCTCCTCCCCATACTCAAGCGCTCTCTCTCTACAAACAAAACCAAATATTACGTAAGCCACATATGTTATCTCAATCTTTCTTGTAACCACATTTTAAAAAGTGAAAAACAGGTAAGGTTCATTTTCATAATCCCTTTTATTTATTCCACTGTATACAAAATATTATCATTTAATCCCGTCATCAATATGAAATAGGAAGGAAATACTTCATGTTCATTTTTTCATACTGTCTTTGAAATCCAGTGCGTGCATATCCAACTGCAGACTAGTTACATTTGAAGTGTTCACGTGGGTTGAGTGGCTCTTTCTTTGAACAGTGAGAAATGGCACCTTTCCTGGGTGCCTGGTGGTAATGCACTCCTGGGACACATGTCTGCTTTTGACATAGCAGCAGGACTACGGTGGTGTTGGCTTTGAGAACATCAGAAGTGTAGACAATAGTATTCATGAGAGTGGCCAACCCGTAAGGGAAGAAATTCTTCAATGTCCTCTATCAGCCTTGGAGCATCATAAAGGCCACAACTGGGCTGGTCTTATTTCTTGTTCTGTATTCAATGACTTTTACAGTGCCTGACCCTTACATGAAAGAACCATTGCGGAAATGAATGAGAACACTGTGTTTTTCCTTCAGACCAAGTCTTCAAATTCTCGTGGTCATTTCACACTGACAGCACCAAGTCTGAATTCACACTACCCACACTTTGTGTGCTCAGCAGCCACATGTGGCTAGTGGCTCTGGGGCTCGATCGCGTAGGTATATGTTGTTGGGATATAAGACTGACTCTGTCACCAGGTGTAGGACCCAGGGCAAGTTCTTCTCTGTCTTTGCCGGCTCTCTGGAAGCATGAAAGTTTAAGTTTCAACTTAAAACTGAGTCCCTTCATAAAAGAGGAAACAGCAGACACACCAGATTCCCACACTCACTTGACCAAAGCAACTACTATTACCTTCAACAACCCAAATAATTTGGCTCATGAAGATGACACACATTTTAATTTGCCCCCCTCTCCTCTAAAATGTACGCATGTACAATACCACTGGGGCACATAACTAGAAGCATTGAGAGGCTACGCTAAGACCCGATAGGTAACAGGCTTTTCAGTAACCCCAACTTGGTCTGTTTTCTGCTGGCCAGGGTGGATGGCAGAGAAACTTGTGAACAGGCCAGCCTCTCTCGGTGGGGCGTGAGATGTCCCGGTGGGGAGCAAGTGATCCTAATTTGGCTGGTGACTAGACACTCGGCTGCCAAGCAAAGCAGCCAGAGACTAAGTTAAAACAAAGAAGAAGGGCAAAAACCCCCAAGTGTTCAGGACCAGGACTATTCCACATCAGGCGACACGATGCAAAATTGTGCTCTGCACAAGGATGCCCAACCCAGGGGGAGAGTGGGTAGCAAAATGCCTACCCAGTATAAGAAATGCAAGATAGGCAAGATGTATATGCAAGATATACATGAAATGCTCCGTCAACATTTTTGCTTGGGTGGTGTGCCAACATTTTCTTTTCCTTAAGTATTTTAAAGCAAATCCGAGGGGCGTCTGTGTACCTCAGTTGTTTAGGTGACAGACTCTTGATTTCGGCTCAGGTCACGATCTCGCAGTCAGTGAGATTGAGCCCCACGTCGGGCTCCATGTTGACAGTGCGTAGTCGGCTTGGGATCCTCTCTCTGTCTTTCTCTTTCTCTCTCTGCCCCCCCCCCCCCCCCGGTGCTCTCTCTCTCTCCCTCAAAATAAATAAGCTTGAAAAAAGTAAAGCAAATCCTAAACACGTTATGATTTCATCTGAAATTGCCAAAATAAACGCTTTTTTAAAAATCATAAGCGCAATACCAGTATCACACCTAATACAAAAGAAAAAACACTCAAGACTCCTTGTTCTACCCTTTCTTAATGTGATGTCTATTTCCATATCAAACCATTCAGTTCAGAAAGTAAGGTCAGAACATCACTTGGCCATGTTCACAGTGCTGGGTGAAGTAGAATCATTCAGAGCTTCACTTCCCGAGAGAAACTACTTCCATCTTCGGTTGGCACCCTGCATGATGAATTGCACCCTTAATTACGAGCATGTCAGACACGCTAGCCCCAAACCTTTATCAACTGCATGATGAATGGCTTGTAAATGTATTTAGGAGGGCTGGCGTTGTGCTTTCACCCCAGTAAATAGTTGTACCGCTTGGGAGGTGGGAGAATGCCAGCCCCCTATCAGCACAGACCAGTATCAATGACTTACTTCTGGTCCCGTGCGTCATGAAGGAGGGTTCCATGCCATCTCTTTATGGCTTCTGGTTTTGCTCTCTCTTATCTCCTGACTTTGCTGTTAAGCAGTTTTAGGCCTAAACTGTCACCAGCTCCATCACACAGCCCCAGCTTAGGTTCACTGGGAATAGTTCAGGAAAGCGAAGTGACCCTGAGAGTGACGTGAGCAAGAGCTGGTCTGAGACGAGAGGGCTGCGTCAACGGGCTTCGCTCCCTGATGTCCAGGTGAGAATCTTCGTATTTGGTGACCCAGGGAAAAACGATCGGCATCGCAAACTGTGGCACATCTGCTTGGTGGGAATTATGCAGCCATTACCAAGAGAAGTTCAGATATTACAGAGAAGCATGGAGAGAGTCATACAGCTTGTTAGCTATTGAGAATGGAGCACAATTGGGAGTATCCCGAGATTGGCAGGTGTGTGAAAGTAAACGCAGAGGTGAATGAGGTATTAGCGAGAATTAAAAATTAAAATAATTTGGGTCGCGTGTTAGGACAAAGGATTCAGGTTTCATCCTTTTCCACATTTAAAAGTATTGTCTGAGTGCACATTTTGATGATTTATTTTTCCCATTTTGAAGACGACCCTATACCTAGATGCCAAAACTCACCCCCTCGGCCCTAAGTGGCATATTTTCCAGGGGCATGTAAATTTTCATCACTTTGGAGCCGGCTGAAGACTCCAGATCTTCATGCTTTGGTCGAATTGTTGTTTTGTTCTTCTGACACCAAGGGACACAGGAGGTGAATGATGTCAGGTCATTAGAGGAGGGTGCCAGAGGACACGGTCCCAGTGCGAGTGGGCGGTTGAAACCCTGGCCAAGTTACACCTCCTTTTTTAAGTGTGTCGAAAGAACTTGGTGTCATTTTTATCCCACTGCCTTTGGCTACAAATGTATAGGTTTCGGCAACTCTCATTGAAGCCCCATTTAAGGAGCCTGGCATGTCACAGCCCATGAAGGAGAGAGCGAAGGAAGAAAAGTCCCCTCAACTTAGCTCAGTTGGAGACTTGAAGAAATGGAGTCTGGAGGACGAGTTCCCGCGGGCTCACCATCTCGCTCAGGGCTCCTGGCCAGATCCCTGGTGCCCTTGGCCGTGTTGACCGGTTCTTGCTACTCAGTCAACGCTGGTGGCCACACACACAGCTGTAGATGCTGAGCTTGGGGCATAGGGGACATGCCCAGTTACCCTCATGGGAACCAAGTGAGCTGTTGGAGATGTAAGCCGAACTCTATTTAATTCTTGGCCTTCATACAGATTTTCGGATAGTTTACGATAACCCTGTTACTTTGATACAACTAGACAAGAGAGTTTCAATCAAATGATGTTGTAAAATTAAAAGGAAGTCAGGTTTTTTTTAGATGATAAAAACACACCATAAAATGCAGTACTGATAAAGAAATGTAGAAAATTTAGAAACGAGTTAAAATGCCCCCATTCCACAGATGACCTCTGTCAAAAATTTGGTATGTGTATGTATCAGTGTGTGGGTATGTGCCTACGTTTTGTTTTTTTGTTTTGTTTTGTTTTGTTTACAAAATAGGATTATAGTGTAGAAAAGGAATCAGCAACTTCTGTGAATATATGCCATTTTTTGTATGGATAATTATAGATCTCATTTTAATGGAAACATTGAGTTCATTTTATAGACACATCTAATGAATCCCATATTGGCTACTGAAAGCTCCATTGTCGTACTACTTTAGTCATTTTGAACGTTAGTTCAAACTTTTACAAAATCAGTTTGAATGTGTTTTTTTTTTAAACAGTCCAAAAAAATTTTTTAAGCCAAAGTGTTTTCTAACATAAAAATAAATTCATAAAAAATGTTCTTTAATAGCCTGCATCGTGTGAAGGGTAGGAAATTTGATGTGGGAAGAAAAGCACTTATTCAAAATATAAAATTATCCAGGTTTTCTTCTATTTCTTGAAATAGAGGAACGTAACTCCCAAATATTTGTTTTGCCAAAATATTTCAGTCAGTCCTGAGAATAAAACGTGGTTTTGAGAGAAACCAGAAGACCTCGATTGTCACCTATTGGCCACAGCATTGCACCCCCAAATTCCTGTGGTTGATCTTAAGTCAGTCACTTGCCTCATTTCTTGTGCTATAAGGAGGAATATAATTATTATTATTTGTCTGCTCTAGTGAGTTATAATAAGGCTCAAATGATATGTGAATGTGGAAGTAAACTGAATAGTCCAAAGCATTATTTCCATATTATTAATACATCACTACTCTTATTATCATTTATAAGCTCACATGGTTAGATGCGAGGAATTTGATGGACCTACAACTTATTTATACACCAGTGCTGTTTTCTTGTAATTGTGTTTGTACAAAATTGATTACACCACTTATAGGTCAGGCAAGGCTTATTTTCAAACTAATCCAAAGTGCTCATTCAAGTTCTAATCACAGGTCAACACTCTAGCTTTTATACAAGTGTTTAGTCCTCTGTTTCTGTTTTCCACTGCCATGTGACAAATTACTATAAACTTGGTGGTTTTAAACAACACCCATTTATTAGCTCACAGTCTGCAAGCATGATGTGATCGAGTTCTCTGGTCAGGGTCTTGAGGCTGAAATCAAGGTGTTGGTTGGGCTGGGTTTATTTGGGGAGATCTTGGCAAAGAACCTGCTTCCAAAGTAATCAGATCGTTAGCTACCTTCAGTTCCTTGCAGTTGCAGGACTGAGCCCCGGCGCCCCCCCTTTTTCTTGGTGGCCCTCCACAGGGGGCCGCTGTCAGCTCCTAGAAGCCATCTACTTTCTGGCCACATGACCCTCAAAGCCAGCAGGAGAATGTCCCTTGTGTCAAATCCTTGTCAAACTTCCTGTGTCTCTGACTGCATGGCCCTAATTTAGTGGCCTCGTGTGATTAGGTAAGACCCACCCAAGTAGTCTCCTTACATTAAGCTCAATTGATTTGGGACCTAATTGCATCTGTGAGATCCCTTTACAGTACATCTTCATATTCTACCTAGCACATTCCCAAAATCCAAGGTTCTTCTCTTCCAGTGATTCAAAGGACTGCTCTTGTTCTCTGAACAAAGAGACCCCCCCCCAGTGCAAAAGGCATTAGTGGGTCTAAGTTCTAGAAAGCTGGGGGATGACAGTTCATTACTGAGGTTCTAACGTCATGGTGACAGGCATGCTAACCTCCTCTTAACAGGCCCAAGAGAACACGCTTAGATATCAGATGTACAGGGGCGTCTGGGTGGCTCAGTCGGTTAACTGTCTGCCTCTTGGTTTCGGCTCACGTCATGATCTCACAGTTCGTGAGTTCGAGCCACTGTCGGTGCAGAGCCTGCTTGGGGTTCTGTCTCCCTCTCTCTCTGCCCCTCCCCTGCTCATTCTCCAGCTCGCTCGCTCTCAAAAATAAATAAACATTAAAAAAAAAAAAACATGTACAAAGTTCAAATCCTATTTCTCCCACAAACTGTACGTGTTGGGTAACGTGTAACCTTTTTGATTCTGTTGTTTTTCTACCTATAAGATGGTGAATGCTACCTGTTTTGCGAGGGCATTGCATCTGAAATAAGAATGCATGTGTAAAAGGCTTTAGCACAGCACCTGCATTTAAGTGCAAAATGAATAATAATCTCAGTGTTGCTTTAGTGGGGAGGAAAACAAAGAAAATGCAGATTTAGGTTATTTTCTTCTCTTGGACTTTTTAAATTAAATCCACCATCAGCAGAAGGGCTGATTCTGCCTTTTTACTGCTTTCACTGAAAGTGATATCCCATAATAATGCCATTTTTAATGAATACATTATTTATATTTTTAGCTTTCTTGAGGAACACTAGGTCCAAACTTTGCAAAGTGCACATGAAGATCTTATTTTTCCCAAATAAATGTTTCTTTCCACCTCTATGCAAAGAAATGTGTAAACACAACACTAAATTAAAAACTGGAAAAAAAATTGGCTTTCAATAACATAAAATGTATTTGATAATAAACACATGTGCTCTTTTCATCAGAGGCCCCTGGAATGTGGTTGAATAGCCTTTAAAGTACAAACAATAATAACAGGTCATATTTTACATATAAGTAAAGATGGGAAGTGGGGAAAAAATAGAATGAAGCCATGTAGAGGTCCTGAAAGCTACTATATCCAAATACACAGTTTAATCACCAGAGCAAACTGCTCTCCTACTAGACCAAAAGATTGCTTTCCTGGGTAAGCAGTTTGCTTATTAAACAACTGTTCACTTATCGAAACTCCCCCAATCCTGGCCAATTCCCTGCCTTGGAAAATTCTGCTTCAGCCACTTGAGACCAGACCCTAAAGCCCCACGAATATCCTCCTGGACCCGCTCTTCCTGAGACACTGAGGCACAGTTAAGGATATGTTCTTCCTTACCCTTGTAGGTTTAGTGAAGTTAGCTTTGCTTAGTCAATAGCTCTGTTTGGTCTTCCGGGGAGGGGGGGAGTCCACCGTTGATAATAATGATACTATCCCGTTTTTATAATTTGGAAAATTTTATTAAAGAAAAGAAGTCCTCTAATAGATATCCCTGGCTGCCCTGTGTTTCAAGAAACACATGCAGTATAAGCTTTTAATTCTATGGGACGTCTTGTCATATTGAGCAAAGGAGCTACGCTTTTTTCATGAAAACCTTCAAGTCTTAGTTTAAGTTTTTTATGGCTAAAGGTCACATATTTATTTTTATGTCCACAGGGTCTTGTATATTTCAGCACTAAATAAATTGTCCTTGATGGATTAGTAGCTGAAGGATCAATTGAAGGTCACTGCTCTTTCTAAAATTCTCTGAAAAAAAAATTACACATTTTATTTGTACTTAGATCACATCCTAAGGGACCCCTAGTAGAAAAGAACTCTATGGCATTCCCAAAATAGCTGACAAGCTTTATGTACACATAACGAAGGGACCTGGTAATTCATAAGCTACTTTTTATAAGCACTCTGGAAGCCTTAGTGATTTAAAAGAAGCACCATAAGCAGTGATTACAGTGAATTCGTTCACAACTTGTGCATGTGTAATGCCAAGAGAGGAGGAAGAGAAACTTTACTAGCAAAACAGCAAATAATCCACCATTTGGGGAACAAGGCTTGTTTATTCAATATGCTTTATTGTAAACCTAACGCCAGAGTGAGATTTCAATCTATGAAATGGGACAGCTAATGATTTCCTATCATAAAACATGAATGACACTTATTACATAACAAATAGAATAATTAATTAGGACTCAAATCAAGTTAACTTCTTATCTGGTTTCACCACTAACTAGCTGTGTGGTTTGAGGTACGTTAGGCAATCTATAAAATCTTCAATTTCATAGTCTATTAACTGCAGATTAACAATGCCTGCCATCGTTAATTTCACAGTGATTTTGGGGGAATGGACCAAGATAGAATCACATCATTTTGGGGTTGAAAAGTAGTTAATGGTTAGTCTGATTAGAGCTTTAAAAGGAAAAGTGCTCTAAAGAAAAAAAATTACCATATATGGTATTTTAAACCTCTCAGACCATCTGATTTTTGACTCATTCTGAGCTACCCCTCCAAGTATTCATGTGTTTGTTTTCCCAACAGAGTTGTCTTATCTCTACAGTTGCATCACCCAGCCTGGTGCCTGGTATTTAGTACACATCCACATCATTAATTCATTGAGTCTAAAATCTTTACCTTTGAGGAGTAGACCGCCCTCATTTTCTCCTGATTTACTTTCTTTTGTGTTACTTTGGCTTGCATGTCTAGAAATTGCATGTAATGTCCTCATTCTACCACCCTGAGCTGTTATGATAATTGAGGTGCAAATAAGAATTGCTGGAAGATAATACCAGAAGTTGCTAGGGAGGTTTTTGAGAAGTGTAACAAAACCGAAGCTGTCGAGATCTCAGACAAAGCAAGCGACCACAAAACGGTGGAGTCTGGGGAGAATTGTTAGCGAGCCGAGGGTTTATGCCTTTACGTACTGATTTCTTCAACCAATCAACCTTGTGTGTGTAGTCTTGTAAAGCTGTTTTGTGCATACTTTCCTATATTGCTGATCGCCTCATGCCTTATAAACAAACATAAGTGTACCTTGATGATCTCAACTGTCTTATAGATGCAGTACTGTGATGTCTGTGGGGGCTCTAATCAGGGAAAACGGAGTTGTTGGGGGTTATTTGACTCTACCTTAAATGACTCATAGGTGCCTAAGAATTTTAAAAAATAAATGTTGCATATTTTCCTTTATTTTTTTGCTGATACCAATATACTTGATGATAGCCTTTCTTTTTCTTCCTTCTAATTTACTGTAGCCCTGAAAACCATTAGCCCAGGCTGCAGAATTTCATGTAGAATTCAAAAGATAGTGATTAATACCCTACAGGAATCCACTACCTTCTATTGTTTCATTAGGTTTGGCTGGTCAGTCTTTTAAATTTTATTCATTCATTCATTAGGTACATATTTACCAAGTACTTAGGTACTTTAATAAACATGGGAGTAGAAAGACGTACAGGATGTAATCTTTTAGAAAAATGAAACGGCTGGATTTATATGCCAATAAAATAAGATATTGTAGGGTTTTTAAGGAAATCAATGCGATCCAAGTTAGCAACTACTTAAGATCTAGTTAAAATTTGCAACGACAAGGTAATAATCTCTAATCCATGGGAGTGCCATCCCCTGCTGGCATGGTCACATTTAGACATATTATAATCAGAGTTAATGTCGTATACTGTTGTCTATGTGTGAGTTACCAGTAATTCAGCCTCGTTCCTCTCCCAGAAAAATGCAATGAAATTGACAGTGAATAGATCCCAGCTCTGTATAAGGAAAACTTTTTAACAATTGGAGCTTGTCAAAAATGGAATGCACTGATTTGCTGGCTAGCTTCATTTTTACACCCATATTTACCACTTAAATATGTCACTTTCAATTTAATTAAATGTGGTTCAGTAAAAACCTTCATGGTATCCCGTGAACCACTGTGAAGCAAGTTTTCTGTGATTGCTTAAGTTATTGATTTAAATACATTCCAATGCAGGACTTCACAGTTTTCACTGTTACGGTTTAATTAACTTATTTCGAGTCAATAGTGTGGCCCATTGAGAATATAATCTTGATTTCTGTCATCAACATAATTTCGTATTTGCTCAAATTTAAAGCAGGCTGTACATTTAACTAGAATCCCTTTGATGTTTTTTATTGCACTTATTCATACAATGTTTTACAGAACAAGCTTCGGTGAATTTCTTACCGGAGGCACCTCTCCAAGTTGACTTCTCCAGAGTGGTAGTTACCTAACAGTGTATCCACCTTATAACAGTACCGTCCAATTTGAACTTCATTATCTTACTTAAAGGTGTGTTCTCAGAATATGTGTCAAGTATTGCCTGAAACCAAGATACTCTGTGGCTGTGAGATCACTATCATTAGCCACTTTCTCACACAACTAAATAAGATTTATTTGGCATGACTGAACCATTTTGATCTCTTAGTTAGTGACTCTTTTTTTTTTTTTTTTTTTTTATAAATTGCATTGGTAGTCTTATCCCTTAGGCTAATTATTTCTAGGAAGCAGGGGGCTTTCAATGAGTGGGGCATTTGATGCTCCCAAAGAAAGGAAGGATAAAATTAAGCAACCTCCTTTTTTGGTTTGGAAGCCATGCGGGCACACTTCAGAGGATCTCCCAAGGGGAAGGAAGCGATGGATTCTCACACACCCCTATGAGATACGATGCTGCTGTTCTCATTCATTTCAACGTTGTGCACAGAGAATCATCAGGTGCAAGGAAAATGAGTGGGACTGTGTGTGTGAGAGAGAAGGGTGGTGGAAAGGCTGTCGAATGACCACACAAGTGGAAAAAAGGAAGTGGGCTTTTAGAGGACAAAATGAGCGAGCAGAATCACAATCTCTGATTTTTGTGTTTCTAATTTCTGGGGGTTTTTAAGTGTTTATTTTTGAGAGAATGAGAGAACATGAGCAGGGGAAAGGCAGAGAGAGAGAGGGAGACAGAATCCCAAGCAGGCTCTGCACTGTCAGCATAGAGCCCATTGTGGAGCCTGAATTCACGAACCATGAGATCATGACCTGAGCTGAAATCAAGAGTTGGACCCTTAACCAACTGAGCCACCCAGGCACCCCTAGTGTTGCTAATTTCTAGTAAGTCACATTCCTTTCAGCTTATTATTTAGTAGCAAACTTTTTACCGTTGATAAAAGTATGATGAACACAATGAACCAGAGAGAATGAATGGGGATGGGGTATCCCTACAAAAACTACAAGGTCATTTGATGTTTTAAACTAACCTGATGTAATGTTCTGGTTTTAGAAGATGTCAGTAGGTCCCTAATGAAGTGAGTTTGCCAGCCTTCTAACAAGATTTTCCCCTTTCCCAAAGCAACTCTCTGCATAATCAATTAAGCTTTTCCTTGATTTCTTTTCTTGTGTGTAGTTTTTTTTTTTTTTCCGTTCTTCTTTATTTTTTTAGTCAATGAGCTCAGCCCCAAATGAAAGCTGGAGTTGTATGAACTGAATTGGCTGGAACTAGTAGCTGAAAGGCGTGCAAATCAAAGCTGGCAAGTTTTAGCTCTTCCGTTCTTGAAGGAGAGGCTAACTTCAATCCAAATGGCTTCCTGGGCAATTGTTCGATTATCCTAGGGCTTTGTTCATGGTATGGAAGCAGACATTAATAACCCAGCTTTTGCAAGCTAAACCGAGAAAATACACATCACATCTTTACCTTGCAGTGTCTTAGTACCCATCTGGACACTTCCTAGTTGTGTGGGAACTGTGTAGGAAGTGATTGGACTTCACTCATGGGGTGGGAGGGAAGGACGGGTAGCTTTCACATTCTTTGATATTTCTCGTTCCGTCCCAGCTTAGTACAGGCCCTAAACTACAGACAGAGGAGAGAGAAGGAGATCTGGAAATCAGGGAGCCTCATTTATTTTGGTACCTTTATGAAGGGGAGGGACTTCTAATACCTTCACAGGATATATGTATATTCACAGGAGATAAAACATAATATGTAATAAATATATGTGTATATTTATTTCCATATACACACACATTTTGGGGAGAGGGGCAACATGTTTTGTAATTTTGATTTAGAAAATTATTTTCCTGCAAGTAATTCATTTCCAGACTACATATACCCAAGAATTCCTATAGTGAGAAAATCTAATCTGAAGATGGTTTCCAAGTGTAGTGGATTTTTTCATTGCTAAACATTATACTTTATGAAGTTGACATAATGCTTTATTGTAGCCATTATTAAACACTAACATCAGTTTTTACTTTTTTCTTGTTTTAGAGACATTGTTTTCAAATCTCAAACGTATTTGAGGACCTCCAAAAAGCCTAGGGGGCTAGACTCTGGCCAATGGATAAGATGGCCTTGAATGAGAGGGATTAGTTCCTGACCCTGTCTTCTGCTTCTCTTCTGCCACTTGCCATGCACTCATTTTCTAGTTCGGAATAATGAATTATCAGTCATGCATTTAAACGTTGTACACGATTTTCCTATAATCTTGAAAATTCCTCTGGATATATTTTATATACATATTAGCTAAGAAATAGGATCTTAAATGAGTATACATTTTGGCTTGTTGAGGTTTTGCATAATTCACATTTTTATAAAGATGTGTAGCCCCTCTAAAAAAAATAGTGTACTCTCCTGCCACACAAATTACATTTTGATGGAGAATTAAATACAGACTCTATGCATGTTGTTCTTATAGTCTCTTCACATCAGCTTCTAGAAAGTGTAGGGCTGAAAGAGTAAATTGTTAGCACTTGGAATAAAGAATATGTAACAGGTGTTTTGTATTTTAACTTTACTCTCAACTTGGTGGTTAAGAGCACACGTCTTATTTGGTTTCAGCTGGTCTAGGTCCAACCCTGCTTTTCAGACTTTGGGATCTAGGGACTTAGGGCAAGTTATCTGAATTTTCTCACTTTTTGTCTCACCTGTATAACTGGAATAATACTGACTGCCTTCTAAAGTTGTGAGGATAAAAATTAGATAAAGCTCTTAGTACCGGGCAAAGCCTTTACTCCATGGTGGTTGTTATCTTTCCCTACATTGATTTTTCTCTTTGCCTTTTTCCTTACTTTTTAATCTTTCTGGAATGTATACCTCTTTAAAACCTACCTTAAACTTACTGGAAGAATCTGGACTATAAATAATCAAGTAATTAGTAAACATTCAATTTTGTTATTTATAAATTAGGGTTTAGGAAGAAGTGTGTCTTAAACTTCCATGTAGATAGGATTTCACCTGAGGATCTCAACTTGTTAAAATGTGGATTCTAGGGGCGCCTGGGGGTTCAGTGAAGCCAGGTCCGACTTCGGTTTAGGTCATCATCTCACGGTTCGTGGGTTTGAGCCCTGTGTTGTTGGGCTCTCAGCACAGAGTCCGGAGTCTGCTTCGGATTCTGTGTCCCCCTTTCTCTTTGCTCTTCCCCCACTTGTGCGTGCGCTCTTTCTCTCTCTCTCTCTCAAAAATGAACATTAAAAAAAAAGATTTAAAAAATGTGGATTCTAGTTTAGAAGTTGTGGGATGGGGCTTGAGAATCTGAATTTCTAACATGCTCCCAGGTGAGGCAGAGGCTGCCTGGCCCTAGGGTAGCACTTTGTGCAATAAGAGTTTCAGGAGAGAGGTACGGATGTCATCTTTAGAGCTTTATCAAAACACAAAGTCTCCAGACCGAAGGCTCCTTCAATCACAAGCAAAAGCAATGAGATGGTCTCTTGTTTCTTTCCTTCTTTCATGAGTCAAAGCATCCTGTCTCTAAGCAAAATTACCTGAAAGGGTCCCACTGGATTCTGTTTCTAACAAGAGTCATTGTTTTTGCCATCCTTTTGGGTCACACAGACCCCTTTTGCTAATGGGGCATTTTGGTCCCTTGACTCATGGACAGTCTTTTCCATTTGTACCAGTTCTCAAAGCCTTTCATTAGGTCCCATTGAATATTTATTAGGCTCTTCTAACATAATAACTTGGCAAAGTCACACAGGACATTCAACTGGCCAGAAACAGTCTCTAAACTAATGTTAATGTTATCTTAACTTTTATAACGTCACAGTTACACTGAAACGTATCTCTGTAAGATGACTAGTGACTTCTTATCGCTAATTCCTGTGGGCACCTATCTGTAGACTTTGTCCCCATTCATAATTTTTTACTTCTTAAAACTTCCCCTTTGCTCAGTTGCCATTATTCGACTCCCTTTGCGTACTCATTTCGCCCTTACCCCTCTGCCATTACCCCTAATTCACTTAAATAAAACCTAGAATTCTCCCGTTTCGCCTACCTCTTCAGTTCTTTCTCTGGGTCTTCTTATTGTCTGGTCTCTTTGGACAGTCTCAGGGCTTCCCACTCATTCAAATAGCCTATGTTGACGCTGCTTGACGTTTGATCACCAGACCAGAGCTCTCTTCCAGATCCATAACTACAACTGATGTCAACTCAGATGTCCCGCTGACACCTCAAACTCAACATGTCCAAACGTATCTTTACTACCTTTTCTCAGCCTTAGTCACTTAACGTCTCTAAGGCTCAGTTACTGATCTGAAAAGTAATCTGAAAGCAATCATATCTGCTGAGAATTACATTGCACTGAATACATGCCGGATGCTTAGAAGACTGTCCTCAGAACAGATCACAGTACGTATTGCTTACGAAGCGGTTTCTGAGCCCCTGTTCTCTCCATCGACACCTGTCTCTGGATTGAAGATCAGAATTCGGGAGATATATCCGAGATTTCTCTGTTCAGAGTAGATTGAATTAATTTGACAAATCCAATGAATTTTCTCTCGTAAATAACTTTGCTTTTTTTCTTATCTCCACTTCCACGCCTTTTTCCATGTCGCAGTTTTCGGTCCTTGTCACCTGGAATAGGTCAGGTGGCCCGCTCTCGGCCTCCCTGACTCTAGCTCCCTGTCCTCCATTCGCTCTGCTGACCGCTTGCTTTCAGGGCGTCCTCAGAAATTCACAGCTGATCGTGGTCCCTTGTGCTCCCCATTCTTGATAGCTTGGTGTCTCCTCCTAAAGTAAAACTGTCACTGCAGTCCTCACGGGAGCCTCACCTACAAGCAAGAAACTTTGCTTCCCTCAGCTCCTCTTGCGCATCTTTTCTCACCAAGACTCCAGCAGTCTTTCACTAATTGTTGATTCCTGAAATACATCACACTCACTCCAATCGACAGGCCTGTGCCTGAATGTTCTTCCTTCTCTCCCCTCCTCTGTTTTTTGGGACTAAACTCAAAATGAGTTGCCCCTGGAAGCATTTCTTAAAATCTCTGGACATACTTAGGTAATTGTTTTATGCCCATAAAAAAAAAAATGATTACAGCAGTTTTTGGATTTTAGTGCATCATAATTTTCTACACATAAACAGTGTTGGATTTGATTCCGTTCTTTCCTGGCATCTGTCGAAATGATCCTGTGACTTTTCTTTATCATTCTGGTACCCTGTTAATGCAGTGAAATGCATTAGCATTCAATTGTTAAAACTGCCTTTTGAGGGTTGCTGGAGGGCTTGTGGGAAGGGGGATGGGCTAAGTGGGTAAGGGGCTTTAAGGAATCTCCTGAAATCATTGTTTCAGTATATGCTAACTAATTTGGATGTAAATTTTAAAAAATAAAAAGAAAATAAAAAAAAATAAATAAGGATTTATATATAAATAAATGAGGATTTGTTAGCTTGTAAATATCTGATGTATAGATCTGATTTACTAGTATTTAAAAAATATTTTTTATGTTTATATTCATTAGGAACATTGGTGTATACTTGAACGTCCTTGTCAGGTTTTGGTATCCAGTAAAGTTCATTTATACTGGGGTTTTTCCTATTTATTTCAATTAATCAGAGATTTTAAAAACCTCAGATTCTGATTCTGGCTTGGTCTATTTCTTTCTTTAGTTTTATCAGTGAGCAATTCATGTTTTTTGAAAATTTTTTTAGGTATAAGCCCATTTGGTATTATCTCGACATAATACCAAATGGGCTTATACCTAACAAAATTTCATATATATATATATATATATATAATTATAAAATATCTCTCTTATTTTGTTACTTGTCCCTGTCTCAAAGTCTGTATTGACTAATACGACTATACACACACCAGCCTTTTTATGATCACTGATTTGTTGGAATATCTTTCCCCATCTTTTTACTTTCAACCTTTTTAAAAATATATATATTTAAAATGTGTCTCCTATGGATAGCATACTGTTCAGTACTGCTTGTTTTTCTAGTCTGACTATCTGTGGGTTTTGGTTCATATATTTAGTGTCTTTGTATTTAATGCAAGTATTCATTGTGTGGGTTTAAATATACTGTCTTGCTATTCCTTTTTATTCCATCTGTTCTTTGCTCCTTTGTTTCTCCCTTCCTGATGGGTTTGGGTTGATCACAATATGTAATCTTTCACATATAACTTTGTATTTAAAGTGAACATTGGGGCACCTGGGTGGCTCAGTCAGTTAGGTGTCTGACTTCAGCTGATCTGACAGTGCGTGAGTTTGAGCCCCGGGTCAGACTCTAGGCTGACAGCTCAGAGCCTGGAGCCTGCTTCGGATTCTCTCTCTCTCTCTCTCTCTCTCTCTCTCTCTCTCTCTGCCCCTCCCCCACTCATGCTCTGTCTCTGTCTCTCAACAATAAATAAATGTTAAAAATTAAATAATTAAATGAACATTATATCACTTTATGTAAAATGCGAAAGTCCTTAAAACCGTATAATTGCATTTTCCTTCATTTTTATTTAATTGTAGTTATACATTTTACTTCTGCGTGTGCTATAAAGCCTACAACAATGTATTTACAATACATAATATTTATAATGTTATATGTATATAATATATATGGATATAATTATCTGTAACATATATTTGAACATCAATAATACATACACAGCCATAGACCGTTCCCTTCAATTTGAACAACTACGTTTAGAGTTCATTATAAAGAAAAATTGTCCGCATCTAATTCTTTCAGCTTTTTTCCTGAGAATGTATTTATTTGCCCTCTGTTTTCAAATATATGAATTACAGTTTGCGATTTTTTTTCTCTGTCAGATGTTGTTCCACTGTCTTTTGCTTCCTTTCTTTAAATCAAGGGAAGCCATCCTTGTTCTAGTCTAGGTAATGTACTTCTCTCCCCAGTTGCTTGTAAGGTTTTTTTGTTTTGTTTCTTTACATATTCTTTTCAATGGTTTGACTATGAAGCACCAATGTGAGGCATATTTTATTTATTTTTAAAATTTTTTTAACATTTATTGCTGAGAGAGACAGAGACAGAGCATGAGCAGGGGAAGGGCAGAGAGGGAGGGAGACACAGAATCTGAAGCAGGCTCCAGGCTCTGAGCTGTCAGCACAGAGCCCGATGCGTGGCTCAAATCCCCTGCGAGATCATGACCTGAGCCAAAGTCTGACGCTTAACCGATTGAGCCAGCCAGGCACTCCAAGCATATCTTATTTTTATGAGGCTTGGGGTTTGCTAAACTTCTTGGTTCTGTGGGTTGATGTTTTAATCAAACTATAGAAGTTTTCAATTATCATTTCTTCACATACTTTTGGTGCCACATTATTTTTCTTCTCTACTTCTGGGACTCCTTAACTGCCATGTGTAGACTGTTTAATACTGCCTCGCAGGACACTGAAGCACTATTCATTGTTTTTTAATTTACTCCTCTATTTTTTAGTTCAGATGATTTATTTTGGTCTATTTTCAAGTTAAGTGAATCTCTCTTGTGCTATATCTGATCTTTTATTAACTCATCCAGTAAACATTCCATAAGTATTTTTTTTTAGTTCTGTAATGTCTATTCGATCCTTTTTTTTTTTTTTTTTTTTTTTTTTTTTTTTTTTTTACAGTTTTCATCTTTCTCCTAAGATTCTTCATTTATTATTGTGGTGTTTCCATCTTCTCATGGAATTGACAATATTTATCAAATCTGCAGTGTTCTTTTCAGTTAATCCCAACATTTATGTCATCTTGGAATCTATTTCTGTTGACTGCAGTTTCTCTTGATTATGCCCTGCTTCATAATTCTTTGATATGTACTATTTTAAAGCTTTATTGAATTTAACTGATGTATCACAAACTGCACAAATTTAATCCCTTCATTTGATGATTTTTGATATGTGTATACTTATGAAACTGTCACCACAATCAAGATAATATGTCCATCACTTCCCAAAAATTCCTGGTGCCTCTTTATAATCTTCCTATCATGATCCTCCCAATGTCCCCAAATTCTATATCTAAGTAATGATCTGTTTTTTGTTTTTTTTTTGTTTTTTTTTTAATTTTTTTTTTTTTTCAACGTTTTTTATTTATTTTGGGGACAGAGAGAGACAGAGCATGAACGGGGGAGGGGCAGAGAGAGAGGGAGACACAGAATCGGAAACAGGCTCCAGGCTCCGAGCCATCAGCCCAGAGCCTGACGCGGGGCTCTAACTCACGGACCGCGAGATCATGACCTGGCTGAAGTCGGACGCTTAACCGACTGCGCCACCCAGGCGCCCCAATGATCTGTTTTTTGAATTGCACTTTCTAGAATTCTATAAAGGAGAATTGTACAGTACATAATTACTTTTTTGAGTAACTTACTTTACTCAGCACAATTATTTTGAAATTCATACATGTTGCATATGTCAATTATTTGTTTATTTGTTTGTGTGTTTATGCTTACTAGGATAACCTATGGGTATACCAATCATTGGTGGACATTTGGGTTGCTTCCTGTTTGGGCTATTATAAATAAACTAAGCTTCTATGAATATTTGTGGACAAGTCTTTGTGTAGCCCTAAGTTTTAATTTCTCTTGGGAAAATGCCTAATTAGTAGAGTAGTTGGTTTGTATGACAGGTGTATGTTTAAATTCTTAAGAAACTGCCAAAATGATTTCCAAAGTGGTTATCATCAGAAGACTATGAGAGTTAAATTACTCAGCATTTTGCCAACACTTGCTATGGTCAGTCTTTAAGTGACTTGAGTGAGTATGTAGGATTGGGGGTTTCCTGATAATGTTAAACATCTTTCATGTGTTTATTTGCCATTTATAGATCTTCTTTGAAAAGTGTTTGGTTCTTTTGCCCACATTTTTATTGCATTTTCTTACTGAGTTGTAAATATTCTTTATGTATTCTAGATAAAAATCCTTTGATAGACACATATTTTGCAAAGTTATATCATTAATATTTGTATATTGATCTGGTATCCTGCAACATTAATGAACTCAACATATTAGTTTGGTAGCTTTTTGTGGTAATTCCATTGAACTGTGAATAGAATCTTATTGCTTGCAGGTTCTTTGGTAATGCTAGGTTCTTGAGTTGAGAAACCTGGAATAGCCTCTGAGGTACAATGAAGATTTACTGGGTAAAGATTTTCTGTCATTTCTTTGCAATCAAAACCAATAATTGGTTCCTTTTCTGATAGTCTGTGACAGACTGATCAACAAATTGAGGTCGCTCTTCAAAAGTCTCACTTCCCAGGTGGGCACTTTCATTAGGTGTTTGACTTATGTAGCAAATGTAGATGAGCTTCTTTGAGTTGGTGCTAAATGCTGCCCTGAGAATTCTCTTCATCACACAGCCATACAATATTTATTCTTTACCTCCCAGGAATACATAGTGATATGCAATAACCTTCATTTGCTTAGCAGTATATTAGTGAATGTGAAAATCTGCCTGCTGTTGTGTTAATTACGTTTTTAATCGAGTCTCTTCATTTGAACAGATAAAGCCACCAGTTATTAGAGATCCCATCTGAACTCAGTAGTTAATAAAGCTGTACTGACCTGTTTAGAAGAGTGTGAAAAGGTGGTAGGGATCTTGAGAGAAATACTTTTTTATTTGAAGCTGAGGTTTATACTTGTTTGTTTTCTTCTTCTTAATTTGTCATGTGGTTGATGCTTGATTTTTGACTGTTAAGCCCGCCTTGCATTTTGGGGAACAAACCCAGCATGGTAATTCCTGATTGATTTTTGGTGGCATTTTGTTTAGGGGATTTGTCATCTCTGTTCATCAGAAGGGCCTTCTCTTTTACTTCCTCATTTTTCTGGTCTGGTTTTGACACGATGGTTACACTGCCACATGAGTTAATGAATATTCTTTATTTTTCTTACTCGCTGGGAAAGTTGTGTAAGGTTGGAATTAACTGGTCTTGGCTTTGTCGATATTGCTTTTTTGTTTCACCTAAAGAGGCTTTATACTCCTTTATTTATAAAGTAACATGAAAGTTGAAATACATTTCTGCATCTGTGTGGGCCCATGAAGCCACTGCTCAGACTAAGGTAGAGGACCTGTGGCGCTTGCTGAGCTAGGCTGAATGAGTATGGGTTTGTGTTCATAGTCGCCATGGGTCATTTATTGATGACTTGTTAATACTGTTGAGTCTTGCTTTGAGAAACGAACTCATTGTGTCAATACAGATGACTTTCTTTTGATTTTTACTGCCCCAAATTGAGAAATGTCCCTACAACTATTCAGAAGAGATTTTGGAGAGAACATTAGGCACTCTTCTTTTATCATAAACACATTTGCTTTCAGTGACAGCATTTTTTTTTAAATTTTTTTTTTGACGTTTATTTTTGAGACAGAGCATGAATGGGGGAGGGTCAGAGAGAGGGAGACACAGAATCTGAAACAGGCTCCAGGCTCTGAGCCGTCAGCACAGAGCCCGACGCGGGGCTCGAACCCATGGACAGTGAGATCGTGACCTGAGCCGAAGTCGGACGCCTAGCCGACTGAGCCACCCAGGCGCCCCAGTGACAGCATTTTTATAGCTCACACAAAACATGGTGTGTATTTTGTTGCCTTGGTGTCGGTAATGAGTTAGTGATCTTACAGGGTTCCTGGGATCAGTATAATTCACATGTGCGTCTCCCTGGTGGCCTACCCTATCATCTTGCATATAGTAAGTGGTCACTAAATATCTACTAATAATGTTTCAAAGCTCCGCCCGCTATGACTGCAGCTTGTCCACTCTACAGTTTCTTCTTACTACCAAACTATAGTTGACTTGCAGTTAAGTCTCTTGCTGGCTCACCTAAGATTTGGGTTAATTCCATTTCTCCCACTGGCATGCTTTTCATTCCAGATTTACTTATCGAAATCCAAACCATCTTAAACGGTCATATTGCCACCCTGTCCTTGATATCCTTTCACAAAGATACACTCTGTCCCACCCCCTTATCTTCCTCTAAGAACCGCAGGAGCTGCCGGGGATGGAGCACCTGAGATGCCAGGCATATTTTATCTGTTATCTCATTGTAATCTCCAAACAGATTGTAAGCCTGCGGAATAAGTTTCCATAGAGGGAGGATAAAAGTTTCCATTGGGAATAAAGGACGGATTACTTTGTCCAGATCACAGATGTAATAAGTGATGGAGTCAATGTGGAGGAAATCTTGCTGCCCAAAGCCTCTTCTCTTTCCATAGTAGTAAAACAAAATTTTTAATGCCTCGTGATTTTCTGTTGTATTAGCATCGTAATTATGATCATACTTATTAGACTGTATGTGTTCGACTTTTGATAAGAGGATAAAATCATGTCACCTTCTTATAAAGTTTGGAATAGTTGAAATATACAGTTGTAAAATTCCTATTTTTACATATAGGAATTATGTAAATTCCCATTAATATCACAAGCAAGGTATTTTGGATAATAAAAACATATTTCATGTTTTTAAAAATGTTTATGGGGCGCTGGGTGGCTCAGTTGGTTAAGCGTCTGACTTCGGCTCGGGTCACGATCTCATGGTTTGTGAGTTTGAGCCCCGTGTCGGGCTCTGTGCTGACAGCTCAGAGCCTGGAGCCCGCTTCAGATTCTGGGTCTCCCTCTCTCTCTGCACTTCACCCACCTGTGCTCTGTCTCTCTCTCAAAAATAAATAAACCGTAAAAAAAAAAATTTTTAATGTTTATGTTGTGAGAGAGGGAGAGAGAGAGAATGCGAGCAGGGGGAGGGGCAGAGAGAGAGGAGGGAGAGAATCCTAAGTAGGCCCAGCACTGTCAGTACAGAGCCCGACACAGAGCTCGGTCCCATGAATCGTGAGATCATGACCTGAGAGGAAATCAAGAGTCAGATGCTTGACTGACTGAATGTTCCTAACGAATATAAACATAAAAATATTTTTAGATACTAGTAAATCAAATCCATGTGTCAAATATTTCATATTTACACCATCAACCTTGAGATATCTGTCCAGTTCCACTTTTTAAACAAATAGTTTTGTATTATTGTCATATCCCATCCAGTACAGACTTGAGATTGGCCAGACCAGTGACTATTAAATTATTTTTCATTTTTGACCAATGAAACTTACACAGAAACAAGTAAGGAAAGTAGGTAAAGCAGAGCTGCCCTAGCCAAAGCAGAGATAAAGGTGAGGGACACGGGAGGCTTTCGACAAACCTGCCCAGGACCCCCTTAATGCCCTGCAGCAGCCCTTGATGGCTCCCTGTGGAAACACCAGTGCTCTAAAAATCACTGCTGTAGCCCAACTTTGTTTTTCTAATGAAAACCAGAGGGGTGTAGTGTGTGTGTGTGTGTGTGTGTGTGTGTGTGTGTGTGTGTGTGAAGTCTTTGAGTCTTAGTTCTTAACTCTTAGTACCTTTGTAATAAACACCCCACAGTGAACTAAAGTCCCTAAAATTTTCTATAAACTGAAACAACAGCAACAAACACAGCCAAAAGGAATCACGTCAAGAGTATCTGGATGAACGGTTGAGAGCAGTGTCTGACCCCTGGTGGTAACCTACAGTTTTAGCCACGTTTGTACAACAAGCAACCTTTCCTTTTCTCCCTGATCTTCCCTTGCTTCTCTTCTCCAGAATGAATGACTCTCTGTCTTCCTCTCTCCCAGCTCCCAAGATGTACTCATTTTCTCACCCTCCTTTTGAGGCCCATCTTTGTTGCTTTCTACCCTATACTCTACATTCTAGTTACTTTTTGCCACTGAATGTATTACACACATCTTCACACGTTTTGCTCGTGTGGTTTCTTCTGCCTGAAGTTCCCTTCTTTCCCTCCTTTCTTAAGAGGCTTCAACTTTCTTTGTTTTTTCAAGAAACAGACAAAAATGCCCCAACTCTTCTCATTCTGACTTGCTGAGCAAAATTACCACTTGGGCATGTGCACTCAGATAACACTGTGTGTGTAATTTTTCCATAATATTTACCACAGAGAATCTTTGCACTCATTTATCTCTCTTTTCTCCCATTAGAGCTCTTTGAGAGGGAGGCCTGTATCATGTTCGTTTTCCGTTTTCCCGTGCCCAGCAGAGACCTGGCCCTTAGCAGGTGCTTTACAAATTGGTGAATAGATGTCTAAGGAAAATGTCCTTAAATATCACACTTCTCCAGTAGGTGCCACCATGCCATAAAAATATTTGGGCCTGACGTTTCCCTATATTTGAGGCATTGAGTTATACAAAATTAAATGAATGCCCTACTTTATCAACCTAACTGATAGGCACTTAGTTAAAATCAAAGGTGGGATGCTGTTGAATTTATTTCTGTGCCGTGAACAGAGTATACCTGAGGTTATGCCTGCACGTGCTTGGGACACAATCTTTACAAGGCTTAGTGTTTAAATAAGGCAGCTTAACATGGCCAAAATGAAGGGCTGATTTGGTAACAGATTTCATTATAAGCATAATGCCTATTTATGTGAGACTTTAGGAATCTGAGGCCGTGATCAAACCATTCGAGAATAAATCAATAGGATGATTTTGGAAGAGTTAGTGAAAATAAGGAAAAGGAACCTATAAGTAAGGAAAAATAAAATTAAAACTACTAAATTCCCCATAGAAACAAATAGCTCGCAAATGTAGAAGATAGAAGAAATGACCATGATTAAGTAAATGCATAATGTGGAAAGATAAAATTACAGTGGCATATTTGTCGAACTGACCGTTTGTAACCTTAGAAGAAAACTACCTCTCTAAATACTCAGCATTTCGTGAGCAAGGCGGAGCAAGCTGACTTAAATTAAAAATAATGAACTCCAAAATCAAGGGTCTTTAGCTCTTTAAAAAAAATACCTGAATTAAAATGTATTTTAGTTACCCTTGCATCTACATAACACCCAGCGCTCAGCACGTCCCCCCGGGGATGACTTTCCGTTTCTGTCTGCTTTCCCACTTCCAGTCTTCAATATGATTTTTTCAAAAACTGAATTCAAGTTAGCATACAGTGTAGTATTGGTTTCAGACGTAGAATTTAGTGATTCATCACTTACATGTAACACCCAGGGCTCAATCCCAACAAGGGCCCTCCTTAATGCCCATCACCCACTTTCCCCACCCCCATCAACCCTCAGTTTTCTGTATTTAAGAGTTTCTTATGGTTTGTCTCCCTGTTTTTACCTTATTTTTCCTTCCCTTCCCCTAAGTTCATCTGTTGTGTTTCTCCAATTCCACATATGAGTGAAATCATGTATCTTTCTCTGACTGACTTATTTCAGTTAGCATAATACCCTCTAGTTCCATCCATGATGTTGCAAAAGGCAAGATTTCATTCTTTTTCATCACCCAGTAGTACTCCATTGTATATGTATACACACACACACACATATATATATATACGTGTATATATATATATATATACACGTATATATATGTATATATATATACGTGTATATATATACACAACACATCTTCTTTATCCATTCATCATTTGGCGGACATTTGGGTTCTTTCCGTAATTTGGCTATTGTCGATAGGCACTGCTATAAACACTGGGGTGCATGTGACCCTTCAAGTCAGCATTTTATATCCTTTGGGTAAATACCCAGTAGTTCAGTTGCTGGGTCATAGGGTGGTTCTATTTGTAATTTTTTTGAGGAACCTCCATACTGTTTTCCACAGTGGCTGCACCAGTTTGCATTCCCACCAACAGTACAAGAGGGTTCCCTTCTCTCCTCATCCTTGCCAATATCTGTTGTTTCCCAAGTTGTTAATTTTAGCCATTCTGGCAGGTGTGAGGTGGTATCTCATTGTGGTTTCTAATAGGACCTCAAAAGGCTCATGGCTTGTATTGTTGGCAGCTTTCTGAAGATGAGAATTTACTTCCTGGCTGGTGTTTGGGAGCCAGTCAACTAGCTAGTTAGGAACCTTAGGAACCCCTGTTGACTCTTAGTGTCTGCCTTTCAGGACAGTTTTTTATTCTCTACTTGGCTCTGTGTGTTACAATTATAATGTATGTTTTTACTTTGTTTTGTTTTTTTAAGAAAGAACTATAAGAGAGAGTCGGTGGCTAGTAATGGTAACAAAAGAAGAGAAATCAAAGGCCTTAAAAATGATTGGTTACTAAATATAATGGTGTAGTGGGCACATGTTATTTTTTCAGTTTTATGTGCTACAGTTTATAGAGTCGGTAATATGCCGCTATATTCAGGGGGTGCAAATGAGTAGAGTCTACCGAATGGATGTAGCACAGGAAACTCCAACAATAAAGAAGATAATGTTGCCTCAACAAAGTCTTCATTGAAGGTGAAATCCCTTATGCTAAACCTTGGGAGGTGATAAGAGTTTGCCAGGTAGAGAGATTTGGGGAAGAACTTCCATTTGCAATGGGATAGCATGAGCAAAAGATCAGTTGATTGGAACACAATGTTCCTGAGTTCAGAGAGTTATAAGTACTTGTTCCTGGCTAAAGACACGTGGCACTTTTCACGCATAATCACTAATCTCAAACATGGTGGGACAGACTTTATATCCATGTCTGCAGCTAAAGAAAATAAGTTCCAGAGAAATTAAATGTATTGCTTCATTACCTAGCCCAAGTTGGGATTCAGCCTCAGGTCTGACCTACTGTAAAACTCTTACTTGTTCCTTTATGTCAAGTTGCAACAGATACAAAAAAAATTAAGAGGAAACTAGAGCATTTTAAAATTCTAAAAGTCGATCTCCCAGCTTGTAACATTTCATTTGATTGTAACAAATGAAAGCAGTAAAGGAATAACACAACCAACCCGAGTCCCTTTTGAACTCATGTGGCTCCACAAAATAATTGAATAAACACACCTTCACATCACTATCATATTGTAAAGCGTACCCAAACTGGTTTCCATTGAATACTTGCTTCAGTTGATTTCTTTTTTCCGTTCTCATTTCTGAATGTTTTTGTGTATGTAGATTTGAATTTGAAGTAGAAAGCCATTTTCTTTTTTTTTTTAATGTTTATTTTTGAGACAGAGAGAGACAGAGCATGAACGGGGGAGGGTCAGAGAGAGAGGAAGACACAGAATCCGTAGCAGGCTCCAGGCTCTGAGCTGTCAGCACAGAGCCCGACGCGGGGCTCTAACTCACGGACCGCGAGATCATGACCTGAGCTGAAGTCGGACGTTTAACTGATTGAGCCACCCAGGCGCCCCTAGAAAGCCATTTTCAAGAAGCCTACACATCCTTGTAAACATTAATAGGAGTCAGAGGTGAAAGGGCTACATGGTTTTAGTCAAAATGGGTTTCCTACTATATTACCAAGTCAGAACACATGAGCAAAGAACACTATGGGATATCATGTTTAAATTAAATAATCAGTGGTCATTATTTTTCTTGGGAAATGTAAATATTCCTTAAAGCTATGATTTGGGGGGCACCTGGTTGGCTCAGTCGGTTAAGCATCCAACTTCGGCTCAGCTCAGGGTCTCGTGGTTCGTGAGTTCAAGCCCCATGTGGGGCTCTGTGATGACAGCTCAGAGCCTGGAGCCTGCTTCACATTCTGTCTCTCTTTCTCTCCCTCTCCCCTGCTGATGCCCTGTCTCTCTCAAGAATAAATAAATAAATCTTTAAAAATTAAAAAAAACCCTATGATTTGGTTTTATTTTTTAATTATGAGACTAGATATTAACACAGATTATAAGACTGTAAGATTTCAGGTTTGACTGGGCTGATGACTAGCAAGTCAATAGGAGGGAGAAACTGTTGGTTGTTGGTCAGACCTTATGCGGATCCAGAGATTGTAGCAGAGTGGAGGGAACGAGGTCGACTGGGAGGAGTGGATGGCTAATTATTGAATTCCAGAAGAATTATAAAAGTTTGGAGGTGAAAAGAAGACAATTCCATGTCAGAAGACAAGAGGCATAGTCAAAGTGCTATGGAGGGGGCCATGAGGCAAAATATTTATCAATAAGAGATACAATATTCCTCTGGTTCTTTTTCAGTCATACGGAAGAAGCCATCTGTAACCACCCTGCCTCTTCAACTTACTCTTTGTCCCGTCACCTTTTCACTTTGTTCATAAAATTGACTGTGTCAGAAATTATCTTATTTATGAATTTATTTACTTAGCTGTTTATTTGTTATTCTGTGACTTTGCCCGCTAAATGTAAGCACCACGTGGTCAGCACTGTAGTTCATGTTAACTTCTTGTCCCCGCCCCCCCCCCCCCACACCACATGGAACACTTCATGCTACAAAGGATGCAACTCTTATATACACAGTTTGTGAATAATTGAGTATGTTAATACACCATTTGTGACATTTCAAATATTAATATTAACATTAGTCAATATTTATAAAGTACTTAAAACAGGTCCTTGCATATAGTACAATAAATGTTTGTTATCTAAGTGAATATCTTCCTAATATGAACTAACCAATCTCCCTGAAACTAAATTAAAATCCCTTCTGATAAATAAGATAGACATTGAATTTTATATTCAGATCATCAGGTCCACGATTAATAGTTAATGCTCCTTAGCAGAATTCCTGACCGTAAGTGGTTTTGTTTGATTTTAGGGAACTTATGGGAAATTAAGTCTTTGGCCTTAACTGAATCCCTGTCTTTAGTTTATACCCAAGAAAGAGAAATGCAAAATAGTTGTCTTTCCCTTATACTTCGTGACGTATTGTTATTCTTTTTTTTTTTCTAATGTTTATTTATTTATTTTGAGAAAGAGAAAGAGCGCACACATGGCAGAGAGAGAGGGAGAGAGAATCCCAGGAGGCTTGGTGCTGCAGAGCCTGCCGCGGGGCTTGATCTCACAGATGATGAGATGATGACCTGAGCCGAAATCAAGAGCCAGGTGCTCAAGTGAGCCACCCAGGCACCTCGCTCAACATTTTGTAGTTCTTGTCAGAACATATTGAACTATAATTGGCTGTTTGACAGCGTAAACCTTCTTGGAGCGCAGGCTTCGTGAGAACGAGCAACAGCTTCTCACTGGTCGTTGTTATATACTGAGAATTCAGCACAGTGGCTGGCGTAAGGTAGGTGTCCCAAAATGTTTAATGAAATACTGTGCTAATGGGGAGAGGAAGGAGGCATACTTTTAGAATCCATCTGAATCCTCACATCAAGACAGATCGGGCGGCTTGATAGATGCCAAAACTACAACCTATGGACAAGGTTGAAATGCCCGGTTCTTGTAAAAAGTGAAAAGCAAGAAAAGGAAACAGGGGCTGGAGGAGAATCCTATATAATGAAAGCAATTTAAAAGACATCAGTTTTTAAAAGTAGACGTGCCTAAGGAAGCTCGCTTGAATAAAACCCTCAAGAAATGCAAAGACGGAATGACTGTATGTTAGCATTGGTACGGAGCCGTCGTGGGGACGGGGAACATGGTAGAAAGCCTTTGGGTATGAGTGGAAAATTAATTTATCTTATAATTCACTAAGTTGTATACTGTGTGTAGTTGTCTGTATCTTCTGTTTTATTTTACAATAAAAAGGTCAAAAAATTACCATGTCACAGGAGCTTAGGCAAATAGATCACAAAGCGTCTAGAAAGGTCGAGTGATACATAATATGTGCTGCAGAAGCATTACAAATCATCCACTGATTACTCTCGTACGTATGACGCTGCTCTAGATTCTGGCTGTTGTCTCCAGCCCGATTTCTTCAGTAAATCTCAGATCCCCTGGCTTTGACAGAGGACTGAGAAATCTGTTTAGCATGAATATTAATTCCTCTGTTGGATGCCATGTTTTGGTGATATTTTTCACCAGCAAACTGTTTACAGTGTGGCTCCTGTGGGTTGGGGCCCTAGCCTAGGTGTTTGAAACAAAAAGAGGGGGTTGGAATGATTCCTCTGCACAAAGGGCATATAAAGTATAGTTACAAAGTGAGATCCCCCCCCCCCCCCATTTCATACACATTAAATTTCATTGACATGTTCCTTAATTCTCAACATGGAACCTCTGGACTTCCACAAACTTCAAAAAAAAATATTTTACGGGGCATAAATGTCTTTGAATGTATTTTAACCTAAGAAGTCCAAAGGCAGAATGAATTTGTGCCCTGATAATGCTGAACAAGTCTTTAGTTGACATTAATCAAATCGTATCAGTCTCTTTGTTTTTGTTTTTGTTTTTGTTTTTTTTTTTTTTGGTCTTTTGCTTTTGAATAATATTAGATAAAGTGTGATACCTGTTATTTCTCAATAAAAAGAAATACTGTTTTGCAATGTATACAAATAGGGAATCAGTATGTTATACATCTAAAACTAATATAATGCTATATGTCCATATCCCTCAGTTGAAAAAGTTAGAAGTATTTCCTTGTAGTAAGTAGTAAGAGTGTAGGGGTGAATTAACTTTACTGAGCAACTAATAAGCCATTTCTTAATGTTGTGGGGTTAGCTCTAGGTCTACATCTTGCATTTTCATGGCAAGCCTCTCAAGTAGTTGCTGTGTTGTTCCAGTGGTTGGGATTTGCCCGAGAACATTCCCAAAATTAGGTGGTGGAGCTGAAGTGTGAGCCAGAGCTTCTGTCTCCAGGTCCCACGTTGGTCCTTCCAACCAGGTCACTAAGGGGCAGATGCCAGCATCCTTGTCTTGTGTTTACACCAGACATCGATAGCCTTTTAAAGTTCTAGATCCTATTAAAATGCTAATGGAGGAGGAGCCCTCTTTTTCATTCTCATCAGCTCTTTCTCTAGGGAAGAGCTGAGGATTTAATAAACTAACACCTTTCCTTTGAGTTGGTTTCTTTAACTTTCATTTCCTTTCATCTCTGAGCTTTAGATGTATTAGTGATTGAGATTAACTCAACAATAATTTCCAGACATCACCATCCCTCTATGGCAGTCTTTCACTTTACCGTTAAACCCTATGAAATTAAATCTGTCCGGGTAAGTCCAACGAAAGATGGCAGTAAGAGAAGGTGAAAATAAGGAAAAGATTCAAAAGAACGGCTGATTTAGCAAGCTGCCGCCTTCCATTGTTTTATTTCCCCCAGAGCAAAAAAAAAAAAAAAAAAAAAAAAAAAAAAAAAGCTATGATCAATGCCCTTGCCTCTGCCCAGCTAGCACCTTGCTGGAGAGCAGACGGGGTTAAACATATACAGGCAGAACTTTTGCCTTTACTTGATGCTAAGGACAAATCATCAGCCGTGCAAATACCACAAGCAGGGGAACTGTTAGCCATACATGTACTAATTACTCAAGTACTGACTACAGCAGCAGGCGGCAGCATGCTAATTGGGTATTGTTTGGGAACACTTGAATTTGGGGATCACTTTAATCCTTTCCTAAACCCCCTTACTCTCTTAAATAATCTTTACTCATTTTCTCTGGCCAGAAAAAACTTAAGCTATCAAAATATAGGCTCAGGCAGCATAGTAAGCAAAACAGGAGGAGGAGGGGAAGTGAGAAGAAGAAAGATATTTTCCAACTCAAACCTAGTGCTGATCACATTTCCTGTACACAGGTCATTTCCTGTACACATGGACTTGTGTGCATTTTTCCTTCGTGCACCTAAGAAAGCTGAGATTCGCCATTTACCCCTTTCTTAAGATTCTGAATTGTCCTGAATTAATATCAGAAGCAGAGAGGGTACATTTCCGTTTTAAGTCTGCAGCTCTCATCCGGTTCCTAACTCTCCTTCCTTCCTCTCAGCCCATACAACGGGTGAGCCAACTAAGACCCCTGGTGACTCAAAACAATCTTACAGTTAGGAAATTCTGGTCTGTCTGTGTGGGACTTTTGCCCTTGAAATTAAGTGATTTAACCTGCTGAAGAGAAAGCTTTTTGAAAATAAATATAAAAGTAAGAACTTAGCAATGTAAAACTAGGAATGCCAAGGTTACAATTAGCCAGTATCAGCACCTTTCTATTAATAACTGTCTGCCTGTGTTAGTCATGGAAGGAAGCATCCTTTCTATTTCTGCCAGCTGGCCATGGTTCTTCAGGGGGTTCCTAAGTCTCCTGTCCTCTCCTCCTGCTGTATGTATTACAAGGCTATACAACGATCAGCCCATTGTGTGGCCAGAAAGCTCACTCATGAACTGTGCTTTCTCAGTGGGAATTTCTGAATTTTCGCATGACTCTAATTCACAGTCTAAATGCTTCAGGTATCTGTAGATTATCGTTGAACATAAAGGCAAATTGGAAAGAAGTACATCAAAAGTTCTGAAGGTAAAAGTTAATTTACCCTCTAAGAAAACTCCAATGAAATCTCTCTGCGTCCAAAGTGGCGAAGTCACTGTGAGCAGGTTCTCGCACAGCCTTTGGAGAAAACAACAGAAGACCTCCACTTTGATTCACTTTGCACCTAACAACTTTACGTGATATTCAAATATATGATAATGTATAGCATCATGGATGCACAGGGCAGTCAACTCCAGGAAGCCTTGCCAGCCACTAAGTCTAGACTGGCTCTTCAAGTCATTCGTGCCCAACGGAAGGCACAGGAAAAGTCTCAGAATCAATAGGAACGTTTCTGAGTGACCAGCAGTGAGGTATAGTTATAAAAATTTAGCATTAGGAGGATGAACAAAGCATCTAGGATTAGATTTTAGTAAGTGATGAGGATGGCGAGTAGCTAATTAGGAGTTAAGAGTCAGTGAAAGGACCAAATGATCAAACTGTTCATTTTAATTGGTAAATGAAATACGCTTCATTCATATGATAGAGTCCCAAGTCATCAATTGAAAAAGAAATACTAATAAAGGGTAGCATTCCAATATCACAGAAAGGGAGACAGATTCACTGACAAGGATATCATCTCACAGATGATTTTGAATGAGAAATTGCAGAACAGAACGATCTCAATTCTGTGTGTGTGTGTGTGTGTGTAGGTTTTATTGTTCACACTCAAAGAAATGTAAAAATCACTCTTCTAGAAAAACAAAATGCTCAGAGCTAATAACCACGGGTGACCATGTTGACAATTGGCTGTCACAAGTGACTTCAAGTTCCAGGGGAGCCTTTCTAATGTTGTTCTGAGATTTTTGATTCATACCAAATGTGGAGAATTTCAAATTACAACCAGTGTAATCCCTTCATTAAATCCTAGAATTTAGATGACTTTTCGATTTTATGTGAGCTTGTAAGTGTGTTTGAAATGAACCAAAGTATGCTGGCTCTACCTCTGTCTTGTGCTGCACTCTTCGGTAGACCAATGAATAATGGAACAGCGATGATGAAATAATCATGGGAAACTAAAAAATAAGATATTGCTCATTATGACACATACCCATCTAAAGATAAAGGCAAACCATATACTGGCACAGATAATCCGTTGTGTCCATTCAGATTACCCATGTGGACTACAACACCATGGTTGTTTCTAGGAATCCTGCGTAGTTATGAAGAAGACTATAGTTACTGGCATTACCATGTGTCACCATCAGCGAGATTCATTGCGAGAGTCTAGTCAAAAACATGCCATGAAAATTCTTTGGCTTCCGTAATTCTCGAGTCGTACTTAGCAAATGATTGAGTGTGAAGTTCTTACGTGGAGAAGTGTTGTTATTTTTATCAGTGGATACCTGACTAATTGTAGAAGAACACTGCGTTGACTGACGGAGGGAAAAGATAGAATTTTGCCCAAGAGCAATGATGCAAATCTCCCTAAAATCTAACATCCTAGAAATGGAAAATGGAGCCCTGCAGTAAGGAGTTCCACAAGCCTTTCTCTCTGCCTTAGGTTGACACCACCTTCTTCTGTGTCTCTGTTTATTCCTAGAATGCAGTCCCAACAGTACCTGCAGCAGCGTCGAAAATTTGCAGCTGTCTTCCTGGCATTCATTTTCATTCTGGCAGCCGTGGACACGGCTGAAGCGGGGAAGAAAGAGAAACCAGGTAAGCAGTAGGGTTATGAAGGCAAGACTGTTTATGGATTAACATCCATCTGATCCAACTTCCTGGTTTTTGTCCTCCCTCCCTCCCTCCCTTCCTTCTTTCCAAGTATTTAGAAGAATCTAAGGGACACCCCCACCCCCATCGATCTCCCCTCCACCAGTCCTAAAATATAGATGATGATTATTAACATAATGATCATATTAGTAGCTACTCTGTACGGAACACTGACCAGCAAGTAGGTGTTTTATTTGTGTTGTCTCTCTCCCTCAAAGAGAGTCCTGCAAGGAATTTTTGTTGTATGTTATCTTAATAAAGGGGGAAACTGAAGCTCAGAGCAGTATAGCACCTTTTCTATGTCACTTCCAGTGTCAAAAATAGCAGGCTGTAGGGCTGGGAGTCTGTTTAGGTCTGTGATCCACCTCATTCATCTTACATTATTCCATCTCTACGACAGAGAAAGGAACATTGACTTGCCTTACAAGTCATTGACTAGCCTTACAAATGGCTAATCTGACAGCCATTACTTCTAACAGAATGTTTCTTGATTTTTTCGTTTCACTGTTTTTGACCATCCTTTACAGAAGTGTTTGCTTCTAAAAGGAGCTGTCATTAAATCACTTGTACAGTCCCTAGCACATGGTAAGAGTTCAGTTAACGTTCTGTCTCCTTCAGTTTTCCTTGTCCCTTCTCTGGATCATTCGTTGAGCCAATCATCTGGCTAAGATGTATCAAGTTGCCAGTATTTACTGGACAGCGAAGAAGGAGGTAGAAAGCACAGACCTCACAACCTCACGCCCTGGAATGAGCTTTGTTAGAGGAATCAGGGTTTTCCAGGTGTTGACTGTTCTTCCTTCCTTTCTTCCTTCCAGAAAAAAAAGTGAAGAAGTCTGACTGTGGAGAATGGCAGTGGAGTGTGTGTGTGCCCACCAGCGGGGACTGTGGGCTGGGCACCCGAGAGGGCACCCGGACTGGAGCTGAGTGTAAGCAAACCATGAAGACCCAGAGATGTAAGATCCCCTGCAACTGGAAAAAGCAATTTGGAGGTAAGTCCCGCTCCTGTTGTCCTGTTGGTTAAATCGTATGCTCTGCGATAATGCTTGCATTTTTTCCCTCAGATATTTTTTGGGTTTTTTTTTTTTTTTTGAGGTTGACTGCTATTTATTTATTTATTTATTTATTTCGAATAGCACTCCCCACCTCCATCACCTGTGACAACTAAAAATGTCTCAGGTATTGCCAGATGACCCTTGGGGTCAAACAGTCCCAGATCAAGAACCACTGCTGTACCAGTCAGGACGTAAACTATATACCCTTGACCCCTCCTAAGGGTGCATCGATCTCTCTTCTTTCCTCTTCTTTGATTTCTCATTCTTTTTTCCTTCCTTCTCACTTCTCTTGTTTATTCTCCTCCTTCTCCAGACCGCTTTCTGTGACTTTCAGGCCTCCTCTCCGTTTCCATCTTTCTCCACCATCCACAGTGATTAATAGACTGACTTCTCAATTCCAGCAAGACTGTTTATAGCCACTTTTCACAGACTTTTCTCTCATTGACTATTGCCATGCTCCTGCTGGCCTCATCTGCCTATTTGGGAAGGAGTCCTTCAATACTTCCAACCTTTTTTGTTTGTTTGTTTGTTTTAGAGATCATGAGCAGGGGAGAGGGGCAGGAGGGAGAGAGGAGAGAGGACAGAGAGAGAGAGACACTTAAGCAGGCCCCAAGCTCAGCACGGTGCTAAAGCAGGGCTCAATCCCACGACCCTGAGATCGTGACCTGAGCCAAAATCAAGAGTCGGACGCTCAACTGACTGAGCCACCCAGGCACCCCAACACTTCCAACTTTTAAACCCACTATTGAACATCCAGATTACCTGTTTCTTCCACATTCCAGACTTTCTGTCTCTCTTGGCCATGGTAGTTCACAATGCCCCAATCGTTCTTACTGTTTGCGGAAATGTATTCTGACCTGTAAGTCAGTGAAGAAGGACAATGGGTATACTCGCTGTATTTTTTTTCTTTCTCTATAACCTTTGGGGTACTTTTTATGAATGGTGGTAACTTCTATAAGGGCACTGTGAAATTCAGATACATTTGGTCTTACATATACATGGGTCCCCTAAAGACCCTACGGAAAGTTTTCAAAAGTATGTCTTAAAGAACGTATACCTAGACTTTATAAAGAACTCTCAAAACTAAGAATCCAATTAGAAGGTGGGTAAAAGATAGGGACAAACATTTTACCATAGGCAAAATACAGGTGGCAAATAAACAACTGAAAAAAGTGTTGAACTTCTTTTCCCTGTTAGGGAAAAGGAAGTGAAAACCAGTGAGATGTCACTGTATACTACGCATCCATCAGAACAACTAAAATTACAAATAACACCAAAGGCTAGAGAGGATGTAGGGAAACTAGATCACTCATACTTTGCCGATGGAAATGTAAAGCGGTATAGCCACATTAAAAAAAAAAAAAAAAGAGGATGGCAGTCTTGTTGTAAGACCAAACATCTGTTTACCATATAATGCAGGCTTCACTTTTGGCCATTTACCCTAGAAGAATGAAAACTTCCATTGCTATAAAACTCTGTACATGGATAGTAAAGAGCAGCTTTATTTATGACAGCTAAAACCTGGAAACAACCCAGATTTCCTTCAATGGGTGAGTGCTGAAACCATAATACATTCCCATCCCACCATGGGATACTACCCGGCAATAAAGAGAAACTCACTGTTGAAACACACAACTTGGATGGACACCCAGGAAATTATGCTGCGTGAAAAAAGCCAATCTCAAAAGGTTACCTACTGTATGATTCTATTTACATAACATGTGTGTGTTTGTTTGTTTGTTTGTTTGTTTGTTTAGAGTGAGAGGCAGGGCAGAGGGGAGGAGGGGGAGAGAGGAAATTTTAAGCGGGCTCCATGCTCAGTGCAGAGTCTGACAGGAGGCTCGATCCTACAACCCTGGGAACATGACCTGAGCCGAAATCAAGTCGGACGCTCAACCAACTGAGCCACCCAGGCGCCCCTACGTAACGTTCTTAACATGACAAAATTATAGAGATGGAGAATGGATGAGTGATTGCCAGGGGTTAAGGAGATCGAGAAGGGAGGAAGATGCCTAGGCTAAGGCTAGGAAAGGTTTCACCCGAAGGACTCCTGTGTTGGAGATCTTTTGTATGTTAATGGTATTGATATTCACTCATATCTGCACATGTGGCCAAGTCGCAGGGAACTAAATGTGTGCACACATGCATATACACAAATGAGTGCGCGTGAAATTGGCAGGGCCTGAATAACTTTTGTGGAATGTATCCCTGTTCATTTCCTGGTTGCGCCAGCGGGCTCTGGTTATGTAAGATCATCACAATTGAGGGAAATTGGCTGAAGGATCTAGGGATCTTTCTATATTACTTCTTACAACTGCATGTGAATCTATAATCCTCTCACTGCAGAAAGTGAAAAACAAAAGTGTGCCTACTTCTCTGGCACTCCTAGAGGAGCTCAAAGATTTCTGTTTGGTCCTACCCTGCCTTTAGCGGAGTGCAAATACCAGTTCCAGGCCTGGGGAGAATGTGACCTGAATACCGCCTTGAAGACCAGGACCGGAAGTCTGAAGCGAGCCCTCCACAATGCCGACTGCCAGAAGACAGTCACTATCTCCAAGCCCTGTGGCAAGCTGACTAAGCCCAAACCTCAAGGTAGGTCCCTGTCGTCATGCCCTACTTGTCATAGGCACACACTGATAGACTCCGGCAGGATCCTCAGATGTGGTAACTCCGATTTTCGAAAGGGGGATCTTAGGCGAATTACCTTCGTAGAGAGATTGAAAACACGCTGTATTTGGAGCGTCACGCCAGTGCTTTTCAGGAGGCAGCTGAGTTCAAATTGGAGTCCTTTGCACAGAAGGGGAGTGGGGGCTGGGATGGGAACAGGCTCCCAGCACAAATCAACAACTTAGCAGAATGGGCCAATTAAGACAGTTGTCATATGGTGACTATATATTCCAAGCCCTAAACTGGGGCTGCCTCCTGACAAGTATGAACACATTTATGAAGATCATGAAGCAGAAAATTTAAAATCAGATCTCTCCTAGATTATGCAACATACAGAGTTTTCATGAAGTCAGCTACTTTATTTTACATTTTTCCTTTCTCTGCTGCATAAGTTGATAGGTCCCATATTTCTTATCCTTCGTTCAGAGCCTTTATATTTTTTTTAGTTGGATGTTTACCACCTTACATTTATCATGGAATTTTTAAATTATGTAGAACCGTCTTCCTGTTTGCTCCCAGAAAGTTACACTCTGCTCCCATGCCGGGGAAGGTAAACCAAAACAAATATCCCAGGCGTGGTTTCGTACAAATGGAATCCCAGCTGAGGGGGGACAAGGAGGTGTTAAACTCTCATTTCACTATGGGCTGAGCTATGCCCCTCCCTCGTCAATTCAAATGTTCACGTTCTAACCCTCAGTACCCCAGAATGTGACTGTGTTAGGAGACCAGGCCTTTAAAGAGGTAAAGTTAAATGGAGATGTATGAGTGGGCCCCAGCCCAATCTGGCATACAGAAAAAGGAGATTAGGACACAGACACATACAGAGGGAAAACCATACAAAGACATAGGGAAGAGATGGCCATCTACGAGCCAACGAGACACGTCTCAGAATAAATGAACACTGCTGACAGTCGATCTCCAACCTCTGGCCTGTAGAACTCTGAGAAAATTCTCTTGTTGAAGCCACCCACTCGGTGGTACGAGGCATGGCAGCCTTCACAAATAAACACAGCATGTCTCAGGGAACTCTCAACTGTCTCCTTGGCCTCTGCCCACATTTGAGCTCTAAATGGACCTGCAGATACACACTGGTCAGATTAAATGCAAGGAGACACTCAGAAAAATGAACACGAAACCCTCATAAATGAAAATAGAAGAAAAAATGCCTCCGGAAGTCAGGATTGACTAGCTAGCTGCTAATAGGCAGAAAGGACTCATGTTATAGGCCTTTGGTCTCTGATGGAGTTGTCCATGGACATGGTTACCCACAACTGCGGGGTGGCTGGAATCTAGGATTCAGGATGCCCCCTTTCCAGATCATGGGAATCTGCTGGTCGTGGTGAAAGGCATGATGTGGGGCTGGAGTCAGTGTCCGAGTGTGGGTGCCAACTTTGTAAGTGTTGCTTGTCTGGAGACAACTACACAGATCTGATGAAAATTGGTGGCCATATCTATCCAGTGAGACATTTCCAAAACCAGAAGAACTCAGAGATACAGTTTTCAAATTAATTTATTTGTAAGCCAGTCAGAGAGGGGCGCCTAGGTGGCTCAGGCGCTTAAGTGTCCAACTTCCGCTCAGGTCATGATCTCACACTTCATGAGTTGGAGCCCCATGTCAGGCTCTGTGCTGACAGCTCAGAGTCTGGAGCCTGCTTCAGATTCTCTGTCTCCCTCTCTCTCTTTCTGCCCTCCCCTGTACATGCTCTCTCCCTCTCTCTGTCTCAAAAATAAGTAAGCATTAAAAAAAAAAGCCAGAGAACCCAAATACTCAGCATAAGTAGAGAGTGGGAAGGAAAAGGAATTAAAGAAGTCTCCATACTACACCACAGTGGTTCTCCATCTGGCCTGAGCATTAGAATTTTCTCTGAGAACTTATAAAAATCCCAGTGCCCAGGCATAACCCAGACCAACCAGATCAGCATCACTACCTTTGAAAATTAAGATGCTCCTAAAAAGATTTCATTATCAGCCGCAATGTAGAAATACTGCGCTAATATGAAGTTCATAGAGACCACACATAGGCATGTACACAATCTGTTTTTGTTTTTTCCTCTGGGTGAGAGAAACTTGAGTTTAATAAATAGGGGAAGAAAAAATGAGAGAAGGATTAGGTGGTAGGTGGTGGGGGGCGGTGCTGGGTAGATATGGAAAATGTTGAAAAGTTTGGAATAAATCGGACAAAGTGGGGACATGATTCACAAAGACCCTTCAGGACATTTGGTAATTCACTAAGTGAGGACTTCTTTTGGCTGGTGGATAGTTGACCTTTTACATTTTTACATTTTCTCATCTAGTGATACCTAATCAAGGTTAAAAGTTTGGCTCAGGCTTTCACTTTGAAAACTGGCGGTGAAAATATTTCAAGTTGGTAAACATTTAATTTGTTGACCTATCAAAAATTAAGCTATATGATTAATTGAAAATGGGATTAGCCTGAGTGAGTTATATATTTCACAGTACTATGTAAAGCCCAACACTGATGTGCAAAGGTGACTCGCAAATGGAAGAATACACGTGCTAGAGCATGATTTCTTCTTCCTATAATTTTGATTCCAGTTCAGTTAATATACCATGTTCTGTTAGTTTCGGGTGTACCGTACAGTGATTCAACACTTCCATACATTACCCAATGCTCATGTAATCGCACTCCTTAATCCCCATCGCCTGTGTCACCTTCCCCACACCCCCCCACCCTCACCCTCACCTTCCTCTCTGGTACATTTCAGAGTGGTTTTTGGTTTGTCTCTTTTGTTTCTTTGCTTGTTTTCTTTCTTAAAGTCCACATATAAGTGAAATCATATGGCATTTGTCTTTTCTCTGACTTCTTTTGCTTAGCATAATGCTCTCTGGCTCCATCTTGCAAATAGCAAGATTCCATTCTTTTTTTATGGCAGAAAAATAATCCCCTGTGTATATTCACCACCTCTTTTTTTTTTTTATCTACTCATCAATCGATGGACATTGGTTTGCTTCCATATCTTGGCTATTGTAGATAATGCTACTATATACACGTAGGGGTGCGTATATCCCTTTAAACCAGTGTTTTTGTACTCTGGGTAAATACCTAGTAGTGTAATTACTGGATCAAAGGGTAATTGTATTTGTAAGTTTTTGAGGAATCTCCATATTGTTTTCCACAGTGGCTGCACCAGTTTGCATTCCCACCAAGAGTGCAAAAGGGTTCCTTCTTCACGTCCTCACCAACACTTGTTATTTCTTGTGTTTTTGATTTTAGCCATTCTGACAGGTGTGAGGTGATGAGGACTCATTGTGGTTTTGATTTGCACTTCCCCGAAGATGAGTGGTGTTGAGCATTTTTCATGTGTCTGTTGGCCATTTGTATGTCTTCTTTGGAGACATGTCTGTTCATGGGTTCTGTCCATTTTTAATTGGATTATTTGTTTTTTGGGTGTTGAGTTGTATAAGTTCCTTTTTGGATACTAACCCTTTATTGGATATGTCATTGACAAATATCTTCTGCCATTCAGTGGGTTGTCTTTTAGTCTTGTTGACTGTTTCCTTTACTGTGCAAAAGCTTTTCATTTTGATGTCGTCCCACTAGTGTATTTTTGCTTTTGTGTCCCTTGCCTCCGGAGACGTATCTAGAAAAATGTTGTTACGGCTGATGTCAGAGAAATGACTGGGCTCTCTAGAACATTATTTCTGTAACTGTTCTGGTACACATCTACCAGAGTATAACTTTCAGGAGGACAGGGACCTGACCGGTTTTGTTCTCCACTGTATCCCTTTTGCCTAGAACAAGGGGTAGGACATAATAGGTGCTGATTAAATGCGTGTATGACAGATAAATGCTAGAAGAAAAAAAAAAGGTTTCACACATTAAACTTACAAATGTGGAAGCTGCAGTAGTTATTTACGTGATATTTTCATTAAGTTATACAATTATAAATTATGTTCTTCCTTTCTTGAGGAAAGAATAACCCATCAGGGCTTCCTGCTATTTTAGCTCAGGACATGAACAGGAAAGAGGGAGATAGCGAACCCACTCGTTTTGAGTCAGGCACTGTGATAGGTACTTCTCATTTCAGCTTCAAAGCTGTTCTGGGCAGTGCATTGTATTTATCCTACTTTAGATCTGAGAACGCACACGCCCAGAGAGGTTAAGCCACTTGCCTCACGTTTCACAGCTTCTAAGTGGTGATTCAAATTTAAAGTCAGACTGACACCAAAGACCCAGTGCCTTTTCAACTGCACCATGCTTCCCCTGGGTATTATAAATTCATGAAACTTTGGTCACGTTAGATAAATCCCAATGTCTAGGATCATTACCTTGTCTGTCATCTGATGTAACCCTGATAGAATAAGTGAGGACAGAAAACCTCAGTGATTCTTCTAAATCCACTCTGTTGTTTAGGAATAGAATCAGCTCCATGTTTCCTTCTTTTGTGACTCTATTTTCCTCCTTTGTAGCCCGGTCACTGAACTCATAGCCAGAAAGTACTTTTTTCCCACCACTGTCTTTCTCATCAAACACATCATCGGGTTCTGGTCTTTTGTCTGCTTTTTTTTTCCCCATTGTTTTTTAAACATTTATTTATTTTTTGAGGGACAGAGACAGAGTACGAGCAGAGGAGGGGCTCCAGGCTCTGAACTGTCAGCACAGAGCCCGATGCCAGGGCTTGAACCCACGAACCATGAGATCGTGACCTGAGCCAAAGTCAGACGCTTAACTGACTAAGCCACCCAGGAGCCCCTGTCTGCTTTTTTAAAAAATCTGTTTGTTTCATAAAACTTGTTGGTTGGATTTCTGTCCTCTTCTGTTTTGGAAAATGGTAGTGGCTTAATATGCAAACTGCGTGACTTTCAGTGTGGAAAACATGTTCTTTAAATTTCAGAATGGAACATAAAGGTATTGGTAAGGCTGTGATTACCAGGCATTAAACTGAGGAAACTGGAGGGTATTGTTGTGACTTGATTCCTAATAAGGCCAAAAATTTAGAAGACTTGCTGGGGAGAGAGGGCCCTTAACATCGAGAAGTGGTACCTTGAACTCTAGGAAATTACTAAATATCCCACTTGGTTTGGTTAAAAATTGCCTTAAAATTCACCACACTCCAGTCTATTGGATAGAAGTGGTTCTTCCTTTTGCTATGTCAGTATCATACAAACTCCACACTCTGGCCTTGGGACAATTTCAGTGATACTAGATATGAAGTTAGAAACTCTTATCAAAAGATTCTCTTGTGTTGGAGCCCCACTTAATCCGAGGAGAGGTTTTTGTCATCCACTTCTGTATTTTATACCCAGAAGGAGAGAGAATATCGATATTCTTGTGTAGACATAAGAATTGAAAGGTGCATGACTAGAGTATAGCTTTCTTGGGGATGGGGACAGGACTGCTCTGGGGAGGTCACTGAGTGAAAGATTATAACTGGAATCTTCTGAATTGCGGTCAGAATCGGCCAGGGATAAATTGGCGAGCAATTGTGTTGGGCACTTGAGATTTTAATTTCTTAGGAAAAGAGGTTGAGAGTATTAATTACAATTACTAATTCAAGAAACCCTGTATCTGTGAGGGTTTTTAGCTGCAGCAAGATCACTACTGTAGCTAGTTAAGCAGAAAGGGGGTTATTCAAGGGTATTATATAGCTCACTAGAATTTCCAGAAGGGCCAGAAGATTTGAGTTGGATCCAATAATATTACAGCAGAAGGCAACAGAACTAAGAGAAATGTCTAATCATGCCAAACGTGACTGATGTAGCAGAAACCCTGCTGCTAAAATTACCCACAGTTCAGCACACGTGCTAAGAACTGAACACTGGAAACACCATACCTGTGCCCTCAAAACTAGTTACGTCTGCTCCTTTCTTGCCCAAATACCCAATCTCCCCACATTTGGCCCCTTTTTTTCTGGTTGCTGACCGCTACCTCTAAGACTCAAAACGTGCCTACTTGATGGAAACTGGGCCACATATAAAATCCTCCTGCAAGGGACTCTGGGAAATATGTCTTTAACTTTCAAAACTCTGCCTGTAAGTGTGAGAAGAGGAGCTGAAGGGGTCTTGAGTTGGTATTGAGTGAGCAGTCGGCCAGGGAGTGTGCGGGAATGTTGGAATGTGTTGAAGTACGCGACCAAACCGAACCTAACCCTTACTCGTATTGATGACATTTCTTGGAGAAGTAGCTAAGAGTATCCTCTATTGGTGTAAAGAGAGTTGGGTCTCTCCTTGTCGGAACCACCAGGAGGTGTTTTTTGTTGAGTCATTACACTCTTTTCAGTTTGAACAAAATCTGCGGGGATGACTGAGCTGTGGACAAGTAATAAAAAAGTAGGAATCATGGCCAGTCTGTGCTGACAGTGCTGCTTACCTGATCAGAGCAGAGAAGCCTTCAGAGGGCAAATAACCTGTCTCTAAATCACAGTGTTTCTCAGTAGTCCCCTTGGAGAACGGGCTTACTATAGAATTAGAAGATGGCCACCTGTGAGAGAGCTGTGGCCCTATGGGCAGGCCTGTCTGTGTGAGCAGGTGCAGCCCAGTGGAGTAGGCTTCTGGTGGTTATCACTGGAGTGCAGAGGCTAAGCTGAGGCTGAGTAGGGGCTTGTGCAGAAGGCTTTCATACAAGCTGAGATTTTCCTAGGGACTGCTGCAGCTGATGTGGCCTAGTGATTATCTTAGAACATTCTAGAATCTTGACCTGTTGAAATGGAAATTATTAGCTGTTCCTATTTAAACAAGACACGTGAATAAAGGATATTGTGGGGTACCTGGGTGACTCAGCTAAGCGTCTGTCCATTTGGGTCATGATTTCATGGTTCGTGGGATTGAGCCCAATGTTGGGATCCAAGCCCTGCTTGGGATTCTCTGTCTCTCAAAAAAAAATGGGGGTATTGTGAACCCTTTTTTTTTTATATTGACAGGCCAGATGACATTTGTGTCAGCCTCCAAGTTTGCCTGGCAGAAGGGTACTGTGGGACAGGCAGAGGTGGGAGCACATGAGCGGGTGTCTGTGCTACAGGTTGGTCAGGGAACAATGTCAGTCCTCCTGCTGTCCTGTCCACCAGTTCGTGCTCTGCTGTTACCAGATCCTCCTTAAATTCCCCTGCTCATGAGAACCCCAGTTCCTTTTTTTTCCTTCCTAGCTATTTCTAAAAGTTTTGCCATCTCGCTCCTCTTTTTTTGGACAGTTGCCTGGCTCTCTCTTAGGTCTGACAATTTGTCTTTAAAGATCAAAAGAACGGCAACTGTTTAAGTGCAAGACTCAGCTGTGTGCAGGGCATAGCACTTGGCAGACGATTGAAAGGGGCTCAGTAAAGGGATATTCCCAGCGTTCTCAACTCCCCCAGTGCTAAATAGACTTTTCTGTTACTGAAACTCCCAACAATTCTTTCTGGATTCTGGGCTCCGACATCCCTTAGCAATGAACATGCCCACACTCTGTGGATGAGTTTTGCTCGGCTGAGAGACTCTGTGCTATGTTAAGAGAGGTGAAAGGGAGTCTGGGACCCGCTCCCTTCTTCCTGAGACCCTGACAGGGCTCGTGGTTGCTGCCCTTGCATTTTTCCAGAAAGAGAAGCCTGGGGAACTTTGCAGGGATTTTGTTCTTCTGGATCAGAGGGAAACACTCTGATGTGGTTAGGTCTTAAGGTTTGATTTCTTCTTTATTCTGCTGTGGAAGAGTCTATCAACATCTGTATTTCCCATTCATGATACTGTCATCGAAGGGAGAAAGTCTAATTCTGCCCCTTTCTTATTAGAAGAACAGTTTTGCCTTCTGTAAATGAGAGTCTACAATGAATACCTCAATTAATGACAGGAAGATGTAAAAATGCTGAATAAATGTGCAGTGATTTTATTTCCTTCCTTCCAAATGAAATTTTGAGGTGGGTGTTTCCCTCACTACCTTTCTGGGCAAAAGAACTATGGTGATAACAGCAGTAGTAATTATAATTAATATTTTTGGGGAGACTGATATGTTTTGAATACATGTTAGTACATTGCATATACCTTGTGTCATTGAATAATCACAGAAATTCTGTGAAATAGTTACTATCATCATTCCTAATATTACATATGAGGAAACTGAGCACAGAGACGTTAGATGCTTAGCGTGAGGTTGTACAGCCAATAAGCAGAGGGGCCAGGCTTAAAAACAAGGCAGTCCTGCCTCTAGACCTCCAGCATTATGCGCAACAACCCCTTTTCCTGTATCTCCTCCATACAGGTACCTCGGTTCCTTATCTAAGAAGGAATGAATTTCAGACCCAGTCCCAAAATCCCTCTTTTATCATAGCTTTCCATCAGCAACAGACTCAGATCCTGGGTCTTTCGCAAGACATCTTGTGCAGGCATCATCTGGCTTCCCTCTTGCCTGATCCCTGCTCCAGACATTGCCCATAATATCCACCCAAGTCACTCCACACCCTGGAGATGGACGGCTGAGTGGCCCATGCATTCTTACCTATCCACCTCTCTGCACCTGTGGTTTGAGAAACCTGAAACCTCCTCTCCTTCTGTACTTCATACATTTCATTCTGTAAAATTTGGCGTGTTCATTTGGCAAGTATTTATTGAGTGGGTACTATGCGCTCGAGTTAGCACCAGGGATAAGCTAGTGACCTATGTGGACCCATAGTGTGGTGGGAAAAGCAGAAGGATAAATCCTAAGGTACTGCCGAGAGTGACAGATGTTATGAAAGAGAGAAGTATACAGTCCTCTGGCATTATTTCCTCTTATTCATTTATTTATAAGAACTATGAAGAGCCTGCAGTGGAGCAGGCCATATGTCAGGTGCTGGTGATATTAATCAAGTTTCCTCCTCTCCTATTATTAGGTTCCAGTGGTGGTGGAGGGTAGGCAATAGTGACAAAAACAATTCAGAGCTAAAATAATGACTACATATTGGAGTAAACGGTCTTAACTAAAGAACCAAGTGGTAGAGCAGCTGGGGTCTGGCGGGGGGACTAAGTAAGGTAGAGAAACCAGGGAAAGCTTCTTGGAGAGGTCAGTTTTTGAACTTGGTCTTGAATATAGAGCAGGAGCTAGCCATGCTAGTTTCTACATAAAACAAGGGCAAGTGCAAAGTCCCTGGGGCCAAAAAGAGCTTGTTTTATTCAAGGACTAGAAAAGAGATCAGTGTGAACATTTGCTAGACTTCCCTTGCCAAGCATTAGGTTGTTGCCTGCCTGCAGGACTGGCTCCTCGGGTAAGACACCGTTCCTCTATAGTGAGTGAGTCTTTGCCTCTCTCGACGCTGAGCCTCTTGAGGGCAGGAGCCACATCTCATCCACCTTTTAAGGGGCTACGTCTCATAGTTCCTAGTCCATGAGAGGAATTCAGTGAATAGTGCTGATTTGAAGGAATGAATCAATGCTGCATTGTCCTGGTCTGGCTCACATCATTTATTCACTCCCTTCAAGGGTAGAGAAATCACTGTCAAGGCACAGTTCACACACCTGGAAGAGGAGTCATGGAGATGGTTTACTCCCTTCCTTAGGGAAGAAATCTTCGTCTTTATTGCTGGGACAGGTGGGAGAACCAGGAACTATAAATATTTGCAGGGTGTATTTCACACTGTGGGTCTGGTTTCATCTCCCTTGGTAAACTCCGCACACAGAGCCTCATTAGTTGTGCACACACAAAACAGCTATATAATAATTAGTATTAAGGAAGGGTGAATAATAGAACTGTTCACACAAATTAGTTACTGGGTTGAGGGACCTTCTTTTTTTTTTATGCCCCTGAAGCTTTTTTTTTTTTTTTTTGCATTTCTCCCTTCTAACTTCTGGACTCAGAATTTCTGCTTCGTGTTTTAAGTTGTGGCTTTCGTCATCAACGTTTTTGAGCAACTTAAAACTAGTTCCTATTTATTAAGTATTTATAAGGCGACGGGCATTGCGCTGAGCTCTTGGTGTGCCATCTCTCACTTAATCCCCGCAGCAGCCCCAGAGAGTTCTCGCATTTTACAAACGGGGCGCTAAGGTGGCAATTTGCAGCAGGTCCCCCAGCCCGTGAGGGGTCAGGTTTGAACTTGAACTCAGTCCTTTGGCCGAGTTCTGTCATAGTAGAGCTTCCCATCCGAGTGCTCCCTCTGGCATCTCTTGGGATATTCCGAACGAAACTAGTAATTTTGGAGTGTGTTTCTACGGGAACCCTACAACATTACCAGAAGCATGTTTGGGGTCATTTATGATTGAGTCGTGTCAGGTAGTTTTTGGCTCAAGCCTGTCTCTGTGTAGTAAGTGCGCTTAAGCAAAGAACGGGCTTCGTGCTCCATTTCACAGGCTGGGGGTCCTCCAAAGCGGCTCCCTTCCTCTAGAGTTAGACCTAGCAGTCCAGTGGAGCCCGTTAGCCAGCGGCCTCCCAGGCCGGACCCCGAGCTGGATTCGGGATTGCCTCCTTGTCCCTGTGAGTCACAGTGACGCTGGTGTCTCAGCACAAGGATCTGAGGCACTGCTGTCCGGTAATCAGTGAGGCCACTTCCCACACTCAGTGACTCCAGCCGGCTTTGCGCGGATGCAAGGCCTCTGGGAACCCGCAGGGAAATCAAAGCGGTCTGGCTGTTGCTCAGCACAGGAGGCAGGGAAAAGGCGAAAGGAAAGGCTTTTCCCAGAGGGGTAAACAAAATTTGTACAAGAGTTCATCAGAAATGCAAAGAGCAAAAAGCGGGTAAAAATGTTCCCAGTGTCCCACTTCTCAGGCACACAGGGGACGAGACCCGGAGCGGTTGACTGTAGGTTGCCATATTCATTGGCTCGTGCAAGGCTTTCGATTATTATTATCATTAATAGAAACGCCTATTTTCAGATCTTTACCCAGACACACAAAAGCATTAAGTTAAGCTGCTGTGCAGGCTTCTTTCTAAAAAGAAGTTTGGGGGCACCTCTTCAGGTCTGACCTTTGCTGCTGCTAGAGTCAGAGCACTGGGTACATGGGGGCGAGAGGAATCAGGCAGCAGAGAAATCTGGAAGACACGTATGGAGATGGGCGAACTGGTAACTGCAGGGAGCATGTGCAAAACTAATAATGGGCATAAAATCCTGTATTTCATACTACCAAAGTCACATACTTAAATGATACGTATTTAAAATTCTGGACGACTCGTTTAGGACACCAAAAAACTCACATGCGTTTTGACCTCTGTGACTAATGAGGGCGCTCTGAAAGCTATACAAAAATGAAAACGAGATATCCAATTCACTGATGTATGCGTTACCTGGCACTCGTGTAACAAAGTACCTCAGCCTGTGTGACTTCAACAACAGAAATTTATCTTTGCACGGTTCTGTAAGCCAGAAGTCTGAGGTCAAGGTTTCTGTGGGGTTGATTTCTTTCCAAAGGTCATGTGGGAAGGATCTCTTCAGGCCTCTTTTTTCGACTCATAGATGGTCGTCTTGTCCCTGTCTTCCCATAGTCTTCTCTACGTGTGTCTGTTCAAATTCCCTCTTCTTCTGAGGACACCAGTTATATCCGGTTAGGGCCCACCCTCATGACCTCATTTTAGCTTGATTACCTCTGTAAGGACTGTCTCTCCAAATATGTTCACATTCTGAGGTGTGAAGGTCAGGCATTCGATATGAAATTTTGAGGGGGATGTGATTTGGCCCCTAACAACTGATTCATAACACCTGACGTGTAGAAGCTGTTGGAGCCTAGAAGAAAAATCTATGGGGAAGCAAATAAGAAATGATGGATGGAGCCTTCCCTACTGAAATTTTAAGTGTTTCAGACTTGAAACTTCCCCCCTTTGACAGAAACCAAAATCTGATCTTCCAGTAGCACTGGTAATGTAATGTTAAACATCAGCAAATCCTGGTGTGCTAAGTGGGAACTACTTATTATTGGTTATAATAATATACTTCATTTCTGGCCGAGGCTACCAATACAATTGATAAGACTTGATCATATGATAAATTTTCTATCTGTGCCCTCATTACTGCAGAAACAAGCTTTGGAACATTTACATATCATCTCAAGAATAAATGTTCTTCTTTCCGGTCTCTGACATAGGCCTCAGAAATGCATGCTCTTGGGGCGCCTGGGTGGCTCAGTCGGTTAAGCATCCGACTTCGGCTCAGGTCATGATCTCGTGGTCCGTGAGTTCGAGCCCCGCGTCGGGCTCTCTGCTGACTGCTCAGAGTCTGGAGCCTGCTTCAGATTCTGTGTCTCCCTCTCTCTCTGACCCTCCCCCGTTCATGCTCTGTCTCTCTCTGTCTCAAAAATAAATAAACATTAAAAAAAAAATTAAAAAAAAATGCATGCTCTTGCATGTACAAACACACATTCTCAAAGCTACCTATACAAAATCATATTTTCTTCGCAGTTTCCCTTGCATTAGTTATATTTGATATTTGCCTCGCTTCAATTTTATTCCGTTTCGCCAAAGGTGAAAAGGACAAAATTTAGCGGCTCAATAGCGAATTCACACACGTACCCACAGCTTTTGTTTTCTTTCTGTAACTGTACACGAGTGAGAACATCCTGGATTAAAGGCCTTACAGATGAAGCAGCTCTGATCCCCTTCCTCACTACTCTTCTCTCCTGTGACTCAGAGGGAAAATCCCCACCCGTGTTTAGCGGTTGTGACACTTGCACACAAATGAGTAGATGTAGCTAATACATGAGGGTGATGTAGACGTGTTGAACTAAAAATAGGGGTTGCAGTTGAGGATTCTCTACCTGGTATCACGTACATATAGTATGGTCAGATCAGAGAGTGACCTTGACACACTCATGACTCTACCAAACAAAGAAAGTGCATCCTCAATCTTGGGTTGGGGAAGCCAATGGGTATCTCAGTTGCTTCCTTATTTAAAGAAAGCAGAATGGACAGACAGAAGGGAAAAGTGGCTGCAAAGGCTGTAGAGAGGAGTCTTGGGGTGAAGGGAGAAGGTTTATTCTACCCATACTGGGTGAGTTGCTTTGGAAAGTAATCGACCCATTTAGTGCCTTTCATTAAGCTTCTTCTGTACGGTTGATGAAATCATTTCCTCATCTCCATTAAGCATTCAATTAAATCTACATGGCTCACCGGTGTTTTCATAGTTGAACTTTCTATTGTGAGGAGGTGCAGTTCACTGCAGAGTCTCCTCTCACAGTAAGTGGGGGCAAGACAGAGATTCCTCGCAGGGGCCAGACATGTTTGGTTGGTATGTAGACGGAAGCCATACTGTCTTTTATAGATCACATAGTGTCACATCTACTTGATGGCAGAAAGCACATGTGTAGGAGGACAGATGGTTGAGACGGAGTGGGAGGGTACTGTTAGGAAACAATTGACGAGTGAAAAGGAATGTGGACAGTGAGGTAAAGAGCAGGGATCAGCATGTGGGAGCATCAATGAGCAGTTGTTTGTATGTGTGTATTCCATTCACAGTCCTAGAAGTAAGTGCCCTGAGTCGATAAAAGAGGAAATAAAGTGGTATTTAAAAAAAAAAAAAGAAATCAAAGGAGAAACAACAAAATTATTGCACAGACTTCGGACTAAACAGATCTGATTTTTAAATAGAAATTTTTTTCCTATATTGTCAACATAATCTGTGCTGCCCCAATTTAAACTGAAATGTGGGGAATTTAATGAAGGAGGCCGAGCCAAGTAGGACCTGGATTCTAGGCGGATCACCGAGTTGTACAGTCACGATTCAACAAGCCTTATTATTGGTCCTGAGCAACAGCTAGTTGATGTGAGGGATCACCTATTTCGGGTGAACTGGGCAGCTAAACCTTGAAGCACAGGCAAGTTCCTTTAAATAGGTTTATGAGACATTGAGAGGATGGTGGTGATATCCAGCCCTGTGGACCTATTTACATTGTGCCTGTACGGTTTGACAGTGATAGGGTCCTTTCCCCTCCCTCAGTTCCCATGATGTATTGAGCGAGTCTCCAAAGGTTAGCCTCTGCGGTCTGTCTCACATGCCTCCAGCCGGCCTCCTGCTCTCTGCACCTGCGGTGTCCATTTCTGACTGCCCATAGCTTCCTCCTATATGAATTCTACCTGTTAGAAGGTGAAAATCTCTTTTTTTCTATTCCAACCGACAATTCCTCCTATTGGCTTAATGGCCCAAAGCTACTTTATTTAAGTCAGTAGCAAACAGAGTTTAACTCACTGTAGTTAAAATCTGAGCTCTGCTCAACCATTTCATCTCTCCATTCCTTTTTATCTGTTCTGTATGCTCAGCAGGCCCTCTGAAAAAAGGGAATCAGAGCAAAGCATTTTGATAAGAAAATGAGATAAGCTTATTCCAGAATTCTCAACCCTTCTGCCTCTTTGAATAACTTCTCCCCTCAAGTTCACTGAAAACCTTTACATGGATTTCTTTTAAGACCTACTCCCCCACCGCTTTTCCTCTCAGATTTCCTGACTATTGAAAAAGGGAGGGAGTGTTTACTCATACTAGCTTCATGGCAATCCTGTTCCTAGAAGGGTTTGTGATAGGCAGAAAAGAGATGATGCATGCTGTTTGATTATTTGCTTTTTAAGAACAAATTTGCTGTGATGGGGTCCAACATAAGTCACTGACGAGAATGTAAGGGAGTACTGCCTTTCAGGAAAGAGAGATGTCAGTACATATCTGGAGCTTTCCAAGTGCCCTGCCCTTTGGTCCATTAGATCCTCTTTAAAAATCCTTACTAAGGCAAAACTTTGTAATATAATGATTTGTCTACCAAAAACATGCGCGCATCATTATTGTAACAAAAAGTGAGTACAAACTAACTGACCAACAAAAAAGGGAAGATCACGAAACATACGGGATGGGATGTCAAAGGAATACTACATTGTCATGTTTCAAAGTACATGCAATGGTATGGGAATTAACAGTAGGAGGCTTAGTATAAAGTACTTTATCAACTGTCAATATATTCCTACTAAAAGTATACATATGTTCATTGAAAGAAAACGTAAATAGAACCCGCTGTGAAAAGTGCTATTTCTGTATTGTGAAACTATGGGTAATTTCTGTTAACACATATATGTTTCTTTACTTTCTATTTAACAGTGGGGTGACTGGGTGGCTCAGTCATTTGAGTGTGCCATTCTTGATTTTTCCTCACGTTATGACTCCAGGGTTGTGGATCCCAGCATGTGGGAACTCACATGCTCCCTCTCTAAAATTAAAAAAAAAAAAAGTAAAAGTTTTTAAGAAGAAACTCTTTGATCTTCAGGCTAGGTGTTCTATAGACATTATTTTTTCCCCTAGTAATTAATTCTCCCTCTGGATACTCTTTTACATCATATGCATCTACAATGTCATAATAAACTACGAGGAAGAGAAGTAGGCACTGAAGCCATAAAAATAGCTCCCACATACTCATGACTTTTAAAATAAATGTGTACCTGTAGAGTACTTTACAATTTTGAAAGACACTCACATAAAGCAATCTTGAAATCTATGAGAAACTCTATGAGAGCAGAATTTTGTCTTGTTTGCCATTATATCCCAGGATGTAGAATGGTGTCAGGGATATACTGGATATAGGGTATATAGGGTGTATATTTGCTAGGTTAACAGATGAATGCTGTTTGAACAGTGACGGTCAAGTAGGATCTTAGCGATTGTCATCTCACATGATATTCATGATGGCCCTCTGACGAGCGTATCCTCGATTCTCTGAGGACTTGGTTCTTAGTATGATTTTAATGGTACTTCATTGTTTCCTCATTGCCCTACTAAACAAATGGCCATGATGCCACTTATTACTTGAGGATTTGTTTTTGGTTTTGTTTTGTTTTGTTTTGTGGTGTGTGTGTAGAGAGCATGAGGGAGGGAGAGGGACAAAGGGAGAGTGAGGGAAGGTGAGAGTCTTAGCACAGAGCACAATGTGGGGCTCAATCCCAAAACCTTGGGATCATGACCGGAGCTGAAATCAAGAGTCAGATGCTCAACTGACTGAGCCACGCAGGTGTCCCTTACTTGAGGATTTTGTTTTCTATCAGAAGTTTTTAACTGTGTATGTTCAGAATTTATTGTCCCATGACTCCTTAATTGCTGTGTGTTCCTACTGCCTCTTTTCTCTGCTGTCGGTACTTGCTATGTGTTGTGGGAACCTTCTCGACTAGATCTTGAGGTTTCTAGATAGAATACGGTCAAGATGGCACTCCAGGTGCTGAGATTCATAGCAATAAGAGGAGCCTGGATCTTTTCTAGAGTATTTCTTAAAGTCTTCAGACTTTCTGAACACTGTCAAATATATCTTAAAATAGCCTGTTTCTTTTCCAATTATACACCTACCAGGAGAGAACGATGAGTACTATCCTCCATCACCTCAAAAACTGGCCAGAGCAAGAATGAAAGTTAAAACACACCAAGGGCATCACTGTGGGTTTTCAATGCAATGGTGTCCCGGTGGGGATCATCCAAGGGAACAAAACAAGTCACTTTTTCAGGCAGGTGCCCTTTGTGTTCGTATTTCCACAATGGCTCCTTTCCTGTTTGTATCCACTTCAGCTTCATAGCCTCAGTTCAGGTGGGGTGGAGTGACATGTAGCCTGGGGTCTTATTTGATGTGTGGCCTGTATGTACTTCTTTCCCTTGACCTGGTTCTTTTCACTGTGAACTAAGGTTCCCTACTGTTCGACATCAGGGCACTGATCGCATTGGCTCTTCAAACCTTTGAGAGTAGCTGCTACGTGACTCTGTTACAAAGCACGTGCTTTACCCTGCTGTAGCCCTGCCCCAGGCCTATTCACGACCCTCATTCTCAGCAGATTTCTCTCCCCGTCCCCTTGATAGGCTACTGAAACGGGACTTTGATTTGACTCTGCGAGTAAAAGTTGTCTTCTCTTTTAAAGACAAGAAAAAGGGTGGAGAAATTGGGGTAACTCTCACATATATATGTTTGTAATTTTATTCTTCATAAACTAAGATTTTGATTGAATCCACACTCCTTCCTTCCCTTGAGAAACAGTCCTTTCCTATAGGCTAATTGACTTTGTTTCCCATCCAAGTGGTCATTTCTTCACTTTGATGCAGCGCGTATTTCAGGAGCACTGTGTCCATCAGGACACAGATGGAAGAGACGGACTTGGTCTCCTCCCTCACAGGAAGGGGGAAAGGCATATCGAATAATTAGATACAAAATTAATAGTTCAATTCTCATTTTGGAATAGCAGTGAGAGGCACATGGAAGTATCCAACCCACAGGTAGATGGAACCTGCTTAGTTTGGGAGTTCTGGGAAGGCTTCCTTGAAGTGAGAACGAGTAGATGTTGGCTAAGCCGAGTTGAGGTGACAGGAAGAAAAATAGGAAGGGAGAAGGCAATGTGTAAAGGCTGAGGTGAAAATAAGCAAGGAAAACTCAAGGAAGTGCCACCAGGAAGATGAGGGCAGGGTGAGCCAGTGAGGCACGTGTTGTTGCCACGTTAGAGATTTATGCCCTTCACTGAAGAGTTGCATGTGCTAGGCACTGTGCGAGGGGCTAGGGAAGTAACTGTGAGTTGGGATTCTGCCCTTGCACAGCTTGTGCTTAGGGGCAATTACAGGATCAGTGATGAGTGCTCTGAGAGAGGAAATCAAGAGAAAACGTTTCTCTGAAGGCCAAAGACTAGGGGAGAAAAAGAATGGTGTGCTCCAGGAAGTGAAATAAGCACAAGTGTAGAGACTCTGTTCAAGGGAGGTGACCGAATTAATGGTCCAGAGACAAACAAAAATAAAACCAATTCCATTTGCTACACATGTGATGATCATTGGAGGCAGTGCTGTGTTGTGTGAGGAGGTCCAGGAGTTGGAGAAGGACCCCTCATCTGATCTATAGCTGGATCACCGTGGACCTGGACAAATGACTGATACTCCTTGGTGTCTATTTCTTCATCAACTACATAGGAAAGTTGGACCAGGTACCTTCCAGATTGTAGATTCCATGATCCTATAGAAAAACCCTCATGTACAGTGGGTAAAGCCTGAGAGGTTGTTCCTAAGCTTTTGAGGTCACAGAGATGAGTAGGTAACAACATTCATTTAGTCTGTCATTAAAATGTACACAAAAGTCACCCCAGAACTGCGTTTGTTTGGAAGCAGTATCACCAACCTAACTTTCTTCTTTATTCTCAAAAATTTGAGTACGTTTTTAGGTGAGAAACCAAGCTGACCCTCTGCAGATAGAAATTTGTCTTTCTTGCCCTTATTTTTTACTGCGGTCTCCTCCCTTTTCTACTTGGACTTGAACTTAAGGTGTGCAGTGTGTCAAAGCAGTGCCATGGTGACTTGCCAATGACGTCAAAAACATGGCTTTGGTTGGCCTTGTGCAGATTACATGGGCAAGTGGTCGATTTCTTTGTATTTAGCAAGTTGTCAGTTAATGAATATAAAATGCCGGCCTTCACCAGTAAGGAATTTGGAGAAATTGAGAAAATGGAAACTAAACCTGGATCCCAGCTGACACCCTAGATTGTTCTCTGAGGATACCTTTCTAACAGAAAGCTGTTGTTTAAAATGTCGACCAAAGACTGGGAATTATTAAACATTGAGATGCGATCTGTTTGGACATTAAACAGAAAACCTTCTTGGACTTTATAGATATCTTTGAACATGGAGGTTCTGGTCATCTTACCTTTCATGGGTCAAAAGGAGAAGACATTTACAATGACAAGCAAAAACAGAGTGAAAGTTCAAAGTCGCTTCAGTTTAGGTGGAAAGCTGAGGATAGGCATGGACAAATGAATATTTGTGAGCAGCAATTTAGCGGGATTTTAGCAACTCCTGACATAATTGTGTATGGCACCCCTTACAGCTTGAGTAAAGGGAGCTTAGGACAATTACCTTGTACCTTACGCTACCTCACCTAGTATATGATGGACTTGAGAACTTATCAGAAGAAGTGGTGAGGATAAAAATAGAAAAGGTTCAAGCTCCAAGTTTTACAATATGTGATTGGTATTATGTCCCCTCTCATTATAAGCCTTACGCCCCTCTCATACACAGGCCTTGTGATCCAGTGAATAGTCCCTGTTGGCCATCGTGCGTGTCCCAGTATTCCTCTGCTGTTTAGCACATTCGATGACCTCAGCCAATGGGTCTTGGGGATGATTAATTATACGGAGAAATTACCTCTTGTTTTTAGCAGGTTTCATTAGTGTGGTAATAGACCAACCTTAATTGAGCACAGGCTATTATGCCATCTTCTGTTCTTAGGGGATTTTAGTCAACTCATTTAATTTGGATATTGACCCTGCATATGCCCGTTCGCAAGTGAGGAATCTGAGACACATGCATGAATTAACTTTCAGGGAGTCTCAGAGTCACTTAGTGATGGACCAAAGACTTAGACTCCAGCAGTGTGACTCCAGAGCCTGTACCTAACCCCTGTGTTTCTACCACTACTGTGGACCAAACAGGGAGAGGATCTTAAAAACATTTAGCAATAGCCTTTCACTTGCTAGCCTAGTGATCTGACCTTTCTCATTTGTGGAGCCAAAGCTGTCATGTCCTATTCTACACTGAATCCTCCTAGGCCTAGGAAGAGGGAGACAGCAAGATGATTGAATGGAAAAGGATGGAGTATTTTGATTTCAATCCTCATGGTTTTACTTCCGTGGGTTAGCCCAGGTTGGTACATTCCATTTGCTTCATCCACAACTAGGATACTCTGTAGAGTCAAAGCTCCGTATAGTTCTTCATGTATGAGTAGCTGGCAAATATATAAGCAAAGGCCAAATCAGGAGAGGAAGCTATCAGGCCAAATGCTTATCAACAGCCCCATGGAAAGGGCATGTGGAGAGTGAGGGGCCGAGCAGAGCTTTTGTAGCTCTCCACTGAGCAGTGTCCTGGTACATTCTCCCAGGGAGGTCTGCTGTGTTTCTGTTTTCTAAGTAGGACCCTAAGATAGTATTTGGTGTATCAAATGGGGGCAACTAATAAGATGACGGGTATTTGCAGGTGTTTACATGAAGGCAGGCTGTATTACTCTTGTCTGTTCTCCTAGGCACTCTCACACACCATACCTTCTCTACCCATCCAATCCTTTCATTTCTGGACAATTATAGTTGACTCATGACCAATAAGGGTCCATTTAGAGGTGATTTTTTTAAAGAATACTGTTAAGTGTGTTCTATCAATAACATTTTTTTCTGTAGCTTGCTTTGATGTAAGCATATAGAATATAGCATATATAACATATACAATATGTGTAAATTGACTGTTTATGTTATTGGTAAGGCTTCCAGTCAACAGGTAAATTTGGGGGGAAGTCCAAAGTTTTATGCGCATTTGCAACTACATGGGGGTTTGGTGCCCCTGACCCTAGCATTATTCAAGGGTCACCTGTATAAGAAAAGTGCCCCCCTTGTTTGCTAACGTGATGCTTTTTTCTCTGTTTTTAATCACAGCAGAATCTAAGAAGAAGAAAAAGGAAGGCAAGAAACAGGAGAAGATGCTGGACTAATGCCGTCTTCTTGGACCATGAAAAGGACATCAGCAAAAAGGAGCAGTTAACTATTGCATTTATACCCACGTAGGCTTTGTATTCAAAAATTATCTATAGCTAAGTACACAATAGGCAGAAACAAAAAGAAAAGAAAAATTTTGTAGTAGCATTTTGTAAAATGTATACCATAGTACCACTAGGGGCTTATAATAAAGGACTGTAATCCTATTTAGAAAGTTGACTTGTAGTACATGATAAATGGTAGAAAACTGAGGTAAGTTTTTTGAAGTTATGTGATATTTTACATTTAAAATCTTCTTTTTTTACCTTTTTTTCTTTTGGCAGCAATTTATGTGTTATGACCATGTAAACTACTTTTCTCGTTAGATAAATTTTTCACCTAGACTTTTTTTCCCAATTGAGAAAAATATATACTAAACAAAGCAGCAGTAAAATATAATCATCCTATCTGAGGAAAATATCTTCTGCCAATGGATCTTTTAAAACAAACTTTAGTCCACAAAATGGAGGGAGGGGGCAGAGCATGCCCTACTTCAATGTTGACTTTTTTTTTTTTTTTAAAAGAAATGCATGAAAAGAAATTCGCTTTGGCAGGAACATTTGTTTTCTTAATGAAATTATTTTTCCTTCTGAGGAAAAAAAAGACTAGGAAAATAAATCAAGGTGATTCTGGAAAAAGTTGCTTTTGTGTGCAATCATTTGATATTGTAACCCTCCTGCTTTGTCCCCCACACTCCCCCCAGTCAACCTGTTAGCAGTGAGAATTTATCATACAAACTAATTAAATTCCTCTTGGGCACAATTTTATAGAGGATTTTTGTATATGTAGTATAGATGTAGATCTGTAGAGTTTAACTATCAGTTTTTGGTACTGCGGAATTGAATAAAAGTCCCAAAATAATCTAGGGTTGGATGGAACAGAAAAACCCTTCTCTTACGTACAATATGCATGAGCTGCACAATCCAAATCAGGAACAGAGTAACATATGCAAAATAGTAGAGTCTATACACGAAGAATTCCTCCTCTATTATCTGCCGTATGTACCAAGATATCCACAAAGGATTACTTGTACAACTCCCTTATCTGCTGGGTTCCGAGTACAATCTTTAAGTAAACAAGTCAATGCTTCTATTATCCAGGGCGATGACACCTCAGAAATCCGCGGGGATTAGCTTCAACGTATTACTCTTGAAAAAGCCACCTCTACTTTTCAAGGGGCAAGTTTATCGCTTTACACCTGCCTACCAAGCTAACTCCAGGTCCGCTTCCAGAAATAATGGTTTCAACATACCTTAGGGTAGCCGTAAAATAATCACAAACTGGTCTAATGATGCCACTAAAGAGTCTTCAAAGCTAAACTGGCCTGCCATCTGGTCGAAGACTCCACTTGAGCTAGAAATGTCGAGGGGGTTCCTATCTCCTAAGGCAAAGCCCAATGCCACTGGGGAGGAGAAGAAGAACACGTTATGGACCGGTGCTTAATAAAAGAGTATCTTGTAAAGAGCAAAGGACAGAAACGTGAATGCAGTCCTTTTACAAAAGGCCTTTAATAGGAAAAAATTCTCCTGGGGATGGATGGAGGAGAAGAAAAGGCATTATTTTGAGTGGGTTGTGTTTTTTTTAATAACAAGTCCCATAAGGATAGAGATATGGAAGAGTCTGCAGCAAATTTTGTTAGCCTCTCACCTCATATTGCTCCTCTGTCACCCTTGAGCCGAAACAGCAGCTCATGAATCAGCAATGAGCTCAGGTAACCTCGAACAAAATCTCCCGAAGGAAAAGCAGCCCCGTAAATGATCGCGGCATCCCCTTCATTCACAGGGTGTGGAGGATGCATTCCTAACAAACTGTACAATAATATTCCAAGAGTTGGAATGCTAACTACCATTGCACAGGCTGTGAAGTTCAACTTCCTCTAAGTCTTGAGAATTACTCTACCCCAGCCCCCAGCTTAAAACATCTTGCCGAATCTCGCTGAAGTACGGAACACATAAATACAAAAGGACAAGCTCCCAAAGTCACTGATGCTCACAAACTGAAGCAAACAGACCATGGTCAGTGATTTCAAAGGGTATCCCAGCAAGCTCTCTTCCCAAATGTTCTGAGTTTCATCCACTTTACCCCAAAGTTTACTTAGCCTTGAGGCAGGAAGGCGAAATATAAAATCAGCTGCAAAAGAAAAAGAGGCTTGGGAAGATGGCAGAGTGAGAGGGCCCCAAGTTCACCTCATCCCACATTTACAACTAGATATCATTCGTATCCAAGTAAGTAAACCAGAGAGCAATCAAAGACTGGCAGAATAAACCCTGCAACTAAATGTAGAGAAGAAGCCACACTGGAGAGGTTAGGAAGGCCAGCAGCAGTGGCTGGGAGCTGACTGCAGGACGTAGGGAGCTGTGGGCAGAGAGAGGAAAACAAGGAAGCCCACGAAGGGAAAGTGAATCCCCTTAACATCCGGCCTTGACGACCAGAGGGGTTGAATTCTAGGAGTTTGTATAACCAGTGGGACTTGGGAGTCTGGAGCTTTAAGAGCTGACTTACTAAGTGAGCCAGGAGTGATAGCCAGGTCCCCGTCCCTAGAGACACAGCAGCCAAGGAGAGGCCACAGAGAAGCCACCGTTTGCACAGCAGGAGGGAGATGTGTTTATACTAATTTCGAGAATGTTGGGGGGGGACTTCTCTGGGAACAAAGGAGCTGGCAGGCACCATTTTCCTTCCCTATCCCCCCAGCATAAACAGAGTCACCTGGGGGAGATGGCAGTGCACAGAAACTTGCTACCTAGCCCTCTAGCAGTATGCCCTGCCCTTGAGTTCTCCTGAGGACTCACCCACTCCAAATGTGCTGGCCTGGGCTCTGAGCTCGAGCAGCAGCGGTGCCTGGGGGATACGGCCCGGACCATCAGCTCAGTGCAAATTTTGCTAACACCACTGCCCTGCCCTGAGGCCCTTTTGTGGTCCTGCCTCCTCAGAACCTGCTTCCTTCACTCTCCCTAACGTCACAAAGAGCAAGCACAGCCCACAACAGAGAGTCTGTGCAGATGTGTGGACTGAAAGGAAAAGGGACTCAGGACACAATGGCAGGACACAAGCAGTATAGATAGGAGGCTCCTCCCAAGTCCCAGGTTCTGGTGAATGGGATACAATGCACGGCCTAGCACTACAGGACCTCGTCATCGTAAAGCCACTACTTGTGAGAGCAGACAACATAGCTGACTTCCTAACACACAGGAAAAACAGACATGAACAAGATGAGGAGACAGAGAATTATGTCCCAAAAGAAAGAAAAGGACAAAATAAGGGCAGAAGGTGTATGTACACAAAATGGAAATAAGTAACATGCCTGATACAGAATGTAAAGTAATGATCATAAGGATATTCACTGGACTTGGAAAAGGGTGGAAGATATCACTGAGACCCTGACAGATAAAAAAATAACCTATCAGAGATGAAGAACTCAATACATGAAATTAAAAATATAATCGATGGAATAACTAGTAGACTACAGGAAGCAGAGAAACCCATCCGTGACCTGGAGGATAGAGTAATGGAATCGATCTGAAGAGAAGAGAAACAAATACTGCATAATGAGATTAGACGTAGAGAACTCAGTGTAATAATATTCACATTATACAGATGCCAGAAGAAGAGAGGGAAGGGGTGGGGGTGGGGGAACAGTAAAATGTTTTTGAAGAAATAATAGCTGAAAACTTTCTGAATCTGGGGAGGGAAATACAGATCCAGATTCGGGAGTGAGAGAGATTCCCCCAACAAATGCAACCCAAACGTGTCCACACCGAGACCCATAATAATTAAAGTGGCAAAAAATAGTGATCAAGTATGAATTCAAAGTTTCCAAGAGAAAACAAGGCAGATACATACAAATGAAACCCCATAAAGCTATCAGTTGATTTTTCAGCAGAAACTTTGCAGGCCAGAAGGGAGTCGCATGATGTATTTAGTGGTGAAAGGGAAAAATGTGCAACCAAGGATACAGCAAGCTTATCATTCCCAATAGAAGGAGAGATAAAGAGTTTCCCAGACAAAGAGAAGTTAAAATAATTCATGACCATTAAACCAGCCCTACAAGAAGTGTTAGGGGGACTCGGTGAGTGGCAATCAAAAACCCTAAGAAAAAGAAAAATAGGAAGCACAAAGGCAAAAAAAAAAAAAAAAAAAAAAGAAATTAACTCTGTGAAAATCAGTCAAGTGAAGCAAAAAATAAAAGGATGTAAAATATGATACCAAATATCTGAAATGTGGAGGGGAGAGTAATACAGAATGAGTTCAAAATTAAGTGACCATCAGCTTAATATAGACTGCTATATGCAGAAGATGTTATATATAAACCAAAAGGTAACTACAAGTAAAAAAAAAAAAAGTGATACGCAAAACTAGGAAGGAATCCAAGTATATCAATAAAACCAGCAAACCATGAAAGAGAGAAAAAGGATCAGAGAAAAACTGCAAAAACAAGTAACAAAATGGCAATAAATACATATCTATCAATAATTATTTTGAATGTGGGGTGCCTGGGTGGCTCCGTTGATTAAGCATCCAACTCTTGATTTCGGCTCAGGTCATGATCTCATGGTTTCTGAATTCCAGCCCTGTGTCGGGCTCTGCATTGACAGTGCATAGCCTGCTTGGGATTCTGTCTCCCTCTCTCTCTGCCCCTCTCCTGCTGTTGCTCTCTTCCTCTCTCTCTCTCTCTCTCAAAAATAAATAAAAATTTAAAAGTAATTATTTTGAATGTAAACTGACTAAATGCTCCCATCAAAAGATATAGGGTGACAGAATAGATTTTAAAAAAAGCAAGATTCATCTATATGCTGCCTACAAGAGACTTATTTCAGAGCTAAAGACATCTACAGATTGAAAGTGAGGGGATGGAGAATCATGCAAATGGATGTCAAAAGCTAGAGTAGCAAAATTTCTATCAGAAAAAATAGCCTTTTAAAACAAAGTCTGTAAAGAGAGACAAAGAAGGACACTATATAATAATAAAAGGGAACAATCCGACAAGAAGATATAACAATTGTAAATATCTATGCACCCAAATACATAAAGCAGCTAATAACAAACATAAAGGAGCTGACCAATAGTATTACAATAATAGTAGGCGACTTTTACACCCCACTTACATTGATGGACAGGTCATCCAAACAGAACATCAACAAGGAAACATGGCTTTGAATGCACACTGGATTCGATGGAGTTAACAAATATATTCAGAATATTCCATCTTAAAACAGTGGAATACACATTCTTTCAAGTGCACGTGGAACATTTTCCAGAATAGATCACATACGAAGCCACAAACAAGTCAATAAATTCAAAAAGGTCAAAGTCATATACCATCCATCTTTTCTGACCACAACATTATGGAACTAGAAATCAACCACAAGAACAAACCTGGAAAGAAAACAAATACATGAAGGTTAAATAACATGCTGCTAAACACTGAATGGGTCAACCAAGAAATTAAAAAAGAAATCAAGAAGTACATGAAAAAAAAAGAAAACGCAATGGCCCAAAACATTTGGGATGCAGCAAAAGGTGCTTCTAAGAGGGAAGTTGACAGCAGTACAGGCATACCTCAGGAACCAAGAGAAGTCTCAAATAAACAACCTCACCCTACACCTAAAGGAACTAGAAAAAGAACAAGAAATGAAGCCTAAATCTAGCAGAAGGAAGTAAATAATAAAGAATAGAGCATAAATAAATGATAAAAAAACAAAAATAAAAAATTGAACAGATCAATGAAACCAGAAGCTCCTTTCTGAAATAATCAACAAAATTGATAAGCCTCTAGACAGACTCACCAAAAGAGAGAGAGAGAGAGAGAAAGGACTCAAACAAAATCACAAATGAAAGAGGAGAAATAACTAACACCACAGAAATACAAACAATTGTAGGAGAATATTATGAAAGACTATATGTCAATAAATTAGACAACCTAGAAGAAATGGATACATTCCTAGAAACATAACCTACCAACACTGAATCAGGAAGAAATAGAAAATTTGAACAGACTGATTACTAGCAAGGAGATTAAATCAGTAATCAAAAAACTCCCAAGAAAAATTAAGTCCAGGACCCAACAGCTTCACAGGTGAATTCTACCTAAAATTTAAAGAAGAGTTAACATCAATCCTATTCAAACTATTCCAAACAAAAGAAGAAGTAAAACTTCCAAATTCATTCTACAAAGTAAATACCGCCCTGATACCAAAACCGGATAAAGACACCACAAACAAACAATTACCAGACACTATGTCTGATGGACATAGATGAAAAATCTTCAACAAAATACTATCAAACTGAATCCAGCAATGCATTAAAAAAAATCATTCACACAACACCCAGTGCTCATCCCAACAAGTGCTCTCCTCAATGCCCATCCAGTTTGACAATAAATTATAACAAATAAATTAATAAATTAATTAAAAAATCACTCACCACAATCAAATGGGATTTATTCCCAGGATGCAGCGTGGTTCAGTATCTGCAAATCAATCAATGTGATCTATCACATCAATAAAAGAAAGGATAAAAACCATATGATAATTTCAATAGATGCAGAAAAAGCATTTGACAATGTACAGCATCTATTCATGATAAAAGCCCTCATCAAAGTGAGTTTAGAGAGAACATACCTCAACATAATAAAGGCCATATGTGAAAAACCCACATATGTATGAAAAACTCACTCATATATTATGAAAACAACCCATAGATACGAAAAACTAACATCATCCTTAAAGGGGAAAAACTGAGAGCTTTCTCCCTAAGGTCAGGAACAAAACAAGGAGGTTTATTTACTCTCACCGCTTTTATTCAGCATAGTACCGGAAGTCCTAGCCCCAGCAATTGAACAACAAAAACAAATGGAAGACATCCAAATTGGAAAGGAAGAAGGAAAACTTTCACTATTGGCAGATGACATGATACCGCATGTAGGAAATCCAAGACGCCACCAAAAAACTACTAGAGCTGCTAAACGAATTCAGTAAAGTCACCTGATACAAAAATAAATGTGCAGAAACACGTTTTATTTCTATACTAATAATGGGCCAGAAGAAAGGGAAAGAAAATAATACCATTTACAACTGCAGCAAAAATAATACAATACCTGGTAATAAATCTAACCAAAGAGGTGAAAGACGTCTAGTCTGAAAACTATACAACACTGATGAAAGAAATTGAAGATGACACATAGAAATGGAAGGACACTCCAGGCTCACAGATTGGAAGAACAAGTATGGTTAAAATGTCTATACCACCCAAAGCAATCTACAGATTTAATGTAATCCCTACGAAAGTACCAACAGCACTTTTCATAGAAGTAAAACAAACAAACAAACAAACAATCCTGAAATTTGTATGGAATCCCAAATGGCCCCAAATAGCCAAGTTAATTTTTTTAAAAATTTTTTTTAATGTTTATTTATTTTTGAGACAGAGAGACACAGAGCATGAACGGGGGAGGGTCAGAGAGAGGGAGACACAGAATCTGAAACAGGGTCCAGGCTCTGAGCTGTCAGCACAGAGCCCGACGCGGGGCTCGAACCCATGGACCGTGAGATCATGACCTGAGCCGAAGTCAGACGCTTAACCGACTGAGCCACCCAGGCACCCCTAGCCAAGTTAATTTTTAAAAAAGAAAAGCAAAGCTGGTGGTATCATAATTCCAGACTTCAAGTTATATTACAAAGCTGTACTGATCAAAACAGTATGGTACTGGCACAAAAACAAACAAATTGATCATTGGAATAGATAAGAAAACCCAGAAATAAACCCACAATTATAGGGTCAATTAATCTTTGGCAAAACAGTAAAGAATATCCAGTGGGAGAAGACAAGGCTCCAACAAATGGTTCTGGGAAAACTGGTCAGCTACATGCAAAAGGAGGAAACTGGACTGTTTTCCTACACCATACACAAAAATAAACTCTAAATGGATTAAAGACCCAAATGTGAGACATGAAACCATAAAAACTCTGGAAGAGAACACAGGCAGTAATGTCCTAACATCAGTAGCGACATTTTTCTAGATCTATCTCCTGAAGCAAGGGAAATCAAAGGAAAAGTAAACTATTAGAACTACATCAAAATAAAAAGCTTCTGCACAGCAAAGGAAACAATCAACAAAACTAAAAGGCAACCTACAGAATGGGAGAAGATATTGCAAATGACGTATCCAATAAAGGGTTAGTATCCAAAATACATAAGGAACTTATATAACTCAACACCCAAAAAACAAATAATCCAATTAAAAAATGGGCAGAAGACAGGAACGGACAGGTCTCCAAAGAAGACATACACATAGCCAACAGACACACGAAAATATGTTCAACATCACTTATCATCAGGGAAATGCCAATCAAAATCACAATGAGATGTCACCTCATACCTGTCAGAATGGCTAAAATCAAGAACACAACAAACAACAAATGTTGGTGAGGATGTAAAGTAAAAGGAACCCTCGTGCACTGCTGGTGGGAATGCAAACTGCTGCAGCCACTGTGGACAAGAGTATGGGAGTTCCTCAAAAAGTTAAAAACAGAACTACTCTAAGATCCAGCAATTACACTACTGGGCATTTACCCCAAGAATACAAAAACAGTAACCCAGAGGGATACATGCACCCCTATGTATATTGCAGCATTATATACAATAGCCAAATTATGGGAACAGTCCAAGTTTCCATTGATAGATGAGTGGATAAAGGAGAGGTGAGGTATGTGTGTGTGTGTGTGTGTGTGTGTGTGTGTGTGTGTGTAATAGAACATTACTCAGCCATAAAAAGAATGAAATCCTGCCATGTGCTACAACATACAGAGGATGTTGTACACGGTGTACATGTATGTATAACATACAACATGGATGGAGCTGGAGAGTATAATGCTAAACAAAGTAAGTCAGGGAAAGACAAATACCGTATGATTTCACTCATATGTAGAATTTAAGAAACAAAACAAATGAGCAAAGGAAAGAAAAAGCGAGAGAGGGAGGCAAACCGGGAAACAGACCCTTACGGAGAACAAACCGGTGGTGACCAGAAGGGTGACATAGGTGATGGGGACTGGGAAGGGCACTTGCCACGATGAACACTGGGTGACATGTGAAAGTGCTGAATCTCCATATTGTACACCTGAAACTAATATAATAGATATGCTAACTGTAGTAGTATTAAAATGAGATGAAAATCTGAAAAAGGAAAAACAGTCGCAATCCCTTAAGTGGCCTTATAGTGAAGACAAGCTTTCCTTCCAGTGATGAGGTGGGCGCAAAGCAGCGTATCCAAAACCCTCGTGAAAATATTCCTTCGGTGACCAGAATGCGTCCTTACTCAGCTCAGTGACTGCATCCTCTGTGCTTGTACTCTTGGCAGACTTTCTGATTTATCCTGAATATGTGATGCTGTCGCATTCATTTCATATCGACAAAGAGGATCTTGGATAAAGACATTTCAATTTTATTCATTCCTGGAATGACACCCTAACTTGTTAACTCTGTAGCAATGGAACTCGAAACACAATTTCATGCTCTTAAATAGCTGCTAAGTAAAGTTCTACTAAATAGTAGTGGTGGGGACATGTGGGATAAAAAACATCAATTTCATTTTTGGTTCCTTATTTGAGGAAAGAAAGGCTACATTTCCATCCACCAAGAAGACAGCTATTTCTGGAGGAATAAGAGACACACACTTTCTTTTCATAATATGTAACTTGACTCCATATTCCTGAAAGTCTTCAATTGTTTTCTAACTTCTGTAAATGAAAACCGGAGGTAAATATGCTTTAGGAAGCACTGAATGAGGCAATAGAAAATACTACCTTTCACGAATTAAATTGTTTAAAAATAGTTCTCAAACATAAAGATTAGAACATCATCAACCTTTAGTCATGAGATTTTCCAATGGAGTATAAAGCAAAGGGCTTTCTTTCCATTAACCTTCTTTAAAAAAAAAAAGCAGATCAACATCTCTGGATGTGGAAAATTCTCTCCATGTCTTTCCCTACATCACCACGTTTTTCTCCTGTGTGCGCCCATTAAATCTTGGCTGCCACAATCAGGCAGACAGGATGCAAAAGGAAACGTTAGCATTTTTTCCTGCATTTGGAAACGTTAGCAGCCGTCAGTAACTGCTCCAAGTCTGTCAAATAAATGCATTTTCAATCTACTTTTCAAAGAAGATATAGAGTCTTAGAATACATTTACATCAAGAGAAAGGGGCATAATGTTATTCTGAGCAGCCAGCAATTAATGCCTGCCTCAAACTTATGTAGACTCGAATTTCCCCGGAAATAAAAGATATGGAACATCTTAATCAGAGAAAAATGTATCTCAGTCTTCACAGTCCATCCCCCGCCCTAGTTTCTGTTCTTCTCAGTCTTTCAGTCTTTAAACAAGGCACCCAAAATAAAGTAAAAATGCTCATCCTATTAGGGTCACAAATAAAATAATGTACTGCAAGGACATTGTGTTTGTACACAAGGAAATGCAGACCTACAGTTTATTTTTTTAATTTGAAAAGAAAAATAAAAGCCAAGTAGCTCTCAATATCTGATTTCAGTACAGCGATTTTTTAAGGGGCAAAACCTTAACAAGTAGAGCATTGTTTGCTGTATTTGCTACGCATATAACTGTTGTAATGTCTGTATTAAGTTACCCATGGGGTTGGCTAAGGTGCTTCTGTGTCTAGATTATCACCACATATTTTCTTTTGTTTTCTGAAAATGTGCATGGAGGCCTACACTTTACATTAGGGAATGAAAATGAAAAATCTTGGCATCATATCCCTAAACTCCTGGAAATGGAGGGATTCTCCTAGAGACTACGCAGCAGATATAGTGATTGTACCCATTTATTACTTTCCCTTAGTAACAAAGGTCACATAAAATAACCACAATTATTTTTTTCTTCTTTCTTTTGATTGTCAGATCTGTCAAACAGAGGATAAAGTAATCTTCTTTGAGAATTCCACGCATGTTTACTATAGTTACCATGAATGACCAACAAATTAAGATGCTCACAATTAGTCATATGAATCTTTGACTTCTTTTTTTTTTTAATTTTTTTTTTAACATTTATTCATTTTTGAGACAGAGAGAGGCAAAGCATGAACGGGGGAGGGTCAGAGAGAGGGAGACACAGAATCTGAAACAGGCTCCGGGCTCTGAGCTGTCAGCACACAGCCCGATGCGGGGCTCGAACTCACGGACCCCGAGATCATGACCTGAGCCGAAGTCGGCCGCTCAACCGACTGAGCCACCCAGGCGCCCCATGAATCTTTGACTTCTAAATCCAAAAGCTGTATGCTTTTAAGACAGTCATAGCTAATAATTAAAACTCTTACCAATTTCTTTAGAGATTTACCAACTCCTGTCTGGTACCAAGGATAAAGGGAGAAATGACAGGGACCTATTCTGGGTTGTGGCCCAGAGGAGAATGGGCAAGATGTGTATAAATGCTCTCATCAAGGATTTCTGAAACCTCTAAATTCCTTCCCCTCTATATTAAGCAAAAAGATACTTGACCATCTAAGGTCATTTTCTTTGGGGGAGCATTTGGTTTAGGTGTGTATTAGTTAAACTTGGAAACTTGACCAGTGTTGGGAACACTGAATGAAGACTTTCTGGTGAATGCATCCTTATCAAGAAATTTAACCATATCCAAAATCAGATTCCATTCTCCTATGAAATGCATCTCCTAAATCTGTTTGAAGAAATGGTATTCTATATAACTTATATAGATTAAAATAGATTAGTTAATTCCTGAAAATCTCTTTGGGTATGTCCCCTTTTAAATTCTGATTATACATTTCACCCCATAGGTATGACTAATTTATTTTTTTTAACATTTATTTTTCAGAGAGAGAGAAAGGGCGAGAGAGAGCGAGAAAGCAAGTGGGGGAGGGCCAAAAAGAGGGAGACAGAAGATCTAAAGATCAGAAGCTGGCTCTGTGCGGTGAGGACACAGCCTAATGCAGGCCTCGAACTCATGAAACATGAGACTGAGCCAACCAAACACCCCAAGCTATGAGTAATTTAGATTCATGAGTTTAGGCATTCATTCATTAAACATGTTTATTAAGTGCCCAGCTCTGTTATAGGTGCTAAGGATGTAGCAAAGAACAAACTGGACCCCCTGAACCCCTATTTTCATGGAATTTATACTCTTGTTGAGGATCCAGACCATGAATACAATGAGTAATGTTTTGGTTTTATATTGCTCCATAACAAACCACCTTGTGGCTTAAAACAACAGTTACTTTATCATCTCATGACCCTTCCATTAGGCTGACTTGGACACATCTGCGTGGTTCTTTTGCTCCCTGTGATATCAGCTTGAGGGGCTAGGATGTCCAATGTGGCTCCCTTTCAGGTCTGGCTTCTTTGCGAAAATAGCTGACAAACTGGATTCAACTGGGACACTTGGATGGGTAGGCCTCTTCTTTTCTCCATGTAGCCTCAAGGGCCCACTCTTTCTACCTGGCACTGTCTGCCTCCATAGGGTCTACTCAGCATAGCAACCAGCCTTTGCACCTGGCAGCACAGAATTCTCCAAGGCACAAAGTTGGAAGCCTCCAAGCTTTCTTAAAGTTTAGGCCTGGAACTGGCCCAGCATCATTGCTTTGCAAAGTCTTCCCTTGACCCGATCTAATTTAACAAGCTGAATGACCCATCTCTGAGTTGGGTTTTTTTTTTTTTTTATGTGTATTTATTTTTGAGAGAAAGAGAGAGACAGAGCGCAAGCAGGGGAGGGGGCAGAGAGAGAGAGGGAAACACAGAATCCGAAGCAGGCTCCAGGTTCTGAGCTCTCAGCACGGAGCCCGACGTGGGGCTCGAACTCACGAACCACGAGATCATGACCTGATCTGAAGTCAGGCACTTAACTGCTTAACAGACTAAGTCACCCAGGCGCCCCTTTGGTTTTTATCAATCCTAGTACTATGACAGTTAGTAACGAGAGATGTTTTGTGCCAGGAAGACTCTGGATTTCAGAGTCTTCAACCCAATATGTCTTCAACACAAAAATGTTAACCTTTGAGCTCATCATTTCCTCAGTTTCATTTAACCAGGTCTACTGCAAAAGCCACCTGTCCCTGAAAGTCTCAGTTTTCTAAATGTATCCCTGCATCCCACCAATAACCTCATTTGCCAGCTTTTCTCTATGTATCATGGGCCCTTCATTTCCCAGCTTAGAATGGTAAGGTCAATCTCATTGCTTTTTATGACATTTCAGCCTGATAACTGATTCCATACACTTCCATAACCTCTGGGGGTCTGCGCCCTATTCTGTACCTAGTAGCCTCCCCTGTGCTCCTGTACTCAATTTCTGCATCATTCGGTGTTCTTGGGTTGCAAGCAACAGAAACTGCTGTTCTTAAATGGAAGTGCGTGTGCAAAGAAATTTTGTGAAAGGATAGTCAGTGGCTCAAAGAACTGAGTAGGAGAGGCTAGGGAAGCATAGAGGATCAGAGCGACATCAAAAAAAAAAAAAAAACAAACCATAAAAGACACAAATATTCTGAGCATCTGAGCAGCCTAAGAACGCCTCACGTGACTCATTTCCAATCATTGTTGGTCCCTCTGTGATCTTGCATTCATAGGACATTCCTCCTGGGAAACGGACCCTGGTTGGCCTACCTTGGGCCACACGGCACTCGTCTTGTCAAAAGTCCATAGTGTTTAGATTGGCAGCCTCCCGGATTCACACTAAAATGAACTAGAGCCATTCTTCCAAGAAGGGCATACTTGTCAAAAATAGAAAAAAATATTAAAAATGAAGCATTTAAGTGGTGCCTGGGTGGCTCAGTTGGTTGAGCACCCGACTCTTGATTTCCGCTCAGGTCACGATCCCAGAGTTGTGGGATTGAGCCCCTTGTCGGCCTCAGTGTTGAGCATGGATCCTGCTTAAGATTCTCTCTCTCCCTCTTCCCCTCCCCTCCTTGCACTCTCCCTCTCTCTAAAAAAAAAATAAATAAATAAATTCCTCAAAAAAAATGAAGCATTTAAACATTATTTTAGTATGTTTAATATTAAACTATTAAAAATAAGGAATACTAGGAAATAAGCATTGACATGGACTGGAACCATGTTGTGCAGAAATGTGAAGGGAAAGCAAAGGAGCCTGTCAGACAACAAAGGGTTACTAGTGTTTTTAGGAGAAGACTGGCGTATCAGGGCCGACACTGAAGGATTTTAGTCTGTAACCTGGAAGTGGTTTATAAGATAAATTTGAATAGCAAAGCACTTAAGATGGAGAGACAATTCAGGAAGTTATTGGAATTTTCCAACTGAGAAATAATGAAGGCCATTTGCATCTGTCATACATTTTGCCTCTGGCCACCTAGTCATTTTCTCTTGATTATTTTTTTTTTCTCTTCTACCACTGTTGCCTTGTTATTTTCTTTGTGATCCAAGGAGATCAGATTTAATAACACATTTTGCTTCATGTTTTGGATGCCTAATGTCACATATCGATTCCTTACTGAATAAGGTTTAGAGAGCTGGCCGGTTGTCAGAAACTTTCTGGTTCTCTGCCTCCACAGCCCTCCATTCCTATTAGCATAAATGAGGTCACCTTGACCAGCAGACTTAATCCCAATATGAGCCTCGTGAACTGTCCTCTGATTCAACAGTAGGATATTCAACATCAAGCCAGTCTCGCTTTTTTGCACTCACATTGTGTTCCACATGGAAGATATAGAATCATGCCTTATACCTGAGATAAAGCCTCCTCAAGTTATTAGGCCTTTCCACCATGTCCTTAACTAACTTCCTTGAAGTCACCCTAGCCTTTACAAGACTAGGCTCTGTTTTTTCTCTCTCAACCCTCAACCCCCAACCACACCATCACCATCCCAGATGGAACTCTGCTCTCAATCTCTTACCACATCTGGACAGACTTGTCTGATGTGCGTCAGGGTACATGACTGCATTTTGCCTGATCTTAGAGTACTTGCCATACCATATTCTTTGGCCAATACTTCAGCAAACATTTTCATGTTTTTCCTGGACTTCCCTGTTGCTGGCTTCTGGCCAACCTGTGGCATATGCCTAGATCTTCTGGATGCTGAGTTATGGGTTATGTCTGCTGGGCCAGACTCTCCCTCCTAACATCTGCAACTTTATCTCCTCTCCCATTATCTTTTTCTCTTCTCCTCTCCTCTTTCCTCTGCTCTCCTCTTCCCGCCCCTCTCCTCCCTTTCAGCAGCTCCCATCCATGTGTGGAGATCTCTGCTTCCAGATTTAAGCCCTTCTGCTTGAATCCCTACCTGCTTGAAGTTATCCCTTTCATCTCCTAGAGTGTGCTAACAGAGGGGAATTCATTTAAACGGAAGAGAACGGGCGCAGGGGAGAGAAAAGGAAAAAGTAGGAGAGGTGATGTGACAATTCCTTATTTTATCCACACAGACAACAATAGGAACTGTCCTAGCTATCAATCGCATAAGAATCCTGCAGAAAGCTAACAGATGAAGCCCTTTACCAGGAGACTGGTGGAGAACTCATGGGATAAAGAGGTGGGGAACTCCTTTGGGAGGCTACAGAAGCCTATGGATCCCTTCACAGAACTGTGTTTCTATACTTAAAATAAATTACATTAATGGGTGCCTGGGTGGCTCAGGTCATGATCTCACAGTTCCTGGGTTCAAGCCCAGCATCGGGCTCTGTGCTGACAGCCTCCCTCTCTCCCTGTCCCTCCCTCACTCACACTCTCTCTCTCTCAAAATGAATAAATGTTTACGAAATAAATAAATTACTTTGGATTATAAATGATTCCAATTAAACTGAAATACAGAGTAGCTATACTAAGAAAAGTGTTTGATATAGAAATAGTTTGCTTCACTATTAACACATTAAATAACTGGATCTAGACTTCAGTCGAATCACTAAGGTGATACATATAAATAGTGTATGTAAATGTCTGCAAAGTTGTGACACGATGAGACTATCTGTGGTCTCTATTGGTGACAAAGTCACAAACACTATTAATACTGTTGTGGTTTGTTGCCCACATTTGCAATGGGAGAAAATGTCCTATTTCTGCTGAGATGTGTGAAAATAAACATGATTTTTTTTTCCTGTTTAAAGTCACGGATCCCCAAATCTACTTCAGGTACCCTTTAGTTAAGAACCCTATTCCACTGGAAGTCACAATCCCAGGCAAGCCTGCAGTATTGCTAGAAGTCTGATGTCAATTCTTTCCTAAAGGGCCCTTTTCACTATTTTATCAGGCTAGGGTCTGCCTTTCTTCCCAAACACTGGGCTGCCTGTCCTTCCTGCCAAACGGAAATACACCACTTTATTCTCTCCCTGGTGCCGTGTCCCTATGGTTCCTCTGTTTGCAATGTCAGACTTCATTGCAAGAGCGGAACCATGGTCTTCTCTCCCAATTCTTTAGCTTATACAGTGATTTGTTCATGTTCGTTATATCTCTGTCCAGACTAGATTCAAAATCCATTCACTACCTAACACTCTTATACTTTAACATCTAACTACTAACTTTACCTCCATTAAAAGAAGTTGAGCCCAAGAAATGTTGAGCCCAGAAGTGCATATTGAGCTCACTTCTGGGCTCAACATTTCTTGGGCTCAACTTCTTTTAATGGAGGTAAAGTTAGTAGTTACAACTATGTATTATACACATTTGCAGATATGGCAATTTGTGCTGGGTAGATACTATTAACTTTCCTTTCCTATAGATCAAATCCTATAATGGACTTGAAAACATAGAACTTTTTGAAAGCAATATTAATCACTTAGATTTACTGAGTGCCTACTACATATAAAACACTGCTGTAGGTGCTTATTGAGGATTATCTCTTTCATTATCATAACAATTCTGAGAGATGGGGTTATTAATGCTTTCATTGCATTGTTAAACTAAGATTCAGAGAGGCTAATAACTTGTCCAACGATAGTACTAAATAACAAATTGTATCAAGAGTTACATTGTAGCCACTTTCTACCCACCATTATATAAAACAGAAATTGTATAAACTCAAAGTTATACCAATATGTATTATAATATTTAGCCATATTTAAATAAGGACCACTGGAATACCATTCTGCTATTTGTATGTAAATTACTTCTGGAAGTTATTAAGTTGAGTAACAGCCATAAAACACAAGATAAGAAGATGAATCTCCCAATGCCCTTCTATAGGTGAAATATACAAATACCAACATTCACTTGTACCTGAGGAGTAACTTACACATTTTTATAGGTCTCTAAGTTTTGGCCCCTTATATTTCCTATTGTATTTTCGCTCACTGTACTTTGTTATAAACATATTTTGTTCTCTTTTTCTAAATATAAAGGAATTATCTTCCCTTCAATGATGAGGCAAAATCATGAAATTCCTATTATAATACAAGCAATGATTTCTTTACCAAGCTTAACTCAGGAATTGTAAACTAGGGAAATAAGACAAGGAAAAACTACCTAAAAATTATAAACACATTATAAACATCTGTTAGATTCTTCATAGTAGCTCTCTTCACATTTTTAAAAATAAATCTAACAAAATTAAAATATATTAGGACAAAATTAATAACCCTCCAACATTTTCTTGAGATAATGTAACGTTTTTATATGTATTCTTCCAAAATATTCTCTGTGTGCACATATACAGCAGCTCTTATCTGCAGTCAGATAAGATTGGAATGGTGCATTCTGGAGGGCGTAACCAAGTTATCCTTATTGGGATTCACATTTAAAAAATTTTTTTTAATGTTCATTTATTTTTGAGAGAGGGACAGAGCATGAGCAGGTGAGGGGCAGAGAAAGAGGGAGAGACAGAATCTGAAGCAGGCTCCAGGCTCTGAGCTGTCAGTACAGAGCTTGACACGGAGTTTGAACTCATAAACCATGAGATCATGACCTGAGCTGAACTTGGACGCTTAACCCACTGAGCCACCCAGGTGCCCCTAGATTCACATTTTAGATATGAGCTTATTTTTTCGGCCACCCTCATTGTGCAAGGGCTCACAGAGTGCCAGAATTACTACAACCTGAGAAAACGCCTCATACAAGGGTCCATTTTACAGCAAAAAAAAAAAAAAAAAAAAAAGAAAGGAAGAAAGAAAAAAGGCATTGCAATAATCCAGCGCCCACAGGATCCACTGGCCCTGAGACATACAGCATTGTTGGAACCTGCGGGCTCAGTAGAACTTTGGAATGGCTTTTTAAAATCTCAGCTAATGTGTGAGCTTGTGGACAATACCTGTGGAATTTTAGCACTGAATTCTGTGACATGTAAGGCACCAGATTTAGCGTGGTCACAGACTGGGTTGGTTAATACCAAGGGGAGGTTGAAGCCCCCAAGTAATCAGCTGTCAATGCTTAAAAGCCAGTAGCCTGGAGGGGGGGGGCTGCAATTCCTTTAATAACTGGCAAGGCTGGAGGGACAGCCAACTGGACTTCACTGTGAGGGAGTCTGAGAGATAATAATGGAGTCTGGTGTTCCTAGAGATAAGATGGAAGGTGAGGCAGCCAACAAGGATGATGCTAAACATCTACAACCAGAAAAAGGTAAGAACAGAAAAGCAGGAGGCTGAGGGGTGTTCGCTCGCAAAGGAATTGTGATTCCTTGTTTAGTTATTAAATCTGAGCTAATTTTAATATGCAGAACCCAGTGACTAGAAACATCCAGGTTACTAGAAGAAGAGACTCTTCAATACTGTGGCAAGAAAATACTATAATGATTCCTTCATTCCTTCCCCAAATGGATCTGTGGATACTTAAAAGGTTGACTTTACCCTGGGGACAAGAGAGTACCTAAACATTTTGAGACGTCCTGACAAAGCACCTGACTCGACATTGATACCTAGAGATCTTCACGGTTTGTGAGTTCAAGCCCCGCCTGGGGCTCTGCGCTGACTGCTCAGAGCCTGGAGCCTACTTTGGATTCTGTGTCTCCCTCTCTCTCTGCTTCTCCCCTGATCATGCTCAGTCTCTGTCTATATATATATATATACGTATATATATATATATATATACGTATATATATATATACACACACACATACACACACACACACACACACACATTTAGTGGGTAGTGGTACTTAACCAACCGCTCTTTAACTTGAAAGTATGGCTCCTGAAAAAAAACCTGACAGGATTTTGAAAAATTACTGTAGGCTACTGCGAGTTTCACTAAGGAACAGCCCCAGCTAACGCTGCCGTGCCAGACCTAATATCACTGTCAGAGCAGACAAATGATGCCCACGGTTACATCGTAGGCAGCCGCTGCTTTGGCCAATGTATTCTTTACGATTCCAATTCGAAAAGGAGAATCAGAGACCGTTTGCATTTGTGGGTTCGACACAGTTCAGTCATAGTTTTGCTTCAGAACTGAATTAACACTCCCATTCTCTGTCATGATGTAGTCTGATCGGGGCCCCCTGGACATCCCGCAAAAATCAAAGCCATCTACTAGGTCAGTGATACCATGGCAATTAGGCAGGACGAACGAGAGGTGGCTTGTATGTGGGAGACCTTGGTAAGACACTCACGCTCCAGAGAGTGAAAGGTAAGTCCTATGAAAATTTAGGGAAGTGACACTTTGGTGGCATTTTTAGGGGTCCACTGGGAGGGGGCTTCTGGGATATCTACCATATTCTAAAGTAAAACACTGGAACTGCCGCCCCTTACATCAGCTACCACAAAGAAAGCACGGGGCTTGGGTGGCCTCTTTGGGTTGTGGAGATAATACACCCCACACTGCCCTGGCCCGTCTTCCAGGTGACACACAACCGTCAACACTGAGCGGGACCTTAATTAGAAAAGGACTCAGGGAAAGGACTCCGGGGTCATGGCGCAAGCAGCCCTGGAACTTGAGCCTTAGGATCTAGCAGATACTACGTCATTGAGTCACGTGTGGCAGCAGTGGGGGGGAAAAAGGCAGCTGTTGCAAACCCCAGGGGAAGAATTGCGTATCCGGCCCATGGGATTCCGAACCAACTAAATTCTTGCAGATTTGTTTTACAAAATTTACACCCGCCTGGTAGAGTACGGGAGTTTCCATTGCTCTGTTTTTGTCAATGCCTGGTATTGCTAAACTTCTCAATTTTCTCAAGACATGAATATAAACTTGACCATTTTTTATTTAATTTCATACTATACGAATAGGAAAGAAACTTACCTTCCAAGCATCTTTACCTGTTGTGGATGGCAGTTTGTTTATTTATTTATTTATTTATCTATCTATGTATCTTTAAGCAGAGTTTGTTTTCTTTATTTTTTTATGAAATATAATTTATTGTGAAATTGGTTTCCATACAACACCCAGTGTTGATCCCAACAAGTAACGTATAATGAGTTATACCCATCAGCCTGCAGTTTTTAAAAAGAGAGAGACAAAGTAGCTAAAAGCCAAAGTTCCTTCGACTCAAAATAATAATTATTAAAAATCAGGGAAAATAAATATAATGTCAAAGGAAGGAAGCTTGAGAAGTTTTCATAACCTTTGTATTAATTGATCCTTTATAATTATTTGTTTCTTTAGGTGGTTGATTAGTTCTATCTCAGATTCCTCAAAATACATGATAGTATTTCCACTCTTGAGATTAGGCCTTTATATAGTAAAATTGGGGAAAAAAGAAAGGAAGAGAAAGATATATAAGTAAGTAATAAGGGAGGAAATAAATAAATAAAAATTTAGGTAGTTTGAATTTCAGGACTGCTAAAGATTATTTGCCCTGTGCTGCTGTACTTGACTATGTTGATAAGGTATTTTAGTCTAGAGGATACCAGAGCATCTGAGAAAAAAATGAAAATTCCCTTCAAACATTAAATGGAATTCTAGGTGAATGATGATATTCTTTATGTTTCCTCCCAACGCTTGTCTTTATTTTTTAATGCCCACTTTCTATGCTAAGATTCTTTCACTTGCCAGGAATATTTCTTCTCTGAAATATGACTCTAGATGGTCCCCTGGGCTCTGCTGGCCCATGTTATCCATCAGACTTTAAGGAGCCCACAGCTACTGTCAATGTGATGGATAAAGTTAGTTTAGTCTGAAAAAATAGATATTAATCTCTACAGAAGAGATAAATTAATTCCATGTCAAAGTGATTATTATAGCTTGAGATGTATTTATTTTTCTCATTAAAATTAATAGTAGGGTGGGAAAACTGTTTTAATATGGGTTTCTAACTTTTTATACTCTACTGTCTTTTGTCTAGTTTTGGTGATAAATGTGTGGTTCTCAAAAGAAGTCACATTCTTCCCAAGAATCATGAAGATGTTTTTTCTGACATCTACCTTGAACTCAGCTTCCTTAATGGCTGTCATGAACTTTGCTTCATAATTCCTAATTAGGTTTCTCTTTTCATACTTTAAGTTACCATATTTCTCATCAGTTATGTAAAATCATTTTCACCTATTATCAGTAGTTGGAGTCTACAGAAAGGCAGTCTCCAAGAATTTGCAAATGTATTTTAAAAAGAATGGTCCCATCATCTGAAAGTGAATCTACAAAATTAGCATTTAATAGGTCACATGCAAAGGCAACTTTAAAAGAATGCCTACAAGTTCAAGGGATCGAGGGGTACAAGATGGATGTCACACAGGGTGCGCTGATCAAAACTAGGAGTCTAGGGAGTGGGGTGATGAAAAAGGATGGTCAGCACAGGGAAAGGAGGATTGCAGCGGCCCACACTGTAATGCCGTATGAGCATGCTCAGGGAAGGGAAAACGTAAGCAGTAACACCTTCCACACCCAAACCCACTGATTTGACAAGACTGACCTCACTGAGAAAATATCCCCATTTAGGTCTACATACAGGAAGAAAATCAATGCCATGTCAAAGTGAGTATTGCAGCCTGAGATATAGTTATTTTCATTGCTATAATTAATACATTGGGGGTCATGATTTTATATTTCAGCTCTCTAACATGGTTAATAGGAGTTCAGTCTGCCATATGTATCCCTTATTAGTATGCTGATAATTCAGTCTTAGAGTCAGTTGGGTCAGCCCCTGAACCAATGAAATATTAGTCAATGTAATGTGGCCCCATGGGATAACTTCTAGTGCACAGCTTGCCTTTTCCAAGTGATACTTCTATTTCATGTAACTGTTTTGGAAATTTCTATAGTTGATATGGGTCATTAAAATTATTCCAGTAGAAATGTTCTGTATTAAATTATTTAAAATACCATCAACTTCATAGTACTACAATACATATTCATAGTAATAAGTACCTCTTTACTCTGACATCTATTGGGATGAATAGAATTAAACCCAAGTTAGGAAACACATCAAAATTAAATTACCAGGAAACCTCGATCCCAACCAGTGGACTGCAAAACAAACTTTAATAACCTCCTGGAAGAAGCCTCTTCTCACATTTTATGAGAGTAGAGACCAGAGTGACTTCAAGATGATAAGTAGGGAGAGGAGAGTTCTTATATGTCAAGAAATATCTTCAAGACTGGAATGACACTTCTTACAGTATATGAGCTACATAAAGTTGCATAGAAAATGTAGGTAGAGACTGTGTCATTATCAAAGTATCTGACCATGTTCTGGCTACCTAATCAATTTGAGAAGGAAAATTTAGTAGGGGAGAGATAAGTAATGTGCAACCTAGGGAGTTGTACCTAGGGAGATTTATTTTCTTTCTCTCATCTTGTTCCATAATGGGCTCCTTTTTAGTGATACTTCAATATACAAAGTACAGTAAGTATTAGTAATGAATAAAATACCTTGGCAATGTAGAAAATATGTATATATAAGAGATGTGATCTTTCTATCAGTATCCTGATTAACTGGATAGAATCCATAATCATGTGAACTGGCTCTCTGGGTTTTCCAGCAATATCTCTCACATATTTTTCCTATCCAGGAACTCAAATTGAATTATCCTGTCTTAAATTTTAATTTAAATTAATACTTATTTAAATAAATACTCCAACAGGACAAAGCATGACCTATGCTGCTATACTAGTCAGTGGGGGCTGCTATGGCAAATTTCCACAGACTAAGTGGCTTAAACAGCAAACATTTATTTTGTGCAGTACTGGAGCCTGGGAAGTCCAAGGTCATGGTGCTGAGTGTCCGGTGAGAGCCCTCTTCCTGGATTTCTGTCAGCTATACTTTTGCTGTATCAGAGAGGGTGGGGGGAAGAAAAAGGAGGAAGGGAGGGAGGAAAGGTGGGGGGGGAGAGAGGGAGAGGGAGAGAGAGAGAGAACTCTCATCTTTCACTCCTTATGAGGATACTAATCTCATCCACCCTTATGATCTTATCAGAACCTAATTACCTCCTAAAGGCCCCACATATCTATTTTTTTAATGTTTATAGATTTATTTTGAGAGAAAGAGAGAGAGCAGGGGAGGGGCAGAGAGAGAGGAAGAGAGAGAATTCCAAGCAGGCTCCATGCTGCCAGAGCAGATCCTGACGCACTGAGCTGAACCATGAGATCATGACCTGAGCCAAAATCAAGAGTTGGGTGCTTAACCCATTGAGCCACTCAGGTGCCACAAGGCCCTAAATCTTAATACCATTCCACTGGAGGTTAGGATTTCAATATATGCATCTAGGAGTGGGGAATACAAGTGTGCAGTCCATAATAGCCACTATAGATTAATTTCTGCATAATAACTACACATTTGATACCCTTTGTATTACATCAAAGTATCAATCGTATGATTGTGCTGAACGAAAAATCAGATCTTAATACACACTCAATACTGAGAAAAATCCTGAAGACCTTGCCGATCAATTTTAAATCACTATTCATGTAGTTACATTAAAGGAGTTACAGGAGATTTATGAGACATGAAAAAGCCCAAGGTTTATCAGGATATAGTGAAATCTCAGTAGAGCTAGGCCTCACCAAGACTACAACTGGCAAATGTTCACTTACTGGCCTTTTTGAAAACCCCCAAAGCAGCAGGTCTGAGACTCTAGTGCTCCACAATGATTGTGAAGTTAGGTATGTTCTCTCTTCTTCCTCAATTCCTAGTATCTTCCAGTTTGCTCAATATTCTGTTTGCACTGTCCATAATCACACCAGCAAGACCTCCAGCATGCCCACAGTACCCAAGAAATGCCTGAGCTCACAGGCTCAGCATAATATGTGCAACCCCAAATCATAACCTTGACACATGATCTGTCCACCAGTTGGATTGCTCTTCTACCAAGGTGGGATTTTGCTCTATCACTAGGATCTCTCTTCTGTAACTGCTTTTTAATTTAAGTTGCGGGTTGTTTTGATCCCCACGATATGATTACTACGAGAGCTATCTGGTAACTTGGGGGAGCTAGGAATGGTGCCTTTATGGTCCTGGTTCAGTTAAACTTTCTGTTCCATTTGTAATTGCCACGATTTCAGTTAGTCCTCTGTTCACCAATCCTAGAGCTTTCTACTTAGATTAAGTAAAATTCTAGTAGGCTGTCCTGGAGATCAGTTCTAGAGATAGCAGGATCCACTAGCTAATACCAAAGATTTCTGCCAGTAAGACCATTCCTAGTACTGATCTTGGCCCCGCCATTTTTTCTACTATTCACGCATGTCTTGTCTCTGGTGAGTAGTGCCACCACGGAATCCTATCATCATCATCACTGAAATCAGGCAAGCCAGACACCAGTAATTCCAACCACCAAACCTGGAGCTAGAGAACAGCCACCAGGAGATGCCCCTGCTAGGGAGGGAAGTGTCCTCTGGAACTTCTTGGGGGATATATTTAGGGAGGAGATGAGCAAGCCTTAATCTACTATAGCATTCCCATCTTCCTAAATGTTTGAATACCTTTTTACAAAATGTGTAGTCATTTATTTTGAGAGAGAAAGAGAGAAAGGGGGAGAGGGAGAGAGAGACAGGGAGAGAGAGAATCCCAAGCAGACTCTATGGTGTCAGTGCAGAGCCCGCAGGGCTCAAACTCACAAACTGCGAGATCATGACCTGGACCAAAATCAAGAGTTGGAATTGGAGGCTCAACTGACTGAGCCACACAGGCACCTTCTACTTTTTTTTTTTTTTTAAACATACCAAAGAGGGTCTGGCATTTCATCTTCATTCTTTTGGGTCCAGGTTTTTAGTCAACCGAAGCAAACTGTTAGGGTACCTTCCAACAACCCGTGCCAACGTTTTGAATATAAAATCATGTCTTAATTCACCAACAGCAATATGTTAGACCCAATACGATAGTATGTTCTAATTGCAAATATCTGCAGTTCTTTTTGGGTGCATTACACCCCATCAGAGGCTACATTTCATACTTTAAACTCTGGGACCGCTATTTGCATCTATTTCAAGGACTGGAAACAATGAGACGTGGTGGGGACAGTTCCTAAGGAAGATCATAGGCACCTGAACTTGTGAAATTATGAAATTCTTCTGAGTAGTTCCGAGTAGATCCTTGCAGGTTCTTCCAGTAAGAGGAGACCAGGACCCTGAATGGACATAAGGGGCTGCTTATGGGTAAAGGAAAGTTGGCAAAAAAGAGGAAAAGGTCCGTCCCCAGCTTTATCAAAATCTGCCTGTATGTCCCCATTCCAACTTTTGGAGAACCCTCCCTCACACTTAATAGCCTAACTTCAACAAAGGAGACCAGAGGGTATTGGGCAATCAATTTGTGTAACAATTACTTCACTTTCAGGACTACATCTCCAGTTTTGGTTTTCAGAATTCTATGCCTTGAAGCCACAGAAAATAAGGGGTTACTGTTAGCTAAGTAATAAAATTATTCTGGCCCGTAACTAGAACCTGAGACTGGGAACTTTTTTCCCTAACTTCTTCAAGTAATATAGCAATAACCAACCAACCAACCAACTTCATTATGCTTATTTTCTCTAACATGTTCTACGGCAGCAATTGCTTCCTCTCCCAAAGTTGTGCTTCTTCTATCAGCATGTCATTACAGATGTCTAATTTAAGAAAATTTAAATTAGGTGGTAATTTATGAAACTATTTTGCTGTTGTATATCATGAACCATCAATGTCTACTTTACCACTGGAAGGAGGGTCATTAATGGTTTTCAACCTCATCAGATCATCAATAACAACAAAATAGTAACAAATGCATATTCAGCAGAATCACTTCAGAGAATCCCTCTCCAGGGTTCTTGTTCTTTTGGAACCACTTCCAGTACCAATTTTGAAATCTCTTTGATATAGGACAAAGAGATTTATAATAAATAGTAGCCCAAGCCCAGTGGTGGCATCTGTGGCCAAATCTAGGCAAACTGTTACCTCTGGGGCTGGGTTGGACTTGAAATCTTTATGAAGCAGGGAGAGCAGAGGAACCTGTAACTGGTGGAAATGTAGAAGAATCCATAAAGGTTACTGGAACCGGTCTGTCTCTGACCTACCTCCATGATGCTGGAGATCTGGCACCTTTTACAATAAAGCTGCACCTGCACCTTGACCAGGAGTTGAGAAACCCAACCAGAAGATCTGATGGTAGCTGGAGGGGCTGGGTTAGATACTGCCCATGCCAACAGCTGAATGAGCAGGGGAGTGACCGCGCATGCATGCTACATTACCTCAAGTTCGACACTCACCATCTGAACATAAAAATGGCCACTTCTTCTTGTCCACCTTCTAAATCTTGCACACATGTCTCTTGGGGTCATATACAATCTGGAAATTCAAACATTTTTGTATTAAACAACTCTTGAATGAAAGGATAAAGATGTCAGCAATTTAGTTCAAATATTAATAGTAATGGAAATCAGAACAATGAAGATATAAGAATCTAGGGGATACTTTTAAAGCAATAATCAAAGGAAATTGTGTAACACCAAAGAGTTACGGCAGTCAAAAGTAAAAATTAAAAATAATTAAATCAATATAAAAACGAAAAAATAACCATTAGTTAAGTCATTAACATAAAAACCAGAAAAGAGAAATAAAAAAAGAAAGCACAAGAAAGGAAAACATTAAAGATTGAAAAAGAGTAGAGGACAAAAAAGTTTACATAAAATTAATAAAAAAAAATTCCTGGAAGGTGGAAAAGAAGCATTATAGACAAATCATTAACTAATACTCAAACTTTTAAAGGGGAGAAAACACAAATTTATAAAACAAGAAATGAACAAGCAGGAGACAATCTATTTCCATCATAGCTACATAAGCTTGCATGGAACCAGCCCTCCTCAGGGAACAACTATAAGACCTGGTCAAAGCACAAAACACAATTATTTGAAGTCAACTGAGAGTGAATATAAGCATGGAGACCTAGGAGGGGTGTCAACACTTGAAAGAAGAAGGCAGCATAGGGTAAATTTCTCATTTATTATAGTTTTTCAGCCTTAGGACAGGTCACAGTCTTCACCATGCAGAATGGCAAAACCTCTGCTAGAAAAATCTACATTCATTTTAGTCTAGAGCATTTAGGGAAACCACAGCCAACGGATAATGAAGGAAGAACCCTAAAGAGGAAAGAACCAGAGAGGCGGAATCCAAAGCTTTAGGTAAATTTCTGCCCAAATCTCTGGCCGAAATGTGAATCACACATGTATCAGGTAGACCCAAAGCAGCTCACCAAAAAAAAAATCAAAGAACTGTATTGAACTGTCAGATGCCACCCACAAGTTGGTAGTTTAAGTCCAAGCAAGATAATTAGCTGTTAAAGTTACAACAAAACAAAAATCCTCACTGGAAACTGTAACAGAATCCAATCATAAGATGCATAGCATCCAGAAACAAGTTCAAATTTGTTTGATATTTGACTTTTTGAGACAGATGGCAGGGTAGGAGGATCCTAGATGCACCTCATTCCACAAATCTAATACCCACATCAGTGTAAATAACCCAGAAAACAATTCCACGACGGGCAGAACAGACTTCCTGTACCTAAACATAAAGAAGAGGTCCCATCAAGAGGGTAGGAAGGATAGACATGCAGTTGGGAGCTAAATGGACCCATGAGACTGTCCACGGGAGGGAGGGACACCTTGGGCATGGAGACAGGAGAGAGGAGCAGACCCCACACCAGGCACCCCAGGCCAGGGGACCCACACTGGGAAGACAAATCCCCATAACATTTGGCTTTCAAAAAGAGAGGGGTTTAATTTTGCAAGTTCTTACAATCAGTGGAACTTAACACCTGGAACTTTAAAAATCGGTGGGTGTAGGGGTTCCTGGCTGGCTCAGTGTGTTCAACTCCTGGAAAGCTGGAAGCCAAGAGGAAACGGAGTCCCTATCCTTAAAGATACAGCATAGCAAACAGCCGCACTGAGATAACAGCATAAAAGCAGTCTGAAAAACACCTGGCATATACAGGAGGGAGATTTGTTTACTAATCTCAGAGCCTGTGCCCCTCTGAGGGGCAAGAACCATTGGGACACTTTGAGAACAAAAGAGGTGGTAGGCACCAATTCCATGTCCTGCCACCCAGCCTAGAGACATGGACACCTGCAGGAACTAGCGTAACACTAACATTATCCACCTAGCATGCTAACAGTACACCCACCCCATGTGCTTCCAAGAACCTACCTCCTCCAGTTAGGCCTTGGCTCCTAGTCTCCTCCCACAGCAGACCCACTAAAACCTCGCTAACAGTGTGACCCCCGGCCCGCACTCTTCTGTGGACCCGCCCCCTCAACCTGGCCTTGGCAGTTGTCCATCCAAAGCAGTGCCACAGTATGGCAGTGTGAAAGCAACCCTGAGAGGGGCAAGCAACACTCCAAAGTGACTCTTGTCCCAGGGAGAAGGTAAGATAACCACACACACCTGTCCAACTGTAACCCCAGCACTCGGCTGGAAGCAGGCGTCTCTGACTATAGGCACCACTCACCAACAAAAGCCTCCCAGGGGACAACACAGGGAGCATGTCCTGCAATTTGGTACTATTGCAGCTCTAGAAAATGCTTGGGCTGACCCAACTCAAGACCAAGGCAGCCTTAGACTGACCCACTACAACACAGGGACAAAACACTGCCCACAACAGGCAAAGACAGTTAAAGCATATGATTGAACTGAAGGCAAAAGCAGCTTAGCCACAGCATAAGGTACATGCAACACACAGAGGAGATATCCCTGAAATGTCAGGTTCTGGTGAACATGGGACATTGTACCACAGGGCACTACAGGACCTCTTCTTCATAGGGCCACTACTTTTAAGGGCAGGAGACATAGCTGACTTTCTTAACACACAGAAACAGGCACCAAGACTTAGACAAAATGAAGAGACAGAGGAGTATCTCTCAAAAAACAGGACAAAATCATAGCAAGAGAGTGAAGCAAAATTGAGATAAGCAATATACCTGATAGAAGATGCAAAGTAATAATCATAAAGATACTGGACTTGAGAAAAGGGGGTCTCCATGAGACCCTCAACAAATAGATAGAAAACATGAAAAAGAACCAATCGGAGATGAAAAACTCAAAAACTGAAATTAAAAATGTACGAGATGGAATAAATAGTAGACTAGAGGAAGTAGAAGAACAGATCAGTGACCTGAAGGACAGAGTAATGGAAAACAATGAAGCTGAACAGGAGAGAGAAAAAAGAATAATAAAAAATGAAAATAGGTTAAGGGAACTTAGCAATACCATCAGGTGTAATAACATTCACATTATAAGGATCTCAGAAAGAAAAGGGGTGGGGGCAGAAAATTTACTTAAAGAAATAATAGCTGAAAACTTCCCAGATCTAGGGAAGGAAAGAGATATCCAGATACAGAAGGCACAGAGATCCCCCAACAAATTCAACTCAAGGAAGTCCACATCAAGAAACATAGTTATTAAAATAGCAAAAAGTAGTGATAAAGAGAGAATTTTAAAAGTAGCAAGAGAAAAGAAAATAGTCACATACAAGAAAAGCCCCGTAAGGCTATCAGCTGACTTTTCAGCAGAAATTTTGCAGGCCAGTAGGGAGTGGCATGATATATTTAAAGTACTGGAAGGAAACAAACAACAACATCAAACCTGGAACCAAGAATACTCTTGTATTCAAGAGGCTGTCATTCAGCAGGAGATGAGATTTCTGAGACAAAAGAGGAAGTTATCACCACTAAACTGGCCTTATAAGAAATGTTATAGGGGACTCTTTCAGTGGAAAGTAAAGACCATAAGCCGGAGCATGAAAAGTAGGAAGCATAAAAAGAGTAAAATTAAGTATATGTATAACAATCAGTCAAGGGATTCATAAAATGAAAGAATGTAAAGCATGACACACACCTAAAATGTGAGAAGTAAAACTTTAGTGCTTTTAGAATGGATTCAAACTTAAGCAACCATCAACTTACTATAGACTGCTATGTGCATAAGATGTTATATATAAACCTAATAGTAACCACACATCAAAAACAGGTAATAGGGGGAGCCTGAGTATCTCAGTTGTTTGAACATCCAACTCTTGATTTCAGCTCAGGTCATGAACTCACGGTCATGAGACTGAACCCCCTGTTGGGCTCTACACTGAGTGTGGAGCCTGCTTGGGATTCTCTCCTCCTCTCCGCCCCTTCCTCCCTCTCTCTTCTCTCTCTTTCAAAATAAATAAGTAAACTTAAAAAAAAGCAGGAATAGACATACAAAAAAATAAAGAGAAAAAAATTCAAGCATATCACTGAAGGCAGCCAGTAAAACATGAGAGTAGAGAGTAAGAGAAGGAACCGAGAAGAACTACAAAAACGACCATAAAACAAGAAACAAAATGGCAATAAGTACATACCTATCAATAACTACTTTGAGTGTAAATGGACTAAATTCTCCAATCAAAAGACACAAGATGACAGAATGAATATAAAAGCAAGACCCATCTCTATGCTGCTTACAAAAGACTCATTTCAGACTTAAACACACATGCAACTGAAAGTGATCGGATGGAAAAGCATCTATCATGTAAACAGAAGTGAAAAAAAAGCCAATATAACAATAGTTATATTGGACAAAATAGACTTTAAAAACAGACCGCAATAAGAGATAAAGAAGGACCTATATAATCATAAAGGGAACAATCCAACTAGAAGATATAACAATTGTAAATATTTAGGCACCCACATGGGAACACCCAAACATAAAGTAGCTAATGACAAACATGAAGAAATCCACAGTAATATAATAATAGTAGGGAACTACAACACTGCAATTATATCAATGGATAGATCATCAAACAAAATCAACAAGCAAACAATGGCTTTAAATAACACACTGGACGAGACGGATTTAAAAGATACTCAGAACATTCTACTCTAAAACAGCAGAACACACATTCTTTTCAAATGCACATGGAGCATTCTCCAGAATAGATCACAAATGGTACAAAACAAATCTCAACAAATTTTAAAAGATTAAAGTCACACCAAGTATCTTTTCTTACCACAATGCTATGAAACTAGAAATCAACCCGGAGAAAAAATCTGGAAAGAACATAAATACATGGAGGTTAAATTACATGCTACTAAACAATGAATGGGTCAACCAAGAAATCAAAGAGGAAATAAAAAAAATACCTGGATACAAATGAAAATGAAAACATAATTGTCAAAAATCTTTGAGATGGAGCAAAAGTGAATCTAAGAGGGAAATTTATAGCAATACAACCTTAAATCAAGAAGCAAGAAATCTCAATAAACAACCTGACCTTACACCTAAAGCAGTTAGAAAAAAGAACAACTAAAACTCAAAATCAGTAGAAGTAATGGAAATTATAAACATGAGAGCAGAAATAAATGATATAGAAACTAAAAAAGCAATAGAAGAAATCAATGAAACCAGGAGCTTATTCTTTGAAAAGATCAATGAAACTGATAAAGTTTTAGCCAGACTCATCAAACAAAAAAAAGAGAACTAAAAAAAAATGAAGTCAGAAATGAAAAAGAGAAATAACCAACACCACAGAAATACAAAGGATTATAAGACCTTATTATGAAAAATTATGTGTCAACAACTTGGGACAGCTAGAAGAAATGGAAAAATTCCTAGAAACATATAATCCCCCAAGATGGAATCAGGAAGAAATAGAAAATTTGAACAGACAAATTACTGGCAAGAAGATTGATTCAGTAATCCAAATCTCCCAACAAATAAATCTAGGACCAGATGGCTTCACAGGTGAATTCTATCAAACATTTAAAGAAGAATTAATACCTATACTTCTCAAACTATTTCCACCCCCCCAAAAAAATACATATGGAAGAAAAGCTTCCAAATTCATTCTATGAGGCCATCATTACCCAGACACCAAAACCAGATAAAAAAATCTACACACACACAAAAGAGAATTACAGTCCAATTTCTCTGATGAACATAGATATCAACATCCACAACAAAATATTAGCAAACCAAATGCAACAATACATTAAAAAATCATTCACCATGATCAAGTGCGATTTATTCCTGGGATGCAAGTGTGGTGGTTCAATATGTGTAAATCAATCCACATGATACACGACATCGAAAAAAAAAAAAAAAGAAAAGAAAGAATAACAACCATATGATCATTTCAATAGATGCAGGAAAAACATAGGACAAAGCGCAACATCCATTCATGATGAAAGCCCTCAATAAAGCAAGTTTAGAGGGAACACACCTCAACATAATAAAGGCCAAATATGAAAAACCACAGCTAATATCATACACAATGGGGGAAAAACTGAGAGCTTTCCCCTGAGGTCAGGAACAACGCAAGGATGTCTACTCTCACCACTCTTACTCAGCATAGCACCGGAAGTCCTAGCCACAGGAATCCGACAATAAAAAGGAATAAAATGCATCCAAATTAATAAGGAAGAAGCGAAACTTTTCAGTATTGCAGATGACATGATACTATATATTGGAAACTCTGACACTCCACCAAAAAGCTACTACAACTAATGAATTCAGTAAGGTCACATGATACAAAATCAATGTACAGAAATCTGTTGCATTTCTATAAACTATGAATGAAGCAGAAGAAAGAAATTAGGAAAACAATCCCATAGTACTACTGCACCAAAAATAATAATACACCTAGGAATAAATTTAGCCAAGGAAAGGAAAGTCCTGTACTCTAAAAAAAAATGGATGAAAGAAATTGAAAATGACACAAGTAAATGGCAAGACTTTCCAGGCTCATGGGTTGGGAGAACAGATATTGTTAAAATGTCCACACTACCCAAAGCAATGTGTAGATTAATGCAATCCCTATCAAGTTACCAACAGCATTTTTCACAGAACTAGAATAAATAATCTTAAAATTTGTAGGGAACCACAAAAGACCCTGAATAGCCAACGCAGTCTTGAAAAAGAAAAATGTAACTGGAGGTATCACAATCCTAGATTTCAAGATATTCTACAACGTTGTAGTAATCAAAGCACAAAAATCGACACATAGATCCACGCAATAGAGTAGAAAACCCAGAAATAAACTCACAATTACATGGTCAGTTAATCTTTGACAAAGCAAGGAAGAATATGCAATGGGGAAAAAAAATAGTCTCTTCAACAAATGGTGCTGGGAAAACTAGACAACAACGTGCAGAAGAAGGATACTGGACCACTTTCTTACACCATATACAAAAATAAACTCAAAATTGATTAAAGATCTAAATGTGAGATCTGAAACCATAAAAATCATAGAAGAGAGCAGAGCAGTAATTAATTTCTCTGACAACGGTCGTGACAACATTTTTCTAGATAGGTCGCCTGAGGCAAGGGCAACAACAACAAAAATAAACTACTGGGACTTCATCAAAATCAAAACCTTCTGCACAGCAAAGGAAATAATCAACAAAACTAAAAGGTAACATAAGGAATGGGAGAAGATATTTGCAAATGACATATCTGATAAAGGTTTAGTATCCAAAATATATAACAAACTTATACAACTCAACATCCAAAAAACAAATAAGCTAATTAAAAAACAGGCAGAATCGGGGCTCCTGGGTGGCTCCGTCAGTGGGCGACCGACTTCGGCTCAGGTTATGATCTCACGGTTCGTGAGTTCGAGCCCCGCGTCGGGCTCTGTGCTGACAGCTCAGAGCCTGGAGCCTGCGTTGGATTCTGTGTCTCCCTCTCTCTCTACCCCTCCCCTGCTCACATCCTGTGTCTGTCTCTCAATAATGAATAAACGTTAAAAAAAAAAATAAAAAGAGAAAATAAATAAATAAATAAATAAATAAAAAACAGGCAGAAGATATGAACAGACATTTCTCCAAAGAAGACACACATGGCCAACAGACGCATCAGAATACGCTCAACATCACTTGTCATCAGGGAAATGCAAATCAAAACTACAATGAGATATCACCTCACACCTACAGAATGGCTACAATCAACACAAGAAACAGCATGTGTTGGCAAGGATGTGGAGAAAAAGGAGCCCTCATGCACTGTTGGTGGGAATGCAGAATGGTGCAGCCACTGTGAAAACACTATAGAGGTTCCTCAAAAAGTTAAAAATAGAATTACCCTAGGATCCAGTAATTGCACTACTGGGTATTTACCCCCCAAATACAAAGACACTAATTCAAAGGGATATATGCGCCCCCTTGTTTAGAGTAGCATTATTTACAATAGCCAAGATATGGAAGCAACCCAAGTTTCCATCGACTGATAAGTAGATAAAAAAGAGGCGGTGTGTGTATGTATGTATCAATGCATGTGTCTATATATATATGTGAATATTATTCGGCCCTACAAACAAATGAAATCTTGCTTTTGCAACAACATGGATAAAGCTAGTAAAGATAATGCTAAGCGAAGTCAGTCAGAGGACAACAAATACCCTAGATTTCACTCGTGTGTGGAATGTAAGAAACAAAACAAAGAAGCAAAGGGGGAAAAAATAGACAAATCAAGAAACAGACTCCTAATTATAGAGAACTGGTGGTTACCAGAGGGGAGATGGGTGGGGGGTGAAATAGGGCTTGGGGACTAAGGAGGGCACTTGTCCTGATGAGCACCCGGTGACCCATGGAAGTGTTGAGTCACTGTAGGGTACATTTGAAACTAATATAACACTGCATATGAAGCGACTGGAATTAAAACAATACCTTACAAAATGAAACCTAAGTGCATTTAAAAATGCACAAAAATGTGAAGGACACGGCAGTAAAGAGACTGTTAAGGGTGTGAGAGCCGTTTACAGTATGAGAGCAGAGTCGTCTCCTTCACCCTCCGCTGGGAACGTGCCTGGTGGGCCCAGTTTCCACCATACGGAGCATGCACAGGTCTGTTATGGCCCATGAAGGTGCTACAGTTGTTTAGTTGTTTATTTGGAGGTTATAAAGAAATTTTAGCATGTAGGCAAACCCACAGGTAATAGAATTCATGAATAATGCGGATCACTACGTATGTGCTTAGTTTACCGTATAAACTAGAAGTCCCTGAGAATTAGAAAATTTGTCTTCATCTAAGTAACTACTGGGAGTCTTAGTAAACATATTCTTCATTTTTTTTGTCTTAACCTATAGCCTTTATAAAAAAACATAACAAGTTTTACTCTTTTAAGTTTATTTTGAGAAAGAGAGAGCACATGTACACAGATGTGAGTGGGGGGGGGGGGGGAAGGGCGGAGAGAGAGAGAGAGAGGGCGAGAGAAAATCCCAAGCAGGCTCTGCACAGAGCCCAACATGGGGCTCAGTCTCATGAACTGTGGGATCCTGACCTGAGCTGAAACCCAGAGTCAGACGCTTCACTGACTGAGCCACCCAGGTGCCTCTTAACCTGTGGTCTTTAAATGCACGTTGTGATTACCTAGAGAGCAAAACCAAGTGAATATTCAAACAGAAAGAATAATGATATCAGGGATATCTCAGAAGAACTGAATCAGAACAGGAGGTTGTAGGGCCAGGAATTAGCAGTCATAAACGTAATTTTGTTACTTGAGAACCATTAATTCAGAATTAGTGGGGTTTTGTACTATTCACGGATGTTGAGTGAGCAGAGTAACTGTGAAAACACCTAACTGGTCACTATGAACCCAGCATGTCACAGAGCCTCATTCCCTCTACATCTATTGTATGTTCAAAATAAAAAGGAGTATTTTCCTCCCATGGGTTTTCTTGGTCTTGTCCCAATTCAGAAAGCCAAGTCAGAAGAAGAAATACCATCTGATGGCTTGTCCCTGGAGTCCGCAATGCTCTTTCAGTGACGTGCACATATAAGCCTTAGACCTCACAGTCACTTGAGCTCGGAGATTTCAATCTTTGCATTTTTTCTATGCTAGTCTTTCTAAGGTGTCCCACTCTTCCCTAGGGGTCATCCTGGGATCTAGCGTTCAATACGTCCACTCTTTCCTTGCCAGGGCTCCTGGACCAGCATGGATCGTGTGCTTCCCTTGAAGCATGGATCTTCCCTTCGTGAAGCACAAAATGAGACCGGTAAAGAAACAGAAGTACACAAAGGGAAAGGTGAAAGAATGGGGAAAACTTGGCTGATGTAACACTTTCGTCCTTTGATTCCAGTGATGAAGTACATACATCTATATTATAAAGTGGTATTTGTTTCTATGCCTTACATACTTCAGAAGCAACTTGTTCCTGAAAAAATACATGCAAACAATGATAACGAGTTCTCTTTTTCATTTCTTGCAAGGTCAATCCAATTGTTTCACAAGGTAAGGAAGCATTTGTTCTGAGCCTTTGGTGAGGGTTCATTTTGGATGATTAAGACGTTTCACTTTTCACAAAAAGTGAAAGTTAATTTTCTTTGTACTGTCCTCAGTGGACACCTAGGTGTGGACACCTAGACAACTAGGTGAATATCCCAAGTTCTTTAATCAATTCTTCTGTGACTTTGAACTTAACCTCAATATACTTAAGTTTCCCTATAAGCAAAATAGTGACCATAATATTAGCTCTCAAAGAGTTCCTGTGAGATAATCTGTGGAAAGTAGTTAGTGCTGTTTGTGCCATCTAGAACATACTTAAAAAGTATTAATGAGCCTAGTTATTATTATTAGCTCTTATGTTCTAGTAGCCACATTTTAAAAAGTTGTAAGTAACTGGTGAAATTAATTTTAGTGATGTACCTAGTTTAACCCAATGGAAGCCAAGTTATGATTATTTTCATATTAAATGGGCACAACTATTTTTTTAATCTTTTTTCATATTCAATCTTTGAAATCTTGTATTTTACAGTTACTGTGTATCTCATTTCCACTCCAGATTATTTAAGTTCTCACTCTGCATCTCCATCCTCAAAATTCTAGTTATGCTAGAAGAATATTCCACAGGAAAATCAAAATCAAACCCCAAATAGGGTTGTGTGAAGAAGCACTTGAAAGTGCTCAGGTACTGCTGTCGCTCTTCTAGAAGCCTCCTACGGTCTAAGATCCCTGTGTCTCAGCCACAGGTTGTGGATTGTGGATCCCAAGCTGAAAACCTCAGCCCTTTAACAGGGGCTCTGGCAAGCTGATGGCTGCTTTATTACAGGAACTCGAAACTGAGGCCAAAACACTAGAAGCACATAGAGGGACGTGAAGTCCGGTTTGCGGAGGCAAGGCCACCATCATGTGGAACCTGCTGGAACTGCAGTGAGATTCACATTCCCATTGCTTGGGGAGGGGCGGGGGGACTCAAATGACCAAGACATGAGTGCATCCCCACCGAGAGAAGACTTCAAGGTGCCTGCTCAACACACTTAAGAAACGTGCAAGAAACCTCGAGAGGATCCAGAGAAGGTTCAGAGAAAACCAATGACTATTTCAAGAGAAGCAAAAGAGAGCCAAATAATTAGATAATAAATGATCAAAACAATGAAGTCATAAAATGTGAAATGGGGGCTTATGCCAGTCTGTGCATACTGGAATCAGGGTTCACGTGTTCAAGTTTAAAGTATAATTTTGGATTAAATTCACACTTTTGGCTAGGAAACTTTTTGGAAATCTTCACTGTAAGAGGAGATATAGATTTTAAATAAAGTAAGTGCTAGGAGATGATGAGTTATTCTTTTTGGAGAATATTCAAGCCAGTATAATCAGTCATCAGGAAGATTTGAAGTGACAAGATGTCTTCCAAATGGCAAATTGCTTTGGCAATATTACCCGATTTCCAAGATGTTTCTATCCACAGTCTGTCTTCTGGTTTCAAAACATTGTAACACGGTACATAATATTATGATATTATGTAACATAATAAGAGATTTTTCAAAACATTAAAACACACAAGATGTAGGCTCATGTACTTGGGAAGTTAATGAAAACACTTGGGCATGTTGGGAAAAATGGAGGAGAATCGGGTTACATCCCCAAACCTGGTACTGCAAATAATCATCTTCTGTTTTCATCCTATCTTTCACTGAAAGATCACTGAAAGATCTGTTTTCCTTTTCCAGAAACAAGACCCCCCAAGCACACAGATATTTTCTTCCTGGAAAATTCCAGGACATATTGTTAACCATAGGCTTTCTGAGCCGATAGCAATGATTATGTGATTACTAACAGCCAATGTGGACTCACTAACTAAGGATATGTCAGGACACATTACCCTGTTTTAATAGGGTTGACCTGTGGGGTATCATCATTTCTACATGGCATTTAAACAAAGGCTACTCTTATTCCCTGGTTAATAATATGGTAAAATATAGTCTGATTATTGTCCTGCAAACTATTGAGAAATTTCTCCAGAGATGCTTAGTCCATTTATATTCAGAGACATTTTTAATGCGACATTGCCAAACCCTGTGATTTATCTCGTCCTTTTAATATTTTAGCAATGACATAACTAAATGTAGAAAATACGGCTATGAAATGCGCAGATGACATATAGTTTGGAGGCTAGCTAATATGATAGATGTCAAAAACAACTTTTAAAATGATTGTGGCATGCCTAATCCAAAATAATGAGATCTAACAAAGATAAATGATCTTGCATTTTGGTTAAACCAGAAAATTTTACAACTGGATGGGGAAGACCTTTCTTTGAAACAATTCCTATTTAAAAATCTGGAATTCTTGTTTGTCACCAAACAAATGTAAGTTTGGTAACACAAACACCATTTTATTTTACAGGAACTGTCAGGCTCAAATCACATTTGATCTTGGCCTCACTGCCCTCTTTCCTAGCCACATAACACCTGAGACATTGTGTTAATTATGGTACTGCATTCTCAGAGAGATACTGACAAATTATATATATATATATATTTTTTTTTTTTTTTGAGATGATGTATATATTCAGAGTATTTTGAGATGGTAAGTACTATAGGAACTACTTTTTTAAAAGATCCATTTGAAAGAACTGTAGTTATTTTCAGTACAGCAGAGTGGTTATAAACTCACAGACTACAGAATCAAAGAGAACTGCATTCAAATCCCACAATAACCATTAACCCCTGTATTCTGACCTGGGGCAAGTTATTCAGTTTATCTGAGCCTCGGTTTCTGCATCTGTAAGTCTCTTATGGTAACATTGCCAAAAGGATAGATGTTAGGAGGAATTAGATTCTATAGAGGGGATACGCAGAACATATTCCATTATATTCATATTCAACATATTCCATTTAGCTTTGTAAGGCAAAAATCCACAGAAGAAAAGAGATTTTTGATTTAATGTATCCTATTAATCTAAATTACCCCATGATTTAGATGACCCGAGTTGCATTTACAGGTGATGAGCTCTTTGTCACTGAAGCTGTTTGAAGGAGTCTGAATTACCAGCTCTCAGGGGATGCCTGCTATCAGTTGGAGGTTTGACTCTATGTATGACCATTAATTCTCATCTATATAACCATGCCATTTAAGAAGCAGTTATTGTCACCAGGGACTGCACAACCAACAGACAGGCAGGTGGCCTCCTTCGGAGTCTAATTGGAATAGGCATATACTCAAACTACTACATCACAATGGGTGAAGGTACAAGCAATGGAGAATTAAAGCCGGCGATCAAAAAGAATAAAATCTCACCATTTGCAACGACATGGATGGAGCCAGAGGGTATTAATCCAACTGAAAGAAATCAGTCAGAAAAAGACATATACCGTATGATTTCACTCTTATGTGGAATTTAAGAAACAAAACAGATGAACATAGAGGAAGGAAAGGAAAACAAATAAGATAAAAAGAGAGAGGGAGGCAAACTGTAAGAGACTCTTAAACAGAGAACAAATTGAGGGTTCTGGAAGGAGGTGGAGGGGTGGGCTAAATGGGTGACGGGCATTAAGTAGTGCATTTGTGGGGATGAGCACTGGGTTTTATATGTAAATGATGAATCACTAAAATTCTACTCCCGAAACCATTATTACACTATATGTGAACTAACTTGGATTTAAATAAAAATTAAAAAATAAAATAGGGCATCTGGGTGGCTCAGTCGGTTAAGCATCCAACTTCGGCTCAGGTTATGATCTCACGATTTGGTTCATGAGTTCAAGCCCCGTCTCGGGTTCTGTGCTGACAGCTCAGAGCCTGGAGACTGCTTTGGATTCTGTGTCTCCCTCTCTCTGTCCCTCCCCTACTACCGCTCTGTCTCTCTCTCTCTCTCTCTTTCAAAAATAAATATTAAAAACATTTTTAAAATAATGCAATAAAATAAAATAAAATAAAGTAGGACAAAGGAGGGGCACCCAATATTGCCACCAGTCACCTGTCTGTAAGATTTCTTTAGCCCACTGATCTTTGTTTTTGTATGAAATGTCACCCTTTAGAACTAAAACAACAGAATAACTTAAAGCTTGTTGTTGGCCTGCAACAAATCATCTTCTCCAAAATCTGGTTCTGACTTTCTATACGTTTCTCTTTCTCCCTCTAAGGACCGCTCCTCTTTAAGTTCTCTCATTTTACCTTTCTAGGGAAGCAGAGAAGGAAACACGGTATGCTGCTTCCTCACATCCTGTTTTTCCTCCTCTTAGGATGTTTATTTATTTCTCAATAGACCAAATCTCACTGTTGGCTAATGAGTGAGGAACAGTCATTATGGACCTAGGACCGATTTCCCAAATCCTTTGCATCGACAACCATTTACTGAAATTACTGAAACAGTCTCTGTTCCAAGGCTGAGCACGGAGATTGGACCTGAGTGTTCTTGGGTAAACACAACCAAACGTAGTTTTCTAACTTTATTCCTCAGCCGTATGGACACTCGGCCATATCCTTTCTCTCAGATTGTTGCTTATCTTGGCTGTTTTCCAGCAATGAGACCGTTTTTATTTGCTTTATTTGCGGGGCATCTGAGAAAAGGTGGAGACTTGACTGCTGACCTTCCTGCAAGGAATGCTTGTCCTATCACATCCCAAATAATTTAGCCTTATTTTCCCACTTCTTCCTCTGCTGGACCTGTCCCCACACTCAGTGCACAAATGGATTAGGTAATGAAGACACAGAATCAATCACCGGCTTGGCAGAGGCAGAGGGAAGGCACCCCAGCTAGAGCCATCTGATCCTTGAGGAGAGAGGATGTGCTGAGGCGGGAGGCTGGCCAGAGAGAAACAGGTCTCTTGAGAATGAGGCAGTTTGGAGTATTTTTCTCCTCACGCAGATTTTATCATCAGTTTATATTTGAATCTTTCAACCATTGCAAGAGTTACTTAGCAATAGAGTAGTACCCCCTTATCTGCAGGGGGTACATTCCAAGACCCCCAGAAATGCCTGAAAGAGAGGATAACCGGGAACCCCATATATGCTATGTTTTTTTTTCCCGTCCATACATACCTATGATACAGTTTAATTTATGAATTAGGCACAGAAGAGATCAATAACAATGATAATAAAATGGAGTAATTACAACAACATATGGTAATAAAGCTAATGCAAAAGGTGTGCACTCTCTCTCAAAGTATCTTATCGTATTTGAACTCACACTTCTTCTGGTGACGCCGGGAGGTGATAGAACGCCTGTCTGGGGAGAGGAAGTGAGGTGGGTGACGTAGGCCCCGCGACGGAGGAGGAGGCTACTAATGACCCTCTGACCATTATTTAGAAGGAGAATCAGCTGCTTCCGGGCGGGTTGACCACCGGTAACACAAAACGCCAAAATTGCACCTGCCGATAAGGGGTGGGGGTGGAGAGCTACTTTATTTTAGTGTCTAGATACTTTTATTGTTATTTTTGTCCAAATCCTGGTTTAATGTCTAGTTTTATTATCTTGTTAGCAAAGCTTATTACATAAGAATTTCTGCTTTTTGGAATTTAGTGAGGCTTTTTCTTTTTTTTCTTTTCTTTTCTTTTTTTTTTTTGAGGGAAAGTGGTTGATCAGCCTTTGTTGACATATCAAGAACTCTTTTAAAAAGGTGTACTTTGATTTTCATCAAATGATATAACTAGAGGGAATGGGTGGGGAGAAGAGGTATCTGATGATGCCGAATCACAGCTAAAGTAAAACCTACAGCCAATTTTCAATGATTCTGCAGGCACATTAACCAGCATACAGATTAACCATAACGAAAACAGGATAAACCTGGGGTGGCCATCGGGCAGCCCTCCTACTTCCTGAATTATTTCTTTCTCTCTTTTTTCTAATACATTGTCTTTTAATTTTTCTGGGTTTCTAGATACACATCTTACCATCTTCAAACTGCAACTGAGTTTGCTTTGTGGCTCTCTGGCATCATTATTGCAGAAGGCACCCTAAGTACCAGCAGACTGCGTTCTCCCAACACAATCAGCTTTTCTATTTTTAATATTTGTTTTTAGTGTTTTTTTTAATCCTGAATACCTATAGAAATCTCTCTTTTGCCATCGCAAGTACAAGAAAGACAGTTGCGTGGATTTATTTTCACTGAATTATCCAGCATATGATGATTCAACTCTGTCTTCACACTCATGTTTCTGTTTGATTTTTAGCTAATAAAATGTTCATCATGTTTCTTGCTATTGTTTTGGATCCAATTGTTCTGTTTTTCATTCAGGAATAACAATTAGTTTGTATCTTCATTATTTCTTCTATTGTATTCTTCATCGTTTTCTTGTCTTATCCTTTCCTTCTGCCTCATGGGAATGTTCTCGAGTTTCTCTGGTCTATCATCAGTTCTGCCCCTTATTGCTGCAGAAGAACATAAATATTCTTCTTGCCGGTTGTATTTTTAGTGTCCGTGAAACTATTTCTTATCCTGCTTATTTCTTATACTGTACCTTGTTTGGTCTTTAAACTGGCTGATGATCTTTTTCTGGTTTTCTTGCTTGTTTCATAGAAGTCTCGTAAAAGCGGGGCACCTGGATGGCTCAATTGGTTTCACGTCTGACTTCGGCTCACGTCATGATCTCATGGTTCATGAGTTCGAGCCCCACATTGGGCTCTATGCTGACAGCTTGGAGCCTGGAGCCTGCTTCAGATTCTGTGTCTCCCTCTCTCCCCACTACTCCCAGCTGGTACTTTGTCTGTCTCTCTCTCAAAAATAAATAAATATTAAAAATTAAAACAAAAAGAAGTCTTGTAAAAGGAAAATTCAGAGAATTAAGCACCATTTTCTATTTTTTTCTCTTTCTCCTAGCTACACATAAATCTTAGAGGATGTTCTTTCTCTAAATTTAAGTTGAAATTCTAATTTTTTTAAACCTTAATATTTTATAGAATCCATGTGTAGTTTTTAAAAAAAATATTCTGTTCCCTTATCTAATAATAAAAGTAATTTTCTAGACAGTGTTTTTTCAGGAGCAAAATGCTTTATCTCTACTCTTTCTTCAAAAATTCAAATCCTTATTTTGGTTTGTCATTGGGAGTGAGAAGTTTTAAATTCTGTTCCAAGTGCCTGGCAGAATTTCTTTTTTTCTTTCTTTCTTTCTTTCTTTCTTTCCTTCTTTCTTTTCTTTTTTCTTTCTCTTTCTTTCTTTTCTTTTCTTTCTCTTTCTTTCTTTCTTTCTTTCTTTCTTTCTTTCTTTCTTTTCTCCTCCTCCTCCTCCTCCTCATCTTCCTCCTTCTTCTTCTCCTCCTCCTCTTCCTTCTTCTTCCTCTCCTTCTCCTCCTTCTCCTTCTTCTCTTTCTTCTTCCTCTCCTTCTCCTTCTTCTCTTTCTTCTTCCTCTCCTTCTCCTCCTTCTCCTTCTTCTCTTTCTTCTTCCTCTCCTTCTCCTTCTCCTCTTTCTCCTTCTTCATCACCATCATAGCTAACAAATACATAGCGTTTACCATATGCTAGGCATTGTCTCAAGAGCTTTACATATAATTGCTATTTTACAGATGAGAAAACTGTGGAACAGGAGTTGAATAACCTTTTCAGATCACTCAGTTTGGAAGTAGAGCCAGGATCTCAACCCAAGCTGCTTTGGCCTTAGACTGTAACTCCTATACTTATGTGAGAAAACTTGCCCTCTCTTATTGTTTTTTTTCCTCCACATTAGAAGTTCATAAACTTTTTAGATCTTAATCATCTCAATGGGAAAATACACACACACACACACACACACACACACACACACACTTAGTAGAGACAATATTTTTTTTCATTTTTAAAAAAATATAATTTATTGTCAAGTTAGCTAATATACAGTGTATACAGTGTGCTCTTGGCTTCAGGAGTGGATTCCCATGATTCATCACTTCATACAACACCCAGTGCTCATCCCAACAAGTGCCCTCCTCAATACCCATCACCCATTTTCCCCTCCCCTCTGCCCCCTGCCCCCATCAACCCTCAGTTTGTATTTAAGAGTCTCTTATGGTTTGCATGCCTCTCTTTGAGACTATTTTTTCCCCTTCCCTTCCTTCTCACTTGGTCTTCTGTTAAGTTTCTAAAATTCCACCTATGAGTGAAAACATGGTATCTGTCTTTCTATGACTGACTTATTTCACTTATCATAATACCTTCCAGTTCCATCCATGTTGTTGCAAACAGCAGGATTTCATTCTTTCTCATTGTCAAGTAGTATTACATTGTATATATAAACCACATGTTCTTTATCCATTCATCTGTTGATGGACATTTGGGCTCTTTCCATAATTTGGCTATTGTTGATAGTGCTGCTATAAACATTGGGGTATATGTGCCCCTATGAATCAGCACTCCTCTATTGTTTGGATAAATTCTTAGTAAGGCTATTGCTGGGTTGAAGTGTAGTTCTATTTTTAATTTTCTGAGGAACATCCACACTGTTTTCCAGAGCGGATGCACCAGTTTGCATTCCCACCAACAGTGCAAGAGGATTCCCATTTTTCCACATCCTCACCAGCATCTATTTCCTGAGTTGTTAATTTTAGCCACTCTGACTAGTAGCCACTCACTATGGTTTTGATTTGTATTTCCCTGATGATGAGCAACGTTGAGCATCTTTTCATGTGTCTCTTGGACATCTCAATGTAGAGACAATATTATACATATAGTCTCATGCCATCTTCCATACAATGGATCTCTGGATCCTCCAGGTTTAGATTCCTTGCCTGAAACTGATTGAGTACCAAGTATCATATCTCTGGAATTTTCCAGTGTGAGGGCTATTCCTGCTGTTCTTGTGGATTCCTCCAGATGTGCTTTCCACCTTCCCCTTACTATTGTCCTGATTGACTGTTGTCCAGAAACTGTGTCCTACCAGCTGAAAGACAGATTTTGGTTGGATAGTTGGGAAACAGCATTCTGATAACCTAAAAGCCAAGCCGTCATACAATAAGGAAATTTCTGATTAACTTTCTGGGGATTACTGTTCAAGTGGACAAACAAGGTAGCAGAATATAGTCAGGAAGTCTTGTATTATTTCTAGGGTTTTAGGCTGTTTGGTACAAACAGACTAACTATAAGCACAGTGGAACTATGCTATTTTTCCTAACTATAAGCACAGTGGAAGAAATGTGTGGCCTCAGTTTTATCGTGCTGTGAACTTGTACGTGGCTTCACGTGATCTCGCGGACATGTTAGTAGAACATGCTGTTCACAGGAAGGATCCAGGTTTTATGGGATCTGAGATGTTTGAATATTGCTCTGGACTGGATGTTTGTGCTCCCCCAAATTTCATTAATCCTAACTTCTATTGTGAAGATATTTGGAGGTGGGGTCTTTGGGAGGTGATTAGGTTGTAAGGGTAGAGACCCCGTGAACGGGATTAGAAACTAGGAAGAGAAATCTCACCAAACACAGAAATTTCCAATGCCTTGATCTTGGACTTCCTGTCCTCCAGAACTGTGCTAAGTAAATGCTTTTAAGCCACCAGTCTATGGCATTTTTGTTATAACAGCCCAGGCAAAGACCATTACCAATTAGGCACAAGAATGAGCATTTATTGAGAAAAGGAAAGGAAACCACAACATGTTGAAAATTTAAAAGCTGACAAATATTGGTTTAATGATTATGGTTTTTCATTGTGGAGGCTGATGTTTCTGCTTAAGTAAGTCATGCAACACACATGATAGCTGTTCATTTATCTTGCAGCTGGAAACATCGTAGATAAGCATTTGCCTGTCCCTATACTAGCGAGGCACTCACGGAAGATAAAAATTACTGCGCAAGCTTTTTTCCCCCACTTTGCACTGAGCACAAGACCATATGTAGTAATAGAACCATTTTGAAATAGAACCACAGAATCATAAAATTTTAGAGCGAGTATGGAAATAAAAGACAGTACATGACTCTTTCACTGAGGGTTTTTTTTTATTTCTGTAGAAATGAAAGATCAGAACATTAAATGCTGGCATCGAATGGCAAGTAGATTGCAAAATACCACCTAGTATCATATCTAAACTGTTAGAAAGATATCAAATAATCTAAATGCATATTAACTGCTATAAGATGAACATCTCAATTTAGTTGTTTATATTTAGTTTTGAAAATAATTTTAATATAAACTTATGCATTAACATGAGAATTTCAGATTATTTCAATGAACGATTACCCTTCATCACTTAAATTTATAAGTAAGTACAGAACTTACAGGCATAGTGTGGTGTGTCCTATTTGCCATCAAAGTACCTAAGGATACTATTTATTTTCATTGTAATCAATAGAATTCAGTATCAAGTTTTCAAACTGAAACTAATGAGTCAAACGAATGAATTAAAGAATAATGAACTAAAGACAGTTGTTTTATTTATTTATTTATTTATTTTTATTTTTTTTAATGTTTATTTATTTTTGAGAGAGACAGAGACAGAATGTGAGTGGGTTAGGGGCAGAGAGAGAGGGAGACACAGAAGCAGAAGCAGGCTCCAGGCTGTCAGCACAGAGCCCGATGCGGGGCTCGAACTCACGAGCTGTGAGATCATGATCTGAGCCGAAGTCGGACGCTCAACCGACTGAGCCACCCAGGCGCCCCAAGACAGTTGTTTTATAGAGCACCTAAATGTTTCTGATTCTGCAGAACTGGTGATTTTACAGTTCTCCTTGAGGAATAATGCTCTTCCCAAGTAAAACTTGGCAGGCAAACAAATTGAAATAAAAATAATTGTGATAAAGGCAAAGACAGAGCCATGATTTTGGCTTTGTTTATGCAGATTACTCCACATTCACACCTGCTTCTCATCCACTGTCTATACAATAAATGAAAAAAAAAAAAAAACTAGTACATGGAGAAAGGCGGATAAGTAGCAATTGGGCATCAAACCCGTAAAGGAAATTCAGTCCCATCCTTCTCTCTACCCATTATAGAATTTCTTTCTTGTCACCATTTCCAAAGCACTGATGGTAGGGGCAGGACAAAGGAATGACAATTCACACAGTTCTGAAAAACTTCTTGCTTCACTTTTTCTTTCCATGGAGACTACAGCCGTTCCCAACTATTTTGCAGCTAAATAGCAGAAACCAGTTGTAGTTTAAAACGGTTTTAGTTGATATAGTAGCAGTTGGTATTTAGTAATTGACTGAAGACTGGCTCATGAAATACCGAAAATTTGTGTTCCAAGAAAATGATCATCAAATTGTCCCTTGATGAAATTCTTGAGAGCTTTAATTTTTTTCATCTTTATTTATTTTTGAGAGATAGACAGAGTGTGAGCAGGGAGAGCGAGAGAGAGAGAGAGAGAGAGAGAGAGAGAGAGAAGAGAGACACAGAATCCGAAGCAGGCTCCAGGCTCTGAGCTGTCAGCACAGAGCCCGACGTGGGGCTCGAACTCACAAGCCGTGAAATCATGACCTGAGCCGAAGTCCAAAGCTCAACCGACTGAGCCACCCAGGTGTCCCTATGACTTTAGCTCTTGAACCATTGTCTATGTATCCACACATCTCTTTATTAAATGTTAGCAATTAGACTAATATTTATTGAATTTTATAAGCCTTTGTATTTTTTCATAAAATATTTACCTTTAGTATTAATAGTAAATATTTTTTGGCCTGTAGAGTTTACTTTAACATCTAAGGGGCACAAAGCAACTTGGTTAACTTACTATTTTTTTGTATATTATGTTATTTATCTGGTATATCAAATACATATACTTTTGTGACCTGGTTTGCTTTCCAAATGGAAATATCTTCATTTTTAATTATAGTGCATGCTTATTATAAAAGCTTAAACTACAGAAATACAAAGGATAAAATAAAATATTCCTGCTCTGACAACCAGGGTTATTAGTTTATTAGTAAATATAGAGGATACATACAGATATATACAGGTACAGATAAATGTACACACACACATATATGTATATGCAAATATATATATACATAAAATACATACAATATATATAGTAGTTTTATTCTGTCACCTGTTTTATACAGTTTTTTTTTTTTACCTCAGTGGTATATTATATGTGACATTTAATGGCAGATGATATAGATTACTGTCATCATTTCCAATAACCATAAAGAATGGTATCAGTTAAAAAAAATAGTTAAGCAGACTGATCTTACAACTGAGTTTTCAAAATCAGACAATTTAAGGGTAAAAGGGGGGCACGATTTCTAATCATGACAGAATACCACATATGAACTGGAAATACCCTAGGAATACCAGGGCATGTGGCTGTACTGTACTTAACCAATAGGATAGTAATGAATTCTGATTGTTTCTAGTCTTTGCAATATCATAAACAACACTGTGATGAATTCTCTGTATATTATTAAGTATTTACAAACTTATCTGATCATCGATTTAGGAAATATTCCTGGATGTTACTGCTGAGCCAAAGAATATACACAACTAAAACTCTGATGTTTAAAAAATACTTTCCAGGGGCACCTGGATGGCTCAGTCAGTTAAGCATCTGACTTTGGCCCAGGTCATGATCTCCCAGTTTGTGAGTTCAAGCCCCGGGTTGGGCTCTGTGCTGACAGCTCAGAGCCTGGAGCCTGCTTCAGATTCTGTGTCTCCCTCTCTCTCTGCCCCTTCCCTGCTCACACTCTGTCTGTCTCTCTCTCCCAAACAGTAAGTAAACATTAAAAAAAGTAACAAATTAAAAAATACTGTCCACAAGAATATACATATTTACACTTCTACTAAAAGTACCAGTGAGAATATTTCCCTCTCATTATCTTCAAAATAGATATAGCCGTCTTAATCTTTGTCAGTCTGATGGGTAAAAAGTAATAACTTCATTGTCAATTTTGGTTTTAGATTATTAGTGAAGATTTTTATTTTTACTATTTCGTGCCAATCTGTATGTAAATGATGACCTATGAGTAGTAAAGGTGTCGGCAGGGGGGGGGGGTAGGTAAGAGAAGGAGAGAGAAGGTAGCATTTGTTCTTTTATTTCACCCAGTTTTCTTTGGGACATTCTTTTTTTGGGTCCTCATTGATCTGTATGAATTTTTATAGAAGTACATAGTTATCATCTTACAAATCAGTATTATAATTGTTACGTACATAGACTTCGAATCAATGAAAGCTTAATGCCAATTCCAGTTCCTAGAATTACTAGCTCTGGGACTTTGAGTAAGATCACTGAGCTTTTACAGTGCCTGTATTTGTAAGTCAGGGGCACAGGGTTGCTGGGAGGATTAAATGAAATGATGTATATAAATGCTAAAAGATCACTCAACAATGAATAAAAACAGTATCTAGCAATATCATTATTATTAAAATCATTTTAAAGATAATATTTCCATTTTAGCAGTTGAACCTTAAGTTTCTTAGGCCAGTTTTTGCCATGCAGAATTTCTTGTTCTTCTTTCAAAAGTCAGGAGAATGTTCAACAATTTCCTGACTTTTGGTGTCATGCCCTAGAAAGGATTTTTCTTAACCTCTGCTAAAAAAAAAAAAAATCATGACCTATATTTTCTTCTAAACAAGTACTTGATTTTTGCATTTTGAGTCACGTAGAATTTAATTTGCTGTTAGGAGTGAGATAGAGCTATAGTTGATAGACATAACTTTAAGTGAATGAGTAAGTCTGTTTTATTAAATGTTATAAAATGTTTAGAGAAAGGAAAACACATTGTTCCCTTTAATAATTCAGAGCAGTTTCAACCCAAAGCCTGCCAAACAGTAAATTATAGAAACCAGAGAAGTAAGCAAAAGCTCTACTTCTGTTAATGTCTGCTATAGTTGGAAAAGCGAGGTGTGTGATTTCTAAAAGTAACCTCTTTCTAATAGAGGGAAAAATGTATTAAAGAGGTATGCCTGGTGGAGGGCAACAGGCACAAGGTGCATTTAACCATTTTAGTTTACCTTTGCCTTATTGTTATTGGCCACTTAAAACAAAATTTGGACCTTGGAGCAGAGAATATCAATTTAATGAGAAGTTTCTCCCATTAGGGAGCATGGTGGGGGCTCGGGGGGTGGATATTGGACTTAAGAGGCAGAGGAATGCATGTATGGACCAGAATAGCTTGTATGTGGTCCTGGCTACAGGCAACGATGAAAGTGAGGCATGAAAGGTATTTGTGCTATAATCATTGATTGGAACAGTGAGGTTCTTGCACCAGGAAAACAAAAACAAAAGCAAAAAACCTCAAGATACAGAAAAATCAAATGGCTGTGCCTACACCGAACAGTTGCATCCCCAAATAATTTCTGACCCTGAGAACACAACTGTTTACTCAACAGTTATTTATTAAGTCCATACACTGTGTTCAAGATTGTTCTACGCTGTGAAGATATGGCAGAGTGTGGCAAAGTCCCTGACCTCACTGAAATGCAGAGTGCTGTGTGCTCGTCTGGTGAGGGGCAACAGGGGTCAGTGGTGCTCAAACCTACAAGCGTCGGGGGAGGGTAACTCACGTGTACTTAGTTGTTTGTATTCCTGTTTTGGTCTTTGTTCCTATCCAATGATGCAGTTTTTAATGATTTTATTTTAATTGCTTATTTTTCCAAAAATTATTTTCTTCCCTATGCATGTATGGATCCATCTAGCAGCAAACATGTTTATTTGCTAACTATGGCTACCGATCTTACAGGTATGGCAACTCGAATCTTCTTCAGAGTGGATCTTGAACACTAGCGTAGGTAAGAATCAGCTGTGGGGATTTTTAAAACGGGCCTCCCCTCTGGGTATTCTCACATAGAAGGTCTGAGATGGTACTATGTGGTTCTAGGGGCACCCCAAGTTGAGAATCACTATTCTGTGGGACTGAACACGTACATGAGTGTCTTCAGGTGCCATTCTTATTTACAAAATAAAGTGGTGACGTTTGCATAGACTTTTCTTCCTCAAATGATCTAAATCTGCACAGATACTGAAATATGGATTGCTTCAGTGAAGTAGCCCTTCCTCCGAGGGGCTGAGGAAAGAATCCCGGATTCAGTATTGGTGGTAGCCCTGTTCCACACGTAAAGGAACAGGGTGAAACACTTATTGGAGATGAGAGGATTGCTGCTTCAATACCGCCTTTGCAGTTAATTGATAGTATATATAATTTTGATCGGGTCCAGCGAGAACTAGACACCCTCCCCAAACAGACATACAGATGACTGGCCTCTAGTTCACTAGCAAAATTTTAGTGTCTGATCCAACAGGGCATAAGTGGTATGCTAAGTTTTATATGTGTTCCATTCTCCACCCTATTTAAAGAGCCATTAAATCTTTAACTCATCAACTGGCACATAAATCATGCCAATGATGTCATGCTTTTGTCCCCCGCATACGTGTATACCCTTACCATTGGCTGATTAGCAATCTCTCTCTCTCTCTCTCTCTCTCTCTCTCTCTCTCTCTCTCTCTCTCTTTCTCTTGCATGCACACACTGACAATATGCTCACACACACTCACACAGGCACACAAATATCCTCTCCTTAGATTTTCGTTGGACTCTTCTCTCTCTCTCTGTAAAACAACCAGGAACAACAACTGAAAAAAGGATTTGAAAGAAATATTTTTCTTCTTCTTCTCCTCTCTGGCTGCCTCCCAACAACTAAGCTATGCAGCTCTGGATTCTGTCTGACACATCTTAACTACTGACATTTAGCAGATGCTTCTCTAAGAAATAAGGGAGGGCGAAGGTGAAGCAGGGCTGTGATATAAGTAATTAGACTAACGATGTCTCAATTATCAAGATGTTCCCACAGTGTCCCCTTCTGTTAGCAAATCTGGAGCAGGAAGGCTGTCTTTGGGGAAGGGAAGGGAAGGCTGGGTGAAAACATACATTGATTTGAGTCCATAATAGCATGAAGTCAAGAAGTTAAAGAAAGGCTCTAAGTCTAGTTTACATACCAAATAATAGATGAATCCAACCTTTAATATACATGAGATCACTGAACTAGACTCATAAAATAGAGTTTAGTTTCGAAAAGTCACCCTTACCTCCAGCCCATTGACACCTCTGATTTAATCATGCAATGGTCCCCATTAATGTTCACGTTACTTTTGTATGGGTCTCACAGATGAGCTAGATTTTGGTAAAATATTAGAAGTCTGAGTTTTGTTGCTTACTTCAAAAAATTCCATTTATTCAGTTCATCTAAAAATACATGCATACTTGTAAATTTGTGTCCATGTTCTTTGCAGGTCTATAGATATGTGGTACTCTGAGCTCCCTTTTGAATCAGTTGTAAAACTACTGTTTCCCTCTTTAAGGAGAGAGTTAAATAAAATCTTTGACTTGTGTTTATCCTATCTGTATAAGAGATGTCGTTCTGTGCCCTTTTAAGAATGATCCTTTGCCATGTCCTTAATAAGTGCTTCCCCTTTTTGCTTATTTTCATTCATATTTTTTGTTTCTAATTATTACCCAGAGTATCTTTTTTTTGTTTGAATTACAATAATCTATACAAAACAAACCATAACGAGAAGGTTGTTTTGAGACTTTAAGGTTAGAATAAATAAAAATATGTCTATGAAATAATGAAAGTTTTTTTTCAAGGTACCATATAAATGTTAGCTCCTACTGTTAATGAACAAAGTTGATTGGTATTGAGAGAACAGGCATCAAAACTCTACTGATACTTCTTCCCATTGTGGATGCAACCTCTACTGGAATTGATTTTTTTTTTTTAAGGCAATACCTTGGAGCTTCATTATCTTTAAGCAGTATTGCAAGCAGAAGGAAAATGTCTATTCTCAATAACTGCTTCTTCCCCCTTTCTGATTTATCAGTGTCCAAAAGTGTTCTCTCCTTATAGATGGTAGTTACACTTGTGGTGAGCACAGTGTAAGGTATACAGGTGTCAAATCACCACATTGTACACCGGAAACTAATGTAACATTGTATTCATGGTGCTCCAAATTTCCACATACCTATGATGGGGAAAAAAACAAAAACAGAAACAAAAACCAAGGCGATCCGTCATTATAGCATTACTTCATGAATAAAACTATAGCGATTTCCATGAGCCCAGCTTATGATACGTGCATTTTTCGTGTGTTTGGTTTTTGGTGCCTTAGTTCCAGAAGTAAACTCTCTCAAGAACGCTGAGATACAGATGCCCTCATGCATGGCTGTCCTGCGTGTTGATTTTGTTAGTTTCCGAGCCTGACTTTTCCTGACCTCGTCTAAGCTTATGTGCTCTGTTCCATTTTGCAGACCCATAGTTTCATAACTACTGGCTGCTAATGAGTCTAATTCCAGCAATCTGGCAGTGCCATAGTAGAAAATATTGAGGAGCCTGGATGTGCTGCGTGCAGGCATTAGAGATCTCTGTTATTTTGGTATTTGAAGATCAAAATGCCTCTCAGGACATACGTTTCTTCTTGCCGTGAGACTGAGGGCACGGGCAGGCGTGGAATCAGTGTAATTCAGCATAAATGGAATCTTACACATTTTAATTAATAATATTTTCAGGGAAACTATTTAAAGAGAGTAATAAGACAAATCCATTTGTCAATGCATTTTCCTTGTGTCTTTTTATCATGCATTGACTATTGTGGTTGTCAGGATTCTAAAACACCCCCCAAATTCTCACCCCTGGTGTACGTGCCGCGCACAATTCTCTCCCCTCTAGTGTGGGAGGGGATGGCAAGCATGACAGGATAGCAATCCAGTGATTAGATCACTAATCAGTTGAGTCTGAGTTAATCCAAAGGGAGACTATCCCCGGTGAGCCTGACCTGATCAGATGAACCCTTTAAAAGAAGGTCAAATGCTGGGACCCTCCTTGCAGGTTTTGAAGGGAGCAAACAAATGTGTGAACTGCCTGTGGGGGAGGGCCACATGACTAAAACCTGAGGGTAGCCTCTAGGAGCCAACAGTGACCCCCGTTGTCATCCAGCAAGGAAACAGGGACTTCAGTCTGACAAAAAACCGAATCCTGCCAACAACTGGAATAAACTTGGAACAGCGCCTCTCACCCCAGAGGGGCCCGCATCCCTGTCAACACCTTGATATCAGCTTTGTGAGACCTCGAGCAGAGAACCCAGTTATGTGGTGCTCAGCCTGCTGCCCTCCAGAAACTTCAAGATAATAAATGGGTGTTGTTTTCAGCCACTAAATTCGTAGTCATTTGTGATGTAGCACTCGAAAACTAATACAAAGCATTCTTATTACAGACCTTGCAGGACAGGCTTATATAAAGTCAAATTTCTGCAGGAAACAATGAGAAGGGACCCCTCCCGCAGAATCCAGACTAAGTCAATTCCATAGGGCGGAGCCAAGCCTGCTAAGGACGCCCTGCTGAATCTGAACATGGAACACAGACATGCCATCTGGCAGGGCAGAGTGAGCATTCCCTAAAGTAGCGATTCTCATGCAAAATTTGGAGAGGGACGATTCTCCTCCACAATCAGTTGTGGACTGACACTTTTGTAAAATACAATAAGCACAAATGAGTAGAAAAATAAAACTTTTTCTAAAGGGCATTCAAAAGTCTAGTCTCAATTGTTTATTGTTCAACGGACATAAGGTTACTCTGTCAAACTGCCATAAAATTTTCCAAATGCTTACTCTCAATTTGGGCACTTTGCACACTGCGGACCGGTCACAAACTGCAGACCAGCGCCAACACGAGGAGCGTGGCTCTCAGAGACATCAAACGCTCAAAATGCCCTTGGCTTCTGTGCCTGGAATGGATGAATAGCTAGTTCCCACAAAGATAACATGCGACATTCAGAAAGGGCTGTGCCTAATAACAGACGGGTATTTTCCAACTTCGGAGTTCGCCGGTCGTTTTCTAGTTTGGTATAGACAGTCCCCTGAACTTGAAATAAAAAAATATACTGGTTTAAAAAGCATGGGATCCTGGCGAGTTAGTTAACCCTTGCCAGACCTCATTTCTCTTATTTGTAAAAATGGCAATAATATTCATAATCTGTCTCACACGGTTGTGAAAGCTAACGAGGTAACATGTATGTATGTGTTTTGTCAGCTGTTAAGCACTCCACACACGTATGAATTAATAGTATCACTGTTCTTCTGTTCTCCGTCAGTAACTCATTCCAGCACGCCCTGAACAGAGGAGGGGAAGTGAGAAAAATCTGACCACGTGTTCTAAATGACTCGATTTTACTGTTACTAGTGGTTTCTGGGAATGAATGGGAACTGACGCGTGTGTAAATTGCAGATGCTGCAAGGATCTCTCTGGCACATTAATAATAGGCTCCCTGTGTGCATCTGGGTTACGAGTAGCGTGCTCTTAATTAATACCATAACCTGAAATAACGGTCATTGAATTCCGCTCTCTAATCATGGCCTCTGTTCCGCAGTTGTCCCAGGGGTACGCGAGGCAGGGCTGGAACTCAAATAACTCCCACCACCCTGTCTAGTACCATCTGTGAGCATTGTAGAACACACGCGGCCGCATAACACACACGACGTCTAGAAACAGAACGGAGAAGGAAGGCAGCAGCATTGGGCTTTACAACAGCAATGCCAGCTCCTGCGCAGTGAGAGTGCCCCACCGGTGCACTTACATTACACACAAATAGAGTAACGACTTTAGATTACTGCTAGTGTTTTCCTTTGCTCTCATAAGGTTGGGATGTTCTTCTCAATGGTTCTCTCCTCCTTCTCCCTTCCCAAGAATCACTTTAAAATAGATGTACTACGAGACAGTCTCATTTTTATTCTGGAATTAAGAGGCAGGAAAAATAGTGTGGCCTCCTGGCTGGTTTTTGTTTTGTTTTGTTTGTTTGTCTGTTTGTCCCTTGATGGAAATAAATTATTCCTTTCAATATATGTTCCAATTCACTACCCCCTGCATTTCTTTTTCATTTTTATGGGTAAAAATACAAAAACATCCCTCAGACAGAGGAGGCAGAGTCTCTCGTGACTGACTCACCATGTAGCACTTCTGTGTACTTATTACGGCCTCGGTACCCTACCACATTCATGCCTTCTGTATTATCCAAACAGTGTCTTACTGAACCTTTATTATGGACCCTGAGTACATTTTGGGTGTGGGGGAGATCAAGAAATAGTGTCTTTCATCTAGTGAGAACGCACATTCCTTAGACACAGGGGCTACAATCTGTGGGTGACCTACATTCAATAAACAGGTCTTATAGGCATGTTTTCGTGCAAAGATCAGTGGAGTGCTCCCTAATGCGCAGGTCCACTGAATTGCAGGTGTTGACAGTGACCTCCACTCGCTGCAAGGAAATGTCTCTCCAAACCGGTACAACCTAGTGGCCACTGGATTCCATGGTAGGATTAGGTGGGACCAGAACTCATACAAGTGGCAAAAGAGGAAAAATATTAATAATAAGAATGATGACCGATGGCATTTCAAGGTAAGTTTTAGTGTACATCATGGAGTGAGGGCAATGAACAAAGAATCCAAAGCTTCTCTGAGCTTTCTCAGCTTTTCTGAACTCTCCACAGCTTCTCAAATGAGAGCTTCTCTTCTTGTCCGAATTCCTATTCTTCTCATTTACTCAGGATTTCATCTTATTCAAGTGAATCATGGGGCAACCATTATTAGAGGAATAATTTGAACCCTGGCCTTCTACACCCAATTTGACAAGAGATCTTGGCCCAGTTTTCTCAAATGCGTTCATTGAGATTCTGGCACATTATTAAAACTCTATTTCTGTATTTAAAAAAAATTGAACAATATAGACATACCTCTCCCAAGCACTTTCTATAGGTCTTAGGCCTTCCAAACAATGCATCTTGTCAAAGTATGATGTCCATGGCCACTAGGAGGGGAGGACTAAGCTGAGTAAGGAGTCAAGGATATGCAAGGTTCTACCATCCATGGAACTGAATTAGGGGAAAAGCACATGAGAACAGCGTATTACAAGGTGGCACCAAGAACAACAGGCACAACATAGGGTAGGAGCAAAAACTGAAAATAGGAAAGACACTTGGATTGCACATAGGCAGCCTGAAGATTCAGCTGGAAGGACTGATTTCATGACACTGTTTGTCCTGGCTCTCCTCCCCTTATTCTGTAACCTGTCACCTGTTTTGTGGTCCAAAGGCTTCCTGGGTCAGCAGGACTTGTGTGAGTTCAAACACATAGGAGGAATCGTTGACGAAAGCTGGTGATTGTGATTGTACGGAGACTTGGGGGTAACTGTCTGCAAATGACGTCTTTCTCTAGGCACACGGTCCCAAGCTGAATCCCTGAGATTGCAACCCCTCCATTTCTGTCTGATTCTGAAGATCCTAGGGATTCACTGACTTCTTAGTCCCACGTTCTTCTCCTTTTGTAGACACTGCTCTATGATTCTTGGTTTGGTCTTGCATTCCTCTGTTCTCAGGTTAGTTCTCTGCCTGGCTGTCATAACCCTTTCCCGGAATTCCTTGTCTTTTTTAATTTAATTTTGTTGGACCAGTGGCTACACTCTTGACTCTTCACCCGTGTTGCATGAACAAGTCCAGCTTATCCTTCCGTCAGCCCTTTCTGTTGACATCTCTCTGCTGTCTCACGTACAACTGGATAAAAATATCAGTAGCTTCTGCCAGCTTTAGTTCCAACAAGACTCCAGGTTCTGCGTGGGGACACTGTCATGTAAGAGTCATCAGGTGGTCTTGCTAAACTTTCCATTGAGGCAGTGTAAATTAAGTGTATAAAACTCTCTCCAGGAGAAAAGCAGTTGGAAGTTACAAGGGGCATTTTGCTTATTGAGTTTACTGAGGAAGAAATAAAATAATGAGGAAGGAAGGTTTGGAGTATATACAGAAAGGGGTTATCATAACAGTGTTGATGTATAAAAATGTACTACATCGTGAAAGGTCTTAAAACAAGAAAATATGATGAATTGTTGGCAGGATAATTACAATGAAGAAAACAGGATGAAGATTCTTAGGAAGAAGCTACAGGTACACCCATTTGTCTTGATGAAAGGGATAACTTCATTTGTGTTGTTTTAAAATGGAATAGCTTTTGGCGCACCTGGGTTGGCTCAGATCATGATCTTACGGTTCGTGGGTTCGAGCCCCACGTCAGGCTCTGTGCTGACAGCTCAGAGCCTGGAGCCTGCTTCGGATTCTGTGTCTCCATCTCTCTGTGCCCCTCCCCAACTCACATTCTGTCTCTCTCTCTCTCTCTCTCTCTCAAAATAAATAAACATTAAAGAAATAAATAAAATGGAATAGCTTTTATGTGCTTGTGAAGCTCCTTTCAGTGGAAATATGTAAGTGTTGACCAGTAATAGTTACAAGCATGTGATATAAAAGAATATACTGCCTGAGAGATTTTGTAACAGGACTTTTCCCCAGCTTCCCTGAGGTATTGTTTATATAAAATGAAATTCATCCATTTTGAGCGAATAGCTAGGTGAATAAGTCAGAGCCAAAATCATAACACATAATAATGAGCTGTAAGTCTGTCATAGACATCCTTTATCAGATTGCAGAAGTTTCCTTCTAGTTCTAGCTTGCTAGGAGTTGTTATCAAAAATGGAAGTTGAATTTGTTCAGATGCATTTTTGCACCTATTGGGAGTAGCATATATTTTCTCCTTTTTTAGTCTGTTAAGCTAGTGAGTTGCATTGATGGGGCCTCTGAATAATAAACTCTGGCATTCCTAGGATATATTCTGCATGATCATAATTTTATTGTATTTTTAATATATTAGACTCAATTTATTACATTTTTTTTGCATTTATGCTCGTGAGGGATATTTATCTGTACTTTTCTTAGGATGTCTATGTAATTTTGGTATCAGGGTAATATTGGTTTTCTGGAATCAGTTGAGAGGTGTTATGGACTGGATGTTTGTGTCCCCCTCCAACTCATATGTTGAAGCCCAAACCCCCAGTGTGACGGTATTTGGAAATGGGGTCTGTGGGAGGTAACTAGGGGTAGGGCCCTCATGTTGAAATTCATGCCCTCACAGGAAAAGATACCAGAGATAATGCGTTAGTGTGTGCCCTTTTTCTTTGCAGCCCCCCACCCCCCATGCATGCACAAAGAAGTCATGTGAGCACACAATGAGATGCTGGCCACCTACAAGCCAAGAGAAGAGAACTCAGGATGAATCCTACCTTGCCAGCACCTTGACCTTGGACTTTCAGCATCTAGACCTATGAAAAATAAATGTCTGTTGTTTAAGCCATCCGGTCTATGGTGGGTTTTTTTGTTTTGTTTTGTTTCGTTTTGTTTTACAGCAGCCTGAGCAGACTAAGACAGGGGGCATCCTGTCACTCCAGCTTTCTGGAAGAGTTTAGTTCATATACAATGAATAGTTCTTCTTGAAATGATTGGTTGACTTCCCCATTGAAGCCATCTAGGCCTCGAGTTTTCCTTATGAAAAAGTTTTTAAGTACAAGTTTAACTACTTCTTTTCTTTCTTCTCCCCCTTCGAATGTGACTTCCATTTCTATCACAAATAGTTTTTATTGCTTTCATTATCTCCTCCTGAGCTTTGAAAGCTAAATTTTTGGAGTGCCTGGGTAGCTCAGTCAGTTGAGCATCCAACTTTGGCTCAGGTCATGATCTCACAATTTGTGAGTTTGAGCCCCACGTCAGGCTCTGTGCTGACAGCTCAGATCCTGAAGCCTGTTTCGGATTCTGTGTCTCCCTCTCTCTCTTCCCCTCCTCAGCTTGCTCTCTCTCTCTCTCTCTCTCTCTCAAAAATAAATATTCAAAAAAAGAAAGCTAAATTTTTATCTATTTCATGTTATTTGAAAGCTCTTGTTTGTTGATTCTTTTTTTTTCCCCCAGAGGCAATGGTTGATTCCTTAATTTTTAAAGAATTCAATATCATAAGCAAATTCTTTTAATTTGTGAAAAACTGCTGGTCTACACTCCTCAGCTGCCTAGCAATATACTTCTTTTTTTGGGTATATTTCGTTTATTCTGAGTCTGATGGGCACACAAGATCATCCATTTTGGGTTTCTCTTCACCTCTAAATGAAGGTTGTCCTTCGTGAGGGAGGGTTCTAGAAGTTCAGTGGTAGGAAACAGGGAGACTCTGGCATTTTAGAACACACAGTCATTCTTAATCTCATGTTGCTTCAGACACACCACTGCTCCAGGCCAGCAAGAATGTTTTTCTGGTTTAGGGTGAAGCCACTCATTTAGTAAGTATTTTGCATGATGACTTAGCATTGATTTACCATCTCCTGACCAAGATCAGGAGAACTTCCTGAACTCAGAACCGCGTCCCTCTCACTGATTGTTCTGTTTGGCCACAGTATTAGTTCCCTAAGATTAACCTCCAACGAGGTTACATCTGTAGGTTTCTGTTTGTTCCTCTCCTTCCTCTGCTAATAAGCTGTGTTAATAAGAACTTAGCAGCTAGCTTGCCCTTCTAAGCAAGGAATACATGACTTGGGCATTTGTTGCTATCACATTCTTTAAGTATTTGCTGATCATTTATTACCACTCTTATGGTGCAAAAGAGGCACCGAATCTCGCCAACACAGCCAGAACTTGCTTTCCTACCTCTTGCCCAGGACTGTACTTAAGGTGGAAACTTTGGTGAGGAAGCAGGCAGAGGTAATAAACCGATTCAAAATCCGAGCTGAGGTTGAGCTTGTGTATGAGGACCGGCAACAAGGCCAGTGGACAGGGAACACAGAATGTGCTCCGCAGGCAGGCGGAGACCGCTGAGGCCTGCTCAGGGTCGTCTCCTGGTGTCTCCGGCAGCTCCGTCTGATTTTCACAGCAACTCACTGCCATGCCTGGTACCGGTGTCGGCTTTCTGGCTTTCTTTTTTAAAGCTGAGGTGTCCGATCTAGTGCCCAGCTTTTCCCCTGCAAGCCGACACCTCTGATCCATTCTGTACCAACCCCAGTTTGAAGCTTCGTCCTTCCACGATTCCTTCTCTTATGGTTTGTACTGTGTCTTTTGAAGGAAAAAAAAAAAATACAAGTTTTGTTTCTGGTTTGTTTTTGGTTTTTTTTTTTTTAGAAATCCAATTCCAGGTGGTCTCCAGTTAAAGGGAGAAAACGTCAGCTTGATTGTCCCTGCCTCTAGATTTGCTAGCAATTTTCCTTAGAATTTACCACTTTTCTGAGTCTGATCATGTCAGTGTAGCAGAGCTGATCAGATGTGGTGATGCTGACCCAAGCTAACAAATCTCACACAAAGTATAAAAGCAGAATGCTGACTTGCTAAATTTCACCGGGCGTTATGACCATAAAGGGACAGAATGTTCACATCTCCATAGCTGGTGCCTTTGTTTTTCCTCGTGTGCAAGCTAAATAGAAAAATAATTTATTAGAGGACAATTCAATAAGGATGAATCAAAATAAAATGAGTCAGTGTGATGTTGAGACTGTTTGGTTATTATCACGCCTAATGCCTTGATGTTCCCATCTCTACAATAGGACCCCATCTATCAGAGAGACCAAATGCTCATGTTAGCCTCGGGGTTCCAGGATGGTCAGAACTAGAACAATCTCAGCCAACATTTGCATCTAATTCTTTTTCCCCATGCTCTTCAGCTGAAAAAAAAAATACGGATAGTAGACATGATAATTTCTCATGTTCTTTTCTTCCTCCAGGCATGTGGTAATATTGTACCTTCTCACCTGTGGGCATCAGACATAAGCATATGGTTTCCTTTAGCTAATCAGTTGAGAATGAAGACCGTTAAGAGCCAGAATGTGGCTTGCAACCTTCTCCTTCCCCTGCCAGAGTGATTAATGATGCCTTCTTCATCCTGTGTCTCCAAGTGAGAATGATGTGAAGAGTCTCAAACAAACCCATATCATAAGCAAGGGATAAAACTTTCTTATTTTAAACCACTAATATTTGGGGATTGTTTGTTACCATGGCAAAATGAGGCTCATGTTGATTGATACAGAAACTTGTACCCTGTCGTAGGGAGTGCTATAAAACAAACTTAAATATGTGGTATCGGCTTCGTGGGTTATATGGCAGATAGTGAGGTCAATTTATCACAGACTGGAAGAGGGAGGGTCAGTATTACTCAGTGGCTAAATTCTTGTTAAAGGAACAACTACTTAGCAGGTATGATGTGGCGTTCATACAGGCTCTGGGTATCCGTGGCTAAGTAGAGAAAGAGAAAGAGGTAAGGGGAAGAGAAAGCCAAGAAATATACAGTAAGACTTGTGACACAAAAGAAACCCGGGTGTGGTCATTGCTCACAGAGCTGACTGCAATGAGACAGAAAAGCCAAAAATACGTTTTAGAAAACTGTGCTGCAAAAAAGAATCAACAGCCTAGACTAAAATAAATCATGACAATTTGATACTTACAAAGATCCTGGGGCTCCCAACTGTATACAGGCAAGAAGTGAGCTGACAGAGCTGCTCAGTTTCCAAGAAGATATCTTGCCAATGTCCCACTCAGATATAGCCAAGGAGGATAATGTAAAACAAACAAAAGAACTACACAGAGTGTGAATTTAGGGAGAAAACTGGACAAGTTAGCTACTCCCAAGGAGGAAAACTAGACCTTATTTAAGAATCATTCCCTGCCAGGAATTGGGGGGAATCCTTACTAGGTTTTTGCAGAAGTTTTTCAGAACTGCTACAGAGAAGACTATGTTATGTGGGACAAGTGTATACTATGTGGTCCCAGTTCTTCCTCTCCAAGATTATCTCCTGCAGCTATCTGTCCTGGTTCCATTACTGCATATTGGATTTTGGAGAAGCTCATAGACCTTCAAATTCAAGAAGAGCCACATCCAGACCTAACATCAAGACACTGTCTAAAACCAACATATTCCTTAGAAACTCTGGGTTGTAGAATTGATGTCACGAGTAGGAAGAACTTTTGCATCGCTTCCCTTGGGTAGGCTGCATATTTTCCATGTGGGTAGGAGAAAAGACTAAATATTTTCTTAGTAGATTGTGAACTATGACAGTCATTAGGGCTGTTTACCCATCTTTTAGTTATTCCCCTTCTGCAAACCTGAGAGGATTGCAATTTCACAATCTTTTGATGAGAGCCATGGCCATTTGACCTGCATTTGGCTGAGAAAACACGAGCAGCTATGATGTGTGTGATGTCCAGAAAAAAGTCTTTAATAGTCAGTGCGTGCTTTGTTATTCCCCTCTCTCCCTGGTGACTGGCCCCGTTCCAGATGGTGAAAGCTCTGTCATCCTATGTGCCCGTGTGACTGATGTGAAATGAGCATGTAGCATAAGCAATAAATGAAACTAGGATGTTTTAGTCACAGTTTAGGAGCATTTTTACGTCCTGACCTATACAGCCCCGAACTCGACTAAATAAATTAAATCAAACAGCAAACATTCTAGCCTATTTTCCTCATGATTTCAAGAACCCTGAATGGAATACAGGCATACCCCCAATGTACTGCATTCTTTTCAAATTGAAGGTCTGTGGCAACCCCGTGTCCAGTGAGTCTATTGGCGCCATTTCCCAACAGTATTTGCTCGTGTCGTGTGTGTCAGTTTGGTTATTCTCAAAATACTGCAAACTTTTTCATTATTATTATGTTTGTTATGGTGATCTGTGATCGGTGACCACTGAAAGCTCAGATGATGATTTATGTTTTTTTAGTAATAAGGTTTTTTAAATTAAGCTATGTATATTTTTTAGACATAATGCTATTGTGTATCATGCCAGCATAGTATACGGCACAGTGTATACATGTCAGTATAGTGTAGGTATAGTATGGTATAGACTAGAGTGTAAACATAGCTTTTATATGCACTGGGAAATCAAAACACTCATTTGACTCATTTTATTGTGACATTCACTTGTTTGCAGTGGTCTGCAGCCAAACCTGCAAAATCTCCAAGGTCTGCCAGTATTAGCAAAGGGAACAATTCTCTCCAAAAATGCACCATAAACAAGTTAGATGCAGCTCAGGAATGCGACAATATTTTAATATAAGAAAATGGGTGACATTCACTGCATCAACAGATTGTAGAAAGAGCCATACGCTCATCTTAATAGACACAAAAAAAAATGTGATGGGGAGTCTGGGTGGCTCAGTCAGTTAAGCGTCTGATTCTTGATTTCAGCTCAGGTCATGGTCTTGCAGTTCATGAGTTCGAGCCCACGTCAGGCTCTGTGCTGGCAGCATGGAACCTGCTTGAGATTCTCTCTCTCCCTCTCTCTCTGCCCCTCCCCCACTCACTAGTGTGCATGTTCTCTCTCTCTAAATAAATAAATAAACTTAAAAAAAGAAAAGAAAAAATCTGATAAAATTCAAGACCCATTCAATAAGCTAAAAACAGCAGGAAACTAATTTAACTTCATATAAGATAACAACAAAACTCCTTATGATACGCACAATTATAAATGGGAAAACACTGGAATCATTCCCTTTAGATTTAAGAACAAGATAGGGATTCCCACTTTTACTGCTGTTTAACAGTACTAGAAATCTGAGATTGGCATAAGATAAATAAAATAAATTAAGGGCATAAAGATTGGAAGAGAAGAAATAAAAGTGGGAAGGGAAGTGGAAGGGAAGAAATAAAAATTACTGCATATGTTACTGTTTTCATAGGAAATTTAAAAGTATAAATTTTCCCATTTAAGGGTGAACATTCAAGTATCCTGTGACCTGGCATTTATACTTTTACCTACTTGCCCAATTGAACTTTAGCATATAGGTACCAGGATACATGTATAGGAATCCATAGTTATCCTATGCATAATAGCAAAAGCCTAGAAAAAGAAATGTCCAGTATCCAATGTTTATAGCAACACTATCAACAATAGCCAAATTATGGAAACAGCCCAAATGTCCATCAACTGATGAATGGATAAAGAAGATGTGGTATATATATACACAATGGAATACTACTTGGCAATAAGAATGAAATCCTGCCATTTGCAACGACATGGATGGAACTGAGGTATTATGCTAAGTGAAATAAGTCAGAGCAAGAGAGATATCATATTTTCCCTTATATGGGGAACTTGAGAAACTTAACAGAAGACCATGGAGGAAGGGAAGGGGAAAAAACAGTCTCAAAGAGAGGCACGCAAACCATAAGAGACTCTTAAATACAGAGAACAAACTGAGGGTTGATGGAGGGGGGCGCTGGAGGAGAGGGAGAAATGGGTGATGGGCAATGAGAAGGGCACTTGTTGGGATGAGCACTGGGTGCTGTATGAAGCCATGAATCATGGAAATCTACCCCCAAAACCAAGAGCACACTGTATACACTGTATGTTAGCCAACTTGACAATAAAATATATTAAAAAAAAAGAAATGTCCATTGAGAGAAAATGAGTAAGTTTGATACAGTTACCTACTAGACTATTATGCAGGATTGAGAATGAATAAATTCCAGCTACATACATCACAGATAAATTTTAGTTATCTAATGCTGGGTAAAAAAGGTAAGTCTTAGAAGAAACATACAATATGATGTCCTTTATGTAAAGTTTCAAAACTAGCAATAAAAATCTCTACATAAATTAGGATATAAAGAAGTCTAATTGTATGTTAACTAACTGGAATTTAAATAAAAATTTGGAGGGGTGCTTGGGTGGCTCGGTCAGTCGAGCATCTGACTCTTGATCTCAGCTCAAGTCTTGATCTCAGGGTCATAAGTTCAAGCCCCATGATGGACTCTGTGCTGGGCATGAAGCCTACTTAAAAAAAATATTTTGCTTTTTTTTTTTAATTTGGAAAAAAGTGAAAAAATTAAAAAAAACTCTAAAAGGTCATAAACTCAATATTTGATTGAAGGATATATAAGAAGATGTGTCATTATGAGAGGCCCACATAGGTAGACACAAGTTATTGATAATATTTTAGTTCTTAGTTTGGGCACTGTATTCATAGATGTTCATTATTAAGTAAAAATTCTAACAATACCAATAAAGTTAGAGATCTATGCATGGACCATTAGTTTTAGATATGGAACTAGGGTTATACTGATTTTATTCTGTACCTGTGTGTACATCTATGCCAAAAATGTAATTATTTGTAAATTCAGAGTCAAGTACAATAGAAAATACACACACACACACACACACACACACACACATATATAATTAGACTCTAGACAGATGGACAGACACTCATTTTAACTTACACATACAAGTGAATACCAAGAGGTTAACATGCGAGAAGTACTATCTACACCTAAGAGCAGTGGGTTGAAGTCAATGAAATTTTAGAAAGATATTCAAAAAGTAATGACTTATGAAGATGTTGAAGACAACATCAGAAATTGGAAGTGTTCTGTGTACAAACCAATGTTCATCTCTACACAAATTCATGTATTGCAATCTCTCTACTTCTGTTTGTTTAGCTTATAAAGATATGTGACCCTCCCAACCTGGGAACTTGTAAAATAACAATCACCGCTGCACAGATGATACCTGGCCTCAGAATGGTGTTGTCCACCACTGGGATTTCCTTCAAAAGTATTGGCTTACCAGTGCAGGGCTCAGAAAGACTACAGTGTGACTTTTTAGTACAAGAAGTTTCATCTAGTCTGAAGGCCTAAGGTAGAAATAATCAGAAATCACCAAGGAAGACTTTTGCTGTCATCATTTACAGTGCACTGTTACAGACTCTTATCAACATATTGTCCCTTTCTGCTTTTACTCTCTTGGTAGAAAATGCCTGCAATCATTTGAAATATAGGCATTTCCCAGCATACATGACTTGGCTTTTACACACAGGCATACACTGATAAAGAAGAGTCTTATATCCACAGTCCTGTTCCATAGTCTCAAGATAACAAGGGTTTTGTAGTGGTTTTGAATCTTTAACCAAGAGTATTTGAGGAGGAAACGACCCAGAAGTATGCCTTTACATTCAGCATTAAAAAAATCACAAGGCACTGGTGCCCTGAGGTATCTACACCACTTTCTTTCTGAAGCATTTTAAGAGAGAGAACAAAAATGAACCTGACATCCAGGTTATAAGTGATAATGCATTCTCACCAGGAATATAATTTACGGTATTTGGTTCACTAACACATACCCCTTATCACTCTATCTTTTTAACCAGCGAATTCAGTGATTCCGTGTATAACTGGAAATTTCTGACTATTATCACTTTCAGGGTAGTTCATTTTAACTATTTATATTGTGAAGGGCAAATTCTTTTATGATACATTACTTTTCTTCGGATAGGTTCACATTACCCAAGGGTGGTCTTAGCTTCAAAAAGGATAAAAAGCTCAATTTGTTAAAATATCAAATATATTTAAATACATGAATTAATAACACAAATTTAAAAATCTAATTTGTTACCTTTGGAGGATAATAGGGAACCAATTCATTATCTTAAAAACTATAAACAAAGCAAACCAAAGCATTTATCTTGCCTTCCTGGTATGAACATATTGTGATTAAATAGATTAAACATCTTTTATAAAAGTATTTTAATTAGGAAATAAAACAAATTATTAAACTACAGTATCACTATTTTATATCCCCAATGGATTACTGGATCTAAGCATTTATACTCAGCAGCTGCTAATGCCATAAAAACAGAACAACTAGATGTCAAAGTGCTTCCTGAAGAAAAAACACAAAGAACATAACACCTATAGTATCATCAAAGGAACTAAGAGAATGAGCAAGGCAATGGATGTGATAATTTGTCACAATTTTAGATGACTGTGAACATGTGGCAGTGAACCATAACTTGACCCAATCTCAATTTAAAACTCAGCAGAATTTTTATAAAAATTGACAAGATTGAGGCACCTGAGTGGCTCAGTTGGTTGAGCATCTGACTCCTGATTTCGGCTCAGGTCATGATCTCGTGGTTTGAGCCCCATGTCGGGCTCCATGCTGACAGTGCAGAGCCTGCCTGGGATTCCGGGATTCTCTCTCTCTCTCTCTCTCTCTCTCTCTTCTTCTCTCTCTTGCCTTCTCTCTCTCCCCAGCTCATACACACACTCTCAAAAATAAATGGATGAACTTAAAAAAAATGCTTAGGGGCATCTGGGTGGCTCGGTCAGTTAAGTGTCCACCTTTGGCTCATGTTATGATCTCAGAGTTTGTGAGTTTAAGCCCCATGTTGGGCTCTATGCTGACAGCACAGAGCCTGCTTCAGATCCTCTGTCTTCCACTCTCCACTCCTACTCCCCTGCTTGCTCTCTGTCTCTCAAAAATAAACCTTTGAAAAATATTAAAAAAAGAAATTGACAAGATTATTGCAATATTTATAGGTAAATTTAAAAGACAAAGGATAGGTAAAATAATTCTTCGACATTTATTTATTTTTGATAGACAGAGACAGTGCATGAGTGGGGGAGGGGCTGAGACAGAGGGAGACACAGAATCTGAAGCAGGTTCCAGGCTCTGAGCTGTCAGCACAGAGCCTGATGTGGGGCTTGAACCCAAGAACCGCAAGATCATGACTTGAGCTGAAGTTGGATGCTTAACTGACTCAGCCACCCAGGAGCCCCAAAAAATAATTCTTAAAAAGAACAAAGTTGGAGAACTTATACTACCTGAGTTCAAGATTTACAATAAAACAAGAATCATCAAGATATATAGATAAATAAAAGAGAGCTGATATCTCAAGAGTAAACTCTTTCATATATTTCAATTGGTTTCACATAATGTTTTAATGGGGAAAATTGTCTTTTCAATAAATCATGCGCAAATTACTGGTTACCCATAAGGCAAAAATGTCATTAGCACATTATATGACATATGCGCCATGTAGAAAAAGTACTCAAACAGATAAGGGACAAAATGTAAAATCTAAACTATCAAATGTCTAGACTAAACATAGTAAGGAAATCTTTGCTACCTTGAGATGAACAAATATTAAGCCAAAGGCATAAATCATTTAAAAGACATGATATTAGACTTCAACAAAATTAAAACTCTTGAACTTCCAAAAGCATTGTTAAGAAATTGAACTGAAGTCACAGACTGGGAGAAGATATCCATAATAGTTTTGTCTGACTTGTATCCAGGATACATAATTTTTACAACTCAATAAGGAGAATACATATGCTTAATAACAACAACAATTTTGACAAAGAGTTGCAAGGATGCTTCACTGAAAAAGATACAAAAAACGAACACACAAAAGATGCCTAAAATTTTGTCATCAGACAAACGGAGGTTACAACCACAACAAAATACGATACACGCTCAGTAGAATGGTTTCAATTAAAACGACTGGCAAAGTCAAGTTTGTTGAAGAAGTGCTGCTCTTGAAACTCAAAAATTGCTGGTGGTAACGCAAAATGTTACAGCCATCATGGAATATAGTTTGGCAGATTCTTATAAAGTTGATGACATTTATCCAAGTGAAATAAAAGCATATATTAGACCTGTCATGAATATTCACAGCATCTTTAATAATCATAGCCCCAAACTAGAAGCAATCCAAACTTCTGTGGACAGGTGAATGATAAACCAGTTATAGTTTATCTATACAATGTAATATCATTCAACAGTGGATAATATTAGAACCAAAAAATGGAACATATTAGCAACATGTACAATTAGTTGGATGAGTCTCAAAACATTATGCTCAGTTTAAAAAACTACACACAAAAGAGTTGAAATTGTTTTCATTTGTGTGAAGTAAATTCAAAGGATAAAACACACTTAACGGTGATAGAATGCTGATTAGTGGTTTTCTTAGGCATTGGTAGGGACAGGGATAATGGTAAGAGAGAAAGAAGAAAATGTTTTGTAGCCTCAGTACATTTGATTTTAAAATAATTTAACTTGAGGACACCTGGGTAGCTCGGTCAGTTAAGCATTTGACTCTTGATTTTGGCTCAGGTTGTGGTCTCACGGCTGTGAGACTGAGCCCCACATTGGGCTCTGCGCTGAGTGTGGAGCCTGCTTTGGATTCTCTCTCTCCCTCTCTCTCTCTGCCCCACTGCCCCCTCTCTCTAAAATAAAAATAAAATAAAATAATTAAATTTTGAAACTCTTAAGGCAGGAAACAGTTCAACATTTTATTTTTCCTGGTTGTCACAAACAAGTTGTTACTGTGGCCCTACTTTAAAAAATAATAACCAACAAGTATCAATTGCTAAATATTTATCAGGTATTTTCTATGCCTGCACTCCAAGGTAAAAATCCCTATATTGGTAACAATGAAGCTGTAAATCTCAGTAGCTTAAGACAGGAAATGTAGGTTGGGCACTTCTCTTGGTCAGTTCACTTCCAAATAGTGACTCTAGTATGCATACTCTTTCTAATTTGCCATGTCACCAACTCAGAATCATAAAATTCCTGTCATAAAGGATGGCGGGCAGAAAGAGAGAGCCAAGGATCTGGCAGGAGAATTTCCGGATGGACCTTAAAGAGGGGACACCGCTATTCCTCAAATCATAATGCAGAAGAATCACCTTGAGATAATTTTACAATCTCCACACGTCATTGACTCCAGGTAGTTTATGTGGCCAAAATCAAACTCTAGGAGGAACCTGGAAATTTCGGTTCGGTGTTTGTAGGAATACGATGGAGACTGATGAGTCGTAACTGTCCACTCTTTGTCACACATGCTTTACCTAACATCAAGTCTCATATACGTAAGTCAGAGTGATTAAAACATTGTGGTACATGTATAGGAAAAGAGTTTAGTTGAGAATTCAGAAACAGATCCATATATATAAACATATAAAATAAGAGTAAAGCCATATCAAATCATAAGTGAAAGAACAGACTCTTCAAGAAGAAATTAATGAGGTATGTATGGGGAAAAAATTCAGTTCCTTCCATCATAAAAATATCCCCAATGGGTTACATGTTTAAATAATAAAAACAATATTATAAAATTTTGGTAGAAAAAATATAGGATATCCTTATGATATTAGGGTAGTAAACAATTTTTTAAACAAATGGTAAAGGCTTAAGACAAAAGCAAGAAAGACTGAAAGGCAAGCCACACAGAGGAAAAGTTGAGACAAGCCCTGGTTTGGAATAATGTATGTGCAACAAGTACAAAGAAACACCAAGGATTAGAATCCAGAGTATTTAAAACTTAGTCACCATTGAGAAAAACACAAGACATTAAGTAGAAAACTTGACCCAGGATAAAAATAAGTAACAGTGACCGAGAAACTTATGAAAAGGCATCTAACCTCTCTAACCGTCAAGACAATTAAAACACAGCCCTGTATCATTTTTGACATATTCTATTGGTAAAAGCTCCAAATCTAAAGCATTATGGGGATGTAGGGAAATCGTTCCAGTCGCTCACTGCTGGGAAAAGTGGCTCAGTGGTAATTAAAAGTAAAAATTAACTTACCTGTACTTGTAAGTGCAATCTGATACAAACACTTGTATATTTGCATACAGAAGTACGTACAAGAAAATTTATTGCTTTGTTACTTGTAATTGAGAAAATTGTTGAAAATATAAATATCTAATAACAGGGGAGGCAACATTTACTATGTAAGTATGAATTGTTATTCAAGTATTTAAAGAAATGAACTAAATAAATAGATGTGAAAAGCCAAGCTGTAAAAGAACGTGCACAGAATAAAAGTTTACAAATATGCAAAGACACAGACAACACGATATTTTTTAATTTTCACTAGTACCTATATATGCATATAAATGTATGGGAACTATTCTGGAAGATTACACAACAAAACAGCCTCATTCCAATGACTGAAATATCAGGATTGGGAGGGGTTTAACCGGGACTGCAACGTTGTTAGTTTAAAATTTTAAAGAGAGGGGTGACTGGGTGGCTCAGTCAGTTGAGCTTCCGACTTCGGCTCAGGTCATGATCTCACAGTTTGTGAGTTCAAGCCCCGCGTCAGGCTCTGTGCTGACTGATTGCTCAGAGCCTGAAGCCTGCTTCAGATTCTGTCTCCTTCTCTCTCTGCCCCTCCCCCGCTCACGCTTTGTCTCACTTGTTTCTCAAAAATAAATAAAAATGTAAAATAAAATAAAATTTTAAAGAGAGTAAATGTACTATTTGTGGGGACTAAAAAATGAAACAATAACAATACTAACAATCAGAGTAGAAATATACCAACATGTTAATAGTGGGCACTGGGTGGTTAAACTGTGATTGTGTTTTATTGTCTTTGCTCCTTTCAGTGGATCTCTTGTGTTTCTTGGGAACATATTTTCATATTTAAAATTTTAAATAATATGAAACATTGTAACGAAAGGAAATCATGATGCATGTATAAAAGGGGCTACTATCCCATTAAAGTTAGATGAGTTTCCTTGAAATGAAAGTTTTTCACATTGACTGCGTGAGCAACCAGGAGCAGGCTGCAGAATGCAACATCATCTTAGTTAAAGGTTATTATTTAGCTAGCTTAAGTGATGGAGAATTTATTGTAAGGGCTCACATCTCACAGATATGCACAAGAATCAGAAGCAAGCCTTGTGGGAAACAGTGATGAGCAAATAAAGTTTATGAGGGATCTAAGCTGCCATTCTTTTCCTGTCTCTCCTATTTGCATGAAAATGAAAGATATAAGAAGGAAAGTAGAAAGAAATGGGTGGGGGAGAGAAAGGATTTATAAATGCATTCATTTATTCATTCCTGGAAAAAAGGTGAAGGAAAGAATAAATTAAGGAAGGAAGCAAAGAAGGAAAGAACACAGGGTTAAAATAGTGGGGAATCACTGGCCAACATTATTTCTCTTTACAAAATGGAAAATCCCGTAACTTATTTCAAGACCATATGATCCTGGAATAAAAAAATGATACGTTATCATTTCCCCTGAATCTTTCAGAAATTAAGATCACCATTCTGGGTTATAAGCATCCCTGGGAGGAAACAAGGGGTTTCAGGAGCTAGCCTTAAGCTAGCTAGCTCACTGTTTCCTGTGATAAACAGTCCCCCACAAAATCATTCACTATATCAACTACTCCACAGAAAGGGCACTTCAGAATGTAAGCTCTGAACCAAAAGACTGTACCTGGTTGGCTTCTTGGGAGTTCTTTCTTTTCCAGCTAAAACTGACAGTGGTCAAGTGTACCAGACCAAGGACATTTAGGAGACACCACCCGGCATGCAATGTCCAACTGCTCAGAGATGCTCAACTGCATTTTCAGGTGCTATTTTCCATTCTGCTTCTTCATGACTCTGGAAGCCTCTTGTCCTATGAATTAATTTTGCAAGTCTAGCTAGTTAGGACTCACCATTTTCATTGTTGTCGTGGAGTTTGGGGGTACATCATTCATGCCAGAACCCTCTCTATGTCTTTTGTAAAGAATACAACATACAATTTTATGCAAAATAATCTCACTCAGTCTTCACGAATAATTCAGAAGCATAAGCCTCTAAAAAGAAAATTACATAAACATAAAATCTTCAATTATGTTTGGATTTAATGACACATAAGCCTCAACACCTTTCTGGGCAGATCTATTCCTCAATGCACTATGACTTTAATCTGAAGTTTATTTCAAACAAAAAAGTAGCTGCTACTGTTAAATGCTTTCCTCAAAATTCTACTATGAAATATGGAAATAATAATAAAGATCCAATTCTCTGCATTCTCTACACTCTAACTATATATAGATATATATCTATATAGATAGAGATATAGAGAGAGATACATAGATATCTACATATCCCTGTATATATTGTAAATGTGGATCTGAGTCTATACAACTTTTTTCTTTTCCTCATTGACTAATACTTTATTTTTATTTTTTTAAATATGAAGTTTACTGTCAAACTGGTTTCCGTACAACACCCAGTGCTCATCCCAATAGGTGCCCTCCTCAATGCCCATCACCCACTATCCCCTTCCTCCCACCCTCCCATCAACCCTCAGTTTATTCTCAGTTTTTAAGAGTCTCTTATGGTTTGGCTCCCTCCCTCTCTAACTTTTTTTTTTTTTTATACAGCTTCTAAAGGAAAGCTTTTCCTACAGATTTCAGTATTCTCTGGATGAAAATTCTGCTCAGGTTTTCCAAGCATAACCCTGCATTTCAAGCACTAGAATTTGATAGTAAACTCTTAGCTATAATTAAAAATTAATTGTAAATGGGTGTACTCTTTAAGGAACAAAATCAGGGCAATGATACTGTGTTTTCAAATTAGGTAAAACGTTTGCTTTCCTTTCCCTCTGTACCAAAGACCAAAGACACTGCTCTTTACCTTTTAAATTCTGGAAAAATCCAGCCATTAAAATGGTAATGTCTTACAGAACAGAGCCTTTCATATATCCTTTCTAAGCACACATGTAAGAGCTATTACTTTCAACCCAGATTAAAAATAAAATCTCACAAAAAACTATAATAAATCAAAATATATCACATTACCAGACTCACAACACAAGACTGTATTTTTTAAATTCCCACCAAAACAATCTCAGTGATTCTTAGCATTCATAGGATTTGAGAGAATTTCTTAGAAGAGCACTTGGAGATCATATTACAGAAAAAAATAATATAACTGGAGGGACATACAAATATCCATGGGGGAGATGAGACTCAAAAACAAAACAAAACAAAACAAATCAAAAATTAACTATGGCAAGAAACCCAAACAGGTGATAGAGGCTGGGACCCCACCCTCATATTTGTTAATCCAGTGCATAGTAAATATTCGATCTCCACATGTATTCAGTACCTCACAATATACAGGGCACTGTGACACGCACTGGGAAAGATTGAAAAGTATAGCATATCCCCATGTTCTCACAAAGCCTGTATTCCTCTGGCAGAAGCTCCATAAATATTTGATGAACACACGTTACCCGTGAAGAAATGAATGAATAAATGAGTGAGTAAATTAATGATTAGTCTGTAAGAAAGCCTTTATATAGAAAGTGATCGTTTGAAACAGTCATCTTAGAGCAAAACATTTAGACAATATCTCTGAAATTACTGATAATCATTGTGTGAACTGAATGTTTCAGTTTTATTGGATTTGATTACAAATGTAAATATCTACTGATTGTCAGAAACCATGACAACAAATACTCTGCTTATTCGGCACATTACTGAACTCCCTAAACTAAGAATAGGGCCTGGCAATAGCAGGCACTCAAGAAATATTTGTCAGATAGCTATAAAACACAGGCAATACAGCCAATCAAGACATTTTTTTTGTTTTGTTTTTAAATACCTTGTCATCAAGCTCTAAGGCCAAGTCATCAAGTCAGTGGTTAAAACCAAAGTACTTTTTGAACTGTAAGGATCCCCAATCCCTATTAAGCAAATGAATACATTCTGGATTGTAAAATAAAGGCAAAGCAAAGTTGCTTTTCTATTAAAAAATCCATTACGGTTGATTTACATGCATCCAGAAAAAGAGAATGTCACATATGAGATTTCTGTTCCACCTGACCTCCCCCCAAACTAGATCATTTTCTCTCTCTCTCTCTCTCTCTCTCTCTCTCAACCCACCCCCATTCCCTCCTCCCTTCCTTCCCCAACCCTTCCCCTCTCTCTGTCTCCTCTCTAGTCCTTGATATTCAGGGGCATATGAAGTTAGCTGGAAACAGCAAAAACTCATGTGCAAATTCTTTCTGACATTAACACTTCTCCATCACTCTAAATTAGTATGCATAGTAGCTAATAAGCTATGAAAGTCACTTACCAATAACAATGCAATCTTTGAATACTAATCTGAACGGGTACCAGCCATAAAGGAAAGACAGCTACCCTGATTGGATGAGGCTAATCAGGGAGCCTTCGGCAAAACAAGTAACAGATTCTCATCTTCATGCATCTCCTCCACCCTGCTTTGACTCACCTCTCCCTCTTTCTTTACATTTCATTCAAGTAGAAAAATTACCATCAATTTATGAAGAGAATTCTCTATGCAATTCTGATATTCCTGCTCCTTCACATAGCTATCCTGTAATTGCGATATATGCATAATTTGTCTATTAGTACAACAACCATATTTGGCTCCCCTCCCACCCTCTTTAAATTAATAAGTTGCTCTTTCAGGGACCTAAGATAACATATAGTATGTTGTGTTTTTTTTTTTCTTTTTTTTTCATTCGTCTGTTTGGAAACCCAATTCCTATATCCTCAATAGATTAGATACGGTGGGTCTCAAACCTGACTACAAAATAAAATTCCCTCTGAAGACTTAAAATAATACTGAATCCTTGGTTTCACCTCAGAACAACGGAATCTGAACCTCTGAGAATGTGGCCTAGCCTCTGTATTTTTTTTAAGCACCCTGGGTACTTGAAGCACAGTAGGAACTTTAGCCTTTAGCTGTGGTTATTAGTTCAGGTCTTGTAGACATATTTACATTTGTAAACCTTTTTAAGAACATAGACATCAGGCTTGTCCCATAATTAGGCCAGATTTATGGATTTGGGATAAGAAAACCACAGAAGTAAGCTTTCCTCTCAGTGCATCAAATCAGAGTGTGATGTTATCAACATGACTGATCACCGATTATATCAACTTGATGGCTTGGTTAAGGTGGTGTCTGTTGGGTTTCTCCACGATAAAGTTATTATTATTTGTTCCTTTGCACACTGTATTCTCTGGAATCGAGTCACTAAGTCCAGTCCATACTCAAGAGAAGGGAAATTAACTATTACTTGGAGTTCTTCTGTAAGGATGATTTGTTCCTTCTCCACCATTTATTTATTTCTTCAATTGCTTATTTTTATCAGTATGGAATCATGGATATTTATTTTAGTTTGGAGAATTTAATACAATCTTATTGTTATTTATTTGGTTGCTCAGATTGTTTCAGTTTTGGCCACCGGAAACATATGAAGTTGGCTCCTGTATCAATTTGATAAGCTCCGTTTTTGTTTGTTTTGCGTGGGCATTTTCTTACTTTTTGGCATTACCAGAATCTCTAGGTTCATCTTATATTTTCCATGCCCCAGTCCTAGGATCTTCCATGTCTTCAAGGATCGCTAATTGCTTTGATCAGAATATGGTCTTTAGAAGCCAAGATCTGAATAGTAGGTGCCCTCATTATTACTGGAGTGTCACTAGGGTGAGTTTTAAACTCAGCATTCATATCTAAGTCCTGCCTATTAAACAACTCTAAAAATTCTCAGAATCTGCACATTAAGGTCAACATAATTATAATTATGAAGCACAAATTCTGTTTCTTAAACTGGTGTTTGGCACCTGGACATTTTGGTGATCCTGGCTTTTTTTCTAGATACTTCCATTATTAGTTTAATAAAGATACCATGGCCTGTGTGGTTCTCGCCAGACACAGTGGATGCTGCTCACTATCTGTATTCGAAAATGATAATCATATAGCCCCAGAAAAATATTGTTTATGTGAATGACCTTCTTTAGCCCTTTTAGTGGTCCTCAAAGTTGACAGACATCATCCAATTTCCTGAGCACCCGACAGCTGACAGCTGAGATATTTACCCCACCTCTCACATCAACTCTCAACAGCACCACATTTTAGTGATTAGGTTTTTAAATCATTTATCCCTTTTTTGTTTGTTTGTGTCAAAGCCTGAAGTGTTCAACAAACAGCAGCTGTTTCTAGTTAGGGCTTTCATAAGAGGCTTGACAGATTTAGATACGGGTTAGTTTTAGTCAGGGCAGGGTTTGGAGCTTATACTCCAACCGTGAGTAGAACTCGGTATCAGAAACTGATATTAAATCACGAGCATTAAATCTCACCATAGCAACAATACAAGTACTTGAGAGAAAAAGGAAACAAGAGCAAGCCTCGTGAAGCCTTCAGGTCCAGCATGATTGTGCTATCAGAGAACTTCATTAAATATCCATAGCAAGTCAAAAGCAAGAATCACACAAAGTAGAAGTGATTATTAGTTCTCACTCTAGAGTCTTTATGCCCACTCTCCCTCTTCCCAATGACGCCGCATGGAAAGCAGATTAAGTAGGAATAGAAAGTGGAAGCTGTCCAGAAAACAAGATGTCCAAAGACAAAATGCCATTTTTCTTGGTGTGTGACAAATAGCGACTATGATGAAGCACTTATATGTTATTCAGTGATCTTTGTTTCAGTTGTTTGGAGAAAGCCAAACTACAATGGGCTATGAATGCCAGTCAGAAGTGTTTATACTCATCTGTGTAACTGTGAGGTGGAGGTGCACGCATCCACCTACAAACTTCAGAAAAGGCCGCAAGCCAGAACTGAGTCTTCAAGAGCCGATGGACATGCAAAGAGTGCAAACAAAATGTATGAAATGGAACTGAAATGCTCATTCATTTCCCACAGGAATGGAACTTCGATCTTGGCAATACAAAACCCTGAGAACAAGGAAGAAGTGGTTTTAAATATGAGATTTTTAATTCCACTTGATCTACACTGTCTATAGGAGCTCTGGGAATACTTGTTCCCTGAAGGGTAAACATGGGCGCTTTCTAATTATTTACTGGAAATGCTTCCAGGACTTTATCTATGGTTTTAAAGTCTTTACTGTGGTATGACAGGCAGAGACAGATTGTAAACACACACACACACACACACACACACACACACACACACAGACACACACTTATGAAAGTGATTCATCTTCTCCTGCTGAGAAGACAATTAGTGTCATGAAGAATCTTTTAGTCCAGAATCAAAATGCTCTCATTAAAAACAAACCAACAAGAAGAAAAATCTCTAATCTCATTATACTATTACCAGAAGGAACAGTCCACTTCTAGCCCTTTTTGTCCTAGTTCTTTCCTGTTGCAGTGAAAAGATGGGTTTTGCTTTAACAAAAGTCCTAATAAATGAGAATACAAGATAATCAAAATGAAACAGAGGGGCTTGGTTACTTTTCATAAGGATTTTCTAGGAGTCTTCCCTACTGAGTTCAATTCCCTAGTGTTGCTGGAATACAATTTGATGTTCCAGATGAATTGACAGGGACCTTTTCAGGAACATTTCCATTTAAAATGATGATTTCCTTGGATCTGAACCCTTTCTAATCCTGTGGTTCCCATGTGATTTTCTTTCTAATAATGGAACTGTCTGTGATACTTGATGAATTACAATACTATGTTAAGTTAATCAGAATTGCTGTTATTTTTCTATTCTGTGCTCTAAATGATGTAAAAGAAATAGGGACCTTGGTTTCATATTCAAGAATGCCCTAAACCTAATGAGGATACTAACCACTTCCAAACCACCAGCATGGAAGAAAAATGTAACTCCTAAGTTATAACAGCATAAAGCAAAAGGAGGAGTGGTTGAACTTCATTCTGGCAGAAAGACATGCACACGATTTCTTGAAGGTGAGACTCAGATCTGGTAGTCCTCCATACAGCTGTTACATTCTTTTCTTCCCTAGCGAAGCACAAATCTAATCCCCAAAGACACCAAAAAGGCACACAACGATCTACAGCAGTGGTCTAAGAATCTGGCATTTAAAGGTGGGCATCCCAAAGGATGCCCCTGGAATGACAACTATGGAACCCATACTATGCAACTTAGGAGAAAGCATTCAAATCACATTACTTAAGAGGGTAGGTTGCCAAATACCGAAAACGTTTCAACAGAAGAGGACTTCGGAAATTAGATCAAGTGACATTAACACTCTCATTGTTTTCCTCCAGACTCCCAGGGCTGTTTCCCAAGAGGTATAGAATTCTAGTTGTGAAGGTTTTCTCTAGATGATCCTGCTGAACCATTACTTAGGGTGAAGCAGGAGCTGTTAAGAGCCAGGGGAGCCTGGAGGGCTCTTGACTCTAATCAGTAAAGCACAACCTTGATCCATTTTAAATATCAGAATTCTGAGCAAGATTCCTTTTGGACATAATGGGATTGTTGTTCTTTTTTTTTTAATTTTTTTTTCTTAATGTTTATTTATTATTGAGAGACAGAGAGAGATAGAGCATGAGAAGGGGAGGGGCAGAGAGAGGAGGAGACACAGAATCTGAAGAAGGCTCCAGGCTCTGAGCTGTCAGCACAGAGCCCAACGCAGGGCTCGAACTCACGAACTGTGAGATCGTGACCTGAGCTGAAGTCGGACGCTCAACTGACCGAGCCACCCAGGGGCCCCCGGGATTGTTGCTTAAAAGTAAGTGTGAACATCAATGGACATTTTGATATTAACTCTGTTTCTAACTCTAAAGACTATCTTCTTATACCCAAACTAGAATTGTCAGGATCTGCTCTAATAAGAACTATTTCCAACTCTCCTGTTCACTGGCATAGATCTCACTAGAGTACTTAGCATTTGTTCACCTTTATCACTTTTAAGACATGTTTCACCAGACACATATTTTTTTTAGCAAAAAATGTATATAATTTACAAAACAGCAAAATTTTAGGCAGATATTTTGACAGCAAAATATTTATCTCCTAAAGAAATAAAGGTCCCTTTGCTTATATATTTTGGCAAGAAATTGTTTTCTTTTGAGGATTAGTATTTTTTAATGTTTATTTTTGAGAGAGAGAGAGAGACAGAGAGTGAGCAGGGGAGGGGCAGAGAGGGAGAGAGAGACACACAGAATCTGAAGCAGGCTCCAGGCTCTGAGCTTTCCGCACAGAGCCTGACGCAGGACTTGAACCCACAAACCGCGGGATTATAACCTGAGCGGAAGTCGGACACTTAACTGACTGAACTACCCAGGCTCCCCTCTTTTGAGGATTTTTAAATATTACTTAAAAAGTTCCTATTCTTTTCAATGATAGGAGTAAGGGCCTGAGTCATTAAGGGTCTGAGTACAGAAACTTTTAGCTGGGGTGCCTGGGTGGTGCAGTCAGCTGGGGGTCAAACTCTTGATTTTGGTTCAGGTCATGATCTAATGGTTCATGAGACTGAGCCCTGCGTCAGGCTCTGTACTGAAGGCACAGAGCCTGCTTGGGATTTGCTTTCTCTCCCTCTCTCTCTGGCCCTCCCCCACTCATGCTCGTTTGCATGCTCTCTCTCAAAATAAGTAACTTAAAAAAAAAAAAAAGAAGTGCTTTGGCTCAAGCCTTCGGTAATATTTTCTCACATGATGTGACTATGACAACATAAATTTTGAAAACTTCTGTTTGGCAAAATGTAGTAGAATTAATAACTGTGCTTTTTTTTTCATGTTTCCACAGATTTCTAGTTTACTAGGACAGAGCATGAACTTAGATCTGCATGTCATAAAATTCTATTCAATATTAAGACCCTAAAACATATTCATGGGTTTTTGTTTGAAAATGATTATTATGGCAAGCCATTTGGAAAGTAGTTTACAAGCGATACAAGTTTGTTTACTGACGGCTTCGTAGAGTGTGTTAGTATGCATTGTCAGTCCCAAGAGAAAAACAAAGTAAATTGCTTAGGGAACTCTTTCTTTCAAGGATCATCTCCTGGGATTACTTCTCTGCAAAACACTTTTGGAGAATCACTCCCTTAGATATTTCTTCCATTTTAAAAGTTCATCTATATTAAACACACATGCACACACACTGTAGGAAGCACTGAAAGCTACATTCAGCAAAAATCATTGGTTGACATCCTGGAAGATGTAATTTCTTTTTCGAGACTGATAAATTATACATTGTCTAAATACCTTATGTTGTTTTAGTTTGGCCACTAAAAAAATAAACTTTTGCAGGTGAAATTCATTTATTCCCACTAAATTTTAAATTGTGTATCTCTCAAAAGAGAACAAATTTTTATCTTCCTAAAATGAAACTGCCCAAAAGTTGCAGGATGGAAAAAAATTGCCTCTGATAATCTATTTTAGGTTTGAGAGTCCATGGTCTTTAACACTACAATTTCTGTGTTGTCTGAAAGTCTAGCAAAAAAAGAATCCCCAGCTCTGCCCATCATTTAAGTGTTACCTAACTGTCAGCCTATCCAGACTACTATAAAAAATGCCACAGACTAGGGGGCTTATAAACAACAGAATTTATTTCTCACATTTCTGGAGGCTGAATATCCAGGATCAGAGTGCCAGCAAGGTCCGGTTGTGGTAAAGGCCCTCTCCTGGGTTGCATACTACAGACTTCTTGCTCTGTCCCCATGGCAGGAAGGGCAAAGAGTATTCTTGGGCCTTCTTTTATGAAGGCATTAACCCCATTTATGAGTGCTCGCCCTCATCAGCTAATTACCTCCTAAAGGCCCCACATCCTAACATCATCATGTTGGGTGTTAGGATTCTAACATGTGAATCTGGGGAAGACACAATGATTCAGACTACAGCACTGACCATTATCATCATGAGTCTGAAGTTCAGAAAGACACTTATGAACTTAGGTATCAATGAACACAGATTAGAGGATGGTGGGATAAAGCTAAAAGAGCAGCATCTCTGTTCGAGAGCCCACAGTCAATGTTTCATGGCCTCATTCTTGAACATAAACAGATGATCAATGAATGCCAGATGTTCAAGTAGAGCCAGAATCATGGAATAGAAAGAGTAAACTAAGCGAAGAAGAAGAAAATACTTGGAGGATTCAGAAATAATTTAGGGAACAAAAGAGAACTAAAAACATGCCGTTAATGACTTCCTTCCAAGTACCTGAAGAAGATATTACTTCCTTATGTTATAAGGAATGCTGTGTCTCCAAGTGTGATGTGTGGGTCACAAATCTCTGTTTCTTTGCATGTCTAGTAATTTTTGGTTAAAAGCAAGTTAATGTATATAATATATTGTATTTACTCTAAGGATTGTTTTATTTTTCTGTGGATTTGTGGGGGGTTTTTGCCATTGTGATAACAGGCAATTAATTGGGCTTAATTCAATCTGTGACATTTGTCTCATGTGCAGCATGCAACTATCTAATTCTTGCTTTTTTCCTTTGCTTCCTGTGACTTTATAGCTCAGATGCCTGAAGCTAGTACAGTATCTAGCTCTGCGGCCTGGATATGAAATAGAATCAAAGATATGGAAACTGTGTACGATTCCTTAGACTTTCAGGTTTGTTTTTTTTTTTTCCAGGCCTCATGGGATCTCCTACATGAGTTATCTCATCTGTCAGCCAGGAATACAGAGTATCTGTTATCTCAGTTTCTAGAATCTGCCCCCTTACATTAACAGCTCCACTGCCATGAGTCATAAACTGAATCTTCCGTTCAAGTTGGGAAGGAAGAGAACAGCCCAAGATGAGGTCACAAATCACATTTTTGCCTAATACACAGTAGTTAGCTAATTTTTAAAAATTAGTAAACACTTCACATACTGTCAACTGTCTTTGACCACTTCCCAATGTCCTTCAGTGGTGGTTTTTAGTAATATTTTTTTGGTGTATGTTTTTTCTTTGCAGAAAAGGATCACAAGCTGCCAGAAGTAAGGTCACTTCCTATATTTTTATTTCCCAGACTATTATGGATTCAAGCATCTTGTTTTAATATTGATCTTGTATCTTGTGACCTTTCTAAACATATCTAGGATTTTCTATATAGACAGACAAATAGCAAAATGGCAGACCTACATAGAAATATAGCTATAATACTACTAACAATAATATTAAATGTGAAGGGTCTAAATATTCTAATCAAAAAGATTGTTCAAACTGAGGGTTGATGGGGGGTGGGAGGGAGGGCAGGGTGGGTGATGGGTATTGAGGAGGGCACCTTTTGGGATGAGCACTGGGTGTTGTATGGAAACCAATTTGACAGTAAATTTCATATATTAAAAAAAAAAAAAAAAGATTGTTCAACTGAATTAAAAAAGCAAGAACTAATTATATGCCATCTATCAGAGATGTTATTTAAAATAAAAAATAGTATAGTTTGAAAGTAAAAGGATAGACAAAATACCATAAAACACTAAGTATAAAAGGCCTATATTTGTTATATTAACATAGAAAAACAGACATGAAGAAAAAGCATATTACTAATGACAAAAAAGAACATTCAATAAGGATATGAGTCAATACAACAGATGATATAACAATTATACATGCATACACTTCCAACCAAAAGCTCAAAAATATACGAAACAAAAACTAACAGAATTGAAAAAAGAAAACTAATAAACTGACAACATTCAGCAAGGATTTTTAATATTCCTCCCCGCATAACAGATACATCAAGTAGACCAAAAACCAATAAGGATACAGATGACTTGAACAATGCAATCAATCAACTGGTTCTAATTCATATGTATCAAACACCCAGCAACAGTACTTTCCAAGTACCCATAGAACATTAACCAGTATAGAACAAATGCTATGCCAGAGAAGATGTCCCAATAAGTTAAAAGGGATTAAATGCATTTGGAATATGTTCTAGAAATTAACAGAATTAAATCAGAAATCAGTAACAAAAGAAATCTGGCAAATCACCCAATATGTAGAAAGTTTTTAATTAGCAAGCATATTTTCTAAATATACCAGAAATAAAAGAAGAAGAATTCACAAGGGAAATGATAAAATATCTTGAACTAAATGGAAATGAAAACACAACATATCAAACTTTGTGAAATCCAGCTAAATCCACATCAAACTTAAATACAGGGACATTTAAAGCTATCAATACTTAGAAGACAAAACAAAACAACAACAAAAAAACAAAGATCTCAGCATTTACATTAGGAAGCTATAAAAAGCTTTAAATCTAGAGTAATTTAGTAGAAGAAAGTAGAAGAAATAATAAACATCATAAAGGAAATCAATGCGATAAAAAGTAGACAAGTGATAGGGAAAATTAATGAAACCAAAATCTAGACACAAAAGACTATATCCTATAGATTCTGTTTTTATGAAATTCTAGAAAAGGCAAGTCTGTAAGGGCAAAAAGTAGAGCTGTGGTTGCCTGATGCCAGAAATTAGCTGAAAAGGAGTAAGGGATTTTTTTTCAAGGTGATGGAATAGGGCCAGTGTCATGGGCGTGACCTGTGCAGTCTCATGCCCTACTCTTGGTTTCACGCTAAGCTGCCAACATTTTGAAATTTTTAATATTGGAAAAAAGATGCCTGTATTTCCATTTTACACTGGGACCCACGTATTATATAGTTGGTCCCAGATAGAACTTTGTTTTTGTGGTAATTGCATGGCTGTACACATCTACCCAACTGATCAAAGTGTCCTCTTATAGGAGTGATTATATTGTTTTAAGTTATAAAACAGTATAAAAGAAAAAGCTCATCAAATATAAAAAGAAATGGAAGGAACAGTAACATAATGATTTTGCACATCATACTGGCAAAACATATACGTAGAGATCTATCAGACATATTTCCAAGGAAGCATGTGTATATGTAATGGCATCCACTGATGAAAGAAATGAGAAGTGCTACTGTCTCTATGGAAGACTACCTGGAAATATCTAACAACATTAGTACACGCAGGTATTTTGATCCAACAATTCCACTCTTGTGAATCTACTTCATAAAAACAAAAGTAGGGGCGCCTGGGTGGCTCAGTCGGTTAAGCGTCCGACTTCAGCTCAGGTCATGATCTCACAGTCCATGGGTTCGAGCCCCGCATCAGGCTTTGCACTGACAGCTCAGGCCGGGAGCCTGCTTCAGATTCTGTGACTCCCTCTCTCTCTGCCCCTCCCTTGCTCACGCTCTGTCTCTCTCTGTCTCAAAAATAAATAAAAACATTAAAAAACTAAAAGTAATAATTTCCAAATATCTGTATTTAAAGATTACTACAGCAGCATTGTGCAAAGTAGTCAAGAACTGCTTACAAACCAAATGCCTATCAACAGGGGAATTATTGGATATATGTCAGCACATGTATGTATAAAATATTTTATGTAAGGGGCACCTGGGTGGCTCAGTCAGTTAATGGTACCACTTTTCATTTTGGCTCAGGTCATGATCTCGCGGTTTGTGAGATTAGCACCCTGCCTCGGGCTCTGTGCTGACAGCACTGAATTTTCTGTCTCTCCCTCCCTCTCTGCCCCTCCACTGCTTGGTCTCTCTCTCTTTCAAAATAAATAAATAAACATTAAAAAATATACACTATTTTATGGAAATTAGAAGTGACTTATATTTACATGACATGATATAGAGTGACTTTCATAAGATTTGTTGAGTGAGAAAAGCAAGGTACATAAAATTGCCTGTGAGATCTTTCCATTTTGGTAAAATGGGCATTTAAAAACCAGAAATCTATCTATCCATCCAGGATTAAATTAGTACAGAGCAAACTATGGAAAGACTCTTAGGAATTAGAGTGGAACTGGGATAGAGATGGGAAAGGAAAGGAGAACGTGGCTTTTTATGAAAAGGTCTTCTGAACAAGTTAATTTTCTTTACCACTGCATCTCTGTATTTGATCCATTTTTATAAATCAGTATTTTCAATAATCACCAAAAATCTCTGGCTTTGAAGTCAAAGAGACTTGGATTTATATCTGCTCTCACCATGTTTCAGGTGTACTCATTGTTCAGGTTACTCAACCTCTTTGTATATTCACTACTTATTTAGCAAGCTTGTAGTGAGAATTAGGATAATGTCTGTAAGGTTCTTGACACCTAGAAAGATATTAATCATAAGTACAATGAGTATTTATTTTATCCTGATAAATACTTGGTAATCTTCTAACAGCCCCTTATTAATGTGCCCATGTCCATTTTACATTTATAGAACACTTGAGTTCTCAGAAAACTGCTTTGAACATTAGAAATATTTCAAATATATGTTGAAAGAAGCTTTTAACGTTGAGTAATACATCAACAATGATCTATTGATCAGAATGGCTGATTAACCAAAATCCTCCAGATCAGATTATAAAGGTTAATCCCAATTTCTGATTTATTCAAGTAACGAATCTTTCTTATTCTTAAAGCATAGCAAAACTAGTCATACATCAGAGTTAAAATTCAACGATCAAAGACAAAGTCTTTGGATATTTACATGGAAAAATGACAATAAGGTTCTATAAAAAGCTCATTGTATATTTTATAATCCAAATTAGGGCACTTTTAAGAATGAAGGTAATTGGGTAGGGTGGGAGAATGGGGGCAGGTATTTGGTTAGCTGACAGGATGTTGGGGAAGATGAGTGCTCCAGGTGAGTAGGACCACTGTATCCCTGATCCCATATAGCCCCACAGGATAAGCTGTAGAGACTAGCACATCTGGAAACTTAATTGAGCTGAGGTTTCGGGGATCTGCATGGAATGCTCCTCGAGTAGGTTCAGTTTGTGGCCTGCACCCCACCCATGTGAGACAGATTAGACACAGTTGATAAACACTATCGTCTAGGACCTGGGTGATTCAAAGACCTATAATCAAAGGAAATCCAAGTACAAGAATTGCTCCAGATTATTTGCTCTAAGGAAAGAGATGCTTGCTTGTTTTCTCCCTCTTGAGTTTATATATAAGGATTTTACATGGAATGTCCAAAGATAACTGGGACTTGCTTAGTTAGTCACTGGCAGAGAGTGTCACTTTTAGCCATGGTTCAGTAAACAGCACAACTCTAGGATTATGTTCAGAGAAGGCAGCTAAGAGGAACAGATAGATGAAATTAATTTAAGTCAGTAAGACTTCCATAGTATAGGATAATTGTGGCCTAGAATGGGCACCACAGTAGGAGAATGGAAACTAAAAGATTAGCAAACTTGCAGAAAATCTGGGGCAGGAAGCAGTCAGGTGCTAGTTAAAAGGCTTCAGCAGAAAGTACAGGCCATCAATAGGAAAAATGGAAATTGATGCTAAGCTGAAAAGTCTGTGAGTTAGGGTTTTACTCCCTGATTCAAGGTCAGATCATCTGAAAGTGGAGATCCAGAGGGACATCTGGACTTAACTTGGAAGGGCAATGAAGTAGGAAGCAAGGTAGTTCTTGCACCCATGTAGACGTGGGTCTATACAATCTGTGTTCCCAGCTATCTGAAAGCCTGATTCCCTAGCCCCGTTTCCTCTTGGAAATTTACAATTCTCCAAGTATCATATCATTATTAGACTTTGATGCAGACTTGAAATAATGAAATACAGTAGCAAATCCTTGAAACTGCATGTCCTATCTGCCAGTCTCTGATCAGGAGAGAGGGCAAATGAACATGATTTCCGTGTCCCCTGGCACTGGGCTCTTGTTGGCAGACAATCAGAGAGCAGAACTGGGGGCCATCGAGCCCTTTGAAATTTTTAAATAAACGTCTCATGATTTCCCTTCTCCTTCCAAGTGTGTTGCTGAATTCGTTACGGATGGAGATCTATTCAAAATCAGATTCAGCTATGCCTGATGGACTTAAGCCGACACAGCTTTTGTCTCATCTACCTGGCAGCCACGGTTTGGAAGCTATAGTTTGCCTAAGACAAAAAGCTCAGTGTCCATTAAGGAACAGAAGGTAAGTTACCTTTCCTGGTTGGGCTAGACTTTGCATTTTTTACATGATGGGGAATGGCAATCATTCTTAGAATGGAGTTAGGGAGTTTTGTTCTCTACTGCAGTCACACCACACATTTCCTAATGAGGAAGGGACTTGTCATTCAGGAACAGCAAACTTATAATTAAAATGGGGTATATCACTTGAAATGATATGAACTCTGTCTCATATTCTTAGTAACTTTTAATTCTGGCATTCTGGTCATCCACTAAGAAACCAATCAAAATATATGAGTTATTTGATCTTTGTTATGATGTAGTTTTTATACGCCTTTTTTCATTTTTAAAAATTAATATTTGTCCCTATAACAATTGGCAATTGAGATAAGCAAAAGGAATAAAATAAAAATTCACTTGAAATCCTACTCTACCAATTTTTAATCCAGTCCTTTCCATATTCTCTCTATGCATAAAACTAGCAGTATTATATACAACTTTTGAAAATAAAAGATACATTATTTTTCATAGCAACATTTCCTCAATGCTTATCAATATATATTCTTGGGAATCTTGGTTACAAATGATGGGTTATATGCACATACATACTCTGGCCTACCTCCCAAATTCCACTAAGATGAGAGTGAAGGGATTTTATTTTATATTTTATTTTATCTCATCCCATCTTTTTATTTTACTTTATTTTATTTTATTTAATTTTAATTTTTTTTTTTTTTGAGAGTGAAGGGACTTTTTTTTTTTTTTTTTGAGAGAGTGAAGGGATTTTAAAAAGCCATCGGGAATCTAAAAGACCAAAAACAGCTGGGAAAGAGGCAAAGGCAACAAACTTTTGGAAGTTGAAAGCAGATGGGTGAGTGCTAAATCAGTTACGATTTAGCAAATGTAAGAAAATGGAATCATAGGTTGGCAATGGGCATCCTGGTTCAACACAGGAATCGACAATGCCAGCCACCTCCTGATAGAATGAAAGAGCTCTCTCTCTGCCCTTTCCTCTTTGTGCTCTTTCTCTTGCTCTCAAAATAAATAAACTTAAAAAAAATGTGTGTGTGTGTGTACATTTTATGTATTGATAATGTAATAATTATAGTTATACACTAAATAAACAAATTAATTAACTAATTAATTAATTAATTAAATGATGAAATACTGCAGACAGATTTATAAGAAAACAGAGGGGTCTATCGTGGGTAAAGCTGCAAAAGCCCTCATAGATTGGGTGGGTGGGTGCATTGAATTCACACTGGTCAAACCAGACCCCGGCTCTGGTCTGGACTGGTACTGAGTCCTAAGTGGCGTTAGACTAAGATGCTTCTATGCAGAGGTGATGAGGTGGCCAAGCTGTGATAATGTCAAGCATTTCGTGATTGGTTTACAAGCTGGTCTGCAAAGGTAGCAAGTGAGATAAGACTATTGCCCTAATAAAAGACAAGGGATGTCCTGGCCTTCTGTACCACTTTCACTTAGCTTAACATGGAAATTCTAGCTCAACAAATCCGTGCACTCTGTATTGATACCCTTCTGTGCAATCCTTTAAAGCAAAGTGCTGTATTTTTTAATAATGTTTACATGTTTATTTTTGAGAGAGAAACCAGGAGAGGCAGAGAGAGAGGGAGACATAGAATGCCATGCAGGCTCCGCACTGTCAATGGAGCCTGACGCAGGGCTCCAACTCATAAACTGTGAGATCGTGACCTGAGCCGAAATCAAGAGTTGTGCATTTAACCAACTGAGCCACCCAGGGGCCCCAGCAAAGTGCTGTATTAGGTCCAAAGGAAATCACTACTTTTGGGAATTTGCAAACTCACCTTAATTAATATCAATATTTAATTATAATTACATTATATTGATCATAATTAAATATATCAAATTGATCAAGATTAATAATTAATATTCTTCAATATTTATTAAAATAATTGGACTTCACATTACTTAGCTTAAAGAAAGAAAAACATATAAAGACCTCTTAGAGAAAACAATACCAAGTAACAATTTCTCACTAATTCCAAACTGTAAACACTCCTAGTTTTCTCGTTTTCCCTTGAAAATTCCATAAAGGGAAACAATTTTCTTATTTCTTGCTTTTTTACTTAACCTAACGGATGAAAAGCCTCTTAACTTTGGTTATTGCAACTGTTCTCTATTCAAACATCTCTGTGGCTAATGCACACAGAGGGCTATCAGGTTTCTGAAGCCCTAAATGTGCCATTCCCAAGAGTCTCACTGTACATAAGCATTGAGTTTCATTGCAGGATGATTCTGTGTAAACAATTTCACTTTCTACGAGGAGGAGATAGTTCTGGCAGGGAGTCTATCTTGGCATATATATTCTAATCATAATCTCCTTTCCAATCTCTTATATGAAATTGAGCTATTTAAGCTACCAATTTCCACCTGGGTCAGTTTTGCTAAATGAGAATTGCTTAGGAAAGCATTTCCTTTAGATTTTTCATATGGGTTGGAACAGAGTTGCATGTGGTATTTTGATGTGCAAGTAACCCTATAACTTCTTCTCTATCTGTGGCTATGTCTCCTTTCTTATTCCCAGTAGTCAATATTTTTGCATCTTCTCTAGTTACTGTTCATCAGATTTGTTACGGTTTAAACAGAGAAGGGCCCTCTTGCCAGAGCAGCGGTACCAGAGAGTGTGAAGATGAGGCCTTCCCTCCGCAGTACTAGCTGTCAGAAGAAAATGAGGAAGAGCCCAGAACTTGCAGGGTGAACCAGAATTCTGCACATTGTCAAGTTGTTATTCACATAGCACAGCCCAGGAATATGTTCACAGATAGGCCTTCCTCTCTTATTCCTGTCTGTGGGAAACGAGGCAGTGAAAAGGTGGGACTGAGCCTATCAAATACTGAATGAAAATAAACAATAATGGAATGAGGAATTAGCTGTATAGGACGCTACGCTCTGATTATTCAAAAATACAAATGAATCAACATTTTTTATTAAAGAAGGTACTTTATGCTCATATATGCTCTTAAAAATTAAGCAAGATATAATCAACATGAAGAGTGTTGGGCTAGACAGACTAAACAGGTCTATAATTTTGAGCATGTGTCCCAAGTCCACAAGCACAGACAACTGATGTGCTCAACCACACACTGTCCTAGATGCTTCTGTGCTTTATCACTACGCTTGCCTGATGGACAAGTGCTAGGAGGAGGAACAACTGATCCCCAGGCTCCTTCACGTGCAGACAGGTCTCTTGCTAAATCACTATCACTACCCAGATGCAGACGATTGGAATAAGGAGGAGAGATAAGGAGAAGAGGAAGAAAAAGGGAAAGACAGTGCAAGAGAGAAACAACAAAAATATTCAAGGTTGGATATGAAAATGGAGACCGACATGAGATAAGGAAGAAATAAAGGGTTGTGAAAGAACACCACGTGCAACTTGTCAGAACACTAGTAGGACTCTTTGAAAGATGGGACTTTAAAACAAAAAGTCTTTGCCTGGATTCTCTGGATACACCAAAGGAGACTGAAGGGAATAAAGCTGCCCTGTATCTACCAGGAAGCACGAGATACAGAGCAGAAATGGCTTACCACAGCACAGTTCCTTAGACTTCTCAGAACCAATGAGGTTGAGATGCAAGCAAGAATCCTCATATACTCCTGGGATCCACTTAAAACCATATAATCACTGTAAATGTGTATTTCTTTAAGAAATGTAATGAGAGATTCTTATGATAAATCCAAATTGCGACAGGGACCAGGCAGATTTGGTTAGTTTCTATTTTCTTGGAATTAACAAGAGCTAACAGATGATGATCAAAAGTTATGTACCTTACAACCTGAAGAGAAACTTACATGATTAGGAGAGACACCACCCCCCCCACCGCCCCCGCAACACACACAGAGAAAATCAGAATAACCTCCATTACTCCAATCAACTTCCTTCCTTATACACGTAGACAATGGGAGAGAAGCAAACAAGAGAGCCGTAAGTTCATGGCCCTTATGACAAATGCAGTACTTCTGCTCAGACACAGTTTTCTCTCTTCCCCGTGGTAAATGGTGGTGGTGGGGGGGCAGGGGGGTGCTGTCTCCTTCCCAAATCGAAGGAAAAGAGATTTCAAAAATTTCGCTCAAGATTGGAGACGACTATGAGCAGATGCTACTGGCTTCTCATTCTCCAGGTAGACCTGTATCAGGCAACATACTTGCTGAAGTGCCTCAGAAACAGGACTTAGACTCTCTCCAATTGGAGGAAGGTTGCTGTGTAGAGAGGAGGAGCAGCAGTGAATGGCCTGCTCGCTTACTCTTTGGCACACGAGGGATATGTGATGTTCGCGTAGTTCAAGTGGTACGTGAGCTGCCATACAGAAAACACAACTAAGAAAACTGCTGCCAGGTTGAAGGCATGCTAAGAGTTAAGATGGTGTGAAATCTTGGCCAGTTGTGGGATCTATGAGGATGGTGAAATGGATCCAGCCGCGAAGAGATCTCCCACCTGACGTGAGGGAATTGTGCAGTGCTCCACGCCTGATACAATATGTAGCCGCTGGCCTCCAAGGACCATCATGTGGCAGTCAGTATTAGGCAAAGGAATGACAACCATGGAAAATCATGTAAATGGCATCACCCCTCCTCCATCATGCCCTATAACAGCCCTCAACCCCAGAGAAGTTAGGCACTGATACAGGAGAATAACCAGTGTCCCAAATCAACCCTGCCTTTCCTATCCCTTCCCTCTGAGGAACTGAGGAGAGAAAAAGCATCCTGCCCATTCCAGGTCCCTCAGGCTTAGGCCTCCTTGGCAGTAGTAGGAGGGAAAGAGATGACATTTAGGTGGGAGTGGAAAGGTGTTTTAAACAGAATGTTTATTAATTGAAACTGACAGGAAAGCCAAGAAAGTTGACAATGGAATTGACAAGGACAGGAAAGAGGGAAGTCTGTTAGAGTGAGTGAGTTTAAAACAATAATGAGGAAAAATAGAAAGAAAAAGTCTTCATATTGTTATCCCTGCTCAATATCCTGGTTACGTGCATATTATCATTAGGGGTAGCTATTGCTACCATGTCTGAATAAGATACCAATTAGAGATTCCTCAGGTACCTAGAAATATTTAGGACACACAAAGATGACTCAAAACAAGACACATCTACAAAGGCCAGATAATTTAATTCTTGCTCAAACCCAACCTTTTTTTTTGGGGGGCGGGGGCGGCTGTTGGCTGACATGCAGTTCTGAAAACTTTTATTAGATTTAGCATGTGATTCCCCCCATTACTATAATTGGCTAAACATGTTTATATGGAAAAATGTAGACATTTTAGGGTTTATGTGACTCTAATTCTCACAAAAGCTGATCATGTTGGTAAAGCTACTAAAAGGTAATGCAGTCCTAGGCCACATCTGTGGAAATACTGTATAATGTAAGGAGGTCATGGTACCACCGAAGCCTGAACCAATCCAACCCCACCTGAGAATGACGTCTTAGGGAAAACATGAACAAGTTGGTTCTTCTCGGAGGAGAGTGACCAGACTGACTAAAGTTCTGGATATCATACTACGTGTGGAAGAGACGAAGAAAAACACATCGGTTTATCTTAGGATCGTAACAGGGCAGTCTTTAAAGCTCTTCCATTTATTCGGAGGACGGTCACACAGCAGAAGGGATAGGTTTGTCCTTTGATGCTCCAAAGAACAAGAACAATCAAAAGTGATGGGGCTAAAAAAAATTCCATACATGTATGTAAAAAAAAAAAAAAAAAAAAGGCTGTCAACAGGAGTGTAGGGTGGACAAACCTCCTCCCTCATGGCAGTGGTGGTCCTAGGGCTGTGCTGAGTCTCCCATGGCTGGGGTTTTCTAGCAGCAGCCCAATGCCCACATGTTAGACACACAGCAGGGAGATTTTCTGCCCCAGGTGAGAAGACCCAGTAATCTCAAGGGGTATTTCTAAAGCTTGAAACTCTACGTTTCTAAAGGGGCCACACACACACATGGCTTCACTTCATCTTTCATTTCCAGAAATATGAAAATAAATCTTTTTGAGAGATAAAAGGGTAGAATTTGTCCTCAGTTAAAACAAAAAGTAAAACCAGAACACAGAGTGATTCTCCAGGTGATCCAATCTATGATGGCATTCGTTGTTCACGATGTAGTTTGGGTTCCTTCACAGATTTTTCTTTTCCCTCCCTCCCTCCCTTCCGCCCTTCCTTCCTTCCTTCCCTTCCTCCCTTCCTTCCTTCCTTCCTTCCACCCTTCCTTCCTCCCTTCCCCCCTTCCTTCCTTCTTTCCTTCCCTTCCTCCCTTCCTTTCTTTCTTCCACCCTTCCTTCCCTCCCTTCCCCCCTTCCTTCCTTCTTTCCTTCCCACCCTCCCTCCCTCCTTTCCTTCCTTCCTTCCTTGGAAAAAAAAGTTGATCTGGAAACTTTCAGGCTTTTATTACATCCACAAAAATCACATTTTGGTACCCTGCAAAATAATGTCATTGTCTTTGTATGTGATTATTTAGACCAGATTTAGCACACCAGCATGTTTTGACCTTTTAGTGATTTTGTATGTACTTGTATGTGTGTGCATCTGCTTGTAAGGACAGGGCTAGACCACCTCCCAAGCCTAGAATCTGGGATTCCTCAGCACAAGTTTGGTTGAATAAATTACAATCAGTGTTATAAATGTATGTTTTCTCTCTTTAGTATGTAAAAGTCTACAGATGCCTCAAAACATTTCATTCATGTCTAAACTGGCAGGAATTTTCTCCTTCCTTTTGGCAAATATCCTCACTGGGGTTTGTGCAGAACTAATGCCAAACTTCTTCAGTGTGGTTAGCTTGTGTTTGTGCAACAAGCTTATCATCCACAATGAACACATGGCTTTTAGACACAGGAATTAATCAGTGCTGGAGAGACATACTCCTGGCATAGATTCTGGGCTGCCTGCTTGCATAAGCCTACATTTGGGATCTATTATACAAAGCAGGATCCAGGGCTGTTCTCTCAGGCTCAAACTTTGCTGAAAATGTCTGTTTGGAAGAAAAATAGTGAGAAATACGGATGGATAGTTAAAATTGGGTTTGTAATATGCCTATTTCACAGGGCTGATATGAGAATCCAACAGAATATTATATGTGAAAACACTTTAATAATGTATATCCTACCTTATTTAAAAAGGATTTAAAGTAGTTTATAGTCACACATAAAATGTGGCAAGATACCAAAAATTTGAAATAGATGAGAAAAAGAAAGTATGGAGATGTGTAAGATAACCAAGAATGAGGCTGCTGTAAGCCCTGTCCTTGCTACTAGTTTTCAATAAAACTGGATTTTGTCATTTTACCAGCTAACACGTAGAAGGGCTCTGATCAATGTCATAGCACACAAGGTCTATATGAAAAACTGGCTTTAGAGAAGCAGTTATTTCCTAGATTATAGTAGTAAGAATTTTCCTCTGTGGGTCTTCCAAAATAGAACACTCTTTGCTAGAGTGACCAACCTACCCTCCTCAACAACTTACCAATATTTTTGTAGTTCGATTATGCCACCTCGTAATACCTCCAAAGCAATTCTGGCAGGACCAATGATATCACAGAAGGCTCAGGGGTCTATGATGGTTTGTCTCCATCCAGACTGAAATGCCAAGAGAAAATGGATTGCTGTTAAACACTATAAACTGCAAAGCAGTACATGAATGTAAGGTTAAATAATTTTCACTAACATTATGGTTTTGAAAACCAGGTGGTAAACTTGAGACTTAATGAAATAAGCAACAGGAAATTTAACACACTGGCAACAAGGAAAACTACAGGAAATCTTATTTTCCTTTTGTTTCTTTTTTGCTGGTAAACAATATTCCTCCCAAATAGGTATGACTCTTCCACAGTAGTATCCAAACTAGGAGAACAATCGCTGATTTACAAACACCCTCTCAGGTAATGACTCAGAACTTCTGGATATCTTGCCGGTCATGGACAGGCAGGTTCTCATTGGGAGGAGAGAGAATTTATTCATGCAACAAAAGCAGAAAATGGAAAATCTAAAATATTGACTACTTTGAAATGCTGTGTATCTGAATGTAAGTATATAAAATATTTCAGAAAGCATATAATTCAAACCAAATACAGATATTCACTATAATGACCTAAAAACAGACCTCCCTGCCAGGGAGCCTTTTTATGAATTTTGATGAGAATGGTCTTTATTGCATTGATATTAATGCAAGGGACATCTACTTAATGTGAATGTCTTCTATGTATATATTATCTATTTTATTCCCAAATTTCCTAGGAGTATAGGGGAAGGGTCTTTTGTTTGTTTTTAGTCTTTTGGTTTTTTTTTTAATTTCAAATGACTTTTTCTTGTTTATGGAATAGGAAGAGAAAAAAGAAATGTTACTTATTTATTCAACATTTTCAGGCCTTTACTATGAACCAGGCGCTAGGTATAAAACACTGTTCCTGTCATCAAGGAAAATAATGATAATAGTAAAACACTAAAAACATTTTGGGCCATCTGTTTAGCCAAGCACCGTGTTAAGTTCTTCATGTGCATTACTTCATTCTGTTATCATGGCAGTCCTGTGAAACGGTCAGTTATCATTTCCATTTTACAGATGAAAAATTAAAGCACAGAGAGGTTAAGTAACTTTTCCAAGGTCACAGAGCTACTTATCTACAAAGAAAACAATATAGATATATTTTGGCTCTGGAGTCCAATCTTTTAGCTATGACAATATTGGGGCTTACAGCTTCCTGGTAGAAACTCAGAAATAAACCAAGAAGCATAGTTCATCAAGTGGTAGGACACGAAGAAACTTGGTGGTTATGGCGTTCAGAGGGAGGGCAATTCCAGTATCATAACAAGACTCTTTGGAGGAGACTCAGGCTGAGTTCCAAAGAACATGCACTATTTAGTCTTAGTGAAGAAGCAGTAGGCTAAGGAAAGAGGAAAGGACGTTCTACATACAGCCAACAGCATGTCTCTTCCGTGTCTACAGATCTAGATCTAGAGTCCGCATAAGACACAATGGAGAAAGTGGTAATGTAAAAAAAAAAGAAATAAGCTAAACAATTCACCGCCTGTAAAAAAAAATGTAACGCACTGTCAACACAATCACTGAAAACAAAACAGAAGTCCATTAGTGAGGAAAATAAAATGACATTGGATTATATTGAGACCAAGGAATATAAACGATATTTAATTGTCCTCCTTTTCTATGATGTGTATTACACATTTCTTTATTCTCCATAGAGCTTAAAATGCCTTCAAGGACTTTCTCACCTCCACCAGCTTATCCGTCTGCTTTATTTAGTAGCCATATCCACTGACACTTGAAATATTGTTCTAATTAAAGTGCTGGCACTTTGGGGGTGCTGTGAAATTTCTCCTAGAAAAGTGCCCTCTGCTCGTTCTCAACGTGAAACCAGAAGAAAGGTTTAGGGACTCATCAAGTTTCCAATCTTTTTAAAGCCCCTAGCAATTCATACCGTAATCTTTCCCACAAATGATTGTCAGATCTGGGGTTAGAAATCACCATGCCAGACCTAAAGGTTAGCTTTTTCAGCATTTTTATGCTTTTTAAAATTTCCACAAGAAGATAAATGCTAAAGGACCAGTGAGCTCAACAGCTTGGACGCCCACTGCTGCCACACAGGCGTGTGAAATGCCTCCATCTGACTCAGAGTTAGACATGCAAAATTGTCATCTAGCTCAGTATGAGAGCTTGGCATTAAACGTATTTATAATGTATGTCAGCAAAAACTGTGGGCTTGGAAAATCATTGCTGGAAAACTGGAATTCTTAAAAGAAATTCCAACAAGCTAAAAGGGTTCTGGGCAGAATATGTAAATGGGGAGGAAACAGTCCATCTGCTGGGTATCTTCAAATTATCTATATATAGCAACAGCTATTCCAGTCAAGAGTAAATAATACCTTGTATCCTTATTTACGTGAGGAATAATCCTATAGTTGATCTCTTCCTGTTTTACCCCAATGAAACCCCATCGTTACTCTTCCTCTGATCTGTCGTCTAGCTTGTATGTTGACGTATACCACAAATTCATTTGTTCATTTATGGAGCAATTATGATACGCCTATTACGGAACAGGAAAACTGCTACAAAGTTAGTATACAATTTGGGGGAAAAAATGTAGTTCAAGAGAACTGAATGGCACTGTGAAGGCCCTAAGGGAGGCCTCATCTCGGTACGTTCAGGAACATGAAAGGAGTCCCATGCCATTGTGGCTTCACAAAGATGGTAAAGAGTGACAGGAAATAAGGCTGAGGAAGAGGCGGAGCCAGACCCTAAAGGCTGGACTTGTGTGTGGCTCTCGCTGCCTCTCAGACGTGTAACTAGGGAGACAGAGTAGTATAACTTGTTAATCAGTATAGAAACTTTTACAGATTTTTTTCAGCTGAAGAATGAAGTCTTGTCCAAATCTTGGTTGTTTTATATATACCCTTTTAATCAATTACGTTTCAGACTTTAATTTATATTTAAGACGAAGTTGTGTAGTTTTGGGGGGAAAATACAGTCAGCTTTGAAATGTAATATATGGGAAGAGATGGCTCTTCCCGTCATAGTGAGGGGGGCACACCGTCATCAGGACTTTGACTCGATATTTGAAAAAATGATATATGGTAGCTAATTTATTTTTCTCTTTTGGCCAATGAATTTTTATTTGGCCAAATTAGGTCATTGAACCAACCACTACTTCTGTCATTCCATAAAATGTGGAAAAATTTTACAGCAAAATTGGGAAAGATGATTTCAGAATCTTCAAAGTGGATAAACTGGGTAAACTAACTAAATGTCCTTATTTGCCTCAATTCCCCTCAAACCCAGGTTATCTTCCCCATTGACAAAGGAGCCAACATTTAGTAGCCATTCCGTAAGATGGCATTCTGTGAGAATTCAGGCAGGGAACTTAAGAGTTACAAATCCTAAATTCTGACCTATAACTCTCAGTATAAAGAGTCCACGTAAAATTCTAGTAATGAGTCAAGGGGTCACTTCCTGAGGCAGACGCACCATTCCTGTTCTCTGACGCCCAGTGAACAGGGCCGGTTCACTGGGTGATGGGGCTCCAAGCAGCCTTCAGGAGGGGACAAACTGAAGAGTCAGCCTGAAAAAATACCATCTGATGAGAATACACTAGAAGAACACTGGAATTACAACTAGGTGTTTGCTGTGAAGTACAAGGAATTCAGTGGTAACAGACATCCTAAGACACGCTGTAGAGCAGTGGGTTCTTATGTCTGTAATACAGCAGTCCCCTCTTAACTGCAGGAAATACATTCCAGGGCCTCCGTGGATGCTCAAAACTACTGATAGTAATGAACCCTGTTTACACTATGCTTTTTTCCTATATATACATACATACCTATGATACAGTTTAATTTACAAGTTAGGCACCGTAAGAGATTAACAACAATATCTAGTAATAAAATAGAACAATTATAACAATATACTGTAATAAAGGTTATGTGAATTGGTCTCCCTCTCTCTCAGAATATCTTATTGTATTACCCTCACCCTTCCCCTTGCTGCATGATGATGAAATGCCTGCGTGATGAGCTGATGTCAGGTGAATGACGTGGGCACGGTGACCTATTGTTAGTCTACTAACAGCCTTCCGAAGACTCTTCAGGAGGAGGATCATCTGCCCCTGGACTGTGGTTGATGGCAAGTAACCGAAACTATGGAAAGCTAAACCGTGGATAAGGGGGAACTTAGTCAAGAGCGAAGGTTGAGCACACGGTGTCCTCACTGGCTGACACGAAGGACCCTGCAGAGCTCTCAGCTGGAGACTTGTCTATGGTTTCCCCAAGTTCTGCGTTTAATTGTTGTAAGCCAGTATTCTGTAGCTGGAAACACTTGTATTTAAGCTGCCTCGTTATCACTGTGTCTGCCTTTGCAAGGGTGAGTATCCACGTTAAATGAGCCCATCTTCCAAGAGAGAAGCTGACAAAAGGTAGAGCTCTCCAGACTTTTATGGTGTCAGACCAATTGGGAACATATTTGTTTTATTTCCATGATTTCTCAGACTTCTCTGCAGAGAAAGTAAGGTCTTGGGGTGCCTGGGTGGCCCAGTCAGTGGAGCGTCCGACTTTGGCTCAGGTCACGATCTTGTGGTTTGGGAGTTCAAGCCCCACGTCGGGTTCTGTACTGACAGCTCAGAGCCTGGAGCCGGTTTCGGATTCTGTGTCTCCCTCTCTCTCTGCCCCTCCCCGCTGATGCTCTGTCTCTCTGTCTCTGAAAAATGAATAAACTTAAAAAAAATTTTAATTTAAAAAAAAATTAAAAAAAAAAAAGAAAGTAAGGTCCTGGATGTCAGTGGAGTCAATGGTTTCTCCTACCTGTAGACTAAAGGGTTATTCTTTTTTCCCCCCTCTCCAGTTTTTCTTCTCTTTGTTTATTGTCCCAATCTTTTGAAAAGTGTCACATCTAAAATTTATGATATACTGAATTACAAAAATCTACTATAATATTTTTATTTTTCTGAAGTTATTTTTTAAATCAACTGTTTGATTTTTTAATATTATGTTTTCTTTCATGGATCCAATTGTTTTTTTTTTTTTTTTTTTTGGTCTCTCTGAATGTCTGTAGGGGTTTTTCTTGTCAATAAATTTAAGTCGAGATTATACTTCCCAGAATTCCCTTTCCTCTATTGTCCTAGGTTGGCCTTGATCAGTATCAGGTACCAAGTGCAGCTCACAAATGTTGTCAGTGACCTGCTGGCTAATCTTGGTTGCTGAGCCACATAGCTTCCAGCTTCTGCCAGATCTCTTTCTTCAAACTCTCTAAGTCCTGGACCAGAGACATCTGCAGTATGACAAAAGGTACCAGTTTTTCTCCAGCGGATGGGTCATTGTGGCCAGAGGAGATCAGAGTCAGGTGACAGTTTTCCCTCCTGGGTTCAAGTTTGTCCTTGGTGTCTTCTGCTTCTTCTTCGGTGTTTCTTCCCAACTGTTAGCCCTTCTGGCCTGCAGCAGTTGGGCGATACTGGGAGACACACAGGCAGCAGCCTTCCATAGGCACCTTCACCAGCTCCTGGAATTGTGAGACCTGATCTCTATACCAAAGGCCTACTCCATGTCACTTGTTATGGTTCTGCTGCTCTGCATGAGCCCTATGACCTTTTGGGAGGTGTAAAGGAAGAATAAAAAGATGTACAACTGAGAACTGTCATAGCTGACCAGAGATAGCTGAAATTGATGTGTTATTCAGACATAAACAGCAAATACTGGTGTAACCAAAGGGGCTGGTAACTATATTCTGAATACAGGGAGCGAGCTTCTACATTCTCATTTTTCACATTAGGACATTAAGAAATAATATCGGGGCACCTGGGTGGCTCAGTCGGTTGAACATCCAACTCCTGATTTTGGCACAGGTCATGATCTCACTGTTTGTGAGTTCACGCCTCACATCAGGTTCTGCACTGTCAGCACAGAGCCTGCTTGGGATTCTCTGTCTCCCTCGCTCTCTGCCCCTCCCCCGCTTGTGTGTGTGCACTCTCTCAAAAATAAATAAACATCTAAAAAGAGAGAGAGAGATAATATGTAAACCTGAAAACTAGGAAATATTAGTTATAAATGTTGGATGATAAAATGGTAAATTGGTAAAATTGACCATAAAACAAATGAGGAGGGAGATATTTGCACACAAACACAAAAAGCAAAAGCAGTGAAAAAAAATACCACAATTTAAAATCAACCAGTGTCTACAGGACATCACGAAAGATACATATTCAGTTCTGTGCATAATTTGGATTATAGAGGTATAGTTTGGCTTGCACAGGCTTAGAAGAAAACCAGTTAGCACACACCAAAAAAAAAAAAAAATCCAATGAAGTAATGATATGGTGATACAAGGAGAATTAATGAACCTAATTTAGTCATGAAAGGAGGCAGGGCCCGAGACCATCAGGTAGTAGTGAAAATTAAAGAGGAATCGATACAAGGACTAATGGGGAAATGGGGAGCCTTTTGTTATTGCTACTGTTGTTTTTAATAAAGATGGAGCTGTAAGCATGCAAATTGGATTATTTCTAGCATGCTCCAGTCTGTTGTTTCTTTAGCTCAGTTCCTTGTGTGTTTAAATAAACCAGTGTAGGCATATTTGTGTTGCTTTGCCTCTTCTATTTCCCTACCAACTAATATCTACGTAGAAGCTGGTTCTTTAATTAGGAGTCACTGAAGTTCATTCCCTTGACAATGCCTGATGGGCTTCTAGTGACTACTGCCGTTCTAACTCAACTGCTTTCCCTGCTCCTTATGGACACAAAAGAAGCCTGAGACCACCCAGTGTCGGGAAGTTTCTATAAATACCAGAAGCAACAACTAAAAGAACTGAAAGTAGCTGACTGTGGAGAATAGGAATTGGGTGGGTGGGGGAGGAACGGAATAGGGGAATGCTCTGTTTTCAATATGAGACTTATAAAATTACACACTTTATTATACACCGGTAGTGCTTTGGTAAAAATAAAAATGGAATTAGAAAGATAACGGAAAAGTATAAACATAGACAATAAACAGGTCAACTGACCATCCCGGACAACAAAAATCAGGTGTGTGTTTTAAACATTTTGGTGAAAACCGTGCTTTCAATTTAGAAACCTACACCTCACCCAACTAATAGGAGGACGGAATAAATATATTTTTAGCCATTTAGGTATTTATGTGATTATCTTCCCACGAATCTTTCCTTAGGAAGATCCTAGAGATTGCGTTTGCCAAATCAGAAAATGAAGAGAAATGGGGTGCAGGAAAGAATGAATCCAATTCAAGAGGGTGGTGGAGAGATGTCTAAACATGGCAGCTGTACAGCAGGAGTAGAGAAAAACCAGTCTAGATAGGAACAGGAAGAGAGAGGGAAATAATTGCGAATATTGACAAAATGCAGACTATAGATGCTCTAAATTAAACACCAGAGAAGCTCATCCATAAATTTCCAGCAACAGTACACATGGCATATTAAAAGCCTCGACCTGCCCTGAAAAAGTTGGCACCATTAAAAAGCATCTACATTATTGATCAGCCTCAGAGATGTTGTCTGGAAAGTAAAACAAATCTATCTGGCTGACTGCCCATTCTTCGTCTATATAATAGAGAACTATACGGCCATTGAAAGAATGAGGTGTATCTATATTTACTGATACGAAATAATACGCTTGGTAAACTAGAAATAACAACAACAATAACAAACAGCTCTAGGAAAACATCATTTGATTGGCTGTTAGCTATTGGCTTCCAGACAGCACAAAATGGGTGGCCTGAATTGCTCATCTGGGGGAGGAAGACATGAGAAGAGAGTAGTGCCTGCTGCAGGGACGGCAGGCAACCCCAGTGTGGAAAGTAGGTGTCTTTGGCCCCTATGTTTTCTTGGCCAAAGCCCTCTGGACCAGGCAGACAAAATAGGAGCCAAATAGATTTAGTGAACAGTTTAGCCGGCCACGGGGTCTGGAATCTTCCTTTGACATTTAAGTGGAAACAGAAAATTGCCACCAGGGCTGCGGCAAACCCCAACTGAGGCCAGGAAGGACTAGGCCCTTACTCCCTAAAGACCAATCTGGATAGTGTCACCCCAGTCATTTCATTAACCCCCTTATCAGACAACACTGAATTTTATTTGCCTTTATTTGTGTTCTAGTCATCATGTTATGATGAGGGCTTATATATATTTTTAAATTAAAAATGCAAGATGCCAAACATTATATAGAGTATGCTATAATTTGTTATGTAAAGAGGACTATTTGTATACACACACACACACACACACACACAACCAAGTACGTATTTGCTGCCAGCTTGTTTGAGGAGGGATAATAAGAAACTAAAAGCAGTGGGTAGAACTGAAGCACAAAGATGGGCAGGAACCTTACATTTGTTGCACACATTTTAGTCCTATTTGAAGTGTTGCCAATTATCTATAACACTTATGAAATAGAATTTTACTTTAAAAAGAAAAAGTCATGACAAATAAGATTTATTTAAAAGAGTCAGTATAAAGGGTTATGGGAAAGGGTTAATCCATGATGGCCACAGTTTCCTTTAAAGAGGAGAATTAGAGGGGTGCCTGGGTGGGTCAGTTGCTTGAGCATAGGATTTCAGCTCAAGTCATGACCTTGCAGTTCACGAGTTTGAGCCCCACGTCTGGCTCTGTGCTGACAACTCAGAGCCTGGAGCCTGCCTCACACTCTGTGTTTCCCTCTCTCTCTGCCCCTGCCCTACTCGCACTCTGTTTCTCTCTCAAAAAAAAAATAAAAACATTAATTAAAAAAAAAGAATTAGAGTAATGACTATACAGAGAAGGTTGCAGGAGACAAAGGGCATGATGCTAAGAGGAGATTCTTACCACATGAACTAAAACACTGTGAAAGGTGAAATCTGTATTACGTATATACAGTTGGGGTTTTTATTACACCTGAAATTAACTTATCTGGGGAAAACAGATTTCACAGTAAAATTAAGAATAAAGAAAACAAAATTCTACTGGAATAAAAAAAATACTTCATTGGGAAATTCTGTTCAATCCTGCCGTATTTTTGTAGTGATTCTGCTTTTCAATTTTGTAAGATGATTATTTCATACTTTCCTTTCTCTAATCAAGTTTCTTCCTACATTCCTCTATGACATTCATCTCATAACCCAACCTGCAGATGACAATTCTATCTATATTTTTTACTGAGTAAATAGAACTTAGTAGAAAAAAAAATTAGCTCTCATCTTGCAACCACTCAAGGGACAAATCCAACTGTATCTCCACTAATCTTCTGCGTGCCCCCAGCTAAACTCTCTCAAGTGTTCCTGAAGAATCCATGAAGAACTGAAATGGCTTCCTTTGACGACCCTCACCAGCCTGCTCAAGATCTTTCTGCTGCAACTGGCCTTTCTGCTAGCTGCAAATGCATAAAAACAAAACTCACTCTTCCCAGATTCTTTCCCCTCTTTCTTTTCCTTATGTGTCTGCTTTTGCAGACAGCAGCCTAATGTCCCTCTTCCTACATATGAGTAAATTATTAGCATGCATATAACTAACTCAGTATCTCTGAGTTGCCCTCTAACAATTTATTTCTGGAGTTTTCACTGAAACATTATTGACCTCAATTCTAAAATTGTAGCCAATTAAATTGTGCACTTCAAGGGGCTCGATTTCTCTTGGCTCCTTTGCTAAGTCTCATCTGCGGTAATTCAATACTTCACCTCTACTGTGCTAAGTATATTTCTTGGTTAAGTTTGTTTCTGGTTATAATTCTGATTTGTGCCCAGCTGGTTATTTGTTCCAAATGATACCTAGAGTAATCTGGCCTTCGATACCATGGCCTGACCATTTGGAGATTTCTATCAGGTAGCAGACAACAGGAGTTAATTCTGATACTTTGTGGACATTTGGAAATTTGGGGGTGAGAAGCCATTAGCCATTTTGTCCTTCCATTCATAAACAGAATCTGCTTGTTTGAATCTGATATAGATTTCTCCAATTGTAAACATCAGCTCCCTTTTTGTTCTCCCCAAACTCAAGCCTTTTCTTCCTGTTTTTTTATTATGGCCACAATAGTTGTCAATTCAAATAAAAGTGAAAGTTCAACATCAAGATGCTATTCATTTACACTGGCCTCTTTTAAGAACTTTTGACGTTGGTAAAGTGTTACACCTAAGTGGAGTCTTAGAATAGAAATGAAAAAAAAAAAATTAAGCTTTCTTTCATTGGTTAGGAGTTTCTAAACAACGGAATCATTTCAAATTAAGGTCCCTTTAGACATCTTTTAATAAGGCTATCTGATAGGGAGAATAGAAATTGATATCATCAAAAATTAGTTTATTAATTTGAAAACTAAGTCTTTTAATAGGCATACTAGTAAAAAAAAATTAACAGCTTTGTTAAGGTGTAACTGAGATGTAATAAAGTTTACAACTTAATGTTTTGATATATGTAAACACCCATGAGACCATCACCACGATCGAGACATATCCATCACCCCAAAAAGTTTCCTCATACCACTTTTTAATTTAAACTGGAGTACAGTGATGATTCATAGCTGCAATCCCACTACTGATCAGCAGGAGAGTTTTGATCTGCTCCCTTTCTTTCTTTTTTTTTTTTTTCAATGTTTATTTTCGAGAAAGAGAGACAGAGGGACAGAGTGTGAGCAAGGAAGAGGCAGAGAGAGCGAGACAGAGGGAGACACAGAATCTGAAGCAGGCTCTAGGTTCTGAGCTGTCAGCACAGAGCCCAACATAGGGGGCTCGAACTCATGAGCAGTGAGATCATGATCTGAGCTGAAGTCAGACACTTAACCAGCTGAGCCACCCAGGTGCCCCACAATCTGCTCCCTCTCTGCCCTGAGCCTATTCCCTCCTCCTGAGGCAACCTGGTGGCCCCCAGTTCCCGGAGGTCATCACGCTGATGCCAAATTTAGTGCAGACATCTTATAGACATAACACATTATAGCCCAGAGCTCCTGGGCCCGAGGGACCCTCCTGCCTTAGCCTCCCCAGTTCAACCACAGGAGTCCTTGGCAGATGATCTTGTGCATTATAATGGCCATCATAATCAGACAGAACATCAAGGACTTCAGAATACACATCAATCAAAGGTTTCCTAAGCTTTCTACGACGGCTTTCTTTGTCATCTTTCTGTAATACTGATTTTCTTATTTCTTTGTTGTCCTTTTTAGCTATTCCAACATCCCCTGGTACTTTGAATATGCAGAAGTTTCTTTTGAAGTTGGTCAATTTTCTCTGACACCTTACGTTTCAGCTGGGCATAGCTCATGCGACACTGGCCAGCTGCTCTGCACACTTCCCCCTTGTGCTCTTGAATTTGCTCTTGTAAGACAGTGAGCTCACCAAGGAGACCCTTTCTGTAATGCTGCCCCTTTCAGAACTGTGAGCTGTTGTGCTCAATGCCATTTTTCCAATGAACCTTCCACAAGCTGAGGCTTTCAACCACCTTGTCAAAATCAGATGCCAACTTTGCAAAGCCCTCTGAATTAAGCGGGCTTTTCTAATTTCCCCTCAATTAGATGTACTCATTAATCTCCCACACAACGTCAGGCACAACCCATTTATGGTCACTAAGGTCAAGTAGATAGTTCCACTGATCAAGAGTCCTTTGGGCTGCACAGACACCAGCAACAGCAGATCCTAGTATGAGCCATCAAAGTTTTAAGAGCCTTGGAGCTAACCTTGCCGGTCAAAAATGCCTTCAGGGTTGGTAGTCATATTTAATTGAAGAAAGTTTCGATTTACATAAAAGGAGACTAGAGAGAACTGCCAAAATGATATCTTTTTTAAATATTTCTTTGAGTCGAGTCGACACACAGTGTTCCATTAGTTTCGGGTGTACAACACAGTGATCTGACACCTTTCTACTATGCTACGCTCACCCCAGATGTAGCTGCCATCTGTCACCATACAACCCCGTGATCTCCTCCCCTGGCGTCCTGAAGCCTTAAAGTAGGACGAGGTGAACAAATACTTCGTGAAACCAGATGCAGTTGCGGCTAGAGCGGCAACCTTTCTCTGATGTTTCACCAAGGACTGTCGACCTCACCGGCCACAGCAGTCAGGCGTTGTCGCCACATCCCGGGAACAAGGAGGTCACACAGGCGCTGAGGAGGCCACGCGGGGGATCCGGCGTCGGCTCTGGACGGGTCCGGCTCCAGGAGAGACTCGAGAAGAGGACGTCGGCAACCAGAGCCAAGGCGCCTCTGCCAGTGGTGCGTGAACTTCCGCAGGAGCCCGCCCGGGACCCGTACTCCGTCCGGCAGGCAAACGGCCACCCCACGCTTCCTAGGCGCGCAGCACAAACGGTCCGTGGAGAAGTAACGCGTGCGCCCGGAGCCTCTCCTTGTGCCACCTTTTCATCCCTTCCGCCCGTCCCTGCCCATCCCCGCTGCCGGCGCCGATCCGGTGTCTGTCCCTGTATACTGACTTGCATTCTCTAGGTGGGATATAAACGGATATGCTCTCATTTGTTTTTGTCAGGCTTCTCTCACTCCACAGAATTATCTTAACACTAATCCGTGTGTCTATCAACAGGTCATTTTTTAGGGCCGAGTAGTATTCCACCGTACGGACCCAGCACATTGCTTCTGCACGCGTGTCGCGTGGATGAACATCCGTGCTGTTTCCAGTCCAAATAAAGCCGCCGGGAACATTGCACGTTCACATCTCTGGGTACGTGTTTTATTTCACTTGTCTCCCAGTGGCTGCGCCGTTTTGTATTCCCATCAGCAGCGTGTGAGAGTACTTTCTTGCCCACGTTTGGTGTGGTCAGTTTTGACTTTTAGGCATTTTTATTTATGAAATTGCCCCCTTCGTCTTCCTTTATATCTTCTATTTCTCTGCCGAGAGTTTTAAACATGTTGTTTCAAACGCGTTTATACCTGCTTGTTGGGGCTTTTAAAAATGATGGGTGTTTTGGGGGCGCCTGGGTGGCTCAGTCCGTGAAGCCTCCCACTTCAGCTCAGGTCATGATCTCAGGGTTCATGAGTTTGAACCCCGGGTCAGGCTCTGTGCGGACAGCCCAGAGCCTGGAGCCTACTTCTGATTCTGTGTCTCCCTGTCTCTCCACCCCTCCTCTCTCTCTCTCTCTCTTTCTCTCTCTCTCTCTCTCAAAAATAAATTTAAAAAACATTAAAAAATAATAAATGATGGATGTTTTAAAATTCTCATTAGGTAATTCTAACAATCCTGTCATCTCAGTGTAAGTATCCATTCACTATCTTTTTTTTTTTTTTTTTTAAACTCCGATCTAGGTCATCTTTGTTTTTGGTATAACTAGTGATTTTCAACTGATACCTGGATAGTTTGGGTACTATGTTACCAGACTCTGGATTTTATTGAAATATTCCGTTTTAATATGCTTCTTCTAGCACTGCCCCTGTGGTTGAAGGGAGGTACCACCGCATTACCTCATTATGTTAGATGGGGGTGCGATTCTTGTTTCTCTCCCAAGCCTCTGCTGACATCTAAGGCAGAAAGACATCTTGTCACTGTTGGAGCAGGGATGGCAAGATTGGGAGTTCAGGCTCCAACGAGGCTTGCGCTGATGCCAATCTGCCTAGGAAGTGATCTTCCTTTCCCCAACCCGACCTCTACTAACACCATGGGGGGGTCCTTGTTACTGCTGAGCAACGATGAAAGTCTTGACTCTCCACTGGGTCTGGGTGTCCTCTGATCGCCTACAGAGAAGGAGAAGGACACCTCATTACCACTGAGGGGTTGAGGGTACAGCCTCTCTGTGTGGTAGCTGCTGACACTTCCTGGAGGAGGTCTCCTTGCTCCTGAGCAGAGCATAAACACTTACCTCCACTAGGTCTTTTAGAGGACGGCAGGCTTGTGACATCTCAAATCATATTCCCTTTTTCCATATCAATATAGTTGCTTTGCACCTCCTGTCATAAATACCAATGCTTTATTTAAAAAAAATTTTTTTAGTATGAAATTTATTGTCAAGTTGGTTTCCATACAACACCCAGTGCTCATCCCAGCAGGTGCCCTCCTCAGTACCTGTCACCCACCCACCCCTCCCTCCCACCCTAAAATTTTTAATGTTTATTTTTGAGAGAGAGAGAGACAGAGCACGGGTAGGGAAGGGGCAGAGAGAGAGAGAGAGAGGGAGACACAAAATCCAAAGCAGGCTCCAGACTCTAAACTCCGAGCTGTCAGCACAGAGCCTGACATGGGGCTCGAACTCATGAACTGCAAGATCATTACCTGAGCTGAAGTTGGATGCTTAGCCAACTGAGCCACCCAGGTGCCCTAATACCAGTGCTTTAGAATTCTTTGATTCTGATCATCCTTTACCAATACATTCTTGTGTATTGTTGTTTCACACTTCAGAGTAGTAATTATTGTTCTTAAATGTCGGTTTACCTCCAATTTAAGGCAATGTCTCTTGAATGTCTCAGATTTCACTTTTAGCTTCTGCTATCAGTAATCCTTCAAATTCTTTCAGAATTTTTTCAGACTGTTTCATCTTTTCATACAATGAGGTCCTAAGTTTTATACTCCCTTCTTTTTTCCTAATATTCTTAACCCTCATTATTTACAAATGCATGATCTCAAAGTCTGTGCCAGCATGGATATTTAAAGAGATCATAAGGTTAAGTATGTAAAATATAACACAAATTGCATGTGCGGAACATCCTAAGGGTTTATTTATTTATTTTTTTAAGTTTACTTATTTATTTTGAAATGGAGAGAGAGCAAGCAAGGGAAGGGCAGAGAGAGAGGGGAGAGAGAGAACGCCAAGCAGACTCTACACTGTCAGTTGCAGAGCCCAGGGTGGAGCTCAGACTCACAAACTGTGAGATCATGACCTGAGCAGAAATCAAGTGTTGGACGCTTAACCGATTGAGACACCCAGGTGCCCCACGTCCTAAGGTTTTAATTCTCAGATCCAATGGATGATAATACTCAATTCAGAGGGGAAAGAATATGAAAATGCTTGATAGTTGGTAGTTGCTGAATAAATATTAATTTGCTTTCCTTTATTTCTAAAGTTTATAGACTCAAAAATTTTCAAGATTTGAGAGAGAGCTGAAAATTCATGTTTAGTTTGTAAATATACAAATTGGTGGTTTAAACTCTGTATTCAGCAGGCTCTTTTTATCTTTCCAATTATTCTGCTGAGGAAGCTCTTAATGAGCATGTTTCAGATATCACAAAAGTAAAACTGACTAAGGCAATAAGCCCTTAATCCAAAGCAATTCAACAAATAGGCTTTGAGTGCCCATTAAGTCTAAGGCACTGGACTCGGTGTTGAGGAAGTTACACAGCTGAAATAGACTCACACGCTCTGCCCTCCTACATGGCAAGAATGAAATCACCGACAATGGCAAGAATGGAAAAGAAGTCTATTACAGAGTTGTTGCAAAGCAATGTAATCTCATGCGCGTACACTGAAGGAATGGAGAGAGAGAGCAGAGTAGAGAAAAGGGACATGTGGCAGGATGCTGGGGAACTTGCAGACAGAGTTTTATATGTTCCCATGGAAACAGTTAGACTTGAATGCTTGGGTGCATAAGGCAGTCTTACCAGGTGCCCGTTATCGGTTTGGAGGAGGGAAAAAAAAAAATCACATTTCCATGACAGTTACAGATTAGCTGAGCAAGTAGCTTTCCAAAGTGATGTACTTGCAAAAAAACAGATAAACATTGTCCAGAGTGAAAATGTTTGTATTCTCCAGCACCAGCTGGGTAATTAGATCTCCCCTTAGAAAGGACCAGATTGCAGTTTGTGCTTTTTGACCATTTTACCCAAGATAGCAAGATCTTCTACACAGAGGCAATTTTCTTGGCGGGGGGTGGGGGTGGGGTGGAATCTCACAATATGTAGGTAGAGAGTAGGAAAGAAAATTGAAAATGGGAGAAGAAATTGCCCCAAAGAGAATCATGCAGACATTTTGGAGGTTACTAAAATAAGACAAGGAGTTAGGGTGTGTGTACACATAGGAAGTTATGAAATATTTATAATGGCATTGAGACATTGAGGTGTTTGACAGTGTAGTGAGGCAATACTTTCTGTAGTGAATTGGGATTTAAGAAAGCAACACCAACCATCCATCACAGATCAAAAGGTGACAAAGAAAGAAAAGAAATGTAGACAACATTGCAGAAGGAATCTGTATATAGTCTGCGTTTAGCAAAACGTGCGGTTTAATTTCACACATTTTAGGGACACGGAAGACAAAAATGTTATACTTGCTCCTTCGAAAGAAGAGGGAGATAGATGGTAGATAGATACATAGATAGCTAGATGGTAGATAAATTTCTGCAACGATTGAGCTATTTGTTGAACCCTAATAGTATCTAGATAATAGTGACAACAGTCAACACAAGCCCTTAAGGGAACACAAAGACAATGATACCAGTAGGCAAAAGCCTGCTGAGAAGTGACAGCATAGATTAAGGATTATTTCTTAACTCCTAGGGTACACAGAATAAAGTATTCAGAAGGGAGTGGGTAATTGGGAAAATCCTTTGGAAAGAAGTTAGTTTTTAGTTAGATTTCAAAGACAAGTGACTATAGATTGACAACGTGAAGCCAGAAGCCCTGTCAATGCATGAAAATGTTTGCAACCCAAAACAAAAGCTATAAAGTTTGAGCAAACATCGCTAGATGTAGATGGTAACTATGAAGGCAAAAGCACAAGTCAGCAATGGGAAAGTATTGGTGCTAAATTGTCCCTCGACAATACAGACACAGGGTAATTGCTAAGCTACCTCTAGGTGATATGCTACCTCTCTGGGCTGGCATTTTTGGTGCATCCTGTTGGCTTGGGCTTTCCGCATCAAACTCCCATTCTAGAACCAAGAAGTGTGGGTCCTAGAATAGACCCAGGAACAATGGTACTGAGATAAGTGTAACTAGTCATCAACCTTATGCTGCTTTTTAAAAACAAATGAATGATACAATTAATGTAGCAATATTGCTCTAAATGTATAAAATGTAGAAACATATAAAAATAACTTTTGTATTCAGCATCCGTATATAATATTTTTTTTGTATATTCTCCTTTCCTTTCCACGATTTCTTAAGACTCGTATTGTTTATTGAATCGATGTGTAGGAAAAAAAGAACATAACACCCTAGAGTGCTTCTTTAAGGCCTGTGCCAGGAAATAAGATGGAGAAGCTCAATGTTAAGACTTCGAAGACGAGGGAGATGGCAGTTAACTAAAACCAGGCTCTCTGAAGCCATACAAATAGGAAACTGACTACTGGCTCCTATGTTAACTAGCTAAGGGATCTTGGCCAAACTTTCAATACTGATGACCCAGAATTTCCTTCAATGTAAAGTGAGGATAACAGTACCAAACCCAAATGGTTATTATGAAGGCAAAATAAAGTTATACAGATCATGTATCTCATTTACTCACTTAGACACGAGTGGCTGAAAAGCCACTATCAGGGGCTGGAAGAAGGAAGTTCATGTTAAACAACAAAAACAATGGATGCTTGCAATGAATCATAGGCAGAAAGCATACCTTTTGAGCTCACAGCTCTAGGGGAAATCTAGAAGGGGTTAGAATGTGTTGGTGATGTTGGTAAGGTATTTCTAGAAAGAGTTGGTCCCCAAAGTAATTGGCCATTGTGTAAGCAAAAAATGAAAGGAATGAAAAATTCGAGTTCAGGACTTTGCAGATGAAAAGCTATCTGCTTTTAGAGCTCCAGGTTGAAAGAAATACATCTTTAAAAGCTTTGAGCAGTGGAGCCCTGGTAACATGTCTCCCATGAATAAAGTGATGCGGACAGAGATAAGATGTGATCTTTTCACTTATCTTGCCAGGTAGCTTAAAATGAGTTGGGAATTAATGGAGAAACAAAATAACTCTAGTGAAAAAGGAAGAAAAGAAAAAAAGAAGAAGAAACAATATATTTGTTCATGATGTTTCAGAAAGAATGCCGGGTCTGGTTATTCTGACATGGCAATGACTATCCCACAGAACAGAAGCCTTTTAAGTGTTTGAATGAATTATATTTCCAAAGAGACTAGGAGTCAGGACCAAAAATTCTTTGTTCAACGTGACATGCAAAACGGAAACAAAAAAAGTTAAGCTCCCTAGATTGGCAGGAGACAGGCTCCCAGGAGGGTAAATCCAGCAGGCTCATCTACATTTTACATGAGTTCCAGTAAATAGGAGACAAGGATGCTCCTCCCTGAAGATGGAACCAGTAGCCTTGTTAAACAAAACCCAGGAGAATTTCTCCCTTAGAGCAGAATCTAGGAACGTCTTTTGCTGCCAGAATAGGGCTTTTATGCTGCCCAGGGGGACCATAGAAGAGCTGTGTGCCTCCCATCCACCCCCATTCCTACTTTCCCGGAATTTTGTGATGGTCATCCTGTTTCCACTCCGTCACTGCAAGTGTGATGTGTGCAGCAGAGAGGGGATTGAAGTACGTGGGTACCGACAACTTGATTTATTTTTGTCCAGAGGTTGCCAGATAAAGGAAGGACTATCTATCACACACAGATCTTTGTGGCGGAGCTGGTTGCATCGAAGGGATGGTTATCCTCCTTGGGGAAGAGGTTGGTCGATTTCAAGAAAGGAAGCGAAAGGGAAGTGGATATTTGGTGACCAGCTGGTTAAAATGATAGTCTGTGGAGGAGATACCTAGATGCTTACCAATTATTTTCCTCTTCCTGAGAGAAGAAAGCTTATGAGTTTCATCTATTTACATTTATGGGAAAATGTACACATAAAACCTTTTTATTTTGAAATCGTTTTAGATTCATTTTCAATTTAAGAGATAATATAGAAAGACCCGACTTCCCCTTTACCTCATTTGCTCCAATGATACTATCTTATAAAACCGTAGTACAATAACACAGCTACAATACTGAAATTGATACAGTCAAGATGGACCATTTACACACCCCTCATGTGAGATTCCCTCATGCGACCCTGGGATATCCCTAGTCACTTTCCTCTCTATTTCACTTCCTTCTCAAACCCTGGCAACCACTCACCTGGTCTCCATTTCTACAATTTTGTCATTTCAAGAATGTTATATACATATGAGTTTATAACCTTTTGGGATTGGATTTTTTTTTTTTTTTTCAGTGAGGATGATTCTCTGAGGATTCATCCAAATTGTTGTGTGTTTGAATAGTTCATTCCTTTTATGGCTGAGTAGTTTCCCATGATATGGACATACCGCAGTTTGTGGACCTGTTGAAGGACGTCTGGGTTGTTTCCCGTTTGGGGCCATTACAAACAACGCTGCTATAAACATTCGTGTACAGGATATTGTTCACACAAGACTTGTGTGAACTGAAGTCTTCATTTCTCTAGGATTAAGTGGTCAGAAATGTAGTTGCTGAATTGGATAATAAACACGTTTGGGTTTTAAGAAAGTGTCAATGTGTTGCTTAAATAATGCAATAACTCCAAATTCTCAAAATCTGAGTTTCCCAGTCGTTTCTTATGGTTCTCATTGCTCTGCTCAACATGCCAATCCAAACAGCAGATTGTATTATATTTAAATCACCAATAGACATCTTAGGAAGATTTGAATGGTGGTTCCCTGGTCCTTGCGTGTTACTCATTGTCATTGTTTATTTAGAGCTAATACATTCTTCTGTTTTAGGGAAGATACGTTCATCTTATGTGATTTCACATTAGAATAGTGAATGAGTATTTGCAAATAGTCTCATCAATAATCACTGAGACTTTGTTTAAACTTTTCTTTTTCTATATATTTCATTAAAAATGCTTCACAGGAAACAACACTAAGAACAGCAAAACATTGAACCCATTAGAGGTAATGTGTTTCTGTCACAAGCTGGGGAGAGTTAAAGTCACCATGGTTAGTGCTTACATTTTAGATGTTTCTGTGAACATCCAACATTCCCAAGAAATAACATTAACTCTGTCAGCAAAGTGCATTTCCAATCACTCCCTTGTTCCAGGCAGAAATCTTAACTACTATAATAATCCTCTCACGGGTCATTCTGGGTCCACCACCCATTGTCTACACTGCTATATGAGTAGTGTTTTAAAATCTCAAACCTGATCATATGCCCCTTCAAAACCCATTAATAGCTTAGGAAAGAGTTGAAAATCTGAAGTATGGCCTCACATCTCCAAAGATAAGGGCCTCTATAGACCATCTCCCAGACTTCTGTGCACTCACTCTTCTTGAGCCAGACTCATTCCATGATGGAGAGCCCAATTTCCCCTTTTTTCCTGTATAGTTCTGGGTCTTAAGCCCCTAGTACACAGAGAGGCATAGAGATTCCACTCAATAACTATTTGCTGAATAACTAAGATTATGAACAAATGGAAGAATTAATAATAATTGGCTGCTGATTTGTGTGGCCAATCCATCAAATTAGACCAAAATTCTAAAAAAAGCAACGGATGCCAAATGATTCTCATTCCTTAGTCCCTGTCTTGCTGTTCCGCCTTTGGAATCCATCGCTTAAGGGGTGCCTGGGTGGCTCAGTCGGTTGATCTCGGGTCATGATCTCGCGGTTTGTGAGTTCAAGCCCCGTGTCAGGCTCTGTGCTGACAGCCCAGATTCTGCGTCTCTGGCTTTCTCTGCCCCTCCCCTGCTTACACTCCATCTCTGGCTCACTCTCTCTCTCAAAAATAAATAAACATTAAAAAAAATTGAAGAAAAAAAAAAAAAAGAGAAATCCATCGCTTAAGAACCGGGGTCCTAAATTACACTTTTAAGCGTTTCATAGAAATTAGAGACATTTACTCTGCTTTTACTTTAATTCACATCCAGTGCTTATCACTTAGGAACACAGTAGGTAACAATCTACTAAAAATAGATACTTGGAAGAAAGTTTAACAAAGGTTCTACGTACAAAGGTGGGGGTGGTGTTTAGGAAATCCAACATAGCCTAGTGCAAGACCTTGGGTCTTATAGTAGTATGGAGTAACGGTGAAGCATCCATACTACCCCAAAACTAGAACACCAGGGATGGGGGGTGGGTGAGGTGCTGAACCCAAAGAGGCCATCCATTTGATCCCTTACAGAGGGACATAGCCAAGTAATGGTGTATCCCATGGAAGGGAGCTCAGGGGAAGGCATATTACGATCTCGTTCTCCCCTTGTCCTCTGACAGCTTGCAAGGTCCCCTGGAAACCTCCGACTCGAAATGAGAAGGGAGAGGAACGTGCTAATTCGATGCATACAGGTCGGCTTCTCAGAAGCCACAGAGCAGAATGGAGAAGGTCGTGGGTCAGGAGGGGCTCCAGAAAAATATCTGGTGGGCCTGTTCCATGTTGTCAGGGTCCAGATGTCAGGATTCTGCCTAATGACCGGTGATAAAGGCTCCTTATTGTGCTTCCGGCACCAGGCCGACCTCTTACCTGAGAGAAATTTACATCTACTGCTCTCTTCAACCGTCTGCTCTGGCTCCATGACAGTCACTCACAGGATCTCCCTGGACAGTTCGTTAGCTCCAGCCGTCGGCTCTGAGCTCTCTCTTCAACCTGGAGGCTTTTGCTTGCAGGTCCCACTTTACTTGGAATTGAAAACTCGTGGCTGCCTCTTAAGGTAGTTAGTGTAACAACTATGATTAGAACTCTCGGGGCACCTGGGTGGCTGAATCCGTGAAGCAACCAACTTCGGCTTCGGTCATGATCTCAAGGCTCTGGGTTCGAGCCCCGCGTGGGGCTCTGTGCTGACAGCTCAGAGCCTGAAGCCTGCTTCAGATTCTGTGTCTCCCTCTCTCTCGGCCCCTCCCCTGCTCGCACTCTGTCTCTCTCAAAAATAAATGAAAATTAAAATTAGACCTCTTGAAAGTGAATAAAGGAGATAGAAAATTAAAGTCTCGGCTGTCATATTCAATGATTTAACTTGAAAACCTCAAGCAGCTTCTCAAAATTTATCCTAGAATATCTCTAAAGATGACTATGATTTTTTTCACCACACCACACCAAAAAAAGCAAAGATTTTCATTTTAGCAAGTTGGGTCCTAGTTAGGAAAATACCTAACAGATCTTAATGATACTTGAACTATTTTGAAAAGCAAATATAGTACTCCCTCGAATGGGTACGCTCTTTTGAAATAAGTTAAAATTTTAAACCGACGGAACCTATAGCTGGCCCCTCCTGGCACCATTTGGGGACAACAGAGCCCAGTGGACTGCACTGACATGATGTCAGGTTGCTTGCCTTGTGACAATACCCTGAAATTCTTGACTCGTCCCCGGGAGCAGTCCCTAAAAGACTTTCCTTACAAATTCCAACTCATTAGGGAAGGAAAGTACAATATCCTCTCCCTTAAGCGTGTACGAAATCCCTCGTCTGCTAGTTTTCTACTGCCTGAGTGTGCTCTTTAAATGGGAAAGAGCAACGTATTTCCTTATTTGCAGGCAATCAGACTGGTGTAGGCCAAATCATTTAACCTCATGACCCACATATTCTTCATCTGGGAAAGGGGATGACAGTGACCCCTTCCAGGAGGAGGTATAAGGATTGGCTTGGTAAAATGCATGAAGTCCCCTGAAAAAATCAGTAGGCATTTTATGAAGGGACATTTTGTTCCACTAATGATGCTTCCACTGTTTTGTTTGAGGTGAGCAGGGACCGTTTTGTTTGAAGACTAATGCCAGAGTACCTGACAATCTTTTTAAAATTATTTTTTAATGTTTATTTAGTTTTGAGAGACAGATAGTGCACAAGCAGGGGAGGAGCAGGGAGGGAGGGAGACGCAGAACCTGAAACAGGCTCCAGGCTCCAAGCCGTCAGCACAGGGCACGATACAGGGCTTGAACCCACAAACCGGGAGATCATGACCTGAGCTGAAGTGGGACGCTTAACCGACTGAGCCACCCAGGTGCCTCAGAGTATCTAGGAATTGTAATAAAAATTCCCCAAATTTCAGTAACTGTAAGATACATGGGAGGGTTTAAGGGGGAAAAAGGAAAAAAAAAAACCTGTTCAGCCTTATCAAAACCTTCAGACTCCTAAGAGCATCACTGTGGAACACAATATTGGTGGGGTGTCAATACAGGAATATATAAGTATATATTATATGTATTTATATTTATTATATGTTATGTATTATTTACTTTCCTGGAAGGGAACTATATATATATTATATATATTTATTATATATTATTATATATTATATATTATTATATGTATAATAATATATATAGTTTGTGTGTGTGTGTATATATATATTATAGTGTTGTTTTTGGCTTAAGTGCATTTTATTGGTTTTCTTTCAGAATCCTTCTACAAAAGAGTAAAGTTAAAAACCAGGGCCCTGGCAAGAAGGTACCTCTTTCTTTCCCGAGAGCCCTCCACCTGTCCCCATGTTCCCCAGCTGTGTCACTGCTGCAGTCCCTGGGGAGTGGAGGGCTCGCTATTTTCATCCCCCAGCAAGCCCAAAAAGGGAAGAGACCCATGACCCAGCTCCTGCCCCTCAGCCCCATCCCGCACATGTTGGTCCTGATGGGATCCAGTAAACATTCCCATTTATATGATTATTATATATAAGAATAACTATATATATTTTTCTCTTTTTCTTTCCTGTATGATTTATCTATATTTCTGATGTTTAGTACTGACATACAAAGTTCCTGAAAGCAGATATATAAAGCTTATCTCACCTCTCATAGCTAGGTATAACCAAGAGGGTGAAATTAAGCCTTGGTGGAAATAGCAGATGGTGCATTGCCCTGCTTTTCCTTGCTTCTAGTGCAAACTGAGTTTACCTTTCATTTCTCATCCTCTTCTGTTTGTGTACTTGAGATACTCGTACTTCTTTAGATATTATTTAGATGTAGCCTCTATCATACTTTTAGGCAGAAAAGAGATGAATGAATTTGCTCTAGGAACCATTCCACTTAACTGTCTCAACATATCTTCCAACTTACTACACGAATTAAAGATTCTCCACAGCATCAATTCTCAGAAAGGCTCACCTCGTGGTGTGTCCACTCTAAACGCAGATACACACAGATCAATCTCAAATCCTCAGATCAGATGAGCTCCAGGCAGCTGCCTAAAGCATCTACAGACTATGGATATCAACCTCTAAGCATCAATTCTAATCTGTAAAATATTTCTGACAGTAATTTGTTTAATCTGGAAAGCACTTAGGGTAACACTATATTCTGGCTAAAGCAAACAAATGAGACTTCCTGAGATTTTACAGCTAAGAAATGACAGAATGGGGACCAGAAAACCATTCTTCAACTGCTAGCTGGCCTGGTGCCCCCTCCAGTCCCCAAAATAAAGGGTTAACCATATACTATATTATCCAAGCTAACATTCTTGCAGGAAGGGGGGGAAGAATGCATAATGAATGAATCAGGCAGCCAATGTAAACCAGGCCTGGACCCAGGAAACCAGGTCAGGCTGCTTCTATAGGCTTCCTGCTTTCAATAAACCACTTTCGAGATTTGAGCCTGGCTGTACCAATACCAGCTATGGCCTTGGGTAATTACTTGGTTTCATGGAGCCTCTCTGGTTCCTTATTTAAAATATGAATATAATAATAACTCCTCCTGTGATTCTAGCCACATCTAAGTAATAAAATGCCTGGCATGTAAAATGAACCAGATCCATGTAAGATACCAATAATCTTATTACTGCAGTATGTAGCAAAAAGAAACTAAAGAATTTGAGCCATGTCTCAGAAGGACAGAATAATTGCACTTCGGGTGTTTCAGTGTTCATTCTCTATTTGGGAGATGAGAGCCCGAGGGTCCAAAGGTCCCATTTGTCCTAGTAAAGCACCGACTGGCTTGATGGGACACTCAGGGCATCAAAGTGCAGTCTGAGAGGCTATGGCATCTTTTGTCTGTACCACAGACTTCCACTATAAGAAGTGTTATAAACACATCTTTTATTGAGTACCCTTCTTTGTTGAGCATGCTGCTAGGAACTACGTGGTTATTTCCAATCTTCTAAATATTCCTTATATAAATATATGTAATTTATTGCGATATTGTATACATGTAAATATAGGTGACCTATATCTGAAACAACTACATGATTTTCACAAGGTTGTATGACTAGTGAGTGGAGAAAAAAAATGTTGCAGAGAGGGAACAGTGACTATGTATCAGGCACTGCCTCAGGTAGACAAATCCAAATGTGGTCTTTGTACTTACAAAGTTTACAGTCTACAAACAGAGACCAGAATTTATTCAAATAATCCTACAACCCCAAGTAAGGTTGCGATCGTGAAAAACCTTATGGGAGTTACACTGGAGGAATTGATGTCGTCCGACAAGTCAGGGGAGACATTTCTGCAAGCGTCATATTTGACTTGAGATTTAAAGGATTATTAGGAGCTAACCAGGTAGCGAAGGGTCAGGGGGGCTTTCCAGGCAAAGTTGTGTCAAGCTCATGTGCTAAAATCTTTTGGCAGGAGAGGACATGATGGGGGGGGGGGGGGTGGCGAGGGTGGCTTTTGGCAGTGATGCAAGAGCAATGAAATCACCGGGGAGTGTGCTGGAAGGCGAGGTTGGAAGGGGGGAGGGGCTTAGTCCATTAAGGGCCTGCGGGTCAGATAAAGACATGTGGACGTGGTCAGAAGAACTCACTAACAAGTTTTAAGTAGAGGAGTGATGTGATATGATTTGTCTTCTGAAAGGCTGGCTCTGCCCGCAGGTACCAGCCAGATGGGACGGCATCAGACTGGATGTGGCAAAATCAGTGAGATCGCTTGCACGACGTGGTGGCTCCAGTGACAATGGGAGAAGTTGACGGGCAGATCTGACACATTTGATACTTAGGAGGTAAAACTGGGAGGACTTGAAGGGTGATTGGGGTGAAAATCAAGGATGACAGAGCGTGGTGTCCGTTTTGTCTGCGCAGTAGAGGATGGGCTAAGAGACAGCAGAATGGGGCCAGTGTCGTTGGTGAAATCATGAATGTGAGCTTGGACGTGGTGAGTCTGAGGTACGTTTGTGGTATCCAAGACGGGTTCTGACGTAGATGGTGGAGAAGAGTGGGATGGAGATGATATTATATCTCATCAGATATAAGATGATAACCAAAGCTGAAGTTGTGGATGGGCTGGTGTCAGGAAAGAATAATGAGATGAGAGAGAGTGGAGTATGGAGCCTTAAGGAACTGTCCATTGCATAACGTGAAGTGTCTATGACCATGGTGGAGGCCACAAGAATTCCTGCTTTTAGATGGAGGTGAGAATAGGCGGCAAATGACATTCGATCAACCCTGAGAACCAAATAATCTAAGTTTCCCATAAGCTTGAGTGTGAAAATATCTGAAGGAAATGTTTTCCTCCGGCTGGAGTTGGCCCTACCTCACTGGCGAGGACAGTAATTTCTCACAATCCATTTACCATGGTACCTCCTGGCCTATGTAGTTTGAGGACATCATTTGGCATTAATTAGTTTGTATGAGTTTTGACTTGCTTCCCTTCGTTTGGAAGGAGGAAAGGAATTCCAGATCAATGTCTCCAAGTCAGTTATTTGGGGAAATCACACACAAAAAAGGAAAGCTTCCCTACACACCTAGCCCACCGAGTATTTCTAGAATCCAGAACGACTCTGGAATCTCTTTCCAATACGTTCGCTATTTAAGAGATGGAAAGCAGAGGACAGAAGGAATGCTCTGGAGCACTTTTCATCTGGTAGATGGAGAAAGTGAAGTGAAAGTTTTCAAGGGGAGAGCCAGAGCTCACACTAACTCGTGTTACAATTAGTACTTTTTCAAGGGAGGGCTTTGTACCAGTTGGTATTCTTTCTTAAAGAGTGCTCAGGAGTACGGTAGTGTCTGGCTTCCAAAATGTTCACAAATGTGTTCTAAATGTGGTGAATTATAATGAAAAAAAATTTATTGTTGAATTCTCCAACTGCTACAATGCTTTATTTAGGAATACAGCTTGGCAAAAACACATCCAAGGACACCACGTGTGATTTCCTCCGTGCTGATTTTGGAAGCTGGAATGTTTCTGCATACGCGCATCAGCAACATCTAAGCCAACACTCCTCTGGTATGTTGAGTATTTTCCACTGGTATTCCTTGCATTCTTGTGCATCACTTTCCATTAAATTCCTACAACCATGTCTTTAAACACGTTTTCTTTTATAAATAAAATGTATAATATAATTATGCAGGCTTGTTTAAATATGTATAATTTATAGCAACACTATAGATATCTTTCATCCAATATGTATATAAAGGAGATTATCGTTAAAGAGGCTCTCAATTTCACATACACTTAAATAACTGTCTTTTAATGTAAGATTTTCAAAAACACTGGGACTCTACACTCTTGTGTGTTTCTAACGAACGTTGTATTCCTTACTCTTCAATAAAAAGCAAAGGGGAAACAAGGATACCAGGTTCCTTGACCATAATGGAATTTTTAGCAATTGTTATAGGTAACATAAGCTATCATCCTAATTTTTCAGTTACGTGAACTATCTCACCTGTACACGGCCAAGGAATCGTGTTTGTCTGTTCAAATGTGCTTCCTAACAGATGTGTGTATACTGAGTATTGGTTTAACTCCCTTTTCCGTCATATGGAACGGCTTTTCTAACAACGGCTTAACAGCCTTTCACTTCTTGGTTTACGTCCCATACTTAATCGTGACAAGGGCCTGCTCGTGTCCCCACAGGGCCTGTTTCAAACAGCACATTGATATGCCCTGAGCTCTTCTCCAAGTGACCAAGGGCCCGCGTCTGTCCACCGCACTGTGAACAGCAGCGGGAAAGCCCTCGAGAACACAGAGGAAATAGATGCCATGTTGTTTGGAAATATTTACATTGGGAAGCCATCATGTACGCAGATTTTTTTTTTTTTTTCATTTAAAGCCGTGTTTTTGCCCTTTATCCATATTTTGGCTACGTTTGTTTTGTTTGGATAGTGAAAGCATGTGTCATTGTCAGCTGTTGTTGTTGTTTTAAATGTCTTTTGGCTTTCTGCAACAGCAATGTCAATTACAACAAAATTAAAGATGAGGTCTAAGGAAACAGTAATTTTTGTGTTTGCTGCGCAGAACATTTATAAAATTTACTTTTACAGCAGCATTAGTAAAAACTAGAGCAAAAATACTAAAAATAGATGAAGAAAAAAAATACAAAGAACCTGGAAAAAAAAGCATTTCTGTTAAATATTTATTGTTATTTCGAGAGCTTAGGCATACGTGTTTTTTTTTTCTCACGTGGATGTCATATTCATATTGCTCCTGTTTTAGTCTTAACTGTATTCTTTATGGTTGTCTTTTCTGCTTGAATGCAGAGTTGTTCAGATTGTTATTTCTGTGTAAGATATGTTACCCAATGGGGAAAAATTGAGAAAAAATAAAATGGTTTTCTTCAGCCATTTAATATCGGGACTATAAATGACCTCTTCTACTTGTTCACTAATAAACAGAATGGTGAGGATCCCAAGAAAAACAAAATAATCTGCTTGGTGATCTTGGGGTACCCATCATGAAGGTCGATATTTGTAGACATCATCATGATCATGTATTTCAGGCATGTTTCCTCACCACGACTCAATGTAATTGTTGACTTTCAGAGAGATTTTCTTCAGACAACGGGGGTATGTTGGTGGCAGACACAAAGCTGGAACTTACTGACCCTAGGAGCTTTGAGAACATTCTGCAATTTACTGGCCACAGCACAGAATTTTTTCTTCAGTACTACTTGGCTGACCGGAGTTCAATGTCTCCTCTAGCTGAGTTCCAAATGCTTTTCAAAGTAGTGGGAAGGTTATACCTCTGAGCACAGTCAAGATATTTAAGGTGAAACTTGTGTTTATGTGTTGTTCGTATTTGTACATGTGTGTATATGAGCGTGCATATGTGTTTATGTACATGAGTGTGTGTTAAGAAGAGGTTGAAGAATTCCTTCTAGAATGCAAATATTTTTTATTTACCATTACTTCTTGACAGAATAATGGAATGATTCATTTTAAGTACTCATAAGAGGAGAATGTGTTTGCATATATAGACTATGCAAAAATATATGTAGGAGACTATAATAAAATGCATTTAAAGAAATTTTTTAATGCTTTATTTTTGAGACAGAGAGGGATAGAGCATGAACAGGGAAGGGGCAGAGAGAGAGGGAGACACAAACTCCAATGCAGACTCCAGGCTCTGAGCTGTCTGCACAGAGCCTGACGCAGGGGCTCGACGCAGGGCTCGAACTCAGGAACCGCGAGATCGTGACCTGAGCCAAAGTCAGACGCTTAACCGACGGAGCCACCTAGACGCCCCATGAAATGCATTTTTAAAGTGGGGCACCTAGGTGACTCAGTCGGTTAAGTGTCCGACCTCAGCTCAGGTCACGATCTCGTGGTTTGAGAGTTCGAGCCCCGCATTGGGTTGTGTGTTAACAGCTGGGAGCCTGGAGCCTGTTTCAGATTCTGTGTCTCCCTCTCTCTCTCTCTGCCCCTCCCCCACCCACACAGTCTCAAAAATAAACATTCAAGGGGCACCTGGGTTGCTCAGTCAGTTAAGCCTCCAACTTCCGTTCAGGTCATGATCTCACAGTTCATGGGTTCGAGCCCCATGTCGAGCTCTGTGCTGACAGCTTAGAGCCTGGACTGCTTCAGATTCTGTGTCTCCCTCTCTCTCTCTGCCCCTCCCCCCACTCGTGCTCTCTCTCTCTCTCTCTCTCACTCTCTCTCTCAAAAATAAATGAACATTGAAAAAAAATTTAAACATTAAAGATGCATTTGGAGATATCACAGAATTCAAGATTCTGCTATATTTACCTTTAAACTTTGATATGTTAATGGTTCCTCAAGTAAATTTATCAGTATGGTTATTTTTAATCACTGGTGTTAAGGTCATCGCACTAAAAGTTTCGGAAGAGACAGAAAATACGAACAGCCTATTTGTAAGTAAGCAAACAAACTTTACGTCCAAGAAAAGGTATCCTCTCCTGTGGCTAGTTTGTTAAATGTAATGTTTTCGCCATTAGTAACAGACATCTTGCGAAGGCATCATAATACTTTGGTAAAAATTTTCATTAGACCAGAGAAGGTAATTGTTCTCAAAGTGTGGTTCCCATCAGGATCACTTGGGAACTTGTTAGAAACACAAATTCTCAGACGCCACTTCAGACCTACTGGTGAGGCCCAACAATCTGCAGGTGATTCTATATCAGGCTGAAGTTTGACATGTGGCAAAATATAATATGGCCCTGGCAAAGATACCCGCACCCTCACACATGTAAGCACCTGCTCTCTATACAAAAGCAGTAGGAAGAGGAGGATTCCCGCGTGAAGAAAATTGCTTTAAGCATCCAGTTGAATCATAATGTTTGTCTTTTCGTACAAATAGCTCAACTCTTATCCAGATTTGAACTGGCTCTGCAATCTATTTTAATTCTTTCTGGATGCATACACACACTTTATCCCTTAACACTATCCCTTATCTTCCAATAATAATGACTCCAAAAAAGATACTCATTTTAAAAAATCCTTCAACAAGCTCTCCGAGGACATGCATGTTTCCAGCAAAGGTCCAGTGTAAGGATTCAGATGAGCTGCACGGTAAATGGTACAAATAAAGAAAATGGATGACTTATTTTCTCTGTCATTTTCCATGACGTGTGTGTGTGTTTAGGAAGCCAAAGAACAGAATTTATAGAATGTCACTTAATAAGTATGTACATTCCACAACTTACCACGCTGTTGCTTCAATTTTTAATCAAAAAAGACTGACATGTGGAAAATTCTTCCTTTGTGATGGTAAGATATTTTTCCTGCCTCAGCATTTGCAACTACTTCGTAAGGAATAACATTTGACAATTCATCGATACAGTATGCAATCACATTCTAAAAAATGTAATGAGAACATTTCACTGGAACAATAAGACACTAATGAGAATTGACAGAAAACTCAATTTTTTTTCTAGAGATGATTTTGGTTCAGATAAGCAACAATGCACCCGGGTGGATTATGGAATAACAGGTAAAATTTAGGAAGTGTATAGATGGTGAAGCAGGTCATAAAATTTGCACAGAAAACTAGAATTCACTGAACACCTTGCATACCTTGGCAACTAAAGACGATAAATAGGACTCTTTGAGATGTTCGGTGCTTATGCTCTTCTATTAAAATGCAAGTGTCTCTTGGGATGGCGTGCCCAGGATCAATTAAAATCATAGCAGTAATTGCTAACTAGGAACTCATGCTAATGAACCAAAGAAAATGTTCTGGGGAACGTGGGTAGTTGAGTCGGTAACAAGGGAAGGAAAAGAAGTGCTATAAAGAAAATGTAGGGCATTCAGAAACAAACCACCTATGGGGCATCTGGGTGACTCGGTTAAGCCTCCGACTTCAGCTCAGGTCACGATCTTGTGGTTCGTGAGTTCGAGCCCCACGTCGGGCTCTGTGCTGACAGCTCAGAGCCTGGAGCCTGCTTTGGATTCTGTGTGTCCCTCTCTCTCTCTGCCCCTCCCCCACTCTCAGTCTCTCTCTGTCTCTCAAAAAGGAATAAACGTTAAAAAAAAGTTGAAATTAAAAATAAAAAAGAAGGCACCTATTTCGTAATTTCTTGGAGAAAACTTGGAGTATCATACTACACTAGAAATTTCTGGCATTTAATGTATGGGATGCTGTATTGGGCTCAAACTGAAAAGAGTGGCTCATAAAATACAGTGCTTGTACAACTTTTTACCTGTTTTCCAGAATGGAAAACATTCTGAAGGTCATCCTTTCCTCCTTGCATGATTATTTTTTATTTGACTAAAATCAGTTAACTTGGAGGAGAGCAAAGCTGTATGTCAATGAATTGGTTGCAATCTCATCAGGCAATCAGACGTGAGATCAACACAGCTGTTGGAACAGTAACAGCCAGAAAGATTCTAGTCACAGGCCAGTCGGGAGCACAGGAGCAAAGAGCATTCTGGTCATGTGGGGTGACACCAGCCAAGATTTATGAATATATTCCTCCAAGAGATATTTAAAATCAGTGCCATGCTTTCAAAGATTATAAAACAGCTTAACAGTAATACGGGTAGGATTTTGGCGGTTCTCAAACCCTCTCCTTCAAAAACCAAAACTGCTTTAAAAAACTAGGCCTACAAAATCTAGTCTTGTTACTCTGAAGCAACATATACCATATTGCGTATTAAGATTTTGTGTATAATATATTTATTTGCATACAGAAATATGTATTTCTATTATACATTTCATTACTTTATTTATAGAATATGTATATTAAGCACACAGCATATTCCAGAAAGATACATTAAATACGCACACAGTTCATGCTGCAGCGTGCACCCTTTTAAAAGAAGCATATTTAGAGGCGTGGTATTGTATGTACATGCTGAAAATACACTTTGCACAATTCATCCAGCTTTGGGTGCTTCCCTAATCTATTTGCAACATCAGTGCTGTGGTTGTTGAAAGGGAGATTATCAAACTGGGAGAAGGCAACTACCAATGAACTAAGAGAAAATAAAAGTAGATCGCATTTCTAAGTATATGTTGCCATCATTTTGAACTCCCATGTTCCCCAATGTCAGATCTCCAGGATCAAAAAAGCAGTGAATGGACAAAGAGAAGAAGTATGTGGGTCCTCCAGCCTCCACACTCAAATGGGAAAGCTTATCCCATGTGACTCATTATATTGGTGACTTTGTCCTAACCCTTGGGAGCTGGTATTAAATTAATGTGATCTGGTAAAGGGGTGATCATTTCTCTTTTTTTAAAGAAATGAACTGGCTTTTTGACATTCTTAATCTCCTCTTCTTATAAGACCACTCTGGAATATTTACATTATTGCTTTGAGGAGAGAAGAAATTCTTGACAGCTATCTACCTTTCCAGTGAAAATAACAGAGATGAATCATACTGTTTCTGAAAGAGACTCCTGATGTTTCTGAAAGAAAAAATGGCAGCTCCAATAGAAACTGACCACATCAACTCCAATCATTTAATGGTCAATTACCGGCAACCTCAACTGACTGGACTCTATGGCAATCGTGTTGGGACATTAAGATGTTGGAAACAATGTGCTACGTGCATGGTCTGGTGACTTTGGATGTGCAGATGTCTCCTGTGTTCCCAATCTATGAATTACACATACACCAGACTCATGGGTGACAATGTCTGATACACAATTGGTGAACATTACCTTTTACAAACAGGTGAGCAATTTGCATTGATATTCTAATAGTGATACAGGATTATTTCCCCATTTTTACAAAGCAAGCGCTGGAATTCCTTAAAACAGATGAGAGTTTCTCAGCTTTGGCACTATTGACACTCTGAACCAAATAATTCTTAGTTGTGTATGTGAGGGAAAGTCGGCCTGTGCACTGAAAGCTGTTAGCAGCATCCCTGGCCTCTATCTGCCAGATCCCAGTAGCTCTCCCCCAAGTTGTGACCACCCAAAATGTCTCCACACAATGTGAAATGTCCCCCGGGGAGCAAAACTGTTCCTGTGTGAGAGCCACTGAAATAGACAAATCCAGCCATAGCTAATGCAAACCTTTGAATACAATCTCCATATCTTTCTAATCATCTACCATTTTCAGTATTCTTCCCGTGTCTCTGATTCCAGCTGACAAAGCTTTCACGATGTGTCGGTCTATAGTCACTTCCTTTCTGTAATGCGCGATGGTTTCTCTTTCAACAAGGTTGTGGTGGCTATGGCGAAGATCAAGAATAGAAGGAAGAAAGGGAGGGTGTGATGGCAATGAAGAGTAAGAGGCAGTTTGATTCATGGTGAGTTGAACTGTTAGAGCAGACCAAAAAGACCCAAATCCAGAATCATGAATCCTTGAATCCAAAGAGTTCATCCCAACTAAAGCTGAATCTACATCATAATAGTACAAGTTAATAAGTATTCAGCCAGCCATGGTTTTGTTTACAGCCAACCAAACAGCCCATTGGCTTGATGTCCCTTCCATTCAATTGATTCACTAATTTGAAGAAATAAAAATACATACGGATTTAACACTTACATTGAAGTAACTGTGGAGTAAAGGAATCTGCATGAACTGATGCCATAGGTTTACACGCAGAAGGTTTATGGGCGGGAGTGACTGAAGTTATTCAAACAAGAAGTTATTTTTATAAAGGGTAAGTTACATCCAACTACTGTGGGCAGTTTGCCTCTTACTGACTGTCCTTTCTTTATTGTTTACCTTGTGCTTTTTTTTAATTCACAAAGTTGTTGAGATGCCATCAGTGAGGCAAGTCACACGCGCACACGCACACACACACACACACACACCAACTCTAAAGTGCTAAGGTTTAATACTGACAAATTAAACATGCTACTCACATTGATGTTACTGGTCAAGACAGCATAAGGCCCATACATTTGAAATGCAAAATATGAAATCTGAAGTGGGTTTTATAAATTTGATTTCTATTGATTGGGCCGTCTTCAGAAAATCTGATTTTAAGACTATAGCAAATACAGTAAGAAACAAAGTTGAGGGATAAAAACAGCTAAATGTGGATCAATACGATCATATGTTTATGAGGGGTACGAAATGAAAAGTCTCTACATGGACAAGATTCTACAACAAGCTACCGTTTGGCTAATAATAGTTCCTGATAGGACTTTTTATGGTCTAGAATTAAAGAAACAATGAGAAAGGACACAGGCACAGCTACCTGCATTCTTCCTCACAGTTTGCTGATCTCACTTGTCCTCTGTTAGTTATCCACTACGTTCTTGCCACAAAGATTACCTCTATAGACAGACTTTTGAAGTTAAAAAATTTTAGAGAGAATTGACAATTTGAGGAACATGGAACATGTGGTTCCAGGAAATGTTTTTTAACTATTTTTTTCCTCCTCCAGTGGGATATAGGATGGTTATAAAAAACCTCACTGGACTATAAATTGAATATAATTTGTTAGCAGGCATTGAAGAGAACATCTTATTCTCCTGGGAGTGACCCAGAAGTCATTGGTGCCACCAGAGTATGCTAATCCTACTTACGATCCCAAATGAATAAAGCAGCTTCTTCCTGCTGACAAAGGCCAGAAGTTCATGGTTTACAAGTTAGCATCTCCTAGATGGGTCAGGCAGATTCAGGTTGAAAACAGAATGCCCTCTCAGTCTTCTATTTTCTTATTTCAAAATTCATCTGGCCTCAGTAAACTCTCTCCAACTAAAGACGACCATTATTTAATTTGACAAAACCTCACTTTAAAAAATGACTTTGGTTCTCAAGCGTGTTTATGTATTAGGTAGGCTAGCCCAATAACTTAAGACACTAGTTTAGGAGAAAACCAGATTGGTGAAAACATTTCACCTACAGGATCATAAGCAAACTAACACTTTATAGGCTTTTATATCCCCACAGAATGCAAGGGACACAGTGGGCAGGGGTGAAATGCCCATGTTCATGGCTGTTTCTGGTTGTATTTAGCAAAAGTCTTGCAGATTTTGTCCTTACACAATGTAGAATGGGGATGTACAAAAACCAGTGCCATAATAAGAAAAATAATGTTATGGTCTAGTTGGGGTTTTTGTGTGTTTGCTTTCCTTTGATGGTGGGAAGAGGGAAAGGTAAAAAAAAAAAAAAAATCCAAAGCATTGATCACATCGCAATTTTCCAAATAAAACTGTAACAAAAGAATAATATATGCTTAGCACTTAACACTATGGAGACCATTTCTATATATTTTTGTTTTGATCCTCTTCCTTCACTTGTCCATTGTGTGACGTCTATTTCTTTATGTTTAAGTCTCCATGTTAGCTGTGGCATTTCATCCTCATATGGACACTCGGGAACAAAAAAAAATGGGAATAAAAAGGAGCGAGGTTATTATTCTTCTTGTGCAGAGATAAAACCGTAGATTCAGAAGCCCTTCTTCAAGAGAGTACGAGAACATGTGGATTGTTCCTTAAATCCATTAATTCCAAAATGTCTCTTTCATGGTCTCATCGCTCTGAAACTGACAGGGCTGATAAGGTGTGGGTTTCTCAAACTGGAGCATAGGCACGATAAAAGTGTCACTGTCGGGCTCCTTAATTGCACATTCCATAATAAGACTATAAAGTGCAATGGCAGAGATTTTTAAAACTGGGAGGTTTTTTTTTTTATATCCCTTTTCTTTTTCCCAAGCTCCCCTGACCACCTTCCTTCTCTACAAAGGTGTTTTACCTCGTAGCGCCGATGTTCTTATAGTGACACATGAGAAGATGTTTAAAGGTCTTCTTGAAGGTGGCATTACAAAGTGCATAGCAGGCAGGGTTGATAGTGCTGTTGATGTAACAGAGCCAATAACCAATTGTCCACACTGTGTTGGGGATGCAGGGTGCACAGAAGGTGTTGATGAGCACCATGACATTGTATGGGGCCCAAGTGATGATGAAAGCCAACAGGATAGCCAAGATCGTCCTGGTCACTTTCTTTTCCCGAGAAGGAGGAGGCTTCTTTTTGGCAGGCTGCTTCGTCATCTTCACAATCTTACGAGCGACGATGTTCTGTTTTTCGTCTCCGTTCTGACCTGCAGAACCAACTAGCTCCACAGTGGTATTAGCTGGGGTACATGAGTCACCTTTTGGGGTCTTGGTGACAATTTTGATGCACGTCTGCTTCGAGTTCTCATCTTTGGAGTGGCCCAGGGAAGTGGAGACTGTGTTCTCATCCTGGGTTATTTCATCATCTCTCATATTAGAGGCTACCGCACTGACTGAGGTGGAATCATTGGAGCTCTCCTTCTCCTCTCCCTGGACACAGTTTTCAGTCACAGCATCTCTGGGGGCTTTGCCATTCTGGATTTTGTTGTGCTCCAGGCTACCGTCACTGCCAGGTGTGGTGTTGTTGTTTGGCCTCACTATCCTTCCTTGTACCAGACTTGGAGAAACTGGGTCTTGGTTGGCCACAGGCTCCTTCTTGTCCTTCTTTATCCTGCTCTTGCTGGCTCGGGATATGTGCCAGTATAGCACAGTCATGATGATCACAGGCAAATAGAAGGCTGCAATGGCGGTACCAAAGGTGACAGCGGCGTTGGAGAAAAACTGAATGTAGCATTCCCCATCCTCTACAGTCCTCACCCCTACGATGAACTGCCAGAAGAGAATGGCCGGGGCCCACAGGATAAAGGAGAGGACCCAGGCAGCTGCAATCATCATACCTGCCATTTTCGTGGTCCGCTTGACTGGGTAGGTGAGCGGTTTGGTGACACAGAAGTACCTGTCAAAGCTGATAATGAGCAGATTCATCACCGAGGCGTTGCTGACCACGTAGTCCAGGGCTAGCCAAAGGTCACATACCACAGGTCCCAAAGGCCAGTAGCCAATCACGGTGTAGAGGGTGTACAAGTTCATGGAGAAAACACCAATGATGAGGTCAGCACAGGCCAAGCTGAACAAAAAGTAATTGTTGACGGTCTGGAGGTGGCGGTTGACTTTAATGGAGACCATGACCAGAATATTCCCAATGATAGTCACCAAACTGAGGGATCCAGCCACAAGGACAATAAACACCACTTCAAATGTCTTATAAGGACTGGTCAGAGCCAGGCCATTGTTAGAGGAGTTTGTTGAGTTATTCATTTTGTGTTCTCTCAATCAGAAGCCAAGTAGCCAAACACACATTGAAACCTGCAGGGACATAGAAAAGAATGAACAGATATGACATAAACATTGCTTTAAAATATATCAGGTTTCTTCCTTTTGAACCACGACTTTTTCTCCAAAATCCTCATTCTTCCCCTCCATGTTTATTGCACCTATCTGCCCCGATTCCCCACATAAAAAGCAAAGACATTAAATGGAGGATGCGAAAGATCCTTTCAGACTGGCAATGTATTTGATGTCTGAAAACACTTTGAAAGCATCCATACCTAGATGTGGTATCTGTCTGTCCGTCTGTCATCAATCAATTTAGCTGAGTATACTACTGATGGATTAAACTAAATAAACTAGGATCATACATAAGACCTTCCAAAGCATCAAGAGGTTTCTGGTATAGACATAAAAATTAATAAACCAATGCGAGGAAGAAAGCATAAAACTTACAGTGTGGAGTGGGTGACTTTTATAGTCTATAGCATCTTTCCATCTGGTAGCTCTAAGTAAGCCTTTTTCATAGTAATACTGATACTGATTATAACCAAAATAAGATAATAATAATAACTAATTAGCCAGTACACTTCCACTAATGAGAATTATTCTTCTCTGATCTCCATTTTGCCCTTGTAGTGAGTATCGCACAGCTAACATTTCCAATATTCTATATCCTGCAAAATAAGTCATTTATTAAATGTGTATTGATAACCACATGAATTTTCTGAATGTTTTATCTTTCAAGTCACCACCAAATTTATTGTTCTACTGTTCTTCCTGCCAAATATTTGGTACAGTCAGGCTAGGATTTATATTTGTTTGTCAGAAGAGGGAACTGCAGTCCAGAAAGAGTCAGTAATTTATATAAGGTCACATATCGAGTCAATCAGAAAAATGAGCCTAGGAACAAACCTGTTTAAGAATTTACTCATTCACTTTGTCCTCACATCCCTATCGAGCAACTTCTCTGGATTAGGCATTTGATGTATGCGGGATATTCGGTGACGATTAAGACAAGTTCCCTGCCTCTGAGAGGCATATGCTCTGGGGGTAGGGATGGGCTGCTAAAGAAGCAATTATTAAAATTGAGTATACTTTCTGTTGCCAAACCCTTCAGTGTTTAGATAAACACATAATTATCATTTTTCAGATAATATCACCAAAGTCTGGTGCCAGCCTCACACATAGGAAGTTACATTTCAGCTATAGTTACAAAGATACGCAAAAAGGTCTACTCAAGGATGCTCATTCAGAAATGCTACAGTAGAAAAACCCCTAGAAATATTAAAAACAACTCACTGACAGAGGATTGGTTAAATATATGATGGAATACCCTTACAATGGAATAGTACACAGCTGTTAAAACGGAGGTAGATATGTGTTCTGGCCTTGTTGTGGAAAGTTATACGGTTAGAAGATGATATGATCAGAGCAAGACTCAGAATGTTATAGAATATAGTTATAATTAAGCAGAAAGGCGATTACATATATGAAATGAATTTGTAGGTCTTGAGGAAACATTGAAGAGTTTAATCAAGGTAATGATGTTAATGAAATGCCACTTACCATTTTGCCTTCCGAAATTATACATGAGGTGGCAGTTACTGCTCCAAGGAAAAGGCACTTACAAAGTATCATTTATTTTTGATATCATACGCTTCAGAATACCGTTCAATGCTTCCATTATGAATATATCTTGTTATAATTACACAAAATGCAGATTTTCAGGCTGACTCCAGACCTCCCGATTCAGAATTACAAGGCATGTTAGGAAACACTTTTGAAGCCACCCCTGTGTTACCTGTTTTAAAATCTGGCCCACTATGTATCATCCCACCATTGGATACCACAACTTTTTCTGTTGGCTTGGTCCTCATCCATCACATAAACATTCCCAGTGTAAGTCTTGCGTGTTACGCTTTGGAGGAAATGCTTTCTTCAATATTATATTCCTCACTGGGTATTACGGAGAGTTTGGTTTTGTTAAAGCATAACACAACAGACATCTACTGGGGGGTCTTGAAATGTATCCCCCAATAAATAAGGGGGGAATATTGCAGTTAGTAGCCCTCAGGTTTCCACCTTTGTAGATCCCCTGTTCGTGGCTTTGACCTAGGACACTGATCGGTACACCCCATCTATGATTTTCCTCCTTCACTAGAAAAGCAGTGAATTTTGGCTTCTTAGTCTTTTTAGCTGTACCATCCAGCTCACTGCCTCAAATGTAACTGGTGCTCAAAAATGTTTATTGAATCAAAACAGGATTAACAATTAATATTATTAATTCAGCCTCTATTTACTTACCCAGTGGAATTGGCTCAATAGAATTTCTCTGTAACAGCACCCCCCCCCCTTTTTTTTTTGGTCATGATTCATACAACTGTTTATTCATGAAATTTATTTGAACAAAGTAATTTCACTAATCCAATCATAATTCCAATGATTCTTTATTAGCTAAGGTAACTGTAAGAATCCTGACTTGCTTATAAGCTCGCTTTTGTCTGTTCATTAAATTCACTGACATATTTTGAATTGAGTTATATTTATCTGTTCACAAATCGCTCATTTTAATAAATTTTGATTGAAAAATACCAAAGATTTACCTTCTGAACGTCCTATTTGATACTTTTATATTTGTTTGTCAGAAGAGGGAACTGACATTCATTTAATAAAACATAGGACTATATTTATTTTAGTTTTAAAAAGCTTTTTGGTGACTTCCTCTCAAAAATAATGTAGAAATATAACATTTATGTTCAAAAATAAACTAGTTTGATCTTTTATTTTATGGATTAAGAAAGCATAAGAGTAAGTGATTTATCCATAGTCACATGGCTCTTGCCATCATTTATGCTAATAATAATACGTGTTATTATTCTAAAATATCACAGTAACATAAAGCTGTATGATTCTATTTATTTGTTAATTTTCCTCCTTTCTCCTCTTCCCCTCTTCTTGTTTACAGTGAGCATGCATTACATCTCAACTAAAAAACAAGGGGTGTCTGGGTGGCTCAGTCAGCTAAGCATTGGACTCTTGATTTCAGCTCAGGTCATGATCTCGTGGCTCATAAGTTCGAGTCCCACATCGGGCTTTGTGCTGACAGCATGGAGCCTGCTTGGGATTCTCTGTCTCTGTCTCTGTCTCTCAAAACTAAATAAACTTTAAAAACAACAACAACAAAACCCCCCAAAATCAAAGAATCCAAAAAACTAAAAAACCAAAAAAACAACAGTCTTAGGACTCTCAAACATATGTTATCTCACCTTCTATTAACAGCTCTATAAAATATATAAACCAATCACCCCCTTGATCTGAAGACAGAAGCTGAGTCCACAGTAGGGGTTTAAGTGATCACTCTCGGTTTCAAGGTTAGTGAGCAAAAACTCTGCCACTAAAACTATCATCCTTACCTCTGAGTTAGATACTCTTTCTCAGTGTCCCTTCTGGGTAACCTCTCAGTTACCCTGTGGGTAAAGAGTTACACTTTACCCAGAGGTTGCTGGCTGAGCCAGGTTCTGTCTGGGGGGCTTGGAATTCTTACCCAGTTAGACATAGCAAATCTATATAATGGTAACATACTATATAATGATAATCATATCCCCTAAATTCTCAGAGTTCTAATATTTGCTTGTTCATAGTAATGCCATATATAAAAACAGAAAGCATTTCACTTAGAAGCAAGCACAAATGTCTGAGGGATGGCATTCTTTTCTCCCCTCATGATGCACGAGCTGGGGCGGGGGGGGGTTGTTCCTCTCCTGTTAAAGAAAATACTTCTTTTTGTCAACCCCTTGCCTCCTCTGCTGTTTACATCTCTGTAAAAGTTTTTACTTCTGGTGTGGCATCATAGGGTTTTATTAAAGCAAAGATTGTTACATCATGGATGAAATGCCATAATTGCAACAGACTAAACAATGCAGATGACCCTCAGGATTCAACATCTTAAAACGGCAAGTGCACAGTAATCTACTTGGTATTTTACCATGTTAGTTTATGACCAAGTTTTGAAAGCATTCTGGAAATTTACAAGAAAACAATTTTCTGGCCTTAGTTTCTTTACTACTTGAGTCTCTATATGTAGCAGGGAGAAATGTATCATGGTTTCATATTAACCTTGCAAAGTTGTGAGTGCTAATCTCTGCTCTGAATTATTAGCTGTGAGAGTCTGATCATGTCACTAAACACTTCCATGAAGCTTTCTTTTCTTTTTTTTTTTCAAACAGGAATATTAATAACCCTATTTTTCTTCTAGAGTTGTGGAAAACATCAAAGTGAAATCATGTCTTTGAACCATGACCTATAAATGTTAATGCAAATGCCGTTAATATTTACATTTGGTAAATGGGTATAAATTAGTCATTTTTCTTATTAGTTAACGGAAAATCGGGCGTGTGTAGACGAAATAGGGTAGGAGTGAGAACGTGTAGGATATAGTGGTAGGGGTGATACAAATGATCATTATCAAGAATACCGTTACCAAGAACATGAAATCATTAATGATAATATTGATAATAGTTCACAGGTACTGAGCCTGATTCCTCTCCACAACAACTCCTGAGGTGACTATGACTGTGATATGCTTTTTCATACATGTTGAACTAAAGATCAAAGAATTAAGTTATTTGAGGTTCAAACCCCTGAGTTCCTGACTCCAGAGTCTGCTACAAGTATTTATTGTTTGCCTGAGGAACAATCTTACTCGGCAGCCAATATGTGCCCCAAATATTTATTACTCTAACCTGCCATGACTAAGCCTTTTTCCCCAAATTCAAGCTGGGTCCTTGGTTTACACAACAGAGGATCATCTTGTCCAGGCTAAAATTGTGACTTTGGACAGGACGTGTTCACAATAAGATACAGAATAGTAAGTATGATTCCTGATTATGTAAATACATGACATTTAAGATTTAAAACATTTTCCTAAAAGCAATCATCACAAAAAACATGTCACCATGTGAATTAATATAGAACCTCTCACAGAAGTATTCATATCAGTTACACAGAAGTTCTAAACATTTACAATAATATTTTTCTGAAGTTAGAGGGAATGCTAACTAAAACGACTAAAAAAATAAATTCTTATGTGTATTTAGACACACAATGGAAATTAAATTTAAAAAATGGGATTTTCTCCATACTCTGCCCAAGCCAGGCAGCATGCCAGATATAAGATGGTCTCTTCGTAAGTGTGGCCACAGTGTAATAAGCTAATCATAAATTAATCAATACGTGAGGAACCTAAGTGTTAGAATTTTTTGCATGTTATTTTATTTAATTATCACAACAACCCTTAAAAGAATTATCATCTTTTTCAGTTGTACAGATGACAACTGATGAGACAGCCAGCAAGTACTGAGGTCACGGATGGAATTTAGGCATCTGGCTCATAGGGCCATATTCTTCCCACTATGTTACACCGTGACACCAAACTTGATTGAATAAAAAAAAGAAAGTTTTCTAGAATGAGAAAAGTCAGCAAAAAAAAAAAAAAAAAAAAAAAAAAAAAAAGGAGCGGGGGTAGTCCACGATTGATAACTGGAATCCAGAGAGAAGATATGTAATTATACAGCAAAATTTCAGAACAAGAAATCAAGAGGAATTCACATGAAGTTGACTTTATAATTGTTTATATTTATTTAACTTGTGTTTTTAAAACGTAATCTCGGTGTATGTTACTTTTTATAGATTTCTAATTTCTGCTGCCATTTGAACACATTACCAAAAATGGCAGGATGTTCTGAGGGCTCTTTGTCCGTGTCTTTCGCACTGAGCTCTGAGACACAGCCTCTCTGTTGAGCAACCACGAGGGATGAAATCATCAATCCTCACCGGGGGTGCCTGAAAGTCCTTCAACTGCTACAGCAGTTCAGGCCCCTGGCACCGTTTTAACTTGGACATGTCAGGGCTAAACACGCAATCGGTCTTGAGATAATTAAAAGTTTACTTCAACAATATGATGCCTAGATATCTAGCTTTCAGTAAAAAATATTGCTATTAGAAAAAACTTGAAAAACATAAGGATGATACCATCTAGTATCGTGGTGAAACATGAGACCCTCATTGGGAGCAAGACTGCCTAGTGAGCAGAGATTTTCCCTTCATCTCCTCTCTGCCTTAAGAGTGAGACGTGGTAATCTGACGCTGTGTTATCATCAATTAGAAAGCAAATGGAGCTCCTTTATTTGCAATTTATATATTTAAAAACACATATAACCTATTATATAATAATCTGGTGAATGAGATTCTAACTATAAAATTTCCCTGACATTGGAGACATGACCATTGGGGCATAAAGTCTATATTCTGTTTTAGATCTTCTAAACATTCAGTGCATGCCGTTAGTTTATAAGTGGCATCGGTAGAGGTATTTAATAGGCTTTGAGATTGTTCCTACATCAGTGACCAATCACTCCTGCCATGAATGATGGAGGGAAAAAGAAAGAAAGGCAAGAGAAATGGGGAGAGATTTTAAGGGATTCTGAGGAACAAAGTCCCCTTTCTTTAAAGACAGTCTCAGTTTTGATACTGATGCAGTAGATGATAAAACACAGTTTGCTCATATTGTGATGACCCCCACAAATCTTGAATGTCTCTCCATTTTACTTATGAGCAAGGAGAGTTCTAGCCTGGGGCTCAGGGGATAGGGTAGCTCTGACAGCTGAATACTGACATTCCACATTCTAGCATTTTGACAACATCAGGCAGAAATGGAGTAAATTTCCACTCTTCCCGCCCCTCCTCCCCCAATTTTTATAAGGCTTCCCTTTAGCCAAGGGACACATTAGGAGTGAGTATACAGATCAAGAGATTTTTCATGAGCTCCTGAATTTTACTATGTGAGCTGCTGTGGTGGGTTGGGGGCCACAGGAGCAACAGGGGCCCTGCTCGGAAACCAGGGCTATCTCTGTTTGTTTTTAAAAATTTATTCTAAAGCACCTTATTGAATTTCTGTCCTGAACAGACCTGCAGATGCCTTGAAGGGCTTTGGAAGGTGGAAGTGAAGGAGAGAATGACCAAACACAATCAAACACATTCTTGTCCACAAGGAGCTTATAACTTTAGGGAGACATACATTGCTGATGGGATTTCCAGCTACCTAAAAAAACTTTGGGCCAATATACTGACACGTGTCAAGATTCAGAATCCATGGAGGAAGGCTGGGCAGATGGGGTGAAACAATACATAAAGCTTCCTGGATGCCTTTCCTAGCAGATCTATTTTCTCTGTCTCTCTCTTTTTCTCCTTCCTCTCACCATTTGTTTATGTGGGACATTTACATATTTTAAATACACACACCATATAGGTATATATGTGTATATATAATATATATTATATATGTGTATATATAATATAGGTATATGTATATATAATATATAGGTATATGTATATATAGAATAAATATAATATAGGTATATATGTGTGTGTGTGTGTATATATATATATATATATATATGTATATTTACTGTGTTCTCAAGATTCTGCATTCTATTGCATTTCTCAGAAAAGTGCAATATACTCATGGTGGGTGTTCACTCCAGTGACTGAGCCCGACAACCTGTAGGTTCCAAAACATAGAATGCAACTTAGCCATCAAGTCACCTGCGCTGGGTTTTTAAGTCTATCTCAGAGGATATGTCACAAGCATTTTGGAAGCAACATGTAGAGTTTAGAAAACTTCAGCACAGAACTACAGACTTTACCAGATATGCATCATGTAAAATATCTGAAAAAAGAAAACCACACTTAAATTGCATTTATCAAGCTGCACCCTTAAGGTTTGTGCATTTTACTGTATGCAGGTTGTACTTTTTAAATTTAATTTTATTTTTTTAAATGTTTATTTTTGAGAGAGAGACAGAGCATGAACGGGGGAGGGTCAGAGAGATAGGGAGACACAGAATCCGAAGCAGGCTCCAGGCTCTGAGCTGTCAGCACAGAGCCCCACGCAGGGCTCGAACTCATGAACCGTGAGATCATGACCTGAGCCGAAGTCGGTCGCTCACCCCACTGAGCCACCCAGGCGCCCCATGCAGGTTGTACTTTTGTAAAAAGGTAAAAAATGTAACAGCAAATGGTAGAAACAGAGTGAAAGTGGCAGAAACAGCAATCTGACCCCCACACCAGTATAAATACAAGAGAATTCATGATTTTTTCCAATGTAAAAACCTTACAGAACCTCCCATCCCTTATTGCAATGTACACATTTTGCAGTTTTGGCTAACTGTCAAACGTACTATTCTTAGTGACGCTGGACAGACATGCACTCCGTGTTCGCCAAACCATCCTTTTCCTTTCTTCAGAACACATCCTAAATAACGCTTACTCTAGAAAAATGTCCCAAGAGGCAAAGAGACCTTAACGTGACTTAACCAGTATCTAGTCCTTGCCGTTGGGTCCATGGTACATTTTAGCGATTTTTTCCACACACTGACATCCTCCTGCCGAGGAGAAAAAGAGGTCTGGACCATTATAAACAAAACGCACTATGGGATAAACCATTCTTTTGACTTTTCGAAGTGAAGTTCCATCTAAGTAAGCACTGGGGCCCCCTCCCTCTTCTGTCCTAGGAATCTGACAGAACTCAGTATTGAGGATGACCATAATCTCATAAATGGTGCTGACTAAACACAGTGCTCTAGAGCAAACAGCAGCAATGCTAGAGAAAGCCCTCTGTCTAAAGGTTATTATGCGCTGACAAGGAAGAGTGAAAGGAAAATGGAAGCAATCCTCAGAGAGCTACTGGAAGTTGTATATGATTAGGCAGCTGTATTTGAGTCGATGTCTGTGTCTTTCTTATCTTCAGAAGTTGGAAATTTGTATAGTCGGCTTTTTTTCATTTTGTTCTGTTTTTTTTCCCCCTAAAGTCGGCAGGCTGCTGGTTTAATAACTCTAAATTAGTTAATTCATTGCTTTGAATTAAACATGTGAATCAAATTTGCAGAGGATTTGAGGCTTGTTATGACTCTGATAGAAAATTCTAGAATGAAAGCCCTTGTTCTAGAGAAGCTGAGCAATTCCAAACAATGCATCCCTTTAGGGATCCTTTTCAATGGTGCACGTGCCTTCTGCTGGAAGCTGAGACAGAACATAAGGCAACACGGAGCTTTGGATAGTAAGTAGGTCAAGGACAGGTTTGAAAAGAGAAGTAAAAAATCAGTTTAGGGTCAGGGAGAAGCTAAGAGAGTTGTAGGTTAATATTTTTCCTTTGAAGGGTAGACTCGAATAGTTAAGACTTAATGGGACCAGAAATTGTGAAAAGATTAAAGGGCACACATAGAAGTGAATTTCCTTCTTCTGAATTTCCATCTTATAACAGGTAAGTAGAGAAAAGGACACTTAGTTGTACTTAGGAATCTATATTTATTGTAAGCACATCTCTAACATTACATTGCTTAAGGACAAAAGGCAAAAGGAAAAAAAATATCGTTGCTCTTTTCATGAAAATATACACATGGAAAGTAAAGTTTATGTTTAGGTATAATTTTCCTCTTCAAATAAATAAATGTACCCATAAATGTAAGTTTAACAGACAGAATCATTCTTCTGGTAACAACACCTAGAATTTAAGTAGAATCCCAAGTAATGAATTCACCTCCATGAAGGGTAAATCTGTGTCCTTCAACTTTTCAATGACAGAAATGACACAGGCCTCATATACTTATGATTCATATCAGATTCAATGAAGCTATAAAAATAAAATAGTAATGAGGTATACAGAGTAATGGGCAGCAACTATTTTTATTGTTTCCAATCGAAAGACAACATGATTGTGTCCTTAGAGTCTGATTGCAGCCTATTTCTAGAACTGAGCAAAATGACCACCGTGTTATCCCACTCAAATGTGAGAAATGAGAGCACGGAGAAGATTAAAGTCTTTACTAAATGATCTAATGGCAATTGAGATGGGGACACATAAAAAGCTGCATCAACTCAGCAAAGATTTTTGTATCTAAAGCACTAATTTGGAGTTTCAAGCAAGTTGGTTGGAGAGAATCAAGGATTTTATGTGCTAAATCAGGACAGTCAACCCTTCTACCTTACCGCACCAAACCCACTTTCCTGGTGATAACCACGGGGACCACGCCATATTGAATGCCTGTCGTGTACATCATCACTGCTACCTCATCGTCCCTTCCTCTACCCTCCCCTCTTCAGACACCATCAGCTCAAGCCTATTTCCATATTTAAGGAGCTAACTCTCCCGCCCTTCAGACTCTAAACATTTAGGAAAATCTGATCTCTCACTCTGACTGCGCTAGGATTTGCCAGCCCTGTTCTTCTCCCCCAGGAGGCAGGTTCTCTGTTGACTGTGCCCAGGAGGAGACGGACGACAAAGTGACACCTCCCTTCTCGAATTACAGCCGTCTTGGCTGGTAAATATCCCCGGCACGCTTTACATGCCCCACCTTGTCATCCAAGAAAAAGCAGCTGAACTTCAGGCAGTTCACGGTATAGTGGTATTGAAATACCATGTCTGTACGTGAATAGTGCATGAGAAGGGGAGATCTCCAGATAGACAGGCTGTGCAGTGACTGTCCTGCAGGGTGGGATGTTTGTTCCCTCAAGTACAACTGTACCGTCAGCAAAGCAGTTGCGGTCTGTGTTCTCTCGGGGCAGGACTATACGCAGCAGGACCTCCGGGAGAACGTGTTAGAGTAGAATTCTGTGGTTAATTAAGCCCCCAAACAACTCAAAGTGAAAGGAAACAGGACGCTGAGAGAATATATCCTGGACTCCCTCATCTAGCCACTGTGTGTATTAGCTGATGAGGAAAGGGTAATGACACATTGAAGAAGAAAAGGAGGAAATAATGCTTCTGCTCTTAAGAAGTCTCAGTCTAGGGGCACCTGGGTGGCTCAGTCGGTTAAGCCTGCAACTTCCACTCAGGTCACGATCTCCCAGTTCATGAGTTCGAGCCCCACATCAGGTTCTGTGCTGATGGCTCAGAGGCTGGAGCCTGCTTCGAATGCTGTCTCCCTCTCTCTCTCCCTTCCTCCTCTCTCTCTCTCTCTCAAAAATAAATAAATATTGAGGCACCTGGGTGGCTCAGTTGGTTAAGTGTCTCACTCTTGGTTTTGGTTCAGGTCACGATCTCGTGGTTTGTGAGGTCAAGCCCTGCATCAGGCTCTGTGCTGACAGCACGAAGCCAGCTTGACACTCTCTCCCTCCCCCTCTCCCTGCCCCTCCCCTGCTCACTCTCTCTGTCTCTCAAAAATAAATAAGTAAACTTAAAAAATATTAAAAAAAAAACAAATAAATATTTTTAAAATTTTTTAAAAAGAAGGTCTAAGTCTAAAGAAACTCAACAATATAATTTCCTCTTTAAAAATTTTTTAAAAAATGTTTTTATTTATTTTTGACACACAGAGAGATTATGAGCAGGGGAGGGGCAGAGAGAGAGGGAGACGCAGAATCTGAAGCAGGCTCCAGGCTCCGAGCTGTCAGCACAGAGCCCGACGCGGGGCTTGAACTCACAGACCGTGAGATCATGACCTGAGCCGAAGTCGGACGCTCAACCGACTGAGCCACCCAGGCGCCCCTAATATGTGGTTCTAACCAACCAGTAGAGCATTAAAAAAGAAAGGAACGAAGCGTGAACTGTATTTCTCGTTCCCCCTCCCCCAATAAGGAAGTAAGTTGCAGCAAGTTTTAATTTTGTATTCCATGTCACTTTTATTATCTGTTTCCATTCATCTTCAGCATTAGGAAGCCCCATGACCATTGTATGGTATCCCGATTCTTACACTGAGATGGTCAGAAGCTTCTACCTAACCTTCTAGGAACTTCAGTCTGAGAATTAGCGACTGGGGCGCTTGGGTGGCTCATTTGTTTAGCGTCTGGCTCTTGGTTTTGGCTCAGGTCACGATCTCACGGCTTGTGGGTTTGAGCCCCACGTCAAAGGCTTGGGATTCTCTCTCTGCCCCTCCCCAGCTGTTTCTCTCTCTCAAAATAAATAAACTTGTAAAAAATAATAAAAATAACAATTAGTGACTAATTCTCTTCCTCACTTCCTCTATTTAACATTCCTGCTGTACAACAGGTATATAGCCAGTGATGCTAGAACAGTGTTCTTTGGCGACAAATTATGCTTATACTGAGCACAGCAGAGTGTAGAAATCTGTGGATCACTATGTTGTACACCTGAAACTAATGTAACATTGCGCATCAACTATACTCAAAGAACTTTAAAAAGTAAATAAACCTTTCGCTGTAGATCTAGGAAAGATTATTTAGCAACTCTGTACTTAACTGTTAGCTGAGAGTGATCAGTTTATTTTGGAGGAGAATATTATCTAAGGAACTAGGAAAAATTTCTGCCCCGACATAAATTAAGAACAAAAAAATGAAGCTGTGAAAGAGATTTCTTGTTAACAAATACAAAAGTAGCAAAATTCCATTCTATGTCAAATTGTGAGTGCTTAGAGAAACATGGTCACATGATCTGTGAATATGCGTAACATTAACCTGTGACTTACATTTACCATGTTACTCGAAGTGCTGTTTAAAAAAACAAGTATTGGGGCGCCTGGGTGGCTCAGTCGGTTAGGCGTCTGACTTCGGCTCAGGTCATGATCTCACGGTCCGTGAGTTCGAGCCCCACGTCGGGCTCTGTGCTGACAGCTCAGAGCCTGGAGCCTGTTTCAGATTCTGTGTCTCCCTCTCTCTCTGCCCCTCCCCTGCTCCTCTGTCTCTAAAATAAATAAACGTTAAAAAAACAAAACAAAAAACCCAACTATTTTGGGGGGGCGCACCTGGGTGGCTCAGTTGCTTAAGCGTCTGACTTCAGCTCAGGTCATGATATTGCTGTATGTGAGTTTGAGCCCCGTGCTGGGCTCTGTGCCGACACTGCAGAGCCTGCTTCAGGTCCTCTGTCTCCCCTCCTCTCTGCCCCTATCCTGCTCATGCTCTCTCTCTAAAAAGAAATACTTAATAAATAAACATTTTTTTAAAAAATAAATAAAAAATAGGGGCGCCTGGGTGGCTCAGTCGGTGAAGCATCCAATTTCGGCTCAGGTCATGATCTCACAGATCGTGAGTTCAAGCCCCGCATCAGGCTCTGAGCCTGCTTCGGATTCTGTGTCTCCCTCTCTCTCTCTGCCCCTCCCCTCGTCACAATCTGTCTCCCTCTCTCAAAAATAAACATTAAAATTTTTTTACAATAAATAATAAATTAAAAAACACTATTTTTAAAATTTCATTTTAGCGGTTTTGCTTTATAAAGGAAGGTAAAATTGAAGGTAAATACATTATAACAATAACAGCAACAGGACAGAGTGTTTGTTCTGCCCTGTGCTAGTTTTCTTGAGTCTTTTCAGGCCTTTGCTTGCCTTACCTGTGCGTATTTCTCGTGACTTCTCTACTCTCTTTATGCAAATCCTTATCTTCTATCTGCATTGCTCTCTCCCTCAGCATCCTATCTTCAAGGAGTGCAGGCCTAAGTTGTCTAGGGAACCCCCAGAAGAGACCAATTTCCCAGTCTCTAATGTCACGTTCGTCTTCTGCCAGGACTGGCTCGAAGTAAGACACTTAGATTTATTTACGACATGGTAACTCTTACATTTATCTGGAAATATTATTCCGCAGACAACAGACACAACCTCATCATCTTAGCATCCAGGGGTCAGGCAGAGGTTAGACCGACTTGTAACAGCGAGCCAAGGGATTCCGACCTACTCCATTGACGGTCTTTGGGGATGCGATGGCCCACCACAGCCTGTCAGCCAGACAGGCCCTCTCCAGTGTGGCCCAGGGCAGTTCTCATCCGGAGCCTGGATACGAGGCCCATGCACCTTCGTCAGTCAGCCTTCTCTGGTTCGCGTGTGGCTACCAGGATGGGAACACTTAGCTCAAGTGTTCTAAGAACAGGCTCATTTGTAAGCTGCCTCTTAGCCTCTGTTCTTGACGATAAAACACCCTTGGCTGTGTCTGCGTTTAGGAATGTAGCTTGCGAGCAGCCTGTGTCTGGCTCTTCCCTTGTTTGGTTGCTTTCAAAGGCCACTGTAAAGCTGAAAGGTGACAGCCTGACCCACTTTGCTACATGTTTTTTTTTTTTCTTTTCTTTTTGGTATGGGACAACTTCGGGTTTCCAACCGGGAGCCGCTCGAATGCACTTTACTATCTGTTTCTACACAAATCCAAGTTTTCAAACGCCCAGCCCCCAGCCAGCTCTTTCACTCTCACTATGAACCACCCATTCCTGTGGCTAGAACCTGAAAAATATTTTCCTCTGCTGAGGTTAAACGAATTAAGAAATATGGATTACTTTCAATACGATGGAAATTCTCCGGATACAAAAGCCAGAGAGTAAGACGGTCGTCTATTTTGCAGCCTGAGGGTAAAGCACAGAAAAAAAAAAAAAAAAAAGGGTACTTTGAAGCTTTGAGGAGGTCTTTGAAAATATTTGGTTTGGTTGCTTTAAAAAAAAACATGGCCGACAAGCTGAAGGGAAGGAAACCCTGCCGAGTGAGGGTGTGAAGATTTAAGAGCAACGGGTGTTATTGGTGGGGCACGAGGAAGGCGGGCATGGCCTAGGACTCAGGTTGTGTTGGAGACATAACCTCATGGCAGGGAGGAACACTTACAGTCAGAAACTGTAACACACTATTGATGTCATCAACCAAGCTGATATCAAGAGCCATCTCACTGCCAAGGATCTTTAACCGGATTTCATTTTCGAATCCACACGAATCGTCGTCTCTCTCTGGATTCAGCCCTGGCTTGACCTGATTTTCTGACCCTGAGTTAAGTGTCTTCCCTTTGACAACCTCAAACTCCAGTCTAGGCATGTAAACCCACTCCAGATTTTTGGGAAGGTTCTAAATTTTCCAAGAGTAAGGTTCTCTCGTTGCTTATGTAGGGACAACACCTGCTGAGTAGACCCATTTTGAGAATTAAACGAGATTAATACTCACAAAAGGATTTAAACCGAGCCTCCTGGTCTGGGCTCCTCGGCCGTTACACACAGACTTAAGTAAAGGCTGAAGTAAAGGCCCTGGCTAGGCTGGAAGGAGAAGCGGAAAGAGAATTACGTTCACGGTTCGTAAAATCGCTAATTATACAACGGGTCTGGTTGGAACTGCCATTTGGCTGCTTTTTCTTATTTAGAACGCATATTCTTGAATTTCTTAAGCTCACAGGAATTATGCAGATTTCCTCCATTTGAAAAAATTAAAAAAAAATTTTTTTAACGTTTATTTATTTTTGAGACAGGGAGAGACAGAGCATGAACAGGGGAGGGTCAGAGAGAGAGGGAGACACAGATTATGAAGCAGGCTCCAGGCTCTGAGCTGTCCGCACAGAGCCTGACGCGGGGCTAGAACTCATGGACCGCAAGATCATGACCTGAGCTGAAGTTGGCCGCCTAACCGACTGAGCCACCCAGGCACCCCTAAAAAAATTTTTTTTAATGTTTATTTATTTTTGAGAGACAGAGACACAGACAGAATGTGAACAGGGGAGGGGCAGAGAGAGGGAGAGGCACAGAATCCGGAAGCAGGCTCCGGGCTCTGAGCTGTCAGCACAGAGCCCGAGACGGGGCTCGAACTCACGGAGCGAGAGATCACGACCTGAGCCGAAGTCGGACGCTCAACCAGCTGAACCACCCAGGCGCCCCTCACCTACTTCTTCCATACAACAACAATTTTCATGAAGTCACAACCTCTCACATTCAGATAATCACCATTTGTAACTCAACTCTGTACAGACATATAATAAGCAAGTTTGCTAATAATTGTTACCTGTTGGCTGGCATTAACCAGAAACTGACCCTGAATTGCCCAATAGAGGCAGTGTACATGGGGGGCGGAGGGGGAGAGGGGGTGCGGGCAGGGGGCGGGACAAGCCAGGGCTGCGTGTTCTGTTTACATATCCTGTTATGTAGAGCAAATTGCATCACACGGTGAATATCGAGAGCAAAACTAAGTCAAGTATGATTTTTGCTTAAACACGAATACATTTTGGAAGGCAGTTTTGAAGGACGATAAACAGTAAATGGCATCATTAATGATGATTCAAATGCTTTACATTTTTAAGCTATGTGATGAAAAACAAGTAGATGGGGAAAGGGGAAGATGAATGTCAAAGAATGTTCATGGGACAATGTAATGACTAAACAAACCTGTCCTGTGAAATAAGCCTCAGGCCCAAATCATCATTTTATCTAAGTGCATGTTTTCCCTTAATTTTAGGATGTGATACTGTCCGATAGCAACGGGAGGAATCTGGTACTTTCCTGCTGCCCTCACTTTCCTGCAAACCACCCGTTTTGCTCTCTTTTAACTCACTCATAGCAGGCCCAATCATTTTTTCCACTTGAGTCTGTGTGTGTGTGTGTGTGTGTGTGTGTGTGTGTGTGTGTCTGTTTTCTTTTTCTAATTTAGGGCTTTGGGGGCACCATTTGGGAAGGGCTTTTATTTTGAATCTGTGTCCTCTCAAAACTTAAATGTTTAATTACGCAAGATGGTGCCTTCCTCAGGACCTCAAACAACCACTCCCTCCACCCACACCCATTTCTCACGTGGATCTGTTTGTTTTCAGATAGCAGTGTTGGTCTAAAAGTCACGCAAAGAACAGGGGTCTGTGATGTTAAAATATCTGTATTCTCATCCTGGAGTTGGTATTTAACCTCCCTGACTTTGATTTTCGTCCTCTGTGGCAGTGAGGACGTTCGACTCCAACGTCTCTCTCAGCTCTAAGAGCATTCTAGAATTCTAATTTTACTGTAATTCTCTTAGGATTCATATGATGCCGACTGAGAGGTCAGAGATGATCGTCACCGACTTCTGCCTTAGATCTATATATTCCTAAATACTGAAGTGCATATACCTACAGAGTAAACTGCACTCTCGCTCTCTCTCTCTCTCTCCCTCTTGAATTTACACTACTGGGGCTTTGCTGTACTTGTTGAAGAGGCTTCTGCTTTGTGTCAGCTGGTTTGCTTTGTTACCATCACCACGTCCCCCACCCCCAATATCCTGGTACGTCTCAGCTTCCCTCTGTGACCCTTCATCCATGCAAGCTTGAAAATTAGATTCAAATTGCTATCTGTATTTTCATTTCACTCTCAATATTGCAAACGTGCAAGCATGAACTAATTCTCTCAATCGAGCTCCATATTTACGTACCAACTCATTAAAAAGTGGCTTTAGCACCAGAGCAAGAGATCACGTATTGGAGCAGGAAAGCAATTTACTTGGCGAGTTCATTTGTGTATTCTCTCCAATGTCAGAGCAAAGGTTTGTCCTTGGGATAAGGGTGTTTTCTTGCCCCGTCTGGTCTCTGCGGCTGTCTGATTCCTCAATTAGCTGACACCTCTGTGCTGGTGATTTTATCCTGGACTTATTTAGTGGACAGACTAGAAATAGTCGTCCAGTGACTTGCATGCTGGTTTTATAGCATCGCTATAATCGCTGCCTAAGTAACCCTGCAAGGAGGCAGAAGGCAGAGAAGTGAAATGAGGCTCCCGGAGGGGGTGTGTTTGAGATATGCAACAATTTGCAAAGGGTAAGGAAGGGTATTGTGACAATTTTCATTGGAGGCCTGAAGTCTAAACAAAATTACAAAATCAAACAAGAATAAATTGGCTCTTGTATTATGTTCTGTGTTACAGAGCAGACTTCAGAGCCAGAGAATTCTGTGTGAAGTCTCAACTAAGAATGGTGTGTTTACCTTTTTCATTTCAAAACTATATGAGATTTATTTACGATAGGTTTTTGCTCTGCTGACATGGTTCCCTCTGCCCTTGGGCGTTAAAAATAAAATTTATTGTGAATTTTCTTTCTGATTTTCAAGCTAAAGCATTAGGAAAGTAAACCAAAAGGAAAAAAAAGAAAAAGAGGAGCGCCTGGGTGGCTCAGTTGGTTAAGCATCCGACTTCAGCTCAGGCCATGATCTCGCGGTCTGTGAGTTCAAGCCCCGTGTCGGGCTCTGTGCTGACAGCTCAGAGCCTGGAGCCTGCTTTGAATTCTGTGTCTTCCTCTCTCTCTGACCCTCTCCTACTCTCTCTCAAAAATAAACATTAAAAAATTTTTTTAAAAAAAGATAATCATGGACATTTTTCTATGACATTACATAATTTTCTAATGTATCATTTTAAGGGGTATATTATGTTTAGTTTTATAGCCATACTGTAATTTAATTAAATAATCCTCTATTTGTGACATATAAGTCATTGCCAATTTTCACTTTTTACTCTAGCATAGAATGGTGCAGTAAACTTCTTTGTACATCTTTTTTTTTTCCCTTTTATAGATCTCTATTGCATTCTTAGGATAAATTTCTAGGGGCACCTGGATCAGTCAGTTAAGCATCCAACTTCATCTCAGGTCTTGATCTTGCAGTTTGTGAGTTTGAGCCCCGCGTCGGGGTCTGTGCTGGTGGCTCAGAGCCTGCAGCCTGCTTTGTATTCTGTGTCTCCCTCTCTCTCTGTACCCCTCCCCCACTCATGCTCTGTCTCTGTCTCTCAAAACTAAGTAAACATTAAGAAAATAAATTTTTTTTAAGGGTAAATTTCTAAAAGTTGCATCATTGGCCAAAATTATATACACTTGCTGTTGTTGACAGTAAATTCCCACCAGCAATGAATCACTGTTATTTTCCTATAGACATTAACAAAACTAAGAATTATCATTAAAAACTATAGTAAATCAGCTAAGTAAAATATCCTGTTTGAAATGTCAGCTATCATTTTATTGATTTGTTAAGTTTTATATTTTTTATCTTATTGACCACTAGCATTTTTTGTTTGCACTTTTTTCAGGGACATTTTCGGATAAGTGTTGTATCTATTAAGATTTAACTTTAGGGCATCATATTCAAACATTCACACTTTCCCCACTCCAAATAAGTAAATGTTGGAGATAATATCCTTTAACTATTTCACATATTTTATACTTGAAACTATAATTTATGAGACTGTATTTTCAATAAGGTATGAAGAGATTTAATATTGATTTTTTTCCAAGTAGTTTAAAAATCACTGCGGAAACATTTATTGAACAATTTATACCTTCTCCACAAATTTGGAAAGATGATTTTATCATCTACTAAATATTTAAAAAATCCTAAATCTATCTCTGGGCCTTCCATTCTATTCCATCGTTTCGTCTGGTTTGTCCTGTAGCAGCAACATTATTTTTTCTACTTTAATTGTATAATATACTTAGAAATTCTAATTATAAATCCTATATATTTGTGTATTGTTTTTACTTATCTTTACTATATTTTCATGCTCTTTTAACATAAACATTAAAATATTTTGTAAACTCCTTTTCTTTACGGTATTTTTATTGGACTGTTATAAATTAATTTGTGAAGAGTTAACAACTGTCTAGGAGTAAGTCTTTGAACCAGGAATGTTCATCCATTCTAGTTTTCTCCTTTGTCCCTCTATGATTTCTTGTAGTTCTCTGCAAATATATCTGACATGAAAATTTACAGACCTGTTTGTATATGTATATTGCATAGATCTTGCTAAGACTGACCTTATTTTTAGTTGCACAGTGAATGGGATTTTTGACACTATATTTCTGTGATGTATAAAAATGTATATAATTCATATAGTCTATGAATTATCGTCTTTGGATTTGGCCACCTCTCCATAATGTATATAGAATATGTTTATGTGTGAAAGCTATTATTTTACATCTGGCCACTTTTTTTGTACACAGAATTCATATATTAATTACAAATTATGCTTATCTATTCATGAAGTTCATATTATTACGCAGCCTTCTCACCTATGAATAAGGGTTATCAGAAGAATTTGGTGACTATTATCTTGCCTCCATATTTATTCTGTGTAGAGCTGAAAGTTTTCCAAAAAAAAAAAAGAAAAAAAGAATATAGCAAATAAATCTGCACAGTCCTTCCTGATTAAATCAACCGTCTCCCTCTATAATCAGTCCCACTCATAAGTTAGTTTTTATCCAAAAAATATAAGATACTTACAAATTAAAAAAATTCATATATGAAATACTTAATACATTTGCTGTAATCACACATACCTTGAAAAATAATCTAATAATGATGACAATTATTTGAGTAAAGACAATAAAGCTAAGTATGTCTCATAGTTGGAAAGGAGCAGAAGGTACTGTGGGAAGTGACTACAGTCTAATGCAATAAATACCTCTGTTTTAAATAAGGAATTGATGTGGCTTGTTGTGCAGTCTAGAAAGGTTGAAATGGTTATTTTTGAAGCCAAAGAAATAACATTGATTAGTCTGCAATGCAAGAATACGTTGCAAATAACTTTCATACGGAATGAGCACTAAACGTCAGTAAACACAGGCACAATATTCACATAGGCTATGAATTATAGTCTTTGCACTTGGCCACCTCTCCAGAATGTATAGAGAGCATGTTTATATGTGAAAGCTTTTACTTTACATCTGGCCATTTTCTATGTACAAAGAATGCTTACATTATTGACTCTTTGAATCACCACTGATGTCTGAGCTCTGACACTTTTGACTGTAAAAATGACAGGTTTATTTTTGTCTTAGAATGTCCCCTCATTCTCCCCAAGGTCTGTCACTCTGTGATGGGGAGGTCAGTGAAGGGGTTGGAGCCCAGCAGCAGGTACACTCAGAGAGGCAGAGAGAGCATTTAGAATAGCAAGGTCCCGATTTCACCTTTCATTATTAAGTCTTCGGCGATTACATGTCATTGCAACAATCCCAGCGGCACGCAGCCTTTAAACAAAGCTGTGGCAACGTCCTCACACCCGGTTTTTAGCATTGAGTCTGTGAGCTCACTTAACTGAATTTTTCACTTTTCGGTTGGCGGCTGTGATTTCTATGTGGACTGATTTTTGTGAGTGCTTTCTTCTTGAGGAAAAAGAGAATCAGGTGTGGAAAATATTCAGGGTCTTTTTTCCCCCTCAGGGTACTTATTCCTTCTGCTTACTTGTTCCCTATCATAGAACTTTGGCAGAAATGTTCTCTCTGTCTCTGTGTGTGTGTGTGTGTGTGTGTGTGTGTGTGTGTGTGTGAAAATACAGTTTTAACTTGCTCTATAAGTAAAAACACCAATGGACTGGGCTCACTATAAGTTCATCAGTATCTATCAAAACTGTGATGATAAATTTTATATGTCAACTTGGTTAGGCGATAGTACCCACTTATTTAGCCAAATATGAATCTAGATGTTTGCCACAAAGGTTGTCTGTAGATGTGGTTAACATCTACAGTTAGTTGAATTTAAGTAAAGAAGACCGCTCTCAATAATTCAGGCATGCCTCATCTAATCAGCTGATGCCTTAAGAGCAATAACTGAGATTTCCCAAAGAAGAAATTTTGCCTCAAAATGGCAGCAACTCCCTAAATTCTGTGAGATCTGAAACCATAAAAATCCTAGAAGAGAGCACAGGCAGTAACTTCTCTGATATCGGCCAGAGCAACATTTTTCTAGATAGGTCACCTGAGGCAAGGGAAACAAAAGCAAAAATAAACTACTGGGACTACATCAAAATCAAAAGCTTCTGCACAGTGAAGGAAACAATCAACAAAACTAAAAGGCAACCTAGTGAATGGAAGAATTTGCAAGTAACATTATCTGATAAAGGGTTAGTATCCAAAATACATAAAGAACTGGGGCGCCTGGGTGGCTCAGTCGGTTAAGCCTCCGACTTCAGCTCAGGTCACGATCTCATGGTCCGTGAGTTCGAGCCCCGCGTCGGGCTCTGGGCTGATGGCTCAGAGCCTGGAGCCTGCTTCCGATTCTGTGTCTCCCTCTCTCTCTGACCCTCCCCCGTTCATGCTCTGTCTCTCTCTGTCTCAAAAATAAATAAACGTTAAAAAAAAGTTAAAAAAAAAACCAAAACAAAATACATAAAGAACTTTCACAACTCAACACCCAAAAAACAAATAGTCCAATTAAAAAATGGGCAGAAGACATGAACCGACTTTTCTCCAAAGAAGTCATACAGATGGCCAACAGACACATCAAAAGATGCTCAACATCACTGATCATCAGGGAAACGCAAACCAAAACTACAATGAGATACCAAAACTCACACCTGTCAGAATGGTTAAAATCAACAACACAAGAGACAATATGTGTTGGTGAGGATGTGGAGAAAAAGGAACCCTCGTGCACTGTTAGTGGGAATGCAAGGTGCAGTCACTGTGGAAAACAGTACGGAAGTTCCTCAAAAAGTTAAAAATAGAATCACCCTACGATCCAGCAATGACACTACTGGGTATGTACCCAAAGAATACAAAGACCCTAATCCAAAGGATACGTGCACCCCTATGTTTATGGCAGCATTATTTATAATAGCCAAGATATGGAAGCTGCCCGTTGATTGATGAATGGAAAAAGAAAACGTGATATATATATATATATATATATATATATATATATATATCCATCCAAAGGGTAGAATATATGTAACCCAAAAGGACCATAATTTTGAGTTTATGTAAGTAAACCATTATGATTTAATGAAAGTTGAGGCATAAAATACCTCAGGCCACAACAGCAGAGGCCTGGGTGACTTTGGAAGCATTCTTCCTATTTTTGTAAAACACGATCTTAACTGCACAGCCACACAAACTGATGGATAGCAGAGAGGAGGTCAGTGGAGGGATGGGTTAGATAGGTGATGGGGACTAAGGAGTGCACTTGTCTTTTTTTTCTTTAATGTTTATTTATTATTGAGAGGCAGCGAGAGACAGAGCATGAACATGGGGGGAGGGGCAGAGAGAGAGGGAGACACAGAATCGGAAGCAGGCTCCAGGCTCCGAGCTGTCAGCACAGAGCCCGACGCGGGGCTCGAACTCACAAACCGTGAGATCGTGACCTGAGCTGAAGCCGGACGCTTAACCGATTGAGCCACCCAGGCGCCCCAGGAGTGTACTTGTCTTGATGAGCACTGGGTGATGCAGGGAAGTGCTGAATCACTATATCATACACCCAAAACTGATATATCACTGTATGATAACTGACTGGAATTAAAACAAAAACTAAAAAACAAAACAAAACAAAACAAAAAAACAAAAAACAAAGCAAAACACAACTGCAGCAGCTCCTGTCCAAGTCTTCAGCCTGCTGACCTGCTCTATAGATTTCAGACTTGCTGGTCCCATAATCACATGGGTCAATTCTTTCAAATGAACTTAAATAGATAAACAGATTGACAGATGAAGATAAACATTACATCCTTGGCATCTGCGGCAGTCCTATTCTACGAAGTCCACACGAACGCTCAATTTGTAAATACTGACACGCTACTCCTAGAGGAAATACAGGGTTAAGTTCCTATAAGCCTCCGGTCACAACATTTTTGTCAATTAGTCCATACATAACCATGTTTTATGCGTGCGTGTGTTTCTGTCTAAAGCCATCTTATTTAACATACATTGTTGATTTGCCACCATTGAATTCACAGCCGACAGCACTGTATTCATGCCTGAATGACGCCCGCTTAACACACATATTTTCTCCATATGGCACATCACAGCTTTCTGTGCTTATAAATATTAGACAGAAATTCAACATGATGCTTGAGGATCACTTTAAACAGCAAAATGGCTTTCAGAAAGCACAACAAAGTGAAACATGTGGCACTAAATGGACCACAAAAAGGACACAAGAAGACAGAGCATCACCTCCTTTGACCTCAGCTGGGAACATGTATGGCAGGCGACTCAAATTTTCATTGTCTTATGCATGTCTGGAAATGACCACGAAAACATCACGAGTGTCGATTTGAGGGTCACCATTAAACTTCAGCAAGTATGTGAATTCACATATATGGAATCCACACATAATGTATATCACATGTATACACATATCCACACATCCTCCTGGTTATGTTTTTCTGGAGAACCCTGACTGATACAATGACCGTATCAATACAACCCCCAAGAAGGGACACTTCTATTTATTAATTATGAATAATTGAGTCAGCATAGAAAAATGAAACTAAAGCCTCATGAAAAATATCAACATCATGCCCCATTTAACAGTAGAGCTTATTAGAATTAATTCGATCATTACAAATGTGTACCTGCATTAAGGCAATACAGAAAGAGATTGAGCCTATGTTTATTACACTTCAACCTCTCATTTGGGGAAAAGATTTCAAGTTATTTGTTAGATATAAGTCCAAAGTCTTGGTTGTCAGCTTGCATTTGACCACTGAGATTACAGAACCCACTCACACTGGTTTGTGCCCGCGGATACTACACGTGCAGACAAACTGATTTGTGTGGTCTCTTTCATTCCTTTGACCAGTTGTCAACTATGAGCACTGCATGGAAGTATTCGCTAAAAGTCTTCTGTGCTTTATATATGTGGCCTCACATGTATTATTATTATTATACATCAATTAGAACTTAAACATATATGTGTTGCTGTATATCTGTGATCTACAACTTTTTTAGCCAGAAATACAACTTTTTAAATGAGATTTTGCAGTGTCAGTCTTACTCTCTTCCTCATTCCCTCCTACCTGTCTCTTCCTTACAAATACGATAGCCTCTGGCACATGTTTATCTAGCCTCCTCCGCCCCCACAATCCCTCCTTTTTTGGGACTCAAATAAAGTTTGATGCTTCAGTAGTCAACAGATAAGGAGCAAGAGCCTACGAACCAACTGGAATAGAGGTTTGTTTTTCAACAGCGGGAAGAATGTCCCAGTTCAGAACATTCTGACATATTAAGTGAGGTGCTGAAAGTAGTGTTTAGACTCTCTTTCTGATAAGTTGAATCAACCGGATTTGGGATCGCAGCTCTGTCTTAACAAATATCTTGTCTCTGGTTGGTGGTTGGTCTCTTTAGGCTGAAGTTAATAAAATATCCTAACATGACAACCTAGATTGATTGCTATGTTTAAAATCATAATAGCACCTGACGTTCAATTTGACCTGATAAATCTATCTTTCCAAGCATTATTGTGACTTCAGAGCAATGGAAAGTTGTGTCGATAAAATGTTCTTATCTTAGCAACCATAGATGCCTTCGTGAGACAGTGTATTTGGTAAGTTCCCCTCACACGACATCGCTGAAATTGATTATGCATATAACTTTATCAGGTAGACATGGCAGAGGAAGAGTTTCCATCAGAGAAAAAGAAAACCAGGAGAAGACTGTAAATCTGTATAAATGTCTTCGATGTACTGCATTCCTCCAGACCTCTTGATGGTAGCTACAGAAAGCTAACCTAAGCCTGGCACTGTTCTGAAATGGAATAATTATAGTCCCCATCTCACCAATTTGCTGTAAAAACTAAATATGATCACGATAATGTGGAAGGGAGCAGTCTGAGCAAATTTAGAGAGGAAGAAATTGCAGTGCATCTAAGTTCAGTGGTGCTGGGAGTGCAAGATTGAGTCTGGGAGAGGTCAAAGGAGGTAGCTGAGAGTCAGAAAGAAGTTGACCTATGGAGCACTCACGTGCCCTGCTGAAGAGACTCAGACTTTATGCTATAGAGGGTGGTGACCTGATGAGAGGGTCCAAATAAAAGGCAGCCCAACGATTAAATGTGTATTTTAAGTAGATCTACGAGGCCACTGTGCAGGGGCTGGATTTGAAGAGACATGACCAGGAGCAGGGAGGCCAGTACCTGGATCACAGCAATGATCCACAGCAAAGAACAGACCCAGGGCAGGAAGTGTAGGGCCAGAAAAGAGATGATGGGCTTTAAAATGTGTGATTGAAATGAGGGAGGAAGAGAAGGGGTGGTCAGAGATAACATACGCATTTCTATCATTAGTGTGAACTCAAACAAGCAGAGGGACTTGAACTCCACACAAAAGGCTAATGAGACCACAGTATCACTGATGTGCATTTTTAGCATTGAGCCTGCAGGACACAACAGATTTTATTCTCATTAAGTAAACTGCTTCTCAATTAAGCATCTGGCTTTGTAAAGGTTTGCATTTACCATGTATCGCACAGAGAAAAAGTCCTTAGAGCCTCATGACCTAAAGTTTGAATTCCCTTTTGGTCACTAATCATTGTGTGACCTTGAATAAATCAACCAATTTAACCTTAATTTCTTTAAATATTAAATGGTAATAAAAAAGAGGAGATATATGAAGGCAAGATGCAGAAAGCAAAAGCGATAAAAGTAAATATTATTGAGTCCTTAATAATTCATTTACTCCAGCGTGGACTTACCCCTAACACGTATAGAAATAAATTGGTAAAATAGGGGGTCAATAGAGCACTGTGGTCAAGAGAATGAGGTCTCAGATCAGACCAATGAGGACAAGATCTTGGCTCAATCATATCCTAACTGTGTGACTTCCTCTGTTACACAATCTCTCCATGTCTTAAATTTCATTTTTATATAATGGGAAGAATGGCACAAGCTCCTAGGTCTGATAGGAAGACTATGTGAAATGATAAATGTAAAGTGCTTTGAATATTTCCTAAAACCTAATATGCACTGAATAGGTATTCTTTGTTATTATGAATACATCAATTTATGTCTCTTTATAATATGTGTATATACAGACACTTATTTGGTCAGCCCACATGAAGTTGCCAATACGCAGCCATTTTGAAAGACAAAAATGGTGATGACTTTTAGTTCAGTATCTGTCTATCTATCTATCTATCTATAGATATACATATATATGCATATCTATATATATGATATTCTATAACAATATTCAATCTTACATGTATATATAAATGTATATTTATTTTAGTTACTTTATTGCTTCTCTTTTTGCACATCTTCTCAAGGAAACAATGGCTTTAGGACAGATTGGAATTAATTTGTCACTAAATTATGTGTGCCTACTCTGTTAAAATTGTAAGTGAAGCAGAAAAGAGTGTGGGCTGAAGTGGACAGTACCCCTGGAATCTAAGTTGGACCTGTGTAACCCCTGGACACGTTATTTAAGCTCCCCAGGCCTCAGTTACCTTCTCTACAAGATGCAGAAACTATACAATTAAGTATTAAATGAGATAATGCATACAGAGTACAGAGGCCAGAGGCCAAGCAGATAATGAGTACTCAAAAAATGATAGCTATTAGTACACAAATTGCTGATTGTTCACTAAAATTCCATTTTCTACTGAAAATGTCATGCAACCTACCTCCTTGCCTTCCCTGCCCTCTACCCTCCTCCCCTGACCTCTTCTTCCTCTTCTTCCCTCTTCTTTCCCTTTCCTTTAATTTATTTTCCTTTCTTAAAATTTTTTAAAGTTTATTTATTTATTTTCAGACAGAGAGAGAGAGAGAAAGAGGGAGAGAATGAGCAGGGGAGGGGCAGAGAGAGAGGGAGAGAGAGAACCCCAAGCAGGCTTGACGTGGGGCTCGATCCCACAAACTGGGAGATCATGACCTGAGCTGAAATCAAGAGTTAGACACTTAACCAAATGAGCCACCCAAGCACCCCAAATTTTCCTTCCTTTTAAATGATAAACCTATAACTGACTACATCTGAGTTTTTCTGGATCTATCCATCTCTCTATAGATCTATATAAACCTTTATCTATCTATAAATCTATAATATCTATAATCTACCTACCCATCTAGACCTTTCCCAGAATATAGCACATTATGTTTTGATTTTTTTTTTTTTTTTGAGTTTTCAGGGTGATGAGAAATCTGTGAATTTATTTTTGGGGGTATGATTTATATACACAATATTTCTTGTCATTCTAGAAGGGGAAAATAATACTAATCCAATTGTAATCTATGCGCCCTATTTTCCCCTCATTTGCTTGTAAAAAATATAACGAAATGTTGGAACTTTTGAGATCAATCAAGAGTGTTATACACAGTCCCTGTAAGAAAGAGTTGACTGAAGCCTGAATGTGCTTAAGAGTATGGCCCCAAAGAGGACAATTTGATTATGGCTAAAAAAGGAGGAATGCAAATTCAAGAGGCCAACCTTCTGGAAATGGTCATCAGTAGCCCTAACTGATGCATTCACGCCTATGTACAGTTTATCCAACTGCCCTGCCTCAGTCCATGAGCACAGCTGCGGTCACAGTGAAGTGCAGTGGCAAACGCACTCGCTTAAGAATCTTGGAGATTTTGTGTTTTCAGCTGCTAGGACCATGCTAGGTAAACACTGGGTGTGCAATAAACGGTGTTGAGGTCATCAAATGACTAGGAGGGACACTGGGCACAGCTTTAAGAGACGTTTTCCTCAGACCCATCTTCTGACCTCTCATTGGCAAGGTGGAAGGCGTGGGTGGAGATGTGTCTGAGGAAGTGTCTGAAGCAACAGAGGGAACCTCTGGACGGTTGTCTAAGGCAAAGGAAGGATGTTTTGAATGTGGGATGTCGCTGTTCTTTTTTTAAAGTTTATTTATTTTGAGAGGGAGAGAGCACGAGGAGGGGAGGGGCAGAGAGAATCCCAAGGAGTCTCCATGCTGTCAGTACAGAGCCAAATGCAGGACTCAAACTCATGAACTGTGAGATCATGACCTGAGCCGAAATCAAGAGGCAGATGCTTAAGTGACTGAGCCACCCGGGTGCCCCTGAATGTGGGCTGTGGCTGTTCTAACACAGTCCTGATACTGCTCTGAAGCAGGGCAGGAAAGGGGTTGCGAACGTGGACTTCAGGAAAAGGAGCACAGGAGACAGGAGGCAAAGAAAAAGAAAGAGAAATAAAAAAAAGAAAGAATACCTGAAGGCAATTAGAAACTGCATCTAAGGCACTGAAGGTGCATTTTCGTAAGCAGAAGAGAAAACCACTCTTGTTTGGTTTGTTCTGGTTTTGCCTGTTTGTTTTGGTTTTGCTCAATACAAGGGTGGGAGATATTTTTGCATTGGATTACAGGGAGAATTTAAGTTAATGAAAGAGTGAATATCCTAATGAATATCCCGAATTCAATACAGAATGAGTATAGTTCATACATAATCAGAGTGATTTTGAACAACATAAAACCTCCACTCACCCTACAATTTGGAAGCATCCCTGCAAGGGAACCATTAAGGGAAGCCCAGACAATGTATTATAAGGTGCTCCTGACTGAACCTGATCAAGAACAGAGCTGCCCAGGGGTTGAGGAAAGCATTAGTGACATTTTCTTAGCTGAATATCTCTGGGCATTCAGAACCAAATTTTTAACAAGATATATGCATGGTCAAAATTATGATCAGGCAGATCATGGGAGGGCAAATACAGCTAATCCAAATGGGCCAAAGACGAATGAACTAAAAAGTTGAGAAGGAAGGAGATCTGTGTCTGGCAGGCAGCAAAAGCAGGTTACCATGAATCGAACTCACCTGTCATCATGATCTTGTGGAATCGGTATATGTTCTCTGCTTTTCTTTGCTCTTAAGTTGGGAGTGAGAGCTTATAGCTTAGAATATGTTGATAATAGGACCGAGTCCATATGCATGTTGCTTAGACTTTTTGGAGAATGAATCACAGAGGAGGAAAGTATCCGTATAAATAACCCAGGCTTCGGAGAGAAAAAAATGGAGTAACTGGAGAAGTGAAAAAGGTAGGCTATTTCATACTTTTTAAAAAAAAATCTCCCAAGTAAGAAAGCACTTTGGTATTTCCACAGACGTGGATTCAACTTAAAAAATAGTCATGGGGTTGGTTCAGGGCTCCTCTCCACTTCTATCACTGCCTAAATGAGTCATAAATCATTTGACTGTATTTTCATCTATTTCTGGAATGGCAAAGGGATGAGCTACTTGAAGTGGTTATTGAGGATCCATCCATTTATATCAAAGAGAAAAAATATGAGATCCACCAGATCCCCTCCCAACCCTTTGCGCTATGGAAAAGCTATTCGATTTTGCTGGCCTCACTCATCAGTTAAAAATGACCTCAGTGCGAAAGCTGGTCTTTGCCAAATGAATATGGAAAATATTGACGTAACCACACGTTCTTCATCCAAAGAGAGCCGCAGAGCAATTGAGTTCCCTGTAACTCAGCAAATCTACCTTACCATTGGTCCTTGCCAGAGAACTTAAGAAAATGCTCACGTTACAATATATCCTGAGCATAGAGATAAAATTTAGGCTCCAGGGAACTGTCTCTAAGATGCCCATCTAGCTTCTTCCTTGGAATCATTCTTGAAAGACCGAAATGCAATCCTGTCTTAAGTTGATACCAACTTCGTTGGTTTCTTTGACGTCATGATTCAGGATTCTTGCAGATACCAGAGGTGCCTTTCAAACATAATTATAGCAATATCTAAAATCCTAGTGACTGGTCAAAAAATAATATGGTTGGAATGCGCATGTTCGGATGTCTGCAGATTTTCAACTCAACACTAGGTGTTAAAAATTTGGAATCCGGCTTCCAACCCCTGACCATGATGCTAAGCAAGTAGTTACAAAGTTTGTCCTACGGAATACAAGTTCCGTGATTTGCTAAAGAATATTCTGCGCAACAAACCATTTCCCTGTCAAGTTGGGAAAAGTTGCATCCTCAACTCTTCTTTTGGTGAGTCCCTATTTACACTGGTGTATTAAAAATGCTGCAGTAAAGAAGCCATTAATTTAGATTATTTCGGTATTTCTCAAAATCATTTCACCAGAGAACATTTCGGCTCATAGGATACATATTAACATCTTATTAAAAATATGCCACAGACCACAGTTTGGGAACACTTGCTAACGGAATCATGAAATCGATGGGATGTTCAAATTAGAATAAGTGAAGTTTCCTGGACATCCCAGTAATTCTTGTACCTCCTTACATTTGTACATACTGTTCCTTCTCCCAGAATGACAGTCTATCATTAGGAATCCACCCGCCCCCCCCCTCCCCAGCCCCATCCCTATGTTGGGTGAGATCTTTCAAGTCCCAGCTTAAAAGCAACTTCCTATGGGGAGCCTTTCCTGATACTTCGAGACTGCGTGGGGTGTCTCTCTTCTGATATTTCTTAACACTGTGACCTAGCTCCACATTAGCATTTAACAAGCCTTCTTACTTTTTTTTTTTTATTTGAAGGGATTGGCTGCACTTTTTCCCGATTGTAAACCGTAGTGCCTCTCCTAAGAACCTGTATACGGAATTGATAAATAAATATTTGAGAAACAGAGGAGTAGGAAAAACAAAAACTGTTCCAGGGAAGCAGATCCTCAGAGACACTGAACGGATCAGGAGGAGACACAGTAAGATCCCAGAGAGGTTGAGGGAATCAGAGGAAACCACAGCTTCCCTTTACCATTAGAAATTTATCCCAGAGAGAATGGCTATCAGGTAAGCACTAAAATGATGGAATTGGTTCTAGGGGACATTAAACTCTTGTTCATGTGGACAAGACAGCCCCGGGGATAATTTATTCACAAGTTCCTTACTAATCTGCTTTAGAGGGAAGCCATGTGGAGAGCTTCTCTTGGATTCCAAAGCAAACAGATGTTCTGTCTCCCACAATGATGCTGAGCTACTTATATTTCCCCCCCCTCGGAGCCAATAGTAGTACATAGTACAATAGGAATTTTATGCATTTTCATGGAAAAGCAACTACACCATTTACATAGTCAATAGACTGCAACATTTCTAGAAACAAAGCTCTATGAATGGAATTGCGGAAGTGATGTCCTTGAGGGAAGATGCTACCGCTCTAGGCTTCAGTTACAGAATTAGGGGCATTGTTCCAGGATCCAAGTGGATGCAGGGCTGGTGGCGAGATCCATCTCTGCAACCGGGCTGAAGGGTTTCTCCCTTCAAACAAGCTTCCGTTTGACTCGAATAAAGCACGGTTTGCTCTGAGTAAAGGTAAAAGTGAAGGCTCACATATGGACCTCCTCTGTAGCCACTAAAGCTCAGTGCCTCACCACCTCAGGACTGATGTATGATCATACAGGCTCCTAAGGGGTTCCTCAGCTTCCGCTTTCCCCTTCATTCTGTCTTACAAATAACAAACTCGCCGCCAGACTGTGCCTGGTTCACAGACCTGCTCTCTCACGTGCTACTTGTGGCATTTGTGCAGGTTCCCTGGCCGTTTTCTCAGGTCACAAATCTGGAAAATAGGGACGATGATAAGATCATCTACATCATCGGGCATGACGATCAAGATTCAATTAGTTATTAAGTGTCTGGCATGCATAACAGTAAGCAGTCACTAAATGCTAGCTATTATTAATTTCATTAGTATTAAAAAAAATTTTTTTTTAACATTTATTTTTGAGACAGAGAGAGAGAGCATGAACAGGGGAGGGTCAGAGAGAGAGGGAGACACAGAATCTGAAGCAGGTTCCAGGTTCCGAGCCATCAGCACAGAGCCGGAGGCGGGGCTCGAACCCACGGACCGCGAGATCATGACCCGAGCCGAAGTCAGACGCTTAACTGATTAAGCTACCTAGGCGCTCCTAAATATTACATGTTTAAAAGGCAGACCTCTCAGCTAATAGAAACTGATCTCTTTTTTTTTTAAATTTTTTTTTAACGTTTATTTATTTTTGAGACAGAGAGAGACAGAGCATGAACGGGGGAGGGTCAGAGAGAGAGGGAGACACAGAATCTGAAACAGACTCCAGGCTCCGAGCCATCAGCACAGAGCCTGACGCGGGGTTCGAACCCACGGACTGCGAGATCATGAGCCGAGCCAAAGTCGGACGCTTAACCGACTGAGCCACCCAGGCGCCCCTCAATAGTATTAATAATGTTAATAGTGTATCAGTCACAAAGCAGTATGCCACTCACTCCTCCTACTGAAAACCTTTTAGGATCTTCCCACGTCCAAACTCCTACCATTAAAAATACCCAACTCATATAATACGTTACATCCTACTCGTCCTTGATACTCAGTCTAAAGTTCGGCCTGAAGATCTCCTATGTATACCCCAAACCATACTTAGCTCTTAGCCCAACCTTGAGATCGTTGTACTTAATGGTTCCCTTTTTGTAATATAACCTTTCTTCTTTTTAACTAGTGGATTTCTAACTTTCCTTCAGGGTCTTTTCCAATGGGACTTCCCTGGCAAGATCATTCTCCCGTCTCTTTGGTCACGATATTGCATCTTGTGAAACAAACAAGACGACACTGAGTCACGCAACCACACAGGCGTGCACGCGCTCACACGCCCAAGTACTGATGTACATTTCACACAGACGTATCTCAACCCATCCACCTCGAAACTATGAACAAGGACACCATTAATCTTGAGAATATTAGAACTTCCTGATCTGCCCACGGTATTGTTGGAAACGATGATACACAACCCGCTCTATTTTCTTGTTCTGTTCTGTTAGTTGGCTCTTGTGTTACAGGCACTAATCTTACATGCTTTTTTTCCCAAACACTGCACCAACTGACAAAAATGAAGCCTAAGGAAGAGACAAAATAAATGGAAATATTACAGCACTCCTAGTAAAGGAGAAAATATCTCTCCTTTGTTATTATAGGCCTTGTTTGAAAACAGTGAAAAATGACATTTTAATATCTGAGAATGCTGCTATGATTATTTTATTGTTAGACTTGATCTTGTTTTATTGGGGCACTCTACATTAATTTTTCCCAACCTAAAAAGTGAAATCTTACTCTCTGACTCCTCCCCCATCTTCTCTGAAAATAATTACTAATTAGCTCCTTTCTTTTTTCTTCCCTCCTCTGTCCTATCTGTGATAGAGAATTTATGTATCTTTCCAGTTAGACGTAGAATTTTATTTGGGAAAGGGTTGTGGGCCATTTACCCGACTTTTTCAGAGTAAGGGGAAGAGGGTTTCTTCTATGGGAGTCAAGTGACCCTCTGGAACACAAGTCAGAAACAAGACAGTGAGTTCTAAGTCAATTAGGAAAATAATTTTCCTTACAGAGTGCTGTATGTACTACTTTCTGATATCTCAGCTTACATCCTGACACCTTCTATGAGGAGTCGTCTTCAAATACGGCTCACTCCTATGAGCTTTAAAGAACTTCTTTCTGAAGCTGCATAGTTTAGCAACTAATTATACATTGTCTTGCATTGTTCAGTCCCGTATTATAAGCCAGAAACCTGGAAATCATCCTTAAATCTTCCCACATTAAAAACAAAAATTAACTCCTTAAGATACTAGGTATTTTATGCCCTGTGTATTAGTCACCACCCCTGCATTATCACCACCACTACATTAGCTTAGAGTCTCATCATCAGTTCTCACCCTAAAGGCTCCCCAACGGGTCTCCCTGCATCCGGTCTGACTCAAATATATCCTCTACTCAATGGTTTTTCTAACTTACCAAGTTAATTGTGCCAATCTGCTGTTGGAAATTCATCGAGGGAGAATAAAACCCCAACATGGACCGTCCTACAAGACCTTTCATGCAATGGCTCTTGCCCGATGGCCTAGCCTCATCTCAAGTCAATACTATCTCCTCCCATGCTACACTCTTAACAGAATAATACACTACAGCAACACTGAAGTAGCTAAAGATACTGTAAGAAGGCAGCCGCACTCAAGCTGCTCTGTTGTTATGCATTCTGCTCTTTCTTTTTGAATGCTTAATCTTCCCCTCCAAGTCTTAGCTAAAGTGTTTCCTCCTCAGATAAAGCCTCCCTTGACCACTCTAGTGAAACTTAGATTTTTTTTTCTCTCATTTCCAGGACATTTTACGTATTTGCATTCTAACAGATTTCTTGCTATGCAACAGCGTTTGCAATTCCACGGTCTCAATTAGCGTGGGGACAAGCACTGCATTTCTTCTTGGCACAGCATCTAGGACACAGAAGGTATTCAACAAATATGTATAGGATAAATGAATATCATACCTCTGACCTAAATACACTGACTTGAAACAGAGGCCATGATACCCCCCCTCAGCGCCAATATTAGTGCTGAGTGTTTGGGAGAAGCTTATTAAGTACATTCCGGTAAAGACACTGATTTATTCAGGTCATAAGACATCCTTCAATTTTATCTCTTATATTTATCATGGGCTCTCCCATATAAAAAATTAATAAAAGTATGAGCGTGCAATGCTAAAGACAGAGTAAATGGCAGTATTACTAAAAGTTTTATTCTCAAGAAAGGTAATGTAATGATTTTCCACTCTCGAGAATCAGACAAATAGTATGATAGTGATTATAAATTAGTTGCTGTCGTGTTAGACTTTTAAATTATTGTCATATTTTTTCTCTATTATTCTACAATGGGAACAAATCATCCTAAGAACTGTGAGTTCTTTAGAAGGCAGACCAACAAAGAGACACCACTACCAACACCACCACCATCAAATAACCACCATCACCACCACCACAACCACCATTACCACCACTGTTATCACCACCCCCTCAACCACCACTGTCATCACCACTGCCACCATCACCTGCTACCTTCATCACCACCACTACACCCTTCATCAATAATTCAAACACTGGCTGCCAGCATATGCTAAAGTCCAGCCCAATTCATGCAAAGCTGAGTTCCCATTTGGCGGAACTATCAGCCATATTTTTTTTTCTCTCACAAGAAATTAAATCTGAGAAAATGCTAGAGGGAATGGAATCACTGGCCTGGAAAAGCAGAATTTTTGGCAAGCGGCAAACCATTATGTCACTGACAGAAGGAGAAAGAATAAATAATGGAAGTGCCACAGGCTATTGTTTCTGGAAATAAGATATATAAAGTAATAGGCGTTGTTATCCTCCAGGTTGGACAAAACAAGGCAGAGATTCAAAGGAGGACAGATGAGACAGGCCTAAAATGAACACAGATACCAGAAGCTTCCCTCAAGGTGGAAGTAGGAGAGGTTTAAGGAATAAATAAGGATTTTATTCTCACGTAAAGACAATAATTCCTTTTGCTTTATCTGCAAGTGGATTTATGTGCTTCTGAAAGATGGCCTTTATTGAACTTTAGGAAAGAAGCCAGGGTAAAACAGAGTCGTGTTGACATTCTCCAAAAGGACTGTGTTTCTTTTCCTCTAAGGCCCAGTATGTAGAATGTCCAAATATCAGATCAATCAGGAACAGGACAGTCAAACCATTTTGCCCTTTTTAGAATCATGGAAACAGAGCATCAGTTTTCAAATAGTTAAACAGAGAGTTTGCAGGTTTTACCACTGGTTCCTCTTTCAGAGATTAACACCAAAAATACAGATGCAAGTAGTGGATGCAGGGGAAGGAAATGAAGGAAAAAAAAAGATCCTTTGCTTGTAAGGAACTCAAGATTCTTTTAGTTTGTCCTTTGGTTCTAATGCAGAACTTTATCAAAGTCATAAAAGAAAGATAGGCATCACCAATTGCTTCTGTCAAAAGTAAATCTATCCTCTTCTATTTTATATTTTTTCCCCTGGGTCTTTTTAACTACAGTCTTTTCTGTAATATTTTCCCCAAGCTTCTTCAGCATACCTTTAAGTTATTCACCTAGATACAGTGAAGTCATGGGGTCTAGACTATGAGATACAGTTAAAACAGTGCTGGAATGGGGTAGGACCCAACAGAGTCCAAATCTAGGTTGGCTACTCTCTGACCTTCTACGGACTTCTGTTCTATCATCTAGAAAATGAACAAGTTAGTCTAGATGATCTTTGAGATCTGCTCCTAATTCTAATTTTCCCAGCTTCTATGCTGGCAGATTTCGGCAAATGTCTTGAGAAACAATTCATTCAACGTTCAATATTTTTTCAGTGCTCATTATTGCCTGACACTGGGTTATGTTTAAAGTGAACCAAGGAGATGGAGAAGAAGAGTAATTAAGTTTTCTTGCTTAATTATTCCAGTTATTTTCCTCACATCTTTTGAAAGTTAAGGAAGCTAGAAGAACATTATATTCACCTTTCCTCTCTGGTTTCCAAAAGAAACAGGAAGGAAAGATGGTGATCTTGGGCTTACGGCACAACTGACATTTCTGAGAGTCACCAGTGGGGCAGGCGAGGAAGGCAATCTAACCGTAAAGTTATAAAGAAAAAGGTAAAAAGAGAAAAGGCCTTTTTCTCTAAGATATTTACACAGGAGTTTTAGGAAGAGTCAAACATTTTGAGACACAGATCACATGGTGGAGAATTATAGTTAGCCTGCCAGCACAAAACAGGTGGTCATTAAATGTTGCTGAATGAGTGAAGGTGAATCGAACCAAAAATTATTTTTTTGAGATGTATGTGCTCATTCCAAAAAGCCTAAGACACAGTCTCTACATTTAACAAGAATTACAATGCAGTCAGGGAAGAATTATACACCCCCCGCAACCACACTGTCACATGAAGGTCAAATAAAATACAGAGTTGAGACTGTTTAAGTAAATAATAATAAACTAAAGATGGGTAGGATACAAAAAATAGGGGAGGGCATATCTTGCAAGGGAGTCATGGCAAAAGAGTAAATGAACAGATTTAGTTGTAGAAGAATTAAGTAAAGGAGATAAAGAAATAAAACTAGAAATACAGTTTGGAAGCAAACCATAAAGATATACTTTGATATGGACTGAATATGTGTCCTCTGTCCCACCCAACTTCCTATGTTGAAGCCTCATCCCCCAAGTAATGGCATTTGAGATGAGGCCTAGGGGCCTTCATACCTCACTATGGGATTAGTGCCCTTATACGAAGAAACACCAGAGAGTTTGTCCTCTCTCTGCAAGTTAGGAAGAGAATCATCAGCAACCAAATCGATGGGCACCTTGCTCTTGGAAGTCCCAGCCTCCAAAACTGTGCGGAAAATACTGTCTATTGTTTGAGCCATCCAGTCTATATGGTACTTTGTTACAGCATCCCAAGTTGATTTCATCCGATAGCTCATGGGAAACATTTGTTTTGAGACAGTGGTTTTGGAAAGATAGCAATAATTAAAGTAGCACTTTGAAAGATTAATGGGCTAAAAGGGTGCATGTGAGTTTACGAGAAATAAGGACGCCCCAAACAGAAGGAAGATAAACTGGTGGCTGTGCCCCGTTAGAAGCCTCTTGTAAGAATGAAAGGGGATTATGTAATATTTGTGGGAACCAGAACACAAAAGAAAGCACTGAGCAGGCAAGAGAGAAAGGCCTAGTCACAAAACAATACATAAAACCTGATGGGTGGTTCGGGGATGAAGTTACTGGAATCAAGTGGGACACCTGAGATGGATGCTTTCAGTGTCCACAGCTGAGCCAGGTCCAGAGTCAAAATTGGATAAGCGGTGGGTCAAGAGTTTGGAGGCACATGGAAATCACAGTTCAAGGCAAAGTAGCAATGAGGCAGATACTCAGGAGTCAGATGGATCCAAGGGGAGAAACAAACTTCAGTCTAGGGCCAGACAGAACCCAAAGAAACAGACAATTTGGGATTGGAAAATTAGAAGGCACTGATAGATAGATAAATGTTCTATTGTTTAAAATATTCATGAAAAGTCATCCCTCAGTTGCTGTTTGAACGTTTCTAGTGCTAGGAATTTTTCAAGTATGGAAGTAGCTCATTCTACTTTTGGTACAGGCCTAATTATTAAGAAGTTATTCTTTATTCTAAAATAAAGTCCACCACCTGTTCTTAAGGAAAAAAAATGACCGTAGGTCTGTTTTCTGCAAATATTTAAAATGTTTAACTTCTACATAACATCCCCTCAGATAACTCAAGCTGACGATCTTGTCTCTTTCTAAGCGAAATATCTCTGCTTCCTTCAAACATTCCTCATATATCTTAGATTCTCTATTATTATACATAGAACTGAATATAATATTCAAATAGGCTCTGATAAGTATGATTATTACTGCTCTTCTCCTGAGCACAATATTTCCATTAATTTTCATCTGATCGATCATATGATGCATTGGGTGTTATTGGTTTATGTTAATGGATACTGGATCAAGTTAGAGCAAAGAACATGATGTTTATCCTTCTTCTCAAATTCCCATGCTGTAACATAAATGTGTGTGTTCACATAGCAGAGCTAGAAAGCTATTGGTAGTTCCAGAATTTTACAAAATTCTTAAAGGATACAAATATTTGGGATCATATCATCAAAGAAAGGAAATCACAGGATAAGATTACTCAGAGTGTAAGTGTAGTTTCAGGGAAACTCTAAGCTCACAGCATGGACGCAGGGAATGAAAAGGGGTCCAGGAATAGAAAGGGAGAAGGTTAGGACAAAAGTCTACCAGAAATGACAGAAACATAGTACAGAAATAACATAAGGAAGGAAGTAATAAAAGAAAACCAGAAGATTTGTAGATCTAAATAAAGTTTCAGTCCTTAAGTTGGAAGGCACTGATGTGTGTTACGAAGGATGTATTTGTAGTCAACTTGTAAAATGTGCAGCTTTTCTTTATATAAATTAAGCCAGATCTACTTGCCTGCACATAGACTGCTGATATTTTGAACCAAGTCTTGGTTTAATTTGTTTATTGTTCCATATTGTCAAGATCTTTTTAAATTCTGACTACGATACCCATTTGCTTTTCCTTCCTTATTTGCATTATTCACAAATCTACTAACCACGCCCACCTTGTCATCAATGCGTTGATACAACGTTAACAGGCAAAATTTCGCAACATTCTAATTGGAGATGTGAACCTTTAAGGCCCCTCCAAGGAGTAATTAATTAATCGCTTCTGCATAAAAGTGTTCAATCAGTTTTGGGCTGCACTTTACCTTCCCTACCTTCCACAGCCACAGACACAGGTCCTGAAAAATGGTGCCAAATGGCTACTTATGATCAAAATGTACAAGATGTCTGATGTTCTTTTCTTATATCTGTTCAGAAAACTTAATGAAGCTTTTATTTATAGTCTTATGAATTCATGACTGTTCCCAGTCATCACAGGGCCCTAATTTTCACATGTGCATTAAGTCACCAGTCTACACGTAAAGCTTGCTCCTGACGGACAGCAAGTTCACCAGCGGGGTAAGTTCTTAAATTCTTCTTTTGCTGCTTGGTGAAATCTTGAGCTAACGTTTTCATCTTCCTGGTGTTACGACACTCCTTTCATCCTACAGCACCGCTCAAGAACTTTTGACACTGATTCCACAAACACATCAATAAATTATATTTTAGTACCTAGATTTAGTTTCAACTCCAAACAAAATTAAAATAGCGGGGGCCAGGTCCTGAGTGTATACAGTCTGTGCGATGAAAGCAAAGTACAGATCGGTTGAGTGTGCTGCCATTTGTCTCAAAAGCACAAGCAATTTTTATGCAAAGTTCAGAACTTGTGCAGAATTATATACAGAATCTTTTGCAATGGTTGCCTCTCTGGAGGGAAACTGAGAGGACAATAGGCTGGCGTGCAAATGCAGGCAAAATACTGTGTGACAACATGAACCTTTCCAATGTCTATCATGTGTATCTATTCCTTATTCAAAGGAATGTTTTAAACTGAAAACAAAAAATCTCTACTGACTCCCAGGTCTTTGGACTTTGGGAACCAATAAAACTTAAAAATAGGAGCTAACATAACATTGCTAATTTTTTATTTTGCGACACAAGGATAACTAACCCATGCCGTCAGCATCATTTCATTAAAACAGAAACAAAAGTATGTGAAACCGGAAAACAAACAAACAAATGATGAAAGTAATATCAGAATAAGAAGCTCTGTTAGAGTTTTAGAAAATAAGTTCAACTGAATTGTTTTATTATTATCATTTTGTAGAAGACAAACATTTAGAAGCCAGTGATTCAAACCAGAAGACTTTCTCAGGCTAACTTGTCCTTCTTTGGCATCAATTATTCTTCTGCCCTTTCTGGTTTGCCATATATTCTCCTTAGAAAAATGTGGAAGCAAAACAGTATTTTTGGAGTTCTACTTCCCTTTGGTAATCTGAAAATTATACAGTATTCTAAAAGTCAGGGGACCTAGCTTCTCCTCGAGCTTCCTCAAAATAAAGGCTTCAGGTTGTTTTTCCCACCCATTTTCACCCTTTTTTTCCCCCCACATCTTAGTTCATTTAGGTATTTTCCCTCCATATACTACTCCAATGATTCCAACATGCCATTGTTTTGTATTCATCTTGGTCTTTGTGTCTCACGTCCCAGTTCGTATATGTATCGTAAGGTTCCCTTTAACACATGAACCCACTGTAATAACTGTCTGTGGCTGGACACGGGGGGCTGATTCCACTGTCATATGGGCTCAGATGAAAGTTCCTTTTGCATTCATTTGGGTGTCTGTAGGAGCTTCTCTTTCTTTTTAATTTCTCTTTTAATTAGACTGTCCTCGTTTCATTTGTTGGACCCCTCCATTTATTTTGAACTATTTCTTCTTGTCGAGTAGCTGGACATGCAATTTTACTGCTGCTTCCTCTTCTGTTTTGACATTTCCTTTGCTCATTAAAATGGCACAGCCTCTCCCTCTGCCAATTTCTTTTTGCTTTTGTGTCACCGATCAGTGTGCCTTGGCCAATGAGAAGTAAATCCAGAGGAGCCAGTCCATTCTCCACTTCTTCAACTCCTGAACTCTGCAGGTGACAGTAAAACAAGACATTTCCTTTCAGATGGCTTCCATTTGGCAAAAATTGAGTCGTAACTGATATGGAGATGTTTGAATTCCTTCGTTCTTAATATATGCTGTTTCTGTAGCAGTGTGGACACCTGGATTAAGAAAGCACTTTGACCATGTGGTCTGTATAAACCATCGTAAACACTACTGCTTCTGTTTCGCTATTCATTTGTCATCGTTTCAAAGCTCACCATACTGCCGGGTGCCTGGGTGGCTCCGTCAGCTTGGTTAAGTGTCCGACTCTTGATTTCGGATCAGGTGAGGATCTCCCGTTTCTCGAGTTCGAGCCCCGCATTGGGCTCTGTGCTGACAGCACAGAGCCTGCTTGGGATTCTTTCTCTCCCTCTCTCTCTCTGCTCCTCCCCTACTTGCTCTCTCACTTTCAAAATAAATAAAACAAAACTTAAAAAAAAAATTCACTGCCTCTCTGCATTAATTTATAGATTTCTATACTTTAAAATTTTTTTTAATGTTTATTTATTTTTGAGACAGAGAGAGACAGAGCATGAACGGGGGAGGGGCAGAGAGAGATAGGGAGACACAGAATCGGAAGCAGGCTCCAGGCTCTGAGCCATCAGCCCAGAGCCCGACACGGGACTTGAACTCACGGACCGCGATATCGTAACCTGAGCTGAAGTCGGACGCTTAACCGACTGAGCCACCCAGGCGCCCCTAGATTTCTATACTTTAATATAATTCTTTGTTTTAGAGATGTAACTGACAAATTCTTTTTGTTTGTGGAGCTATAACTGATATACAACATTATATTAGCTTCATAATACATGTATGTATATTAGACATACAACATCATGATTCAATATCATACATCAGCATCATAATAATTCAATATCATATATCAATATCAGAATAATTCACTATTATACTTTAATATCATTCTTGACGTAGAAAGTCCCCCATCCATATTACACCTGTTTTACTGAAACAAGGTACGGCCTCTGTGGCATTGCGTCAGCACTGACTCTTAGGCAACAAGTTTTCCAATATCTGTGAGATTCTATGACACCCAGAAAGTATTCTGTTCCAATTATGTTTCAGTGTTTCAGAAGGTAAAAAAGCTTAATTGCGATTAGTTTTGGTCACTCTTACTAAACTCCACTTATTTTATTAAATGTAGTTTTCCCACTGGTCAGAAAGGAGAGGTAAAAAAAAAAACAAAAAAACAACAAAACAACTGAATAGATGTTACAGAGAGAAAAGAGACCAATTCCATGGCTGCCTGTGCTGAAGAGTCAAAACGACAGTTATACTCTGATTAAGAGCCCGTGAAGAAAGGGACAATTCTATCTTAATGGACTTTTCAGCTCCTTTTTTTTTTTTTTTTCTAACTGCAAAGGGAAAGGAAGTAGAAACCTTGTATGTCTTGTGGGAGACTGGACAAAGAAAGAAGAAAACATTTGGCAATGCTCACTGGTCTCGTAATATTTTTGGGTATTTTTTGCAGGCAGACAATTGAAAACTGGTTTGCTTCCAGCCCTTAAACTGCCAAGGCCGACAGAAGACCATAATACGAAACATCCAGGCAGCATTCAGAAAGCTCACAGAGATCACAGAATGTCAAGATTTGGGTTAGTCTTCATTGCCTACAAAATCTACAGGGGAGAAAGAGTTAAAATCTATAGAAGAAGCTGGAGTCGAAGTGTTCTGTTACACAGCGATCCTCTATAGATTATTCCATAGAAATGTTCTTAATTTGTTCCTAATCCTCTTGGAAAATATACATTGATGCGTAGATATATTTACCCATTTCTTAGAGATTGCCAGGAACAGATAATGAATTAATTATTTGAAAATTATGTTCTCATGTAAATGTTACACTGTCAGAATTTACTTTTTTTTTGCACGAAATATTACCTGGGGAGGAATTAGTTGACCAATTATGCCAACTGGTCATACATTTTGGCCAACATATATGGCACAGCAGCAGAGGGCCAAACTTTTAAAACAAGAATTTTCCACAAAATAAAATGTATTAAAAATTTCTTTTAATTTATTTCATCCATGGACTCAACTAAACAGTGCGGTGTGCAAAGACGAAGTACAAGAGGGAACCCAAGTGCCTCTGAAAGGAGAGGCTGTTTCTGTTACAACATCTGGGACCAAGTCAGAAACCTGGGTAAACTGTTAGAGCGGCAGTCTGTCCAGGTCTGTGTGTAGGCACTGGTTCTCAACCCCAGAAGCACGTTAGAATCATCTGGAGAAGTCTTTTAACTAATGCCTTTTCCCGGGTTCCACCCAAGTGACTCTGATTTAACTGTTCTACCGTGGGATCCAGGCATCAGTGTTAGGTGATTCTTAGGTGAGACCAGGGCTGTGATCCCTCGTTAGCGACACCATACCTCTAGGTATGAACAGATGAGCCCACAGCTGATCTGTCTAAACTAGTTTAGTGGGGAATTGTGCCTCGAATAAAGAAAAGTCAATGTCATCCATTAACTTCAGCACGTTCTTCCCTAAGTTTTCATCCTTGAAAACAAAACATCTGAGATCCTGCAGCACAGAGCTCTTGTGGGTCAATTAACTTCCTCCTGAGCTCCCATCCTCCTTTTTCAGGCAAAGCATCCATCACCCACTGTGAGGTAACCATCGCTCTACTCCTTTGCTCCCCTGCATTCAAGTTCTTTCAAGCTAGGGATCACGTTTTCTTTAACTCCCTTTTTCATTCCCTATCACTATGCCCACACCAAGTGTCGGAGATAGACACTTATTCCATAAGTATATTAATTAATGGAAACATAAAGACATGTGAGGCGTCAGGGGTCTCCATTACTCTGGGTATTCCCGTTTTATTTTTTCTTTCTTTTCTTCTGGTCTAGACTTTCTGCTCTCTTCCCTCCCTTTTTTTTGTTTGTTTTTTGTTTGTTTGTTTGTTTTGCTCCTCTTGAACTCTTGGACAAGGTTTTGCCTCAAAAGAAATTTTCTCTCTCTTTTTCCCTGCTCCACTTCGGCTCCCTTCTTTCATTCATCTATGTAATATCACAATCCAGTTGTATTAAGCTATGCTGTGACTTCTATCTTCAATTTACCTGCACGTGGTGAAGTTCTTTGGAAAGCAAGGGCTATATCTTCATCAGAGTTCCTACTACTGTGTAGAGAATCATTTCGGTCCTTAATAAATCCTTGTTGACTTTCAGGGATTTAATTATTTTTCTGCGAGTGAACTCTGAGTCAGTTGGAGGCGGCTTCTCAGGAGTACAGAAAGTGCTTTGCATAAATGTAGATTTTCATGAGACCTTTACTGGCTCTTGTAACCCGGTGCTGCTGTTTACTCCCCATACAATGCCATGCTCTAGCAGATGAAGCATATCTTGTAAGTTTTGTGTTGTTTTCCAAACCGCTTCTAAGGAAATGAGATTTTTACTCTTCCAAAAATTGTACTTCTCCATGAACTTTGAATTGAAAGGATGTTTTCACCTTCTGAATATGAAGGGCCTAACAGATGACCCCTGAGACCATGGCGTAGGCTTTCTGTTCTTATTTAGAGTTTATCTAAATTCACCTAAATTTCTCTTCCCCTTCCCCTACCACTCTACCCTGCACCACCCATTCACCGGACAATAATATTGTTACTCCAGAGTTTTTAAAACGTGGCTATATGCCCCTCAGTGTAGCCTGAGACCCTATTATCTTCTACAGATGTCTAAAAAAGTTCACTGAGAAGCTATTTTTATGTTCATGCCCCGGACCCTGGACCTTTTTTGGGAATGGTCTGATGTCACATGAACAATGGTGACCCAAGTCCTCCTCCTTCCTCCCCTCCTTGCCCCGCCCCACCCCACCTGGCCCTGCCCAGCCTGGCCTCTCCCCTCCACATATAAATGGTCAGCCTTCCTGTGAGTTCCTTTCTGCTTCCTTCTCTTCACATTTCTTTCCCTCTATCTTCCATTCATGCTTGTTTTCTGGGCCCCTTTTCCTACCTCTTTTCTCTAACAAAATGTATTTAGATACCTCTCTCTGTTAAAAAGTTTGAGAATTTACTCACCAATAAACTTATATAATTGATTAAAAAATGAATAAACATACATCTGCTACTGTACTAATTTTTATATTAAAATATGCTCCGAAGTATGAATCTTACAGATTGGGAAAAGAGTAAAAAAAACAATATCTTAAAATACTACTTTCTTTTTTTTTTTTTTTAATTTTTTTTTCAACGTTTTTTATTTATTTTTGGGACAGAGAGAGACAGAGCATGAACGGGGGAGGGGCAGAGAGAGAGGGAGACACAGAATCGGAAACAGGCTCCAGGCTCCGAGCCATCAGCCCAGAGCCTGACGCGGGGCTCGAACTCACGGACCGCGAGATCGTGACCTGGCTGAAGTCGGACGATTAACCGACTGCGCCACCCAGGCGCCCCTAAAATACTACTTTCTATATTTATTAACTGAACAGAAATATTTTTGTTTTCATTAAAAATATACAATGAAGGGACCTCATCAAAATAAAAAGCTTCTGCACAGCGAAGGAAACAATCAGCAAAACTAAAAGGCAACCAACAGAATGGGAGAAGATATTTGCAAAGGACATATCAGATAAAGGGTTAATATCCAAAATCTACAAAGAACTTATCAAACTCAACACACAAAAAACAAATAATCCAGGGAAGAAATGGGCAAAAGACATGAATAGCCACTTCTCCAAAGAAGACATCCAGATGGCCAACCAACACATGAAAAAATGCTCAACATCACTCATCATCAGGGAAATACAAATCAAAACCACCTTACACCTGTCAGAATGGCTAACATTAACAATTCAGGCAACAACAGATGTTGGTGAGGATGCGGAGAAAGATCTCTTTTGCATTGTTGGTGGGAATGCAAGCCGGTGCAGCCACTCTGGAAAACAGTATGGAGGTTCCTCAAAACACTAAAAATAGAACTACCCTACAACCCAGCAATTGCACTACTAGGCATTTATCCAAGGGATACAGGTGTGCTGTTTCGAAGGGACACATGCACCCCTATGTTTATAGCAGCACTATCAACAATAGCCGAAGTATGGAAAGAGCCCAAATGTCCGTCGATGGATGAATGGATAAAGAAGATGTGGTATATAGATATATGTATATATACAATGGAGTATTACTCAGCAATCAAAAAGAATGAAATCTTGCCATTTGCAACTATGTGGATGGAACTGGAGGGTATTAAGCTAAGTGAAATTAGTCAGAGAAAGACAAAAATCCTATGACTTCACTCATATGAGGACTTTAAGAGACAAAACAGATGAACATAAGAGAAGGGAAACAAAAATAGTATAAAAACAGGGAGGGGGACAAAACAGAAGAGACTCATAAATATGGAGAACAAACTGAGGGTTACTGGAGGGGTTGCGGGAGGGGGGACGGGCTAAATGGGTAAGGGGCATTAAGGAATCTACTTAAATCCTTGCTTCGCTATATACTAACTAATTTGGATGTAAGTTTAAAAAAATAAAAAATAAAGTTAAATTAAAAAATATATATATACAATGAAAGTATTTGTAGTGGAAACAACTTGGTTGAAGACACATCATTTTAAAAGTATGTTGGGATAGCATTTTAAAGGACAGTCATTTGAAAGTTTGGTTCTAAGCTCGGTTTAGTTCTATACTTGTGCAACTGGTTTATTGAGTCTAACCCAGTGAGCTTTAAACATGAAATAGTAAATATTTTGTTCATCATTGACCCAACCATGCTTGGTAAAATTGTTCTTTAATGTTATCTTAGGGAGATCCCAGATGGTCTCAGTTACTGTGATGGCCCACTCCACTTTAAGACATGCCTCATCACCAAGAGGGACTGTATCTCTGGTTTCTGAGTAGGGCGGGGTCCTGACTACTTGATTTCGCTCCTACTCAAGCACCTTGGAATGAGGGGGTGGGGCGTTCCGGTCGTGGGGCTGGCTTTCCCACTTTGCCCAGGGTCTTGCTCCTCTCGAGTGGGATGAGTCAGAAGAAGAGAAGAGGGAAAGAGGAAATTCTCTGGCACAGTTTTTTATACCTGAACCATGTACGAGGCTTCAGGCTCATTCCATGGGCTTCTGGCAACCTCTGTTAACATGTCAGTCTCTGTGTGGATGATGTGGGTGGTTTTCTAAGGCAGTAAGCCGCTTTATTCTAGCCCTTTCTATCCCCCAAGACCCAGTTATAGAGAAGCAATCTTGTCTGTCTTTGGCCACTGGCAATAGTTCGCTCCGTCTCTTCTCGGGCTGAGTGCCTCAGTGGTCAGTGGCCGGGCTCCAGGACACCCACACAGGTCCTGCCCTGCCTGTGCTGTCTGCTCCCCTGAACCTGGAGCCGCAGGAACCACGGGGACAGTGACTGTACTACACGAGGCATCGAGGAACTGGGGTGGGGTAGCCCCCATCCTTCATTTCATCTTCACTGTTTGCTCTAGTCCCTTATCATCCACTTCAGAGATCGCCAGGAAAATGTGGGCCCTGGTGTCTGTGACTATGTTTAAGTACATCTTCCACATTCTGGGGACACTGTAAAGATCTCCCAACAATCCCATCATCAATGTCCCTATTTCCACTCCGATAGATCTCAGACGGGGCCTGTAGGACTGGCAATCCTAGAACCTGATATTGGTACCCACATCTCTCAGGCACCCTTATGTCAATGAACAAATTCCTTGTTACTCCCTCACCCAAATCACTTATCCTGGGTGGAAGCCTATAGGCCCCTTTAAAATGTGAACTTTAGGGCCACCTGGGTGGCTCAGTTGGTTAAACATCTAACTCTTGATTTCAGCTCAGGTCATGATCTCAAGGTTCATGGGATCGAGTCCTGCAGCCTGCTTGGGATTCTCTCTCTCCCTCTCTCTCTGCCCCTCCCTTGCTAGCGCATGCCTGTGCGTGCATTCTCTCTCAAAAGAAATAAGTATTTTTAAAATGTTTAAAATTTATACTTTAGGATATATTTTATTTATTTTATTTTATTTACTTTGGGATATATTTTAATGTAAAAATTAGTTTAGTAGTAGATGCATATTTACTTGGTTATAAGCTATATACATTTATTTGTGGGTGAATTCTCAATTTTATGTTTAGCTGAAAGATGTGTAGAGAGAACACCATTAGAGGAAAGAGGGTAGGGAAGGAGTGCGGAAAAGAGGGTAAGAGGAAGGTGGCAGGAAGACAAGGTGAAGGGGAGAGAAGAGAAAAGGGGCGAGAGGAAGAGAGGTCAGGACTTGGGTCACCGTTGTTCTTGTGACACTGGGTCCTACCCTAGAAGAGGTGCAGGGTCTCCAGGGCACAAACATAAAAACACTCTCTCAGCCCCTTTTCTGGACATCTTTCAAAGGCAAAGGAACAACTGAGACGGGCAGACTAGACTGAGTGACACACAGGTTCTTAATAATAATGATAATAATAATAATAATAATGCTGTCAACTGAAGACGCATTGAGGACACAGCAGGTGGCTCACCTCTGTCCTATCCCCATGAGAAGACTGTTTCGGGTCACTGGTGTCTCTTCTCCCCCTGCCCCCCAGGACTTCCTCACCTGTTCTCACTTTCAGCAGATGGCCCTGTCCCTTGTTCTTACAATGAGAAAACAGAAATTAATGAAAGGAAACGTCCACATGCTCCCACTGTGCATTTAACAGCTACGAGCATCAGAGCATCTCCTAGCATGCTGCTACCAGAGATGACGTCCCTACATCCAAACCAGGGACAGCGTCCCCCTCATTCAATAGGGTTCCATCTTTTCTCATCTACCCCAGGATGTCTCTCTCCTAGTTTTCTCCTCCTTTTCACCTGGCTCATTCCCATTAGCACACAAATAATTTGCCAAATTCTCACAAGAAAAATGGAAAGGTTTTTTTTTTTAATGACACCAGTGTCATCAGTTTCAAGATGTGCCCTCAAACAGAGAGACTGCATTACATCAAGCAACCACAAGGAAGGACCTGCTATGTTTCCAAAACGGGTGATCAAATGGCAAATATTTAGTTATTAAATTTCTAGCTTGGTTCATTAGGTATCAAAAATTAACTTGACTTCTGAGTGAACTGATTTAATAATTCTTGGATTGATAACATGGTTTGATTAATTAGAGATGTGGCTTCAATAAAATCTTTACATTTTGATCTAGACATGAAGATTTCTTATGAAGTAACCCAAGTCGCTGAGGGGTCATAATATTTTTAAACAGTTTCAGAATTCTACAAAACATCTTGTATATTCAGAAAAAAAAAAAAAACAAAAGAAAAGAAAAAGAAAACCTTCTCAAATGACTGAGGGTAAAGATACTAGATGTTTAATATATTATGGAGACTTGTAGTCCTGGTATACTCTTTGTGGCTTTCCCAGATAAATATATGTATTCCTGAGCTAGTTATTCATTTGTCAGAGATCCTCACTTATTTCTTGGGTGTCACTAAGCAGTAGTCCAAAGAACAAGCCAATATTTTCATAATACTGAGGATGTCCTTGCACAGCAGAGAAATGTACTCGTATTTTTCCTCCGACTTATGTCTTTGTCAGCTTGTTTAACTCTATACTTCTGGTCCATCTTCAAGAGCATCCAATCAGTGGACAAGGAGTAAGTCAACACTTGGAAATCAGAATATACTGAGTACCACGTCAATAATGACACTCTTGGTTCCCTACTTAACAGACTATTTGGGGTGGCAGGAAGCATAATGACAGCTTTTGTGTTGATGGGAGTGAGCTGCCTCCAATGGATGGGCTGGAAAAGTCACAGAGATGGCCATTCAAAGCCCTGGCTTCCTGCCCTGGTGAGTTCCTGACTTATGGTATTGCCTACTCAACACAAATTAAAGTGGTGTTTTGGCACCTGGTCTATAGGGCCAGCCAAGATGGCTGTCAACCCAGGCCAAAATATGGACTTCTTCAGTTAGGTGCTCCTGAGGAGACCTGAGGGTACAGTCCCAGGCAGTCCTGGGCAGTGGGTCCTGGGGCTCGCCTCCCATCATCTCAGACGTGGCCTCTAAGTAGAACATATCCACTGTCTGCTGAGGCGTGGGCAGGAAAAGGGGTCATCATGCTACTGCTTGCACATATCTTCTGGTAAAATGGGTGTCATAATAACAAAAGAAGAGGAAAAAACACTTCTCATGGTTCCATTCCCTCTCTCTGTTCTGTGCAGGCATTAATTTGTTACTTCAGGTTACCCTTTTAAACAACCCCCCCTGGCAACTGACTATATAACCACAGGCAAAGGGAGGTGAGCCAAGGCTCATGTGTCAGCGGTCCCCATTTATTTAATAATAAAGGATAATATGAAGACGGCCTAACAACCGAAAAGGGAGTATATTAGTAATTTTCAAACCCACTGGGCGTTTGTGGGGTGTGGGGTGTGGGTAGAGGCTTCCTGCCTCCTTTGCAACTGATACGCTCCACTTCTATCTATTTAATATATTGGTGTTCTGTAATGGAGAATTCCAAAACCAGATCTATTTCCAATCTGGGCTTCCTGTTACTATCTATACCCATTAATCTTAGGTCAGAGTGAAACAGCTTTTCTAGATGACTAAGAGTTGGCATTTCCCCCTAAACAGTACATTTATATTAAGGATCATCTAGAAAATAGTTCAAACAGAAAAGAAATAGTACATAAAAAGAATGCATAAAAACTAAGGAAGAATCAAAACAAAAAGGCCACTGACTAACAATCCTTTCTCTTTCTTCTCGTAAAGGCCATATGCTATATTCTATGCCATTCCAGAATCCTGAAATAGACTCCTTCTTTTCACGAGCTCACCCCCCCCTTGTTCAAAACTCTTTTTAAATTCTACTCTCTATGATGACAATTATAGTATCTCTCCTTTTCCCACCAAAAATCTACATCAGAGGGGAGAGAGAATCCAAGAATTTTTCCTTCTGAGCTACTTCTAACACCAAGAGGAGTGTAAGGATGAAATAAGGTGCTCAATAATTATCAGTTGACGCATTATACCCATTTATTTTACAATAAAATGTATGACAAAAATTAAAATAAAAACTCGCTATCTATGCCTACAAGTACAGTTAGTGTTCATATGGCAATTTATAACACTTTGCGTAGATAACATATGCTTAATGTGCCAAGTTGAAATTCAGGCATCAAAAGAACAGGTCCTCACTGTTATCAACTTAGTCTCATGAGAGTATTAAAACCAACCAAACAAACAAACCAACAGACAATCCCCCCAAAAACACCTAGCACCAAAGGACATACAGAATATCCCAAATGTTAGTGCATTGGCAAAACCAACTGCTCAGACCAGTAGCCGTACTTTCTAGGACTCCAACAGCTTAATGGAGCCAAGTATGCCTCCTTAAGAAGGGGAAAAAAAAGACCAAAACACTCCTCATGGGGATGAAGTGGTCAAGCTGAACCATGTTCCATCATGGCTGTGGATCTTTAACTCAGAGTTGGAATCTGATGAATGACACATGAATGACACATGCTACATACAGTACAACGCGTCCCATTTTATTCTACCATTGAAATGGAGACTTGGTCATTGGGGAAATCACAAGGAGTGAAGCAGGAGGTGAGGGACTAAAGGCAGGAATATTCCCAGGAAGTAAACGTGAATATACACCCAGTAGAAACATAAAAAAACAAAACAAAACAAAACAACGACAACAAAAAACAAAACAAAAAAACACACAAACCCTGTCACAAAAAGTGCCATCTTCACTCATGCTATTATTATTTGGGCCAGGAACATAATTCATAAAACCTGAATTAATTATTGTGTTGTTATGACTGGAATATCAAATGTCTTGGCTAGCGAAGGAAGCAGTCAGGACACATTTTAGAATTTGGTCGTGAAACACTGGGAGGAAAGGTGAATAATGTTTTTTTCTCAAAAGGGGAGCTGGTCAGTGTTAAAGAAATCACAAGTGTTTAAAACTCTTTTATGGCTAAATGGAACTTGGGACTACCAGAGCAATAAAGGAAACTGTGAAAAATGGTTGGTCCTGTGGTTACTCTACCTGTGAAAATAATTAACATCCAACTAAATGACAATTATCATGGAGAGTGAGACCTGCTCCATTCGAATTAATGTGCCACAAAAAGGAGAAAACAATTGAAGCAGCCAGTGAGAAATGTTATAAGTGGAAAGGGACTCTGGCTAAAGCATTTCTTTCTCTAAATACATAGCACATGTTAAAGAATTTATAATAAAACTTGTTATTAGACAGATTCACATATGCCATGACTGATTGTTATGGATCAGAACTTTTTAAAAATATTTTTACTTTTGCTTTTGCCCATTAAAGAATCACTTGTTTCTTTCATGGCTATCACTTAGCAATTATATACACATTCTTGAATGGAAGAAATACTCATGGATAAAAAGGGAAGAAGATAATATGGCAAGAGGCATCCGTTAGAGAATCTATGAGCCCTCTCTAACCTTCTCTCCTCAGCCATTTTCCGTTCTGGTTCTGCACACCAACCCCAACTTCAACTACCAATCTACGCTTTTATTCTAGAACTTCTATCCTGAGTCTCAGGCTCATATACCCTACCACGTGAAACACAAATCTGTGAGAATTCCCTAAGAGAACCAAGAAAGAAAAGTGTGGTACATAGGGCACAGTATGAAGCAGGGCTCGTTAATATCCTCAGGACTGGAGGAGGAAGAGAAGAAAGAGATTCCTGGAACCAGGATGTAATTCTGTGACAAGGACTGCCTGACAGGAACTTGGGCCTTCAGTAGAGGAAAGCAGCAATTTATACTGACCTGGAAGGAGTGATGAGGTAATAAATACCCTAACCTAACTCTCCTCTTGCCTTCTGAGGAGGCAACTCCCCTCATATTCTGGTACCTCCCATTGGGTGAACCCATGTGGCAACAGAAAACCCATGGATATAGTCCATATGGCTCAGCTTCCCGGGGCATTAAGTAAAGTGAAAGAGTGGAGAATAAAATGTATCCAGCACACCTACCTTTTCAAGTCTTTCATGTTTTTCGTATGTTGTTTGTAGTTCCATAAACTCATTGTGGTTCATGGGGAGAAATAATCAAAAAGGGAGTTCAGAGAGGGAGTCCATTGACTATGAAGAGGAAAATGCATGATGGTTAGTCAAAAGAAATAAAATGAACTGAATTAATAGGTGTAGGTGATAATACACAGGTCCACAGGACGTTATGGAAAGACAGGTACTATGGAGGGAGAAGCTGGCAGAACTGTGGAATAATTCTTTTGATTCTGGAAGTATGATGAACCAAAGTAAAAGAAAGAATAGTGAAAGTTTGAGATTTCACACAAAACTAAACATGTGCACTTGGCTCACTTGCTCAGACAGATCACCAACTTTTGACAATGACATTCTGGGGAGAAAACATATAGAGGTGTGTGTAATAAAGAACAGAAGAGACAACTCTGGGTAGGCTTGGATCATTTCCTCTTCCGTTTTGGTAGCTTCTCAACCTGCCAGTCTTATCACAGTCTCTGTTACTACAAATGAAGAACATCAAGTTTCTGACTTATCTAAGTAACAGAGTTCTAGAGGCTCTCCCCATGTTAAAGAGGCCATTTCCCCGCCATAATTCATTTCCTGTTACATAGTTGAGTAGATAAGCTCTGGCCCAAGCTCTCCTCTCGTCACCACGGTGAGAGGATGGAAGGGGCACTGGGTAAGAAAATGAAAGACTGTGTGTGTGTGCCTATCTGAGGCCGAATCCTGTTTCTTTGGTAGTCTTCTGTCTTCCCGCCTCCACCATCAGTCGGCAGTGTTGATGGACCCAAGCTGAGGGGTCCAGCAAGCAACAGGCACTGCCTCTGTGATGCTGCTGTGCCTTCTGGCTTGCTTTGTCTGCCTGACAACATTAGATCATTCCTTAAATCTTAGGATATATGATGCCTGCTCTGGTCCAGGGTTGAAGTTTTTGGTTTATGCATCCATTTCTGCCTCTGCCTATAAGCTCTCTGAGGGCAAAAATAGTATCTGTCCTCTATATTTTCAGTGCCCGTCAGGTGAATGTCCATGACAGGTATTCAATGAACATTAGTTGAATGAATTATTGTGCCTGTGGTATAATTAAATGTCCTGTTTGATGTGAGAGCTTACTAAATATGGGTTCCTAAGGATAGGTAAAATAGATTAAACCCCTCATATAATCAAGATACTTATGATCTTGGAGACCCCCAGAAAATAAGTATATCAGAAAAGCTATCTCTATATTGAATTGCATTCTGGTACTCTATCATAGAGGATAATGATCCTGTAAGATCTCTGTGAGGTCCATTTGTCAATATCACAAAGTCAGTGGCATAGGGCAACTAACCTAGGGGCACTTAGGGGCTCAGTCTCCAAATATGCAACAACAACAACAAAGGGAGCCAGTCTACAAGGCTGTCAGAAGATGTCATCTAAGAGGGAGTCTCCTGGAGTATCAACTCCGGTCATGAAGAATACAGGATACTAGTCTAGAAGTCAGAAGTCCAGAGCTTCAGGGTTTAAAAACTTAAGCAAGCTGAACAGTGTTCCTGGCCCTCAATTCCTCTTCTCTAAAATGACATGGTTGGATTATAAGACCTTCATATTAGCTCAATAAAGAGAATATGGGAATAACAGTAGAAGGAAGGAAGAAGAAAAAATGAGGGAGGATAATTAAAGTACTGCTTTGAATTTTAATTTATTTTTGAGAGAGAGAGAGAGAGAGAGAGAGAACGAGCATGAGTGGGGGAGGGGCAGAGAGTGAGGGGAACAGAGGCAGCACAGAGCCCGCTGCAGGGCTGGAACCCGTGTACTGTGAGATCATGAACTGAGGTGAAGTTGGAGGGTCAACCAACTGAGCCACCCAGGCATCCCTAAAGTATTGCTTTGAAAGGAGTATTTTGCATGCTGTAGTGATAGAACATGGCATAATTACAAACATTATATTTTATACTGTCATATTAGAAACAAAGAACTATTTGTCCTATACCAAATATTGGGAAAAGGTCAATGGATGTCTTCAAAGGTTTACTCATACATTGTCTGCCTTCTTCTCTCTCCACATCCCCACAATCCCTCCCATCTACTTCTGCCTTTGGCATGAAAATCAGCCCACAGCCATGGGGTTCATCTCACAGAATATGTAGTGAGACTTATCAAGGATCAGTGTTCTACTCCCACCACCCTGAAGATCTATGGTGTCAGTCCAGTGTTTAGGGGACTAGGGAGCCGGACCCTGGGTGTCTCATAGGAGAGTAAAAGGAGTAGCACACAAAAAGCTCCAAGGACACTATATTTTCCTCCATCTAAGAGCCACTGAATAAGGAGGAGAAAGAAATGAGCAAGAAGGACAGATGGCGGGCAGAACCCGAGAAACTGCTAACAGGTGGGAAGGCAAAGAATGCGTGTAGACCACAGGACACCATTTCAACAGCAAAACGTGATTTCCCTCTAGTACAACTCAGCATATTGTTCACGCACAATGATTTAGTGCTTAAAATGATGAATGGAGGCGGGGGGTGGGAAAGAGTGAGAGAATGAATGAATTGATGAATGAGTGATTTCATTCAAAATTCCACTTCCACCATATTCTTCCACTCCAGATCTCAGGTTATTATTTGAGGATATCATTAGGAAATGACAGAAAAATCACTTCCCTCTGTCCTCTCATATGCCAAATGCCCCAATCCTCCGTTTCTCCTATGCAGTCAGAGCAAAGAGAATGACAAACTATCAGGTCCGTTATAACCATGAAACAAAGGGGGAGTAGGCGGCAGTAATAAAACCTAAAGCTGACCAGCCAGCCAGCCAGCCTCTCTCAAAGTCACATTTTATATTTTCTGCTCCAACTGTCATTTCTCTAATGCCTATCATGTATCTTCCACAAGGTTTCAAATCATATCTACATTGACCCCCACCTCTCCCCAGACTGGGAGTTCTGGACTAGTGGTTGCTTTACAACAAATTCCATGTATCATCAAAATTGACAGGGTTCCCTGGATATTGATGCGTCTGGCTCACTTTGTTTCATTTCTGTGGGAAGAATAAAGCCAAAGTAACAAGAACCATCCCAGCTGGGTATCCCACACGGTCCCACGCAAACGGCCTCACTCAGGTGCCCCTCTGTTTGAGGAGAAAGAATCTCAGTGGAAAAGAGACCATGACATCGCGTGAAAAAAAGCACCGGACCAGTTCAGTCTTAGTTCAAGCCTTCCCACCAATTTACGGTGCGACTTGGTACTCCTTAATTCATGTTCTGGATGCAAACTCAACCTTTAGGAAGCTGGAGGGTCTCATTAGAAAAGGGCAACGAAGGGGCGCCTGGGTGGCGCAGTCGGTTGAGCGTCCGACTTCAGCCGGGTCACGATCTCGCGGTCCGTGAGTTCGAGCCCCGCGTTGGGCTCTGGGCTGATGGCTCGGAGCCTGGAGCCTGTTTCCGATTCTGTGTCTCCCTCTCTCTCTGACCCTCCCCCGTTCATGCTCTGTCTCTCTCTGTCCCAAAAATAAACAAAAAAAAAAAAAACAAAAAAAAACAAAAAAAAACAAAAAAAAAAAAAAAAAAAGAAAAGAGCAACGAAGGAGCAAAAATATTAACAGACAGGAGTGCCTGGGTGGCAAAGTCAGTTAAGCATCTGACCCTTGATCTCTGCTCGGGTCCCGTTCTTGTGATTCGGGGCACGGAGTCCCGTCTCTGGGTCTGCATTGACAGTATGGAGCCTGCTTGGGATTCTCTCTCTCCCTCTCTCTCTGCGCCTCCCCAACTGCCGTGCACACACGCGTGCGTTTGCGCGCACTCTCTCAAAACACATACACTTAAAAAAAATCTAAAAAATATTCACAGACATTCCATACAAAATAAAACATTTATGACCAATAAACAACCTCACCTCAGCAGCCGTCAGAGAAATGCAAACCATGAGAAACCGTTTTACCACCACCAGACTGGCACCACTAACAAAACAATGTCAAGTAATAAAAAGAATCGGCACAAGCATGATCCCTTCTACCTCGCTGGGGAAATTTTCCTTTATAGGAAACAATTCAGCCTTACCCTATAAAGGGGAAAATTTTTATATTGTACATCTGGTAACTCCTGGTAGTACAGGTTTATACTATAGGAACACGATTACACTTCAAGTTACTGAATAGATGAGTTATTTACCTATATTCATAGGTATTTAAGGATACAGAAAAAGAGTAGACTCGTGAGTGAAGGAGTTAATATATGAGTGTATAGTTTTATCTGTTTACTTGAAACTGTTTTTACAAGCATCTCACTGCATAACGGTCAATGTTAGACAAAGTTGATATTATTGCTATTTTTTGGATGTAAGGAATCAGATGTAGAAATTAATTGATTCACCTAGAGCAAGTGTGGATCCAGACCCAGATGTCAGTTCTTGGTACAAGAGAAAGAATGTTCAGACAAACCTGGGTTTGGAGTTTGGTGCTTGCATTTTAAGCACTTGCTGGCACTGATAACCTTGGAAGAACTATTTTGCCTCACTGAGATTCTGTGTCTTCATCTCTTAAAAAAAATGAGGATAATTATGCATACATTCTGGAGTTTTTATAAAGATTAAATGACATAATCTGTGCACAATGCAGTAAATATTAGTATCTATTTTACCTTCTGTCATACAGGTCTCTTTGCAATGAACCACAGACAACAAATGCCTTCTTGCTGGGGACACCAGCCAGGGTCTCTGTGCGACTAGGTGCAGACACGTCTTGAAATCAACGCTCCAGTTGGCCAATTCTATCCTCTCACTTGTTGTTGATGTCTTTCACCATCGACTCAAATCATAGCCCCTCCAGTTCCCACCCTCTTTCATTGCACCTTGGCTGTCTTCCATGCTTTCCTCCTTTCCCTTCCTGCTCTGCAAGCTCTGTGGATCCATGTGAACTTTGCTTCTACTCCCCATCTCCAAGGATGCTACCTCCCTGGATTATCCGCGGTAGACCGCTCACCTTCTCGCTCTCTGTTCCCCTGTGCGGGAGAGACTTTTCACTCCCTTTCTCTCGTTCAGACTTACAACTAAATAGAAAAAACTTACCAATCTTACCATTTAACCCCTCTACTTCCACTTTGCCAAATGCATGCCTACCCAATCACTTTTTCAGAAGATTCTGGCTCTAGACTCATGACATTTTTAAACACTTCTGATTCCACTAACCAGCTGGGTGATTTAAGTGTCTGCACAGTTAACCCACTGACCGTCCCAGATTAACCTTTCCTTGACCTCTTCAATTCCACTTGCCCTCACTTCCCCTTGATTTCAGTGATCCACTCCCTTTGGCACAAGTTTGGCTTTGTTAAAATTCAGAATGACTCATTCTTTAAAAATCCACACCTGAAAGACAAATAATCCAGTGAAGAAATGGGCAGAAAACATGAATAGACACTTCTCTCAAGAAGACATCCGGATGGCCAACAGGCACATGAAAAGATGCTCAACGTCGCTCCTCATCGGGGAAATACAAATCAAAACCACACTCAGATATCACCTCACACCAGTCAGAGTGGCTAAAATGAACAAATCAGGAGACTATAGATGCTGGCAAGGATGTGGAGAAACGGGAACCCTCTTGCACTGTTGGTGGGAATGCAAACTGGTGCAGCCACTCTGGAAAACAGTGTGGAGGTTCCTCAAAAAATTAAAAATAGACCTACTCTATGATCCAGCAATAGCACTGGTAGGAATTTACCCAAGAGATACAGGAGTGCTGATGCACAGGGGCACTTGTACCTCAATGTTTATAGCAGCACTCTCAACAACAGCCAAATTATGGAAAGAGCCTAAATGCCCATCAAGTGACGAATGGATAAAGAAATTGTGGTTTATATACACAATGGAATACTACGTGGCAATGAGAAAGAATGAAATATGGCCCTTTGTAGCAACGAGGATGGAACTGGAGAGTGTGATGCTAAGTGAAATAAGCCATACAGAGAAAGACAGATACCATATGCTTTCACTCTTATGTGGATCCTGAGAAACTTAACAGCAGTCTATGGGGGAGGGGAAGAAAAAAAAAGAGGTTAGAGTGGAAGAAAGCCAAAGCATAAGAGGCTCTTATAAACTGAGAACAAACTGAGGGTTGATGGGGGGTGGGAGGGAGGGGAGGGTGGGTGATGGGTATTGAGGAGGGCACCTTTTCGGATGAGCCCTGGGTGTTGTATGGAAACCAATTTGACAATAAATTTCATATTAAAAAAAAGAAAAAAATAAAAATCTTAAACTTTAGTATTCCACTGACTCCAACTTAGTATCTTTACTCACTACCTTTTCTTCTAACACACAATCTTCTGATACATGATCTCCACTAGACCCTCTCTTTTCCTACCAGTTAATAATTTTTCCCCTAACCTCTTTTCCTCATTTCCATCTAGAAATGAGTTAGACAACACTCCATAGTCCATTTACCCATTGATGGATGTGGATCACTTGCTCCTTCCAATTGTGTAGAATCCTTCTTGGCAAGTGTACCACTGCTCCAGTGGCAGAGTTAACTATTGCCTGGGATTGAAGATTGCCATGGTAGGGAATGCCCTGCCATGAGGACTAGAACCATGATCAAGACAAGATCCCAACTTCACCAGGGTCCTCCTTAAACATCTCGCCACCCAAACTCTCTCAATAGTGGTTTCAAACCTTCACTACTCTTCACAATTTCCCCAACACTCACTATTGTCTCTAGTCTCTTACGTTGTCAGAAACTGAGGCCACAAAGAGAGAAAACCCTAATCATCCACCTTCACCACCTGCTGACTTCTCTCCAATCATACCCAATCTTTTCTCCTGACTCTGTGCAGGGCAACCTCTTCTAGCTGCACTCAACCCCACCACCAGATCCCATCAACTCCAGACTCCTCAAGGTCCTTGATCTCTGTTTCTTGATCTGTAAATTAAAAATGATAACAATGGGGCGCCTGGGTGGCTCAGTCGGTTGAGCGTCCGACTTCAGCCCGGGTCACGATCTCGCGGTCCGTGAGTTCGAGCCCCGCGTCGGGCTCTGGGCTGATGGCTCAGAGCCTGGAGCCTGCTTCCGATTCTGTGTCTCCCTCTCTCTCTGCCCCTCCCCCATTCATGCTCTCTCTGTCTCAAAAATAAATAAACGTTAAAAAAAAAAATTAAAAAAAAAATGATAACAATATCCTGGGGGAAATAATTTTCTTTAAAGAAGCAGAGCTTTTAGGCAGCAATTCCAGACAGGTTAACCAGTACAGGACATAACCGAAGACACCTCCTGGGCAGAAGGCCAAACCAGCAATGATGAAAGAACTACAATAAATTTTCCATGGACAAGACGGTGTTGTTACTTAAGTTGATAAAAATCCATAATCACTTTGCTGCATGTCAACATTAACCTTTGTTATTATCAAAGTAGAAACCCCCCCAATACCTCAATTACTGTATTATTTTTTCCTCAATTTTACATTCTATTTGAACATTTCTAACATTCTAATAGTCCCATCCCTAGATCATAAGAAAATGGGAGAGCTTAAGAAAAAGAGGTATACACACACCTTTTTTCTGATCAAATATCGGTTGAATTTTTTTTCCTTTCTCAACAACCTCCACATCTTAAAAAATCATCCTATACTGCCTTTGTTTTGTGAAGAGACATAGAGAAAGTGCACACAAGCATGGGAGGAGCACAGGGTGAGAGAGGGAAATTCTTAAGCAGGCTCCATGCCCAACCTGGAGCCTGACAGGGGGCTCGATCTCATGACAACGGGATCATGAGCTGAGCCAAAATCAAAAACTGGACACTCAACTGACTCAGCCACCCAGGCACCTCCTAAACTACTTTTACAGGGAGTAATTGCATGGTTTTCCAGCTACTTTCTGGCTTTAGACATAAGATGGGCTGACCCCTTCCTCAGTCTACTGGGACAGTGATGGTTTGCTCAGATTTTCACTGGGAATGAGAAGCAAAACCGATTTGGCTGACATAAAATGGCACATTTTCTTTGGGCAGGAATTTAAATAGAAGGAATCCAGTGATTTTTTTTTTTTTTGCTACCCTGGGCATACAGTCTGTCTTAGAAAGTAACTGTAATAATTCTACCCATCACCATTCTGTGTCTGTAACTAAGAACCTAGAAGCTGACAAGAGTGAACCAGAAGTCTCTACAGAGTCAGTAAGAGGCCTTTGAGGTCTTTTCCTTCCTTTTTGAAGAAAAAGGCTTCCTCCAGAAATATTTTCATACCTTTCCGCCTTTAATTTGAATGCAGATCATTATGTAAGTATTTTAAAATTGCTATGCATCACCATATTCAAGTGGTTTATAAATATATTTACAAAGTAGTAGCAGCATTCTATTTGTAGTAAATTTGAATGTAATACAGCACAGAGAAGAGAGGTACCAAGTTAAGGTATACATTCTGTATTGGGAGTTACAGATAAAAATAAAACCGAGTTGAACCAAAATCAAGACCAAAAATCTCAATTTCCTATGTTTTCAGTTCCAAGAAATTAATTTTATGAAATGTAGCAGCTAATATCAGTAAAAACTCTTTAGATTATAAACCTTTTGAGGGAAGAGCTATGTCTTATGTATCTTCGTATCTCCTTTTGCTCTGCACAATGCCTGATTTGCAGGCACTCCAAAACTGCTTTACAAATTATTACAAAAATGATTTAGCATAATTTATCAGTTTATATCATTAGATTTTGCTTCCAAGTTCAAACTGCCTGAAGGCCTGCTGATTACATGACCCATATGCTTTGCTTTCATACATCACTTTTTATCTTCATAAGCATTTTATAACTTGATTTTCAGAAAAACCTTTGAGATGGGTTGTTACTCTCATTTGCCAGCTGAGGCAACTGATCCTAAGAGTTGAATGATTTACCTGATGCGAACTTAGCCAGAAGCAAAGCTGAGACAACAGTCTCTGCCTCAAAGTTCCCAGTCTGGGTCTCTTTCCATTTCAACGTACTGCCATTTTTCATTCCATAAAATACAATTTATGCAAGGTCAGAATAATTCACCCGACTCTTGGAGGTCATCGGGGTCAATATGGAAGAATATTCATACAGCATCACGTCACGGTGCTTAAATTCTTTGATCTTATTTCCAAGCTGGGTTTGAACCTTTCGTTACTAGTAGCATAATCTTGGGCAATTATTTAAACTTTCTCATCTCTGTCATCTTCTTCACTAACAAAAGCGTAATAATATTCACCTTATTAATTTTCAAGGATTAACTGAGATACTGTAGGAGATAAATGACCAGGCCCACAGCAAAGTGCCCAATCTATGACTGCGGAAATGTAATCACTGAGAATACCAACAAGGAAACAGGTTCTTAAAAACGGAGGTGAGAAAGTCTCCAGGAAGATTTTCCATTTTATACATGTGGCTTGACACCAAAGTCAAGGCTTCTGGGTTTTGTTTGTTTTCCTGACCATTTCCTTTCTCCCAGCTGACCTCCCTCTTCCCCGGCACCCCCTACGTACACATACACCGTTTCTTGCACTTCCAGTCCGCATCGTCCTCTTAGAGCTTCTCTCCATGTGCTTATCCGCACCTGCAAAGCCATGCCTACCGACAGGTATCTCTCAATGCACGGCCTACTCAGTGGCCTAGAGGATGGAGCTGCTCAACTACCATCTTCCGGCATTCCCTGCTATCAGAGGCTCCCGTTTCCATGGAGGAAACCGACTTGGGGGACCACGTTGGCCCTCTTCCCATAGCCGTGGCTGGCAAGAGCACATTGACGTACCTAAAAGTCCTACACGCCACAGAGCTGTGCGTGATTTTCAGTTTGAGCCAACTTGGCGTTTAAATATGAGTCCAGATACCCCCTTTTGCAAAACAAAAAGGTGGTATCTATAGGTATTCAACTCTCTGAAAGAAGTCTATTCGCCAATGGTTTTCCTTGTGTTTATGAGTACGCACACTCTCCTTCTGTGGCATTTAGCTTGGGATAATTTTGGGTTCTCTGTAGGTAAGCTTTCAGACCATCTTAATCGCTGTTCCATTCTCCTGCTGAGTTCCTGTGAGATCATCTGACACTGTATCGATTTAAAACATGATACTATGTTTAAAAGCTTGTTGGTTCTTACCTCTGCCTGTCTTTCTTTCTTTCTTTCTTTCTTTCTTTCTTTCTTTCTTTCTTTCTTTCTTTCTTTCTTTCTTTCTTTCTTTCTTTCTTTCTTTCTTTCTTTCTTTCTCTTTCCCTCTCTCTCTGTCTCTTCCTTCCTTCCCTTCTTTCTTTCTTTCTTTCTTTCTTTCTTTCTTTCTTTCTTTCTTTCTTTCTCCTTCCCTCTCTGTTTCTTTCTTTCTTTCTTTCTTTCTTTCTTTCTTTCTTTCTTTCTTTCTTTCTTTCTTTTTCTTTCTTTCTTTCTTCCTGGCATTTAGTTTGAGATATCTTGTGTTCTCTGTAAGTAAGCTTTCAGACCATCTTAATCGCTGTTCCATTCTCCTGATGAGTTCCTGTGAGATCATCTGACACTAAATCAATTTAAAACACAATACTACCTTTAAAAGCTTGTTGGTTCTTACCTCTGCTTGCTTGCTTGCTTTCCCTCCTTCTTTCCTTCCTTCCTTTTTTTCTTTTTCTTTTTTGTGACTGCAAGAACCTCTTTTCCTCTTGCCCTAAAACGTTCCCCAAAGATAATATCAAGTTGAAGAATCGCTGATTGAAGAACTGAGTTTTGGTCAATGAAATATTAGCTTCGCATAGATGCATACAGTAACATAATCAGAGAATTCATATTACAATGCAAAACGTCTTAGATCGCCTTAGTAAAGAAACCAAAAAATGCTAACCCGGTTATGTTCCTATTGTGTATTTTGTTTTCACTCTGGGTTGGGGGGGGGGTGGTGGTGGGAAACAGTAATTGTAAGCTGAATTGTTTCCACTAGAAATGAAAGAAACAGATCAGGAGGCTACACTGCATCAGGAATAGTTGAAGGCACAGAATAAAAGGACCACATGCAAAGAGATAACATGTCTAAGGGGCGTTGGATTTATTCTGCACGGCCCGAGATACCACCTCAGTGATGGCTGGATGTCACCAGGAGACCGATGCCAGCTGAAAATAAGAAAGATCCCTGATGATGGGTGTGCTCCTGTAATGGGATGGGCCGCACTACAAAACCGTGAGCTTCCGGGCACTGAAAATGTGCACAGAAAGGCCGAATGCCTGTCCGCTACATGAACTGAACACAGAGCCCCTATGGGAGCTGGGCTTCGTGATCTCCACGTTCCCTTCCGACCCTCAGAGGCTATGATTAAAACGGAAAGGTGACCACGTCGCGTCTCCCAGCACGGAACGAAGACTCTGACAGAGGTTAGACACCGACGGGAAGGACAAAGACAGATTTTGAAGGGAGAGAAAAAGAGAGAGAGAGAAGAAAAGAACTAAATGGAAAAAAGAAAAAAAGATCCTCCAGTACATTGTCTGTGGCCGCCCCAGTGAATGCCTGCAAACCAGCAAAGCGTGAGACGAAATCAAAGAGGAGCAAGAGATTTGGGAAAAACTGAATTCTTTCTCTGCATTCCTCTTCACCCCAGAGGATGATGAGCAAACGGCCTGCCCTGGGGTTATTCTTCCCCGACGGTGAAGGTGAGCCTCTGTCAAGGAGTGATGTGTTAAATGAAAGGGTAAAGGGACAAGAGAACTAAAAATGCCAGACATCACAGAAAAAGGACGCGAGTTCTGAAGGATGAGACAGCGGCACTTTGGGCTTCCTGAGGAAAACGTGTTTTTATCTTTCAAAATAGGCACTTTGAAAACGGAGTCCTGCAGGGGTCCCGGGTTGTTACTGGGTCCTCCAGGACCAGTGGCCAGGAGCACTTCCTAAGGGATGGAGGAAGATGAGCTTCTGGAAGCTGCCAGGACACAAAAGGCTGTTTTTTCCACACATGAAGCAGAAGTCAGATGAGGGTCTTCCCAGGGAAGTTTCCAGCTCCCACGGAGGGAGAGGATCTTTGGGAAGATGACAGTGGGTCCCCATGAGAGAAAAACAACAGACCTGAAATACGGCATTTTTATGCCATTGTCTTACTAGGGTAACGTGCAAAGACCTATGCTAGCCGTTCAAAAGAAAGACTGCTGGACTCCTTGTACCCTCAAGGCCTCCTCCTGCTGAGGCTCAGCTCAGTCTTTAGAGGCTACATAGGGGTTTTCAATTCATTTTTTTCCCCAATAAAATCTCATCACAGGCTTTAAAAAAGAAGATACATTTTTCATTTTTTGAGGAACCTCCATACCGCCTTCCACAGGGCCTGCACCAATTTGCATTCCCTTACAAGTATCCTTATCATGATGAGCACTGGGTGAAGTACAGAATTGCTGAATCTCTATATTATACACCTGAAACTAATATAACACTGTATGCTAATTATACTTCAATACTAAACAAGTAAATAAGATATACAAGGAGGGAGGAAAATTCACAAATAATAAATTAAAAAGCAAAGGGGCACCTGGGTGGCTCAGTCGGTTAAGCGTCTGACTTCAGCTCAGGTCATGATCTCACAGCTCGTGGGTTCGAGCCCTGCGTGGGGCTCTGTGTGGACAGCTGGACCTTGGAGACTACTTCTGATTCCTTCTGTGTCTCCCTCTCTCTCTGCCCCTCCCGTACTCATGCTCTCTCTCTCTCTCTCTCAAAAATAAATAAACAGTAAAAAAATTTGGTGGGGGGGGGCACCTGGGTGGCTCAGTCGGTTAAACGTTCGACTTGAGCTCCGGTCATGATCTCATGTCTCATGAGTTCGAGCCCTGCGTCGGGTTCTGTGCTGACAGACCAGAGCCTGGAGGCGGCTTTGGATTCGTGTTTCCCTCTCTCTCTGCTCCTGCACCACTCATGCTCTGTCTCTCTTCTCTCTCAAAAATGAATAAATATTAAATTTTTTAAAAAAATGTTTATTAAAAAAGTTTTAAATAAAATAAAAAGCAAAGAAAATATCTCAGTGATTATAACATGGCACTCACCTTGACTCTGCCTTGAGTTACATATACGTTTTTGGCAGACCAGTCCAGACATATTTATAGGTTCAAAGAAAAGCTAAGGAAGGTATTAATAACAGAGTGTAAAAAAAGATAAACTTTTCAAGCCCTGAAAAGACAGAGGAAACTTAAATGTGTATTACTTAGTAAAAGAAGCCAAGCTGAAAAGACTGCATGCTCTATGATTCCAACTCTATGACATTCTAGAAAAAGGCAAAACTATGGAGGCAATTAAAAGAACCATGGTTTCCAGGAGGTTGGGGGTGAGAGTTGAGAGACAGATAGGCAGAGCACAGAGGATTTTTAGGGCACTAAAACCTGTGTCTGTAGGACACTGTAATGGTGGATACATGGCAGTGTATATTCACCCCAACCCACAGAATGTACAACACCAAGGCTGAACCAACCCTCACAGTTGGGTGATGACGATGTTCCGGTGTGGGGGCATCGACTGTAACGTGCCACCCTGGAGGGCTAGACTGATACCAGAGGAAACCATGCACGTGTGGAGGCAGGGGACTTACGGGAAACCTCTGTACCCTCCTCTCAACTTTGCTGTGATTCTGAAACGGCGCTTAAAAAAAATGAAGTTTTTAAAATTGGGGGAAAAAAGACAAACCTCTCCCTGAGTTGTATGGAAGAAATGCATATGGAAAGTTGCCCTTATTGTCCAGGTTAGTGCACTCTGCTTTGCTTCCATCACCGTCATCAGTTTGAACGTCTTGTTCACAATAATAATATAGAAATTGGACAGTCATCCACACTCTTCTCTCAACCAGCGGGAGGTTCTTGATAAATCAGGGGACTTTTCGGAGCTTAATTCTCCTCACACGATGATGGTGCAGGGTGACGTTATATCTTAGGCACCGTTTGGTCTAGGAAGTAAATGATTCTATTTGTCTCATTTTTGGTTTTGTTTTGTTTCTTAAATTCCATACATGAGTGAAATCATATGGTATTTAGCTTTCTCCGACGGACTCATTTCGCTCAGCATTATACCTTCCATGAGAACAAACTGAGATCCCTCCATGAGAACAAACTGGTGGTTTCCAGAGGGGATGCATGAAGTAGATGAAGGGCATTAAGAGGACACTTACCATAGTGAGCACTGAGTAACGTACAGAATTGTGGGATCGCTATATTGTACACCTGAAATTAATATGTTAATTATACTGGAATTTAGAAAATGAATTTAGGGGCGCCTGGGTGGCTCAGTCGGTTAAGCGTCCGACTTCAGCTCAGGTCACGATCTCACGGTCCGTGAGTTCGAGCCCCGCGTCGGGCTCTGGGCTGATGGCTCAGAGCCTGGAGCCTGCTTCTGATTCTGTGTCTCCCTCTCTCTCTGCCCCTCCCCCGTTCATGCTCGGTCTCTCTCTGTCTCACAAATAAATAAACGTTAAAAAAAAATTAAAAAGAAAATGAATTTAAAGAAATTAAATTTGAAAAAAAAAAACAGACAAGGTAAATGATTCTAGATGTTGGTTGAAACGGCTCATGGAAGATTCTGAATGCCAAGTTAAGGTGTCTGGATGTTATCCTGCATATCATGGAGGAAGGGTTTTAAGCCAGAGGCTGATATAATAGTGGTAGTATTTTTGGAAGATTAATCTCATAACAGGATGCAGGATGAATTGTACTAAGAAAAGCTTAGTGTTACGAAGTTCAGATAAGAGGTTAATGCAGTAAACCCGGGCCTGAGCAGATAAGGAGATGAACCAGAGCCCTGTCCTGGAGTCTTTCTGTAGGACTGTATTATTAGCTGGGCAGGGTCAAACCCCTGTTCTACTTGACAGTCCTTCAAATGTCAGGGAACAATATGCTTCTACTTGGTCCCTGCTTGTCCAGGTTAAACTTCCTCAGTGTGTCAGCTGATCCTCAAATGTGCATTACTTAATGGGTAGAGATATTTCAAAGTCAAGCAGACATCTTATCACTTATTGGCTGTGTTATATAACCTTCCTAATTCACATTTTGTTTCATGCACGACGCACAAACAAGAATACCCAACCCCCGGGGTTTTGGAAAGGATAACATTTGTATCCTATCCTTTTATTTTATTTGTAGTTTATGGTTTGGAGCCTAATAAATCTTTAATAAATCGTGTTGAATTTTATCTTCGTGCCAGCCTATTTGTCTCCTCTGGAAACGGTCCAGGTTGTGAGTGCTTTTCTTAGTTTGTGATTCAGAATTAACAGTGATGATTATGATGGCTAACTCACTTTGGGCCAGGTTCCATTTTTGAGCCCCTGGGCTATGCTCTTAAGCCTCATGAAAACTCTGTAAGCCATGTACTACTGTTAATTCCATTTTGCCCTTGAGGAAACTAAGGCACTAGCTGATTGAGGAACTTCCCCAAACTCACAGGACCAGAAGACCGTCACAAAGCCAGGATTTAACCGGCAATCTATTTCCGGAGTCTACATCCTGAACCACCATACAAGGTTTCCTGTCCAGGAGTGGTCTGCCAGAGAGTAGGACTGCTACCTTCTTGTTCAGGTCACTTCCTAAAATTGCACTTACGGCTTTACAACATCTGAATCACACAACAGATTACTGATTTTGTCATCAAATTAAGTGACTCTTTGATACAAACTGCTATATGACTTCTTCCTATTTGGTTTATTTTTAGAATATTTGTGTGTAGAATATTATCTCAAATACCACCTAGCTCGTTTTGGCTCATTATTTAAACCTACTGATGTTGCTTAGATTTCTGACTCCGAATTGTAAACCTGTTACATTTGTTTTGTTTTGTTTTTGTTTTTGTTTTCCCTGAGGCTTTTTTTCTAGGTTTCCTCTTGGCCATCAATAAATGTGTTACAAAGCAGAAGAACCAAGCACAGAACAAAACACAACTGGTTCCCAAACACTGATATGCAATCAACACTCTCTGGATATAAATGTATTTCTGGCTATGGACTCACTTACATAAAACTTCTTACATTCCACAATACTTAATTATCACTGTCAGTCTAGTTTCTCCTGTGAAACTTCACAAAATGCCAATTTAAACTATATGAAAATGTGAGTTTTATTCCTGCCACTGTACCCGTTACATGACCTTTCCTTAATTCATTTAAGTAAAATGAAGCTCTGTCTCCTCACGTGGAAAATGTAGATAGTAAGTTCTGCTATATTTATTTTGATTTTTCTGTTGTTGTTACAAATGCAAGAATATCTAATGCTATTTACTTGCTATGTCAATCCCAGAATTGTATTTTAGAGAAGAAAATGTAATAACACTTACATAGAATGCTACCATACGAGAAGTCCTTTTGCATATTTTTTTCTCAGTTAGTTGGGGCAAACACAACTACACAACAAGTTGGGGTTGTGTAGTTTCTCAACACAACCGGTTAGTTGGGGCAAAGAAATACTATCTTTACAGATAAAGAAACACTGAAGCCACAGGGATTAATTTCCCAAATCTACATCACTTGACCAGGGCACACTAGAACTTGAGCTCAAGTCTGTTTAAGTCAAGTACACAGTATTGTTACTCAAACCAGTAAAGCCCAGAATGAAATTACAAGTTCAGTGGGCTCTCCACTTGTGGAAACCTATAAATGGAGAGGGGAAAATAGTCCTTCTTCTAAAAGGAAACAGAACTCGTTCTCATAAAGGGAAAAGAGTCATGGGATTTGCATTGTATTTTAAGAGCTCTTGTGTGGTCCCTTCCCTTTCCTGCTGTCCCCTTCCCTGTGGGGACCAGCTGGTGGATGCCTATGATGGCCAGTGTCACCCAAATTAGAAGTCCAGAATGCTGTGAAAGGAATCCAGGGAGGCAGTTTTCCTCAACTAAAATCATTGTGTCTGGTGGCCCTGCTCCCAGAACTGGAACTATTTACTCATTCGACAGCTCCATGACCCTATTCTAAGGGCGAAACAATGTTCCAAGCAATGGACTGTTCCAGAGTAGCATGGAGACCGTATTCAGATTCTACAAGAAGCAGAAGCAAGGGCCAGGCTATTCAACCCCATTCTGCCCAGCTGGCCACTTCCGGCCTCCAGAAATGCCCTCCGCTCCCCTCTCGCAATCAGTGAAGTGCACTCGTCCAGTGACATTCCTAGCCCTGCTCGTGACAATGCCGATACTCACCGTCACGAAGCCTTCAGGCTCAATCCCTGTTTATTTCTGGGCCAACCACTCGATTAGAGAACAACCCCAGGAGATCCTCCCGGGTGACACTTCATACCAGAAATGTCATCACCGAGCACGTGTGTGGTAATGAAAGCAAACCTGAGTTCTGTTTCCCGCACCTACGTGATACGCAACGGTCATGTCTGAGGTCAAGTGTGATTCCAAGACCTGATTCTCTATTTTGCAATCCCATCTCATGTATTTATGTCAATCAAAAGAAAATTCTTTATGCTTCTTCATTTGGATAAGTGCACAAGGCTCATTTTCTCATCAGCTTACTTGAAAACCTAATTATACTGAACCAGATGTGTTTTACACCAATGGATGTGGCGAGCAGTTGGTTTTTGACAACGACAAAATGTCAGTTCAAACTGCTTAGACTTTACCCTGGGAGCTGGAGTCCAGTGCAATCACAGTCATTGCCTCATCTCTTATTTTTAGCTTATTAAATAAAAAAGGTGACCATCAGTGAATGTATTAGAATAAAGTGAATCTACACGCAAGACAGAGCTCAGAAAAGTCATTCGTATCTAAAAAAAAAATCATTGAGAAATGACATAGCTTTACTAAATTCTGAAATGAGTTCTTAGGTTCAGTGCGGCTTCTTGTTCATTCATAGGAATTAAGGTGAGAAAAAAGGAATTTTTACTATAGTCTAAATTCTCTGTAATTCTAACATTATTCTAATTGCCCTGAACCTGTATGTTTGAGTCAATGAGGATGATGCCTTCATTTATGTGGCCAATGAAAACTATGATCATTCTTTCTATAGATCACTGAGTAAATCAGAAAGAAAATATCAAAATCTACCTATTTTCATTCCAGTCAAAACCTCTGCCTTTGGGCCAGGAGACAACAAGAAAAGCTGAAGTATATTAGTATTCAGAACGTAATGAAGTGCAATGTACTCCTGGTTTAAATCACTGAGCTTATAAGAAACTCTATTCATGTTGACTGGCTTAATAGAAACGGTTTGATCTTGGGGCTTGAAGGCATGTGTGACCTTGATCTGTTTGAAATAGGGCAGATTACAGAATCGCAGTAACACAACGTCTCCAGCTATATTCAGACACCTCAATTTAGAGCCTTCTCAATTTACAAAAAAAAAAAAAAAGGAAGCAGAGACATAAAGGGGTAATATAGAAGAAAATGCCAAACGCACTATGAGAACCTATACAAGCATGTTGCAGATATGTGAAAACTATAATTGATTTTCTGATTATGAGGTGGCACAAAGTAATTGTAGAGAATTTACATAGAGAAGCAAAGCAAAGAAAGTGGCCGTTGTACTTAAGTTGTGTGTTACTTCCTTTCTTCATTTCTATGTATACACAAAACTCAGAAACATAAGCACACACACAAAGGATCTTAAACGAAGTACTATGACCGACTTGTAATCTGCCATGACGTATCTGGCAGAGCAGAAATCTCCCGTTTCCCTGGCTCTTTTATCCTTCCATGGAAGTTTTAGAATTGGCTTACAAAGTTACATGAAAATTACTATTAAAGATTTTAATTAGAATTTCCCTGAGTCTAACGCACAACTAAAGGAGAATAGATATCTTTAATATACTGTGTCCTTAGCCTTGAATATAAATTGAATCTCCATTTATTGAGATCATTAATGCCTTTCACACAGTTTCATGATTTTTCGTGTCTTGCCATTTTTTTTATTTCTAGATTAAGGATACTCTCTGATACTACAGTAAATAATGTCCTCTTTGAAATTGTATTTTTTGGTTATTTGTTGCTGGGGGATAGAAAGGCAACTTCTTTTTGGCGTATTAGTCTTTTGTTCAGTCACCATACTATAAACTCTTCTATTATTTCTAATAATTTATCTGGAGATTGTTTTGTGTTTCCTGTGTAAAAAAAATTATATTACGTGTAAATAATGAGAGGTTTATTTACTACTTGATTTTTTAAATGTTTATTTATTTTGAGAGGGAGAGAGACCACAAGAGTGAGCGGGAGTGGGACAGAGAGGGAGACAGTGAGAGAAATCCAAGCAGGCTCTGTGCTTGAGAGCAGAGGATTTTGGAGGAGCTCACCACAGAGCCCCACACAGGGATCGAACCCTTCAACTGAGATCATGACCTGAGCCAAAATCAAGAGTTGGACACTTACTGAGCCACCCAGGCCCTCCTTATTTACTACGTTCTAAGGCTCATCCTGTTGTTGTTGTTGTTGTTTAAGCCTCATCCTTCTAATTTCTATTTTCTTGCTCAATACGCTAGACAGGAACTCCACATGTCAAAGCAATTGTGATGGTTTCTGGTTTCACTCCTGATATTAAAGAGAAACACGTCTAGTGCTATAAGCATAATCGATGAAGTAGAATGTTACCAGATCGTGGGGCTCATTGAGTTCTATCTCTTACTATACTGCAAGCCCTTCAAAGACAAGTGCTATTTCTTATGTGTTCTTATTTCTACCTTGCATCACATGGGGGGGGGGGGGTGGAAAGTTTACAGAACCAGGCATGGCCACTAAGCCAGTGATGTCCAGTAGCAGTGACGACGTGTCCAATCTGCATCAGGGGTAACCAATGTCAGTGGTGCCTCCAGTATTGACAGAAGAACTATGGCTGTCCAGTTCCTCCCATGAATGGATTCAGGAAAATAATACAAGGCCAAAACATTTAACCTTACTTTGAAGTTAAAATAGTATTTTTTCAAGACTTTACGTCTGGTCATATTTCTTTCTTTTTTTTTTTTTTTATTTTTTTTTTAACGTTTATTTATTTTTGAGACAGAGAGAGACAGAGCATGAATGGGGGAGGGGCAGAGAGAGAGGGAGACACAGAATCAGAAGCAGGCTCCAGGCTCTGAGCCATCAGCCCAGAGCCCGACGCGGGGCTCGAACTCACGGACCGTGAGATCGTGACCTGAGCTGAAGTCGGACGCTTAACCGACTGAGCCACCCAGGCGCCCCGAGTCATATTTATTTCTTTAAGAAGTGAATGTCAGAATAATAAAGATAAAGAATTAAAGAATGCTTCCTTCCTCAGCAATGAGTAAGCATCTGTTTCATTTTCAGTACTGTGCTAAGTGCTGGGGATATCGTTAATCATAAAGCAAGTCTGTTATGAGGAATTTACTGTTCACTTAGGGCAAGTTTCTCAAACTTGATTATATATTAAAATCACCTGGAGAACTTTTAGAATGTTTTGATGCTCAGGCTGCACCCCATCCCAATGAAATTACAAGCTCTGAGCGTGAGACCCAAGGGAGTCTTTTTTGAAAGCTCCCCAGTGATCCCAATGTGCAGGCACGGTTGAGAACCACTAAGTTAGAGTTTGGGCATATAAACCTAAGACATTTTTCAACTAGTCTATACAACTTAAGTGCAAGTGGAATGATAGATAGAGGTGAAAGATGAAGACTTGGGCCTTGAGAAAATGGTAGGCATTGATTGTGTGTGTCATAACTAAGAAACCATTACCTGGCCCGAGATCACAAAAATGTATTCCTTGTGATCTATGTGTTTATCTTTATGCAACAGCACACTGCTAATAAATTTTGAAATTGGAAAGAGTGAGTCCTTCAACTGTATTTTTCTTTTTCAATATTGCTTTGGCTATCCTGGGCCCCTTGCGTTTCCATATGAGTTTTAGGATTACCTTGTCAATGTCTGCAAAATGATATCTGGATTCTGATAAGAGATTATGTTGAAGCTCTATTTTAGCAATATTAAATCTTCTAATCCATGAACATGACCTACCTTCCCATTTTTTGGTCTTGTTTCATTTCTTTCAACTACGTTTTGTAGTTTTCACAGTACAAATTCTACACTTCTGTTAAATTTACTTCTGAGTGTTTTATTATTTTTGATGTTACTGTGAATGGATTAGTTTCTTAATTTCATTTCAGATTTTTCATTGCTAGTTTATAGAAATACAATGATTTTGTGTGTGCTGACCTTGTATCCTACATCCTTGATGAACTCATTTACAGATCTAATAGTTTTTCAGTGGATTTCTTAGAATTTTCTGTATAAAGATTATCTCTAAATAGAGATAACTTTTCTTCTTCTCCTTCTTCAGAGGTTTTTGCAACTGTGTATCTTCTTTGTTCTTTGGCCAGTTGTCCTTGCCAGAACTTCCTGTACAATGCTGAATAGAAGTAGACATCCTTGTCTTGTTCCTGATCTTAGGGTGAGACATTTACTGTTAAGTTTAATGCTACCTGTGCTTTCTTCACGGACACCCTTTATCAAGTTGAGGGTGTCCCCTTGTATTCCTACTTTGTTAATATTTTTTTATCATGAGGACGTGTTGGACTTTGTCAGACGCTTTTTCTATGTCTATTGAAAAGATCATGTGTTTTTTTGTGTGTTTTACTGTTTTGATATTGTGTTACAGATTTTTCAGATGTTAAACCAGTTTTGCAGTCCTAACACAAATCTCACTTGGTCATGATGTGTGATAATTTGTATATGTTGTTGGATTCAGTTGCTAGTATTTTGTGGAGAATTTTTATGTCTATATCCATAAGAGATATTGACCTATAGTTTTCTTGTGATGTCTTTGCCTGATTTTGGTGTCAGGATAACACTGGCCTCATAGAAAAGGTTGGGCACTGTTCTCTCCATTGCTGTCTTTTCAGAGTTGGTAAATAATTGACTTTAATTCTTCTCTTAAACATTTAATAGAATTCACCAGTGAGGTTATCTGGGGCTGGGCTTTTTGCTGTGGATAGGTTTTAATTACACTTGTCATACGTCTATTCAAAATTTCTATTTCTTCTTTTTAACTTTTTTTAACGTTATTCATTTGTGAGAGACAGAGGGAGACACAGCGCAAGCGGGGATGGGGGCAGAGAGAGAGGGAGACACAGAATCCGAAGCAGGATCCAGGCTCTGAGCTGTCAGCACAGAGCCCGATGTGGGGCTTGGACCCACGAACCGCAAGATCATGACCTAAGCTGAAGTCATACACTTAATCAACTGAGCCACCCAGGTGTCCCTCTATTTCTTCTTAAGTCATTGTTTTTATGGTTATCGTTACTACTTAACCAAATGTAATCTACACAGACCACCAAGATGAAATTGGCAGAGGGAGCTCCTCCAAAAACCTCAGTGGCATGGTCTCCTTGTCTCTGGGGGCCTTCTGAGACAACCCTGAAAAAGCACTATGGCTCTACAGGGCACAGTTTGAAAGTCTCCAATGCAGGGATAAGCACCATAAGTTTGTTTTTTGTTTGTTTGTTTCTGATCAGCCTACTGAATTTTAGATGTATCCAGGATATTCTTGTTTGGGGATCTAGATATCTGGATTTGAAATGTATGTTTTAGTCGAAAATTAAAACAAGACATTTAAGGGGTTAATAAGGAAGAAAAAACACAGTCTTCAAAGGATCAAGTCAAGAAGGCAAGTCTGGACAGTGTACGTCAGGTCTGCAAAGTCAAGGAAGGAAAAACAGAAGTGTTCGTGAGTGTGTAATGTCATAAAGGAAACAAGAAATGATTTCAAAAAGATCTTTGGATTCGGTATCTTAGTACAACATGGTGCTTTCCATGATCTACAATCAACAGCCTCCAAGTGTAATCATCTGTCCCTTTGGGACGTATCCTACTTGGCCCGCTCTCTGACAATACCCAAAGGCATCCTCATAGCTCCAGGAGATTCTTCCCATTTCTGTTTGCTGTCTTAAACTGTTCCTGCTGCTTTGATGCTTGGAACTTGCCACTTTAGGAATAAAAATCTTTATCACTTAACTGCTATACTTAGTGCATTATCTCTCTCCGGGTTTCAGCTGTTCCTGCTGTGCATTTGCTGGAACAAAAATCCCTTTTCTGTCTTTGTGCCCAAAGTAGTTCAAGTGAATTGAAAGCTAAAGTATTGTCATTTTCCAACATACTTAAATTCTCTTATCAGAAAAGACACATTTATACTTTTTTTCCTATTTGTCATTTATACCCACTTCCAAAAAGATTCTGAAGATGTTTATGAACATTAACCATGCACATATCTAAGTCACTGAAGCCAAGAATGAATTAAAGTATCCCAGTAATGTAAATAAAGAAATGATTATACCAGAAAACAGGACAAGATAATTTCGGTCATGGAACAGCCTATGAAATCCCAAGACTCCTACAGATAAAGCAAAGTGGGAATATGGGAGAAAGACCTTCCTGGCCATTATTTTTTATTGTGTAACCAATGGCAAGTTTAGTTGCAGAATCAATATATCAGCCCCCCCCCCCCAAATCTCCTAGAGAAGTGTTTCTCAAATTTTAACGTGCAAACAAATCAGCTGAGACTCTTACTAAAATGCAGACTATTATCCAGAAGGTCTGGGGTCTAAACATCTGCATTTGAAACCAGGACCCAGATGAAGTTGAAGCACAATGAGATCCTTTTGAAACTTTTACTGCTGGCACGGTCCAGAGAGCAATTCAGCAAAGTACAACAGAAAAATGGGGTTTTCCTTTTTAAATACCAAAGGGATTTCCTTTTTAAATACCAAAAGCAAGTTATAGCCCTCAAGTTAAAGATGATAAAGAGAAAGGAACTGGCAAATAATCTGGAATTTTCCTTGCTGAATTCATAACACCCTTTCTCATTCAACATGTTATTTCAGACTCTTAACATACGTTTAAAGGAAGATTGTCAGCTATGTCTATTATGAAAGCGAATAGATGACGGGAGCGCCACATAAAAAAATCATAGGCAGCTCTGCCTATCACCTGGAGTAGCAGACGATGAGGAAAGGTGAAAGGATTTGAGAGTCTAAATCATTCACAAGTATCTTCCAGATTGAGAAAATAAAGCTCTCGGTTGGCCACAATATGCAGTTCTGCCTCTGTATGGTGGGACTCGCTATGGATTGAATAAAAGAATAAATAAAGCAATGCAAATATATAAACTACATCAGTCTACAGGCCAGATAGCCTAGGTGGTGTCCTTTACATTTATGGAATATGAACTCATATACCGTATATGTAACTCATAGCAAATGAAAATTCAGCTAGATTATCCCTGCCACTGGTGCCAGTGCTTTATCATCAACCCTTCTTTATTTCTTTGTTCTAATAGTTTCTCATACACAGCATGTACTGAGCTTTCCTTTCAAAATACAATCTGACAATCCATCATTTAATGGAACACTCAGCACATTTATATTTATTGCAATGACTAAGAGACTTGGTATTAATCTTTCCATTTAACAGGATTATTATTTATTCTCCCTTGGTGGTTTCTTCTTTATCCTTTTTCTTATTTTTGCTGACTTAATAAATATTTTATTCATTATATTTTCGTCTTTGTTAACTTGGAGGTTCACTACCTCCCCCTAATTAGTAACCTTCATTTTTCCTCGACAAACAGACATGTATCTTCTCTACCTTTTGAAAACAGAATGCCAATATTCCACTCTTCCCCCAAATGGCTCTGTTCTTCAGTCTCACAATTGTTTACATTCTCTATGAATAGCTTTCTTCTCTCTATGACTTCAAGATTTCCTTGTTCAATTAACCCACAGGTTATCATCTTCCATCCACTTTGAAGCTTTGGTCTGGGAGGGGTTAAGTCTCAGAGTGGCAAGAAGGAGGAAGGAAATAAAGGGACTAGGAAAAGCAGGTGTGGTCAAGAGTGGGACTCCCTCTTCTTCCTGATGTCTCAACTTCCTGAAGGAGGCTACCCTATAACCTGGTAGAGGTGGGGAGGTGGCTACTCTATACCTTTATCTCCTCTAGCTTCTTTGGGTTGGCAGTGAAAACTTGGGTGGGCTGACGCCTAACATACAACCGCCTCAAATAAATAGCAGCGTCTACAAAAGTTAGGAGGCGAGACCCACATTTCTTCTTGCTCTATTCAGAAAAACTACTGTGCCTTTGGAGGCAAAGAGAGAGTTCCAGTTTTTAATGTGGTCCAAAATTAAGAAGTTTGGAACCTCCGTCCTGTTTTCCATAGTGGCTGCACCAGTTTACATTCCCACCAACAGTGCACAAGGATCCCCTTTATTCCACATCCTCCCCAGCACTTGCTGTCCCTTGTCTGTTTGCCAACTCTAACAGGTTGGCTCAACAGCCAACTCTAACAGGTGCGGGATGAGACCTCACTGTGGTTTTGAGTTTCATCTGGATAATGCTGGAAAAATTGAGAAGTCTGGCTGACTCAGCAAGTCTATTAAATTTAGTAAGTTATTAAGTTTAACGTTCAGTTAGTAAATTGGAAGTTGCTTCCACAGAGGAGGTTCGTAGGAGAAAAAAGTAAAACGGTTGAAGATTTAACAATTCTACCTGTTGATCATGGAAAAAGATACAATATTATGACATGATAAGACACATAGTTTGTATCTCTGTCCCCAGGTCCTGACACAAGAACTTCCAGAAACTTGGGAATGTTCTAAGTGATGAAGGTGATAGGAGCATCTTTTGTTTTAATGAGGTAACGCTTGGTAGGCCCTGAGATAGCTTCAGGCTGGGGGCTAGTACCCAGAAAGATCAAATGTTGGTTAGAAACTTGGGGCTTTCAGCATCACCTCCCAACCTCCAGGGAGAGGACAGGGACTGAGGATTGGGTTAATATTCAATCATGCCTCTGATGAAGCCTCCGTTAAAAAAACAAATTCTAAACAACAGTTTGGGACATTCTGGGTCGATAAACACATCCACGTGCTGGGAGGATGGCATACTTCAACTCTTCTGGAACAGAAGCTCCTGAACTTGGGATCCTAGGGACCTCACCCTGTGTAGGTCTTCATCTGCCTGTTTGTTTGTATCCTTTTTAATATATCTGACAGTAAACCAGTAATAGTAAAGCGTTTCTCTGAGTTCTGTGAATCACTATAGCAAATTACTGAAGCTGAGAGGGGGTCATGGGAACCCCGATTTATCACCAAGTGGTCAGTCGCCCGGGAGGCCTCCAACTGTGGCTAGCATCTGAAGGGGGAGGAAGTCTTTGAGGACGGAGCCCTTAGTCCATGCGATCCGCATTGACTCTGGGGAGGTAGTGTCAGAATTGAATTGTAGGACATCCAGTTGGTATCCAGAGGATTGGAGAATTGGTTGGTGTGGGGAAAACACACATGCATATTGGGCGTTGGAAGTGTTAGGAGTAGTGACAGTTGGCAAAGAAGAGGTGTCCTTCACTTCATCCTGTATTTCATGCACACAATAAAATCTAAGAGGAGGGGAAACTCCTTCCTGGGTCAGACATGGCCAACAATCAACATCAACGTTTACAGCACTCTACCCGCTCAAGAAATACACCCACATCCATCTGAACTCCCCTCTCACTGCAGCCCTCTGAGACAGGTGCTGGGTTTGTTTCCGTTTCCACCTCAAGTTGATAATCTTATTCTCAGAGGTTAAATGCTTTACCCCTGAAACAGAAGCCAGTAAGTGGTTTAGTTGACATTCAAACAAAATACCTGCTTCAAAATCATGGGCTCTTACCAATATATAACATTGCCCAAAACAGTTAGCTACGGTCCCTTTGCTCTATGGTCTTGAAATCATGAGTGAATTCTTCTCTGAAGAATATTTACTAAATAATCTCATTTAAAAAGAAATGGCAGCTGGAGTAGCCACCCTGCTGACTCAGGCAATCAGTTCCATTATTCCCAATGAATACAAGTGAAGTGAGTGAATATTAAAAACAGAGTTTCTTCTGATGTTTTGAAGAATTATGAAGCATGTGACTATGCTCCAGGATCAACATAGCATTGTGTGTGTAAACCTCCTCCTTTAATATTCAGAAATAATCACTACAAGCTATTAAACATCTACCATTTTCCAGTCTCTATGCTAGCCACTTTACATATTTCATATTTACTTTAAAATCCAAATATTACTACCTTCAACCTACTCATGGGAACCATGAGGCTCCGAGAGGTTAGTTAAATTGCCCAAGGTCACAGAGTCAGCAAGCTGGGATTTGATTCTAGGTTTAACCATTATAGCAACTTAGAACAACCTTTTCTTTCTTCTTCTCCTTCTCCTTCTTCCCCTTTTGACTAATATTTTCTTGTTCTTACACATCTCCTTTTCCCTCTCCTGATCCACTCCGTGGTGCTAAGTTCTGTCCAGCAACACCACAGAACAAGAAATAGTTTTCTTTTCGGGAAAAGATCTGAGATATAAAATATAAAGCCTAGTTTCTACTTAGAGTAATAGAAATCCTTTGTGCCACAAACACTACAGCATATCAGAGAAATACTCCAAAATTCATTGTCCTATTTTCAGGGTTCATATCATGAGTCTACTTTCTCAGAGTAAGTAACCAACTTAAAGTAACATCCCTGTGACATGATGAAATTATCTGCACAGAATTTAGAATTTCCACCCATATACCTCTAGTTAAATTTTCCATTAGTGATGAGAATGACAGGGTGGGGGGGGGGGTTACCTGATTCTTCTGAGAAATAGAACTCTATTGATCTTGCTTCCACACTGACAGCAAATAGTTTGTCACTTGATGAAAATACTCAGAGTATTAGAATACTCATAGTATTGGAAATACTACCCATAGGTGTAGCATTGTAGTATTATTTGCTCTATAATTTAATATTCTAGCATAAGTATTTTCTACAGGCTTTAATTCTCCCTTGAAGAGTCTTTAAGAATATAATTTCCTCAATAATATTTATCTTCTTTTTTTTTAAGCTATATTATCTAGGGACCCATCAACTGATAGTGAGGATGATTGCTTTTGGTGCTAAAAGAAACCTTAAAATTTAAAACATTGTACCAAAAACAAAACAAAACAAAACAAAACACTGTAACATTCCCCTCACATACACCCATTTACACACAAGGAAACTGAGGCTCAGAGAAGTTCAATGGCTTTTCCAAGGTCATACAGTCACATCGTTCGCCAGTAGCACACCTGAGATTGTAACCCAGGTGTTCTGCTTCCTGATCCAAGGCACCTTCTGGCATAGTACCCACTCCCGTGCCTGAACTGGAGGTAAAATAATAACGAGAATAAAAGGCGCAACTGATTTTGAATTCTTCCTGTGTATGTAGGAACTGTTTTAAGAACTTAATACAATGTGGCTTATTTAATCCTCTCGACAACACTGTAAAGTGAACGCTACTTATTACTCTCATTTTACTGATGAAGAAGTTGATAGACGTGCCACAGATCATGACCCCGAACAGAGCCAAAATTTGAACCCAGGCCTTCTGACTTCAGAAGCTGCACGCCTGTGGCACGATCAGTGTATTCCAAGGTATGAGCCAATTAGTGACTTTGAGACAAATAGTAAACGTACAGCACTGTCACTTGAATGGTAGAGACTGCAGCAAGGGGATCCACTGAATATGCTAGTTTAGGCGGCATGGTTCGGTTTTCTAAGTTTATCCCGGGGTATAAATAGAATTGCATCAATTATGTCTCCATACATCTGACAGCTGCAGCAGGAACACCATCAGGAGGCATTGCAAAGGCAGTAACAGCCTTGTTCCTGGATGCTCACAGCACAGTACCGACCGAAGGCTACAGAGGAATGGAGGCAGAGACAACAGCCTCCTGGGACTCAGTTCTCTTCCACAAACAGCTGATTTCTTTCATCCCGACCATCCATTCCCGACGCTTTCTTGGAAATGTGTCATGCTACAACATTTACAGGCGATCTGAACTCCACTGCCTCAGTGAAGAGACCTGGAAGAAGGAGGCTCCTTATTTCACTTATTTGCCTTAATGTCTATATTAATATCTATATTAATATCTATATCTTGATATCTATATTCGCAAGCTTCAGATGTGCAGACTCCAAGATCCGACGGCTATAAAGATAGATTTAAGTGACGGGACAGAAAGCAAGGATTCCCACAACGGGACATATACTGCTCGGTACTCCATCCTGGATAATGGCACCCAAGTGTCTATGACTTTACCTGTCTGTGAACAGCCCTCTATCCCTGTCTGACACATAGTGTGTGTTCAAAAATATGCGCCGAATAAATTAATCTGAGTTGAAGCTTAAATGGGGGCTGGCAGAACCAGATCAAAGCCTGGAATAGGGATCCAAACGTTGCAGGCGACTTCCTCCCAGGTGGCAAATAGGTGTTTGTACATCTGGCGAGCATCAGTGTGGAGGAAGTCAGTAGAGGTTGCAGATCACGATAAAGAAATATTCAGTGTCAGGAATGCAATCAAGACAGGAAAAGGAGATGCAATGAACCAAAGACAAGGAGACCTGAAAGTGAAGCAAGAACTCTCTCAGATAAAAAGCCTTGAATGTTTTTGCAGCTATAGGAAATGCCAATGGTAAGCTTCCCAATACCTGGTCAATAAAAGGATCCTGCCGTACTTAGCAGATGCTGGCGGGGCAGAGACGACTATTTCTCAGAACACCCATGTTTTCTATTATGGATCTACCAACAACGAACTTTCACGAAGCTGCTTAAGATTAAGTAGAAACATGACCAATGGGGGGAAGTGATGAAAAACAAAATCTGGGTTGCCATACAAAGGAGCTTCATTACCACTGAAGCAGAATGTGGGCAGAGGCAAAACTTCCATTGAAAGCGTGAAGCATGGTGTGCACGACCACAGGTCAGGGCCGGCGGAAGGGGTTTCCACACTGTGTGGGGAGTCTGCCTACGTAACTGTTGGGGTTAATTCCATGGATAAATCTACAGTGTTATGGTGACTGATCCCAGCATGTTAAGAGTAACCGTCAACCTAGAATCTCTTGCTAGAGTACTAATGAGAAACCATTTGTAACCTACCTATTTGCAGGAGAGGAGAATCCCAGAAAAATGCAATTCCTTTCATTTTTATTAACTTTTTTAATTATGAAAGCCCTTTTTAGTAACAACATGAAAAAATTATTTGCAACACTAGTGAAAATATCATGAAGGACACATGGTATGTTCACATGCTCCCTGAAATGTCGGCACACAGATCCTACCACGTGGCATTGGGGGTTCCTCCATGGAATGCAAACTTCTTTGTGTCGAGTCTTTGCTCACAACTGGTTCTTTCGAAGAAGACACCCATCTCTCAGGGCCTAACTTTGGCTGACTGAAGACAAACAACTGATTAGATGGAAACAACTCACCAATTGCTTGACTGACAAGGAATTTCCACACCTGACTTATCCAATCAGTTTGTGTAGGCAGAACAAGGAACACATTCCTGGAACGACTTAAGGACTTCACATGTGCCTGGCGTGATTACCGTAACTCAAAAATCTGGCTTGGAAATCTCACATCTTTATAATGATCGTAGTAGGGAAAAAAATGGTAACTTGTTTCAGTGTTGTTGTTGTTTATCATTTATAACCTCTGCTTTTGTAAGAAGCATTAGTATTTTTCTCTGTGTTTGCCAGATGCATAAGCAGATCACTCAAAGGAAACATCTTACATAAAATGTGGCATCAGATTTGCAATAATGACCTAAAAACCCTCTGCTTTATTTGATCTACAAAATGATGTAATTACATTTTATGTAAGGGTTCATATTTTCCAGGTATTTAACATGTGATCGTTTATTTAATCACTTGGTCATAACACTGCTCCTCTTGGCATATCCTTTATAATATCTATTCAATAGAGAAGTAAACTGAGGCTTGGAAGGATTTGGCAAGTATACAAGAGAGTCACTTTCATCATTTCGTAAAGAGTACATTTCTCTGGAAAACAACAAAAACAAAAGGATCTTCAATCAGGCTATACCTCAGCATAAAAATGCAAGGGAAGAAGAAACAACTCAACAGACAGGGTCTTTGGTAATAAAATCGGAGTGCCAGTCAACTCTCTAATTGCTCTCAGTTGCCGAGTAGAGTCAAGGATTGCATCCCAGAGGAATGGCATCAATTCAACAGCTGAAAGATACATTGGCATTATCCAAGCCTGTCCAAGGGAATAACGGGGAGTAGCCAGGATACGGAGAGAAGCCAGAACATGATGGCTGTGGAGTTCAGGGAGGGCAGGAATGTGAGGAGCTGTAGATGGACTGTGTAGACGTATAGAGGGTGGATAGACATAAACTGGGATAATAATCCATGGCAGAAGATCCCACGGGATGTTCAATGTGATATGAAACAGCCTTGGCTTTTTACTAAGAAGTACAAGAAGGACATCTTTAAGCCAGTGGATGTAGGTGCATTGTCAGTGGATCGAACTAGTTACTATGTGGAGAAGAGCAGAACCAGAGAGCTAGTCTGGTAAAGAAAAACAATAGGGTTCTTATGATAATCTAGAGGAAATATGACATAGGGCTGCACTAAGGTAGTGGCAGTGTGAATGCAGAGAGACTGGAGAAGTAAAATTGTGTCTGCGAAGTAAAATTCACAAGACTTCTTACGGATGAGATGTGCTGCATAAAAGAAAGCAAAGAGTCGAGGATGACGCCAAAGTTGGCAATTGAGCAAATGAGGTTTAGGAGAATATAGAACAGATAACAACCGTGACTGTGGAAACAAGACTCCTGAGCATCTCCAAGGGCCCAGTTGAGGCTGGAGACCATGACTTCCCCGTGGCCCCAATCTTCATGGAAGGGACATTTCTAGAGCACCTGTCAGTCATGGGCAGGATATAGCATCAGAGAAGGCAAACTTGTTTGTATTAGAAAAGGGGGTATTTCTGAACGAGCATGAGCTGAGGGCAGGAGGGAAAATGACTTGGAGTAACGACAAGAGTGCGGAAGTGATGGGTTGTGCAATTTAAATCAGTAAGGAAAAGAAATGAAGAGAGAAGGAAGCTGGTAATATGGCTAAGTTGGAGGGGAACCTTGTTGAAGGTCCTTACAGTGTGAGGAGTACACACTATTAGAACAAGAGAGCTAGAAGGACAGGAACTTGTAGACAGAGCGGAATATTGGCGTCTCGGATTTTAAGAGGTGACAGAACCATTCCAGATGATGACATTCTCGTGGGTTTGGGTGACGTGACACGGGTGACCCCATGGACCTCACTGGAGACAATGAGGAGAAGGGGCTGAGAGACCAGATTACTAGATTGGTGAACATTAGCGCCTTCCAGGGTGACTAGGAGGCTTGAAGTGGGGATGAAGAGTATGGGCAGTTGGAGCTTCACTGAAGGAGACAGGGTGGGCTGGCAGTTGGTAGGTAAGGGTAATGGAAAGAGTGAGGGTTGGTGTAGCAGCAGCATGAGCCACAGGAGAGCAGGAATTTTTTTATTCTGGAAGCTCTGGAGGATTCCAGCAGCCAGCTCCAGCTCCGGAGGTCCCTGGGTTGTGAGAAAATAAGCATACTCCGTTTGAGATGGCTGCAGGGAAAGCGGTGCCCTCAAGGGATAGTAAGGTGTCAGGGAAGGAGCTGTAGGGAAGGAAAGTCGTTCGGAATGGAAATGAGAACTTTGGAGGGGAGAGAGGGAAGTCTTGGCAGGAGTAGGTAGATGAGGCGTTTGTATCTGGGAAGAGGAAACACAGCGCGCCATGAGTGAAGCTCAGGGAAAGCTAAGCTGGGAAAGGATAGTCCAGCGTGGACTGCTGAGAAACAGTGACAGAGATCTAAGATGTGATGAGTTTAAGGTGACTCTATTCTCCCCCCCAACATGATTAATATGCAGATCTAGCTTACGCACACTCAGGGTTTAGTGTGTGAAGGGTGCATATCCTAGTCTGGAAGGCAAAAGGCAGTAGGGGGGCAGCGCTTGGACACCTTCCCCAGAAACGTTCTGAGCTGAAGTTTCAAAACGCTATGCAGAGCCTCACAGATGTGGTCAGCATGGGTCTACAATGTGGAGCTGATGAGCTGCTCATCATAGTGATTAGGAACACACTACAGTCTCCACTCTGTAAACGGATGTGAAGTCTCATTTAAGTTCAAAGTCTGAGTCACTTGTCAACATTTATGGTCAACCGTTTAATCACTCTGTGATGCTGCCCCAACTTATTTTACGAACAGCTATAAAAGGAAGGAACTGAGGTGCAGTGGGTTTCAGTATCGTAGTGAAGGGTACACACTGATAGCAGTGAGAACGAACGAGAGCTTGATAAAATGGGAAAAGAACAAAAAACAAATGCCATAAAACTCAGTCACAAAATACACAGCTATTGGAATAGCGGGGGTCATTTAGTTAGGGACAAGGTGTCCCCCATGTCTCTGAAAGCCCTGGGAGCTTCACTCTGTTGCCTTCACTGATGCCATAAGCAGGTATGAAGCTCTAGAAAACTAAAGAAAACTAAGCTTGGTGTTGTTTACGAGCAACACCGAGGAATACAAAAAAAGGTGACAAAGTCGGGATGAGTTAAATACCCAGACCAATAAGCAATCCACAGAATGAGGACCACTTGACTAAAGGATACATAGGACATGACAGTCCCAAAAGGGCCAGGGTAATAGGAGTAGAAGTGGGCGGTGGGTCAGGAAATGCTTAGTCCAGGAGGTGAAACAAACAGGATCTTCAAAGTGGAGTGGGTGGTCACAAGTTAGAAATGGAGAGAAAGGGCTTTCTGGAAAAATGGAGCCATCAATGGCACAGAACTGTGCAACGCTGTGGTCCACTGGGGGGACGGCACACAGTGCTCGAGGGTTCCAGAATCAGGGGTGAGGAGAGAGACAGAAAACCAACTAGGGTGGTAAGAAGTGACATGATTTGAAGAACTTCCTGGGACTTGGGCTTTTCCTACAGGTAGTGGAGATTATGGAAGGATTCTAAGCAGGAGGATCATCTGACTGGATTTGCAAGTTAGAAGGAGCACACCAGCTTCATTACGAATGTGAATGTGACATTTGAAATCACCTACTTAATACTAATTGATATGTATGATAATGATTTTTAATTAAGGTAAACCATATTCGTCAGAGCCTTAGAATATATGGAAATGTATAACATTTAAAGAAATATTTTCTACCCGACTGAAAATTGTAATGGAAGCCTCTTGATCCTAACATGACCTTATTTTGACATTTTAAGTTTAAAGGAGTACAATACCATTTTTTTGGAAATCCACTTACAAAAACATCTTTTTCCCCCCCAGTAATGCTGGATGAATGTCTGTTTTCATACAGTGCTTTGAACTGAGAACAGGCAAAATAAAATGTTATGACATGTCCTAGGGGTCTTCAAAAGGTTGTCCATTCAGCATAATATAGAGGAAATGGCCAACGGTTTTCTGCCACATTGCACTTTAGAAATAGCTAGCTATACAGAAGTTATAAATGTTCATTGCCTGGGAAAAGTATTTGGACCATTAGTAATAGCTATTTCTCCAGATTCACCCCGATTTCCACTTGGTTAAGAAGCCACTCAGCATGATTTTCTCATATTCATATCTCATTATGCTATGACATTAGAGGACCTCGGTATATGGCTCTCCTGCGGAGGAACCACCACCAACGGAAATGGTTTATCCATCATTGAGGCAGCAATGAAATGAGGTACGACTGTTGCCTAGGTTACCTTTCCCACGGGATCTGCTTTAAGTTGTGAGTCTCTCGCTGACCAGGAATGAAGCACAGGGTCATTTAGGTCCCACAGAAAGATATATCACTGGGCTGCTGGAAATGTCCCCGTAACACCAGCCTTGAGAATCAACAGTCTTGCTGACGATGTCAAAACTTGTGGACAATGTCACTTCGGGGGAAGATTTCACCAAATGATTACGAACTCTATGAGCATCAAAGTTGGAGGATAATTAACACTGAGATGGAGTAACACGGGGGTATCAATTCTAGAAAGTTAGGGAACCAAGACACTAGTTGTTAGTAGCTAGTCATTTTTAGGGCAAAATTTCATCAAACATCTATACGTTAAACAGAGAGCATGATGCGTGGGCTGATCTAAGTGAATTTCGACTTTAGTCTCTCCTGAGATGTTAGCAATTGCTGTGCATTTCATTTGCTCAATAAACCTGTCCGAAACACTGAAGGACATAACGTTTTGAGGTGAACAGTGCCCAACGTCAGTAAATTTATCATCTCGTTGGGAAGACGGCACGTTGTGTTCCACGTGCACGTGTTGATATCTTTCGGTTTCCTGTGCCCTCCGTTCATTTTCCCCATCGCTTAAAAGCTTCCTCTTCTCAGAAGCAAGCACAGTTATTCTAAATAGGCTAATAACCCTGATGTTACTGGCTAACGTAGTTATTATGGAAGGAAGAACGTTATTTATAAGAACCTTTGGGAAGATGAAATAAAAATTAAAAAAAAAAAAACAAAAAAAACTCTGACATCACATCTCTTCCAAATCTGATCTTGTAATTTTCTAGGAAGATGGTGACATTGACCCACAATTGGTGTTAATGCTGAAGATAGTACACTAACCCCAGCAAAAGCTATCAGAAATCTACTACCCACCCTTGCTTACCTCATTCTCTCTTTGTGAAATAGAGTAAATGCGTGCAAAATAGCTCTCGTGGTTTTGTGATGCAGAGAGAAACCAGAGAGAACATAACCAATTAATCTGTTAGGACTCTTTTATGATGCTGAGCCTGTGGACAGCCAGCAACCGGCCTCTCCTTTCCATGGGTCAAATAGTAATATGTTTTCACACCGTTACGGACCCATCAGAGGTGAAGAGACACATAAAGTTTGTAATTCACACACTATTTCCCCGTGTCAGATCACGGGAAAGGGTAAGGAAATTAAAAATACGGAGACAAATGCTGAACAGAGAAAAGATTTGAACATCCAAGGAAGGAAGAGAGGAGAAAGGGATGTAAGAAAAGAAGAAAGGCAGACAATGAATGGACAAGCCTAAAAAAATATGGAGGAAAGCAAAGAAACGTGAGAAAGATTAAAAAGAGCAGTTGTGATTGGCTTTTATGTAGAAACTTCTTTTTAAATTTATAATATACCAATTTCTGAAAAGGACTTGGAGAGGTTTTATAATGAACTAAAGGCGTATAGTAGACCCATCAATACACAGGTCAAAGAAACAGAAGTCATAAAAAAGGAGGCAGATGGGGCGCCTGGGTGGCTCAGTCAGTTAAGGGACCGACTTCTAATCACGTCATAATCTCGGGGTTCCCTCTGCTGCTGGTGCAGAGCCTGCTTTGGATCCTCTGTCTCCCTCTCTCTCTGCCACTCCCCAACTTGCTTGCGTGCACGTGCTCTCTCTCTTTCAAAAATAAACATTAAATTTTTTTTTTTACAAATGAAACTTCTACAACAGAAATCAAAACTTGACTCTAAACTTGAGCTTCCAAAAGAACTATACCTACACACACATTTACTCCGAGAAAGAGAACAATGTAAGGAACTGTCCATTTCCCTTAATCCTGAATTGTAATAGGGATTTAGCCTTTATGTCTTTATATGAAGATCCCCATATAATATAGTAAAGAGCATTTTTAGTGGTTGTTTACAAACACAGAGAAACATTTTATGCTATAATATTAAAAGTGAGAAAAACTTAAAAAAGGAACATTTAAGGAGAAAGGAGATAAAAGGGGATAATGTGAAGAAAAATAAACTACAATGTTTTAAATGCTTTTTACTTATTTTTGAGAGAGAGAGAGAGAGAGAGAGAGAGAGCACGCAAGCAGGGGAGGGGCAGAGAGAGAGGGAGACACAGAATCCGAAGCAGGTTCCAGGCTCTGAGCTGTCAGCACAGAGCCCAGTGGAGGGCTTAAACCCACAAACCATGAGATCATGACCTAAGCCAAAGTCAGACGCTTAACCAACTGAGCCACCCAGGCACTGCCCACTCCCCCCGCCGCCCCCCCCCCAAAAAAAAAACCTTTAATGTAGAATGTACGTAAAGAGGGGAGAAAAAAAGAAAAACATGGGAGAAAATATTGTGAGAACTAGAAATGTAGCAATACCCATTCAAGAACATAAAGAGAATATGCATAAAATAAACCATCGGTTGAACTAAGTCACATGGTCCTCAGAATCCGTATCATAAAGATACATTATAGACAAGATTCTTTAAAAACTTGAAAAAAATACAGCGTCTTCAATAAAGTCAAGGCAGACCCATTACAGAGTGAATGCTTCTTTGGAGAGGATAGTATAGTACCCAAAATGAGGAATGGAAAACATTAAGACATACAGGCAAAAGGCCAGTGAAGTGTGTTCTTATTTTAATTTATTGTTCTTTCCAAGATAAAATTCGATTTCATAACCATGCAGCTGTATTTTCAAATTGAGACGCTAAAGAAAGGCAGATCAGATTTCGTTTATATGCTTACATTGCTCCCAATAATAAGAATTTTGATATAATGACCAAGATGGGAATTACAGTGATAGTGTAAAAGGAAAGTTAGAACACCACTGCCTCCAAGAAGAGGCACCTAGTCCAGAAGCAATAGTGAGAGTAATACAGTCATGATTCCTATAAACAGGACCTAAACCACTGAGTTAGATTACTCATTGCTCCTTTTTCTTTTAGACCCTTTCACTATTAATCCAATATATAAGCACCTGCAAGGGGCCAAGCTGGGAGATGGACAGAATTTATACATAGATGAACGTGGATATCTAGCTAATTCCTCCTGGCTTCTGTTTCCAAGTAATAGAGTAAGATTCTCCAATACACATTTTAGGCTATCACACAGGACCAAAAAAAAAAAAATTTCTTCTTTTCGAAATGTCTCTTGATTTGGAAAACATAATTGTGCTTGCCACATTTTCTATTGTTTCGTGTCACGCTGTCCTGAATTCTCAGAGGCTGCTCATTGGCAGTATGGATGAGAATTCTGACACAAAGAACAGTAGGCATTTCTTTGTCCACTTTCCTCCCTGAGATCCTGAGAATTTTGCACATCATTCTCAACACAATTTTCTCCCTTGATTTATCAATTGTGATGAGAAGTTGGAACTTGTTGACATAGGTGAGTCTAAAAAAGAAATTCCTCGGGGCACCTGGGTGGCTCAGTCAGTTGAGCGTCTGACTTCTGCCCAGGTCATGATCTCGCAGTCCGTGGGTTCGAGCCCCATGTCGGGCTCTGTGCTGACAGCTAGGAGCCTGGAGCCTGCTTCGGATTCTGTGTCTCCCTCTCTCTCTGCCCCTCTCCCACTCATGCTTTGTCTCTCTCTCTCTCTCTCTCTCTCAAAAATAAGTAAACATTAAAAAAATTAAAAACAAAATAAAGAAGAAATTCCAGTTGACAAGTTATGACATTCCTCAATCTTCCTATAAAGAAAAACACATGCCAGTCCTTTAAAAGTTTTCGGAATTCTTAATAATATACGTGACAGAAAGTGCGATCAATGTGTCCAAATTACCGATCACTTCAATTTAAAACCTATCAGTCAATACAGGGAAGGTAAATTAGTCACATCAATGATTCATTATAGTCCCAAGCACTTGAAAATTGAACATACTTTTCTCAGTGAATTATTCAGTAAATTAATCTTACAGTGTGCATGCACAGCCTCAATTAATTAATCCCATTGAACCAGAGATTGATAGGGCATGAATGTACTTTATGACTTTAAGCAAGTAATAAAACTTTACGAAGGCATCTCTCCTTGTATTCAGCTTTCCCTAAACTCTCAAAATGAGCTCTGCAATAGTGATACATCTCTCTTCTGACACTTATCTCTTTTCTCCCCGAACACATTCCTTACAGGAATGATCTAAGCATTGTAATAGAAGTCTGTAGGTTGATTAATGGTGCTGACTCCTAAAAGTTTGTAAGTCATACTCTGGATATAGTACAGACGCTTTGGTAGGAGCATTAATCCTTCCCCCTGGACCACTAGGGCATCACATAGGATCTCAATTCTTCGTTCTGAAATCAGCAATTATCTAAAAGAACTAAAAGTACCCAAGGACTTAATTTGCCATTCACTCCGCAGAGTCTACTTCATTATAATAACAAACATTTGGATGTAACTTACAGTTCACCAAAACCTGTCATTTGCATGATCCCATTTGTCCCCCTATGATAGTTCTACATGGGAGATAAGGTACATTTGGTTAATACTTCTATTTTACCAATGAGAAAACTGGGGCTTAAAATTCCACTGCTTATTAGAGTTACCCAACACCCTATGAAGGTAGGACCTGAAACCATGTCCTCTTGTAGAATTCTGCCTCATTTCCCGTGTTTTAAAGGGGCTTGTTCTGATTCCTTTCATGGGCCCTTCCGGGTACAGTCACGACGTTCCTCCATGATTCTACTTTCAGGGAGGGTGAAGTCATTCCCAGGTGGGGTTCTAAACTGAAAGCCCTTCAACACACCCTCCAAAGAGCCCTGCTCCGCCTTTCTGAAGTAAGCAGGCTGACAGGGTTTATTCTTTTACTAACCACTATAATATGCAATTAACAAATGAAAGCTGTAATTGTTTTTCTTCCAAATATAACCTTTCTTTAGATGCTGTTTTATGAATCTTTCACAATCAGCTGGAGGGTAGGTGAGTCTGAGGTTGCCACTTCGGTGATCGCATAATCAATTGAGAAAAAATTGCACGAACTGAGAACAAGAGTAACAACTGGAACAATAATGAAAAGAAGCACAAGGAAGCGGAGGTAAGCAACTGCATGTGTATTTTTGGAATCCTGCAAGACAGGAGATTACGTTAGGCGTGAGAGGAAAGGAGTTAAAGGCAAGTTTCACTTGTACTGTTTGTGTGATCTTTTGCAAAAGGTCTAGACTTTTCATTCAATATATCAAAATGGCATTTAAATGCACGACCAGATAATGAACAGTATGACACTGTTCTTGGCCCAATGTGCTACCAATCTGATCTAAATAGTTTCTGCATTCAGAAATGAGTTTCGGGAAATAAACCTTAAGTGGGCAGTAAACTATAATGGGAAAAAAAAACAAATACAAAAACATTTGCTGTCAGTCTCCCAGATCTGCTACCTGTGCGTTTTATCCTTTCTCTGGCATTTTAATATATTAATTTATAATAAGTTTATAATTAATACATTAAGCTTCTGAAAACATGTCTAATTTAATGAGTATTTCATATCTATCCAAATACTTTCTTAATGTAAACCAGGCCATTCTATTAATGCACAAGCATACATCAAAGATATTGTGGGTTCTGTTCCAGACCACTGCAATAAAGTGAGCTTCATTATCTTTTAAAAGTAATACCCAATTCCTGGCATTGTTTTGACAATTAAACTACTAACGTGATAAGCACTCACTACGTACACAGAAATGGTAGCTGGTTATTAGGTCTCCAGCAAAATCAGATTATATTCTAGGGCTCCCATCTTTGAGAGCAGAGGCTCAGCTCTACTTGCTATGGGCATGAGCTGGGAAGGAAGTCCGCTCAAAAATAGACAAATGTGCTCTAGAGACCTCCTCCAGAAACAGACTCCTCCAGAAACTGGGAGATGACTTCAGCGCGATTTCCAAAGAGGTATGTTTTCGCTTTTGAGAAAGGATTCCTTTAAACAACTCCTTCTTGCACAGATAGAAAGCTGATATTTTGCCACCCTGAATAAGAAATAGGCTGATTCATAATTTATTCTATTTTCATTCTAAATCTTTCAATCAGAAAGAAGCCAGGCACAAAGAAGGTGCTCGAAAACATGTATCATATCCAGGCACACCTCGTCTTGCTCTGCTTTGCTTTACTGCACTTTACCGATACTGTGCTTTTTACAAACGGAAGGTTTATGGCGGTCTTGCATCCAGCCGGTCTACTGGCACCATTGTTCCAACAGCATTTGCTCACTTCACATCTCTGGGCCACATTTGGGTAATTCTCACAGTAGATGAGACTTTGTCACGATTAGTATATTTGGTGATCTGTAATCAGTGATTATGACCTGCGGTCAGCATTTTTTAGCAATCAGGTATTTTTTATTAAGGTGCAGACATTGTTTCTTGAGCAGAATGCTGTTGCACACGTTAACAGAATACAGTATGGGGTAAACATAACCTTGGCGTGCACTGGGAAACCAAAGAACTCATGTTGCCCACTTTACTTTGGTTGTCTGGAATTGAACCCACAATCTCTCTGAGGTATCCCTATAAATTAATGGATGAGTCTGTTTTAGATTATGGAAGTATTGCATTAGATATTGAAAACTTACTAAGTTAGACATCTTTCAGGTGCTTAATGTATGAAAAATGTATTAATTACAAGTTTATTATAAATTAGTATCTAAAAATCAGTTCTCCACTTGCATCCTAGATTTTTCCCCCTTTTTTCCCCCCACATAATAGTGGTGAGCTAAATAAAGCTATAATAATAATAATATAACATTGACTGAGGTTTAGGACGTGCCAGCCCTCACAGCAAGCGCTTTGGCCGATTATCTCACTTATCCCACACAGCAACCCTGAGCGAGGTGCCTTTACTACCCTATTTCATAGACGATGAAACTAAGGCGTGGACAAATTAATGTTATGTGCGTCGCTACTAAATGTACTGAAAAAATCAACTAGTAGCTTTGTGATAGTAATGACACAAATTTATCTGTTGAAGTCATCTTGTTAAAATTAATATGGTATTTCCATGGGACTGCTTACACTCTGGGCCTGTTTCTCATTAAAAATAACAAGACTCGGGGTTCCGGAAGATGGCGGCGTAGGAGGACGCGGGGCTCACAGCGCGTCCTGCCGATCACTTAGATTCCACCTACACCTGCCTAAAGAACACAGAAAACCGCCAGAGGATTAGCAGAAGGGAGTCTCCGGAGTCAAGTGCAGACCAGAGGCCCACGGAAGAGGGTAGGAAGGGCAGCGAGGCGGTGCGCGCTCCACGGACTGGCGGGAGGGAGCCGGGGCGGAGGGGCGGCTCGCCGGCCAAGCAGAGCCCCCGAGTCTGGCTGGCAAAAGCGGAGGGGCCGGACGGACTGTGTTCCGACAGCAAGCGCGACTTAGCGTCTGGGAGGTCAGAAGTTAACAGCTCTGCTCGGAAAGCGGGAAGGCTGGAGGACAAAGGGAGGGAGAGCTGCTGAGCCCCCGGACGGCAGAGCTCAGCTTGGCGGGGAACAAAGGCGCCAGCGCCATCTCCCCCGCCCATCCCCCAGCCAAAATCCCAAAGGGAACCAGTTCCTGCCAGGGAACTTGCTCGCTCCGCGCAAACACCCAACTCTGTGCTTCTGCGGAGCCAAACCTCCGGCAGCGGATCTGACTCCCTCCCGCTGCCACAGGGCTCCTCCTGAAGTGGATCACCTAAGGAAAAGCGAGCTAAGCCTGCCCCTCCAGCCCCCGTGCACCTTGCCCACCCACCCCAGCTAATACGCCAGATCCCCAGCAACACAAGCCTGGCAGTGTGCAAGTAGCCCAGACGGGACACGCCACCCCACAGTGAATCCCACCCCTAGGAGAGGGGAAGAGAAGGCACACACCAGTCTGACTGTGGCCCCAGCAGTGGGCTGGGGGCAGACATCGGGTCGGACTGCGGCCCCACCCACTAACTCCAGTTATACACCACAGCACAGGGGAAGTGCACTGCAGGTCCTCACCACGCCAGGGACTCTCCAAAATGACCAAACGGAAGAATTCCCCTCAGAAGAATCTCCAGGAAATAACAACAGCTAATGAACTGATCAAAAAGGATTTAAATAATATAACAGAAAGTGAATTTAGAATAATAGTCATAAAATTAATCGCTGGGCTTGAAAACAGTATACAGGACAGCAGAGAATCTCTTGCCACAAAGATCGAGGGACTAAGGAACAGTCACGAGGAGTTGAAAAACGCTTTAAACGAATTGCAAAACAAAATGGAATCCACGATGGCTCGGCTTGAAGAGGCAGAGGAGAGAATAGGTGAACTAGAAGATAAAGTTATGGAGAAAGAGGAAGCTGAAAGAAAGAGAGATAAAAAAATCCAGGAGTATGAGGGGAAAATTAGAGAACTAAGTGATACACTAAAAAAAAATAATATACGCATAATTGGTATCCCAGAGGAGGAAGAGAGAGGGAAGGGTGCTGAAGGGGTACTTGAACAAATTATAGCTGAGAACTTCCCTGAACTGGGGAAGGAAAAAGGCATTGAAATCCAAGAGGCACAGAGAACTCCCTTCAGACGTAACTTGAATCGATCTTCTGCACGACATATCATAGTGAAACTGGCAAAATACAAGGACAAAGAGAAAATTCTGAAAGCAGCAAGGGATAAACGTGCCCTCACATATAAAGGGAGACCTATAAGACTCGTGACTGATCTCTCCTTTGAAACTTGGCAGGCCAGAAAGGCTTGGCACGATATCTACAGTGTGCTAAACAGGAAAAATATGCAGCCGAGAATCCTTTATCCAGCAAGTCTGTCATTTAGAATAGAAGGAGAGATAAAGGTCTTCCCAAACAAACAAAAACTGAAGGAATTTGTCACCACGAAACCAGCCCTACAAGAGATCCTAAGGGGGATCCTGTGAGACAAAGTACCAGAGACATCACTACAAGCATAAAACATACAGACATCACAATGACTCTAAACCCGTATCTTTCTATAATAACACTGAATGTAAATGGATTAAATGCGCCAAATAAAAGACAGAGGGTATCAGAATGGATAAAAAAACAAGACCCATCTATTTGCTGTCTACAAGAGACTCATTTTAGACCTGAGGACACCTTTAGATTGAGAGTGAGGGGATGGAGAACTATTTATCATGCTCCTGGAAGCCAAAAGAAAGCTGGAGTAGCCATACTTATATCAGACAAACTAGACTTTAAATTAAAGGCTGTAACAAGAGATGAAGAAGGGCATTATATAATAATCACAGGGTCTATCCACCAGGAAGAGCTAACTATTATAAATGTCTATGCGCCAAATACCCGAGCCCCCAGATATATAAAACAATTACTCATAAACATAAGCAACCTTATTGATAAGAATGTGGTCATTGCAGGGGACTTTAACACCCCACTTACAGAAATGGATAGATCATCTAGACACACAGTCAATAAAGAAACAAGGGCCCTGAATGATACATTGGATCAGATGGACTTGACAGATATATTTAGAACTCTGCATCCCAAAGCAACAGAATATACTTTCTTCTCGAGTGCACATGGAACATTCTCCAAGATAGATCATATACTGGGTCACAAAACAGCCCTTCATAAGTTTACAAGAATTGAAATTATACCATGCATACTTTCAGACCACAATGCTATGAAGCTTGAAATCAACCACAGGAAAAAGTCTGGAAAACCTCCAAAAGCATGGAGGTTAAAGAACACCCTACTAACGAATGAGTGGGTCAACCAGGCAATTAGAGAAGAAATTAAAACATATATGGAAACAAACGAAAATGAAAATACAACAATCCAAACGCTTTGGGATGCAGCGAAGGCAGTCCTGAGAGGAAAATACATTGCAATCCAGGCCTATCTCAAGAAACAAGAAAAATCCCAAATACAAACTCTAACAGCACACCTAAAGGAAATAGAAGCAGAACAGCAAAGGCAGCCTAAACCCAGCAGAAGAAGAGAAATCATAAAGATCAGAGCAGAAATAAACAATATAGAATCTAAAAAAACTGTAGAGCAGATCAACGAAACCAAGAGTTGGTTTTTTGAAAAAATAAACAAAATTGACAAACCTCTAGCCAGGCTTCTCAAAAAGAAAAGGGAGATGACCCAAATAGATAAAATCATGAATGAAAATGGAATGATTACAACCAATCCCTCAGAGATACAAACAATTATCAGGGAATACTATGAAAAATTATATGCCAGCAAATTGGACAACCTGGAAGAAATGGACAAATTTCTAAACACCCACACTCTTCCAAAACTCAATCAGGAGGAAATAGAAAGCTTGAACAGACCCATAACCAGCGAAGAAATTGAATCGGTTATCAAAAATCTCCCAACAAATAAGAGTCCAGGACCAGATGGCTTCCCAGGGGAGTTCTACCAGACATTTAAAGCAGAGATAATACCTATCCTTCTCAAGCTATTCCAAGAAATAGAAAGGGAAGGAAAACTTCCAGACTCATTCTATGAAGCCAGTATTACTTTGATTCCTAAACCAGACAGAGACCCAGTAAAAAAAGAGAACTACAGGCCAATATCCCTGATGAATATGGATGCAAAAATTCTTAATAAGATACTAGCAAATCGAATTCAACAGCATATAAAAAGAATTATTCACCATGATCAAGTGGGATTCATTCCTGGGATGCAGGGCTGGTTCAACATTCGCAAATCGATCAACGTGATACATCACATTAACAAAAAAAAAGAGAAGAACCATATGATCCTGTCAATCGATGCAGAAAAGGCCTTTGACAAAATCCAGCACCCTTTCTTAATAAAAACCCTTGAGAAAGTCGGGATAGAAGGAACATACTTAAAGATCATAAAGGCCATTTATGAAAAGCCCACAGCTAACATCATCCTCAACGGGGAAAAACTGAGAGCTTTTTCCCTGAGATCAGGAACACGACAGGGATGCCCACTGTCACCGCTGCTATTTAATATAGTGCTGGAAGTTCTAGCATCAGCAATCAGAAAACAAAAGGAAATCAAAGGCATCAAAATTGGCAAAGATGAAGTCAAGCTTTCGCTTTTTGCAGATGACATGATATTATACATGGAAAATCCGATAGACTCCACCAAAAGTCTGCTAGAACTGATACATGAATTCAGCAAAGTTGCAGGATACAAAATCAATGTGCAGAAATCAGTTGCATTCTTATACACTAACAATGAAGCAACAGAAAGACAAATGAAGAAACTGATCCCATTCACAATTGCACCAAGAAGCATAAAATACCTAGGAATAAATCTAACCAAAGATGTAAAAGATCTGTATGCCGAAAACTATAGAAAGCTTATGCAGGTAATTGAAGAAGATATAAAGAAATGGAAAGACATTCCCTGCTCATGGATTGGAAGAATAAATATTGTCAAAATGTCAATACTACCCAAAGCTATCTACACATTCAATGCAATCCCAATCAAAATTGCACCAGCATTCTTCTCGAAACTAGAACAAGCAATCCTAAAATTCATATGGAACCACAAAAGGCCCCGAATAGCCAAAGTCATTTTGAAGAAGAAGACCAAAGCAGGAGGCATCACAATCCCAGACTTTAGCCTCTACTACAAAGCTGTCATCATCAAGACAGCATGGTATTGGCATAAAAACAGACACATAGACCAATGGAATAGAATAGAAACCCCAGAACTAGACCCACAAACGTATGGCCAACTCATCTTTGACAAAGCAGGAAAGAACATCCAATGGAAAAAAGACAGTCTCTTTAACAAATGGTGCTGGGAGAACTGGACGGCAACATGCAGAAGGTTGAAACTAGACCACTTTCTCACACCATTCACAAAAATAAACTCAAAATGGATAAAGGACCTGAATGTGAGACAGGAAACCATCAAAACCTTAGAGGAGAAAGCAGGAAAAGACCTCTCTGACCTCAGCCGTAGCAATCTCTTACTCGGCACATCCCCAAAGGCAAGGGAATTAAAAGCAAAAGTGAATTACTGGGACCTTATGAAGATAAAAAGCTTCTGCACAGCAAAGGAAACAACCAACAAAACTAAAAGGCAACCAACGGAATGGGAAAAGATATTTGCAAATGACACATCGGACAAAGGGCTAGTATCCAAAATCTATAAAGAGCTCATCAAACTCCACACCCGAAAAACAAATAACCCAGTGAAGAAATGGGCAGAAAACATGAATAGACACTTCTCTAAAGAAGACATCCGGATGGCCAACAGGCACATGAAAAGATGTTCAACGTCGCTCCTTATCAGGGAAATACAAATCAAAACCACACTCAGATACCACCTCACGCCAGTCAGAGTGGCCAAAATGAAGAAATCAGGAGACTATAGATGCTGGAGAGGATGTGGAGAAACAGGAACCCTCTTGCACTGTTGGTGGGAATGCAAATTGGTGCAGCCGCTCTGGAAAGCAGTGTGGAGGTTCCTCAGAAAATTAAAAATAGACCTACCCTATGACCCAGCAATAGCACTGCTAGGAATTTATCCAAGGGATACAGGAGTACTGATGCATAGGGGCACCTGTACCCCAATGTTTATAGCGGCACTCTCAACAATAGCCAAATTATGGAAAGAGCCTAAATGTCCATCAACTGATGAATGGATAAAGAAATTGTGGTTTATATACACAATGGAATACTACGTGGCAATGAGAAAAAATGAAATATGGCCTTTTGTAGCAACATGGATGGAACTGGAGAGTGTGATGCTAAGTGAAATAAGCCATACAGAGAAAGACAGATACCATATGGTTTCACTCTTATGTGGATCCTGAGAAACATAACAGAAACCCATGGGGGAGGGGAAGGAAAAAAAAAAAAAAAGAGGTTAGAGTGGGAGAGAGCCAAAGCATAAGAGACTGTTAAAAACTGAGAACAAACTGAGGGTTGATGGGGGGTGGGAGGGAGGGCAGGGTGGGAGGGAGGGCAGGGTGGGTGATGGGTATTGAGGAGGGCACCTTTTGGGATGAGCACTGGGTGTTGTATGGAAACCAATTTGACAGTAAATTTCATATATTAAAAAATAAAAAAAAATAATAAAAAAAAAAAAAAAAAAAAAAAAAAAAAAAAAAAAAATAACAAGACTCTGGGGACGCCTGGGTGGCTCAGTCGGTTAAGCATCCGACTTCGGCTCAGGTCGTGATCTCGCGGTCTGTGAGTTCGAGCCCCGCGTCGGGCTCTGTGCTGACAGCTCAGGGACTGGAGCCTGCTTCGGATTCTGTGTCTCCCTCTGTCTGACCCTCCCCCGTTCATGCTCTCTCTCTGTCTCAAAAATAAATAAACATTAAAAAAAATGAAAAACAAATAACAACACTCTGGGGCGCCTGGGCTGGCTCAAGTTGGAGGAGCGTGCGATTCCTGACCTCTGGGCCGGGAGTTTGAGACACAGGTTGGGTGTAGAGACTACTTAGGTAAATAAAACTTCAAACAATCAAACAAACAAACAACACCCACACTTTAGGTGGTTATGCCTTTGACACCTCACAAGCTGTACCAAGAGTCAGAAGTTCTGGATGCAAGTCCCAGCTCTGCTACCCACTGATGGGAAAGGGGAGACCTTCTACCTTAATAGTTGTTCTCCCCCAACACAGAGTGACAATACTGTTAGGTGAGATGAAGAGAGTGTGCTGGAAGGTCCGGAAGAGGGCATGGGGTCCCAGTTCCTTCAGGACAGGGAGCATGGTTTATTATCTTTTTATCTCTCAAAGCAGTATTTTCTTCTCTGCTATGACACGCACATGGGTCAGTGAAGGGGCATTCCCTCGGGCATACTTGGAAATTAAAAGGCAATAAATATAATTCTACTTTTTCTTTCATTCAAGTGAGTATACTACAATGCAAGTGAGTAAGATTAAAATAGATCTGTTCCAATGTATTGGGAAAGGACACTATTCACAGATTTTTGTGCCGTAAATATCACTGTCCATAAATTACTTGTGAAGCATGTCAAAAATAGTTGGAAATGGGGCATCTAAGCTAACTTGTGGTATGTACTCAATAAATATCTGTTAATTGAATATATGTAGAAGGAGGAAATAAGTCAAACAATTCTTTTATTCCTTGATAGCATCCAATATCAAAGAAGTAAATCTTTAAACCATAAAAAAACTATAATGTTATTGAAGAAGGATCAGAAATGTTTAATTATATTTTTTGATATTAAAATTCCTTTTCTGACAAAAAGCCTCTCATAGGAAGGTGTGAAAATTATAATCTGTGTTTTAATCACGTTTGTATTACAAAGACAAAATTTTAACAAAGAAATTATTATAAAGAAAATGAGAAATCGCCATTAGCCCATTACAGTATTCTTAATTTATTTTATTCTTTGAAAGCATTGTCTATAGGGGTAGATATTTAATATGGTTGTAATATGTAAAAAAGAAATTGAAGAAATTTATGGGTGGCCACTTGAGAATTTAGTGAGATCTACTGAAAAAGCAGACCTCCTTATCCACAGAATATCTAAAAATCTGCCTGAAGACTTGTTCTAATCAATAGTGGTAAGAATATCATAATATGTATAGAGGAGAAAGGCAAAGCAAAAAAATCACATTCATCTGAATCATAAATGCTACGTAAGAAAACATAAGAAAATTCAATATATAAACTGGTTTGAAAAAAGGAGAAATTGATTGAACTAAGACATTTGATAGCTATATTGTAACTAGTTGCTAAGTGTTAACTTGTAACCAAATACAATCATTCCAATTTCTTCCTCCTTCCCCCAAACCAGTCTGTAAGTGAAGATATAGGACGAAGATCCAAATAAACAAACATCAGACAATATGGTGGCAAAGAGCATGGCTTCGACCCCAGCCCTGCCGGGACCTAACCTGTCTGACTTTGGGCAAGTTACTTACTAAATGTTCTGATCTTTAATTTCCTTAAGTTTAAATGGGGAGAGATAATGGCATCTAATTAATAGAGTGGTTGTATATACAGAACACATAAGCGTTACTTCTGCTTTTTTGTTGATTTTGCTGCTGTTATGTTTAAGAAACTATCAATCCAAAATATTATGTTAGATATACTGTTAGGTATTATATTTTCGACTATGATGGGAGCTATGCAATGTGACAAAACACTAATTTTTAATCCATATCATTGTTGAAACCCAACATTTCATTTGCTGCATAAAAACATTGACTTCTCAAATGAGTAATTTAGCATTATTATACAGTAAGGTTGTTGGTTCTGTTACTCTTAAGTAAGGCTATTTGGGTGGGATTGATCAGAAATATTTAAAGTTGTCTTTGGGAGTGAAAGAAACCATGTGTAGCTCCACTGCGAAGGAAGAGAATTTGTATAATAGAACAACTAAATCACTGAACAAAACAAAGTTAAAAACACAACATTTGGAATAACAGTTGAGTGACTGTAATTTGAATAATTTGGTATCGTCTCCCTCTCCCTCCCTCCCTCCCTCTCTCTCTCTCTCTCTCTCTCTCACACACACACACACACACACACACACAAAACCACTTAATTTTAATTAACGGCACCAAAACTTAAGAATCATACAGTCAGAAGAAGTATATAACTCCTCATCACTAACAAAACCTCAGTAGCACAGAAAAAATAGTTAACAATAATAAAAAAGCAGATTCAAGTTTCAAAGATGGCACCATGCTATTGAAAGGAGAGAGAGTGATGGCAGGTTTAGCTGTGCCTAAGTATCCACACACCTCCAATCATGTTTTTTTATGCCCTTCCTTAGTAAACACAAAAGGCTTTATTCTGAGAATCTCAGTGATGAAAAGAGATTTGCAGTCTTCACATCTTACAAAAAGGTGACAGGTGTAGTAGCTGAGCCAATAGAGCATTTGGTGCTTTTATATAAGGACCTTAAACTTCTGAAAGACGATTCAGAATCCTGTGAGAGGACCTATCAAATTGTAACACTAGTTACTTCGCTTCAGTTTAAACTCCCAGAAAATAAGGAAGCATTACGGTCATGTGGACATAGAATGTTACCAAAAGAAGCAAAATGTGTATGTTTACTATGCTAATCAAAATCATGCTAATTAAAATCTGAGTACTTATAAGTTATGATTCCATGTATAGAACTGGGCAATACTTTAAATATGAAGAACAAAGTGATTAGCGAAGCATCCCTTTTATCTGCCTGAATTACCTAAATAATCTGAATAGAGTGCTGAATGTTGTCTTTGGTCTTTCCTACTTTACCTGCTCCCCTAGCCATAGCCCCACTCCAAACCCTCAGTTTGGTTAAAAGTCACACTTACCAGCTAGTAAATATGCATGGTTCTTGGTGTGTGTGTGTGTGTGTGTGTGTGTGTGTGTGTGTGTGTGTATGTGTATAAATTTATCTTGGAGGGAAAATTTATTCAACCCATATAACCTTTCTTTCACCCACTGTTGGTTATACTCTGCAAATGACCTAATACAAGATGACTTCAGTACCTTAAAGTCAATCCTTCTCTGATAAAAATGGTGGCTCAGCCATGTGTGCTTGAGAAATGCGTACAAATGTGCGTGTGAACTAAAGAAGTGCATCTAAAGGGGTTCACTCAGGTAGATTTGAGTATGAGACTCTCTACAGACACATTTGAAGAACATGAGTTTCAAGAATGCGCTTAATCTGCATGTGCATGTATATATGTACATAAATGTGTGTGCATGCGTAGATAAATATACATCTTCTTGGGATGCAATTCAGCATAGTTATAAACCTGAGCTCTGCAGCTGTATCTTTGGCATTCAAATCCTAGGACCAGCATTTAGAAACTGTGTGACCTTAAGCAAGTTATTTAAATTCTCTTTGCCTTAGTTTCTTCATCTACTGAGTGGGCATAAAATTTTACCTACCTCATGGAGTCGTAACGAGAATCAACTAATCTTTTAAAAGTCTTAGCACTGGCACATAGTCGTCAGCAAAAATTATTGTCTATGATTATCTCCCCAAAAAGAAAAGATACGTGCACTGATAAGTATAACTGTGCTTGCCATGTATGTGTTGGAGAATAACACGGTCTATACCTTATGTGCATTTACTATTTTCTCCTCCCCCTCCCCCGGCCACTCCATAAATGTTGGCACTTTCGTCACCATTAGAGAACAGTAACAGAAAGAAGAGCTGGAGGGAGGGGCAACTGGGTGGCTCAGTAGGTTAAGCGTCTAACTTCGACTCAGGCCATGATCGCACCATTTGTGAATTCAAGCCCCGCATCAGGCCCCGTGCTGACAACTCAGAACCGGGAGCCTGCTTTGGATTCTGTGTCTCCCTCTCTTTCTCTCTCTCTGCCCCTCCCCCACTCTCTGTCTTGTCTTACTCAAAAATGAATAAACATTTAAAAATTTTTTTGAAAGGAAGGAAGGAAGGAAGGAAGGAAAGAAGGAAGAGCTGGAAGCAATCACTGAGCCCAGAGTAATCTCTGACTCAATGTGATGAAATTCCAGTGAGAAACCTGTGTGCCCTTGGCTAGTCAGCCTATTAAACATATTAGCACACAATTAGCACACTTGAAAATAAAGCAGGGACTCTATCTAGGCAAAGACTTGTTAACTCCTTGGGAAAGCAAAATTGAAACTCATAATTCAAAACAATTTAAAAACTTCCTTATTGTTCACTGCCTGTATAGGTGGCTTTAGTATTTCAAATTCTGGGTCTAGTAAGGAGATCTCACTTACGTATTAGAGGTGCAGACTTATATTTGCTCCCCCAAGTTTACGCTCACGCGTATATTTCACCTCTTCCTTTCGTGGACATATGCAGATTTGTAGATAATGAAAATAAAGTTTCTGATTATGTTTTTTTTTATTATATTCATCAACAAAATGGCTTAGATTTGCAAGTAAACATACGGACCCTGTCCAAAATTCCACTTTGAACATCAGGATGGGCTTGTTCACTTTGAAAAAAAATAATACTAATACCGGATGATTCAAAATTTAGTCAACATATATAAACATACTGCTATGGTCAAAAAGAAGAGATAGAAATTCTTCACTGACTGTTCATTAGTCAGAATGCTCACGACTCCACCTAATGTACCAGAGTAAGTAGACTTTGCCTCTGTTTCCCACCTGTTTTGGTTTTCCAATTTACAGGCTTGTCGAATCCATCCCGCAATCTATAACCAATTTATAATACAATCTGAAGATACATTGATTTATGAACAAATACAAGTACATATGCCCTATCATACCCTGCCTTTGGTCCAAAAATGCTAAAGCACTGAGGCAGTTCTGCAACATACTTAAGAATAAATACCTGGTAACTGTGCCCTTTCATTTTCTAGATGTTTGTTCGTGAGCAGATGACTCAAGGCTCCATTATTTTGCCCTCCCCAAAGAAAGATGATGACGAAAAGTTGAATCTCATAAAGTTGTTTTGAAAGTTAAATGAGATAATGAATAGAAAGAGCCTAGAGTTCGAGGCATATGTTAAGTCCTCAAGCAGTTAACTGTTATTATTTTTCCTATCCTCTACGTCTAAATGCTCTTTTCTTCCATTTCCAACAAGGTATTTGCACATCAAGCGTAAAACCAAGTGATTCCTTTGTAAATCCTTCACGGCATCTCCAAGGAAGCCAAGCACATTTTTCCTTACAGAAAAACTGGGAAGCATCAATATGGAAAGAATGATACTGGGAAAGAAACAAGAAAAACGAGGTAAGAAATACACTCTATGCTGCCCTGGGTCAAGAGCTTGGTGAGCTCTACTTTGTCTTTCCTGAATCCCTGATAACACCTTCATAGTCTGAGATGGAACTTCTGGGATGGAAAACCGGGGGGTTACAGAATTTAAGAAAATATAAGACAGAGATTTTTGGTGTAAGTTCTGGATCTAACATTCTTTCTTGTTCTCTGGCCTGATAATGCCTATTTTGCAGGTAGCTTTGACTGCGAGAGAGTACAAAACCCAGGCCTGTTACACAGGCTGGCTCTAGTCTCAAAAGAGAGGTACAATGGGGCACTTGAAATTTCATTTTAAGAATTTACCCTTTCCTGAATATGAAATAAGTAGGGATTCAGGGTGAAATGTAAGACTACGACTAGAATGTATAGGCGCATCCCTGTTGGTGTGTGTGTGTGTGTGTGTGTGTATGTGTGTGTGTGTGTGTGTGTGTTTTAATAATCTGAAGGTCAAACAGAGTGAAGTGTGCAGAATATTTCACACAAACATCCATCCAGTCCAGTGACAGGTTCTAGGTTCACTCAAGGTAGCCCATCCCAGTTCTCACCCAGAGAGGGGAAATGACTCTTGTTCCCACCCCCACATTTCTGAACTGGGTCAGGAGCACTCACAGTCTTGTGGGATAGAAGATTTTAGATTTCAGATTTCTATAGTCATCTTAAGATGACTTAAGCATCTTAAGGTGATGCTTTCATGTGTGAAAGCAACAGAAAGGTATGCATTGCTATGCACTGGCTCAAGAAATATTAAGTTCGATGAAATAAAACTAAGTACTTAAAACCATTTTTCAAGACATTGAATCAGAACAAGGAATTTAGAAATAGATCTTGCTGAACAACGCTTGTAATCATAGAAACCAGCGAAGCAAGGAACAATAAAGTAAGAGTTAATACAGCACAAGGCAACTGATTGGAAATACTTGAAAAAAGAAACCATGTATAGAAGCATATGCATATGTAATGAAAATAAAAAATTTAATGGTGATCATTATACTCTAAATCCTCATGTTATATCGCAAAAGATCTGAAACTGAGTATGAAGTAAGCAAACGCTAAAGCAAAATACACTACATCTTATCCTTGGCTTTGATAATGACTATAAAAAAATAAGGATAACCTGTAATTTTTCAAGGTAAAACTAAGAGCTAATTAAATTCTGAAAACAGATTTACACTCTCTAAGTCATTATTGTGAGAAAAAGAAAGGTTGAGAAGGCAAAAGATGGAGACGAAATAAAACATGAAGGACAAAATGAAAGCAGACAAAAAGGCAAGAGGAGACAATGTGAGAGTATTAAACTACCAACTTAAAAGCAAATACTCAAGGATCAAAAAATAAAGAAACACAAGTGCAGCCTCCTTAAAAGAAACTGACCTCAACAAAATGACACAGAGAATTTAAAAATAAAAGAATGACCCATGGTTCTCAAAATAAAAGAGAAGAAGCAGGTGGTAGCAATATTCGCTTAAGAACTAGAATTGCAAGCAAAATGTTTTAAACAGAACAGAAAAAGTAGTAATAATTATGTATAAAATTCAAAATGTTTTCAAAAAAACCCTATTAGAATTCGACCAGAAACAGTTAAGTGCAAGAAACGCAAATACAGCTAATAGATCAGAGAGATTACAAAAGAAAAGAAAAGAAAATGAATTAACAGAGTGAATATAGGGAATAAATATAAACATAACACGTGTGTATCTGTGTGTATAACCACCCCTCTTCATTAAAAAGTACAATCTTCTCTTCAATTTCCAACTAATTCAAAACCTGAGAAACTGAGAAAAATCTTGAAGAATAGACATTATAAGGCCACATTTCTGACCAAAGTGCAATAAAATCAGAAATTTACAAGAAAATTTCAGTAAGAACAAAAGCAAAAAATACTCAACACTTTAGATATTAAAAATTAAGGTGACTATTGAGTTAAAAGAAAAGCCAAACCACAATTTTCAACAAATACGACGATTTGTGTTGAACCTTGGGTTTTGCTCTCATTGAACTGTATGCTTACAAATCCATTATCTCACCGAATCCTGCAAAGCACTCTAAGAAGTATTTTTACTATATATTGCAAATGAAGAAACATAACGAGTTAAAGTTCCTTTCACAATACGTGCAGAAGTCAAACCCAAGCCTGCATTTTTCTGTGCCCATGTTCTTCTTAACCGGATTATATTTCACATGTTTAGATGAGACCAAAGCAGGTTTTAGAGACAAATTCATAGTTATAAGTGTTCTCAGTACCAAACGAGAAGGATTTCAAGAAGAAGGTGCTAAGTGTTCAACTCAGGAAGTTATGAAAAGAAGGGGAAAAAAAGATCCAAATGAAATCAGATGAAGTAACTACAAAAATAAGTAATAAGTTATAAAATCAAAAGTAGAAGAATTCGGAGTATTAAAATTCATAAAACTCTGGAAAATCTTGCCAAAAGAGCATGAGAAAAATAGGACTACAATTAGGAAAAGAAAAAGATAACTAATAACAGATTTGGAGAATAATCAAGTTTAACAGAATCATATGCACAATTATTTGGTAACAATTGTCAAGAATTTTCATTAAATAATCAATAATAGATAAATGATAAATCCATAATTTACCAAAATTAATGAAGATATATAAAATATAAATAATCAAAAGGCTTAGAAAAAATATAATCCATATTTTTAAATTTTGTAAAAAAGGATTTGAGCTTTGTATCAAAAGTTTTATGGGTGGGCCATTCCAACATTTAAAGACTTGATAATCCTCATGCTTTATAAAAACTCTTCAACAGCATAAGGGAAAAGGGGAAGCCACCAATTAATTTTATATAATGAGTATGATTCTGATACAAATATGAGCCAAACGGAACTCAAAACTTTTTTTAAAAACTTTGAATCAATCTCAGTTTTGAACATAAATGCACAAAGTTTCAGTAAAATAGTAGCAAATGGAATTCAATTCAACAGTACATTAAAAGAGAAACTTATCATGACAATTAAAGTCATTTAAATTAAAAAAATTAAAGCCATATCAACAATGTGTGTACATATATGTACGCACACATAATAATCCCAATGCATTAAAAACAAAGTATCTGATAAAAGGCATTTCTTTAATATCAGAGCACCTGCCTTAAACCAACCTCAATGCCATACTATTGGTAAAAGACTAACAGAGTTTTTATTAAAATATAACAAGGATTGTTTCAACATCATTATTGTTTTTTCAGTTTTATAACATTAATATAAAACATCTACCTAATTCAAAAAGATGTTAAACAAAACAAAAAATATATTTATTGCAAAGCAAGGGGCATTTTTCATGATTTATAATGAATGTATAATGGGGCCTATTTATAAATAATATATATGAAATCCAATAAACTAAAATGTTCTAAAAAATGCAACGTCATACGCTAGACTCACCTTTCACTAAAAATCCTTCTAGACAAAATTAAAATCCACAAGTAAATATTTTACTTGTACTGCTGTCATTTTAAATTAACTTTTATAAACATAAATCTTTCCATACTCCTTTCCATCCTCATAGAGTACATCATGAAACACGTTTTAAGAATACCCACAAAAATAACATATATTTTGATACAGAGGTGGGAAGTTTGTTCCCATCTTTGAAAGAAGGAACAGCAAGATTACCTTTGGAAGATATGCATAAACACTGTGGAAGACACCACCTGAATTCCCGGGAAGATGGGGTTAGAAGTGTCCGCTGCTTGTGAACAGCTCAACAGCATGGAGTCCTCCAGGTTGGTGTATCTCTAAACGTGACCCACCTGGAGATCCATGGTGTCGAACAATGAACTTTCCACACCAGCAAGGTCTCCATAAAGTGAGGGGAATCCTCTTCACCATCGTTGGTTGAAGAACACACAACCTATGTCTACACTAACCCAAATCAGATTCTGTCCTTTGTCTTCTAGCTCAGAATTTCCTCCATCCATTGTCCATTTTTAAGCTCCCGGCCAGGATGTGTGCTTCCCAGAATCCAGATTAATCCTGAGCTTGGACATGTTGCTTTTGCTAAAGAAAGACGAACATGCAAACTAGCCAAACATTGCAAGTTGTGTCTACTTTCTCCTAAAGGTCCAAAGAGCACACCATGTTGGTTGCTGTGTAACAAACACATGAAATTGTACTTAGTGGCCAAATATATGCATCTTGCTGTGGAATTTCAAAGCTCCACGACTATGCTTCTGTGATTGCAGTTGTAACCTATACTTAACGTGGTGGAGAAAGGATGCCCAGCTAACAGTCATGCGTGAAAACTGACACGGGGTTGGAACGTTAAAGGTCTAGTTGTTTCTGATTTGCCCTTTTCCATTCAGGGTCGTCCTAACAATGGTCAGGACAATTGTTGTCCCCGCAGTCTAAGCTGCTCTGTCCTCACTGTGGTCTGCTCCTGGTGCAGACCAGGAGCTACGTTTCACGGGATCCTTGAAGTTTTTTTCTGCTCTGCTTATTTCTGCTGTGCACTTGCTCCAAACACAGCCATTGTCCTGAGGCTGGAGTTGAGGTATAAGGAAAGAAAGTATCTGCATATGTGGCCTGTGTGCACAGGACCAGGGAAGGGCATTATTTAAAGACACGTATCCCATCTGCTTCTGATTTTTAGATGTACTTACTTGGGGGCAATGTCTGTCATTTTTCAATTAGAGAGAGATAAAAATTAAAATGTATACGCCACTGGGAGATACCATAGGTTAACTTCTCACTCCTTACGAAGCTGCTACCTAAATCTAAATTCTTCTGGAAATTATACCAGTTGTTAATTCTGAAAAAACATTCTAATTATCTTAACTGCTGACAACTGACTGCAAAACCAGATAGATGGACAGATAGATGAGTTTAAAAGAAACATCACAGTATGAATGTTAGTAGGAAATGAATGCTCCATATTTTGATCTGAGAGTAACTTCTGATAGTGCAGAGAGGAGCTTAGAGCCTACTGGAAGCCACAGAAAAAACAAAAGATCTGGTCAGGGAGGGGGCTGAAGTGTTAAGTTCTTCATTAATCTAGTTTAACTAGGAATATCATTTCATTACAGGAGGAGAGAATGATCGACTCTACTGACAGTTCTTCCTATCCGGCTCTGGAATAGATGAGAAACATCGCAGATGTATGCACACTCCCGTGTCAGAAAACCCGGATTTCAGTTTCATCCTGGGTTCTAACAATTTAACCAGCAGCTACCTGTGCAAGTCACCCAGCCCCTGATCCCATGCCTCTCCGTGTGTTATTGGTAAGTGATAACAGTGTTTGTGAGGTATGAATAAGATAATGTGTGTGCAAGTTCTCTGTACATTGTAAAGCTTACACATTTAGGAAGTTTTTATACCATTATTATTTTTTTAATCCAATTGACCAAGGAGCTGAAAGGCTAGGTCCTTACAAAATGGGATCAAATAGCAGCTGCATGTTTTTAATAATAGAAATGGAAAGGAGGAGGGAAAATGACAAAAGGGGTTCATCAAGATCCAGAGACCATTGCTATCTGTGTTGCTACACTACAGGCTCACGGGAGAAGCTGCTGGTCTGTCTGATTCACTCCAGAAAGGGTCCAGAACATGATAGATGCTACATAACTAGACGCTGGAGAAAGAAATGCGTGTTTTTCTTTTCTTGTGGTCGGTATTTGGTATGTCCGTTTTCAAAACCGCCTAGAGGCCAAAACCACACTGATACTGGAAATGGGCCTCTCATGCACCTGCCTCCATCCATTTCCACCTTGAGCACAGAGGCAAACCCACTGTACCTTTCTACTTGGCCAAGAACCAAGGGTCACCACTCAATGTCCTTAATTTTGTGCAGTTCACAATTATTTGGATCCCCAAAGGACATTTTCATTTTCCCAGTACAGGGGTCTCCAAAGAGGGGTGCCTGCACTTCAGGGGATGTGTAAGATGATCCACTGACTTGCAGGAAGAATTTACCTCATTCTTTTTTTTAAAAGATGTGTGTGTGTGTGTGTGTGTGTGTGTGTGTGTATAAATTATATTTATAAATTATATAGGTTAATGGGATATTGCTTGACTATATCCCATTAGCCTATATAATTTATACATAAATATCCAAATATTGATCAGGGCTCAAAATATTGTGATTAGATGTAAGGAGCTGACATCCTCACTAAGTATCTACCTATATCACTCACATGTATCAGTGTCCTCCTGCTGATTCCCACACGACCATCCCCGCTTCTCTCTGTGTCGCAGAGCTTTATCAGCAACCTAGAAATCTGCTCTGCCCGGCCCTTGTGGCAAGCCGGAAGTGTCCCCAGGAGGCAGCCTTCAAATAATGATTATCTCAGCCGTGAGTATCGACATTGCCCAGCTCCCTCAATCCTCGGGCAAGATAATTCCGAGGCCCGGTTTCTGAGGAGTCCACACGTGTTTTCAAGCTCCAGTCACCCTCTGAGGTGCCCAGCCTGACAGGACATCCTTAGCGGACTGCCTCTAACTCGGCTTTTGCTTCCCTGCATTTATGTCCCGAGCACAGGTAGGGTCTTGGAGAAACCCCGCACCAAAAAACAGTCGTGTGGTCAAGATCGCCCAGATGCCACTGCTCCCCACTGTGCCTTATTTCATTGATTTCCAAGGCAATCCTCTCACAGGTACTGACAGAGCAAAATCAGTCCTGGTTTATTTCTCTCTATGGTAGAGTATGGCTGCAACGCCTAGTACAAAAAAAAAAAAAAAAAAAAAAAAAAGGAACATTGCAGCAAAACGTGTGGGTTGGTCTTAAGGTTTGTTTCCTTTCACCCGTACCTCCAGAGACCATCCTGGGCTGTTTCCGGGTTCTAAGCGGACAGAGAGGGAAGACACCCCACTTGGTGGTGACAACAGCCTCAGAAATAACCCTGCTTTTATTTGGGAGGCATGACTCTTTTTTTCCCTATTAATTCACGCAAACAAAATCAGGGCTCACTAGGTTTCTATTTGTTTGTTTATTTGAACAGTCTTCAGTGCCTCCTAGAAAACAAAAGGGAAAACAATGACACTAATAAAAACTAAGTACTCCTGTTTATAGAAGATTATTCTTCTTCATCTGATACTTTTCACTGTTTATCTTCCCTCGGGAATTTACTAGAGGTATCTGCATGAACACATGCTTTTTAAGCTACAAGTACATCCGTATCTACTGTTTGTCACCTAATCCATAATGCTGTCTTTGTATCTTTCCTCCCAACTATGAACTCGGAAGAAGATTCTGATGGTCTCAAAATAAGTCTTTGAGTTCAAGGAACCGTAAAACAAGAGACGGATTACTACACTGTGTAGTTTACAATGCACACAGACACCTTAGGGAGAGGTTGCAGCATTCAGTATTCTCTCTCTGTATCTGCTGCATTGTTTCTAAAGAAAGTAATGGAACACTTCTCAAGCCTCTTATATTAATGCCTTCTTAAATTCTTAATTTGGTTGAATGACATATATTCTGACTCTCAACGACATGAATTAGATGCTTAAATATCACACTCCTTAACCAACAAATATGCAAAGATGTGGCATATCTTAGAAAATTTTTCATACTGTTTATCTCATTTGGGGTAGTCAATGGAGATCAGGAAGGTGGTAAGAATTCCCTGGTAGCCCCATTACAAAGACTCATTGAGTTTAGAATCGGTGGCTTAGATTCTTCTTGGGGTGAAGCCAATTATTCACATTAAAAAGTTAAGGAGCAGTCATTTGTGATCTGTGCTATCACAGGAAGTCTGGGGGCCCAATTGTGGGGACATTTTCTGTTTGCCAAACGACAGAGTTTCAATACAGAACCAGCTTTTCCTTTTTTTTCCTTAATTTAAATTTTAGTTAATTAAACAGTGCAATATTGGTTCAGGAGTAGAATTCAGTGATTCATCACTTACATACAATACCCAGTGCCCATCACTTTTCTTTATAAATAATGGATAATTAAATATAAATAATGAGTAAGAGCAACACATATGTGAGAAACCCTCTAGAATGAAAGTGTTCATTTATTGAAGGCAATGGTCTATGCCTACTCGCCCATTATGAAACTACACAGATGATGAAGTTTTAGAGATGACTAGGAATATAATCAAAATATTGATATTCAGAATTACATAACATTCCTGAGAATAATAACTGTGATGTTTTGAATTTACGTAGCACAAACTCATGGTAAGCCGTAAATCAGCCAAATCAACTTCGGCACAATAAAATCTGCCCTACTTACAACTTGACGCTTCATCATGAACTCTTCAGAATTTTCTATTCTTTCGTACCTGTTTTATGTCTGGCCTTATGTTAGCAACAAGATCTGAAGAGTGAAATCTTTCCGTATTGTGTCCACCTTGATGGATAACCATGTTAAGTTTCTTTAACAAATCAAACAAGTGTTCATTTTAGCCTTTTAATTTCCCGTTTTGCGTAGCCACGCCATAGCATTGACTGGTCTACCTTCAGGGTCTACCGCACCCAGTATACATTGAACACATCCTTTATTCTTTTTCCTATTTACTATGTGTCACAAGATAGCTCATCCTTTCTGGTCAGCTACTTCTTTCTTGAAAGTCAATCAGTCACTGGGACAGTTATTCTTTCGTTAATCAGGCACAGAAAGGACTCCACGTGATCTGTTAATTCACATACACACACACACACACCACTCTAATATTTAATCCAGTCTTAGAGATTTAACAATGTGAAGTAATTAACGACATGAATGATAAAATCAATGTACCAAACACTGATTATTGATAAGACCAACTTTTCTACTAGTTGTACCCATTGAGTGTTTGTCAGTGGAGACACCTTGTTACCAAATTAAGAGTATTTTCTAGATTTAACACTACTCAGCATTTAACAACTGGCAAGTTTTTGTTTTTAATCCTGCAAGCACATGATGAAAACATGAGCTCATCAAGTAAGCATTCCAAAAAATCGTTTGTATACACTACGTGAAAATACATAAACCTTGAGAAAAATATTTCATTATTTTCAACGTTAATTTTCCATTAAATTCATTATCAACTTTTCACCTGAAGTGTCTGATAACTAGAAATAAGATCACCTGAAATTTATTTATTGCCATCACAATGTGGCCATCGCTGGCAACAGCAGCAATCCTGAAGTATTTAAGACAGGAAGGAATAGCCCTGTATTGGCTAGCCTTTGTGATTCTATTATAGAAACACACAAAAATTAGATAGGATGTTGATTTTAGATAGAGATGACATTTAGAGTTTTACTTTCCTTTGGCCAGGTTTCTTATTTTAAAAAGAAAAACCTGCCAAAAAACACATTGCCGGGAGACATGAATGAAAGGCAAAAAGTGGGGAGAAACAGTGATTAGGTTTACACAAAAGTAAAAATTAAGACACGCAAAGAAGCAAATATGAGCTCTCCCCTGTGAAGTACAACAAAAGCATGTCTGTTTTTACTTTTCATGACTATTATTAATGCTTGCCAAAAATGGCTCTAACAGTGGTGCAACCACAACGCTGTAATTAGACTCTGCATTACACCTAGGTATTCGGAAGGCAAACACAGAAAACAAAAAGCAGGGAAATGAATAAAAGATCAACTATTTTCAATTAAGAAAAATGACCTAACACCGCTTTCCAGTTCAGGAGCTCATTTATTACAGATCTGCCTTTGTTTGTTACCACTTGGCAATCTTATTTCCTAAAGGGAGACAGCATGAGAGCTTTTGAGCTGGGAACAAACGTGAGTTGAAAATAAGCTGTTTATATATGAATATACATATGCAATAGCAGTTTGCCATTATTATGCTGGCAAATACTAAATGCAGATAGTGACGATCTCTCTGCTAAGACTTCTATATCGCAGCTTACCCTAATGCTCCTCTATATGCACTGGCTTCCACAAACTCAAATGTTCAAAAAGGAACTAATCAGACTTAGGAAACTGGCCCCTTTTCCATCAGCCCAACTGCCTACCCTAGAAACCCAATTAATCGCTCTTGGGGCCTGATTTTTGGAGGGCCAACCTACCACCACTACCACCACCAACACACGTACCCAATCACCCAGGCCAATCTAGCCTGACTTTTCAATATTTTCCCAACCCATCCTCTCCTTGCCACCTGCATCAGTACTGACTTAGTACTGGGGGTCCAAGGGGGGTCACCGCCCTCTCTTACCTCATTTACTTTTCTGGGCTCCCTCCTTTCAGTCTTTCTTCTTGCCAAATTATTTTGCAATCTTCAATCACTGTCATTTTTCTTAACCATAAATCAATTGTTTCTCTCCTTCCATTAGCCTTTCAATGATATTTCACTTCCTTAACCTCAACCTTGTTAAAGTGATATGTAAGATTTTTGACAGTATGTCATGGCCAACCTGTACAGCCAATGCCCATCACTCACCCTGCTCACTCCTGAGTCTGGTCATCCTGAACTGCCTTAATTTGGCAAACCCATCATGTCCTCCCCTCTGGTCATTCTTCAACCTCAACTGAGATTCCATGACCCTAAAGATGTTCTTATGTACTTTTCAGTTTGGGCTAGAATCGCCCTGAAAACATGGATATGAGTGCACACGTGAAAACACAAACACACACACACACACACACACACACACACACACACACACAAACATACACATATGCAAGGCAGAATTATTAACTCTAAAAGTACTGGGGTCTTGGATCTCTTGGGTTGTATAGCTTACAACATATTGAACAATCTTCCAGCCTTGAAAGTACCACATTCTACCTAGAAACATAATCCCTCCTAGTGAGAACATTAATGCTGTCTTTAGATACACTTGAAGATCTCATTATATTGCTTTCCTAGACCTAGACTAGACTGGGAAATTCAGGGAGTTGGAATTCAGGAAAGTAACATTGACTTTAACCTCTCATAATCATTGAGGAATTGTGTCCCATTTCTCAGAGGATTGTGGGTACTGCGTTTCTAAGTGCCTCTGGTGAATATCACCTCTTAGACCTTCCAGAGGCCATCTAGTTCAAGGCTCTAACTTCAGGGTGAGACTAAAGCCCAGATGAATGTGACACTCTCTAAACAGGTCTACTATTATTGTTGAGGTTTTTTCAATTTCAGAAAGATTAGAGATAATTTCCCCACTGCACAAATGCTTTTCTTTCCCTCTTGCATTGTCTGTGAAGAAAAAGAAAGAGGAATCTTTATTACATTCTCGAAGACTTGGACTATATGAAGCATGAAATAGGTAACAGAAGTGTCATATGCAAGAAGACAGTCCACCCAAAAAGTACCCCCAGTCTGTCACACATCACACATTCCCCCAGCTCCCTGACAGGTATATCAATTAATTGATCTCACTGATGATATACAGCTTCAAGACTTGCATGGCCAGAAGCAGAACTTCATACTCCTGAAATAACGGGAATCCAATCCATGTTTTATATGATGGCGACTATACTTCTTTTTCATTTAATTATTTATTTGAACATCAAATAGGCTGAGAAAATTGTTTATAGATGCTTGAGCATCCCACTTGATTCTTTACATTTTAAAGGTGCAAAAGAGGTTTACAAGTGTGTTTCATTACACAAAGCAAAGCTGCAACAGAACACAATGACATCAATAGGAGTATGCGTCAGCAAAAAGGCATACTGATCCATCAGATGCAATCTGACATTTGAGGCTTTTGCCATAAAAAGGAAAAAGTGATTTACCAAAGGAATATCATTTTAGGTGCTATGGGCAGGGTAAGGAAAGGTCTAGTAGCAGGAAAGTTTAAACTGTGTGAATCTTAACCATCTCAACCATGGGAGACAGGGGAATTGGCATGTTAAGACTAAAACCCCAACTGTTTACGAGCAGGGCTATTAAACTTATTATCAGAGACTCCACGCTAAGAAGTGTAAACTGAGGCACAGAAACAGCATGGCCAGAAGAGCGGAAACATCAGAAAGGGTTCATAGAACCTGCCTATTAATTCTGCATTTTATTTAAAAAAAAATTTTTTTTAACGTTTTTATTTATTTTTGAGACAGAGAGAGACAGAGCATGAATGGGGGAGGGGTAGAGAGAGGGAGACACAGAATCAGAAGCAGGCCCCAGGCTCTGAGCCATCAGCCCAGAGCCCGACGCGGGGCTCGAACTCACAGACTGTGAGATCGTGACCTGAGCCAAAGTCGGACGCTTAACCGACTGAGCCACCCAGGCGCCCCTAATTCTGCATTTTAGATGTAACTCCTGGACTAATGAAGAGATGGAAACGGAATGAGGAAAAAGTCTGTAGCTCCAAGGAAATAAGGAAAATTGCAGGACTGAATTGCTAAAAACTTGAGAATTTCAAATTGTATTTTAAGAGGATTCTTCAAAGTTTTTAGGACATAGATTCTCATTATACGTGCTCAAAATTATGCATTACAGGACACACAGAAGTTTTATCAAACTGGAAATGAGGCCTATTTTAAGTACGCAGCTTTATATTTCTACCCACGGGCCCATTGTGAAGATCAAATAAAGAATAATGTTGTGAACATATTTTATATAATTAGGTAACATTATGAAAATATATTATTATTCCCAGGAATTATTTGAATCCACGCAGATAAAATATTCTGTCCTAATTTCCTTTGCTGATCCTAGAAAAAATTTCCAGCTCTAAGATACCAAGAGATACCTCCATATTCCAAAGCAGTGTATGAGTTTACACAATACTGACTCAAAAAATAAAAATTTAAGAAGCTGAAGTGCAAATGTAAAGCCCATTCGGTGACAGCCTTCAGTTTGTTCCTTTGCCTTATCCCCCTACTTGACAACAATGACAATCAGGCCCTGTTGAACAAATACTGTCCTTTCTGAAGAATTCTTGGTGATTGATAGGTGGCCACAGCTAAGTGTTGGATGCTTCTTGAATATAATAGCTTACATACTGTTTATAGCTTGCAAATATTGAGAGCCTTTTTTCTGATTGAAAATAAATCCATACACATTGTAAAAATTAAAAAAAGAACTCTAAAAAGTATAAAGTGAACGTTCATTATGTTTTTTCTGAGAGATAACCAATATTGCATTTTCTGTAGATCCTTTGGGATTGTTCTTATTCATATGCTACCCTTTACATATCTATTACGATGATCATGATATAATCATTGGTATCATTCTATAGACAGTGTGATCAGGAAGGATATTTTGAGATCAGATACTTTTGTTTCTGCCATTATAAAACACTTTGTAACCTACTATAATTTTAGATAATGGTTTATATTGAAGGGTGTCACCTCCAAGCTGATCACAGTTTCAATGATGATAGAACCAAGAAGAGACAAGGAGGTGGGAAGACTGACTTTGTCTATTGAGAAAAGGTAGGATAAATTGGTTAAGAGTCAAGAACAGTGGGCATATAGCCAGAAAAAATAAACAGAGAAAGAAAATTTGAAGATATAGAAATAAAAGAACAGAATGAAATACAGTGTGTTTTACTAAGAAGAGTGTTTTAGGCCCAGCTGGCCCCAGAATAAAATGGGTTTGAACTGCACAGGTCCACTTATACACAGATTTTTTTTTTCTGGTAAATACAACAGCACTGTAAGGGTATTTTTCTTCCTTATGATATTCTTAATAACATTTTGTTTTCTCTAGCTTACTTTATTGGTAAGAATACAACATGTAATATATATAACATACAAAATATATTAACTGTTTGTTACCAGTGAGGTTTCTGTTGAACAGTAGGCTATTAGTAATTAAGCTTGGGGGAAGTCAAATGTTATACATGGATTTTTGACTGCATGGTGGGGTGTTAGTGCCCCTAACCCTCACATTGTTCAGGAATTGACTGTATAGTTATTTCATTGTGCTCCCTCCCTATCTACCCTCTTCCTTCTTTTCAGGGAGGATGGAGATTCCTGGTCAACACACAACCCCTCAGGCCATCCCCTATTTACTTTAGGTAGGAAGATGGTCTATCAACATAATAAAGCTAGAGATTAAGCTGAGATGCTTATATTATTAGATAAAAGGCTTCTTTGTAAGGCCTACATCTCCTAGTAGGAAAGACTGCAAGAAACCAGAGATCTACCTACCTGGCTTCAAGGCTGGATTCAGGAACCATGATATTCTGTGGTCAAAAAGTTTGACTGCGAGAGTATAACGTCTTAAAGAAGTTAAGACCTCATCAGGGAGCAACTCAGAAAGAAGGAAGTTATCCCCAGTTAACTCTGGCCTAACTGGTGACTGGGGCCTAAATGGCAACCCAGCCGTAGAAGGAAAGAAGGAGTTTGCACCCTTATCTTGACTCTACATCATTATGATCAACCAGTGGCAAAATTATTTCAATTCAGGTAACTGATTGTCCCATTCAGTCCTTCCAGAACTACCAGGTATAATGGAAGGATAACATTTGCTTCCTACCTTCCCAGACAAGTCTTTGCTGCAAATCTTTCCAATATCCTTCCCCAGTCTAAAAGGATCATCCCTAAAAAGGCCATGGGATTAGAGAAAACATGGGTGCTACTGTCAGGAATGTTTGAAAAGATGGAGAACCAAAGAGATATGAACCCTTAATCTAACTTCACTGTAAGAGAACTTTGGCAAAAACACCATATTGTTTTTTTCTTCTATGGCATCACCCTTGGACATTTTCAGATATGTACAACTTTTCTCCATTTTGGTATTTAAGCTCTTCTCAAGTTAATTCGAACTTAAAATTAACTCACTGACACCAATTTATTTGTGTTTTTAGGCTTAAGGCCGTAATTTTCCATTCTGCTCATGCTATGGATCTTTCTCCGCACCCCCCCCCCCACCCTTGAGCTTTTTCTATGGGTTGGTACAATCTTGATGGTTCAGGGACTACCAAGCAAGGTAACCCAGAGAGGGTCTCACTAGACCAATACCATCTCACTGAAGAGTGAGGTGATCATTTTCCTTTATTTGTCACAGTAAGCAAATCTTGTTCTTTCAGTCTTCTGAAAGCATATCCTTGATTCACGTATCAAAGCAAGAAAGATAAATGTCATTAAATAAATGAACAACAGTACACCAATTATCAGTAACTTAAGAAAAAAGGGATTTCTCTAAATATAAATTATCATCAATACTATCCAGTACATGTGCCTTTCAACTCCATCCGAGTATTAATATCTACTGTATACCAGATACCATTTTAAGACCTGGTGACTCGGTGATAAATTAAAGAGCTCTTGTCCCTGCCTTCTAGTGGGATATTAAAGACATAAAATAAAAGTTACATAAAATGACTGCGTTAAATTCTAGGAAGAAATAGACAAGGTGCTAAGCTGGCCTGTAAACCAAGTCATTATTTTAGAATCACAGGGAACAGCTTTCTGAGGAGTGGCAGATAATCAGACTACATAATGAGAGGATGCTTTCCACGCTAAGCATGAGAAGCTTCTATATGAAGGAAAGAGAAAATGGCATATACTCTAAGCAGAAGCCTTAAAGCAGAAAGGACCCATCATGGTCAAGAGACTGAGACAAACGAGTGTAGCTATGACCTGATTGAAGAAAAAAGCAGCTCAAGATGAGACTGGAGAGGTGGGAAGTTCTAGATGCACCTAAAACCATGATAAGAAGTGTAATGAGGGAAGGGAGGGAAGAATCAAGAATGAGTCATCACAAACACTCCCTCATCCAAGTGCCTATGCTGAACATCATTAGTAAATCATGTTGATAACATGTGTCCTTGATGGTCTGTGGGCTTCCTCCCCAGAAAACCAATGATTAACATTAGTCTAATCATGAGAAAAACATCAGACAAACACACATTGAGGGCTGTTCTTTAAAATATCTGACCAGGACTCCTCAAAGCTGTCGAAGTCATCAAAGGCAAGGAAAGTCTGAGACACTGTCAGTATCAAAGAGTCTAAGGGAAAAGACATGACAACTAAATTTATTACAGTATCTGAAAGGGATCTTAGAACATAAAAAGGATATTGGGTAAAAACTAAGGAAATCCCAATAAAGTATGGACTTTAGTTAATAACTGGGTATCAATACTGGGTCATTAGCTGTGTCTAATGTATCATACTAATGTAAGATCTTAATACAGAGAAACTGGGTAATGGGGTATATGGGAACTCTGTACTATCTTTGTAACTTTCCTGTTAACTCTAAAACTATGCTAATTTTTTTTAAAAGTTTATTTTAAAAAATCACTCCTGGAGCACCTGGGTGGCTCAGTCGGTTAAGTGTCCAACTCTTCAGCTCAGGTCATGATCTCGTGGTTTGTGGGACTGAGCCCTGACAGCTCGCAGAGCCTGCATGGGATTCTCTCTCTCCCTCTCTCACTGCCCCTCTCCCCCCTCAATCTCTCTCTCAAAATAAATAAAATATTAAAAAAACAATCAGTCCTAAGTTTCGAGACTTAGCAAATTAGTTGATAGCGAGTGGTACCATTTCCTGAAATGAGAAAGACAAGGAGACAAAAATGGGATAAATGCAGGAGGAAAGGGAAACAAGCTTCAGGAGGCAGCAAAATTGTACTGTGGAGCACCTTAAATTAGAGATGTTAGTGAAACCTCCAAAGAGAAATGCCAGGCAGATGGGAATGGAGTTCTGGAAAGTAATGAGAGTTCTAGAGAGTAAATGAGCCCCTGCTCCCCTCCAGCTGCCGGGGGGGCTGCCAGGAGTTGGTAAAGGGTACAGAATAACGGGGACAGAAACAGAGTTTCACTCTGGGATGATGAGAAATGTTTGGAGATGGATAGTGGGGACAGTTGCACAACAATGTGAATGTATTTCATGCCACTGAACTGTACATTTACAAATGGTTCAAACAGTAAATTTTATATGATGTATATTTTCCCGTAATAAAAAAAAGCCCACAAACGACTGGGTGGCAGAAACACAAATACTTATTTTATTAGTCTTCTTTTTGAAACGTTTACTTGTTTATTGTGAGACAGAGAGAGAGCATGAGCCAGGGGGTAGGGCAGAGAGAGAGGGATAGAGAATGCCAAGCAGGCTCCGTGCTGTCAGCACAGAGCCCAACATGGGGCTTGATCCCAAGAACCTTGAGATCATGACTTGAGCCCAAATCAAAAGTCGGATGCTTAACCAATTGAACCACCCAGGCGCCCCTACCCTTTTCTGTATCACAAGTGTAATAATACAGAACGGCAAAGTACACACAAAACCTTAAAGTGCTAACAAGAACAATGAAGGTTGTGACTGGCACATATTCTAGATGGGAAGTCACGGACAGTATCTTTGAGGTGGTGACTTTCAGTTGCTTGACCTTTCTCTAGGTGTCCTTCCCAGAACAAACTTCTTTGGGATCTAAAGACAAAGCCATTGGCTTGCATTTGAATCCCAGCTTCAGCTCTTACAGGCACTGTGACCTTGTCTTTCTTTTTCAACCTTTCTAAGCACCCTTTTCCTTATCTGTAAATTGGAGGTAATATTTATCTTGAAGGTTTAGGTGAAGAACTAAGGTTTACACACACACACACACACACACACACACACACGCATTATTGGACCTAAAGATGTACTCAACAAGGGCAGCTTTATCACTATAAACAGGGTCTTTGGACAGAGACATCTGTCACAGTCTCCTTCAAGTGGGCAAAGCCAGTGTGGCACACCAGGCACCCTGTTTAAGGTGGAAGGTTCTATTACTCACTAGAGCAGAACCCATGGTTTCTAGCTATCGGGATGAGAGCAGTCCTCTGGGGCTTCTCCCTAGAACACCCCTGATAAACAGATGTTTTCTATTCATGATCTTTCTGCCTCTGAGTCACAAATTCTCACTGCTGCAGAACAGGGCAATTTCCTTTTGAGTACTGACATCCTTTGGGGATTCTGCAAAGGAAAACTACTTAATTTGAAAGGTAGCCAATGGTCAAAAAATACTCTGTGCAGAACCTTCTTTTGTTCTCCGGATATATGATCAATGAAAGAATACAGGAGATATCACAGTTCTGATTCCACGTGCCCACCATCTTTCCTTAGGTCCCATATCCATTACCTCCTTCCCAATCTGTCTCAGCAGAACATAAGTCACCACTTCCAGAAATCACATCTAAGTGCAAACTACACATTTCTTAACTCTCCCCAAGATTAAGAATATTTTGTCTCAGTTTTGAAGGAATCTCCTTAAGATCTGGGAAATAACTTTAACCTATGACACCAGATCAGGAAAAAAAATGCAGAACTATTCATCGTAAGGTTCACGCTGGACTTTGATGGAAAACATTTAGGAACAGCTGGATATGATAAGGTATGCTAGGGCAGGGAGAATTCTTTATTCTTCACTGGATAATCCTAGTCAACTGAGAAAGTACCCAACTCTCATGTCTGCTTTATGTTTAGGAAATATCTCTGGATCCAATAGGAAAGTAAGTCAGTCTACCAAGACAAGGAACATAATTTTAAAAGATTTTCAAATGGAAAAAAAAATGCATCCCTATAACAGTACTATATAGATAAGCCAAATAAAAACAGGTGGAAATGTTTATCTGAATCTAAATTTGGGGAAAGAGCAATAATAATTTTACCATGCTTCCACTGCATAGCATTTTAAATGTTTACAAAATGCTTCCAAATTTATTTCTTCTGATTCTTAAATTATCTTGTGAATTCAGAAGTATGCGTACTGGTAACGTCCATTACAGAAATGCATAAGCTGCAGGATTGAATGATGATGTCCTGAGAGTCTTTTCTTTCTTTCTTTTTTTCTTTCTTTCTTTCTTTCTTCCTTTCTTTCTTTCTTTCTTTTTCTTTCTTTTTTTTTTTTTTGAAAAAAGGTGCAATGCACTTGAGTTGGGACCGTTGATTTGTTTCCTGGTTCTGTCACATACTTGAAGTTGAGATTGGGCCAGCACTGAAGTACTCACATTCTTCATCTGGAACTCAGTAATAACACCTACCTCACAGGATTATAAAGGGGGCGATAGATGCAAAAATCAACGTGAAAGCAGGAAAGGTTCAATGGCTGCAAGGACGAAGCTCAAGAAGAAGGAGGCCTGAGGTCAGGTCACCTCTCTGTGAGAAGGCATGGCTCCCCAAGCGCTCAAAGCCACCTGCAAAGGGCCGGCATTCGATAATAACTCAACACGCGATCTCACGCCACCAGCCTTTCTCCTCAGCACACATCTCCCCGTCGGTATCGAATATTATCCCAATATTCAAGAGCAGTAGCTCTGAAGAAAACGAGGACAGGATAAATTGGGTTGTGAGACAGAACAGTTCTTTTCTGAATAGGTGATCGCCTTTAATTGGAATAATCATACCAACGTCTCTTTGAAGCCAAGTCACCGTATTAACAAGAAGAACTCTTCTCATGATTTCCCATCGGAGGAAGGAAAACAGATCATAGCCGCATGTTAAATTAAGGGAAACTATGAGGCCCGGGGCTCATCAACGAGCAGTCTGAGCAGGAAATGCTAATCCCTCATTTCTCAGAATTCGCTCCCTAGCAGAGAGACCTTCTGCCCAGGAGACAGAGGGCTGATGATTGGTATAACTTGGAAAAGGTTATTCCTACCCATAAATTGAGTTCCTGTCTGAAAACCTGCTGAACTACTTCTCACTGAATTCCCACAGCTTCCAACACCACAGAGCAGCCGTTCACCTTAGGCTGAAGCAAGGATTAAACCAGGGAGGTTCTCAAAAGTATCACACCTCTCCTGTGCCCACTGCAATTTTGGGCGCGAGTGCGCACATTTCGGAGACATGACACAGAAGAGGGGAATTCAGCGCCTTAGCATTTTAAGACGGTAGAGCCTTTCTTAGGGTCCATTTTAGGAGCCCATGCACTAAGCTGTGAGTTGATGCGTGAGTCTTCTGTAGGAATCGGCAGCACATAAGTAAAATTCTCCCGTTTAAATACGGCAGGGCGAAGCAACACATTCAGCAGAGCCATGGCTTAGTACGGCCCTGAGGAAATTGTAGTCCGTTGGAGAGTCCCAGAGAGCTCTCCTCAGAAGGCCCACAAGACACCTTGTATCCCACCCAGAGGATGTAAAAATCCTGTGTGGTTTTCCTTCAGATCGGCCTTCCCAAAGATTCCTGTTGTCTCAGTGAATCAAGGCTGGTCATCAGAGCCCCTCAAAGGTCAGGGAACTTCTCTTCCTCACATCTTTCTCTTCAGACGGGGCCACAGTCAGATCACAAGGTTATTTCCAACTACAATTTAAAAAAATGTATTCTAAGTGTCCCACAAAGGGAAACTGCTCCACAGACATCAAGCAGCAGAGACTTCTTCCTCATCTCCTCTGACTAGACACTTGGTTTCCTCAGGAGGGTGACAGAATCATTCTCGTCAGGAAGGGTCAGGGAAGTCTGGAGTTTGACAGTCAATTCTCTGTCCTTTGAGGGTGAGCTGCTTCAAGAGAAAAGTGTGGATACCTAATTCTTTGTGTACGTCTCTGTAACCCACTTGCAGGATTTATCACACCTGAGCTGCCAGTGAACTTTTTTTGTACACTCCAGGGCATTTCCGGGAGTGACACAGTGGGTTCCCTGTGAGGAAGGATGGCACACACAGCAGGACAGAAGGTCGGCATTCTGGATCCCCATTCAACCTGTATCAACTCAGGCTATCGTCATCGGAGATGGCTAACTCTGAATTTCTTCAACTTGTTGCTATCACCCTTTTAGAGTCTTTGTGAAAATGAAATGAGATGACAGATCTAATAATTTGTTGTAAATTGTAGTTTTTTTTTTAAACAAAGATTGCTTTCTTGAAACTATCATTATACAACCCACAAATAGGACTTCAGGAGAGCGGGGATCAAGCCCAGCGAGGAAGAGGCAGACATGTTCTGAAGCCAAACTGAGACACCTAATGCATTAGGTACATTAATGGGACAATGGAATACAGAAACTGTCAATGAGAACCACCACCACAAGTGAAGTTTCTTAACCCAAGCGATACGATGTTGGTTCACCTGTCTTGCCTTACTTCCGTAAGAAATGAAAGAGTGGAACTAGTTATACTTTGAGGAGCATTACAAGTATCCGTGAAACTTCTTCAAAAAGAAGGATCAGAAAACTTTGTGTTTGTAAAGTGCCAGGTAGTAAATATTATAGACTTTGAAGGCCCCATTTGGTCTCTGTTGCACATTCTTCTTCTTCTACTTCTTTTTTAAACGACCCTTTACCACTAACAAAAAAAAAAAAAAAAGAATTCTTGGCTAGTGGCCATATAGAAACAGGTCGAAGGCTGTATCTGGCAATAACTCCTACTCTAAAACAATGCCGTGACAAGCTTTGGGAACTCTAAAGCAACATGCAAATATAAGGGGTTATTCGCTCAAATCCATACTATTTTTTTTTTCTGACCTCCCAATGTGTACTTTATATATTTTGATACATTTTCTTTACTTCTGTTGTGACACCTGCTTCTTGATAAATTAAAGTGCAGTCATTCACTCTATAGCTTACACGCACTTACATGTAGAGAGGTGTTATATAAATTTGTGTCTTTAAAATATCATATATATAATAAGCACTCAACTATACTAACAATAAATAATAACATCAATAGTATATATCCTGCTCTCTTTTACCACAATTATTTTATGTGGGTCTTCTTTTTCTTTTTAATTTTTAAAAAAATTTTTATTTGTCTTTGAGAGAGAGACCGAGTGACTGGGAGAGGGGCAGAGAGAGAAGGAGACACAGAATCTGAAGCAGGCTCCAGGCTCTGAGCTGTCAGCACAGAGCCCGATGCAGGACTCGAACTCACGAACCATGAGATCATGACCTGAGCTGAAGTTGGATGCTTCCGAGCCACACAGGTGCCCCTATGTGGGTCTTCTTTTATAAGAGATTACGGGCCTCTGAGTGAAATCCACTTGGGTTCAAAACCAAGCCATGCCACCTATCTGCTTCATCTTGAGTAAGTTATTTGACTTCTCTAAACCTCTCTCCCTCTTACGTACAATGGGGATTATGATGCCTACACCAACGAGCCATGAGACCTGAGAAAGACGATGCACATGGAAGAACCTATCCCCATGTCTGGCACTATTTGCTAAAGACTCATTTCCATTTCAAGCCATACCCTTAGCAATCACTCATTCCATCAGTGACAGCAGTGGATCCGTGGCAAATATTTTTTGTCGTGTTTAACTGAACTACATATACCACGTTATCGAGCTGTGCCTACATAATAACCAAACAACCAGCAGAAAGCACAGAAGCCCACCAATCATGTTATGTGGGAACCCAATCATGGTATCTGGGGTACTGATAGACCCTAACAGATTGCTATGGTGTAACTCCCCGAGAGAAACATGGTTTTCACTGGATTGCCATGACAGCATCTTGGTTCTCTATTCATAAATACACCTTCTGGAAAAAATGCTAGAAGCTCTAATGCCCAGCAGAGATAAAACATTTGGATGACTGATTCAATTATTCACCGCTTCACCCTGGAGGTTTCAGTGTCTCGGAAGGAGCCAATAACTAGCTACACCAATATAGATAAATAACTAGAATTTTAAAAATAGGATAAATTTCCTGCTTCCTTCAGCGTCTTGGTTACTTCCTTAGTATACACATAGGAATGGGCCTACTCTTCTCCCTAAAGCCCAGATCATTACGAACGGGGGAAAGTCATGGAATAGTAGAGACCTTGCTCTGTGTTTACACGGGCCCACTTTCTTTTAATACAGGACACTATGACATTGGCAAGACATCAGAAGTTAGATAATCCAATGGAATGAGCTAATTAATCTTCTCTGCCATGGTTCTATCCAATTTTCTACTGCCTTATTAGGTAAATGTCAGATGAAACAGAATGGTACGGGGCATAAAATAAAATGTTTCCCTTGGATGAAAGATTTTGCTCATGGGAACCAAAAGGGTAAGTCTATACCTTTGCAATAGCATACTGGCTTTTCACGGTCTGATCCAAACTACCTCTTCAGCTTTCTTGAAAGATTTTGTTCATGGGAACTAAAAGGGTAAGTCTATACCTTTGCAATAGCATATTGGCTTTTCACGGTCTGATCCAAACAACCCATATTCCCATACCCACTGCTGTAGCCACTGAGAATAAGGTGCAGCCACTGAGAATAAGGTGCAGCCACTGAGAATAATGTGCAGGACCGTGAATGTTCCATTCTTATGCTTTAGCACATGCTGTACCCTCTTCTTGGAGATCCTCCCTCCCCCCCTGCCATGGACTGAATGGTTGTATCCCCCTCCCCAAATTCATCCACTGAAGACCTAATCTCCAGTTTGATGGTATTGGGAGATGGTGCCTTTGGGAGCAAGTAAGGTCTTATGACAGTGGAGCCCTCGTGATGGATTAGTGCCCTTTATAAGAAGAGACAGAAGATCTTGCTGGCTCATGCTCGCCCATCCCCTACCCCCACCACATGAAAATACAGGAAGATGATGGCTCTCTGTAAAGCAAAAGGAGGGCTCTTGCCAGAACCCTATCCTGCTGGTACCCGGATCTCAGACTTTCAGCCTTCAGAACTGTTAAGAAATAAATGTTTGCTGTTGGAACCACCCAGTCTGTGGTAGACTTGTTATAGGAGCCCAAGCTGACCAAGACATCCCATCAACCCAGTAAGACTGTACTTGCTCTTTAAATGTTCTATTAAACCAAGCCTCTGCTAGGTTAGTCCCACTTCTCTGTGGTTGTGGGAGTCCTAATACCTCTATTATAGGACACATATATTGTGTGTCATTGCTTATTCCTCACCTTATCTCCCAGGACAGACCGTAAGGGCTGGAATTATGATTAATCATCTTTGTATTCTCGATGTCCAGCAGAATACCTGGTTGCCACTAATTTTGCAGCAATAAATGCTGAAGAATAAATGAAAAAACAAGTATTTCCAGTGTGTTACTATCTGTCCCTTATAAAGCACTCCCATGTGCTTCTGTAGAAGGACTGAAAACCTCAGGGAGATGGAGAAGCAAACTTTCAAACGTAGAATGATGAGAATGATACTGATACGAGTGATGGATTTTCTCCCAGTTTTAAGTTTGGATAATGTCTTCTTTATATATAGAGGTACCTATACGTATATGGTACCTGCGGAATTTTGGACTCTTCTGGGAAACGGTGGAATTGAGGGGAGTTCCCCAGTCCTGCTCATCTTTGCAAGCAAGCTGTGCTCCAGCTCTCTGTGGAATCCATCAGACAGAGGAGGAGGGAGGCGATGGGGTCTGATTTGTCCCTCCCTTTTTGCCATCATTAAGGAGGTGCAATCTGCCACAGAAGGACTGTCATCCCCGTCCCAATACTTGTTCTTTAAGCTTACGTGAAGATGGATGAAGCATTTCTTAAAAGGTGGGGTAATTTAGCTTCCATCCTCCTTAAATACAGTTCCTCTGAAAATGAAGTCCCTGCTGTCTTCCAGTGGATTACTGGTACCAGTGAATGGCACCAGCTCATTGATAAGCTTAGGGAGCACATATGGGACAAACGATGAAGCAAAGCAGATTTCCTGTGATTTTTGTTGAAATGCTTCAATTCTGATCGTAGATCTTCACTTAGTGTGGACTTCTCTTCTAGTGAGGCAAGATACGCAGCTTTATTTCCTGGCGACACGTCTCTTTGATTTTGCCACCGAGTGACCCCCAAAGAGAATACAGGATTTACAAACGAGGTTTCTGGCATGTTGTCCTATACTTCCTTGTCCTCTCACAGCTCCAAACGCCTCTTAAAATAGCTTCGCCAGTGGCTCCCCAACACCTCCCAGGAGCACATCACATTCCAGTGTAAGTGACAGGGGTCTGAGAGAGCATTCTGTCACCTCACTGTGAGTTTCTCTGGACCGTGAAATGCCCAGTGTCCCAGACAAGTCCAGGTCCTCAAGTCACCACCAACTGCTTCTCCTTGCCACTTTCATCTGACATCAAATAAAGAAAAAAAAAGACAACCACACAAAAAATGGGCATTTCATTTTGAAAACATTTGTGGTGACACTGATTACGCTTACGGTTATCAGGACTTAGGAGAGATGACAAAAAAATACAGCTTTGCGACTTGTCTTTTCTTTCTTACTCTAAAGATACTCCACGGGGGCGCCTGGGTGGCTCAGTCGGTTAAGCGTCTGACTTCGGCTCAGGTCATGATCTCACGGTCTGTGAGTTCGAGCCCCGAGTTGGGCTCTGTGCTGACAGCTCAGAGCCTGGAGCCTGCTTCAGATTCTGCGTCTCCCTCTCTTTCTGACCCTCCCCCATTCATGCTCTGTCTCTGTCTCAAAAATAAACATTAAAAAAATTTTTAAAGATACTCCACGGACAACTTCTGTCAATTTGGCAGTAAGGGTGACAACATAGCTTCCCAATGACCTCATGAAATGGGGACGCAGAAGAAAGAAGTGGATTTTGACCTTGTTTTCTAAAAGGCTTCATCCATTATACTTCCCTCTGCTTTTTAAAAAAGATGTCCTATATCTCAAGGAACAAATACATTGTGCAATTTGTTTTCAATTATTCTTTATTATGTAAAGTGAAAAGGCTGAGTTGATATCTTCTTACAAGCATCAACAGTATTTAAAAAACCATATCGGTCCTAGGGCACCTGGGTGGCTCCGTCGGTTAAGCGCCGACTTCGGCTCAGGTCACGATCTCACGGTTTGTGAGTTCGAGTCCCACATCGTGCTCTGTGCTGACAGCTCAGAGCCTGGGACCTGCCTCGGATTCTGTGTCTCCCTCTCTCTCTCTGTCCCTCCCCTGCTCGTGCTCTGTCTCTCTCTGTCTCTCAAAAATAAATAAACATTAAAAAAAATAAAAAATAAAATGAAAATTAAAAAAAATCAGTCCAAATAGATACTGCAAAGATTAATGAAAGCCCTAATTATTTACATGCAATTAGTAGCAAAAAAGACAAGATGAGATTTCTAAAACTTCCAGAAAGCAGGAAAGCAACTACTCTCAGGATCAGAGTAACCTGGGAAACCAGGGTCGATTCTTGGCAGGGACCCAAAACGATGACACAATGGTTGATTCATGTTCTGATAGGTTGGCACCATGTCACATCTACCATTAAAGTTTTGATAATCACTCATGTTGGAACCTCTGCCTTTCCACCCAAATCTCGCCACTAATTGAGACCCCTCTGTAAATCATCAAGGAAACAGACGATGGGAAGTGGAGAAAAGAATCAGAAGTCCCACGCAAATAAGGAAGAATTAGAAGGGTTGTTTTCTGTTTGTTTTGTTTTGTTTGGTGCTCAAGTCTTTCTTGGAAGGAATTAAACTCTAAGGTTAAAAATAATCCTGTGGAGCATTTCGTAGCGTAGTCATGGTGAAGGAATGAAATTGACAATGGTTTGGGTATCAGGATGTTCAGACGCCAAATCCTGGCTTTGTCACTTCAACTCGTCGTCACCCACAGGACAAGCCACTAGTACTTCTCAATCACAGTCTCCTTAACTGTAAAATAAGGGTGTCAAACTAGATGAAGTTGGCTTTGCTAAATTCTTGAATGTGAAGCTGAAGGAACTACAGGTAAACTGAAAACAATGCAGTTGTCCCCAAGGTCATATTCTTAACCTCTACTCTATACTGCCTGACAGTGGGGATGCCTTTTGAGAGACACTGGAGCCTCAAGTCAGGGACAGTGGTCAAAGCCTTTTCTTCTTACACTGTGGAGAAGCAGTGAAGGCCAGTGGAAGATTCCCGAAACCAGGGGAGCACAGGGCTGTGACTGCCGAGGCTGTGGCGGTGCAGGTCCGGGGAACGCGCTGCCTTAGAGAGGGTCAAAGTGGGTACATGTGGACCTCTCCTTCCCAGGTGATACTCGTGTGTGATGACAGAGAGGGGTCAGGTCCGAGGGGAAAGTGGGGACGCAAGCAGTGTTAGGCACAAAATAAGTGTTTAGCAAATATCTGTTGGTGAATGAATATGAGAACGAATAAATGAATCCTCCAATTCTACGTATTAGACCAAAGCTGTAGTATGGCAAGTTACCCAATATGGTACTTAGTTTCATGATGTGGATTGTTCTCTATTTTTGGTCATATATCTTGCGGATGGAGTAAAAAAAACAATCATGAGTCCTGCAAATCCATCCTGGTACAGGGAAAAAGGGTCTGTTTAAATCAAACGTGATCTATGCTGGCTAAAATTTGTTTCGACGTAGGTTCCACATAAAACTAAACAAGTTGTGTTCCTTTAAAAGTTCAGGTCCTAGATATTAATTACATTGAACTTAAATAAAGTAATAATACTACCATATACCTACAAAGATAGCCCATAAAAAATTTTGCTCAGGTTTAGGTGAAGTGTTGGTCTCCAAAGCAGGAAAATGTGCCAGAAGGAAAGATTTATTCTGAAAAACACTTTTTTTCTCTTTACCTAGAAAGAGAGATTCTTTGAGCTATTTCAGAAAATGATAACTTGCTATTATGAAACCAACAGAAGAAACAATTTGGGGTAGGAAGAAACTTCAAACTTTGAGCATACTAGTGGCACAAAATTATCATTAAATAAATATTTATTGAGCTCTGTTATATGACAAGAATAGATCTGGGCACAAGATTCAATGCTGAAAAGAAGAATTTAAAAAGAAAAAAACAAATCTTGCCCATATGGACCAGGTTTCTTCTAACGAAACCAGAGAATATCAATGACAATTCATTATATAAAGGAGTTAAATATACGATATGTGTGGAAACTGAAGAGTGGGCTCAAGCAAAGACATTAAAAGTCAAGTTAAAAAAGTGGGTATCATAAGCTGCCCAGTGCAAAGGTCATGTCTGAATACCGGGAATGACTAGATCAATGCTATCAAATAACATCACTTTTCCTGAAGGCAGAGAACAGAGAAAAGGGAGGAGGAGTATGAATGAACCTCTTAGGACTCTGTTGACTTCTCAAATAGAAACAAGAATGCTTGGTCTCCTATTGGGTAAAACAAAATAAGATTCATAGCGCTCCATTTACGGGTCAGTAGGAAGTATCTTGGGTAAATTTTTGGTTTTTACTTAGCTTCCTCAGGAGCCCTGACTGCTGAAGCTTGGAAAGTCAACTGGGAAGGAGAAATGGAAAACAAATAGCCCCGTGGTGTCCTTTTTTTACCTCTTCTTGTATATGCAGACTCAATGGAGTAGAAGAATGACCAAAACTGGATACACAAACCATTTAAGTTTTTCACGAGAAAGGTGAAAGATTTTTGTTGCTGGAATTACCAAATAAGTAATTTAAAAAAAAACATCTTATAAAAAATATAATAGAAAGAAAACAAAAATAGTTACATAAAAACCACAAGCCAACTAACAGTGCTCTTTTCTCACTAATTGCTGAAATAGTAAAGGGGAAAAAAAGAGAATTAAAATATTCACAACATGAGTTCTGCTGTGACTATTATTAGAAAGCTCCAGAATTTAAGAACATGGAACTATATGATTAGAGAAAACCCAACACAAGAATAAAATAATACACGTAATGAAATGAGAAAAAATATTTCTCGAATGCATAGCTAAAAGGTATCTTCAAGAGGTAAGAAAAAATCATTTGCTGATTTAATGAAAATACTAAAGAAAAACCAATGCAATGGAATATTATCCAGAACTAAAAAGCGACGAACTATCAAGCCATGAAAAGGCACGGGGGAACCTTAAATGCATGTTAGTAAATGAAAAAAGCCAATCTGAAAAGGCTCCAAACCCTATGATTCCCAATATATGACATTCTGGAAGGAACGAAACTATAGAGACAATAAAAGGATCCAATGATTGCCAAAGGTTAGGAGGGATGGAGGGATAAATGGGAGAGCACAGAGGATTTTTAGGGCAATGAAACTACTCTTTATTACGCTATCATGGTAGATACATGTCATTACATATTTGTCAAAACCCTGGTGTAAAACTATGGACCTGGGCTGATTATGATGTGTTAAAGTAGGCTCACCTACCGTAAGGAATGTACCAGTCTGGTGTAGGGTGTTGACAGTAGGAGAGTGCATAGGGGCAGGGAGTTTAAGGGAACGCGCCGTGTTTTCTCCTTAACTTTGCTGTGAACCTAAATCCATTATAAAAAATACAGTTTATTTAAAAAAAAAAAGCCACTGCAGTAAGAAAAGTTATCTTTCAGTAATTATACAGAGTCATACAAAAATACCCGTTTGAAGTTTAGATAACTGAACTATTGTTACTGCTCCATTTTCAATTATAGTGCAAATGTAAACTAGGGGCACATGGGAGTTTGAGAGGGGAAAAAAAAGGATTTTAAAAAGTAGCCAAATATTTGCTGCAAGTGGAATGAGTAAGTCACACTAATTTCATTAAGAGCCGCAAACAGGGATAATGACCTTTCGAAAAATCTGACCAATACATAGTGCAGTGATTTCAATGATCTGCAATTTCTAAGTCTTAGGGAAATGAGCTAAGGGATTTACAGCCGCCATCAATTACTTCTGAAAATGCATCCCGTACCAAAAGGTGCCAAAATACAGGAATTGGAGCGATATCTATTAAAGGAGAAGAGAGCAGCGCTGCCAATTATAGCCAAGTCTCTAGACTCAGTATCTACTAAAATAATGGGACCACACCAGAGGGAAAAATATAACAAACCTTAGGCACTCTAAAAGCTACAGAGAGACAGGGGCAATTAAGTAGCAGAGGATTGAGGAACCAAAGAAAGATCCAAGACCATGGGAACTTGCACTGTGGTAAAGAAACAAATGAGCTAGTTAACATCAAAAGAGGACACACCTGACGACCTCTTTTTTTTTTTTTCCATGAAAACGACCCCTGGGATTTAATCTGAATGCTTCCATGATCCAAAGACATCGTTTTCTTTTCTTTTCTTTTTTTGAATATGGAAACTTGCTGGAATACAAATATGACCTCTTTTCTGTATCTCTGCTTGAAAATAAAAAACTCAATTGAATTTAATTGAAAATAAAAAAAATCAAGTTTTCAGTAAATTCTTAAAGAGGTAGAAGCCACGGTATCTCCTCATAAATGAAGGAATTTTAAAGAGGAACGCTAAGGATGCGAATTTCCTGAAGGATGTGTTATATAACAAACTAGGAGGGAGAAGAGCAATTATCACTTTAATTAATTAGGGCCCTGTTGTAGGTCCCTTGTGAAAGATAATCCTTGATTAAAAGTGTCAGTGTGTAAAAATATAGACCGATACTGAAATGTGAGAGTGTGAAATTTCAATTAATTGTAAAAAATTAGCTGGTATTGTCATTTACCAGTAGACACTAATGATTCTCTGGAGACTCTGGACATACAAACAAACAGAGTTGACAGTGTAAACAGAAATAGAATCAATCCACTCATGGTTCATCCCTCAAAATAATTCTTTTGGCCTTTTGTGTTTTTAGATCTGCAATGCAGAGGTTAATGTTAAGTAATAGCAATCGTTTTGCAGAGAAATGGAATACATGGAATAATACGAAACAGAAGGAGATGAAATAATATTTTACTAGCACACAGTGTTTTTGCAGGCAACAAAAACTCTCCAACATACATATGCTTTATAAATATTCATGAAATCATATTATCTGCCTTGGGAATTCCATACCTGGAAGCCTTGCTGAGACTCTTTCCCCCGCTGTGCCTGGAAAGAGTTCCCGGGAACGAGGAAGGAGCAAGCATTTTCAAACTGAAGCCTAGAATTAGACTAAGCCAAGCGGTAAGTAGCCACAACACATTCTGAATCTCACCTGAGACCAATTCCTCGAACATAAACTTGGTTTTCATGATTCTCTTTCCTAAACACTAACTCAAGACCCGAAGTGTGATGTGCCTCTCTGTCTTTTTCTCTTCTCCCTCTTTTTCTTTCGCTTTATTATTGAAACTAGATGCCAAATGATAGAATGAGCCATTCTTCATTAAAAAAGAAAACAACCCTGCTTATGGCATAGTAAAACAAAACAAAACAAATTTTAAACTGTTCTTTGACATCAGGTAGGAGACTGATGCCTGTGGCAACAAACTCCCTCTAAGACCTAGAACAAACTTTTCTGTGTCAATGAGCTCCAGCTTCTGGACTTGCAGAGAAAAAAACAAAGGGCAAACATCTAACACATAGGGTTGGCATGAAGTATAGGAATGATATACGTAAAGAAAGGGCCTGGGTCCTAAAACTTGGTTGGTACCTAAGAAAGAGTGGCTGTTGTTTCCTTGTTTTTGTTGTGATTATGATGGTCACAGAAATGTATCTCGCCCAAAATTTGAAATTTTCCCTCACATGGAAATATCCAGTCACGCTCACTTTAAAATCAAAGCAAAAGTCTGACTCCTTGTTTACCTTCGAGTGACATCCATTGGCCAAGACAACAGAAATTAAACTACATCATCCACCACTCCTTGCCTCCAGTATTCCCAACACACAGTACAAGGGGAGAAAAACAAGTTTGTAACGTTGAGGCTTACATGAGGACATAATTGCCCACTCCACTGATAAAATCTGACAGAAAAGTAATTTTGAGGAAGAAGCAAGAAACTAGCGGCCAGATCTGGGAAACACTTTGGCCCTGGGGCTGCTCTTTATCTTGTCCCTAAAATGAAACCAAGTGTCTTGATGCTCTCTAAAGAACACAGTCAAGTAGGGTTTTCCTATCATTTTCTATTTTTATGCTGGTTATATGGTAGGAGACTTTTCTCTCTGGAGCAGGTGACGAGCAAGGCACAGGCTCTGAGAAAATCTTCATTGTGTCCCACAATATCCGATTGTGAAATGTATGTTCTTCTCTCTACCAATCAAATTTAGACCATGCTTGGATTTTATGAAGAGGGGGAGAAATCAGTCTTCTTGTAATTCTTTAACTCCCCATCGCACTCCTCCTAAAGATCTCCCCAGTGGTTAAACAGTCAAGAAATAATAGGCTGGTCTTCCTGTATTATTCCATCTTGTTTACTGGCTTGGCATAGTTGGGGAGGCAAGGCAGTAAAGCTCTTTGCTTTATTAAAGTGGTGACCAAAAGTGGTCACTAAAGTTCATGACCAAGGGTGAGCAAAAACATGAAGAAAAATCATTACAACTTTCCTGTTCCTAGAGGAGGGATTATATATGCCAGATCAGTCTGTTACTGAGGATCATGACAGGGCACCACCATTTGGAACCAGTTAACACTGAAATGTATGGCCATTAACATTTAAGACAATTCCCTCCCTCTTAACGCCTCCTCCAGGGCTGCGAGAGAGGAAGAGAATGAGGGCCAGGTGGTTGGCCTGGGTGGCTTAGTAATGGAAACTTGGTCAGAAAACCAGATAGGAGAGAGCTACAGAGGAGCTCTGGAATAATGAAGAAATCTTCCCAGGAAGATGGCAGGGAGAATGAGAGGAATTGTGAAGGGGAACGAGTGAAGCAAAGCAGAGAAACGAAATCAAGTGCTTACGTCTTAAATGGCCAGGGCTGAGTTAACATAAGATAACGCATGTGGGGTCTGTGCCCCTCTCGATAAACAGGTACAGGGGCAGTGAAATGGAAGAGAAGCATCTTTCCCTATGGCTGCCCTCCCGAGTAATTATTTATCTACTGATGATAAGAGAAAATCAAAGTCTCTGGCCACAACTCGTACGACGTCAGGGCGGCGACGTTCAGGTTGAGCATCCTATCTGTGTTCCTCTTCAATGCCCTTTAGATGCCAATTCTTCAATCTGGTATCATTTAAAATGTGGCCCTGTGATCACCCACCTCAGTATCACCTGAGATGCTAGTTAAAAAATAGATTCCTGGGCCTGACCCCAAACCTGCTACCTTAAAATCTTTGCAAGAGAAACGGTATTTCAATGACTCAACCTGTGAATTAATCTTTGAAAGGCCTTTTTAGGAGACAGTCACGGTTTAAGGTCTTCAGAGTCTGGTCATTCAAAGCACTCTACCTGGTAACTCTTGAATACCGACTGCTGAAAACGCGACCCCCAGTTCTACCATGAGATCAACACTCAAGGGCGTACAGGGTTCAGAAAAGAGAAGTCCTGGTTTTGAGACTTTTCTGAACCTAGGAAATAGAGAACTTGAAAATATGGCTCTGCTCCCACACTTTCTGCTATTCGTTTCCACTGACCGGAAGAATCCGCATCTTACAATTTTGTTGTTGCTACTGTTGCACATTATCCACAGGCTGGACATGTGAATTTCAACCGGTGTGTGCCCTAGGGAGAGGCTTCTAGCTCCCTTGCCACGATGAAAGAGACTGGGAGACGATGCATACTGATGAAATTCCATACTGTTCCTGAAAACATTGGGAAAAGACGAAGCTCCACATTTCCAATCCATTTGAAACTTACATGTTTATAAAATTACGGCCTCTGTTCTGCTCTCAGATCTCCTGGGCCTCCCTGGGAAGGTCCAGATGCGGCTCTACCAGCAGCATCGGTTAATATCGTGCAAGTTGCCTGACACTTCCACAGGCCAAGCCTTTTGTAAACAGTGCAGTTTACTATCCAAGAACACAATTCAGCCAACCCCACAGAAAATGAAAAACCTGTGTTTTCACGTCCCAAGCACTTTGCTATAACGATCAAGTGCCAGAAGTGTCACTATTCTTATTTCGACTATGCATATCAAAACAACTAACATATACATGTACCCAGAACATATGACGCAGTGTGCCTGACTGTGGGAGATTAAATGAGATACAGAGTGTAAAATATTCAGCCACATCATAGCTTTTCTTAGCTACTGTTCTAAGTTTGGGTGATGGCCAGTATACGGGTCACGTTTCTCACTGCTTACTATCCTAATAATAAATTAGATAAAGAGGAGGAAGAAGAAGAGGAGGAGAATAAAGAGAAAAATAAATATACTGGCCAATATTTATTTTGCATTTCTCTCGGGTCGGTCATTATACAGCCGTTTATGTGTATTATCTCGTTGTGCAGTGGGAAAATATAGACACGCAGAGAGAGATAGGACCTGGCAAAAAGGCTTTGGTCAGTTATGGAAGAAGATCTCATGTGGGTTTGAGTTTCAAGTTTACCCGACACAGTTGAGAAACAGTGAAGAATTTTTAACAAGAGAATGACATGTTCAGATTTGCATTTTAGAAAGGTCATGCTGGCAGCGTGAGGCATAGATTGTACTAGGGGAACACTGGAGGTGGGAGACCAGTTAGAAATGCAAGGCTCTGGTGATAGTTCATGTGAGAGAAGCTAAAGGTCTGGAAAAGTTATGTGGATGGAGAGGAGGCAATTCTCAGAGACAGGTTGGACTGGGAGACACCATTAGATGGCGTGAGTAGAATCTGGACAGAGAACACAAGAAGACATTGCTTATTGGAGATCAACGTCACTTCGTCTAATGTGTCACGTAATTTGTGATTAATAATAATGTACAGGGGTGCCTGGGTGGCTCAGTTGGTTAAGCATCCGACTTCAGCTCAGGTCTTGATCTTGCAGTTCATGAGTTCGAGCCCCACGTCAGGCACTGGGCTGACAGCTCGGAGCCTGGAGCCTGCTTTGGATTCTGTGTCTCCCTCTCTCTCTGCCCCTCCCCTGCTCATGCTGTCTCTCTCTCTCTCTCTCTCTCTCTCTCTCTCTCTCTCAAAAATAAAAAGATAAAAAAAAATAATGTACAGATTGACATTACCATTCACACAACAGACAGTAAAACTTTCAAGTTTCTTATACAACAAAACAACTAAAAACTATTTACAATATAAAACTATCTATATCTATATCTATATCTATATCTATATCTATATCTATATCCTATCCAACAAGAAAATGTTCCCATTCTAAAGATAAAAGACTCCCATTTTGAAGTTTTAAAGACTTCAAAATATAGAACATTCCATTAGATTCTTATTCAGAGATACCTCAGTGGAATCTCTTTGTCTCCCATAGAAATATTTTCACAGCAATTTTAAACATAGAAGGGTATAAATATCCCAGCTTTCCCATAACTTTCTAGAATTCTACAGAGTAAACAGCCCTATGTTCAGGCAATGAATTTCTTCGACTAATCCTTCTGCTTTAAAAAATATACTACTTACAGGTCTTTCTTGCTTGTGTCTATCTCAAATTAAAATTGGAAGTGAAATTTTCTCAAAGTTTAAAAAAGGATGTTCTCGCCCTATCCAAAGTACTGTGCTTCCTGTTCCTGAACACCAGAGGGCATCATTCAGTGAAAGCCAGGATTTGGGAGAGAGGGAAAGACAAGGAATTCCACTGCTAATGAAAGAAACTGATTTTTTAGTGTGTACCCTTATCTACCATGAAGCATTACCATGGTAACAGCACCAGTTAAGATGATTGTATATTTAGGTCACAGTATAAAAGAAGGAGCTTGAACATGAAGGGGGGGGGGGGGGAAGGGAAGTGAAATAAAGACAAGAATATATGAAGTGTGGAAGGAAGCAGACCAGCCAGAACCTACCTCACTCGCCCTTTGCCAATGGCTGTTTCCCAGAGCCACATCATGCCTTTCAAAACAAAGGTGGGTAGTAAATTCTAACTAAAATGAAAAGTTGCCACTGGAATTCAGAACCTTGAGCACTAGCAATCTTAATAAATTACGCGGAACTACTTCAGCATGGCAGAACGAAGAGAAAACTAGACTGGAAGTCGGGGTATGTGTGTTCTCAGGCAGTTCTTGGTCCTCTGAATCACGGTGGAAAAGCCACTTCCCCCACTTCCACACAGATCATGGGTCACTCTAAAAGATACCAACATCCTCCCTCATCCTTGCGCACCAGACAGAAGAAAATCTTAGTACAGCCATAGGCGAAAAGAACATCTGCCAAAACGCCAGGTGATTTCAGTGCCCTTGTTTTCCTTTGCCAGAGGCATTCACTGATTAATCAGAACAAGCATGTTGTGCCAAAGAAGAAGCTAGTTGGCACTGGATCTTTCTTGCTTAGGATTTAGGGGCTCCAACAAGCACATGCAGAGTTGAATCAAAAGGATGAGGAGAGGGGCGCCTGGGTGGCTCAGTTGGTTAAGCGTCTGACTTCGGCTCAGGTCATGATCTCGTGGTTTGTCAGTTCGAGCCCCACGTCGGGCTCTGTGCTGACAGCCCAGAGCCTGGAGCCTGATTTGGATTCTGTGTCTCTCTCATGTGCTCTGCCCCTTCCCCTCTCATGCTATGTCTCCCTTTCTCCAAAATAAATAAACGTCAAAAAAAAAAATGTTTAAAAAAAAGGATGAGGAGAACAATGCTGAACTCTGGACACCACAGTTCTGACTTCCCCAAACACAGGCAAAATGAATGCTGCCACCATTCCGAGAGCCAATCGGTACAGCACAAGACAACGACTGAAGTGCAACAGGCTGTGTGTTTGCATCCTGGGGCTGCAACTTACAAGCTGTGCAAAACTGGGCCGTTACCTGATGCCGTAACATGGGAAAGATAACATCTTCCTCATAGCACTGTTGCAAGGATAAAATGAGAACTGCTTCATCTATTCGTTCATTCAACACATATTTAATGAGCTCTAGAATGTGCCAGCCGCTATCTGAAACAGTGGGGATAAAGCACTAACAGATGATATAATACACGAAAGGTGCTTAGGACGGTGCCAGAGACTTAGAACACAATCTAAAAACTCATTTCCAAGGAAAAATAACCTGCTTCCTTTGTCCCACAGAAAGACACCACCGCCACCACCACGCCCCCCACCCCCCGTGACCTAGCCGAGCTTTGGGGTATACAGTCGGTCCACTGGCTCTGACACCTTACAACAAAAACAGTCCCAACACCCGCCCCATGAACTGAAAGCAAAGTGAAGACAGGGGATAGGACTGAAAGACAGGTAGTAACAGTCACAAGGAGAATATGGACAGTGTTTGATATATAGGAGTCTGAGAAAAATTACCCGGCACTCATACCATGAACTGTCCAGCCGGCTCAAACGTAAAGTTTAAACGAGGAAAGCCAGTCCGTCAAGGAAAACGTGTCAGCAAATGTGTCGGTCGGTCTCTGGATCCTACTGAGGAAAGTGAAGAAGGATGGAGATCAGATCACGAGTGGGGTGTGAGTGCTTGGGTGTGGATAAGCACTGACACGCATTCTCTCACAGGCAGACCCCAAACAAAGCCTGACATCAGTGATGCGGGCTCCACCAAACACTTCTGACGGCACACCCAGCTTCTCCACCTCATTGTTCTCTCTCCCATTCCTCTTCCACTTCCTGTTATTCTACGGCCCCTCTTCTTCCCTTTTGCACTTGCCTTAACTTTGTCCACTGCTGTGGATCAGAGAGACAGGCACCTCCTCATCAGCCTGCCTCTCCTCCTCCACTGACTCGGGTGCCATGTTTTCCCTGCCAGCCGGCAGGCTGGGGACTGCTGTTTCCTTCAGACCTCAGAGGCTGCCCCTCCCTCCTGTGCCCTTGGCCCTGGGGGCTGGCTGCCCTGGACTGGAAGTGGAAAATGTCACTAGGATGTACCTCCAAGTGCCTGACGTTGGGGTTATCTGCGCAAAGGGGATAGGGTCACATTTGGAGCAATGTCCCCAAATTGAAAGAAATGTGGGGACTCATCCTAAAGGGACTTTCACCTACACTTGACTGCTCTTCTTTCCATATCTGCCCCTGACGTTGAGAGCTGTAAAGGTTTCCTTTGGGTTCCCTTGAACTTGAACTATGATAGGGATATTCAAATCCACCTGTGTTGTCACTCCATTCCCTCTCCAGACACCCTGAGGCATCCTTACATAAACAACTATGCCTCTTTCTTTTGTGGGAAGACCAAGCATCTGTCAGGAAGCTCACCCTCAATTTTGGGTCCCAGGAATCTCCCCTCCTCCCACCCTACTTCATTCATAGAGTTTTAAAACCCTAAGCTCACTTGGCTGGAATTTCCACACCTTTTTAAGGGAATTTCCACACCTTTATCTTTCAGGTTTAATTGGCCTATTTGTTTAGCCCAGAAAAAATACAGAATCAACAGAATTTGCTTATGTATGTACTGCCTCAACTGGAACACATTACTAATATTAGCAATAAGCAATAAAAATTCACCTGGCATTAATATGTTACTTCTTGAGACTCTGGTGACGAATCCCGCAAAGCTGTAACCTTGCTGGCACAAGATTCTTCCCTCCATGTGAGGAGAGGCTCAAAAGTCTGGGTTCTAAATTGCAGCCCAGCACCGTTCCCAGCGTGAAACCGTCTCCCGGCCAAATCCACTAGGTTACCTCTATGATTATCAGTCCCCGTGTTGTCACCACCCCAAATACGGCATGCACACGTGCCTAATTGTGGCTTAAAGGGTATCGGCGTCATTGTTTGCTTATCAGTCAAAATGGAATCTCCTGCCATATGCTTTTCAGTACACCATATACACACACACAGACCGCCAACAACATGCAATGCATGGCCTTTGCCCCAGGACACCGGGTTGAACACCAGGACTTTATGAACTGCCTCACTTTCAGAGCTCTCTGAATCCAGGGAAACCAGAGGAGCCTGGAGGGAAGTGAGGCGCTCATTACCCCAGAACCCAGCCATTTGGACTTCCCAGGGCGGACTGGGGAGAGGCTGCCCGCCTGCTGCGGGGGTGGGGGGGGGGGGCTGGCCTGAGGCTTGCTGAAGGCAGAGGCCTGGTGTGCCCCAGCCTCTGGCCCCCTCGGAACGCTGTGCTCACAAGAGCGCGACAGCAGGAGCCAGAGCACAGGGCCATTTCCTCCTCCAGAGTCTCCCCACCCTCACCCCACCCCCAAAGTCGACTTTTTCCCAGGCCTTCCCGGTCGCCCCGCGGTTTCCCTCTGGAGTCTGGAGGGCTCCCTCCTCTGAGTGGCCATGGCGGTGGGTGGCCGAGGCCGCAGGTGCCCGGGGCTGCGGAGCCGGGGCTGCGTGCCAGGGCGCGGGCTAATGTGCGGTAGAGCGTGGGGACGTGTGTTTGTGTCGCTGGCTGCGTGTACTAGGGGACGGCCGAACCACACGGCTGGCTGCCACGTACCCACTGCACCCAGCGCTAGGAGAAAGAGCAAGAAACGCAAAACAAACCGAGAGACAGACAGAGAGAGAGATGGAAAGGAACTAGAAAGTCAATGTGGGGGATTCCGAAGCTCAGGACTGGGAGGCGCCTGGCTCCGGCTGGGCTCGCAGTGCCTGGTCTGGCCAACTCGGAACCCTCCTGTGAATGAGGCCACAGACCTGCCATGGCCGTGAACTGACATAAGGACACGGGAGGGCGGCTTGGGTGAGCTATCGGCGGGCAGCTCTGCTTGCCTGAGGCGTTTACCTCCATTTCTCTGCTCTCCTCCTGCTTCTCTGCACCGACTCCCACAGATATTTCCACACAGGCAACAGCCTTGGTCTCCTGGCCTGGGACTGGTGGTGCCACGGAGCCTCGCAGGGATGATTTTGTGGCTCAAAGCAGCCTCGAGGACAGCGACGGGCAGGAGGGTAGAGAAAGGGATGGGGACGCTGGGGGAGACTGAGGCAGTAGGTACGTGCTGCTTGCTGGGTCACTAACTCGGGGGAGTCTTCCCTTCTCGAAAGCTCTCCCAGGCGAACCTGCTCCACCCCGCGGGGATGGGGGTCAGGGGCACGGGGCAGAGCGCACAGGTGGGATTCCTGCGCGATCCACCCGGCGCGGGCTTGGACCGCACCTCGCGGGTTCCGCGAGCTACAAGTTAGCGGGGACCACATAGGTCCGCAGGTGCGGACGACGAGGGGCGCTGTGGGTGCAGCGCCTCTAACCGCGACCCCGGACCCGGGGTGAGGTGGGGGTCGGGGGAGCCCGGGCAGGATACGGGACCTCGCGAGCTCCGGGCTGGGGCAGCGTCCCCAAGCCCAGGCGGATGGATGACCTGGTGTGCAGGACCGAGGTGGGATGGGGTCGCGAGAGGCTTCCCCCTTCCTCCGTCCCGGGATCTTTCCTCGTTCTTATCGCCCCCTGCCCCTTGGCCGAGCAGCAAGCCTCCCTCCCGAGATGTGGCTCGACTGCCCGAGGCGCTGCTCGCAAGGCGGAGCCGGGGGTGCTGTGCGGCCCCGGGCGAGCAGGGCCTCCACCCCAAACGCCCGGCAGACGTGGCCAGACCCCCCCCGCCCCCCCCGCAGCGGGAAGGACCGTGGGAGGCAAGCAAGGGCGACGCTCTCCGAGTCTCTCCCACAACGGCATCTCGGGGAGGGGGCTGGGGGTCGGGGACCGCGGCGGAGCCGGCGGGCTGGAAGGAGGCGCGACGCCCCGCAGGCGCGGCTTCCAGGCTGCCTTAGCCACATTCCGCCGGACTCAGTGACCTGCGGAATCGCGCCCCCGCCCCGCGCTTTGCCTCGTTTGCCCCCTTCCTTCCAGACGCGCCATCACTGCCTTCGGCCCTCCAAGCCCCAGGAGTCAAAGTTTCCATCTTTGAATCTGCACTTACGGAGGACTATGGTCCGATTTCCCAGCACCCCCCACCCCCTCGCCACCTCGATCCCTCCACGCCGGGTCCTGGGGATTGGGAGGGACCAGCCGCGCCAGAGTCCCCCGGCGCGGGCGAGCGGGGAGCCGGGCAGCGTGGCGCCCTTACCTGCCGCGGGTTGTAGCTCCAGCTGCCTCCGGGGCTGCGATTTCCTCGGTGAAGGCTGGCAGGAGCGAGGAGCCCTTAGCAGGTTCGGGGCTGACTGGCCCGGGAAGGAGCTGCGCACCGCTCAGAGTCCGGAGCCGGCCGCCGGCTCGCTTGCTCCCTTGATCTTGCCAGAGAAAAGGGAAAGATTAGTTGGGGCCGCGACGCCCGGAGGGGTGGGGCGGGGAGGCGGGGAGAGAGCGGACCCAAAGGCGCGGACCGGAGCAGCGGGGCGCGGGCGCGCGCGGGCAGAGTCGCGCACCCCACACCGGTCCCGGTCACTTGGCGAGTCTGGAACCCCTTCGCGGTTCAGGCAGGAGTTACACTGGCGCTGCCCCCGCCCTCCACACCGAGCCCCCAAAGGAAACGCGAAGGGGACTTTCAAACCTGGCTTTCGCGGAGACGACGAGTCTGGAGAGCCAAACAGGACCGAGACCTGGATGGACCGGCGAGCCGGGCGGGATTCATTTCTTCACCGAAGTGCTGGGGGAAGTAGTAATTAGTGCGGGGGGGGGGGGGGGGGGGACAACACCTACTTCAGTGCCCCTGGCGATTTCCTGGTGGGATCTGCGGTTTCAAGGCTCTTAGCCAACCTGCAGGCTGGCGTGTGTGTGCGCGCGCTCGTGTATGTGTGTGTGTGTGTGCGTGTGTGTGTGTGTGTGTGTGTGTGTGTGTGTGCACGCGCGCGCGCGCTCGCTCTCCGGAGCGGGTCTCTGCGCCCGGGCGCCTTTGGTATATAGCAGGAGACCCTGTCTGTTTTCCTGCGTGTGTGTGCGATTAGCTGCAATGGGCGGACAGTTTCTGGAGAAGAGAACATTTACAATTTTCTTTCAATATGACAGGATTAGTTGCTGTTGAAGGCGCTCCTCCAATGAAATCTCCTCTGCTCTCTGATTTGGCGGTTCTTCTGAGCAAATATGACAGCCTTTTGTCCGGGCTCCTTTCGCTCCTCCACGTCCATCCCCAGAGCCCAGGTCTCCATCTGCAGTTTCTACACCAGAACCTTGACAGTTACCACCAGCAGCTGCAGCACCATCACCACCCAGTCCCCTTCCTGCAAGTACATGATTGCTGTAAAGGTGACATAGGACACATTGGGAAGAACACAGTGTTGCTTCTCGATTGCGGAAGATGCTTAAGCTCAGTTTTTCCAGGTGGGAAAAATGTTAGAATGCATCCGCTATGCTTTGTAACCATGTAATCGTGCCGAACTGCTCACGGATTGCTTATTTCTTTGGGATACTGGCAAGTGTGTTACAGAAGTAATCTTTGTGGTTGTTGTTGTTGTTGTTGTTGTTTCTCATTTTAAGCGCGTTCCAGTGCCCATGGTTTCTTCTACGAATAGGCATTAGGTTACAAAGTATTTATGGCACTTCGTGGAATTTGGGGTCTCCATGGAAAGAATTAAGATGCAAACTTCTTGCGTTCAGAACAGCCTTAGGTTTTCATTTCTTCATTTTAATGAGAAATGGCTTCCAAGAAGAGTACTTATTATTTTTAGATAGTAACCCATTTGATAAAGACACAATGATATGATTCTGAAGTATAGCTAAGTACCAGACTTTGCTCTTGCGAAACTATATGTATATATGAAGATAACATCAATTTTTGATACGTTACACAGACGCATTTTCTCTCATTTACCTTTTGCAATCAAATGAAAAACACTGAAACCTTCAACTGAATAACACAGAATTAGGTACATCGCCTTTGGTATCACAAAGACAGAGAGCAGGTTGGTTTAATACGTCCAATTCAATTCAGTTCAATTCTTGATGCCCAGGTTCTGGTAGGTGTCAAAGAGCATATACAATAGCAAAAGTCAGTGTCCCTGTACTTTATAAGTTTTCTGTCTTATTGATAAGGGAAGACACTCATATGAAACACCTATGTAGCAGTCGACAGTCAAGATAATTGATTATACAGCAATATAAATTCACTGATAAATGGAAATCCTAGAGCTAAAAGTTTCTGGCTGTTCTGTTAACTCAGAGCTACCACCAAGCAGGATGTGGCATAAACTCGGTTTTGCCCTATTGAAGTCATCCTGAAATAATGAGTTACAACACTGTGGCTCTATCCTCCAGCCCTCACCCCCCTACATCCTGCCATCTCCAGGAGATGATAAGATATTTGTTAGAAAATCAAAACAGTGCTCCCCAATCTTGGTCCCAGCCTCCCCAAATATTTGGTCCATTACATTAACAACCTGATTTAGTCACTTCCTTTCCCTGAGGTGCTCTTTTAAAAATGAATTCACATCTTCCTTCCTTACTCCGTTATTTCTAGTAAACCTCTGTAAACCCATGGAGCTGCTTGAATCTTTTCTGACCACCCACACACACCAAAGCAGAAATGTAAGGGGGAATGGATCCCTGACCAGTAATGGAGAGCAAAAACCAGTGATCGGCTGCTGATTTGTTCCTTCGTATCATTAACGTCTTCTTATAAACAAGGCCACACATTCCGACCAGAGCAATACAAGCAAAAAGCCAATGAAAGCTGGCAAGTATTTTCTCAAACTTGAATAAAACAGAATCTGTGAGTAACTGAACTGCCGTGTTCAAAGGAAGCCACTATACTCGCGGCCTTTTGGAAAGGAGCTACAAATGGATGTAGCATTTTTGGCAAACAATCAGTAATGATGTCCATTTTCTTCTTCTAGGCCATTGCTGAAGACACTTTCGTATGTACACTTAGAAGCTGTGCCACTCACTGTGTGATTTTGGAAAACTCATTTAACTGCCCTGTAGAAGGGATATAGGTGGCAGTAATATCTCCTGGGGTTATTATAAGGAATAATAGAGCTAACTCATGTAAAACTTTCAGAAGCATGCCTAGTATATAGCAAATAAGATATATGTATAAGACTGTTAAGATTTTAAAACATAGGTTCTTGGATCATACCTCTGACCTACTGAATCAGAATATTTAAGAATGAGTCTTGCCAATGGGAACCACACTGCTCATCAACACCATGCAGTGAACATGTTAAACATAATCCACTGTAATAATGACCCCCCTCAAACCCCCATCCACTTCTCCTTCCCCTTCTAGTTTCTCTTTCTTTATAAAAGATCATGTGTATTCTGAACATTTTGTTTTTACTTGTTTTTTAATGTTTACCTATTTTGGAGAGAGCGAGAGCGAGAGCAAGAGCGAGAGAAAGAGAACACACATGGGGGAAGGGCAGAGAACGAGAGGGAGACAGAAAATCCCAAGCAGGCTTCCGCACTGTCGGCACCGAACCCGACGTGGGGCTCGAACCCATGAACCGTGAGATCACGACCCGAGCCAAAACCATGAGTCGGAAGCTTAACAGACTGAGCCACCCAAGTGCCTCTTCCATTGTTATTTCTTAAGCCAGTTTCCTTTCTGAGATAAAAGGTACACCCCAATTCCAGGCATACAGCTTTTACATTTATTAGTAAGCCATGGTGTGGAACATTTTCAAAAGTGCTTTTTAAAGACTTTGTAGAATGCATCTACGTGTTCTCCTTTATCTGCATGGCTATGTTCCACCTCAAAGAACACTAATAAATTAGTAATTTCCACTTGTGAAGCCAAACTTCCTTACCTACAACCTCATGAAGCTAGTTTTCGGCAAGTGCTAAAGAGCTCAGATGCCTGAAAGGGATGACTGAATCTCTGACAAAGCTCCCTTTTGATTAAGACTGTAAATAAGGTCACTCCTAACGTAAGGAGAAGGAGAATGACGGGTCTCACTCCCGGGAAGGTGGCGCATTTTTATTGTGCCACGTTGATTTTGGCGGAGCAATAATTAGACTTCGGTAATTAGATGCACAAATCAGCACTCTGTCATCGTAAGTGGATTAAGAGGGTGACAAGTTCAATTCGAGTGATTTCCCACCAGGTAGGGAGGCCATAACATTTTCTTAATTTTCTGCTTTCAAAGAACCAAGGAAGAAAACGAAGGGGAAGGCTTGGTCTCTATGGGGAAAACGGACCCAGAGCAGGAGGCCTCGCCTTCTTCACTTCCCACTCAGACCGTTCAGGAGCTGAACTAGGAGAGCACAGCATTAATCAGCTGGAGCTTTGGGAAGGGCAAGCTGATTTGGCTAATGCCTACCAAAGGGACTTTGCTACTCCTCGACCTCAGTCTGAAATAGAACAATCCTGGGCTAAAAGTGACCCTCCACCAGGTGACCATCACTGCTTAAAATGGGCTCTTCAGTCTCCCTCCCTGTTTTGCAATCTTCACAACAGCCTCATAATAGACACACTATTCTGCTGAGAGTAATTTGTTTTTCCCTACGCGCCTTCCCGGAGTAATTGAAATGCTTCTAGAAAAGATGGTCTCTTTTTCGCTTAGAAAATCCGAAGCTTTTCTTTTCCAGACCCTGCAAGAGGAGTTTCCACCAGAAATGAGAATCATTCTGAGGACAGTGTTTGGGGACAGTCTAACAAACAATGCTTGGCTAGTCTGTTTTCCTTTTCCTTTTTCGTGAAGTGCGGTATCACAGCTGTGTTAAAACCTTCCTCTCCTAGTGGGGATAGTGTTAGCCACAGCCTGAAAACTTTTACTGCTGCTGAGTCTAAAATATTTAAAATACAGTACAGAGCTCTTTTTCAAACAGGGAATGTAAAGAAGCGATGTGGGGGGGGGGCGGTGCGGGGAGCAGGGGGAATGAAACGCCACCCTGCAAAATGTTACACAGCTGCAATGGTGATAAATCAGTGTTAAGCATGCAGGAGAAAAAGGCCACTGGGACGCGTGTTTACTTAGGGAAGCATTTAGTGTTTGTGCATTCCTCCTACCAGGAGGTAATGCCGAGAGCCTCTTCGGAGGTAACCTCTAACACAAAGAGAAGTGAAACATCTCAACCACGTCAACCTCAGGGTGTATTGCGACAAACAGCTTAAACCTCCTCCTTCCATGGCCTAAGCTGGATGCTGGGGTCTGAGGTGGAGATAAGATTCTAGCAAGTTTCAAATGAAACTCTTATCAGACTCTCCTTTGTGCGTGGGGCTCTAAATGATTTGAATCCATGGCCCTTTGTGCACGAAAAGAGTAGTGAAGGAATACTCAAAATCCTTTTACTCCACAAAGAAACCTAATTTCTTAGAATGTGGAGTGACCTCATCACGTGCTCAGGGGAATTCACGTAATTTCTCAGATCATATACTTAACCCTGTTCTTAAGCTGGAAGGATCCTTCAAGGGAAAGGTGGAAAAGCTAACACATTCTCAAAACCCATATCCTGGAGCCACCACCAGACAGAACGGCCTCCGCACTAAATGTGATTTACCCTCTGTTTCATGAGAGTGGCTGAGATCATTGTGATGCAGAAAGCTGTGGTTTGGCAAGCAAGACCCAAACTGACTGTGTCTGATAATATCGCTCCAGACAGACCCTACTGTTTCTCTTACTAATACGCCCAAAGAAGCATCCCTAAAGCATTCCTTGGCTTCCTGTGCCTAATAAGACAGATCCTGGACACTCTGTCCTTTCTTCCTCATTGATGCAGCAAGGTAACTGGGCTTGTGGCTTACGGGCTTCATTTACAAAATCTCATGGGCGGTATTCTCTAAATCCCTGCAGAAAGGAATGAGGCAAGGCCAGGCCCCAGGCAAAGTCAATGTACGTGCTACATTCCTACAAGGCTTTTATTGGCAAACATTTTCCTGGAAAATGAGTTAATTTAAAAAGCGTGCCACATAAGCATGTATTGGTGATCATTGAAAATCTTCAATAACGACCAGTGAAAGATTCTAGCCCCAGAGCTCTGCAGCTGACACAATGTGCTCTCCGTATATCGATGCCAGGATATGGAGTATACAGATTCTCCTGCTTGGAGAAAGGTTTCTCTCTTGAGCAAGTTTCATGTAAACAAGATAAGCAATCAGGCAAAGCAATCACTGGGAAGGCATTACTAAAACTGGACCCGTATTAATGACCAATGAAGGGGAGCTGAATATGCTACCCCCAAATATGTGTCTTTGGCATATTGATTCTTTTGAGCTGTTTCTTTATTTTTAAGAAAGAGCAGACACAGAGGAAGCTCTGAAAACTGGGTAGAAGTTACCTTTTTGTCAGAGACATTTATAGGGGAGAACTCCATTTATAAAGGTGTCTCCCTTTCTGTACCAGGAAGAGAAGGATGACTAAATCTCCAGGATCTCCTATCAGTGGAGAAGGGAAGGGCTTAAATCTGACCCTCACTTACTGTATTCTTCTGGGTAACCTCCCACACTTGCTTTCATCTCCCTTCACCCAGGATCTTCTCTGGTCTTTAGCTGGAGATGTCATTAAAGGTGATCGCTTGGGCCATTTCAGGAGAGTCCCTCAGTTTTCCTGGGTCTCTCCCATGTATTCTGGAGGTATACACATTATTAAGCTTTTGCTTGTTTTCCTCCTGTTCAGGCAAGAACCCAGAATGGTAGAGGGAACATTATTTTTCCTCCCCGACATGATCGACCAAAACCTTGGGCTCATGCTTTATAGTAGCCAGCGTGGACAAATGTAACTAAACGTTGTGGGATTCCATGCCTAATTTCCAAAGTCGGTTAATGGAGAAGCCTAGAATAGGACAAGAGCGCCCCCACACACTCTTTGTCCAGGGTACTGTGTCTACGGTGTACTTCCAATTACTCTGTAGCTTTCTGCTTTCTTTTACTAATTTGTTTTGTATTGTTTTGTGTTTTGGAAGTAATAAGGTGACTGCAAAGTCACTTAGCAATGAGAGCCCCTGGCACATGGACATTTCTGTAATTTCTTGAGAAGAAAACTCTTAGTCATGGCTATTACAGCTTATTCTAATTATATAATAGCATTAGGATGAACGTAATGTTACTTAGAACTGGGATGCAGTCCCTGTGCATGGGATGGCCTCAAATGTTTTCTAATTCCAAGCCTATTTGCCTTTAAACATTCTCTCAGGCCCAACTGCTACTCTGTTCTTAGGCATTCTATACACTGGCTTGAGACTCACCAGATAATCTTGACCTCAAATCTCTACTTCCTAATGCTTCTGCTTAAGTTTAGACTTGAACTCCTTAAATTTATATATATATATATACACACACACTTCTGGTCTGAACCATGCTCCTCCTAGCTCTTTAAAAAATATATATATGTTTATTTACTTTTGAGAGAGAGAGAGAGAGAGAGAGAGAGAGAAAATAAATTGGGGAGAGGCAGAGAGAGAGAGGGAGAGGGAGAGAGAGGAATCCGAAGCAGGCTCCAGGCCCTGAGCTGTCAGCACAGAGCTTGATGTGGGGCTTGAACTCGAGCCATTAGATCACAACCTGAGCCAAAGTCAGATGCTCAACCAACAGAGCCACCCAGGTGCCCCTCCTCCTAGCTCTTTTAAGCCTAAGAACATTTCCTATAAATTTGGGCTGTAGTCATTACGGCCAAGACCTTTTCCCCGAGCCACCAAGTCAGTTTTCATTAACCGTGTTCAGTCTCAACTGTATTTGATGTGGTTAACTGTTCACAACTCTAGAGAACGTTTCTCAGGATACTACCATACCAATATGATAATGATTCTCAGCGAGGAATTTTAAAACTCACATTAAAATATGAGTTGTCTTTGGCACTTGGCTTATTACCTTTGGCCAGAACACTAATATGCATATTAAGATAAATACATTATTTATATGTCATTAAAATAATCTCAACACATTAAAAACATTTTTCACTATGCCTGCTTAATGATGATGACTTACTTTGAAATGTCAGAATTGGTAAAATTTCTCATTTTGTTCTCCCTCCTCTCCAGAACTTTGGATTATTATTCTTGGTTCTAATGTGGAGATGTCACTGGTGGATTTCACTTGTGACCTAAAAGGAAAGCGCTGAATTAACAGACTAACAAAGACAGAGAAACAGGAATGAATTCTAAAAAATGATCACAGTGGACGGAAAGGGATTAGAATGGACAGAGGGAGAATGAGAACAAATTGTGAAAAAGGCACTAACCAAGTGAAATTAGATTTCCTAACGGAGCCAATACCCATGATCTGAAAAAGGCAATGAATAAGTAGCTCCCTGTGTCCACCACAACATACATCCTTGAGAGGATGGGAAACTAAGCAGGTAGGAAAGGGCAAGGAGCCACTTCTGTTCTGAGCTCCTTTGTTAACCTGCTGGGAACAACACCTTGGCTCTCGTGCCGACACCTGAAAGTTCTCAGCTCCTCAAAGGCAGCTTGTGAACCCATTTCACTGAGCTCTTAAGGTAATGAAGTAGCAAAAACAAAAATAGTCCTGAAAGAGCTTCTATTTCTTTCTTTTTGCCCGCTTTCTCCCTGGTGTGGTGACAGTTCTCTCTGTGGACCTCTTTAGAAACCTGACGGCTCAGATGAAAAGAAGGTATTCAAAAGAGACTTGGGGTGTGGTGATGGCGTGGAGGCTAGAACTGAAATGTAGAGCAATGTAGTTGCTAAGGATAAGGGTCAGAGTCTAATACTCAAAACCAGCAGGCCACTGTGTCTCTCCGAATGGATCCAGGGTGAACCAGAAAAATTAATCTCAATGTTTTATTAAAGATATAAATAGCATCTTGTGTGCCAGTTTTACAAAGCACAGCAGCACCAGGGAGAGAGCATTTTTTAAGCATTTCTATGTGACTGTGTATAAACACATGGAGTATTTGTTTAGCTTTTGGTTCATCCTGAAGAATAAAGTGACTCTCTAGTATAGATAATACTTCATAATACCATTCCAAACAACAGGAGTTTGTAGATGAATGGTTCTTTTGGAGTAGATCTTGCGTCTCCATTCACCTTACCCTATGTCTGCTCCTATCATTGCAAATGCTTATATATTTCCTTAATAGTGACCATCTTGACTCACTTAAAAACAACTTGCCTATTTATGTGCATACTTCTGTGTGGTGAGATCGTCAAATGGCAAACTTCAGCTTTTCACAAAAAGAATGATGGAGCCTGCACATAGCGTCGCCCTATTGCAATGGGATGAATCGGGTGAATATGTACCCGGCCACACCTGGGAACATCAGTCTCTTGTAACCAGGTCACCTTAAGCATTGGAAAACCCACTGAACCACATATTCTGAGGAATGATCATTTGACCAACATTAAAGGATGCACTCACTCTGTATCTCTGAATTACCTTAGTAATGTAAATTTATGATTTTAGGCTTCATTAATTTAAAAACAAATGTTAACCACTTGACAGATTTGTTCCACCATCTATTACAAAATAACCTGGATTCCTAAGTGAAATGCAACAGTGATATCTTAGTAGAAAGTGCTCTGGATCCTAATCTCAATTCTTTCTGGTTGCATGGCCTTGAACAAGTAATTTAACTCATCCATGTTTCATTCTCTTTACCTGCAAAATGGCCATGTGTCCATCCTAAGTAATTCCAGATTCTAGAAAAAGATATTTTAATATCTTAGGATTCATTATATTTTGAGAAACCAGCTATTACTAACACCTCTTTGGCTAATTTTATGATTATTTTCATAATCTTTAATGTTTACATGTGCTAAGTTTGTTCGGCAGAATAATGCCTCCCTCTCCAAAGATGTCCACATTCAAATCCCTGGAATTTCTGAATATGTTCCCATACATGCCCCCCCCCCCAAAAAAAAAGATGGCAATTGTAATTAAAGTTGCTAATCCACTGACCTTTAGAGAGATTATCCTACATTATTCAGTCAGGCCCCATGCCACACAAGTGTCCTTAAGACTCGGTATCAGAGTAATATGATGTGACAAGGATTTAACTGGCCATTGATGGCTTTGAAGATGGAAGGGGCCATGAGCCAAGGGATGCCTGAAGGCTGCAGAAGCTGGAAAGTGCAAGAAAACAGATTCTCTCTTAGAGCCTCCAGAAGCAATGCAGCCCGGCTGACATGTTGACTGTAGCCTAGTACAAAGTGGTTTAGGTATTGCAGACTTAACATTGATTTAGATTACCCAAATTTCCAGATGAGTCCTTATGTTCGTGGTGATATAATTGTGCCCCAAAGCCTCAGTCAACTATACTCAATAACCTTCCTACAATAACCTTCCTAGGGTAAGGACAGGGGGTGGGGGTGCAAAAGGTTTGAAGAGGCAGTTTAGTGATACTAAGTGTTCAGCACTTAGGGCACTTCAGCCCATTTACTAGTTTTGAGTCAGTACCTTGGAAAGAGGACGGGACACATTCTTTTACAGCAGATGGTCAGGATTGGTCCAAATGCCAATTACTCTGTGGTTTCAACCCCTGTCAAGGTCTCTGAGATCTGGGGAGTGACTGGACTTCTCATCGCCTGAGAAGGAATCGTAGAGTTGCCTCCATTTTGGAGTAGCTCTTGCCTTACCATCAAATTCCCTCAACTGAGTTTTGGCAAAGCCAGTTGGAGCGAAAATGTCGGGTTTTCCCTGACCCAATGCTGCAGACCACATGTAGCTTCTGTGAATTTTCTCAGTCTGAATTGTTTTCCTTATCTCCTTACATTCTAGTCTCATTCTCTTCCTTGAATCTCATAGCCCTTGTATACAACCTGTCTTTATAGTCCAGTAACACTCTTGACTTAGAATAAAGGCAAACTGAGCTCACAACTAAAAGGCTTGGACAGAAGAAGGTATGGGTTACAGAAAAGCCACCATGAGTCACTCATCATTCATTTAGTAAACAATATTTATTTCCTGCCTACCATAAGCTATGCATGGTTCTATGTGCTAGAGGCAAAGGTTGACCAAGACCAAATTTTGCTTTCATGGGCATCTTGTGGGAGAATCAGGCAGAAAACAGGAAAAAAATCTTATCTATCTATCTATCTATCTATCTATCTATCTATCTATCTATCTATCTTATCTATCTATCTATCTATCTTATCTATCTATCTATCTATCTATCTACCTATGTGTATGTGTAAAACAATTATAATTACTATAAACAACAAAAACAAGTAAAGAGACTAGTCTATATTAGATATTATGGAGCTTGCTAAATATTTACAGTTCTCCCTCCTTGCATACACAAGGTCAGACTGCAGCTTTGGTGCGACAGACTCGTGTGATCGGTTTCACTTACGAGGTGTGAGTGGCACTGATGTCCGCTGAGCGTTTTACAAGTGTGAGAACCTGCAGGGCTCTCCTTCCCTCTGGTCCAGCAACTGGCAACATTCAAGACGGTAGATGCTCCATTGTTTGGGTCCCTGAGTGACTCTTGGTAACTAGTGGCTATAGAGTGGGATTGTGAAATCAAACTCTGTTGTTTTAAGCCACAAATATATGTTTGTCCCTCCACAACATAACCTCTCCTATTCTGTTGATAAAGATAGTCAAGGGATGGCACAACACTAACCAGCAGAAACTTCACCAGAGATGTGACTGGTGATAAGTGATCAGTGTTAACTTCTGAGATAAGAATATTTCAGACAGAGGAAATAGCTAGTGAGATATGCTTAAGCGAGGCTCTAAGAAAATTCTGTTCCCCTCTGAAACAGGCTTGGATATGGATGACAGCTCCGGAAAATGCCAGGTTTTTATTTTTTTCCTCATCCTATTTCTTACCTCATGATTTCTATTTATTCACATACTAATATTTATTTTGAAAAGCATGGTAGACGTTTGAACCCATATCTTTATTTCTTAGAAATCCAATCCCAGAAATATGGCTAAGGACCTAATTTATTTCTTAGCCCTACAATTTTCCGTTCAAGTATAGTCACTTTTTTTTGCACTACTTTTAAATCTTCACCCAAGTTATTGTTATAAATTTCTTTGTAACCCTGGGGCAATGCTTAGGAACCCATGCAGCCTCTGAATCACTCCAATGTCATCATTTTCATCTATTCACTTATTGAGACAAATATTTATTAAGCAACTACAATACGCCAGATTCTGGAAAGACCACTTGGGATAAAATAATGAACAAAGAGAACTTGCACTGTAGTGGAGGAAACAAATATTAAGCAAGTAACCACACCAATTCAATAGAAAATGACGACTATGATAAATGTAATGGAATAAAGATCATATTGCTCTGAGAGTACATAAAAGGGGAATTTGAATCTGCCAGGGAGTTCAGAGAAGGCTTGCCGAGGAAGTGAAGCTTGAGCGGACATCTCATAGATGGGGAGGAATTAATCAGGTGAAGAGCCGAAAGAATCATTTGTTTGGAAAAGGGAACCACAGGTCAAATCTTCTGTGGCAGAAGAGAACACGGAGGGTGGAAAAAACTAAAGAGAAATCCATAAGGATGAAATGAGATTTATGGGGTACCTTTCATGAGAGGAAATGGACTGGGTAGGCATGAAGGAGGGAAGCCATGCATGGAAGTATAGCCATGTGTAGGAACTCTGTGTCTTTACCATGAAGGTAGGGGATTTGAGGAAAGATGACTATAATCAAATATGTTAAACAAACAAACAAACAAACAAACAAACAAAGTGCTGGCCACAGTGTGGAGAATGGGTTGGAGGAAGGCCAGAATAAATGTGGGTAGGTCAACAGGACCATGGCCTAAGACCAACGAACACATGGCGACAACTCTGATTAGTGGCACTGTGGTGGGAATAGAGAAAAATGATGAAGTTCATTTTGAATGAGGTGAACTTTATGAGGTTTGGCGGAGAGTGGATACGGTGGAGGAAGAGGGAAATTTTGAGGATGACACCCTGCAGTCTGAGATGGTGATGCTACTGACTAAAACTGGAAACATGGGAAGAGAACAAAGCTCTCAGAGGTTTCACGTTGGGCGTACTGAGTTTGAAGGACCTTTCAGACAAACAAGAGGGAATGGCAAATAGACAGTTGAAACTACAGATCTGAGACTCAAATAAAGGTCTAAGCTAGATATATAACTTTATGAGTCATTTGCTCCTAGGTGGTAATTGAAGCCATGGGCAAGGCTGAGACTGCCTAGGAAGAGACTGTGGCGCAAGGAGCAGCGGGGGTGGGAAGCCACGGAAGATCAACAGAGCAAGCAGAGAAGGAACAGAAGATGTGGGGTTGGAACTAGAACTGAATCAGGACCAACATCAGGAAATCTTTCTGTCCGCCATGGTCCAGGGACAAGATTTCAAAGAGTTTGTGTCTCAATAGTCAAGTTCTCCATAAAAGAATTTACTTCCCAGATTAATCGGGCAGCTTATCAGAGTTCGAGAATGAAGGACAGCTCTCTGCTCTAAAAGCAGCTACTGCTCTTTTCCCCACAAGTTGTCCCAAAGTTGAGTGTTTATAAATCAGGGACCCATTCTAAGAAAATGACCATTTTCTGCTATCTGTTTTCCAAGCCAATAGAAGGTTAACTGCATCCAATTATAAAAATTAAGGACTAGGCATACAGACACTAAGGAGAATGGATTACTAGAAAAAAAGAAAGATCAATAAAAAAAGTCCTCCTGAGACCTCAAGAGGCAGCGCTCTCCGAGGCCACAGAAAGAACACACAAGCTTTCTCAGCACGATGGCCCTTGAAACCTTTGCTGTTTACAAGTTGGCTAAATAGTTTTGAGTCATCCTGACAATCCTGAGGTTGAATTACGTTAACTCTACTCCTTCAGAAAGCAGAAAAGCTCACGTGCGTGGTACATTAGTTTCTTAAAGAAAAAAAAAAAGTAACAGGACTTGAAGGAGTAAACTTCAGTCATCTTGAAAATAAACCTTCTCCCAAACTCTCATTTCCATATGAGCTAGGTAAATGTATATGCATGGATTAATCAGTGCTTTAGCTAATAGTCTTTCCTGCCTTGAGACAGTAACAGGAAGCATATTTAAACTTTGTGTATTAGTTTGCTAGGATTGCTATAACAATCCTAATAACTGTGCTCCCATAATATTTATCACAGTCAGCCTGGTGCTCAATTCTTCCATAAATATCACCTTCTCTAATTCTCTTGTAACCTTCTTGGGGACACAGACCATATATTGATCATCTAAGTATACTTGTTGCATCTAGCATTGTGCTTTGCACATGATCCGTCATTAATAAGCACTTTTTTTGAGGTGAATTGAATTGAAATGTTAGTTGAGATAATAAATCCACAAAGTCACTATAGAACTGTATGAAGTTCATTGACTCGCAGAGAAGAGTGCTTTAGACTCATTCACCAGGTTCTAATTAAATAAGGTAATGAAAAATTGACAAATGGTAGCTCGATGAGACCAATTCTATCTATTTTGTTCTCTGGACATTCATCAGCCTTGCATTCCAGGAATGCCTTCAATGAGCAAGGATGGATCAGGAGTCTGGGCCCACCTCTAAAACAATGAGCTCAAGGATTTGATTGTCCAACTGTCTTCAAGAGTCAGTCTGGTAGCATCTTGTACCTGGCTAGAGCGTTTGGCACAATTAAGTTTATTCATACCTGGGGCACCTCGATAGCTCAGCTGGTTGAGCGTCCAACTTCAGTCCAGGTCATGATCTCGTGATTCACGAGTTTGAGCCCCATGTTGGGCTCTGTGCTGACAGCTCAGAGCCTGGAGCCTGCTTCGGATTCTGTGTCTCCTTCTCTCTCTGCCCTCCCCACTCATGTTCTGTCTCTCTCTCTCTAAAATAAATAAAAACGTTAAAAAAAAAAAGATTAATCATACCTGACAGAATTTTCCCACACGCCACATGTCACTAACTGAAATGAGACAAAGAGTGTGAATATATGTAAATTGTATATAGTTTCTACATTGTTCACTAATTTGCGTGTAGGTTCTGATGTCATTTTTAGGTGACTGAGGTCTCAATTCTAATATCACCTTTTTGAAGATACTTTCCTGATCATGCAATCTAAAGATTCCTCTCTGCCTCATTCACTTTCTATCACTTTTTCCTTTTTGACATTTTCTTTGTTACTGTTGACCACTATTGAATATAATCATTTATATTTTTGTTTACTATCTACGTTTCCATGTTCCCCAACCCTCCACCTGAATATAAACTCCATGACAGTAGGAGCCTGCTCATTCTTTCTTTTTGAGATCTTACTCACTGGGCCTGGCTATAGTAGAAATTCAACATTTGGTGAGTATGACTCTGCATCACTCCCTGTGTCCCCATGCCAGTTCTCTGAAGTCCCCACCTCTTACCAATGTCCCTTCCATCATGTAACATAAGCCTCAGTGGTTTCCTTGCTGTTCTCCAAGCATATCAAGCACTGTGTCCAGCCTTGGCAGGTACTTTTCCCTCTACTTTGGAATGTTCTGACCACAGAATCTGCATGCTTTGTGCTTTCACCTCTTTCAGATCTCTTCTCAATATACCCTAATGCCCTAATGTCTTTTCTGTATGAAAGCCCCTTCCCCCCGAGGCTCTAATGCCTTGCTTTGTCTTATTTTTCTTCATAGTCACTACAGTCACCATGTGTCAGGGCGTACATTTATTTGTTGTACTGGATGCTGTGAGATACGACTTAGACATCCCTTCAGCAGGTAGACTTTCTTCCTCCAAGCTGTGGAGAGTGTTGTCTGCTCACAGACCATGGTTAATGAACCTGCTCCATGGGACATTGCCCTTGGCTAAAGGACGCAGTCTCACTTAAGGTTTTGTCTCTCCCAAGGGGCAACCATATCAAATACATGGTCAGTGCAAAAGCCATCCCAATTCCAAGCTGTCTGTGGAGTTTTCTTGTCGCAGTTAATTCTCAGTTTTGCCTTTCCCTCTGCCCACACTTGCTTCGATCACTCTGACCCGTCTTGATCCCTAATAAACCTCCTGTGCACAAACCTCAATTTCAGAGTCTGTTTTCCTGAGAACACAAGCTAAGACTTACATCGAGTATAAGCTCCATGAACATGGGGACTTTGTCTGCTGATTCACTCTTAACTCACTGTTGCATCCCCCCAGTGACTGGAACAGTACCTGAAAGGTGCTTGATTAATAGTTGCCAAATACATAATGAATACGAAGATGCTCGTGTCTCTTCCCAAAGGAGAACTTATGAACATGGATTATATGTAAATACACGCGCGCGCGCACACACACACACACACGTTTTTACTAGGAGACAATACAAAGCAGCTTTCAGGAGATTTGAAGAAAGCAAGCTGGGAATGAATAACCCCTATGGATAATTTATCTTGCATTACGAAAGTCCAGCCTTTAGTGTTTTCACAGAAACATCTAGTGTCACTCCAGTGTCATTTCATAGCCCATTTAACCTTCCTAGAGACTATATAAAGAAGGCATTTGAGAAATTCTATTTCCTAAATGATGAAACCGAAGATTAGAAAGTTTAGAATGACTACCTAAGACCACTCATTACTAGGACATGGCAGAACTAATACCCAAACTCAGGTCTTCTGTGCTTTTGTGACATGTTCCTTTTCATTCTTTTGTTAAGAATAAATCCAGTTCACGGTGACTGTGTTAATTTCATGTAAGTATAAATACACGTGCCCCTGACTTCTTGTCCAAGCTTTATTTAAAACTTAAGGTCCTTCAGTACTCAGGCATCCCTCTTTGATCAAGACTCACGAATTCCTCAAGCAGAAACTTAACTTAGAAGATTCTATTGCTTTTAAGATTCATTTATGAAATTCTTAATACACACTGCAGGAAATACTAATCGTTATGTCATTGATCTTCAGAAGCCTTTCCTCTAAGAGCCACTGATTAGTCCTGTTACTATAGACACATCAATATGATTTGTCAATGTAACTTACTCACCAAAGTCTAAATTTGAATAGAAGAGATGCACAAAATATTTAATACGCTAGGGATATAGTTTATATTAATATAGAGATCTATCTGTCTTTATACACCCCTGTGAAAAAACTAAATACATTTAATCAACAAATCTAATAAATTCAATCAATACATGCATTATAATCATGGATAAGTAGTTTTTAAAAAGCACTTCATGTTCAGTATTTTTTTTAATGTTTATTTATTTCTGAGAGAAAGAGAGAGAGAGAAAGTGCAAGTGGGGGAGGGGCAGAGAGAGAGGGAGACACAGAATCCAAAGCAGGCTCCAGGCTCTGAGCTGTTAGCACAGAGCCCGTCGCGGGGCTTGGATAAACAGAAGTGAGAGATTATGACCTGAGACAAAGTCGGACGTCCAACCGACTGAGCAACCCAGGTGCCCCATGTTCAGTAGTTTTAACTTCATAATGGTTCACTTGAATCTAATGGCAAGTCAGACTGAGAACATTTAACACTATTAAGGCACCAAAGCTGTTCCAGAGAAACATTTTTCAGGGGAATAAGGAGCACCAATGTGTAGCACCCATCTCAGATCTGCTTTGATGAGCACATCAAAGCACAGTTGACTGGTGGCCGTAGCTTTTGTCCCTCTGGATCCACACAGGCCATGCTTCCCATAGGCTGAGCCTGGCAAAGGTGCCAAAGCGGATTAAGCTGGTGAGACGTAGGAATACTCGAACTAGTGGCTTTGCCTTGAGGATTCTGCATTGACCTGGCTGAACCTTTCTTGCCTCTCACCTTCCAAAATGTTAGATCTGTACTGCTATCTGAAGAATCTTCTTGCCTTCTCCTGTTCACCTCTAGTAAATAAATCTCTTTCATACACATCTAAACCCATACTGGCATCTGCTTCTCGGCTGATCCAAATCAGTACAAATGATAAATAAAGACTTTACCACAGAAGATGCCACCTCTACCTCATAGCCTACTATACTCAAACACAGGATTCAACATAACTTTCAAAATAACTGAAGTTTTGACTATTCCTCATTAAGTTCCTAAGACACATCCGGAAATCACTCCAGTGGAATCTCACACGGGTCACACCCATCCTCAGGAGGTGCAAAAAGGATACTTTTCCTAATATGGCAATCCTTCATGGTTAATTTTTGGTAGAGTTACAGTAGGAAAAACAACTGTGGTTGTGATATCAAGACATTGTTGCGTCGTATAGATCCAAATGGAAAAGAAGTAATATACCCTTTCTTAGCTTGAAAGGAAAAAATGATCGTGGGCTCCAGAGATATGGAAGATAAAGAAGACGAGGAAGAGTGGTGAGGACACGCCCATTTTGTAGTTACAGCCTACAAAAGCTGCCAGACTTCCTGTCATGACTGCCAGATAGCTGTCCCTGCTGGGCACACTGGAGGGAAGAATTTATCTTCCAAGAGACTCCATCTGCAGTGATGGACATGTGCAGCAGTGTTATTCCTTGATATACAGTTAGTTGCATTATGAGCCTTATAAAGCGATCATAAATAAATTACTTTTTTCTAGAAACCACGTGCGTTTTTTCTGAGACGTTCTGTGTGAGGATGTATGAGAGGCTACTCATTGGTAGCACCTTGGGACGGACATATTGTTCTCAGGGTAACTAAACTGAAAGAGGCGGGAACTCACGCCAGACTCACCACTAGTCCCCACTGGCTTTTGGGTAAATCACCACAGGCTCTCTGAGCTAAAGCCTCCTCATCCAAAACAATGTCGTGACATGTAGCATCCTTAACTCAAGGGGTTGAACATATTCAATGGAGTCTAAGTGTTTACACGGGCTATGTAAATAAGGAAGGAGGTACAAGAATAAAAGGATATTTTGGGTGGCTCAGTTGGTTAAGCGTCTGACTCTTGATTTCAGCTCAGGTCGCGATCTCAAGGTCATGACATCAAGCCCTGCATCGGCCCCATCTCTCTCTGCCCCTCCCCCCACTTGCATGCATGCGCATTCTCTCTGTCTTAAAATAAACAAACATTTACTAAATAAATAATATTTTTTCTTTACAAAAGAAGTCTGTGCCATAAAATTGCTAAAATTGAAACCTCCCAGCATTTCACTTGTTGGAACAAAAATTGCACAGTTGAAACATGGGAGTGAGGAGCCCCTTGTGACCTTTCCTGTGTGCCGCACGCCCCCTTTGTGGTTTTCAGTTCTTAATGTGCTGTGTTTGTGTTGGCCACTGTTGGGCAGATCATCCCATTTCCATTTACAGGCAAGAATATGGATTTTTTAATGTACCCCCTATAGTTTATAAATCAGTGACCAAGGCACTAATAAATATTATGCAGGGCTTAAATTTTAATCCCTTTTCTTTTTTTTTCCCCACAATGGGATCCTATGGTGACCGTCACATTTCTGTTTAATATTTTTATTCCTCGAACTGAAATATCGGCAACAAAATTACATCTTCCGACCCCAAGACCTCCATTATCTATTCTAACATCTGGTCCACTATTTCTCCTTTTTTCTAGACCCATGGCCAATATGCAATGCAGGTTATTTTTATATCACCTTTTCTTTTCTCTTCTCTTTTAATTTATTTATTTAAATTCAAGTTAGTTAACATACAGTGTAGTATTGTTTCAGGAGTAGAAACCAGTGAATCATCACTTACACATAACACCCAGTGCTCAACCCAACAAGTGCCCTCCCTAAGGCCCATCACCCGTTTAGCACATCCCCCTACCCACCTCCCCTCCAGCAACCCTCAGTTTGTTCTCTGTATTTAAGAGTCTCTTATGGTTTGCCTCCCTTTATGTTTTTATCTTATTTTTCCTTCCCTTTCCCTATGTTCATCTGCTGTGTTTCTTAAATTCCACATATGAGTGAACTCACATATTTGTCATTCTCTGACTCATTTCACTTAGCACAATATACTCTAATTCCATCCACATTGTTGCAAATGGCAGGATTTCATTCTTTTTGATTGCCCAGTGGTATTCCATCGTGTGTGTGTGTGTGTGTGTGTGTGTGTGTGTGTGTGTGTGTATGACCACCACCCCTAGTGCTGCTGTCAACATTAGGGTGAATGTGCCCCTTCGAATCAGCATTTTTGTATTACCTTTTCTATTGACAGGATCTCCAAATAACCTTCCCCACTACCTCTAGTCCCTTACTCTTCATATCACTACCAGATTACAGTTCTATAAGCCTCTTACTCTGGAATCACCAGTGATTAAATTAGAAAAAGCTCATCTTCTCTAGCCTGACTTTCAAAGCCAACTACAGTCTGATTCACACTGACTTTTTCAGCAATTTTTGCCATTATCATTCTCTATCAAATTTTTTTCTGTGGGGGGAAAATGCTTTACTACCTCATTTCAGAACTAACGCTGCATCTTTCCACCTTCTTGTTCCTCTTCCCCAGAAATGCTCGTTCTTCCTCAAATACCACTTACTTCTTGAACTCGAAGGGTCTTGACAGAGATCTAATGCCCTTTATTTATTTTTTAATTTTCTAAGAAAAATTTAATGTTTGTTTATTTTTGAGAGAGAGAGACACACACAGTGTGAGTGGAGGAGGAGGAGAGGGAGACATAGAATCCGAAGCAGGCTCCAGGCTCTGAGCTGGCAGCACAGAGCCTGACATGCAGCTCGAACCCACGAACTGTGAGATCATGACCTGAGCTGAAGTTGGACACTTAACCGACTGAGCCACCCACGTGTCCCCTAATGCCCTTTATTTTAAACTGAGATACACAAAGATTGGGGGAGGGGGCAAATTCCTTCAGTAAGTAAAAGCCCCATGTTCTGAACACACAGCTCAGAAATATGATGTCTGTGTTATTTCCACCGTGCTCGGCAACTTGCACGGGGCTGGCAACTCAGATGACGTCAATGCCCAGATTCCATGGATTCTAATGCAGTATCCTCTGAGACCTAACTTAAATGTGACCCCTACCACCAATGCTCATGCTTAAGCCAGGTGGGAATTCTATCTTTTCTGAATCTCTATATCACTTTTACTGTTTCTATAATTCACCTGAATATTAGCCATGTGATGCTTTGTGATAATCCTCAATTTTTCTTACTAATTTGTAAATTACGGAAATACCACCTACTGCTGAAAAAATTCAAACTGCACAGAGACGTGTAAAAAGAAAATGGAAAGAACACTAACTTGCCTACAAGTCCCCCTCCAAAGTAATAACTACTAAGTTATTATTGTTCAGATGATTTTTCTATGCATCTAATAACACAGAATTAGTATATCCAGAAAAGAACCAGGTGATATTCCACAGAGGTCATGTCCAATCCTTCTTTTGCATGATCCCCCCTTTGTTTCTCCCCAAAGTATGCAAACGCATGTGCATGCACATGCACACGCACATTTTAATGTGACCAGTATACACACACACACACACACACACACACACAATCTTTTGAATTGTTCCAATGTTTTATTAGGACAGGCAATTTGATGATGAGTATTTATGCTCTTTTACAGAATACTTTTATAAAAATTATAAGAGATTCAGCAAAAGGAATTGTTGTGTCAACTGTACATACATTTAAAATTTAAATAAAGTGTCACAACCTCCCCTCCGAAATTCACCAGCAGTACATATGAGGATTTATTTTTCTTACACTCACTAATCTGCATGTTTTCAGTTTTTACCAATCCAATCGATAAAAATGCTAGCATGTTATTATAATATGTATGTATGTACATATATCACACTTATCTATCATCTATCTGTCTATCTATAAGCCATGTTTTTTTCTATACATTTTTTATCTTTTCCCCATTTTCAACATTTCTTCCATTATTTTTCTGGGCTTTCTTTGACATATTTTGCAATAAATTATCTTTGTTAAATGCTCTACCTTATTTAGTGCTAGAATGAAAACTTAAGGCAGAGATTTTCTTTCCACCTTTGTCTTCTCTGTATTCAATACAGACCTTGCACAAAGTAGGTGTTCAGTAAATACTTACAGCTTGGCTTTCTATGGCAGACTAGCTGTCCACTTTGAAAGCTAAATTAAACAGAAACGAGAGATACTTGAATTCTGGGATGAGAGGACTGGCTACCGCTGTGACAAAGTCCTTCTCCGGTCTAACATGGTGTCCACAGAGCCAGGAGTACAGAACCTCCTGACTGAATCCTCCATTTATACACCCAATGGGCTAGTGAAGGAGTCCAACTTTAAAAAGTTCATGGAGTTAGGGATATTTATCTCCTTTACTGACCTGTGAGACAGTGCTGCTTAGAAAACAATATCCTTCTTCATCATTTATTATGCTGTGTCCATCCACTCTATAATCATGCACATTGTAAGGCTCTTTTCCACTTTATGTCTTCATGTTTTAATTTCTATTAAGAAAACAGGAACTACACTTGACATCAGTTGGTAAGGGTCAAAGACATACGCCCATTCCATCTCCTTTCTCTTGATCAGATGAGAATATGCGCCATTCTTTACATCCAGGTGAATGAAGAAATTATAAAATATGTATTTTATGGGCGAAAGGAAAGAGAAAAACACATAATCTGTATATTCTTCCTGTGAAGCTTGCATCTATCTCGAAAAGAGACTTAGCCTCATGGTACCAGCTGCGTCTGCAGCTCAGGGGAAACCTAGTTCTTCATACAGCGTGAGGGAGCAGCTATCCATCAGCTGTCCAAGGGAAAAAAAATCCATGAAGTCTAACTCAAGTCATCTGTCAAATTGAATATTCTTTCTGTTCTGTCACTGAAGAATTTGAAGCAATTTCCACCTTTCCGTAAGTGTTCGTCGAGGGCTCTCTCCAACACTGTCAAGGGTTTCTGAGAAAGTTGCTGTTTGAGTCTCAGAGTTCCCAGGGAGGATAGACACACATCACCACTATTCTTCCCCATCATTTCCTCCGTATCCCCACTCCCACATGACTAATTTCTTCCATCCCATAACACGAACTGCTACCCAATTACTCCAGCCCACTCATTACCTTGCCTTGCTGCTCCCCTTCTGTCATATAGCCCAACAACCCAAGGATAGAAATTGGTAGTCGTATACGTGATTCTACATGCTTTATTTATTTCTCAGGAATATTTAGAGAAAGTTTATAGCTCCTCGGCTCAACAGCAGAATCCACGGTTTTACTTCTGCAGCCTGAACTTGTCCCTTCCTTCGTGGGACCATCTCTTTTACTTCCTTCCTGTATCATATCGTTACCACTGCCCCAAAACAGCAGCATCTCATTTGAACCCTGTACTACCATCCTGCTGCTCTGTTTTCCTCCTGCTCATCTTTTTCTCCAATTATCTGACTATTCCCCTCTGCTACATTTCCCCTTTCTTCCCTTCCTCACTTATACTTCCATCATTTGGTTGTTTTTGTCTTTTAAGAATTATACATTGTTACCTTTTTTCCCAGAAGACCTTTAGGCGGAAGCCCTTGATATTTCTTTTCCTGGTTTGTTACATAAAGGTTTCTAAAAGAGTTGTTAGACAGCCAGTGAGCCCCGTGATGTATGACTATTGTGCCCAAGCAGTGGCGTAGCTGGAAAAACTGAACAAAACACAAGAATCTCAAGGGAAACAAAAAACTAATGTAAAATGGCATAAACCTCTAGTTTCAAAAGGATCGTTACAATAACCTAGGCAAGCCTCAGTATTTTATTTAAGAGGATACTGCAGCTCAAAGATGATAAGCAATTTACCTAAGGTCACATAACTAATAGGTGGCAGGACTGAGCAAAAGGTAACTGGACTCAAGTCTCCTGCCTGCTGATTGAGTTCCTTCTGTTTCTTTCAATATAGTCCCTTCACCATCTTCCAAGGTCCAAAATTTAGCACGAGCTCTGTGAACCCTCTCCCATTTAATCTAGGGGTACACAGATCACTGGCACACATCAAGGGAGTTACTTTCCACGGAAGGGAAATCAATCTGACAACAGCTCAGGAGCTCACAATTGCATTGTTTTAAGAGCAAACTGCCTCTCTGTTCTGCCTTCTAAATTATAGGGGAGGAAGAATCCAAGCTCCTAATAAAGTTTTAAATAGACTGCATCAAACGGCATGCTAACTTTGAATAACGGTGCCATCCAGGAGAGCCGCATCAGGATTCCGGCAGACCAGGGCTTGGGGCCAGTGATAGGAGCTGAGGACTCTCTAGGTCTTTAATCTACCTCTAAGCCAAAGATGAAGGTAACAGAGTCTCAAACTGCCTTCCTCTAACGTCTTCATAAGTTTTATACTTGGAAAAAGAAAAGGAATTCCCTACTCTGGGTGGTTCATGATAGCTGCCTGCAAGCAGTTTCATCGGATTTGCGAAGCTGCTGTCTCCAGATTTGTTTCAAGACTGCAGGACTGTGGGCAAGGGGAGCGGAACAGAAATGAGAGAAGAGGGTATCTCCCCGGCTGATTATATTCATTTCAGGAATGTTGGTCCCTATTTATGAGTTCTAACTTCCATGAGGGCACCCTTGGACAAAAAGTGGACCCTGTTTAAAGTACCTAATTCTAATTCATGCTATTGATTCCTTGTTTTATTTTGTTTTGTTTTGTTTTCCCTTAAACTACTGGAGAGGGGTTTAGTATGGAGGGTTTCTGGAGAAGGGAAGAAAGCATTTTTAATTGCAGACTTTAGATGTTCTTTTTATACAAACAAACCCAATAAGCAACATTTGTGATAATGTCTTATGTTTTTATTTGCCTGGGATACACAGGATTATCTCTTATCAGGGAGGAAAATTTCAAAAACTATATTGCTTTAGTTTAGATTAGACGTGTCACATAAAATACGACACCAGTTAAATTTGAATTTAAGATGAACAATTTTTTTATAAATTGTCCCCCAAACTTCACAGGGGCATAAGTACATTTTAAAAGACTTCACTGTTTGCCTGAAGCTCTAATGTAACTGGGTATTCTTAGATTTTTTACTTACTAACTCTGGCAATCCTAGCTTAGATACCAATATTGAACCAACTGTGGATTCCTCTGCCTCTGGAATTTTACAGAAATTCCAAGCTGTAAGAATCAGGGAGCACCTGATACAGTTAAAAGAGAAAAGGAAAACAGAAGAAAGGGAGAATAAAGTTCTCTGAAAATGACATCAAATAATTTCAAAGTGGTTTTGGATACGTTTGAAAAATCTGGCTTTACTCCACAGATTGAAATTATGATTTCTGCTATCAGTGTAAAGTTTGACTTTACAAATATAGCAGTTAGAAAATTTACAAAAATCATTTGTTGCCACAATACTGGTTAATGTGGAAGGCAATAGTTTTTCACACTTTTGGAGGTAGACGACAAAGGAATGTTCTACGGTTGTCAAGATTGGGGGTACTGAATAAATATAGTAAATGTTGAAATCCAGGATCAGATGCTTATTAGCAATATGATATTGAACAAGTATTTTACATGCCCTGTGCCTCAGTTATTTCATTTGTAAATATGGGATAACAAGAGTGCCTATTTTATAGGTTCCCTATGAGGATTGACTGGCATAGTGCATATAAAAATTTTTTTAACATTTATTCATTTTTGAGAGTGAGAGAGACAGAGCATGAGTGGGGGAGGGGCAGAGAGAGAGGGAGACACAGGATCAGAAGCAGGCTCCAGGCTCCGAACTGTCAGCATACAGCCCGACGCGGGGCTCGAACTCACAGACTGTGAGATCATGACCTGAGCCGAAGTCGGATGCTCAACCGACTGAGGCACCCAGGCACCCCTCACATAGTGCATATAAACTGAGCACAGTGCTTGGCAAACAAGTGTCCAAGTAGCAGTGACTCTTTGCCCATCTTCCTCTTTCAAAAATGTTTCCTAAACTATTAAATGTAAGATTAAAAAACTGTGGACTATTCAATAACGGACTCCTACTCAGAAATAAGAACAAACTCTGGTGCATACAACGTTGATATTACTGACTGTCCCAAATACAATTCTGAGCAAAAGTTGCCAGATAAATGAGAATGTGGTACCTATCTGTGGCATATGATGACATCTCAAGTGGATCATTTTTAACATATCTTCACCATAACACAAAAGTATTTTTAGTAACATAAAATTAAAAAGATAATAATAATGGAGGAAAATAAGGCAAACAGTAAAAACAAATGAATTAAAGACTTTCAGTAAAAAATAATAATCAAAATGAATATCACCGTACAACAGGCAAAAACCAATAATACATATATTTGGTCTTGTTTTTACAAAGTGTTCTATACATGGTTTTGGATTTTATGAAAAAAATTTTTTTTCCAGAGAGAGAGAGAGAGCAGGGGAGAGGGGCAAGGGAGAGAGAGAGAGAGAGAGAGAGAGAGAGAGAGAGATTGAGAATCCCAAGCAGGTTCCAGGCCCCACCCGAAGACCGACACAGGGCTTGATCCCACAACTCTGGGATCGCGACCTGAGCCAAAATCAAGTCATATGCTCAACAAACTGAGCCACTCAGGCCCCCATATACGTTTTTATAACTGCATGGGAAAATGCCTGAAAAGCTCTACCACAATACTGACTGATTTCTTTTCTTTCTTTCTTTCTTTCTTTCTTTCTTTCTTTCTTTCTTTCTTTCTTTTTGTGGCATGGTAGGGTATTCTTTCTTTTTTTTTTTAATTTTTTTTAACGTTTTATTTATTTTTGAGACAGGGAGAGACAGAGCATGAACGGGGGAGGGGCAGAGAGAGGGAGACACAGAATCTGAAACAGGCTCCAGGCTCTGAGCTGTCAGCACAGAGCCCGACGTGGGGCTCGAACTCACAGACCGCGAGGTCATGACCTGAGCCGAAGTCGGCCGCCCAACCGACTGAGCCACCCAGGCGCCCCTCTTAATTACATTTAATTCTGAGCAAGTATAAGTATTAAAATAAGTAATTTCTTAGAAAGCAACATGCTTTAGTTCCACATTTGCCTTATTATATTGATTCTTCCAAAACACCATCTCACTCTATTCACTGAAATGAAATTCAGTATCAGGTAAACTATGATCTCCTGGTGCACCTGGCTACACTCCTTATTGATGGTCGATGGGAGAGACAGGAGTCTGGAGCCTGGGTAAAGAGGTGATAGAGACACAGTGAGAGCGAGAATTAGAGAGGGAAAATTCCACGTGGTAATAATTTCAAAAATCTCTTCAATCAACAGCACAGCATACACAGCATGATAAAATGATTATGTAAAAATTGAAATAAATATGCAAAATACACAAAATATAAGTTTGTATTTTTATAAATGTTAAAATATGTACAATACCTTTTCCCAAATATTTAAATATGCTTCATATTACAGTATTTTGTCAATTTCCTCCACTAGAGACTTGACCACGTTAATCATAGATTTTTTTTAATGCCTTCCTAAAATTCCAAAATCTTGATCATTTTTTAGTCTGGTTGTGTTGACTGCTTTGTCTCTTGACCATGGATGGTTTTCTATCTGCATTGTTTTGATGTTTCACAACTTTTGACTGGTTCCTGAGATAATTAATATGTATGCCTGAGATTCACATGCTGCTTCTGCTGCTAGACCTTCACCGTGGAGGGTTGAATTAATTTAGGCAAATGTTGAGCTGTTTTGGGTCTTGCTGTTATGATTACTTTCAGCACACTACAGCCTTCAGATTCCTTTGGTATCATCTTATGCTTAATGCGGAGATTGGTGTGAAAGTGGATTTTTCTCAAGTTTCACTGGACAGAAGCACTGCTTTAGCTACATTCAATTATTTTGAGATGTTATGTGATTTTTATTGGATTCTAAATCTTTTTATTATAACTTTTGATTTCTTCTTTTACCTATAAGGTAAATAAAATGTGTTGCTTAGTTTCCAAATTATTTGGCAGATCCCAGGTATCTTTCTGCTATCAACTTATAATTTAATTATCTTGTAGTCAGAAAACACACTTTGTATTGTTTCAGTCACTCCTTATTCACTAAACTTTGTTTTATGGCCAAGATCATGCTATATCTTAGTAAATTTTTTGTGTGCACTTGTAAAAAAGATGAGTGCAATATTTTACAACTTTCAGGTCAGTTTGCTTGACAGCCTATTATTGTTCCCTATATCTTTATTTTTACTAATTGTCTGTTTTCTTGATTTGCCAATTTTTGAGAGAGAGCTGATGAAATCTCTAAATATAATTACGGATATTTTTTTTTAAATACATATCTTTATTTTTAAATAAATATTTTTAAATACATATCTTTGAGTCTATACAGATATAAGTAAATAATTGAATAAATGGATAAGGAGCAAATCTTCTTTACTGAAGAATTCCAAATATTAAATATAGAAAAAAATGAGGTAAGTAAAAATTCATCGCAGTGATGACTGCTCCAGGCATGATCCACTAATGCGTGGTGAAATTTGTGGGTGAAACTTCATGAAACACGGGAAACTTGCACAGCTTCAAAATATCTCCCACAAATACATATTCATTGTCATAGTGGTTCTAATAGAGGACCACAAATTATTTGATATGCATGTCCTCAGGAGATGGAGGTTCATTCTCCTTCCCTTGTCTGGACTTAGTGACTCACTTTTAATGAAGAGAGTATGGAAAAGAAAAAAAGAAATCTAGTAGAGACATCTCAGATACATTAACAAAATGATCAAAGTTAATATCATCAGTACTAAGTCCTACTGATATCATGTACTTCCTGATAAAATATAATGATAAGCACACTTCAACCCTGTAGTATATTTCCCCCAAATTCATAAGCTAATTCCCATGAGACAAACTAAATGAAAGGAACTCTGCAAGATACCTGACTAGTACTCTTTAAAGGTGTCAGTATCATGAAAGAAGAAGAAAAACTAAGCAAATGTCACAGATCAGAAGATACTAAATATACATGATGATTAAATGCAACCCAGCATCCTGAAATAGAGGGAATTAGTGGAAAAATTGGTAAAATCTGAATAAAGTCTGTAGTTTAGTTAATCATATCGTACCAATGTTAAATTCTTAATTTGGGCGATATACAATGTTAATGCTATGGAAGCCCGAACAAAAGGAATATGGAAACTCTCTATATTATCTTAAAAACTCTTCTCTTAACCTAAAATTATTTCAAAATGAAAATTACAAAAACAAAACTCTTTAACATTTGTTTACATGACAAAATATGGACCTTTGTCACCCCTTCGTGCCTCATCAAGGATGGCTGTCTTCTAGCCCCCAGTGCTTGGGATGCTCCTTCCAGGGTTTTTGCACTAGGTACAGAGGTTTTTCCTTTGGCTTTAATTAAAGCTCTTAACTCCCACTGAAATGTAGTAATCCCTCCCTGACTCTTCAGATCTCAGATCAAGCATCTCAGTCTCATGTTGGCACACATCATTAGAACAAATCCTTTTATAAGTTCTCATACATGGTGTACCACTTCCCCACAATCTAAGTCATAGTGGTAATTGTGCATTCGTTTGTATCATTATTTATTGATATTTGTCACTTCCGCCAGGCAGGAAACTCAACTGTCAGGGACTATATATACCTTAATTTACCCAGTGCTTAGCATAGGCTTGGGCACACAGTAGGCACTTCATATGGACTTGATGAATAAATGGTCTAGTCTCCTACATAGCTGAAGCTCCCCTATGTTCTTCTCTGTCCAACTCCTACCCCACAAAATCTTCAGGCTATTCTGCCTTGCAGTTTAAAGTCTTAGGGCTCCTTCAACAGCCACTTTCACTCGAAGGATAAAGAACAAGAGGAATTAGACATGACTACAATGCAAGCTGAGTAAGTCTTTGTCTCCCTTTCCTGTCTCTCTTCTTCCTTTGTTGTTGTTGTTGCTGTTGCTAATTGAAAGAAGTGAAAACCCATTTCGTGATTTTCTGTTTGTTAGGTGAATGATTCTTTGAGGCATTTCCCAGGGGGACTCCCTTTACATTTTAGGGACATTCTAGTTTAGTGATAGCAGATGGAACACCATGGTTGAAATTTTTTAAAGAGAAACAATGAAATGAGTTCCACAAAGATAACTAGGTGGCAGTTGCACAGGCGAAGGAGAAGAAGAAGAAGAAGAAGAAGAAGAAGGAGGAGGAGGAGGAGGAGGAGGAGGAGGAGGAGGAGGAGGAGGAGGAGTTGTTGTTGTTGTTGTTGGAGGAGGAGGAGGAAACCTATTTGGAACTAAACCCTGCATCCAGGTAATTGGGAAATGGGGAATGTAAAGGGAAGGGAAGATTAACTCTTTCTTGGTTTACATTTTGAAGTATTGCTTGTGATGCTTACTAACTTACTGAGAATGGAAACCCTCTATTTGATTTAATTTCTTACAGCATCCACTGTTCCTTTTGGGGGACTGGGGAAGGAGTAATAGGAACTCAACTCCTTCTAGCACTCAGGATAGACCCTTTATTCCTCAGTATGAATGTGGTGTTTATTATTTGACTCTCTGTGGGATTATTACTGGACATTAGCTGCCCTAAATAGAGAACAAAATAACTGGTCCTTTGTTAAAAGAATAACAGGTATTAATGAGCTGATTGGAAAAATTCCAGAAGTCAAAAGTTCTGCTGATTTGTAAAGCTCAGCGTGTCCCTTGTATGAACAATTTTGACTCATTTTATAAGTCCTGTTAGCTAAATGGGTTATGAAGAGCCCATGATCGTGAATTTCTCTCCAATAAACATATTTTAAACAAACATGATGCATATGCATGCATTCTGTGTTAACATTTAGAAACAAAGTAGAGAGAGCACACATCACTCACCATCACCAACCAGATCTAACATTTGCTCCCTCTGTATATCACAAAGAACACTTATCAACATTGTTTTTACTAATCCACTTACTATAACTTAATAATTTTCTCATATTATTAATGGGTGTCCCTAAATCAAATGGGATTGGATATCACATCAGCTGAAAGCACAATTAAAAAAGAAAAGAAAGAAAAACAACAATACCAAAACCTCTAAGAGGTTTCTAAGCACAGTTTGATGCATGTGCTGAGTGAGGACTGAGTGAGGTAACTAATGTGATCCCAGCTTCTCTCCACAGTCAATTGTCAAGCTCAAGAGCTGAATATACTGCTACAGATGAGGTTTACATAAACCGGAAAAACCTTTGCCAGAAATAATCTTACCAAAGATCCTGCCATTCCAGCTGTATTGTTTACCAGGGATTTTCCGTAGAGAAATGGGAGAGGCCTCTCTCCACACTGGATATGATGTTATGGGTGCTGCTGTACTTGCCCTCAAACTGCTCCAACATTCTCCTATGACTTTGTTTGGAATTTTCAGTCTTGGAGTGCCTGGGTGGCTCGGTCGGTTAGGTGTCCAACTCTTGATTTAGGCGTGGGTCATGATCTCACAATTTGTAGGCTCAAGCCCCACATCAGGCTCTGTGCTGACAGCATGGAGCCTGCTTGGGATTCTCTCTCTCCCTCTCCTCTCTCTCAAAATAACTAAATCAACATTTAAAAAGTTCTTAGTCATTAGATGGGTAGTTGGGATTAGACATTGACTATTTCAGGAAGTATAAATGTAGGCACCACAGCATCAGTCTTTGCAGGGATGGGAGATGACGCACAAAACATACATTTTAATTGGGCTTGGAAAGTGGAATAAAAGACGTGGAGGTACAGTAAAAATCAAGTTATGAGCCACGGAGCACTAGTCAGGAAGAAGGGGCCAGTAAAATGGGGATCATTGGCTAGTCCTTTGAAAACTGAACATATGGGACATGTAGAGACAGAAGGCGTAGGTTTGTCAGGCAGAGTGGAAGATGTGGGCAGAAAGACATGGGCACAGCAGCTGCTTGAAGTTTGCTGGATGTGAGAAATCACAGGAGTTATATAGCTTTCAAGTTTAATAAAGTTAAGGTCAGGGCATCTATCTATCTATCTATCTATCTATCATCTATCTATCTAGTATCTACCACTCGCATGTATAACAGTTAACATTGGTTACACATTAAATAGCTGACACTACCTGGCTCTTTGGTTTTGTTGAGTATTTGTGTTATTTTATTTTATTTTATTTTTTATTTTATTTTTAGAGAGAGCACGAGTAGGGGAGAAGGGCAGGAGGGGGGAAGAGCAGGGCAGAGAGAGAGAGAGAGAGAGAGAGAATCTTTCTGTGTGTGGAGCTCAATGCAGGGCTCAACCCCATGATCCTGGGGTTCATGACCTGAGCCAAAATCAAGAGTCAGATGCTCAACCAGCTGAGCCACCCAGGTGCCCCAAGTGTTTGTGTTATATAAGATAAGGTCATGTTTTCAGTTTATTTCATGGAAGAGAAAATACTGACATAGTAAATTAAAAAAAAATCAGCTCTTTCAGGGTTTTCCATCACAGTCTTTGTGTGTCAACTTGTGTTTGTGAAGATGATATGTTCTTGCAAAGTAATATAACCCGTGTAAAATATTTTCCCCTTAAAATGAATTCTGACTCTACAGAGAGAGATGGTATTTATCCATAATTTACTCAAACAATTTTTAAAATTATCTGAACATATCCCCACATCAACAACTAAAGGAATAAACATGGCATTTAGAAAAACAAAAACACTGCTTCCTCATGCAAAGGTTTATAAACAGAAAGTGGATACTAATTAGTAGAGCCGAACTGTTGCAAGGGCACCAATTAACTTTAATAAGTTGAGAAACACCTACAGTACATTTCTATCTTTATTATGATAAATACACTTTGCTAGATCTACATGAGCAAGTACATAGTTTATTAGAATGGGTCATGTTTCTCTCTGTTCCAGTTATATAAAATTGTATTGAGGAAGTAATTTCTAGCAGGTTTGTTGAGGAAAGGAAACTTCCAGCTTCAGAGCCTCCTATCCCTTGCCTCAAACTTCAAAAGTAAGAACAGAGTCTGAGAAACACCTTTTCAATACCAATAACTCATGCTTTGCTGGTACATGTTTGTCAGCTGGTTCTCTCAGGGTAAGGTAGGGAGACCTGATTTGTAACATTTGATTTCTATGGTGTAAATATTCCCATTGGGGTCAATTTCAATGGGACGGCAACTGGCTTCCCAGTTCCTAAATTTTCCCTGAAAATTTAGCAGCTGCCTCTCTTGAGTTGTCATGACCTGGCTCTAGCACATAGATGCTTTTGATGGCTCAAATATTAAAGACATTCATATTCCATTAGCAAAAACTCAGGAAGATTAATTTAGTTAATCTGCCCTCCCTCTTCCTGCAGGGGTCAAAAGCAAATCTCCAGGTGAAAAGACAAAAGCACCGGGAGCCAGGTAGCTGGGCTCCTCTTTATGTCCATCCCCCCTTATGTATTTTATTGAACCTTGACCCCATATCTGGCCTGGAGAAGTCAAGAGAAGAACCAGCATCACTTAAGAAGGAAGTAGCTTATCCTTCTTCATATGTGGATTAAAAAAAAATTGAATGTAGATTGGCTCTAAGTAGCTTCCCAAATTGAGAGTTTATAGCAGCAGTTCTCACCTCTAAACGCATGGTAGAGTCAGCTGGAGAGCTTTCAAAGCTGTTGAGGACTAGTTCCAATCCCCAGAGATGTTTTGGAGGTCACTGATTTCCCTGGGTTAGTTTCTAAAAACTGATGTAGAACCCATAGGTGCTACAACTTGAACTTTTCAGTTCAGCTCATAAATATCAGGAAAGAAGAGATCTTTGTCTAGGTTTTATGATAGTCCCCAAATCAAAAAGAAAACAATAAGGGACCGTTAATTACACCATGATCACTCATGACGGACTTGCAAAAGTGATGTACAGTTTTGTGAAGCTCACCTACCTCCAGGCATAGAGGATAAGTCATTATTGTTCTTAGGGAGGATTTTGGGGGGGTCCAATTGTGAGAGTTGTGGTATTTCCCCTAACCCCACTCCCCATGGAGAAAGGGGAAAGGGTTATTTCATTCTCAATTCAAGTCAAGTGAGACGGGTTTTAAGAGGACCCCTCAGAGAGCTTGAGGTATATTGCTTGAACTTGGGAGGAAAAGAAGAGACAGATTTTTGTCCCATGTCTCAGAACTTCAGAGGCAAAAGTTGTGGCGGGAGCTAGTGGGAGAGGGAAACGGAAGGCCCCTCAGCTAAACTACCACTGGCAGCAAGACAGAATGTGTCTTTGTGTTGGATAAGCCTAGGCGAAGAGCCATGTAGGAGGGGTTTGATCTGCAGGTCAATTTTAGGGGACATGATCCCAGAGGAATCCCTTCTAGGGACAGGCTATCTCAGCAGAAAGAAGCTGAGGTATAATCTCAGATGCAGATTCAAAGAGGACTATCTTCGGCGGCCACATCGAGGAGAGGCCGTTGTCCACACTGAGAGAGCTACAGGTATTTCCAATGGAGAACCTCTAAGGTATCCTTAAAGTATATGCGGGAGAGTCAGTTTAAACATCCGCTAAACCCAGAGAACCCTGACATCAGACCACACGTAAGATCTTTTCTGTCTCCATTTTACTCTATATTGCCCCACATGTACCTAAGCTGGGCGCCAGTGAGAATACCCCATGGGGTAAAGGAGGGTAGCAGAAGTAGCGAAAGGCAAGGACCTGGAAAACTTATGGTGCACATCTTATTTCTTTACTGAAGGCTGCCAAGCTTGAAGCAATATTATCCCACTGGAGAGGGGTGAATATTTAACATGAAGTTCAGAGTTGTGATTACACTGGATTTAGCTTTTTAATTATGGAAATGAAGCCTTTTCTTGTGATTAATGGGACTAGAGGACTTTTTTTTTAAAACGTCCAAGAGAGTAGAACAGTTATTATTACATCTGCTCAAGGGCAGTGAAAGCAAAAACTGGAGCCCAGATAATGGGTTTAGAGGAACAAAGACAGAAAGAATGAAGTTATATTCTGCTGCACTGTATGGAAGCCTGGCCTTTCAATGTACTTGTTGTTCTATTCCACCATAACTCAGTGAAGTCTAAAAACTCATTCATTCAGCCTGCCTGATGTCTAAAAACCCATTAGAACATAATTTCTAACAATGTGACTGTAATTTTCTCCGCAACAGTATAATCAAAATGAATAGTAACAAAGTCCAGTTGTAGGACAAGGTGTGTGTATGCGGTGTGGTGGAAAAAGAATTACAGAAAGGGGGTGCCTGGGTGGATCAGTCAGTTGAGCGTCCAACTTCAGCTTAGGTCATGATCTCACAGTTCATGGGTTTGAGCCCTGCGTCAGGCTCTGTGCTGACAGCTCAGAGTCTGGAGCCTGCTTCAGATTCTGTCTGTGTGTGTCTCTCTCTCTGTGTTCCTCCCCCGCTCACACTCAGTATCTCTCTCTCTCTCTCTCTCTCTCTCAAAAATAAATAAAGCTTAAAAAAAAAAGAATTACAGGAAGAAAACAAAGGTTCTGATCCAGGCTGTGCCATTTTTAAAGTGTGCAACTATGGGAAAGTAACTTAACTTCTCTTAACCTGTGATGGCTCCGAAGACTCAAAATGATGATATTTGCCCTGCCTGCCTCTCAAATTTGTAGCGAGAAAAATAGAAGACAAAGCTTTGAAAAATAGCTAGTTTTTGTAAATGTATAGGCTGTAAGAGGGCTCAGAATGTAGTGAACAATTCAGAAGCCAAGCCATTGTTCTCATTAAACTATTCCTCTTGCCTTTTTTCTATCAGAGGAATAAAATCTTTTCTTAAGAGAAAAGAATCTTTCTTGATTCCAAGAAAAAAATCAAACACACAAACAAACAAAATAAAACAAAACAAAACAAAATGCAAAAAGAAACCACCCCATGTTAGTTCTCTGGCTTTTGTTTCGTCTTTGTGCATTTCTCTTGAGAGGCAGAAATCAGAATCTCAGAGAAGACCCATTTCTTGTATTTTAAAGTAACATTGATTTATAGTAAATAAAAATGTTATTTTGGATATACATTTGGAAAAATGTGTATTTTTATAAGACAAGTAAAAGTCTCCTATAACCCCAACATTCTAATATAAGCTCCAGAAAGACAGGTGTTTGGTTCACAATGGTATATCTCCCTGCTTTGGATGCTGTGAGGCACACAGTATCACTCAATATGCACTTGAAATCTTAACATGTGTTAAGATTTTCGTATGTTAAATTTTAGTTTATCTTCAATGTGTGTGTGCATCGGTGTACAGAGATTTATCAACCAAAAATAGACAATAACAAAACCAGGGCAGTACAATACCACATCAGTTGGGCTCTTCAGTTACAAAGAACAAAATAACCTCAGGTAATGTAAGATTTAGTATAAGGATATACATGGAAAAAAAAACCCCAACAACATCTTGCAAGTAGACTCAAGAAATACTAATGTAATTTGTCCTTATAGAGACAGGAATATAGATTGTGAATGGCAAAGTCGTCCAGACTCTAAAGCAGGTCTACCCAACAGGTTTCAGTAACAAAATGTTGTGACTTCATGATCTGGAGCTCTATTACTAATATGACTTGGGTGTCTTCCACATCAAGACTGTTTTCCAGGTGTTTTTTTGTTTTGTTTTTTTGGGTTTTTTTGACTTACATATCTACTAAAAATTGCTCAAGTCTTTATTTAAAAATTCCAACTCTCGGGGCGCCTGGGTGGCTCAGTCGGTTAAGCGTCCGACTTCGGCTCAGGTCACGATCTCGCGGTATGTGAGTTCGAGCCCCACGTCGGGCTCTGTGCTGACTGCTCAGAGCCTGGAGCCTGTTTCAGATTCTGTGTCTCCCTCTCTCTCTGACCCTCCCCCGTTCATGCTCTGTCTCTCTCTGTCTCAAAAATAAATAAACGTTAAAAAAAAAATTAAAAAAAAATCCAACTCTCTAATAGAGTGAATCCAATTGTTCTAAATAGTTTCCTTTATCCTTGAGTAGCCAAAATTTGTACCCAACTATACCCAAGACCACTGGCTAACAGAGAGCTTAGTTAAGTCAAATGGCCACTATGGTCTTACCTGCTGTATCCAGGTCATCATGAGGACTTAATTGAGAAAAAAAAAAACACCTTTAAATAGGCCTATCACATATTCTGAGAACAGACTGATGCAGAAATTATACTGTATACTATTTTGTAACCTGCTTTATTATTTGATATATTATTATCTCATTTAATTCATGTATTAAAATCTGATTAATAACACAAATAGTGCTTTTATAGTAGGCATGTATCAGAATTTTTCAATATTTTATTGTTACTAAATACTTAGTTTGCTTCATATTATCACTAATATAAATAGTATTGAAATAAACAATTATGTTTGAAAATCTTTTTTCACATCTTTGATTATTGCTTGGGAGTAAGGCTCTTCTTGAGGCTGGACAGTTTTTCAGATGTTCCTTGTTCTGACGACCTTGACAGGTTTGAGGAGTATTAGTCAAGTTGTAATCTTATTTTCAGGGCATAGATAACATTCCTGGTATGAATATAGCTAAATCTGACAATTTCCCTATCACTGGTCATTTGAATTGCTTCCATTTTCCACTATTAAAATTTTAATTCTGTTAACCAATTTGCTTCATTGTCTTCCTACCTTTATTAATTGGAAAGGGTAAATCTGAAGCTAGCCTGCTCTTTCTTTCTTCCTTTGTTAGAAACCTGTTATACTTCTCACTCATTCATCTTCCTTCCATGGACTGTCAGGCTAGACATGTAACCCTTTGTCCCTTGCTTTATACTAACACAGAAGTAAATAAAAGTCGTGTTCTGTCTAGAATCTTAATTCTTTCTTGGAAAGAAATCTCTTATTTTTGTTTACTTTTGTTTTTGTTTTATTTTTTGGGAGAGGGGTCGCCACATTTCCATGATCTTTTACAGGGGTACATTTTAAGAAAAAAAACATTAAAGTATGTTATTATCAATGATTTTAACTGACTCAGATTTTCTTCAGCTCTGGATCTTTTGTTTTGTTTTGTTTTCTATTGTGGCTACTGCTTCACTTCCATTTGTTTTTTTTCTGTTCTTTAGGAAGTCAAATTATCAGTAATTTATATCTAAAATGAAACAGATTTGTCAACTGTTCCTTTCTATATTTACTTTTTCTTTAACAAAAATTTTTTTAACATTAATTTATTTTTGAGAGACAGAGAGACACAGCATGAGCAGGGGAGGAGCAGAGAGAGAAGGAGATACAGAATCTGAAGCAGGTTCCAGGTTCTGAGCTGTCAGCACAGAGCTCGATGTAGGGCTCAAACTCGCCAACCATGAGATCATGACCTGAGCTGAAGTTGGATGCTTAACAGACTGAGCCACCCAGGTGCCCCTATTTTTTCTTTATATTTTAATATAAGAGTTGTCATGCAAAAACAACCCTATAGATGACATAAATGTAAGTTATAAAGCACAATACAAAATATTAGCAATCTTACCATGCTGCTTCACAACTAAACATTACCAACACTGCAATCCCACTTTACCCTGTGCGCTCCTTGCTTAACCATTCCTGGATCTCTATCCAAGAAGGGGTTGGTGTCATTTAGTTTTTGTCATCTCTCTGCATTTTAAAATTGTTGTACAATACGTATATGTATACACATCCATATCCATGACAGTCTGTTGATTAATTTTGCTTAATTTTAAGATTTGTAAAAATTCTATCAACCTGTAGATTTCTGGGATGACTTTTATTTTTCCCTGACCATTTAATGTAATGTTCCTAAAATTCTTCATGTTACATGTAGCTAGAGTTTATTGTCATTGCTCTATAATAACCTATTGTTATTATTGTTATAGGTTATATATAACCTATTGTGTGTATACATTTTTTATTTACCCATTCTCTTGACAATAGGCAAAGTACATCGATTCTAGTTTCTAAGATTAGAGCTGCAATGAACAATTTGTAGATGTGTTCTCCAATGCACTTTCACATGTTTCCCTAGAGCTTTGTCTAAGAGTGTAATAGCTAGGTCATAGGTAATGTGAATATTCGTGTTTATAAAATAGTACCAAATTGTTTTCAGTCTCTTTTCACAGATTTATATTCCCATTATCAATTTATAAGAAGTCAAGCTGATCTACACCTCTTGATACTTTCAGAAGTTTCTAGTTTCTGTCAGCATAATTGTTTTAAAATCCTATCTCATTGTGCTATTAATTTACATACGTCTGATAGTACTTTTGAATATCTTTTAGCATGTTTATATACCATTTGTGTGTTCTCATTTGTAAAAAGTCTATTCATGGTTCGGCCCATTCTTCTGTTGGGTAGTTTACTGATGTATAGAAGTTCCTTTAGGGAAGTTCCATTACTTGGCAAATTCTTATTTTTGTTTCACTTACAATGTCTTCATTTTTCATTTGCCCTTAAGAGGTTATCTTGCTGGGCATGCAATTGTACTTGACGGTCATTTCCTCTAAACACCACGAGTCTATTAATTCACTGTCATCTGGCTTCTTTTGCTGCTTTTGAGTCTGCTGTCCACCTGCATTCATTTTAAGTCTGTCATTTCTCTTTGCCTGCTTTTAAGATCTTCTTCTTGCCTTTATTGTTATTTAGTGTATAGTGATACATAGGAGTCATTTTTTAAAAAATTTTAATCTCTTAGGGGTATGTGTGTGCTGTTGAAATCATCAACTGAATTTTAGATTTCACGATTACATTTCATTTTGTGAAATTTTAAAACTCTTTAAAAAAAAAAAAACGCCTGTGGGTCTCAGTTCAGGATGATTTTCCTCCAGGGAAAGTTTGCTTCTGCCTCTTCCGGGAGCCAGAGTCTAGCACATGGGATGTCTGGACTCAGTGCAGGACCCTGGGCTCAAACCTGGGCCTCTCAGCTGACTCAGGGCTAAGAATCCTGATGGTAATGCTGTTACAGGCAATTGTCACCAACCCGGCTCTTGGACTTGTCTATTACTTGCCATTCCTAAGAAAATCCCTTACTCTTAAAGGGCTGGGTAGAATTGTGAAACTAGAAATACATTTTTAAATGTGTCCTATCCAAAAGATAATTCTACTTTTGGGAAAGTGGGGTGAAGTTCTCAGAGCACCTTAGTGGTCATACTGCCAAGGGAGGAAGTATTTCAACTTTTTAATAATATGTTTCATTTTCTCCATTTCCTCTGCATTTCCTTAAGGAATATCTCAAGTTCAGCTTGCTCATCACTAATTTAATTTTCTGTATTGCCTCTTTGTCCTTATTTGTTCTCATACATATTTTATTCCACCCGTTTATTTTTAATTTTATTATAAGCTACCATATCATTTTTATCACCTTTTTGTTTATATCTGCCTCTCAAAGCTTTTTCTCATCTCAAACTGTAGTCTTATCAATTCATTGTTCGTTTCTCATATCTTAGAGGTCATATCCTCTTATGTTTTATTGAGAACACAAGAACTGATATATCCTAAATTTTATGTCTGTTTTTTGAAATACTTTCTCAGAAGTATCTTAACTTTGCACTCTATTTCCCTCTCAGGCTGCAGATACTGTAGTTATCCATTCTATTAGTTATCCTTGAAATAAGAGCTACCTTCTAGCAAAGCATAATGTTTATTGAGAGAGAGATAAAGATGAAAACAAAGATAAAGCTTCTTCTTAATTATTATCACTGTACCTCAGTTGTTTTTCGAATCCTCTTGGCAGGTATCAAACTAGAGAGGTACTAGATAACTACACCGCTGAGTCAGACTGTACTGGGGTGAAAACTGTTCTGGAGTATCCAGAGTATTCTGGATATTCTGAATCTGGATATTTATGAGTATTCTGAAAACTATTCCAGAGTATCCTGGACCCGGTGTGCATCAGTCCCAGAGCAACACAACTAATAGGATAGACAGAGAGAGACACAAGAGGAGAGTTATAATGGGAATAGGCTCACATGATAATGGAGGCTAAGTCCCACGATGTCTGCAAATATGCCATAAACAAGCTGGAGAAGCAGGAAAGCCGGTAGTATATTTCACTATGAGTCCAAAGGCCTGAGAACCAGGGGAGCCCCAGGGTCCAAGGTGTAAGGCTTAAGAGGGATGGCACTAGTTCAAGTCCTGGAATCAAGATGCCAGGAGTTTCCATGTCCAAGGTCAGGAGAAGACTGATGTCCCAGCTCAAGAAGAACCAAGAATAAAGTATCCCCCTTCCTCTACCTTCTTGTTTCATTCAGGCCCTCAAGGGAATGGATGACACCTGCTCACACTGGTGAGGGCAGATCTCCTCTACTCAGTCTACAGATTCACACGGCTCATCTCCCCTGAAAACAGACGCACCCAGAAGTCATGTTTTATCAGCTACCTGGGAGTCCCATAGCCCAGTCAGGTCAACACATCGAATTAACCATCACATGGTGCATGTTCTTTTTTATTTACTGTAAAGAAAAGAGTGTTTCTGGGAATGATCTAGTTGTGGTTTTCTGTGTCTAGAAACTCTTCTCCCACCATGTCCAAAGGAGCACTGCTTGCGTGGCTTCTCCAGTCCTGACCCATTTCTGCCCATTCTGCTGCTGCCTTCAATGATTGCCCTCTTCAACCCTTAACTGTGTTCTGTTATGGGAAATTCTCCTATTGGAAGGGATGCTGGCAGGGGGCGGGGGTGAGCTAGGTGGCTCAGTAAGTTAAAGGCTTAACTCTTGGTTTCAGCTCAGGTCATGATCTCGCGGTTCTTGAGTTTGAGCCACACATTGGGCTCTCCACTGACAGTGATGAGTCTTCTTGGGATTCTCTCTCTCTGCCCTTCCACCACTCACATTGTCTCTGTCTCTCTCAAAATAAATAAATAAATTTTTTTAAAAAAGAAGGAAATGGATGTGGGAAGAGGCACTTATGGGAGGATACACAGGGCAGGACAGGATTAATCTCAGTGAGCTAATAAGGCAGCAGAAGGACCACTGTCTGGGTCTCTGCTCGATACAACCCATGGGACTTCTTATATAGACAGAAGCCTGCAGAGGTGGGAAGAGGCATCCCCAAACAGTCCTTCATGTCAGGCAGAAGATTTTCTCTTGAGCAGCACTGCCGTCCATATAAACTGCAGATTGATGGCTTTTTATTGCAGTTTATAGATCTTAAGTTAGTGTTAATTCCTCTCAGATTCTACCAGTAACTTGTTTTGGGTGTTCATTCTTTGATATTATAGGTTTTCTATTTAAGGCTGTGCAGATATTTTATGGACCTCTCAGAGAGACCAAGTCATGGAATGCCGGTCAGTCACCTTGCTACTCCAGAAGTCTGCCTGATTTTATGAGACATCTTCCACCTGCACTCAAATGTCATAGTTTAATTACTATCTCGTAACGAGAAGAAAAGCAGAGGAGGGTCACAGAAGTCTGATTGCCACCCCTCAGTGCGTGCTTTTCTGTGATGTCTGCCCCTTCTCAGAGCTTCAACTAAGACTACCTCTGTGTTGTCCTGCCGAGGGCGTGAGGCTGAGAGAAACAAACACGCTCTAAATCCTGGCTGGGTCAATAACTGGCTACACAACCATGAGGAAGCCACTTAAAATTTCCAGCTGCCTTATTTCTCAAATGAAAAAAAAAAATGCTTGCCTTTCCTGCTGAGCAGGTGCAATTATCCACACAGAGGCCAGAGGTGAAGAGAGGCTGATTCAAGCAGATAAGACAAGCAGTGTGGTCCAGTGAGGAAGAGAGTAACATAGCAGAGGAACATGACCGAGAAAATGGAGGAAAAAAAAGAGTTTTAACATCACCAACAGGAGCAACAACTTACAGCGTTTGTAGAGCACGGTGTCTCAAAATGTGGTTCGTCCAAGTAGCAGCCCCAAGGAATCAGACACACTGATCCTTGGGCTCCAGTCCAAACCACCTGAATGAGGAGCTCTGAGGGTGGCACCAACTATCTGTGTTTTAATAAGCCATTGGGATAATTTCTAAGGCTCATAAATTTTGACAATCACTGGAGTAGAAAGGTCCCTAAATATATATATTGCCTCACCCTATTCACCCTGAAGGTGAAGACTATCTTATTCAACTTTGAATATTAAGCACCTAGCTTTCTGATAGAGAGCAGATACCTAAGCATTTTTAAAAATTAATTCTTTGGGGCACCTAGGTGGCTCAGATGGTTGAGTGTCCAACTCTTGATTTCAGCTCAGGTCATGATCCCAGGGTTGTGGGATCAGGCCTTGTGTCTGGTTCCATGTTGAGTGTGGAGCCTGCTTAGGATTCTTTCTGTCTCTTTGTGTGTCTCTCTCTCCCTCTCCCCGACTCACTCTCTCTCTAAAAAATAAAAATTGAAACAAAAATTAATTTTGTCAATTAAATTTAGGGCCAATGTCATGTTATCTGACCTCAATTGGACTCTTGCTGATGCTTAGCAATTCTCTTCATCGCTCTAAACTTTTTCATTCAAATCAATCATTAACTCTACCTCTCCATTCTTTATGGATGGCTGCTGGCTTGTACTTTCCTTACTACATCAAGGGATTTCAGTCAACTTTCCTTTTCTATACTTCAGTAATTACTCTATCATTTCTACCCAATTTTCAGCCTTTGCTATTGACTCAAGTAAATTCATTCTTCTGGGGAAGGTGAAGGCCTCCACTTTGATTCTTTTCTCATCTTTTCTTATCTTGTTCTCTACTTTCTCCTTTCCTGCATTTTTCACTTCTTTTCTAAGTATACTGATGTTTTATGGGTGTTGATCTTCTTAAAGAGTCAGCTTTTGGTTTTGTTAATTTCCTATGTTGTTTTTCTATTTTCTGTTCATTTATCTCTGCTCTAATCTTTATTAGCTCCTTCCTTTTGCTGGCTTTGAATGTAACTTTTCCTTTCCTTTTCTACTTGTCCAAGGTATAGAGTTAGGTTATTGATTTTATATCTCTCTTCTTTTTTCTTTAACGTAGGAATTATTAGCTATTAATTTCCCTCTGAGCACTGCTTTTGCTGCATTTCATAAATGTTGATATTTTATGTTTCTGTTTCATTTGTCTTGAGCTATTTTCTAATTTCCCTTGTGACTTCTTCCTTGGTTCACTGATCAAGAGTATTTTCTTTAATTTCTACACATGGTGGTTGAGCCTGAGGTCATTTGAAGCGTTATCCCTCATATGGATGCTTGAGCTGGGAAAACTCAAAAGCTAGAACAGTGGTTAAGGATCACTGTTTGTATTCTCTCCAGATGGTCTCTCTGGCCTGGAAGCTTCAGGATAGCCAGACTTGTTTGGAGCCTCCGGGATCCAAAGATGTATGTAACAAAAGAAAGCCAGGAGGAAACTGTATCCCCTTAAAGTCTTAGATTCAGAAGTCACACAGTATTACCTGTTCCCTGCGTGTGTCAGAGCAGGTAGAGACTCTAACCAAATTCAAGGGGAAGAAACATAGTCCTCATCTTATCAGTGTCCCACTTAAAAAGAGCCAGGGGCACCTGGGTGGCTCAGTCAGTAATCGTCTGACTTCACCTCAGGTCATGATCTCGCGGTTTGTGAGTTTGAGCCCTGCGTTGGGCTCTGTGCTGACAGCTCAGAGCCTGGAGCCTGCTTTGGATTCTGTTTCTCCCTCTCTCTCTGCTCTTCCCCCACTCACACTCTGTCTCTCTCTCTCTCAAAAGAAATAAAAAAATAATAAAACAAACAAACAAATAAATAAATAAATAACATTAAAAAAAAGAGCCAGCAATATGGGCAATATTTTTATGGCCACTAATTTGGTTAAATACAATATGATATAGGATAACAGTAATATCATTCTGACTCTAAATTAAAAATAAAAGTTTATTTAATGGAACATATTTTATATGTAAAATAATAGAACTGTGGTGGCTGAATAATACAACAATTATTCCTTTTGTTTGTGTCTATCTCAAATCATACATTTGAATAAATTGTCTTTGCTATATTCAATAACATCACAAAATGGCTTTAGTATTGTTATTTATATAAATATAAACAAAGTGATTATTATTACAGTCTTCATCCACCCTGTTACTTTCTGGGCACAGATATAGCTACACAGGGATAAAGAGAATTGAGAATGGAGACACAGAAACCCAAACATAAAATCCTGTTCACTTATGTATGAATCTATATCTTCCCTTGTTCAACAGAACTCATTCAGGCTTTCCTTTCTTTACACAGGGCTACTGGTTATAGGTGTAGATACCGAGGAATAAAGAGATGTGAGAAGAGACTTGAAGACACAAAAATGTCAAATAAAATATAGAGTCATAATTTATGTACGGGTGTATACTTTGCCTCATTATATGGAAAGGACCTGAACTGTCAAAAGGATACGTGAAAGTAAAAGGTATCAATGTTGCATTCATAAACCTCTCTTCTCTTTGCAAAAGCAAAACAATGCAAAAAGTGCCTTTCTCATCATGCATTCGTTTCTGAATTTGTGCAAAGTGGCACAAGGGGTAGACTGGACTGATTTGCATTGGGAGGGGCATAGGAACTCTCTGTAGAAGGAAAAACCCGTAAGGCAAAGAGCAGAGTGATAAGAAATACAAAAGTCCTTGCGTGCTGGATTTTAAAGTGCAGGATGGTTAAAGTGACAGATGGCGCAATTGACAACCTCTACTTCGAGGAGCTCTGGAGAGACAGATGGGTATAAAGAAGGGTTATGAATATTGTACGATGTGTGAATGGAACTCCAGGGAGGATTTTCATTCACACTTCCATTAGAATATCAATAGCTCTTCAGTCGTTTTTGGATATTAGATTCTCATTTCTTTTGAATGGGACACTATGTTGAAACAGACCAGTAGACTAAAGACACAACTGCTTTCTTATCTCATCGATGAGGGTATTCAAAAAGGACAACTAACAATTCATAGAATATAGTAGAAAGAGAACTTAGTTAGGAATTATGAGATAGGAGTCCTAGTCTAGGCTCAGAAAGAACAATCTAATCTACTAAGATTCTGTCTTAATTTAGTTATAAGACAAAAGAAAGATACACAAATATGTATCTGTTTGGCCTTATGACCTTACCACTCCCAAACAAGTTGTCCACAAGAAAAGTTGCAAGATTAATTATAAATCTATTTCTCCACATGCCAATCAATCATGATATAATCTTCATTTGCCAAAGGAATCGGGAAGATATGGATATAGATACATTACATATGGTTTATGTAATATATGTAAATGGTGGTCCTTGACTTCAGAAAGTTTCTGGGAATTCAAAATAGACTTTTAAGAGCTGCTATCTTTTCACCATGACCACATCTACAAGTGAACATTTTCCAGTTAAATTATCTGACTCTTAGGCAATTCGTCTCCACTCAACTCACCAGGCAAATTGGACCTGTGTAGTCATCATGGTTATCCAAGGGACCCGTTCAATTGGATTTCAGTTTGATGAGTTTTAGCTCAATAGACACAGTTTGAGCTAGTTGGGAGATGTGCAAGGCAGCTGTCTCAAGAGCTTATGAATTACCACAGTCTTATTTGGCACAAATCAGGTCTCAGCAGAGAAAATATCTTTGGAGATAATTTTTTTCAATACAGTACTAACTGTGCCTTATAGACTGTTTTAAAATGATCTCTGAGCCTATTCTTATTGTTGCCAGCCTACAGAAACACAAGGTGGCATAAAGATCAATGACCAGCAATCAAATGACTGCGTTGTAGTCCAGTGTGATCTACTAACTTCACGAAAAGTTCATAATTCCTCACAGTCTGGTTTCCTCATCAGTAAAATGAGAGGACTGAAAAAGAGAACGGCTATCCTTCTTTTCACTTACAGGATTTTCTGTGCCATCTTTTAATATGTTTGTTCAAAAGGTATAATAAGTTGGATCTTGGGACAAAATAGATGCTGAACTTGATATTACCAGTACCTGCTCTATTATTATGTCCCTGTAAACTTGAATCAAGAATAGCACTGTAGCTGCCATATTGGAAACTAGAACCAAATATCTAGCACGTTTTCATTATATAGCACACACAAACAGTTCTTTGGAAATGAAGGAAATATCAAAGTGCAAACATATGCTGCTGACCTTAAAGGAGAGAGAGGGTAAAAATCGAGACCAAAGCATGGGACATCTACACAGACAAAAAGAAAAAGAAAATCAGTGTTGTATGTGGAGCATGAGCCAATGTATTAGACATACCCAGTCAACATCAGTCTGTTCTCAATGTAAGTACTCTGTTTTTCACTGAAAAAAGTAAATGCACGATTTTGAAAGTCAATGCCAAGATCTACCACCCCTGAGTACTGTCCCTTATTACTACTCCCTGTCCCAACATTTCCTCGTCCCATCTGACATGATACTCTCATGAGCAGAACAATCTAATTGATTTTAGATAATGGTCTATTTTTTATTTATCCAAAAAATATTATTTAATATCATGTATAGCCATGGAGCATGAATTCCAACTTACATATAGCAGGAAACATTTTCTGCCTCTACTGGCTATTTCTACTTTACTTCATTACATGGGAACTTCAATCATTTTGTAAGTTTTAAAGAAAACAGCTAATCTCCCTTTGTGTCTCCTCAATAACTTCTCCACACAGAAATGAATTAAGATGAATCAAAAAGGAGGAGAAACCTTCTGATGCCTGGGATACCTGCAAATGTGTTTATATCAAACAGAGATGTGGAAGGTATATAACTGGAACATTTATGTAGTTAAGTTTCCATGGTTTAGTTAAACAACACCAGCTTCCCAACAGCATGGTTCAAACTTCAGTTGCCATGGTGTATTAATTGTGAGTAACTGCATAAAGTGCAAACTCCCCTGCTAGCTCTTGAGTCCAGAAATCAATATGTAAATAACAAGTGCGCATTATCATCAGTGACCAATCATGTCACTTCTTCCAAAATCTGTTGGTTGACTCGTCTCTGTACATCTGTTTCTCTGTTCATGCACAGAGAACAAAGCTTACAGTGGTTGCTTCCTCATCTCCCAGTGATAAACCATATGATATTATATAAAAATGGATAATCTAAAGAAGAAATGGGCTCTTGTACCCAATGTTTATAGCAGCACTTTCAACAATAGCCAAATTATGGAAAGAGCCTAAATGTCCATCAACTGATGAATGGATACAGAAATTGTGGTTTATATACACAATGGAATACTACATGGCAATGAGAAAGAATGAAATCTGGCCTTTTGTAGCAACGTGGATGGAACTGGAGAGCGTTATTCTAAGTGAAATAAGTCAGGCAGAGAAAGACAGATACCAGATGTTTTCACTCCTATGTGGATCCTGAGAAACTTAAGAGAAGACCATGGGGGAGGGGAAGGAAAAAAAAAAAAACAAGGTTAGAGAGGGAGGGAGCCAAACCATAAGAGACTAAAAACTGAGAACAAACTGAGGGATCAATTGATGGGAGGGAGCGGAGGAGGGTGGGTGATGGGTATCGAGGAGGGCACCTGTTGGGATGAGCACTGGGTGTTGTATGGAAACCAATCTGACAATAAATTTCATATTAAAAAAGAAGAAGAAATGGGCTAACAAAGATGAAAGTGCAGCAAAGCAGTGGAAAGAGATAGTGCTGGAAGTGGAACTTGAATCTACCAGCAATGAATTCCCAGAAGACATAGCAGACCGTGGGAATATGGACACAGCCATTATTTGAGAGCCTGTAGATGGGCAGCCAGAGGAACTGTGCGAAGGTCGAGTCCTAATCATTGATGAGGGGAGCAACTGAGACCAAAGGAATGGAGACTTCCCAGAGGAAGTTGCGCTGGCAAACAACTTCACATGGAGGGATCTCTCAGGCATTTTTCTCAAGACTGAAAGCACGAAGGATAAAATGCTACCAGTTGATTCAAAATGAGAGTGGAGTAGGACAATTTGTCAAAGCTTAGAAGAGATACCTGCTCTCTACTGTAAGTTCTATGATGAGAAGTGAAAGGCAAGCACTGTTCAAATTACTCCCGATGAGTTTTCTACAAAGAAATAAAGCATTTTAATTCAAGCTTTCTAATATTTTAAACCACAGTGTACTCAATACATACGTATTTGGCATAATATTTAAGGAAGTACTTCATGGACATTTTAAATTAATTGATTCATTAATAAATAATTTATAAAATGTATCCTTTTATATAAATACCATTATAGTATAGCAATATAATTGTCACTATATATAATGTTAATTATATTTTTTAAATTAATAAAAATTGTATGATTTTATAAAGTTATAATTAGTAAATCGATAGTTATTTATTAAATAGCCTTTTTTCCATTTCCCTACACAAATATAATTGACAGATTTTAATGCTTTGACAAAAATTTTTTAAGGTGAAAGAACAATTGTGATTTTTCTCATTAGTTACTGACATTGCTTTGCCCAGTTTCAGCTTACATGATCATTTTTACGGTCCTGCAACACTGTATTTTACGGTTCTCCAAGGTAAACATAGCTTATATTTAAAATTATAATTAGCTGCCTTACCTCTTCACATTCTTTGGTCCTGATTCCTTCAGGCAGCTGTAATGATCTCTTCCTGCTGTGCCTCCCAGGATTTATCTCCATATTCCCAAATGTTATGCTAAAATTGCATTCTCTTGACTCATTTCAATATATTTTCTTAATTATTTTTTGCTTCCTTTTCTTGAATTCTTTTTTACAGCACTATAATATTTCATTGCCATATAGTATTTGAGTGGCTGACTGAAATACAATTTGCTTATCTATTCTAATAGTGGTGAGCAGTTGGGTATTTTCCTGTTCTTGCTTGTATACATAAAACTGCTAAGAAGATTATTTTGTGAGTCTTTTGACATTATTGACACCGAAACCTGAAGTATCAATTATTTTCTTTGCACAGCCATAAAATTTAATGCAAATTTTGTTTTCTTTTTGACCATATTTACTTCAGAAATCATACATAGATTTTTTTCTTAGTGCATAAAAAATTAAACTCACATAGTGAATTCTAGCATACACGTCAGTGTTATACAACAAACCACTATGTTCCTCGGGATTTGTTGATAACAACTTATTTTTTAAATTATACATAAAATAGTGATTTTTAACTTCACCAGTGCTTTCTTTTTCATCACATCAATGACTAGTCTCTTGGTTCTTCCTGGCCCTGCTTTACAAAGTGACACCAGAAAGTTAATTTGAGAAGTTAGCATTTGGCTTTGGCTGACACGATGTTCAAAGTTATCTTTTAATATTTAATTGATCTGGACTTTCAGTGATTTTAATTATCTCCTGATATTTTAAACTATCTGACTCTATGTATATATTAATTATTCTACTAAATATTCTTGTTTTCCTTATAGGCTGTCTCTTATGGAATGTAAAATATTATAAATAGAATAGTAAATGAATATGTTATTTGAAGATTGCCGTGTGATGACTAATCACGCTCCCTCTCCATGCCACTGCACCACCAAGAGCAGAATCAGTTGACAGACACAGATGTGAAACAGAGGGGTGATCAAAGTATATAACTCACTATTGGTAAAACTCAGGTGGAGAATATGGTTTGCCCTGTGGCCCGTTATTATTTCCTCTGGAATTAAATGTATCTGCTCAGAACTGCATAAAGCCCTTCTCTAGGCTCATCTGTCCGAGAGGTTGCTTTGGGGCGAGGCCACAGTCCCAAATCTCCTCATGGACCATGGTAGAAATATGGAGAGAAAGAGAATTGAAATGTGCATAATGTTTACATGGGGTCTGTCTTATTATTACCCTCAATTCTAAGAACTTTTATATTTATTAAAATATTTAATATTTACCAAAACTCTACACATCTCCCTTTTAATGATGAATAATTAGAGGCATAGAAAGAGTAAGTAACTTGCCCAAGATCACACTGTTAGTAAGTGTTTGAGCTGAGGTTTAAACCCACATGAAGTCCATAATATTTCCCATGGTCTACAATTTCATTTTCCCCCATAACTTAAGGGTAAAACAACGTCCCTCAAGGAAGAAGATCAGCTCCCGACTTCATGGGCCACTTTTTCAATACACAGCATTGCTTTCTTGCCTATATTCTTGGAACTGGTGTGGGAAATTCATCTTTGGCTCCTCCCTCTCCCTGACTCGGAATTCTGAAATGGGTCTGCATCATGCATTAATTAAGTTAGCCCAAAGACTATCATATACCCCAAAATTGGTATCTCACTATTATAATTCCCACTTCAAGTGTTTTTCTGCCATTCTGTGGCATATAGCCCATTAGAGGCTATGCAACGAACATAAATGACTCCATAAAATTACCATGAAGTATTTTTACCAACATAAAATATCCCACTACCCAATTTTGCATAATACAAACTCTCTTGCATTATTAAATTATCAAGGGAGAATTAAAGGCCAAAAATTTAAGCTCCTTGCCCTTGCAATTCAAAATCCTAAGAAATTAAAATCCTTAAACCATCTTCTCTAATTCTTTATTCTGGTTAGTCTCAGTCTTAGGGGAGGCTCCCTAAGTTCCTGGTGGAGTTGGGAGTCCTGAATGGTAGCATCCTGGGCTTTCTTCTGTGTGAAAAGGTGTGGAATGTCTCCCAAATGTAAGTCAGCCAAACCTATGTATCTGTATCTCATGGGTCTGGAGTTCTAAGTGTTCTAATGAATTTACAGATCAAATATTTGTCCATCTCCCTTTCAAATTCCACTAAAACACAATTACACACACAGAGGGACAGAGAGAATGGGGAAGGGCAAGGCTCCCAAAAATGGAAGGCTTCACTGAATTTTAGGTGGACAGAAAGCACAGGGATGAATGTAATTAACTAGCTGAATACAGGGGACCATGTGAGAAGGGCAGCTAGATCGTCCTGCTCATCTCTGAGAGGTTTAGGACTTGAGGACATTGGAGACCAAAAAAGACACGAGAGAATAAATGATCTAAAAGCAGGGAATTTTGAAAAGATTTCATATTAAAAAGTTGATAGCCCTGGTGAGGTCTTCTCCTCTGCCAACACCCTCCAGCCCCAACAGACATGCCTTAGGAGAACAGGTTTAGTTTCTGAAAAAAACTAATTCAGAAAGTCAGAGGCCCAAGGGACACAGTAGAGATATAGGAGTGAGAATATTTGATCTAAGAATCATGCCATTTTCAATCCTGAAAATTTCTATTTATTTATTGATGCATAACACACACAAGTATACAAATTTTATGTGCATATCTCTGTGGATTTTTATTTATGAATGTCTACATATTATACCCTCCAGATCTATCCTACGGAGCATTTCCAACACACTTCAGAAGGCCCATTATGCCCAGTCAATGTCTACTGCCTGTGTTAACCACTAATCTGACTTGTGCTATCACAGACTAATATTACCAATTGTAAGTAGAATCCTACCAATTTTTCTGTATGGCTTCTTTTGTTCTTTTATATCTCTGAGAGTCATCTGTGTTGGTTCATGGAACAGTAATCAATTATTTTTTTTTATTGCTATGCAGTAGTCCACTCATGAACACACTTCTCTTTCATTTTACATTCTTTGGATGGATATATAAAGTTGTTTCCAACTTTAGCTACTATGAATAAAACTGCCATAAACATTCCTATACATGTCTTTTGGTAGGCGTATGCCCACATTTCTTATAAGTATATGTCTAGAAGAGGAGTTGCTAGGTCACAGAGTAGGCATATGCGGAATTTTCGTAGACACCACAAAACAGTATCTCAGATTGTCTTGCTTTTTTACAAACGTACCAGACATGAATAAAAATTTTTAGGGAAATTATTTGACCACTATTTCTTCAGATAGTGCCTCTCTTCAATGTCTTCTATTAACTAACTCTATAATGCCTATTAAATTTGTGTTTGTGGCTTCTGAGTCCATCATCTATATTTTATATTAGTTTTCCCTACTTTTAATCTTTTACCTCTCTGAGCAGCAGTCTGTTCTAGAACAATACTCTTCTCTAGTTAGTGACAGAATAGCCACAATTAACACTCCCATTCAAAAATAATTAAATGAGAAGCACACAGAATCAATAGCCATAGCATAGCAATTCTGAAACTCTAGGAGGCAAATGTTCACAGATTTCTCTCTGTTGAGAAGTAGCTTCCTAGTCAATTGTCCTTTCTGACTCTTATCCCCACTGTCTGGGATTGGGGGACACTTCTTTCCTTCTTTCCCCTTATCCACTGCTGAAAAGGGCCCTAAAAAAATATGCCCTTCTAGTAGGCTGAGCTACTCACTCACATTTTGTCTTCCAAGTTAACCTGGGTGACAGTTTTTGCCAAATATCTGTTATTACATAATACAGGGTACTTTTTAAATAGTTTTCCATAGTAGTTCCTTACATCCTGTCACATAGTCAGGTTTTCTATAACAGCATTACCCAACTTCTAGTACGAATTTTGCTGTTTTGCTGGATGTAACAAACATCCATAAAATCTCAGTGGCATCTAACAATAGGGTTGTAGGTCTGCCAAAGGCTGGGCTATCTCTAATATCAGAAAGAGAAATTAAGAAAATGATCACATTAACAATTGCATCTAAAAGAATAAAATTACTAGCAATAAATTTAACCGAGGAGGTGGAAGATTACAAGAAACTATAAAATACTGATGAAAGAAACTGAAGAAGACACAAATAAATGGAGACATATTCCATGCTCATGTGTTGGAGGAATTAATATTGTTAAAATGTCCCTAGTACCCAAACCAATCTATAGACCCAGTGTAATCCTCATCAAAATCCAATGGCGTATTATACAGAAATAGAATAAACAATCTTAAAATTTGTATAAAACCACAAAAAGACCCTGAATAGCCTAAGCAATTTTGAGAAAGAAAAAAGTTGGAGGCATCACGTTTTCTGATTACAAAACTATAGTAATCAAAACACTACATTGTTGGCATAAAAACAGAGACATAGATCAATGGAACAGCATGGAGAGCCCAGAAACAAATCCATGCATATATGGTCAATTAAGTTATGACAATATACACGAATATACAATGGGGAAAGAATAATCTCTTCAATAAATGATATCAGGAAAACTAGATCACATCCAGTAAAATGAACTGGACCCCTATTTTATACCACACACAAAAACCATTTCAAAATGGATGAAGGAATTGAATGTGAGACCTAAACCCCGAAAATTCCTAGAAGAAAACATAACAAGCAAAGAAAACAAGAGACAAGCAAAAACAGATTCTTAAGTATAGGGAACAAAATGATGGTCACCAGAGGGGAAGGGGGGTGTGGCATAGGTGAAGTGGACTTTTATACTCTTGTCGTGATGACCACTGAGTAACATACAGAATTGTTGAATCAATGTATCACACACCTGAAATTAATATCACACTGTATGTCAACTATAGCTGGAATTAAATAAATACTAAGTTTAATTAATTAATTAATTAATTAATTAATTAATTAAAGCATAGCAGATACTTTCCTTGACATTGGTCTTGCCAATGATTTTTTTTTTTTTATTTTGACACCATAAGTAAAGGCAACAAAAGCAAAAATAAACAAACAGAACTACATTAAAGGACTTCTGCACAGCGAGGAAAACAATAAAAAAATGAAAAAAGTAATCTACTGAATAGGTGAAAAACACACATTATGTGCTAAGGAGTTAATATCCAAAATATACAAAAATTCACACATCTCAATAGCAAAAAAACAAAAACAAAAACAAAAAACAAAATGAAAACAAACAAACAAAAACAATCTGATTTTAAAAATGGGCAGAGAAACTGAATCAACATGTTTCCAAAGAAGACATACAAATGCCTTACGTAACGAGATGTCTAATATCACTAATTATCAGGAAATATAAATTAAAACCACAATGAGACATCAACTCACTCCTGTTAGAATGGCTATCATCAAAGAGACAAGAGACAACAAGTGTTGGTGAGGGAGAAAAGGGAACCCTGCACACTGCTGGCGGGAATGTAAATAGGTGCAGACACTATGAAAAACAGTATGGAGATTCTTCAAAAAAATTACAAATAGAATAATCCAGCAATTCCACTTCTGAGTATATATCCAAAGGGAATGAAATAAGTATCTCAAACAGGTATCTGTACTCCCATGTTCATTATTTACAACAGTAGCATAATTTACAATAGTCAAAACATGGAAACACCCTAGGTGTCCATTGATGGGTTGATGGATATGGAAAATGTGCTATAAGGATAACGGAATATTATTCAGCCATATAAAAGACAAATAAGTAAATCTTACCATTTGCAACAACATGGATGGACCTTGAGGGCATTATGCTAAGTGAAATAAGTCAGACAAATACATATACCCCATTCTATGTAGAATCTTAAAAGAATTAAACTCATAGGAACAGAGCACACACTGGTGGCTATAAGAGGCAGAAGATAGGGAGTGAAAGGTGGGAGAAATGGGTACAAGCTTCCAGTTAAGATACGTAAGTTCTAAGAATGTAATATACAACATGGCGACCATAGTTAATGGTACTCAATTGTATACGTGAAAGTTGCTAAGAAAGTAGATTTTAAAAGTTCTCTTACAAGAAAAATAATTGTAATTATGTGAGGTGATGGATGTTAACTAAACTTATTGTGATAATCATTTCAATATATATATATATATATATATATATATATATATATACATACACACACACACACATATATAAAATCATGATTTGGTGCACATTAAATGAATACAATATTATACATAAGTTATATCCCTATAAAGCTGGAAAAATGTTGATAACAGATTTTTCAATTTCTGTTGGTAAGCAATAAGTTCAGACACTTTTTTGTTTTGTTTTGTTTTGTTTTGTTTTTGGTATTAAGCCTGACTTTGGTTCACATTACATGAAGATGTTCTTAATTCCTGTAGCGGAACATTAGGCTACCATGGACTATTTTCAGTTCCAGATCTAGGAAGTATATGGCTTCAGACTGAGTTTACTTCTTCATGTTTTACATTTCCATTCTCTTTCTGGTTTATGGAGATTTTCATCTAAATTCACACCCTTGCAATAAGACAGATTTGGGACTGCTATCTAAACAGACTCTTACCATAGAGCATTCAGAGTGAATATATAGGCAAAGTGGGGTTAGTGGGGTTACCGGTCTTAAAATGTCCTATTGAATTTTAATACTTAAAAATAATCTGTCGTTAGTACAATAGGTATTGATCTTCATTTTACTCAATATCCTCTTTCACAAAAGATGTTGGCTAATTGCATCAATAGGGCAAACAAGAATATGAGGTGTAATCTACTCTAAACATCTGACAGGCTATTTTCAAGCTCTTTTGGAAGCTAATTTTGCAGCAGATGTTTGCATACAATATGCTAATTTCAAATGGTGCTTATTTAGTTCTTGGAGGAAAATATATCAAATTATCCTTCATTTGGAAGAACTTCTACATTCCCTAGAACAGCCCCAAGTATCTTAGAGGGTTTTCTTACTGGACATAGTAATTTGACTGGAAAGAATATAGTTTACTGGAAGGAGAACAGATTCTAATGACAGATAAATCTGTGATCTAAAACTCTATTATTTTCTAACTGTAACCTTAGACAAAGTTAACTTCTAAAAGCCTTAGTTTCTATTTGTCAGATGGAGATGACAATGGCTATCGAATTTCCAGCACTTTGGGTGGTTTAATTGAGATAATTGACTATAAACATCATAAGAGGGAAGGTATAGAGTTGATGTTCAATATATATTAGTTTCAGTGTCTCTTTACCCCATATCTGCAAGATTTTATCCTAAAATGTAAAAGTGACAATTCCATGCTTTTTCTTCCAGTCACTCTTAATGAGTAAGATTATGCTTACTAGCTCTTTTAACCCCTTCATGTCAGGACAACAAAAGCTGGATCAAAAAATAGATGCTACTTCTCGATGTGAGCATATGTGTTTCCATTTCTTATTTCGGCTTTGGAAGAAGTGGGGGATACTTTAAGATAGGAGCTTGTAGGAATCAGTTCAATCACTTAGTAATTCTGAAAGATGGCCCAGGAGATGCTGTTCTGCTTACACAGACTCTACAAATAGATAATACCATAATGAACTTTTGTTCTAAGGAGATATTTTATACCTCTAACATATTAAATATAACAAATGCCAAATGGAATTAAAGAGATGGAACAAAACTCAGTACATTCGTTTCCAATCTAAATTCACCCTTGAGGTACCTTAGGACAGAATCTGAGATATGCTGCCGAAAAGTTTTCTTCTTTTAATCTCACAAACACCATGTTGCACTGTGCATATTGGTGCTTCTCTGTGTGCAGATCAACAATCATTTTGCAAATACAAATCAGAGAATTCTTGAGCAAGAAATGCCAAAGTTATTGTTCCAACGCCAATTTTTCATGGTGGGAGGTTATAAAAATTTCCTCTAGGATAATACACACACACACACACACACACACACTTGAAATAAGAAGACCTGGATTCAAAGCCCAGCTTCCACTCTTTCTACTAATATAACCATGAGTAAATCAGTCTTTCCAAAATTCAATTTCATCACTCCTGAAATATATAATTTTTGACTGTCTAACATTATGTGCTATTTGTACAGCAGATACAGAAGCATATGGATTGCCCTCCATTCCACCTTATGTGAATAATGTTATAGACCCTAAAGAAAACGCTTAGTTTCTTTGATGGATGGAAGAAGTTGAGGTTCAAAATACCAGAAATATGATTTTTATTCACATACATGTCCCCTGCCCCTAATATGTGAATTATCCAACAATCAACTCAATAGGAAATAGTAAATTAAATACAGTATTAAACAGTGCCATCAAAAATATTTTTTATTCAACTTAACCTTCATGATTTTCACTTTCGAGAAAGTTAGGAAAACCCGCAGAAAATTTGAAGATGAGGGGTGCCTCAGTTGCCCAGATGGTTGAGAGTCTGACTCTTGATTTTGGCTCAGGTCATGATCTCAGGGTTGTGCAATCAAGTCCTGTGTTGGTCTCTGTGCTGAGCATGGAGTCTGCTTGAGAGACTCTCTCTCTCTCTCTCTCTCTCTCTCTCTCTCTCTCTCTCTCTCCCTCTCTCTCTCTCCCTCTTCCTCCCTCCCTGCCTTCCTCCTCCCTCCTTCCTTCCCTCCATCTCCCCATCTCCCCATCTCCCCCACTTGTGCTCTGTCTCTCTCTCTCTCTCAAATAAAAAAAGAGAAAACTTGAGAATAAAATGACTATACGATTCAACAAATGTTTGTAAAGTATCACTATGTCTTTATGCTCTATTAGGTTCTGGGAGGAAGATATAAATAAAGCACCACCCAAAATTGTAACTCTTATACACTGCTGATGGAAAAGTACAATGACACAGTCCCTTCGGAAAACAGTCTGGCAGTTTCTCTGATGGCTAACATAGAGTTACTATACGATCCAGTAATTCTACTCCTAGATATACACCCAAGAGAAATGAAAACCTATGTCCACACAAAAACTTGTACATGAATAGGCATAAAAGCATTATTCATAACAGCCAAAAACAACGCAAATGTCTATCAGTGGATGAAATGATATATCCATACAATGTTATATTATTCAGCAATAAAAATAAGTACTACAATATAGACACTATGTGCTACAACATAGACAAATCTTGAAACATTATGCTAAGTAAAAGAAGCCAGTCACAAAGGGCCACACATTGTACGGGTTCATTTAAAAGAAATGCCCAGAATAGTAAAATCTACAGAAACAGAGATCATACTGCTTAAAGCAGGATAAGGGAGTTGAAAGAATTGGGAGATGTGAAGGGGGGACGAAGGCTCAGGGGTGTGGAGTTTCTCTTTGGGGTAATGAAAATGTTCTAAAATGAATTATGGTGAGGGATGCACAATTCTGTGAGTATAGTAAAAGCCATTGAATTATACACCACATGTTTGAGCTGCATGTGAATCACATCTCAATGAAGTTGATAAAAATAAATAAAGTTTATTTATCAAGTGAGACAAACATGTTAAGAAATAAACTATGATGGCTGCTGTTACACAGATCCATTTCATTCTTTAAATCATTCTTTCATTGCACAGTTATTTAGTAACTGTGTCAGGCACCTTGCTGGCAGTGGGACACATACATAGTGGCTTCCACCCTCATGGAGTTAGCCACTAACAGCACGGTGACCAGTGCGCTGCTGATTTTCTTTGTTGAGAAAAATGAGACTAGGACCCTATTGATTTATGGAAGTTAATTTCTAGTTTGTGTGTGTCCTAAATAGAAGTACTTCAGTTAAGTTTCATCAAAGATGTGAAGGTTTCTCATATAGGGTTTTTAGATAGGATTTCTAGAAAGAGGGACAGAGTAGAAACTCAGACAGAAATGAGGTGCTTTATCTTAGAAAGATGAAGCGTCCTTAATGGCAGCCTGAAATGCGATCATTTCTTTGACCAGCTGTATAGATTTTTTTGTTATTAGTCAGACATTGTAACAATTTGGAGTTCCTGAGCAAAAATACAAAGAGATATGATCAACCAAATAGCTTACATGTCACAATTTAGGACACCACATCTTTTTTTGTTATTTTTTGCTCCAGCATAGTCAACATACGGTATTATGTTAATTTCAGGTGTAGGACACTGAATCTTTTCCTACCTCTGCGCTGTATTACCTGCCTCACTCAGAACAGGTGGTTCCGTATACATGAACGTCCATTGGCAAGAAACAGATTTATTGGGACAAAGTCAAATTTTTTATTTTTTTTTTCCTTTCTGTTTTTTTCTGTCACATTCAGAATTTGTGGATCTCTTGTAACTTGGAGAGTCTGACCATGTCTTACTTTGTCCCATCCACCTCTCCCTCCCAACTCAGAAAACTAAAGCAGAAACAAGCATGAGTTTTAAGAGGAAAAGGGCCTAGATCAGCAACTTATTTTGGCCTGGGCTAAAAGAGATTTTTATTGATAAAATATAGATAGGCTCTTGAGGACACACCCTGTGGAGATTTGGAGCCAATGTACATCCAAGGAACCACTGATCTAGATGCCAGCATGATCTTAACACTTAGGAGAGGCTGGTGTTCTAACCGCTGCTTTGCCACTAACTAGTTGTGTGATATTAAGAAAACCAACACTTCAGTACATTAGCTTCCCTCCTTTGTCAATTGAAGGAAATGAACTGGACGACCTTTCAGTTCCTCTTAGCTCCGAAATTGGTATTTTCTTCATTGTGTTACAGTCAATTTATGAATTCTTTTTCTTATATATTTTTGGGCATAGCATAGGGATTAAGAGCAAAGGATTTGGAATCAGACAGAACTGGGAGTTAATTTACATCCTATCATTTATTAGGAAGCTGTCTGTGCCCTGGGAAAATTCTTTACAAGCCTCATTTATCTCATCTGTAGAGGAAGAGAAGAGAATGACCGAAGGTTGTCTGGAGTATCTTAAATGATATCCCATATAAAAAGCACCTGGACCACACTATGTGCTCAATAAATGAAAGCTATTATTACAACTGATTTAGACTAGATGTATTCATTTTATATAGAGTAGTCTACTTAGCATCTCTGATACTATAATTCTGTTATATGCAAAGTTTCTATCTAATGCATTATAATATTGTATTTCCTTAAGAATGCCACGTGTTTATCTTTAATCTATGATGGGCAGAAACAACTTCTAAGCTATAAGCCAAATTCTGAATCTAAGAACTGCTCCCATTACCCGACCGCTATCTCCTGTCTGACATCGTACGAAGATGTCTATATTGACAATGCGGAAAGACTATGAGGGAAACAGAGGGAAGCGGGGAGTAACGTAAAGAACACTAGCCTAGAAGTAAGAAAAGGGAAAAGGGGGCATAGAAAAGGAATAGTATAAAAAGAAATACCTTAATTTGAACTCTTTACCTTTTTATATCTTCCAAGCCGTTTACAGAGACCAAATGTTATTTTTATAATGGGGGAAATTACATATCTCCTAGAAGGATGAATATATCAGTGTATAAAAACAGTACTTAAAAAATTCAAAGTAGCTTTTGACGAGAGAAGAGTAGAGGCTAAGTGGATTTCTTCATCCTTGTCTAAATCAGACCTAAGGCATACGTACATAGATGCACCAGCCTATAGCTCTCCAGTCATGCATATATTTATAGGTATGCTTCCCCAAAGAGGCACGTCTCCACATCTATTTACAGTTGAACATAGGCTTGTATTCACTAAACATAGAGATCCGTTCAATCAAAGAGACACGCAAACTCTTATTTGTATTCATCCAAATACATAGGCATCGCAAACACGGACACCCACACTCAGAGGAAGTATCTACACCAGCTGAAAGCAATTCTTCAGTTTTAGTGCAAAGGAAGAGAGCAGTTTTTCTCAAAATCTTTTAAACCTTTGTAAGTACAGTGCTTTTTTTTTTTTTTTTTTTTTTTTTGCACTTCTAAAATCTGGATGTGCAAGAGATCCCAGCTCATCACTAGAATAGCTTAGGATTTTCAAGTTAAAAATAAACATTATGTAGCGAAATTAGTTTTTGTATCTCCTTCCTAATTTTTTATGCAATGATTTCATAAGTGCTTTAGGACAGTGTAAAGTAATGAGCTTTTGGCCTCATTACAGCAAGTCTGCTGGGCTGGCCTCAGGGAAGCAGCGGTGGGAACTGCCCAGTGCCCGTGGAAGACTGAGGAGACAAAGTCCCTATAATCTTCGGTCCTAGATAGACTTGTGCAAAGGTTTAAATGAGTAAATTTCAGGCATGCCAATGGAAGACCCAGGAAATATACTTGGTGGACATAACAGCTATCTTAACCCAGAGGTTCACATAAATATTAGCACCATTAGTTTGGGAGCCACACTCTGTCGCAGTGGTTCTCAAAGTTTAGTGAACAACCGAGTAGCCTGGAGGGCCTGTCAAAACAGGAGTTGCTTGGTCCCACCTCCAGAGTCTCGAGAATCTGTATTCTAAGCAAGTACCTAAATGGTGATGATGCTGCTGGTCTGTGGACCACAGTTGAGAACCGAGCATCAGAGGGAATGATTTAGGGATGGCGGATGTATCAGAACCTTTCTGGGAGTGGAGGTGGGGTCTGATGGGCATATGGAATCTTGCAAACTTGTACACGGACTTCTACTTCACCGCTTTCACTCCCACCCGCCTCCTCCCAGAGTGATAACTCACTGGACTATGAAAAGTATGTTGTTTCAATCATAGAAGTAGTTAGTATTAGCCTTTAAAAACTTTTTAACATTAGAAAAGAGTTATTATGAAGTGGGGAAAGAAAAAGGTTAGAAGCCCACAGCCTCATCATTGCCAAGCTCCCATAGACTTTGGAAATAAACATTTGTTTGTTATGCTGATGTAAACTTAAAGGTATTAATTAAATGACATGAGAGTCATAAAGCAAAGGGAAGAACACATTTATGGAAAATTAGTGCCGAAGATTTCCTCTCTGGTAATGTTGACTAGAAGTCTTGTAGTCTTGGCCGATGAAATCACCTTCCATATCGCAGTGAGTAAAGGGTGATTCTGAGTGTCTTAGCAGAGAGAAGGCAGAAAGAATGAACAGAAAGTCCCAACGACAGCAGAATGCTTTCCCTTCAAGGAAAGAGAAAGAAATAGCCAAAGGACAAACTTATGTCTCAGCTTCTGAGATTAAAGAAACTGGTTTTAGCTCAAAGCTGGTGCTATGGAGCAGCCACACTCCTCATGGCAGTTAGTTAATGATGGGACTGCTTGTTTCTATGCACAGAGTCACTATGACAGAGACTGGGCAAGTCACTTAACCTCTTTTGGTCCCAGTTTCCTCATCTATAAAATGAGGAAGTTGGAATAGATGATTTCTGAAGTCCCTTCCAGCTCTAACATTTTATGCTTTAGCGCCTGACTGGTCACCGTGGCCTCTTAAGTTCTACTGTGCACAACTACACATGATTTAAAACACTCCGGCACAGGATGCTGGCTGATCTTCACAAATGAAAGGAAAAGAGCTAGCTTGAGGCAAACCAGAGAAGTAATCCAAATTTTATTTAACCTTCTTTAAGTTTCGTTAAACCTGATCGTTATGCCCTTTTAGATTTCCTTTTAGGCAACTCAGGTTTCTTTCCATTTCCTCATTATCCTTTCTTCATACTTCACTTCCAAAGGCATATCAAGTATTGATGAACATTGTAGGAAATATTCGTTGGGCAATTGATCAATTCTCTAAAGTATGGTTAAATTGAAAAGATGCTCAAAGGTAGATGAGGATACCAAGACTTAGTGCAGACAATTACAGAATCCAAGAAAAGCGTCTGGGGAAGAAGGCTTAGGAACCCAAGCAAAACACGGGCAATAAGTTTGAGGACTTACGAGGACTGGAGATGAGTTTGGTAAACCCAAATGAATGAGAACCTTGATCCTCAAACACAATTCTCACATAGTCCAGCAGAATCAAAGCTTGTACATAAAGGGATAAAAAAAATCCAAGCTTAGTAAGTTTCAGGCAAATAACACTAAAATAATTGTAACCATCTTGGCAAGGGGGTATGTAGGCAGTAACTGGGGAAATTCCTCACAGAATCCTTCCCACTGCTCCTGAAATCTTACTATATCTTCCTCTAAGGCTGACTCCTGAGGAAAACCTGATCAGTTGGTCTAGAATCCCTGAAAGCTTGGCTATGTTTTTCTGAACTCCTTTTTAAACTTGCCTCCATTTCCTAGGGGGAACCTTTTGAAGGACCCTGATCTGGTGAGGAGAGATGAAGGAGCATGTGCCTAGGAGTTATTGGCTTCAAACCAGGAAACCTGAACTTGAAGACTTCTTCCTGAACATTGGTTTGCCTCCATACCTGGGTCAATTTCCTGTGCTGCTTCTTCTTCCCTTCCACATTGTAACCTAACCATGGTCAAACACATGATCATGTTCTTACGCTTTTGACTATTCACCTAAAGCCAACTGACTTAGAGTTATTGAAATCATAGTCCCTCCATCACCTAGAATATCTAGTCTTTAAGACAGGGATAGCTGAAAAGGCTACCAGACAACTAGGTAAGAGGCAGTGGCAGAGAAGAATCCAAGAGAGCAGCAAGAGACTTAGTGCGAGCCTACAGTGGGTAACGTGAAATGAATTAAAATTCAAAACCAGAACACTAACTCTGAATAAGTGTTACTGGGTGTATATAAATACAAAGAAATCTGTATATTAGCAGAATTTAAAAATAACAACAAAGGCAAGAGATTTTGAAAATTTGGCTTTACTGTGAAAGAAAAATATTTACATAATTTTTTTCCTGTGCCTAATTACTACATAGATTAATGACATGTAGCAATTAATTAATCTATCATATTAATGATTGATAGTTTATTCTAAATTTTATAGAGCTACATCATTAAATTATGTCAAATATGCTATGATTATATGTCTTCATAGTTCATGTTTGGAGGGAGCACAATTACCTATTCATAATTCAAAAAGAAATTAGAGGAAAGAGTGAATGACTGGGCTGTTACGTTTATGGAGTCAGCCTTAAAGGAATATTGGCCTCCTTAAAATCTCCATTCAGAACAATAAAAAAAACTACTGCTTTTCTCCACTTTCAAAACTATCCTGACATGAACTGGGAGGCAACTCAGGTCCCCAAGTTTTGTTCTTAATCATCCCTTCATACAGACATGGCTTGAAAGAGAACTAACAACCAAATCCTTTTATTTCTTCATCTACTGGGTAGAATAGACCCAGATTGAATACTTTTTAACGTTTATTTATTTTTTGAGACAGAGAGAGACAGAGCATGAACAGGGGAGGGGCAGAGAGAGAGGGAGACACAGAACTGGAAGCAGGCTCCAGGCTCTGAGCCGTCAGCCCAGAGCCTGACGCGGGGCTCGAACTCACGGTCCGTGAGATCGTGACCTGAGCTGAAGTCGGACGCTCAACCGACTGAGCCACCCAGGCGCCCCCCAGATTGAATACTTTAAAACCATCACAACTACAGGGTGTCTGGGTGGCTCAGTCAGTGAAGTGTCAGACTTTAGCTCAGGTCACAATCTCATGGTCCATGGGTTCAAGCCCCACATTGGGCTCTGTGCTGGCAGCTCAGAGCCTGGAACCTGCTTGGGATTCTGTGTCTCCCTCTCTCTCTGCCTCTCCCCCACTCACGCTCTGTGTCTCTGTTGTTTTAAAACAATCACAACCAATTTTTCTTTACTCTTAAGTATTTTTATATTGACTACTGAATTCAAGAGTTCCTTATAAAATTATCAAGGGACCTTTTAAGAAATTCAGATGAAATCTTTGATTAATTTTATCTCCAAATTCACTCTTCATATTTTAGCCAAATGTGGAAAACTATACTGTTTTCCCAGTGCCCCTGGCTTCGCACAGACTAGCTTCTGACCCAGAGAAAATGGCAGCATGTCCAGATATCCTGGGACAGCTGAAAGTGGGGGCGCATAATGTGATTAATTTAATAAACGCAAGGAGCAATCCAAACACGAAACTATGATAAGGAACACAGTAGGCCACACGTTCTCTAAAAAAATCCTACTGCTTCAAATACAAGGAGCCAAAGGAACTGTCAGTGATAGTTTACGGAGCCAATGCCAAAGGAATGCTATAACAAGTGAAAGTAACATGAGAGCATGTTTTCAAATCTCAATGCATGCTCTGTCTTCAAAACTTGCCATAGCTACATAAAACCTCTAATATTATTTGCCAAGTAATTTTACTGAAATGTATTTAAACAAACTTAATTAAATATTTTTTTTTAAATAGCTTCTTTCTCTGGGTTAATACAACTGGTCATACTTCCCTTCTCTGTATCCACATCCCTCGCAATTTTCCCATCAAGGAGTCTAATCATCCTTTGAATCTGGGCAGGCCTTGTAACTCACTATGGCCAATGAAATGGGTAGAAGCAAAGTTATGCCATTTCTGGGATATTAGATCTTAAAAGATCTTGTGCACTGCTGCTTTCTCCTGGGGCCCCCGCCTTTGTCGTAAGATAGTTTGCTGCATCAAAATCTAATTAATACAACCATGTGTACCTTTTATAGTTCTCCTTTCTCAATTTAAGACACCCTTGGGTTGGGGAGGATGGAACTTTGGTGGAAACAGCAAAGATCACGTATTTTACTTTCATGGCTGACTCATTTGTTTCTTTAAACAGAGGTCATATATATGGTAACTCTTAGGAGGTTATCTATGAGACAAGACCTGCTTATGCAGTGCATTTGGCTCTGGAGGAACAAAGAGAAGACAAAGCAGCAATATCAGAAAATATGGGAGAGACTTGTCACTATGGGTTGATCCTGGGTAAAGTTTAAAGGAATAGGGTCGGGGGCACCTGGGTGGCTCAGTAGGTTAAGCATCTGACTTCAGATCACGTCATGATCTTGCAGTTCAGAGCCTGACAGCTCACAGCCTAGAGCCTGGAGCCTGCTTTGGATTCTGTGGCTCCTCTCTCTCTCTCTCTCTCTCTCTCTCTCTCTCTCTCTCTGCCTTTCCCCCCTCTCTCTCCCTCTCTCAAAAATATATAAAACATAAAAAAATAAAGTAATAGGGTCAAAATGACCTTCATCAGTGCTCAGCTCAGCTAAAAGGAAACTAGACCTGGATAAAGGGCAGAAATACTGTTCAAGAATATAGTATGAATTTAGCCAATGTATCTTTAGAGACACATTAAGATGTGTTAATAGGGCTAATTTTTGTCTCTTTGCTAGGAGTCTCATATGAGAACAATACTAGAGTTAGGTGGCAGAATATCTATGCCAAGATTTCCCAGTATGATGGACATATCCACAAAGACAAAAATTACTGTATCACCCAGGTCTAGAGGACATATAAGAACACTAGAAAATTAATTGGATGGGAGTACTTGTGAGTGAAGATTCTAAGAGAGAGTTTTCAGAGTGCTGTGAGTTTCCCTTTTCTTTCTACTCAAAGGAATAGAGGGAGGTACCTCCTCCAAATCAAGCCAAGTATGTGAAAAATTCAAGTCAGAATATTAGAGAATACATAAACTTGTGCTTTATTCTCTTCCGGAAAACTTTGAAAGCAATGATCTAGCTGAAGCAGCCTAGAGAGGCAAAGGAGGCAACAGTTAATATGGGATGGAGAAAGCTGAACATCTCTACCAAGGCCAGATGATGAGCTCCACAAGAACAATTATACATTATGGAGGTGCTATGTGTCCTTGATATGATGTGATAAAAATGGCACTTTACTTATGATCTTCCTCCTCCAAAACCTACAACCCCAGTCTCACTATGCAAAAAACATCAAATTCCAATTGAATGGCAATCTACAATATATTAGAACAGTACTTCTCAAGACTTTCAAGGTCATTGAAAACTAGGAAAGTCTGAAAAACTATCACAGCCAAGAAAAGCCTAGGGATATGAGGACATGATGTAACGTGGTTTCCTGGATGGATTTTAAAATGGCAAAATGAGGCAAAGACAAGGGAAATGCAAATAAATGAGGGAAGTATAAATAAAAGGGATTTTACTTAATAATAACATATCAGTATCAGTTCAGCAACTATAACAAATATGTCATACTAATGTAAGATGTTAATAATATGGGAAACTTTATAGAGTGAAAGGGATAAAATGGGAACTCTACTATCTGCTCAGTTTTTCTATAAATGTAAAACTTTTCTGAAAAACATTCTATTTAAAACACAGTAGCAGATGGATGGACAAGAAGATCCCACCAAATGGGCAATAAGTTTACCATGAGTATCTTCCACTGTCCTCAATTCAGTCCAAAATCCTGAAGGAGGCATGAGAGCAGGTACAGAATTTAAGAAGAATCCCTCTAGTTCTGGCTTAAGGATCAGGAAAGGGTCGTTGTTGTCTTTTTTTTTTTTTTAAGTTAACATACAGTGTTACATTAGTTTCAGGTGTACAACATAGTGATTCAACAATTCTATACATCACCCAGCACTCATCCCAACAAGCGTCCTCCTTAATCCCCACCCTATTTCACCCATCCCCCCACCCACCTCCCCTCTAACCATCAGTTTGTTCACTATAGTTAAGTCTGTTTCTTGGTTTGCCTTTCTCTCTCCTCTCTCTCTCTCTCTCGTTTTCTCCTTTGTTGTGCTTCTTAAATCCACATATGACTGACTTGGCATTTGTCTTTCTCTGACCACCTTACTTTGCTTAACTCTCTAGCTCCATCTGTGTCATTGCAAATGGCAACATCTCATTCTTTTTTTATGGCTGAATACTATTCCATTGTAGATATACACATCTTCTTTATCCATTCATCTATCAATAGACACTGGAGCTGCTCCTATAATTTGGCTATTGTAGATAATGCTGCTATAAACATAGGGGTGCATGCATCCCTTTGAATGATTTTTGTATTTTAGGGGTAAATACCCAGCAGTGCAATTATTGGATCATAGGGTAATTCTATTTTTAACTTTTTGAGGAACCTCCATGTTTTCCACAGTGGCTGTACCAGTTTGCATTCAGACTAACAGTGCAAGAAGGTTCCTTTTTCTCCACATCTTTGCCAACACCTGTTGTTTCTTGTGTTTTTTTATTTTAGCCATTCTGACAGGTGTGAGCTGGTATCATTTCCCTGATGATAAGTGACGTCGAGCATCTTTCCATATGTCTAGTGGCCATCTGTATGTCTTATTTGCATACATGTTCATGTCTTCTGTGCATTTTTTTAATTGGATTATTTGGGTTTTGAGTGATGAGTTATATAAGTACTTTACAAATTTTGGATACTAACTCTCTATTGGATATGTGATTTTGAAATATCTTCTCCCATTCATTCAGTAGGTTGCCTTTTAGTTTTGTTAATTTTTTCCTTCACTGTGCAGAAGGTTTTTATTTTGATGTAGCCCCAGTAGTTTATTTGTGCTTTTGTTTTTCTTGCCTCAGGAGACATATCTAGAAAAACATTGTTATGGCCAATGTCAGAGCTCTCTTCTAAGATTAGAATGGTTTCAGGTCTCACATTTAGGTCTTTAACCCACTTGGGACTTATTTTTGTGTATGGTGTAAGACAGTGGTCCAGTTTAATTCTTTTGCATGTAGCTGACCAGTTTTCCCAACACTATTTGTTGAAGAGACTGGCTTTTTCCCATTGGTTATTCTTTCCTGCTTTGACAAAGATTAATTGATCATGTAAATGTTGGTTTATATCTGGGCTTTCTAGTCTGTTCCACGGATCTATGTATCTACATTTGTGCCATTACCATACTGGTTTGATTACTACAGCTTTGCACTATAACTTGAAGTCTGAAATTGTGATACTTCCAGCTTTGTTTTTTGTTTCCAAGATTGCTTTGGCTATTCAGGGTCTTTTGTGGTTCCATATAAATTGTAGGACTTTTGTTTTAATTTTGTGAAAAATGCTGTTTGTATTTTGATAGGGACTGCATTAAATCTGCAGATTGCTTTGGGTAGTATAGACATTTTACCAATATTTGTTCTTCCAATCCATGAACATGGGATGTCTTTCCATTTCTTTGTGTCATCTTCAATTTCTTTCATCAGTGTTTTATAGTTTTCAGAGTACAAGTCTTTCACCTCTGGTTGGGCTTATTCCCAGGTATTTTATTACATTTGGTGCAACTATAAATGGGGGTGTTTTCTTACTTTCTCTTTCTCCTGCTTCACTATTAGTGTGTAGAAATGCAACAGATTTCTGCAATTTATTTTGTATCCTGTGACTTTACTGAATTCATTTATCAGTTCTAGTAGTTTTTTAGTGGTCTTTTGGATTTCCTATGTATAGTGTAATGTCATCTGCAAAAAGTGGAAGTTTTACTTCTTCCTTAGCAATGTGGATGACCTTTATTTCTTTGCCTTGCATGATTGCTGTGGCTAGGACTTCCAGTACTAGGTTGAATAAAAGTTGTGAGGGTGGACATCCTTGTCTTGTTTTTCACCTTAGGGGGAATGCTCTCAGTTTTTTTCCCCACTGAGTATGATGTTAGCTATGGGTTTGTCATATATGTCCTTTATTATGTTGAGTCAGGAAAGGGTCTTCTAACATTCAGATATAATAGAGGAAATTCCTCATTTTTCTTTTCTTTTTTTAAATTTTCTTACATCCCAGCCCCCAAATAATCTTGTGACATAATATCAGCAGAGGCAATGGAAACCCAAAGAAGTCTAAAACTCTGAAAGAAAGGAATCTTTCTCTCCTATCAGAGGAGCTGTGATCCCAAGGGGCAGGGGAAACTCTTTTAGTTATCTGTGTCTCTGTCCTTCTGACCATTGACCCCAGACACAGGCATAGTCCAAGAAAGTACACAGCACAACAAGGTATATAAAGCCTGGCTTCCTTAATGGAGTAACTAAAAGGGAGTACTGAGGAGACCAAAGAACAGGAGGAATATGGGAATGTGACCTCTTAAAATCCTTTACTAACTCCTAGGTTCATCCCTAAGCTAAGCATGTATGAACCCGACCTTAAACTAAGCATGCATGAGCCTGAGCCTAACCATAGCACATCGTACATAGACTTTGCTAACCAATCTATGGGATGGACCACTATTCAAGTCCCAGACTGTCCAATGTGGGGGCGGATGTACACATGGCATAGATCTTAACAGTACTGCTAAGAATTTGAAAATTGAACTGGCACTGGAATTAAAACCCACAGAAGGCTGGTCAAGACTTACAGCCTGAGCCCAGGTGGGATGACTGCCTGCTTAAAATATAATAAATATTCTCTACTGAAATTAAGCCAGAGTCTCTTAACATAATATTGAAAATGTCCAGGATACAATCACAAGTACCCACCCTAGGAAAAACAAGAGAAATCTCAACTTGCACGAATAGGAACATTCAGAAGTCAACACTGAGATGGCACAGACGTATCATTTTCTATGTAAAGAGGAACCAAATGGAAATTTTAGAACTGAAAATATAATAGCCAAAATTAAAAAAAAAACAAAAAACCTCAGTGGATGAGCCAATAGCAGAATGAAGATGACCGAAGAGTCAGTGAATCTGAATAGAGACCAGTTAGAAATTATCCAATATGAACTACTGAAGTATAAATTAATGGAAAAAGTAAACAGAGCCTCAGGAACATGTGGAAACGTATCAAAATGTCTAATATTCATGCTGTCAGTGCTTGAGGAGCAGAAGAGAAAATGCAGTGCCCAAATTTTTTTAAAAATAAAGACTGAAAACTTCTCAAATTTGGCAAAAGAAATAAACCTACCAATTCAAGTTCACAAAATCTCAGCGAAGATAAACTCCCCATAATCCATATTTAAATATATCATTATTAAACTGCTTACAACTAAAGATAAAGAAAAAATCTTAAAAGTACCCAGAGAAAAACGATGTGTACTTTTGCTGGAATGATGATTCAAATGACTATGGATGTCTCCTGAAAAATCATGGGGCCAGAAAAATGAGCAATGACAATCCTAAAATGAAAAGAAGTATAATGCATAATTCCAAAGCCAGCCAAAATATCCTTCAGGAATGAAGATGAAATAATATTCTCAGATTAAGGAAACAAGATTTGTTGGTAGCAAACACACTGTAATATAATTGTACAGAAATTCTTAAGACAGAAGACAAATGATCCCCAAAGGAAACTTGGAACCTCAGGAATAAAGAAAGAGTAAGAGAAATCAAGAGTAAAAAATAAGAGTAAAAATCGGGGTGAATATAAAAGACTATTATTTAGTTGTATAAAATACATTTTGACAGTCGGGAGCAAAAATTGTAACATTGTCTATTGAAGTTTCCAGTGTATGTGGAGGTAATGTATAGACAACTAGAGCACGACGTGGGGAGGGTAAAGGGCTCTCTATACGATGGCAAGGATCTAACCTGAAGCAGTAAAAACATGAGTAGAGTGAAGTATATGTATTCAAACACCCAGAGAAACCTCTGTAAATTGTGCAAAGAGAAATGCAAATTAAAACCACCAATACTTTTGTCAACGTATTAGTATGGCTAAAACAGGATATATTGACGATCCCAAGTGTTAGTGGAAAAGACGAGCAACTGGAATATTGCTGGAGGGAAGGGAAAAAAGGCTAACCACTCTGGAAAACAGTTTGGCAATTTCTTATAAGCACCCCCTTGCCCCGTGACCTAACAATCTCACTTTTAGGTGTTCACTCCGGAGAAATGAAAACTTACATTCATACAACTGTATCCCCAAGTTTATGGCAGCCAAATGGCCTTCAATGAGTGAATGGATGAAAAAATTGGAGCACATTCACTCAGTGGAACACTACTCAGCAAGAAAAAGCAACGTGCTGGTGAAACATGGCAACGCCTTGGGAGAATCTCAGCGGCATTTTGCGGACTGAAACAATCCATTCTCAAAAAATTACATTCTGTGTAGATTGCATTCTTGTGAAGACAAAACTACAGATCAAAGCAGCAGTTGCCAGGTTTAGGAGTGGGGGACAGTGTGACTATAAAAGGAAAGCAAGAGGGAGTCTCTTAGGGTAACGGAACTGTTCTGTACCTTGAATTTGCTGGTAGCTTTGCAAATCTATACATGTGGAAACACTCGCAGAACTGTATATACACACCTGCTAATTTTATTGCATATTAACATACCTTATTAAGGTATATATTTCAAGAGGCATTCACAGAGATAAAAACAAGATTAAAATCAGAGGAGACAAATGAAATCTGTAACTCTGTGGGCACTGAAGGCAATAACACAGAATATCCTGTTGTCAAAATGTCTTTTGAACTTGAGAGGTCACAGCAACCCAATAGTGCTAAATTCACAGAATGTGCTTCATCTACTGGATAAATTATATTTAAAAAATTCACCGGGCCAAATGGCATTCACTCCAAATGTTTTGAAGAATGCTTTTAATGAGAATCTGGTTCCGATTCTCTTGAGTTTTTCCAGGCATGCTCTATTTCACCTTTGAATTTCCAGCCACACAGCACCTATAGCACTCTTCATTTTCTGGCAGTTTATTGACAGTCGTAAGCATTCATAAATGTGAAATATAAATTAATGACCTGGAGTCCAAAAAAAGGAGGGATACATTTAGATTTCCCCTGCAGTAAATGAATGCTTGTTCATAAAAGTTACCCTGAAATAGTTCTATCTGATGTCCTGTGGACAGAGAGGCAAAGATAAGGTTTATAATGAGGACCATTGATGTCTTGGATGCCAATCTCTTGGCCCCCGTGAAAACTCTCAGGTAGAGGAAAAAAAGCATTTGCATTCACAAAGTGAATTCAAGATAACCTGTGGTGAACACAGGTACTTGCCATACAAATAATAGGAGAAAAAGAAAAGCATTTGGGGTAACACAGAAATGAGAAATTGATTAAAAAATTCTGAAAATCTTCCCTTCTAATTATTCCTTATATTCATATTTATTCATTTCCTTAAGTGAAGAGAGGAAATGAAAGGAATAAATTTAAGATAATTTTTTTTCAGTGAATGTTTTGCAGTTCTTTTTGTGTAATTACTGAGCAAGGCTATTAAAGTTACCTACAAGGATCAGCTCCCTTCTCCACTGTTGCCAAAGGTTGACATTTTTATAATTCTCTTTTCTGTTCTTTTGGACACCTTTATGAAAATCCTGACATGACTTTCCCCAGAAGAAAATGGATTACTCAGATTTCCATAAAGTCATTTTCCAATGTGATTGATTCTCTTCATTTGGTTGAAGAGTAGGGACTAACATCGTAGCTGTTTCTCTCCCAGATGTCAGAAGATCTTGAGAGAAAAATTTATCAGGCTGCTTAAACACAGTATTTCAGGAAGGAGATACAAAGTTTCCAGGTTTGGAAATGAGAAAAAATGGGAAAAGAGGGGTTTCGGCAACCTAATTCAAAGAAAATGGCTTCCCTAAACAGATGGTCATTTGTAAAACGAAATCAAAGATCAAGAGTTCTCTGTCCTGGCTGCAATGATAGATAATTTATATACATAACTCAAATCAGTTCTCTCAGTAACCTCTGGAGAATGAGAACATATTCCAAGATTATACGAAGTATGACCGTTCTTGATATACCACCTGAAAATTCAACTCTACCTCTTCTGATTTTTGCTTAGACACTACTTTTTAAAAAACATCACAAACCCCTCTGCACCTAATAGTACATTTCCCCCCCTTTCTTTTAAAAAAATATAAGTATTATGTAATTCTAGGAGCCATCTTGTAAGTATTTGTAACACTTAAAACGGGTTACTGAACCAGAAAAAGAAACTATATCAGTTATATAGGCAGTCAACTGCCTATACCAATTTTCAATACTTTCTGAAATGCATGCGATTTCAAACAGTCCATCTTTTTTTTTTTTAATTTTTTTTTTAACATTTATTTATTTTTGAGACAGAGAGAGACAGAGCATGAACGGGGGAGGGGCAGAGAGAGAGGGAGACACAGAATCGGAAGCAGGCTCCAGGCTCTGAGCCATCGGCCCAGAGCCCGACACGGGGCTCGAACTCACGGACCGTGAGATGGTGACCTGAGCTGAAGTCGGACGCTTAACCGACTGAGCCACCCAGGCGCCCCAAACAGTCCATCTTTTTGTTTCTATCACTGCATTTGTAAATTCACGTTTAAGGTTAAATCCGTTTACCAATTAAATGTAAACTGTTATTGTTCACTAATGCTTCTTATCGTCATCTGTTCTCTTGCTCCAAGACCTCCTCCCTGATTACCCAAGGATGTAACATTTTAATTTAAAAAAAGATGAAGATTATTGACTAAAAAGGCAGGTTACGGAAATATATGGTGTGATTTTATTTTGTTGAAAAGATACATTTATGGATGTGTTATTCATGTAACTGAGAGAGAGAAAAATTTATTCATCTGACTCCCAAAGAGAGAGAGAGAGAGAGAGGGAGGGAGAGAGAGAGGGATGGAAAAGGAAGAAGAGGAGGAGAATGGAGGGGAGATCCAGAAGGGTATACACTAAAGTGTTAACATTAAGTATGAATTTTTATTATTGTTTGTGATTTTTATTATCTGTACTTCCCAATTTTCTATGGTGCCTATGTATAGCTTCTACTATATATACTATGCCTATGTATAGCTTCTACTATCTACATATATGTATATATAAAACAACTTGAAGAAAGCACTAATTTAAGTTTTGTTTGAGGCAACTATTTTATCCTACTGAAAAAAGAAACAAAAGAAACACACAGCCTCTTGCCAAGGATAAATCAACTCAGATGCCAACAAGAGGTCTCAAGTTTGCCTGGAATTTCCAAGTTCATGAATGTGGAGTGGTCTCTAAATTTGGAAATCTGTTTTTCCCATTGCTAATAATAAATCCTCTCTGTACTATTGTACACAGAGCACTGGATCCCCTACACCATAAAAATAACCCCCTTTATTTATGGTCACACTGTTTCAAATGCCCACAACCAATTGTCTCCCCTGCTTTGGGGGCCAGAACTCTTCTTGTCCCTCCTCATTTCACTCTTATTAGCCCGAATTCCCTAACAAATTTGGTAAACACTAAAAATAAAATAGGCAACTTACTGAAAGACGATACACAAATAGTATACATATTTTACACTTTGAAATAATAGTCAATGTGTTCTTTTAGTTTCCTAGTCTGTGGGATCACAAGTTTTCCTTCTCTGTATTCTACAAAGTACACCTCCTTTAAATAACAAAAGAAAAGACACCAAGGGTATGTCATTGCTCACTGAATGATGGCATGCCAACTAGAAGACATTTCCCTCAGATTCCCGGAAGCCTCTGTGACATCTCTAGGTCACAGACCTTTGAGACCCCTCCTCTCAAACTTCTCGACCCTACTACACTCTACAGAAGATCTTTTATGGCAGGGTAAAAGACACCACTCTTTATCTTCACAAAGCAAATGGCTTCCACGGTGAATTTGGAGGGAACAGGCAGACACAATAGGTTGTTGCAAAAAGATTCCCAAAAATAAAGATTAAAAGTTTCTCTCCCTCTCTCTCTTGCTCTCGTTCTCCCTCTCTCTCCCCTTTTCTCTCTTTCCCTCTCCCCCTCCCTCCATTTCAATCAGGAGCGTAGTTCTCTTTCTGTAATTGAGGAGACCCAGGCAGAGGGCTGTTCCCTGAGAGTGATGAGCATGTGGGCAGCTCTAAGTCTATTATTTGTAATGGCTGAGAGCCTTGCCAGACTGCTGTAACATATCGGTACTTCAGAGAAGCAAGGAAACATCGTAAGATTTCATTTACTTAATGGCTTACAGATTGAGTTCCATACGGCACTGAATGTTGTACAATTTTCCTTATAATGTGTTGGACTAGTTTTAAAAACAGTACAAATGATTTTTTACTAAATAAAGAGAGCATTTTCCTCCTTTCAATTAGCTAGGTCCAATGGACAAATCACATCAAATGCATACACAGAAATTTTAGGTAAAAGAAATGAAATATTATTCCTCTAACTTCAACCAAAAGCAGGATTCTACCCTACTGAACCCTCCAGTGATATAACCCAAAACATAGCGGCTGAGTTTTCAGAGTGCTTTTCAAATAGGGGAAGCTTGCAAATGTAGTCCAATCTTTTTAGAAGATGGGTAGTGTTTGATTTACTTATGCTGTTCTTTGATGTTATATATTTATTTATGCTATTCTTTCTTTAACTGAGAGTGAAAAAAAAATATTACTTGACCTGTGTGGGCCCTTACAGAACTTCCCGTTTGCCCTGGCATGTACATTCTTCAGTGAATTCTGGGGAAAACTGATGTCAAAAGGATTCTGTCATGGGACTTCCTCTCCTGAATGACAGCCTATGTTGAATAAAGGCACTTCAAAGCACTGTGGCATTAAGGAGTTAAACTAATGCCACATACTTGTCTCATTCACAAAACAAGATTAATGATAGTCATCGAGAAGCAAGCAATCTTTACAGGCCACTGTAGACAGGGAAGGAGTCAGTGACAAGGAGATAAGATGTGTTTTGGACTTCAATTGCACATGTGGAGGTAAGAGCTTTTATGACTAAAGGGCAGGTGAGGGCGTCCAGGAGTGTCTGGTCACAAAGAGGAAAGCAGTCTGGGTGAAAGACAGGTGGAGATGGAAAGGTTGGGGGCATGGGTGGGGGGCGCAGACAGGGAAGGTGGTAAATAGAAAATGGGGAAATACTTAGGTATCCATTTGAGGAGTTTGGACTTGATCCTTTAAATGCTAAGAAGTCATCAAAGTTTTCTGAAAGATGAGGACTGTTATCTCGCGAAAGGAAGGGGAGAACTACAATACGAAATACAGGGAAGGGAAGGGTGAGACAGCTAATTGTGACTTTCTCTGCTGGTAACGAAGACGAGTGTATTGGACACGGAGATGGATCCATATGAAATATGGCAGCAGCAACAACAGGGTCGCCGGGGCGACATACACCTGACCTGCACCACGGCTGAACTTTGCTTAACAGTAAGTGGGCTTCTGGCAATAAAAACAATGCAGAAGAAAAGAACTGAGGCAAAGAAGAGAAAGATCCTCAGAGCATAGGAGATACTGTCATGTTTTCCCCTTTGTAAATGGCTGCAAAGTTGAGGGAAAAAATTGTCTATTTAAAACTACCTTGTTGGGGTGCCTGGGTGGCTCAGCCTGTTAAGCGGCCGACTTCGGCTCAGGTCATGATCTCACAGCCCGTGAGTTCGAGCCCTGCGTCAGGCTCTGTGCTGACAGCTCAGAGCCTGGAGCCTGTTTCGGATTCTGTGTCTCCCTCTCTCTGACTCTCCCCCGTTCATGCTCTGTCTCTCTCTGTCTCAAAAATAAATAAACGTTAAAAAAAAATAAAACATAAAACTACCTTGTTGATTTCAAATCAATTTGATTAAGTTTAAATTAATGTTAATCAGTTTACCTTTTTTTCCCAATTCCCTGTAACCAGTTCCCTAGCTCTCTTGTTGCCAGATTAGACACTTCCCTCACCCCATGTGGTCCCCCACTAGTGTTTCCTATGTTACACCATGGATTTCCCTACTTCCCTCAGCTTTCCGAGCGTCTGCTGTGCTACCCTTCCTATTTACAACTTTTTCCCATTCTCTCTCTTTCCCAGATTATACCACATGGTATATTACACATATTGTACTGGTCTCAAAATTCTAGTCTTCTTTGGCTTAAAAAAAATTCCCTAAAAGGATCGTTTCAGATTTTTTCTTCTCCAACTTCTCCATGCGTCACCCCTTAGCTTTTAATTAACAATGAAGCTTTTATTGAATTGAGGAGATGAAAACAATCTGCATGGGCTTTATGATGCACTTGTCTTAAAGTAAATGACTGTCTCTAAAGTCATCTGTCTGATTCTCAATCAATGTTTTCCACTTCTCCAGTCTGAGTTCTCCCCCTAAGGGCTGGATCCTATCACTTCTTGCTCCTTCTGGGGTTCTGCCTCCACCACTGATATTCCGTCTGCTCCTAAGTAAATTTTAGCTTACTATTTATCTTTTGGAAAGAAATACAACACAATTTACTGAGGGAAAACATTTGTTCTATTAAGTCAGTGGAATTTTGTAAGTGTTCGGTTTCCATTTTTCAGATTCCTATTAGGGATTTTCCTTCAGGTTGGTTGGCCAACATCTATAACAACTTCCCCCCCCCCCTTTTTAAATCTTACTGAAATGCGAGAAAACTCTAAAAACAACTTGGTACCACTAAATCCGGTGTACCACCACAAAACCCAGAAAGATGTGATTAAATAATCAGAACATAGAGACATTTCTTGACAGCATAAAACAGATTGTTTATGAAACCTGACCACACTTTGTCTACGCGGTTCATAACAGACTTTAAGATAAAGGACCACCAAATACATGAGTTCACTCAGCAAGGCTTGCAAAGTTTTACAATTCCAAAGGCAGCTAGAAGTGGGGGTAGGACCAGCCCTGTCAGGTTGTTAACAGGTTGATTAATTTAAAGGCTATGGAACAGTTGCATTGGCGTCTCAATAAGGAATTTTTCTGGAAGCTAAAACTCAGTAAAGAGCTCTCTAAGTAAAATGGAAGCCCTGCCCTAGGACATCCTGCATGCACATTTGGTCAAGAAAAAACCACCATAGTGGACAAAAACAACCCCAAAACAAAAAACCCCCACAAAACTGCTGTACCTATAAACTGTCTTCTTCTAAGGAAAACCCAGACACACACAAACCTTCTCCTCATTTTCCCCACCCCTAACCCTTGTTCTCAGCAAGCATCCTTCACAATCAGGGTCAGCATTCATTGTGGGAGGAAAATTATCATACTGAAGGTTAAATAACAAGAGTAAAGCCTCTGTGTTGGTATTTTCTCTATAGTTCATTGTGAGGTTTGTTTCTTGATGTGTATTCTATGTTGATGAAGGTACTTTTAGATGTTAACCCAGACACTTTTAATTAAGAAAGAATAAAAGCAGAAATATTTCAAGGATTCAGAATGGAAAAGATACACACAAACGCGCACATGCGCGCGATCTTCAATGGTGCTTGCGTATCTGACACAATGTGTCTCCAATATAATTCTCTAATGCATACTGATAATCAGGTGTCAAAGAGCTAAGGAGTACTAAGCTGAATATGGGATTATGAAAGGAAACTACCAATCATCATCATATTAAAAATTACGTTTTTCCGAATTTAAGGGAAAAAAATTCTCTCCTCCCTTTAAAAAAAAAAATCAGTGTCCATTGGAATATGCTGCATTTTCCCTCCTAAGTACATTTTAAGAAAACCTAGCTAGATCTAAGGAACCAAAATACAAACAAGTATCAAGTAACTGAGTAAAAAGCTTAGTAGGGTTAGAGAATTATGGAGTTATTTCCCTCAAGACTAATTTTGGAAGATTTGAAGCGTGTAGACAGTGACAATCTATTTATTTTCCTTATTTTTCCTACATTCAGTGTTCAGCAAATGCAAAACGAACCACCACTCAGCTCTGGATATTCGCCATTCAGTAGACAATTCTCTCTGGCTGAGGCCAGAATGAAAAACACCCAAGAAATCAACCATATTCTTGACCCTTCCTCCGTTCTTCGCTTAGTCTTCCTTCTCTCCTGCTTTCACCCTTCTAAGCACTTAGTGACCATGTTTTGAAAGTGGAACACCTAGAATGACATATAAATTGTTTTCTTAAAATATTTCACAAGGAAAACTCACTCTTCCATTATCATTAGCCTATAAACTCAAAGTCGATGCTGTAAGAAATTCAAGCAATTCCTCAACCACTGAGGAAGAAGAAAGGGGCAAATTCCTCCTTCCTTTGCCTTTTGGTTTCTTCAGGCTGCCACTGATTTGGATAAGCCCACCACACTGGGGAGGGCAGTCTACTTTACCGAGTCCAAAGTTTGTTGCAAAAACACACTTGTGGACACAGAAAGAAATAACGTGGTTCAGTCAAGTTTACGAAATTAGCTGTCACAGAGGGTAAATAACTAGATTGCTGAAAATTTTTTTTTCCTAACCTGTATAATTTTTTCCACTGATGATAAATTATTAGGTGTATTTTCGAATCACATCCAAATGATACCATAAACGTGAAGAACCCTGTTCGAGCACTGAATCCATCCAAAGAGTGGACTGGGAATCTATATGCCATTATCTTTTGAGCTAAACTAGTCAACCTAACAGCTTTTGACTGAAACATGCCCACCAGCTTGGCATCCAGGGAGGAGCAGTAGAAGGATGAGTTGAGTTCATCTGAACCCAACTAGCCACAACTACCTAACAAAGCCATCATATTTTGGCTGCCTTTCCCAGTGATCTGTCACTGTGACTTAAGCCTTTTTTCACTTAGTGCAAGTAAAGAATAAGAAATGCAAGTAAAACCTGATTCAATGCTCAAATTCTCCATCACCAAAATGGAAGACACACTGATTTTTCTGTGCACTCTTAGGAAAAAGTTGTAACTATTAAAAAAACACAACCATTTGTATTTACATTCTGACTTTAAATTTTTTTTTAACGTTTATTTATTTTTGAGACAGAGAGAGACAGAGCATGAATGGGGGAGGGTCAGAGAGAGGGAGACACAGAATCTGAAACAGGCTCCAGGCTCTGAGCTGTCAGCACAGAGCCCGACGCGGGGCTCAAACTCATGGACCGCGAGATCATGACCTGAGCCGAAGTCGGCCGCTTAACCGACTGAGCCACTCAGGCGCCCCTATATTCTGACTTTAGCAACACTGTACTAAAATTTATTTTTTAATGATACCCCAAACTGCTGATAAGTGTATCTATGGAACGCTCTATAAATGGCCTGAAGAAGCCAAATGTTTATGTGCATGACTACTGGGCCTGCATTTTCTGTCTTCTGCTGAACAACTTCCTTAATTCTTTTCTTCTCTTGTCCCAGAGAACATGGACAGTAGGGACAGAATTCCTACAGCTGGTTATGAAATCACTATGTAATTTTAGATTAACCAATTCAGAAGCAAGACCAGTAGAAATCTGAACCATCACCTACAAATGAGCAATCCCTTTTTAGAAAGGGATTCAGAAGGTTAAAAGTGCAAAAACTCCTCAAGATATCTTATGATGAAGAAATACTCTAAATGACAGAACAAGCCAGCATATTTGGGCTGGATGGGTTCTCAGACCTCATGTATTGATTTTTTTTAGAGGTCCAAAACGTTTAATCTCTCATTCTGGAATACATAATTAGATAAAGGCAAACCATAGACTACAACTCAGTGTTTTGGTCTGTCTCAAATTTCAATGTTCATTCTACCTTACTCTGCGACATTTCTTTGTGTTTTAATTTAGGATGCTCTTCAAAAGTACAAGAGATATTTTCCTAAAGATGCTCTGTAAATTTGCTTAATGTAATACTTACCATATTATAAATACATAGACTAACCTCCACATAAAAAAAAACTACCTCAGGGCACCTGGGTGGCTCGGTCAGTTAAGCATCTGACTTTGGCTCAGGTCATGATCTCCCGGTTCATAGGTTTGAGCCCTGCGTTGGGTTCTGTGCTGACAGCTTAGAGCCTGAAGCCTGCTTCCGATTCTGTGTCTCCTTCTCTCTCTGTCCCTTCCCCACTCACACTCTCTGTCTCTCAAAAATAAGTAAACATTAATTTTTTTTTTTTTAAAAGCTACCTTGAACGTTTAGCACTCTAAAGAAGTCTAGGGTAGCGGGAATAATCATGCAACTATTTGAATTATGAGTCTGATTTTCCTATATTGGTGCTGTCTATATTTCAAGGTGTCATGACCCTGGCTGAGGTTTCTTTCCCTCCTTATGAATGATAACAGTACCCTGCAAAGTTTCTCAAGCACCAGGTAAATAGTCCACATTTTTCACAGACACATTGCTGCTGCTGTGTCCTACTCTCCAGACACGATGGCTGCCACTAACACCCGTGGCACCGACCCCCAGCGTACGTGGGAGTTGTACGTGGGAGATCACAAACCTTGACGCTCACTCAGGTTACACCGCATATCAATTAAATCAGAATGTCCAGCGGGGTGGAAACCAGGCCTGGGCTTTTTCAAAGATCCCAAGTGATTCAAAGCAAAGTCTGGGAAGCGCTGGCCTATTCACAGGAGCTGTCAGATACCCAAGCTACAGAGTAGTCTATGGGGTAAATGGAGTAGAATCGTATTCCCCACCTTTTCTATTATGATCTGTCCTTGGGTGCGTGAGTTAGTTCTCTCTTGGCTCTCAGTCCTACACATGCCTTTTAATTTTCCCCTCCCTTCTTTTTCTTGGACTCCTTTGCGAACTGGGCTTTGATTAAATTCTGCCAAAGCGAGGCTTTGGCGGCTGATTGGAAGTCAAGAGAAAGAAGTCATTTTTATCTACTTCTGGCCCTGGCAGCTGCTGTGGTTATCAGCCGTAAGTCCAGCAGCACTGGAGGAACCGTAGGCTCCTGGCTCCTCACTGTGTTCTCCTCATGGGTTCTGGGCAATCGTAGCACCTTCCTGCATTTATTTGCATTGCTTTATCCCTTTGGATCCTCCTTCCCAACAATTTAGAAACATTTAGCTACATTAAGTACCTCTGAAATACCTAGAGCGATTTCCTTTTCCCTCAGCTTCATGGAGGTGCAATTGACAAATAAAACTGTAAGATACTGGGGCACCTGGGTGGCTCCGTTGGTTAAGCGTCCAACTTCGGCTCAGGTCATGATCTTGCAGTTTAAGAGTTGGAGCCCCGCGTCGGGCTCAGTGCTAACAGCTTGGAGCTTGGAGCCTGGAGCCTTCTTCAAATTCTGTGTCTCCCTCTCTCTCTCGCCCCTCCCCCGCTTACACTCTGTGTCTCTCAAAAATGAACAAAAAGCATTAAATTTTTTAAAAAAATGTCCAAGATATTTATGGTGGATGTCACAATGACTTGACATAAGCATGTACATGGTGAAAGGCCTCCTCCCACCTAGTTAATGGACACATACATCACTATTGCCCACGGAAACAGTGAGTGAAGGGTATAATGTACTGAAGCGGGCTGTGGAAATGTAAAGAAGGATGCACACAGATCACTAAGGCACTTTAAGGGGAAAAAAGAGCAGGCAGATCCATTGAAAAAGACGTTAGGACAGTAAGTGTGGCAGGAAGAAAAACAGCACTGGCAAATGCCACAGAACCCCTGGAGGGGCGTAAGGAAGAGGCCCTCCCCAGTGCTGCTTCTGTATTCGGTGATAAACAGGGCCGCACCATGATTGAACTAGTAAACCGTTCTCTCCGATGGTTTGGTCATTTCCGATTCTCTTTGGTTCAGGTTATGACACCTCTGAACACCTGGCTATAAAAATCTGGTAAGAGCATATTTTAATTACAGGGAAGACTTCTTTTGTTTTTTAAATTAAAAAAATTTTTTTTAATGTATTTATTTATGTATTTCTGAGACAGAGAGAGACAGAGCATGAATGGGGAAGGGGCAGAGAGAGAGGGAGACACAGAATCCGAAGCAGGCTCCAGGCTCCGAGCTGTCAGCACAGAGCCCGAGGCGGGGCTCAAACTCACAGACCGCAAGATCATGACCTGAGCTGAAGTCGGACGCTCAGCCGACTGAGCCACCCAGATGCCCCATTTTGCAGACAAAACTTCTAAAAAGAAATGCCCTTCCTCTTGTGTTCTGGCTTTGAAAACCCAAACCTATCAACTGAATGTACTTAGTTTTTGTGAATGTAATATGCTAAATGTTGGCTTGATAAAACACATTTTTCTTACCGTTTTTCACAGTCTTATACAAAAGTATCACTCAGCTAACATTCACTGACTTCAATATTTTCTATGAATATCTAGTCAGTCATGTTCCTATTTTTCCTTTTTCTACCCAGAAATTTGAATTTATAGCATAAATAAAAACACTTAATTTTTCTCTGGAAAAGTTATACTGTATTCCATATCAGCTTTCCTTTATTCCTGCTAACTTCTTAGCCATTAAAAGAAATCAAGTGCCTTATTGACTAATTTTTATTTTGGGCACTTTACAAAGAGAAATAAATAAAAAAAAATAGTCTTTATACCCTAGTAGATCATAACCTTTTATTTTTGAATTATAAATTATTTTTATGCCTTTATTGCAAAAGGAATACATGCTCATCATAAAGGATCAGATAATGTACGAATTTGTTCTACCATAAAGGAATTTCACCAGGACCCAGGAATAAGAGAATAAAAATATTTCCCAATGCAAAGGAAATTAATTACATATAAATAGCTAGTTAATTTTTTTTTAACAAAAAGAAATGAAAGTCTAAGAGCAAGAGTGCTGTTTTGTTTTTGTTTTAAGAGCACCTACCAGTTCAGAGACACTTTTATACGTGTAAAACACATACACAGTTAGGCCTTACTGCTCCTGTGCTCTCTTCTGGGCACTTCTGTCTGCTTACTGAATTGTGACTTGATTGGTTTGACCTGTGACTTACAGAGCAAATTATTAGATCTTACAGAACCAAGTTATCTTATAGCATGTTTGACTTACGGCATGTTTGACTGAAGTGTTTAAAGGAAAATTAGTATAGCCCACTCATTCTTCTTTTGCTGCCTTTACCATTTGTCTTAGTTTCCTACATCTGCTGTAATAAACTACCACAAACTGGGTGCCTGAAAACAACAGAAATGTATTTTCTCACAGTTCTGGAAGCTAGCAATCTTGAAAATCAAGTTGTGGCAGGACCAGTCCCTCTGCAGGGTCGGAGGTAGAAATCTGCCCCGTGCGTGTCTCCTAGCTTCTTCAGGCTGCAGGCAATCCTAGTCCCCCCTTGGCATATAGTTAACATCACTCTGATTTCCACCTGCACCTTCCCTGGCACTCTCCTCTCTGTGTGCATCTGATCTCCTTTGCTTATAGGAACCCCCCACGGGATTAGGGCCCACCCTAACCCAGTGTGATCCATGGTAATTTGATGACATCTGCAAAAACGATTTCCGTTTAAGGTCACTGTCACAGGTATGATCGGGGCAAGGTAGGAGGGGAGTTTGGACTTCAACATATTTCTTGAGAGACTCAATTCAACTCACATTGTTGTGTGACAGCTGCTATTGTCTGTGGTTTCCTCCTAAAATGTTTCTTGGGGGGCCTAGATGGCTCAGTCGGTTAGGCACCTGGCTCTTGATTTTGGCTCAGGTCATGATCTCAACATAGTTTGTGAGTTCGAACCCCACATCAGGCTCTAAGCTGACAGTGCGGATCTGCTTGGGATTCACACTCTCTCCCTCTCTCTCTGCCCCTCCCCTGCTCATGCTATCTCTGCTCCTTCCCCCCACTCACACTCTCTCTCTCTCCCAAAATAATAAAATAAAATAAAACAAAATGTTTCTCGACTAATACCTCTACTAATATTTGATTTATTGCACATTAAGTGAGAAGTAGACCTGTCTCATTTTTTTAGAGAGAGAATCAAAGACTGGAAAAAAAGGTGTGAAAAAATGGCCATGTCCCCAGGGAGCCATCATTTTAGCATAATTCTCCACTGTGTCCCCTGGACAGTGCAGCTGGGCACCGTGTTAACTTGAATATCTCCTGGGCACTCCATGGCCCTGACACATGGTCTCCTGAGCCCAGAAGTCTGCTGTTTCCCTGGGGGCTAGTGTCTGGGGTGAGGTAAGTGTCTAACACCTCAAGCCAAGACTGCTAAAAACAGTACCCGGCAACGATTAGGCCCTCAGTACATATCTGTTAAATAAATGAATGCTCTAAAGTATAAGAAGAAAACCTCCCTGATTCTAGCTGTCTCCACCCAAAACCTGGCATCAGTGGAATGAAGAGTGAGTGCTCCAGGTTAGCAAAAGGGATGACTTTCCTCAATCCTGCGGGTACACTCTCGAAGAAAGAGCAGTCTGTAATAGCTGGGTAACTTTATCACTGGGAGGTTGACCAAGCATGATGAGTAGGATGTAACGAAATTAAATATATTTCTGTTTTCTGCTATCTTTTAAAAATGAATTAACAGGGGGCACCTGGGTGGCTCAGTCGGTTAAGCATCCAACTTCAGCTCAGGTCATGATCTCATGGTTGGGGAGTTCAAGCCCCGTGTCGGGTTCTGTGCTGACAGCTCAGAGCCTGGAGCCTGCTTCGGATTCTGTGTCTCCCTCTCTCTCTCTGTCCCTCCCCTGGTCATGCTCTGTCTTTCTCTCTCTCTCTCTTTCTCTCTCTCTCTCAAAAATAAACATTAAAAAAATTTTTTTTAATGAATTAACATACTCTACGTCGCAGGGCACAGTCTCTATTTACTAATGTTTAATGTTAACATTTAGTAATGTTTACTAATGTTTAATTTACTCTGTTTAATGAGAACACTGAATCTGGCCAACTCAAATGGTACTGCCTCCCAGACTCATTCTCAACCCACTCTACCGTCCCCTTCATGCAAGTCAGAGCTTTCCGGTCATGCTGGATTGAGGTGAAGGAGGAAGGCATACACCTTTCTTGATGAGGAGAGTAACTAAGGGACCAGTCCTGCCGAGCCTGCCTGGTATTGAAACCTCTTTCTTGGGTACTTTCCTTGGTCCTTCAGACGCCCCCCACCGCTCTTCAGGGCTGTTCCAGTTAAGCTGTGCACACCTTCCTTATCAGGCGGCGGCTCCCAACTTAGCCTCTGGTTCTCTCCTGGATCCACTCCACACACAACTCTCCCTGTGGAATTCCTCACACTGTTCCAGGCACTGTAAGGACGTAAGGTCTGAGAGCACCGTGTCGGCTCAGCCCTTCAAATCTGGAGCTTGGGAAAACCCATGGGAGGAAATCATGCATTCTTTAAGATGCTGCCTTCAGTCTTTGGTGAGAGTGTGGTTTGCACTGACATTCCAAATCAATCTCTCTCCCTCCCCCTCTCTCTCAATACTTCAGGCCAGTAACTACTGTCTCTCTCTCTAAGATAAGCCAGGCTTGCGTCAGAGACTATCTACCGAGCACCCGAACTGCAAAGTGGTTTCTTGCGGCTGCCTGCCACTCAGTTTGTGGACAGGAGGGAGTATCCCTCCTCATTCGTAGTAGGGTGAGGGTAAGCACATGGGTGGAAATTCTCCACATATCCACAGGTTAGCCTCTCACCTCTCCACCTGTTTCTCTCTCCCCTGTGAACTGGAGAGCTCTCTCTATCCCATGATGTCTCCTGAGAAATACCTACTCAGCGTCTGGCACATTACTGTCAAATTTCACATCTATTGGGTCCCGCTGACTCAGGTGAAACTCAGAAACAAAGAGCCCGGTTGTATGATCATGACATCAGTAACTGAGAGTATACTTTTTTTCAATAGTACACAGTAATTTAGTAGTTGGTAAATGGCTATATCCAGGTTCTTCCCCCCCCCCATTTTTATGTTTAATCTAGAGTAATAATTAAATGAAAAGGTGTGTTAATGTCTAATCATGCCTATATAAATTTTTGCATGGCCAAGACACCATGTCTTAACGCTTTTCCAGATTAATTATATAGCATCTTGGGTGAAAAGCCTCGAGAGTGCTCACATAGCAAATCTAAATCCATAAAACGAAAGTAAAAGTTATTATCAATCGAAAATAAGTTTTAGCTTTGAACTCAGGTAGCCAATCTACCAGTTCAAGTAACTTAGTAAAGTAAAGCACTGGCAGAATTACCTACAGCAACTATAGTGATGTTCAAATGCAGATTGTATTAGAATTTGCCTTATTTCTCAGGTCGTGATCTCATGGTTCGTGAGTTCTAGCCCCACTTCAGGCTCTGTGCTGACAGGGCAGAGCCTGCTTGGGATTCTGTGTCTTTCCCCCCGCCCCCTCTCAAAAATAAATAAACATTTAACAAAATTATTTAAAAATTAAAAAAAAAGAGTTTGTCTTATTTGATCCTCTAATGTCTTCTACCCGGACCTAAGGTGCAACCCTCGGTTCTGAAGTCGGCCAAGGCTCTAATGTGATCTGGCCCCTACCTACAGCGAGACCTTTCTCCTCCCACTCTTACCTTGAATCACTACCTTCCAGAAACACTACTTTGTAGGCCTCTTCACCCCGTTGTTTATCGCCTGTGTGCTTTACAATGCTTCAATCCCAGCGGTTCTCACCTGGGAGCAATTTTGTTTCCAACGGGACATGTGGCAATGTCTGGAGACATCCGCGTTGTAACAGATGAGGTGAAGGGCTACCAGCATCTCCTGGCTAGAAGCCAGGGGTGATGGGAAACATCCTTCAATGACAGAACAGCCCCCATGCCAAATTATCACCTTCCCCCAAATGTCAGGAGCGCCAAGATGGCAAAAGCCTTCTCTGGCTGCGGTGAGCTACTCACAAATAGCCCCATGGCTTCTCCTCCTTCATTCCAGCCTCGGTGAAATGTTCTTCCAACCACCCAACCAAACACGGCCCAAACCCTCCTCCATCCCTTAAAGGTCATCACCGTATCTTGCTTATTACAAAGTTTGTTTTATCGCCTTTCATCTCCCGTAGTCTCTGCCTCTGGCAAGAGAGTCCTGCTCTCCATGCTCACTGATGCATACCCTGCGTCTGAACAGTGTTGGGCACACGGCCAACATCTGTTAGCTATGCGTGGGCTTGGCGAGACAGAGCAAGGCACATAAAAGTGAAGTAATAAGTAGCTAAAACATGACATTTTTTTTTCCTGGCAGTTTTCAGATGTCGTGAATTAGCAGATTAAGATCTTCAACGGCACCACTGATGCTTTCAAAGCTCAGGCGGGGCAGAAGACAGAGCACAACACACACCAATTTCACAGTAAAAATAACATACTCACGCGATGGCAACTCATGGTGCCGCAGGGGCAACTGAGCCCTATGGGATGATCTGGTGCCTGAAAAGTAAAGGTGGCATCCTTACACCCCCCCCCCGCCCCCGCTGGTTCGATGGCTCAGTCCTCAACTTCTGTTGTTCATCCAACAGAGGAGGGAGGAGGACGTTCCTGTATGCAGCTGCAATGCTACTGAAATTTGCTCATTTTTTATCATTATCCACGCAGGTCTGACTTTTAAGGAAGCAAGGTTTCCATTTTCTGAAACACTAGGTTTGCAGAAGTATGAGGCAGAGGAAGGGAGAAGACACCCGAAGGAGTGGAGCCATTAAATCTGTGTCTCATGGGAGTATCCTGATTCACCTCAGTTTTACCTTTAGCTAAGGGGTAGATGCTCTACGGATCAATGACAGGAGTCTGTGAACCTCTCAAAATTAAATTTAGAATAACATCTATGTACACTTATGTTTTGTTCTGAGAAGAGTCTTCACTACTTTCCTGGAAATTCCAACGTGTCCTCTCTTTAGGTATTCTGCATTCTGAGAATATTCCCTATTTTGTGATATAGCAGTCAATTATAAAATTAGTATAAACTGGAGCCTATTTCGACGAACTTGGTAGAATGTGGGATACATTATTCATATGTTTCCTTTTGGAGAAGTGCAAGGATTTAGTAAAGAAGCCTATGACTCACCAAAAACCACATGGAAGCTGGTGATAAACTGTTCCCAAGCATCCTGTTACACCCTCGGAGAAGAGGGCGGGCCTGGTCTCCTCAGAGCAAGAGCTGCAGCAGGCAAAACAGAACAGGTGCCAAAGACAGGACTCCTCCACCTTGACCTCCCCCCTCCACTTGGCTTTTGTTCCTCCAGATACTGTATTACTTTTCAAAACAAAGGGATTTGTTTGCTGAAGATATCTGTGATTGGCATTCTTGGGAAGGGGTTAGGGGAAATCAGGGGAGAGAGGACACTCAGAAGGCAGTGGTAAATGAAACGTGCAAAGCAGGACGCACTGGGGCCGGTTCTGGACTCTTCACTACTTGATGTATCAACGGTGGGGTTGGAATTTGGGTAAGCACAGGACAGACATGTGAGACCTTTACCTCCTGTTTTTCATCCCGCGTCCATCAGCCACACTTAGGAGCCAAGGTTTTATCTTCCTTAACTCTGTCTGAAACATGGAGCAGGTGAGGCGGGACAGCAGGGATGAGAATATTGCCACGCGAACTTGGAACAAGTAGCAAACGCTAATAAAGGAAAACGCTACAACTTCTGCATCTACCTGGACAAGGTATTACTTATATTAACTTTGCCTTTTGCTTTACTTCCCGTACAAATGCACGATATTTGTGCCACATTATCTATCCCATACCTGGGGCAGGGGGTGAAATGGAGAGGAAAATACCGCGTTACTTAGCAATCTTGACCTTCAAGAATCAAGAGAAGTTTCTTTGGGCTTTAAACTTCCAGCTCCGTGGCAAAGGTTTTGTTTTTTTTGTTTTTTTGTTTTAAGATTTATTTGTTTTTGAGAGATGGCGTAAGCTGGGAAGGGGCAGAGAAAGAGGGGGACGGAGAATCCGAAGCTGGCTCTGTGCTGACAACAGCGAGCCAGATATGGGGCTGAAACTCACAAACCGTGAGATCATGACTTGAGCCAAAGTCTGACGCTCAGCCCACTGAGCCACCCAGGTGCCCTGTGACAAAGGTTTTATAGATAGACAGCTACCTTCCTTTAGTGACTAATCCTTGACTTTTCACATCAAAAATAGATAGTCCTTTTCAAGAGAAAGATGTGTGAGCGGGTCATTTCTCCCTCTTTGAGGCTGTGTGATATTTGATACAAAGGTGATAAAAATGCCGATTGTACATATTTATGCTGAGATGTAAAGACAGAACAGGAGTCCTCAAAGAAGAAAATCCAATGACTGCTGAGGCTGGATTTCATCTCAAGAAAACAAGAGATTCTGGGCGCCTGGATGGCTCAGTTGATTAAGCATCTGGCCCTTGGTCTCAGCTCAGGTCATGCTTTCATGGTTCATGAGTTTGAACCCCACATCGGGCTCTGTGCTGACAGCATGAAGCCTGCTTGGGATTCTGTCTCTCCTTCTCTCTGTCCCACCCCTGCTTGTGCACTCACTTGTGCACTCTCTCTCTCTCTCTCAAATAAATAAAACTAAAAAAAAATAAATAATAATAAAGAAAACAGGAGATCCAAACATGCTTTCTTGTCTCTAAGAGCACATGGCAACCATCCCCACATATTAAAAAATGACCCTGGTGTTGTAAGAAATGTGGCCAGTGAAGAAAAGATTTGATAACCAAGCCTTAAAGTTACGTGAATATAATAAAAAAGTATGATGAACAATTCTTCATGAAAACTCCATAAGCAGTTCTGGGGCATCTGTCAGAGGAACGGCAGATGAGGTCATAAAATCAACCCAGTGAGCCAGTCTCCCTGGATGCAGAGAAAGTGTCTCCTAATGTCCCATTTAGAGTGCTTGAGAGCATACAGATAAACGCGTTCTTTTTCTGTGATAGTCACATCTGTCGCTGTGCGATTCCACTGCAACCTGGGACAGTTGACCATCAAGCCATCCTTGGCATTAACAGGGATCCCTCTCAAAGCCTGGCCTAACTCCCCAGAAGAATAGCTCTCTACCTACACACACGTATGGCACCTATATTCTGAAATTTGAGAGATACTCAAAACACTCGCTATATTTTCCTCCGTCGCCATAGTGCTGGGAAGCTTTAAAATCACCAGTAGGCAATTCCCTCTGCATAGGTGCTCTAAAGGTTCCTAATATTAACATTAATTATGCCGATACAGTATTGACTCTAGCACCTTGTTAGCTAGCTAGCTGGTAGCAGGGCTATTTTATTTTATTTTATTTTATTTTATTTTATTTTATTTTTATCTTATTTCTCTGGCTAATTCACTGTCATATAGCAAAAAGTAGTCAGCACAGACAGCTTCTGATGCAGAGTTATGGAACAGAGGAAGGGACAGGAAAATTCTGTTCCCCGGGTCTGAAAAGGATGGTGGAAAATCCAAAGCATTAAACAGCAAGTACTTGATTAGAGGAGGGAGGTCAAAAGAAATTAGGGTGGCAATTCAAAATAGTTTTTCTGGGTCTGTTTTCAGATGAGTTTTAGGGTTCTATAACGTGTCTGAATGTATTCTACACGACAATTCTTACGTCGAATTCATCTTTTCCTTGAAGACCTCAATCCTGAGACGTTGAGTCTAGTGTGGACTGGTTTCCTCTAGGTCAACTGCACAGTTGTGAACTTGGCAGCTCTCTTCATCATCATGAACAGATTTGTCTTTTGTCTTCTGCATTATAGCCCTACTTCCTCAATCACCTGCACTCCCCTCTTCCATGTTTACTCCCACTGCTTCTTGGGAAAGGGCACACAGGAAGTAAATTGTTTGAGACTTTGTGAGTTGACTAATAGCTTGACTGAGGATAGAATTTTAGCTAGGAGTAATTTTTTCCTTTATATTTGAAAGGAATATTCACTATAGTCAAATTTCTAGTGCCGCGGAAAAATCTGATTTTATTGCATTCCTATGTAATTTTTTTCTCCCCCTCTGAAAATTTTGATAATCTCTTACTCCCTTGTTTTTCAAGTTTTACAGTAATGTGTGTCAGTATGAGTCTGTTCTATCGTTATGAGCTTGGGCATGTGGTAGGTGGTTTTTATCAGCGAATTGCTATTTTTGGTTTTCAGCATTTCCCTTGAATTATCATTGATAATTTCCTATCTTCTGTGCTTTCTAGTCTCATCAACAGAAACTGCCTATGTTTAGACCTGGTGGCTAATTCCTTAACTTTATTATCTTACCTTTTCTATCATCTATCTTTTAATTTTTGTTGCCATTGTTCTACTTTTTAGTACATTTCGAAAACTTTATTTTCCAAAATTTCTATTAGCGTTCTCATTTCTGATATTATATTTATAATTTCTAAGATTTGGGTGAAAAGCAGAGAGTTGTTTTATATTATTTTCTAAATATCCTGGTTTGTAATTTCAGTTCTTTTTTTATGAAAGTGATTTAATATTAATGTTAATCACAGAAGAAACTTATCTTTTCTTATCTCTCTGTCTCTCCCTCTGTGTGTGCATATGCATTTTTTTCCTACTCTCTTCATTTTTTCCTATTTCCTTTTTCCTGCTTTTGGTTTGATTTCTCTGTATTTTAATATTATATGTTTGTTTTAAATATTTAATGGTTCTTAGCTGTCTGTTCCTGTTTAAGAGTGAAATAACACAAGTTATTTGGAAGCAGATTTTTTTTTCAGTGCTTGGCTTTACTACAGAGTGATGTGGACCATCCATTTAATTGGGTAATCCCCACTTGACAGATTTATTATTACTGTTTTCTTAACTTGATCAGTTTCCCATAAAGGAAACACCTAATTTCTGGCTTGGAGGAACAAGCTCAGCTACCAGAATTTTCTTGAATCCAAATAGGACTGAGGAGTATGGGGGACTTACATTCTAAGAAGGAGATTTCCACTTAATGCCTCTGTTTTGGACATGTTACGTTTGGCCTCACATATGTTTGGTGCCCACAGATCTGGTTATCTGTCATTCTCAACTTTCATTTTCCCGTGGTTTGAGAATAGAGCCATTACCCCACTGAAATGTTTATGCAAACATTCAACCAGTTCTATGTCTCAAGCCCCAAAGCATTCTCCCTGTTAGATCTCTCCAAGGTGAGGTTCCGGGTGCCTGAGGGTTTCTGTAATTCTGTGCTACAAATCAGCCAGATTCTGGTTCTGTTATCCTTTTACAAATGGTCTTTCTCTCCCTTTCTTGCTGTCTCCGTCTCTCTCTCCCTCCCTCCCTCCACCCATCTATCTATTCATCCATCATGCCAATAGTTTGTTGTTATGTTATTTCATAAGGAGGCAATTACTTGCTCTCCTTTTTCTTGCCTGAGTACTAGATGACTTCAAAAATAAGACACAAAATAAACATTTTGAAATATTAATGCTGATACCAAGCAGTGTTTCTTTTATCTGTAGGAAAGTGGACTTCCTATTACTGGATCGTAGGATGAAAAGGTCCAATATTGGACAGGATCAGGCCTTTACCCCTTAGATGAAGCTACTCCCAGAGACCCAAAAACACAATGTATATTACCTGCAGTCTGCTGGCTCCTTAGAAATAAAGGGATGTGCTGATCACAAATGCCTACTTTCTCCTTCCAATCTCACCAAGCAGGGTATTGCACCCCCTTTGGGGTACAGTGAATAAGTAGACAAGAAGCACATAAGAATTATGCCAAAGGATCTTCTCTCACATGGAGGTGACCATCAGGAGTAAGACAGAAGGATCACCACTTCCAATATTCTCTAGGTTTGGCTCTCTTAACTCACTGGTTTAACCATTAAAGATATGGCTAGTTGGGAATCTGCTATCTCCCTCCTGGGAAGAGATGAGCTGTCCATCAGAATAATCCTTTCTGATGCTACTCTGCTTTTAACAACTTCTCATTTGGCTTTCTTCTTGGATATGGGTCAGAATAATGCATTAATTAAATCATCTCCAAGGCCACTCTGTACTCAAGGCTGAAAAGTCACTCCTGATTCTACTTCCCTTCTCAAATTATGTCCAGCTACTTTTTCAAAAGTCCTCGATGAGACCAAATGACATCATACATATATTTCAATAGTAAACTACATAAAGACACTGTAATGATAAAATTCCAGCAGCACAGAGATGCTTTAGATATGAATATAAATCTCCTGACATCATCAAATTCCCTGGGAGAAAAAATATCCACTATTAAATCCTCTTGCAAGTCAAAGTCCAAAGATCAAAAGATTTATAGATAGAAAATTAAATTATATTGTCCTTATATGTTAATAATCTGAAGAAATTTAAACCACTAAAATTTCTCATTTCTGCTCAATTTCAAATCTTAGTTGCATTTGTCTATGTGGTCAAAACCAGTGGATAAAAGCACAGGGTCTGGATCTGATTGCCTGAGTTGAAATTCTGTGGGGATTACTTGATAACTGGGCAACTATGGATAAGTTATTGAAATCTCTTTGTCTCTCAGATATCCAATCTGTAAGATGAAAACGATCATCCTATCCATCTCATGAAGTTGATGTTAGTTTTATATAAAGTAATATATGTAAAGTCATTAAAAGAATGCCTAGGGTATAATAAATTCTCAATATGGTTTTATTGAGGCTGTTTTCCTGTACTGGACAGCCTTCCACACGAATGGGTAGGACTCCTTTGGGTCCTTGGAAGTTAAATCAATCGATGCCAAGTCTCTGAGGCTGCTCATTTTTAGAACCTAAATCATTAACAGGACATCTAAGAATATGATGACACCAACTCCACACCCACCAAAAGTGCAAAATCCGTAGGGCCTAGAGAAGTTATCTCAAGCAAAATTCCATTCCCAGAAGCCAGTATTTGGAGTTGCTGAAGATCACAGCGCATTCTCAATGGGAACTGATTGAGAGAGCATAAATAGAGAAAATCTTTCTTTAGCCTTGCCATCATTCAAGTACTTCAGAATCCATGACCTACGAATTTAAAGTGTCCATCAAGACATTCATTTGGGCACATGCATTTTCAGAAAATGGCAGGAGGTGGAGGAAAGTCACACATGCACACTACCTCTTTTACAGAGTGCATTTGTGTAATAACAGCTCTCCTTTATCATGTATTTTGAACTTGATGACTTTATTTTCCAGTATTTTCACAACTTCTTAATTCCTTGTCTACTGTGTCCATAAGCTCAGGACAAAAATGAGTGAGAGAGAAAGAGACAGACAGACAGACAGACAGACAGACAGACAGAGAGACACTGGCTAACTACAGCCAGCTACTCCTTTCAAATGCACTAAGTAGGGGCGCCTGCGTGGCTCTAACTTCAGATCAGGTCATGATCTCGTAGTTTGTGAATTCGAGCCCTGCAATGGGCTCTCCACTGTGAGCACAGAGCCTGCTTGAGATCCTCTGTCCCCCTCTGTCTCTGCCCCTCCCCCCACTCACACTTTCAAAAATAAACAAACATTACAAAAAATGCACTAAGTAATTTCACCTTCCCAAAGGCAAAGTCATGAGTGGTGGAGAAAAGTTAAGCTGATTCAGCAAATGGCATGTGGAAGGACGTCCTGAGAATGAGAATTCTACTAACATTTCTGTCCTTTCATCTTTTCACAGAATTTAACATTTTGGTTTTGTGGAGTATGTTTTACTTTAGCTTTGTTTTTTCTTTCTCTAATTTATGTTCCTATACTTATTTTCTTCTTCCTGCTCTCATTGGTGTTTTTTTAAATTTATTTTGAGATAGAGAGCGAGCAAGGTCACGCATGTGGGGGAGGGGCAGAGAGAGAGGGAGAGAGAGAATCCCAAGCAGCCTCTGCCTTGTCAGCACAGAGCCCTTTGTATGGCTTAATCTCAGGAATCGTAAGATCATGACCTGAGCCAAAATCAAGAGTCAGATGCTTAACCGACTGAGCCACCCAGGTACCCTGGGTTGTTTTCCTTTTTGTAACTCGATGAACTGGACATTTAACTCATTAATGTTACCATTTCTTTTATTCTAGAATCTTATCTGTCGTCTCTCTCTCTCTCTCTCTCTCTCTCTCTATCATTTTTATAGTCTCTTTGAAACATTGCTTTAGAGGCATCTGGGTGGCTCAGTCAGGTGAGAGTCCAACTCTTGCTTTTGGCTCAAATCATGATCCCAGGGTCATGGGATCAAGTTCCACATCACTCTCTGCACTGAGTGTGGAGCCTGCTTAAAATTCTCTCTCCTCCTTTTCGTCCTCCTCCTCATCTGCCCCTCTCCCTTGTTCTTGCTCTGTTCTAAACACACGTGCACACACATACACACAAAACACAAAACCACACACAAGAAACACTGCTTTAGCTATATCCTGCAAATTTGGATATGGAGCATCTTTATTAAAACGTAGCTAAAAATTGGATTAATTAAATGGATTAATTATCCATTTTAATTCCTTAATGAATTATTATTTATTATGTAGCCATCCTCTTTCTAACTCATTGACTTCTGTTGTTTATTTCATACTGTAAATTTTCTTTGCTCCCTAACTTACATACAGCGCAGCTCACCCTTTATATAGTGTGAGTCCTATGTGTTTTGATGAATTCTTAGTCACATAACCACCACTCCAATAAAAAGGTGTAAAAGTTTCATTAACCCTTATTCTTCCTTGTAGTCAACCTGTTTGTTCACCCTTAGTCCTTAGCAAACACTGATATGTTATCTGCTCCCATAGTTTGATTTTTTAAGAATGTCATATAAATGGAAACACAAATCATATTGCCTTTTAAGTTCAGATCTTCATTTAGCGTAATGCATTTGAGATTCATTGTTGCAGGTATCAGTACTTTGTGTCTTTGCTGAGGAACATTCTATTATACGTATTTATCACAATGATGTATTTACCTATTGATGGATAGTTTGATTGTTTCTAGGTTTTGTGGAGTCTGAATAAAGCCATTAAAAACACTTGCATACAGGTTTCTATTTTGATAACCTTTTTTATTTCTCAAGTATCTACCTTAGAGTAGTACTGTTGTGTTGTAAGGTAAGTATATGTTCTACTCTGTGAGGAACTGATAAAACATTTCCAAAATGGCTATATCATCTTGCATTCCAACCAGTAATATCTCTTTGATTAATTCTGAGTAATTTATTCACATAGTTTATTAATTTTCTCTTTATATCTTATTTTACATTGTTATCAAATTCATTGAGGTTTTTAATTTCAAGAATTAAGCTTTGTTTACTTGTTTTTGTAACTATCTGCTAGTTTTCAATGATCTTTGTTCCTTTCTTTTGTTCTGATTCTTTAAGTATTTTTGTAAGTTCATTTGTTTTTTTTTTGAGAGACAGCAAGCCAGAGAAAGAGGGAGGGAAGAGGGGCAGAAAGAGAGGGAGACAGAGAATCCCAAGCAGGCTCCGTGTTGTCAGCACAGAGCCTGACATGGGGCACGAACCCATGAACTGTGAGATCATGTCCTGAGCTGAAATCAAGAGTTGGATGCTCAACCAACCTGAGCCACCCAGGTGTCCCCTATTTCTTTACGTATTTTTAATGTACTTATGCATTCTCTCTGATATTTCATCATGTGGTATTCTGGGTGGCTGACACTGAATTGTGTTTTTTCCCCGTTCATGATATTTACACTGATTTTTGGTCATTGTGAGCTATTTCCTAGTATGTATGGTGATTTGGGATTTTGTTTTTTTTAAGATTCTCACATACATCTTTATTTGTTATATACCTTAGATATGCCGAGAATTTAAAGATTGTGATACAGATTGTTATAGTTACAATTTTTTAATATGAAATTTATTGTCAAATTGGTTTCCATACAACACCCAGTGCTCAACCCAACAGGTGCTCTCCTCAATGCCCATCACCCACTCTCCCCTCCATCCCACCCCCCATCAACCCTCAGTTTATTCTCACAATGGAATACTACTTGGCAATGAGAAAGAATGAAATATGGCCTTTTGTAGCAACGTGGATGAAACTGGAGAGTGTTATGCTAAGTGAAATAAGTCCTACAGAGAAAGACAGATACCATATGTTTTCACTCTTATGTGGATCCTGAGAAAGTTAACAGAAGACCATGGGGGAGGGGAAGGAAAAAAAAAGAGAGGGAGAGAGCCAAACCATAAGAGACTCTTAAAAACTGATTTTGGATTCTTAAGTCATATTCACTGGGAATTAATATGTGAGAATCCAGTGAGCCCTGGGCTGAGGGTGTGTACCTTTCAGAAATTATTTGTATTAGGTTTTATGAGGACTCCAAAATGCTACCAATTCAGGCTCACTTTAATTTTATTGACCTGCGTTTCTTTCCCTTGAAGGAAAGTAGGCTATGGTTTCAATTTTTTAGAGGACCCAAGGCAAAAGAAATGTTTCCTTCTTATTTCTCATTTATATCAAGTATATATATTTTTTCTATCAATCCGTTTATTCATTAAGTAACCCTTCAAATTCCTAACTGTATTCAGGTTTCTTAGTCTACTTTTCCATGTGGTCAGGGTAAAGCCATGTCTCTTTACTGTCATGGCTGCTAAAACCCAAACCTCTGCTTAATGAGGCAGATAAACTCCTGTTTCACTTAAAATTCAGCTTAATTTAAAAAACTTAAAAAAAATTCAGCTTAACAGCATGTTACTTTTGCTCCTTGGTTGTCCCCTACAAATTAGATACATAACCATATCTTTTAAATTTAAAGAAATTTTTATCAGTTTCTTTTCTCATTATTTCTTATCTCATAGATCTTTCCTCCAAATTTGTTATATTTCATGCACAGTTGCTTTATATCCTGTAGCTGATAATTCCAACATGCGAAATTCTATGAATGTTGCTTAACTAAATTATATGACTTGTTCCCTTGTGTGTTAATTGATCTTTTTGATTTCACACTTGGTGGTTCTTTATTTGCATGGGAATCCTACAAGGATCTGACTTTCCTTTTGCAAGGTGCTGGGGGAAGGGATTGTTTAATGATCCAGGGCCTGGTTACTTCCCATCTTCCAAGTCTCTGCTTAATGCAGGAGTTTAAGTTCAGCTACCACACGCTCTAGTAGACCCAAGACTTATTATCCAGATCTTAGAATTGATACAGGATAACACAATGCTCCAGGCAACCAGTACCATAAACAGGGGACATAAGTACAAACCTGACACTTCGGTGCATTTGCAAGACATAGAAGATAATTTCCCATGTCTTGAAAGAGTGATTCTGTAGGCCAGGGTCTTGGCTCACTTCCTGGTGGTAGCTTAGCACTTTACAGAACCTGTCCAATGATCTTCCAAATAGGAAATACAGATCAAAATTAAATACAGTTACACAGGAAGAGAATGAAGAGATTACCCAATGCAGTTACAGAAAAAAAAGAAATGACCCACCCAAGTTCAAACATACGGCTGGTGATAGAACACGGACAAAGACCCAATTTGGTGTTAGGTAGAATGTATGAAGTATTTCAATAGACATAAAGATCAAGATGAGCTCATCTCTCAGGAGCTGGACATCTGCAGCCAAATAGATCAATTCTTATTTTGTTTTCTGCCTTCTTCCCTTCTCCTTATCCATTATCTAACCCCAGGCTCCTCATTAATATGGATGTTTAGGCTTTAATTATACTTGTTATGGTATTAAACTAGATAAAGTTGGTGCAAATGTTCCATGCTGGTTTTGCATTTTAAAGATTATAAATCTAAATCATGTTAACAGTGCAATAACAAATGTTTATTTATATGGACTTCAATGTCACATTAATCTGGAATACACTAATTTGTAACTTATCATTTGGGACAAGCTGGGCTGGAGTCCACTTGTATTCTATTTGTGAAAAATGCATTTCGGAGCAAATGGATGGTATATACAAACTTCAGGAAGTGTGGTTAACCACTCTAAGAGAAGAAATTATTTTCAATTAACATAGAGCATCTGTTTTCGATAGTTGTTGGCATGTTAATTACAAATCTTGTCTTTTCAATAAAGAGAGTCATGGATATGGACTAGACAAAGCTTTGTTAGACTGGTTCAGACTTTAAGGGAGCAGAATTTTATTAAAAAATTTATCAAAAATTAAGACACTACAGAAGCCACTCCACAATTTCACTTAGCTGGAGAGAATTTGGCAGTTGGGCCAAAATTTTAAAAAATTATGTGTTGAATTCATTTACAATCTTACAAACTAAAAGAACAAAAATAGTAATAATAGAAATGGTTTGTGCATGTCTTTTAAAAAATTTTTTAATGTTTATTTATTTTTGACAGAGAGAGAGAGAGAGCATGAGTGGGAGAGGATCAGAGAGAGTAAGTCACAGAATTTCAAGCAGGCTTCGGGCTCTAAGCTGTCAGCACAGAGCCCAACACAAGGCTTGAACCCACGGACTGCAAGATCATGACCTGAGCCAAAGTCAGAGACCCAACTGAATGAGCCACCCAGGAGCCCCAGTTTTGCATGTCTTTAAAGAAGCTAGTTCAGAAAAATAAGAGATTGGGTTAAGGTAAGTCTAACTCTGAACTGTAGAAGAATGGACCTTGAAAGTTATTCAATTGCTAACTTCCTCTTCTCTCTTTTCTTTTCAATGGAACCAACTACTACTGTTGGTTCTTATACCAACTTCTTTAGGAAAACTCACCTGACTCGAAGTCTCAATGAGATGCCATTATCCATTTTTTTTCAAAACACTTGCATAATCTCTATCAGAGCACTTTAAAATTTTTTTTTAAATGTTTATTTATTTTTGACAGAAAGAGAGAGAGAGAGAGAGAGACAGAGCATGAGTGGGGGAGGGGCAGAGAGAGAGGGAGACAGAACCCAAAGCAGGCTCCAGGCTCCGAGCTGTCAGTACAGAGCCCGACGCGGGGCTCGATCTCACGAACCTCAAGATCATGACCTGAGCTGAAGTCAAATGCTTAACCGACTGAGCCACCTAGGTGCCCCATCTATCAGAGCATTTTTAATACAGTGATACAATAGTTAGAGCACACGTCCAGACAACATATACCCAATCCTCTTAAATTAAGGTCATTCAACCTTGATTTTCTTGAAGGTAGGAACAATGTCTTAATTTTCTATATTCTGACCCACACACATAATCTAGCACAGAGTAGGCACTTTATAAATAAGGGAGGCACATAGGTAGCTAGAATTTAAAACTCTATTCCCTAGAAATGAAAGGTAATCCTAGAAATATTCTACATATTGAACAAATTTTATTAGCATAATTTTTAGTATTCATATACTTTATTTTGCAAGATGTTTTTAGAGGAACAACAACAAAAGAACTCATTCCCAACGGTTGCTTTTTAAAACTTACAGGCATTGTGTTTCAATGCATTTGATGCTTTCCTACAGCGTAGCTGAAAACTGAGTTAGGGAAAGGAGATTATATAGGACTAAGAAGTAAGAGAAGAAAATGAATTAAGAAAAGAAGGAAGGAAAGCAGAGATATAAAGCACACTTCAAGAAACTGAGTTAGAGTTAATATCAACATACTTTTATTCAAATATATATGTATGTATATATATATATATATATATATATATATATATATATATATATATAAAATGAACTATATATTATATTTGACAGCAAGTTGAATTTTATATGGATCCTGAATCCAGGGAATTAAAGTCCTAACTTGAGAACAAAAGATGAAAAGGATTTCATTTCTACTAACATCTTAGTAAGGTCTAGAAAGGGAAGAAAACTACAGGAAATTCACTTCCGTACCCACTGTACTCCTACCCTGATAGACGGCTACCGATAGAAAGGTTATAGTTATTATTCTCACTCCACCACTTAATAAGTACACAGCATAAGGAGAGTCACTTAGCTATGCTAACTTTCAGCCATCACGCCACTGTGTAGAATGGTTTTAAGGATTGAATATTGAGAAGAAAAGCACATAAAAATGCCTGGCACATGGTAGGTGCTCAATTTAAGTTTTTAGATAGTATAATGCTATTCTTTCTCTTTTATTCTGGATAATAAGAGCCTCTTATATTAATAGAAATATTCAAACAATTTAAGAATTAGAATATTCCTTTACGTTCTCACATAATTAAAGGTAGTTTTGGTGTGCCTGACAGGTATCACCAATTCTGTGAAATAACAGAACTAAGTGGACAGAGCTGCCTTTCGGTCAGAAAAGCTGGAATGGAACAATGGCCGTTCAAGGTCCCGCTCAACCTCAGGTGTCTGTGATGCTTTGTTTCATGGTGGGGGTAATAAATGGTTATATTGCCTCTCTATGTCACAATACCATAACTGATACATCTGTGATACACACGGTTCCTACTGTTGTGAAAACATTACTGCAGTAAAAATTCACATGGTTCTTTGTTCCTAAATGTGTTAGTGGTCTTCTCCTTTGCTTACTTTACAAAGGGGAGAGAGATAAGAGAACAAGGAGAGGGAAGCACCTTGCTCCAAAACCCATCAGAAGTGAACTATGCAAACTTAATCTTCAAGAGGGATTACTCTCCCACTTGATATGAAACAACGCCAGAGATGTATGGTTAAGGGATGGAAGGGATTCAAGATTCAGGTGGCTACCCAATTCTAGATTGAGATTTCTGAAATCTACTTACAAATCGGTACACCTATGCACATGTGTATAAACCCACAGAGAAAACCTAACAAACACACGTACCAGTGAACTTATAACAACTATGCACATTCAGAGACAGAATCAGAAAAGGTAAAGGTGTGAGTGACTGAGCAGGAGGCTTGGTAGGGAAGCAAGAGGCTGGGATCAAGGGAGATGACAGGCAGAGAAAGGAAATGTGAGCGACTCCGCAGAGACCAATGGACGCTAGTGTGCAATACTTTTCCGCTTAGAACATGAACACAAGAGCCAGAGCCCTTTTCGTGAGTGAGTATTCTAAATTTATCTGTGCTATTTGGAGCCATCATATGCCGTCATGGTTGGCCTTCCCCAGGTGCTGGCTGTCTGATATCAACTGAGACATTTAATATGAAAACACTACCTCTGGTGATTACTTATTTTCCTCAGAAAATGAAGAAACCCTTCTTTTCCAGAGAAGATAATTCTTCCTTGTCTAATAGCAAATGCATCAAGTCCTAAATGGAAGTATCTTGAAGACAACAATCACATTCATGTTCCAAAGTACTTCCTTTGCCTCCTGTCACCCGTTAAGCTGGAGGGCCACTTGACATTCCACTCGATGTCTCTACATATCATGTTATTGGCAGGTAAATGCCCCGTTTGAAACAAATCAAGAGTTCTCATCTGCCAATTGAAAGTTTACTAGAATTCCATCATGATATTCTACCATCTCACCACTGGGGAAAATTCCTGTACAGTGAACATTTTGTGATTTATGGAATTGAATGTTTAAGCTCTATAGAACAGAACATCGTTCTAAGAGCTGCTATGTTGCTGAGGCAGTGTGGACTCTCAAAATCCGAACGCTTTCAGAGATTTTCTTAAGGTAAGTACAGTGGCCTGCTAGCCCAGGGAGTTCTGCCAAGGGGCCTGGCCTCTGCCGGGGTGGCTCAGTTGGTTGAGCATCAGACTCTTGCCTTCCCCTCAGGTCATGATCTCACGGTTCCCGAGTTTGAGCCCCGAGTCAGGCTCGGCACTCACTGTGCAGTTTGGAGCCTGCCTGGAATTCTCTGTCTCGCTCTCTCTCTCTGTGCCTTCCCCACTCACTCTCTTTCAAAATAAATACTTAAACTTTACAAAAAATTTTTTTACAAAAAAGAACTGCCTCTGCCTGTGTGGCACATTGTTCAACCAGCCTGGGCTGTTAACCCGAGGCGGAATGGCTGGTGCTGGGTGATGAATTGTCCTCATCTCTGAGGCTGGCCTTACTCATCCCCAATGTTCTGCCTCAATGAGTTGGCAAAGGGGAGGCTAGAGAGATCATCACCTTCCAAGTGCTTCCTATTCTCCTGAAGCCTGTGGTGATGGTACCAGTGATGCCTTCCTTAAGCCACTTGATCCTTCCAGACACGGGCATCAACAGAATGCCTACAGCTAGAAACATTCAGTAAGTGTGAACGATCTGCTAGGCGAGGTTCCAGCCACGCCACGCCACCGACAGCCCATCCCCGAACTCTAGCAATCACTCTCACAAGTGGCATTCTGATGCTCACTCTGCACGTAAGCAAACTGAAGCTCAGAAAGGCTGAATAATAGACAAAGTCCACGCTGCTGATAGTAAGTGGCAAGACAGGGGATTCAAATCCAGTCAGGAGGACCACAAAATCATGGGAGCTCGTCACGCCAAGCCTTGGCATATAAATTCACATGAAATGCAATCTGAGTGCAGCCACAGAGCCAAGTGCAGCACACCCCAGACGGGGAAGCATCTCAAGGGCAAGTCTGGGAGGAGGAGGAGTTTGAGAGTAAACACAGGGCATCCATTTCCCTGACAGATGGCCGCCTTTGTGAATCCTCCTTCCAAGGGTGTGACTGTGCTGAGAGGGATGTAGATTTCCACCAGCAGGGAAAAGTCATGGCATAATCTGAGGACGTGTCTGCTTTCTGGCAAATTTCACTTCTCACCAAGTATAGTCCCAGAGGCTGGCGGCAAAAGCAAGAAGAATGTTCTCTCATTTTTTTTTTTTTCCTTAGGAGGATCGGGGGCTGGCTTCCTGGCGTGGAGGCAAGGCAGTTTTTCCGTACAGCCCCACTCCCGCTGCTACAATCCCCAGCGTGTCTGTTTAACACAGATTTCTTTCTTCTAAGTAGTATAACTTAAGAAGAGAGCAAGTACACAGTTTTGGAAGTCAGAGCGGCTCTTTCAGAATTAACACTATTTTGAGGTTCCAATATTTTTAAAATAGGGTGTCAGAAAGGAACTGAGAAGCAACTGAGAAAGGGGGATTAGATGCTACTTTTAACCGTGTTTTCGGCAGTGGTGATACTGAAAACCTTCAGTTCTGCTCGTTCTCACTGGCATGTGGAATGCTTGTTTAACTGAGTCCTGTCTCCAGAAGTAGATGTAAAATATAGTCTGTAGGCCCACCTAGCCTGGAGACAGTGGCCAAAGGTTTGCCGCTACAAACGAGGATGATACTGTTGTCCAGAGACACAGTCCTTCCCTACACATTGAGGATGGGTGTGAGGCGGGCCACATGCTCACACGAATGTGCCTGTAATCAAGAATAATGCAATGGAAAGGTAGTTAGATGGATTTAGGAGGAGCATCAGAGCAGTTTTTCAGGTTAAAAGAATCTGGCTCCTATAGGAGCTTTGATTCCCCCACTAATGTAAACGGACAAATGCACAGATAACACAGAAATACACCTCAGGAACGATAACAAATAAATGAAAATGCAAAAACAAAAGAACAGTGGTCTCTTCTTTACATGTTGTCTCTTAGATTGAAGATGCTAGAAGGTATATTTGAAATGATGCATTTCAACCATCGCAGGAAGAACATGGGACTTCTTTCCCTCCTAATTTCATGTAAAAGCTTTGAGAGAAAGGACTGTGTGAGCCTCCCTTTATCTTTGGCAGTATGTAGCATAACATATTTCTCTCACAGAATGGGCAGTAAAAATACTTATTAAATTTATTGAATTAAAGTGCCTCGAGTCCCACTAAAGCAAGCTAAAACAAGGCGAGTTGAGACGGGAGCCCAGATTTTTTGGTAACTATCACCATGGTGTTCTCATTACATTATACAGTCATAACTAAAAGGAAAAAAAGTGTATCTATATATAGATATTGAATATACTATGCAGATTGTAAAATTTCCAAAGATATCTTTTGATGATGGTTGTTTCATTTCTGCTTCCTCGACTTCAGTATATTCTAAAGTGCCCCTTCATATTAAAAAATTGTCCCCTATATTGTACTAAATGATCTAACGATAAAATGTGTAGAAATCTTTAAAGCTCCATGCTCCTATAGGTACTATTGCTTTTGGTGCTCTGTCTGCTCATGGGATTTTAGGCATAGCCATGGTTAAGTAGGATCAGCCAAAATTCTTTTGACTGCTGAGCCTTCTCGTATTATGTTATAGCCCATACTTGAACATTTAGTCTCTAGAGTTTTCAGAAGATCACAGATGCTTAAAATAAGCACCACAGACAAATTAGAAGGTTGTGTGGAGAAGCTGAAAATAAAAGGTCACAACGATAAAAGGAAACTTTTCCAGAGAAGGAAAGGGAATCACATCAAGTTAATGACAGAGGTGGTCACCGGTCTCTGAGGTAGGGTGAAGAATTGATGAGGACAGTGACAGGCGATGGGAACTGGGGGGCCCATGGGGGAAGCTGTGTAGAGGGGTTCGAGCTTGAAAAATAAAACTTATCAGATGTGGTCTTAGAACTAATTCCATTAACCTTTCAATTATATCTGAGGACACCAGGAACGGAGGCAAAGAGACACCTGGCAAAGACAGGGAGTGGTAGGACTCTAACCGGAATTATGTTTCTTCTTGCACAGATTTGCCATGTACTTACCTGAAAGGTGGTGGCAACTCAAGGGCAAGGGTGTGCCATGAACTCAGACAGGTTTGGGGGCTCAGAAGAGAGGGAGAGGCAGCAGGAGTGGCTAACTAGAGCAGGAGAATCCCGCTATTTAGTGAGAGATGACAGCACCACACGGCACAAGAGATGTTTTTGCTGTTGTTCCTTAACAAGCCTCTAATTTTTCAGACTTACCTGAAACTACAAGCTTTTTCGAGATGACTACACAGGGTAGTTAGTGAGTGTGGCACCAGGGCCTAGCTCTGTGGTCAATCATCCAGTTTTCTAGAGGATGAGATGACAGAGTTGAAAGCAAAGTATTTTGTCCTTGTGAAAAAATTGGATTACTATCTGGCAGATCAGTGACTGAGCCCCATCTTTAAGAGGTTCCCAGATCTTCTAGTGAGAACTGAAATAACACTGAGGCTAGATGCCTCTATCTGTAACTGCCGTGTTACTCAACACCTGTGTGTACTTGTGTGCGTTTGTCTGGGGTCTCTGCACTCTCGTGCATGCCCCCGTGTTGGTGAGAGCCACAGAGAAGTTGGAAAGCTTTCCGTTTGTTGTTTGATACTGAAAATCTGATGACTGGCTGTAACACAGAGCAGTATCACTGGTGACGGTCTTAGAGCCACTGAGAACACAAGGTCAGATAAAGCTGGATTTGAATCTATCATTTCATGCCTCAGTTTCCTTTCTACGGAATGCGGATAAAAACAACAGCAGCAGCAACAACAACAACAACAACATCTACCTCACAGTGTTAATGGGGAAATTAAACAACATGATATATACAAAACACTAGCCCCATATGGGCTCCTAATAAACAATGTAACTGTTATTGTTGTGGTCGTCATTATCTTAATTTGAATACATTTGTGTTTTGTACACAACCGAAGGAGTATAAAAAGGAGACAAGGATAATTAACATTTATTAAGGGCCAACTGTGAACCATAAGAATTATTATGCATCACCTCATTTAATCATCTCAACAGTGCATCAGGTAGGTATTACCATTCTTGTTTTACAGATGCAGACTGGGAAGTTCAGAATGCTATATTTAACTTGTCATAAAGTCACACAGCTTTTAAGTGGCAGATAGAGCACTGGAAACCAAATCTGTATCCATTTTTAATAAATCACATGAATTATTCCTCTCATTTGGAAATTAGTTTGTTAGAGGTGAAAACAGAAGAAGGTTCACATGTGTCTATATTGATTTAACAAGACTTCATTAAGCGTCTACTTTAGTTGCTGGAAACATTACCAAAAAAATCCCATAAGCAACAGCTTGACCTCTGGCCTCTCCATCCTTACAGTCTGGGGAGTGAGTATGATCCCTGAACTGCTAGAGAGACCCTCTCCTTCCTGGAGAGGGGGGAGGATCGTACACAAACCCAAGCAAGTGGAAACTGTCACCTTCACAGCCAAACCAGCCTGTCAGGCAGCCAGAGTCAGACACTGATTGCACAGCTGACATCTGTATCTCATATTAATCACAGTGTCCCAACTTGGCCAGAGACACAAAGACCCAGGCAAGGAAGCACATAACCTCAGCTCCTCTGTGGTCCTTTCATCTGTCTATCAGAAATGCGTCAGCACGGCTATTACTAAACTAACATATTCAGGGGAAAACAAAGCCCATCGGCAGAAGAGCCTAGGACAGTATCCTGATACATGTTAGATGTGCTCAGCATTCTTGTCTGAAGCAGCGTCTTTATAATTTCATGCATGTTTGTCCTTAAAAGTCATGTATGTGCTGTGCCTGTGCCATTTGGCGTCTCACTCCTCCAACCCATATGGGCCATTCCACCATGTTGCCTTGGACCTCCTCCCCTAAGTACCGAGTCCTGAGATGTTAACAAAGGACAGACGAGTAAACAGCTGACTTAGCCTTGAACAAATATTTGACATCTGTCAGAGTTCTCCCCTACTTCATTTTTCATACTTTGATTTTCTAGATAGGGTTTCCATCCAGAGCATTTTTTTTATATCCTACCCTAAAAGAGCCCTGAAGGTCCCCTTTACCCTATCTTCCTTAAGTCAGAATGTTCCATGAAGTGCTAAGTATCCACATCCTTTCTTACTCCTCCTTGGGTTTTATCCTGCAGGCTACAACTTTTTTTAACGTTTATTTATTTTTGAGAAAGACAGACAGACAACAGACAGAGTGTGAGTGGGGGAGGGGCAGAGAGAGAGAGAGGGAGACACAGAATCCGAGGCAGGCTCCAGGCTCTGAGCTGTCAGCACAGAGCCAGACACGGGGCTCAATCCCACAAACCACGAGATCATGGCCTGAGCTGAAGTCGGACACTTAACTGACTGAGCCACCTAGGCACCCATAGGCTACAACTTTTAGATATAGATAAGTGCTCTCTAGGCATATGTGAGAAAATCAATTGAGGTGTCAGTAGAAAGAAAAAATAACAGAAATAATAAGAAAGCAATCGAGTTTTATAAATATTATACATGTATTTATATATGTATATGTCTGTATCTGTATAATATATGAATACATAGAGAGGGAGAGAGAAATTGACTACATCCATCAGGACATGGAAAAGTGAAGTATCTTCAGGGCAGTTAGGAAGCGACAATGAGCAGAGATTGAGACCAGAATCCTCACTTATTTGCTATCAGCGGATTGAGACATTGAAAGTCTGTGTATGTCTGATTAAGTGAATTTCTGCATCATACCATCTAATGTACCTTAATAAGCCCTTGCAAAATGTGAAGAACTCTATCTACTGAAGTTCCGGTAAGAAAACTGTGGTTTGCCCATAATCCAATAATGCTAGAATAAATAAACAATTATATGACTGAACTGACACTTCTCCTTTAGTACCTTTGTGCAACATCTCTGTCAGCAACTGTAGAGAAAAAAATAATTGCTGCCAGTGTTGTGCTACCTGGCACATAATGGAAAACTTAAGCATATAATCTACCTCTTTAAAGTAAGTGAGAGATTTTAGCTTTAATTATAGTTACCAGAGTAACTGACTTTTAAGAGAAACTTCTACTGTGGAGAGAACATTTTTGTTAAATTGGATATTCCAAAATATTACCATGGTAATATGATTTTGCTGTTGAATTCAAGCTACATGAATAAAGCTCTATTTAGAAACTTTAATAACTTAGAGGCAAACGCAAAACAAACTTCACATTTTCTAACCAATGTAAAAATCTTTTATGCAGGATTAGACTAACTTGTTAAAAATATCTAAGTGCAATTTCTTCCTTCATATTAACAGGAAAAATTCATTGACCTCAGGGAGGATCCAGAACAATACATAATTACTGTGTAACGTATAAACATATTAATAAAGGTATTCATAAAGTATGGCGCAGACATGGAAGCAACGATCAGTTCTGTTGCAGTCGTATGGGGGGTGTAGGCATAAAACACAAATTTAATATTCTTAATTTGGCTCTTTAAAAGTGAATCAGGACGAAAGTGGGAAAGTTGTTTCAGAGACCTGGGTGAATGGCCTCTGAAACACACTGATGCACTCACTGGGGGAACTGTAAGGCTGCACCATTGCTGGAATAAAGTCTGCAAGGTGCAGGGAATGGTGAGTGGAGAAATACACAGGGTTAATCAGGACGATTATTGTCAGTCTAAAGAGGATAGCCTCTAGAGGTTATGGGAAATTGCCTAGCAAGCAAAGCATCACAGTCAGATTTACAATATAGCAAGATCACCCAGGCAGAAAAATAGGAGCAGTGAATGGGAGGAGTTAGTACCTAGTAGCAAGATACTTAATATATTACACAGTAATAGATCTTGAAGTCCTGAGAAACACCAGAAGCAATGGAGACAGACGAAGGACACAATGGAAAGGTCTGTAGAAAACAAATAACTAATTTTTGATGAACGCCCACACTTGGCTGAGGCAAGGGAGAAAGGTCTAGGTCAGTGAAGAAGAACAAGTCACTCAGTTTAGACACTTGCACTAGGGATTTAGGAATCAAGACATTTGGTTCTAGTTTTATGCTGCAAAGATGGCCTCAGGGATCCTGAGTCATTCAGTGACTTCTCTAAAAAATCTTCCCTTCAGTTTCCAAATAGGGACGTCAAAATCTATCCTATTTCTAATTCCTGATAATAGGATTATCATGAATGATGGAAAAACAGGGGTACCATGCAATTCAAAGTATAGCTAAAGCTTGTTTATGCGGAAATTATGAAGAACGTCTAAACAAAATAATTGTTCTAATTTTTTTTTTTTTAATAATCACATTCACTTAAAAGCACTCTATGGTACCCATGGAAGAATAACTTGCTAGAACACCTAGCTCTTGGTGATGGTGGCATATGCTGGGCTGTGAATGACCAGTGGGCGATGTTCCAATGGTGCAATCTATGCAACATGGCAGGGCAAATTATCAGGACTAAGGATGGAAAATTATTCTGTCAGAGACCAGGGTGTGTTGAGAAAACATGATATGCTTTATTGAATAAAGATCACTTCCTATAGAGTAGGGAATATGCTTTATTGAATAAAGACCACTTTCTATAGAGTAGGGAATACTCAGTATATACAGGCTAGTAGGCATATTTGAAAATTAGGCATGATGAGAGCAAGCAGAAGACAGTGGGAAGTTGCTTCAGAAGAGCTACTTGATGGGTCTCACTGTCAGCATTTGCCATGGTGCAAAAATCCACATGTCTAAAGCTCATCTTGGGTTTTGTGGTAAATTACTTTTTATCTAATTAAAACACGACACACTTTTAACATATTAAGGAAGTAAGTGCATAGAAAATTCAGATTTTCAGCGTGAGAGTTCTGAGGAAAATGTATGTGTTATATTTAAAGTCACTCTAAATTTGGAGTTTTATATAATCTTTTTATTTTCATGGAAATTCAGTTGTTTTTGTCAATATGGAGTCATGACAGCTGTGTATTACATTCTTCAACTGTGTTCATATGATTTATTTATAGTATACAACGGCCTTCCAAAGTGTATGCTTGGAAAAACTCAATTTATTTTTCATATCCTATAGGCTCAACTCTTTGTTTTATTTTTTTAAGCAGAGTGCTATTTTAAATAAAGATACCTGAACTCTGGAAAAATCTTCAATACAGTGTCTGGAGATTTGTAGGTTTGAGTATCAGCTCTGCCCTTACTAACAGGACCTTGAAGAAGTTATTTAGGATTAATTTTCTCCTTTGTGAACCAATGGCAACACTAACTTCATCAAAGGGCTATTCTGAGGTGTGAATAATTTAATCCATGTAAATGACTTCAACTAGCATCCAGCCAACAAAGTGTGTGTTCAATACCCTGCGCTCCTAGAAATTTCCTAAATTTCTAAATTTTCTAAATTTGCCCATTTAGAAATCATGGAATCAGAGCTACAACTAACTTCAGCAATGATCTGAACACCTGATTTTGCAACTGAAAAAAAACTTAGGTCGAGATCGAAAGCTATTGGCCTGAGGTCACACAGCAAAACTGTCACCGAGCCAGGACCGTCACCTCGGCCATTCAGCTTCCAGTCTGGCGTCTCTTCCCCTAAAGCACACAACTTCAGGGCTGTACCATGCACCAATACACCGCGAGCTGTTTCATAGCAGATGTGTGGCAGTTCTGTCTGGCATAAACGTGTGTAGCTGAAACCTAAGTGATTTGGATGTGCCCAGGGGAAGGGGCGGAATAAATAAGGGTGAGCCTCAGGTTCCGGCGCAGATTGAAGAATCAAGCATGACTATCATGGGTCCCGCTCCTTTTCACCTTTGGATTCTCTGGGATTTACAGAGCTTTCACATAGGAAGCTGACTTCTCTGAAAGGTAGTGTGAGATGCATTCCCTGGACTCCATAGTGAATTGCAGCCGAAACAGCTGCTCGAGCCCCAGCCCTGTAGCTGCACACCCCCTTCAATCTTAAGGCTGACAGACAGCTGCCGGCAGCATGTATCTGCCAGCTCCTTCACTCCTCCAGAATAAGCAAATAGTCTGAGCCCTGATCTAAGAGGAGGAAAAACAACAGCAGAATCAGTAAAAACTCTGCCACCAACGCACACGCAACAGCAGTTTATGACGATGACAAAGAGGCACACAGTTGATGGAAAAGTCCATATTTATATTAAATAACTGTGTGAGTAAGTCCCTGGCTCCTCTTGAGCAGACGAGAAAATCTCTTATCAGGACTTTGCTCCCGCAATGCAGCTTCACCATGAATCATTTTCAACAGAGAAAAGCTGAGCTCTCTTTTAACGTTGGAAACAAAAATAACGAAAATAATATTACTTCAGATGGAAGAGATATCGTTACAGTTCAGTCAGTATGTATTTTCTACTCAAAAAGACTCTACGTGTGACTTAAAGAAGTCACCCCTAACGGTATTTTTTTCTTATGTGTTAAATAGGATTGACTGAATTAGATAATCTCGAAGTTTCCTTCATTCTGCATAATATTGTAACACTGGACTTAAAGGTTTAACGTTAAGTTGTACCAATACGTCTAATTGTATTTCTCTACGATCATTTACTGGCCCTGGTAGGGTTCTCGTTGGTCCAAAAATAGTCTCTAAGAAAATATTTTATGAGCTGAGGCAATTTTACAGAACTACTAAGAACTGTTTAGACTCTAGGGGTGCCTGGGTGGCTCAGTTGGTTGAGCATCTGACTCTTGATTTGGGCTCAGGTCGTGATCCCAGGATCATGGGATCGAGCTCCGCATTGGGGCCTGAGCATGGAGCCTGCTTGGGTTGATTCTCTATCTCTCTCCCTTTGCCACTCCCCAGTTCTAAAATAAAATTAAAACAAAAATAAAGATGAGTAATAAAAAGCAAGAGATGGGAAACAATGGAATAATAATACATTATATTAAAAATATTTTATAGGGGCGCCGGGGTGGCTCAGTTGGTTAAGCAACCGATTTCAGTTCAAGTCACGATCTCGCAGTTTGTGAGTTCGAGCCCCATGTCGGGCTCCGTGCTGACAGCTCAGAGCCTGGAGCCTGCTTCGGATTCTGTGTTTCCCCCTCTCTCTACCCTTCCCCTGCTCACGGTCTGTGTCTCTCTGTCTCTCAATAATAAATAAACGTTAAAAAAAAATTTTTTTAAATATTTTATGCAGAAGCTTCTCAAATACTTCTGTATATCATATTTTGTATAATCTTCACAAAACCCCAAGAAGTACATATTTTCTCTTTTACTTTCTAAAATTCTGTAATTCAGAGAGTTAATGGAACTTGCTAAGGACACACACCTTTAGCCACAGCCTAATACTTACGCCTTCTGATTTCAAGTCTAAATCTCCAACACCAGTCTATGTCTGCCTCCTGATGAGGGGATGGTATTCCGCAGTCAGATACGCACTTTTAATGATGAAATGGTAATGTTAAAGTCTCCATTTTAGTGACTCATTTCCAATACATCAATATAAATACAAACTAAATATAAATTGTTTATCAGTACAAACATATGCAGCAAAAGAATAAAACTAGTTCTAGAAGAAAAAAGAGAAAATTTGGATGAGAATGTTTCCTAATATGGATCCAAGAGAAATAATATTGGGAAGGAATAATATAGGAATTAAACTCTTTCTGTATTTTTCTAAAAAAATGTTTATCCCAAAAATGGGGGAAAATACCAAGAATTGGCCAAGTTGGCATGTGAGTGCCTAAGTATTTACATTATTCCTTATAGTTTTTCTATATCTTTGATCTATTTTACCAAATTTTTAAGAGAATACATAAGTGACTGCATGCCTGTTTCACAGCACTGTATCATCTATGACTTTGCACCTATGCTTCGAGAAAGATGTACCAATCTTAACCACTTCTACCTTCCATTACCTGAGTATCTGTGTGGTTTTCTTTTGTTGTATAGTTTGTGAGTTCAGATGAGAAGATTAAAAAAAAAGGCTGAGAGATCCTAATCATGAGGGATTAGGCAAATGAAAGATAAAATATGGAGTTATTCAATAATTTGGCTATTTTTTCCCTCTACAGAGCAATTAGAACAGAATAAATTTCTCCCATAGCCAATAATTATTACTGGATAATGAATACATGATTATACTCTTATTTATAATTTTCTATTTACTTGATTTTAATGAATTGTTATGCCCCTTTCCACGTATAATAAGGAACTTGGGAGGTTTCCCTTTGCAACTATTCAAAGTTTTGACTTGGGGAAATTATGATGCGTGAAGAAGGAAAAAAAATGGAAAAATTCTCCCAGTGAGTATTTACCTTTAGCAAAACAACTCTTTCTGTGAGCAGAGGAAAGATTTATTGCCAGACTAAGAAAAATGTTAAACACTGACAACTAGATCTATGATAGCTGTAAAGGACTGTGATATGATACTCATTTTCAGTCATGTAAAGGAGCCTATAATACTGGGATGAGAAGACTGCCCATTCATGTCTTGTAGATGACAGAAATTTATTTCTCACTATTCTGGAAGCTGGAAGTCCAAGATCAAGATGCAAGCACGGTCAGGTTCCAGAGGAGCCCTCTTCCTGGTTCACAATCAGAGCCTTCTCACTGGGTCCTTACATAGTAGGCAGGGTGAGGGATTCTTACAAGGTCTCTCATAAGGCACCAATCCCATCCATGAGGGTTCTACCCTCATGACTGAAGCACCTTCCAAAGGTCCTACCTTCTAATACTCTCTTTGGAGGTTAGGGTTTCAACAGTGAATTTTAGGGAGACACAAAAATTTAGGGAGACACAAAAAACAGTGAATTTTAGGGAGCCACAGAAAAGACGTTAGGCACATTTTTACACTTTTCTTTTCTGCTATCGTTTCTGGTACTCTCGAGTGTTAAAAAAGCAGTGGCGAGGTATCTGGCTGGCTCAGTTGAAAGAGCACGTGACTTGATCTCGGGGTCATGAGCTGGAGCCCCATGTTGGCTGTGAAATTACTTAAGTAAATAAAACTTTAAAAAAATGAGATACAATTTGTTGAGGTTCTATGAAGTATTTGAATTTCAACTCGTAATGCATTCATTCACTCTTACTGCTGAGAACATCTTTCAGTCTAATACCTGTTCTGTTCACCTATCGAATGTCTACCTATAACTCCTGTTTGTAATCAGGTTTTGGCAGTGGCCTTGTTTTCACCACAGTGCACAGCAACATTGCCAGATTCTGGTGGCCTGTCCGTTCCCACAGTCAATAATTCCTACTGGTCCATGAGCATTCTCCAATTTGAAACTGCTCATTACACCTGTAGGGGCCAAGGGCAGGCTGCCCCAAGACGCACCACTCTGGCATGAATACTATTTTGAGTTAAAAGCAATCAAAACACGGCAGATTCAGGAAAAGCTCCTTACCTCCCCCTTAACTGCCAGCTCACACCAGAAAGAGAACTATTAACAGAGATTCCTCTTTACCTAAGAAATGTATCTGCCTAACAGGGAAAACCTTTGTTTTCCAAACATCTCTTTTCATCTCTCTGCTAATGGTCTTTCTCCTTTTTCTATCCTCAGACCCCACCCCTCTTCCTAGCTCATAGAAGCATCATGTCGTCTCCCTGTCTTTGGAATTTCATATCTCTGTGGGTTCCAGGTACATACACCATGCAATCTGATTTTCTCCTGGTAATCTGTCTCATGTCAATTTGATTCTTAGTCCAGCTAGAAGGACCTTGAAGGGCAGAGGAAGTTCTTCTTCCCTGATACATCTGAAACAGATGATATTGCTGAAAAGTCTCCCAGCTCCTTCCACTCCCCCTGGTGTTGCAGCTTAACATTTAAATTTAAACCATTATCTTCCTTGCCCATTACCAGCCCTTTTTTCATCTCACATTTTTATCAAAATGTTCATCATTCGAAGACACACAGTCTTCAAGAACACCTCAAATCTACACTTTTCAGCCAAACCAGTATCTGATATCCCATATCTGCCAAACCAATACTCCTGGTTCTATGCTGACAACACCATTATGCAATTACTGAGAGGAAGGGCAACCAGTACCGAGTGTAGCCCTGAGAGCTTGAATACCTCGTATGATCATAGAGGTGCTCACAGGACGAATGAGGGAGACTCCTGAGAGAGCTTCCCTGTTGGCACAGGCCAGGGGGAAAGAAGGCAGCTCCTGTGGAAAGGATACACATGAGGAATTGGACCCCGCTTATCCTATCTTCCTCATGGAATGAAAGCCTTAATCTCCAAGAAAAGGGCAACAAACACTGTCTCCCATAGGTCACTGATGAAAATCCACGGTATCTTAAAGAAGGGAACAGAGAAGAAACTTTTACTGCTGGTAAAGAGGTGAGAATAAATACTGGAGCCAGAACGAAAACTGTGGCAGTGACTGTAATGCGTTCTAAGACTGAGCCTTGAGAAGAATGTCACAGAATGTCCCTGTAACTCCTACCATGAGGGTAACAACAATTAAGTAAAATCAAACTCTGAATACTGCTTGAGGAGCTGTAAGAAACACAGTCCTCTCAGGTACAGTATAAAAGGGAGAACTGAAGCTAAGGGGGGAGCTGACATTGAGACAAACCCTCCAGAAAATCAGCACCACCCCAGGATCAACCATCACTAGAAGAGTTAGAGGACTGGTGCATGGAAGGCAGCCAGAGTAATCACAGACCTCAAGCTCACAATGACTCTGCATGAATCATTACAAACCACACTATAGTCCTAGTAGGAGAAAAGCATGCTAATTTCTAGGAATAAAAACTATTTACATCAGTCTATGCTACCCTGCAAATGATACCTGGCTTTTTTTTTTTTTTAAAGAAAACAGAGTGCATACTAAAAGGAAAGAAAAAAATTAATACACTCCTGAAAGATAAAGAAATCAATAAAATTAGATTCAGATATGACGAGAGTTGTTGGCAGTCTATGACAAGGGATTTAAAATAACCATGATTGGGGCACCTGGGTGGCTCAGTCAGTTAAGCTACCAACTTGGGGTCAGGCCATAATCTCATGGTTCGTGGGTTCGAGCCCTGCATCAGGCTCTGTGCTGACAGCTCAGAGTCTGGAGCCTGCTTCAGATTCTGTGTCTCCCTCTCTCTCTCTGCTCCTCTCCCACTCGCATTCTGTTTCTCAAAAATAACAAACAATTTTTTTTAAATAACCATGATTAATATGTTAAAAGTTCTAATGTAGCAGAAAGATGACATGCAGGTTCAGATGGGTAACTTTAGCAGAGAAACAGGAACTGTAGGAAAGAATCAGATGGAAACGATAAATTTTTATTTTGCTTTGTTTTTATGGAAACCTTCTATGGATGATATGTGATAATAGTTTTCCCACTGCAAGTATTATTTTAGAGTTTCCTTCTGAAATGATTTTTAGGAAAAATAACTGGACATTTTAAAAAGAAATATAAGGTAATAATGGTACGGGAACTTTGCAATAAATATGCCACTTGAAGTTGTGAGCAAGGAAAAAACAAAAGGAAGATAATTGGGACAGAAAGGGGTTTGATTAATGGTATCTTCAAGCATATTAAATGAGCCTTGTAATAATCAATGATCTTCAGGTTTCAGGAAGAGGGAACACTAAAAATTCTACAGCTCCATACCACAGGTGAAAGTTAAAATTATATGTGTGTGTGTGTGTGTGTATGTGTATATATATGTATGTGTGTGTGTGTGTGTGTGTGTGTGTGTGTATATATATATATATATATATATATATATATATATGTATATGAATCATAAGACACACCCTTAAAGGGGATCATAATATGCACCTCCAAAATAGGCCACTTTGACATAAGGATTATTTTAAGCTGAAGACAATTGAGAAGCAGCAGATACAAGAAAGATACTCTGCCTTCCCCCTCTCTGCATCTCCATCTGTGAGGGAGCCCCCCACCCCAGTACCAGGAAGGGGAGAATGAATCATCATCAGAGATAACATGGAGTCTGAAGAAACAGAACCTTACTAAATAACCCTTATCTTCCATTAGTTTCCCCCCCCCCCACCCCATAGTTACCTTCCCACAACACACTGCCCCTAAAGGCCCAAGCCTTTGTTTTTTCACCGCTCCACAAATTCATTGCTTTTGTTACAATGCTTCTCTATATAAGCCCCTGGGTCTGACCGGTTTTTTGGATTTTCCCTGTTTTTCTGTGAAGGCCCCCATATGCATACATAATAAACTGTTTCTCCTGTCAATCTTCTGTCAGTTTAATTTATGGATTTCAGATCCAGAGCCTAAGAAAGTGAAGGAAAACTTGTTCCTCCTCTCCATCCTCCTTAGACTTTCATGAAATCTAACTTGCCATACTCCAGAATTGTCATTCAACATGTTGCTGTAAAAGTTTTTTTTTTCCCATTTCTCCAGAATAAGAATAAAAAAAAAAAAAACATACTGTAGGTCAAAGACAGTTCTTTCCTGAATCCTCCAGGGACCCCAGAGTTGACTGACCCTTGAAAATGAGACTTCTAAAGCTTCTTCAGTCCAGCGGACCTGAGTGAATACCCTGTGACACAGGAGGTAGAGAAGAACCTAATGCTCCCACTTCAATTCCCTGACTCTGACTGCAGAGAAACAGGAACCTGCTTTAATCAATAAAGAAAGTAGATTTTACCTTGAAGCTACCGGCTGTACGATAATATGGTGTGAAAGGTGACAGTGTGTTTTGCTTGGTCGTTTTCTGAATGGAACAGCACTTGGAGGATGACCATTTAACTCTTTTGTCATTTATTTTAAGCAGTAAATGGAGAGGTGAGCACACTGACTTTTTAAAAACTTTAAGCTGACCTCCTAGTGGCTCTATAAGGAAAAGAAACGGAAGGAACAATATAGCCAGAAGACTGAGTCATCCTGCAGAGAAAGCTTTCAAATGCAGTGTATTTGCCTTATTTCCCACTTTAAGAGCTGTGTAGTCTGAAGAAAAACAGACGACTGTAAGGGAAGACGCTATATAAAGCTGTTCTTTCGGGCTGTTATTTTCACAACTTATTTGCAAAAGAATGACATCCAAATCATATATATATGTGTGTGTGTGTGTGTGTGTGTGTGTGTGTGTGTGTGTGTGTGTGTGTTGTGTATGTACATGTCTGATAGATCATATACATATGCTAAAACCCATATTTGTGTATTATACCAGCAAATTAATTTATCATGCTTTTGTTTTCATTTCCATTTTCAAATGTAATGGTTCAGCTAAGTGCCTTCTGTTTTTATTCATATTCTCTGACTGTGAAAGTGATTAGCTGGATCTATTTTCTTCTAAGACATGAAAATTTTATGAAATCCAAACATATGTGAGAAATGTAAACACACTTGTATTGACTAAGGACTATAACCAAGGACTGAGCTCTGATATGAATTCTTTTTTAAAGTGCATTATAGTTTTAAAACATCTACTCATGTGTAACATTTCATGAATCCTCACCGTCTTATGAGGTAGATATTGCTAGAATTCTTATCTGATAAATGGAGAACCCCCAATACAGAGAGTTAGTGATTTTGTCACATTTTAGCAAGTGTATAGCTGGTGATAAACCATAAATCCATTCACTCAGAAGACTACAAGTAGTTATTTTGTTTATATATAATTCTGAGCACTAGAGGAAAAAGAAAACTAAGGCATAATGTCAGTATTAAGGAGAAACAGAATAGTGAGGAGACAGACAATTAAGAAAATACAGCATTGTTGTTAGCTACAAAGTACAGAATGCTAATGAAAATACATTTTTAAAAAGGCAGCTAATCCAGTTTAGGTGTGTGTGTGTGTGTGTGTGTGTGTGTGTGTGTGTGTGTGTGTGTCTCAGGAAGGGCCATCAAAAGGGAGATGATTAAAATTTTAAGGACCAATGAGGTTAGTTAGGTGAAGGACTGCACAGGACAATCAGTCTAGCAGCATCAGTACATAATGAGAAACAGTTTTCTGCACAATCAGAGAACCACAGGATCCATGAGTGGCTATACGAGACTGAAATGGCAACTAAGGAGATTATGGATATGTGCAGCCAGATTATGGAAGATCTTTATAGAAAGCTGAGGAGGTTGAAAGGTAGTCTAGCACAATGGGAAGCCATGAAGATATTTTAATAGGTACATAACATTCTTAGATTTGTTTAAAAAAACACTCTAGTGACAGTTGGGAGAAGAATTTGGAGGTGGGGAAAGACTGGAGGCAGGTGAATTAAGAGGCGGAAAGCAGTTCACGGTCTCCACTAAGGACAGTGGGGATGCTGAGTAACAGTAGGGCACAGAAGACATAAAGGTGAATTCAGAACTCAGGACAACTCCAGACTTTCAGACTTGAGCCACATGGCGGATACTAAAGGGAAAATATCGATGGAGTTCAGTTTTGGATATGCTGTATTTGCATGTTCCAAGGGACATTCAAGTAGAGCTAGATATAAGAATCTAGAGGCCAGAAGCCAGACTAAAACTATATTTTATGTGAACATAAGTGAGGAAAGAAGATTACATTCATCAGACAGAGTATTAAAAGTGAGAACAAGAAATATCTGAAGATAAATCTCTGGAGAAGAATAACATGAAAACAAACCTGAGAAGGAGACAGATTTTGGTAAAAACCAAAAAGAAAACAAACAAACAAACAAAAAAATCCCAACTGGAAAACCAGTGAAGGACTCAGTTTTAAGTACAGGGAGTAGTCAAAGGGACCAGGTACTACAGCGAAGTCAATTCATTCTTGATAAATGGTACCAGACGACACTAGGGAAAGCACTCTTAGTAAGGAGGTTCAGATCGAAGTGTGTATCAAGATTGATTTGGATGTGAGCCACCAGGGCAAAACGAAAACTACTAGCACAGACAACTTTTTGGAAACTTGGGTGAGAAGGAAGGAATGACATTGACTAGTATAAAGCAGAAATACAGGGCTAAGTCTTTAACTCTAGCTTCCTGTGTTCTACGACCTGTTTGTGTGTGTGTGTGTGTGTGTGTGTGTGTGTGTGTGTGTGTTTGAAAACCACGATTTTTATAACCTATTCCGATTATTTCTTCTGAGAAGATTAGTTTAGCTGGTGAGAAGTTGGTGCTAATGAGGTGAAAGTTCTCCCTCAATCAAGGTGGCACTCTTGACCCAGCTGATGGCCTTGTAAATGTGCACCTTTTGACTAAACGGAGAAAATGAGGACTGTGGGAGGCTCAGAAACCTCATTATCATCATGTGCAAACTATAGGTCATAGATCAGTAGTATCCACTCTGCATAAAAGAATAGGCCTCTTAATGGTGATGGATATAGTGTAAGCCTTCAGAGATGCTAAATGCAAACACAAGAGATGTGCCATAGTCCCAGGTTTTTAACCCCAATTTTCATAATGGCAGGACTAATGAAGGCAACAGTGTAAAGTATTCACTGGTACCCTCCTATCATTTTGTTGCCCAAATCCCATAAACTCTTAGACCACACTTACCCTAAACTTCTCCTTCAGACAATACATATTTATTAAACCTGTCCTTTATTCCAAGCAAAGAAGTGCTCTGAGACCTTACAGATGGAACCATTCTTGCCTTCAAGGAGCTCTCACTTTGTCAACAGAAGAATTGTAATACGCTTGGCTTGGCATATCCTCCTCTATGTGGGAACAGCTGCCATCCTTCCAGTGTGTGTTTGGGCATCGCTTCTTTCCGGGATCTTTCATGCTAAGGTCAACAGTGGAAGCTACCCTCCTCCTGCTCTCTCACAGTGCCCTTCACATATTCCTGTCAGAGCCCTTGCCATGCTCTACAGCAACAGTCAAGTGTCCGGCCACCTTGTTAAAGCATGGTCTCCCCGGAGGCAGGGGTTTTCTTGTTGATGCTTCTTTCCCAGAAAGCAACCTCATACAACTCAATTCTTGATACAGGATGTTAAGTGCGTCCTGAGTATAAATGGCTATATATGTAACACAACGAAAAATGTGTCATAGAAGAAACGAAAGCAAAGTTATATAAGAGGTCAGGAAAGAAAGTATGAGTAACATTTCACCTGGTCCTAGAATTAACCAGATTTGGATGTGCAGAAACGGAGTGAGGGAGGTACTGCATGTAGAGGAATTAGTGTAAGGAAAAGCAAACATTTCACAGGGGCTTTCGGAGATAGTGAGTAAAAGAAGCTCAAGGGATAAGACTGAGAAGAGAAATTAGAATCCAACTCTGGAGAACTGTATATATCAAGTCCAGGATTTTTCTCACTCATCTCCACAGTCACATTCACGTACAAATTTACCCCTACAGCTATGAGAACAGACAAGTCTTTATATTACCATAATAATGACAAATAAAAGAGAAGTCGGACCAAACTTTGTCCTTAATAGTCACCATTTTTTTTTTAATTTTTAAGCTTATTTATTTTGAGAAAGAAAGAGCACAAGAGGGGTAGGAACAGAGAGAGAGAGAGGGAGAAAGAAAGAATCCCAAGTAGGCTCTGCCCTGTCAGCACAGAGCCCGATGTGGGGTTCAAACTCATGCACCATGAGATCATGTCCCGAGCCAAAATCAAGGGTCGGTTGCTCAACCACTGAGCTACCCAGGTGCCCCAAGACATCCATTTTCATATAAAGCCTCTATGAGCTTGCAACTTATGGACTTAGGTTCAGAGATGGTCCACGGAAGGATGGGAATGTTAAGTCAAGGAGTTTCCATCAAAGAGACACTGGGTGGTTCAGTCATTTGAGCATCTGACTCTTGGTTTCAGCTTAGGTCATGATCTCACAGTCCATGACATTGTGACATTGTGACTGACAGTGCGGAGCCTGCCTGGAATTCTGTCTCTCCCTCTCTCTCTGCCCCTCTCCCACTTGCACTCTCTGTCTCTCTCTCAAATAAATAACCTTACAAAATTTTTAAAAAGACTATTCTCAGACTATGATTACAACATGTATGTTGAAAGGTACAGCGGAGGTAAAAGACATGGCTTATTTTACTGATGGGTACACTACTTCCGAGTTCTTGCTACGGGGCTCCCATCTAACCCTGGTCATTTGTATGGTGACTTGGTTATAGCAAAACTCTCAAGCATGGCATACACTGCCACCAGTCCCTAAGAAGGCCAATCAGGCACTGAGTCACTTCGGTTTAGATGGTGGCTACGAGACGAGTAATTTGCTCTTGTAGGCTGGGGATATCATTTGGGGCCGGGAACCACATATTCCCAAAAGGACCATGAATTTTTGGGTTTCTAAGAGATCCATCTATCTTTAGTTGACTGTGTTTGAACAGCATGCAAATGCAAGCAGTTTCCTTGGTGGGACCACTCCAAAAATACTATGAATATTCATCTGAAATTTGCTTAAAATATTGTCAAGGAAAAAAAAAAACATGGCAGGATAAATTAAACAAGAACACTGGAATGTTGATAAATGTTTATATAAGAATATATGTGTTGATATTATAGAATATTGATACGGTGGTTAATATATTATCTTCCTCTTTTGTATATGCTTAAAAATTTTGAACTAAGAGTTGTTTTATAAAAGCAATATAATGGAATGTTTGGATTCTACCAAGCAATTCACAGTATGCTAGTGTTTCCCCAACCCCCTGATGACATATCACTAGCTGTGGAGTTCTGGGCAGTCATTGTACACTAAATATACAAAAGAAAGGAAACTTAGCCCACTTTTCTCTGTGTGGAACTACAGAAAAAGAGCTGGACTGATCAGTGGCGGGCGGGGGGGGGGGGGGGGGGCGGGGCACCTGGGTGGCTTAGTCGGTTAAGCATCCAACTCTTGATTTTGGCTCAGGTCATGATCTTGTGATTCATGAAATCAAGCCCTGTGATGGGCTCTGCACTCACAGTGCAGAGCTTGCCTGGGATTCTCTCTCCCTCTCTTTCTGCCCCTACCCCACTCATTCTCATTCTCTCTCTCTCTCTCTCTCTCTCTCTCTAAGTAAATAAACTTTAAGAAAAAAGAAAAAAAGAAGAAAAAAAGAGACGGACCAAGGCTGCAAACCAAATATGCCTGTAATAGACATGATCTGTTTAGTCACTATCATGATACACGTCACTGTAGGAACAACAGTGGACACTTCCCTGCACAGACCTGACAATCCACAGCGAAATACTAAGTACTAGCGACTTTTTCTTTCCACTAGTCAGATAAGGTTGTGAAACTGAGAAATAGTATTATATAACATCCCTGCCTGCATTAAGTCTTTTGTGTAGAGGCTAATTCATTTGTCTACCCCTGGAAAGCAGTATTGTTTCAATCACATGACGGTGGCAAGTTTTAGGATTATAGTCATTTCTCAGCAATGCCCCTGGCCAAATGTACAGTAATAGAATCCATCAGCAGGGGTCATAATGATTGCATCCAACCACCCTGTCCTCTCACAAGTGCTGGATTTAAGGAGCTCAGAAAGTCCAAATCAATTATACAGTCTAACAAAATACCAGCAAGGCAGTCTAGATAAAACAACCAGCAACAGCTTTAAAAGCACCAATATAGAAAGCCTTGTATAAGGCTTCTGCCTGCGGTGGGGAATGGGAAATGGGAAACGGAGCCTAGGGCGAGAACCTGGCCCTGGCTCTACTCTGATTCTTGCTGCGTCTTATGTCTGTTTTTGGTCGATAAAGAGGTCATAATCTTATCTTCTCTGTGTTCCCATCTACTTTCTCTACCTATGGGAGCAGCTTCCACAGAAGACATTTCTTTGGCAATGGCGTGCTGACCCTGTGTGCATACTCTCCTGCTGGATCTTCCCAGGCTCTGTTAAGACAAGCCTGTTTCCCCTTCTACTAGCAGCCATACTTAGTTCTTTGTTTGTGTTCCTCTTTACCTTTTGAGTAACCCTGAGGTTAATCTTTTTTTCTGGAATTTCCAAATGATCCTTTTACTTGTGGGCTTTAGCAGTGTGGACAATCAGTAGACGTGATGGTTCATGAATACCACAACTCCCCAGGTATGAGGCATTTTAGTCCGATCAATGATCTGATCACTCCGAGGCTATTGGGACTTCCAGCCAATATGCTCGCTTTGTCAATGGTGATCTGCAGTCATCACTGGGAGGATGTTCTACAATCAAGATGGCCTATTAGAGTTCTTTCATCCATTTGTTAAAGCCATATGGTTATAAATGTGGTCTGTCCACTGTGGTTAGCAATGGCCATGCTAGGGGCACAGGAACACTCCTATCCAAATACTTGGTAAGGTTTATTAGAGAAATTTACAGACAGGTAAGGAGCCAAGCATATGAAATCCTCGAAGCCTGCACTAACTCACAGAGGCAAGTACTTAAGCCGGGCACAGCTGGATTCACTGGAGAGTGGTCCTAGAGACAGCGGGGAGGTTGTCCCTCCTTGACTATGTAACAGTAGGAGCTTCCTGGCTAGGAATAAGACCTTTTCAAACCTGAGTTTAGTTAGATAAATCTGCATACTAATGCTCTTGGTATCAGCTAAGGGCTATGAGCTCTCATTAACTAACTCAGTCCTGCTGCAAGAGCTCACTGAAAAGCTTCCAGGAGGCGAAAGGCAGAGAATCTTACAGAACCAAAGGAACAGAAATATTTATCTATCCTCACAACTGCCTGTTGTTTCATTAGTTTCTTATACAACTGTCTTCATACTCCTTGTGTAGGAATTACTTGGAGGTCTTGTTAAAAATTTCAAAGTCTGAGCTCAATCTGAATCCTACTAAATCTGACTATGGTCCGACAGAGCCCAGAACCCTGCTATTTTAACACAAGACCCTAAAGATACATAGGGACACTGAAGTCTGAGAACTACTATTCCAGACCAGTGTTTCTTGAATGAATCCAGTCACCTGTCAAAAGACAGATTCTCATATCTCATTTCAGACCTACTGAATCAGATCCTCTAAGGGGATTTCCACCGATCAGGGACTGTATCTAATTCACCTTGGTATTAATTCTAGCCCAATGCTCACCATATAGTAAGCATTAAAAATATTAACTGAATTGTGGCTGGAAATACAGTTGGGAGGCTATTTTAAGAACGTACTTAAGAAACAATGAAAAAAATTAGAAAATGTAGTTTGTTTTTCAAACAGTAGAACTTTACTTTCCCAGAAGATATGACTTAAAAGGAAGCAGAATCAAAACAGGACTGATCTTAGGAGTTAAAAAAAATAATTTCAAGGAGAAAGATATTAACTTAATTATTTAGTAAGGAAAGATCATGTAAGGCAGTGGCTGGGAGCATGTCACCAACACGAAGTTTCCTGAGCATTGAGAGTCAGTCTGAATCACAAGCTAAGGTGGGGTCCAATCATCCTTGACTGCAAACTGAGTGAACCTGGAGTGACTGAAGAACTTCCAGTGAGCCTGAAGTATGGTATGAGTGACTGAGGGTGATTGGTCTGGTTTACTCTATGGGGGATGTGCTGACAAGAGGAAGGAGACAGCCAGGACAGGCAGTAACTTGAACAATAATGATTTAGAGAAAATGCTTTGAGTGTATTTGTGAATCAAAGGAAGAAAGCAGCTGACAGAGAAATTACGGAGCCATAAGTTAATGTAGTTGAGGAGAAAGGATTAGGTTGAGGGGACTGAAGAATTTTTGAGACTAGAAGAATGTCTGTTGTTTATTATTACAAGACCTTTGCCATAATACCCAGTGTGGAACCATGGGCAAGGTCCTTCTGTGAACTCCCTTAGGCCAAGGTTTACATTTACCAAATTGAAATGGACCTTCATGACCTTTATCTCAACAGATCAATACTCTCAGGTGTCATCTGTGATCCTATTGCTATATTATAATGGGAAAGATGAACCCCAGTTTCTCCCGAACTTCTAGGGTACCCCTTGCCTATGTCATCGACCGCTAGGTCTTCACAGGACAGCAGTCAGTGTAGGAGAAAGAAAACCTTCCCCATGTGGGAAGTACCGGGGTCATTTTTGTCATAATTTCTGTGTAGAGCAGTTAACCGAAGTTTTCAGGAAGGAAGGACATTTAAATTTGAAACCAGAAGAATTAGTAGACATTAGCTAGTCAATGAAAAGAGGGGGGGATTATTCCAGAAAGTGGAATGGTAAATGCAATTTGCCAAGAGGGAGGGTGGTGTTTTTTAATAATTAGAAGTTTAGTGTGGTTGTAATAAACAGTGAGCTCCGTGGTGCAAGATGGGTGCTTCCAAGGAAGTAGAGGAAGAAGCAGACACTGCAGACACCAAACACTGAAAGTTTGGATTTGTATTTTTAGAAAAATATCACTTGAATTGTAATACAGAACACAGACTGAAGAAGAAAGTAGCTGGAATCAGGGAGAGGAGAGTTCTGTTGGTATGATCCAGATGAGGAAACATGATGGCCTGAATCCCTTCAGAGGAAGGAAGAGTAGAGAAATGTCAATCAATTAGAAAGAGATTTGAGGGAGGTGGAATTATCCTCCTCTTAAAAAATCTGCCTTTCCTGGAGTTCCTGGGTGGCTCAGTCAGGTAAGCATCCAACTCTTGATTTTGGCTCAGATCATGATCTCATAGTTTGTGAGTTCAAGCCCCATATGGGGCTCCTCCCTGACAGCAAGGAGCCTGCTTGGAATTCTTTCTCTTTCTCTGCCTCTCCCTCCCACCACCCTCCTCTCAAAATAAATAAAGGAGCATTTTTTAAAAAAAAAAATCTGCCTTTCCTATAGTAACTTTCCAACCACATTTCCAGCACGTCTCTTCTCACAACTTCCTAATTTCTTCCTAAGAAAGGAGTAGCTAACATTGCTGGTCAAAGCTTAAGATCGTAAATTAACCATATTTACTAGTGATTAAAATTTTTATGCCTTGATGAACAAGAGTTATGATGTGTTTTCAACTTTACCTTCTGCCTCCATAAGATATGCATAAGAGCCTGGGTCTCTGGGGGAAAGCCAGCAAATCTTATCCATATGATGGAATTCAGAGCCCCTTTTGAGATTCAGTCGTTATTCTGCTTCCTTACAGACATGTCTGAATGTACATACCTCAACTGAGATCTAGGAAAAGAGGTATGAATTAGCAACAAACAGTTTGATGAAATTTTCACAGAGGAGTCCTATTCTATGGTTTGAATGAAGATTGTTGGGGACTTACGTGAGGATCTGTCACTCTTTGGTCAGATGGCTGATGGAAACCATTTCCTCTGCAGTCCCAGGCATTTTAATGGGTGAAGGAGTAAGAGACTTCACTTAAGCTATGACTCTTCAGTCTGCGTGCATCTGAGAAATTCTCCATGGAGGGTGGGAGGGAGACAAATGTTAGGTATTTGCCCAACTGTCAGTTGATAAATCTCAGTCAGGGTAGACAGGTTTATATTGTCAAAATAAACCCCAAATGCTGGCAGCTTAACACATAGAAAGTTTATTTCTTGATCCTGTTCTAAGTCCACTGTAGGCTGTTGGGGAGTCTGCTCACCACAGTTGCTCAGGGCACAGGGATATTAACATTGTATGTTCGCACGTGCTTCCCAGATCACTGTGGAATTGAGAGGGGGATATGATGAATCCCTCACTGACTTTCAAAGGATCCAGTGGGATACATGTCAGTTCCCCTCACATCTCGTTGTCCAAAGAAAGACTTAATTTCAAAATATGGTGTGGAAATGCAGTCCAACCCTGGGCCTGGAAGGTAGAAATCTGGAAGCACTTGAACATCACTAATAATTGCCGTGTGATAATTTTTCCCATTGGCTGTCGATTCTTTTGTCCATGCTCACATGACTAACAAACCTGGAGCAGCCAAAAAATAGAAGAGTAGTTTTCAGTGAACGAAATCCTACCCTTAGCTCCTTTTGATACCTTAGAGGTAGAATCAAATATAGTTAATCACTGATTATAAGGTAGGAGAGACAGAGGAGTAATTCAGGAAAACTCTTAGGTTTGTGTCTTGGAGAATCTAGTAGGTTGCGCCATATTGAGCATAGAATCAAGGGACACGGTGGTCCACAGCCCCATGCAGCTTCTTCAAATTCTGTATCTCATGTTACAATGCACCTCCAAATATTGCCACATTACATCACAAACCCCAGAATGGGAACTATTTATGACTTTTAAAATTGCGGTACACATAGTACTTAATAATACAGAAAATTAGCTATAAACATTTTGAAACATTTACAGCATATTTTTTTACAGGTGTAAAATTTCTTAAAGAAAACGACAGGTGCTATTTCATCGGAAGATCAATGACTACCATGTAAGATTACATGATTGCCTCTCTCCCCACCCAATGTCAGCCTGCCCCAGCATTGCGCACCCAATTTTAGTCACATTATGCATTTGAGACCATTCATAGAGACAGAGAACATGAGAGGAAGTGAAGGTTTGGGGAAGGAAACAAGTTCAGCTTTTGCAAACTTGAACACCCGTTGCCTATGAAACATCTGAGTGGAAATGTCAACGGGCAATGAGCCATGTGGGTTTGAATCTCAGGAGAGAGATCTGAGTTAGAGATACATATTTAAGCATCACCAGCATATAGATTGTAATGGAACGATGGGAGTTAATATTCTTCTTTCTTCCCCCACATCCAGACTTCTGAGTGTTACCATGTCTCTTGGGGCCTTTAATAGATTCAAAAAGTTCTCTCTTAAAGGAACAATCGTAGTTTTATATTCCAAGTCATAAAACTTACGATTCTTTCTGCTTCTTATGCATAACTGATCAGTCAGAGGCTGAAATATTATTACTTTGAGGTGACAGTGTAGTCCTATGTGAAATCAAATCACAAGAGAAAGTTTTATCTAAGTGCCCAATCAAGAAAATTTCCAGGATAAGCTTTTTAGTCATAGAATATTTTTGAAGTGTTTGCCTATGTAATACTGAGGATAAATAAGAAAGTTATTATATAAATGTGGCTTATTTGATAAAACTGCTCTTTAAGAACCAGCAGTACACAGAAACTAATAAAGGTATTTATGTCCCTCAAACATTTGTCTTGATACACCCTGCTTAGAAGCAATTTAACTCTAACCATCTTTAGAAGTCTCCAACAAATACTCTTTGCTTGGTTTCACTTCTGGCTACACATTCAGGCATATCAGCCTCTATGGAGGGGCACTTGTACCCCAATGTTTATAGCAGCACTCTCAACAATAGCCAAATTATGGAAAGAGCCTAAATGTCCATCAACTGATGAATGGATAAAGAAATTGTGGTTTATATACAGAATGGAGCACTACATGGCAATGAGAAAGAATGAAATATGGCCCTTTGTAGCAACGTGGATGGAACTGGAGAGTGTGATGCTAAGTGAAATAAGCCATACAGAGAAAGACAGATACCATATGGTTTCACTCTTATGTGGATCCTGAGAAACTTAACAGAAACTCATGGGGGAGGGGAAGGAAAAAAAAAAAGAGGTTAGAGTGGGAGAGAGCCAAAGCATAAGAGACTCTTAAAAACTGAGAACAAACTGAGGGTTGATGGGGGGTGGGAGGGAGGGGAGGGTGGGTGATGGGTATGGAGGAGGGCACCTTTTGGGATGAGCCCTGGGTGTTGTATGGAAACCAATTTGACAATTAATTTCATATATTGAAAAAAAAAAGAAAAAGACAAAAAAAAAGCTTCTATGGAAAACATCAGTACTCAAGGTGTGTGTGTGTGTGTGTGTGTATGTGTGTGTGTGTGTGTGTGTGTGAAAGAAAGAGATCAGACCTCCCATCTTTTACATTTCACCAATAAATATTCTTTACATCAATGAAAGAAAGAAGAGAAAGAGGAATAATCAGAGATAAGATGGGGCAATATTCACGCCTTGAACTTCATCATCTTTGGTAATTATGTCTACTATTTTAGGGGAGGAGAGAAATAATTAATCTCTGTTTGACTATTCTTTATGCATCTTGTCTTCTCTAATAATATTCTCTTGCCAATTTATATTCCTCCCTCTTAAATATTTAAAAGCCTTCTAATTTTCCATCTAGTATGTACCTAGGCAGATGCAGCATGTTTAATTAAATGAATTGCCTTTACCTAGAGTTTATAATAGGTTTTTTTCTAACTGCTTCAGAAAAATCTTGCAAAAACAGGTTATTATAAAATGCTAAATTGAGTTTCAGAGTTAGACAAGGTATCTGGAGTTATATTTATTACTGTGACAATGCAGTTCCCAGTACTATCCGTCATCTTATCTCTCCACTTTAGAGGATGTGAATTAACAAAATAGATTTGTAACTATTTGTGGAAATTGAGAAAAACAGATTGTTGAAACTATAAAAGCTCTTAAGAAATTTTCAAGTCCAAAAACTATACGTTTTTCCCTCAAAATCTGAAGACATAAAATCACAGGGAAACATAGTGACATAGACACTATACACATAAGAAAAGTATGTTACTGAAGGACAGAGTTTGTATGCTTTAATCAATGTTTTTTCCCATTATTCTATAAAAGAATATTTGACATCTGATGAGGACTTTGTTTCCTCTCAATAAATGAAAACTCGTTCTTATCAAAAACCTGTTTTGTTGTTAAAATTTTTCCTCTTCTATTGTCAACCTTTTAGATTATAATCCTTAATCTGCTAAGAAAACACTCAACTGTACTGTGAATACATATAATTTTTTTCATCTTGCCCAGAGGGGGTCAGGAGGGAGCTTGTTAAGGTGAGTTTGGAAATCAAGATACACCAGCTTATCACTTGCTCTTAGCCTGTCTCTCAAGTAAACCAACAGGGAAAAGGGTGAGTTTTTTGCCGTGTCTTTGTTCTAAATTTATACTGACTACTGATGATGCTACTTTCTCTTCTAAGCGCTACAGGCTAGAGACCTACTGTAAAACTATTTATTTCAGTCAACAACATGAAATTTTCATGTCATTTTTGGGATCCACGTTTTCTTTCTTAAAACAAAAAGCAAAGGGGCGCCTGGGTGGCTCAGTCGGTTAGGCGTCCGACTTCGGCTCAGGTCAAGATCTCGCGGTCCGTGAGTTCTAGCCCTGCGTCGGGCTCTGGGCTGATGGCTCAGAGCCTGGAGCCTGCTTCCGATTCTGTGTCTCCCTCTCTCTCTGCCCCTCCCCCGTTCATGCTCTGTCTCTCTCTGTCTCAAAAGTAAATAAAACGTTAAAAAAAAGATATTTAAAAAAAAAAGCAAAAACAAAACAAAACCATCATGTTTTCCTATCTTCGAACTTCTTTCTAAGTGGGCCATGATGTCTGCCAATAACAATTTCTTTCAGTTTTTATGTGTCTGATGAAGCATTTTGTCTTTATTTTTAAAGGATATTTTCTCTGGACACAGAATTTTCAATTAATAGATTGTTTTTCCTGTAATCACCTTAACAATGTTCCATTGCCTATCTTGTGGCTTGCCTTTCTAATAGAACATTTGTAGTTAATTCTTTGTTTCTCTTTTTCTCTGGCAGCCTGTGATAGTTTTTCTTCATCACTGACTTTCAGGAATTTTACCTTGGATTTTATGTGGTACAATTTTGCTTCTATTCTGTTTGAATATCTGAATATTCTATTTGAATATTCTGTTTGTTTGAAGTTCTTGGATTTGTGTGTTTAGAGTTTCAATCAAGTTTGGAAAAGTTCTAGCCATTAATTCTTCAAATATTTTTCCAACAGTCTTCCAATTCCAACTTACTTGTTAGACTGATTGATATTTTCTGAGACATCACTAAGTCTGTTCAGTTTTTTTTTTCTATTTTTTTCCCTCTCACTGCTTCATTTTCATAGTTCTCTTGCTATCTTTAAGCTAATTCATGTTGCAGTTTTTTTCTGCGGTGTCTAATCTGCTAAAAAGCTCATCCAGCAGAGTTTTTGCATTAAATACTGTATCTTCGATTATCAGAGGTAGCACTTGCCTTTTTTACGTCTTCCATTTCTCTTATGTTCGTATCCTCATTTAATTCTTAATCATATTTTTATAACATTTTTAAAGCATTTTCCTGCCAATTGCTTTATTTCTCTCCTTTCTGTGTTTCTTTGTATTGACTGAATTTTCTCCTGGCTATGGTTCACATTTGCCTGTTTATTTATATGTCTGGTAATTTTTTTTTTTTTTTTTTTTTTTTTGATGCTTGACTTGTGATGTTGCTGAGTGTCTGGACTTCATTGTTTTCTTTATAGTGTACGGAATTTTGTCTTGGCTGGCAATTATGTTATTTGCAAACTAGCTTTATAGTTTCAAAGTTTGCTCGGAAAAGATCTCTAGCAGTTTTTAATCCATAGCGATTTTAGCCATCCTTGTAAGGCTTTACCCTTCTGAGATTTCTATTAAATGTCCTGGTGCTCCAGAGGGATTTTCTTCTCAGGATAAACATGAATGTGTCCCAACCCTGTGTGAGCTTCAGGAATTGTTAAGCTTTCAGCTTCTTTGACATTCTTTACATGGCTTCATAGGCTTTCACCCTAGGCAGGCACAGCTTTATTATTCAGTAACAGATCCAAGGGGACCCTGTGCAGATTTTTCTTCTGTAGAGCTGCCTTTATTTTGCAGTAAACAACTTTTGAAATTCTCACTGACTTATTTTCTTAAAATCAGACCTTTGTTTTCTCAACTCAGTAAGTCCCTAGGGCTCTGCTTGGGGACCCCTCTCTGCAGGACCAAAGTGACTCCACTTTGAAATTTGGTACAAGCATAGAGCGACCTCTTTGTTTGTCCTCTCTTAAGGATCACAGACCTGTGTCGTCAGTTGTCTAATAGCTGAACATAGTCTAGTTTTTTAATCGTTTATGGTAGAAAGACAACAACTTTATTACTTTATCATGGCATCAGTATCATCAATATCGTCATTTTTCCACGCAGTTTCAACCAATGTGCTGCCCAAAGCTTTAAAAATGCAGTATCTCTTAGAACACTCCATAATGCTTATAAAATTTTGGACCAAGATGTTGGCCCTACATTTTTATCCAATTTTTTTATTCTCATCAGAAGGCATGAATAGATAATTTTCAGATAGTAAACAAGACACATTCTGTCCTCCAATGTGCCACAATCAATTTATTGACTGGTCTGTCGACAATGCCCCATCATACCACCAGAAAAATAACCAAGTCTGAACATGAGAAGACATGACAACTATATCAATGCCTGACCTACAGACTTTTTTAAATACCTTCAGTTATACTCTCTCCTCATTTCTTAAGGGTGAAAATGTGAAGTAGCAATCTTAAGACTGCTAAAACATTGTGTTTCTCATCACAGAGCAACTTTATATGAGTGTTAAATTTCCAGAGGAAATTAGACAGGGGCTAGTCTAAATGAGCAAAGATTTAGTGGCCTAATTATATGTTCTCTGAGAAAGAGCCTCTTCCTGCCTTGAAATGAGGAATTAATTCTTTGTTTATTTTCGGTAGAGGCAACAGAATTGGAGAGGAAACGAAAATGTAATAGAAGCCAGTAGTAGCCCACATATAAGAGACTTTCTTCGCCAACCCTGTTTTATTCAACCTTCTTCTGGAATGGCTACAAAATTTCAGAAAACCGTAACAACACCCATCATAAAGGGACAGAAATTATTTCCGAGCACATCACCATCATAGCGGTAGTGTGTCAGCTGTAACTTCCACCAGTAGAACCTTAGGTGTGTGAAAATTAGGACCTTCGTTTCTTGGTTCCTTCCTCTAGGCATTTATATAGTGGTTCCCCCCCCCCCCCAAATGATTCTTTCCTGCTACATCTCCTATGGCCTTTACTGTGAATTATAACAGTATTTCCACATTGTGGATGTCCTCCATTTATATACACTGATGTCAAGTATTACAAGGAAAAATGACAGCGATGTATTAATATACAACTTCTCTAAATTCTCTAGATACCTCTCTTTCTACAAACTCTTGCCAAGGGACATTAACTCATTTTAGTGTTTGTTTTGAGATCTGTAGCTATCTATATCTACATCTATGTATTTTTTTGTCCCCCAAACAACTAATCCAAACCTGTCCCTTTGAGGCACTGAAGAAGATGTTGTTTTCCAAATGTAATTCAGTATGTGTTCTTGCCAGATTTAGGCGCAGGTAATTTGGAAAAAGATAAAGTCTTGAACAATCTATCTCATCACCTTCAATGTGTTCAAATTTTTAAGGAAATCTGTAAATATATGATCTGCACTTTTTTTACTCTCCGTAAGTTCTACTTTGCATTCCCCAACCTGCAACAATCATCTTATTTTAAATCACTTACACACTGACAGTATTGTAGAAGCCCTGTAAGTTTACATGATAAATACAGAACTGAAGACAGATGAGATAAATGGGGGGAAGGGCAGTGAATAAAGGGAAGGAGAGAAAGAGAAACCAAAGACATTTGTAGGTGGAAACATAGAGAATCTGTAGAAATTGGTGTCAAAACTTCAAAAGATGTGAATATGTGTTTATGCTTCTTTTAAATATGCAGTTTTGCAAAAGTAACCATCAAAGGCTTAAGAGGTAACATTTGATATTCTTCATAGAAACGTTCAGTTCTTGAAATCATTATGGCTTTCTTCTGTCCATTAACATATACCCAATGTTCTAGCAATGACTCCATTGATTTAAACCGCTGGCATGAGAGACTGCAGCGACCATCTGTTGTCACTGTATATCATTTGTTCAGCAGTCATATTTGTCAATCATTAAATTAGCAGCATAAACAACACAGACTTTGATAAAGGAAATGTCACCAGATTTTACAGCATTACAAGACAAGTGTAAGGAAAAACACCGAGAAATACAAACTTTCTTAGGTAAAAGAAAAGGCAACGTAGGAGAAAATGAAAAGTAAAATAAATTTTAAGCTTCTATAAAAGGAGCAGTCTCTTTGATATAAAAAACGTTGCAATCTAAAGCCTGTATTTGAAGACCTTACAAAAACAAGACCAAAAATTAATTTTAAAATAAAATCTTGAAACAATAACAAAAAATACTGAGAATAAAGTACACGTGTAATCAGTATTTAGCAATATGTGTTATGGCTTAGGACTGCACTACAACTTAGTATCTATTGCAGATTTCTGTCCATTTGACCATCCAGAGTCATTCTCTGTCATGCACTAGCTGGGCTCCATGTGCTGGCTGACTTCTGGTTGGACTGGGCCACAAAATGGCCTTGGAAGACCATAGAGTGGGAGAAGAGAGACAAAGGCTTCTTCTCTCCCTGTGTCAGCCGGGCAGTAGCTGTGGCCCTCCATGAAGACAGGTCCAGCTGAGCAGCTCTTGCTGGCTCCTAGGATATTGATGTCTCTCTGTCTCCTACAACGTTTTAGTAGCAATAATAGCTTCCAGCTACTGTCAGCCTCAGAATTGTGTTGGTTACCTTAACACTGCCCGCAATTCTGGGTACTTCCTTCATTAAAGTCTCTTAACTTGAATAATTTGGGGTGAATTTTTTTTCTACCAGGAACACGACTGATACAACAGGTATTTGTGATAGCCATTAGATAAGCAGTCAAGTTGATTATGCAACACTGGTCTCAGAATATATACATAGTTCCAAAAGGTACTGAGCTACTTTTTCTGGAATGGGTGTCAAAAGGGTGAGCCGTGTTCTTGTTCTGTTCCTAATGCTTACTAGCCTGAGAGATTTTAGAAGAATCATAAAATCACAGAAGGCTGGATTTAGGTATATAGGAGTTCATTAAGGACCTTATAGTAATAAATCTATTATGTTCCTGAATTCCCCCTAATGTTATTTTGTTGACTGGTGGTTAAGCCTGTATTTGAATACTACCCATGGTGAGAATAAACCAGTTCCAAGGCAGGCCATTATACATTTGAGCTATTTTAGCTATTGAAAACTTTCCCCTCGTGCTCCACAAAAATACTTCCTGTTTTCACTCCCCCACTGGTGCCAGTTCTACCTTCAGTGTCGTTTTCAATCTGCCTCATCTTATTGCCACATGATCATCTTTCAGATATTTGCATGTGGTTATTACGATCTTACCGAATTTCCTCTTTTCAACTATCTTGTTCAATAACTTGTCAAACCCCTTCCTCGTTTTATGATCAGACGGCACTTAAAGTTCATTTATTTCTTTCTAAATTATTTCTAGATTTCTATTCTATTTATTTCTATTTCCCCAGCTCTTCTCTGTCTCCCTGAGTAAACTCTCTTTATTAGGACTTGCTCATTGGCAACACATTTGTACTGACTTACCTCTTCTGTAGTGTTCCCCAATGTGCATCAAGCCACCTTGCTCTCTGATACTCTTTTCGATGCTTTCTGTATTTCTGCACAAGCTCATCATTCACTTCATTTATAAGACACACAGCTGGCTAGAAATCAAATCTTGCCTAATATGACAAGAACTTATCTACATTTGCCTATGATCACTCTTTCTTCATTCAGACAGGATTATATCCAGATCCATATAGAAACAGGGGAAAAGTGTTTCGCCTTGTACATTTTTTCTCTCCCCCCAATTTACAGGGAATGTTCTTTCCCAAATATCGATCCATTAACAATACCATGCTTCTTTCAAGTACCAATCCCTGTTTAACAGGCGGGATTCCCATTTCCTCAGATATCAGGTTCTGACTCTCCTATCATCTATGATTAACCTCACAGACTTTGGAACCAATTTCCAAATTTTTGCGAATCCCTCTAATAATTGTTTTGTTCTATTACATAAAGCCTAGAATACAACATGCCTTGATTATAAAAATTGTTCACTCAAAGGTTCATTCACAAATACTGAATACTTCCTACATGCTAGGGCCTGTGTTCAAGCTGGGCACACAAAAGGGAGTGAGAACCCACTCAATGCTTTCTCTTGGGTGCTTCTCTTCCCTTAAGTGTCTGGGCTTCAGCTGTGAGACACTGTGTTGTATTCCAGTAAAAAAAGTTTTAATATGAACACAAAAGTGTCTGCATAGCCCCATAATGCCTCTTATTCTTTCATAAGCAAAGGAAAGAAAAAATGAAGATGAGATACCAAAAGTACCAGTTATGTGAATGGTAAGCATTGAGTGTACATTTAAAATTGTGAATTATCACTATCACAACCATTTGTTTATTTGTGTGTTTGCTTTTCTCACATTTTTATAGTCCCAGGCAGCAGTGAGATCACCACTCAACTGCTGCTGGCCTTACCAAATACTGTATATTAAAACATGACAGTACCTAGTGTCTACGACTGAAATAAAAAGAGCACAGACCTGAAAACCATGCGATCTATTCAACCCTAACTCCACCTCTAACAAGTTGGTGAACTTGAATGACTCTCATCATGTTCTAGGCCCTCAATTTCTTTCCTTTAAGTGAGATGCTGGAATTTGATGGTCTCAAGAGTCACCTTATATCTCAAATTTTCTGATTATATCATGTTGCTTGAAAAGCTAGAGAAGGAAACAGAAGGAGCTAGCTTGCCCAGTTGCAAAGGGAGTTGAATGCTGGCACAAGAATTCAGGGCTGTATGTGGGAATGTGTGATTATAGTACAATCATTATGATTCATCAAGAGAATAAATTCCCTTGTTGGTTACACATACACACTCCCCACCCCTTCCCACTCACAACTTTTACTTCCTGGTTTAGGAACAGTCTAAAAGTAGGGAAAGGATGTGGGTGGAGTGGGAAGATGGGAGGGGAGGGAGCGGGAAGCGTTCTCTATTTGGAAGAGATCTTTGGAAGCTCTTTTTCATGCTCATTTATACCACCTACGGTGCTTTTATTCTTCCTTGCGGAATGTTTGATTATCCTAACCAGACAGAAAGTAATAAGTCAAAATAGTTACCGTCACTCCTTTTCAAGCATAATAAGCTCAGTTAACATTTTCATACATACACAAATGATGACTTAATTCACTGAATAAAATTAAAGAAATCAAAATTAAGAGAATCAATCATGCCAACAAGAGAGAGGGAAAATTCCATAATAAGGTGACTCAATTTCAGCACCTCTGGGTGAGAGAAAAATGACCAAAATTCACCTTTAAAAGCAATTTTCCACTTTTTGTTCTCTGATATACTGAGTCTGCTCTCACAGTAATCAAATAGCTTAAAAGAAAAGCTTATAAGTAGGTTTTATAACCAGATAATATTCAGCTCAGGGACTCTCTAGATGAGCATAGTTGGCTTTGGAACTATCTGGATCACAAACCACTGGACTTTAAGTTCTCAAATATTTGTGGGAAGCTCATGGCAATAAGAGGATAGGATTTAGCTGCACCTTCCATGGACCACAAAATTAAATGTAATTTCTGGTGGGAACAAGATAGCACAGACTCATTTCTCCCTACTATTTCTAAGTACAATACAAAAGCCTAGAAAAAAAAATGCAAGAGGCAATCAAGGGAGAATACTGAAAAATGGGAAGAGGAAAGCAAATGGATTGAGGACCCCAAGACTAAAGGAAATCATGATATCAATGGCATTTTAAGACTGTACACCCAACAAAAGAAAATGGCCTAGACACTGCATTCCCAGACCCTTAAGGCAGTGAGAGAAAGTGACTATTGAGGACTGAATCTTTGTGTCCCCTTACCCAAAATGTTTATTTTGAAGGCCTAACCCTCAGGGTGATGATAGTTGGAGGTGGAACTTTTGCGGGTTAATTAGGTCTAGATGAGGTTGAGAGGGTAGAACCCTTATGATAGGATTAGTGCCCTTATAAGAGAAAGAGAGGACTTTCAGGGAAGATGGCAGAGTAGGAGGATCCTAGGCTCACCTCAACCCACAAATACACTTAGATGACATCCACATCACTGCAAATACCCCAGAAAATGACCCTGAAGACTGGCAGAACAGACTCTTCACAGCTAAATGTAGAGAAGAGGGCACATCAAAGAGGAGCCCCCATATTTTATAAACTTTAGTTTCTATCAAAAAAAAAAAAAAAAGAATAGGAAGAGAGAAAGGTACACATGCACAGAGGAAAGGCCATGTGAGCCTGAAGAGAGAGGATAGCCATCTGTAAACCAGAACCCACAACCCACGCTGGCAACTTGATCCTGGACATCCAGCCTCCAGTAGTGTGAGAAAATACGTGTCTACTGTTTAAGCCACTCCGTGTCTGCTATTTTGCTATAGCAGCCCGAGCTGACTGGGACAGTGATCCAATTAGGTCATTCTTCCCCAGACAGAATTGGAGCCCTGCTGACAACACCAGAAGAAACTGGTGGCACCAGAAAGGGGACTGATCAGGATCTCTTGACTACCAATAACTGGCCAATATATGCTTACTTACCAAGATACTTCCCTGCTGACCCTGAGACTCCCTGCCACCACTGAGAGACATCAGTGGCTGATAGCACAAAAGGGATCTCATTCATTTAGTCATTCAGTAGCTATTATGTGCCAAGCACTGTTGGGATGTCAGTGAAAAAAAAAAGATATCTACTGATAATTACACTTGATATTATTCGATTAACAATTTTAGGACAAGAACTGAATGAGAATGATATAAAGCTTATCATGGTAACCTTAAATGCAAATATCCACACACAGATTAAAGTTCAGGTCCTCAATTTGAATTCAATTTTTTCTAAGAAATTGGTGAAAACCTTAGACTGAGATTACTAATGCAGTTATTTTTGTTGTCTTCTGCTTTGTCCCTGGGCTTTTTCCTCTTAATGCCCCACGTTGTTACAAAGCTGGCAAGTTTGTGCTGAGTTAGCATTTCCCTTTATTAGAATTCTTAGTCTCTGTATCAACAGCTATTCACAGTTTAGGTTTTAAATACAGTTTTCTACAAGAGTGCTAAGAAGATTGTTTCTTCTCAACAAACTCTGAAATGCCAGCTGCCTGCTTTAATCTAGAAAAGGCATCTGTTGATGTAATGCAATGTTGTTCTGCTCTGTGATCAGCGTTCACCAACCTTATACTTGTCTGAATATTTTCTGGGATCTGCCCAACACTGTGGCAATGGGAAGAGTTTAACAGACTCTAACTTGTTAGAAGACAAACTAATTTCCTAACTAAATCCAAGTTTAAAAGATATTCCACATGGAGCAAATCATGGAATCTCAGTATTCTTCTATTAAACATTCAACTGATTATGGTTTTCTGAGGATTAATTATTTAAATATTTCAGGCAAACTATCTAACACATTCTCAGGCAAAATTGGACAGCATCCTCCTTTATTGTTCAATATATCATGTTTTCTTGAAATATAAAATACTGTGCATTCGATTTACAATGGGATATTGTAAAGCAATGGGATATTGCTTTCTTAAGCTTAAAATGGCTTACTTTGTTATTTTTATGGAACATGTTTTTTTTTTTCTTGGAATAATTTCAGATTTATGGGATAGTTATACTATGGAGAGTTTCAGTTTATTCTTTACCCAGTTCCATTGTTAACCTACCATTGTTAACTTTTTAAATTATTTTGTAACATTTGCCAAAACTAAGAAACAGACACTGGTATGCTGCTATTCCATAAACTCTAGACTACTTGAATTTCATCAGTTTTTCTATGAAATTCTCTCTTTCTGTTCCAAGATCAAATCCAAGATGCCATACTTCTGGTTGTCATATGTTCCCAAGCTCTGGTCAATGAGTTCTCAGTCTTTACTTGATTCTCTCGATCTTGGCAGTCTTGAGGAGCACTGGCCAGGTACCCAACAGAAGGTTCTCTATCTGAGCTCATCTATCCATGTTTTTCTCATGATTAGATTGATGTTATAGGGTGTTAGAAAGACTATGATACATGTGATCAAATCAGGGGGAATGTGATTTAACAAGCCATCACTGGTGATGTTAAACCTCATCATTTTCACAGGATAATGTTTGCCAGGTTTTTCCACTGTAGAGTTACCATTTTTCCATTTCCTTACTCTATTCTTTTAGATGTGTAGCTCCTATCCTTTTATTTTAAAATGATTAAATTACATAAAACATAACACTTGTATACATGCCACTCAGATTTTAATGTTTTAAAATTTAGTCGGTTTTGCTCCAGGTGTTTTTAATTACATAAAAATTATCTACTGAGTTAATATTCTTTATATGTTATTACACCATTTCATCTTCTTTCCTTGCTTTGTAGAGACATATTGATTAAAAACTAATGTAAGGTGAAAAAAAATCAAATTTCATGTTGATAGACACTATGAGAACATTAACTTAAAGACACAAAACCAGTATTATTTTATTTAAATCTACAAACACAGTATCAAAGTCATAGAACCAAAAATATTTTTTTATTTTTTTTCTTCCTTCAACTTTGTTTTTTGGACTCCCTTCTTTCTGTGGAGTCCAATTCTTATTTAAGTATATCATTTAGTAATATTCCTTGAACAGGAATTTAAGAATATTAGACTCTCAGTTTTTGGCTGTCCAAAATTATCCTTATTTTACCTTAATCATTGAATAATATTTTAGCTGGGTATAGAATTCTAATACAAAAATTGTTTCCTCTCAGAATTCAAAGGTAGGAATATGACAGAATGCTATCATCAGTCTAACAATAATTCCTTTGAAAGTGTTTCCTTTTCTTCTGTTTACTTTCAATATGTTATTTCATGTTGTATGATGTCACCAAGCTACGTCTAAACATGATTTGATTTTAGTTTAGAAGTCAATGTCCTCCAGGATGCCTGGGTGGCTCAGTCAGTTAAGCATCCAACTCTTGACTTCGGCTCAGGTCATGGTCTCACAGTTCCTGGGATGGAGCCCCTTGAGCACAGAGCCTGCTTGGGATTCTTTCTCTCTTCTCTCTCTGCCCCTCCCCCGACTAGTGCATACACAGGTGCTCTCTCCTCTCAAAATAAATAAGTAAACATTAAAAAAAAAAGAAATCAATGTCCTCCTCCTTTGATTCTTTGAGGATTTACATTTTGTGGATGACTTTCTTCCCAGCTGTAACTGAAAACTCTCCCTAAGTTGGTAGACAGAATTTATCCAGTTTCCATTTCTAGGACAAGGCATTCCTTCAGCAGTCCTGGCTTCACACTGGTTGATCATTTTCTTCTATGCCTCCCGGTCACATGTCTTTTTCTTGGTAGAAGGTGTTTGACACCTGTTCCTAGTTACTAAGGCTTACATGGTTTTGATGTTTTACTGAGTGATTGGGTCTAAGATCTCTCACTTCTCTGATTTCCTGTTCTCTCCTCATTTCAAGGAACTGATATCCTTCGGTTCAAAGTTTTGAGCTTCTACATTAATTTCAAATAAATTTTACTTTATTTTATACAGAATTTTTAAGTGTTTGTAGGACAGAGTAGCTCTGTCATGTCATGAGAGCCTGTAATATTAACTGGAAGTACCAGAAGCACTAGCATTATTTCTGTATTTTTTATGGAGATTAGAAGAGAATTCTGCACAAAATATAATCTCCATTTTCTAGATGTGTGAATTCTAACTGAAGATATCAGGCACATACTCACAGAACCTAGAAGGGAAAATGTTATTAGGCAGCACTGCATAATGATTCAAGCGCTATAGATTAGTGATTAGCAGCTTTGGCTCTTCAGCCAGGATGCCTAGGTTAGAATCAAAGCTCCATCATTTGACTGGCATGTGTACCTTTTTCATAAAAAAGGTCAAAAACTGATTTCAAAATTAACCTAACAAGGGTTATTTGGCAGAGAGTAGATTTCCTATAATGATTTGCTTGGAAACAAGCTGTACTATGATTCAAACCCAGCCCATAAGTGAGGATTGTAGACTACCTTTCTTCCAATTGATCGAAATCACTCAGAGGCTGACATATTCCCATGGAATGTGGGGAGCATACTAGATAGGTGTCTGATTCAAACTTGAGAACTCATCAGATAAAGAACTTGTCAGGACCAAAGTAGCAGAGGAGCTGTGTCTTGAAAAAAAAACATCCCTAATGGCAATTGAAGAAACCATTGAGAATCCTGGGGACTAGATGTGGGAACCATGGTAGTGATATAGCTGCACTGGGGCCACTCCGTCCTTGTCCAAGAGAACCACTGGGAGAGAAAGAGAGGTCAATAGAGAGCATTTCTGAAGTGGATTGCTGAAAAGCCATGGACTAAGGAAATGCAACCAAGGAGAAATAGAAGACGTTATTTCACAGGAGTTGCTGTCAGAAGAGTCCAGCTAAAGGAGTTTTGCATGAAAGCAAAACAAGCTGAATGTACCTCCTAGTCCCAGAGAGTTTGAAGATATTTTACAACAATATCGGCCCAACTTTCTGCTTCCACCATTAGTGTGGCAAGTGCAAGGAGAGATAATAAAAAAGAAAAACAAAAAGAAAAAAAAAAAAGGCACATCCATCCTCTTCCAGTACTACTGGTTCTCCCTTCAAAACACTGTGTTTGTGAAGCCGTATTACCTTAGGGTGAAGAGCAAAGTGACAAGATTGTCAAATTTTAATTCAGTGGCAAGGGATAAATTTTTCCTAGTTGAGTAAATGTTAAGGGGGCAAATGTAAAGATGATTCCACACATATTTCAAAGACACTCCTTTCTTACTCCTTTCTTCTGAATCCTCTTTAATCCAAAATGGCCTTCCATTATTAATTTCATATTTTCTTTACCAATCATAATTTTGATTCTTTAAAAAATTCCATAATATGCAAATAGGAAGATGAGTTGTTCGTTACAAATACTACGACACTACCAGTGTTTTTCTAAACTAATGAGCTAAGCTTGTCTGTCTTCTTTTATTAAAGATATTAATTCAACATACCATGTGTTGTAACTGAATGCACTATATTTCAGGTTTTTTTCCCCTCGACCCAGGCATTACTTTTAAAAGTAGGTCTATTATTATTGCCATTATTATTTCCATGGGCATTTGAGTATTAGGAGCACTGAGCTAGAAACCTGTATATCATTTTAACATTATCAAATACGACAAATTCCAAATAGATTTCTAAAATATGCTTTTTTGAAAGACAATCATACCTTGCTCATTTCCTGCCTTGAATACATTTTTCTTTTACTTACTCCACTTTAAGACGTCATTTTTGATCCCCTACACCTTCACCTAAGTCCTAAACATAGTCAAAAGCAGAGGTTTTCAGACTCTTTTCAGGCAAGTTTCAGGGTTCCATGAACTGCTTCATGTTCCGGTCACACGATGAGACTCTGAGTGGGCAGGAATCCGGCCCTCAGCCCCATTTGACTCAAAATCGATTGCTTTTGACAGGTTTCCTACATAATTTGGTTCTTTGTAGGTTTAATCTGAAAAAAGAAGCATTCTCTCCTTAGAAAGAAATGCAAGCCCAGCAGCTCAAAATGCATACGCTGTCTTCATTCTCTCCCGACACACTGTTACGAACATCTCAAACATAGTCTTGCAGAAGGTCAAATACGAGTCCCACACTTGGCGAAATACAGCAGTCACACAACAGCACAAGTCGGCTACATTTTGAATTCAAAATTATCTGCCCACCCCAAAGACACTTCTTAAATCCAACGGCAAACCAAAAGCCAAATCCATTAAAATGTCTCTAAAATATAACTTATTAGCACCACACCATCATCACCACCACCATCATCCTCCTCACCACCATCATCACCATCACCATCATCATGTTCCTCATCAAGACAAATAAGATATCCTGGAGGAGAAAGATTCTGTTGTATGGGCATAGAGCACTAGAGCAAGATGACTCTTAATTTTTTTTTAATTAAAAACAAATTCTTCATAGGAAAAAAAAAATCTCCAGCTCTGAAAATATTTAAGTATATCATTCTCCACTCTCAGACAAAATCTCTTTGAGTTTATTTCCTCATGATGGTTAGTGCTTAGAATACAAAGATAACCCACACCATGTGAGAAACATAACAAAGACATGTCAAACAGAATAGCCTCATAAATTTCAAACAAATGCTTGTCAGAGCCCGTTACAGATATTATATATTTACCTAAAGATAAAGATGGTATGTTATCATGGTCTATCTTAAGATAATACTGTTTAAAGATTCTCAGATACTTGTATCAAATATAAAAATACATTATCTTCTACATATCTTCAAAATCATAAATGGCTATATAATTTCTGGATAATTCACATCATTTAGGTCTTCCTTCATTTGGTTTAATAACATCTTAATTTAAAAAAACAAATATTTGGAAAGAGCACTCACTGTGTTAACCCAACAGAGGAGAGAATCTTGATTTGGGAGCCATTCCTTATAAGTGACATGGTCATTGTGATGCATCCAATACAATGTCAGAATTTTCTAAATTTTAATACTGTTGCAGGGTTTTCTGAAATACATTTTAACATGCCATGCCATGTGTTTTCATTTTTTTTTAGTTGGAAAAAAGAGAGAAAATAACTATTGAATTCTCCAAATGGGTGGTGTCAGCAGTAGAGGGGGAAAGAAAGGACACTCATGGTGGAGGTAAGGTATGACTTCCAACTTATGGTCACTTTCTGGTCACCTGCTGGTTTATTTTGTTGGAAGCCTTCCCTGGGCACCACATAAATGTGTCCAGCTACAAATGGTCCACGCAGAGCATGCCATGTTGAACGGGGCTGGCTTTTTCCTTTCTTGTTTCTGTTTCTTGCTTAATGTTTCCCACTTTTCCGTGTCTGGGCTTCATTATGGGTCAGGAGCTCCTTAATGAAGACTCATTGTCCACGGCAACATCTGCTTCACCTTACTGTGTCTCGAGCTATCCCATGTCGCATTCACTTGGTATTTGTATATGTTATGCATTGCTATTATTTTAAAAATCGTTCTAGTCCATAGGGTAGTCATTAACGGTAAAGGCTTTGGGCACAATGCATTATTCTTGACTGCGGGTGCCAAGTTTTGCAGCAGATCCCTAGAGCTTATTCATCTTGCTTACCTGAAACTTTATGTCTGTTGATTAGTAACTCCCATTTCCCCTTCCCCACAGCTCTTGACGACCACTGTTCCACTCTTTAATTCCATGAATTTGACTTCTTTAGATATCACATATAAGTGGAATCATAGAGTCTCTGTCCTTTGTCCATAGAGAAATGGCTCATCTTAGCTTAATGTCCTTAAGGTTCATCCACATCGTTGCATATTGCAGAATTACCTTCTTTTTTGTCTGAGTTTGCCTAAATTCATAATACTGAAAATGTTTTGAACTAGACAGAAGTGGTGGTTACACAGCATTGTAAACGCACTGAATGCCACTGAATCTATTTGCTTCAAAATGGTTAATTTTACGCAAGACAAATTTCACCTCAAGGGAAATGAATTAAAAAAAAAAAGACTTAAAAAACTCATAGTTTCACATACCTAAAAGGTGTGGATTTTACTATAGGTCAATTATACCTCAATAAACATGACTTCAGCAAAAAGAAAAATATTAAAGTCTTTGGAGTCAGATGACCCTGAGTTCACATTCTGCCTTTGCCATGTATTAGCACACTGAGTTTGGGCAAATTATTTAAACTCCCTGCTATTGGGTTTTCTCATGTGTAAAATTGTAATACTAAGACTGTTGAGGATATGTGAGTTGTGGTGCAATTAAAATGGCATCATGGTATTTAACCAGAACCACAAACCCAAATCCTCCCTTAATGCACTCACCTCTGCCCACAAAGTCCTTGAAATTTGCACAGAGCCAGCTGGGGTCCTGATCCCAGACTCCAGGGCAGGACCTGGTGACTGAGGCTGGAAAAGTGTGCTTTTGCTATCTTGCTCCATTTATACCTACCCCAACGTCTAAATTCTAATTCAGCAGTTCTATGTTGGAAAAAATAATAATAAAAGTAAAACTACACCTCTTAGTGACAAAGGAAAAGGAATAACAGTGCTAAGTCCATATGTCTCGAAGCTCGGAAAAGAGCCAGCCCAGGCCAGTATCCAAGGCACTGATACTGAATCAGTATCAGTGCCTTCTAACTGTTACTGTTTCTGTGCTGGTATAGATCCTTATGCATTAGGACTGAGATCCAGTATGAAACATGAAATCTGACTGGTCCAAATCTGGACATTTTCTTCTTGAAGTGGGGTAACGGACCTTGATCCCAACTTATCTTTAAGGAATGACTAAAGACAGAATTGAAAAAGGAACAGAGAGGAGCCTTGCATACTTTTCTTTGGAAGCCAACAGACCCCAACCTCGCTGGTTACAATGACTCAATGAAATAATCTATGGAAAGAACAGAAAACAATGCTAAAAATCAGCCCAGCTATTATAAGTAGGAGATGGCAGAAGTATTTGTTGAACTCACTACATCATTTTGTCAATTGTCTATGCTGCTTTCTTCGCTTTGTCTTCACTGTGGAAGGCTGGGTTTGGGGCTGCACCATGCATGACTCTGTTGGAGATCCCTGCATTTTCACCTCTTTAGAAACATTTCCCTTTGCGTCTTGTGCTATCAAGACATAAAGGTAAAACGATCTTTATCATGGCTTTGAAAAGCTCAGGACCATTCTAATTGCTTAGCAGGAGACGGGGACTATGCAGAGGGCTTGAGCATTAAGATGAGCTGTTACAAAAAGGGTTACATGTATCTTAGCTCCTTGGTTCTTTGAAAATCATAAACTCGGGCAATGCACCCTAGGGAAGCAACTGTGCCTGTGCTTTTCAGGCAGATGAGCTTAATACTTGCCATACAGTGACTTCAGACACACTGCCTTTCTGGAAATGAGATTGCATTTCAAAGAACTGGCTCTTATTATTGATCTCCTTTTCTTCCAAAGAATAGTGAGGGGGAAAAAAATGCTCTCTCTGAAAGAGGATTTTAATGTTTACTGCCACTTAACATGTTTGGAAATGTGGGACTAACCATACAGTTACTGATCATTTTTTTCCTAAGTGCTGTGCCTGCAGTTCTGAAAGATGTCAACTTAAATCTGAATATCCCTCCATTGGGGATTTTCCTTAGGCAGGGACCACTGGAAGCATGACGGACAATAAACAATTCCATTCATGATGCTCTTTTTCTATAAAACATAACTTCTGGTTAAGTAAGTAGCAAAAACACTTGTATCGAACGTTAGATGACCTTTAAGAATGCTTTACAAAGGGGGCACCTGGCTGGCTCAGCTGGTGGAGTATGTGACTCTAGATCTCGGATTGTGAGTTCAAGCCCCACATTGGGTGCAGAGACTACTTGGAAAATAAAATCTTAAAAAAAAAAAAAAAAAAAAAAAAAAAAAAAAAAAAAAAGAATACTTTGCAAAGATGTAATGTAGATAAAGACCGAAAGGAGCATAAAATGTAAGTATAAACTGATCCCTTAGATATTAAATCCTCTTGCTGGCACTTATAAATCATCTCTTAACTGAACTTTGGTTTCCTTCCTCTTTCTTGTGAAACTTTGACTTTCTCTCATTACAGACTTTGGAAAAATATATGTCTGACCAGTTACTTGTACTTGGTGTTTCAAAAATCCTATCACACTTACTTCAGCTTCTTGCTTAACCGAAAGTCACTAATGTCAGAGTTTATTACTGGTTTTCATGATCACTTAATTAGCCTGCTCTGTTATACCAGAGGAATTAATCTTATATTTTCTTTCACTCCTTGTGCTCCAGACTTCCCGATTTATCCAAGGCAGAAAATATGCACCACTTATTTTTATGATGTACATAACGTCTGCATTCAACGCTATAACTTTTTGCCAATAAGAAAAAGTTAATTTATCAACCGACTTGAATATTAACTCATAGAACTACCTCTACCCTTCCTCATCAGTATTCAACTAACATCCCACCACTTCTCGGCCAGGGCCCACACTTTAACACTGCTCAAACTGTTCTAAAGAAAGCTATGATGTATCTCTAAATATTTTCAATACCTTTATACACTTCTTAAAATCATTCCATGCTGATTGTGATTATTGTAGAGAATCACGGAGCATGTTAAAGAAATAGGAAATGGTTTTTGAGAATAGCAACCTCGAAAATACAGATTTGGTGTTCTATGTTGCCATACCCCCAAAAATATTTGCTTCGTTAAACTCCCTTTTGAACAGAGCCTATAAGTACTCTACTCCTTTCCCATTGCTCTTTTCTTTCTACCTTCTAGGAGACAGCCTAGAAAACAGTGTATTGCTGTGGACTTTCCAAAAAAAGGGGAGAAACCCATGTAACATCATTTCTCTTATTTAAGCCTTAAAATTTTTGAGCAAAAATTATACTTGGATTGTTAAGATAGGTTTGGTATCTGATATATTTTTTTGTGTGTCTTATTTGGACATCTGTTCTCAGTCTTGTGTAAATATTAAAAAAAAAAGTTTTAGAAGAGGGATGCCTCAGTGTCTCAGTTGGTTAAGCATCTGACTCTTGATTTTGGCTCAGGTTGTGATCTCACTGTCATGAGCTCAAGCCCCCAAAGGACACTCCGTGCTAAGGATAGAGCCTGCTTGAAATTCTGTCCCTCCCTCTCCCTCTGCCTCTCCCTCACTCGCACAAGCTCTCTGTCTCTCCAAAAGTACTTGAAAAATATTTTTAATCAAAAAAAAAAAAGATATTTTAAAGGAACATTAAGTATTTGAACTGAGTAAATGGCTATGAAAATCTAAACCTTTCAGGTAAATAATTCATAAAAAGATCCTGTGTCTTAAAATGTAGCAAAGATATTTTCCTCCAAGTTGGACAGAATCAGATTCTTTAAATTGTCAACACAGGAAATTGAATAAGCCTTATATAGGAATCCAAGATCATATATATATATATATATATATATATATATATATATATATATACACATATATATAGATCATATATATAGTGTTCATATATAGTGATATATGTGTTCATATAGTGATCATAGTGATATATATAGATCATATACAGTGTTTTTAGTGTTATGTATATATAGTGCTGTGTGTGTGTATGTATATATATATATGTATATATATACATATATATATATATGAGTGTTGGATAGGCATTTGACTTGTTGAAATGTTTTATCTATTCAAAAATTCATGTTTGGGGTTAATAACACAGGAGTGGATCTACAAAGAAGAGAGGGGGTGGTGGGAATAGTATCATGGTGTACAGACACAGACACACACACACACACACACACACACACACACAGGAAATGAAGTTTTCCAGTATCCTGTACAGAGTACCTCAGTTTGAGAATATCTCTGTTTAGCTGACAACTGTTGAACTAAACAACTCCAGAGAAAACATTCTATTTGGTTATAACCAGGTCATGTTTTTTTTAGGCAACAGAGAAGAGTGGTTATCTAGTGTGGAGACCCGTTGATCTGGTTTCACTCTTAGGAGGCTATTTAATCTCTCACAGCTAAGTTTCTTCCATATAAAATTAAGATCATAGTTCCTACTTCATAATCTGTTATAGAATTAAATGAAGCATCATTAAAAAGGCTTAGCATAACACCAACACCAGTAGTTATCTCGTTTGCACATTACAATTAAGTTTCTACTATAAGACAAGTCGTAAGCCTTAATGGCTATTCTGGTCCCTGTATCAATGAAAAAGCAAGGCAGAACAATTACTAAGAAAAAACCCGCACAAAATATAGTAGAATAATTGACCAAGTGAATATCAACATAGATACAGATGATATACTTGCAATGAGACAAAATGAGAACAGAGAGAGATGCCTTCTGGAATGGCAATGCAAAGAGCTTTGTGGACCTTCTGCACAAAGAAACAACAGAACTGTTGATATTTCTGTGAATATTTTTAAAAACAGTAACAATTTAAAATCTCTAGAAAAGATAAAGTCACCACATGATCCAACAATTCCATTCCTAGGTATATCTCTGTAATGAAATAAAAGATCCATCTACACAAAAGCTTATGAATATTTATAACACCATTATCCATAATAGCCAAAAAGTAGAGACAACTTAAGTGGTCGCTGACTGATGAATAGATAAATAAAATGTGGCATATCCATTCGATGGAATATTATACAATTAAAAACAGTGAAATACTGATGCATGCTACAACCTGTATGAACTTCGAAGGCATTAAGCTAAATGAAAGAAATTGATTAAGCAAAAGGAAAGAAATATCACATACCATATATATTTTTTCCATTTCTAGGAAATGTCCAGAATAGATAGATCTATAGACACAAAAAGCAGATTAGTGTTTGCTAACGGCTGGTGGATGGGGAGCAAGGATAGGCAGCATGGGCAGTGACTTACTAAATTTACAGGGTTTCTTTTTATACCGATAAAAATGTACCAACATCAGATTCTGGTGATGGTTGCATAATTCTGTAAGTACACTAAGAACAACTGAATTGTAGACTATGTATTTGTCAACTTATGACCTGTGAATTACATCTCATTGAAACCATTTTAAAAGAAGTGAGCTAGGACTTGACACAAGTTCTTTAACAATTATTTTAGGGAAAAGAGAAGGAGAAAATAGAAAAGAAAAAAGAAAGGCAGAAGTGAGCAAATCACTGTGCAGGAAACTTTTGATTATTTTTAACAGGAGAGAAATAAACTGTGATACAATGTCTAATGCCTTGAAAAGTTTCTCTAAAAAGCCACAACAATTTTCCTAGATAAGTATAAAAATTCTCAAGAGAAAATAGCTTCAAAATGCACCGAAAAAAAAAAGAAAACACTAATTCACTACAGTTAGCAACAAATTACTTTTTAAATTTTACAATCATAATTCCTATACCTCTCAAGTTATCAATAAACACAGAAGATACTCTTTTGGGCTACTATATATTTTCCCCGAATTCAATGATTTTTCATTTCCAATGACGTTTTATTCGTGTTCCTTTTGCCATATTTTAATATATCAATCACCATTCCATTTTCAAGAGCAGTGGAGAGCAGCTATCTCCCTCCTCTTAATACCCTTTTTTATGTCCGTATTTTTTATTGCCACTTTTCAGGCATCTGTTTACTATAATAAATAACCCTGATTTCATTTTATCTGCCAGTGAAAACGCCACATAGAACAAACAATAATTGATGAATATCTGTATGGGTAGGATTAAACAGGTAACCAACCATTTAAAACAATACCATATTGGGGCCCCTGGGTGGCTCAGTCGGCTGAGCATCCAGCTTGGACTCAGGTCATGATCTCAGAGCTCATGAGTTTGAGCTCATGTCACGCTCTGTGCTGACAGCTCAGAGCCTGGAGCCTGCTTTGGATTCTGTCTCTCTGTCTCTTTCTGCCTCTCTCTGCTGGTGCTGTCTCTCTCTCTCTCTCTCTCTCTCTCTCTCAAAAGTAAATAAACATTAACAAAAACCTTAAAAAATAAAAAAAAAAAATAAAAAATACCAGGTTAAAAGTGATAATTGCATTTACTGTTCCAAGAACGTATGTGTTCTCTATCACTTAATATTCACAGAAATACTTTGAGAAAGTCCTATTAATATCTTCGTTTTACAACTGAGTACCCTGAGGTACAGGGCTATTATTTGCCCGGTCACAATTAAGCACATTTTTAGTTATTCGAAAACATTTAAAAATAGAACAAGCAGATTGAGAAAGAAAACTCAAATGCTTAAAATTAGTGAAAGACCAATCAAATAGCTGCTATTATTTCCTGCTGATTCTTTTAGCTGTAAGTAAATTTTCAAATATACATAAATATAGTAAGAACAATCCACTGAATCCCCATTCCTCTATCATCCAGCCTCAACTTCCATCAACTTACAATCTACCTTGCTTCATTTTACCTTTTACTCACACTCTCTTGAATATTTTGATACAAATCTCAGAACTCATTGATACGCTATACTTTTTCCTTAACATTTCTTAAGTATCTCTCAAAAACATAGGTGCTTTTAACATAATCACAATATTCTCATAATACGCCAAATTAACAATATCCCTTTAACACCTCAAAATATACAATTATACAATTGTATACAAAATATACGATTAGTGTTCACAATTCTCTAAGAGTTTCTTTTTTCTTGACAGTTTGTTTGAACTGGAATCCAAATAAGGTCCATACATCACACTTGGTTAATAAATCTCTTAATCCACAGATACCTCTTCCATCAATACTTTATTTTTTTATTGCAATTTATTTGTTTAAGAAACCACTCCCTGTGGACACGTAACATCTCTTCCAATATGTGTTTTGCAGACTACATCACAGTGGTATATTTTAACAGAACTCTGTGCACTGGTACTTTTTGTACTCTCTGTAGTTAATTCTAGAGCCTTGATCACTTTGGGGGTGGTGTGGATTTTTAAAATAGAAAAATGTCGGTCTTTTTAGAGAATTAAAAAAGCAGAGAAAAATCTGATTAGGCATAAGAATGAATAGAGGAGAAAATTTTTCCTGAAATCCAACATCCAAGACAGACTCTAGGCTGTGGAGGAACATACTTAAAAATAAATAAATATAATAAGTATCTCCCCAGTGCTTGGTCAAGACTTTGGACCAATCAAGGACGAAGCACATTCCAAGCCTTAAACTGAAATCTTTCAAACTGACGCACCAGTTCCAAATAAGTAGTAGACTTTGTTTTTGTTCTGTCACGTTTTGTGTTCTAACATTCACTACTAGAGTTAAGTCTGGAACCATTTGTCACAACTCCTCGGCGACATTTTTTTTAACATTTCTTTTTTATTTTTGAGGATGGGAGGGGCCGAGAGAGATGGGGACCGAGGATCTGAAGTGGGTTCTGTGCTGACAGCAGACGCTCTGATGCGGGGCTTAACCTCATGAACCATGGGATCATGACCTGAGCCGAAGTCAGACGCTTAACCAACTGAGCCACCCAGGTGCCCCGAGATAATTTTTTGACGGTATCAACAGAATAAGATTTTTTTTTAACTTTTGAAAAATTATAGAGCAAAGGAACTTTATTGCCACTTATTTTAGATCCAATTGTGTAGACTGCATTGCAAGAGAGAAAAACATTCGTCATAAATTTTGTAATTTCCCATCTTCACGCCCCGGAGACACGGAGCTCCTAATTTTAGCCAACCCGTATGTCGTTAAGCCTCAGCTTATTGGCTTTGTATGAAATTGCAAAAGGTCAAGAAAGTGGGATTAAAACATGATCCAGGGGAAAAATACCCTTACGGTATGACTTGTTGTGCAAGTCATGGTAATTTTTTCCCTGTCCTCCTCCAAATTTCACACGGAGCTCTGTTAATGCCATCTCCTTAAAAAGTGTGATGGCAAGATACACATTTCTAGATGGTTTGTACAGAAATCAGGTATTAAACTCTTCTTTCTAATCTCCACCATTCTTTCATCCATATGCTTTATATTGGAAGTTAATTCTCAATCTTAATCCTGCCTTTTTATTCCTATTATGAAATGCTTTACATTTTTTTAATAGCATGGAACTCTCTGCTACATGAACCTGATTAGCTGTGCAAAATTACATCCATATTGAACTCTTTATCCTATGTACATCATAAGTACAAGAGGGTCTCAGAGTTAGAGACATCTACAGTTTTGATGGAACAAAACCATTACCAAAAATACAATATTCCAGGACATGGCCCTTTTCAATCAAAAGCTACAAAGGTCACTTGAAAAGGTAAAAATAGTAATCTTTTAGGCCAATTACCTAGATTTAAATTACAGATCACTTTGCCAGTCACATGATATTGGCATGTCTCTTACTCTGAGAGGATTTCCTCGAAAGTAAAATATGTAAGAAAACCTCTTGCTCTTCAGGCAGGGTCTTAAGATTACTATTCTATTCAGTACCTCTGAAGCTGTGGCCTGAATTATATTTCATAGGTGATTTCCATAGATGATTCTGATGCATATCCAGATATGAGAAAGACTGCTACATAGCACAATTTCATCACTGTTTTAGTATGTGTCCTCGATAACTGAACATATTTCCATAAGCTTACTGACCATTAATTTTTTTGTCTTTTATGAGTACCTACTCATGTGCTTTAGCTTATTTTTCTACTCAGCTGCTCTATGTATCTCATTGATTTCTAACTGTTCATTTTATACTCGTAATATTAACGCCAGCATGTGATCTGAAAACTTTTTCTAATTTTTTGCTCACTTTCTAATGTATTATGTGAATTTTTTTGAAATAATGTTCCTAAATATTTGGTAATGAATACTTGTTTCATTGTTTTTATTTTTGTAATCAGAACATCTCTAAACTATGAGATGTAATGTAATATATATTATGTATTATATATTATATACAAATATTAATTAATATTAATTAAGTAATTACTTAATATTATATATATAATATTATATAATATATATATAATATTATTATATTATAATATAATATTATATTATTATTTTATATTATATTATATATATATAATATAATAATATTATATAATATATATAATATTATAATTAATATTATTAAGTAATTAATTAATATTAATTAATATTCGTATATAATATATAATACATAATATATATTACAACATATATACTGTTGGTCCTAGCTTTGCATGATAGTGCAGGGCCGTAAATATGTAGAAGGCGAATCTGAGAAAATCATAATATATGAGCAAAATTATAATTGTTAGCTTTAAAACTTTTTGTCAAAATGTAAAAACTTCCTTATTCTTGGTTATAATTGTATAAGAAAATGAAAAAATAGTAACACTGGTATTCATGAAGTACACTGCAATATAAAATATCAGAAGCATTAAGAATTGGAATGTTTTATTTCTTTGTTAAAAACAATCACATCAAGAGCAGTCTGAAAAGTGCTTGTCTTCTTGTACAACATACAATTCTGAGTATCTTTTCTACACTGTGGTCAATAGTCCTTATCCTTTCTAAGTTTGGATTAGCTTCCAACATTTTTTCCTTTGCACTTCCAATGTTGTGAACTACCTCCAAGAGTCCTTCTAATGTGAAAGTTTTGCCATCATCACCTTCTTTGGGACACTCATACCCTTTTTCATTACAGCCACTTTCTAATTATTCTTCCCCCATTAATACTTTTCAGCTCTAGGCTACACTTTGATTTTATTGACCAAATTCCTCTTTGATTATTCACTTTTGTAAAATGTCATATGGGTTTATCACTCACTGGAAGAGAGGAATGAACGCACCTAAAAACGACTCTCTTTGTGAAGAGATGTGCACTGACCAATTATCTATGCCATTGGTCAATGATCATTTATATAGTGATTTGTTAATCTGTGGACTGAAGAGCTAATAGCAAAGTTCGTACCGTATGTAATTATTTACATTTAATATCCTTTGGTAACTGAAATCAGAACTGTGCAGGTGGGGAACTAGTATATTTTAAGTAAACCATGGTAACAGAATTTATGCATGTCAGATCGTGCCAAGTGAGGGCTGCCTCTATGTAATATAATACATATACAAATAATTATATGTAATTCCACTAACTAGGACTTAAAAATTAATTGGCCTTCAGAGACCGGGTTGGTACCATAAGAATACCAGTTAAATAACAGAAAGTTCCTGCGAAGTAAAGAATGTAGACTATGTTCCAACTAAATCCAAAAATTTTTTACAAACATTACTGAATAAATATTTAGGTACCACTTTCCCCACTTGTTCTAAGTAATCAAATAATCCGTACTTTCTGTTATATTTTTGAGGATGAGGAAAACTTGTATTTTTATAAAAGTGCATCTTCTAAAAAATCTTAATAGAAATAGACATGATTCATTTATTTATAATATACTCATACATTTTTAAATATATATTATGAATATTGTTAAGTATAAATTCTGATAATTTTTCAAACATTTATTTATTTATTTATTTTTCAATATATGAAATTTATTGTCAAATTGGTTTCCATACAACACCCAGTGCTCATCCCAAAAAATGCCCTCCTCAATACCCATCACCCACCCTCCCCTCCCTCCCACCCCCCATCAACCCTCAGTTTGTTCTCAGTTTTTAACAGTCTCTTATGCTTTGGCTCTCTCCCACTCTAACCTCTTTTTTTTTTTTCCTTCCCCTCCCCCATGGGTTTCTGTTAAGTTTCTCAGGACCCACATAAGAGTGAAACCATAAGGTATCTATCTTTCTCTGTATGGCTTATTTCACTTAGCATCACACTCTCCAGTTCCATCCACGTTGCTACAAAAGGCCATATTTCATTCTTTCTCATTGCCACGTAGTATTCCATTCTGTATATAAACCACAATTTCTTTATCCATTCATCAGTTGATGGACATTTAGGCTCTTTCCATAGTTTGGCTATTGTTGAGAGTGCTGCTATACTATAAACATTGGGGTACAAGTGCCCCTATGCATCAGTACTCCTGTATCCCTTGGGGAAATTCCTAGCAGTGCTATTGCTGGGTCATAGGGTAGGTCTTTTTTTAATTTTCTGAGGAACCTCCACACTGCTTTCCAGAGCGGCTGCACCAATTTGCATTCCCACCAACAGTGCAAGAGGGTTCCCGTTTCTCCACATCCTCTCCAGCATCTATAGTCTCCTGATTTGTTCATTTTGGCCACTCTGACTGGCGTGAGGTGAGATCTGAGTGTGGTTTTGATTTGTATTTCCCTGATAAGGAGCGACGTTGAACATCTTTTCATGTGCCTGTTGGCCATCCAGATGTCTTCTTTAGAGAAGTGTCTATTCATGTTTTCTGCCCATTTCTTCACTGGGTTATTTGTTTTTCGGGTGTGGAGTTTGGTGAGCTCTTTATAGATTTTGGATACTAGCCCTTTGTCCGATATGTCATTTGCAAATATCTTTTCCCATTCCGTTGGTTGCCTTTTAGTTTTGTTGGTTGTTTCCTTTGCTGTGCAGAAGCTTTTTATCTTCATAAGGTCCCAGTAATTCATTTTTGCTTTTAATTCCCTTGCCTTTAGGGATGTGTCGAGTAAGAGATTGCTACGGCTGAGGTCAGAGAGGTCTTTTCCTGCTTTCTCCTCTAGGGTTTTGATGGTTTCCTGTCTCACATTCAGGTCCTTTATCCATTTTGAATTTATTTTTGTGAATGGTGTGAGAAAGTGGTCTAGTTTCAACCTTCTGCATGTTGCTGTCCAGTTCTCCCAGCACCATTTGTTAAAGAGACTGTCTTTTTCCCATTGGATGTTCTTTCCTGCTTTGTCAAAGATGAGTTGGCCATACGTTTGTGGGTCTAGTTCTGGGGTTTCTATTCTATTCCATTGGTCTATGTGTCTGTTTTTGTGCCAATACCATGCTGTCTTGATGATGACAGCTTTGTAGTAGAGGCTAAAGTCTGGGATTGTGATGCCTCCTGCTTTGGTCTTCTTCTTCAAAATTACTTTGGCTATTCGGGGCCTTTTGTGGTTCCATATGAATTTTAGGATTGCTTGTTCTAGTTTTGAGAAGAATGCTGGTGCAATTTTGATTGGGATTGCATTGAATGTGTAGATAGCTTTGGGTAGTATTGACATTTTGACAATATTTATTCTTCCAATCCATGAGCAGGGAATGTCTTTCCATTTCTTTAAATCTTCTTCAATTACCTTCATAAGCTTTCTATAGTTTTCAGCATACAGATCTTTTACATCTTTGGTTAGATTTATTCCTAGGTATTTTATGCTTCTTGGTGCAATTGTGAATGGGATCAGTTTCTTTATTTGTCTTTCTGTTGCTTCATTGTTAGTGTATAAGAATGCAACTGATTTCTGTACATTGATTTTGTATCCTGCAACTTTGCTGAATTCATGTATCAGTTCTAGCAGACTTTTGGTGGAGTCTATCGGATTTTCCATGTATAATATCATGTCATCTGCAAAAAGCGAAAGCTTGACTTCATCTTTGCCAATTTTGATGCCTTTGATTTCCTTTTGTTGTCTGATTGCTGATGCTAGAACTTCCAACACTATGTTAAACAACAGCAGTGAGAGTGGGCATCTCTGTCGTGTTCCTGATCTCAGGGAAAAAGCTCTCAGTTTTTCCCCTTTGAGGATGATGTTAGCTGTGGGCTTTTCATAAATGGCTTTTATGATGTGTAAGTATGTTCCTTCTATCCCGACTTTCTCAAGGGTTTTTATTAAGAAAGGGTGCTGGATTTTGTCAAAGGCCTTTTCTGCATCGATTGACAGGATCATATGGTTCTTCTCTTTTTTTTTTATTAATGTGATGTATCACGTTGATTGATTTGTGAATGTTGAACCAGCCCTGCATCCCAGGAATGAATCCCACTTGATCATGGTGAATAATTCTTTTTATATGCTGTTGAATTCGATTTGCTAGTATCTTATTGAGAATTTTTGCATCCATATTCATCAGGGATATTGGCCTGTAGTTCTCTTTTTTTACTGGGTCTCTGTCTGGTTTAGGAATCAAAGTAATACTGGCTTCATAGAATGAGTCTGGAAGTTTTCCTTCCCTTTCTATTTCTTGGAATAGCTTGAGAAGGATAGGTATTATCTCTGCTTTAAATTTCTGGTAGAACTCCCCTGGGAAGCCATCTGGTCCTGGACTCTTATTTGTTGGGAGATTTTTGATAACCGATTCAATTTCTTCGCTGGTTATGGGTCTGTTCAAGCTTTCTATTTCCTCCTGATTGAGTTTTGGAAGAGTGTGGGTGTTTAGAAATTTGTCCATTTCTTCCAGGTTGTCCAATTTGCTGGCATATAATTTTTCATAGTATTCCCTGATAATTGTTTGTATCTCTGAGGGATTGGTTGTAATAATTCCATTTTCATTCATGATTTTATCTATTTGGGTCATCTCCCTTTTCTGTTTGAGAAGCCTGGCTAGAGGTTAGTCAATTTTGTTTATTTTTTCAAAAAACCAACTCTTGGTTTCGTTGATCTGCTCTACCGTTTTTTTAGATTCTATATTGTTTATTTCTGCTCTGATCTTTATTATTTCTCTTCTTCTGCTGGGTTTAGGCTGTCTTTGCTGTTCTGCTTCTATTTCCTTTAGGTGTGCTGTTAGATTTTGTATTTGGGATTTTTCTTGTTTCTTGAGATAGGCCTGGATTGCAATGTATTTTCCTCTCAGGACTGCCTTCGCTGCATCCCAAAGCGTCTGGATTGTTCTATTTTCATTTTCGTTTGTTTCCATATATTTTTAAATTTCTTCTCTAATTGCCTGGTTGACCCACTCATTCTTTAGTAGGGTGTTCTTTAACCTCCATGCTTTTGGAGGTTTTCCAGACTTTTTCCTGTGGTTGATTTCAAGCTTCACAGCATTGTGGTCTGAAAGTATGCATGGTATAATTTCAATTCTTGTAAACTTATGAAGGGCTGTTTTGTGACCCAGTATATGATCTATCTTGGAGAATGTTCCATGTGCACTCGAGAAGAAAGTATATTCTGTTGCTTTGGGATGCAGAGTTCTAAATATATCTGTCAAGTCCATCTGATCCAATGTATCATTCAGGGCCCTTGTTTCTTTATTGACCGTGTGTCTAGATGATCTATCCATTTCTGTAAGTGGAGTGTTAAAGTCCCCTGCAATTAACACATTCTTATCAATAAGATTGCTTATGTTTATGAGTAATTGTTTTATTTATTTGGGGGCTCCGGTATTCAGCGCGTAGACATTTATAATTGTTAGCTCTTCCTGATGGATAGACCCTGTAATTATTATATAATGCCTTTCTTCATCTTTTGTTACAGCCTTTAATTTAAAGTCTAGTTTGTCTGATATAAGTATGACTACTCCAGCTTTCTTTTGGCTTCCAGTAGCATGATAAATAGTTCTCCATCCCCTCACTCTCAATCTAAAGGTGTCCTCAGATCTAAAATGAGTCTCTTATAGACAGCAAATAGATGGGTCTTGTTTTTTTTTATCCATTCTGATACCCTACGTCTTTTGGTTGGCGCATTTAATCCATTTACATTCAGTGTTATTATAGAAAGATATGGGTTTAGAGTCATTGTGATGTCTGTATGTTTTATGCTTGTAGTGATGTCTCTGGTACTTTGTCTCACAGGATCCCCCTTAGGATCTCTTGTAGGGCTGGTTTCGTGGTGACAAATTCCTTCAGTTTTTGTTTGTTTGGGAAGACCTTTATCTCTCCTTCTATTCTAAATGACAGACTTGCTGGATAAAGGATTCTCGGCTGTATATTTGTTTTCTGTTCAGCACACTGAAGATCTCGTGCCAATCCTTTCTGGCCTGCCAAGTTTCAAAAGAGAGATCAGTCACGAGTCTTATAGGTCTCCCTTTATATGTGACGGCACGTTTATCCCTTGCTGCTTTCAGAATTTTCTCTTTATCCTTGTATTTTGCCAGTTTCACTATGATATGTCATGCAGAAGATCGATTCAAGTTACGTCTGAAGGGAGTTCTCTGTGCCTCTTGGATTTCAATGCCTTTTTCCTTCCCCAGTTCAGGGAAGTTCTCAGCTATTATTTCTTCAAGTACCCCTTCAGCACCTTTCCCTCTCTCTTCCTCCTCTGGGATACCAATTATGCATATATTATTTCTTTTTAGTGTATCACTTAGTTCTCTAATTTTCCCCTCATACTCCTGGATTTTTTTATCTCTCTTTCTCTCAGCTTCCTCTTTTTCCATAACTTTATCTTCTAGTTCACCTATTCTCTCCTCTGCCTCTTCAAGCCGAGCCGTCGTCGTTTCCATTTTGTTCTGCATTTCGTTTAAAGCGTTTTTCAGCTCCTCGTGACTGTTCCTTAGTCCCTTGATCTCTGTAGCAAGAGATTCTCTGCTGTCCTCTATACTGTTTTCAAGCCCAGCGATTAATTTTATCACTATTATTCTAAATTCACTTTGTTATATTATTTAAATCATTTTTGATCAGTTCATTAGCTGTTGTTATTTCCTGGAGATTCTTCTGAGGGGAATTCTTCCGTCTGGTCATTTTGGATGGTCCCTGGAGTGGTGAGGACCTGCAGGGCACTTCCCCTGTGCTGTGGTGTATAACTGGAGTTGGTGGGCGGGGCCACAGTCAGACTGGTGTGTGCCTTCTCTTCCCCTCTCCTAGGGGCGGGATTCACTGTGGGGTGGCGTGGCCCGTCTGGGCTACTTGCACACTGCCAGGCTTGTGGTGCTGGGGATCTGGCGTATTAGCTGGGGTGGGTAGGCAAGGTGCACGGGGGCAGGAGGGGCAGACTTAGCTCGCTTCTCCTTAGGTGATCCACTTCGGGAGGGGCCCTGTGGCAGCGGGAGGGAGTCAGACCCGCTGCCGGAGGGGTGGCTCCGCAGAAGCACAGCGTTGGGTATTTGCGCAGAGTGAGCAAGTTCCCTGGCAGGAACTGGTTCCCTTTGGGATTTTGGCTGGGGGATGGGCGAGGGAGATGGCGCTGGTGAGTGCCTTTGTTCCCCACCAAATAACTCTGTCGTCTCGGGGCTCAGCAACTCTCCCTCCCTTTGTCCTCCAGCCTTCCCGCTTTCCGAGTAGAGCTGTTAACTTATGACCTCCCAGACGCTAAGTCGCGCTTGCTGTCGGAACACACTCCGTCCGGCCCCTCTGCTTTTGCCAGCCAGACTCGGGGGCTCTGCTTGGCCGGCCGGCCGCCCCTCCGCCCCAGCTCCCTCCTGCCAATCCATGGAGCGCGCACCACCTCGCTTCCCTTCCTACCCTCTTCCGTGGGCCTCTCGTCTACGCTTGGCTCTCGAGACTCCGTTCTGCTGATCCTCTGGCGGTTTTCTGGGTTATTTAGGCAGGTGTAGGTGGAATCTAAGTGATCAGCAGGACGCGCGGTGAGCCCAGCGTCCTCCTATGCTGCCATCTTCCAACCTTATTTATTTTGAAAGTGAGAGAGAGTGAGCGAAAGTGAGAGAGAGAGAAGAGGGAGAGGGGTAGAGAGAGAAGGAGAAAGGTAATCTCAAGCAGGCTCCACACTGTCAGCCCAGAGCCCAACGCAGGGCTCAAACTCACAAACCATGAGATCAAGACCTGAGCTGAAATCAAGAGTCAGTCGCTTAACCCAATGAGTCACCCAGGTACCCCAACTTGTGATTATTATTGATATGAAAAAACTATTGCTTGTTTTCTATTGCTGTTTGAACTTTCTTTTAGTGTGGATTAATTCTCAGTTGCTTTCAGTTGACTGTGAATTTTCCAGGCAGAAAAATATATGGATTGGCGCACCGAGGTGGCTCAGTTGGTTAGGCATCCGACTCTTGATCTTGGCTCAGACCATGATCTCACAGTTTGTCAGTTCGAGCCCTGCATCAGGCTCTGTGCTAATGACATGGATGGAGCCTGCTCAGGACCCTGTCTCTCCCTCTCTCTGCCCCTCCCCCACTTGTTCTCTCTCTCCATCTCTCTCAAAATAAATAAATAAACTTAAAAAATTTCTTTAAAAAAGGAAAAAGATAAATATATGCAGGTACATATTGAAGGATATTAACTGTCACACTTCTCTGATGAACATTTAATTTATATTTTGTGTAATTGTATTATGCATAACTCGCTGGTAACAAACATCCTTGTCTTATCTGTAACTCTCCTGAGAATGCTTCTAATGATGGAGATTTAAGTAGTATGTCACATCTGGTAACTTAATAAAACGTTAATTAATTATCACTATGGCATTTTATCAAATAAGAGTTGGATGTCTGGTAAGTATCTTTAAATGCATGGTAGTGTATATAAATGGATCTCCTAACATTAAACTATCCTTGCACTCCCAGAATAAACCCTGCTTGTACATGTTATACTTTTGTTGCATAGAACATTTGAATAGCCTTATTTTTACTGGGTATTTGTATCTCTCTTCGAAAGTGGCAATTTCATCATTTTAGGAGCTAAGTTTCCTGGATATTATTACTAAAATGTGCGTAACATAATAAAATACATAAGAATATTACTTATTCCTTGCATAGAAGACTCTAAAAGAGAATTATTTTTTCACTGACAGTTTTAAACAATCATCTAGCAACTATCCCAGAGCATTTCTAAGTTATAATTTTATAGAATGTTCCTACTATAGTTCCTGTCCTTTTCAAACATTTCTATTTAATCTAGTATTGATAACATCTGATATCTGAGCTATCTGTTTACCAGAGTTTTAACTTTTGCTTAGGGTTTTATAACTTTAAAAAATCATCTGAATCATTTGGGATTCCTAAATCCCAACATTTCTATATTTTTGTACTTAGACTTTTTTGGGTCACAGTTGCAGAATTTTTTATTTTGTTAACTTTGTCAGAGCACTAACGTTGGTTTAAATTTTAGTGCTTTTTTCTACTGTTCTAATTCATTCATTGTCACTTATATTACAATAAAATGAAAACATGGCATATTTTGGAAAAATATTTGAAAAATATGTATCTGATAAAAGATGTATGTCTAGATTACAGATAACTTCTATAATTTAAAAATAAGAAAAAAACAACCCACTCATTTAAAAAATAAAGCAAAAGATTTACCCAGAAAACTTTAGCCAGAAACTTCACCCAGAAAAAAAAAAAAAAAGAAATAGCATATAAGTACATGGGAAAACTTTCAATATCAATACCCACTAGGGAAATACAAATTAAAACTACAATGAAACACCACTGGACACCAGTAGAATATTTCAAATTCCAAAGACTGGCAATACCAAATACTGGAGAAGGTCCAAGGTGTGAATAAACTGGAACTCGAATACACTGCTGGTAGGGATACAAAGTGGGACGAACACTTTGTAGTCTGGCCTCTGAGTCATTCTGACTTTTCCATAATAGATGGTGCACACCTGCAATTGAATAACTTTTTCAGTCTTCCTCCCGCCTTTGACATTCTTAAAAAAAACTTTTACACGGTTCAAAGTGTCTACCAGGCATGTCCGTAAGATTCCTAGAAGCAGTCTGATCCTGCAGAAAGGTCTAAGTGATGAATTCATTAATATTAGTTTTATACCATTCATAATATGATCTATCTTGGTGAATGTTTCATGTGCACCTGAGAAGAATATGTATACTGTGGTTCGCTGGGTTGTTCTGTAAACATCAATTCGATTGACAGCTGGTAGTATTACTCGGGCCATCTATATGCATACTTATTTTCTGCTTCCTTGTTCTGTCCGTCACTGAGGAGTCTGGAGTCTAAAAGTGTCATTGCGGATTTGTCCATTTCTACTTCCAGAACCATCTGGTTTTGCTTCACGTATTTGAAGCCCTGTTGATGAACAAACGCTTAGGATTGTTTTCTGTTCTTGGAGAACTGACACTTCATCATTATGTGGTGTCCCTTTGTATCATAACTTGACAACATTCCTTGTGCTTAAGTCTACTTTGAAATTAATATAGCTACTTCAGCTTTCTTTTGGTTGGTGTTTGTGTGATACCTTTCTCGATATTTTTTTAAACATATTTGTTGTATTTGAAGTGTGTTCTTGTAGATAGCACATTGAGGTGTCTTGCTTTTTTTTATCCAAATGAACATATGACATGAGATACCCAGTTTTGTTTGATGTAAATATCTATATAATACTAAAAAGAGTAAGGACTGGGAGGTTACATACAGCCTCTTTACACATTTTGTAAAATTAACTTGCAGGTTTCATGGATCTTTCAAGACTGAATGTATTTCCAGGAAATGAACTACCAAGGAAGCGATGACCTCAACCTGTACCCCTCCTGCTACATCCAAAGGGCCTAGAGAGTCCGTGTTTCCTTTTCCATTTTCTCGATCTGGCATCCATCCTCCATGTTCTCCCACCACTTTCTGTCTGCCCTTAACCACCTTAACCAAAAACCAACAGTCCTCATTTCTTACTAATCTCCTGACAGGATTCCTAAAAGTAGCCCGCATTAGCTGCTGCCTCCCAAAACTATGTTTTTGCTCATACCAGTCCTTCTGGCCGGAACATACTTCTTTCTCTATTGACAACTGACTCCTCCGTCTTTCATGTCACATTTCTTGTAAGTCATCTTTTAAAAAGTGGGTTTTTTTTCTTAGTAAACATGTTATTTCCTTCCTTTAAAACATTAATGATCTGTTTACACCCTCTAATTTGCTCTCCTGTGTTTGATCATACATTCCCTATTTCCTTTCTTTTATAAACCCTTTACTAAATAACACATTACAGAAAAGCTGCCCATTGGATGACCCCTCCTTCTTCTGTTTTGTCTCTTTAGGCACTAACGAACTGCTTGCTCAATACTTAGTGATGTTCATTGGCTCTGTTATCCTTTTAGGCCTCTACTGTCCGACAATTATTATTGAAAAGAAAATATAAACGACATGAACTTGGGGCGCCTGGGTGGCTCAGGTGGTTAAGCATCCAACTTCAGCCAGGTCAGGAGCTCACGGTTTGTGAGTTCAAGCCCTGTGTCAGGCTCTGTGCTGACAACTGACAGCCTGGAGCCTGCTTCAGCTTCTTGTTTCCCTCTCTCTCTGCCCCTCCCACACTCATGCTGTCTCTCTCTCTCTCTCTCTGTCTCTCTCTGTCTCTGTCTCTCTCTCTCAAAAAAGGAATAAACATTGAAAAAAATTAAAGAAATAAATAAAATAAATAAATTAAATAGATAAATAAACGACATGAACTCAACTCAGGACTATAGCCTGTCATGATGTCACATTGTATTAAGAGTTAAAATATTCCAAACTTGTAATTTCACATGGTGGTGGGACTACCCCTACATTTTATGGAAAAGTAGAACACAATATATCGTAAGAAACAATATATCTAAGAGTTTACATTTTATAATCAAGATAATGCAGGTTTGTTTCTCACTTGTATTTGAGAAAATTTCATTTGCTATAGTTCATTTACATGATATGCCGTATGTCATATGTTCACTTGTTGTCATGCGTACGGCAAATGCTTTCTTATTTCAGTACCTTTCTGTAGATCTGTATCTTTTCTCATTTGAAGATACATCTGAGATCTATCAGTTTCATATCCATATAAACATATTTTATTCATTTAATGGCTACATAGCTGTGTCTCATATGGCTTTACCGCAACTTACTTATCCATAGATATTTATGTTTTGTCCATTATTACCCAGTTAAAAACAGTTCTTCAGCTTAGAATGTATAATATATATATATATATATATATATATATATATATATATATATATATGATAAAATATTGAAGCCATTTCCTTCTTAATGTTTCTGTTTAATGTTGAAAGTATGAAACAGGAGACAGTTTCAAATCCTTTCCCTCACACCCACACTTCCCAGACTGGCAGTTCAGGCTATTGTCCAAGCTATGCTGTAAATTCAAGCTGACTTGGGAGCCTTTGGACCATTGCAATGCTCTTTCTATCCAATTTGCAGAAACATTCATGCCTAAGGCCCTTAGCCTGCAAAAGCTAATTTGGGATTGATGTGACAGGAATTCTAAGCTTTTGCTGGAAATGTAAGAAATAAAACATGCAATGGAAGCAAAGAATGGAAAAGATGAAAGCAGTATTTCTCTATACCACCTCCATACAAAATCTAGCTTCCATTTTTCTTATATTCTGCTTTAGGTTTAGTTTAATCACATAAATTTTGATTTTATACATAAATTTTCTTTAAATACTTATTCTTAACAGTGGCAATCAACTGAAAAAATATAAATATTGGAATGACAACATATCACAGTACTTAACATTGGCTCTTGAGTAAGAAACGTAAATTCAAGGCAGTATAGTCTGAGTTCCACAGGCTGTGCGACCATGAGCAAATTATCTAAATGATCCTAGGCTCAAATTCTCCATCTGGGAAATGGGAACTAAAGTAATACCTAAGTCATAACGTTGTATAAATTTATGCTTAGAATTCTCTACCTTATTTCCCCTTCCTTACTCACAGAACAACTTTCTTGGTTCTGCTCTGTACCCCCAGAGGATTGATCCCTAGGGATTCAATTACATGGGATTCCCTTGTCTTCTATCCTTTAATTGGATTCAGTTAAGGAGAGAAACAGCAGGACATCTAAGAATGGGGGAAAAAAAAGAAAAAGAAAAAGAAAAAACAAATCAGGGTACTTCCCCTTGTACTATAGACTGAATGTTTCTGTCCCTGGCAAATTTATATGTTGAAATTCTAATCCCCCACTGTGATAGTATTTGAAAGTGGGGCTTTGGGGAAGTGATTAGGTCATGAGGGTGGAAGCTTCATGAATGGATTAGTGACCTTGTAAGAGACCTCTGATAGCTCCCTTGCCTCTTCCATTACATGACAACACAGTAAGAAGGTGGCTTTCTATGAACCAGGAGGTAGGGTCTCACCAGAGACCGACTCTACCAGCCACTTGATCTTAGATTTCTCAGGCTCAAAAACTATCATAAATAAATTTGTTATTTTATTTTTTATGTTTATTTATTTCTGAGAGACAGCAAGAGACAGAGGGTGGGCAGGGGAGGGGCAGAGAGAGAGGGAGACACAGAATCTGAAGCAGGCTCCAGGCTCTGAGCTGTCAGCACAGAGTCCAACGTGGGGCTCGAACTCACGAACCGCGAGATGATGACCTGAGCTGAAGTCGGACGCTTAACCGACCGAGCCACTCAGGCGCCCCTAAATTTCTGTTATTTATAAGCCACTCATTCTCTGGTATTCTGCTACAGAAGCCCACACTGACCAAAACAGCCTCTCCAGCTCTAATTTAACACTGTGGTTCCAGCAGGGATTGTGTCCCACGACTTCTCCAGCTCTTGTTAGAAGCTCTCGCCTCAGTAATAGATCTTCTTGGATTCCAGTACCATCACTTTCTTTCCTGGTTCCTTTAGGTTTGGGGGTAGTAATGGTATCCTCCTATTGCTAGACTCCACATCATTCTTTGTTCCCTAACCCTGCCCATATTTCTGGAAATAATTTTTTCATCCCCCAAAGAGCACTTGTAAAAGCAAGACCCAACTAATTTTGTTATTTGGGGTTTTGATTGATATGAAGTTCATAATTTTATGAATAACAAGCACGTTTCCCCTAAACCTTAATCTATCTATTCAATATTTAATTTTTACTCAAGATTCTTCTATCACTCAGATTAATTATATTCCCTCTTTACGAATATTTGTTTTAATTTTTTCTATTGAGAAGGAGTAAATAGAAATGCAAATAGACCTCTAGGTACAGAAATAACAGGGGGTTGAAGAAGAAAGGGTTAATGTATTTTTATTATTATTTTTAGCACCTTATCTAACTCAAAGATTTAATTATTCTTTTTGAGTCTGGAAAATGCTTTGAGAAACACTTTTCAGGGGACAGACTATGATCACATAGACACATAGTCACACATGCCTTGGGTCACAACTTTTAAAAATAGTCCTAATGATTTTTCCTAAGTGATCTCAACATTGAAGATCATTCTCACTTCACAATAAGGCCAATTTATCCTATCAATGTTTTTCACAGTCTTTTTCGCTTTCCATTTTGAGACACAGGGTAGACAGCTGTAGCGGCTACAGGTGCCCTTGGCTCCTGTGAGACCATCCAACGTCTCCTCCAATTCTCTTGGTTCTACAGAGGCAGAACAAATTATTTTCCTAGAACTTTCAGGACTGTGAACTTTTCCTCCTCCTATATTCTCATGACTAAAAATAAAGGCAAGAGAAAAGAAGATTTGGAACAGTCATTTGAACTACAGGCTTTCAGAGCAACATTGCAGTTTTAACAGATGCCAATGCCTTGTATTAACTGTGACAGAAGTTGCATGTCCTGAGCCAAATGAGAAAATAAATGTTTACTATCCAGCTGGAAAGCTGAAAACCAAAGGCAGGGGTGGGAGGCAAGTAGACAGAAAATCATGGATGAAGGCAATGCCATGGAGATCAGTTCAGTAAATCTGTGCACACGTACATTCGTATAAATCAAAGTAACTCAACCAGGCAGACGTTCTGGATTTGTTCCTATTGGCTGTCAGCATTTTTTTTTTTTTTGAGGAAGCAGACAGAAACTAACCTAAGATTTATCAAAGTTACTAATTCTCCAAATGTACACCCTGTGGTCCCTCAGTACTTCCTGTCTGACATTCTTATCTCTCTCAGAAGAGACTAGAATCACTCTGGAAACACTGATATGGTAAACAAATATGGTAAATAAAGGAATCCTCAAACTACTAAGCACACATCATATAGGGTGCACATTGAAAAACACTGGTAAAAGGCCATATTTCATTCTTTCTCATTGCCACGTAGTATTCCATTGTGTATATAAACCACAATTTCTTTATCCATTCATCCGTTGATGGACATTTAGGCTCTTTCCATAATTTGGCTATTGTAGCAATGTGGATGGAACTGGAGAGTGTGATGCTAAGTGAAATAAGCCATACAGAGAAATACAGATACCATATGGTTTCACTCTTATGTGGATCCTGAGAAACTTAACAGAAACCCATGGGGGAGGGGAAGAAAAAAAAAAAAAAGAGGTTAGAGTGGGAGACAGCCAAAGCATAAGAGACTGTTAAAAACTGAGAACAAACTGAGGGTTGATGGGGGGTGGGAGGGGGGGGAGGGGGGGTGATGGGTATTGAGGAGGGCACCTTTTGGGATGAACACTGGGTGTTGTATGGAAACCAATTTGACAATAAATTTCATATATTAAAAAAAATAAAAATAAAAAAAAATAAATAAATAAAATAGCACACTTGAAAAAAAATAAAATTAAGGGCTGGATTACAGATGTGAAATGGAAAAAAAAAGAAAAAAAAGAAAAAAACTGGTAAAATTTCCATGCTTCTAGATCCTTCTGGAACAGTATAAGAAGGGGTCACTGTAGTCCTAAATTGACAACTAAGTCAGATCCAAGGTGTTCCTAGAATTATGCAAAGAAAAGCACTCCTTCAATGGAATCAACAGAATTGCTCTAGAGAATATCTAAAACAACCAGACTTCCTCTGGTTTTAAACAGCTCTTAAGAAACTTGAAGCTCCCAGAAACTTCAAGCCAACTCACCTTCTAGGCTGAATGTGAACATGTACCCAAATATGTGTCACCCATGGGCAGACAGAATCTCTAAAAGTAACTTTTGAAACTATGAAGAAGCATGGAGCACACACCCATTAAATAACTATATAAATTAAGGTGCCCGGGGCACCTGTGTGGCTTAGTCAATTAAGCAGCCGACTCTTGATTTCAGCTCAGGTCATGATCTCACAGTTCATGAGATCTCCCTCTCTCGAAATAAATAAATCAGAGGCACCTGGGTGGCTCAGTCGGTTAAGCGGCCGACTTCGGCTCAGGTCATGATCTCGGGGGTCTGCGAGTTCGAGCCCTGCATCGGGCTCTGTGCTGACAGCTCAGAGCCTGGAGCCTATTTCGGATTCTGTGTCTCCCTCTCTCTGACCCTCCCCCGTTCATGCTCTGTCTCTCTCTGTCTCAAAAATAAATAAACGTTAAAAAAAAAATTAAAAAAAAAAAGAAAGAAATCAACTTAAAAAAAATTAAGGTAACTACACGCTTGATTGAACCAATACACTTATAAAAGTGAAAAGTGGAGTTACTAATAATTATTTCACAACAAGTATAAACCATGTCCATTCTGAGCCAATCAGGAAGTATGATCATCCAAGCATAATTCAAAATGGCTTAAAATGGAATACAGAGGAGGAAGTCATAGAATTGACACTAGTGATGTAGGCAATGACAAATTATCAAGGATCTTGAGTGCCAAATATATTTGGACTTTCTCTCTAGGTGCTGGGAAACCATTCTACAGTTCTATTAATTTGACGTATTAAGCGTCTTATCATTGTTTTCCTTTTTATAAATCTAAAAACCAAGGGAAAATATATTCTTTTGTTCTAATATTTAGTCTCCTAAGTGTCTTATGTTCCAGGAATGTATTGAACCTCCTGCATACAAGGCATGGTACTTGGGTGAGGAGAGAAATGAAAACAACCATGACATAGTCCTTTGCCTCCAGGGAAAAAAAATAATAATCTACTTAAACGAGCTATGTTTACTACAATGCAGAATAGAAGTTAGGTAAGACAGTACAAGCAGGGTCTGTTTTCTATCTTTGTTTTCTACACGGTACGTAGTAGAGGACTCTCTAAATAAGGACTCACTAAAACGTTTAGTTGAACTATTTGAACTCTCCTTCTTGTCATAAGCACAGGTATTCCTAATAAGATGGATATAGAGTCAAATGCCAAGTTTATTTCTAATCCAACTGTTCACAATGTATGGCACCCAGTAAAAACCAGCACGCAGGCAGCTGATTGAGGAACTGTATCAGCCCAGTCAGCTTTATCAAAATGTATTTTCTTTTTGGTTTTTATTTGCCCATGAAATCCAGCCTACGGGATCAATTGTTTCCTAGTGCACGGCCATAATCCATTTCCTAGCGCATAGCAATTTAATGTGGGGGAGTTCCTTACCCAAGCAGTTTTCTAAAAAATATAATAGGCTACAAAGAAAGTGGAGTTGATTGTTCCTAAGCAGTATGAACAAGGCATGAGATTGTTGTACTTTTGGGAACAACAAGATAAACATACCTGTCGTCTGAAATTATACCTGTCACAATACAATGAAACAGTACACATGGATTTTTCCCCCAGACTATGATACTTAGCTTTTTTACTTCTTCATAAATACTACTCTAATCTATTGATTTAAAATATGAACTTCCAAACTTCAGAGCTTAGTCATGTTCCTACTTGCTGAAAAACAATAAAAATGGAAGGAAAGTCATCATTGCAAATTATATAAATATGGAATGTCCCAAATACAATCCAGTTGCTTACAGAAATTTGGATACGTAAGAGCTTGAAGTATTAACTAAGAAATAATACAGTTTCAACCTATCTATTCAAGGTAGGTGTTACTCTTGTCCTTCCAAGATATGGATATTCACAAAGCATTTTACGATGCTTATAATATAACATATTGAATTTGGTATCTTCTTCAATTCAGCTGAACATAGCACAGATACGTACCAAATGAGTAAGAATTTTAAAGTTCTCAACTGGAAGTGGGCATCCTTTAAAGCTTCATGAATTTATTCATCCTGATTTAATGCAATAAGTGATAACACAGTAGAAGGAAAGGTTAACAAAGTTGTAAAGCTCACACCTTTAAAAAATGTGTAGGACCTAGAACAATTTGGTTATTTTTAACTTGATAAGTGAGATTTTCAAGAGTCATACATATTCCTCAGAAGATTCATACGTTTAATATAACAATATTATTATATATGGACTTTTCCCACTACTGCATTCCATAGGAAGTAACATAAACTAAGAAACTGAGATTAAGAGAGACTGACCAGCAAATTAATCTCTGACAAAAATCAAGATTAATCTAGAGGTCTTCTGAATCCTGATTCAGGATGGCAATAATCAAGGATGCGAGTGGGGTGTGTGAGAGAGAGAGAGACAAAGACAGAGAGAAAGATGTCATATTGAATATTAAAGATCAAATGCTACTTAAAGTCTCAAGAACATAATAATAAATTGTTATTTATGGATTACAATTTTACTTCCATTATTGCATCTAATTAGCTATGTTTGGTTTTTTTAAGTTGTCAAGAATGAGCTAATAAAACTATTATAAGTGCATGACACCTATAATATGACCCCAATATGAAATCCTGTAACAGTTTCCACTTACTTAACACTAATGGCTATAACCAAGGTGATGTTTATCATTTAAAATCATCGCCAAAAATCAATATACAGAAATCCATTGCATTTCTATACAATAATAATGATGATGTAACAGAAAGAGAAATTAATAAACTAGTCCCATTTACAATTGTACCAAAAATAAGACACCTAGGAATAAATTTAATTGAGCATGTGAAAGGCTTGTACTATGAAAACTATAAGACAGTGAAAAAAGAAATTGAAGATGACACAAACAAATGGAAAGATTCTCCATGCTCATGGATTAGGAGAATATTATTAAAATGCCTATAGTACCCTAACAATCTATAAATTTAATACAATCCCTATCAAAATACTAACAGCATTTTTCATGGAACTGGAACGAATAATCCTAAAATTTGTATGGAATCACAAAAGACCCTGAATGGCCAAAGCAATCTTGAAAAAGAAGAACAAAACTGGAGGTATCCCAATCCCAGATTTCGAGATATAATATAAAGGTGTAGTAACCAAAACAGTATGGTACTGGTACAAAAATAGACAAAAAGATCAATGGAATAGAATAGAGAACCTAGAAATAGACCCACAATTATATGGTCAATTATCTTCAATAGAGGAGACAAGAACATGCAACGGAAAAATGACAGCCTCTTCAACAAATGCTTTTGGAAAAAGTGGACAGCTACATGCAAAAGAATAAAACTGTACCGCTTTCTTATACCACACACAAAAACAAACCCAAAATGGATTAAAGACCTAAATGTGAGACCTGAAATCATTAACATCCTAGAAGAGAGCACAGGCAGTGACTTCTCTGACATCAGCCAAAACAACATTTTTCTAGATATGCCTCCTGAGGCAAGAAAAACAAAAACAAAAATAAACTATTGGGAGTGCATCAAAATAAAAATCTTCTACACAATAAAGGAAACAGACAAAACTAAAAGACAACTTACTGAATGCAAGAAGATTATTTGCAAATGACATACCTGATAAAGGGTTAGTATTCAATACATAGAGAGAATTTATACAACTCAACACTAAGAAAGCAAGTAATCCAATTAAAAAAATGGCAGAACACATGAACTGACATTTCTCCAAACAAGACATGCGGAGGGCCAACAGACACATGAAAAGATCCTCAGTGTCACTTATCATCAGGGAAATGGAAATCAAAACCACAATGAGAGATCACCTCTCACCTGTCAGAATGACTAAAATAAAAAACACAAGTGTTGGTGAGGATGTAAACAAAAAGGACCCCTCATGCACTGTTTGTGGGAATGAAAACTGGTAAAGTATTTATTTACTGTTACATTTTAATCAAGCTGATAGAAATGAGTTAATGGTTTAATACAGGTAATGTCAAAACTTCATGAACCCCCCCTACATACTAGAAAGAACAAGGCAACTCAACACAAACTGTCTAAATAGTAGATTAATGAATTAATTAAACAATATATTAATTAACGATCTCAGTGGACTTCTTCCCCCAAACTCATAAGCCAAGCCAGTATTTGCCCAATAGTTAGTATTTTAGTACACTCCTGCACCAGCTGAATCTACCCTGGTGAGCTTGGCTGGAATTCCTCACCTCCTTCAGGGGGGCAGATGTCTACCACAGATGGCCTTCTACTATTTCTGGTGAAGAAAAGGCCAATTCTGTATAAGATTTATAAAGCAGTTTAAACATGGTTTATTAAACCCCTTGGGGTGAAAGGTACTATATCAATGTAAGACATGAAAGTGCTTAATCCAAAGCACCTTTTTATATCCTCCGTCAAGCTGAATAAACAAAAATGCAAAAGAACATAATATGTCACTGCTGGAATATCCATCAAAAATAGCCACAACTCTTCCATTTTTGGTTGATTCTATTTGTACAGCCTCAAGTTCCAAAGATTTCCAAACGTTTGTTGAAATGTAATGCCATCCTTTCCCTTCCCCCAACCTTTGCCACTGACTTCATCACTTTCTACATGCTAACACAAAAAAGCTACATCCTTGCTCAATAAGGTTAATACCAAAATCTTCAGCTGATAATACCACAAATACCCTCTCTGGATATCAACCTTACAAATGTAAAAATTAAATTTTTAAAGATCTCAGAAAAGTGGGGTGGGCTGTGTATATATTACTCAAAAGGAATTAACTCTGTAGTTTGCTCAGGATGGGCTAGAACGTGGTAATGTTCCCATCTCTCATATAGAATTGATGGTCCAACCTGAATGGATTAAGAGCCAACCTAAGACCACTGTTAAGAGCTCTTCTCTCTTGTAGAACAAGTAACTTACCTTTAGTTAGTTCAGAAATGCCTTGGCACTCCCTGGGCATAAGATAGGGATATTTTTTGTTTGAGGAATATGGAACATAGTCCAGTATACTATCGAGAGGGACATGAGACAGATTTAGTGTAACTGGAGGTTACTGGTAATACCTGGCTGAAAACAAATAGGTCCATGGCATCATAACGGTCATCATTATCACAGCCTACACATATTCAGTATTTAGTATGGGCTAGTCACTGTGCTAAGCATTTTACACTCATTCTTTAATTATCACAATACCCATACAAAAGAGATAGTAATATTATAGATCCCATTTTAGAGATTAAGTGATTAGAGGTTATATTTCTAAGACAAAGATGAATCTGAAGGTTTTGAAAGACCACAGAACTAATCTAGGGTTGATTCCTATAATACACTGCTTGGGAGACCCTATCAATGTCCAGACTCAGGCCAGAGGTAGTACTGACAAATGCATGCACAGCTTTTTAGTTGAATTTCTGAGGCCAATGGTGGGGTTAGCATTTCTACTGGGGGTAATATTACGGTAAGGAATCTTACTGAGATAGGAAGAGGCTTCGGCTAGAGAGATTTGCATAGCAAATAACATAGGATGCAGAAAATGTCAGTTGTCTGTATGTAAGGAATATGGAGAGAGAGAGAAGAAATGTTCATGGATATCACAGAGGAGAAGCAAAAGTTTCCACAGCCACCTACCGGTACCACCAATGTCTGAGGCACTATCAAAGCTGTATAGGAAAGGCCTAACCCTCAACCACACCTTGGCCTGTGAACGAACTATGCTGATGTTACAGTATACTTAACCCTTATGCATTTCCCCTAGCTCTAATAAATGTGTTGATCTCCAACTTTCTTAGGTCCCTCCCATTTTTCCATCCTGTGACTCTGCTGGAGTTGGGGGATCAAATACAAAAATCCCACCCATCAGCCAACTTCAGAATGAATCCCAGCTTGACACCTGACAACTATGTTGAGTGCACAGAGAACTCGGTCCTGTGGTTTACCAAGATTGGTCCTGAAGGCTGGGCTGGTTTTAGCCTTTTTTCTAGAAAGGAAAGGGCAATGTGGTATGGATTGGCAGAGGGAAATAGCTTCAGAAGGCTGTTCTGTTCAAGGGATTTTTAATTAATTTTATTACATTCTCAAAAGCATCAAATTGAGAATAGGATACAAGGCTCCTGGTTGTCTCAGTCCATTAAGTGCCCAACTTTGGTTCAGGGCATGATCTCGCAGTTCATGAGTTCGAGCCCCACGTTGGGCTCTCTGCTGTCAGCACAGAGCCTGTTTCAGATCCTCTGTCCCCCCCCCCACCTCTGCCCCTCCCACCTTCCCCTCTCTCAATAATAAGCAAAGATTTAAAGAAGGAATAGCACACAAACAACTATTTTACAATTTTGAATAAGAAAATTTGCCATTAAAGGGGAACAAAGTGCTATGTGAGTTTCCAAGGGGAAGAATTAATATGGACAACAGGAAAGGCTCCTTGGTGGCTACGACAGTAAAGAAGATCCTTCAAAATTGGACGCCCCTTTGTTTGAAGGCTATTACTGGGGAAGGCTTGAAAATAGATTAAACAGCAAAACTATACAATGTTGGGCTGAAATTTAAACATATCTAGGATCTCAGAAGTTAGGAATAGCCCTATGGAAAAATAAATAAACAAAAGGATTGTATAGAAGCATTCTATACCGTGGAACAGACGCAGAGGGAACTTAATCTCCCAGGCAAACATGGCTCCTCGCATATTTTCCCTCGGCTGTTCCACACCATTGGCCACAGAGGACATAGTTCCCCAACATCTGCCTGTAAGCCCCTTCCCTGTAGGGCGGGACTAAGTATTTATTCTTCTCACTATGTTGAACATTCTTCAAGGTTATGGGTATGCTTCTCACTACTGCAGTCCTGGCACAAAAATAGAGCTGGGTACAGAACTGGCATTCAAAACACTTTGGATGAATAAATGAAGCACTGTGCAGAAAACAAGTGGTGGATTGGCTAGGGGAATCAGGAATCACTGGGAACAAAGTAGAGCAGGGAATTAAGGATCTACGGTCACTCTGAATTTAAGACTTGCTCTTCTCTGGCCCTAGACTTGGTACTGTTGGACCTCCAGGATCAAGCTCATCCTCCATGTCGGGGCAAACTCCAGTGTCTCCAGGGCTGGGAATGATAAGGGGGCAAGAAGTGGGCATGTGGCCTTTGGCTGGAGGCATAAATAGCTCACAATCTCAGTATGATGGTCTCAACCCTCTTCAGACTCTTTTCAGGTCTTCCCTGAAAAGCCTGGTTGGAGAACACCAAAGCTAAGTTACAAGTTACAGGAGGCCACTGGAGAGAATAATTCAAGCACAAAATGCGCTGTAGACTTGAAAGAAAAAATAAGTCAAGGGACAAGGTGTTCATAACAGTGAGAGAAAACAGATCTTAATGATTCCGATTTATGTTCTTCATCTTCAGGATCAGGAAGAGTAACTGTTTGCCCGAGAGGGTACACATAGTGACATAACTGAGGTAGAGGACAACTCTTTGTCTCAGGTGGTAGCTTTGCACATTAGACCAAGAACTTTCGTAGGTTTAAAACCTTTTTTTAATCAGTGTTTCTGGTAGATGTTTGTTTTCATCATTTCCAGGTATGTGGACAAAAAAACATTTGGATGATATATTTCTGAAAATCTACCCTTAGTCATACCCATTTACAGACACTTGGTATTCTTGAGGTCCTGACAAAGCCATCTCTCTCACATGCTTTGTAAACTTAGGTCAGATTGAGTTTAAGGTCTACTTCTTAGTACTGCAGACATTTGTTATCTCTTTGTCATGCAGAATGTTAACTTGGACCAATCCTCCTCCTGGGCAAGTAGTTGGGATATTTTTTTTTCCTGTATTCCATTGGTCTATTATTAGGATTATTCATACTTTTAGAAAAATTGTACTAACAGTTATTTTTAAAAGCCAGAAAAGATAGATGTGAAGTATAAATTGAAACGTAAGAAAACAAGTACTTTAGTTCATTGGACAAAGTCAGACGAAACGATTAGCAAGCCCACAGCAACAAATATATTTCCAGAACATTGTATATGGTGTGGCCTCTCTGACCCACCTATCAGGAGGGAATTCTATTTTGAGTTGGTTTTCTAAGAGGAAAATGTTTAGTTCTGAACTATTCCTCTTTATTCACCCTTCTCCTCATATCCAATGGCATGATTTGCAAACAGGTAGCCACGGTTAGAAATGAAAAGGACCCATGTCCATGGAAAAGTTCCTACTATAAATATACTGTATCAGCCACCATTTGATAAGACTTAAAGTGACTAGTCACCCCTTTTGAACTGAGATTGTTCTTACTTTTACTCATTAACACTGAGTGGATGCTTTCTATACAACCGGCACTCCTCAGTTGGATTTCTGCCACAAAAAAAAAGAAAAGAAAAGAAAAGAAAAAGGACAAAGGCACAGAGCAGGTGGGAAGGATATCTCTTCCATGGGAAGCAAGGAAAAGAATTCCCAGGCTCTGACTACAACACACATATTTTTATTAAAATAGCAGCATACATACAAAAAAAGAAGATCTTATTAGAGGCGAAGATTACATAAACCAGACACACTGAATTCCTGTATCTAATTAATATAACTTACCTAGAGTTGCACACATCAACTCAGTTTCTGAATTGTGTCTATTTTCAACTTTCTCAGGGCTATTGCCTTCCATCCTCTTTCACCATTCCTAAAACTGCATCAGACAACCCCTATCCAACACTGGCCCTCTGGAGCCTCTTCACACTGATCTAGCCATTTTTTTCCATGGCACTTATTATCTTCCAAGATAGTATTTATTGTGTTATTTATCTTCTGCCTCCCTCTTCTAAAATCAAATCTTCACAGGTAAAGAGATTCCTGTTTTATTCATTGATGTATTCTAAATGCCTAAAGCAATGCCTGAAAAACAGTGAGATTTGATAAATGTTTGTTAAATCAGTGAGTAAACAAGTGAGAAAATAAAAATAGCGTCCATGAAGTTTTCCTCTTGATATTTCTATATCTAGCACAGTGCCTGACACATACACAGTGGCTACACAATTATTGTTGATAAGATAAATATATGAATAAATGAATGAATGAATGAGCGAATGAATAAATATGCCCATGATGAACTGGCTATAGATGGAAGGTTCCAATGACCCTTCCTTGGACTTCAGATGGCAGTCACAAGTCCAGGGTGACCTGTATTTCTGACCTACTGGCTATAAGTCAGAGTTTCCCAGGACTCCCATCTTGGGTACAATTAATTTGTTAAAGCAGCTCACAGATCTCAGAGAAATGTTTTACTTACTAGATCAGTGGTTTACTATAAAGTATATAACTCAGGAACGGCCAGATAGAAAAGATGTATAAGGCAAGGTATGGGGAAAGGTCTTGGAGCATCTGTACCCTCCCTGCTTCTCCACAATGTTACAATATGAAAGCTCTCCAAACCCTATCTTTCGGAGTTTTTATGGGGACTTCCTTTCATAGGCATGACTGATCATTGGTCATTGGCGACTGATTCCACCTCCAGCTCCTCTGCTCTCCCTACATACCCCTAGAAGCTGGGGTAGGGGGTAGTGTAAGCTCCAAGTTTCAATCATCTAATTATGTGGCTGATTCCCTGAAAACCAGTTCCCATCCCTAGGTTACCACTGAGCTTTCCAAAAGTTACCTCATTAACATAAGAAAAGACACCTTATCATTCTTACTGCAGAAAATTCCAAGTGTTTGAGGAGCACTGGCCAGGAATGTGGTCCAAGACCAAATATATATTTCTTATTACAAATCACAATATCACACTCCCAAACAAAGAAGATACAGCTATAGCCTTAGAGGAGATAGTTATTCTTCCTTCAGAAAAGAGCCATTTGAATATTTTGCTTTTGGTCAACGTTCATTCACAGTTCATGTTTGGGTTGTTGGAAATGATTTTGTTAGTTTCAGAATACTATTTTCAGCATGCACATTTCTGAGTAAGGGTAGAAAAGATAATCTACACATGACTTTTTTTTTTACTTCTGTTAATTTAAAAATTTATTTAACTTATGTAAGATGCTCAGGGGGGGAAGAATTAGCATAAATATGAGAGAAAAGGATATGGGAAGATCAGCAAGGAGACACCGAGATTAACAAAGGAACTCTATCCAAATAGAACACAGGTTTTAAAATGTGTAAAACTTCTGAATTCTTTCACATACGAAAACAGAAACTTTTTGCATCTTGCTCTGAGCGGTTACTCTTCCATTCTAAGCATGAAAAGAGGGAAATGCTAAAGCCAGTTTCTAAAGCAGATACTCATTCTTGTCCAAAACAGCGGAGTTTGTTATTTACTAAGCTGTGATGAGAAATAGTTTTTATTGGTGTCAGATGCTGTACTTTCTACAGCACTGGTCCCTTGGATAATCAAATTCAACTAACATATTAAATGAACCCAGCATTAATCACCAGAAAAAGTCCAGAGGTGAATTACTGAAGAGGGCGTTTAAATGAAGGGGGGACTTGAAGACTAGAGTGGGCAGGGCATATAAATAAAGGAAGGATAATTACATTCTATTTTAAGCAAAGATCATGGAAATCTCTATTTGTTTGAGTTCTGGCAAAAATCAATTAGTCTATAATTGGATTTTTTTTTCTGTCAGACAATACCAAGCCAAGGGGAAATCATTACATTTGACATCACTAATAAAACAGATAGGTTTTCAATTAATATTTAGTTTTCTCTAAAGAAAATAACCTCAGAAAATCATCCATCAATAGATAAGCTTGCACTTCTCCCATATACAGATTTCTGTGTGGTGTCACAGAAGAGAAAATTTCAAGTGAGATAATTAAAAAGTGAGACAATAGGTATGTGTATTAATGGAGAAATGGTTAGTATTACTGGGAAAAGAGTGATTTGAGAGCTACGTGGCCCAGGTTTGAACTCTAGCACGTACTGTGAGACCTCGGACAAATTATTTAAACTCTTTGGATCTCAGCTGTCTCAAGTTTAAAAACTGACAAACTGATTTCACAGTGTCCACTTCCTAGGACATTTGTGATTAGTTCATAATAAAAAGTTTTTGTAAATTCCAGTTATAATCCATGGCAGGGAATAAGTACTCGATATTTCATAGTTGAGTATGACGATGAGGGTGGCAAAGAGTTGTGTTGCATATAGTACCGTAACAGTAATTTTTACTCACTAGATTGCCATTTAATATACCCACACATATGCACCTGCACTCCCCCCTTACCCTCCACTCCCCCACACCACTCTGGCAGGAGCAAAATGCAGTCCCAATCTCTGTGTGGCTTCTGACAAGATGTCTACCCCCTCTCTTCCCAGCAACCCAGTCTTGACTGCCTTGAGACTAACACCACCAAGATCACCGTGCCTTTTGTACCTGTTTGTACTCAGTCACCAAAGGAAACCCACAGCTGCCAGGTTACCCCTCTACTTCCATCTCGAATTCCCTAGACATTCTTTATGCCTCATCTCTCATTTCCACCCAGCTCCAAAACCCAGCCACACCTCCCCCTGAAATTCATAGCCAGCCATCGGCAAAATTCCCTATATCCTCTATCTTTTTTCTGTATTTCTCTTCCAACATCCTTCTCTACTGAAACCTGACTTTCCTGACAGCCCTACCAGGATCTGTTTTGTCTTTCACTCCCTTCCTATCACTGGGACTGTGCACTCCTTGCTGCTTCTAGAACATAATCTTTCTTTCCTCTCTAAAAACGAAAGCAAAACAAAACAAACTTTGACTCTTCTGTCGTCAAACTATACCATCACCATTTCTCCTTGTTATAACCATTTATCATCACCCAACTGTCACTCATGCTTACTCCTTGAAGATTTTAGCTCCCGGCTGACTGTCACTTTCTGCAACAACATACCTGGGACGATTCTTAGTGGTTTAAATTTTCACGTAGATGATTATTCTAAAACCCACACTCTTAATTCCTTAATTCTCTAAAAGGAGTTTATTTCCCACCCTACCAGAGCCATAATTCATGCTCATATCCCAGATTTGGTCACCACCCAAACCTACAACCTCCTCAAACCTCATTTTCAAGGGTCCCACTCTTCATCCACTACCTATCTTTCTAGCTCCTTCCATCTAGTGCCACAACTCCCACAATTTTTCGACCCCAATAAATCCATTCATCCTGCCTATTTTTCACTGCCCGTTATTTTCTTCAGTGTTTTACTTCCTTCTCTAATTAGTTGAAATATCATAATCCAAATTATAGCAATCCCTCGCATCTGCTTCGAATATTTTGTCCCTCTCTTGCCTCAACTTACTTTGTTAAATACAGTGCTATTGCCTTTCTGCAGGTGAAAAATGGCTAGATAAAAATATAGGCATGCTGGCTAGTCTCACTTCCAACTGGCATCCACTAACCTTATACGGACCACTCACTGATGGCAACCCTTCGACATTTCTCACACATAACTGTTTTGTAAGTTACCTTCTTCTAAAAACCCCAACCCCTTCTCCCCAGTATTTAGGTTCAGCTGATGACCTTGCTTTTCTTTCAGAAAGAGAACAGAAGAAACCAAGGGGGATTTTTCCAATTTCCACAACACATCTATTCACTCACCTTTATCTGTGCCTTGCTTTCCTCCCTGTTCGATGGCTACAGTGTCTCAAGCCCCAGCTAAGGCCACATTCCACCTGTCCCTTGGCTCCCATCCTCTCTTACCTACTCAAGGATATCATTCTAGCAATTCTCCTCTTTCTCTCCTGTATCATCAGTTTCCCTTCGCTACAGCAACATTCCAGTAAGCACACAAACCTATTGCAATCTCTACTATCTAAAACAAATAATTTAAAAAAAAAAAAACCTTTCTTTACTACAAACCACCTTTCGTTTACCATATCATTTCTACGCTACTTTTAAAAGAAGAAATTTCCCAAGAGTTGTCTCTATTCACTATCTCCATTCTGTAGGTCTCTGGTATCTTTCAAAAAAGAAAACAAAAGGCTGACTGAATGAGGGGTTTGTCCTCCCCCTCAAAACACCACTAAAATTTTCAAAGTCAGCAATAATCTCTTCTTGGTAAACTCAAAGGTCACTTTTCAATATTCCTCACACTTGACTGATCACCGGATGCCCTATTTCAGCAAAGAGTAACTCCTCTTCTAACTACTCAGAGAAAAAAAAAAAATAGAACTATCCAGGTCTTTGTATCCCTCATACACACATCCAATCCATCATTAAATCCTGCCATCAGTTCTTTCAAAAGCTAAGTAGAATCAAACTCACCACATCCACAGCAATCGTGGAATCTGTGCTGTCACCATCATCCATGGCTGGAGAGCTGGCACGACTTGCTGACCACCTCCCTGCTTGTGTCTTTGTCTTCTACGGTCTTTTCTAGAAAGCCAAGAAATTGACCCTCATAAAATGTAACCGATCTCCACGTGACCCCCCTTAAATTCATGTATACCAGCAGTGGTCAAACTCCTGTTTGCAGGTTAAATCCAGACAGAAGACTCCAACACACAAGCCAAACGTGATGTTCCCACCTTTAACGGGGAAGCAGAAGGAGAAGCAGGAGCTTAAGTGGAGGAAGAGGATGAAGAAAAGGGAGAAGGAGGAGGAAGAGGAGGAGAATTGAGGAAAAGCAGAAGGAACAGAAGGGGGAGCGTATGTGACAGAGATTTCATGCATCCTGCAAAGCCTAAAATACTTACTGTCTGGTTCTTTAACTGCTATCCCCTGACCTGCACAAGCTGTCTCTCTCTAATCTCTAACTCTTCAACTTCCTCTACTTTAATCACATTAATATTCTTGTTCTTTTTTTTTAATCAATATTCCAAACATGCTTCTGCTTCAAGGCTTCTGCACTATTCCCAATTCTATGCCTTCCCTGCCTATCCATACATGGGCATGCCCACTTACTTCTGGTCTTTGTTCAAATGCCATGTTCTCAATGAGACATTTATTGACTGCACCCCCCTTTTTAAATATCTATTTATTTTGAGAGGGGTGGAGGGGTCAGAGAGAGAAGGAGAGAGAATCCCAGGGGGACTCCATGTTGAGATCATGACCTGACACTTAACCAACTGAGCCACCTATGCTTTTAAAACAGCAACGCTTCGCCTCTATGGCACTTCCTATATTCCTTCCTTGCTTCATTTTTCTCTAGAGCCCTTACTGTCGGAGGGCATGGAGAGACTCAAGAAACAGGCCAACCACCCCAGACCTGTAGGTCGCAGGTTTAACAAGAAAGATAACTCATGTACAGAGCGTGTCTTGGGAGGCCACAAGACAGGAAGATCTGAGCACCCCCTTGCGAGATTCTTAAAAGTTTAGACAGAAGCCTTAACAACGTCCAGTCAGGTATTCAGGTGCTCTCAACTGATGGTCTCAACAACACCTTGCTGTCTGAAGGCTATACCTGTCCTTGAAAACAGTCCCCACAGTGGGCAGAACACACATCTGAGCACATGGTAAGGGGATGAGGAGACTCTGATGGCCCAGGTCCTGCTCTCAGGTCGACTGGTGGTCACGTCTTCTTGAAGACCTCCTCCACTGATCACTATTTAGCCTATTATATATTTAATTCAAGTTTTATTGACTGTCTACCCCAACTTTAAGGTGAGATCCATGAGAATAGGAATGTGTGCTCACCTTATTCACAGCAACGTACCCAGCATGTGTACGTATGACTGTGCCTGGTACACGGTAAGCACTCAAAAAATATTTGTTGACCCAAAGAAATAACCTCATGTGAACTCTGCTAGGTTTTGATCATATAAATATGCATCTTCTCTGCAGTCTTGTGGCTGCTTTTAAAACGTTAAAATGCCAAAGTTTTCTTTTGACTTGCAATATATTTTGGTTGCTTATTGTTACCATCACAAACCTCATTCTACTATTTACCTAAGCTGAACCCAGTGTAAGAGGCGAGCATTCTCAGCAGGGATATACAAGAGTAGAATATTTTATTATGTCTTTCAGCAACTGCTTCACTTTGTTAATCTTCTCACAGTAAAGTGCCCCTCTTCTAGTCACACACGTCTGCCCTTCTCTCCCCTGTCCACTTCCCCTATTTTTCTTCATATCAAAAATATTTATGAGACATACAGAGAGAGAGACAGAGAGAGAGAGAATGAAAGGTTAAAGTAGAAAAAAAGGATAAGGCACTTTATATTCTGAATTAAAGATCCATTCAATCAATCAATAAGATTTATTTATGAATTAGGAAATAAGAGTAAATTAATGAAAGAATGGGTAAAAGATCAGAAAAGTGAGTCAGAAGGCCACTCCCATTTAAAGATGGAATGGCCATTACTAATCACCCCGTGCAAGGGGCTGGCATGGATATTAATGCTGGGATATGGATGGGGCTTGAAAAGGATGTTAGTGAGGCCATCATGGAAAGCTTGATTCTCATATTTACCAAATAAAAACTGTCATTTTCATTCATGACTGTCAATTCTATAACTATAGATATAAATAAAAACTAGACTATAACTCAACCTTAATTTATCCTTACTTCTGTAAGCACATCAAAGCACATACTCTACTAGCAATGAATTTATAGAAACATCCTTGCCCATGAATTTCAGGACAATGAACCCATCAACTGATCTCAGACATCTGAGACTCCTTTCCACTGAAATTCTCACCAATTAATTCTACTACTTTCCATTCCTGGGAAGCAACAGTCCCCTGGAATTCTCGGGCTACATTCTCTTCTTTTTTCTCTGGATGATTCTGACTTTTGTCCAGTCATGTCAGAAGCTGTAACTGTCGGTAATAGTCATCAGGAAACAGATGAAAAGCCAACATTAGACCATTTGAGGTGAATTTAATAAAGGCCATTTTCAATGACATGGGCAGGGTGCAGGGGGAAAATGCAATGATGTAGTACCCCAGGGTTGTTGAGATCAGGAAGCTACTCCTAGGCATGAAAAAGACAAGAGACAGGAGTGATAATAGAACTTAGAGAGAGTCTTCTACAGAGAAGGCCACCTAGGAGGAACTGTAGCCTTCAACAGAGGGCAGTTTACCCACAGATAACCTGCAGGAACTTCCTCTCCATCTCCTAATCTCTTATTGGTGTCTCCTATTGACAAAATCCAACTAGAAGTCACAGGACAAGGAAGACTGCCGACAGAGTCTACATGGGTCACTTTCCCAGGACGGAGAACAGGAAAGAGAAGCGTGGAGATGAATCTAGAACATTAAATGGCATCACTGGTTAACTGTAATCTCTATGCCAATTAAATACTTTTCACAGACAGTTCCCAGATCAGTTAAATGCTGGGGGTCACAGAGAAAGAACAAGTATGTTCAAGAGACAGCATACAACTTTCAGCACATATTGCGAAAGAAATTGAATAAGTGGAATCAGATTCTCGTTCCAGGTAAATTCCTAGGAGGATTCCTGTAATTTTTTCAGGTTAAAAGTTAATCAGGACTATGTTCGTAAATTAGACAGCATGACTAACCGGGTAGAAGAGTCTTTATGAAATAGACCTCACTCTTTGCATCTAAAACACAAACTCAGTGGGTTTCTGAACTGGAATGACAACTCCCTCTGTTCCTTTGCTCCTTCCAACCTTGCTCTGTCCCTGTTCCCATTCCAGGTCACTGTTCAGCGTACTAATGCCAAGCCTGCTTTTACCCAAAGTGCCTGTTTCGTATGCTGTCATATATATGCTGCCGGTTGGATCTCAGCCAGTGGAATTAAATGAAATGGTTTTCTGTCAGACTGAATACTAATTATGCCTTCATGCCAAAGCTAGGTCTGCATAATGACATCATTCGCAAGTAGGCTGGAGATCGAGGCTCAGAGAAAGTTTGCTCTGATATTTATGGATTCAAGCAAAGTGGTGCTATGCTGTTTGGTCTACCTGTTTTGCATTGGTTTCTTTGCTTGATAGACTTGGCTTTGAAAATGCAAGGGCTTCTCTGGGCAGCACCATGGATTAAGTGAAAGCTTCATCGCCTAAGTCAGCCGTTCTCCCATTTAAAGGCTACAAACCCACAATTCCATTCCCCAGGGAAGCCTTAGGGACACTAATTTTTTTGGACTGCCAGGAGCCTCACATCCTCTCCACGTCACTGACACGTGCCTAGCATGATAAAGTCTCTGATTTGCTGAGGCAGGGTGGTTTACATCTGTTGGTGATTCTCAAATTTCCCCATCTTGTGCATGTCTGAAACTTGATCTCACCAGCCTATCAGAAGTAATATCCTTCATCCTTCAAAAGAGGTTTACATATCTTGTTGCATTCGCTCTGTTCAATTAGCTAAATTACTGATAATTCCATGCTACGATTATAATGAGAAGAACCTTTCCAAAGCCCTCGGTTTTCTCTCAGTTGGCATTTTAACAGATTTTCTAGAACAGTAACTTTACCAATGGGAGCAAAAAGACAAGGAACGAACTAACATTAAGGGAGGCCCACTGGGAATAGAAGTTTAGGTCAAAGGAAAACATACGTTATCTATTCAATTCAACATACCCATAACACAGTCTTTGAGTTTAAAGTATCTTGCTAGGTATATGAAGCATAGACGAACATATGAGAGTCCTATATCCCAACATCTCATAATTATATGGAGCTGTGGAAAGAGAATCAGGCAGGTTATCAAAAGATGCCACTTTGAGGTCAATCTGTAGGTGGGTAGCCTTGGAAAACCATTTAATTCTTCTGGCCACTGAGTGTTGAGAATTTAATAAATGATCACAGATTTATACAGGCTTTAAAATTACCCTCTCCTCTCAGGCTATAATATATTGGAATTGAAATAATTCTTTTAAATTCTAAAAAATTTACTGTTATACAAACCTAATTGCTTTCTATTGCTGTCAGAGAGTAGCCATTATCTCTGAACAGTATAACAAGTTCCACTGATTTTTAGAGTGCCAGGCACAAGTTAGAAACTCAAGACACTGGTGATTTTTTTAACTTAAATATTTGGCCTACAATTAGGAAATTCTTTTTTCCAAATGAGGGATCCATACTGCTTATCCTCCCACAAAAGTCCCTTATGTAGCTTATATCTGTATGTAACTGAAAGGACACTTATATTCCCCATTTCCTTTATTATGTTGAAGCAGGCAAAAAGCAGAGTAAACAAGCAAATGTCAACAAAGTTCAAGGCTGTGAAATATAAAGTCTGAAAACACTGAGGTCAGATCTCCAGACCAGTGCCCAGGGCAACTCAGTGGCAATCCACCACTGAGTCTTTTGTCAAAAAATTTCTTTCTTTCATTTGCTTTTACCACTAGAGCTACAAGGCATGACTCCAGGTGACTGTCCTGGAGTTGAAAAGTCTCGAACTGTTTAAAATTCATGTTCTGATCCACTCAGGGGGGAAAGATCATCATCATCTGTCCAAGACTTTTGTAGATGTGTTGGATAATAATCCATCATAAGAGTGATCATTAGAAGATTTTTTGTTATACCAGTGAGTATATAATGTATACTTGATTTGGTATAAGCAAAGTTTTCTTGTACTTCAGAGTTTTAACCCCTTAATTCAAGATTTTTTTGAAAGAGGGGCCAAGATGCTCACCAGAGCTAATAAGCTTCTTAAACTTTGTGTGACGATGGTATATACAATTATGTTTTACTTTGGTGTCCATGCCACTAAAGGAATTTTTTAAAAACTAAAATATTTTTAAGAGAGAAGTTGGCCAATGAATAAGTGAGGTCAAATGAGCAATGGTTCATTATCAAAGGCAACCTGAAGACATGACCACCACCTTCAAATACTTCAAGATCCAACAAATAGAAATATAAAGGTCAATGTAAGAAAAGTCCTCCTGATCCTTTGTGCTTATGATGGCATGAACTTTTTGAGGAAACATATTTCCCTGCCACCTTGCTCCAAAAAGAATGTAAGGTGGTATTCAAGGATAAATAAAACTTTGGAAAGTTCTGTGAATTAATTGCAGGCAAGAATATGTAAGAGATAGTAGGCTCCTACTGGCTTTACGATCACATGCCAGGGCATTCTAGAAGGGACTTCCATGTAGGAGGGTGAACTAAATAATTCAGAAGAGTCACTGAATCTCAGAGTTAAAACTGTGTTAACCTCTGGACCAGCTATCTTATTCAAATGCAGAAAATCTTTCTTCAATAACTTTGATCGAGATAATCACTAGATTTTATGTTTGCTGTTACCTTTCTGGGCAATACCTCCTGCGGTGGTCTGTTCTCCTCAGGGATAATCAATTGTGATAGAGTTCTTTGAGGCAAAATCCACCATTTAACTTCTCTTCATTATTCCAAGCTTTAGAGCCTCTGGAATGGCCCAGGTGAAACGTATCCTTTTTGAAAATCAGTCCTTCAGGGACTGCAGACAGCTATCATGCCCCAGTTAATCTTCTCCTGCGCAGTGGTTAAGAGTTTAGGCTTTGAACTCAAATGGAATTGGGTCTGAATCCTGTATTCATAACAAGATAGCTTTTCCACCCAGACAAGTTACTTAAATGCTCTGAGCTTCCTCAGTTGTAAATCGGAAAAGAATATCTACCTAAACATTTTATTGTAAACATTTTTTTAAATGATATGTAAAAAAGGACAATGGGGCACCTGGGTGCCTCAGTCGGTTAAGCATCCAACTCTTGACCTTGGCTCAGGTGGTGATCTCATGGTTCAGTCCTGGAGTTCATCTCCACTGGGTCTCTGAGTTAACAGCAGGGGTCCTGCTTGGGATTCTCTCTTTCACTCTCTCTGCTCCTTACCCCCTCAAAATAAATAAATAAACAAGCATAATACTTGGTGCATATTATGTGTTCAATAAAGTTCCTCTCACACCGTCTCTATCCCCAGATATCTGACATTTTCCTTAAATGGCCTATATTCTAAATTCTTTATTAGCATGTCACAAACTGTCACTCTAATTCTAAATTATAAAGGACATCAAAATTTTTTATAGATGCGATATAGACATTTATAGCAGTGGCTTTCAAACCTATGTGATTCAATACCTCTTTGTATTAATAAATATTTTGTAAAACTCTCTTCACAATCCTTGAAATGTATTAGTAGAAAATTAATCTACCTGTAAAAAAAATTTTAAGTAATTAATATTTGAATATATCTGGATTCAGCGCCCTCAAGCCCTGAACCACAGACCTGACCATTGTAGCTGCTACAGCCACAACATGGCCAAGTGGCCCATGGTTGAGTGTGGCTAAGTGCCGAGAGGCAGCAAGGTTTGAACTTGGAGTTGGCCTGAAGCCTGTGAAGCCCTGAGGATGGCTCTGGCCACACCAGAGGCGATGAGATGTGTATGCACATCTGAACCCTGTAGACACTGTCACCTCTGACTCCTTTAGCCCAAAGCACCTCATCTCTGACCCCCAGCACAGGAAAGTAGCGTAGACAGGAGGAACAAAGCTTTGCTGAGGCCAAGGTGCGGTGAACCTGCAGGCTGACCTCGCTCTTGGTATTCACACCAAATCTGGGGAGAACCAACCCAATGCCAGCATGATGCTAAACATCTCAAGGCACAACTGACAATCCTTGACCCCAAAGCCACCATTTCAGCTCTTCTACAACTAAGACCGTGCTTCTGTGAGGCAGGGCCCTGACGGTGCTACTCCCAGAAGAGCATGGAGAGCCTGGAACCCAATGGGGGGTAACCCCCCCATCCTTCTCTTTCCCCTGGCAAGTCCAGCAGCAGCACTGACCAACTCAGACACCTCTGTAACAACAGGGACTTGGCTTATAGCTCCTCCTTCTCCCAGTTCTACAGTTCTGCAGGCTCCCTAAAAACTCCCTTCATAGAGGAGTATTTGCTTACTGCGCTAGAGAAGAGTCCAGAAAATAGCCCTCCGGTGTAGCCCAAGCAGAATCACACCCAGAAGGCCCAACCTTTCCAACCTCTGCCGCTGACGGGCATCCACCTGGTACCCTCCCTGGAGGCACACTTTGCCCAGGTGCCCCAGCCTCCCACGAGTGGTAACAGCAACACACTCCACCTTGCATTGGCCAAGGAAAGTGGACATACAGTTCCTCGGGAAGCTTGTAACAAGATGGCCGCCCTTGATGAGAACGGAAACCAAAATGCATCTAGAAGGCCTGAGTTTGCCTTCGATGAGCCCCTAGAATATGACTCAATGTCCTCAGTAGAGAGGAAACCTGAAACTTTAGCCAAATGTATCTCCTACAAAGTCTATTTCTCTTCCCTACCTGAAAATGAAGAGAATACCTCTCTAAAGAGACATCCCACACCTCTCCAAGGCAACAGCTCAGATTTCAGTGAGAGAAAGGGCACCCAGGGCAAGACATCATATAGCAATTCCCACAGCCTCAAACCCCCTCAAGCAAGTGGGTGAAGATAAGGGATCTTCCAGGATCTCAGGGCCTTGGGAGGACGATCTCCACAAAGACCACAATGAAGGCTAGAGAGAGAAGGCCTAGTCCAGAGCCTGTCGAGCAACTGTGGCGGGACCAAGGCAGCCTTTTCCTCTCTCCACAACATTCCTGGAAGTCTGAGGAGCAAAACAGACTGGGGCTAGGAGGGGGAGCCCAGGAGGGCTACCCTGGAGGGCCTGCCCACCTGTCCAGCCAACGCCCAGGCAGAGGACGCTGGAAGGAAAGCCGTGACTGATCACAGGAGCCGGGTGGACAGACCAGTTTTCTATCCAAGGTTTGAGGGGAGAACCCGCACCTTGGTCACTTTCCTACCATCCAGACCCCAGGTAGAGGAGCCACCCTGCCTGCCACACCAGCACACAGCCACTCTGGGCGGGAGCAGGCTCTGCGGGGCTATCCGTGCAGGAGACACCATGCTGGGGGCTGGAGGTTTCCAAGATGGAGCAGCAGAAGCAAGGAAGCCCGGACCCCCGAGTGTCAGCAGCTTCCGTTACAGCCACAACCACAGGCCCAACAGGGCCCTCCCAACTCCCAATACCTTGGGAGGTGATTTCGAGGAGACAGATACCAACACCTGGTTTTCTGAATTTCCTGAAGTCCTAGACAGTGGGAAGCAGCAATTTAAAAGGGGGGAGCCAAGGGGCACCTGGGTGGCTCAGTCGGTTAAGCCTGAAACTTCAGCTCAGTTCCTGACCTCATGGTTCCTGAGCTCTAGCCCGCAGCAGGGTCTGTGAAAACAGCTGGGAGCCTGAAGCCTGCTTCGGATTCTGTGACTCCCTCTCTCTCTCTGCCCCTTCCCCTGCTCACGCTCTGTCTCTCAAAAATAAATAAACATTGAAAAATAAACTTTTAATAAAAAAAAAAAAAAAAAAAAAAAAAAGGAGGGCGGGAGCCAAAGCTGGAAGAGGGTTCCTGACAGCCACAGGATGAACAGCTGAGGAGGGGTGCGGACAGGGGCCTGGCCCGCCACCCCCCACCCGGGGCCCGAGGACACTCACCAGCTCCGCAGCCAGGACGAGGAGGCCCTGTGGCGGGACGACAGGCCCTCCACCCAAGTCGCCCACGCTGACGAGAACAGCCCAGGGGTGGGGATGGGGGACACACAATCCTGTGTTCTCGAGGCCACCTACTTTGGAAAGGCGACCTCAAGCAGGGGAGCTGGTGTCTGTCTCCGCGCAGACCCTGCGGGAGCCGCACCACGTGACCCCAGGGGAGGGTGACCCCGCCCCTCCGCACCCCACCCCACCCCACCCCCTCACCCCACCCCCGTCGGCACCCCCCCTCCCCGCTCCCACCCCCTAGGGTCCTCGCTGAGCCTGCCCTCGGTCCCCCTGCCTGACCCCCAACAGCTCCTACTGGAAGCCTGAGAACATGACCGAGGTGGGGGTCTCAGGATAGACTGAGCCGAAGCCCCTGGGCGCGCAGAGGAAGGGGCTGTGTTTCCCAGGGAGTGCCACGACCCTCCAGGACCCGTGGGAATGCCTGGTGTTCCACATCCTGGCCAAGTACTTTCCTTTCTCTTTCTTTCTTTTTCTTTTTTTTTTTTCTTTTAACGTTTATTCATTTTTGAGAGACAGAGTGTTTGAGTAGGCGAGGGGCAGAGAGAGCGGGAGATGCAGAATCGGAAGCAGGCTCCAGGCTCTGAGCTGTCAGCACAGAGCCCAGGGTGCTCGAACTCACAGACCGTGAGATCATGACCTGAGCTTAACCGACTGAGCCACGCACCCAAGCGCCCCTGACCAACTGCCTTTCTGAAGAGCAACTCTGATGACCAGCGTTTTGTGAAAACAAGTCAACCCTCCTCCCTAAGCAGCAAAAGCTGGGCAACAAGATCACAGGAGGCCCGGGGCAAGGCACGGGTCCGCTGGAGGTTCTTGCCTTGGATTTTCATTCCTCAGGCCTGGACTCTGGCTCTGCCCCCCAACTTTGCCAGTGAAATGACTCCTGGTGTGTGTGTGTGGGGGGGGGGGGGGGGGGGGTGGTGTACTTTCAGTGACACTTTCCCAACATTAACTTCCTCTCCACTTTAACCTCTTCTGAAATACCCAACCAAAAGATTGCCCTTGATTTCAATACAATTTTAGCCAAAAAAGGATTCAATGTAAAACCGCAGTTTAAACTGTATTAGTGGGGTTCCTCTGGATAAAAGGAAACAACTGTATCCTGTAAAAAGCCAATGTTTTCCTTCTCACTCTTCATGATTGACCTTTGAGAGCTTGAATGCTGTCAGGAAAGTACCCCTTTCTATTATTACTTTGTACTAGAAAGGGAATTCATGAAATCGTGAGAACTGATTGGAGGGTGTTCGATGTGTTTCAGTTTTTGTTTTATTTATTTATTTATTTTTCATTTTTAAAAGGCTGAAGCAACATAAATCAGTGTGTGTCACCTTCAGGAATGTAGCCATAATGGTGTTCCTTACTTGTGGGCAGTGTCCCCTGAGGACAAGTAAAAATAGTCCTCATGAAGGGTCTGCAAAGCCTTAAAGACTTAAAAAGTAACATACATATAAAAGAAAACTGTAAAGCTTTGAACATTGTTGTTATTTCAATTTTTAAAAATGAAAAAGATCATTATGTCTGTATGCTAACCACGTATCTTACTCTATTTTGTGATGGCCATAGACAACGATCTCTGAGTTTTGTATTTTGGGAAAAGATTAATGAGATGAAGCACGCTAAAGATAGTAAAAAAAGTTAATGTAATATCCTAAGTGTAATATAAAGGAGACATTTTTAAAGAGTCGCATATAACAGGGGCGCCTGGGTGGCTCAGTCTGTTGAGCGCAGACTTCAGCTCAGGTCACGATCTCGCGGTCCATGAGTTCAAGCCCCGCATCGGGCGCCTGTGCTGACAGCTCAGAGCCCGGAGCCTGTTTCAGATTCTGTGTCTCCCTCTCTCTGACCCTCCCCCATTCATGCTCTGTCTCTCTCTGTCTCAAAAATAAAAATAAACGTTAAAAAAAAAGTTCTTATCTTTAAAAAAAAAGAGTCGCATATAACAAAATAATGTGTATTTCAGTATGCAAAAGGCTAACAAAAAAATGGCAGACATGACGAAGAAAAGAGATGATTGCACCTGTACATAAAATCTGCATTGATGCACCAACCTCAAATGCTAGCTGATACAGGAGTGAATAGTATGGCTACTAGGGACATAATTTTCTGAACTTGTAAATAGCTCCTAGTAAAGTTCTGATCAAAAACCAAAGTATAAGCTTCCCTTTTTACACCTAGTAATTATACACCTGGAAAATTAATACTTTGTAGTAATATATTAAGATTTTATGTTACATGTAGTTAGGTTTTAAGCTTAGGTGATTATAAGCAATGTTTGCCTATAATAATATCCTGTAGGACGTTTGAAGGTCAAAAATGACAAAGGAAAATTCTTTGAACATGACCTGGTTCATGTACTGTAGGATGAGTAGCATTGCTGGACAGTAATGCTCACTATTGCCAAAAGGTCTGGAATGATTAAAAAAAATTACATCTGCAAATTTCCAAAACACCTCTACCGCAAATCACTGTTTTAAGGGTTCTAGATCTATCTGTGCTCCTAATCTTTATCTGAGCCATTTTTTAGGAGCAACTATAGTATCATTTTGGTGACATATCTGGCAGGTTGTGGATTTTCAACCTCTTCTTTGAGAACTGTCCTCAATTTTTTACCCTTTAAACTAAGCCCTATCTGTCATATTGAGGTAAGTGACACTAAAACTAAATTCTGTATCTTACATTTATTTTTGCTGAATTTCATTTTCTTTATTTCAGTCCATCTTTTCAGTCTATCATTTTGAATCTTGGTTCTGACATATCGTATTATCTCATCTTGGTTTTCATCACCTGCAAATTAGATAAACATTTCTCATCTGCCTCCATCCAAGCTGCTACTAAAAATGAAGAAAGAAAAACAATGACAGAGCTGTTAGAACTTGACTAGAAACTTTCACATCTTGACATAGCTCCTTATACATTACCTTTGTATTCGTAAGGATACAGCTAAAAGGGACCCATGAGAAATGTGGTCAATAGCCTTACTACAACTAGGATAAACTACATCCATGGTATTTCTCTTATATGTGAAGTTAATATTACCATCCACATCTAATTTTAGGGCAAAATGCTCAATAGACTTATTTTGGTCTTCAGTGGCCCCAATTTCCTTTTCTAAATTATTTCACAGGCTTAATTTTAATAACTTTAAGAACTCTGACATAAATATACACGGTCTTAAAATATTACTGTATGAGCTTGGCTACTATAGACTCTGTTATCTCCGTGGTCTAATGCAATAGAAGCCTATATCTTTCTCAAGATTTACCTGCAGTGCAGGTAGAGGGCTCTGTTTCACTAAATGGTTCATATAACCAAGACCAATTAGGTCATCTTTGGTCCATAGTTCCCAAGCTTACCCTGAATTTTTACCTATATCCAATAAAACAAAGGAAAAGCGAGCAGAATGTCATGTAGGAAGGGTATGTAAGTTAAGTCAGAGAGTGGCATACACCATTTCTTTCCATACATTTACATACAACTCACTAGCTACAACTCACATGGTCATACCTAACTCTAAGGAAATCTAGAAAATATCATCTTGCTGCCTGCCTAGAAGAAAAAGCAAATGGATTTTTGGTAAACTAATAGTAGTAGTCTGTGCCAATACCATTCTGAGACCTGTGCGAGAGGTGCTCCTGCTCTGTGCCCCCACGCTTCAGGCATCCCCATGTTTCAGAATGCCTTCCCAAAATGTTCTAAGTCATCACCAGCCTATGCCTGGAACTCATCAGGGCCAGCACTGTTCTCTGGGCAGTGTACCTAGTCTAGACCTGGTCCCATATGAGTTTCTATCACTGGAAGCATCAAACTCAAAGTTTTCTAACTCCCGGTAGCTCAAACCTACCATGGCTAGTAATACTCTCCAGCCGGGGTGCCCTGAGTCAATACCAGGGGCTATGTGGGCCACAGTCTCTGCTTTTCCACTTCAGATATTTGACCCTCTAAACAGACAGTGGGGTTGGCTAGACACTCCAATGAGACGGGGCCACTATGCACAATGTGCATAGTGCTGGCACATTGGTTTGGGATGACTTTTATCCAAGACAGAACATAGGACAAGCTTAGAACTCTGAGTTAGCAATGGTCCGCTGTCAGCCGTTGGGAATGAGTCTCATGGGTAGGACCCTGCATGGACCCCTTACCCTTCTGTGTTGGACCATGGTTGTGCCTCAGGTGTGTAGCACCCAAGGGTAACAGGGATGGCAGCAGCCAATACTTATTCTTAGGATTCCCACCATCAGTCCCCAGGGAGGTCACCCACTTTCTTCACAAGTTCTGCATCATGTTCCAGGCAGTCCCTCAGGAATGGCTGCACCTAATTCCTCTGAAGGTGATGAGACGGTACCTCCACAATGCCCAAGGGACCTTCTGATTAATGTCCTCTGGACTCCAACCAATGTGGCATGGTTGTGCTTTCCTCAGTCAAGCTTATACTATCCTCAATGAGGGATGGATCTTCCTTACATGAATGGATCCATGCTTGTTCTGAACACTGGGTCCTTGCCTCTCTTCTCTACCGGTGGCAGTATGTAGAAGGTATGGACAACATGAAACGAGATCACATTCTAAGAATGTAGTGATTGCGGCCTAAAGAGTTCAAGAGATGGAGTTGGAAATGTGTTGTTTTATGTTGTCAAATCATAACATTAATATGACCAGATAAAGAATTATTGTTTACACTTTCCTTTGTTCTCTAGATAATGTTGGCCTTTGTGGTTATCATCAGTGAAGCAAAGTAACAACTTTTGAGTCATTGGGAACCAGTATTCATGGACCGCACAATGAAGATGCTGTATCGTGGATAATAATGTGACCAGCATTAAACAAATGGTTATGAGGAGACTGCAGAAGCAAAAAGATCCATACTGTTTTTCATATGAATAGACTTCTAAGAGCCATGGTATTTGAGTATTAACAGCATTACAGCCTTTTACTCGGTAGGAGACAGGAAATAGCCAGGAATGTTGCATTTGACCCATCGATCAATTTGGGGAGTATTTTCATTTGAACAGTTTTAATTCTTCAGATCCAGGACTATGGGATGTTTTTCTTTCTGTGTCAATCTTCTATAATTTCTTTCAATGACATTTTGTAGTTTCCCGTGCATGCCTTGTGTTTAAGTAGTTTCCGAAGTATTTTATTTTTGGATGCCCTTTAAAGTAATTGCTTTCCCAATTTCATCTTCCTATTGTTCAGTGCTCGTGTACAGAAATGCCACTGATACTTGTGTATTGATTTTGTGTTCTGTGCCCTTGCTGAACCTGATTATTGCATGTTTAATATATGTTGAGATTTGTTTTCAGTGCTCCAAGAGGCAGTTTATAACTCTGCATTAGCCTTTACTTCCTGCTTGTACAGAGTCTCAAGGTCAGCCAGAGGTGAGAGCTTGGGGCCTTCTCAGGTCTTTCCTGGACATGTGCATAGCTTTGCACATGCTCTCAGTTCTGCATATGTGTGTGGCCTTTTAGATTCCCAGGAATATATTAGAGCTTCTCAAAGCTGCTGACGCATGTCTGATTCCCCAGGTTGCTTTTCCTTTTAAGGTTTTCTGTCTGGTCAGGCTTTTCTTAACCCCAACTGGTAATGCCACCTCAAGCAGCTAGCTGCAAGTTAAACATTTGCTAATGATTTGTTTGTTTTTTGTTCGTTTGTTTTTGTAAAAGGCCCTGTAGGTAGTTCACTTCGAGTGAGCTCCAGGTCAGGTGAAATAAAAACACACTCTGAGAATGAAGCTTTTCCAGAAGGGTCAAATGTGGCAAATCAGTGGGAATGGGCTTTTGGGGTGCTCCAAACTCATTCTTCCCCATCCTGTGGGTGCCAGGCTGTCTGCTTTCACAGCTACCATGGTTGGTTTTTTAAAGCTACTATGGAGCTGGGGAGAAGGGATGGGATTAGAACAAGTTAAAAAGCCACAAGACTCTCTGTTCTTACCAAGATTCCACTGCTTGTCTTGAGTAAAAACATTACTCATTTTGTTGCACGTTGTTCGAGAATTCTGAAACTGCTGATTTTAACAGATTTTGCCAATGTTCTTGTTCTTATAGGGAGGAGCAGATTTTCAGAATACCATACTCCACCGTTCTGGAAGTGAGATATCCACACCTACAATGCTTAGAAAAAAGTGAGATGCGCACAAAAATGCAGACAGTGTGAATTCACTTATATAATGTTCAAAATCAGGCACAACTAATTATGATATTAGAAGTCAGAATAATGATTATCCTTTGGGGAGAAGCACGAGGAAAAGAACCCAAGGAGGACTTCTAATGTTCAGTTTGATGATCTGGGTGCTGGTTATGTCCGTTTATAACATCCATTACCTGTATATGTATGATTTGGGCATTTTTCTGTATGTATGTCACCCTTCAATAATTCTATAAACACAATCAAGAAATTAGGGATATGTTTTTGTATACTAGTTGTATAAGTAAGAGTCCTGTTGATAGCTCCAGTGATATTTGAGAATGTTCTAGTGCTTAGGTTGTTAGGTGGTTCATGCATGTTCTTTCAATCATGCATCAGATTGTACATGCATATTATGAATATTCTTTCATGTGGATCTAATATTACATAATAAAATGTATTTAAAATATTTTCAGTGTTGTCCAAATCCTTTAATAGACTTTGATGTTTAGAGACATAACTGCTTTCTATCCTTATTTGAATATTTAGAGTACTTCCAATATTTCATTTCATGATGTTGTAATTAGAATGCACACAAATAAATCCTTGAGTATACATCTGATTTCCTTAGGATATATGCCAAAAGTGGATTCAAGGGGTCAAAGTATGTGAACATTATAAACACGTTTAGTATATAAAATCAGGTATCTGTTGGAAACATTTTACAAGTTAACTCTTTACTCTCCTCAGAAACAGAAGAGAAATTTCATTTTCCTGCCTCTTTTCAAACACGGAGATGAATACATACACACATATATATCAATATACTTATACACTAATATTTAGATATTTATTAGGTAGAATTTAATTGCAAGTTTGCCGTATGTTAAGGGAAGGGTGTTATCTCATTTTATCGTATATTTTCTTGAATAACAGCTATATTGAATATTTTTCCCTAAGCTTTTTTGTTTTATTTTTTTATTTCTGTTTTGGTTTCTGACCCTTATTTATTATTTTATGTACATTTGGGTGTTTCCTATTTTTCTAATTGGTTTATAAGATCACTGAGCATTTTTAATTGTTTTCTAAAGTCTATGAACCATATTTGATTAAGCCTGATCTTTAATTTTCTTTGATACATTAACCTCAAATATTGCTTGAGCATATTTGCTAAGGTTTCAACCACTTCCATTTCACCAAGGATCTTTTCACCGATGTTCGGAATGCTGTACAGAATAGTTTTCTCATTTTCTTTCCTTTCTCAAAATAAAATTTTCAGCTTCAATGCCGTCAAAGGTAATGGAGCTCTCACAGTGTTCTGTATGTTGTGGCCCCTTTTAGGTTCTCAAAACTGCCTTGCAAGAAGATGCCAAGGAATGAAAACATAACTTTATGTGTTCCTGCAGCTTCCCCCACCCTACCCCCCACCTTTCTCCAACAGTTGTAGTATCAACATCTAAATCTGTCTTGGAGACCATCAGAGACAATCCCGTCAAGCCTTCTGTCCCTGTTTGTATCAGTCACCACGGAAAATATGGGCCCCCCAGATTCTCTCATCTAAACATTGTCCTGCCTATATATGGCTTACTAAATCTTGAATTGACCCAATCTCATATGCCACCTGAAACCTCAAAGTGAGACACTGTGTCTTCTAGACCACACGATCAGTCACCCGAAAAATCTACTGTGTCCCTATCCTCATCTGTGAAAATTTCCCAAAGCATGACTTCTCCTGGGGATAATTCTTTTCACGTAGTTCTTTCAAGAGTTGTACATAGATCACTGTCCCTCATTTCTCCCTAAAACCCATGGGTGTAGGGATTAGCTTCCTAATTCATTTTATTAAAGGGATACCCGTTTGCCCTCTCAATGAGTTATGTTTTCTCTCGGTTTCTTCTCACATGTAATCAGTGACCAAATGCTATAGACTCTGCATCCTTAAGACTTTGATTTTTCTTTTCTTAATTATCCAGTTCAGTAACTTTTCACTTCCTTCCTGGGACATTGTAATATAGATCAACATGGTTCCAATTTTTTCACTTGAAAAATGTGATTCACTTCTTGTCAGTTATCGTTTTAAAACATAGATTTTATCAAGCCACTGACATAAAACTCAAATATAATAATTGTGTACCTAAGTACACTTAATATGTACTTGATGTCTTATGTTCTTTTTTTTATGTTTTATTTATTTATCTCATAGAGAGACAGAGTGTGAATGGAGGAGGGACAGAGAGAGAGAGAGAGAGAGAGAGAGAGAGAGAGAGTGACAGAATCTGATGCAGGCTCCAGGCTCTGAGCCATCAGCATAGAGCAGGTCTCAAACCCAAAGACTGTGAGATCATGACCTGAGCCGAAGTCGGACGCTCAACCAACTGAGCCACCCAGGTGTCCCTCAATGGCATATACTCTTATATATACTCTATGCCAGTATTAGATAAACACTCACACGTGGTATCTAAGGTATCCTTGAACAAATCTTTGAGGAAATAGCATTATCATCAAGAGAGACATTAATGAACTTGCCTCCAATATAGTTTGTGAATGACAGAAGTGACAGGTGCAATTTAAACTCTGATCTGCATCCAGAGATCAACAAAGACTACCGGACATACTTTTCAAAAAAATGTTTTAATGTTTATTTTTGAGAGAGAGAGACAGAGCATGAGCAGGGGAGGGGCAGAGAGAGAGAGGAAGGCACCGAATCCAAAGCAAACTCCGGGCTCTGAGCTGTCAGCACAGATCATAACCTGAGTCAAGGTTGGACACTCAACCAACTGAGCCACCTAGGCGCCCCTACTGAACACACTTTGAAAAAAAAAAAAAAAAAACCTTTCATTGACTCTCTGCTGAAATCTAAATTCCTAAATCAGGCATTCAATTTCAATCGTCAGATGAATACCACTTATCCTTTTCAAGCTCATGTTTCTCTTTGCGACCCTCATCCTTTCTGTAATAAGAGCTCATATAAGTACAATAGGTGCATAATATTTCTTTAGGGTTTCGCTTCTCTATCAGTGGCGTTTATGTAGAGCGAATAATCTCTGTGAACACAATCAAATCTAACATTATGCGATTCTATAGTACTTTCCATCTCAAACTAGAAACAGCAAACCAGACTGGCCATTCTTTCCTTTGGTTCATATTTTACCCTCCACCCAGAAATTGTAGCTTGCTAACCCTACTTGTCCACATCTTTCACACGCTGTAAGGGCATGCCCAAGTGCCCCTTTCTCCATAAAGTGCTGTCTGACCCCACAAAAATAATTATAATAAACCTCTCTCTCTGCTCCTGTTATTCAGTTTGTGCTTGCATAGATAGGGCAATACGCACCACCTCACATTTTACTTAGCTTTGTGCTTTCCCATCTCATTCACTTGACAAAAAGCTCACCTAATTAAGCAGTCTGATTTTATCTAGCTTACTCTCCAGTCTATACTGCTACGGTTATTATGTTGCAAACAATAGTCACTCGGTAAATTTTTAATAAATGATGTGATTATCAACTCACTAGCTTAATTCACTTTCATATGCGCTTAGCTAAATGGAAAAATAGTTTAGCACGGTGGTTAAGGGCTCGGATGGTGTGTATTTAAATCCTGACTCTGCTATCTACTTAACTTTCTGAGCCTTCTTTTCTTCATCCATAAAATGGTGATACGAACAGTATATAACTCCTAGGGTTTTTGTGAGAATTATTTGAATCAATTCATATAAAGAACTGGGAGAGTATCTATCATGCTTTAAGCAGTCAATGACTATATTATTACATATTATAAAACAAAAATAAGGATTTAAAAAGAGATCTAAAATAATTTTCAACAAATTCATTTCTATATGCTTTGTATGGGACTTCCTGGCAGGTGAAAAATAACAATAAACTTAATTAAGGGGTGACTTTTCTGGTCAGTATAAAGGACAGAGCAGTTTTAATCCTGGCAAGAAGCAGGATCTGGAAGCTTTTCATATTCAATCATTTTCTTTAACATGAGTAAGTCGAGTGCTCCATTAGTTCTGGAGCAGAGAGTATAATAAAATCAGTTCTATAATAGGGGCATTAAGCCCTCTTACATTATAGGAAATTATTGAAAAAGGCTGCCAGGCTCTGATTTCCTTGCCAAAATATGGCTATGGATATTCAACAGTAGCATCAAGCCTAATAAAAACTTTTACTTTAAATAGCTAGAAACCCAAATGGCAGCATAGAATGTGGACGTCAGTCTTCAGCAAGAATAGGAATGAAAGGAAATAGACACAGGTCTGTCTTAAAGCAAGTGGATATCACTTTCTTCAGGTGCTTTCATCAGGATAAAATGGAATTTCCATCACTTGTTTTTAATTCACGTTGTAACCATACGTTTTCAAGCCAACATCAGCAGTCTATGTAAAATACTGATATTTGTATCTTTTGAATGTTGACATGAGAGAGGGTCAACTCCATCATAGTAAATTGAGGAAAATTTAGCTTCATCATTCTTTCTGTTACCTGTCTTGAGAATTAGCTTATTTTCCTTCCATTACATTCTTTATTACCACTACATTTTTTAGAGGCACTAATTTGTCTGTCTGTCCATTATACACTGTTATCCAATTTGAGAGGGGCAATTTTGAGTCAATCTAACACCACTAGGAAAATTCTCATGGTGGCATTTACCAGTCTTGCCTCAATTCCTTGTTAGTAGCAGTATTCTGTTTAGGGCTTATGCCACAGAGTAAAGGAAAAGGCAGATCCCTGTCCAGAGGCAGAGAAGTCTTTGTGTAATAGGGTCAGAAATCCAGAGGCACGGAACATCCATGCATCAGGGTGATTTTTTTTCTATGCTTCAAACTGAGGGGGAAAAAAAAAACATAACTCATTGACAGGACATGTGGGCATTCTTTAATAAAATATGAGTTGATGAAGCTGACCCTTCAATCATCCTTTCTTTATCACACCTGTTTCGATTACTTGATGGTCACAATTCTCACACACACACTGTTCATATTCCCATCCCCACCATGATAGGCCCAGACACAATCATTCCTCAGCTGGATTTCCTTCCTGCTTCTCATGCAGCACTCCATGAATCCAAATGGATTCATATCACCAATGCATCCAGATAACTAACATCAGCCCTCTCTTCCACATCACATACAAATGAGTTTTTTTCCTTTCCCTTTGGCCTCAGTGCACTCTTATCAGCCCAAACATCTCATTATTCACAGAGACATTTTTAAATATAAAATCCAAAAGTAAAAGTAAAATTATTCAACACCACTACAAATGCTTATCTTCCCAAAGGCTTAAATGCAAGTTTTCTTATGTCATCTTGCATTTCATTTAATAATCTAACAAAGCTTTTGATAACAATATCCCATGTTCCCTTTTTATATCTTTTAAACGAGAACCATCAGTGCCTTTTAGGATTTGTTCTTCACTCAGCATTATCAGGTTTTAATAATTCAAAAAGAGAGAACAATAAAAAAATCAATAAAAGAAAGAGGTGCTTACAGATATGATTAAACTAAGATAAATGTAAAGAAGTTTAATCCCCACTTTTTTCCAAGACATATCTTCCCAGTAAAGAATCTAGGAGGCAATTCTTAACAGTATCAATCCACACAAAAGGAGACCATTTCTCTGCCACCCAACCCCCCACCCCCAAATCCATGGTCGTGGTTAAAAAAAAGTCTTCTTTCCTTATAAATAAAGTAAATACAACTTGAACCCCACCCACCAAGACCCAGATTATATCATGTTTTATAATATGCCAAGGATATGTTTATATTAAGTGATGAAATACACAAAATAGAATACAGAATAAAAGTACTTTAAATTTATTTTATATTTGTTCAAGTATATGTGTTATTATACCCTTAAAAGGCAGAGACTAGAGAATAACTGGAGGAAATGATACTATAGAATACTACAAATTAGGGGTCGGGGAAAGAAATGCCATGGAGTTAAAAAAAGTGTTATCTTTTTATGTTAAAGCCAGGTCCACTAAACTTGGAAATAGATAGATATCCTTCACTTAGGAAAAGTGACCTAAACTAGTTCAAGCTGGATCCCCAAGACCTTTTCCATAATGGCCTCTAGCTTCCCTGAGATAGGAGTGAACAGAAAGAAAATACAGCGAGAAGGAATCTCAGTCCACACACTGTCTTCCCATTGTTTCTATTTAGGACCTTCATCCAGCTAGAGTTGTGTTTCTGCCAAAATTGGTCCATGACATGTAGATATCAGATATGAGCTTACTATGTATATTTCTTGGTTTGTAAACTCAAGATTTCCCCTGATGAAATCTGAAACTGGCTCCTGTACACAGAGGACATGGAAAGGCTGAAGAGACAGAACGCACCCAAATTGGTAGGTAACAGGTTTAAGAAGCAAGGAAACTTATACATACAAGGCTTGTCTTATATGCTGTGAGATGCATAGATCTCTGCATCTGCCCTCCAGAAGACTAAAAGTTTATACAGAGGTCTTAATGGGATTCGATCACATATTCAGTCCAGATGGTCTCAAGAACACCTTGCTTTCTCGAGGATACATTCTTGGAAATGGCTCCCACAATGGGAAGAACATAAAATCCAAGGACAGGCAAGGGGATTAAGAGCCTACAATTGCCTGGGGTCCAGCTCCTGGGTCAACCAGTGGTCACATCCTCTCAATGACCTCCTCTGATATCATTGGGGGTTAAGTTGTGGAAGTCTCACCAGATGGCCAATACAGTTTGACCACACATAAATCCACTAAGGCACCTGCCATCACTCCTGGTCCTTGGAGAGCTGACTGCACAGACTGCTACAAAATGCATTTCTCTTCACCTGGCCCCTTTGGGCCGATGGTGCTTTCTACTATGTCTTTCCATCTCAGGTACAAAGCAACCATTGTGCTACTTTGACAGTGTGCTAGGGTTGAGGAGATGTGAGATTACCTGAGACCACTTCTCCCCAGAGGTATCAGCCAGCCATTTCTTCTCCCAGGTCCAGATATTTCCCCTTGCTTTCAGCAGAAAATGACTTCAGTCTTATTCTCATATCCCGGACACCTAATGGGGAGTTCTTTCCTCATTTCAGGGTTTATCCAGGGGAAAGCCAGTCTGGAGAAATTGATGATTTGGCTTCAATTGATTCTACTTCACTTTTCCAAGTCTCTTACCTGTGTTGAGTGTGCTTTTGGTTTTCCTCAGGACCTAAGCTTTTAAAACACAGCTTGGAGAGAAAATCCTCTTATTTTGAGTTACATTGTTTTATGTATCTCAGGACAACAAGGAACAGAGAGTGACTGAACTATTTCAATAGTGGAAGGGCAGTAAATTAATAAAGAAGAAAATAACTAGTTTAAAATGAGGCTGAAGATAGTTAAATTAAGGCAAGCCTGTATAGCAACTTGAAGTTACACTATCTTTCCTACAAAGAATAGTTTACTCTTCAGCTATGTCTCTCGGTCAAGTTCTTTTTATGGCTTCCTGTAATGGATGTTTCCTTCAGCACTTGCCATCTAAATCCAACTGCTTCAACCTTTGCATGTGCTGAACATTAATACAAGAGAGCAAGGGATCCAGGGACATGAAGGAAGCTTGCTTTGTCAAGGTCACCTACTTGATCCTGTGACCCATCTAGACTGTGATGAAATACTAAGACAAAACGTCCATGAAGTTAGGAACTTGGTCTTTTTTGCTCATTACTGATCACCTCCATTTAAAAGAGGCTTGCTCATAGTAGCCGCTCAGCAAATATTTAGGTTATAAATACACCTTATAAGATCCCCCTTTTGAATGTATATACATCGAGATATATTTTGGTAGTTGCTCCTGAACATTATCCGTTATTCTGAGGCTCTCTGCGGCACCAGGCAAAAAAGCTAATAAACCAACAATAGCAAAAAAATGGTAGAAAACTATATGAGGAGTGTAAGTTGAGAGTTGGGAAGAGGACAGAGATAAAATTTCCCCTAACAGCCTAGGGAACTGGCCTCCCCATGACAGCCTAGGGATCTGTAGACTTCCCCCCAGTTTTCAGTGAACAATGAGGATGCCCTAATCATATTACTGTTGTATTGGAGGGAAAAACCTTTTTCAGAGATGTTAACCTATCCAAATAAAAGCAATAGAAGCCACAGCTCCCCATCTCCCTCCAACATACTCTGAACCACAAAGACAACTAGGCTTTTCATGAGGAGGGTTCACTGTGCTGGTCATGCATCGTTGTCTTCTAAACCTGCTCCGTTAGTACCTCCCCATATTATACTCTAGAAAGAGAGCATAGAAACAAAGTTGGGATCCCAATGTGTTCTGGACAAATTCCTGATACGAATCTGAGCCCCAGGAGTTTTCTCGTGTAGCTGATAAATCTTCTTTGTGACGTTATAACTGAGCCCTCGATCACTAGTTTCTGGTACCAATCCTGGCTTCTCTCCTCCCCTAACTTTTCTTCAGAGGTGTACCTGGCCTGACTCAGTGAAATATCCCTTTAGTCGCCAAGTAAAATGCACCTCAGTAAACTTAAATTTTTATGCCAGAGGCGTGAGTGTTTTATTTTTCCACTAGAGACGGTAAATGGGATATTTTATTAAAAATATCTCTTGAGCTATTGCTCCGAGTATTACGACTGGAATGCCTTTTCCACTGGAGAATGAAATGTACATCCATTATTAGTTCCATAATAATGCTAATAATATGAGCCAAACTCAATAAGCCTAACTAAATATGGATCTACAGAGTAATCTCCCGGATATGGAATAAGTGCTACACACAATGATTCATTTTAACATGCAACAATGCAGAACAATCTCCTGTGATGAGGTAGTTGCATTCCTAGAATACTGCAGCTTTCATTAAAATGCTTTGTATAAAATGAACACAGGCAAAATACGGAGCTACATCTTTCGTAACTGGAGATGATCCAAAGCTATATGATGTTAGAAAATAGATAAAAGATTGAACCCATTAGAGATCCCTGAATTAATCAGGGCACTTTTGAGAAGCTCTGTTACAGAATGCACTTCCTGAAAGCAGCCCCCTCTCTTGCCACCTCAAGGCCCTGCCGATTTTGCTGTTTTTGCTTCGAATAGCCTTCCGGTCATTCCTCAAGTGGATGGCTCCTTCCCCCGTTAGAACTCAGCTGATAAATCAACTTTCACAGGAAGATTTATCTAAGCCTCTGTCCCCTGGCTATGCCAGATGCTTCCCCTCTAAGCTCCAAATCATTACTGAGAGTGTACAACTCTTCTAGGATTTATCACAATACTGTACTGTGTATTCATTTTTTGTGACGCCTCACTATGTCGTAAGCAGTTTCAAGATAACAACCACGTCCTTTATTTCCCTGGCTCCTGACTTGTAGTTGGCCTGGTATATAGCCATGGCTTAATGATCATGTGTTGATATCTCGATTATGTGTTGATATCTCTTTCCTTGGTCAACTGTTTCTTATAGCTGAGTTCTCAATTTAAATATGACTTTCGCCAAAAGGCATTCCTTGATTCAGAATAAAAAGATAAAGAGATCACAATAACTAGACAGAAAACAATTCTCAGAAGAAAAGGCAATGTATCCAATTTATGGATAATTGGTCTCGGGAAGACAAACTAGAACACCCAGGAGTAGAACTTTTTTTCCCCCAAGTATAAAGTATAGGGAAAATTTCCTGAAATAAAAGAATTTCCTGAAATAAATAGGGCATTCCTAAAGAGTCAGATTCAAAAGCAAGATGACCTAAAGCATATCCTGGTACATTTACAGAAGTCTGAAAATAAAGAATTTCCTAATTATCCCGGAAGTGCCTGCATGTAATTCAGAAGGAAAATTGAATATAGGTGACCTCTGACTTTTCTCCTAAGCAAAATTAGATTCCAGTATATTGATTGATCTACAGTGTGTCGGGAACAAAATTATGTAATTCAAAAATTCTACACAAATTTAAGTTTTTATTCCAGTTGGAAGACATTTTTCATAAACTGGAAAACATTTTCCTAAGCAAACAAAAAAAAATTAGAAAACATAGGAGTAATACTTCCTTCATTTCACTCCTACTTGAAGTTGGAAAATCCTAGGAACCAAAGCTGCATTAGAATATAGAAATTCTAGGGGTGCCTGGGTGGCTCAGTTGGTTAAGCGTCTGACTTCAGCTCGGATCATGATCTCGTGGTCCATGGGTTCGAACCCTGCATCGGGCTCTGTGCTGACAGCTCAGAGCCTAGAGCCTGCTTCAGATTCTGTGTCTCCCTCTCTCCCTGCCCCTCCCCCACTCGCACTCCGTCTCTCTCTCTCAAAAATAAATAAATGTTAAAAAATTTTTTAAATAAAAAGAATATATAAATTCTAACTGGTTAAATGGTTAAATTATGGAAAGAAACGTCTGGCAGAGAGCGTTAAATCTGAATAAATGTGTATAAGAAGGTCAATAACAATACTCCTAATAAGGACAGATGGATATTTTATAAATCTTGAAAGAAATCTACATATTTAATAACAATAAATTGTTGATAATGGACTAGAATTAAGGTCACAGACATGCCTATAGGAAAGACAGGAGAAAGGAGGTGATACAAATGAAGTAACTTTATTATGTGCTGTGAAGTGAGTCAATATATTTGCTTTTATATTTGACATTACACATATATATGCATACATATATGTAAGCACATTCATATGTGACATATAGCTTTAAACACATCATTTTCTTAAGTTACCTATTAGTAGCATTGCATAGCTTCCAAGTAAAAAGATAACATAAAAACAAAGATCAAATAACAAAGACAGAAAAATTAAAAGAAGCAGTAAAGAGAAAGAAAAATAATCACCTACTAATTCAAACTATTGAAATAATAGCCTACTATGAATTTGGGAGTATATAATAGAGAGTAAAAAAGACATCTTCCTCATCTCTAGGAAATTTAATAGTCCAAGAGCTTACACATATACACACCACACACACACACACACACACACACACACACACACAAAGAGACTCCAGACTGCAATCTTCATTGCTTTGAAGGCTGCCTCTCTAACCTCTAGTGCGCCTTCAGGGAAGTCTTCCTGTCAACATGGTATTCATAGGGAGCACTATCTTTCCCAGGGGACATGCCCATCACCTGTACTAAACCAAATCCTTCTTTCAGAAATATGGATTAAAAACAAATGTTCATTGCATATTTAAGAAAAACTACTTCTATAAAACAATAAGCAACAAACTAAGCAAAACTGATCCTAGGGGAAATAGATAATTTAGAGCCAAAGTGGAAATTCAAAAAATTGTTTTAAAAATCTATTAAGTTTCTCAGGATCCCCATAAGAGTGAAAACATATGGTATCTGTCTTTCTCTGTAGGACTTATTTTACTTAGCATAACACTCTCCAGTTCCATCCACGTTGCTACAAAAGGCCACATTTTATTCTTTCTCATTGCCAAGTAGTATTCCATTGTATATATAAACACATCTTCTTTATCCATTCGTCAGTTGATGAACATATAGGCTCTTTCCACAGTTTGGCTATTGTTGAAAGTGCTGCAATAAACATTGGGGTACGAGTGCCCCTATGCATCAGCACTCCTGCATCCCTTGGGTAAATTCCTAGCAGTACTATTGCTGGGTCATAGGGTAGATCTATTTTCAATTTTTTGAGGAACCTCCACACTGTTTTCCAGAGCAGCTGCACCAGTTTGCATTCCCACCAACAGAGCAAGAAGGTTCCCATTTCTCCACATCCTCTCCAGCATCTATAGTCTCCCAAAGAGGGCACCTGTTGGGATGAGCACTGGGTATTGTATGGAAACCAATTTGACAATAAATTTCATATTAAAAAAAAAGTAAAAAAAATCTAATTATTACCCTCAGATAGATTTAAGACAATAGTGCATCACGGGGTGCCTGGGTGTCTCAGTCGGTTAAGCGTCTGACTTAGGCTCAAGTCATGATCTCCCGGTTTATGAGTTCAAGCCCCGTATCAGTCTCTGTGCTGACGGCTCAGAGCCTGGAGCCTGCTTCGGATTCTGTGTCTCCCTCTGCCCCTCCTCTGCTCCCTCTCTGTCTCGGTCTCTCAAAAAGTGAGTAAATGTTTAAAAAAATAATTGAAAAACAAAAAGACAATAGTGCATCCACCTACTAGGTATTTATCCAAAGGATACGAAATGGTGATTCAAAGTGGTACATGCACCTTAATGTTTATAGCAGCCCTGTCAACAATAGCCAAAGTATGGAAAGAGCCCAAACATCCAAATATCCATTGACTGATGAATGGATAAAGAAGATGTGTGTGAGTGTGTGCGTGTGTGTGTCCACACACACACGCACACACACACACATATATAGAATAATATACTTGATCAAAAAGAATGAAACCTTACTATTTGAAACAATGTGGATGGAACTAGAGTGTATTATGCTAAGCGAAGCAAGTCAGAGAAAGACAAATATCATATGATTTCACTCATATGCGGACTTTGAGAAATACAACAGATGAACGTAGGGGAAGGGAAGCAAAAATAAAATAAACACGGGGGAGACAAACCATAAGAGACTCTTAAATATAGAGAACTAACTGACGATTATTGGTGGGGTGTTGGGTGGGGGATGACTAAATGGGTGATGGACATTAAGGAGGGCACTGGTTGGGGTGAGCACCGGGTGTTATATTTAAATGACTAATCACAAAATTCTACTCCTGAAATCATTATTACATTACATGTTAACTAACTTGGATTTAAATTTTTTTAAAAGACAATCGTGCATCCGCCAACTAGGCAGGATGCTATGACATGATATTTGGCAAATAAATGTATAAAATAGAGAAACAGAAAGGGGGGAGGTTTGGAGGAGGGGGAAAAGGAAGACATATCAGTGAATATACTAAACAATAAGATGGATAGTACTAAAATCCAAGCTGGTAATTTGAAAATTGAAATTTGTAATCTTACAGATGATAGAGCTAAAAGAAATGGAACGTATCCTGAAAAAGGGAGGGAAAAGAACTCCAAACAGGCCAACATCTACTTGTTAGCATGGCAGTACCCATCACACTGGCCACACAGGGCTACTGAACTCTTTAAATGTGGTTAGTTTGAATGGACACATATCCTAAGTATAAAGTACACAAAAGATTCCAAAGGCTTAATATTAAAAAAAAGAAGAATGGATAATGTCTCATTAATAATTTTAACGCTGTTTGAATATTAAAAGGATTATGTTTGTTATATGAGGCTAAGTACAATATGTAAATCTCTTCACTTGTTTCATTTTAGTTGTTTAGAATAGGGCTACTAGAAAATATAGCTACTAGAAAACTCGAAACAGCAGACATGGCTTGCATTATAGTTCTACTGGACATTACTAAAGCAGTTTCAGAAACAAAGGGGAAAAAAGAGACCAGAGATTATCAAGAAAATCAGAGCATATTTCCCAGAGCTCATAAAAGATAATATTCAAAGAGGCTTCCTAGTGCTAAGAAAAATAAAGACTCACAGCAAGACATATACTGTAGAAATTTCAAAACTCCAAGAATGAAAACAAACTATTAAAAGCTTATTAAAATTCTATGTACTAGAATCTACATAAATAAAAAAGCAGCCTGACATCAGACTTCTCATCATCATTATTAGATGTTAAATATAATTTCTCTGAACGTGTTTCAGCTGTAGAAATATATACTGAGGTAAGCTGTCAATCCAATGTAAGATTACAATCAGACATTTTTAAATAAGCAAGGACTCAGAAATTTACAAAGAAAATTATGAAAAACCTACTTGAAGAAAATTCAGGGGAATTTTTTTAAAGAAGAAATATCTAACAGGGAACAACATGGGATAGAAAACATAGTAACACATAAATCGTGATTGAGATCAAAGGAGTAACACTTGGAAGATTTTAAATGCCTGTAGCCAAACTGCCCATCTCAAACCCTGGCCAAAAAAAGAAAAAGAAAAAAAAAATCAATGTTTATGGATGAGATTAGGTATTAGTATTTTGCAAAATTCCCAAGGCAACTGAAAAGCGTAACTAAGTTGGAGAATCTAAATAAATTCAAAAGGAATGTCAAGATAATCCATGGGAAAAATGAGACATCAAGATTCACTTTCAAGCAGTTGGCTGTACCTAGTGATTTAATATTACAACCACATTACATTGGCTGTGCTGTGTATAATATTCTTATCATCATAAAAATGTAAATGCAGTTTTACTGCAGATTAAATCTTCAGGTGCAACCCTTAGAGAAAACTCAGTAGACTTCATTGCAGTTACACAAAAAATGTTGTTGTCATAATCCTTGACAAGGTAAAGATAATAATCAATAAAAACCAGGGGTCAGAAACGGAAAAGCAATGAAAGGAAACTTGCATCAAATTCTTTATCTTTTCTAATGGGCAGTCAAAAGATACCATACAAACTTGATAAAAAAGAAAAGGGACCAAGATAAACAAGGCGGAAAATGTCCCAGAGAATAATTATGAATTGGGAAAATTATAATGTTTTAAAAGGCTCCACTCAGTTTTTTTCAAATGGTTTTGAAAAGCTGGGTCATCTTCAAAATCAAGAAGCAATGAAAAATGATCAGAGAACTACAGGAAATTCTTGAAAATTTAAAATACCAGTGGTGGGGGGCCCTGGGTGGCTCAGTGGGTTAAGCATCCACCTCTCGATTTTGGCTCAGGTCATTATCTCATGGGTCATGAGATCAAGCCCCGCATTGGGATCTGCACTGATAGTGCAGAGCCTGCTTGGGATTCTCTCTCTCTCTCTCTCTCTTTCTCTCTCTCTCTCTCTCTCTCTCTCTCTCTCTCTCTCTTTCTCTGTCCCTCCCATGTGCATGCTCTCTCTCTCTCTCTCAAAATAAATAAATAAAAACTTTAAAAGAAAATAAAACATGAATGGTAAAAAAAAAATAAAGAGACATTTCAGAATACTGAGAAAAATCATCCATGATGCAAAAACAAAAACACAGAAAGGATAAACAAAAAACAAAAACAAAAACAAAAAACAAAGAATCAATCCAGGAGAACATCTGCCTAATAGAGAAAAGAGAGAAATGCCAGGAAATTACAGAACAAATAACTGACATTTTCTCAGAGTTTCCAGATTGAAAAGGCCACCCAAGCAAATAAAGGAAGATCTATCTCTAGGAATATTACTGCAATATTTCATAACATCCCAGATAAAGAAAGATCCTAAAAATGTCCACAGGCAGAAAAGTAGAAACCATAATCCAAAAAGAAACAATAATCAAACTGACGGCCTACTTTCCATCCGTCAGACTGAATCCTAGAAAACAATACAGCGATACCTTCAAAGTTCTTTAGGTACATGAAAAATAATTTTCACCAGAAATTCCATATTCTACCTTGTTGTAGACTCTGGGTCTAAAGTTCTCTCTTGTCTGGCAAGAGAGCGGGATGCAGGATGAAAAACGAGAGATGGCTAATGTCCGGGAAAAGACAAGAGCCCCGAAAGGGGTCCTTGCCCCTTATTTATTAGGATCAGAAGGCTTCCAAACATGGTGATGGATGGGCACAGAGAGACAATGAAACTGTGAACATTAACTCATGGATGTGAGGGAAAGGGGGTCTTGAAGATATTCGGGGTTTGGGGTTTGGGTTAATATAAAACAAAATCCGGGCACCAGGCAGTCGGGCAGAAGGTTGTTTACAGAGGACGTGAGGCAGCACCTCTGTTTATCTTAGGGAGACTAGGAGGTGAGACAGGTAGGACACGTGACCTCAGAGGTAACAAGGCACCTTTTCTTTTGTCAATCATCTCCCATCTGGGCTGCTTCACCTGCAGCACAGCGGTCTCTAGCCCAATTTACCTGCTTACCTAACTTGGTCCTTCCTTCCTGTGAAAGCAGCTTTTTGCTATAATGCGAAATTGGGGGTGCTTCCACCCTGAAGATCTAGTCTTGGTTATTTTATATACCTATGTTCTATATTGGGGCCTCTGCCCCTCCCTCTCTATTCTGGGGCCTCTGCACCCCCTCTCTATTCTGGGGGCCTAAACCCCCTTTCTCTAATCCTTATTCACCTAATCTTATTTACCCAAACTCAGGTGTGAACATCCTATGGCTTTGTCCTTCTTTATCCCTGGTAACCCATTGGGGTAAGCCCTGGGGATTCCTAAGCTTATTCCCCATGCTACCTAATTAGCAATCAAGTGCCATGGATGGCTAAAAGCAATTTCAGATACATAAGAACTTGGAAAATTTTCTCCCACACACTCTGCCTTATGAAGTTGGTTAGCAAACACATGAGTAATCTAAGAATTATGAAATATGAAGGAAAGGAAGTAAGAAATCAACCTAGAGGGGTGCCTGGGTGGCTCGGTCGGTTGAGCGTCCGACTTCGGCTCAGGTCATGATCTCACGACTCGTGAATTCGAGCCCCGCGTTGGGCCCTGTGCTGACAGCTCAGAGCCTGGAGCCTGCTTCAGACTCTGTGTCTCCCTCTCTCTCTGCCCCTAACCCACTTGCATTCTGTCTCTGTCTCTCTCAAAAATAAACATTGGGAAAAAAAATTTAAAAAAAAAAAGAAATCAACCTAGAAAAGCAGAGAAGGAATGTCAAGGTGAGAGCTCTTTGGATATTCTAAAGGACAACATTTGCATGAGGGGAAGGAATGCCAAGGGCCCTACCAGGGAGGTCTCTGGGCCAAGTGGACTCTAGAGAAGGTGGAATTGGATGCAGGGCAGAGAGGGGGAAATGAGACTATGATAAAGGCCAACATAAAAAGAAAAATTGAACGTGAATGAAAAGACATGATAAATTATAGGTGGGATAGTAAAGAGAAAAAATATCAATGTTGTGCTAGTACAATGCTTGGCTATGCAGTGAATAGTATTTCCACAGGTGCTATAATGGAAATACTGTTCAATATAGATTTTAGAAATTCTGGAATCAATCCACAGACAAATCACATACTCAAAAAGGACTTCATGGTTGTCTAACGCAATGTCGTAGAACATCAACCTTAGTAACGTCAAAATGAAAGTGTAGATGGCTGAAGTTATGAGGTAGAGCTGCAGGAGAAGGAAAAGAAAAGGTAGAGGCACTCATTTCCTCATCTTCTAAAGTGAAATATTAAAAGAAGTGCTATTCATTTCCCAACAAAGTTGTAACTATTTCCCAATCGCCTTTAACAATCTCCTTAGTTTTTCCCAAATAAGACAAAAGCAAAGGATGTCTTGTAACAGGGAGGGGTGGAGAAGGACAAAAGGAAAAAGAAAAAAATCCCCAGCAAGTGCCATTAATATTTGAAGCAAACCGGTGACATCAATTACATGGATTAAGCATCTCATACTGCCATGCCCAAATTTACCTTTGATATTGATGGTACACCAGTATTTGGTGATTTATTTTTTAAAACGTTAACGCCAGGGGTTCCTGGGTGGCTCAGCTGGGTAAGCATCCAACTCTTGATATCGGCTCGGGTCATGATCTCACGGTTCATGAGCTCGAGCCCTGCATCAGGCTCTGTGCTGGCCGTGTGGAGCCTGTTTGGGATTCTCCCTCTGCCCCTCCCCGGGTCTCTCTCTCTCTCTCTTTCAAAAAAAGAAAACCTAAAAATGTTAATTCCGTCAGTTCATTTTTATCTGTAAAATTTCCCCCCATCTTCTAAATTAAAACAAGTTTCCAAACTGAAGACATCATCCACCTAAAACTATTCATGCAACTCAGGGTCCGAATTGTATTCTACGAGGAGAGATGTGTGTGTTTTCTGAGCTGCTTTTATCAAATCCAAATCAGTGTTAAGCCTTGTTGATCTGTACTAAACAATAGGAATGGAAGTCTTCCACAAAGAGATCCCTCCTCAAAACATATTGTCCCAAAACATAACTAATAGGGTTTGCATCATATATGTTGAATGGTAACACAGTAGAAATTAAATCTATTTTATTATGCTTTTATTGACAGTGACTCTCTTTGCCTCATTTTTTTACTTCTACATTGTCTGATTAATAATATGGACACATATTTTCATGTTTGTATTACTCACCTTTCCTTTAAATCTTTTTTTTTTAATAATGTTTTTTGACAGAGAGAGAGAGAGACAGAGCATGAGCAGATGAGGGTCAGAGAGAGGGAGACACAGAATCCGAAGCAGGCTCCAGGCTCTGAGCTGTCAGCACAGAGCCCGACGTGGGGCTCAAACTCACGGACTGCGAGATCATGACCTGAGCTGAAGTCGGACGCTCAACTGACTGAGCCACCCAGGCACCCCCTTTTAAATTTTTTTCTATATTTGTGTTATGTATCTTGAAAGTGTCAGATGGTATTGATGCTAACACAATTCCAAACACTGCTTTTATAATAAAGTAGCTTCTCCCATTTAAATATTTTGTCATAATAGCTATACTTGCTCAAATTTATACTTAAAATTTTTACACTCCGTTAATTGTTCCTTTGTCATCTATCTTGTGTTATAGTGTAGGTTTTATATACTTTTATTCTTCAGTGATTCGAAATGTTGATATTGGCTTTTAGAATACAAAATTTAGGGGTGCCTGGGTGGCTCAGTTGGCTACGCCTCTGACTTAGGCTCAAGTCATGATCTCACGGTTTGTGGGTTCAAGCCCCACCTTGGGCTCACTGCTGTCAGTGCAGAGCCCGCTTTGGATCCTTTGTCCCCCTCTCTCTCTGCCACCCTCACTCTTATGTGCTCTATCACTCTCTCAAAAATAAATAGCACCTAGGAGGCACAGGAGACTATGGAGCAGGACAAGCCAGCCTGCCCGTGCCACCCTGTAAGGGCTGCCTGAACAGCCTGGTTTGAGACACCTGGTCCAGGGAGGAGAGATTGGGGTGTTGCCATTTTTCTCCTCATCACCAACATGGTGGGGCTTCAGGGACTAGCACAGCAACCCCCCCTTGGAGGCGGGGCCCGCTTACACCAAACCCCGCCCTTCCAAACTGGGTAACTGCTTATCTACCAGAGATTGACACGACCAAACCAGAGGGCCTCTCCTCCAGACCAGGACAGCCACCAGTCTCACCAACAGACAAGTGCCCTGCGTTTTTACACCCTCACAGTTTCTGATTTGATTTTTGGTCAACTCCTTTTCTTTCTTTTTCTTTCTTTCTTTCTTTCTTTCTTTCTTTCTTTCTTTCTTTCTCTGTTATGGTTGTTTAATCAGGCATTTTTACTCTATTCTTTTTACACCTTTCTGCACCTCCTTCTTCTTTATTTTCCTCTCTCTCTCTCTCTCTCTCTCTCGCTCTCTCTCTCTCTGGATTAAGCCTTATAGTTTCTTTGATTCTCTGCCTGGTCTTTTTTTTTTCCATGCCTGTCATTTATCTCTTTGTATGCGATAAGGCTTCTTCCACCCACCCCCCTTTTTTCTTTTTTTCTAAGGTTACTTCAGTGAACAAATCAAAGTACACTTGGTGGAAGGTCGAAACCACCACTACAAGCAGTGAGATAAAGCCACCAAAGAGGCAACAGTGGAGTGCAAGCCACACACTCCAAGAACATTTCCTAAAGTGCCAGGCCCTGGACAGTGTATGACCGCTTTTTAATATAGTCATACTCACAGGTGCAGTACACATAACAAGGTATTAAAACACATAAAAGACAGAAAACTAGCCAAAACGATGAAATGGAAGAATTGTCCTCAAAAGAAATTCCAGGAAGAAATGACATCCAGAGAATTGCTCAAAACAGATATAAACTATATATATATATATATATATATATATATATATATATATATATATACACACACACACACATATATATAGCAAGAATTTAGAATAATAGCCATAAAACTAATAGCTGGGCTTGAAAAAAGCATAGAAGACAGTGGAGAATCTATTGCTGCAGAGATCAAGGACCTAAGATAAAGTCATGGTGAATTAAGAAATGTTGTAAATGAAATGCAAAATAAACCAGTTGCAGTGACAGCAAGGATGGAAGAGGCAGAGGGGAGAATAAGTGAAATAGAAAATAAAATTGGAAAATGATGAAGCTGAGAAAAAGAGGGATAGAAAAAGAGGGATAAATTGCTAGACCCTGAGAGGAGACTTAGAGACCGAAGTGACTCAATAAAATGTAATTAATATCCTTATCATAGGAGTTCCAGAAGAAGAAGACAGAGGAAGGGGCAGAAGGTTTATTTGAACACATTATAGCTGAGAACCTCCCTAATGTGGGGAAGGAAGCAGACATCCAAGTCCAGGAGGCACAGAGAACTCCCTTCAAAATCAACAAAAACAGGTCAACACCATGACATATCATAGTGAAAACGGAAAAATATAAAGATAAAAAGAGGATTCTGAAAATAGCTAGGGACAACAGGCCTTAACCTACAAGGGTAGACACATAAGGGTAATAGCAGATCTGTCCACTGAAACTTGCAGGCCAGAATGGAGTGTCAAGAAATATTCAATGTGCTGAATAGAAAAATATGCAGCCAAGAATCCTTTATCCGGCAAGGCGGTCATTCAGAATAGAAGGAGAGATAAAGGCTTTCCCAGAAAAACAAAAACTAAAGAAGTTCATGACCACTAACCAGCCCTGCAGGGGATCCTAAAGGGGACTCTGTGATGAAAAGCAGCAAAGACTACAGTGGACCAGAGACATCACCAAAGCATGAAACCTACAGATAACAATATGACACTGAACCCATATCTTTCAACAAACACTCTGAATGTAAAAGGACTAAATGCCCCAATCAAGAGACATAGGGTGTCAGAATGAATAAAAAACCAAGATCCATCTATATGCTGCCTACAAGAGACTCATTTAGATCTGAGGACACTTGCAGATTGAAAGTGAGGGGATGGAGAACCATCTATCATGCTACTGGAAGTCAAAAGAAAGCTGGAGTAGCTATACTTATATCAGACAAAGTAGATTTTAAACCAAACATTGTAACAAGAGATTACGAAGGGCATTATATCATAATTAAGGGTTCTATCCATCAAGAGCTAACAATTATAAATGTTTATACCCCCAACATGATTGCACCCAAATATATAAATCAATTAATCACAAAAATAAGCAAACTTATTGATAATAATACTGTAAATGTAGGTGACTTTAATAATGCACTTACAACAATGGACAGATGATCTCGGTAGAAAATCAATAAGAAAACAATGGCCTTGAGTGATACACTGGACCAGATGGACTTAACATATATTCAGAACTTTTCATCCAAAATCAGCAGAATACACATTCTTCTCAAGTGCACATAGAACATTCTCCAAAATAGATCATATACTGGATCACAAAAGAGCCTTCGACAAATATAAAAGGATTAAGATAATACCATGTATACTTTTGGATCACAACACTATGAAACTTGAAATCAATCACAAGAAAAAAATTTGGAAAGCCTCAAATATGTTTTAAGTCATATGTAGAATTTGAGAAAGTTAACCAAAGACCACAGGGGAAGGGAAGGAAAAATAAGTTACAAAATAGAGAGGGAGGCAAACCATAAGAGACTCTTAAATACAGAGAGCAAACTGAGGATTGATGGAGGGTGGGGAGTTGGATTGCAGGGAAAATGGGAGATGGGCATTGAGGAGGGCCCTTACTAGGATGAGCCCTGGGTATCGTATGTAAGTGATGAATCATGGGAATCTACTCCTGTAGTCAAGACTACACTGTATGTTATACGCTGTATAAACTGTATGTTAGCTAACTTGACAATAAGTTATTTAAAAAATAATAAAAATAAAATAAAATTGAAAAAATAGACATTTAAAAAAAGAAATATATTTTAAAAAGTAAAATAATAAAATAAAATAAAAAATTTAAAAATTATCAATTACCAAGTTAAGGACTTTCAAATGTATGTTTGAGCTTCCTGAAATTTTATGGGATTACAAAGAAGACACATTCTAATTTTTTTTTGTTTCTTGATTTATGGAAGTATATTTCAAATAAGTATGATTTTCCCAAATATTCAAGTGACTGTTCCATGTTAGCTGCAAAAATTCTTACCACAATCCCTACACCATTTATCCATTCATCTGTCTTTAAATCTCATGGTTATCCAACTATGCTAAGGATTTTTATTTGAAAGACATTTAATTAATTATAGTTCTTCTTGATCATATATTGTATATTCCCGAAACAAGTCCTTTTTTCAGGTCTCTCCCATTCTCTGATAGCTCCTTCATCAGCATAAGGTTTCTAGGGAGAGTCTACATCATTGTGTATGGTTCCCAACTGCTTATTTACCCCCACTCATGCCCTATTTTATACCAAGAATTGTATTTTCTAAGTACAGAAATAGCATTTCCAATGAGGTATAAATAGTATACAGGGTATAAAGAGAAAACATGACCTGAATGAGCTCAGAAGACAATTACTAAATTTCTACCAAGAGGCTGCTTGGTGTTGGGTTTCACTTCTTAAGCCAGGTATATACAAGCTTTTGTTGGCTAAACTGATAATTAGATTAATCTAATCAACTAATTGTAATTTTTGCATATAAGCTGATCCATGTAACCAACAGAAAATTTTCCCTACAGTAAAGTTGTTGGTTGTTATCCATAATTTCCAAATATAATTGAATATCCTTTTATTTGTCATTATTATTTTAATGAGAAGTTCAAAGAGAATATAGTAGACACTGCTAATCTAATTCCATCATATCTCAGGATGGGCTGAAGTTCTTTTTTTTTTTTTTTTGAAGTTCTTCTTTATCTAAGTAAAGCTTGATTAGCATACAATGTTTACTTTACAAAGAACTTGGAGTGGGAAACTAGCTCTGTGAAATCCACAGTAGCATATACAGAGAGCTAGAGCAAAGAGAAAATATTCACTTAAAACTGGAAAGAGGACAGCAAAGCAGAGACTTAGAAAAAATATATGTAAATTAATCAGAGAAATGGCAAGTTCCTAAAAACTGTCGCTGAAGGGTAGAGGCTTACTTTTCTCTCAATAGTCCTTGATGGACCTTGAGGGTGCTCTAGACCTGAAATGCATCATCATTGTAAGTATCAGTGGTTGGAAAAGTAAAGGATACTGGGTAACTCATTGACCTCATTAATCAATTAACAAGTGCCAACAATTAGCCAAAAACTAGATATACTCTAAGGCTCTACAGTGTTGGAGTTGCTGAAATTACCAGCATTCAAGTAAGAGAAACTAATGTCAAATATGTTGCTAAAGGCAGCCATAAAAGCAAGTACTTGTAATTAGGACACCTTAGCAGATTCTAAAGCTTACAGTTTATTTACATTTGAAGATGAAAGCTGTATGAAAGCGCTTTGTAGGCAGAGGCCATTAAGATTTGGATACTTAGAGGTAGCATGTCAATATTAGATCTTTCAGTTAAGGTCAATAGTCTCATCTGTTTAATGGAAAATTCTTTGATCAGGAATTCTTTTTGAAAAGAAGATCTGGAAAGCAAAGTTTTCCTTATCACCTGTGTAGTGAGGGTAACAGAATAACAAGAAGGAGAACTGACCCTGCCTTGTCCAGCTTAGTGATGCTAAGAAATGGAGATGCTAGCAACTGGCCAATGGTCTTGGAATTTAGAATTACTTCTGGTAATTTTTCAGAAATAAATGACACTCACTCAAAAAAATCATTGATGGTCACAACAATAGCATCTGGTAGTGTGGTAAGGCAGGAAGAGAAGTACAGCCCCTTTAATGAAATGAGCCACATCAGCCATGGCTACCAAGACAGTGAGAGACGCTTTCAGATTCCTAAATCCTAGCAGAAGTTGGTTCTAGACCCTCTACATTGTTCTGTTCCTTTTTTGAAAAAAATGTCAAACAAGTGTTTCTTTGTGTATTAATTTTTTATAGAAAATAAGTCACATTGATGCAAATGTACTGTGAGAACACTGTAATCACCTCTCTTATGGAATAGTGACAAATCTCAGCATAACTGTAGTTGAGATCAACAACGAGCTCTTGTTTTATGCTCAGGAGTACTCTTCTAAGCACCTGGGGCACCCCTAATGCCACTAAACTGGACCTCCTCATGAGCGGGGACTCTGTCACAATCATCTTCTTGACACAGCACACCGTGTAGTGCTAGATGCCTCACACATAGCCTGCATCTCATTCCATAATTGATTATCTCTTGACCAAGCCATGAAATCACAATCTTGTGGTAGAGACAAAGAACACAACTATTGTAACCATAACAGAAAATAAGGCAGTGACCAGTCCCATAGTAAAGGTGAAGCTAACTACAAATTGCTCTTTAGTTTCTTCAAGCCCAGAAGTCTACCTCTTGGCAAAGAGATTTCAGAAAGACATTCCGTAATTTCCAGACATGTCACTGAAATGGTTGGAGATATTCAATACTCTGACTTCTTAAAGAATATGAAAATATATATATTTTAAGTGAGATAAATGAAATATAAGGGAGGAAAACATTTAATCCTATTAAAGCAATAGGTGAAGTCATCGTGTTGACCTCTATCGTGTGATGAAAATCCTTGGTGTATCCAACTGGGTTCCTAAGTATGAACATTATAAAAATCATATATACTGAGAGGGAAATTTGTTACTCTATTTTTATAACCCTAACTAACTTCATATTTTCCATACTGTAACACCAAAACTACCAGAATGAAGTCAGAAGGTTTTGGTCTACTATTTCACATATTTTGCCACAGAGAAACAACATCCCTTAGATTTCCCCAGAAAGTAACAACCTACTAGTATAATCCTTGAGTTAATTCTTCCCCTTAAACATCTGTTATAAAGACTTCAATCAAATGGAGACAATGTATGTTAAAGCACTGTAAGAAGTTTGAAACATTATACAAATGTGAGATGGTATTTTGATCATAATTTACGTACATACTTGCCTCTGTGATTACATGATTTGGGCACTATTATGGACATTGAACCTAGGGTCCCTGAAAACAGAAACAAACGTCTAATCTTAAAGTGTTATTTTGGGGTCATGTGGGTTGATCAGTTGGTTAAGCATCCAGATAAAGTCTATCAGGGCAACTCCATGCTTCATCTTTGAATATGAAACCAAGTATTAAACCATAGTTACCTTTTTTTTTAATTTTACTTATTTTCAGAGAGAGAGAGAGAGAGAGAGAGAGAGAGAATCCCAAGCAGGCTCCACACTGTCAGTGCAGAGCCCAATGAGGGGCTTGAACTCACAAACTGATCATGACCTGAGCCTAAGTTGGACGCTTAACTGACTGAGCCACCCAGGTACCCCATCTTTCTTGGTTTTAATTAAACTCTTTATTTGCTTTAGAAAGCAAACTCTAGACTCACTTGGCCATGAAAGTGCCTCCTCTTGTTCTTTCAATAAAGATACTCTGATCATTGGACCCATTGGAGATATTGGTCTCTGTTTACAACTCCTTCAGCATTCTGGATAAAAACATGGCCCTGGGAGAGCAGAAAGTAATGATATTACCAGAGACCAATAGAGTCCTTTGAAAAAGAGTAAGAATCTAAACTAAATGCCTACAGGTCAAAAAAGGGACAATTTAAAGACCAATAAAGGCAATAAGTATAATAAATGGAAACACATTCAATACATTTAAGACCACGAGGGCATACAGATACTAAACACAACACACAAATTCCGCTGGTCACTTCTGGGAGATGCTAGAGAACTGCTTCATTATCTCATATATATAAAGTGAGGTGACTGTTTACCCTGATTTTATTATGAAATCTGCACAACATGGTAACATAATTGTTGAAGAAGGAATGTTTCCTTTTATATAAATTATGGCTAATAAATGCAAATGAATGACAGACATCATACAACCTCTAGTGGGCTAATGGGTTTATGCAATGGTTTTCAAGGGCTACTAGTGTTCCAGAAAGAGAGGCAACCAAACATCATATACCTCCTAATGGAAGAACACAGAACAATACCACCTATGAAGTAGTCTTGCAAAAGTAAACAAATAAATAGGAACGTGAATTTAATTGCATTTATAGATCTAATGAATTACAGAAATTCAAAGAACAGAGAAACACACAAAACATATTAAGTGATACCACGTAGATTCAGTCAAAAATTCACACTGTGATAAAATCTATAGGATGGAGATATATATATATCTACATATATCTATATCTATCTCTATATATCTATCTATAGATATATCTATCTATCTATATATATATATATCTATATCTATATCTATCTATATGTAGATAGATATAGATATAGAAAAAAGTCTTGACAGACAAGAAACCAACAAACCAGTTGTGATATATATACTGATTCAAACAAACAAAATGGGGGAAAAGGGAAAGAAACAAAGAAAGAAAGAAAGAAAGAAAGAAAGAAAGAAAGAAAGAAAGAAAGAAAGAAAGGCAAAGAAAAAACATGTGAAAGGTAATTCTGGAAATATCAACACTGCCTTAGTATCTAAAGATACTAAGGAATTATTGGTAATGCTTTTTCAGTTATGACATTGATATGGTGGTTTTGTTAGAACAAAGAGACCTTACCATTTAAAATATATAATAAAATATTTAGAAATAAAATATGATTTCTGAGATTGACTCAAAAATAATACAGACAGAGTAAGTAGAGGTACAGATTAAACAAGATATTGGCCAGGTATTGGTAATAGTTGAATTCAAATGAATTGTCAAAGAGGGGTATGTTGAATTTATTGTATTATTCTCTTTGCTTTTGTATATATGTAAAACTGTTCACAGTAAAATATGTCATCTTTTTTGTTTTTTTTTCATTTTTCTGAGAGAGAGGAAGAGAGAGAGAGAACGAGCATGGGAAGGGCAGAGGGAGAGAGAGAGAGAAAGAATCTTAAGCAGCCTCCACGCTCAGCGCCGAGAATGACTTGGGGCTTGATCTCACAACCGTAAGATCCTGGACACCCTGAGGACACGGTCCTCAGACCGTGGACACCCTGATGAAAACCAGCAGAAATCCACATCGTCTCCGCAAATGGCCACAAGAAACCAGATCGTCAAGATGTCCACAGCCAAGTATTCCCTCCTGTCCCCTGAGAGCATCCGATATTTTCATTTTTCAATCCAAATGTATCTTTAATAAAATGGAATGATTCATAAAATCTATCAAAATGGAAATTAATAGAAATCTATGTAAGAAAAGTCACTTCGATACAATTCTAAGTCAACATAATAGATTTTGGAAACAACACAGGAGTAAGAGATAGTAGAATAGACAGTAAGCTTACAGGAAGTCAATCATGTGAGTCTACCAAAAAGAAAGTGAATATTGCTGTGAATTCATAGCTGTGTACCAACCAGGACAAGGCAACGTGTCAGTCCCAGTCCACTCTGTCAGACCACACCTACTATATCTTCTCCACTAAAGGTAGTTGACCATATTGGAAAGGTTCTAGAATTAACTATATGACTAGGAAGTCTAAGAGACCTGCCACATCAGAAAAGTATGAAGTAAAATCATGCTTATCTTAGAGCAGAGAGGTTTGGGTGGGGCGGGGGCCTGATAGGTCTATGCAGAGGATAGAAGTGTTGTCATATAAAATGAGTAGTTCCTCCCCTTTAGGCCCGATGGAAAAGGATTACAGGCAGCCCAAAGCCAGAAATCACAGAAAACTTTCAACTTTCAGGTTTGTTTACCAAAAGTATCAGAGGTCATCTCTCCCTGGAAATGTGCACATACACACTGGACAGCTTTGTGATGTGATGTCATAAAAGGAATGATATTGATTCCTTAAAAAGACCTGTATTTTATCATAACCACCCTGCTTGTTTGGCTTTTTTCCGCTCTCATTCTAAATGGCAGGTACTTCAGGGATTATTACTATTTCCTATTTGTGTCCAAATCACAGCTTCCATTCTTTAAAATTAGCCACCTTTCCCTCCTCCTGCCTGACGTGTTCACTGTTGTCATGATGTGTGGTTTGGGGTGTAACATTTGATCACAGACAGGCGGTTGTTACCTAGTTTGAGCTCAGCCAGGAGCAGATGGGTGATGAGAAAGGAGAAAGCTTCTATATATACACACCTAAGCATAAATGATGGGGAAGGGAAGAATCAAGATAAAGAACATGGCAAGTAAATTGTAGCCATTACTTTTAAAGTTTTTGAGTGGAAATAAAAGGCTTACATTGCAGTAGGTGTAAGTGGAAACTCTACTCTGTAGATTTAGGTTTCTAATTTACAGAAGAACATCCGGAACTTGTAGCCCACGGGTATACTTTGTCTATGTCTGTTCCAGCATCCTGCATTATTCCCTTGTCACTCCTTGACCTAAAGATGATGAGTGACTACTGTCAGAACTCTAAAAACAATGAAATACAATTAATGATATTGACTAACATTGATGTTATTCTGAGAGGATTGATTTCTTGCCCTCGAAATCCCTTTGAATTTTGTTTTGAAATGTGTAGCATCACAATAGATGATTCTTTTTCCTTTTTTTCCCCCAGTACAATAAACTAAGCAATTTGTTGAAATGATAGATACTAAGACCTTTCTTCCCAAGCAGGATACATTTTGACTTTATATTCCTCTAGATATTTGGCCAGATTTTATGAATGTATGACATGACTAAAGCTAATAAAATCTAATGTGCACTGGAGACAAAATATTAGACTTCTATTTATGTAAAGTTATTTCCTTAATTATGTCATGCCACCACGAAAGCTAAACTAACCCAAAATGAATAATATAAACAATAACTGAGTTTTTAAAATGTGTTTCAATTTTAGAGAAGAGTTTAGTTTTATATGGAGACATCAAAGTCCAAGCTCTGTCTCTCTGCTTTATTAGGTGTGTAACATTTGTGTAGTCTCAGTTTCTCAGTAAGTAAATGAGACATTCAGAATGGGATCACCTTGTCGGTTCCTTCTAGTTTCAAGTCTTTGAATGTGAATTGAAAAAGTGGACCTAAAATACAGCCAAAGTATTGTTGAAAAAGAAAACCAAAGCTGGAGGCATCATACTTCCAGACTTCAAGCTGTATTACAAAGCTGTAGTCATCAAGACATTAATGATACAAAAAACAGACACATAGATCAATGGAATAGATAGAATAGAGAATAGAGAATAGAACAGAGATAGGGAATAGAACAGAGAACCCAGAATTGGACCCATTAATGTATGGCCAGCTAATCTTCAACAAAGCTGGAAAGAGTATCAAATGGAAAAATGACAGTCTCTTCAGCAAATGGTGCTGGGAAAACTAGACAGCGACATGCAGAAGAATGAAACTGGACCACATTCTCACACCATACATAAACATAAATTCAAAATAGACGGAAGACCTAAATGGGAGACAGGAAACCATCGAAATCCTACAGGAGAAAACAGGCAGCAACCTATTTACCTTGGCCACAGCAACTTCTTACTTGACATGTCTCTGAAGGCAAGGGGAAATAAAAACAAAAATGAACTATTGGGATCTCTCCAAGATAAAAAGCTGCTGCACAGAAAAGGAAACAATCAACAAAATTAAAAGGCAACAGACAGAATAGGAGAAGATATTTGTGAAAGACATATCAGATAAATGGTTAGTTTCCAAAATCTATAAAGAAATTACCAAACTCAACACTTGAAAAATAATCCAGTGAAGAAATGGGCAGATGACATGGATAGACAGTTTTCCAAAGAAGACATCTAGAGGGCTAGCAGACACATGAGAAGATGCTCAACATCACTCATCATCAGGGAAATACAAATTAAAACCACAATGAGAGGGGCGCCTGGGTGGCTTAGTTGGTTAAGCGTCCGACTTTGGCTCAGGTCATGATCTCACAATCCGTGAGTTCGAGCCTCATGTCGGGCTCTGTGCTGACAGCTCAGAGCCTGGAGCCTGTTTCGGATTCTGTGTCTCACTCTCTCTCTGCCCCTCCCCTGCTCATACTCTGTCTCTGTCTCAAAAAGAAATAAACATTAAAAAAATTAAAAAAAATAAAACCACAATGAGATACCACCTCACAGTTGTCAGAATGGCTAAAATTAACAACTCAGGAAATAACAGATGTTGGTGAGGATGCAGAGAAACGAGGAACCCTTTTGCACAGTTGATGGGAATGCAAACTGGGGCAGCCACTCTGGAAAATAGGATGGACGTTCCTCAAAAAATTAAAAATAGAACTACCCTATGACCCAGCAATTGCACTACTAGGTATTTATTCAAAGAATACAAAAATGCTGAGTCAAAGGGGCATATGTACCCCAATGTTTATAACAGTGCTATCAACAATAGCCAAAATATGGGAAGACCCCAAAAGTCCATTTACTGATGAACGGACAAAGAAGATATGATATATGCATATGTATATGTGTATATATGTATACACACATATATATATATGTATGTGTGTATATATATGTATATGTGTATATATGTATATATATATGTATACATATATGTATATATATGTATACTCATATATATATAACGGAATATTACTCAGCAATCAAAAAGAATGAAATCTTGCCATTTGCAACAATGTGGAATGAACTAGGGTGTATTATGTTAAGCGAAGTAAGTCAGAGAAAGATATACACCATATGATTTCGCTCTTATGTGGAATTTAAGAAACAACAGATGAACATAGGGGAAGAGAAGGAAAAATAAGATAAAAACACAAAGGGAGGCAAATCATAAGAGCCTCTTAAATACAGGGTTGCTCAAGGGGAGGTGGTGGGGAGACGGGTTGAATGGGTGATGGGCATTGAGGGCACTTTTAGTGATGAGCACTGGGTGTCATATGTAAGAGATCAGTCACTGGTTTCTATCCCTGAAACCAAGACTACACTGTATGTTAACTAACTTGAATTTAAATTTAAAAAATAAAATAAAATACATGAATATCTTAGATTTTAAAAAAAAGAAGCACAATGTGTAGAATGATGTCATAGAAGCACAATATGTAGAAAGGTGTTAGATGAAATTTTTTCCAAAAGATAAGACCCTGCTTTGGGGGAAGGGGATAGGAAATAACTCATAGGTAATTTATATTTCTTCTGCTTATTTTTACTTGTATTTTCTTAAGAGCTTACAAATCATATGTGATAGATGTATAATAGGGGAAAGCAGACAACTTTCCCAACATTTAAGCAGCAATAGTTGTCTCAGGCCACTACTGTGTCTAAGTGTGAGACATCAGATATTGTCAGCACAGGAAATAAGATTTGCCTCCCATGTGCTCCTTGTTTAGGATAAGGTTCCAAGCAGAACACTGCAGCGATGTGGTGTCAGTGAATAAAGCTGATGATATTAGTAGTGTCATTGGGCTCATTATGAAGAGAGGAATAAGGGACTCGAGTGACACAAACATGCAATTTAAATATCACAGTATTTTATGCTGTAGCTTAAGGATGTAACACTTAAGTTCCAGTTCAAGATATTTTGCTAGATTAGAAACAATAAACCAGTAAGTTTGGCCTATAATGTAGCTGTCTATATCCCACATACCACTGAAATTCATCATGGGGCTTGGTTCATGATTCTGTTCATTTCAAGCATTTGGTTGGAGTCTGAAAATTTATTTCTATGCCTATACCCAAGGTCTAGAACTTGGTTCCAAATTTGCCATTAAATAATGCACAATTCCCTCTAGATGAGTGAAGAGGCTCGTCATAAGTCCTGTATTCCCAGTGCTTTAGCAGAAAGGAAAAGATGGTCAATTCTTCCAGCAGAGAAGATGGTCATAAAAGAAGTAATAGAGGATGTGAGGTTTTTACTGAATCCTTCCAGATGAGTCCATACTCCTTCCTATATTAGCAAGTAGACAGGAAGGCAAAGGAGAAACAGAGAGGACATTCCAAACAGAGCAAGATAAAATAATACAAGTTAGATTATGAAGAGTTTGTATCAACCACTATAGAGCGTGAACTTTGACCTTTAGGCAATGAGCCAGAGAAGGACTATTTCAAGGCAATGGCAGATTCAGATTCAAATGTTACAAAGATTACTATGACAAGCAGTGTCGAAAGAGGATTGACGGGTTGGAAGAAGAATGAAAGGGCGGGGGGGAAGCTAATAGAAAATAAAACATGAAATATTTAAAAATGAACCTGAGGCTAGTTTTATAGCCTTATATTCTTCTCATGGTATTCATTTCTAAACTGAAAGATCATATTAGTTGGAAAGTATATAATGAAATTTTCTCATATTTTTTCCAACTTCCAAGATCTATCCAACAGACACCATCATTTCATGCTAGATTGGATCTCTTTAAGTATGAGCTCCCAAAGTATAATATCGAAAAACTCATTGAGAAAAGATTTCCTGTTCTTCTCTTTCCTTAAAACCCAGCGATGACTATAACCTATAGGTAAGTGGAATATTTTGTTGCAATCAAGATGATTCTGAAGATGAAGTCCAGGCAAACTTTCTCTTTTACCCTGTGTGGTTGAGGTAGAATATCCAATGCTGAAATGTGGAGATAGGGAAGGTTCTGGACTATTTGAAGAAATGTAGGTTGTGAAAGGGGTAATCATGGAATCAATCAGAAGAAGAAAAGTAGTGGGGGGAAAAACATAAAATCCATGAAACCTGTGTGCTTTCAGAGAACACAAATGAAGGCCAAGAATGGGGGGAAAAAAAAGACAAGAAAGAACAGTGATGGAAAGTAAGACCAGAGAAATCAATGCTAAACTGTGAGGTAAGTCTGGTCAAGCTGAAGAATGGCAGTAAATATAGGGTTCTGAGGGCTCAGATTTGTGGCATGATGGCAAATTTGAATGCATCTGGGACCCCCTGCAGAAACAGTTTAATAATGAAAAGCACTGGAATTGGTATAAAGAACAGAAAGTGGGGTCACATCAGGAGAAAAGATCCAGAAAGCTGCTGGAGAAGCTGGTGCATACAAACTGAAAAGACATTAACGAGACGTGGAACAGGGAGGAGGGTAGGTGAATTAGGGAATGAGATGGAAAATTGTGATCTTAACAAGGTCTGATCACATTTGCATATTTTATAGAAAAAAAGTAGCACCATATGCTTTGTTTTGGGGATAATTGAGGACTCCCTGCATGAACTTGGACAAATTCTTTTACCTTGTTTGCGTCTGCACAAAAGAATGAACATAATTATATCTTCTAGAGCAGGGCTGTTGTATTACCTCAGTTAGAACCGGGAAAGGCATTGAGACCATAGATGAAAAGCTCTATAGCAACACAGCTTATAAAATCAGGAAGAGGATGTGTGGTCCCCCAGCTGCGACCATTAAACAAACCCTGTTCCCAGTGCAGAGCTGAGGTCACTGGATGAAGCTGGTACACAGAGGAGGACTTTGGCAGTGGCCAAGAGCTGCATGAATCAAAGTCGTGAAACAAAACGGCCATCAGCTGCATTCAAGCCCCATTGTGGAAGAGAATCAATATTTGACAAACATTTTGTAGAGGACACAAATTAGAGAAGGAAAAACACTTAAAAATATTTCACAGGAGCCAAACAGCAGGAAATAAACATGCCAGGAAATGGGCTTAAACATCTGTGACGGCATTTCTGGGCACAAACGCCGGAAAACTCACACTCCGCAAGTGAGAATCTAAACCTGGCTCCGAGAAGGCTCTGATATTTATGGCAGATTCTGGATCATCTAAATCGAATACTCCACCACGGAGAGAAGCTAACTATGTCCAATGAGCAGGCCAAGCGAATCCCCATGCTTATTCGATAAACAGATGCTCAGTCAATAAATGGTAAGCGATTCTCATCAGTATGAAGCAACCACATGTAGGTCTTCCAAGATTCTGTGATGGACTGAATGTACAGGAGGAAGAAATATGTCTAGGTAATTCACCAAAGAATAAAAATAAATGCCACTTTGGTAAGTTATTCAGATGCTTAGTATACTCTACTCCACGACACCTTTTAGTTTTAAATCAGGGATCCACCAGCTTGTTCTGTAAAGGACCAGAGAGTCAGTATTTTAGGCCCACAGACCATACGATCTCTGTCTCTTCTGCTCAACCCTGTAGTTGCCATACAAAAACAACCACAGATAATATGTTGACAAATGGGTGTGACTGTGTCCCCATTAAACCTTATTTGCACAAACGTATGGCAGGTCTGATTCGGCTGTATTTGGCTGACCCTGGTACTACTGTGTGAGTCTAACTATCCCCAGGGCCTCACCATGTCAAGTGAATGTCAACACCGAACAGCTTTAACAGCTCTGTCCTCTCTTTCATTGCCTGCCCCACCCGCTGCAGATTCATCTTCCAGTCACTGATAGATCCCCTGTTTTAACTCTGCACAGTTAACATGCTACGAACTTGTTCTTTTCCTGTTCATTTGCTGTTTCCTGTCGCTTCTCCCTCCTCTCCAAGAAGAGGACAAACGTAACGAAAGCAAAGACCTTGTCTGTGATCCTCGGTACCTGGAACAGCATCTGGCACTTAGTAGAACTACTAAATGATATTGGTTTATATCATAGTAGGATGCTGAGGGTTATTCTGTTATCTCAGATTTTTAGCTAAAGCTCTGGACAATAGGCAATTAATATGGCCACATTCTAAAAAAAAAAAAAAAAAAAAAGTAGATATAGCCTCACAGCATATGTTGTAATGTGGATTAACCTCCTCCACCTACTACTCTCAGCCTATAGAGAGAAAAGGCTAGATATTCAATGTGAGGTCAAAGAATCAGGAACCATAGGCTTGGGGGAGAGTGCTTTTACTATGTTTCTGTTCCTCCTTCTTCTCAAACCAAGTGAGAGTGGCTCCAAGAGACTCATTCTTTGAGTTAATGGGGGGGTCTGTTTCAGATTCTGTGTCTCCCTACCTCTCTTTGCCCCACCCCTGCTCATGCTTGCTCGCTCTCTTTGTCTCTCTCTCAAAAACAAATAAACATTTTAAAAAAGAAAATGGGGGGGGGGGTCTGCAAGAAAAGAAGACTGAGGCCTCATTCCCCAACTAGATGATGACGGGGCTTCAGAAACTCACAGGCCTCAGCCCACACAGCATGAGAACTGTATGCTGGATAATGAAACTCAGGGACAAAGAATGTCCTAGAGACTAATGCCTATGTCCAGCCAGGAGCATTCTGGGGGAAGGAGGTTCTTAAGCAGCCCAAAGGCAAAGCAAGAAAAGAGGGCATTTGATGTGCGCTTCTGCTATTTAGAAAAACAAAATGCATGAAGCCAGGCTCAGCACATCTTAAACACACCTCATAAAGAAGTTGGTTGGCAAGAGTGAACAACGAAGGGACAAAGGCTGGTCCTTTGTTTGATATTCGTCCAACTTAGATTTGCTCGGACAGGACTGGAGTGGGATAGACAATGGTAGCCAGTCACAAAGCATATACTCCATGCAATAAAACTGTTAAAAGGAGAGACCTCTAAAAAATGGCTGGCCACCAAATCCCCGCCACTCTTGGGGTGCCAGCTGTATAGATAACTACAAAAAACACCAGCCAGGTAAAACATTAGCTTCTTTTTCTATCACCTGTCTGTCCTCCTAGCCCAACATTGATTATCTCATGGTCTTGAGGGCTCAGCAGTTAGAGAAAAGGGGAAAGATCAGAAATTGTAAAGGGACAGATTGCACCCTTTCCCATGCATCTTAGGGGTCACAAAGGGGTGAGAATTATAATGTGTGATCAGAATTTAAGACTCTACTTTTAAATCACATAGGATTGGATTTTCATTCCTGGGAGTTTTAAAATTACCAAAAGGAGACTCTTCTAATAATCAAAACAATTAGGAAGCCGTGGAATCTATAATAAAATATCATCAAAGGACATGGAATCAGATCCAGAGAATATTTAAATATAGTGATGGTGAAAAAAAATGAAACCAAAACAAAACCATTTTTGTTTGTACAAGAGTTGAGGCCCATTAAACAAACTCCTTAAAAGCACTGGTCTTTTCTTTCTCAGTCTTACGAGTCATTCAAAAGTCAAATGTATGTGTATGCACCCAGCAACATGCTTAGCTTGAAGAACGCAGAATGAAACTTGCCTTCCAAGTATAACCTCCTTCCACACAGCCTCAGTCAGGCACTTGGCTTGTTCACTTGTGGATTGCTACTATCTCTTCAATAATGTTAAAAACCACACTTTTCTCCCTCCCAAATCAAATATCTTTTCCAATTCAGTTACCGTCTTCTATTGTCCCTACAGCACAAGGTTTAGAAATTTTGTCATTTTCTTGATGCTTCTCTCCCTTGCGCCCTACAGCCAGTCATTGTCTTTCACTTGGCACTCTTCCACATGTTCCTTGCTTTCAACCAGCACAGTTGCCATCCTCATTCAGGTAGACTGGACTGTGGTGATGAAAGAAAGGTTGCTAGCCAACCAACGCCCATCGCTACTGAGTAATCATCCTAAGCGACTGAATACTATCAACCTTCACCGAGATGATTTCCTGCTGTTAAAACCTCAGCCTCACAATGACAGCTGTCTACAGCCTGATAAACTGGTGTATTTCCTCTCTGATCACCTCTCACGACTTTATGTTGTGGGCACCAAGGGCAGGCCACCACAAAATGTGCCCTTTACTTAAGAAACAGCAAGTGCAACAACACGCTGACCCTACTTTTTCTCCAAAAGGTAGAAAAGAAATCTCCCATGTGAAAAGTACCGTCTCTGTACCGGGAGGTAAAGAGACATCCTTACCACCAGCGATGGGGAATTCAGGGCCGAGAAATTATATAAACAAACTTTGTTGCTTTTATTAATTTACTGGCCTAGCCCAAATTCTGTTTATAATTCCTTACTAATTTTAACTCTCAAACATAAATTTTCTTTGTCCTGTCAATTCCTCATGGATTTATTGTTTCTTTGTCTAAAAAGTATGAAACCTGCCTGCCTTGGTCATTTCTTTGGTCTCAATTTTATTACTGGGCCTCCGTGAGCACGTAATTAAAAATTTCCCCTCTGTTAGTCTGTCTTGTATTGATTTAATTCTTAGACCAGCTAGAAGAATCTTGAAGGATAGAGAAAACATTTTCCTCCCCAACAATAGAAACCAACCTGAGTCACGTATTTGCCTTTCCCTAAATGTGCCTTTCCTTCCCACGTTCTAACTTCACCCACTGCATTCCCTTCTGCCTCTGAAGAGTCTTTTGAAAAAAAGGAGGTACAGTCATAAGAACGAGAGACAATATTCCAGACCTAACCAATTATCATCTGGAGTAAGAGTCCCTTATAAAGGGGTAACATTAGATCATGCATTCCTTGGGATTATCATAGAATCATAGAAAAAGGAAGCTAAATCCTAAAAATAATTCCTCAAGAACAGTATTTCCCAAGCATGCTGTGATTCTGATTTTGTAGCTCCAGGGTGGAACCTATAAATCTCTAGGTTAAGAAAATTACTAATTGATTCTGTTGATCAGAAAGGTATGGGAACCTTTGTCACCTGCGCTTTGTCACTGCTCTTAGCTTGGGAGCCTAAGAATCAGTGATCAAAGAACCCAATAGTAGTTCACCACTACTGGTATTGTCCCTAATTATTGTCATAACATGGGGAAGATCACATTGTTTTCCCCCAGCTATATACTACATCTCCTAAGAACCACATAGTCCCCTGTACCTTACACTGCAGGATTTTTTTTTTTTTTTTTTGGGTATATCACTTGTCCTTGGTTCTATCAACTACATAACATAAGCATCTAATCCAAAGGAATTTAGTCCATTAGCATGGCCACAAAGTCCTAATCTGAGTAAATTACCTCCCTTCTGAAGAGAAAAAGCAGTATTCTTCAATCCGCCCCACTCCCCCCGCATACACGTAGTAACTTCTTCACATAAAATCCAAACCTAAAAGAAGGCCCAATGAGAAGAATTTTAGGATCCATGGCCAAGTGGAAGGGGAAGGGCATTGAAGGGCCTAATCAGAACCAAAGTTTCATCCAGCTGGGAGAATGGTCCTTGGTTACAGAATTTCCACCCTTCATCAAGTGAAGTCAGTCAACGCAGTGTCATTGAGTCATGGGCTGTTTGGTCAACAGCATCTGTGAAGGGGCATCTCCAGAGCTAACAGGTGTCTCGGCACTACAGCAACATATTGATGATATGGAACAGAATAGCATGCTGAACCTGCCCTCTACCTCCCCATCCTCTCATCTGCTAGGTAGAACAGAAAGTTCATAACCAGCTCGACCACAAGCTTCTCTGCTTTCCTCTCCAGAGAGCGCTCTGTGTTTTAGCTGGGCTATATTGTATTAGCGATGTCATAATATTGTGATAATTGCCATAGCACTTGGTAATTAAAAAAAAAATCAGTTTGGCAATGTTGTTGGTGACTGTGAACCAGGTGAGACTAATTAGGACTTAAGAAAACCAGACTGTTCTCACTGTCCTTGGTGAGTTTGTGCCAAGAGCCATTCATCTGCTTCCCTATGGAGACAGAAGGGTGAGTTTTACTCCTTTGGGGAAGCAAAGGCCATTCTCTAAAACAAACCTGGAAAATAAGTGGCCTGTGCTTTTGCTATTTAACAAAGACCTAATATACCTTTCATTAGTGACCAGTTAGAATTTATTAAAATTCAATTACTTAAAAAACAAACAAACAAGAGCGACCTAAGTAAAAGTTATTTTCTTGTATTTTAAGTTTATTTATTTTGGGAGAGAGAGAGAGAGAATGCATGCGTGCAAGAGCAAGAGTGGAGGAGGGGCAGAGACAGAGGGAGAGAGAATCCTAAGCAGGCTCCACACTGTTAGCACTGAGCTGATCTCAGAACCATGAGATCACGACCTGAGCTAGTATCAAGAGTTGGGAGCTTAGCCGACTGAGCCACAAGGCACCCCTAAAAGTTATTCTCTTAAATAAATAGAAGTCCAAAGTTAGGTAGTTCCCCCAGATGATTCAGTGGCTCAGTCATGTCAGGGCTTTAAGGGAGCATCTCTGAAATGACCTCACCTTTCCCTCGTGGTCACAAGATGGCTGCAGTGTTTCCAAGCAATATATCTTCACAGAGGAGTATCCAAAGTAGAAACAAAGAGAGTGGAGAGAAAAGCTGTATTTGTACCTTCTCTCTGAGGGAAGAAAATTATCCCCAAAAGACCTAAGATTCCCTTATGTCACTAGTGAGAATTAGCCACATGTCCTCCCATAGTCAAATTACTGGCAAATAAGAATTTGATTACCACAAATGGCTTAAATCAATCATATTCCATATCCTGTGGCTTATAATCTTGCTGCTAGCACAAGGACTAATTGGGTAATGGTCCCTTCCATAGGAAAATGATGATATCTATACAATTAGCAAGGCAGATTCCTTCACCTGATATGGGTTCAAAAGGGATAAGGGATGCTATCTACACACACCCCCTCTAGTTTTCATTGATAGTTGTGAAGTGTGAGGTCAGGTTTCATGGTATTTGAACTAATAAGGGATGTACCACTGGAATGTCGAGGTAGAGTTGCGAGGAACAGTTTTAAGGATACAGCTCTATCAGGAACGCTAATAGGAGAGTGCCTGAAATTGCATTCGGAAGGGGTCACTAATGAAACTTCTCCCCCATTAGCTGCACAACCTCTCAGAGAATGTAGGAGATCAGAGTTTCAAGTGGAGAAGTTATTTTCTGGAAGATATCATCAAGAGACTAGAAGACAATAGAAACCTATGGGGCCATGCTAGCTCATTTCAACCCAGAAGGAGCCAGAGAGCCTCAGTATTGATAGCTGTGGAAGATATCGGGACAGAGAGAGAGGAAGCCCAAGTCCCCAGCCTGTATATGAAAATAAGAACAGGTGATGAGAAGTTACGTCCATATCCCACTTTTCTACCAGTGGTCAGAAAAATTCTGAGCTACTATGAAAGGGAAAAGAGTGAAGTATTCCATTAAAAGATAAGTGGAGGTGCGCCCTGGATGGTTCAGTGGGTTAACTATGCGACTCTCGATTGCAGCTCAGGTCATGATCTCATGGTCCGTGGGATCGAGCCCCATGTCAGATGAGTGGAAAGGTATGTGGTGTTGCAATACTTTCTATATAGCAACAACTGTAATTAGAAAATTTTAGCAAATGCATTCTTCACCAGGTATGACCTATGTTCTTGTTAAGACCACGCCCCTATAAAATTAAAAATAATAATAAAATTAAGTATACTGGAATGAAAATAAGAAATGAAAATACCAGGCCCCTACAATTGTAGGTCTCTAAACCAACCATCTCCAAGTGTGGTTTGCAGAGCAGCAACATGAACATTACCTGGGAACTTGTCAGAAATGCAGATTCTCAGGCCTCACCTCAGCTGTCCTAAATCAAACTCTGGTGATGGGGCCTGGCAATCTGAGTTTTAAGGCACTCCAAATGACTCTTCCAATTCTAATTGCTAATGTTTGAGAGCCATCCCCAAATACAAGTATTTAAATCTATTTTTAATACTAGCCAGAATCAGAGAATTGAACTGACCTGTTTGACTCTAGTTGTTGGTTTGTTTTTTGATTCTCATTTCTGGCCACATAACCCATCCCCCAGCTGATATTTCCATGCACTAAGCTGCTTTTGCATGTGACCTACCACTATATTTGTGGACTGAATCTAGAGATGAACTTGTCTAAAAAGTAGTGCTTTTACATTAAAATGAGCTTACTGTTCTGCTCTGAGAAATCATCGAGGTGTCAAACTTAGAAGTGGTCAATGCAAATTAGATAACACACAGATCCCTAAAAGACATCTAAAAGTGGCTCTCCCTGTTCAGCAGAAACAAATGAACTTGTCTTTCCTGCATTTTCTTGACAAGATTGTTTAAGAAACTTATGTCCAGCTATCCTGTCTCTTTAAGAATTCCTATGTGAGTTCTTGGCTGTGCTATAGAAAGGGGGATACTGTGCTTATCTCCTTTCCCCAGGAGGTTATAAACCAAGGCTATCATCAGAGCCAGATTTATGCTATTCTCCAAAAAAAATCATAGTTAGGAAAACCTATTTTCTTCTCTCCCAATAATAATGCCTAAAGATAAGGATAGTTAGCTAAAGAAAGCACTTAGGTGTTATAGAGCTTAATTTTCCCTCCTCAAAACTAGGATTTTTGAAAGCAATGAAGACTTCCCTACAACTCAAATACAAAATGCACCCCTAAATGTGAGAAATTTTCAGCACTGTTTCTCTTTGCCTTTGGCCCAACTGCTCCTTTTAACTTTGTTTTTTTAGAGATAGCTTTGGGTGTTGGTGTGGCCAATACAGATGGGATTTAGAAACAGCTCTTCAGAGGATTCTGATGCCCTGCTTTCTATCACTTCTTATTTTCCTATCTTTCCTTCCCTCATGAACTTACTATCCTCTGTCTAGTAGATAACCATCCCTGGGTGAACACATGGAATTTTGAGAAACATAGGTCCCAGTTGCAATGCAAAGGGTCCTAGAAAAGCAGTGCAAATGAGAGATAATGAATCCCATCCAAACATGAGATTCCAGAATCAGAGATCACATCTCTTCCCGTCTAAGCAATTTAAAGACAATGTCTTGTGTACAAAACCTTGATCTTTTGGTACACCCACAATAATCGATCTTAGCCTTACACAGTCCTAAATTTCTGGCCGGCAACAGATGAGAGCTAAAGGAGCTAATGTTTGAAGGGTGGGCAGAGGGGTGGGGAGAGAACTAAGACTCAGGGGCTCCTGCTGAAAACAAGTGGACTGAATGTAAGGACCGACTGAGGGGGGGAAGGGAAGGGGATAGGATGCCAGGAGACAAGAAGTTATCATTGTAGCCAAAATGTGAATTGTTGAAGCTATTGTGCAGTTACAGATGGACTGCGTTATAGTCCCGGACTGTTGTGATCTGTTATGGCTTCTCTTCCAGTTTCAAGAAGCCTTACGCAAACATGGAAACCAAACAGCAACTGACCACACGCATCAGGTTTGCAGGATAGTGGTAAAACTATTTCAAACAGATTCCTTCAGTCTTCTGTACCATACTGTTGTAAAGAAAGCGGCAATCATTATGGTTCCAACTCCAAAAGCCAATAGCAACTACGGGGCTTCAGAATGAATTGTTCCAAGATGTGCTACCTTGGCATGCAGATTATTTCAAGCTGAAAACAAACAAAGCCCAAGAGACCCAGGAAGAAATTCTGACCTTCTGTCTAACTGCCTAAAATAATTTAGATACAGGACCTGCTCCAGGAAGACAGTTATCGCCATAGATAGCTATGACATAAAATGACCTAGATATGACAGACAGGGAGGAACCTAGTAAGGTCTGCTTGGTCAAAGTTCAATTTATGTCCCATTTTTTTTCTGAAAAGTCCAAAAAACATTTGTTTAACAAACAGTCCTCTTTTTCATTTTCCTGTCAATTGCTTTCCTTTCCTTTGAAGTCCCAGACTCCTACCCACCTCTCCTTAGTTCAGGATGATCTATATACCTCACTCTGCCTGATTGTCCTTGGAATCGCATGTTTATGTGTATTCTCTATATGTACATATTTAAATTTGATTTTCTCCTGTTTATCTGTTTCATGTCAATGTAATTCCTTTTTTCAATGTTTAATTTTGAGAGGAAGAGATAGTGTAAGCAGGGAAGGGGCAGAGAGAGAGAGGGAGGGACAGAGGATCCAAAATAAGCTCTGTGCTGATGCAGGGCTCAAACTCACGAACTTTGAGGTCGTCACCTGAGCCAAAGTTGGACTGAGCCACCAGGCACCTCTCTATTTTATTTTATGTTATTTTATTTATTTGTTTGTTTTTTTTAATGTTCATTTATTTTTGAGTCATGTCAATTTAATTCTTTTTTTTTAAATTTTTTTTAACGTTTATTTATTTTTGAGACAGAGAGAGACAGAGCATGAACGGGGGAGGGTCAGAGAGAGGGAGACACAGAATCTGAAACAGGCTCCAGGCTCTGAGCTGTCAGCACAGAACCTGACGCGGGGCTCGAACTCACAGACCGTGAGATAATGACCTGAGCCGAAGTCGGCCACTTAACCGACTGAGCCACCCAGGCGCCCCAAATTCTTAAACCAACCAGAAGAATCTTGAAGGATAAAGGAAAAACTTTCCTCCCCATCACAATACAATTTCTCATTCACCTTTCTCCCAAAGGTTTCAGGCCAGTTTTGGGGAGGGATGGGACTTCTTACAAGTTCAAGTCTCATAATAGTTACAAATGTCAATGCTACTTTCTAGAGGACACCAATCTGGAAGAGGACAGCAAAAGGATTAGAACCTTAATGAATTAAACCTTAATGTACTTCCAGCAGATGAACAGTCAACTCTCACAATAATCATCTAGAAAGTTCACTAAAGTGATAGGAAAGTATAGTAACAAAAATGGAACCTGGGAATGACATTAGTCACTTAACTGGTTATTTTATATTTTGTGAAGTCAAATTCCTAAAGCAAGCAGTGTCTATATGAAAGGTTTAAGAAAAAACTTTAATAGCTTCATATTATTAGATTCAAATTATTAGATTCAAATTATAGTTCCTTAAAGAAAGAAATAGAGTAGGTTTATACCAAATGACTATGCCAAGGGAAGGAAAGAAAAAGAAAGAAAGAAAGAAAGAAAGAAAGAAAGAAAGAAAGAAAGAAAGAAAAGACAGACATGGAATAGAGGGGAGAAAATAATTTAATGTGAAAAATTTCTTCTTTCTTTCCTAAGAGAAAAAAAAAGTCATTATGATACTTGTATGAACAGAGAGCTAAATTTATCCCAAAAGGTAAAAAGGCCAATGTTAAAGAGGACTTAGAAATATTCTATGTGTTACTTTGAACCTGAAGTTTCTCTGAGCTAAACTAAAACTCTAGATGTACTGTATAGCCAACATAAGGCAACCAGTTGATTATGGGGTTCAGTGTCTAATGAGGAGGACAGCAAATGAAGTTCAAACTAGAAATTCAGAGTCTTAGACCTGAATAAGCTGTGATAGGAAGAGAAATTTCTAAGATAAGAAAGCATATCTGAGATTCTACTCGTATTCATTGCTCTTCTCCCATTACAGCTAACTGTAACCTTTTACTGGGTTGGTGATCTTTTTCACCAAGAAAGCAACTTTTTTGAAGTGATTACTAAAGCCTAAACTTTGAGGGCTAAAGAAACAAAGCTTCTGATGCCTTTTAACTACCTTATACTTAAGATTAAACTGGAGCTGTCCAAGTTACAGATGTCATTTGTACTATAACAAATTTATTTATTGCAAAGGTATAGCAACTAGCTTTGATTTTTATTTCAAAGCTTAGAATTAGTGGACAAAAGTGTATCAATTTAGCCTTTCCTTAAACTACTTGTTAATAGTATTTATTCTAGGGGCACCTGTGTGGCTCGGGTCATGATCTCATACTTTGGGAGTTTGAGCCCTGCGTAGGGCTCTGTGCTGACAGCTCAGAGTCTGAGCCTTCTTTGGATTCTGTGTCTCCCTCTCTCTCTGCCCCTCCCCCTCTTGTACTCTGTCTCTGTCTCTATTGCTCTCAAAAATAAATAAAAAATTAAAAATTTTTAATAAAAAAATTAAAATATAGTATTTCTTCTAGACCAGAATTTCCCAATCTTAGATGCATGTTGGAGTCACCTGGGAAGTTTCAGAATTATTGATATCTAGCTTCTACACTATAAAGTTCATGATTTAGTTGTTCCGGGTTAGTGTCTGGATAATCACACTTCTAAGAGCTTCCTAGGTGATCACCTTTCTAGGTGATCCTAGGAGGAAAGAATATGGCTTAAGAGACATGGACATTGATGGAAAACCAACTTTGCCAGTTGTCTTAGTTATTATTAACAGCTACAAATTATACTTAAAAAAAAGACCTCATAAAAAAATTGTAATGTAAAATGCTTAGTTCCTTGACACATAGGTCAAACATCTAATGATGGTTAATATAAATTGTGGTCACAAATTATAGCTTTATTCTTCCCAGACTGTTCTAACACCTGAGAAACTTGTTTTATACAACCTCAAAGGGCTACTTCTCTCTTCTTAACAACTTTCTGTACTTTTATTGAATTTGCCTCTATTGCGACATAGGAGTTTATACCTAAAATTGTCTAGTGCCATTGGCATTCAAATGCTCCAATGGTTATACTCATACATTGCTTGATCTATTGAAAGAACAAGTCTTGTTTAAAGAATCTGGCTCTGGAAAACCGTGTGGAGGTTCCTCAAAAAATTAAAAATAGACCTACCCTATGACCCAGCAGTAGCACTGCTAGGAATTTACCCAAGGGATAGAGGAGTACTGATGCATAGGGGCACTTGTACCCCAATGTTTATAGCAGCACTCTCAACAATAGCCAAATTGTGGAAAAAGCCTAAATGTCCATCAACTGATGAATGGATAAAGAAATTATGGTTTATATACACAATGGAGTACTACGTGGCAATGAGAAAGAGTGAAATATGGCCTTTTGTAGCAATGTGGATGGAACTGGAGAGTGTTATGCTAAGTGAAATAAGCCATACAGAGAAAGACAGATACCATATGTTTTCACTCTTATGTGGATCCTGAGAAACTTAATGGAAACCCATGGGGGAGGGGAAGGAAAAAAAAAGAAAAAAAAAGAGGTTAGAGTGGGAGAGAGCCAAAGCATAAGAGACTCTTAAAAACTGAGAACAAACTGAGGGTTGATGGTGGGTGGGAGGGAGGAGAGGGTAGGTGATGGGCATTGAAGAGGGCATCTTTTGGGATGAGCACTGGGTGTTGTATGGAAACTAATTTGACAATAAGTTTCATATAAAAAATTAAAATCAAAATTAAAAAATTAAAAAATAAAGAATCTGGCTCATTTGATGCTTCAGTAGCCTTCAAATGGCGCGTAATATAGATCTAGGGAATAATCCATCGCCAAAACTTAGATTGGACTCAGATATTTAGGATTTTAATGCTAGATAACCATAGAGAAGCAAGAAAAGTAACTCACCACATTGTGAATGACACCAGAAGACCTAAAAGCATCAATTCTGAACTGAAGATTATCTGCCTTGAGCCTTGGTGACATGAAGGTAGAAATAGCATCTGCCTGAATATCCACCAGGCAACTAGATGTTTAAAGAGCCCTGGTTCATGAATTACTTTGTAGTTGGGAACTGACAAGGGAGCTTCATGTAATTTACCTTTTGAAATCAATAAAGACATGTCAAAGAGTCGGTTCTATGTTTCAAATTAGCGCACCTACACGTGAATCAATAAAGAGCCTTCAAGCAATGTGACTCCCCACGGGGACATCCGCTTGAACAGAAATAATATCTTAGAGTTGGAAGCCAGCATAGATCCTCTCAGCATCCCAAGTATCTGCATTAAGAGATCTATCACCTGTATAGCAACTAGTGGTGAAGAGTAGCCTCTAATTTATTCATGCCTCCATCTACCAGTCTTCTGTCTCATGGGAACTTCGGTCTCTGCTGAGACGACACAATAGAACTAAATGGAATCCAGCTGGGTTGGATGGTTTTGCTTCTCACATTGCCCCCGCAAATGAGACATTAATAGTAAACCAATTGAGGGAGGTGAAGTGGGGAATCAAGGTAGGGCAGGAGCAGCTATGAAACACCTCACTTGAGATAAGAACATTTTGCTGGTAGGATAGTCAGATTAATTCTCATGATACTAGACTTGTTGGCAGACAACGGAATGTAGTGTAGAACTGTGGCATACATCAGTGTATCAGAATTCATCTAGAAGCAATCAGACAAATATTTGTCACTTTAGTGGGATGATTTCTTGAGGGAGAGCTAGTATGTTGTATATATATATAATATATATAGTGGCATTTTCCACTATCTCTTAAACTCAAGAAGCTTTACATAGAGCCAGCTGGTATCTATATGTGAACACCATATGAAACTTACATTCCACACTAGTTTTTCCAGAGACTCATAAAAAAAAAAAAAAAAAAAAAACTGTGCATAAATCCAAGGTTCAGGATATAAATTAGACAAATCTGGGGTTTAGTCCTAACACTGCTAGTCATTACCTTTGTGGTCTCAAATTACTCAAACTCCCTAAACCTCAGTTTCTCCCCCTATAACATGATGAAAAGTAGGATTTGCCTCAAAGGTCTGAGGAAAAGTAATAGTTCTCACGTTGCATCAGACACAATTCTATGGGCAATTTGTCCTCATAATTATATTATGAAGCTTATAGAAACTACTACTTCTCATAGCTTGATCTATTTTGATGAGATAATTAACTCTTTTTTCAAGAGCAGAAAACATAAAGTGAAGCAACGTTAATGTTATTCTCAACATTCTCCACCAATGAATTAAAAGCATAGGAGCCGAAAGTTACCCAGACCCCCTAAAATGATGCTGACAGAGGCAGAACAAGAGTTCAGGTCTTCTGCTTTGGTTAAAACATTGTCATTATAGGTCAAAACAACATGACTTGCGTTTTCACACAAATAGGCCTTGTTATTCTTGGCTGTCTCAATTCTCAAGTAAAGTCTGTGGGCTCCCTCATGGCAAGAGAGGGTCCCTAAACTCTATGAAGTCACTTGTTACAATAGCATAAGCTCCCTCACCTCAAAGCACACCAAGAATGAGAGTGTTGGTGCGTGTAAGCCATGCATTTCACATTATCTTTTGCACACAGAAAAAGCAGTTGATTTGGCAGGCAATGAGAGTAAGGTAGTTAGGTAGTTTGACCAACCTCTCAAAATGACTCTTAGAAGCAACTAGAAGTCACGTCGTTTAAACGAAAGTACTCTATGTACTTCTTTATCCCTCCTGTTAGATTCTTAGTCAAACTATGGCATCTTAACAAATACCCAGTGAGGAGTCTTACCTGAATTGTACTGCCATGTTCATGAAGCCCACCTTCAAAGACAGCAGATCGCTTATTGAGTCTTAATATTCTACCAGCAGCCAGCTGGGCCGAGACTCGAATGGGATGAGCTCGCCAGCTACCCTTTTCTAAACAACTCTCTCTAGTTACCACCCCCTTCTCTTCCTGACACCGCTCTTTAAAATAGGGAGTCATAAGGAGGAAGCCCTAGGAAGAGGAGTCTCCTGAGGAGCCCGAGAAGAGACAGGAGAAGACTCTTATGCGGTCTTGCTATCTCTAAGCTGGAACTGGGTGGGAACAGGACCCCAAAATAGGAAAACCCCAAAGAGCAATGGACCCTGAAGGATTCACTGCCCATCAGGCTAATAGAAACCCAACCAGGTGCTGCTGGCCCATCTCATCTGCTGGCTACAACTAGCTACCTTAACAATCTAGAGGATATGACCTTTATATCCATCCCAAATAAACCAGCAGGCGCTGAAGTTAGGTTGGAAATAATGCATGCAAGAATAACAGTCTACATCTGGAATTCAGCCAGCCTCCCCATGATTTAAGAAAGAGTCGCAAAGAGGAAGGAATCAAATGTTGTGAAATTTTCAGTTTTCCTTAAGAAGGCACATGTGGTATTCCTTTTAGGAAGGTTGATGAGGCCCTGAAGGGGGTCACAACCTGCAAAGATTCAAGGTATACTTTCCTGTAATCAACAGCTGCCTTAAGTTGGTGAATTATGGCAGTAAACGGAGTTTTCAATCAAAGACATAAGAGTTTAATTAGAAACTATTCTTGTCCTACTGACGCTAACAGGCAGCCGTGCTGATTTTTTTTTCCCCTGCTAGGATTTTCAAGAATTCACAGTGGAGGGACTTTGAGAGGTGGTGGTTCAGATGGTTAACTGTCCAACTTGGGGGCAGGTCATGAGCACCACGTCGGGCTCTGCCTAGAGCCTGCTTCCGATTCTGTGTCTCCCTCTCTCTGCCCCTCTCCTGCTTGCTCTCTCTCTCTCTCTCTCTCTCTCAACCTCTCCCAAAAATAAATAAATATTTAAAATATTTTAATAAATAAATATCTTATAACTTAAAAAAAAAGAAAAAGAAAGGAGCATCGAGCTAACCATGTGAAGGGAAACACACTTACCCTTGCAATCAGCCACTGGTTGTTTTCTACACCAGCCACAAGCACTGACTGGGGCACAAGGGTCCAGCAGAAGAAAGTACAGGCCCTGCCGGGTGATAAAAATTGCCCCAAAGAAGCAGAACCAGGCGATACCCCTTTCATGTTTTGCTTGCACCATTTTTAGTACTTTATTTATTTATCCCTTTAGGTACTTTTTCCCTGCTTTCCCACATTTTAATTCCCTGACCCCTGAGCTTCTAATCTGACAACTCTCAAATATCGATGTGAAGCAGATACATTTTGCCAATTTATTCAAAATGCAGACTGTCCCCACTCCTGGCCCCCGATGTTGCTCAACAGGTCTGGTTTGAACTCCACGATATCCACTTTAGTAAATTCCCCAAGTGATTTGATGCAATTGAGATGCTTCCTGGTCCCCTCGTTTCTGCTCTCCATCCTCCATCTTCTGTCATCACTATTTCCTATGTCCTGTACACCTCAATCCATCTATTTCCTGCTTTCCTAATCCCCCTGCTTCGGCGACTATCTGATAAATGAGGAATCTTTGATCCAAAAAACTCTGGGGCATATTAATATGCAGAAAGCAGAGTAAAACCCATGGAGCAGTAGCATTCCCTAAAAGGATGTTTACATTTTTACCAAGGAGGGTCAGATCCACATCACTCCAGGTCCTGGGGAAGCCACCTAATTCTGGAGACTCTTGGAATTTTCTCTAGGGAGTTTTTAGGGTCTTAGAAAATTTAAAACAGAGGTGGCTATGCCAGCCAGAATAAACCTTTGATCACAAAACTAGAAGGGGCCTTTGAGATAATTTAGGGCTCATGGGGCAGCAAAAGCAAAACACAAAGAGACGAATAGAATGGATAGAATCATGATAAATTCATTAGTTAGTGGTTAGTGACACTTCTGAGGATAAAATCTGGGTGGCTGCTCTCATTCCAGGAGTGGTGTATGTTGGGGGAGGGGAAGGATGCCTGGAGGGTGGAAACAGAAGAACATTGTTGATGATCCTTGAGCGAATCTGGCTTTCCTGGGGTTAAGGCCAATTTGCCTTCTGTCTCTTCCACTCCTACCCACCATATAAGCCCACAGAGATCCACACAGGCTATCCAAGACTGGGGAAAGACAGACAAAGGAGTCTGAAGAGCATCGTGCCTATAAAACTTTATAAGAATGAAGATTTAAAATTTTAATGTTAAAAACAATAATAAATTTTAATCTTAAAAATAATAAGAAAAGTGTATGCATTAGCTGTGAGATCCCATTTTGACTTCTGCTCTCTTGGCTGTTCAAGCTGCACCTTTGAAAGCAGTCCCCTAACTCCAATCTCCTCCCCTACAGGGCGATTTTCTTGTAAAAAGATTGTGTATGGTCATATGCACCATGCCAAATGTAAGCAGTAATCCTGTCTGACTTTGTCTTGTATATCTGTGGTGTATGGATATGTCTCTGAGTGTGTGTGTGTGTGTGTGTGTGTGTGTGTGAGACAGAGAGAGATTGAGTCAGCCTTGATTTGCGTGTCTTTTTAAAGCTGAGCCTCTTTAAAAGGGGAAAATAACCATTACTGATAACATTATAATTAATAAAATACATGAAGATAATCTCAGAACCAAGGATGTTTGGGTGGAACACTTTCCCCTGCTCTCAGTTTCCGCAGGCAGAAATTTTCTGTAGCCCCACTCTTGGTCTCTTTATTTCCTCCTTGGGAAGCTGGAGAGACTTATCAGATCGCTCAACTTGAGAATGAAAGCAGACCAAGCTTGGACTACCACACCCCTCATCAGTTGGGAGAGTCTGTCTTGAGAGTTCTCACTTCTCCTACATGGTAGAAGGCTTCCTGGGCATTGGCAGAAAATTCTGTTGAATCCTGGAGTCTAGTATTAGCAGATCTCAAGACTTGTTATTTTTCATTTGGACCATTTTTTGTTTCCAGTTACACCGGACTTTTCCAAGATATATTTCACATGGAATATAGAAAACCTCTCGAAAGCCCGCGAGAGAGAAGGGCATGTTGACACACGACTCCTGGCTCATCCAAGTGGGAGAGAAAGTCTGACACTTGGTTTAGTGGAAGCTGCTCTAAGCCTTTCTCTAACCTTGTTCTGGGGCCACCTGGCTTAGCAATTCCTGTGTGCTTCTTTTAACTCGAATTCTTGAGCCTCACCTAGGATCTACTGAATCAACATTGGTGGTAGGGCCCCAGGGATTTATTTATTTTTTTCAATGGAAACATAGTTGTGATGAGCACCGGGTGTTGTATGTAAGTGTTGAAATCACTAAATTGTACCCCTGAAACTAATATTACACTATCTGTCAACTAACTGGAATTTAAATAATAACTCAAAGAAGGAAAGAAATAGAATTCACATACAATATTATATTAATGTTATGGGCACACGGATTTGACTTTTATATACATTCAAAAATGCTCACTATGCCTAGTTGGCATCTGCCAGTATACAAAGTTACAAACATATTACTGACTGTATTTCCTATGCTGTACTTTGGAACGTACACATTTAACAAGTTTCTCAGGTTATGCCCTTTTATTCAAAAGTTTGAGAACTATTACAACAGAAGTACCTCCTTTATTCCATAATATTCCACAACACTGTCCTCATGTAAGAGCACTTGAGATCTCTCAAGGAAGTTTCAAAAGCCTTCCTCGTAAGCATATACTTCTTCCCGTAAATATGTCCTCATTAGCACATTTAAATAAATAATTATAAATTATATATAAAGATACATAAGTTAATAAATATATACATAAATTAGTAATTTATAATATTATATATAATTTATAATATATATATGAATTAGTGATATAAATACATAAACTTTAAAATAAATTAATTAAATAAATTTCCATTTTCCATCCCAGCACTGTTTCTTAGTTGGACATCCATGTATAAACTAATAAGGGTCTGTGAAATCTCTACAATGTATTAAATTTTGCATGTATGTTAATATGTGCATTTTCGTAGAAAGAGTGTAGATTTCAATATTTCCCCGGGCTTTTACAATCCAAATTATTCTTGGAGTCACAAAATTAGAGTCTGTCCATCCAGAAAGACTGATTTTTCCTCAACAACTTTTTTGGTGGCCAAAGCATAACACAGTACAAGGCTTAGCAGTTAAACTTTTGTTAAAGGGCTTTATGTGTCTACATGTTAGTTCTCTGTAATTAAGCATACTTTGACTAATTTGAATTAAATATGCCTATACTCTAAACTCCCCAATGCTATTTGCCTTATACAAAGAACAAAAGAACAGGAAAGTCTGAGCTCCATTTTCAATGTTAGTTAGCTGTGGAGCATAGGTGTCTTGGCTTTTCTGAGGAATACATTAACTCTAACATTTTCTCTGATGAGAGTCACAGATTCATCTGATTCCAGGTGCAAAAAGGAACCTTTGAAACTCCAGACAGATTAAGAATAAAGGAGGACCCCAGGGCACAAAGCAGATGCTGTAAGTAATCATAGAGGCAGAGATTTTAATCAGTTCTTCTGTTTTTCAGAGACAATTCTGTTTCCTGGATCAATAGGAAGCTGTTACGATGTTGAATTGCACAGGTGTGGCAGTATACTGTCCTACCTACCCTCTTCACCTTGGGAAGTTTAGAGCCCAGCATCTACATCTTTTCTATCATTTAGAGTCATCTAGAAAAAACTACTTGTTTGTTTTTAAAAAATAACAATCCTATTAACATAATTTGTTAGGCTTTGGCTATAAACAGAGGGGTTTTAGAGGGAGTTTTTAGGGGGGTGGGGAAAATTACGTTACTTCCTCCAAATCTTCAATATGATAAAAATATTTAATACATGGGGTTGGTGAGTATTATATGCAAACACATGTAAAACAATTTCTATCTTGTACCTACTTGGTGTTACTTCCTTCCCCTTACCAAGTCGAATGGAAGAGTAAACATTTTTAAGGATCTGCATTTCATTCCAGTGGTGTGGGAGGCAGTTTCCAAGATGGCCCCCAATGATCCCTGACTCCTAGTATCTATGATCTTGTGCAATCCCCACCTTTGAGTGGGCTGAATGGAGTGACTTCCTTTTAAATGACAGAATATGGTAAAAGTGATAGGATGTCACTTCTAAGATTAGGTAACAGACAATGGTGACTTCCATCTTTGTCTCTCTCTCTCTCTCTCTCTCTCTCTCTCTCTCTCTCTCCCCCCCCCCCTCCCTCCCTCTCCCTCTGCTTCTCCCTCTCCCTCTCTGTCCCTGCACTGGAGAAAGCAAACTGCCATATTGTGAGTAACCCTACAGAGATGCCCACATGTCAAGGAATGGATCTCTGGCCAACAATCAGTAATGATCTGAAGCCCGCCAACAGCCATGTTAGTAAGCTTGGACAGAGGAGTCGCCCTAATGGAGTGTGGAAATGACTGTTGCTCCAGCTGATACTTGTTGATTAGAGTGTTAAGACACACTCAAAGCTGCAGGACCCAGCTAAACTGCACCATCACTCTTGGCCAACACAAACTGTAAGGTACAATTGTTTCTTGCTTTAACACACTTGGGTCTGGGGCATTTTGTTATATAGCAGCAGTTAGCTAAGATAAATGGAAACAAAGCATAATTCACCATCATGAGGAAGGAAGAGTTGTTTCTCTGGACAGCGATAACCCATTCAAACTCATTCTATAAACCTGTGGATTTTACAACAAAAACTATTACAGACGCACTGAAGTCGAAAGGATGAGACGGACATACAAAATCAGCTAGGCAACTTTCTCAGACATCATTTGCATTACTACCCCAGTTTCTGGGACATAAATAATGATAACTTACTATTTGTGAAACTGTTAGTATGTACCTGAGTCTATGTAAAGTGCCTTATAGGGATCATTCCACTGAAACTTCACACGCACTCCAAGTGTTACTACTACGGACATTTGACAGCTGAGAAAACGGAAATAAAGACAGGTTAAATATCTTTCCCGGTCTACACAGCAAGGATCTGAATCCAGGTCCTTTGGAAACTAAGCTCCTACTTTGAAGCACAGCACTGTAAAGTGACCTAATAAGGGCTGGCATCAAGTGCATACATGGCTTTCTTTGCCAAGTCCATTCAATGACAATGGGAAAAATCCTCTCCCGAAGTGCGGAAAATCCTAATTAACTCTATTAAGCTAACCTGCGATCACTCCAATGCATTCATAAAAATGCACAGACTGTCAGAAGGAAATGTATTCCATTTACGTGTGCCATCTTTGTGTACTATTACGGTAGTTACACACAACCAAGAGATTTCAGGATTAGGTAGACTGACACGTAGGGCATATAGGACAATGACATTTAAATGTTTTGCTTTGCACTTTTCCTTCTCTTGCTCAGAAGAGCATTTCTGACCAGAATCATAGAATTATAATAGAAAGAGAAGGGGTCTTTTCAACCAGTCCAATAATTTCATTTGACAGGTAAGAAAATGGAGGCCTTTATTCGCTGACAGCCGCATCACTAGTTAATGGTAACAAAAATCAGAACGAGATCTGCTGAATCAATTAATCAATTATTAATTAATTAATCAATTATTAATCAATTAATAACCCAGTGCTGTGTATGCTCCAGTAAATTCTATGTAGTGCTGAAAATTCATCAGTTTCACTTTTTTTTTCCAATCAAAAAGTAGAATCACATTAACCAAGAATGAATTATTAAGCTCTCTTCGGAGGCCAAAATAAAATATAAAATTTATATTGAAAGACCAACAAGAAGGCTAATAGCTAATTCTTCAAGAGAAATAATAGAATCTGATGGTAATGGGAAGTTATTTTTAAAGTGCTTAAAGAAAATACTTCCCAACCTAGACTTCTACACTTGGTAAAAAATCCTTCAAAAATGAAGGTTAAGATTAAATTCTTATTTTCAGGAAGCTAATAATTTATCATTAGCAGGAATTATGGAGGGAGATCTTTAGGCAATAAAGAAATATAGTTCTAAGCAGAAGTACAATCATGTAAGAAAGAATAAAGCCAGAAAAGACTAAATAAACTGGTAAAAAAAAAAAATGAGTCTTGACTACATAGATAATCATAATAATGATTTCAAGGCTATAAAGTATAGTTAGCATAAAAAAGCATGACAGCAATAGTACAAAGAGATGATATTTAAAGTTGTCCTAAAGCTTTTCACATTTTTTCTGGTAGTTGGTAATAAATATATTTAAAGTGGATCTAACAAGTAAAAAATACATGTATATCATCCCTAGGCTAACTGCTAAAAGAATGATAACACAAAGTATAATCATGTGCTAAAGAGAAGAGAAAAATGAAAATGTTCAAATGCTTGAATACTCCAATATATGTTAAGATTTTAATTTTTTTAGTGTTTATTTATTTTGAGAAAGAGAGAGAGAGAGAGAGAGCGCTCATGCAAGTGGGGGCAGGGCACAAGACAGAGGGACAGAGAATCCCAACTAGTCTCCATGCTGTCAGTACAGAGCCTGATGCCAGGTTCAAACTCAAGAACGGTGAGATGATGACCTAAGCCGAAAACAAGAGTTGGACACTTAACCAAGTGAGCCACCCAGGTGTCCCTAATTTTTGTTTATATTTTATGAATTTTTTTTGTAAAGCTTATTTATTTTGAGAGAGAGAGAGAGAACAAGTGGGCAGGGGCAGAGAGAGGGGGAGAGAGAGAATCCCAAGCAGGCTCCATGCTGCCAGTGCAGAGCCCAATACGGGGCTTGAACCCATCAACCATGAGATCATGACTTGGACGAAATCAAGAGTTGGACACTTAACCAGCTGAGCCACCCTAATTCGTTTCTTAAAAGCCTTTTCATCATTAAATAAGCCCAGATGGCTTCACTGAATTCTTTAAAAACATGTAAGGAGTTAATAATTTCAAGAAGGTAAGTTTGTTTTAACATTTAGGACTCAATCAATATAATTAACCATATTAATAAAAATAAGGAGAAAAATTATGTAATCATCTCAAAAGATGCAGAAAAAGTATTCATTAAAATTCAATGAGTACTCATGATACTTGTAGCTGACTATGAATAGAAAGCTATCTTTAAAAGCAACTTAGAGGACATAGAATACTTAATGTTGAAATTTTGAAAGTTTAATCTTTTAGACCCAAAGTGAGATAAGGATGCTCCATTATAACTTCCATTTAACCTTTTTGGATGTCTTAGATAGTGCAATAAGGCAAGAAAAAGAAATAAAAGTACATGGACTGGAAATAAATAAATAAAAATGTGATTATTTGCAGACAACATGATTTTGTACATAGAAAATCCCCAGTAACCTATAAGTTGGTAGAATTAATAAATGAATTCAGCGAAGTTCCTAGATCACACAAATACAAGGCCACAATTAAAAAGTTTCTATACTAATACCAAATAGAAGATTACAAAGTTTAAAATCTAAAATAAGTATATCAAATAACATCAAATCCCTATGAATAAATCTAATAAAAGATATGCTAACGCATCTTCAGAGAAAACTACGAAATATCAAGGAAATTTAAAAAGACCTAAAAAAATAAAAGACTATATTATGTCATAGATTGGAAAACCAATATTATAAAAATGTCAAATATCCTCATACATATTTATAGATTCAATGCAAAACCCAACCACAATCCCAATAATACTTTTTCTGTTAAAATCAACAAGTCACTTATAACTTTTAAATGGAAATTCAGAGTCAAGAATATTGAGGACAATTTGGAAAAAGAACTACAAAAAGAGTACTTATTAACAGATATCAAGACTTATGTTAATAAGCATGGAGACTTATGTTAGAGCTATTATAATTAAGACAGTGTGCTATTGATACAATATAGGAAGTAGATCTGTGCAGAGTCCTAAAACACATCTCCACAAATGTAACAAAGGTGTGACTACAGTTCAGTGGGGGAAAATTTATCTTTCCAATAAATAGTGCTGGAAAAATGTGTTATTCTTATGGAAAAACACAAACACCATACCCAAAAATAAATTACACATAATACACTTAAATGTGAAATGTAAAACAATACATGTTCCTGAATGTTGGAAGATACGTAAGTAGGGCATTATAAACACTAACCATGAAAAAATAACTATAAAAAAGTACTAACTATAATAGAGCCTAATTAATCAGTATTCATAATCAGATGATTACTAAATTAAAACCATGGCATCTATTCATTAAGACACCAACTGAAAGGGAAAGGGTAAGTCAGAGTGAGAGAACATCTTTATAATACACATAGATGAAAAAGGACTCACATCTAGACTGTATTAAAAATGCATCAATAAGAAATTGATTGGCAAAAGACTTGAGCAAATACTTCTCAAAAGAAGATATACAATTGGTCAATAAGCAGATGAAAAGATGCTTAATGTCATTAGTCAGGGAAATGCAAATTGAATCCATACTCACTGGAATGGCTAAAATGAAAAGTGATCCTGAGAGTATCAAATATTGGCACATACGTGAAGCGATTTAAACTCATTCACCGCTAGTGTATATTGATAAACCCACTTTAGAAATAATCTGACATTACCTACTAAAGTTCAGTATGTGCATATCCCATGCATATTAGTTTTTCATTGCCACAAACTTAGCAGCTCAAAACAACACACATTTACTATTTTACACTTTTAAGGTGGGGCGGCTGAAAACAACTTTGTTGCATTTTCGGTTCAGGGTCTCACAAGGTTGTAATCAAAGTAAACATTTGGACTGTCTTCTCATCTGGAAGTTCACCCGGGGAAGAATCCACTTCAAAGATCATTCAGATTGCTGGAAGAATTTGTTTGCAACCTCATGATTAAGGACCCCAAGTTTTGCTGTGGGGGTGGGGAGGGGATGTTGGCTGGAGGCCAGCTGTCTTAGAGGCCACCCATAATTCCTTGCTACAGGGTGTTTTCTTATCATAGTTGCTCATTTCATCAAGCCGAAAACAAAACGTTTGCTCCACTCTGCTCACCTGTACCGTGACACAATCATAGGAGTTACATATCGCCTTGGCCACATAATGTAACCTAATCAATGGAGAGACATCTCATGACTTTCGCCATATTGTATTGGTTAGAAGCAAGCCACAGGTCCTATCTTCATTGTGGGAGTGCTGGAGATAACACAAAGACACGGATACCAGAAGGCAGAAATCACGGGGGGTGACCACAGGGTCCACCTGCCACACTGTGCCCAACAATTGGACTACTGGACTTGTTATCAGAATATTCACAACAGCGTGATTTTAAATGTCAAAAACTATAAATGACCCAATGTCCATCAACCATACAATGTATACATAAGTCAGGGTGTATTCTAATAGTAGAAACTGTATACCAATAAAAAATAAACTATTTTTCACTCAAAAATAGGGCCAAGCCTCTTAGGTAAAATGATTAACCGAAGACACAAGACACAAAAGTACTTGTGGTATAATTTCATGCATGTACAACTCAAAAAGTGGCAAAAGTGGTTATGGAAATAAAATCAGTGGTGTTTTTAGGGAGAATGACTGGTAATGGCTATAAAAGAGGCTTTGGAGGTAAAAGAACTAAATAAATGGTTTATGTCTTTTCCTAAAAAAAAAAAAATTTTTTTTAATGTTTATTTATTTTTGAGAGAGACAGAGACAGAATGCAAGTGGGTTAGGGGCAGAGGGAGAGGGAGACACAGAGTCCAAAGCGGGCTCCAGGCTCCGAGCTGACAGCACGGAGCCCGACGTGGGGCTCGAACTCCCAGACCGTGAGATCATGACCTGAGCCAAAGTCAGACGCTCAAGCGACTGAGCCACCCAGGCGCCCCAAGAAATGTTTATATCGCGGTCTGAGCGTTGGTTCCATGGAGGCATACATCTTGCAAAAATGTACAAGCTCTACACCATATATATATATATATATATATATATATATATATATATATATACATTCCATATACACACACACACACACACATATATATATATATATATATATATATATATATATATATATACACATTCCATATAAAACTTCTCCCAATCTCTGAGTTATTTTCATTCCCTACACAAAAACATCCACTATTTCTGATTCTTCATCTCTTTAGGACTTTCCCTTCTTACATTTTTTGAGAAAAACTAATAGTACAATTTGTGAATGGCCAATATTAATGTTTGAGAGAAACAAAAGAAAGATGCAACTGACTACCAGCTTCTCTTCCGTGTGGCGCTGGCTTCCTTGTTTCAGGCATCAGGTGTTCTCTTGCTTCGTAACCATGATGCTCCGGTTCCAGAAATCCCAGGATCCAGCGGTTAGAGTCTCCCACTTGGTCATTCAGCAAAGTGGCCATGCAACCAAAAGCACTGTGGCTAGGCTTCGGGAAGAGCAGTATCATCAAAGAATAATAAAAAAAATCTCTTTAGAGGTTTAGGGATGAATGGAAAGAACCCCTAAGTGTTATGAAACATGAATTACATACTATAAGAGATCAAGGAGGGAAACACTTTATGTAGAGAATACAGGACTGTCTCCTCAAAGGAAGTGTTATGCAAACTGGTATTCAAAGCTGAGTGGGAGATTCTCTGAAAGAGATGGTCCCACAGCAGCTAACCTTTAAGTGTATACGACTTGCCTGGCACCTTTCCAAATGTGCACTCTCTCTCTCTCTCACACACACACACATATGTAAAATGTGTGTGTATAATTAATGTACTTAATTTCCATATCATTCTAGAGGTAGGCACGATGTTGTCAACTGTTACAGAAGAAGAAATCAACAAAGAGGTAAAAATAAGTTGCCCAAGGACACAAGCTGGAAGTGGATCCGTAGAAGTTTGAATAGGAATTCTGCAAAGTCTGTGCTTTGCAACAGCAATGATAAAGGCAATGCCTTCTGGGAGAGTCTGGCCTCCTTTGAAGGCAAGCCTCAGAGCGTGGTTCGATGGTGGGAGAAGAGGCAGGGATGATGGCGTCATTCCACAAAGGCCATTTAGACTTGATTAAGTGGGAAGCCGTTAAAACGCTTTAAGGCATGAGTTCTGATATGATTCTGACTTAGAAAGATTACTTTAGGGGCCCCTGGGTGACTCAGTTGGTTGAGCGTCTGACTTCGGCTCAGGTCACGATCTTGCAGTTCGTGAGTTCGAGCCTCGCATTGGGTTTCTGCTCTCAGCACTTAGCCCACTTTGGATCTTCTGTCTCCCTCTCTCTCTCTCTCTCTCTCTCTGTCCCTCCCCTGTCTGTGCTCTCTCTCTCTCTCTCTCTCAAAAATAATAAATAAAACACTTTTAAAAATAAAAAAAAAAAGATTACTTTAGCAACAATTGGGGTAGAAGGTAGTAACACAAGATGGGAACCTAAGGTAATAGTCTGGGCCGGAAATAAATTAAGACCTCTTGCAAGAAAGCCGTGGGAACAGGGATGAAGAAGAACTTTCAGAAGTGGTTCGCCAAGTGTGGACAGCTTTACCTGGAACCTGTTACACATAGGTATCTTCAAGCCCTACTTTAGACAAATGAATCCGAAGCCTCAGCAGCAAGGCCCAGAAATCTGAGGGTCAGGTCATCCTGGGTCACACAACAGTTGCAGGACCACAGGCCTAGATCATTAGTTTTGAATCGAAGAGTCCGCGATAGATTCACTGGGAAGGTTTTCGAGATTCATTACCCCTCCACCCACCCATTCTAATTTAGTAGATCCGGTGTGGTGCTTCAGCATGTACGTTTTCTTGGAAGCTCCTTGGGGAAGGCTGAGACATCTCCTGATGCAGACCAACCGGAACGAGAATGGAATCTGATCTGGTTCTGGACTCCCCCACGAGCGAATACACGCCCACCTTTCAGAGAGTGTTCCCTGCTTCGGAAAACTGAGAGCACTTCTCTAACATCTCCACCTGAGACTGTCTCTAAGTCTAAACCTTTACCCGGGGTCGTGCTTTTGTGTCTGCCTGTGCACACAGGGACGATCCTATCCCCTGATTCCTATGCCCTATGCCCTTCTGAGGTAGGTGGGCCATCCAGCAAATCCAAACAGGAAGAGTGGTGCATCTTCTAAACGCTCATTTCTAAAATGTATCAGAGAATGGTTTCAGAGCGAATGACTCAGTCTCTAATAATAACACTGTATTAGCCAGTGAATCCAATTTAATCTGAATTCGTGGGAATCTTCACAGTTTCATACTTGTCAGTCCTGAAATTTAACCAGCGAACAAACCAGCAACAGAGGCGAGGCAGGCAGCTGTACAAAGCTTAGCTCCAGTGTGGCCTCATTTCCTACCTGTCTCCCTCCACCCCCGGGTTCATCTTTCAGTGCCTCCTTCGGCCACGTGAGTCTCTTTCTTCTAGGCGTTCACCATTGCCTGCTCCGGACACATGCGTAGGTAACTACCCACGCAGACATTCCCTTGGATTGGCGAAAATTTCAGAAATCATACTAACTCTGGGGCGTATTCTCTCTCAGAGGCTCCCCAGAAGTTCTGGTATAAAGTCCAAACTCCTCAATGGCTTATAACAGGGTGACCATGTAATTTCGCCTCCAATTCAAATGATTTGAGAATGAACAAGGGGTGCTAACAATACTTAGAGTGGGAGAGGGGCGCCTGGGTGGTTCAGTCGGGTAAAGGACCAACTCTAGGTTTTGGCTCAGGTCATGATCTCGCAGTTCGTGGGATCAAGCCCCGCATGGGGCTCTGCGCTGACAGTGTGGAGCCAGCTTGGGATTCTCTCTCTCTCTCTCTCTCTCTCTCTCTCTCTCTCTCTCTCTCCGCCCATCTCCCACTCAAGCACCTGCACGCCCTCGCTCTCTTCCTCTCTCTCTAAATAAATAAACATTTTTAAAACATTTTAAATTTGTTAACGTTTATTTATTATTACTGAGAGACAGACAGAGACAGAGCATGAGCAGGGGAGGGGCAGAGAGAGAGGGAGACACAGAATCCGAAGCAGGCTCCAGGCTCTGAGCTGTCAGCACAGCGCCCCACGCGGGGCTCGAACTCACAAACGGCGAGCTCGTGACCTGAGCCGAAGTCAGACGCTTAACCGACTGAGCCACCCAGGTGCCCCTAAATAAACATTTTTTTTAGAGGTTAGAGTGGGACAGTTGGTAAACCAGGACAGGCCCCCATCAACAGGGATATCCATCAGCCTTGGGGATCTGGCCCCCAGTTACACAGCCAGTACTTTATTAACACCTACCTTGTAACAGACATGACCATATATCCCTTCCAGTCAGTACAAAAGCTCTGCAGTGTTTTATTACCATCGTTTCGTATACGAGGAAACGCGAAGGTATCCAATATTTTGCAGAACTCTTGCAAACAGAAAGAGGCAGGACAGAAGTCAGACACTGATCTGTTTGGTGTCTGTGCCTGAACTTTTCCTCAGATGGGTATTTTCCTGAACACCTAATAGCTTTCTAAAATAGAATAAAAGAGGATTATTCCAATCCCCGCATATACCAAAGCCTGTTTTTCAAAAGTGTCTATATAGCTCTCTTCCTGAAGAACAAATTTTTTATGACGTGACTCAAAGCATATAAAGTAAAACATCTGAGTTCCCCTCTGCTGCTGCTCCCTGCTAACCCAGTCACCTTCTCAGAGGTAAATGCTGTTGGCAAAATCCCATTTATACTTCTGAAAGATTTTAAGATGAAAACAAATGTGGTCTTCTCTTTTTCCCCACTTAACTTGAGACGAGGTGTAAGAAGACCTTTCTTAACGCTTCGTTAAGAAACCTGGACACGTTTAAAGCCAAAGATACAATGTGCTTCTGCCTATAAATCCGCTGACAAACAAACAAAAAGTCCACATTAATTTTTTAATAAAGACTGAAAGACACTTAGTAATAAATGCACGAGAGTGGAAGGAACAACGTACGTTTCGTGGTTAGTAAATTTTGTTCCTGGGACTGGCAGCTTCAAAGAGCTCAAACTATAATCGTCAAAGACTTCACCTGCTTTGTGGAAAGTGAAGAATTTTTTTTTTTGACTCCTGGATGTGGGTGACCATGAAGCCCCAACTCTTCCATGAATAACCTGGGTCATCACGCTATTACTCACCTGTCTGAATGTCAGCTTTCTAAGTACAAAATCAAAGATTCTAAAACCCTGTGTATCTACATGACACGAAGGCCTCGGCGACACCAGGCTGGGGTGGAGGGCTCCTTCTGTCTACCTCTTTCTCCGCAGGAGTGCATCAGACAACCATCACCACACTCTCTCCCTCTTTTATCTACCAACTGGGCCATTTTCTCTGAGGCGGAAAGAAAACAAACTTCCAAAAGGAAAACGCGCTGCAGAATTACTGAACTCTGGAGAGGAGATCAGCGCTCCCTTCCGCCACCCGCCGACTCCTGGACATGCTCCCACAGAGATTCACATCGAGAAGAAGAGAAATACAATTTAAAAAAATGGATGCATCCTTTCCCCTCCTGAAGTGTCCTTCTTGTCTTCTTAGATGTCAAAATAATGTAACCCTTGGGCACCCTTGACCTGTGTACTCATTAAGAAGGTCCTTATATGAATGGTAAGTCTTAGAAGAATAAACGGTATGTTTATTAGTCGGCTCTGGCTGCTATAACAAAATACCGTAGACTGGGTGACTTACACAACAGACGTCCCTTTCTCATAATTCTGGAGGATGGAAAGGTCAAGATTAAGGCGACAGCCCATTTTGTTCCTGGAGCGACAGGTTAATAAATTAGGGAACATTTTTATCACAAATAGTAAGTTAGAGGGGACAGCTCCAAGACTGATTTATTCAAGCAGTTCATTTCAATATCTGGATCTCTTTTGACTTTAAACTCAACGGTGTGTCACTTACTCACGGGAGCCTCTCTCATGGTCACTAAGTGGTTGCCACTGCTCCAAGCATCTCATCCATCCAGACGTGACCAGATGCAGTGGAAATCAGGACTCAACCAGCAAGGAAGGACGAAAGCCTGTTGGGTTGGTAACCGGTAGTGTCTGTCACATTTCCCAGCCGGAAGTGATGGATAACGTAAGAATATGTTCATCTTGGCAGAATGGGGGCTCAGTTCTAATACCTGTCCTCCTCCACCCCTACTGCCCTCATGTGTGCCTCAAGTCCAAACTCCTCAATGGCTTATAACAGGGTGACCATATAATTTAGGGGACTTCAAGGTAGATTGGAGACAAGGACTAAAAAACATTTGGGATGTTATCAACTGCATCGGCATATTGAAATAGGAAGGCAGTGATCACATTTAATTATATTATGTAAATCCTTTCCCAAATGGCTGGTGCTCTTGTTTCCTTTCATAAATGGATAAAATGAACAAATAAATTATAGAACTACTCAGATTCCTTTCCTTGGGAGCTGTCACACGGTCCTTGCCAATGAACACAGAGAGGCAGATATAGAGCATTGACTCTAATAGAATTTCAGCAAGACAGTAGCCCGGCCAGCCTGGACTGAGGTTGAAATTAGATGTGCTTCTAGCAACACAAGAGAGAATCATTTAGCTGTTCTGACAGCTCCTCTCTGCAACCATTTATGTAGAATATACACAATTACTCAAGAAATGTTGGCAGTGATGTTATTCATATTAATTAGATAAGAGCCATCTGAGAATGCTAAAATATATCCTATTTTCAGCTAATAATTAAAGACTATTGCATAATAATCAAGCTTGGGAAACACTTTCTTAAACATTTCAATTTCCATTGACCATATTAATTACATTGAAGTTATAATAAAAATATCTGATGATCCTGCCTTTTTTTTTTTAGCTATGACGTTAAGAGCCAACTTGTGGATAGCCTAAACAGATCAAAGTGACAGGTTTCTAGCTTGCATTCATGGTAGATGGAAGGCAGAGCGATATGGCATAAAGATAAGATTTCAGGAGAGAAGACTGACTTTGGATTTCATCTCGGCTACTTAACTTTCTCACACAGGCCAATCAATTACTTCCAAACTGCACATCTATGAAGTGGGAATAATCTATCGTGTAGGTTGCTTGTATTAAACACTCAGTGCAGTGTCTGGCATGTAACAGGTACTCAGGGATAACAGATATTAGTATTTATAATGGATCTGAAATCATTTACATATACTTGTGCTGTTAGGCTAAGTAATCCAAACCTAGAAATACAAGTAGCATCAATGTTATTTTTACAACCATGTGAACTAAATTTTCTCAACTGGTAAGAATTCAGACTACACGTTCAAAAGATCAAGCTTACAGTCTCCTGTGATGGTTAGTTTTATATGTCAACTTGGCTAGACCACAGTGCCTAGATATGTGCTCAAACATTACCCTGGATATTTCTGTAAGGATGTTTTTAGTTGAGATTGACATTTAAATCAGCAGACTTTCAGTAAAGCACATCCCTCCCCTCCTCCCTGCCAAAATGTGGGTGGGCCTCATCTAATCAGTTGAAGGCCTAAATAGAAGAAAAGACTGAACTCCCTCTTGAGCAAGAGGGAATTCTGCCAATGCATAACCTTCAGACTTGAACTGAAGCATCAGCTTTTCTTGGGTCTGCAGCCCACCAACTCACCCTGCAGATTTTGAACTTGTCAGCCTCCATAATCACCTGAGCCAATTCCTTAAAATCAATCTCTTCTACATATAAAGACATCTTACTCCTATACCTCCCCAGGCAAACACCCACCCACCCCCTCACACACACAAACCAAAAAGCCTATCATGCGTTAGGCCATGACAGCAGTTGCCTATCATATGTTAGACCACGACAGCAGTTGACAATGTGATGTTAGTTAGCATCATGGTCCTTACCATCTCTGCTACGCTCTACTCCCACCAGCCATGCCCCTTGACTTTGGATAAAAGGCAAAGTAAATTCTGTGTCCCTTCCTTGGGAACCAGAGTCATAATCTACTACTCTCGTTAATTTCCTTAAAAAGGAAGTTTGGTCTTTGCAATACCAGAGGTTTAAAGGTCTGTTTACTGATTTCTCCGAAACATGTATCTACCTTAACAATATCCACTCATCTTATCTCCATTTCAGAATTCATTCAGGCTTCCTTGTCAAAATGTATTGTCAAACCTCTCAGATTCTCCACTGTCTCCCGCCATTTATCTATCTATATCTATATCTATCTACTAATCTATCTAATCTATCCATCCATCACATCTATCTATCTATCTATCTATCTATCTATCTATCTATCTATCTATCTATCATCTGGTATATTTCCAGGTGTTGTCTCTATTTAGGTTTTGTTGTTGTTGTTGTTTTCTGCTAAGGAAGAGAGCAACTCGCTAGAGGAATATATCTATACTTTCTAATGGCAAAATTGGGTCCACTTTTTAGCTAATTTATGGGAATATGCCTATCCCTTAAAGACAGTAATACTCTTTTGGAAGTGTATTTTGGCAGGTCAGGATAAAGTTTATAAAGCTAAACTGGGTTATTTCATTAAAAACAAGGACCGGGGCGGGGGGTGGGGAAGAGGTCTAGGGGACTGGATGTTTATCCAGTCGTCAAAGTTTATCTCTTTGAACTCAGTTTATGTTCATAGCAACCAAATTCATGGTAAAACCGCACATCCTGGCCAGAGTACTGGTGATGAATACTGTTTAGATGAACACCAACATCTACAAAGTGAGTCAACAGTCAGCTATACTGTGAACTGATACCCAAACTGTGGAACTGTAAGCTTATGTGATAACCAGGTCACTTGTGTACTAACGAGGTCTTTTCACGTTGGTATTTACCCCTGAACCCTCCAGAGGCCCGACTCTCAATGAAATCATGGATTGCTTGGGAATAATACATTTGTGTTCCACTTTCCCAGCAAGGATGAACATACACACTCATGTGAGACTTCAGAAACCCTGTTCTGAAGTATCTACAGACAAAACTCCTCAAGGTGTGGATTTGGGGGAACCATCTCTCTGAATATCTGAAATGTATCAAATGTTTAGGCATAGCTTTGGAGGTTATCAAAACCATATTAACCTTTTGAAAATAGTGTGAGTACTCGTATCTCCAGGTTTTGAAGGGAAAAAAATATTTGCAACCGGCAAAATTTTAAAGATGTTCCCCCAAGATTCCATCTCCTGGTTATTCAAACACTGTCTAGGTAGGGCTGTGACGGGGCTTGCAGATATAATTGAGGTTATGGATTAAATTAGGGAGGGTAGCCTGTTTTATCCAGGGGAGCCCAATCTAATTACTTGACTCCTTAAAAGCAGAGTTTCTCTAGTTAACGACAGAGAAGAGCTGGGGCAGCAGAGATGAGTCAGAGACACTCAGGAAGACTCACAGGAAACTGCAGTGGCTCTCTCCATGCTGAAAATGATCCCAGCCAACAGCCAGCAAGGCAACGGGACCTCACTCCTACAACCACACATAAATCATTTCTGCCGACAAACTGAATGAGTCTGGAACCAGACCTTCTCCCAAAGCCTCTGATAAAAGCCTAGAGCATCCAGAACCGTGATTTCAGTCCTTTGGGACCTGGAATAGAGCTCTTTGAGCCCCTGGATTCCTGACCACAGGAAAAAACTGTGAATGTTCCTAGACTCAAAAAAATCACCTCTCTTAGGCTTTTCAGATACCTTAGGATACATCTTGGTAGCGGCTGCACACAATAAACTGAGAAAGAGCACAGACTCCCACAGACACAGTTCAAGGCTCTGGCGACTTGATGCTGAGATGCTGAGTGTAGTTTCTGGGGAAGGAGCTGGGTGGGACCACTCTCACTGCTCAGGGTGGTTGCTGCCTCTGTAAGGGCTGACTGAAGCTATTGCTTTTTTTCCTTTATTTCCTAAAAGAGAAAGTCCTCTGGGGTGCCTGGGGGGCTCAGTCAGTTGAGCGTTGGACTCGACTTCAGCTCAGGTCATGATCCCACGTTGTGGGATCAAGCCTTGCATCAGGCTCCACACTGAGCGTGGAGACTCCCTGGGATTCTTTCTCTTTCTCTTTCTTTCTCTCTCTCTTTCTCAAATAAAAAAAAAAGAGAGAAAATCCTCTTCAGATTTCTTTTAATTAGAAAAAACAGGTGCTAATGTAGGTCTTTCATAAAAGCAAAGTGGTATAATGCCAACATTCCAAAAGCAAGGGTTACCTGTGCTTGTTTTGTTGGCTAAATACATCTTAAGGTGAAAGGATTGTTTTATTTTTTTTAATGGGAATTAGATTTCCCTTTAAAATTATATTATGACTTGGCTGTCCAAGTCCACAAACCTGTGATGGTTCAGTGCCCTTTCTAATATCTAAGATAGGATTCTGTGACATACACTTGCCCAACTGCTGCTTATCAAGGCAGCTGGACCATAAATGCACCTCCTTGAACCAATACAGGTGCCAGTCTTGCCAGGGAGCCTGGATGTCTGGGTTTTTGTGATACTTACCCTTCGTGATTCGATAAATAAATGTGCTATAACTCGATAGGCTCATGTTTTACTAAATTTTATTATTCGAACATTTTCTTTTTATGTTATCGGTTCCCAGTGGTTGTTTGTGCTTAAATATATGAAATTATGTCTCCAAGCAGAAACTTCAAATAGATCTAAAGAAGTCTAAACATTGGGCAAGAACTATTTTGAGGAAGGAAATCCCATGTATTGAATCTGGGCAGCAGTGTGTTGATAGAGTGCCAAGACAAATCAATGAACTATCTCATCGCATTGTTCACTGGTTAGATGGGGTCCCTTTCTCCCCTGGCTGGGATGCTTTTTCATTCAGGTGGCTTGTTAGCTAGAAAACTTCAGAGGGACAGCCTGTGGGTCCTGTTGCCTGGCTTTTGGCCTCCTTTCCCCCTAACTCCATAGGTGAGCAGCCACAGTGAGTTCTCAAGATTGGACAGTCATTAATTACCTCTCGGTAGTCAGGAATAAGCCCTGCGCGTAGAATCTGACTCTATCATCAATAAAATGCATCACGTAAAAACATGGCCTTGCTAAAATGTCTTAAAAGTTCCAAATAACTAGGAGAAGAGGGAAGTAGCCGGGAGAAAATCAATAGTCTCAGAGGGCTAGCCTTGCAAGCATAGTGCTGTGAAGTGATCCCCTGGCTCTCCAGCAAAAGCGACTATCCAAACTTCACCTATCTGTGTTCCTGCAGCGGGGTCTCAGACGTCCACCTTCACACAAATTCTTCAATGGGTGTAGACGTCAGGGAAAAAAAATCACAGTGTTCTCTCTCTCCCTCTCAACATGTTACAGGTGCATTTTCTATCTTCAAACTAAAGAGCTTTGAAAGGGAGAAAATGTTATCAAAAGGAAACAATCCAAAGTGCTCTGTACTGCAGGGGAGAGAAGTTTGACAATTGTGTCTCAGTTCTTGCTGGAATAAGGAAGAGAGAGAGGATTGTCACCCTACACACACACACACACACACACACACACACACACACACACGCACACGGTTTTATTTTTTTAACTTCTAATTTTATAGAAGCCCCAGATGATGAAATGGCTCTTCCTGAGGACACATCCATGAATCACTGTGCAGCCACCAGTAGCTTAGGGCCCAGCAAATGTCATCATCCTGATTTGTCTGTCTCCTGAAGAAGCAAAGTGCAGTAAATTAATAAATATAAATATCAGCCTTGAGGGTGACTGTAATTATGTGGGAGATGAAAAAATAATCAGTCATTATTTTATTTTTTATTTTTTTAACGTTTATTTATTTCTGAGAGACAGAGAGAAAGAGTGTGAGCTGGGGAAGGGCAGAGAAAGGAGACAGAGAATCCGAAGAAGGCTCCAGGCTCTGAGCTGTGAGCACAGAGCTCCACGCGGGGCTCAAACCCACAAACTGTTGAGATCATAACCTGAGCTGAAGTCAGACGCGTAACCGACTGAGCCACCCAGGTGCCCCAATCAGTCATTATTTTAAATTGACTTACAAGGATTAGTGGAGGGAGAGAGAAGATACTGCATATGTCCCTGGAATGCCATATGCACGTGCTGACTTTACTTTTGACCTCTTATGTCTTTCCCATGTGTGTACTTGAATACCAGTGGAGATCCAGTGCATTTTGTCAGGTAATTAAAGAATTCTAGGTGGGGTCCTACAGCATGACCAACAGGTGCCTATTGAGCAATTGTGAAATAAATGAATAACAAGAAAAACGCAGCTAAACTATTTGATTTTGATTTTCTGGTTTGTCTCAGCATCCATTTCTTTTCTAAAGAAGGAAGAGGGTAAACTAGCTGATGGCCAGAATGAATTTCATGTTAGTAACACATACAACAGGTGTATGGACTTGAATTAGCATTTTACTTAGAAAATAGTTCCAGTTTCCATATTAACTCATTAAGAGTGAGATATCTTGCAGGCCTTCAGACAAAAAAAAATTGATATAGGACGTGCTAGATTCTGTTGCATGAATCACTCAGTACAATTGTAACTGAGCATGACAAACGGAAAGACACTGTCATTCTTCATATTTTTTTCTTTGTAGATGAAACCTTTGATTCAAATCAAAAGGAGAGACCTGCCCTTGAGATTCTGAAAAATGAGCTTTGGAGTCACTGAAGTGCATCATACAAAGTAGATTCTCAAGTAGGAAATTATTCCTGTGCTGTTTTGGTGAAGTAACATACATGGAATTGTTTCTTCGGGATGCCAAGGCAGTATTGGAGTATCGACTCTGGTGTCCTGAAAGGGTTAATAACTGAAGCATTTCCTCCTTGTAGTCCTTTGGGGTAAGAAGAAAGCTCTAATTTCAAACAAATAAAACTATACAATGATTTAATTTCTAATGCTTAGACCATAATTAAGACCATCATTCGGAAACCAACAATACACTCAACCCATGCTCTGCATTCAATTATTTGTGCAAAGGATTAAATCACTCAACACAATTTCATCAACTGAATTTCACAATTTCAATCTTGTAAACCCTAGATTTCCACTTCTTTTAAAGAAGATACATTATTTACTTTAAAAAAAAAAAAGGTAATGGAATAACCAAGTGTATTTCATTTCTGTTACTCAATGTGATTGGTCCAAAATGTTAGATGTGGTTTCTTTTTTTTTTTTTTTTTTAACGTTTATTTATTTTTGAGAGAGACAGACAGAGCATGAGCAGGGGAGCGGCAGAGAGACAGAGACGGAGACACAGACTCTGAAGCAGGCTCCAGGCTCTGAGCTGTCAGCACAGAGACTGACATTTAGGGCTCAAACCCTCAAACCAAGAGATCATGACCTGAGCCCAAGTCAGACTCTTAACCAACTGTGCCACCCAGGCACCCCGAAAATGTTAGATGTGGTTTCTAAGAGTGTTGTCAGTTACACAATCCAAGCCCAATTTTAAATGTAGCATTATTTACATATCTGATTTCCTAGTCTAAAGATTAGATGTCAGGTCGATGGACATAAAGGAAAAATCCTTTGGTGGTTTTACATGCAAATGTGAGATTTATCTACATTACTCCCCAATTCAGGAATCATAGCTAGTGAGATATATATATATATATATACACACACACACATATATATATAAAGATATATTTATACATATATCTATATCTATATAGATATAGATATATAAAGCTACCATTTTTAGAGTACTTAAGCATATCAGCTTTGTGCTATTTTCCATGAATTATTCATTAATTCTCACAGGAATTCTCTGAAATATCTATTACCGTCTAGATTTTGAGGATGAGTAAGCTTGGATGTAAAAAATAATAGTAAGTAATCTGTCCAAGTTCAGATGGTAAGTGGTGAATTTGTGGCTTCATTTTTTTTTTTTCTGACTTGAAAGCTCTCTTACTTGCTTTCAATATTTTGCTGTGAAGTGATGTTATTTTGATTTCTTTCCTAATTTAAGTAAGTTTTTGAGAACCTAATGAGTAAACGCCAGAAGAGGCTGAGTTACACAACAACAGAGTAGAATTGGACCTCAAAACGCCAAACTTGTTACAATGATCAAAAATGGAATACAACTAGGGAGCCTGGGGAGCTTAGTCGGTTAAGCATCCAACTTCAGTTCAGGTCATGATCTCACCATTTGTGAATTCGAGCTCCGCATCGGGCTCTGTGCTGACAGCTCAGAGCCTGGAACCTGCTTCGGATTCTGTGTCTCCCTCTCTCTCTGCCCCTCCCCCACTCACACTCTGTCTCTGTCTCTCAAGAATAAATTAAAAACATTAAAAAAAATTTTAATGGGATACAACTTTTTTTAAAACAAAGATTTAATGTGTTTAAAGAAATGAAACAGGCGATCAAAAATATGAGCTGGTAACAAACCATAAAAATTTTCCAGTTTATTTTCTAGTCTACAGTGGTTTTATTCCTACCTCTGTTCAAATCCTAACCTCACCACGGAAAACTAGTTTCTCCTTTTAGCACCATTTTTTTTAAATCAAAATCTTCAAACATATACAAAAGTAGAGAGAATAATATAACAAATAATATAACAAATCTCTATTACCCATCAATAATGTGCAGCAGTGGTCTACTCATAGAAACTTTGTTTGATAACATGCCCCCTACTTTCCCTACTGAATTTTGAAGTAAATTCCAGACATCATTTTATTTAACCCATAAACATTTCTGTATTTATCTCTAAAAGATAATCTTTAAAAATATACAGGAATAATATCCTTATCACCCTTAAAAAAAGACTCCTGTTTTCCTCAATTATCTCATAATGTTGTATTTTACGATTTGTTTTCATCAGGATTCAAATGAGAGCTATACACTGTGATTGTTTTTATGTCCCTTAAGCTGTTTTAATCAACAGTTCATTCCACCATCTTTTTTTCTCCTTTTCCTGAAATCTATTTGTTGAAGCAACTAGACATTTATCTTCTCTAGTTTATTACAAACTGAATTTTATTGATTGCCTCTCTGTGGTGTCATTTAACATGTTCCTCTATTTCTTATATGCTGTACATTGGTACTTAGATCTAAAGCTCTGATTCAAGTTTTTTTGTTTTGGCTTTGTTTTTCTCGCATGGTTTTTTTATGGTAGTATCGCATACTTCTATCAAGAGACACGTAATGTCTATTTGCCTCTCCTTTTTGATGTTAACAATTAATAATTACTGCCTAGATCCATTATTTCAGTCTGGGTTGCAAAAATGGCAATATTCAATTCTGTCATTCTTTCTTCAACCATTGGTTCAAATGCATCTACAAAGAGAACTTTCTCTTATCAACATTTGATTACCTTGAAGCCTAATACAAAAAGGAAAGACAGGATAAAACTTGATGCTATTCTTTTTTTTTAAGTTTACTTTTTTATTTTGAGAGAGGGAGACAGAGAGAAAGGGTCAGAGAGAATCCCAAGCAGCCTCCACACCATCAGTGCAGAGCCCGATGTGGGACTTGAACTCACAGAACCATGAGATCATGACCTGAGCCAAAACCAACAGTGGGACACTTAACCGACTGAGCCACCCAGGTGCCCAAGCTTCATGCTATTCTTTTACCAATTTTCAAAACAATGCATTTGATCCACAGCCTTTTCCAAATGTCCAAATAACACTGTTTAAAATTGTTTTCTAATGTTTATTTATTTTTGCAAGAGAGGGACTGAGAGAAGGAGACACAGAATCTGAAGCAGGCTCCAGACTCTGGGCTGTCAGCACAGAGCCTGACATGGGGCTTGAACTCACTAGCCGTGAGATCATGACTCGAGCCCAAAGTTGGACGCTTAACCTACTGAGCCACGCAAGGGCTCAACACCATTATTTTGTAAATTAATATTATTATTAACTCATAAACATATTGGTGTATTTTTTCTTAAGGGTTATCAACCTGGCCTGCTTTGGCAGCTTTTTCATATTGACTACTGAGTCTTTTTGACATGCCCAAATAATCTTTTAAATCATCTCTGCTTTTCAGTAAAAGAAAAGAAAAAAAAATGGCTTTTCACTGTTTTTGTTTGTTTTTACTTCTTAAAGTAAAGCTTTCTTGCTTTTAGCCATAAAAAGGCTAAATAAGGGGCGCCTGGGTGGCGCAGTTGGTTGAGCGTCCGACTTCAGCCAGGTCACGATCTCGCGGTCCGTGAGTTCGAGCCCCGCGTCAGGCTCTGGGCTGATGGCTCGGAGCCTGGAGCCTGTTTCCGATTCTGTGTCTCCCTCTCTCTCTGCCCCTCCCCCGTTCATGCTCTGTCTCTCTCTGTCCCAAAAATAAATAAAAAAAAAAAATGTTAAAAAAAAAAAAAAAAAAAAAAAAAAAAAAGGCTAAATAAGGCTCATACATGTGAGTGTAGCCATGCTGACAGTTGTCCATTGACATAGTCACTCCTTCCAAGCAAAAAGATGGAAGAAATATCCAGCCAACCCACAGGAACATAAGAAAATGATAATTATTGTTTTAAGACACTCAGTCTTGCGGGGTTTTTAATGAAACAATATATAATCTTTAATATACTATACTCACATAACTCCATTATAGTTTGAATTTTTGTTGTTGCTGCTAGGGGGCACCTGGGTGGCTCAGTCAGTTAAGCGTGCAACTCTTGGTGTTGCCTCAGGTCATGAGCTCACTGTTCGTGAGTTCCAGCCCCATGTCTGGCTCTGTGCGGACGGCATGGAGCCTCCTTGGTATTCTCTCTCCCTCTCTCTCTGCCTCTGCCCAATGTACTCTCTCTCTCTCTCTCTCAATCTCTCTCTGTCTCTAAATAAATATAAAAAAATTTTTTCTAGTCTCTGAATACCACTTCATAGCAACATATAGAGATAATATATAGCGATACTCAACATTCTTTCATAAAGCTGGATAGCACTCTGCTGTATGGACATATCACACTAGGCAACCAGTCCTCTATTGATGGCGTTCAGTCTGTTCCATTGTTTTGCTATTACAGTAACGCTCCATTGAAAACCCTAGTGCACGTGTCTTTCATATTTTTTTGACAAGATTCTTTTGATACAAAAATAAAGTAGAACTTGTAGAAATTTTTAAAAAGCAACAATTACGATTGAAAATCAGTGTACAAGGTATAAAAGAGGTAAACATTTCTGAAGACAGAACTAGCGAATTGGGATATAAATCCGTAAAATGACATGAAATGCCATGAGGAACCAAAGAAATGCAAAATATGAAAGGATGAAAAAGGACAAAAACCATACAGAATAGATGGGAAAGTTAATTGTGATGACATTTACAGAAGGAGACAACAGTAAGAGGCTGCTGAAAAGTAATACCTGAAGAGTTCATGGCCAAGAATATTCAAAACACATGAAAGACATGAATCATCAGAATCAGTATGGTTTTTTTTAACGTTTATTCATTTTTGAAAGACAGGATGAGCGGGGAGAGGCAGAGAGAGAGAGGGAGACACAGAATCAGAAACAGGCTCCAGGCTCTGAGCTGTCAGCACAGAGCCCGATGTGGGCATCAAACCCAGGAGCCACAAGATCATGACCTGAGCTGAGGTCAGATGATTAATCCACTGAGCCACCCAGGCACCCCGCCACATAGTTTAATTAAAAGTAGTCCTTGCTAGATACACAGTAGTAAAATTGCAGACACCAAAGGCAGACTAAAAGGAGACTGGAAGGAAAAAAAATAAAGACCAACAAAAGAGCTACGTTTATCCTGAGAGCTGGTCTTGCACTAGTAACAATGGAAACTAGAAACAAAGTGTAATAACATATATTCAGAGAGTTGACAGAAAGGAACTGCCAACCTAAAATTGGATACACAGAAAAAGCAGTCTTTCCAAAATGAAGGCGAAATAAAAATATTTTTGGCTTTAAAAATAAATGATCCTGAGGAATTTTACCACCAACAGACCCTCATCAAAGGAAAGCCTAAAAGGCGTACTTTGGAAAGAAAGAAAATGATCCCAGAAAAAAAAAAGGTCTACTATAAAAGGGGCAATGACAAGCAAAAATAATTGTAAACATGTAGATAAGTGTGTCAACATAGATATGTATAAAAGTAATAATAATGTATAATTTGAAAGATTATCACCATTAAAATCATATTAAAACAGTAGATAATATAATGATATCTGAGAAATGGGCTTTTGAGTGACAGCCTTCTAGGGTACTTGTTTTGATAGAAAGAAGGGTAAAGATATTGTTTATTTTAAAAATTAAGTGTAAATCAAGAGTTAACTATTAGTTACTATTAATTCAAGAGTAACTATTAGTAATTAAGTTACTAATAAGAGTAATTATTAATAAGCTAAAAAGACAGTATATAACGTCCAATGAAGAAAAGAAAAATGAAAAACACAATTATTTAATATCAAAATAAATGAGAAAGAGAAAATATGAAAAAAGATGTACTGCAAAAGGAGCACACAAGTAAGAATATATGGATAACATAAAATTAATAATCCAAATAATTTAAATAGATTGAGTTTGTTTATTAAAAAAAATTTTTCAAGGGGCGCCTGGGTGGCTCAGTCGGTTAAGCAGCCGACTTCGGCTCAGGTCATGATCTCGCGGTCCGTGGGTTCGTGCCCCGCGTCGGGCTCTGTGCTGACAGCTCAGAGCCTGGAGCCTGTTTCAGATTCTGTGTCTCCCTCTCTCTCTGACCCTCTCCCGTTCATGATCTGTCTCTCCCTGTCTCAAAGATAAATAAAACGTTAAAAAAATTAAAAATTTTTTTTTCAAAAAAAGTTTAATTTCTGACCTATATTGCTTACAAAGATACACATACATCATAAAAATAGAAAGAATGAGAAATTATATAACAGGAAAACACTCACCAAAATGAAACCACTATTGCTTTCAGATAAATAAAACCTAAGGCAAAAGTCTTTAACAAAGTGAAGAATCTCATTCACCAGAAAGATATGTCAATTTGAAATCTGAAGGCACCAAATAATATAGCCTCAAAAACAATAAAGTACAAGTTGAATGAAGTATAGGAGGAACTTGATAAATCCACCACCATGGTGGCTGAATCTCAGTTATTAGTAGATCAATCAAATAAAAATGAGATCATTTAAGATAGAGAACATTTGAACCACGCAATTAACAAGCTTGATCAATGGATTTGTATAGAACTACATATTCAACACTGCAGGCTGGATTCTTCAGCATAAAAAGATATTTATGGAAACTACCTATATATTAAGTCGTGAAACAAATCAAACATACACACACACACACGCACACACACACACACACACACACACACACACACACACACGAGTTAGAAAAAACACAGACCATGTTTTCTAAGTACAATGCAATTAATTTTAAATATAACCAAAAGAAAAACCTCTAGATCACTTAAACTTAAAAAAAAAAATTCAAGGAAAAAATCATAATGGAAATTAGAAAATACTTACAAGTGAATAACAATAACAGTTCTGCATATTAAAAACACATTAATGTAGTTAAAGTTATTCTCAAAGGAAAAATTTGGTCTTTAAAATTATATTTGAAAATGTTAAAAACCTGAAACACACTGAGCTATGCATCCAATTTGAAAAGTTAAAATAACAGAATAAACTCCAAATACAGTGGAAGGTAAAGGGATTGTTAAAATCTAAATGTTTGTGTCCCCCCCCTCCCCAAAATTCATATGTACAAATCGTAACTACCAAAGTGGATAGTATTAGTAAGGGAGACCTTTGAGATGTGACTGGGTCATGAGGGTGAAACCCTCATGAATGGGACTAGTGCCTTTATAAAAGAGGCTGTAGAGAGATCTTCTTTCCTCCCATGATATGAGGACATAGCAAGAAGGTACCATGCTGGTGCCTTGATCTTGGACATTGAGCCTCCTGAACTGTGAGAAGTGAATTTCTGTGTTTATTAGCCACCCAGCCCATTATAGCAGCCCAAACAGATTAAGACAGGGATTAAAAAAAATCCCCCCCAAAAATTAAGACAGGGATTAAAATTTATTTTTTAATTGAAAAAATAAACAAAAATACAAAGATACAAACTGCCAAATCAAACTAACACACTCAGACAGTTTAGTGTTGCATGTGTGGAACACCACGAAGGTAATGGAAAAGTATAATTTGCTGATATTTAAAATAAGAGACAAAAACAAATTGACAAAAGCTGAGCTTACATATTTTAATGAGTTTGAAGCCTAGTGAAAGAGGGACGAGTATTTGTCTCCTTACCCCTAAATCTGGAAATGTGGTAATTCAGACAAGTACCACAGAAAGGTGAACCCTGGGTGGGAATCACATTACTGCGGGAGCATGAGTTACGCAGGGGAAATCATGACGAAAAAGGGTCATCGGGAGAGCCGTAGGGCTCCAGGTCGGGGGAGGAAAGCCCCTGAAGGGAGCATGATAAGTACACACTTTCTGCAGCCTCTAGAAAGCATAAGTCATGGTACCATGTTACAGAGTGCACAGATTCCTGTCCTGTGGTCTGACAAGCTTATAGATGTAGAATGAACATCTTTTTCAAGTTTTATTTATTTTTGAGAGAAAGAAAGAGTGTGTGAAAAGGGGAGGGGCTGAGAGAGAGGGGGAGACAGAGAATCCCAAGCAGGCTCCACACTGTCAGTGTAGAGCCCAATGGAGGGCTTTAACTCATGAACCATGAGATCATGACCTGAGTAGAAGTCAGACACTTAACTGACTGAACCATGCAGGCATCCCAGAGCTATAACTCTTAACTGGCTAACCATTTTCTCATTATTCAACCTCCCTGTCTTTCTTCTATGTTCTCATATTTCAAATCTCTAGAAAAATAATTTTCAAGTTGTTCCCCATAGATGAGCTAGCTGGCAAAGCAGATCTCTAAGAAGGTGAAACTTTCTAATCTGATCACAGAAAATGTTGAATATGGCTTACTGTCAAGATGAGTTATAGCTTTCAATCACTAAAAGAAGAAGTCATGAAGAGATGCTAAAAATCTTCTGTACCGAACATTGCATTTTATTAACGAGTTCAATGAAATCAGCCCAAGAAACCACAGGAGAGAATTTTTTTCTTAATTCAGCTTTATTGACTTCTTTGGATTCAAAACACTAATATTTATGTGGTAGAAATTTCCCATTGCTTCTTAAAAACTAGTTTATTTTGTTTTGTTTGAAAGATTAGACCATGAAAATAGTGCGGTGAATAAGCATTTTGCACACATTTCCATGGAGCATTTCTTCCCTCCCTACAGTAAACATATTCACCCAGTAGAACCCCTGCCTTGGGCTTACTGTCGGGGAGAAAACTGGGAAGATTTTCATGCTCAGAAAAAGCAGATATATGCCATTCTAAGCCAAAGATAGGGATTGAAAGAAATAGGGAATAGCTACTTGGTGAACGAGAGAAAAAGGAAAGGGAGAGAGATTGAGAGGTTCCTGGGAAGAGATTTGAACAAACACTTCACAAAAGATATATGGACGGCAAAAACAAAACAAAACAAAGATACATCAGGAGATGTCCACCAACCTTAGTCATCGGGGGAATGCTAATAAAAACCACCACAAGGAGTTAGTACTATGCCTCCGTAGAATGGCTGAAAGGGAGATCAAATGTAGGTGCGGATGTGGAGTGACTAGATCTCTCATACACTGCTGGTAAGAACGTAAAATGGTACGGTCACTTGGAAAGATACTTTGGCAGTTTCTTATGAAATTAAACACATGACTTACGAATTCCACTCTCAGGTCTGTACCCAGGAGAAATGAAAGCATATGTCCACAGAAAGACTTGCACAACAATGTTTATAGCAACTTTATTCATAATAGCTTAGAAGTGGGCACAACTCAAATGGCCAGGAGCAGGTGAATGAATAGACAAGTTCATTCAATGGAATACTGCTCATTAAAAACAAAACAAACAAACAAACAAAGGAATCGCTGGTACAGGCAACATCACGGATATATCTCAAACACATTCTGGCAGCCAGATACAAACGAGTGCATACTGCATGATTCCATCCCTAAAAACTATAGAAAATGCAAATGAACCTATAGAAGCATAAAGGAGACCAGTGGTTGCCTGGCGGCACAGATAGAGGGATAGGAAGTGCAAAAGAGCATTAGGAAACTTTTGCAGTGATGAAAATATTCTGCACCATGATTGGGGTAATGGCTACGTAAATGTTTATATTTGTCAATACTCATCAAAGTTTATATTTAAAATGGGTGAATTGTGTTGAATGTGAATTATCCCTCAAAAAAATAAGAAAAAAAAGTTTAAACACATACACACAGAGAAAGGGAAGGACAAAGAACACTGTGAGGGAATTACAACAAGTGTTGTGTTCGAAAACTTCTATAGACGCGCTAATTGCTATAGAGTTTTAGGTGAGGTAGGAAGAAAAGGAGGGGGAGGAGCCAGCTCTTTGGCTCCGAATCAAATGGACAGAACATAGGGTTTTATCCTTGGTTGTTCTGATCAACTATTTTATCCATGACCTAGGTTCTTTCCACTCTAATATTTTATGATTCTGTGTTCTGCATTAATGTATTGAAATTTATTTAACACAACTACAAAAAGCTTACAGCCAGAAAGGATAGCCAGCTAATACTTCAGATGATAGATGCAGAATTCAAAATCATTTTGATGTACAGGAACTCTGGGCTAAAACCAACAAGACGAAATTGGAAAGGACAAACCGCTTGAAGTTAGGCTTAAAAATGTAATTTTGCAAACATAGTTTTGAAATAATTTGGCTTCTTTTAAGAAAAAACAAGTATATATTTGCCAAAGGAGAAAAATCCTTTGTGATAGATTATATAAGGGTATATGATTTCACTTATATAAAATTCTAGAAAACGCAAACTAACCTATAGTAGCATAAAGTAGATTGGAGGTTGCCCTGGCTCAGAGGTAGAGAGACTACACTGACTGAAAATGAGCATCAAGGAATTTGGGGGGTAGTGAATAAGTACATATATGTAATTTATTGCTAAGTGAGCAAGTCAGATTGTGAAATAATTACTAAAACCTCCATGCCAGGTTAGACTACATGAAGAAAAGTCAACATCCATAACTTTGCAAATCATAGCTTCATTGAGTTCTGTACAAGTCAGACCACACTGAAATATCATGCTCGGTTATGAATGGAAGGTTATAAGGAGGCTACCTATAAAAAAGAGACAAATCTGATGAGAGATTCTACAAAACATGTCATGGATTAGAAGACTAAAGTGAAGAGATTCATAGCAGTTTCCAAATATTTAAAGCATTATAACATGCAAGAGAAAGAGAAAGAGAAACAGAAAGCATGCTGTTTTAAAACTTAGGATCTATATAAGTTACACAGAGATAAGAATACCTTAAAAATAAGAAAGGAGTTCGATACAACAGCTAGTTCATGATGGCCTGAACTCTCTATCTTTTTTTAACTACCTACAATCCAGTAATCACGCTCCTGGGCATTTACCCAAAGAATACAAAGACACTAATTCCAAGAGATACACGCACCCCTATGTTTATATTAGCATTATTTGCAAGAGCCAAATTATGGAAGCAGCCCAAGTGTCCACTGACTGATGAATGGATAAAGAAAATGTGCTACACACACACACACACACACACACACACACACACACACACACACACGGAATAGTACTCAGCCATAAAAAAAGAATGAAATCTTGCCATTTGCAATGACATGGATGGAGCTAAAGAGTATAATGCTAAGCAAAATAAATCAGTCAGAGAAAGACAAATACCATATGATTTCATTCATATTTGGAATTTAAGAAACAAAACAAAAGAGCTAAGGGAGAGATAGAGAGAGAGAGAGAGAGAGACACCATGGAACAGACTCTTAACTATAGAGAACAAACTGATGGTTACCAGAAGGGCGATGGCGGTGGGGGTCAACATAGGTGATGCGGATGAAGGAGAGCACTTGTTGTGACGAGCACTAGATGTTTTACGGAAGTGTTGAATCACCATATTGTACACCTGAAACTAATATGACGCAGTATGTGAACTATACTGGAAGGGAAGGGAAGGGAGGGGAGGGGAGGGGAAGGCAGAGGAAGGAAGGGAAGGGAAGGGAAGGGAAGGGAAGGGAAGGGAAGGGAAGGGAAGGGAAGGGAAGAGAAGGGAAGGGGAGGGGAGGGGAGGGGAGGGGGACGGGTAGGGAGGGAAGGGAGGGGAGGGGATAGGGGACCGAAAGGAAGGGAAGGGAAGGGAGGGAAGGGAGGGGAGGGGATAGGGGATGGAAGGGAAGGGAAGGGAGGGAAGGGAGGGGAGGGGATAGGGGATGGAAGGGAAGGGAAGGAAAGGGAGGGAAGGGAAGGAAGGGGAGGGGAGGGGGACGGGAGGGAAGGGAAGGGAGGGAAGGGAGACGGGAGGGAAGTAAAAGTAAGTACTATCTGTTGATGCACCATGTAAGCTGTCATTGCAAGTAACTGTGCAAAGCAGGTGTGACCAAATTACAGAGATATCACAACAGGAATCCTACTTCTGGGGAGATGTGGGAATGATGTCACTGGTTAGGAAATGGAGAAGTGGAAATCAACCTGGCCTTGCAGGTGGAAAATCTGGAGAGGCAAAGAAACAGGGCAGGGGGATGTGAGGGAAACTTGAAGGGGGACAGACGCCATATGTAATGATGTAGTCACGTGAAAGTTTAAAGAAAAAGAGTCATATATATGCAGCATACCATAATTCACCAACCGGCCTAAAAGGCAGTGTTCTAGTCAAGGACTAGCCCCCACACTGGTTCAGGTGAGTAAGAAAGCTTTAATACTAGGATGGGTAGTTTAATACTTCTGGACTAGACTGAGCCAAGAGCTGGAAGATGCTGCTTTCAAATACATTTTAGAGTCAAATGTCTCGGTTCCTTGCTCCCACCATTAATAAAGGGAGGTAAGGGGCACCTGGGTGGCTCAGTCGGTTAAGCAGCCGACTTCGGCTCGGGTCATGATCTCGCGGTCTGTGAGTTCGAGCCCCGCGTCGGGCTCTGTGCTGACAGCTCAGAGCCTGGAGCCTGTTTCGGAGTCTGTGTCTCCCTCTCTCTGACCCTCCCCCATTCATGCTCTGTCTCTCTCTGTCTCAAAAATAAATAAACATTAAAAAAAATTAAAAAAAAAATAAAAAAAATAAAGGGAGGTAAATTAAGGAAAGACAGCCACAGGATTTGCCCACGTGGTTAAGAGGGAAAACAGCTCTGTGAAGGAAAAAAGAAGTAAAAGTGAGGAGGGTGTCGAGGGGGGTAGCAAGACTATAAAGATCAAGCAGATTTATTGTCAAACCCAAATCCTAACTGGAGTTGGATACATTTCATGCCCGGCTCTAATTTGTGTGTGTAAGGGAAAATGGAGAGGAGGTAACCGGCGGGTTAAGAAAGAAGTTGTGGCAAAACAGAATAGCATTAACAATCATAGCAACAGCTGTAAGGGAAAAAGAAACGACCTTCTAAGGAAGGGCTGATCTTTTGAACTGATGCCATGAATACCGCCCAGGCACGTGCCAAGCTCCAAACTGATGCTCTCAGAGAGAGGCATGTCTGAGGCCCCTTCCGTCGCTGTATTTGTGTTTCTCTGTGTTTGTTAAGATGGACCCATTCTCTGCTTCACTGAGTACAATAGTTAAAGTAAGTGAAAATTAGATGTTGATTCGGTCTGATTAAAACATAAATCTGAATGCAGCCCTGAGAGAATCAGAGTGAGAAGAGAGATTCACTAAACACTTTACATACAGAGATTTGGCTTCTAACTATCCTTATAATGGGTTGAAAGTCATAAAGTCATTGGCATGACAGTTTTACTTTAACTGCAAGTTGTACCCTAAGCATTTATAATTCCAGGAGCCTCAGGGTGCCTGGGTAGCTCAGTTGGTTGAGCGTCTGACTTTTGATTTTAGCTCAAGTCAAGATCCCAGGGTCATGGGTCAAGCCCCAGGTCAAACTCTGTGCTGAGTGTGGAGCTTGCTTAAGATTCTCTCCCTCTCTTGGGGCGCCTGGGTGGCTCAGTCAGTTGAACGTCCGACTTCAGCTCAGGTCATGATCTCGCGGTTTGTGAGTTCGAGCCCCGCGTGGGGCTCTGTGCTGACAGCTCAGAGCATGGAGCCTGCTTCAGATTCTGTGTCTCCTTCTCTCTCTGCCCCTTCCCCACTCATGCTCTGTCTCTCTCTGTCTCTCAAAAATGAATAAACGTTAAAAAAAATTTTTTTTAAAGATTCTCTCTCTCTCTCTCTCTCTCTCATAGTAAATAAATAAATAAATAAGTCATAAAATTCCGGAAAGCTGAATTTACATACTAAAGCCAAAAGAAATTAAACCCTTAGAGCCTAAAGCAAGAGGCCAAAAAGTCCAAGCTCCTCCTGTTGTCTTTTTAAAAAATATTTTATTTATTTTTGATAGACAGAGAGAGACAGAGCACAAGTGGGGGAGGGGCAGAGAGAGAGGAAGACACAGAATCTGAAGCAGGCTCCACGCTCTGAGCTGTCAGCACAGAGCCCCACGCGGGGCTCGAACTCACAAACCACGAGATCATGACCTGAGCCGAAGTCGGACGCTCAACCGACTGAGCCATCCAGGCGCCCCATGTTGTCTTTTATACAGAGGAAACTGTGGAGGTTGTAGTCACGCAGCTATATGTTCAAGTGTCTAATCAATGGGTAAAAATATGTAAAACTTCAGCATTAGTCAAATAAATGCACATTAAATATATGAGATGTTATCTATCTCATGGGTTGGTAAAAATGAAGAAGACAAATGATATTCATTGGTATTGGGGAATGCCGACATGGGCACATCGTAGAATAGAGTTTGCAACTTTCCTAAGTATAACCTAATATATTGTACATATGTTTCGATCCAGTCATTTCACTTCTAGAATAATGTGCTAAGGAAATTGGGAAAGAGTACAGAAAAGCTAATACAAAACTGTCTGAGTAAGCATAGACAGCTATAATAGTGCAGACAATTTCGATGCCTACTATGAGGGAATTGGTTTAAATTAACTATAGTTTATTTATAAATATTTTTTATGTTTATTCATTTTTGAAAGACAGAGACAGAGCACAAGCAGGGGTGGGGCGGAGAGGGGCGGCGGGGGGGAGGGTGGACACAGAATCCGAAGCAGACTCCAGGCTCCGAGCTGTCAGCACAGAGCCTGATGCAGGGCTCAAACTCACGAACCATGAGATCATGACCTGAGCCGAAGTCAGATGCTCAACCGACTGAGCCACCCAGGTGCCCTAACTATAGTTTATTTATAAAGTGAAATACTAGAAATATGTTTAAAAGGGTGAATTTATCATTATGTATTAATAGGCATTAATTTGTCATTTTATATTATTAAATGAAAATTAGGTTTAAATATATTTTCAAGACGCTATGCTGTTTATTTCATATCTTTCAATTTGGGTAAATAATCTGTGCCGAATTATGTTTTTAACTGTTAGTTACATCTGGCTAGAATTACATACTTTTCACTTTCTAGTCTATAAATACAGGCTTTCCTTAATGAATTAGGAGCTTGCATTATTTTGTAATCAGCAAAATCAATTAAATGATTCAATGCAGTAGATTCCAGTATTCTAAGTGCAGTTGAAGCCAGGCAAGCAGGTGCCTGAAGCAGCATGTAGGTGAAGGGTGTTGGAGTTGAGACATAAGTGGATAATCACACGCGTGATAATCGCAAAAGCCCAAGCGGAAGAAACAGAGTGAATTATATTATGACTTTAATAAACAACCCAGAAAGCGATGAATGGTAAGAAAGGCCATAGGGCAGAATTGAGGTGGCATGAATCTCAAATGACTGAGCCTCCTGGCATGAGGTGGGAAAAGCGATGGTCAGGAAGACACAACAGGGAGATGGGAGAAAACCCACGCCCCTTGGTCCTGCTGCTTACTGGTCTGGTGGTCTCTAAGGACAGGGCGACTGGGGAGGCCCTGCTCTCTGGGGAGCATGAGTCAGAAGGGACTGGTAGGGACGTTTCGATTCAAATCAATATTTATGGAGCCTTTACCACATACTGGTTACTGTACCAGTTTCTGAATAATAATTTAATGCTCACAGAAAGCGCTACAGAAAAGGTCTGGAGGAGGTGAAGAAAGAAGGGGAGAAGCAGCAAATAGTATAATGAGGATAAAGGTTCATGATTAAGATGTCTTGTCTGGATCTTTCTTTCTGGGTGGTGACAAAAGATGGCGATGATCATAAGGGTCCTATCATAAAGGACACAGGGACAAGCGCAATAATGAATAACAGGTTTGAAAATGCCAAAGCGCTGAATATATACAGATGGAAATGTCAAGACATAAATATATCCTAAAAGCTAGAAGGCCATATTATGTATCTGGCTTTATCATTCTCCAGAGTCTTGCTACTCCCAAGTGTGGTCCATGGGCCATCAGCACTGGCATCCCCTGGGAACTTTCTAGAAATGCGCAATCTTCAACCTCATTCCTAATTTCCTGAATTAGAATGTGCATTTTAACGATTCCCTAGGTGACTCATAACCATGTTAAAGTTTGAGAACTGTTGCTCTAAAACATAGGTTCCCAACTACTCGAACACAACAGGTGGAATTAGATTTGGAGTTACAACCAGGAGTCACACATAAGCCTGTGTCCTGTTGTGTCTATGCAGCAGTCTGCTGAACTACTTATTATTGGGAGTCTATAGGGCTAGATAAACTCATTTCCTCTGTATCTCTTTAGAAAAACAGGGGGGTGGCCGTAAAAGAGGACTCCAGAAGAGTATAACTGCAAGGCTGTGGCTGGACACTCCAGGGCACATTTGTGCCTGAGTGCTGAAAGGGTGTTGAGAGAGCCGTGCAGACTTATGTCCTATTTAAGAGGGAATTCTGTTTTATAGAGAATCAGTAATGTGTACTTCGACCATATGCACGAGTTTAATTGGGCAGGCTGGTCTCTGCTGCAGCCAGAACCTTTAGGGACCAGCAGGTCTAGAGCCATAGGATGAGTGAATGTTTCTAACCAGGGATTAGGAGAGGACCGGAAAGGGAGGAATGTTGAACTGCCCTCCGGTGGACATTAGGACTCTGGCAGTAAAAGTCCACCCATTAGGACTCAGGCCAAGACACAATTTATAACTGTGTTACTAAGTACATTATGAGCCTGGGCAATGAGATGGGTGGACAGTGGGAAAAGGGCGGGGGGGGTACTCAAACTCACCTCAGTTTCCAAGACATCCACAAGAGTTTGTCAAAGGCTCAACGCAGTCCACAGGAAGCTACCCTGAGCTCAGGGCAGGCAGCAGGGAGCTGAGAAACCTCCCCTGTCATGTTTAGTCGTTGATAGTCCCACAGCTGCAAGAGAGAAGCAGGGCTCCAACCATTCAAAAGCAAGCTCCCCTTCTTTGTACCATCTACTAAGGCATGCCCTTCTCAGATAAATGTTTGGGGGGGGGGGATCTACCTTTTGGGACAGTGAGCATTCTGAGCTGACAGCCTCATAGCCTCCAGTGGGAGGCTCCGTGGGACTGGTAAGGTTATTATTTTTCACTGTACCAATTATCTCTTTTTGGGCTCCTCCCCTCCAAGAGACGGGTCTATATGTGTGTGGCTGTATTACTTTAAATTGATTTATTGAACATACTGCTGGACAACCTCATTTGAGATGACTTCGTGTTTCTCAAGTCAATATTTATTTTACAAGAAAGTACAATTTGAAATTAAAAGAGTAGAAAGGAAAAATATCCTTAGATTATTGGGGTCTCATTATATATTCAAAAGGGGAGGGGCGCCTGGATGGCTCAGTAGGTTAAGCATCCGACTTCGGCTCAGGTCATGATCTCGCAGTTCGTGAGTTCGAGCCCCACGTTGGGGTCTGTGCTGACAGCTCAGAGCCTGGAGCCTGCTTCAAATTCTGTGTCTCCCTCTCTCTCTGTGCCTCCCCTGTTCACCATCTGTCTCTCTCTGTCTCTTAATAATAAATAAATGTTAAAAAAATTTTTTTTAAAAAAGGGGGAATGGTAATTTGACTATTCTGTATCAGTCGGCAATCCATTTGGGAAAAAACTGTCCTTGTGCGGCAACCAAAAGGGCTCCACAGGGGCAAGTTTGCAGGAGAGCTCTGAGGGCCCGAAGCTGTGAGTTGGGGACATGAAAGAGACAGCCTTGCACAGACCTTTTCACTCTATTACACTTCCTTGGCACTCACTTGGATTTCATCCTTCAAAAAAGACATCTTAACATTGTCTAAAATTCCCAGAATCCTTGGAAGAGCAACATAAAAATCACTACCCTGTGTGTCACATGTCAAATGGGGGGCCAAGTGGCATTGGAATGATACAAAGAAATTGAACCTGCATGGGATCTTTTCCTAAATCTTCTACATGCTAAATCTTAATTATTCTCGTCTTTTCTTTGATTTCATGACAACCCATGGAAGGACCACTAAATTATGCCAGAATGAAAGGTACAGAGTGACAGCCAGCCCTGAGTCGGAGTCTATTCATTTTCTCAACTGAAATAATCACTGATCCTTGCAACATCATTTGGATTGAAACACGGAAGATTTGATTTGTTCCTGGAGGTTACCAAAATAGCTAAACCACGACAGATCTGAGAGAATTATTCCTGTCACTATAAAAACAGATAAACTGGGCAGTGACCTGCTTCATTATGGGGCCAGTGTTTATCATGATAGCTGAAATAAAAATTAATGACAGAACAGGTGCTTTAGGTGTGCTGTATAAACAAAGCCTTGACGTATCTGCCATGGAGATGTGGTATCTTTCCAACTTTTATAAATAATGGATCAATTTGCTGGCAAAAGTCTCTATAGGCTGACCACGTCACCAGCTTACAAAGCATTCCACTATGGGAGAGAGAGAGAGAAAGAGAGAGTTTTCTCCCAAGCACTGTTGACATGCATATATGTAAATAAATAAACAAATAACTAAATAAATGTATGTTTTCATTTTGCGAGGCCCCACTGAAAAATATAAAGGGTGAACTATGCTTTTATGATAGAAAGAGGTGGCAAATGTCCAGCCACAGAAGTTTTTTTCCCCCACTTGTTTTTCAGGGCATTTTACGTCTAGCTAACATTCTGTGCTGTATACATAAACTAGAACAGCAACAGTCAAAATACAATATGATGTCCCCCCAACAAATGAACCAACTGGCAATGGTAACCTGCAGTCATTCTTTTCATGCTTCCGTCCTGGAAAACAAGTGCGGTGAGGGTCACTTATGGGAAGAACCAATTGTTAGCCCCCAATGACGGACCAAATCAGGATGTGCTGTGTCCTGTAAACATATATAATGGTATAAAACCCATATGAAATCTAATTGATGGATGATATGATTTTAATTATTTAAGTGTTAATCCTTCAAATGTCAAGCACGTAAATTTCACAATTTTATTGTAAAAATTATCAGTAGTATAAAAGAACAGGAAGGTACAAATAGTGAAACAAAAGGAAGTCATTGAGAGGCATTTAAGGACTCAGACAGTCATATTTATACCCTTTTCTTCTTTCTTTTTTTTTTCTGAAAAAGTATTAGTAAAACCAATTGCATTTGTATAAGACTATAGCTTTGAAGTGCTTTAAGCACATGACACTGCTAATATTTTCTGCCTAGAAGCAGACATCTATACAATGTCGTGTCTTAAGCAAAGAAATAAAACAAAACAGCTAGAAAGTTTTATAGCTCACACAGATCTAGCCTTAAGCGTCAGTGGTCAAGGAGGCGGAAGAAAGGGTAAGTGGTTCCCAACATCTAGAAAGGCAATGGAAATCTTGCCAGCCCGTTCATACACCAAATAACGAAATGCATGATTTACGGATATATAATAGATCAACAGATTGATAGATCAGTCTATCAGTTGATTGATAGACCTAAGCGAGAATCAACATAAGGCATTTTATAACCCATTCAAGATTAATCTGATACTGGGTGCCATCATTATAAAATTGTCCTATGGCACGCATTTTTGGGCAGCTCTAAGACAAGGATCCAGCATAGGTACTCGGAATCTGTACGATTTTAAGACCAAAATGATATAAAGCACAAACACGTAAATAGGGCCAGTATTTCCCAAAAAGTACAGCGCGTGCTCTTGGAGGATCCCCAAATGACTTACGTAGCATGCAGATGTTAAATAACATCACCCCACACCTCCAAAGTTAGTTCCTCTCTGATCAGTATGATTAAGTCAAGGGAGGAAAATCTCATTCTGGTGCTGTTGTGTCATCCAAAACTCATAGCACAAAGTTTAGTAAACAAACAAAATGCAAAACACAACAGCAGAAATATATGGAGACTATATGGAGACTTGTGTTTAACGCACATCCGGACACACTTCTTTTCTTTTTAAGCCATTTTTTTAAATGTTTATTTATTTTTGAGAGAGAGAGAGAGAGAAAGAAAGAGAGGGGGGAGGGACAAAGAGAGAGGGAGACTAAGGATCTGGCAGCAGACAGCCAAACGCAGGGCTCAAACTCAGGAACTGCGAGATCATAACCTGAGCCAAAGTCTGATGTTTAACAGACTGAGCCACCCAGGCACCTCCCTTTAATTATTATTATTTTAATGTTTATTTATTTACTTTTGAGAAAGAGAAAAAGAGAGAGAGAGAGGGAGAGAGAGAATCCCAAGCAAGCTCCGCACTGTCAGTGTAGAGCCTGACGCGGGGCCCGAACTCACGAAACTGAGATCATGACCTGAGCTGAAATCAAGAGTCGGCTGCTTAACCAACTGAGCCACCCAGGCGCCCCTGGAAACACTTCTACCTCTTCCTGGGTTACAAGCCACAAACTGAGGTTGACGTGGGTCTTGGTATCTCTCAAGGGTTCACAAATGCGTGAACCCTTTCTCTTCCGCAAGGTAAGGAGGACAGACCAGAGGGGGAGCTTCCCAGGTGGGAAAGCCAATGAGGGGAAGAGGGAAAGCACATATTCTGGCTCCATAAAATAAACCACCTCTAAGGTGCTTCCACGCTGACACGCTTTTGGAATCGCCTGATGTGAGGAATGTTCTTCACTTTCAGGACCTCATACTTCTGTGGCCAGGTTCCTTATCACACTAGAAACACCTTACTTTTGGTGCACCATCACCGCTGACGGGGAAGGTAAATTCAGGGGACATTCACGGTCCATGACGCTTTCTTTTCTTTCAGACTTCTACCTCCAGCCAGGCCTGGCGTCACACAAGGCAGACATCCAGCATACCATTAAGGTAGGTTTCCTCTCGTTTCTGTCAACTGGAAATTGATCTGTCATACCATGGATGTGAATGATGTATTACCTGACCAGAGAGAATGGTATCCCCTGTACTTTAGACTTATAATTTATAACTAAAATGAAATATAAGAATAGTCCAGTAACCAACTAAAGGGGGCTAGTAAATATTTTTCAGAGGGCAAATGACAAAGGTGAATTTTGTATACCTGCCCGGTCACCTTCCTGAAACACATCAGCAGTTCCTGGCTCACCGGCCCCCGAGAAACCACGGCCCACCGGCCCCCTGGACCTCAGTGAGTCCGTCTATGCTGTTGCACACGCCTGATGGAAAGCAACCCAACAGTCCCACCCGTGCTGCCCCTCTTCCTGGGTGACGTCTCCAGCTTCCTTCACTCCGGGGCCTCCTCCCGTATTAGCACCATCTTCTCCAAGAAGCCCGCCTCCCCTACCTTCTGAAGCTCCAGGCTTTCTCTTCACTCTAGTCCCTAGTCCTTTACATGTGTTTCTAAATTACAGCATATAACACACGATGTGCCTATTTGATTACACTTCAGTTTCCCTGAAGAACCCCCTCCCTCCGGTGAGAAGTGACAGAGGACAAGACGATACTCTCAACCATCTGGCCATCTCCAGCCTCCAATCCTGGCAAGGTACTGGCTTCCAGGAGCCAGGTAATAAATACGTGCGGAATGAACGCGTCACCGGATGACCCCCCTAATTTGCTTTGACTTCTGGCCCGATGGGAAAATCGGAAAAACCCCCTCATCTTTTATACACGGTGGGAGGTGGGGGAGGGGTGTGTCTGGTGATAGGCTCAAAAATATAACTGAATGAATCTCCAGGGTGGATTCATGAGGAATCTGGGATGAAATGAAGCCTTCAAAACCCCTGTTATTGACTGTTTCCTATTTCAAATGTTTAGCTGAGAATGTGATACTACTTTCAGGGAGCTTGCTTGTATTAACTGCCTTGCATTTGTCATTTCAATAGGACGTTCCATCATTTCCCCTTAGTCTGTTAGCACCTGTCACATATAAAATTACCACAAATAAAAGACAGAGGCGGAATATAAATGGCCAGAGACGACACAGCAGGGCAAGCAGAGGAAAGAAAGGTGATACCCAACGCTTAGGTGGTTCCCCAGGGGACAAGGAATGTAGGGCAGATCACACCAGGAGCCTGATGACTGTTCAGCACAGGAATCTATGTATCTATGTATCTATGTATGTATCTAATTTTTTCTTGTAGTCTTTTAGAAACTTTTTGACTCACTAGGCGTTACAGGCCTCTGCGCTCTTAACTTAAAATCCTGTACCTCTTTTTGCTGCGTGAAGCGAAGGCTGAGTCCATTCCTGGGAAACCTTCCTCCGCTTCCAGTCTCTTCCGCAAGGTAAGGAGGACAGACCAGAGGGGGAGCTTCCCAGGTGGGAAAGCCAATGAGGGGAAGAGGGAAAGCACATATTCTGGCTCACAGATCGAACTGTTCTTCTCTGAATTGCAGCTAAACAGCTGTCAGTACAGACAGCGGGGAGCTAATAAAGAATTTTAATCAGGGGAGGGAATGGCCGTATTTGCTTTGGTGGAGGGCTCAGCGAACTGCCCCGGTACTGGGGGGGCGGGAGGGGGGGGGGTGAACTGGAAGGTGCTAAAAGCACACGAGTGAAAAAGGCACAGGACAGAGACAGAGAGGGAAGAGTCCAAGGGGAATACTTTGGGGAGGTGTTTAGACAGTACTTAGAGAGAAATTAGAGAAAGGCTGGAAGAAAAAAGCGTCCCGGTGACTCTCAGCCTTCAGAAACCTCTTATATACTGGGGAGTCATTACTTATAATACTTGACTGCAAGTCTAATGAGGTGTCGATTGCCGTATATAATGCCTGTTCTGGCATCTAATTTCTTTTTTTTTTTAATGTTTGTTTATGTATTTATTTATTTATTTATTTATTTATTTTAATATATGAAATTTACTGTCAAATTGGTTTCCATACAACACCCAGTGCTCATCCCAAAAGGTGCCCTCCTCAGTACCCATCACCCACCCTACCCTCCCTCCCACCCCCCATCAACCCTCAGTTTGTTCTCAGTTTTTAACAGTCTCTTATGCTTTGGCTCTCTCCCTCTCTAACCTCTTTTTTTTTTTTTCCTTCCCCTCCTCCACGGGTTTCTGTTACGTTTCTCAGGATCCACATAAGAGTGAAAACATATGGTATCTGTCTTTCTCTGTATGGCTTATTTCACTTAGCATCACACTCTCCAGTTCCATCCACGTTGCTACAAAAGGCCATATTTCATTCTTTCTCATTGCCACGTAGTATTCCATTGTGTATATAAACCACAATTTCTTTATCCATTCATCAGTTGATGGACATTTAGGCTCTTTCCATAATTTGGCTATTGTTGAGAGTGCTGCTATAAACATTGGGGTACAAGTGCCCCTATGCATCAGTACTCCTGTATCCCTTGGATAAATTCCTAGCAGTGCTATTGCTGGGTCATAGGGTAGGTCTATTTTTAATTTTCTGAGGAACCTCCACACTGCTTTCCAGAGCGGCTGCACCAATTTGCATTCCCACCAACAGTGCAAGAAGGTTCCCGTTTCTCCACATCCTCTCCAGCATCTATAGTCTCCTGATTTGTTCATTTTGGCCACTCTGACTGGCGTGAGGTGAGATCTGAGTGTGGTTTTGATTTGTATTTCCCTGATAAGGAGTGACATTGAACATCTTTTCATGTGCCTGCTGGCCATCTGGATGTCTTCTTTAGAGAAGTGTCTATTCATGTTTTCTGCCCATTTCTTCACTGGGTTATTTGTTTTTCGGGTGTGGAGTTTGGTGAGCTCTTTATAGATTTTGGATACTAGCCCTTTGTCCGATATGTCATTTGCAAATATCTTTTCCCATTCTGTTGGTAGCCTTTTAGTTTTGTTGGTTGTTTCATTTGCTGTGCAGAAGCTTTTTATCTTCATAAGGTCCCAGTAATTCACTTTTGCTTTTAATTCCCTTGCCTTTGGGGATGTGTCGAGTAAGAGATTGCTACGGCTGAGGTCAGAGAGGTCTTTTCCTGCTTTCTCCTCTAAGGTTTCCTGTCTCACATTCAGGTCCTTTATCCATTTTGAGTTTATTTCTGTGAATGGTGTGAGAAAGTGGTCTAGTTTCAACCTTCTGCATGTTGCTGTCCAGTTCTCCCAGCACCATTTGTTAAAGAGACTGTCTTTTTCCCATTGGATGTTCTTTCCTGCTTTGTCAAAGATAAGTTGGCCATACCTTTGTGGGTCTAGTTTTGGGGTTTCTATTCTATTCCATTGGTCTATGTGTCTGTTTTTATGCCAATACCATGCTGTCTTGATGACTGACATCTAATTTCAAGGCCTTGGATGAGTCACATGGCCCTTCTGTCCTTCTTGATCGTCAGATGAAAAAGGGCAGCAATCTTAAATTGTTCCCCTGATCCCTGACCCCACTTCCTAAGCCAAGCTCTCTCGCCCAACTAAAGCGAGGTGGGATTCCTTCGCTAATCAGAAGGATTAGATAATCTCATAACTGTGAGCTCTCCACCTCTGAAGATGAGAACGAGGAAGGATGTATCTTTGGGATGGTCTTAGGAGTGTAGGCATGAGATGAGACGCAGCCACGAGATAATGGGCATAGGGATCAAAGGTCCCTCTAGGTGTATCTGGCTGGGGATCAACCCCTTTGGCACAACATAGTATTTCCTGGTGGAAATTGAAATGGATGCATACAACGTACGTTATCAAGACTCTCTCCTCAGGGTTTATTAACATCACGGAATCAGACCACAAGGAATTCGGTGATCAGGGTCACTCAGACACTTGTGCACAGGTTTGTGGATAGAATGAGACCATGTGAACCTCGACCTGGGCTCTGGGTTCGCTTCTGGTTCAGGCTGGCCCGGTAATTAAAGGCAAGTCATTTCCCATGCTGAGACTTAGTTTTCTTATTTACAAAATAAGTCATTTGGACTCTAAAGTGTTTCCAGGCTGGATACTCTGTGCCTCAGGGAATTTCTATGGCTTTAATTTTCATCAACTCTGGCAAATGTGAGCCATTGTACTCATTCGAGATATAATAATTTACCTAAAATTTGTTAGGTCGACAGAAACAATGTGATTAAAAATATGGAACTTGGGGCGCCTGGGTGGCGCAGTCGGTTAAGCGTCCAACTTCAGCCAGGTCACGATCTCGCGGTCTGTGAGTTCGAGCCCCACGTCAGGCTCTGGGCTGATGGCTCGGAGCCTGGAGCCTGTTTCCAATTCTGTGTCTCCCTCTTTCTCTGCCCCTCCCCCGTTCATGCTCTGTCTCTCTCTGTCTCAAAAATAAATAAAAACGTTGAAAAAAAGAAAAAAAAAATATGGAACTTACATTTCCCCTTCTTCCTGTCAATCTCACACCAGAGACAAGGAAAAGCTTTGCTTAATAGTGAAACAGCATGTTCTAACAGATGCCATGATTTACCACATACATGATAGGGAAAGCATTGCCAAGCGGGGAAAAGTAAAAACGTTTATTAATTTTTTTTCCATTTAGAATTAAGTGTTTTTAATTGCATTCTATGTCCATGGCTTTAGACTTTCAACCAGGTGTTATAAAGCTGATGAAAGCCAGCACAGAATATTTGATGACTCTTTATCATCTCCCTGGGTACTACCGCAGAACGGCGATCTCAGAGTTGTGCCCTCTAGTGGAGAAGCGCCCTGATTGCAGGTTTCTATCACCAGGAAGGAAAGCCGGATCTAACAGCATTTGGTACCATTTCTGTGTGTGAGAGAGGTATACCCTTTCAAATGATTTGCGTCTTTCATACAGCAAAATAAAGAGAGAAAAATAAAATGAGGGATAGTCTCCTCCCGGATGATGGCTTTGTGATTTCTTATCCGCGATAATGCATGAAGAGCACACGCCTTGAACAGCCTCATAGCTGAGTTCCAGCCCATCACGTAGTTCTGTGAATTTAGGAACTGAACTCTCAGAGTCCCAGTGTTTCCATCAATTACGTGGGGGTCACCTTCCACGCCAGGTTGTGATGTTAATTAAGTGAATGAAATGTCAAGTATCAATTTCTATTTGTAAAATGTCAAGTATCAATTTCTATTATTAGTAAAATTTTACAAAAAAATAGTCTCTTGAATGCCTATGTCAATATTAAAACAAAAATATGCCTCTGAATAATAGGTAAGTTTGTGTATATTTGAAGTTTAAAAAGCTGCTTCCACATTTCTCTACCTCATCAACCAAGTCTCACGCTTATCTGGCATCTTCTCTGAATTCACCACTGCACTATCTAAAAAATCTTAGATGAGGGAGGGGAAGGAAAAAAAAAAAAAAAAAGAGGTCAGAGTGGAAGAGAGCCAAAGCATAAGAGACTGTTAAAAACTGAGAACAAACTGAGGGTTGATGGGGGGTGGGAGGGAGGGGAGGGTGGATGGGGATTGAGGAGGGCACCTTTTGGGATGAGCATTGGGTGTTGTATGGAAACCAATTTGACAATAAACTTCATATATTGAAAAAAAAAAGAAAAAAAAGAAGCAGGTTAATAACTGAAAATGAGATATAGAATTGACGATAATAGCGAATACTATTTTAAGTCAAAAAATTAAAAATAACTTGATAAAAAAAATCTTAGATGAAGCGTTAATAGTTGACTGAAGCCACCTCAAATCAACTGAAGAGTTCATAAGAAATCTGCCAAGTTCCTGGACTTCAGTAAAAATACAAATTACAATAGCTAACAACATCAAATAACCTAAAAAAAAAAAAAATCACCTCTAAGAAACCCACTTGAAATCTATAGTAAATGTATAAAAATAAAGGAAATTAAAAGCATGGAAAAATATGCCATTTTAACATCAGTGCCTCTTTGGTAAAAGTCCCTAATGGATTAGTGGCTACTTATGGATGATTGGATTAGGTATCCTTTTCTTTTTGTCTTTTTATTATTCTGTATTAACAATATATCGCAAACTGATCCTTGTTAAGATAAAAGCATTATCTCAAACCAATTAAAAAGTGATGGGTAATTCTGTGAGACGTGAGGAAGTGGGGGAAATTGACAGCGATGTTTGTCATTTTAATAGCCTCACTTAAGGTAAAACCTTGCCCTCCGCTCTCCCAATACCCACGCCGAGCAGCACGGCACACGAGTACCCTGCCACACGCACACAGCAGCCGACTGTCTGCAAAGCATTCCTCTGTGTCGCCAGATGCACTTATACATCACCTCTGTCTACACACTACACCCACCTCTCTCCCCCCCTCACCCGGGTTTGAGATTAAGAACTTTTGAAATGAAAAGTAGAGACGGTGGTTGCGTAATTGGATATTTTTCTGTGTGAAACTCATCAATTAACATTCCACTGTAACCAAACATGGGAATCGATCCCTCCGGGTCTGCCTCTATGGAAAGAATACAGAGTCGGAGAGTAAAGCCACCTTGCTAGATTAGCAAGGGAAAAGGGTGAGGAGGGAGTGCCAGTCTCAGGGCAGTGACACTAAGGATGGGAGGTGGGGCTCCACACCTGGCGGGTTTCCAGAGTCTGAAACAAGAGAAATGCATTTGGGTGGGAGCCAGCGGAAACTGTGGTCAGCCCAGTCTCTCCAAGAGCCCGCCTTCCCACTTTCAGGTTCCGATGCCAACTCAACCCTCAGGAAATCTGAGAGGGCATGGAATGGTTTCACTCTGGGCCACAGGAAAGTTCTAGCTTCCCAGAGATACTGGGCTATCTTCTAAAAACGCCAACCTGCCAAATCAAGGCCCCTTCCTCAACTCTTCCATAGCACCCAGGAACTTTCCCTCAGAGGACTTATTACAATTTAAGTATCAATTTATTTCGTCATTTAACACGTGTATCCTCTAGGAGACAATAAACCCTCTCGGGGCAAGTTTTTTTGGTGGGTTTGCAACTATATAACTGTGCCAAGTACTAAGTAAATGCTCCGTTGGTATTTGTTGAATGAATAAATGAATCATCCAGATGATAAGGCCATCCTTGTACTTCTCCAGGGGAACCCTTTTTGATAGCTTTGCTATTATTCTCCTGTGCTTCTGGCTTCTTATTTGAGGAGGGAACCGAGTAATAATCAAGGGCTGACTGTACCGAATTTGTACATAATCACACAAAATTCAGAAGCACTCTGTGGCCACACCCCCAAAACTGCTAGCCTGGTTAGCATTTCCAGACTTTTCCATAAAAGCCATCCCAGACCAGGTAAGCACGCCCAAAACCTCACAAGTCTGAGTTATAAACATCAGGTTCAGAATTATCGTCAAGTATCTCATTTGACTGCTTAACTTTTTACAATAGATTCTATAATCAGTGTCCTGAATTGTGTGAACCACAAGAGACAAAATAGAGAAGAAGAGAGAAAGCTTTTCTATTTCTCGTTGTTGGATACCTTTGATTGTGGACCTAAGGCAGCTCCATAAACAGAGAGACGAAATTACTTGTAGGAGTGAATTTGCACGGCTTTTTCCACGGGTTTGTTGGCTCCCTTAAAAGCACAATAGAACAGATTTAAAAGCATACTCGGTGGATTTAATGCTAATTATGCAACTACAGAGGGGTCTTTAACCTTTATTCTTCACAGCACTAACCAACTAATCTGCTCGGCACACACAGTGTCACTCACATTGAAAACCATAAAGCAACACGGCCCATAAAACTGGGTGCTCCTTCTTAATTTGTCGCCCCCCCCCACCCCCGCCCCACCACAAACATCTAAGCTTCTATCTAGATGGTCCATCTGAATGCAGCTTCGGCAGTCAAAACAGTAGCAAGACTGGGGACAGAAGTCTCCCAACCGATGTACTTATGAGAAAAAGATAAAGAATATCTTTATGAGGAAATATCTGTATGAGGAAAGGATACAGAAGAGAGAGATAGTTAGAAAAGATTCATTTAACCTCATCAAAGCCTAGAAAACGTGATTTCTCTCTAAAGACAATTAAAACGAATCTTTGGATTTTGCTAGTTCATTGCAAAGAGTGAACTTTGATGGGGTTCCTATCAAAGAACTGTGGCCACGAGCCATCGCGCCTCTGGTGGAGTTTGCTTTCATAGTCCTCTTCTGTTATTCGAGAACGTTTTTCCTTATCAGGTGTTTTCGGTCTTCTTCTTTTAGAAGAAAATTTAAGTCATGAATGTACCTTTTAAACAACCCAAGGAAGAGAGTTCCACTTTGGATGACAGTTTGGTGGCTTCTTACAAAACTAAACCTATTTTTACCATATGATCCAGCAATCCTGCTGAGCATTTACCCCAAGAAGTTGACAACTTCGGTCCACACAAAAGCCTGTGCCTAGATATTTATATCAGCTTTACTCATCATTGCCAAAACTTGGAAGCAACGAAGATGTCCTTCAGTTAGCGAATGGATAAATACATGGGGGTACGTCCACACAACGGAATATTCTTCAGCACCAAAAAGAAATGAGCTACCAACCATGAGAAAACATGCAGGAACTTTAGATGCATGTAACTAAGTGAAAGAAAACATTATGAAAAGGCTACATGCATTGTGATTCTAACTATATGACATTCTAGAAATGGCAGAACTATGGAGATGGGAAGAAAAATCAGTGGTTGATGAGACTGGGAATGCGTAGAAGAGGGATGAGTAGGTGCAAACACAGAGAATTTTTAGAGCAGTGAAACTACTCTGTATGATAGTATAATGATGGATACATGTCCTTATTTATACACTTGTCCAAACCCATAGAAGGTACAACACCAAGAGTTAACTGTAACATAAACTATGGACCTTGGGTGATTATATGTGTCAAGGCAGGTTCATCAGAGGTATCACTTTGGTGGGAGAATGTGGTTAATGAGGGAGGCTATGCATGGGAAGGGACAGAGAGGATATGGAAAATTTTTTTTACCTTCCTCTCAATTTTGCTATACACCTAAAAATGCTCTAAAAAAAGGAAAATCTTCTAGTGTTAATTTAATAAAAGAAAAGGTTTCCCTGAAGTAGTTTCCTCACCCAGAATGCCTATCATGGGGCATTGTATTTTTCCCAATGTCATCATCCACGGAGCAATCTGCAGCAGGGAAAGTGAGCTTTGGGGTCTCTTCTGTAGGGACCGAGGGGGGCTTTGTCCAGAGCTTCTTGTTGACTCTGCCCACTTCCTAAGGAAGCGCTGTCACCCCTGTTTCTTTGAAAGAGTCTCCCCACAGACGTTTTATTTCCCCTCCCTCTTCCCATCCTTATACCCACGGCTGAGCACTAAGTTGGTCAACACCATTAAGTAGCTCATGAGGTTGAAATCCTACAATGAAACGTTTCTTCATGAGGAGAAACCCCTTCTCACTAAACTCTTTACATCTTTGGGGGAAAATGACCCTTGCTTATTAGTGACAAGGAAAACTGAGAGTGAAGGGTGGGTGTACTGTCTACAGTTTAGGCATCTGTCCACTCAGCATCAGAGTGCTGTGATGTGGCGAGAACGGACAGTGGTCAGCAGATATCGGAACCAAGCTGGACCAATTAAGTGTTCATCTTCAGAACTTTGGACTGGGTAATGAGAGACATCCGGTCAGGCTCTGGGTTGTGATGGATAATGGTGAGGGTGGAATTATTTTCCTGGTAATACATTATTTATTTTAAAAATATTTCCTATTTATTTATTTATTTATTTATTTATTTTGAGAGAGAGAGAGAGAGAGAGAGAGAGTGTGTGTGTGAATGGGGGAGAGGAGTAGAGGAAGAGAGAAAGAGAATCTTCAGCAGGCTCCATGCTGAGCGTGGAACCCCATGTGAGGCAGGGCTCAGTCCCACAGCCCTAGGATCACGACCTGAGCTGAAATCAAGAGTCTGACGCTCAACCTACGGAGCCACTCAGGCTCCCCTACGATAGCACTGCAGAGGAGAGGAGCCCAAACTTGTGTGGAGGCCCACGGCACACCCCTTGTCCCCACCTATCCTGAGGCACAGCTCTTCACCTCTTCCCAGGATCCGTGAGACACCGCAAATTCTCGTTTTTCTACAGGCTACCTCACTTCGTTCCTGGAATGAACGAGAATCATTTATTTATGTGTCTTCCTGTAAAAACTTGTCAGCGTGGCACAAGGTGAAGAAATTACCTAGTTGTCTTTCTGACACTACTAACCACCGTTCTGGGTGTTGTTGACGAGGGTAGGGATGTTCAGCCCTTCCCACACTTCACTGTAAAGGACACTGCCGGCTCTCTGTCCAGTCTCGTTCAGCTTTTCCCCAAGATAAAAAGGGTTCCTCATCTGATGGGTAGAATCTGAGACCATAATGGAGTCTTTTTCTTTTCTTTTTTTTTAAATAAATAGAGCACTGGAGTGCTACGCAGTAAAAGACAGGGAGGCCTCTATGTTCTCTCTCTTCCTAGGCCCGTTAACCTTGGGTCTCTTGTGGCCTCTCTTGGTCTGTCCCCATGCTTGCCTTGGCCAGGCCCAGACATGGTCTCTTCTCTGATCCTGCATTTGTGTTCTTGTTTAGATTGGAAGGCAAGCAGTACAGATCGTGACCATAACAGTGGTATGGCAACTGGGTATGTGGATTGACATTCAGCTCAGCTATTTTTAGATACGTAGGTGCTATGACCACTACTAAGAGGAGCACCCACTTGGTTTCCATACCTAACCCACCTAAAGAATGTTCATGTTCCAGCATCTTCTAACAGAGAACTGATGCACTGAATTGGGATATTGGGCATTTGGTAAAAAAAAAAAAAAAAAGTGGTACTTTCCACCCTTTTTGTACCTATGTCAGAACTTCTTCTTTTTTCTAATCTTTATTTATTTCTGAGAGAGAGAGAGGTAGAATGTGAGCAGGGGAGGGGCAGAGAAAGAGGGAGATACAGAATTCAAAGCAGGCTCGAGGCTCTGAGCTGTCGGCACAGAGCCCAACGCGGGGCTCGCACCCAGGAAACGTGAGATTATGACCTCAGCCAAAGTCGGATGCTTAACCGACTGAGTCATCCAGGAGCCCCTATGCCAGAACGTCTTAATTCCAAACTAGATAGAAATTGTGGTAAGGAGTAGAATTTAGGCACTAAACCTCACCTTAAATTCCTTTGGGGCATAATTCATTCTTGGTGTGCTCTATGCAGGTTTTCAATTTGGGCTACTTATTAGCTCCTCCTGAGAAGCCTTTAAAAGTTCCAGTGTTCAGAAAGTACCTATGTCAAATTAAATCAGAATTTTTTTGATATATGAACCAGATAGCGGTGAACGTGCAGAGCAGGCTGAGAACCATTGCTGTCCCCTACTCTACCAATGACCCTTACGCCTTTCCTTTTCTTCTTGCTGACAACAGGGATCTCTTGATCAACTAATGGCACAGAGCCCAACGGGAGCAAGGAAGGGCAAGGGAATGGAGGGGAAAACATTGGGGTGGTAGGAAGCAAATACAATGGCAGCAGTATGAGCAAAAGTCTTGTGCAAGACAATTTATTATAAAAGAGAAGAACAGACAGCTTTGATTGGAATTGTCTTCATCTTTCAAGACAAAACTTAGCGGGAAAAAAGGTGAAGTTCTGATTTAGGTTAAAAAGCTAACTTCCACATACAGGCCCAGGGAGAGTTGACTAATCGTGAATAATTAAAGTTGAGAAAATTTAGGTGTATGTTAGTGTGCTCGGGCTGTGGTACAATACCATAGATGAGGCAGCTCGAACAACAGAAATTTATTTTCTTCTGGTTCTACAGACTGGAAGTCCAAGATTGGGATTCCAACGTGGTCAGTTTCTGGTAAAAGCTCTTGACATGTGTTCAGATGGCCTTGCCTCAGTGTGTGCTCAGAGAGAGAGAGAGAGAGAGCGCGAGAGAGCTCTGGTGTCTCTTCCTCTTCTTATCAGGAAGCCACCGGCCCTATGGGATTGGGGCGCCACCCTTACAACCTCACTTAATGCTCACCAACTCCTCACAGGCCCTATCTACAACATATGAATGGGGACAGGGGGGAGGGAGGACAAAATCTAGTCCATAACAAGGTGGCTTTGGTTGAGTCTACACAAACTGTAAGTCAATGATGATTTCTGAAATTTGACTATCTCGGTACATGAAAAGGATCGCGATTACTTATCCGAGTCTACCAGGGGGCAGCTGCAGCATACAGGACAGCACATTGACACAGCCCTTGACACAGCCCTTGACACAGGGCCTTTAATGTATATTGACCATGAAGTGAATGGATGGAGACAAACAGGCTTGTACACAGAGCAAGCCTTAGAAGTTCATGATGGCCACGAGGGGGGTCTCCCATTCCCGGGAAGAGCCGATTGTGTCCAAATCAACTTACCACCATACCAGCATCCCACATCCCCCACATCCTGAACTCAGTTTCTCGGAAAGTGACCAGGTACCTGCGGCTGGATCTCCGACACCTCCCGGCAGCTGGTGTTAAACTCACAGTTTATTCCAAACCGAAGCTCACATTTGCACTGTCGAGAAGGTGGCTGAGGAGGCAGGATGCCTCGCCTGGAAACACAAGCCCATCTATGTCCTGCACCTCCTCCCAGCTGCCCGTAGGCATCTCTATGATCTGGGCCAGTATGCCTCCTCCTGCTGAACTCTGGCTGGTCAGCATCTCAAAAACAATCTTTCCCACAGAAAGCCGGTTTCTTTTCCAAGGCTTCTCAGATTTGTGTAAGCATATAAGACACCTGGAGGATTTTGTTAAAATGCAGATTCTGAGTCTGGGGCTTTGGGGGCAGGGGGACTTGAGTTTCTGCATTTCTATCCAGCTTCACGCGATACCCATGCTGCTGAAACAGGTACCACATTTTGAGCGACAAGTATGTTTGGAGCAATTTACATTGTGATGTGTTGGTACCTGCCATCTCCCACCTCCCCTCAGTCCAGTGATCTCAACACACTCTCCCTCCTGAAGTATTCCTGTGTATAATCGTAACCATTCATCATTTTGTGTATTAGAAAATTACGGCTCACGGAGGCCATGGAATCATAGAGAAAGATACTGAGGGTTCAGTTCATGTTCGGGTCGATTTTTTTTTTCTTTTTGAAAAGCAACAATGTCGGGGCGCCTGGGTGGCTCAGTCGGTTAAGCCTCCGACTTCGGCTCAGGTCACGATCTCGTGGTCCGTGAGTTCGAGCCCCGCGTCGGGCTCTGGGCTGATGGCTCAGAGCCTGGAGCCTGCTTCTGATTCTGTGTCTCCCTCTCTCTCTGCCCCTCCCCTGTTCATGCTCTGTCTCTCTCTGTCCCAAAAATAAATAAACGTTAAAAAAAAATTAAAAAAAAAAAAAGAGAAGCAACAATATCTCTCTTCTCTCTCTTTACAAATTCATTGATTTTATTCTGAAGGATTACAACCCTGTGTGATCAAGCAAATTCTAAGAAAACGCGAAGAAGGATCCAGGATTTTGACAGGAATCACAACTCATCAGTCAACTTCCTGTCTTTCCTAGACCCAAGGAGCTATAACTTAGGGGGTGGCAATCAGGACCGACTTCAGAAGCAGCTAGGAGGCCACCAGCCTGGAAGTGTTGTAACTTTTCTTCTTAGTTTCACAAGCCCTTTGCCGCCCAGTGAATAAAAGAATGGATAGAAAGAAATTAATAAATGTGCAGACAAGTAAATGAGATTTCCATGTTAGATCTAAAGGTTGAATAATGTTATTTTCCTCGAAGAAGACCAGGGGCTGGATGGATCGGATAGACAGGTAGGCAGGCAAGCACATAGGTAGGTAGGTAGGTAGGTAGACAGATAAATAGATAGATAGTACAAACATATATAGATACATGTATGTACATCTATATATAAAACCCATGCAAGTATGGTTTTTAGTTTTCAGTATCATTTATATATTTAAATTTCAATCAACATAAAAAGTTCATGAAAATAGATATGTGTAGGTGCACCTGGGTGACTCAGTATGTTGAACATCCAACTCTTGATTTCAGATCAACTGTGATCTCACCCTCGGTAAGATCAGGCCCCCTGGCAAAGCCCCTGTCAATGCAGAGCCTGCTGAGATCCTCTCTCTCTCTCCCCCTCTCTCCCTGTTCCTCCCCTGCTCTCACTCTCTCTCTCAAAATAAATAAACATTAAAAGAAGAGATATGTGTATATCATAGAAAATAAGCACAAAGACGCATTCTCCCTCACGCCTGTCCTTAGAATACACTAGTCAGGAGCACTTGAAAATGATAATAAAAATCACACAATTCAAAAAAGAGATAAACTCGTGAGCTGGTCTGTATTCTGCCCACTTAAAATAATTTCACGTGGGTTTCCAAGAGATACTGTAAGCAGGTTCGCTTTGCTGAGTCCATTTGCATATTCATTTGAATGCAAAGCACAGGATTAAAGTGAATTGCTGTTTAGCTTTCTTTCCAGGGGTTCCCTGCAGGAGCCACGCCTCTCCCTGACCAGCACGCCTGAGCCCCTGGGGCAGCATTTACACAATGGGTTTACAAATTTGTTTCTGCGTGGAACCCTCCTCACCCAAACAGTAGAAGTCACCACGACCATGCCACTGAAGCAACTCTCCATTTAATCTGCCTCTTCCCACTCATTTTCTCCTCTACTCTATTTGGTACAGTTTTAATTTAAACTGTATCATTATCCTAGTTAACATTTTAAAAGTTATTTCACATGCATAGCAAGATATCAAATATTCATTAAGCACCTCTTATCCACTTAGCTCTATGTCAGGCACTGGATAGATACAGATAAAAGTTTCAACAATTTGCTTTATTATTACAAGAATAAAAATGCACGTATTAAAATTTCAAATCATATGGAAGCATATTAAGTTGACTCAGTTCACCCCATTTTCAATATCTCTTCTGCATACGCCACTTAAGAAAATTTTTTTAATGTTTATTTTTGAGACAGAGAAAGAGAGAGACAGAGAGAGCATGAGCAAGAGGGGGCAGAGAGAGATAGGGAGAACACAGAATCTGAAATGGGCTCCAGGCTCTGATCTGTCAGCACACAGCCTGACGTGGGGCTCCGACTCCGGAACGGCGAGATCATGACCTAGACTGAAGTCGGATGCTTAACCAACTGAGCCACCCAGGGGCCCCTGCTTTAACCACTTCTAATTATTTCTTCTGTTTTCTCCCAGAAAGTATATGTTTTATGTGTGAGCATATGTACGACACACTTAAGCTATATACACAGCTTTCTATATTTCCCGAGTAAATTTAATCCTTCCAAAATGAGAAACATAACTTCTCCTCTCTTGGTGTTATCCTCAAAATAGCATATCACATTGATTCTTGAGTGTAATAAGTGTCTGGTAATATACTTGGTAACTTGCCAGGCTTTGACATTCTATTCGTATTAATCCATTCTAGCTTAGAAAGGTAACGCTGTGTATGACCCTTCCCCTCAACGCCTACCACATTGCGCGGCATTTGGTCGAGTTCCAATAAAAACATACTGAATCAACTGATTTCTGAAACATTAGGCCCCTCGTGAAAAGGATCCTTCTGTAATTTGTCTGTTTCATACTTCTGTGTTTTACTGAGTTTGTTTAAAGAAAAGGCAATTGATAGAACCAGAACAGACCTAACCGATGATTTTAACATTGGATCAGAAATGTTGGAATATTTCTAAAATCCCATTTGCACCTCCTGTGTTCCTTGATTCATTTATTTGAAAATAGCTGCAGAATACGCTCCAGACCCAGAGAACCACGGTCATGGAAAGAGTGATCTCTTTAAGAAAGACAACGGGAGAAGGGAGGGCCACAGCTTGGAGAAGTGTACGAAGGGTGGGGCTGGGCAGGAAGCAGTCACGCTTCTGAAGCATGGAAAGGTAAAGCTTGTGGACAAAAAACAAAGAGGGAGAAAACCCAGAGGCGACCATCTGGGAACCAAGGGCAACCTAGTGTGCCTAGGAGAGAGGCGAGCTGTTTGAGATTCAGATGTTATGAAGATATAAATAAGGCTGTTTGGAAGTTATTTCGTCTGCCTTAGAGAACGTGTATCTCATTTTCACGACATCCAAAATTATGGTTGCTGATATTAAAATTACTGCACACGTACATTATCCTCTAGTAGATGAAAAAGTCTTAAAATAATAATTCCAATTTTATTACTAACGACCAGAGGACTAAATAAACCTGAAAATGTGTTTGCCACTCTATTTGTCCTTAGAATATATTACACTAAATATATGTGCTCAAGAGGCTGTTTCTAAAGCCACATGAAATAATTCATTCTCTCTGTGGGTAATACCACCATCCTGGTACATAGTTAAGTTCATTCATTTCACACTCTTTTAATTTGTAGGGGTTACCTACTGTATGCTTTCAATTCAATTTAATTTTGAAAATGTAAATTATAAGTTTCAAAAGTCAACATTATTTAACCAGGTATTTTCAGAAAAATGTTGCTTTTATATCTGTTCCTGTTTTTGAGTATAACGTTTTATTATATACATGCACACATGCATGCACAAATGGTTTTGTATTTAATATACTCTTTTGAACCTCGTTTTTTTTCACTTAAGAACACACACTGGAGATCACTCCCTATCAACTGATAGAGAGGGTATCGTTCCTTTTTTATAGCTGCATAATATTCCATTGTGTGACCGACTGTTTTATATTCAGTCAGAACCCTATTAATCAACGTCTAAAATGTTTCTAAGCTTTTTGGTTGTCATTTTTAGTGGGTAAATTATATGGATGTAACATACATAATTTAGCTAATACTGTATTTTCAAACATTTATTTCCAATATTCTGTAATATATTTCCAATTACAAAAAAAAAAAAAAACAAACTCTGGCAATAATCTGTTGGCACAATCTATAAATAAGCCCTTAATTATTTTCTTTGAATGAACTTCTAGAAATGGAGTTTCTGGGTTAGAATCTTTGCACATATGTAACATCTTCATCAATTTGGGTCTATTTAACAGCCTATCACATCTTACAATAATCTGGATAACAATTCCCAATTTTACTATTCAGCAACATCATTCTGTCATGCTAAATATGGGGTTTTTTTTCAAATCTAATATTTATAGACATCAAAAAGCTGAGTTAAAAATAGAAATAAAAAACTATTCTAACATGTGAATATAGTTGCCACTATGGGAAAACAGCATTGGGTTCTATACCTGTAACGTGGAGATCCATTTGGTCTATCAAAGAGACTGAATAAATAAAAGCTCTGATTGAAGGTATCATACAAATGAATTTTATCCACATAGATCGCCTCTATTTTAGTTACTGGAGTGTAATTTGAATATTTACTTTGGGCTTTAAGGATAAGTCCTTTTCTATTTTATATATGCCCTATTGCACAGGGTACAAAGGCAGAAAACCTTGAAACTATTGCTAAGTTCCTTAGAAACCTGAAGTTTGACATTGCTGAAAAAAGAAATGTGCCTTACACTGTTCTCATTAAGAAGCCACCAATAGGGGTAAAGCCAGCTGACTCTGAGTCAAGAATAAATTTAAGAAGATAAGAGAGCTGGGATTCTCTTCCTTCCTCTAGACAATCATAAACTCTTGAAAGACTTCCCCTAAAGATGTATCCTCAAAACCATATAGTATAGAGGAATTCACTCTGGAGGATTCCACAGAAGGCCATTTGTACAGGAAGCCCTGGAGAAAACAGAAATGACTAGTCAATGCTTTGATCCTGTCCAGGGAAGCAAATAATGAACCTAGTATGTACCTAGGGAGCTACCTATCCAGTGACAGATTATGAACATATCAACCAGCGCCAGTGAAGACAGCTGGTATAAAGATAAAAGGGCTAATATATCTCAAAGACAGATTCAACAGAACAGAGGTTCCTGGCCAACAGAAACTATCGATACTCAGGATCCCCAAAAACTACATAAGGAGGCATCATACAGAATATTAAGATAAGGTAGCAATGGCATCATAGATCCCGTCTGAGCTTTAGGACCCAGAAAATGTTAAAGATAAGAGATGGGAGGGGCCAGAAGACAGACACCATGAGAAAAAGGGCTGTGGTAGAGATCCATTGAATGGAGAGAATAATTCTTGTAGGTGGAGACTCTGGAGATAAAGGTTCTATGCCATAATCAGCACATTCCATTATCTTACAGGACCGGATGCATAATCTCAATGACTGAGGCTAACCACAGGATAGGGGGTAATGGGTAAGTCGAGGCGTGGAAGAGTGTTCTCCCACCTAAAGATAGCTGTGGCTACTCTGCCTCGGTTAACGGTTGCCACTAAGGAATTTGGGCCCAATATTGCCACATTGTCTGATTTTTCAAGAAGGGTTAGAAAATTGTGTGACAAATCAGACAAAATCAGACTGTTCTTTGAGAAACAATTTTTTTAATTGAAAAAAATTCTATATAGGCCAATCAAAACATGTCCACAGGCCCCCAGTTTGTTATCTCTACAATCTGTCTTCAGGCTCCTGGGCCTGACGGAGGAAGCTGTTTACTCCTACTGGGCCCTAGCATCACCTTCTCCCAAGAGGAACGAGAAACGCTGGGAACAATGGCCATCGCAAGAAAAAGCAATCTATTTTTTAAGGGTAAGACATAGTTCTCATTTACCTTGAATTGCACAAGCTCTGCCATTCAGAGCTAAGTTAACAACGTTAGCTCAAAATACACTTCAAGTTTCCTTTACTTTTTAAAAAGTGTAAGGCTAAAATAGGACTCTAATTTGCCAAATTTCAAACCGGTTCATAATGGTGCAATTCAGGCTTTTTGCATCGTGCTAATGAAAATGGCATACTGACTGGGCATTTCACGCATTCAAAGATGCTGATGCGGCCCTCTAAAAATAAATGAAAAGGAAAGACCCACCCGCCCCCGATAATCAGTTGATTAATCTTCCCACTGAGATGACCAGATATTTTGGTGCTGCGTGGATAGACACAAGACACCCCTTGCAAGGTCAGCCCAGTGAGTTTAGAGAGCACAGATTGGAGTTGATGTTTTATAGCTCCCGGGATAGTATTCAATGCATTTCTATCCCTTTGCAGAGGCAAGAGCTGCTTTTAATCGGAGAGAAACTTTTCCTCTATATGAAAAATCACTCTGCTTCTTCCCACCCTGTTTCCACAAATGCGATTTTTTTCAAACTTCATTTATTTTTACAGTGAGGGAATTTCTAGCTGGAAAACACACTGGAAGTCATTCTGGTCAAATCTCTCACTCAGTGGGGGAAATTCAGGCTAGAGAACCCCCAACAAAGGAGCAGTTGGTGAAATAACTGCTGAGTTCTAAGCAAGCCTCTAAGAGTTGTGACTCTAGGACGGAGAATGGGAAACGTGTGACTTGGCATCCTTCCCTCATCCTTCCCCCAACTTCTCCCCCTTGCACATAATACGAGGAAAGATCCTTGCTGTAAAATCTCACTTATCGTGCTCTGCTCTCTCCTTAGTAATCCTCAGCACCAACAAACACCCAACAGGCTGGCGTCCCAAGCACCGTTCGTGACTCACAAGTATCTGATTATTTAAAGCAGTGAAATATCACATTTGGCACCTCTTCTGAGAGGCAGCTGCTGCGTTTAGCTGGCGTGTGAGCAGTTGGTGGGTCCTGCCCACTGACAGGGCAAGTCAAAAATAGTGCCCACGTCAACCCTCAAAACCGCACGGTGTAGCTGAAATCTCAGAATTTGTGGGGCTAACTTGGCCACGGTAGGCAGTGGAAACCTGGATGAAAGTCAGGCAAATAACCTTCCCAGTTTGCTGGCCTTTTCTGTCCTCCAAAGGGAGAACAAATCACTGGCTTGATAGAATTGGTCAGAATTGCTTGAATCGGTGACAAAGATACAATTTCATCATAAATCAGATGAATTCATTATGGACAAGTAATTTCAAAATAATAAATTATTTCCATTTTTATAGAAAAATAGATTGGCTATGGAAATTAGGTGCATTTTAAAACACTTCATTAAATGTGGTGTAGCATCTCAAATGGTAAGCGTGCCCATGGCTTCTAGAGCTCTTACAGTAATGTTCCGGAAGGTAGCTGTCCTCATTTTCCCTGTATGTGTTCATAACACGGCTCTTCATCCTTGGTCAGTTATATATCATTAAAATACCTTCCAATTTAATGTCTTGTCTTTTCATTTTCTTTCCTGGTAAATTTACATCAAAAAGAAGTACTTAATTTGTTGCAATCAGTTTTATTCATCTTTTCTTGTACATTTTGTTTCTTACGGGTTTTGTTTACGAAATATTACCCATCATAAAGTGAAAAAGCATCAGCTGTCTTTTCTCCTAAAAGGGTTACCATTTTTTCCTTGGAAAAATAAACCAACACTGTTTTATGTGTATGGTGTGAGGTAAGAATCGAATTTCATTGTTCCCCAACATGATACATTGTGAGCATTTATCTTCCGCTGACCTCGAATGCTACCTCTATTGCGAATCAAAATGTCACAAATGTAGGTTCCAGAATTTTGAACTTTATTCACGAGTCAGTTTGTCTACCCCGTATAAACACCACTGAAATAAATACTGCAAATACAGAGTAAGCTGACACTCTGTGGAGCAAATCTCCACGCCAGATTCTTCTTAGGAGAGTTTTGCCCATTCAGCTTTCCCTTAAACTTTTAGAAGCTGCATATCAAGTTTCTCAAAAATTTCTATTGGTGTTTTTACCGATATTGCATTGAATCTCTAGCTTAACTTGCAGAGAACAGGCATCTCACGCTATTAAATGTTCTGAGTCACTAATTGGATTCATTTATTTATTCATTTATTTAATTCTTCCTTAATGTCTTTCAAAAAGTTTTACAATTTTCTCTATAAAAGTCTTATGCAGTACTTGTTAGATTTATTCCTAGGCGCCTTTATACTTTTGTGCTATCGTAAAGATGGCCATTTTTGAATTACATTTTTGTTTTAGATGGTGTATAAAAATTCAGTTAACTTTTGTATGTCTTATAGCCGGACACGTTGTTAAAATCTCTTATTAATTCTAGTAAATCTGAAGAAATTCTGGATGTTTCTGTCTGGGTAACTATTTTCTGCAAATAATGGCAATTTTTTCTTCCTTCTTTATATCTTTTCTTATATTTCTTTTGTAGTATTTTGACAATACTTAATACACTGAAACATAGAAAATAATATTGAACAGAGGGAGTTTTGTTGGTCATTCTTGTCTTCTTCCTAATTTTACAATGCTTCTCTTTTTTTTTTACCACTAATAATGTTTTAAAAACATTTTAATATGTAGCTTTTTTAGGTTAAGAGAGTTTCTTCTATTCCTAGTTTGAAAAATTTTTGTAATAAATGGGTATTGAATTTTATCAGTTTTTTCCAACTTTTGAGAAAATCTATATTTGTTTCTCTTTTGATCTGCTGATGTTGTGAATTTAATTTATATAATGCATTTAAAAAATAAAATATTCTTGAATTTGGGGGGGGAATAAACTATGCATGCAGGATATATGATCTTACTATGCATAATAATTAGATTTCATGTGCCAATATTTTGCTCAGGATTTGTATACCTCCATATACCTAAGTAAGATGATCAGCCTATTATTTTCTTTTCTCATGGTGTTCTTATGTGGTTTTAGAAACAAGATTCTATTCGCTTCCTAAAATGTGTTTAGAGAATATCACTTTATTTTTTTCTATTATTTGGCAGGTGTATAATATTAGAACTATCCCTTGAAACTTTGGCAGAATTCTGCAACTAGTGTTTTCTTTGTGAGAAAATTGAGATGAATTTAATGGTTACAGAAATTTTCATGCTTTCTATTTCTTCTAAAGTCAGTTTAGGTAAAATATGTTTCCAGGAATTTGTATATTTCATTTAACTTTTCGAATCTATTGACATAAGCCTATATACTTGGTATTTTCTTATTACTTTTTGGATCTTTTCTGTATCTGTAACTATAACCCTTTTCTATATTTAATGTTAGACAGTTTTGTCTTCGTTAACTTCAATTAATCTCATCAGATATCTATTCTAGTAATCTTTTCAAAAAAGAACATTTGGTTTTGTCATTCTTCTTTATCTTCGATTTCTTTTTTTTTATTAATTTGTTTCTAATGTAATTATAGTCTTTTTTGTACATTCTCTTGAGGATATTGTGCTACTTTTTTACTCTCTTCTTAGGATGAATAATTAGCTCATAATTTAACTTTTCACAGTAGCAAAAAAAGCTAAACAAGTATTTACGACTAGTAACAATTACAGATATTTTTGCATTGTATTTCTATAGTTGCAGAATCTCAAAATATCGTGTCCATTTATAACTACTTTAAAATTATAGTTATTAGAGCCACCACTAGAAATTATTATTTAATAAAATAACAAAGAAGCACATATATTACTAAATCACAAATTTAAAAAACTACTTTGATAATTATACTTTTAGGTAATTTGTTTTCTTTATACTTTCATGTGTTTTATTTTACGCATTAGGGATCACTGTTATGTAAAGGAAACTATGGGCTTCACCAGATTTCCATAAAGGAAAAAAAAAGTTTAAACTCTCTTTGGTACAACTTAATGCAGGATTCTCGGGTTTAGCTTTCTCACCTTGCCAGGGGCTGACTTCTATATATCAGTGCTTTTATAGGTATTTTCTTTCATGTAACCACACTTTACCATTCCTTGTTTGCTTTCTTTTCTATGACTTTACTTCCCTGGGTTATATTTTTTTAGTTCACTGTTGCCCTTAGGTATTTTTCTTACTTTGTAGCAGATGAATTAAATATTATATTCGGGGCAATTTACTAAAGATCTCACTATATTCTAGAAAAAGGATCCCTCAGACTATGTAGCCCAGTATCCTATTGAATTCGAAGTCTTGTTCAAGATTTCCCAGCTCTTATTAAGCTAAGTTGGGAGAAAGATTTACCGTAATTTATTAAAAATTCTGGCTTCATGTTTATGTTCGAGAAGGACTGTATCCCTCAAAGAACAATTTTCCCCAGTGAGAACTTGTACCTCTTACACATAGAGCCCTGAAGCATTCTTCTCTCACTGCAAAATTCAACATTTGTTAGATGGAAAACTAGTCCTCAGGTTTCAACATCCACTGCTCCCATCCATTTTGATGGGGACATACACTCTTCTCTCTGGTGAGATGGAGGGCATATGAACACCACTGACAATTCTTGAGGGCTCCACCCTCCATCAGGGCTCAGTGGCCACTATCCTCTGTGCCACTCAGTCTTCACACAATGCTTCATAGTGCTCCTAGCCTGATACTGCCATCTCTCAGTGAATTTCCCAATCCCAGTTTTCCCTTAGAATTCATCCAATGGACCAGGAATTGGAATTCTCTCTTTTTTCTAATATTCTATAGTATTCATACCGATTAATTATTCTTACTTATCTTTTAAGATTCCTACCAGTAGAGGAATAAGTCTCTTGACCTATAGAATCTCCTTTCTCTCTCTCCCCGCCACACACACACACACACACACACACACACACCAGAATGAATCGTACATATATATGTGAAGGGCACCACCTCTTTCGTTGATTTATATCAAGGCTGTTCTCTGAATACTATTGAGGCTAATGAGCCACAATTTATTTTTCTTTGCTTCCCAGTAATTCTGCATCTGGTTGCTTGAACTAGTACTTCCCCACCCACTCTACATTTATCAGCCTTAGTTATTATGTTCTATCTAGGCTTTTTCAAATCTCATAGGCAAAACATTTTCTTGTTTTAACTTACATTTCTATGACCAGTGATGTTGAGAATTTTATCTTGCTCGTGACTAAGTTATTCTAACATGAACTCACTCTCCTCTCAAAATGTATGTTATTTTTCAAATCTAGGCCAGATGGTGGCTACTATAATAATTAACTACTTGTTTTCACATAATCTTTTTGGAGGAACTCTAGGAAGTGATTATTTTCAAAGGTGATTAGAGCCGATTTCTATTGCTTTACTGCTCGAATTCTTTTATTGTTTCTGAGTCACTTATTTTAATTATCTAAGGATTAAACTAAATAAATTGAGTGACTGGAAGTAGCTAAATAAGAGCATCAGCTCTTTATGGGGTTGACTGCAGCCTTAGGATATTTTTATAAGACTTCAAAACAGTCATTTGATTTGGCCGGAGCTTCAAACATTTATAGATATTTGAAGGAGGAAGGTCCTTGAGGAGAGTCAGATCCAGTCTTGTTATTTTGTAAATCCAGCAACTCATATCCAGAAATGTCGGCTGATTTACCAATATCACAGAGGAAGTTACTGGAAAATTTCGGATTACAACCCAGATGTCCTGGCTCTTTTTGTACTTATTTATAAACATTTTGCCACCATACAAATTTTTCCAAATTGGAAAAAGAAACTATGACAAATAGTACATTTCATAAAATCAGACAGACTTGATATGTAGACTCCAGGAAATAACAGATTTTCCCTGACCAAGGCTATCAACCTTTCTGATGGCAGGACTTGATTTAATCCATATTCAACTTGGTTTTTGCTTAGTAGTTTCACGTTCTTAAAACAAAAAAATAAGTAGGCTAGAATCAGTTTAGGAAGTGTGTCAGAGAGGCAGCTAGAGACAGGGCTTGATACAGTGATGTTTCTAGTATCTTTTTAAAATAAAGACATTTCAGTGCCAGTTGAAGAAAAAATAGCTCGACTGGAGTTAGTGACTTAATGAGTGACTTTCTTCTGCATAGCATCACACTGAACATGGAATTTAGCTCCTGTACCACTTGCCCCCAAACTCAACCCACACAGAGAATTTGGGAGTATAGTAGATTTAAACACACACACACACACACACACACACACACACACACACACACAAACTGGAGTCTGTTGCAGCTACAAATTTCTACATCAAAGGAGATTATGAACAGCAATCAAGTTGGAAGAAGAGGTGGGTAGGGGACATGTTTTGAAGAGGTTTTTGTGTACAAGCTTACCATCGGGGGTTCGATTGTGTAGTTTTGCTGTTGTGGCTGTGTATTTGTTTTAGTTTTTTGCAGGACCAGGGAGATGTCTGAATCTAAGAAATTTCTTTACCCAGAAGAGCTTGTTGGTCAGCGGGCTAGGAAATGTGCCAACTAGACCTTTCCTGACACAGCATCCAGCACATATCATGTTATGCCTGATTTCTCATCCCGTCTTTCTCTCCTCTCTGTCCCTTCAGCTCTCTTCTCATTGTGTGAAGGGCAGAAAATCTTTTCCTTCTCTCTGATGCCTTGGAACCAGCGTGCCTTCTGTAAACACTTAAATAAAATCCCAGCCAAAGACAGTTCCCTCTATAAGAGCAACTCTAATGCCAGCTGTTTAGGCGATAATATCTTTTGACCATATTATACAATAAGCAAAGAGTCAACTACGAGGGTTTAATGGAGATGCGGAGTCTACCATAGTTCTTAACAGTCTCCAATCTCTGAACAATCTCTAAGCCATAGCACTTAACAATCTTTAAACTCTGCTTATCTTCCTCTACTTGCCTAAATTTATTCCATTTCCGATCAAGTACTTCTCTCTCCATGAAAGTGAACATTCTTTTGCTAGTTCTACCCAATTCTCATCTTGTTCTTAGGCAGTTTTTCTCAGCCTTCCTCTGCACTGAAGAGACTCTTTTTGCCAATTCCCATCTGGCTCCAAATGGCTGTCATCCCTTGCCTAGTGCTCCTATATAAACGAATAATTAATAATCCTCAACATATTCTTCCCTTTCTTTATTCATTGTTTGCAATTTTCAACCCAAGTACCCAAATATCTACTACTGTTCTGTTCCAGAGCCTTGGAGTGAACATGGTGGTCTCCCATTCACATGCTTCCTGTAGTACATTCTGGCAGTAATTGAAAACTCGTACATTGAAAACACTCTGAGTGAAAGTTTTTTCACAGAAAACATGCCAAATAATGAGAATAGAGAACTTTCCTTAAAAATGTCCATGTCTTTGTAATGATTGTATACTCTCTCCCCCCAAATCAAGAAAACAGATTTCATTACCCTTTCAGATCCTATTTTTAAAAAGAAATAGCTACTCTTCATTCTTCCTATGATATCAGAGGCCAACCTCACTCCCTCTGTTTTTCTGCCTCTGATGGAAGTCTCCATTCAACCCATACACAAAACCACATTGCAACAAGGGAATTTAACATCACCGGGAGAATGGTGGGCTCAGTTGTATCTCTTGGTAGGTGAAGACACGTCTGTATAGCTCTTACAAGTGTTCCTGCTTTAATACTCCCCAATAGATTACTTCAGGACTCTTTAGATCCATGACATCGTTTGATTATGACCTCAGTTGTGAAACTAATTTCCAATAATAGGTGTCTTAAAACAGACACTGTTCTCATGAGATAGTTTTTCTCTGTGGTTCCTATTCCTTCTCTCTGCCTTTTCAAAAAACCATTTGGCTGGCCAAAGAAGTAATTTAATTCAGAGGGAGGGGGAAGGCAGGCAGCCAGGAGAGAGGGAGAACAACAGATCAGAAGGCCATAGACTTCATTCTCAGGTGCTGTACAACCTACAAGCATCAGTACAGGAGGCAGCATTATGCTTGATAAATGGGTGTTTTCTAGGAAATACCACTTAGGTTTTGAGAAGGCTGCAGATACCAGTCAGTTGAGGCAGGTATAATATGGATGGAGAGTGGTCCCTAAGGTAAGACGAGGTGTAGAAGGACCTCATGTATCTATCACCTCATGAGATTCTCTAGGTCACAGTTTTCTTTCTTTTCTAGATCTCCAATTATTGAAAATAACATTGGCCCTCTCCTTCTAAAGGAAAGATATTATTTTTACTAAGAAAATATTGGGAAATATTTTTCTGGCCGTTTCATTATTTTCATAGCAACCTTCACAATAACCTATAATTTCAAGGCGACCCATGAACACCCAATACCTAGTCCTTGCAAGTTGGAGCATTTTAGCTCAATATATGCTTAATATCACTAAGCTTGCTGCTACAGATAATTTTTGTTGTTTTTTTGCTTTTTTTTTTTTTTTAGTTTTAGGATCACTTATTAGCCAGGGGCTAAGAAGGAAAAAAAAAAACAAAACAGATGCATTATCTTGAAAAGACAAGAACATGATTGACAAGCAAGAATTGGCCCCCAAGCTAGTTCCAGTCAATTTCCTGAACAAAAGATTCATTCTCAATCTTTCTTCCCACATGAAACAGGCCTAACTGAGGAATTCTTACATAACCCCAAATCTGTAGGACAATTGTAAACAGGAATTAAGGTGTTAACTCCATCAGGATGAGGTTAAAAGTTTTCTGCTTCTACTTGGGTCTTTAAGAATCTTCACTTTTTTTTTTTGCCTTTATTATCAATATTACTTTCCCATCCTTCAGGGTGTGTGTATATATGTATGGCATACACAGAACATAGTATATATAGTGTGTATGCATTTGACATTAACTTAAAATCTTAATGTGCAGGATATTTCAATCCTATCAAGTAATAAGAAACAACCAAATCTGTCTTCAGGCATTGGAAAACTCTGCATTCATTTTTGTAGGTTAAATCATCCCTGTCGCAATAGTCTTTGCACACAGAATATTATTTTCGAAGTAAATACTTGGTTAGGCTCTTAGAGAATCTTACAAATGTCTACACATACCTAAGCTAGTGGAACTCAGAATAAGACTCTCACCAGCCTCTGACTAAGAGTGAAAATCAATGTAAATCACGCAACTTCCTCTCCTAAACGTTTGAATGTAGAAATGCGCGGTTGGAAGAAACTTAGCTCCAAGTGATTCCCTGAATATTCCACAAGTACAAAAAAGTAGGCTGGTAGCAACTCTCCTGCGAATTTCAGCCATGTGGAGAAGAAACCATAACCTCCCACAACTACCACGTTCCATCTCCGTGGGAGCAAGCTCAAAAGCCCTTCCTGCTCCCGATTCTGTGAGTTACCGAGGAAACTGCAGGCCACGTAAATATACTTGGTATTTGAGAGGTATTCCCTGAGGACCTACTCTTCCATTTGTGTTTAACGAGGTCTTTTCATTGACACACACTAAGTAACATAGAAAACTCTAATCAATGGTTCCCTGAATTCATAGATGGCCCTTGTAGTCCAGGAATGTACAATGTCAGTGTCAACAACATGGGAAAATTGGGTACAAACAGCGCTCCCACCTAGCAGGTAACCTGGTGTTTGGAAATGCCTGAGAGTGTCCAGGGATCAGGTAGGTAATGCTTAGATGCAGAAAGTCTTAGAAGCCTCCGAAGAGTTCAATCGTCCTGAGAAGAATGAAGCCAGGGAAACAGTCATTCTCCAATAACAGACTCTGTGCTCTTATGGGCACAGAGTGCCCATAACAGACTCTCCACCCTTATGGGCCTTCACCCCCCTCTTCCTTTCACTCTCCTCTACTTCCTCTCATGCCAAAGTCCCAACTCCTTTGAAGTGCATCCTCCAATGTGGGGTATCCCCCATTCATGCTTTCATTTGTTTCCACAGTGTACAGGGGAAGGGGGAATTTTAGATCCTGAAATCTGAGTATAGAGGGAAGGGAAGAAAGCCTCATGGTTATTTGGGCTTCAACTTGGACATCTGAAGGCCAGTAAGAATTTAGTTACTGCACAGGTAAATCTACTAGGTATATCTCCTATATGTTACATTAAAACTGTCTGTATCCCTCCTAGCTCAAAGCTCCTTTAAAAAACACTTCTATTATCTTAACAGAAGACCATGGAGGAGGGGAAGAGAGAAAAAAAAAAAACGTTACAGGGAGGGAGGGAGGCAAACCATAAGAGACTCTTAAGGACTGAGAACAAACTAAGGGTAGATGGGGGGTGGGGGAGAGGGGAAAGTGGGTGATGGGCAGGGAGGAGGGCACTTGTTGGGATGAGCACTGGGTGTTATATGGAAACCAATTTGACAATAAATTATATTTAAAAAATAATTGAAAAAATAAAAAGCCCTTCTATTACAGCCAGGCAACTAGAAAAGAATGAAGGTAGAGGTGGAAATGAGGAAATCTGTTCCAGCTTAAGTTAAAAAATAAATTTGTAATATTCATTTATCCACATCCCAAAACATCTTCTATCAGAATTTTAACATACAAGTAACTTGAGAAAATCATACAATAATCCCTGCGTACCCATCACCAAACTTCAACAATTATCAAACTTAAATTGTTTTGAAGCAAATCCCAATTGTTGTATCATTTTTCCCATAAAAACGTCAGTATGTACCTCTAAAAACATGACATCATGACCTTTTCTTTGAAAACCATAGCTACAATGGCATTAACCAAAAAAAGATAGCAATAATTCCTCAGTATCATCAAATATCCAATTAGTCTTCAAATTTCTCCAATTGTCTCTTTTTTTTTTTAACAATGCATACATACAAATCAGGATCAAAATGTAGTATACTTGGTTGATAAATCTCTTAAGTCTTCTTGAATATATAAGTTCTCCTATCTTTTGTTATTATTATTATTATTATTATTATTATTACTATTATTATACTTCGTTTGTTGAAGACATGAGACTAGTTGTCCTGTGTATTTGGACCAGTCTAGCTTTTGCTGATTGCATCCTTATGGTCCTTTAGCATGGTCCTCTGCCCGATATATATTGATAGTCTAGCTGGAGGCTAGATTAGATTCAGGGTCTTTCTTTCTTTCTTTCTTTTTTTTCCAAGAAAACCTTAGAAGTGGTCTGTGTACCTTCATTAGAAGGTAAAATACAGACTGAATGTCTCTGTTTTACAATTTACAATCCATTATAATAATTGCCTAGATTCATTCACTGGGGGAAATTCAAAAAGATTTAGGCAAGGCATGTGTATACCCTAGGAACTAAGGACTCAAGAATGAGTAAGACATGGTCTTGCTCAGAAAAACCTTATAGCTGAAGATGTAGGAAACAAGAAACAGGCTGCTATAATGCCAGGCAGACCCTGTCAAGAGCAGGTAAGTCTGTAGTGATGTCAGTTTTATACAAGGGAGCTGAGCTAAGCAGCGTAAGAAGGCATTCCAGGTAAAATCAACACCAGAGAGAACAATTGTGCAGAAGATTACTGGGTGTATGTGGGGAAACCCAGCTACTCTGACCATCAATTTTTTTCAGCTATATAAGAAGGCTGACCTGCATGTTCTTTAAATGCCTTCTGCGTCTAAAGTTCTAGAAATCCGTATACTTAAACCTGTAAGACAGCCAAAATCCTTGCGTATTTGTGAAACAAGAATGTTAGTAGTAAATCAAATGATAACAAAATTCAAACAGTTTGTTACGCGCTGTTGAATTCAGCTTCTTCAACAAAATTTTAATCAGAGGAAGATAAGATATTTGAGACACTTCCGCAAAGGATTTCTGGCTAATTCAGAGGACTTTGGAGTGTGATCACTCCAGTTTTTCACTGAGTTAAGTTTAATGTCAAAACATGATTTTCTAAGCACTCGATGGGCTGTGGGCAGGTGTATAAATTAGAATAATGAACTTTGGAGGGGAAATTTGGAAATAACTGGTAACAATATAGATTTAAATACCTTTTGACCTAGCAGTATGCTTGAAGCAATAAATTCTATACAGATACTCACATAAATATGCCAAGATGGTGATTATAGCCTTGCTTTTAATAGTGGTAAACTGGAAACAATTACAGCTATCAACAGAGGATTGATTTTTAAAATAAAGATTTGTTGCCCCAAAAAAATGATTTGCCACCAAAAAAGAATGGACCACAGCTCTTAGAACTTAAATGAACATCACCTTACAATTGCAGATTAATCTTGTGAAAAAAAGTTTGTTGCTACCTGTAAATCTGTATGTTTGCATGTGTATTTATATTCATAATAGAAAAATGCCTGGAAGTACCAAAACCAAAAAAAATTTTTTACCAGTATTTGCTTTCAGAAGGTGTAACTATAGATTTGCATATAGTGCCTTATTTCTATACTATTTGAATGCTTTATCTGTACCTATTGCTTTGCAAAGTAGGGCAGTAACATTTTTAACGAAGGCTTCTCTTTCCCTTGATAGATTTCCCTCATCCCCTCTCTCCCTCCCTTCTGATTGGATTCTCCCAACGCATAACCTTCCTCTATCTTCTAAACACCCAGAATAAGTCAATAATAAAACCTTTGCTTGATCTTGCATGCTCCCCTGGCTTCTGCCCAGTCTCCCTGCTTCTCCTCACAAACATGTCCGATTTGGAGGCCACACTCACTGCTGCACCACTACAGCTCCCTTTCACTTTTCAACACAACATCGTTGGGTTCCTATCTTCATCACTACACTAAAACTTCCTTGATAAAAGCCAGCAATAGCCTTCTGGATGTCAAATGGTTTCTTTCCTCGAAACCTCTTATTCGGATCATTCCTTGAATGTTCTTCCCTTTGTCCTCTTATTTCCATCCTCTCCCATTCCCTCAGGTATTCTGTCTACCTTCCACACCTTCTCTGTCCCTTCAAGTCACATTACCAGCACGCTCATGTCACTCTATGAAGTACACACACACACACACACACACACACACTCCTCTTATGCCCTCTGTTCTCCACTTCCACACGCTGTAATTTTTCAATTTTTCTTCTTTCCTTTAAAACCAAGCCTCTTGAAGGCTTGCTGTTTCATCATCATCCACCCATTCTTCAGCCCAAAGATGAATTTGTGAAAAAGCAAATGAAGCTGTATGTCAGGACCCCTCATTGTGTGGACCCCTTCTAACACTCTTTATACAGTTTTGAATTCATAATTGTGTATCCTTTTTCTTATAATGAAGTCCCCAAACAGTACAGCTGAAGACTACCCATAATTTGGGCCTGTTCATGCTTCAGTGCATTAAAAACTGGCTTCTAATGTAACCATTCCTCTGAACTACTGTGACACATCTCAATTAATTCTTAATTGATAAATCCATATGTAATTGTTAGTCTGTCTGACTTCTTTGAGATTTTGTCACAAGGAGTTAACTATCTCTTCTTTCTTAAAGCTGCCCTTTGTTTTAACTTCCATTCTTCCCTGGATCTTTAAACATCACTTGAATCTCCTCATTCTCCTTCTCTCCTTGCCTGCCCACTCCTACATTTTAATCAATCATCAGTCCTGTCGAGTGTACTTCTAAAAGTGTACTTCCTCTGTGTTTATTCCATTGTCATTCAGACTTGCTCTTGGCTTCTACTCTCAAAAGATCCAATCTCTGTAATTATGTCATCTCTCTGCCTTCACCTACCCCCACTTTTAAAATTCTGACAGGTGGCCCGTAGCTTAATGATGAAATTCAAACTCTTCACAATGACATATAAAGCCTTCCCTGGCATATTTTCTCCTTTTCCAGGCTCATCTCAAAACATGGCTCAATAAGTACTCTAAGCTCCAGCCAGAATACTTGCTGTTCCCAGAAGGCACACGTGTGCTTTGGACCTACTTCCTCCATTGTCTAAAGAATGATTTCCCATTTTCTTCTGTGCTCCCGGCCATCATTCTATCTAACTCCTACTTGATTTTTAGTATCAGCTTAAGAATCATTCCCTGAGAACCCTCTTTTGTTTTTGAAGTTTAATTATTATTATTCATATTTGAGCGAGAGAGAAAGAGTGCAGGGGAGGGGTAGACAGAGAGGGAGACAGAGAATCCCAAGCAGGATCTGTGCTGTCGGCACAGAGCCCAATGTGGGGCTCGAACCCACAAGCTGTGAGATCATGACCTGAGCTGAAACCAAGAGTCAGACACTTAACCAACTGAACCATGCAGGCACCCCCGACTACCCTCTTTTAAATGCAGCTGGTACTACTTACATATGTTGGAATAGCATTCTGTTGTCTCTATTATGGTATTCACCAAAGTGGATTGTAATTGCTGATTTAGCTGTCTGCTTCCCCTATTAGGAACATTCTTTAAGGACAAGGAATATGCTCAACTCATTCTGTACGCTTAGTACAAAAAGTACTGCTTGGGACATAGTAGGCTCTTGACAAATGTTTGTGAAATAAATGAGTAAACAAATTAATGAATGTTCAATACTCTTCAGTAGGATCAGCTTAGGAGTCTTTTCCTTCCTTCCATATTTTTGTGCCTAAACCTTCTTTTAAACTTTAATAATAAGTTGGATATCCTATTTTCTGTCTGAAATGAAGTGACTGGTTTCATTCTTTTTTAATATGTTATGTTCATGAAATATTTCTTTTCATCAATCTAATCAATATTTATCCAGTGCCACATGGTACATGTATTAGGGTCTTTGGGGTTCCCAAACTATGAAGAACCAGGCAATGAAAGATGTTCTTACCAATCATGTTAATATCCTCTGTGATTATCAGCCACACTTTCAAGTTTGAAGAGAATTTATTCACAGTGAAAGAATCAAAGATAGCACAAGTAAGTAAAATATCCATGAAGGTCTAATTTCAACAAGTATCAGTGCATAGATTGACAGTGAGCAACAAAGGTAGGGTATTGCAATAAGAACTCTGAAAGCCAGAATTCATGACCCTCAGTTGTTTTTCATCTAGAAATTTAAAAAATAATTCCTTAGCCTGCTGTTGACTTCACGCACTCCCACCTCACTGGAGACTTAAGGCACCCAGAAAAGCATAACATTTGGAGACATCACAGGATAAGAGGGGATGGAGGTAAAGGCAAAAGAAAACAAATGAAACGTTTGATGATATCAGGATATTAACAAGGCATATATTATAAATAGGAAAAAAATAGCTGGGATTCATTCTCCCAAATGAAGCAGTTGATGGACTTTCTCTTCCTTCTCTACCCCTATGAAGCACAATGATCATGATTATGAAGATTCACGGGAGAGGGGGCTTGGGAGTCTTTTCCTCTTTAATGTTTACTTTCTCATTCTCTTTTTCTCAGAGGGTGCCTTTAGCTCATGAAGGAACTGTATCTCTAAAGAGCACAGATTGGTCCAGATTAGAGTCCAGAAAAAAGGAAAAGAAACAAGTAACCATGTACTAGGATTACTCTACATTATTCTTGGTCTCAGGCTCACAGGGTGAACTTAAGGGCACTTGTAGATGTTCTTCCAGCTTAACTTGCCTAATTAACTTGAATGGGAAAATAGCCAAGAATTCAGGGGTGGCATTCTGATCTAGAGTAAATACTGTTCACCTTGACAAAATTCTCCAAAACAAATATAACTACAGATATTCATTCATGCCTTCAGCAAATATTTACTAAATCTCTATTATGAACCAGGCGCTGTCCTAGGTACTGAAAACACAGAAATGGGCAAAATATACAAAAGTAATACAGAGAAGGGGATGGAGAGTGTTAAGCAGAGTTGGTTATTTAAAATAGGTTGGATATGGAAGGCCTCACTGAAAAGATGACATTTGACTAAGACTGGAAAGAGATGAGGGAGTGAGTCACGGAAATATCTGGGAAAAGAGGCAATGAGCCATGGCATCTGGGAGATAAACTTTCCAGGGAAAGAGAACAACTGGTGTCAACCTCCTGAGAAAGTAAAATTTTAGAGGAACAAGGGTTTTAGAGGATTAAGGATGTGAGTCACTTGGCTGGATTCCAAAGTATGAAAGAAGAAATAAGAGAAGGCCAGAGAGCTACGTTAAGAGTAAATCATGTAGGGTGTTGAGACCAGAGGCAGGCAGTAGCCCTTACTCTGGATGAGATGGCAAACCACCCAAGGGTTTCCAGCAGACAAGTGGCATGATGTGACATGAGTATTAAAGAGTGTATGTAGATTCTGTGTATGCATGCTAAGAGTACATTTTCCACAATAAATGCGTTCCTTTAAGAACTGTTAAGTTACATTTTCAAAAGTCAAATATTGTTTACATTAATTAGAGGATAGCAATTTTAATTAAATCACTTCACCCTACAGATGCTACCGTAAAATTCAGAAAATGGGACGCTCCAAGGACAAATATCCAGGTTTTTGTTTTTAACAACAAATTGGGAATCTTCATATTAACTTGAAAATTTTCTGAGACAATTGGGGATATCTGAACACTGGACACTGGTGATGTTAAAGAATTATTGTTAGTTTTTGGCTTACAACTTTTCAAAAGCTCTTATCTTTTAGAGATAAATACTAAGATGTTCATAGATTAAATTACGGAATGGCTGGGATCTGCTTCAAAACAATGTATGTGGTAAGGGTGGGAGACTGGGTGAGGGAATTAGATGAAATGAGATGGGCCACGGGGTAAGTGTAGAAGCTGAGTGACAGGTACACAGGGGTTCATTTTGCCATTATCTTTGCTTTTATACTTGTTTCAAAATTTCCATAGTACAAATTCTAAAGATAGAATCAATAGGATCATTTTATAAAATGAAAAATAACCTAGTTCAAAAGAAATGCATGTTGGACACTTGAAATTTGATGTAAAAAAACAATGATGTTTAAAGAAAATCCCCATCCATTCATATCTGTGATTTTCGAAGAATCTTATATCTATTTTTAAGGAGTTCAGTGTGGCATGGTGGACAGGGCATGGACTGGGACAAGAAAGGCAGGCACAGTAGGTTCCTCTTTGCCTCGAACTGACTTTGTGTCCCTGAGCTAGTGACACAAGGACCATGGAGTTCTGTTTCCTCCTCTAAAATAATAAAAAACTTAGACCAGATGATGACTCAGTTTCTTTCAAATCTAAGACACAATCTTTGCAATGGTTCATTTACATTAATTTCAATTTTAGTGACTGCCTTAGAGCAAACATATGTTACCAAAGGGTGAAATCCAAGGGAATCAAACTAGAATCCTGACAGATCCAAAAATCTGCCTGAAAATCACGTTGATTCCATTATTTCAATGATTCCAGATTATTCTTACAACAAAGCTAAATAATATTTTTTTTATTTTTTATTTTTATTTTTGATAGAGAGACAGACAGAGTGTGAGCAGGGGAGAGTCAGAGAGAGAGGGAGACACAATCTGAAGCAGGCCCCAGGCTCCGAGTTGTCAGCACAGAGCCCGACGCGGGGCTTGAACTCACGAACCGTGAGATCATGACCTGAGCTGAAGTCAGATGCTTAACTGACTGAGCCACCCAGGCACCCCCAAAGCTAAATAATAAAATGTAGAGAATAATTCTCTTTAGCTGGAGTCTGAATACTTTTTTCTGTAAAAGGCCAGATAGAAAATATCTTAGGTGTTGCTGCCCATAAGGTCTTTGTCAGAATATCTCAACTTTGCTGTTATTATGCAAAAGCAGCCATATAGAATGCATAAATAAATGGGGAGGCTATGTTCCAAGACACTTTATTTACCAAACAAGCAACAGGCGGCATTGGGCCCACAGGCCATAGTTTGCTGGTCCTATCTACTTAGTATAATCAGATATTAGTATAAAAATCTTAATATAATCAGATAATATGGGGATAGTAAGTCATATTCATGTGTTCCATGTTTTCTTCATTCTGACTTTCTGTAACCTGACGGTAACAGTGAGTAATAATGTGACCCAATGCTGTCTATTTTTATATCCCAAGTCCGTCTCTTTCCGTCATCTCCACTGCTTTCCCTCTAGTGCCAACCCCAACATCTCTTGCTTAGATTACAAGCATAACTTGTTTTATTGTGCTTCATGTTATTGTGCTTTGCAGACACTGCGATTTTCACCAACTGAAGGTTTGTGGCAACCCTGCATCCAACAAGTCAGTCGGTACCATTTTTCCAACAGCATTCACTCACTTTGTGTCTGTGTCATGTTTTGGTCATTCTTGGGAGTATTTTTACAGTAGGTGGCTTCCCACTTTGTACTGAGGCATCTTTAAGTCTAGCCATCTCGAAGATAAAAGATTGTGGGGAGAAAAGTCAACTTGATATTTGAGATAAAGTTGGAGGCACATGGCGCCTCCCCTCCCATTTCATTGGCTTGCACTTAGCCACATGGCTGCACCTGGATGCAAGGAATGCTGGGAAGTGTAGCTGTTGCCTGGGCGGACCCTTCCCAGGACTACTCTACTAGAGTAGGAGCACAGATTTTTGTTGGATACCTAACCATCTCTGCCAGAGCACCCATTCCTAAACTAAGCGTCACCATATTCAACTGCCAGCCAGCTTTGAATGTGATAGTCACAGGACTAATGCCACAGAATAAATACAACCATACGAGCAATTTTCACAAAATCTATGGCAATAAACATTTAATACAATCAAGAATGTTTGATAGAAATCTTTAGATTCACTACCAATTCTCACATTTTTCCTTTCTGTACCTAAACCCAGGACTTTCTACATCATATCAATCATTCCTCACCTGAATTTACCTAAAATCCCATCACTATTTTGTTTCAGACCACCAATTTTTTTCTCCACATTCTATTTTTTCTCTGACCAGCTAAGGAGTCATTCATGTGATTGTGTAGATTCATTGCTCATCCTGCTACCCTGATGTGCCTTTCTAAAACCTACCCAAGATTTAATATGGAAAAGTCACAATTTGTGCCTAAAATATTCACAATATAACTATTATATACATGTGTGTGTGTGTGTGTGTGTGTGTGTGTGTGTGTGTGTGTGTGTATGAATTACCAAAATATTTTTAAAGTCCACCTCTGGGTGTTGGGAAAATACATAAATTTTATGTTACTCCTTTTACTATCTATATTCTTAATACTTTGCTTATATTTTATGAGCAAAAATAAAATAAAATAAATTTCCAATCAACCTTAAGGCCTTTGTATATTTCTCCTTACCCAATTCCCAAGGCCTCATTTGAGTTTTGTTCTGCTTTTGCTGTATTTTTTAAAAACTTTTATTTATTTCTGAGAGAGCACAAGCAGGGGAGGGGCAGAGAGAGGGGGAACAGAGGATCCAAAGCAGGCTCTGCACTGACAGCAGCAAGCCTGATGTGGGGCTTGAACTCACGAACCGTGAGATCATGACTTGAGCAGAAGTTGAATGCTCAACTGACCGAGCCACCCAGGCGCCCCTGCTTTTGCTATATTTTTAAGAAACTTCATTTCTTGAAAGAGAGGAAAGTAGCTTCTGAAAATCTGCATATTGTGTCTTTTCCTTTCATCATGTAACATGCTTGCCTGGTAAAGAGCTTTAACATAAAAAAAGATAGATTTTTATAGCTACAAGTCCAACATAGAACGGGACATTGAACAAGATTTTAGTTGGTCCCATTATATCACTGTGAAAATTTTAACTATAAACGATTCAGGAACCTCATTTTAAGTAACAGCTTCTAACTCCTCTCTCTAATTTTCTCAGAACTGCTAAAAAGAAGCAAGACTGAAAAAGTTTATCTTTTCATTTCGCCTTCACTCAAGGGATCGTGGCTGTTGCCAAATATCAGACAACAGAGAGAAAGAAAAAGCCAAAGGAATAAAAATATCTAACAAATGGACAATGGCCTCTGAGTGATGGAAAATTCACATTATGTGGCACTTGGTGTCACACAGGTCTTAGGCTAAACAACAAATTACTGAACCATAAGAAGCTATTTCTCTGTGTTCTTCCCAGGCCCTACAAACAGTAGACAAATGAGTCCCCAAATTCAAGAATGCATCGGTCTTAGTTCATCCACCAAATATTGGGAAGGAATGTTGCCCTTCCCAAAGTGAAGAATCTCAACATGTAAACAAAAGTGAAATGTCATTCTGATGTCACTACAAGGATCCATATAGACTTTGATTCCTTTGACAAACCCACATAGTACAGGACCCCTTCCACACTTCCATGCCATGGAGGCAAGAGTGCTGTTCCCACTCCCTAACCTCCCTGTAAATACAGCTCTCCAGAGCAAGCCAAAGTCCTTCCACCCAGAATTCTCTCTCTTTCTCTCCCTCCCACCCCCCGGTCTCTCTCTCTCTCTCTCTCTCACACACACATACGTGCATGTCATTTGTGGGTTCTATTATGAGTCTCACGTAAAAATTTGATATTTGTTTTAACACCACAGCCTGCATCCCCAGAATTGCTCTACTCTGTACTCGTTCAATCAATTCTAATTTTTCCAGATCATTTAAATCCTTTCTATTGTCTTACTCTTGCTGAATAACAATCACTCTGTCTGTACTGTCATCGTTTAGTGCCTGAATATGAAAGCCCTTTTCTGACAAAAATTTTCCATCTCTTCTGTCTTCGCATCGTGGCACGGCATGGCACGCTCCAGCGCCCTGACTGCCATGGGATCCCCAATCACACTTAAACATGTCTACCTAAAAGTGACATGGACAATAATATTTTCTAATGAAATCAGATTCCCTACACTGATTTCTTTGTTTTCTTTCCCCAGCAATGAAATATCACTGTGTGGTTACACAAGTGGAACTGTACCTTGAGTATTTCTATGCAAATTAGAACAAGTACTTGCTGATGTGCACACAGGCACAGAAACACACACAGAGACTTGTAATGAGGTAAGTGTGTAGTAGGAGTGGATCAGAGGGACTTAGATGACTGCAGAGAGGAAATATTGACTCCAGATGACTAAGTCAACATAAAGTGTGAGGAACTCACCTCAGAACCCAGTCAAACTTCATTGCAAAGAATAATACCTTCCAATAGCGTGCCTTCACTGACACTCCTGTTCTCTTTCTCGCTTTTCCTCACTATGTATACCTACATGTGCACACTTCCCCTCATCCCTAGTCTACACAGCTAATCACCCAGTGGTAATTGCGATCTGACTGTTACTAAGCTAGGATAGTCATAGATCCCATGTTCATGTAGAAATTGCAACCATACTATTAGATAATTATTATTTTCCTATTTTAGTGATGATGATAAAGGCACAGGACTGCTGTGACTTGGCTATGGTTGTATTCCTCGACCTATACCACAACTCCTGACAAGCAGCCCCTCTCACTCGGCTTCAGCTCTCATCATGTGCTGGTGGCCATTCCTTCCAGTTGCCGCCATAAGCCAAAGAAAGGTATGGGGGCCTCTGACTTTTGTTAGTCGTAGATGCTCCATCATTGCTTGTCGAATCTCTTAGCCCTGCCTGTTCTTCTTCATGAATAAATAGCCCCTTCATGAAACTCTCCTCATTACCAAGTCAAAGAAGCAGAGACTTTATTCAACAGCACAAAGGTAAACATAAGAAAGATGATGCAATCAACTAAAAGATGGGTACAGAAGATAAAGAGGAAGGAAGGGAAAAGAGGAAATATCCTAATTTTGTCTTTGTTTCCAGTAAGGCATTAGTGGAGACCATCTAAAACCAAGCATTAAAACATTCTTATAGAGTTGTAAGGATAATTTCTCGAGCAAAAACAAAAATACTCATACACAACAGTCTGAACAAATAGGCCATACAGTGAAACAAGTTTTTAAAATAGAGTAACTTAAGACAAACATGGGACCAAACCTATTTGTCATATGACAATGTACTGAACTTGACAGCAAAAAAAAGAGAAGTTTCTACTGATCACAAAGCCTTCTGTTGGCCCAAGAAAATCACAAGGCAAGCCCAGATTCAGGGGTGTGAAAGTCACTTTATCCACTGATGAGAACCACAAGGTCCCATTGCAAATCATGTGGATAGAGACAGAGGGGAGCAGTTAGGATCACTGGCCCATCAACCTACCACATAACTCATTCACCAAATTGCTTTCCACAGAAGTAACAATTTACCTTTCCCTCAACAATGTGTCAGAAGTGATTTCACCACAGATGGTATTTTGTTTCCTTTGGGGTTTATTTGTTGTTTTTAGAGGTTTGTTTTTGTAATCTTGTTCACTTTTGTTTTGCACTTTTATCATAAGGTATATTTCTAAGAATTTTCCCTTTTCAATGATTTCTGAATATTAATTTATGTCTCTCTATACTATTAAATTCTCTTATTGTTTGGGTAGTTTTTCAACATGGATTTTCCAAGCATACTGTCATGTCATCAGATAACAATTGTACACCTCCCTTCTGATGTTTTTATATCAAGTCCGATGTTTTATGCCTCCGTCCAATTGTGTAAGCTAATATTCCCCAGAACATTGTTAATAATAATGATGCTAATGCAGATATTTGCTTTACTGTTGGCTTTAATGAGAATGTTTTCTAATGTTTCTTAATTAAGAACTTGCTGGCTCTGAGATGAGATGGATATATTTTATCATCTTAAAAGCTTTGACAACTTTCCATAATCTGATAGTTCCTAAGGTGTAGGACTATAATGTGTTTGAAAATCCTTCATGAATAACTCTCAGGGAAAAAAACATCAGAAAATAATCTGCTTCTTGAAACCCTCAGAAAATAATCTCAACTGTACAAAAGAATCATATGCAAAGATTTTTAGCACTGTGTAGATGGCAGTAGGACAACCTACTGCCATAAAGTAGAGGTATGACTCAATGAACCAATGGTTAATGATGCTACCAAGCAGACGCAACACAACAGTCATTAAGACATATATTTAAGAAATATGTAATATTCATTATTCAATTAAAAATATAAATTACCTTGTTAAGCATAAATACTCAAAAATATGCACAGAAAAAATACAACACATGGATAATTGTGTAGCTTTAAATAATATAACTATGTTTAATCTTTTTTCCTACTTTTCTGTACTTTGAAACTTCAGTGAGAATTAGAAAATAAACAGTAAAAAAATAGCATCGTTTAGTGCCTGGCAGGGAACCCGGTATCAACAAGGAGGCCAAGCATGGACTCCACCCCAACACTCTGAAGACACATCGGTTTTAGATTCAAGCAAAAAAAGTGCAACCAACTGTTTGACAAATGCTATAGTCAGTCAATTCAGTCAGTTAATTAGTTGGACTGATTTTTTTTTCCAAAATTAGTTGGCAAGAGCTATAATATAATTAGGCATACTAACTAGATATTTTTGCCTTTCATACACTCGGTTGCAGAACAAGGCTACAGAGGAGGGGATTCTTTTGCATCAGAAACCAGAGCCACAGTTACAGTGAGTGTCTGCTTGTGTCCATTTGGTGATATGGGGGAAGAGTGTAACCAAGTGTATATATTTACACTCTCTTCCTTAAATGCATAAACATACTTCTATTTATTTGACCACTTCTTCCTCTCCCACACCATACACTATAATTATCTAATGTAAGCATTACATTTCTGCCTTTTTTTCCCTAGTTCTATGTATCTTTGAGGGGCAATTTATCACGGTAAGGGAGACGGAAGTACAGAAAAGACTGGCCTCACGACTTACCTAAAGAGGATGCTTTGAACCTCATCCATGGTTACCACTGCTCTAGCTTCAGAGCTCCAGACGGAATCCTGGAAGTGGCAGGAGTTTTGTCCATCCCCACCTCTCACATTGCATTTGACTCCATTACTTTTTCTTCTTTTCCTCTCGATTTTAGTCCCTTTGTAACAGGTTGCACCTAAACACTGAAAATCATGCCATGTCAAAATGATTAAACATAGTCATTCAATCAAGATAGGTTGCTCAACTGTCTGCCACACATCAGCTTCGTGTCTGCCCTTCTCGTTCCTTATGCCAAAATCTTCAAAGATTTTTCTCGATAAAATTTGTAGGTCTCCTGCTCCAGTTTTCATTTTCACATTGCTCTTAATATTGGCAGCTTGTCTTTCTATTATCTTTCAACTGAATATTTTTATAAATTAGTCAGTGCTTTTTATATTAACAAGCTGACAGCTCTTTCTGTGTATAATACTTTGCTGACATGAATAGAACTTTGATTTGACGTTGACGGACAAATCTGTACCATTGGTGGATTTCGAAATGTATTTCTTTACAGAAACATCACTCAATGATAGCCATGAAGTTACTAGTATGATTGAGTTTGTGTCCGCAAAATTCAGCCATTGACCCAGGCAGAACTTTAGGGTACTAGATAATCGTCAACTAGTTAATAAAAATATATAACATCTACATGCCATTTACAGCATACTTTCTCATTCATACCTTATTCTATCTTTCAAATGACCCTGATAGTGATGTATTATTGTTGCTAGTAGCACATGACAGCAAAAGAACCCAAGGTCAAAAGAGGTGGAGTAGCTGCTTTCCAGAGTCAGTTAATGAACGACAGAAAAGATATTATTGTTCCATCAAATTCTTATCATCATCAATGGGCAGTGACACCTGCTCCCATAAAGTAAGTCTGTTACATGTTAATAACACCAACATTATCCTGCCACTGTATCAAGGCTACTGACTGGTCTACCATGAATATTTTTAATTCCCTCTTCTAATCTATTTTGTATGTGTGTTGTGTTTGCTTCGTTGAGATCAAACTATATGGATGTGTCACTTACCTCTTTTTCATGTAAACTATGACATGTGCTCTTTACAAACATCATTTTAAATGTATCCATACTTGTTCATCTCATGTCATTGAACCGTATCTTTATTGTTAATCATTCAAGCTTCTTCTAAATGCAGGCATGGGTGTGTTTCCAGCATCATTTTTATGCACGAGGCATTTCACCTTACGTTCTCAGATAAATTTCTATCAGTGAATGGAAGACTACTAATATTTTTTAGGTTCTCAGTACACTTTGGAATGCTTTCCAAAGGCTGTGTGATTTACATTCCCACAGTAGTATATGGGAAAATACTCTTGCCAGTATGAAGTGATTTACATTTTACAATTTTAGAGAAGTTCATAGTCAAGCTTTGTATTTTAGTGTTTTAATTGACACCTTATTTATTCATGATTTAACATTTTCCCATTTTCAGCCACTTTGCCGTTTGTATTTCCACTATTATAAACTGTTTGTTGACCACTTTTTTTTTTAATTTTAGTGTCTTAATCTAAATATGCAACTAATACATGTGTGTCTTGCATAAGTTTTGTATATTAAACATTTTAACCTTTTGTCTTTAATATGTATTGTAAATATTCTCCAAATGTGTAGGCTGCTTAGTAAACTGGTCTTTAATTTTGAGCAACAGTTTTAAAAAACACGTTTAATTATAGTGAAATCTACTATCATTGCCAAAGTAATTTCTTTCTATGCTTTCCAAAATAGAAGATGCCCATAGAGATATTGATAAATATTTATTTGTTTGTTTCTGGACTTTTATGGTTTGACATTTTATTAAACCTACTACTTTAAAAATTTCAATGAATATATTCTAGTGATATTGACTTGCACTGGCTAATCATTTAACAACTGATATTGATTAATCAACAGTCTTAGTATTATTGTATGACCCACAGATCATTTATTGCTTTGTGATGTTTAATTATCATATAATCATCCTTTTTATTAAAAAATCTTTTTCTGGTCCATTTATTTTGTCATTTTGTTTAGTTTAATGCCATTTTATAATTTAAACTATTATAGCATTATAAAGACATTAATATCTGAAGAATCTATTCCCTGTTCTGTACTTTCATTTTCAAATATTCTTATTTTATTCATACCTCAGGAAAATGTTCATTCCACCTTCCTTTACATTTTCAGACTCTAAGAAAATCCAAAAATATGAAGTAATTTGTGATTTTATGTATTTTTCTCTGAGAATCCTCTCATGTTTCTCAGTAGGTTTTGCAGGATTCTTTATTAGATTTTGCTAATATCTATTACTTTTTTCTTAAAAATATGGGAATAAATAGGCACACTTGCTCTAGGACTCTGCAGTGCATTTTATTTCTAAATTTAAATAGTTTTCTACCATGAAAGTGACACATGGATGCAGCTGGAAAATGCAAACACTACAAAAAATTTTTTTCAATCTCACCTCACAGATGTAATTACTATTTTTTTTAATGTTTATTTATTTTTGAGGGAGAAAGAGCATATGAGCTGGGGAGAGGCAGAAAGAGAAGGAGACAGAAAATCCAAAGTAGGCTCCAAGCTCCGTACTGTCAGCACAAAACCCAATAATGGGCTTGAACCTGTGAACTGTGAGATCATGACCTGAACCAAAGTCGGACACTCAACTGAATGAGCCACCCAGGTGCCCCTAGGTGTGATTACTATTAAACACTTGTAAGTATCATGCCCCAAATTTTCTACATAATGCATGTATGTTTAAACACACACACACACACACACACACACACACACACACACACACACACATTTTGGAAGCCTTGCACACATGGTGTTGTCATTTTGATTTTCTCATTTTGCAATATCCCTTGCTGATTGTTTTGAAATGTATTAAACTGATTTCTATTAATTTCTTTTTCATTTTTGAGCACCTATGTGGGAAATTCATGAATCTGAAATATGGACTTGTTGGGTGAAAGGATAGGTACATTTTTAAAATTTTGAAATACTCTATCAACCTCCCTCTGAAGAATCTCCACCAGTTTTGTACCCTACAAAACAATGCAGGAAAGATAGGCTATATCTTCCACAACAAGGTATATTATAAACCTTATACCTAACTATTTTAATTTGCTTCTCTTTAATCCAGAGTGATTTTGAGCCTTTTTCAAGAGACTATAAGGCACATGTATTTCTTTATGAAACTTCATCATGGGTTTTGCCAATTATTTCTATTGAGTAGCTTATTTAGTTTTTTTTTTTAATTTCTTTTAATGTTTATTTATTTTTTGAGAGACAGCGAGAGAGACAGCATGAGCAGAGAGGGGCAGAGAGAGAGGGAGACCCATAATCGGAAGCAGGCTCCAGGCTCTGAGAGGTCAGCACAGAGCCCGACGCGGGGCTCGAACTCACGAGCCGTGAGATCATGACCTGGGCCGAACTCGGACACTCAACCGACTGAGCCACCCAGGTGCCCCGCTTATCTAGTTTTTATTAGTAAGAACATAAATGAGGTTTTAGCTGTTATTAAATACATGTTTGAGTGTGGCTTTTGATTTTATTACATGTTTTTGAGTGCATTTTTAAAGTTTTAGTTAAAATTCAGCCATCATTTCATTTACACTTTCTGAGTTCTGTTATTGATTCAGGAAAGCTATACTCATAATAATATTATTCTTTAACTTAATCTTCTTTAAGTCGTTTTACAGTTTCATTTTACTTTATCATCTAATATGATACCATTTCACAGGCGAGGAAAATACAGCAATAATTTGCCTGCGGTCACAGAGTTATGAGTGATAAAACCAGGGAGTGAATTCAGTTTGCTTGACACCAGAGTTTAATCAATACAATACGTCTATTCATGTCCTAAGGCCAAATGTATTTAATTACTCTCGCTTTCTTATCACCCCATTACTCTTATTTTTGAAGAATTTTTCTGACTATTTCCTCAGGATTATTTTTTCAGTACACATGGAAACAAACTGTCAAATTCCGTCCAACACCCCACCACACTGCCTCTTTCCAAATTGCGACATTCAGCATCATCACACTGAAGGTCTAGGTTAATGTACGAGAACTTGAACTCTTTACTGAGTTTTCCAATCTGAGAAAATGTCTTTCCATTGACTCAAATCTTCTTGTTTGTCCCTGAGTAAAACTTTCTTTGTATACATTCAATAAATTTCTTGACATTTTTGTTGACATTTTTTCCTACTGTCAACGAGAGATTTGATTTCATGACATTTTCCAATTGCTGTTTTGCATACTAAAATGTGTTCATCTTTCATTTTTTTGTGATTCACCTTACTAAATCCTCTCGTTGTTTTAGGTAGTTTTTCATTACAACCTCTCCAGTTTTCCATATAAATTGTCATCTCAACTGCCAATAGCAAGAGTTGCCTGTTCCATTAGAATGTTTATATTTCTCGTTTCAATAAAATTCTTTAGGATTTCCAAAAAATATTAAATATTACAAGTTCCAGTGCATACCATTGTCTTGTTCCTGACTTTCATGAGAATTCTTCAAGTTTTTTATTAGTTTAGATTTTTAAGAGAACGTTTTTCATAGAATCCTGTAAAATTGGGTTTTATTTTTATACAACAGATACATTTCCAAAGAAATCTGCATTTCCCCAAGAAGGATGTATCTATATAATTTTTTAAATATGTATTTAAAACACAATGCTCTCTCACTTCTAGCAAAAGACAATACTTTTAGTTTGTTATAGTCCAGTCATTTTTCAATCTAAATTTTCTCTAAACTATTATTTTGAGAAATTGATTTTGGTTCAATCGGGCTGTTTAAGCCCTTGAATACTTTGTGATATCCCTATATTAAAACTTAGTAAAAGGTTCGGAACAATTTAACTTTGTACTCACTTTGATCTCTTATCTTATCACCTCTTTGAAGAAGTTTTAATAAAATTATTTTAAAGTAAAGAATTAATTTCACACATCACGGACAAGACGTCTCAAGTTGTCCTGATCTTTTTCTTTTTAAAAAGAGGGTACGTAACAAGTCAGAATATATGAATACGAAGACTTTGAAAGACATACAATCTGCTGGCGGTTTTTCTTAGCCTTAAAAAACTTGGCCCTGGCTTTCCATCACTGTAAGAAAAAATGATGAACAAATGAAAGGCTCTTTGCTTAAAAGTTAAAAGTTATTGCTGGGATAGGGGCATGTGTACCCCAATGTTTATAGCAGCACTTTCAACAATAGCCAAATTATGGAAAGAGCCTAAATGTCCATCAACTGATGAATGGATAAAGAAGATGTGGTTTATATATTCCATGGAATACTACTTGGCAATAAGAATGAAATTTGGCCATTTGCACCAATGTGGATGGAACTGGAAGGTATTATGCTGAGTGAAATAAGTCAGTCAGAGAAGGACAGGTATCATATGTTTTCACTCATATGTGGATCTTGAGAAACTGAACACAAGAACTTGGGGGAAAGGAAGGGAAAAAAGATACAAACAGAGAGGGAGGAAGGCAAACCACAAGAGACTCTTAAATACAGAGAACAAATTAAGGATGGATGGGGGGTGGGGGAAAAGGGCAAAGCAGGTGATGGGCATTGAGGAGGGCGCTTGTTGGGATGAGCACTGGGTGTTGTATGTAAGCCAATTTGACAATAAATAATATTCATTAAAAAAAGAAATGAAAAATATGTACTTCAAAGAAAAAAAAACAACACAAGTCATTGCCGGGGCACCTGGGTGGCTCAGGTGGCTAAGCATCCAACTATTGATTTCAGGGCAGGTCACTGTCTCAGGTTTCAATGGATCAAGCCCGGCATTGGGCTCTGGCTGGAAGCATGGAGCCTGCTTGTATTCTCTCTCCCCCCTCTCTCTGACCCTCCCCCCACTCACACACACTGTCTCTCTCTCTCTCTCTCTGTGAAAGTAAATAAGTAAGCATTAAAAAAAAAGTTATTGCTGGCCTCAGCATACTGTTATGATCAAATGGATCCAAACACCCAGCGGGCAGAGGATAGGCAGGCAGTAACAGGGTGGGTGACTGCCTTTAGCAAAACATGGCAAAATAGTGACTTATCTTCCTGTGAAGCATTTTTGTTACTTCAGTTTCCAGGGAGAACAAGAAAGAACATGGCAAGTTTGAGTGCAGTTGGATGATTTCAAAAAGGTGTCCTAATTGGTTCCCATGTTTATTAAGTGGAGCCTACCAAAATAAAATACCGCAGGCCATTTGACTTAAACAACGGAAGTTATTTTCTCATAGTTCGGAAAGCTCAAAGTCCAAGATCAAGGTGCCAGCACGATCAGTTTCTTGTAAGGGTTCTCTTTCCGGATTGCAGACAGCCTCTTCTCTTTCTGTCCTCACCGGACAGTGAGGAGACAGACAGCAAGCTCTCTGGTGTCTCTTCTTATACAATTCTTTTTTTTTTTAATGTTCATTTATTTATTTCGAGACAGACAGACAGACAGACAGACAGAATTGGGAGCAGACTCCAGGCTCCCAGCTGTCAGCACAGAGCCTGACGCGGGGCTCGAACTCATGAGCCATGAGATCATGACCTGAGTTGAAGTCGAATGCTTAACCGACTGAGCCACCCAGGCACCCTTGGTGTCTCTTCTTATAAAGGCACTAGTTCTATCATGAAGATCCTACCTCACAATCTCATCTAAACCCAGTTATCTCCCCAAAGTTACCATCTCCAAAAACCATCATACAAATGGGTGGGGGGCACAATTCAAAGAGGTGTCCCAGCCCTGGAACCCCCCCCCCCCCAAATTCCTGTCCTTCTCACATGCAAAATATTCATTTATTCCCAACAGCCCAAAAGTCTTAACTTGTTCCAGCACCAACTCTAAAACCTAATGTCCAAAATCTCCCCCCAAATCATCTAAATCAAATGCGGGTTAAGACTAAAGGTACAATTGATCCTGAGGCAAAATTCATGTCTAGCTGTGAACTTCTGAAAGCAGACATATTATGTGCTCCCAAAATACAGTGGTGAGACAAGCATGGGATAGACATACCCGTTCCCAAACGGAGAAATTAGAAGGAAGAAAGAGGAAGAAGGCCCAAGCAGGTTCAAAGGCTATCAAGGCAAATTCCTTTTTTTTGTTTTTTTTTTTAGTTTTCTTAATGTTTTATTTATTTTTGTGAGAGAGAGAGAGAGAGAGAGAGAGTGAGCAGGGGAGGGGGAGAGAGAGACACACACAGAACCTGAAACAGGCTCTAGGCTTTGAGCTGTCAGTACAGAGCCTGATGTGGGACTCGAGTCTATGAGCCACAAGATCATGACCTGAGCCAAAGTTGGACACTTAACCAACTGAGCCATCCAGGCGCCGCACCCTCACCCCCGCACCCCCGCCCCTGCCCTGGCCATGGCAAATTCTATTAGATTAGGTTTGCGAATAATCCCCTTTGCCTCTCTGTCCCACCTTCCAGGCCCACTAGGGTAGAAGCATCACCCCCATAGCTTACTGTACCAAAATCTGTGTTAGTCAAGATTCCCCAGAGAAACCTATAAATATATGGCGATATATATAGTCACCAAGCTGGAGACCCAGGAGAGCTGATGGTGTAGTTATAGTCTGAGTCTGAGTCCAAAGACCTTACAAGCAGGTGAACCAATGGTGTCCTGTCTGAACACTGCCAGGCTTGAGACCCAAGCAGAAATATTTTTTCAGTTCAGTTCCTTCCTGAAGGCAGGAAAGACCAACATCCTAGATCAAGCAATCAGGCAGCCTGTTATTCAGGCTTTTGGGTCTATTCAGGTATTCCACTGATTGGATGAGGCCCACCCACATTGAGGAGAGCAATTTGCTTTACTCAGTCTACCAACACAAATGTTAACCTTACCCAGAAACACCCTTAAGACACACCCAGAAAAACGTGTGGCCAACTGTCTGGGCCCCCCATGGCCCAGTTAAGTTAACACATAAAAATTAACCACCATGGTGTTCTTCCTGATTTGTGATTTTCCTCTGACCACAAAGAGTGAATCAAGACAAATATTTCCCACAGCTTTGTGTCTATTTGATGATACTCATCTTAGAAATGCCTGTCTCTGTCTCAGACTTTCTGTCTTCAAGAACAACAGACTATGCCTGCCAGGGTTAAGCCGCTCAACATAGGGATGTTTGACAATCTCTAGATGAAAAGCAAAAATGTTTCAACTTTATGTCACGGACAAAGAGCTGTAGTATGTTAGTTGATAGCAGTGTTATGAAAAAATGTTACCTAAATCGATATTTCAGGTAAACATCCCAATCTGTTGATTGACCTTCTAAGGGGAAATTTCTCCTTTACCCTCTTTGGGTCTCTGGCTGGGCCTAAGAATTAAACTGACTTAAGCAGGAGAAAAGCACACACATTTCATTTAGTGATGCTGATAGGTCCATGGGAGCCTTCACAAGAGAAGTGAACAGCACAAAGAAGCAGTTAGGGCCAAATGCTTCCATAAGAGATTGGACAAGAGCAGGAAATTGTGAAAACGTGACAAGACAAAGGGGTTTGGTGGAGGGCAGTTAATTATGGGAAAGTAACCAGGAAGATAAGAGTTAGTTTAACAAAGCCTGTTTCTACAGGTTTCTTGGCCTTGACTCCCTGTCTTGATGATAAGAATATTTTCCTTCCTCTGGTACTTACTGGTTGGGTACCTTTCACATGGGAGTTTAATCTCCTGCTTTCTGGAAGAAAAAGGAAGGTCAGAATGCTTTTCATGCATCTACTGTTTCATGCATCAAGTGTCTTCCATTATGTACGCCATACATATTTTGGGGTGGTTTGCTCTGATTCCCTATCATCTCTATTGATATCTTCCCACAAAAGAAAATTCTACTATAAAGCATCACTGAAATAAAAATTCACCATTTTACAACATCAAGTCAACCATTAAACTGAGAATATTATATTGTTTCATAGGAGGAATGAGAGCAGTTTTATGTTATGGAAAAAGATCTGTCCTAAGAATCAGACATTCTGGGTTCCAATGTCCTTGAAAAAGTTCCTTACCGTACCTGATCTCACCTTCCTTGTCTTTGAAATGGGGATAGGGCTGTTCTGAGGATTCAGTGAGACCACGTATAGGACAGTCTTTTGTGTATTCTGTTTTTAAAATGCATTCTCATACAGCTTTCAGGATATTCTATTTTAGAGAAGTTTTGAAATTGTCCTCCAAAGTTATAATTTCTGTTACAAATGTTCATATCTGCTGTCAGATATGAAGAGAGAGATAATTTCCCAATGCAGTTGCAAATTTGTGTAATGAGTTTCCATCTGCCCGTTCATTCGTCCAGTAATTCATTAAACAGACACACATGCACACATACATACGCACACCTATGCACACACTCACGCACACAGTGGGGGCGGGTATTAGCAAGTATTCTCAGCAAAAGCAGCTATAATCCCTGCCCTTGAACCTCTTACAGTCTAGTGGAGAAGGAAGATGTTAACCCAATAATCAAATAAATGTAAAACTGAGACACAGAGATGGCCTGACAAGGGGGTTTCACCGACTCTGGAAGATCAGAAAGAGCTTCTTTTGGAAAAGGGACCAAGACTTGTCTGCCAAATGAACGGGAATTGATGGAGGAAAAACTGGAGACGAGAATTGTTTAGTCTCAGGTAAAAGCTTGAGGATAGAGCACAGCCAGAATGCAGGACAGAACAACAGTCAGAAGGTTTGGAACAAAGAAAGCTTGAGTGGGGAATAAAATCAGGTTAAGTGGTCATTAAGGGCCTATTTTAAAATTCATACTGGGAAGTGACAGGACAGAGAAGGAAGAATTCAGAAAATGCATTCGGTTGATCATGAGAGGTTTGAAGAGTACTGAACTTTAGGGGCGCCTGGGTGGCTCAGTGGGTTGAGTGTCCAACCTTGGCTCAGGTCATCATCTCACGGTTTGTGAGTTCAAGCTCCATGTCGGGCTCTGTGCTGATGGCTCAGAGCCTGGAGCCTGCTTTGGATTCCGCGTCACCCTCTCGCTCTCTGCCCCTCCCCCACTCGCACTCCGTCTCTCTCAAAAATAAACTGTTAAAAAAAAAAAGAAAAACAGAAAAGTACTAAACTTAAAGAGAAATCCTGGCTTATTTCGAGAGAGCATGGGGCAAAGAGAAGCAATGGGGCTTGGGTGGGTGCAAAGGCAAGACAGAGATAGTCCTGGAGGTCAGGAAGCCTCAGAAATGCAGCCAAGGCCAAAGAAGAGTTATCCTAGGGTGTTCTCTGTCCTGTTTGTATTGTAAGTGAATACAGGATTCCCTTGGCCAGAGAGGGTTTACTAGAGTCACAGAAAGGTCAGAGAACTGCAAAGAAAGCCCGCTGCTACCACAATGCTGTGCCATAGACCTTGAGCAAGCACATACACCATCTCCCCGGTTTGGAGACCCCTGATCCCCAAGGTTGGGAACCCTATCTTAGGTTTTTCAGGTATCTCACTTCCTCACAAATTATGTCTCCTTCAAGCATCACACTGTTCCTCCATAGAAGTTCAGACCACAAGTTAATTCGTTATTTTATTTATTTTTTTAATTTTTTTTAACATTTATTTATTTTTGAGACAGAGAGAGACAGAGCATGAACAGGGGAGGGTCAGAGAGAGAGGGAGACACAGAATCCGAAACAGGCTCTGGGCTCTGAGCTGTCAGCACAGAGCCCAACGCGGGGCTCGAACCCACGGACCATGAGATCATGACCTGAGCCCAAGTCAGACGCTTAACCAACTGAGCCACCCAGGCGCCCCTGATTCGTTATTTTAAACCTTTGCTAGAATACTGTCTCTCGGTGAATGGCTATTTTTTTTTTTTTTTTCAAAAAGAAACTAAGATTATATAACTTCCGAAAACGATTGCTTTTGAAAAACAACTAAAGCAAAAATCAACCAATGGAACTATGTCAAACTCAAAAGCTTCTGCCCAGCAAAAGAAACAATTAGCAAAATGAAAAGGCAGCCTGCAAAATGCGAGAAAATTTTTGCTCACCATATGTCAGATAAGGGGTTAATATCAAAAATATATAAAGAATGAACACAAATAATAACAAAAAAAATCTGATTAGAAAATGGGCAGAAGAACTAAATAGACTTTTTATCAAAGAGGACATCCAGATGGCCAACAGGCACGGGAGAAGGTGCTCAACATCATGCATCATCAGGGAAAAGTAAATCACAATCACAATGAAAGACCACCTCACACTTGTCAGAATGGCCATTATCGAGAAAAGAGACAATAGGCATTGGGAAGGATGTGGTGAATAGGGAACACTTACACACGGTTGGTGGGAATGTAAATTAGTCCAACCACTATGGAAAACAATATGGAGGTTCCTCCAAAAATTAAAAATAGACCTACCGCATGATCCAGCAACTCCACTTTGGGAATATACCCAAAAGAAATGAAAATAGGAGTTCTGCAAGATATGCACCCCCAGGTTTATCACAGCACTATGCACAACAGCCAAGATACGGAAACAACTCAGATGTTTATCACAGCACTAGTCACCATAGCCACGATATGGAAACAGCCAACAAATGAATGGATTAAAATGATATGGCATGTACACGCAATGAAACATTATCCAGCCACGAGAAGGGGGGATCTCCTGCCATGTGCGACAACACGGATGGACCTTGAACACCAGACAAAGACAAGTACTGTATGATACCACTTAGATGTGGAATCTAAAATAACCAAGCATGTGAACAAACAGAACAGAGTAAAACAGTGGTTATCAGGAGATAGGGGCTGGGAGGGGAAGACTGACAGTGTTTAAGAGTAAACTTGTAACAAGTACTAAGATAGCCATAGATATTTATTGTACAGTTAACTGAACATAGACAATAATATTGCAGAACAAGTAAGCAATGTGATATATATTGTTACAACAGAAACCATTATTACAATATATATTCAGAGTAACATGTACAGCTTAAATTTACACAGTGTTACATGTCAAATTTATCCAATAAAATAAGTTCAAAAAATTACATGAAATTGATTGTTTTGGCAAGAAGAGAACAAGAGAGCGGCCCTGACAGGTAGCTGCTGAGGGGCCAGCCAGGGCTCTCACTAGCTGAGTGACAGTCTTAGAGCATGGGTAAGCCAGACTCATGTGTCAATCAAATTACTGGTGACTCCCTATCATTCATCCCTAGGGGTGCTGAGCAAGGCCAAGGGTGTACCTCGCCCTTTCTAAGCACATGATTAGGCCAGGGATGCCTGCAAAACTGAGGTGTTTACATTCCCTCTATTCTTTCTAGAAACTACCAGAAAATTCTTAAAGTATCTGAATGTATAAAAATGGTCTTTTTTGCCTGTCAAAGAGCTCGTTTTAAGTTCATTTTTGGTTCAATCTGGTTGACCTCCATCTTTAACCTAAAAATACTACCTCAGCAAAATGAAATAAAGAGAATCAAGAAAGAGAAAGCAAAATGAAGAAGCAAAGGAAGAAAAAACCATACTAATACACTAAAAAAAAAAAAAAAAAAAAAAAAAGGTTTTCAGATCAAAGGCTCAGAGAATGAGATTTATTTGGGGCACAAGATAGCTATTCAGAAGATACCACTTCAAGTGGACAAATTAAACCGTCTAACACCCAAGTGATGTCACAAGCGATAATTAATGTCTAAATTAAAACTGCACATATCAAACCATGTGCTAATTATGACCAGTAGAGTCAGGCTAATCCAGGTAGACGATCCGTGGTTTTATTTTTAAATTGAAGTACAGCATAGCTGGACAGAAAAATCATCAGAAAATATAACATGATAATTATACCGTAACACACTTTCATTTGAAATAGGATATTGATCACTGGGATGATGCACATTTGTTATGCACTAATGCATTTCAACATACAAAGTAGGATGATAGATCTGGAGTAATTATATAGAAATTGACAGCCCATTTATCACTGTTTGTGGTTATTTCACAGCATTGGCATTTCCATGAATTATGGCATGCCATCTCACGTGTACACAAATGTTAAATCATTTATGGCAACAATTGATCATTAACTACAGCTTATGCTGAGGGGTAGCACCTATAAGACACTCAATTAAAGGAATGAGTTTGGTGTGTGGGTTGTGCGATTAATTTGACAGACACACCGCAAGTTTTAAAGGTGACTCATATTTCATTTATTTTGTTGCTCCCACCTATAAAACGTTACTGAACTGAGATAAAGGAGTATGCTGAGAGTAGGAAGTATTTTTCAACCCAGAAAGAGCCTGTGTTGAAATACCTTTGTTGGGGAATACCAACTCCCTGATCTCTGGGAGGGAGAGCTCTATCACCCTATCTGCCAAGCAATTTTGTTTTCCAAATTTCTGAGCAGATAGTAAGATTGGTTACCAATTATTCTAGAAATGAAGTAGAGAAAAATACAACGATTGGAGGGGAAAAAAGCAACCCAAGAAACAGAAATAGGTATAGGCAAAGAACAAACAGAATGAAGAATGATCTCAGACAGAACAGGGGCGGGGGGGGGGGGGGGGTGGTGGGAAGAACAGAGAATGAAATTTGTGAATAAATTTTCATTCAAACTCAATTTAATTCAACACATATTTAAAGAGCGTCTACTAAGGGCCAATCACCCTGACCTTCTCTGCCAAAATCAGGGTCTTAACTAAAAGGTTCTTGGGCTCATTTCTTCCTCTTTATTTATACCATGAGCACTCAAGTTCAAGTACTTGATTCCTTATTCCTGGATTATGTTAAGAGGCTCATAACTATTTACTGGCTACACAAGTCTCTCAATTCTTGCCTTTCCTATGTATCAATGCCAGACTAATATCCTTAACATTCTCTTTGAAAACATTATTCCTCCTTTCAGAAGCTCTCAGTTGGCTACAGGAAAAATTCAACTTGATTCAACTCTTTGTACCTCATAATATTAGTTGAGGACAGTAGTGTAAATGGGGACAATGTTGTTGACTCCCCCCTCAAAAAAGCCCTAATTTTCACATTCACTGATTTGCGTAAGTGTGAATACCTTCCACGAGAGCTGGTTTCAAACTACCATGTGATGTCACTGAACCAACCAGACTTCTGGGACCAGGTGGGGTACAGTGCAGGGCTGAGCCACCCAAGTGCCCCTTGGGTCACAATCTTAGGCCAAAAGTATTTTTGCATAGGGGCGCCTGAGTGGCTCAGTCGGTTGAGCGTCTGACTTCAGTTCAAGTCATGATCTCACAGTCTGTGAGTTCGAGCCCCGCGTCGGGCTCTGTGCGGACAGCTCAGAGCCTGGAGCCCGCTTCAGACACTGTGTCTCCCTCTCTCCCTGCCCCTCCCCTGCTCATGCTCTGTCTCTCTCCAAAAGTAAACATTAACATTGGTGTCTCAGCTTAAAAAAAAAAAGTCTTTTTGCATATGCAACCCCTCAGATCTCTCCCCAGTGATTCTGAAAATTGTGAACAGTCTCTGGGGTGCTTTGTGAATCAGCCCTCTTGCCTGCTACACAGTGTAGGCCGTTCTATTCCTCCCTTGGGCCCTGCGGGCTGTGCATCCAGTCCCCTGTCTCTGCCAAGACTAACAGCAGGAAATGTGCCGCTGGCACCCTGCGAAACCACAGCCCCCACACCCGCCCCATCAGGGCACTGTAGGGTGCTGCAGAGAGCGTCCTCGCCTGCCAACATCTGCTCCAGGCTGCCAGGGCCCGGTGTCGAGGACCGACATTTGAGCAGAGGGCAACTGAGCCTGATGTCATGAGTCTTGTTATGTGTGCTGTGTCTCCTGTCTGTCGTCCTGACAAAAGCCGCTGGCACGGCCTTCTGCCGCCGTGAGATTTCTTGGCACGAATGCTGCTGATGCTTTGCGTTCTCGGGGCTCTCGCCCCGTCATTGCGTTCTTGGTCTTCCGCTGCTGCCCTCCGGGGAGATGCTTTTGACACAAGTCATTGGAACGAGCCAGAAGATGCCCAGGCGAAGGAAACCGTGTTTTCCATAGCCGCCCATGCAACTGAGGAACCCGGCCGTGCCCTTTCATTTGCCCTTAGGTGGAGGTTTGCCCAAACAAGGTACAGAGGGGGCGAGATTCTGGTTTGGTCCGAAGCTGAGGACTGGCAAGTTTTTCTCAGCTGCTAGAGAGCAAGAGGCAGAGGTGTACCTGGCATTGCGTCTTTTTCCTCCCCCTGTGAGGGGGTGGCCATGCAGGTACTGAACCAGGAGAGCCAAATCATGGTAAGCCCTTCCTGACGGCCGTTAATGCAAAGTTCTTGGAATGGAAACACAGACAGAGTGCAGAAGAACTTGACTTCGTTATGGATCCTGGTGTACTCTTCCCTGGACTAAACATGCTGTAGGCAACTACGCAGCCCCGAGGAGACTACTGACAGAGGAAATACCGCACAGAAATATGCTGCCTTGACTCCTACTTCCATCTGTATCATTGGCAAAACAAATCAGAAACCTACAGCACATTGGGGTGGAGCGTCTGCCCACCGACCTGAACCATGGTTGCTGTGTTAAGGGAAAGCAGCAGCTTCCCAGGCAAAGGCAGAATTAGAAACCAAGGGGCTGGTTTTGTAACCAGTCAGCAGGATAACCAACCGCAGGCCCCCAGTGGCTCCTTTGAGCTGCTGGCTCAGGGGCGACATATAACCTCCATAATGGGCACTGTCCTTTAGAATGTATGGCAGAGATGTGTGCTGCCCACTAAATGCATATTGCCCTGCCCCTTGTACACGGGGTCGTTTGACTAATTCTGGCCAATGGACAAGGATGGAAAAAACCTGCATCCTATCTGATCCAAAGTATGTAAGAACCGATGAGCAACCTTCCAGCACTCTTGACCTCTGCCATAGCGCCTGCAGAATGCACACGCTGACATGCTCTCGCTCTCTGGTGTCTGGGTAAAATTCAGCCTCCCACCAACCACTGTAGGACTTTGAGTATAACATAAACCTTTGTAATGTTAAGTCGTGAGATTTAAGGACTCATTTTTCAGAGTGTTATACCCTGACTAGCACACCTACTTTGTCTCAGCAGACCTTGCCGGTCCTTGCCTGATCAATCCATTTCCTTGGCTTGTCTGTCCTTTACTCAGGATCCCATTCCAAGTTCCTAGTTGAGCTCTCAGACCTTCCCTTATTTCTTGAACCATCGGTACTCCAAGTATGAACTCCAGGGAGATAGAAAAGAGAAGGCCCGGGAGGCACTATGTACAGAAGCAGAGAATAGTTTGAGGCAATGTGTTTCCTCTTCCATTCCTAGACATGCCCAAGGGAGCCCTATTTAATCTCAAACCAGGATCTTTATCATACACTTGCAAAGACAATGCATTATTTCTGTGTTCGAACTTCAATCATAAGGACCACTTTTCTGGAGGTAGAACCTCAAATAGAGCATCATGCAATTCTCACCACTGTGCAACCATTCCTAGAGTCAACATTATTGTAATACCTAAGATCTAGTTGACATTGTTAATGCTGCAGTGTTTAGAAACAGGAAGTGGAAATGTTCCCACTTCTACCTAAATGTCATGGACAAATTACACTGAATGGATTCCTACGATGAGAAGAAAATAATTATGGATGAAAAAAAGTGGCCTGCACTATTCTCTCGCCATTTGAAAGGCATATAAAATATATTTATGAGATACATTAAAGAGCTTACTTTGCTAGTATCCAACTCTAAATGACCATTTCCAGTCTTCTTTAGGGTATATTTTTGTAACAGTATCAATTTATTATAAAGGTCAATATTTTTTCTCTTTCAAATTCTTTCAAGCGAGGTTTTTAAGTCCACTTTCTGAAGTATTTAAAATTCTAATAAACGGCTGCAAAATTACCAGGGAAGTCCTATGGGATTTTCTTTTTTAAACCTACTATTTGATGGAACATGAACTGGGTTACAGTAAAATACCATTAAGAAAAGGTCAGCTCTGAAAAACAAAGAACAAAGGCAAAGAACATCAAGCATCTTAGAGACACTGGAATCACTGGACTTTACTCCATTTAGTCTTTCAGAGTATGAAGCTTGCAGTTCTTAAGTGCTAGCTTTCCAAGGAAATGGGAATACCCATCCTGCATGAAGGCTGATCTGGCATTCTCTCTTTCTCCCGTCATTTGGATCAACTCACTCGGTTCGATTTCTTCGTCAGTTACTGGGACCGGAGCGTTGCACCGTCAAGACTTTTTTTCTTAGTGATCTTTGCGACCACAAACGCTCTTCTGGTAGGTAGTGCTCAATACAGAGATTTGTTGGATGAATAAATCAGTATTTTCTGGGTCCTAGGACAAGTCTAAAAGTCAACAATTCCATCGATGAAGTTCCCTGTCTGCAAGGCGATTCTCATTGGTATCAAACCACTGAGACACTTTGCCCGCTGAATTTTCTGAACAGACCAGCCGTTTTGTTACTCAGCGGGCATGGACAGAGTTTCTGCCTCCCACTCCACCCTAAGCCCTCTAGCAAGAATGGGTCACGGTCATGGGAAAGAACGCTTTGATGGCCATCTGTGCCGAGTGTAGAGCTCTCACTGCAGTGAGCCTGGCTGAAGGTGTTCTTCCCCCTTGGCAACGTTTCTTTGCTGCCACACTTCATAGATGGTTCATCTTGAGGGCAGCCTGCCCGAACCAACGGAAGTCTGGATTTTGAGGTCACTGCTTTCTTATTTACTCCTCACTGGCTTGTTTGTTTTCCCACAGAGAGGATGAGACTCCTGGGTGTGCTTAGGAGAAAAGGGGCAGTGCTCACATGTTTTGAGAACGCAGATCTATTTCTAGCCTGGATTAAAGTTGCCTTGCCTGCTACACAGCCAAAATCACTATTCAGAATGTAGTTGGAGCCCCAAGCCCCAGCTAAGAACCTGGTATTCCTTGGCTTGACCTTGTCCTTCATGCACGTTTTCTTTTCTTTTCTTTTCTTTTTTTTTTGTTTTGTTTTTTTTTTTTTTTTTTTTTGTTTCCCCTCAGAAGCTTCACAGAAACAGTGGCTATTGTACAGTAAGGTTGCATGCACCTCTGGGGTTCTGTCATCTCGGTCTTTCCATGGAAAAGTCTCTTACCACAACACTCCCCTTAACATAGCTTAGATCAATTTCACTTCAGCTAATCTAGCAGCGCTGTTTCCTATTTACACAAACCAACATAAATGGACTTATGAAGAAGCACAATTAAAAATCTTATTCACCAGGGGGCGCCTGGGTGACTCAGTAGATCCGGTGTCCTGCTCCAGCTCAGGTCATAATCTCACGGTTCGGGGTCAGGGGCAGTTTGAGCCCCACATCAGGCTCTGTGCCGAGGGCTCAGAGCCTGGAGCCTGCTTCGGATTCTGTGTCTCCCTCTTTTTCTGTCCCTCCCCTGCTCACCCCCCATCTTTCTCTCTCTCTTAAAGATAAATAATAAACATTTAAAAAAACTCTTATTCACCTTTTTGACTGAGGCAATCACAGCCTATCACCTTGTTAAAAACAAAGGGAAAGATTAGAAATTTTAAAAAAATAATGACTTTAGTATTAATTCACTGTAGGTTTTACAACAGATAATAAGACAACTCTGAAATTGTCATCTAGAAATGCTGCTTGTCATACTTTTTTTTAAATGTTTATTTATTTTTGAGAGACGGAGACAGAGTGTGAGTGGAGGAGGGGCAGAGAAAGAGGGAGACACAGAATCTGAAGCAGGCTCCAGGCTCTGAGCTGTCAGCACAGAGCCCGACACGGGGCTCGAACCCACAGACCGTGAGATCATGACCTGAGCCGAAGTCGGACCCTTACCCGACTGAGCCACCCAGGCACCTCTGCTTGTCATACTTTTTAAAAATACAGATGCAGGTCAACTTTGCCATGATGAAAGATCAGCTTGTGGGACGTGCCTGTCACACCTAACTCAGAAAGGAGGTGTGGGTACCTTCTGAACAGCCACGGTAGTGTTTCAATGTACCGTTTCTGAATTGAGACCACCTGGACATCTACCACTTAGGAACACATAAAGGGCAATCATTACGTCACCATGGCCACATAAACCTGTGCACAAAGATCCTTCTGGGCATTTTATGCTGCCAACACCCTCTCAGCAATGGAAAACAGATTTGTGTAGAAAGGCCCTGGAGCCCACTTTTGCCCAGTGTGTGGTCGATATGAAACATACCCAGGCATTGGAGAAAAGAATGGATTTGCAAGGGAAAGTAACTGTGGCAAAATCCTGTCTTTTCTAACCATCTGCAGAAGCCAACAGTAATTGCACATTCCGTCCCTGGTCTCAAATTCACATGTGTGCTGCCACTGTGTAGAAATACTGTATATGGAACCAATTCCAAGCCTTTAAATAGAGAATTGGGATAGTGAAGTTGGTCTTGTACATGCGGATTGGATCAGAACATGGACTCCAAACCAGAGTCTGCCACTAGCCACAGGCAAATTTCCTAATCCCCTAAACTTCGGTCCGTCCATACATAGAATGGGTATATTATAAACTTCCTGGACTAGCTTCCAGAGCTGCTATAAGGACTAAAGCAGTGATTCTCAATTTAAGCATGCCTTCGAATCACCTGGAGGGCTTGTTAAAACTGGGCCTCAGTGTTTCTGCCTTAGTAGGTTTCTGTTGGGGAGGCTGAGAATTAGCATTCCTAAGAAATTTCTAGATGCAGTTGATGCTACTGGTCAAAAAACCATGGGCGGGGAACCAATAAATTAAAGGAAAAGAAATAGACCTCCTTCTGCATAAGAGAAACCCTAGCGTCTGTGGTTCAAGCCCCACTTTGCCTTGTCTTCCCAAATTTCAATTATCCTAAAAAAAAAATCCTGTTTCTTTTCCAGCTAGGCCCCCATCTTGATGAATGTGTGATTCATTTCTGTATCCTCAGAGCCCAGGGTAAGACCACCCTACCTTAGGCATTCAATTAAAAAAAAAAATCAGTAGAATGAAGTTATACATGTAAAGGTGTTTAGAAACAGTAAAACTATAAATATAAATATATATATATGTATGTATGTATGCATATATGGGATATATATATGGGATATATATATGTATGGGATATATATATATATATATATACACTATATATATGGGATATATATACATACTACATATATGGGATATATATATATACTATATATATGGGATATATATATACATGGGATATATGGGATATATATATATGGGATATATGGGATATATATATATACACTATATACATGGGATATATATATATGGGATATATATATATGGGTATATATATGGCTATATACCCATATATATATGGATATATATGGATATATATGGGATATATATATGGGATATATATATATATATAGCATATATAGGATACATCTATCTATATGGGACTTACGTTAATCATGGAATAGATTACTATGTACAAAGATACCCCAAAATAGAGTGAGCCACCCAAGGCTAGCATGACAACTTTGTTCCATGCTCTCATTCAAGAATCCACATGTCTTTCAATGTGTTGCTTCACCGTCTTCTGGGGTGTTGTCCTCATCTACATGGTTAAAAACAGTTTACCACCACGCCCATAAAAACCACGTTTGCAACCATGACTATATTCCAGGCCCGCTGGCAGGGGAAGAGGAAATTCAGGATCAGGGAGGGGCTCCATCCTCTCAAGCATCCATTGGCCTGCATTTTGATACAGCACTACGACCAATAGCTGCAGGGGAGGCTGGGAAAGGTAGTCTTCAAATGGTCATGTATGTGTCCAGCTAAAATTTAAGGGTTCTAACACTAAAAGATACAAAAGGAAATGCATGCTAGTGTACAAACGGAAGCATCTGCCATGGGAGGTATTTTTTGTCCACCCAAGTATCTAGGTGAACCCTCTTCCCCAGAATTTATACTCCAGAGACCTACCCATCCTGTTCTTGCCTCCAGCTCAAAGGTCAGGATCTCTGACTTGTGCACAAGAAGATGAAAAAGGAATTTGAAAGAGAGCAGTTGATATTTAAGTTCACACCTTGAAGCTGCACATATTGCTTTTCATGCCCCATTGGCCCGTATTCAGTCAAGCTCGTGGCAAAAAAAAAAAAGGCTGAAAATACTGTTTCCAGCTTGGGGGTCATGTCTTCAACGAACTCTTAGGCTTTTGACTAAGTTCTTATAAAGCAATTTGGAGAAGACTTACTTCCCTAAGGAAAACTGAATTGCCATTAATTGCTATTCAGATATGTGAATTTTCTCCCCCAGATTTTCTCCCCCAGATTGCCTCACTCATTATAGATTTTCAATGACTGCTGAATTGTTATTTTCTAAACACAAAAATTAACAGCAGTACAAACGACTGGAAGCTAGATGTACAGACCAGATGTACTTTGAAACAACTCAGCAATTAGTTTCATATACCCATATGCCATAGTTCTTGAGCATTACACAGATAAAACTAGCTGAGTTAGATTTATGGAACGTCATTAGGTTTTAGCGACCAGTATTGTGAACAAAGGCTTCTTTTTAAGTTTATTTATTTATTTTAAGGGGGGAGGGGGAGTGTAGAGAGAGGGAGAGCAAGAATCCCAAGCAGACTCCACCCTTCAGCACAGAGCCCAACACGATTCAATCCCACAAACGATGAGATCTTGACGTGAGGCAAAGTCAACTGTCAGATGCTTAACCGACTGAGCCACCCAGGTGCTCCTGGGAACAAAGCCCTTTATGATATATTGCAAAGTGGGGGGTAAAATCTATTTTAATACCATTAAAGCCTCTTTTTCTAATTCAAATTCAAAAACAGAAGGACCGGAATTTATTGTCCTTCTGATGGTCTGCAACATAAATACACACAGACCCTACCTACCAAGAGGCAGGAGTAGTAATCATTTGCTAAGCATCCACAAAACATACACTAGCTGATTTACATGTGTTATTTCCTACTTCCGCCAACAGCTCCCCAAGGGAGGGACCTTTGTTTTTACTCTTAAAATGACACATTAAAATTCAGAGAGGTTGGGTAACTTACTTTTTTTGACACTGAAGTCCCAGGTGTTTGGTAACATCAAGAATTTCTTTGCTGAGTCTTTAAGGAAAGAATGGCTAGTATATAGGTACAGACTGACTTAATCGAATGTTTGGAGCAATAAAGACCTGATGTATAAAATACATCCTTTTCCCTTATTAAAGTGTATGATGCACAGGCCTGACAACTTTGATTATTTTTGAAAAATGGCTCTGTCACGGTATTATGCTTTCCAGACTGCTTTGAGTTTTGTTTTGTTTTTTATAACTGAGGGCATTTACATGAAAACAAGACTTTGTTTCCAAAGAATGTGGCTGTTTATGCACTGCCTGAAGTCACGATTCTCCCTTTGGGTGTGACAATTACTTCCATCATAACCAATTGAGAAATAAAATATAGAAGCAAAATTGTTTCCAAATTAATGGCTTTTAAAAGTTTCCCAGGGAGCTGTCTAAACATTTTCATGTTCCATATCAATCTCCAGCATGAGAAAGCGGCAAAACTGTACGAAAAGGAAAGCAAAGGTAACTGTTGTAGGTAAGTTTCACCATCTGGACGTGCAACAGATTTCTAGATTACAGAAGTTCCAGTTTGGGTGCATGCCAATAGATGTAGAAGCTACTGTTGTACACAAGCACGGGTTTTATCCAACGTGGCAAGCAGCCCCATTTGAGATGTCCTTTCGCGTAATGTCATCAGAAGAACCAGAGGCCACCGGGTCACTCAGCTGACGGGAGATGCAGATTTTGATACACAGCCCTCCCATCAGAGGAGACTAATGCGCACGTTCATGCAGCATGTGCACCTTTTGCCTTGCAACGCCTTGCAACGTCTTCCACCTTGCAACTGCAGAGGACTGACTGTTCTCTGCCTTTCGTAAAGCCCCTAATGCTCAGAGTGGGTGGTGTTTAAGAGTTCTCAATTGATATCATTTAGAGAATGGAATTGCTCTCGAACCATTTGCACTCGTTATGGTTGAATGCCTACGTATGCACGCATTGTGCCCAAGCCCACATGCCAGACATCGCTTTGTCATTCATGACTGGCCCACCCCCAAAGTCTATGTAGGTGTGCACCTTTAAATTTTGTTGTTGTGGTGGTGGTGGTGGTCGTTGTTGTTGCTGAAAATAATAATCTTATGCATTTTGAATTCAGTGGGGTTGTGAATGTTAATGCTATCAAGGGCCAGGTAGTAACTAAAGAAAACAAACGAATCCGCAGGGTATAATTACAAGGTGGGTGTTGGGCAAAAGAAACTAGAAGGGACCTGGGTCAATCAAGATTTGATGCATGATCGTGGGACTGCAGATAATGCACTTTCCTAGACTCCCAGGTCAGAAGACCCTCAGTATGAAGGCGCAGGGCCTAAAACAGCCAATGTGAGGAGGCACGGAGTTAATGATAATTATTAAATCAATGGAGGTATAGGCGATTAATATTTTATGTTTAATAATTACACTAGCAATTATAATCTTTATGAGTTACTGATTAGTAGTAACAAGTTAATGAATGATTTATGGTGACAAATGAATTATACAAAAATCGGAACCGAATTCTGAAAAACGACTGGCATGTATAAAACTATAAAAGAGGGAGTAAATTTCGAGCTCTGAGCCTCAGCTATAAACTATGACTGAGGAAGGATTTTGCGTCCTCAGTGCTTGGTACAGCCTCTGACACATAATAAATACCAAATATTCTTGACGAAATACATACTAGCAGGATGAGTATGTGGCCCTTTGGATGACTGATGAGAGAGAGGGTCACTTAGAGTTGAGACACCAGACTGACATGTCATGTTCTTTTTTTTTTTTTTTTTGAGCATTAAAAAAAATTGTTTAATGTTTATTTATTTTTGAGAGAGAGAGAGAGAGAGAGAGTGTGTGTGTGTGTGTGTGAGAGAGAGAGAGAGAGAGAGAGGAGAGGAGGGGAGGGGAGGGGAGGGGAGGGGAGGGGAGGGGAGGGGAGGGAAAGAGACAGAGGGAGACACAGAATCTGAAGCTCCAGGCTCAGAGCTGTCAGCACAGAGCCCGACGTCAGGCTTGAACTCACAAACCGTGAGATCATGACTTGAGCTGAAGTCAGACACGTAACCGACTGAGCCACCCAGGTGCCCCAAAGGCATGTTTTTAATGTGTATTTATTTTTGAGAGAAAGAGCGAGCGAGTCCGGGGGGTGGGTGCAGAGAGAGAGGGGAACGGAGGATATGAAGCAGGCTCCATGCTGACAGCAGAGAGCCCGATGCCGGATTTGAACTCATAAACTGTGAGATCATGACCTGAGCCAAAGCCTGACACTTAACTGAGCCACCCAGGTGCCCCGAACACCTCGCATTCTTAAAAGTAGAGGCTGACAGACCAGGGATGACAATGGGAAAGCACTGAAAACAACCCTAAGGTTTTTAACTGCCCCCCTCTAGACGGTAGAGGACACCCAGGGCTAAACATGCTACAATGCACAGGACAGGCCCCCACAACAAAAACAATTATGCAGCCTGAAATATCAGCAGTGCTCGATTTGGGAAATCATTGCCTCGCCGAATGGATTCCTCCTTTCTTTCTAGCAAAGTACTGTCCATCCTTCAAAGTCCAGCCTAACTGCTGCCTAGAGCGTCACTGAAGGACGCTGAAGAACCTGAAGAAATCTCAGATTAGTTTCAGGGAAAATGTAACAACCCAGGGTAGTATGCTGCATGCACAGCGGATGCAATAAAGGCCTGTTAACTAAAATTCCAACACAATACCTCCTCTAGACCTCAAGAGAATCGTACCTTTTCACTGAGAACTTCTGTTCCCAAAGCGTATTTTACCCATCACTAGCGCTGAACTTCTCACACATCACTGTTGTTTGGAATTGTATTTATGGTTGTGCATCGCTTTGGCTAAGCCGCAACACTAAAAATAGCTCCCACAAATTGAGCATTTACTATTTACAAGACACTTTGCTAAAGGCTTCGGATCATCTCATTTAGCCCGTGCGCAAGAAAATATGAGGCGGCGATCATGATCCCCATTTTACACATGAGGAAAATGGATTGTAAGACAGAGTTAAGGAATAGATACCAGGCCACATAGCTAGAAAGTAGCAGAGCTAAGATCCAAACCAGACGTCAATCCTGCTGTCTCACGGGTCCCACAAGTACAGAGATAATACATCCTTGGTGGAGAATAACCGTTGTGGTACTTTTGAATCAGAGAAGATACAAAGATTCATGGCCAGTCTCTAGACCCACCCACAAAGTGAGCAGGGATAAGGGAACCCATCCTATATGCTGGTGTTGACAGTGGATGCCTTGGATATATACTCACGTAGTGTCCAGGTGGTATAGAAATCATGGGTCAAAATGCAACCACATCAGAATAGGTGAGTTTAAATGCTGTAGTCATTAAATACACGGGTGAAATGAAAGGATAAAGAAACACAAACTATGGCCCAGTGTTCTAGCATGTGATGAAAACCTAACAACAGGCCATCTAGGCCTGAGGTCTAAAGTACGGAGAGATCAGATACGTAGGACTGGAAATCCTGTCCACAGCCTGTGATTCAGAACAGGCTCGAGGAGAGGGTCTGGCAAGAAAGACGCAAAGCCCTGGACCAGGAGGAGGCAGAGTGCACAGGCTCACCAGAGCAGACCCTATTACGTGAGCCAAAGGTGGGGACAGGAGGGCTGGGCAGGCGTGGGGCCTGGGAAACAATGGGAGCCCTGGTGCCAAACTTTGAGTGACATGTCCAGGGGGGATGGTAGTCAGGAATAGCCTGATAATGAAGCCGACTGGATTCAGGTGAGGCCATGCAGTGGGAACCAGGGGCAGGACTGAGCTCTCGCTGCACAAGACAGAAGGATGGCAAGTCTTGAGCCAGGTTGGGCTGATGAGGATCTTGCCTCTCAAGATAAGATCAGTCTTGGGTTCCAAGTCAGAGTTCTCTAAATGTAAATATAATGTTTTTTACTACTTGGGAAACTTTTCTCCAAATCTGAAATGACTTCACAAACAAGGGAAAGTCATCTCTAGCTCTTCCCACGTGGGGAAGAGCACCCCTCTATGAATGGGAAAGACGCTGTCCTTTGCAGTTTTCAACTAGGTTGAGCACTTCCTGAGCACATCACCCAGGGGGTTCACCAGGTTGGTGGCAGGGGCTCAGAGTTGGTCCCACCACCAGAGAGAACCCCAAATTCTCTCCCTGGCTGCCCATCTACCCAGGACCATGCAGGACCTCTTAGAACAACATAGTTGGGCCCACTGAATTGAGTGATGGGACGCTGCGTTAACCAGAAGGCTAGTTGCCCAGGAAAAAACAAAACCCTCCAGTGGTCCCTACCAAATAATCCCTTCCACAATCTCTCAGCAGCAATCTCCCTCAAAATCTTTTTTAAAATTTTCTTACCGTGAATGAACTCTGAGTGCTTGAAAATACGAAAAGAGTATACTCAAATCCCATTCCACGTGCATTAAGGGGCACTTCTCAAGTTAACAGCCTCCCTCTGTCCACGCATTTGTAGCAGCCAAAAAGCTGGCCTCCTCCACAGAGAACTGAATCTGACTACTTTTCAGGTGGCCTGGAAACCCCACTTGTATTTTGACATTGGAAGCAGTTATGGATGCTCCTAACTTTCCAAGTAGAAAGGAGGAAAAAGCTGATTACACATGGCCAGTAGCTAGAATCATTTAAGCTAAATTAATAGGGTCTATAAATAACTTTGTCCTTCCTTTAAAAAAAAAAAAAGATTGTGAGGTTAGCGAACAATCAGAGGAGAGGAATGGCCTATTTCCGCCTTCAGGTTGTCAGAACCTGAAGAAATCTCAGATTAGTTTTAGGGAAAATGTAACAACCCAGGGTAGTACGCTCCATGCGCAGCGGATGCAATAAAGGCCTGTTAACTAAAATTGCAACACAGCTTTAGCAACACATTTGTCCATCCTTCTTTCCGTAGCCCCTCATTTGCATTCTATTTAGTTTTAATGTGATTTCTTTACCAGTGGATTAGATCTTAGGCTTTGCGTGTTGAAGTCACCGGTTGCTTGTTTGTTTTACTTTGAATAATTTGTAAACCCCCAAATAAAGAGGATTTGTCATGGAAATTTTAAAAGAATATAGCATATGTCCTTGACTTTGACACCATAGATTGCTTTTAAGAAGCCCTATTATTTTACACACCAACCAGAAAGAAAAACACTACCAACTAAACAGTGACATAATGTGTTCCTATCAGATTGAATTTTATCATATGGAAACTGAGAAGTTCTCTCAGATGTGTATAGCACACAGATTTTTATCATATATTACTGTTGTACATACATATGGATAAAGGACACCTAAAATACATTGGTTAATGCATCTTCTTAAAATGTCTTCACGTTCGGAGTCTGACTCTTGAGATTACTTTTGCACCCTGAGTTGTTAATGTACAGATTTTTCCATAAAGTGCTGCTGATGCAGTATACCTTACAAAGAATCTACAACAAAAAATCCTTTGGTGCTGAACCTTAAGCAATCAAGAAGAACCTACAGCATCTCCTTTCCCTGTAACTATTTGGTTCCTAGGGGTTAAAAGACTGTTCTCCTATTTTCTTTGGAATTCTCTTCCAAGCAGCTGTCACAGTCATTGTGCAATTTTTTTGGGGGGTGGGGGTGAGTTTTTTGCTGTTTTCGTAGTTCAGGCAATGACAAATAATCAAACTGATGGCCTGGCCATCAGCAATTTTTCAGCACTATCAAAGGCAAAATACAACCTAACACGGAGACATTCAAATTTGCACCTGAGAACCCATCAAATACAGTATATAGTTACTGAACTATCTGAGCTGGAAATTTATTCCCTGAACTGAGAATACTCTCTCTTTTCAATTTCCACTTCAACTGAGAATTGAAACCCAGAGTTTTGCTATCTTGATTTCTTGGCAGACATCTTGAGTTGTTTCTGGGTTCTTCTCAGGAAGCTTCCACCCCCAAATTTTTCACCCTAAATGTGAAGAAGATTCTTTCATTTGGGTAAATCCTGAGCTACACCGGTGGCTAATTTATAGAATAGGCTATAATGTAATAAGATATCCCATAGAGTTTGATAAGATGCAGAAAGGGAAGTAGGTTTCATAGCGTGAGTGGATGCCTAGAATAACTATGGATCCTGACCTTTGGCCCGCCCACCACCTAGAGATCAGACACCTGTGCCAAGTGCTCTCTGGAAATGCATGAACAACAAACACCATTGTAGCAGGTACAGAGGAAGGAGACGGGACAAATGAGCACACAAAACAAAGTCTACTTCATTTTTTCCTTCAGCCAGTCAATCAGACAACAAATATTTACAGAACCTCTGAAAAATGCAAGGTGCAAGCATGTTTGCTTCTCCCACTTTTACCCACGTCCATCCTCCATCAAAGACACAGATGGCTGCCCTGTAATCCCTTAACTATTCGTTCTTCCAGATCTTACTCTCTGATGTTTCAAGGGTAGAAGGCTCATACAATAGCATACGATCAAATATTTCTCCCCATTCCTTACCTCCATTGACAAAACATCTCTAAGGGAAAAGTCATTCTACCAGAATGCACAGCGTGCTCCTGTTTATTCGGCTCCAGCTTTAACATTCTGTAAAATCAGGATCTTGAGAATTGTAGTGACGTCTCAGGCTTTCCACCAAATTAAATTTGCACGACACTGTGTTTCAGATCCTCCACCACTGGACAAATGCTGCTTATATTAATGGGAATTAAGGTTATTCATCCAAACAGCTGAAAATTGCCTTGGTTTAACTCTGAAAGACTTTGATGGGGATCCTTTTATTTACTTATTTCTTCTAGAAATGACCCAGCACTGAAACAAATTAGGCACTTTGTTATTTTTTCCTTTGCCAGCTCAGAAACTAGGTTATTGCTTCCCATACTACCAATCAGAAATACCCACTGATTTTTTTTTAAAGAAATGCTTCTTGCTTCCCCTCACTGTAGTTGTATAAATCACTGGTGCTGTGCTGGATATAGGCCACCTCTATAGCCTGCTGAACAAATGATTAGACCCAGCATAGGGTATGTTGGTTTCGCTGTGAAGTGAGCCCCCTGCTCCCAGTGCCAGTTAAGAGTGTGATTTGTCTGCTCTGTTTTCCTGATTTCTGGCCACTTGATATTAACTTGTTAAAGCCTGTGTTCATATCATGCACTGTTTCTGGTCCTGGCCAGACTCTCTGGCTCCCTCCATGGTTGGCCCGCTGCTGGTTGACAAACAAGCACTTCTCAGCCCCCAGTGACCTCTTTGAAGTTGTGTCCATATAACTTCCCGTGAAATCATTTTTTTTTTCCTTGAAGTTTTCTTTGTTTTGTCCTCTGATGTTGAAGCAGCCTAAAATAGTTAAATTGGCTCCTGGTCTGTTTATTTATCTTTGAAGCAGTCTTAAAACGCTCTATCTGCCCTTTCAACTCGAACCTTTAAACACCCATGAGCAGTCATGGCTTTTATTTACTCAGGTTTCTTATTTTGACTATGTCAGTCGATCTAGAAACTAGAGGGTGAGATCTCCAATGGGCTGAGGAGGCTAAGATTGGAACAGGGACATGGATGGTACCATTAAGAGGCAGTCACTGGATATGCAGTTAGTGATTTACACACTCAGAGCATGTGCTGGCTTGGAGGGGATTTAAATGCCCACTTGCACTGACCTTGGAAAGCTAGGGTTGCACTCTCCGTGAGTGAGTGGAAACCCAAGGCAATACATTGATGCACAAGTAGTCAATCATTCCAAACCATTTTTATGGCCAAGAGAAAGACAGGATGTAGTTCCCAAGCTGTTTAAAAACTAGCAAAATCAACAAAGACCTGTTCACCTTTGACCAATATCCACATATACAAAGAAGTCTTAAGGTACATTAATTATGATCCCATCAACCTAGGATCATCTGTTAAATAAGATCATAAAGTTCTTGACAAGCATTGTTACCCAGCAGCTTTCTGCAGCAATCATCCTGTTCACTTGCTATCAGAGAGATGTCTGGAAAAAGGTACTTGAGACCGCATCCTAAGGATTATTTGCCAACTGCTGGGTTCTGTGTGCAAAGGCTTATAGTGAAGAAATTAAATTCCTTTGACAAAAGAGAAGAAATCAAAATGCTCCTAGAGTAAATACACTGAGAACTCCTATCTAACACCTGCAAGGCTCACCAAGATCTAATTTTATCCTCTTCTATTACCTATACTTTTTAAAGGTGGGGAGACATTTATTATTTTAGTTTATGGGAAAACTGTAATTCCAATATGAAATCAGTGAAGCCATTTAAAAATCAAAGTTAACGTTAACAAGATGATCTATTTCATCCCCCCAATAGAAGCTAATGAATCATTGTGAATTTATTGTGGTAGAAAGACAGTGGCTGCTGGAAATTATACTGATGAGCAGAAATCCTCACAAGTGGGTACTTTAAAGCAATTATTTTCCATTTTGTTCTAAAAAAGCCTCTGAGTACAACTAAGCTCTGATTACCTGGCATCTGAAAATATACGTTCTCAGAGGGATATTTGCGATGATTATTTCAGTGGAAAGAAAGTAAACAGCTACTGTTCGTGAAAGCTCAGTTGTGAGCCTCTTTAAAGTTTGAAATACGAATTGTGCAAAAGACAGAGCTCTGACTTAACTGACTAGCACAGCACTGTGTTATTACGTTGCCAGTTGCAAAGAATCAAGAACTTCCCCAGTTCCTGAGGACCAAAAAGGACTTCGAACTGCATTCCCTCCAACACAAACCTCTTCAAAGTCAAAAGCCAATGTCATTTTTGCCAACACACGCTCCAGCCTCAAGCCTAATATTCCTCCATTTTTTTCTGCTTGGCCCCTTCAGGGTCATGAAGAATGCTGGATCCAACAAGGGCAGATAGTACAGAGCTCAACCATTCAAGTTGATTACTTCAGGAGAGGGAAGCCAAAGGTCATACAAAGAGGGAATCAGGTGGAGAGAACATTTGATTTGTTTTTCAAGTAGAGAGAGGTTGGGGGTTATTATAAAGAGGTCTTGTGCCCCTTTCTGTCTAATTCAAGTTTATTGGTGCATAGTGGAAGTCAAAAGGCCATATTTAAAAAGGAGTGAGGAATGTGGGCCAATCTAAGGTTAAAGGCTGTAAGAAACAAGTGTTTAAATCTGTAAACTCAGCTTATAACTCCAGGGCTGGAGATGGTGAGTGCAAGTACAGAGAGATATAATCAACTTTTTCATTGGCCTCGGGCATAATTTTTCCCCGAATGGAGGAAATATTAAAAATATATATATAGTTGATACACTTCAGTAACTGAGATGAAGACAAGAAAAGAGGATGTGTACTGGATTCTACCAGATTTGATTGTACCAAAACCAAAATCATCATTTTCATGACCATTTTTAATTGCCAGGCCCTTTCCGGTTGAATAGATTGCCACCCAACTGTGTGGACTGTGATGTCGCCCCACACATGGAGTCACTTGCCCAATTTTCCTACAACTAACATATTGTGAAGCTTGGATTAGCTGCTGAGTGTTTGTGTTTTGTCCTCAATATGAAAATAATCCATGTTCATTTTGAAGAAAGTAGAAAATATATTCTATTTCAAAATCATGACCCCAATTCCCAGAGAAGTTGTTAAAATGTTACTCATTTCATGATTGTTTAATAGACTGCTGTGCCTACTCGATATCATTGTATTCTGCTTTAAAATAGTACCATAAACATTTTCCATATCCTTAAAACCTGAATGTGAATATCATATTTAATGTTCTGTACGTTACCCCAAATGTTCTCTTTCTTCCTTTCTTCCAGTCCATAATGGGTGAACATTTAGAAAGTCTTAGTTTACTCACTATTATAAATTATCCCACAAAAACATCAATAATTGAATTTCTGGCCCTAAAGTCACGAACATCTTTAAAACTCTTTACTCATATTAACAAATTACCTTCTTTAAAGTTCAAAATACTTTCCACTTTTAGCAGTGTATATACTCCCTGCTTCATGATACACCCCAACACTAAAACATCTTTGTGGCAGGTGCCTGGGTGGCTCAGTCAGGTAAGTGTTTGACTTCGGCTCAGGTCATAATCTCTCGGCGCATGGGTTCGAGCCCCGCGTGAAGGTCGGTGCTGACAGCTCAGAGCCTGGAGCCTGCTTCGGATTCTGTGTCTCCCTCTCTCTCTCTCTGCCCCCCCGCCCCCCGGCTCACACTCTGTATGTGTCTCTCTTTCAAAAATAAATAAACATTAAGAAATCTTTTTTAATCTTTGGGTATTTAATTAGGGCGATTCATATCTCATTTTTATTTGTAAGTTTTGGTCACAAAATAAGGCAAATACTTTTCGAATGTTTACTAATTATTTCCACTGTGTCTTCAGTAAAGTAAGCGTGCATGGTTTTTGCCCATTTATTTATTAGAGTCTCACGGCTTTTCTCATTGATTTTTAAGACCATGTCTGTCATGCCGAGTGCTGGAACCCCACCAATGTATAGGACAAAATAAAAACTAATTGAATGACTTCCTTATAAATCAATATTATCAAGCACTTTCATATTTTTTGGAATGATTTTTCTTTGTCATCTTTTAATTTAATGTGCACATTCTAAACTCTTCAAAATAATTTGAATCTTTGCCTTTTCTTTTGCAAATTATTCCATTTGGTTCAAGTAGAGAAGGTCCTGCCCAATGCAGAGCTCAGATAAATAAACTCATTTTCCTTCCAGGCATTTTTTTTGGCTTAACATTTGCTAGGTAAGAATGATCCAGAATTTATTTTAATATGGGATAAGAGTTGAAGACAACATTTTTTTAAAGCAAAAAACCTAAACCCATTACATAACTCTTTCCTTCCCCAAAGATTTTTTTAAGAGATCATTTTCACTTATTTAATTCATTTATGTACTAAAAGATATTTTTTGGTGTTATTCTGTTTCTTTGATCTCTCTGAAGATGCTTATGGTTGTATCACATTAAGTAATATGTTATATAGCTTTAAACTGATTTCATATCCTGCAGCAATAATTTAACTCATTAATAATCTTTTTATATTAATTGATATGAAATTTGTAATTATAAAATATATATTTAACAAATATATTTTTAAAAATAAAAGTTAAGAAATCTTACTAGAAAAACATATGCACTATTTTTTTAAAAAAAGATGAAGCTGGAATACACACAATCAACCCCAATTCAGCCTTCCCTCCCCTTATCTTGGTCCCCCCAAGAAACTAGGTTCCAATCTTCTAACAGTTTATGTTTTTAATTCATGTGGTAATTACCCCTAACACTCAACATAATACACCCATGCTAATAGATTTTGCAATTTATCTACTCAAACATTATCTACTTCCAATGAAACAAAATAGGTTCCAACTCTAAACCTCTCCCTGACAACTCATCTCTCTATTACCTTTGTAACTTTAAATCATGTATTTTAATATTTATTTCTTGTTCAAACAACCAGAGATTTTCTCTGGATTTCTTTCTTTGCACAATAAAGGGTTTAGTGTCCCTATCCATTTCCGTACCTATAGTCCCTCCCTCTACTTCCAGACTTCCCTCATCTGCACATTTATGTTCTACTGTCTGGTTTGTTAAAATCTGTGTTTTTGCTGATACAAAGGGTCTAAGGAGGAATCAAGTATCCAACAGATAGAGAGCTGCATTTGCCATCGTCCAGAGAATTTGAGACGAGTCACCTCCCAGTGATAGAGTCTCTGAAACACCCATGCAAGCATCCCCAGGAGGAAAAGTAGACTCGCCACCTGCCAAGTCTAGGGAGCATGGAAGCCACAGGAGGACCCACCAGAAGGAATCACGCTCTCCTCCCTCCCCTTTTCTGCTCTTTGAGAGGTGGAAACCAGTCATCAAGGGAGAAAAACTATATTATGACAAGAAAAAGAAGAAGCCTTAAGATTAAAGCAAAAGGAAAGTTTGAATATTATAGGAAATTAGACTTTTAAATACTGTGACCCTGTCTTGTGATTTCTAGTGACAGAAAATCTTTCTGCATTCCATAAAAATTACAACTTTTTATCCAGGAAGGGGACAGAGCCAGCACTAAAAGATCAATTTCAATGGAAAGACAAAGAGGAAAACTAAGCTATTTTATGATTATTTTCTATAAGTTCGTTTACAGTGATTATTTAAGGGTTATAACTCAGATGAGAGTTGGGAGTACATGACTTTTTAACCCCATTTCAACCCTAGAGTTCTGTTTCTCATTTTTAAATTTATCCTTGATTGGTATCCATGGTACTTCAAGTGTATAGATACAACTGTATATAAGAAATAATTATAATTTTGGAAGGATGTATGATTTTAATTCAATCATAGGATTCATAGGATTTTAATTGAAGCCTATGAGTTCATAGGATTTTAATTGAATCATAATTTCTTCCTAAGTTTCCATTAAAATTACTTTAGCTTCATGTCTAATATTTTTCAGATGACCAAGGATTCTAAGTTTCCATGTCTTTTGGAAAGATTTTGAATCATATAAAAACCAATAATGGGAATTTACCAGAGAAGCTAATTCTTTTTCAAATCTTCATTGCATCTCCATTTTGGCGTAAATACTTAGCCCTGCTTCTTCCCTTCATCATCTTTTAAATCCATACATTGTCCATGTGCATTATTTCTCTCGAACAATAGAACTTACAGGAAAGTATATTATGTGGTGTGACCACAACTTGCTAAGTATCACTAGTGAGTCCATTTGTTGGCTGGAGTCACCATGGCAGTAGAATGACCATCAAAAATACCATTTCCCTTTTAGGTTTCTATATTTTATAGAATCGCTATCCTCTGGCCTTCGGAATAGCCCTTTCCTAGCCTACCCCTCAGAGTCAGCTTACACTTTCTGCTTTTCAAAAGGGATTTAAGGCACCTCCAAACAATTTGATGTATACAAAAAGGTTCTGGAAAAAAAATTATCAAAAATACAAGAAAGCATAGGAGAAAGCAAAAAAGCTAAGTATGAGGTTTCACATAATTATTGTGGTTGCCTATTCAGTTTTGCTATGAGTTTCCTCAGAGGCCAAAACCCAGTATGTTGAATGCTTCTAGTTCTTTGTTTAATGAAAGCAAACCAATTTTGAGAGAGAGAAAGAAACAGAGACAGATACCGAGAAAATGGTACATGCGTTTCTTTCCCAGTTGTTAAGTTCAAATGAAACTGTGTACAGAGAAGGTAGGCAATGTGTCTTTGACTGAGACTATCTACCAAATACAAACAGAACCAAAGATATATATAATATTTAGAATTTTAATTTAGTAAAGGTGGTTGTCCAAAGGATACGGTAATATGCAACAAGTGTGTAATTTTCTAGTGTTTTGCCCTGATTCAAGGATAGGGGTGTGGATTACCTGGAGAAGCGAGTGGAAACCATGTGTTTAAATCTGGTTTACTTCTAAGGCACTGATCTTACAGGGTTTTAAGCAGCAGTTGGTTGGCAGATGGCCTGAGATCAAGCACTCCAGCAAGAGTCTAGGGAAGCAGCATTATTTGTTACATGCAAGACGTATGTTCAATACCACATTGGTGGGTGGCAATTCTAATGCCACTGGTTTGCAAGCCATACCCTGAGACATGTGTTCTAGGCAGTAAGTGTCCACGCTATTCGTAAGTGGAAGTTCTACTATCTTCCACCTGTCTCCGAAAATATATTGATTTCTTTCTAAGCTTTATGTCAATAGAGTTGCATTAGTCTGACAAGCATATATGTTTCTAACACTATCCTATGAAAAGCCTTATAATTCAAATCACTCAAAATGAAAAGCATTCTTTCCAGAAGAAAGTTTATGTCTATTCAAACTTTGGAAGAAGAAGCATAAGTTATAAATATTTTTTAAGTGTGCTGTTCCTTCTCTAAGTTAAAAAAAATCTCCTCAGCTCCTTGGTATTTCGATATTTCAAAGCTTTTAAAGTCAAACCCCCAATGCAACCTGCCTTATTTAGAAAAGGTTCATTTGTTTTACAGTGTCGTGATCATGCTAATGTATTTTAAAAATCAATTAAACTTAATCTAAACATCTCAAGAGAGAGGAAGGTTTACTCCTTTTTCATCTAAACTCAGACACAAAGCCCTTCAGTAAATGCATTTTCATGCTGTGCTGGGAATATGTAACGTCCAGACAAACTGCTTAAATGTCACCCAGCAAAGTACAAATCCAGCATATAGTTTGGAGGAACAAATGTTTGAAAGCCTAATACACCCAGATTAATGGTGAGCCATAGTTACATATAATAATGTCATTATGCCAAGAAAGGATGCCAGCCAGATGAACTTACAAAATAACTTGGAAAACTCGACTGTAGTTTCTTGGGTCAGAATAGAACATAAAACCTATCGGGGCTCTCTTTAAGATAATTAACCAAATTCCCAAAAAGTGTTTTACACTAAACTCTGAAAGGAGGTCACAATCTTGTTTTGACAGCTGAATAAGAATCAGATAAAACCAAATTGTTTACTACCCCTAATATGCCCTCAGCTGTCTAAATAGTCCCAATAGGGGTGGAAAGGCAGAAAATGCATCGTCCTAACAGATGAAGACAATTGGACCAATTATATCTGTGAAGCACTTCATTCTACTCAAGTCGATCTCCCCACAAGTGAAGAGTCATTTCCCCCAATAAACCTCTTCGCTGACCATCTTTGCTTCTATAACCTGATTTAAATATCTGAGTCTCTTTTGCAAATCTACCTCCCACTTAATGAATTCCCAAGCCGATGCCGAATCCTTATCCAATGCACTGTTATATACGCTAAGGAAGAATCAAAATCCATTACAAGATACATTTGTACAACAAATAGCAGCCTGGGTGAAAAGCTGCAAACATTAGGAATATCCTATAAAACAAGATACATAAGCACATGGGAAAAATTAACAGGTTGAAAATAAATCCACAAAAATAGGTGTTCTAACGTAGAACAGTAGATCATCTTTCTTTTCCAAGGAAAAAGAGAATTTACTAATTTTGCACAAAGGAGAGTATCTGAAAGACTGTATTACAATATAATTGGGGGAAGAAAAACAAAAATGCACGAAATGAGTCAGAACCATTCAAAGGCAGCATATCAATACGTAAAAAAGAACATGCTACAAAATCCATTCACAACTGTTAAGTAAGAACCAAACAAGGGGCAGCAGTTGGTTCCGGGTGGCTGCCCGAAGGAAGTGACTTTCTGGGCTCTGGGAAACAAAGCTATCCGGTGGTAGAGCATGATAAATTCATGAGGACACCAGAAAAGCTGGAGCAGGTGTAAACAGGAGTTTGCAAGAATGCTGACTCTGCAAGACCAAAGACAATTGCTTACACATTGCCAGAGTAGGTAGGGGAAAAAAAAAAACGACGTTTTTTTCAAAAGCAATTGGGTGGCAGGAAAAGCTTTGTGCCAGGAATTAAATGACCTACATTTTTGGTTGGTCCTGTCATTTTCATGACTTTGGGTAACTCACATGAATTTTCAGTCTCAATTTCCTCAATTTGAAAAATGATAACAGTAATTATCCATAATCTCTCATCTTCCTCTGTTATTGTAAAGGTCAAATGATATGATGTTACTGGACTATGGAAATGGAAAGTGTTACTCGTATGAAAAGGGTTTTTAGGAAGAGTATGTTAATATGCATCCTCCAGGATTTCCACATGGCCCAGGTCTTACCTCCAGACTTTCCATATGCTCTTCTAAATTAACCTTATTCATACCCGTGGCTTCAACCACCGTCCACCTATATGCTGATGGCTTTCAAATCACAGTCTCTAACTCAGATCTGACTACTTATTAGATATTTCCACATCATGACCCAAGTGCACTTAAAATCAACATGTCCAAAACTGCTTACTGCCCTTCCTCTAAAGTACTTGAGATGATCTATCTGGATACAATGCAAGGTCAACATGATCCCTGTATTGGGTCAGGTTCCGCAAAAGCAGACCCTGAGATGAATGTTCATGTGCAGTCGCAGAGTCAGGAAGTGCTCCCAGGAGAAAACTCGAAGGGGAAAGAGGATTGGAAAAACAGGAAGCCAGGCAGCTGTGTCACTTCAGCAAAAGATACAGCCCCAGCCTGATCCCACAGGAAGAGTACATTATGTCTCTCGGTTTGTGCCACCTCGAGGCAACAGAGTTGAGCTTTCGTATTCCTGTACAGTCTTTGTTTCTAAAGCCATATTGGGGGTCAGGCTGGGGAGACATAAATTCCCAGGCACTTCCAGCTCCCTATACATGTGAGTAAAAGCGCTCCGGAAGCTGTTGCATAGTCTTTCAAGAGGCAAAAAGAAACCCACAGAAACCTGGGGAGGGACGTAGAGATCTGTGAGGATGTGAGTAGGGTTAGCGTGGTTAACATCTTTTGAAAGATCCAACCCAGAAGCCTATGAGTCACCCTGGAGCCTTGGCTCTCCTTCATCCTGTACCAGTCACCAAGTCCTGTAGAAATCCAGTATTTCTCTCAAGTCTATTCTGACTGCTCTTTTGCTATCCTTTGAGCCCTCATCACTTCCAGCTTGAACACCTAGAGCAGCCTCCCATCTGACCACTATGCCCCATCTCAAGGCCTCCAAGGAAATAAACCACTAAACTATCCTCCAAAGGACAGGGAGAACCGATACTCCAAAACACGTAAGTGGATTTGATTTGTCACCCCCTCTATGCAAAACCCTTAAAGATCTCCTTGTAATCATTTTCAAAATGATTTCTAAAACATATTCTTATTTTTTTAATGTATTTATTTAAATTCAAGTTAGTTAACATACAGCATGGTACCGGTTTCAGGACTAGAACCCAGTGATTCATCACTTACGTATGTCACCCAGTGCTTATCCTATCGAGTACCCTCCTAAAACCTCTTAGCTTTGCACACCTGGCCTCTATCTTGCCAGCTCAGCATTCTCAAAAAATTTTGTTCTCAGGACCACTCACACTCTAAACATTTACTGGAGATTCCAAAGAGCTTTGGATTGTGTGGGTTACAACGACTAATAAATACCGTATTCAAAATTAAAACAGAAAAAAACAAAAACACGCGCTTATTTAATTTTAGATTACTGTCGAGGCAGAGGCCTCCCTTGGTATAAAACCTACCAACACTCTGCCCACAAGATGCAGGGACGGATGCTCCTGAGCCCAACTCCACTAGAATTGCGCCCCTCATCCCCCATGCCTCCACGGAGGTCGGATTATGTATCCCTCCTCCCTTCTTCTCCTTCTTTCTGGAGCAGGAACATGCGCAGATATGGGAGGCTGACCTACCCCCGCACAAGCTGGTATCCAGGCCTCTCACAGCAATTATAATCCCGTGGGCCTCTTCCAATTCATGACTCCTAAACAAGCACCTTACACTCTTCAGTGTAATTACACCTCTACTCCTAGTCAAATCACTCCATCATCCCTAATCCTCTAGATTTCCAGCCTGACTTATGTCCAAGTTCGCCTCTGCCACCCCATCCCAGAGACTGTTAGCACCCCGAGTGTGCTTCTTCCAAAGCAATTCCAAAATAATAATAATAATAATAATAATAATCAATTATCTTGTCTATTCTTCCCCCTCCATCCTTCAGTCCTTTAAGGCCAGACGCCATGGCTGAGTTGAGTGTTTATCCTATCTGCCAACTCACCCCTATCTATGGCAAATAGGAGGCAGTTGGCCAACATTTGTTGAAAAATGCTTGCTAAATTTTTCTAAGTGTCACGTGGTATAGCACGTTAGACTGGAATCGGCACTGGGGGACAAGGGTTAAGTTGTAAAACAAGAAGTTGAGAAGGGAAAGGGAAGCACTCTGACAAAGAGCGTGTGCTTGTCTGTGGGAAACCAGAAGAATGGAAACCAATTAAAAGGCTAATGAACTATGTACACAAGAAATACCAGAGAGAGGCCTGTCTACAGCCGTAACACCCTCAACATGCCCGATCCCGTCTGATCTTGGAAGCTAAGCAGGGTCGGGCCTGGTTAGTGCCTGGATGGGAGAAACACCAGAGGCCTAAAGAAAGTTAGTGAAAATGGAGAAGGGGAGAAATCATTGAGATGAACCCAGCAGGTGGATTAGATGGGGCAATGTTCTCAAGTGTGGCGGTGAAGAGATAGAATGAAGACTTACACACCTTTTCAATGTAAGAAAAATGAGGGAGTACCTTATACGTTTTTTCGTTATTAGAACACAAGCATGTGAGAGTTTGATGTGCAATGTTGTTCTCCCATTTAAAAACTGTGTAATGTAGGAGAAATTTCTTAAACTAAGTTACTTTTTTGTACAAAAATGTGAAAGTTATAACTAAACCTTGTAAATTGTGGTGAAACTAGATATTATGCAAATAACAGCTCTCACAGTGCCTGACACCTAATAAACACTACTCCCACTTCTTTGTCCACTATTGTTCTTTTGCCCTCTGTCGCTTTTGCCCCTGTGACTCATTTATAGTTGGTCAACCTTCTCAAACCTCGACAACAGGAAATAATGCACAGGTACTGTGACCGTGCTACCTGTCCTTTCCCAACCCTCATTCTCTCTCCCTCATCCCATCTTGTCTAATTCATTCAGTCTCTACACACAACCAAAGCAGCTACCCCCCATCCATGCTCAAGAAATTAAAATTCTGATACATACGAATGTACACATGTCTTCATGTATTCCTGTATCTGAGAGCAAGGATCAGTAACGTAAGAAGCGATTCCATTTTTAAAGCCTTTATATCAATAATAAACATGGAGATAGGTGCCCTTCCTTGACCACATTTTGAACGGCCTTTTTTCTCATTACCAATTCGTTTCTGAAGTTCTGACTTTCTCAAACACCATTTGGATTTCAAGATCTAAAGAGAGGAAACACATCATTTTTTCCAATGTGAAACACAACAGATCCCCTTTGTATCCCCAGAAGGAGTGCAAAGAGAACGGCCTTTGCCTGGAATTGTTTTTACCAAATATATTTAATTTAATGGTGCCAACAGTTTAGATTTGAAGTCAGTCATCTTTTTTCTAGATTGCTGGATGCTTAGCCAGATGAACTGTACAACCAATGCTGGAGTGTCCTTAAAAAAGACATGACTTTGAACATCAGAACACTATATACATGCCATAGCTATAAGCAATGAATAGCTATTACCGAATTCAAGAACAATCTTGTTTGTCAAAGGTAATGATATATGAAGGTAAGTAACTCCCCAAGCTTTACTTAAAGAATATTCATTTTCTGAATTGTATCATGCTTGAAAGGCTCTCACTTATGAAATTCAAGTGCCAATATCTATTACTGACTGAAAGAAATAAAGGTTGTAACAGCTAAGAAGACTTGAATTTAGTAAATTATTTTAGCTTCTAGTATAAGTTTAATTATGATTTTAATAATCTGACCATTGTTCATTTACTTTTATTTAGGTGTTTGTAGCACATAATTACATACAAGATTCAAGCATTCACCATTTTTTAAGTAATATGAATCTATAAGAAAGGACAGAGAAAACATTTTGCATTTACTAGGCAAAAAAACAGAATAGAAGAAGCAAGGACATCTTAGAACAGTACGTTAGCATCATTGTTCCTTCAGGTATATAGATCTTTCCTTATGACACTCAACGAGTCTTTTCATTTGAGAATGAAAAGTAGGAAACCTCCTATATTCCTGCATTTATCTGACTTCAAATCAGAATCAACTGTGCCTCAAATTTCTTCCAGGCTGATTATACAATATCTAATTTGAAAACATTCCTGAGAAGGGGTTGGGGGGCGCCTTGGTGGCTGAGTCAGTTAAGCATCCAACTTCAGCTCAGGTCCAGCCCTGTGTCTAGCTTACTGCTATCAGCACAGAGCCTGCTTCAGATCCTCTGTCCCCCTCTCTCTCTGCACCCCCCCCCCACACACAAATAAACATTTAACATAAAAATTAACAGGATGACTTAAATTTTAAATGCTCTAAGTTTAATCTAATTACCTCATTGAAAGAACCGGATAGGAAAGTTTTCTTCCCATAGAAGGAAAGCGTGTGTAAGGTTCTGCATTTTGGATCCTCCTTACCACTCTCCCTGAATGATTAAATAAACAAAAAATGAAGGCACGGTTTTCCACATTTAGAAAATGAATTAGAGGGCTTTAGTGGCATCAGTGTAATGATCTAAAAGCTCCCCTGAGAACTGGATAGCTAAACAAAATGAAACACTTGTTAGCATGAAAAGGAAGGCAACTAGTGGTAGCAAATGTCAGAGGCTCTAAGAACACAATGACTGTTTCAAATATCTAAAGAACCAACACACGGATGGAAAATCATAATTGTTTAGGGAATTACCGGGCACTAAGCGAGGCCCAGTGAAACTAAGGGGAAGTTAAGAATTACTGCCACTTACTATGAAGAAGATAAATGCTTTAAAATATGCTTCTTCATTTAAGAAGAAATATCTTTAAAACCACCCATACTCCTACTCTTCAGACATAACCACGGTTAATGCTGCTTCCTCTCCTTTCAGGGATCTCATCGCATATATTGTTCTGGAACCAGAATGTTTCCTTAAAACCATTGTGAATGTCTTTACTTGTAAATGAATATAGGTGCGTATCTATTACATCTTCCAGAATGGCTACAGAGCATTTCTTGGTATAGCACAACCACTGTTTACTTATCAATATTTTGGAGCATCTCGATTTTTTTCCCAGGCTAATACTATTCAAAACAAGAATGCAAATAAAAAACATTTACACATGCACTTTTGTGCTTCTACCCACGTCCATCATGAGGACAAATTTCTAACAATCCCATTTCTGCTTGATCAGAGGTTATGCGTATCATTTAATTTTGTCACATTGCTAATTTGCCAACCAGAAATGTCCCATCACCTATATTTCTACTGTGAGATGGCTCATTTTCCCCCTCATTACTAACATTAGGTATTAGCATTCTTTTATTCTTTATCAATTCGACAGATTAAAAACAAGGCATCTCATTGTTGTAAGTGTGGATCTTTGAGTATCGGTAAGAATATACGTATGTATAATTTGCACTATGTATATTTTTCCTTTTAATTTTACATGCAATGCTTTTTATCAAAAGATTGTTTGCTCATTTCCTTTCATCACAAAATTTTCTCCTTCTCCCTCTTCCTCTCTCTCTCTCCCTCTCTTTTAATTTACGGATTTTGCATTTGGGGTCATACTTATAAAGCTGAGACAATACCACTTACGGAAAAGGCTAAAGAAGAACTTACCTTAAAAATGGTAAATCAGGGGGCGCCTGGGTGGTTCGGTCGGTTAAGCGTCTGACTTCGGCTCAGGTCATGACCTCACAGTCTGTGACTTCGAGCCCCTTGTCGGGCTCTGTGCTGGCAGCTCAGAGCCTGGAGCCTGCTTCAGATTCTGTGTCCCCCTCTCTCTCCACCCCACCCCTGCTTGTGCTCTCTCTCTCTCTGTCTTTCAAAAATGAATAAACATTAAAAAAAAATTTTTTTAATAAAAAAAAACAAAACGGTAAATCAGTCATCAAGGTAGTTGCTTAAGATTAGGCTGCGTGATTTCCAGCTGGTATTTTCTTGCTGTTGCAGAGGCCTATATGAGACCTTTGAGATTTTATAATGATGTGTATAAAAATATTAAAAGTGGTTTGTGAATGTAATTAATAGAAAAAATAAACAGAAGGATCAAAATCAGAACTGAGGCAGAATAACACTGTAGGACAGGAGCTGTGTAGTCTTTCACTATTCACTTTAAAGCCTGTGTCTGCTGCAGTTTTTCAAACATGTTCGAGTGAGCTTTTTTAATATTATTTTAACTTTATTTTTATTTATTTTGAGAGAGATAGAGAGCAAGTGGGGGAGGGGCAGAGAGACAAGGAGACAGAGAGAGAATCCCAAGCAGGCTCTGCACTGTCAGCTCAGAGCCCGATGCGGAGCTGGAACTCACAGACTAGGAGATCGTACCCTGAGCCAAAGTCAAGAGCTGGACGCTTAACCAACTGAGCCACCCAGGAGCCCCTGTTCAAGTGAGGGTTGTTTTTTTTTTTTTAAATAGTAAATAATCATAACAAAATCTATTATTATTTTTCTAAAGATTTTATTTTTAAGTCATAAGTAAACAACATGGGACTCAAATTTACAACCCCAAGATCAAGAGTCTCATGCTCTACTGGCTAAGCCAGCCGGGTACTCCATAATCCTAACAAAATTTAGCGATAAAACAGCAAATAGAGAAGACCCACATAAAAACAGAAGAATACATTATGAGGCAGAGACGCACGTAAGCTACCAGTCTCCTAGGCTGGCTTAGTTATCCACCAGGTGACCACAACTTCTCTACTTCCTTGTCCACGAGCCCTAACCATCTCAGCAATTTTTAGGCTCAGTTTTGCTGGTTATCTCAATTCCTATTCTGAAGAAAGGAAGTCTGGGCTAGACCTAAGCAGGCTAGTGTCTGATTGCTTCTCTTGGCTGAACACTGTCGGCACTAAGCGTGCATGTCACTGAAGCCTATTTTTCCTGCTCAAGTACCTTCTAATTTATCTCATTTCTACCTTGCTCGAACCAGAGTGTTCCTTGACATGACAGTTACTCTTGATTTTGCTCATCACTTCCTTCTTTCTGAAATATTATCTTAGGGATCAGGGCAACTGGGACTTACTTATCATCCCTCTGGGGCACCACCGGCGCTTGAGTGATTATGCAAGTGTCTGGACAAATTCGAAGCCCCTGTTTGGAAACAATTCTAACAAGGAGAGACTGAGTCTATGACCCTAACCCAGAGTTTCTATAGATCTAAAGGACTGGAATGCTCTGAATCAGAGAGGATGCCTGAGAACCCAGTCGAGAGCAGACCGAAATCCTGAGTCATGGCACTGGAATAGAGCCCAACTCTCTCACCTCCCTCATTCAGCAGTGGGAGAGCTTTCTTGGATCCAGACAACCTCTTTCAACTTCAAATTCTAGCTGGGGAGCCTGGAGAAACGGGAGCAGTTGGTTGACTTCATGCATCACTGAGAGATCTGTAGTCCTCTCACCTATTTGGCAAGGCTATAAAGCAAACAGGACAAATCCTACTTTACCTACAGACTCCTTTACAACATATTACATTGCTGTGTGGGTCAATGCATCGGTATACAGACAAAAAGTGTGTAGAAACAAGAGGGAACCAGGTCATCAGACATTTTCTGTAAATGGTCAGTAGGCAGTAGCTTAAGCTTTTCAGGACACAGACACTCTCCTTTACATATTTTTCTGTTGGCATGCCTGTTTACAACTTTTTAAATATGTAATAACCATTCTTAGCTAATGGGCAATATGAAAACAGACCCCAGGCCACAGTTCACCAACCCTTGGTCTAAGTGCATCAGTTAAAAGACAAAGGTCATCAGATTGGATGGAAAAAAAAAAACACGACACAGCTATCATGACTACAAGAAATCCACTTTAAAATTTTTTTTTTAACGTTTATTTATTTTTGAGACAGAGAGAGACAGAGCATGAGCAGGGGAGGGTCAGAGAGAGAGGGAGACACAGAATCTGAAACAGGCTCCAGGCTCTGAGCTGTCAGCACAGAGCCCGACGCGGGGCTCGAACTCACGGACCGTGAGATCATGACCTGAGCCGAAGTCGGCCGCTCAACCGACTGAGCCACCCAGGCGCCCCAAGAAATCCACTTTAAATGCAATGATATAGATAGGCTAAAAGAAAGATGGTTTAAAAGATATGCCGTGTAAACACAAAGCAGAAGAAAGCTGAAGGGTCTATATAATACCAGAAAAACTAGATTTAAAAACCATGAACATTACCAAGGTTAAAATGGACGTTATAAAGTTATCAAAGGATCAATTCAACAAGAATGCATAACAATTCTAAGTGTGAGTGAACCTAACAACAGAGCAGTTAAATATACGAAGCAGAAACTGATAGTACTGAGAGAAGAAAATGATATTTCCAAGATTACAGCTGGAGACTTTTCCACCACTCTCTCGGTAATCAGTAGAGTGAGCAGGGAGAAAATCATCAAGGATGAAAAAGACGCAAACAGCAGCAAAAACAACTTCACCTAACTGACATTTACAGAAAATTCTCCTCTCTCTCCCCTCAATGGAAGGAGAATACACATTCTGCCCAAGTGCGAATGAAATATTCACCAAAAGAGACCACGTCCCAGGTCATAAAATAAACTTGAATGTAAAAGAATTGAAATCATATGAAGTATCTCTTTGACTACAATGGAATTAAACTGGAAATTAATCACAGAAAAATATCAAGAAAGCCTTCCAATACTTGGAAATGAAACACTATACTTTTAAATAGGTCAAAGAGGAATTCTTAAGAAGTGTATCAATCTTCCCAGGTTGCTCTAACGAAATACCATAGACTGGATGGTTTAAATGATAGACTTTCATTTCTCACAGTTCTAAAGGCTGAGAAGTTCAAGATCAATGTGCCAGCAGATTTGATTCCTGGTAACAGCCCTGTCCCTGGCCTGCAGGTGGCTGCCTTCTCACTGTATCCACACATGGTGGAGAGAGAGAGAGCGAGAGTGAGCGAGAGCGAGAGCGAGAGCGAGAGAGAGAGAGAGAGAGAGCGCTCTTTCTCCCTTTATAAAAACACCAATCCCATCTTGGAGGTCTCATTCTCATGACTTCATTTAATCCTTCCCAAAGGCCCCATCTCCAAATATCATCACATTGGGGGTTAGGGTTTCAACATGTGAATTTGAGGGAGCTCCATTCAGTTCATAAGAGGAAGTTAGAAAATATAGGACTAAATGAAATGGAAATGCACCATCTCAAAATTTGTGGAAATAACTAAAAAAATGTCTGTCAAGGGTGTTTATAAAATTAAGTGTATATAATAGTTAAGAAAAAATTTCTGGAATTGATAAAAGCAGCTTCTACATTAAGAAACTAGAAAAATGAGAAAAAGTAAAACCAAAGCAACCAGAAGAAAAGGAATCTAAAGACCAGAAATAAATAAAGTTGAAAAGAGAAAAACAATAGAGAAACCAACAAACCCAAAGCAGGTTATGTGAAAGGATCCATAAATCTGATAAACCTTTCAGATTAATCATGCAAATGTCAATTCCTCCAATTTTCTGACTATGGGAAGGATGGTGAGGTCTTCAGACTTTGTGACCTTAGATCTTGGACTTTATGTCTATAACTCTCTACTTCCACCTAATGTTAGAGCACAGACAATGCAGAAAGCTTCTTTTAAAAAGAGAAATTCCATGCCCAGAATGCTCAGATTTCAATACAGCTTTATGGCTGCGTATAACGAACAAGCAACAAAGCCACGTTTTCAGTAATGTTCCTTTATAAGACAAGGAGCTGAATTACAAGTTAATCACGTGCACATGAAGGGCAAGCTATTCATAAGCCCCATCTTAATTCTAGTTGGTGTCTCCAGAGAAGCTTTCTCCAGCTTCTGATTCCCTCTGGCCTCCTTCCAGAATCCACAGCTTTGCTTCCCAAAACATGATCTCAACAACTGCCCTGCAAAAAGGACGACCTGAAAAACAGAAGTTATTTGGCCAAGACTCCCTTACTTGAGAAGAAGCTTTCCAACTTCCCCGGATATGTTTTCAAACTTGTCCTTCTTACAGCCATTGCAAACCGAAGACATTTCTATCTCATGTAACATCTTCAGTCATTCAGCGGCTATGTAGACCTACGCCCTCAAGGGATTTGTAATTAAGCGAGAGGGACACAAAATAAACACATCTAAAGGAGCAGGCAACCTGACCATATGTGATGCTGAAACTCCTGTGATTCTGGTGGGGACCACAGAACGTTAGAGAATGAGGAAATCCGTGAGAAGCAGAATGGTCCTCATGTGTCAAGTTGAACCTAGAGGAAAATACAAGGTGCCAGGAATATGGGAGCCATGTGAATAGAGGCACGGAAATAAAAATACCCACGGAGCAGAAAAGAGACTAGCACAACAAGAGTACAGAAGGCACGTTAGGAAACAAAATGTGGTTTGAGAGATATGAAACCAAGTAGAGGAACTCAGACAAAAAGGTGTGGGAAACGGGTTCAGTGAAATGGTAGGTAGACACAAGGAAAGTGGTCTTTGGGGAAGATACATGGAGCATAATGGGGGAGGAGGAGGAAGTCTGCTGCCACACAGCACCCCAGGAATTATCTCTGATGGCCACAGTGGAAAGAGAAAGTAAAAGACACACATAAAATATTTTCAGAAATAGAACTGACTGTACTTGGCGAGTGGGGGCAGAAGATAAGGAAGCATTGAGTCTCTGGGAGGATGTGACAAGATATAAGTTAAGAAAACAGAAAGACAGAGAGAAAATAGAGAAATGAGGGGCTCCTGGGTGGCTCAGTTGGTTGGGCTCTCACTCTTGATTTTGGCTCAGGTTATGATCTCACGATTTGCGGGATCAAGCCTCTCCTTGGGCTCTGTGCTGTCAGCGTGGAGCCTGCTTGATATTCTCTCTCTCTCTCCCCTTCCCCTACATGGATACCCCCCTCAAAATACATACATACATACATACATAAAAATAGAGAAATGAGTTATGGGAGAGATAACAGGATAAAATCCTTGAAAACCCTAAGAATGAGGTGAGGGTGACAGTCTTGAGTTGGGATGTGTACACCCTCGAGATTAGAGTGCCAACACAGAACCAGAAACAAATTTCTGAATTGACTAAATAGACACGATAAAGTCACATCACACAGCCAATGTCTTGGGGACAAGCGCTAATGAGAGAAGTAGGCTAAAGATCATGACTGAAGTTTCCTGAATTTCCACTTAACCACGCCATCCAGGAAGCAGAAGAGCTGTTGAAGGAAACGGAGAGAGACGCCAAGAAACAAAACAAAACCAGAAACAAAACAAAACAAACTTTCAAAAAGCTGAAGTTGTACCATGGTGTCCACCGCAACAAAGTGGTAAAGGGAATGAGGATGGAATTAAGGTAACTGAACTTGAGATTTAGAAGTTTTGGCCAGTGGTTGCCGGGGACCGCAGGGTGGGAGAGTGGGGAGCTATTGTAGGATGAATACAGAGTTTCAGTTTTGCAAGCTGAGAAAGGCTGGAGACGACTGGCGGTGCACAACGATATGAATGAACTGAATGTCGATTGACTGTACACACAAAAATTCTCTTCGTCAGGGGCGCGTGGGTGGCTCGGTTGGTTGAGCTCATGACTTCGGCTCATGAAGTCGGCTCATGAAGTCATGGTTGAGCTCATGACTTCGGCTCAGGTCATGATCTCACGTTTTGTGGGTTCGAGCCCCACGTCGGGCTGTGTGCTGACAGCTCGGAGCCTGGAGCCTGCTTCGGATTCTGTGTTTCCCTCTCTCTCTGCCCCACCCCTGCTTGCTCTCTGTCTCTCTCTCTCAAAAATGAATAAATGTTAAAAAAATGTTTAAGAAATACTCTTCATCCTACTCTTCCAATGCACAGTTTTCCTCACGAAGAATCGGGTAAATTTGTGCAGGAATCACATGTAGGACTTAAGTTGGTAAAAAACCCTTTAGGGAAGAAAACTTCTTGTTCCAGAAAGAGGACACACGCTACGGCATTTGAAATTAATTGTTGGATCAGAGTACTATTCATTCCAATTAGTCTATCAGCCTGGAAATGACTGTGAGGCACAGTTAGAATGCAGTGCTCAGAAGATCGTCATAAATAGAACCAATCCCTTAATTAGATATTTTTAATAGACTTACTGTACTATGCCACCTAACAGTATTCCGAAACCTGGAAAAATACGTGATTTATAATCCATTAACTGGTTTTGTCCAACAATCATTAGTTAGACTGGAGAAGGAAAAATAAGTGAAAAATACAACCAGTGAGGGTCACACTAGACATTATTCATCCTTTTGTACCTGTTGCTCTCTCACTAACCTATTTCTTGGTAATCATAAAATTAATTTTTTAGGGGCTCCTGGGTGGCTGAGTCCGTTAAGCGTCTGACTCTGGAAATCAGTTCGGGTCATGATCTCACGGTTTGCAATACTGAGCCCCGTGTCGGGCTCTGCTTGGGATTCATCTCTCCCTCTCTCTCTCTGTCCCTCCCCTGCTTGTGCTCGCTTTCTCTCTCAAAAATAAAAATAAACATATAAAATAAAATAAGGCTACTTATTTACTGAAAGCTATCCAGCACGGTCAACTGCTGTTTTCCCCTGTGGATGCACAAATTACTACATCCTTTGTAAAGAGAAAAGGTACTTGTGTTTTTCTTCCATCTCTTGGGTATAACCAACAACACATAAATGCTTGAGAAATGCAGAGTGACATTTCTCTGAGCAGAGTCCACCCAGGGCCTGAATATGGACCAAACGTTGTCCTCATAAGCAGAGGCTTTACGTCCATTCACACAGCACACGTATCTGAGGTTACTATAGCAAACGAATGGCTTGTAGCCACAATGGAACGAAGGGTCCTTTGAGAAGTCCAGCTTAATCTCTTAGCCAAATCATTCCTGGCCACTTTTGTAGTTTGTCTTAAATAAAACCATTGTACTTGGCAGCCTAGGGAGGAGGAGAGGAGAATTCTTAAATTATAGGATGAGAAAAATCGACTTAAATCATGAACAACGTACATATCAAATTAAGAGTGGGTACCGAGAAGGCTCTCCTTGCACTATTTTCATCAGGAGATCTATTTTCATCAAGGAGAAGAAAATGTCCTTTGAATTATATAAGAAAAAAATGGATTTATGAATCCATGGCAGGAAACACCAATTACTAGTTTATGTAAGTTACAGAATCACATTCAGCATTGATGGCATGGAAATGTATAATTTAGCTGTACGGAGTCCCCATTGTTATTGGTGGGGTTGCTGTACACATTTCCTAAATCCCAGTAATTTCCTCGTGAGGTTGTGTAATTCTGATAGCTGGTAATAACAGGGCCAGGTTCAGGGTATGGTAATGACAGATTTCTTCAGGCACCGCCAGGTGAGACTCAGTATAGAAGGCTACTTGCACATGAAACGTGCTTATTCTTTTCCTAAAAAACTGCCATTGTTAAAATAATACTGTGAATTAGCCTAAAAATAGGAGGTCACACTGTATCTTAATAGCCAACGCATAATGAAAAGACTGTATCCTTAAAGGATAAAAAAAACAAAAAACAAAACAAAAAAAAACTTTTAAAAGTATTTTTTGAAGAAGAAAGAATCAAAACTGAAATTTCAGAATATTTTAGAAAATATTGACAATGAGGCTACAATTAAAAAAAAAGATCTTTTGTAAAAGAAATCAGAGGCAAATTCATAGTCATAAATGCCTTTTTTGTTGAAGAAGAAAAATGAGATAAACATTTAACTCAATAAGCTAATAGAGCAAAACAAAACCCCTAATATGAAGACATCCCAGTTACAGCCGTAGAACAGTCATAGGCATGTCCATAAAATAGATATTCTGAAACATTTTGTTTAGTGAGGTATTTCTGTATGGACTGAAATGGTACATGTCCAAAAAGATGTTAAATGAAGAAACCAAGGTTTTAAATCACTAGTGTAGTATTGCAACCATTCATGTTGCTTTTTTTCTTTTTGAGTTAAAAAACCCATGTCTATTCCTCGATCACCTCTAAATAGAAACCCGAAATGGATAGGCAGGTGGGGGATTGAAGATCAAAGAATGGGGAAGGGAGGGTGATTTACACTTTATACTGTCTGCCTTTCAAGTACCTTTCAATACTTTTTTTTGCTGTGAGAATGTATTATTTATTCAAATAAATAAATTTAAAATAAAAGTGGTCAGAGGAATAGCTTCACCCAGCAGCTCATTCTTTATTCTCTTTGAAGACAGAAAAGTTTCCCGGTGGTCCGCTCTCCCTTTGTACCTCTCTTGATCCCACTCTGCCTTGAGATGAGCTTGTTTGCCCCTTAACTATGCAAAGTAGGAAGGTCCCCCAGGCCAGATTCTTGGGCTGACACCATTTTCTCTCACAATCTCACTTTACCATCCAGAAGTCACGCCCTGGTTAAGTTAGCCTCTATGTCTGTAATTTCTATTCTTTTTCCTTTGACTTTCATCCCCCACTCTTTACATTTAAAATCAGTATTGCTTATCTATACGAGAATGTTCTTCAGTGAAATGGGTATCACAGAGTTCTCAGAGATGCTGACTTTTTCTCATCAATATTGACATCTTTCCCCTTCTGAAGCATTTAAACATTTTCTAAATTAAAGAGCTTTATAGATGACTGTTTACATTCACAAATTTCCAAGAACTCTATGCTAATTATTTAATTATTTAATGCGTATGAAAGTAATGCATTAACAATCTATGTCTCTGTGAAATTATTTTTTGAAAAGGTATTTTGGAATTTATTTATGGTGGGTACGTATAACCCATTAAGACGGCTAAAAATCAAGTCTACTGAAAGAGACAGATTCAGCTGCAAGCTGGTGCAACCACTCTGGAAAACAGTGTGGAGGTTCCACAAAAAAATTAAAAATAGATCTACCCTATGACCCAGCAATAGCACTGCTAGGAATTTACCCAAGGGATACAGGAGTGCTGATGCATAGGGGCACTTGAACCCCAAGTGTTGAAAGCAGCACTTTCAACAATAGCCAAATTATGGAAAGACCCTAAATGTCCATCAACTGATGAATGGATAAAGAAATTGTGGTTTATATATACAATGGAATACTACTTGGCAATGAGAAAGAATGAAAACTGGCCTTTTGTAGCAACGTGGATGGAACTGGAGAGTGTTATGCTAAGTGAAATTAGTCCTACAGAGAAAGACAGATACCATATGTTTTCACTCTTATGTGGATCCTGAGAAACTTAACAGAAGACCATGGAGGAGGGGAAGGGAAAAAAAAACAAAAGGTTAGAGAGGGAGGGAGCCAAACCATAAGAGACTCTTTAAAACTGAGAATAAACTGAGGGTTGATGGGGGGGTGGGAGGGAGGGGAAAGTGGGTGATGGGCATTGAGGAAGGCACCTGTTGGGATGAGCACTGGGTGTTGTATGGAAACCAATTTGACAATAAATTTCATATTAAAAAAAAGAGAGAGAGAGAGATTCAGCAACATTGCAACTTAGGAAAAGCAACATTTCCTAGGGTTTGAGTTTCAAGTATTCTTGCCTACTTCTTCAGTTCACACTATCTATTCACACTTCCCATTTCACATGGGAGAAATGAAAAAGCTCAGAAGCCGAGCTTCTGTCAGCTTCAGGAGAGACCATTTCCCGGAGCTCTTGGCTCCCCACACTCCCACCCAGCTTTACTCCCAACGGGAGATGGTTCGGACGTTGACATGTTGAAACCACTGCTAGGTTTCTAAGAGTAGTCGCCCTACGAAGTGAGACAGCATAACCATTAAAAAATGGAGAGGCAATCTCTTCTCCCTGCACAAATGTTGACGGAGAACTGCATCTCTGTGCAAAGTTGAGCCGAGTTCCCACTTGCTGGATAAAGAATTCACTTCTTTTCTGTTTGGAGTTAAAATAATTATGGCTCACCTTTCCCATAAGGTCTTCAAATAAATCCATTCTAAAGTAGCTTTTCTCTGCCTAGTAATTTTCCTTTGCATTTCTGGATACCACCTGAACCAAAACATTGCCGGCTTATGTAGAGCATTTTACAGGAATCCATAATCCTGAGGATAACGGGAGGTAAAAACCAGAGTTTCCAAAGTTAGCTGCCCCAAAACAAATTGGACCTCCTAAGAAATAGGGAATGAACGGCCCTGGGATAAAACCTACTCCTATCTGACATAACTCTCTGCTTCCTGCAATGGCTGAACAGAATTCATTCCTGGACCTCCTAGTTCCAGAGCCCCACAGAGTGGTTCCTCTACCCCCTCATCATTGACTGTGATTACTCCCAGTCAACCACCCTTGACGTTGCCTTCCTTTCACAACGCTATGCCTGGCATCCTACCCTTTCGATTCTAGCTCATATCACGTGCAACTGTTAATCAACTTTGAATCAAAGATATCCAACTTGGGCCAAATAAAAATAAGTAAATAATAATAATTTGTGCATGAATCACAAAAATGCTAAAATACTTTTCTTGAATGAAGTCCAAACTCAATAATGATTCTTGAAAGAATGAAGTGCATTTTTCTTCAGCATCACTGCTTATATATATATATATATATATATATATATATATATGTATGTAATTTATCATCAAATTGGTTTCCATACAACACCCAGTATTCATCCCAACAGGTGCCCTCCTCAATGCCCATCACCTACTTTCCCCTCCCTCCCACCCCCCATCAACCCTCAGTTTATTCTCAGTTTTTAACAGTCTCTTATGGTTTGGCTCCCTCCCTCTCTAACCTTTTTTTTCCCTCCCCTCCCCCATGGTCTTCTGTTAAGTTTCTGTTAAGATCCACGTAAGAGTGAAAACATATGGTATCTGTCTTTCTCTGTAGGACTTATTTCACTTAGCATAACACTCTCCAGTTCCATCCACGATGGTACCAATGGTCAGATTTCATTCTTCCTCATTGCCAAGTAGTATTCCATTGTATATATAAACCACATCTTCTTTATCCATTCATCAGTTGATGAACACATAGGTTCTTTCCATAATTTGGCTATGGCTGAAAGTGCTGCTATAAACATTGGGGTACAAGTGCCCCTATGCATCAGCATTCCTGTATCCCTTGGGTAAATTCCTAGCAGTGCTATTGCTAGGGTCACGGGGTAGATCTACTTTTAATTTTTTTGTGGAACCTCCCCTATGTTTTCCAGAGCGGCTGCACCAGTTTTCATTCCCACCAACAGTGCAAGAGGGTTCCCGTTTCTCCACATCCTCACCAGAATCTAGAATCTCCTGATTTGTTCATTTTAGCCGGCGTGAGATGGTATCTCTGTGTGGTTTTGATTTGTGTTTCCCTGATGAGGAGTGACATTGAGCATCTTTCCATGTGCCTGTTGGCAATCTTCAGCATCCCTCTTAATATCTTAATACAATGCTGGGTAGAGAATCAGCATATCTTTAAATACTGGATGCTTACTTGATAAATAATTTAATTGACTTCTTATTTAAATATATTTACCATATTAGTTTGCTAAGGCTGCCATAACAAAATACCACAGACTGGGTGGCTTCAACAGCATATTTATTATCTCAAAGTGCTAGAGACTGGAAAGTCCAAGATCGAGGTGTCAGTACATTGGCTTCTTCTGAGGTTTCTCTGCTTGGCTTACAGACGGTGACCTTCACCCCAAATCTTCACGTGGTCTTTCCTCTATGCATACTCATGTCTGTGTCCTAATCTCCCCCTTTTTATAAAGGGCACCAATTATATTGGATTATGGACCACCCATATGACCTCATTTTACCTTCATTACCTCTTTAAAGGCCCTGTTTATAAACACCGGGGTGCGCCTGGGTGGCTCAGTCAGTTGAGCGTCCGACTTCAGCTCGGGTCACGATCTCATGGTCCGTGAGTTCGAGCCCCGCGTCGGGCTCTGGGCTGATGGCTCAGAGCCTGGAGCCTGCTGCCGATTCTGTGTCTCCCTCTCTCTCTGCCCCTCCCCCGTTCATGCTCTCTCTCTGTCTCAAAAATAAATAAAACGTTAAAAAAAAAAAAAAATATATATATATATATATAAACACCGGGGTGCTGGGAACTTGTTTTCAGATCCTGGAAACTAGGACTTCAACAAATGAGTTTGAGAAGACACAATTCAGTCCATAAAGTTTACTAAAACAAATTGACCAAACAAATCCATGATAACAGATTCTCACTATAATTTGGTCTCTAGAATCACGTCTCTTTGTAAGAAGATTTTTACCATTAACTTCCTGTCACACTTTTGCAACTAAACCTCCTCTGGTTTAATGACCAACTAAAAAATAAAATAAAATAAAAAACTGAATTCTATTATAAAGTATAATTATGGCAACGTTTCAGTGTATAATCTTTTGATAAATTCTTTGGGAAAAAAAAAAGCCACAGTAATGCTGCTGTCTGTATCCAAAGCCCTTCCGTGTGTGCTCTCAAGCTGAGTCTGATCTTAGCCATGTGTGTCTTCCTTTGGCCAAATAGACATGAGTAGATATGACATAAGCAGCGGCTTGGAAATCGCTTGTGCGTTGGGCATGCCCTTTTGATGTTCTTGGAACCCTTTCAGCCATGCAAGTGAGACCAGAGGAGCCTGCTGGTGACAAGAGACATGGGGCCCTTGTTCCCCTCACTGCAGCCAACAGCAAACCACGCCTCGGAATCAGAACCAACCCATGTGAGTGCGCTTACCTCAGGGAGCCCAGCCAGAGCCACACAAGAACCTTCCAGCTGAATTCACACCAAACTACCAACCCACTGGATCATGAGCCAAACTCAAGGTTACCGTTTTAAGCAATTAAATGCGGAGGTAGTTTGCGAAGCGAGTCACATCATGAAAAGCTTTGCACCTTAGAACGTACTTACTTAAACGCAGATGAATGGAATTAACATTTGCCTGTTAAAGCACCCAAACCAGAGTGGATACAAATGTCCAGAGACTAAAAAAGCCCCCCAAAGTGAACTGATACCCTGTTAAAGAGGACACATGATGACAAAGACATACTGGTGGGTGCCGCAGGCAGGGGATGTTATCAACATCATATCAGAATAACTCAAAAGATAGTATCGAGGCAAACGGGGTCAAATCACAGCTGCAGCAGTGAAACATCAGCCACGTTGTAGGGTCCCCTTGGGAAACGAGGTAACCTGAACCCAATTTGGGTGAAGAGCAGTGTAGTTCGGTGGTAGAAACGTGAATGAATAAACTATTCAAGAGGAGGACACCGAAGCATTTTCAGTGCTACAAATCAATGGCTAAGAAATTGTGGCTAACGTAAGATTTTGCTACACCAGATACAATCAACAAGTAAAATTATTTGCTGATTCGTGAAGGTTACGCCCGTGAGACACATGCAGGCTAAAAAAAAAAGAAAGAAAGAAAGAATGAAAGAAAAAGAGAAAGAAATTTCAATTCATTCTTGACTAGCAGGCCTGTTCATGAACAGCAAGGCATTCATTTGGCCGAAGAGGAAGAAGAGGAGATGAGAAGTTTGCAAATATTGAAGGCCGTGGGCTCTTGGCTGATGACTCAGCGTTCTGAGGCGGGCAGTTCCCTGGGCAAAGCCCGGCTCAGCAGCTCTGGGGAGGCGAATTGTTAATTGCTAATTCATCTCACCTAGATAAATTAGTCCGTCGCCCCTGGCACGAGAAGGCGGTGGCTGCAAAGCCCGCACTGGAGCCCCACAGCCAGATGTGACAGTTGGTGATGAGGGCTCCCTGGGGACCAATGGAGAATGCAATGCCACCTGAGACCCCTCACCAGGAGGGATAAAAGCCGGGGGAACAGAGGCTCATGACAAAAGAGTAGGAATAACTCAGACAACTTGGAGGAGCAAAGGGAGGGTCGTTCATAATTATGCTGAGACCACAGTGTGAAACCAGAACTGGCCCATTTGGAGTCAAGAGGTCATAGACTCTTTATCATATACGTACATATGTATCACGATCGTAGAAAAGCCAAAAGGAAAACATTCTGAAAAAGTACAAGAGGATCAAGAGGAAGTTGGCAGAAGACTGTGGCTTCACAAGAAAAGGACAGTCTAGAGCGGCCCTCTTGGGATGAGGCAGCCCTAACGCTCAGGATCCAGTAGCCTGATCCTGAAAAGATCAGCCTGGAACAAAGATCCAGAAACCAATCAACTACCACAGGAAGACGGGATGCATTGTGGGAGTTGGTGACTCATTGAGCAGAGATCTGACTGCTTGTGAAACAATGTTCCTGGTGTAAATGTTTAAGAAAGAGAAGAAGCTCTTTGGGGTGCACCTGCCATTCATTTTTTAACCAGTGTTTACAGAGAGGCAACTCTTGGCTAAGCCCTGCACCCAGTGATACAGAGGGAAACTCCTGGGAGCCTAGTTTCCAATGGGAGATACACAATAACCACAGAAACATACTCCCTTATAATCATGTGAGGGTCATGAGCAAAATAAAGACAGTGGTGTCATTGCCAGCATGTCTGGGTTGTGAGTGAAGTGATAAACGGTTCAGTTCGTAAGGAGAGACCTGAGAAGCTGACTTTTGAACTGAGGCATTAAATGGAGCTGGTCGTGCAAAGATCTTGGGGGGAAGAACATTTCAGACAGAAGAAACAGCTTCTACAGTAAGTGCTACAACCAGAACAAGGCTGTGTGGCTGGAACAAAGGGTGACATTGGAGCGTCTGGGAGGGGCCAAATACTGTAAGAACTGTGGGTTTTCTCTCAGTGTGCCAAGAAATCGTGAAAGGTTCTCTGCAGACAGAGTCATAATCCAGTTTACCATTTTTAAAAATTTATCTTCAAGTTAGTTAACATACAGAGTTGTCTTGGCTTCAGGAGTGGAACCCAGTGATTCATCTCTTACATAAGACACCCAGTGCTCATCCCAAAAAGTGCCCTCCTTAATGCCTGTCACCCATTTAACACCCCCCCCCCTTAAACATGGCTTCCTGTCTGTTCCCAGGTTGTAAGCAGGAAAGAGGAGAATTTGGAGGAGTCCAGCAGAGAGAGGATTTGGATTGGCAGAGATGGACAGAAGCTGTTTGCTTTGGGCTCTGTTTTGCTTATGGTTCAGAAGTGGAGCCTGTGAGAAAGAAAAATGAATGAGGCGGGTTCTTACTTGGAAGGATAATGCCATACAACTGACATAATGAAAATTGGGGGAAATGCAGGTTCACTTCCTCCTCGTAAATCTTCAACTTGAGATAATGATCAAACATCCAAATATAAACATCAAAAAAAGCAATTGCATATAAGACCCAAATCCTGAAAGAGGATGCCAGAGGTACAGTTAAAATTTTGGAATCATTGAGTATAAATGTCATTTAAACCAAAGCACTTAATGAGATTAGTGATGGAGAAAGAGCAAATAGAGAAAAGCATGAGCCCAACACCCAGCTGCGTGGCATTCTGACATTTAGGTGATGCACTCAAGGAGCCAACACAGACAACTGGGAAAGAGTGGCGAACGAAGCAGAACAAAAATGCAGAAAATGCAGTGTCACAGAAGTCAAGAGAAGACAGTGTCTTAAGAAAGACAGAGCGGTCAGCTACGCACACACTGCATAGCGACTGAATCAGGAGACTACAGAGAAGCGATCTTTGAATTTTGTAACATGAAAACTAATAATCTTGACAGAAACAGTTTCCAAAGCTTGACAGAGATAGTTCGTTTACCAGAGTTGAGAAGATGAATTGGAGGCTGTGGCCATTCAGACGAATCTTTCTAGAGATTTTGCTGTGACTCCTATCTACTCCTGTAGACTCGTGTGAAATAAATCGTAGTGCTCACAGGGGTCAGTGCTGGAGGTTCATCCCATGTCCCTTTGGGTAGCTTAGCAGAGCGCTGACTCAGCAGGTGTGAGTTGCGTCCAGAGAACATGCTGGCAAGGTAGGTACTGAGTTCCAAAAGCTCTCCCTTTCTATCAAGACCACTTTTGAATAGGAAGTGCTCACTCTTACGTCACTATCTAGATACAGGGTTGGTACGCTGGCCCCATGAGTCAAATCTGGCCCACCACTTGCTCTCTAAACAAAGCTTCATTAATATACAGCCATTCTCATTAATGCGCATATTGCATATGGCTGCTTTCACATTACAATGGCAGAGTTGAGCGCTTGTGACAGAACCGGTGGCCCACAGAGCTAAAAATGTTTACTCATGAGCCCTTCACAGAACAGATTTTGCCAGTCGTGTTCTAAGTAACAATTCCCTTTTGATATGCCTTTCCCCTTATTACATCCTATTGTAGATCTTTCTCTCTCTAACTATGGTGGCCTATGTCTAGGACCACTTTGCCACATGACAGGTAATGATTGAATCATTTCTTCCACATCGTATTGGGGTTTCAAAAAGGAAAGAATATGGGCAGTAATTTGTATTATTGTATAATTATATTATAATATATAAATAATACATTTTGGTTCTCTAGACCAAAACTCCATTGTTCCAAAAAGAACGGGGTTTTAGCTAGGGATGTTGATTATAGTTGATGGAAAGAGATACTCCACCAGGGATCCTAAGTCCTTGAATCTTTGGCTAGCTGACACTGTAATAGGTCACATTGTGTGACGAGGGATCCATGTGCACAGAATACATCCCAGGAAAATCTAAAGCTCTATGCTTAGTGAAATCTTTGATATCTAAACCTCAGTGGGACCTACTATCCTGGTGAGCTGGGTGAAAGTTCAGGGTGGGACTTGGTATCCAGATTACCACTTTTCCCTTGTCCCCTCCAGGATACAAACACAGTGATCTAGCCACATAGGCATCAAACTATCAGCCTAATTGGCAATAAATCCAGATCAGAGGCCACTACAAAGCTTCCTTTACCACTTCCCAAACCTAGAGTTTGGTTAAGTATGCAACCCTTAGGTACCTATGCAGTTACGGTCTTGAAGAAGCTGAAATTAAGAGCAGAGAACTGCAAATCCCTGCCAACCCTGAAAGCTGCATAGAGGAGATGTCCCATGTCACCTGAGTCACAGGGCAGTGGCCACGTCCCCATCAAGGAGACTCAAAGGCTTCCAAGGGCTCCATACCGCCTCACCAGCTGAATTTGTCTCCCTCTCCTCTTGACAAAAAAGTTGGATGAAAGGGCCAGAAGTATTTCTCTAACACTGTTTCTTCCTTAAGAATGGAACAGAAACCCCCGTATGTAAATATAAGGATAGGTTTGTAATTTTTTTCCTTCACAGTGGTCTGGATGAGCCATGGCCATTATTCTACCTTTTAGGTTTGGGCTTTAACTAAAATGAGGCTAAAGGGTTTTCTTCTTGGCTTTCTAGATCTTACTATTCTCCTAGTGACAGCATCGACAAAGAAAGCCCAGTTGCCAGAGTTCCAGAGCCAAATGTATCTTACCAGGCTGTCCTTGCCAGGCTTCCTCTTCTTTTTTAAAAAAATTGTATGGGGGCGCCTGGGTGGCTCAGTCGGTTAAGCGGCCGACTTCGGCTCAGGTCATGATCTCGCGGTCCGTGAGTTCGAGCCCCGCGTCGGGCTCTGTGCTGACAGCTCAGAGCCTGGAGCCCGTTTCAGATTCTGTGTCTCCCTCTCTCTGACCCTCCCCTGTTCATGCTCTGTCTCTCTCTGTCTCAAAAATAAATAAATGTTAAAAAAATTTAAAAAAAAATTGTATGTATGTATGTAGATAGGTATGTATGTATGTATTTAGAAAGAGAGAGAGAGAGAATGATTGGGGTAGGGGCAGGGAGAGAGGGAGAGGGAAAATCCCAACCAGGCTCCATGCTGTCAGCACAGAGCCTGAGGTAGGGCTGGAACGCACGAATCATGAGATCATGACCTGAGCTGAAATCAAGAGTCAGAGGCTTAACTGACTGAACCACAAAGGCACCCTGTCCTCTTCTGTCTTCCATGATCAAGGACTCCTTCCAAATAGAAGTATTCCCAGCTCATTTGGCAAGGAAGAAAAAGTAAGGAGAAAAGAGGCTCTAGTGATGTTATCTAGGCTTGAGAGGGAGATTTTCCTGTCCCCGCTAAAAGCCACTAATTCTATAGTGAGGAGATATACACACACACACACACACACACACACACACACACACACACACATATATATGTATACACACACACACACACACACACACACACACATATATATATGTATACACACACACACACACACACACACACACACACACACACAAACACACACTTCTTCCCTGACTTTGGAAAGAGGGAGTAGTATAGCACGTATCCTTGAGTTCCACCTAGAGGTTACAGAATGTCTCTGACAAAAAGTATATCATGATGACTGGGAAGAAAATAATTTGTTATTCTGATTTAGGGGACTTTCACTTGCAATTGGAAGGAAAGATGAAATATTCTCAGTTAAAATGGGAAAAATATTAAGACAGTCAACATCACTTCTGACATTAAAAAAAAAAAAAAAGATTAACAGTGGATAAGGTGCCTGGTAATTCAAAGGAGAACACAGGGGAAAGTACAAGAATCTACATATGTTTCAGCAGACATACTGATGCATTTAATATAGGTTGGGGTAAAAAGTCAAGGTGAACTGGAGGCTCAGCAAAAAAGATCAATTTTACCTCATAAATATCACTGAGACTTGGTAGTATAGAATTCATCATGAAGACGGCGATCAAAGGTGTATCTTGTTCAAATGAAATCAATCAGGTAGGAATGGAAGCAAAATGAAATTACAGCTTAAAGAATCTGTAACCGAGTGTAAATCTACAAATGTGAATATGTCAGTGCCTAGAAACCATAGTGGGTGAAGAAAAAAGAGAGAGGCTCGCAGGCAGACAGTCTAGTGGGAGAATTCTATGAAGGATATAATGTCTTTCTGAAGTAGTCAACAAAATTGGACCTGAGTTATGGTAGAGATATAAAGGTTGTTAGAAGGGACCCTACTCCCTGCCTGCACGTATCCATGAAATAGCTCTCACTCCAGCAAGGGATGGCACGCCAGTAAAACTTCTATCTGTTCTCCCCACGCTTTATTTACTCCCCAACAGTGGACTCCCCAGCATGGGAACAGCTATCCAACAGGTATACGTAGGCAGATTCTGACATCAGTTGATTTCCTTTTTGGATGTGAACAAGATAATGACCTGAAAGTCAGGTGTCATATGTTGTCTTTATCTCTTTGGCCCCTCTCTCAGGGCTTGATACAGATGAGGCAGTGACTCTTCTAGATGGATAATTGTCTGTCTGGATAGGAGTTCCACCTAGAAGTTATAGAGCACCCAGGATAACAAGAATATCATGCTGACTACCTTAAAGACTCCTCTCCCCAAGATCCAACCAGGGAGGTTTTAGAAGGCACAGTTGTGGTCACAGGTCCAAGCCACCTGCTCCCGTCCAGATCTAGTAATAATAGGAATAGAGATAGATCTAGATATACGGATCTCATGTCTGTCTTTTGTGTCTATTTCTCACGTGGGCCCCTAAACTTCTAATAACGGGTACCTGAGTTGTTTCCATTTTAGAAATATTTAGGAATCCAAAAAACAGTTCCTTTAAAAAATGTCTTCAGAGATCAAGGCACAGAGCTCACCTTTGGCCTCACGTCTCCTTGTGTCTTTCTGGGGACCTGAATCCTACGTTCTTTACAATCCAGCTGGGATGCCACTTCTGTGCTTCTCTCCCGTAGCCACAAAAGGTCAGGTTTTCTCTAGATTGTAAATGCCTTGGAGCAGAAACCAACAAACCACAAGCTTCTTCCTACATCATCATCCTCACTTAAAAAAAAAATTTTTTTTTTAATGTTTGTTAATTTTTGAGAGAGAGAGACAGAGCGCAAGTGGGGAGGGGCAGAGAGAGAGGGAGACAGAATCAGAAGCAGGCTCTGAGCTGTCAGTGCACAGCCCAATGCGGGGCTCAATCCCACAAACCGTGAGATCAGGACCTGAACTGAAGTCGGACGTTCAACTGACTGAGCCACCTAGGCGCCCCTCGTCATCTTCACTTTTAAACCTGTTCCTATCTCTGTCAACTGAGTCAGGAGACTCAGAGTCATGCCAGGCTCCTGACTCGAAATCATGCCCCTTCATCTCTCATATGGGAATGTACTCCATTTGCCCTGGACTGTTTCAGCTAAAGGCCCTCGCCCCTGGCGTAACTATCCAATGCCAACTTTCACTTTCAAATCACCCTTTATAGATGATCAGCTATACGGACACCTTGAACCCATATCTGACCTTGCCTTCTCCCTAAGTCTTAAACGGAGTCCCCTTGTCTGCCTCATCAAGTCTCCATACAACACCCAGTGCTCAACCCAACAGGTGCCCTCAATACCCATCACCCACCCTCCGCTCCCTCCCACCCCCCATCAACCCTCAGTTTGTTCTCAGATTTTACGTGTCTCTTATGGTTTGGCTCCCTCCCTCTTTAACCCTTTTTTTTGTTCCTTCCCCTCCCCCATGGTCTTCTGTTAATTTTTTCAGGATCCACATAAGAGTGAACAAGTCTCATTACTGTAACTGTCCGACTACTCCTCTGGATGCCATACTTTGATTCTACCCCCCACAGCTGCCAGAGAAGACTGTTGGAAACTCAAATGTACTCACGATGTTTCCTTATTTACAATCATTCTCTACCTTCCCCCCACAAACAAGCCCAAACTGACATGTCTGACCTTTGATTATATCTAGCATCCCACAAGTTTCTTCTTGTAAATTGAACTTTAGTCACACCAAAATGCAGGTGCTTACACACCTCATGCTGTCTTTCTTCTTTATCTTGGCCCGTGATGCCTCCTTTACCTGGAGACAATCCTCCTTCTGCCCTCCTTCCCCACATTACATGGCAAACTGCTCTTCCCCTAGGATTCACCTAATATCAGGCACCTTCCTTTACCACCTCTGACCTCCCCAGGTTTGGATTATGGGTTCCTTTCCCTGTGTTGCTGTAATAACTTGTTTTCATGTCTACTGAATTTATAGTACAGTGTCTTTATTGTTTATATGTTTGTTCTCTCCTTAGACTGGGAGATCCTTGAGAATAAAGAACTACCTTTTCCTGATTTGGGGGACCATGGTGAGAAATACAAGTCCACAGTGGGCAGTCCATAAATATTTTTTACAATATTTATCACAACACACTTGAAACATACAGAGAAATATACAGAAGAAATATACAGAGAAATATAATACTATTAGCACCTGTATCCCTGCCACTTGAAATCATGATGACAATTTTGCTAATCTGCTTTGTCACATTTTTGCTCATTCCTCTATCCATGCATCAATGCATCTTGTTTTTAATGTATTTCAAAGTAAATCGAAGACAGTGTTCCATCCTGCCCCAAGTCAATATACATATCATTAACTGAAGTTCATTATTGTGTGTGTGTGTTTTCCCTTTTAAGATGAACATACACTGAAACGCATAAATCTTAAGTGTACGTTTGTTGAGTTTTGACACATACATACATTTGGGTAACTTCTGCTTTCTCCACTAAATTGTGTTTACATCTTTGTCAAAAATCAGTTGACTATATTTGTGTGGCTGTATTTCTGAGCTCTCTATTCTATCGCAGTGATTTATGTGTCTCCTCTTTCACCAATACCATGCTGTCTTGACCACTCTATCTTTATGGTAACTCTTGAACTTGATCATTTCTATTTGCTGTCATTTCCTCTCACACTGAAGAACTTCTTTCAACACTGCTTCCAGTTCAGGTCTGTTGGTAAGATAGTCTCTTGATTTTACTGAAAACTGTCTTCATTTTGCATTCACTCTTGAAGGATATTTTTCCTGGATAGAGAATTCTGGGTTAACAGTTTGCCATTTAAAGCCTCTTTAAAGATTTTGTTCTAGGGGCGCCTGGGTGGCTCAGTCGGTTGAGCGTCCGGCTTCGGCTCAGGTCATGATCTCCCAGTTCGTGAGTTCAAGCCCCGCATCGGGCTCTGTGCTGATAGCTCAGAGCCTGGAGCCTGCTTCGGATTCTGTGTCCCCCCTCTCTCTCTGCCCCTCCCCCACTCATGCTCTGTCTTTCTCTGTCTCAGAAATAAACATTAAAAAAAAAATTTGTTCTAATGTATCCTAGCCTCCATGTCTTTCTAACAAGAGATCAGTAATGACTTGAATTGTCATTCCCTTTTACACAAATGTTGATTTTCTCCAGTTTCATTCAAGATTTTCTCCTAATCTTTGGTTTTTCGCAGTTTATGTTTTGCCTAGGCATGTTTTCGATGTATATATCCTGCTTAAGTTTTTCTAAGCTCCTCAAATTTGTAAATGTCTTTCAACAAAGTAAAAGAAAAAAATAGCCATTATTTCTTCCCCATTCCCACTCTCTTCTCCTGGGATTTGAGTTATGGTAAATGTTTTCATATTTTGCTGCATGTTTCTGAGGTCCTGTTCTTCCTTTTTTTATTTGACAGAGAGAGAGAGAGACAGACAGACAGACAGACAGCACATGAGCAGGGGAGGGGCACAGGGAGAGAGAGAAAACCCCAAGCAGATTCTGCGCTAATCGTGCAACTCTGGGCTTGATCTCATGAACCACAAGATCGTGACCTGAGCCAAAATCAAGAGTCAGATACTCAACCGATTGAGCCACCCAGGTGCCTCTCCTTTTCTTTCTTTAATTTTTTTTCCTATTCTTCAAATTCATTAATTTCTATTGATCTTCAAGTTCACAGACTCGCCCATCATCACCTCTTTTTACCTAAGCTGACCGGTGAATTTTTAAAATTTCAAATATTCACTTCCTCAACGGTAGAATTTCCACTTATTCTTTGCTATTCTTTTTACTTCTCTGCTAAGATTTACTTTAAAACAAATTCATGATGAACATATTTTCTTCAAGAGCTTGAGCAACATTCTAATAGCTACGTCAGAATCCTTGCCTGCTAATGCCAACATCTGGCTCATCTTGGGGTTGGCCTTTCCTTATTTTCTTTCCTCTTAAGAATGAATCAAATTTTCCTGATTCTTTGTATGTTAAATAATTTTAGATTATGGATTGCTAGATTCTGCTTTATTCCTCTAAAGAGAGTTTTGTTGTTAAGATTGTTTATGTTAGCAGGCAATTAGCATGAGAGGCCTTGAACTTCAAACTCTTTCTTGGATGACAGTTTCAATCTAATCCTTAACTAGGATGATTGGAACCTGCTCTAGACATTCTCATGTCAGGAGTCAGTCAGATGGTTGGAATGCGTGTATAGACAAACCTTTAGGCTCCTTCTCTCTGGTTCCATCACTTTCCAGAGGCTGTGTTGTCCAGAACTTTGTCGTCTGATTCCATCAACCAAGAAGAATTCAGATTTTCTATCACAGTTTTAGAGCTCCATATGTATAGGGCAAACTGAGCCTTCATTCAGTTCATGAGCCATGAAAATGGGAACTCAGCCAATGTCTTCTGCTTCATCAAAGTGTTGATTCCCCTACAGAAACTACCTACATTTGGTTGTTCTCGAGCATCTTCTGGCCATTGGTTTTGCTTTTTTGTTCTGTTTTATTTTTGTTTTGTCTAGAGTTTATACTTGTTAACTGAAGAAGGGTCAGTCAGAGAGGAGCTTACTCAGACATTATTAGAAGCAAGTCTCAATAATTCATAAATATTTATTGAGTTAAACCTTAGTCTGTCACCTCAAGGACAGAGATCTTTATCTATTTATTTAGATAAAGTGCCAGGAATCATGGATGGTATATTTTAAGTACTCCAAAAACATTTCTTGAATAAATGAACAGATGAATATACAATTAACATCTACATTTTCCATGTGCCTTAACTGACTTTCTCAGAAACTGAACACATAATTAAAAGGAGCATAACCCATAATCTCTTTTCAAAACTAACAATTGTTAGCACTGTCATATTTGCTTTTTGTATACTGTTAAAGAGTCATGAAATTAGATATAAAGTAGAAGACCCCTAAATCTATTAATTTTTTGCCCTAACTTTGAATGCCAGGACACATATATTTTCATCTAAATTACAGAGAATTCATTAATCTTTCTAATTTCCCAAAAGGAGAAAAGGGACATAATAAGTGGTTCTTCTAAAAGAGTTCAGTGGGCAAATAAGATAGAAAAAGTCTGTATTCAACAAAATAAACCTTTATGGAAAATCTCAGAGGTAGTGCATGTTCAAAACCATTAAGGATAGTGTATACTACATAGAACTTCCCAAACCTATCTGACCTTGGAACACTATTTTAGAACACTTCATGGGACTACTGTTCTCTGCAACTCACTTTAGGGAAAGCTACTATGGAACAGTCCCATATTTCCGATGCAAAAAATTAGGCATGGAAAGTCCTCCTTTGATAGACTGGATCCGCATCCTATATCTCTGGTTCCCCAAAGGGCATATTCTCTCCTTCCCCCATTGAGCCTGGATTTCATTTCTACCTTTCCATTACATCTGCCTTAAGTAAAATCAGCCATCAACTTTGGCTATTTACATGTTGATCCCAACATAAAAGAGAATAAAACAGCAGAAGCAGACTGGAGGAACGATTAAGAACGTGGAGATATAAAAGGCAATTGCTTTCAAGAGGATTCACCTGGCACACAGGGCTTTCTTTCATGATTAAATTCTTTTTGAAAGCCTGAATCAAAGGTGCAGCCTATCAGAGAGCTAGGAAATCCATAATAAAAAAAATGTCATTGATGAGAGCCGTTTTGTTATCATACTGAGTGCTTTTGACAGCATTCGCTGCCTAAGCACATGAGGGAAACTGCAATACTTGCTGAAGGTTTCCTTTTATACAAAACGCTACAATGAAGTGCCCAGTGAGCGAGAAAAAAAAGAAATAAAACACAGTTGGCAAAGTCAAAGCAAGCAGAATTAATGCCTCCGAACCACAGCCCTGGCATCTCTAGCTCCCCAGGGGGATTGGTGGGAAACTATAGCTTTTGTTCAGTCCTTTCAGAACACTATTAATTTTTTTCTGCTTGGCTGAGTCAGGACTGTATAGGGGACAGGCAAGGGGCAGGGCAAACCCATTTTTAAGTCTTCACGTCCTGAATAGGCACCAGTAATATTCAAGAAGTAACAACCATGAGTAATAAGTGTCCTTGGGGACCCAGGAATGTTTTCTCATCCAGGACCACAGAGTCCCAAACAGGGCCCCGCATGTATAAGGCATGTTCATCAGTCAGCAAGTCCCGCTGATAAATATGGCTCCTGTTGTGCAATATTTCCATTTATCACCTTTACTTAGAAGAAACTGACGTCAAAAGAAACTTAGGAAGGGGTGGAAGGAAGGGAGAGTCAAGAGGATGTGTACTTAGATCTACCCTACTTGGGCGGACAAAAAAAAAGGAGATTGATAAAAAGCCCAGTAAGTCTTTTAATGTGGGGACCCAGAAATCCACCTCATGTGATCGGGGATCACAGGTGAAAAGGAATACATACACTGGCCACAGGGTATATGGTGGCCCGAGCATTTATCTTTACTTCCCTTTTTAAAAACTGGAGATAATCATTCTCTGATTGCCATGCTAATGTTTTCCCGTTTATTTAATCAGACCATACAGAGAGGTATAATGAAGAAAGGAAAATCACCCCAAGTTCCACTTTGCAGATATTAACACTGTTAAAACCTTGATTCATGTTCATCAAGGTTTCCATGATACATAAATCACAGACTTTGAATATGCTATAAAGATGGATTCATCCTTTGCTTGCCATTTTATAACTTTATTCCACTTAACTATAAATCATGATCATCTTTCTGTATCAATACTTACATCATCATTTTGAATAAATGTAAAGTATGTCCTTAGTTGGATATATAATTATTCATTTGCCTAAGCTCACTGCTGAATAATTTCCCACTATTATAAACAATGCATAATAAATATACTTGCTTATATATCCTTGCATACTTCTTTATTTACTTAGGAAAAAAGCCTAGATGTAGAACCACTGGGTCAAAGAGCACGCGTATTTGAGTTTTATATACATTTTGCCAGACTGAGTTATGTTGGGGGAAAATAGTGTATCAATTTACACTGGCACCAACAGTATATGAGAGTCAGCACTTAGCTTCAGTACTTGGGATATGAGAAGCTTCTCACCCATATTGGGGCTGTACCCATACTACAGTCAGAACCCACTGATGGCAGTCTGAGCCTGATTCATCTTTGTACCCTCCAAAGCAAGGAAAATGGCATTGGTTCTACAGTGGATGCCCCATAAAGGCTCTGATAAGTAGGTGAAGTTCTCATCATGACCTCCAGACCCTATAGTCTCTGTCCACCCCCATCACCTCCCGGCTCCCTCCCTAGTGATTCTTCCACTTTGTCTGCTCTAGGCACACTGATATCCTTACTGTTCCTCCACACTCCTACACACTTACTATACTCTCTCCAGGGTGCTGGCACCTGCTATTCCTTCTTTCTGGAACTTTCTTCCCCTGATATCCACAGGACTCATTCTCTCAGGATGCTGCTCAAAGGCCACATTATCAGTGAATCTTCCAATTTTCAACTGCAATTCCCTCAACATCCACTGTCTTCCTTCCATCATATTAATTTTCTCCAATGTCTGTATTGCCATGTGACACTATATATGTTACTTGTTTATGGTGTTTACTTTCTGCCTCCACCCACTAGGGTGGGAGTTTTTGTACATTTTGTTTACTGCTGGATTCCCAGCACCTAGAAGAGGTGCTGAGTAATACACAGTAAATGAGGATATTGAATAATTAAACTAAAAAATGAATGAAGACATTTGCAAGCAGAAAGTTCACTGCTGGAGCCATAAATGAGGGCACAGTGAGAGAAAGGGTACACACGGCTGAACAGAATAAGGCTGCAACATAGGCTCGAGTCATGTGATCAGAATGGTCATTCCATATCTAGTCATTCCATATCTAGTTGAAGTTGGAAGTGAAAGAATCCAGGTCATCTTGAAAAGTGTGCCATTTTGGAATACAAAACTCACATGACATTTCTACAAAATGCGTATTACAAAGTAAAAATGGATTAGCAAGTAGAAATCAATATGGTGTCAATATGGACGAGGCGCTATTGGAGATACCATTTATGAAAAGAGATTGTGTTCCAGAAAAGAAGAGAAAGTGTCCCAAAGGATGTGAAACTGGGAACATGTGACTGGTGTGTTCAGGGTATGGAAGAGCGGAGAAGAGAGTGTTTTCATTTACTCGTGAACTTCAGGAAGGCAGTTTGATAACCCAGGCATTAAAGCGAGAACTGAAAAAAGAAACACAGACCTGCCCTCAAGGAATCTACAACCCAGCGGGGAAGAAATATGGGTAAGCTACCACTGTGGCACCATGTTGTGGGTGCTATTTGTGGCAGAACTGAGGGGTCCTTAACCCAGATGAGTAGGTGAGGGAGGAGGGAATTGTCAGGAATGGTAGTCTCTGGGCTGAGTTGAGAAAGATGTGTCAGATAGGAATTGGCCAGAAGGCACAAAGGACACACTCCCAAGGAGGAGAAAGTCACCTGTGCAAAAGCTCTAAGGCAAAGAAAAGGTGTGGTGCTCAAGGAACTATGAGGAGAAGAGCACAGCCTTCTCTGCTCAAGGCAGAGGCTGCAACAGTCCTGAGACATGTGGCTGGAGAGGTGAGCAAGCCCAGGGAGTAGAAGTCTCCTCTCTGGGATTCATCCCTATTGGGAGACACTGGGCTCCATGGAAGGAATTGAGAAGGGAGATCAACCCTAATCCTTAATAAACTCATCTCACAAAATTCCAGGCATATTGAACAGACTAAAAGAGAACAAGAGCCCGTTTAATACGACCTGAAGCCTGCCAGGATCAAAGGAAAAAAGCATCAAAGGTGAAACTCAGACATCAGCCTTCCACAGGCCTGCAGCAGAGGACATCATAGGCAACAGAGGGGAATGGCAGCCAAGGGCACTGGATTTGGGAGGTGGTCCTGGCTGCTGCTTCCTGAAAAACAGAAGCATTGTGGACAGAAATCAAGGTGAGACTTGGCTTACTTTCCGGTTACTTCCATTGCCTCTTGAAATTCCGCCCATTCCCCCATCACTAGTGATTCATAGGATGTTTCTGTGATAAAATTTGACTTTCATTGAATAAAGAACCGAATCTATGACAAGCTACAAAAGCCTTCCTACATTGTGTCATGTGTCATCATTTTTTCTCCACTGTGACAAACAGTTGTGGATATGAGAAGCAACTGGCCTCCAGCCTGAGCATACGTACTAGAAGAATGTTCCATTACACTAGCATTTCCGCATACCAAAATCACCTGGAATTTTTTTTTTTTTACAATACCAACGCCTGAGTCTCACCCCAGAGATTCTCATTCAATGGGTTTAGGGTGCCTGGGAATCAGTGATTACAGTGTTCCTATTAAAAGTTCTAACGAAACCAATTATAAACATGAAGTTTGACAGTGTATCCTCTAGAATCTCCTACGTTTATTTCACGGTGGGCCCAGCAATTTTTGGCAGAGTACTGATTAACATCCAACAAGACGCTAATCTTCAGCAAAATATAGTTTAAGAAGTTCTCATCTTTCTTTTTAAAGAAATAAAAATGCCTGGGACTACTCGTGTACATTTATTGTTTTCTATTTACCATCAATCACAGCATCAATCAGTGAAAGAAGCCAGGATTTTCATTAATCCTTCTCATTTAGGTTTAATTATTTTGAGACAAATGATAAGCAAACAAGCAAGTACGAGTATTTCCCTCTTCTACTGGAGACTGCCTTCTAAACAGAGTAAGAAGCCCACTTACTCTACTACAGAGTAAGAGCCCATGACTCTGTCCTCTTCTCAGCCAGCTGAACTTCAACTAAACCCTGCCCCAGGATAGCGAACACTATTCCCTCAAAGCACATGTCTTCATCATTTACAACTCTCCCTCACTTTTCTCCTGACCGGTGGGCACAGCTTTGTGATCCACAAAATATCTAGCCCATGTAAGTATAAATATTAAATAAACTCCTGGGAGGCAGGCGGCACATGGCAGTGACAATGGCATGCTCTCTTGAAACAGCCAGGCCAGACCTGTTTAAATCACGTCTCCACTACTTATTAGTTTTGTGTCCTAGGGCAAGCTTATCTCTCTAATCCCAAGTTTGACCAATAAAGTGAAGAAGCCTGACACATCTAATTTCCGGGACTCAGAGATTAAGGGTTAAAAAGTGAACTGCCTGACTTAAGTATGGTGCCCGATAAATATTTGTGGATTGATTGAAAGGATTTCTAAGGTAATGACATAGCTATTTTTTTTTAATCAGAAATTGCTTTAAAATTTTTTCAGGGTATAATGTGAGACAAGGTTTAAAATGAAGGTATTTCCTCTGTTCACAGGTCATTTTCGAAAGAGTGTGCATTCTGGGAATTGAAATATCCCTAGCCCTCTGCTATAGTTAAGGTCAGGGCCATACTCATAAATCCTCGACTTTCTGTTCCTGAGCAGATATTAGCAATGAGCTCCTTTATATTTCTGTCCACACGAACATATTAATGTCAAAGGACAAGTATAAATGAAGAGGCTTGGGCAGCCAAACTTGAAGTTATTCATGAAAACACACATTTTTTGGCTGCTTTTGGAGCACATTTTCAAGCAAGAATATTGAAAGACCAAAGAAATCCAGGGGTTGGGTTATCTACACATACCTGCTCCAATTCAGAACTAATACTCAAAACTGTCCAATCACAGACGCACTTCCTTGGGTAGATGGCAATGTCGTTTTATTTATGTTCTTAGAGACCAAATGTAAAGTAACCTGAGATATAAATCCTATGGATAAGGAGTTCTATCTCACACAGTAATTTACTATTTATTAAATATTTAATACTACTTATTTGCTCCTTATTGAAGGTTTCTTCAACAGTGACCACCCATATCTTTCAAAATGGATTCCCACTCTAGACCACTCTGGAAAGGAGTTGATAAGAAATGATTGTCTTCTTCTCGTGTTCAAACCTCCCAAACATTGGAGAATACTTCAATGGCTTCCCTTTGGGTTAGAGGTTAAAGCTGAAAATTTTTTTTTGTAATTCTTTTTTGTGTAACCTCTTTATTGAGCTATAATTAATACATATGATGCTGTAGATATTTAATGTATACAACTTAATGACTTTGGAGATAAGTACATGCCATGAAACCATAATAATTATCAATGCCATATCCACTTATACATCACCTCCAAAAGTCTCCACCTGTCCCCCACTTTGTGTTTCTGTTTTGGGGGTCTTTTTTTCTCTTACAGTAAGACCATTTAACGTAAGATCTAACCTCTTAGCAAATTTTGTAAGTATGCAGTACAGAATTGTTCAACATAAGCCTATGTTGTATAGCAGATCTCCAGAAATTATTTATTTTGCAAAACAGAAATTTTATATGCTTTGACCAGTATTTCCCCCCCAATGCCTCACCGATCCTTAGCAACCATCATTCTACTCTCTGCTTCTACGTGTTTGACTATTGTACATTCCACGTATAAGTGAAATCGTGCCATATTTGTCTTTCTGTGTCTGGCTTCTTTCACTTAGCATAACATCCTCCGGGTCCAACCATGTTGTTGCAAAGAGGAGGATTTCTTTTTTCAAGGCTGAATAAGAGTCCACTCTGTGTCTATACTACGTTTTCTTTATCCATTTATCTGGGCGCTTGTGTGGCTTCCCTGTGTTGGCTATGGTCACTAATGCCACAATCAACATGGGAGTGAAGGTATCTCTTTGATATTCAGATTTCAATTCCTTTGGATATATACCAGGAAGTGGGATTGCTGAAAATCCTTCATGGGACGCCTTAGAGGGCCACCTTGCCTATGGTCCCCCTGAGGCTCTGTGTTTTAGTCATATGACATAAGAATGTAACGGTTTCTCACATTCTGCTGCTCACCTTAGGCCCTGACAAAGGCCAGGAATATTCTACCTACCACTCCCTACATCTAGCCAGAACTTCCTCAGCCTCCCTTGATCTTCTCTGTCCCACATCCAGCTGGGTTTTGTCCCCTGTTATTCCCGTAATACCCTGTATGACACTCATGATCACGTACTCCAAATCTACTCTCCTTTATAAACTGTACACTTGCCGGAGGGCTGGGACTTTCCTGTCTTGTTCAACACTCTCACCAGCACTAAGACACTATATTTTTAACAATTAAATGGACATGGTGAATGAAGAATAAGTTAGGGGAAAAGCTGAGCTTTTAACCTGCTTTCAGTGTTTTGTTTTGTTTTTTCTGGTCTTGCTACTTACCTCACAGAAGGTATAAGAAAGAATGTGCTGTCTGTCACATTTTTTACATGAGCTGTGTCTTAATGTATGAGTAATTTCACAGACATCAATCAGAGCCTTTTACTCCCAGTGGCTACTTCAAGAAAGGCTTTGTTAATATTCTACCTCTTCAATTCAATTGTAATTAGCAATAAAAAGTATGTAATACATACTTATTAACCATGGTCCAGAGACTGAAAATAATTTATTAAATAAACATAGTTAAGTGACTCGCTGTACACAGTTTTTCATTACAGCATCTGATTTTATAAATCAGCTACAAGTTTTGCTAATTTCCTCCTGCAAATCTGACTTATGCATTTTTAAATTTTAAATGAGCCAAATGTACTAAATAAGATAAACTTCAGTCCATCTCTGCTCATCCTTTACTTCCGTGTAATGGTAAGAACCTGGCCCCAAGGGTGGACCTGTGCTGGCAGGTCATCTTTAGTTACAGCCGTAAAAACCCACATTTTAAAACTGTCATAACAGAATGGCCTAGTTTCCCGTGAAAGGAGAGTCAACTAGTGCCATTAAACTTGAGTTTTGCGAACACCCCTGTTTTTTTTTTCTCAGTAGACATATAAAATGGAAAGAAAGAAGTCCAATTTGGCTTATACTAAATCAAAAGTATCAAGTCTCACCTTGATGGTGCCAACCAACATTTAGCTAGTTTATTCAAAGAGAAAGCTACACGCATATAATGGAGACAAATTCTATCCCATTAAACTAAACCGAAACCACTTGCCCATAACCGTTTGTTATAACCTCCTTTAAGCACTGATCCTAGCATTCTCACTCTCCATGTCAGTTATGGGGTTCACCCTTTTATTAATTTCTTTTTTTCTTTTCTTTCTTCTTTCTTGTTGTTGTTTTTGTTTAAAAACTTAATTACGCATGCTTTCTGTTGCCTATTTGTCTCATCGGAGAGAACTTTAATCATGTTAGACCCCAGGTTGACAGTGAAGGATAGAATGGAGTTTCACAGACTCTGCCGCACAGAAATAGCTTTAAATCTGCTAACGATGTTACATATGCAGTGTGGCGTGATGGAGAGTGCCTGGCTCATGGTCACAGGAGGACTGTGGCTTCAATCTCAGGTTTGTGATTAAGTGACTCTGGTCTGTGACCCCAAATGAATAATTTTAACCTGCAGGTCTCTTTCTCCTTTTCAGAGGGTTCCTGTGAGGGCTAAAGGAGATAACACATATCACACGATTAATGTGATCCCCAGCAAATGGTAAACATTCAAGGTATTTTAATTATAACTTATTATCTATAAAGTAATTAAGTTATCTGCTGTGATATTTAAGACCGCTAGTTTTCAAATACGTAAATCTATAAGTACTATTTATAAACATATAATCAAAGCTATTGATATACTCAATATATATTTTAAGTGGTGGCCATAGTCATTAACAGTGAATGAGTATGAATTTTCAATTTTTATATTAAAAATTTGACAGCTAAGGGATGCCTGGGTGGCTCGGTCGGTTAAGCATCCAACTCTTGACTTCAGCTCAGGTCATGATCTCGCAGTTTGTGGGTTCGAGCCCCGTATGGGCTCTGCACTGTCAGCTCTCTCTGCCTCTCTGTCTCTCTCAAAAATCAATAAATAAACATTTTAAAAAATAAATAACAATTTGACACCTAATGTGTGATATTTTGTTATCTAGTAAGTATTTATAACTGGTTTTTATCTTAAAGTTGATAACTTAATCCTGGATATTTTAAGGACCATCAGAATCCTGATTTCAATTTAACAATCTGGGTGAACTTACAGAAGGAATGTAGTCTTGTAGTTCAATTCTATATCCATTTATTTGAGACTCAGAATTTTAAAAATTTATCTAACAAACATTCATTGAGCTATAAGCACTATTCTAGATGGAAGTAAACAATGTTAATTGTCTTTGTCATATTTTTGATAATTAGATTGTCAGAGGTGCCCACAAAACCCTATGTGTGGAAATGGAAATTTGCAATGAAAACATCACAAAATGTAATACTTTCGTAATGCTAGGAATGAAGCAAAGATGAAAAATACAATTGATGCAAGACTGTTTTTCTCTTAAAGGTTGCTTGACAAAAAACAGGTTTAATAGAGAGGGTAAATAATATTAGACAGAGAATATCTAGAACACATGATCTTAAGGGTTGATGGTACTTTTTCATGTCTTATTTCATCTCAAAACTTAAGATTTACTTTTTCCTTGATGAGTGGATGCCATCAAAACATGCTTATGGTCATCAAATAGAAGTGTCATTTATTAGTTCATCAGTGGAATAAGGATAAGGCGGTAACAGAGTAAAAGATGAGAGAAATTTCTGAGAAGAAACTATGAAGAAAGAGGTTGCAGGTAAGTTAGTGTGTGCGTGTGTGTGCACGCGTGTGTGTTAGGAATTACCCAATTGGGAAACAACTGAGCTGTAAAAGTGACCACCAAGAGGATAAACAAAACCACACGTGTACAAGCTCTCTGCAGAATAAAGAGAAGACGGCAAAGATCAGATATTTCATCCATAAGCTCTCACCCCCATCCACTAAGTAGACTTATTGACTCAGGACAAGCTGGTTGCTCCTTGGAAAAAAACAAAACCGTTTTCATAGAGGTGACTGAGCGACCGTTTCATATGCTTTCTTCCTCTTCATTTCAGCCCAGACAGAATTTGGGATTGGCTGATGCATTATGTTTTCAGAAAAAAGAAAGATCCTCCAATTCAAAAAGAAATCTCCTCTGGCCCATCTCTTTCTTAGGACTTGAATCTTAATGCAAAACATTGGCAAATTATCTCTTTTGCCGTGGCCGGCCCTTTAGCTAAGGTTTTTCTCAGAGTTTGCATTTTTTAAATTACAGCTTATTTTTAAGCTGAATTTGACATAAAGACCAACTGCTCCATGAACTGTGGAAAAATCTCCTACTCTGTGACATGAGGTATCATTTATCTTAAGCAATGGGGTGTAACACTATTGTTTCAGACACCGATTAGTTCTCATTCTGAACCCATTTAAGCTAGTTCAGCTTGAGAGCTGTTCATTACTCCGCCGAAAGAAAGAAAGGAAGGAAGGCAGGGTACAAGGGAGGGAGGAGGGCAGAAAGGAATGGCTGAACTCCACTTCGGGCAATCCTACTGAAAACTGGAGTGTTCCTGTGTATACACAGGTCAGACATCTATTGCCATGACATACCCATTTTTTCCTTTCCCCAGAGTTAACAGAACAATCACGCTTTAGTCCAAATTCTCAACAAGACCACAGGAAAACCAAGCATTTCTGAGGAGACTCTGCATAGGCTGTCTACTCAGAAGTCAGTAACTTCAGAGAACGTGTCTCTTCCTGCATTTTCTCAGTGTGTGGCTAGAGTCAAGAATCTCGAAGGTGCTTGCGAGTGGCTAACAAGTTCTGTAATCAAGACTTCTTAAGAAAGCATATCACTAAAAAAACAGGGAAGTTCATTCCAGCAGGAAACTTGCTACTTGGTGAGCTACAAGCTCATGACTCCTTAGGGAAAATTTAAAAAGCAGCCACTTGATCTCATGCATCCACAACTGGAAATAAGGGCATATAAAGGTTCACATAGCATAGCAACTAAATCTCTCTCAAGAGAAAAGTCTTTGAAGTTGGAGCTGTTGGTATATCTCTCTGTTAATTATGCTGGTATGTTAAGCAGATGTTGGGCTAAGAAAAGAAAAATCATTATTATTTCTGGCGTGGACACCACTGAGTACCAACTACAAACTTACAGAATTAACTTCTATGTGGACATGAATCCCATTACATCAGAGTCCACAAACCAAGGCTCTTATAAAAACTGGTAAATCATTCCAAACACTAAAAAAAAGATGATGGGTTTGATTTCCTTTGATCTAAAGCTATACTAATTTATGTACAAGACAGAGTACACAATGTAGTAGTCTCCTAAACACATGACTCAAAATGTCAGAATACAGAGGAATTAATGCAAAGCATATCCAAAAGAAAATAAAACACTAGGAAAGGCCACTTCGTCTTTTTACTGAATCTTATTGGCATTTAGAACCACCCCTATAATGACCACTTGTTGGGTTTACCCAGAATCCCTTCCTCTTCTTTTGCTAAGAGTACCCTACTTTTCCTTATTGTAGGATAATAACACATCAAGACATACACATCAAGGAACATCAATAATAACATATTCAAGGATAACCCGATATCACACTGTGTCTTGAGGCTTTAAGATTTAGCACAATGACAACTGTAACACAAGTTAGCAAACAGCGAGTTCCATGTCCTAATGACCACAATGACATCCTCTAGAGATAGTTTTGTTTTGCTTTCTCGTAGCTACAGATGACATCCCTGGCCCTACATAGCCTTCTCCCCAAAAAGAAGCTTAATGTCTTTTGTAACTCGGACTTGAGAAATATCACGGAGACAAGGATTTCCAAGCATGAGAGTGCTTAGGTTAGGTCAACAGATAGGTCAACAGTGCCTCTCTCCTACAGGAAGAACACAGCCCATGTAAGAACTGCAGGAAATGTAATGCCTGTTTTTTTTTCCTTTGGTTATTATAGGAAACAAATATTTCAATCACTTTAGTTACTGACTTTCTCAGTGCCATGAGCAGAATATGACAGAAGCCCAGACATAAACTAAAGTATTATGAAAAAACTTCCAAAATGGCACACAGCCCAGTGAGGGCATGTTTCTATCCTGAAGTCTGCTCCGTGATTTTCATATGTAGCCTTCGAGTGCCCTTAACTTTTAGCTGCAGTCTAAATTTGGTGGTTGTAGCTGTTGTTTTTATAACTTGGGACTATACACGTGATCTTGAATCCAACACAACAAACTTCAGTATTCTGACCCTCTGAATTAAAGAAATTCCATAAAGTAATCATGCAAATTCCATTGTAACCAACCCAGCCCTCTTTTTTTCAATTTTTTTAAGTTTATTTATTGATTTTGAGAGAGAGCGAGCAAGTGGGGAGGGGCAGAGAGGGAGAGAGAATCCCAAGCAAGCCCCATGTGGAGCCAAAGTGGGTCTTGAACTCAAGAACTGCAAGATCATGACCTGAGCCAAAACCTAGAGTCAGATGCTCAGCTGACTGAGCCACCCACGCGCCCCACCAAGCCAGCCTTCTTAAACAAAGCTTCCCTTTTCCCATCCAGTTCTGAAAGATTCAAAAGGAATCTTGCTCTGTGCATTACCTAATAATTACTTCACTCAGAACCCAGTAGAGCTCTCTATCCAGTTGCACGGGTCCGAGAAAGTTGGAAAAGCAGAGGCAAGAACTGAACTATAGCTTCCAGGCTGTAAGAAAGTTGGGGAATCCTGTGGCGACTAAGCCATAGCAATGTATATCATCCATTTTTCCCTCTCTTCTTAAGCCATGATTCCAATGACATATACATCCCAGAAAATGGAGAAGACAAGTATTATAAAGTGGCTGAAACAGTCCCCTGTCCTACAGAAGCTTCAAGGAGAAATTGCCACTGAAATTTTATTACAACGTTTCTTGTAGCAATTTATACGGAGGCTATAAAAATGTATCATTCGCTTCGACCAAAAACTCCACTCCTGGGAATGTTTCCTCAGGAAATAACTCAACAGAAGGAAAAACCAACTGCACAATAATGTTATTTGCAGCTCAATCTAAAATTGCAAAGTACCAGAATCAATCTAAATGTATAGCAGTAAGGAATTTTTAAATAAATTATTGTGCATAATTTAATGGAATATTACACAGCCATAAAATGATAATTATACTGTCTTGATAGAACATTCAGGGGAAATGTATAAAATGTTACATTCTTTACTATAATTACAAGTATTAAAACTAAGAAGGTACATATATAAACATCAGGATAGAATAAAAAAAATAAAAGTAATCATATTGAAAGTATGAGCTCATTGGTGATATTTCTTTGGCCACACTTAATTTATGGCATGTTATAAATCCACAGCAGCAATGACAACACTCTGCCTTCTCCTTCGGGGGAGAAAAATCAACCTTAGTTACCCATTTGTTTCTTAAAAAGGCTCTCACTGAGCAGCTGCGATGAGTCAGTGTTCATTCAGAATTAGAGATATATTCACCTAAAGTCAAATATGCTCGGGCCAAGATTTCTTCAGCTTCACCCCATGTGATTAGAAAATATTTACAGGACTTTGTCACCCCATATATCTGTAACTACCACAGTTCATCTAAAACTGGATGCCTGTTTCCCCTCATACTCAATGTCTCTGAAACTGAGATGCATTTTCTAACTGATGTCATCATCAACGAGATATAGTCCCTGTCACTGTCACCTGTTATGATGAAGTTGTAACTATCTGCATGTGTGCAAATTGGTCATGGATCTTCATATGCTCGTCATGTTAGCTAAGCTATTTGCATTGCTGGTAGCACAAATCATCATTTGTGCTTGTTTTTCACAGGCATTTAAAATTTGGACACGGGGCGCCTGGGTGGCTCAGTCGGTTAAGCGTCCGACTTCGGCTCAGGCCATGATTCCACAGCTCGCGAGCCCTGCATCAGGCTCTGTGCTGACAGCTCGGAGCCTGGAGCCTGCTTCAGATTCTGTGTCTCTGTGTCTCCCTCTCTCTTTGCCTCTCCCCTGCTTGTTCTCTCTCTCTCTCTCTCTCTTTCTCTCTGTCTCTCTCAAAAATAAGTAAAATTTGTGTGATTATTCGGCATTAAGTAAAAAGTGTACATGCTGGAAGGCACAGATACCGAGTAGCGGTATAAATCTAATAGCAGGGGAGCAAATATCTTTGTTAGAGAAACGACTGCATTTCGTCTTCTTCCTGCACCAACAACCAGATTATTTTACCTGCATTTTCTCCTTTCTCTGGCTGATAGAAGGCCTTCCATAATTTGCTATCCTTGTGACCCAAGTCCTGGAGAACCCATGTGCTAAAGCAAAAGGCCAACCCACTTAATATTCTCCAGCCTGGACATCAGCCCTCTAGATGGGAACTTGTCCGGGCAATTCTATGGGAAACAACAATTTCTGGGAAAACTGTTTTAGAAGCAACACATTTTTCTCATTGGTGATTTCATAAAATTGGGTAATAATGCTCTAATCTCCTAACAGAGAGTATCTCCTAATCGGTCACTGCAACAATCACTTAGAGGACCTGACTGTGTTTGCTAATGGACAATCTGGCCTGCTTCAAGCAGGAAGGTGGTTTCATAGCACTAACTGGAACCTCAGGAGAGCAAGGTTTGAATACATACCATTGCATCCCCAAAAGTGTTCTCCTAACATTATTCCTTGGACCTGGAATTTCATTCATTTCTCTCCTTATTCTTTTTTATATTCTTTTCAAATTTTTATTTGAATTCTAGTTAGTTAACATCCACTGAAATACTGGTTTCAGTATTCATCACTGAATAGTGATGAAATAGTGATTCATCACTGACAGTATAACACCCCATGCTTATCACAACAAGTACCCTCCTTAGTACCCATCGCCCACCGAGTCCTCCCCCCTCAACCCTCCTCCATCAACCCTCAGTTTGTACTCTATTGGTAAGAATCTCTCATGGTGTGTTTCCCTCCCTCTTTCCCCCACCTCCCATATATTCATCTGTTTTGTTTCTTAAATTCCACATATGAGTGAGATCATTTGGCATTTTTCTTTCTCTGGTTGTCTTATTTCGCTTAGCATAAGACACTGTAGCTCCACCCACGTTGTTGCAAATGGCAAGTTTTCATTCTTTTTGACGGCTCAGTAATATTCCACTGTATATATCTATACACCATATATCTCTCCATTCATCAGTTGATGGACATCTGGGATCTCTCTATCATTTGGCTATTGTTGATAATGTTGCAATGAACATCAGAGTGCATGTACCCCTTCGATCTATATTTTTCCCCTCCATATTCTTAATTCTGGCTAGAAACCTTTGTCAAAATCTTCACCAGAGCATAGAGCACAGGTATTATTTAGTACCTTTTTCCTTCTTTCTTCACCTCTCTTCCCATTCCTTTCTTTCCACGGCAGAAACGGAGGTTCAGAAGCCTTGTGTCCCAGCACCAGCCAGGCCAAACCAGGAGAGACTCTTCATGCAAAAAAAAAAAAAAAAAAAAAAAGACGTTAAGGAAAATTGGGGGTGGGGAAAGTGAATTGGAATTATGACTGATGGTACCCAAGCAAGCATATACTGCACCTCATACTGTGGCTGTTTGAGGATGATGAGGCTCAGATACACACTGGAAGGAAACTCTGGCTTCATTCCTCTATAATAGTTTGTCTTAAATCATGACTTTTAAGGAAATCCAAATGAGAAGCTTAGCAGGTACCAGGACGCAGGGACACATGCATGTTATATGCAGTAATGCTAGAGCACTGATTACCTCTGCCTTTGCCTGGAACGTGGCCCACACTATACATCTTGATAATCAGAGCCTTGGTCAACTTCTCTCTCCCTCCCTTTTCTCTTCCCACTACACAAGCACCCTAGCTTTTCTCCAAAGAGCTTATGCGGATGTTTAGAGCATGATTGTGTTTGCATTTTGGGGAGGTATTTCTGGCGGCAGTGAGGAAAATACACTAGAATAAAAATAGTTAAGGCAGAGGTTGCAGTTAGGAAGATAAGAGATGGTTTTCATGCAAATGAAAACCAGGGCTGCAATGGATCAATGGGAGTGGAAGGAGCTGGGTTCGGTGGTAAGAAGGGGTCGCAGAATAGACTGCCTCCAGTTAAAAGCTCCGTGGTGACTGGTCAGCAGCACGGCTGTCTAATGGCCTTCATTCCTAACCTTGACACTGTTGGGAGTGGATGCCCTCTCTCGTTTATCACACTTCCGTGTTACCCCTCCCCCCGCTGCCTTTCGTTCTCAGAAATGTTGGTTGACTCTCACTCAACTCAGCTCTCTCCTCCCAGTAAATCACCTTCATACCTGGCTTCATGCCTTTATGGGCCATCGTGAGCACAGCAGGGACAAATGTCTAAGATTTCTGTGCGGGTCTATAATCCACAGCAGAGATGAATCAAAAAGATCATCATTTTGAGTACTGAGTTGCTTGAATTAATTTAAACCTTGTTCCGAATAATATCTACCAAGAAATCTACATAAATGTTTGTCATCGCAGACTCATGAATAATTGTGATTTGATTAGGAACAGGTTTCTAATGAAAACTGTATTGTCATTGAACATGATAGGCTTATTCTATGTGCTTAGGCTTATTCTTAGTTGGTTCAAGCAGGATTGCCAGACTCAACTCCTCACCTGGTGGTGGCTGATGGAGAGTGGAAATACAGCAGTGAATTTTTCCACACGGTCCAGAGACCCTATGGATTAAAAAGAAAAAAAAAAAAAGGTTCTTGATCAAATAAATTTAGGAAATGCTGCATACCCTAATCCCTTCTTGAAGCAACTCTGATGTTATATTAACATCTCAAAGGCTCTGGGAAGTCCTACATTAAACAACTACTGAACAGAGCATTCCCTAAACACTGCAGCCGGTAAAGCCCATATAAACTTGGAAAACCTATTTAACCTAACTGTGCTTCACTGCCTCTCTATGGTGGGAGTATCGGACCTTGCTTCCTACAGAAAATGCTAGAAAGAGCTGACAAGCACAATTAAGAGTCACTTCACAAACGGGAACTCACTGGCCCTTAAAACCATGCAAGGGCCAAGTTTGTGCCACATTTAGACAATTGTTCCATTATCCCATGGCCTTCCTTTCCCAAAATAAGCCACAGTCATCTCTCACATTGAAAGGATGAAATCACACCATGGCCATTGCACAGTGAACTTACGAGAGAAAAAGGAAAGAGAGAGACAGATCTGCCCCCAGAATGAAGTGCCCTGTGAGGTTAATGGGGGTTGCACCTTACAGGCCCCTTAGAGAAGACCTGGCCATGTACGATATGATCACATAGTCTTGTCAAATTTGCAAATAAGAAATATTTAAACTGCAATCATTTAGATACTATTTCTTCCCACCCTGATTCGCCATCTGTTACATCTTTTCCCGTGCCGGGTAATGTTGGTGTAATCGTGAATCATTTTGGTTTTTTGGCTAAGAAGTTGAGTTGGGGACACACCGAGTTTGGGTTTCATAGGATATGTTTATGCAGCTTCCAGTCATTTCTGTTAAGTTGTGACCAGCCATCCCAGTGAAGGAATGGCTTCCAAAACTCTTCCTCCAGCCCACTGTGCCAATCTACCTGGCGTCATGATCTAAAGCACGGTGAGAAGGAAACATGTCCTACGACTGACGCAGCAACAGAATGGTGTTGTTTGTGAATGGAAAGCAGCGCGTGAACTGTAGGGAGTCAGACACTAATTTGTATGATATTTCACACGGAAGATTCCACTGTCATTAATGCACAATCAGAATTGAAGTTTTCTCCTGTCAAAAATGTACTTGATTGTGCCACATACATAAATGTACATGGACCATACATCTTCCTTTTTTGATGAGAATCCTTTTTTTTTAATTTAATTTACCAGAATTTCCGTGTTCGTAGGGCACAAGCCTACAACTGTTCCATTGTTGTATACATCCCAAGATGTTAGATGATGTCTTAGAATATCCCTCACAGGGGCACCTGGGTGGCTCAGTCAGTTGAGCGTCCGACTTCGGCTGAGGTCATGATCTCGCTGCTCGCGGGTTCGAGCCATGTTGGGCTCCATGCTGACAGCTCAGAGCCTGGAGCCTTCTTCGGACTCTGTGTCTCCCTCTCTCTCTTCCCCTCCCCCTGCTCGCACTCTGTCTGTCTGTCTCTCTCTCTCTCTCCGTCTCACTCTGTCTTTCAAAAATAAACATTAAAAAAATTTTTTTTAAGTTCAAAAAAAAGAATATCCCTCACATACTGTCTGGATAAAGTCTAGCAGCTCTAGATGAAACAGTGCACAATATTGTCACTGACCTAGTGACACAGATAAAGAAATAAGTGAAATATTTATTAGTAAGTGACTGCATGAGACGTAAGATTCATTTCATTAGAACACTTTCAGCTCCATACAATATAGCACCAACTTAAAATGACTTGAACTACTCTTGTTCATTCTCTAATTTCAGATTTATTTTATATTATTTCAGAATTAGAGATAATACCAAAATTCAAATATGATCAAAAGAAGCCAAAATGTAAATTGAAAGACAATACTGGCGAAGTTTCAATATTACCAAAATTCTTATTATATCATGACGGAAACTAAAACGTGTGGATCAGTATCATGACCATAAGGACAAGAATCATATTCAAACAGTCCCAAATCAGAAGTAAAAAATCAAGAGGCAAATGAATGTGGCAGGAAACATAATTTGCAGTATTTAAAAAATGTTGTCAGATTAAAAAGATGCTCAACATCACTCATCATTGGGGAAATACAAATCAAAACCACATTGAGATACCACCTCACACCTGTCAGAATGGCTAAAATTAACAACTCAGAAAACCACAGATGCTGGTGAGGATATGGAGATACGGGAACCCTCTTGCACTGTTGGTGGGAAGGCACACTGGTACAGCCACTTTGGAAAACAGTGTGGAGGCTCCTCAAAAAATTAAAAATAGAACTACCCTATGACCCAGAAATAGCACCACTGGGAATTTATCCAAAGGATACAGGAGTGCTGATTCATAGGGGCACATGCACCCCAATGTTTATAGCAGTGCTTTCAACAATAGCCAAATTATCGAAAGAGCTCAAATGTCCATCAACAGATGAATGGATAAAGAACATGTGGTTTATATATACAATGAAATACTACTTGGCAATGAGAAAGAATGAAATCCTGCTGTTTGCAACAACATGGATGGAACTGGAAGGTATAATGATAAGTGAAATAAGTCAATCAGAGAAAGACAGACATCATATGTTTTCACTCATAGGTGGAACTTGAGAAATTTAACAGAAGACCATGGGGGAAGGAAAGGGGAAAAAGTCATTTCAAACAGAGAGGGAAGCAAACCCACAAGAGACTCTTAAACACAGAGAACAAACTGAGGGTTGATTGGGGGGAGGGGAGGAGATGGGAAAATAGATGATGGGCATTGCGGAGGGTACTTGTTGGGTTGAGCACTGGGTGGTGTATATAAGCAATGAATCACGGGAATCTACCCCTGAAACCAAGAGCACGCTGTATACACTGTATGTTGGCTAAATTACAATAAATTATATTTTAAAAAATAATAAATAAATAAATAAATAAAGTCCCGATTAGACTGCCTAAGAAAACTTCAAATGTCTAACATTGTAAAGTTTACATACAAAGCCCAGTTTAAAGAGGTTTTTCCTAATTTTGCAAAAATCCTAAACACTTGCATAGCATTACCAACAGAAGGTTGCTAAACCAAAATAAATGTTTCTAAACTATCAGTGACACAAATCAATTTTGAGCCAATCATTCTAAGGGAAAAAAACTATTATCTCTCTACTTTCTTTATAGAAAATGATATTTAAAAATTTATTGTCATTTGAAGAGGCAAAGAGAAGGCAACCAAAAGAATGTTGCAATTATAAAAGTGCATTGGGAAGTGAATTAATAAAATTGTGTTCTTCTTCAAGATTTTGTGACAATTTGGATATCTGTATACTTTAAAAAAATGAATAACTTGTGATTTGTCATCCTAAATAAATATTTATTTTCATACCTAATTTAAAGTTACATTTGTAACTTCGTATTCTTTTTCTTATAGAAATCTCCCCAAGTCATCAAAGCCTCAGAGCCCACACAACCTGGACCCACTCTTGATCCATCCTTTCTTAGACTTTGGTGAGGGAATTCATTCAAACAGATTGACCAGTTGGTTATTTGATAGCATTTTATATATTGACCCAACTACCAGTGAATTTAATGAAAGTGGATCCCAGACCTCTAAAGGTAAGCTTCTCTGAGCTCAAATCACATCCTGATAGTGAAACAATTCTCTAAAATGAAGAAAGCTGGTAGGAGTGAATCTTGCCTTCTATTCTGGAAGTTTCAAGTTCTGTCCATTGGAAATGAATGGCCTAGAATTGAGATTTTTGAAGATACGCATAAATAGTTAAGGGCATCTAAACGTAATCCCTTGGTTTTAGAAAGCCAATTTCATGAAGAAATGCTTCATGAAAGAAATTTCATGAGTAAATGCTAGGAAGCATTTACTCATGACAGTGTTCATAAGCAAGGTGATATAAAACTAATATTTGCCTTGTGGCCTATTGCTATGATGGCACAGACAGATTAATAGAGGAAGTTGAAGACACTGCAAATGATCATTTGTCTTTCCCTGCTTAGAGCAACCCGACCCTTGGAATATACTACCCCCCCTCCCTGCCAACCACTGTAACAAAGATCAATAACCCAGGCTCTGTGTGGCATTAAATAAAGTGTGTGGAGGTGGGGAGATAAGGTAAATCTTTTCTAGGGACTTTCTTAAATTCTAAACAGTCTGGCCCGTGACTCTTAGGTAAGTTTAGCTGCTTGCTTCCTTTGCTATCCCCAAGATCCTCTCCACCATAACAAAAAGGCTAAAGAAAATTAAGGAAAAGGGGAAAAAAGTAAACTAAATAGCTAGTAGTTCAACAGGGAAAACAGGGTGAATGGGATAAAATATATTAAACCAAGATTAAGATTCTTATGTTTTTAGGGCACCTGGGTGGCTCAGGTCAGCATCTGACTCTTGATTTCAGGTCAGGTCATGATCTCACGGTTCATGGGTTCGAGCCCCATGTTGGGCTCTGTGCTGACATTGTGGAGCCTGCTTGGGATTCTCTCTCTCTCTCTCTCTCTCTCTCTCTCTCTCTCCTCCTCCTCCTCCCCAATCTGTGCGCTCTGTTTCTCTCTCTCAAAAAAAATAAATAAACTTTAAAAAAAAGATTCTCATGTTTTCAACCTGGCATCCTCCTTCAATGTTTGCAAAGCATTAAAAATAGGTGCACTGTGCATCCCGTCTACAATGCTTCATCTTCGTAATTGGCCAGTGTATATGCTACATTCACAGAAAGCTATTAAACAAGATGACGGCTTGGCAACATCGCAGCAACTCTTCCATTTTCCATTGTTATGCTGATGAGCAATTGAAATGGCTGTAATCAAAATAACTGTTATTCTATTTTTAGTGATCTGTTTACTCTCCAAATTAAATACATATAGCAAGAAAAAGTAACCTGACACGGTCAATGCTATAAAAAGAAACAAATGCCTCTCTCACGATGCCCTTCTACAGTCACACAGGAGAAGACTCACTGAAATGCGCATAATATGGTCCATTTTCCAACAACGTGGTTTGCATCTCCTACTCCATATAATATCAATTACTTTTGAACTGTTCTGAATTCCTCTGATGACAAGCATGTCATTAACCCTGTAAGCACTCCCCCTTGACTTGGCAGTAACCTCAGGTTAGCCATGCCCTAGCAGGCTGACTTGAACATCTGTGGCAGCGTGAGCGAGGGCCCTACGACTCATGGGTAATGGGAAGCGTGGAGACTGGTGCCATTTTGAGGGTACTGAGCAGGTAAGCCACTCTCCCCAGTTACATAAAGGAAACTGACAGTCAAGCAATGCCATAGCTGCTGTCCAAATTATGCAGAAGAAATGACACTTGACCTCTTAATGTTTAGTAGTCATTTCAGGTAGAGATTCTGGACTTTGGGTCTGAGAATCATCATTTGTTCCAGACTCTCTCCCTCCAGGCAGGTGAACCCCTAAGCCATCCACCACCTATGACTGTCTCTTTCTTGCCTCTGTCTACAGGGAAGCCAGAGGACAGCTTGAGACAGCTGAAACTGAGTCACATAACAAGACAGCCATCAAGAGGAAGAAAAGATTCCACCAGCAGAAGGTAATGTTCCTGTTACAGGAAAGATTGTACAAGAACACATCCTGATCATAGCAATGATCACTATTATACTCTGCCAACTCGTGTCACAACACATATCTATCAATGTCAGCTTGGCCTTCCTATTCTGCTTCCAATACAGCAAGAGACGATCCCAGCTCCGACAGCTATCTATCATGGCTGTTATTTTCCTGTTTTCGCAAGACAGGAAGAAATGATGACCTTCAAGCCTTGGTGAAGTGGAACCTTTCTCTCCTTTATTTTCCTTCTGAAGAAGGGACACTCCATATTACTTATCACTCTTTAAATCTGTTTTGTCGAGTCCAAAGATCTATATAAATGTATCGTATTGTTTTCATCATGATCGTTAATATTGTCTAAATCCTTAGTTTTTCTTTATAGGTTCATATTATTCCCAGAGAAAACATGGTGAAATTCTTGAGGCCTAACGACCCAATCTATCTCTGTTAACTTAATCTTAGGACATCTCAGTTTCCATTCCTTGCATCCATATTTAGTTGGACGGGAAGCAAATAACCAAGACCACATTGTGTAGAGACTCTGCCTTTAAAGGTCTCACAAGCCAGGAGATTTATTACAACTACAAACATATGCTCAAGATGCTATATGAGTTAAGAAATGGAAGTTTCTTCCTTCCTCAGAGTCCTCATATATATTGTTCCCTTGGTCTCGGGGGGACATTTAGCCTACTCTCTGCCTGGAGAACTCCTGTATCTCCTTGGCTTAGATGGCTTTTCTCCAGAGAAGCTTTCTCACTTCCATTATTTCAAGTAGAGTCTACCTGTTGGATGCTCCCTTCCACAGTACTTACAACATGAAAACAAAATAATTTATGATTATCGGTTTGATGTATATATGCCCCACTAGACTGCAACTGCCTCACTGTTACACGCCTAGCATGTAGAAAAAGGGAGACCATACATCTGGGATATCTTAAAGGGGAAGTGTGCTTCAGCAGACAAGCATGGAAGCCAAAGAAGGAATGGCTTTCCAGAAAGCGAAAAAAATGGGGAAAGATGAAAAAATTGGAAAAACTGGCAGGAAACGGGCAGACTGATGGAGAAGTAGCATGCCAAGGAATTCACACACAGTCCTATATGTACTGGGAAGCCACTGAAGATGCAAGCAAAAAAGTGATACGCATTTTAGAAATATGGCTTTGGCGGCCGTGAGGGCAAGAAGAGCTTTCAGGCAAGGAACTCAGTGAGAAAGTTACTGAGAAATGTGGAGTGTCTGAATCAAGGTAGGACCTGAAAATGTAGAGGAAGGGATGGATTCGAAGGACATTAGGAAAGCAGAAATAATCGTTATTGGCAATAACTTAGATGCCGTTGGGAAGGGAATGGAGGGGTTACGGATGACATGGCGGTCTGGGATTGGGTGACTTGTGATATGAGTACAGTGTGATACCACTAATCAATATTTCAAATGGGAGGTTAGGTTTGGGTCAGAGATAATAGTCATCATTGGGCACTTACTGAGTCTGAGGTGTCCATGGGTCTTCCAGTAAGGAAGTCAATAATCCAGTTGAGTAAATGGATTGAAGGCTCAGGAGAGAGGAGTGGGCTGGAGTTGGAGGTTTGCGGTTCTCAATGAATGAGGGGGACTGATGCCATGAGAGCACACGGGAGTGACAAAGAGCAGGGGTAGAATGAAAAAAAGGGGGCTGGTTGCAGAGCCCTCATAAACTCTCTTGCCTCTTCCATCCAGCCCACCACTTGCCATCTTCTGCTGGCTCAGCACTCCTCCTCTGCAAGACCCCTCATTCCAGCCCCCTGGCCAGGCCTTCGCTTACCAACAACCCAGTCCTCATACCTTCGACAGGAAAATAAAATTCCAATTCTGAATGCCTCCAGACAAGTGAGAAAAGGCCAAGTTGTAACTCTCAAGATGGTGGCATGATCACAAACAACATGGCTGTGCTGCTGACGACTGGGCTTGTTTGCTGGGGCTGACATAACAAAACACCACTGGAAGCCAAAAGTCCAAGATCAAGGTGTTGGCAGGGTTGATTCCTTTTGAAGACTGTGAGGAAGAATCTGTTCCATGCTTCTCCCTTGTTTTGGTGGTTTCTGGCAACCTTCGGTGTTTCTTGGCTTATAGACACACTACCCTGATCTCTGCTTTCATGCCCCCGTGACGTTCTTCCTGCATGCATGTGCTTGGATCCAAATCTCCCCTTTTGCTAAGGACACCAGTCATGTTGAAGTAGGTCCTACCCTAATGACATCATCTTAAATCAACTAATTACATCTGCAACAGCTTTCTTTCCAAACAAGGTCACATTCTAAGGTATTAGAAGACTTGAAAATATGAATTTTGAGGGAACGCAATTTAAGCCGTAACAACCGCTGAACACCATCCATTTGCTTTTTGGTTTGTAGAGAAGCTATTTCTTGCATAAAGTAATATAACAAGAAAGTGCTTGCTCTATGACCTGGAAATTGTTAAAAGTACTGTAGTTATTACTTTTGATAAGACATTAGCAATTTACATAAACGGTATTGCAAAATCGTTAAGGGTGAAGCTAAGGGCCTTCATAATCCAAATGCTGAGTGTATGGACACAATGATACGGCATGATCACAATGATCACCATGCCAAATTTTTAGTCCTTTCTATGCAACAAAAACACGGGATCAGACTGTTGATAGCTATTCTATCACTATTTTTAGGCTTTGTGACTGTCTGCCTCGTCATCCCCATGAGTTTTGTAATGGCTTTGTGTAAAATGAGTTTATTCACCTCTGAAGACTTAACACATAACTGTTAGGACTGTGGCCATTAGTCCCTGACTCGTCGCGGGGGCATCAGTGCTCATGAGGTCATTGCTTGGCACCCCCCAGCAACTGAGCGTCAGTGGCATCATTCAGAGCTTGCGGTGTGACAGGTGTAGGAGCATCCCAGGGGGTGCATGCGCGATCCCATGCTCTGTCACCAGCCTGATTTCTCCATGTTTCTGAATTAACGTTTTTAATGAAACTCTGCCTCGCACTTTTCGTTGGCTTCAAAGCTTCTTCCCGGCATCTTAGAACTGAACTTGTAGATACTGACATGCCTCTAAATCCCATTCTCTACCTGAGAAAAGGGATCAAAAGCTTAGACCTCCTTTTGATCTGCATGGCACAATGCTATCCTCAGAGCCCTCCAACTGGTGATATTTTGCTCCAGTTTCTTTGAGGTTGTTTTCATTCAGAAGAAGCTCTACCAAACAGAACCGCAGAAAACCTTTTACTCGTATGCACATTTGCACTTCCTCTTGCTCCAAAACCTATCTCCACGCGGCTAATTTCTCCCTCACAATATAACTGTAAACATCGGCATAGCATTCTGCGTAAACCCTACGAGGGATTATAGTCCCTCTTAGTCCCACGACATAGCTACCGCCCCTGCGAGTTTCCATCCAGCTGAATGGAGGGCCACAAAGAAGGCCTTCCCTCCTGGGTGTTTTTATTTATCGTTTATTATATTGGGACAGACACAAGTCAGTTAACTTGCCAGCCTCGATCGAAGCGGGTGGGAACCAGAAGTCTTCCTTGCCTTCATTTAAACTCCCTGCCTCGTTCCTTGTCAAGCTAATTCTAAAGTTCATTCAGACTCTACTAATAGGCTGTATAAAATGGCCCTACATCAGAATTCCCACCTTGCTAGTCACAAAATAGGGACAGTCAGTGCTTTGGCACAATACGTACTCCTCGACTCAGAGCCAATAATGCGATATGAAATTTTAAGTGCAGAATTCTTAAAATTAAGTTGCTGCCAAACCAGAAAGGACATATATTGTGAATCACTGGAGAGAAAAATTACAAAGAGCTTGGGTTGGCTGCGTTCAGCTGGGTTGATAGCTATGGGGCAGAGGGAAAAAAGCAAGGGAGCAGTGTTATAGAAAATGAAAATCCACTTTTATAGAAAATTAGGTGGTCAGGGACATGGTTGGGGGGGGGCAGAAAACCCCACAATGTCCAGGATGACCTAATGGAGTGAGTCGGGTCTTAGGGAGAAAAGTGATGAGACAGAGAGAGGATTAAAAGGATTCCTAGGAGCACAGATTTGTGAGGACCGTCTACGGGGTCATCATGCCCTCCAACCAAAAGCCAATGGAAATAACTAAATTCCAGAGGCTGAATGGAGGCAACAAGGCCAATGCCACAAAAAAAAAGGTGGGGGGGCTTGGAGAAAGAGCGATAACGAGAGGAAGATATTGAGAGGGACTGTTCAGTGTTTTGAAACCAGCCACGATTGGGAGAAATTGGGAGAATTTTGTCTCTCTCACCTGGGAGGCACCGCCCTGACACTGCCTTTACCTCTTCCTGCTATCTCGGCTGCCCCGTGCCCTGCCCCCCAGCCTGCGCCCAGAGGTGGTATCCAGAGTCACTCTTGTTAAGGAACACCTTTCTGCCGGGGTCTGTAGCCAGCCAGCTTTTGTATCATCTTAATGGCAAATCAGGTTTTTCTATGGATGTGGCCAACACCTAAATAGGCTTTTACTCCCCAAGATTCTTGCAACAGGCTATTTACCAGCCCCATTTCCACTCCTGACATGTTTTCACCCCTTCTTCATTCTGGTTGAACCATTTGAAATCCCTTTCCAACTGGCGTGGGAGAGGAATCAGCAGCATTAGCTGCTCTCCACTTGAACCTTCTCAGAAGATGAATCAAACCAGCAAATGAGGGGGCCCCCCGGGTGGCTCAGTCGGTGAAGCGTCTGACTTTGGCTCAGGTCATGCTCTCACGGTTCATGGGTTCGAGCCCCGCGTTGGGCTCTGTGCTGACAGCTCGGAGCCTGGAGCCTGCTTTGGATTCTGTGTCTCCCCCCTCTCTCTCTGCCCCTCCCCTGCTCACACTTTGTCTCTCTTTCTGTCAAAAATAAACACGAAAGAAAATTAAAAAACAAAACAAAACAAAAACCAGCGGACGAGGAGGAGCACTTTGTAACGTGCATATTTGCTTATTATTCACCTTCACTCTCTACAGCCCATATCCTCAATCCAACAGTGAACACTAAAGCAATGCCTAGGTTTGCACTTGGCTGATTTAAATGTTTATTTATTTATTTTGAAAGAGAGAGAGAGAGACAGAAGGAGAGCACATGCGCGTGCCTGAGCAGGGGAGGGGCAGAGAGAAAGAGAAAGGGAGAGAGAGAGAATCCCAAGCAGGTTCTGGCAAGGTCAGCAAACAGTCCCACGTGGGGCTCCATCTCATGAACCATGAGATCACGACCTGAGCCGAAATCAAGAGCCAGACGCTTAACCGACGGAGCCACCCAGGTGCCCCCTGCCCTTGACCCATTTAAACGTCCTCCTCTCTGTACCAGAAAAAGTCAAGTGGGACTATTTCCAAAAGCAACAAGACGAGGTAAAATCCACAATTCTGCAAGTCCCTCTCAAAGCATCCCTTTACTCCTCTTTATTCATAGGATAATGGCATCAAAGCATCAGTCCGAGATCTGCTAAAAAACGGGACAAGAGTGTTGCATTTTATTTGGTCTTGGATAGATTAAGTGAAGTTGAAATGAATTAAGAAAAAAAAAAAAATAGCAGGCAGTAAGAGCATCCCAACAGAGTTTTCCTTTTTTCTAAAGAAAAAAAGTGCAGGAGGATTGAAAGCTTGAGCGATGTGGTGCAATACAGATGCTATTGACCAATAAATCACAAAGGTAAGAGACGTCTAGAAAACGCGCATATAAGCGATTCGACCATCCAGATGAAAGGCTGCCAAAAAGTGCCATCAGAAACTGCCAGCCTCCCTGCTCAGGCTGCTCGTTCTCCTACTTTCTCTGTCCGTGGCCTCAGTCCTGCCTGCACGCTGGCCTCACCCTGGTTCACTGCGGACAACACATGATACAGTCCTTACCAAGCTCACAATATGTGTTAGCAAAGTCTTTGGTTGGTTTTTTTTTCTTTTTACTGTGTATTTTCTAATTCCATCTGCTGCCCAGGCACGGAGTCTGGGCACTGACTTCTTCTATCTGACCCTCTGAGCCAGTGTTCCGGCCTTTGTCACTCAACTTGTCTGTGTACGTGTTTCCCAGGCTCCAGCATTCCTGGGGCTGCTCCCACACACTCCGATGGGCTGGACGCCTCTGGCTTTTTTTTCTTCCGTGCTCCCCCATGTCTTTGCTAAGGTCCTAAACCTGCTGTGCTGCCCTAGTACGTGGGCTTCTGACTTCTCGAGACCTCACTATCTCTGTCAGAGCCTCCCTCCCAGATAATTCTCAGGCCCTACGCTGATGCTACCCTGATCCATGCACGGATAAGCATAAAGAAAAGGATTTGGGGGTCACAAGAGAATTACTTATTACTCTGGGTGTATGGATATTTGCTAAGAGCCAGATATAGATGTAAGTACAAATCCATATAGCTATTCTCTGCTATATGAAGGGAGAAAACGGTTACCATCGGGGTAATGTGAATAATAACCGAAGTGGGTTAAGATATGAAATAGGAAATGGGTAAATTAATCAGGGGCTGGGGACACTTAAAAAAATAACTTGGGGCACCTAGGTGGCTCAGTCGGTTGAGCGTCCAGCTTCGGCTCAGGTCATGATTTCACGGTTCATGGGTTCGAGCCTTGCATCGGGCTCTGTGCTGACAGCTCAGAGCCTGGAGCCTGCTTCGGATTCTGTGTCTCCCTCTCTCTGCCCCTTACCCACTCACTCTCTCTCTCTCTCTCTCTCTCTCTCTCTCTCAAAAATGAACATTAAAAAAAAGAAGAAAAAAAATAATTTACTCCAACAATGAAATATTCCACAGAGATTTTAAAATTGGTTTGCAAACTAATAATAATAATGATAATTAAGTCAATAGAGAATGGAGAGCATCACCCTTGGTGAATATACTCAGAACCAGTGACCTACCAGCTCAGAAGTTTCTTGCCAGACTGATGGAAATCCTGCTTCTGTCACAGACTGATAAATTAGCACAGGAGAGGGATTATGTAGCTATGCTCAAGAAGCTATCAGGGGACTGGAAAGCAGTGTCAGAATATGCTTCCTGTCCTCGGTAAAACCCTTCCAGGCAGGAAACTACAAACATTATCAAAAGTCCTAATGAAAACCATGATCATCTAGAGGTGAGCACCCACCAAAAACTGTGTTCTTAAACCTGACCCCAGAAAAACACTTGTATCCAAGTAGTTACAAAAATGGTCTGCAAATCAACTAATGCAACAGACTTTTTAAAAAGGCTAAGAATGTAAATGCAAATACATTTGCCAACTGGCAGGTGAGAAGCCCTGAATACAAGTGACTTAACCTGGAATTCAGACTTGAAGAGAATGTCTGATATCAGCTGTCCATGTTCAAAAAAAATTTTTCAGGGCGCCTGGGTGGCTCAGTCAGTTAAGCGTCCGACTTCAGCTCAGGTCAGGATCTCACAGCTCCTGGGTTTGAGCCCCGCATGGGGCTCTGTGCAGACAACTCAGAGCCTGGAACCTACTTCAGATTCTGTGTCTCCCTCTCTGTCTGCCCCTTCCCCACTCGCACTCTGTCTCTCTTTCTCAAAGATAGACATTAAAAAAATTAAAAAAAAATTTTTTTCAAGTTATTGGTATTTTGGTCAGCAGAAAAGCAGATTATATCCAAGGGTTTCAGACTGCTTTGGGAAGACAACAGACAGAAGGTGACGCTGGGGACTGACCAATTAACTCATGGTAAGTAGAGGGAGAAGCAGCAGGCTGGGGACCAGCTTCAGTCACCAGGCCAACTCATAGAGCTCTGTTCACTGTTATCCAGAAAATATTCTACACAGTGATAGGTTTTTATGGCTGGGGTCCACTATTAGCTAATCTAAAGTTGTATTTAAAAGAAAAATGAATATTCTGACCCATGATCCCTTTGAAAATCTGAGAAATTCCTGGACTTCTCCCTCAAGGAGAAAAATGCCCCTAAGGTACAAATTTTACAAACAAGTACTCGGGGCTCCATGGATCAATGCCAAACTCATGAATCCACAAGCCACATATTAAAAACCCCTGCATTTGACTAATCAAGGAAGAGAGACAGGTGTCTTAGAGGACATAATCTGCTATGAACATTGCAAGGGATGTGAATAAGCATACAGAATGGTGTGCCGAGAGCCACAGTGCAAATGTGCAGGAGGCCAGCAGACCTGAGCGCTATCATCACGTTTCAAGAATAATGTTTGAAGCTATCTTAGTGAATTATCCCATGATGGCCAAACCCACGAAGTGAAACCCTCTCGGTTCCTCCATGTTGTCACCACTTTTTAAACCTCCCTACCTCATGCACTCCTCTCTCCTCTCTGTGATTTCGCTCCCTTATCCCACATCAGCTTGTTCTTTCATTCCTTGATTTGTTCTTCTGCCCACCAGGGACTCTACTCCTGACCCATGAAGTACAAGCAGGAACACCCTGCTGTCCAGCCAAAGGAACCTAAATACACCAAGCGCCCAACAAGTTAAGCTTCTGAAAAGCTTCCTCAATGTCACGGCAAAGCTCATTGAATTTCAAATTGCAAGACAGGGTCACCCCCCAAAAAATATGGGAGTGAGACTGGATTATTCAATGCGGAAGCAAGTCATTCATTCTGCTGACAACAGCAGGGCCTTCTGTCACAGTTTCGTGGGACGGGCCATGTACTGAGAATGGATGACCGCTCTATGATGATCTGGAAAAGGGCCACTGTAAAGAGAAGTAATCAGAAGGCCAAACAGCAGAGAGAGCAATCAGAGATAGGGCGGCTTTCTGGAACAAATACATCACTTAGATTATGTTTAAAGCCCCAGAAGACTCTGAAAATAGCAGCAGCCAAGATCTGAAGGACAGTGTTTTAATGTACGTAATACGGAACAGCCATTTGTCACACATCAGTCTTCTCAGCCATATCCAGTCCTTCCAGCTGGCGACATAGTCAACAGGGTCATCTTCTCCCACCCACAAAGGACTAATACAAATTTTAAAAAGCACCATCAGATTTGTCAAGTACTTTTGAAAGGACAACGAAAAGTCTTGGCCATTTGATTATGATTATGCACAATAAAACAAAAGAGAGTACATTGGAATTGAGTTTTGTCAGGTGAAGCACAAGAAAAAGAGGAAAAAAATGAAATAAGCAGGATGAACCCAGGTTACGTCACAATCCTAAGTGATTCAGGCTTCAAAATGAAGAAACATTTTGAGCACTTTCTAAATGCAAGGCAGCGTTCCATGCTGTAAGCCATTAATTTTTAAATCTAACTGTCCATAAAAATTATCTGGATGAACGTTAAAAAAAAAACAACACTCTTGGGATTCTCCTTACAGCTTCTAAATCAGAATCTCTGATCTGAGACCCTAGACTCTAAATTTTTTAAAGGGCACCTTGGGTGATCTTGATGTAGCTTCTAATTCTGTAGAATTAACAGGACATAGCCCCTGCCCTCATGTATTCGACAGCACAATTTCTGAGGAAATGCCTAAGTGTAGATAAAATGTGAATGTGTACAATATTAAATAACAATATAGCAACACAAGGGATATCATGATGCAATAAATAATAATGTCCCCTTTTCTCTGTCCTTTGACCAAGCACAGAGAAGTAAAGGTAATGATACATAGATAGAACAGGAGCAAAAAAGAAAAAAAAAATTCTCCCTATTTTACTGGATTATTTCAAATCAAATTTTATGTGATTGTAAATTATAAAAAAGGAACCGAGAAATCGTGTGAGGAGAGAAAATGCAAGTAAATAAAAAGATTTAGCTGCAGCCAAAATGATTTTTCCTATGGTTTTGAACATGCAAATCATTCTCCAAACTAACAATTAGCACAGAGCTAATAATTAAACAACATTTGTAATAATAATTAAAGTGCATTAGAAGAATGTTAGCATCCTTCAAATTTTAACAGCCCCTAAAAAATAATTTTCATTTTAATGTGCCTAACTAATTAAATTGACTACATTTGTCTGGCAGTAGTCTAAAACCCTGGCTGAAAATCATAAGCAAAACACTGTACAAAAATAAAAGGAAAGAGGAACTATAAGGGCATACAGTTTATAACACATTAACCAAGTTTTAGAGGAATTATACAGGTTTCATGTTCAAATCCCTCTGGTCTGCCTTTGTCCTGAACCTGCTCAGGTAACCTCCCTGTTACCCTCAAGTGTAGGGTAGCCCTTAGTTATCAACAGACAGAGTTCCCTGAGGTCATCTACCAAAAGGACTTGACTTTGGAGTCACCCAGCTACCCTAGAATTCCCTGGGACCCTGTTAGAACACCCAACTTCATTATACTGAAACCCACCCCCCAAATTAACCCTCTCTGGGCTTCCATATGTTGATGTTGTACCCTTCTTATGCCCCCCCAGGCCATATTCATCTTTAACTGGCATGAATTTCACAATGTGGACAATATTTCTAACAAGAATTTCATTTGCCCTTGAAATGCTGTATCTAAGAGCATCTTGCCATACCAAGTGGATTATCTGAAGATGCTAAGAAATTAATCGTTAATTATTTTTGCCCTCTTAATATTGGCTCATCATTTAGCTACTTCCCTTCAGAAATATAAAAGAATTTAAAGATGGGTTATCTGTTCTTTATAAATTTAAAAGATAAGAAAATACCATATGTATACACAAGAAACTAGGAGAAGCAACCCAAAACAATATGGAACAAATGTAAGAGCTGTATGTGCCCTCCAAATATTGGAGAATTAAAAAAAAAAAAAAATTTAAAGGAAGCCACATCTAAACTTCCTGCCTGTAAGCTAATTGAAAGAACACTAATTGAAGAAACTATAGTTTTAAAGAATGAAGCCCCCGCCCTGACTCTGTTCCCCAGATAAACAGAAAACCTTACCCCAACTTCTCTATGTTTCAGAGACCCTGTTTGTTAAAAGAGAGACTGAATTAAATCCACGTTCGTGACTGGAGGAGGGAGGATCAGAACCACCATGAAGAATTTCCCAATTCACACCATCCATTTCACGGCCTAGAAGATTCACACATTACCTGCCCTCAGACTTGCCCCTGAAAAACAGTAGAATATGGGATGTTGCAAATGTAGCTCGAAAAATCACTCCATGAAACTGTTATCCCTCCTCACTTTCCATCTGAAAGCCACTGACTGATGATCTCGAGGACTTTTCTATTCCTCACATTCTTGGAAACATCAGCACCGTATTGGAAAATCTCGATCTATAAGCCTTGAAATATGAGAAGATAGCAAATAGGCAGAGGCAGCGATCCTCAAGTCTCTACGTGCATAAAAATTCAGTTTAATGAGAGTTACGCACCTACTTTGCCCCAAGACAGTCTTGGGGAATCAGCAGTAAGGAAACGTACACATACACACGTGACTCGAAGCCAAAGTCCCTGACCTCGTAAAGCGTGCCTTCTCTAGTCCTGTCCCAAGAGATTCTGACACAGTAGAGCTTGGGTATAGGCCAGAAAGCTGCGTTTGAAGACACAGAGTGATACAGATGATCCAAAGACCACACTGAGAAACACCTGATTAAGGAATTAGGTTGTTGGATCACTGGAAACTTGAAGCTTATATAAATTCGGTGGGTCCTCTTTAAGAATATTATGAGAGCACAGACAGTAGCTTAACAGCACAACAGAGTGACTATGAGGTCCGTGAACATATCCCACTAAACTCATCAAATGTATGCTCCCTTCAACGTCCCCTAAGCTGAGTGCCCAGAAGGTCAGCTCCAGCACTGCCCCACACCAAAGAAAGCTTAATAGAAAGGAAGTCAGAATGGAAAGAGACAATGGTCCTGACTGCCATTAAAACATCTCACTTTTACCAACCTTACAAACACATGGCTATGTATCCCATTGCTAGGCTCTTCCCAGAGACCTGGAACGACCCAGTCAAGTGAGAGGCCCTGAGACTTCAGTTCCATGGACCCCCCTGTAAATCCCCCTACAGCTGGGGTCAGGGGTAGTGGCCAACAGACTAACAACACAGGCAAACAAGAACCCATGTGTGAAGCAGATAGTGTGGAATCTGAGCTTGATCCCAGCTCCACGTTAAAAGTTCAATAAATGCTTTTGCTAGATTATCATGAAAGCCTATTTGGTATTACCCACTAACAGTAACTCATAAGGGAGGAGGAGAAAGAATTGTTTTAAACTATCTTTTAGAAGTGAGAAGTATATGTAATAGTTTGAAAACTTATATTCAATGTTTCTATTGTTTTTCTTTTTAAATGTAAACTAAAGGTTAGATTTGATCAAATCTTGAGGTGCCTGGGTAGCTAGGTTGGTTAAGTGTCTGACTCTGGCTCAGGTCATGATCTCACAGTTCATGGGTTCAAGCCCCATATCGGGCTCTGTGCTCACAGCTCGGAGCCTGGAGCCTGCTTCAGATTCCGTATCTCCCTCTCTCTCTCTGCCCCTCTCCTGCTTGCACTCTGTCTCTCTGTCTCTCTCTCCTCCTTGTCTCTCTCTCTCTCAAAAATAAACATTAAAAGAATTTTTTAAAAAGATTTGATCAAATATTCTTGACTTGGGAAGACATATGGACTATAGATTGAGAAAGCATTACGGGAGTTGTGAATTTTAAAGAGATAAATACCTCCTCTACTACAAAGCTATAATCATCAAGACAGTATGGTATTGGCATAAAAACAGACACAGAAACCAATGAAATCGAATAGAGAACCCAGAATTGGACACGCAAATGTATGGCCAACTAATATTTGACAAAGCAGGAAAGTATCCAATGGAAAAAAGACAGTCTCTTCAGCAAATGGGGCTGGTAGAACTGGACAGTGACATGCAGAAGAATAAAATTGGACCACTTTGTGACACTACACACAAATATAAACTCAAAATGGATGAAAGACCTAAGTGTGAGACAGAAAACCATCGAAACCCTAAAGGAGAAAACAGGCAACAAACTCTTTGACCTCAGCCACAGCAACTTCTTACTTGACACGTCTCTGAAGGCAAGGGAAATAAAAGCAAAAATGAACTATTGACACCTCACCAAAATAAAAAGCTTCTTCACTGCAAAGGAAACAATCAACAAAAGGCAACCGATGGAATGGGAAAAGATATTTGAAAATGACATATCAGATGAAGGGTTAGTATCAAAAATCTATAAACAACTTACCAAACTCAATACCCGAAAAACAAATAATCCAGTGAAGAAACGGGCAGAAGGCATGAATAGACACTTCTCCAAGGAAGACATCCAGATGGCCAACAGACACATGAAAAGATGCTCAACATCACTCATCATCAGGGAAATACAAATCAAAACCACAATGAGACACCACCTCATACTGGTCAGAGTGACTAAAATTAACAACTCAGGAAACAACCTATGTTGGTTAGGATGTGGGGAAATGGGAACCCTCTTGCGCTATTGGTGGGAAGGCAAACTGGCACAGCTGTTCAGGAAAACAGCATGGAGGTTCCCCAAAAAATTAAAAATAGAACTACCCTATGACCCAGAAATAGTACTACTAGGGATTTATCCAAAGAATACAGGAGTGCTGATTCATAGGGGCACAGGCACCCCAATGTTTATAGCAGCACTTTCAGCAATAGCCAAATCATGGAAAGAGCCCAAATGTTCATCAACAGATGAACGGATAAAGAAGATGGTTTATGTATACAATAGAATACTTGGCAATGAGAAAGAATGAAATCCTGCCATTTGCAACAATGTGGATGGAACTGGCAGGTATTATGCTAAGTGAAATAAGTCAGTCAGAGAAAGAAGATATCATATATTTTCACTCATATGTGGAACTTGAGACACTTAACAGAAGACCATGGGGGAAGGGAAGGGGAAAAAATAGTTTCAAACAGAGAGGGAAGCAAACCCACAAGAGACTTTTAAAAACAGAGAACAAACTGAGGGTTGATGGTGGGGGGGTGGAGAGGGGGAAATGGGTGACAGGCACTGAGGAGGGCATTTGTTGGGATGAGCCCTGGGTGTTGTATGTAAGTGATAAATCACAGGAATCTACCCCTGAAACCAAGAGCACAGTGTATACACTGTATGTTAGCTAACTTGACAATAAATTATATTTTTTTTAAAAAAAGGAACTAAATTCCTTTAAGATTCAAGAAGGTGAGAGCTGCCGCACACATTTGGGTATGGATGAGGGACAGGCAGAACGGAGAGGGAGAAGAGCTTGATCCGTCTCACTTCTGGTGTGGGTTCCCTGTCTTTGCCTTTCCCAGCTCCTTGCAGGTAGAACAGCAGCGGATCCAGAAGGTAGACTGGACTATGACAAGATCCAGCCCTTCTGGGGGGCAGGGAAGACCCAAGTCACACTGTAAGGGATTTCGAAACTAGGCTGGCTACTGTAGATTTTATCCTAGAGCCCTAGGGGTTGATAGTGATCAACGGGGAGCTGGCAAGATGGCTCCGGTCATGGCAGGGAGGTAGGACACCGAGAGCCTATGGAACAGTCAGGAGTCTGTGGCAATGGTCCAGGAGAGAGACGGTGAAGCACAACTGAGGGTAGTGACAGCGACTATGAAGATCACAGGCTCTGGAGCTACAAGGAAGGAGGGCAGGTACCAGTGCCTTTTCCCCCAGCCCCCAGTCTAGCCTCCCAGGAAAGCACTCATTCGCTCATTCGCTATTCTCCTACCACCTTCCTGAGAGAATCACTGGTCACAGGTCCTCAAGAACCATGGTTCTATTTCAGCTTTATTCCCACACCTGCCTAACAAGCCTTGTTCGTCTTGGAGAGCACACTGGGGTCAAAGAAACTCAAGAACTCTCCAAGAGGGTAGGCCAAACTGGGTATCCTCTGGTGCCCAGCTACGTTTTCAGTATGATCAATATCACATAGCAAGTGGAGTGCATCTTCTGGGATTGAATTTTTTTCTACGTTCTACCAATATAAAACAATCTAAACAACTCCAAACTTCAGGCCTTATCCCAGCCTGTCTGGATTTCTTCCTCCACCTCAGACTTCCCCCAGACAATTTCCTGTCGAAGTAGACAAGCTTCAGAACTCCCCCATCACGTACCTACCTGTTGGAGATTCAGAACTGCCTCCTCTGCCTGATTCATTTCCCGAAGAGACTAATCTTCTTGTTGCAGAACCATCGTGCTCCAGACAAAAAGCTCAAAAGACCCATCTAGATCACAAAGGATCAGGGAGCCAGAGAGCCACCCTCTGTAGGATACAGATCAGTATTAAAAAAAAAAAAAAAAAAAAGGAAAGCAGGTCTGGCTTCACCTACCTTCCAAAAAGTTTTCCATCCCACTAGGAGGATGAGGAAGAAGGATATTTACTGATAAAACAGAAGTTATTTTTCCTATGACAATTTCACACGCACACACACAAGCAAAGTGAGTCCCAGTACTCTTTTTTTCTAGAAAACGTAGATAGATAGACAGACAGATAAGGTAGATATAGAGAATCTCATGTCTGGTCACTTTGAAGAAAATACTAAAGTCCAGAGAGGTTGAGTGACTAACTGGAGATCACACAGCAGGCCATCAGGCATAGAATCTTCATTGTCTTACTGCCGAACCAGTTTTTTTGCAACTACACCAAGCCTCTCCCTCACACAGTGGAGAGAGTAGGATAGGGAACAGTTAAGAATCAGACTTACTGTGCTGATATCCCCATTCTTATGCTATGTGATGCCCCGGACAACTTATTTAGCCTCTCTGTGCCTCACGCCTTCATCTGAGTAACAGGCATCATCCCAATTACCTATTTTATAGGACTATTATGACAACTAAATAGAATAATATACGTCAAGTACTGGCATATGTAAGTGTGCAATTGATAGAATATAACCAATATTATCACTATTACTGTCCAATTGAACCAGTTGAGCATTTGTGAGTCTTGGATGACCTATTTCCATGGAATTGGTTGGTTAAAGCATAAATGAACAATTTAAAAAAACCCCAAATGAGTTTGTAGGGTGGCACAAATTTCCATAATTTCAAGGCTGGTGCATGAATGTATGCACTTCCTCTGCCTTTTAGATGCAGTTTTCTGGCTTCTCCTTAAATATACATTAAGAATTGAGCTCCCCCAAGATTTTCCTGAGTATGCAGGTCCAAAACTCCTATAAAGATTACTACCTTAAATCTGCTTCGCCAAATACTCCGTGCTTTGTTCTTCATGTTACTTCCCTAGATTTTACTACGTTAGATGCTATGACGCCCCTGTATTTGAACCTGGCCAGATACAGCCGCTGATCTCTACTGCACAACAGCACCCTTCTTTCCCGTTGCCCACTAGCCATCTTGGAATATAATAACAGAGTCTCCAAACCGTAAGAGGATCCCTTCTTCCCAACTCTTACATGTGAATTCCCAAAGTCTCATTTTAGGACAGTGCTCTTCAAACCTGGCTCCATTTGGGGATCACCGAAAGCAGGGACTATTTCTCTCTCATTCCCAACACCTCCAACAGAAGCCAGATAAGGAGCTCCACGGATGTCTGTTGCATCACACTGAAAGTGTGCATTCTTTCTTACTCCCGAAGCAAAGTAACCAAGCTAGAGCAAGAGCAAGTCTTTCTAGAAATCCAGGACTACGATGCTACCAGAGAGCACTTGAAGGGCACCCCCAAGAGCATCCCCTGAATGAATCTGCCCCCTCATCAATGTGTCAGAGTCACGTGTGCAGCTCTGTCACTGGCCGTTTTTAACTCGCAAAGTCTGGAGGCTCCTCAAGTGTGAATATAATTAAAGCCTCTGCATCTTGCCTCTTCCATTGTGCCTGGCGCTGGTCCCCGCTGGCTGTTCCGATAAGACAAGACTGATGAATGTGAATATGTCCGAAGTTAAAGCAGGCAGGAGATAATGAAAAAGGCTGATTGGAAAGTCCTTATCAACTAAAGAGAGTTCTGAGAGATACAGAGCACGAGGACTATACGCACACCTATCTTCCAAAGCCAAGAAGCGCAACACCTGTTCTGCCAACTCTACAGCCTTCTCCCCACGGACACAAGCCAGGCAGATGGGCCACTGCCACACAACTCCAGCAGGAAGAATATTCCGGGAGAATGGTGCCTTATGGAGTTAGGCGGCCCCTACATCACCTGTGGTGTGAAGATTCGCACCGCTTGTAACACACACGGTTGCTGCCACTGTTAACAAGCTGCAAAGCAATCAAAATCACTTACGGTAGTAACTACGACTTTTCACGACACAGTCGTGGCTCTGACTCTCAGACCTCACTTCTCCGTTCAGATCACATCGTCAATTTCTGAGACCGTCTGGTTCCGACGTCCTGCTCCGAGCTCCCGTCTCCTCTCCTCCCCAAGCTCTACCCACTGACCTTGCATCATGGAGAGTGTTAAAACCCCTGGAAAATTTGGTGGAGGTCTACGTTGCAAATGTTGATTGCCGTCTTTATTCTTTGTTGTGATGATTACCTTGCTGTAGTCAAAGTAGATTTGAGCCTCAACTCCCATCCCGCGGCTGCCGTGACAGACGCCGGTTCGGTCTTTGCCTATGGGTCCATTCTTAGACCAAATCATCATCACTCCCATTGTCCAAAGCTTCCCCCCGAGGTAGTATGGTATAGTGATGAAGGTGACTGACGTTGGCACCTGAAGGTCTGGGTTCACATCTCAGATTCACTACTCATAAGCATTGACACCTTTGGCAAGTAGGTGTGCTTCAATATTCTCATCTATAGTAAGTGGGTGATGGTGATAGTTTCTACCTCATAAGATTGTTATGGGGATTAAATATTTTATCTTGTAGACCAGTGCCTTACACATTATAATATTCAATATTCTTCCTAGGTTTGAGGTTTTGTGAGATTGACCCACCCAGAGTCATGCTAATAGGACAAGCAAGTGCCTGCTCAGCCCTCTTTAGTTCCCAAGATGGGTAAATTCCTTCCTTGTCTTTCTTTTTCTTCCAGCCTAGAACTTAGAACATTCTAGCAGATGTGTTGGCTGTTTTTTCCACCCGTGTTGATTAAATTTACTTAAAATTGAGATTATTTCTCGATGTTAAAAATGTCTGTGGTAACCCTCTGTGGATCTCTGATGGTGGACACTTTCTCTACTCTCAGATTTCCAGTTCACCCTCTCAGTTTCCATTATTTTCTCATTGGGCTTCCTTCTTTAGTTACAGCCTGCCCATATCTACCCCAGCCACGAGTTCTCAACTCCTACCATAGCCAGGAAATTATTTCCTTTTATGATATTTTATTCATGCTTTTGAAACATGAACTGACTTTTGAAGAACCATCATAACCATACCTTAGAAAAATTCTTAGAACTATATATTTATATTTTAACACCCAACTGCAGGTAGTTCCCACTCCTAAAATCACTTCTTAGGACATGAGATGTTTCCCCAAACTGGAAGTAAGAAGATGAAACTTAGGTGAATTCAAATACTGAAACAAAGAAACTGAACAGGATACTGCCAGATAAGGATGGGAAGGAGGAGTTGGACCTTAGATTCCCTCTTAGATGTGGCAACAGAACAGACAGGATGATGGTAAGTTCAACAGGCTGATGAATGTTACCTCCAAAGGTCCACTCTGACTCCGATTCTGTTTCTCCTACCAGCACATGCCTGGAAGTTATTTCCTGCTTAGTTGTAACCTGAAGTTACTTGCTCCTTTGGGTGGAGAAGATCCAATTTTGAGAGAATGCATTACTTCTAAGAGCTTTTCAGAGCAATGAGCTACTGTGTTTCATCCACAAACGACTCCCATGAAGAGCTTTTAGATCCCAGAATGGCCAGGTCTGTGGTCTAAAAATGTCCCCAAGAACTTTTTTTCTCCTTCAACTTCCCGTCATTAGAATGTTTACCCAACTTGTCTCCTAGTGGCGTTTCTCAGGGCTTTATACCTCCTCATGAGCACATGCCTATCACCATGGCTTGATAGGCTGCAATACGATAGGCACTGATGAGGGGAGGATGGAGACTGCCTGGAAGAACAATAGTCTGGACATGCACCAAAACAGAAAACCACATCCTTTTATTTAGTTCCAAACTGTGTCTATATTCAACCAATGCCTGCCTTGCCCCCGCTCCCCCGACCTGCCCCACTGCCTTATAAGGCACTTCTTCATTTTGCAGTATAATAGGAGTAAGTTTGGACCCTGAGCTAATCACCCAGTTCTGTCAACAAATGCTTCCAATGCACCACTGTATGTTTCGGCTAATACAGCCTTTTTAACAAGAATGAGATTTGGGTGGGGAAGAAAGGTTAGCCTGTTTGAGCAGGCAGGGCGACAGGCAAGAACTGAGGCATCGGATAATTGGAAATTGGGGTCTCATGTCAAACTTGGAAATAAATACGAAAAAATATAAATGCGGAATGTTCAATATTGCTTTGTGTTGAAAGAGCACTATATAGCACTTAGACAATGATTCCTTAACTAACAAATGAATCTGGAGAGCTGGATGAATAGACCAATGTCCTGATGGGATGGTCAAGGCTATGGAGAAGTAGAGAAGCTCTATGAAATCATAGGAACGGAGTGTGAACACTGAATTACAAGAGTAATTGAGGGCAGACTTTAACAGCTTCCTATTGCTGCTGTAACAAACTATCACAACACGGATGGCCTAAAACAACACACATTTATTGTCTTTCATGCCTGGAGGTCAGAAGGCCAAACCTGATCTCACTGAGCTGAAATCAAGGTGTTGGATGTCTGCATTGTTTCTGCAGATTCCGGCATAGAACTTATTTCCGTGTCCTTTCCAGCTTCTAGAAGCCACTGGCATTCCTTGGCTTGTGGTCCTTTCCTCCATCTTCAAGGCCAGCAACAACCAATTATCTGTCCCATCATATCACTCTGACAGACTTCAGCCTCCCTCTGCTAGTTTCAGAACGCTTGTAATTATGCTGGGCCATCTAGGTGGTTACAGACAATGCCCTTACCTTAGGATCAGATAATTAGCAGTCTTAATTCCATCTATCACTATAATTCCCACCACCACCACTGTTTTTTTAGAGGCGGGGGGAGAGAGAATCTTAAGCAGTTTCCATGCTCAGCACGGAGCCCAATGCAGGGCTTGATCCCACAACTGTGAGGTCATGACCTGAGCTGAACTCAAGAGTCAGAGGCTTAACCGACTAAGCCACCCAGGTGCCCTTATAACCCCCCTTTTCAATGCAAGGTAACATTCACAGGATCTGGGTATCAGGATGTGGACATCTTTGGGAGGCCATTATTCTGCCTCCCACAACAACCCTTAAAAAAAAAGCATTAAGAGAATGATGATTGAGAGAAGAAAACCCAAATGTGGAGAGGAGGTATAGCTCAAGAGTTAGCTTAAATTAGGATTAACAAGTTGACATAACTTTAGGTCTAGTTCTCTAGAGGAACTATATCAGACCATACATTATGTTCTAACTCAGGATTATTTGTAATGTTCTCCAACTGAAGGGGAGAGAGGGGAGTTTCGTTATCCTTTTCTGTGTCTGCATATTAATTAGAACAAAATTCTTCAACAAAGATTACTAATCTAGCCATCACTCAAGGAATAATTCAAGCACTGCCTTCCTGTGAAGCTCTCCCTACTCCACAGGCAGAATTAATTTCTCTTCCTTGGATCACTGTCCCTGGTGCTTTCCTTTCCAACAGTACTTATCATTCTGTAATGTAATTTCCTGTTTTCCTGCCTGTCTCCCTACTGGATGATGAGGTCCTTTTGAGGACAGAGACCATGACTTCTACATCTTTGTATTCTAAGCACCTAGCAAGGTGGCTAGCATAAGAAAGGCATTCAACATGTTTACCGAATGAAAACCTGCAGGTAAATTAAGAGGATTCTGAACTACCTGCAGTCATAGGGGAAGGTGAGAGGATGGTACTTGGGGACTGAACATGAGATGATAACTTTAAAAATGAGAATAATACACATGAAATCTCTAAGTCTTGAGGATGCATCTGAGAGGGAGACAGGAAACTGATAGGAATTAAGAAATGAAGAAATTTTCCTCTGAGAGACTGCGGATTGAAAAAGCAAGGTCAAAATGCAGACAAGGAAATTTAACTGCTACGACTTTATACATTCTGGACCACACTTAGCATACAAATGAATATTGAAAACAGGCAAAACAAAGTAAAACACCAAAATTACAGTTCCAGGGAGAGGAGTATGATGTTATACAATTTTTAAGCAGCCAAAACTTTGAGTCAATTGATGATGTATGTTAGAAAAAGGTTCTCCACACACACTTTTTTTCCAAATGACTTTCTGAATAGTGTTAACACAAGCTACCTAGGAAGAAGAGCACGTTTCTCAACTGCTTGCACCCTCCCTGGAAACACAAGATTGATTTGAAGTTTCACTGATTCCCACTTCATTAAGGGGAAAAAGGAAACAAAAACGCTGACCCAGCTCTCTGCAAGAAGAAGAAATAGAAGAGAGGAGTAAGTAAAAAGAGAAGATGGATTATATAACACAATAAATATTCACAATTCCTCTCTCTCACACTCTCCTTTACCCAAATCCTTCTTCTCCCTCCAAACAAATCAAACACATGGTCATTCTATTCTGCATGTACTAGTCATTGAAAAGAGAAAAAAAGGGGGCGCCTGGTGGCTCAGTTTCTTAAGCATCTGATTTCGGCTCAGGTCATGATCTCACAGTTCATGAGTTTGAGCCCCACATCGGGCTCTGTGCTGACACTGAGAAGCCTGCTTGGAATTCTCTCTCTCTCTCTCTCTCTCTCTCTCTCTCTGCCCCTCCTCCACTCATGCTTTCTCTCTCTCAAAAAAAAATAATAATAATAAACTTAAAAAGAAAAGAAAAAACAAGTTAGATAACAGTTAAAGAAGCCTAAAGCTCAACCCTAGTAAAGACTGGTATGAGAATTTGGTAAAACCATTCTTACTCAGTAATACTGGAATTTCTTGGATGCTCTACTTGACCTGCTCTTCTCCTTCCTGTTGTGCACACAATTCGCAAACACACATGGTTCCACCATCTTGGGCTCATGGAACCCCACCCTGTTTTTCCCGATCCCCTTACCCACTTACTGTCCCTAACTGTTGCTCATGAGGTATGAGGAGAAAAATGGAGAACTACTAATTCTTGGCCTAAACAATGGAGCCCATTGAAGTACTTGATAAGGATAAAATGAAGAGGTCGGAGGAGAATTGGGAGAAAAATGCCCAGGAAACCACAGAGAACTGTGTGTCAAGCAGCCACTCAAAAAGAGCACCAAATACTGCAAACAAACAAACAAACAAAAAAACATTGGGTAAACAAGATAAATGAGATAGACCTAAATATTTCCATTATGCATGGCACAAAAGAAAGAAGTAGCTTTAGAAATATTGGGATTTTTCTCGGTAAAGTTTATTTTTGTATCATATATTCCTCTCTAAAATGCCATCCTCACCTCAAACACATAAATTCAAGCACGTGCTCACATGCTTGTGTGCACGGGCACGCACACACACACACACACACACACACACACACACATTCATGTTGATGCCTAAGTAAAAAGGAATTGGAGTCAGTCTTGACAAATGTTCCAATAGGTAAGAAGAAAACACAAAATACAGCTCTCGTTGCTGTTTTCATTTTCATAAAGGTCAGTGGGCCAGTGGGCTCCACTGATTTGGAAAGAATGTAACTAAAGCATTCAGCCACAAAGCTAAAGGTTAGGGCATGGTTAATTTACTGCAACCCTGCCATTTTTAGAAGCAGGACTTACCAGCTAACCAAAGGCGAACTGTCTTCATCAGGTAAATATCATTAACTTCAAATTATCTCCGAATATGACTTTTACTAAGTTTAAAGACCTAAGGCTATGGGTTAGAAGTATTATGTCAAAGGAAAAAAAAGAGAATAATGGGATATCAGCAATTAATCATTATTTGTAAATCATTTTATATTCAATTCATCATGAGGTAGGAAAGGTAGTTACTATTATTCTAATTTCTATATAAATAGTCTCAGAAGTTATATTACTAGAATCTTCTAGACAGAGGGATAGAGCTGACCATACATGACTACAACAGCAGCAAAACCAAGAATCTTAGAGGAAGAGCTCTAAATCACCATCAGGTTTCCGGCACATATAAACAAACCTGAGTTGTTGACAAAATGGGACAGACATACCACTTTGGGAAAAGAATGAGTGTCATGCAAAAGTTGGCTTACACCGGCCAGCCACAGCCTAATGTGTGTATTTCATTCCCACCCTGTGTTCAGTAACATCATGCTGCTATTTTGAAATCAGTCTTAATGGGAGTATTTTTCTCCAGCTTTATTGGAGTATGACTGGCAAATAAAAACTGTATATATTTGAGGTGTATAACGTGATGTTTTGATATATGTACACATTATGAAATAGTGACAAAATCAAACTAATTAAAATAGCCATCACCTCACGTAGTTACCCATCTGTGTGTGTGTGTGTGTGTGTGTGTGCGCGCGCACGCATGCACTGGAAATCTACTCTCTTAACACATTTCAAGTATAGAATACATTATTATTAACTACAGTCACCATGCTGTACATTAGGTCTCTAGAGTTATTTAACTCAAAACTGCCAGTTTCTACCCTTTGCTCAGTATCTCCTCTTTTCCCCCACTTCCCCTCTGGTGACCATCATTCTACTCTCATATTACTATGAGTTCAACCTTTTTAGATTCCATATCTATGTGACATCATGGAGTATTTGTCTTTCTGTGTCTGAGTATTGCACTTAACATAATTTTCTCCAGGTTCATCCGTGTCGTCACGAATGGCAGAATTTCCTTCCTTTTTTAGGCTGAATAATAGTCCATTCATATTGTGCATGTGTGTGTGTGTGTGTGTGTGTGTGTGTGTGTATCACATTGTCTTTATCTATTTGTCTGTTGATGGACACTTAGTTGTTTCCAAATCTTGACTATTGTGAATAATCCTGAAATGAACATGAGAGTACAGATATCTTTTTGTACTTTGAGATAGTGATTTTATTTCCTTTGAACATATACCCCGAAGTGGGATTAATAGACCCTATGATAGTTCTATTTTGAATTTTCTGAAGCACCTCCATACTGTTTTCAGTAATGGCTATACCCATTCACATCCCTACCAACAGCGTACAAGGGTTCTGTTTCCCTACATCCTTGCCAACAGTTGTTATCTTTTGACTTTTTGATAACAGCCACCCTAACATCTTAAGGCAGATAATATTTCATTATGGTTTTGATTTGCATTTCTCTGAATGTTGAGTGATGTTGAGCATCTTTTCATATACCTGTTGGCCATCTGTATGTCTTCCTTGGAAAACAGTCTATTCAGTTCCTTTGCCCATTTTTAAACCAGGTTAATTGGGTTTTTTTTTCCTACTGAGTTGTATGAGTTCCTTTTATATTATGAATACGACATCCTTATTAAATAGATGGTTTGTAACTATTTTCTGCCATTCTGTGGGATGCCTTTTCATTTTGCTGGTTGTTTCCTTTGTGATGCAGAAACTGTACTTTGATGTGGTCCCACTTGCTTGTTTTTTTCCTTTTGTGCCCTGCGCTTTTGATGTTTCCTTACATTTTGTACCCTAGGCACCTTAATTTGCTTCAATCCAGTTCCAGTCCTGCCTCATTGTCAAAAGCACCAGCCAAATCAAACTTACTTTCCATGAAAAGATTACTTCCATTTTCCAATTTAATTAAACAAGTAATACATATTGGCTTGAGAATCATCTCATCCCTGCATACTAGAGTGTATAAATAAATCAACTGATTGATCAGTAGATTAAAAGATGGATAGAAGACAGGCAGTAGGAGAGTGAGCCTGGCCATACTTGTGTCAACTGTAGAAAACAAGGTGTTCTAGCTCCGTTATTCCTTACATGCACTTCCTCTGCTTTGTTTTCAAAGAAATTTCCCTTAAGAAAGAAGGGACTGGGTGGCTCAGTTGGTTGAGCATCCAACTCTTGGTTTCAGCTCAGGTCATGATCTCATGGTTTCCTGGTGTTCGAACCCTGCATCGGGCTCTGCGCTGGCAGCATGGCACCTGCTTGGGATTCTGTTTCCCTCTCTCTGCCCCTCCCCAACTCACGCTCTGTCTCTCTCCAAATAAATAAATCAACTTTAAAAAAAGAAGAAGAAAGCAGGGACAATAATCAGTAGATGAGAAGCTTTAAATAACCAACAAGTGTGTTGCCTCTCCTGGCTGGCCAGGAGAGGTTGACAGTTTCTGAAGAGAGAGCCCACATACAGGCTCTTGGCTTTATCAAAGCAGACTTGCCTCATGCTTCTGTCCCTGCAGGACATGGCCCTACATCTAATAAGGAACCTCAAGGGGACACGGTAGTGCATTCAGTTTACCCTGTGACCAACAGGACTTTGATTTCTCTCTAGGTGTCTACTAGATGCCCCTTTTCTCGGTTATGTGGGGATTTGTTCCAAGTAATTCCAGTGTATTTCCCCAGCATTTCCATGTGTGAAAATCAGGAAATCCACTTCATTTCAATCTTCCATCAGACCAGCCATGCCATTGATTTTATAATTAAATGTCAGTGGTAACGGTATTAGCTATGTATCACTGCACAGCAAATTATACCAAAACTTAATGTCTTAAAGGAGCAGTAAATATTTACTATCTCCCATGATTTCCATAGGTTGGAGATTCAGGAGTGACTTGGCTAAGTGTTTCTGGTTTCAGAGTCCCCCCGGAAGCTGCCTGCCCTTAAATTCATTGGAGGGCCTTTTGTATCACCAGATGGTTCTCTGACTTCTTCACAAAGAACTCAGTAGTGACACTCCCAGCTTTACCTTTACGTTGTGTTTTTCTCAGAGTACCCTGGATTTTACCTTTGCCCCAAAGCCTATTCCTTCACTGTTGCACTGTTTGCCATCTGAAGAGGCTAGGAATTTTCAAACCCACCAGGCCCCACTTCCTTTGCCTAGGACAATCTTTCCTTGGCTTGTCTCTCCCCTCTTGCTTTTTGTTGGAAGCCACAGAAAGAAACCAGGAGGCATCTCCAACACTTTTCCCGGAGTTCTCCTTCAGTCAATAACCCAATTCATTATGGTGCATTTTCTGTATTATCACCGGTGACTAGGTTACTGAACTCCCTGCCATTACTGGACAAGAATTCCCTTTCCTTTCAGTTTCCAAAAATAGTTTCCCTCGCTTTCCTTAAAGCCATCATCAAAAGCCTCCTTGAAGGCATTCACATTTGTATAACAGTCTCTTCCAGGAGGCAGCTTGGCTTCCCTCACACCTCCTCAAAATCTTCCCAGGATCTGCCTACCACCCTGTCCAAATGCCAGGCTCACCTACTTATGATTTTCTCATGGCGTCAGTCCATTACCAACATCTGTATTGGTTAGCTATTGCGGCATAAAACATCACCCCCAACACCTAGTCGCTTAAAACAGCACGAATCCCATATTAGCTTTCACAATTTCCGCAGGCTAGGAATTCAGGAGCAGCTCGACTGGATGGTTCCAGCTTAATACCTATGCTAAAGTTGCAGTCAGACGCCAGTGGGATTGCAGTCATCCGAAGGTTCGACCGAGGCTTGAGGGCCGGCTCCCAGCGCGGCTCACTCTCATAGCCTGTCCATGCCGGCCTTTAGCACGTCTGAATTCTTCTCCATGTGGGCCCCCTCCCCGCGGGGCCGCTTGGGCTTTCTCACCGCATGGGAGCTGACTTACCCCAGAGTGAGCAAAACGAGAACCAGAGCTACAGGGCAGGAGCTGTATCCTTTTTGTGACCTTAGCTCTGCAGGTCACATAGCATGAGGTTTGTCACATTCTATTCATTGGAAGTGAGTCCCTAAGTCTGGCCCATCATCGAGGACAGGTGAATTAAACTCTGCCTTTTGAAGCAGGGGGTATCCAGGAATTTGTGAACACATTTTAAAACCACCGCTCTTAGAACTCTACAGTAAACCGATGCTAATAAAACTGCACTTATGTGTTTTAACTTGGAGAAAAAAGTGTATATGTCTTTGAGAATCTAGAAGGCAGTGTAAGATGAAGGGCTCGGAAGAATTAGGTTGACTCTTCACACCTGTATTTTCTGAGGGTCCCCATGCTCCTCATCCTCTAACAGAAGAGTGGGTGCTGGGATGATCATGTCCAAGAGCACAGAAGGCCAAATTGTCAATCATACTTGCCCCAAATCGAAAGCTGGCTTGATGCCAAGCTCTGCCAATGATTAGCCAAAAAGGTTCTACAGCACATGCCACAGGGATATGTGGGAGGCCCTAAATTCCCGTTTCTCTGCTGGGATGCAATGGACTAGCATGGGGTAGAAATGAACATAGAATAATCACTTGCTATTAAGGTGTCCCTAGTTAATCTTATAGCTAATCTTCTATCTTTAAGTGTAGCTGCACCTCATCAATGCACACAATGCAAGTTTACTTGCAAAAAACAAACTTTCCAGACATCCCTGAAATATTCCTTGGTTTAGTAATCAGTACATTATACACTCCTAAAAGACCCTCTATTATCTTCAAGTTAATAAATTCCACCCGTCGGTGCACACAAACTGCCCGCAGTGTCTTAGAAGAAAGAGCCTTTGGTTAACCCTGACTTTCTCAGAAGGAATTAAGGAAATCCACAGAGGGGTCATTTGTTGGACACCCATCTCCTTACCGTTTTATCCTTCCCATTTAACCATCCTAATTCCATACTCAAAAAAAAAACCACTCATCTAAAATTCCTTCTGATTTATTTGCCCTTCCATTGAGAATTTCACAGGTAAACTTTAACACGACATTATTATGGAAATAGATGCCATAGGAGCACTTCACTGAGGAACTCGGGCCTCTGGGGTGCTTAATCACACACATACTATGATGGTGAGGTATAGTTCCCTGTTCACAGGGCAGTTTATGGGAAGGACGCTCAGACAGAGACAGAGAGAGAGAGAGATCTAAATACAATTTTAACTCGCTGAAACTCTTCACTACTCATTGAATGTTCAGCTACAGAAATTCAGTAGATTCTGAGGTGTAGGGAGTGCCCAGGAAAAACTGTGACGCCAACATGTAAAATGTGTCTAAATTACGCCTAATAGATTATTTACCTTTGATCATTTTTTGCATGTTTCACCTTCACTTGTTCCCCAGTCCTCCAGTGTTGTTCATTTCCCCCACGTTCTTTTAAATTGTCTTTTCTGCCACACCTCCACCACCCTGCAATTCACTTTCTGAGCCCCAAACAGTCACCTCTGCCTTAAACACCATTAAGATCAGTTTTAAAGTATTCAAATATTCATGAGAATAGAAGTATAATCTCTTTAATACCGAGTAAGTCCTCTGACAATGGCCAGGCTTGGGGAAAACATAATTAAGAAGTCAGCTAGAGGAGTTTCTAAGGAAATTAGTTTTTAAATGAATGGAAGTAATTAATCAGTAAGAACAAATACCTGCTGGAAAGAGAGAGGCTGTCCTCGTGATTAGAAAAGAACAATTAAGTGAGGATTCAGGATAGTGTCCAGTGTACTTACTGTGGCGGTAATCTCTCCTTTCTGGCCTTTGAGAAGCTAAATAGAGCATAAAGCAATCTTTCCATGATTCAGATAAATACGGATTAAGCAAGCTGAATAGAGAGTAGCAGTAATGGACAGCCTGTAGAGACTTTCAGTTAAAGGAAAACTGTAGGAGTTTTAACATTGAGAAGGGATTCCTAGGGGTCTCAGAGCCATGAATAAGCCTCAAACAAGCAAGGAAATATTGAGAGTACATTGTTAAAAAAAAAAAAAAAACACTCAAATACAGGCACAGAGCTAGGGCCGAATTAGGTAAATTTTGCAAAGAGTTAAATAACTCCTAACTTGTGCCAGGTGTATATGTCTATTTTAAAACTATTGTAGGGATGTCTGGGCGGCTCAGTCAAGCATCCCGACTCTAGATTTTGGCTCAGATCCTGATCTTATGGTTCGTGGGTTCAAGCCTCATGTCAGGCTCTGGGCTCGCAGTGTGGAGCCAGCTTGGGATTCTCTCTCTCTCTCCTTCTCTCTGCTTCTCTCCAGCTTGCTCATGCTCGCTCTCTCTCAAAGCAAATAAATAACTTTAAATAATAATAACCGTTTTAAGCCATATCATAGTCATATAAATAAATATTTTAATATTGAGCAAGAGTAAGGGTACAAGTCTAGTTGTTCATGCCTTTGAGAAGCCCAGCTGTTCAATAAGCCATTCAAATAATAGAGGCAATCCACTCTGGCTAGAATCAGTTCATCTGAACTGCAGCTACCCCGACTCAGTTATTGTCGTCCCCATATACTTTCTAGCATATGACAGGACTTATTACATGTCCTGGACCTTCTACCACCCTTTCCTCAAACATTCACTTCTTGAGGGTAGGATTTTACCTACTTTGTTCACTGTTATATTCCCAGCTCTTGGAACAGGGCTCGCATGTAAAAGGTATTCAATAAATATTAGTTGAATGAATGAACTGTAAGCGGCATAGTACTTAGGGCATTAAGAACATTCTTAGGGATCCCATCTGTTGTGATCCCCCAAATACAGAAAGCAGTGACACCCTTCAACCTCAACTTCCTACTTTTGCATTCCTGCCGTGCCTCACCCTGTTCTCCATTTCCGCCTTGAGTTGCCTCACATCCTTTCTCAGACTCACTCTCACTCCAAATTCAAGTACTTTTTTTCCTACAACTTCTCAAATGATCAAAAACCATTGGATTAACCTGGAGAGTCATCGGCTAAGGAGTACATAGGTAAATCCCCTGTAATCACAATAAAGAACATCTTCCTATCTTCTGTCTACGAAGAAGTGTGTGGGAAACATCAATTAAGCGTGAGCATTACATATAAGGCACCGGGCATACAAGATGAAATAGATACCCGCATTTACCCCGAGCAAGGTAACATGAGCAGTCAGGTTTATGTTCACCTGAGAGAGTAAAGTGCTATAAGCTAATATTCCAACTGCAAATTATAATTCTAGTCTTGAATTCAAACCTTGAACATTCTTTGCTTTGTGATTTTGAATTCTTTTGCTTCCCTTCTCGGATCTTTTCATTTACAAGCTGTATCGTAGGATGCTAACTTGCCTATGCATATCATTGGATAGGACTACCAATTCCAAATACTCTTATCCTGGGAACAGAACAGTAGGCTCTGATTCATCCTCATCTCAAGTCCAATTTACATACTTTGAATGACATAGACTGAATATACCTGTTTCTCCGTTCCCCCAAATCTGCATGTTAAAATCTATCCCCCCAATGTGATGATGTTAGGAGGTAATTCGGTCATGAGGATAGAGTCCTCACGAATGGACTCGATCTTTAAGATAGAGACTCCAGAGGGACTCCAGAGGGCTCCTTTCTTCCTTCTGCCAACTTAGGAAGCAGTGAGAAAACAGCCATCTATGAATTGGGAAGCGAGATCTTAGCCACACACCAAACTTCTGGCACCTTGATCTTAGCCTCCCCAGCTTCCAGAATATGAGAAGTAAATTTCTGTTGTTCATAAGCCACGAGAGCTATGGTATTTTTGTTACAGCAGTCTGAAAAACCTAAGGCATATGCAGATGCAGAGAAAGACAAAATATAGCACGAATCACACAGACGGTATCTGAAATGTCACCATAACATCCACTAATGACAAGTTTCAAACTTAAGTTGAGTCCTATTAGCCTTTCTCTCTTCAGGCCCTTGGACTTGATTTTGCAGACTATCAAGTGCTGACATAGGAGCCGAGTGTAGATGTACCGTAGCCTCAGCTGCAATGACACAACAAGACGAGAATAGAAGAAATAAAGAGAAAATGAAGAGCCCTTTGAGGAGCATGTACTGGAAAGGGAAGAACGATCATCACAGATACACAGGGAAAAACGTGCTCTGTCTGACTGCTGCCCAGTCAGAGAACTGGAGAGATACTGCAAAGAACCTGGGTGACTTCAGTAGACTTGTGCCAGATAAATGCTTGCTGGTCCCGAAACACTGGGGTGCATTTCAAGGCAATATTTGGCAAAGAATATATTCGAGAACCAATAGGGATAATGAGAGGGGCTAAGGTATTAAGGACACACTATTTATTGTCAAGCTTGTGTTGACTTCTTCTCCTTTAAAAATTAATAAAGTCAAAGGGGTATCAAGTTTGGAAAAGTACTTAGTATAAGCACTGTCCATATTTCACACAAAAAATAAGTTTAAATTATCAACTCTGATAAGAGAGAAGTAAGACAAAATCAAGTCGTGAAAAAGACAAGTGAATTGAGGAGTTGAGTTAGCTCCAATGAGGAAAGACTTTAAGGTCACCGAAAATAGGGTCATAGAATTGCAATCTACAAAGATATCAAGACAGAGCAAATGTTACTGAAAAGAAAATCAGTAATATGGAGGACAGACGTGAGAAGGATTTCTGGCATACAGACCAATATATTTAAGGTACAAAGTATAAGACTGACGAAGAATATTATAAAATTTAATATGTTATATGAATGTGAAAATGCACATAATCCCAGAAGGAAAACAAAGCCAAAAAATGAAATTAAAATCATAATTTACATGAGAAGAAAATGTCTTTAGCTTAAAGAACATGGGCAAAGTCTGCAAACCAAAAGAGCTGAACTTGTACCAAGGGAAAACCAGGAAACACACATTTAGGTAGAACCTGGCAGATTTTAGTTGAAGAAAATAATCACGCAATCATCCAAGCAGGAAAGATAGGGTCATCTTGAAAAGGAAAAGCATCTTTCAGGCCGAACTCAGACCACTCCACTCCCCCAAACCAGACAAAATACAATGATTTGAATCATGGTAAACTGTTTTTATCTGCTTAGGAAAAGGAAGGAATTCATGATATATAAGCATTGAGGGAACTCTTTTAAAAGGATGAAACTGGTATAAAAGAATTGGTAGGAAGCAAATGGACTTACGCATCAATTTTAATCATGGCACGACAGCGGATATACATGCAAAATGACTGTTAAAAGAAAAGATATGTAATATTAAAATAATAAGTGAAATCTACCTATAATTTCACTTAAACTAGCAATTACTAGAAACCAGGAAGTAAGAAAAGGACACATTCTTTAACTTACATGCATGAGGAGAAGTCAAAATTAATTCATTTACATTTTGCAAAAAGAAATCTTTTTGAGGTTTAAAAAAAAAGAACAAGTATCTAGTAATAGCATTTAAAACAGGATATACAAGGAAGATCCTTAGATTAGTATAAATATAATCCATAATCCTGTAGATCAGTATAAATAAGTGAAAAATAAGTTCTGAAAATAAATGGTTTTTTGTTATATTGCTAGGAGAAAAACTCTCCTTAACTGGACTTAAAAATAAATCTCAACTGCATTCAGCAAGAAAAACATTAAATGAAATTACATAGAATCAACAAACTAAGATGCTTATCAAAACAGTTACGTCCAAGCACAAATGAAGTTAGAAATGGCAATATCAGTACAGCAACATAGAAATGTGGGCTACAAGTCCTATTATAAAGGAATTTCTTTAACTGATAAATAGATATGACTTAAGACTTGATATTTATTGACCTTTAAGAGCTTATAAGAAAGCATCAAAATATATGAAATAAGATTGTAAATACACAGAAAAGTCATCAAAAATACAATTGCACTAAGTCAACCACACAACTTTTACTCTAAGACATGTGGAGAAGGTTCAAAGATAAAGACAAAAGTCAGAAACAGACTAAAACTGAATTCTTACATGAGAACATCATTTACAAGAGAACCTAAATAATGAGTGCATCCAAACAATTAAGTTAATTCTGAAATTATTTTTAAGTTCTTTGGGACCGCTGATGGCTGTGGTGATCTCCCTGGACATGAGTGACCACGGGTGATTTCTCTGGGGCTCCACAGTAAAGCAAATGCCAGAAGTGTGGATCTAAAATGCCAACCAGTCTGACACCACAGCAAGGTGACGCTTCACAAACACGCGGGAGTGCTTTTTCATTATGCTAAGTGATGGAAACCAGGGACAAAAGAGTGTCTTGGGTATGATTCCATTTATATAAAATTCTAGAAAACTTAAATTAATCTACAGAGACAAGAGTGGGTCAACAGTCGCCTGGGGCCAGGAGCAAAGGAGAAATGGGCTGTCAACAGGCACAAAGAACCTAGTAAGAGTGATGGAAATAGTATATTGTGGCTATGCTTTCACAGACATATACTTGCGTCAAATCTTAACAAACTTTTTTATTTAAATGAATGTAGTTTATTGTACTTAAGTGACAATTCAATGAAGTTGATTAAAAAATAAAATTTCAATACCATCAAAAAAATTACTCTATATATCACAAATTATCAACATATATCTTTAATGTTGACAAAGGAAAATAGCATTAAAAAAAGGAAAACAGCATGATCAAGTCAACAGACCTTAAAGGCATTTGCAAAAACTCAATACTAGTTCTTGATTAGATATACATACCTACATATATATATGTATACACACACACACACACACACACACACATATATATGATAGATAGATAGATAGATAGATAGATAGATAGATAGATATCAAATACCTAATAAGGAGCATCAAAAACTAACATTCAGGGGAGCCTGGGTGTCTCAGTCACTTAAGCGTCCAACTCTTGATCTTGGTTCAAGTCATGATTTCATAGTCCATGGGATGGGGCCCAGCATCAGGCTCTATGCTGACAGCACGGAGCCTGCTTGGGATTCTCCCTCTTCCTCTCTCTCTGCTCCTCTCCTACTTGCACATGTGCACTCTTTCTCGCTCTCACGCTCTCTCTCAAAATAAATAAACTAAAAAAAATTAAAAACAAAAAAATAATGAAACTAAAATTCAGCAGTCATCTCAATAGTGGCACAGTACATGCATTTATTCCCTCTCAAATCAGAAACAAGACCGGCCATCATCACTTACATTAGGAATTGTGTGTGTCTACTGAAAATGAAGAACTGGGGAGAAAAGCAAAATGAAGCGACAAAAAAGTGAAATTATCAACAACAAAAAAAATGTACAGCTTTCAAAATAATTGGATGCAAGATGAAAGTGTAAAAATCAATTTTAATATGTTAGTAATAACCAGTTAAAAAGGAAAATGGAAGATAAATCCCATTCATCATTGACAATTGTAGCCCAAAGCATAAAATACTGGTGATCAGCCTTAATAATAAAATGCAGTACCCTAATAAAGAAAATTATTAAACATAACTGAAAGACATAAAAGTCGTCTGTAAAAACCCTACAGATACTCCAAGATTCTAGATAAGAAATAAGTCAACCCTCCACAAATTAATTAATAATTTTAATTCAATGCCAATTAAGACCTCCTTTGGTGACATAAAAGGGATCCTAAGTGAATCTAGAAGACAGTGGACTATACCACCCAAGCAGAAGATTCTGGAAACGAAGTGTCACGAAGCATTTTTCATACCACATAGGGAAATCACACCACCACAATAATCAAAACCATGTAGGTCAAACACTGAACAGATCAGCCAAAGGTAAACCCTGGTATATACCAGAACTCAATATATAATAAATGGGGCATCGAAATAAATACAAAGACCAAATGGAGCTAGAACATCAGTTAGCTATTTTTATTTTTATTTTTTAAATTTTATGAAAATCCAAGATAGTTAACTTATAGTGTAACAATGGTTTCAGGAGAATTTAGTGATTCATCACTTACATATAACACCCAGTGCTCATCCCAACGAGCGCCCTCCTTATGATTTAAAGTTAGATAAAAATCTCACGTCATACGCTAAAAAAATTCACAAATAGATTAAGGAGATAATGATTTTAAAAACAAAACCTAAAATATAAAAACCTGCAAGAAAATATAAGTGAATATTTAATTTCTAAAAGGAGAGTACTAAAACAATGGAAAAGAGTTAAGCAGGAAATGGTTGCATGTTTGAATACCTAGTTTTAAATTATTCTTTTCTTCATTTTTTAAGGTGCAAAAGTGACACACACTCAGAACGCATTTGAAGCACACTTATACAAGGTAGAATGCATCCTTTGGCTCAACCCGTGTCAATTTATCACACCTCCCGGAACTAAAACCATGTATATCTTCCTAGATTTCTTGGAACCATGCAATATGTATTCTTTTGAGATTGGCTTCTTTTCACTCCGCATAATTTCCTTGATGTTCATCAAAGTTATTGCATATATCCGTAATCAGTTATTTATTATTGCTAAGCAGTATTCATTCCATGGCATGGATAGACGAAAGTTTGTTTGACCACTTAATTATTACAAGAAATTTGGGTACCGGTCACCTGGGTGGCTCAGTCAGTTATGTGTTTGACTCTTGATTTCAGCTCAGGTCAAGATCTCACCAGTTCATGAGTTTGAGCCCTATGTGGGGTTCTGTACTAACAGGGCCTGAGTCTGCTTGGGGTTCTTTCTCTCCCTCTCTCTGCCCCTCCTCTCTCTTTCTCTCTCTTTTTCTCTCTCAAAATAAATAAACTCAAAAAAAATAAGAAAATAATAAAATAAAATAAAATAAAATAAAATAAAATAAAATAAAATAAAATAAAATAAAAAGTTTGGGCAATTTAGAGTTTTCAAATATTAAGAACAAAGCTTCTGTGAACATCCATGCTCAAGTTTCTCTGTGTGAAAATAAGTTTTTATTTCTCTGGGATAAATTCCCAAGAGTGCAACTGGTAGAATATGATAGCGAGCAAAATAAGCTATATAAAAATATGTTAATGCAATATGACTCCAAAAACATTTTTAAAGTGCATTTTATATAGAAAAATAAACTTGAAAAATATACAGAAAGAGTATTTGTCAAATATACAAAATGTATAAAATTAAATCGTTAAAATTTGAATCGTTTTTCATTTTTATACTTCTCTGTATTGTCTGCCTTTTCTACATTAAACATGTATCCATTTTATCATCAGAAAAATATTTATCAATAAAATGCCAAACAATTTTAGTCATCGGCCTAATTTTCCTGACTCAGATTATAGGCTGATGTGGCAGTGGCCTACTTATGAAGTCCTTCTGGGGACTAGTTGTGTGGGAGTAAGGGAGTCTGAGTCCCTCAATAAGTAGAAATATTTTTCCTCATGTACAGTTCCAGGAATGAACTAATTAAAATCGAAAAGAAAGACTAAAATGGAATAATAATAATTTAAAAAATAGCACTAATATTAAGTTTTTCCCAAAAGGAAGTCACATCCCCTTTTAGGGTATTTGGTGCCTCTGTTCTCTTGATCTGTTTCCAGAATGAGTCCCTGTGGATGTCCCGCTGCTGGAGAAAAAGCAGGAAGTAAGGTAAGACACACAAAACCACACTTGGCATGCTAATTGGAAATCGAGTCATTCAAAGATTGGTGGCCTGGTCTATAAATGTTCTATAACTGCCAGAGGTACAATGGGCTCGCAGTTTTTAAAAAATAATTCACATGCAAATCATACCATGACGAAAACTTAAAGCACATTTCAAAGTATTAAAAGTTCAAGCCTCATTAACATCATAACTGCACTCAGTAATTACTTAGCTTAGCAATTAAAACAAACTTCAGGCCATATCAAATTGTTGTCTTTGAATATTTATCAGATTGACCATCAGGACACTTTGTGCATGTGAAAATGGGTTGCCATTAATAGTTAAGCTGGGACAAGAAATGTAAACGAGAATTGGCTGAACAAATTGGGCTGCATGATTGACTGCCTTATGGTATGATGAAATTTCATGCAGCCACATTCTGCAAAGGATTCAACATTATATAGAAGTTGGGTTCGCATTAAATTAGTAAATAATTCTCTCTCTAGATAAACATTAAAAAAAAATCATCGCATTTTGCACACTTATGAATATCTACCAGAATAAAAAACTGTTCAGGTAGTAATCTTTGTATGGTAATGGAGCATCACATTGTTGTTAAGGACTTCTCTGTCAATTCCATAGATTAGACTGGTAGATAGAGAGAGTTGGGGGGAGAGAGGGAGGTTGGAGAGGAGCAGACAGAGGGAGACAGAGACTCCCAAGGAGGCTCCACAGCTGTCAGCGCAAAACCCGACACGGGGCTCAAACTCACAAACCGTGAGATCGTGACCTGAGCTGAAACCAAGAGGCAGACACTTAACCAACTGAGCCACCCAGGAGCCATTCAAACTGCTATGACTTCGGACAGATAACTTTGCATCTAGGGCACACACACGAAGATGAGCAAGCACATCCATGTTAAGTTTAAGGCAGTATAAAAAGATATCTATTTACAAATGGTTCCTGCACGATTCCATTTGGATAATTTACACTTCATGGACCTTCACCACATTTTCCCCCAACGTTCAATTCTATGGCCAGACCCTGAAGTTACTCTAACTCCCCAAAATTGCATTTTGATGCTTTCTGACATACACATCTATACCCCAAGCCTGTTACTCCCTCAGAACCTATCCTTCTGCCTTACTGAAATCTTCAATGTTTTGAGCACAACTTTCCTTCAAGTAGTTAGTTCCTCTTGATTTTTTCATCCATCCCTGGGCCCTAAGCTATATGTGCTAGATGAGGTAATTAACATCAGCTACCATTTTGGATAATCCCAACGTCTCAGTGACTTAATACAATAAAAGGGTCCTTCTTGCTCACTCAACATCAAATGTAGTTTAGACAGTTCTCTTTGGCAGAAACTCTGGGATCCAGGAACGCTGTGTGCTAAATATATGAACTCTGATATTTTTCAGAAGGAGAAAGTGGAAAGCCAAAGTTTTACTGGACACACTTTTAAGGGCCAGGCCAAAAGTAGATGAACATCACTCGTGCCCAAGTTTCACTGGCCAGAACTGAGTCCTTAGGATGCTTATGTGATTTCAAGTGAGGCTAGGAAAGGCAGGCTTCCAGTGTGTTCAAGAAGAGGAAATGAGATTCGTGAGCATCTAGCAAGCATCTGTCATCGTATAACTTTAACTTTCAGTAGAGTGAACCCTCCCATCACTTGTCTTTCTCCTACAACTATTAAAAGCATATTTTTTTTTGGCGGAGGGGACACCATTCACTATCCACCAAGGGACCAGGAACTTAGGCAAGCGTGTGTCGTGGCCCTGGCTCACCATCCTGTGCACAGACTTGCACAGCTACACACACAACTAGATACCTGACAGGGAGGGAATTGGATCAAACAAGGAGATGGAAACACTGGAAACCTCACTAGTCTTCAAAGAAATAATTTTTTTAAAAAGACCCTCTTTTCATCTATAAAATTAACAACGACTAAAAAATAACACTAAATATCAAAGGGGATGCAATTAAGTTTGGCCCTTAAAGGCGTCCATGGTAGCATCAGAGGGAAATGCCCAGAAGTACAGTCTTCCTGAAGGACAATTCAGAAAGTATCAAGATCTTCATTCAAATCACTCAAGAAATATCTACTGAATATTTACTAGGCACTGAGCGCTGTTCTAAATCCTCTAACCTAGTAATTCCACTTTCAGAAATGTATCCAAAGAAAACGAGTGGAAATGCAGGCGTATTTATGTCGAGGGAATCCACTGCGGTATAAAAATTGCCGAAATGTCTGATGATAGGGAAGCGATTACCTATCTGTATTTAAAATGCTATGGAATGATAAAAGAAAAATTTGCAGATTAGTTACGGTCTAGGGAAATTCTAGAATAATTTTACGGAAGAAAAAGGATAATGAAGATTTGTATTCATAGTATAATCACTACATCTATACCTATATCTATATCTATATCTATATTTATCTATATATATATTTAGCCAATATGTACTTAGATACTATCAAACATGTGCTGGGACTTAAAAAGAGAGACTCCATAAGATCGCTAGGGAAGACTAAAAATTAGCTTGTATTTTTTCCATGATTGTTTCTCTATTTCACAGAAATCGCTGAAGAACAAGGCAGCACATAGTATAGGACTTGGTGCTTCAGTCATGAATAAAAATTTGTCCTAGGATAGAAAAGAAGAATAGAAGTCAAGAAAAAAAGTGTAATTTGTTTCAAGTACTTTCTGTTTAACAAGAGGTGGAAATTTGAATTTGAATTCCCATTTGAATTCACCTAAGAGGGCAGACAGGTCCTTTGGAGAAAAAGAAAGGCTATAGTGAGTCTTTGAAATTACGCATGGGTAAAGAGAAAACTGCTCAAGTGGAGAAGTTTGGAAAATCTGAGGCTGAAAATCTGGAAAGAGTAAATGCACAAGACCAGAGAGGGCAGCATTCTGGGGAGAGATTGCTTGGGGGAGGAAACCGTTGAAACTCCAGGAAAGGACAACAATGAAGAAGGCAGACATCAGTTCCTCGGTCTGGGTTACACCCTGGGTTAGGGGATAGTGGGCAGGGGGACAGGGTAGCCAGGGGGTGACAGAGGCCCTCACTGAGACTAGAAGTGATTCTGCACCAAGCTGAGCTTCCTGGAGGCCCAGATGGCCACACGCGTGGCTCTGAGTTGAAACAAGGCGCACCTACGGATGGAACCGTCAATTTCTTGATGGTGCCCCTGGCACAGAGAACCGTTTCTCCTAAGTGGTGGCGGTGAAAGCCTTCCAAGCACAATGTGACCAACAGGCGTGGACAGTTGGGACCTGAAGCAAGAGTCCTAAAAACAGAGGTGAGAGCACCAGGAGTCTGCACCAAAGTAACAGATGAAGGCACTTTGAGGTGGGCCGGAGGCTTTGTTATCACACAGGGAGAGGCTTGAGGCTTTGTGACCAAGACCTGAGTATTTTCTAGTCAAAGGCTAATAACACCAAGGAATAAGAGTGTATAGGCAATTTTCAATTCTATCCACATTTTCTACAATGAACATGTTATTTCTTTTAAAATCAGGAAAAATAATTTAATGCTCCCTCCACCCTGTCCTGTTTTCCCCCATCGAAGGCAAAGACTTTTTGAAGAAATGCACCCCCATCTTCTCTCTGGAATCCCCAACCCCAGCAATGGTCTTAGGAAGGAAGGTCACCAACCACTTTCTGAGGCTCAAACCCAAAGACACCTTCTAGCCATTTTTTTTTTGGGGGGGGGGGTCTTCTTAGGCACATTGGATACTATTGACCACCTTATCCTTCCTGAAACTTCTCCCCCAGTGCTCCTGACTCTACTGTCTCATACCTCCCCTCCCAGTGCTCTATCAGTTCCTTGTTCATCTTTTGGTGGCTTTCTCTTCTAAAGTCTGTGTCTTAGAAGCTGGTGTTTTCCAGACCATGGCACTGGGCAGCCTTCCTTTCTCCTCCACATTCTTCTGGGCCATCTCATCCACACCAACCTTTACACTCTCATTTACTGCTAAGTCTACCGAGCCAAGAACAGTTCCTCAGACACCGGATGGGTATGATCAGGCTCACCTAGCACACTGGACATCAGAAGCAGATCATTTTTAACAGTCCCCTCCCCTGTAAGACAAAATCGTTTTCAGCAATTCATCGCAAAACGATTAGCAGTAATCGTTATTTTCTTGAGTTGCTTTCCATTTTAAAACAATGGACGATGAAGAGTAAATTTCCATTTTCAAATGTTCAAATTCAGTAAAATATTTCACGTATAAACTAAAATTCAGACTTCACAGTTTCACGCTGCTTTAAATGGAGACACAAGTTCAAAAGCTCCAAGTGTCAAATGGTATGCCCGATTGGCAAAACCCAAGTACCGTCTCTTTGTCTTCACAATTCACCGTGCTGGCATTGTTTCTTTCTTAGCTACCATATAAATGCAAAAACATGTAGTATCACAGAGGACAGACATAAGAGCTGCTGTCACAGTGAGTTCAAGGGGTTCCAGATGATTATAATCTTACTACTGAAACAAAAGCATGTCGTTGAGTTCCCACTGGCAGGGGCCGAATACAAAACAGAGAGGTCTCCAAATTAACTTCCCCATCTAGAAGACAAAGTCTGTAAAAGGATAAGAGCAAACACGTGCTAAATGGAAGACTGCAGATATATTGTTAAAAGTCAATAGTAACCATAGCAATTGTTTAGAACGTAAACTAACAAAAGATTTTTCTTCAGGATGGTGTCTTTTATTACTGGCATCGTGGCTCATAAGGAAAACAGAAAAGAAGATCAACTCTCATTTAGTTTTGTGCTGACAATGCAGTCGTCTACTGCCTGTGCCTGGGGCTGGCTGTCCCCACCACCCTGCCATTGGTATGGTATTGACAATAGTTACCTGTTGAACGGACAAGTGAGTATAACTCTTGTATGATTCTAATATGGCTTCTTCAGCAAGACTTCTCTCTTAAATTCTAAGCCTGTATTTCTGTCACCTGACTTCACCTGACAGTCCCATGGGAACCTCAGATTTGTGACCCAAAATGTCTGCTCCCTTTTCTGCCTTATGTTGGTGAACGGCACCAAATTCCCCTGAGTAGCTCAAGCCAGAAACTTGAGATTCCTGCCTTCCTATTTCTCCCAAGCAGACACAAAAATCCATTTATCCTATCTCCTCAGCGTTTCTAGAATCCATGCTCCATTTTCACTAACCTGGGCTAATTCCGCATTTGATCCTTCTCTCCAAGACCATTACAACACCCACCTGTCTATCTACTTCAGTCTGTCTGTACCCCAATCACCCTGAACTCCCCTCAACCCCTCATCTTTAAAAGGGCAGACCAATCCCTGCTGCCATATTTTGCTGTTTGCTATTGCTGTGAGTTTTAAATATCACATACAGGCTGCCTCATACAGGGTCTCGTCCATAGAAGATACTCAAGAGTAATGTTGGTTTTCTTTCCTAAAATAGTGCTTAATACTCTACTGCTTCCCAAGTCTGAATTTTTTGAAAGATAGCAGTTATATTTTGAGACTGAATTGATGAAGCATCATTTTATGTGCATAAAAAGCCAAATTATGCAGATAATTTCAGTTTGTAAATATGACCTAATTCAAACACTCCCAAACTCATGTTTATCATAACAACAAACACTTACTGATTATCCCAAAGAAACAAAACAAAGCGTGGTCTCAATATATCAATATAGGTATATGTAGATACAAAAAAATCTATGTTCTCAAGGACTTTATATGCCATCCACACGTAACTCAAAGTGAGGCACAAAAGAGGCAGAGAAATTGAGAGAAGACAGCCCAATCCACTGGGGCATCAGAATAATGTTGCAGGTGAGAAACTGAGACATATTTTAAAGGAAAGCTATACAGCGACGTTTAGGTAGGAAAAGGAGAGGTAAGTACGAAACGTTAAGGGTATAATTACCATGTAACCTAGAAATTCCACTACTGGGTATTCGACCAAAAGAACAGAAAACAGAGTCTCAAAGAGATATTCACAAACCCGTGTTCATAGCAGCATTATTCACAGTAGCCAAACAGTGGAAGCAACTCACGTGTCCATCAACAGATGACGAGATAAACAAAATGTGACATATACACACAATGGAATGTTGTTTATCCTTAAAAAGAAAGAAAATTTTGACACATGCTACAATATGGATGAAGCTTGAGGACATTATGCTAAGTGAAATAAGCCAGTCACAAAAACACAAATACTGTGTAAAGCCACTTATATGAGGTACCTAGAGTAGTCAAGTTCATAGAGACAGAAAGTAGCACAGGGGTTGGGGAAGGGGAGAATAGGGAATTGTTGTTTAATAGACAGAGCTTCCTATCTGCAAGATGAAGAGTTCTGGAAATTGGCTGCATAAAACTATGTACCTAACACGACTGAATTGCACACTTCTAAAATGGTTAAGACGGTAAATATTATGCTGTGTATGTTTCACCACAGTTAAAAATAAAATGTTTTAAAAAATCTCTTCTGTAGGCTTCCACCAACAGGATCAATTTGGAACCCAGTAGAGCAACATGCAAAGCTCTCCATGGCTGACCTCTTCCCTCTGTGGGAGAAGAAGTAAACATAACCAAAAACATGAGATGAGGCTTAAATTTCAGGAAAAACCGGGAAGTCAAGTATTGTTTTATTTTTGAACTCATCCTGCAGTGGGGGAAATAAAGAGTACAATAACTCTTACAACAAAAAAATCAAACATTGGGGCTCTTGGGTGGCTTAGTAGGTTAAGCATCCAACTTCGGCTCAGGTCATGATCTTACAGTTCGTGAGTTCGAGTCCCACATCGGACTCTGCACTGACAGAGCAGAGCCTGCCTGGGATTCTCTGTCTCTTTCTCTCTCTCTCTCTCTCCCTCTCAAAATAAATAAACTTAAAACAAACTGAGGTATTTATAACCTTTGAATATAGTGCTCCTTTAAGAAACACTTCATAAAATTAATGTTTACATCAACTGATGCAATTTTGAACCATCGTTAATTTTCAGGATAACTATTGTTTTATGACTTATAATTTATTCAGTGTTTCACAAGCATTTGGAACAAGGGGAATCTTATAAAGCATCTTAATGTGTGTAACAAGGAAGTAAATTAAAAAGTTTAGTAGCACCAGGAGAATTCTTATCTTCTCTCTGCATGTCAAAAACTTGACAGAAGTTTTCAATCTAGCTAGTAAGCCCTTTACTGATTAAAAGCTAATTTCCATTTTTAAAGGGAGAAGTCATACTTCTGACCCTCCGTTGCTTTCTAAAAGGAGAATGGCTGCTGTCTTAGGTCAGGCTGCCGTAACAGAATACCCCAGCCTGGGTGCCTTCAACAACAGAAATTTATTTTCTCACATTTCTGGAGGGTAGAAGTCCAAGATCAAAGTAGCAGCCATTTCAGTGTCTGGTGAGAGCCCTCCTCCTGGCTTGCAGATGGTCACTTCCTGTTGGTCTTTGCACGTGGAAAGCACACACGCAATCTAGTGTCTCCTCTTAGAAAGACACTAATCCTATCAGATCAGGACCCCATCCCTATGACTTCTTTGACCTTACTTACTTCCTTACTCCAAATAGTCACAAAGGGGGTAGGACTTCAATACACAAATTGGGGCGGGGGCACAATTCAGCCCCTAGCAAATGTTTTTCCTACAGTTTCTCTCCGGCATAATTTTTCATCACCAGCAACACAATCCAATCCCTGGACCTCATCTTCCAGAATATCAGTCAAATTGCCATTCTTTGGTGTTCCCAAAGCCTCCTGTGCATGCTCACAAAATACCCCTGACTGATTTTTTAATTTTTGCTAGTTTGTGCATCCTCTTCCACAGAATGTAAGCCACGAAGAAGATAAGCACTATTGCCTTTTGATGTCTATAGCCCTGGAGCGCACAGAACTCAGCACTTAGGAGGTATTCAATAGCATCTATTAAGCAAAATTGAACTGTTAAAACTAGCAACGAAGGGGTGTTAACCAAACTGTATTTTATGAACACGAACCTAGCCAAAATGTTGGATGAATTAGAAATGGCATATTCGTTTTTTATGGCTGCTATAACAAATTACCGCAAACTAGCTGGCTTTAAATAACACAGATTTATCCCCTTCTCTTACAGTCCTAGAGAGATCAGAAGCATGAAATCAGTTACACCGGGCTGAACCCAAGGTGCCCGCAAGGTCAGGCTCCCACCAGAGGCTTCGGAGGAAAACTGGTTCCTTCCTTTCTCTGGATTCTTAGAGCTGTGTTCCTAGCTGTCCTTGGCTCAGGGCCCCTTCTGCATCTCCAAAGCCTGCAGGATACCATGCTCAGGTATTTTTGTCTCTACTGAGATCAGCACATTGCCTTCTCTCTTCTATGTGGGGTAAAATTCTCCCTCAGCTTCCCTCTCAGAAGGACCATATGATTCCATTAGGCCAACCCAGATAGTCCAGGATAATCCCCCCCTCCCCTGTTTAAGATCCTTAACTATTCACATCTGCCACGTTCCTATTACCTCAGAAGGTCACATTCAAAGCTTCCAGGGATTGGAACCTGGGTATCTTGGAAGTCATTATCCAGCCCACCGCAGGACAACGGATCGGTTAAGAATCTACTAGCCACCATCTGCCAGACGCTTCCCACTTAGCTGTTCTTCTAGTCCTAGATTTCACAGACAGGTGTTTAAAAATTGTGTTAATGTTTAATTTATTTTTGAGAGAGAGAGAGCATGAGCAGAGGAGGGGCAGAGAGAGGAGGAGACACGGAATCCGAAGCAGGCTCCAGGCTCTGAGCTGTCAGCACGGAGCCCGACGCGGGGCTCAAACTCCCGAACTGTGTGATCGTGACCTGAGCTGAAGTCAGATGCTTAACCAACTGAGCCACCCAGGCGCCCCCACAGACGGGGTTATATATATCACATGACTCCCATCTTCCAGTATAACACCATAAGCCTTTTGACAATACGTGGCCTAACCCTCTTTGCTAAGTGAATTGAGGCATTAATCACCAACCCAGTGAATTTATTCTGCAAAGCTAATCTGTATCAATTAGACCAAACACAACAAAAATTAAACTACTTCTCTTAAATAAAAATTTTTCAGTTGAATTATTTGGCTATTTACTCCAACTCATTATTTTCAGCTTCAAGATAGATTATAAGAGTTCACCATGTTGGCCCAGATGGGAACCAAGCCAATTTCCATTCTGTTCAAGCCTCACACATAATTGGCACGCTATGACCCATAAGTAATAATAAGGGTAAAGCTAGATATTAAAGCAGGCAGAAAACTCATAACCAACTGGTTTTAGACATTTATCTGGGGGTGATGACATATGGTTCCTGTCACCAGGATGCCTCCAGGGTAGAAGTGTTTATCTGCAGAGCTGACAGATAAACAGATCTTACAGGACCCATATAAAACTGAGTTTCTTAATTATAAACCAGTAAAACGTCTGCTGGCACGGTAGGGTAAGTTTAGCTGCTAACGAGAGAATGCATTTGAAGGACAAAGGCCCCAAACAGACCATGACAGAAGAGAGAAGCGGGACTTTGAAGGGTCCATCCCAATAAAAGGCAAACACTGCAAGGCTCACAAATCTGCCTGCCAAGAAAGAACTGTTCCCAGTGTGAACTGGGATCCCTCATAGCATGCCGAGATATGCTTACTCTTTCAAGCTTTCCGCCTTTCAAACAAAAGGCAGAATTAAACCTTTTGAGGTCGCCACACGCTATCTATGATTAGCCTCGCTTGGTGCTGAATAGCTTATTTATCTGTAGCTTTTAATCAGCTACACAAACGACAAAAAGATGAACACAACACACACACACACACACACACACACACACATACACACACACACACTCACTCGCCTCTTATCTGAACGGACAGATGCAGAAACATACAGCCCAGAATAAATTAGAGCAAAACGAGCTCAAGATGAAACAAGCTTGGGGGAAAAAATTCCAGGCACACTACAGAATGTGCTGTCATCAAAAATGCCGGGACTCTGCCCTGATCCCCTTTGGAGAGAAAGAGAGAGAGAGAGAGAGAGAGAGAGAGAGAGAGAGAGAGAGATTTCAGCCCCTTGAGTTCAGGCAAGGCCTGGGGCAGAGGGTGCATGAGAGTCTCCCCAGGCAAAGAGCAGCTGGGTCCCCCGGGAAAGGCAGCTCTGATCTCCTGGCATGCTGACTGGTTCCTGACCTCCAGGAGACCGCTAAGGCCATGAAGGGAAGGAACAGCCTAAGGAAGAGAAGCTTCTGGAATAAGTTTCATTATAGAAAGCAAGGCTTTCATTGTTTGAAAGGAAACCATTAGAGGTAATTGATTTTCTTCCTTTGCTGTTCTAAAATAATTATTACCAGTTTCATTTGCTGCTGAAACATGATTTCCTATCCACTGTCCCTACCTGTTAAAATCCAGAACAGTATTAGGCAAGCACAAATAGATGGGGAAAGAGGAAAGAGAAAACAAGCAGAGCGGTGCAGGACTTCAGGTTCCAGGGTAATAGGGCATCTAGAAATTGTCCATGATCCCCAACCAGAGAGGAGAGAGGGAGGTTCATCACACAACACCTGTGTGCTAAATACATCACTCAGGTCACAGACGACCACGGTTTCTTTGATCAGGCGTGGATACGATCTCATTATTCAGCTGCACAATAGATGATAAGAATGTATCATTTTAACCCAGATGGCAACCTACCCAGTCCTCACCTTGGAAATGGAGGAACAGTTCTCAAACTCAAGTAAATAATACAGACCGTGCTCCATGATCGTGGTTCTTATTCTAATTCTGCCAGTAGATGCTCTGAGATATAATGCCAATGGCAGGTACACAGGTCAGCTTCTTCTGCCATCTCTTTGCAAATAATATATTTTCATAAGGTGCTTCATGTTCCTGTTTTATTATCTATTAATGAGTAGAGTTTTGCTTTTGACAATAACTTTAACTTTTGTAAAAGATATAAACTATGCATTGTGTGGAAACAAAATGACTACAGACAAGATACTTTTCTCATCCTTTCTTTTTAAAAATTCTCTGCTTCAGGGCCGCCTGGGTGGCTCAGTCAGTTAAGCGGCGACTTCGGCTCAGGTCATGATCTCGAGGTCTATGAGTTCAAGCCCCGCGTCGGGCTCTGGGCTGACAGCTCAGAGCCTGGAGCCTGTTTCAGATTCTGTGTCTCCCTCTCTCTGCCCCTCCCCTGTTCATGCTCTGTCTCTGTCTCAAAAATAAATAAACGTTAAAAAAAAAATTATCTGCTTCATGTCTTACCACTAAGATAGCATAAGCTCTTAAGGAGGGACATTTTTTGTGCTTTTTTTTTGGATATAGCTGTGTCTTGCACAAAACAGATACTCAATTAAAAAGAAACATTGTTATGGAACACCTGGCTGGCTCAGTCCCTAGCATGGGACTCTTGATCTCAGGGTCATGAGTTCAAGGCCCACCTTGGGCCTAGAGAGTACTTTAAAAGGGGGGAGGGGCGCCTGTGTGGTTCAGTCGGTTGAGCATCCGACTTCAGCTTACGTCATGATCTCACGGTCCGTGAGTTTGAGCCCTGCGTGGGGCTCTGTGCTGACAGCTCAGAGCCTGGAGCCTGCTTCCGATCCTGTGTCTCCCTCTCTCTCTGCCCCTCTCCCACTCTCACTTTGTCTCACTCTGTCTCTCAAAAAATAAATAAGTATTAAAAAAATTTTTTTTTTAATTTTTTTAATTAAAAAAAATTTTTTTTAAAGGTGGGGACATAGATAGACCTATATATACTTAAAAGTACTTCTTTAATTCTTTAAAAGAATTTACATACATATATAAACATATATATATTAATACTTCACTTTTCCTAAGGACTCTCCTATTGCATAGAAAATGCATAACATAATATTGAACATAATATTGAAAGTTATGGATAACACAAAATTATATAATCCTAGGGCAAAAAGCAATTGGAGATGTTGTTTGGCTCAAATAACTCATTTCATAAATGAGAAAAATGAGGCCCTCAGATCTCAAGGGCAAAGTTTTCTAAGGTGACTCAGTTTGCCAATGACCATATCTATTCTGGGCTTGTGGTGTTCATATCACTTATAAAACGTTGCACCCCGTTTCAGATGCCACACTGAGAAGAGATTGGTATTTTAAGTTGTGTCCGGAAGGAAGAAGAGCCTTGACACATCTTTTGCAATAGCAATTCCATAAACCGGACTGTGAAATTATTGGTAGGAAGGCAAACAGAAGTAATCATGGATCTACCAATGAGAACTGAGCTACAACGAAGAAGGGTTCTCACAAAGTGATGACCTCCATGCTCCTAAACATTCTCAAGTACAAGCTAAATGTCAAATGTCAAACCAAATGGCCAACAACTGAAGCCAGGCACTGTGTAACAGGCTTTAAATACACCATACCCAACATTTAAGCCAACCCATAAAGGTGGATATTGTCCTCACTTTACAGCTAAGAAACTGAAATTTCAGAGGTTGAGCAGCTTAGCCAAGGTCACGCAGTTTGCATAAGAACCATATGGAAAGTCCAAGTACAAGAACCATAAGGAAAGTCTGCAAAATTTCAGAGATTATTAAGCAGTTAATAAGTATGAGGACCATAAGAGCTCCCATCTCTTCCGTAACAGTCTCACCAGGATTGGTGTTTAGGATTAAACCAAAGCAGGTGGTAAATTCCATCCAATGCTAAATTTTGACCTTGGACCAGTACTTAGCTGGTCCACAAAGGAATACTGAAAAAAGAAGGGGCGAGACCAGCCTTCAAAGCTAGCTCTCTGAGACTCCAAAATCCAATCTGGCCCCTCTATCGAGTGCCTGCAAGGAAATCTGATCCCTCACACTCCTTAAATTCTTAATTAAATGCTTCAATTTTGAGATTACCCTTCAAACAAAAAACAAACCATAGAACACTTTCCCTTCAAAAAGTAGGAAAAACCTACAAAAAAAAAATCCCAACACTTAAATATCTGTAACTAAAATTGTAAGGGTTACTGTGACTTCATGTGTATATGAACAGATAATTTTGTCTCCTGTACGAGTCTGATGTGGCAAGAGCTTATGCTACGGTGCTACACCCATAGTCCAGCATTCTTGCCAATTTATTGGGCTTTCAAATTAAACATAAAAAAAAATACTAAGGAAGTACTCTTGCCTGTGTTCGGCAACTTAAGCTTAATTCCCATTTTAATAATGTTTTTATTAATCATATTACCAGATTCCACTTCCCTGAACTGAGAGAGGATGGTAAATAAACTTTGGTTGCATCAGACCCCAGCCACTGTCTGTTATTGACTCATACTCGAGATAGCTCATGGGACAGAGAGGCTTCAATAGCAATTACTGTTTTTTCACGGATTCTGCTTTTTCTGGATAAAAGGATTTATTTTAATACTGAAAAGAAGTCATTTACAGATTAACATTTGATTTTATCCTAATAACCCAAGCCACTTCACTTTTCCTGAGGACGCTCCTAATGCGTAGAAAATGCCTTGGTCTGTTTCTAATTATACTCAAATCTTTCCATACAGTTTTCAAGTAATCCTCGTATAGGAAATAGGATGGCATCACCCTACGTCTCCTTCTCAAACACCAGAGAAACCTGGAAATTAAAACTTTTGAGTCATGGCCCTCTACAAAAATTAAAGAAAGCTATGGGTCTTGCTCCCACGAAAATGCACACCACACACATGCACACGATCTCGGAAACATTTCCGTTTTAGTGCAGCAGAAATTCTTTCTCACAAAGAATGAGGGCAAAACATCTCGAGCGGAGTTTCCATTTTCTGACAAGCAGGGGCTGCGTCTCCACTCTCTCCCCCAAACACCTAAGACGAAGGAACTATATAAAAACAGAACATTTATATCTAACACATAATCTCGGATGGTCTGGGGCACTGTCTGCTCACCACCTGGCCTTGCACACCGCGAGGAGGGCAGGGAGAGAAGGAAGAAAGAGGCGGGGCGCGCAGGAGGCTTGGCGGCAGGTGTAACAAGCCCGGGAGCTTAACTTACTGGCTGATCTCAAGCGCCGCAAAACCAGTATCTCCGCATCCTCCCGCTAGGGTCTTGGAAGTTGAGATGGAGGTCATAAACGGGGCTCACTCACGTATTCAATCCAGGCCTCAAGAACACCTTGCTCTCTCAAGGCGACGACGTGAAAACGGCTCCCACTGCGGGAACATCAGGCGGATGTAGATTCCAGGGACAGGGGCCGGGTGAGGAGCCTCCGATTGCCCCAGGTCCAACTCGCGGGTCACTCGGAGGTCACGTCCTCTCCTTGACCTCCTCCAACAACCACTTGTTACCTGTAGCATCTTTATAAGCAAACCGTAAATGGCCTGGTTTTTATTCCTGTGGCGAAGATGATCAATTGCATGTTTAAATTGCTCATTTCAGTGGCCAGCTGCTTTTCCAGTGATACTGCAACGGCAATAGGGTTTATTACATATATATTTCATCACATTGCATTTTCATAGACTTTGTGCTCTGCAAAAAGAAAAGTCTCGCCCTTCTAAGAGCAATTCTTTTAAAATAGCAATAATCATTATATCCACATAATAGTCCTATTGTGATTTCTAAATAGGGCAACAGGACTCCTTGTGGGCTCCAGGGTACTACCCTGAAGCTAGTACCTGTTTCCTTGTGAGGGGTTTCAAGATAGGAACGTACTCACGTTGGCTTTGTTCTCGTTCACAGTGTGGTAAGGTTCTCATTTGGCATCTATTCTCTCCAATCCTCTGATTTGTCTCATGAGATTTACAACAATTTAGTATCTTCCCCATCAGTTATACAAAGAAACCCTTGAAAAATCCTGCAGACCAATCCTCTTGGTCATTGGCCACATGACAAACCTGTCTGTGTCTAGGAAGGATGGGCTTTACAAATTGTCAAATGCCACCCTATTTATTCCATAGTACCCCAAGGTTGACCACTTCATTAGAATGATAACAGAATACCTACAAACTACAGCAGAGAAAAGGAATAAAAACCTGAGAGTTTTGTGATCTGAAATACGGCTCTAGTCCTGATTGATTACTCTCACGCACTACTTTGTAGTGTTCTATTAAAAAATAAACCTTGCCTTTCAAGAGAAAGAAAAATTGTAATTAGACATTGTTATGGACGATCTATTTTTTAACAGAGCAAAGGATGACCCCCAGCCATAGGGAAGCAGCGGTCAAGACAAAAACAAACATCTGCATCATGAGAAATCCCTTTTGGCCTTTTTAAACTAAGGAGGATTTACCACTGCTCACAGTTTGAAAGAAAAGGAAGAAATCTCACCAGCAGAGGGCTCAGAAACCAGTGGGGTATCTGACTGTTACTTAGGGAAAGTACAAAATAAAAAGGACTCCATTGGAAAACACTTTTACCTGGAACGTCATATCTTATAAGGCTCATTGCATTTAAAACAAAAAAGTGGGGGTAGAGGGAACCAAGTGGTTGTATCCCTGCAAAGACAAACAAATCTGCCCAATCTTTAGCCTAAATATCCTAAAATTTTAAACTAGACCAGTGGAAGTTATGCCATAAGTAAAAAATATATAATTCTAATATCAAATGTGTAAACAAACCATCAAGGAAAAGGTATATAGTTTGTAATAACAATTCTGAAGATTTAACTTAAACATGAATCTTTAAAAGTTAAAGAAAAGTATTTGAACAGCTTTACTGGGTGAAACATTTTTTTGTATAATAGACGTTAAGGAAATATCCAATGCAAGGACACTTCATTTTAAAGGTATCCTATTCCTGCACTTTTTAGAGCATTTAATATATTTTGACAGTAATTCAATCTAATCATATCAGTACATTGCATATGTACATTTTCCCACCTCAAAAGCAGATTGTTTCATAGGCTAAATTTCTAAGAAAAAGCAAACAGTAAACCATTTTAAATTACTTTTAGAGAAGCTGTGAATCATTTAACATATTCTTACTATAGGTACTTATCAGGTGTGTATATATATATATATATATATATATATATATATACACACACACATACACACACACACACACACACACACACATAATTAAGAAGCAAGATAGCAGAAATGGAAAGGCAGGGATGTTTTAAAAAGATAAATCAGTTGTAAATAGTTTAGAAACACCCTGAAGCAGCTTTTGTGCTGTGATATTTCTAATAGCATCACAGGTCTTGGTCAGAGACCAGTTCTCAAGAAGTTCATTACACTTTCTTAGTGATGGTGACTATAATTTGGATAAGCTTTTTCCAGGAAGATTAGGTCCTCAGTGAGAGATTTATTGTCCAAGTTGCTAAAACTTCTCCTGATACATTTACCTGTATTAATCTATTTCTCCACTCACTGTTCTTTTAGAAACATAATACCGCACCATGTGTTTTTTAATTTAAAGCTTTATTTATTTATTTATTTATTTAAATTCAAGTTAGTTAACATACAGTGTAGCATTGGTTTCAGGAGGAGAACCCAGTGATTCATCACTTACATATAACACCCAGTGCTCATCCCAACAAGTGCCTTCCAATGGACAGAAGAGACACTTTTCCAAAGACATCCAGATGGCTAACAGACACATGAAAAGATGCTCAACATCACTCACCATCAGAGAAATACAAGTCAAAACCACACTATATTTTAAAATAAGCACAACTAGGGGTGCCTAGGTGGCTCAGTCGGGTGAGCACCCGAGTCTTGATTTCAGGTCAGGTCATGATATCACAGGTCATGAGACTGGGCCCTGTGCTGGGCTCCATGCTGAGTGTGGAGCCTGCTTGGGATTCTTTCTCTCTCTCTCTCTCTCTCTCTCTCACTCAGGCCCTCTCTAGCCCCCTCCCCCTCAGAATAAATAAACATTTAAAATAAAATAAAATAATGACATCTAAAAAAATGTTATAAATAAATAAATAAATAAAATGTGATTAGTTACCATTTCTATTCATTATCTAAGCAAAGATAGACAATTAGAGGGACTTTTGAAGAATTTCAAATTCCTGAAGATAATCCGTTTGCCCAAATTTCTGAGAGATTAGAAGGGTTGAATTTTGTCTCTCTATATTCAAAAACATAAAATGAAGCATATGTTTTCATTACTAACTAGATTCCTGACAGCAAACTGCCATTAGCTTAAATCCTTTCAAGGTATACTAGTTGCATTATGCAATCCCTTGTTTCCATTACTCTCAATCTGGGGAACACATATAGGCACGTCCCAGTACAGGATAAATACATATCAGCTATTATTATTATTATTACTATTACTATTATCATTATCATTATTATTATTATTATTCCTGGAACACCAATCTCATTTAAAACTAATCTAATTAGATTAAAACACATTTGGATTGTGTTAGTGAATGAATCTAAAATTCAAGTAAATTTTAAGCGAAAACATCAGCCTCTTCTTGGAAATTTTCTACTTGCAGAGATTCACGCCCAGGCCCCCAAAGATGTGCATTTGTTTGTCACTACCATTTGCTATACTTTTCATCAAAAAACACTAAAGTACAGTAAAACCCTATTATAATGTGCCCTGTGACGACAGTAACTAGAACGCAAAATGATTGGCTAATGGCTCCCAACCCCTATGCTCAAAAGAGTCAGGCTAACGTTCTTACCTTCTGTAGTAGGGAAGGGAGAGGAGAGCAAGACATCGAGGGTCAGGACACCTTTATTTGTCATTGTCAGTCTATGTATAGCTGAGAGATTTTTAAAGTTTTTCCCCTTTTTTTCATATGGCACGTAGAAGGCTGACTGAAACATATAGTTTTTCATTAGTCTTGCGATAATGAAGCTCTTCGGGTTACGCAGTTCAAATTTTTCAGACCTTATCTATGGCATTATGGCCGAGTTTACTGTGTTTAATCTTCCTGGAGACTTTATGGGCCGAGACAGAAATCTACCTAGATTGTAGTGATCTCCTCTATAAAAGTAAAGCTTGAAAATATTAGGGATGACAGTTTTGAGACACGAATGCTTCCCTCTCCCTTATGACCATGGCAAACTTGAGCTCGGATATAGTCTCAGAGCCCTTCCTTCTCTCTGTTTTCCAAGAAACCACATCTAATCAATTACGGACAGAGTATAAGTTATAAGGTATTTACTGCATCTGGACTAGATGATCTCTAAGTATTCCACAAACTCTAAGTTTTATGAATGATATCCTGGAGAGGAGTCACAAACATAACCTTTCTTTGCCAGCGCAAATTGTATTTTTTTTATTGAATATAGTTGACATATAATATTGTGTAAATTTAAGCTGTGCAACCTGTTAATTTGATATACTTATGTATTGTAATACGACTGCCATTGTAGCAATATTTAGTACCTCTTGCACCCTTTATATAGACTTCCTTTGGTCTTTCCATGTGCAGGGAGTGATGCCAAGCAGTCCCCAGGCCACAAGTGATAATCAGGGTAAGGTGTAGAAATCAAAAGTAGTTACATAAAAGCCACATACAAGGAACACAGCCACATGAGACCTCTCTCTTAGGAATCAGACCTTCTCTCTTGGGATGCATGAACTGGTGATACATGCAGTAAAACATTATCAACTTAAGATCAGGCTGGATCCCACATGACATAAAACTAAGCTATCATTCCACTTCTCTATAAGGTCTTGTATATCCTAATCAAAACAGGAACCAAGCCCCAAAGTAACAGGGACATTGAGGTGAAAAAGGTTAAGTAACTTTCCCCAACTTACACAGCGTAGGAGGTAAGCAATGGCTTCTAGCTGTTTCTCATTTCATGCCATGTTCCAAGAGTGCAAAATTTAGATTTGAAGCCTGGAGTTGGAAGTTTTACTGCCATTAGCTTAAGCAAGCCTCTTGGTTCCCATTTCTTCATTTATCCTTTACCTAGTGAGAGATTGATAATGGCTCATTTAAAATGTTGCCCACGGGGCTTAGCATTTAGCTGTGGAAAGCATCACTTGGCATAGTATCTGTGGAAAGCAGCACTTGGCATTGCCCAGCATTTTAAATGTAGTAGTAATTCAGTCAGTATGAATGTGGGTGTGGTAAGAAGGAAGGAGGAGGGACAGATTGACCTTGAGATTGATGGAGGACTGTGGGGATGGGAACACTTTTTTTTTTTTTTAAGTTCATTTATTTATTTAGAGGAGGAGGAGGGGCAGAGAGAGAGAATCCCAATAGGGGGCCCAAACCCATTTGAGATCATGACCTGAGCCAAAATCAAGAGTTGGGGGCTTAACTGACTGAGCCACCCAGGCGCCCCAGGGGATGGGAACACTTCTAACCAAGATAAGATACATTAATTTCCATTGCATAACAGCGTATCTCAAAGGAAATAACGTTAAGTGAACTATCTGAGAATAGAATTTTTTAAGTTTCAGGGGACTTCCAGAAATCATCCGCCCATGTCTCTGTCTTTCTGCAAACAGTTCAAAATAAATAGTTGTCTCTTTTCGTCTTTAAGGTCACTGAGGAAAGAAAGTAAGTAGCCTTCATGAACATTCCATTTCAGGAGTCGATCCCTTTATAGTCCTGAAGATCCTCATCACATCCACCTGGAATCTCTCCTACCTCAGTGTAAGCCCTTTTCATCTTATTTTGTCCTTAGCTGACAGAACACCGATTCATTTTTTGCAACTAAAACTGTTCCTGGATGGCAGAGACCTTAGCCTTCTCCTCCAGAAGCAAACCAATCTCCGTTATTTCCATAGTGTCATCTTCGAGTTCATTATTCATCACCCTCATTCTTTCTTGAATCTTCTTCCAAAACAATTACTTTTACAAAAGATGATAGTGATGAAAATTATTTTATCACCTTGAAAAATTGACTTCCTTACCATTCAACAGGTTGAATTCTTCCTCTTGCCCATCCAGACAAAGCACAACAATTCTTTCATCCTGAGTTTTCACTCCCTGGGGAGCTTGAGTTTCGAATGATTAGCTCTTAAATTACCTTTGTGCAGAAAGATGGAGAATGTTTGGGAATGTCTTTTAAAATTTTTTCCCTCAAGGGTGCCTGGGTGGCTCAGTCAGATAAACGTACGACTTCAACTCTGGTCATGATCTCGCAGTTTCTGGGTTCGAGCCCCGCGTCGGGCTCTGTGCTGACAGCTCAGAGCCTGAAGCCTGCTTGGGATTCTAGGTTTCCCTCTCTCTCTGCCCCTCCCCTGCTCTCTCTCTTTCTCTCTCTCTCTCAAAAATAAATAAACATTAAATAAATAAACATTAAATAAATAAACATTAAAAAAAAAATTTCCCCTTCAGTTAACAATAAGACCTTGAGACGCTAAAATAGTGCTGAAGACATCATGGGTGCATAAAGATTTAAGAGCTAAAATAAAATTCCTGTTTTAAATCTGAGACCTTTGTAATAGCCCACCATTTTTGCTGCTCCTTACAAAGTAAACACTGAGTTGAACACAAACAAAAAGAACTTATGCTGAAAATACGGAAGTGCCGGTTGACAGCAGCTAGCTTTGGAAATGGAGACGGGGCTGCCCGGTCACCCTGGGCGTGGACTTGGCGTTGCCGCCACGATGGCAGGTCAGGACCCTTGGGGCAAGGGTGAGGAGGCTTCGAAGAGGGGCTTGAGGAGACGGATAAATTGTCTTTCAGGTACGGTTAGACCACAAAAGGAATATGCAGGGCTCAATAACCGTGCTTCCCAAGGGCCCTCTAAAAGAAAATGAAATAAAGCAACTCGGATGGTTCTCAGCACAAGCTTAATTAAAGTTTTTCTCAAAGGCTCGTCTGATGTTTTGGTGGGGCTGAGGGGCGGGGGGAAGAGAAGAAGAAAGAAGAGTGACGTTTTTATAAAATCTAAAATCTGTTTCTTTTCTCAATCTTTCACCAGGAGCTAAATTAAAAAAAAAAAAAAAAAAAAAAAAAAAGGTTTGGAGTTGTTTTTTTTATAACCTTCCATCTCTTTGCTTCTAGCATACATCATTCTCATTAAATCCCCCCCGCCAAAAAGAACGAACTCAAAAAACCAACAAACAAAACCATAAAAACAAAAAAAAAAACAAAAAAACAACAAAAAAACCCTCTTTGACTGATGGCTTTTGTTTAATGCTTAATCTATGGGTTTTTTTCTTGTAACTAAATGGGCATTGTATCCAATATACTCATCACCAGCAGTAAATCACCCTTTCCTGAATCTCCTTAATGCAGCTAAGAGATGTCAGAATTATCTCAGAGGTGACAGTTTTCCCTTATCTTAGGATGATAGAACTTTCCCCAGTGAAGAAAACACATCATAACTGTCTTTAAAGATTCCTCTGCAATATCCACAGAGTTCTGCATTTAAAAAAAAAAAATTAAGAACTTGGCTCTTTTAAAGAAAAAAGAAACAGCTCGAAATCATTGGTGGAGTCTAACTCTAAAACTGCAGAATTTAGTGATTTGGTGATCCATGGCTGTGTCATGCCAGGAATTCTCACAGAGCTCTGAGCTTCTGAGGAGTAAGGCAGTCTGTGGAGGAACATGTGATGCATTCAAGATGCTCTCCTGATCGGAAGCCAACTTTTGTACAGGTGAGCTGGTGTCTTTGGGAAAGTTTGTATGTCACTAAGTCAAAAAGCTTGCAACTGAGGTTTTCTGAGGATCACGTCTTTCTAAACTGCACCCAACACATGGACCGTGGGAGACCTTACCTTCTCTCAAGCCTCCTTTGGCCTTAAAAACCACACGGAGCCCTCCCTGGGCAAATAGTGAGGACGTCAGATTTCAGGACCTTCTCTCTTTGATTCCTTCCCCTCCCCGCTGCTTTTTTAGAAGCGCTTGGGGCAACCCGGTGCGTATCTTCCTTACCTTCTCCACAGTCAGGTTCAAAAAGAACTAGACATCAATCATCCCTAACTTTTCATCACTAAACAGATTTTACTTTGGGAGGAAACGAATATCCCGGGTGACGTCTTCCAGATATTTCTATTTTTAAAAGTTTCCTGTACATAAATATACGTTGAAAACTTTCGGTTTGAGGGACCCAAGTCCTTTTCCTGACATCTTACCGTATTTTCTAATCCTGGATTCTGCCTTGGATAGAAACGGAAGGGACACTTCTCCAAATGGTACCATGCTTTCCTAAAAAGATGAAACTGAGGCAGAGACCCGCTGAAGCCCATGAGGCTCTCTTTCCCAGCCCAGGCATTCCTTAAAGGCAAGAGAAAGAATTTCCCCCCTAAAATTAATTTTATTGAGAGATGGCAAATATCACTCACCTTGGGCTCACACTAAGCTGACCTTTCATGTATTTGTTTAGCTCAGATTTGTCTCCATTCAGGAAACCTAAGATACATTTGTCTTGTAAGGAGAATAAAGATGAAACATGTATGATCACTGAGCATTCCTGGGGCCCCATGATACAGCAGAAATTCACCAGGTCTACTAGATGGAATGTCTCTCCTCTAGGGTAGCAATTATCAGCTATTTCACCACTAAGGCTCTTCTGATCATTTCTTCCCATAGACCTCATGGTTTGAAAGATTTTGTCCACAAACAGGCATATATTAAATAATAATTCATTTTCTCTTTTCATTAATCTAACAAATGCAGCTGCCCATACTCAGAACTCAGAACACAGATGAATATATTACAACGATGAATTTATAGAATCCCAGCCCAAAGCGAAGAAGTAACGTTTTAATCCGTCTGTGCGATGTTATTATGAATACACGCATAATTTCTCGGAGATTTTTAGCAACAACAAGAATAGCTCGTAGATCCTCATTACCGTCCTGTGGACCACCGAGACGAGACCGGAGCTCCAAGGTTCTCCTTCCCTCTCACCCCTTTAACTTGTAGCATTTCTCTCTTCCCTAGTCTGGATTCTGAAATGCCGATGGAGCATACTGACCTATCAAACTATTAATGGCTTATCCACTTTATTCCCTATTGTATGTTCTGACTCTACAACCCAATCAAGAATTCACCTGGACTCCTAATATGGTAATACCCTTCACTCCTGGCTTGGCCCGGATGCCTGCATTCTTCTAAACCACCCTTACAGATCATGATACCTGCAAACTAGCCTTGCAGGGAGGTAACCTTGCCAAGAATGCCCAAGGACTTCAATTTGGTTGGAACGCATCTTTGAATAATAAAACGTTAACTCGTGGGGGAAAATAGACTTTCTTCCAAGAATAAAAGGGTTGGCTTAAGGATTTTTTTTTCCTTTCATGCTATTTTCTTTTGTATTTATTTACCTACTTATTTAGGGGCCAAGGAAAGGGAGCATTATATAAGCAAACTATCAGTTAATTCATTGCTCACTGTGTGTTTTAAGTGACTAGACCTGAGGTTGTGCACTCACAGTCTGAGAAAGCCATCAAACAAAAAGGGGGTAAGTAAATATAGTCCCGCTGCCCTCCTATAAACTCCTAACGTTATGCTTAAAAACAAAAAAATAAGACTCTTGTCCTATCCCTAGACAAACATGTATCATATACGTTTAGCCTGTGCATGGTACTATCTTTAAAATACTGTTGTTTACCTTAAAACACAGCCGGGACTAAGATGTTTGACCATGTTGGAGTGATACTGACATACTCACTGCCTGGTAACCGCTCCTACCATAGACTCCCTTTTTAACCAGGAACGAACATTTTAGAAAGAATCCCATTTTAAGTGACAATGATTTCAAGCGACAAGTTCATAATTATGCACATTCTAGCCATCCATTAATATTTTCTCTATCGGTAGCTTGAGCCAGACTTTTGTCCCCCTTTTTCCTGGGCTTTCATTTGCCTGGGCTCGGTGAGAAAGAGCTCCCTCTCTACTTAGCTATTCCATAACCCCCCCTAATCTTTGTCAGAATGCTGAAATAGTCCTTTACCAACAAGCCAAAGAGGCCAGGGCTGCGATGACGCATCATCAATGTCCCTTACCGGGACCCTACATGTCTCACAGAAATAGGAAATGAAAGACAAAGCAAATGAATTATTAACACTTACATGATTCAGAGGAAGAGGAAAGCTCTGTTGGGTCTTTCGGGGAAAAACATCCTACATCAGCACATCCAAGACAAGTTTCTTTTCTAACGTTCAATATCCGTTATCCTCAGTCTCTAAAGCCTGTAAATCTAAGGGAGATGTCATTTGTGGTAAAACTCTAGCCAATACTTTAAAGTAACTGTATGGAGATTTGATGACACTGAATCTCCCCCTAAGACTTTTACACTGATTTATAACAACAGGATGTGACAGGTAGATTTGTCTCCTCTCTTGACAGAATAATATGGCGCCAAGAGGCCATTTTTCTTGGGCTGGGACTGAGCTCATCCCTTACTGGCTGGTTGTCCTGCTCTCCGTGCTATTCAGCAGGGTGCAGAGACCAGACTCCATCATCGGCTCCCGCTGCCTACTCACCCTTGTTGGTCAAATGTCACCGCACCACTATTTCGCCTGTAACACTAACTGTCCATTCCCTAGAATTGCAGGAAAATTGAAGCAAGTCAGAGGCTCCTGACTCCACCAGAACATTGACTCCATGTTAAAACTCTGTGGCACGTCACGAGATAGCCTCTCTTGGAGGTCTGTCAGTCCGTCAGACTCCTGATCCACTAACAATGTTCCAAGAAACATTTTCTTACATCTGTTCCTATCTTTTGTGTCAGAGGATCTGCTCTGCTCGCCCGATTCCAGCTCCAGGGCGCTCAGGGTCCCTGGAGCGATGTCCTGTCTTTCCTGCTCTAGGCTCTGAGATTCACCACCCTACGGGATCACAGACTTACTCGGAGAATCCCACCACTCCCTCCTGGCACATAATGTCACTTCTCCTGTGCAATGAAGGACAGAAAGAAAACAAGTAACAGAACTCCTCACCCCCAAAGTTAACTTTAATGATTGCGATTTTTTGCCAGTCAATATAATTATGCATTTACCTGTTCTGTCTCAAATTAGAGGTGCCTCTGGGCTGACACCGTATCTTTCCAGCCATTCTTACCTGGAAGTATGAACTTAAGAAACGTTTGAAATTAATCCACGGAAGCGCTTTAATTTTTAAGTGTAAAACAAAACAAGACAAAACACGACCTCCCTCCATCCAGGCAGATCTGCTGCCATGTGAAGGAAGCTGGGTGATTCGGTGCACGGTTCCCGGTGCGCGCACAGGCCGGGGTGGGGAAGGCAGGATGACTTTGTCCCCTACAGTCCACTTGTGGGCTCCACGGGCCTCCCCGCACGCCCCATGTCTCCTCTCCTAGCCCCTTGGAGAATCACTGCAGGAGAGATGTTACCGAAGGCGGCAGGCTATGCCGGTGCACATCAAAGACAGAGAACACAAGAAGGGTGTGGGAATCATCCACAGCTATTCTTTGGTACAAGGCTATAATATAGTGTTTTGGTTTCTTCTTATACTTTGCTGCGTTTTCTAGGTTACCTACAACCCCTTTATATTATTTTTTTCACATCAGAAAAAAGAATGAGTAAACATGTTTTAAACCTTGAGATCTAGTAGGTAGGTGTGGATCCTCGATTCTCCTTTACCATCAAACACGGGACACCCTTGCATTTCTATAGCCTCAGATTTAGCACAAGGTTCGTTCCTCCGCACCCTTTTCATCAGGATCTAAAAGCCAGGCTTCCTCATTAACTCCCTACCTAACACCCCAGTTCTGACATCCCTGCCCTAGGATCTAAACCACATGTAACTGAACACCCTGGTACCCTGTTTGGGTTTTCTTAGCCGTTTTTCCCTTAAAAAATGATCGTGTTCTCCATCCCTCTCATATACCACCTCTATAGGTGGGAGTAAATGAATAACCTCCTGACACTGACCAATTTCTGGACCCCCTCCCTCCAGTGCCCTGCATTCTTGGATTAGTCCTCTTAGATGCAACATTGGCCTCAACCAGCCTGAGTTCCCGTATCCTTTTGACCATGGTACTGGGAAAACTTGGCTTCCCTCTCAGGGCCACCTTTCACGGCTAGTTCTCAGCCTGATTTCCTCCTCACTAACCCCTTTCGTTATGGTTCCCAAATGGTTCCTGCCAATATTCACTCTCCTTGGGACACCAGTACAACAGCTCTATGGGCAGAGCCCTGTCAGCAAGAACCAAAAGATTTCATGTATCTTTTCATCAGAGATGTCCTCTGTTATTTTTTTCCACATGGCAACAATAAGATGGCCCCGAGAATAATCTAGACTACCCAATCTTCATTCATCTCATAGCATGTCACATAGACAGGAGTTAGGTCTAATGTCAAGTCAGTAGTTCTGAGAGAAATGAGACACTGCCAGTTATGGAGAGAATTCAGATTAACCTTCATGGATTTCTTTGAGTAACGAAAGCCGAGGGGAAGTTTTGGAGATAAACTCATCAGAGCTAAAGAAGGATGATTTACATGCGGAACTAGAAGTTCTACTCGATAACTACTTAGCAGGACAAGAAAAAGAGACAGAGAGAGTCAAAGTGTCCCAAAATGAATCTATGGAAAGAAGTACTTGGCACTCTGCAGGTGAGGAGATGCTTTTTTTTCCAAGTCTATAAAAACGGGCAAATGTTACTTTATAATGAGTTTCAGTGATAAAGTGTTTACTAAAGTTATGTCTACTTGCCTTTCAGACATTATCAGTCTTTTCCTCAGATTAAGGGGAAATCAAAAGTGACAAGCCATTATCTGTTACATAATGTTCCAGGGCCATTTTGGAAGAGAGGGAGGAAGAGCATTAGGAGGACAGATTAAATATAATTAGTTATTAAGCTGCTACCACTGTGTACGTGACTGTGTGATAAACAAACCTTAAGTCACAAACTGATGTTATTCTTTTTCTAGAATGTCATTTGATATCAGAGACAGGCAGAAAATTAAATTTTCTCTCCTTGCAAACCCAAGTCAAGAAACTTAAGTCACTCACCTGAGGCAGCCCGCATTTGAAATAAGGAGCTCGTTCTTCCTGGAGGGCCAGAAACTTGGTGTCCCTGAGGGCAGATGGGAGGGTTCCTGGAACAAAACCCTCTTCAGAACCTTTTGTGCTTATCTCTCCGCCCTGTGGCCCACAATGAGGAGGTAGTCAGGTAGACCCCCCTGGACCCATTCTTTATCTGGTCCCAGAGCTACCGCTAGAAAGAGTGCCCTTCACCTACACCCCCGGCCAGTATCTCTTTTGACAAAATCATCATTGTATATGACCTGGCACAATTCACTCCCAGTCAACATGGGAAGAAAGGGGTAATTATTTTTGAAAGGCAAGTCGTTTATTTACTCCGTCTGCCAAGAGAGTAATCGCTTCCAAATAGATGGATGAGTGGCATTTCCATTACTAATAAGGGAAGGAAGGGAAGGACTAGTTCCGTTCAGGTGAACAAACCCTGTTCAGCATCTCGCCTTCACTTATGTCAACTGCCTCTATAACAGTATTTCTCAGTGGGAGGAGTACTCCACAGGAGCAGTAAAGTAGAACAGATTTTTCATTATGTGGGACTGTACATTTCAGGACAGTTAAGCATCTGTGGACCCACCAACCAAATCCTAGTGTTTTTCTCAGGCATAGTCACAACCCCAAAACCCCTGGACATTTCTAAATACCCCAGAGCGCACTCTGACCCCAGCTGAGAACCGCGGTGAATAATTGGTCTTTTTCAGGGCATCATTGACCCAGAAATTTGGGCTCCTTGCTTGATTTTTAAGTAAATGTAAACTTTCTTGCTTCAAAATACAACCAGAAGCTAGATCAAGTAAAAAATGCAAAGCAAATTTGAAATGCACATGGATAGTCTCTCTCAAGTGAATTGTTAAATTGCAACAAACCTAAATTTGCTGACTTCATTTCCTCCCCCGAAGAGAAAGTTGCAGTCACCCCAAAATTGATTTTATCATCCAAGGTTGTCTCAGAATGCTTTATGTTTTATCATTTTTCCAGCTTTATGAGAGTACAATTGCCAAAGAAATGGTATATATTTAAGAAATTGTAATGCAAATTGCTGTTTTGATATACATATGCATTGTGAAATGATCGACATAATCAAGTTGGTTAATATACCCATCACCTCACGTTGCCATTTTTTGCATAGATTGGGCAAACACTTAAGATCTACCCTTTTAGCAGATTTCAAATATACAACACAGTTTTATTATCTGTAATCAAATTGCTATACATTAGATCTCCAGAACTTGTCCATCCTCTAACTGAAATTTTGTACCCCTTGACCAATGTCTCACCATTTCCCCCAACCCGTAGACCCTGGCAATCACCACTCTGTTCTCCACTTTTATGCGTCTGACTGTTCTAGATTCCACATGTAAGTGAGATCATATGATATCTGTCTTTCTCTGTCTGATTTGTTTCACTTAACATAACGTCCTCCAGTTTCATGTATGTTGCTACAAATATCAGGATTTCCTTTATTTATTTATTTATTTTTTAAATTTTTTTTTAACATTTATTTATTTTTGAGACAGAGAGAGACAGAGCATGAACAGGGGAGGGGCAGAGAGAGAGGGAGACACAGAATCCGAAACAGGCTCCAGGCTCTGAGCTGTCAGCACAGAGCCCGACGCGGGGCTCGAACTCACGGACCGTGAGATCATGACCTGAGCCAAAGTCGGACGCTTAACCAACCAAGCCACCCAGGTGCCCCAGGATTTCCTTTTTTTAAAGCTGATTAATGTTACATTACACACATATACCGCATTTTCTTTATTCATTAATCCCTTGATGGACACAGGTTGTTTCCGTGCCTTGGTTACTGTGACTAATGCTGCCATCAACACGGAAGCACGGACATCTCTTTAAGATACTGATTTCTTTTCCTTTGGATATACACCCAGAATAGACCCTTGTCCCAGGTGATAGGTAACGGTAGTTAGAAGGCTAAACCAGGAGGACCTGAAATGTCAACTGGTAATTGGCTCACTATGAGAGAATCAAGCATCAACTTGGCAGAAACAAGGTGATGGGCTATAGAACTGCAGGAGGAAAACAGTGCAGATCGACAGCTTGCTACCTAGAACATTCTGCACCCGGACCTTTACATGGCTGGCATTTACTCAGCATTCAGATCTCAGCTCAGTGGGAGTTAGGTGGATAGGTTTTCACAGCTTGAGAGACCGTGCATGCCATGGGCTCTAGAGCCAGATTCCCCGGGTCTGAATTCTAGTTTTGCCTTTTACTGCCCAAGCATTCTTGGGAAAGTCATTTAACCTTAGTGGGTCTCACTTCTCTCATCTATGAAATGAGAGTGTTAATAGTAATTAAGAGTTTTAATAGAGCCGTGATAGCTGCATGGATGAAGGTGCATAAAACACACAGAATGGCGACTGAATCATTGTAAGCACTCAGTGAACGTAAACTATTGTAATAGGATGATGATGACATTTTGAAAAGACAACAAGGTGGAGAAGATATGAAACTCCAAGTAAGATATCAGACCAAGGTATCAATATTTTAAGACCTCTTGAGAAGTAGTCTCACAACTCTTGGATATCTTACCCACTTTGAAAATATAAAATAGTGAAAAGAAGGTGCTGAAAACAACATTTGTGAGGATATTCTCTCTGGAGAAAGTTGTGCTGTGAACTCCATCCTTCCCCGTTTGGGGACAGAGAGGAGAGGTGCCCCTACACTGTCAGCCTCAGGTCTGCTGGAAGATCTTTGTATGCAATCCCTTAGACAGGTGCATTGTGGACAAGGTCTGATTTCTACCTGGGAAATTTAAAAGGCAAGAGAGGAGCTGTACTAACTCCTTGGGTGAAAGAACCAGAACTGAGATGCTCAGTTAGCTTTCCCTCACTTTCTCAGAGTTTATTGGGCAAAAGATGCCCATGGACTGGAAGTGGGTCGTGCATCTGGGGAGTGGAGAGCTTCAGGCAAAAACAAATGTGGACCATGAAGAGTTGGTGTCAGAGGAGCCCAGGTGGGAATCTCTGAAGAGTCGTGAAAGCACCCAGGTGATGGCAGCTTTCATCATCTACCAGCACCAAGAAAGGAAAAGCCAAACAGCCAAGGAAGAACTCTCCTATACCTTCAACTCTTCTCATCACTCAAGCCCCACCTCTTGATCGAGGCTCAGCACCAACTGTATGCATGGTGGACAGCTAAGCATGGAGAAGATGAGGAAAGATAAAAAGTGAAAGCCAGCCATCGCCACCTCTATGTCACTCCCTCCAAAGGTGTGGCGTGTAGAAGGGAGAAAATGAATACTGAGTATGGTTTCGAATGAATGCATAAGGATGGGTTTCTATCTAAGAGTAGACATTCTACGTACAGAACTGAGACTGTGTTTGTGACATCATCTGAGAGAGAACAGAAAAGTCCTTCGACCTGTCCAAGAATTCATCCAGAGTCAGAGAAAGATTACTTTCACAGAATAGAATTTCTGAAGGATAGCAGGTGACAAAAACTAATTTGCATTTTGATTACTTCATGAGTCATGCTTATTCAAAATATCCCTTATACTACTTTTATTATTCCCAGACCACCCAATCTAAATTAGTCACTGTGATATGATAGTCCCTGCCTATCATACAATTTTTTGCTTCATAGCACTGATTCAAGATGAAATTATATAGTCACTCATTTGCTTCTTTAGCGCCTTTCACTCTACTCTAGAATGTAGGCTTCAGAGTGGCAAACTTTGTCCATCTACTTCTCCGCTGTAGCAAAAAGCACATAGAATGGGGCCAGATACATCATGCATACTCAATAGTTATGTCTTAAATTAATGAATCCGAACGTGTGGTTAACCTCAATGCCCCTTCAATGCACCCCGTTACTTCAGTTACATTTCCATACCTAATGACTGTGGTTGATTGCTCAAAATCTGAAGACCAAAGGACCCTTTCTCCAATGAACAAAAGGAACTGATAAGAGGCAGAACTCATTCTCTACAAACTAGAGAATGGAGGAAGTAGGGATTGGAAGAAAAAAAGAGGCCCACAGTAAAAATGAGGCAGAGCATCTGAATCAAGAATAAGGCAAACAGAGAGTTATAGTCAGAGCATGCAGATGCCTGGGTCTCTACTCCCACCTTCTACGTCACCTCCCGGCTTCAATTCAGTTCTCCTCCCCATAAGCTTCCATCCAGCAAAGCCTGAAAGCCTACCTCACATGTATTATTTCTAAAGAGGAAAAAACATAATTAGCAAGGCCCTAAAGAATTCAAAGGCGAGCAGGACATCTGATTCAAGAAAAAAGGAGAAAATTAGAACCTGTAGACAAAAGACCATATAAAAAAACTTACAGTTCAAAAAGGAAATCGGGGCGCCTGGGTGGCTCAGTTGGTTGAGCGTCTGACTCTTGATTTCGGCTCAGGTCATGATCCCAGGGTCGTGGGATCGAGCCCCGCATCAGGCTCTGCAATGAGCATGGAGCCTGCTTAAGATTCTCTCTCTCCCTCTGCCCCTCTTGTCAGCTTGTGCTCTCTCTCTCTCTCTCTCAAATAAATAAAATGAAAATTCATTCATTCATTCATTCATTCATTCATTAAAAAAAGGAACTCAGTCAACATATGTCATTCTTCTGATCCTCTGATGCACTTAAAAAAAAAAAATAGGAGTTAAGTTGCCCTTGATGCTGAAGGGACATTTTCCCTGAAGAGATTCAGGCTTGGTGGTCAGGTTCAATTACAGTTCTTGCAGTGAATGTTTACGTCACTATAATACTGTAGATGTGTGTTGGTTTTCAATCTTTCAAGTTGCCAGACAAAGCAAAGAAGCCTTAGTTATAGTTACGGAAACGAACGAAAATGTAAACAGTGTCCCGAGAGAAGTTGGAAGGTGATGAAGGACAAGGCAGAAGTGAGATAGGAGGGGCTAATTTCATCCCAAAGAGCCGGGAGGGAGCCAGTAATGTTGAAAGGGATGGATCAAGAGATAGTTTACCTTTATTATCCTAGATGACAAATTATGTATATGCAGTATATAAATATAAAATATACATACATAAAATAACTGTTATATATACGGAACACATTGGATAAGGAGAGAAAAAAGGAAAAGACAGTGCAAGTATTATACATAATCTAAATTCGTCTCCTGTAGTGGGAAGTCAGTAGATAATGTTTAAATGTGACGAATCAACAAAATGCCAGGATAAACATATCATTTAGTGTGACAAAGGTAACCTCATCCACAACAAATATGAGGTCTGAAAATGAGTGTTTGGGCACGTGGGAAAAGTCTTTGACTTTGACTTTCATCTCCCTATACTGCTTGAATTTATAATATCATGAGCATCTGTTGCCTCAACAATTATATATATATTTTTTAATTTCAGATCCAATCACTGAATACAAAAGCTGCATTGTATGAAATTATAAAAAAGGATGTAAATCACAACATTGGAAGATTACCCAGATGAAAAAAGAATAGGAAAATGAAATAAATACCTATTTAAATACCTATAAAAAAACCTATTTAAATGCATATTAAATTAATACATTCAAACATAGATGAAAATAAAATTAAAGGAAATGATGCCACTGCATATCAGTCTTCTTTGAAATAATAAATTTTTCAAATGGTAATAAGTGTTTAATATAAGACAGACAGACAGGATTTTAATTTCATAAATGTTGAAAACGTTAAACAGCACTAGTATTCTGAATAATAATATGAACATTTGTACTAAAAATGACAAAAACAAACGGTTTTCTTCTCCTGTGTGAATCTGGTGGGAATTACACTACAAGAAAGTAAGACAGAATAATAAAAACTAATACTAAGTATTTAATTTGTTGCAAAATTTTAGTAAAGGCATACATGGTATAATAAACTATGTTTTTAATGGCCCTAAAAATACACTACATTCTGTGATAATACTTAGGACAAATATGTTTACATATGGAATTTTAGATTTAGCATAAAAAAATAAAAGCAAAGTATTATAGAAAAAAATTCTGTGCCCATAAACATGAAATAAAAGTAATTTTTTGCTACTTCCTAATATAAATAGAATCTGAAAAGTAATATAAATAGCAAGTAAATCACCAGAATTGTAACAAAATCAGTACAGCCAAAAGAAATCTTTTGGGCATCTGAAGTCCAGCACTACCACTGAGTAGTTATTTAACAATTGAACAGACTATGTGTATTAACTTTTCTAATTTTCTAATAAATTTTCTAATTTATAAAACATTGCTCAAAGCCCATTTTAAGTCAATGGCTCTGAAATACAGATACTAGCCTTGAAAAGCCCTTTGAAGCTATAATTAACCTAAAGTACTTAGAAATGTTAATTCTAGGAGCAGTCATTGATTGCCTTTGTTTTGGACACTAGCAAGGTGCAGAAGAAAAATCCAAATCAAAGCATCCTGAGATGGTTCTGATAATTGGGTTTGAGTAATCCCAGAGGTGAATTAGGTTAAAAAAACAAAAACAAAAACAAAAACAAAACTAGTACTGATGTAATTTTTTTAGATGTAATGAAAATGACCACAGTGTTCGAAGAGTCTATAAGAAATTAAAACTTACGGAAAACAATACAAATATAAATCCCCAGTGTAAGTATACCCGAGTATATAAAAATACGAATGAAAAGTCCCACCACAAGAAAGAAAGGTGTCTGATGAGAGAGAGAGCAATTTCTGTTATCAAATCTCACTTCCTCCTCTAGAATCAGTCTGGATTTAAGGATCCTTAGGACAACAACATGGTCAAGGTGGCCTGGAGAATGCTCTCGCTCTCTCCCTGGACAGTAAGTTCTTTCCCCATTGCTCATAACTGAGCTCCTGCCTTTAAAATCAATTGAATATTTATCTTAGTAGTGGGTTTTCTTTCATTCACTTATTCACTCATATACTTATTCATTCAACATTCTTTGATTGCCTGGCACTGTGCTGGTTAAGGGTAAAGACAACGGTTAAGGGTGGGGGGCAGTCTTTTCTCCCACAGAGATAATAGACAAAAGTTAACAATTTGATAGAGAAAAGGAAATACGGGGCTCCTTCATCATAGGTGTCCAGATATCAAATTTTGATGGCGCCATCTCCAGTTTTTTGATAGAGAGGTGATGGATGTCTCAGGAAAATAGGACCCAAATTATTCATAGGGCTGGTTCCAATGTCAACAACACAAATCAATTGTCCTTGGGTTGCTGAAGACAAGAGTAACAGCCATACTGCTCACACTTTTAATCGAACAAACTGTACCCACTAAAGTTTCAGAAGGATAAACAAAGGAAGCTTTAAGACAGATACTGACGTTTTCCAGTCAAAAAAGAAAAGTCACTTGAATATAACTGACATTTAGTCATAAGAATCATCTCCTTAGCTTTACAGGTTAATTAAATCTGGAATGAGATGTTTTGAGTTTGTTTGTTTTTTTTTCCCCCAAGCAACATCAACAAAGCTGAGACATAAATTATAAATTCAAAGCATATTAAAGATAAAGAAATGGACTCAGGCTCAAAGAGCCAGACAGAACTGAAGATTACAACTCAAGGTAACAGAAAGGTTAGAACATGACCCTGGGTCCTCTAACCTCAGGCATTCTGTTATTTTTGCTGTAGTTTTTCCCACCTTAACTCACCTCCTCGAGGAAGGGCTACTCTGATCTGAAGACAGGAGAATGTAAATATACCTTTTGTTCTTACTTTCTTGTTTGTCAAAGATAAATTTCTCATCCCCAAGAGTCATCTCTTTGTTTACTTTCATGCACAAAGGGGGACAAAGACAAAGGGGAAAAAAGACAAGACTCTTGCGTCTTATAAGGAGAAAGCCAATAATATATTTTCCAAAGTTACAATTAATCATTTGGATACCCTTATCCATGACCATCAATTGCTATGAGGGGCCTTTAGAAACCGAGGTCTACATTCTGCACTCAATATACTAAAATTTTATGTCCAGATGTCTCAAAAGAGTTCTTTTTTTTTAACAGAAAACCTTCAAGTCCATGTTCATAATTACCAAAGGCACAACAGAATTTCAGTCATGTAAATCTTTTCAGTATGCAACTTTACCCAAAATGTTTCTTACAATTGGCCCTTTGAATGTGAATTTCAGAGTTCTTTTCTTCACCGAAACTGCTCATTGTGAAGGACCACAGGCCTTCAGGCAAGATAATTTGTCAGCACCAAATACAAAAGTGTAAGACCAAAGAAATCTTAGATTTCACATGTAAAAAAAAAAAAAAAAAAAAATACAGGCACTATTTACATTTTTATACAGGAAAGAGGAGATCTATAATTTTCTACCCCAAGAATCATTTGGGATTTATGGCTATGTAATTTTCAGGAATATTTGAAAAACATGCTCAGAACAGAAGAAAAGCAAGGAAGCACTTGCATAAACTTTAGCATTTATGACCTCAGAGCTACCACTGTTCATCCATGCATTCAGTACATGTTTGTTAAACACACACTGTGTGCCAGGTAGAGTTCTAGGAGGTTGGGAGACGTCAGTGCACAAAAATCCCGGCCCTCGTGGAATCTCATTGGGGTAAGTGGGAAGGCATACAATAAAAATAATAAGCCTGATAAGTGAGTTATACTCTATCATATGTGAGAAGACGATTCATGTTATTCAAAAAGGAAGAGCCAAGCAGAGTAAATGGTGTCAGGAGTGCAGGGGTCAGAGCAGTTTGTAGTGTTAAAGAGAGTGGTCAGAGGATGCCCGGGTGGCTCAGCAGGTTAAGTGTGAGACCTCAGCTCAAGTCATGATCTCACGGTTCGTGGGTTCGAGCCCCGAGTCGGGCTCTGTGCTGACGGCTCGCAGCCTGGAGCCTGCTTCGGCTTCTGTGTCTCCCTCTCTCTGCCCCTCCCCACTAGTGCTCCGTCTCTCTCTCTCTCTCAAAAAAACTAACTAAACAAACAAACATAAAAAAGAGAGAGAGAGTGTGGTTGGGACAGGCTTATTGAGAAAGGCAGATACTGGCAGGCTTGCGGGAGTTGTGCAGTTGAGCAGAAAGCATGTCTAGGCGAAGAGCATTGAGAGGGCAGAACAAATCTGAGCATCGGGAAGGTGACCCAGCAGAAAAGCAGAAAGAGAGGCAGCTGGGAGATAACATCAGATCTTGTGACTTTGGCTTTTGCTCTGAGCGAGACGGGGTTTTGAGGAGAGACGTGTCGTGGACTGACTTGCATGTTCAGAGGGTCGCTCTGCTGCTGGGCTGAAGAGAGTCTGGAGGAGAAAAAGGAAAGTCGAAGAGAGATAACTTTGGAGGCTCTTTCCATGACCCAGGTGAGAGATAGAGGCCCAGAATGAGAGTGGTTACCGTGCATTGGTAAGAAATGCTTGGGTTCTGGATATAAATTAAAGGATTTCTGATGAAACGAATGGTGGAATATGAGAAAAAGAAGAGTCTAAGAGGACGTTTCTTATAGGTTGACTGGAGGAATCAAACTGCCATCAGTTGAGTTTGGGAAGGCTGTGGGTGGAACATAACCATCAAGAGTGAGTTTCACACAAGCTGAGTATGAGAGGTCTCCTAGACCCCCAAATAAAAATACCAAGTAGATGAGGAGGTAGTGGGGCAGACAAGTCTAGAATTTAGGAAAGAATCCCGGGCTAGGGGTTCACATTTAAAAGTCATTAGTATATAGACGTTATTTGGATGTATATGGATGTTATAGAGATCCAAATGCAATGGATCTAAATAAAATCGCCAAGGAAGCAAGCAAACAGAGAAGAGAAGAGGGAGGACCAAGGTCCGAACTCTAGGGTCCTCCGACATCAAAGAGGAGAAAGCCACAAAGGGAACTAAGAAGGAGCAGCCACTGCGAGTCCAACAAAGACTCGCCACATGAACAGGTGTATCAAGGTGGAAGGAGGGACCAAATGCTGCCAACGGGAAGCAGCGCTGGGCGTGACCATTAGAATTAACAACAGGTAGGTCATTTGGTGGCCCAACTGAGGGCAGTTGTGGTGGAATTTGTGGAAATGAAAGCCTGATGGCGTGGTTTAACAACGGATGGGAAGAGAGAAATGAAAAACAATGAGTTTTGTACAAAAGAGAGTAAAATAAGGCAGGCGCTGATGGAGGAAGCGACGCCAGAGAAGATTTGGTTTTGTGTACGATGCAAGAAATAACAGTACGTTTCAATGCTGGTGGGAACGGTCCAGTCAAGACAGGGGCAAATGATGCATAGGCGGAAAGAATAAAGAATTGCTAGAGCAATATCCTTGCGTAGGCAAAAGGGGATGAGAGCTTGCAAACAAGTGAAGCAACGAGCTTTGGACAGAAGCAACGATGCTTTGCATAGGAATAGGCAAGAAAGTGGAGTATCCAGATGCAGAAGTTGGTAGGGAGGTAACTGGGATGTGGTCTTCTTCTAGGAATTCTCTTCTGATTGCTTCAAGCTTCAAAGAGAAGTGAAGCTTAATCCCCCCCGAGAATGAGAACAGAGAAGCAAAGCAGAGGAGGCAGGAAAGAGTCTTTCCGGATGAGCAGGGCAGACGGGAACTGGGGGTGGATATTTCAATGGCCTACGCACATCAAGTATCCACTTGAGATGTATGGTCATAATTTCAAGTGAGTCAAGGCAGCACAGTTCTGTGTTTTTCTCCAGAGAGATTCAGTTGCATGGGTACTGGTGCAGAAAGGCAGAAACACTGTATTTATCCAGGCTTGGGGCTTTTCCAAGCAAGTAAGAAGCCAGAGAAAGGCAAGGGGATTGATGGTGAATGCCCCCGAGTAATTACGATGATGGACCATGAAATTGAAGCCTAAGAACCAGAAGCAATCAAAAACCATGCACTCTGCCTGCCCTTATGCTTCTGTCTTCCCACAGGTTCTGAAGGACAAGACCATGTTTTCTACATTGTCTATAACTCTTTACGGCAACTAGATTTGTATCCGAGATGACTACTCAGTTAATATGTATTGATTGTCTAGTCACTTCTGAGTGTGAAAATGCAGCAGGTTCTCCAATCTTCAGTGATCCTTCCAGAGTCAAGCCCCACTGGATTTGACAGATGGTCTATAAGTTCTATATTTGAAACACCGTATGTCACGTACCAAAGTTCTATACAAACTTAGCTTTAAGTTTTAGGTTTGGGTGATAATGTGGTTGATAGCACCTGTGCCTTAAAATCTGTCATCCAGAAGCTTCTATTTTCTCTTCCCTGCATATTTATCACCTCAACCAGATGCTCCCGAACCCAGGCACAACTGCTGAAATTGATAACATACCATTCCAGTTGCATTCCAAATCCTAAGTGCAGACACTATCAATCCTGTTAAAAAGATATGAAGACTAAAGCACTGTGACATTTTTATCCCAGGTCACTCAGTATTGCAGTCATGACTTGAAACCTAAAGTTCTCCAGATCTTAATTTGGGATTTTCATTAATTTCATTCATTAATTTGTGAAAATAGTATTTTTGGTATGTATCTCTCTAGGATATGGATCAACTTGTTCTTTGGAGGACAAGTCACACAGCCAATGACTCAGGTAAGAAATTGCCCCATTACAGATGCCCCATCACTTTAATCAACTTCTTTTCCCCCAGTGTTCCAGCAAGCATGCTCACCTTTTTCCCCTTTGACTTCTATTTTGAAAGCTGAAATATCTTCCTCTGTGAAGAAAAAGTTGGGCACGGATGCAACGAAATCATGTTGTACGATCCAGCAAATAGTTTTCACTTAAAGGCAAATGTTCTATTTTGTACAAGACTCCTCATAATTAGTAATAGAGTAACATGAACAGGAGGGCATCACATACACTGTGCTAGGCTCTGAAGATAGGAAGGCAAAGAAAATCGACACAGCTGTTATCTTCAAAGATTTATAGTCAGCGGAAGGGACAAATATGTAATTATAATGGACTTCCTAGGCCAAACCTATGCAAAGAACCCCTGGACTTTATTGGACACTGTCAACAAATGTGGGGTTTTTTTTTTTCTAAATTAAAAAAAAATGCTACCAAATAAAAGGTTGAAAGTAAGACTTCAGTTCAGAACTGGGAGTCCTGGTAATGAACCCATTGATCTGTTGTTCTGCCTGTGGAGATATAGATCCTTGTAATTAACATAAGGCTCGTCTCAAACACCTTAATTCTTCTAGCATGACATCCAAGGTTACTCCTTCACAATATTGGCCTAATTTCTACATTTGCTAATTACTTCTTTCCAAGGATCTCCACTTGTCAGGATCTGTTACTGCATCCTGGGCCAGAGTCGCATCCATATCTAAATGAAACAACCAGTTTTTACGCATACAAATGATCAGACCCTCAGAATACTCATTCCCATACAGAAAGGTGGAAATAAACTCAGCTGTATACAAAATTTAAGTAGGGTTTATTGTATATGGTGTGTGAGTGGCTACCTATTTATACATTTATAAGTTTCATTGAGCCTCCTCCTTTTCTGTCATCAATCAATTTTGACATGTTTTAAATTGGAAAGATGCCTTTTTGTTCCATTGTCAGAGATAAAGCTTCAAGGGCAAATACAGGAGTCCTTCCTCTCCCAGTCTCGATTCAGTTTTGTTTAGAGATGTCCCTGAACAAATGAATTCAATTTTTTTTAACATCTATTGAATGCCTACTGTGCATGAGACATAAGGGTTACGGGCGCCTGGGTAGCTCATTCAGTTGAACATCCAACTCTTGATTTCAGCTCAGGTTATGATCCCAGGATCGTGAGATGGAACCCCATGTTGGGCTCCGTGATGAGCATGGAACCTGCTTAAAATTCTCTCTCTCTTTCCCTCTGCCCCTCTCCCTCTCTCTTTATCTCTGAAATAAATTTAAAAAGGGCATCTGGGTGACTCAGTCAGTTAAGCATTCAACTTTGAGTCAGGTCATGATCTCACAGTTCATAAGTTCAAGCCCCATGTTGGGCTCTGTGCTGACAGCTCAGAGCCTGGAGCCTGCTTTGAGTGTTGTGTCTCCCTCTCTCTCTACCCCTCGCCCCCCCCCCCCCCACTTTCTTTCTCTCTCTCTCTCAAAAATAAATAACCGTTAAAAAAAATAAAATAAATTTTTTTAAAAAAGACATAGTGTTTAACTATGAGCCGTCAAAGAAACCAATTTGGTGAATCAAATGAATATTCAACACCTCATAATATACTCACCAATCCCACAGAGAACTTAAAAGCAACAAAAGTCGCTTCCCTAATGCTATCTGTGATTGGCAAGAACAATCTCACTTCTTCGGAACCCAATTCCTGCCATGGTGCCATGGAAATGAATGAGGAAAAAAGCGCCCGAAAATTGGCATTTGGTACCTTTTCGTGATCATACATCCTTTTTCAGGTTGATGTTTTATGCTCAGAAAAGTTTAAAGTTTTCATTTAAAAAAGCTAGATGAACTGCCTAGAAATTTTCATGAAGGTTTTCCACTCCTTGGTTGGGAAGAAACTCAGATGCCATGAGCGGACACGGGAAAAGAGAAACGGAAACGTTCTAAAACATACCAAGTCGTGATATTTGCTACTTGTTAGTTCCCCCCGTTTTAAACAGGAACACTGGCATTTTGTTTCCAGTAGCTCAATTCCTCGTCTATGGCTGATGAAACCCCAGAGGAAAGTCAGAAAATCAAAGCCTGGGCAACTGTTCTCGTACCTAACGCATCCCCGGAGAGGGCATTTAGTCACCCCAGAATGTGAAGGCAGAAGAAATCCGTTCTTTACCACTGTTGACAAATGGATCTTCTAAGTTGCCCTGTCTTCGTTTGAAGCCAGCATCTAGTAATTAACCCTTCCATCTGGCAGTGTCTTTTCCCCACTTCTCTAGTCAAGAGACATTTCACATTCCTAATAGCTGTGACTTCAGCAGCCTCCTGCTAATGATACTTTGTGTTTCCGTTCCCATTTGCTAAAATGCTTTCCTCTAATTTAGTGACCTGAGCAGGGATATTAGGAAAAGTGGAAAACAATCATTCAGAAACTCATTAAAATATCTCAGTGCAAAATGAGAGTGGCACGCGTGGGGAGAATGAAAACACCGGGAAGGGATAATAAAGACCTCAGAGTCATTACTGGGGCTGCCGGTCCGGTTTTAGTCAATCACAGACTTTGGAAAAAGAAAAAAAGTCCACGCAGAGTTTAAAACCAGGAGGGGCTACTAAAACGAAGTGTGAAAATAACCTTGCACCATCCTGGCGATATGCTCTGTCTACCAGGAAATAGTCTTCATAAAGCAATCCAGCCCCATCTTTAGGAATTCAAATGTTGCTAATGTGAAAATTAAAATCGACTTCTGCTTTTTTTTTTTTTTTCTGGAAAGCATTCTGATGGAGATATACAACAACAGCGTCCCCAGAAATGGGTCTACCTGGAGTTTTAATGTAAGCAAGCTGTTGATATTTATTGAGGCAGTTTACTTTCCCTAGTGAGAATAACGAGACTATGAATTAAGAGAGGGGATTTTTATATCACAAAAACCACTTATTGTTTGATTTTAACTCAATCAGTTTTCCTATGGGTACTTTGATGTTCCCATCCATAAAAAGGGCACTTAACCACTTAGATTGCCATATTAGAAGGTAACAAATTCTTTTTTAACCAAAAAAAAAAAAGAAAAATCAAGGTGGGTTTTTTTTTAGCTTTATTGAGGCGCAGTTGACAAAACTGTAAGATATTTAAGCGTGCATTGTGCTGATTTGATGTCTGTATACATTTTGGAGGATTCCCACCTTCTAGTTAATTAATAAATCCATCACCGCATACATTTATCTTTTTTTTTTTTTTTTTTTTTTGGTGAGAACGTTTAAATTCTATTCTCGGAGCAAATTTCAATTATACAATATAGGGTAATTCACTATAGTCACCGTGTTTTACATTACGTCCTCAGAATTTATTCATCTTATACCTACAAGTTTATACCCTCTTACCAATCTCTCCCCATTTCCCTTACCATCCAACTACTTTCTACACTTTCTGGGAGTCTGATCTTCTTCTTTTCTTTCAAGAATCCACAGAGAAATGACATCACGCAGTCCTTGTCTGCCTCCGTCTGATTAATCTCACTTCGCATAATGCCCTCATGCCCCATCCATGCTATCACAAATGACAGGGTTTCACCTTCTTTCTCATGGCTGAATGAGATCTCATCGTACATACTTGTCACTCTTCCTTATCCATTCATCTGTTAGTAGACACTTAATTTGTCTCCAAGTCTTGGCTATTGTAAATAATGCGGCAGTGAACATGGGGTGCAGACATCTCTTCAATCTCCTATTGTCATTTCCTTTGGATATATACCCAGAAGGAAGACTGCTTGATCATATAGCAAATTCTTTAAAGTAAAGGCCATTGCCCTTAAGATCTCAGGTCTTTCCAAAAAAGACTTCCCTGACTACCACACCCCATCCCCTAAGAACCCCAATGTCCACGCACAATCCATTCCTAGAACGTCACGCACTTCCTTCATGGTTTGTCATTCTGTATGTACGTACTGATTGCATCCTTCTAGTTTATACCTTCACGAGGGCAGAAACTATGCACTTTGTCCACTGTTGTGTCCCCATGCACATTCCCGACACCATGTCTGGCACGTGGTAGGGTGTCCATAAATAGTGAATTAAATAAAAGTTTTAAATCTTAGAGCTGGAGAGAAGGATGTTTAGAGCTCTGATAAGTGATCAAAGGACCAATTCTTTCTTTTCTTATTCTCTATTAAAACACTGTCCAGAATCCTACAGATCAACCCAACCCTGTCACATGACCTTCCCAAGCAGTTACATCTGGGGCTCCTGAGCTGGCATTGCCTGCCTACATCCTACGGGACTCACTAGTTACTACTGTCTTTACAAAAACCAACACTCATGAATTTTAATTCTGACAAGGCCTTCTTTTACTTATCCTAAAATGAAAATAAGCAGCTCTAATAAACCCATACAAATCTGTCTTCCAACTTTTTAGATGTACATTGTACTTATCCGTTCCAGTTCCTGCCTTTTGTTCCTGTGATAAATAGACACATGCATACATAATTTTTAACCATGTGGATTTAATAGATAATATGTCTAAAAGAACATAGTTCTATTTATTCAGTCAAATATACTGAAGGAGATGACTCATTTTTTCAGCAAATTCAAAAATGAGATGATAAGGTTTTAAATTCCTATTTACTTGGTATAAAAAAATATTCAGATTACCAATTGATCATTTTTCTAGATAACATAGCCCACTTGATATATTTTCATAATACTGAAATAGGGTGATTATTTTGGCATTATCTGGAAAAAAATGTTTTTTTCTTTGTACCCAGACAACTTGTCTAATGGCATAGTTGTATACTACATATTTCCTTTTCTCAGTGATGTTGGCTCTGATAAATCTCTTTCAGTCTTCATCTTTAAACAGAGGACCTCACATGGTTGGTCGCTAGTCATTCATTTGTTTAATCCTTCATCCAGCCAACTTTTTTTTCTAAGTTTTTTTTTTTTTTAGTTTTTTAAATGCTTATTTTATTTTTGAGAGAGAAAGACACAGAGCGTGAGCAAGGGAGGGGCAGAGAGAGAGGGAGACACAGAGTCCGAAGCAGGCTCTAGGCTCTGAGCTGTCAGCACAGAACCCGACACGGGACTAGAACTCATGAACCACGAGATCATGACCTGAGCCAAAACCAAGAGTCCGATGCTTAACTGACTGAGCCACCCAGGTGCCCCTCTCCAGCCAGCTTTTATTGATCATCTAGAAACTACCAGGAACAGTGCTAATATTCTGTGGGCTCAGAGAACCCCTTCATGGAAGCCGAGTCCCCCTCTGACCAGACCATCTCCACTTTTTATCTGTTTCATATAGAATCTGAGTGCTTCCAAATTATCCAGACTTTTAAGCACACCCTTTTCTTAACATAAAAATAAATTGGGCCACACTTCAATCTTGTGAACAGGAAAATAGTCATTTTTTAAATATTTCTGGGACTTCTCTGGGAGTGCTTACGTGTCATAGTTGATGCCTTGTCTCCTCAGAATGCAACTGGCTATTCCTTTGTCTCCCTAATCACTCCTGGATGGAGCCCTCCTGCTTCTCCATGAGCTGTCCTCTCCATGAGCAGCCATCCACCTGGGAGCAGGGGTGGGGAGAACACAGTAGGCTTCCTGCGTTTTTCCAGGCAGCTTGCAAAGAAGACAGGCATTAGATTATAAAGTTGATCAGCTTTCCTGAAATCTGAGTGCATCTTAAGGGAATGAAATCATAGAAAAGGCAAACAAACCTCCAAAGCACTACCATTGCTTCTAAAGTTGGGGAGGTTTCAGCCTCACAAACCCTCTCATTTCCAGGTCCTTGGCCTTTTCCAACCAGAAGCTGAAAAACCAGTTAACTACATTTTGAGGTGCCTCAAACCAAGAAAACTACCTTTTTGTTTCATTATGATTCTGTCCGTCCTCACTTCTTCCCTCCAGGCCGTGCTTAGACTTTGCCTTCACATAATCTATTAATTATTTCTTCAAACAAAAGAATATTCCATCTCCTAGGATAGATTCTGACACAATCCTTAAAATGTAGAAACACTTGTAGTCAACATCTTGCTACAGTATCTGTTGTTTCCCTCTACTGTCTATATCTACCCTATTCTACCATGATTTTGTTTAAACAAAAGATTTGTCATAGAAAAACACAAAAACAAACCAGCAAAAACCAAAATGGTTCAACAGGAGTCATCGAAGTTTTCGGAACAAAGGAAGTAGACCAGAACTGCGGAAGATTAACTTGCCAGAGGGGCCTTGCCCTGAAAAACAGTTTCTTTTTGAGACAACATAACATTTTCATTTCTGGATGCTTTTAAGGTCCCTCCTGCTAATACTTTTCATTGTTTCTAAAACACTAGCAGTGCAAACTCTTTCTTAGGTTTATTCCAATACAGTGTTCCCTTGAGGACTGGTATACAATGAACACCTAACATGAAGCAAGGTCAGCTCTATTTAGTTGCACTGCTCTGTCCTAAATTAAGGATTTATTTCTTCAACAGAATTCTATGAGACCGAGAATATTTGTTCCTGTCCCTTCCCTAGAGATCTTCCTCCAGATGGCCACTTAGTCCTAATTAATAGGAAGAAAAGAAATGCGGGTTTTATTCGTATGCAAAGTTATTTCCCTTAAACTCCCCTCTTTATCACTCTACCTATAAAATGTCAAAGCACCTGAACAGAAAGCCAAAGCTACAATCACTTGGATATGTGGCCTATATACATTTTATGTAAGTGGTGGACGACCGACTGCTCTTCACCTTTTGCCTGGATATTCTGAGATCTTGCTAGTATCAAACGAAATCTCAATTCATCCAATGAAATCGAAACGTAGCCATTCTTATTAGGCCTGCCAAGCTGCCTTAATTTTCTCAGTGTGAGTGAAAACAGACCAAGGAACTGATATAAAAGCATTTAGTAATTTTGGATGTGAAGCCTTGTATTCCTGATATTTATTCTCTTTGAAAATGAAGTTAATATTTCTGTGAATATGAAAAGTATGTATGCTAATTGTAGATAGAGTAGCAAATATAACAACATAAAAAGAAAATAAGAATCAGCCATGATCCCACAACCCCAGAGAGAGTCGGCATTATAGTTTAGTACATTTCCTTCCCATCTGCAAATGTGTGCGTGTATATGAACACGTATACTAGAGGGTAACATTGGCTGCACGTTGACGTTGTCTTTAAACTTCCTTAACTATCAGTCTTTTGTGATATTTGATTTTTTTTGAAGTTTATTTATTTATTTTGAGAGGGAGAGCATGAGTGGAGTAAGGGCAGAGAGAGAGGGGGAGAGAGAATCCCAAGCCGGTTCTGCACTGATGGGGGGGACTCAACCCCATGAACCATGAGATCATGACCTGAGCGGAGATCAAGAGTCAGATGCTTAACCGACTGACCATCTAGGTGACCCCATGATATTTTAAAGCCTTGAATATTCCCCAACTCGCAACCATCAGATGAGCAAGAAACTACTGAAGAGCTACTGAGTTTCATCAAGGTCCTCAAAGCTTAAGTCCAGCCTGAGCCCAGGTAGTCGTTTCCCCTGGACGTGGCTGGATGCTGCAGGAGGGCCCGTCAGAAGCCGGAGAAAAACTCATCCCAAGATGTGAGTCAGAGACCTGGTCTCTGTGGGGCCTCAGGCTTTGGAGGGGAGATGCCATTCTGACATCAGCAGGGAGTCTCTGGCTCAGGTCGCCTTCTAGTTCATGTCTCCTCGATCTGTACTCAGCATCCCAGGAAGCGGGTAGGACTGGAGGCCAAAGCAAATGCAATACTGTTCACGAGGAGTGCCATCAGACATCGGGTCCTCTGCCTGGGGACTGGGGGAAGATCTTACAGTATAGGTGGGCAGATCTACTTCTGCACCGAACCCAGCACGGCTTTGGCTCACCGAGGCTCCAGAAAAGGCTTCTGCGCTTTGGCCCGCGAGGGCCTCTCACGAACCTCCAGTGGATCTGCCTCAAGACCATGACAGCTCAAATAGAGGCATTGCAGGCAGTAGCTATGCGCTCAAGGCCGTTTTAAAGACAATGAAAACTTTGTCAGTGGTTTCCACTCACAGGCTGAATTAGGAGAGGAAGGAAATCACAGTCAGCGCAGAGTAGCTTATTAATTAGCAAATGTGAGATAAGCAGGGGATGGGTGTTAGGGAGTAATGGATAGAGACAGCCCTTCAGAAAGAAGTCCATTAACAAATAGAAATAAGAAACATGAACTCTATCCATAAGAAGGCAACTCCCTTAGCCCAAAGAAGCTCTTTTCTGGAATTCACTCAGCTCATACCAGCTACACAAAATTTTACTCCTGACAACCCAGCAAATATTCTTTTCTGTCTTCAATAGGTAAAGAAATAAATGGTTACGGCATCCTCCACATATTTGTCGTGTTACTTAAAGGCTATGAAAGGTCTTTAATCTGTATGAAATAAATCCAACTATTTTTGCTTTTTCTAAAGCCAATCCCTAAGCCATTTCTTCTGGAATGAATTTAAACGTCCTTGGCTCTGAAGTCTAGCCACGGGAGAGGCACTAGACGAGAGTCAGAGTGAGGTTTCCTTCTGTCCCTCCCACGAGGGAGTTAATTGTTTTACCCTGTAGAGCCAGAAAGAGAACATAGCAGAATGTATCCAAAATAAACCCATTTGCCAATTCCTCTTTTTTAAAGACAAGTACCGCTTGCTCCAACCCTGAGCAAATAAAGAGGCAGAAGGACGAATGTTCCTTCAGTCATTTGAGTCATCTGTGAATTAAATGGTTGTGAAATAGTAAGTAAGGAGCACGCATTAAATGACGAACAGCATGAATTGAACATTTGTACGATGACTGTACCCACAGGCTATAGTTGTCTCATCACAGACAATGTTGGTTGAACTTCTGTGCAAGATAAACAATGCAAATTCACTCTTCATGGGCGAGAAAACGTCTGAGGCTGAGTCAGTCAACCTGCCAGGATATGACAATGATGTTGATGATGTTGATGATAACGATGATGATGATGATGGTAACATACTCACCAAGGACACTCTGTGTCAGGCACTCTTCTAAATGCTTTGTTTAAGGAACTCATTCAATCTTCCTAACAACGCTGTGAAGTAAGTGATACTATTACCTCCATCTTACAGATAAGTGAAGTAAGGCGTGGAGAGGTTAAAGAAACTTGTCAAGGCAATACAAGTGATGGAACTGGACTTCAAACCCAGAAATCTGATGTTAAGGTTAGCCACGTGCCAACATCTAGATCAAAAGTGAGTTCAATCTGTTACCTTGGCATGGTTGATTTTTCACAACTCTCAAGTTGCTTCAGCGAACTGAATTGTTTGCTTTTCAGCTAAGCCACGGAATGAAAATGAATAAAGTCGTTACATCAAAGACAAACTACAAAAGTTAAATAGATTTTGCAAATTGGATCATTTTTCATTTCTCGATAACCGAAGTTTGGTTAAATAACCATGTAAGAGTAGGAGATTCAGCCATCTGCGTTATGTATCACACGGCTCGGTGTTTACGGGAATGAGATTTATGTTGTGAACAGTTCCATTTTCCATAACAAGGGAAAAAAGGGAGAGGCTTGAATTAGCCACATGTCAGGTCTTTGGAACAAAAATCCATTTTTGATTTCCTTGTTGAGAATTAAGTCTGCGTCAGGCAAGGCCTACTTTTTCCCTTCCTTCTTGTTTCCCATTAGTTCTTGGGGGCCCTTGGGGGAAGTGTCTGTGTTTTTAAGCAGCCAAGTGCTTATGCGTACAAGCACCTTACCATCCTGCTCCTTCCTTTCCACCTCTCCCATCCTCAAATCCTTCCAGACTTACCTTCCATGGCCAGGTCTCTATAACACAGTTGCCTTTCCTATGAGAAAGTAGCAATTGAAATATTCAGCCTTTTTCTCTTCCTAAACAAATTGTACTAACAACTGTCATCAATTACATTATTAAAAGTGAACTCAATTTATCCCACAATCCAAAGTCTACAAAGAAGTCACTCTACTTAGAAGACTTGGCCACAGGAATGGGCATGTTGTTCGTGCTTTGGGGGACAGAGGCCATGTTATTCCCTGTATCTACACATCTGGAATTCGCAAAGATGTTGATTAGATGTAACTGACCTGAAACATGAAGACCAAAGCTGATAAACAGATAAGGTTTTCTGTGCTGCCAAACTTGAACCTAGTCACCAGATATGTCCTGTTATGATGGCCAGTTCTGGAGAAGCTTGATATTTACAACTAGAGAAAGAGAGGGAGAGAGAAAGAAAATTGGGGTAGATGGGGATGGGATGGGATGGTTGTGGAATCGCAGACAGGTGATAAACACGAAAAAGAGCTGAACCAGAGCAGAGGAAACTAAGAACATATGGAGGTTCAGGGACACTGGAGGAAGTGACACCAGAAATAAGCTCGTGCCAGATGTGACTCTTTTTCATTCTGTCTTAGTCCATTTGGGCTGTTATGACAAATATACCATAGGCTGGCTGGCTTAAACGACAAACATTTATTTCTGTGGAGGCTGGGAGATCCAACATAAAGATGCTGACAGATTTGGAGTCTGATGTGGCCCCCTTCCTGGTTTGTAGATGGCCGTCTTCTCGCTATGTCCTCCCATATGAATGGGTGAGGGAGATCTCCGGGGCCTCTTTTTTGAGAGCACTAATCCCATTCACAAGAACTCCACTCTCATGACCTCATCACCTCCCAAAGTCCCCACCGCCCAATGCTAGCATTTGGGGGATTCGGATTTCAGAGGTTGAACTTGGGGGATCAGAGACATTAGTCTACAACACATTCCCATTTGGGTTTAAAGCCTGGGCAAAAGCAGAAGACAGTCTGACCGGCTCTTTCCTCACTACTTCAGCCCTCTCCTTCATACGAGGCTTCCAGTTTGATATCTCGGTCAGATTATCATCAAGCGGGCCTTAAAAGTAGGGGCTTAAAACCTCCAGTTCGATCCATTTTTGTTAAGAAAGACCTACGGGGCAGGTTTCTCAAGAAAGCATCTGTTCATGACTTATGTAAGCAACACGGTAAGAGCACATCTTTGAAGAGAATGACAAAGCAGTTGGCAGCAAGGAGCCATGTTTGTTCGTGAGTGTGGATTTGACCCACAAGCGTAAAGCCCAATCGTCAGCAAAATGGTACATCTTAGTAGTGGAACCACTTTACCCTTTGATGTACTCCGAACCGCACCTCACCAGTGTTGGGTGGAAGCTCATTAGCTTCATCAACTGCAAAAAACAGCTGTATATAAACAGAATCTTAGAGCACGCTCCTACAGAATGATTCCCAGAATTCCACATTCTCTATCGCTTCCTATCCTTTCCTCCTTATCGGACACTTAGCATAAAAACATACAATGGACCTAAAGGAAGATGTGTAGAGTTATTATAAAACATGGATTTTCTTTTCCTGTCAGTTCTTAACGTGTTTCTGCGCTTAGATATTTCTCCTTCTTTCTCTCTATTTTGGTGTTTTTCTTATTGTGGAATATATCACGCATGAAGAAATATATGTAATATTCATATACATGTACGGTTTAAAGAATAAGACACCCATCTGCCTAAGTTAGCTTTCTTCCTCTCTTAATGGAATTTTAAAAAACATTTATTGGATTATTTGGGAAATAAGAATGAAAGCATGAAGTCCAAAGTGGGGGGGGGGGTGGAATACATATATTTTAAGACTGGGGAAAGTTTCCTTTTTACGTTGAAAAAAGTTATAATGGTCTCCGGCTACCTGCTTTCACATCGCACGCTTCGCTTTTTTATTTTCTCTCTTCTTTTCCTCCCTTCCTTTTTTTCCCCTCTTATAGCTCCCCTTGCCCCAAAGCTTATGTGACAACAGACAGACAATGCACCGGGCAGATGGCTCGCTAAAGAACTGTTCCGACAGCTGCTAATGTAAGACTGAACTAAGTTTCCAGAAGGAGCTGCAAAGACGTGAATGGTTCCAACCATCTTAAAAGCAGTTCAGCAAAAGCTGCAACCTGAGATAAGACCACAGTCACATACCCGACTCTCCCCTACCCCCATTCTATGAAAACTTCAATGCGGTTCCTGCTCAGGGAGTTGTTCTGTGAGGTCCTCTCCAATGCACATCAGCTAAATAACAGCCTTCACCCTCTGAGTTGTCTGACAATTCTTTCCTTATAAAGTTAACATCCGAACATCCCCATGTCACCACATCATCTTTCCTTCCACCCAGAAGGACCCTCGGCTTTCCCTCAAGGGTGGGATTGCCCTCGCAGACGGGCAGGACACCCAACGTGGAGATGTTTCTCACCGGTCACCAGGCGTTGCCAGCAGAGGGCAGTGGAATGTTTGCGACTGGTAACATCTCCTGAGCCCCCCAGACCCAGGTCCATTGTGTCTGGCATCACTGGAATCTTCCCAACGTCGTGTTTAGAAACTTCCTACCACAAATCCCTGCATTCACTCCTCCAACAGGCTTTTTTCCCCTCCTATGTCTGCTGATCATCCAGAAAGAAAAGCAGCCATCTGCTGGGAACCTTGTGGGCCAGGACGGATTGCTAGCCCCCTCTCCCGTGGAGCCCATCTGGTCTTGTGTGAGCACTGGACGGCCACCGATGGTGCCGTACCCCACCCCCCCACTCCCCCACAGAAGAGCAGAGTCCAAGCATGTGGTTTCCCACACTGACAGAGGGCTACACTTAAAGGAACTCTGGAGATTATCCAAATCCCTCCATTCTCCTGATAAACGCTCCCGAAGCCCAAAAGAGCTGAACTGGCCCGCCCAAGGTCACAGAATTCGTTCGTGTCAAGGCTGAAATCAGAATCTGTCCTCTGTCCCAGACACACTGAGTGCGGATTAGTAATGATAATTACGATGACAATAAGAACAGTAATAATAATGTTTCTTGAGTGCTCACTATGTGTGTGCCCGGCACTATTCTAAAAACTCTCCACGCGTTCGTTCCTTTAATCCTTACCAAAACCTTCTGAGACAGAGATCATTATAATTTCTATTTTATAGATGAGGAGACCGAAACTCAGGGTACTTAAGAGCTGGTGAGTGGTAAAGCCAGGATTGGATTCCAGGAAGTGTTATTTCAGACCTAGAACTTGTAAAACCACTGACGTGCTCACCGCTCTGTGGTAAAATGAAAGAAACAAGGACAGGGCTGTGCATTTTTCTTAAAAGCTAGATTTATTCCATTTAAAACACCAACCTTTGTTATACTCTGTATTTATTTTAAATATTAAACGTTTTCTTTCTTTTAGGAGAAAATAGAGTATATGGCAGTTGTTGGTGTTCTAGGAACTTTGTTTTTGTTTTTTTCTTAACGTTTATTTATTTTTGACAGAGAGAGAGACAGAGCATGAGCAGGGGAGGGGCAGAGAGAGAGGGAGACACAGAATCCGAAGCAGGCTCCAGGCTCTGAGCTGCCAGCACGGAGCCCGACGTGGGGCTCGAACTCACAGACCACGAGATCGTGAGCCAGTCGGACGCTCAACCGACTGAGCCACCCAGGTGCTCTGAATTTTGTTTTTTAATAAAAATATACTCTGGAAGCTGTTTATGTATATGAAATTGCAGAGCCTGGAAGGCACTGTCTTGCATTCTCTGCCACCTGTAAGAATTCTGGGAGAATCCTTAGTTGCGTTCATGTCTCCTTTGCCAGCTTCTGCTTCCTGGAATGGGAGGGCTTGCCAGGGTGGAGAATGACTAAAATTTATCATGTACTTTTTATCAGTCGGGACTCATTTGACTGCAGGTAAATAACAAGTAAAAGTGAGTGTGTATTGATAGATTTAGCTGAAACATTTGGGGATTAGTGACTTGAATTATGTGTTAAATTTTATGGCTTTGCTCTTTAACCATATATTGGCTTAATTCCAAGGCTCCGTGGGCACAACCGGCTGCCAATAGCTTCAGTCCTTTCCTGTGCTCCAGTTCAGAGGGGAAAAGAGTATCTCTCCCTGGTAGCTCCCGTGTAGGATTGTACTTTGGGCTATTACAGCGATCCCTGAAGGAGTCTCTACAGCTGGGGGCAGATTTATGCTACTGGGCTAGTTCCGAGCTACACATTATACTCCTGAAGCTGGTGGTGGGATCAGCTCCACCGGCAGCCTTTGCTCTGATGGTAGGAGGGAGATGGTTCTCAAAGGGGGAAATGAGACACTGTCGCCAAAGGATCAGAGGCTTCGTCGTCAAACCAGCAAATGTTGATTATCACCTAATGTGTGCCTCTCACTAGGCTGGGTGCTACTCACTCACCACTTCATTTCATTCTCGTAACAATCCTACCAGGCAGATAATAACTCACCAATGAAGAAACGGAGGCGCAGAGACACTAAGAAACACACAAAAGGTCAAACAGCTAGTAAGAGAAGATCCAGGGATCAAATTCTATTCCAACCAACTTCAAGGGCCAAGTTCTGGATTTTGTACATCTTATAAGTGACTTATCCTACGCAGTTGGACGCTCAACCGACTGAGCCACCCACGTGCCCCGAATTTTGTTTTTTAATAAAAAATAAATAAATAAATAAATTTAATAATACATAAATAAATAAATTTAATATATAAATTTTGTTTTACTATTACAACTGAAGATAAAAATAAGCCACCCTGTGTATTACAATGATGGCTTGATCGAGGGACTCAATGACCACCTTTCTTGGGCACATTCTTTATTTATTCATTTATTTTTCTTTTATATTTGAAAGAGAGAGAGACAGAGTGCAAGCAGGGGAGGGGCAGAGAGACGGAGACAGAATCTGAATCAGGCTCCCGGCTCTGAGCTGTCAGCACAGGGCCCAATGCGGGACTTGAACTCATGAGCAGTGAGATCATGACCTGAGCTGAAGTCGGATGCTTAACCTACTGAGCCACCCAGGCTCCCCTCCTGGGCACACTCTTATAGAGGCTTGTAGCACCAGAGACCATTGACTGCTCCCGTCTCCCATTTCAAGAAATAAGAATTCTTTGAACACTTGTTGCTGCTTGCCTCGCCACAGTTGAAAGAGCTAAGGTCAGAGACTACTGATTATGTCTCACCTCTGAGTTGAAGAGAAAATACAATCCGGAACAATTCTACAAGGTTGTTGAGCAAAGAAGGGAACAGTGTTTCTTCTAAACTTGATTTAGAATTTTCCAGAGTGTTAAGCACCTGGTGCCACACCTCCTAGACTGTGCTCTTTAGCTTAAAAAAAAAAAAAAGAAATTTGTCCAACTAAGTGGCCAAGAAGTACATTGAAAGAGAAGAATTTCATCACTAAGATACTCAAGGTCACTTTCTGGATTCAGTCTGCAGCAAATACAGGAATCACGATCGCCCCACGGCAGCTCCAGGAAACTATTCCCTGAAACAGTAAGTCTGTCCAATCAAAATTAAGTGTTCAGAGTTGTAAACATTCAAAGTCTAAACCAAGACCACCATTTGGCAGCCCCAGATGCCACTAAGCGTCCAGCTTTGGGTCATAAGTAACATCGACAAATAAGATGTAATAAAATACAAAGCCATGGCTGAATTTAATACAAAAGGGATCTGAGATCATTAATCTCCAGGTGTACTCAATGTGAAAAATGAATCTTCAGGATTTTCCCAAAAACACTCACAGAGTTGGGGAAAATAGCAGTCATGAAATAAAAATATGGAGAGTCCCTCAGAGACGTTCCCTAGAACGCCTCAGTCAGCCATCAGGCCCCACACCATCTCCTTATGGTTCTGGAAAGCAGACTAGGGTCTATTTCTTCCTCCTCACTCTGTCTCTCCCCTTGCCCCTCTAAACTTAGAAGGCAACTCTGCTCACCGGACATTTTAGTCACACGCACCACGGGGCTCGAGGAGGAGTAACCTTCATGACTCCTCCTTCACGCTGTGAAGAAGGGCATCCCGGCTTGAGCCTAAACTGTGTTCACGACTAAGCTCAGATATGTGTGGGTGTGTGGCAAACTACGTGGGGGACTTACCAAAACACAACTGGGAAAAGAAAACCTAAGCCCTTCTGGACAGAGGGCGGATGGCAAGAGAATACAAGGCGGCCAGCCGCAGCCTTGCTCTCATTGGAGAAAAAGAGTCTTGGGTCCTCAAAGTGTCCTGGGCATGTGCAGTAGTGGCCAGGCCTGCTCAGAGACAGCAGGAGGGATGGCAGCTCCCAGTAGCAGGGACAAGGTGCCCGGTGGCAGAGTGGGATGTGGTGTTCAGCGGGCTCTTGAGGCACCTTAAAATATCATCTAAGCAATGGAGCTGGGGCAGGGCAACAGGAGCGGAATAGCATAGAACCATGTGGCAACGGCCCAGAACCTTGATCACAAGCTTGCTTTTCAGTGTGTAGAGCCTCGGAAATGCCTGGATAGGGAAGGGAAAGAGCAGGGGGCCGTGATCCTATGTTGGGTACTAGCAAAACCAGGGTGATATAAAAAGAGGGTATCAGATGTCTTTGCTTGACATCTTCCAGCTCTGACTTTGAACAATTACATGATTCTCACTAGCTAATGGTGGGGAAAAGAACGCATGCCCCACCCTCCAAATCTCTGCCCTCAGTCCTCACCAACAGCAAGTTAAGACACCGGAAGACAGGAATCAAAGTGGACTAAAAGCAACCACCGCTGAATAGGACACCCTTCCCTCGCCCTTGGAGGTTCAGCGCACTACTCCCGCTCATCCTGCCCTCCTGCTCAAGTTCCTCTCCCCTTATAAAGTGGCCTCTTTTCCAGCCTGGCTCTCATCTTGTCGATCAGCTCCCACCCCTGCCTTGGGCGTCCCACGACATTACGGTTCCAAGAAAAGGCGACGTTCTCCTTTGTGCCTCCAGATCTCACTCCGGCTACTTTTATTGAAAAATAGACATAGGGAGCTTCTGATCTTCCTTTGTCCTGGTCCCTGCAAATCCCAGACTCAGGTCCAATGTTACTAAGAGCATTCCAACATTTCATATGTAGATAGTTTACAGAGGAGTTTCAACTAAATGGGGTTATTAACTTGAAACTGTTATTTTTTCATTCGCAGCCAACTGGAGCCAACAATACATTAAAAAATTATTCACCACGATCAAGTAGAATTTATACCTGAGATGCAAGGCTGGTTCAATATCCACAAAACAATTAACGTGATTCATCACATCAATAAAAAAAGGACAAGAACCATATGATCCTCTCACTAGATGCAGAGAAAGCATTTGACAAAATACACCATCTTCTCTTGATACAAATCCTCAAGAAAGTAGGGATAGAAGGATCATACCTTAAGATCATAAAAGCCATATATGAAAGACCCAACGCTAATATCATCCAAATGGGGCAAAACTGAGAGCTTTCCCCCTAAGGTCAGGAACAAGACAGGGATGGCCACTCTCGCCACTGTTATTCAACATAGTGTTGGCCGTCTTAGCCTCAGCAATCAGACGGCACACGGAAGCGGGAATGAGCGAGACTTACGCTGGGGATCCGCTGGGGTGTCTCTAGCGAGCACTGACAAGCCCAGCATTAACTGTCAATGAGCAAGTACGGCAAACGTGTCTCAGTGTGGGTACCCCCAGAAACGAATTCTGACGAGGACCTGAATGCAAGCAGTTTATTTGGGAGTCAGCCCAGGACACGTCGGTAAAGCAGGAAGAAGGAAAGCCAGCGTTACCATCTGGTTTGCCACGATGGGTAAAAGGAGCACGCTGTGCTTCTGGGCAACTCAGAGAAGCCAAAACATAAGGAGCTGGAGGGCTACTCCTCATCTCCAGGTCAGGGCTGGAGGGCTGATTCCAGGGGATTCTCTTTCCGCCCCTTCTGGTTTTCTCATGGTGGGTGGGCTCCTCGGAGAGTCTGTGGGTGCTCCCAGCAAGCAGCCTTCAGTCTGTAGAGGCGAACTCTGAGGATCCATAAGCAGGACACGCAACCGTCTGCACAAACACCAACCCAGCAAGGACGGCACGGTGAAAAGTTTAGGTGAAGACCTGGGCCACCACGCCAGGCAAGCGACACAAACCGGCTTGACTGCTGACCAGGCAGGAGGGGAATCCAGGACAGATGTTGGGAAAGGGACACTGGGGGTACAACGTTCATGTAACAAGACCCGCTCTGGCGGCGGGACGCTCAGGCGTGAATCGCTGATCCCTTGCCTTGTATCTTTCGAGACATCACAACTGGCTGCCACTTTGAAGAGGAGTTGGTCTTCTCCGAGAGGAAACCAGAAGAGCATGTTCTCATAAAAATAGAAAATGGAGACTCCATATTATACTAATGGAGCCTAAAATAAGTGAAGAACATGGTTAGAACTGGGAGGCCACAAGGAGAGAGCACCCTCTGAGGCTCTGTGGCCTTCAGGAGAAGCAAAGGCCAGCACAGTAAGCCCTCCCTGCATCGATCCACATCTCCACCTACCTCTGTTCCCTCTCCCTCCTTCTAGCTGCCCTGGGCCTGCACTTCCCAAATAAAGCCTCGGCACTTTCAATCCCGGAGTCAGAAGCTGTATTTTAGAAAACCTGACTAACTGCATAGCACTTCCCAGGACCACTCTAAACTCGACGGTTGCCCGGAAAGTTCTCAGGTCACATCGATGCTGTGGTTTGTAGCCCCAGACCCATGCAGGGTAAGCTGATGCCTAAGAATTCTCAGAAGATTGTTGTTGTTTTTTTTTTAATATAGGCTCCATGCTGGGCCTAGAGCCCAATGCAGGGCTTGAACTCACAACCCTGAGATCGAGACCTGAGCAGAGATCAAGAGTCGAACGCTTCACTGATTGAGCCACCCAGGCGCCCCAAGAATTCTCAAAATTTTTTTAAGGTTTTTGTTTTGAGAGAGAGAGAGAGAGAAAGCATGAGCGTGCGAGGGGCAGAGAGGGAAGGCGATACAGAATCCAAAGCAGGCTCCAGGCTCTGAGCTGTCAGCACAGAGCCCGACACGGGGCTCCAACCCACAAACCACGAGACTGGGACCTGAGCTGAAGTCAGATACTTAACCGACTGAGCCACCCAGGTGCTCCAAGAATTCTCAGATTTTTAAAATTACTGCTCCATTCAACGCTTCTCCAAGACTGAAAGATGGGTAAGTCTCATTCAGTGGGGAAGTTCTCTTTTACACTGAGCAGCTTTGAGTTGCTCAGTGGACCTCTCTCTTTTCCGGTGCTGGGTGATCTCTCTTTCCTTTCCTGGAAGTGACCTAAAAAAGCTGGGGCTCTAAGACGCAAGGTGAGCTCTGGGAAAACCAGAGCGCCACAGCTCGCCTCACTCCCGGGGAATCACGCCTTCCTGACATCTCTGGTCTCTAAATGTTTCTCCTTTTTTACTGCATGTTTTTGAGAAGTGGTTTCCTTTTGTTTGATACTCAACATTTTTAAGTATGTGAACCTGGAAGGTTTTCTTGGGACATCTAGTCCACAGTGTGGCCTGAAAAAAAGTTTTGGAGGAAATTTTTAGAAATTTTTAAACAAGCATACTCCTAAAAAAAAAGTTGAGTGCTGTATGATTTTTCCAGAATTACTTAAGATAAGCTACCCGCATGAGATATCATCTCACACCTGAGAGAACAGCTAATATGAACAACTCGGGAAGCCACAGATACTCGGGATGTGGAGGAAGGGGACCCCTCTTACACCGTTGGTGGGAATGCAAACTGGTGCAGCCGCTCTGGAGAATAGTAAGGTGGTTCCTCAGAAAATTAAAAATAGAACTACCCTAAAACCCAGCAATTACGCTACTAGGTATTTACTGAAAGGATACAAAAATACTGATTCGAAAGGGCACATACACCCTGATGTTTATAGCAACGCTATCAGCAATAGCCAAATTATGGAAAGAGCCCAAATGTCTATCGACTGATGAATGCATAAAGAAGACAGACAGACAGACAGGCACGCACACCCGCGCGCGCGCACACACACACACACACACACACTGGAATATTACTCAGCTAGCAAAAAGAACGAAATATTGCCATTTGCAACAACGTGGATGGAACTAAATGAAATAAGTCAGTCAGAGAAACACAAATAACATATGATTTCACTCTCATGCAGAATTGAAGAAATAAAACAGATGAATATAGGGAAAAGAAAAAAAAAGGGAGAGGGAAGCAAACCACAAAAGAGACTTTTAACTCCAGAAAACTGACGGAGGGTTGCTGGAGGGGAGGTAGGTGGGGATGGGCTAAACGGGTGATGGGCATTAAGGAGGGCACTTTTTGTGATGAGCACTGGGTTTTATACGTAAGTGATAAATCCCTAAATTCTACTCCCGAAACCAATATCACACTATATGTTAACTAACTAAAATGTAAATAAAAACTTGAAACATTAAAAAAAAAGTTGCCAGGATGATGCATCTGCCCAAATGTTTTAGTCTGTGTTTCCTCGGTGGAGAAAAGGGGATGATTCTCTTAGAAAACCTCATAGAACCATCAAAACCAAGAAATTAACGATGATACCCTAATCCCCGGACTCTGCTCAATTTTTTTCCATTTGTCCTGATAATGTCCTTCCTGGTAAAAGGATCCACTTCAGGGTCATTCACTTTTTATGCTCTTTTATTAAATCTGGAACAGTTCCTCTTTCTCGCCTTGACAACTTCGATGATTAAAGGCTCGTTATTTTGTGAATTCTTCCTCAGTTTGGGTTTGTCCGATGATTATGCATCCTTGGCAGGAATATCCTAGAAGCAGGGCCGCGTTATTATTATTGCATTTTTCCAGATGGTGTACGATTTTAGTGTCTCAGTACTGATGATGTCCATTTTTGTTCACTTGACGAGACTGTGTCTTCCAGGCCACTCCACTGTGAAGTACCTCTTTTTTTGTTTTATAATTAATAAGTATTTTGTGGGAATTTTAAACTCATGTAAATTTCCCATTGCTCATCAAAATTTCAATGTATTCATTTGGTAACGTCTGTTCACATACATGCATTGCGTAGCAGACTATTACTGTCACTATCTGAGGTGACAGTCACGCTCAATGGGATGCTCAGATTGTCCCCTATTTGGCTCCCGGGTCGGCTGAGTGTAGTGGGCTAAGAAATATATGTATGCATGAAACACACACATCTATTTAAACGTATTTAAACTTATTCTGCTTACCTCTGCTGACAACCTCAGATATTTATTTATTTTTAGGAAAATGCAAGCAGGGAAGGGGCACAGAGGATCCAAAGCGGGCTCTGTGCTTAAAGCGGCGAGCCTGACATGGGGCTCGAACTCACGAACTGTGAGATCGTGACCTGAGCTAAAGTTGGATGCGCAACCGACTAAGCCACCCAGGCGTCCCTCTAGTGAGAACTTCACTTCACACACATAACTCCAATTCCAATCCAACCACCACAGCATTCTTCAGAGTTTTGTCCCTTTCTACTTTGTCATTCTCCACTTCTTTCTGAAATGGGGGTGTCTGGTCTCAGATTTCCTTAATAGATTTATTTAAACGACACCCCTTTGTGTAATTTATTTCCAACCTCTACTCCCATGTGGATACCCTCCTCGCACCGGCACCATGCCAGGCTGCCATCCCCCACCCCACGTAGACTCCCTCCTCCCCTGACCCGGCCCTGGCACTCCTTGTCAGGCAGCCCCTTATAAATGCCCTCCTCACACCCTCCTCCTGCCGCCTGGACACCCGCCTCACCCACCTCGCACTTCCGCACCCTGCACCCAGCCACCCATGGTGAGGATGCTTGCCTTCTCCTGCTTGGGAGCTGTCACTCCACTCTGGGTCATCGTGACCAGCACCTGTCCACCCAAGCATGATGTCTATCTTTCCCTGATAGCTTTACGCTGAATTATTCAGGAAGAAACGGGGAAGGAAAGGGGGCACCAGGGATTTTCAATGTGCACCCTTAATGTGTGTAAAGTTAGCCCAAGTTCCTACCTACACCCTAATCAATTCAAGGACTTTAGAGAGTTGCCCTCTTGTCACCTCTATGCCTCCCACCCCTCCATCCTCCATGTTGTTATTGCCATGGCTTTTTTGCCTCCTTTTTGGTGTCTCCAAAATTCATAGCTGTCCTAACTATGACTTTGTAGAGTCAACGCCTGTTTATGTCAAACAATACTTTCCCTCACTTATTTGTCCCCCATTGTTTCTGATATCCCACTCTCTCTACCCGGATCCAGTCCTCTTTTTTGCTCTGCTCTGTCCCTCACGGTCTGTCCTTCAGTGACTCTAACACATTGTGTCAACAGTGGTCTGCAAGATGCGAGCTTTTTCAGTCTCTGTCATATGTCATTTTTTTACCCTCACGCGATGATGACAGTTTAATTGCATAGAGTGGTGTAGGACAACCAGCTGTCCCAGCTTGCTCTAGCCTGGGGGACTCCCACCACAGGGGGCTTTTAGCACTAAAACCTGGACAAACTGGGATGGTTGCTTCTCTACTTCCATATTTTATTATTTTCCCATGCCAGTATTAAAAATATTATTCTGATGGGGCGCCTGGGGGGCTCAGTCGGTTGAGCGTCCGACTTCGGCTCGGGTCATGATCTCACAGTCCGTGAGTTCGAGCCCCACGTCGGGCTCTGTGCTGACAGCTCAGAGCCTGGAGCCTGCCTCAGATTCTGTGTCTCCCTCTTACTTATCTCTGGCTTCTATGATTTTTCTCTTTCCCTTGATATTCTATCAGAGTATTTGTGTCTTATTCATCTTGTCCAGGATCATTAAATATGAATGTTAGTATCTTATTATAAAATATGAATCTTAGAATCCTTCATCAATTCTAAAATATATTCAGCCATTATCTCTTCAAACATTTCCTCTCTATTTCTTCTTTTCTTTTGGAAACCCTGCTAGGTATATCCTGTATCTTCTCATTATATACTATGTGCTTCTTAACCATTCTTTCAGACATTTCCATCTCTGCATTTTTAGTGTTGTATCTGGATAATTTCTCCAGCTCTGCCTTCCAGGTAAGTAGTCACCACTCCAGCAGTATTTAGATCAGGTGTTTTATCCATTCACTGGTTTATCTTCCTTGTATAGAATTTCATTTTCGGGAGTTCTGTTCGGTTCCTTTTCAAACATTGTTCTTATTTTTTCAGTGTAATGCGATTTCTTTAAATAGTTTTTAAAGTCTCTTTAATCCTGGGGTGCCCGGCTCAGTCGGTTAAACATCCAACACTTGATTTGGGTTCAGGTCCTGATATCACAGGTTGTGGGTTCAAGCCCCAAGTCTAGTTCTGCACTGACAGAGTGCAGAGCCTGCTTGGGATTCTCTCTCTCTCCCTCTCTCTCTGCCCCTCCCCCACTGGCACATGCTCATGTGTGCTTGCTCTCTCTCTCTCTCTCTCTCTTTCAAAATAAATAAGTTTTTTAAAAAGCATTACAAAAATCTCTTTAATCCTTACAAATACTTACTGTATATTCTCATTATTTCATGGAGTTCAGGGACTCTGCCCTCTCTGTATACTGTGTTTGCCTTCTCCCTCTCTTGACTATTTTCTCTCATAATTTATGACTTTGAACGTGAGATAAAAGGGTGCTTTGGTCTTTCACTGAGAAACATGTGGGCCTATTTATGGAGGTATATTTTCAAAGTTGTTTTGCCTTTGCTGTTTCCAGTTGCCATGGGGGCTCTCAATACACAGTGATGAACTTTATTTTTTTCAATTTAGGGATTTGGGGAATACCTACATCATTTTAAGGAATCCAAACTTGTGAGATACAAGCCTGAGTCAGAGGTTCTTCTGAGGAGAATTTGTTTCTTCTTTTAATCTAGAGCTCAAGCCAAGATAATTTCCTCTTCATCTCCCTACGATGGCGGACTGTTTCCCACCATTGGAGGATAGTTCTTTGGGGGCTTTTGCTTTATGCAAGGGTCTCGTTGACAACACATCACTTCACTCAGGCTTAAGGTCACCAAGACAGAAATTCTCACCCCAATCTACACCCGTATCAAGGATACATCAGTATTCCTAACATTCTGATTTTAGTTCTTCTTCATTTCTGGTACCTCATATTTCTTCCTTGTGACCAGAGCTTTGTATTAAGATGATTTCATCTAATATTTCTGCATATCTGTAGTGGGAGGTTTAGACATCGCCTTGGTCCACCTCTTGCCAAGGGTGTAATTTCTCACTGTAGCGGGCACCTCTTATGCACCACTTAACATCGTCTCAACCGCACCTGCCTCTTCCGGTCTCTGCAGTATTTACAAGCTCTGCATGGATTCTGACCAACTTCGTCACACACGACTTGGCAGATTTTCTAAAATTCCTCCCATTTTCCTCTAAACAAGGAAAAGAGATCAGGCAGTGGCTCTCCGATAATGACAACAGCATTAATAACAATCTCTAGAGTTTTTTCATACATTTCCACGTTCTTTCGCACGCACATCTTATTCAGCGTCTCTCACAACACGGGCTCTGTTCTCTGGCTTTTGACGATGCCCTCCAGCCCAGATCGGAGCTCGCGACACCAACGGTCGTTCACGCGTCCTTTGCACACAGCCTGATACCACCCCACTTTCCTGTTGGGACGCTTGTCTTTCTCATCGCTTCCAGTGTTAGTTTGTACCCCAGATTCTAACCTGACTTTCTTCTAAGTAATTATACTATACTGCCTTCCACCTGCACATCTTGCAAACAAAGGTGTTTCCTATCTTTCGAGAAAACTAGGCAAAAGCCAGGGCCATTTGTACTAGTTGTAGAATCGATGGGAATTTTTTAGAAATGTATTCTTGATCAAAGCAAATTTAGCATTTTTTTAATGTTTCTTTCTTTCTGAAGGAGGTAGAGACAGAGCGTGAGCAGGGGAGGGGCAGAGAGAGAGGGAGACACAGAATCCGAGGCAGGCTCCAGGTTCCGAGCTGTCAGCACCGAGCCCGACCCGGGACTCAGACGCATGAGCTGTGAGATCACGACCTGAGCCGAAGTCAGACGCTTAACCAAATGAGCCACCCAGGCTCCCCCAAAACAAATTTAGAATTTTAAATCAGAACCCCCAAAACAACATCAAATAAAGGAGGGGGAAATTTTATTCGACCTTACAATGTGTCCCAATGCCAGCAGGCAGCAGCTACAGTGACCAGAAACTCCAGCAGTAGCTGACTACTCATACAGGTGCACTCCCCCCCACCCCCCGCCCCGCACACACACACACAAGGTCCAAGAACTATTATCTGAACAGGTCCCATGACCTCCATGTTTCCTCCACCTCTAGTCACCTCCACCACCCACCTTTCTTTCACTTGTATTGAGAGACCGCAAATCATGGTTCCCAGCACAGCAGCAGGGAGAGGGTCTGGCTGTAGCATATTTTGTCCTGGATATGCAGACATCTTCAGAAATGCTCCGTAGAAAAAAGCAGAGTTAGGATTTCCGGGAGCAGTGCATACAAAGGGTGTAAGCTCTCATGTATAAACAGTTGCATGCATGCAAAAGAATTAAATACTGTCTCTTATGTAAAAAAAAAAAAAAAAAAAAAAAAAAGCTGGAAGAACGGGAAGATTCCAGTCAATTCCTACCAGACAATTAGAATTGGCACTGTAGATTCTGACCATGCAAACCACTCCAGGTCTAAATCAGAGAGAAAGAGTCATTTTTACTCAAAAAGATGCTGGGAACACTGCATGGAAATACTATTTAAAATTTCCTGAAATCAGAATGCCCAAAATGAACATTATAAAACTAAGAGTATTTCTAAGGAGATTAATTTTTTAAAAAAATTTTAATATTTATTTTGGAGAGAGAGAGACAGCGTACAGATTATGAGAGAGGGAGGGGCAGAGAGAGGGAATCCAAAGCAGGCTCCAGGCTCTGAGCTGTCAGCACGGAGCCTGATGCGGGGCTCAAATTCATGAACTGCAAGATCATGGCCTGAGCCAAAGTCAGACGTTCAACCGATCAAGCCAACCAGGCGCCCCTTCAGAAGATTAATTACAAAAGACTTACACTTAGGCCTAACCTAGTGAAAGTTTTAACTGTCAACAGAACAAAAAAATACTAGAAGCTTTTAGACAGAAAGATACAATTAAATACCAAGCTGACCTTAGACTACTTGGGAAATACTAAATACTAGTAAACAGTTAAATAATCCTTAATAGAATTCTGAGGGAATTCTTGTTTCGACTCAAGAATACAAAATATATAGTGGCGCCTGGGTGGCTCAGTCGGTTAAGCGTCCGACTTCGTCTCAGGTCATGATCTCGCGGTTTGTGAGTTCAAGGCCTGCGTCAGGCTCTGTGCTGACGGCTCAGAGCCTGGAGCCTGTTTCAGATTCTGTGTCTCCCTCTCTCTCTGACCCTCCCCCGTTCATATTCTGTCTCTCTCTGTCTCAAAAATAAATAAACGTTAAAAAAAAAAAACTTTAAAAAAAAAGAATGCAAAATATATAAAAACCTAACTGAGGTGTGAAAACAACAAAAAGACCTCCCTAGCTATACAAAGATTGTGGAAATAGAAGTAGCCTTCCAAAAAATTCATATATGTGAACAAGTGATCAAAACATGAATGCAAGAAAGCTATAACATAAATATACTAGTATAAGCACAAGCATTGATAAGCTGTACTTAAAATGTCGAGAACTTCAATTCAAAGTCCAAGATGCCCATAAGTTTTAAAAGATAATTTCCACGATTAAAACGATAACTGATATTTAGTAAAAATATGGCTCCTTTATATCAATTGAAATTAACAAACCTTCGAAGTGGAGAAAGGAAAAGGGTGGGGACTTAAAGGTATAGCCATACTGGTTCAACTGGTATTCCTTAGGAATTGCATAGAAAGGAGTCAAAAGTTCTCATTGTGTTCTTGATTTCAGTGAAGGGAGAAATATGAATTAATTAGGTGTTCAGTCATCTGAAAGGCAATCACTAGTATGAATAAAGGCAAAATATTTAGTTTCGAAAGCACTGCGGAAGACAAAACAAAGACTCAGCATGTGTAGTCAAAGACAAAAAACAATGGAAAGCACAAAGTAAGAAAGACAGGAAAATAGAAAGCATAAGAGAAGCAGCAAGGAAACCAAATACAGGTGGATGCTGAAAGTGTAAGAAGTATCTGCTCTTTTAGTAAAAGGGATTATTTTTTCAAGTTAGAATTTTTTTAATGTTTATTTATTTTTGAGAGAGAGAGAGAGAGAGAGAGAGAGCAAGCAGGGGAGGGGCGGAGAGAGAGGGAGACACAGAATCCGAAGCAGGCTCCAGGCTCTGAGCTGTCACCACAGAGCCCGATGCGGGGCTCGAACTCACAAGCCGTGAGATCATGACCTGAGCCGAAGTCAGACACTTAACCCACTGAGCCACCGACGCACCCCTCATGTTAGAATTTTCTGACAGAGAAAGAGACAGAGAATGCGCCTGCGTGCACGTGAGCAAGGGAGGGGCAGAAGGAGAGGGAGAGAGCGTCTCAAGGAGGCTCCATGTTCAATGCACAGCCCCACATGGGAATTGATCCCACTACCTGAAGATCATAACCTAAGCCAGAATCAAGAGTGGGAGGCTCAGCTGACTGAGCCATCCAGGCACCCCCAAATTAGAATATTTTAAAATACAAATCTATGTTTACAAGCTAGAGTAAGCCACACACAACAAAGAAAAATTAAAAATGAAAGAAGCAACAGTGATAAATGCTTGATGTTGAATCAGACTTTTCCTATCATCTCAGAATTTTTAGAGCCCCTGAGCTGAGTATGTTGGAGGCCACGTATTGCCAAATTCTAAAGAGAGAACTAAGTAGTTCTCGTGCACCCTCCAGGGCTTCTAAGAGGCCCCCAACACCATGCTTACATGAGGGAAAATGGACAATTCAAAGGAAGTTTGATTGAATTGGGAGGGATGTTAGAATAGGTCTCACTAAGCAAGTGTGCTGAGATAGTCTCTCCTCTTGCCCAGGAAGGGACAGAGCATGACCCTCCCCACCCCCCAACTCCATGAAAGTAATTTAGAGAGCTCAGGGTGCCTTTAAGAAAAGGACGTCTGCATCCCAGGCTCCTGCACTGACCTCCAGAAACTGGCAAACTAATCCTGGTGTTGCCCTCAGAGCAGAGGGGCATGTGCTAAGAAAGTTCGTTGAAGCTTACTATGTATCCCTGGGAGTTTGGGGTCTTCTATGAACATAGACCCAAGTGTCCAGGGCTCCCCTGGAGAAGTCTGGAAGCTGGAGTCGGGCCAGAGTAGCATGGAATGAGAAAGAGAAAGTGGGGCAACAGTGTGGTGGGACGCGGTGGGAGAGTTTCGTGTGGCTGAACAGCGTGCAGGGAAGGCGGGCAGGCTTGAGCATTCTTGAAGATGCCCCTCCACATCTTCAGGCTTGCTGGGGTGAGGAAACTCAGCAGAGAGAAGTGTACTGCTGGGGTAAGAGTTGGGGGCAGGGTCAGAAGATGACAGTAGAACTGTGCAGAAGGTCCGTGATGGTTAATCTTAACGTGTCGGGTTGGAGACCTGGATGGGGCATGGTACCCAGATACTTGGTCAGACACGATTCTACATGTTTCTGTAAAGATATTTTTAGACGTGATTAACATTTACATCAGCAGGCTTTAGTAAAGCAGATCATCCTCCAGAATGTGGGTGACCTTGTCCGATCAGTTGAAGGCTTTAAGAGGAAAAAGGAAGAAGGAATTCTGCCAGCAGACTGTCCAGGGACTCAAGCTGGGACATCAGCTCTTTCCTGGGTCTCCAGCCTGTTGGTCTACCCTGCAGACTTTGGGCGGCCAGCCTGCACAAATCATGCGAGCCGATTCTTTAAAATCAATCTCTTGTTCGCTCTCCATATATACATACACACACAGAAACATCCTATCGGCTCTGTTTCTGGAAAATCCTGACCGACACAGTGTCCTACCACACAGAAAGTATCTAAGGCCAGATGGTATTCACCAAGAGATGAGTATAACACAAGGTAAGTTATATTTGAAACAACAAAAAATGAAGATTTTTTTCATTTTCTCTTATTCCTTCTCCTCTATGTATCTCTGATGCGCTCCAGAAAAGCCACTAAAGGAAGAGGGAAGAGGGAGGAACAGTAGGGGGAAAAATTAGTCCCTGCCTATCCATCTGTCCTGAGCCTCAGGGAGTAAGGGCCCAGGGAAGCTGCAAACGGATGAGAAATTCGAGTTTTGCCTTAGACTGGAACAGACATTGTGGTCCAAGATTCCGAGGAGTGAGGAGGAGAAAGAAGTGGGGCACATTTGAAGACAGAAACCTAAGAGAACTACAGCTGTTCTTAACTGTGTCCCAAGCATTTCGCCAATTTAAATAAGCCAGTTATGGGGCGCCTGGGTGGCTCAGTCGGTTAAACGTCCGACTTCGGCTCAGGTCACGATCTCGCGGTCCGTGAGTTCGAGCCCCGCGTCGGGCTCTGGGCTGATGGCTCGGAGCCTGGAGCCTGCTTCCGATTCTGTGTCTCCCTCTCTCTCTGCCCCTCCCCCGTTCATGCTCTGTCTCTCTCTGTCTCAAAAATAAATAAAATGTTAAATAAGCCAGTTACTGCTATATCAGAAAAATCCGAAAAGGTAAGAGACAGAATAAGGAAGAAAACAAAGAAAAAAAGGAGAGAGAGAGAGGGAAGGAGAAAAGACACAAGTACGCAGGGGAAGTGATGCAATCACCAAACTAGAAAGAAATCAAGGCGAAAGGTCTTTAAATTGGACTAGGAATCATTTTACATCAATTAGACTGTAACTCACACTAACCCTTAACAGACATGAACCTAACCGATTAGAGAGAGTATCACAGAATTGAGGAAAAAATGGAGGTGGAGGAAATATAATCTTCCAAAACTGATTCTAAAAATATTAGCCTGAAGAGGTCACTAACCACAGGAAAAAAAAAAAAAAAAAAAAAAAAAAAGTGGAAAAAGTGATCAAAGAATCGTTTTCTATAACAGATCTAAGTTAAAATATTTTATGGGACATATCCACATCCTTGAAGGAACAGATAACTCCCAAGCTACATTTTTTTCCAGGCATAGAAAAAGATTAAAAGTGACCCAATTCATTTTGTGAATCTAGCATAACCAGCTCTCACCTCACAACTGACAAAAATAATTTTAAACAAGAAAATTACATACCAGTCTCATTTTTAGGATACTAACTCTAAATAAATGCTAGTCAATTTAATTCAGTCAAACTTTAAAAGAATAGTCTGTCATGATCAAATAATGCAAATGCAAACATAGTTCAATGTTAGAACAATAGAAAGTATCAAACCAATAAGCCAGTAGGAAATAAAACATGAGATCATGATAATATATGCAGAATAGGCATTTAATAAAATTCCAAGTTCGTCCCTAATGATCTACCCTTGGCCTGGAGCTAGTACACTTAACAATGAAATATCAGAACTATCCCCATTGAAATAAGAAGCAAAGTACATCATATTCAATATCATCACCATTAGTTGACATCCTGGAGGCTTTAACCAGTGTAACACATAGAACAGAATAGGAGGCATAAATCTTAGAAAAGAGAAGCCTCTCTCTGTAAACAGGAAATGGTAATATGCCTAAAAATTCCAAGAGGATCAAGGGAAAATCCACTGGAACGTAAACACATAAAAATCTATCACCTTTATGTATGGCAGTAATAACCAGTGAGAAATACAGTAATAGAACAATTCCCTTTGCGTTGCAGCAACAAAAACAAAAACAAAGTAATACCAGGATAAACTTTAGAAATGTGGGCTTCCGTGAAAAGACTTGGTTGTATCCAAAGCAAGTAAAAAATCAGAACTAAAGAGCCCCCCTCGACATATTAGCGAACCAAACACATGATCACTCCTTAAAGAAAGGAGGCAAACTCCTAAAACCGTATTTTTTAAAACAAACTTTATTAGCAATCAAAGAAATACAGATTAGAGTAAAAGTGATACCACTTTTCCCTTAGTAAATTAAAGGAGATTTTCTGTTTGATTAATTTTCTGTTTTGAATGGCACGGCTACTTGGTACTCGCAAAAGTGAGATAAAAATAGATACTTTGTTCAAACAGCATTTATACCCTGCTGGGACTGGGGTAACCAAAACCCTCTTTCTGAAAAACCATGTGGATGGGTATAACATTAGTTTTAGTTATGATACTCATTTGCACCTGGTAATCCTTTTTTTAATTTTTTTAAATTTTTTTTAACGTTTATTTATTTTTGAGACAGAGAGAGACAGAGCATGAACGGGGGAGGGACAGAGAGAGGGAGACACAGAATCTGAAACAGGCTCCAGGCTCTGAGCCATCAGCCCAGAGCCCGACGCGGGGCTTGAACTCACGGACCGCGAGATCGTGACCTGAGCTGAAGTCGGACGCTTAACTGACTGAGCCACCCAGGCACCCCGGTAATCCTTTTTTTTTAAAGTGGGTTTCATGCCCAGCATGGAGCCCCAAAGCAGGGCTCAAACTCAAACCCTGAGATCAAGACCTGAGAGAACATCAAGGGTCAGGAGTCTAGGCTGCTTAACCGACTGAGCCACCCAGATGCCCCTGCCTCTAGCAATTTCTCTTTTAGAATGCCCTAGTAAATGTTTGGATCTATCAACAAAGGTCTTGTTCCAAGAGGTTCATAGCAACTTTATACCAAATAAAAGGGGAGAGGGAGAGTAGCTAAGTCCCCAACATTAGAAAAATGCTTAAGTACATTGTATTTGGGGACCTCATTCTTAGTGGTTGTGAATATTATTTCAGTGCATATATTTACACATGTATGTACTTACTTACCATTAAAAATGATGTATATGGAGGTGCCTGGGTGGCTCAGTCAGTTAAGCGTCTGATTCTTGATCTTGGCGCAGGTCATGATCTCACAGTTTGGTGAGGTCAAGCCCTGCATTGGGTTCTGTGTTGATGGTGCAGAGCTTGCTTAGGATTCTCTCTCTCCTCTCTGCCCTTCACCTGCTTGTGCCCCCTCTCTCTCAAAATAAATAAAGAAACTTAAGAAAAACGATGCGTATAAAGAGTTTTAAACTTCATTTGCAACTACTTACTATATACTGTTGAGCAAAAAAAAAATCATGATATAAAATCGTATCGATAATGTAAACTCAATACACTTTTTAAAATGAAAATATAAAAATCAAAAATAAATATGTCCAAGTGTTATGAAAATAGCTGTCCCTTGGTGCTGGAGTTGAAGGTAATTTTTCTGCCTCTTTCTGCTTTTGTCGATTAAAAATTTAAGAACCTGTAGTATTACTTAAAAAGAAAAAATACTCAACAAGCATTCATAATCTGGGGTTGGTTGATGGATGGGCTTCAGCTTGTCCATGACTCCTCTAAGGTTACACATTATTTTTTGTGTCACTGAGTTTGTCTGCAGAGAGAATAAGTTTTCAAAGGGTTTCATCATCCCAGAATTACTAAAACCCGTGGATTAAACATTTTTAGAAAGTGGCTTAAAAGAGTCATAACAACATATCAATCACATCCCAGATCTGCCCCCCCACACATTTATATTTAAAACTTTGATCATGCTCTCTCTCTGTCTCAAAAATAAATAAACGTTAAAAAAATTTTTTTTAAAAATAAAACTTTGATAGTTTTAATATCATTATTTTAAAAACTAGCCAGCAAAATTTTCCTTTTTTGACGTTCACATGGAGAAACTCCTAAGATACTCATGAATATCTTTCTCATTTAAATTATAACCGCCACTAAAATTGTTATTGTATAAATATTTATAGAGCAACTGTAGAAACAAGGTGCCAGGAAGCATGAAAACCGTTTTCAGATAAGAACTCCAGGTCCAAGGTACAGAGATCCTTGCTCAAAAAAAAAAAAACAAACAAATTGAGGAAGCTTAGCAAAATAAATATAACAACATAAAATAAAATTTAAAATAAGTAAGTGAGTCCATTGGAACAAAGGCTAAAACGAGGTAGAAAAGGTAAGGCAAAGCCAAGAGCAAGGTCAGTACTCTTGGCTCACGCCGAAGTTTTGAGTTTCCTCATAGCCTAAATAAAGACGTAAACATGATCTGTTACATGAGTCTTACTGCCTAGAAGATAAAAAGGAACTGGTTACTCAGGAGAAGCCCAGCTATTGCTAGTTCTACCACCAAAGACAAAGTCCCCCCGTGGGCCCTCGCAAAGAAGACGCCGTGTAATATAAGGAACGTCATCTTCACGGGTGGCTGGGTCGGTTAAGCCTACAACTCTTGATCTCAGCTCAGGTCTTGATGTCAGGGCTGTGAGTTTGAGCCCTGCTTCAGGCTCCACACTGGGCATGCAGCCTACTTTAAAAAAATTTTAAAGTTAGTCATCATCATCATAACAATAAACAACATCCTGATATAAAATATCCGGCAGAATACGTGGGTCATCTTAGGCATCACTGGAGACAGAAGTCCTCAAAGGCCACATACTTAAAGTCACCACTCCCAACCCCCTTGCCAAGCTCTGTTTGTTCCCAGAGCACCTGCCCACAACTTATATTCTGTTTTATTTTTAATTTTTTTTAACATGTATTTATTTTTGAGAGACAGAGAGAGAGCACAAGTGGGACACGGGCAGAGAGAGAGGGAGATACAGAATCCAAAGCTGGCTCCAGGCTCAGGGCTGTCAGCAACAGAGCCTGACACGGGGCTGGAACTCACGGGACCACGAGATCATGACCTGAGCCGAAGTCAGACCTTTAACCAACTGAGCCACCCAGGTGGCCCTCTAGCTTTTTTTTTTTTTTTATTATTATTTATTTATTTTGAGAGAGAGAGTATGTACATGAGTGGGGGAGGGGGCAGAGAGCAAATCCCAACAGGCCCCATGCTCTCAGCACAGAGCCCCATGCAGGGCTCGATCCCACGAAACGTAAGATCATGACCTAAGTCGAAATCAAGAGTCAGACGCTCAACCGAGTCACCCAGTCGCCCCTATTTTATCTGTCTTCCCCTCCCCCACTAAAATACAAATTCAATGAAGGCAGAGATTTTATCTATCTCATTCGTCTGCATCCCCAGAATTTAAAAGAATATAGGGGCGCCTTGGTGGCTCAGTCGGTTGGGTGTCCAACTTCAGCTCAGGTCATGATCTCACGGTCTGTGAGTTCGAGCCCTACAACGGGCTCTGTGCTGTCTGTTTCAAAAATAAATAAACATTAAAAAAAAACATTTAAAAGAATATCAAGCATGTAAAAGTTGCTCAATGTCTATTTATTGAAAGAATGAATGGATTTCAGGAATTACCATCCTGTAATAAATAATTATCATTATTATTATTGTCAACATAGGATTAGCAGGACTCACAGAACTCTTTTACATAATGTTCTTCACAATAAAGGTAAAATTAAAAGAAGTTAAATTTTAAAAAGGCAATTCTGTGAAAGTCACAACAATGTGGTATAAGAATGTAGCTTTCAGTAGTCAAGATAGGGATATTATGATATCTAAAGGAATCAACTGTAGTTTTGGATAATCCTTTATAAATACAGATCTGATCATTACAATGAAGCTGCAAATTGGGGTTGTATTTCCTGAAAGAACTTAGACGAGAGGTATTCCATGCCAGCTGGGAAGCACACAGCTATTGGCTTGGTTCAGCTAAGCTGGGTTAGAAATCAGAACAAGGAATTTGAAACGTGACATATGCCTGAACTGAAAATAAGTTTGGTACCCACAGAGACAGGCCCACGGATAACCCCCCGCCAGAGCCAAGATTTTTCTCAGAAAAAAGATTAGGTGTCCATGCGAACATAAAGAATTCAATGATGATGGTCTCAAATGCTTATGCTCTAGTTTAAAAGCTGTTGAGTTTTCAGCCTAGGAAAAATTTAACCAGGATGCCCAATTGTTCATCTGAACCACACATCATCTTAGTAAGTTTCCCATAAAGGAACATGCACTTTCAGTACCTTGTAATTGTGGGATATACACTTAAGCAAATAAGTGTATTCCCTGGATGGAGATATTTTCCGTAAGGGACTTAAATATCCAGAGACATTTACCAATATGAGAACCTTAGTTTGATTACAATTGCTCTGTAGCTACTCTTTCCAACACAATTATCTAACAGAATCAGCTGTCAATTCAAATCAGTCCCAGTTGCTGACAATTAAACCATGTATTTGGCATCCAGGATATTTTTTTCTTTCCCTTGGAGTATTGGGGAAGGGGAGGTCATTCGCCCAGGTTATCTTGAAGTGGTGCCATTTTTCTTTTTTTAAGTAAGAGAGCAGAATCACAAAACCTCCCTGTTTTATTCCCACCAACTACTATTATTTGATTCACAAAAGCCCGGACACACCTACCTGACTCTCACCTTGACAGCTCATGGGGATGCAAAATGGGAAGTGATGTGTGCCTAGAACCAATGCTCGGCACAGATCCCCCAGGAGAACTAGAAGACTCCTGTCCCCAACTGCCGGGGCAGCTGCCCACATTCAGTCTTCACCTGTCAGCCACTTTGGGAATGGCTTCTGCCGAGAAAACTCGCACCTGGCCCGAATGCACAAAGACCCTCGTGCATGCATCCTCGAAGAACTCTCCAGAGCCGTCCACCTGTGCAAATCTAAATCTAGCCTGCCCATCAAGGACTCTGCTCAAATGCCATCTTCTTCCAGAGGTCCTTCCAGATTCTGCAGCAACTGTTCCTTCTCGGACAGGACTGCTAGATATAATACAGGATATCCAGTTAAATTTGCATTTCAGATTAACAACAAATATTTTTAGTATAGGTATGTCCCAAATGTTGCATGAGACACACGTGTACTAAAAAAAAAACAACTATTCATTGTCAATCTGAAATTCCAATTTGACTGGGCGTGTTGTCGGTTTTGTTTTTTGTGTTTTTTTGTTGTTGTTCTAGAGAGAAACAGATAGTGAGCATGGGGGAGGGACCGAGGGAGGGAGAGAGAAACTTAAGTAGGCTCCACATTCAGCATGGAGTTGGACATGGGGCTCGATCCCACGACCCCGGGATCATGACCTGAGCCGAAATCCAGAGTCACACACTCCACCAATGGTGCTACCCAGGCTCCCATGGGCATGTTGTATTTTTATTTGCTAATCTAACAACCATATTCCCAGGCAGCCAGAACCCAGTCATTGCTCTACACAGAGAGAGAAAGACCCAGCTTCCTCACCCCAACACGGGACCACTCTGAAGCGCTATCCTAGTTTCAGAGCTGGGTTTGCCACTGAGAATGCATCCCAGCCCAGCTTTACTCTCTGCCCAATCCTGCTCCCTTCCCTGTATTGGTCATTAATCCCAGAGAACACTCCTGAATTAACCTCCTGCGCACCAATCTCCCATCTCAAGTCTGCTTTCCTGGAAACCCAGCAGGGGCCAGTGCCCTGAGAATGGGTAAAGAATGGTTTGCTAGAACACGAGGGGAACAATAAAGAGTGGGGGGTGGGGGGGGGGGAGTCTGGAGAGAAAGATTCAGGCAAGCCTGAAAAGAGTGTTTATTACCCACACACTGTAGTTAAACATGCAAGATGGACTGGTTCATAAAATATACTTCGGGTTATAATCTGGAAGTAAATATCCAGAAAATCCCAGTCATTTGTCACTCCCCGTGGAGGGATGTCAAAGAGGAGGTATAATGGCCGGGGGTTATTATCGCCTTACACCAGTCCTCCTACGTCTTACCATCTCTCTAGGAGCAGAGGGTGAACCTCTGTGGTCTGCGGCCACGTGAAATTCCTTTGAGGTCTTCACTTTGAACGCTGGTACAAACTGTACCCCCTATCTCATAATTTATTACTTCACATTGAAAACAAAATGCTTTTCCAAAAATCATTCCATTCATTGACTTCCAGGAAGAAAGCTACAACATTCCCATAGCTTTCCATACTTCGTGGAATCGGCCACTCACCCCTGAAGGTCTTCTTACCCCCGGTTGAGTGGCACGGCCCCGGAGGGATCTATTTCTTTCTTTCCTCACAGGGTTTATTCTGGGGAGAGTCATGTCAGCCTTTCTTGAATCCAGGATCTGTCTCTCCCTCTAGCTATCTCCAAGCCAAAAAGTGTTCTGTTCCCGTGAAGAAGAAAACTGTCCACTGCTATTCTTACTGATTCCAGGTGTGAGAGGCATACAATGACTGAGGTTCATGTAAAAGTCTCTTGTCCGGGTTGCCCTAGCAACACTTGGTGGCTACAGTCAAAATCTGTATTAAAGATACCAGGTCAGAAGCTGAAAATCGTTCATAAATCAGATAATTGAAGGCTATTATCACTACCTACCTTGGGTCACTTGCCCTTCATGTTATTGTCTGCCCCTTACTCATCCAGAAGCTCATCTCCCACTTTTGCAAAGGTTAACGTTTTACTAGTTAGAAAAGAGGATAATTATAAGGAAATCTGGAGTTTCACTCTGTGATCCTAATTCTGAATCATCTGTGAAATTTATTTATTTATTTATTTATTTATTTATTTATTTGAGAGCAAGTAGGGGAGGGGCAGAGAGAGAGGAAGAAGGAGAATCCCAAGCAGGCTTTGAGCTGTCAGGACGGAACCCGACACGGGGATGAATCTCACCAACCATGGGATAACGACCTGGGCCAAAATCAAGAGTCAGAGGCTTAACCAACTAGGTCACCCAGATGCCCCGAAAGGCTTATTTTTTAAAGTTCCCGCTACTAATCCCCTATGGTCCCATGTTACCACTTCTCCATCTGACCGCAGCAATGACCGCTGCCCCCCATTTTCTCTTATTAAATCAAATCTCCCTTGTATTGGTTTTCCTTGCAGCTGTAACAAATTGCCACAAATTTCAATGGCTGAAAACAACACACATGTATTATTTCCAGTTGTGGAGGGCAGAAGTCAGACACGGGTCTCACCAGATGAAAATTAAGATGTCAGCAGGACTACTTTACCTTCTGTAGACTCTAATTCATGATCCATTTTCTTGCCTTTTCCAGATGCAGAGGCCGCCCACCTTTCTTGGTTCATGGCTCACTTCCTCCATCTTCAAAGCCAGCAACACAGCAGCTCCATCACCAGACGTCTTTCTCATCAGAGCTGAGAAAGGATCTCCTCTTTTTAAGGCTTATACCATTGGACCTATGCAGGGTACCCCTGCTCTCCAGAATATCCAGGATAATCTCCGCATCTCAAGTCCTTAACCATGTCTGTGAATTCCCATTTGCCAAGTAAGGTAACATATTCACAAGTTCTGGGCGATGTATACCATGTTCGCCCATGGCAATGATTCCTCCTTATCCTGGGGTCAGTCATGAAGGCAGCTCAAAAATATTGGAAGAGTTTAAAAAATAAATTAAATATAAGTGTATCGGATAGGAAAAAAATAAAATTACAGTGAGCCACACCAAACCTCTCCTTCTCTGCATGATTTTGTTCTCTGCAAGAGATGTTGGTTAGATGACCAGGATAAAAGCTCTCCTTGCAGAAACCGATCCCCAAAATTCTGAGTCGGTTAATGCAATTTCTAACAACAAACTAACTAATCCTGGATCCAAACAGGCCTTCTATGAAGGCTAAGTCTATGTAGAATTAACAAATCACATTATTGCTTGTAGAATTCTCCTGGAGATGAAAAATTAAAGAGTGTTCATTGACTGTGAAATGAGTCCTGTGTTGATCTGAATGGTAGGTAATTATCTCATTTATAGGAAAACTCTTCAAAACGTTGAGATAATTCTCATTTCAAACTCTCAGCTATGGAAGTGACTTACTTCTATATCAACTAAATATCTGTCATAACCCTATCAATGCACATTCTGCAGCAGGTAGAAATGATGAATGCTTATGTCTGGTTACTCGTAAGGTGTTAAAATAATCTTCCACATGGGATTTCATGAGGCTCCTAGAAAAATAAATAGCCTAATATTTATCATATGGAGGAAAATCATCTATCTACTTTTTGCAATATAAAAGTTAACTCTATACCAAGCTCATTCCCAAACTCTTTTCCTTTTTCAAATGTCTTAAGAAATCTATATGCAAATTCTTATTCAGGAGACAGTTTTTGCAACCAAGATTCATTGGTCCTCCTTCCTCAGTGAAAATCTATTATGCCCATTTGATTTTCTCAAAGACTCAAGAAAACAAACCTTTGTGGGTATTTTGGATATTTTTAATACAAAGTTATAAGCAATCACTTCTGATAGACCTCAGACACCCCCACCCCTAAAACTGTCCTTAGCACCTACCACACCTATGACCGAAGAACTAAATGCAGTGAAAATGAGTCTCAGATGGTAGCTGATAAAAGAAAACTGTCCCAAGACACCTGGGTGGCTCGGCCAGTTGAGCATCTACCTTTGACTCAGATTATGATCTCGTGGTTCATTGAATTCGAGCCTCGTGTCAGGCTTTGTGCTGATAGCGAAGAGAGCCTGCTTCCGATTGTCTGTCTCCCTCTGTCTCTGCCCCTCCCCTGCTAGCTCTCTCTCTCTCTCTCTCTCTCTCCTTCAAAAATAAACATTAAATAAATTTTTAAAGCATCCAGAGAAAAAAAAAGTTACAGAGAAAGATGAAAAATATGAATATGTCATTCTAAAACCATCAGTGCCTCGAGCATGCAGCCAGCACTCAATAGATGTTTACTGAATGTTGAGGCTTTTTGTTTTATGATGAACAATTTTTCACTGAGCAACCTGCCATACGGAGACAGAGTGTCCAGGGATGATAACATCAGTGGAAAAGGAGTTGGTGAGGTGGGTGACTGGAGATTGTGTTTTGGTCACAGCTCTGCTGTAACTAGATGTCTGATTTGGGGAAAGTGCCTTACCCATGTAGAGCTCTAATTCTTCCACTGAAAAGCGAGGGGCTTAGACTAGGATCTCAAATGCAAAATCTTCGCTTTCTTGGACACAAGGAGGGATGCAGTTGTTATAATGCTGTGGCTTGGCCTTAGCCAGGAGTCAGGTTTCACCCTTCTTCCCTCACGCTCACATTGGCCATGACCCCTGACCTGTCCTAGTGCTAGTTCCAGCCCTACCTTAGTTCTTCTGACCCCAAGGTCAACCAGGGGTAGAACGACCACCATCAGTAAGAATAGTGACCGGCCTGGGCAGAGACCCCTAGGAAACTACTCTCCCTTCAATTCATATTCCCAAAGATTTTTTAATGTATATGTTGGATCCATGATTTTGGGGGAGGATGGGGGGATGGAAATGACCTGGTCAGTGGATATATTAGCTGACTTTTTGGCATGGTAATAATGAAGTTAAGAATACCAGGCAGGGGGGCCTGGGTGGCTCAGTCCGTTAAGTGCCCAACTGCAGCTCAGGTCATGACCTCATGGTGTGTGAGTTCAAGACCCGCATCCGGCTGGCTACTGTCAGCACAGAGCCCACTTTGGATCCTCTGTCCCCCTCTCTCTCTGCTCCTCCCCCTCTCTTTCTGCTCCTCCCCTGCTCACACTCTCTCAGAAATGAATAAACATTAAAAAAAAAAAAAAAAGAATACTGGGCAGTCGTAGCTCCTCTGTTCTGTGAGCAGATCCAAAACTCTAATCATAGCTACCTATCTCATTAACAGTGAACTATTAATCATTGAAATTCCAAGAGACAGAATTCAGGCATAGCCCAAAGTCTATCCTGGAAAAATGTTTCCAAGAGAATTCCAATTCTCCATTGCTAACAGGGAGGTCTATCTGCTACACAGAAAAGAGAGTACATTTCTCTCTTGTCTTTAACTTAACCCTGGCATCAAAACAGCAGATTCGTCACAAACAGAGTAGGAAAAAAAAAAAAAAAAAAAAAAAATATATATATATATATATATATATAAGTATACATATTACATATGTAATATATATGTACATATATATGTATACACACACACACACACACACACATACATACATACATACGTATGCCAAATTTATATATAGGCCAAATTCAAGAAAAGAAAATATTTATGTAAGCCAGTTCCTGAATATTCAGCTTTTGATAACAGATAAAAAAAAAAAAAAAAACCTCCCAAAAGCTGTATCCCAAGGCTCCCTAAGGCTCCCAAAACACAAATACACACAAATCAAGTTCAGGAATCCTTAGCAAAGTTGATTAACCCAGTCCTTCAATTCCACCCTGTCCCTGATATATGATCAAGTGAACTCATTAGTAAAATGCTTTTGTAAACGATGCTTTTAACACAACCCAGATGGGCAGATGTGTGGCAGCAGTCGGGTCCACCATTCTGCCTCATTTTTACTGACCAGCCAGTAACCGTTACAAACACTCAATGAATTGTATGGTTTCCTTAGGGAGAAAATTCAGGGGAGAAAAAGTCTACGGATATGAGTTTTTTTAAAATAAATTCTAGAAGAAAAGACTTTGGTCCATTAGTTTTGAAATCTGGTGAGATGTTCAATTAGTGGCAAAGCACAACTTTTAAGGCTAATCTATGAACAAAGAATCTAACTAGGTGAATTTAAGTAGACCTAAGTCAGTAAGGTTGACTCTCCACTAAATTAATAATCAGTGAGTTTTTCCAGAACTAAAAATAACTGAAGCCAACGTGTTTTCAAGAAAATATCATGATAGAGCTTAAGTAATAGTTATTTTGCCAACCTAAAGTTTCTCAGGTTCTACAATCTGCCCGAGCAGGAAACTCATCTACCTCTCTTCTACGTACAATTTTGCTAGGGTTATAAAGCTGAAGCCTTTCCATAAATTAAGGTACTAATCAATGCATCCCATTTGATGCATTGATTCTCCAAGAGGATTGAGGGATTTAAATCAGTGGCCCACATACGCCGGGACTTTGTTTCCTGGAGGAAAACAAAAGAATTTAAAACCAACTGGGTTGGTTGCCAATCTTCTCGGCATCCTAAAAAAATATGTCAGGGGCATCTAATGAGGTCCAGACCAGCACATCTCCACCCTGGCAGTTTATTGAAGTTTTTTGTTGAATGTTATTAACATGTACATTCCCAGATCTGGCCCTATAGAATCAGAATCTCCAGATACATAGCCTGGATATATGCACTTTTTAAAAAACTCTAAAGGAGCTATCGCTGCAACTCTAGGATTGTGGAACCCCTTTTCTCGAGTACAGTTAACCCTACTTGTCAATTACACTCATAAAAAACCATCAACTAAAGGAAACTCAAGGTTTATTGGATATGGTTGTATTAGGCTCAGTTTTATGTCTTATGTTTTAATTTTTCAGTTTGCATAGCCCATGTTCATACTATGATTTTTCTTCTCTCTGAAGGAGGCTACCCTCCTTCACTTCCTGTTCTGCTTATCATGGAGTCAGGCTCATCAAATACCAATGAAACAATTTCCCTGGCTTACCCTCCATCTAAAACAGTAATCATAGGAATGTCTGCAACTGTTTGGAGGCAGAGTTGCCCTGAAGGCCAACCTGAAACACTGAACTCGGTTTAGACAGCTCAGGGCAAGGGACAGTAGACCAAAGAGTCTCAGTCCGGAGGGAGCACTGAGGAATGTGCCTCTACCAACAGATGCTTTGAGCCATCTGCATATCCAACAAACCAAAGCCAGAACAACAACAAAAAAAAAACCCTGTAACCAGCAGTGACCCTCCATAATCCCTACAGGTAATTAGTTATAAACTGACAGTTAGCTGTTAAATCCTTTAATCAGACTTTTCATCTACTCATGCTTTCATCTAACAACAGACACCACATCATGTAGCTAATCATGCTATCCTCTGTATTGGCTGCCGAAAAGTTTTTTTTTTATTATTAAAAAAAAATTTTTTTAATGTTTATTTTTGAGAGGCAGAGAGACAGAGTATGAGCAGGGAAGGGCAGAGAGACAGAGGGGGTCACAAAATCCAAAGCAGGCTCCAGGCTCTGAGCTGTCAGCACAGAGCCCGATGCGGAGCTCAAACTCATGAACCACAAGATTATGACCTGAGCCAAAGTCGGATGCTCAACCAACTGAACCACCCAGGTGCCCCTGGCTGCTAAAAAGTTTAAGCATAAATTTAGAGTATACTCTTTTTTTTTTTTTAATTTACATTTCAGGAGAAGATTCCTTAATGCCCCTTACCCATTTAGCCCATCCCCCCCTCCCACAACCCCTCTAGCAACCTTCTGCTTGTTCTCTATATTTAAGTGTCTTATGTTTTGTCCCCCTCTCTGTTTTTATATTATTTTTGCTTCCTTTTCCTATGCTCATCTGTTTTGTGCCTTAAATTTCTCATATGAGTGAAGTCATATGATTTTTGTCTTTGACTAACTTCGCTTAGCATAATACCCTCCAGTTCCATCCACATAGTTGCAAATGGCAAGATTTCATTCTTTCTGATTGCCGAGTAATACTCCATTGTATATATATACCACATCTTCTTTATCCATTCATCCATCGATGGACATTTGGGCTCTTTCCATACTTTGGCTATTGTGGATAGTGCTGCTATAAACATGGGGGTGCATGTGTCCCTTCGAAACAGCACACCTGTATCCCTTGGATAAATACCTAGTGGTGCAATTGCTGGCTGATAGGGTAGTTCTGTTTTTAACTTTTTGAGGAACCTCCATACTGTTTTCCAGAGTGGCTACACCAGCTTGCATTCCCACCAACAATGCAAAAGAGATCTTTCTCTGCATCCTCGCCATCATCTGTTGTTGACTGGGTTGTTAATGTTGGCCATCCTGAAGGTGTAAGGTGGTATCTCATTGTGGTTTTGATTTATATTTCCCTGATGATGAGTGATGTTGAGCATTTTTTCATGCATCACTTGTCCATCTGGATGTCTTCTTTGGAGAAGTGTCTATTCATGTCTTTTGCGCATTTCTTCACTGGATTATTTGTTTTTTGGGTGTTGAGTTTGATAAGTTCTTTCTAGATTTTGGATACTAACCCTTTATCTGATATGTCATTTGCAAACATCTTCTCCCATTCTGTCGGTTGCCTTTTAGTTTTGCTGATTGTTTCTTTCGCTATGCAGAAGCTTTTTATTTTAATGAGGTCCCAATAGTTCATTTTTGCTTTTGTTTCCCTTGCCTCCACAGACATGTTGAGTAAGAAGTTGCTGTAGCCAAGGTCAGAGAGGTTTTTGCCTGCTTTCTCCTCTAGGATTTTGATGTCTTCCTGCCTTACGTTTAGGTCTTTCATCCATTTTGAGTTTATTTTTGCATATGATGTAAGAAAGTGGTCCGGGTTCATTTTCCAGTTTTCCCAGCACCATTTGCTGAAGAGACTGTCTTTATTCCATTGGATATTCTTTCCTGCTTTGTCAAAGCTTAGTTGGCCATACGTTTGTGGGTCCGTTTCTGGGTTCTCTATTCTGTTCCATTCATCTGAGTGTCTGTTTTTGTGCCAAATTTAGAGTATACTCTTAGCAAAATTTATAAACTCCTTAAAACATTTGTCAGTTTATTCTATTTACCAACCTCACTTCTGACATCATCTTATTATCCCAATTTTTCTTTTAAAATTTTTTAAATCTTTATTTATTTTTGAGAGAGAGAGAATATGAGCAGGGGAGGGGTAGAGAGAGAGGGAGACACAGAATCCGAAGCAGACTTCAGGCTCTGAGCTGGTAGCACAGAGCTCGATGCAGGGCTTGAACCCACGAACCGTGAGATCACGACCTGAGCCGAAGTCGGACGCTTAACTGACTGAGCCACCCAGGCACCCCCCCCCCAATTTTTCTTTTAATGCAACTTCCCCACTCACTGTAACTTGTACATTGTACTCAATGTGACTTACACTCAGTTACACTTTATCTTGTTCCAGGCTATGTACATTTTTATAAGTTGACCCACATCCTTTATGAGAACAAGGAAAAAGCAAGAAGAAAAAGAGGAGAAGGGGAGAAAGGGAGAAAGTAGGAGAAAGTACTCTAGAGTAGCGGGAGCTCAACTTCTCCATCGTCTCTAAAGACGTAGAATCTACTGACTCTAAATGGTATTCTCACAACCAGGGATATCCTGTTACTCCAAGTTATTCAGAACCCAGCCCTGAGGTTTCCCAAAAACGTGTTTGTTCTCGTAAGACTAAATTGTCTTACATTTTTCCAGTCAGAACTGTGAAGTAAGTGAAGCAAGGGGTTAAGATTCATTGATCTCTTTGGCGAGTTCTTTAGTGAGGGAATACTCCATTGCATTTGCGTCTTGGCCTACCTTTCCTCAAAGCCATTCCACTCCTGCCCATCACAGGATCCTGGCACGTGGCAGTCATTCAACAAATGGTTGTTGAATGAATGACTCTGATCTAAGCAAAGTTTTATAGATCTGAGGATGTAATCATGCCTAAAACAGGCCCTCGGATCTGTGGAGTCTAGTGTATAGGCTGTGATAAACATCTACCGATAAAAAACATATATCCAAGTATATACAAATGACTGTCACAGAGAGTAAGTGTGGTGAATACTATTTAAATGGTTTAGAACATAAGGTTGTAGGAATCTCAAGACGGGAGAGCTTTCTTTCAGGGGAGCAGTCGGGGAACGATTCATGGAAAAGTGATTGCCACCACCTGGAGGCAGCATGGGACATATCTCCCAAGTGGAGGAAAACACCACAGGAGCAAAGGAAAAGTGGGGCAATGCGAACGGGTTCAGGAGACTAAAGAGGTAAGTTGAGCTGTGGGATGATGGGAAATAGTGACTGGTGTGAAAGAAACTGTCAGCTATTTCCTAACTGCCATCAACCCCTTCTTCCTTCATGACAGAACTGTGGGTTTAGCTGGTCTTCTTGTTGTCTTGCTAAGAGATTACATTCCCATCCTTTCTAGAAGGTAGGTGTAGCCAACAGAGTTCTGTTTGGGCTAATAGAATGTTATCTGAAGTGTCACATGGGACTGCCTCAAGGCTCTGTAAACAGAAGGGGCTGCACCCTCCTCTTCTTCCATCAGTACTGGCTCTTGGAGATCAAGCCTTAGCGGCCATCTTTGTTTCTGAAGCTGAAACCCATAACCTGAGGCTGGTCACTCCTACAAGAAGCCTTGGTCCCTGAAGACTTCTCGGGGCCACATTCCAGGCCTTTACTACTTAGTACTTGTCTCGTTTCACAGGAGAAAGAAAGAATTTCTGTGTTGCTTGAGACTCTTTCATGTGAGGCTTAATGTTACATAAAGCAAAGCCTAAAACTGAAACTGATGCTTTAGAAAACTGTGTAAGCACGACACACACACAACACACACGTAACAACACAAAACAAAAAACGTTACTCTAGCCCCTTAAGCTGTTCAGCCAACTTTTCCACTCATCACTTTCTTGACTTTCCTAAACCCCGATGATACACTCCGCTGCATTTAAGTATTGTTTACCACAAACAGAGCCCCTGAGAAATCATCTTCAACGGCAACGTCGAAAGCAATTTTCCGGCATCTGATTTTGGTGTAAATCATTAAGATTTTTGCTTTGGCAGGCCGCAATTACAGCGAGGTAGGGCTGTAGCGCGGAATTAATCAAGGCGTAGTAACCAGGTCAGCTTCCAAGGACTTAGTTCCAGCAGGAGATAAAAGCAAGGACAGGGGAGGGGTCAACACTAAAACTTAACCGACCCGTCAAAGAGCTGCTTACGATCCCTAGGCAGGTATAATAAACACCTAACTAATGAGAACCCTGGGCGGAAAGGGCCCTTTGTGCAGCAAGATGAAATCTTTATATTGTCTTGCAAAGCAAAATCTGTAGTGTTCTGAATAAGTGCGGGAAAGAAGAATTCTGTGGCAGGGGCTCCGTGAAGTGTGTAAAAAAAAGAACAAAAGGCACAAAGTTGTAGACAAAACGGGGTTTGGGAAAGCGTGGTAATAAAGAACAGGCGCCTGTGGCGAGAGCAATTAACTAGTAAGTGGAGAGATCAGCATTTCCCATCTGATTAATTATCAGCTCCCCACTTCCGGGGAGACCTGACTGGCCCCAGAAGTTATGTCAAGATTTCCCAGTGGCTTCGAAAATCCCTTTTTGAACAGAAGGGATGACAGAAAAGAGGAAGGTAGCACTGCCTCCTACTGACTGCACTCCCAATGAAACATTTGGCCAACGTAGGCCATGCTGAAAACAAAGGTCCAACCTTGGCTTCTCATTGCCTTCTTACCCACCACCCCCGCCATCAAAAACATCCAAACAAAATCCATGCTTTTATTACAGTGGCAAAGCATTTCCACGTATATCCGATTTGGTTCAGGTCATGATCTCATGGTTCACGAGATCGAGCCCCCGCGTCAGGCTCCACACTGAGGTGGAGCCTGCTTAGGGGTCTCTCTTTCTCTCTTTCTCTCTTACTCTCTCCCTTTCTCCCTCTCTCCCCCGCCTAAAATAAAATTTTAAAAAATGAATCTGATCAGATGTGTAGATGGTACACAAGTGGAAAAGCCTGAGACTGGGCAGAAACTTGGGGGAAAACTGGTGGGGTAACACGGCAATTTTCTCTCTCTCATGCGTATATGCCCACGATTTTTCTTTACGATGAAAGCTATTCCTAAACTAAGGTTTCCTCTACTCTGGGATGATAATCATGCCAGGCTCTGCTCCTGCGTGCAAAGCCTGAGTGAAAAGCCCGTGTGCACATCACTTAAGGGACCCTACTCCTTCTCCAGCAGCTGTCCAGAGTCACCACAAAACAAATACGTGGGACTGTTGACAGAAAGCAATAACCCTTCCTACAGCTGTTGAATAAATTGCCTATTAGCAGTCCCACACCATAATTCATGTCAGATCATGTAGATTCAGCCCTTATGAATAACTGGAAAAATCTTATCATTAAATGAAGTTCTATACCAAATCCCTAAGCATTTTCCTGTTATTTCCTAAAGCTGTTCCTCCTTCCGGCTCATCCCTGAACTTTCTGAGAGCTGGCAGAATCAAAGATAAGCAAAAAGTTCATATGCTCTGTACACTTTTCCTCTGGGACAGGCCTCTTGGGTCCTTGGGATTTACATTTTAGAACCCCAATTTAAATGCAGATTTTTAACTCCCATGTTGAGCAGCCAAAGAAGTTTCTGGCTTGATTAAAATACCGATGCATAAATTTTATACTTAACATTTTTCTTCTAGAGCACGAACCGGGCTGAGTGGGGTGGTACCGAAAAGATACTTTTAATGAACTTCCAGGGCATGTGAGGTCTCCAAGAAAGTGTATTTTCACAGATCAGTTTTCTAAGTCTTAAAGGAACAGAGTTCTGCTACTTTTGAAACAGTATTTTAACAATACTTGGGGTTCCTTGGTCAGTCCGTTGAGCATTTGACGTCAGCTCAGGTCATGATCTAGCAGTTCATGAGTTCAAACCCCGCATCAGGCTCCGTGCTGACAGCTCATAGCCTAGAACCTGCTTTGGATTCTGTGTCTCCCTCTCTCTCTTCCCTTCCCTCGTTCACACTCTGTCTCTCTCTCTCTCTCTCTCTCCAAAATAAATAAACATTAAAAAAAAAAAAAAAAAACTCTTGCCAGTGGAAACTCATAAAAAATGGGACATATTGGTACTTGGTCCTGTTGCGGACAGGACAGTTAGGAGGCAGGAGAGCAAATGCAGAATTCGCAGTCCAGCCAACTGGTGGTTTGCAGTTTGGGTTTGGGAAGATGTCTCAGGCATTTTGAGCCTCAGTTTCAGCATGTACAAAAGTGGGGGTGCTTCCCATGCTGAAATGAGGTCACAGTCGGCCAATAGCTAAAGCAGAAGCCACACAGTAGATGGGTCCTCACTCCTTCATGCAGGACATCTCGGTTTGCCATCGGCTTCATGAACTTGTACCAATCACTTCACCAACCTGACCCCCAATCTCCTCTCTTGTAAACCTGGGGAAGGTGATGCCCTAGGTCTCTTCAGGTCCTAAATACAACAGTCCTCTGATCCCGCTCCAAGCATCACGACCACTAACCACTATGGAGACAAACACTGCACGTGGTGGAGAAGCCGTGACAGGTGGCCCAGTAGGCAGGAAGGCAGGTAGATAGCAGATCATATGAAATATAACACAGCCTGACAGAAGGGCAAAAGCAAGCAGGATTGAGCCATTCTGTCTATCCTTCTCCTAGCTGCACAGAGGCCATCCCTTCAAAGAAAGAAAGAACACAAGATGGCGGTGAGGGTAGGAGAATGTCATGGGGGGAGGGGTGGTAAATGGAAAAAGTCAGGAAGGAAATGAAAAAAGAAGGCATACTATATATAACTTAAATACTATATAAAATGCAACTTATAAAACCGAAGATATACCAAAATTCTCTACTAGAGGCAGCAGACCTTAGTAGCCACCCTGAAAGGCCAGTATCTTTTCTTCTCTTTCACACGTACATGAATGCAACCTCGGATCTGAGCACAAGTAATGTTCTCCCAAACAAATGCAGCTCTCACTCTACCTGATCTTATTCGTGATGACCAGGCAATCTAGCAGACAAGGAGAATGAATGTCATCTGCGGGTGCCAGCTGCCAGATGGAGACTGTTCGTGAAGGATTTCCAAATTCACAAGGACCATCCAACCCCACTTCTTTAAGAAGCAGGAGACCCTCCTTCACTATGCACAACGATGTACTTGGGAATTCGGCAAGAGACAAGCCTCAACCACAGACAGCACTCAAGCAAATGACATGTGACATTCTCCAAGAAAATTCACCAAGGACATTCTTGACATTCTACTACTCTGATACAGATAATTAAAAAAGGAACCTGTCCGTTAGGCTGAACTCAGGTACGACAACCACACCAATGCCAATTAACCAAAGGAAGCAAGAGTGACCCTCACCTTTGACTCAACTAGGAAAAAGTTAAAAGCATCTGGATAATGTGCTTTGAGATCTTAAGCCAAAAAGTTATGTGAATTGGCTACTGTAAAAAAAAAAAAATGCCAAAAATTACATTTCTAGCAATATTATAGAGATACTTCATAATAATCTTTCTCTGCCTCCTGCCAATATTGGCACCCCTCTCTTTTCTAAGTGGATTTGCCAAGAGCTGTGCTTTGTAATGGGGCAACTGGGGGGCACCTGGGTGGCTCAGTCGGTTAAGTGTCCGACTTTGACTCAGGTCATGATCTCGCAGTCTGTGAGTTCGAGCCCCGCGTCAGGCTCTGTGCTGACAGCTCAGAGCCTGGAGCCTGCTTCGGATTCTGTGTCTCCCCCTCTCTCTGTCCCTCCCATACTCATGCTCTCTATCAATAGTAAATAAATGTTTTTAAAAAATTTAATGTACTGGGGCTCCTGGGTGGCTCAGTTGGTTGAGCGTCGGACTTTTGATTTTGGCTCCGGTCGTGATCCCAGGTTCGCGGGATCGAACCCGCAGTTGGGTTCTGCACTGAACATGGAACCTGCCTAGGATTCTCTCTCTGTCTCTCTCTCTGCCCCTTCCCCCACTTAGGTGCTCTCCCTCTCTCTCTCTGAAATGAAAAAAAGGAGATGTGGTTTGTTAGGTTTTAGTTTTTGTTTTTTTTTTTTTTTCAACGTTTTTTATTTATTTTTGGGACAGAGAGAGACAGAGCATGAACGGGGGAGGGGCAGAGAGAGAGGGAGTGTTAGGTTTTAGTTTTATTTCCGATTTGCATACAGTCTAATACTTCCGGTCTTGCCTTTCACTGTTCGTGAGTTTGAATTCCTTGCAGCAAAACTCGAGTCTGCAGTCCGCGAGGTCAAAACTAGATCCCTAACACCACTGAGGACTTTGCACTGTTGAAGTGGTCGCTGAGGGTGCCAGTCCCAAAGCTGCTGCTGCCTCAGCACAAAATAAGTTTGTGGTGCCAAACCCTACCAGGAGTCACTGTATTCTTCACTTCCACCTACGTACTAACAGGACAAAAAAAAAATTTTTTTGTTTTGGGATGCCTGGGTGGTTCAGTAGGTTGGGTGTCCAACTGTGGCTCAGGTCATGATCTCATGGTCTGTGGGTTCGAGCCCCGCGTTGGGCTCTGTGCTTCGGATTCTGTGTCTCCCTCTCTCTCTGCCCCTCCCCCACTCACGCTCTGTCTCTGTCTCTCTCAAAAATAAATAAACGTTAAAAACAATTCTTTTCATTTTTTTTTTTTTGTTTTATTTTAAAATGTCCCTGATGAGTACAAATGATTGACTTGGTTACATCTCAATCCTGAGTGTATGTCTTTTCAACATCGTGTGTGATAAATGGGAAGCCTACAGGAAGCACTTGTCACAGGCGGGAGCACTATGTTGTCTCCTGGAAAAGCACTCGCTTAAAGGTTTGAGCTGGGGATTCAACTAGCCACTCCATGGAATGTCATTTTGACTTGGGACAGCGATGCAGAGATTCTCAGACTTGGCAGACATTTGCTGGAAAACGAACAAAGGGAGCCTGTCGCTTCAATGAAAACCATCGACGGTGTTTGTTGCCCATAATAATGTGTGCTTTCCAAGCAAAAAGTAGGTTTCAGAAAACATGAACCCGCTTCCCAATTTTGAAAGATTTTTCTGTTTGGATCAGTGGTGATATTGAGGAGTATAATTTTTTTTATATATTATATAATGAAACATGTAGATATTTGAAAGATGTGTATAACTCAGTGAACCAGTATTTTCCCGATCATCAAAACATCATGTTACGTTTAAAAAATCCAACATGCAAGATGGACCGATAGATTTTCAGGCGATTCAGTAGGAGAAGTTCATTCATATGGCTCCAGATCTCACACTGCAAATAACCTTTAAGAAAGTATAACTTGCCAAGGTTTGGTTTAGGGTCAAAGAATGATATCCACAATGAATCTGAAAGCCGCTTACGTTTTTCAACTACCTATCAGCGTGAAGCCAGATTTTCTTCATGTAGACTAATTGAAGGCAGGATCTGTGTCCTATCAAGTCCAGCCTCAACAGCCAGTCAGACTCCCCAGCTCATAGCTTACTCAGTCTCCCCCCACGGGCCCCCACACTCATGTTTGCTATAAAGACCCTCTACATCCTTTATACAGCATTTTCCAGCGACCATTTAATCATCCAGCAATACTTGGCATTAATTACTATTATTATTGCCATTCACCTAAGCCAGACGTGATTCTCACTAACCTGGCTGGTAATGGGCCGCACAGAGACTCAAACCAAGGTAGGGCAGCTCCAGAATCCAGCCTCCTTCCCACCATACTTCTCTGCTTTTGTGCTGGGACACTCTCTGGTGGCAGAATATGCTAGAACTTCAACCCGGAGCTGGTTCTTTGGTTTTGGGTTCAAACATCTTCTCCAAACCAGCTGAAAAGAATTCCTGCCTCTCTATTCATTCCTTGGAACTAATCCCTTCTAATCTTACCACGAAACTAAAAAAACAAGCTGCTGTGGGCTGAATTGTATATTTGGACAGGAGGCCTTTGGGAGATCATTGGGTTCCGCTAAGGTCATGAAGGTGGGCCCTCATGATGGGATTAATGCCCTTTATAAGGGATACCGGGGCTTCCTCTGATGTTCTCTCTGTTCCTCCCTCTCCCTCCTCCCCTCTTCCTCTCCCTCCCTATCCTCCCTCCCCTCTCTCTCAGACACCAGCTCTGCTGGCACCTTGATCTTGGATTTCTAGTCTCCAGTGACAAATAAGCTCCTGTTGTGTAAGTCACGGAGTCTGTGGTATTTTTTTATTTTGTCAGCCTGGCCTAACACATGAACACAACTTGATTTCTTCTGTTAATTCTTCACCTCGCTTCACCTGCACTTAAGGTGCCTTCTGGTTCAACTTTTCTCATAACACAGGACTAACAACAGTGTCCTGAGAATGAACACGAGCGGACAGAGGACTGTCCCCTGACAGAGCAGTCCCCACGCCCCCTGCCCCCGCCCCATAGTTTGTCAGCCTCCGGGAGACACATGGCAGAAGAGATTCGCCCTTGGCCTTCTTCCCCACATGTTACATTCCCACCGCTTCTAATCTTTCTGTTTCCTAACCTCCATATTCTCCTAAACTTCTCGGGAAACATGTAATGATATATTTTTTTTTTTTTTTATTAATTTTTTTTTCAACGTTTTTTATTTATTTTTGGGACAGAGAGAGACAGAGCATGAACGGGGGAGGGGCAGAGAGAGATGGAGACACAGAATCGGAAACAGGCTCCAGGCTCAGAGCCATCAGCTCAGAGCCTGACGCGGGGCTCGAACTCACAGACCGCGAGATCGTGACCTGGCTGAAGTCGGACGCTTAACCGACTGCGCCACCCAGGCGCCCCTTGATATTTAATTTTAATTCCTTAGCTGCAGTGGATTTTGCTGACTAGAAATGGAGGCTTCTGGATGCAGTATCTTAATCCTCTTTAAAAACAGCGCCTGGGGCTCACTGCAGCTGCAAATTATAAAAACAAAAGCGGGATTTAAAAAAATACACATGCGTCGTGGTAATTATTTAAAGTGCAACACATCAGGTTTAAACAGCAATATGAATGCGTCCTTGGGATAAATGAGGCATTAGCGGTATAAATCTTGATTACTGGTTACTATTCCCCGGGTTTATAAAGGAGTAGCAATTTAAATCACTCCAACGGGGAAAGAATTAACCCGTACCTGCCTCTGTCTTGGGCCAGGAGACAGACACAGCTAACAGGAGTCTTCTGCTTCTGTTAAAACAGGCAACATGGTCTCTCTCTCTCTCTCCATTGCTCTTTTAAGACACACTGTATTCACAGAACCTTGTCTTTTCTCCCAGACGCTCATCTAAATTTATAAACACACACGCGATTCTCCACTAGACGATAAGCTCTGTGGGGGTAGGCCTCCTGTTTATTTTTATGACAGTCCTACTCCTAACGCGGGGTGCCGGCTGATCCAGTCCTCCTGGGACTGTCCTAGGTGAAGCTCTCAAAGTCCTGCGTCCTGGGAAACCCTCCTTTGCAGGCAAACCAGAACATTCAGTCCCCATACCCTAGCATCTAGTTCATAAGCAGTGTTTGAATGAAGAAACAGCCGTAAGGACTGGCCCGTCCTTCCTAAAAGTAATCACGTGTACAAAGGATACAACGGCGCAGTTGTTCAGAGCCTGACCGTGGAGCTGGATGGCTGGGTTCAGATCCAAGCGCTGCCGCTTACCAGCTAGGTGACCTTGGGTAGCTTAGCCTCTCTGTGTCTCCGTCTCCTCTTATGGAAAATGGGAAATGAGTGGTACCAACCACAAAGGGCTGTTAGAAAATCAAATCAGTTACTATATGCAAAGTATTTAGGACAGGGCCCGGTGCCTACTATCAAAATTTATGAAAACAAATGACCTAGTACATGGTCAACAGTAGATAACACAGCTTATTTAAAATAGTAGAGGCAAGGAGAAATCCTGGGCCGAATTGTGAACTAAATGAAATGATTCTTTAGTTTCTCTCGCGTGTTCCAAGGCTTGTCAGAAACCAGAGCAGGTGTGCCCCTCCTGGGTATTCACTGTAAGCCCTCACTAACCCTGCCTCGCGGTAGAGCCCTTCACCCTTCCTCTCCAATGGGACACCACATTCGCTCCCACTACCTTTGCCCCGTCACAGAACCAAATTGTGGCTGCTGATGAATTCATTTGTGCTGAAATGCCTCCTCCTTACCATACCTTGCCTCCCACCTACAGGGCTCTAACTTGCAAAGGGAAGTTTCATCTAGGGAAACGCGTCTCTAACGACTGGGATTTGAGGCTATGTAGGGAAGGGAGGGGGAAATTGGGAACAGGGTCATTTCAATGGCGTCTCACAAATCCCCGTGAAGACCACTGCCTTCTACACCAAGGACTGATTTTGCTGGCAGCTCTTTCTGCAAATTCTTGCCTCGAGACACCCATTCATCTCTGGTGGGTCACTCAATGTGTCCTAATGCTGATTATACTGGAAAGCTGCCAGCAGATGAAGCCCTTATCCCTCACGCTTGAGTAGAGGTGCAAGGAAGGGAAGTCCGAAGGTATAATTCGGAGAGAATGGAAGCTATCACCACATTACCCCTTCATCAGGGTGAATTTCTGGAGGCGGACAGAGGCCTTCAGAGAAATGACTGAAAGTGAGCTCACCAAGATGAGTGAAGAACGCCCCCACTTGGGCCTTCACTTTTACCTGGGAAAGGAGTCTTCGAAATGCCCAGCCAAACACAAAACTGAAGTGACCAGAGATTCATTTATAATTTCCCTCTCCTTACTAACTTCTTCTCTTTTCATAGCCTGGGCTCAGGCATTAGATACCAGCCAAACCCAGCCTGATGATCCTCTCCCATCTGTCTTCCTCTACAGCCGCCCAAGCTTCCAACCCCTTCTCTCATCAAAACTCGCCTGCTCTTGGGGCGCCCGAATGGCTCAGTCAGTTCAGTGTCTGACTCTTGGTTTCAGCTCAGGTCATGATCTCACTGTTTCATGGGTTCGAGCCCCGCGTAGGACTCTGCACTGACAGTGTGGAGCCTGCTTGAGATTCTTTCTTTCTCCCTTTCTCTCTCACCCTCCTGTGCACGTGCTCGCTCTCTCTCTCTCTCTCTCTCTCTCTCTCAAAATAAGTCAACTTACCTGCTCATGTCTCACTCCTTCAGAACCTTATTCTAAAGCAAATCTAATAAATTGTGCAAAGAGCTGACACATATTGTTGAACATGCCACCCCCCCCCCCGTTTGTGTCCCTTTAGTGCCTTAATTTGAAGGCTAATCTCAAGCACAATAATGGATTTCAAGTGTAATGACAGGCATATACGGGAAATACTTAATGAAGGGTGTGCATGTTGTACCCTAAAAGCATACCCCAGGCCTTTTCCATTGATAATTAGATAAGGTAGAATTTAATGTCAATAGTGAATCGCTCTTCGTATGGCACGATTTTTACAAAACACTGTTTTATTTTGCACTTGGTGACTACTTAAACCATCTCTAGTTTGGTATTTTATTTTTTTAATGTTTTTATTTTTTATTTTTTTATTTTTGAGACAGAGAGAGACAGAACATGAGCAGGGGAGGGGCAGAGAGAGGGGGAGACACAGAATCCGAAGCAGGCTCCAGGCTCTGAGCTGTCAGCACAGAGCCAGACACGGGGCTCGAACTCACAGACCGCAAGATCGTGACCTGAGCCGAAGTCGGACACTTAACCGACTGAGCCATCTAGATGCCCCTCTAGTTTGGTATTTTAATTTCAAAAACAAGAAGTGTCTTGGGGCGCCTGGATGGCTCAGTCAACTAAGTGACCGACTTCAGCTCAGGTCATGATCTCACAGCTCGTGAGTTCCAGCCCCTCAATGGGCTCTCTGCTGTCAGCATGGAGCCCATTTCAGTTCCTGTCTCCCTCTCTCTCTGCCCCTCCCCAGCTCATGCTTTCTCTCTGTCCCCAAAAATAAATAAAAACGTCAAACAAAAAACAAAACCAAAAAACAAAACAAAACAAGAAGTGTCTTTAACAAATCAAGTAGAAACTTGATGATGCACCCTGGCCACCTTTCCCATGCTTCTTAAGAAAACTTATATAAACAGTAACGGCCCTGAATACTCCAGGGACAAGACTCCTACCTCTTTCCTTACCTGGACAGGTCCACTGACAGCTGCCAACAAAGCTTAATAAGACATTGCATAGCGGTGCCTGGCTGGCTCAGTCAGGGTTTCATGCATCTCCTGATATTGGGGTTGTAAGTTCGAGCCCCATGTTGGGTGTAAAGATTACTTAAAAAGAAAATCTTTAAAAAAAAAAAAAAAGGAATTGTGTAGAAGTTCTGAAGTTCAAGGTTAACAACAGGAACATCAACAATATTCTCGGTTAACACTGAGGACTCAGTGACCCGCAAACTTGAGTCAGAAAATGCCTTGCAGGGGTGCCTGGGTGGCTCAGTTGGTTAAGCTTCTGACTCTTGATTTCAGCTCAGGTCATGATCTCATGGTTCATAGGTTCGAGCCCTGTGTTGGGCTCTGCACTGACAGTGAAGAGCCTGCTTGGGATTCTCTCCTTCTCTCTCTCTGCCCCTCCCCACTTGTGCTCGCTCTCTTTCTCTCTCTCTCTCTCTCAAAATAAATAAACAAACTTGAAAAACAATTTAAAAAAGAAAAGAAAATGCCTTGTGGTATACAGTCCAGTTACTTGGGTTATAATATAAGCCTCTTCTCCTTTATTCAGTTTTCCAGAGGTATGGAGAAGAAAAGGGTGTAGTCTAGTCCAGAAGGGTAGAGTGAATTCTCTCATAGATGGTGTCATCTGGGGAGCTTTCGGTTATTCTCCTCGCAAAATATCTTCCTTTCCCAGCTGTCCCAGAAGCTGCACTTTTTACTCATGCCTTACTACCGAGGCTGAATCTCTCTACAATTCCCAGAAAGTACTGCAGAAGTGGTAACACATTAACCCAATATCTATCATTAAAATGTTTCCTTCCACCTTCCATAGCCATGAAAGGAAGAGCACAGTATTCTAACATAGAAGATCTATTTGCATAAGTCAATGAACGATTGAGTACTTAAAGTGCGGTATTAGAGATTTTCCAATAAAAGTAGATTTATATACAAGTGTTAGGGGCCGAAATGTGTCCTCCCAATAAGTCTTATGACTTATGTTGAAATCGCAGTCCCCAGTACCTCACAAGGTAATTGTATTTGAAAATAGGCCCTTTAAAGAGGTAATGACATGAGGTCATACAGGTGGCCCCAGTCCCTGAGACCGTATTCGGAGATAGGGCCTTTCGAAGAGGCACTGAGGTACAACGAGACTGATAGGGTTGGGGCCTCACAAGAAGAGGGAGAGACAGCAGACGTGTGTGCTAACAAGGGGCGAGGCTGCGTGAGGACACAGTGAGAAGGCTGCTTGTCTGTAAGACAAGGGCCTCAAGAAAAACCCACTCATACCATGAATTTCTACCTCGAGAAAAACCCACTCATACCATGAATTTCTACCGTCCGGAATGCTGAGAAGGTAAATTTCTGTTGTTTAAAGCACCCAGTCTGGTATTTTCTTTTCTTTTTTTTTTTAAACATTTATTTATTTTTGAGACAGAGAGACACAGAGCATGAACGGGGGGAGGGCCAGAGAGAGAAGGAGACACAGAATCCGAAACAGGCTCCAGGCTCTGAGCTGTCAGCACAGAGCCTGATGCGGGGCTTGAACTCACGGAGTGCGAGATCATGACCTGAGTGGAAGTCAGACGCTCCACCGACTGAGCCACCTAGGTGCCCCCCAGTCTGGTATTTTGTTATGGCGGCCCTCACAAGCTAACCCACGGCAAGGGTCCAACTTCCACATGAAATGCCACTGCATTTGATTCATCCCTAAACACAGATGCCATGTATGTGGGGTTCGGGAACATTTCAGTGCCCATTAGTGTCAGAGTTCAGTAAGTATGTAGCCGCCATGATGATATGACAGAGGACTAGAGAAGTAAACAAACCCATTTTCCCAAGTACAGTTAAGGTTGTTGCCTGACTGAAAGATAAACAGCCCAAGAGAGCAGGAGGCACGTGTTTCTTCTGCTGGTTGTTCCTAATTCCTCACTACTGACGTTACATGGTTGACTGGCTTTTGGCCAACTTGCTCAGACCACAAAGACTCCAACTTTCGCCACCACTAGATATCTAGTGCCTTGACTATGTCTCTAACTGCCTCTGCCTCTGTGTGTCTCTGTCTCTCTGTACGGGGCTGTTTCTGTGCCTGTCTCTCTGTCTTTGTCTCTGTTTCCTTCCTGACTCATTTCTCCACTCTTCCTTCACACCCCAAATAAACCACATGTACTTGGATCCTCAGCTCAAGGTCTGCTTCTGGGCAAAGCCAAATTAGGACAAAATAGACCCGGTTTAGAATCCTGGTTATACCACTTACAAGGTCAGGCAAGTTAACGATCTCCCTCAGTCTTCATTTACCTATTTGTGAATGGAAATGGTTAATACCTACCCTGTGGGTTTAAACAAAATAATATTCATGAAGCATTGAGCACTATGTCTAGCACGTAGCCTATCCCTAATGAGTTAATTTCTCTGTCTTTTGTTTGGCTCTCCCTGCAGGAGATTTCAAACCTGCAAAGAGTTACACCATTTCGACTTGCGATGTAATGACACCCCTCCTCAATTTAGACGCCTAAAGTGCTGTTCTTCAGCTCACCATCCGGGGGGCCAGCAATGCGGTCTGGGCTCAGCTGGATGGTTCTTCTGCTGGCTTGTGCTGGGCTCACTCATGCATAGGCGGGCCCCAGACAGTCAGTTGGATGGTTACACTCCTGGGAGTCAACTACCTAACTGCCAGGGTAAGCAGAGTGACTGAGCCACATGCTTCCTATCACCTGGAAAGCTGGCCCAGTCTTTAAGTGGCAGTCAAGTCCCCAAGAGCAGCCAGATGACAGGGCCTAATGGGCTAGTGTTTTTGCAAGTCTGTGTCGTTTTTGCTGGTAGAAAGACTCTGCTTTTCAGATGGGAAGGGCTACCGAGTGATGCCGCAAGGGTGTAGATATCGGTAGTGTGGGAATCTGTGGCCATCTTTGCAATTTACCCCAGAGAATGTGCCTTCTATACATCTGAGGAACTTCGATAAGATGTCTGGGGACCCCCGCTCTGTGGTGGGATCTCCCCGTGCTAAGTAGCTCGCCAGTAATTAAAAAAAAAACAGGCTGGCTCTCTCAAGTCAAAAAACTATCCCTCACCGGCACTTACCGGTAAAATTTAGGAAGCAGAACGTGTAACTTTTATCTTTGACCAAAGTTAGGAATTTTTCTTGGGAGATGATAAAGACAAAAGGTTTTTTTTAAAAATACCCAGAACTCTACTTGTTACACTAAATTGTTCAGATGTGTTATCATTTTTTTAACCACCTCTGATGTAGCCCTATTAATCACGGCAATGGTCGTCTGAATACAGATACTCACTCAAACGCATTCTTCGAGATTCTGTCTGGAGACGTAACCATAATCAATCCAGGGAACCCTTTTAAGCTAACTTGTCGCTTCCTCCCACCCAAAACCAATTTATTGCAAGCCTAAAGGCTACACGGAAAGATAGCAATAATTGCTGCTTTCTTGTAAAAGCAAACCAGTTTTCTAAGTTGATTACGGGTCGTAATTACTGATCTTAATTTCAATAATAACTACCTTTATAAAATTCCTTATAAAAAACTCTTTATGAAGCCCTGCTTTGTAAAACCTTTTCTAATAAAGGAAGAAAAATTATAAATAACCTTAGGGGGACAAGGGTGCCTTGGCTTCAGTAAATCGCAAGCAGCATTTCTGGCTGCTGAACAAAATGTGGTCTGCTCAATAAAGTCCAGGGAGGCTTGGGGCAGAGCCATGAGATTGAAGTAATTCTTGTGCTGTCGTAATCGCATTTATTTCTTATTAACGGCTACGTACACACTGCTGATATTTTGTTAAACTCTGTGTATAATTAGGATAAAAGAATTAAGGCTTGACTGCCTTCCAGAAGGTTACTAAGAGGACCTAGGCTGGTGGTGCCTAACCGTACCTCCCCCCCATACATACGCGCACCCACAACCATCTTGAACAAGCCTCATAAACTAACTCTAAGAAAGGCACTCAGGCCCTCCGGACTCAGGGCAATGGCCAAGACACGCTGTCCTAAGTATAACTCTCTGGTGCGCAGAAACAGAACAATTCAGCTGCTTGCCAGCCACGGTGAAATTCCCTCTGGGCTCCGCTGGAGGGACACCTCTCCAAGGCAGGGCTAAGACTTCAGTCTCCCTCTCCAACATGGAATCCATGAGGACAGATCTCTCATAGGCGGAGCAAAGGGGAAATTCGAGGCCTGAGGGAACTGTGAGTTCAGCTAGCCCATACCCAAGTAGATCCAGTGCACCGTGAGATAGGACAACGCTAAGGGGAGTATGGCCGTATCACCTGTCGGTGGTCTGTATAGGGAGAGCTGATAATTTATCTGATGACAGGAGGGCGTTTTTTCCTGACCTTGGGAGAGGTGCCGATCAGACTAAGCAACAATGGAGTGGAAGCTGGGGTCGGCCTCTTGGCAGGCCTCTTCCAACACCTGGCCTTCCAGCAGGACTGTCACGAACGCCACACGACAGTCTTGACCCTCTGCTTCGAGTGAGCGAGTACGGCTCCCAGGACCACGGGCAAATTGGCGGTTCAGCAAAAGAGCTCAGCTACCGAAATGTCCTCTGGGAATTCTCAAGAATTCTCACCACCCCCATACAGACCTGGACCTGGGGTGGGCGGCTGTATCTTCCTATTCACAGCTCCCTCCGTGCCCCTTCGGAGCGATGGCACAGCATTTGTCCGCACCCTCTTGGGGTCCGTGCTTGGTGTCACTGGCACCGAAGCCCCATGATGTCCTCCCCCAGCCAGCCCTCAGCCCTTGTGCATTGACCTCAGCGGGGGTGCAGGTAACGGAAGGTTATGCTGCAGTTTTCTGCCCCTCTCCCTTTGGAGACGGGAAGGGTTAGTTTAGTCTTCCTTTGATAATTATAGACTTTCTTTTCATCTAGGTCCTTCCCGGGAGGAAAACAACACCCTCTCCGGCCCTAAGTGAATGCTTACACCACCGACGACAGTTGCAAGATCTTACGGTGGCTCAATAAGTATTAAAGTATTAGGGTTTTAGCTCATTTGAAAGAGAGCGGACTCACGCCGTCTGCATGCCAAGTGTCTTTTTCAAAGCTATCAAATATTACTGCATAAAAACAGGTTTGCTCCATGATTCAGGTCACCGTGAAACCTTCACCGCTAACACTGTCACTACCAAACACCAAGTGTTCTGATCCTGCCCACCACGGGAACATCTGTCTCTTGAGATCACGTCTTCTTGAACCCTCTCCTCTCCCGCTATCCCACGTCCAGGCACCACTGGTCTTCAAGTAGCAGCCGCTTCCTTTCACTTCCGCCTGCCACCCCAGCTGCTACCCTCCTGAACTCGCACTGGCTCTAGAGCAACAGCCTTCTGCCTGGACCCCCAGCCTTGGGTCTCCCCCACCCCCAACCAGCCCTGCCCACCCCCCCACCCCGCCCCCCGCCAGCCAGATCAACCTTCTCAAAACACCCTCCCCTGGAACACACCATCAACCGGCTTGCAATCTTTAGAGGTTCTCTCTTGCCTTGGAGAGACTGTCCAAATGCTTCAGATCTGCCCAAATCTGACGTCAGCCCCGTTCACCATTGGTCTCACCCCTGCACACAAGCCGCGAAGATCGCCGCACTCAGCTTATGGGTGCAGGCTGCTTCGCACCAGGAGGGCGCCCCAGTTTTCCCAGTTCTTGTCCCATTGTCTAGGTTAGAGATCAAAGAGGCACCAGTGCCCAGGGCCCAGCAGCACAGCAGTTCTGACCTCCAGAACTTGAAAATAGTGAGCTGGCGGTGTTTTAAGACACCCCCCGGCCGCTTCCTGTCAGTGGTGATTTGTTAAAGCAGCACATCCTCATCGCTTACAAAGACACAGATGCTACAGTGCTTGGCGTTCATGGGGTTTCCTCACCGCCCCGCAGTAACATGGGGTGGTTACTACTGTTACCCCTAGATACAGGTAAGGGAATGGGCCTTAGCAAAGTCACCCGAGGTCACACACAGAGCTAGTGACAGGTACAGCCGGATATCAAACTCAGGATTCTGGGGCCCAATCCTATGCAACTGATCCTTTCAAACTTTTCTCGGGTATGGGGGAAGAAAGGCTCCCAGGATAATCTTGATAGAGGAAAAGGCACAGCGTTGCTACCCCTTGGCTGGCAGATCTGTGGGAAAGAAAGTTGTTGTTTTTTTCGATGGACTCTGCGAAGGGTGAGAGGAGCGGGCCACACCCCACCTCGGCAGCCAGGGCCTGCTGCGATCGGGCAGCTTCTGGGAACACACTCATACATTTGTTCCCTTTTGTTCTCGGACATTCTTAAATCTTTTTTGTCTCTCGTAGGCCATGGGAATAAGGGAAGGGGAGCGTGGGAGTGAGGCAGCTCTAGGCACAAGCTTGACTCTTTCCTTTGCTAAACAGCCTCCCCCCAGATAAGACCGAGGATCCCAGGCTTGAGGAAATGGGATGTTTCCCCCACGCATCGCTTCGGAGCTCGGTGTTAGTCCCAAACCGCCTTCCCCCACCTCCCTCCCCCGATTGCATCTTGCCTGTCAACCCTCACAACACTGAAAATCCCTCCAAAGTTTTGCCACTGGTGACACTTTTCCATTGTCTTCATGGACTCATCTAATTAAGATGACTCCCCAACCACCACGACGCTAGGGATTATGTCTGTCCTGGTTCATGTTTCTATCCTTGAGGAATCCTCCTTGAGTCCTGTCTTTCCTAAACCTTCACATAGAATCTAATCAGCAAATCTAATCACTTCTACCTCCTAAATTACAACCCAAATCCTTCTACCACCCTCTATCTTCATTGCTATCATCCATGGCCAACTCTTTATCACCTCCCATTTGGGTTATTGTCACGGCATCCTGCTTCCTACTCCTGCCATCCCTAAGACTTCTCTACACAACAGTCACAGCAAATTCCAGTAAAACCCAAACCCTTTAACCTGACTTGCAAAGTCCTGCCAAATCTGACCCCTGCCTTCCTTTCCAACCTTATGCTATGCCAATCTCATTTTCAGGCCACCTGATTGGTCCAGTTCATTCCAGCTTCATGGCCTTTCCCCTCATGTTGCCAGGAACATGCTGCCTCCAACCTTCCTTCACATGGCTGACCCTTCAGCATTCACATATTGGCAATTGACGCCTCCTTTGATGCCCCAAAGTAGACACCTAGTCATATATTCCCTTTATAAGTTTCGACACAGAACTTACTACTATACGATATCTTTCTTATTTGTTTCTTTGTTGGTTGACTTCTCCTTTCATTTATATTAAGCCTCATGAGAACAGTGACCTTGTCTTTCTTGTCTCTACTGTATCCCAATGACAAAAACAAGGTGCTTGCTCAACGTCCGTTAGTGACTTCCTAGCACTCTGCCTGGTGCAGCCTACCTTTTCCGCAAACATTTGTCAAATGAATCCACAATAATTCGGTTTTAAGCTTTTAAAACTTGATGCATTTTCTAATTAGTCTGACAAAATTAACAGTATTTTAATACTCAGATTTCCAAGCATTAATTTGCCTGGTCCTACAAAAACCTAGCAAAACTTAAAGATACAAGTCTGAGATCCAAGGCGTATCCAATGTAACTCCACTTTGAGCCCTAAAATAACAGCTTGTCGCTTTTGTGCCTGACTCTACGCACATTCTGAGGTCTACCTAGCAGATAGAAGGACACGTGAACTTATAAAACGCCTTATGTTTGCATAGCTACCTAACAAATGTCAAGTTTCCTGTGCCATTCCTGCTGGAATAAAAATGGGATTACAGTAGAAGCCATAAAATGGTACACATCTTGGAAGGCTCTTCTCCTAGTTTCTATGAGAGTACCATCTGAACAAACTTCCCACCCCACCTTCAAACTTGTCACGAAGTCTCACGAAGTCTCACCCTGGGGCTGTCACCCACATGCTACATGAACTAACCATCCTTTTAGTCACCTGAAAATATCAGTTTCCTCCCTTCCCACTTCTTTCATGCTGGTAGAATCTCTAGTAGCTGCTGTTAACAAGAGCCCACCAAAACCACCGCTGCTGAAGCCCAGTAGGGCGGCCACCTCTCCAGGAGCCCGCTCTGTCCTGCGCTCACAAGTTGAAGGTGCCATTAAAGGGCTCTGAATAACCCTGAGTTTATTTCCCACGGCTGCTGAAACTGCTGCCCCCAATCTGCTAAAGCCTTCCTTGTGGTCTCAGTATCTCCCACGTACTTGGGAAGGTTTTAATTTTGCCTTGCTAATTTATTGGAAACTAACCTCACCCCATCCCTTCCCATGATAGACGGAAGTGTTATGCTCTGAATCACTCTACCTTCCCTTATGGCCAATACTCTTAAACCAAACTTGTGTATTTCAGCTTTCTCTTTCTTTCTTTTCTTTATTTTTTTTAATTGAAAATAAATTATTTGGAGGGAGAGAGAGCACACATGCACAAGCAGAGGAAAGGGGCAGAGGAAGAGGGGGTTGGAGAGAGAGACAGAGAGAGAGAGAGAGAGAGAATCTCAAGCAGGCTGCATGCTCAGCATGGAGCCTGATGTGGGGCTCAATCCCATGACCCTGGGATCATGACCTAAGCTGAAATCAAGAGTCAGATGCTTTACCAACTGAGCCACCCAGCTATCACTCTCTTTATTTAAAATAAACAATTTCCCAAATAAATCATGGGTATATATCCCCTAACAGTTCCTCGGGATAGTCCTGAGATGAACACAGTTTAGGCTTATGTTCACAACACGGTTTCACGATCACGTATGTTTTGTTTGCTTCTCTTAGCAATCCCGTAGTAGGAGCAAAGCAACAACAATCCTACACCCAGGGAAGTAGAGCAAAGATTATGTGAGTTGCCTGAGATCCCACAATCAAGTAACTGGGGGAGTGGGATTTTGATTCAGGCCTCTGGACAACAGCTTGAGGGTTCTTTCTGGTACCTCAAGGTCCCACTGCCGCCTCTGAATTTCCACCTGCTCCCCCAACTCTTCCCCAACCTCGACCAAACTTGAAGCATCTGGAATTTCTTGTAGTTCTGCTGAGTTTCGAGTGCAAGTTTTAGGTTGCACTTTGTTTTTAGCATTACCTGTTGTCAGTTCTGCCCCTCAGAATATTCACTAATACCATAAGGCCAAATTCTTACTGCTTTTAAAATGGGATCCACTAGCCCAAATCCCACAATACCCACCAAGATCATTAGCTCTGCCTATTCGGAATAAAAGCACGGATCTAAGTGAGGTGAGCTTCTGCTAAATTGAATCCCTTTGCCTTTATTCCAAAAGTAAATAATTTCCCTAAAAAGGATTTACCTTCCTTTTATGAATACATAGATTACTCCCATATTACTCAAAAGGATAACGCTTACTGTTTTGTTTTGTTGTTTTTTGGCTTCACATGAGTAATAATCTTCACTGATCCTGTTTTCTCTTTTAGGAAAAAGAGAAAGTAACATAAACCCATAGAGTTATTAGTAACATTTAAAATTTTCTATACATTCTCTATTCTCCTCAAGTTCACCTAATACACTATAAAGAATCTATGCAGGGGCACCTGGGTGGCTCAGTCAGTTGAGCATCCAACTTTGGCTCTGGTCATGATCTCATAGTTCAAGAGTCTGAGCCCCGCGTCGGGCTCTGTGCTGACGGCTCAGAGCCTGGAGCCTGCTTCAGATTTCTTTCTCTCTCTCTCTCTCTCTCTCTCTGCCCCTCCCCTGCTCATGCTCTGTCTCCTTCAGTCTCAAAAATAAATAAACAGTAAATAAATAAATAAACAAACAAACAAAATAAGATTGAGAATGGCAGTAAATCTGGAGATCAAAGTGGGTAGCAGCCTCCATTATATCAGCTGAAAGGTGTTCCATTTAGCTTGATTTTTGTTTTGTTCAATACTAGAAATCACGAATGGGATTGTACTGTTCCGAGTATGGCATTTGAACAACATGTGGGTCACTAAATCACGGGACACATATTTGTCTCAGCTTCTAGAAATCTTTGGACACCATCCCCAGGATTTTACAGATGACTACATGGTAGCTCAGAGAGGAAAACAAATTATCCAAGGGAAGAAATATAATTTACCATGCCAAGAGGTTGAGGGGAAAAGCAACAAGCCCAATAAACAACCCACAGGAAGTCATCAGCAGAAGGCACAGGTGCTCGCTAGTCCCCTGTCTCTCCGCATCCCGCTAAGAGGTGAGCCCAGACCCAGCACACTAGGACGCACCTGCGGGGCTGCAGAACAGGGTCTCCATCCCCTAGGTTCTCCCTATGCAGTGGGTAAGCATGAGGGTGGCCTTATAAACAGATGCAAACGAGTGCCTGGAAGCCAAGCAACCAGAGGTTTTTAATTGCCAGCCACACAGAGAAAGCGCTGGAAAAGCATCAGAAGACCTGGGCTCATGAGAAACTGCAGCCCCTGCTGCTGGGATAAGGAAGCCATCACCTCATAAAAAGCTGAGTTCATGTACTTTCTGCATTTACTTCTGTGCATCGCAGCATGCTGCCTCCGCTCCCACTTCTAGACACACACGGGGTTACTGGTCTTTGGGCTGATTATTGGGGAAAACGGAGGGGCAAGTCTCATCTCCCCTCCAGCTACAGGGTTCAAGGAGAGGTAAATCTTCCAACTAGTTATATTTGTCTTCAGGTTCTAAATAACCTGAGTACAAGGACCCTATCGCAAATGTCTTCTCTAACTCTCATTATATCATAAAATGAGCTTTTCAATACATATTTGTTGGTTGAAGCATTTGATAAAGTTCTCTCACTCCCTCTTATCCTACTTTCTGAAAATTCTGCACGTAATTCTAGAAAGCCTGGGGGAAAGAGGAAAGAGACACAGAATACGAACTAGTAAAATGTTGCATTCCATCAAAGTCAATCACCCGATCATTGTTCTTTGTTCTCACGTCTTATCCCTCACATTAATGATTTGTGGGAGAAGAAAAAGGGGAACATGTCCTGCTTTCCAGTTCCACACTGAACTTCCCCTTCCTTTGGGGGCGGTTGATTTCTTGAGTGGACACACCATCTGCCAAGCTCCTTGCCCATATTAATAAGAACCCACCATGTCCAGGCAGTGACTAAAGATGGGGAGCAGAACGTGGGTGAATGCCCTGGCAAGAGTATTTCCCTGAAAACAAGCATACCTGTATTTCAAAACATTTTGGTTTAGGTTTCATATAAAAAATTCTAATGCTTCTGGTTGGCTCAATCTTAAGGTTGGTTTGTAATTTACATAGAGGCACTGAACTTTAAAAGTATAAAAGACTCTGGAGGTTGTCTAACGCACTCCCTTTCAAAGAGATGGTAAGCAGTTTTTCAGTTCGTTAGGCACATTCAACAATTTAGGTTTCTCTTTTGGGCAAAATTATACATTCCATTTCTTTTTTTAATGTTTATTTATTTTTGAGAGAGAGAGAGACAGAGTGTGAGTGGGAGAGGGGCAGAGAGAGAGAGGAGACACAGAATCTGAAACGGGCTCCAGGCTCTGAGCTGTCAGCACAGAGCCCACTGTGGGGCTTGAACCCACGGACCGTGAGATCATGACCTGAGCCGAAGTCAGACACTTAATCAACTGAGCCACACAGAAGCCCCTATACATTCCATTTCTAGAAAATTCTAGTTAGTTCTTCCTTGGAATTTCTACACAAGCACCTCATATTTGCCCTATTGGCACAGACAATAAGAGTAATTGCCTTTAAATATTTGGTATTGAGAATTGAATTATTGAAGATACTGTCATTACCCTGGACTCTTCTTTTCCCTCAATAAAAGATTCCTAGCCCCTCCAATAATACCTCCTTTGGCAGGATTTTTAGATTTTTTTCCATATATCTTTCCATTCTCTATGTAAAGGTTTTATCCTAAATTTTGTCTTGACTTTGCAGAAAGTGTCTATGTGGAAAAACTTTCAGGATTATTTGCAAGATGACCCCAGTTGCTGTCGCAGGGTTGGCTAGTTCCCACTAATGAAGTAAGGTGGCATTCGACCTTCAGTGCTCACTGGAAAATTTCTAGATTGTCTGTAAGTTGTTTTTTGGTGTGTGTGTGTGTGTTTTTTATATTTTGGTGTTGAACAAACTTGAATGTGATTCTCTACTATATTCTTCTATTCTGTTTTGTTTTTGTTATTCCCAACTTGTTATGATCAAAAATTTCAACCGTCAAAATTTTTCAAAGGACAATGAACTCTAATACACCCTCTATCTAGATTCAACAATTATTAACATTTGCCCTCTTTTGATCTCTTTCTCTCTGTACATACACACACATACACCCCTTCCAATCAGTTTTCAGTCTAGAGTCCACCCTTATTTATATATGAATGGACAACTGAGGCTCATAAGTGCTTGAAAAGAAAGGCTTCAACATGAAAAAGTGAATTCAAAGGCAAAAGAAACTCTCCCCTCCTGCCAAAAAAAAAAAAAAAAAAAAAAAAAATCACAGAAGAAATGGAGACATTTAGGTGACATTCAAAATAAAGCAAGCAAACAAACAAAACATTACATTTAAATTAATATAATCAAAGAGCATAGATAATGCATCTGTCAACTAAGGGAAGGATGGTATTTTTTAAAAGCCAAACAAGCAGAAGAATTTAAAATTAAAAATATGATAACTGGGATAAAAGGCTTAATAAAGGGAATGGAAAGCCAGATCAAAGAAATCTCCCCCCAAAAACAGAACCAAAAACTAAAGAATTAGAAAAATGGAGAAAATATTTTTAAATTAGAGGACCAATCAAAAGAGTGCAATATGTGATTATTTGAGTTCTAGAAAAAGAATAGAGAAAGAGATGTCGGGAAGTTATAATAAAAATAGTATAAAAAGAAGGTTTGCAAAATCCAGGGCAAAAGTCTTAAGACTGAAAAGGCCCACAAACACCCATTGCAATAATTTTTTTCAACTGCATATCACATAATCATGGAGTTAAGCAACTCTAGGTATAAATAACCAGTGATAATTGCTTTCATCAAAGTAGAATCTGACTTCCCAAAAGCAATGCTGGAGCCCCGGAGAACGTGGAGCCACGTTTGTAAAATTCCACATGAAAACTATTTTCAACTGATAATTCTCCCACCAACCAAATTGGCTATGCTTGTATACACATGGAATAGTCACATCACATGTACAAATATGCATGGACTAAAAACAATGTCACTTCCCTGAAGACTTGCAAAGGAAGCTACTGGCTATATGATTTTTAAAAATTAAGAGAAAAAAAGTCAAGATAAGGAGACTTGGAATTCAAAACATAGGTTCTCCTGCACATGCCCGGGAAGTTTCTGGACAAGAGTTCTGTACCAATCTAGAGATGCAAGATGGTGGCTGTCAGGAGGGGGTACAACAGATAACGGAACTGATTATTGGGATCGCTTGCAAAATTTTTATCTGGGTGGTTGACAGATACATCGCATTTAGCGAAAAAAAAAAAAGACTATTGGTACATAGAAAACAATTGGTACATAGAAAACTAAGAAATGTAAAAGCAGGGTAATTATTAATCGTGAGATATATTTTTTTAAATTTTTTTTAACGTTTATTTATTTTTGAGACAGAGAGAGACAGAGCAGGAAGGGGGGAGGGACAGAGAGAGAGGGAGACACAGAATCGGAAGCAGGCTCCAGGCTCTGAGCCATCAGCCCAGAGCCCGATGCAGGGCTCGAACTCATGGACCGCGAGATCGTGACCTGAGCTGAAGTCAGATGCTTAACCGACTGAGCCACCCAGGCGCCCTGTGAGATACATTTTTAAACGTACAGAGAAAAGGCATAATCATACAGCAAGCAGTGCTTGGTTCAAGTGTAAGCAGTATTTGTAAAGTCCTAAAAATGTAACTCCTAAATACTGATTTAACTAAACATTATAATCTTTAATAATAGTTAATATAACTATAAGAATAATATATGTTACAACTGTAGAGGGACTGGATGTGAGGAAAGAGAAAATGGAGAGGCAGGAAGGACTCCTCTATCGCCTGAACAGGAAATCAATCACCACTGAGTAAAATCAACCAATCAAGAAATAGAAGTAAAAGCATATTTGGATATGTGGAGATAAATATATAAGGAAATAGTGAAAACTGTTGAAGGTGGCTGCTTCTGGGAAGAACCTAGAACAGTGCCCAGGATATTATGCATTAATCAGAATAATTTCCATTGCAAGTGACAGAAATTCAGATTAAACTAGCTTTAGCAGAAAGAGGGATGTATTAACTCACATAACTTGAAAAAAAATCCATGGATCAAGACAGCTGGATTCAGGTTTTCAAATAATGTTTATATAATGTCTGCAAGAAATTATCTCTTGGTTTTCATCTCTCAGTCCCAGTTTCTTTCCCATAGGTTGGCTTAATTTTCCAGCAAGCATTCCCCACGTGGGGGCAGAGATGGTTCCCTGCATTTCCAGGCTTAGCGACCAGACTCTTAAGAATGAAACAAAGGTTTCAGTCCTGGTAGTTGTAAGAGAAATCCCAGAAAGGGATCTCATGGACCTAGGTTTGGTCCTGTGGCTATCCTTGAAGCAGTCTCTTTGGCCAGGCTAATCTAATACTGTGATTGGCTGGGCCTGTGTCACATACTCACCCTCAGAGCTGGAAAAGGAAGTCAGTCCCACCTGAAGCATGTGGAATAAGGAAGGGTCAGGAGAGCAGTTCTTCAAAAGGAAGTTGGGGTATGTGATGGCTAATTGCATGTGTCGACTTGGCTAAGCCATGGTACCCAAATATTTGATCAAACACTAATCTGGACGTTGCTCTGAAGGTGTTTTTTAGATTAAGATTTAAATCGGTAGGGACACCTTGAGTAAAGCAGATTACCGTCCATAATATGAACGGGCCTCCTCCCATCAATTGAAGGCCTTAAGAGGGAAAAAAAAAACAACAAACAAACAGATGTCCCTCCCGCTCTAAACCCCTGCCTCAAAAAAGAAGGAATTCTGCCTACAGACTATCTTCAGACTTGAACTGAAACATCAACTCTTCCCTGCCTCTCCAGCCTTCTGGCTCATCTTGTAGATTTTGGACTTGCCAGCCTCCAACAACTGCATGAGCCAATTCCCTAAAATCTCTCTAAAGATAAGTAGATAGAGATAGAGGTGATAGAGATGGATAGGATAGAGTTAGAGATAGAGATACCTATTGGTTCTGTTTCTTTAAAAAACAAAACAAAACACAACAAAACTCTAATACAGGGCACTTGAACCTAAAGCAGTAAGTGAAGATGCTGGGTAGACCAAAAAAAATAAATTAAAAAAAAAATCTACTCATTGGTATTGTTACGGGGGTGGGGCGGGCAGATTGGCTAATTTTTAAAGTAAAACTACTTTAAGTAGAAGGACAGGATACCTAAGGGCCCATAAATTCTCAGTTCCAAATGCATATACAAAGGTAAAGGCATAATTCATCTAAAGTGATTAAAAAAGTATTTGTCCGGAAAAGCCAGCTCCCTGTTTTATTTCAAATGTGGAAGATAATGTCAGCTTAGAGACTTTAGCAGGCCGGGAAATGGGCACAAGCGTTACACAAGAGACCCGTAAACAACAAAGAACAAGGAGTGGACGTCACTTATAGGTTTCCCAACTAGGCTGAGAGCTAAGTGGTAACCCTTAAATGTACTAAACTTGCAGGGATCCTTACACAGACCCTCCCACTATTCTGGTTTTCCCGCCATCTAAAGTCTAATTCTTGCTTAGGTTTCTTTTGCTTGAAAACAGGATCCTTTTTCTAAATTGCAGGCAGCATCCTTGCAAGTGAGGGCATCGGTGTCAACATTTTGGGTTCCGTGGGAACAGCATTCCCCGCCCCCCCCCCCCCAGGTCTTTGGATGGGAGCCCAACCTGTTCTAAGTGAAACTATCTTAAAAAAATCAATCCAGGGCCCTTTCTGTCTAAGCCACAAAGATTGCACAATGAAGCTTACTTGAACAGCTTCTTTCAAAGGGCAGCTAAGAAGATAATCAACGTTTCTCACTGTTATAAATAATAGTAATAATAATTGTTAATGTCACATACGGTCTGACGCCTTTTACTAAGGCGCACACATTTTTTTTTTTTTTAATAAAAATTACTATTTCAGGAATTTTAAGTTACTGGCCTTCTGGTCACACCCCCTTGCCGCCCAGTCCATACTGAAGATAGCTGATGGGTCCGCGCCATGCCAACACCCGCCTAACGAGAGCTGGCTTCTCAGAAAACTTCCCTGAGGGCAGCATATAGTGAACAGTGAAGATTTCAAACAACTCTTGGGTGAAACATGCTCCTGATAAAGAAAGTATAAATAGGGATCGGAGACGATGACAGACCAAGTCACAAAAACCGGTACAACAAATCTTTCTGACTGGAGAGCCATTTTGCTATAGTAAATAAAAATGCAAAAGATTCACCGCAAATTCAATTTCACTGTTTACAAAGAGCTGTAGCTCTGAAACGATCAAACTAAATAGATAAAATTAAAACTTAAAAAGTGAGCAAGAAAGACAGAATGATATAATATGAAGTAAGACTAAATAGACATATTAAAAAGGCAAAGAAAAAATGGTAAAACTAAGAGTATTCCGAACAATGAAAGTGAATATTAGGTGAAAGAGTATTCTAGAAGAATTAAGCAGTATGAGAAAAGTTAAAAATCAATTAGGAGAATGCCAGAAAAAAAAAGGAAATAAAATTATAGATGGTTCTAGAAATTCAGAAGTGCTGTGACTAATACCCCATTTGGAAGTAAATAGGGTCCCTTCAAGCAACGTGACTGATGGCGGTTTTCTCCAAACTGGAGATCACTGCTGTGGTTTAATGGGACTTGATGTCCATGGGCAAATATTCCTAAACAGATGCAGGTAGTCCATAGAATGTCTCAAAGTCAAGTCTGCAGACCACATTTGCAACTATTAATCAAACCCAAAAAATCTCATCATGGACAACAACACAACCATGGAAGCCAACCAACTTCTTGTCAGACTGCTTGGGGAGAACAAACCCGGCTCCAACAGCAGACTCTCTAAAACTCCAAGCTCTTCGAGAGCGGGATACCCATGAGCAGAGCCTGAGAGTAGCTTCTCCTGACCTGGGCAGAGCTGAACCACGCCACAAGCTTCCAGGCTTCCAGAAATGGTGCGCTGACGACATAATTGGGCTCAAATAATTTGAGTCCCATCGATCTCAAAACGCCTCGCCAACTCAACACTCCTCCTCATCGTACATCGTGGGACACGTCTCGTCTCGAGCCATAGGAGCTCAGTCTCCTGGTTTTCAGCACCCAGGTGAAGTAGTGAGGACAGAAATCAGAGAGGGCCAAGGCCACATACTGGAACGAGCACAAGCAGGGCACAGGGTGCCATACCCGGCAGTGCTTTTCAAAGTTAGGTCTGTGGACCGCGTTCCTCAGCATCTCTGAAGGATGCCACTTCAGAGTGAGATTTCTAGCCCATATTACAGATCTACCACATCAGAATCTCTAAGGGCCAGCAGCCCAGGAGTCTGCTCTTTGAACAAGTACCACCACCCCCCCCCCCAACAAAATCCACATCAGAGAAGAAGCAGTGAGCCCTGGAGAGCCGGAGGGGAGGCTGCCCCCTTGATAGAGCATAGTTAAATGTCCTCGCAGCCAAACGCACCAAACAGACCCTCAAGGTCTCAGCGGCAACCTGAGAACCCTCCTTCCAGATGCAGAGCCCACTCCGAAGGTCGTGCTGCCACGCGTGTCCAGCCTCGTGCTCAGTTCTACTCTTCTGCTCAAATCCTGGATCTCTTGCCCCGTTTGAACCACAGTGTTAGTGTTAGTGTTTCCCAATCGAACTAACTCTGACAGGGTGTGGTAATCTGGAGTCACCGATCCAGGGGGTCCCTGCGAAGTCAACTCATCGCGCCTCGACTTGAAGGGGAGCTATGACTGCAAACACGGTACACGATTTCGTGCCAGGGACTCAAGCACGAAAGGCCACATGACCGACCACCTCTTGCACGCACCTCACCCAAGTGTCAATTTCTTCCCACAAGGATGAGGGAAGACAGATATCGGACGTGGAGCAGGTGGTACAATCTTCTTCCACCTGGCTTTGGGTTTCCATGGAAGGTAAGGGTCACACTCGTGACCCTTCCTTACACACTCACTTATTTTGTCTCACGGTGGGTGGCTGAGTACCTCAGCCTCATTTTCCCGTTCCTCTGCCCGCCCACCTGCCTGCCTGCAAAGAACTCTGGTCTGAGAACCCATCTTGTCAGGGTTTCATGGAAGTCCATGGTTTTCTAGTCCTGCCTATAACCGGGCGGGTGAGCCTCCCTGATTCTGGCGTAAGGAGCCAGAAAGTTCAGTATTGCCATCTGCCTAAGCCACGTTCTCCAAAGTAGCCTTTATTACTTAAAAAAAAAAAAAAAAAAAAAAAAAAGGATATTGGGAATTCTATTTGCCATATTCTTTCTCCGTCAATTGGTTCAAAACTCCGTAAGGAAAGGAAAGTGAAATAGTATATTGGCTGCCCTCCAACATTTGGCTTCCACTTTCAGTTCAGGAAAGAGTTTGCATAAATCTCTGCGGTCAGAGAAATACAGAGCTCCCCTCAGCCCAACCCCATCGATCCAGAGTGAGGGGGGAGAACAGCTTCCCGGCATGGCTATGTGACATGTTTTCTGGAGTGTGTTGGGAAAACAAAACTAATCCAAAAAAATGCACCAGTGGCACGAGACTTAGGTAGGAGGGTGGGTGAGGACTGCTACTAGACTGTGGACACCATTGCTCTCTGTGATGATCCATTTCTGGCTCTGAGTGGACTAAATACAGGTGCCCTGTTTGCTACGTCTACCATATTTGATATTTTCTCCACACCTTCACACACACCGTGTACACATCCCTTTGTAATGGACTTTCTCCTGCACCACCCCGCCCCCTGAAAGTTCACTTGGAAAACTCTTGCTTATGCATAAAGACTTAGTTCAAATTTCGTTTCATCCTGATCTTTTTCAGACAGTTACGTACGTCTTCGTGTTACTCTAACGTGTTGCTTGTGCCTCTATTAATCGTTATGGTTACTATTTCTATGCCCCTTCCCTCCGCTCACCCCCCACCCTGTTAGATGGACAACTCTGGAAAGCATAATCTGTCTTGTTTATAATCTTTATAATCCACACCCCCTAACCCAGTGAGTGCCTGGCATGTGGGAACATGTAATAAATATGTGGAGAGAGAGGAAGATGAATTTAAAAAAAAAAAAAAAAAGAGAGGAGACAGAAGGACACAGACACAGAGAGTCAGGTAGAAGAGAAAAGGAGAAACATAGGAACAAAGACCCACAAAGAGAGATGAGAAAGGGGAGTGAAACCATGACGTGGAGAAAAGGAAGAAAAGAAAGATTAAGTCATGGGGCATCTAGGTAGCTCAGTTGGTTAAGACTGGCTCTTGATTTTGGCTCAGATCATGATCTCACAGTTCATGAGTTCGAGCCCCATGCCGGGCTCTGTGCTAAGAGCACAAAGCCTGCTTGGGATTCTCTCTCTTCCTCTTTCTCTGCCCCTCTCTCTCTTTCAAAAATAAATAAATAAATAAACATTTTTTGTTTTTAAAGAAAGATTAAGTCATACACATAATGGCATAGCCTTCCCCCTATAAAAATATTTGCTAACTTGGGGCATCTGGGTGGATCAGTCGGTTAAGCGTACGACTTCGGCTCAGGTCATGATCTCACGGTTCGTGGGTTTGAGCCCCACGTTGGGCTCTGTGCTGACGGCTCAGAGCCTGGAGCCTGCTTCGGATTCTGTGTCTCTCCATCTCTCAGCCCCTCCCCTGCTCATGCTCTGTGTCTCTCTGTCTCTCAATAATATATAAATGTTAAAAAAAATTAAAAAAAAATATTTGCTAAGTTCTTTCTGATAGCTGGAGATAGCGCTCAATAGGGGAAAACACCCAGAACAACCAGAAACCATAGAAGTGGTGCTAAGCAGCCAAGCAGTCACTCTGAAGAACTATCTAGAACCCAGGCAGCCCTGCAGAACTGGGTGCCCATTGCTAGTCAAAGTGTAGGGAACAGAGTTTACTTGCTGAAAGTATTCATGAAGCCCCCCACACGTGGAAGCTTTCTATTTCAACCGTGTCACGAATAAATGACTTTTCTGCTTGCTAATCGCAATTTCCAATCCTTCTTAACTTCTCTCGATATTTAAATAAAGAAGAAAAGAGTCCAGATGGATTTGTTTTTAATTTTGACCTCCAAACCACGTGGCCCAATTGTGGGACTTTTAGAAGATCATTTAAACCTTCACATTTGCATTATAAGGCTTTTTTTTTTTTCATCAGGCATGCTATAAATCTGCAAGAGGAACTGTGTTTCATTCCTGTAGGTGTTAGGGATTATGCAAGCATTGCCAATAATGAAAATAAATTACTAGAAATTATGGCAAAGAACAAATAAAAGCAGCTCTTTCTATAAAAGTGCCACATCTCCGTACTATAATAAAAGACGGTCTGTGTATAGAGAAGTAGCTTGTAACAGCTAGTAAGCAAATCAACGTTTTTTAGATGACTATCAGCCAAAGCATCCTGTATCAAATAGGAAAACTTACAAAACAAAACATAGCCATATAAATAGAAATAACTGATTAGAGATTCTCTTTTTTACTGTTTCCTCCGCTGAGCTGGATGATTCCTTCGGCCCACGATACGTACGAACCATTTCGTGTGTCTGCCTCCACGTGTCCACGTTAGGCAGTCAAGTCCCAGTGGTCGGGAACCAAAGTAATTCCTCGATTAGCAACACACATAAATAGGCTCGTATGTCTCTCTTGTGGTGGCCATGGTGGTTTTGAGGGACGCTGGTTCCGGTTTGCGTGCTTTCTTTCTAACTCCATGCAACCATCCTTGACCGAGCACCTCCTCTTTGGCAAATGATGTGTTACGCCCTGAAGAAATGCTTTAAGAGGCAAATAGGGTTCAGGCATTATATTCAAGACTCTTACAGGGCAGTGGATTTGGGCAGTGCTACAAGTCTGTAGATACGGATGTTCTGTCTTCTACTAGCCTAGGTCCCCATAGAGCCCCCCAGGGGACTTAACAGGGAGGGAGCACAGAGGCCTAGTCTCCCACCTTCCATCTCCCACTTCCCCAAGAAGCCTGTCTCACCGGGTCCACATGACTCCTCCAAGATGTGTTTGTCTTTGTATCAGTGCCGTAGGTCTACTTGCAATGTCCTTTAAAGCAGATCGTAGGTGCATTGAGTGCAAAAAATAGGTCTGACTTGTTTTGATGTCATCCAGAGCAAGGAGCCTGGGGCCTAGATCAGCAGACTGCTTTGTCTTGTCCTTCCAAAAGGCACCATGAGTTCTTTGAAGACACGAACTACGTCTGGTATGTCTTGGTGATAACCTAATATCCCAGCATCGTGCAAATTCAATCATTGTACACTTTTAGGAGATGTTTGTTGAATGAACTAAGAGGACCGTGAACTGCCCAGATCAGAAGCATTTCTGTCTGCCAGCCTAATTCCTTTCTCTGCTGGCTATGGCAGGTAGTTCTGCTACTTTTTTTTAATTCTTCTATCAATAAGAATGGTTTTAACTATTTCAAAGTGCATTATAGAAAATGAAATACTTTGAAATACTCAGCACAGTTCTTGGCACCCAAGAGCGTGCTCGAGCAATGGTAGGTGTTCTCTACTATAACTCTCAAGCCTGGAGGATTGATCTAAGGGTGAAAGAAGTCCCTTAACTCTTACTTTCAGGGGTGAGAGGAATTGAACCCATGTGCTCTGATCGGAAAAGTGTCTTCTCCATCAAAAATGCTTGATGTGTCAAATTTATGGGTTGAAACTAAAGGGATTTCCCGGGGTCTATCTGAAAGCACTGTAAACCACTGGTTTTTAGCTTGGGGTTCATGAATGGGCTTTACTCAGTCCATTAACTCATAAACGCATTCCAAAAAATGTACGCGTGTAGATGCATTTTTCCACCCAGTGATTACATAGCTTTGATCAGATGTCCAAGGGAATTGGTAGCTCAGAATAAAACTCAGAACTCCTGCTATTGAACAATCTTAGGATAAGTTCTGTTTTTCCCTAAAAAAATCACCAGAGAGAACTTTCTTCCATGAATTGAAGTATCCAGGAAGATTTTTTTTTTTAACCTATGGTGTATCTCATATTTTATAAAACCAAAGAATTAATGATTTTTAAAACCTAGAGAACTGAAAACAAAGACGAATCTCTTATACCCAGAGGCACAAAATATCAAATGCCCTATGAAACAAACAAATGCCAATGATTAAAACCTGACACATGCTCACTTGAACACCTGGGCTTGAAATATATTAGAAAGAAATGTCAGGGCAATTAATAAGCTTCTGTCTCCTGTCCATATTTATTGAGAGAAAAATAAACAGAGGCTTGGCAACTGCAAAAATCAGTGAGCAGAGTTTTGTTAGTTCTGCAAGAAATTTCCAGGAGAACACATCTCTTTTTAAATGAAATATGCCACCAGCAGCCAAAAGATAATATGGTAAAAATTCTGTGGCAGTTCAAGAATATTGTTTCATGAGGCCAGTTCTGTAACTCTGATTTCCACCATCTCAGGTTTCAGAGCCTCCAAAACACCATCTTCTACCTGTTAGCTTTACAATTTATAAACTACCCAACTATTTCCTTAACTAAAATTTTACCACTGCTTTCCATGCCATTCCGATGGTCAGAGAATGTGTTATCTACAGAAAGGAAAAGATTGCTATCTATTGCCTTTATACAAACTAATTTCTCCAAATGTCTTACTCACGCATAAAGCACATTGAGCCAGACACTGTGATAGGTTCTAGAGGTAGAAAAGTAAGTAAGGTAGACATTGACCTTGACATCAGGGAGCTTGCAAGAGAGAAAAAGATAAGAGGGAAAAGTCAAATAAATAAAATAGTTTAACAGTTGTATGTTATGTTTAATGTTATGGAAACAATCAAGACTTGTTTATTGTTTTTTATAAATTTTTTTGTTTATGTATTTATTTTTGAAGGAAGGGGGTGCAGAGAGAGAGAGAAAGGGAGACAGGGAATCCCAAGCAGGATCCACATTGTTAACCCAGAGCCAGAGCCTGACACAGGGTTTGATCTCATGAACCACGAGATCAAGACCCGAGCTGAGATCAAGAGTTAGATTCTTAACCAACTGAGCCACACAGGCCCCCCAAAATTTTTAAGTAGGCTTCACGCACAATATGGGGCTTGAACTCATGACTCTGAGATCAAAACCTGAGCTGAGATCGTGAGTCTGATGCTCAACTGACTGAGACACCCAGGTGCCCCCGAGGCCTAAGTTTAGAATAACAAAGAGGACCTTATTTTAGTCAGGGAAGATCTCTCTATAGAAATGTCACCTAAGCTGAGACCAGAAGATAAAAGAGCTGTGTCCATACACAGAGTGAGCAAAAGAGAATCTAAGGCTAAAGAAACAGCGTGTGCAAAGACTAAGTACCAGGAAAGACCATGGTGTTTTTAACAAAGGAAAAAGGATGGTGAATTCCATCCATTGAGGGAGAGAAAGCCAAGACATATGGTTAGAGAGGAAGGAACAGGAGCATGCAAATCTTGGAGGCCATGGTTAGTTCAGACTTTGTTCTAGCCACAATGGCAAGTCACTGAAGGGTTGTAAGCAAGGGGGTAATCTGATACAATTTCTATTTTAAGAATATCATCTTTAATGATATATGAAGAGTGAATCGGCATGGGAACACTAGAAGGTGTTAACGTGGAATAGATGGTGAAGTTAGAAAGAAGTAAGTAGACTGAGACATATTTAAAAAATAGAATTAACAGGGGCACTGGCGTGGCTCAGTCGGTTAAACATCCAACTTCAGCTCAGGTCTTGATCTCGCGGTCTGTGAGTTCGAGCCCCACATGGGGCTCTGTGCTGACGGCTCGGAGCCTGGAGCCTGCTTTGGATTCTGTGTCTCCCTCTCTCTCTGCCCTCCCCCAACTCACGTTCTCCCTCCCTCTCTCTCTTTCTCTCTCTCTCTCTCAAAAATAAACACTTAGAAATTACAAAAAAATAAATAAATAAAATTGACAGTTTTCTGGTAGACCACACATGGGGGAGAAGAAAAAGGAAGGAATCAGTATTACTTTTAGGATTCTTGTTGAAGTAACTGAGGGGACGGCAAGGCCATTTACTGAGATGAAGAAGATTTGCTGGAGGTACCAAGCATCCATTTTCAACCTGTAAATTTTGCCATATATCTGTGTTACATTCAGGTGGAAATGTCAAGGAAGCTGCTAGATCTATAGTTCAGTCTGTAGTTCAGATGAGCCACCAGGGCCAGAGACATCAATTTGGTTTCCAACACTGAATTAGTGTTTGAATCCCTAAAAATGGGTGAGATCCATCTTGAAAGACAATTTGGAAAGGAAAGGGGGTCCTTAAGACACTCCCCACCCCCAAAAACCAAAAACCCAACCATTTAGAGGACTAGTTGAGGAGGGAAGCCAGCAAGGAAGTCCACGAAAAGGTAACGAGTAGAGTAGGAGGAGTAGAGTAGGGTTCAAGAAAGGGTAATGAGTAGAATAGGATGAGAGCTGGGAAGTGAGAAGCACTAAGAGAAGGAAATGCCCTTCCTTCCAGCTCTAAATATCATGCTCTTAGAAACCTTGGTGTCCATTGGCCTGTGAAGTCCGTTGGCCTCAGGCACATCTATTTGTCATTGCCCCCAGTGTTGATTTGACTTAAAGCATATCTTAAGTCAATGCTTTCCAACCTTTAGCATGAAGACCTGTGGGAAATGATAACATGTCTCATTCCATAGTGGGCAAAATGGAGGGTCTCTGGAGCCCTGCGGAGGCTGCTCATGGCCTGGGGTGACCAGCTACGGAATCCCAAACCACAGCAACGTGATGCTGTTGGCTTAGTCTGTGATTAGACACATGGATCGGTTAGAACTCTCTCGGTTAAAGATGTAGAAAACAACCTGAGCTAACTTAAGCAAAAATGTGGAGAATTTAATGACTCAGGGGTAACTCAAGGGACCCAGGACGGGAATTTGCCAGGCCTGGGGAAGGGCTGGAATGGAGAAACGGAAAGCATCTGTCATTGCTGTTTCTCTCAGTAGCCTGCTTTGTTAACTTTTTTGGCAGAGTAGCCCTCTCTGCTACTCTGTGTTTGTGGCATGCAGTCATCCCTCCCAAGTTCAGAGATTCCTTCTCTACGTCTTAATTTCAGATTCCTGGGGAAGGGACTCTGGCCCAGCATGAACCGGGGGTGCATGCCAGTTCTGATCAGCTGAAGTTAGAGGAGGGTGTTACGGTGTGTAAAATGGCTGCAGGGGAGCACTGTGAGCTGAGCACACAATTCCAAAAAGCTATCGCTTTGTCCAACATGAAACTTTCACTTGTCTTGATGGTCATATTATAGTCCCTTGATTCTAAGACATCATCCATTGTAAAAAGCATCAATTTACTGACAACTTCTCCAGAAAAAGCAAAGACCATATTAAACACACATACATTGAAAAGCCTACGGAAGCTTGTGTTTGTTCATTCCAACACATCCCACTTTCTCCTATCGTTACGACCATCAAAACTTGACTCTAAGTTTCTTTTACAAAGTATAAAAAGAAGTCTGAGTCACTTTTAGATCATAAAGTTATTCTAATTTTCATTACCCACGTCCTTTGTCTTGACAGATAGCAATTTTTGGATTAGTAATATAACTGAAAAGCATATCAAAGAATCTGGAATTTTGTCTCCATTTCTGCTTTGATTACACTTACAGGATTTTTAATTGAATTACATATCTCTGGAATTTAACATGCTTTTCTTGAAAGTCAGCTAGAGGCTTTTATCTGATGTTCTGAGCTTGAGTGATGGACCTTCACAAAATTAGTTATACGCACCTTTCTCCTAGCTTTGAAAATTCGATAACGTATTCTGAAAAACTTGGCCTTCTCTGATGTCTTTAATTGCATCACATAGCATGTGATAGGCGGTCTTTGCTGCATACACAGTAACTTTTTGTTTGGTGCTGTACATGATGTAGGCTTGTTTTAAGATATTTTTGTCGATTTTTACAACTCCACCCTTAAATTTAATTTAATTTTTTTTTAACGTTTATTTATTTTTGAGACAGAGAGAGACAGAGCATGAACAGGGGAGGGGCAGAGAGAGGGAGACACAGAATCTGAAGCAGGCTCCAGGCTCTGAGCCATCAGCCCAGAGCCCGACGCGGGGCTCGAACTCACAGACCACGAGATCGTGACCTGAGCTGAAGTCGGACGCTTAACCGACTGAGCCCCCCAGGCGCCCCTCCTAAATTTAATTTAAACGCTATACACATGTAGTGCCACCCACAGAACTAACTCAGCTGAGGTGAACGCCTACCTTCTTGGCCCACCAAAGCAGGCACATGAACACGGGGAAGCAAGGGTAACTTGGGGTCTCTGGCTACCGGCCTAGAGAGTCTCTTTGGAAAGATTTTAAGACACATCCTGATTTGAGAAATGTCAAAACATGGAAAATGTGTATCTTGCAATCAAGCAAATATATAGTTTTCTTTCACTGAGACTGGATACGTGACAGGCCTTTTTAAACTAAGTGATTCAGGCACCTGGGTGGCTTAGTCGTTTAAGCGTCAGACTCTTAATTTCAGCTCAGGTCATGATCTCGCCATTCGTGAGCTCGAGCCCCTCATCGGGCTCTGCACTGATAGTGTGGAGCTTGCTTGGGATCCTCTGTCTTCCTCTCTGCCCCTCCCCTCCCCCTCAAAAGTAAGTAAACATTTAAAAATAAATAAAGTAATTCACATGGTTTAACTCACTTAATCCACATGACAATCTAGCAAGCTATAGCTCTTAGGCCCATTTTATAAATGAGGAAACTGAGGTTGTCAGAATAGGTAATTTCCCCAAGACCACCCAGCCAGTAAATAACTGAGCCAGGATTGGAGGCCAGCCTGACTCCAAATCCCATGTTTAGTGTATCAAAAGGCTTCCTCATTAATTGTGTGGTAGTCAGCAAGAGTTATTAAGATAAGATTAATTGACAAGTTTAATTATAAGATTAATTAATAGTATGAATTTATCCATCTTGCTATTATTCAATTAACTGAGCTGTTTTTCCAAGAAATGTGGAAAAGACTACTAAGTAGCTGTTATATGTTTCAATATCATTTCTGGTATAAGTTGGATGAATCACTATTCACATATCCTTGATTTGCTCATCATTAAATTCATGGAACTATTTTAAGTAATAATAATCATAGTGAGTGGGAAACAACCTGCAGCTAGGGTTCTCTGAGATGCTCAGCTCCTTCCGCCACCTGCCCTAGGCCAGGTGTCCACAGCAGAGAACTGTTGAGCAGCCAGCTGCCTGAGCCTTGCCATAACTTGCAGAGGCAAGGAGACGGGGCAAATGAACATAGAAAGTGCCCTGTTCTGGTAGGTTCCTGATCCTCTCACATTAGAATTCTGCCTCTGGGAATGGTACCAAGGGGTGGTGTGCGGGACAGCAAGGTGTCACCTCAAAAGTCTTAAAGGACATCCAGTCGGCAACAGACACATGAAAGGCTGCTCACTATCATTCATCATCAAGAAAATGCAAATCAAAACCACAGTGAGATATCACCTCACACCTCTGAGGATGGCTAAAATCAAGGACAAAAAAATAACAGGTGTTGGTGAGGATGTGGAGAAAAAGGAACCCTCGTGCCCTGTTGGGGGGAATGTAAGTTGGTGCAGCCATCATGGAAAACAGTATGGAGTTTCCTCAAAAAATGAAAAATAGAAATATCATATTAACCCATAATTCCTCTACTGGGGGCTTATCCAGGAGAAATAAAAACACTAACTTGAAAAGATATATGCACCCCTATGTTCACTGCAGCACTATTTACAACAGTCAAGACATAGAAACAACCCAAGTGTCCATCGAGAGACAAATGGATGAGGAAAAAAAAAATATATATATATGATATGTATTTAATGGAATATTACATGCCATAAAAAGGGATGAGATCATGCCATTTGAGACAACATGGATGGACTTAGAGGATATTATGCTAAGTGAAATATGTCAGACTAAGAAAGACAAATACCATATAATTCCATTTATAAATGGAATCTTAAAAAAATGAGTAAACAGAAGAATCAGAACTATAAATACAGAGAACAAACCGATGGTGGCCAGAGGGAAGGAGGTGAGGGTTGGGCAAAATGGGAGAAGGGGAGAGGGAGATACAAGCTTCCAGATATGGAATGAATGAAAGCCATGGGCATAAAAGGCACAGCGTAAGGAATACAGTCAATGATACTGTGCTAGGGATGTAATGGGACAGATGATAGCTACACTCAAGGTGAACACAGCATAGTGTTTACACTTGTCAAATCACTAAGTTGTATATTTGAAACCGAAGTAACATTGTGTGGCAACTATACCCACACTACGTATATAAAATAAAATGGACATGGGGGGAAAACGTATTAAAGAATAACCCCAGGCAGTGTAGATTTTCTTAGGAACCCTGGTACCATCTGAGAGCATATTTCCTTTGCTTGTTAGGAAACAGTGATGCTGTTTCAACCTAACCTGCCAGGATTTGGTGAAGAGGGTTTTCTTCTAGCCACAGCCAGTAGCAAACTTCTTGCCTATCGAGTACAAGTAAATAAATAAAGCTCACAGCGAATATTATAATAAATCACACATTATAATTACAATGCATATTAGAGATTATAATATTATACTATAATTACAGCATAAGGAACATTGAATCTGAGCATAGTAACTCATTCATGGCACTAGTGCCTCATGGGACTTCCTTCCCTAATGCTGGGAAACCCACCCTGAAAAGCTTCATCAACTTTCCAAGGACTGTGGTTGGGGTTTACTTGATAGATTGTTCAATGAACTGTAGACAACACCCATTTCTATTGTTAGAGAACTAAACAGATGGCACAAAAATCTTTATGTGCGGGTTTCAAACGTGTTTTTGCCTTGTTTCTCGTTTCCTTCTATTATTTTCAGGCTCACAGGTTGCTCGAATTCACCATCTTTATGATTTCCTCCCCCTGCTCCCTATTACCGGTTGTCTATTAGTCATGCTCGTCTAAGTGGCTTTTCAGTTGAAACCAAACCTTCCAGTTGATTTATCCTTTCTTTCATTCATTCACTTTCATTCATTTGTGCTGCAAATACTGAGTCCCTACTATGTTTGAAGTCCTGTATGTATATCCATGTGACTAACTCACTGGGAACATTGAAATCAGTTCAAACAGACACGAGCTATATTTAATAACCAATAGAAAATTCAGTTTTACTCTTCCCTAGAATCTTGTTGGTTTCTGAGTTCCCTGTGGGGCATCTTTAGATTAAAAGCTAGATCTGCCCCTTCCTATATCATCATCTCTGCTGTTGAAGGGGAAGCTCAGCAGGCAGAGGCTTGTGGATTTGGGCATTTGGCAAATCTGGTCCAAATTCTGTATCACTTACCAGGTATGAAACCAGAAACAAGTTTGATAAGTTCCCTCAAGTCTTGATTTCCTCATTTACTAAATGGGACAGTCACATCTAACTTCAGGGTAGTTCAAAATCTCAAACACATTATTGTAAGTAAAGTAATGCAGGGCGCCTGGGTGTCTCAGTCGGTTGAGCACCCAACTTCAGCTCAGGTCATGATCTCATAGTTCGTGAGTTCGGGCTCCATGTTGAGCTCTATGCTGACAGCTCAGAGCTTGGAGCCTGCTTCGGATTCTGTGCCTCCTTCTCTCTCTGCCTTTCTCTCTCTCTCTCTCTCTCTCTCTCTCTCTCTCAAAAAGAAATATTAAAAAACAAAAAATTTTTAAAAAATAAGTAAAGTGATGCAAAGAAGTAGTCAATAAATGTTACTTCTCCAATGCCACACCCCTTTCTTACTTATGTCTTCTTTACATTCTGTTACAGATTCAGTCTTTATCCAGTTAGCAACTCTTATGTGCCCTTCACGATGCTATTTTTCTTCTAAACTGGGCTCGAGAAGTTCTAAACAGGAAGAGCTTACAGTCAATCTGGATGGAATGGAGACTTGCCGCAGGCTATATTTGCAGAGCAAGCTAGCTCTGTACTAAGAATTTATGTGCAGGGGCAGGGAGCGGGGTTAGTGGGAGTGCTGATGGAAGTTATGCCTCTGCCTACCTGCACCGGCCAACTGTCCCAGAGAGAAGACCGCTTCCCTTGAGGCCTCAGTGATCTGGGCTACCACAAACCTTCTCCATGCACTGCTGTGTCCTAGGTGCCCTCACTTACAAAGCAGGTGCAAAGAAAGCGCCGCTGCTTCCCGTGTCCTTGATCAGGGCCCCCAACTCTCTTTCCAAACTGGCTCTCAGGCAGGCAACTAATTTCTCTGCTGAGTAAGCTTTTCTGCCCTGACTCTGGATGAGAGACCTCTTCAGCCAGCTTCCTTCTAGCTTAGTCACTGGATTATTTTCCTTCTGCTCATGCTTCCATTGCTTATTTATTATTTATTTCCAGTTCTTCATTCAGTATTGGTGACAAAACCTCTTTCTTCCTTATTTCTTTTGTGTTGAATTTTCTAATTTGGAAGGAAAATATTTTTAGGGGCATATAATGCCTGTTTAGTATTTTTTTAGGCTACATCGCACACACGTCATCTCATTTACCTCTTACAACAACCCTGAGATGTAGGCATTACGACTCCTCCTATTTTGAAGATTAAGAAATCCAGTCTTAGAAAGACTGATATGTGGAAAGGGTCTTCAACTCTATATGCTCTTCCCATTACCCCAGTTCGAAGAATTATTACAAATACTTCGCAAACAAATTCACAAATATAATAGACTATAAAAACAGCGTCTGCAATTGTCGACCGACGTGCATATGAAATTGCCTTTGTTTTTCATTAGCTAGGTCTTCAGTCCTAAACACCTGGGCGTCTTCTGGTCTAAGTTTTGAAAGATAATATTTCAACTAATTCATCCATTTCAATGGACTATTTAATAGTATATTTTCTAAGGCATCAGTAAGCAAGAGGACTACTGATAATACAGTACAATTATTACCATATACATCAATTCTTTGTGTCTGCATTGTATTTATTTACTGACAAAGCCTTTTTCCCCCAGTGTCAGCACTATGTCATTAATATAGCTTTAAAAGAGAATTGTATTCTCTTCTGACCCATATATCACTAACAAAATTATTAGCAAAGATCCAATTCTCAATGACAAGCACAAAATAGTCCTAGATTTTAGCATATATCAAGCTGGCGTAGTTCAACAACTATTCTCTGACATTGATGTATTTCATCAGGACAGTCTGTGTCATTAGAAGACTTTGCAAGTTTCCCCAGTATCATATTATCAGGTTGTATTTTTCTTTTGGCTCTTCCAATTTTGCCTTCACATCATAAAATCAGTAATGACCAGTTTTAAAATGTTTTTTATTAATTTTTTTTATTTATTTATTTTTTTAGAGAGAGAGAGAGTGTACAAGCAGGGGAGGAGACACAGGATCTGAAGCAGGCTCCAGGCACTGAGCTGTCAGCACAGAGCCCAACACGGGGCTCGAACTCAAGAACCATGAGATCGTGACCTGAGCCGAAGGCAGACACTTAAACAGCTGAGCCACCGAAGCACCCCAGTAGTGACCAGTGTTAAAGCAGACTTATAAAGTCATGTGTAACTTTGAAATTGACACCTCGCTATCAAGGTGGGAAAATCTTAGCAAACTTGGCCAAGAAAAATCCTCTAATTTCATCAGTCAGGTTTTCTGGGGCAACCAGCCTACTTCTTTACTCTCTTCCACACTAATGTATATCCAACAATATAGCTTATCCTAAACATCACAACATAAAAGTTTGTCTCAGTCAGCTTGGGCTGCTGTAACAAAACACCATAGACTGGACGGCTGAAACAACACACGTGGGGAAGTCCATGATCAAGTGCCATCATGGTCAGGTTCTGCTGAGAGCTGTCTTGCTGGTTTACAGATGGCCACCTTCTTGTTGTATCCTGATGTGGCAGAGAGAGAGGGCACAAGACCTCTGGTCTCAGGGCGCCTGGATGGCTCATTTCTTGAGCATCCGACTTCGGCTCAGGTCATGATCTCACAGGTCGTGAGTTCAAGCCCCACATCGGGCTCGCTGCTGTCAGCACAGAGGCCGCTTCTGATCCTCTGTCCCCCTCTCTCTCTGCCCTTCCCTGCTTATACTCTCTCTAAAAAAAAAAAAAAAAAAAAAAAAAATCTCTCGTCTCTTTATATGGGCATTAATTTTGTCATGAGGACCCCACCTTCATGAACTCATCTAAGCCTCATTATTTCCCAAAGGCCCACCTCCAAATACCATGCATGAAGTTGGGGATTAGGGCTTCAGTGTACGAATTTTGGGAGGGGTACATAAACATACAGTTTATAACAGTGCCCTCATCATTTACGATACAATCTGTCTAAAAAGTTTTAAGTTGCTGGTATTATCACTGGCTTGTGTACAACCCTAACCAGGCCTGAGTAGAGGAAGGGAATAAGAATAATAAAAGAGAATACACAAGTATGAGTCCAGGAACCTGGGATCCCATACAAACTCTGGCACTAATTCTTTGATCTTAAACCACGTCTTGTCCTGGGGCTGTACCTTGCTTAGCAGAAAAATGAGTGAGGCACAATGATCTCCCAAGTATCACCAGCTTTAATAAATAAGTAAAGATTCTGTGACTGTATGAATAACATAGGCCCTGGGATCCGTGAGAAAACCCAACATAAGCGTCATTGAGAAAAACTTCACAAAGAATGAACGTGAACAAAGCAGATGACTGAAATCGTCACTTTACTACCTCATGTCTTCATTTCTAGAGGGAATGAACCTACGCGAGATCAACAAAGCTTTCCTATTTAGAACAGATAAAGGCTTTATAAAATCTGAATGGTAATCTGCAATATAAACTGCTTGCCATTTGCTAGGCGATTCTACATGCCAACCATTTTCGATACTTAACTCATACAATCCTTAAACCGCCCTGCAAAGCAGACAGCATCCTTTCCATCTTCCATGCACTCCAATACACCAGACCTCTAACAGCCCTTCAGAATCCCCATGCTCACTCCTACATCACCTGGCTCAACACTCATCTGACTTCTCATCATTTGGGTCTCATCTCAAATGTTGCATATTTTCGAAGAGTTTTTCCCTCGTTGCTCTGGATAACATACCAACTCTGTTCTTACCCCAGTCACTTTCCATCCCATTGTCCTGTATTCTCCATGCTACTTATCACTGTGTATAAAGTAAGTATCACATACTTTATGTGTATTTTCTCCCGCTCCATTCTCCACCTTAACTACAAGGTGAGCTTTATGAAGGCAGGTAATTAGCTTACTCAAAGCTCGATCCCGAGCAATTGGAACAGTGCCAGCTTAGTTAATATCTGGTGAAGAAGAGACTGTCACCCCCACCTCACAAATATATACGGTTGAGGCCCAAACAAGGTTGATGGCTTTCCCAAGGCCACATGCTGAACTGATAGAGCTAAGATTCAAACCCAAGGTTGTCTAGCCCCAACATCCATGTTCTTTCCAGTATCTCAAAAATTCACAGGCATCAAATACTCTCCATAAGAGTTGTTTTCATTTTGTGTTTTTGTTTGTACAACAATCTAAGACAGAAAAGTGAACATAGTCAACATGATATGGAATGTCACCTTATCACCTTAGAAATCAACACTGCTCCACAATTTTAAGTCCTGCCTTTGCATTTGGATTCGCCACTAAGTTAACACTGTCTAAGCAAGTACTAACCAAAGCCTAAGTGATATCATGATATAATATAGGAAATAAAAGATTAATAGCACTTCAAATAGAACAGGAAATAAAAGCTTTACGATACTTCAACAGAACAAAATAGTGGGAGAATATACTCATCATCTTCCTTACAGCGATTGAAACATATCAAATTCAAATGAACATGTATCAGCGTCTAGAACAATGACACAAGTAGCATTGTCTGAAGATGGTCCTAAGATCTCACTCTGGATCGCCTGTATTATAAAGCAGTTGGCCCTACACCAGACCCAGTTTGGTGGCTACCCTCCCCCAACAAGAAAGTCTGCACCAAAACACGACTCCACATGGGTCCCCAATGTCCCCAAGTAACTGCATTTCCCAGATGACTCTTCATTTTTTATTAATTTAAAAAAAAATCTAATGTTTATTTATTTTTGAGACAGAGAAAGAGCACAAGCAGCGAGGGGCAGAGAGAAAGAGACACACAGAATTGGAAGCAGGTTCCAGGTTCTGAGCTGTCAGCACAGAGTCTGACATGGGGCTCGAACTCACGAATGGTGAGATCATGACCTGAGCCCAAGTTGGACGTTTACCCAACTGAGCCACCCAAGCGCCCCTCCCAGACAATCCTTTTAAACAATGGATTCCAAATCCAGATATCCCAAGAATTTGAGCAGTCTATTTGTCTCACTTTTAACATGGCAACTTTGTTGGGTTTATACTACAAAAAGGTAAATAAATAGGGGGCAAAGAATCTTCACTCAAACACCTATAGCATGTCTGGCAAAGTTTGCTAACTCCAACCCATTTCCTTCCAGAGGCAACCAAATGTCTTTCTTCTTAGTGACCCTTACCTTGTAAAAGTAAAGCCTATTTTCAATTCATTCTGGCTGGCATTGTGAAATTATTTTTGAACTCTACTACAAGACAGATAGTGATCATGAAAGGAGCCATCTTGAATACCGCAAAGAGATTCACCCTGCACAAGTACCATATTCACACAATGAAAGGTAACATTGTTTTTAACAAACCAGTATTAAATAAATGTTGTAGATTGGATTCTACTGGTTTTATGGGTTGCATGTAATTAGTTTGTAAATTTGATTTGGATGGTAGCTATATGAGAGCTATAAGCACAAAGCGTTTGTATCTGGTTCCGTATTTATTCATACTTAACCAATATTTTAACAAAGTAATTTAAATCAATACTTCTGCTTGGAAGACATTGTTATGTTTGTGAATTCTGGGCTCTGCTCAAGCCCAGGTGAGTAACTCCAAGACTTTAGTAAGCACATTTTTGTTTTCCCACAGGAAGAACTACCTAAGAGGGGACATCTGGTTAAAAATAACTTCCCACTGTACCACTGTGGCTATTACCTACGTAGCATTCTGAACATTGGGGTACAAGGAAGCCTGAGTGAGAAGGATGTTACTCACCCCTAAATATTAGAAAATATACTTTGGGCTGACTTCCCCTCCAGTCACAAGTTACACTGAGTCAAACATGCTCATTTTGTTCTCCTAGAGACTGATGGGAGAATCCCTTGATAGAGAACTTTTTTTAGCCCTATACTACTCAGGCAATTTCTGACCTTGCAAAAATTAAAGACTCACCTGGAGTTTGGGAAGGGAACAGATATATTAAGATACTCTAGCCTTACTGGAAGACTGAAAATATTCCCTTCAGTTTCCATGTGTAATCAAGCAGTACCAGTCTTTTTTTTTTTTTTTAGTTCAAAATTCTTTATTTTTTAAATTTAGATTCAAGTTCGTTAACATATAGTATAGTATTGGTTTCAGGAGTAGAATTTAGTGATTCATCACTTACACATAACACCCAGTGCTCATCCCAACAAGTGCCCCCCTTAATGTCCCTCACCCACGTAGCCCATCCCCTACCCATCTCCCCTCCAGAAACCCTCAGTTTGTTATCTATATTTAAGTGTCTCTCATGGTTTGGCTCCTTCTCTGTTTTCATCTTATTCTATTTTTCCTTCCCTTTCCCTATGTTTATCTGCATTTCTTAAATTCTACATATGAGTAAAATCATATGGTATTTGTCTTTCTCTGACTTATTTTGCTTAGCATAATACACTCTAGTTCCATCCATATCATTGCGAATGGCAGGATTCCATTCTATTTGATATTCCATTGTATATATATGCACCACATCTGTTTTATACATTCATCAGTCAGTGGACATTTGGGCTCTTTCCATAATTTGGCTATTGTTGATAGTGCTGCTATAAATTTTGGAGTGCGTTTGCCCCTTCAAACCAGTATTTTTGTACCTTTGGGGGAATACCTTGTAATGCAATTGTTGGATCTTAGGGTAGTTTTATTTTTAATTTCTTGAGGAACCTCCGTACTGTGTTCCAGAGTGGTCGCACCAGTTTGCGTTCCCACCAGCAGTGCAAAAGGGTTCCCCTTTTCCACATCCTTGCCAACATCTATGGTTTCCTCAGTTGTTAGTTTTAATCATTCTGACAGGTGTGAGGTGGTATCTCATTGGGGTTTTGATTTTTATTTCCCCAATGATGAGTGATCTTTTCATGTGTCCATTAGCCATCTGTATGTCTTCTTTGGAAAAGTGTCTACTCATGTCCTCCAAGCAGTGCCGATCTTACTCTGTGATACTAACATTGAAGTTGCCTTAAGAAACTTACAATAGTGAGAGTTATATCAGACACCAGAACAAAACCAAGTAGTATAAAGGTGAAGGATAAAGTCTCTGGACACCCTGGAGTTTGTTTAGCAAATCTACAACCCTGGGGCGCCTGGGTGGCTCAGTCGGTTGAGTGCCAAACTTCACTCAGGTCGTGATCTCACGGTTCATGGATTCAAGCCCCGCGTTGGGCTCTGTGCTGACAGCTCAGAGCCTGAAGCCTGCTTTGAATTCTGTGTCTCCCTGTCTCTGCCCCTCCCCAGCTCATGCTCTCTCTCTCTCTCAAAAATAAATAAACTTTAAAAAAGTAAAAAGTAAAAAAAAAAAAAAAATCTACAACCCTAAGTCCCATTTTCACCTCTCCCCCTGCCTTTAAAGAGCTCTTGACAAAGATATGGAAATTGAATCATATTGGAAATTAAGCTATAATGACTGCCTCTCTAGTCAAGTTAAAGTGGATTCCTCTCTCGTTTGTTTTTCCATAAACCGTTTGAGCTTTTGAGTTTTCCAACAAGCATAATTTACAAATTCATTTGCTATTGGGGTTCTCATTATAACTTTGATTGTAATCTTTAATGAACTGGCTTATAGCAATATTCTGAACATATCAAATCTCACTATTGATTCTATCCTAGCACTCTGTCACCTACCTCTATATTCATTCTCCAGAGAATTAACTTATGTACTGAAAGTTTTAGGAGAGGACATTTAACCCCACTACTGGTTGTAACTTGAAACAAATGTATTAACTGGTTTTATATAGAGATGTAGCATCCAGCTTTAATATTAACGTGTAACATTATCAAAATGCGTAAGATGTCAAATGCTATTTTAATGTCCTGATTATAACTACTTAATTAAATGATCCAGATAGTATCAAATACATTAATATTTACACATATTTTAAATCAAGCATGTGCTTTGCACTCTTTTAGGAAAGGGTTTGTGTAAGTGATTTCCTGTTTTGTATTGAATCGGATAACTGGATGGGCAGAAAGCTCATAGGAACTGTTGAGACACCTGAGGTAAGAGCTAAAAAATAGAACTATACTTTTTAGTGGTGATTTAAAAAAATACTCCCACAAGGTATTTGAAGGGGGTCATTTGAAGAAGCAGAGCGGTTTAGTTGTTCCAGAAATGATGCTGCATTAAAGAGAGGAAAAAACAAGACGGTACCAAAGAAATGGAACTTAAAAGGAAACTTGGAATTAAATTTGAAAACGTGGTATGTCACAGTTCATGGGAAGTCTTAAGACTTCTGCTCAAGTCCTAGTCACGACTGAAACTGAGGTACCAGCCTTCTGATGACCACACTCTTCTCCCCCACAGCAACCCATCACAAGCGTCCCTCCCTGCCCACACTCTTCATTTGCGGGGCCCATGGGAGAAAACTCTGCCTTCACCCCTTCTCTAAGAGAGCGGCAGGTCCAGGAACACCCAGGTGTGTTTCTGAAGAGTTTATTTCTAAGTGCCCAATGAGCTGCATGAAAGAAATTACGATGTAACATGTTACAGTTAGGGAAGAGAAAAAGACAAAGGCTTTTTGTGCCAGACAGAAAAAAAACAACTCACCCAGATATGCATTTTAAATATTGCCTAGAAGGGATAAACACACACACACACACACACACACACACACACACACACGGATATGAATGTATATGGATATATATAATTGATGTATCGATATAGATGAATATACCATACATCCATGTGTGTGTACATGAAGAAAGAGAATGCATGCTTTCTTCCAAAAGATTCTGTTCGATTCTAGTTCGATCTTTCCGTGCATAGCCATTTATATATTTGTTGCATGTTTTATTTATTTATTCATTTATGAGAGAGAGAGAGAGAGAGAGAGAGAGAGAGTGATAGAGCACGCAAGTGGGGGGAGTGGGGCAGGGGGAGAGAGAGAGAATCCCAAGCAGACTCCATGCTCAGCACAAAGCCCCACATGGGGCTCGATCCCATGACCCTGGGATCATGACCTGAGCCAAAATCAAGAGGCAGATGCTCAACTGACTGAGCCACCCAGGGGCCCCTGTTACATATTTTAAAAGAACATCTATATAGATAGGGATACAGCTATAAATGTGTTATAGCAACTGAAATATTCAGCAACTGAAATATTCATTAGCAACTGAAATATTTTTTAAACACCAAGGAATAAATTTAGCTAGAAATGAGCAGAACCTTCCTGAAGAATATGTTATGTCTCTACTAAGGTCCATAAAAGAGAACTAATAAATCACATACCCTCTTCTTGGATCAAAACCATAAACTTGTAAAGATGCCAATTCCATTTAGTTTAACCTATAAATTTAGTAAGATCCAAATACAAATACTGGAAAGGTTTTTAACCTTGTGAAATTAGAGTTTTTTTCCTTTTGTACAATTTTATTGGCTAATTATTTCAAATTATTTCATTGTCTCATTTTTAATTTTTTTCATTTTATTTCATTGTCTCGTTTTTTATTTTTACTTGAAATACTTGTCACCATTAGGAGTTAGGCCAGCACTGGATGATATAACACACACACACCAGAATGTTTTAGTTACCTGACAGAAACTCAACACTTCTCTATTTTCATTGTACTGAACTTCTTAAAAGGAGTCAATAGAGCTTATCTCTCTTTCCACTCTTTTCTTGTGGCTTCTAATGCTGCCATCCGCTCCTGCCTTTCCTTCACTACTGTCCTTTTCTGTCTATGCCACTTTAATCTGACATCGAAATATTGCAGATGCCTCAGAGCTTCTCTATCTAAACACCTGCCCATGTGATCTCATTGGGTCCATCTATAGAATCCTAAACTAAAAGAGCCAACCTCAGCGTTCTCCCAAGCTCCTTCTTCATTTCCAACTACCTCATTGACACCTCCATTTGCATGTGAAACGGGCATCATACAATTTACCATGCCCAAATAGAACTCATACTCTCTCTGCCCCCAAAACTATTACTCAGCTCACATTCCATGTCTTGGTAAATACCACAACCAAACAGTTGCCTAAGTCAAAAGCTGAATTATTCTTGGTCCTTTCTTCTTAATTTTTTTTAATGTTTATTTATTTTTTGAGAGAGAAAGAGACAGAGCATGAGTGGGTGAGGGCAGGGAAAAAAGGAGAAGCAGGCCCCAGGCTCTGAGCTGTCAGCAGAGAGCCCGACCCAGGGCTCAAACTCACAAACCGCGAGATCATGACCTGAGCCGAAGTCGGGCGCTTAACCGACTTAGCCACCCAGGTGCGCCAATTCTTAGTCCTTTCTTTTCCCTCATCCCCCGTATCCATTTTATTGTCCAGCCCAAAATATCTGAAATCCATTCCTTTCTCTCTCTACTATCACCATCCCGATGATACAAGCCACCATCATTTCCAACCTGGACCATCATGCTGGCCTCCTAGCAGGTCTCCCTGTTTCCACCCTGGGGGTAACCCCCACAGCCCATTCTTCATGCACCAGCCACAATGATTATTTTAAATTTTTTTTTTAACGTTTATTTATTTTTGGGACAGAGAGAGACAGAGCATGAACAGGGGAGGGGCAGAGAGAGAGGGAGACACAGAATTAGAAGCAGGCTCCAGGCTCTGAGTCATCAGCCCAGAGCCTGACGCGGGGCTCGAACTCACGGACCGTGAGATCGTGACCTGAGCTGAAGTCGGACGCTTAACCGACTGAGCCACCCAGGCGCCCCAACAATGATTATTTTATAGCACAGGTCACATCTGGTCACTCCTCCGCTTAAAGTCCTTTAAAGGCTTCCCTTTGAAAATAGCAGAAAGTCTAAATTCTGCTCACCACAGCCAACAAATCTCTCCTGGTAGGACTCCTACTTACTTCTCCAATCTCAACACACCACATTCTCCTTTCCACTACAGGCTCCAACACTCTGCCCTGAGATCTTTACACTTGTTACTCTCTTTGTCTTGGTTACCCTCCTTTTCCCGCTCTGTTTCCCATTCTCACACAGAAAATAATTGCCATAAAGAGCCAAACGACAAAAATTTAAAAACAGAGGTCTCATTGCCATAGTTGAAGACTATAAAAAGGTCTTTTAAAATATTTTCATGCAATGCTTTTTTAATATATAAGATCCTTATCTTGCTGTGGAAGACTGGAAATAATAAATAATTATGCACTTTTAATTTCTACAGAAATCCCAAAGAACTAAGTGTGCGTTGTTTGGGGGGTGGGGGTGGGGATAATGAGTTAGAATAACCAAGATAATTTTAAAACTAGAGCAGGTGAAAGACATCAGCTTTATCAGATGCTAAGACGTATTTTGGAGCTCCAATAATTTAAAACATTAAGTAAGGGGTATAACTTTAGAAAAGTAAGGGACAAACATTTGCAAATGATAGGACTGTATACCGAGAGAGCCCCCAAAGAATAAGCCAGATACGTTTTTTAAAATGAGAATTTGGTTGGAACACTGACACTACTCAACCCCAAGCCTTACTACAAAGCTACAATAATCAGGACAGTGTGGTATGGATGAAAGAACAGGTAAATAGATCAATACAATAGAACAGAAAGCCCAGAAATAGACCCATATGAATACAGTGAACTGATCTTTGACACAGGAGCAAAGGTAATACAATGGAGAAAAGATTGTCTTCTCTACAAATGGTGCTGTAAAACTGGACATCCACATGCAAAAACAGGATCTAAACACAGACTTACACTCTTCACCAACATTCATGTAAAGCAGATCATAGACCTTAAGGAAAAGACACGGAAGAACCTTAAATGCATCCTTAGGTGAAAGACGCCAATCTGAAAGGAATATATACTGGATGATACCAATTATGTGACATCCTGGAAAAGGCAGAACTATGGAGAGAACAAAAATTCACTGGTTGAAGGTGTTGGGGAGACGGGGAAATGAACAGGTGAAGCACAGAGGAATTTCAAGGCAGTGAAACTACGATGGTCCCTTGACTTAAAATTTCTCGACTTTATGATGGTGCTAAAGCAATACGCATTCAGTAGAAACCAAAATCGAAATTTGGAATTTGGATCTCATCCCAGGCGAGCAGCATCTCAGGATGCTGGTCACCAGCAGGGAGTGGCCGCCATGTGATCACGAGGGTCAACGACGATACACTCACAAGCATTCTGTTTTTCACTTTCAGTTCAGCGCTCAACAAATAGGGAAGACCACGCATGTATAGGAGTAGAGTAGGTATATGGGTTTATGGGAAATCTGTACTTTCTTCCATTTTCTTATGAACCTAACACTGCTCTAAAAAAATAAAGTGTATTGGGGCACCTGGGTTGCTCAATTGGTTTCGCTTTCAACACCTGATTTCAGCTCAGGCCATGATTCTAGGGTCGTGGGATTGAGCCCTATGTCAGGCTCTGGGCTGGGTGTGCAGCCTATTTAAGATTCTCTCTCTGGGGCGCCTGGGTGGCTCAGTCGGTTGAGCGCCGACTTCGGCTCAGGTCACGATCTCGCGGTCCATGAGTTCGAGCCCCGCATCGGGCCCCTGTGCTGACAGCTCAGAGCCCGGAGCCTGTTTCGGATTCTGTGTCTCCCTCTCTCTGACCCTCCCCCATTCATGCTCTGTCTCTCTCTGTCTCAAAAATAAATAAACGTTAAAAAAAAAAATTTTTTTTTTAAAAGATTCTCTCTCTCTTTTGCTCTGCCCCTCTCCCCTGCTTGGGTTCTTTCTCATTCTAAAAGTAAAAAAAAAAAAAAAAAAAAAAATTAAAAAAAAAATTTAAAGAGTCTATTTTTTTAAAAATTAGAGTTTAGTAAAATTACAAAAAATACAGAAACTAATGAAACATAGAGGAAACTATATTTTTAAAACTAATTCTAAGTAGTAACATATAAGAATTACATGTGTAACATATAGAAATATAACATTAAATGAATAAAGAGACATGCTTTGACTGGTGGTAGGAAGACAACACTACAGAAATATAAATTCTTCCTAATTATCCTCTAAATTCTAAGTAATCTCATTCAAAATTATTTTAAGGCTAATCTGGAAGAATAAACGTGTGAAGAAAAGCCAGGAAAATTCTTAAAAAGGAATGTAGGGAACATGGTAAAATGCATCACAAAACGACAGGTCAATTGAGGGAAAACAAAGTTTAAAACATAAAAGGCCTTCATTGTGTGATAAAGGCATTTCAAATCCCTTGGTAAAAGAAGAATCAGAGTGTTGAGTCAACTGACTAGTCATTCAAAAATAAATAGAAACACACAGTCAAATATAAATAAAGCTGGGGAAATGTGATTAAGATTGATGGGTTGTATTAATGTCAATATCCTAGCTGTGATATTATACTGTTGGCTTTTGCAATGTTACCTTTGGGGGAAACTGGGTAAAGTATGCCAGGAATCTTATTACAACTGTATGTGAATCTACAATTATTTCAATAAAAATTTCAGTGAAAGAGATCAAAGATTCTGTAACTACAGCAAAATATTTTCAGATGGCTGTTGTATTTAAATATACATATTTTTTATTAAATTTAATTTCCATATCAATAATTTTTTCTCAATTCTACTGTTTATATTCAGTTCTTTTCAATGTAAAGAAATAATGTTTTATAGTTTTTTTTTTAATTTGAGAGAGAGATAGCAGGGAGAGGGGCAGAGGAAGAGAGAGAGAAAATCTTAAGTAGGCTTCTTGCTCAGCACGGAGTCCCACAAGGGGCTCCATCCCAAGGCCCTGGGATCATGACCTGAGCCGAAATCAAGAGTCCGATGCTCAATCGACTGAGCCACCCAGGCAGCCCAAAGAAATTAAATTCTAAAGGAGTCCTTTATTCTATCTGTTACCATGTATTTATTCTTAGCTAATACTATATTTAAACAATTCTTGCCCTTTGCACCAAATCTAAACTCCCTTCCAGCACATATATTCCACACTTCCCCACCCCATCAAGTGTACAAAAAATTTTGTTGAAATGAGCTTTCATTTAGTGAAACGAGCAGATAAAAGAAAAACGAAATGTTGAATAAAAGAGTAATTCTGCTCTACAAACCAATATTTCTGCTAAATTCTGCGCATGTGCAGCTGTGCTTAGAGGATTCCTTTCAATGACTGTCATCCAACGGAAGAGAGTTAACCATGGAGCAGTGGGGGTCTTGCCTCCCTTGTCTTACTCCTTTCTTTACCCCCTGCCCTTCATGTTTCCTCTCCTTCTGCCTTTTTTTTTTTTTTTTTTTTTTTGGTTAAGACTTCATTGTTAAGTAATTTCCATACCCAAGATGGGCCTCAAAATTACAACCCCTAGCTCAAGAGTTGCACAGTCCACGGATGAGCCATCCAGGGGCTCCTCCTGTTCTTGAGGACAGGAAGCATCAGGACTTATTTTTTAATGCTCCTTGGGTGATTCCCATATGCAGCCCACTTTGAAAACCCCTGGCGTAGACACTTGGTGGTTGCGAAGGCCTCCTCCCATGGGCTTTTGATGAGAGAGGTGTTCCTTATGAGTGAAGGAACCAGGAGCCCTCCTGGTTGGTGGCCCTACTTCCAGATACTTTTCAACCCTGTGACTATTTCCTCCATTCCCTGCTGAAGAACACCCCCCACCCACTCTCCAAATGCTTCCGTCTCCTCACTCAGATGGCAATCTCCAAGCTGCCGGGGCCCAGCACCCCATCTCACCGTGTTCTCACCTCCTGATGGAAGCTGCTGCCTGAGTCCCTTCCACCCCGTCTCCCTCCCAGAGTGTGGTGGCAGTGTTTTGCCTTCTGAGAAAGTCATTCCCACTTGCGAGGCCCAGGGAACCCAGAGCCGAGCAGCAGAAGAAACACTCAGATGTCGATTACAGACCCCTGGATGGAAGCGAGCACATGGAATGAAATACAGGCAGAAGACAGGTGTACAAGCAACTCTAAGAACTGAGAGGTTAGTTCCAGACTGAGCGTGGGTGCAAGCACGTGTGTGCGTTAAACTGTGTAAAAAGTGTTAGTGTAACAAGTGTCAGTGGCTTTCATTTTGAATAACTAATGAAAAGAAAACCTGTAACATTTTTGTCTTGATTTTGTAAAAAGGAATACCTAGTAATTGTCACGAATTGTTTATCATTTACGTAATTATCAGGCAGCATGCAGATTGGATGTGTATATATAATTTTGTGCTACCTGAATATACGTATGTATATATTAGACAAACGTATGAATTTCACTTTACAATGATGCTTACTGCTGCTTGTACTACTCATATCACAGGTTATAGGTTTGTAAGATCATCTCAGAAATTTTGGCACATGAGGTTGTTTTGAAGTCCATTGTTTGATGTGTAACATATCCAATCACTGCAAACGGAGTCCTATTCTACCCAGTGCTTCTTCACAGAGGTTTTTACAATATTCTGCCCAACAAGGTGCCATCGTTTTTCTATGACCTGTTCTAAAAACAGTCATGATGAATTTTCAGTACACGCTGCATAGCTACAGAGCGTATACAATATTCATTCTTCCAGCAGGGGGCTCTCTCACCATTAGAAGCATAGATGGGAAAACAAAAAATGATCCACTCCGTTGTTCATTCAATTCATTTACTCACTCAGCAGAATATCACTGAGTTCCTGGGATCTGCCAGATTCTGTTACTTTCCAAGGACACAGTAGGGAGTACTTCATTCTCATGGAACTTAGAATCTAGTGTCTAATTTTTAGCTACCTCTGCTGGACACAATCATTGCTTCCCAAGTAAAAGCTGTTATTACTGGGACATTTATTTGGGGAGGAGGTGATCCTGCTGCTGAGAAAGTAAGTACTTTGGAAAAGAGTGTGAGTACACATTACTCAAACGGAGTCTCTTCCACCCCGTCCTCCTCCCAGAGTGTGTTGGCAGTGTTTTGCTTTCTGAGAAAGTCACTCCCACGTCCAAGGCCCTTTGATTGGCTCTCCTCCGTGCTCTGAGATGTATTCCCTCCTTCAACTAGGAGAGAAATGACCTCTGTTCCTACCATACCCTCTCCTGAGATCCAGCCACTGCTGTATTCTGAGAAAAAAAAAAAAAAAGACTAATCTAGTGGGAGAAACTTTCTATGCCAACAATGTCAAATTTCTGATCTTAGTATCCATTATTCTGAGAGCAATGAGGGAATTAGAAACGATATTCAGCATGCAGACATCATAAACACCATCTAGAGCAATGGTAGTCAAATTGTTTTGTACAAAGACCAATTCAGAAAAACTTAAGATTTTTCAGATTACATTTTTGTCTTCCTTCCAAATGAAAATTATATCATTGCATCTTACAGGGGAAAAAATCATTCTTACAACTTGAATTACTCACTTGAATGAATTTTTTCAATGTGAAAGAGAAGATTGGAACGGCTTTATGGGCCACTAAGATTGTAACCTCTGAACATCTCCAAGAAGTAGAACATGGTGGCAGCTTCTAATCTTTCTTCTTAACAATTTAGGCTGGATGCATCCCAAGGACCAAGGAGTGTACATTTTTGATCTAGTGTCCAACCATCTTCTGCTGATTAGGGATCTAGAGCCCAGAGAGGAGGCAGGACTTATACATGCCACACAGTGAGTTCTCAGGGCATCTTTTTTCCGAATTCATTTTTACAGATTGTGAAAGCATAGCATCTTAAAGTTAAACATTTTTAAAAAAAGATCCATTTTATTTATTTTTGAGAGAAAGTGAGCACAAGCAGGGGAGGGGGGGGCGGGGGAGACAGAGGATCCAAGCAGGCTCCACACTGTCAGCAGAGCCCCAGATGGGGCTCGAACTCAGAAACTGTGAGATCATGACCTGCGCCGAAGTCAGACGCCTCACCGATTCAGCCACCCAGGCGCCCCAAAGTTAAAATGAATCTTAGGAAGTCAATCAATCCAACCTTCTGCCCCAAGGGAAAGCCACTTTGATAGCACCCCTAAAACAACATCATCCAAGCAGTGACAGATTGCTAATAGTGTTCTACCTCTCAAAGGGGCTCATTCCATTCTGAATTTTCTCATCATATAAAAATCATACATGGGGCCCAAAGATAACTTCTTGTCATCATTTCTAGCTTTGTTGTCTGCTTCTGTGCAAAGAATTGTACCACAGTTGCTCAAGGACAATGATCATAACTCCAGTTCCCTTCTCTGAGCAAAACATAATCTATGCTTCAGCCATTTTCCATATGCTATAGTTCCTCCTGACCCTCGCTCAAATCCCAACTAGCCTCTAAAATGTGATGCCAGACGTGAAGCTTTTTCAGATGAATCTGACAAGCCATGAGAACAGTGGGATGAACAAAGATACAAAGTGTGTCCATTTCCCAGAAAACATATTTTATCTATGCAGAGAATAAAGAGTACCACTCACGACTATTCCTTTTCTTTTTTTTTTTAATTTTTTTTAACGTTTATTTATTTTTGAGACAGAGAGAGACAGAGCATGAATGGGGGAGGGTCAGAGAGAGGGAGACACAGAATCTGAAACAGGCTCCAGGCTCTGAGCTGTCAGCACAGAGCCCGACGCGGGGCTCGAACTCACGGACCGCGAGATCATGACCTGAGCCGAAGTCGGCTGCTTAACTGACTGAGCCACCCAGCTGCCCCTATTCCTTCTCTAGAAGAAAAACTGCCTTGTGTGCCATTTCAACCCATGGAAGGCTTTTCCAGTTTAGCCAGTTCTCCAGGGTAAGAAAAAATGAGTTTATTTAGAGGGAAAAAAAAATCAAAACATTTCATGCAGATGATACAAATAAAAGTTCAATGCGGAAATTCCAAATACCACTCCCTCCATCCCAAAGTCTCAGGGCCTGAGCTCCAAGTTAACTGGGTATAAATGGATAGTGAACGCCTAAAGGTTCAGTCCTCTCTTGAAGATACCACATTTTCATGAAGCACATACTCTCCAGGATCTAGAGGTATAACTGTGAGAGGTTTTGGGGTTCAAACAATAAGCATACCAAAAACCCACCAGGTCATCAACAATGCAAATCTCTTCTATTAGTAAATAATATATGGACGTGTTGATGCAAATCAGGGAGTACAAAATACTCCTTGCAACCATTTCCAGACTCATTTTCCAACATTTCCTAAAACTAGTTTCAGCTACTTAACCATGGTGGAAACCAATCTACTGCCCTCAATCTTTCTGAAACTCTTTATGGTATTTTCAGCAACTCAGCAGTCACTCAAATACGGTCCCAGACGATGCCAAAGAGTCAATATTGGCAAATGCCCAGAATTTCATACTAGCCTCCAACAACTTACATGAATTGTCTTCTGTATCTTTTCATCCCCAAACCAACCACCTGCTCACTTTGTGGTCAGTGTCGCAGGGGAGAATTTCAGAGGCTTACAGTGACCATATTCATTGGGTTAAAAATATGATGACTTAGGTGAACAATGGAACAAAATATTTTAATTAGTATCTTCAGAAAATTTAGAAGTCACGGTACTAATACCTCTCCCCATGTGGACTTGGGCCATGTTCAGTTTTACCGAGATCATGTCCTAATGCGTAAGCCATGAGAATATTTTGCATACGCTCCATTCACTCTCGTTGGAGAAATTTTAGTCCCCAAATGCACGACATGAAGATAATAGCTAATGATGTACTTACTGCAATTTGTTGGGTATCTAACAGAAATGATTTTACCTTCATAAAAAAACTTTTCATGCATGTATCTGCTTCTTCCACGTTCTGCAGATAAGGAAGCTGGGCTTTAGAAGAGTGAACTCACTCGTCTAAGGTGGCTTAGGTGGGGAGGTGAGAAAACTGAGCCTGGATCCCGGGTCTGCCTCCAGAGTTTACGCAAAGTAGCACCATTCAAGAGAAGGCTTCTCACTGAGGAAGGAAGGATCTGGATCAGGGCTGTGGATCTTCGACCTGGAAAGAGTAAGAAGTACCTGGGCTGGGAAGGACTCATTTCACTTCTGACAATTATCTTAAACATCAAATGAAATAGCTATACCTACTTCCTAAACACTTATATTTGAAAACCCTAAAACCACCTTCAACCCCATTTTGAGCCCCAAGTCTATCAGTTCTTTCTTTCCCCCCATTAGGAGGACAGCTTCGTGTAATGAAAAATCGCAGAGTTGGAAGTCAGGAAACTGGGTTCTAATTCCAACCTCACCATCCTCTATCGTGGGTAAGCCATTCCCTGGAATCTATTCTCTCAACCCTAAAATGAAAATAGCAATGTTACCAACTTGCTAGAGCTGCTTCTGAGTATTAAATAAGAATATTGTACGTAAAAAAAAATGTTTCTCAAAATCCTGTACAAGCATTATAATTACTATTATGCTCTGCACTTGTTGATAACGATTTCTACTCTCTTCGTAGATGTAGCCATCTGGGATATTTTCCTATTTCCCCTTTGATTATAGTTAAATGAGAGCGAGCTGTCAACAGAGTGAAGGAATTCTCAAATGTTAATTTTCATAGGCCGTCAAACATACAATGATAATGCTTAAACTCGAATTTCCTTAACACTTCATCTTACTTGTTCTAACAAGTACACAGAACAATGAATGTAGCTAACAGCGGTTCCCCATTACCTCCCTACCATAAAGCACTCAACTTTTATAATTTATGTGGAGCCAATAATAAGCACAGAGATGAGCAATTGCTTTTTAAGAAGTATTTGTTTTCAGCTTACATTTCAGAGTAATGTGGAGGACTAAATTATTTTCTTTTGAATGGCCTTTTGTCAGGTAGAACTCTCAGTATCACTAATAGATTATGAACTGGCAGCATAGTCATGGGAAAAGGAAAATGAATTTTTAAAAGCGTTAGACCCTAAACGCTTATCAGTATTCATAAACCATAGTGAAGACCACAACAGTCTATTATGGAAGTAATATTATCAATCATGTTTTATAATATTTCTGTAGATAGTTAGACACTGTTATTGTAACAATTTTCAGTGTAGATTTTTTTCATCCAAGACACTCTTTCTTATAATCAAGGCATAAAATGCATGCGTGTCCATCTTGATGATAACTTATAATTGAATTTCTTTCATCCTGTATCTGCTTATCTTTATGTCGGAAAAAAAATGTTTAGGAAATGCTGTTCAATTTGTACTTTCAGTGGCCTCCCCAGACCTATTGTCCGACCCACGGGTTAGTATGTGACACAAGCATTTCCTCTGCCTTTACCCTCGTTCTGAACTATATTCTGAGAATTTCCTGGCTCGAAGCCTGCTGTTATTTGTGGTATGATCCTCCTGCCAGATTTTATCTTCTTCTGGCTGCATCCAGCTGTTTGCTTTGGACATCCAGTCATCTGCAGGCCAAACTGCTCCCTTCGTGGGAGCGATGAAAGGTCAGCAGACAGGATATCGGCAATCCTCATCCTCAAAAGAAAAATCTGGCTTTGGAAACAATCCTGGAATACTCCCTGACCCAAAGCAGAGATGCCAGGTGGTCCTCCGAACAATTATCTGTGCTCAAGTGCATTCGTTTAGAGATCATATAACAAAGTGGAAAAAGGATCGTCGCTAGAACAACATTGCTTCCCCAGCTCTACCACTTATTAGCTGTGTGACCTTGGATGAGTTCCTTAACCCGTCCGTGTCTCAGTGTCTCCATCTAGAAAATGGGGAAAATAATTGTACCTAGCTCAGAGTTACTGCAAGAAGTGATTGAGTTAATAAGTGTATGATACTTAAACGTGCCTGGTGCAGGGCACATGCCTGATGTGTTTCCTATTAGCGTTACCACCGCCTTCTGATTTTATTCATTCATTAAATACTGATTGGTCTCTGCAGGTGCTGCGACATCAGGCATCGTAACACAAGCCTGAGCAAAGCAAACAACAAACAGCCCGCGTGGCATCTATAGCCACAGACATAAATCAAATAACCTCGTACGTATGTAATAGAAAACATGATATAAATACACGAGACATGACTGCACCCCTGGAAATCGTGGGCCTCTCTACCAGGTTTCTTAACGTCTGCAGGTCCTCTACTTTTTCCAGGTGACAGGTAGGCGCCTGCTCGCTCCCTCGGTCTGTGAGCCAGTACTGACCTGCTTGTCTGGTTCCTTCGAGCCCTGCTTCTGGGAGGAGGCCCAGTTCCCACCCTTGCGCTTCTTGTTTTGTTTTGTTTTGTTTTTTTTTTTTTGCACGGCTCTGTTCGACGGTACCGTCCACATCTCAGTAGCTCAGGGCTGCCCCTTTGAAACTCAGCCCAGGCCCGGATTCTATTTAAATCAGCAGCCTCCTGGAGTCTGCCCCTTGGATGGCAGGTGAGTCGTATTGTTTGGCGTATTTGCTCCAGCTTCCCCTGATTGTTCACATTCCTGCTACCTTCTACACACGCTTTACAGCACCTGGATCCGGGGCGCCTGCGTGGCTCAGCGCGTTAAGCCTCTGACTTTGGCTCAGGTCATGATCTCAACGGTTGGTGAGCTCGAGCCCAGCATGGGGTGAGCACCGAGCCCTGCTTCAGATGAACATAAGCCCTACTTCAAGTGAGCCCCTTTTGTCTCTCTCTCTCTCTCTGCCCCTCGAGGGAATCTCTGGCTTGCGCCCTTTCTCTCTCTCTCTCAAAAAAAAAGAAAAAAAATACAATACTTGAATCTGGTATCAAATGCCGCCTTTATACTTGTTACTCTGTGAATTCTACTAAATTTGTCAACCTTTCTTGGCCTTTGTAGTCTCATTGGGAAAATAAGAGTAGAAGTATCCACACCGTAGACTTGAGTGGCTTAAATAAGATAAGACGTCTTACACAACCTTTAGGGTTTAACACTCAGCAAATAAATTCATCCATACAACAGACACTTATCCCCAGACGCTGAGGATATTTATTCAACAAGTACTCATCCCCAAGCACTGAGGACACACGAGGGAAAAAAAGACCTAAATGAGTTTCTTCATTTGTGAAGATTATATTCTACCAGGAAAGGCAGCTAAAAAGTAAAATAATGTAAATTTTAAGTACTGTCCAACCTGCCCTTGAGGAGACAGGATAATTCAAGTGGGTGAATACCAGGAGGCAGAGATCATGGGGGGCCATTTTGGCCAAATGTTACTATTACTACTACCAAATTTTGTGTTGAAAACGGATTTTCTGCTGTTATTGCTATTAATGTGGTTCTTACAAGTTAATAGGGTTCTTACAAGTGAGTGATTGGATGGCTGAGGGTTCTTAGTTGCAGGCAGCGAAAACCAACTCCAGCTGACTTAAGCAGGAAGCGGGATTATGAAACATTCAGGAGTGGCTCCCAGAATCATTGGAAGAACTAAAGAATTGGCATGGGACTGAGCAGCCGGCAACACTACCCAGAATCATGAGGCAAAACCTATCTGGTAAGACCCCTGCCCCCTCTGTCTCCACTACTCTGAACCTCAGATGTGATGGCCTGCATCACCAACTCTCTGGGTCCCAGATGCTGCATAGGCCCAGCTGTCCTAAGAAACCGAGTCTCCCTCAGCTCCTACCCCCATAGCACTCGGGTCTCAGAGCCCCCACATCACCTGTTCTGGGCTCTCAGCGGGCACCACGTGACTGATGGAGGCTAAGTCTGAGACATAGGTCAAATGAGTAAGGATTTGGCATTTGCTTCCTCTATGGTTGCAAATAGGCCTGCTTCTTTCCAAGATTCATTAGAAGGAGAGTTCCCCAAACAGAAGATGAGCATTCCATTGCTGGACAGCCAAAATAACTTCTAAAAGTAAGGTCCACTAAAGTGGTTATTAATGATTTCTCTACGGTGAGCATGATTTTTTAATCCACGCATTAAAAATTCAGTGAGTTCCTGCAGGGAAGTTCTCTCAAGAATTTCTATCCCTCATTATATTCCTTTCTAAGTTGAAATGATATTCTTGGAGCTAAAATATTGGTCAAAACACTACATCTTTGACTGATTTACTTGTATTATTATTTTTTCACCAATGGATTTTTCCAGAAAATCATTAATTGTACATTATAGTCTCCACCAAGACTTGTGCCCTTTCAGCACTCGGAAGCCATGATATCACAAGCCTCTTGCCCTAGAAAAAGTAAGATGTCTCTATTCATGACCACCTTGGAAGAAGTTCAACTTCTCATTGCTTGTTGTATTTTAACTGCATTTTTCTAGGAGACAATCATGAGAGTTTCTCTCATCAGAAATGTCAGATTAGGTGATTCTGAGCCCTTGCGATTCAGTACCAGTGAACTTGATATGTGGTAGAGGCTCCCCCACATGCCAGAGAGGGAGCCTCTGACACCAAGACCAAGGCCAGATGGTCCTCCAAAAAAGATTGTACCATGTCACATGCCTAGAAACAGCTTAAAGCTGCTGCAAAAGAAAGAGACTCAGGAAATTTCTGCTTTGGGTAATGTTCTACTTCCATTATCTCAAGAATCTAGAATTTTTCTCTAGCCTTTTACCTTAAGGCCGTAATTTCCCCCTTTTTTATTTTTCCCTGATAGTACACATCTGTAGAAGTTTGCCCAGGAAGCATACATCTGGCAAGTTGATAATATTGCTTTAAAAATACTTCACAATAGTGTGAGGGGAAAAAAAAAAAATAGAGATGCAATCCATGTGCAGGTTGGTTAATTTGAAGTTTAAATCTTGGTTCCCTAATTCAGCTTGATTCATTTTAAATAATGTTTCTCAACCAGGGGTGACTTGGCCCCCTAGGGAACATTTGGAAATGTCTAGAGACATTTTGGTAGTCACAGCTGGGGACGGGGAGGGGTGATACGACTGACGTCCATTGGGTGGCAACCAAGGATGTTGCTAAATACCCTACAATGCACAAGGCGGCTTCCTACAACAAAGAATTCTCCCACCCAAGATGTCAATCATGCGGAGGTTGAGAAATCCTTATGCGAACACAGTGACTTTCGTAGGTGTTTCCAGTTTTCCTTCCTTACACCATAGTTCTGACCCTTCCTGGCATAGAGATACCTCTTCCAGTCCTCAGGTCTTTAAAGAGGCAAGATTCTTCCTGAGTGGTCGCTCCAGATCTCATCCTCAAGCCTGAACTGTGGAAGCTCTACCTTGATCTCCCATTCTGAAAATTCTTTGAGCAAATTTACCTTGGTGAAAACTCCTTGGTTTTCTGAAACACTTCTACTCAATTACGTGTATTTGAACCTGGGACTTGAACAAACTCAACTCCTGCTCTTATCACATTGTGCACGTCCAACCTTAGTTTTTCTAAACATTTTCGGTCTAAAGCCCTGACGGGCATCCACCCTCTCCTCCTACAGTCTATGTGGCCTTGGAAAGTCACGTAAGCTCTCGCCACTGTATTTTCACATCTGCAAAATAATATAATACAACTAACTTCACAGGATGTTTTGGTCAGATGACATAATATAAAAGCCTTTAATAATCAATAAGACAGGAGAAAGTTTGCTTTTACCATTATTATTCTTTTTCTCTCCACCTCTTTTCCATACCATGCTCCCCTACGGTTAATAATGTATAGAGCTCTCTGAGAAGGATGTCACATAGTGTACCAGTCAGGCATTTACTTTTAGCAACAAAACCAGTATACCTACAACATACACTTTTATTACATTTGCTCCTACCCATAAAGACAGTAAACTACATAGTCACATGTTCTGGAGAATAGAGAATGCATTGTACTGCCATTAGACCCTTCCCCAATTTAGCAGAAAAAACTATTACAGACGGGTCAGGATTTTTACTGCATGGTGCCTGGGAATAGAAAATAAAATGAAATATCATAAAATATCATATTTTTTCATAAGAACAATCATGATTTGTGGTTGGAAAAAATAGCATCAAAAAATCAAAGAAAGAACAAACAATAAGTAAACTTCCATAATCTCTGAAAAAGAAATATTCCACGCCATAGAAAACAAACATAAATGTGTTGCACACATTGACACATAATATTTTTGTTAGTTTTAACATTTAGAGGACTTTTTATTGGTGACTTGGGTAGTTTGTTTTATAAAAACACAACTCATGGAAGTCTCTATCTCTTAGTAAATTTCTCTGAACTTAGCAGAAAAAAATCAGCCCTTTTCCATCTACCTTGGAGAGTTTTGACCCATTGAGATCATTATTCAGAGTCACTGCAAGATCTGAGCATTTGAATCTTCCCCAAAGAACTTTAGTTCCCAATTACCTCTATCCTCCAGCATCGGAAGGGAACACAAACCACATAAGGAAACCTGTAACGAACTAAGTGACGAAAAGGATGAATATAGTCCGTTGGCTGTGAGCACTGGAAGATATTAATGAGGTGCCTATTGATGAAACACAGAGCTTTTTGAGGGTTGGACTATGAAGACATAGTCACCTCTCCTCCTCTTGCCGCTCCCCTGGTTTTCTGCCCAGAGCCAGTAGCATGAATTACAACTTCAGAGATTGTGCAATGAGTGAGTCTATTCACAACAAAGTGAATTACAGGTGTTAATTACCCAGTTATACACACTAGTATCTATTTGTCTATATCCCCTAGTAACCTTTCAGTTTTATAAAACATGATTCCTTCAACCCACATGTATTCTTTAGTAAGTATATACAAAGGAAAACATTTCAGAATTATGATACTCGGGAATGTTATAAATGCAGACATTTTTTTTTTTTTTTTTTTTTTTTTTTTTTTTTATTTTTTATTTTTGGGACAGAGAGAGACAGAGCATGAACGGGGGAGGGGCAGAGAGAGAGGGAGACACAGAATCGGAAACAGGCTCCAGGCTCTGAGCCATCAGCCCAGAGCCTGACGCGGGGCTCGAACTCACGGACCGCGAGATCGTGACCTGGCTGAAGTCGGACGCTTAACCGACTGCGCCACCCAGGCGCCCCATAAATGCAGACATTTTGATGTGTGTGTCTTGAATCAAAAATCAATTTCCCTCCAGCTACAAGCATGTTTCTGGGAGTTATTTCTGATGCATATGATCAGACTTTATACAGTCTCCACAACGTTATCTTAATCAGCACTGGCAATTTACCGATGCCTGCTCTTGTAGGCAGATTGTTGTTTAAGAATCCAGTGAGATTTCAATTCTTCCTTCAAGAAGTCTTCAGTTGCATCACAGACTCAAGTCAATGTGGCAGACTTTGCAAGCTCTATCTCTGCCTCCTAATCCATCCAGTCTAGTGAAGTTCCCTAAGAGTCCATTTCAGCAATTGCTGTCACTCGTGGCAGTGTGACATTTGCCTTTCCTATTAGGCTCAGGATCGCAAAGTTAAGACTTCAGAGACTATTCCTGTCAACCCAGGGATGCACCAAGAATCCATGTATTGCCAAAGGTGAGTAGTGGTGCCCGGCCCAGGAATCCGCATAGGTATGGAGTAATAAAATGAAAAACAGCATACTTTTCAATCGATTGTGTTTTGTCCCAACAATGCATGTGTTTCCATAACCAAGAAAATAACAAAAGTTGTCCTGTAATCATTGAATATAAAAAATTACACATAATTCAGAACCAGGAAATGCAAAAGTCTTAGAAGAATAAGTGTTTACAAATAACAGTCTACACAGTAAGTCTAAGCTCCCTTATCTCAACTAAATGTCTCTTTTTGGTCAAGTTGACTCATCGTCTTCCTAAAATGGCGCATCTCCTCTCAGCTAAGCCAGTCAGAGTCTGAGTCTGCTGTTGCCACCATGATCCTGTCCTTGGAAGGGACTTTCTGAAGGATCAGAGCTATAATTTCCGGGCCCCTGATGATCATCACCATCCACGTTGAGGCCACTTAAGCCTCAGCTCTAAAAATGGGTCTAGATCCTTTGAAGCAGAAGGACCTAGGCAGCTCTATCATCACACTCAATCACTCTGGTTGTGTGTCCATCCCAAATATAGCGGCCTCCCAGATTCATGGCCACACACACAACATGGCCGGGATGCTGGCCCTCTGACCCAGCTCTGATCTTGGACTATTGCTCACTGACTCATCTGCACTTGCTGCCTGGAACTCAGTGCTGATACCATCCATTTATTTTAGAGGGCTTAATCAGGACACGTTGAAGCACAGGGTTCCTTGAATCTTCATCTTGAAAGTGTTTAAACTGTAAGGGTCCTAGCTGTTCATGACACTGAATCTGCATGAGGCACGTGACCTAAAGGAGAGCTTGAGAGAAGCAAGAGAAGCGGGAAACTGAATTTTATGCTCAGGTAGACACTCTGTGTGAGGCTAAAGTCATTTTAGTGCTGTGTTGTTCTTCAGCACTGCATTTTCACATTTGAAAAGTATCGGGAAGAAAGCAAGAAATCAACCATACTCCCACAACTCGGAGAATGACACGATTAATATTTGATTCCTTCTAGTATATTTTTCGAAGTGTGGGTATATACATAGACATATACATATACGTGTACGCACATACACACATAATTAAGGGTTCTGCACCCAATTCCACCATTTGTGTCTCACATGGAGATTGGGGTGGAGGGGTGCTCTCTATACCAACGAGAAATGTTTGGACACCAGCTAGATGTCCTACAATTCAACTCAATTCTGACACTGTCTACCCAGAAATGGCATCAGACTCCACACGTTAAGGGCTGAGTCCTACAAAACTGTCCCCTCAACACACACGTACAACTTCAGACTCCAGTGCAAGCCCAGGGGGTCACTTGTGCTTCTGACTGGCTATAAATCGGAGGGTCCCACGACCCCCCTCCTTTGGTTCAATTAATTTGCTAGGATGGCTCAGAGAACTCAGAGAAACGTTCTACTCTAGATTACTAGTTTGTTATAAAATAATAAAACTCCAGAACAGCCAGGTGGTAGAGCTGCAGGAAACAGAATGGGGAAAGGACGTAGAGCTTCCATGCCCTCTCCAGGTGTACAACCCTCCCAGCACCTCTGGGAGGTTCTCATCCTCATACTCACCAGCCCAGAAGTTCACCAATCAAGTTCTTTTGGGCTTTTCTGGAGGCTCATTACACAAGCATGGTTGACTAAATCATTAACCATTGGCCATTGATTCAACCTTCAACCCCTCTTGTCTCCCCAGAGGTCAGAGGGTGGTTGGTTCTCTCAGCCACAAGTCCCATCCGTCAGAGGGGTCCCCAAATCACCTCATTAATGTAACAAAGGACACCTTTATAGCTCTCATCCCTTAGGAAATTCCAAGAGTTTTAGGAACTCTGTGCCAGAAACAGACAAAAACCAAATACATACTTCTTATAAGTCACAATATCCCAATAATACTCTCACAGATCCATTTTTACTGTCTCAAATTAAAGGTGCATACTATAGGGGCACCTGGGTGGCTCAAAGTCAGTTAAGTGTCCCACTTTGGCTCAGGTCATGATTTACAGTACGTGGGTTTGAACCTCGCATCGGGTTCTGTGCTGACAGCTCAGAGCCTGGAGCCTGCTTCAGATTCTGTGTCTCCCTCTCTTTCTGCCCCTCCCCCCTCCACTTGTTCCCTCTCTGTCTCTCTCTCTCTCTCTCTCTCTCCCTCTCTCTTTCAAAAATAAATGAACATTGAAAACAATTGCATACTATAGTTCACTATTTCTGCAGAACACTATTGGTGGTAATCTACAGGAAGTTAAGAGATGTGGTTTAAGAGAGAGATCACGGACTGCAAGAAAGGGTATTTTCACATTTTACTCCACATACCATGATGCTTTCTTAAGAATTGAAAAATAAACACGCATTCGTGTATTGCTTTTGTAATACGAAAATAAAAGGACATGGTCCCAGTTAAAATTGTCATGGCCCTCTTCAAGATTATGATTTTGTATGTGTATGTTGAAGCAGGTCTCAAATTCTTTTAAAAAACTATTCAGACCCTGTTTGCATGCGTTGTCTTGGCTCACCACCATGAAAAAGTGAGATGAGTATCTATTAAGGCATGAATCTTGGTTATTAGTTAAGGTTCTGAATCATACTAAGACAATTAACCCATTCGATAATTCAAGAAATATTTTGAGCACCTGCTAGGAGCCAGTGTAGTGATAAATATTCAGTATATAACTTAGAGCAAGATAGACAAGTTTCTTGTCCTCATTAAGCCTATCTTCTAATGCAACAGGCAAACAATAAATTGATGTATTATTCAGAATATGCTAGATTATTCTGTAATGATATACAATCCCCCAAATCTTAGTGGCTCAAAACAAAAGGTTTATTTCTCACATGCCACATGTCTATCACAGCTTGGCAGGGGAATTCGCTTCTAATAGATACTCAAAACCCAGGTGGAGGGTTGCCTGTTGGAAAAAAAAATACATGGAGGAGGTTAAAATGGCATTTAAATGCTTAAAAGTTCTGACCTAGAAGTGATTTCATATCATTCATGTTCATAACTCATTTGCCAGAACTACTCACATGGACCCATCTAACTGCTAGGGGGACAGAAAGTGCTCCAGTGTGGGAAGCATGCACAGATGAGACTAGTGACAGCGGCCTGCCCTTCTGATCATTCTTCCCATGTGCAAAATATATGCATACCCTCTGCAGGGAAATAACCCCAAAAGGTTTATCACAGTGTCAAGCTCAAAGTCCAAGGTCTCACAGTACTTGGGCCTAGACGTATCTTCTCTTGATCTGGAGACATATCCACTAAATAAAATGTCTGCACCATTATTCCCACCTCCCCACCCCTCCCACCCCACCCCATCCTATTAGGAATAGGATAACCATCATAAATACTCCATCTGAAAGCAAGAAGGTGATTAGAGCCATCGTTAGTCCATGGCAGTTGTGGAATTCTGCCAGGCAGACATTGAGGTCCTAGACACTAGGGTGAGGAATGTTCCTTGGTGAAGCACCAATTCTGATCCATGGTAGTCTTTCGTCTCCCATTGCCTTGTCTCCTGTGGTCGTTAGTTCCACCTTCCACCTTCTAGAAGCCTTCTTTTCCATTACCCTTCATGTCCTTAGATTAAGTAAGCATTGGATGGGGCGCCTGGGTGGCTCAGTCAATTAAGCGTCTGTCTTTGGCTCAGGTCATGATCTCACAGTTCGCGAGTTCGAGCCCCGCATTGGGCTCTTTGCTGACGAGTCAGAGCCTGGAGCCTGCTTCCGATTCTGTGTCTCCCTCTTTCTCTACCCCGACCCCTTTTGTGTGCGCTCTCTCTCTCTCTCAAAAATAAATTTAAAAAAAATTTTTAAAAGATTAAGTGAGCAGTGGAGAATATGTCCTTCTTGGTTTTTGAACAGCTTTCTCAGACTACTTCCAGCCCACAGAAAGTTGAGGCCCAAGGGTCATTTAAAGTCTCATTTACAGTTTCCTTTAGCACTTGCTGCTCGATATTTCGGCACCACCCTAAAAATTGTGGTCAATTCCTCCTACATTTGATTCAAGTCCCTTCCATGTGCTATCATCACAGCCACTGTGCTTTCTGAGACACAAATTCTTCTCTTGTTTAATTTTTCTATTTATTTGGGTAGCTTGAGCCCATCAGGCTTTGTCAGTGAGAAGCCCTGTGCCGTTCTATTCAAATGAAAGGCTTTACTGGGTACCACTTTAATCTACTCAGAGGCTTTTGTCATGAGTGTGACTGTCATATCCTTGATTTGATCCTTGCCACAAGGCTGAGGTCTAATCGGCCTTTTTGCTCATCTTAGTTTTAGATGAGAACCATTTGTATCTTCCAAATGCAAGCTTCCAGATCTCTGGACGCTATGATCTCTTTCAGTTGTAATTGAAAGCTGGACAATTACTTCTGTTTCATGTCTTCCTGTAGTATCTTATGTATTCAGGAGTACCAACACCCAAATGGACCTATCAGACACATGCAGAATATCCCATCTGGCAGCTGTAGGATATGCATTCTCATCAAGTGCACATGAAACATTTTTTAGGATAGATCCTACATTAGGCAACGAAACAAGTTTCAACAAATTCAAGAAGATATGAATTATATGAGATATCTTTTCCAACCATAGTGGCATGAAACTATAAACAAAAAGAAAGCTGGAATAGTCACAAATATATGGAAATTAAACACACACTTTTAATTTTTTAATGCTTTTTTTATTCATTTCTGAGAGACAGAGAGAGACCGAGCGTGAGTGGGGGAGGGGCAGAGAGAGGGAGGGAGACACAGAATCGGAAGCAGGCTCCAGGCTCTGAGCTGTCAGCACAGCGCCCGATGCGGGGCTCAAACCCACGGACCGTGAGATCATGGCCTGCACCGAAGCTGGACGCTTAACTGAATGAGCCACCCAGGCGCCCCTAAACAACACATTCTTGAACAACCGATGGATGAAAGGAGAAATCAAAAGGGAAATTCAAAATAATCTGACACAGGGGCGCCGGGGTGTCTCAGTCGGTTAAAAGTCCTACTTCAGCTCGGGTCATGATCTCAGGGTCCGTGAGTTTGAGCCCTGCATCGGGCTCTGTGCTGACAGCTCAGAGCCTGGAGCCTGCTTCAAATTGTGTCTTCTTCTATCTCTGCCCCTCCCCTGCTCACTCTCTCTCTCTCAAAAGTAATGAATAAACATTAAAAAAATTCTGAGACAGATGAAAAGGGGAACACAACATACCAAAACTTATGAGATGCCACAAAATCAGTTCTAACAGGAAAGTTTATAGCTATAAATACATAAATTAAGAAAAAAGGAAGATATGGGGCGCCTGGGTGGCTCAGTCAGTTAAGCGTCCCCTCTTCAGCTCAGGTCATGAGCTCGTGGTTCTTGAGTTCGAGCTCCACATCGGGCTCTGTGCTGACAGCTCAGAGCCTGGAGCCTGCTTCTGATTCTGTGTCTCCCTCTCTCTCTGCCCCTCCCCACTCGTGCTCCGTCTCTCTTTCTCTCTCAAAAATAAATAAACATTAAAAAATTAAAAAAGAAAAAGAAAGATCTCAAATAAGCCGGACATTATACCTCAAGGAACTAGAAAAGAAGAACAAACGAAGCCCAACATTAGAAGGAAGGAAATAATAAAGACTAGAGCATAAATAAATTGAAAACAATAGAAAAGATTAACAAAATAAGAGCTAACTCTTTGAAAAGATAAACAATTTGTGGGTCATAAATACATACAAAGGGTCATAAGAGACTATTATGAACAATTACATGCATGGGTTGTTCTAGGACAACTTACAAGAGTGGATAAATTCCTAGAAATATACAACCTACCAATACTGAATCATGAAGAAATAGAATATCTAAACAGACCAATAATAGGTAGGAAAGTAAGAGATTAAAGTAAGAGATTTGATAACTTATCAAAAACCTCCCAACAAAGTTTAGGACCAGACGATTTCAGTGGTAAATTCTACCAAACACTCAAAAGATTAATTACAATCCTTCCCAAGCTCTTAAAAAACAAAGAAATGAAGAGGAGGGAATATTCGCAAACTCATTTTACAAGGCCAGAATTACCTGGATACGAAAGCCAAATGAGCACACTAGTAGAAAAGGCAGCTACAGGCCAATATCCCTGATAAATATAGATGCAAAATTTCTCAACACAGGACTAGCAAACTGATTCAACAGAACGTTAAAAGGCTCATACACCATGATCAAGTGGTATTTATTTCTGGGTTACAAGGATGGTTCAACATACACAAATCAGTAAATGGGAAACATCAAATTAGGAGAATGAAAGATAAAGATCCTGATCATCTCAATCGATGCAGGTGAAGCACAAAATTCAACATCTTTTCATAATAAAACTCTCAACAATTGGGTATTACAAGAATGTTCCTCAACATAATAAAAGTATATATGACAAGCCCACAGCTAACATCACAGTCAGGGTGAAAGATTGAAAACTTTTCCTTTAAGATCAGGAACCAAAACAAGGATGCCCACTTTCACCAGCCGGAAAACTCAGGCAAGAAAAAGAAATAAATAAAAGACATCCAAATTGGAAAGGAAGAATTGGAAGTGTCTCTGTGTGCATATGGCATGATCTTACATATAGAAAACCCTAAAGACTCTACCAAAAATTGTTAAAACTAATGAATTCAGTAAAGTTGCAGGGTGCAAAATCAACATATAAAAATCAGTTGCATTTCCACACATTTAACAATGAACTGTCTGAATAAGAAATAAAACAATCCTATCCCCAATAACATCAAAAATTATATAATACTTAGGAATAAATTTAACCAAGAAGGTGAAAGATCTGTATACTGAAAACTAGATGACATTGGTAAAAGAAATTGAAGAAGATACAAACAAATGCAATGATGCCCATGTTCATGGATTGGAAGAATTAATACTGTCAAAATGTCTATACTACTCAAAGCAACCTTTACATTTAATGCAACTCCTATAAAAATTCCAATGGCATTTTTTACAGAAATAGAAAAAAATCCTAAGATTAATATGGAACCACAAAAGACCTCAAATAGCCAAAGCAATCCTGAGAAAGAAGAACAAAGCTGAAGGCATCACACTTCATGATTTCAACAATATTACAAAGCTGTAGTAATCAAGACTGTATCATACTGGCATAAAAACAGACACGTAGAACAGAATAGAGAGCCCAGAAATCAACCCACACATGTACAGTCACCTAACATTTTAAAAGGGATCCAAGAAGACTAAATGGGGAGAAGATAGTCTCTTCAATTAGTGGTATTGGGAAAATTGGACAACCACTTGCAAAAGAGTGAAATTAGACCACTATCTTACACCACTTAAAAATTAACTTGGAATGGGGCACCTGGGTGGCTCAGTCGCTCGAGCGTCTGACTTCGGCCCAGGTCAGGATCTCGCAGTTTGTGAGTTTGAGCCCCGCGTCAGGCTCTGTGCTGACAGCTCAGAGCCTGGAGCCTGTTTCAGATTCTGTGTCTCCCTCTCTCCGCCCCTTCCCTGCTCATGCTCTGTCTCTCTTTGTCTCTCAAAAATGAATGAGCGTTACAAAAAAAAAATTAACTTGGAATGGATAAAAGACTTAAATGTAAGACTTGAAACCATAAACTCCTAAAAGAAAACATAGAAAAAACGCTTCTTGACATTTGTCTTGGCAATGATTTTTTGGATATGATACCCAAAACATGGGGAGCAAAAGTGAAAATAAACAAGTGGGATTACATCAAACTAAAAAGCTTCTGCACAGAGAAAGAAACAATCAACAAAATTAAAAGACAATCAGGGCGCCTGGGTGGCGCAGTCGGTTAAGCGTCCGACTTCAGCCAGGTCACGATCTCGCGGTCCGTGAGTTTGAGACCCGCGTCAGGCTCTGGGCTGACGGCTCGGAGCCTGGAGCCTGTTTCCGATTCTGTGTCTCCCTCTCTCTCTGCCCCTCCCCCGTTCATGCTCTGTCTCTCTCTGTCCCAAAAATAAATAAAAAACGTTGAATAAAAAAAAAAATTAAAAAAAAAAAATTAAAAGACAATCTACAGAATTAGAGAAAATATTTGCACATAATAGGGGTTGATATCCAAAACATGTATGGAACTCATACAACTTTATAGCAAAGTAACAAATATCCAACTTAAAAATGGGCAAAAGACTTGAATAGGCATTTTTCTAAAAAATATATACAAATGGTCAACAGTTACGTGAAAAGGTGCTCAACATCATTAACCATCAGAGAAACGCAAGTCAAAACCACAGTGAGCTCACACCTCACACCTGTTAGAATGGCCATTTTGAAAAAGACAAGAGAGATAATAAATGATGGCAAGGATGTGGAGAAAAGGGAGTCCTTGTATACTGTTGCCGGGAATGTAAATTGGTGCAGCCACTTGGAAAACAGCATGGGGGTTCTTCCAAAAATTACAGATAGAACTACCATATGATTCAGCAATTCCACTTCTGGGTGTATAGCCAAAGGAGACAAAATCACTATCCTAAACTGACATCTGCAGCCCCATCTTACTGCAGCATTAACTAGAGTAGTCAAGAGATGGAAACAACCTAAGCGTCCATTGACAGATGAACGGATAAAGAAAATGTGGTATATGCACCCAACAAAATATTATTCAGCCATGAAAAAGGAAATCCTGCCATTTGAGACAACATGGATGAATTTGAAACATATTATGCTAACTGAAATAAGTCAGACAGAGGAAGACAAAAACTGTGAGGTCTTCATCTTACTTATATGTGGCTCTAAAACACCCAACAGGAAACAAACAAGCAAACGAACACACAGAAGACTGGTGGTTGCCAGAGGCTAGGGGTGGGGCAAATGGGTGAAAGTGGCCAAAGGGTACAAAAATTCTAGGTATAAGGTCAATAAGTTGTGAGGATCTGATGTACAGAATGCTGACTACAGCTAACAATCCTGCATTGCATCCCTGAAAGATACTAAGGGAGTAAAGCTTAAAAGTTCTCACCACACACACACACACACACACACACACACACACACACACACACAGTAACTTTGAGGTGATGAACGTATTTACCATCCTTACTGAGGTAATCATTTTGCAATATGTGCATATATCAAGTCATCACACTGTATACCTTAAACTTACACAAAGTTATATGTCAGTTATATCTCAGTGAAGCGGAGAAAAAATTAAAACATGCCCCCCCCCCCCGCCATACGCACACAAAAAATAGTTACCAACACATGCCACCAGCTTTCCATTTTCCAGTCTCTTCCACTAGAGCTCCAAATGTACAGGGTACATTAGCTGCCTTTCAGGCTTTACTTTGCTACCGCGGGAGATTGTTTTGCCAAAGTTTTCGCTCCTGTAGGTATGATTCATCATCCTTATGGCTTCTAATATCACTTCCTTTGTTGTGTACTACCTAGCCCTTAAGTCAATGCCATCTATTGAGGTGTTTTGTTCTAGTAACAGCTCTCTTCTGACGATAATTTCTGTATCAGTCAAGATAGGCCCAGTGTTGGCTGCGGTCGTAAACACCCAAATTTCAGCAGCTGAAACGTTTAATTATTATTTTACTATGTATCCATCGTGGGATGGTAGGGGAGCTCTCCTCAATATAGTCACTCAGGGACGCGGGCTGACTATAGCCACTGCCTTCAATGTTCCTGGTTGCCGTAGCAGAGGGAATAAAGAGCTCTGAAGGGTCTCGTATTGGCAAGCACGGAAATGACTATTACTTCTGCTCATAAATAATAGGCCAAAATTAGTTACATGGCATTAGTCAACCACCAGGAAGCCAGGGAGATAAATTCTCTCGTGCTCAGGATGGTATACAGAAGGAAATATTTGTTGAGTGCCATGAATACCTACCAAAATAGGTAAATAACAACAACGAAATAATGCAAAATCCGTGAAAAGCGGGGCAAAGGGGGGGAAAAAACTGGACTATCTGGCTATATTTGCATTGAGACTTCAAAGTTCAGAAGGAGTAAGCAAGAAGGAAAAGAATATTCCAGACAGGAAACAAGGACAACGGCCCTCGGGTGGAATGAGCTTGGTTTTTCCTACAACTGATTAGAAGACAAGATTTTTGAGGAACTGAAGAAGCAATACGGGTGGGAGGGGAGTGTCATAAGATGCGAGAGACATCAGAGTCAGATCACAGAGGACCCACCATAGCAAATCAGTAGAATTTTATCCAAAATGCAATAGGAAGCCATTGAAGGGCCTTAGGACAAAAAGTGTCTGTTGGATTTCTGTTTGAAAAAGGTAGCTCTGGCTAGGTGAGGGATTCCTGGGAGAAGGGTAGGAGTAAAAATGGAGAGACCAGCTAGGAGGCTACTGTGGCAGTGCAGACAGAGATGACGGGGCTGGGAAGGGTTGTGGCGGGTCATCAGTAGTGAAGATGGGAAGTGGTGAACAATTTAAGATACATTGGGAAGAACTTACTGATGGATTGAATAAGAGAGAAAGATTGGGAATGATAGGGGTTCTTTATGACTTCCAGTGTCGAAGACGATCAAACCTGCACCGTTAACATGATAAGTGGTAAGGACAGATTTTTTTTTTTTATCAGTAATAACTTGTTAAAATCAAAGACAGAGACCAGCCTTGAAAATGCTGTGAGCAGACAGTACCAGTTTAGTGATATGAGCAAAGATTAATTTAACGTATTTTGTAAGCCTAACTTGACCTCTGAAAATCACAAGCAAAGCTTAAACTGTCTCCCAAGGTTGATATGAGGTAACCCACTAACTGGTATCTTATCATTTAAGCAAATTCTAATACTATAACCAGTCACTGTGAGGAATAAACATTCTGCTTTGCCACCGTATAAGCTGCTTTATACAATATACCCCTGAGCCTCGTTTCATATTTTGGTTTGAGGGCTCCTGGCTTGCAAACTATCTTTTTAGCATGTGCACAATAAACTTTTACTAATTACTACTCCTAGTGATTCATTGGTTTTACTCCTTTTATATCTGAACTTTTGGCAAACTAGTGCCATAGGGAAAAGAATCCAACTTGAAATGAAGTCAACTTTGACCTGTACAGAGATGATTGGGTGTTTTAAAGGAAGAATGGGGGAGTAAAGGGGAGCCAAGTAGGGGCTCAATAGAGTTAATGCAAGTAGGACAGCTGTGTATGCCAGCTGGCAATCACTGAGGTTAGGATTCTACCTTCCAACAGAGATGGGGAGACAGAGGCCCTAACCCCAGGTGTTGGCTGGAATGAACGGTAAAAAAAAAAAAAAAAAAAAAAAAAAGTGGCAGCCTTGAGTTTTCTGAGGCAGGCATTTTAAGGAGGACTGGGGTCATCTTAGGATGTGGCCTTGAGCTGTTAGGAATTACGTTAGTGTTTGTTCAACTTTTTAGAGATCAAGGTTGAGGCATGGTTGAGAATAGGGCTCAGAGTAGCCTGGCTACAGTTGGGCCAAGGAGAGAATCTTTGTCACCATGTGTTCTAGTGACGCATGGTTACTGGTGTCTTTCACAGAGAAGGGGGAGTCTATGGGGACAACTAGGTTTAGATTCCAGAGGAGATCAAATCCTATGTTGCACATGTTAAGTTTGACACATTTGAATGGCTAAGAAGTTAAATATAAGAATGGATCATAGTAGAAATCTAAGCTAGAGATATAAATCAAGAGCTGTCAGCAAGATGTAACTCAAAGATCACACAGGTGGGAGTGGGAGATCAAGAAGCTCCAGGATTTGCCTTACAAATCACTCCTTGAGAGTTATTTGATACAGAAATGTATCACCATTAGGTAGATGGATCTGTGTTTCTAATTGTCAGAAAGTGAAATTAACAGAACATCAATCAGGGTAGCTGTTAAATATTTGGAGATTTTTATTTTGATTTGAAACCTCTCTCTATTTGCTATTTCTTTTTTTTTTTTAATGCTTGTTTATTTTTGAGAGAGAGAGAGAGAGAGAGAGAGAGAGAGAGAGAGAGAGCACAAGCAAGGGAGGGGTAGAGAGAGAGGGAACCAGAGAATCCCAAGCAGGCTCCACACTGTCAGCAGAAAGCCCGATGCAGGGCTCGATCCCACAAACTGTGAGATCATGACTGGAGCTGAAATCAAGAGTCGGGCACTCAACTGACTGAGCCACCCAGGTGCCTATTTGCTATTTCTAAATCATAGCCAAAAAATTACATTTATTGAACACTATTGTTCACATTTAACAAATGTGGAAAACCGAACAGAGAAGGGTCAAATAATTTTTGTCTTACAAAATTAGTAAGGGTTGGATCCTGTATTCAAAACTAAGCAATCTATTTCCAGAGGCTATAATCTGAGTATTACTATATGGTAAGCATAGTAAAGTAGTTTGGCTTCTTTATATAGTGGGTTGTAAATAATAGACTTGATATATATATACATTTATAACTATTTATACATTTATATATAACTATATATATAGTTACACATATATATAGTTACACATATATATGTATAGTTATATATATAAATGTATATATATAAATATGTGTATACATATATATGTATATATATGCACACATATATGTATGTATATATGTATACACACATATATAGTTATATATAAATGTATATATATATATAAATATGTGTATACATATATATGTATATACATATATATTATGTACATTATATAATCATATATGTGTATATATATTTATATATATAAATATATAAGGTATATAATATATATATACGTATACACACATATACATAAATAGTTCCAGTAAGTTTTTATTGAATCTTTGTTCATGTGTGCATGTCTGGGTCATCAGTGTTGGGGCACAATTCACTTGGATTCTCTGCCCCAAGGTATTACACCCAAACTCTAGGAAGAGTAGAACCGGCTTCACTAGAATAGTCCTGAAGCTTCAATCCACTGAAAACAAACAGAAAATTTAAAAAACACAAATTATACGGGACAGTTGGGTTTGCTCTGGCCTATGGCACCAAACTGAATTCTTAGTCCTGGAAATAAACTTATTGCATCTTTTTTTAATTATATCCTCCGTGCCTAGCAGAATCTGGCATGGAGGAGGAGCCCAAGGGATGCCTGATAGTGGAGGAAGAAAGGGAAGGAACAAGAAAGGGAGGAAAGGAAAAAGAGAGGAAAGGTGGTAGAAGGCGGGGGGGGGGGGGGGGGGGGGGGGGAAGAGGAAGAAATTCAAATCAAACATTCCTACTGCACACTTTTAGAAGGTGAGCAAGATGCCCTCCAAGGTTGTGTTTTAAAGAAAAAGTTCTTCTCACGTGTAGTGTGCAAAAACGTCCTGGTTCCACCTGAAATACCCCAACCGCCCCTCCACTCCCTGCCCTCCCCTCCTGCGGCCTCGCTACGCTGGCCTTCCAGTCCCGCCCACTCCCGACCCCGTCAACCAGCCTGCCTAGCCACTGCGCCTGCGCCCACGGAGCGCTCCGCTGCGCGCCGTCGGGGCGGGGTCGAGAGCGGGGCGTTCCGCCGAAGGGAAGAGGAAGAGGAAGTTGGGGGAGGATCCTAGCTGGGAGTGAACCGGAAGTGTAAGCGCTCTTGCTTCTCCTCGGCCAGGCGGAACCTGCTCTGCTGGGCCCGGTGGCCGCAAAAGAACTTTCTATCTCCCGCCCCAACGGTCGCCGCGGCCAACTGCCTCGCCCGCCTGGCAGCCTTTCCCGCCTTCTCTTCCCTTCGGCTCCGCGCGGCCCTGTCTCCCTTTCGCCCCGCGGTATCCGCTTGCTGCTACCACCGCCTCCTCGTCTTCTGCCCGGCCGAGCGGCCCGCCCCGCTGCAGTGATGTGCGACAAGGAGTTCATGTGGGCCCTGAAAAACGGAGACTTGGATGAGGTGAAAGACTATGTGGCCAAGGTAAGCGGCGACGAGTGGAGTACGCGAGAGCACGGAGGTGGGATGCCGATGGATGGGGCTGAGGAAGCTGACGGGAGCTGGGTTGGCGGGGGTGGGGGCGGCGGAGGGTGGGGGGAGGAAAACCAGCCGGGATGGAGGTGGCACCGAGGAGAGAAGGGAGTCCGGGAGCGTCTGTATTGAGGGAAGGGGTCCTGATGACGCGGTCGCGTTCCGTGCCAGGTAAACTGCTCGGTGTTCAGTCAGGCTCTTGTCCGCCTGCCTCCCTGGGGGGAGGGGAGGAGTGGTCACCCTCTGTTAGGGTCCCTTCTGAGCCCTGGTCACTTGAGTCTGGCCCTCTTCTATGCCTGAGTTGCTTAAACCTTGCTTTGAATGGGGTAATTCTCCATCTTGGACCTGCCGGTTGCTGAATGAATCAGAGGAACGTCTTCTTGAACTTTGAGCCGGTTAAGAATTTAAAGTAGTCATTGACCGTGAAAAAAGAGTGCCGAAAATAGCAATGGTTAAAATTCTGAAACTTGGTATCACTTCACTGTGAAGCCTTCTCTTTGGGTGTGGCCTTTTTGGTGTCCCACGCTACAACACATACATCCTTGCTTCAAGTGGTAACGTTGTCCATTAGCGCCGGGGGGTGTTTAAGGTACAGAATAGTTTTCCAGCAGGCACGTTAACTTCAGTTACTCCGTGTTGATCCTTGATCCCATCTGAAGTGAAATGCCTAAACGTGTAATAAATAGTGTGCCGTTCATTCACAGTATATTTGGGGGTAGGATCATGATGAGAAAAAACTCATCTCAAATCTACACTCAAAATGCAAAATTGAATCTGCATGGTGGTGGAGTGGTAACATTCCAGGCCGACCTGCCTCTGGACCCCAGAACTGTGCCTTTTGTAATTAGGAGAGTACTTACGTGTTTTTTGTTTTGTTTAATTCAGTGGTAATGTTAAAAAAAAAAAAATCCCCAAAGTGTAACCTTAAGACATAACCTTGGAGGACATCTTCTAAAAAGTGTAACTTTAGGACACAGCCGTGGAGGGCATCTGACTCACCTTCTAAGAGTGTGAGAACTGGTTCTGGATTTTAGTTCTTCAAAGGATATGCCCACTGATGTGCTGCTTTGTCTCTAGAGATCTGTTAGGAAGCAACTAAGCAGAAGCAGAGTTTCTTAAAACTTGCAGGATTGTGCAAGGCAAGCTGCTGCTGCTGTTTACTCTGTTTAATAAATACCATTACAATTTAGACTTCTGCTTGCAGGTCATGTGTTTAGCTATTTGCAGTGGATTTGTAGGACGCCTTCTCACTGCCCTTTCAGCTAGTGGTAGTCTGAAACCTAACTTACGGGATGTTTCAATACAAAGTTTAAAGGAAGAAATTACTGGGGCGCCTGGGTGGCTCAGTTGGTTAAGCATCGACTCTTGGTATCTGCTCAGGTCCTGATCTCACAGGTTGTGGGATCGAGCCCTGCAGCAGGCTCTGCACTGACAGCATGGAGCCTACTTGGGATCCTCTCTCTCTCTCTCTCTCTCTCTCTCTGCGCCTTTGCCTTGCTTGTGCGCTCTCTAAATAAATAAATAAACAGACATTAAAAAAAAAAAAAGATGTGCATGAGAGGAAAACTAGACATTCAAAGAAAAGGAAGTATTAACTAGTTTATCCGAAAAGGTTTGACTGTCGTGTAATCCTATGAACAGTGAGCTTTTTCCTTAGTTTTATTGAGTAATTTGAGTCTCTTAGAATACCGTTTGTTTTGTTAATGAAAAATAACAACAACCGAAACGGCCAAAAACCTGCACTCCAGTTTTTACTGACTGAGTTCCCTTCAGGTGTCTCTTCACACTCTCAGGTGCTTATAAGATAGTTTCTTCTGTTCTGCAGCCGTCTTCCCTGCTTACTCATTGACTCATCGTTTTCATCTGCCAGTTTATGATACTCTACTCATTATGACACTCTGAACTTAACGTAATGTGCATTTATCTAAGTAACTGCAAAGAAAGTACATAAAGCACCGTTTGGAGTCCTCTAGTTTTCCTTGTAAGCAGTAAGAGCCTTTAAAATATTCTTCTCTACTCCTGTGAAGATGTCTCGCATAGTTAGTATACACGAATGGACCTGTAGGTGAAGCATTTTAGTATTCTCCCTCGTTAAAACTAGTATTTAAAAAAATCAGTAATTTTACTTTTCTACCTGCTTTTGACTTAGATACAGAAATCTAAACATGGAGAGCCATAAATTACTGGTTTGGGGTGAGTTCATGAACTCTGAAAAGTAAGTTCAGAGTCCCCAGACCATTGAAAATTGTCTATCTTTAAATGGAAAAAGCAGCATATAGAGAAGATTTTAGGTTAATCCGTATTAAATGTTCATCTGTAACATTAAAACAATGTCTGAGACAGTTTGGCTTCTTGACTGACCAAGATACCATACTTGGTTCATTCTTTTTTCGTGGGCACCTTTCAGGTCCCAAGCACTTTGCTAGGCCAGGCCTGATAGTGAAGAAATCGGACACAGTGCTCAGGAAACTTAAGCATCTGTATTCAGCAGACTTGTGTGGGAAAACTGTCATACTTTTAAAGAAGTTTGAAAACTGTAAGTAACATCTCACATAAAATTTGGTTTGTCCGTTTGGAAAACGAGAAAGCCGGGAAGTAAGATAATCACGAGCAGCAGTAGTAGATACTCGTAGCCCCATTTTCAATCTATATACTTCTGGGTGACATTACCCTTGCCTTGTCTGCCATTTTTGCCTGTGTGTTAATTTCTTCCATTGGACTTCATTCTGCTCTCACCTGAGCTCCAGACTTTCTAATGGATAGTTCTGTTCAGATACATTCGATTGACCCCACATTGCCCTCTCCAAAACTGTTTTCATTTTTGTTGTCTCCATTTCGACTAATGACATCATGACCCAGCCGTTTCCCCAAATGAGAAATTGAGGGATCTTCCCAAATTTCTGCGTGTTATCAAGACTACCTTCTTAGTCTCTCGTCCATTCTTTACTCTCCATTCCTATCATGACCTTAGATTAATTGCTGTGTCTTTCCCACGTGGACTGTATTTTCCTTGACTATAGTATTCCTCTCTTTCCTCGTCAACTTGCACATCTTAGGGGAGGGGATCTCTCTGTCACGTGAATTCTGGGCATGTTGTCTTTTTCGGCCAACCTCCTTCACTGCCCTTAAAATACTTTTATGATTCCCCATTATTAGTTTTTTACTTTTTAAGTAAAAAACTTATGGCTTTTTAAGCCATCTATTCCGTAAGTACACTCTGATCTGGCCGGGGCCTGCCTTTCTGCAAGCACTGTCTACAGGTCCTCTGCCCCAGACCCTGCCAGCTGTTTCTTACTTGTACATCTTTCTGTGCACTCTTTTCTTCCTCCCTGAGCAGGTCTGCTCACCTCAATCCCTAACCCCCAACCTCGTGAGCTCCTCTTAGTGCACATATCACTTCTTCCAGAAAAACATTTGATTTCAAATGGTACACTGCTTCTTTTACCGTTTCACTTACCAGATTGCTGTGACTTTGTTTACATGTCTGTCTTTAATTAGGCTCTGAGTCTCTGGAGCTTAGATATTATATTCTTTTTCATCTTTGTATCTCCAGTACAGTGCCAGGGAATTTCACACATTAAAAGCATATGTTCTGAGAAATTCTTTGTCTTAACTTAGCTACAGTTTCAGCATACTTCATTAGCAATATAATTGCTATTGATTACCATTGACAGAGTGATTTATATTGCCAGGTACTAGACGATACTCTGCAAGATCTTTACCAAAATTTTCATTTGCTTTTTACCAAAGCATTTCAATATAGCTAATAGTATCCCCATTTTAAGGATAAGGAAATTGAAACCTCAGAGAAGTTAAGCAACTTAACAAGGCCACAAAGTAGCACAACTGGGATTTAAACCTAGAGCTGTCTGACTCTACAGCCCATATTTTTTTCTCACTGTATCAGTCTTCCCCGAAATGGTTATCGGGTGTCTTCGCTCAGAGTAGCTTAGCATCAGCACCTTAAGAAAGAGAAAGGGGCTTATAAGAAGTAGGCACAAGTTACCTCTGATTATGAATAACGACATAGAAAAATGGCTACAATTAACAGTTTGGAAATAGCATAGAAACAGTATCTCTTATAAACTTTAAATCTCACTGGGGGGCTGTCTTTGCTCAGTGTACATCTGTAAAGAGATGGATAGTTTGATAGCTTATGGAAACTTGTATTTATAGTCACACAGTTTTGGGGGCTTTTTTTAAGATTTTTTTTTTAAGTTTCTTCTACACCCAGTGTGTTACTTGAACCCACCACTTTGATCACTTTGATACCAAGAGGTGGATGCTCCACCGACTGAGCCAACCGGGTGCCCCAGATAGTCACACAGTCTTAACAATTTATATGTGCGATTATGATCCTGCGCGGTACAAAAAACGTAAATTGTGTCTGTTTGCTTTAAGAAACAAAAGTTAAGTATTGAGATTTCTTTTCAGTGGTTTAAATTAAACAGACTGCAGGGGCGTCTGGGTGGTTCAGTTGATTAAATGTCCGACTCTTGATTCCTGCTCAGGTCATGATCTCATAGTTCATGAGTTCAAGACCCGCATCGAGGTCTGTGCTGACAGTGAAATGCTTGCTTGGGATTCTGTCTCTCCCTCTGTCTGTGCCCCTCCCCTGCTCGCTTTCTCTCTCTCTCTCTCTCTCTCTTTCTCTCTCTCTCTCTCTCTCTCTCCCCCCCCTCCCTCCTCCTCTCTTTCAAAATAAACTTTAAAATATATATAAATTAAACACATTGTAATTTTTTCAAAAAGTATGTTCTTAAAATTTTGTATGTTTGAGCACTGTGATGCCAAGTGTAAGTATAATTTCACTTACACATCATATAATTTCATTTACTTATCACATCAACCCATGAGCATAGTTAATGTTGCTAACCCCCATTTTAGAGACTAAGAGACTGAAGCAAAGATTAAATAGCTTGCCCAGGGTCATAAAGCTCTTGACTAGTGAAGCTGAGATTTGAACTCTGACTTCACAGTTCCTTGCTATGATACTTCAGCATGCCATTGACCTCCATTTCTCAGTAATGCTAGGTAACTCAGGAGATGCTGTATTATTGAGTATACAAGTGTTAAAAATAATCACAGCAGGATGGTAATTATCCATTGAGACTACTTAGGGGTGACTTTTTTGGTAGATTTTGAGGATCCAGCTGTCCTAGATAGAGGTGAATGCTTATGAGATGTATTGATAAGTTGCCCCTTATCTCCAGCAGGTCCCATACATGTAGTCTCTTGTTTACATGTGCTGCTTTTTCACTTGCTGTGAAATACTATACATCAGGTCTGTAACTTCCCTTTCTCTGTGGTTTCCCTTCTTTCTCAGGCCCCCATTCTAATTACATCTACCTTTGACACCCTGGTAGGTTTTAAAAGCAACAATTGTGCACTCTTTGAAAGGATAGGATCTCTTGAACCTGAGAAAAGTATCAACTCTAATCTTGAGAAATTGCCAAGACTTACTGGGATCACTTTTCACTTTCCTAATAAAATTGGCAATTTAAAAACAGTCCTAATTCAGTCTGTCTTGCATTTATTCATTTTAGGTGGTTTCCCTTTTCTCCATTCCTTTTTTAAATTGACAGTTTCTTATATCGAAAAGATTTGTTGCTGTGTTATGTATGCCCTTTCTGCATCAGGGCTGGTGACTCCGTCAGAAAGCAAATATATCAGCTTGTATAAATACAGGTGCCCCCAGAAGGTATAGAACGTTTAGTGTAGATACTTTTTTTTCTATTAGTCTGGTGTTTGGTTTGTTTTGTTCTGTTTTAATGCAAAGGAAGACCTTTCTTATATTGGAAGGCTCGTGTTCACTCAGATGTCCATAGGCTATATATAGTGTTTTGCTCTAAAATTTTAGATAGGATCCTTGCACTAGTGCAGACAATTAAAAGCGCAGTAAGTTAAAGCCAATTTAATTATAAAAACAACATAAGCTTATTATTTAAAAGACAGCTCTGTGTTGAATAAAATAAATAGAGACGAAGTCTCTCATTGCTCACTCCTCCTCCCCAGGTGGTTTCTTTAAAGTATGGCTTGTTAGGTGCCTGGATGGCTCAGTCCATTAACTGTCTGACTCTTGATTTCAGCTCAGGTCATGATCTCATGGCTCTAGAGTTGGAGCCCCATAGGGAGCTCAGCGTTGACAGGTTGGAGCCTGCTTGGGATTCTCTCTCTGCCCCTCCCCTACTCGCTCGCTCTCTCTCTCTCAAAAAATAAACTTGAAAAAGAAAATAAAATATAGGTTGTAGTAGGTATTTTCAAGACAGAAAAGCATAAAAAAGACAAAAATTGACCTATAATTCTACTATCTAGATAATTGCTGTTAACTTTGAAAACTGAAATTCAGGAACAGATTAAAAAATGCAACAGCTATGGCTCCCTTCCCAGGTCTCTTTGAACAAAGTGAACCATTCTTAACAGTTTCACCTAATTGCAGAAAAGCACTGGAAATTTACTTATCTATTTCCCCACTTAAAAAACGATTCTGTGTATACATACCTTCTGCACTTTGCTTTTTTTAATTCCTTAATAATTCATCTTAGGTTCCACATTGAAATTTATTTATCCTCTCCTTTTTTTTTTTTTTTTCTTTCTTTCTTTCTTCCCGGTGGGACACAGTGTCCTGTTTTCTGTTTCATTGATGTACCATAGTTTATTTGACTAGTGTTCAATGCAAACATTTTTTCCGGCCTATTTTTGTAATTAAACAGTGCTGTCATGATTACCTATGTATAAACCTTGACAGCTTTTGAGGCTATATCTGTATTACCCTCCTGAGAAAGTTTTATCAACCTAGCCACAAATCAGTAAGCACGTAAGACTAATTATTCTCTCACAACATCAGCAGCACTGGCCATCATGACACTTTGTAGTTTTTGCTGTTTGAATAGGTGAGAAATGATACGTTGCTTCAAATTGCATTTCTTTAATAAGAAAATCCAACATCAGATCTTTAGCATTTGTGTTCTTTTCCCCCAATTTCTTGTTTATTTCTTCTGTTCAGTTTTCTGTTAGGTAGTTGGTCTTTTTTTTATTGATTTGTATGAGCCCTTTATAAATTAAGGAGTTTAGTTTTTTATCATGTGTTTTGCAGGTATTTTTTCCAGTATGTCTTCTGACTTCATCCATTTTGTTTTTCTATAACAGTCTTTACTTTTTATGTGGTAAATCTCACTTTTTCCCCTTGTGTGACCTGGATATTTTCTATTACAGAGATCTCTTTCTTTATAAGATTATAAATTTGGTCTTCTAGAATTTTTTTCTTTTTTCTTTTTTTTTTTTTTTTTGGCATTTTAGGCCGTTGATACTTCTGTTATCTATTTTGAAGTAAGCCACAAAACAGGAATGTAGTTTGTGTGTTTTTCTGACAGTTTGTTTCCGTACCATTTATTGTGTAATTTTTTAATTTGTTCCTGAATTAATAATCTGAACTACTGTCTTCATCATAAACAGAATTCCAGTATGTGTTTGGATTTCTTGCTCTATTTCGCTCCATACTAAATTGTTTTAGTTACTGTAGCTCCATTATTTAGTATGGAGTAGAGCCATTTTCCTCTTACATCCTTTTTAGAATTTTTGTAGAAAGGTTCCTTTAAGATTTTTTTCCCTTTTCTTTTGTCTCAGGGAAAATGGGAGCATTTTTTGAATGATTTCAAACTTAACCCTTATGTCTCCATAAGCATTAGACATTTTTTTTCCTAGAATACTGGTATCATGTAATCTAAAGACCATAACGCTTTAGATTTTAATTCATTATGAACTATCTTAAGATCAGAGGATATAGTGCAGCATGGGAATATTCTATATCAAAGTATTTGTAACAGTGAAATTGTGTTTAGGCAATCAAATCACAGCTGAATTGATAATTAAGAGTTAATAGGTACTATAACAAAGGCTACCTTACGGTAAGAAATACGACTGAAATTAATTTTTTTGCAACTGTATCTTTATTAATAGTTCTGATAAGCTTGGGAGGTTGGTTTTTCTTATTCTTTTTTCTTCTCTTTCTTTTCTCTTTTCTTTTTTCTTTTTTTAGTCCACAAAACATTACAAAGATGGAGAGGGGCTGTGATTACTGAAAGCAATGAGAGAAGAAACAAAAACATGAGCTGACCCAAGAAAATGAAGGGCCAAGAGTCATATTACCTTAAAGTTCTAGAGGCCCATACAATAATGAATATGTATGAATGTAACTGTGAGCTTCATGAATAGTTTAAATTTGGTCCACTTTTCTCTTATTTAAAAAATCAGACAAGTGTATATTTTGGAAAGATTTCTATTTGACTATATAAAATAAAGAACATTTTGATACTTAGGTCTAAATTCTTGACCTTCTGAAAAATTTAGGCATCCAAATAAGGGGGTTTTAGAAGCTAAAACACTCTCCTTAGGGAATTTGGAATTTCATTGTTGATTTAGCTATCATGTTAATGGCTTTGGAATTAAACCCTCTAGCTGTGGTTCTCTTAACTAACTGGATCACTTTGAGTGAATGAGTTAACTGCTCAGAACCAGAGTTTCCTCAATTGGGAAAAAATGAGGATGTTTATAAGACCCTCTTGATGTATTTAAACTGTGTACCTTTTTCCCTGGCATGTGGTGAAGTGTTAGCCAATAAACGTTAAGCCATTGTTACTCATGATAGTGACCATAAATATGTTTAGAAGCAAAGCTACTTAAATATCCATCTAGTCGACCTCCCTTATTTTGTAGAGGAGGAAAAATTAGATGTTAAAAGGCTTGACCCAGATCATACTGCTAACAGGTATTAGGATTTTAATGCAGTTTTCTGGAACCAGAACAGATTTTTTTCACTATATTATGGTATTTTATAATAAAGTACTTTATACTTTATTACGTCTGATGGAATATTTTTTGCCTACCCTATCTGCTTAGTACATTTCTGCTTATTTTTAAGTTCTTGTTCCGCATAGCATTCACTGTTTGTGCAGTTAATTCCTCATTTATGCCAATGTGGTATCAAATATAGATATAGAATCTAATATAGAATATAGATATCTAATATAGAACTTTTTCACTGTGTTTATGCTGTAGTGCAGTGTTTCTTACACCGGAGAGCTATGGGCTCCTGATTTGACTGACAAGTCCCTAGACTTGAATTTGAAAAACAGTGGTTGAGAAACTCAGATCTTGTTCTGTAGAACTCTTGCTCCTGTCTTTAAGTTTTGAATGTTCAAAAAGAGTTTTTGTCTTACTGACTGGTTTAAAAAAAAAAAAAAAGGTGCATGTGTAGGAGTGAATCGCTTGTTACCATTTAGATATTGAATAGTGCCTCTCAAACTTGAGAACTCAGAGATTACCTCCCCGCAAAATATTGTGTAGATATTTTTTTATAATTTTTTTTTAATGTTTATTCATTTTTTGAGAGACAGAGAGAGAGACAGCTTGAGCGGGGAAGGGGCAGACAGAGAGGGAGACCGAGAAGCCGAAGCAGGCTCCAGGCTCTGAGCTGTCAGCACAGAGCCCGACGTGGGGCTCGAACTCACGAACTGTGAGATCATGACCTGAGCCGAAGTCGGACGCTCAGCCGACTGAGCCACCCAGGCGCCCCAATATTGTGTAGATCTTGATTTAAGGTGCAGTGTTTGTAGTGGGGCTTTTGTCTTTTTAGGGGTGGAGGTTCCCAGAATTTGAAGGCCCTTCCTTCTTATATAGTAGGAGTCTTGGTGAAATGCAAGGCTTGGCTCCTACCACAGTAAAAGCCAAAAAGGACAAATAACTTGCTTCTGCCTGCACTTAAGAAATGGGCCCGTAATCCATAACCCTAATTGGATGCTTTTACCTGGAGCTGATACAAAGACTCGGGCACTGTAACGGATGCAGTGGCAGCAGTAAAACCTGCAGTTTCAGAAAGAGAAGTAGTGTTGTGTCCATTGTGGCCTCTCTTCTGTGCCCAGATGATTCTCTGAACATTTTGGTTTTATTTCTTGTTTTTAAGCCTCTTTCATTGCCGTACGTTTACTCAGCTTGGTTCTTCAGCCTTCACAATAATTCTGAGAGATACTTGTATTATTTGTTTAATGCATTCCATTTCTGTTCATCATTATGAATTGGTTTCCACTGCTTATAATTAAGAGCCCCGTATGAATTTTTACCTGCCTATTCTCCATTATTATGCCGTGAACTTTTTGAAGATAAAAAAATCATCGTGTGTTTCCAGTATTTATCACATTGTCTCTTTTCTGCCGTATAGTTAAGTTTGGGTTGAATTGGTATTCTGGGAACTGACCCTTGATTTGTTGTTTCCAAAGTTGTTTTACCATATTCCTCTTTGTGACAGTTGTTTTTCGTATAAATGATGTTCCTTCATTTCCTCTCTTGAAAATGGCTATTTTCAAAGTCTTTGTTTTAAACTCAATAAGTTCCGCCCAACTTTTTCACACTATTACAATAGTTGTGGAATACAATGACAGTGACGATAGTTGCCTAGATATAACACCACCTTCCGCTTGTAACCTCTCATGGCCATCGCTTTAGAATTTCAGTGATGAATTTTTAAAACCATACAGTCTGAGTAAAAGTGAAGGTAGTTTTATGCTTGTTTTCTTGTGAAGAATAAGCAGCATCATTGCTTTTTCATTGGTAATAATGAACAAATATTAAAATCTATACTTAATGCCACATTGCTTAAAACAGTATGAAAGCACGTGGACCATCCAACCAATAAAATTGAAAGCTTTCCAGCTGCAGACCAATTCCTTGGAAAACACCTTTATTATTTAAAGCTCTCTTTAGAAGAGTAATTATACTTTCACTTTGCATTCCAGCACACCTGGGTTTGAGTGCCAACCCTACCACGTACTAACTTTGACCAAGTTGATTAATTCCATGAGCCTCAGCTTTCTCATCTGCAAGTAGGGATTGTAGTAATAACCAATTCAGATGTTTTATCTCATTTTTAAAAAAGATACTGAATGTAAGATTCAGCATAGCATTACCTAACAGATTATAACTGCATAGCGCATGTCTGCTATTTGAGTTGCTTTTATGTAGATCCATTCCTAAGAGGAGTCTTAGGCCAAGGCTGTCCTTAGGTTTTGTGAGCTCTACAGTCTCTATCATCAGTATTCATCTCTGCAGTTATGCAAAAGCAGCCATGGATGATATATAAGCAGATAAGCATGTCCCTGTTCCAGTTACACTTTATTTACGAAAACAGGCAGCAGGCCGGATTTGACCCATGGGTCAGAGTTTGCTCATCCCTGTATAACACCGAAGTTACAAAAACTGGCTTGTCTAATAAACTAAATTTTATTTCTTTCTCTTCAAGATTTTGAGATCTAAAGTAATTAACATGTATGATCAAACATAACACTTATTTTGGGGCTCAACATTTCCGAAAATATGATTCAGAAATCTTTCTGCTGTAAAGATATTGAAGGAAGAACAAGACTTGGAAAAGCCACATGTAGATAAGGGGATGAGAAAGAAAGTTCAATGAAATTCTCTAAAAGAAAAAGCAGAGTCTTAATAGTAAATTTGAAGCTTAGGCAAGAGGCCTAGAATTATTCTGAAAAATAAGAATCATTGCTTGTATACATGCAGATAAGAACTGATTTAAATCATTAAACTGAAAGGGAATTCTACAAAATCTTTTCGGTTATCAAAGGTCATTCTTCACCAGAATGTTCCAGGATTATTCTCTCTCCAGTCCTAATGCCAGTCCCACAACCTCACTTGATTTTCAAACTCTGGAAGAGGAAGAGAAGGCTAGTTAGTACAGTTTTCACTGGTTCATACATAATTCATTCAGCAGATACCATTAAGCACCTGTAGTGCTTAGTAAGCATAGAACTTAACAACAGTGAATATTTCTGAGGATCCATTTTCTTCAGTAGGTTCATTTAAAAGGCTGTACAGGATAAACAACAAATAAGGTAGTTGTATAGGTTCTGAATAAATTATTTTCCTATTTAAAACATGGCATACAAATAAAACTTAGAAAGCAACTGTACAAATGTGTTTAAATTCTGCAACTATATAAAAATAGTAGACTGCTTTAAGAGCCAAGAAGTAGCCATATTTGATTGCAGTAGAGAGGAGAATCAGTGCTATAGAACTTCAAATTCAAAATGGAAGATAATGGGGCACCCGGGTGGTTCAGTCGGTTAAGCATCCAACTTCAGCTCAGGTCATGATCTTGTTGTTTGTGAATTTAAGCCCCACGTCAGGCTCTGTGCTGACAGTTCAGAGCCTGGAGCCTGCTTCGGATTCTGTGTCTCCCTCTCTCTGCCTCTTCCCCGCTCACACTCTGTCTCTCTCTCTCTCTGTCTCTCTCTCTCAAAAATAAACATTAAAAAAATTTTTTTTGAAATGGAAGAATGGGAACAGAATGCCTTCTCTTTGAGTACTTACCCTGTGCAAGGTATGGTCCTATATAATAAATTAATATAGATACACATATAATTTAATCTCACATCTACCCAGGTAGGCTTAATCTCCATTTTATAGTTAGAGAAATGAAAATTAAGCAACTTGCTGAAATCCTACAGCTCGTAAGTAGAAGGACAGGATTTGATCTGACCCATCCAGGAGAGTACTCTTTTCCCATCATTTGCATTGAAATTTTTCAGAGCTACAAATGAAATAGATAGGGGGAAAATTGAAGATTATTACAGTAGGTAAAGCATTGAGATGGAACCAGCAAAAGATAGGGAAGAACATATAAGTTTGAACCAATAAATAGAAATACAAGTTTTCACAACTGAAAACACCCAAAATTGGACATACAGGGTCCCCATCTTTTATTCAAAATCAGTAAACACAAATGAGGAACAAGACACATCTTAGATAAAATGATTATGAAGTTTTTTTTGTTTTTGTTTTTTTAAGTCTGTATGCTCATGGGAAAAATTATAACATTAATTTTAAGGGGTTAAGTCATCTTCCCTTCTTTTTTTTTTTTTTAAGTTTTTTTTTTTTAACGTTCACTCATCTTTTGAGAGACAGAGACACAGAGCGTGAGCAGGGGAGCGACAGAGAGGGAGACAGAATCCAAAGAAGGCTCCGGGCCCTGAACTGTCAGCACAGAGCCCAACGCAGGGCTCAAACTCACAAACCATGAGATCACGACCTGCGCCGAAGTCAAATGCTTAACCCACTGACCCACCCAGGTGCCCCCCTTTATATTATTTTTGATGGTACTGGAAAACAGTGAAACAAGCATTTGTGTCAGGAATAAAACCTATAACATGAATTCAGGTTGTCACTCTTGTACGATGGTGACAGAAAAACAAATCTTAAAATATGTACACCCTCCCCTTCCCACTCAATAGATTTCTGTAGAGATTGTGTTTAAAATTGTAGGAATTGAATTACTCTTCCCCTTCTTTCTCTCTTGCTCCCTCCTTTCCTTCCCTTCTCCCACTCCTTTCCTATCATGGGTTTATTTACAGATACAGACTTTAGGAATGTAAATCATTGGATCCTGACAGAAGATATTTCCCTGGCATTGGATCCTGACAGAAGATATTTCCCTGGCTACCTAAGATTTTAGGAATAAATTCCAGCTGTGGAGCCATGAATTAGTTTTCTTGAAAATGAGGCTAATTTTTGATCATATTAATTTTTCCAAATTGAGATACTAGTAATAATGTTTTGAGTGGATTTTTAAAATTTTGGTAGTCTTTCTAAATATAAATGCATGCATTTTGTAAAAATTTCAATTTTATACCACCAGTAAAAATTTTAATACTTCACTGTTTCCATAGGAAAATTTCTAAGTGTGACTAATGGCTTTAAAACCTGCCAAAGAAGAGGGGAATTGGGTGGCTCAGTCGGTTAAGTGTCCGACTTCGGCTCAGGTCATGATCTCATGGTTCGTGAGTTCGAGCTCCACTTCGGGCTCTGTGCTGACACCTCAGCCTGGAGCCTACTTCAGAGTCTCTGTCTCCCACTTTCTCTGCCCCTCTCCCGCTCACTCACTCTCAAAAATAAATAAATGTTAAAAACAAAAAATTAAAGAAAAAAACCTCCAAAGAAGAAAAATAAAGTGAGCTTTTATTAAGTAAATCAACTATATAAAACTAAGTGACTGAAATAGTCATCTTGAAAAAAAAAACCAAACTTACATTAAAAGTTCTATGTTGGGGCACCTGGGTGGCTCAGTTGGTTGAGCATCCAACTCAGACTCAGGTCATGATCCCAGGGTTGTGGGATCAAGGCCTACATCAGGCTCCACAATGAGCATAGATTGTGCTTAAGCCTGTTGAAGATTCTCTCTGCCTCCCCCCACCCCCCAACCCCTGTCCCCTGCTCATGCTCTTTCTCGCTCTTTAAAAAAAATAACAAAGTTCTGTGTAATATATAGATAGGGGAACATACCATAAAATTTGGGGCCTCACCTTTCATGGACCTTCATTTAAAAACATTTTTTGTTAGTAAAGAAGGTAAATGCTTAACACTTTTATTAGTTAAAAATACTTACAAAAATAAAAAGTTATGCATTACATTCGCATTTAAATTTTTCTCTGGTTCATATTTTATTTGATTTTCATTAGGTCTGTGTGATACTGGTGAGTAACTTAATGAACATGAATGTATAATTTGAACATATAATTCCAGAACCTTGAATAGTCCTAAATTAAGAATCCCAGAGACAGAAAAACATAGCTGTTTACATGAACTATGTTAAAAACACAGGACTTTGGGTCACCTGGGTAGCTCAGTCAGTTAAGCATCTGACTCCTGATTTTGGCTCAGGTCATGATCTCACCATTCATGGGATCAAGCCCTGCATGACAGTGAGAATCCTGCTTGGGATTCTCTCTTCCCGTCTCTCTGCCCCTCCCCCAAATGCACTCTCTCTCAGAATAAATAAACTTATTTAAACAAAAAAAAGAAAAACAAAATAAAAACGCAGGGCTTTGTTTTATTTTGTAGTTCTCATCCTTAAACAAGTTATATGTGTTTTGTTTTTTTACCATGAGCAGGTTCTTTGTTAAAAAAAAAATTTGTGCCAAATTATCAGGCATTATTACCATTGAAATTTCTTAACATTACTACTATTTGTAGTGATTTTGTCAGTGAAAATAACCCTCAGTAGGTAACATGTCTGGGGTGACTGATCCTGGTAGCTTTTAGGTGACCACTTTGGTCAGGATCATCTGAGTAATGGTTTTAACTAACTAGTAATAAGAAGCTATTCAAAACAAATTTAAAATGTTTTCAGTGGATGCATTATTACATATTTACTAGATAGGTGCCCATTAAATAAATGATTATTATGGGTGTTATTACTGTTCATTACTTTGAAATGAGTTCATATTTATAATATTGAAAGTTTGATGCATTTGGTGTGGCAGATCTCTTCTGTTAACTTTAAAGAAAATATGTAGAAGTAAGAGCAAGTTGATTATATATTTCTCAGACCTACTTTTCTGTTGTGCCATCTACTTATATAATCACCTTTTTTTATTTGCTTTGCCTCTCAGTGGTAAATTATACATGTGAAGCCATTGCTATGTTGTAATTTATAACTCTGGTTCTTTTTATCCATTAATGTCACCAGTGCAGTAATACATGATTTTTATGTTATGTTATGTTATGTTATGTTATGTTATGTTATGTTATTGGCAAAGTTATATCCTAAGGCAAGGACTTTTAACCTCAAAGAGCAGGGGAGAGAGGACAGAGGGATAATTGTGGGAGGAGGGGCCATAGCATTCATCCAATTTCTTAAAGGCTCTGTCATTACAAAAATACTAAATACCATAGTCTTAAGGAAATTCTGAACTCCAAGTGAGGAAAGATAATAAATACTTAGCTGTAACTGGATTACTGGGAACATTGACTCAACATTATGGAATTTGTTAAATTTAATAGTTTTATGCATTCTTCTATCAGTTAGGTGTCCAGTATTAACTTACATGCTGTGCTACAAAATGGTCACACATATGCTAATTTAGTCTAGTCTCTGTTAAGTAGTTTTTGAGGACACTGGTTTCTTGTGACAGAACAGTATGTGCTTATGCCTTAGAACTCAGTTGCAGCAACATGTAGGTATCTTGGAGATCAAAGGAAGCAAATTACTTGCTTCTTTTCCCCTGAAAAAAGTCCTAAAAAAAGTTCTCTGCAGGAGTCAGATGACCGTTTCATTTGGAAATATTATAAAGAATGTTATCTCAATCTGAATATTTATTATTCAAATGAACCTAACGTGTAGTAGAGGCCTGAAAGAAGGTCTTCTGGATCTAGTAAATATCTCCACCAAACCGTACTTCTGAAAAGCATATAAAAGGTTTGCTATTACAGACAAGACATCTGAAACTTCAACAGTATATACATATTTGTAAATGTGTTTTTATTGCATATTAAAACCATTTAGGAGACTAGATAAGGCAAACTTTTAAAAAATCTGGAAGAATCTAGTGAGAGCAAGATTGAGACATGCACAAAAATAGAAATACTAAGTAAACTACACCAAGTAAATTGTACTCCTCTGTTTGGACCGTGGATGTTAGAGTTGAGCACTTCCTATCACAAAGCCCGTTGAAATTTTTTTATTCACCATTGTACCTAACCTGTTGTCCTTTATTTGCCTTAAACTTCCAGAAGCTATACTTAAAGTGAAGTAGTATTAGCAGCCCACCAGAAGAAATTTACTCTCTGGACCACGTAAGTGATTAGAATAACAATATCCCTAGAATATAGATAAAGCACTAATACTTGCCCTGTGTTACAAGTAAACATAATGAGCGGCGCCTGGGTGGCTCAGTTGGTTAAGCGTCCGACTCTTGATTTTGGCTCAGGTCATGATCTCATGGTTCGTGAGTTCAAGCCCTGCATCGGGCTCTGTGCTGACAGTGTGTAGCCTGTTTGAGATTCTCTCTCCCACTCTCTTCCCCTCCCCCATGCGCGTATCCACGTGCTCTCTTCTCTCTCTCAATAAATATTTTAAAAAAACAACAAATAAACATAATGATACTCTAATGGCCACCATGTAATATTAGGTTATTTGCTGAGTACTTTGTCTACATTTTCTTTTACTTCTCATAAACATTTGATTTTAAAAAGATACCATGAAACATGGTTTTTATGGGTAAGGTAAATGAAGGTTGAAGAAATTTAAGTCATGTGCCCAGGGTAACCAGGCTAGTAAATGTCAGACCAAGATTTGTCTCTAGATCTGTTGGATTCCATAAACCACTCATTCCATTATATGATGAGTATTTTTGAAAGACTGAGGGAATAGAGAAATGGAGTTTCGTTTTTTGTGTGACTTAGTACAAACCTGTTGTCAAGAGAAAGTTTTAGAACCACGGTGACCGCACAGCTCATGCTATGTGAATGACAGCCATTATTACTTGACCTCATGAACTTGTCTTTTTTGTTCACTTCTGTACGTTTCTACCATGTAGAATGATGTCTAGCTCTTAGTGGGAACTCATAAATATTTGTTGAATAAATGACCAAATAAATGGCTAGTGAATGAAAAATATCTTTAATGCTTGAAGGTTTTAGAAAAGATCTAGAGCTGTGCATATGATGCTAAGAGTTTATATAGAAAGAGCCTGTAGCTATTCTCTATCCAGAAGATGAAATCAAGGATCAGATTAAGGAGTATCAGCTTGAGCTGAAAGTCACTGGCAAGATTTGGAATCTAAATGGCAGGAAAAGAAGTGTCCACATTCTGAACAGGAAGGAAAGTGTTAACAGAGACAGTGAACCAGTTGACCTTCATCTTGGCATTAGCAAACTGGCAGAAAAGGGGTCTGGATCTGGGTGGAGGTGGGGGAAGCTGGGACACTGTCTTGGGATTTAACTCTTGTCACCCAGTACATTAGGGATGTTCTGTGTTCATAAATGCTTTTAACTGCTTCTCAGGTATAATACAAAAAATAAGGAGATCAAATAAAAGAGATGCCAGGCCACTTTGATTTAATCATGTAAATAATCATTTCAAGCTTCATAATTGAAAAATAGTTTGTCATTATAAGACTTCTTTACCTTTGACATAGAACATTGCTCACTGTTTCTTTTATAATTTGTTATTCAGGAAGAACCCGTCAAATTATTAGAGTACCTCCAAAACCAGGTATTAGTTGGCCAGTTTGCTTAAAATGACAGATGAATTCAGCACCTGCTTGGACTCCTAGACTTTGACTCAAAATATTAAGACTTATTTTTTAAAATAAGCTTGGAGATTTCTGCAGTTAGTCCTGAAAGTGTTGTACATTGTTCTTAATTCTTGTTCGTTCCACATGCTTTTTATAAGGATATATTTTGAATAGGTTTGTGAATAATTATTCTAAAGGAAATAATGGAGTGTGTGTGTGTGTGTGTGTACATATAAATACTGGATTTTTTCCTTAAAATTGTTAAATGAACTCTTATTATTGATTTTTACAAAACTAGAAAAATAGACCTTTGAATTTGAATTCAGATGTTGTGAGGTTAATTTTCTTTGGAAACAAGGTGGATTGGATGAGGTTTCTGTGCATTTTTTTCAATGGATTTTTACATTTGTAAAAATTGTCATTACCTTGTAGCCAATATGGAAAGTTATCAGAATTAGTACTTAGAATTTTTGTTGTTGCAAGATCGTGGTAAAATTATAAATGTTTTCAAAGTCCAGTGTGAAGCAAAATACTGACTTTTTAAAAATTTATTTTAGAGAAAGAGAGAGAGAGAGAGAGAGAAAACCAGTGGGGGAGGGACAGAGAGCGAGGGAGACAGAGAATCCCAAGCAGGCTCTGTGCTGTCAGCATGCAACCGGACGCGCAGGGCGTCATCTCAGGAACCCATGAGATCATGACCTGAGCCGAAATCAAGAGTTGGGTATTTTTTTTTTAATTTTTTTTTAATGTTTATTTATTTTTGAGACAGAGAGAGACAGAGCATGAACGGGGGAGGGTCAGAGAGAGAGGGAGACACAGAATCCAAAGCAGGCTCCAGGCTCCGAGCTGTCAGCACAGAGCCCAATGCGGGGCTCGAACTCACGGACCGTGAGATCGTGACCTGAGCCGAAGTCAGACGCCTAACCGACTGAGCCACCCAGGCGCTAGAGTTAGGTATTTAACTGACAGAGCCACCCAGGCACCTCAATAACTGACAGATTTTTAAAAGCCATGTAATTTTACATTAATTTAACTAGCATTTCACAAAAGCTGTGGTTTTCCACGGTTTTGGGTCTATCCATAAGTAATATTCTTACCTTTAATATAATAATTTTTTTACCTTTATTTTCAAAATAGTAATTCCAGTATTAAGCTCTTCTTTGCTTCGTCGGTAATTTAGAACATTTACTGTTGGTTTGGTTGTATGCTATTTTTGTTTGTCCCTTTGGTTTTTTTGGTCCTGGTTTGTGTTTGCACTAAAGCTTTTAGTATTAATTTTTAGTTTTTATTGCATTGGGGTTAGAGAACCACAGGTTCTCTACGGTTTAAACTTTGGAATGTATTGAGGTTCTCTTTGGTCTGTTATAATCAAGTTTTGTTAATCAGTGGAAGTCAAAGGTGTAGTTTCCATAAAGCACAAAGTTCAATATATATTAATTCCATCATAGTGATTATTAATCATGCCTGCCATATCCTCACCCACCAAAGACTGAGCTTATTGTGATAGTCCCTCACTACAATGCTATGTTTGTCCCTTGTTTTCTTGGTATTCTTCAGGTAGATTCACGACGAACAAACATTTTTAAAATGTTGGATGGACATCTTTTTTGCATATACTTTCCTTTGTCTTGAATTCAACTTTGTTGTATATTAATTTTTTTTTACATTTTAAAATTTATTTTTGAGAGAGAGAGAGACAGAGCACAAGTGGGGGAGAGGCAGAGAGAGAGAGGGAGACACAGAATCTGAAGCAGGCTCTAGGCTCCGAGCTGCCAGCACAGAGCCAGACGTGGGGCTCGAACCCACAAACCGTGAGATCATGACCCGAGCTGAATTCGGACGCTTAACCGACTGAGCCACCACAGGCGCCCGTATTGATATTAATTTTTTAGAATATGTGCCTGATATATTTTTGCCCATTCGTTTATGTTTTTCACACTTTCTCATATTTTGTTTGTAGGTGTGCTCAAGTAGCAGCTTCTATTTGGATTTTTGTTTGCCTTTCTTTTTGTTAATGTTACTTAACAAAATCCAAGATTCATTCTTTATCTTTAAAGATAACCTGACCTAGTTGCCTTTTTTGTGGAGCAAAACCTTGCAAGTTATTAATTTGGTTATTCAGACCTTGGGTATTTGGCAGATATTTTCTTTTTTTTAATTTTTTTTTTTTTGATGTTTTATTTATTTTTGAGACAGAAGGAGACAGAGCGTGAGCAGGGGAGGGGCAGAGAGAGAGAGAGACACAGAATCCGAAGCAGGCTCTGGGCTCTGAGCTGTCAGCACAGAGCCTGACACGAGACTCGAACTCACGAACCGCGAGACCATGACCTGAGCCGAAGTCAGACGCTTAACCGACTGAGCCACCCAGGTGTCCCGGCAAATATTTTCTTGAAAATGAAGTTAGTGAGCCTGTCAATTCAAGGAAAACAGCTAGTAGTTTTTATAGCCAGTGGTAAAATTCAAGCTTTAAAAGAAAATTCAAATTTTGGAACATTTATATCTGCCAGCTAGAGCCTGACAGCTTTCCAATACTTAGTTTACTGATGAGATTGGAAGTGTCATCAATGAATATGATTGTTTTGATACTGAAGAAAGAAATGTGTCAACATTTGGAATATCTACATCACTCAGTAAACCAATATTTTCTAAATGACCAATGCATGACATTACAAAATCATGCATATATAAAAGATCCATTCAAATTGTAAATTGATGGTTTTAATGTAAGAGTATGAAATTCATTGATACAGTGTCCGATTTCCACAATGTAAATAATTAACAAACTACCACTTGTTGAGTTTTGGTGTAGTGTTAGAGAAAAGCCATAATTAACTGAAAAGGTTGTTAAAAGCATGTTAAATTTTTTACTTGTTCAACTACATATCTGTGAGAGGCCAAATTTTCATCATATATTTTGGCCAAAACAATATGTCAAAACAAACTGAATGTGGAAGCAGATATGAGAAGGCAGCTGCCCTCTATTAAAACAAACATTACAAAGATTCCCTGCCCCCCCCCCAAAAAGTAATACAGTGTCACCCTTCACTTTTTGGGGGGAGAAGGAGAGGAGGAATATAGTTATTTTTTATTTTTAAAAATCTCATTTACGTTAACATGCAATGTGCTGCTTTTTGTTATTTCTAAATGAATGAGTAAATATTTTAAGTTTTTTACTTTAATTTCTAACTTGATAAATAACCATAGATACAACCATTATAAACAAAAACCCTTTGGGATGCTGAGAGTGAAGTGCCCGAGACTTCACTGCTCTAGACGTCTTAAGGTGCCGCTTACCTCCTCCTTCTCCCCTCCTGGGAACCGCAGTGGTGTATTTTCTGATTTGCTGGTACCCAAGGCTGCCTTTGCCTTCACATGAGTGTTGATTTGCTTGGTGTGGAATGCATGAGTCATAATTTATTCTCTCTCAACTGCAGATCAGAGATTCTCAACCTTCTGCCTACCTTCAGCATGTCTAAAGGACACCTCATACATCCCCCATTAGTGTTGCTGTCAATAACTCTCCTCAGAGGGTTATACCTGATCCCCAAGTCCTCTCTGGATATCATTACTATACATAGCTTCTTTCTCTTGTCCTCTGGAATCCAGTGTTGTAGAGAGAGACCAGGCTAATTTAATTTTCTTTAGAGTTAATGTATTTTTTAATTTTATTTTATTTTTTGTTTCTGTCCTTGTAAAACAGAAATTGCAAAACTGTATTACTGGGCAGGGAGAGTGGTGTGGCGGGGGTGTTCTATTGAATTTTGTCCATAATACAGTGAGCTTTTACGATCTGCAGATCTGTGGGCTCAGGTTTTTTGTTTGTTTGAGCCCAAAAAAGTTTACTTTTATAACTATTTCCCTTTGTTCTGACTTTGTGTCATTTATAGATTTTTACTTTACTGTCTTTATATCATTTTAAGCATTTTCATTTATCACCTCAGTATTCTGGGAGAATTTCTTAAGCTTATTGTCAATTCTTTAATTACGTTTTCTTAATTTAGAGTTGGTAGGGCTGCCCAGCTCTCCTGATGTAAGTGCAGATTTTAATCTTTCAATTGCAGTTTTAATTCTCCTGCCAGATTTCACTTTCTCAGCCAGCTTCCTGTTTCCATCATCCTGGATCTCATTTTGTTCACTTTGCATGTTTGCTTGTTTTCTTCTTAAGATAACTTTTTTCATAGAAACAATGTCTTTTGGATTCCATCTTGATCACTCTGAGTGCTTTCTAAAATTAAGTTTCTTGAGTCTTCAGTATGATTTTTCTTTTGCTGTAGTTTTCTTGTAGTTTTCATACACACACGCCCCATATTGTTTTTCTTCTGTTACTTATCCTTGAAAGGGGAAGAAAGCTGTCCAGACTGAGGGTGTGCAGACACACAGGACGTGAGGATTGCTCCTGACCACACATATCACCTGTCTTACACTAGAAGAATTCTAGTTTCTGGTGGCTCTGTTGGCCTGATGTGATATCTTTTATATTCTCTGTTGCCTCGTTCTAAAACACTACTTAAAAAATTCTAACTAGGGGCGCCTGGGTGGCTCGGTCAGTTAAGCGTCTGACTTCAGCTCAGGTCATGATCTCACAGTCCGTGAGTTTGAGCCCCACATCGGGCTCTGTGCTGCCAGCTCAGAGCCCGGAGCCTGTTTCAGATTCTGTGTCTCCCTCTCTCTGACCCTCCCCCATTCATGCTCTGTCTCTCTCTGTCTCAAAAATAAATAAAGGTTAAAAAAAAATTAAAAAAAAAAATTCTAACTTGAGGCAGGAATGTGCCTTCGGTCGCTCTGTGACTCTGTCTCCACATAAAGTGGTTGATCCTTCGTGGGTAGAGAAATAGTGGATCACTTTTGTTTTCCTCCAACGGAAGTGGATTCTGCCACCAAGAGGAGACAGTGGGGGAGAAGAAACTTTTAGTAAACCTTTTCCCAGAGGGAATAAATGATTGAACAAGAGAGTGACTTTTTTTTCTCTCTTGTAAAAGAAATCGAGAAGCAGGCGGTCCACGCCTGGTGCAGTGGCTTCATGGTCATGAGGTACTCAAGCTCCTTTTCGCGTGAGGTACTTGAGCTCCTCCGTTCTTAGTCACTTCTGTCTTCAGGATCACCTCATGGTCAGAATCGCTGCTGGAATTTCAGCCACCATTCTCTCATTCAAACAGGAACAAGAGAAGTAGATCTTCCAGTAAGTCTTTGAGGCACCATTCAACTTGTGTTCTCACCTATCGGCTCCTCCTAGGTACTGAGTTGCTGGGAAATGTGTGGTAGCTGAGCACATTGCCAACTTAATCAAGTCAGGATTTGTTGATAAAGAGGAAGGATAGAATGGTGATGGAATAGGTAATCTCTTTGCCGCAGTGGCACTATAGTAGGGCAACATGTAAGTCAATCACAAGGGCATGCTTCAGTAACACTGTGTAGTTCACGTAGTTGGCCAGTACAGTTGGTTTTCTGAGCTTTTTTGAGTTGTCTGTCTCTGTTTTCACAAAAGTTGAGGCAGGCACATCAGGAGTGTGTCCCTGAGAATCTATTACTTGTACTGGAGGTCAGTCTGCTTTCCTTTCCAAGTTTGTGGACACAACTTGGATGAAGTGAGAACTTCCAGACATTTAGGATTAGCATTGGGGTTTAATGTGTTCCTGTTGGTTTTAATTTTTTACTATTTTCATTACATTGTGGTAACCATGAGTTACCAGAGTGGGGTAACCATGCCAAGGAAAGAAAATATGGAATATTCTGGTTTAATTTAATGTGAGCAGGTCTGGTTTTCTTGGAATTTCACCATTTTATGTTCTCCAACTTCAGCATAGTATAATTCTGTACTACACATTCTGGTATTTTGACCCAGTCATATTTTAGTTTCTGTCGTAAAGCCAGGCATAGGCAGTGACTGTTCTTGTTTTTCTAAAGCACATAATCAACCTGTAAGTTACCCTTCCCCCTTTTCACCAAGGCACAGTGGTAAGGCTTTCCTCCACCACCACCCCTGCCCCGCATTTTGTGACCCAATTTCAGAGATGTTAAAATACAGGAAAATGTGTGCTTTTGAATGGATGGAATATGATATTGTTACGTTCTATAAAATAAGAACTTCAGTGGTATAGGGTATTTGGTATTAATCTACATGTCCAGAATTAGGAAAATATTTAGGTAAACCGGGGCACATCTGCTTGACAGAATATTATGTAGCTTTCAAGAAAGATAGCAAGGTATCTCATATGATGTATAATAAGTAGTGTGATTATAACTTTTTTAAGTAACTACTTTCACAGGAAAAAATGTAAACCAAAGTACAGCAAGGTAGTAATAATGGTTGTATTTTAGATGGCAAGACTCACTACTAGGAGAAAGATCTTTTATTTTTCCAAATTTTATTTAATGACCGTATTACTTTTTAAGTGTATTTGTGGTGGTCATGAGGTTGTTTGTAACACTTATGAAGGGATCAATTAGAAATAAATCCTGCTACGCTAACTTCCCTTTTTTTTTTTTTTTTTTTTGTAGTTCCTAGACCATTAGATAAAGGAAATCTCAAACATTTCATTGAAATTTTTATGTTTTAATGTTATGCTTGGATGAATGATGGTAAAGGATGGTTGGATAAGAGTGTAATGAATGAGATTCAAGACTGAATGGCGGTGGTATCTAAATGAGCTCTTTCTTTATGTAGCGAACTGAAGGAAGTTTCCTGAATACTGGTGGGGCTCATTCCTCAGTCTTTTCTCTTTTTCTAATAAATGTCTTAGGTCACATGATGAAGATACGTGAGGTACAGCTAGATGGAGGATGGGGATCAGAACTAACAAATTCCTTTTAATAAGAATCTAGAAAGAACTTGGCAGCCTAGAAAAATAAGATGACCATTATAAGATGAAATTTAAGAGCAATTAATATAATGTCCCTACTTGTATACTCAGAAATACCAGTAACTGAAGGTCAGGATAACAACAAATCATATAAAAAGATTTCACTTTAGTTATAATGTGATATGGCTGCTAAACATAATTGGTATATTATACCTGTTCCATGTGTCCCCAAGGAATAGAATTAGAACTGGGAAACAGTGGATTTTCCAGCATTTTAAAGGAATGAGCTGATCAGTAAGATCTTGAATTGCCTTTCATTAGAGAGGTTCAGTTTTAGGTTGGGCATACACAGGCAAGGATTCCAACCCAGAGTGAGTGGTTGGGTTGGATGACCTTCAGAGTCCTTTCCAACACTGAGACTCTGACTTTCAGACACACTAATAATGTTTTTAAAATACCTCTATGGGGAGTGATAGTTGTCATGGTAAGCAACGGGTTCCATAGTGTGACAAAGATAAATGTATAAACAGTATAAATGACTGCCCCAATTCATTAAAATGGGCTGTAAGGCACCAGTTGCCCATAGACATTACATAGGCAGTAAATATAAATAAGGCATGGCCCTTTTTTTAATGGAGTTTTCATTGAAGTATGTAAGTAATAAATACACGATTGAAGAAAGGTAAATGTAGTGTAGTAAGAGACATCAACAAGAACTTTGAGGATTAAAAGGAGGGAATTCTCTATCAAGAGTATCAAGGAGAGAAAAAAGTATCAGGTAAAAGTGTGACAAGAGAAACATAGGTCTCGGAGAGTAAGTGGCATTTTAGCAGATCAAGACACGAACGGAAGTGGGGTAACCATGCCAAAGAAAGACAGCAACATGAAGGTTCCCGGAAGTGGGAGAGCACTGATGTGTTGGAGCATTGTATATATGAGATGAAACAACCAGAATGGCAAGTTGGTGTTGAATGGAAGACGACTTGAGTGTCATGCTGAGGATTTTCTGTTCAACAAAAGGGAGTAGTTGAAATTTTTTGAGTAAAGGAGGAGCACGATCGGTCTTACTTTTTAGGAACATTGATTAACTTGATTCACGTTTGTTGAATTGTTGAATGTGGAGAAATTGCGTAGAAAGCTATTCAAATGAGAACTGTTGAGGCCTCTATTAATATTAATAAAAGCATTTGGCATTATTGAGTGCTCACTATGTGCCAGGAACTTTACATTATTTCAGCAAAGACTCACAAATGTCATGGGATCCGTACTTTTCCAAAGTATCACCTCCTAGATTTCTGGGAGGAAATTCCTATGGGAAATCCATACACCATAATAATTAATCTCTCCAGGCATATTCTCTTGTATACACAAGTGCTGCATTTACCCACACTCTCCAAGTTACATCTTAATATGGCATTTTATAACCTGCTATCATAGTAATTTAGCAATCACAACAAATAATTATTGAGGTTGAGAAGTACCACATTTGGCATTGTGGTAAAAAATACGTGTAAGATGTAGTCTCTGACTCCTAAGGTAGGCATAGACCCACAGTTCCACTTTTTTGTACCATCAGCATGCCCAGCTAGGAACATGGCTACTTAGTAAATACTAGCTGATTTATTGATATTAAAGATAGAACTAGACCGTTACACCAATCATTTTCTAGACAGATAAAAATATATCAGAATAACAGAGGCTCTTAGTTATTGAGAACAGTGATACTTGAGAAATGAAGCATGGATATCTTTCACAAATGCCAGTAATGTCATTTAATTTTTAAGAAGTTGGAAAACCTGTCCAGTGTCCAGCCCTAAAATGTCATGCTCTAGTGTTGAAATAGGTGATATTATAGTAATTAAGTTCTTCCCTTAATATAGACTCACCAGTGTATTGACATAAATTAGTCATGCATTATCACTTTTTTTTTTTTAATTCTAAGAATGATTTTGATTAAGGAGCAAGGTAGAGTCAGAGCAGGTAGTCTGCAGTTTGTTAGAATATAGGGTAATCTTAAAACTCTTCTTGGGTTCCATTTGATTTAGAATTTCACAGAGACTTTTTCCTCCACCATAATCTAAACCCCCCCATATTTGAGAGGCACCAGGAATCAACCTATCCTAAAGCATTTCATAGTCACTAACGTGGTTCTGGATGGAATGTATTAATTTAAACTCTCACCAGAAACTATTGTGAAGTAGATGGCGTCTGAGTGGCCCAGTTGGTTAAGGGTCCAACTTCGGCTCAGGTCATGATCTCACGGTTCATGAGTTCAAGTTCCACATCAGGCTCTGTGCTGACAGCTCAGAGACTGGAGCCTGCTTTGGATTCTGTGTCTCCTCCTCCCTGGCCCTCCCCCATTCATGGTCTGTCTTTCTGTCTCTGTCTCTGTCTCTGTCTCTCAAAAATTAACATTTAAAACATTTTTTAAAAAAATATTGTGAAATAGTATTATATCTGTAGTATATATTACTTACATATATATTACATATGTGGAATATGCCATATATAGAGAAAATAAGAATAGCTTCATAACAACTTACAAGAAAAATACTGGCAAAATATAATTTTAATAAAAATCTTTGTTATGTATTGAACGGTTAACAGGCTTTGCTGTTGCAGTAAAGACAAGAGAGTAAAACAAAACTGGATAAATCACTCTTGCTAAAAGGGAAAGGTGAAGCTAGGCAAGCCTTGATGTGATGATAAATTAGGTTTGTCAGTCTGCATTACCTCAACTGTGTATGGTCAACAAAAGCTTTGTGCAGAGTTATTTGTGACCTGCATGGTTCTTTACACACATACCATGATGAGAATTTTATTTCTGCCAGACTCTGTGACACGATATTATTGCATGGTAATGTCTTTAAAAACATAGGTACACTTTGTTGCCAAGGAAGTGTTTTGTTATTCCAAAAAACTTTATAGTCAGGGTATTCTGATGTAGATACTGTTACAAGACTGTATAAGGATGACTGAACTTCTCAGCTATTTAAATTATATATGATGAAAATCTGAACTCATAATCAAGATTCCCCAAATTTGTTTTAAACACCTGGTAGACGTGGGTGAGTCAGGAAACAGAAGCAGTAGTCAGGTAGGAAGAAAACTACCAACAGTGTGGTGTCACTGAAGCCAAAAGAGAGTCTGTTTAAAAAAGGAAGAAGTGATCGACTTAGTCACTTTTGGGAGGTCAATTAAGGTGAGTACTGAGGTAACCTCTGCATTTTGCAACAAGGAAGTCATTGACCTCAGCAAAAGTGGTTATGGTGTAGTGTTGAGGGTGGAAGTCAGATTAGAACGGAAAGTGAGAAATCGGAGATAACAAATACAGACGATGCTTTTGGAAAATTTAGCCACAAAATTTGGGGAGGAACAACAATAACTAAAAGGTCTAGGAATGGGTCTAAGGAGAGGTTGATGTGTTGCACTTTGCTTTTTTAGTCAAAGAGTGTGTGTGGCAGGTACTGATGAAAAAGAGCCAGTACAGGAGTAGAGGTTGAAAACACAAAAGGTAGCAAACAAAGGAGTAAGTTTTCTCAAAAACCAAGAAAGGATGATATCCAAAACATAGGTGAGAGATTGGCTTTAGATAGGAGGAGAGGATTTGTCAGCTGTAGGAAGGTGAGGTGGAGAAAGTTCCTGAGAGAGTGCCTGTCTGAAGGCAGTCTTCTGTGTAAAAAGTATATGATGAGGTTATCTGCTGAGAATGAAAGGGAAGGAGGAGATAGAGAAGTCTAAGGTCTTTAAAAAGTGAAAGAAACTTAAAATAGTCTCTGTGGAAAGTGTAAAAGCAAGGGAAAAAGGAAAACATGGTAAGATTGCCTTGTAATGCTAAGGGACCCCTTGAGATTGTACATCTTTCTCTAAGCCCAGAATCTGGGAGACAAAATTAGTGTTAGATTTTTCTCCTTAGCTGGTAATGTTTCATTAAGTTGGAATCAAGATTACAGAATAGGTGTCTAACTTCTCTCTGGTGATGTCACTGATGTCTACTGTGTGGGCAGAGGGTAGGGAGAAAGGAGCTAGATACAGCACTATCATCCTTCCCTATTTTACAGCGACTACTGCGGTTACCACGTATCAAGACTGCTGAAAACCTAGTGAAATTGTCATTCAGATCCCCTACATCAGTAAACACGCCATTGATCTCAAGTTACTGCTGCTGCTACCAGATAACTAATGTATTGTCCGTGTCTGCTTGAAACGGAAGGTGTTGTTTATGGCTTACTTCCAAATCTAGTACTTGAGCAATCTCACCATTTCTCCAAACGAAAGCTTTATTATATCAGTGTTTACTATATGTTAGAAACTATACTAGGCATTGGAGATGCAAAAGTAAATAAGAGAGACGTGGTATCTGACCTGTGTTCATAGAGGATACAGATACAGACAGTTTGAGTAGAATGTGGTAAGTGTTACAACACGGGGAGATGCAAGGTGTCTTGGGCACACCTGTGAGCTCACATTACTCCAAGTTGAGAAGGTTAGAGATACTTTCCACGAGGTTTATTAAAAACCGGCTTCTGAAGGACTAGTAAGAGTTAACAAAGGACAGGGGTGGGGCCGTGAAGTCAATTCTTCACTGTGAGAATTGAAGTTGAAAAGGTAGTCACCAGATAGATCACTCTAGATCTTCTGAACTGTGTTGTTCAGAGCAATGAATAGTCATCAGAGGACTTTTTAAAAGGTAATGCTGTGATCACATTTTGTGTTTAGCAGGTTCCCTGTCGTTGCCTGTAGTAGCAGTTTCCCTGTAGTTGTAGTAAAGAATCGAGTAGGCAAAATAATGCTAGAAGTACTGATAAGGAGATTTTTCCCAGAAGTTCAGACAATTGTTTTGTTCTCTGAAGCTGGTAGGGACCACATTGATCTTCTCTCATACCACTTTAAAACTTCTTGTTCCATATAGTTAGTTGAGGTATAGGACATAGAAGGCAAGAGCTTTCCTTTCATCACTACCAGGGAAGGAACTTGACCTCAAATAGCTTTTGCTCTTTAAGTCTCCCATGAAGATTGTTGGTCTCCCTTGCCCCCATTCTACCTCAACTGTTGCTTTGTTAGCATCCCATTTTGTAACAATGAGCCACAGAAATTTGATTTCAGGAAAATCTGTTATTGAGGTATAATTAAACAACAGACAGATGTTAAAGTGTACAATTTGATCAGTTTTGACCTGTGTATATTTCTCTGAAATCATCACCTCAATCAAGATAATGAACACATCCATCACTCTTACTGCCTGCCCCTTCGTAGTCCCTCCCTCCTGTTGTCCTTCCCTCCCCCCTGTTGTCCTTCCCTCCCCTTCCCCCAGGCAACCACTGATTCACTTTCTTTCACTATACATTAGTGATAAAAGTTTGCATGTTTTGTAATTTTATGCCAATACTGTATTTTCTTGATTAGTTTTTAATAATCCTTGGAATCAGGCAATACTACTAGCCGTCCAACTTGTTCTTTTTCAAAGTGATTTTGGCTAGTCTAGATTCTTTGCATTTCCAGAGGAAATTTAGGGTCATTTGGGCAGTTTCTTTAAAAAGCCTGCTACGGTTTTGACTGGTATTGCATTGAATCTACACATCAATTTGGGGAGAATCAACATCTTTACAGTATTAGGTCTTCTAACCCACAGACGTGGTATCTCTCTCCATTTCTTTAGGTCCTCTCTAATTTCAACAAATTTGGTAGTTTTCCGTGTATAAGTGTTCCACATTTGTGTTAATTTATCACTAAGTGTTTCATCTTTGGATGTTATTGTAAATAATATTGATTTTAGTTTTGATTTGCAATTATTCATCAATAGTATATAAAAATGCAGTTGATTTTGTATGTTGGTTGTTCTGTCCTGCAGCATTCCTAAAGTTACTTATTTAGTAGCCTTTTGGTAGATTCCATAGAATTTTCTACATAGATGATTGTGTCACCTGCAAATAAAGATAGTTTTACTTCTTTTTCCTAAAACGGATGCTTCTCATTTTTTGGAAGAATTGATATTACTCTCTTTTCTTAAATGTTTGGTAGAATTTACCAGTGTAGCCCTCTAGGGCCTGGGAGTTTCTTTGTGGGAAGATAATCAGTAAAGTCTGATAGTAGCACTTTGTGTCTTCACTGTTTATTTTTCCGATCACTCTGGCTAGAGATTTATCAATTGTACTGATCTCAGAGAGTTAGCTTCTGATTTTTATTCTTTTTCTGTTTTCCATCTCAATGGTTCCTGCTCTTTTTTCTTCCCTCTGGCTTACTTTGAATTTAATCTGCTTTTCTAAAAATAAACTTTACTTTTTGGAGCATTTTTAGGTTCACAGCAAAATTGAGTAAAAGGTACAGAGATTTCCATATACCTTTTGTTTTCACCTTAGGTTTTTTTTTTTTCATTTTTCAAGTTTTTATTTAAATTCCAGTTAACATCAGTGTAATTAGTTTCAGGTGTAGAATTTAGTGATTCATCGCTTCCATACGACACCTGGTGCTCATCCCAGTGCCCCCTCCTTAATCCCCGCCAGCTGTTTCCCCATCCCCCACCCCATCCTCTCTGGTAACCATCAGCTTGTTCTCTGTGGTTATTAAGTAAAGGGTCTGTTTCTTGGTTTGCCTCTCTCTCTCTCTCTCTACCTATGTTCATTTGTTTTGTTTTTGAAGTTCCACATATGAGTGAAATCCTCTGGTATTTGTCTTTCTCTGACTTATTTCACTTAGCGTAATACTCTCTAGATTCTTAAAGTGAAAGTCCAAAACTCATTATTTTGAGGCCTTTCTCCTTTTCCAATACAGGTCTTCCAGTACCATAAATTCCTCTATAAGTACAGCTTTTGCTAAGGCCCCACAGAAGCGGACCCTTTCTTTCCTGTCAGTCATGCAGAGCCTTTCTGGTGTCGTCATTTTTTGTCTGCCAAAATAAGAACTGTAAAGGCAGTGTCTGCAGCGATAAAGAAGAAAGTTTAAGCTCACAAGTCCATTTCATATGCATTTTCCAGGCTCATACCAAGTGGGGAAGGAAGAGGTCACTTATTTGGATTTGGGAAGATATCTTTGACAAAGCCCTCTTATCGATGGCTTACTACAAGTAATACTTTGCTTTTCTCACTGAAAAGACCTATCCCGTTAATGCTCTGTAGTTAATAATGGAGGGGACCTATTACCAACGTAAGGGGAACTAGTTTCATCGAGAATTGTTTAAGCAGTGTCTCTTTTTGCCCCCAAGGCTCCCATTTGTGCAGTTGTGAATAAAGGCTAAGGTGGTACGCCAGATTGCCCAGACTATTTAAATTTGTCTCTGGAGAAAAAGTATATTACATTCAATCATACCTTTAAACTTCAGCTGTCCTGCAGAAACCTGCCTTAACTCAATTTTGGAATAGTCTTTTAGGGCCAGTATAAACCAACATCAGGGATCCACAGAAATAATAGTTAACCCTCATTAGACATTTTGCCATGTGTCAGGACCTACGTTAAATATTTTGCGTGGGTTGTCTTAATGACATACGTGTAAAACCTTATGAGGTCTAAGCATTTTTATTCCCATTTTACAGATAAGGAAACAGATTTGGAAAGTAACCCGTCTAAGTCCCACAGCTAAGTAGTAGAGCGGAGCTGCAGCCCAGCCTCTACTGGCATTAGGCAAGTTGTACACCTGTCTCCTATATCGGTGTTTGAAAAGGCAGCTGGTAGTGGCCATGAAATGATAGGGTTCTGAACTGCTTGAGTCGGAATATGACTTGATGAGTTAACCAAACCAAGGTAAGTGAATAATATAGCAGTTGAGGATATAAATTCCTTCAGGCATTTTGCTACTCTAAAATCTGCACTTTCCTTAAGAAAGAAGGGGAAAATATGGGGCGCCTGGGTGGCTCAGTCGGTTAAGCGTCCAACTTGGGCTCAGGTCATGATCTCACGGTTTGTGGATTCAAGCCCCACGTCGGGCTCTGTGCTGACAGCTCGGAGCCTGGAGCCTGCTTCGGATCCTGTGTCTCCCTCTCTGCCCCTCCCCCACTCTCACTTTGTCTCACTCTCTCAAAAATAAATGAATGTAAAAATTTTTTTAAAAAGGAAAGAAGGGGAAAATGCTGCATTGGGGGCAACATGGTGGTATAGAAAGAGAATGAGTTGAGATCTCACTTGTTACTAAGCCCCATTAAAAAGTTAGTTAACCTCTTTTCGCTTCAGACTTTTCATTTATCAAGTGGAGATTTTCTCCTTTTAGGATAAAGATTGGAGATTATGTGTATAGCACAGTGCCAAACCTGTATCAGCTGATCAGTAAAGAGCCTGGTTGCCTTTGTTATTGTTAGAATCTGTTAATTCTCAGTGAATGAAAACTTTTGGTTTTTTGAGGCCTTAGTAAGTTCATTTTCTGACACAAGCCACTCCCCATCCATCACCAAGATTCAGTCCTGTTCTTCTGATAAGTGTTTGTATAACACTGAGTTCCTTTCCTTTATAGCAATTCTGTTTTGACATTCTGTTTAGTCCTGTGATGAGCCAGTTAATGTCTGCCTCGCCACACTAGATAGTGAGCTCTGTGCAATCAGAAGCTCTGATCTTGTTAACCTTTGTCTTCTGTGCACAGTGCTTGCCGTATAGCAGGCCTTTAGTCAATGTTAAACGAAGGAAATGATTCTTAGTAGCAGTACTGACTACGTTGTGATGATGTTGTCTGCTTCCATCAAAGGAGTGATGCTTTCCTTAAAGTAAAAGACAGGTCCTGTGATCTGGGTAAAATCTCAGTATTTGAACTTACCAGTCTTTTCTGGCCACATCTTAACATTATGCTGACTGAACCCCTTGGAAATAGAGCGCGGTAACATATTTCATTACATTTAGCATCATTGTCTGTTTCCAGTTTGACTGATCACGATTGAATTACTGCCGTACTGCATATGTGCTGTTGCACAGAATTTAATTTCAACTTCTTGGTTACTTATTTCACTTTGCAGGAAATGTGACTGTTTCGTGGAACTCTTAGGCTTTTAAGAAAGTGAAAATACTGGGTATCTCATGTCCCATCTTCCATCTACCATCCATCTAAATACCATTTTCATTTGGCTTCTCTTATAAGGGAGAAGATGTCAACCGGACACTAGAAGGTGGAAGGAAGCCTCTTCATTATGCAGCAGATTGTGGGCAGCTTGAAATCCTGGAATTTCTGCTGCTGAAAGGAGCAGATATTAATGTATGTAAAGAACGTGGTCATTCTAGAAAAAAAAAATCCTGTTGTATGCCTTGGGTAATTGTTTTCTAGTCTTATAAAATAGAAATATAGTCTGAGATTATACCAAATTTCCTGTAACCTAGAAATATATAGTTGGCATTTTTTTTTAAATAAGCAGAACAAACAGACTTTCTTAAATGGATAAAACCGTGAGTTAGGATGCTTCATTTTTAAGTTCTACAGCAACTTGAGAGTTAACACCGTCACTGTCTATAGGTGGCAAATGGCTGTCATGCAATGGAGGATAGGACTATGTAGTCCTAGAATAAATCCAGACTGGAGTTTTGGACAAAGGTCAGTAGGCAAATGGTCAGACAGGAGCGGTCACCTCCTGGCTCTTGCCTTTTACAGCTTTTCAGGGTTTTGGAAAAATGTTTAGCCATGACAGCAAGTGAGATGAACTTTACACATTTCAGGGGACACTATGTCACCCGGCCCCATTGTGGCAGCCTTGTCCCTCTCATTGGCTATTTTCTACCCCCTCTCTTCCCTTCCTGGGCCTCATTCGCATTCCTACAACATCGTGAGGACTTGGGGCTCAGAGAGGCCAGACAATTGCCACAGTGTAAGTGGCAGAGCCAAGGTTTGAGCTGAAGTCAAAGCCCTGTGCCCTCTACTTCACTAGGCTGATACTCAAGGAGACGCTGCTTATGGGCTTGGGCCCCGGCAGCTCTCTAAGAGGCTGAAAACTTGTAGCCTTGAAGGGATTTTGTGTAACAAGGCAAAGGGGTAAACGTTGATAGTTCTCTGATCAAATCTAGAAGGAAGGAAGAAATGAAAACTAAAGTCGTTTTTTAATCTCTTATTTCATAGGCTCCGGATAAACATCATATTACCCCTCTTCTGTCTGCTGTCTATGAAGGTCATGTTTCCTGTGTGAAATTGCTTCTGTCAAAGGTGAGATCAATTGCTAATTGTCTTAAAGTTTTTATTTAAAATTCCAGTGAACATCCAGTGAACATCAGTTTCAACACTACTTCATATATCACCTAGTGCTCATCACAACAAGCTCACTCCTTAATCCCCATCACTTACTTCACCCTTCACCCTTCCCACCTCCCTTCTGGTAACCATCAGTTTATTCTCTACAGTTAAGAGTCTGTTTCTTAGTTTGTATTTTTCTTTTCTCTCTTGGTCATTTCTTCTTTAAATTCTACATATGAGTGAAATCATATGGTATTTGTCTTTCTCTGACTCATTTTGCTCAGCATAATACTCTAACTCCATCCATGTTGTTGCAAATGGCAAGATTTCATTCTTTTTTATCGCTGAGTAATATTCCATTGTATGCACCCCGTCTTTATCAATCAGTAGCCACTTAAGCTGTTTCCATAATTTGGCTGTTGTAGATAATGCTACTGTAAACATCGGGGTGCATGTATCCCTTTGAATTAGCGTATTTGTATTCTTTGGGTAAAAACCTAGTAGTGCAGTTGCTGGATCATAGGGTAGTTTCATTTTTAACTTTTTGAGGAACTTCCATACTGTTTTCCAGAGTGGCTGCCCCAGTTTGCATTCCCACCAACGGTGCAAAAGGGCTCCCCTTTCTCCACATCTTCACCAACACCTGTTTGTTTCTTGTGTTGTTGATTTTAGCCATTCTGACAGGTGTGAGGTGATATATCATTGTAGTTTTGATTTGCATTTCCCTGATGATCAGTGATGTTGGCCATCTGGATATCATCTTTGGAAGAATGTTCTTGTCTTCTGCCCATTTTTAATCATCGTCTTTTGGTTTTTAAGCTTTGGAAGTTCTTTATATATTTTGGATACTAACCCTTTATCAGATAAGTCATTTGCAGATATCTTCTCCCATTCTGTAGGTTGCTTTTTAGTTTTGTTGATGGTTTCCTTCACTGTGAAGAAGGTTTTTATTTTGACGAAGTCCCAGTAGTTTATTTTTACTTTTGCCTAAGGAGACACCTGGGGAAAGAAGATGCTATAGCCGATATCAAAGAAATTACTTACCATGTTCTCTCTTAGGATTTTTATAGTTTCAGGTCTCAAATTTAGGTCTTTCATCCATGTTGAATTTATTTTTGTGTTATGGTATAAGAAAGTGGTCAGTTCCATGCTTTTGCACTTTGCTGTCCAGTTTTCCCACCATCATTTGTTGAAGACATAGTCTTCTTCCCGTTGGATATTCTTTCCAGCTTTGTCAAAGCTTAATTGACCATACAGTTGTAGGTTCATTTTTGGGTTTTCTGTTCTATTCCATTGATCTATGTGTCTGTTTTTGTGCCAGTACCATACTATTTTAGTTACTACAGCTTTGTACTATAATTTGAAACCCAGAATTGTGATGCCTGTAGCTTTGTTTTTCTTTTTCAAGGGTGCTTTGGCTATTCGGGGTCTTTTGTGGCTCACGAACTGTTACCAGTTCATGATGGATAAGAAGGTTGGGCTAGAATAAATCAATCCAGCCTCCTTCATCAAGAGTATCTTGCGATGAAAAAACAAGTTAGCTGAACTAAGCATTGTACTCAGTGATGTAGAAAATATTCTGGACTCCTAACCATTTGCAGACTGGTACCAGGTTTAGAGACCACACTTTAGCCCTTGTATGAAATTTGTAAGCTCCATTTTCTGTCGTACATACTGAGTGAGATTGTTATTAGAGGCAGTTTGCTGTAAATAGGAGCCCTCCAAGTCGTCTGGTGTCTTGATGTGCTTGAGGTCCTGGTAAATTTGGAATTTTCTGGTGTTGACTCTTAGAGGGCGTTCAAAATCCAGCTTCAACAAACCAGTCAGTTGCAGCATTTCTAGCCATGTTACATGGAACCTGCAGGTGTTGGAAGACAAGAAATCTTTGTAAAATAAGGCACCAGGATTAATCCTAAGCTTGTCATTTCATTGGCATAGACTGGAAAATGCTCTTTATAGCATTTCACTTGGGATTTTAAAATAAGTCCTGTTGAAGGAAGAAAGATAGAAAAATGAGTAAATGTATATAAAGCATTTTGCCACAGTGCCTAACACCTAAGTGTTCAATAAATAGTAGCTTTTATTTTAACTAAGACTGAGGAGGATTTTTAGCTTCATAGAGATAGCTTCAGTAAGATTTAGAAAAAATTGGGAAAGAAGGTTAGCATGTTTGTCTCTTAACACTTTATTGATACTTTTTTTAATTTACCCATAGCTGCATGTTAAACACAATTACTAAATTTCTTTAGGTGTGTGGTTGTTACTGGTTTGGTGTTGGGTTTTTATTTTGGGAGAAGAGATATATATTAATAGTAATTTTTAGATACTACACATTCTATCGATAGGAATAATGTGGTTCTCCCAAAGCCAAAACAAATGGAAATATTCTTGGTTACTGTAGAGGATCTAGAATCTGTCGTAGGATGTGCTCCCCAAAATTTCCAGTCACTGTGTCTCCTCACTGTCCATCCCTCCCCCACACCCATGACGAGATTTTTTTAAGTACCTTTGAAAACTACTGGATAATTTCATCCCTCGGAGAATATTTTTGCTTACCGTATTCAAAACTGGTTGTCACGGGCTGCAACTATTGATTCACAGTTTGTTAAAGATTTGTGTAATTCCAATATTTTATTAGTTAGAACTCTTTATACTGCAAGTAACTAAACCCAGCTCAGATAGGCTGAAACAGTAAAGAGATCGTGTTGACTCACATAACTCTACCGTTGAGGCACGTAGCCTCGCCCTGGGCTTGAGCCACGTTACCAGGATCTGATTTCTCTTTGCCTCTCAGCTGTTCCTCAGCATAGACTTAATTTAATGCCCTCGGCCTCGATATATCTGCTAAGCGTATAGTAAAAGAAACTGTAATATTACTATCTTGTGTATTTGAAAATTGTTAAGAGTAAATCTTACAAGTTCTCATCACAAGAAAAAGACTAACTCATGTGAGGTATGATAGATATTAACGAAACTTATTGTGATAATCAGTTTGTAATCTATGCATGTATCAAATCATTGTTATAACATTTGTATTAGTTTAAGGGATACATATGTCACTTATGCCCAAAAACTTAATTCGTAAGTCACAGTAAAAGATAAAACACACTTTCTTCCTCCCCCTTTCACTCTCCCTGATATTTTTCTACCCAGCTAAGGTTTTGTTCTCTGAAAATAAAAACCTCCATGGGATCCTTTTTAGCTTAGGCTGTATCTAATGTTTATTAAATGAGAGGCTCCTAATAAGCATGCTCTTTCTTCTTAGCCGTATCTCAAATTCTGTATTTCTTTCTGGTAAGTTTCTCTTTCCTCACAGGACAAACAAAAAAACCCAGTTATGGTCATGCCAGAGAAGTCCTGAAACCCTTGCTCTGTATTCCTTATTCCCAAAGCATGGTGCTCCAGGTCCCTGAGACATGACTGTAAGATTCCATTGTTAAAGAATCTTCTGGCTTGATGTGTATATACATTAGGCCCTAACATGGTTTCTTAGAAGGGTCTCTGTAATTATGTACTCTTCTGCTAAATTATTGGTTGTAAGTTGAGTTGTTTGACTTTTAACTAGCTTATTTATTTTTACTTGTAACTGTAATACTGTTATTTTATTTGTGTATGAGTCTTGATTTTTGGAGCTAAGTGACATTCAGAGGTGGCTCTGTTGATGGCAGATCAATTGTACCCATGCAGAGCTATTATTTTAGATGAAAGAGTTTTTTTTACCTTTATGAAAGCAGCATAGGAAAATTTAGTTCTGCTTTTTCAAAATTACTTTTTTTATTGCATAACCTTCTTTAATGGATACCCTATAGTTTTGTTAGCCCGATTTTTTTTGGAAATTGATTGTGCTTTCAGAAATCCTTAGTTGCTAAAATAAGGCTATTCCAGTGCATTTTTTTTTTTGTTGTTACGATCAATGCTTGTATTATGAAATCTGGTTCTGCCTTTTATCAAAAGTTAGAATCCTTATGGATTATTACAAATTTGTGTTAAAAGTACTTAGTTTGAGAAGTTTACCAAATTGGCGTTTTTAATTTATTATCCAGCTGGTATATCATTAGTATAGAAAAAAAAACAAAATAAAGTTAAAAACTCAGTGTGATCACAACTAATAGGGAAAAAAGAGAAAACCACTAAAACAAAAGAAAGGAGGGTTACTAGAATGATATCAAATCAGTAAGTGATAGTATATCACATAGTTGGGACAAGTTTTCGTGTTTGGTTCTCCTTTAGTGCAGTGGAAGATGAAGTCTATGACACAACTGGGAATTTAAAACATTTAATCCTTGATTGTCCATATAGTAAAAGAAAAAACTTTTACAGGGATAGTTATGAGAAATGTAACACGTATATTTCTGTACATAAAAGTTATTTGGCCTGATTTTTGAGCTAGAAATTTTAAAAAAAAGAAGAAGATCAATACATGTGGGACTTCCACTTCGAGATGGAGGCCTGAGCACATGCCATGGTATGAGGTTCATTAGAGAAGACATTGTAATGAATCCTTCAGACACAGGAAGCAGAGGGGATGGCACTGAGGAAAATAACATGCCCCGACACGAGCAAGAGAGTGTCATTGCAAAAGGTAGGAACTGATCCAGGGTGGCTCCAAGCCTTGAAGTGGTTAGTACCCTGAGCAAGAAACAAGTGAAGACTGGATACACCATAAACCCAAAGAGAAAAACCGAGAGGCAAGAAGGATCGTAAGAAATTAGTATATGAAAAAATCTAAGTGAATATTAAAATAAAAAACAAACACTAAAGTTAAAAAAAATAAGCTAGGAAAACAAAATGAGGTAGGGGCGCCTGGGTGGCTCAGTCAGTCAAGCGTCCCACTTCGGCTCAGGTCATGATCTCATGGTTCATAGGTTTGAGCTCCGCGTCGGCCTCTGTGCTGACAGCTCAGCCTGGAGCCTGCTTTGGATTCTGTGTCTCCATCTCTCTTTGCCCTCCCCCTACTCTCTTTCTCTCTCTCCCTCAAAAATAAATAAATATTTCTAAAAATTTTTTTAAAAAGCTAAAACTACATAATTGCTGAATGGTAAGATGGTGATCAAAGTTCCTGGTACTTCCACAACATCCAGAGCACATGAAAAATACTATGCAAAACTGGTGAGAAGAGACAAGGGAAAAGAGACAGAACAGGTCAAAATGCAGGCTCAAGAAGCCTCCTGAGTAGCAGTAGCAGAGGAGGAAGAAGCCCAAGCAAGAGTGTGAAACACACATCCAGGATAGAGAAGTGGCAACCAACGAGCACAACAGCAGCGAAAAGGCCAGACCTGATAAGACTTCTACCTGTTTTTATCAAAGCAAAACAGACTGTTTAAGTATATATCATTTTGAATTGTAATGATCTCAGTTGAATAAAGGTTTTTGGGTTTTGCCTTTAAAATCTTAAAAAGTGATAAAAAGTCATGTATGACTTTGAAGACCATGTGTTTTCTGGCATAACTCTGCCACTCTAAAACTGCCATAGACAAACTAGAACAAATACTGAAATTTGTGTGGAATCACAGGAGACCCTGAATAGCCAAAGCTGGAGGCATCACAGTCTCTAATTTCAAGATACCTGCTACAAAGCTTTAATAAAACAGTATGGTGTTGGCACAAAAATACACACATTCTGTCCAGTGGACTAGAATAGAGCCCAGAAACAAACCCATGCTTAATATGGTTAACCTTTGACATTGGCCTTAGCAACATTTTCTAAGGCAAGGAAAAGAAAAGAAAAATAGACTACTGGGACTATACCAAAATAAGAAGCCTTTGCACAGTGAAAGACACTATTAACAAAATGAAAAGGCAGCCTACTAAATGAGAGATTTACAACTGATACATTCAATAAGGGGTTAATATCCCAAATATATAAACCTACAGCTCAACACCAAAAAAAAAAAAACAAAAAAACAAAAAACAAAAAACACTACACAAATAGACACTTTTCCAAAGAGCACATGTAAATGGCCAATAGACACATGAAAAGATGCTCAACATCATGAATCATTAGAGAAATATAAATCAAACCCACAGTGAAATAGTACCTTAACACCAGCCAGAATGGCTGGTGTCGAAAAGACAAGGAATAACAAAGGTCAAGGATGGGGGGAAAAGGTAGCCGTTGTGCATTGTTGGTGGGAATGTAGATTGGTATAGCCATTGTAGAAAACAGTGTAGAAGTTTCTTTAAAATTTTTTAAGTAGAACTACCATACAATACAGTAATTCCACTACTGGGTATTTATCCAAAGAAAACCAAAATACTAATACAAAAAGGTTTATGCACTCCTGTGTTTATTGCAGCAATCTAGAGTCCATAGATTAATGGATAGAAGAGATACACACACACACACACACACACACAGTGGAATATTACTCAGCCATGAAAAAGTATGCAGTCTTGCCATTTGTTACAGCATGGATGGCTCTAGAAGGTATTATGCTAAGTGAAGTCAGTCAGAGAAAGACAAATACCATACGATTTCACTTATAAGTGAACTTTTTTGCTAAAAAGCAAAACAAAAAAGCAGAAACAGAGTCATAATCTGTTTACAGAGAGGAGGGAAAGAGGAGGATGGGCAAGGTGGGCAAAAGGGAGTGGGAGGTACAGGCTTCCAATTATGGACTGTGTAAGTCACAGGGATGAAAGGTGCCGCACAAGAATATGGTCAGTAGCGTCGTCTTAGGGTTTTATGGTGACAGATGGTAGCTGCACTTATGCTGAGATTCCATAATGTATAGAGTTGTCCAATCCCTGTTGTATACGTGAAACTAATATAACATTGTATGTCGACTGTAATTCTAAAAAGCTGTCCTACACAGTACAGAAATGAGCAAGCATGGCTGCATTCCAGTAAAACTTTACTTACAAAAACCAGCATCTGGGTCACAGTTTGCTGACCGCTGTTCTAGCTCATGAATAGTTTGGAATTTATAGTGCACGTCATGTTAAGGTTCTAGCCCTCAGTAGGAACATGACCCTTCCTAAGTGATGCAAGTTAAGAATGTAGCTGTCATCCTGGATGCTTTTTTCCGACTCTGCTAGTGCTCATTTGTTGAAAAGTTTTATCATCAACTAGTGTAGCCAAACAAGAGCTTACAGGACAATGATCTGGAATTTTCACTGTTTATTCCTGATTAAAATCTCATATGCCTGAGAAATAGCATCTTTTCATGAACACATTAGTTAAAAGGTTAAGCATGAAATGATACTCGTGAATTAAAATATTAGCCAGTAGACTTTCATAAGTCCAAAATTAATTTCTTTTTCACAGCTGTATTTATTTTGATAGACATAAAATTGGTATCTTCTAGTTTGGTTAAAGATACAATTTTCTGAGAGAAATGTTTGCCTCTAGCAAACTCTCCGTTAGACATTTCCTATAATATTGTTATGGTATATAGTATCTGACATCTATCAACATTTCTACATTAATACTTACTAAAATTCCTTATAATTTATGTAATGCCTTATAATTTATATGTTCATAATTGGATTTTAAGAAGTATCCTTGTTTCCTAATCCTAAGGAAAACCATTTCGAAATAAATCAATGTGGGGGAAAGGGAAATATTTAAATGTTTGCTTCTATACCTCAGTTAAAGGTGTTAAGTTTGGGGCGCCGGGATGGCTCAGTTGGTTAAGCATCCAACTTTGGCTGGGGTCATGATCTCACGGTTCATGAGTTCAAGCCCCGCATCAGGCTCTGTGCAGACAGCTCAGAGCCTGGAGCCTGCTTCGGATTCTGTGTGTGTGTGTGTGTGTGTGTGTGTGTGTGTGTGTCTCTCTCTCTCTCTGCTCTCGCTCTCGCTCTGTCTCTTTCTCCCTCTCTCAAAAATAAACATTCAAGAAAGAAAAACATGTTAAGTTTGCTACAATGTAGAATGTAGACAGATAAGCTATGTCATTTACTCTGGTGTGTTCATATTGTCTTCATGTAAGTATATGCTGCTATTAAAAATATAAGTATATGCTATTACTAAAAATGACCAACTTCCTGTGAGAACAAGAATTCTTTTAAAGAGAAAAAGTTGTACCCTAGCATGTGAGAATGAAAATCTTGTGAATTGAAAATTTAGCGAAAGTTTTATTTATTTATTTTTAAAAAAATTTTTTTAAGGTTTATTTATTTTTGAGACAGAGAGAGACAGAGCATGAACGGGGGAGGGTCAGAGAGAAGGAGACACAGAATCTGAAACAGGCTCCAGGTTCTGAGCTGGCAGCACAGAGCCCGACACGGGGTTCGGACTCACGGACCACGAGATCGTGACCTGAGCCGAAGTCAGACGCTTAACCGACTGAGCCACCCAGGCGCCCCTAGCGAAAGTTTTAAAACACTAATTACTGTTTTATTCCTAGATTACAAACCTACAGCATACTTAAATTATTATTATAAACTGTCATTTGTTATTAGTGATATTTAGCACATTACGCTATAACTGAGAGGAGGAAATCCAAAGAAAATTTGGCTTTGTTTTCCATTATTTCTCTGCTTCACATTTTGTCAAAGAAGTTACCTCCTTAGCAAGTCTACTGTAACCATACGACAAAATAGGTAACCGCTAATTGTGTGACACCAATTTTAGTGACTCATAGCTGTGTAAAGACCACTCTCGAAGTTACTTGCTTCTGTTTGAGTAGGATAAATGAGTGAGGTACAGACACAAAGGTTTGCTCAGCTACCTTTCCTTTTATTAAAAGGAAGTCAAACTACTAATGTTTTACATAAAGTATGTCTTAGAGTAAAAAATACTAAAACTCAGTCTACGAAAATTTAGAACATTGATGTTTTTACTGAACATATTTGTGTTATATTTAAATATCAAGCAGCCAGTTAATGATAAAAACTGAATACCCCCCTCAAATGCCAGCATCGTCAAATCCTCCAAGGGTCTGTCTGTGGTACCGATTTTTGCCGCTTGCACTGAGAATTAAATGTGTAAGATACAGAGATTGGGAAGTCACCCTTCTCAGCATAAACAAATATGTACTTGCAGTTAGAACCCTTTTTCCCTCTGATTACTCACTGCCGCATCCCCAGAAAAACCTAGACAGCTTTACATGTGCTCAAGCGCGGATTTTATGATTGCTCGGAACCCCCAAGTTCTGTTCCATCTAACTTAGGCAGGTTTGGTTTTAAAAGCATTTCAGGACCAGTGACCCTCACTGAACTCAGCGATGCCTTTCTGAATTACTTTAAAAAGAAACTGCATTGTCAGAATTGATCCAGCTCTGAATTTCACCACTTAAATAACGGAGAGACCAGTTGTTACACTGTTGCCCAAATCTCCTACACAAATGTACCCATTGTTAGCTTGTTGTTTTAAACCATTTAGATCTTTCAGCCTGGCGTCCTTATGAAGTACTTCTGGTCAGTGACCTACTTACCGGGTGCGGTGGTGCCACACACACCACCCCCAAGTTGAGTTCTCAGTTCTGCCTCATAATCACTTTGTGGTTTTGAGCAAGTTCCTTCACATGTAATCCTAAGCTTGCTCTTCTGCAGCACAGAGCCAGTAGAGTAGTCCCCCGCCCGCCTCATCCAGAGTTTTGCTTTTCATGGTTTTAGTCACCCGCGTCCAGCCACAGTCCGGATTCAGGTGATCCTCCTTCTGACTGTCCTCAGAAGGTCGTTCGTAGCCGAACGCCGTGCGACCGTGCCTGCGTCGTTCACCCCGTTGATTACATCTCCCAAGGCATCTGATCATCTCCCGTCACCACACTTAAAGGGACCACCTGCACCTCTTCCTTTCCCTTGAACACTTAGAGGCCAGTATAGGCTGACTGATTGGCCCACTTCAATACTGTTGTGTTTCAGGGGGCAGGGAGGCCGGAGGATCGGGAGAGAGGGTAACAGCCAGTCGGTGAACAGTCAATACACGTAAGGTCATCTGTCGATAAGTTTGCCATCTCACAGGGTCACAGTGCATGGTGTGCCAAAACAGTTACAGTGGGAACGAAGATCACTGATGCCAGATCCCCAAAACAGAAGAAATGAAAAAGTTTCACATACTGTAAGAATTACCAAAATGTGACACAGAGACAGGAAATGAGCAAACGCTGTTAGAAGAGTGGCACTCATAGACTTGCTTGACCCACGGCTGTTAGAAGAGTGGCACTCATACTTGCTTGACCCACGGTTCCCACAAGCCTTTACTTTGTTAAAAAACAAGAACACTGTATCGGCAAAGCACACTGAAGCAGAACACATTAAATCGAGGTGTGCCTGTATTTACCATGCTGACTTATGTTTGCATACGCGATCCTTTCCTTTGTCCTCTCCAGATTATGAACAGATGCAGAGAACCAGCCTCTTGTTCTCTTTAACGCCCCAGGATAGGAGTTGACAAACAGTCTCTGCAAAGGACCAAAAATAAATACTTGAGGCTTTGCAGACCATAAGGTGTCTGTTACAGCTACCCAGCTCTGCGGTTGTAGCACAAAAGCAGCCATAAGCAACATGTTAAAAATAATAATAATAAGCATGACTGTGTTCTAGTAAAACTGTATCAAAACGATGTCCGGTAATTCACAGAAACTTTATAAATGTTTGTTGAATAGACTTAGGAATTGGTCATCTCTGCAAATGTTCTTTAGCTGGAAAGGGTTCAACAGATGACACACTGTATCTATAGTTGTACAGGGTTCTTCATTTCCCTGTAGCAGGAGCCACAGAAATGTTGAGAATACCTAAAGTTAATAAATTGTAGAATCTGGGTCTCATCCTAACCTTTTTAGGAGAAAAGCCATAGGTCATTTTTTTTTTTTTTTTTAAGTTTATTTATTTTGAGAGAGAGAGAGAGTGAGGGAATGGCAGAGAGGGAGAGAGAGTCCCAAACAGGGCTCAAACCCACAAACCGTGAGATCATGACCTGAGCCCAAATCAAGAGCCAAACACTCAACCAGGTGAGCCACGCAGGCACCCCAGCCCTCGGTCATTTTTAACTAAAGCTGACACGGAACACGAGATGTGGAGTCAGAAAGCTCTAGTTACCATAACTTGCTGACTGACTTTGGGCAAGTTTCTTAACCTCTCTGAGCTTAAATTAAATCTCTATTAAAAAGATAACAGTGCCTACTTTACAGGGCTGCTGTGAGGATAAAATGAGATGATATATATGTAGTATTAGGTTAAAAACTCAAAACTGCTACAAAATTTAAGAAACCTAACATTCACTGTGTTGAGTATTGTATTAGGTTTTTGGGGTGCCCAGCAATATTCTTTACTGTGATACCTGTATCAATATGTAAATTAAATGCACGGTTAAATCCCGTACCAGTAAATAACATTATACGACATGTGTAAATGTAGGTATTTGAATAATTTTTTAAATGTTACTGTTTTAGTAGATTCCAGAATTGAATTGTGTAAGTTCTACAGTAATGGTAATGTTTAAATGTGTTTTCAAACAGTTGAAAGTTCCCAGGTTCTGAGCATCTTCTCCTACTACAGTGTAACTATGAACAGGTGCCCCAAATCATGAGATAATTCTTGAGAAGCAGTGTCTCGAGACAGTTCTAAAATGTGTATGAATTGACTGATTCGAAATAAGGAATTCACAGTATTCTAACACAGTGACTAGCTTTGGTGCATATATACACAAGATGGTAGAAAAGGTAGTTTTTCCTTTTAATGTGGTGAATATATGTGATCGCTGAGGGCGATTGATGTTACTGATACTCGTTTGCACTGTGACCCACATGTAAATTTTTGTTGAGCATCTGCTGTATCCCAGGCGTCGTCCTACGTGGTGAGGGTACAGAGATGAATATGACAAGACCCCTGCCCTCATGGAGCCCCACCTAATTTGGGGGGGACAGGTCTGTTAACCTAATTAACAGACTGTGGTAAGAGCCTTAAAAGAAATGGAGTCCAGCTATAACCAAAACTACCACGGTGATTTCAACAGGAAAATGACTCATAACAAGATGTCTGAAGGGATGCAGTCCGAGGCTGGGCATCAACGTCCCACACTCCCTTCTCCTCCATCTTCCCTGTCTTAGGGTCACAAGAGGACTGCTGAACCTGTAGGCATTGCGTCTGTGTTTTGGATGGGAGCAGGAGAAGAGAGCTAAGGACTCTTTGCTTTTCAGGAAAGCCCTCCATAGGGGAGACCGAATTGGTGTCAGATGGCCCTGTGTAGCTCTGAGGGAGTTGGGGATTCAGTTTCTCTTCCACCTCTGTAGCAGAGGAAAGCCAGGAAGAAGGGGGTGCACTGGACACCCGCTGAGCCCAGCCCCAGTATCTACTTTGAAGTAGAATCAGCAAGTGCCAGAGATATACAGGGGATGGGAGAGCCAACTGCCTGGGAAATTCGGGTCTTCACAGAGAATGGACCAGTTGAGTAAGTTCAACTCGGGTGGTGAAAGGGGGAGGACAAAGCACTTTTTTGTTCCTTTTTGAATTTTGAGAGTCCTTATGAGACCTGTAATATCAGATAAAAGGAAACATGCCATAGTCATTCAGGCATTCATTTTGTGTTTGATTCTAATGAACTTTCTGTCCAGAAGTGAGTTGACTGTCCAACCACGGTTGCTGAATTTTTATGTTTTTAGCTAGCTACCTTGTAGACTATTCAATTCAAGGACAGAGATAGCAGGACTTAACTTTTTTTTTTTTTTTTTTTTTTTTTACAATCCCTGTATTCTACAATTTACTATCAAGTAATACTTGATTATCTAAGCCTGTGACTTTTCAAGATCAAGAAGTTACTTGTAATGTCTTAAAGCTTTTACTCCCTAGAATGGTAAACGGCCTGCCTGTGTATTTGGGCCACTTGGCCATAATGACCATTTCCTTCTTCAGGAAACGTTAGTCACCTGAATCCTGCTCTAAATATAGGCAGATGAGCCTAGTCCTGATTCTCTAATCAGATGTCAGAACTGAAGGGCCTCCAGTGTTGAAATTACCTGAAGATAATTAAACATTTTATATATTATGCCTAATGAGCAACCTGTTCACAGTGGCAGTACTTTGTTGATCTGCTTATAGTAATTTGTAACGAATAATTTTGTTTCTTCCAGTCCCTTAGTGTGTATGTATATTCCCTATCTTTATCAATTAATTTAATAATTAAATTTTATTTATTAATATTTATTAATTAATATTATTAATTAATATTTATTATTTTAAATATTAATATTTATTAATAATATTAATAAATAATATTATTTATAAATATATATTTATAAATATAAATATATATAAATATATATTTATATTTATATATATAATATATAAAATATATTTATAAATATAAATATATAAATATAAATATAAATATATATTTATAAATAATAAATAATAATAAATAAATAATATTAATAATATTAAATATTAATATTTATTAATAAAACAGGCGTTTATTGACCGCCTGTTACTGATCCTCTGTAAGGCCTTGGGAATCCTAAGACTTACCAGCTTGGTTCCTGCTTCAACGTATTTAGTCTAGTAGGGGGAGAGAAAGACCTAAAACAAGCGCATTAAAGGGTTGTGATTGCTGTGGCAGGAATTTATATGTGACATAGTAGGGATCTGAAGGCAGAAGAGGTCAAGTGTGGTCCTAGGGGTCAAGGGGATAGTGTGTTTTGAGTAAGAATGCCATTACAACTTCAGGCACCATGATTCATAAAGCACCTGTCATGTAATTTATAAAAAGCATTTGACACTTGAGCTGAATCTTAGACACTTTTGTCCGGGAATCTAATAGAGAAGTGGGGTACCATTCTAAAGAGAAGCAACAATGTGAGAAAAGTCACAGGGACACAGAGAGACCCTGCGACGTTAGGGTAAGGTTTAAAAAAAATAAAAAATAAAATAAAAGCAAGCTCACAGCTACAGCATTCACTATAAAGGGTTTAACAAGAAATAGGACTAGAGAGGTCAGTAGTGAGCAGATTATGCCTTGTGTCATACTATTTATTTTCATTCTCTTCTTTGAGGATGCCATTAAGACTTTTTTGGTAGGTGAGTAGTCGTGTGATCAGACTTGGATTTTAACGAACATCACCCAAACAGATGTATGGAGTCTGAATTAAAATGGTGTAAGAAGTGAAAAAAAGATAGGAAATTATTGAATGTCGTGGCTGCAAGGACATATGAGAAATGTTAAGAATAGTCTCCTCTAAAGACTTGGTCAATTTATGGAAAGAGCCTAAATGTCCATCAACTGATGAATGGATAAAGAAATTGTGGTTTATATACACAATGGAGTACTACGTGGCAATGAGAAAGAATGAAATATGGCCCTTTGTAGCAACGTGGATGGAACTGGAGAGTGTGATGCTAAGTGAAATAAGCCATACAGAGAAAGACGGATACCATATGTTTTCACTCTTATGTGGATCCTGAGAAACTTAACAGAAACCCATGGGGGAGGGGAAGGAAAAAAAAAAAAAAAGAGGTTAGAGTGGGAGAGAGCCAAAGCATAAAGACTGTTAAAAACTGAGAACAGGGGCCCCTGGGTGGTTCGGTCGGTTGGGCGGCCGACTTCGGCTCAGGTCATGATCTCGTGGTCCGTGAGTTCGAGCCCTGCGTAGGGGTCTCTGCTGACAGCTCAGAGCCTGGAGCCTGTTTCAGATTCTGTGTCTCCCTCTCTCTGACCCTCCCCCGTTCATGCTCTGTCTCTCTCTGTCTCAAAAATAAATAAACGTTAAAAAAAAAATTTTTTTTAACTGAGAACAAACTGAGGGCTGATGGAGGGTGGGAGGGAGGGGAGGGTGGGTGATGGGTATTGAGGAGGGCACCTTTTGGGATGAGCACTGGGTGTTGTATGGAAACCAATTTGACGATAAATTTCATATATTGAAGAAAAAAAAAAAAAAGACTTGGTGACTGATGACATGCGAAGTAGCAAGAACTACATGGAGTCCGCACATTTTCCAGAAGATGATGCTGGTCTTTATCATCATAAAAAATACTGAAAAAGGGACAAGTCTGTAGGAAAAGATTAATTATGGTGGAGACAAATGTAGAGGTGAGCTTCAACCAGATGATGAGGACACTAACATGGGAAAAGGGACCTACATCCTTAAATGATCTTACAGGATAGAATGATCCTACCAACTTTGATACTCTTAGCACTAGACTGTCTGAGAGAATAAAATTACATTGTTAAAACTGACGTAATACCCAAAGTGATCTACTCAGCGCAACCCCAAAATCCAGTGGTACTTTCACAGATACAGAACAAACAATCCCAGACTTTATATGTGGAACGACAAAAGACTCCCAATAGCCAAAGCACTCTTGAGAAAGAAGAATAAAGCTGGAGGCCTCACACTTCGTGATCAAAACATTATAAAGCTTATAGAATTTAAAACAGTAATGTGTTAGCATAAAAATAGATTCACAGATCAGTGCAACAGAATAGAGCGCCCAGAATTAAACCCATACCTATATGGTCAATAATTTACAACACAGGAGCCGAGAATATACAGTGTGGAAATGGCAGTCTCTTCAATAAATGGTGCTGGGAAAACCAAACAGCCACATGAAGAAGAATGAAACTGGACAACCATCTTACACCTTGCACAAAAACCAACTAAAAATGGATTGAGACCTGAAATCATAAAACATCTGGAAGAGAACACAGGGGTTAATAATCTCCTTGACATTTGCTTTGGCAGTGATTTTTTTGGATTTGACACCAAAAGCAGGGACGACAAAGCAAAAATAAATGCATGGGACTGCAGCAAACAAAAAGGCATCCATACAGCAAAGGAAATTAAGAAAATGAAAAGGCAGCCTATGGAAAGAGAAAATATTTGCTGATCATATATATAAGGGGTTAATATCCAAAACATTATACAGAATTGCCATAACTCAATGGAAGAAAAAAAATCTGAATAAAATACAGATAGAGGACCTGAACATTTTTCCAAAGATGCCACACATGCCAGCAGGTACATGTAAAGTTGCTTCACTAGTCATCAGGGAAATGCAAATCAAAGCCGCAATGAGCTACCACCTCTCACCTGTTAGAATGGCTGTCATCGAAAAGATAAGACAGCAAGCGTTAGCAAGGATATGAAGAAAAGGGAGCCCTTGCATACTGTTGTAAGAATGTAAATCGGTGTCACCACTATGGAAAAGAGTATGGGAGTTCCTCAAAAAAATTAAAAATAGAACTACCGCATGATCCAGCAATTCTGCTGCTGGGTATGTATCTGAAGGCAGTGAAATCACCATCTTGAAAAGATACCCACAACCCCTGTGTTCAGTGCAGCATTGTTGACAGTAGCCAAGACATGGAAATAACCTGAGTGTCCATCGAGAAATAAATGGATAAAGAAAATGTGATCTGTCATGCACGCACACAGGAATATTATTATTCAGCCATTAAAGGAAATTCTGCCACTTGCAGCAACATAAATGGACCTTCAGGGCATTATGCTAAGTGAAATAAGTCAGACCATAGTATAGAGAGAGAACCAATACTATATAATGTCACGTGTATGTGGAATCTTTAAAGAAACAAAATACTGTGCTCATAGGTGCATTGAACAGACCGGTGGTTGCCAGAAGTGGGAGGTTTGGGGCAGTGGCCGAAATGGGTGAAGGTCGTCATAAGATACAAACTTAACGGTTGAAAGATAAAGAAGTCCTGGGGATGTAATATACATCACGGTGACTATAAAGGATAAAGAAGAAACTTTACAGAACAGAATATAAAAGCTCGTCTTGACAAAATAAAAAAGCTGGCAAGTTAAGAGATAGAAGGAGTGATGGGAAGGCAGAGAATCTTACAGAGGGATGAGATACTGTCAGAACTGATGGAACAAGAAATAAAGGCTTAAATAAGTGTCATTGGTCACACCTGGGTGACTCAACTAGTTAGTCAGACTCTTGACTTTGGCTCAGGTCATGATCTCATAGTTTTGAGATCAAGCCCCATGTGGGGCTCCATGCTGAGCGTGGAGCCTGCTTGAAAGTCTCTCCCTCTGCCCCTCCTCCCCCAACCCCCACGCACACACATGTGCACACTCTCAAAAAATAAGAGTTATAAAAAGTTAAAAATGTCATTTAAATTTATGAAGAAAGAGAAATTGATGTTTTAAATACAGGAAATTGGGAGGGTCTGGAGAAGAAGGTGGTGGTGAGCTAAAGCCTCACCCATGTAGCAGGAAGTAAGAAGGTAGTATCTAAAGTTAATAATGCAAATAGTACCCTGAGTATATTATTGAGAGCTACGAAAATCATCACTAGAATTAAAACCAAATGATTAAAAAGTTTCTTCAAATCAAATACACCAATTTATGTAAGTTTTTTAGTAACTGCATTAAGTACTAAAAAAATGTTTTAATTTTCGTATCCACATTGACAAAACTGGTTCATCTTTTTCAGAACTGGTTTGACTTCGTTAAATTTATTCCTAAGTATTTTTTTTTCTTTTTGATGCTATTGTAAATGGAACTGTTTTCTCAATTTCATTTTTGAAATTTGAATAGTCAACCTTTTATCTTATGAAATGCCCATCTTTGCAATAATACTGGTTAATTTTAAAGTTTCTGTTGTCTGACATGTAGTCACTCTAGTTCTTCTAGGGTTCCTCATTTATGTTTAAAAGACATACGTTTTCAGCATATGCTTATTTTTAGAACAAAAGTGTAGACAAACAGTAAAATGTTAACAAAAAAGTGTCTTACAGACTTACGAGTTTTTTGGGTTTTTGTATATTCTGAGTTCTGTGATGAGTCTGTTAAAATTAGGGGGGAAAGTGACTTCGGTGAATCAGCTAGATTTGTTTTGTTGTTGCAAATGGCAGAAATTAACAGATAGATATCAGGCATTTTTTAAGACTAGTCCAGAACCAACAGGAAAGCTGGAGGACCAGGCTCACCGGGGCGGGAAGATGGCAGCTGCAGGACTCCAGATGGCAGGAAGTCCTCAGTGGTCTCTTTCGGGTTATGCCACCCAAGAAGTGAGCTCTTCTTATTCTCTCTTTTGATCTCCAGTCGAGATTCAGAATTCAGAAGTGAGAGTCCTGCATGCGTCAGGTAAACCTTTGACACTCCACTGTGAGGAAAGTCCATGGCACCTTGAGTTACATAGTCCCAGGACTCCACACAGTGGGGACAAAGGATTCCCCAAAATGAAATCCGGATGCTGTTTTCAGAAGAAGGGAAATGAACTCTGGCCGCTAAAACGCAACAGATGTTCGCTATAATATTTAACTTTTTGTTAGTGCCCGATTATAGTTTATCATGCTAATCGTGAAAGCAGCTGGGAAAGGAGACGGTTTGAACAGAGCGGTCCCAATTACTGCCGCACAACCTGTGGAGGACTTACCCCATCGAAGTTCTCACTCACACATTTCTCTCCCAGTTGACTAGGAGTTCGGCTGCGTTCCACCAAGCAGTTAAGTTCAATTACAAAATGAGGAAACGGAAACTGTTACAATCGTATTGGGGAGGACTTTACAACAATTTAACTAACACTTCCTAGAATGCCATCTCCTTCTTGGCTTACCTAATCAACTTGTGCTTATTCATCGAGACTCAGCTCAAGCATTACCTCCTCCAGGAAACCTTTTTCCCTTACATCCTCCTAGCACATCCCACTGTGGTTAACAGATCACTCTTATTCTTGTCCCCTCTGTCACAGTGGTTCATGTGTCTGTCTCCCACTAGTCAGACTGCCAGACTATCTTGGTTTTCTTTGATTCTCCTGCTCCTTACAAAGTGTCTACACATTCCCTAAATATTTGTTGAATGAGTGAGTGGCTGTCCGAGCAAAGGGGGAAGGCATCTTGTATAGAACCCAAGATGTATAATGACATGATGAGGGGGCCCTACGACTAGAGCAGTGAGACATAAATGGGAGAAGAGACCCCTGGGCTTGACTCGAGTTGGTCTCTAAGTGACCATTTCTACCAAGTTTAGAGAATTCTGTAGGTCTTACAGAGGAACAGTGGAGATTTGGCAGGAGGAGAAAGGTGAGACGCTAGAGGCTGGTTGATGACTAAACACTGTTTGGGGCTGTAACTAGCGAGGAGAACCCCTGGATGGTGGAATATTGGGGTCTCTGGGAGTTTAAAAAGTTCCGACCTGGCTGGGGAGCAAATTCACCCCCCAGGTGATTGGCACTTTTGTAGGTATTGGGAACCCAGCGGTAATTAATACAGATGGATTCACCCTCCCACGGAGCTTCATTCTAGTAAAGCAGCTAAAACAACAGACACAAAGGTGTGTGTGTGTGTGTGTGTGTGTGTGTGTGTGTGTGTATGCAGTCTCAAAACTGAAATGCCGTGTTGCAAGTGAAATATTCCAGAGCCACACTCTCCAGGTAAAGCTTTGGAGCAGGCTGGAGAGGATTTCCCTAGGGTACAGAAGGGACCTCCTTCCATAGCCCACATAGCAGTCATTTACTGCTCAGTTTTTGTAAACATAATGACCAATATTACACAGTGTTCTTTAGGATTGTGTCTAAAATAAATGGTTTGTAAGCTCTGAATTTTAGAAATGTGCCATATTCATGCACTCTCCACAAAGTGTTAAAAAAGAAAAACAATTTTGTCACAGTAATACTTTCTTCTTTAGCGAAAGTGATTCCCCCATTTGTGTTTTTGTTAGAGAGAGAGAATAAGCAAGGGGGGACGGGGAGGGGGCAGGGCAGAGGATCCAAAGCAAGGTCTGCACTGCCTTCAGAGAGCCCAACTTGGGGCTCGAACTCAGAAACCATGAGATCATGACTTAAGCCGAAGTCAGCTGCTTCACTGACTGGGCCACCCAGCTCCCCTCCCCACTGTTGTATATTATAGACAGAGATGATCTTTTAAAGCTTAACGGGTGCATGGTAGTATAAAATGAAAGGCAGTCATTGCCTGTTCTTGGCAAGTTGTGTTTGTAACTTACAGTTCGTAGTGCCCAAAAAATAATTTGGTATTTTTACCACTTAATCTTACAACCTAGCCAAGTACTTCGGGGAGGGGGGGGGGGGGGGGGTTCTTCAGTAGAAGGCACTCCATTAGTTTGGGGATTATTAATTCTGGACATAAACATTAGCCTGGGCAGATAATGGAGTTCTCTTCTGTCACGGTGGACTCATTTAGTATTAACGCTCTTCCCTCTCTTTTCAGGGTGCTGATAAGTCTGTGAAAGGTCCAGATGGACTAACTGCCTTTGAAGCCACTGACAACCAGGCAATCAAAGCTCTTCTTCAGTGATGGACGGATGGGCTGACAGCTCTGGAAGAAGGGCTCTCCTGTGGCCTCACACTGCTGCCTGTCTGTCTGTCACTCTCTATCTGCCAGCTTCTTCAGCTAAATACTTTACGAGGGGTGAGGGGAGAGAGAAATTCATAACAAATCAGACTACCAGAAAAAAACATGTTTTGGAAGAGAGGAGAAAACCGTGATCAGGCTTTTACTCGGATTCCTGATCAAGTCCGTCTCTTTTCCATTTCCAACAAAATATACCGCTCATTCCCAAGGGAGAACCAAGACAAAATACGCCAGTAACATTTGACCTTTTCAGCTCCCTAGCTAGTTTATTCATTAGGTTGTGTCGAGGGTCTGACTATCCCAAGGCCAGCTCTCCGTGTGTGCAGCCCTAACTGTGCGAGCAGCGGCGGCTGCTGTGACGTAACTCTGGGTGCTGAGATCAGCAATCGGCTCTAGCCTTCTGCCTTAAGACGCACTGTCCTGGGGGCCTCCTGGCGGAGTTCAGAGCGCTGCCCGTGGTCGGCGACCAAATCTTCCCTCGGCGACTTGCAGCTTTACGTGGGAGCTCAGTTAAGGTGAGGGGGCACACTCCTAAATTGCTGGATGACTCAACTTTGGATTTCCTCTCCCCTTTCACATGGGTGTCATGTGTCTTTAGATAAAACTGACTAGTTTTATTTATAAAATCTTAAATTTTGGAAGCCTAAAGGAGAAATCATTCCAGTGTGCATATTTTTTTTTTCTCCTCTAGATTCAGACGTTTTTAGAGCATTCAAACACTTTCAAACTCCTGCTGGTAGTAAAAGGGGATTTAAACATAGAGTCATAGCCATAGCCTGTGAGTGTCATACAGAGAACAGTTGTCTTAGTACCTACGGATTTTCTTCATTTGCTCTTTGAATGGATTGGCCTCGATTATGTTTGGAGAATCAAGGAACATTCTTTGGAAATCCTCTGTCAGACCCACCTTGGATGCTGATTGCTCACTGCACCAAAGCTGTCACTGGGGTGAGATTTACAATCTGGACAAGTTGAGCCCCGTCCCTTCAAAAATACGCTTGTTACCAGGTTTCCCCAAGTTGTCGATAGGCTTCTGCTGAACATCTGCCAACCCACCTACATGATCTATTTTTGTTTTCTAAACCATTCATCACATTAAGTGTGACATCTGCAAAATGTATTCCATGTTCTTAAAATGCAGTGCCCTAAAATGGGTGTTAAGACCTGCAGGAAGTATTCAGACACATGTTCCAAAGTTTATTCCATGAGCAGTGCAAGTAATTAAAACATATACCCTTAAATTTGCTATCCTGCATTTAAAGTATTGATTCCTTTGACTTGCCATCCATAAAAGCTTGCTAAAAATGTTAGGGTTTTTTCCTTAGCCAAATCATGCAATAATTGAATGTACCTCAAATTTTTAAAGGGGGGGTTGGGTTAGGGACTTCTATTCAGATTGTGGATAACAAAGAATTCATGATGATTTTTTAAGGTAATGTAGCATTCTAAAACAGGGTTAAACTACTATCAAGAATAGCCAGCTAATAACAAATCTTACTGATCGATTGCTGATTGGTTTGTTAGGGTGTGGATTTATGGGTGTGGGGGGGGGGGGTGGGTGTGTGTGCGTGCGCTCTCGTGCATGCGTGCGTGTGTATTTTTCCCCCGTGGACTTTTTTTTTTTAATCCTGTGGCTTTTACGCTTACAACTAACCTAACCCTGTAATTCTCCTGCATCCGAGAAAACAATCACAAATAAAATGGTGGTTTAAATACTTTGATAATTTGGCTAATTCTCCAGTCTTAACGCAGCCTATTCGCGTTGGAGTCAAAGTCAGTCAACAGTACTTTATAACATCACTGAGCAGAAACAGACCTATCCTCATTGAAGATGGAGGGCACTTTATCAGTTGGTAGCAACAAGGTGTTTTGGTATCTTTGTTTTCACCTCTTGGCAGAATGCTATGGAAAGGCTTGGATTTTACCCTCTAGAATTTTCACCTTTCCTTTCAAACCTGTGGTAGTTGGCTGTTGCAGAGAGTGCACTGTCCTATCATTCCTAAACCTGGCCTGCTCTCTCCCGTCATCAGGTGTGGAGACCATGTGCTTCTTTGTACAGTTGAGCCTGCGTTTCTTGTAGTGCAGTAGAGGCTACCCCGCCTTCCCTCTTCTTTCTCAGCCATTTCAGAAGCCCCATGGTTTTGGAGCAATTGCTTGAGAAATAACATAAACATAGAATAGACTGGCCAAGATGGTTGACCATTTTTTTTAACTAGTTTATTTATAATGTATTTCTGAACCACTTGGCAGAGAAATTCACAACACTTAATGTTCATTTTTTGAGTAAAGGAAGCTAAAATCATGTCTGCTTTTTGGTACTACAAGCATTAGTAGAAGGTTAAGTAAGTTTTGTTCTCCACTGAATATTTAACATCTCAAGAAAAATCTTGCATGTTCTGTAGTTTTGTATGGAGTCATTTTGTATGCACTAGATCAAGTAAAAACAGGTGGTGTGCCTGTTCACGGTAGTGTACTAACAAATTCGCCCTCGCAGCTTCGAACCTGCATCCGCAGACCCAGAGTTGGTGCACAGCACCCGAGAATCCCCAAGTAGCTCTTCTATGCGTCGCTCACCTTCCACAGCCAGTGGGGCACAGAGGAGAGGTAGTTGGGTACAGTGGGTGCGAGCTGCAGGCAAGTAAGGCCCTTTCCTCGTTGATTTCTTTCCCCTCAATAATGGATCCTCAAATCTCTATGTACTGACTTTTTTTTTTTCCTAAAACTTCAACTGAGCTGCTCTTTACTTCATGCAATATTGTGTACTCGATTGTGTATAGAAGAAGCTGGGGAGAGTGCCCTCCTACGTAAGCAATTGCAGTGTTTTGCATGCAAAATTTTAAGAATTTAAATCGTCCTGATTCTATTTTGTAAATGGAGAAACAATCATATCTTTCTAAGCAGTAATGGAGGAAGACTAGTGCTTTGTGCATTTTGATATATTTGAGTTCGTTTTTTCCCCACAATGTAATACTTTTGACGCAGTTGGGTTTCTCATATTATCCTAGTCCATGTACATCCGAATGCTAAATAATACTGTGTTTAAGTTTTGTGTTGCAAGAACAAATGGAATAAACTTGAATTGTGCTACAAGGAATGCATCAGCAGCATTTTTACCCCCCCCCCCCCCGCCCCAGTTACCAGGGCCTTTCTTTGCCAGGCTCCTGTACCACTGTACAGGTCCTGTGACTGACTCTGACTCTTGAGTCATCTCAATTTCCCCCTGCCTCCCACCTCTAGAAAAAAACTAAGTGGAAAGAAACTAAGACATAGGAAAGATTTAATTGAAGTAGAGTTACTACTCATGTGGAAGTTTTGTTTTTCTGTCTCCTGATACAGACCGTCTCACTTACAAATGTTCGGTAATCCTCCCGGCTTTCTAAAAGCAAGGTACAGCCAGTATCCTCTAGAGCACCAGGATCTGACCAGGTGCGAAGGAAAACCGGGTCATGGGAAATCACGCCCACCTTTCATATGCTCCTTAAGTCACTGCATATCCCGGTGGTTCTCATTTGCCAAACTTCCTTGACCGCGAGCACTTCCTTAGAGTACTTCTCAGAACGATGTTCTGATTTAGCGTTAAATCCCTTTGAACCTCAAAAAACCCATCAAGATTATCTCTAGTTGGGTTCTGTAGTAATCTTGTCAACAACCTAAGACTACTGCGTATTTTACTTTTGAAGTGGTCTGAGTGGTAATACACGAGGTTGCTAAGTGAAGCAAAAGCTATCTTTCAGAAGCTTTAGGTTGCCGACTGAGGTTTCAGTGGGGGGTAGCAGGTGGCTGTAGGTGGGAGCATTCAGATATTTTTAATCCATGAAACTTCCGTTTTAAGAATTGGGGTTCATCTAAGTGTTTGAATCTAGTATAGATTTTTAGTCAATGGGAGACACTTAGAGTTACTATGAAAATCTTTTGTGATTAGAGATCGGCTATCACAGGACTCCAGCGGGGAGTCAGGTGGGTTACAAGGGTTTTTGTTGTTGTTGTTTTCACTTCTACAAGACCAGTGATTCTCAAAATGTCCCTGGCCTGGCGACATCACCTCACCCTGATTCAAATGCCCAGCCCAGGCCTACCAAACGCCAGTCTGGGCCGAGCCCATCCGTCCATGTTGTAACAAATCCTCCAGGTGAAAGACCACAGACAAACTGTCTAAAAGCCTATAAATGCGAGGTCATCAGAGTGGCTTCCTAGGGACAAAGCAAATGGAAACCTTCAACACGTGAGACATAGGAAATTCGTGGGTGGCCACAGTTCTGCTAAGACGAGCTTCAAAGCTACACTCTGGGCAGAAGTAGTGGGGGTAGGAATGTAACAAGGGCTGCTACAATGACAACACTGAGGAGAATGACCATTATTAGGGATTTTTTTTCCCCACCGGATGTCCTGTCAGTTGCTGTGGATAGGGTTTCCCCAGGGTCGGAGTCCCCATGACGGACTTGCTTGAATTCTGCCCACGTTCCTCCCTCAATTCCACAGAGGGTTGAGGAGGCATGCAAGGCATTTGGGAACATGGGTCTGGAGTCTCCATATCTTGGGCTCGCCACACTGCCGATCACTGGGGATGCCCCACTTAGGGGTGTCCCTGCTGGTTTCCGTCCGTAAGCCCTACAGCAGGAGAGCGCCACACCGGGAGGCCAAGTCCCGCTTTCTCAACCCCTGTGCCCTGTGCCGGCATCGGCGCTGTGAACACGGACGCTCCTCTGCCGTGGGTGCTCGCTGGCTCCGGAACAGCCCCCCCACCCCGACCATCATCTGTTCACCGTTAACAATCTTTCCCAGACGCTAGCCAGATCATCACGCATCGGCCAGAGGGTATTTTCCTTCAAGGCTCTTATTTCATTGAAACAGAATTACCGATTGAGAATAAAAGTGATCAGCAGCTTTCACAGCACCTGCCACCTGGTAGACATTGAGTGTTATTTGTTCTGGAACTACTAACGTCAAGCCATTACACAAATATGAAATAAGCTCTGTTTCAGTCACTCCTGACTGAAGGATGGCGGTTAGGACCCTGGGGCTACACTCAAGCGTCCTTGTACCTAACTACTGGCCAAGTAGCCTTATAAGTGCTACTGGTAACCTCAAACCCAAATCAATGAAATTAAGACAAATCTTACAGTGACCATGATTCATCGAGGAAATGCTGACCGTGGGATCAAATGCAGGTCACTGAGCCATTGTGGCCTATACTAAAGCACAGCTATAAATAGAGTAGCGAAACAAAGGATGGTCTGGCCACCCTAGCAACTTCTGTGCTTTCAGTAGCTGCAGCAGAAGATAGTCTTATCTACACGGTTTGGATAGAATGATGGGTCACACGTCTGGCAACATTCACGGCCACAGCATCTTATTACACAAAGGAAAATCATGCATAGACAACTCCTGATCGCTGGGTGGTTTTGACGATACTACTAGATAAACATTAAAACACCAACAACAAGAAGATTTTAGTTATTTTTGAGAGAGAGCGAGCACGCAAGCAGGGGCAGGCAGAGAGAGCGAGGGAGACAATCCGAAGCAGGTTCCAGGCTCAGCTGTCAGCACAGAGCCCTATGTGGGACTCGAACCCACCAACCATGAGATCATGCCCTGAGCCGAAGTCAGATGCTCCACTAAAGGAGCCACCCAGGGGCCCCGAAAACCTTTGTAAGAACCATCACTTTTCTGAGGTTTTACTACTAAGTCGGAAAATGTATTAGGATCTGTGTGTCGTTGCCTGAACTCTAACTTGTTCCAAGCATTCACGCACATCTGCTGCAGCTGCCCCCTCTGGCCATGTTGCCAATGCTTAGGATTTACTCATCTGGTCTGCTTTTCAATAGGCTGGAATGGGGGGGGGGGGGGGGGGCTCCTGGGTGGCCAACTTGGGCTCAGATCATGACCTCACGGTTCGTGGGTACAAGACCTGCATTGGGCTCTGTGCTAACAACTCAGAGCCTGGAGCCTGTTTTGGATTCTAGGCCTCCCTCTCTCTTTGTCCCTCCACTGTTCTCTCTCTCTCTCTCTCTCTCTCTCTCTCTCTCTCTCTCTCTCCCCCCGAGTAAATAAACATGAAAAAAAATTTTTTAATATAACATTCCAAATAAATAGGCTTGAAAGTACTCAGATCTATGCTGATTTCACAACTAAATTCTTTAACATTTATTGTATGCAAGTTAGGAGCTAGGCGTTGTGCCAAGGACTTTTTTTTTTTTTTTTTCTTTTACACCCCATTACCTTACTCAGTACTCACAGTAATTTTAAAATGGAAGACTAAGAAACCAACACTCCATTGTCCCTTACCCCAGCCACTGGCAACTGCCATTCTGGTCTCTGCTTCTAAGATTTTTTTTTTTTTTTTAAGTTTGTTTATTGGAGAGAGAGACAGAACTGGAGAGGGAGGGGCGACGGGGACAGACAGAGAATGAGGGAGGGAGGAAGAGAGAAAGAGAGAGAGAGAGAGAGAGAGAGAGAGAGAGAGAGAGAGAATCCCTAGTAAGCTCCATGCTGTCAGCATAGTGTCTCATGAGGGGCTCAAACTCAAACCACGAGATCATGACACAACCAAGAAGATACGGTGAGGCATAAGAAGTTAACAAAGCAAACTCAAGGTCAGTCTATGAGTGTTCCCTGAGGTAAGGACCTTGTCTGCTTCCCGGTCAGCTCTCAGCACTCACTGCTTATTCTGTTCAAGCAGTGGAGAATCTTTACTATGTTCACAGACCAGTTGGGCAGAGCCTTAAGCAGCGGCTGCCTCTTTAGGGCCATCAGATGTGGAAGAGTACACATCAAGAGTCTAACAGTCCGACAATAGGTGATGCATGCTGCTGAAACCATCCCTTCTTAAAGGGGTTTAATCAGCCTTGGGCCTTTGCAAACTTCTTCTGGTTCTCATGATTAGCAGCCCTCAGTTCTTCCAGGCTCTCCTGGCTTTGATGGTTACCAGTTCTGGGTGCCGTCAGCCTGTGCAGGTTTTGGTGATAACAGGTCTTAGCTGCTATGCCCTTGGCTGCTTAGGTCTCTGCTTGACATGAGTGACTCCATCTTGCTCTCCACAGCTGAATTAAATGTTAATTCTAGTTTTATTATTTTGAGAAACCTCCACATTGTTTTCCATAGTGGCTGTACTAATTTACTTTCCCACCACCAAGAGCATCCTTTTCCCCACTTTCCCCAAGACTTGTCCATTGTTATTTTTTTTTCTATAGATATAATAACCAACTGTAAAGGAGGCAATAACTTACTGTTGTTCTGATTTGCCTTCTCCTGAGGATTAGTGACATGAAGCACCTTTTCACATACCTGTTGGCCATTTGTAGGTCTTCTTTAGAAGGAATTGTCTTTTGGCCAGAAAAGGTCTTATTTTTTAAATTCAATTGCTTGGTTTTATTGCTGTTGAGATATAGGAGTTCTTTATATACGTTGGCTACTAACTCCTTATCAGATAAATGGTCTGCAAATATTTTCACCCACTCCATAGGTTGCCTTTTTGCTTTGACGACGACTCCCTTTGCTGTGCAGCAGCTTTTTAGTTTGATGTAATCCCATTTTATTTTTGCTTTATGTTGCCTGTGCTTTTGGTGCCAAAAGAAATAATTGTCTGGCCCAGTGTCAGAACCTTTATCCTGCTTCCTTCTAAGAGTCTTTTGTTTCAGGCTTTACATTTAAGTCTTCAATCCACTGTGAGCTGGTTTTTGTTCACAAGGGTCCAATTTCATTATCTTTTGTGTGGATATCCAATTTTCCCCAGCATCCTTTAACAAAGAGACTTTTCCCCCATTGACTGTTTTTGGCTCCCCTGGTCAAGTATTAGTTGACTCTATACGCGAGGGTTTATTGCTCGCTCTGTATTCTGTTCCATTGATCTCTATGTTGTTATGCCAATACCACATTGCTGATTGCTATAGCTTTGCATTATTTCTTAAAATCAGGGAGTGGAATAGCGCTTGCTTTGTTCTTCTTACTCAAAATTGTTTTGGCTGTCCAGGGTCTTTGGTAGCTCCAAATCAATTTTAGGAGTCTTTTTACATTTCTGTAAAAAGATCATTGGGATTTTGTTAAGGATTGCTTTGAATCCATCTGTTGCTTTGGGAAGACTGGTCCCCGTTTTAACACTATTAATTCCTCCAGTCAATCAATAGGAGGTGTCCTGCTTTTGTTATTTCTTCTACCAATTTTTTATAGTTTTTAGCACACAAGTCTGTCACCTCCATGGTTAAGTATTTTATCCCCTTTGATACTATCGTAAATGGATTTAATTTTCTTTTTGGATAGTTGTTCTATACAGAAATAGAACTGATTTTTATATCCAGGGACTTACTGAGTTTTGGTTCTGACAGCTTAAAGGTAAAATTACAAGTCCTTGTTATACCACAACACTATGAGCCTGGAAACTTTCATATACCTATGCTTATCAAAAAACTACCACTTAAAGGAGTTAGTTTCAGGATATTTCATTGTTTGTTTCCCCATTTTAACTGAAAATTTACTATGATCTGAGCACCATTCTAAGTATTTATGTGAACAGACATGTTTAATATTCATAATAACCCTATGAAGTAGGACTATCATCATCCCTATTTTCAGAGGAAAAAACCAAAGCTCAGAGAAGTTAAGTAACTTGCCTGTGGTCACACAGCCAGTGAATGGTAGAGCCCAGGCTTGAACTCAGGCAGTCTGCCTAAACTTTGTACTCCCTATACCTTATTATTTTGCCTCTCCAACTTTCACGGAACCAACTCATGACATTTCAATTCTGTGAACAGTTTTTACCAAGTTCTCAAAAAGATAGTTAAAAACACAACGGCTTTTGGATTTTAAACAGTCATGTGGGAAATACTAGGTAACATGCATTGATCAATCATTTCTCATGATGAAATCAAGTTCTATAAGGATGACAATTTTCAAGTTTGAGAGGCAGCAATACTTGAGTGTAATGTACATTTTCTTGGCAATCTACAAGATTAGGATACAAATAATCAGCAATCTACAGTCCACAGGCCAAACCTAGCACACCTCCTGTTTTTATAAATAAAGTTTTATTGGAACACAGCCGTACCCTATTCAAGTACACATATATACAGCTGCTTCCACACTTCAACAGCAGAGGGACTAGGTGCACAGAGCCTATGGCTTACAAAGCCTCAAGTATTTTCTGTCAGGTCCTGCGCTGAAAAGGTTTGCCAACTCCAGATGTTAGAAGTTTAGGTGAAATAGGCTGAGAAATACCCTCTGGGTTTGGACAGAACCTAGTTATAGAGTGATTAGCAAAGTCATGAGAGAATGTAATAGGTCAGTAGGAGCCACTGAAAAGTCAAGCCCATGAAGAACACATCTCTTTATAGCTGTGATAAATGGTTCCAGTAACCACCCCCAGTGAGTCATGCCTCCCAGGATGTATGCCCTCTTGTAACCCCTCACGCTGATGCTTGAGCTTGGCCATGCTACTTGCTCGGGCCAAATGGGGCGAATGTGAAACCTGAAGATGCTTCAACAGGTACTTCCTAGTTGGGGTTTGCCCCCTTGGATCTCAGCATGAGGAAGAAGTCCAGAGTTACCCTTTAGGAGAGGCCACACAGAGAACTGAGCTGTCCCAGCCTACAGCCCCGGCTAATCACCATTCATGTGACTGAGGCCATCTTGGGCCGTTCACTTCCAGGCATGTGAGTGACCTCAGGTGAGACCAGCCCAAAGACCTCCAGCTAAACGCAGTCCGAGCTGCACAAGTGCCAACAAATTGTGGTGGTTTTAAGCCACCAGGTTCCGGGGTGTTTTGTTTATGCAGAATAGATACCCGACGCAACACCCTAGCTGAAGGGCGTAGGGTCTGTGGCATCACCTAGGGACGAGACAAGATGTCTGAATAGCAAGTGGAAAATTATGCACATGCGCGCGCACACAGCAAACACTAAATACCATGAGGGACCCAGGATCTCCTTTTCTTTCCAACTCTTGAAAGGAAGAACAGATTAAGAGAAAAAAATCTTTGCCTTTCTGTTTAGCAAAGTTGAGGCGCTCTTAACAATAAACTCCTGCGCCTACAGAATCCTTATCCCTCTCTTCCCAGACAGAACAGGGGTCTCTGACGTCCATGCCAGTTTTTCTTTTCGCCTCCTGGACAAAGAGGCTAGTGGGGATGAGTCAGATACCTGTGCCAAGTTAGTAGCTTTAAGGCAAAAAAAGAAAGCAGCGGTTTAAGTAGTGTGGGAGGGAGGGCACGGGGTGGGGAGGTTGGAAAGGCAGGGGACAGCAGAGAAAAAAGGGGAGCCACCAGGGCTCAGCGCCTTCCCCCGAGATTCCCACCCAAGCTGCAGGGTGAGCCAGTGCTGTCTTCCCTCACAAGGAAGGCGAGGATGCCTCCGTGCTGGCCAGCAGGGGTGGGCGTCCTGACAGCTGGAGAGCAGGATCCTTCACTGTATCCAAGCATACTGACTCAACCCAGACCTGGGAAATCATTTTGTTTCTTTTCTAGTTTATTTATTTCAAGAGAAAGAGAGAGAGCGAGCATGAGCAGGGGAGGGGCAGAGAGAGAGGGGGACAGAGGATCTGAAGCAGGCTCTGCACAGACAGCATAGAGCCTGATGTGGGGCTCGAACTCACACACCCTGAGATCATGACCTGAGCTGCAGTCCACGCTTCACCAACTGAGCCACCCAGGCGTCCCTGTGGCATCATTTCAAAGCAGCTTTCTTGGGACCCATGCCAACCACAAGCCAAAATATATAGATATAGATATATAGATATATAGATATATAGATATATAGATATATAGATATATAGATATATAGATATATAGATATATAGATATATGCCTCTGATAGCTCTAAATGCCTCTGGTGCAGAGGCAAGAAGGGAGCAAACAGCCACTGGTCAGAAGGAGGAGAGACATCATCATGGGGGATGTAACCAACAAAGAGACCAAACCTCCAACTACGCAACAAACTGGGCCCATTTCAGCTCAGGATGAATTTTATCAAGGGAGGCAGAGAGGATCATCCGTTCTCTAAATTGCGAGCTCATTCAGCCAGTCAACACACATGAGTAGCCTAAAGGTGTGTGGCACCACTGTGGGCACCACAGATAGGGCATCAATACTCCAGACAGGACTCCTGCCCGGGCAGGGCTTACCTCCTACGAGGAGAGGAAAACACAACAACCATAACCAAACCACGGAATCTACTCATGAAATCACTACACATCCTGAGAGGTGCTGGAAGGAAATAAGCTGGCTGGGAGCACATTCGCGGGGTGATGGAGAGGGCCACCCTGCTCCTGGGGGGGGGGGGGGGGGGGCGGCGCCTGGGGCTTGCTCAGGTCCACGCCTCTCATGGTGTTCGTGCCCCGAATGAAGCGTTTTGGCCTCAGGTGAGCCAAGCTCCAGGGGTCAGACTCTCCACATTTCCGTTTGTGGTCTCGTGGAACACTGATGCAGGCCTAGACACAGGGGATGGAGGCGGATCACAGCAGCACTGGGAACCAGAGTAGATGCCGAGCCGGCTCTCCAGGGACACTGCCTGGCACCCCTCTAAGGGTCCCACCCGCAGGACGGGGTGGGGAGCCGCGCTTGATGCTGGAAGAAGGCCGTCTCTGCACAAGGAGCATTCAAGGACCAAGAGCCAGCAGCAGCCCCCTGGCCTGCTGCTCCAGAGCTCTCTAGATCGTCCTCGTGGGACCACACAGGAGACTCAAGCCCAACCTCCACCAGAGGGAATTAATAACACTCCCACTCCAGAGGAGGACAAAGAGGAAGGTGGTCCTTGATCGCCCTGTGGAGGATGAGTTTCTAGCATCTACTCCTCACGCTAAGCAGAGAAGCACTCAAGACTCATTTTTCATCTTCTCCTTGCCCCCCACCCCCCATAACCAATTTTTTTTCCACATGCCATGAGCTAATCCTGTATTTCAGCTCATTCCCAGAGCTAGGAGTTTACATCTTGTTTTGTGTCATTATAGTAGCAACTCAAATGAAACCTGGACGTCAGGTGCCCAGTTGCTACACGAAACACAACTGTTCACTCAGAAGATATCACTGTGTTTTGATGGTGCAGAGGAGGGGGTGGGGAACAATTCTTCTCTGAGGACAATCAGACCAACCGCCTCTGTTTTGGTTGTGTGACCCAGCAGATTATCTTTTAAAAGGGTTCAACACACTCATTTCAGAATATGCAGGAAGTAGGACTTCGAAGGAGATCTTCTAGAGTCAACTTAATACCTCTGGCCCAGGAACTTTCATTTGATTAAATTTCACTTTTTGAGAGATTACCTACTGAGTGTCAAACTCACGATTTAATACGCCTGCTAAATGACAGAGTGTTGCACACAGGGGGATAAAATCTTTCTTCTCTTGCCACAGTTATTTGGGTTCAAGATTGCCTTGTGCTTCCTGACATACGTTAAGAAAGAATTCTGTTAGTTTTGTCATGTCGTGAATCAACTTGACCACCTTGGCCTCTATGGACCTGGCATCACACTCTTTGAAGCTCTTGCCTCTTTGTCAAGAAATATATGCTTTCATGAGCCCTTGGGCTAATTATGTCAAAGGGGAAGGCAGGGAAGCAGATTCCAAATATAGATTGATGGGCTGTGTTGAGGTTGAAGTCAAGCTGACCACAGTGGTGTAGCACTTCCTTTCTTCGCCTTGTGTTACGTTCTTGCCTGCACGCACTGAGAGAGGGCAGTTCTGAGCATTCAGATGAACTTGTGCTCTAGATGAACTTGCCCACATTGCCTGTGCTCACATTTGGCCTAGCTGAAACTCTTTACCAAGATGCAGAAACGCTTCTGACACCAACAACCAAGTCTCTTCTCTCCCTAAATCCATCCAATGAAAACTGAATTAAAAAGGTCATCATTGCTCAGTTGGCTTTATCCCCTGATGCTTGATGTGTCCAAGAAGATTCACTGAAGGCCACCCTGCCGTCCACGGACTAAATGGACTAAAGGAACAGTACAGGCTAGCTAGATTTAAACCACGGTGACTAATGGAGTCAAAAATACTATGGATCATCAGGCAAGAAGAGAGCATGGAGAGCCTGGGTACAACACCAATTTTCTGGTACCAAATGGTTATTAAAGGATTCAAGAGGTTTAAAGACAGTGTTCTGAGAAAGCAGTTAGTGGTGCTAGGTTTTGGGAGATCTGAAAACATCCAGTTTCTACTCCTAAGAGGTGAGGCTTCCAGAAGTGTGGAAGGATGAAGAATACCCTAGAAATAACAGTTTTAGACCAACTTGATATTGTCCTTCTGCATCCTGACTCCTCAAATACATTCATCTCCTCTTTGAGAATTATCCAAATAAGCCCACCACACCGTCAACGAAATGCACCTGGTGTTCATTTGTTATGACAGGAGACTGGACACTATTGGAGAGAGAAGTTGCAAACAACCAGAAGAGTTTCTAACACAGATGCTCAACATCAAAACAAGAAAAAAAAGCCAGGTCAAGGGGTACAGGCCAGGAGTCAAGGGCTCCAGGAGCCCTCTGGAGGAATGACTCCCAAATCCACATCTTTCCTGAAACCTCCTCCAAGCTCTGGGTCCTTCTCTCCAGCTACTTCTTCTGCATCCAAGAATTCACTATCTTAATGAGAAAGAATGAAGTCTTGCCATTTGCAACAACATGGATGGGACTAGAGGGTATTATGCCAGGGGACTTAAGTCAGTTAGAGAAAGATATAGAGATCACATGTTTTCACTCCTATGTGGAATTTGAGAAACTTAACAGAAGACCATGCAGGAAAGGAAGGGGAAAAAAATAGTTTCAGAGAGGGAGGCAAACCATAAGAGACTCTTAAATACAGAGAACAAACTGAGGGTTGATGGGGGTGGGGGGGACAAGGGAGAGGGGAAAATGAGTGATGGGCATTTAGGAGGGCATTTGTTGGGATGAGCACTGGGTGTTGTCTGTAAGTGATGAATCATGGGAAGCCAAGAGCACACTGAATACACTGTATGTTAGCTAACTTGACAATAAATTATATTTTAAAAAAACTCACCATCTTCCCTGCCCACCACCTCCACAAAGAAGGCATTTCTTTCCTTCCAAATATAATGCATGCTTAAATCAATTAATTCAATCGATACCACAACATATTTTTAATCATGTAGATTTGAAACGGACTCAAACTCGCTGGATTACACACTCTGTTTCATCCTCTCCCGCAGTCATTTCTTCTATTAAAACCCTCCACCGCCCAGCTGAGCCCTCCATTCACACTACCGCCCCCTGTTGCGGGTTGAATCATGTCCCCAAAAAGCACTCTTGAAGCCTTAACCCACAGAACCTCAGGATGTGACTTTCTTTGGAAATAGGATTGCAGATGCGGTTAGTTAAGATGAGGTCATACTGGAGTAAAAATGGGCCCTCGATGTAATGCAGCTGGTGTCCTTAGAGAGAATGTGAGGACAGAGGCAGAGATCAGAGGGACGCGAAAAGTCACTGAGCGCCAAGGACCAAGAGCCAACCACCTGAAGCTCTGAAAAGTCCAGGACAGGTCCAGCCAGAGTCCCAGAGAAAGCAGGGCCCCACGGACACCTGGATTGCTGGCCTCTATCTCCAGAACCTGAGACAATACATTTCTGTTAAGAGATCCAGGCTGTGGAACTCTATCAGCCCTGGAAAACGAATACAACCCCCTTCCTTTCTAAAAACCTTCAGTGGCTTCCTGTTCCCATTTCAAGTTCCACCCTTGGGCCAGGCTCCTGAGGCCTGTACTTGCCCAGCTCATCGTCCCTTTACAAATACACCTCCCACCATTTCTTCATGACTTCTCTGGGCTGCAACCTACACGGATCTCTGCCGTCTTCCGAGTCTTGCTACCCACGTTTCCAGTAAAATATCCTTTTACTCCACCAAGTGTGTTTATTTCTGCCTTCCCTATCAGTCCACAGCCCCTCGAGGGGTGGGCTGGGACGTACTTTCTTTTGAATCTCCCCTGAGCACACAAATATTTTTAAATTTTTTCTAACATTTATTTTTGAGAGACAGAGTACGACAGGAAGGGGCAGAGAGAGAGGGAAACACAGAATCGGAAGTAGGCTCCAGGCTCTGAGCTGTCAGCACAGAGGGCAACACGGGGTTCCAACTCCCGAACCACAAGATGGTGACCTGAGCCGAAGTTGGACGCTCAACCGACTGAGCCACCCAGGTGCCCCCACAAATACTCCTGAGGTACTGGTAGATGAACTGATACAGTCACCTTGGCACATGTGTTGCCCTTGACCTCGAATACTGGGTAGGCTGTGAGCTACAAGCCGGGTACCACTATTTCAATTTTTGTGTCTCCAGTGACTAGCACAGTGTCTGGCATTTCATAGACTTTCAATAATTATTTTTAGTTCATTCATTTTAAAGCTCGAACCTCAGGTAGGTCTATTCTGGGTTGATCCCAGGTAGGACAGTATCCACCTTCTTTAAAAGGACTTGCTAATGAAATACCTTGAAGTTCTTCAGACAAAAGTGGCTGAAGAGGGAGAAAATGCCATTCTCTTTCTTCCGCAACCTCACTAATAGGTCATTAAAAGGGCCCCAGCCTGAAGCCCCAGGAAGCCTTATTAGTCCTCAGGACCCATCTGAGAGGGGAGACTTCCTCCCAATTATCAGGCTTCCTGTTTATTAATACATGACAGGGCTTGTTCTAACACCTCATTGTTACCTGTGTTTCCAGAGCCCTTTGAAAGCATAAATAAATGATAGCTGGCTGGTCTCCTTTCCCCAGGATTTTGTCAATGCTGAGCATGCTGACAGTTTTCCAAGACATGATTTGCCACTACAAATGCCAAGCGCTCCTGTCCTCTCCTATTTATAGAGATGCTTGATAATTCAAGGTGCCAACTCCTTCCAACAGAGACAGACTAATGCTGTCACAAGTCTGCAGGTCAGAGCTATGCTGTGGGCTTTTCAAAGAGCCCAAGCCTTGGCAGTGTAGAAGCCTCCTGCTCAGCAGGTAAGCCATTCAGATCCCCAAGATGCCAGGTACCCAGAGAGCTTGCAGAGGCCACAGGGTGACTCTGGTGGGGGCAGAACCCAGAGAAAGATTATTCCATTCCAACCCTGCCTGCCATTGCCTCTTTATACCCCCACCTCACTTTTTCTACACATATTTTCCAAAACATTTGAATTAACTGCTCTGATAGTCATTCCCTATCTCTGAACAGACTAAAAAACCAACAACTCTTCTTCGGTGGGTTAGAGAAGTGAGGACATGGGGCAAACCACTGCCCCCGAGTTTTGAAAGAAAGATAAGCAAACACAGAGAGGTAGGACTTACCAGAGGAGAGACGCCCTGGGAACCAGTGCTGGGCAGGAAAACTGGAACCATAATTGACAAATTGCTGGAGGCTCCGCGTGGACAAGTCCAGGAGCTAAAAACTCCAGGGTGATCCAATCATGGGAAACCCCCAGAACAATGAGATTTACCTCCCGGAGTTTGACCAGATTCCCCCTAGTAAATACCTGAGAACTACTCCCTCAAGCTTCCAGCAGGGGTAGAGGGAAAGGAACCATTTTTAAATACACCAGAGCATGCTTTCTCAACAAGGCCTACCCTCAGGTGAAACTAGTTAACCAGAGGTTAACCTGCTGGGGTATTTCAGAGCCTAATTGATCTGAGTTAGGGAAATACCCAACTCCAGCTGACTCTAACCATCTCATCCCACCTAAAAGAGAAAAAAAATAAGAAATACCTGTAAAGCTCACAATGGTGAGGCACACGTTCCTTAAAAGACTGAGAATTATAGGGCTGTAGAACACCCCCCACCCTTCCCCACATCTCACCAACACATTACTAAAGACCTATTTACAGCGGTCCCTTTTACCTGATACATCATGTCCAGCTATCAAGAAAAAATTACAAGTACACCAAAAGTAAAAAACAAAACACAAAGCAAAACAGAAACAAAAGACACCACAATTTAAATAGAGCAAGCATCAGAACCAGATGTAGGAGGGATGTCTGAATTATCAGATCAGGAATTTAGAACAACTACAATTAATGTGCTAAGGGCTCTAATGGATAAAGTAGACAGCATGCAGGAATAAATGGGCAATGTAGATAGAGAGATGAATATCCTAAGAAAGAACAAAAAATGCTAGAGATTAAAAAGCACTGTAACAGAAATGAAAAATGGCTTTGATGGGCTCATTAGCAGATTGGACGTGGCCGAGGAAAGAAAGAATCTCTGAGCTAAAGGATCTATCGATATAATCCTCAGAAACCAAAAACAACAGAGAACAAAGACTGGGAGGGTGGGTGGGGCCGGAAAGCAGAATATCCAAGGTCTATGGAACAACTACAAAAGGCATAATATATGCAAAATATGGATATCAGAAGAAGAAAAAGAGAAGGGAACAGAAGAAATATTGAAAGGACAATGATTTCCTAAATTAATATTAGACATCAAGCCACAGATCCAGGAACCTCTAATCCAGGAACTTCAGAGATCACCATAAATGCCCCCCAAAAGTACACCTGGGCATATAATTTTAAATTACAGAAAATCAGGGGCACCTGAGTGGTTCAGTTGAGCGTCTGACCCTTGATTTCAACCGAGGCCATGGTTTTACAGTCTTGAGATCAAGCCCCATGTCAGACTCTGTACTGAGTGTGGAGCCTGCTGGGGATTTTCTCTCTCCCTCTCCCTCTTCCCCCACCCACAACTAGCTCTCTCTCAAAAAAAAATTTTTAATAAAAATAAATAAATTACTAATAAATAAATAAAGGGCAGAAAATCAAACATAAAGAAAAATTTTGGGAAGAATCCAGAAGAAGAAATAATTACATCTGATTTCTTCTCAGAAACCATGCAAGCGAGTGAAGTGAAATATTTAAAGTGTTGAGAGAGAGAAAAAAAAAACCCACCATCCTAGAATTCTGTACTCTGAGAAATTATCCTTCAAAATTGAAGGAGGAATCATGACTCTCCAAACAAACAAAAATTGAGGGAATTTTTTGCCAGTAGATCTGCCTTGAAAGAAATGTTGAAAGAAATTCTTTAGAAAGAAGGAAAATGATATAGGTCAGAAATGTGGATCTATGTAAAGAGGAGCCCTGAAGAAGGAATAAGTGAAGGCAAAATAACAACTTCCATTTTTTTTAAATTCTTAATTGATGCAGCAGTTAATAGCAACAATACATTCAATTAGGTATACTTATGTATATAACTTATGTATATTTTATATGCTTGTGTATATCTATATATGCTTATGTATATACCTTGCGTATATTTATGTATGCTTATATGTAAGTAGAATGAATGACATCAGTGATACAAGGGGCAGAAGGAAGCAATTAAAGTTATTTTGTTACTATAAGGTGCTCACAGTACCCATGAAACGGCATGGTGTTATTTGAAAATGGACTTGGATTAGTTGTAAATGTATATTATAAACGCTAAGGCAACCACTGAAAAGGAAAGAAAGAAAGAAAGAAAAAAGAAAGAAAGAAAAGAAAAAGAGAGAAAGAAAAAAGAAAGAAAAGAGAAAGAAAGAAAGAAAGAAAGAAAGAAAGAAAGAAAGAAAGAAAGAAAGAGTGGCGACTGGGTGGCTCAGTCGGTTGAGCGTCTGACTTCAGCGTAGGTCATGATCTCACGGTTTGTGAGTTCGAGCCCCACGTCTGGGCTCTGTGCTGACACCTCAGAGCCTGGAGCCTGCTTCGGATTCTGTGTCTCCCTCTCTCTCTGCCCCTTCCCCGCTCATGCTCTGTCTCTCTGTCTCTCAAAAATGAATAAATGTTTAAAAAAATTAAAGAAAAAGAAGGAAGAAAGAAGAAAAAGTATAACTGATATGCTAAGAAAGGAAAGTGGGGTCATATGAAATGCTCATTTAATATTACATAAGGCAGAAAAGAACAGAAGACAAAAATAATAATGAAGAGCAAGGGCAACAAACAGAAAATAATAATGAATATGTTAGATATTAATCCAGATATATCAGTAATCACTTTGATTGTTAATAGTCAAAATGCATTGATTAAAGGGCAGAGATTGTCAGAGTGGATCAAAAAACAAGATCCGAGGTACATGATGGGTAGCTCAGTTAGTTACACATCCAACTCTTGATTTTGGCTCAGGTCATGATCTCACGGTTTGTGGGATGGAGCCCTGCATTGGGCTCTGTGCTGAAAGCAAAGAGCCTGCTTGTAATTCTCTCTCTCTCTCTCTCTCTCTCTCTCTCTGCCCCTCCCCCACTCACAAACACACACACACACACACACACACACACACACACACACACACTCTCTCTCTCTCTCTCTCTCTCAAAAATAAATAAACTTTAAAAAAAATCCTACTACATATTGTCTACAAGACACATATAGATTAAAAGTAAATGGATGGTGGGGGTGTCTGCGTGGCTCAGTCAGTTAAGCGTCAGACTTCAGCTCAGGTCATGATCACGGTTCATGGGTTTGAGCCCTATGTCGGGCTCTGTGCTGACACCACAGAGCCTGGAGCCTGCTCCCAATTCTGTGTTTCCCTTTCTCTCTGCCCCTCCCCACCTCGTGCCCTCTGTCAAAAATAAATAAGCATTAAAAAAATTTTTTTTAATAATAAAAAAAAGTAAATGAAGAAAAATATGCCATGCTAACACTAAGAAGAAAGGAAGTGTAGATTATCAGAAGAGTTTATAGCTGATCAAATGCATTTGAGAGAGAAGAAAGGAGCTGAGGTCAATTAAAGAATCAGAAATATATGGTAGGGCAAATAAGGGACAGAACTTTGCAAGGGAACACATTTAGAAAGTGGATATCTAGGCCTATGATAGCTTGAAATAAGTTACTGAGGTTATTCCCTAGATATTTTTGCCAGTTCTCAGCAACTTTCTGACCCAAAATACTCAAAATACTGTGTACATTCCCAGAGTGAATGAGTCCTACTCTCTGTTTAGGGAATGTAAAAATGTGAGATGCCGAATAGATCTGGCCTTGGGGATGTGTGTGAGTGAACTTTAGCAATCATAGGTGAACACCCACTTTCTCTTCAGTGTCCCCCCTGTCACCACTTGTCATGGCTGTCCTCAGCCAGGAGGCTGCTCCCGGGCCTCCTTCACAAGGAACCTGCTTTTATCTAGTGTTATATCCTCACATCATCTTACAATCCCAAAATGTCCACATTTTAACTGGGCACTGAACAACCTTCCAGACCCAACTGTCTCTAAGGTAGCTGAAGCATAGCAGGATGACTTATTTTCAATCGTGCGGTTTTCTGGAAGTCTCAAAATTCCAGGCACTATGGCAAATGAGAGTAAAGAAAACTATGTTTGGAAGGGAAAATGTCCCTTTATTGTTGGCACTCCAGTAGCCACAAGCACACCTACCACCCAGATCTTGGTTTCTAAATACCATTCTCCAACAAAGGGAACAAGAGCTCTTTGAAGAAGTAGTTGATTCTAGGTCTGGGCAAAAATAACACAAGATGATCCTGGACCATCTTGTGATGCCAGAAAGTAAGGAAGTACTCATAAAGGATGAGGACATCTTGAAGGAACCTAGCAACCAATCTAAAGGTGTTCTCAATGGCCAAGGCTGAGCAATAAAATAAATAACAATACTTAATTGCGATCCATAGAATAAAGTAAACAAGCATGAGTCTATTATGACATTTAAAAATAATTGAACAAATAAGTACATTGCCAATAAGGCATAGCTCTTCCTCACAAAAAATTTGTAATTATTAAGTGTAGAAGGAAAGAAGGAAATATAAAATCACCATTAGAATTCCACATTCCAGGTAATGGGGTACCTGGGTGACTTCGGTGGTTAAGCGTCTGCCCCTTGATTTTGGCTCAGGTCATGATCTCATGGTTCATGGGATTGAGCCCCACGTTGGGTTCTGCGCCGATAGCATGGAGCCTGCTTGGGATTCTATCTCTCCCTTTCTCCCCCTGCCACTCCCCTGCTCATGCTCTCTCTCTCCCTCTCTCTCTGGCCCTCCCCGCCTCGTGCATGCTCTCTCCGTCTCCCTCTTTCTCTCTCTCAAATTAAAGAAACGTGAAAAAAGAAAAATTCCACAGCAATAATTACCGTGGGCATAATAATCCACCAAAAGCTATTAAGATTAGTGGTCAAGAGTTTGAGGAAATGCAGAATATTTGTATAATCTAAAAGTATCTCCCCCAAGATATGTATTAATTGTAAGAAGAGACACAGTAACTTTATAGTTAATCCTTTCACACCTACCTTAACTCAGTGACAGAGGAAACAGCACCAGTAATAAGAACTACTGACATCATGTACCCCCTGGTATCAGATTAGGACCCCACACTTATGACCTCATTTAACCCTAACTCCCTCTTTAAAGGCCCTCTCTCCAAATTCAGACACATTGGAGGTTAAGGGTTCAACATATGAATTTGCAAGGGGGAACAATTCATCTATAGCACTTGAGAACCACAATGTAATCATGAAAAAATATTAGGCAAACCCAAAGCATCCAAAACAACTTATAAGTACCCTTCAAAAGTGTCAAGGTCTTGAAAAACAAAGAAAGCCGAAGGAACCACCATAGGCTGAAGAATCCTGGAGACATGACAGTTAAATGCAACATGGGTCTGGGATTGAATCCTCTAATAGAAAAAGGACATGAATGGGGAAATGGACTAAATCCGAATAGAGTCTGGAGTTGAGTTACTATTATTGTATCCATGTGAATTTCTTGGCTTTAATTATTGTACTACGGGTTATATAAGATGTTAACATTAGGGCAGCTGGGTGAAGGGTGTACTGAAATGCTCTGTGCTGTTTTACAACTTTCCTCTAAAACTATTTCAAAATAAAACGTTTTTGAAAAATATCCCGGGGCGCCTGGGTGGCTCAGTCGGTTAAGCAGCCGACTTCGGCTCAGGTCATGATCTCGCGGTCCGTGAGTTCGAGCCCCGCGTCGGGCTCTGTGCTGACAGCTCAGAGCCTGGAGCCTGTTTCAGATTCTGTGTCTCCCTCTCTCTCTCTGACCCTCCCCCGTTCATGCTCTGTCTCTCTCTGTCTCAAAAATAAATAAACGTTAAAAAATTTTTTTTTAAATATCCCTTCTCATCACCCTCCTTGTAATGTGGTGGGAGTAGAGAAATAGATCCTTGAACGTGTTCTCTTTTTTGCGGGCACAGGGTGGGGAGACTTTGCAGAAGGGAATACCTGCACAATCTCCCCCCGCCCACCCTCCAGGAAGTGAGAGAGAGCAGGAGGCGGGAAGATTGAAAGTGAAAGATTTTTACAAGCTGGTTTTGTGGAGACAGATGCGGAGCACAGATGCAAGGGGAGAGACAGGAGTTGGCCCCCTTCCAGGTGTCCAGCTCAGAGACCGATCACGCACCTTTATTTTAAGACCGTCAGCTGTTTGTGTCCACAAAAGAGAAAGGGAGGACCCTGCGTCCACACCAACAGCCCAATGGACATCCACCGCTGGCTGCTCTCCCCCCCAGCTAGTTGATTCTGTGGCTCTGAGAGCTTCGAGGCTAATTATTGTAGGGATTAGCACTTGGCAGTCTGCACAGCCCAGATAATTCCTTTTATTTTGGACGGTCCACAATAAAGTGGATGGCCAGCCCCTCACCCACCTCCCACTCTCTCAGCCATCTTTTAGCTTCGTGATTCTAAGCATTTTTGTTCTTGTTCATTTTACAATGGCTTTTTTTTTTCCTGAGTGCCTACCTTGTTTAAGGCATAAACAAGCGCCAGAAGATAGAAAATAACTTCTTAGATAAGAATAGAGTGCTAACACATACTAGGCTTTCAATAAAGAATAGACTGGAACGCCCTCTGTGGATTCCACCCAGAGTTTTTCTATACTTAGATTGTGGTATTTCTGGCCATAATCTCTCCTATGCACAGTGCCCAGAATATAATATAAATTCCTGGGCAGAGGTGTAGCTGCAAAAGTTTCTAAAGATTTTTTTTTTTTTAGAGAGAGAGAAAATGGGGGAGGGGCAGAGGGAGGGAGAGAGAGAATCCCACGCAGGCTCCATACTCAGCACACAGCCCGATTCGGCCTTGATCTCACAACTCTGGGATCATGACCTGAACGGAAATCAAGAGTCCGACGCTGAACTGACTGAGCCACCCAAATGTCCCCATGGTGCATCTTGCATAGAAGAGTCACTCCGTTAAAGAGCACATCTTTGAGCTTGGTTCCGGAAGATGGCGGCGTAGGAGGACGCGGGGCTCACAGAGCGTCCTGCCGATCACTTAGATTCCACCTACACCTGCCTAAAGAACCCAGAAAACCACCAGAGGATTAGCAGAAGGGAGTCTCCGGAGTCAAGCGCAGACCAGAGGCCCACGGAAGAGGGTAGGAAGGGCGGCGAGGCGGTGCGCGCTCCACGGACTGGCGGGAGGGAGCCGGGGCGGAGGGGCGGCTCGCCGGCCAAGCAGAGCCCCCGAGTCTGGCTGGCAAAAGCGGAGGGGCCGGACGGACTGTGTTCCGACAGCAAGCGCGACTTAGCGTCTGGGAGGTCAGAAGTTAACAGCTCTGCTCAGAAAGCGGGAAGGCTGGAGGACAAAGGGAGGGAGAGCTGCTGAGCCCCCGGACGGCAGAGCTCAGCTTGGCGGGGAACAAAGGCGCTCACCAGCGCCATCTCCCCCGCCCATCCCCCAGCCAAAATCCCAAAGGGAACCAGTTCCTGCCAGGGAACTTGCTCGCTCCGCGCAAACACCCAACTCTGTGCTTCTGCGGAGCCAAACCTCCGGCAGCGGATCTGACTCCCTCCCGCTGCCACAGGGCTCCTCCTGAAGTGGATCACCTAAGGAGAAGCGAGCTAAGCCTGCCCCTCCAGCCCCCGTGCACCTTGCCTACCCACCCCAGCTAATACGCCAGATCCCCAGCAACACAAGCCTGGCAGTGTGCAAGTAGCCCAGACGGGACACGCCACCCCACAGTGAATCCCGCCCCTAGGAGAGGGGAAGAGAAGGCACACACCAGTCTGACTGTGGCCCCAGCAGTGGGCTGGGGGCAGACATCGGGTCGGACTGCGGCCCCGCCCACTAACTCCAGTTATACACCACAGCACAGGGGAAGGGCACTGCAGGTCCTCACCACGCCAGGGACTCTCCAAAATGACCAAACGGAAGAATTCCCCTCAGAAGAATCTCCAGGAAATAACAACAGCTAATGAACTGATCAAAAAGGATTTAAATAATATAACAGAAAGTGAATTTAGAATAATAGTCATAAAATTAATCGCTGGGCTTGAAAACAGTATACAGGACAGCAGAGAATCTCTTGCCACAAAGATCGAGGGACTAAGGAACAGTCACGAGGAGTTGAAAAACGCTTTAAATGAATTGCAAAACAAAATGGAATCCACGATGGCTCGGCTTGAAGAGGCAGAGGAGAGAATAGGTGAACTAGAAGATAAAGTTATGGAGAAAGAGGAAGCTGAAAGAAAGAGAGATAAGAAAATCCAGGAGTATGAGGGGAAAATTAGAGAACTAAGTGATACACTAAAAAAAAATAATATACGCATAATTGGTATCCCAGAGGAGGAAGAGAGAGGGAAGGGTGCTGAAGGGGTACTTGAACAAATTATAGCTGAGAACTTCCCTGAACTGGGGAAGGAAAAAGGCATTGAAATCCAAGAGGCACAGAGAACTCCCTTCAGACGTAACTTGAATCGATCTTCTGCACGACATATCATAGTGAAACTGGCAAAATACAAGGATAAAGAGAAAATTCTGAAAGCAGCAAGGGATAAACGTGCCCTCACATATAAAGGGAGACCTATAAGACTCGTGACTGATCTCTCCTTTGAAACTTGGCAGGCCAGAAAGGTTTGGCACGATATCTACAGTGTGCTAAACAGAAAAAATATGCAGCCGAGAATCCTTTATCCAGCAAGTTTGTCATTTAGAATAGAAGGAGAGATAAAGGTCTTCCCAAACAAACAAAAACTGAAGGAATTTGTCACCACGAAACCAGCCCTACAAGAGATCCTAAGGGGGATCCTGTGAGACAAAGTACCAGAGACATCACTACAAGCATAAAACATACAGACATCACAATGACTCTAAACCCATATCTTTCTATAATAACACTGAATGTAAATGGATTAAATGCGCCAACTAAAAGACATAGGGTATCAGAATGGATAAAAAAACAAGACCCATCTATTTGCTGTCTACAAGAGACTCATTTTAGATCTGAGGACACCTTTAGATTGAGAGTGAGGGGATGGAGAACTATTTATCATGCTCCTGGAAGCCAAAAGAAAGCTGGAGTAGCCATACTTATATCAGACAAACTAGACTTTAAATTAAAGGCTGTAACAAGAGATGAAGAAGGGCATTATATAATAATCACAGGGTCTATCCACCAGGAAGAGCTAACTATTATAAATGTCTATGCGCCAAATACCCGAGCCCCCAGATATATAAAACAATTACTCATAAACATAAGCAACCTTATTGATAAGAATGTGGTCATTGCAGGGGACTTTAACACCCCACTTACAGAAATGGATAGATCATCTAGACACACAGTCAATAAAGAAACAAGGGCCCTGAATGATACATTGGATCAGATGGACTTGACAGATATATTTAGAACTCTGCATCCCAAAGCAACAGAATATACTTTCTTCTCGAGTGCACATGGAACATTCTCCAAGATAGATCATATACTGGGTCACAAAACAGCCCTTCATAAGTTTACAAGAATTGAAATTATACCATGCATACTTTCAGACCACAATGCTATGAAGCTTGAAATCAACCACAGGAAAAAGTCTGGAAAACCTCCAAAAGCATGGAGGTTAAAAAACACCCTACTAACGAATGAGTGGGTCAACCAGGCAATTAGAGAAGAAATTAAAACATATTTGGAAACAAACGAAAATGAAAATACAACAATCCAAACGCTTTGGGATGCAGCGAAGGCAGTCCTGAGAGGAAAATACATTGCAATCCAGGCCTATCTCAAGAAACAAGAAAAATCCCAAATACAAAATCTAACAGCACACCTAAAGGAAATAGAAGCAGAACAGCAAAGGCAGCCTAAACCCAGCAGAAGAAGAGAAATAATAAAGATCAGAGCAGAAATAAACAATATAGAATCTAAAAAAACGGTAGAGCAGATCAACGAAACCAAGAGTTGGTTTTTTGAAAAAATAAACAAAATTGACAAACCTCTAGCCAGGCTTCTCAAAAAGAAAAGGGAGATGACCCAAATAGATAAAATCATGAATGAAAATGGAATGATTACAACCAATCCCTCAGCGATACAAGCAATTATCAGGGAATACTATGAAAAATTATATGCCAGCAAATTGGACAACCTGGAAGAAATGGACAAATTCCTAAACACCCACACTCTTCCAAAACTCAATCAGGAGGAAATAGAAAGCTTGAACAGACCCATAACCAGCGAAGAAATTGAATCGGTTATCAAAAATCTCCCAACAAATAAGAGTCCAGGACCAGATGGCTTCCCAGGGGAGTTCTACCAGACATTTAAAGCAGAGATAATACCTATCCTTCTCAAGCTATTCCAAGAAATAGAAAGGGAAGGAAAACTTCCAGACTCATTCTATGAAGCCAGTATTACTTTGATTCCTAAACCAGACAGAGACCCAGTAAAAAAAGAGAACTACAGGCCAATATCCCTGATGAATATGGATGCAAAAATTCTTAATAAGATACTAGCAAATCGAATTCAACAGCATATAAAAAGAATTATCCACCATGATCAAGTGGGATTCATTCCTGGGATGCAGGGCTGGTTCAACATTCGCAAATCGATCAACGTGATACATCACATTAACAAAAAAAAAGAGAAGAACCATATGATCCTGTCAATCGATGCAGAAAAGGCCTTTGACAAAATCCAGCACCCTTTCTTAATAAAAACCCTTGAGAAAGTCGGGATAGAAGGAACATACTTAAAGATCATAAAGGCCATTTATGAAAAGCCCACAGCTAACATCATCCTCAACGGGGAAAAACTGAGAGCTTTTTCCCTGAGATCAGGAACACGACAGGGATGCCCACTGTCACCGCTGCTGTTTAATATAGTGCTGGAAGTTCTAGCATCAGCAATCAGACAACAAAAGGAAATCAAAGGCATCAAAATTGGCAAAAATGAAGTCAAGCTTTCGCTTTTTGCAGATGACATGATATTATACATGGAAAATCCGATAGACTCCACCAAAAGTCTGCTAGAACTGATACATGAATTCAGCAAAGTTGCAGGATACAAAATCAATGTGCAGAAATCAGTTGCATTCTTATACACTAACAATGAAGCAACAGAAAGACAAATGAAGAAACTGATCCCATTCACAATTGCACCAAGAAGCATAAAATACCTAGGAATAAATCTAACCAAAGATGTAAAAGATCTGTATGCTGAAAACTATAGAAAGCTTATGCAGGTAATTGAAGAAGATATAAAGAAATGGAAAGACATTCCCTGCTCATGGATTGGAAGAATAAATATTGTCAAAATGTCAATACTACCCAAAGCTATCTACACATTCAATGCAATCCCAATCAAAATTGCACCAGCATTCTTCTCGAAACTAGAACAAGCAATCCTAAAATTCATATGGAACCACAAAAGGCCCCGAATAGCCAAAGTAATTTTGAAGAAGAAGACCAAAGCAGGAGGCATCACAATCCCAGACTTTAGCCTCTACTACAAAGCTGTCATCATCAAGACAGCATGGTATTGGCATAAAAACAGACACATAGACCAATGGAATAGAATAGAAACCCCAGAACTAGACCCACAAACGTATGGCCAACTCATCTTTGACAAAGCAGGAAAGAACATCCAATGGAAAAAAGACAGTCTCTTTAACAAATGGTGCTGGGAGAACTGGACAGCAACATGCAGAAGGTTGAAACTAGACCACTTTCTCACACCATTCACAAAAATAAACTCAAAATGGATAAAGGACCTGAATGTGAGACAGGAAACCATCAAAACCTTAGAGGAGAAAGCAGGAAAAGACCTCTCTGACCTCAGCCGTAGCAATCTTTTACTCGGCACATCCCCAAAGGCAAGGGAATTAAAAGCAAAAGTGAATTACTGGGACCTTATGAAGATAAAAAGCTTCTGCACAGCAAAGGAAACAACCAACAAAACTAAAAGGCAACCAACGGAATGGGAAAAGATATTTGCAAATGACACATCGGACAAAGGGCTAGTATCCAAAATCTATAAAGAGCTCATCAAACTCCACACCCGAAAAACAAATAACCCAGTGAAGAAATGGGCAGAAAACATGAATAGACACTTCTCTAAAGAAGACATCCGGATGGCCAACAGGCACATGAAAAGATGTTCAACGTCGCTCCTTATCAGGGAAATACAAATCAAAACCACACTCAGATACCACCTCACGCCAGTCAGAGTGGCCAAAATGAAGAAATCAGGAGACTATAGATGCTGGAGAGGATGTGGAGAAACAGGAACCCTCTTGCACTGTTGGTGGGAATGCAAATTGGTGCAGCCGCTCTGGAAAGCAGTGTGGAGGTTCCTCAGAAAATTAAAAATAGACCTACCCTATGACCCAGCAATAGCACTGCTAGGAATTTATCCAAGGGATACAGGAGTACTGATGCATAGGGGCACCTGTACCCCAATGTTTATAGCGGCACTCTCAACAATAGCCAAATTATGGAAAGAGCCTAAATGTCCATCAACTGATGAATGGATAAAGAAATTGTGGTTTATATACACAATGGAATACTACGTGGCAATGAGAAAAAATGAAATATGGCCTTTTGTAGCAACATGGATGGAACTGGAGAGTGTGATGCTAAGTGAAATAAGCCATACAGAGAAAGACAGATACAATATGGTTTCACTCTTATGTGGATCCTGAGAAACATAACAGAAACCCATGGGGGAGGGGAAGGAAAAAAAAAAAAAAAAGAGGTTAGAGTGGGAGAGAGCCAAAGCATAAGAGACTGTTAAAAACTGAGAACAAACTGAGGGTTGATGGGGGGTGGGAGGGAGGGCAGGGTGGGTGATGGGTATTGAGGAGGGCACCTTTTGGGATGAGCACTGGGTGTTGTATGGAAACCAATTTGACAGTAAATTTCATATATTAAAAAATAAAAAAAAATTAAAAAAAAATTAAAAAAAAATAAATAAAAATAAATAAATAAATAAACGTTAAAAAAATTAAAAAAATAAAAAAAAAAAAAAAGAGCACATCTTTAGGAGCTTTAACCCAGTATGCTCCCCTTCCCTTCCTATTCCTCAATTCTGTTCCAGCCTTACTGTGGGACTTTGGGCAAGTCTTTTCAATTCTCTGGACTCCTGATTACCTGCCTATGATACGGGGATAATAATCCCATCTTGCCCACTTGGAAGGGTCAATTACACAAGGGTCAACACAATCAAAGATGAATATATAATACATCACAATCAGCAAAGGGAAGCCAGAGAACTCTTACCATGATGAGCACTGAGTAATATATAGAATTATTGAATCATTATATTGTACACCTGAAATTAATATAATACTGTATGTTAATTATACTCCAATTAAAAAAAAGTTTTCTAAAATTTCTAGGACTCTATAGAGAGACCCCACCTTTGACCATAATGCATAATGCAATTATGAAATCAGCTACAGAAATGATAGTTGAAATTTGTTTTAAACTAACATGCTCATAAATAAGTCATGGGTTAGAGAAAGTTTCATTAAAATAATGAATTTAAAAAAAAAGATATAAATCCACAAAATCTAATTCCTAAGCTGCAGTGAGGAAAACTGAGAAGCAGCCTTTTTTTTTTTTTTACCCCCTTCAGGACTCCTAAAGATTTGGACATTATAGGAACCAGGAAGCTCTGGAAGGAAAGATGGAGGAAAGTCTGGAAATAGGAAGACTGCTGGAAATCAGTGTAGGAGGCACTTAGACCTCAAGGTGCCTTCCCCTCAGCACAGCCCCACAACAGCCCCATTCCCATTCCTCTCCCTAGGCAGCTTGGATGCACCTTTTCTGGAAAGAGCAGGGCGGGGGTCTCTGGTCAAAGTCACACCAGGCCATGGCTCAAGTTTCTAAACATACTTAAAAGAACAGGTGCAGCGGGAACTTATCGTGAGTATTCACACCCTTTCCTCCCAGTCTTCTTCCCAAACTTTCTCTTGGAACCAGCAGCCAGGTGTGTATGCTTCGGGCAAGACCTTCGAAGAAGCTTCGCGACAGACTCTCAGGATTCTGAAATCCAGGGTTCCCCACGACCTGGCTTAGCCAGAACTCCTTACAGTCAGTCAACCTTACCAACAGGCTCAGGGCTTCCAGCCACCGTTTTTTCCCCTTTGTGGTAAAACTATATATTACGTGACATATACCATTTTAGTCATGTTTAATTTTACAGCTCAGCAGCATTAAGTACCTTCCCGATGTTGTGCAGCCGTCACCACCCCATCTATTTCCACAACTTTTCATCACCCCAAACAAACTCTTTACCCTTTAAGCACTAACTCCCATTCCACCTCCCTCTAGCCTCCGGTAAACTCTATTCTACGTCGTCTCTCTAAGAATTTGCCTATTCTAGATATTTCATATAAGGGGAATCAGGTAACCGCTGTTCTTTTGTGTTTGGCTCATTTCACTCAGTGTAACATTCTCAAGATTCATCCACGTTGTGACATGTATCAGAATTGCGTTCCTTTTATAGCCGACTAATATCCCCTTGTATGGATATACCACATCTTACCCATTTCTCTGTGGACAGGCTCTGAGGTTGTTTCCACCTTTTGGTATTCTAATCATTTTTAATCTCTTGTCATCATAAAGTGACAAGTCAAGGATCCCCGGACATTTGAGAAAAGCATGTATGATGAAAGACAGAAAACACGAACAGGAAAAAACAACAACTGTTTTTTCAACTTAGAGGAGACGAAGACTATGCAGAGAGAAGACAACAACGCATAACAAAAAATAACGTATATCCTAAGAAAGATGAAAAGAAGATATAGCATCTATAAAATAATAAAATAAGAATAGTGTGCTCTAAACGTAAAACCTTCGGAGAACAAAGAACTCAGTAAATAAATGTCTGAGAGCAGAAATAAAAGCTCAATAAATACATGTGTAAAAAGCTAAGGAAATCACTCAGAAAATGAAAATGAGGACAAAGATAATAAAGGAACGTGGAGAGCTAGCGCCTGAACAAACGGAGGCTCTCTGGATGAGAGAGAAAACAGAAAGTAATAAAATATAAAGCAATAATAAAATACTAAATAATAGGGGCGCCTGGGTGGCTCAGTCGGTTAAGCGACCGACTTCGGCTCAGGTCATGATCTCGCGGTCCGTGAGTTCGAGCCCCGCGTCGGGCTCTGTGCTGACAGCTCAGAGCCTGGAGCCTGTTTCAGATTCTGTGTCTCCCTCTCTCTCTCTGACCCTCCCCCGTTCATGCTCTGTCTCTCTCTGTCTCAAAAATAAATAAATGTTAAAAAAAAAATTAAAAAAAAATACTAAATAATAACATGATAGAAAATGAACTATTATTATCACACTCAAAATTTCCCAGAACCCCTGCACACTGTTGTTGGTGACGCGGTTTGGAGGGTTGGGACTCAGAGCCAATGGCCAAGAAAGAATTTTTGAGACGTCTTTGGTGCAAAAAAGTGGTTTTATTAAAGCACGGGGACAGGACCTGTGGGCAGGAAGAGCTGCCCCGGGTTTGTGAGGAGTGACTGATTATACGCTTGGGAGTTGGGGGAGGTAAAGTCCAGCAGAAGTTTCCAAAGGGCCATTCATATGCTAAGAAGACTCATAGGACCCTGGAGGCCTATTTATTGCCAAGCTAAGGTTGTTTTTCCCTGTAGCAAAGCACGAACATTAAGACTGTTGGGAGTTCTTGAGAGACTCTGCCCATCGAAAGTATCTGTCCATGGGCTGGGTGTTAGAAGGGAATTTAATTTTATCTACATTTTCTTCTGCCTTTGTTTCCCACATCAGTGGCATTGAAAACTGGTTCAGCCGCTACGGAGAAAGGTATGGAATCTCCTCAAGAAGTAAAAAATAGAACTACCCTGCGGTCCAGCAATCCTGCTTCTGGGTACATCTCCAAAGGAGATGAAGACAGGTCACACGAGAGACATAGGGGCTCCCATGTCCATTGCCCCACTGTTCATAATAGCCAAGATCTATAAACAACCGAAGCGTCCGTCAATGGCAGAATGGGTAAAGAAGATGTGGTGTATATATACAGTGAATACTTTTCAGCCTTGAGACAAAGGGAAATGGTGCCATTTGCAACAACATGGATGAAACCTGAGGATGCTATGCCGAGTGAGGTAAGTTAGAGAAAGATATATACTGCATGGTATCACTTATATGTGGAATCTTTAAAAAAAAAAAATTGTAGGGGCACTTGGGTAGCTCAGGCAGTTAAGCGTCCGACTTCAACTCGGTCGTGATCTCACAGTTTGTGAGTTCGAGCTCCACGTCGGGCTCTGTGCTGATGGCTTGGAGCCTGGAGCCCGCTTCGGATTCTGTGTCTCCTTCTCTCTCTGCCCCTCCACCGCTCACGCTCTGTCTCTGTCTCTCTCTCTCTCAAAAATAAATAAACAGTAAAAAAAAATTGTTTTCAACTGTAAAACCAGAGAGTAAAATGGTGGCTACCCGGGGCTGAGGGGTGGGCGGTTGGGAACGATGTTTAAGGGTACAAGTCTGCAACTAATAGATGAATTAAGTCCTGTAGACCTAATGCACGGTACAGCAATTATAGACAACAAAACTGTATTATAATCGTTAAATTTGCTAAGAGATCAGATCTTAATTGTTCCCCCCAGAAATGATAATTATGTGATGTCACGAGATGTTCGCTACCACTTACAATGGCAATCATATTGCAATATAGATGCGTCAAATCATGCTGTATGCCTTAAACTTACACCCAGTGTTATAGGTCAAATAGATCTCCATTTAAAAACAAGAAAAGAAACTTTCCCAGAGCTAATACACACAAGAAAAGGCCCACCGTGTTTCCAGCACACGGGATGAAAATTGGCCCACACCAACACACATCATCATGGAACTTCGGAGCTCTGAGGACTAACTGTAGACCCTACCAGCCAATGTGGGGAACAAAGGCAGAAGGAAATGTAGATAAAATCACTGTTTCCTTGTAACCTTCAGCCCATTGACAAATACTTGAGGCAGGCCCAGTATAACAATCTTCCAGAAACTCCCAACTGTTTTAATGTGAGTGTTCTGCTAGAGGGAAAAACAATATTAGCTTGGCAATAGGTAGGCCTCGAGGATCCTAGGAGCCTTTTTGCGCCTATGAAAATCCTTTTGGAAACTTCCCCTTGTCTTTACCTCCCCCAACTCCCAAGCGTATAATCAACTGCTCTTCACAATCCCAGTGCAGCTCTTCCTGCCCGGGGTCCTGTCCCCGTGCTTTAGTAAAACCACCTCTTTGCACCGAAACGTCTCAAGAATTCTTTCTTGGCCATTGGCTCCGAACCCCAACATTTCCATATCACAAGCTTCCAGAGAGGAAAACAAAATCATTTATGAAGGGTCTAAAATCAGGGTGACTTCTGACTTGTCCCAAGCACTCGGGAAGCTAGAAGACAATGGAGTAATATCTTCAAAATGCTTAGGGACAAAGATTTCTGACCTAGAAGTCTTCGTTATTAAAAGCAGTTGCAGCCCATGCAACCAGATATGAGATTTCATCGTGGCAGCGTTTCCCCAAAACTTCATAAATTCATGCACTGCCTTCATGACTTTGACCTTAACCACAAATGACCTATATTATTTTTTATTAATTTTTTTCTTACATTGAGTCTTTTTTTTAACTTAAAAATTTATGGAAAACCAGTTTTCACTTGTGATAAATACAAAGTAACTATGGAAATAAATACAATCAAAGCAATGATTTAAAATTCCGACTGGCTCCCCAGTTGGCTTCCCCATGGCTCAGCCTGGTGCCCTCTCTGCCTGAGAAGGGAAAATTAGCAACAGTGCGAGAGGTGCTAAAGACCTACATGCCTGATAAGTCTTCGGATGTAACCAAAAGGATCGAAAGAGATTTGAAAGGACTGATTGTCTGAGTGACTGTGTTCTATAATGCCACCTCAGGGCTCCTCCTACACCCCCACACCCCCAACCATTCCACCAGCATCTCGTCTTGGAAATGTTGCACTGTAAGTACCCCCAGGCCACCTCCCACTCGCTGGCGAGTCTCAGAGCTGACAAGGTGGCCTGTGTCTCTGTATAGAAAAGCGTTAAGGGCCTGGAGCCTCCATCAGGCTCAACAGCTAAGGTCAGACAAGAACACTAACCCCTGTTTTGGTCTTTAACACCTGTCTGCCTCTGCTCTTCAAAGCTCAGAAACCGAAGGGGGCCTTCCTGCAAAAGGGCAGATTTCATTTGTGAGCCCAAAGCAGGGCTTTCACTAACCCCCCACTCGTATTTCCAAGTTTATTTAAATCATCTCAATTTGCCATTTCACAGGGTGGCCTCTACAGGCCATCTTCCCAGCAAGGTTGGGCTATGTGTGAATGGCGGCTTCCTGGCCTTCTACAAGCCTTGGCAACACTGTGCTCCTCTGCATTAACACAACCGCAGAGGCTAGTCTCTGGCGACATCTAGACTTGCTGGTCCTGGAGATGGGCTGCTTCGTAACCACAGGTGGCACGTGTGCTCAGCACACTCTCTGGCAAGGCTAAGCCGGGTCTCAGACTCCAAGACCCCGTGGTCTGCACCGTCTGCTGTCCATGACCCGCTCCGGCCGGGAGACAAGTAGAAGCCAGGTCCAGTAGTCAAGAGACCAAGCAGAAGTTCCAGCAGTTGTGGTTACGTTAAGTCAACAAGAAACCGAAAAACTTCTTCCGGGTCTGACTTAACAATAACCACCCCAGCTAAAGACTATAACTTGGAAACCCATGTGGAGTGACCCCTACAGCTCCCTTGCAATCTGGATTTTTTTTTTCCTGAAAATGTTAGAGCACCGTGGAGTTCCTCCTTAGCCATCTCTCACTTTTTCCATTTACCCTCTCGCCCTTGTCATATCGTCCAGCTTCACGGTTCAAATAAGATCTACATGCGGATGCCTCCCAAACGTGTATCTGCAAACCGGAACCACTCACCTGACATCCAGATGTGCATATTCACATGCCTTCTCAACACTCCATTTAGAACATTTATGGGCATCTCAAACACAACATATCCCAAACTGAGCTCCTGGTGTTCTCCCAAAGAACTGTGCCTCCTCTGGGCTTCCCATCTCAATAAATGGCCACCGCATGGTGCCATTCGCTCTGGCCAAATACCTTTCAGTTAGCTTTGACTTTGTTTCCCTCTCACACTCCCTCCACCACCTGACCCAGCAGCAAACCTTACTAGATCTACGTCCAAAATATATCCAGAGTGTGACCGCTTCTTACCACCTGCACTGCTCCCACCCTGGTCCCCGTGGTTATGGCAGCAGCCTCTGCTGCTGCCCTAACCCCAGTCTATTTCAATGCAGGGTCTGTAAGTCAGACCACACCACTCCTGTGACTTCCATCTCCCCCCAGAAGGAGAAGACAAAGTCTTCACTATGACCTGCAAGGCCGTACAATCTGCCCTGTTACCTCTATCACTTCTCCTTTCCCTGTCCTCCTGTCCACTTGGTTCCAGCCACACCGGCTTCCTTACTGTTTGTGAAATAAACCAGGTATATTTTCACCTCAGGGCCTTTGCACCTGCTGTTCCTTTGGCCTAGAACACGTTTTCCCCAGATAGTCACATGTTGCCTCCCTCACCTCCTTCAAGTGTTTATTCAAAAGTGACACATCAGTAAGGCTTTCCCTTGCCACCTGCTATGAGCTGGATTGTGCATCCTCCCCTCCCCCCTGAAAATTCATACGCTGAAGTCCTAACCCCCCAGTAGCGCAGAATGTGACTGCACTCAGAGACAGGGTCTTTAAAGAGGTAATTAAGTTTAAATGAGGTCATTTAATCCAATAGGACTAGCAAGCCTGGAAGAGGAAGAGTTTAGCACAGAGAAGACACAGGGAGAAGGGCCCCAGCTATAAGTGGGGAGAGAGGCCTCAAAAGAAACCACCCTGACACCTTGACCTCAGACTGCTAACCTCCAGCATTGTGAGGAAATAAATTTCTGCTATTTAAGCCACCCAGTTAATGATACTTTATTATAGTAACCAAAGCAGACTAATACATCAGCCCATCTACAAGGGTCCAACACTTCATATTCCTCTTCCCTGTTTTTCTCCCTAGCATTTGCCACTATTAAACATGCTATAGGGGCACTTGGGCAGCTCAGTCGGTTAAGTGTCTGACTCTTGGTTTTGGCTCAGGTCGTGATCTCCTGGTTCATGAGACAGAGCCCCACGTCGAGTTCTGTGCTGACGGCGTGGAGCCTGATTGAGATTCTCTCTCTGTCTCTCTCTCTCTCTGCTCCTCCCTGGCTAGTGCATGCTCTCTCTCCCTCTCTCTCAAAATCAGTAAATAAACATTTTTTAAAAAACATGCTATAGAGTTTTCTTATTCCATTTATTATCTGTTTGTGCAGTACAATGGGGTATCTCCAGGAAGGTGGAGATTTTTATCTGTTTCCACCACTGTATCCCCAGAACTAGAATGGAGTCTGGCACATAGTGGGCACTCTGTAATCGTTAGCTGAATGAGTGAATTTTTACTGCTCCCTGAACCCTGTGAATGTGAGCTTATGTTTGCATGCAGATGCATATGTGGGTGGGGAAGGCTGGGCCATCTTGAGGGTGGTGCCATGGCTACGCATGCTGCGAGGTTTGATGAGCACCCACTTTCTAGAAGACGGGCACTTTAAATTAAACATGTTTTAATATTTTCTTAATGTTTATTTATTATTTTCAGAAAGAGAGACAGAGACAGAGCATGAGTGGGGCAGGGACAGAAAGAGAGAGGGAGACACAGAATATGAAGTAGGCTCTAGGCTCCAGGCTCTGAGCCCAGCACGGGTCTCAAACTCATGGACCCTGATATCGTGACCTGAGCCAAAGTCGGATGCTTAACCAACTGAGCCACCCAGCATCCCTTCAATTAAACACTGAAGTAGAAGGTGGCTCCAGTTTGGTGAGGAAGGTGAGACAGTATATCAAATAATTATTGACATAGACACAAATAGTCTGGTCTCTGGTTCTGATGGGAACAGAAAACCTTGCTTCAGAGGTTGCTATAGTGTGCCATACAATGGGCTGTGTTCTGGACTTTTTCTCATCCCCCCCAGTTACTTAGTGAAGTAAATATTATTCTTATTATTCCCTTTCCCTTTACACAGGAGGATCCAGGCTCAGAGAGGAAGGTTAAGTAGCTTGATCAAGGTCACATATCTACAAAATGGCCAAGTACTAAACTGGAGTCCATTTGGTGTCAAAGTCTGTGCTCTTAACCACTATTCCAGAAGGATGTAGCTGACTCTTTGGGGTCTTACATCAATCTGGGGTAGTCAACCCATTGGGCTCCCCTTGGGTATTCTGCTCTGATGGACACTTTTGCCCTTCCCCACCCAACAAGGAGAAGATCCAGCTGAACTTCAACTCCAGGAACACAGCCTCTCCTACTCACCAGCCTTCACACTATGGGCTCCTGAGCTGGTTGAGCAGCACTGTTGCTGCCAGTCCTCATCCACCAGCAGGCAAAGGCCAGTGAGCTCTGGCACCAAAGTCTAGAATAACCATCTCATCCCAAGAGTATGCTAGTGCTCAAAGCCAACACCCGGCCCCAGTGGAGACTGACCAAGGTCAGGAGCAGATGCATTCATAGGATTTCACAGTGGTTTTGGACCAGGAGGAGGCCCCCAAGTTATCTTGAAACAATCTTCGGTGGTACCTGTGGCTAAATCCAAGTGTCACAGTGGAGAGTGCCAGTCATTAAAATGTGTCTGGCTTTTCAGAGCTAGTGAGGTCTGTTGTTTGACACCTTCTGTGTGTTGGTCAGCAGTGAAATGAGTCGTGACTGGGTACAGGAAGTGATGCAGGAGCCCCAGATATATATGTAATCTCTGTTGACTCCTAAAATTTTAAGTGAAACTAATGTCTAATGGGGGCCTATTATATGCCAGGCACTTTATCAGTATACTTCATCTCCATAATCTGGGAGACAGGTATTGATATCCTCACTTTGTAAATGAGAAAACAAGGCTCCGAGAACTTGCAAGTGGTGAGGACCACCTTCAAATAGAGCCTGTCCATATCCTAAGCTCAGTGTGAACTTCCTGCTACATAAATGTGCCTTACAGGAAGAGAAGACCCCCTTAACTTCAGGAAAGTAAGATCTTTCTAACCACATATGTCCACAGTGGTACCCAAGTTCCAAAACAACAACAAGAAAATCACTTACCTAACTGGAAAAAAAAAGGAGTTTCCATTGGAGAGCTCTGAATTTGGAGCAGCAGAATGGCCCAGGGAGGGGTGAAGAGCCCACGGTGGCAAGAAAACCCTTTTCCACTCTAGAATGCTGCTCCTGTTATCTCTCTCCACGCCCGTAACATATTCCTGTAGGTTGTTTAAGATGTTTATGACTGCAAGAGGCTTGCAACATTCTCCTGCTGGACTGACCCCTGGGCAGAAATTAATTAATCTGGTTCCTAACTGCTGTGACTGCTGAGAGGACCTAGGTCCACAATAGGAAGGGGGAGGGGAATGCATCTCGAGAAGACTGGAAGCACTCATCAAAATTGGTCTTGTCCTCCCAAGTTGGCCTGCCCACAGCTCTGCCAACAGTTCGCTGAGTCACATTTGCATCTCTGTGTGTGCTGTGTCTCAGGACCACCACCTATAGATGAGAGAAGCCTCCCTCCAAAGGGGCCACCACTGCTCTCCACATAGTAGAAGAGGGAGCCATTTTTGAAGGTGGTTTCTCAGCTCTGCTATAAGAACCTTCCAGGGGCTAATCTTCCCATAAATAAATTATTCGTTCTACCTGATTTCAATTTCTCTAGGGAATTTCCAGCTCCTTTTGTTCTCTGTGAAGATGGAAAACCCTTTTCACAAAAGATTTAAATATATTCAAACAACACTTCAAAATCAGGAAAATTTGTAAAATATTTATTCATAATCCTACCAGCCTACCTTCCTTTTCATTTCTCTGTAACCCCTTCCAAAGTTTATCCTTACGTACAAATATTGACAATAATTATAATCCTAACATAGGCACCATTTTGTAGGCTCCCCTTCTCACTAAAACACTTCTTCACACAGTATCTAGTCTTCATCTCCATCCTTCAGGCAAATCCTCATTCATGTGCTGTCTTTCCTGCACAGATTATTCCAGAGTCCTCATCCATACTCCAGAAAAGAACAGATGATTGTTTCTGTTTGAGGGATGTGTATGTTTGCCCATTAACAGATGGGATTCATTAAGCCAGTTTACCTAGTCTTGCCATATCTCCCTTGAGCCCAATAACACATATGACATGGATGGTTGAGGTTATGCCAAGGTTTTCTTACATTTGGATAAGTGTTCCTGTTTCTTGACTCCTTGATTTGGACCTATAATTCACCTGCTTAGTTTCCAGTGACCATGAACCTTAATGGCTATTCCATGCTATTCTGCAAAGGAGTCAGAGAACTACAGGCAATATATTATACCAGACTTCCTGCCTAGTTTTCCCCAAAATAGTGCTTAGCATCTAAAGCAGCTCTACCTTGACTTTACAGGTCTGCTAAATTCTGAGTCTATGGATGCTTCAACTTCACTGAGGACTGGGCCCCATCTAACACTGATGTACTGCTGAGGAGACAAAATATGCACAAAACACCCTTTCCATTCCAAGTTCTTACAGTTTTTTTTAAATGTTTATTTATTTTTGAGCGAGAAGAGAGAGAGAGCAGCAGGGGAAGGGCAGAGAGAGAGGGGGACAAAGGATCTGAAGTGGGCTTTGTGCTGACAGCAGAAAGCCCTATGCGGGGCTCAAACTCATGACTCCGTGAGATCATGACCTGAGCCAAAGTCGGACACTTAACCAACTGAGTCACCCAGGAGCTCCATCAAGTTCTTACAGTTAGACAGCACATAGTCTATGGCCAGGGGACAAGATTGTTCTCAGTATAACTCACTGGCTGCTGCAGAATTGAATGTGTCGCCTTCCATTGTGCCTTCAGTTACAGTTAACTATGAGTAAAATAGTAGTCCCTCTCTGAGCATATCTCAGGAACAAATTTTTTTAACAAAGGTAGAAAAATTAGAGTACTAGCCCGCCCTCAGAAATAGCAACAAGAGATGAATACATATCTGTAGGAAAGAGATGGCAGCCCAGAATTAAAAGTTGATTTCAGTTAAAGAGCATAAGACCAAACAAGAGAGACTCCACTGATCAGCATATGGAACCCCACCTCACTCCCAAACTTCCTTCCACCTGGCACATACGAAAAGACTCCATTTCTCAACTTGGAACAATTCTTATTGGCAATCCAATTTCTGAGTGTCATTGTGTGCCCTCTGCAAGCATAAAAGAATGATGACTTTCTGGCAGAAGGCCCTGGGAGAGTTGTCAGACATCCTGATAAACAGGAAACATCCCTAGTCTCAAGTGTTTGACCACACATTTCAGTGCCAATCTTCTACAACCGTCTGATGTCCACATTGACTTTTCCCAGTAGCCAGGCATGGAGCCAGGAAAATGCGTGAGCATCTCTAGCCCTGACAGCATAAATCCTGCTTCTCTCAGAATAATGGACAAGGAGGCATGTTCACAATGGTGTGCTAGAGCCAGCTCATAGTGGCTCATGAGAGCTAGATGTTAAATTTTCAGGAATTTGGTGAGCAGGTTGATACCAACTTGAAGGCTAGAAATCAGCCACGGTGAGATTATTTACACCACAGAAATTGGCAAACACTACAAATCAGTGTCCATTGTTTAACATTTACCGGCACACAATTGCTTATTATTGAATCCCTGGAATTTTATAGACATTCAGAAAGGGTCAGAACTTGAGCTACCTCATTTTTTTATTCTCCCCAGAAAAGACCAGCAAAGATAGAAACAGAGAGCCCTAAAATGTTGGGATTAGAAGGGATGCTAGAGGTCACCGGGTGAAAATACTGTGACCAAGAGAAGTGACAAGAATGTCACACTGCTGGGTTCCAGAAAAAGGATAAGACCCAGCTCCCCACACAGATGCTACAATAACAGCAAAAGACAAATTGCTTTCCCTCCATTGTTCTAGAAGCCAATTTCCCCACCTTGAAAACGAAACATTTGGTTTTCACTGAGAAGCACGTGGGTCAAGCATTTTCCAAGTGTTTTATGGAAAAAACCCACTTCCTGCTTCAAATAGTGAGTAAGAGCTATTCTGAGTAGGAAGCCCAGAGCAGATGAAGTGTCTGCCTCTGGGCAATGGTCTTAGTCAGTAGCTGCTATGACCAAGCAGCACGGACTAAGTGACTCATAAACAACGGACATGAACCTCCTGCAGTTCTGGAGGTTGGAAATCTGAGATCAAGGGGCCAGCCTGGCTGGGTTCTGGCAAAGACCCTCTTCTTGGTTGCAGACTGTTGATTTCCCATCTTATCCTCACATGGTTAGAAAGGGAGCAAGAGAACTCTCTGAGGTCATTTTTATAAACGCACCAATCTCATTCCTAAGGGCCCTACCCTCACGACCTAATCGCCTCTCAAAGGCCCCACCTCCAAATACCACCACAGTGGGACTTAAGATTCCAACATCTGAATTTGGGTCTTTTGGAGGGTTAGTTAAGGTCGCAGAATAGTCACGTCCTCTGCTATCACTGACCTTATAGTAGGATTGTGTTCAGCCTTACAAGCTCAAGAGTTAATACCAAGAGTCTTAAGAATTAATACCAAAGAGATACCTCTGAATTCAAACACCACTGATTTCCCTAAGCTCCTAGAGGTGCTGAGGAGACAAGGTCCCTACCCCTTCCTCTATTGTAAGTGGACCTGGCACAGCCACCTTCAAGCTCTGGCAATGACCACCCATGCCTGAGGGACACAGAGTAACCAGAGTGTTGGGACCTGGGAAGCACATCAGAATTGCTGCCTGTGAGAGCCCCAAATATTCCTCAGCCTGAGGGTCTGAGAAGCTAGGACACTGAATAGGCTCCTCTTCCCATTTTGTGGATTGTGGAAGAAAAGGAGCAAGCAACCCAACTTGAGTTTATAATAAGACAAGGCCAAAGTGGGAACCTGTGACCTTATGGAGTTTGTTAGGTTGAAAAATAATTGAGAGCATCTCAAAGGACAACAGTGATGTGTTGATGAGCTAATTAGCACTTGTGCTTGGTTTGCTAGCAGTTCCCATGTGGACAGAGTACCTGCCTTTGGCACCTAGAAGTTGCTTCTTGACGCTTCATTAAATAGTGTTACCCATTCAAAGGAAAAAGTTAGGTGTTAGATTATCCGGGCCATGTTTATGAAAAAATTACAGAGTATTCCATAAGAAAAGGACATTTGAGTCAATTCAGTGTGAAATTGCTGAAACTCTAGCTCCTAGGCTTGAAGTAAATAGAACTACTGTTTCTGTGTTACTCTCGACAGGTGTCACCAGCCATGCAGTGACAGACACATTCAGTGCACCCGTAGCATCTAGTTTAATCCACCTGGGTGAAGCTAACTTTGTGAGTTGGATCTATTTTGACAAAAGGAAATCACTATTGTGCTCTGAGGAGTCTGGACTGGGTTGCTGGTTCTGTTCAGTTCAACATTCAATGAGGGCCTCCTGCATCCAAGACAGAGCTAGCTTCTCAAACTGTAAGGTGCATAGGAGTCCCCTGGGAACCTTGCTGCTAAAATGCAAATGCAACCAAGTTCCCAGGTGATGCCTGTGCTGCTGGTCCAAGGCCCAAACTTTGGTAGCATGGAGCTAGACGACGGAAATACAATGATCAACAGGACATCTTTGCATCTTAGGAGCTTATAGACACACATGCAGGCAATTTCAATACAATGAAGCACTGTGATAGAGACACCCAATGCCACCTGCTAGGGCAGAAAGAAGAGGCATGGAAGAGCTAGGGAAGTCTTCTGGAGAGAATAGGAGGAACAAACCTGAGATGGCCTTGAATCTGTGGCTATAGTGTTTAGAATTGTTTGATAACCATTGAGTAGCCATGGAGGGTTCTTGAGTAATGGAAGCAAGATAGCGTGGACTATGTTTAGAAAAATCACCCTGGAGCCACTGATGGAGGTTGGAGAAGACATACTGACTCTTGTCAAAGCCTACTGGTTCTGCATCCAAATGATATTCCAATTCCTCCACGTCTTTCCATCTCCACTGCTGCCCTCTTAGGCCAGGCATCATCTTTTCTTTTCTAGAGTCATGCAGTTACCTCTTAACTACTTCTAACTATGCTCCTGAAACCTATTTTCCATATAGCAACTAGAGCAATCTGCCTTGGAGGTATACCAGACCATGTCATCTCCCCAGCAAAAATCCTCTAGTGACTTTCTTGTCAAACTCTAAGTTCCCAAACCATCTCATGGCCTCTTAGGCTCAACAAAATCCTACCTCATCCCAGACTGTTTTTCTCTTCACCTGATATCTGCCAGCCACACCAAACATGGAACTGCTCAGAGCCCTTCTACTTTCTGTTCTCCCCACTCAGAATGCTCTTCCTCTGCCAGATCTGCCACAGACTGGTTCTTGTTCTTCAGTCAGGTCTCTGCTCAAATGTCACCTGCTCAAAGAGGCCTACTCTGAATATCCGAATTTAATCCACCCCATCAGTCAGCTTTTAAACTATTATCTTGTCTTTGGAGCACATAGTGGTATCTGGAATTATCTTATTTAATACAGATTCACACACACACACTCACACGTACCATAGTATAGGGTCAGTGACAACAGAGGACTGATTCTGCTTACCACTATATCCTCAGCCCCCAGTACATATGGTAAGTGCTCTATAAATATGTGTTGAATGAATGGATTTGTGGGAGGTAAGATGGGCACCAGGGAAACCTATTAGAAAGCTTTTGGAATCAACCAGGCAGGAATCGAGGAAGCCTAAACTAAGGTATTGGTAACAGAGTTGGAGCGATAATAGCTTGAGGAATATTTAGGAAGTAGAATCAATAGGACTTGGTGATTAAGGAGAGATGGAACACGTGAATGAAGGAAGAAATAAAGATGGCTTGATGGCTTCTATCTTCCACACGTAGTGAGTGGCAGTGCTCACTGAGGTACAGACCCTCAGAAGCAGAAAATGATGAACTCAGTTTTGGATGTGATGAATTTGAGCTTCTTCTGGAACATCCAGGTGGAGAGAAATACATGGGTCTGGAGCTTGGGAGAGACATTCATGCTGAAGAGAGAAACTGAGGAGTTATCGGTATCCAGTTAGTGGTTAGGCTGCTCAGGGACAATTTGCGGAACAAGAAGATGAATACACAATAGGCAAAATCTCGAGGTACGCCAACAGCCAGAAAGTGGAGCCCACAGGGAACAGCCAAATAGAGACGAGGAGAACCAGGGCATTTTTCTGTGTCGTGGAAGCCAAGGGGACATAAAAGTTCCCAGGAAGCAGGAGTGATCAATGGTGTTAGGTTTCGCAGACAGGTCAGGGAAGATAATGGATATAAAGTGCCCATTGGATTTGCAATTAGGTGTTCGTAGGCACCTCACATTCAACAGAACTGCGTAGGTGGAAGTCAAATCGCAGTATAATGAAGGCTGAACCGGAGGTGAGGAGATGATTAAAACACAAGCCTTTCAAGAAGTTTCAAGGAGAATGGAAGGAGAAAGAGCTGCAGCTACAGAGGCCACCGGAAGGTTCCGTTCAACATTTTTTAACGACGGGAGAGACTTAAAATACAACGTGTTTGTGCAGTAAGGGAGAGAAGCCCGCAATGAGGGGGAGGTTGAATATGGGAGGAGAGAGAGATGGGATCCAGGACACGGGTTGTGGCGGCAGCCTTCAGCAGAAAGAGGGATAGGTTATTATTATCTGAGGCGAAAGAGAAGGGAAAAGTGGAACACGATGAGCACATGAGATTAAGGGAATATAATGGCCTCAACTTTGTCAATAGGCAATAGATGGGCAGGTTAGATGTTTTCTTAAGTTTCATGTATTTATTTTTAGAGAGAGACAGCACAGGAGTGAGCAGGGGAGGGGCAGAGAAAGAGAGGGAGAGAATCCCAAGCAGGTTCCATGCCGTCAGCACAGAGCCCCATGCAGGGCTCAAACTCATGAACCATGAGATCATGACCTGAGCCAAAATCAAGAGTCAGATGCTTAACCGACTGAGCCACCCAGGTGCTCCAGTTTAGATTTTTTTTTTTTTTAACACAAGCAGCGACATAAAAAGATGGGAGCCGAGGTCAAGAACTGGAAGCCTGTGTATAATGTACTGCTGCAAATGGGCCGGAGGCAGGGGGGCCTGAGGGGAGGCTGTTTTGCTCCAGCATGAATAGACGGAAGTAAGAACCAAGATGACTCGCGATGTCGCGTGCAAGGAAGAGTGCAGCCCACATCACAGCATCCCACGGGAACACAGATACTGAGGTATCGTGAAGATTCGAAATTCATACCAGACACAAAATCACCCTTGCCTTTCTGTCCTGCCCTATCATGCCTTTTTCCCTGATTCAGATGTCTCAGCGTAGGGGTACGCGTAGAAAAGAGTTAACATACCGGGCCTGAGACTGCTACCCTTCGAAAGGTCTGCTTGCAAGGTTGGCATCTGGAAACTAGACCCACGTAAGGCTTCCCTGAATGATAAGGGAGGTTTACGGGGCTCGGACTATTTTGTGCAAACAGCGTGGCTTATGGAAGCCTTGAATTTGGGTACGAGCTATGCAAGTCCCTAATAAAAACCTGAAGCCGTGAGTCCCCAGTAGAATTGCCTAGGCAGAAACATCACACACGTTGCTGTCTTTCGCTGATGGGAAAGAGCGAGCATTTTGTGACTCCTCGTGGGAGGGATAGAGCAGAAGAAAGTCTGCAGGTGGATTCCTCCAGACTCTGCCTGTGTCTTTTCCCCCTTATGATTAGCCGTACACCCTTAATGCATTACTGTTATAAGTCTTAGCAATGACTACAATATCTGCTGAGCCTGTGAAGGCTTCTCTGTCACTGACCATGCAGGACCCTGGGGACTCCGGACACGTGGCCCATACCTTTCACCCGCTTTGTTGTCCCCTTCCATTGACCCTGCCACCAAATGCAATCCCGCTTCTATCTACAGCACCTCACTGAAACAGTGCTCACTGCACCTATCACCAAATTCAGCCAATGTTTGCCAATAAAGTTTTATTAGAACACAGCCACGCTCGCCTGTTTACCTAGTGTCAGCAGGTGCTTTGGCACCACAAGAGCCAGTGGCGTAGTTCCAAGGGGAACCCAATTGCGCAGAAAGCCTAAAATATTTAACTACCTGGACCTGTATGAAAAAGACTTGCTAACTCGTGCCTTAAATGAATGCAGTTCTGCAGAAAGAACAGAGAAAAAGAGAAGGCAGAGACAAATTTCTCCCATTTATACGTCTGCCTCCGCCTGGATTTTGAGATTTATTCCATTTTTCTGTTATATTTGACTCACAAAATGTGACCTTAAGCAAGACAGGAGGTCACAGAGATTGAGCGAAGCCTCTTCATTTGCTTGGAGGAAAGGTCTTGCTCCAATAAGCATGAACTGCTACATTAAAATTTTTTTTCTTTTACTACACGCATTGATTGGTTTTTTTAATTTATTTTTTATTTTTAAAATTTTTGAAATATTTATTTATTTTGAGAGAGAGCGAGAGAGCACAAACGAGCAGGGGAAGGGCAGGGAGAGAGAGAGAGAGAGAGAGAGAGAGAGAGAATCCCAAGCAGGTTCCACACTGTCAGTGCAGAGCCTGACGTGGGTCTCAATCTCATGAACTGTGAGGTCATGACCTAAACCGAAATCAGGCGTCAGATGCTTAACTGCCTAAGCCACCCAGGCGACCCTACAAGTATTTTTTGTTCAGTTTTTCAACAATTTTGATTTTATTCAAGTTTTAGAAATACACTTGAACATTTTATAAGTTAATAAAAAATAACAAATTCTCTGAACCACTCTTTATTATTTTTTAAAGTTTTTATTTTAATTCCGGTTAGGTAACATACAGTGAAATATTATATTCAGATGTACCATCTACTGATTCAACACTTCCATACATCATACGGTGCTCATCACAACAGGTACTCTCCTTAATTCCCATCACCTATTTACCCATCCGCCCCCACCTCCTCTCTGGTAGCCGTAAGTTTGTTCTCTAGAGTTAAGAGTCTCTTTTTTGATGTGTCTTTTTTTCCCCTTTGCTCATTTGTTTTGTTTGTTAAATTCCCATATGAGTGAAATCATATGGTATTTGTCTTTCTTTGACTGACTTATTTCACTTAGCGTTGTACTTTCTAACTCCATCCATGTCATTGCAAATGGCAAAATTTCATTCCTTTTTATGGCTGAATATTCCATTGTGTGTATACATATCACTTCTTTATCCATTCATCAGTTGATGGGTACTTGGGCTGCTTCCATAATTTGGCTACTGCAAATAATGCTACTGTAAACATCGGTGTGCATGTATCCCTTTGAATTAGGGTTTTGTATTCCTTGGGTAAATATCCAGTAGCACAATTCCTGGAGCCATATTTTTGATTTCTCCGTTCAATAAATGACTACAGAGCAGCAAGATCTTTGTACGTGTTTTGCAAATATCTCCCTGTAGATGGCCAGCCTTTTCATTGTCATAGCGATGCCTTTCAAAAATATTTCTTGAGTATATCCAATTCATTTTTTAACTTGTGTCCTATTTAAGAATCTTTGCCAAATATAAAGTTGCTAAGATCTCATGTGTTTTCTGCTGGAAATTTCATAGTTTCATTTCCTCTATTTGGGTGTCTGATGCGTGTCGAGTTACTTATTAGAGACTGTGTGAGACACGAGTTAAGGTGCTTTTTGATTGGTTTTGGTGTTTTACCTTCAGGTATCCAGTTTCTCCAGTACTATTTGTTGAAAAGATTGTTCTTTCCCAATTGAATTGCCTTGACACTTTTGTTGAAGAGCAATTGACATATAGATGAAGGTCTATTTCTGGACTGTGGGTTGTGTTGCATCGATCTGTAGGTCTATCCTTATGCCAATACCATGCTGTCTTCATTACTATACCTTATAATCTTAAAGTCAGATAGTGTTAAGTCCTCCAACTTTGTCCTTCTTTGTAAAAGTTGTTTTGATTATTCTATGTTCTTTGAATTTCTTTATAAGTTTTAGAATTGGCTTGTCAATTTCTACCCCCAAAAAAAGGTTCTGCTGGATTTTAATTAGGCTTGCTTTGATTTTTTTAAATGTTTATTTATTTTTGAGAGAGAGAGAGAGAGAGAGAGAGAGAGAGAGAAAGCAGGGGAGGGGCAGAGAGAGAGACACACACAGAATCCGAAGCAAGCTCCAGGCTCTGAGCTATCAGCACAGCACCCAATGCGGGGCTCAAACTCAAGAGCCATGAGATCATGACCCAAGCCAAATTTGGAGTCCTAACCAACTGAGCCACTCAGGGGCCCTTAATCAGGCTTGCTTTGATCTAAGGATCAATTTCAGGAGAATTGACATCTTAACAATATTGGTTCTTCTAATTCATGAACATGACATATCTCTCCATTTATTTAGGGGTTCTTTGATTTTTTTCCAGCTATGTTTTATAGTTTTCAGTGTATAAAAAGGCTTTCGTGCCTTTTGTCAAATTTGCTCCTATATATTTCATATTTCTGAGGCTGTTAATAGTACTTTTCATTTCAATGTCTAACTGCTAGTGTATAGAAATACAACTACGTGTTATCTTGATCTTATATCCTGCAAATACAAGATATTAGTTCTAGCAGTTTTGTAGATGCTTGGGGTTTCCTATATAAAATATCATGCTGTCTGTGAGTAGAGGAAGTTTTACTTCATCTAATCTGCATGGCTTTTATTTCTTTTACTTGCCTTATTGCACCAAAAGAACCTCCATGACATCGCTGAATAGGAATGGTGACAGCAGACATTCTTGCCTGGTTCCCTGTCTTAAGGAGAAAACATTCAGTCTTTCACCAGTAAGTATGATGCTAGCTATAGGTTTTTGTAAATTATAGGTTTTTAGTTAGGTTTAAGAAGTTTCTTTCTACTCCTGGTTTGCTTAGAGTTTTTATTTAAAAAAAAAAATTTAACACTTATTTTATTTTTTGAGAGAGAGACAGAGCCCGAGTGGCGAAGGATCAGAGAGAGAGGGAGACAGAATCAAAGGCAGGCTCCAGGCTCTGAGCTGTCAGCACAGACCCTGATGCAGGGCTCGAACCCCTGAACCGTGAGATCATGACCTGAGCCAAAGTCAGATGCTCAAAAAACTGAGCCACCCAGGCGCCCCTTAGGGTTTTTATTTTAATGGATATGGGTTTCATGCATCTATTGTTTTATACTTATGTATTTGCAATTTTCATTGGTAAACCACCATAAAATTTTTTCATTAGAAAGGAATTTCTGTTACGCATAAAAGATACTTAATTTTCAATATTGTCGGTATTATTTACAGGGTCTAAGGATAGCAGAAGAGTCCAATGGGAATTTTAAATTGTAACTTAATGTGATTTTATGTGATTGACTGCTGTATTATCAAGTTTGAGTCATAAACATTTTTTAAAGGTTTGTATAGCATTCCGGTAAATAACGATTTATTAAATACCAATTTAGGTCCTTGAAAGAAAGGACTCTGATAGGAGAGAAATAGGAAAAGAACACAATTGGATATACAGAGCTTATGAGTTATTGCCCACAAAACTGTGCTGGTGTTTAAGTTTCTGGACTGTGCAAGAGTCCAAGTGTATATCAAGCACTACTTTCTCTCATTTCTTGCTAGTTCATAGAGAATTTAATTCTCAAAACTCTACTATACCTAAAAACTCACCTGGGTAAGACTGAGTCAGGCTTGCATATGATCCAAAGAACCTTGAATACTTTATATAAATCTTTAGATTAGTTTTCTTTGGAAGAGAGAGATTGTCTGGGGTTAAAAGTAAAACTAATTTGATCCTCAAAAAGTTTAAATTTACTTTATCATCTAAACAGCATATCTAGATCTCGCAAGATGCCTCCTTATCTCACTGGGGACTCAGTCTACAGAGATAAAATAAAAATGATTCATACGCATAAGTGTTCAGGAGCCTGCAAAGAGTCGCCACTAAAGCAAATAAACTAAAAGTCCATTTCCCACAGCCGGGTTGTTATGTGAATGCAAGAATGTCATGGTCCTACCATCACTTCTTTCCTCTCATCTCGATAACACCAGCCTTCTTCAAGGCTCAGCCTTCACTTGCCTAGGGAAGACAGTATAAGTCCCTGGGAAGGAATCTGTCCCTTCTCCAAAAATTTACTCCACCCACCAGCTGCCCTCTGGGATTTCATTCAGGGATAACCTTGATTATTTGGACTAGAATCCCCTTGAGAGCTGGCCTTCTGACAGCCCATTGCATCTCTGGGAAGTTCTGATTCAAAGAACAGCCAATTTGGGGTGCCTGGCACTGGCTCAGTTGGTACAGTATGGGACTCTTGGTCTCGGGGTTGTGAGTTCAAGTCTCACGTTGCGTGTAGAGAGAGCTTACTTTAGAAAAAACAAAAACAAAATAAACTCCATGTACATTTCACCCAACAATATGATATTGAACAAGTCTATCCCTTTCCTAGAAGACGTTCCTCGTGAAAGTGGACAGTAGCTCTCCCGGCCTTGCTGAACCTGCTCTTACTCCTCATTAATCCAAATGTATCCCATTGTGTCCAGGTGTTTTTTAAAGCTGGGAGTCCAAAACTATACATGAAAATTCTAAGAGAAGCCTACTGCCCATGGAGTCAGATTAGAATTTACACTTCTTCATGCTTCATATTGTGTTCACATTAACACAGCCTACTTGAGGCAGTCACATCATACCATTATTTTATTTCTTACAATTAGTATAGGATAGACCAATTAAATATGTCATTCCATTAAGAAGCAATTCTTTTACTTTTATTATTTTTTAATTTTTTAAATGTTTATTTATTTTTGAGAGAGAGAGAGAGAGAGAGACAGGGCATGAGCAGGGGAGGGGTAGAGAGAGAGAGGGAGAATCTGAAGCAGGCTCCAGGCTCTGAGCTGTCAGCACAGAGCCTGATGGGGGGCTCGACCCGATGAACTGTGAGATCAAGACCTGAGCCAAAGTCGGAGGCTTAACCAACTGAGCCACCCAGGCACCCTGAAGCAATTCTTATAAAATGCAGCCCCCTTGGAAGAGTTGACAAAGAACACTGTACAGAGAAACAGGTCTGATAATCAGGCACCAAAAGGATACTCAATTTGAGGGAAGAAGAGGTAAATTTGTAAGAACTGAGGAGGCCAGGCCTGGTGGGGTGCCACACAGAGTGGCCGAATGAAGGTGGAGGGGGGACACAAAAAAAGGAGATGGGATTGTATCAAAGGCCACATTCAACTCTTTTATATTTTTCCAGGGTTTAGAATTGCCAAAAGCAGCAAGCCTGCTCTCTCTCCTTTCCTTTCAGTGAATTATTCAAGAACAGAAATTTTGTCAGTCAGCCTTCTCCCACTGGGAAGGGATGGTTCCCATTGCTGTGCTCAGCAATTTCAAGTCTTACACCTTCTTCTGGCAGGTTCTAGTCTACCCCACTTACCCTTTCAGGCTTTTTAAAAATGATCTGTAATTCTCTCCTAATCACTATATTCGTTAATGACCGCATGGAGGTAATTATGGCAGGGGTGGGGGGTCATGAGACAAACCAGATGAACCTCCGAAGTGATGGCTGTTATATCACAGTCACAATGTTATGGAAATAAAAGAACACCAGAGTGGTCAAACCACTGGATTTATGTCTTACAGTAACACCTAGAAACACAGGGTGCGGTGGGGTGGGAAGACACAGACTGGGTACTTCACGTGTATTTAACACTCACACCAACCCTATGGAGTACGCATTATAATGTCCACCTTAGAGGTGAACTCACAGAGGTTAAGCTCACAGATGGATGCCCAAGATGTATTAACACAAAATCCATCATACTTCTATGTCACTACACAGCACCCTGGAATTCAAGAGAATTGCATCTGAAACCATTTGTTCCATTTGATTCTTGATGGTCAAAGTTGAAAGCTACATGCTGGAAACCACAGACACAACCAGGTAATCCTGTAGCACTGAGAAAAAGAAAAAGAGGTTCAAATTAACAAAAGGCCCCAGTTCTTTAAGTCTGTGAGGCAGAAGCACAAATGGCTACAGAGCCTATAACAGTTTGGCTTGGCAAGCTAAGAAGCCACCAGTGGGCGAGTGGAGGGAGGGGACCCACAGTTACATATCACGCCCAGGCGCATCTGCCCTATGTGGGCACAATCAGGAGTATCATCTCTCACTTCAAAAGCAATGATGTCAAGTAAACAAACACACACACACACAGACATTCACAGTCACAAACAATACATCACTGTAGCTTAGTTTCCCAACCTGAATCTCATTTAGGTCCATAAAAAGGATGCAGCTTTGCCATTGTTGCTTGGGAAGGTAAAGCTGGGAGTTGGTGGTAATGTGGACAGGCACAGGGAGCTGGAGCTGGAGAGCCCTGGTCTGCAGCCAGGGGATGAAGAAAGGCAAAGGAGTGGCTGACGGCCTCCCCCAGAATGATCTGCAAACTACTGGTCCATAGTGGATCTTGGAATCATTAGTAACTATGAAGTAGGAACCCGCTGATTCCAATGCTGTGTTCACAAGAAAAAAAAAAGGGGGGGCCATTTAGTAAGGCCATTGAATCTTCCTAATTTCTAGGGCAAAATTAAATGGCACATCTATCTCCTTACGAGTCTTTCTTCCTAGAAATCACATAAGATCTTAAACAGCAAGCTCACATTTGAGGTACTGCCTAGCTCTCCCCACAGAAGATAAAATAGGTTAAGAAAAAGCTAAAAGTCAGAATTGGACTCAAAAATAAACATCCCTGTGGAGCATGTGCAAAGTGACCAGGACTGGAGACAGAGTACAGGCTACTGAACCCCAGAGCAGGGAAGGTAAGCAATGGTTTGGTCACTCCAAAGGACAGTGTGTTAGTCTCCCTGGGATGCCTTAACACAATGGAAACATTTTCGTATAGTTCTTGAGGCTGGAGGTCCCCCATCAAGGTCCCACGTGTTCATTTTCTGGAGAGACGTCTCTTTCTGACTTGTGGATGGTCACCTTCTCTCTATGTCCTCACAAGGCCTTTCCTCTATGTGCACGCGCATGCACACACACACACACACACACACAGAAAGAGAAAGAGAGAGAGGGAGGGAGGGAAGGAGGGAGGGAAAGAGGGGAGGAGGGTGTTTTCCTGATGTCTCTTCTTAGAAGGACCCCACTCACCACCTCATTTACCCTACTTCCTTAGAGGCACTATCTCCAAATACAGCCATGCTGGGCATTAAGCTTCAAAATAGGAGTTTGGAAGGAAGTACAAACATTCAGTCCTTAACAAGGGAAGTGGGCTCAGACTCACTGTTGGTGGCCTCCATTGAGAGAGTACAGGGGGACTGGGAAGATGAGTTTCTTGCCTCATGAAAAGCAGCTGAGAAGCAGACTGTAAACCTGGGAGGAGCCTCATGATCAGGAATTAAGCTACTAGTCTGTATCTTCCTAGTATTTCCACAGAGCAGGAGCCCTCAAACACCATCATGAGACTTGATCCTGGAATAAGTGCCTGAGAGGCCAAATGGAAGCATCTTCAAAAATTTTAAAACTCTAGATATGAAGACAGAAGATAAACACAAACCTCAACTGAAGGTGACCCTACAGGCATCTTTAGTGAATATGTGTATTTGTTGCCATCACTGCTGCTTCTGACTTTCTGAAATGGGTACATAGATTATTCATTTTCAGCCTTCTTTTTAAATATGTACATTTTTGTGCTGTCAGTTTCCTTTTAAGCAAGACTAAAACTGCATCCACAAGTGTTTTTTTAACTTGTTTTATTTTTTATTTTTTTACATTTACATCCAAATTAGTTAGCATATAGTGCAAGAATGATTTCAGGAGACATCACTTAGTGCCCCTTACCGATTTAGCCCATCCCCCCTCCCACAACCCCTCCTGTAACCCTCAGTTTGTTCTCCATATTTATGAGTCTCTTCTGTTTTGTCCCCTGTTTTTCTATTATTTTTGTTCCCCTTGCCTTATGTTCATCTGTTTTCACTCATATGAGTGAAGTCATATGATTTTTGTCTTTCTCTTGCTAATTTCACTTAGCATAATACCCTCCAGTTCCATCCACATAGTTGCAAATGGCAAGATTTCATTCTTTTTGATTGCCGAGTAATACTCCATTGTATATATAAACCACATCTTCTTTATCCATTCATCCAGCGATAGACATTTGGGATCTTTCCATACTTTGGCTATTGTTGATAGTGCTGCTATAAACATGGGGGTGCATGTGTCCCTTCGAAACAACACACCTGTATACTGTGGATAAATGCCTAGTAGTGCAATTGCTGGGTCCTAGGGTAGTTCTACTTTTAGTTTTTTGAGGAACCTCCATACTGTTTTCCAGAGTGGCTGAACCAGCTTGCATTCCCACCAACAATGCAAAAGAGATCCTGTTTCTCCACATCCTTGCCAACATCTGTTGTTGCCTGAGTTGTTAATGTTAGCCATTCTGACAGATGTAAGGTGGTATCTCATCGTGGTTTTGATTTGCACCTTCCTGATGATGAGTGATGTGGAGCATTTTTTCATGTGTCAGTTGGCCATCTGGATGTCTTCTTTGGAGAAGTGTCTATTCATGTCTTTTGCCCATTTCTTCACTGAATTATTTGTTTTTTAGGTGTTGAGTTTGATAAGTTATTTCTAGATTTTGGATACTAACCCTTTATCTGATATGTCATTTGCAAATATCTTCTCCCATTCTGTTGGTTGCCTTTTAGTTTTGCTGATTGTTTCCTTCACTGTGCAGAAGCTTTTTATTTTGATGAGGTCCCAGTAGTTCATTTTTGCTTTTGTTTCCCTTGCCTCCAGAGATGTGTTGAGTAAGAAGCTGCTGTAGCCAAGATCAAAGAGGTTTTTGCCTGCTTTGTCCTCAAGGATTTTGATGGCTTCCTGTCTTACATTGAGGTCTTTCATCCATTTTGAGTTTATTTTTGTGTCTGGTGTAAGGAAGTAGTCCAAGTTCATTCTTCTGCATGTCGCTGTCCAGTTTTCCCAGCACCGCTTGCTGAAGAGACTGTCTTTATTCCATTGGATATTCTTTCCTGCTTTGTCAAAGATTAGTTGGCCATACGTTTGTGGGTCCATTTCTGGGTTCTCTATTCTGTTCCATTGATCTGAGTGTCTGTTCTTGTGCCAGTACCATACTGTCTTGATGATTACAGTTTTGTAGTATAGCTTGAAGTCTGGGATCGTGATGCCTCCTGCTTTGGTTTTCTTTTTCAAGATCGCTTTGGCTATTCAGGGTCTTTTCTGGTTCCATACAAATTTTAGGATGATTTGTTCTAGCTCTGTGAAGAATGCTGGTGTTATTTTGATAGGGATTGCATTGAATATGGAGATTGCTTTGGGTAGTATCGACATTTTAACAATATTTGTTCTTCCTATCCAGGAGCATGGAATCTTTTTCCATTTTTTTGTGTCTTCTTCCATTTCTTTCATAAGCTTTCTATAGTTTTCAGTGTATAGATTTTTCATCTCTTTGGTTAGATTTATTCCTGGGTATTTTATGGTTTTTTGTGCAACTGTAAATGGGATCGATTCCTTGATTTCTCTGTCTCTTCATTGTTGATGTATAGGAATGCAACTGATTTCTGTGCATTGATTTTATATCCTGCAACCTTGCTGAATTCATGAATCAATTCTAGCAGTTTTTTGGTGGAATCTTTTGGGTTTTCCATATAGAGTATCATGTCATCTGTGAAGAGTGAATTTTTGATCTCCTCCTGGCTGATTTGGTGTATCCACAAGTTTTGATCTGTCATATTTTCATTATGATCCAGTCCAAAATATTTTTAAAATTTTTTGTGATTTTTTTCTTTGATGCATAAGTTATTTATGACAGTATATTTAAATATCCAAATATAAAGGATTTGAGTCTTTTGTTGGTGGTGTTGATTTTTAGCTTAACTACTCAGGATTCAAATGCACATTCCATATGATCTCAATATTCTTTTTCAAATTTTTTAATGTTTGTTTATTTTTTGAGAGAGAGACAAACAGATCGTGAGAGGGGGAGGGGCAGAGAGAAATGGAAACACAATCCAAACAGGCTCTAGGCTCTGAGCTGTCGGCATCGAGCCTGATGCAGGGTTTGAACTCACAAACTGTGAGATCATGACCTGAGCTCAAGTCGGTTGGATACTCAACCAACTGAGCCACCCAGGTGTCCCGTGATCTCGATATTCTTTTTTTTTTTTAATGTTTATTTTTGGGATAGTGCAAGTGGGGGGGGGGGGCAGAGAAAGAGGGACAGAGGATCCAAAGTGAACTCTACTGACAGTCTGACAGCAGCAAGCCCGATGTGGGTCTCGAACTAATGAACTGCAAGATCATGACCTGAGCCAAAGTCAACTGAGCTCCATCTAAATATTCTTAAATGTGTCCATCTCAATATTCCTAAATGTGCTGAGATTTCTTTTAAGGCCCATGATAAAGTTTTAACAAACAGCAGCTCCTTTATTGGAAAACTTAAAATGCACTCTTCTTCACAGATTAAAGAGATAATCATCAATGAAATTGTAAAATATTTTTACAGTAAAAATAATGCATATTAAAATTTCTAGGTGCAGTTTAGATTGTACTTAGCAATTTAGAGCTTTAAATAAAGTCCTCAAAATTAGAAATAAACAAGAAAAATAAACAAGAAAAATATTGAAAAAGAAAAAATTCGATTTGAGGAGCTAGAAAAGGAATGTCTGATTAAGACTAAAAAAAGTAGAAGAAAACACAACACAAACACATACACCTTGTAATTTTTGCTGCAGGATTATCTATAAAAGCCAAAAAAAAAAAAAAAACCCACCAAGTTTCAATTACCAGACAATGGATTCAGCATTGACAGCTGAAAACAGTTTCCCTTTACTTATAGATGCTGTGGTACATCTATTCACTGGAATATTATGCAACCATTATACATGTGTCTGTGACTAATTATTAACCTGGGAAAATGCCCAAGATACATCATTAAGTAGAAAAGATTAGAAAGCAGTCAGTTCTGTATTCACTCAGGTTCTTCAGGTTGTAAAGAGGAATTGATTCTGGCTAGAATAAGAAAGACAGAAGGAGAAAAAGAAAGGAAGGGAAGGGAAGAGCATGCCTTCACTGGAAAAAGGCTGGAAATTTTCATGGATTAAAAAATAAACCAACTAAGAATGAGGAAAGGGCAGAAACCAGTATAGTTTCCGGGATCTCAGTAGAAAAAAAAATTCCAAAGAACATTGTCTGAGTCGGTCTAGATTAGTCTAGATTGGATCAGATGTCTACACCAAAGTCAAGCAGGTTTGGTGTATCAAATAATGTAAACCCTGATTATTGGGATGTTCCCAGAGTAAGAAAAATGATTGCACATGTACCCAAGAGGTGTCTATCATGAGTAGGATCCCCTTTTTGTAATACAATATGTGTGGGTGAGTGTATGTGTACATCACGCAGTGATGGAATAATGAATGATGGTCACTCCCTTCTATACTTTTCTATGTGCTTCAGTGAATGTGTAGTAATTTTATATTTTATTTTTGTCTTATTTTATTTTATTTTATGAGAGAGAGAGAGAGAGAACTAGCAGAGGGGAGGGGCAGAGGGGGGGGGGAGAGAGAGAGAGAGAGAGAGAGAGAGAGAGGTGGGGGGGGAGAGAATTCCAGGCAGGCTCCATTCTCAGTGCAGAGCCCAATGCAGGCTTGATCCTACAACCCTGGAATTATGACCTGAGCCAAAATCAAGAGTCAGATGCTCAATTGGCTGAGCCACCCAAATGCCCCTATTTTATATGTTTTAAAAAATGTGATTTTCTGTGTGGGGGAAAAAGCACTCATTTCACAATGTGCTAGCACATTTTATGAGACTCTGGACAGACCGGATGGCCAGAGGGTGCGAAGCTTTCATCAAATATTCTTAAGAAAGGAAAGAAACCACCAGCTCCACCTTCCTCTCAGCTGTCTCCCCCCCTCCGCGCTTCCCTGTCACTCACCCAAATCTGTTCCCTGATTCGAGAACAAAAAAGAAAAGGTTATTATCCTGTAGGATATAGGGCAAAAGCAAGGACAATAGACCCAAATCATCCCAATAGACGGAAACAGTTTTCAGCTGTCAATTCTGAAATCATCATCTGGTAATTTAACACTCTACAAAATCTGCAGTCTTTGACAGAGTCTATGCTTTTTTCTGCTACTGATTCACAGAAGATGGGCTTTGGTTGCTGTTTCCTCTCTTTTTCCCTGATACACACACACTGCAGGAAGCAAAAAAATGCAGATATTCTTTTATAATCTTTTAAGCATCTCTTCTCTGTCCTGTACTACCTGTTCTGGCATTTTCCTGTGCATCCCACAAATGAATATTCATTTGACAAACACTGACCAACCTCTCCCTAAGATGGAACGGCTCAGGCTTTGCCATCAGCATGCCCTGGGTTTGAATTTTGGCTTTTTTTTTTCTCTGTACTATTTGCATGTCTGAAAGAAATCATATGACTGCACAAGCCTGCGTTTCCTAGCCTGTGAAAGGACTTTGTGAGGAATAACTGATAAGCATGCTAGGTTCTACCTCATACACATCCAGACTAGTTAGCATGTCTATCTCTCCCTCCAGATTATCCAGTTACACGAAGGAATTACAGCTTCCTCTTCGTTTGCCCAGGCCTAGCACAGTGTGTGTTAGGGAGGACAAGAAGGAGAAGGAGGAAGAGGAGGAAGATAGAAACAAGGACTACCATTTGTTGAACTGTACCAGGCACTACACTAAACATATCAAATCCTTTTACTTGTCTGTGCCCCAACTCTACCCCAACCATGTTTTAGTGATCTCCTATACCTTTTGTGCCTAAAACAGCGCCAGTTACACAGTGGGACTCCTATAATTTTTTGTAGAATTAATTCATGCAGTCCACCAACCACACACCCTTAGATTTAATCAACATTTCCTCATTTCAAAAGTACTCTTCCCAATAGAGACAAAGGCAGCAAGAATTCACATGGTAATGTTGAGCTGTTGAAGAAACTGAGGCACAAAGTTATTAGGTGGCGCATCCACCCTCAAGTCGATGGGAAAATATCATGCTGTGCTCCCATATCCATTCCCTACCCAGTCTCCAAGCAAAAAAAAGAACAGAAAGTCCCTGGGTGTGAGAAGACGAGTAAATAGCACTCATGCCTGGGATGAGCATAAGAACAAAGGAGGCCAGGGGCGCCTGGGTGGCTCAGTTGGTTAAGTGTCCGGCTTCAGCTCAGGTCACAATCTCGCGATCCGCGAGTTCGAGCCCCGCGTCGGGCTCTGGGCTGATGGCTCAGAGCCTGGAGCCTGCTTCCGATTCTGTGCCTCCCTCTCTCTCTGCCCCTCCCCCGTTCATGCTCTGTCTCTCTCTGTCTCAAAAATAAATAAACGTTAAAAAAAAAAAAAAAATTAAAAAAAAAAAAAAAGAACAAAGGCCATTCACCAACTTCATGGAACAGAGAGGTTCAAGGTGAGACAAGAGGACTCTCAAAATGGAGGTGAGATTCCTACTTGGGAACCCCATATTCAACCTTAAAAGCCAAGGAGTGAATTGCCCTGAGGGGGAGAAATCCCAAAAAGTTAATGGTGAGCACCTGTCTGGGGGCTCCCAAATGGGTCAGTCTTCAAGGGCACCTTCTGATCCCCAAGGGTGGCCACCATGGGCATCAGTGAGCACTTGCACTTTCCTTGCAGGTACGATAAATAGAACTTTTTTGTTTCTCAGATGAGTTTGTTTCTGTAATTCCAGAATGTGCTCAGGCTGCCCAAGGGTGTTGTGTCAGAATGCAGATCAGGTTTTATTCCAGGGCAGAAGCTGCTCTTCTTTTTATAAAAATGAAACAAAACAAAAAAGATTGAAGAAAGCGATCAAAATCTTGTTGGCTCCTTTTATGGAAGAAGAACTCCCTGGAAAAGTAAAAACAAAAACAAAAACAAAAAAAAACAAGGGGACTACTTAGAAGTAAGCGCTGCGAATGAAATTTAGGATCAAGAGTTCCCACAGGTGCTCAGAGCCACCAGCTTCCCATCAGAATCATCTCTCTGTCAGATAGGACAACCCTGATGGCTCCTACACAGATCTATGCCAGTAGCACAAGCCAGTGGCTAGGCCTGTGTGACCGGAACACATGACTGGAAAAACAACCCAAAGTATCATCTGCCCAAATAAGGGCAAAATATAAATAATGGGTCAGCCAAGGGGGACTTCCATGGTTCTGCAAAAGAGCTTTGTGGCTCCACTTGGTGCCATGTATGAAGCACCAAGCATCAGGGATTGTGTTCTAGGGCCAGAACTAGGTTGAAACGAGTCCTGAAAATTCAGTATTAAAGTAAATCATATTCACATGCAATATTTTTAAAAAATTAAAATGTAAAATCTGCTGCATAAAACAGTAGAAAGTTTACTCAAAAAAAAAAAAAAACCAACAACAACATAGAGGGGTGCCTGAGTGGCTCAGTCAGATGAGCATCCGACTCTTGATTTCAGCACAAGTCATGATCTCAGAGTCATGGGATCAATCCCCGTAATGTGCTCTCTGCTGAGTGTAGAGCCTGCTTGGGATTCTCTCTCCCTCTGCCTTTCTCCCCCATTTGCATGCTCTCTCGCTCTCTCTCTCTCTCTCTCTAAAAAAAAAAAATAAACATAGAATTACCACATGATCCATCAATACCACTTCTAGGTATATACCGAAAAAGAATTGAAACAGAGACTTGATAAGTTCCTTGTAACCCCGCATCCATCACATTAGCCCCGAAGTAGAAACAACTCAAATATCCATTGATGACTGAATGAATAAACAAAATGCGTTGTAGACCTACAATGGAATATTATTCAGCCTTAAAAAAAGAAGGAAATTCTGACATGTGCTAAAATACAGATGGACCTTGAGGACATTCTGCCAAGCGAAATGGGCCAGTCACAAAGGGACTGTGTGATTCTACTTCCGGGAGAAGCCTAGAGTAGTCAAAGTCACAGAAGCACAAAGTAAAAGTTTGGTTGCCACGGAGGGCTGGGGGAGCAGTGGATGGGGAGTTGGTGTTGAACAGGGACAGAGTTTCAGCTGAGGAAAATGAAAGAACTTCTGGAAATGGATGGTGGTGATGGTCTCACAACAGTGTGAACGCACTTAGACCACTCACCCGCGCACTTGAAAATGGTTAAAATGATCACTTTTGTGTTACACATACTTTACCACAATAAAAAATGGAAAAAGATTAATGACAAACAAAATGCCAACATTTTAAATAAAGACAGATCAACATTTCTGGTCTTTCCTTTTGCCTGAGACTCCAATATGGATCCATAGAGCACTGTTACGGATCCAGTCTTTCTTTAAAACGTCAGTATTCTGTTCACTACCGACTGTTTTTGAATTGTGATTTTTGCAAAGATTGCCTTGAAATATTACTTATCTTGCTTTCTGAGACTCGGGGCTCCCCATTAAATCTTGTGACCCAGGAAAGTGTCTCACTCTCCTCACCTACCTCTCCCTGGGCCCCTGTATCTTTCCATTGCTTTGCCTTGACATCCCTAGCACTTCTGCATTTCCATTTAGGCTCTAACCTCTTTCTGTTGTGTCTGGACAAAGAGAAAGGACCCAGAAGCTGGTGCGTCTGGGTCATCAAAGTCATGTTTTTGTCTGTGAACCTTCCTGATGCTCCCTGGGCTCATCACTGACCATAATTTGGGCTTCTTTCACAAGCCAGTTCCCTCTCGCCCTAATCCCGTCATCACCTGGAAACTTTCAGCCTGTGACCCCACATTACCTTTAGCAAAAGGCCCTGCAGAGCTCCTGTGCCAGCTGTTTTTTTCCTCTTCTGGAGGAATTGATTCCTCGTGATCCTCTGAGCTGTAATCTCATCGGGCTGGAATAACTTGACACTCCCATTCGTCTGAAACAGAAGTCGTTTGTCTTCCAAACCTCAGGGCTGGGGTTGTTGTGAATTCCACCCATTGGCCTCCTCTTAGGGGACTGTGGCCACTTCATCAGCTGCTTTTGCCTTGCCTCTGAGAGATCCAGGACGAGCAGGGACAAGAAAATTCCCGAGCAGGAGTGAGTGAGAGCGGCAGGCAGAGACCATTCTTAGTGAGAGTACCTCACCTCCTTAGAGGGCACCTGGCTCACACAGCCTGGCCTGGGGCCCAGACAGAGCTCAGACAAGGGTCTGCAAACTTCACAGGGAGCATGACTGCCAGCAATGATGCCGGATCTTGGGTGAGTGCGTCATAATAGCAGCACATGTCATTGTCATTAGAAGCCGCACAACAGTCCATGGAGCACCAAGTGAGGGGTAAGGTAAACTAGAACCAAGGCCAACCCTACCCCTTAGCAGCTGTGTGACCTCGAGCCCTTTGGGCCTCAGTGGCTCAACTCCATGATGGGGATAAAAATGGCCCTGGCTATTTCAAAGGGAGGCTAAGACAATGAGCTCCTCATTGTGGAAATGTTTGAAAACTATAGTGCCAAAAAAATATAGTATGTTATTTGATAGTTATCTAACCAAAAGCAATGACTAGGCACTTCTCAAAATGAAACCCCAGACAAGGGATTGACCCCTTTGTGATACACAAGGCAACATGGGCCAGAGTTTTGAAAGGATTTGTGCTGTGGCAGCAGAGACCCAGGAAGAAGGAGTAAGGGCCCAGGCGCCTTGTTCCTTACACCCTTTTGCTTCATGGGACTACAGACCAGCTATGGGCTGAAAAGGGGGAGATTTTGGCCAGGAGAAGCATCATGACCCAGAACACCCTGGAGGAGCCTGGGCTGCTGTCCTGAGGACAGCCAACAGAGCATGCAACGGCAGCAAGACTGAACCAGCATCTCTTCCAGATTCATCCCGGGGCCTACAGTAAAGAAGGGGTCCAAGGGTATCCTGCTTAAAGAAGAGGAGGTACAATGCATCATGGTTCCATGGATCAAGGACGACCAGAAAGTTCCCATGTACCTGGGTACATCGCGGGTGACATGCTAAGAGCATATATATCAGCAGAGCGTGTGGCCAAGCATCATAGACATTTTTCTTTTTTGGTTACCCAGCAAGAAGTATGATTAGGGAGTATGATTGGAGTGTGATTAGGGTTGTGGTCCCAGCGGATGCCTCATCTCTTGTTTATGCCTGCTTTCCAAACCTAGTTCTAGAACCTTCCCTAAGGGGTCTTTGGCCAATCTAACCACTGGTCAATAAATCTCTTTACTCTTTAGGTAAGTATAAGTATCATCATTACCTTGATGAATTCTGGGTGATTCACCAACTAAAAGACACATCTCATAGGCCGACACCCGCTAATCCCTGATACGTGCTCAGCAACACCCCTGGCAGCAACCCCGCTCGCCCTGGCCCTTGGGTGACCAACGCAGCTTCTCGGGGGCCCCGAAACAATGACCTGGGGCACTGATGCAAGGAATGTGCCCCGCTGCTCCAGTCACATAAGGCAAGAAGAAAATCTCCCTCAGATGAGGAACAAAAAAACAAGTATCTAGTCCGTGTCAGAAGTTTAAAGACATTTCATATGTTGGATCTTATGTTTCAGTGGGTTTTATCTTAATAAGAGAATTCTTCTACATAGTGGCTTTGGCCAGAACCTGGATTAACAGAACTTCTAAAGGTTAGAATGTATTCCTGGCACATGCTACCTTAGAGTAAATAAATGAGGGCTTGGCTTGCTGAGTCAGAAGCGTTGCCAATTCCTGAGTCAGGAAAATGCCAGAGTCTTCTGGCCATTGAACAGAAAGACGGTTCAGCAGAAAAGAAGGTTCATCTCCTCAGCGCTAGGCCTACTCCTCGACTTAGTCATCAATGACACACTGAGCTCCAGGTAGGTACACGCTCTACAGCCCCGAGCTTGGGGCCTCAGGAAAGGACGCAAACGGTGTCTTCACCATGCTTTTCCCCCCTATACAGAATGTGGACCGAGGAAAGTGGTCTGGTTTCTGTTGAGAGAATAGCACAAAATCAAGTGTAATCACAGAATCCTAAAGCTGGAGGTGGTGTAGGCAGGTAAATACTTAACAACCAGCTCTCAAAAAAAACAAAAAAAAGGTAAATGCAAGTATATACATCCATAGGGATGTTGTAGATTTTGCTGATGTAATGCACATTTACAATACACAATTTATAGATAGTAATAAAATACACAACGGTCTTGCCTGCAGGTTCCACCGCTATTGTTTGCTGAACCTTGTATCTGTAGTCCCGCTGTGGTCGCAATTCCACCATGATTAGACCCGTAGACTTGCATCTCAATCTGCTAACTCTCCTCCCCCAAAATGTATTGTTATTAAGTAGGAGGAGATCCACTGATAAACTCACTTTTGTGCCAACTATGTTCGCTGAACAAATTCCTCTCTCCCCTTCAGCTCTGGTCATGACGGACTTTGAAAAAAACCTTTTTTTAATGTTTATTTATTTTTGAGAGAGAGACAGAGAGACAACGTGAACAAGGGAGGGGCAGAGAGAGAGGGAGACACAGAATCCGAAGCAGGCTCCAGGCTCTGAGCTGTCAGCACAGAGCCCAACATGGGGTTCGAACTCACAAACTGTGAGATCATGACCTGAGCCGAAGTTGGATGCTTAACCGACTAAGACACCCAGGTGCCCCAGGTCATGACGGACTTTTAAGCTTAACCTGCATTATTAATATTCCCTCCTTTAAGTCTAGAAAATAATAAATCAAGCCCAGATTTAGAGCATTTTCCAGGTTCCTTGGTGTTAATACTCCCATCGTGGCCAATTTCCAGCAACCAAAGTGCTATGACCAACCACTGAGTCAAGAAGAGATGGTCCATAACTCGACATGACATAGTATTTCCAAGATACAGATACAATTAATGTAAAAAGAACTCAAGGGCATAAATAAAATGTAGTACAATAATTAGGCAGTGATGTGTTTTGAGTATTTATTGCCTTTAATAAAGCTATTATTTTTAAATTTATATAATTCTTCATAATGGCTCTATTTAACAATCAACTCCCAAAATTCCCAAGGGCCTAATTAGCTTTCAAACGCTGGTACAAGCTGACCCCAGCACACCCCTAGCTGGAGAAGACCTGGAGAGATCTATTTCTACATCTGTTTCTCCACATACACAAACTATTTGGAGACAGGAGGTAGGGAAGGGGGGATATTAGGACCAGGAAATCGAATCGCTCACATAGACGTCCTGTGTATTCGTAACAAAATTCTGGATGTTACAAGGGTGGAGTCTGAATTTTGGGGTGACTGCCCTGGCCTGAAGCCTCCAGCTCCCCAGTGCCTTTGTGGATCTGACCTATTTTCAGACGTGCCCCCCCCCCCCACACACACACACACATACACACACACGAAAAGCTGATTTATTCTCCACTTGCCAACTTTGGGTACTGCTTGCACAGACCTCGCTCTCTCCCTGCAGGCACACCCTTGGTTTTGACAGCATTTCCCATAACTCTGCAGGTCCAGAATGACACAGCTGGAGATGATTTTGAAGTCACTTCAAGATAACCAGCCGACCCAGCAAAAGCAGCAAAGACTTAGGCAGGCAAGGGCTGGGGCTAGAATATAGTTATGCCTCGACAGCCAGGGAGAGACCAGTTAGGAAGTAAAACGGGAGAGGATTTGCTCTACGGACAAAAATTAGCATTTGCTTAACGGAGCCTTGGCCGGAGCTCAGTTGGAGGGTGTGCTTTTGGCGGTGCTGGGAGGACCCAGGCACTTTTCTGTCCTGTTTGTAGCGGTAGAAGTCCGTACGGCCTCTACGGAAGCCAGTTTGACAGTGACTCTCAGGGTTTTAAGTGCACGTTCCCTTTGCCCCAGATGCTCAGGGGGATGCATTATAACATTGTGTGCGTTAATAATGACACTGAATTGAAAACAAACTCAAAGGCTATGAAGCGGCTTGCTACATGTAGATTTGACAACAAATCCAGGTACAGGAATACTATACAGCTACCAAAAGGAATATGGCAGCTTTTTATTACCTGTTGCACAATCTGGAACATGCTGTTAACTGAAAAAAAGGGAAGAACCCTGTATGCTACCATTTGGAAGTTTTATTATACACATCGATGTGCATAAAATATCTTTGGAAGGATGCACCAAGAAATGGGGCACAGTTTGCCTCTGGAGAACTAATAGAGGCCAAAAGTGGAGAAAGACATCCCATAACACATTACAGTTTTGTATCACGTATTATCTCATTTTTAAATTTTTTTTAAAATTTTTTAAGTGTGTTTATTTATTTTGAGAGAGAGTGTGCAAGTGGGGGAAGAGCAGAGAGAGAGAGAGAGAGAGAGAGAGAGAGAGAGAGAGAGAATCACCAGCAGGCTCCACACCGTCAGCGCAGAGCCCCGTGCAGGTCTCGAACTCACGAACCCCAAGACCATGCTCTGAGCTGAAGTCGGATGCTTAACCAACTGCGTCACCCAGGCGCCCCTAATTTCTTATTTTAATTCCAACATAATTAACATAGCATTAGTTTCAGGTGTTCTAGCTTCAAATCTTCCACGACCTTCGGTCCACCCTTTCAGAGTCTCAATTTTCTCGTCCATAAAATGAGGGGTAAGGTGGGACCACACCATGGCCTTCTCTGCACACCTCTCTGACCCCTTGGCTTCATGTGCCCGTGCTCACCGCCCAGCAGTCAGTGATGTGAGCACTCGCCCATGTTCCCTGCTTTCCCACAGAACTGAAACCTCTAGACTGTTTGGACTGCCTTCACAAATATAAACCAGAAGTTTCTACCCAGAAAGCTACCCATTCTCCTTCATGAGCCAATGGAAAGTTGCCTTCCCTCAAAGCAGCATTTCTTAGTTCAAAATGTCAGTCCACGGGCCCCACCCCCATACATTCAGATTCAGCAGGTGTAGGGTACAAATTCGAGATAGGTTTCTCCTTGTACCACACTTGGAAAACCGTGGTCTTAAAGAACAATGCTGCATCACAGAATAAGAATTGTAAAGTCCATTCCCTTTTTAATGCAAACAAGCTATTATTCTGTAATGGTTATTTAAAAAAAAAAAAACAATAATAAGAGCTTTGAGGCAACCAATCTCCACTTAAAGCATTGCAGCACAGAACTGCACGCTAAATAGTAAAATTGCATTTCAAAACATGATCAAACGTCAGCCTAATCAGCCAGGTGTTAGAGGCTCAATCACAAGCCTCAAAACACGTAATCAAGTATCAGTAAGCAGGTGTTTTAAGTGAAGATTGAGATAAACAGTGGCCTTTGTGGATATTTAGAAGGTTTTGCAACATTAAAATGGAGTACCTCACACTCAAGCCAGCCGACTTCAGAAGCTTCTGGGCTGAATAAACCAGGCAATAATTAGCACTGGAGATTTCAACTGGATTGCAATCAAAAGCTTTGAGTCTCATTGAGGAAATCTGTGCCCTTCCCTTTATTTCTACGACCTGTAAGGTGTTGCCCTTGTGGGTGATGACGTTTTTAAAAATCTCCAGGACGTGTTTCACTTTGTTCCGACTGAAGATTTTGATCCCTTTAGAGAGAATCGTGTGCAAAACACAGACACGCATTCAGCGCCACAAAGCCAGGGACCCATCCCACCTGTTTCTCCAATGTGACAAGTTTAGGACAGGGAGGTCTGAAGATACAGCAAAGTTCCTCTTTAGAAATTAATTTTGGGCGCACCTGGGTGGCTCAGTCGGTTGAGCGTCTGACTCTTGATCTCAACTTAGGTCACAATCTCACAGATTGTGGGTTTGAGCCCCAATCGGGCTCTGCGCCGACCGCACAGAGCCTGCTGGGAATTTTCTCACTCCCTCTCTCTCTGCCCCTCCCCACTTGTGCTGTCTCTCTCAAAATAAATAAATAAAAACTTTTAAAAAATTAATTTTTGTTTCCACACACATTCAAAATGGCTTCCCACGGGTCGAATAACTAGTCCAAGATAGCCTCGTGAAAATCAGTGGGGACAATTTTTGTTTGTTTGCTTAATGTTTGTGTATTTTGAGAGAGAGAGCACGCGCAAGAATCCTAAGCAGGCTCCGCGCTTCCAGTGCAGAGCCCAACAGGGGGCTCAAACCCACAAACCATGAGATGATAACCTGAGCCCAGATCAAGAGTGAGACACTCAACCAACTGAGCCACCCAGGCACCCCTCACTGGGGACAGCTTAAAGTGACCATCCTCGGTTGAAGCTCCCTCTTTAAGACCCAGTGCTAATCAAACCAGCGTGTCAGTAAGCAGAGTGGTTTGTGTGTGTGATTTATCTTGGCAAGTGCCAAGCAGGGGTCCCTGCTTAATAGTGGAGCTCATCAATTTCTGTTAATTCCCTCCTGACCATGAGTAGCCATTTTGCTTTGAGAGAATTTCTTAAGCTTCGATTCCGATTGGTCTTCCCTCTTCCCCTGGCCTTGAATCGCCACCAACATATTGGTCTCAGTTCTTCTAATTTCATCTCCTACAGTTAAAGGAGCTGCAGCCACATTTGGTCATACGTGATACCCACTCAGTAAAGCCCCAATCATCCTTACCATTCATCAGAGATAAAAGGTGTCTGAGACATCAGAAAGTTTCATTGTCGATCCCGGACACCAACACACTCCTCTGGAACAAAATCGAGTTTTATCAGGGGTTTTGAGCCTGTGGATTCGGTGTCTGAACAAGCCCAAAGAACTCCATTCTGCCCTCCCACCAGTTTCCGAAAGCCGGCTGGTAATTACGGACCACATTAGGACTTGTCGTTCACATCATCTTCCTCTTTCGAGCTGTAGGATTCAGCAGGGTGCTGGTTAGTGTAGAGCTGGGGCTTCTATGACTCAGGACATTCAAACCTGAACTTGGGAGTCTATTTGCAAAGATAAAAAGTTTCCCTTCTAAACCAGGAAGCTGGCTATCTTTGGGCTTTTCTGGGGCTCCTTTGTCCTGTGATATGTACTCTCTTTGGTGTATGTACTCTGTCATCTTTCCTCTCCCAACAGCGACAGCCAGGGGGAGTGTTAACCTCCACTTATCCATATGCAGGGGGGCTCATCTGCCCTGTCGGCAGCCTGTGCCATTGCAGTAGGTGTTACAACTTCTAGCTGGACTGGAAATTCCCTCACAAGTCCTGAGGGAATCATACGAATGATTCAGACCCATTCAGTCATGGTTTTTCCTCTTCACTGTCCTTCAATAAACCCCTGGCCTCCTATTTCATGGAGAAAATAGAAATTGTTGAATGGAAGCCTTGTTAATTCCTTGCCCACTTCCTCTAATCTAAGAACTGCCCTCTCCGGTCCCTCCTGTCTCATGGGAAAGAAGTTTTCCTTTCCTTCTAGACCAATTCCCCACCAAGGCTTTGGCCCCCAAAGCCAACAGCCTCTCTCTCTCTCTCTCTCTCTCTCTCTCTCTCTCTCTCTCCCGTGTCCTCAGATTCTCCTTCTGTGTTAGGGCTGGCTCGTTGCCATTTGCAAGTAACAAGGTGTTAAATTAGAAGTTGGGACTGAAGCACTGAGATAGAATAAAGACTGTATTTCTCAAAGACTGTGCTAGACCAATGCCAAATCTCAAAGTAGGATAACCAAGAATCAGTATTTTGACTTTTAAATTCCCTCACTCACACGGAGGATAAAAAGAGAGGAGTGGGGATTCCAAGGATTTCAGGGTAGAGTCAGTATAAAGCTGTGGGTCTCATCCCCCAAAGACAGAAGGATGAAGGGGGTGTCTGCCTTCTCCTGAAGCCTAGTGAGAAAGCTTTCGTAGAACCACTTGGAGAAATTAATGTGTGTCCCCTGGAGTTGGGGGTGCTGGAGGGACTGAGACCTAACACATGCCCGAGGAAGTCAGACCACCCCCTGGCAGCTGTCAGAAGGCTGGATCTAAAGACTGAGTTCACTCCTGGAGACCAAACTTAAGAATCCTGCTCAGGAAAAGTCTACCTGGAAAAGAGGACCCCATAAGTAAGAGATTGAGCAGGCTCGGGGTGGGTAGGTGAAGTTTGAGGGTGAAGCAGCTTCACAAGTCCAATGAAGAGTTGCCACTGGAAGGTGAGCTTTCAGGGAACCCACGGAAATGCCCGGTGAGGGTCTAGTATGCACACCTGCTGACCCAGACAGGGCAAAGCCATCTTACCAGACAGCCAGCCTCACCTCTTGTCCCTCTGGCCCTGACTCCTTCATTAGCAGTCAGGGAATGAGAAGAAAGGTTAGGTGGGGAGAGAAGAGAAGGGCACCATGCCAGCGCCCACCACCACCACCACCACCACCACCACCACCACCACCATCATGGCAAAGGAGCAGCTGGGAGAGGAGAGAAGGTTGAACTGTAAACCAGGCCCAGAGTGTTGGTTACGATCTTGGGGCAGACATTCTAAATCTAGACTGAGAACGGGTCCTAACATGATTCAGAATCTTCTTTTACATAAGAGGAACCAGAGAAATGACCGGTGCCTGAAACACATTTAGAGGGATCGTGGAATACAAAAATAAGACTGCTGTCAGTAAAACTCAGTTTGAGTGCTAATGTTCACACATACGGACAGACACCTTAGAGAAAGGAAGCACAAACCTCCCCTTGACTCTACATCGACTTCTAGCTTTGCCCCATCTTTTCCCTCACCCTTACTCAGCGTTATTCTAGGAGTGTTTCCCTCCCCCTGTATCTACTTCATCATGCCCCACAGCCATAGCTTCTGGCCTTTTATCACCGCTCAGAGACATCTCTTGGGTAAGATTACCACTGAAAACTTTTAATTTTTTTCTCATTTTCTCAAAATAAAATGTTCTTATTATAAAAGTAAATATGCTTGGTACAGAAAAATCAGCAACTTGAAGCAACTAAAATGAGCACTAAAAAATAAAACCCATAAACCCATCCACACCAGGTCAACCACTGTGAGTGGGTTGATGCAGATCCCAGACTACTCCATGCATATAGACGCATGTAGATACGGACACACACACTCACATGCACACACACACACACACACACAAACCATTTGAGTTATTTCAAGTGTTTCATTATTACAGCAACGCAGATTTAAATAGACTTGACTGCATAGGCAGACATGCGTACTACTTAAAATACATATATATATATATATATATATATATATATGTATATATATATATATATATATATGTATGTATAAACTTGATACTTGTTTTTGTAAGTATGTAGCAGGTTTAAATAAAAGTTGCACAAACAAGCAAAAACAGGATTATGGGAGGTGCAAACAGCTGATTTACACGGGTACAATCCTTACCCAAGCAGGTCTTTTTACATAGTGAGCCTGTCAAATCAGAGTCCACAGTTTCATCTTCTTCACTTAGTCTTTCGCTGTTTTATCTCTGCCTCTCTTACATAAATCAAAACTGTTTTATTCTTCTGTGTTTTCCAGAGATTTATGAAAACACTGGCTTTTGTTATTAAAGAAAGGGCTCTGTTGCAAGTTGGCACATCCGTTTACATATCAGAAAACAGTGGGCGGTAAAGAGATGTGTATCTAACGCTTTACCAAATAGTAAGACATTCATTTATCGTCTAATTATGGAACATATGAAAAGACACTGGTGGAAATTCTGGGCAGATGATTTTTTTTAAAGCTGTACTTTTATTTTTTTAAGTGCCCTCCACACCCAACGTGAGGCTCAAAATCATGACCCTGAGATCAAGAGTCGTACACTCTACTGACTGAGGCAGCCAGGTACCCCATGGGCAGATGATTCTGACACAGAAAATATCTTTTACGCTCATAATCATGTTAAGTCCACCTCTGCCAATATGCCAATATATAATTTATACTGTCAAGTATTTATTTTTTTATTTATTTACACATACCATTATGTTAAAGATAAATAATAAAGTTGGGGTGCCTGGGTGGCTCCATTGGTTGAGCATCTGACTCTTGATTTCGACTCAGGTCATGATCCTAGGGTCATAGGATCAAGCCCTACATGGGGCTCCATGCTGAGTGTGGAGCCTGCTTAAGATTCTCTCTCTCTCTGCCTCTCTCTCTCTGTCTCTCTGCCTCTCCCCCATTTGTGCACGCTCTCTCTCTCTCTCTCTCTGAAATAAAAAAAGAAAATAAACAATAAAGAGAAAAAAATCACATCTAAAAATCCCACTCCCTGGAGAACACTGAAGAATGTTGTGTATGACTTTCAGACCTTTTCCTGAACAGACATAACCATAACCCATTTTATACAGTTATTTTTACAAAATGAGCGATCATGCAGACTATTCTACAACTTGCTTCTTTAACGATGCCGTGAGCAATTTTTCAAATCTAGTCCTACAGACTGACCTCCTGCCTCCTAACAGTTGTATATTGTTTTACTGCATGTTGTGTCCCACGATTTATTTAAGCATGTCCTTGTTGAGAAACATTTATTTTAAAGGATTTATTATCCCTGATACTACAGGCTTGTACCTTTACCTCTGAAGAGCGGTCTAATTATTCATGCAGGCTATGTAGTCAAAGTAGACTCACTTGGTCAAAAAATAAGCACATTCAAATTTTTATGGTGCCAAATTATACTCTAAAAAGGTTATGTGCCAATTTACTCACCCTCACCCTCTTCAAAAATGAATATTACTGATCTTTCATTTTTGCCAGTCTTATATATAAACGAACTTGTTTCCATTAGCCTTTTTCTCAGAGTCAAGGAGATTACGCTTCTCATCTGTTGATTGGCTGTCTTATTTCTTCTTGGAATTACCAGTTTGTGTCTTTGTCCATCTTTCTATTGAGTTGTCTTTTCTAACAATTTATAAAACTTCTTCAGCTAACAGCAATATTAACTCTACCGTGCTGACTGCAAACAATTTTTCCCACTTCTTCTTTTTGCCTTTGCCTACGGGTTTCCACCCTATAAGAAGTTTAACTTCTCATACAGTCAAGTATATCCATCTTTTCTTCTTGGTTTCCGGTTTTAACGTCATGTTACACAAGGTCCCACTACTCTGTTGTAAGAACAGTCACCCATATTTTTCTTCTAGTATTTCTAGAATTTCACTTCTATACTACTTTCACTAGTAGTATACTAAATTTCACTTCACTAGAATTTTCACTTCTATACTAAATTGTTACTTCATGGAGTAGATGTTTTGGTATAAACAGTGAAATAAGAATCCTACAGTTTCATACTCTGCATATTTTGCTATCATTTTTTTCACTTATTGCATTGTGATCGTATTTCCATGTTCATAGATTTTTTTCTGTAATATTGCTTTATACTGGTTCCAGAACGTGTTTAATCTCCTAGAATTGGATAATTAGGATGTTTACCGCTACTTAAAACAGTTGTGTTATAACAATGATGAATGCTAAGCCCTAAGCCATCACCTAACATTCTCCTTAGTATGCATTTCAAACTCTTCAGAACTTCTGTATAATCTTGCCCTGCCTTTGTATCACAGTGAGCTGTATCTCTACCATCCTATGGCTCAAACCAAAATCTTGGAAGTGATTTTGCAGCCTTACTTACTCTCAACCCTCAACCCCAGTCCGTCAGAAAAATCTCACCAGCTCTACCTCATTGTCCACCTGTCCCCCATTTCTCCTCCCCACCTGGAGGACTGTGACAGCCCCTCTGTTCTCGCTCTTGCCCACTGCATTCCAGTCTCTGTATAGCAGTCAGAGTGTCATTTTAGAATGTAAATCAGATTAAGTCACATCCCTGCTTACAGTCTTCTAATGGTTTCCCATTGCATCGGAAAGTAAAATACAAACTTCTTACCAAGCTCTGGAAGGTCTCTGTCATCTGCCCTTGCCTACCTCTGTAACTCATGTGCCACCGCCCACCCCCAGACACTGACCTCTTTTCTGCTCTTTAAATGGACCAGACTTGTTCCTGCTTTGAGACACGGTTTCTTGCTCTCAACACTAGTGAGATTGGGGACCAGACAATTCTTTGTTGTGGGGACTGCCTATGCATTTCAGGGTGTTTACCAGCACCCCTGGCCTCTATCCCCTTAAGTCCGTAGTACTCCCCATCCCTTCTGATTTGTGACAACCAAAAATGTCTCCAGACATTGCCAAGTGTCCCTTGGAGCACACAATTATCCCTGATTGAGAACCAGTGATTTAGGACCTTTGCACAAGCTGTTCCCTTGACCTGAAACAGTCTGCCTTCTAGATCTTTATGCAAATGTTTCTTTCTTATCATTCAGGACTCCAAACAAATGTCACCTCCTCAGAAAGGCCTTTTCAGGGGTTCTAGGGTGGCTCAGTTGGTTAAGCACCTCACTCTAGATTTCTGCTTAGGCCATGATTCCAGGGTGGTGGGATTTAGCCCTGTGGGCTCTGCTCTAAGCATGGAGCCTGCTTGGGATTCTCTCTCTCTTAGACTCACTCTCTCTCTCTCCCCCCACCCCCTTTGCTGCTCTCCCCCACTTATGTGTGTGTTGTTGCCTGCTCTCAAAAAAAAAAGTCCTTTCCTGTCCCCATCACCAGTTGCCCAATGTCACATCACTCTTTTTATAGCTCTCACTACTGAAAAAAACTTGTCCATTTATTGGTTTATTTGTCTGTTGTTTGCCTCTCCTATTAGACTCTAAGCTTCAGGCCAAGAACAGTGCCTTATGTGAATAAGCAGATATTTAGGGAATGTTTGTGGACTGCAACAAAACAAATTCCCAAAAGTATAAACCGGAGGTCTGTTGCTCACTAACTCTGAGAGTTACGTTTAAGTTCAAGTTCATCTATGAATTCTCTAACATTTGACCCTCCTGAGGACCTGCTCCTTTAAGTCATCACTTCCCTTGGCTTCCATGACCCTGTGTTGCCCTAGTTGACCCTCATCTCTTGGACTCTCCTTTCCAGTTTCCCTCAAGAGTTGGTCTTGTTTGGCCGATGCCTGAGACACCTCTCTGCAGGGAGTTCCAGCCTAACACACCCTCTCTCCCACTTCCTTATCATCTAGCAAGGGGACCTCAACCACTCCTGTGCTTCATCAGTTACCATCTATTTTCTCATGCTTCCCAAATTCCTCCCTCTACCCCACATGCGCAAGGCCACTGGGAGGTCCCACAGGCCCCTCAATATTTCCAGTCTAAAGTCATCACTTCTACCAACCCAAAGCCACATCCTCAACAGTCTCTGCCATCTGACATAGCTTAGCCTGCTGCTGCTGAAGCTCTCGTTCCTGCAGGGGAACTATTCTGGAATGCTGAAATACCCTTGCACAGTCTCTGTGCCACCAGCCCTGCTCCCAGGTAAGGCACGCTCCTTGCTTTCCTGCTCGAAATCCTCAGTGGCTTCCTATTGGCCTAAGCCTAAGACGTAATTTCTTCCCATACCTTTCAAGAACCTTTGTGACCTGACTCTTTATCATTCCAACCACCTAAACCCTATTCTCCCTTCACATGTGGGGGGCCACAGATAGGCTTCCTCCTGTGTTGGAAACACTCTTGCCTCCACCTCTCTGTGCCAGGATTCAGACAATATTTGTAAAATCAGCAGGCAGTTTCCATTTGCCCTGTTCTTGAGTCGTTATTTCTTTGGTCTCGGTCTCACCAGGCTTTGAACCTCCTTTAAAAATAGGCCTGGGGCGCCTGTGTGGCTCAGTCAGTTAAGCATCCGACTTCAGCTCAGGTCATGACTTCACGGTTCGTGGGTTCGAGCCCCGCGTCTGGCTCCATGCTGACAGCTCAGAGCCTGGAGCCTGCTTCGGATTCTGTGTCTCTCTCCATCCCTCCTCTGCTCATGCTCTCTGTCTCTCAAAATAAATAAATAAACATTAAAAAAAAATAGGTCCAAATACACTTCCCTCCATTATTAGTCCCCAAATAGTGTCTGCTTCAAAGGCAACTCAAGACACCTCTTTGAAATCATCTGTGGGGTTTTTATATCCTGTCTTACTTCCCAGGCCCTAATCCTAGTTTTTACATCCCTCCCTCTACTCTGCACCACAAGAGACATCCTAACAACTTCTTCGAGGGTCTGGGTTGATCAGGATTTGCATCTTCCGGCTAAGAATCCAGCTCAAGAGTTACATTTTGCTGCCACCATACGTTCGGTAACAGGGACCAAGCATTTTGGCAGCTCTTAAATTATATAAAAGAAATTCAGAGGTAACATAATCGATTATCAAGAACTGGTGAAAAAGCAACTTGTTATAAATAAAATGTGGATTAAGAAGTTACGTATTAATACAAGGGGCACTTGGGTGGCTCAGTCAGTTACGCATCTGACTTCAGCTCAGGTCATGATCTCACGGTTCCTGAGTTCGAACCCCACGTCAGGCTCTGTACTGACATCTCAGAGCCTGGAGCCTGCTTCGGATTCTGTGTCTCTTTCTCTCTCTCTCTGTCCCTCCCCTGCTTGTGCTCTCTCTCTCTCTCAAAAGTAAATGGATAAACATTAAAAAAAATTTTTTTTTAAGAAGTTACATATTAAAACAAGCCTACAGGAGGAGCAGTGAGCTGCCGTCTGCTCAGAGATGTTGCCGTTCAGCCTCTGCGATCTGTCTCTAGCTCCACTGTCATTGTCCTGTCACTGCTGTGGTGTCAGCGTGACAGGCTATGAGAATGCACCCTTGGCTGGGCCTCCCTGAAGGAAAACTGACCCCTAGCTGTCAGGCTACTCAGCTTCCCCATCAAGCCAGGCCCAGAGGCCCCTTCCAATGACAAGTCCCCCCGGAAGAGTGGACAGAGGGACTCTGGGATCCGACAAGTACCACTGGATTTTGCCTGCAAGGGCTTGACAACTAGGGCTCACAGGGAACACATTGTGGGGTGGTTTGCCCCCCTCCCAGGGGGGCTGCAGGGGCCTACATGAAGGCTGTGCCACAGAAAGGCATTGAGAGGACTGAGTCTGCTGGTGGCCGTGGAAGCCAGAGAGAAACAGGTTCCCAAGGCTTGGGAAGGAGCCTGGTAACAAATGGCAATAACGCAAATGTTGCAATGTGTTAAAATAAGCAAACTAGCCCTAGTGCTCACCCCCCGAGCTCCCTGAAATGAGGAAATTCAAAAAGAGAAATCCCTACGCTAGAAGCAGTTGTGACCTAGTTAAGGAAGATAGATCTTTACATGTAAAGTAATACCTTACGTTGGAGCTCTTGGCCTTCCCGTCCCCTGTCCCCAGCCATGCTCAGAAGGTTAGGGGCCCGTGGACATGTTTTAATTTCTTTTAAGCGCAGAAGAGGTGAATAGAATCCAATCTGGATCGTGTTCACCTTTAGGCCAATGCAATCCCAAGATATGAATTTTTGTATGTTTTAGTGCAGAAGGAGGCCCACGACAGGCCAAACAGTTCCAGAGGACCCACGGAGGTCATCCCGTCACCGCGAGCAGAAGGGAAACCAAACAAGCAGCTGCGGGAAATGCCCGATTCCTATTCTGCTCTTGTACTTGCCAGCCGAGCAAGAAACCTGCACATCTTCTCTCCCAATCTCTGCTTCTCTCCCCAGAGCTGGTCCTGAGCAACCTTCATAGGCACCAGTGCCCCTCCCTAAACCTAGAAATGAGACATGGACGGGGAGGATTATGGAGGTAACAGTGGTACCCATCCACTGACGGGTACGCATCAGATTCCAGGGCTACTGGCTTTACACGCCTGATCTCATTTCATCACCTCGGCAGCCCTGGAAGGGAAAGAACGTTACCCACATTTCATAGATCAGGAAGCCGCAAGGCCAAGAATCTCAGGTAACAAGTCCTGGCCACGGGCTCTGCCTTGACAACTCCGGGCGGGGGTGGGGAGCCACGTTAGAGTCCCTGCTAACGATGGCCCCAGGAATCACGCGTCACAGCAGCCCTGGCCAAGGTCACCCAGGTGCTTTCAATCTTCACTGCACTGCCTCTAGAATTAGAGACTTTGCCCAAGCCAAGAGGACACCCCAGACCAAACAAGAGAGAACGCAAGACCACAGAAGTGGTCCTACGGCCCAAATCTCCCCCAGACCTCAGGTTTCAGGAGCAAAGGGCCCCTCATCGCCCGGGCCCCACAGTGTTTAGTCCCGGGGGCAGGGGTGCTGTGTCCACAGCTGCCCCGGAGGGAGCACCCTATAAGTGTGTCTTGCGAGGATGAGGGAGAGCAAAGTAACTGCTAATTTTCGCCTACCTATTTCCCATAAGCCATCTCACACCTTTTATGGGCCACGCCGAGTATAAATACTGTGAAAGAAGGTATACAGAGCTCTGCTAGGCCGAGTGTGGTGCCCGGACCAGCAGCATCGGCCCCACGTAGGAGCTTGCCAGAAATGCAGAACGGGGGCCTCGAAGATGCCTCACTGACTTGCACTTCAAGTTGGACAAGTGCTTAGCATGCTACGGAAGATGAGGTGACTCACGGACAAATCTGGCTCACCACTGAGTCATGGGGAGCGCGAAACAATTCTGAGGCATGGATCCCGTGCCAAGACACCCTGGGAGAGCTCACCTAGAGAACGGCCTGTGCACTGGGGAGATTTTTAAGATCTCCCAAAGTGGTTCTAATACACAGCAAAGTTCGAGAGGGCCCTGAGCGGGTGGCATGATGGCAGGTGCTTCCCAAGAATTTGGCAAGGAGGCGTCACCGGTGAGGACAACAGCGGCGGGAGGCCACTGGTGAACGTGAGCGCATGTGTCCGTGGGGTAGTGAGAAAACCTGTCCGAAGGGAGTGGGGGTCTTGTCAGGGGGCAGTGGGGGAAAGGGCACTTTGGGGGAGCAGGCTAGGACCTCGGAATTCCCACTTGAGACAGTAAGAAATAGGGGGCAGGCCGCAATGGAAACCAGTCAACGACACCTGCCCTGGCGCACGTTTGCCGAACGGGCTGGAGAGGAGGGAGCCTGGAGGCGGGGAGACCAGTTGTTCGCAGGGACCCGCGGAAGAGCTGAGGATCCTGGAGAGGTGCGAGGGCATTTAGAAGAAGTGAGGATGACAGACACGTTGTGTTCGTTTGCCAGGGCTGCTGCGAAAGCTCCAGAAACTGGAGGATGCAAAGAGTGGAAGTTCATGGTCCCTCCGTTCTGGAGGCCAGAAGTCTGCGAGCGAGCATCAGCAGGGCTGGCGTGTTCTGAGCTGTGAGGGAGAACTTGTCCCCTACCTGCTGGTGGTTTGCTGGCTATCCTTGGGGTCCCTTGGCTTATGGCCGCATGGTCCTGATCCCTGCCTTCATGCTCGCATGGTCGTCTCCCTGCTTACCCGTCCCTGTCCAAACCTCTCCCTTTTATAATGGTTAATTGTCATTGCCTTAGGGTCCCTCCCAGTGACCTCATTTTAACGTCATCACTTATGTAAAAACCCTATCTGCAGATACAGCCACGTGGTCCTGGGGTTTAGGACTTTACGTGTGAATTTAGGTGGGTGGGAGGGACAAATACAATCTACAAGATACACGAAAGGGGGCAAAATCTGGAAGAGATCAGTTTTTCTTCCTCACACTGCAAACACCTGCAGGCTGCTGGGTGGGATCTCCACTTACGTCTTCTGAAGTCTTGATGATGGTCCTAGTTTACTAGAGGCAGACGCGTTGGGTGCGAGATGGAAGGAGTTTTCTTGGCAGGGAAGGCCGGCCAAAACATGGTTTTTCAATTCAGGTTTTCTTACATCACAGCAATGACAGTTGGTTTCAATGTGTCCGTTCGCAGAGTTGGGATTTATAGTCCATGGTGTAACATTAAAAAGCAAAGGTCATCCTTTGCATATAGAAATAACTGTCCGAGACCTTAGCAGGCCCCAGCTGATCCAGCAGGCGAGGAAACAGAGACAAGCTTTTCTAACGCCAGCCAATGAACTACAGCCAACACCAGCGAACAGACTGCAGGCCGTGAGCTCAAACGCAGGCTCAAGAAGGCGGGGGATTTCCAGGGTCAAGAGCAAACCTCTGAGGCTAAGGCAGCCAGAGGGTGAAGTCCTGAAGGTAAAATCATTACGAAGACACACCCTAACCTGCGGTGTCCCTCTGGTGACTCTGGTCTTAAGGCAGAGGTAGGAGAGACTGTGGTAGGAGAGACTGTGGCCCAGGTTTGAAGATCTTATGGGACAAAGAGTCAAGAAAACGGTGTGCCCTGACACATTCTGCTGCTCCTTACCCAACGTTAGGTCAATCTTTCTTTGTTTTCTTCTTGTAAGCGAGATGAGCTTTGAAGGCTCAGTAAGCATTGGAACCACTGAAGGACTTGTTAAAACATAGGTTTCCTTTTTTTTTTTTTTTTTTTAATTTTTTTAACCTTTAGTTATTTTTAAGACAGAGAGAGACAGAGCATGAATGGGGGAGGGTCAGAGAGAGGGAGACACAGAATCTGAAACAGGCTCCAGGCTCTGAGCTGGCAGCACAGAGCCCGATGTGGGGCTCAAACTCACGGACTGTGAGATCATGACCTGAGCTGAAGTCAGACGCTTAACTGACTGAGCCACCCAGGCGCCCCAAACATAGGTTTCCTAAACCCACCCCCACAGTTCCTGATCCAGTAGATCTAAGGTGGGACCTGAGATTTTCTGTGTCCAATATGTAGCCGTGAAATGCTGGGCTACAAACCGTACGCTGAGAACCACTCTGCAGAGCTGTGCACTGTCTCCTGCTCTCCTCCTCATGACCAATGATAAATGTGTGAGGAACAATTATAGTCAAGGTTCAGGGTACAGTCTGTGACCAGGGAATGTAACTGTCCTTGCCCCTATCTGTTAAGGATCTAGTTTGAGATCTCTTGGCCTCATTAGTTTCATGTTGTAACCAATTGACCTCCATTTTTAAATTCCTCTGGAAACTAAATCAGTGATAACATAAGACACTTAGCCAAGGATTCTAACAAGGTGAGAATTACTTGATTTTTGTGGGTGGCCATTTAAAACTAGTTCTTAGGGGCACCTGGGTGACCCAGTCAATTGGGCATCCGACTTCTGCTCAGGTCATGATCTCACAGTTCGTGGATTTGAGCCCTGCTTCCGGCTCCATGTTGACAGTGTGGGGCCTGCTTAGGATTCCCTCTCTATCCTTTGTCTCTGCCCTTTCCCCATGCTCTCTCTCTCTCTCCCTCAAAATAAATAAACTTTAAAAAAATTTAAAAACTATCTCTTAAACTCTGGTACAGAGGCTCATTCAGAAGCTCCATAAACTCAATTTAATGAATCAAATGAGCAAATGAACAAGAGATTGGGGCAACACCAGCACAGAGCAAAGAGCCTGTGGTATTGGATCAAAAGACATGGGTTGAAGTCCCTACTCTGTTACAAAACAGCTGTGTGACATTTCTCTCTCTGAACTTTAGCTTCCTGATCTGAAGAACATAGAAGATTGTTGGAATGAAATGAGGTGGTATTATAACTCAACTAGCGTATTATATAATAGATGGATTTCCCCCTTCCATCCAAAGACTCTGTCTACACTACCATTCACCTTTCAGGGTTCTTGATCATAAAATGAGATACCATGTGGGGAAATGCTTCCTTTGATCCAAAAGTACAACTTCAAGGTAAATATTATAGAAAATGCCTCACACAAACACAAAGAATTATGTTCACTGACTGTAAAGAGTCAAAGTTGGGAAAACCTAAAGGACCATCAAGAGGAGAATAAATTATAGTACATCGCTACTAAATAATGCCACAGAGGGATTTCAAAGAATGTACAAACGTAGAAAAATCTACAAGGTATATTAAGAGAAAAGAAGGAAATCGCAAAACAACACATACTAAATTATCTGGTTCATGCTTTTAAAATCCATATGGATATGTGTACGTCTGCCTAGAAAGGGTCTGGAATAAGGCACACCAAGCTCTTATGAGTAGTTATATCTGGGGAGGGAAAGCAAATGTGATGACGATTATCTCAGTTTCCCATACAAGCAAGAGTCAGCCTTTGGCTCCTGCCAAGGTGGAAAGTATGGGACTTCGCTGAGCCCACAGAGGCTCTGGTGTCCCCAGCAGCTGCCCAAGGAATTGGATGATACAACCTGGGTATAAACTTTAACCACTGAAGGATGGGAGAGAACACACCTTAGATGGAACTATTACCTTGATGATGTCCCATGTGACCAAAATCATCTGAGTTTTCTTATTTTCTTGGCCAAGTTGGTAACTCCTGCCTTGTGCTTACCTTCCTCCTTCCTGGCCTCCTGCCCTTGTTTCTCTCAATCTTGCACCCCTGGGATTCCTGCCCCCTCCTCAAGTATGAGCACGGGAAGCTTTGCCCAGGTCTCATTTTTCTGGGGAGTCTGGACTAAAACAATAGAATTTTGTGTTCTCTGAACTTTACCCAGTGATAATATATTCAGATAATACTTGAAGAATAAAAGATTAAGAGGGGAAAGGTGCTCATCTTATTGTAAAGAACAACATGAATGTCGTGATAATTCGAGGTGTCCGGCTGGAAAGAAGGCCAGGTAGAGGAATGGTTGGCATCATTATTTCCTGAGTGTTCCCAGAGGAGCCTCGGAACCAAATGCTCCTCTTTGATGGGTAATGATTTCATTGCCCTTCACTGAGTCCCACTGCCCCTCCAGGTGGGTCAGCTGGGTCAGATCCCCCCAGGTATCATCCCCTCCTCCAAAACCTCAGAACCAGCCCCCTCACCTCTTCAGGCCCCCTTCTCTGCCTGTAAAAATGACGTGTGTGTGTGTGTGTATGTGTGTGTGTGTGTGTGTGTGAGTGAGAGAGAGAGAGAGAGAGAGACTTAGGTTGTTTCAGATGGATTGAACTGACAGCTCAAAGAAACAGTCCCAAGGAGTGCTACCTACAGCACCCCCTTTTTTCTCAGCATTCAAGAGAAACTGGGGTTCTCCCGGAGTTGAGAAACAGGACAGGGGCAGGAGATGTGGAAAGCTGGACTTGTAGTTGAGTGGGACCTGCTGGCCTCCCCCACACCTCCCCCATCAAATGACCCAGAAGCAGAAGACACTTAAGATCAAGATCTCCAGGTTATAAAAGAGTGGGAGGCAGGGGAAGTTTTTTTTTTTTTAATCCAGTAACAATCAAGTTCAGAGACTTAGCACCCTAAGAAATTATGTTTCTCAGACTCAGACTTGAAGCATAAAAAGGAGCCAATATAAAGTCCTGCTGGTTCCCTGTGCTCCCACTTCAGAGGACGCGGGCTGGATGATGACTTATAAGGGGTGGGGTGGCTGGATCCTAAGTTCGCCTTTTCTAAGATGTGCTGGGTACAATTGAAGGTGAAGTTTTACCCTCAGGGAAGTGCCTGCAGATGCTTTGTAAGCAATACAAGAGTGGGGTTTTTCACTGGATTATTTGTTTTTCGGGTGTTGAGTTTGGCAAAAGACATGAATAGATGCTTTTCCAAAGACATCCAGATGGCTGACTGACACATTAAAAGATGCTCAACATCGCTCATCATCAGGGAAATACAAATCAAAACCACATTGAGATACTATCTCATGTCTGTCAGAGTGGCTAAAATTAACAACTCAGGAAACAACAGATGTTTGGCGAGGATGTAGAGAAAGGGGAACCCTCTTTCACTGTTGGTGGGAATGCAAACTGGTGCAGCCACTCTGGAAAACAGTGTGGAGGTTCCTCAAAAAATTAAAAATAGAATGATACTACAACCCAGCAATAGCAGTACTAGGGATTTATCCAAAGGATACAAAAATGCTGATTCGAAGAGGCACGTGTACCCCAATGTTTATAACAGCATTATCAGTAATAGCCAAATTCTGGAAAGAGCCCAAGTGTCCATCAACTGATGAATGGATAAAGAAGATGTGGTATTTTTATACAATGGAATACTACATAGCATTGAAAAAGAATGAAATCTTGCCATTTGCAACAACATGATGGAACTGGAAGGTATTATGCTAAGTGGAATAAGTCAGTCAGAAAAAGACAGATATCATATGTTTTCACTCATATGTGGAATTTGAGAAACTTAACAGAAGACCATGCAGGAGGGAAGGAAAAATAAGTTACCAACAGAAAGGGAGACAAACCATAACAGACTCTTAAATAAAGAGAACAAACTGAGGGTTGATGGGGGGTGGGGGAGGGGAAAATGGGTGATGGGCATTGAGGAGGGCACTTGTTGGGATGAGCACTGGGTGTTGTATGTAACCGATGAACCACGGGAATCTACCGCCAAAACCAAAAACACACTGTATACACTGTAGGTTAACTAACTTGACAGTAAATTATTAAAAAAAAAAAAAAAAAAAGAATGAAGTTTTTCTCAAACATTGTTTTGTCCCATAAAACTCACCCTTTATTCTGAGTCAGGAATTATTTGAAAAGACAAAACAAACAAGAGGCTGTGGGTAACAGAGTCCTGGCTTTTCGGGGAGAAAGGATTTGGTCTCTTTTACCAGAATCCTGAATGTCAAATACTCTCTACAACCAGACAGGCTAGCTGTAGGAATTTCACTGGGGGATTAGCCAAAAAGGCACAGCTTAGCCAAAAGAAGTTTACACAAGAAACAGCCTTGGGTTTTGATCTAAAATGAGATGAGCCACTCTGAAATGGAGCATCTTTCCTTAAAGCCAACCCCTGGCTGGCTCAGTAGGAAGAGCATGTGACCCTTCATCTCGGGGTCTTGAGTTTGAGCTCCACATTGAGTTGTAGAGATTACTAAAAATAAATAAATAAACTTTCCAGCCAGCCCAGACTGCAGGTGAGGAATGAACTAAGAACTGAGAGATGCCTTCCCTGCCAGGATCAGAAGAGGCAGCCCACTGGGCCTCCCCTATGTCTGATGTGACCCCGTTCCTGTTGACAAGTCTCGCCAAGTCAAGGTTTTCCTGGATCCCTTCAGGTCTGCTCAGAGATTCTATGCTTACGGACTCCTTTTTCCACTGAAGCAAGCCCAAGAAAGAGTATCATGTTCTGTATTATATTATTTTTGGTCACAATATTGACAAGTCTTCCTGCTTTTTTTCTGTGGGTTTGTCCGGGAACTTGAAAAGTGCTCCACTGCAAAGCTTTTCCTCCAAAACCTCTAGTCTTCGGTTCCTAGGTCTCCCCCGTCTTGCTGATATCTGGCTCCCCCAACCCTCATGGCCTACCGCCAGTGGCCTTCACTAGCAGGCTCGGCCTCACCCAGTTAGGAGCCAGTCCAGACTAAAGCAGGAAGGAGATGCTGAGCCACAGGCCCACAGGAGATGAATCTAGAACTTCCTGCCTACCCCAGGAAGGCCTGAACCTCCTCACACCTACCGGGTCATAACCTGCTACCAATCCTTGCCACACACCTGGGTTCCCCTAACAGCACTGAGGTTCTGATATCTGGTCTGCTCATTAGGGGGAATGGAGTAGACCCTGTATCCCCAGTCAGGGCTTGGGGGCTTTTTAATTGGACACATCCTCTAGAGTCCACAAGCGCCACCCGCTGCTACAGCTGCCTGATAATCATGCTCATCCTCCATGCAGCCCGTGGACATACAGCTGCACCTGCTGTACCACACCAAGCACCCTACACTTCAGAAGCTCTCAAACTCCAGGGGCACAAGAATACCTGGGAGATGGTTAAAAATTAAAAGTTCTATGCCCACCAATGGAGATTCTGATCCAGGTGCTTGACCATCCACTCATCACCTGTCCTAGGCGATACTAACGGAAAAGCTCTGTGAGCGCCATCTTGTATATGACTGCTATGGGCGAACCCCTAGCCCAAGACCCACATACCTCTGGATGCCTCCCTGCTGTGTGCCCCGCTGACCCCACTTCTTCATATCCCAGCCTGCTTTGTGGCCATGTCCACTCATCATCTATAACCTTTTAACGTTTGTTATATTGCATGTAAAGCACTCTGCCATTATGGGACATGTGGTCCCCTCCATCCAACAAGACTGTAAAAGGCACCCTGACTTCCCAGCCCAACGTACAGGCTCCTACCTCCCTTGGACATTTAATAAATTCTGTATCTGGCAGTGACAAGAAGCTAATCTCAGGGATATACATTATTACAGAGAACTGTGTGTTGGTATTTCAAGAATAATGAATTTTTAATGAACTGCAGTCACACAGAGATGGAGAGATTAACCTAAAAAAGGTTAAATAATTTTATACTTGCTCCATTTGGTCTATCTTCGTCCCTCTTACGCTGCAGCAGAATACATTTTGATCTGACACCAGAAGGAACTTTCCATCATGGCTTTGTTTCAGAAGGCTGCCTGCAGACCTGGCACCCCATCTTGTGGGCAGAGAGCTATTTGCATAACCACCCTCTTCATCCTGTAACCACCCAGACGGCGGGTGTCTCCTGGGAGTCAGCCGACCCTGTGACAGTCCAATCCCATTGCCCATCGTGGAGGGAGGGGCCCAGGCCTTGGGTTCACCAACTCCTCCCTCCATCCCCTCCTGTGCTCCGCTTCCTGCTTTGTCATCTGGAGCCTAGATTAGCATAGGGAATGCCAGCAAGAAATACAGTATGTGGGAAGAGCCTTCCCCATCTTTCTCTGCAATTATCACTCAACTGCTTCGGTTGAACCACAGAATCGTTCCTCATATACATCATTACCATTGACAAGATTACAAGAGGCGGGAGGTTACAAAGGTAAACATGGGTCACCTGGAAATTTTCAGATGCATTGCTTTCCCTGCCAACTCCCCCCCAACCTCATCTTTCCGGAGGAAAAGTGAGGCTAAGAGGACTTCCTCCTCCCTACTGGCACAGGAGAAGATTTTAGAAAGAGACAAAATGAACAGACAACAATGCCCAAGGCAGGCCTCTGGCTCAGTGGCTCCAGGCTTACAAGTGAAGGTATCCTGGCCCTCCAGGCACCTTCCTGTGCCTCTGCCATTTTGTCACCTCCTCCTCAAGCAGAAAGGAGGTTTCTGTGTTCTACCTGTAGGACCCAGTGCTCCAGTTTGCAATCCCTGGACCAGGAAAGAAGAAAAAAAAAGTAAAAGTAGGAGATCACAATAAACATGGTTAAAGTATTTTGCTCCCCTCCTTTCTAGCAGCCCACATTCTCTCTCTGCTGTGGAGTGCCAACCAGACTATGGAAAATGATCCCCAAAGAACATACTTTCCAGGATGTTTTTCTAGGAATTCATGATGGATTCCACCAACCAGGCCATCCTTCTCTCTATTCTCATCTCTTTTGAGACCAGGGGACATTTGTAATGTTATAGTAAATCTGTGTCCACAGGATGGAGGGTTTTCTTTTTTTTTTTTAATTAAAAAAAATTTTTTTTAATGTTTATTTATTTTGGAGAGAGAGGGAGAGACAGAACGCGAGTGGTGGAGGGGCAGAGAGGGAGAGAGACACAGAATCCAAAGCAGGCTCCAGGCTCCAAGCTGTCAGCACAGAGTCCAACACGGGGCTTAAACTCACAAACCACGAGATCATGACCTGAGCCAAAGGGGACATTTAACAGACTGAGCCATCCAAGTGTCCCTGGAGGGTTTTCTTCTAATTGAAACTAATTACAACTGGCCATAATAAAAACTGCATGACCTTGACATTGTTGCGTTGGTGTTCTAACAATAGCACTGTCCAGCTTGGTCCTCTGGTGTTGGGGAAAATAGGAACAAGGACATACATGATGAATGTGGCCCATCTGGCCATCTATATCTGTGCCAGTCAAAGGCACCAGTGAAAACATCAGCCTCTTGCCTGACACCATCATCGCTGCTCCCCATCAGACAAGATGAATGGGGGTTCAATCACATCAAACTGCACTGGAAATGGATGGAGCTCTAAGCTCAGGGAGCACCCAGCTGGAATGAATCCTACAGGTGATCCCAACAAAGACATCACTGGTCCCTGACAAATTCATTGAAGGGTAGATGGAGAAGAGGCTTTAGTGCCCAGCATTGGAGGCTTGGAAAGGAAAGAGCGGGTTGTTGGGCTTTGGGGACTTGGATCATATAGGAGTCCTATGTGGCCTGGTCCAGTAATTTGGGGCATGATTATGAGAATGTGGGGTCTAATCGATTACAATAATTGGTTTAGTAACATTTTCTTCACCAATGGTGTCAATTGAAGGCACCTGTTCAGTTCCTTGTCCTTGTATTTTTCATAAATAGAAACTCTCCAAGGATATGGGAACAGGAAGGGAGATGCCCCCCCTCTGGTGCATGCATTTTGAAGTCCAGTTAAAGAATCTATTCAGAAACAGCTTGGAAATGGAAGGCCAAAAATGAGGGAAGGATAAAGGACATCCTTTTGCAAATAATTGTTCTGAGTCTCCCTAGTGCTTCCCATACCACCACCACTGTGGCTCTGGCTACTTGGAACACTAGTTGTCCACTGGGGTCGGGGGACCAGGTTGGGGGGAGGGGGGGTCACCTGGCACCCGCCAGCTCACCAGCCTACCAGAAGCCAAACCACCCCACCGTGGCTCCTGCACTGCTGCCCTGTCCCCACAGTTCCCCCTGCCACAGCAGGCCCAGGCTCTAGCGGAGACTGGATGCCTATCTGATCCCCTGAGGGGATGGCTGCCTGGCTGACAGCCTGCATTTTCGCACAGGCGCCCTACCGTGGTCACGACAGGAACTACAGCCTCTGCAGTAAAATAAAGTTAGGACTGTATGAGCTAAGCAAGACTTGGCGGTCACCCATCTAGGGATAAAAAGCCCAGGCATCTGTGCATGTGGGGAAATGGTTGAGATGATGACAACCAACACAAGAAATGTCAGAAGACTTGTACATTTCCATACAAGCTCCAACCATTATCAACTGTCTGCCTTTCTCAAGCAGCCATTGAATTCAGGGTCAGATAGCTATGCTTCCAGGGACCCTATTTTCTTGACCTGTTTTCTGGCTTTTCACTTGGTGCTGAGAACATGATACAAACTCCATAAATAGATTAATATAGGCTGGCTAATTTCCTTCCCCAGAAAACTTGGGCCTAAACTGAAATAAAACTTACTGAACCAAAGAGAACACCCAGACAGAAATTCAGGTTTGCCTAAAAGGTAAAAAGACACAGGGTACTTGTCAGGTATCCGCTCTTCAGAGACCAAACAGGCCTAAGAAAAATCACATCTGGGCAGCCTAAGGAGAGCCCAGATCACAGTGGTCTCTTAGCTGGTCTTCTTCCCTCTGATCTTGCTTCCATGCTCTCCAATCTGTTTGCCATGTGCTAGCTGAAGGAGACCAATCAGGTAATGCCACTCCCCTACCTGTAAACCTACAATGGTTTCATTGCTCTCAAGATAAAGTTCCCATTCCATTACATGGCTTGCCAGCAGCTTCGAGATCTGGCCCCTGTTAATTTCTTAATACCCCCTGCCTACTTCTACTTTCCCAGAAAAACCAGACTCTCCCCTCCCACCATGCCTTTCCTCTTCTGGAGCATCATCCCAGCTCCTAAGTCCAAGCTAATCTTTACCAGACCACACTCATCCAACGGGATGAGTGGGATGGTATTCCCTTATCTCAAAATATTACATATAATTATAAACTGTGACCAGAGCTATCAGAACTATGGTCCAAAAAAAAAAAAAATCTTCACAGGATCTTAAGGATAAATAGAAGTCGATTAGGGTGACTAGGCTCAGAGAATATTCCAGACACAGGAACCACATCATAGAAGGCTCTGAGCTGGAAAGGAGCAAGGCATATTCAGTCAACTAGAGGTATCTGGAACTAAACCCCTCCTAGGTGCTCCCATAGCCCCCTGAACAGCTTCCACCATAACCTTAGCTTACAAATATTTGTAGATTCAGCACTTTTTGAGGGCAGGGTATGTGCATATCAGTTTCAAAGATATAGCTCTAGCTTCTAACACTGTGCCTAGAACATAGCAGTGGCTCAAGAAAATATTTAATGAATGAATCAGTGAGGAGTCAGAGACTTAGAGAACTTACAACGTTGACCCAAGGTTGCCCAGCTAGTAAGTGGTGTTGAGGCAGTGCTTTGGAGCCAGATCTGCTAAGTCTAAACCAAAGCTTTATCTGTCTTGGTCCTGTGCTCGATGTCCTTAAATAGATTACATATTCTTCATGGTCAGGAATACTATTTTCATCTCTCCAAAGAACTTATGAGTTGGTGTTGGATAAATGCACCAAATGACTAAAAACAAAGTACTCAATGACTAGGGGAGCTCATTTTTATACACTGTACTAGATTTTTTTTCAGTATGTATCCAAAGTGTGTCCATTATCTGGGTTGTAGGATAAAGCCTCCTAAGATTGGAGAAAGTGTTTGTCACAAAATCCTGGTTTTTTTTTCCAAGGCAAGAGTCGTTGATTTTCCTAGCGGGGTGCCCCAAGTCTTCTTCAAGGAAGGAAGTAGGACCGTCTTAGACAATTGTCAAAGCAGAGCCCAATAAAACACAGAGGAGCCTGGCCTTCTTGTACTTCTGTAAGAAGTCTATGTTCTGAGCCCCCTGAAACTTATCTCCACAATCTGGAATTCCCAATGCAATTTGCAGAAGTTTTCCAACTTTGAGTCTATTAGTCAGGATTCTCCAAAGAAATAGAACCAATAGGAGCTACACACACACATGCCCAATTTGCAGAAGTTTTCCAACTTTGAGTCTATTAGTCAGGATTCTCCAAAGAAATAGAACCAATAGGAGCTACACACACACATGCCCACAATTATGGTGCCTAAGAAGTCCTACAACCTGCCATCCGTAAGCTGGAAACCCATGAAAGGTGATGGTATAAATTACCAAGTCAAAGGCCTGAGAACCAGGGGAGCCAAAAGTGTAAATCCCAGTCAAACGCAAGAGAAAATAGGAGAGATGTCCCAACACAAGAGGTAAGGCAAATTTAAAAAAGTGTGAATTCCTCCTTCCTCCACTTTTTCTTTGTCTTCAATGGATTGGGTGATGACCACCATATTTGAGGAGGGCAATCTATTAATCTATTTACCGAGTTCATGTATTCAAACACTAATCTCATCTGGAAAAACCCTCACAGGCACACCAGAAATAATGTTTAACCTGGGCATCCCAAGGCCAGTCAAATTAATACATAAAATTAGCCATCATACTCAGATGGCTTCCCAGAATTCTTCTGGCTTGGAAACAATGAAGAGAAATAACTTCATTTCATTCAGAACTTGAAAAGAATGGTCTCTGATGACATGAAGTTCACTAATCAAAGACATTAGGTTAAGTCAGATTTCTTCACTTACTGACAAAGTTCTACAATCTGTAAGAGGAAGAAGAAATTCTGAACTAAGTCTTGACCACTTTAAAAATCAATGATCAATGGGCTGGTCTTTGTGTTTGAGGATGCCATGTCAGTTTTTTGTCTGACAGCACATGGGATGACAAAATGTTTCCAGGGGATATGAAATTGTCTTGTTAAATCATAAGGTCTTTGCAAGAAGGACCACAATAGAGACAAAGTCTCCTGAAAGAGACAGAATGACCCCCAACTCTGTAAGACTGGATTGAAGGCATAACATAGATGAAGCAAGAACATGCCATCAGAAATGGAGTTAGCATCCCCACCTGAGGTGTGCTCAAGAATGATGTGCTGCTCGGGGCACCTGGGTGGCTCAGTAGGTTAAGTGTCTGACTCTTGATCTCGGGTCAGGTCGTGATCTCACAATTCATGGGATTGGGCACCACACTGGACTCTGCACTGACAGCATAGAGCCTGCTTGGGATTCTCACTCTCCCTGTCTCTCTCTCTCTCTCTCTCTCTCTCTCTCTCTCTCTGTCCCTCCCCTGCTCATGCTCGCTCTCTCATACTCTCTCAAAATAAACTTTAAAAAAATTTTTTTAAAGAATGAGGTGCTGCCCATTTCACATTCATCAGAGCAAGTGACTATATTCCACACACAGCTGTGATTGATCACACTCCCACAACTTAAGGCTATCCAACAGCAAATCGTCTAGCTAGTTCCCTTTGTCTGATTTCAGACTCACTAAGGAATCTATTATTGACAATTGGCCTGAAGATTGTTCTATAGGAAGAGACAGGTAGAGACCATCATAATGTATTTTATATGCGTGGTATCTGTGTTTTTCGGTATAAATCAAGGAGGTGGCATTCTGGGGGCACCTAGATGGCTGTCGGTTGACATCTGAATCTTGATTTCAGCTTAAGTTATGATCCCAGGATCATGTGATGGAGCCCTGCATCAGCTTGGGATTCTCTTTCTCTCAAAAATAAATCAGCATTAAGAAGAAGAAGGAGGAGGAGGAGGAGGAGGAGAAGGAGGAGGAGAAGGAGGAAGAGGAGGAGGAGGAGGAGGAGAAGGAGGAGGAGAAGGAGGAAGAGGAGGAGGAGGAGGAGGAGAAGGAGAAGGAGAAGGAGAAGGAGAAGGAGAAGGAGAAGGAGAAGGAGAAGGAGAAGGAGAAAGAGAAGGAGAAGGAGGAGGAGGAGGAGGAGGAGGAGGAGAAGGTGGCATTCTGTTCTCATCGAAAAGCCTGTACATTTTGTTGGAGCAAATTTTTCTCAAGCATTGGATCTGCTTTCATGGGCTGGCTGAATCAAGGCTTGAACATGTAAAGCTAGGGGCAGACCCTAGACTTTGGGGAGGTCAACACCATTATCATTTTGTGAGACCTCTTTGGGCCTGTCAGCTCCCCTAGCTATGCCTCACTCTAGACCTTCAAATCATATCTCTAACTACCACTTGAGTTGTTCTTTTTCCCTCCAGGAGTGTGTCGGGATACTCTGAGCCTCATCTCCCAGAACCAAGCACATAATTTGCAAGGAGTCTGCCTACGAATGGTTTTCCCTCCTTGATAGGTTACCTGTTATCTCTGGGAATTAAACCCATAACCCAGGTTTCTGGGCCCCTAGCTCTGGTCAAATAAGTAGAAAAACTCTGGTAGAGGCATGTTGAACACTCTTAATTCCAAGCATCTTCCTTGGGGTGGGGTCCCCAGAGAGACAGTAATGGCTTTCAAAGTTAACAGAGGTGTTGTCAGCCTTTGCCCCTCCAACAAGATTCTTCCAGGCTCGCTTTAAACGGCAAGCTTTCTGGGGCGCTTGGGTGGCTCAGTCAGTTAAGCATCTGACTTTGGCTCAGGTCATGATCTCACAGGTTTGTGAGCTCAAGCAACGCATCAGGCTCTGTGCTAACAACTCAGAGCCTGGAGACTGCTTCTGATTCTGTGTCTCCCTCTCCCTCTGCTCCTCCCCTACTCTCTCTCTCTTTCTCAGAAATGAAAAAAGATAAGTAAATAAACAGCAAGCTTTCCAAGGACGTCAGCAAGCCCTGTCTTTCAGCCTACTATCCATGGCAACATCCCAGCGTCTAAGAGGGTGCTAGATCCATAGCAGGGGCTCAACAACTGTTTTGGAGGTGAGCAAAAGAAGGCAGGCTATTCATTCTTTCCCTTTCCCTGGTCCCCACATCAGTGACAAGCACACGTCGCTATGAGTAACGGCTCTCATTACACAAAGGGATTCTGGTAGCATGGGAGGGGGAGGAGTCAGCTGCATATCAAAATATCTAAGGCCGTATGTGTGATAGTGCCCCAGACACACTCCCCAGGAGATTCTAGAATGTCCCCACTGACCCTTCGGAAAGAAGGTTGAAAAAAGCCACTTGATTTCGTCCAGCTGGGCATCTGGCCAAGCTTGGACAAAGCCAGGCAGAGCCCCAAGGAGCAGTGGGGAGCAGCGTGCTGACCCTCCAAGGCTGCAACCTCCGATGCTCCTTCACATCCACCCGCAAGCCAGGAGACTCACCCCCAGGGCTGGTGTTTGCCATTCCCTCCAGGGAAAATGGTAAGGTGATTTGGTCTTCAGAAAAACAAGACTCCCACTCAAACGTGCAGTCCCCGAGGAGGAGCCAGGGAGAGCAAGAGTGTGCCGCCAAGACTTCTGTGTGAACCCGCATTTCCTTCTTGCCACAGACCATTTCTGTCTCTTCCTCTGCTTTGTGGTGGGGAGCTGGCCACCTGCCTTGCCTTAACCCTCCATGGTGTGCAAACACAGGCCAAGCCCCAGGGCCACTGCCACCAGGGTCTCAAGGACACGTGGGTACACACTGAGAGCCAGAGACCCACCTCGTGCCTGGGTAGGCTTGACACTTAGGCGTTGTCTTCGTTCATCACACAGGCTTGACCAGCAGACCATTCGTGAAAAGGAGGTGCTCAGTAATTACTGTTGAATGAATGAATGGGTGGTCTACAGGACAGGACCCGAAGGTTGGAGACAAGAGAGGCCCATTTTGGAGTGAAATCCACCAGGATGGATGGAGAAGAGGCTTTAGAGTGCAGGGCAGGGGCAGGGGGCGCTGGGAAGGGGCCTCCTGAGGACAGTGGATCCCTAGAACAGAGAGTGGTCAAATGGCGAATCAGAAATGCAAGATCCAACAGCCTATATCCACAGCCTCTGGGACTTCCACGGCCCCTCAGTTCTTCGGTGGGTGCTGGGGATGGTGTCAAAGTGGCTGGGGACGTCAGCTGGGGATAGCCCATCCTGGCCTCAACTATCCTTCCTTCCACCCGCCCCAAAGCAACAGCAATGCAGCAGCGGAAGCTTACCCTGAAGGCATCATGCGAAGCCGGAGAGGAGACAGGAAGAAAGAGGGCCTGGTGCCCAAATCCCTGCTGCTTCCGAGTTCTGTGGAGGCAAGCGCCCGGTTTTTCCCTAGCAACCGACACCTTGTACAGGGACTTCAGATGAAAAGCCTCACTTAGTCTTTGCAGCCCGGTGTGGCTGCTCAGATTCCAGCTAATAATCAAAACCTGCCGCCTGCCTTCCCCTGCCCCGGCCCCGTTCAGAGAGGAGAGCCACAAGACTTTGTTCCCAGGCACATCAACGATACTCGGATGCCCCAAACAGCAAACGCCTGTTTGGACCCCTCAATCCACGAAAGGGGCAGCCACCAGTTCTGGAGTCCTGGCCACATGCTGGGCCTGGTGCTGGACGTTCAAAGGGTCCTCTTCGTTCCTGGGAGAGACTGTCTTTATGCCCTCGTTAAAAAAGGGACGTGGAAGGGTTGAGCCTGTGCTCTTCACAAAAACCTTCATCCCTCTGTCCAGTAGGGTCCATTTCTAAAACTAGGACTTGGAAAGAAGTTTGTGGCTACAGAAGACAGTTTCCTCCCAGCTGGGAAAATAAACCCCCCCTCCCACACACACACCTCCCCCTGCCCAGTGCGGTTCTCCACTGCCTCCCTTATCCTACGTATCAAACATTTGCCAAGATCCTCTACCTTGGCTTCCACTATTTTTATTAGCATCTCCCTGGGGGTCGCTGTAATATCTGGCATCGGAACAGTAATGCTCAGAAGGCCTAGTGCTGCTGGACACCGGGGTCTTGGCCTGACCTAGGGGAACAGTGACAGTTTGTGACACATAAGAGATGGGGCTCCCTAAGATGTTCATTTTACAGTTGGTTAAAAGCACCCCCCACTGCAAAGCAAAGCTAAAAGGGCACCTGTCTTCAAGGATGACAGGATCCGCCTCCCTTTTATTTTAATAGGAGGGAAATAAAACAGCTTTGTGAAGCACTGAGACGATGTAATTATAAGGCGTCGGAAAAAGAAGATTATCCACTCTTGTCCCTACACTCAGCAGCCTGTTCAGCCAGGTGGGACAGAGGAGCGGTGGCCTGAAGGATTCCACATTCCAACTCTGGCAAAGGGTAGCCCCTCCCCAGAAAAACGTGGCCCTCTGTGAGTGCAGGTGTCCCCCACTATCAGAAAGTAGGGCATTCCTATGAATCCTTTCCTAAGCCAAAATGGCATAAGGCAAAGTAACTAGAGTACCATTAATTTATATGGAAAAAATGTTAAGCATTACCAGACCCCCAAAATCACCTCTCTTAGGCTTTTCTGATACCTTAGGGCACATCTTGGTAACAGATGCCCAGACTAAGTCAAGAGAAACCACAGATTCTCGTGGACACAGTTCAAAGCTGGCAGCCCGATGGGGAGATGCTCGGTGTGGGTCGCAGAGTGGGGGGCTCGACGGCACCACTCTCGCGGCTTGGGGCGCTACGGCCTCTATCGGGTTCGCTGCAAAACCAACGCTGAAGGCTGTTTTCACTTTTCACCTTTTTCCCTGAAAAGCGAAAATCCTCATCAGACTTCTTTAGGTTAATGAAAACAGGGGCTCGATGTAGGTCTTTTGTCAAGGCAAATGGGTGTGACACAAACTTTCAGAAAGTGGGGATACCTGTACAGAGCTGGACCTCCTCTCAGAGGCTCTAGAACAGTGGTCCTCAGAGTGAGGTCCCTGGGCCAGCATCTGTGTCACCTGGCAGCTGATTAGAAATGCAAAGTCTCAGCCCCGGCCCACCCCCAGCCCCATGGGATCAGAAGATCAGGGTAATGAGCTCAGCCTGTGGTCCTCGCTGCCCGGCTCAAGAACCAGTGTTCCAGGGCACAGAGCAATATACCTGGGGACCTTTACTCTGGCTGGTGCTGCAGCCCAGTAGCAAAGTCTGGGACCCCAAGCCGGGGAGCGCGACCAGGGTCGATCGTGACTGAGTAGCCACACTGAGCTCTGTCTTCTGGAGCCATGTCAGAGATGAACATGTTGTTCCCCCAGTCACTGGGGGAACCAGACCTCTTGAAACTCCATTTTCTGGCCAGACGCTGCCAGGCAGGGCTCCCAAAAGGAATAGGGACGGCCGCAGCCTCAGTGAGGCCAGTCTCCATAAAGTGCCTTACATTGTGTCCGGCCCTTCATAGGGCTCCTCTGTCTTCTTGCTTCTCCCACCTCCCCAGAACACAGCACAGCCTGACTCCGTTCTTCCGACATTAATGACCAACCACAGACCCTCCAGAAGTGCCTAATCCAGCCCTGATCGGGGCACAAGCGCCCTGTGAGAAAACATCCCAGATCATTTTGTCTAATCGCCCATCCCCCCACTGATGGCTCGGCCACTTCCTTAGTATCTTGTTACTAAAAGGTACGGTTTGACACTGTTTTAGCACAGAGACAAAGCCACGTTGTAGACTAAAACGCAGATTCAACGAATCACTCATCAGCACAGGCATCAAAACCCCCTGGAACCTCTGCAAATAGCAGGAGGAGAGCCGTTCTCCAGGGGTGATTTGCCTGTTTTCTCTTTAGCAGATGAGAGGGAAGTTTCCGTTTATAGGACCCAGATTTAAGCTTTCACCGCCGTTAGATCAGCCTTCGGTGCCCACTCCCGACAGTGTGATAACACGCTCTTTGGCACGGCTTACGTAAAAACGGCGACCCTGGGGTGCTAGGGAGCCAGTGAGGAGGCTTCAGTGGCCAGGGACAGTGAGGAATCTGCCGCTGCTCGTGACCGAATGCCATTCGGGGCTGGGATTCTTCCGTCTCGTGTCTGGCCCAAGAGGGCTAACGGGCAGGTGAACTGGGGTGGGAGCCGCACCTTCCCCACAACTCAGAGACACCTGTGGACCTCTGTGAAGAGCCCAGCAGGCTGCTTGCTCATCCGCTTAACTCGGAGTCCCTGGAACTTTCCAGATGTTACTCAGTATGTCGGCTCTTCTTCAGAGGGGATGGCCACGGGGCCTGGAAGGACGGTGTCTGACATCAACCTGCTCTCCAGATGCCAAAGCCCTGCCACGCAGAGTTCGCTTCCTTTCTCTGTCCTCAGAAGACCCCTCCTTTTGTGTCTCAGTAAACGGCCTGAAAGGCAAACGGCTTCCAGACTCTTCTACCTCATATTCTCAGCTTGTTAACGAAAAAAAAAAAAGAAATCACTGAATGCAATTCATACTTTCAAAAAGCACAATAGGCATTCTCTTCGTCTTGCGTGTTCTATTCTACTCACACCTGGGCACAGGCATTTAGCAAGCTGAGCGGGCCCCCTGACGGAAAGGCGGCCTTGAGTATTTACTCAGTCAATATTTATACCACGCAGACGTTAGGCCCGGTGCTGTGCCAGGCCCCGGAGTCACCAGGCCAAGCAGAACTGCCACAGGTCCTTTCTCACCCATCTCAGTACCGACAGCACTGAGTCAGCAACCGAAGGTAAAGGCAGTTAGAGACCCTGTTAAGTGCCACCGCGGACTGGAGGAGAGACAGCTCAGAGCAGGCCCCCCTGGGGAGAGGATGTTCAAGCCAAGACCCAGAGACGGAGAAATGGGCCAGCGGTGCACAGATTCAGGTGGAAAAGCAACCCAGGCAGAGGGAACCACAGGCCATAAGAGCAGATACGGGAAGTGTCCCATGGGTTTAAGGAATACAAAGAGGCCCCTGGAGAGGCTCAGAAAGGGGGGCAGGGGGAGGGGAGCAGGAAAGATAAAGCTGGGAGGCGGGCGGGGCCTTGAAATCAAACAACTCTGGGTTTGAATCCCAGATCCCTTAACAAGCGAACCTGAGGCAAGTCTCTTAAAGTCAGCGTCCTCCTCCGTAAAATGATGACAACAGTAACTTTCTCACATGGTTACTGTGTCCCAAAAATGCACGGATGGCAGTGAAGCTAGTGAACCATCAGAAGCAATCATGAAATAGAAGGTATTTTCATCAGCTGCTCACCTCATGGTAAACCTCTGCCATTTCTAGCAAGACTAGCAGTTACTGGGTTAGAAAACACGAGGCACAAGAAGGAATATCGATGGATTTGGGAGGGCAGGGGGATGAACCCAGAAAATTGGGAATTTGGTTAGTAAGCACGTTAATTTTCCTTGGTGCCGATGCTTTCAACATGATGACTGTATAGTCTTTGCTTCCGCTGGAATTCTATTTGTGTGACTTACATACCACAGAGAGGTGTTGCAACAAATCACCACAACATCTGTGGCTCAAAATAACACAAATGTATTATCCCACAGTTGCTGTGAGTTACAGGTTCCACACAGGTCTCACTGGGCCAAAAACCAAGGTATTGGCAGGACTGTGTTCCTTCTGGAGGTTCTAGGGGAGAATCGGATTCCAAACCCATTCAGTTTGTGAGCTAAATAAATTCATTTCCTTGCAGTTAGAAGACTGAGGTCCCTGTTCCCTTGTTGGCTGGAACCACACATACCTTGTAAAGGCCTTTCTCGGGTCCTTGCTCACGGGCACCTACATCTCAGAACAGTGATGGGGAACCAAATCTTCCTCAGGCTTGCAATCGTTCTGTGCCTTCCTCCTCTTCTGCACCTCCCCCTCTTCAGCCAGAGAAAGTTCTGCTTTTGAGAGCTTGTGTGATTAGACTGGACTCACCTGGGCCCAATTATTCAATATAATCTCCCTATTTTAAAGTCCGTCCTCTTAATTACATCTGCAAAGTCCCCTTTTCCGTGAAATCCAACCATTTCACTCAGAGGTTGCAGGGATGAGGGCACGGACATCTTTGGGAGCCATTTCTCAGTCCACCACAGATGCTAAATGGCTTTCCTGATCCATGACAGAACAACCTAGATTGTCAACAGGGAATAATCACCAAGAGTTCTAGTCAGAGGGTTTGGATTCACAGGCTCTGAGAAGAACTGACAAAACCACCTCAGAGTCCCTGAGTCAGAACCAGCAGGTAAGGGAGCCAAGCAGAAATTCTAGACTGTGGCCACAAGACAGGAAACCAGCTCCGACAATGGGAACCTGGGGATGGTGAATGCATAGTTCCTGGCACAAGGCAGAAACCCAGTTACTCTAGGGGTACGGGATGGGCAAAATGGGGACAGAGGAGTGAGGGGTACAGCCTTCCAGTTACGGAATGGATAAGTCACAGGGATAAAAGGAACAGCCTAGGGAATACAGTCAGTGCTATCGTAATGGCGTTGTCTGGTGACAGAGGGTAGCTACACTTATGAGCATAGCACAATGTATAGATTTGCTGAATCATGTTGTACACCTGAAACTAATATAACATCATCAACTATAAATAAAAGAAGTAAAAAGAGAAGAAGGAGAAGAAGAAGGAGAAGGAGAAGAAGGAAAAGCAGCAGCAGCCCAGCTACTCTACTTACAAGATCAAAGCAGCCTCGGGCAAGGTTGGCTTAGATCTTGGGTCTTTTGGGCTCCTGAATTAGGGGCCCTTGGCATTTCCTGACTAAGAACAGGGTGGCCTGAACCTACAAGTTGTCTTGTAGTGTCTCTAGCTGGAAAAACTTTGGTTTGAAGAGAGAGAGAGCAAGGTCAGCCTCGATAGCCCTCTTCCTGTAAGTTCACAGCAGGGAATATGGCGAGGGAGCATAATTCACAAATGGCCTTGTCTTAGCAATAGTGCCCCTCTGTGTTCAAATTCCAAGAGGTGGCAGAATTCTCTAATTAGTTCATGGAGATGCCCATCTTCTTTCTTTGTCTTTGATTTGTGTGTGTGTGTGTGTGTGTGTGTGTGTGTTTCCTTAACTTTTAAAGTTAGACCAGTCCCTCGGGCACCTGGGTGGCTCAGTCAGTTAAGCATCCAACTCTTGGTTCCGGCTCAGGTCATGATCTCATGGCTTTGTGGGTCCGAGCCCCACATCGGGTGCTGCGTTGATGGTGCAGAGCCTGCTTGGGATTCTCTGTCTCCCTCTTTCTGCCCCTCCCTCGCTTGTGCTGTCTCCCCAAAATAAAAATCAATAAACTTAAAAAAAAAAGCCACTAGGGGCGCCTGGGTGGCTCAGTCGGTTAAGCGTCCAACTTCAGCTCAGGTCACGATCTCACACTCCGTGAGTTTGAGCCCCGCGTCGGGCTCTGGGCCGATGGCTCAGAGCCTGGAGCCTGCTTCCGATTCTGTGTCTCCCTCTCTCTCTGCGCCTCCCCCGTTCATGCTCTGTCTCTCTCTGTCTCAAAAATAAATAAGTGTTAAAAAAAAAAAATTAAAAAAAAAAAATAAAAGCCTGAAGCAATTTAAAAAAAAAAAAAGCCACTAGTGGAGCAGAGCACGCAGTAGGTACTCAATTTGTTGAAAGCACACCAAAATCCAACCGCCTAAAGGCCCTATCAGAAAAAGAAAGAAAAATGGAAACTCCCTGTGCACCAAAAGTAGGAAAGCAGGCCCATGGGAGGACAGCTTTATCTGGCTCTCTTCCTATCTTGCTGTTATCAGGTTAGTTTTTTCTGGACTGGCCGTATTTGCCCTTCGGGATAATAATGATTATTTATGGGATGACAAGCACACTAAATTAAGAACATGATAATACTAACTTCCTCTGCCTGCTTTAAGGTACAGGGAAGGAGAGTCTGCTCTTCAGCGTGGGAGACCAGCCTAAGGATAACAAGGTAAAGCTACTTGAGCCCTTTGCCAGTCAAACTTTCGTCCGTACACTTTCTAGATTCGTGTCAGGTCCAGAATGCAGTGATGTGACAGGGCAGGGGGAGACCGGAAAGAAGGCAGAGGCAGGGAGAATTGTGGAAAGGTCGGAGAGAATTCAGATTCTAACCTCCCTCTTTGCTACTGGAGCTGATCCTGGAGAATTGAGTCATCCTTGGCACCCTGCCCTTGACTGCTAATATTGATAATAGTTCCCTTGATCTAGAGGAGTCTCACAACGCATAACACAGACAAGAGATGGGAGGTCGTGGCCACTGTTGCTCTTTTTTCTTTCCATGACAGGCACGGAGTTGAGGCAAAGGAGAGAGAAGCCAGTGCCTGCTGCAGGGGAGGGAGGCGGCCAGGAGGAAGGGGAAGGCTGCCGTCATGATGAAGACGTTTAAAATTGGGAGACTGAGATATGAAGGTCAGAGCCGCTCATATCTCCATGACCTAAAAGTCTGCAGCATTCCAGGTACTGGTCTGGTGGTGGAGGGGGGTTAGGGGGCGACGGCTCAACTCCCTGCCATTCCGATCTTGGGGGCGAGGGGGAGCCCTTCACCAGAGGAGGAGATCACGTTGGAACTTGAGCTGCAAAGGCCAAGAGCATTGACACCCTGAATAAGCTCACAGTTCTCCAACTTTGGTGGGCATCCGAATCTCCTGGGGCATCTTGTTAAAATTCAGATTCCTGGGCCCTACCCATAGGGGGTTCTGCCCCACACCAGTCTTTATCCAAAGCCCCAGAGTTCCAGTGGGTGGCGAGAAACCAGCATCTCCCCTTTGCCCTGTTTCTGCATCCCAGAAAATGGACAGAGGCCACTCTTGACCTCTGACAGGTGCGTCAGCTAAGGCTTGCTTGGCTCCCTACTGACAGTGACTTAGCAGACCTCTCGTAGCTGGGAACTGCTCTTGCTGCCTACACCTTCAGTTGCAGGTAAGCCCACACCGACGGGAGCTGTATTCTGGTTCTGAAATGGTCGGCTAGCCCAGGCTAGCCCATGGGGAAATTCAGCCCTGGGTATGTATCAGGAAGGTAGCCGATACTCGAGAACTCACTGAAAATGTGACCGGGATTAGATTACCACCCGCCCACCGAGCTGGTCAGGTCAGATTTCCAGATGCAGGGAAGGCCTTCTGGGGACAAGGCTTCAACTGGCCTACCCCATCGTCGTGTTCTATTTTGGAGGATCCTACTGCCTTGCAAAGAAAGAGAGTGTGCATGTAGCTTTGTGGGTGCATGCGTACGTGTGTGTACTTAGAGGTAGAGATACACGGCATGTATTAAGATACACAGCAGCAGTGCATTCCCTGGATGTATGTATACAGGGCTCTGAAGATTGTGGTTTATTTGTTTCCTCCTTTTGTGGAGGGTAAGGCCTTTTTACTTTGCAGGCACTGACCGAGCACCTCAATGACTGTGGAGATGCAGAGACCCTCGTACTATCCGAACTTACAGACTAGCTAAAGCATTTTGCAAGACAGGGATGCATTTCACTTTATTTCTTGTGAAGCCATTCTCAGTGCCGCCGTGCTCCTAGAGCCCAGACCACTCCCCTTTTGTCAAAATTTACTGACCAGCTATTATGCGCCCTGTTTGTGCCAGCTGCTGTGGGGCACACCAAAAAGGCATAGTAACTGGGGAGCTAAGTTTATCAGGCACAAAATTAATCATAGAAGAATATAAGACAAATTAACAGTGCCAATAACACATGCATAATGCAAGTTTGTTTCTCCCAGACCACAGTTATTCTCAAACTAGAGTAGTGAATAGTCCCCTAAAAGGAAAAATATTTCCAGAGACCTTCCAGTTTGACCTGAAATGTTTGTATGTTACTTGATTAAGCATAAACATAAAACTTGGTATGAATTTCTTTTTAATTTGTAAACACCAAATTTTTAAATGACATACCAAAAAAATTATTGAAAAGCCAATAATATTCAAATTAGCAACACCAATGTAATCATACTGTTTTGTCAAAAACAAATTCGTGGTCTTTAATAATAGAAAGAGATAGCCCCAGGTCTGGTTCTTTAATTAATCAGCTGACTTTGTAGTCTGACTTTCATAATACTAATTCAGATAAGGTTTATCTATGTAAGAGTGCTGTTCACAATTACATTCATGGTTTTGAGGTCTGGCCTCCTAGTTCAAAATAATCAGACCTCATACTTAACCAAAAATTGCCACATGCAATTCTCAAATGCCTGTTTTAATGATGTATCATCTGATAACACTGTAAAGCTGTCTAATTCAGCTGAAGATAAGATTAACATTGTGACATTCTTGAATCTGCATTAAATTTAATCCTATTGTTGTCTGTATTAAGAGAAGAAAACTTCCTTTTGGTAAATTTACTGTTATACTTACTATTAATGAACTACAAGTTGCAAAGTATGGAATCGAATGGAGCCGTAATATATCTGCATATATGTTGTGATGGTTCATTTTATATGTCAACTGAACTAGGCTAAGGGATACCCAGACAGCTGGTAGGAACCAACCAACCAACAAAAAAACAAACAAACACCAAAAAAAAGCTCTCCCAATGGAGGTGGGCGTCATCCCATCCATTAGGGCCTGAAGACATTAGAAGCTGGGACATCCAGCTTCTCCTGCCCTTGGGCATCAGGGCTCCTGGTTCTCAGGCATCAGATCTCAGCCTGGGACTTCTACCATCGGTCCCCTGGTTCTCAGGCCTTTGGCTTTGGACCAGAACTACGTTCACCAGGCTCCCTGGGCCTCCTGCCTGCAGATGGCAAGTCATGTGGCTTCTCAGCCTCCATAATCATGTGAGCCAATCCCTCATAGTAAACCTCTTTCTATATATCTGTGTACATCCTATTGGTTCTGTTTCTCGGGAGAACCCTGCTTAAGGCCTGTGTGCGGGTGCAGCCATGTGGGTGTAGGTCTTCAGCGCCCGGACCCCACGCCAGAAGAGGACGCAGCCCTTCTCCCTCACTCCCTTGGTTGAAGCTGTAAAGCTTCATTCACACAACCGCTGTGACTTCATGTGGCTTTCACCTGGCGCACATGGGATTGGGTACAAAAGCATAAATGCCGGTACGAAAGTATGACAGCTTTGAATCGTCAGCCAGAAGATCTTGCTTGGGTCAACGTTCTTACATTTTCACCAGATTGAAATCAGAAAGTTAAAAAAACTGCCGTAAAGAAATCAGAAACCCCTGAGGGCTGAGATGCACTGACACTCTGACCTTCCATCCCCTCGTTTCTCCATGCCTGGTGCGCTGGGGTATGCTCACAAAAATTAGGTGCATTAAAAACACGAACTCCGTGTTGAAGGGGAAGAGATAAAGCTGAGCACTATATAAATCGGACTCTCTCAGACTGCAAAGGGAAAGAGAGCATCTAAGATGTTAATCCCTCCACATAAGGTGCCCCTCACAGCACACCTTTAGGTCCTAACCTGGCCCCAGACTTGAAATTCTCAAATCTCTCCTTAGAGCATCTCCTTTTATGCCAAGTTAGAATCTCCAATTACCTTCTGAGAAAAACCAAAGCCCTGTGCACCAAAAGTGACCACAGTGCCCGCTAAAACCTTTTTTCTCCCTGCTAATACTTTCCTCAGGTAAGTACTTGTCCATCACTTAGTCTGGAGGGGGGTCCTGAGAGTTTTCCTAGGTCACCACCAACAGCCACTAACCCCTCAAATCCCAAAAGCAAGCCAGTGGGTTTGGAATTCCCACATTCCTAATGAGTCCAGAAGGATCTTCTAGATCAGATTGCCTTTGCGATCTCTCATCTGAAAGGTTATATACCATCCCTTTAACTGTTGGACCTGTTGAAACAGATCCATTTTTATACACACACACACACACACACACACACACACACACACACACACCATACGGCACAAACATTAATTCTCAAAGGCAGTGGCTTCTCCTGGGAAGGAAATGTTTCCTACCTATTTCATAGTCTCCAACGTGCCACCTCCATCCATGAGGTTAGAAACTCCTATTACCATACAGAATAGTGTTTACTTTCTTTAGTCCTCTTTGACTTACAGAATGAGAAAAAGATCACACATTCCTTAGCAGCTCTTCCCTCAGCACAAGAAAAGCTGTGAGCTGACCATTCTAAGGGAGAACTCATCTAAATTCTTTGCCAATGGCTTTTGCCTTCTGATGACCGGCCACTGAGGAAAGGGGAGGCCGTGAGACTTGCTTCCAGTTACAAGTATTGTAGGTTCTCAAAACAGCGGGCAAACATCAACAAGGAGGCTTCGTGAACAAGGGAAGGGCTGAGTCTAAACTAGAAAGGCAAGTAGGCTCAGCACAGGTGTAGTGGCAGTGTGGGTGGTAGCAGGTGGAGAGAGAAATGAGCGTGAGGAAGAGGCATCAGGAAAGGCAAAGAGCCTTGTGTGAACCAGAGGGTGTGAGGACACTGGAGTGGGAGGAAATAGTGGGACATAGGAGTGAATGACTAGGACAGGGCTGATTACAGGGCTACGAACATAGCAGACTGAGTTCAGGCTTGATCCAAAAGGCCATGGGGAACCACTGTATTTCTTTGAGTAGAGAAGAGAGAATTTAGAAGGGAAGTGGTATTTGGGACAGATAGGTCTGGCAATAGTGGACAGCATGCATTGGTCTGTAATTAGGGGTGCCTGGGTGGCTCAGTCAGTTAGGCGTCCTACTTTGACCCAGGTCACGATTTCACGGTTCGTGAGTTCAAGCCCCGCGTCAGGCTCTGTGTGGACAGCTCAGAGCCTGGAGCCTGCTTCGGATTCTGTGTGTGTGTGTGCGCGTGTCTCTCTCTCTCTCTGCCCCTCCCCTGCTCAATCTCACTCGCTTTCTCAAAAATGAATAAACGTTAAAAATTAAAATAATAACAATCCAGGTAATCAAGCCCTGGTTGTTTGACTTTAGTTCCCAATGGGCAGGTGCTGGGTCACACTGTGATAACCCCAAAGTCCACAAGGGTGCCTCTCATGCAGGAGCAGCTCACTTCTTCAACTCAAATAGGCTAAAGTCTAGTGACCAGGAGGCAGCAGTAATGGAGCCCAGGCAAGGATTGCAAGAGTCCCTCACTATGTTCAGATAGATACCACACCAACAGGTCTGGCTCAAACAGCCACGATCATCTGTGTTCTTTTTTTATTAAAATATGTCACCAGAGCCTCCCAGCACTTTCCCAGTCTAATCCCACCAGCCTAGAGTGACAGATAAGAGGCAAGCCTAATCATTCCCAGAATCTCAGGGTTCAGTCTGCTCCTGTCCCATCAGCCACAGCGAGTCACACACCCCAGAATCGGAGGGGGTGGAGACTGCAAAGCCACATAGCAAAGGGCAGAGATACAGACAGGTCATTAATGGGGGCCGTTGGCAACATCAACCTGTCATGGCACCAGAAAGAAAAAAAAAGACTGGAAGAGATTTGGATTCCAACCACAGATCAAGACCTGAATTAAGGAAGGATATCTCCATGGTCATGTTAGGAAAGGAATGGTAGAATTGGTCAGCAGGAGAAGTGAGCCTTTAGTGTTAGAAAGATTGATGAGCCTCAGACGCGCCCCATGGCCCATTCTTGGCTCTCCATACCTGTGAGCAATGCAAGCATCGGAAAAGAGTGGCCATCTTGGTCTTCATTGCAGGTGATCACAAATACTTTTGCTTTCCCTACCAACTGGATTTTTCCCTGCTGCATTCAAATATGATCTGTTCACCTTAAATAAACTCTCACTTGACTTCATTTGCCTCTCCGGGCAGGGATTCTTGAAATACAAGGAAGAAAAGGAATAGCTGGGAAGCAGGGAATACTGGTTCCCTTCAAACTAGTGTAGTGAGATGTAAGTGAGGAGCAGAAGGGCCTGGTCATGACTGGCTGCGGAGAGGAGGATGGGATCTTGACTGACCTGTGTCATTGGAAAGACCACAAAGGTTGGAATATGAAGCCCTTATGTAACTTCTAATCTTGACTATGAGATGTGGAATAGTCTGGCGTGCATAAGATGTCGGCAGCCTCCTCAAACCTTCACAAAGAGACGAGACATTCATTTCACGAAACTCCCAAGACCCCACTTCCCAAGGTTGATTCCTCCTGAAAGAAGGATCCTGAGAGCAGAGCTGTAAAGTTTAAGAAGGTTCCTGGCTTCCTGATGAGACAAAGGAACACCTGAGGTGAGCGGATTCAAAGCAAAGGACTTGGGGAACAGCACGCAAAATACCCAGGAGCGAGGGCAACTGGCGTATGAAGAAAGTGGGAGCCAACAGCATGGGACTGAGCTTCGGGGAGGGCTTCAAGAGAAGGGCTCAGCTCAGAGACGCTGAGGAACAGACTAGATCCATAATCAGTAGGAAGCTCGGCAAACAATACTGGAGGTGACAGCTGGGGAAAACACAAGCCAGCCCAGTAGCATGCGGACTGTGTTCCATCCCAGGTCAGAGAGCAAGAGCTCGCATCTGGGACCAAAATGGGCCAAGGCAAAAAGCATGGCCTCGGGCTGGGGTGCTCAGGGGAGGTGGACTGCCCAGGAGAACAGGAATCCCGGGGCCAGCCAGTTGGCCAATGCAGGGAGACAGCCAGACATAGGAGGTGGTGAGGGGAGCACCTCAAGGGCATGGTCGGTGCCTATACATCTGTGCGGGGCTGGGACAGTGACAGGGACTATGGGGGCCATTTCCCACACCTGAGCGGCATTTGTCCCCTCAGGTGCCTACAACCTGCAGTGGGAGGGAATCCTAGATGTGAAATGCTGATGTGCAGGGGCAAGAACAGACCAGCAGAGATGGAGGGAAGAGGAGGAACCATGAATTCAGAAGCAGGGTGCAGGAGATCTCTTCTGTCTCCTCCGTCTTCTGTTTAGAGACAGATGCGCCTTTAGGTCACTTATTAGAAGTAGGGGATCAATTATAATTTCCTCTTCTTCATCTGTGAAAGACTCCTCTGCAGTAAGGCTTGCAGTTGGGTGGGTTTTTCCTACTCCCCTTCCACCGGGAGTAAAAACGATTAACGCTGAGTCCTGTGATCACAGATATAGGCAGCAAACCAGTGACTTTGCCCTCAATATTGCGCAGCTCAAACCAATTGCCCTGATGCAATAGATGGTGATGCGCAGAGGAGTCCAAGCCTCCGGCTGCTGGTTCAGCTGTTAGCAGGTGCCCAACTGCCTCCTTCTCCTAGGAAGAGAGCGCCATCTAGCGTAGAAACAGCGAAGTCCAGGACCTGCCGACCCATTCTTTTATTTTGTTCGGCGGGGGGGGGGGGGGGGGGGGGGGGGGGGGGGGGGGGGTTGTACAAGGGCTGTGCCCTCCTGTCTCATTCCCAGACTATCCTGAGACATCACATTAAAAGAAACAAGGTGTCCCTGAACACGTTAAGCTGTTGCCAGGTACAGGAGGTGACACTACAGGTGTACCTGGTCCCCAGAAGCCACCCTTCAGCATAGATTTTGAAGACCTGCTTACTTGTTTTCTTCAACTGGGGGCTTAAGAGAAGTAGAAACTCTGCCTAGCTGAAATTCTCCAGCTAAAGCACGTCTGTGAAGTCGAGGCTTCCTACAGCCTCCTCCATTCAAGTCTGAAACATCCTGTTAGGCTTTCTGCACGAGGGTGTGGGCCAGCCGCCACGGTGCTGAGCGCAAGCCAGCGGGGTGGTGGTAAACCAGCTCCCAAGGAGGGGTGGTCCTGCTTTGTAGCATTTGCTGGTTTCCTTGCTGCAGACACTTCTTCCACCGTGGCTGATTTCAAGAACCTAGGTGACGTCACTGCTGCTGAGCTGGGGGGGGGGGGGGGGGGACGCATACCGCTGGCTCTTAGCAGGGACAAGCTGGCTCCAGCACGCCACTGGCTCAGAGACCCGCGTCTTGGGTTCATCTGTGGATAATGTCTCCCACTCATCGCTTAGAAGCAAGTAAGTGGCTGAAAGGGACACAAGGGCTGCTGGAAACATACCGCATTGGGAAATCCAAACATTTACAAAAGCACCAGGCAATGCCAGGAAGGGGGGGTGGAAAGTTACCATTCACCCTTTGCAAAGACACAGAATTCTAGGGATGGGGTCTTGGGTGCTGCGTTCAGAAGTGGTTGATTTTCACCAGGGCAAATAATACCTACAGGTGTCGAAAACAGCGCCTAATATATAGTGTGTGCTCAAGCGGTTGTTGTGGTTGTTGTTAAAGACTCTTTGAGATGCCTCAGCAGGCCACCCACCTTGACAAATTCTTCATTTTCTTCAATCAAGTTCCAAGGGGAGTGACTGTATCTTTTCCAGCTTCCAACAGATATACTCAGCATCTCTGACGGGCCCCGAATATTTTCACGCGAAAAGGCCCAGGAGCAATGCTGGCAACCACTCCTTCAACCAGCGCGACGCTTCTGGAAAAATGGCATTTATTGAGCACCTAATTCAGAGTATGAAATTAATATAAGACCTCATTTCTTTCTCTCAGAAACTCTATAAATGAGATGTTATGACTTTCTTTTCATAAGTAAAGATTAGTCCGCAGCCATTCGGTGAGATAGTGATTGAACTGAGTGGTTCAAATTGGGATCTTTGGAGCTCAAAGTATAACACCCTCTCCCTGCATCCACACCACCCTTGAACGAGAGAAGTGCGTTCCAAGAAGGCATTTTCACTAGGTTGCAAACCCCATTCTGCATACCACATCAGTGTCCGTGTGAATGGAGCCCTACATTTGTGCAGTGCACAGCCTGTGCACCTTTCTGTGGCCACGTGTGTATTTCCCTCCCCTCTTCCATGTTATTTGTCCCACAGGGTCATTTTCTCTTCCCTAGCTTACACCAAAGCAGAAAAAAAGTAAAAAACGAACAAACAAACAAAAAACAAAAGCAAGCAAACAAAACAAAGAACAAAATGACTTCCACTTCAGTGAAAGACAAAGATTTTCCTTTCAGAGGCCTGAGGAAAGGGAGGAGAAAAAAGAGGGTGGCCACTGAAAACAGGAGTGGAGGACCGTCTGGACTCTGGAGAGATGAGGAGCACTTTAAACAGGAGAAAGGAGACCCTTTAGTCAGAGAGGCCCAGTAAGGAGAATGAGCTGTCCCAGGTGGAAATTCCCTGCCAAGTTCTCCCATGAAGAACACCCTGGATATATGTAAAGCCCCCTGACCTGCATGTAGGGACCCCCTCCATGGGGGGCACAAAGGGACAACCAAGTTCCTGTCAGAGGGGCGCCTGAACAGAAATCAGTGTTGGCAGTTTCCTGTGAGCAGGGACAGCACGGAACACCTAACCACCTCACAAGTACCGCAAAGCACACCATTGTGGGTAGGATCCATACCATACCAACAGTACAGCAGTGTTGGGGACTAAACTGTCATCTTAAATAACTGCCACCAGAATTTCTCTTCAAGAGGCAACTGTCTGGATAAGTAACTTGGTGAATACTAGGGCTTAATGGCAAACCTTGAGGAGCATGGATGCCCTGGGCAAGAGAGCTTCCCACGAGAGGGGAGCCAGGGACACTCTGCTGGGGAGGTGGTACAGCTGGGTGTGGGGGCACGGAGGGAGGACGAGGAGGTCAACAGAAAGATGGGAGAAGAGGGGCGAAGTCGGCAGGGTGGCGGAAAGCTGTGTGAAGGGCTGGGACGCCCTGTCCCTCAAGCACCCCACTGGAGGAAACATGTTCAACTGGTGTGAGTGGAACTTTCTGGCCACTGAAGAAGCAGCTGTGGTCGCATCAGGGCAGCTGAGGTGTGGGCCTGAGACACACAGACTTGGAGACCAGCAGGCTGTGGTGGCCCTGACTCCCTCAGCCTCTCTCCACCCCCTGGAATTCAAAGAAACTGCAGGTTCAAGTTTAGCTAGATAGAGTGACACTGGGAGGCCCCAGCTGATTTCAGGTGATGGAGGGAGAAAACTTAAATTCCAGTGTGGGACGGTTCAGAGAATGCTTCAGAGAGCAAGACTTGGCGTTTGAGCCTCATTAGCCCAGAAGGTGCTGCAGTGCGCATGCTCAGAGGCCCATGGGTTCACTGATTAGAGAAGTCACCCCACCCTCTTTCCTGCAGACAGAGCAGGTGCGAGAGGGAAGGAAAAGCGGGTTTCTCCCAGCTTCCTCTGAAAGTGTGGAAGAGCTCAGGGAGAAATGTGGGGTGGAGGAGAGGGGAAAACACCCTTAAAAAAAACACTCGGAAACAACAACCAGCTCAGTACGTTTGCCTTCAATCAAACAACCTCTACATATTGTGAAAGAGCAGAGGGCTACGTACAGTACCACTTACAACTGGTAAGGGGGAAAAAACCCTTATTTAAATTTTGAAGACTTGGGAACCAAGACTTTGTTCTTATGCTATGGGAATAAGTTGACTCTTTCTCCAATGTCTAAATACAAATATTTTAAGACACACCTTGGGGGCCTGGGTGGGGCAGTTAAGCATGGGACTTAGGCTCAGGTCATGATCTCACCGTTGGTGAGCTCAAACCCTGCATCCGATAAGCTCAAGCCCCGCTTCTCTCTCTCTCTCTCTCTCCTCTCTCTTTCCCTTTCTGCCCCTCGTGGGATTCTCTTTCTCTCCATCTCTGCGCCTCAGAAGAAGAAGAAGAAGAAGAAGAAGAAGAAGAAGAAGAAGAAGAAGAAGAAAGAGGAGGAGGAGGAGGAGGAGGGGGAGGAGGGGAGGGGAGGGGGAGGAGGAGGGAGGAGGAAGGAGGAGAAGAAGACACACCTCTGCCCAAGGCTAATAAATGCATTGGATCCATTGACCTGAAAATGCAATTCCACCTGCTTGCAGGGATAGCACATGGTTGGCACATACCAAATGTCTGTGGAGGAAAGGAGGTGGTCCCCATCAGCTGAGATAGACAACCATCATAAGCTCTGGAAGCGTGAAAGGAAAGGAAAGGGTTTTGAAGGCAGAGGGCACTGTCCTGCCGGACACTGAGGACGGACCTTGACCCGGAGCTCCTCTAGCTTTGTGGAAACTGCAGCGAAGGGCTTGGGTCCAAGCATTCCAGAGACAGTCAACATTTTCCCAGCCTGCGCGCGATGGGTTTCTTTGCTGTGCTTGTTTGCGTTCCTTTGATTCCGTTCTTCAAAGGAAATAGGGTGTGTTGATGTTTTCAATGAAGAATGTGCTTTCTGGATGATCTAATTCATCTTGCAGTAGGATGAAAAGGAAGCAAAGAAGCAAAAGGAAGCAAGACTCCTGGAAGACCTCAATAGAATGAAAACATGTAAGCTTTTTATATGATGTTATATGAACATGGATATGCCATTCTGCTGGGCCGTGTCCTCCATCAATTACCCCCTAAACCACAGAAAACAAAAACATAAGCAGTATGACAAATAAGTGTTACAAGGAGTAGAGATGAAGGGTGGGCACATGGGGAACTAACACGCCTGACACAGGAAAGAACTCACCACACATTACCCCATTCAATCTTCACATTGGCCCGAAGGGTATCTAGTGGACAAGCAAATAAAAACAAAACCGAAACAGGCTCACAGAGAAGAGTCACCTAGCTGGGAAACACTAGACCCAAGACTTGAGTCCACGTTGGTCTAATGTCAAACTCCCTTCTCTTTCCACCGCTTCCCAAAGGCAGTGAGGATTCTGAAAATTACAAAGCAGCATAGCTTATGTGAAAGTTGTCTATCGACCTTAGGCCAAATGTACTCACTTCTGGAAATTATCAGCTTAATAGAGATCTCTGTTTTTTTGAATAGATGTGATATGAATGAGATCTTTTTAGCTAGCCTACTTATATCAATCTATCAGGCTATACTCTTTCCAGTATAATAGTGGACAGGGTGAGTAATGGGATTTTGATCTTAAGAAGGTTAAATCACCACATCTAAGCAGCTGTGGTATGTCGGGATAAGGGAGTTGTTTTGGCTTCTAAAACAGGCGAGAGCTGAGAAAGCTGGTTACAGAGGCTGTACAAGTCCGCACATGCCCCTGAGTCCAGAAGCTGGAAAAAGTAGGCAGAGAGGTGAGTATTAGATTCTGTTGCCCTCATTTTTATGTCATTTGACTTGGATCGGTCTTTAATTGTACAGTTGATGTGAAAAATGCCAGGGCTCTGTCTACACCAGCCTGAAACAACTTGAAGGCTAGTCAGTTATTCACCCCATCTCCACAAATGTCAATGGTCCCTGTATTTGCAGAGTTTTTCATTCTTCTCCAAGTGTTAGGGTGCTTGTATGTTCAATGCATACAGATGCTAGGGTTCCCTTAGAGTCAGACATTTGGATGGCAAAACCTTGAGAATATACACATAGTTGGCTTTTCATTCAGACTGATGGCATTGTATAAAGACAGTTGAGTTTTTTGGTTGGTTTTTTTTTTTAACATTTATTTTATTTGAGACACAGAGAGAGTGCATGAGTGAGCAGGGAGAGGCAGAGAGAAGATCACAAGCAGGCTCCATGCTGTCAGCACAAAGCCCAACTCAGGGCACAAACTCATGAACTATGAGATCATGACCTGAGCCAAAATCGAGAGTTGGATGCTTAACCAAGTGATCCGCCCAGGTGCCCCTAAAGACAGTTAACTTTTAATAATAAGGTCTAAGAAGGGATAGGGCTGGCTAGTAATAAGAGGGAATCCTACTTCATCTATGTCACTGTATATTTTAAAAGCTAGTGAACATTTTTATTGGGATAAAGTTCTACTTGGTCTGAGGCCCCCATCACAGGGGGCCAAATGGGGACACCATGCAGCTAGGATGAGATCACAGCTGCTAGGGCTAAACTGAACTCAAATTTTACATGATGCAGCCAAGAACATGAAGAACAAATAAAATTGTGATCTAAGGAGTTTTCTGGACCAGGTTAGGGAAGCCAAATTTTATTGTCAGATACAAAACCAAAGGGGTCAGGAATCCAGTGATAATCATTTAAAGATCAGAAAAAAAGAGGAAGGAGGTCTAGGATCATCTCAATGAATGGGACTGACATAACTGAGCCTTGTCTTGGTCAGATTCATGCTGAGTGCTGGTCCAGGTTTGTCAAGGACTGCCTTGTAGGGCATGGATGGGGGGGGGGCGGTCTGTTCAAGAACTGCTTTCTTGGGGGACTTTCCCAGTCACTGAGAATTACAGTCCATAGCCCTTCTGGCTTCAGCCTGACAAGGACAGGCTAATACACCAAATCCCTTGACCAGGTGGATAGAGAGGGTGTGAAAAATAAAAATCAGTGCCCGAGAACATAGCCTCCAATAAATTTCAGGTGTTGGAGAAGGTAAGGAAGGAAGGGTGGTCTAGGCTGGAAATCATACAGCTAATAGTGAAAATCATGGACTTCGAATTCATACAGATCAGCATTCAAATCCCAGCTCTGCAACTTAGTAGGTGTTTGGGAACAGGGGACAAACTTCCGTAAAACCTCAGCTACCCCATCTGTAAAATAAGGATAATAATGGCACCCACTCTACTGGAATTCTACAAGGCTTGAAGGACATGGAGGTGGTTGATGTGTCTTGAGTCCTTACAGTGTGCTGAGCATCTTACAGGTATTATCACATGTTTCGCAAATGGTAAGAACACAAATGTTTGCTATAATGCCATGTATATTCTAAAATATTCACAAAGTATAAAGAGTTTTAACCAAATAACACAAAAGGCAATTTTTTAAACTCAAGCCACTACTCATGAGCTATTAACAAAACATTTGTATACAGAGTATGTTTGAGCAACAGTCCTGGGTGCTGTAGGAATGCAAAGATGAACGAGTAATGGCCTCTGCTCCTGGGGAGTTTCTAGTCTAGAAGGGAAGATCAGAGGAACACAAAATAACTGCTAGCTGCCAGATTAAAGAGTATATGTGTGCTGAAATCAAGACTCAAAGAAGAGTAGAAGCAAGAAGGGAAGAGGGCTCCTTGCATCTAGGTGAGAGAATGGAGCCTCATGGAGAAGGGAAAGGTATGGCGGACACTGATGGTGGACTCATCCAATGGCCATTCCCACCTCCCTGTCTTCTTACTCACTTCCCAATTAAATACTCACTTTCCCAGCCTCCCTTGCAGCTAGAGTAGGGGTAGCCATGTGACACAAGGCTGGACATGAAACATTAAAGGAAAATTATGGAGGCTTCTAAAAATGGTCTTACTATTTGATACAAGGCAAACCCATCGGTAGTGACACCCTTGCTCTTCTTCTCACCTGAACATGGACATGATGCCTGGAGCTAGAACAGATACTTTGCAACCGTAGACCTGACAGGGCCCCACCTCATGATGCCTTCATTTGCCACATGAGAAGAATCCATGTTTCAAATATATTTGCTGGGGGAAATAACACATAGAAAGCCCTAAGAATGTAAGGGAACAAAAACACAAATTGTTGTTTTTTTGTGCCTATCTTGTGCCAAACACAGTTCTAGAAACATGAGCACAATTTACCTCACATTTACCGACTTTTAGGACTAGTATTATTCTCTTCTTTTACAGCTGAGAAACCACGGGGTAGAAAGGTTGTCCCCTACCCACGTTATGCACCTGTTTCCAGGCAGGGCTGAAATCAGGTGTTGAAGTCTGAGTCCCCAGAACCTCAGAATGTGACTATGGGGAAATAGGAGCATTAGACAGGGAGTCAAAGCAAAATGAGGTCATGTGGGCAGGCACTTGTTCAATCCGACTAGTGCCCATATAAGAGGAGGAGATCAGGACATAGACAAACATGGAGGGAAGACAGAGAAGACACAGAGAGAAGACCTCGGGAAAAAACCTCAGAAGAAAACAACCCTATCAATGGAACAGAATAGAGAACCCAGAAATGGACCCACAAACGTATGGCTAACTAATCTTTGACAAAGCAGGAAAGAATATCCAATGGAATAAAGACAGTCTCTTCAGCAAGCAGTGCTGGGAAAACTGGACAGCGACATGCAGAAGAATGAACCTGGACCACTTCCTTACACCATATACAAAAATAAACTCAAAATAGATGAAAGACTTAAATTTAAGACAGGAAGCCATCAAAATCCTTGAGCAGAAGGCAGGCAAAAACCTCTTTGACCTTGGCCGCAGCAACTTCTTACTCAACACGTCTCTGGAGGCAAGGGAAACAAAAGCAAAAATGAACTACTGGGACCTCATCAAAATAAAAACCTTCTGCACAGTGAAGGAAACAATCAGCAAGACTAAAAGGCAACTGATGGAATGGGAGAAGATATTTGCAAGTGGCATACCAGATAAAGGGTTAGTATCCAAAATCTATAAGGAATTTATCAAACTCAACACCCAAAAAAACAAATAATCCAGTGAAGAAATGGGCAAAAGACATGAATGGACATTTCTCCAAAGAAGACATCCAGATGGCCAACCGACACATGAAAAAATGTTCCACATCACTCATCATCAGGGAAATTCAAATCAAAACCACAATGAGATACCACCTCACACCTGTCAGTATGGCTAACATTAACAACTCAGGCAACAACCGATGTTGGCGAGGAAGCGGAGAAAGAGGATCTCTTTTGCACTGCTGGTGGGAATGCAAGCTGGTGCAGCCACTCTGGAAAACAGTATGGAAGTTCCTTAAAAAGTTAAAAATAGAACTACCCTATCAGTCACAATTGTACCACTAGGTATTTATCCAAGGGATACAGGTAGCTGTTTTGAAGGGGCACATGCACCCGAATGTTTACAGAAGCACTTTTGATAATAACCAAAGTATGGAAAGAGCCCAAATGTCCATCAATGGATGAATGGATAAAGAAGATGTGGTGTATATATATGTACAATAGAGTATTACTCGGCAATCAAAAAGGATGAAATCTTGCCGTTTGCAACTACGTGGATGGAACTGAGGGGATTATGCTAAGTGAAATTAGTCAGAGAAAGACAAATATCATACGACTTCACTCATATGAGGACTTTAAGAGACAAAACAGATGAACATAAGGAAAGGGAAGCAAAAATAATATAAAACATATATTGGGGGGGACAAAACATAAGAGACTCTTTTTTTAAATTTTTTTTTAATGTTTATTCATTTTTTTTTGAGACAGAGAAAGACAAAGCATGAACAGGGGAGGGTCAGAGAGAGAGGGAGACACAGAATCTGAAGCAGGCTCCAGGCTCCGAGCTGTCAGCACAGAGCCTGACGCGGGGCTCGCACTCACGGACCGCGAGATCATGACCTGAGCCGAAGTCGGATGCCTAACCGACTGAGCCACCCAGGTGCCCCCATAAGAGACTCTTAAATATGGAGAAGAAACAGAGGGTTACTGGAGGGGTTGTGGGATGGGGGATGGGCTAAACAGGGAAGGGACATTAAAGAATCTACTCCTGAAATCATTGTTGCACTATATGCTAACTACCTTGGGTGTAAATTATAAATAAATAAATAAATAAATAAATAAATAAATAAATAAATAAACAAACTTGAAAAAAAAGAAAAAAGAAAACGAAAACAATCCTGATGACACCTTGATCTCAGACTTCCAACCTCCAGAACCGAGAGAAAATTAATTTCTGTCGGGTAAGTTCCCCAGTCTGTGGGGCTTTGTTCTGGCAGTCAAGCAGACTCACTCAGCTTTCTTCCTCAAACCTGATTGCCTTTCCTGTCACCCTTAAAGGCAGGGACGCTAGAGGACTGTCTCCAGGTGAGGAAGGAGGTTCAGCATTTTCTTTACCACCAGCATGTTCCAGGCTCAGAGTAAGGAGAGATTTACTCCACCTAAAAGCACTGGAAGGTTCTGCAGAGAGTGAAGCATTTAGTCACCATTTGACCCAGCTATTCCATTCCTCGGCGAACATACCCAAGAGAACAGAAAACAGGTATTCAAACAAATACAAGTACGCAAATGCTCAGAGCAGGATTATACACGATGGCCAAAAGGTGGAAACAGCCCACGTGCAACCAACAGATGAGTGGACAAACAAAAAGTGGCCTAGCCACACAATGGAAGAGTATTCGGTCATCAAAAGGAATGACATAGTCATACAACAGGGATGAATCTCAAAAACATGCTAAGTGACAGAAGCCAGACACACAAGGCCATGTACCGCGTGATTCTATTTATATGAAATGTCCAGAATAAAAATCCATAGAGACCGAAAACAGATTAGTGGTTGCCAGGGACTGGGAAGCAGAGGGAATGTGGAGTGATTGCTCAATGGGCTCAGGGTTTCCTTTTGGAGAAAGAAAAATGTTCTGGAACTAGATAGAGGTGATGGTTGCACAACACTGGGAATGTGCTGAATGTCCCTGAACAGTACACTTTAAAATGGTTAACTTTATGTTGCCTGGATTTTCCCTCCATTTTTTTTTTTTTTTTTTAAGTGCAGGAGCACGGAGCAGAGAATGGAGAAGAAAGGGGACCTACAGACACCCGAGGAAGCAGCGTGGTGATGAGGGACACAGACCAAAATGGAGAAGACACTAACCTCGCTGAAACCAGCCGTGTGACTGTGTGTGAGTCACCCACCCTCTCAAGGCCTCCATTTTCTCCTCGGTTAGGACAGTCGGCTCCTAGTGGGCACCACACAGATGTCAGTTATTGCTGGGAATTTATTATGATTAATTTTATGGACATCTACGATCTTCTCTGATGGCCTTCTCGCAGAGGTACCCTGGTTCTTAAATCAGTTCGCTAGTTCAATCATAGCCCACTTCCAAGGCAAAACTCAGTGTCAGAGAGACCAGAGGAGAACTGCTGTTCTAATAAACATTCTGTGTCGCATGAGCGGAGGTGAAAGGCAGAGCAGAGCCGGCAAAACGGCTGAGTTGGAGAAGCAAACACGCTTCTGGCCAACGTTGTTAAAGAAAATACGTGTTTCTTCACCATCCTGCCCAGTTCGTATGTAACCCGCTGTACAGGATTCAATGTGACCCTGTATGTAAATGTTATTCGTAAATTCTAAGGCTGTCTACTCCGGGGAAGAGCTGCTTTGTAACCATGGGAACACTGGCTGAGCACATTGGCCATGATGAAGCCAACGCCCTGCCCCTGCGGGTCAGGACCACGATGGTGAGGAGGCTTCAGGACTGCTTTCTCCGGACCAGAAGGGCTGCAGGCTGCGGGGTGGGGTGGGGGGTGTGCCCACAGGACACAGCCACAGACACACCCTGGAGGCTGTGACCTCCAGGGCCCGGTGGAGCTGTGGTGTTACACCCTGTTCTACCTTCCAGAGCACAAAGCCCACATTTTCCCTCCTGGTTCTCCAGGCCACGCCGCGGGGAAGGACTCCAGCTCTCCGGGGGCGATGCCAAGCAACTCTGGTGCTGGCAAACCCCGCAGGGCAAGTCAGGCCATGGCTGGATGGGCGGCTCCCCTGGGATGATGGATTCTGCTCCAGGGTGCCACCCCGCTTGCCTGACAACAGCTGGCTGACCCTGGGAGCTCCTGTGCACAAGGAAGAGAAATGCACAGATTCATCTAAACGCTTTCCCCCAGGTCCTGTGCGGTCTGATGCTGCCTACGTAGGCTCTGCCTTGGCCAAAAAAATACTCGTACAAGGGAAGAACCAAAACACTGTCACCTGGGGTCAACACGGCACTCAGCCTGCTCAAGGTACCGGCTTCTATACCAGCAAAAATGACACATGGCCGGTACGTGTCTCGTCCACGCTCGAACACCTGTTAGTATGGACTATGTTGCCAGCACTTTCGCTTGGCCCAGTGAGAGGTTTGTAATAAACAAGGCTGATCTCTGATTTAAGGACCTACCTTGCACATTCATTGATTCATTCAGTTTTTGAGCCACCCATCATGTGCCAGGCCCGGAAGCTAGCAGTCTGAAGTCAATGCAGGGAGGAAAAGCGCTCACGCCTCCATCAGCCACAGAGAACAATCTCAAACAGGCATAGCGTGCAGGCAAATAGTGATGACTGCTGACATACGACATAAGTCGAGCCATCTGAGTTCATGGTTATGTGAATTCAGGTGCTTTCAAGCTAGAAGGGGCCCAAGTGACCCCTGAGTCCAATGCTCCCTGCCCAGTGACTAGCTGCATCAGAATCTTCTGGAAATCCTTGTCAACACACAGGTTCCTCACGTCCGCCAGGAAGGGAGAGGACGTGGAGAAATTGGAACCCTGTGTATTATTGGTGGGAACGTAAAATGGTACAGTGGCTGTGAAAAGCAGTATGGCAGCTCCTGAAAAAAAATGAAAAGTACCACATGACCCAGAAATTGCACTGCTGGGTACACACCTTAAAGGACTGAAAAGAGGGGTTGCACCTGGGTGGTTCAGTCGGTTGAGTGTCCGATTTTGGACGTGCAACTCATGGTTCCTGAGTGAGTTCTCATCGGGCTCTCTGCCGTCAGCACGGAGCCTGCTTTGGATCCTCTGTCCGCCTCTCTCTGCCCCTCTCCCCCTCTATGCCCCTCCCTCGCTCTCTCTCTCTCTCTCTCAAAAAATAAAAATAAAACATTTAAGAATTGAAAGGGGGATCTGAGAGAGATATTTGTACCCCTATGGTCACAGCAGCATCACTAAATTATGGAAGCAACCCAAGCGACCATGGACAGATTAACAGGCAAGGAAAATATATAAAAATATAATATTATTCAGCCTTAAAAAGGAAGAAAGTTCTGCAGTGTAGTACAACATGGATGAACCCCGAGGATGTTACGCTAAGTGAAATAAGCCAGTCACAAAAAGACAAATACTTTGTGATTCCAGTTGTCGTCAGGTACTGAGTTGTCAAAAATCATAGGGACAGAAAGTAAAATGGTGGTTGCCAGGGACTGGGGGGGAGGGAGAGAATGGGGAGCTGTTTCATGGGTACAGAGTGTCAGTTTAGCAGGATGAAAAAGTTTTGGGGCTTGGCTGCAAATGTGAATGTATGTAACACTGCTGAAGTGTATAGTTAACAACAGTCAAGCTGCTCAAATTTACGTCATGGGTATTTTACCACCATGTTTTTAGATACAGCTTCCTGGGCTCTGGTCCCAAAGACTCAGACTCGGTAAGTCTGGAGTGGGATTGGGGAATCTGTATTTCTAAAGCTCCCTGGGAGTTGCTGATCTGCGGCTAGTTTGGATACCTCCGATCCAACAATGTTCTTATTTCAGAGATGAGAAACTGCGATTCAAGGAAGTCAAGTGATTTGCCAAACGTCACTCAGCTCCCTAGTGACTGAGCTCAGACGAGCCTAGGTGGGTGGTTTCTAAGCCTGGCCGGACATCTGAGTCACTCACCGGGCCCCAACCCAGACCCACTGAATCAGGATTTCTGTGGGGAGAGGCCTGGGCAATGAGATTTGTAAATGCTCCAGGAGCTCTTAAAACTCGGACCTGTGGCCAGAACTGAAGGTCCTGACGAAGTCTTCTGGTTCTTTTCACACTCGCACACCGGACACCAGATTCTGACTGAGGACCAGTGGCCATGTGTCCGCGGTTCGAGACAGCTGTACTGGCAGAGCTTCGAGCCGGTTCGGTCGGTTTAGCAATCGTGGGGTAGCATCCTCTTGAGAAACAAAGTTTTGAAAAAATCAGAAGACCTCACTGCTGCATATTTTGGGGTCAACTACATTGCCTCTGTTTCCTTATTGTAACTGAGAACACAACCTGGAGATACACGTGGAAGGAAGGGCAGGATCCAACTGCTGTGTTCTATTCACTAGCCCGGGAGGCAAAAGAAAGCCACAGTTCTTATCAAGTCTCTAAGCCCCCAGCCGCCCGGGGTCGGTAAGAAGCCAAGACCTACTTCCAGAACTTTCTTCCAAAAAACATTCCACACAACCCCTGTCCTGCTAACGCAGACCAAAAGGCATGCGCCCTGCTCACCACGCGGCAGCTCGGCACGTAAGTTTTCCCGCTTAAAGCCGATCCGATTCCAAGGAGTCATCGGTCTAAAGTTACCAAACCATTTCCAGATTCACCGGCACCAAGAGGATTGTGATTCAACATGTGAAACTTTAACACCACTTATGGATGATATGTGTGTTTGGGGCGGTCTTCTCTAGAATAGGCCAATGTGGCTGTCAGAAAGACAAGAGGCAACAAGTGTTGGCAAAGATGTAGAGAAAAGGCAGCCCTTGGGTACTGTGGGTGAGATGTAAACTGGTACAGCCGCTATGAAGACCAGTATAGAGGTTCCTCAAAACATTCAAAACAGAACAACCATCTGAGCCACCTATCGCACTTCCGGGTATATATCCAAAGGAAATGAAAACAGGATCTCGAAGGGACATCTGCACCCCCGTGTTCATTACAGCATTACTCACAATAACCAACAATACTCACAATATGAAAACAGCCTAAGTGTCCATCAGTGGAAGAATGATGGATAGGGGTGTCTGGGTGGCTCAGTCAGTTGGGCGTCTGACTTCGGCTCAGATCTTGATCTCACCGTTCCAAAGTTCGGGCCCCACGTCGGGCTCTGTGCTGACAGCTCAGACCCTGGAGCCTGTTTTGGATTCTGTGTCTCCCTCTTGCTCTCTGGCCCTCCCCTGCTCATGCTCTGGCTCTCTGTCTCTCAAAAATAATAAAGTAAACATTAAAAATATATATATATTTAAGAAAAAGAATGATGGATAAAGATGTGATATGTATATAAATATAGTGAAATATTATTCAGCTATAAGAAAGAAGGAAACTCTTAAAAAAATTTTAAAGAAGAAAGAAGGAAATCCTGCCATTTGCTACAACTTGAAGGAATCTCGAGAACATTATGCTAAGTGAAATAAGGTGGACAGAGAAAGACAAATATTGTATTGTATCACTTATAGGTGGAATCTAAAAAAGCCAAACTCAGAGAAACAGAAAATAGAGTGGTGGTTACCAGGGGCTGGAGTGGGGGTGGGGGAGTAGGGAAGAAGTCGGTCAAAGGTACAAACTTTCAGTTTTAAGATTAGAAGTTTGGGGCCATAACAGCACGATGATTATAGCTAATAATGCTATATTATATATTTGAAAGTTACTAGGAGAGTACATCTTTTTTCTCAAGTTTATTTATTTATTTTGAGGTAGACAGCATGAGCAGGGGAAGGGCAGAGAGAGAGAAGGAGAATCCCAAGTAGGCACCATGCTGCCCCAACACGGGGCTCAATCCCATGAACCGTGAGATCATGACCTGAGCCGAAATCAAGAGTCGGATGCTTAACAGACTGAGCCACCCAGGCGCCCCACTAGGAGAGTAAATCTTAAATGTCATTGTGTATGACGGAGATGTTACCTAACACTCTAGAAACCTAGGAAAATAATTAATTAGCAATAGACTAGGCCAATATCACCTACACTGAACAACCGTTGAGGCAGGTACCCCCCTTCCTGAATGATCTCTGCAAGTACCTTAAGGAGTTCTTCAGCAGTGGTGATCTCCAGGCCAATGTATCTGCAGTCACCCCCTCAAATTCACTCTTCGATGCTGAGCGGACTGTATATGGAACACAGCAGCTCTACCCTGCCCTCTCTTCCATGTGTAGTTCTGTTGTGTTCCAGGTTGCATCAAGGACACAGAGGCAATGTAGTAGACCCCAAAATATGCAGTAGTACGGTCTTCTGATTTTTTCAAAAACTTCATTTCTCCAGAAGGGGCTTTGAACTCATGGGCCACCTACAGCTTGTGATGGTTCAGCAGCAACACTTTTGCCACCTATAGGCACTAAGGTCCTGACCAAACTCCCCCCTCACCTGAACCATCATTAAGCCCACGCTTCTAACAATGGTCTTCCTCTCAGCACAGCTGCAAATTTTGATTTCATCGGCCACTTTTCCTTATCTTTTGGGGGCTTGACAAACATCCTATGTGTCGCTTGATCTACCCTTTGTCCTTCTAGCCATCCCTAATGTCTAGTAATAACTCACCATACAAATGCAAACACAGTGTCCCCTAACAAACAGAATGACTGCTAGGAAAGGGACCCGCGTGAGCTCCACTCCCACTACCTGCTGGCAGCTGGCAGAATTAGTGCACTTTGGCTCTGAAGCAGGGCTCTGAGGGTTGTTGGTTCGGAGATGGAGAAGCTTCTGTGCTCTGATAGGTTGCCCAACAGCCCTGTTCTCCATTCTGGTTCCTTTGCTCCCGAAACATGTTGTCGCTTCCATTACCAGGGGACCAGCAGCCCAGGCCATGCCCATTTACCCCAGGAGTGTAATGTAATGTAGGCAACGTGGTGGAGACTCCAATCCACAGAAATAAAGGCAGCAAAAGGTACAATGCTCAGTGCAACTGCAGGACATCTGGGGGCTCCTCATCCCTAAGCATTGCACCTGGCCACGTGCATCCGGTGAAAGAAAGTGGGAACTTGAAATTCAAATGGCGCAGATCCAATAACCTAGTCTCTCCATTCATATGTGCAGGATGATATTCTCTCTCTCTCTCTCTCTCTCTCTCTCTCTCTCTCTCTCTCTCACACACACACACACACACACACACACACACACACACACAGAGCCATTTTTCCCCGAAGCTACATTCATGACTCCAAGATGATTGGATTTAGAGTAGTTCCTGATCACCCAAACACCACAACCAAAATTAGCCTTCTCTGAGTCCCGGGCCAGACTCTCCTACCTATGGCGATCTTTCCTTCAGAGCCTCCTCTTATCATTTCCTGCCATCTGACCTCTGTTGGGCTACTCAGGATACGACATATGTTGCGACGACATTGAATTTTCTTTTTTTCTCATTGTTATTGAGATAGAATTGACACATAACATTGTAAAAGTTTAAGGTGTACAACATAATGATTTGATATACGTATATATTGCAACGTGATCACCATAATAAGTTTAGTTAACATCCATCACTTCATGAGGTTACTATTTTTTTTCCTTACTACTACTTTTTTTCTTTTTCCTGGTAAGAACTTTTAAGATCTCCTATCTTAGCAACTTCCAAATATACAAGACAATATTGTTATGATGTTTTACCTCTTCCTTTCCAATCTTCAGGTCTCTACTTTCTCTTGTTTTGTTCTAGGAAAATAATGAATGAAATGGGTTTTTAGTGACAGACATGCAAGGCAAGTTCACTTGACTATAGTCATGATGTTGTAGATTATATCCCCAGGACTTATTTATCTTATAAACAGAAATGTATCCCCTTTGACCACCTTCACCCATTTCCCCATCCCTCACCCTCTGCCTCTGGCAGCCACAAATCTTATTTCTGTTTCTATGACTTTGTTTTTTTAAGATTCCACTTATAAGTGAGATTATACAGTATTTGTCTTTCCTTATCTGACTTATTTCATTTAGCATGATGCCCTCAAGGTCCATCCCTGTTGTCTCAAATGGCAGGGTTTCCTTCATTTTTATGACTAATATTCCAGTGTGTGTGTGGGGGTGGGGGTGTACACATTTTCTTTATCCATTCATCCTTCAGTGGACTCTTGGGTGTTTCCATATAGTGGCTATTGTGAATAATGTTGCAAAGGGGCGTAGATATCTCTTTGGGACAGTAATTTCATCTCATTAGAATAAATAACCATAAGCAGAATTACCGGATCATATGGTAGTTCTATTTTTAATTTTGTTAGGAACTTCTGTACTGTTTTCCACAGTGGCTGCACCAACTTACATTCCTACCTGAATTCTCTGAGGGGATTAGTGTCTGAATCTATTCCCTTCCTGGAGATTCCTGTGCTCCATATGTAAATGTGTCCAAACTCTCTCCATTAAAGTGAACTTGCCTTGCATGTCTATCACTAAAAAGCCATTTCATTCATTATTTTCCTAGAACAAGAGAAAGTAGTTAGAGACGTGAAGATTGGAAAGGAAGAAGTAAAACGTCATTATTTGTGGATTCTATGATGATACGCCAGACAACCCAAGAAAACTGACGGAAAAACTACCTCAGACAATAAGACTACTCAGTAAGGTGGCAGGCTACAGAATTAACAAAGAAAGAATAACCAGTCAGAAGATATAATGTGAAAAAAAAAGCCCCATTTACAACAGGAACCAGAGAGAAAAAAGATAAAACAAAGTTAACCAACAACATTTAAGGCCTGCGGGAAGAAAACAAAAGAAGTTTGAACAGATAGACCTATCATGTTGTGATATGTCAGCATTCTCTAAATGAATTCATAAACTTAACTTTATATCAATAGTAAGTGCCAACAGACTTCTTTTTCCTCTAGAGCTAGACAGGAGGATTCTAAAATTCTCAGAGAAAAACAAAACAGGAGAACTCTGAAAAGTGAGACCAATGAGTGATATTCACCTACATCGCTAGGTCTCAAAATTTTGAACTGGGTAGTACTGGCATTTAAATAAGCAGACAGACTAATGTAACAGTAGAAAGTCCAGAAACAGTCTCGAATCCATAAAGGAATTAGGTATATAATAAATTTGGAATTAGGCGTACAATAAATTTGGGAGATCAGTGGGAAAAACGTGAACTTTTCGATAAAAGGGGTTATTACAACTGGGTAGACCATCTGGAAAAAGTTAGTAAGCCGTACCTTCTGCCATACACCAGGATAATGTTCAAATGGATCAAGAATTTAAATGTAATGACCCAAGAAACCTATCAGAAAACACGGGAGGATTCTTTTACAACCTCAAAATGGATAATACCTTTCTAAAATGATTCAAAATCCAGATGTCATGAAATACAAGACTAACATTTTTTACTTCATAAAAATTAAAACTTCTGCATGAAGAAAGGCAGCCAAATGAATTATTATACACAAAGACAAATGACAAATAGAAAAATACGTGCAACTCACATCCCATATATACAAAAAGTTCTTACACGTCGGCAAGAAAAAGATCAGTGGCCTAAAGAAAAATGGTCAAACGAGAGCTCAACTGAAAAGGAAATATAAGTGCTTTCCCTCATTCACAATAAAAGATGCAAATTAAAGCCACTGAGATTCCACTTTCCTACTTAACAAGTTGGCAAGAATCCAAATGTTTAATAAGGCGGAAACCTGTAGAGGAAATAGGTCCTCTCCCTTACGTCTGGTGGGAGTGCAAAGTGATACAATCCGTTTGGAAGCAATTCAGCAATGTCTGTGAAATCACAAAGGCATGTTCCCGTTGGCCAAAAGATTTCACGTCCAGGGATTTATCCCAGAGCCATTTTTTACATGTGCAAAATGACCAATGTCCAGCGTTACTAATTGAAATGTTGTATGCGGTAGCAAAAAACTGGAATCAAATTGGACATATATCAATAAGAAATTGCGGTACAGCCACACAATGGAATACTACGCAGCTCTAAAAAGGGACACGAACACTCATAAAGAACTGAGCTAGAAAGGTCTCCAATATCAGGCGTTAAGAGGAAAAAATAAGGTACAGAATATACAGAACACTGCTCATTGTTTCTCGCTTTCTTTTTTCTTAATTTTTTTTTTAATTTCTTTTTCTTGGGACACCTGGGTGGCTCAGTTGTTTAAGCATCTGACTTCAGCTCAGGTCATGATCTCACAGTTTGTGGGTTGGAGACCGAGTCTGGCTCTGTGCTGATAGCTCAGAGCCTGGAGACTGCTTTAGATTCTGTGTCTCCCTCTCTCCTTTCCCCTCCCTAGCTTGTGCTCGCCTTTCTCTCTCTCTCTCTCTCTCCTTCAAAAATAAATAAACATTTAAAAAAATTTTTTTCTTTCTTTTAGACAGAGAGCACAAGCTGGGGAGAGAGACAGAGGTGTGTGTGTGTGTGGGAGAGAGAGAGAGAGAGAGAGAGAGAGAGAATCCCAAGCAGTCCCTACACTCAGCGCATAGCCCAACACAGGGGTTGATCCCATGACCCTGGTATCATGAATGAGCCACGCAGACATCCCTGTTACTTGTCTTTCAAAAGTTGGGAGAGGAAAGACTATATTCACACTTGTTTATACCTTTCACAGTGCCTCTAAAAGGACACTCTATGGAACTAATTCTTATTGGATACCTACTAGAGGAAAAGAAACTGGGAGGACTGGGGACAGATTTGGGACAGAGCCAATGGCTCTATTTGTAGTTGTTATTTTTAAACCATGGAAATGTATTACCTATTTTTTAAAAGAAAATGGAAATTTTTTTTAAAGAACATGCTGAACAAGGGGGTTAAACGATACTTCCTTTGCACAGGTGGTTCAAGGCCCTCGTACAAAACACCCTGTCATAAACATAAGCTGGCTACTGTCTGCTTATTGCACAGGGGCCACCATGCCGGGATTCCACCCCACAATCCGTGAGTCTCAGTCCCCAGGACGGGGACAGTGAGCTGTCAGCTCATAGTCCCCGCTTTGGAGCCCCACCCCAACCATTCCCGGGATGGTAAAAAGATGCAAACCAGACAGCCTGGTCCAAGATGATCTTTCTTTGGGAAACTAAAGCTTATTTCCCAAACCATGTAGTAAAAATTTAATGAGTTTATGCAAACTCAATACTCATTATGAAAATACAACTAAATGATCTGCAATTACATCTTAAGATAAACATTCCTTTTGGAGCAAGAGCACAGAAGAACAAAAACCCTACATGCCTCTGACATCTCCCACTGGTTCTCCATAATGTGTACTTTTAAAGATGGCGGTGGTCCACAGTTCTCTCAGAAGCAATATTTTATCCTGACGAGTGCTCTGTCACTTGCTGGCTTACTATTGGATACATTATGCTAGTTCTTGTCTTAGATAACACAGGCACAGGCAAATTTATGAATTACTTGATTTCCTTGAGAAATGTGGCTCTGGGAGCCATTGGAGCATCTTGAACTGCGCTGTCACCCTCTTGAGTTAAAGTGGAGAAATGGAGAAGTTGCCCACTATTGACCTACCTCCTCCCTAGAGCATGTCCGGAAAGGAGAGTTTTGCTCCTCTTCTGGGTGGCTAAGCTCCTACTGAAATTTTTTCCTATGGCCTCAGCCAGATGTCCCGAGGCAGCAGGGACAAAGGACAGAAGGAAAGGGCCACGAAGAAAGCAGTGATACTCTGTGTGCCTGGAGTCACTGTCCACCCCATTTCGATGCACTTTTTTGGCTTCCTTGCCTGCTTAAGCCCTATTCATTGTTCAAGACACAAGGCACTACCTCCTTCAAGAAGCCTTCTCTGACTCTCCTACTGCACTGTATGGCCACCATTATTTCTTTATTGGTGTCCTGTGTCAATCTCTATCAAAGCACTAATCATACACCATAATCAAGCACCATAATTGCCTTGCTATATGTCTACTTTCTCCTAAACTGTAAGCTCTCTGAAGCCAGGAGTTGTGCCTTATCGGTCTGAATCGTCAAGGACTCAAAAGTATCACCTGGCACGCACTAAGTGCTCCACAAAGATTTGATATGTGAATAATGAGGTCGGAGAGAGGAAAGCTGACCTACCAATGGTTAGGAGACAGCAGAGCTCAAGCTTTCCTTCTACTATGAGTTAGCAAACCCCGGAGGATTATTTAGGAAGCCCAGGGAATGCCCAGGGACATAAGCAGTCCATGAAATTTCATCTCTGGTAGCAAATCTCTAAGTGGGTCATTTTAGCTTCTGCGGACAGCCGGGCAGGCCCACGAAGAGAACAAGTGCACCAGCATGCTTCCCCATGAAGTACCTGCGTCAAAGAAACAGGACAGGGGGCTGAAGTGCTCAGAAGGGGAGGGAGTAAGGTACAACTGATGGGAAGGCCCCAGTGAAAAGCTGGAAGGAAGGAAGGAAGGAAGGAAGGAAGGAAGGAAGGAAGGAAGGAAGGAAGGAAGGGAGGAAGTTAGTTCAAGGCCTGGACTGCTGGAGAAAAGGACGCAGGCAAACAGCAGGGTGTTGAACAGGTAAAGCAGAGCCGTCCAAGCCAACAAATGGACGAAAACAGGTGGAGGTGGTAATAGGGAGCTGTTGTGAGTTCTCGAACAAGGATAGGACACAGGCACTACCTGTCCAACAAAGACATGCAGGGTGGTCAGCGCAGGACCTGAGCGGGGCCACCCCACTCGTGGAGGGGTCTCCCTGCAGCGCTGTTAGAGTGATGAGAGCCACGTGGACAGAAAAAGCAAGGAATCCGTTTGTAAGGGAGAAAAAAAACACCGGTCCTGAGGACAGACTGAGTATCAGGTGTCATGTGCGGGGAGCAGTTCTCACAGAAGATGCTCAGGTTTCTACAGCCTCAACGGGAAGGACTAGCCATCCCCCTGGTAGGAAAGAAGCCGGGATTCAGGATGGGAGGACGGTCACCAAGGTTGGCGGTGAGATTAGTGAGTTTGTGGGAGGAGCACATCAAGGTGATGGCAGAATCATCTGTACCCACCCCCCCATGTGGTTCTGTACTCAGAAGAAGGAACCTTGCCTGACTTCAGGGTCTAGGCAGGACGCTCTGCAACACAGGCATCTGTTGTCTTATTTTAACTCAATGACAGCTTTTTTCTTTAATGTTTATTTACTTAATGAATATTTAATATTTAATAAATAAACATCCGGCCCCGTGTCCGGCTCAAACCCGCCAACCGTGAGATCATGACCTGAGCCGGAGCCGGATGCTTAACCGACTGAGCCACCCAGGCGCCCCTTCGATGACAGCTTCTAGGCTGTGTGACATTTAAGTCCGTTGCCCATAAGCTCAGAAGAGATTTAAAGGTTTACTGTGATTTAGGGCTCCTTCTTTTGGAACTCGAAGCCTCACTGGGTGTTTTGGGCTTCGAATTTATGAGCTCTGAACGAGCTGCACTCAAAACAGTGCCGGGCGTCAATTTGCAGGTGGGCCCACGTCTACCTTTTGACTCTCACGTAATTATGTGTTTGTAGGTCTCATCGCACAGCACTGAGAGGAACTTGGCCTCTGACTGAGTTCGGCTCTGAATCGAATGTTCAAACTTCATAGAAATCACCTATTTTCCTGCTGAACGTTTCATTGAAGGTAAATGTTTTCAAGCTGCCCTACTTGAAAGGAAAAAGCAGTTCAGGATAGAAATATTTTTCCTCCAGAAATATCCTCCCTGTCCCAAACCAAGTCAACATGGGGAGGGGGGAGTCCCTGGAAAGCACAGGGCCTGGGAGGGGAAGGGGTAAGACGGAGGTTATTTTTAGGCCATGATATCACCTCCCAGTGGCCACTGGCATCAGTTGGGCAAAGGAGGGCTGGCCCACTGGCTTGTGTTTCTCAGCCCACATTCCGGGAGCTGCTGGCTGATGAATGGTTATTTTCTGCAAAGAAAAATGCGCTGTCCAGATGAATGGAGGGTCTGTCTGGGGACTTGCTGGAAAAGGTCTTGGTGTATTTCAAAAGGAATCCTGGCTGAGAGACGGCAGAGCTCCATTTCCAGGCCTGCCCCAGACGCCTCCCCACCCTTGCCTCCCTACCTGCCCTCCTCCCCTTTAATATCCCAGACAGTTGCCTTGGCAGGGAGGGCAGGGGGCAGACGCGTGAGCCCCTCAACAGGAGGCAGGAGCAGCCACAGCCCACAGACCATAGGATCCCTGCCCGGATGAACACGACCTTGCCAGAAACTGGGTCTTGAGGTGCCTACACACAGGCAGGACCCGGTTTCCTGATTGTGACTCCAAGTGCATCCAAATATCACGTGGTTCGCCTCCTAGCTCATGTCCTACGAATAACTTCGACATAAAAAACAGCATCCCTCAGTAGAGTGTGCACGCAAGATCCAAGAACCCTAGAACTAGGGTGACTGGCTTGAATAAGACGAAATTCATGTCAACACATCTTACGGGGGATTTAGGAGTCCATCTATCTCGCTGCCCAAAATAGGGCGTGGCTTCTCCCCAGAGCCCGGCAGGGGAGCTGAGGATGAAAATGGAGGCTGTTGATCGGCCCCCTCTGCTGGCGTGGGAGGGTTCAGACAGCCAGGCTGGTCTCCAACGCGTTATTCCAGAGAACTGCTCAGGTGGGTGGAGCAGGGCAGGTGGGCAGGCCTGGGGATGGCTACAGTCCCTCATATCTCAGAGAAGCAGGTAAGGGTCCTCCAATCAAAGTGCCAGGCAGCCAGTAGCCTAGCCTACAAAAAGTGCCTGGTTCAAGGCTGTCCTTAAACACATCTCTGCAGAGGGCCACCTGGCTGGCTCAGTCTGTAGAACACACAACTCTTAATCTCAGGGTTGTGAGTTCAAGCCCCACATTGGGCACATTCTACTCAAGGGGCGCCTGGATGGTTCAGTCGGTGAAGCGTCCGACTTTGGTTCAGGTCACGACCTCACAGCTCGTGAGTTCCAGCCCCGCATCGGGCTCTGTGCTGACAGCTCGGAGCCTGGAGCCTGCTTCGCAATCTGTGTCTCCCTCTCTCTCTCTGCGCCTCCCCCACTCGTGCTCTGTCTCTAAGTAAAAAAAAATAAAATAATAATAATACATATATAGGGGTGTGTGGGTGGCTCAGTTGGTTAAGCATTCAACTCTTATTTTCAGCTCAGGTCATGATCTCATGGTTCCTGAGATCAAGCCCTTCACCAGGCTCTATGCTGATAGTGCAAACCCTGCTTGGGATTCTCTCTCTCCCTCTCTGCCTTTTCCCCACTCACTCACACACTCTCTCTCTCTCAAGATAATACATACATACATATATATGTGTCAGCATATATATGTACCCTGAATGGAACCTTGTTTGGTTTTTCCGTGTTTTCAAACTTGAGATAAATGGAGTCACTGGGTCCGTGTTCATTTGTGAATGGCTTCTTCGAACACCGCTGCTGAGATTTTTTTCCCCCCACGTGAACGCGTGACCCATCATTCATTCATTTTTCACTTACATAGTACAATTTATATATCCATTTTCTTCTAGGTGGATATTTGTCTTGTTTTCAGTTTTTTGTTATTAGCAACAGTTCTGCTATGAAATTTGTTGTACATCCCTCTTGATGCTCATTATGGAAGAATTTCCCCAGGGGGTACATCACGGAATTTGTGGGCCACTGAGGTACTGTGCGTCTTCAGCTTTTCTAGATAAGGCCAATTTTCTCCCAGAGTACTAATTTACACTCCCACTGGGAGTGATTGGCTCCACATCCGTGATATTGTCTGAATTATTAATTGTTGCCAGTCCAGTGGCATAAAAGAGTATCTCCTCCTTGTTTTAATTTTGCAGCCCATGATGAATAATGAGGCTGAACCTTTTTCATATGCTCTTACTTGTGTATGCTTTTTTCTTTTTTAATTTTTTTAATGTTTTCATTGTTTTATTATTCATGAAATTTGTTGTCAAATTGGTTTCCATACAACACCCAGTGCTCATCGCCACAGGTGCCCTCCTCAATGCCCATCACCCACTTTCCCCTCCCCCTCCACCCATCAATCCTCAGTTTGTTCTCAGTATTTAAGAGTCTCTTATGGTGTATCTCCTTCCCTTTTTGTAACGCTTTTCTATATGTTTACTGTTCTCATGTCTTCTCTGTTTGCATATTGTGTGGTCTACATGTTTCTTGATGATTTGTAGATGTTCCTTAATACATTCTGGTAACAATCTATTTTTGTTTACAGGCGTTGAAGATGTCTTCCTACTTGGAGCTTTTATTCTCCCTCTTTTTTATAGTCTTATAATAGTTCTTAATTAAGGTAGTGGGATTATCAGTCTTTTCTTTGATGGCTTGCACTTTTGTGTAATGTTTCAGAAATCCTTCCCCACCCTGAGGTCCTAAGGATGTTGCGTGTGTGTGTGTGTGTGTGTGTGTGTGTGTGTTTCTTTTCTCTAACAGGCTTAAAGTTTTACCCTTTACTTTTGAGGTCTTGATCCACGATTGGTTTTTGTACATGGAATGACATGGGGCTCCAATTTCATTCATTTTCGTATGGATGATTATCGAATGGCCTAGCACTTGCCCCACTTTGCTGCAATGCCACTTCTGCCATTTATCAAGTTTCCAAATATGCGTAGGTCCATCTCTCGACTCTCTGTTTTGCTTGTCACCATTTTGTCATTCTCTGCACAAATATCCCACCGTCGTAGTTACTACTGCTTTATAATGAGGCTTGATAGCCAGTCGGGCAAATTCCTCCATTCTGTCCTTTTTTCTTCTAGACTGTGTCGGCTATTCTTGGACTTTGGCTCTTCCATATAAATAGTAGAAGCAGCTTGCCAACTTAAATGAAAACCATGTTGGTATTTTTATTGGAAATACTTTAAATCTCAAGCTCAAATTTGGAAAAAATGGACATAATTTCCTTATATTTTTATTGCTATTGTAAATGACAGCTTTATCTAATTAAATTTTCCAAATGTTACTAGAATATAAAAATACAATTGACTTGTTTATATTGAGTTTATCATTGGCAACCTTGCTAAGCTCTCTTATAAATTCTAACAAATTGCCTATAACTCTGCAAACAATGATGTCATCTATGAATGACAGTTTCATTTCTTCCTTGCTAATCCTTGAAACTTACAATTTTTTTTTTTTTTCCTTATTGTACTGGCTAAAGACTGGTGAAAGCAGGAATCCTTGTCTTATTCCTAATTTCTTTTTTTTATTTTAATGTTTTTAAGTTTACATCCAAATTAGTTAGCATACAGTGCAACAATGATTTCAGGAGTAGATTGTTCCTAATTTCTAAAGGACCTGTTTTTTCCATTTCTTCCTGAAGTGTAGCATTGCTGTAAGTTAATTTTTATAAATTTTATAGGTAGATGTCCTTTAACAGGTTCAGAAAGTTCTCTTCTATTCCTGGTTTGCTAAGACTCTGCCATCAGTTGATGTTGGATTTTATCAAACAATTTTTCTGCTTTTATTGAGAGCATGCCACATGAATTTTCTCATTTGTTTCATGAATGGGATAACTATATTAGTCGATTTCAAATGTTGAACAGCCTTGCATTTCTGGAATATGCTCCATTCCAATTTAGTCATGATCTGTTGTCTTTTTATATCTTGTTCATTCAGTTTGGTACAATCCTGTTTAGGATATTCGTCTCTATGTTCATGAGTAAAATCAGCGTATAATCTTCCTTTCTCATATTGCCTTCATCTGATTTTGGTATGAGAATTTTTTATGAGCTTCATAAACCAAGCTGGGGAGTATTCCCTCTTTTTCTATTCTCTGTAAGAGTTTGTGCAATATCTTCGTAATCCATTTCTTGAAGTCTGTGAAACATACTTATGAGACTCCCTAGGCCTAGCATTTTTCCAATGGGAAGATTCTCTTTTATTATTATTTTTTTTTTTTTTGAGAGAGAGAGAGAGAGAGAGAGCATGAGGGGGAGAGGGGCAGAGGGAGAGAGGGAGGAAGAGCATCTAAAGCAGGCTCCACGCCTAGCCTGGAGCCTGATGTGGGGCTCAATCTTAGGACCGTGACATCATGACCTGAGACGAAATCAGGAGTTGGATGCTTAACCAGCTGAGCTACCCAGACGCCCTGCAATGGGCAGATTCTTTTGTACTAATTCAATTTATTTGATTCAATGATTATGGAACTATTCCATTTTTCTTTTACTTTTCAGTCTGTTTTGATAAGTTACATTTTCCCATTCATTTGCCCATTACACCTAAGTTCCTATTTTCAGTACACTATCCCACCCTCCCCAAAGCTAACCATGATCCTGACTTTTGTAGTTATCCTATCCTTTTTCAGTAGTTTTTACCCTTAGTTTTCACCCCTAAACACAACACTTTTCCTTTGCAACTTTTTGGTTTCTTTTTCTGTTTGCTTATAAGTGAGCTCATACAGAATATATTGAGTCTGGTTTCTTTCACTCAACATTATGCTCATGAAATGGATACACATCATTGTTTATAGCTAGAGTGTGTTTGTCTTCACTGCTCTAGTTCTCCATTGTAGGAAGGCATCACAAATTAGTTATCATTCTACTCTTAAGGAACACTTGAGCTGCTGCCAGTTTGGAGCCATTATGAATCTTGTTGCTGTGAACAAGCTACATCTCTTAGTGCATATGTGCCTGTATTCATGTTAGTTACATACCTATCGGTAGAAGTACTAGCTCAAAGGGTACGAGAATCTTCAACATTGGTAATAATGACATTTGTTCTCTAAAAGAATCATACCAGGGGCACCTGGGTGGCTCAGTCAGTTCGGCATCCGACTTCAGCTCGGGTCATGATCTCATGGTTCACGAAGTTGAGCCCCACGTCAGGCTCTGTGCTAATGGCTCAGAGCCTGGAGCCTGCTTTGGATACTGTGTCTCCCTCTCTCTCTCGGTCCCTCCCCTGCTCATGGTCTGTCTCTCTCTCTCTCTCTCTCTCTCTCTCTCAAAAATAAACATTAAAAAAATTTTTTTTCAAGAGTCATACAAAATCACACTCCCACCAGCAGTGAGGTTACTATATTCCACAATCTTATCAACACTTGAAACCACCTTTGTTTTCTTAGCCATCCTGATAATACACTAATAATTTCGACTTGCATTTTCCTGATGATAATGCTTAATATGTTTTTTGGGCAGAAGATAATATTAGTCACTGTTTAAAAAAGAATTGTAAACAGGAAGACAGATTTAGAGAAATTATCCAGAATACAGCACAGAGGGAAAGAAAGATGATTAAATAGAAATTATATGAAATGGAAGATAGAGTAAGGATATTTAATGTATTATTTCTTGGAATTTGGGAATAAGATAATACAAATAATGGAAGAAAGTAATATTTGAGGAGATACTAACTGAATGTTTCCAAGAGCTGATGAAAAACACAGATCCTCAGAGTCAGGAAGCCCAGTGAATTCCAAGAAGTACAAATAAGAAAGAATCTGCATTAAGATTCTTACCAAGACAAAATACTAAAGAGAAAAAGAAGGCCTTAAAAAACAGACAGAGAGAAGAGAAAAATTACCCATGACAGAATAAATATTAGATTGACTTCTGAATTCTCAACGGCGACAAATGAAGCCAGAAGACAGGTGAATACTATTTTCAAAGGCCTAAGAGAGAGTCACCTTAGAGTGTCACCTTCAAATAGATAGCCAATAATAGTTTCTTTCAGGAGCAAGGATGAAATAAATATATTTCAGACCAACAAAGACTGAAAAAAATTTACTGACATTGGACTTTCACTAAAGCAAAAGACCAGATCATTGGTAAAATATTGTGGCAGCCATTAGGGAATGGGAGAGTCACAGGAACCAGAAAGGAAAATATAATAGATACCATTGTTGTGTTGATCCAATCCTCCCCCTTTTTCTGGGAATTATGAAAATACAATTTTCAAAAAGTTAACATGATTCTCATACAAATACAAAATAATCATATGCCAAGATTGGGCAACCTATTTATGAGGAGATCAGCAAGATGGTGTGGGGGGGGGGTGCTGATTCAAAGGAGGGGCATAGGGTGAAGGATTTTATCATCGTTAAAGAAAGGAAATGTTGGAATAAGATTGTTAGGTTAGGTACGAAACTAGTTAATGTGTTTGAGCAATAAAACCATAAGCTCTGGTTATATTTTCTACCAGATAGAAATAATTTGAATATCTACTGGACAAAAATCTATAAATTATCATGTAAACTTCACAGAGTCTGGACCTTTAATCACTAGCAGAAAGTGAATCAAAGGTACATCCCCTAGATAATCAAAGAACCCTTAGGGGTTAAACAATGCTCCACTATGACATTAAAAGGACATGCTGTCCTCCTTTTGCCTTATTTCCAAATTTGTGATAATTCTTAACAGAACAAATTTCTACCTAATGAAATGAAACACAGCAGTAATATTGGTATTACATGACTCTGTCCCTGGCCACAGACTAGGTCACAACTGACTCAACCTAGATTACTCAGCTTCTCTACCAACTACTGGGACTCGGGACAACCTCAAGGATCTCCCTGGAACTAGGGAGCAGTCCACCATTTTGTGGCAGCCATGTTTATCCGTGCTCGCGCCAAACAGGTAAAAGATGGTCTACAGAGAAAAAAAACAAACAAACATCAAAAAGAACATGGATCAAACATGGAGAAAAGAAGAAAAAGAGCCCAGGTGACCTCATGTGAGAGAGAAGAGTGGGGATGAAATAACCAACTAGGTTCTTGATGACTTTCCCTCCACTTCCTGCTTCCTGGCCTTCATGAAGCTTAGGCTGTAACTATTGGCCTATGAGATACTCCAGTATTCCCCCAATAAATTACTCTTGTGCTTTAAAGGGAGCTAAGTGAGTTTAAAAAAAATTTTTTTTTTTAATTTTAAAAAGTAACCCACAAAGTGAAAATCCAGAGAGTCAAGACAGAGCAACGTGAGACCATCCAATCAATGCAGCTCCATAGGTCCAGGTGCAAGACCCCTTTGACGCGTCATGAGACATCCGTTTTTATGTTTCCTGTTAACCCGGGTAAGGGTACTCTGCTGTGCAGTTAAGTGCCACGTGGAAGACAGCCAGTTAGGACTCACCACAAACCAAGGGCTGCATCACAACACAGGAGGCAGATCCAGGAAGATGGTCACACCTCTTCGCATTCGGCGTCTTATCATTCATTCAGATGGCCCACAGCTGGTGTCCCTCAGCCTGTGGTATATCTCCTATTGCCTATATTGGTATTAAAACAAAAAGAAAAAAGAAAACATAAGAAAATCTCCGCAGTTCTTTAGTTTGATTTATCAGGTCAATTTGAGGGTGCCATTATAAAATTAAAATACCTATATGTCGAATGGGTAGTTTCACTTACATTGAATTTTGTTTGTTTGTTTGTTTTTTTAATGTTTCAGATTCCGGGGGCACCTGGATGGCTCAGTAGGTTAAGCATCCAAGTTCGTCTCAGGTCATGACCTCACAGTCTGTGAGTTCGAGCTCCGCATCCTGCTTGGATCCTCTGCCTCCCTCGCTCTCTGCCCCTCCCCCACTCACGCTCACTCTCTCTCAAAAATAACTAAACATTAAAAAAAATTAAAATGTTTAATATTGCAAGCCAATACGAGACACCAGGACATCTCTAGGAAGACGCTAGGAGGAAGGAGAGACACCCCTAGGGGGCAGGGGGCAGGAAGGGCAGGGGGCCTGAACGGGAAGGAGGCTGGTTAGGAAGAGGGCCCCTAGAGAGGGACGAGGTGGGGCTGAGATTACATAAATTGAATCTGACAGCCTACGGCAAACAAGGGAAAGCCAGATATTAGCACCTGTTTGCCCCGTATAAACCTTTTTAAAACTACCCTGGTGCGTGTGACGGCAAATAAGAACCGGGAAAGGGGGCTTTTATGAGAAAGCTTCGCAGAATGTGTGAAATAACAAAAGATCTCGTTTTCCATCTCAGCTCTTTTGTGCAGTCCCATCAAACGGAAACTCAGCAGGCCTGAGGGCCACCGCTGCTTCTAATTAAGGCCCCAAGGTAAGGCCGCGCTTTAGGGGGGATCCTCCCAGCAAAACAGAAATTCCACCTCTGCCTCCAGCAGCAGCAGGCTGATCTGGGCTCCGGGTGCTGTGTTTGTTCTCAGCTTGCACTGAAAGTGGCAGGCCGCACCTGCCTTCCAGACGCCCTCTGAGCAAGTTGATTCTAACGCTGACTCTCTTGTTCAAACAACCCCAAGCACAGAAAACAGATGTTAAATAAAAGATTGAGAAGCAAAGCCTTTCCCCCTCTATGTGTGCGCGTGTGGGTGAAGGAGGGGTTTTGTACGTAAAAGAGTTAGTACAGCTTCGCTCCCCCGCCCCCCCACCCCGACCCTTGCAAAAAGGCTACGCGATGCATCTCACAGGTGTCACCTCTGAAAATTTGGGTGCTGGTAAGGGGCCTTATTCCAGCCATGTGTCTCCACAGGAGAGGCGAGTCTCAAACTTTAGTGATCGTTAGAAGCATCTGTAGGGCTTGTTAAAACGCAGATTACCAGCCTTCCCGAGTTTCTGATTCCGATCCAGGATGTCTGGGGTGGAGCCCGAGAATTAGCATTTCTAACAATTTATCAGCAGGCTTTGTGCATTGCTGTTCTAGGACAGTAAAGACAAAGAGAAAAGGTGAAGAATTATCAGCTGGGTAACCTCTGACCCCAGCCTGAGGGTATTTTGACACAGGAGAGAGAGCTGCATAGGATCTGAGCACGTATGTGGGAGGACATGCTGAAAGCAGAAGAGTGTTTGTCTGTTTGCTTTATGTTTATTGATTTATCTTGAGAGAGAGAGAGAGAGAGAGAGCGAGCAAGGGAGGGGCAAAGAGAGAGGGAGAGAATCCCAAGCAGGCTTTGCGCAGAGCCCGATGCAGGGCTTGAGTTCACAAACCATGAGATCATGACCTGAGCCAAAACCAAGAGTCAAAATGCTTAACTGAGCCACCCAGGTGCCCCAGAAGAGTTTCTAAAATGATTACCAAGGGTGGGATGGTTTGTTAGGAGGAGGGTGCACTTGGCCAGAGAGTAGGATTCATATTTGGGGCAGGAGTGGGTCCGGGTCTCCTTAACCCCTGCCCCAGCGTCCTGTATCTCTACTGAAGCCCCAGGGGAGGGGGGCCTTGCTCTTCATTTCTTCCTTCTCTTAGAAGCCCTGGGTGCCTGGCCCCCCCAGTGGTTGCTCCACTCTGGTTCCCCGCTGCCCCAAATCTCCCCCTGTTGGAAAACCCAGCTACCGGACAAAGGAGCTTCCTCAGCTTGGTTTCTAGCAAGGAGGGCTGAGAGCGCAGTCCGGGTTTTATTGCTTCAGGACGGAGCTGTAGGGCACTGTCTGCCTCTAACCGCATCCTGGGCAGAGCATCCCTCCCAACTCGTCCATCCAGCCATCCAGCCACCCAGCCACCCAGCGTCCTGCCAGAGTGGGTCATTCTGTCAATTGGAGTGAGGGGGCTGGGAATCCGTCATATAGAGCATATTAGATGAATTAAATGAGAAAGCCACGAGACTGAAGTTGCTCTGATGCCAAAGCGGCCTACGCAAGCAAACCAAAATCTTGTAATGGCGCAAGATTAAGAAATCAAAACAGGGGCGCCTGGGTGGCTCAGTTGGTTAAGCGTCCGACTTCGGCTCAGGTCATGATCTCGCGGTCCGTGAGTTCGAGCCCCGCGTCGGGCTCTGTGCCGACAGCTCAGAGCCTGGAGCCTGTTTCAGATTCTGTGTCTCCCTCTCTCTCTGACCCTCCCCTGTTCATGCTCTGTCTCTCTTTGTCTCAAAAATAAATAAACATTAAAAAAAAAAAAAAAGAAATCAAAACAGTAAGGACAACCAATCACAAAGAGCCAACTAGGCTCTAAGCTACAGCTCTTTAAATAATTTCCTTTTTTTTTTTTTTCTTCCTTCCTCACTGTCTCCTTCTCCTGGCTTCTGTGGGCAGAACACTCCTAACCACTTACGACTTGGCATTGCCCGATTCAGATCGATTTCGACTCAAATAAACTCTTAAAGTTTTTGAGATGCCTCAGTTTATCTTCTAACAAGGGAAACAAGAATATGGCATTCACGTTTCTGTGTGGCGTTTCCTTCCTCACTGATCCCACCATCCCACTGGTTTTCGGTGAGACAGGGCAGGTAACACGAATGAAATAGCCACAGCTCCTGGTCTTGACCGAACGCGGCATGAATCATGGCACAACTGATCGTGTAATTTTCAGGGCCCAGCATAACGTGAAACTGACAGGCCCCTCGTTCAAAAACTAAGAAATGAAGAATTTCAAGATGGCAATAGCAGAGCGTGAAACCAAGCACAGAGCTCCTCTATGTGTGGGGCTCTGGGCAACCATACCAGTTGCACACCCAAGGGCCAGACCTGGCCAATTGCTAAGGCAATAGGAGCCTTAGCATTGCGGTAGAAAGCTCCAGCTCTCTCTAAACTGGGCCGTTGCCCCCCTGTTTCCTGTCAAACAAACAGGAAATGTAGTCTCTGACCTCAGAGACTATCCAGGGCCCTGGGGAGGCAGACAGACACCGACCACTGAAGAACAGATTCTTGCAACAATGTCACATGGGTGAAATGATAGGGCTGACCATTTATATATCTAACTCTGCCTGCCGACACTTTTCCAGCAAGGTTATCTGGGAAAGGTAAATACAGGAGACCCTTCACGTGCAAGGGCAGGGAAGGTAAAGCTAAAGTAAGGAGGCTCAAACACCTTCTGTATGATCATCACATTTTGTGATCAATTTCTTTTTTTTTTTTTTTTTTTTGAGAGAGAGAAAGAGCATGCAAGTGGGCGAGGGGCAAGGAGAGAGAGAGGGAGACAGAGAATCCAAAGCAGGCTCCAGGCTGTCAGCACAGAGCCCGATGTGGGGCTCAAACTCACAAACTGTGAAACCATGACCTGAGCTGAAGTCGGAAGCTTAACCAACTGAGCCACCCAGGCACCCCGCGTTTTGTGATCAACTTCTGGAGGACTCTGGCAGTATTCAGAATTCCAACGTGCCTGCCTGATCTCTAGGTCTCTCCAAGTCCTATGAACATGCATCCAGGCCTCTTTACAATAAAATTCCAGGTGTCTATGTAATAAACTATCCTAACACTCAGTGGCTTGAAACAACCACCATTTTGTAATACCTCACTATCTTGTGGACTAGGAATTCAGACAAGGTGCAGCCATGCAATTGTTCTGCTTCAGGTCATGTCAATGAGAGAGAACCCAAGCCACCTTCACTCACATGCTTGTGCCTTCACGGAGATGCCCGGAACTCTGAGCCCAGCTGGGACTATCCTCTGGGGCACGCAGGTATGGCCTTTCAAGCCTGGAGAACTTAAAGTAGTAAGTTCTTACCCGGCAGCTCCCGTCTGCCTCATGGAGCTCAGGCCTCTCAGAAGAACATTCTAAGGAGCCCAGCAGGGAGTTCCAAGTCTAGCCATAGAAATCCCAGCATGTCACTAAGACAAGCTCAGATTCAAGCAGAGGAATATTGAACTCCACCTCTCAGTGGAAGGAGTAGCAAATGATCAGTGGTCGCTACTGATCCTTACAAAAGTGGCTCATGTAAGAAAGAAAATGGGGAGCTCATGGTCAGAGAAAAAGCCTAGACTCGACATTAAAACGTTAGGGAATGAATGTACATTTTACATTTTAAGTTAAAATAAAATGCTTAAGATGTATAGCTCCTATGTTTATATTGATTCCACAACTTTTTTTTCCCCTTTATTTTGACCAATTGCATGAGATAAGAATCTCTCTATTGTCAGTTAAAAAATAAAATTCCAAGAACATAGATCCATGACAATTCCTTATTTGTCCTTAAGGACCCAAAGCACCAAGCACAGAATGTGTTTGCTAATTCTGTGGGGGGAGAAAAAGAGGTGGGGGTATCCACTCTTTTTTGCCCTAGAGCTTTCTGCTACAGTGTCTATGGTTTGTAATGTGAGGCTTCAGTCCCTAATGCTAAATCACCTTTGTTGTAGGCCACTTTCACCTCTCGCCTCCACCGTCACCTTGGCCAAACCTGCCATTTCCCAGAGTGCCCCTCAGCCCCATTCCTCTTAAACACAGAGACCCTTTCCCTGCCTGCTTCTACCTTAAGCTAGGTAATGCTCCTCACTCCAGAATTCCAGGCAAAGCCAATGTTTTCCTCATGCAGATTTTGAAATGCCCGTCATCTACCAACCCCTCTCATGAAGCCATGATTGTTGGGGCTCCTGACAGTTTCACTAACGATCCAACCCCGGGTGCCATCATACCCCTGGCTCCTGCGGACCCTGCCCCTGAGTCCACTCATCCTTTGTTGCCATGGTAACCATCTCTGGGCTTCCCCACCCCCTCCTCATGCCCATGGTGCCTTCTCCAATAGTTTCTGGCAAAAGCGTACCTACACTTTCAGACCGTCCTTCCCCAGTAAGCCTTTTCTAATTAGCCTCACCCTTGGCTGTTTTCACCTCATTTTAAATTCTAGCGCTCCTCTGCCTGCTCTCCATGCCTGCTCTCTCCCTGTAGCCTATGCGTCACATGAATGAAGACTGTCTCTAGACTGTCACACATATGTGTCTTATCATTCCTCAAAATGGCCAACCATCTGAAAGCACAGACCACTGTTTGTGTGCTCGTGCTTGTGTGTGTGTGTGTGTGTGTGTGTGTGTGTGCTCAGTAGAGAGAACAGGACTGGCCCTCCCAATATATGCTCTAAAGACACGTCTTAAAATTAAATGTCTAGGAGGTGCCTGGGTGGCTCAGTCGGTTAGGCATCTGACTCTTGATTTTCAGCTCAGGTCACGATCTCATGGTCGTGAGATCAAGCCCCACGTCAGGCTCTGCGTTGAGTGTGGAGCCTGCTTAAGATTCTCTCTCTCTCTCTCTCCCTCTCCCTCTGCCCCTCCCCACTCGCTCGCGCATATGCACACGAGCACTCTTTCTCACCCTCTATCTTAAAAAAAAATTAAATGTATATAGGTTATGTTAAGCACTAGACTAGGCACTTTATGCTATTTAATTTAATCCATCTATTTGATTCTTACCCTGTAGCACTATTACCTTCTCTCAGCTCCAATTTTAACAAAATTCCACCAAGAGGAAAGAATTTGGATGTCCCACATAGTTCATTAGAATGGGATTTGGCGGCTGGTACAAGCACAGCTCAGAATGCCAAAAAGGGGCATGCGCATCGTCAGGTGGGGTCAGTGGCAATGACTTCCCGGCAGGTGAGCTTGAGTTGCATTGGGCGGGACGTGGCTCAGACTCCAGGCAGAGAATGGAACAGACAAGAAGCAGGCTTCCTGTCCTAGAGGAAAGGAGCCACGCACAAGTTGTGAGGAACGAAGTTGGAGACATGATGAGTGGATCCCACTTCCTCCACAAAGTCAGACTTTAATTGTTTTATTACATATTCTTCAAAAATTGGAACCAGGGAGAAGAAGAACAAGCCACAGAAATTCATTCTTGGCTCCTGTCAGACAACTGAGTCCCAAACCACAGTCTTAGAGTCTGTTTGCTATTGAGGAGGCGATTCGAAGACCAAAAGGCACCGGCACGTCCAGTGGGCTCACTGGCCCCGTTGCCTTGTTGGAGGGTTGGGAACATTTGCCAACAGCCTGCTCTGGTACACTCTGTCCCTGCCCCAATCTACTGCAGTAATTAGCTTTGCTCGTTACTTTCAAGTAAATAATCTCCTTGTCACAGCTGGGATCCTTTATCAGAACAGTGGACGATAAGGTTTGCAGAAGCAAATAATTTTTTTTTCCCTTAGAATTCCCTGGGACACTAAATTATGACCCAGAGATCTGAGTGAGGCCAATAAACTTCTAAAGACGTCTAAAACTTCTTTTAGGGGTGAAAAGAGTATTCAAAAACGAACACATTCACATGTACAGCAACAACGACAAAACCTTTGCAATGGATATTGATCTTTCCTTCAGTTCAGTTTTATGGTCCAGATCAACCAACATGGGTAAGTATCTGTTAGGTGCCAGGAAATGCAGCCCTGCCCTCACGGAGTTTCCAGGCTAGGTGGAGACCAACACGCAAACTGGTAAGAGAGGCACTAAATAGCACTGTTGCAATAATAATGCACTGTGAGAGCGGAATGCATGGAGGGAGGGTACCCTTATCCAGCCTGGATCTTCAAAGAAGACTTGGGGATGTGACTTTAGCACTGATTTAAGAAAGATGGGAAGTAGCAGCCAGAAGTTCTGCTGCAAGGCTTGCGGAACGAGGGGGCATGAGACCGATTCCGAGCATTTTTTTCTTTTAAACAATTGGCAAAATGTACATTCTCATCCCTTTGCCCCCATCATCCCATCAGGATGCCCATTTCAAAGAAGGAGAAAGCAAGAAGAGAGACTTCAGCTCTGCTCTGGGCAGCCTCTGGGTTTGGGGCTGGGGGGCAGTGCTGGCAAGGTGCGGAAGAAGCCCTCCCAGCTTCAGAGAATGCCCCATGGTGGCAGAACATCCTGTCCCTGATCCTTTCAGCTCTGCACCCCCGCCCACCACAAGGACTGCCAAGGACATCTCAGCACCCTTAGTGTTGGGGGGTGGGGTGCGGCAGGGGGCGGTAATCATTGCCAGAGAGGGAGCCAGCCGGAGCTCAGCACCAAACCCTGGTCTCCTCCAGTGTGGCAGAGCCTGACTACGGAATTTAACCCAGGGCTGCCCAATAGAAGAAAGAAGACAGGAGGGCACAAGGGATACATTTTCACTTGGATCGATTGCAAGTTACAAATTGAGGGGAAGAACGAGGCAAAGAGTCAAATAATTGCACGGTGGTTAAGAGCATGAGCTTTGGAATCAGACAGTTCTGGGTCTAAGGCCCAGCCCTGCTACTTCCTGGCTGTACAGGCAATTCCTTGATCTCCCTGAACCTGTTTCCCCATCTGTAAAGTGGGTGTAGTAAGAGTACTCAACCCAGCGCGTTGTTGTAAGAATTAAACACAATAATATGTGTAAATGTTTCAGGCAGTGTCTGGAACATAGTGGTGACTCAGTAAATATCAGCCATTTTTCTTTCTGTCCATTTGTGTCCCCCACGTCAACGCACAGGATACCAGAATCCACAGGTTTTACCAGGAAAACTGCCTTTATTTGATCATTTTGGAGATAACCAATGATTTTTTATACTAGTATTTTTTTTTTTTTTTTTTTTTTTTGTCAGAAAATGAAGAGAGACTTTCTAGTAGCCGAGAAGGGTTTCCAGGGAAGCGGGTTCTCATGTCCTTTCATGCGGAGGGGCTTATGTAGCGGGACTCTGCCTTATCGGTGCCCAGCCTCTCCTTGTGGGCACATTCAGCGATGTGTGATGTCCCGTAACGGACAATCCCTTTGAACAGCCCGGCTGGACCCCAGCGTCCCAAGTCCTGGGGTGAGCTAAAGTAGAGATGAGGAGCATTTGCCATTGGTTTATTGAGGTTAATTCATGTCGCCTTGACTTTGATTAGCAGCTGTGGTGTTCGAGGCACTGTTTTAGGGATCACTCACTGTCTAAGGCCGGGACAGTAGGGGCAGAATCAACCGAATGGGCTGCCCCTTGAGTATGAAATCAACACTCTCCATCCACAACTGTGATCACAGTCAGGGAATTGTACTTCCAAAGCTCAGCTTTGGAAACATGCTTTCACACCCATGGCCTCCCTATGACAGAGGCAATCCAGGATTTTTATTCCTTCCTCACAGAGGAGAAAACAATCTCTGAGAGCCTAAGTCCTGAAGTACAGCACCATTCAACTCTGGCCTCCTCATCCCAAAGCTCTTACCGTCACTCAATCAGACGGCTTTTGTCACACGGAGGGGAAACACTACACGTTCTTTAGAACGCATTCTAGAGAACACATTTCTAGGAGAGCTGGCTCGTGTCCAGGTACAGGCGCTGGTCCTAGAAGCCCTAATCTTCATTTATGTGATGGTCTATCCATCCGAGGAGGGAGTTTTGCAACTGGCTTTATCACACTCCAAATTCTGCTGTTATCTGAGTTAGAACTATTCCGTCAGCTGGCCAGGCCTGAGCAGAGGGAACTCTCTGGGACTGATAGGGCTTCTGGGGGGGAGGAGGAGAGCACAAGCCATTCTCGATGGAAAATTACGTGTGTTCCTCCAGCGGGTCGGAGCTTTCTGACCTTCAAGGCACAGGCCGTACCTCTTCTGGGGCGTTAGTCTTCTGAAATAAAATGAAAGCGCGCTAGCTGTGGATAAGAATTCTTTGTGTAGCACAAGCAAGAGTTCTGACCACTGCTGTCTTGTAAAGGTGTTGGCTGAAGGGTTTGGGAAAAAATCATCCTGTGCCCAGAGAATCCACTGATATCCACACACGGAACTGGCCCCCTCAGTGTGGCTGGGACCCTCCTAAATAGAGGGGAAGCTATGGGTGAAGACTAAAACAGCGTCAAGTATCTGGTGGGAAAGAAAACATTCAACCACTGGGACACCTGAGTGGTTCAGTCGGTCGGGCATCCGGCTCTTGATTTTGGCTCAGGTCATGATGTCACTGTCGTGGGATCGAGCCCCACTTTGGGCTCCATGCTGAGTGTGGAGCCTGCTTAGGATTCTCTCTCTCTCTCTCTCTCTCTCTCTGCACCCCCCCCCCAAATAAATAAGCATTTAAAAAAAATTCAACCACTCATCAGGGTGAACAGAGCTGGAAACCAAAACATCAGCATGGTAGACTTTTCTTCAAATGGACGAAAGGCCCCAAATGCCAGGGCTAGCCTATGTTCTAGTGATTTCCTTCCAGGGCATCGCAGCTTACTTAGCACTGATTTCAAGTCCTTACCCCTTGCCCTCTTCTGCTGCAGGAGCGTGGATAGTGTCCATATCCTGGACGGCATGCTCAAGCACGAAGCCAGCCCATCCTGGCTACTCCGAACTTGCTGCTGCACAAGACCAAAAGACCCTGTGAGGTTCAAGCTGGTGGATGTGGGTTCTCTCCCTGCTGCGGCCAAGCAGAGCCTTCCTCTCCAGGCTCTCATGTGTCCTCCTGGCATCTGGCAGGAGGCGTGAGAACTGAGCAGAACTGACTTGTTCTGACTGATGCAGCAGAGCAGGACAGGAATTCAGTTGCCCAGACCTTGGCAATGCTTAACCCAAATCTGTCTGGAAAGCCAGGGACACTTCTACTCATGGGAGCACCAGCCGAGACGGTGGTAAGGCAGGTAGCTTCACCCCACCTAACCCCCCTCCGGCCCCCTTCTCCCTGCCTTCCCCTGTTCTCCTAAAACTGCCTGGACCCTTTAATTTCTGGGCTTTCTTCATATTCTCTCTCGGTGGGTCAACCGCTCTGCCACTTAGCCCTCACAAGAATTATCTGCCCTAGGATCCAATAACCCCAAGACTCTGCTCTCAGCCAAACGTGGGGTTAGAAACACTCTAAAGAGCTAATTCACTCTAAAAGGATACTGGCTTAATATGTTGTGTTTCCCAGGCTTATGTGCATTTTTAAAAGAGAAGGTCATTAGTCTTAAGACTTAATGGTAGAACTTTGGGCATTATGACAGGCAGTGGGGAAATACTCTGTAGCAAGGGGCTGCATCACCCTATAGGGGGTTGTCTGGTGTGGTAAATTGCCCACCACCCACCTCACCCCCTGTCCACGATGGTCAGCCCTACGTCACTGCTTTCCCCTGAAATTGAATCTCCTCACCCAGCTGTCGAGAAGACAAAACAAAGCTGCCAGCTGGTTATTATTCAAGAACAAAGCCGGCCATTTCTTTTAGCAGGTTCAGAGCCATTATCTCCCCAGGACACATGCTACAGTGGGTGCTAGCTTTATCTAGCCACATTTCCTTCTGTCCTCAAATCCTTGAAGGGTGTGTTGTTCCTCCCGCTGGCGCAAGACAAAAGGGAACTAGAGAAAGAAATGTGCTGTAGCAATGACCTGAGAGAGCTCCTCTCTCCTTCCTTTGCTGCCTGGACGTCTCCAAGGCAATGGGATTTCCTGTCTGTTCTCAAAACCCAGGCAGATGAGAGAAGAAAGGTGAAAGGAGGACCAGGGCGGCTATCTTTTCATCTGAAATAGGGGCAGAGCCACACCCCCAACCTCACCACCATCAGCAAGGATTCAGGCTCCCTTGCTGCCAACAGTCTCAAGAAAGGATTGCCAGATAAAACACAGGACACCTAGTTAAATCTGAGTTTCAGATGAACACTGAATACATTTTTAGTATATATCTTGTGCAATATTGGGGAACATTTTTTTTTTTTTTTAGCGTTTTATTTATTTTTGAGACAGGGAGAGACAGAGCATGAACAGGGGAAGGTCAGAGAGAGGGAGACACAGAATCCGAAACAAGCTCCAGGCTCTGAGCTGTCAGCACAGAGCCTGACGCGGGGCTCAAACTCACGGACCGTGAGATCATGACCTGAGCCGAAGTCGGCCGCCTAACCGACTGAGCCACCCAGGCGCCCCATTGGGGAACATATTTAAACTAAAAAATCATTCATTTTTTCGGATGTGCTAAATCTGGCGACCAACCACATCATCTCTCCCTTCTCACCCCTGTCTCCTGTACCCTCTCCCCCAGATGGCTCTGGCCACCACCCGGTCCTAGGCTGGTCACCTGAAGTGCGACAGAATTCCTTTGCCACAGATGAGGATTTATGGGGGTCCCCGCCAGAAGCACGTAGAATGATGTAGCTCTGTGTTCGGCACGGAACAGTGTCAGAGATAAACCTCACTGGGAATGCTTCGTGTCTGGCTGCTTCAGACTCGCTTGCCTGAGGTCATGCTGAATACCTAAAAAAACTAATGAATACGTTCTATGGTCTCAGAATAAAACAGGGACCACTTCCCTAGAAGAGATAGTGAAGCCGGGTCACCTGGGTGACTCAGTCAGTTAAGCGTCTGATTTTGGCTCAGGTCATGATCTTGGGTCCATGAGTTTGAGCTCTACGTCAGGCCGTGTGCTGACAGCTAAGAGGCTGGAGCCTGCTTTGGATTCTGTGTCTCCCTTTCTCTCTACCCCTCTCTCCCTCCCTTCTCTCTCTCTCTCTCTCTCTCTCTCTCTCTCAAAAAAATAAATAAATAAATATTAGAAGAGATAGTGAAGTTTAGGAGGGAGACCTCTGGCTTGCATATGTCAATCTCCATCTGCCCCGTCTAAAAACTGCGAGGTTCATTTAGATGCCTAAAGCCTTTCCTGCTCAAAATTCTGTAAGTCTATCCACCCCTGAGAAAGTCCAGGCTTCCTCCCTCTGGTGCTGCCCAGATCTGCTCCAGTCCCAGACCATCCAGGGGTCCACCTCCTGTCCCAGTGACTTCTTTACCAGAAGCCCCAGTGGCAAACTGTCTCCCAACTTTTCCTGACACATGTGACACTTCTCCACCCTCCCATCCTAAACGTGGGTCCTGTTCAGAGGGTCCTCATCTGAGTTGGGCCCCAAGCCTTCCGGTTCTGTGGGACCTCTTCTGGTCCTGGTAGATCTCCCACTGCTCCAAGAGAAACCAGTTAATAATAAACAAGGGTCATCATCCCTGAGAAATAGGCATCTACCCAAGTTTAGGCTGAAGGCAATCTCGTGAATTCTTTTTTTTTTTTTTAATGTTTATTTTTGAGAGAGAGAGAGTCAGAGTGTGAGCGGGGGGAGGGGCAGAGAGCGAGGGAGACAGCGAATCCGAAGCCAGCTCCAGGCTCCGAGCTGTCGGCACAGAGTCCAACGCAGGGCTCGAATCCATGAGCTGTGAGATCATGACCCAAGCCAAAATCGGACACTTAACCAACTGAGACACCCAGATGCCCCAAAAGCAATCATGTGAATTCTAACACAGTGAGGGCCAGACACAAGGGCGTTATGATGTAGTCCCTGATGCAGAGCAGCCTGGTAAGATTCCCCTTAAAAGTAATATTAACCCAATATGGGGCCCGTGGGTGGCTCAGTCGGTTGGGTGACCAACTTCCGCTCAGGTCATGATCTCAGGGTCCGTGGGTTCAAGCCTCACGTTGGGCTCTGTGCTGACAGCTCAGAGCCTGGAGCATGCTTCGGATTCTGTGTGTGCCTCTCTCTCTGGCCCTCCCCACTCATTCATTCTCTCTCTCTCTCTCTCTCTCTCTCTCTCTCTCAAAAATAAATAAACATTAATGTATTTATATATAAAGTAATATAACCCAATACCACCCATTCCTCCCTCATTGCCATGTCTTTATTCCCTTTATGGTCCTTTTGCTCTATTTTAACTGTGTTCTCTTTCACTAATCACACTGAAATCCGTTTGTCCATTTGAACTGACTGACCAGTAAAGTCCTTGGAAAGGTCCGTCCATCTTCTTGTTAAATTAATTCCCCCGCGGAACCTATCTAACCAAATACTTGTATTTTCTCTCCGTCTCTGCTGGGTTTTTTTCTGCCCAAAGCAAACCGTAAAAGAGAAAGTTGCAGTGAATTTCAAGATTCACTGGAACTTACATTTTGTAACTTTCATATAAGGCTTCCGAAAGCCCTTTTTTTCCCCCTACAAAAAAGAACTCTACCCTCTCAAGCATTGGATTGTTTGGAAAAACAGACACAGAGGAGTATCCCACTTGCCCAAAGCCAACACTGATGAAAATTTCTGAGACTAAGAAAAACAAGAAGATCGGATTTTGTGGTAGGGGTTTTTTCCTTACAGTTTACTTGTGATTTTCCCAGTGCCAAAACTATATGACTCTATAACAAATATTCCCCCGAGGCTCTCATGGCTGCTAAATGGCAGCAATTGGGGGCTTTTTTGTTAACATGAGAATCTCAAGGCTTAACATGCCAGAATGCTGGCTTTATCCCCAGTGAGAAAAACCTCTCTGGTAGAGTATCTATTCCATTGTGTCGTAAGAATGAAGAAGCCACATAATTATGACTGGAGCATGAGAAAAGGAACTCAAGGCAAAAAAAACCCCACCAGGACAGTAGATGACAAAGCAGATGAACAGGAGCCCCCACTTCCCTCTGATAGAAGGTCAGGAAGGTCATATCCTCTGGCTGCCCTCCAGGCTGGCGTTTCATCTAATACTAGACATCCAGCAAGTGAAAGTTTATGTTTCAGGGTCTCCCCGTGAGCTGCCTCATTCCATCGTTCAAACCCTTTACGGCCTATCTCTCCCATGCCAAGTCCTATGCCACACGCAGAGAACATAAAGGTGAATGGGACCCTGTCTGTGACCTCAGAGAACTCTCAGACTCATGCATGAGACAGATCTGCAAATAAGCGCATCACAGCGCGTCCTTGTGTGCGGAGCTGAAAGATGGGGCTCTCTGTGGCGGAAGTGCTCAACCATGGGCGATTCTGTAGCCCCGGGGACATTTGGCAATGTCTGAGGTAGAAGGGGGGGTACATCCTGGATTGTAGCAGCTGGGGTGAGAGGCGCTGCCGGCATCTGGTGGGCAGAGACCAGCGACACCCCTAACCACCCTCCAATGCACAGGCCAGTGCCCCACGACGAGGAACCCTGCAGCCCAAAACGGGGATCCTGCCGAGCTTAAGAAACCCGGATGTATCTGAGCGAATCTGGTGGGATCATTCCCATCACGTTGACTCGGGAATTTGAGTTCACACAGCCACTCGTGCTCTTTCCCTGGCTCTGTCGTTGACTGGCTTTTGTCCCTCAGCAAGTTACTTGCCATCTTGGCTTCAGTTTCCTGGTCTATGGAATAGAGTTGGAGTCTCTGGTCTCCAGTCCCTTCCTGTCTAAGGATCTATGGTGTTACTGGGCCAATATCTGTGCTTCTACTGAGCCCTGCCCCGGTTAGGAGAATGCCTTGGCCACGGCCTGTTTACTCCACCCAGGTCAAAGAGATAAGCTTGTCTCCTGGGTTGATCCTGACGCTCAATCAGGGAAGGCAGGTGTAACCTCTTGCCAAGGACCTCCGGTTAGGACACCTCCATCTTCCGAGCCTGTTTTGCCATCGGCAAACAAGAGCCACATAACTCATCTGCCTCCCTGTATCAGGAGGCAATGAGTGAGTAAAGGAAGCAAGATGGAAAATTACCCGGATGCTGCTTGGGTGCCTCGGCCCAAAGCCTACGGTCCCCTTCTCTCCCTCTTGGAGGCTCCATGGCAATGAAAGGATAAAAGGACCCTGCTCAGGACCAGCTCTGTGGCCTGGGGTAGTGGGCTGGGCTGGGGAGGGGTTGGTATCTCTATATACTCTTTGGAACAGCCCCAAGGAGGATCTCTATCATTTGTCTCCCTGAGGGGAAGTAACACTTGGATTCTTGGCCACATATTTTAGGGACTGGGGCTGGGTGTGAGTCCAGTGCCCTCAGATACTCGCTCTCTCTCTCTCTATCTCTTTCTCTCTGTCTCCTCTTTCTCTCTCTTCTCTCTCTTTCTGTCTGTCTCCTCTCTTTTCTCTCTCTTCTCTCTCTCTCTCTTTCTCTCTCTGTCTGTCTCCTCTCTATTTTTCTCTCTTCTCTTCTCCCTCTCTCTCTCTCTCTCTCTCTCTCTGGCTTCAAACTCCTTCACCAAACAGAAAGACCACTTCAGGGCCAGTGGGCAGGAGCACAGGGACAGCAGGCCCCGGACGAGGGGAAGAAGCTCCCGTCTGGGCCTGAACATAAGGCCTTTTCAGTATGCTGCTGGCTGCAGCAGAAAGGCAGGAAAAGGGAGACAGGGCAGGGCAGGCATTGGCAGCTCTGTTTCTTTCTGTGTTTCTGGGCTCACTGTGCTGGCAGAGTAACAGCAAGGTCTGTATTTGGAGCCTGTGTGTCCTCTCCACTGCTAGACCGGTGCCATCTGACGTGGCCGATTCCGCGTGGAATGAATAAGTGAACCCCTTTTTCTTTTGATAGGAAAAAAAGTACACTTCAGAGACGTTAAGTGATGTGCCCAAGTTACTTAAGATGCTAGGCACGGGACTTCTATTAGGGTTGCTTACTATTAGATCTGCTTCATGAACATACCACCAATACACGTCTCTAAGGCGGTTAACCGCATAGTTCCCGTTCCGTATGTGTTCATTGCTTGGGTTTTGGTTTTGAGGCTTGTTTTTTGGTCTGGTTTGGTTTTTTTCTGGTACAATTTACATTTGGTAAAATGTGCAGACCCTAAGTATACAGCTCAATCATTCCTCTCTCTCTCTCTCTCTCTCACACACACACACACACACAAACACACAGATTTCCCCTGGATAAAAATATAAAACATTTCCATCATTCCAGAAAGTTATCTCTTGCCCTGTTCCAGGCAATAGCCTCCCTCACTCCAGGAAGTAACCTCTTTTTTATACTTCTAGTGCCATAGTATATATAGCTTTGCCTATTCTTCAACATCATATATCATATCAACCTCATATTCTTTTGTTCAATATAATGCTTTTTAGGCTCACCCGTGATGTGTCAGTAATTTGTTCCTTCCTACTGGTGGATAATAGTCTACCGTGTGAACGTAACACATTGTGTTTATCTACTCCTATTTTTTTAATGGTTTTTATTTGTTTTTGAGACAGAGAGAGAGAGAGAGAGAGGGAGAGAGAATGAGTAGGGGAGGGGCAGAGAGAGAAGGGGAGAGAGGATCTTAAGTGGCTCTGTGCTGACAGCCTCAAGCCCGACGCGGGGCTCGAACTCACGAACCGTGAGATCACGACCTGAGCCAAAGTCGGACACTCAGCCGACTGAGCCGCCCAGGCACACCTATCCACTCTCTTATTAATGGATACTTGCATTGGTTTTAGTTTGGGGTTATTATGTTCATTTGATTTTTTTTTTTTTTTTTAGTAAATCGCTTCAGGTGCCTATTTCAATTCTCTATTCAAATGAACTTTAAGGACAGTCACCCTCCACAGGTCACAGCATGATGAGAAAGAGAGAAGTACTCGATGACCTAAAGTCCTTTCAACCACAAAACCCTCTAACTCAACCTCTTCTCTAAAAGCTGCTGCCAAGCACCTACTTCACAGGGTTATGACAATGACCTCTGAATCGCAGGGCAAAAGTGGTCATTTCCTCATACGCAAGGATGCGACTCTGTACCTACGGGTTCACCAGCAAAGACTGGAGATCTTATTGTGGTACAAGAAACACACCCATTTCGCTTCAGCAGATGACTCCTAGTCTCAAAGGAAAGATGCTCTCCTGTTCTCCCACTGGGAGCAACTTGAAGGCGGCCAGCGGGCACCGTGAGATGTAAATAAATGTATCCGCTTCAGCCAACTTCTCTGCGCTGCGTGGGAAAACGACGGATCTCCCTTGAGAAAGGAAGGACTACCGCCCGTGGGGGACCACTAACCAGGTCTCCAAAGCACTTCCAACAGACGGACCCTTGAATGAATTCCTAACACTCCTTCTTATTCTTTCTGATTCTTATTTTGTCTAACACACCCATATTACACCTTGAAGGTCTAACTGCAGTGCACAAAGCCCATCATGAAATCGGGCATCCATTCAGCTACAGGCAGGGACTTTTATACTCCTCCTGGACATGCATACAAAAGACTGAGAAGAGTCATTTGGATACACATTTTAAAAAACACAAAAAAATCACTTTGCCTTAAGATTTAGTCAACACGCAGTTATTGAACCACGAAGACTGGAAGCCCTAATTGTCTAAATTATTACTGCCGTGCCCCCTGTGGGCACGGGTTTCCACCAATGATGGCCTCCCTTCACCCATGTAGCCTCCTCACACGGGATATACAATGGGCAGAGCAGTTGGGGGGACGCAAATTCACCCCATTCCTTCCTGGTCTCCTCTCATCCCTCCTAGCTTGGCCCTTGATCTCTCCTTTCTTACAGACTTCTCCTCTCCTCTCCCTTTTCCTAATTAGTCCCATCTCTCTACTGATCTCTACTGCACAGGGTCACAAGTAAAGGGAAGGGGACAACCAAGTGTAGATGTTGCAACAAAATGGCCTCTACCCAAGCCACTCAGATTCCTAGGCATCCCCTTCAGACACTGTTTGTTCCTCAGGTCACCCCACCTATACTCCAGGAATACCTTATGTGCACTGGCTGACCTCATGTCCTGCTGTTTTCCCAGCGCCTTCGAATCAAGACGCACACCCTCCCACACACATGCTCCCCACTCTGCTTTTCCAAGATAGGAGTGAAACTGTTGCCTGGGTCCTTGAGCAGGAGGAGGTCCGTGTGCACATCGCTCTCATTTATCCACACAGCAGGCCCGGGTGGGGCTTGTCGGTTACTTGACTCCTTCTCAGTCCTTTCCCAAAGCTGCTCTCAGCCTTCTCTTAAAATGACAACCCCATGTATAAGGAGCGCCTGACTGCCCCGGCCCAGCCCCTGGTGCCCCCTAGCCCTGACAATGCCATCCGAAAACCAAGATATTTTTCTAACTTCTCCCCTAGCCTCCACCCCTCTCTTCTTTCCGGAACAAATGCTTTCCCCAGCGTTTCTGCATTAAGAGGGAAAAGAAAAAGGGAAGTTTCTCCCCCCTTGATAGCTGATGAAAATCAACTAGCTGGCAGTTATTTATCAAAATTTGATTCAGAAAGTAACCCGCCATGGACTGGATGTGGATTTTAAGGACAAACCTGAAAGAGCTTCTGAGGCACTGTTTTGAAGTTTTACCAAAAGCGGCCAGGAGGTAAATTTGCTAAGCTGTGGTTATTGGCATTAGGGGTTGCAGAGGCAGGAAATTCCCTGCATAACTAGCCTCTCTTCCCCAAGCCTGCTGGGATCACGGACGTCCAACGCCTCCGTGGCTGTTCCTCCCCATTCCCAGCCCAGCCACCCACTGGCTCCGAGCAGAGCCGACCCGCCATTTACTGTAAGTGACAGCTTCGGAGCATATTTTCACATCCATTCATCAAATCCCTTCAAGGCGAGAATTCAGGGCAAGAGGTGGGATTTAACTTGCAGGGACGCCAATCACTTCCTCCTTTATAAAGTCTCGGCAATGTCTTCGCCTTCTATGGAATCCTAGCTGGAGAACAGCCAAGACGCCCACCCCAGTGAACTTTCCATTCTGAGAAATTCCTTCTGGAATCACCCAACCACCTCCACCTCTCTGACACTCCCACCTTCCCCAACACACACACACACACAGAATATTAGTCAGGGTAGGCCTAACTCCTGTAACAAACATTCCCAACATCCCAGTGGATTAACATACCGCAGGGCTGTGTCACACATTTAATATCCACTGCTCTTCGCAGATATTGTCTTGACTATAAGTTTTTTTCTATATTTTCTATATTTAAAGGCATATATTAAATGTCTTGCCTTCTAGGTCATAATTCTTTTCTTCTTTTTCATTTTTTTTTAATGTTTATTTATTTTGGAGAGGAGAGAGAGAGAGAGAGAGAGAGAGAGAGGGAGGGCACGGGCGCGCACACAAGCCAGGGAGGGGCAGAGAGAGAGGGAGACACAGAATCCGAAGCAGGCTCCGGGCTCTGAGCTGTCACCACAGAGCCTGATATGGGGCTTGAACTCACGAACCACGAGATCATGACCTGAGCGCAAGTCAGACGCTTAACCGGCTGCACCACCCAGGCACCCCTAGGTCATAATTCTTTGAGCAAGTGTGACTTATACTTTTTTGTGTAACTGAGACACCCCTCTTTACAGTTTGCAGTGCAAATAGCATGCTTCAACCAACATCCCTAGTTGGTAGTAACTAGAAATCCAGCTGATATTTTCTAAGGCCCTTGCTCCTTTGCCTTTAAATATCCAAAAATATCCAGGTTCTTATTAGTATGTAGGTAGGGCATTGGAGGACAAAATGCAAAGGAAATGAGAAGTCTTGAGGAGGGATCAAACGGTATTTAGCCCTCACCGGCCGTGCCAACAGCAGTGAGGGGCTGAGGGCTGGAGAGGAGTTTTACTTCCCCGGGGTATGTAGTCACCATAAGCAGAGTGCCTTCTGGAAGCCACAGCAGGGATCCCTCTGGACTGTGCTCAGTCAAGAAAACCATACCGGGGGGAGCGGAATTGGAGGAAGGCGGTCAAAAGATACAAAATTCCAGTTATCAGATAAGTAAGTCCTAAGGACACGTCGTACAGTGCGGGGACTACAACTAACACTGCTGAGGACAGCGGTGTCCTGACCAGTCGGTCCTGAGAGTTCTCCTCACGTGGAGAATTTCTTTTCTTTTTATTCTACCTTTACGAGAAGATGGACGTTAGCCGAAGCTACTGTGGTCATCATTTCCCAACGTGTGCAAATCAAACCATCATGCTGTATGCCTTAAATTTTTACAGGGATGTCTGTCAATAATTTCTCAATGAAATTGAAAAAAGAAGAAGAAGAAGAAGAAGAAGAAGAAGAAGAAGAAGAAGACCATACTGAAGATCTGAGCCCCACCCGCAAAGACTCCTTCAGCTGCTTCCTCAGGCGAGGCAACCCCAGGAGCACTGGATTGGATGGGCCCATCGATCCATCTGTCTGTCTACCCATCTGCCTATCTCAGACTCCCTGGTAACTTGCTTTGGGGGATCCTGTTTGGCAGTTGCTTTCGCTAAAGAACAAAAAAAAGTTGGAACCTCTCAGAGGACAGTGCCACCACTAATATTTTCTCCACAGTGGCTTGCAGGGGTGGACACCTGTTTGTCATATAAAGACAACTGGGTCAATTCTGAGAGGGACTAGTAGCATCACAAATAGAGTTAGGAAGCCTAAGGGATGGATAGGAATGTCTAGAATCTGTTCCAGTGAAATCTGAATGCATGCTATGTCCCTGTTTTAGCTCCCTCCCTCACACACACACATACACACACACACACACACACACACACACACACACACACGCTAGAAGCAAAGGGTCTAATTGGCTATTTTTTTTTATTTTTTTTTTAACGTTTTATTTATTTTTGAGACAGGGAGAGACAGAGCATGAACAGGGGAGGGTCAGAGAGAGGGAGACACAGAATCTGAAACAGGCTCCAGGCTCTGAGCTGTCAGCACAGAGCCCGACGCGGGGCTCAAACTCACGGACTGCGAGATCGTGACCTGAGCCAAAGTCGGACGCTCAACCGACCGAGCCACCCAGGCGCCCCCTAATTGGCTATTTTTAATCTGAGAAACACAAAGATCCCAGGCTGGACAAGTCAAACAAAAACACAGTCTCTCCACTCTCTGGCCTCCCCAGACACGGCACCTGCACTTACAATGGAGACCACGCGGTCACGTCGTCTATGCGGGAGCCAGGCGGCTGAACTGATCGCATGTCAGATGCTGTGGTGACATGTAAACCCGGCTTCCGGGGCTTTGTTGCCCAGCCTGAGCCTGATGGCATGTCCACCTGAGGAGAGATCCGGCCCATTTTGTTCAACTGGCCCATCAATTGGTGGGCCTCACTTTTACTCCCCCAAATGACTGCCCGGGCCCGTAGAACTGCCGACGCCTGGATGTGGAGGCCTTACGTCGCCACAGGAGCTGAATCACCCGAATGTTCCTTTTACTCTGTGTGCAGGGGACCTCTGTGCTGCCGGGGGGTGTCCTGGCCCGGCCTGGCACAAACGTGCACGTACTACTGAGTCATTTGTGTTGGCAACTCTTCAGGCCCGGTGACTTTTCTGCTTTAGAGGCTGGCCCTTCATAATTACAGCTGTGTTTCTGTTGTCACACCAAATTACCTCACTTACAGCCTTAAAATAGAATCCAGCCTAAAGGTGCCGGCTGGCCACGCAGAGAGGGAGGCTTCATAAGACTCAGAACCTGGGTGTTGAGCCAGGGGGCAGGGCTTGAAGCCAGACACAAAAGTCCCAACTCTTAAAACCTAGGTCTCCTCTCTTTTCTCTGCATGATAGAAACGGAGCAGTGCCATAAAACTGTCTGTTCCCAAACTAGAAACGAGAATGATCTTGGAGTTCTGCCTCTGTCCTGCTCCTATTCATCTTACTTACTTACGGGATGGGATCTATTCTTCCGGCCTTCACAATACTCTCCCCCTTGGCCACTCTGCCATGTGCCCAGGAGGCTGACACCTACAGACCCCATCGCCCCACTCCCTTGCCCTCTGGCTGTCAGATGGGTTAGACTAATGGAAGCAGGAGAGGGAAATTAGAAAGGGGGAGAGGAGAGAGGTCAAGGCGTGTATTCCCCTGTTCCCTACTGGACCGTAGTTGGCAGTGGTTGTATTCTTTCACCTGGGCCCCAGCTCTTGGCAGGTGGCCTCTCTTTATTTCCTTCCTTTGTCCCCCAGGTGGAGGGAGGGTATAGGAGAGTCGCGTGGCTGCTGTGACAAAGAGACACATATTGGATGGTTGAAAACAACAGAAGTGTATTGTCTCCCAGTTCTGGAGGCTAGAAAGTCTGACATCAAGGTGTTGGCAAGGCCACGCTCCCCCTGAAACACGTAGGGGAGGATCCTTCCTTGCCCCTTCTAGCTCCGGATCATGGCCCACAATCTTGGCATTCTTTGGCTTACAGGTGCATCCCTCCCATTCCGTCTCCATCATCACATGGCCGTCTTCTCCTCATGTGTCTCTGTCTGTGTCCCCTCTTCGAAGGATACCAGTCACATGGGATGAGGGCCCACCCAAACTGACCTTATCTTAACTTAGTTATATCTGCAAAGACTCTATTTCAAAATAATATCATATTCACAGAAACTGGGGGTTAGGACTTCAAAATATCTTCTTGGGGGACCTATTTCGATCCCGCCCACATAGTAACAGCCTCCACTGTGATGAGTCCCTGGACTGGTCCCTTAACGCTTTCCCTCCTTGTAAAGAGTCTCTATGTTAGATGCTTCAGCTCCTTTTTAAACAGTGCCACCTGTTTTCTGCCAGGACCTTGACAGAGACCCCTACTGCCCAGCTGCCTTGCTGGCAGAGCACCTACTAAGTGTCAGAAGGCACTGGGGATACAATGGTGAGCAAACATTGGCATAGCCCCTGCCTTCATAGGGCTTACAATCTACAGTTTAATAGGCTTCATCAAAATCTCACAAAGTAAAGGGGTGCCTGGGTGGCTCAGTCGGTTGAGCGTCCGACTCTTGATTTTGGCTCAGGTCATGGTCTCACAGTTCATGAGTTCGAGCCCTTGAATCAGGCTCTACATTCTCAGGGCAGAGCCTGCTTTTGATCCTCTGTCTCCCTCTGTCTCTGCCCCTCCCTCGCTCACACTCTCACACTCTCTCTCTCAAAAATAAATAAAACATTTTTTTTAATGTCACAAAGTAAAATTACAAATGGATTGAGATACAGAGGATAGGTTGACGCACTATAAATATGCTCCCTTGGGAAAATCGCTCTAGGCAGGGAGTCCAGGAGGGGCTTCCCAGGGAGAGGGACACCTGAGCCAGAATGCAAAGGATGAATGGAGTCAACCAGATAAAGAGGGGAGCTTAAGGCCCCCCTCTTGGTTAAGGGGGGAGACCCCAAAAGAGTTATGCCATGGTGTCCATATTTCCTTCCAATGGGGGATCTATTTTCACTCATATCCCAATCCATCTACAAAGAACCCTTCTCTCCGAGAAAAGTTTACGCTGTCTCCCATCCTTACCACTGAGACCACAGCAGAGAACCCCCGTATGCAGAGGTTAGTGCTCAGAGAGTGAGAAGCCATCCCCAAGGCCCACAGGTAAACAGTAGCTGCACGGCACCGAGGGCACAGTAGGGAGCGAGCACCTAGAAACCAAGCAACGCGGGCCCCACACACAAACTCCACACCTCCACACTGAAGTCACAACATCCCTGAAACCAGCACCTCCTCCTTCCGTGCCCACAGTCTCAGCTGGGGACACCCCAGAACTTCTGGTCTGCCCCCTCTCTCCTCTCTCAGCTCTTTGTGAGATCACCGCGTGCCCCTGATTTTACCACTTCCAGCTTGCTCAAGTCATGCACTCCTCACATTCACCACTAGCCCCGGCCCTGCTTCAGGTCCTTATCATGTTTCCCTAGGGCTTCGTATCTGCTCTCTCCTTGACTGGCCTCTACTCTGTCAAATCCACCCTCAGCAGCACAGCCACCATAAAGCTGGCCACCTCACTCCCCCGACAGTGGCCTCGATGACTCCCTATTCCCGATAGCGCACAGTCCGGGAATGGCACAAAAGGCTCTCCTTGACTGGGCCCTGCCTCCCTCCCAGCCTGCCTCCCACTGCCACCTGGTTCATCCTTGATCTTCCAACAAGGCCACCACTTTTAGTTCCACATACACATCAACTTGTCTCTCCCCTCTGTGCCATTTTTCGGGTTATCCAACCCCCACCGCACTGTTCCTTCTTCCACAACCTAATTAAATCCAACTCATCCCTAAAAACTTAATTCCGGTCTCAACTCCTCCAAGAAGCCTTCCCTGATAACTCTCCCCTCTCGTTTCCTACCATAGGATCCTCCATCATTAAATCTAACATGGCATGTTCTAAATATCTATGGAGGTGCCTATTTCCCTGATTAGAATACAGATTCTTGATGCTGGGGATGACCCCTCATTCGGTTTGATAGGCCTATTGCCTGATCAACTCAAAGAGTTGATGCCCAAAGACTAGATGCATGAATTAGTGAATGACAAACCAATGGGTATTGACTGTCCCACTTTGGTGCTGAAGCCCTCAAAATGACCAGAAGCTTCCCCCACCTATTACTCTATATTGCATGGGCCCAGCCCCGCAGTCCCTCTGCTGCATGATGCTTCCGGCGTGTAGAAGCTGTTTCACTGGCGTTTCGTTTTCATCTCAACCCCTGCTAGGTAGCTTATAAGAGTATTTACCGTTGAAGAGTTGTGTGACCCTAGCTATTTATCCTTTCTAAGCTTCGATTTGCCATACATAAAATGAGCTCTGTTATAGTATCCACCGAACAGACTTGCCATGAAAACTGAATGAAATAAAATCAGGTGTGTGGTCAGAACTCAGTAAATGGTTAGGTATGACTAAGCTGTAAAGCAACCGCTGCTGATCAGAGGTACACGGGTAAGGGCAGCGGGAGTTCAGAGGTAAAAATGGACTCAAAGGCTGTTGCCTTAAGTAGAACATCCTTCCCACCCCCCAAAGTGTTCTTTACACAATCAGTAACTCTGGGAAGCTCCAGTGTTGTGGGTTTACTGTGTCATCACAGAAGCCCAGGGTTTGTCGGTCTCAGCCCATGTGTGCAGAATTGCTGTGTGAGTAAGAAAAACAAGGAGAGCGTGAAAAAGTCAGTGTATTAGGCCAGGGGTTTCCTAGCCTCCAGTGAGGCTCCTGGAGAAACTAGACATTTGCCTCCTGCTGCCATGTTGTAGTGGTGGGGTCCTCTCTCTTCATCCCTTTGTCCCTCTCTTCTGTGTGCACACACACTCTCTCTCTCTCTGAACTAATAAATTAACTAATTAAACAAAAAGAAGTACACTGAATAGCAAAGGAAAGCATCCACAAAATGCAAAGGCAACATACAAAATGGGATGGAATATCCAACATACATAAAGAACTCATACAAATTCAGTAGCCAAAAAAAAAACAATCTGATTAAAAAACAGATGGAGGAACTGACCATTTGTCCAAAGAAGACAAACAAATGACCAACAGGTATGTGAAAGGTGTGCAACATCACTCATCACCCGAGAAATGCAAATCAAAAGCACAATGAGATATCACCTCACACCTGTTAGCTTGGCCATCATCAAAAAGATAAGCGATTACGAATGTTGGTAAGGATGTGGAGGAAAGGGAACACTTGAGCACTGTTGGTGGGAATGCAAAATGGTGCAGCCAATGTGGAAAACAGCATGGGGGGAGGGCCTCAAAAAATTAATAATAGAATTATCATTTGATCCAGCCATGTCACCCCCATCCTCACTGCAGCATTATTCACAATAGCCAAGACATGAAATAACCTAGTGTCCACTGACAGATGAATGGATAAAGAAGAGGTGGTGTGTGTGCATACACACGCACACACACGCACACACACACACACACACACACGCACACACACACACTGGAATATCACTCAGCCATAGGAGAGAAGGAAATCATGCCACTTGCAACAACATGAATGGAACTCCAGGGCATTGTGCTAAGTGAAATAAGCCAGACAGAGAAAGACAAAAACCATATGATCTCACTTCTACGTAAAACCTAAAAAAAAAGAAAAGAAAGAAAAGAAACAGAGAACAGATCGGTGGTTGCCAAAGATAGAAGAAATGTGTGAAGGTGGTCAAAGGTACAAACTTCCAGTTATAATATAAGTATGTTCTGGGGATGCGATGTATATCATGGACACTAGAACTGATCACACTGTTTTGTACATGTGACAGTTGCTAAGAAAGTAGAATTTCTGTGAGGCAATAACTAAACTTACTGTGGTGATCTGGTGACAGAACCTCTCCTAGCCCTGCTCTGCTCAGTGCAGTAGCCACTGGCCACATGTATTTAAGCATTCCCTTCAAATGTGGCTGTCCTGAGGGTGCCTGGGTGGCTCAGTCGGTTAAGCTTCTAACTTCAGCTCAGGTCATGATCTCGTGGTCTGTGAGTTCAAGCCCCGCGTCAGGCTCTGTGCTGACGGCTCAGAGCCTGGAGCCTGTTTCAGATTCTGTGTCTCCCTCTCTCTCTGCCCCTCCTCTGCTCACACTCTCTCTCTGTCCCTCAAAGAGGAATAAACATTAAAAATAAGTAAATAAATTAAAATGTGGCTGTTCTGAACTAAGATGTGCTGTGCGAAATACACGTGAGAATAGAAAAGATTCTGTTGAGACGTATATTGATTACATGTAGAAATTATATTTTAGATATATTTGGTTAAATAAAATATATCATTATGATTGGTGTAATACTGTTTCTTTTCACTTTTTTTAATGGGGCTACCAGAAATTTTTAAATTACCTTTGTGACTCACAGTATATGCCTACAAGACAGGAGAGCAGTCCTGTACAGACCTCAGAGCTTGATGCAAGCATTAAATCAGTCAAGACAAGGAGAGGGCCTAGCACAGTGCCTGAAACAAATTAAGTACCCAATAGCTACTGTCAATATTAGTAAGATCGGTGGGTTTTTTTTTTTAATTTTTTTAATGTTTATTTATTTTTGAGACAGAGAGAGACAGAGCATGAGCAGGGGACGGGTAGAAAGAAAGGGAGAGACACCGAGAGAGGGAAACAGAGAGAGAGAGGGAAACACAGAATCCGAAGCAGGCTCCAGGCTCTGAGCTGTTAGCATAGAGCCTGACGTGGGGCTCGAACTCACAAGCTGTGACATCATGATCTGAGCTGAAGTTGGACGCTGAACTGACTGAGCCACCCAGGCATCCCAGATCAGTGATTTTCAAATTTTATAGTCAAATTTGTTTTTCAAGCAACTTCTTGTAACGGATAAAAAAAAAAAAATTCAGTTCTGATCAAAGCAGAGAGACCTTGAGGTCTCTCCAGGGGCCGTTGCACCCTGGGCACCACCTCTTTAGGTGGGAAACCATGCACATAAGTCATCCTAAAATGTCCTTCGAGCTCCGGCATTACACATCTACCATTTCGGAGAAGGTCAAGAAGGTATGAGACAAAAACCAAGGTGTCCATGGCAGTACTTTAAAAATGATCACGGGGGCGCCTGGGTGGCTCAGTCGGTTAAGCGGCCGACTTCGGCTCAGGTCATGATCTCGCGGTCCGTGAGTTCGAGCCCCGCGTCGGGCTCTGTGCTGACAGCTCAGAGCCTGGAGCCTGTTTCAGATTCTGTGTCTCCCTCTCTCTGACCCTCCCCCGTTCATGCTCTGTCTCTGTCTCAAAAATAAATAAACGTTAAAAAAAATATTAAAAAAAAATGATCACGGACCTTAAATGTTCTCACCACGAAAAAGAAATGATAATTACGTGACACGATAGAGGTGTTAGCTAACGCCACAGTGGTGATCTTATTGCAATACAGAAGGGCATCGAATCGAATCGTCACGTTGTACACACCTTAAACCTACACGATGTTATATGTCAGTTAGACCTCAATAAAAAATAGTCACCCCCAAAAAGATCATGGAAAAACACTACCATTTTGCTCAGGAGAATCAAAGCGGTTTGGTCCCAGGTCTAGCTGGACATAGCCCAGAAATTGGGGCGTCATGAATGTGACCGGGAGGAGAGGGTCACCTGTGGGTCCCTGGATGGTTACCCGCATGTACAATACCCCCGTGCCACAGCACTGCTCTGCTTCTGCCCCTCACAACCCGCTGACCCTGCCACCTGGGGAAGGCTCTCAGAGCCGGCCCCAGGCACCAACGTGGCTAGGTCCAGCTCAGGGGAAGGGCAGCAAGTGACACTCAGCCCGGACACCACAATGACTCTGCTGTCCTGAAGGCAAGGCTGGGCTGCCAGCCCCAGTGTCTGGTCTGCCAGCCAAGCCTCCTGGCTCTTCCTGCAGTCTACACCCCTGGCTCTGCTGTGTGTGTGTGGGTGTGTGTGTGTGTGTGTGTGTGTGTGTTGATGCGGACAGCAGCCAGCTCTCTGCCGGGCTCTCTAACAAGTTCCACGAGTCTGTTTGCTAAAGAAAAATTCCAGTGGGTCCATCCAACACATGGAACTCAAGTACAGAAATTATATTTATCCACCCCACTGCCAAGGAGATCACATGCCCCGTGAGTCACTCCAGATGTGCTCAAAAACAGAGTCTCTCTGTGGAAGCCCGGTCCCCCAATCCCAGAGAGAGTCGAATTAGCAGAGGTCCCAATTCCTGTGTCCCCACCCCCCTAAGAGGCAGTCTCTGCCTCCACCCTTCTGGGGCAGGAAAGGACGCCTTTTGCACTTCTGTAAAGGGAAGGGGGGTAAGAACTCTACCTTCACACTGGGAGGACCAGCACGGGCATACCTGTAGCTCCTGAGGTCCCATTGGGTTCGAGGACAAGTGTCACCTTTTTGGAGCAAAAGATGTGTTGGAACACGCTGCTGCTTCTGCTGTTGTGTTATGATGCTCAGGCGGCGGTGTCCCACAGGTGGAGCAGGGGTAAGTTGCTCTGTATTTATTTGATGCTCATTATTCTTTCTCAAATGCAACTAGAAATCTGGGGGCGGTGGGGGGGGGAGAGTAAGGCGGTGGAAGGAAATTAGACGCCCGGCACCCACACACACACACCCCTCTTTTATCTCGTCTCTGCCAATTACTTTATGCTTCTTGACAAGTGAGAAGGTGCTAGAAGGTGATGGGGGATGGGACGCTGAAACACATCAAAGCCGCTGAGGGATCTGGGTGGAGGTGGAGAACGCAGAAAACAGCCCTTTCTGACACGCCAGAGCCAAGTTATCTTTGCTCCGTGGATGTGGGTAGTCTCCCTCCAGCCCCTCTGCCCGCCCACCCCCTGCTGCAGCTAGACAGGGCACGTGAACAGCAGGTACCAGGACGAACACCAGTATCCCGGGGCTCTGGGTGCTGGCTTGCAAAAGGCCTGCCACCCGGGGGACCCGACTAGGGGCCCTGGCCACGGGCTGGCCACATGGAGGTCTCCACGCGGCTCCTGAGCTAGACTGGGCACATCTTTCCAGCTGGGGAGAGCCGGCCCAGTGGCAGGAGAGCAAGGGTGACCCTTAGCATTCACGTGTGTGCCAGACGGCTACTCCCACTGGCCCCGCAGTCCACCCCGGAGAGGAGGGAACCCGGCAAGGCTTTTCGCTCACAGCCGACTTCCTTCCCCTGGGGACCGTGCGGCACCTCTTCTCTGTGCCCAGGACCGGCTCCGGGTGGCAGACACTGGTCGCCCATCCAGCCAATTACAGTTGATTACTGCTGGGGACCGAGGGAGCAGCAGTGAGGACCACTCCGTGCAGAGCTCAACCCGACGGTCTCCACTGCTTGAAATGGACTGAGGTCTCTCTCCCCAAGAGAGCTGGAAAGAGAAGTCAGGCTCATAGGTGTTTCTAGAGATCCAAAATAGAATGAGGACGGGCATGGCAGCGGGGGCACGGCGGGGGTGACGATGAGCCTCCGGGTTCTCAGGGAGAGTGTCGGGAAAGGAGCAGCCAGTGTGGAACAGAGAAGCACAGGGCAAACGGATGTGACACGGGCGGGGAGCAAAGCCACCGCGGTTATCTGAGGTTCTTATTCCCTCATTTTTAAGCTTGTGATCAGGGACTTGCCAGCTCTCTGAGCCGAGCTGTGAAGCAATTGTTGCCCAGAGACGAATAATTCATGTAGCGTTTTCCTTTTATTTTATTTTTTTTCCGTCTGGTAACATCACCCACACCCACACACACCTCTGCTCATGATACGCACAAACGTTGGAGGCGACACTTAGAAGGAGAGCAAAGAGATCTTGGCATTACATTCGGCCCCTTGCCCCTGCGTGACACTGGGGGCCTTCCTTAATTTGTCTCTTAGAGAAAGATGACAACATCCACCCTCCTAATGCACAGGCTGTTAGAAAGGCAAATGAGATAATCTGACTTGTAACAAGGCTTGGAAACTTCAGAGGCACATCATGAGCTTTCCCCACAAGCAACCCAGAGATTTCAGTTCTGCCTCTAATTGGTCGTGTGACGTCTGGCAAGCTTCTTAACCTCTCCGAGCTTTGGTTCGCTAACAAGTCGCGTATTAACAGTAACAAAATTTATCTTCCCCGCTTCGTGGTGAAGGTCACATTCAAAGTGTAAACAAGACGCTTTTTACGCGATGAAGAACCTTCTAAATGTGAGCTATCACCTCCCACTTAAACCTCTGAAAAAACTTCATTGAGGAAGTTTGGGGTGCTCAACAGAGGGTTCTGCAGCAGCAGCCTGGGACCAAGTGACTGCCCCGGGGCCTCCCTGGGGAAGGTCTGCCCCCTGCATAATAATAACAAATCCATCTGGAGACGGGAAGTCAGCACTGGTGAAACAGAGGACACGATGAGGCATCCGTGTTAAGCGCCAGATTAGTGGTTCCCGTCAGGATTCAGAGTCCACAAATGACAGAGTCCCGCAACCATCATCAAAAGTCTTCCACGTAGTTGATTTTTTTTTTTCATTTTTAACATTTTTTCCTAATTATAAAAGGAAGACCCAACTGTCCTTTTCTTTTAAAGACGGAATGAGAGTCACGCCCAAGTACACAACAATTTTTCCAAACGTACTTAACTGTTCCTTTGGCCTTCATCCTTACCCCCAACCCCCACCCCCACGCCAGCACCCCGGCCTCCACCCTTCCCCACCCCCTGCCCCCAAGCGGAAATGTAGAAATAAACCCACAAGGAACACACCCTCTGTCCCAACGCTCTCCCAGCCTCTCCCAACGAGTGCTCTCTAGGATTCCGCCCTGGGAGGCAGCTTTCCGGGCCAGCCAGGCTCTTCCGGCCCCACCAACTTGACCGACCTGATGACTCACCTGTGGTTCGGAGGCCAGCGTAGAAGCCGGACATGCCTGGCCCAACTCCCTGCGCCCCCAGGGCCTGTCAGAGCTCCACTTGGGGGGCTGAGGGGAGCTAACCAGTCTTTAAAAACAAAAAAAAAAGAGGAAAGTATATATTAGAATGTACACATTAAATATCTGTTTTTATTAAACACACGTAAATTATTCTTTTTAAAGCAGGCTAATAGAGAAGGATGGCCCTTTAGTTACCTGGTGGGATTTATGTCATCTTTACGTGTCCCTTTTAGCGTGTGTGTTTTCAATCACGAATGTTCCATGAAGGGAAGGGCCGGTGATCAGTGTTCAGTAAGTCCTGACTGACTGACGGGACCGGGATAACTGAGCGCACCTGCGTGGCCGCAGTAACCCCCTCCCCCCCCCCCACCGGCAGGTGCTATTCTGACCATCCACGGGTGAGGGAACCAGAGGATGAGGCAGTTGATGAGCCCCAGGTCCCTCCGCCGGAAGGACACAGCTGGATTTTGTCCCCCAGCCCAGCATCAGCATCTATGGCATCAGAGTCTGCCCGGCGCTCCCACGTCCCCTCCGGGTGCTCCCGGCAGCCCTAAGCTCCCCCAAGGGGGTGGGGCAGTCTGGCCCTTTCAGAAACACTCCCACAGAGGAACCCAACACGCGGGGCCAAGGTCCTGGCTCCCTCAGCACGCCACTGGGTTTCCAAAGGGTTGGCCCGAGAGCAGAAAAGTAAGTGACATCGATAAGATCTCCCAAAAGATCTTTTGTAAATGAGAGGTTTTTTTTCCCCTCCATACCCACTATCATTTGCACTGAGTTGCTTTCACGGATTCATTAAAAATGTGGTTGTACTTCGGCTTGATACGGTGTGCAGTTGGAATCCTTCCCAACAAGCTCTCTGCTACAAGTGCTGTGTGGTTATGTGGAAACCATGGTTGGCCTTAATACCATTCTGTTCTACTGAGCACATTTGGAAGACGGGGAGGGGGGTGGGGTGGGTGGAGATTTTGCCCCAGATCACAAGAAGTCAGAGAGAAGGTCAGGTCACAAAGCAAAGACAGGCTCTTCCGTGTAAGGGGACTTCTGTCCCCGGGTCTGGGTGAGAAAGCTTGGACAGCTCAAGGTAGGTGGGGGGGAGGGGGAGGGACAGGTGCCAGCCTTGACCGAGATCATTCAAAGTAGCTTCTCCCAGGGGTGCCTGGATGGCTCAGTCGGTTAAGTGTCTGGCTCTTGGTTTTGGCTCAGGTCATGATCTCACGGTTCCTGGGTTCGAGCCCAGCAACAGGCTCAGTGCTGACAGTGCAGAGCTTGCGTGGGATTCTCTCTCTCCCTCTCTCTCTGCCCCTCCCCCTCTTGCACGCACACTACCTCCATCTCTCTCTCTCTCCCCCTCAAAAGAAATAAACTTTAAAAAAAAAAAAAAAAAAAAAAAAAAAAAAAAAAAAAAAAGGAGCTTCTCCCAAGCAGGGATAAGGACTCCTCGGAGATACAGGGAGGGTGTGGTAGAGACAGGAGACCACACCAGCCTTTTGATATTCAGCAGGCACCTGGAATTGCAAATAAATTCTAGAACCATCCTGTTAGAAAAGAAGGAATTAGTAAAGCGCTCTGTTTGAAAAGAATGGAGGGGCGTGACAAGGGTAATTAATGTGTTTCTACGGATCATCGGTTCATTCAACAGTTGTGGGCAGGATGCTGCCCACTGGGAACACAGCAGCAAACAAAACAGACATGATCCCATGCTCTCAGGGAGCTGACATTCTAGTGAGGGAAACAGACAATAAACACCTATACAAATAAGACATCTGGTTTGTTTGAGGACAATAAGTTAGGGACAGAGTAGAGAGGATTATATTCTTAAATAGAGAAGTGAGGGAGGGTCTCCCTAAAGAGGTGACTAAAGACCTGAAGGAAGCAAGGGCATGAGCCACTCAGTTGCCGGAGAAAGAGTATTCGAGGCAGAGGAAATGGAAGTGCAAAGGCCCCGTGGTAGAAGCAGGTGCGGCATGCTCAAGGAACGGTGAGGCCCACAGCTGGGGTGGCGTGAGCCCAGGGAGAATGACGAGCGAGTTCAGAGACGTAGGAAGAGGTCAAGTCTTGTAGCACCTGCTCGTCCTCTGGAGATCTTGGGTTTTTACTCTGAGCGAGATTGAAGCCACTGAGGGTTCTGGCCAGAGGAGTGACAGCATCCGACCTACGTTTTCCCTTTGGTGGTTGTATTAAGAATAGAATGACGGGGGGAGCCGAGGATGGAAGCAGAGACACCACTAGGAGAGGTGCTCACGGCCGGAGCCAGGGGTCGAGCAGAGATGTTGCAAGAAGCAGCCAGACTCCGGGTATATTTTGAAGGTAGAGCCCACAAGATTGGCTGATTGGTTGGCTGTAGGATGCGAAATAGAAAAGTCCAGGTGTCTGGCCTGAGCAACTGAGAGAGATGGGGACGACTAGACAAAGAAGGAAGGGTATGGGGGGGAGATGGGTTTGTATGTGTGTGATGTGTGTGCATTTGTGTGTGTGTGTGTGTGTGTGTGTGTGTGTGTGTGTGTGTGTGTGTGTGTTGGGGTTGGGCCTGGGTGTGGGCTCAGGAGAGACGAATGGGCAAGGCGATGCCTGCAGGCGGTCGGGGGCATGGATGTCTGGTCTGGAATATGAAGTTGAAAGTCAGCACGGAAGTGAGTGTGGCCGGAAGACAGCAGAGAGCCGAAGACAAGGCCAGGACTCCGCAATGTGAAGAGGTGGGTGAGAACGAAGGGCAGCCAGTGAAGAGGGGTTTCTTTTTCTAAGATAGAAAGAGACCAGTTGTCGTGCTGATGCGAACGATCCAGTAAGGAGGGGAACGTCAATTAACGATGCAGGCGAGAAAAGGAGGAGAGGCTGAAGGCCACCTTCAGTGGAGACTTCCGCACACCCACGTGGAGACGGGAGCATGGACACAATAGCAGAGAAGTCAGAGCGTGCGGACAAGAGACAGGCAACTGGTTTAAGGAAAGGGCGGAAGGTGTGAAACCAAGTGAGAGGAACCGGGAAGTATGGGTAATGGTCGGGCAGCATTTAAAGGCCCAGATGAGGGGGCCCCTGGGGGGCTCAGTCGGTGAAGCGTCCGACTTCGGCTCCGGTCATGATCTCACGGTCCGTGGGTTGGAGCCCCGCATCAGGCTCTGGGCTGACAGCTCGGAGCCTGGAGCCTGCTTCGGCTCCTGTGTCTCCCTCTCTCTCTGCCCCTCCCCCGCTCACACTCTCCGTCTCAAAACTAAATAAACGTTAAAAAAAATTTTCACATAAAGGCCCATGTGAGGATAACGATCATGAACTCAAAAGGAGACCGTCTAACATGAGTGTGTTTTCCTCTGGCCGCATTTCAGGTGAGCAGGTGCAGCAGTTGAATAGGCGAAGAGATGGGGTGTCATTTTGCCAAGTGGTCACAAAGGAACCAAGAGAGAGCAAAGGAGTCGGCGGTCTATGTAAGAGAGCAATCATAGGCATGTAGTAATTTGACCTTGCGTCTCACATTATTGTAAGTCGGAGATTTTTAAAAATTGTGCGTGATTCATTTCAGAATCTGTTTTATACCAAATGCATTCATCATTAACTACATTATCCTTCCCCGAGCCCAGTCTTTGGGCCGATACGCCTACAAAAAAGGCAGCACTGTTCTCCCTACTGGCGAGATTGGGTTTTGGAGCCCGCAGAGCCTGGCTTTCATCTCAGTCCCACGGCAAACAAATTGGGTGGCCCGGGGCAAGTTTCTTAACCTCCCCGTTTCTTCATCTATGACATGGCAAGTTAGTACTTACCTCACGAGGTACGTGTGGAAAGCCCAAAGCACGCCGATGAGCACACAGTGGGCTCGTGCACAGTTATGGTATCTGAGCTCCACATTTTAACAACTTTGGTCCGCAGCCCAGATGTGTCTCTCAGCAGAAGACGTGGACAGAACAGGCCCCGACACATGACGCTCGAATCTCTGGACTCTGTTACCGGGCTGTCTTGGTGCACGGGCATAACGTTTAGCAAGTGAGTCATTTGCTCTGTGCTGGTCTGTCCTATCACAGAGCCTCAATTTCCCCCCGAAGGCTCGTTTGTCCAGGGAGTCAGGGAACTGGGGAGAAGCCCATGGTCTTCCTGCCCTGCGACCAGCCATACAGGAGACCTTTGCGCGAGGAGACGTGGAAGTCTCCGACGGCCCCTGGTGGCACGGGGTGGTCCTCGTGGGCACATTCGCATCCTGGAAAAGTGGGCTGGGTGTGTCGGGTGGAGAAGAAGAAAACATAGTGGCCCAGTTTTACATCAAGCAAAAGGCACATAAAGTCAGTGATTTTGACACGCCTGTCCCTGTAGCCTTCCCGCCTGAGGCTCAACATTCAGGTGGTGCCTAGGAGGGAGTGGGACCCTTCTGCCAGTCTCTAGCTTCCCCCGCTGTCCCCTCTTTCAGAGAAGGTGCTGTTGCTCACGGCCATCCAGTGGGGACATTCTGGTCTCCCTCCCCTCCGCCTTGGGAAGACTGTTCTGCCCCAAACCGTTGACTAATCACTCTCCGTGAGGACACAGCCTTACAACGACCCCCATAAATGTAGGGGTGAGGTGGAGGAAGAGAGGAAAAACCCCAGCAAAGCCTGAGGAGTCTCCATGGCGGTTCTGTTTTTGTTGGGATTTTGGTTTTTCTTTTTTAATGTTTATTTATTCTTGAGAGAGAGAGAGAGAGAGAGAGAAGGAGAGCGTGAATGGGGGAGGGGCAGAGTGAGAGAGAGACAGAATCCGAAGTAGGCTCCAGGCTCCGAGCTGTCAGCACAGAGCCCGACGCGGGGCTAGAACTCACGAACCACAAGATAACGCCCTGAGTGGAAGCCGGATGCTTAACCGACGGAGCCACCCAGACGCCCCTTGTTGGGCTTTAAAAAAAAACAAAAATACGTGGTTTGTTTTTAAAATCATCCCCAAATATACACTGAGGCTTCCCTTAAAGCCCAGTGTTATGCAGACATCAAGGTCAAACAGGGGAAGCAGAAACTTCTTCCCTCCCTCGCTCCCAGGAGCTGGCAACCAGAACGAACACTTTCAGGGTGACGGACGGCAAGATGTGAAATGTGTAGAAAGGATGCCGAGGGCCTAAGGAGATGAAGAAGGACGGTGGACAGCGGGGTCGCGGGGAAGGGCTTCCTGGGGGAATGAGGCTGTTGGTCTACCCATGAGGGAGCAAGTCTGGTTCACAGCCTCACCCATAGACACCTCTGAGAGCCGGTCTGCTCTTGCTTTGGCCATTTTCACTTCCGGCAGAGTCCGGCCTTCACTGTCGGAGACCAGAACATCTGGAGTGACCGCATACTTCACTTTACGCCCAAATGTTTTGACACGGACCAGACATAGGTTATTTCTCATGCGCTGCCTCCAGCATCTCCGTGAAGGCACATTCTTCCTCTCCAGGCCTCGCCTGGCTTACGGGAAGTCAGACCTGGGCAACTGCCGAGCCTCTGAGATGTCTGGCCGGGGGCCAGCTACACTTCCACACCCATGGCGGTAGAAAACACCTGCCCAACATACCGCCAGTGGGAGGAGAACCAGCAGAATGTAGTGGAAGTGGGTAGAACAGGACAGCAAGGAGGGAGGGGGCCATCTTTCAGAATCCCATGTTCCTCCCACACTGTCTGGGGCAATCATCAGTCCCTGGGTCTAGAGGCTGAAGCTATTTCTAACAATCTTCGCTATTTTAAGAAGACTAAGACTAAGAGCTATTGGAAACAACAGTGTTTTCATTATTAAGCTGAGCTTTGAATCTAGAAGTGTTTTCTTCCCCATTCTTTGAGAGCTCAGGGTCCACTTGGGGCGTGTGAGTCAAAGAAGTGTCGGTATTCACGGGGAGACGATTTCGCTGCGAAGAACTTCCCAGAAGGCAGCCGTCCCAAGTCTGAGATGACAGGACACAGAAAGGACACCATGCCCAGGACATTTATTTCCTCTCATCCCCTTTACCTGCTGGGGTGTGAATTTGGGGTGGGGGGGGAGGGGAACAGTGTGAATTATTTTAAGGGAACAATACTTGTAATTTTACTATAAGAGAGGAATCCCGCTAGGGAGAAGAATGAAAGTAAAGTTGTTCTCAGATCCCGAGAACGGAATTTCATCCACCCCTTCAGGGTAAGAAGAAAAGAAGGGCACACAGAAGGAAGAACCCCTGGGCTAAACTGAGAGTGGTCATATAGCCTGGGCAGCTCCTTCTACACATCAGGTCAAACAGCCTCTGATTCTCAACCTTGGCTACCATTAGACGCTGCCATTCGAAGCCTAGGAAGCTTTGAAAAAAAAATCTTCCTGTCCCCTTTGTACCCTAGTTCAATTGAACCAGGACCCAGGCACCAATATTTTTTAAAGCCCCTTGGGTGATTCTCCCGTCCAAGTACTAACCGGGCCCGACCCTGCTTAGCTTCCGAGATCAGACGAGATCGGGCGCGTTCAGGGTGGTATGGCCGTAGACCGCCCCCCACCTCCCCCGGGTGATTCTAATGTGCAGTCAAGGTTGCAAACCGGTAGAGCTGGAGATGCCTCACTCTCCTGAGCCCCACCTGAAACAACAGTTAACAGGGACAAAGGCCTTCTCAAGCCCCCAAATCCACGATTCCGTGGGAAGCTGGCACTTCACTGGCAAAGAAAACAAATTTTGCTAAAATGCCGGGCCAGGAAATATTGCTCTGCAACTCCCAGGCTCCTCTCCCCCAAATCCTCTGGGGAGGCAGAGCTGGCCAGTCAGCCCCTCAAGGCCTCGTTCCACACAGGGACTTGGTCAGCCAACAGCTGCACCTTGCACACACCCTGGAAGCCTGCCAGGCCCTGCTGGAAGTGCAGAAACACAAAACCATATGGGTCGTAGCCTGTGAGAAACACGTGGTCAAGATAAGAAATGAGTTACGGAGGAAATGATGTCATAGCAATACTACAACCAGCCAGCTTTTTCCAGGAAGTGGGAGATTCCTACCAATGTGCTTTTCAGGAAATGTCCCCTATGTTGAAGATGTTTCATTTTTATCCCTTCCAAAAGAAAGTCTTCTAAAATGCTTACGCAGTGCCCTACTTCTTTAGCCACCGTACCCTGGGCGTCCCTGGACCCTTTCTTGATGGCCCCGGGGGCACCGTTATCAAGAAGGAGAGCGGTCACGTATGGTTATGCAATTCGCGCACTGCGCAACTTCAGGGGGCGCCACTTACCTGGACACGGCTTGGATGTTTACGGTTGGTTCCCCAGTTTTCTGGCAGGGCACAAGCAAGTGTCTTGAAGAAGAGGGTCCCTTCTTTTATTTGCAGGCAGCAGGGTTACCAATCATTTCTGCGCGGCGCCCTGGTACAAGGTGGGGCTGTGGGGTGAACGGGGCTGTCTGCTCCCACCCAAGACCATCCTCGAGAACCGGGATTCATAACGATTACACCCATACCCTATCTTAGTCTGTCTTCTTCACCTGCCCTCTGTCAGTTCCTAATTCTGCCACCCCCTCCACCCTTCAGCTCATCCGTCTTCCTCCAGGTACCACCTCCAAATGCAGTATCTCCAAAAACATTGGCAAACCAGTGACGGCACGCCACGTGCCCCTCTCAGCCCGCCCCCAGGGGAGGCCCTGAGCTCTGCTTCACACACCCCTAGGGCCAAGTGTCAGGGGCTTGTGGCGGCTCTCTGCCTTCCCTTTGTCACCTGTGTCCAGGGTCTTGGCAGCTCGATTTCAGATGGCTGGGGAACAGCCAGAAGTCTGATCCTCTGATTAAAAGGGTTGTCAATAAATATAAACCAGCATTTCGTATTAACAAAGGGAACGGTGTTATTGGAGAACTCATTTGTTGAACTGGGGGCGGGGCGGGGGGCAGCAGGGAGGGCTGTCTGCTCGTTTCTGTTTTGTTTTATTTTGCTTTACATAAATTCCCTAAGGTATCCATATCCCTACACATCTAGTTTTTCAAAACTTTCCGGGATGATTCTGATGAGCAGCGGGTTTGAAATCACTGGTCTGAAATAGTAACATGGGACATGCCTGGGAGCCCTCTGGGGCACACCAGAGTCGTCTGTCAACCTCTTCCTGCTTCACGTCCACCACCACGTGGAGTCAGTCACTTTCAAGACGGGCCGGGCCGGCCCACCTCCAGGTCACCGGTGGGGAGAAGGCCATGTGCACAAGCAGCCTCTCGAACTAACTCTTGTCTCTTGCAGCCATGCTCTTTCCTGCTGCGCATCGGCCAAAGAGATCCTCATCCATGCCCCTGAATCCTGTCCTGCAGAGCTCCCTGGAGGAAGTAGAACTGCTCTACGAGGTAGGAGGACAAGAAAGTGGTCAATTCAAGTCACGCAAAAGGCGTCGCACCTTCGCTGTGATTTTTGGCAAAGGGACCTAAGTCCCTGAAAATGAGTGGCCTCTGCTGTCATAGGGCCTGGTCTAGACTAGTTTGTGGATTCATCGAATCCTCCCCATCCCACAGTAAGGTATTCCTCATATCTCCTCCCTTTCCCACACGCCGTGACAGGGAATGATGGCATTGCAGGGGTTCAGTCCAGGCAAAATTCGAGATTTCCGAGTACCAGCACCCAAGCTGCAGAGCAGAGCCACGTTCCCCAGCAAAGGCTCAGGGGTGCTCAGGCAATGCCACCTTGATTGTCTCAGTAGAGCCGTGTCTCCAGTAACTGTATGCTTCTGACAGTCTGGGGCCACCCCGAAGGCTCTCTTCCTCTGCCTCGCTCACCTTTGCCACCAATACCCCACTCCTTCTCCAAACCACAGGCAAATCCCCCAAGGCTGCCTGGATTGGCTCAGTGGGGAAATTCCAGGATCACCATCGGCTGTGCGACCTTGCATATGCCCCCATTGCTCTCTTGGGCTGAATCTCCTCAACTGTTAAATGAGGAACCACAATGATCTCCCAAATCCCCCTCCTGCCTTGACATCCTCCCACATCCTCCACATACCAGAACTTTCGGGTTAAGAAAGAGATGGCCTAAAAAAAAAAAAAAAAAGAAAGAGATGGCCTGCTGCAGCCAAGCAGTTGAGCTGGGGGGAGGAGGGAGAGATTTCAGATCCTGCCACGGGGAACAAACTCGGGCACGTCTGGAAATTGGGAGTCACGTGAACAGATCTGTTCTAGAAAGATAGCAGAGAACAGCATGGAAGATGGATTAGAGCCAGGGGGAGTCAGAGACAAAGAAGAGAGTTAGAACTCTGAGTCCAAGAGGTATTTGCTACGTTCCTCATATGAGCCTGGTCCTGAGCAGGGGTTGCGTGTGGCTTACCCCACCCTACACTTAAAGAACAGGTGAGAAATGAGAACAAATCCCTGTGTCCCACTTAATTCCTCGTACAATTCTCTGCATCCTTCAGATTCAGCTTCTGATTTTAAATTACCCCAAGCCGTCAGCGCATGCTTTAGACGATCTTCGGTGGGTGGGGGGGAGAAAGGGAATCGGGGGTTGGTCCAGGGCACTCATAACAGTAAGTCAGTCGCTTAAATAGGGGCATTGTACCAGCCACAGTGTTAGACGTTGTCCGTATTTGCCTTACTTATTTCTCCCAACCTCCCAGTGAAGTACTGTTACTAACCATTTCACACAGGAGGAAAATGAGGCTCAGAGAAGTTAAGTAGCTCGTCCAGGGTTACACGGCTAGTGGGAAGGTCGGAACTGGAACCCAGGTCTCTTGGATTCCAAAGCTCTTTCCTCGTCTGTCTCCCTCAATGAACACACGTGGTAACGAATACACTGGTGTCCTCAGTGAAGCCTGAATGCTTCATGTCTTTCCATGTCCCGTGTCTCTCTCCAGTTCCTGCTAGCTGAACTTGACATCAGCCCTGACCTGAAGATCTCCATCAAGGACGAGGAGCTCTCCTCGTTGAGGAAAGCCTCCGACTTCCGCACCATCTGCAATGACGTGATCCCCAAGCGCATCCCGGACATCCGCCGGCTGAGCGCCAGCCTCTCCAGCCACCCTGGCATCCTCAAGAAAGAGGACTTTGAAAGGACAGCGCTGACCCTGGCCTACACGGCCTACCGCACCGCCCTGTCCCAAGGGCATCAGAAGGACATCTGGGCCCAATCCCTCCTTAGCCTCTTCCAGGCCCTGAGGCATGACTTGATGCGGTCCTCGGGCCCCAGAGTGTCTCCCTGAGAGCCCGGCCCGCGGCCACGGAGCAGGGACCAGCACACGCGGTAATCCAAACACTCTTCATTCTCTACTCCATTTACAGAGCCCTGCAACAAAGCACATGCCACCAACTCAGAGTAGCAGAGATAAAATAAGTAACCCCAGGTCCTTTGCCCCTCGTAGTTCCCTGACAAGCACATCTAATTCGTGTCACAGTGTGACCGGGGCTGCAAGAAAGGGCTAGCGTGGTCATTCAAGATGCCCCCAAAGGCCACCTGATTTGCCTGGTGACGCGCTTCATCACCGAGTGACTGCCATAAACACCCGAGGCCGAAGACAGAGCTAGAGGAGACGGCACAGAGGTTTGGGCATTGCGGGAAGATGGGGGGACAGAGATCAGGGCGTGAGGCCGAATGAACATCATTCCAAAGGTTCCACATAGTTAAGATACTTAAAACGAAAAGCTGGAGCTATAGCAAATAAACGCTTTGTTAGCCAAAGATCCACGTGTCAACTTTTCCAAAAGTCACCAAGAAGCATCAGCCAGAAAATCAGTAATTTTATGGCCTCTCTGTCTTGTCTCTTCTTCTCCGAAAGTGGATCTAATACAGAGGAGAAACACGACGGGGGCCCATAGAGAGGCTGCACACCGTCAGACCTCGTCTTCTGAAGAGAGAAAGCACGCTGATGCAGAGAGGATCACCCTAGGAAGAGCTCCAAGACTGAGCGCCCCAATTACAAATGATTTTTTAGACAACAGAACTTACCCTTTCAAATGCCAGAACCTTCATTTTAGCAATCCTGACTTGCTGTCTTTGTTAACTGTATGTACGAAACATCTTGAGCTTCTATTTAGGATCTTTGAAATGTTCTGATGAAGGAACTGGATAAAATAACCTCTAAGATTGCTCGGCTTCCGAAAGTTCCACGATCACTGAACCAGCCGTGAGATAATCACCGGGAGGACACCGGGACCTAAGGGGTCTGCTGGACTGTTTGCGCTAAGCCCAGAAGGCCCCGGGGCTTTGCCGATTCTGTCGGGTGCGTGTCCTGCCTTCTGCACCATGAGGCTGTAAGAGGGCGCTCCTCTTTCTTTCCAACACAACTTGCCCGTTGCAATTTGTTCTATTTTGGCTGCTACCACCTAAGGGACAAAGCAGGGAGGCTTGTCATAATTCCGTGTTAAATCGGAGCTCGTAGGCGAAGGTCTCTGCTAGAGGGAGGCACTAGGCTCTAATACGGATTCCTCACTGGCTCTCCTGGCTTGACAGCTGGGTTTTGGAGGCTAACGTTGCAAGAGGTCTAATCTTTGAATGAGTGAGATCTTATCCGGCTAAATTTGATTCTGAAATGGGTATTTAACAATTGTCATTGGATGATGCCCTAAAGTTGATCTGGACTTCTTAAAAACTTTGAATAAGTCATTGCTTCGCAGCTGCATGATCCTTTTGGAGAAATAGTAGGATGTAGGACGAAGGTATTCATCATCAGAGAAAAATACAACATGGAAAAATCCTGATGTTCTCGGGCTCCGAAGATTAATGACCGCTGGTTTCTCTGGTCCTCATTCCCTGATTACACCACCCTTTTACGGCCCTCAAATGCAGTCTCTGATATATGCTTTTGGTTCCATTTTTCCCTTTCTAATATTCCATGTTCTCTTCGGCCTGGTTTGTGTCTCTTCTGCTTTATCTTTGGGCCCAATTCTGATTATCTTTGTATCTACTTCTCCCAGTCTCTTTTGGTGGATGTATGCTCACTCTAGCTCTGTCTGCTTGCCCTCTGACGCTCACTGTCTTTCAGCCCCCTGTGGGTATCACTGTCTGACCAAAACAAAGGTCAACATACAGGGCCAGGAGTTCCCAAAAGGCCGATTAGCCTCATGGCTGCCTTCACTGTTTGTACTTTCTCTGGATGTGGGGTAGAGGAGGTTAGCAGAGGGCTCAATCCTTTCACATTGTGCAATACCCTGACATCAGTCTTGCATGCCACCCCGGGCCTCCGCCCCCGTCAGGATGGATCTGAGAGCCTTTGTTCAGTCACTGGTTAGACAGACCACCCTTGTGGTCCCTCCCTGTCATGTTCTGATATTCACGGTCACTCCCAGTGGTAGGAGATTCGTGAATGGGAGGATGGTTCCCAGGACCAGTGATAACCTGGAAGTTCATTCACCTTGCAGCAAAAATTAAAGGCACTTTTGTACTCATGAATCGGGGCACATGTTTATGTGGCAATCAAGGACCGAGGGAAAAAGAAAAGAAAAAAAAAAAAGAAACAAGAAGGGCATGACTTTTTTAGAGACAAATGAAAATTTCATTTTCAGTAATTCCATGACACTATTAAATACTATTTGGGGCTGAATACAAATTAATTGTTTCCCACAAGAAGCTTTATCACAATAACTTCATTTATGTGGAAGATCAAATATAACACTCACCAATGCCACCAAAGACCTGACTCTTTGCTCAACGAACAGTGAAATAGGAGACTGGACAGAAAAAGACTGTCCCATTTTGCCTCACTGATCCCACACGGTAGCACCACATCACAACTGGATCACCTTTTGTCATAATTACGCATAGACAGAATAATTTGGGGCATGGTTTCTGTAGAGGAAATGTGCCTGTAACTTCTGGGACTAATTCTGCCATTTCTATACTGCTGGGAACTTGTAGGATCTAAAAATTCCGGAAGCTTCTTCTATCGTTGCTATCCTGGTGGCTACCTCTGGCGTCACTCAAGAGACGCTGAAAAACATCTGAATGGCTGAAGCTTCCATTGCCCTCCCATCTCGCCTTGAATCTAAAAGAGAATCGCCTCAGTGGTAAATCAGTCAGAAGGTATTTCCACCGGTGGACCGGTCTAAAATTAAACACTTGTTAAATGTCTTTACACGGCACACCTTAGTTTCCTAACCCATTTTAACGTCTCCTAATTTTTTGTGCGGTAAAAAAAAAAGTAACGTGAAATTTACCATCTGAGTTGCCTGTGTGTGCCACACTGTAGTGTTAGCTATAGGCACAGGGTGGTGTGACAGATCTCTAGGACTTTTCAATTTGCAAAGACGACCCCTCTGGAACAGTAACTCCCCTCTCTCCTCTCGCCCTCAGTGCCTGGCAACTGCCTTTCTACTTTCTAAGAGATTGACTACTTTAGATACCTCAGAGAAGTGAAACCTGCCTTATATTTCTTAAGCATAGTATCCTGGAAAATGTTTTCTTCATCTGAAAAATGGATAGAGCCCTGAAGGAGAACTACTGGTCTTACCGTGTTGCTCACCTTCCCTAATTTTATTTAACAATTATTCCTTTATGGTATAATAAAAATGTCATGATCGAGTTTACCAGGCTCAATGGAATCTTTGTTATGTCAGATTATCTCGCCAAGGAATGTGATGTGGTCAGTCCATGGGTTGAACAGTGGATATTGATCTCCACAGCGGTTAATTATTACCCAGCCTCTTTAATATTTGCCACTCAAACATCACGCACGTGATATTGTCATTCTGAGTTACAAAATCATCACAAGAGTGAGGCCCAAATGCAGTATATACAGTAGCCAGTCTCTAACGTGCATTGAAAGAGATGGGTCATCATAGCCCATCCTACGATGGCAAGATAACCTCAGAGGGAGCCTGGACTGTCCACAATTACACCTGCCTTGGAAGTCAAGAAGAACTGGTTTTCTGGGGCCACTTCTCCAATCACTTTACATTTAGCCTGGGGATCATTTCCAACAGGTACAGGTGCTGACCATAGAATGCCATTCTTGAATTCTGTGAATTCAGGAAAACATGGGTGACCTGAGCCACGTGTCCATTCTGAGAAAAGAGGCTGACAGCTTCTCCTGATCTCTAAGCAGCAGAAATTCCAGAGGGCAACAGCTGCTAGGGCCCTGACCCTGAACTTGTCAACTTCTTCCCTGCCCTCCCACCTCCTTCCTCCTTGCATACCAGCCAAAGGTAGCTTTCTGCTTCAGTTTTTTTGGTAAAGAGCCTCAAAGAGGAGCATTTGAGCACCTACTCCGGCCAGAAAGACCACTGACATCTGGGCACCGAGGGCCTTGGAAATGAGACCGTCATCTAGACTTATCCAGAGAGGTTGCTACCCTTCCCATTCTCCCTAAAAAGATCTGCGGTCTTTCTTAGAGGCTAACACCCTCTGCTGGTCCAGATGATTCGTACTCACTCAGATGCTGAAGCAAATGATCTTTGTCACCAGGGATATCTGAAAGGCGTAATATTGTACACTCTGGGGGCCAACTTCCCCCCGAATGATTATTTCATTTTCTCCCTGCCACCGAACACATCTTCCTAAGGACCAGGTTAGTAAGTGGCTCTCCCAGGGACAGCTCTGCATAAGTGGGATGGTGTTTACGACGATGATCGTCACTCCAGCCCCTAGGACGTTTGAGAAACAAAAATAAGCTTTGCAAGTTGCCTATAGCTTCTGCGGACTCAGCAGGCCCCTGCTGGGACCAATCAAGAGCTGCCTTTGGAAGAGATCCGGCCTCATTCTTTCCAAAGTACCGATTGGCTTTGAGGAATGGGCGGGGCTGCTGCCTCCTGTCCGGCTTCCCATAGGTGAAGGAAAGTTAAGGTGGGCCCCCAGCGAGATTTTTGTCCCGGGTCGACGAGGACAGTCCTGGGGATTTTTTTTTTCCCCCTGCTTTGGAGGCCCCGGGCTCAAGGCAAATTATAAGTGGGAAACCAATTGAAAGGAAAGAAATTTGAACCGAGTCAAGGTGCCAGAAAGAGAAGCAGCGCTATCTGAAGTCTGCATCTGCCGCTGACAAACTTGGGGGGGGGGGGGGGGGGCTGTGTTAAGGGAAGGGGGTTCAGCAAGCACAGGTAGAGGAGAGGCCGGTACTGCCCCAACAGGCCATCAGAGAGCGGCAAAATGATGGAGGGCACTAGAAAGAAGTCACTCTAGAGGTAACCGCACGAAGGGGGACCCGCTATGCCTCGGCTCACGATCCTTTCCCGCTCCCTTTCTGCTGGGCGCAAAACCATGCTCACCAATCCCACCTAAACAAGGAGGCAAGGAGCCCAGCCTTTTGTGCAAACGGGAGCTGTAACTGCCCTCCTTTTCTGCCCCCAAGACAAGAGAGGACTCTTGGAAGCCGAGAAGGCTTTGAGAAGTCCTTTCCGGACTGAGCCGTCGCCGGAGGCCCCTGGCGGCCCGCCCGCGCACAGAGGTCCACGATGGGCCTGCTCCAGGGCCTTCTCCGGGCGAGAAAGCTGCTGCTCGTTATCTTCGTGCCGCTGCTGCTGCTGCCTCTGCCCATGCTCCACCCCAGCAGCGTGAGTACCGCCTGTCCCCGCCTGTCCCCTCCGGTCCCTGCCGGGCCGGGCCTCGGGTGCCAGGGCGGGGACGGCGAGGGATGGGGTGCGATGCGTCTCTCGACAGGGTTTTCTCCGGGGCTCAAGGCCTGCACGTGCCTTTCTGGGGTAGGCTCAGATGCTTTCTTCCCCCAAACTGCCACTTCTGTCCCTCTACCCCGTTCCCAGGGCCCCAGCCGCGTGGCCCCCTGCCAGGGGGGAGTCTGGAAGGGCGGCTGGACCGACTGATGGGTGCTACACCATCCCTGGGTCGCCCGAACTGGCCACGGGACGCGCGCAGTGTCCATACGGAGAAGGACACGCTGCTGGGCCAGCGTTTGTCCGGGGTCACATGGGACCATCTTCCTGTGAGGGAGCTGGAGAGAGGGAGACCTCCCAGGAAGGACCCTGAGGGGGTGGGGGGTGGGGGCAATGGGCAGGCAGGGGACTGCCCTTCGGGACTGGGACTGGGGTGTCTCTGTGGAGACCCTCTGCCCCACCCACCATCTGTGGACCGGCCATGCCAGCTTCTGATAACCATGCTTTGAAATGCAATCGCTCAAGTTCCCTCTGAACTTCACATTCAAAGCAGAGCTTGGCATATTGCCCCAGTCCCCAGCGCATGGCCCTTTGATTATTTGTATCCGCTGTGTTTTCTCTGTGCTCTTGAAGGGGGGGCATTCAATGACGCCATAAAAAAGAAATAAGGAAGCCCCCAACTCTAGCCCATGACCTGATTTTTGACAGGGTCTGCACGAACAGAGATACCGAAAGCTCGGGCTCTGCCTTTGGCTTGCTTTTCAGACCACTGTTGGCCTCCCTTTCCCTTTCTGTCTCCCTCCTCCTCCTCCCCCTCCTCTCAGGGTCTCTACCCCTCCTCCGGCTGCCACTACCCTTAAAACTTCAGGAAAAATAAGCTAAGAGAGGTTAATCATGTTTGTGGGAGGGGGAGAGATTTTCCAGGCAGCTCCCTGAGTAACTTGGTAACCAACATTGAGTTATAAAGTTAAATAGAGGGGATTAGAATGGCTCGTCTTAAAAACAAACTGGCTTAAATCTTTACTAGAATAAATACCCCAGAGTGCCAAGGAGACGCTGATTAACAGCAGGCTGGGATTAGCAGACAGTGATTGCTGCTGACAGTTTTCCTGGGCTTACACCAGCCAATTCTCTGATCTGTCCAAATGGGTTGGTTTTTTCTTTCTTCCTTTCTTTCTTTCTTTCTTTCTTCCCTTCTTTGTTTTTCTTCTTGGTTTGTTGTTGTTGTTTTTTCACTCAATGTCAGATTGCATTTAAGGGAATGTTAACCAAAGACATGTCGCCCTCTTCTCCATGGAAGTATCAGGCACCTCTGTGGCCCCGAGTCAGCCCTGTGTTTGGAGACCACGAGTCTAGGGTGTGGTGTTGCCTCCATTTCATTCTGGGGCCCTGGCTTTGAGCTTCTGAGTCACCAATGGCAGTAAGAAGCATCCACAAGAAGAAAAAAGTAACCCGTTATTGAAGCAAGCAAAATAATAAATTCGAAGGAAGACAGGTGTTATCTTAAAGAGGAAAGAAAAGGAAGGGCAGCTGGGCCTCTGCTCTGTTTGGATCTGTAAAGATTCTTCGAAGAGATTTTTAAAGCTGGACTTACTGAGACCAAGAGACGTTGCCCTTTCTTGACCTAGCCCTTCTGTCACCTTAGAACAGGGTTTCTCGACAGCCACACTAGTGACAGTTGGGGGCCAGATAATTCTCTGTTGTGGGGAGGGCTGTCCTGCGACTGTAGGGAGTTCAGCAGCACCCCTGGTCTTTACCCATTAGAGGCTAGCAGCACACACTGCCAACCCCATGATGGCCAAAAATGCTTCCAGATATTACCAATGCCCCTGGGGCGGGGTACAGAATCACCCCCTGCTGAGAACAAGTGCCTTTTAAGAAAGGTAACATAACACTACCTCAGGCACCTGGGTTAGCGGAGGGTGGATATTTTGACTCCCTCGGGACAGCCAGATGGAGCCTGGGGTGGTCCATGCCTTTCAGGCGTAGCTTTCTTGCCATCTACCCAGTTTGCCCTGCAGAGACGATTTCTCCGTGTGTCACAGTGTCAACAAGGGCTCTGCTCCTCTTCTACGATGACGTAAAAGCACCTTGAGGTCACCGGGACAAGCCAACACGTAGAACGTCTCTGACCCATTCTTACTCCTGTGCATTAAACTTTTAGATTCTGATATTTAATCCTCAGGATTCCTAAATGGACCTGTTTGCCCTGGGCGGGAGCTGAGAGGAGTGACCCGGCCAGGAGCTCCTGGCCTGCTGTTCTGATGATTCTTCAAAGTGCCAAGCCACAGCTACGTTTTAGGAAGGATTAGAAGGACCTTCCCCTTTTTCCTGACCAGCTCTCTAAAACGAGGGGCCCAGACTCAGTTTACCATGTTACAGAAGAGGAGGGGACGGGGGGGGGGGGGTCGTCCATAAATTAGCCCCGCTTCAGTGTCCCTGGTGGGATAAAAGTTACACCCAAGCCCCAGCTTAATTGCAGAAAGGCATCACAGCCATCTATGACAGCAAAGAAGACCTCAAGCCCCTTCCAGTGAAGTCTGAATGGCACATCACTGAGGTGATCGGGCAGCATGGAAAAGGAACAGATGCACACATCAGTTGGTAGCAGAGTCAGGAAACTTCCAATGTGGGTAAAGCCACTTTTGAGCTTTTGAGCTTCCTCCTTTATTTATAAAAGGCAGCAAAACAGAGCTGGCAACACTCTCCTTTAAAGGCACTGCCTGCATACTCATCCGCCCCTACATACCTGCTGACTAGCGATAGTGATAAGGGACCTAGCGTTTCCAGAATATTCTCTCCGATAGATAAGAGAAACCTGATAGCCAACAGAGGAACCCAGTTCAGTTCAACCAATATTAATTGAGCCACCTGCCAGACCTTGGCCAGATATGGGGTCCCAGGAGTCCTATAATCAAACCTCACAAGATTTTGGGGGTTATCTAAATATAAGCTTGCCCACTGAACTTTGAGAAGGTTCATAAGGAGCAAAAGGAAGTTTATGTAAATTCCATGGGTGAAATGGGCAAGAAATATGGAAAGGCCAATCGGAGGCCCTCTCTTGGCCATTCTTCTGCTCTAAGGAAAGTTCAGGGAAAAAAGGATGATGGTAGGTTATCCTGTTCTTTATAATGCTGGATGAAGGGGCGCCTGGGTGGCTCAGTCGGTTAAGCAACTGAGTCTTGATTTCAGCTCAGGTCTTGATCTCAGGGCCGTGGGTTTGGGCTCTGTGCTGGGCCTGGAGCCTACTTTAAAAAAAAATGCTGGATGAAAGTGGCTTGCTGACTTCCTCCAAGCCAACCCATCCTAATTCCTAAATTTACCTTGGCTTACCCAAATCTTCCTAATTCAAACTAAAATGGTGCCTGGTAGAGAATTTTTTTCTCTATCATTCTTTCTCTCGGTCTGTCACCCCTTCCCACTGCAGCCCCTTCCCTCCCTAACTTAATTTGTGGCTCTGTTATGACAAGAAAAACCAAAAGTTCTCAGTGAGGGACAAATATTCTGTCCCATCGTTAGGGCCCCCTTTATCTTCAGCTGAGTTACGGCAGAACTGCCATTCTGTTTCTCAGAAAAGAGATGGAAATAAGTGGGCCCGAGTAGGGTAAAGGGCTTCTTTGGGTAGTTTTGTTTCTGCAACAAAGTTGGTATTTCTCTAAATTGCATTATTTTCCAATGGCGCCTCCCCACCCCCCACCCCCCTTACTGATTCTGTTGTCTTATCAGTGACTTCCAAAAGTTTTAACTTCTCTCTGATCTTTTGGCCCCAGAGGAAATCTCAGTGGGAGCTACAGTCAACAATTATTGGGCCCAGTTCCCATTCTCAAACCCCAAGGCAGTAATCCATGCATATCAGGAGGGAGCAAGGTCCCATTCTTCCAAGCTGGGTTAATCACTCCTGACGCCCCTCACTGATCATGGCGACCTTTTGTAACTTTTGTGCAAGAGTTTGAAGAGGCTTGTTCTGAACCCAAGGGAGAGATAAACAGAACAAGATTTGTCAGGTTTCTTGATCACCAGCCAGCCTCAGGGTAGGTCAGACCTGAGCCCAGATGGTTTAGAACTACGTATAAATTGAGGAACCCACAGCCAGCTTGCACCTTCTATACAGTGGCCCTCCAGGTCTGTTGTTAGGGCCCTTGGATAGTGACGTCTCCCAAGAGTAAGCCAGTGACCTTTCTTGGCACCATTAATCAGAATCATCCCGAGCAGCTAGAATTACCAGAGGCTGAGATTAAGGAGGGCTGATTGCTGATAACAGTGTTGTGCCTTTTTATTCCGTGCACACCAGTGTGGTATAGCCAGCAAAGGGAGGAGGTTGGGGAAAACTCTCGTAAATTTCCAGCCCTTCCCTTCCAGGTAGACAGCACTTTTTATCCCCTGTGTCCCATGGATGTCTCCCTGGGCATCAGGCAGGTGGAATGAAGTCCCAGGGCAATGAGAACCAGATAATGGTAAGGGCGATGGTTCTCACCCCGGGACAAATTTCCCCACTCCCACCCCGAGGGATATTTAGCAATATCTAAAGACATTGGTTGTCACGATGGGGAGGTGCTACTGACATCTAGTGGGTATAGGCCAGGGATGCTAAACATCTTAATGCACAAGACAGCCCCCCACAGCAAGGAATTATCCAGCCCCAAAGAGGGCCAGTCTCAGAGCTCACATCTGAATTGGTTACACAAATTGATCCCTACTTTCAACTATCCCGAGAACATCTGCGCCCCGTCAACTCGACACCAAAATATCATGCTCCGTGTTAAAGCTATGAACTCCAACTTGAGAGCGGATGATCTCGGGTCTGAGCACCGCAGTTAATTGGGGTCCCCACCCTGCACAGTTTCAAGAACGAGCAGAGCTGGGACATGGTCAGTCTGGTGGCCACCCTGCTGCAAACCACGTGCCAGGCACCGGTCCCCCCAAGGAGCAGCCATTACTTCACACGCCAAAGCGTGGGCCCCGCCACGTGTCCACCAGAGGCCAGCTTTGCACACACACACACCCCCCCCCACCCATGGCTGTGTCCTCGTGCCCATCTTCGACTCTGGGTACCAGCTACCTCTGCCCCCGGGTCTCGTTTGGATTCTCAGGGGCCGTGGCTGTCCCTGTGGCTAATCGCCCACTCCCCTTCCCTTCCAGGAGGCCGCGTGTGCTTATGTGTTGATCGTGACTGCTGTGTACTGGGTGTCTGAGGCGGTGCCCCTCGGAGCTGCAGCCCTGGTGCCTGCCTTCCTTTACCCGTTCTTCGGAGTCCTCCGATCCAGTGAGGTGAGACCGCTTGTGGCCCAGCCCCCTGCTCGGGTCCCCGCCGGGCCAGTGAAAGTGGGCTCAGGGTGAAAGGAGAGCCACAAAGGACTTGAGGAGGGGGCTTTTTTTCACCCTCTGGCACACTCTCTTAGCACTAAGCCTTTGCACCTGCTACTCCAGGTTCCTCGCCCATGACCTTCGTCTCCTTCAAACTGTCTCTTCCAGGAAGCTTTACTTGATCAGTCACATCCAATTGCTCCTACAGTCTGAAACCCTCTAGGAACTGTGGGATTGGTACATGCAAGTAACTTGGGGTTGACCTTTGTCAGTCTTTGGTATGCCCACTTAAAGCATAAGCACTCAAAGGCAGGAATCAGTGTCCCAGGTCTTTGGAACCTTATTATAAACCTGAGCCCATATACAGTAGGTGCTCAATAAATGTTTGTTGACAGAGAAACCTACCATGTTTTCCTGAGTCCTGACAATGTTTTCATCTACTTCCCTTCAAAAGAAAGAAAGAAAGAAAGAAAGAAAGAAAGAAAGAAAGAAAGAAAATTCAATTCCTTCTTCCCCAACTCAAGATTACTGTGTATTCTTTCCTTGACTGCTGTCTACCTAGAACCTGCCTTCTCTGTCCACTCTCTCTCTCTATGGCCTTCTTAAAAGCTCAAACAGAAATTGTCAATATCAAGCCCAGGTTGTGGTCAGCTTTCAGGGCAAACACTCACACCTACCACAAGTGGGAAAGAAGAAACACACAACCAGAAGCCAGAAGCAACAGGAAAGATGGTCCTCATTCAGTAACACCTGGTCTATCTAGACTCTCGTCATAGCACCTGGTCTCTGATTCGAGTTCCCAGTAAAGATTGAAAGGCAGAGACTAAGGACAGAGGCACAGAAGAAAGATGAAAAGGAATTCATGTCTGCTGGTCTACTAGGAACCAGGAACTATACTGGAAGTAATATGTCGGTTATGCAGTACCCCTGAGATCTCTCTACAAGTGGGTGTTAATATTCCCACTCTACAGACGAGGAAAGAGGCTCGGTGAGTTAAGACACTCACTCAAGATCACAAAGTAGGAAGTAGCAGAACTGGATTTCAACTCTTATCTATTAGGTTAAAAGTCTATATTCTAGCTTGCTATGCCAGAAGGAAGACGTTCCATAAAGTAGCTTCGTGGTGAGTTATTACTAAGAACTCTGCATCTCTTTTCCTGTGTGATGTGAGGAAGAAATAATGAAGCTGGGCCTATGGGATGCCTTAACCATGAAAAACAGAACTTTTTTGAAAGTCCAAAGCTAGAATTAGGCGACCCTCTAACTGTTGTACTTGACTTCATCTGAATAGGTTGTCTTTCTACCAGATGGACTCAACTGGCCAATTGTTTGCTTGTTTGTTTGTTTGTTTGTTTGTGTTTGGGGTGTTTTGGGTTTTGGTTGTTTCTTTGTTTTATTCTGTATCGTTTCAGTTTTGAGGTGAGAGGGTTAGTGGCAATGAGTAGCCATAGTAGCTTTACGTGTTCCAAAGAGGATAGGATCCCCTAACCATCAGCAGTGCTTTTATGCCTGGAGATGGGTAGAACACCAACATCCTGGGACCCATATAAAAGCTAGCCTGTGACCCGAATCATCAGGGGGTTGCTCCAATGTGTCCCCTTCCTTTGTGGAAAAAAGAAGAGGTAGTTTGGTCTGTGTGCACGCCTGAAAGAACAACCAACCTTAATGTTTATGTATTTTTGAGAGAGAGACACAGAGTGCGAGCAGGGGAGGGGCAGAGACACACACACACACACACACACACACACACACACACACACAGATTCTGAATCAGGCTCCAGATTCTGAGCTGTCAGCACAGGGCCCAACCCGGGGCTCAAACTCACAAACTGCAAGATGGCGACCTGAGCTAAAGTCGGACGCTCAACCGACTGAGCCACCCGAGTTCCCCAAGAACAACCAACCTTAAATACGACTTTTCTGAAGAAAAGTGCCTAAGCTTATTCTGCACGTTTCTCTTTAAAAGGGAGAAGCCAAAAGCCAATGAGTCAGGGAATGAAAACAGAAGGCAGAGAAAAGAGTGACGTTGTCGAAAAAATTGAACTTTAACATTCAGAGTGAGCTAACTATTAATTAAAAGATTTCTATCTTTGTATTTCAGGGCGAGCAGCCTCAAAGCCAACAGCTTGCTTTAGCCTTGAAGTAGATGGTGTCCCTATTTCTCCAAGGGCTGCCCGAAGCAGGAAGCCTCAAACATGTTGCTAGGCAACCGGTCATCCAAGGGCCCGCCCCTTGGCACAGCCAGGCAGGCCAAACCTATGAGGCTGTTGAGTCAGTGGTTTGAAGGATAACGCGACTTTGTGAGGAGAAAAGCAAGACTGTCTGGTGAAGGATTAGGCATTGTCATTGCTGGGGCTGGAGATGGAAAACACTGGGGGAGCCACAGGGCAAGTCTTAGCATTTGAGGTGAAAGATCCTACCCCATCTGTCTGATAAAGTGGCAATGGCTGGCGATGACATTTAACAGTTGGGTTACAGGAAGCAGCTTAAGCCAGACAGAGTCTGTTGGGCTGGCTTTTTCAACTCAGATCAGAGGAAAATGCCGCTAAGCGGGGGACATGGCTTATGACCCTTTGTGAGTCACCTAACTTTGCAGATAGAGACCTATTCCAAACACCTAATCCACAACCAGCAGCCACACCCCTCCGCCAGCATGCGCCCTGGCTCCCCGGGAAGAGGCAGGCTGGGGATCTTCAGGAGTCCCCTCTGCAGACAAATCACCTACTTGTCCCTCCCCAAGCCCACTTGCGCTTGCCTAGCCCCTTGCCTTGACTCAGTCCTCTCCAATTCCCTCCACCTTTAAAATCCTGCCCAATCACCCTCTATAGTGAAGCCTTTCCAAAGACCTCAGCTGCAAGTGTTGCTTTTTTCCCTTGGAGCCTGTGTGATGTCTTTACCCTTTAAATGGTACATCAGATACACCTGATATGAACTTACCATAGACATGTCCTCTCTCCACGAAGATTCGCAGCCCCTAGGATTGGTGGTGTCTGTGGCCTGGATGCAGTGTGGTCTATACTTGCTCTGACCCTCAGTTAATGGTTCTTAGTTGCAAGGTCTCTTGCTGGTGTGGCAACAGTGTCCCCTTCACCTGAAGGAAGGCATGTGGATAGGATCAGTATGACTCTGGGACCGTGGCTTTTGTCCCTCATGTCATTCACTCAACATTCAGAAAAATAATTTCTGAGTTCTCTGTCTACCATGTGCGATGTGGGATGTTACGGGTACCCTGAAGGTGACAAAAATGAAACACATAATTTCTGCCCTCTTGAATGTCGCACCTGATGCTTCTGAGTTTCCTACTGTCCTCTTGGATGTAGGCATACAAATGGTTAATTTGCATGATGATTTATTGGTCAGCAGGTGTTAAGAGTTTGTGGGGTGCAAAACTCAGACTTCCGTCTCTCAGTCTTGCTGAAAAGAGATAGAAAATGATAGAAATGGCTCCTGACCTTGAGAAGTTTCTATTCGAACAGAGAGAAGGCACAAACCAAATTGGAAAACACTGAAGACCCGTGCGATAATGCCTCGTTTGCTGGCCTTGCAGAGGCTTCACACAATCCCCCGAGAGGGAATGTTCTAGATAAATGAAATTTACTCCACCAAGTGCCCAACCTTTCTATTGGCCACTTTTTGACTGAGGCCTTTTCTAGAAGGCTTTATCATTTCCGTAGCCTTTTAAACAGAAGCTGTTGAATACAAATTAACTTTTTCTTTGGAACCTTCAAATTTTCTAGGGGAAAAAAAAATTTCTCAATCAAAGGAGCCAGTGTGGGCTGGATGATAACACAGTTGAGTAACTTGAGTGCTGGCTGAACAGCTGAACCTAAAGAATCTTGAGTAACATAATGGCAGCGGACCGGAGAGAGAGCTCAAATGGAAATATAAAAGGCACGTTATCAGATCTGCCAATGACTCCAAGCTGTATGGGCCAACTCATGTACGATGACAAAATCAATGTTGACAGGATGAGACAATGGCCTGGAACTGACAGAATGAAGTTTAATAGGGATAAACGTTAACAGTTTGTGTGAAAAGGACCCTTGGCTTTTAGTTGAGTACAGATTCAGTACAAATCATCTGTCCACGGGGGTTGCCAAAATTTTGAGCATTTACCATATGCTGGGCACTATGGGAGGTCCTCTACATGCATTGCATCACTTAATCCTCTGTAAAGTGGCTATTATTTTTATCTTTACAGAGGAGTTCAGAAATTGAAGTTCAGAGAGGTTGAGTAACTTGCTAAGGAGCAGAGCCAGGACTCGAGCCCAGGAGTGTTTATGATCCCAGAACTTGCACTCTTAACCACTGGCCAACACATACTGAAACCTGCTGAGTGAATACACATATGGGTCCAGAGCATCAGATTCTAGATAAGGAGCTCATGCGGTGGTGGGTAGCCCAGATGTCAAAAATCTAGAATGTGAGTCACATGAGGAAAGAGAAGGCTCCAGAGAGATGTGATTTCTGGCTTCTGCAGCTCAACGCACTAGGCTCAAAGGGTCAAACCAGTCCAAAGAGTCCAAGCACCATAAGAGAGACCCACCCTATCTGAGGGAAGGTGCTGAAATGGGCTGCCACGTGGTGTCTGGGTGTTCCCGTCCCTGGGAATGCAAGCCAGGTGACCACGTCGGTGACATTAGAGGTAGATTGGGAGAGGGGTTGGGCTCACAGCGCCCTTTGACTCTGAGACTCTATGATCTTCTTGTTAGCATCCTCCCACTACTTTAGAGCTCAGTCCTGGATTTTAGGTTTGTTCTTTATTTTACCTCCATCGTGACTCTCACTTCTATCATTATATCTGCCATGGAAATCCTCTAAGCCCTTCTAATGTGTTGCCATAGCCCAGGAAAGTACCGGGGTCGATCAACCTAGCTAGGATTTACTGTTTCTAGGAGGATGGGAGCGAGAGGGCCCTCTGGGGCACTAAAAGGCAGGGTTTGAATGATCAGGCTTGGTACAGCCTCCGGAATGCCCAGGGCCAGGAACTACTTCCAGTAGAGATGACACCTGCTTTCTATCTCTCCCCTTCCCAACACACACACTCACAGTCACCCTCTGCTGTCTCCACGGCCCTGCACCGCGGGGCCACATTTCACATTCTAGCTCCTGCCAGGGCGGGAGAGACAGCAAGGCAGCTCCAGCTGGGAAAACAAAAGGGCCTCTGCAGCCACCTGACACTTGAGTTCAATGTCATGAATCTGCTTCCCTGTTTGTTCCTGATCTTTCTGACCTGCCAGATTCCTGACCGTCACCTAGACCCTGGCTCTCTTTGTTTGTTTAAACGGGGGGTGGGGGTGCATTTCATATACCATTCTCCTCTCTGCCTTTCTGGCCTCTGCTCGAGAGGGAAGCTGACCCCGCCTCCATGCAGGCCTGTGGGGATGTAAGCTGAGCATCGGGGCCGGCCACCTGCCTGATCCCAAGCTACCCATCACCCACAGCCATCCAGACACAGGCCAGTGCTGAGTTTCCACTCCCACACCTTAGGTGGAGCCTGGAACCATGAACCTACAGATGCTGCAGGCTTTCGAGGCCAAGTTAATGTTTCTGTGGGAAGAGCTACTCCCTACATGTGAGCCAGCCCCTTTGCCTCTGGAGTCAGAGCCCAGTCCCCTGCCTTGGTTTCCTCCACTGGGGGCAGTTCAGAAGGTCCCAGAGAAGAAACTGGGGGTGCTTTATGAGTCGGCATCGCCGGGACCTAAACCAACCTCTGGGCCAGGTCAACACTCCTCGGAATCTCTCCGCTTTAGACTTCTCTAGGGTAGGGTTTGCAAAGAATGTTTTTCTAGCAACAAGACCTTTTCTTTAAACCACATCTTAGGAGACTCAGTACATAAAACAGATGGAAGAGGAAATCCTACTCAAATTGGGCACGGAGGCCCAGAGCCCTGGTTGCTTGGGTCCTTCTTCCCACAAGCCTCCTGAAATTTCAGAGGCAGTGAGCGTGGTTTGAAAACCTCCGTCCTTGGGGAGTGCAATTAGGTGATTAGGAGGGTGTTGGAACCCACACAGACTTACCCAGCAGAAACAGCATTCCTTTCCCCAGGGAAAGGCCGGGAGTCGGCCACGCTGGATTTGGCTGCATCGCTGGGGCAGTGGCTGGAATAAAGAAGCGAGGGCTCCAGCTCTGGCTGGGGACTCAGCTCAGTGCGGAGGGGGGCGCAGACCCAGGCGTGCCCTCCGGGGAGTCTAAAAGATTTCACTGCAAAATCGTTCAGATGTCCAAAAGAGCCTCAAAAGAAGTCCATTGCCAGAGAGGCCACCACTAGTCTCCCGAAGGGTGGCCACCTTCCTGGACCACTTGTAGAGCTACCCCCAGCTGACCCCCAGAGCGCTGATTGTCCGCATTTCTGGGGCACACTGCCTGTGCCACGGGAGGGGGGGGGCGGGGCCTCATCAGACGCAGTCACACCCACCACACCTCCTGCCCTCTCTGCTGCCGCCTGAGCAAGGAGAGGAAAGGGTCAGGATCCAAGCTGGGAGTAGGGGAGAAAGGAGTTTGTGAATCCAGTTTTGTCACTAACCAGTCTCGAGCAACTCTCCTAACCTCCGCAAACTGCCATTTACTCATCTGAAAACGAGGGGAATAGAAATAGCGACCTCACAGGGAGCTCTGAGGATTTTCGACGCTCTTGAGCGGGCAAGTGCCCCCACAGCGCCCCCCGGCGGGAAGGCAGGAAGGATGGGCCGCTCTGGGGCCTCCCCTCCAGGGGATGGCCCCAGGGAGGCAGGCTCACCTTCCTCGGGAGAAGGGCACCCAGCTGACGCTGCTGTACCGAGTTCCCTCCTCCAAAGTCTAGGAATAGAGCCACACACACCCTTCCCCTTTATAAAAACTGTTTGAAACATTTTTTAAAGCTTATTTATTTATTTATTTTGGGAAAGAGAGAGAGAGAGAGAGCACATGAGTGGGGGGAGGGGCAGAGAGCGAGGATCCCCAAACACACACTCAGCGTGGAGCCCACAGCAGGGCTCGATCTCATGAACTATGAGGTCATGACCTGAGCCGAAATCCAGAGCCAGATGCTTAACCGACTGAGCCACCCAGGTGCCCCTACGAAAACTATTTCAACCATTTAAAACCTAACATATCTAGAGATCAGTAAAGAATTCCGTGCTCCAAGAAAGCGATTTTTCAAGAGCTCATCCCTAAGAGATCTCACCTGCAACCCGGTAACAATTAACTAGTTAGTTAAAGACCAACACCCGGCAGATCCCCGAGCCTCTCCATCCAGCCCGGGTCAGGACACTCTTTCCATGTGCTTCCACTTCACTTAGAAAATTTGGAGGAACCTTTGGTTTCGTATTCAGGCACGCCCTTGCTCCTTCTTATTTCATTTCTTTCTCTTATTCCCTCATTTGGACGTGCTGATACACCTGGCATAACCCTCAATCTTATTTGAAGCTTTTTATCTTTGTTTTACCTCTTTAATAATAATAATAATAATGGACATTTATTGAGCACTTCCTATATGCCAGGCACCCAGGCACTGATCTAAGACCCCGCCTGCATGAGCTTCCTTAAGGCCACATCATGACGGCTTCAGTGAGCTGGGTGTCGTTACTGTCACCACTGAAAATGCTGGGGTGCCAGGGTCACAGGGGTTCAGTAGCTTGCCCAGGAGTCTACAGCCCATCTGCAGGGAAAGCAACCATTTAAACCCACCTAGTCTGATCTCCGTTTCCAAGCAGCCTCCTTGAGCTCCCCTCTTCTAAAACACAGGCCAGGAGCACCTCTGCTCTCTGAGCTCAGGGATCCGGCTGCGGAAAAACCGCAGAGCAGAAAAGGCAATAAAACCCCCACCGCTAACATCGCAGAAAGCGAGCACTCGACCCAGGGGAGCTGTGCTCGTTTTAGGATCCTGTTTCTCTTTGCAAATAATTCCGACAAGCTTCACAAGCTTCGTTATCTAGTTTCCCAACTCGGAGAATATTAGTCCCAGAGATTAGGTGGTGGGGAGAGGAATGCCCACAGCAAGCATAAGTAAGCAACGCAGCAGCTTAGCAAACAATGAAAATAACCCTCAGGAATCTTGGAACCCTGGTGTTCCTTGAGGGTTCTGAATAGCTAAGATTTTATTATTGAAAAAAAAAAAAAAATCTGTGGGCTAGACAGCTAACAAACACCGCCATCGGATGGAATTTTAATTTGTAAAAGTGGGAAGGCAGCCTTGTGCCTGGGCCCGTTCCTGTGCTCATGGCCTCAGAGCAGGTCAGTCTTTGTGTGGATTACTTAGTGACAGGAAGAGCTGCTAAAAATCCTGGTTGTCAATGTGGGGGGCCCTCCTGGCTGATTTGCATCTGTCATTTACTCTACAACAGCTTTACAAAAGCTAGGGAATCCCGTAATCTTTTTGTTTGGTTTTGGGTTTTTTTAGATGAGTAAATGAAGCCCAGAGAGGTTGAATAACTTACCCGGGGTCACACAGCTGAGTCCTGGCTAACCCTGGAGCCCTCAGATCCCGCTAACGCTGGGCCCGGGGCTTACACTGGCCCAGGCCCGGCTATTCGGGGCCAGCGTCAGGACCGTGACTATGAATGGAGACGGAAACGTGTGCCTGCCCACGCCATCAGGGAGACCAAGAAAACTCCCCTAGAGTTGAATTAGATGCCCGGTGTCCAACGGGCCCACCCCGAGTGTAGTAGCTTTGGATTCAGACGGATATGGACTGATATCCAGACGCTGCCCCTCATGCTGTGACCTGGGAAGACTTCCCGAACCTCTCTGCGTCCGCCCCTCACCTGCAAAGGGAGGTAGGAAGGGTACCTGCCTACTAGGACCCCTGTAGAGCTAACATGGGAAAGTGAGTGCAGTGCCAAACTCCCTGCTTGTAGAGGGCACTCTGCGTGTTGGCTCCTTTCTTCTTCCCTTCCAGAGGAACCCAGAGAAAGGGGCCCCGCCTGTCCTGCAGGCTCTGCGCTCCTAAAAGGCCATCGCACACTGAGATTCCGTTATGACACGTGGCAAAGAGGCAGAAAATGAAAATGTTGCCAGCCAGTCCCCTGCGAGAGTAAACCTGGTGGCCCTGACTTTGTATTTAGTTTTTAATGTTTATTTATTTACTTTGAGCGAGAGTGCGAGTGGGGGAGGGGCAGAGAGAGACTCCCAAGCAGGCTCCGTACTGTCCGCGCAGAGCCCAACTCAGGGCTTGATCTCAGGAACCATGAGATCGTGACCTGGGCCGAACCCCAGGGTACGACACTTAACTGACAGAGCCACCCAGGCGCCCCAGCGCTGAATTTTTAAAGGCTTTGCAGGGGGGCCTCGAGTGGGGGGACCATGGAGGGGGCCAGTGGAGGGACCGTGACCCAGGACTACTGTCTCCTGTCTTCTGTGGGTTTCCCTCCTCGGCAGACAGAGTTAAAGAAAAGATGGGTTCTGCCCCAGAACTGCCTCCTAGACTCCTGGGAAGGTTAGGGTGCCATGAGAAAGGTCCTAGGTAACCCCCCCCTCCCCAACTCGCCCCCGCTTCCAGCCATGCCCTCAGGCATCCTCACAGTTCCTCCACCTCCCGCTAGGGGGCAGCATCTTCGACTATGCTCACACAGCCCAGAGGCCGACCTGCCAGCCCCAGAGGGGACTGTGCCCTAGAGTCACCAGACAAGCAGAGCAGGGAGCCTTCTCTGCCCTCAGGAAGCTTTAGTAACAGTGCCAGCTGAGGACTGGGTTTGGGAACAAGAACTAGATTAAGCAGGGGCGCCTGGGTGGCTCAGTCGGTTAAGCATCCAACTTCGGCTCAGGTCATGATCTCACGGTTTGTGGGTTCGAGACCCACATCGGGGTCTGTGCTGACAGCTCAGAGCCTGGAGCCTGCCTCAGACTGTGTCTCCCTCTCTCTCTGCTCCTCCCCCATTCAAGCTCTGCCTCTCTCTCTCTCTCTCAAAAATAAATAAAAATTAAAAAAAAAAGAAAAGAACTAGATTAAGCAGAAGTGGAGGGCTCCTCCAGGAAACGGTCACGTAGAGGGCCAATGACCCTTCTCCTCCCACACAAACCTCATCAGTGACACACAGGGACATCTCCGTGGGGGAAAAGGTGGGGGGTGGGGAGAGAAATTGAACCTACTGCTTTATTTTGGCTTTTATGTTGTCAAAGTGTTAACAGCGTTTAAAATCAAATAATAATGGGGTGCCTGGGTGGCTAAGTCAGTTGAGCATGGGACTTTGGCTCAGGTCACGATCTCCCGGTTTGTGAGTTCGAGCCCTGCCTCTGTGCCGACAGCTCAGAGCCTGGAGACTGCTTTGGATTCTGTGTCTCCCTCTCTCTCTGCCACTCCCCCACACACACACTGTCTCTCTCTCTCTCAAAATTAAATAAATGTTAAAAAAGAAAAGAAAAAGAAAAATCAAATAATACTGAAAAACTCATAATGCAAAACCAGCAGCTGCCTTCCCCACCCCTCCCTCACTATACCCTCCCCCCAAGTCCCACCTCCCCCTCATCCAGGGTTTCATCTTTGATAACTGCTTCTTCTGGGGCACTGTATAGTATTCTTTTTTTTTTTTTAATGTTTATTTATTTTTTGAGACAGAGAGCATGAGCAGGGGAGGGGCAGAGAGAGAGGGAGACACAGAACCTGAAGCAGGCTCCAGGCTCTGAGCTGTCAGAGCCCAACGCGGGGCTCGAACTCGTCAACCGCGAGATCATGACCTGAGCCGAAGTCGGACGATCAACCGACTGCACCACCCAGACACCCCGAACTGAATACTATTCTTACTCGATAATCTTATATTAACTCTTGAGTTATCGCTCAAGACGTTATTAGATGCCTTCTGATTACAGCAGATGAGGATTGTGTCCTCTTACAACCCCCTTCTCCTCCCTCCAGCCTCCCAGTATAAATACATCACGGGTTTTGTTAACTCAATAAGCAAAGTTTAACCATATGATTATGTAAATATTCCTTATTTCCAACACCACGTATTTTAACTATATTTGCGTTTCCTGCAGTCTTTATCTTTCCTGCAATTAGAAATGTTCTCGTTTTCCCGCTTTAAAGAGGGTTCCTAAATTAGAAGTTAAACTTTTCTGTATGTTTTCCTCTGTTTCTGCCATGGCTCCCTGTTGGGAACGATTCTCCTGCACGTGATAAATATTTCCCGAGCATTTGCTTTTCTACCTTGGTCTGCTAGGTGTTAAGAGATACAGAAAAGAACATGGTCCTTGACCATTCTGCAGCCCAAAATTTAGTTGAGAGACAAGAGAGGTACACAGGGGGGAAAAAAAAAAAACAGTGCAAGCATGTTGCCCTGCATGCTGTGTGGTGGGTGAAATTAACGGTGCCCGCAGGGAATGTTCTGGAGTCAGAGGCTAGAGTCACAAGGAAAGTTTTCTTTCACAAAGAAGCCCTGAACCAGGATTTGAAGTCAGGTTGTAAAGCAGAGTCGAGAAGTACCAAGTAAGGAAATCAATGAAGGGTTGGTCTGTGGACCCTAAACACAGGAAGCATCTTAACAGGGCCGGGTCTCCACTTCCTCATCATGAAGGGGCAGGAAGAAGTTCATTACTGCTACTCGGCTGTGGAAGAGAAAATCCCTATTCTTAGGAAATATATACTGAGGTATTTAGGGGAAAAGGCTAAAATACATGCAACTTGCCCTCAAATGGCTCAGGAAGAAAAACACACGTAGACGGTGTGTTGGTATTCCTTATGTTTTTGTTTTTTTTACTGTTTATTTATTTTTGAGAAAGAGAGAGTGCGAGCAGAGGAAGGGCAGAGAGAGAGGGAGACACAGAATCTGAAGCAGGCTCCAGGCTCTGAGCCCATCATGGGACTCAAACTCACGAACTATGAGACTATGACCTGAGCCGAAGTAGGGCGCTTAACCCACTGAGCCACACGGGTGCCCCAGGTATTCCTTGTACTATATCATTTCGGAGCTTTGCAACCTTGGAATTATTTAGAGTTATTTAAAGTTTTAAAAATTTTTAAAGAATTTTTAAAGATTTAAGGCAAGCTATAAAGATACCCTCAAGAACTCTAACCTAAGGAAATTATCATATTTATGTAAGGTTAATGATGTAAGCAGAAAATTTTTCTTTGCTCCATTTGTAGTTGAAAGAAAAGGAATTAACCAAAATATTAAATAAAGGGAAATTGGCCAAATTGTGTGGTGCATTATGCTTCTATTAAGATTAATGTTTCCAACAAATTGAGGTTAAATAAGATAATGATCCGGGTATGATGTAAATGGGGAGAAAAGCAGAATATAAAGCTATACATACTGTGTAAATCCAATTATGTATCTTTATAGACCCAAACTGAAGGAAATATACCAAAGTAATAACAGTAGTAGGATCAAGGGTAATTTCACCTTTAAATTTTTCTATATTTTGAAGTTTTCCATAATGAGCATGTATTAATTTTCTAATTAAAACAATGAACATAGGGGGGCCTGGGTGGCTCAGCTGGTTAAGCGTCCGACTCTTGATTTTGACTCGGGTCATGATCTCACAGGTGAAACTGAGCCCCACGTGGGAGCCTGCTTGGGCTTCTCTGTCTCCTCTCTCTCTACCCCTCCTCCGCTGGCATGCATGTGCTCTCTCTCTATCTCTCTCTCTCTCTCTCTCTAAATGAATAAATGAACTTTTAAAAAAAGAAAAATGAACACAATTTTCTAAAAAGCTACAGAAAAAAAAAAAGAGAGATCGGGGACAAGCCCGGAGTTATTTTAACAATTTTTTAAGGCTTAAGATAAAATTATACGTGTGTGTTTATTCTTTGAAATGATATCATAATTAAAGACAGGGTGTTTTAATATTTTTTAAGCATGCAGAAGAATATCTACCTTATTGGGTGACTGGCCAGATTAACTGAAACAATCTTTGTAAACTACTTAGAACAGTGCCTGCCCGAGGTAGTATGTTATGCATGTATATAGAATATATGTATGTGGGTATATATGAGATATATATGTATCTATTTTTTTTATATATAGTCTCAAACAGTCAGCTGTTTTAACAATCGTCACCTCCCTCCTTGCGTGCCAGCCTCTGGTTGAGAATGGGTTGCGATGGGTACGGCCCGGTCCTCTGGGCCCTGGTTGGGGAGGGGCTGACCTGTGCCGCCTTCCCGCAGGTGGCCGCCGAATACTTCAAGAACACCACGCTGCTGCTGGTGGGTGTCATCTGCGTGGCAGCTGCCGTGGAGAAGTGGAACCTGCACAAACGCATTGCTCTGCGCATGGTCATGATGGCCGGAGCCAAGCCGGGCATGTAAGCGGTCCTTGGGGTGCCGGGCCATAGCGCTTCCCCCAGCAGCCAGGGGCCACCTGGACAGTGGTCCTGGGCCACAGGGGGACGTCCGGCTCGGGTTGGTTTTCTACTAATGGGGAGGGGATGACGTCAGGGCTGCTGGGCTCCTACCTCACTCTCCAGTGAGAGGGCCCTTGATCATAGACTAGAGATTTGAGTGTGTGACTTTGGTGTCATTTATTATCACAATCTAAAGAATTTATCTGAGTAATCTAGACCGTAAGGGCAGCAGGTTACAAAACACAAGGGGCCCATTAGGTAAAACAAGATGGACCAACGTACATTGTTTCTCAACCTTTCTCTGGTATAACAAGGAACAGGCTGGACGATGAAATGGGTGTCTTCTCCTTTGTCACTGAAGGAGACACGGAGGTTTCCTCCCATCCACCCTGAGACTTTGTTATCACTGGTTCAGCCCACAGCTTAGATATGTTGCATCTGACCTGGCGTCTGTGATCACAACACGTGCCCTCGACTGTGCCCTCTTCTCTGCGGTCAGGAACGCCCACAGAGAGATTCCCAACCTTGGGGGATATGTAAGAAAGTCAGGATTGACAGTTTTGTGTTAACCTCACCTCTGCTCCGTTGAATAGCCTGACCCTTCTGCCTTTGGAATGTGGGTCTCACCTGCTTCTATTTACAGCTTTCTTGTGACGTGTTTTTGTAAGCTGCCCTGACTCCTTTGGGAGTCCAATGGAGTATAAATAAATAACATGGTATCAGTTTTCAACATTGGTCATTTAGACGAATGCAGGTTATGCCTAAAAGGATGTTCCTGTATCCCACTTAACTACAGCTTAATTTAAGTTAATTTGCCACTTGGCTCAGCGATAACTTCGTACCCCACACTCAACCTCCTAGGCACACAATGGCACCTACACGTCACGTGGGGACTCTGGAGCTCTTTAAAACCTCCGTGTACTCAAACTCAAGGTCAAACTCAAGAATGCCTATCCCATCGCATTTCCACTCTTCTTTATTTAACTCATCCCCCCACATGTTTCCACCCCCGGTAGTGCTCTTTGCTTGCTGGTGGGGGTCCCGGGCAGGCAAACTCACGCCATCAGCCTAAACAAAAAAACACCACCAGGACTTTGGCCCACCTGACGTAATCCACTCGATAAATGTGCTGTCCCCAAATCGTGCAGAGTCTGTGATCCCACCTAAAGCAATAAACGTGGATAGTCTTTGTGTTGCCTTGTCTTACGGAAGTGAGAACCCTGTCTGTTCCAACACACATTGTTAGGTCTTCAACGGCCAAGAGAAATCACTTGAGAGTTCTTTTTGTTAGTGTTTTCCTCCAAGGGTTGACTCTTCATGATACCAGCTGAAAAAGTGAACACAGTGATACGGGACACTTGGGTGACCCGGGGGGCTGTGCTTTCAGCAGGTTGACAGTGGGGCAAGCGGCGAGCGGAACTGTGAGCTCCACACGCCAATCTCTACGTGGTCACTAATACGTATGGTGACTTGGCTGCAGGGCATAGAATGTGATGGTACCCGTAGAAGTGCTGGCTGCAAGGGCAAAAAAAGAATTCCTTTAGGCACCAAAAAAGCCCATACGTCATCACCAAGCTAATGGCTGCAGAGCTGGCCAATCCGTAAGTCCATGCCCTGTGACCCTACTACCAAAGCTAGTCTCTGCTTACGGAGGGGCTTTTTTCTAGCTGAGGCCATTGGCCCGTGGCGTGTGGCTTATTCCTTCAACAAATGCTCATTTAATGCTTGCTCTGTGCCAAGCCCTGGGAGTACAAAGTTGAAGGCATGCCATAAAAACCGGGCCTTCTGGACACACGCTACCCCCACCCCACCCCGTTCTCTAGCCAGCACCATCGGGTTCGTAGGAGGCCCCAAAGGAGCCCCGCGAGTGAGCGGGGGGGCCCCCGGGAGATGGCCGTGCTGTAGACGCTGTGCCCCGGCCGCCCTGCCTTCCAGGTTGCTGCTCTGCTTCATGTGCTGCACCACACTGCTCTCCATGTGGCTCTCCAACACGTCCACCACCGCCATGGTGATGCCCATCGTGGAGGCCGTGCTGCAGGAGCTGGTCAGTGCCGAGGAGGAGCAGCTCGTGGCGGGCAACTCCGGCGCCGAAGAGGCCGAGCCCATCAGTACAGTTTGCTGGAGTTCACCTCCCCTTCGCCCTCGTACCCTCCTCTTGTGACACGGCCCGGCTCAGCGCGGCTCCCCAGGCTCCCTCATCTACGCCCCTCCCCTGCCCTCTATCCCAGACCAGCCCTTGTAACCCGTGACCCCGCTTCCCTGGCTCTTCCTCCCCCTCCTACATCAGCCACCACCTGCCCCTTTCCCCCGAACACTCCACGGCTATGACCACCCTTCTCCCCCCCACCCCCCCGGGCCTGTGTGTCTGCACACCCCACCATGCTTTCAGGCGGAGGGAGGGCAGTCCTCATGCAGGATACGCCCTGGTTTCCCCATTCAGCCCCAGTCCGGAAGCCCTGCCCTACACGCTCAGCTCTAGCGTCCACATCTCACGTCTGCTTTCCTTTGATACCGTAGGTCTCGATGTAAACAACAGTCAACCCTCCCTGGAACTCATCTTTGTCAATGAAGAGTGAGTATGGCTGCCCTCCTCCCAGACAGAGCCTTGCCGGGTCTATTCCAGGGGTCAGGAAAGCTGGGCCCTGAGCCCATGAACAGCTCTTTTAGAGGCCAGGCTCACATCTCGACGCTTCTCTCTGTCCTGATTTCCTCTCCATCCTCGGAACCACTTGCCAAGATCCTGAGGGCAACTCCCTCAACCACAAGGAGTTGCAGTGATGAGGGAAGAGACAGACAGACTGACTAGTCTGATTGTCCACACAGCTACCAAGTAGAACTTCTTTTTTTTTTTTCTTTTAATGTTTATTTATTTTTGAGAGAGACAGAGCACCAATTAGGGAGGGAGAGAGGGAGAGGGAGACCGAGAAGCCGAAGCAGGCTCCAGGCTCCGAGCTGTCAGCACAGAGCCCGACACGGGGCTCGAACCCACGAACCACGAGATCATGACCTGAGCCGAAGTCGGACGCTTAACCAACGGAGCCACCCAGGCACCCCTACCAAGTAGAATTTCATCTGAATTGGTGTCCTTAGGAGAGTAATACATTTAATTAATGGGAAAACACCTGCATAATGAATGTCACTGAAGATTCTCAGAGGATCACCAAGTATCTTATAGATACTAGAGGTGGTCTTACTAGACTTGGCCTTGTCAGGTATGACACGGAAAGATGAGGTGATGACAGGTAGTGGGCTTGACAGTGGGGAGAGAGCCATGCGAGGGTGGAGAGAAGCTAAAAAAGGAGAACTACACCCCCCAAACATTCACGTGAGGCAGATCCATCAACGGCTCATTTCATTTGGAGATTTTATATCAGACCGTTGTCCTCGAGGGTCGCTGAGGAGTATCGCCTCTAAAAGTTGGACGTGTAGCGAAACTGAGTTTTGTAGTTTGGTGACTTCGTGGGCCGTGAGAACTGGCACTGACTGAAACCAGCACATGTGAGGGGAGGGCGCAGAAGGGTGGGGACTAGCTCTGCTCCCACCCCCCACCAGGCCTGCAGGGTCAGAGGTCAGAGTGCGTGGGGAGAGACTCCTCTTTGGCCCTTCCTCCTCCCACCGTCTGGGCCGCCGCCCCTCCCTCTGCTGCTTCCGACTTCTCCAGGGGTCCATACCATCTCTGAGACTTGGACCCTGGCTCCCTCACTTGGCCTGGCCGGGCGCCCACCTTCAGCACCCCTACAGTGTCCCCTTGAGGTGACCTCTGCCGAGCCCCAGGCCTGATGGCGGTGGTGAGGTGCTCCCGGATGACCCCCCACCCCCACCCCCTGGTTCTGTGCTCTGCCGCTTTACTCCCCCCCAGAGCCCCTTTGTTCCGGGGTTGCCTCTGCCTCTTGGGTGGGGCCTCTTCAAGAAGGCTCCCGCCCTGCCACCTTCCGAGTGCGTGACCCATGACAAGAGAGACTCGGCATCATGCCCTGCCTTTGTTCTTCTCCAGATCTGAATACATGTCCCCAGACTCTGAAGCAAAGAGCTCAAGTTGTCCCTAGATCTCCCTCAGCAGACTGCTGGTGGAGGCCAGGCCATTTGTGGGGTGAGGATGGCCATCTTCCACGGTGGCCGGCACCTTCCAGGCTGTCTGAGGGGCTCCAGGCCTGCCCCCCTCACCCGATTTGAGAAGGAGGGAGGGGAAACATCATAACACGCTACTCCTCCCAGGCCAACAACCCTCTCCAAAGAATGCTTCCCTCCAAACCCTGCTCAACTCCTCACTCTCCCTTGAGGTAGCCTGGTCAGGGGTGATGGCCACAGGGCTCCAGTCCTGCACGCGTGTCCAACACCTGTCTTCACAGAGTGCTCACGGCACCCATTGCCTTCAGAACTAAAACAAACCCGGGTGCCTGGCCGGCTCAGTTGGTTCAGCGTCCAGCTTCGGCTCAGGTCGCGATCTCTCGGCCCGTGAGTTCGAGCCCCGCATCGGGCTCTGTGCTGACGGTGGGGAGCCCGGAGCCTGCTTCGGATTCTGTGTCTCCCCCTCTCTCTGCTCCTCCCCCACTCATGCTCTATCTCTCTCTGTCTCTCAAAAATAAATAAATGTTAAAAAAAAAAAATTAAAAAAAAAAAAAAAAAAGAACCAAAACCGAAGCATGCATTTAGCGCTGAGCGTAAGCCACGAGTGCTGTTGTTAAGTTCCCACCTCCCTCTGTACTCAAGGCCAAGGCTGGGTGGGGGATCCCGGGCATGGAAGAGACTCAGCACACACAGGAGCAGCTGTGTCAGAAATTCCCCGCCCTCCCCCCCCCAACCTCTTGCTCACCTCGGCTTCTCACCTCGCACAGGCCCTCCCTGCTCCTGCAGCCTCAGGGAAGCACATGGCAAATGTCTCCTTCTAGCCGGTGACCTTCACCGAGTCAGCCAGTGAGAATGTGGTTGGGGGGCAGGGGGCCCAGGCGCTCCAGGCAGACAGAGACCGGCCCACCTGTCTGCCCTATAAATGCAGGTACCAGCGATCCGTGGTGACAATGTCAGGAGGACTGACGTCCGTATTTAAGGGCCAGCCCCCCAAATGCACTCTGCGCTAGTGAGTAGTGTTAGTACCGCTGTGTCCCCATGAATCCCGGCAGCGTCTCCGGGAGGCTAGGAAGACCCGCGTGAGGTTAGTCTCTCTGCAGCCTAGGAAACCGGACCCCAGAGCAGTCACGACGCCGAACACCAAGGTGGGGCAGGGAAGGGCATGAGGTCTGGTCCACTGTTGTGTTCCCGTTTCCTTTGCTTTGTTCCAGCACGTCGACTGCAGACTTCACTTCTCTGATGCAGGACAAGGTAAGGCTTTGGGTGTTTTCCGTGCTCTAAGATCACTTGGAGGTCCCTCGAGCGGACTCAGGGACAGAGATGGCCTGGAGCCCAGCAGCACCGCTGGTGTGAGAACAGAGAGGTGCTCGCGCCAGCCCAGACGTGAGAGGGGCCGGGCGGGCTCCTGGCAAGGGCCTGCGTACCTCTGAATCCCGGTCGCGAGAGGGCTTAGCCTTTCATCAAGTGCACGGTGGCCTTTTTCGCGGGAACCCGACCCTCAGCCCTCCAGGAAGCACAGATTCACCCTCGGGATTCCTTGCACTGGGGAGTCCGCGCAAAAACTATGAAAAGGGTCACATTCACGGAGGAAAGCCGAGGTTATGGCCTCGCTCCTCCCCCAGAGCTGGTTCTACGTCTTCGTACGGCAGCCCAAATTTTGATGCCCACACTGTGGACTTTGTTGTGGTGGGATTTTTGTTTTTCATCTCCTTCGCGTTAAAGAAAAATGAAGGATTCATCGTTAGCTAATGAAGTTCCAGAAAGCCGGGCTCTCCTGCAAGGACGCAGCCGTGCTCTGCCCAGTTTCAAAAGCCTGTGCAAAAGGGCGGCTCGATACCAGGCTGGATGGGGAGGTGCGGGCTGGAGGCACAGTGGGGCTGCGCATTCTCCCCGGTTTCCGGTTTCCCATTTCCACTGCGCGGAGGCGTGGGGTGCCCATGGGGGCGACTACGTGGTCCCTCTGAGGGCCACCACGTCGTCTTCCTGACAGTGTGATGGTCTTTGTCCCTGCAGAACCTGAATGGGGTGCCCCCAATCACCAACCCTGTCAAAATGGCAAGCCCCCAGGGCAAGAAGCAGCACCGATCCCAGGTAATAGAACTCACCCCCCCCCCCACCCCGGACCCTGTTTCCTACAGGAAAGGCCTTGAGCTACCTACGGGGCGCTGGCCTTCAAGGTATGAGGGCGTCAGGGCCGTGAGCTGCCACCAAGCCCTCCAGCCACATGCATGTCTGGCCTGCACGTGCCACGGGGATAAAACATCTAACTCACTGTTGATTTCGGCAAGCCATTCTACCATCTGAGCCCCTGTTTTTTCTTCAGCCATAAAAGCTGGAAGTTGGGGCGCCTGGGTGGTTCAGGTCATGATCCTCACGGTTCCGTGAGTTCGAGCCCCACCTCCGGCTAGGTGCTGACAGCTCAGAGCCTGGAGCCTGCTTCGGATTCTGTGTCTCCCTCTCTCTCTGCCCCTCCCCCGCTTGTGCTCGCACGCTCTCTCTCGCTCTCTCTCTCTCTCTCTCAAAAAATAAACATTAAAAAAACTTTTTTTAACTGGGGGTTTGACTAGATCAGAGGTGTTCAAGCTGTTTCTCATAAGTGCTTCAGGAAAAACGCAAATATTTTACTGATTCTGAGATTGTAAGAAAACTTTTTCTGTGCAAGTGAGGATCCTCCTGCTACTTACTATTCCACTGAAAGAAAATGCAGAAACAAGATAGATACTGAAGCTGGTATAAAATTGCAGCTACCACTTAAAACCCTTGATTTCAAAAAATAAAAACAGGAATATGCCATATATGTCCTTCTGTTAAAAAAAAAACAAAAACAAAAACCTTGATTTCAAATCTTTGTGTCCATCCAAATAATCTCAATTCCTTAACATCCATCATGCTCATAAATAACCATCACCATTTATGAAACGCTTTTTATGTACCAAGCACGTGCGAAGCATTTTCTCCCCAGTCTTGGCTCGGTGAGGTACCAGTCTGGAACTCCATTTCTGCAGATGAGGCAAGGACATCACATCATGTGCCCCAGGCCTTAGAACTAGTAGTGAGAGGAGCATCGCAATTCAAATCCAAGCCCCACCCCCACCCCGCCCCGACCACACGTGTGTACTTTTAGTTACAAAACAGAGGTACGCTGATGAAATGCTACATCATATTTTATGCATTGGAGGTCCGTGAAAATGTTCGTTAGTAGAAAGGATCGTAGAAAACCACTGGACCAGAGAATCTATGAGGTCTCTTCCAGCTTTGATAATGAATCTCTCAGGAAGGTTAGGGAGGGTCCAGACTGGCCTGGGCCCTCCTACGAGGTAGGGCTTTGAGAAAGGAGGCAAGATGGCCTCTTCGCCGTGGTTTTCCCGGGATCTGGCCTGCTGGCCTTGGTCTCATGAAGACTCAGTGAGGGGAGACCAGGCCTGGGGAAGAAGAGGGCACTTGCTTCTTTATCTATACTTGAGACCAGAGGTCAGCAACCTCTGACCCTGAAAGGCCACCATCTGGGCCAAACAGGACCTGAGAGAAGACAGAAGGCCGGCCTTATATACAAGGAGAGGAGGGGCGTGGGGAGGCAAAACCAAGAGGCGAAAAGGAGAAAAGCGTGAGGAAGGGAGGAGAGAATCACACACTGGATTCCCCCTGCAACGTAAGCGTTACTTCTCAGTCCTCTCGGGGTCAGGACTGTCACTCCAGCTCTGGATAGAACAACCACCTTCCATGTGTTATTCACACAGAGAGCGGAGAACAACCAGTTTTGCTGGAGTTCAAGTGAGAAACAGAACACGCTGTTACTAACAACAAAAGTAATAATAGCTTAGCATTCGCTAAATGCCAGGAAATGTTCTAAGTGCTTTACGTACGTCACTTCACTTACTCTTTATAACAGTCTTGTGGAGAAAATAGGATCTTCATTCTACAGAAGAATATGCAGCCCAGCGGGGCTGCCCAAGTTGGTAAACGGTAGAACTAGGATTGGGATTTGTCTTTCCACTGCGCCATGATGCCCCTATTTTCATGCCTTGTGTAGGGGACAGCCCGTGCTGGGTTGGAGGCACTGACTAATTTTCCTCCGATAGGAAAAGCCACTAGTCCTGATTCCTGGGCCCAGGAACCAGGAGCTCAACAGAAAGTACAAGTCCCAGCATGACCAGATGATCTGCAAGTGCCTGTCTCTGAGCATATCTTACGCCGCTACCATTGGGGGCCTGACCACCATTATTGGTACCTCCACCAGCCTCATCTTCTTGGAACACTTCAACAAGTAAGTAACTCACCTGGTCAACAAATACCTACTCAACAGCCACTACGTGTCAGGAATGGAACTGGGTGCTAAGGATAGGGCAGAAAATGGACCTAGAGTAGCTTCCATACCAAGAGGGAAAAGAGACATCGAGCATGACAGTTCAGTGGGACTGGAGAGGGGCAGGGTTCTGCTGGGAGAGCCCACGGGGGCCACCCAGTCTACAGGGAGCACAGGCCTCCCCAAAGACACAGCCTTAGAAGCGAGACCCGAGGCTCAGTGGGAGTACAATGGACGAAGAGAGGTTTTCCAAAGGAAGCAGTGAGTGGCAGGACTGAGGCGAGAGAAAAGAGCCCATAAAAGAAAATGGCGGAGGGCAAAAGGTGGAAATGCAGATTGCAAAGGGCCTCTTGAGGCCCACGAAGGAGTCTGGACTTCATCTGAAAGCCATGAGACGTCTTTGAAGCATTTTAGGCAGGGAGTGAGGTGATCGGATTTACAGTTTGGGAAACTGATGGTGGACTGAAAAAGTGGAAAAAGTAGGGAGGAAGCAGGAAGGAAGTAGGAAGGAAAAGTAGGCGGCAGGAAGATAATTTTGGACAGCACTGCAGATGCCCAGGAGAGAGCTGGTGATGGCCTGCAAACACAGACAGCAGTGGAGAAATGGTCAGATTTGAGAGATGGGCCCGAGAGAGGGAAAGGCCAAGTCTGATTGTCAGACTCATGGCTTCTGCAGCTGGGGGAAGAGCGTCGCCCATGTTGTCACATCAACTACCATGCTCAGAAGGGCCCCATACTTAGCTCAATGCTCTGCTGTCACCATCTGAAAATTCTGAATAATTTTTGAACGAGTGGCCCCACATTTGCATGTTGTTCTGGGCCCACAGATTAGATGGCATTGGGTCCTGGTGGGATGCATGTGGAAACTGAAGTCAGGAGAGTGAAGGAGATCAATCACTCAGGGAAAACAGAGAGAGTTCATTAGAGCAGGGACCGTAAATATTAAGCTTGAATATTTTAAGGTAGACTATAAATGAGACAACAAAAGGGATCACCCAGGGAAGAGGAAAATCTAGTGTCGTTCCATCAAAGGGAAGAAAGTGTTCAAGGAGGAAGGGGTGGGCTATACTGTTTAAAGTGGCTGAATGGATAAGGAAAAGAAGGACAAAAATGTGTCCGTTTGATTTGGTGACACAGAGGTAACCTAGGCAAGAGCAATTTGGTCAGATTGAAAAGTGAAGCCAAGTGTCAGTGAGGTGAGGAGTATGCTGGAGGTGAGTAGACGGAGAGTTGTCTGTGATGGGAAGGAGAGGTATGGGATGATGACAAAGGAAGAGTCCAGTGGGGTCAAGAGGGGGTTTTAAGACGGAAGATGTTTAAATGCTGATAGGCATGTCCAGGTGAGAGGAAAATTAAAGTTTTGGGAGAGAGGTGATGATTGATAGAGTGATATCACTGAGAAAACAAGAAAGGATGGGCTCCAGAGCAGAGGGCAGAGAAATTGATCATAGCCAAGAGGATAAACACACCCTTCCATTTAGCAGGAAAGGGAAGGAAGGAAGGAAGGAAGGAAGGAAGGAAGGAAGGAAGGAAGGATTGAAGGGGGGGAATGGGGGAAGGAAAGAAGGAAGGAGGGAAGGAGGAAAGGAGGGAGGGAGGTGGGGAGGGAGAGATGGAGGGAGGGAGGGACGGAAGGAAGGGAGGGAGGGAGGAAGGAAGGGGGGAAGGATTGAAGGGGGAATGGGGGAAGGAAAGAAGGAAGGAGGGAAGGAGGAAGGGAGAGAAAGGAGGGAGGGAGGTGGGGAGGGAGAGATGGAGGGAGGGAGGAAGGGAAGGAAGAAAGAAAGGAAGGAGAGAGGGAAGGAAAGAGGGAAGGAAGGAAGGAGGGAAGGAAGGTAGGAAGGGAGGGAGGGAGGAAGGAAAGGGGGAAGGATTGAAGGGGGAATGGGGGAAGGAAAGAAGGAAGGAGGGAAGGAGGAAGGGAGGGAAAGGAGCGAGGGAGGTGGGGAGGGAGAGATGGAGGGAAGGAAGGAAGGAAGGAAGGAAGGAAGGAAGGAAGGAAGAGTGGAAGGATTGAGGGGGGAATGGGGGAAGGAAAGAAGGGAGGAAAGGAGGAAGGGAGGGAAAGGAGTGAGGGAGGTGGGGAGGGAGAGATGGAGGGAAGGAAGGAAGGAAGGAAGGAAACAGAGGGAAGGAAAGGAAGGAAGGAAGAGAGGGAGGAAGGAAGGATTGAAGGGGAATGGGGGAAGTAAAGAAGGAAGGAGGAAAGGAGGGAAAGGAGGGGGGAGGTGGGGAGGGAGAGATGGAGGGAGGGAGGGAAGGAAGGAAACAAGGAAGGAAGGGAGGGAGGAAGGAAGGAAAGGAGGGAGGGAGGGAGGTGGGGAGGGAGAGATGGAGGGAGGGAGGGAGGGAAGGAAGGAAGGAAGGAAGGAAGGAAGGGAGGAAGGGAGGGAGGGAGGGAGGGAGGGAGGAGTGGGGGGGGGCGGGGGAGATGGACCAATGAAAGTTAAGACCAAAGTCTCTGGGACGTGAACTTCATGGAGTCGTCACACCATATTATTCTGTCAAAGCTCTGAGTTTCTGCTCTTCAATTTCTGGTTCACTCTGTGGTTGGGCCGATTCATATTCCCTCAGTCTGCTTCCTGGCTTGTGTCATGGTACATTTAGTCATAACATTGGCTTACTTGGACAGCAGGAATTCTGTGAAAGGAAGGTGGACTCCCCGGATCCCCGCTGGTCTGCAAATGCCACCGTGCTATTTTTCTTGCCACTGGTGAACAGACCACCCCCAGAGTGCATCCTGGCTGTGTTTAAAAAATCTACAAATCGGTTGTTACATTCAGTACATACAGTCACACTTTCTAAAGGCTATAGATGGTATTAGGCCCTAACATTTATCCACAAAAGTCTATTTAATCTATTCGAAAAATCCATTCCTTTTCCTGGGTCCAGGAGCAGGGCCTAGGCTTCTACGTACAGAGAACAGATGATGCAAGACTTCATGCCTGTTGGCCCAGCGCAGCCCAGAGTGATCACTCAGTGATTTACATGCCCTCTGGTGTCCTTCTAGCTCCCAAAGCCCTTCTCTCCACTGATGGTGACTGATAGTCACTGACAGTGACTGACAGTGACTCTGGCCCTTAGGGAGGGCACGAACTGTCACAACTTCCCAAGAGGCACACCGATGGTAAAGGTAAGTCCACGACCAGGCCACAGTGCAAAACAACAGCGTTGTTTCTCTGTGATGGCAGAGAAGATTAAACACTCTTGCGTCCTGTGCTTCCATTGTATTTTCTCTCTGGGGGATTCTTCTCTCGGTCGTTCTCTTTTTCCATGCAGTGTCTAGTGTGAAGAGAGGGGCACAGTCTCCTCCCAGCTTAGAGGAGTTCTGTGCCCAGTCCCGACTAGAAGAGCCCAAGGGCAAAGGAATGCAGGTGTTGTCTAGGCTATAGTCGTGGCTCACATGTGGCTCCCCAGGAAACGACACCTGGGCTGGGGCCACCGCCCTGCCTGGCGATGAATGGAGAGTCCTCCGGGTAACCTCCCTGAGACGCTAAGACACCAGTGCATGTTGATCAAAGATTTAGAGATTCTAAGTCATGGTTCTCCTATGGGCACAGTCAACACCGGGGACCCTCCTGATGCTCTAGAGTCCAAACTTCTCCAGAATTGCATCCCCCAGTCAAAGCTCATATTGCTTCAGTGACTTTATTACCCAAAGTATACCAGACTGTCCTTTGCATTCTCTGTTGTCCTGAAAAACAGATGAGTAAACATATAAGAAGAATCTTTATATAAATTAAGAGCAAAGAGCTCCCGAGTGGCTCTCCTGAGCGCAAAGTATATAGGTTTCAGTGAAATCAATTTTGGGTGTTTAGGTGCCTTTTTTAAGTTTCCTTCATAATTCTTGGGACCAGTAGAGTTGCAACTGTCAAAGACGTGAGTTCTAGGTAACGTGTTACCTTATTGTTACCATCATCTCTGCCGTTAGCTCTGATGCATGTCTTCTTAAGGAGCATTTCGCTTATTACCCCCAGACACCACACGGGAACCCACCCTTTTCTAATCACTGACCTGGTTTCTTCCCCTCCAGCCAGTACCCAGCTGCAGAGGTGGTCAACTTCGGCACCTGGTTCCTCTTCAGCTTCCCCATCTCCCTCATCATGCTGGTGGTCAGCTGGTTCTGGATGCACTGGCTGTTCCTGGGCTGCAAGTGAGTCCCAGGGCCCTGCCCAGCAAGGCACCGAGGCTCTCCCGTCCATCCAAAGTCATGGTGCGCGCCGTGGAGAGCACTCCGCGGGGAGCCACCAATAACCCTGGAGGACGCGTGAGGAGAACGCACCGTACTAGATGGGGAGTCAGGCGTCACCTGGTCTAGACCCTCTAAACATACACGGACTCTGCACTTCACTATGAGCTCCACGGTGGAATGTTCTTAATTCCAACTAGCTGGTTAAAGGAACTGCCTGATTTAGAACAAGTGTGAATGGCGGGTGGTTAATGTAGTTTCATTTCATTCAAAGCATACGGAGTGATTTGAACTAATTTCTAAAGAAACGTGACTCCAAGTAGAAGTCTCTTTAGGCTTTGTTTTATACACGTGACTGATTTATACTTAGTCGTTGTGTGAAATATGCTCATATTTCTCAGAACCACAAGTTAGCTATTCCTCCTGCAATATAATTTCTAACATTAATCGGCTTAGGAAGCCTTTTCTTCATAACCATAAGTTGACCAGCCTCGAACACATAAAGGGAAGATACACATGATGTTTTGATATTGGTCCACGGGACCCAAGACTCCCATTGCTCAGGGAATGTTCTCTGAGCAGACTTTAAAAAAAAAAATTTTTTTTAATGTTTATTTTTGAGAGAGAGAGAGAGAGAGAGAGAGAGAGAGCGCAAACAGGGGAGGGGCTGAGGGAGACACAGAATCTGAAGCAGGCTCCAGGCTCTGAGCTGTCAGCACAGAGCCCTACGTGGGGCTTGAACTCACAAATCGTGAGATCATGACCTGCGCTGAAGTCGGATGCTCAACCGACTGAGCCACCCAGCCACCCCCAGACTTTTTTTTTTTTTAATAACACAGAGGCTACTATGACATCAATGACAGCTGCATACTTCTATACCTCCAGCACGTAGAAAACAGCCCCATGTAAATACACTTTCCCAAGTCTGTAAGACATGACTTCACACCCATACACCAGAGATATACCCAGATAAAGATGCCCAAAAGCCTATGGGAGAGGCTGATGAGAGGCTGTGAAACCTGGCAGAAAAAAAAGTTGTAGGGTATCGGGTGCCTGGCTCAATCGGTTAAGCATCTGACTTGGTACCAGGTCACGATCTCATGGTTCATGAGTTTGAGCCCCACATCGGGCTCTGCGCTGACAGCGCTGAGCCTGCTTTGGATTCTCTGTCTCATTCTTTTGCTCATTCTTCCTCCTCAGTTTTAGAGAGACCTGCTCTCTGAGCAAGAAGAAGAAGACCAAAAGGGAAGCGTTGTCAGAGAAGAGGATCCAAGAGGAATATGAAAAGCTGGGAGCCATTAGGTAAAAATCAGCCATTCACCTTCTCTCCCCCCAGGAAAGCATGGCAGGTAAAGTGAGCACATAAGCAGCCTTGTTCTCGACAGTCCCTTGAGCTGGGGGAGTTTTCCGCAACTATGAATCCAGGCATTTAGAACTGCTACTTAATGCCCAAGTCCAGCTGGCCCAGACTCCAGGTGGCCCCCCTTCCCGTTTACCATATTCGAAGTCCAAGGTATAGCCGTGGTGTGGGTGTGGATGTCATACGTGGGGTGGCCGGGGAAAGATGTGCGAGTCAGTACAGCCACACTCTTGGGGACAGGCCCAATTCCCCATAAAGTCAGCCCCCTCACACTGCTCTGAATGGGCCACCGCTGGTCCACGGACACTCCTAGGGAGCTGGGGCGGGTGGGGTGGGGGGGATCGGGCATCATCAGATACAGACTTGAAGACACCCCCATCCTCAGCAATTTCCATCAGCTTTCCCCAGTGACCTCGTGTCCCATCTGGGGCCGTTTCTCCTTTGATGGCAATTGGCAGGTACAGTTTGGGCAAAAGGATCCCGGCATAAGCAGTATTTTTAAATGTTTTAATTTATACAAGGAATACATGTTCATTGTAGAACATTTAGGACATAAGGAAAACATAAAGAAAAAACTAAAGTCGAGTTTTAGTTATTCAGTATTAACTGTCAACAACTGTTAACATAATGCACTCTTCCTTATATGCTTGTTTTGTGCAAAATTATATGTATTTTTGCTAAAATTCAATCCAAACTAAACACAGTATTATATCTTGCCTCCCGCCCCCCCCGCCCCCCACTTAGGATTAGGCTGTTGTTATATTCCCAGGCCATTAACTCTGCTATGCAAACACGATCATTAAATGTATCTCATTTGAGCCTACAGTTATACCAAAATGTACCTGATGTCATGGACTATCGCTGAGTATGTAGGTTGTTTCCATTTTCAGTGTTGAATTCTTAAATAGGTAACATAGCACTGGCATTTCTGGTTATTTCCTTGCATGAAAGGAAGGACCGAGTTGAAGGCTCCAGATATACATCAGCACATTCCCTCAAAAAGGTTGTCGCAGCTCCTGCCCTCACCAGCAGCGTTCGGGGGCCTCTTCCACCGCATTCTCCTCAGCGGCCATATTGTGTTTTGTCTTATTTTCCTTTTAATGTGTGTTTATTTATTTTGAGAGAGAGGAAGAGCGAGAGCAGGGTTGGGGCAGAGAGAGAGAGAGGAAGAGAGAGAATCCCAAGCAGGCTCCGCGCTGTCTCGCGAACCGTGAGATCATGACCTGAGCCAAAACCGAGAGTCAGACGCTTAACCTTAAGCATGAGCCACCGGGCGCCCCGTGGACCTCGTGTTGTTGTACAACCGCATCCCGCTGTGCCACCCTATATCTCCTCCCGCCTCACCTCGAGGACCCGCGGTTAACGCCATGTGTTCTGGCACCTTCTCAGCCCGCTTCACACTTCCCGGCAGCCGCTCAGCACCGTGGGCTGGTGGCTCTGAGCCCCGAACGCAGGAGCGCCTGCAGTGAAGTGAAAAACATGCAGACTTCGCGGTTCCTGGAGCAGCTCTTTCTGTTGTATTTCGTAGCTACCCTGAAATGGTAACCGGATTTTTCTTCATCCTGATGACCGTGCTGTGGTTTACCCGGGAGCCTGGCTTTGTTCCTGGCTGGGATTCTTTCTTTGAAAAGTAAGTGATGTTGTCTCCTCCTTAAGGAGACACCACCACCACCACCCCCACCCCACCCCCGCCCACATACACACACAGAGTCTTCAGGCAGGTCCCACCTGTGTCCCTCCTCCATTCTTAAGGGCAGCGCTCTTCTGTTCCCTGGAAAGTGCCCTCTTTTAAGGGAAGCCAGAGTGTGGCGTCAGGAAGAAAATGGCCACGTGGCCTCTGTGTGTCGCGTTGGGATGTGGTGCTGCCCCTTACCAGTCGTGTGACCTTGGTCTTGTTACTGGAGCTGCCTCACAGGCGGCTCTGAGGGTTCAAGATCAGCTGTGAGAGTGGTGGCTGAGGCCTTGGCAGGGAGAGGCAGGCAGAGGCCCCCGTGCCACCCCGGCAGGACCTCGGAGGGCCGGGGCCACCGTTCTCTCTCAGCACGGCTTCTCCTTTGAGCAAAGACACATGTGGAGGTGTGGCCCTTGCAGGAAAGGGAACTCATCCTTTTCCCTTCCCCTTCACCGAAATCACTCCTGATGTCTCCTTCTCTAGGGCCCGTAGATCCACACTAGACATCCACCTTAGCCACCAGCCTCCAGACATCAGCTGGCTAGTGGGGCAACAGGTGCAGGAGGGAAGGCTGACCGCCCTCCAGCCTGGGTCCCAAAGAGAGGCCCCGCGTTCAGAGGGACTGTTCTGAGACATCGTGCTACCCTCCTCCTCCAGCCCTGCCTGTCTCTTTGCTAGGAAGGGCTACCGCACGGATGCCACAGTCTCCGTTTTCCTCGGCTTCCTCCTTTTCCTGATCCCGGCAAAGAAGCCTTGCTTTGGGAAGAAGAGTGACGGTGAGAGAAGAAGTTGGGGCTGGCCCTAGTCAATAATACCCAAGTCAGAATTGGGGGAAGGAGATTTACCGGGGCTGTTCTGAGTGCCTCCCCCGTACCCCACGATAGAGGCAGAGCCCTCTCCCAAATCATCGGTTCATCAGTTAGGCCCTTGATCCACGAATCCCACCTATTAGGGTTCATCTGGCTCTACCTCTGTCTACCTGTGATCCAGGGCAGAACCAGGAGCCCTCCCGGGGGACAGAGCCCATCATCACCTGGAAGGACTTCCAGAAGACCATGCCCTGGGAGATTGTCATTCTGGTGGGAGGAGGCTATGCTCTGGCTTCAGGCAGCAAGGTAACTCTTGAATTCTGTTGTCACTGGGCCGAAGAATTTTCAAGCTGCTTTACCTATGGCCATTTCGCTTCTGGGAGGAAGATTCAAAGGCACGGAGGGAGAGGTGAATGGTCACCCAAGGGAACAGTCCAGATGGGAGTGGCCATCCCGTGTCCTGTTCCTGCCCTGAGCTCCTAAGCTAATGCTGCTGGGAACAGAGCTACAGACCAGCTGAGCTATGGGCTCTTGGCACACGGGCACTCACACCTCACTCACCGGCCCACACTGCCACAAGCAAAAGATTTGTTGGATTTCATAGCCATCTCCCTGTGGGCGTGTGACAGTGGTGTTAGGAGATGTGTCTGTAAGGGCCCGGAGACACCCTGCACTGACACACGGAGAACTAGCTCTCAGTCAGTCCTTATGCATATATTGAGCCCCTTGGAAGAATGCACGCTAATGCTCAGGCATATGCTGTAAACGCGCCCTGATTTCCTGACTGGGCAGAACTGGGATGAGATCTTATAAAGGGGGCCAGTGGGAAAGCGTTAGCCCTTCCTGAAATAGAGAATCAGGTTCACACCGTTTGTCCTTTGACCTTTGCTATATTCATTAACTTGGCTCACTTCTGACTGCCCATTCGTTGAGGGCCAGTGCTATCTGCATCACTAATAATAAGGTCAAAGAATCCTACACTTGGAAGGACCCTTGGAGGACACTGGGTCCCGTCTACCCAATGAGGGAATTCCCTGCACGACACCCCTGGGCTTGAACACCACCAGTGACCGGGTATTCTTGAGCAGGGAACAGAGAATCGTTCTTTACATTCAGCTCAGGTCCTCTGTCTGTCTTCCACTATTGGCTCTGACTCTCTCCTCTGGAGCCCCATCCTAGGTAATAATTATTAAAATAATAAAAAGTTATTAGATCCCCTTAGATCTTTTTTTTTTTTTTTTTTTCCTCTCTCAACTAAAAGTCCCTAGTTCCTTCAACCATTCATCAAGAAATAGTGACCCCTTACCACGCTGGTCTCTCTCACCACTCACTACACTTTGACCCTGACCTTATTCAAACGTGGTCCAGAGGCGGTCAGTCTACCGCAGAGTCAAGTAGTCCTATTACTCCAGCCCCAACTCTCACCTCTGATCCAAGCACCATTCTGTATTTTTATGGACGCTTTTACAAGGCCTCAATGGCACTCATGTCAACACTTAGGTTGAAATTGCAGCCAATTAAAACCCCCATTCTGGAGGCGCCTGGGTGGCTCAGTGGGTTAAGCATCCGACTCTGGCTCAGGTCATGATCTCACGGCTTGTGAGTTGGAGCCCTGCATCGGGCTGTCAGCGCAGAGCCCGCTTCAGATCCTCTGTCTTTCTCTCTCTCTGCCCCTCTCCCCCTCGTGCTTTTTCTCTCCCTCTCTCTCTCTCGAAAATAAACAACACAATTTTAAACCCTCATTCTTTTAACCGTTAGCCACTATTAAACTTCAGGTCTTTCAACCAGTTCTGTATACATGCTGTTGGTATTTCTGATTCCAAGTTCAGAATATCATACTTATCTTTTTTGAATTTCAGTTGTTAGTTTTGGCCCCTGAGTCTAGCCTGGAAAGATTTTTTTTTTTTAAACCTAAATTGTATATGTACTACAGATAGCACAGTTCGTATTTCTGTACAATCTAATGACTCTACTAATTTTAGTAATATAATTCAAGTTTGACATAGTGATTCCTACCGAGTTTGAAATCATTTTAGTCTTGACATGAGGAAAATCCAATGTAAAATGCATACCAAGGTTTAAAAAGAAGTAAGACTTCCTTTTTGTGCTTTTTTCTTTTTTTTATTTCTTTTTTTTTTTTTAATTTTTTTTTTCAACGTTTTTTATTTATTTTTGGGACAGAGAGAGACAGAGCATGAACGGGGGAGGGGCAGAGAGAGAGGGAGACACAGAATCGGAAACAGGCTCCAGGCTCCGAGCCATCAGCCCAGAGCCTGACGCGGGGCTCGAACCCACGGACTGCGAGATCGTGACCTGGCTGAAGTCAGACGCTTAACCGACTGCGCCACCCAGGCGCCCCTTTGTGCTTTTTTCTAACTTCGCAATCCAATTTATCAATTTATTTTTAAATTTATCAATTTATCCTGTCTTTGTCCAGTGGGCCAGGTTTAATATGCTAGACGAGATAATAATTACAGAGTTCCTATAGGCCTCAAAGCTCTGTACCAACCATGAATTGCTGTAGTCCCCACATGTTGGATTTGCAGCTCTCGGTCAAGGCTCCCAGGTAAAAGGGCCACAGCAGAGAGAATTCTGAAGGCCTTCGGTCACCAGCTGCCTATGAGCTCGCCTTGGGGTGCTATAGAGATCAAGTAGCCTTTGATGAATTCAGCAAAAGGGAGAAAAAGCCTGCTGACGATGCGGTGAGGCTGTCTTTAACAGCAAAATACGAGTAGGACTTGACCTTGAGGAGTTATAAGATGTCTCACCTTGCTTCCAGCCCTACTCTCCAGTCCTTTAGTGCATCTGCAGTCTCCAGGGTACTCAGGGGACAGCAGAGCACATCAACCACAGGCACATCAACCACAGGACGGAGAGGAGAAGGGAGGGAGGGAGGAGAATGCATATGGCGACCTGGGGTTTTTAGTACAAGGATTCAATGGTGTCCTTCATTTTTTAGGGGAGGGAGGGGATCTTCACCATTGGCAAATGAACAGTTCCCAGCCAAATAAGTTATTCCAAGAGGGAATATTCATTTATTGGAGCGGATCGATGTAAATTTTGCTAATGGAAAAGGTTCAAGAGTGGCAGCATGCCTTTATATCTTGTGTCATGAAAAAGCACTGACGATTGTAGATCCTGATGTCAGCCATGATGAGATTGAACCTGAAACAGGTTGAGACTGTATGACTCGGCTTCTGGGTCACCTTCCCAGGAGGAGGCACCTTCCCACTAAGTGGAGATAGACCCATAATCCTCTCCTTCATCACTCATGTAAAGCTTCTAGTGTTCAGCCCTGCCCACTGACTCCCCCAAAACCACAGGAAAGGTCATTATCCAAAGATGTTGATAATTTTCACCCTTTCACAGGTGATAAGCAAGCTAGATTTCAAAAGCAAAAGTGAGGATTACACTGGGGAGTCTGTGTAAAAAGCACTGTTGACTGAACACCCAGAGTGAGAATGTCAGAAGCTGGAGAGAGTAATGAGATTGACATTGAGGGGCTAGTCACCCCCAAAATCTCTAGCCATTATACAATCATAAAGAATTTTCTGGGCTATAAAAACTGTCTAATTAATCATCAAATCAGTAATGCCTCTGGGTCCAGTCCGCCTGAAAATAGGGAGGCAAATTAGATGACTCCTGCTGGTTCCTTCCAGCACCTCACCCCCCCCCCCCCCACATCCCTGACCTTCTGGAGTCTAAGAATTCCATTGGGAATGGGTGTTTCCTCCTTTCTTCTTATTGTATCACCTGTGTTCCTGCAGAGCTCTGGCCTCTCCACATGGATTGGGCACCAGATGTTGTCTCTGAGTAGCCTCCCACCGTGGGCCATCACCCTGTTGGCATGCATCCTGGTGTCCATTGTCACAGAGTTTGTGAGCAACCCAGCCACCATCACCATCTTCCTGCCTATCCTATGCAGCCTGGTGAGTGGGGCAGGGCTCCCAGGTGTCCAGATGGGCTCCCCCAGGCCCAGGGAGCAGTCCCATGGCTGCCCCTCTCCTCTGGTCATTGCCATGGCCTTCACTGATTGGTGTTCAAGCCATAGTTTGGAGATGACGTCTTTCAAAGAGCCACGGAGAAGTAAATCAATAAATTAATAGATTGTAGCAAGGCTTCTAGAAAATCCTTTCCGAAAGACAGGATTAGTTTTGAGGCAGTTCTGAATGGACAAAATAACTTTTAAACCCTAGGATTCCAATTCCTCACCATCATCAAATTTCTTTCTGTCCTAAGACGTAACAGTAGGGCAGGAGGAATAACGACAGAAAACGGAGGCAAAATGCCCCCAGGAGCACATTCAGCTGTAAAGATCAAGACTGCAGCTCTGTCATCACCACCTCCCCCCAATCTCTCTGTCCAGGAGAGTCTGAGAATTGAAGGCAATGCCAGCCTTACCCCACGGTCTCAGAACAGTCTGTTACTGACAGACCAGGGGAGGAGAGCAACTGCCAGATCTTAGCCCGGCTGAGCAGCGCCCAAAGTAACGCCCCAGACACGATGCTGCGTCTGTCCCATCCACGGGCTGCAACCTAGAAAACAAAGGCTCCTCCCCATCCCCCACAAAAGGATATCTTTCAGCTCTTTTTAACCCCAAACTACCCCCGGTCACTCTCTCTGCTCATTGCTCAGATGTCTCCCTCTGTCACCTGTGTGAGCACAGGAGGGCACTTAGTTAAAACCCCTCAACGACGAGGGCAAGACCATGGGTTCAAATCCCATGCAAAGCAAACACCTTACTTAGAAAAAAAACACAAAAAACAACCTTGGTTCTGCGCCCCAAGGATGAAGGACCCCCCCACTCCAATCAAAGCAGCTTATTCATGAGATTTGAGCTCGAAGGATGAATCTCTCAGCTAAGGAGTAAAATTAGACCAGCCCCAAGAAATGAAACATCCCTTCCAGGAGGGAACTTAAGGCCCATGTTTCCATGGGGAGAGAGGGAGCAGATTGAGCCCATTTGGGTTGCCCGGCACTGTATGCCCTTGAGGGTGGTGATTTAACTACCCCCAGCGCGTGGTCTCCAGCCAAGTTAGCCAACAGCAACCCATCATTGAAAGCGTGCCTGCGATGCTGAGCCCAAGAAACGCCAGCATAATCTCGACGCTAACGTGTCTGTGAATTCTCTCCTCTCCTAGTCCGAAACGCTGCACATTAATCCACTCTACACCCTGATCCCAGTCACCATGTGCATCTCCTTTGCAGTGATGCTGCCCGTGGGCAATCCCCCCAACGCCATCGTCTTCAGCTATGGGCACTGCCAGATCAAAGATATGGTGAGTCGTGGCCGCCCTCTTCCCGCCAGCCCCGGCAGCCGTGAGGACTTCTCCTGAACTTTATCATTTTGTGGCAGCGCCTGTGGTCTGCCAACACCCAGTGCGGTGTGGTAGAAAGAATGGTGCTGGTAAGAAGGCTTTCGGTTGGTCCACAGGCACCAGGAATAGCAACCACGTCCTCTGCCACCCTACTCTGGGAGACAGTGGGTACACGGACAGACAAAGCTGGGACAGACACGAGACGCAGCCCAGTGGGATGGGGCACGAGTCTTTGCCTCCGTTTCTTCACTGGACCAGCAGGCATATTCATTCAAAAAGCTGCTGGCTTACTCATGGGAGCCGAGTGGGAGACACCACAGGGGCCCAGGGGAAAGGGAAAGGGATGACGGCGCAGGGAGGGCCTCACCAATTCTTTTTCACTCGAGTCCAAACTCGTTCTCCGCGGCCCTGTAAATATCAAATGGAGGAAAGGAAGCAAGAGCTCCAGGCCAGGAGCAGATATTCAGACCCTTTTCAGCTTTCAACCCGCTCACCTAAGCGCTCTGTAATACTTCGGGAAAGGGAGGTCACCGCCATCCCCCCCCCCCCCCCACCGCCCCATCTCTTACTGTGCGACCCTGTCTGCTCAAGAGAGTTGAGCTCGGCCCCAACTCTCTTGTCCCCCCAGCTAACTCTCCCGGGTGCCCCCACCACTCACCCCATCCCCCCGCACCTTCTACCCTGGAATCAAGGGATCAGAGACAGCGCCTTTCAAAGGCACCAGGTGACAAGAAGTGAGCTAGTCCTGGGTGCTGACTCGAGACTTCAATTTCCTCATCTTCTAAAGGTAGGGGTGCCAACCAAATGTTCTACGTGGTTCCTTCTAAAGGATCAGCCCCTTTAGAACCTGCCCCCTCTGCCAGGAGACAGGGGCGGCCCTCCACGCCCAAAGCCCAGGGGGCAAGGCCGATTAATACGTCCAGGGCCCTGCCCACAAAGCAGGGAGCCAACGCATCTAGTCACTTGCCTGGAACCATCTCCTCACGGCTTTCCCAACTTAACGCCAGCCCTCCTTACTGTACATTTTTCCATCTGGCCCTGGCTCGGCCATCCATCTTGCCCCACACACCCCCCCTCAGCCTGTGAGGCTCAGTTCCGTGGCGGAAACGGGAGGGCTGAGTCGTGGAGGCGACATCCCCTCAGCGGAAAGAAGCAAAGCTAGCTCGCCCGCGTCACTCTCCCGCCGAAGGGCTGAGCAGAGACAGCCGACCTGGTTCTCCACGTGAACCCCACGTACACAACCTTCCGTAGGCCGTTCCTTTGGGAAGGAAAACACGGTTAACAGTGGCAAAGGCTTTGTAGAACCTGGCCTCTCCTACAGGTCCCCCTACGTATCAGCACGTTAAAGGTTCCGAGAAGTTCCTGCCTTAATGCACTTCCCTATCACGCGGGCCCCCTGCTTGGCGTGAGTCTTAAACGGAGACCTGGTGTTCCAAGCACACACGTGCCAGGCCTCCATTTGGGAGTGACGGCACTGCAGGTGGAGACAGTTCTAGTGGCCTCTCCCATCCTGCCACACTCCCAAGACACCCTTCGAGGCAACACTATGGATCCCAGGCAGTGACTGCGACAGACTAGTGCCAACCCTTGGGGTGGGGGCACAGAGGAGCACCCGGGGTCTGTGCTGCTGCCCGCTCAGTGACTTGGGTGGGCTTGGTTTGTGTCCTACAGGTGAAAGCTGGCCTGGGGGTCAATGTCATTGGCCTGGTGATCGTGATGGTGGCCATCAACACATGGGGAGTTAGCCTCTTCCACTTGGACACTTTTCCAGCCTGGGCTAAGGTCAGTAACCTCACTGATCAGGCCTGACACAAGCGGGCACACAGCCCAGCCAGAGGAGCTACGAGCGCCGAACAGAATCTGACCAAGAAAGCCGCCAGGAGCACACAACCCCCACCAGAAGATTCCACAGCCTGCCACCCCAGGTGACGAGCAGGAAGCCTCCGATGCTGGGACGTTAGTGCCTTCTTCTCCACCCTCCTTCCTCAGCACTGTAGTTCAGGAAAACCTAGCACCGTTCTCACGTCCTGTATCTTGGGCTCTCCAGGTCTTTCTGAGGACAGGAAGAGCAGAAAGGCTGACTCAGTCGCCCCTCAGAGGCTAACTAAGCCTCACAAACTAGCCTCACTGGCTTCCATGTTATTCTTAATACCTTAACCCCTTTTTAGGAGTTGGAGGAGAAATCAAATCATCCCACCTGTGTAGTCACATCTCCTCTTTCGGAGGAAAATCTTCCCCCGGAACTTTCTCCTCAGCGTTTCTATCCTAAGTTCTCACCACAAAAAGGCGATCTTGGCAAGTCCTCTTTGTGGCGATCAGTACTGTTTTCTCACTACTCTGATTCCCTTCTAAGCATCTCCCTTCAATGGCTTCTCTTTACCCTTGGCACCAAATTCCCATAAAGAAATAGTGTCCCCCTTTAGAAAGAGGCTTGTACTGTTCTCTTTGTCCAAGGAAAAAGAAGTAGAGACAGAAGACACACGGAAATCAGTACAGGTATCCCCGGCTTTTCAAAAGTTCTGGTTACGCCGCTTTGCTTTTACAAAAGACCTACATGAGTACCTGTTTTGGCTAACCGGAGGAAATCTGAAGAGGATTTTTGGATTTCCGAGAAGAGTCCAAGTAGTGTTCAGTGGTTTTGCGGCGAGCCCTTCGAGGGGCAGTGCGCAACCTGAGCAACTGGAGTGGTGCCACTGGGCCGCCTCCCGGGGAACTGCACCCAGCGTCTCTGCACGGAGCCGCCGGAGCTGCGAGCTGCACCTGCGAGCGTCTGTGCTTTACGCCCATTTACTTTGCACACCCGTCAGCAAGAAGTTCCTAAGGTATCAGGGAAGCCTAAGAGAGGTTATTGCGGAGGTCTGGAAACGCTCAAACGTCTTTGCATATAAATGAATGGCAAGTGCCTCTTCGCTTTATGTCATTTTGGCTTACGGAAGGTTTCATAGGAATTCTCTACTTTTGGAGAGTGGGGGGGCACCTGTCTCTCTCTTCGCTTTCCACTAATCATCAGTACCACTGCACTGGGTGAGTTGGGAGGGAGAAAAAACTTCCCTACCTGTCTTATTAAAAAGGCCAAAACTGTCATTAAGACCACAGTGCTATTAGCGATATCTGACTGGCTTTCTTTTGGATGTAATGAGTAGTTTGTTCCTGAGAAAGCAAGTACGGAAGGCCTCACACACCAGCCACTTCCTACAGGGAGCCCCTCGAGGGGAGAGACATCTTCTGTCTCTTCAAGTCCCCCGCAACTCATACGATATAGTAAACTAACTACCTAATAAATGTTTCCTGTGAGAAAAAATCACTTTGGAAATCAAGGCCTCCTTCTTCCTCTTGAAAACCAGGCCGTTTTCTCCACGACGGATATTCCTGCTCGATGACTGGATACAGCTCCCAATCCCCCTGGCTTGGAGACATTACATAGTTCTGATTTCTACCACCAGTTACTTGCTAAGTAGGTCTTACTGGAAAAGGTACACCCTGGAGCTGCTACATTGTTTTACTTGATTTTAAGTTATTACTGACAGCATGGCCGGTTTCCCCACAACAATAACTTATCAGTGAAGTCGCTCTCTTAGTTTATCAAGGGTCTGTGAATTATTAAGATTGCTTTTGTGCCGGTCAGCACTTGCGTGCTCTGACCACAACGAAACTGACAGGATTTAACCGCGGATATTACTGCTGCTTCTGCATCAATGAGCTTAGGCCACATTATGTGACTAGTGATGAAAATAAAGACCTCCTGAGCCCAAATAAAATCCCAGTGTAATATACGCTATGGCTGCTTTGATGGAATCTGCATAGTTCTCTTGCTATGAAATGTTCAGAAGAGGCAGGGTGTTAGCGTATCGTCATGGCTGCCAAAGTGTCAAATGTCAATTACAGAACTTGGACCCCAAGCCTCTAGGTCAGACAGTGAGAAAAAGGTGCAAATAATAAGAATTCCAGGAGTATAAACAAGTAAAAAGAGAAAGAAGCGTTGACTTAGAATTAAGCTGACCTGAATCACTGGCCACCATTGAGCGTTTGAGAACCGCACTCACTCCTAAAGGGAAAGCAGTGCAGCTCCCCACGGCAGATGCTGCTGGAAGCTTCCAGGAGCCAGTGCACTCGACTGGCCAATTGAGAAACAGCATTTATTTCAGTCCGGTCTACTGACCGTTCTGAAAAGCAGCACTGTTCTCTCCCAACATCAGAGATCAGGCCAACCAAGACTGCTCATTCCAGGGACAGGAAAGGTCAGAAACGACTAACGACCCCTTGTCATCACTGATGGACACTAACTAAAGGCTCTCCTGAGTAGTCTCTTGCAAACAGGTTACAATTTGACTTTTATCTTCTAACATCACAATGTTAAAAAGAAAGCAGTAAGTGACCACCTTATACCTGCTCCTTTGATAGATGACTGAGAAACAAAGACACTTCACTGCACCTTATTTTCAAGTCAATTATGTATCAAACTTGCCTAATTGCCTTTGGAAATTGCCTTTGAAATTCCTTTTAGTCACCCATGAAGGACATGGTACACAATCTTTTATGTTAGCATTTACATGGCAAAGACTCGTGAACCACCTTTTAGTAAAGAAAACACAGCTAGTTTTCCCTCCAACATGAGAAAAGATCTGTTTCTTCAGCTGAATACTAAATCACGTAGTTGGCTTCACACTTAGGGGCCACGTTTGCAAAAGTACATCTAAACACTAGAATCACTCTCAGTATATAGCAAGATGTTCAAACCGTTAGAACACAAAGGTGAGAGAGACCAAGTACACGTGTAACCCATCCCGTGGCTGCCCTCACTAAATGAATTCTTAGCACAACTGCCCAGCAATTTACATGGTGACTCTTTCTTGTCCTGATCTTTTACAATTGCACATGCAAAAATGATGCAACCACACGGCACCTTGCATAAGGCCTTACCACAGGGGCAACGATCCACATGGGCCCGCGACTCAGGTTTTGCAATGCCCCACCCTGTGCACTTTCCATAAAACCTCACCGTTCCGGTGTTTCCCAGCACCTTGTAAAAAAAATGTACTTGACGAAATATGGCACATGGAGATTCAGAAAAGGCATAAACACGAAAATCTGAGTGTCACGAGCTCCCCTATTACACCAGGCAAGATCTCCAAATATTTTCCCTTTGCCACCCTGTGGCCTTCCACAAGGCCCTAACGGTCAGTAGGGAAAAAAACACTCATTCATGAGTAAGGAATGGAAATGCTACGTGCAAAGACCAAGATGGGCAGTTTAAGAAAAAGCCTCATTTGCTCCAGGACAGTCTGTAGAGTTCCTTCAGGGGGACTAACAGATAAAGCATTAAAAAGGCAGGAGACCTCAGCAGAAAAACAAACACCAGCCTTGTATCTGGGGACTGTACTGCTCAGTGGAAATGAAAACATGCACGTGCACATATGCTCTGTGAACCCGTATGCAGACAGCTAGAGAAACCACACGCTGTAACTTCCTCTACCGTCCTACAAATGGAAACTGAAAAAATGGGCCTACAAATGGGCTAGAAAAAATGAAATCGTTCCTCTAAATCAGCAACAGGTCTCTGCTCAATTGCCTAAAACACCAAATCACTAGAAAAGTCCACTGAAGACATCAATGGCAACTTCAACTCCTGACATATTTAACACCCCTTTTGATGATGTTAAATGAGGTTGTTTGGGTTTTTCTCTCCCTTTGTTTGGGAGGATTGTGGTTTAAGGATAAACTTGTCAGGTCCAATGTCTTTATGAAGTTCCCAACATCAACCCTGAAGTCATATTTTGCACACGTGAGTAATCTTCCTTTTACGATCAGGTATGGCAAGAAGTTTTCTTAAGCCACGTTGACAGAGGAGTTTTCCAACATTTTTAAAAGCAGAAGATGAGTATGTCTTGCAGGGACTCTTCCCCTCCCTCTGAGGGTGTGTGAGGCAAGAGTCCCTGCGTAACAACACTCTTAGTGCCACAATCACAATGGCTGCACCCCTCACTCGTGTGGCAAAGTTTCAACTACACCCCAACATCCGTGATGGTTCTGGGCTCCTCCTCTAGCTCAGTGAGGATAACCTTGCCTGAGAACTCCGAGCCCCTTTTCACTGCTTCAAGAACCTAACTAGAAGAGGGTATCTGAATGGGGAGCACGGAGGCAGCCGGTACTCACTGCGGAGCAGTTTATATGGTGAAGGCAAATGCAGGAATGGATTTGCTGGATGGCTCCCCACCGGGGAGCGAGGGTAAGAGTCACTCCTGAGGGAAGCCCTAAATCCCAATGTGCTTGGTTTACAAGGCGTAATAGAGAGACCTAATCTCCTAACATTTAAGTTACCTTTCTAAGCTTGTGGCATTTTGAATACCCTCAAAAGCGGTAAAACTTTATCCTTCAAGGCTGTATTTCATTCTGCTAACAATTCAGTCATTCAAGATCAAATCTTATGAGCCAGGAAGTGTGATCAAGGTAGATATTCTAGATTTTCATCAGCAACCAGGAGAGTGACCACAGAGTAATGACAAAGTCTGCATGGTTCATAAACTGGTTCCAAAAGCAACTGCAGGAAAATAAAGTATTCTGACCAAAAGCAGCGTGTTTGGGCCAGTATCTGTTATTTATTGGGCAATTTGCAAAGCACTGTGTAACACATCACATACATTATCTCACCTGTTTCTCATGTGAGCGTATGAGGTAGATATTGCGTCCACATCTTACAGAGAATACAACAGTGTCAGAAAAATAAGACGCTTGCCCATGATCTCACTCCTAGGGTGAAGTCACACCATAATATGCTGTTTTCACGCCACCTGTATCACACGCCAGGACAAGCTGCCAGGGATAAAACCCATACCCATGTACGAGAGATCCCCGTTTTCAAAGAGAAAACAGAAACTTTTGTCTTATAATCACGCAGTACCAATGTCATCACTGCCTGAATAAAGGTGTCTCTAAGTTAGTCTTCCAGTTTACAGATTCTGCTAAAATTTCTTCAGAAATGGCATTATCAGTGAGCTGCCCAACAAGTCCCCTAAAACAAAGCACACAATCAAATGAGACTTTATAGTTAGGGTAAATTACACCTTTAGGATTTAGCTTACAGCCATACTCCGCACAGATACGTATAATAACTTTAGGTTCAAGGTCATCACTATAACAGCAAAAGACAGGAACCCTAATGTTCATCAGTAACAGATTAAGTAAGTTATGGTATATCCATTCACTAGAATCTCATGGAGCCAAAGGAGGGAAACAGGTTCCTTGTTTCTTACATACTGATATGGAATGATCTCCATTTAAAAAATAAAATAAAATAAAATAAAATAAAAGGCCAGGGGTGAACCAATACAGTTTATCATTTGTGTAAACCTCCCCTCCCTCCCCCACCACACACATGTATTTGTTTAGGCAAAGAATCTTCCTCAAAGTATACAGGAAACTTGACAGAGCCTGCCTCCAGGAAGAGGAACTAGTTGCTGATGGACAGGAGTGGGAGAAACTCTTTATTCTGAATCACATTTGTATCTTGACCCATGGGAAAAGTGAAGTATTCAAACATTTTCTTAACCAAAAAAAAAAATGGACTAATTATATATTTGACAAATTACAATGGTGATTTCTTTCTTTTCTTTAATTTTATTTTTTTTTTTTTAACGTTTATTTATTTTTGAGACAGAGACAGAGCATGAACGGGGGAGGGTCAGAGAGAGAGGGAGACACAGAATCTGAAACAGGCTCCAGGCTCTGAGCAGTCAGCACAGAGCCCGACGCGGGGCTCGAACTCATGGACCGTGAGATCATGACCTGAGCCGAAGTCGGCCGCTTAACCGACTGAGCCACCCAGGTGCCCTCTTTTCTTTTTTTTAAAGAGCAAGGGAGCAGCAGGCAGGACAGCAAAAGAGAGACTGTCCACCACAAGGCGATGGTGAGGGGCTACAGTCACAGTAGGGCGGAGTAAGGGAGTATGAGGACTGATGGAATTCTCCCTTTTTTGGTGATCCTTAGAACTGCGCCTAGCTGTACGTAGCCCATCGGTCAGTTAGGGCCTATGGCTTAATGAGCCCGTTTGCGTGCTCACTGTGGGCCCTTCTGCCTTGTTCAGGTTTCCACTGCCTGTAGCCGAAAAGCGGCCTCTATGCTCACCCCCCACCCCCATCAATAATGGAAATATTTAGCATTTGGGTGGAGGTCTCATCTTCAGTAGCTTCTCCCTGCTGAATGAGGAGCAGAGAGATGTCTCTATCAATGGGTCAACATACAATGGTGATTTTTTATTGCAGGGAGAAAAACAAAAACAAAAACCCTCAAAGTTTTCTTATGAGAATTACTATAAAGTTATAATGTAAATACATTTTTTTAATGTGAAAAGGCATAATATTTCTTTTACAGACAACTTATCATTTATCCATCATGTAACATCAAATGCACCTATAATCCCTTAAAATAGGAGGATTCTTTTGAGAGAAAAGTGTCGAATCAAAGACATCATTATGGAAAAACATGCATACTTGACTGAATTTCACAGAGGATAAAGGCCATTATTTTACATATTTTTAAACTCCCGAGTTCCTGACAGGGTTCTCAGGATATAGTTTCTCAGTCAATGTAGCAAATCGATTAATGATTAAATTAGCAGCTATGGAGCTGGCTGATAACAGTATACAGTAAGTGGATAATTCAGGAGTAAGTGGCTTCTGGACTTTAATTTTAATTACCGTGAAACAACATAATTTAGTAACAAATGTTTAAACACCCATTATAATTGTTAGACTGTGAAATCTGATCAGCCATACAAAACTCATCAATTTTTCTTTAGAAAACACTAGAAACCCCAAAGAATAAAGGAGAGGTCACGTTTACTAATCAAGCACCATAATTCCAGTCTCAGGTCGTCCCAAGTGGCTGGAAGGAGGAAGGGAAGGGGGGAGGATGCTGGAAAAGGGTAGTTCTGAATGCGAAGCCTCAACTGTTGCTCTCAGGCAGCATAGGATCTAGCAGAGAGGAAGACTGCTGAGGCTGAAATTTAAAACAAAAGCTTTTTGGTTCAGATGATAAGGAGGCCTCAAGAAGAGCAGAATCGGTCTATCCAGAAAGCAGTGCTGGGTCCGCCTCATGAACTAGGGGGTTTCTTCTTGGCATCCAAGTCCTTTTTAATTTCTTCAAGTTTTTTAGCCAGATTTGGTATCTTTAAAGAGAAAAAAGATGATTATAATTTTGCAGCTACCTAATTGATACTCTTTTACTTCTCTTCCTCCTACAACAAAGGGCTGTTGTTAAGTCTTTATTTTCCTCTGAAAGCGACTTGGCCTCACGGCTGCATAAGAAGGATCTCGAAGCTATAAACTGAAGTATGTTCCCTCCTCAGAAGCTAAATTCTGACTTCTACTTTTATATACTCACTGACCACCTCAATCCACTGCCAAATAGAAGTTGTGCATACGAACAATAAAGGCGATATAAATTAATAAAGTTCCTGCCTAGAAAACCATGTAACTCAAGTGAAGGTTGACAAAGAATTTCTTTTGTCACACTAATAGCTTCACCACAGACAAATCAAAAGTTAACATATTTCCCTTCCTTCCCTCTTCCCACCTCTTCCTTCCTTTCCCTCTCTTTAAAACAACCTTTCCAGAGGCCCCATGTATGGGCAGTTTTGTCACCTGCTTTTCCACTTCCCCTTCTACAAAATGTGTCTGATGTAACTGAAAAGATGATCCAATTACTCTTACATTTCCACTTATCACATAATTGTCCACAGAACTATACAAGAAGACTCTAAGTCAGTAGTTAATTATTCTGGGCCAACCAGCACAGCTCAGGATCATAAGACCATCTAAACTGATGAGATTTTGCCCTCTTGTGGTGGTGATACGGAGGACAGATGCTTTTGTGAGGTGTATTTTTCAAACAGCAGAAAATCCTTCTACAAAACTCAGGACATTTTCCCCGAGACCTACGGACTTCATTTACGCTGGAAGGCATGCCTGACTTCAACAAAGACAAGTCACTACAAATTACGGGAGGACACAGATATGGTCACTTACGTCATAGTTCTGGGCCAGATACATTCCAACCACGTTGCCAAAAGTAAATCCAAGCTGAAAGAGTAGAACAGGAAGAGTTACACTGGATACGAAGTTCTGTGTCACCTGAGACCAAACCAAACTATAAAGACAACAGTCTAAGGAGCTCAGGACAGTTAACGACCCCTGTGTCCTGCCTAGGGCTAGGTAGTGTGAGACTGTTTCCTTCTGTAAAATAACATAGAAATACTCTCCCAAAACGTTAAGGAGCATACAGAAGTGAGAATAAATGGTAGCACTGAGCAAATCTACCCTAGATTCTCCCTGTCCCCTCACAACCTCCATAAACACTTGACTGTCAGTTCTAGAAACCCAAGCCAAAGTGATGACTTTGTTGTTGAAAGTAATTTGTTTTTTGTCTTTCTTTCTTCTTTGGTTTGTTACTTCTTGTTACATTAAACGAAAAATATCTGATTTAAAAAAGTACTCAGCTAAATGGCAGAATCTTAGAAAATGAAGAGATTTTCACAGTTCAATCTCTTCTTATTTCAAGTGGAACGTGAGGCCCAGGATAGTTAGTGAAGGGACTTTTTCAGGGTCGTTCACAACAAAGAAACACAGAACAACCTAAATTAGATTCACACTCACAAACAAAGATATATCATGAGAGAACAGCATAGGAAACTCCAACATCCAACTGAGAGCACTCTGCCTGGATGGGACCTAATGGGCAGAGCACTTCCCACCTACGGGGAGCACACGTCCCCTCCCCAGCTCTTTCTCAGTGAGAAGAGACAGGCATGATTTTTAGAGAACTATAAATGTGTAACCCATCGGGTGACTGGTTTCTTCAACAACAACAACAAAACCATTTCATGAAAACTTAAAGCACTCCATTGACAACAAAAGAACCAAAGCTCCTTAAACTCTGAGTTCTAATGATGATCTGTAATTCCCTGGGTTTTTTTCCTCCAACAATTAAGCCCCTCCAACGGGACACCTAATTTCTAATTTCATAAATTCAAACTGGCATCTGGTATTTCTTTTTTTCCCACCATTTTCTATAATCAGTGTTGCTCCTATTCAATACACAGCAGAGGTTAACAGAAAAAGTGTGGCACTTATCACCACCAGTTCTAAATGGTGTGATCTAACCTTGTCTTCAAGTTAGAGATATATATGGGGAAACAGAATACAGCCTTACTGAGCTTTAAACACCAAAAGCACACTTTAAATTGGTTTGTTGTTAGTTAAATTAAGCATAAATGAGGCTATCCAATCTCTAATCATAGACCAATTTTCTAATCATTTGATTAATTAGACACGTCTTGTGAAAACATAGTTTTACCAAGGTGGTACCAAGAAGCAAAATGATTTTTTTTTCACTTCTGTGCGTTGAAACCAGATAGAGGTTTTCCAAATCCAGAAAGAGTATTAAATTTACTTAGAAGATGAGAAAAAAAATCAAATGAAAATTTTAGCTCTAACACCAAGCAACCAAGCAGAGGAAACATAAAGTTGCAAATTTTCAAGAAAAATAAGTTCTGATTCTATCACTATCTAGCTGTGTATCTTTAGCTGATTTGTTTCCTGATCTATAAAACATACTAGCAATGTTCCTTCCAGCTCCAACATTTGAGGCTTCCTGGTTCTTACCCTGTGTGTCTCAAAATAAATATGGCATATCTAATGTGGCTTCCTTTTGGCAAGGTCACCAGCCATTAGGCACGTGAAAAAATAGCAGTCATTTTAAAACACAACACAAAACAAAAACTATGGGCTTCTAGACAAGTCATGTCCAATTCCAGTTTCAGAATACTGCCCAGTCTATCACTGGGATGTTGTAAAATTACATACATAAGAGAAATGTCACATAATAAGAGAAATGTTTGAGGGGCGCCTGTGTGTGGCTCAGTCGGTTAAGCGTCCAACTTCGGCTCAGGTCATGATCTCGTGGTCCATGAGTTCAAGCCCCGCGTTGGGCTCTGTGCTGACAGCTCAGAGCTGGAAGCCTGCTTCAGATTCTGTGTCTTCCTCTCTCTCTGCCCCTCCCCTGCTCATGTTCTCTGTCTCTGTCTCTCTCTTTCTCTCTCAAAAATAAATAAGGATTAAAAAAAAAATTTTTTTTAAAAGAAAAATGTTGAGGGAAATGCATGAAGCCAGAAAAGCAGTTATATGTTCTTTATGGGATGCTCAATAGGCAAGTTTACACAGAAAAAAATTAATAAGAAATATAAAAACATAAAATCTCAATCTGAGCAATGGTGACTCATTAATCTGACAAAGTTAGATTGGAGTCAGATTACAGAAGGTCTTGAATGAATCGGAAACCTCTCTGCAGGCCAAGATTGCTTAACTTCATCCAGGCCAAGACCTGGCTGCCTTGCCAGGAGTCCATCCAGATGGCTGTATGCCACCCCCATGGTGCCCCCTCCACATCACTGGTCCCCCATTGTGTTCACTGCAGAGAAGAGAAGGTAGTGCAGGGAAAAGAAAAGTGACGGCTTCCCAAGCTTGACACTAAATGAATTACTATTACATCCTTTCTGCAATCATCTTGAGACTTTAGGAATATGTAGCTTCTTCCCACAAGCACACTGGGGACAAAAAAATGGCAAAACACCAGGGATCTGGGGACAGAGGAGTGGCATGAGTGAATTGGTCAAAGGACAAATGGGTGGGAGGAAAAGGCTGCAGCAAAGAATCAAGGAGGGAAGTCCAGACCGGCCTGGGTCCCCACACATTAGAGGAGACAGCGTGTCCCTGCTCTATAATTACACCTTACACTTAGAACCCACGTCCCTCCACAATCCCTTACCCACAATTCTGAAACTCAAACTCTACTCAAACTGTTTCACTGTAACTCATTTGGCAGCAAAATCACACCTGACCTGAACTGATATGAGACTATTTATAGTCTATCACATTCAGTGTGGAAACTCACTTTTTGCTACAGAAAAAGCAATCTTTAAACATAGGATCCTGCCCTACACCCCACTGGAGAATAGGCGTAACAGGAAATATTTTAATGTATGTCATAACAGAGGCTATCCCAGAGTGCTACTGGGCTGTTAAGTAACAAGGTATATGCAGCTTAAACCTTTCTAAAATCTTAAAAACATCTCCCAATACATCTGGTCCCCAAAGTTTTGATTAAAAGATCAAAGACCCTTACATACTGAATGTACATTCATATTCAGCCCTGTGAAAGGATTATAAAATGTCTCTACACTCTCAAAGAGTTTGTACAATGTATAGGAAGAAAAGCTACATATAAACAAAACAGTTACAAAACAACTGAAGGCAACACCCAGTACAGGACCTTGACTGTAACAGAGGCAGGACAAACCAGAACTGGGTCATGCATTAAGTGGCCAAATGAATGACAGAGAAGTGATTCTTCTAAGAAACTGTATCTGAAAGAGATCAAGGTACCTCAACTTGTTATTACAGTCTCTAATCATGCTGAGAAAGTGTTATCTTTTAAACTGGGAAGGGAACTGAATGTGGAGAATCAAGGCATAAAATATGAAGATGTGATACCTAAGAGAAACAGGATTGATTAGAAGATGATTTGAATTTAGAAATAGAAGTTAAGTATGGAGACTTGGGTAGGGCTGGCTGAGGGAACCTCAAGAAACAGGCAAAGGAGTTTAGTTCGCATGCGATCTTGGTGGAACACCAACGGCTACCCTCTACCAGCAGCAACGTGATGAAACCACTGCTTTCAGAAGTATTCAACCAGCAGCTCTACACAAAAAAGGCTGAATAATGAGTAAGTGCAGGTCATGGAAGGCCCAGATTCGTGTGGCAGCAGAGAGGACAGAAGCAAATGTGACTGAATTGTTTTTCTTAAAAATCAATGATGATCCCCCAAACAGGTTCTTAACTATAGAGAACAAAAAGATGGTTACCAGGGAGGAGGTGGGTGGGGGAAATGGGGGAAATAGGTGAAGCCTCAGAGTGCACTTATCTTGATGAGCACTGAGTATTGTACAGAATTGCTGAATCACTATATTGTACACTTGAAAGCAATATAACACTCTATGTTAACTATTCTGGAATTAAAAAATGAATGAAAACTTAAAATAACAATAATAAAATAAAAATCAACGGTAAGCAACAAAACAGAATGGACAGTCCAGGAAAACCTTTCACCTTTATGGTCAAGTGATTTTTTAAAACATATTTTTAATTTTTTTTTTTTTTTAAGTTTACTTTGAGAGAGACAGAGATAGCGCGAGTTGGGGACGGGCAGAGAAAGGGAGACAGACTCCCAAGCAGGTTTCATGCTGCCAGCGCAGAGCCTGACATGGGGCTTGACCTCACAAAGCCACAAGATCTTGACCTGAGCCAAAACCAACAATGGATCACTGAGCCACCCAGGCACCAAGTGATTTTTAACACAGGTGCTCATACATTCAATAAACAATGCTAGGACAACGGGATATCTACATGCCAAAGAGTGAATATGGACCCTTACCTTACATCATAAACAAAAACTATCTGAGAAGGGTCAAGATCTAAATGTGAACGCTAGAACCATAAAACTCTTGTAAGAACACTCAGGAACACATCTTCAAGATCTGCATCAGGCGATGGTTTCTTAGATATGACACCAAAAGCAAAAGTGACCAAAAAAAAAAAAAAAAGATAAATTGGACTTTATCAAAATTAAAAATGTTTGTGTTTCAAAGAATACCATCACAAAAATGAAAAGACAACCCAATAGAATGGAATAAAATATTTGCAAATCACTTATCAATAAGGGACTTACATCTAGAATATAAGAATCCTGGTGACTAAATAATAAAAAGACAACCCAACTTAAAAATCAGCAGAGGATCTGACAGTCACTTCTCCAAATCAGATAGATACACATGAGCAATGAGCACATGAAAAGATGCTCACTGTCACTAGTCATCAAGGAAATGCAAATCAAAACCACAGTGAGGTGCCACATTGTGCCCACTAGAGGACTTTAACACAAAAGATGAACAGGTTTTGAAAAGGATGTGGAGAATGCAGAACGTTTATCAACTGCTGAGGGTACAGCCACTTTGGAAAACAGTTTAGCAATTCCTCAAGTTGAGCACAGAGTTACTGTCTGATGCAGCAATTCTATTTTAGGGTACATATGCAAGAGAAATGAAACATACATCTACACAAAAACCAGCAGACAAACGTTCACAGCAGGATTACTCGTAATAGCCAAGTTACAAACAACCGAAGTGCTATAAACGGGTGAAAGGATTAACAAAATGTGGTATATCCATACAACATAATATTATTCAGCCACAAAAAGGAATGAAGGACTGACTTCACACTGCAACATGGATGAACCTTGATATCATTATACTGAGTGAAAGGCAGTCGGAAAAGACCACCTATTATATGACTCCACTTAAAGGAACTGTCCAGAATAGGCAAATCCATAAAAACACAAAATAAACTAGTGGTTGTCCAGGGCTGTGGAAGAGAAGAATGAGAAATGAATGCTAATGAGTATGCAGTTTCTTTTTGGGACAACGAAATACTAGATACAAAATTAGATAGCCGCGATGGCCACACAACTCTATGAACATACAAAAAAACAAACAACAAAAAAACCAAAAACCAAAACAAAACAAAACAAACCACTGAATTCGGGGTGCCTAGGTGACTCAGTCGAATGAGTGTCTGACCTGGGCTCAGGTCATGATCTCCCGGTTCGTGAGTTCGAGCCCCACATCAGGCTCGTCAGCCTGTCAGCCTGTCAGGGCAGAGCCCACTTTGGATCCTCTGTCCCCCTCTCTCTGCCCCTCCCCGGCTTGCGCTCTCCCAAAAATAAATAAATATTTTAAAAAATATATTAAACGTCAATAAGATGTGGTAAAATATCAGCCACATGGGATAAAACAGGAAATCAAAGACAACTTCAAGGTTTCCGGACTGGACAAATGCTTAAAAAGAATGGAAACGTTACAGTGGAAAAAATGAGGACCACTGCCATCACCTGGTGGCTCTGTATATGAACACCACAGCAAATCAACTTTTTTTATGTAAGGACACATAAGCAGGTTAGTCACAAGGGTGCATCAACACCAACAAGCACTAAGTCTTAAAAACAAGTAAGCAAACTCCAAAGCAATCTGACTCATCATTTGCTGCTCAACCCCTTCCCCAATCAGAAAGGTATGTCTGTCAGCGCATAAAGCTACAGTTTTGACCTGAGGATGGCACCTGGCAGTAACCCAGACTGAACACTACCCAACAAGTCTGAAAGAGGACTCATCAAATCACATTTTCAAACCCAAGTTATGACACAGAATCTGAACCATCTCGTATTTACTGACAAGGGTTTCAGAAACCTAAAAGTAATCTCATTAAAAATAAATAATAATAGAAATAATCTCATTTTATTTAGCAAATATAGCTACAACTAGCATTCAAAAGGATACCCAAAAATATTTTATGGTCTCAGATGAGAAAAGCTACACATTGACAATAAAACCAAAAGTATACATTATCTAGCATTAATAAAAGATATGCTGATAATTTTCTCAGTTTAAATTACTTTTTACATATTTTTTAATTTTTTTTACTTATTTTTGAGAGAGAGAGTACACGTGAGCAGTGAAGGAGCAGAGAAAGGGGGGGGGGGGGACAGAGGATCCAAAGCGGGCTCCAGGCTCTGAGCTGTCAGTACAGAGCGCTATGCGGGGCTCGAATTCTCGAACCAGGAGATCATGACCTGAGCCGAAGCCAGACGTCCAACCGACTGAGCCACCCAGGTGCCCCAATTTCTCACTTTAATCTACACACCTAGAGAACCTGCCTGAAGACTGCTCCATTTCAAGGAGGCAAGAAAAGATCCACCTTTTTGTACCTTAGTCTTTAAACATTTAGACTTGTTGTGGAGAAATTATCAACTGTGTTTCACAGCTGCTTCAAGTAATAATAAAACCCACATTCTATCCATTAAAACAAAACTCTGCTGAGGATATAACCTATGGCTTCTCTACTGCAACCACAGAGAAGTGCATTTTTAAGATGTAAGCTAGATTTCATACTCAATAATTTTCCTTAGAGAAAGAAGAGGCGGGGCGGGGGGTCGCGGGGCGGGGGGGGGGGGGGGTGGCTGTTAATTCTTCAATTGAGCCAGTGAATTAAATTGGGACATTCATGAAAAAGTTAGCTGTAACATTCTGGAAAGAGGTCTATCAGGTAGAACCAGTCGGCCTGTTCTCAAAGAAGCTGATTCAAATATTCAAGTATCTTATGAATATCTGAGAGAAGTCATCAGGCAAAAGAGGAATATCTAATTAAATAAATGAAATAAAATAGTATTGCCTAAGTGCCATGTGCTTGGGAAATCTAAATATAAGGTATGCTGCTGCTTCCCCTGGAATTTATGGTCTACTCTAGAAAGACAAGACTAAAACGCATGAAGGTGCAATGAACAAAACAGCACATCACCAAATGATAGTCTGAATGGGCCACATAGTTTAAGTGCTTCCTATTAGAAATCTAATGTCATTTGTATGAACACATCAAAGGAGAAAAATCACTTGATCACCATATGGGTACACAGCATGACAAAATTCAATAGACAATCATAATAAAAACTCTTAAACCAGAAATAGAAGAGAATTTCGTTCATCTGTAAGGAAATATCAGAAACACATCATACTAAAACCTCAGAAGCATTTTCACTAAAAGCAGAAAAAAAAAAACTAGGATATCCACTCTTACTACTACTGGAAGTCCTAACTTGATTTACGGAAAAAATTGGAAAAGAGCACAAAATTGTCCTTGTTGCCTTCAATGGAGATAAGACTGCCTTCACAGTATGGCATTCACTGATTCACTTCCAAGTGAATGTACAAACTATGGGAGTTAAAAGATAAGGAAGACTGCTAGATACAAAAATCAATACACCAGGGGCACCTGGGTGGCTTAGTTGGTAAGGCGTCAGACTCCTGATCTCGGCTCAGGTCATGATCTCACGGTTCACAGGATCGAGCCCTACGTCAAGCTCTGCGCTGACAGCGTGGAGCCTGTTTGGGATTCTCTCTCTCTCTCTCTCTCTCTCTCTCTCTCTCAGTAAATAAATAAACATTTAAAAAAATCAATACACCCAAATTAGCATTTCTATACATCAGCAATGAATTTGGAAATGTAATGTTAAAAAGGATGCCACTCAGAACAACTAAAAAGTACCTGGAAATATACATATAAAAAACAAGGTACAAGACTATTATTGAGAAGATAATAAAACATTGATGAAAGGCATACAAAGATGTAAATTAATGGGGAGATGGATCCTAACAGTGTCAACATTTCAGGAGCTTAAGGTAATAAAGAAAGCTCATGGAAAAAGATGGGAATTGAGCCATTAAGAGTAGTTGGGGAAGGGGGAGGCAAAAAAGAGGACAAAGGGAAAAGCGTATGGGAAGGTCTGATAGCAGGAAGGTCCATAGGTTGGTCCAGATCAGTAAGATAGTCTATTCAATCAAAAGCAAAGGAGATACGTTGAAGGGCAATAGGAAGGGAAAATGGGGTCAGATTAGCAAATCTTGAAAATCAAGTGCAAGTGGTTACTCTTTGATCTGGAGGGACATAAAGACCATTGACAGTTTCTGAGCACGTGAAGACAAGACTGGAGGATTACTCAGGCAGCTGCAAGGGTGGACAGAACACCAAGGGCATCAAAGGAAACGAAGTAGAGAAGGCAGCCTTACTTTTCTAAGGCTGATCAGACTGGATGGAGGGGCTGTGTTTCAAAACAAACCAACCAACCAACCCCAAACTAGATTCGGGGAAGGCTAACCAGCATGAACCTGAAATACAGAATGGATGGAAGAATCAGAGATGTTTAGTCTAAAGACAAGACTGATGGGGGTCAGGGGATAGAGAAAGGTACCAAGGTAATGCTGTTCTGATATGTGAAGTGTTGTCATGTGAGTTAGAACTGCTCTTTAACACCAAGAATAGTGTAAGATGGTGACCAAAAATGACAGATCCTCTGAGGAAGTAGTGAGCCTATTCTATTCATTAATTTTTTAAGTTTATTTATTTTGAGATAGAGCACAAGCAGGTAAGGGGCAGAGAGAAGGGGAGACAGAACGCTTAACCAACTGAGCCAGCCAGGTGCTCCATAGTGAGCCTATTTTAACGGGAGGTGACAAAACATACACCAGACACCCCGTTAGCAGTGGAGACCAAGTGTCAGCATGTTAAACCACATAACCTACAATCACTCCTCCAACTCAAAACCCACATTCCTACCCCAACTAGGCTGGTGTACCTAGTGCAAAGGCACAGTAAAAAAGACCTACTCTACGAACTTGTCACTGGGGAACATAAAGATGGAACTTTCGTAAGGTGAGTAATGAAGACCCAATGGCCTAAAACAACAGCTAATGTTTACTGAGTGCTTATTGTGTGCAAGGTAGCATTCTCCTTTCATGAAGTAGCTCATGCTCCTCACAGACTTACAAAGCAGGTACTATTACTGCCCAGTTTATGCTGGGGAAACTGAGGCACAGAGCAGTTAAGGAACTCACCCAAGGCTACACAGGGACATTTATGTGCTAGGCATAGCTGATAAGGATATGGAGAATGAAGGAGAGAAACAAATCAAAGATTATGTCAGCATTTCAAATTTGAGAAAGGGCTGGAGAAGAGAAAGAAGTCAGGTGTGGGGCATGGGTTGCAGGGTGGGGGATGGAAGAGGCAACGGGTCCAGATGTGTTGGACCTGAGATAGAGGGTAGGGCAAGAGATGCTGAGCAGACAGTTGATGACAGTGAACTGGAACTCAGAGAAAGGGACGCAAGGTAGTCCGAGAAGCAGCAAAGAGGAAAGGTGATGTATGACAAGGAACACACTCCCTGAGGGTGGGTGTGAAGAGAAGAGCAGAGTCAGGGACTGAGCCTTGAGAAACACCTAGAAACCAAAAGACGGGAAAAGCAGCCAGTGCCAGCAGGCGAGATTAGATAGGACCATTTCCCGGCTGCTGCCCCAAGATACTGTTCCCCTCAGCCCTGGGAGGGGCCAGCACCAGAGTCAGTCGCCTTCACTCTGTGCAGGCTCTTCCCCAAAAATAAAGCCACATGTGTTCTAGTGTTAAAGAATGTCGCACAAGGAAGGATCCAAAAGCCAAGAGATGGGGGATTGAGGAGGAGGTGATTAAGAGCACCAAGCGCTGCCACTTCGAAGGTAACAAGGGCAATCCATGACCCCGGGAAGAGCACCGCAGGCAGGGCACGCAGGGCTCCCGGCGGTGTCCGTCACATCAGGCCTCCCCTCAGAACTTTCCTTACAACAACTGTGGCTGAACCTACTGCGATCAAGGAAGCTACTGCGTTAAAGGGAAAAGAGGCAGCAGGACCACGGGAAGTTTTTGAGACCGGGATGATCGGCGACTGTTTTAATCCACGGAGGAATGGACAACTAAAGGAATATAAAAGCAACACAATCGGGTGCAGTGGTTTTCAACTGGTGTTCCAGGAAGTGACAACTGTGGGAAACGTCTTGGAGGGTTCCAGAATGTGCAATGACCATGCACAGGTTTAACTTTGTATCCATTTCATTACTTCCAAAACTCTTCCCATCACCTACCTTTCTGAGGGTAAACGGGTCCCCATTTTTAGGACCGGTTCCAGCGAGAAACTGAATAAATCTGAGTCCTTATTAAGTGTCGGTTAACACACCTTCATGTGTTAACTCATTTTTAATCCTCACAACAAAGCCATGAGGTAGGTTCCCATTTTCATATGGGGAAACTGAAGCACAGACAATTTAAATAACATACCCAAGTTCCCACAGCTTAAAAACGATGGATCTAGGTAGGGTTCGAGCCCAGGTGTCTGACTGCTTAAGCACCAGGACAAGATGGCTGGTCACAGGTTAAAAGCTCGAGGACAACTTAGGGATCACCTGCTTCAACCTGCTGTTGTTGTTGTTGTTGTCGTTTTAAGTAGGCTTCACATCCAGTATGGAGCCCAACGCGGGGCTTGAACACATAACCCTGAGATCAAGACCTGAGCTGAGATTAAGAGACCGACACTCGACTGACTGAGCCACCCAGGCACCCCTCAACCCATTTTATAAATAAAATGGCTAAAAGCAAGAGAAAGACTTGCCCAAGTTCAGAGACTTAGTGAATCATTCGACAGAGGTAAAATCAAGGTGAAAAGTAATACTATCCACGTCTTTCAAAAGATGCGATGAGGAGATGGGAGAACAAGGGGGCAAGAGAGCATCCACGTTCCAGTTACTTCCGAGCTAGGAATTTAACGGACGGATGCAGCATCTCTCCTTGAATGCTGAGAATTCTGAATCCTCAAATCAGATACATGTATATTTATACACAGCAAAAGTTTATTCCAAAACCAAATAAATTCACTCTGCAAAAGCACTTATGAAGTATAATGGAATCAATAAGCTACAGCTGTAGAAGTCTCAATGCTATCATCTTACACTTTGGGGCTGATACTGTTTTGTTTTTTTTTTAATTTTTTTAAATGTTTATTTATTTTTGAAAGAGAGAGACAGAGCACGATCAGGGGAGGGGCAGAGAGAGAGGGAGACACAGAATCTGAAGCAGGCTCCAGGCTCTGAGCTGTCAGCACCCAGAGCCCGATTCGGGGCTCGAACTTGTGAACCGTGAGATCATGACATGAACGGAAATTGGATGCTTACCCGACTGGGCCACCCAGGCGCCGCTGATACTGTTTTTAACCTTTGTGTTTCCTACAACTAAATGACAGTAATTATTTCTATTGCCCCCTAAACTAACACCTAGTTAGGACACTGGAGAAACTTCCAGAGGCAAAGGGTACAGCCCTGTCCTAGTTGGGCAGTTTATATCAAGGATACCTCTTTCCACCTAGAGATTTTAAAAATCAATTACCATGAAAGAAAGAAAGAAAGAAAGAAAGAAAGAAAGAAAGAAAGAAAGAAAGAAAGAAAGAAAGAAAGAAAACCCAAACAAGGCACTTTTTTATTCCCTGTAATAAAGAACATAGCATGTGGGAAAGCATCTTCTCCCCAGGGCACCGAACGTGTCCACCAGGAAGACAATGGAACACCTGCTTCTTGTCAGAACCAGAGGTTGAAAGCATCAAGTGTGGAAGGCTCAAAAACTTGGAAGAGAGACTTTCACTTGGAAATGTTTGGCGAGACTTCCTGAAACCTTCACCGGGCAATCTTTGAAATACACTCAGCGTCGCCAGAAAACCAGTTTTCAACCGAAATAAAGAGCCAGGAGGTAGAATTTATTTGCTCATAGTAACACTCATTTTCCCCCCCAAAATGAGCACTTTGGAAGAGTTGCTTGCACACCGGGGTCTGACTCACGCCAGCAACCAGCCATCCTCCAAGTCTGGAAGCTCTAAAAGGCCTGACGAGGTCCCCTCCCCCCCAGCCCCCAAGCCTCTAACTCCGACCTTGTGTTTCTGCGCCTCGTGGGGTGGCTTACTAATTTAGAGCTTATTCCTGGCCCTCCCCGCCCTCTTCCGTTCTCAAAAACCCAACCAGCAGGGCTCTCCGGCAGGGATTGGGGTGCGGGGGTGCGGGGGGCAGAAGAGGGGAGGCCGCGAAGTCCTTAAGGACCCCAGAAGCTTTAACACCACGATTACACAATCCGCCGGGACGGCCCAGAAGTGGCTCTGAAAATGCCTGCTGACGCCTCCAAGTTCTGGCGTGACTTGAATGACTGCAGAACAAGTACAGCAAAGGGATGGGCGCCCGGCAGAAACAAAACCCTGCAGCCCACCCCGACAGGCGACGAGCGGGCGCTGCGGGGACGCGGACCCACGCGCACACCCCTACAGCCCCGCAGCCCGGCCCCGGAGCCCTCGAGGGCCCCGAAGCCACCCCGAGCCCCTGCGGGGCAGCTCCACTCACCAGAAACTGGAGCATGGTGTCCGCGAGGAAGGAGCGAAGGGCGGCTGCCGCTGGGTGGGCCCGTCCGAGCCTGCCTCTGGGGCGGAGGGCGGAACCCGCCGTGGGCTTCCGGGTCACGCCCGGCCCCGCCCGCGCCTCCCGCCTCGCCTCTCCCCGCCCCGCCGCGCCCCGCCCCACCCGCGCGCCGCTCGCGGCGCCCCGGCGCCCCCTGGCGGAGCGCCCCGGCATTACCGCCTGAACCGGCCGGCTGGTGAGAAGGCTGAGGAGGAGCAAGTCCCAAGTCCCAGGCCTGGCTGGATAGTTTTGGTCGTTCATATGCCGGGACGCCAGTCCCCCAAATCCCGCTTCTGGAAACGTGGGTCGGGCCCCGGGATCTATATTACTACCAGCACCCCGACGATTCTGATGCACTTAGGCTTAGGACTCCCTGAACTGCAAGGAGGGCAGGAGGCCATCCCTAGGTGCAAAGCAGAATCCGAGCTTTTGCAACACGATATACCCGGTCCTCATGCAGAAACCATGGAGGGGAGGAGCGCTGTACTTTGCAAAAGTGCCGCATGTATGCTATGGAAACTGCAACGAGCACCTATGAGAGAGGTTAGGTGCTTAAGTTGGAGGCCTTTGGAGCCTGACACAACTGTGTCCAATTCATGACTGCCTTCGCTTCCCGGTTACTTAACCTCTTTGAAGTTCGCCTTCCTTCTCTGTAAATGGGTCTAATGCCAGCTCCCTTGCTGAATTGTGGGAATCAAGTGAGACATGAGGGATCAATAAATGCTTGTCATGTAAACTGGTGAGGCCAGTGAGCTCTAGGAGACCTCTCCCCATCCTGTCTCCACACAGAGCTTGCCCTATCGTATTATGAGCCACCTCTCGCTCCTGGTCTTTGAAACCCTCAACAACCTCCCTTAACACGTGCTTACAAAGGATGACCACCTTTTCTCTTTGCTCGCAACCTTCAGAACTCACCCTTGTCTATTAAGCAGAACTCTTGTTCCAAACTATAACAAAACATACTAGTTTTAACCCTATGGAGTGTATGATAGAGATACAGTGGACAATGATGAGGAAGAGGAAAGCGATCGGGAATTAAGAAGCATTTTCTCTCCATTTCTGCTTTTCTCCATAAAGTTACAGATCAAAAACAAAACAAAGCAAAGCAAAACAAAACAAAAATAGAAACAGTAAAATTGCTAGAGGAAAAAAAGGAGAAATTGTTTTATAATTTCCAAATTGGAAGGTTCATGAAACAAAATTCAGAAGCCATAACACAAGATTGATAAAATCAACCATCTAAAAATTTAAAATTCCTGTATGGAAAAAAAAAAAAAAAAAAGATAAAACAAGTGAGAAAAGACTAATTTCCTTTGTATGAAGAGTCCCTACAAATCAATGAGACCAACAACCCAATAAAATGTGTTCAAAGGATATGAACAGCTCACAGAAAAGGAAATACAAATAGCTCAAACATATGGAAAGACACTCAGTGGCATTCACACTAAGAAAAATGTAAATTACTACCATAATGAGGTATCATTTTTCTCCAGATTGGCAAAAATCAAAAAGCTTGGTAACACATTTCATTGGAAAGAGTAGGGAAACAGGCATAGTGATTCAGTACTGATGGGGATACAAACTGTTAAAACTTCATTGGAGGGTAATTTGGTCAAAACTATCTTAAGTTTAAGTGAGCAAACCCTTTGTCTCAGCAACTGGGTTAAATTGTGTATGCTCAAAAATATTCACTGTAGCAAGAGATTGGAAACAGAGATCATGCCATTCTCAACAATCAGTGCCAGAGGGATTAATGACCTAATGAGGAGGCAACAGTTTTTTTAAGGTTTTATTTTTATGTTTGAGAGAGAAACCACAAGTGGGGGAGGGGCAGAGACAGAGAGAGGTGGACAGAGCATCTGAAGTGGGAGCCAGATGCAGGTCTTGAACTCAGGAACCGTGAGATCATGACCTGAGCCAAAGTTGGATGCTCAACCGACTGAACCACCCTGGTGCCCCAGAGGAGGCAACATTTTTAAACTGTCAAAAGACAATACTGAAAAGTAGATTTATGACCCTCAAGTTTTATAATAGTTTTGGCCAAATTTAAAATAAAACATAAAGAGTACATGCACACACATCCTCAAGGAAAAGATAGATTACATTAAAATGTAAGCTTCTACGCCATAAAAAAAATTCAAAGGATAACCAAATAGATTGGGAGAAAATATCTGCAAACCCAAAACTGAATACACTAAAGCCCTCTAAATTTATATTTACCACCTACACATAAAAAGAAATCCACAACCCCCCAAAAAATAAAGCTTATAAACAGAGAAAAAAAAAAGGTAAACAATACACAAAGTTTGCAAGTGGGGATGCCATTTTACACCCACAGGATTGGCAAAAATTTTTCAATACATGATCACCTAGGTCGAAAACCTAAAAGAATCAACAAGAAAACTCATGGAACCAAGTGATTTTAGCAAGGTTGCAGGATACAAAGTTAATACACAAAAAGCAATTGCTTTCCTATATACCAACAATGAATAGGTGGAATTTGAAATTAAAAACACAATACTTACACTAATACCACCCGAAATGAAACACTTAGACACTGATCAAAATATGTACAACATAGATCCCTATGAGGAAACCCACAACATTTTGATAAAAAAGTCAAATAAATAAATAAATGGATACACGCCATGTTCACAAAAGATTCAATAACATTGTGAAGAAATTAGTGTTTCCGAACTTCAACTATAGATTAAAGGTAATTCTAATCAAAATCCCAGCAAGATATTTCATGGATATCAACAAACTGACTAAAGTTTATCTGGAGAGGCAAAAAACCCAGAGTAACTAACACAGTATTGAAGGAGAACAAAGTTGGAGGACAAACACTACTCAGCTTACTGGAAGACTGCAGTAATTAAGACAATGTGGTTGGCAAAAGAACAGACAGACCAATGGAATAAAAAAGCCTAGAAACAGACCCCCATAAATATAGTCAAGTGGTCTTTGATAAAAGAGCAAAGGCAATACCACAGTGTAAAGTTAGACTCCTCAACATGCAAACAATAATAATAATAATAATCCACATGCAATAATAATATAGTAATATTATATATAAACATATATTATATATTATATTAATGTTATTATAGTAATAAATCTAGACACAGACCTTATATCTTTCACAAAAATTAACTCGGAATGGACCACAGACCTAAACATAAAACGCAGAACTATAAAACTTCTAGACGAAACACGGGAAAAAAATCTAGATGACCTTGAGTATAATGATATCTTTTTAGATACTCTAAAGGCATGGTGCATGAAATAAATGATTGATAAGCTCGATGTCATTAAAATTAAAACTTCTGCTCTCCCAAAGAATACTAAAAGAGTTAGAAGAAGAGCCACAGACTGGGAGAAAATACTTGCAGAAGACAAGTCTGAAGAAGAACATGTATCCAAAATATCCAAAGAACCCTTAAAATTCAACAATGGGAAAACAATCTGACTTTAAAAATGGGCCCAAGGCCTTAACAGACACCTCACCAAAGAAGATATACAGATGGCAAATAAACATGAAAAGATGCTCCACATTGTATGTCATCAAGGAAATGTAAATTAAACAAGAGGTACCAATTAGAATAGCCAAAATCCAGAACACTGACAAGCCCCGGTGAGGATTCAGAACAAGAAGTGTCAAATACTGCCGGGGGGGAATGCAAAATGGTACCACCATTTTGGAAGACAGCTCAGCAGTATCTTATAAAACTAAACTATCTTTACCATATGACCCAGCAATCGTGCTCCTTGGTATTTGCTCAAAGGAGTGGAAAACCTCTGTCCACACCATAACCCATACAAGGATGTTTATAAAAGCGAGATTTATTCATAATTGCCAAAACTTGGAAAACAACCAAGATGCCCTTCAGGAAGTGAGTGGATTAAAAAACTGTGGTACATCCAGACAATGTAATACAATTCAGTGCTTAAAAAATAAAAAGTTATTAAACCATGAAAAGATTTGGAGGAAGTTTAAATGCATGGTACTAAGTGAAAGAAGCTATTCTGAAAAGCCTACATACTCTGTGATTCCAAGTATATTAAATTCTGAAAAAAGACAAACCTATGGGAACAATAAAAAGATAACTGGTCGGGGCGCCTGGGTGGCTCAATCGTTTAAGTCTCTGACTTTGGCTCAGGTCATGATCTTGCGGTTTGTAAGTTCAAGCCCCGGAGTCTGGAGACCGTTTCAGATTCTGTGTCTCCCTCTCTCTCTCTCTGCCCCTCCCCATCTCAAAAATAAACATTAAAAAAATTTAAAAAAATAATTGGTTACAAAGGTTATGAGGGTGGTGGGTAGGAGGGAATGGAGAAATGAACAGGCAGTGCAGATCAAGATTTTCCTCTGTACGTTACAGTGATGGATACACACCCAGAGTGAACTGGAAGGTAAAAACCATGGGCTCTGAGTGATTACGATGCATCAATGTAGGATCATCCCTGGTCAAAACGTATATTCTGGTGAGTGAGGCTGATAGGGTGGGGGAGGCTGTGCATGTGTGGGGGCAGCGGGTATATGGGAAGTCTCTGATTCTTTCTCTGTTTTATTGGAAACTTAAAACTGCTGTAAAAAAATAAGTCATTAGAAAAAAACAAAAGTATGACAATTGGAACTGTGCTTAATGGTATGAAAAAACAGAAACTCTCACCCCATGGGTAGGAGTAAATTGGAGCAACCACTAAGAAAAATACAGCAACGTCTAGTGAAATTTAGAACTCTTAACCTCTGTCTCAAGATTTCCACTCGTAATTATGTGATCCAGAGAGGCCTTCTCACATAGCACATGTCTCATCCAAGGAGACATGTATGATAATCACTGCAGCACAGCTCGTAATAGCAAACACAAACACAAATAATAGCGGGAATTTAAATGTACACCAGTCCACCAACAACAGACGGCATAAATTTGGGTATCTGTAAAATCGATAACTACCATTCAAGATTTTTAATAAATGAGTATGAGCAATTATTAAAAACACAATGCTGAACCAAAAAAAAGCAAACTACAAATTGATCCATTAGTAGGACAACCCACATATCAAGATTAACAACCTATAAAACAAGGGATGGGTTAAATAAGTGATGGGGATTAAGGACTGCACTTGTGATGAGCATCGGGTGATGTATGAATTCCTGAATCACTATGTTGTACACCTGAAACTAATACAACATTCCGTTAACAGGAATTAAAATAATTAAAAAAAAAAGTAACCCTGTAAAACAATACTTGTTAATGTCTATGGATACACACATATGTAGTAGAAGCATAAAACATGAATGGCAAATTCAACAATAACTTCATGACAATGGTTACCTCTGGAAGGGATGTAGGGGAATTGGGAACAGGAAGTTCACAGGAGCCCCAACTGTATCTACCATAGTATATTTCTTTAAAAGAAAAAAAAAAAAAACATTCTTGGCGTGCCTGGGTGGCTCAGTCATTTAAGCATCTGACTTCAGCTCAGGTCATGATCTCGTGGTCTGTGAATTCAAGCCCCACATTGGGCTCTGTGCTGACCACTCAGAGCCTGGAGCCTGCTTCAGATTCTGTGTCTCCCTCTCTATCTGCCCCTTCCCTGCTCATACTTTCTTTCTCAAAAATCAACATTAAAAAATCTTTAATAAAAAAAATAAAAATAAATTCTTGAGCAAATAGGGTTAATTTTAAGATTTGATGAAGTATGTAACATGAGGATAGAGTGGGTGTCTGCATGTTTATAATATTGATATTATTTGTATGATCAAAACCATACACAATTTTTTAAACCTGAGTTAATGATAAAAGCAGTGGCAGAGGGGCACCTGGGCGGCTCAGTTGGCTTAAGTGTCCAACTTCGGCTTAGGTCATGATCTCACAGTTTGTGAGTTCAAGCCCCTCATGGGGCTCTCTGCTGTTAGCACAGAACCTGCTTTGGATCCTCTGTCCCTGTCTCTCTCTGCCCCTCCCCTCCTCTCTCTCTCTCAAAAATAAGCATTTTTAAGGGCACCTGGGTGGCTCAGTCGGTTAAGCGTCTGACTTTGGCTCCGATCATGATCTGCAGTTTGTGAGTTCGAGCCCCACATGGGGCTCTGTGCTGACAGCTCAGAGCCTGGAGCCTGCTTTGGATTCTGTGTCTCCCTCTCTCTCTGCCCCTCCCCAACTCGTGCCCTATCTCTCAAAAATAAATAAACGTTAAAAGTAAGCATTTTTTGGGGCGCCTGGGTGGCTCAGTCGGTTGAGCGTCCGACTTCGGCTCAGGTCATGATCTCACGGTCCGTGAGTTCAAGCCCCGCGTCGGGCTCTGTGCTGACAGCTCAGAGCCTGGAGCCTGTTTCAGATTCTGTGTCTCCCTCTCTCTCTGACCCTCCCCCATTCATGCTCTGTCTCTCTCTGTCTCAGAAATAAATAAATGTTAAAAAAAAAAAAATTTTTTTAAATAAGCATTTTTTAAAAAGCAACGGCTGATAGTTTTTGGAAACATAAATTCAGTCTCAAAGTATCAACCCACAGATTATTCATTACAAGGGAAGAAAGATAACCTTTACAATGCCGGTGTGTCAAACACTACCTTAATTAAGTGCGCAAACTTAAAATAATGGGACAAACTGATAGGAACCTCCTGATATATGAAGGCATAGTGTCACCCACAGAATTGTAGTATTCTTGCCAAAAATGTTTAAGCTAAACTTAATTTAAAAACAAAAACAAAAGTAACTTTGGGACCCTTTTCAAAACAGCTAACAAGTGTCACATTAATCACCATCTCCCCCCAAAAAGGAGGGGAAACATTTCAGAATCAAGGAAACTAAAGAGATAACTAAATGTAATGTGTGATTCTTGATTTAATTCTGGATAAAAAAAATTAAAGTTCTAGAAGTACATTTTGGGGGCAATTGAAATTTGAATATTGCCTTAATATTTGAAAATTTTATTGTATTTTATTAGCAAATGTCTTAAGTGCAATAATGGTATTATGATTTGGAAGGAAATATCCTTGTTATTCGTTGCTGAAATATTACGGATAAAGTGTCACTATGTCTACAATATACTTGCAAATAGTTAAGGAGAAAAACATAAGTAAACATTTAAAAAATTTTAATATGCTAAAAAGCCACAGAAATTATAAAAAAAAATTATATTTTTAAAAAAGAAACACTATAGAACTAAGTATTAATTTTCTGCTACTCATGAGTCAAGACACTTTTCCCTTTCTCTCCTTTATTTTAGGCTGAACTAATTTATGGCTAGAAAGGGAAAAATGGACTTTGAGATGATGTAGTCACTTGAACATAAGCACAATTGGGCAAGAAGTAGAGTGATGATGGTCTAAATTCTTTTGCCCTAATCGTAGGCATCACATTAATTATATGAGAAATTATAAGTAGGTGATTAATTTGAGAAATTTCACAATCAAATAATTTGGACAAATCCAAATTATTATACTGCCACTAACATGCAGGAAAAAAAATAATTTTAGCAAAGAGATAACTTCCTTTCTTGGGACATTTCTATTAGATCTTCACAGTAGTGAGTACACTATTCTATCAAACAGCATAACTATAGTTTGTGGTCCACTCTACCCCATGGAGTGACCTTGATTATCACAGAAATGCAATGCAAATAACAAAGAGATAAAAAACTGCAATTTCCAGACTATGCCTTTAAGAGAACATTCAGAATTATACCCCTAGGGGAAAACTACCACTGTGGAAAGGGGATTCCCAATAACGTTGATCATTTTCTAGGTAAAATTTCAAAAATGACTAGCCATATGTTTTGTGTCTTTTTTTAAAAAGTATTTATTTTTTACTAGTGAGGTTGGAACCAGGCAAAGAAATTTACAGAAAAGATGTCCATATATAAAGAAAGAAATAGCAAAATATTTTTTGGTCATAATTTAGAAACAAACTAGTCCATAAAAAGGGGACAGTTTTCCCCAATTCTTCTCTTCCCTAGAAGAGTATAAGCACGGGCTCTTAGTTCCTTGATATCCTCAGCAGGCCTCGGATACGTCTGACAAGAGCTTGTATGAAACTATAGCGAGATCGAACTTTCGAGTATAATCCTTCAATGTCCAGAAGTTTCTTTTGTAGTGATTCTCCAAAAGCGTTGATGGCGTCAGCCTGAAGCTAGAGTTAACACAGATGACATTTTGTTATTAAAACTATAGTCTCAAATATTTTTTGTTTCATGTCTTCCAATTTAAACTATCTTTGAAATTTTGTAATGTGGTCCTTTCTCATGTAGCAAATTAACTAAACATTCCTTCTATGCTACAATTTATTGGTATGATATTGTTTTTCCCTCTTTCCTGTCTTCTATAAATGTTTAAAATTTTAAATAACAACAACAAATGATGCTGTTGTTGACATATGGACATACTGAAGTAAAATATTTCCTGACCAGTGACATAAGTTGTCAGGAGTGGATGCCTCTGGGGAAAGAAACAGGATAAACTGGAAAGAAGCTTTTACTTTTTACTTGGTTTTGCAATTAAAAAAAAAGAAATAAAAAACCATTTCCATGCTTTCACTTTCAAACAATATAAACAGAAGAACCTGGTATACACTTTAGAATTCATGTATTTTAGAATGCACATTTGAGGGGCGTCTGGGTGGCTCAGTCGGTTAAGCATCCGACTTCGGCTCAGGTCACGATCTTGCGGTATGCGAGTTAGAGCCCCGCGTCAGGCTCTGTGCTGACCGCTCAGAGCCTGGAGCCTATTTCAGATTCTGTGTCTCCCTCTCTCTCTGACCCTCCCCCGTTCATGCTCTGTCTCTCTCTGTCTCAAAAATAAATAAACGTTAAAAAAAAAAAAAAAAAATCTGGAATGCACATTTGATTTCGAATGGATCTTTTTGGCATAATAGTGAAATGTTAATATTAAGTGCAAAATTAGATAAAATCTACCTGCCTTCAGTTTTGCAGTAAAATCAAAACAGAGTGAGAAGGTTATTTATTAATCCTGCATTTCTTCTCACTTTATAACAGCACAGTCTAATGAAACAGAAATAGTGATTAATTCAACACATATTTATCAAACATCTTCTGGTAGATCTATACTTTGCCTAATTGTGCCCATGACCTAACTGAACATTAAAGCTTACCTAAACAAGTCAGCCAAAACATGGATTGCTATTATGAAGTCACTCTGGGGCAGATGTAGTCAGGGCTGGGATGAGAGCATGCTCTTTATGATGTCTGGTTAAGCATGGTCTGGAGGATGCTCTTTCCTGGAAAAAGCCTAACCTTCAGCTTTAAGAAAGGTAGTGGCCAAGAGGGATTAGGGAAGAGTAGAGAGGCTTTATCCAATCACGGCTAGGGGGGCGCCTGGGTGGCTCAGTCGGTTAAGTGTCCAACTTCAGCAGGTCATGATCTTACAGTCTGTGAGTTCGAGCCCCGCGTCGGGCTCTGTGCTGACAGCTCAGAGCCTGGAGCCTGCTTCAGATTCTGTGTCTCCCTCTGTCTCTGTCCCTCCCCAGCTCACGCTCTGTCTCTCTTTCTCTCAAAAATAAATAAACATTAAAAAAAAAAGTTAAAAAAAAATCATGGCTAAGGACATTCAGATGCCTAGGAACAGATCCAGCTATAATTCATGTACCCTGCTAACTACTCTGTTCCCAAGACTTTCCTATTAGTTTCATATTAAGTTTTCATTTTAATTATTTTTGGAATTCTCTTCATTCATTCCAACATTACTGGCCAAGAGGTTACTAAGTACATACTACTGTATAATAATACTATGGTCTCCTAAGTGGAATTTGTAATGACTACTCCCCATCTCTCCATTTAAATTATTTTCTGGAAAATTAAGTGCTGAGTGACACTTTGTGCCTAAAGTCGACAAAGTTAATCTAAAGAAACTGGCAGTTTCCAGATCACATGCTCAGTAATTTACTGAACTCGATGTTACACCTTCCAGGCACTACTCCCCTAGGAGCCCCACATATGAAACCTCATTTAATCCTGACAAAACTGTTTGAGGCTGAATTATCATTTCCGTTTCTTCACTGAGGAAATGGAGGCTCAAAATCAGGTTGTTCAAAGTCCCAGAGCTGTTGGGTGGCCAGGCACGAATTAAAATCAGGTCTTTGTACATAGCCCTGAAAATCATAAACTTATTAACACACTAGGCTCTTCCTTTGTCCTTCCAGAAAAGAACAAGGGTATGAGACTAGAACCTTACCTGGTCTATGTCATGTTGGCTCACTGCAGTCAGACCACTTCTGAAATCCAGGTTGGTTTCTGAAGCGAAGGAATCTAGAGATAAAAGACACAGTCAAAACAGCTTTACCAGGATGCGTCTACTACACCCTGGAAGAATCTGAAGACAATGAACCACAGTGCCACAGAAAACATGGGTCAAGGCTGAGAAATCTATTTCAACTTTCAGTAACTAGAAGCCCCTGGAAAGCATTTCACTTGTCTAGGTCAGAGTCTGCAAGCTTTCCTTCCGTTTCTTTCCCACTAAGGGATCTAATACAAGCTCACTGGTCAAACAGGCTCACTTAATAGAGATCATGGCCCAGGCTGACCCACATCCATTCTTCTAGAAAATTATTTGTGAGCAGGGGACTCTGGAGCTGGCCAGCCCTTAACTGCAAGAAGCTGAAGAGCAGTGTCTTAAGATGTTCATATTGTCCACACAATTTCCCATGAATAGAAGTAAAACAAGAAATAGTCATGTCTAATAACTAAGTAGCTCTCCATTGCCCAATCCACTCTTAGTAACCTGGAAACAAAAAATAAAAATGTAACTAGGTTTTCAAAGCACTGAGATCTATAGATTTTCAGAATGAAGTTTACCTTGTAGTCTTCTGCTTTTAAATAAGGTTCTGGAGGCAAACAGGGAATCCTGAGAATCGGTGGGCGTGCAATGTAACAAGTAGTACTCCAGATGGCGCCAAAGAATAAATAGGCAGGTCTCTATGATAACTACAGAAGAGAGCTCGGACTAAAGGAAAACAATCTCATCAAACCAGCTGCTGAGGAGGGGAAAAAAGGAGATAGGACCACTTAGTGACATACGCACTGCCTCAGTCTAACCGACAGGGGCAAGGGTCTGTTTCCCTAGAAAGCAGCAAGACGTGTTGAGAGGAATGAGGTGGGGCCTGGGGGAGGGGGGAGGGGGGAGGGGGGGGCACGTGTGCTGTGCCAGCACAGTCTCCAGTGTCCTTGCTTCCTATCCAGACACAGAGTGACTGTACACATTATCAGGATTACTAGCTACTCTAAAAGGTAAGGAAAATTTTTAATTTGGAAATATATCGGGCATTTACTGGAAAAAAATCAACAATAATTATGTCCTTTTCCATATGGCTTTGATGCCCAAAAAATGTGAGAATCAGTAAACAGTCTCTACATTTAAAGAATCTTTTAAAGGTCACCATTCCAGTTCCCACTGTGACTTCATTAAGGATACAAGAACACAGGGAAAGTAGTTTGGCTCGATTGTTGATCAACTTCACCAAACGCCGTCTTGCTAGGACATATTTCTGGGCAGTGGAGATTTTCTCAACACCAACAGGCATCACAGACTGACACAACTGAGAACCAGAAACAAACACAGTATTAGTGATGATGTGAACTGTAACCAAAACTTCATGGAATTCTATACAGAGGGTCACTTGCGATAAGCACTGTGAAAAACGTTTGAAGAAGTTTAAATGTCCTTGCAGACAAGAGCTATTATCTAAGCTAGTTAGGAAGCTAGTAACTTTATAGAAAAACAGAGAGCCAAACCAATTAAATTCACAAATGAAGATTCACGTGCTGCTTTCTGGAAAAGGTCTCATCCCTGAAATAGACATTTCCAATCTGCTGATGGGCCGACCAACCCTTAACTTCCCATCAAGGTAAAACGAGATGAAACAGTAGGTTTTTCAAGCAGTAGGTTTAACACTGCCATGGAGAAGTTCTCTGACAGCTGTCATGTATCTTCTGAAGAAAACGTACAGTGGATTTCTACAGCCGATACAAAAATATGCTCATCGGCCAGAAACTCCCTTCATCACACCTCTATTTGGCATAAGCACAGAGATGCGATTTACAACCCAGACGCTGGGTTTGGCAGACGGGCTGGGAGGGCACCACACGCTTCACTGGGAGGCTGCGGGCCCCCTGCGAGGACCGGCACGGCCCATGAGCTGCAATGGGAGGAGGAGGGGCTGTCGGCTGTAAGCCTCCCGATTCCAGGGCTCGCCTGAACCCCACCAATAACTCCCGCCTCGGTACGTGCTAGCTGGGTGGCTTCGGGTAAGTTATTCAAACTTCCAGTGCCTCCATTTCCTCATCTGAGAAAAAAGGCTCATGTGTTGAGCCAGAACTTGTAGCTCAGGGCCTGGCACATGGAAAACACTCAGTGTTCTTAAAAAGAGTGGCAAGAAGGGGCAGGCTTGACTACTCTGAAGAGTGACATCGAGTTTTCAGGGGAGTTGGTGCAAACCAGGAATGGCAAATCGGTTCAACATCGAGGCTGCCAAAGGACACCAAGAAGCTCCAGCACTGGGCAAGAGATACCGTGTAGTCCGGCTACTGAGGGAGCAAGCCCGGCAACTCAGCATCTTTAGCTGCAATAAACGTCAGCGAGTGATTCTGGCTCATTGAGAGCAGGCAGTCAAGTCTGATCTGCCATCCCGTTTGTCTGAAAAATTCACTCAATAGATACTGAAGATGCTGAAGGCACAGAGGCACCTTAAGGGGTCACTTCTACTGAATAAGCATCTGCAATGGACACCCAAGTTTCTCAGCACAGATTTTAGAGTATAAATTACCAAAACCCTCCTTCAAAGGCCAGCGGCCGTTCTACCGGAGGGCGGGTGGTGTTCTTAAACAAGTGCAGCTTCACTGTATTTCAGTGACGTGCTACTCTGCTTCTGAGGCGTGGTGCTAAGGTGAGGGGCTCTTCTTAAAGCCACACAGAGGAACCACTTCAAGCCCTTTCGTCTCCCTGCATACATCATCTTTGCTCACAAGTCTGACACCAGTATTCTGGTCCTTGTGAGGAAAAGCAAAGGCTTCTCAGAAATCTGCACAGCTCATGATGAGGTTCATACCTCTTTTATCTCATCAGGTGGAAGTTGCTCTACATTCTGAAGTTTGTTGACACTCCGTCGATGGCTGTCGTAATAGCTGAAGAAATCATTAGCGCTCTGTTTCAGCAGGTAGACAATAATGCCCAAACCGGGCAGGCGCCAATATGGAATCACTGGAGCTTGAGTATCTAATAGAGTTGATAATAAAAAACGATGTTCCACTTATAAGAATTTGATATGAATCTCGAATGACCTGTTGTGATTTTTTTTAAATTATTATTTATTATTGGGGGGGGGGGGGGGAAGGGGCAGAAAGGGACGGAGAGAGAGAATCCCAAGCAGACTCTGTGCTCTCGGTGCAGAACCTGATGCGGGGCTTGATTCCACAAATCATGGGACGAATACTGCAGGGAGATGTGCATTGGCTTCCTTCTCTACTGTCTCCCTTAACTTTGCTTCTAAGTCACATTTCACAGGTCTTCGTGAAGAGTGGAAGCGAGACAACAGTTCCTTGTCAGCGGATGTTGCCACCAACCAGGACATCCTGGACTCACATCAGTTGCCAGGTTTCCCTTTCTGGTCCTCAGTGAAGATGTGACAGTCTCTATGATACAGAGCCTTCTGCTGGTGAAATTAGGTACTCTGGTGCCCAGGAACGACTGTATCATTATCTAGTCTGGCAGGAACACATCCAGAAAGAGAATGGTCCAATGCTGACAGTACTCTGGCACATATCAGGAGTTCTCACACGCAAACCTGCTCAAGTCTAGAAAGTATTAAGGTGTGCAGAAGCTACCAGACTTAGCTTCATGGGGACTGCTCACAAAAGAGCTGACTACAGAAAGCAGATTCTGCAGGAAAGATCACAAGGTCCAGGGAGTAGAAGTGCTATAGGAAAGGGCCCTGGACCACAAGTAATAGTACATATACTAAATGATAGACAATAATGACAACAGCAATAATGAAAATAATAAGAGCTAACATTTAGGCAGTGCTAAGGACCAGACACTGTTCTAAAGCATTTCACAGACATTAACACATTTAATCCTTACACTATAAATTAGGAGCTTGTTATTACTCCCATTTTACAGATGAGGAAACTGAGGCACAGAGAGGGTTAAATAATTTTTCTGAAGTCATATGAATAGTCACTTAGAGAATTGGGATTCAAGTCTAGGCAGTTCATCATCGGTCTATATTCTTAACTGCTAAGGTTAAGCTACTTCTCTACAACTAAATGTTCTTGAACTTACTACATACCTACCCACGCCGTGTCTACAATTGGCAAAGGTATGTATGCTTATTAAATCTTTAAAAAGTCTGAGGAAAAATAAAAACCAATATATAAGCCTTCATAAAGTTCATCATTAAGTATTAAAGATCAAAGAATGATCCAGTATGGGAAAGATGTGCTCAAAGTGAGAAGAAGCTAAATGAAATTTTAATAATTACTAATGACACATTATTAGCATATGATTGTTTTCAGAGAATAAATGACAAAACTACAATTTCATTTAAAAATATTTAAAAAAATTTTTTTAATGTTTACTGTTTTTGAGAGAGAGAGAGCGCGCGCGCACAAGCTAGGGGGGAAAGAGGGCAGGAGGGAGGGGAAGTGGGAGGGAGAGGGAGAGGGAGAGAGATTGAGGCAGAATCCCAAGCAGGCTCCGTGCTATCAGCAGAGAGCCTAATGCAGGGGTCAAACCCACGAACTGTGAGATCATGACCTGAGCCGAAGTTAGACGCTTAACCAACTGAGCCACCCAGGTGTCCATCACTTGAAAATGTTATGATCAGATCAAGTTTGTATGAAAATGTTTGATTCAAGGGAGAAGAAAAGGGCCCCCCTGGTCACTTTATAATAGAGTTACACAAATAGAGTCAGTTCTTGGCACCAGTTACATGAGACAGTGGTTATATATTGTTAAACTAATATATTTCTCATAACATCATTCTATTAAGTATTTTAAGTGATTAAGTAATTTCCAGGGAAAATAAGATCTTGAAGGAGATAAAAATGTGACAAAAAGATTTTCAGAAACCTCACACAAAGAGCTTCCGGAAATCAGCAGCAGTCCATTCCATTACCACCACTGAGATCAGAATGGGTTTTGGCTTCTGAGTGGCCCATGGGATAACCACTTCAATCAACCCTTAGCCCTCCTTTTCCAGATCTTGCCGACTGTGTCATTAGGAAATCATGGGCTATGTCAGCTCACTTAGCATCTACATTTTAATTTGCTATGGTACAGAAACCTGGAGCTGTAATACAGGACCCAATTTAGCCATGCATTCAGCTTAACATGATTTCACATCTAAACTGTTACATTTTCACATTTTTCACCCGACTAGCTTAATCACCAATCCTAGATCCTTTCTTTGGCATCTCAGATACTATTCAAAACCACACTCTCCCCACAAGGCTCTTCTATTTAGAAATTTATCCTCAGAAAATCTTGAATTTCTCTGTCCTCTCCAGCTCTCTAGACTATCCACAAGACTAATGACGCCAACTCCTTACCGCTCCTTAAAGTCATTTACAAATTTTCCCACTAATGACACATAAAGAAAACACTGCATCTCACTGGAGCCAACTAGAGCCTGTCTTAATCACAGCAACTTAATACTCAAATACAGAAGGAAACGACTCGGCTCACCTTGCCGGGGTCCATCTCTATTAATGGTTTCTGACAGGCTCGGGGTGAAGAGGCACATAGCATGCTGAAAGGTGGGGGAGCTCTGTAACAGGAGTGACTGGCAATATTCCATGACATTGGCACAGATCTACAATGGAAGAGTAACAGTGACAAAAATATTAGTTCCCCAAATGCCCAATATCATGGAACTCCAGAGTTGAAGGAAAACAAAGCTAGTGATCAATCTGTAAAATTACAACAAAGCTCTAAATCAATCTGTAAAACCACTCACATCTGTTGTTTTCATCACGCTTCCAAAAAACACACAGATGTTCAAGAACAGATACACAACGCTCACTCCTCTTACCTGCTGCATGGCCAGTTCAAGCTCATCTTTCTTGCTCACTCTATCTCCCTCCACATTATCATCTTGAAATTTAAACTGACGCAGTCTGTCAGAGCCCCCAAAGCGGCTCAGGAGTCCTAAGCACTGGCGCTAAGAAAGAGAAAGATACTTTGTTCAGAGCCAATCCGGTAGGTGTAAAATCAGCTACCCCTCTTTGAGGGATATAAAAAAGAACTCACTGGGGAGTGGAATCACTCTCTAAAGCATCTGATTTCTTACCTCCAACTGAGGCACTGAAGTTAGCACAATAAAATTCACCTTTTTGCAAATGTATCTGCTTGGCAGTCAACTCACTAAAAGAACATCATTTTTTTTTTTTTAGCAGTTAATCCCCATTACATTGTAAACATTAGAGAATATTCTGTATCACACCAAATAATTCCTTGGTAGATACCGATTAAATAAACACAAGTTGATAAATAATGAGAAGCAAAATGAGATGGCAAACAGAAGACAGCTTGTAACAAGCATGTCCGTGATAATGTTGTCTATGAATGCTCAAGTTTAAAGGCTATTTCTCCTATAGCCGCCTCTGGGGACTTTGTAAAGGAGCTGAGAACACACAGGTACCCTTGGCAGATAAAATGAAGATGTCCTCTCCTTGAAATGTTGCTACTTTTCACCCGACAATACCATTTTTCCTAAGGTTCTTAAAGAGAAGGAGAAGATTTTCAAAATTGGTAATACGCCTATCTAGTGATTTCAATCAGAGATGTGGGTTTCCATAGCAGGTACCTGACTTCTTGCTATGTGATCTACAACAAGTTACTTAACTTCCAGAAGCCTCAATGCTCACATTCTTAGGAAAATAGCAATTCCTACCTTACTTGTTGTCAGGATTACCTGAGACAAAGAATTGTATTTATAGTGCTTAGTCTATAGTGCTCTGCACATAATAAATGGACATTAAAAACATGCACTTTGAAAACTGGTATCACACACACCTACATTCATATACAGACATACATAGATATATAATAGCTTATGTAAACTGATGTTAGTTTACATAATAAGACTGGATAAGGCAAAACATATTGAAAAGATTACAATATAAGTTTATTTTACCAAAACAGTTATATCTATTTTTAAGAGATTACCTGCCGTTTGCTACCCTTACAGACAAAACAAATGCACTAAAACATTTCTTTCACCTTATGAAAGACCCATCAAAAATATCTTTTTCTCCCTACCAATGAAAAACATTAGACGACAAAAAAAAAAAAAAAAAAAAAAAAAAGAAAGAAAGAAAGAGAAAAGAGAAGAGAAGAGTCTTTGGGACCATCCTTTCTGGAGTGCTGTTTGATAATGACTCAACATGTACTGTGTGTGCACCCTTGGACCCAGTGATACCAGTTATTGCTATCTAATCTCTAGTTCAAAAATTTGTACCCAAAAATGCTGATAGCGGCAGTTTTCTTTTGGAAACTTGAAAAAACAGTTCATGAAAAGAGGACTGGTTGGTTAAGAAAATTACTATATCAAAAACAATGAAATATAAATTCTAGTATATAAATATAATTACTCTGCAGCCAATCAAAAACGAAGATGTCCGGATCAAAGCAGGCCAGGAGGCTCCCAGAAAGACTGTGGTAAATATCTAGTTGATAAGCTATCTAATATGCTTGAATATATTAAAGGAGATCACACAACTGGAAGAGAGCTTAGAAATAAACACATAAAAACCAAACAAATAAAAAAAAGAAATAATTATTCACTCTACGGAAAACATAATGTTGTGCCCAAAAGTAACCTATCACCCATTCTTATTCAAATACTATATTTACATAATAATAACAGCAGAACACTAAGTACTGATCTAATCAAATTCATAATTATATTGAGTTTCAGCAGTGGGTGGAGGGGTGTTGTGAGAAGTGTCCATACTGTATGGTGGAAGAAAAGGAAAAAAGGGATCTTAAGTTCTCACCCTTCTCAATGGAAAATCAATAGATGATTCCTAAAATTCAAAAATAAGCATATTTATTTAGAGATAATAGATTAAAAACCGTTGAGAGGGTTTGCCCAAATCCAGGAAACAGAATAGGGAGGATGGATAAGAGGGCTGTTGTATTTTGTTGTCTTACAGTACTACTCTTTAAAGAAGTAAGAGTCAGTTACCTGGAATCTTCCAATATGTCCCTGTAGCTCCATTAGAGATCCTTCATTTGCATCAATATCAAGTTCACTTAATATACCTGATAAAATTTGGAATGCTTTTAAATACAGTTTTATGGTCAACAAAATAAAAACATTTAAAAACTAGGAAGAACAATTCTAGCATTTTATATTCTTTATGTACAAGAAAAGACACAGACTTGCCACAAAGGAGTTCTGGGAAATACAACTTCACAAAGACTATAAGCACACCAGTACATGTTCGCTCAAACGCAATCTAAATCTAGACTGAATTTGTGATTTCATAAGGCACTTTTTAAAGTTTTTAAGATAAATCTACTTTTTATTTATAACCATAAAAGTTAAAAATGTTCTAAACTCAGAAGTAAATTACTCTCTCCTGCTGAAAGTTTAGGATATAAAACACTAAAAATGAAATGTATTTCTTTTTTCTTTTAACTCTTCTAGGTACTGTATCATCTGATTTTTTTTTTCTTTTCCCCTTAGGCAAAGTAGAGTTTGCACGTACACACAAAAGTTCCCATTAAACTTCTGTTTAGACTTATTACAGAATTCTTAAATCAAGTTGATCAATCTTACAGTACCGGGATGAACACCCTTTACTTCCAGGTTCTCCAGGTAAACACGCAGCTCACTCACTCTGCTGGTTTCTTCCTTTCCTCCATGGCTGTACTCATGCTCATGACCCACCTGAACCCATCCTGGCCACCCTTTGTTTTCACAATCTCCTTAATTCAGTCCTTACCTCCAAGCATACGCTCTAGAGCGTGTAACCCAGAACCTTATCTTTTGCTCCTTATAGTAACAAGACCTCCTCTTTGTAGATTTCTCAGCCCACGACCTCACATGCTGGCTTGGCCCACCTGTGCCTCATTACTCCACTAGATCCCATCCCTTCCCTTCTCCACCTCCTCTGGGAGTTTGCTCTGAGGATCACTTTTCCAGCTTATCCAAATCTACCCCGCCACAGAAGATTTTTCCTATTTGAAAACACGTTCAGGTCTCCCTTGTACTCCAAAAAATAAAACCCCCAAATAAGCGAACATATGGTTAATATCAAATTCTTGAAATATTTTGTCCACATTTGCTGCTTGTATTTTTAAACCCTCTTTCCCATCCTACCCCTTAAAGCTGGACCTTGTACCTAACACCGCCATGAAATGTGGGCCTTTTCCTCTCTGTTCTCAAGTTTCCTGATTTCTGCAACATGTATTGCTATTCCCCAGTTCCTTTTTTCCACCTGCTGCCTCTCTTTAAAAGACTACTTGGGAGGCACCTGACTGGCTCAGTCAGTGGAAGATGCAACTCTTGATCTCAGGGTTGTAAGTTCAAGCCCCATGTTGGGTGTAGAGATTACTTAAAAACAGAATCTTTGGGGCGCCTGGGTGGCTCAGTCGGTTAAGCGTCCGACTTCAGCTCAGGTCACGATCTCGCAGTCTGTGAGTTCGAGCCCCGCGTCGGGCTCTGGGCTGACGGCTCAGAGCCTGGAGCCTGCTTCTGATTCTGTGTCTCCCTCTCTCTCTGCCCCTGCCCCGTTCATGCTCTGTCTCTCTCCGTCTCAAAAATAAATAAAACGTTTAAAACAAAAAAAAAAAAACAGAATCTTAAAAAAAAAAAAAAAAAAGACTACCAATTTCTGTAAGACGCTCTCAGTTTCTGTAAGATGCTTCTGCTAAGTGCCAAATGAGTACTAGGTGTACCATTTACATTGGTCTCAACTCCAAAACACTTTCCAGAATATTTGTGGGTCATAGAAAAAAAATTAACCTTTTGGTCAGTATTTGAGGAGGTATGACATAACCGGTATGAGGCTAGGCAATATGGGGGACACAGTTATAAATGGGCTTAAAATTTAATGTGAGAATTTAAGATAAAAAAAATATATAGTAAAATTACAGGAGAACACAAAACAGTATGTCCTCAAAGGCTAAACTGTGCAGAGTGGGGCTGATAGGAGTGAAAACTGTTACAAGTTTGTCTGAAACTTTTGGGAGGGTGTTTGTCATTATCTTCAGAAGAAAAATTTAAGTGTTTTTATTTTCTGGCCAACGACTGCCAGGCATTTATCAAGCCTACCAGCTCAAATCTACAAAATGCCTATATATACACATAGACACACATACACAGACATACATACACAGTTATTAAATGCAACACTGTTGGAAATTTTTTAAAAAGCTTGGAAACAGTAAACATGTTACAGGTGTCTGGTTAAAGAACAAAGACCTGGTTAACTCTCGCAACTGGAAAATGATACCCAATTTAAAAGAATGAGGTAGGAGCTCTATGTGGTGAGGGAAAAGATCTCCAAGACAAACTGGAAAAAAGAAGTTACTTACGTAGCAGTGCGTATCATCTGATTTCACTTGTGCAGGGAGGGGACAATTTGACGCCATATGCATAGAAACTTCTCAAAAAAATAAGCTAAGTTGATACCTAATTCCCTTTAGAGAACAAGAACTGCTGGTCGCTGTTCCCTAAACCACTTTAGACAGCCGCTGCACCACTTTTACTTTTCTTTTTTTTCACGAGCCTGTGAAACTGCTGGGGCACCTGGGTGGCTCAGGTGGTCGGTCATCCAACTCCTGATTTCAACTCGGGTCATGATCTCGTGGTCATGCGATCAGGTCCTGCTTTGGGCTCTGCGCTAACTGGAAGGAGCCGGTTCGGGATTCTCTCTCTCCCTGTCTCTCTGCCCCTCTCTGCTTGTACTTGCTCCCTCCCTCTCTCACTCTCAATAAACAAACAAAAAAACATTAATAAGATAAAATAAAGTGCTTTTCTTAATACAATCTTAATACGATGACAGGGTCAAATGATGCTATTAGCAAAATATAGAAAATTTAGGCATTTAAAAAAGTTACTGACAGAAGACTTCATGAATAAAACCACCTTGTCAGAGAGGATTTGATAAAAGGTAAATTCTCTCGATACCTAACTCAGCACTTCTAGGCTAAGATGGCAGAATGAAGGAGCATCATAGAATGTCCCTCCTGTCATCAACCTACAAAATGAACAAAATTCAGCACAAGGGGGTGGGGGAAGAATTATGCCATAAATAGCGAAAAATGGTGATGGCAAAGAAAAAAAACTAGAGAAAATTCTGAAGTAAGCAGCACGATTCAGCCCATGACCTTTATTCCACTCCTCAGAAGCAATGGCAAAAAAAAAGAAGATTAAACCAAAAACATTTGCAAATTCTCATGAACCTCTTCAATTTGCAGAGAAGCCTTTTACAGTACTTAGGTAAGGCCCTGGGGAAACCAAGGGGAAAACGGTTAGGAGAACCACTACAAAGCACTGTGGGACCTCAGCAGAGGCAGGAAGGACGGCCTGACTTGGTATCATTGAAAGACACTGGCATGAGTGGGGAATGAGCACGACAAGCGCACGGCACTGGGACACACCGTGACTGGGCAGAGTGGAAGCTGGGCTCTCCTCAGAATAAGCACAGGCCTAAGCACTCTGCCCAGCCAAACCCGCTCCCTCTCCCAATACCACGGGCTCAAACACTGACACCCCTCAGAGAGGAAAACATACCGGTGGTGGGGTAGAATCCTGGGCTGGCCTCAGCCTTCTCCATAGCAACATAGTGGAGATAGTGTAGCCTACTAGTTAACTGCACAGGCTCAGAAGCCATATTGGCTGGGAAACTACACCAGCAGTATTATCTATGTGACTTTGGACAAGGTAACCTCTCTGTGCCTCAGTTTTCTCATCTGTAAAATGTGGAAAACAGTTCTACCTCATAAGACCCTTGTGAGAATTAAATAAATATGCTAAGTGTTTAAAGAAATAGTACTTGGCACATTATGCTTAATAAATGCAAGCTGTTATCATTAATATTATAAGTTCTGAGGGAAAGAATCATAATCAGCCATGCCATCTTTCACGAAAAGAGGCAACCTGTATTTTTTTTAAATTTTTTTTAATGTTTATTTATTTTTGAGAGAGAGAGAGAGAGAGAGAGAGAGAGAGAGAGAGAGAGACAGCGACAGAGCATGAGCGAGGGAGGGGCAGAGAGAGAGGGAGACACAGAATCTGAAGCAGGCTCCAGACTCTGAGCTGTCAGCACAGAGCCTGACATGGGGCTCAAACCCATGAGCTGTGAAATCATGACCTGAGCTGAAGTCGGACACTTAACCAACTGAGCCACCCAGGTGCTTCCCCTTTTTTTTTAACATTTTTTTAATGTTTATTTATTTTTTGAGAGAGAGAGAGAGACAGACAGAGCATGAGCAGGGGAGGGGTAGAGAGAGAAGGAGAAAAAGAGGCAACCTTTAGATGCTGATAAACATTAGAAAATTCAGGGACTGTAATATACTTTTTCTTGGGGGAAAGGACCTCAATACAAATTAAAAATACCAAGAGATAAATCGAAAGAAAGAACTAAGAACAGTGAAGCTGTGGGGGAAAAAAAACAATGGTGTGTTTCAGTGAATGCACGTAAATATACAAATAAAACTGAACAGCTGAAGGTTTCATGGGTACAGGTCTGAATGTAAATAAAACCTGACAGAGTAAAAATAATATAGGCAAAGATAATCTGAAGGTGGAAAAAGAAGTATAAAAGAACTCATGATTTCAGTCTTGCATACTATAGGAGTTAATTGATTCTGTCTAAAATATACAGATGGTAAGGAAATTCAAAGGAAAAAAAATAACCAAATATCTTAATAATGTTTCATAATCTTTTTTTCCTTCATCACAGTGATCATTTAAGAACTAACAGCCCTTGTAATCTTGTAGTAAAAAAAAAACATTTGTCTGGAATTCAACAAGGTCTTCAGTTTTTCTTTCAATTAATTTCTTTTTCTTTTGAGAGAGAGAGAAGAGGAGAGAAAGAGAGAGAAAGAGGGAGAGATAGGGGGAGGGACAGAGAAAGAAGGAGAGAGAGAATCCCAAGCAGACTGCACTGTCGGCACAAGGCCTGAAATGGGGCTCAATCTCATGAACCACGAGATCACGACCTGAGTCAAGATCAAGAGTCAGATGCTTAGCCAACTGAGCCACCCAGGTGTTCCTCTCTTCAATTAATTTCTTAATCTGTTGAACTCATGTAAAATTAAATAGTTTTCTAACAATGCACGTGAAAAATAATGTCATTCTCGTAAGTTATCTCTGTGTGCCTCCGTCCCTGTCTCGTATACATACATATAAAACAACATTTGAAAGGCTCGCTTCAGCAGCACATATACTAAAAAAACACTTGGTAAATTCTAGGCAGTGAGGTTTTGAGTAGTCATTATTTTCTTGAACTCTGAATTTTTGTATGACATATATCACTCTTATAAATAAAAACTTACTAATTAAAAAAAAAAGCAGTTAACGGTTAGGACCAATTTCAAGCAAGTCCTACGTATTGCAAAGCCATAAGAACCTCATTGTATTAAGCGTACGTCAGTCCGTAAAGAATTTCAAAGTCCATCCAACATAATCGACTCACCAGGAAGTGCTGCTTTACTTATAATTCCTGTCAGTAGAGCCAGTTCCTGCAGGGACCCAGCGCTCACGTCCTGGCAGCGCAGGATTGCTTGGATGGTATCAGAATGCGAAATGAGAAACTGCAACACCTGAGCCGAGGAGAAGGGAGTGGAATGGAAAAAACAGAGGTCAACAGGAGAAAATTGTATTATGAATTTATAATTCATCTTTTTTTAGTAACGCTGAAGCCAGAAATTCAATGTCATGAATCACAATGAACGTAATATAAGAATCGTCTTTTGCATTTATGTGGCTTATTTCTTCAAGAAGCAAATATTTACCTAAAATTCACAAGAAAGATCATTTCAAAGTTTAGAAATTACTGTATTTAGAGGCTACGGTTGAAAAGTATAACTTAGAACTACTGTATGAATACTGTTACTTAACTCTCAGTTTCTTTTATTTTTGTCCAAGTGGAACTAGAACAGGAGCTTAAAATAAATGGATATAAAAATGACTTACTGAATTTAAGTTGCTCTATAAAAATCTGATTGGCCTGACATGGGGACAATCACATAAAAGCTTTTGTTAAATTCTCCTTTTGATATGGTAAATACAAACGAGAGAAAAACCCTGCCCTCTAAACTGCGCCCTTCCACACTGGCATTTTCCAGCATACCATCATGGACTCAGTTTCACACGGGATGGGATGTCTCCTCAACTCGACCGAACGCCTTGAAGGCTGAGCCTCTATGCCCAAACAAGCCAAACATCTGAATCACTCAGCAACTGTGTCCCTTTTGAGGTTTTAATTCAGATTCCTGGCCTTAGCCCGTAACTGCTGGATGTGGTGCTCCGTAATCTGTGTTTTTAAAACAAGCTCCTTGGGGGATTCTGCGAGAGCCAGTACAAGAGTGGCATCAGAGAATCTTATATCATCACAATGTCCCACTTAGAATAAAAAGAAATCTTAATCTCAATAAAAGAGAAGACAGGGGAAGTCTCTGAGTTTTAAAGAACTGACCCAAAGGCCACATATGAAAGGGGTAAGATGTACTAACGCAGTATAAAACAAGATGTCGAGGCGCCTGGGTGGCTCAGTCGGTTGAGTGTCCGACCCTTGATATTAGCTCAGGTCATGATCCCGGGGTTGTGGGATCAAGTCTCACATCGGGCTGCACACTGAGCATGGAGACTGCTTAGGATTCTCTCTCTCTCACCCCCTCTGCCCCTCCCCGACTCACGTGCTCTCTCTCTTAAAAAAAGGGAAGAAAGAAAAAACTGGTGCCTAGGTGGCTCAGTCTGTTCAGTGCCCACCTTCGGCTCATGTAATGATCTCATGGTTCTTGGGTTTGAGACCCGCACCAGGCTCTGCACTGACAACGTGGAGCATGCTTGGGATTCTCTCTCTCTCCTTTTCTTTCTGCCCCTCCCCCACTCAGGGGCGCACTCACGTGTGTGCACACAAGCACACTCTCTCGAAATAAATAAACTTAAAAAATTTTTAAAAATACATAAACAAAACAAAACAAAACACGGTGCTATGTTAGAAACAGCAGCATTCTACCCTGGTGACATAAGCCTGGAGACTGAAGACAGGGAAAGCACATAACATTACCATGAGGTATTGGGACACAGTTCTGGAGGGTGTTGCAATAATAGGGCAAAACAATAAAGACTCCAGAGTCATAATGATAAGTCTAATCGGTGAATGGCTAGATTATATATTGTATTATTAGTTTAAAGAGACAAAGATTTCTTTTTTTGAAGGTTTCAACTGAAAAGAGAGGAAAATAAAACGAATTTCTGGTGCTCAATGAAAAAAAATTTAGTTAGAAAATTCACTTACTTAGAAGCGGCCTGAGGTGATCTCTGAAAATGGTTCGCTATTCACTTGACCCGGAAAACCCGACAAAATCATGCAAATCAAGAGGTTCAAATCTTCGTGTTCACTTTAAGAACACACGGGAAACTGCCCAGGCCATCAAGGGTATGCATATCCGAAAAGCCACCAAGTATCTGAAAGATGTCACTTTGCAGAAGCAATGTGTGCCATTCCGACGCTACAATGGTGGAGTTGGTAGGTGTGCCCAGGCCAAACAGTGGGGCTGGACACAGGGTCGGTGGCCCAAAAAGAGTGCCGAATTTTTACTGCACATGCTTAAAAATGCAGAGAGTAATGCTGAACTTAAGGGTTTAGATGTAGATTCTCTGGTCATTGAGCACATCCAGGTGAACAAAGCCCCCAAAATGCGGCGTAGAACTTACAGGGCTCATGGTCGGATTAACCCATACATGAGCTCTCCCTGCCACATTGAGATGATCCTTACTGAAAAAGAGCAGATTGTTCCTAAACCAGAAGAGGAGGTTGCACAAAAGAAAAAGATATCCCAGAAGAAACTGAAGAAACAAAAACTTATGGCCCAGGAGTAAATTCTGCATGAAATACATGCAAATAAAAGTAAAAACAGAAAAAAAAAAAAAAAAAAAAAAAAAGAAAATTCACTTACTTCAATTACTTCGTTCTCTAAATATCACAATTAAATTTAAAAATTTAAATAAAAATTAAATCATCTATCCTTTATACTTTCTGCAAGGCCTAACATAGTGTATGGCCTCTCGCTAAATCCCTGGTTAAACCACATTTTAGAAGCAGCTTATTCCTATCATCATAACCACTTCCCTTTACAGAAGAACACGTTTCGAGCTCTTGCTTTCCATCTCACTATTCCATTCTTCACTGTGGGGTTTCATTCAAATAAGAGTATATGTAAGAATGGGCCAGTGAAGTTCACGCAAGGTACCAGGGGGCTGGCTATCAGTGCCCGGGTCTGCCACAGCGGACGGTAAACCCATGGACGCTGTCTATGCCTAGGGTTTCTGCAACTCTAAAACGCAGCCCCTGCACCAGACGACCTCCAGGCCAATGACTCTTCTTACCTGGCCTGCTGCCTGCAAGTGCTGGGCCGTGCTGGACGTGAGGATGACCTGGCACAAGCGGAGAGCCGGGAGCAGAATCTGCCGGTAGCGGTCCACGGGGGCAGGGATGAAAACTGGCGGGTCTCTCATGCCAAACATGCTTCATTCATTTCCACCCAACAAGGAGAGAGCGACAGTCCGAGAGTTAAGGGACGCTAACAGTTCCTGCCCATCTCCAGGGCAAACAATCACAGGTGCCTGATTAAGATGCGAAGCTACTAATGAGAATTCTCCATCTCATATAGACAGTAAAAACGGAGTTATTTCAATTATGAAAAAACTCAGTAAAGAAAATCTGCATAATTTGAAGACAATGCTTGGAATTTCCTAAACATATTTATTCTACTCTGAAAGCTCCCTTGGGCCATAGAAACTATAAGCAAGAAACAAATAAAAACAAGTTATTTTCCCCCAAGTTTCCCCCTCCTATACCCACAGCCAAAAATGAATCTACTTTGCCCATTAGATTTAAAAAATCAAGACTTTAAAAAGTTAAAACGAAGTTGTAAAATCACTTAAAAAAAATTTTTTTTTAATGTTTATTCATTTTGAAGGAGAGACAGAGCATGAGCAAGGGGAAGGAGAGGGAGAAGGAGAGGGAGAGGGAGAGGGAGAGGGAGAGGGAGAGCGAGAGCGAGAGCGAGCAAGCGAGAGACACACACACACACACACACACACACACACACACACACACACACAATCTGAAGTAGGCTCCAGACTCTGATGGGGGCTCAAACTCATGAACCATATGTTCATGACCTGAGCTGAAGTCAGATGCTTAACCGACTGAGCCACCCAGGTGCCCCTAATATCACTGAACTTTTAAGATTAGGTACTAATAAAATATTATTCATTATAAATATTTAAATTTTTAGACAAAAGAAAATGGTTGCCGAATGAAGAGAATGGACACAAAACACAGAAATAAATAAGAGAAAAGCTTTGCACACACAAGTGATTATATGCCAAGACCCAAGGAATGTAATTAACTCAATCCTCTTTACCTAAGGAGAAATAATAGCTGTCATGTTTAAAACTTCAGAAAACAAAACAACAAAAAAAACCCTACATTTCTTTTCTGGAGGTAAAACAGTTCTATAGTTAATCCTAGAAAAACTCAAATATTCAATTTGGCAATGGGCTTATGAAGAAAATTAGTAAAACAGTGTTATTTACTTCCAAGAGGATAGGCTAACAATGCTGCAGCCAGTAGACAAAAATGAAGAACAAAAACAAAAACAAAAAAACCCAAAACCCATATTCAAACTGAACCAAGAAATCTGTTAAGAAGCTTGAAACTTAAAATAATTTGACTAAAAGCTTTCAAATGTACAAGCAGGTGGCAAAACGCTACAAAAAGAAAAATATAAAATACTATTCAAGTCATCAGGAATAAGAAATCCACAACAAATTATAATTTCACTATAATACTTTAAAGGACCAGTATAACTAAAAATATATATTCTATTGAACAGAACACTAAAGTTGGGAAGAAAACCATTTACTAACAAAATGCTCTCCTATTTCCCTATTACTGCTCTCAAATGGAAAGCATTAGGTCCCTCCTACTCTTACCCTTATTAGCAACTTCCATTTACTAGTAAAAGGCAGGGATGTAGGACCAAAATTTAAGTTATCAAGGTGAAAGAGTACTGCTCAAACAGAATGATAAACCAACGGCGAAGATTTCGTTTGGAACTTCTTTTTCCTCACTAATCCTTTACAATGAAGGAACAGTACAGAAACAATACCGGCGTATACGGACACTTACCCCTGCGGGTCCATCTCTGGGCGCATGTCATAGACCTGGCACTGCGCCAGTCGCACTATCACCCCGGACCTCAGCAGCTCTAAAGCGCCCTGCTGTATCTTGGCCACTCTTGTAAGAAATGCCTAAGAAGTTACAAAAGGAAAAGCATCAATACAGAAATCATATCCAAGGGCCTCAGATCAAAATGAGACTCTCTCACAGCATAGTTCTGATCTCTCATCATACTGAAGAGAAATTCTGAGCTAGCTCTGCAGGGCACATGATACACGGGATTCTCCGAGGATTAAATACAGCATATCTGAGGTGGCACAGCACAGTGCCTTGCAAGAAACAGTATTCAACTCAACTGTAGTTTTACTTATCGTCATGTGGGCATATGGCGGGGGGGGGGGGGGGGGGGGGGGGAGATGGTTTTGCTCATAGCTGTATCTCTAGCACCTACTGCCACACCTGGCATATAACAGGTATTTAATAAACACTTGTTGAATAAAGAAACGAGGGGGGAGTTAATAACGGGTCTAAGACTTTAGTGCTTCCATTATTGTGACTCTGTAGTATTCTCAACAAATCTGAAGGAAAGGAAATGATGCATTATATATGGTATTGAAAATCTCGTGTTTAAACCAGAACCAGCACAGCTACGTTGGAATGTTCCACAGGCAGCTAATACAGTCTGAATTCTGTGGCGAAGAGACAATTTTGCTTACTGCTCTCCTCAGAGCACTCAGCGTCCCATTATTCCCCATCATCAGCAACCTGAATGAGGAGCAAGCAGTTCCATTACCCGGCTAACCCTCTCGGGATCACTTCAACTCATCTTTGGCATGCTTCGAAGTTACATTTCTAACACATGTTCCAAATTTAAAACTCTTTGAAATGATTATAGCTTACATGACAGAAATACTAAAAATGTCGGCCACATTCACATTCTTTAATACATCTATTGATCTAAGAGGAAGTGAGCGGTTGATCTAACTTCAAATGAATACAAAGTCTTACCATTTTGGATTCGTAAGTATAAAGGGCTTTTAAGAGGGGAGGTTGTGGCGTTAATAAGCTCTGCAAAGTATGGTCATCTTCTACCAAGCTGTCCACGAGCACCTTCAAGTAGCCACTGTTAGAAAGATACAAGAGCCACTGCTGCTGTTTATCTACAGAGACGATCCGATCAAGTAGAGCCAGTGCCAGCATCTGAAGAACAAATCAAAGCCCAAAACATGGAGATGGCCACCAAAACCAAGGACAGAAACTCCCTTGATATGAAAATATTTACAGCTTTTCTTACAAGGGAAATGGTAGCTTGCAATTACATTTTATTTTGTTGTTTTTTTTTTTATTTTTGAGAAACTTGAAAGCTGTGTATACAGAATTTTGATTTATTAATAAAAGGAGAAAAGAGACTTGTTAAAAATAGCTTTTTCCCCTAATGGTGAAGTATTACATGCACATTACAGGAAACCTAGAAAACATAGAAAAGCATATAGAATATATGTGGCCTGATAAACACTGCTACTCCATTTTGGTCTCTCTCCTCTTCAGTCCTTTTTCTATGCATAACAACACTTAAAATGTTTTGTTTTGAACATCATTAAGAACTTACTACACAGTTTATATTCATCCTATTTCTTAAATTTCTTAAAGGCCTGTTTCCCACCATCTTCAAATACATCTGACCCCTGAACAACACGGGGGTTAGGAGCACAGTTGAAAATCCATGTATAACTTTTTGACTCCCCACAACCTTATAATTACTTATAATTACTTATAATTACTTATAATTACTAAGAGCCTACTGCTGACCAGAAGCCTGGTGGATACATAAATATTGTTGATTAACACATATTTTTTATCTTATATGTATTACATACTGTATTCTTCCAATTAAGTAATCTAGAGAAAAAAAAATGTTCAAAAAAGAGAAAATACATTTACAGTTCTGTACTGTATCTGTCAAAACAAATCTGCACAGTAAGTGGACCCACGCAGTTTAAACCCGTGTTGTTTAAGGATCAGCTGTATATGATTCAAATACTATGAAACTCTTCATTAGCAGGAAGTTATCTTCTCATTGTATTATCACCAGTGTGGTACAGTATTTTAAAGAATTATAAATGCAAATTTCCCTCCACAAAGCGAAGAAAGACATATTCAGTATAAAACCTGTGTACCCAGTATTCTCTTAACCAAAGATCTTTATTAAGCAGCATTTCTACCAGTGTAAGGCTAACCTCACAATCAGCAGAAAGATTATGCTGAGGGAAAATTCTGAACTGAGATTCTGAACAGAAATAAAGAAAACAGATGAATAAATAAAATAGAAATTCCAAATTATAACAAATAAGAAAATTCATTAGGGGCGCCTGGGTGGCTCAGTTGGTTAAAGCATCTGATCTCAGCTCAGGTCATGATCTGGTGGTTTGTGAGTTCGAGCCCCGTGTCGGCTCTGTGCTGACAGCTCAGAGCCTTGAGCCTGTGTTGGATTCTGTGACTCCCTCTCTGTCTGCCCCTCCCCTCTCTTTCTTTCTCTCTCTCTCTCTCTCAAAAAATAAACATTAAAAACAATTCACTAAAATATATTGCAGACAATAATTCTCAATATATAACATGCATTTGCAAAGTTAATTCAGTTTATACCTTAATAAGTCAAAATATTTATTCAATTGTTATACTAAACAGGAGTTACTGTACCCTTCCAATCTCATGGCCATCACAAGCATCTCGACAGACCACTTCCATGAGGGCAGCACCGTAGCTCTCAATGATGGCTATGTTTTCTCGTTGTAATTTACTAAATACATCTTCAGGGGCTGTCAGCCTTTCCCACATGGTTTTCTTGGCTAAAAGGGTTACAACAGAAAATATTTAAAACACCCCAATAAAGAACAGTGTGATGACTGAGCTTCATATAGACTAGACAAGAAAAAAAAATCCCTCCATTATTTCATGTAGTACCCAAGGACCCACCAACAACCAATGGGTCTAGGCAGCTAAACTTCAAAAACACAATGCACACATTGTACACTAAGGTGACAACTGTGTTATGAAAAGGATAAACTCCCTATTCTTAAATAAATCAAATGAACTACTTTTTTTAATGTTATTTTTGTGAGAGTAAATGCACACATGTGCGTGCACATGAGCAGCGGAGGGGCAGAAGGAGGGAGAGAGAGAATCCCAAGCAAGCCCCATGCTCAGTGCAGAGCCTGAGGTGGGGCTCATTCCCATGAACTGTGAGATCATGATCTGAGCCAAAATCAAGAGTCAGACTGACTGAGGCACCCATATGCCCAAAATCAAAATGAATTATAAGACAATAAGAGAACCAATATCCTGTATTTATTCTGCTAATCAAGCTATTTTCATCCTTTATTGGGATCTATGAGAATTTTGACTAAAAAAAGTTAGGTACAAAGTCGACAAAAATCTGCTTCCAAAAAAAATCAGATTTTATTTATATTTTGTAATTGAAATACTTATTAAAAATACTTATTAAAAAAGCATACCCCTTATGAAAATAATTTAAATATACAAAGATAATTAAAGATATAATCATATATTTTACTAAGATTCATGTAAACCTTCTAGAAGAGTTTCAAAAATGTATTACATAAAGCCATAACCTGTATTTCAAACCAATCTTATGACTTTTTACAACTACTACACGGCAACTATTTTTAAATCAGGGAAAAGTTCTCAAGATGAACTGATCAGAACGGAGAGTATAAACGAAGAAGGTTTAATCATGGAAAATAAAAGTAACCCACATTGTGCCTTACGTCCCATTATAATGTTCGCAGAAGGCAAACTTGCAGAGTTTTAATAATATTTTTCCCCCTCAAATATTTTTACCACTACTTTTAATTTTGTTTCAGTCGTACTTATTTTTAATTTCAATAACTGTCAAAGGAGGGTATGGGATTTTTATGTTTCTCAATCACATCACTCCCTCACATCATCTGTCCCCATCTCCTGCTCAATCTCATCTTCCACTCTTTCCCTCTTCCGCTGGCTGCCACCACATGACCCTTTCTGTCCCTCACATTCACCACTTTGGTCTCAGGATCTCTGCACTTTGATCTTTCGGGTTTTTCCTCAGATCTCAGCATGGCTGCCTCGTCTTCATCATTCCAGCCTCTAACATCACTTCTCAGCTACATCCAACACGCCCTACACATACACAGCACAGCACTATCTCATTTTCTGCATAGTACTTATTTACCAGTACATCAGGTTGTGTTACATCTGGATTCTGTCTTGCCCACCACTATTGTCCTGGTATTTAGCACAGTGGCTAGCACAGTAGCGCAATATTAATTACTGACGGACAGGTTAGAGAAAGCTCAGAAATGTGCTCCAGGGATGCCACCAGATGCCCTCAGGATGGGTTTTCAAAAAGCCAGCCTGAGGAGCTATAGCACCTTTTCTGGTTTACACACAGGACCGCTACAAAATTGTCTGAATAAAGGTTGTGAATAAAAGTCTGAAAGCCACTACTTTGTAATTTGTAGTTTTAGCCACAGATTCCAGATTTCAAACTGGCTGAAATGAGGGCAGAGGGCTGCTGGAACATCACTCTCCGGACTCCTCCACACAAACCCTGAGACACTCCGCCAGGAGCCCCTACGGCTTTACACAGAAAACTGAAACCAAGGGTTGCAGAAGACCAGGCTTAGTCGTAAAGAAACAACTTGATCTGCGTTTTCCAACTGTGAACAGATCTCCAAGTTCCACATTTTATTAACAGTACCACCTAGAAATAAGAAAATTCTAAGGCTGCAACTTAATTAGAACTTTCTTTTAAATTTTCATTTTTGGAGGGTAAATTAGTTCATTAGAAACCACCAAATTAGTTTCTTTTACACCAAACTGTTCCTTCTTCCAACATAGCTTATAAATCACTGCCATACAAATTTTTCTAAATACCAACTTCATAGCACTTTTCTCAGTAACTTAACATGGCTATCAACTGCTTAATCCAACTAGCTTTACCACTGCAATTTCATTTGCAAGGTCATTAATATGGTCCTACCCTTTCACTCCATTTTATTTCCCATCAACCGTTATTTTCCACAACCCTTGCTTATAGCAAAGACATCCTCCTTAGTCTTTACTCCCTCCTAAGTTTGGGCCTTGCTTGAAGAGCCCTCCATTTAGTCCTATGTAAATACAACTTCACCTGCAAAGCCCAGTGAAAGTCTTGATTTTTCTTCTTCTCATACCTCTTATAATTTATACTTGGGGTTCAAAAACTAAGGGCTGAGAGCAAAATCTAACCTGTTTTTATAAAGTGTGATGTGACAGAGCCATGGTCACTCAACTGCAGTCTCTGGCTGCCTTCACACTATAAAGGTAGGGGTGAGTAGCTGCAACAGAGAGCATATGACTTGCAAAATCTAAAATATTCACTAACTGGCCTTTACAGAAAAAGTTTGCTGGCATCTAGCCTGTATCACCCAACTTAATGCTTCCTGTTTTATAAATACATATACTGTCATTTATACTAGAATATAATCCTTATGAAAACAAGAACCTAATTAATATTTCCTGCTTTTGGAATAAGTGAAAATAATCAGCCACCAAATGAGATCAGATTTTTATTCATATTGTGAAAAACCGGAAATAATCTAAATGTCCAAAAATGGACAAGGTAAGTGATGGTATACCCATAAGTGACAAAATGCATAGAGCTATTAAAAATATTATTTAACAAAGAAAAAAGCTCATAAAATACTGAGTGAAAAGACAAGGGAGATTTTAAGTCAATATGGCTGGCTATAACAAAAGTTGCAATAGTTATCTTAGCAGGGTAGAATGTGGGACTTCTTCTTAGCTTTGTTTATTAGTATGTTCTAAATTTCCTCATTCAGTATTTATTTTGAAATAAAAAACAAAAGCTAAAAATATTTTTTAAATGACCAATTATTAATTTTTAATCAGGTTCTCAGGTTCTAGGACTTGACTCAGGTTGTAAAGAATAAAAGTGATGAGAAATGTACATCTAAATTCACATCAAGCAAAAGAGCCTGCATTTTACTACACACACCCATAGCTATAGCTGGTATTTTTAAGTCACTTGTTGGAATCAGACTCAAAGAACAGAGTCAAGAGCAGGCAATATGCTCTATATAATCCTTTTAGTCCCACTACTTTATGACTTACAGGTGTATTTATACTATAATGCCAGATCATACTAATGCCTAGACCATAACAATTTTTAATGTCACAATAAGATTATCAAAAAAAATTTTTTTTTAAGTTTATTTATGGGGTGCCTGGATGGCTCAGTTGGTTAAGTGACCAATTCCTGATTTAAACTTAGGTCATGATCTCATGGTTCATGGATTTAAACCCCATGTTTGGCTTCGCACTAATATCACAGTCTGCTTGAGATTCTCTCTCTCTCCCCTTTCTCTCTCTCTCTCTCAAAATAAATAAACTTTTGAGAGAGAGAGAGAGAGAGAGAGAGAGAGAGAGGGAGGGAGGCAGAGAGAGGGAGAGGCAGAATCCCAAGCAGGCTCCATGCTGTCAGTGCAAAGCCCAACTCGAGGCTCGAACTCATGATCTGTGAGATCATGACCTGAACTGAGACCAAGAGTTGGATGCTTAACTGACTGAGCCACCCAGATGCTCTGGTTCTCAAAAATTTAATAATGGCAATAGATTGTCTTTTCTAATCTTCTTTTTAAAAAAAGATGAATAGATATTATGGTTTCACAAAGAACAGGAATATTCTTGCTCAAAGGTCACAAGAGCCCAAAAGAACTATGAGCAGAGAAGAAAATTCCTTATGTTTATGACAATTTCTAATTCTTATAAAGAAAATACAAAACTGAGTATCATTAACTTACCAAATTTAAGGGGAAAAAAGAGCCAATTTAAAGGAAAGAGAACCTATGAAAAAAAGCTCATAATGAAAGTACTTAAAATTGCAACAATTTAATCCATTTTACTGAGATTATACAGAACATTCAAACAGGGCTAAACTTATACGAAAATAAAACTAAGGAAGATGCACTATATCATGGCTCTGATGTGTTAGCATAACTTTCTAAGTTGACTTTATAAATAAACTTTTATTGAAAATAATAATCTCATAAAAATGTGCTGAAAATGTGTATCTTTGTAATTATCTGTATTTAAATGTAAAGTATTTTTATAATACTAAAGCGGAAGAAACAAACGAATAAAGAAATTAAGAATACAGCAACAGGGCTTCATATTAAACATTTACGCTTTGGTCAAACTGTATTTTCTCCCATGGTCACTGGTAGAAATGAGAAAAAATAAAAGATGAAAAGAATAAAAAGAGGGGTGCCTAGGTGGCTCAGTCAGTTAAGCGTCCAACTTCTGCTCAGGTCATGATCTCACGGTTTGTGGATTTTGGCCCAGCGTCGGGCTCTGTGCTGACAGCTCAGAGCCTGGAGCCTGCTTCAGATTCTGTGTCTCCCTCTCTCTCTGCCCCTCTCCCATGCGCACTGTGTCTTTCTCAAAAACTGATAAAAATCAACACTTAAAAAGTTTAAAAAAAAAAACAAAAGGAATACAAAGAGAGATAGGCATGATGTCAACTCTTGTCAACTAACCCCCAGGGATTACATGTGCAAAAAAAAATGTCAGATTTTAACTACACTGTTCTTGACATATATGAATCTTCCAAAGAATTTTACTCAAGAATATATGCTTTTGTTTCTCCCCACATCTGCATTGCCAACTCAAGGTGATGGAGTCCACCTACAGTGATTTTCACAAAGCTAATATATGCTTAAGAGCTAACTGAATTTTCTTTCCCCTAAACTGTGTGCTCATATCCTTTGACCATTTTTTCTACTGGGTTTGATTCGTAGGTGTTCTTTACGTATTAGAAATTAGCCCTTTGTACTATGAGCTACAAATACACTGCTGGTAGGTATTACCTATCAAATTAAAAAGAAATAATTACAAATTACAAAAAGACAACAATAACAAAAAGGATGAAGACGTGAGATGCTATGGCCAGGAAAAGGAACATTCTATTAAAAATAGGGAAAACTGAGCCACCTGGGTGGCTCAGCTGGCTCAGAATCCCACTTCAGCTCAGGTCATGATCTCACGAACTGTGAGTCTGAGCCCCACATCAGCCTCCACCCTGACAGTGAGGAGCCTGCTTGGGATTCTCTCTCTCTCCCTCTCTGACTCTCCCCCATGTGCATGCTATGCTCTCTCTCTCTCTCAAAATAATAAACTTGAGAAAAAAAAATCAAGGAAACTGATTTCTAATATCAGATCTGCCACAGACAAGCAAGTCATTTCATCTCTGTAAGTAGGATTCTTTTTACACAAAACAGGAAAAATAGCTGCCCAGTATCCAGTATACATAGTTATGTTAAAAATAAAGTAAAAGAGGTATGGAAAAATAAGTATGTAGACATTAAAAGTTCAGGTCCTGTTTTAAAATAAAATAGAAAGTAGGTACCATGTCAAAACATGCACATACACATACAAAAGTAGGTATCAATAAATATTTATTAAATTTAGTATTTCTAACTTGAAACTTAAAAACACTAGTGTCTAGGAAATACAGTGCTTTGCTATTTAAAATAAGTCCAAATAGGGCACCTGGGTGGCTCAGTCGTTCAGCATCTGACTTTGGCTCAGGTCATGATCTCACGGTTCATGAGTTCAAATGGCACATCAGGTGAGTTCAAGGCCCTGATTCGGGCAAAACATGAGCCCTGTGTGAGCCCCGCTTCTATCTCTCTCTCCTCCCTTTCTCTCTGTCTCTCTCTGCCCTTGCTCACTTGAGCCTTGCCCCCCCCCCCAAAAATAAGTAAGCAAAATAAGTCAAAATAAGCAGCAATTAAGTGGTAAAAACAAAACAAAACAAAACAAAAGTAATTAAAGGATGAAATTAAAAATACATCATTTGAAAATTAAAAACAAAGGAGAATTTTCTTTTGTGGTCACACCACTTTATTACATCTTGATAGTGACGCCTTATAAAAAGTATGTTGTAGAGCTCTACCTAGTGGTTAAGTAGTGACTTTGCCAATTCCACTAAATCTAACGTAAAAAAATTTTCAGACAAGAGGAAAATGGAGAGGTGTGTTGGAGGGGGAGGAGTAGAGAGTGGAATCCCCATTATCATCTCTTAAGAAAAGCTTCTCTCTGTTTAAAAAGCTTCTCTGAACTATTCTTTTGAATGATCCTAAAAATTTTTGTGCTTTGCTTAAGTGGGTAGGCCATTTCTACAAATACATCATTTGGCTATTATTATCTCCTTAGAAAGACATGTAAAAATATCAGCCAGTAAAGAATAATATGAGATAATCTGGGTCTTACACACAGAGTGGTTTTTAAGAATCTGTGTACAGGGGTGCCTGGGTGGCTCGGTCGGTTAAGTGTCCGACTTCGGCTCAGGTCATGATCTCGCGGTCCGTGAGTTCAAGCCCCGCGTCGGGCTCTGTGCTGACAGCTCGGAGCCTGGAGCCTGTTTCAGATTCTGTGTCTCCCTCTCTCTCTGCCCCTCCCCTGTTCATGCTCTGTCTCTCTCTGTCTCAAAAATAAATAAATGTTAAAAAAAAAAATTTTTTTAAAAAAGAATCTGTGTACAAAATAGCAAATACTCATAAAGGTTCTCAGATGGGTATCGGCAGTCCATTATCAAAAGGTGCTTATGACAAGTTCTTAAATAGCAGGACATTTCTGGTGTAGAGTATTATACATTCATTTGCTGAATGGCTAAAAACATTTTTCATATCTGGAGACCAAAAAGGCCAGATTATTACTCTTAATTAACAATGCTAATTAAGGGTGCCTGGGTGGCTCAGTCAGTTGAGTGTCCAACTTCGGCTCAGGTCATGATCTCATGGTTTGTGAGTTTGAGCCTCGCGACGGGCTCTGTGCTGACAGCTCGGAGCTTGCAGCCTGCTTTGGATTCTGTGGCTCTGTCTCTCTCTGCCCCTCCCCCACCTGTACTCTGTCTCTCAAAAATCAATAAATGTTAAAAAAATTTTTTTAAATGCTAATTTTATTTAGAAAGTGGGATTTATCAATATTTTAAATAGGCATTACCTTTGACCAAGAAATTCTACCTCTTGGAATTTATTCAAGAAAAACTTCACATTAGTACAAAAAGATATAGGTACACTATTGATAAGGGTTTAAACTGGCAGAAAGCCATTTGGTAGGAGCTTTTTTCTTTTTTTTTTCATAGAGCACTCACACAAGTGGGGGAGGGATATAGGGAGAGGGAGCAAAAGAATCTTAAGCGGGCTCCACGCTGAGTGTGAGGCTAGATCTCACAACTGTGAGATCGTGACATGAGCTGAAATCGAGAGTCAGATGCTCAACTGACTGAGCCGCCCAGGCGCCTTTGGTAGAATCTATTAAAATAAAAATGCGCATAGTCTTTCACATGGAAATCTTACCATGAAGCATTCTTCTTGAAAAATACAAAGGCATATAACAGAACGTTTGATGCAGCATATTTGTGACAGTAAAAATTAGAAACAATGGAAGTGTCTATGAATAATGCAAATGGTTAAATAAACATTACTTCCGTATTACAGAACAACGGAGACATCTGAAAAGATTCAACTAGATATGCACCGTGATGCTCTGCAAAGGGGAGAAAGACCTGTACACGCTATGTACAGCAGACCGTTCAGTGGGACCAGAGAAAGAGAGGGAATTAAAAACGCATACAAGCTAAAGTGGTATTTGAGGGTTTTTTTTTTTTACAGTACTCATGTACTATCGTCTTAATTTTAAAAACTACACATTCTTCCTCGACTTCACATAAGTGCTTTCATGATTCCATAAAGACTCATTTTATTACAGCTTTACTTAGCCAAAAGACGGAAAACGGATTTTTTTTTTTTTAACTTAATCTCTACAACAGAATCTCTAAAAATCTCTGAAACAGAAAAGGTTAGAAATCTATCTGGTTCTACCTGCTTCTAATGTGTCTGGTTCATCTGGTCTCTGGGCGATCTGTAAGTAATACAACAAAGAGCCGTACAGGTGTGTCCTCACTCGCTGGAATCCGCCACCTAAGGAGATACAGAGTGCAAACCCTGTTTCAAATGAAAGTTAAAACAAACACAAAAGGTGTGATTTGTAAGAAATTTAGATGAAAAAACCTGTCTTCAAAATGAAGTCTAACAGTTTCTTCAATATGATGTGAAGCGAAGAGTCTCCAATAGAAGCAAAACCCACCACCGGGTTCTCTGCTGGAGAAGGTGACGCGAACGAGCTATCGAGCATAAAAGCGTAATGGGTCTCTCCGGGTCCCAAGACTAATGGTTGCTTCTGTTCAGTGCGAACGGCTTGGCTTAGGTGAGCAGTCAAGGTGAACACGGCACCTGCTACCACTGGCATTAACTCCTGCGCTGCTTCATCATCTAGTATCTTAAAGCAGAAAGACAAATCAGCTACCGTCATTAACAGGTTTTATATACCCTGAGCTTTCACCTACCATTAAGAATATAAGAATAGAATGTCATTGATCAAAGAAAATAAAAGCTAATATATAGAAAAATTTAAATATGATACTGGTAACGTGTGTTCTTAACCAGAAGGGATTCCTATCAGGATTCCTTAGAGAGGTCTTTAATGTAAATTCACACAAGTGGTCACCCACCAGAGTGTCCCATTCAGTATGTCTGGGATGGGATCCAACCGTGTATTTTTAAAAAGCTCCCTACATGATTGTGATACCTACTTTGGTTGAGAGCCATTACTGTACAGAAGACTTTCTCAAGGATCGCCTTAACACTGGCAATACACAACTCTATTTATTCCTAACATAAAAGGGGAAAAAAAGGATGGTGGGAAACTGTGTTTTTAAGTAGTATATAAAGATCTGTTCAGCAATACGGGAAGTAATTAGGAAGTAAGGAAGTTCAGGAAGCAATTTAGGAAGTACGTTACCTTATCATGCACATCTTGTAAGATATCACGGATAATCAGCTGCCGATCCTCTGCCTGAATGAGGTCCTGGGGACAAGCTGTGAGTATAATCTCCACCAGCTGCCTCCATGACTCCAGCACGTGCCGTTTTGCATGAAGACACTGCAGCAGCTTGTTTCTTCCTACCACATACTGAAGTATAGTGCTGATTTCCTAAAGCCACAGAAATTGAATCACAAGGTTAACAAATGGGCAGATAATATCTTTTACCAAAAGGGTCCGATTTTAACTTTATCTTTTTTAGTAATCTCTACACCCAATGTGGGGCTCCAACTCACGTCCCTGAAATCCAGAGTCGCACACTCCATCAACTGAGCCAGCCAGGCACCCCAACAGAGTCCTATTTTTCAAGAGTTATTTATTCTGTCAGTTAACCTGAACACATCTGTAGTATATTTAGGAAACCTTCCACGTGCATGCCAGTCAGCAGAGGTGGTAGGGGTTTTTTAACCCCATTTTCTTTGTAGTATCTACTTACACTTACTCTAGAGCACTGGAATTGCCTAAAACTCAAGTTCAAGGGCATGTCTCCCTGACATATCTTTTATTTCTTTGCTTCTTGCTTTGGCCTAGCCACCTGTGTTTCCATGTGTGTGGTTCTTCTCACCTGACCTCTAACCCACTGCTCCCCACCTGTGATGAAAAACCACTCTCTCTTCCCTCACCGACAGAGAACAAGGGAAGTCTAATACACAATATGGACAGGTTGCAAATCCTAAACTAGCCTAGCAGAAAAAAAAACGTTACTTACTCTGGCATCCAGATATTAACTTCAGTTTAGTTTACAAGTTTTAAAGTCAAAAATGGAAGATTCCATTAAGGTTTAATTTCAAGTAGTTTACTAACTGATGAACTACAAGTCAATTTACAGTTTTGTCTTCTAACTGGCAGTTAAATAGGTAGAAGATTCAAACTAACAAGTTCTCAATAGGGCTTACCTCCATCAGGAGAGGTCTCTGTCCTATGGCTGCCATACCCTGGAGGGCATTTACTTCAGCTACAAGGACTCTATGAAGAAGCTACAGAATTGAGAAAAGAGTGAAAAATCAGACCATTTCAGAATAATAACCTCTAGCAATTACTATAAACTGCCTTAGTGGAAACAGTTTTGGATACCTCTATATATAATCTATAAGTGACTCTGTTCGGTCTCCAGTCAAAAACATTAGGTGTCCCTCACATTACTGAGTGGGACCAAGGAGCCTCTGTGGCAGGTAAGTTAGCGCAAATGCCCTTGGATATCTTCTTCCTATTAGTGAGACCATTAGCAGTTAGCTGGTAGAGAGTAAAACCATTCCATAGCTAGGTGGCATGACTACTATCAGGAAGGTGATGGGGAACCTTTTAAAGAGGTAAAGCTAGTGTCGCCTATTCTGTTTCATTTCCCTGCTGTTAGAAAAGTGAAAACCACAGTCTAATAAACCAATACGCTTATCAGAAAACAACTGCATGGTTCTCTTTTTGTCTGAGGACTCAAAGTCTAAACCACTTGATACTGCACACACTTTAAAACAATCCTTACCTTGACGTTGCAGACTGTCTGTCCCCGTAAATTCTTGTGTTCACAATTAGCAATAACTTGCTCGATCTGGGCCCGATCAAAGAAATCCAACTGCAAAGGCTCAGGGATCTCCTGACTGAAGTCAATCGAGTCAAGAATGCTTAGAATCTTTCGACGTACTAGAAAAAATAGAAAGTGGTTCGATTTTATTTGGGATGGTGAGGAGAAGAGCAAACCGTTGTACTCAGCTCACTCTCAAAGATAGTGCTAGGTTCAATAAAGGGAGTTGAGGGGGTACCTGGGGGGCTCAGTTGGTTAAGCGTCCAACTCTTCATTTTGGCTCAGGTCATGATCTCACGGTAGTGAGATCGAGCCCCGAGTCAGGCTCTGTGCTGAGCATGGAGCCTGCTTGGGATTCGCTCTCTTTCCCTCTCTATCTGTCCTCCCAGCTTACGCTCGCACTTTCTCTCTCAAAACAAATAAATCAACGATGGGGGGGGGGAGAAAGAAAGGATGTTAAGCCCAGAAATGGAAAACTGTGTTGAAATCTAAATGTGATTTTATTTCTAATACATCCATTTGCAAAAACATTTTTTCCCATTCATTCATCCTAGTTATAAAAAAGTTATTTCTGAATGACAACTAATCCTTTCTATAGCTCTTCTATACCAGTTCAGAATTTGCAGATACAGGTGTCATAATTATCTCTTCAAATTTAAGCAATTTAATATATACCCATAAATTTATTATAGATTCAAAGGGTTTTACCTTTTGTAGCAGTGTCAAAGTGAAGGAACCCAGAGACAGACCTATTTTCATCTTCTATTCCTCCTTCACCATCTGTTAGAGCATCAATAATAACAGATCAGGAAAAAGAACAACATACTCATAAAATTTATTTGGAAATAACAAGGTATTTTTTTTTCTAGATCACTGTTGCTAGGTCAGAGAGCCCTCTGCAAATGGATAATTGAAATGCAAAGATGATGAGAACTTACCAACATTCATCTAATTCTTTCTGTCCCCAGGAGATCCACTTCACAATTGTAAAGAGGATAATCAGAACTCCCAAAGAGGCAGGACCCATTCCCACCAATGCGATGATTAGAAAAGCTTATGTTTAATTTGCATGTATAACACACATTAAAATACCTTGGGTCATCCTGGCTCAGTGTGGCAAACTCCACTGAATATTTGAATATAGCAGAACGCGGATGCTTCAAACAATAATCAAATAGCAATTATGGGATGAATTTAAAAATTTTGCGTTTTAAGGAAAAAAATTCTAAAGACGGAAAGAACTTGTTTAGCCTACAATCACATGCTAAGCGCAAGACTGCGGCCCATGCCTTCACAAGGACCGGTCAGCAGCACAAGAAAACAAATGGCAACATGTACACACTCACCTGAGTATGGTCTCACAGGCATGTCGTCCAGTAAGAGATGTAGGAGCCTCTGGGTATGTGACCGCTGACGATTCAGAGAAGTTACCCGTAGTTCTATTGAGGCAGTCTTCATTAGCCATGACATCTGGTTCAGCATAGACATTTCATACTCTGCAAGTTAAATACATGAGTTTAGTTTCCTAGAGTATAATAACAGGATCGTAACAGATCTAAATTCCTTAACTCGTCAGATATTTGCTCACATAAGTAACATACTCCATAATTTATGAAACTTGGCATCATAATAATTTATCACCCTGGAAGAAAATTAAAAAAGCAAAAACAAAAAATAAAAAAAAAAAAAAAAAAAAAAAGCAAAAACAGATGCTAAGAGAAAAAAAATAAGCACGTCCATGTCTATAAAGATGAGCCAAAGCAAATGAAGAACAAAAGAGAATCAATTTTCCATTACCAGGATAATTTCACACTTATCTATAAAATTCTAAGTCTGTCCTACTTTGACATTAACACAGACTTCATACTTAAAAACAAACACTAATTCTCAAATATATAACTTGTAAAAAAAAAAAAACGCCCTAATATGCAGTTTGACTTTTATTTCATAAAACAAATACCCAATGCATAATTTTATGATCTCTCTTAAGATAATCCAGGACATGTGATTTCACATATAATTAGGGTTGGTCTTCACAGCATAGCAGCCGCAGCCCTGCGCTACCCTACGGCTGTGGGCCTCAGAAAGGGCTACAAGGTGACCAAGAGCATGAGAAAGCTGAGGCACAGCCACCAAGGGCACCTCACCAAGCACTCCAAGCTCACACGGGCCATGAACTGAGAGGTGTGTGGCTTCACCCCACAAAAGCAGTGTAGTGTGAGGCTGCTCAAAGTCTCCAAGGGCAGGGGGGCTCTCAAGTTCATCAAGAAAAGGGCAAGGACACGCATCAGCACCAAGAAGAAGAGAAGAACTTAGCACATCCTGGCAGCCGTGAGCGAAGTAGCTGTCACGAAGGACTGAGCCCCTCCCCACTCTGCGCACACTGAAACGTTTCCAGAAACAAAACCAAAAATGAAACCTAAAATCAGGACTGGGAATCACTTATACAAGTTTCTGACTCCACTATTTTTAATATGCCTGATTTAAAGTCCTAAATTCTAACAGTATAAACATAAAACACACCAAATAGTACTACAACCACCACCCCTACCACCACAGTAACAGGCAAAACTCGTTTTTTTTAAAACTAGGTTGATTTTTAAAAGACAGATACAGTAAGAGACAAAGCATTAACTTTTCTTTCTAATTAGGTATAAAGGAGGGTTGCTTAAAAAGCTTATAATATAAACAGATCTTAGAATTAAAAATAAGACATGCTTATTATGAAAATGAAGCGAAAAATGTTTGTCATTAGATAATTCCCAAAGTTCTCTCATTTCATCACTCTAAAACGTGGATTAGAAGCAGATAATTACTAGTAATAAAAATTTATTATGAAATCCGTGAGCTTACACTTCCCAGAACATAAATACAAAAAAAAAAACAAAAAACCTTAAAAAAAACTCCATGGACTGTAACTGTCTAGATATAAATCGAATTCAGAAAATTGTTACAAATTGATCAGAAAGAAAATTATATAAAGTAGAATCCTATAAAGAGAGGCAGCCTGGGATTGCGTTGGTTAGGTCAATAAACTCAGTTATTTCCACTATACTTAGCTTTCTATTTCTCATTTCAAGATCTCAAGTGGTTTCAATACGTACACAAGAAACAAAAGTAAAACAAGACATTTTAATTAAACACCGTCACTCAAAAAATCTAAATTTCCAGAATCTTCTCAGATAAATATTTTCTTATCTCTTCAACACAATTTAAATATTTTATTTGGTAGTATAAGGATCAAATTCCATCCCTGACAAGCTATTTTTAAATAACTTTATGCCAGCAGCTAGAACATGAGGCTTCTCAGTGACAAATTACAAAAGCAACCCAAAATAACGAAAAAAGCAAAGTAACAAAATGAAACGGAATTCCACAAACACTGTAACTGCTACCCTGAATGTTATATAAATAAAATCACATAGACTTCACAAATTAGTTATAACAATATGGGAAAATAATGTCCTACCTTTGTTAGAAAAAGGTAAATGTTGCAACTGTGAAAATAAGAAATCCTGGCTGGTTCTCAAGTACCTCATAGTAGGACCAGATGTATCAGAGCACGCACACAACTGATATATCACCTAAAGAGTTAAAATGAAGTAAAACAAATCCACAAATCATTTCTTTTGTGTTATAAATTTTAAGTTGAAAGGTGAACTTAGATTTACTAAACAGAAGCTAAGACCCATCAATAACTTAAGAAAAATGGATAAACACAGATGCTCACTTATAAGCAATCATTAGCACCCCAACTCAAGAATATAGATTGGAATAGTGCTGATGACATTATTATACAACTCATGTTTAAGTCAACCTCAGTATGTTCATTAATACATATAGTTAATTAAAAAAGTATAGTAAAACAGTTAAGTATTTTAACTATTACTAATAACAAATCACTTGGAAGTAACTTCTAAAAAATTTTTTTAGCGTTTTAATTCACTTTTTGAGAAGCAGAGAGAGACAGAGCACGAGCAGAGGGGCAGAGAGAGAGGAAGACACAGAATCTGAAGCAGGCTCCAGGCTCCATTCTTTTTGATCCGACGCGTAGCAAAGAGTCCAAAGCAGGGCTCGAACCACGAGCCGTGAGATAATGACATGAGCCAACATCGGCCACTTAACTTAATGAGCCAACCAGGCACCCAGGAAATAACTTCTAAAAACCATACTTAATTTAGTTGAACCTTAGGAAGGTAATAAACTTACCAGGATTGAAGTAATCAAAAAAATTACAAAGAAATCCAGATTCAACTAAATAACAAATATAAACTCTAAATTAAATAAAAATTTAACAGAAAATAATAGAATTGGGGATAAAGGCTTGCTTTTGTATAAATATAAGAAATACCTATAACATACATAAAACTCTCCATTAGGTATATGAGTATCATATACCTAAATAGATAAAAAGGCAAAAAACATCTGAGAGGAAGGAAAAAATATATAGCCCACCATCAAAAATTGTCCATCCTTTTTAGTGATAAAAAAATTAAGGGGCACCAGCATGGCTCAGTCCATTAAGTGTTTGACTTTGGCTCAGGTGATTATCTCAGTTTATAGGTTCAAGCCCCTCTTCGGGCTCTCTGCTGTCAGCACAGAACCTGCTTTCGATCCTCTGTCCCTCTCTTTCTCTGCCCCTCCCCTGCTTGCACTCCCTCCCTCTCTTTCTCTCTCAAAAATAAATAAACATTAAAAATAAAAATTAAGGCCTCACTGGCTCAGTCAGTAGGGACTGCAACTCTTAATTTCGGAGTCACATGAGTTTAAGCCCCACATTGGGTATGGATCGTACTTTAAATAAATAAATAAATAAATAAATAAATAAATAAATAAATAAATACTCAGTCAATAAGGCAGGCCTCTTAATGTAAACAGCAAAATTTTTAACTATAAAAAGCAAATCCTGGAGTGCCTGGGAGGCTTAGTTGGTTAAGCATCAACTTCAGCACTTCAGCTCAGGTCACGATCTCACGGTTCACGAGTTCGAGCCCCACATCAGGCTCTCTGCCGTCAGTGAAGAGCCTGCTTCAGATCCTCTGTCCCTGCCCCCCTCTTTCTCTGCCCCCTCCCACTCATGCTGTCTCTCTCAAAAATAAATAAAACATTAAAAAAGCAAATCCTAGTATTTGGCAAAGTGGTAGTGAAAACTTTCATTTGTGAAAGATTTATTTTATAAATACTTATTAGATGCTTTCCATGTAAAAGGAATTTTAAATTCATCTGTTATTGGCTCTACTTAATGCATACTAAAATTGTCAAGATTACTTGCAAATTAAAATCTGAAGTCATGGGGCACCTGGCTATTTAATTATCAGTCGATGAAAATGTCGGGACAGAGGCTTACAGGGTTCTAACCTATGTTTTCTCTGGGAGCAATGGTTCAATATTCGCCAATTCAGTGTTCACTGTCAATTTATAAAACCAGTAATGACAATCAACTGCAAAACCATGTCTGAAATTATATTCTTTTTTTAAATGTTTATTTATGTATTTTGAAAGAAAGAGAGAGAGAGAGAACGAGTGGGAAAGGGGCAGAGAGAGAGCGGGAGAGAGAGAATCCCAAGCAGGCTCTGCACTGTCAGCACATAGCCCGGCATGGGGCTCGAACTCACGAACTGAGATCATGACCTGAGCCAAAACCAAGAGTTGGACACTTAACTGACTGAGCCACCAAGGCACCTCTGGAATTATATTCTTTTTTTTTTTTTTTTTAATTTTTTTTTTTTTAACGTTTATTTATTTTTGAGACAGAGAGAGACAGAGCATGAACAGGGGAGGGGCAGAGAGAGAGGGAGACACAGAATCTGAAACAGGCTCCAGGCTCTGAGCTGTCAGCACAGAGCCCGACACGGGGCTCGAACTCACAGACCGTGAGATCGTGACCTGAGCCGAAGTCGGACGCTTAACCGACCAAGCCACCCAGGCGCCCCTGGAATTATATTCTTAAAATAAACAAAAAACAACAAAAGTAACTAAAGGTGTTTGTTAGAGCAAAGTAAAAACTTGGATATAATGTCAAAGTTCATACAGAGAGGGGGAAAGGACACAAAACTGTCAGTTGAATGTAACTATACAAACAGGTATACACAAGGAAAAAAGGTAAGAACACAAAGTAAAAACTTAAATAGTTCTACTGCAGATGCATGTTGTCTTTCAAATAGCTTTGACATTATTTTTGATACTCTATTAACAAATAAAAATTTGATAAGCTGATAATGAACGTCTTCAAACAAAACAAAATCAGTCAATCGTATCAGATGATCAGTTAAGAAGATACAAGAATAGAGGCTCAAAGATGTGGGACAAGTAATATATTAGGGGAAGGACACAGAAAAGGAGTTCCCAAAGCACTACTAGCCATTTTACAAGCATGTGCCTAAAAACCTCCCTAGTTCCCAAGACCAGGCAAGAAAAAAGTCCATCCTGAGAGGAGAGAGCACAGGTCTAAGCTCGATCTCAACTTCTGCACCCAGAAAGTTGCATACTGCCGGGAGAGGAAGGTATCAGTAAGGTCCAAACTAGTTCCCTTTGCTACAATCAGAGTTATCTAAACTCACAAACTCTTCAAAGTTTGAATTTTTTTTCTGAAGCAGAGTGTAGTATAAACCTATAGGTGAAGGAAGCATCTTTCATGAAAAATGGAGCAGTGCCTCATTAAAATGCAGATTCTGACTCAGCGGCCTGGAGTGGGGCCTGAGATTCTGCTCTAACAAGCTCCCAGGAGTGCTGCTGCTGAGGCTGGACCACGCTTGGAGTAGCAAAGTCACAGAGCATATGTAATAAGCTGGCAGACTGCTGGTACAGACATGCTTCCTTTGGCCAGTACAGTGTATTAAAAACCAAAGAATCTGGCAAACCGGGACCCACATGCTGACATGGTGAAAACTAGCAGTGCACGTGCTTCCCGGTCTGCCAGATCCTCCTCCTCCTCCTCCCTCTCCCAACCTTTTTGTCTTACATCTGGCTTCATTCACTTACTTCACCTGCCTAACTCCTTTAGCCTAGATGATTAAGCTTATCAACTGCTTCTATCTAAATATGTCGAATTCTGTGATGCTGTTAAAATGTACATCAAGTTGATTCCCCCATTAGGGAAGAATTCATTTTGATTCTAGTACTTACAGTGAAGGACTGTCTGGACAGCCAGGAGATAGAAGAAAATAGAAGGGAATTACAAAAAGAGAAACAGGAGAATAAAGAAAAACGTCCAGCTCGCTAGAAGTCAACGATGCCTCTCTTATGGCAATGTAAACCAAGGCGCTACTGAAATTGAGAAATGAGTCGCATCCTATAAAGCCTAGTTCTTAAAACACCAAATGAATGAAACAAGAAATAATCGTAAGTGAACACAAGCAAAGCAGAGGTTCTCATCCTAGTTTAAACAACTGGACTTTCCACCACCCTACATCTAGCTCCAGAGCTGCAGGATTCACATGGTTCTTAAAAAGCGCTTTCGGGGGCGCCTGGGTGGCAGTTAATAGTCAGTTAAGCTAACAGGTAATAGTCAGTTAAGTGCCTAACTCTTGGTTTCGGCTCAGGTCATGATCTCACGGTTCGTAAGTCTGCGCCCCATTTTGGGCTCTGTGCTGGTAGTGAGGAGTGTGCTTGGGATTTTCTCTCTCTCTCTAGGTCTCTGCCCCTCCCACTCTCTCTCTCTCTCTCTCAAAATAAACTTAAAAAAAAAAAAAAAGGTACTTTCACCCACATCTTACATTCTCAGTTAAGCCTCATAACAACCCACTGCACAAACTAAAAAACTCAACAGAAGTTTTGTGACATGCCCAAGGTGATTTAGCTAACTAACTAGCTAAATCACAGAGATGAGAATCAGAGGTCTTCTGACCCAAATCCACTGCTGTCTTCACCAAAAAGAAACAACATGCAACAGAACCACTGGAAACTTTCTACGCTAGCAGGTCAAAATCCACCTCGAATTTTCTCTCATTTTTCAAATCAGCAACACATAGGATCTGTAGATCTATAGGATCTGGGGGTCTCTGTTTTATGGATTTAATCTATATATGAAAGACAAGGCAAGCTACCAGATAAACTCATTTCAACTCAAGTCTTATTGTTATACTTCTGCATATGTGATATATTCAAGCATCTAGTTAAATTTCTTCTACTAAGTGCTATGAAGTGCAGCCTTCTGTATACCTGGTAACATAGCTCAGCGAGTTGAGGAGATTCTCTCACTGCCACTGGACCTGTTCTCCCTTCAGTTCCTTTCTCCAAGATGTTTAAAATGGCATGAAGGCATGTTCGAGGGCAACCTAAGACTCCTACGTGAAACCAAAAAGAAATTCAACTTTTAAATTTCTGCATTAAAACATTAAAATACCTTTAGAAAAGTTAAATTCCATAAACATATGTTCTACTGTAAACACCCTTTCAAATACTGACACCGAAAATTAATAAATGCTCATTTTCCAAGGCTTAATTTGTCCAGACTTTGTCTAAGTCCTAAAGACTGACCTACCACATGACCTCTCACTTTCAGTGAATTATCCCATGAGTCCAGAACTCAATGAATGATCACTTAGCTAAACAAATACGACAAGAAAGAAATGTCCGTGTGTCTTATGGCTGTACCTGGGTCCTGTAGGTTTGTGGTACTGACAGGCTTCTTCAATTCAAAGCCCAACAGGTAGAGAGCAAGATTGGGTGGATTGCGCTCCAGAGAGGTTATGAGAAGATTCAAGATGTGGATTCTTGTTTCCTGACGGATTCCAGCTAGTTTCTTCTCAAGTTCTGATCCTTCGTGTGGAAACCCACAAAACAAAATTGCAAAACAAAACAAAAATCAACATGAGCCACATTTAAATATATATAGCTTGCATTCCAAACCTCCATGTTTTTCTTCAAGTTTACCTCATCAGCCATCACAGTGAGTTCACATTTGTTGAAGAGGTTTCCACAAAACCTTACAGGTTTGTACCAGCAGATTTCCAAACTTCTCTATCATCGCCAATAGACAGTTAACGGTTTTCTTTATATTAAGTATTTATATAAAGTAAAAAATGAATACATTAATATAAGACATACTCTCTCCTAGGGGCGCCTGCATGACTCAGTCGGTTAAGCGTCCGACTTCAGCTCAGGTCATAATCTCACAGTTCGTGAGCCTGAGCCCTGCGTCGGGCTCTGTGCCGACAGCTCAGAGCCTGGAGCCTGCTTTGGATTCTGTTTCTCCCTCTCTCTCTCTGCCCCTCACCCACTCACACTCTGTCTCTGTCTCTCTCTCTCTCAAAAATATACGAACATTTAAAAAATTAAAAGAAAGAAAGAGAGAAAGACATACCCTCTTCTAGACGTACAAATTCTTCTGTGTCTTCACTATCCAGACATTCCACAAATCCAGCCATCAACTTCTGACTTACACTCTGGAGTCATATAAAGATTTGTTAAAAGACAAATTTATAAAGTTCTTTAATAATGTGAGAGAAACTATGATAAATGTGATATACATTCACAAACATTTGTCTCTAAAGAAAAAAGGCAAATCTCTAAAGTATTTAGGTTTCAGTTACACTTTTAATAGGAAACTCAGTACCTGAAATAGTAGTAAGTTAGCTCTCTATAGAAATAATTGAAGAACCAAAATTTTCTTTAAATGTTTATTTATTGTGAGGGAGAGAGAGAGTGCAAGCAAAAATGGGGGAGGGGGAGAGGGGGGAGAGAGAGAGAGAGAGAGAGAGAGAGAGACGGAGGGAGGGAGAGAGAGAGAATCCCAACACAGGGCTCGATGTCACAGGCGTGAGATCATGACCTGAGCTGAAATCAAGAGTCAGATGCTTAACCAACTGAGCCACTCAGGTGCCCCAAGAAACAAAATTTTTAACACTTTCTCGGTTTCAAAACTTGCTTCCCCAATTTTCTTTCCCAAAGAATCAAATCAGTTTTAAAAAAAAAAAAATACATTAAATTGCCATCTCATGACCTCTTCATTTATATACCCAATGGTATGGGATCTTAACTAAAATAAAATATAAAATTCTCATCTTCTCTCTTTACAAATGTTTTGCCTGTCACCAGTTTTATGTTTCTGGGCTGAGAGATTAGATACTACTTACTGTCCTCGAAGAATATAGCAGGATGTTAAAACTGGTCATAATAATTCATACTCAAATGTATATGAGTGAGGAGCACCTTGACTGACTCGGTTAAGCATGCAACTTCAGCTCAGGTCATGATCTCACGGTTTGTGAGTTCGAGCCCCGCGTCGGGCTCTGTGCTGATAGCTCACAGCCTAGAGCCTGCTTCGGATTCTGTGTCTCCCTTTCTCTCTGCCCCTCCCCTGCTCATGCTCTGTCTCTGTCAAAAATAAATAAACATTAAAAACATTTTTTTAATATGAGTGAGCTGAGAACCTCACCTACTACGTCCCCTATCATGTAGTTTTCAAGAACCTCATCCAAAGGCCAGATTAGACATCAATATTTTACTATAAACAGTGGTTCTCAACCTGGGTGGTACTGACACTCCAGATGGCACTTTGGGAAATATGTGACACCAGGGGCACCTGGGTAGCTCAGTGGGTTAAGTGCCCAACTCTTGATTTCAGCTCGGGTCACAATCTCATGGTTTGAGTTCAAGCCCCATATTGGGCTCTGTGCTGACAGAGCAGAGCCTGCTTGGGATTCTCTCTCTCTGCCCCTCCCCTGCTCATACACTTTCTCAAAATAAATAAATAAACTCAAAAAAAGACAAAAAGAAATATGTGAGAGCCTTCTGAGTTGTCACAACCAGAGTTTACTACTGACAGACAGTGTTAGGGGACTAGGGATGCTAAGAGTCTTGCAATATGAGCAAGAGTGACACACAAAATGAAGATCTGTCCCATCCAAAATGCCAGAGTAGTCCCTGTTTTAAAACACTGCGAAGGAGGACACAACAAAATATAACTAGCTACAAGCAGTGGTTTCTAACATGAAGATACAATGGGACAAACGCCTACAAAGAGGGAAAAAAAGCAGCAGATTCCCCAATAGTAGCTATTCAGCGAGCTATTCGGAATAGAAAGGGACTATAAATTGGATTAAATGAACATCTGAAAACTGTCTATAGTGCAATAGCCAATGAAGTGACACAAATGTAAGTCACCAGAAAGCCACAGAAGTAGACAACTCAACAGTGAGAAACACTGAGAATTGCAGAGGCTCCCTCAGATTGTACCCAACTGACAGAGGGAGAAACAACAGATGCAAAATACAAGCAGAAGCTGCACTTACAAACCTTATCACTTCAACTCCTCTATTAGAGGAGCAACAGTCCCGCTACGCCCTCCTGTCCACGCACGACAGCACAGACAGCACAATCACACACTACAGCCTGTGCACTGTCACTGCGGATAGCGACATCCGCAAACACGAATCACAGCCCAGTTGATGAACAGGTTTCACCGTCATACATAAATCTACTTACTCTCACAAAATTTTTTCATAAACAAGAATATGATTCCTCTAATAGACAACTGTGACTTCCATACGTACTCAGAATGACCCATAAGAAGTAACAACATGGGGTGTCTGTGGCTCGGTCGGTGAAGCATCCGACTTCAGCTCAGGTCGTATCTCACAGTTTGTGAGTTTGGGCTCCGCATCAGGCTCTCTGCTGTCAGCATGGAGCCTGCTTCAGATCCTCTGTCCCCATCTCTCTCTGTTTCCTCCCTCTCCCTCTCTCTCTCTCAAAAAATAAATAAACATTAAGAAATAACAAGAACATCAGTTACCTGGTCATGTGTGAAATCTCCAACCAATTTTATCTGAATATTGGAGTTACAAGAGATACAGCAGAGGATCTTGGCACTTTCAAAAGCCAATTCGGGATTAGTATTGCCATGATATAGGTATCTTTAAAACAAGAAAACATTTGAGGAAAAATGTGACACAACTTTTGGCTTTTAAAACACTCTTCTCAACAAAGAACATATAGAATCAGGGTCGTAGAGCACTCTTGGGTAAATTAGACAATGACTTCCATTCTAACTAGATACAGTCTATTACGGGTTGAACTGCATTCCTCCAAAATTCAATCGCCGATATCTGAACCCAAAGTGAACTTTTGGAAACAGGGTCTTTGTAGACACAGTCAGTCAAGTTAACGTGAAGTCATTAGGGAAAACCCTGGTCCAACGACTGCTGTCCTTATTAAAAGGGGGAATTTGGAATAGACACGCACACAAGGAGAACGCCATGTGAAACTGAAGACAGTAATCAGGGTGCTGTCTCTGTAAGTCACAAAACAAACAGTGCCAAGCAAGCCACTGGAAGCTAGGACATATACAGTGAGAAGTTTGCTCCCTAGCCTTGTCCTCCGAACACCCAGTCTCCCTACAGGAGACAAATAGTACCAAAGTAATGTCATTTTATACTTAGAAATGTTTAGGAACAGAATCCATTAAGGAAGAAGAAAAAGAAATTGTAAAGGTCAGAGAAATTAAAATCAAAGGGGCTAAGGAAGGTAAGAACAAAATGAGCCCCACTTACCCCACTCGCCAAGTAATGAATGAGAGATCTGATCAGATTTGGAAATCAAAGGTAGAATGCCCACGTGATTTTATTTAGACATTTTTCTACCTACAAATGTAACTTACCTGGCAATATTCACCACATTATCAGCCTTCTTAGTTCTGGGATTGATTCCCTGTAATAGCTGTTCTAAAGGAGAGACTATTAGAGCTAGCTGACTCTCTCTTAGAAGATCCATAAAGAGATTTTCCTTTTGCAGAGTAAGATTGAGAAGGGCAAGGCAGTGCTGCACTGCTTTCTCCAGATGTTTCTTCCCTGAAAAAAATACAAAGAAAATTAGAAAGTTCTACATGAATCTTAAAAACATATAGTTCTTAGGAAAACAAGCTAAAGGACAAATTCTGGACTCAAAAAGCCCTCAGAAGATCACTTACAGCAGCAACTTCATAAAACTGTTCACTCGAGCAATTCACAGTAATTTGGTAACTCAGGATTCTTTGTATGCAATGGCCTCTCGTCATTTTCCCTGATCTCTTCCTTGATTATTTAAAGCAATGGTTCTCGGATGGGGGTGATTTAGGCCCCAGAAGACACCTGGCAAGGTCTGGAGATACTTTTGGTTGTCACAACTGGGAAAGCACTACAAGGATCTAGTGAGTAGAGCCTACAAAGCACAGGACGGCCCCCACAACAAAGATTTTTATCTTTGAATGTCAGTGTGAATGGTGCCAAGACCTAGTAAGCGATTTAGAGTGATACATGCTCATTGCAGAAAACGTGCAAATAAAGAAATTGAGAATTTGAACAAGGATCACCCATAAACCCACCATTCAAATTTAAAATACATGGGCTCTAGAGCCAAACTGCCTAAATTCAAATCACAGCCCTAAAACTTGCTGCAGATAAAGATGCAAAACCTCTCTCTTGCACAATTTCCTTATTTACAAACTGGAAGTAATAACATCTACCACAAAGGGCTTTTGTACAGATTAAATGTGTTAAATGTGCTCTTAACAGCACCAAGTACATACGAAGCACTCAATAAACCATGATAATTAGCAGTAATAATGATATTAAGTGAAATTTATCAAACACTATGTATCAGGCATGATAGTAAGTGCCTTGACAAATACCATACGGACAAGAAACAAAAAGTACATTAGATTTAAATGTAAGCACATTAGAGACATCAAAGTGAAAGAAAGATCATTATAATTACCTATAAAAGACCATGCAATGAAACACAGTTCTACTGACAGTCTCTGTACCTTACTCTTTCACTTTTAATATACTTCGCTTGTATGACTCACTGAAACCACCACTGTGGATACAGAGAATCTTACAGTGAAAAAGGACTTCAAAAATCATCTCTTTCAAACCTCCATTTATAAAAAAAGAAAATATCAAAACTGTTTTCAAGACGTTAAGACATTCAGGCACACACCAGGGAAAGGGGCATAGGTATCCAGCTGCTTAACGCCTTCCTCCAGCAAACTAAGAGCAAGCTCCAACGTTGGTGACTCATTCAGAAGATGATACATCAGACTAAATCCTGGTGGTTTGTAGGCTATGATTTCTTCTCCTAAATAGAACGTAACACAGTCCAGGAGATGGTCAGTTAGTATTTTTGTCATACCCTTGATTTATATGAAATATATGAGACTTGTAAATTAAACGGCATCTAAACGGGCTACTTTCAATTTAGAGACAATGGCATAAACTGTACACAGTGGTAATTCCCAAAGGGCTGATTTGCTCATAGTAGTTAGTTACCTATGTTAACTCCTTAAAGGATCTATAAGGAGGTGTTCTTTCTTTCATTCAGCAAAATTTTACTTTATTTTCTCTTGCTCAGAACAATTAAAATAACTAAAACAATGTAACAAAAAAAGATTATATCCCAACTTAATTCATTAACTTAGAAATAATCTGTATCTTATATATATAAGTTATAAATAGCTTTATCAATAGTTGACAGCATACTTGGAAGTGATAAATTACCTTGTAATTCCACAAACTGGTCTACAAAATCTTCAAGTTGAGGCTCATAATCTCTGAGCAATTTATAAAACACTTCCAAAACAACCTCAGCAACTTCCCACTATAGAAAGAGACAAATATTACAGTAATAATAAAACAGTCCAAGGTGATGGCCTTATTAAGCTTTTCATTCCTCCCACTTTTCTCCAGAACGTGACTGAAGTCCCTTCTCCAAAGTGTCAAATATTTCATATTTTCTCTAAAATTCTCAGGTTGTAAAGGGGCCGAGAAATCATCTAACCGCCCTTATATCACAAAGAAAGCTAATGAAGCTCAGAGCATGAATAACTTCCCCAAACCATAAAGCTTGGTAGCAAACATGCTGGAAATTAAGCCCTGGACTTCTATTCCCAGACCAGTATTCTATTTTATATGACTCTAGCCAAACAAGTTAAGAAGACTCAAGGGGCGCTTGCCCCTAATGGATCCATTAATATCTTTTTGTTAAAAACAGTTTTTTAAGGGGCACCTGGGTGGCTCAGTTGGTTAAGTATCCAGCTTTGGCTCGGGTCAAGATCTCATGGTCTGTGAGTTCGAGCTCCACATCTGGCTCTGTGCTGACAGCTCAGAGCCTGGAGCCTGCTTCTGATTCTGTGTCTCCCTCTCTCTCTGCCCCTCCCGTGCTTGTGCTCTTTCTCTCTCTCTCTCTCAAAAATAAATGTTAAAAAAAATGATGTTTTTTTAAATTTTTTTTTTCCAACGTTTTTTATTTATTTTTGGGACAGAGAGAGACAGAGCATGAACGGGGGAGGGGCAGAGAGAGAGGGAGACACAGAATCGGAAACAGGCTCCAGGCTCCAAGCCATCAGCCCAGAGCCTGACGCGGGGCTCGAACTCACGGACCGTGAGATCGTGACCTGGCTGAAGTCGGACGCTTAACCGACTGCACCACCCAGGCGCCCCCAAAAAAAATGATTTTTAAAAGCTATATAATGAGGAAAAATATTTATGCCAAAGGAAAAACACGTATAACAGTATAGATGGCAAAATTAAAACTTTGTTCTAAAAACAATTCCACTGCAAAGAATTTATTAAGGCTGAGGCTGGTAACTGCAGTTAGGGTGGTTTTTTAAATTATTATTTTAAAATAATTTCCACTACACATAATTTTATCAAGGCTGAGTCTAGGAATTAGGATTATACAGTGATTTTTTTTATTATTATTTTTAAATTATCCACCTATCTATATTTTCCAAAAACTTCAAGATCATTTATTTAAGTAAAAAAGGCTTATTATCACCACATAATGAATGATTTTCGGATTTATAAATATATGTACTAGCTCTATGTCTATGTTATTTATCTCAATGTAAAGCACTGTTTTTGTGAGAAGCTACTGTTCTAAAATACAGTGACAGAAGTTAAACCTGAAGAAGACTTTCAAGTGAAAAGAATCCATGAAGTTGAGGAAAAATGCCTGAGGGTGAATATGTTGGGGTGGAACTGAAATCAGTGGTAACCAGGGGAAACAGCAGCACTGGAAGGGTCCAGATGCATGAATGAAAAACAGTAACCCCTGGCAAGAACATGGCTGACTCAAGATCTAAACCCTTGGGTCATAATGACCTTTTTAAGAAAAGGCAAATAAGGTACTTGAGACAAGTATGAAAACGTATCGGAGCATTTTGCTGAAGAGGTCACAATTACCAGCATCCATTATTCAGCATCTGAAATGACTTTTATTAACAAGGCATGGCTGCTGTCATTGTTTTCATCCAATAAGGAAATAGATGTTAAAGAGGTAATTTAAGGACTTAAATGTACCCCTCTCCCAGTATTTAACTATGTGAGAAGCAAAAATCATAAAACAACAGACAAAAAATGAGTTTCAGTTATTTGGGACTAAGTATTAGAAACAAACTGTGTCCAATGAAAGGGTAATAATGAATACGTACACCATGCTACATACAAGTAATGATTATGCAATCAATGAAGAGATGGTTTTCAAAGAATCTTTGATGGCATGAAAAAGTGCTCATGATACTGTATTTAGTGGCCAAAAAGAGATACAAACGAATGTTAACTGTCTCAATTTAAGCATATGTGTGTGTGTGTGTGTGTGTGTGTGTACACACATATGGATATACGTATATATGAAGAAGGATACGTTATCCTTCCTTTGGCAACAGGATTATGGATAATATAATTTCTTCTTACATTTTTCTATAGTTTCCTAATTGTCCCAAATTAGCACAAAATTATTTTTATAATCACTAATATAACAACAAATAAACCCAACAGGTTCAAAAACAGCAAATTATAAAGTAGAAATGTCCCTACAAGATACATCCAAGCGTATTCTGCGAGGCAATAAACAATATAATAGACTAAGCGAATTACGTCGCAACCCGAAAGGGTCTCTTCCATAGCTTAGTGGTTATGAGCTTGAATCTGGAATCAGAGTCCTAGGTTCAAATCCTGGTTCTGGACCTTAGGCAAGTTCCTTAACCTTGCTAAGCCTCCATCTGTAAAATGGGAATGTTCATAGTACCTGCCTCACAGTAATAACGGAATTACGTAAGATGATATATACAGTAAGTTCAGTTGCGAGTGTGTCGCAACCAGAGGAAATACGTATGTAAATGTCAGTGCTCCCTCAGCCTCCATCCCTGGCAAACATAACTGACAGATCACACACAATACGTCTTCCTATCAAGACAAGGCTCCAAAATCCAGAAGTGCTACTAATCAAGAGAAATTGGTGTGCAAGTTTCAACTTATTTCAATCTCTAAACTAAATCACCTCAATAAAGGATGATATGTTTCCAACTGACAAAGGTGTGACATTTTTGGTTCAATTTTGGTCAAAATTTGTTCAGTTAAGGATCTGAGTAACTATGAATTTGTATCAATTGAATTACCGGTCACTAAAAAGTCAGTGCTTTGGTTTTAGTGCCCAAATTCATTTTTTTTCATGCACATAAACTAATCAGATCACGGACATCTCTGTGTTAAAACTATGAATTTTACTGACTGCCAAAAGCTAAAATGAATTTACAGCATCTCATACCTTTAATAAGAGAAAAAGCAGCAATAAATGAGTAAGGAGAAAATAGGTTTTCTCTGTATATTACCTTTTCAGCTGCTCTCCTGTAAGCTCTTGTGCGGAATCGGAGAAACACAGAATCTCTAAGGAACTGTAAATAAGGGTCAAAGCCAGGGGGCCTCAGGCCAGCACCTAAATTAGAAGGAAACGAGCTCTCCACCAGGGTACTAATAAGCTGGCAAAAGGCCCGAGTCAACGGGTATTCTTCACACCGGGATTCTATTTCATTTAGTTCAACCTTCCAAAAGAAAAAATAAAGAAATTTAGTAATATGAAACCATCAGCTATAAAGTACACAACATTTTGCAGACATTGACTCACTAGTATTGAGCTAGTCATCATAATTATCATCACACCAAAAGATACGTTATCTCACCATTCTTCATTTAGAGGAAAAGACACCACAGTATCATATAAATTGAATTAATCAGATGGAAGAATTTCAAATTCCCATGTATTGTTCCCAGGTGTGAATTAAAAATAGAAATCTTCTATGTTTCTTTATGAAAAAGAGAGGGGGAGTGTAGAGAGAGAAGCAAAGAAACTAAAACAAGTAAATTCTCACTTCAGGTTGACCCAAGTAATCCAATTAAACTGGGTTTAACGCAAACTTGCAGTTTGGGTGGCTGCCGTAGAACATCCTTCCCCAACTCTGAAACCTGAAGTATTTTGGTTCCTTTCAGGAAAAATGTCATGTCCATTGCAACACTGACCAGACAACACTTCAAATGAAAACACATTAAACTTGAAAATTATAAGGAGGGGCACCTGGGTGGCTTGGTCAGTTAAGCGTCCGACTTCGGCTCAGGTCATGATCTCACGGTCTGTGAGTTCAAGCCCCGAGTCGGGCTCTGTGCTGACAGCTCAGAGCCTGGAGCCTGTTTCAGATTCTGTGTCTCCCTCTCTCTCTGCCCCTCCCCTGTTCATGCTCTGTCTCTCTCTGTCTCAAAAATAAATAAACATTTAAAAAAAATTAAAAAAAAAAAATTATAAGGAACCTCACAGGGTATAAGAATACTTTTTGCTAACTTTCATCATGTGAATGTATGAGTAGAGCATTTAAACTCAAAGGAAAACTTTACCTCGATACCAATCGCTTGCCTCTGGCTTGGAACCCTTACGGTCTGCAGTATCTTAAAATAATAAGAATGAGATGTTAGACGCATTCCCTACTCCTCAATGAAAAGCAGTGACTCTGTAATATAAACAGTCATATTCACACCCACAGGTGTGTGTATCTTATGATGCTAATCAGAGAGGACAATTGAGAAGTCTCTGATGGACTTTCATCAGCATCTGTGCAGGGTTCAGGTAGAAGCTCCAATTATCTGGGCTTCAGAAAACTGATGGTTTCTAAGTGCACATGAGATGTATTTTCAGCAAATTTCCTGAGATATTCCAGGAATGAATCTTAAGAGGATTTATGGGACAAAAATCTCACCAGTGTTCAAGACCAGCCCTACTATTAGCACCAGAAAACCAATAATTAAATTTGTCAAGAACAGGTTTGAACAGGTTTCTTATGTGGGCAAAAGTTTTGAGTTTAAGCTGTTCCGACCTGACCTTGCTAGGAACATAGAGCAGTATATGGTATAGTTAATTACGCTTAATGTCATGTTACTTGACATTCTTACAAGTTGAAAATATACTATCAGGCAGCAGCCTTTAAAAAGAAGTCTTGGTCTAAGGATAGAAATGTCTAAACCCACTCATACTGCATTTTCGTTATAAAGGAGCAGTATAAGCACTCAGGACATGAAGTACTGACACACTTTGAAATGCAAAAATGAAGCATTAATACTAAACCAGAAGTGACTCAGCCTCTCGGGACATACCAGCTCCCTTCATTTTGCTCTTGCTAAGTATCATTACATCTTCAGGACACAGGTTAGAAAATAACTAGAATATTTTACTGCTTCAAAACAAAGTTACAATCACCGGCACCTGTATGTTGCAGTGTTTTTTAGACAAACACATATTCCATCTGACCATTTTCCTAGAGTTATTTCTGTAAAGCACATCATTAGTCTCCTTTTTAAATTTAGCATATACATTGAATAACTACGCCTTCACAGAAAAATGCCAATACGCTTTACGTCTAAAGAAAGTTGAAAGAGAGATTCTTCATTCTTCTCGTGTGGGACAGGAGGACACAGACGAAGCAAAAAAGAAAAGCGGATGTTCCCCACATTTAATGAGTACAAATAATGCCTGAGGGCTCTTATCCTCCTGGTCTCAAAGACGAGTTGAGGAATTCTGTCCATTTATTAATTTCTCACAGACACTGCAAAACAAAGTCTTAAGAGAAGAACCCATCTCCAGTAACCTAGTGAAGCTGTCGACTGATCCAAGAGAAAAACCCAAGGTGGTTCGTTTCTGCTGCCATGCTCGGTACTACAGTCGTAACTGTCTAACTGGGAAGGTCACAGTATACTGGGAGTTGCGAACTGGATGCTCTTGCTTCTGCCACAGTATCAAGCCTCACTTTCCAAACTGTAATAAATAAGAGAGCTTGTAATACTACCTGAGTGTATTCCAACGACTGCCAGAGGGAAGCAGCAATTTCAGGAGATTTTCCAAAAGCTGCAAGGGTCTTGAGCAGCTCTGCTTTTAGAACAGGGGGAATGCTGCATTGCAGGAGTCCCAGGATCACCACAACCGGGGTCCACTGAGGATGCTCACAGAGTGCCAGACGAGCGTTTTCACTCTGGGAATTGAACACAAAAAGAACAAGAAGGACTTTCCATTTTTAAAAGCTAAGAAAAATGACCAGCAATAATCTAAATTGCTAGCACTTATACCGAGTATTCAAAGGCCTAATACATACTAAAACAAAGAGAAGCTTATGGCTTATGTGTGAAGTCTATCAGTGGATCATATCAGATTACTGCTCAGTCAATGTAAAGAAGAGGGGAGAAACAGCCTTTTACAATTCCTTTTATAGCTCTAAGCGAGGACAATAATACATACGAGATAAATGGTCGGCCAGGGTCACATAAATCTTAACCTAAGCACTGTCAATCCTGCCTGAAACAATGTAATATATTTTTTACTATATGAATAAATGCCATTTCAATTTTTGAGAAAAAAATGAAGATATATATGGTATCAAATACCACTCCGTTTTAATTCAATAAGAAGTAATTACTATCTTCATGTTTTAATGTTTAATAATGTTAATCCTGGAAAAACTACAAAAACACTATTCCTATCTTCAAGACAGAATGTCTACACAACTTTGCTCTAGGGTATAAGAGAAACAAGTAGAAGAGATTTCTGAGCAGAGAAATTATATAATGAAACTAATGTTTCTTATGAAGACTAATTTGGGGGGCTCCTGGGTGGTCCAGTTGGTTAAGCATCTGACTCTTGATTCTGGCTCAGGTCATGCATGGTCCCCCCGGTTGGTGAGACTGAGTCCTGAGTCAGGCTCTACACTGGCAGCACAGAGCCTACTTGGGATTTTCTCTCTCTCTCTCTCTTTCTCTCTCCCTCTCCCTCTCTTCCCCCCGCCACCCCACCCATCCACTGTTTGCACATGCTCTCTCTCTCTCAACATAAATAAACATTTAAAAAAAATTTAAAGACTAATTTGGCAGTAGCAGGTGAGATGGTTTGGTGTAAGGAGAGAATAAAAGAGTAATTCAGTAAATAACTTTTCTTTTTAATTAAAAATATTCTTGGGGTGCCTGGGTGGGTCAGTCAGTTAAGTGTCACACTTCGGCTCAGGTCATGATCTCATGGTAAGTGAGTTCAAACCCTGTGTCCGCCTCTGTGCTGACGGCTCAGAGCCTGGAGCCTGCTTCAGATTCTGTGTCTCCCTCTCTCTGCCCCTCCCCCCGCTCTCACTCTGTCTCTCTCTCTCTCAAAAATGAATAAACATTAAAAATAATGATAATAAAAAATTTCTTGGGGCAGGGCACCTAGGTAGCTCAGTTGGTTGAGCGTCTGACTCTTGATTTTGGCGCAAGTCATGACCTCATGGTCATGGGATCCAGTACTGCAATGGGCTCGGTGCTGAGCATGGAGCCTGCTTAAGATTTTCTTTCTTTCTTTCTTTCTTTCTTTCTTTCTTTCTTTCTTTCTTTCTTTCTTTCTTTCTTTCTTTCTTTCTTTCTCTCTCTCTCTCTCTCCCCCCCCCCACCCCCCATCCCCTCCCCTGCTCTCTCTCTAACTAAAAATTTTTTAAAGTAAAAATTGAAAAAAAATTCTTGGGGCACCTGCGTGGCTCAGTCGGTTGAATGTCCGACTGTTGATATAGCTCAGGTCAAGAACCTAGGGTCATGGGATTGAGCCCCACATCAGGCTTTGTGCTCAGTGTGGAGCCTGCTTAATATTCTCTCAATGTCTCTGTCTCTATCTCCCCTTCCGCCCCCTCCCCTGCTTGTGCTTTCTGAAATTAAAAAAAAAAAACAAATTTTTTAAAAATATTCTTTACGCATAGATACACACCAACAAATACCTACGCTAGGGAACCTTCTAGAAGGATGTGAATCCAAACACTGATTCTTATTTGCCCTTCTATTTTCTTTCAGGCACATGCCATTTATTATTTTCACCTTAGCTGACGGCAATAAGTAGAGCTACCGTTACATCCTCTGAAGGTAAAGAAGCACAGAGCCTAAAAACAGAATTCTGTGTGCAATACTCATCACTTATAAACTTCAAGCATTTCACAAGCGTCTGGGATCTTCTTAAAATGCCCCCGTGCTAGAAAACAAATAAAATTACACTCTTACATACTGTGGATGATAATTACCCAAGTAATGATGGTGGATGTGAGCTGTAAAAAGGCAATCAGTCCATCCTGCTCCTTCTGGGTGATGCCACGTGAAGGAAGGTGACGATACTGGACACTATCTGCACTTGGAAGATCCTTCCGGAGATGCTCATGGTAGAGCATTAAGGAGTGGAAGAAATGTTCCCAGGAAACAGGACTGCCACCTGTTCCCTGAATATTTTCAACTGTAAAGAAAGACAGCATAAAATTTTCTTTCAAAAATGTCTATGCATTAGCTTGGAAATGGAGGGAGAAAAAAAACTGAAAACAATAAACTGTGCCTTTATCCTAGATAAGCAGAGTATGTTGTCTTGTCTAGAATAAGCAGTGTGTTGAAAACGGGGTAGAATCCATCTGTGAGCTCAATCTCTGGATTAATTTTTCTTCAGGGCTAAGAACAGGTGGTACCCAGGCACATGCAAAGGTAAATTACTTGGATGTCAGTTACCTATTTTATATCCATAAGAGTTCTCTGTGTTGTCCTGTGACTACACGGGGCTCCTTTCCCCAACAGCTAATTCCCAAACGTGAGCTTAAATTCCCACAGAGAGAGATAAGGACAGTCTAGATTTGTAATTTACACTACTCCACTACATACCAAGCACAGGGCAAGATAAGCAGGCCTTGACAGAGTAGTCAAAACACTGGCCTTGGAGCTAGGCAGAGCTCAATTCCAATCATGGGACCTACCAAGCAGATGTTTAATAACTATTTCTTTCTCTTCTCTTTTCCAGTGTTTCAATTTAACCAGACTCAAGTCTGAAAATTAAATGAGGAAATTGGGAGAGGGTTGACAGAGAAACTGTAAGAAGAGAAATTTAGAAAACAAGTACTTATGAATTAAAAAAAATCAAAATCATATGGCAAGGGTATATAGTATGCACTGAATACCAGATGTGTTCTTGGAAGTTTTTATATATCAATTCTGATTTCTTAAACTGAATTGTATTTAACAAAGTCAATGGTAAAACTCCCCAACCTATGAGACCATAATTAAGGCATCACTATGCATAAAGTTCCCAAGGTACTCCTTTCCCATTATCATAAAAATAATTTATACACCTAGTAAAACTTAGTACAAGTAACCAATATTCTTTAACAGGCAGGGGAATAGTGAGTTCAAGAATGTCATGGGGCACCTGGGTGGTTCAGCTGGTTAAGCGTCCGACTCTTAATTTTGGCTCAGGTCATGATCTCACAGTTCGTGAGATTGAGCTCCATGTCAGGCTCCATGCTCACAGCACACAGCCTGCTTGGGAGTCTCTCTCTGACCCTCCCCCGCTCATTCTCTCTCAAAAAACCCAAACAAAACAATGTCACAACAAACTCAGATAACATCCAAGTTTCTCTTACCGTGACTACTACCGTTGACTTTAAGCAAGCTGAAACAGTAGTGGGCGCACTGGGGCCCATTGGCTAATCCTTGGAGCATTTTCAAATAAGGAATGTAAATCGTTGGAGGCAACAGGTCACCCATTTGCCTAACAAACTTTGACAAGACGACCTGAAATAGGGAAAAATCAATAGTTTACATAGCATGGACTAACTAGTGAAGACTACATATGAACTAAAACTAAGTGCACTGATTTAATGCCTCAAAGATAAAATAATTTGGTATTCTACTCATGAAAAATTATTTTTTCAAGATTGCCACTAGCAACTTAATCAATTATAGAATTTTCTGTGAACAAAAAGCACATTTGTTTCAAAACATCTCAATGCCACAGGACATAAGGCTACTCACATTTTAAATATGTAAAACAATCGAAGAAATTTACTCCTCTAAAATAAACCAGCAAAGTCAAATATACTTGGAACCCATGGTTCCTGAATCCCAGTCAAATTTAGTATGAAGACCTAGGAACCTGAAAGAATTTTGGAGGGTAGCCTAAAAATACCGTTTTGTGTTCTGGCTAATACCACATTCCCACATTCCTGTTCTGTAAATCCACTTCTTGGTTTTCCCTTTTATCTTTGCTTATTCCTTAAATCTATTAACAAATAAAAATGCTATTCAGACACTCAGTCTCATTGGTTGGATTTGAGAACTGAAAATGTTACTGGTCTCTAGAAGTTATTGTTAAATCTATTAGAACAGTGATTTTTCTAATGATGGAGAAAATTATCCTTATTTTTAAGAGATAGTCACTTATCCAGTAAAAGGTGAAACGTCATGCTGTCTATAAGTTACTTTCATGTACTCCAGAAAAATAAAAGTAGTAAAAATAACAGCAGTGGATGAAGCAAACGAGGCAAAATGTTAACAGCTGTTAAATTAAGATGTTGGGTGTTCACTATAATTATTCTCTCTTCCATGTTTCAAATATTTCATAATATAAGGATTTTTTTAATCTTCAAAAATTTTAATCACTCCTTCTCCAAGACATTTTTGTAAATGGGGAGAAAAGTGAAACAATAAATGTAACAAATGCAGTAAAAAGAAAAGGTGTGTGATCTCAGCCTCTAGCATAACTAAAAATTATTCAACATGAAAGAATCCAGAATAGGAAATCCCAAAAGATGAAGATCGATACTGCAATCCATCTTATTTGCTACTGTGTATCATACTTTAGTTAATATAGGACAGAAAATGGACTTTTTCCTACATTTTTTACTGATTCATTGTCATCAATTCTAACTTCTCAGCCTTTCCTTTCAGTATCTACACCTATCCTAACCTCCCTAACTTGTTAAGAATGGTGTATAATGGGTTATTGTCATGCCTACTGGGGACAAACTAATAAATAAATACCAGTAACATTCAAGCAAGTGACACATAGAAAGACTAGACACCTTTCTACGATTGGACATGTAGCTAATATGTTACATAAGACTGACTACATAAACTCCAAAATGATCAGAACTTAAATTTAACACTTTCAAATTTCAAAAAGGAAAAAAGTGCAAATTTCTAAAGGTTACACAAGTAGTCATTTGTGTTAACAGCAATTAGGAATTAACATTTCTTCACGGTTCAAGACTCCCACTTACACCAAGGCAGAAAAACAGAAAAACTAAGAGCTTACCTGGCGTTGAGGGGGTCGCTGATGAGCCACCCCAAGGTAAGAACCTATGATAGTGGAAGTCTGAAGAGGCTCTGAGGGACACCAATATTCCAGAGCAAGCTCCAGATTAAAAGGGTTCTTTTTATATAGCTCACCAATCTGCAAAGAATAAGCAGACACTGGGTGAAAATGCCTCTCACTCAAAAATTACCTTGAATTGAAAATTTACATTTTTATGGAACTCAATTATTTAAGATCTTACAGCTGAACTTTCCCAAAGTTAGGGAGTAAATAATGGAAGGAGGGAGAGATGACCATGTATCCAACGTAATGGCTTACCAAGAGCATTAAGTGTTCCAGATCCCTTCTAAGTGAAATGGGAGGTTCATTACCCATCTGCATACTCATGTGAATCATTCGAGCATCTTCATCTGCCCGATTCCTCAACTGTTTTACCTATTAAATGCATTGCATACAGTTTAATAGGGAAATTTATTATATGGGTTAATAATACTGAAAACAGGAAACCAGCCAACTGTCTAAAAGTGATTACACAAAAGAAAACCTGTTATAACATCTATTCCACTTTAATGACATAACAAAATATACTAGGAATTTTAGTATGATATCACCATCCATAATTTATATCTTAAAACTTCAATGCATTTTCCACTACAGAGAAAGTGAGTTTAACAACAGTGTTTCTGAACGGGAACGTTACTACATTTTCGACAGGACATTTCTTCACTGGGCTGCATCATCCTGACCACTGCAGCACAGTTTAGCACCCCTGAGCTACCTCCTGGCTATCAACAACTCCACCACAGATATTATAACAAGCAACACTGGTACCATTCATTTCCCCAGCATGCTCTGAACACTATTATTGCCCTGGCTGAGAACCATTACCTTATAAACATTCATGTGAACTGGGGCGCCTGGGTGGCTCAGTCGGTTGAGCGTCCGACTTCGGCTCAGGTCATGAGCTCACAGCTCTTGAGGTCGAGCCCAGCATCGGGCTCTGTGCTGACAGCTCAGAGCCTGGAGCCTGCTTTGGATTTTGTGTCTCCCTCTCTCTCTGCCCCTCCCCTGCTCATGTTCGCTCTCTCTGTCCCAAAAATAAGTAAACGTTAAATAAAAAAATTTTTTAATAAAATAAAAGGCGGGGGGGGCGCCTGGGTGGCTCAGTCAGTTAAGCGTCCTACTTTGGCTCAGGTCATGATCTCACAGTTCATGGGTTTGAGGCCATTGGGCTCTGGACTGGCAGCTGGGAGCCTGGAGCCTGTTTCAGATTCTGTGTCTCCCTCTCTCTCTGCCCTTTCCCAACTTGTTCTTTCTCTCTATCAAAAATAAATAAACATTAAAAAAAAAAAAAAAAGCTAGACAAACCCACAATTACAGGTGAGGATTTCAACACTCCTCTCTCATTATTTTTTAATATTTACTTATTTTTGAGAGAGAGAGACAGAGCACAAGCAGGGGAGGGGCAGAGAGAGAGGGAGACACAGAATCCAAAGCAGGTTCCAGGCTCCAAGCTGTCAGCAAGAGCCCAACGCAGCGCTTGAACTCACGAGCTAGGAGATCATGAGCTGAGCTGAAGTCAGAAGCCCAACCAACTGAGCCACCCAGGCGCCTCCCTCTCTCATTATTCAATAGAATGAGTATGTGAAATTAGTAAGGACGTCGAAGACTTAAACACTATTAGCAACTTTACCTAACTGGCATTTACGGAATACTCCACATAACAGCAACAGAATATACATTCCTTTCATGTGCACACAGGACATTTTCCAAGTTGACCATATTCTCAAACGTAAAACAAACCTCAGCAAATTTAAGATAACTGAAATCCTATAAAGTATGTTCTCTGACCACAACTAAAATAACCTAGAAACCAGTTGCAGAGAGACACCTAGAAGCTCCCAAATATCTGGAAATTAAACAATGCCACTTTTAAATAACTCATCGATCAAAGAAGCCTCAAGGAAAATTACAATACATATTAAATTGAACAAAAAAGAAAGCAACATATCAAAATTTATGTGACACAGCCTAAAGCAGTAATTAAGAGATAAGTGTTCTAGAGAAACTGAAATGAGAAGCGAAAATTAAACCCAAAGCAAAAGGGAGAAAAAAATAAAGAGCAGAAATCAATGATAGCAAAACAAAGTAAAAGAAAATCAAGGAGGGGCGTCTGGGTGGCTCAAGTGGGTTAAGCGTCCGACCCTTGATTTCAGCTCAGGTCATGATCTCATAGTTTGTGAGTTCGAGCCCCACATTGGGCTCTGTGCTGACAGCACAGGATCCTCTCTCCTTCTCTCTCTGCCCCTCCCTCCCCGTCTCAACAATAAATAATAAAACATTAAAAAAAAAAAAAAAAAAAAAAGAAAAGAAAAGAAAATCAATGAGGCCAAAAGGTGGTTCTTTGGAAAGATCAATAAAATTGATAAGCCTCTAGCCAGGCTAATTAAGAAACAAAAAGATACAAACTATCAAAATTAAGAATAAGAAAGGAAACATCATTACAGAACCTATATACATAAACAGTATAATAAAGGAGTATTAGGAATAACTTTAATGTCAATCAATCTGAACGAAAAGGACAAATTCACTGACAGATACAAACCAGTTTGTTCAAGAAGAGACAGATAACCTAAATACTCCTGTATCAAAAAAAATCTTCCAGTATCCCCAATTGTGTGAATTGTTTACCCTATTCGAACCACTGATTATCTTTCCATAATCAAAGTCGTATCTGGACTACTGATTAGGAAAAACTCTAAGTCTTAAGCTTTCTAAGGCTTCATTTCTACAAATGTAAAATGAAAGGATTAGCAGGCTTCTTCCTATTCCAAAATTCTGTGGTGTTAATCTATCAAGTCCTCCAAGGTTACTGAGGGTTCAGGTTATCTGTTAAAGTATTCCTTGAATGGGGCACCCGGGTGGCACAGTCGGTCAAACATCCAGAGTCTTGATTTCAGCTCAGGTCATGATCTCACAGTTCATGAGACTGAGCCCCATGTCAGGCTTGGGATCCTCTATCTCCCTCTCTCTCTGTCCATCCCCTGCTCATGCATACACGTGCTCCCTCCCTCTCTCTCTCTCAAAATAAATAAACTTAAAAAACGTTCTTCCAAGTATTCCTTGACTATTCTAGTCCTAAGGGAGCTATCCTTAGCCTATATAAATTCATAGTAGTTCACTATCTATACCTCTCCAACTAGATTCTAAATTCTTTGCTGATAACGAATGAGTCTCCTACTTACTGGTCTTCTTCACAACACCTAGAATACATAGCACCTGGCACACAGAAGAAACTCAACAAACACTTAATTCGTTAAATAATGAATAAGCAATGCACTCCTTGTTTGTTGCCATTTGAGGTACCTTTTCCATTTGCCTTATGTGTTTCAGGAGGTATGGTACCAAAACCACACAATATTACAAATGTAGGTACTCTGGGGTGCTTTTTTATGTTTTATTTTATTTATTTATTTTAATATTTGTTAATTTATTTTGAGAAACAGAGAGAGCTCAAGCAGGGGAGGGGCAGAGAGAGAGGGAGACAGAGAATCCCAAGCAGGTTCTGCGCTGCCAGCATGGAGCCCAACATGGGGTTTGAGCCCACGAACTGTGAGATCATGACCTTAGCTGAAGGCAAGAGTCAGACGCTTAACCAAATGAGCCAGCCAGGAGGCCCTGGAGTGCTTTTTAAAATACACACATAAAAAGTGAATTCATAGGGCTTTACTCCCTCATTTACTTCCTGCCCCCACTTTGATGGCTTTCTTGGCACAATACTGCACAAAACACACACACTCTCAAGAAACCATCTGACATGGCTCATAGTTATAGATCATACTGATAGCTTGAATTCTTTATTCAAAAGTAGCCTTTGCATTACTTGTAAGCAAGCAGAAGCCCATTTATACACTAATTAAGAGTCTAAACAATTATCTATAAAACTGGAAATTTTCCACTATGGCTCTTCCAAATCATATGTAAAAATATATCAATAAGGCAAACCTAAGCACTGATCCCTGGGATAGCATGGTATTAATACTTTTCTACCCATAGTGATTTAACTATTACTTTCTCCTTATTAACTATTCTCAGTGTCAAATATATTGTTCTTTTAAGCTTATTCTCAGTTAACAGGTCTTATTTCATTTTCATGAGTTACTAATTCAAAAGCTGTAACACAACTATTGTCAAATTACGGTCTGTAGTAAAATATTTTACTAGTTTCTCAAACATAAAGTTAGCTAATTGATCGGTTCTATTATTTCTTAAAAATCTTCTACTACTTTTTACTCATCCTATATTATTACACATACCTTCATTGGCATGAGTGCAAGGAAATCTGTGATGAGATTATGGATTCTACGAATATAAAATTCCTCCTGATAGAAGTTTTCTGACACCACCACGGATTCAGTGAGAAACAGGAAAACATTGTCAGCAATTGCAAGCTCTGCCATTGCTTCATCTGCTTCTGTGAATTCAGCCAGAGCTAGAAATATATTTTAAAAAACAGCACATGGAGAAAAAGTTATTAAACTAGACTATAGTATTTCATAATATTCTGCTGATATTTCAAAATTCAGGTTATCTTCTCAACCTTCAAGCATGTCTATGTTAAAACTAAGACTGTACCCACCGTAACTGACTCACAAACTCAAAAGAGCTACTGAAAAATTACATTAGAAAACCATGGGGCACCTGGGTGGCTCAGTCAGTTGAGCGTCTGACTTCGGCTCAGGTCATGATCTCGCAGTTTGTAAGTTCAGGCCCCACATCGGGCTCTGTGCTGCCAGCTCAGAGCCTGGAGCCTGGCCTGCTTTAGATTCTGTGTCTCCCTCTCTCTCTGCCCCTCCCCTGCTCATGCTCTGTCTCTGTCTTTCAAAAATGAATAAACACACACAAAAAAAATTTTTTAATAATAAAAAAAAGAAAGAAAGAAAGAAAACCATGTACTCCTATTGACAATAGCCAAAGTATGGAAAGAGCCCAAATGTCCACTGACTCATGAATGGATAAAGAAGATGTAGTGTGTATATATGTATGTGTGCATATATACACACACACACACACACGCACGTTGTATATGCATGTGTGTGTGTGTGTGTGTGTGTATATTTTTAAAACACACACACACACAAACAGAATTATTACTTGGTGATCAAAAAGCATGAAATCTTGCCATTTGCAACAATGTGAATGGAACTAGAGTGTATTATGCTAAGCGAAGTAAGTCACTGAAAGACAAAATACCATGATTTCACTCATATGTGTAGTTTAAAAAACAAAACAGATAATCATAGGGGAAGAGAAGTGAAAATAAGATAAAAAATGAGAGGGAGACAAGCCATAAGAGACTCTTAAAATACAGAGAACAAATGGAGGGTCGCTGGAGGGGGCGTTGGGTCAGGAGATGGGCTAAATGGGTGATAGGGATTAAGGAGGGCACTTGTTGGGATGAGCAATGGGCATTCAAAGTACTAAACTCTATCCCAGAAATCATTACACTATATGTTAACCTGGATTTAAATGATATACCAACCTTGTATTCCTGTAAGAAACAACACTTGTGAGAAAGAAGAAAAGAAGAAAAAGAAAAAGGAAACCATGTGCTCTTCTCAGTAACATGAGTGATAAATAATTTCTTCAGAGATACATGATGTAATTCTGATATAATCAGGGAATTATTATCAAAATATTAACAAACTGATGCTTTAATCTCAATGAAATGAACTAGATCATTCAGAAAAAGTCTTCACAACTAATAAGACCAAAACCTGAACATGACCACCTAAGTAACTCTTCTAATTTGGTACCCAAGTAGCAAAACTTAAAAACTAAACCTTAACCTAAAGACAAACTGGTCTACTTGTAACTTTTTTTAGCTTTTTATTTGAAAAACTTCAAACAGGTATCTATCAATATATAGACCAATATAATGAAAACCACACACCCCATCATCTAGCTTCGATATTATCTATCCATTTACAGTTAAACTTATCTCCTCTAGATCTCCATGCATTTCCAAATTAGATGAAAGCAAATGCCAGACTATTCAATATTTCACTCATAAGTATTTCAGTATACAACTCAAAAAGATTCTTTAAAAACAAAAGAAAAATAAGTGATACATACAAATACCATTATATCTCAATATCATTAAATCTTCAAAAAATTCCTCAGTATCAAATATCCACAAAGTAATCAAATTTACAACCGCCCCATGAATGTTATAAAAGATTTTAGTTTGGATTTTTGCTTTTCGTCTTTTGTGCAATCTGTTTGCTTGAATCAGAATCCAATTAAGATCTACAGATTGCGTTTGAGTGATACCTCTGTAGTGGGCTCCTCCTGTATCTTTTCAATTTTTCCCTTGCCCTTATCTGCAGTAGAAACTAGACTTTTATCCTGTAGTTTCCACAATGGTTTGATATCCATCCCAGTGGTACAGTTAACATATTCCTCTGTCCTCTGTTTATATTAAAAGTTGGCAGTTTGATCTACAGAGACTTTACTTATGTTCAATTTTTTGGTAAAATATGTCATAGGTACCGTTATGTCCTCAAGAAATAGATTGCTATTTACTTCTTTTAAATGTACATATAAATTGCTAGGTAACCTTGTGGTAATCCGGCTTTGGATAAGAACTGCTACATAGTTTATTCTCCTTGAGCATCATACAAATCAAATACATAGTGCGCTACTCAAAGTACATTTTCTTTTTCCTTTTCTTTAAGAAAGAGAGAGTGCGAGCAGGGGAGGGACAGAGAGAGAGAGAGAAGAGAATCTTAAGCAGGTTCTGTGCTGTCGGCACATAGCCTGACGTTGGGGCTCGAACTCACAAAACTGTGAGATCATGACCTGAGCCAAAATCGAGTCAGACACTCAACTGACTGAGCAACCCAGGTATCCCTCAAAGTACCACCAATTTTCATTGCCTTGGAAGGGGTCAGGAACAGATAGAAGCCAAGAGCCTCAACCAGAGGAAAATAATGAGCTTTTATGTTTTATTTTGCATTTTGAAATAAAGCCTACCCATACCATACAAACTCCTTGAGAACAAAATAGTTGTTTTTATTTTGACTAATAATACTTATTAAGATTATAAATTAAATATTAATAATAATTATTAATTACAAACCTTCACTTGAATTCAGAAATACTGGAATTAAAACTGCATGATGATCAATTCAAGAACTATTTCTTGAAGACTATTTAGGTAATAAAGCAGCATTAATATCTGAATTCTAGCACTTTTTAAAAAAAAAATTTTTTTTAATGTTTATTTATTTTTTAGAGAGACAGAGACAGGATGCGAGTGGGTTAGGGGCAGAGAGAGAGAAAGACACAGAATCTGAAGCAGGCTCCAGGCTCCGAGCTGTCAGTACAGAGCCCGACGCGGGGCTCAAACCCACGAGCCGTGAGATCATGACCCGAGCCGAAGTCGGATGCTTAACCGACTGACCCACCCAGGCACCCCTGAATTCTAGCACTTTTTAAAATTCAAATTTCAGAAACTTTTTTAGTTTAAAAATGTTTAATTATAGTACCCCTAATTATCAAACTTATAAAAAAATATGAACATGTAAAACTAAAGAGAAGAAGTAGCCAAAGATTTGGGACTCGAAACTAGGTATGGAATCCTAAGCCTATTCTCATCAATAGCAAACTGTAACACATTCTTCTGTACCCTTCCAGATGAGGGCAAGAGTACAATAAATCACAATATATGAAGTTAAGTACCACATACCCACTTAAAAGTTTAAAGGATAATTTTATGCCAGACAAGTATTAAAATAAGACTTGCAAATGACTAAGAGGTATAGTTCAGAAATAGAAGTTATGCACGAATATGAATGTCTAATTAGCCATGAATTAGCTTTAATATAAAAAATACTTGCCCAGCGCGCCTGGGTGGCTCAGTCGGTTAAGCGCCTGACTTCAGCTCGGGTCATGATCTCGCAGTCGGTGAGTTCGGGCCCCACGTCAGGCTCTGTGCTGACAGCTCACAGCCTGGAGCCTCCTTCGGATTCTGTGTCTCCTTCTCTTTCTGACCCCACCCCTCCATGCTCTGTCTCTGTCTCTATCTCTCTCTCTCAAAAATGAATAAACATTAAAAAAAATTTTTGAAAAAAAATACTTGGCCAAAGAAAGACCCCCTAATACAAAAAAAAAAAAAAAAAAAAAAATATGCCTTCTGCAGTCTCCTTGTGAACAGTAGGACACTAGTGAACAAAACGTTCTAGATTCACATAATTGATAAGATACTAGAATCTGTTGACACTCCACAACTAGAAAACACTGATATGGATAATCAACCTTAATAAAATCTTTCCAGATCTACCATAAAAACAAGTGACAGTTCTTTGGGCTTCAAATTACAACAAAAACATAGTTCTCGTCCTGTGAAACCACTATAGTATGAGAATTACATGAATGTCAACAGCAGAACAGGATATGCTATAGTCGGTCATAGACTATTAAAGTCAGACTTCCACATCCATTCTTAACTGATCCAAATATCTCCTTTCTAATGTATTTTCTTTTAAAATAATACTAGTTTTTAATTTGTGAAAAATTATTTTGTGAAACCAAGGAAGAAAACGTAAAAAAAAGAAATTATAAATTTTAATTTAAAAAATTATTGTGATACTGCCATTTCAAAATTTTACTTTTTTTTTTTTAATGTTTTATTTGTTATTTTTGAGAGAGAGACAAAGTATGAGTGGGGAGGGACAGAGAGGGAGACAGAATCCGAAGCAGGCTCCAGGCTCTGAACTGTCAGCACAGAGCCCGACGCGGGGCTCGAACTCACAAACTGTGAGATCGTGACCTGAGCCAAAGTCGGACACTCAACTGACGGAGCCACCCAGGTGCCCCTCAAAATTTTACACTCTTAAGGGAAAAAAGAAACTAAGAGCATTGTCACTGGTTCCAAGAAAGGGAAACCATATTTCATAAAATTTCTTTTTGGGAGACCAGGACAAAAAAAGTCTGTATTTTACCACATGCCAAAGCTTCATTTAATACAACTCCAGATATCTTCCTATGCTCATGCTTATATGTCAAAGATAACATACCACTCAAGTTGACACGTTCTTTCTCATAAGAGAGTTACCTACAATCAATTTACCTGTCACATCAGGTAGCTGAGATATTCCTCTCAGTGCCAATGCCCAGGCAAGTCGAACCGTGGCCTGCAGCCCAGGCAGTTTCCAAAGCTGTGAGTCTTGAAGGCGGGAGTGAATTGTTGCAATGTATTGTCTTTCTGTCAATAGTGGAAGCTGATGAATCATATCTGAAAACACAAAAATAGACCACTATACCAACAAGTACAGAAATCCTCACTTTTGATACATAGGAATGATGGCTAAAGATCAGGAAATCGGAGTTCAATGAATTATCAAAGAATTATGACTAACCAAAAAATAGTGTTTGTGTTCGACAAACCAAAAAATACACTGTAAAAATTCTATACAAACTAATACTGAAAGAGGCAATTGACAATAATTCTAAATTTTAACTCTTTTTTCACTGGTTTTTTATAAGTATACTATAAAAATTTCTTAAAACAGTTAAAAAGCCACTCAGTTTTTCTGCATATAAATTCTAAAATCAATGCAATTTAAAGATCAAAAAAGATAGAATTTGGGGTGCCTGGCTGGCTCGATCAGTAATGCAGGCAACTCTTGATCTCGGGGTTATGAATTCGAGACCCCTGATGGATGTAGAGATAACTTAAAAGTAAAATCTTTAAAAAAAAAAAAAAAGAATTTTACTACATAAATAAATGCCTACATTAAAATATCAAGCAAAAACAGACCAAAACAAGAATTCAAATTGCAAACAAGCATCGACTGTGATTATAACAAATGAAATTGCTAAATAATAAGTAAGTGATTTTCTATTTACAGTTCATACTCTGGTATTTCAAACAAGCATAGGATTCTGAATAAATGTAAAATGGGAGGTTGTGAAATTGAGCCTTGAGTCAGGCTGCACGGGGGTGTGGAACCTGCTTAAGATTCTCTCTCTCCCTCTTTCTCTGCCCCTCCTCTGCTCTCTCTCTCTCCAAGAAGTCTGGGTGGTTCAGTTGGTTGAGCGTCCGACTTTGGCCCAGGTCATGATCTCACGTTCGTGAGTTCGAGCCCCACATCGGACTGGCTGCTGTCAGCACGGAGCCCGCTTTGGATCCTCTGTTCCCCTCTCTCTCTGCTCTTCCCCCACTTGTAAACTCTCTCTCAAAAACAATAAAAATTTTTTAAAAATCTAAAATGGGAAACACCACTGACACCTAAGACTTTATTTTACTTATTTTCTTGTCCTTCCTTTTGATGTCAGTGGTTCCCAATCTTTAATATTTTTTTTTTTTAACGTTTATTTATTTTTCAGAGAGAGAGACAGAGTGCAAGCAGGGGAGGTGCAGAGAGAGAGGGAGACACAGAATCTGAACCAAGGCTCCAGGCTCTGAGCTTTCAGCACAGAGCCCAACGTGGGGCTCGAACTCACGGACACCAAGATCATGACCTGAGCTGCAGACGGATGCTCAACCGACTGAGCCACCCAGGCGTACCATATTTCTTTTATTTCTTAATGTTTATTTTTGAGAAAGAGAGTGCACGCACAGTGGGAGAGAGGCGGACAGAGGGTCTGAAGCGGGTTCTGTGCTGATAGCGGCTTCAGCGCAGCGAGCTTGATGTGGGGCTCAGACTCTTGGACTGCAAGATCATGACCTGAGCTGAAGTCAGATGCTCAACCTACTGAGCCACCCAGGTGCCCTAGTGGTTCCCAATCTTTAACCAAGAACACATTCTTTAATTTCCTGTAGTTTGAAAGTTTCTGTCTACTATTATACATGCGCTAATAATTCACTTCTCCCATTTATTAATCAAACATATACAGAACGACCAACAAGAAATCACAATTAAAATGAGTCAATCATCAGCATCCTAAATTCATGAAATTACAACCTAATACAAAAACCTTACATCCTAGCCTATGAAACTTTCCAAGCATTTCATTTCGCTGCTGCAAGTACCACTTACAAGGTTCCATGAACACAGCTTGCCCCCACTTAATTCTGTGCTTCATTTCATTCAATACAGGAAATCTGACCAATGCCTTAAGTGGCAGCATTCCTATACGAGCACAGGCACCACTCTTTTTGTGGCGCTCAAAGCACCGTGTGACAATCCGATTGGAGGAAAGGAGTACTTATGCCTTCCATAAGCCTTCCCTAATGTCTAAGGATGGCCACCAAAGATGAGTGGAAAAGGTCTATTCTCCCTACATACCTACCTATTGAAAGATGCCAACAATACGGTCAAAAGTAGACAGGGGATAACTGTTAGAATAACTATAAACACCTGTGACGCTAAGGGCAATAATCTTCCTCTGCAGGAATCATTTTTGAGATCCTCTTTTCTAAGCAGTAATTATGAATAAGGTCACCAAGTAAAAATTTTATATACTTCAGAGACAACATAAATCAAAGATGATATATTACTAAAAATGATAGTTACCCTCCCCTAGAATGTTTTCATGAAAGGTCTGAAATGTGAATAAAATGTAAAGAAACAAGCAATTACGTAAATTACGCATGGAGAACTCATGAACATATATTGCGTAATCTTTATCACTTTCCTATTCCAAAACTGAAAAGGACAATAAAGACATCTAACAGAGCGCAGAATTTTTTAAATGTCATCTTTTATGTAAATACTCAAATATGGATGAACCGCACACACGGGAATAAATACAGGAATAAAATGTACAATTTCTTACGTTAGTTAAAATACTGCCCTTCTTAAATGTTATCTCCATAATTTAATCTCATTTTTAAAAAAGTAAATGTATTAATAGGTATAAAATCCAATACCATCTCGTTCCTCTGTGCTTTGTTCTATAAAACTGATATCAAAGCAGTACAGAAGCGCCATAAGAAGAGCCAGATTCACTGCATCCAATGAACCATTAGCCTCAACTGTCACTTTTTCCAAATGTCCAATAAGAAGCAGAGTGTCATCTTTGCCTAAAGGTGACTGACAAGCCCAGGCAAAAAGGCTTTCTGCCAGAGACTGCCTGCACTCCTTGATAAGATCAGAAACCTAGAAAGAAAAATGTATGATTGTTAGTACACATAAATCACAGTGAAACCCGGTCGTCTTCCAAAAGTGTAAACTACCTTTTCCAAAGCTAAGCAACTAAATAAATCTATCTGAATCCACAAGTGACCCTAACCTGTCACCTCTGGAATTCTAAACAAACCCTACTGTTAATTCCTCATTTTACGTTCCAAGCTCTGTTATGGGATGACCAATTTCTTGAAGAGTTCATTCCAGGAAAAGAGCTACAACAGCATATAAGTGACTAGAAAGAAGTGAAAACAGCTACAAGCCAATTTTGGACACAGATGCCTACACATTTTAACGTACGTTAGCAATTTTCTATGCCCACGTTCTAATTGTTCTAATCGTCATGACTTTTCTGCCCGAGACCTGACATAGACAACCCATGAACAGATCTCAGTGAACCCTTGCCTCTTTTCGATGTTTTTCACTGCCCAAACCTCTCTCCCGCTGTAGCTTCTCAAACTCATTGTTCACATCAATCTGTGACACCAGAGTAAGCACTTTATAAGTCAATCCTTGCTCCATCAGTTCATCTGTAAAGCGTGTTGTCATGGAAACCAGCTCTGGACTGTAACGAAAAGAAATCAATAGAGAAAGTTACAATGAACGGTAATGCATACACTTCTTCACCTTACAGATATAGCAAATGCTGTTGACAATAATGTTACATTACTGGACAAAACAGGATGAATTATAACCCAGCTCTTTTAGTTCTTTCTAGATAACTAGGCATCAATAAACTTCTAAGCATACTTCTTTTTTGTTAACAAAATAAAGCAGCTTTAATCTGTTATTCTTTACAGAATAAGGAAGTATTTATTGCTCGGCTATGTTACATATCTTACTTAAATTATACATACTGGAAGGAGAAATTTACGTTATTTCTAGTAATAAATTAATAAATCTTCAGATAATTTTTAATAAAGCCTTGAAATCCTAAGAAGCAAACAGACCTGAGTTCAAGGGTCCACGTCTTTCCTCGTCTAGACTGTATCAAGGCTTTCAGGGAATTTGCAATGCACCGCTTTCCATCCCAGTATAAAAGAACAGCTACTAGTCCTCTGGTGAGACCAGGAAAATGGGGCTGTTGGTGCTCTCCTAGAAAAGGGAGTTGAGAAACAATTTAGTAAATACACACATGTGTGTTTAGGATGAGACCAAAATGACTATACCAATGTTCAGTTCAAAGAAATCACAGGACCTCGGGGTTCAAGGGGCCCTAAGGGTCCTCTACTTCAAACACCCGTCTACTGTTTTCCTTCTTCCCTAACATCTACAAGAGGCCATCCAACTTGTGCCAGGACACTGGCAGTAACGGAATTCACCATTTCCCAAACGCTCAATCTCACCTTTATCTCTGATTTCTATGTGCTGGGGAACAATCTTTTGGTCTCACTACTGTCCACTGAATCCAATGTTGTTTAATGCCCATTTTACCCTCTTTCACATGAAATCTTTCCAATATTTGGACGTTTCTTCCCCTCAAGTTTTCTCTGAAAATTAACTTTTCCTGTTTCCAGTTCCCTCACCGTTTTAACTGCTCTCTTTTGAGTAATTTCCACTTTGTCTTTTTTAGTTTCAGTTTCATTTCCTAAGATTGTCTTTTCCCCGTAGCACAATCAGTCCACTCTCTCTCGTCCCCAAATTCATTTCACTGCTTCACACTTCTGTGCAGGCCATTTCTTGTGCCTGGATGCCCTTCGTCCTCCTGAATGCACACCTATTCTACTCAACATGTGCCTACTCATATTTCAACACCTACCTTAGGCCGCATGATCTTTATGAAGACTTCTCTGTACACCCTGAGGTCAATTCAATTTAATCTCTTTGCCTCTGGACCATCACTAAATCTTGCATAAACCGGCATTAATGCACCTAATTGTGTCATAATTATTTGTCCCCATGTCTTTCCCAGTTACTAGACTATGAGCTCATTCACACTAGTTGTTTTATTCATGCTTCTCTTCCTGAAGCCTTAACACAGTGCCTGGCCCATGGTAAAAATAAAATAAATGTTAAATCAAAGTTCTGAGTTAAACTAAAAGTCAAGCATATCCAGTTAACATTTCCATCACAGAATGGAAAAACTACCTTCCTCATTCTCAATACCGTACTACTTTTAATGCAGCCTTAGGTCAAAAAGGATTTTGGAAGCCACATGACATCTTTAAACATATGAAACTTTTTCAATTAAAATGCCCATGAGAATGCAAGCTGGTGCAGCCACTCTGGAAAACAGTATGGAGGTTCCTCAAAAAACTAAAAATAGAACTACCCTACGACCCAGCAATTGCACTACTAGGCATTTATCCACGGGATACAGGTGTGCTGTTTCGAAGGGACACATGCACCCCCATGTTTATAGCAGCACTGTCAACAATAGCCAAAGTATGGAAAGAGCCCAAATGTCCATCGATGGATGAATGGATAAAGAAGATGTGGTATATAGATATATGTATATATACAATGGAGTATTACTCGGCAATCAAAAAGAATGAAATCTTGCCATTTGCAACTACGTGCATGGAACTGGGGGGTATTATGCTAAGTGAAATTAGTCAGAGAAAGACAAACATCATATGACTTCACTCATATAAGGACTTTAAGAGACAAAACAGATGAACACAAGGGAAGGGAAACAAAAATAATATAAAAACAGGGAGGGGGACAAAACAGAAGAGACTCATAAATATGGAGAACAAACTGAGGATTACAGGAGGGGTTGTGGGAGAAGGGATGGGCTAAATGGGTAAGGGGCACTAAGGAATCTACTCCTGAAATCACTGTTGCACTATATGCTAACTGATTTGGATGTAAATTTTGAAAAATAAAAAAATTTTAAAAATGCCCACGAGGCTTCTTCACAAGGCTCCTCTGCTATAATGAAAATGAATTGCTTACTTTATGGAAATTTCAACTTTTTCTCTATATAGCAGCCAGAGAAATAATTTCAAATTTTTTCTGGATTATGTAACTCTTCTGCTTAAAGCCCCTGTCAGCAACTTTCCATCGCAATCAATTAGAATAAAATCCAAATAATTTTCCTTGCCTGCAAGACTGAATGTGATCTAATTCCTGCTCTCTCCTTACCCTCCCTCACCCTCCCCGTCTTTGTGAGGCTCCTGCATCCTTCTATCCATGGTCTTTTTATTCTACAGTGTGCCTTTGGCCTCACCTCAAGCACTTGCTGCTTGGTCTGTCTGGGTCACCAACAACTCTAGTACCCTATCATCATGGAGGTCTCAGGTCATATGTCCCAGAGAAGCCTTCTCTAAATACCCTATTTAGAGTTGCCCTCTAGCAGTCCCCCATCTCTCTATAGCCCATTGCCTTGTTTTATTTTCTTCCTAGTAGTATTATTAAAATTCTTATTTTTAACCCATTCGCTTATCTGAACCCCCCCCACCTCAAAAAGAAACTCCAAAAAAGCAGTGACCTTTCTTTCTTACTCATTCTATGACAATAAATTCTTTGTGCTATAAAATTTGTGAGATGAGCCAATGATTCTTTGCTAGTAAATTACCATGTAAAAGCCTATCTTACAACAGTTAAATTACCTTTCACAACTTCAGTCACTAAAGCCTTCCCATTAGTCAAAGATAAACAAAAGGAGATGTTTTGAATATGGCTTTTCGAATAAACTGCATCCTTAGAAACTACTCTGGAACCTAAATGATACAACACTATAAATCCTGAGCAAATGACTTTATAGTTCTGTCCTCCCTTACCATAGGGTCAATTAAATGTCAACCTACCGGCGAGGAGAAGCTCAACAGCTGCCAATTCTCCAATATCAAAAAGGTCACTAAGGATAAAGGCCTCTTTAATGAGCTGTTCAGGAAGAAGTCGGGTCCCCTGTTGACCCTGGATGGCGACTCCCTCTGTACTGGCTTTCTGAACCTTTTCGTGTTGCTGGACATTTTTTGGCTACAATGGCAAAAATAAATAAAATCAGGTGATGAAATAGTATCCTGGAGACAAGGTCTTAATTATTACCTAGAGAAGTTAATTCATGATAAGGTAGATTGGTCATGTGACAAAAGAAGTACTGTTTATCAGACGATCTACAATTAGACCTTTATGAGGTAACACTTCCTATTTGTTCCAGCACTTTACGCTATTACTACCTTCTCAATAATTGCCCCTGCTAACCTCTGAAATACAAAATTTTGAGAAAGCACAAACAGTATACTATTTTTCAAGTCTGTAAGAAACTTTTCCAGTTATACATTTAATAAATAAAAACATAAGGTCTTCAAGAGGGAAATAACAAATATATACAGGAATTGTTGAATCAATCAGTAGGGCTAGTGATAGTTTATTAGTATATTATGTAAAATGTAGTCTTATTCCCAAAAAAATTCTTACTTGGTTCAGATAGTTAACAAATAACATATAGTATAGAATTATTTGATGGATCACAGTCTTAGAAATTTATATCTGGAAGAAGGCCACATAGGACATTTAAATCCAACTCCTCTATTAACAGATGGAAAAGCTGATGCCCAGGTAAGTCAGGTGACCTCCCTGTCCTACAACTCTAGTGGTAGAGCCAAGACTGGAACTCAGCTCAACTGGCTCTCAGGGTAGGGCTCTTTCTACTAAAGAGAGAAAAAAAAAAAAAAAAGCTAAAAAGCAAAAGGTCATTTCTGGTAAGACAAACGGTTCTTGTTAGTCTACAAAAGAAAATTATCAAACAGCAAGGAAAGGAATTTCCAAATAAGAATTCCCTACACTGAAGTATTCTCTCCCTGGTTGAAAGGGATTTCAAGATGCAGTGAGTAAACACACAGGAATTCATTAGTTCAGCTAACACAACTTACATAACATTATGAAGAGTTAAAATGTTGAAAGTGTACCTGGAAATAAACAAAATAATCAATCTTACTGAGCTTAGATATATTAACTATACGTCAGAAATTCCAAGGACACTCACAATTCTGGAATATACTACACTTTATAAATTGCATTCAAATATTACTAAGATATCTCCTGGCTAGAGATAAATACATATTAACTTCTATGGAGAACAAAAAGAAGATAATAACTGCTCCTAGGAAAAATTACAGTTTTAGAGAAAACTTGAATCAGTGGACTAGGACAAGTACAAAAGCATATCCAAGAAGCAAAAAAGAAAATTTCCTACTGGGTTTCTGAACAGTGAGATGAAGTCAGGTTTGTGTTTCTTCAAGATCATGTCAAGAAGGTGGACAGCTTCAGGTTGTCTTCTCCAAAGAGCATTTCCCACTGTTTGCCAAATGTCTTTGTACGGACCCCACAGACTAGCAGCTTCAAGAAAAAATCGATAAAACCAGCGTCAAATACGACACACGTGTGGAAAATAACATAAGGTTGCTGTCTACATATTTCAGTCACACTCATCACGGCTACTTTTAAATATGCAGAGTTAGACATATAAACCAAACATTAATATACAAGCACACGTATCAGATTTCTCAAAAACAATATAAGCATCATTTTGTCTAGCTTAACGTAACATAAAGTAAATCCCAACTTGAAAGTGGAATATCTGCTATGGTTTTCCCACTTTATTAGCTGTATGACACGGAGCAAGGACATAACCTCACTAGATGATATCTACATCATAGGGGCAAAGGGATTAAATGAGATAAACTAGGTAAAACACACATTACAGTGACTGGCATATCATAGGCATTCAATAAATACAAATCCCTATCATCCAAATAAAAGCAGGAGTAGGGACTAAAGATCAGATTTTGTAAAACTTAGCAACTCAAAAAAAAAAAAAAAAAAAAAAAAAAAGGCAGTTTATTTTGGCTAGGACAGTAGCTATTAAAAAACAACACAGAGGGGCGCCTGAGTGGCTCAGTCAGTTAAGTGTCCGACTTCAACTCAGGTCATGATCTCACAGTTTGTGAGTTCGAGCCCCGCGTCAGGCTCTGTGCTGACAGCTCAGAGCCTGGGGCCTGCTTTAGATTATGTGTCTCACTCTCTCTCTGACCCTCCTCTGCTCACCCTCTGTCTCTCTTTCTCTCTGAAAAATAAAATAAACATTAAAAAAAATTTTTTTTAATTTTTTTTAAAAATTTAAAATGTTTTTTTAAAAACATAAATATGGAACACTTTTGTAAATTTATATAAGTAATACTGAGTTTTTGCCATGTGCTACTGAGCGTGGTTCTGAGCTCTTTCCGCGGATTATTTTATTTCAGAACACTATGAGGTCAGCACTCTGTCTTCTTCCATTTTATACATGTGGAAATTGAGGCAGAGGGGGCAAGAAACTCACCCAGGGACACACTGGATACATGGATTATGAACCCTGGCAGTTTGTCATCAGAATGTGCCTTAACTACTGAACTATATTACTTCCATACCTAACACGTGGAAAATGAAAATGTCTGAAATAAATATAGGTATTTCTGACACATCTGGTAAGTGAAATTAAGATCATATCTAGACATACCTAGGCAAATTCATCTAAACTCAGCCAAATTCACTTATCTAAAAATGTCTTATCTAAAAATGTTTCAGCCCATAAATAAACAATAAAATATTATAGGGGACAGGAGAAACAATCTGATCTTTAAAAACTCAAAATCAGGGGCGCCTGGGTGGCTCAGTTGGTTAAGCGTTCGACTTCGGCTCAGGTCATGATCTCGCAGTTCGTGAGTTTGAGCCTCGCGTCGGGCTCTGTGCTGACAGCTCAGAGCCTGGAGCCTGTTTCAGATTCTGTGTCTCCCTCTCTCTCTGCCCCTTCCCCACTCATGCTCTGTCTCTCTCTGTCTCTCAAAAATGAATAAAGTTAACAAAACATTTTTTTAAAAAAACCTCAAAATCAAATTCTGGAGACAGAGCATACATAAGTGAAAAATCTCAATAACAATAGTACAAAAAAGGGAATATCATTGCTGACACAAAAAAATAAGAATTTCAAAAGATCAAAATGATGGTCAAGAATTTCTAAGGGATGGCTGCACTTGTGCAGCAATTTGGGGAAAATCTGGGTAACAAAGCACAGCCAAGAGAAAGCAGGAGCTAAGGCTCAAAGGCAGGTGCAAAAGTGTAAAAGAGAATTCAAAGAGCCATAGTGGAATTAAAGAGTAACAGCTTTCAAACTTTTGTGACTAGAACCCGCAGTAAGAAATATTCCATATCTCAACCCAGTAACTACATAAAACTGAAAAGTTGTATATAAAATACTAATATTCATTCAATCTGTGCACTCTCATATTTTGTATCATGTTATTTTATTCATGAAATAAATTTATGAAATTCATGAAATATATTTTAGACCCACTGTTTGAATAACACTCCCTGAAGACCCAAGTTTCTGTTTGTAAACAATCAGATATGGTGCCCATATGTGTTTATAAAGACTCTGAAAAGGAAACTAGTCAAAACCAATCAGTCACTCCAGAAACGTGGAACTAATCTATAGCCTGAACTGTAAACATGTTTAACTTCTCTCTGAGAAAGCACAAATCCAAACAAACCTACCAGGGAAGTAAGATGGCATGATAATGCAACCTAATTAAATGTGTTAAATGTTCACTGTAGTATAAGCAATATTGTCATAAAAAGACAATGCATTGGGAAAATTCTTTTAAGGGGGAAAATGTGCATGGTGAAGAATAGACTAAAATGGTCAAACCACATCATTCATTCACTCAACAAGTATTTACTGAGGACTTCCTATGTGCCAGGGACTACAGACCAAGCAAGATAGACAGTATGCCAGTCCTCATGGAACTCAGAGATTGACACAGAGGAAGACATTAAACACAGAATTCAAAATACAATGATCAATATAATAAAAGATGATGGAGAACTGCTAGGAGAACATATAAAAGGGAGAAGCTAGCCTAACCTAATCTGAAGGGGAGGGCAGGAAGCCATAGGTCTTTGGTGTGGGGATGTGGGAGATGGGAATCAGCAGGTCTAGACCTCACATTAAGAGTAATCAGTCCACTCCCTGCTTTGCTTCTATTCTTGACAATCTTCGGATTAAAAAATATCATTTATTACGTAAATTTCTAGAGTAAAAGCTGTGCTGACCAACCAACATGAGTACCCATGCAGATACACTTCTCATTAAAGATCAATAGATTGAGGGGCGCCTGGGTGGCTCAGTCGGTTAAGCATCCGACTTCGGCTCAGGTCACGATCTCGCGGTCCGTGGGTTCGAGCCCCGCGTCGGGCTCTGGGCTGATGGCTCGGAGCCTGCTTCCGATTCTGTGTCTCCCTCTCTCTCTGCCCCTCCCCCATTCATGCTCTGTCTCTCTCTGTCTCAAAAATAAATAAATGTTAAAAAAAAAAAATTAAAAAAAAAAGATCAATAGATTGAAATACTAGTTTACATATCTGTCTTTTCTGAGTCTGATTAGAGAAAATCAATGACTAGGATCCAATCAACTCTGGATACACTAACAAATAAGAGCTCAGGCCTGCCAAAACGAGAACCCAACCCCTAAATCCTGTAGACCACAGTGAGGTACTAGTTGGCTGATGACTAGCTGACTCCCCTAGAGATCATTTTCTTAGCTCTCGATACCTGCAAAGGATAGAGTAGGTTTGAGCCCCAGATTCCAGGCCAAGATGGAATTTTTCCTATTAGTAAGTAGAAGAAGTTTCAAGTAGTACATGACAACACAAAACTCATACTACAGGGCACTGGTGTGGTTGCTGGATTAAGTAGAACACCGAGTGTCAAGAACCAAGGATGAGTGGTGGGTAAGCCGCTAATAAGGTGATGCAACCTAAAGTAGGATGAGGGCAGTCAAACCAAAAGAAAAGACCTGTTAGAAGAGCCAGAACTGGTAACCGATGGGCACGGGGTACAAAAGAAAGGTATCAAGGGGTGCCTGGTTGGCTCAGTCACTTGAGTATGTGACTCTTGATTTCAGGGTAGTAATTCTGAGTCACCTGTTAGGTATAGAAATATTTAAAAGTAAAGTCTATTAAAAAAAAAAAAAGGCATCAAAAATGACTCTAGGCCAACTTGAAATCTGCTTTACCACAGGTATTTAAAAATTCTGAAAGGGGTGCCTGAGTGGCTCAGTGGGTTAAACATCCAACTCTTGATTTCAGTTCATTTCATGATCTCATGGTTTGTGAGTTTGGGCCCCATGTTGGGCTCCACACTGACAGCACAGAGCCTACTTGGGACTCTCTCTCTCACGCTCTCTGCCACTCCCTCCCTCTCTCTCAAAATAAATTAATTCATCAAAAAAAAATCGGGGCCCCTGGGTGGCTCAGTCAGTTAAGCATCAGGCTTCAGCTCAGGTCATGTTCTCATGGTTGTGGGTTCCGGCCCTGCGTCAGGCTGGCTGCTGACAGCTCAGAACCTGGAGCCTGCTTTGGATTCTGTGTCTCCCTTGCTCTCTGCCCCTCCCCCCCCCCCAAAATAAACATTAACAAAATAATAAATAAATAAATAAAAATTCTAACAAAGAGCTGACAAAAGTACATTCTCTTTTCTAAAAGTCAACGCTTAATATACAACAGAACCTCTGAAGAACCAATAAATTTCTTTGTATTAAGCATACTTAGCCATTATAAGCTGACTGAGTTCTAGAGAAAAACTGCCCCCCTTTTAGGAGACAAGGAGGAATCCATTAACTGGTCAAAAATCTACCAAAAACCTCATGTCTACTGGCATCCTTAGTTGGTCATTAACATCAATCCACCACAGAAGGTAAGTGCAACAAAGAGTTTTCACTGGTTTGTCTTTCGTTGGCTAATTTTCATATCTTTCTGTGATTACAAATGAAAAGAGGCTATAAATTCTTCCAAATTACTACTTATGTAGTAAGGAAATCATTTACATCAGCAAATCACATTTATTCACTCATTTATCATGTACCAGGTACTGGTGAGCTTACAGTGTAGGCACCAAACACAGTAATCATGTAGCCAGACATAAGGGTAATGTCGAACGCGGCCAAGTGCAATGAAGGAGAGGTACCCAGGGCAAGAGATCACAGAAATTGAGGAACCTGACCTGGTCAAGGAGGTCAGGGAAGGGAAGGATTCCTTGAGTAAGTGATGATTAGGACAAAATCTGAAGATGAAGAATGGAGTTAACTGAAGGGTAGGAGGTAAAGACATGCATTCCAGAAGAGAGGACAGCGTGGGTTCCCATGGTAAAAGGGTACACTGCACTCCCAAAGAAGCGAACAAGCCAAGCGCTAGAGTTCAGAAAACAAGGGTAGGTAAGGGAGGCAACCAGCACAGCAAGCAGAGGTCCCTAGCCCATGTTAAGGATGTTGGTCTACACCCTAAAAGATCAAACAAGATAAAGACTTTAAAGGTCTCCTTAGTGCTTAGTGAAACAGAAAGGCAAGTTAACCTTACTGAGAGCTGTTTAGGAGGACGGGAAGAGACTGGAGTGAGTAGAGGAAGAAGGGGTATGGAAATGGTACCCGTGAATAGTGACAAATATCTTGTAAGGTCTAACTGTGAAAAAGAGTAAGAGGACGGTAAATGGAAGGAGGCATGAGATCAAGATCAAAAGGGGCTAGCCAATGACTGCCAGTGGCCAGAGGGGGTAAAGAAAAAAGATCAAAAGGGAAGGTAAATGGAAAGAGAAGGGTAATAGGGAGAAGGGCATAAAAGGTGGGATTTAACTTAGATACAGGGAAATGGGTAAAAAGGGTACAGATATATCTAGGTTTCTAGGCTTGGGGGTGAACAGAGAGCTCATGCCTATTGGCTTCTATTTTATTTGTGACTAGGAGGCTGAGGGGTCAGACGGAAGTTACAGATTTCAAGAGGATGGAAAAGGTCCGAACTAGTCACTGCTCTGAACAGGACGGGGGTGACCAGACTGCCACAGAAGGCCTGGTTGCTTACGATAAGCCTGTACGACCACTCAGCTGGGAGGATGCAGGTCACAATACCAGCAAATCATGCAGCTGCAACTCAAGCACAGGTCTTAGACTCTACAACCTCTATTTTTCCCTGTCTACGTCTGTGTGACGTGTGTGTGTGTGTGTGTGTGTGTGTGTGAGCGCACGTGCACGCATGTGGGGTAAAAAACACCTAACGCACAATCTGCAATCTGAAACATCTTTAAGTGTACAGCTCAGTACTGTTAAGGGCATTCACACTGTTCTACAACAGATGTACAGATCTTTTTTATCTTGCACAACTGAAACTCTACCGGTTTAACAACTCTCCATTTCCCCTTTCCCTCAGGTAACTAACATTCTTTGTTTCTGTGAGATTTGACTACTTTAGATACCAAATACAGATGGAATCATACAGTATTTATTTTTGTGACTGGCTTACTTCACTTAACAGAACGTCCTCAAGGGTTTATCCATGTTGTAGCATGTGACAGGATTTCCTTTTGAAGGGCAAATCATATCCCATTCCAGGTATATACTACATTTTGTTTATCCCACTCGTACATCTATGGCTGTTTATATACACATATATGCATATACATACATATATATAATATATATATATATAATTTATTCTGACTATTGGCTGTGAAAAATGTTTCTTTTCTATGGTGTCAATTACCCACTTCTGTCACAAGTCCTTATTATACAATGTATACTCTTTGCATTAGTGGGTAACTCCTTTTCCTCCTTTCTTCAATGATTTATGTTTACTGATAGTAACTTGGGACATGTACTAAAGAAGGGATATAACCACACATACAACATGCAAGCCCTGCTTTTATGATTACATCTGGGTAGGAGACTGGGACAGCAATATTAAGAACAGAACTTCATTACCAGCATCCATATACATATAAACTTGATGTAATAAAATGAATTAGGTTGCACTTGTAGTTTAAGTACCTAAGACTGGCTTACCATCATTTGTTGTACAACCTTGGGGAAATTAAACACCCTAAGCCTTTATTTCCCAATCTGTATTTAACAGCAGCTACCCCACAGGTGTACAAAACGGACTAAATGAGACAATGCAAATAGGATACATAGTACAGTGACTGGGACATACCAGGTGCTCAACAAACACAATCCTTCATCATTATAAAATAATTTATGACCGTGTTTCTGAAATGGTTTGATTTGAAAAACTCAAATTTAGACAACTTTACAAGGATATCAGTCCTGTGGAAAGTAGAACGAGCACCCCCACACATACACCAAAAAAAAAAGACTGCAAGACAGGAAAAGAAAAAGGGCCCAGTAAATCTCACTCGAGTGAGATTCTCTACTAGCACTTACCACACAGAAAACGCTCTTAATTAAACCGAAGAAGCTAACTGCACCTCATTCTGGGCAGGAAATTCTCCGTTTTCAGAACCTCTCTACCCTGGGCAGGATTTTGGGCATCCTTTCCCCGCCCATTAGGCGCCAGGAATTGTTACAATCAAAATGCACCCAACTCTTTCAAAAGACTCTGGAGGCGGTACCGCCCAAAGTTGAGAATCACCAAAAGAGAACCCACCCCAAATCTTCCGGAGCTCCTTTTACTACCTTCTGGATTCTATCCCGCCCAGAAGATCTGCTCCAAAGGCAGAGGTATACGGGGGCGCGCGCCACATGCGCAGAGCTGGGAGTCATCTGCTGAGTCCGTGGCACCCCCGCCCCAGCCACCTTCCAGATTGCAGACTTCATAATCCAAGATCCTCCCTTCCAACAGGACCGCTCAACATCCCTGAGGGGCTGCGCTGCCTTCTGAGGTGCTAGCTTTCAGCCTGCGCTCCTGACTGATACTATCTCGGGTCCTCCGGCCTCACTGCCGGAGACTTGCGTATCTTGGCGAAATCCGGGCCACCGACACAAAATGGAGTGGGGAGTTGAAGGAACAAGGCTCAGCCCCGGGCCGCAAGAGACTGAACGCCGGGTTCCTGTGGACCAAGCCTCCTTGCCTCCACCCTAAAACCCCAACTCGAGGACTGGAGCCGCAGCGCCGACGCGCGCCATTCAAACTGGAGAGGGGTGGGACTCTAGACCCAGAGCGAGGGAAGAGCAGACACCATCCCAAAGTGGAGGCCTGGACTGCGAGGAACCTCACAGTCCGGATCTCTCCCTGAAGACGGACGTTGCCCTGCCCCACCGTTTCCCTTCTGCCCCGGTTGCCCTTACCCGAATTTACCGCCAACAGCGTCGCCATCTTGGAGGCCACTAACGGAGCCCTCCTGCCGCACGGAAGCCCCAGAAAAGGGTGAGGCTGCCCAAAGCTATGCCTGAACAGAGAGGTACCACGCTGTCTCGGAATGTCACGCTCGACACACTCCGGCGGACGAAGACTTAAAAATCTGCCCTAGGTCACATATGTCAATTTTCGCCGCGATATTCTCATTCAAGTTAGGCGAGGGCAACCAGTTCCGAGACGCGAAGTCCTCGATATGACGTTAGTCGTGCAGTGCATTCTGGGACTTGTAGTTTCTTTTTAATGATAAATGAAGTTTAAGCGCAACATAAGGCTAATTATTGAAATTACGGCTCTTTATGATATTAAAAAAGCCGTAAACTCAAGTCGTTATCTCTATTTCAAATGAAATATTCCTTGCATCTCTCTCTTACTTTGAGGAGTGTAGTGGGGTGCAAGGTATCTAAATCTAAAAAAGCCATTTATTTGATCAGTTACAAACTAGGTTTTCATTACATTTCAATATGTCAAGCAGACTGCGTCAACGTAGTTGCATAGACTGAAACAAATCAAAGTGAAACAAATGATAACTTTTCATTATGACATTTTCAAACGTATACAAAAGTAGAATAACGAACGCCCAGCTTCAATCACGTGGCCAATTCCTGTACTCCACCCCTAACACAAGATATATTTTTGAAGAAATTTCCAGACAGATCATCTCATAAATACCAAATATTTTTCTACCTCAGCACCCCCAAATATCTGGATCTTTTTTCAATTATTAAATTTTAGTTTGCTTATTTTCAAATTAAAATATAGTCATTACCATTTACTATCATATGCCAGATGTTTATTACAAATTTGACATTATTGGACAAGGTAATAATTATTATGTCATCTCATTTAATCCCCTAAACAATCCCGCTAGGTAAATGGTGTAATTATAGCTGCTTCTCTCAGAGATGTTCCACATGCCTTACAATTTCAGTTTGTCAACTCCTCTAGCATTCCACTGAGGCTGGGAGGAAATAAGAGTTTATATTTCTATTTCACTGTTGGAAATCAGAATTACATAACGTAGACACAATCAAAGCAGACATATTCATTCTTTTGAACAAATAGTATTCAGTGACACAATGTACATTAGGTGGAACACAAAAGTCACTGATGAGTTGTTTGAAAGTCATTGTTTATATATAGACACAGATGCCAGACTACCATCAAAGTGGTTTTAAGGAGTGAAGGGGAAGAGAGAATGAAAAGGCAAAGCGATATTTCCCGAAGTTTAGCGTGAAAGTGAAAAAAATATTGAGCAGAAACTTGGCAAAGTGGCATTTAAAGATTTTTCTCTCTCAGCACAACTATTACAAACCCCCCTCCTCCCTGCATGCCCACACACTTCCCTCTAAGTAGATCACTTTGCTTTCGATGAAGAAACACTTCAACTTCCCGCAACTCCTCCCACCCACCATCACACTTACAAGGATTCTTTCACAGGTTCCTCAATCCATAGCAATTGGGATATTGGGATATTGCCATCATAGCTCTCCTACAACTGCTCTCAGTGTGGTCACTGATGATCAACTAATTCCATGGGCACTTTTATGAATTTCTTAGAAATTCTTTTGTTTCTTTAATGTTTATTTTTGAGAGGGAAACAACAGTGTGAGGCAGGGAGGGGCAGAGAGAGAAGGAGACACAGAATCCGCAGCAGGCTCCAGGCTCTGAGCTGTCAGCACAGAGCCCGATGCAGGGCTCGAACCCAAGAACCATGAGATCATGACCTAAGCAGAAGTCAGACGCTTAACCAACTGAGCCACCCAGGCACCCCAAGAGTTTCTTAGAAATTCTATTTCTCCTTGACTTATGGGGTACCTGCTGGTTTTCGTCCTATCTTTCTAGTTCTTTTCATGTTTCCTATGTGGACTTCTCTTCCTCCTCTCACCCATTAGATGTAGCTCTTTCTGTCATTCCCCAAGCTTGTTTCCTCATTCCACATGCTTTCTCTGGGAAAACTTATGGCTTCTTACTACCAGCTGTTCACTGCTGAATTCTGTATTTGAATCTGTAGTTCAGTCCCCTCTCCTGGGCTTCAGATTTGTATATCAAGCATGTCAACTTCACATGTCTACTGATTGTCACACGGCCATCTCAGAATCAATTAATCTGAAACTCAAATTAGCACTTTCCTCTGAAAATTCTGCCACCTGTATCCAGCCGATTGCTAAGGTCAGAAATCTGGGAGTCATTCTGTATGTTTCCTTCAATGGCCAAATCCTATTCATTCTATCTCATAGATATTTCTGGAACCCTTTTTCTTTGCTCTGCACCCTGTTGCCATTGTTCTATTCAGGTCAAGCTCCTTACACTCGTATTTTGCAATAGCCTTCTCACGGGTCTTCCTGATTTCCATCTCATCCTCCTCTCATGAACGTCAAATTGATTTTCAAATACACAAATCAGATTATGTACTTGCTCTAATCAAAATTAATCAATGACCTACCACCTAAGAGTAATATTTGAAAACTTCTGGATTTTTTTAAGGTAGGCTCCATGCCCAACATGGGGCTTGAACTCAGGACCCTGAGATCAAGAGTCACATGCTCTACCCACTGGGCCAGCCACACGTCCCTTGAAAACTTCTCAGCAAGGCACTCATGCCACTTCCTGATCTGATTCAGCTTCCTTCTTCAACCTCCTCATCCTCACTCTTCCTCAAGCTCTTTTTGCTGATCATTCTGAACTATTTTCTATTTCCCAATAGACCATGCTTCCTTGTACCACATAGGAATATCTTTGCACCTGCTGTTCTATATGTTTGGAATGCCCTTCCTTCCCTATCCTTTGACCACCCACTAGATTAACTTCCCAAATATAACCCGTCTTCCAAGGCTGAGGGCCTGTGTTAATTCTGCTTCCCTGTGCTACCTTTGATTCCACCAACGAATCTAGGCGTTTCTTTCCCTACATCCGTATTGCACTCTTAACCACCCCTATCATAGTCCGATGTGCTATGACGATTGTCTCTCCACTAAAACTGTTAGCTCCTTGCAGAAGATGGTTACTAAAAGGCCCCCAATGAATCACACATCCCTGAATTCAAGCTAGTGTGTAATCATCTGCCAAACCGAATCTGGGTGGGCCTTAAGAGTTGCTTGGGCCAAAAAAATGCAGTGGAAGTGATGTTGGGCAAGTTCCAAGGATTTAAGAGGTGTTGCTGCTTCAACTTTTCCTCTTTTGGTGCCCTGAACATCACATACGGAGAGCTGAACTCTCCTCCTTGAGGATGAAAGACCACGAGTGGAGAGAGTAGAGAAGCCGAGCCAGCCTCCACCTGTTCCCGTTATCCCCACTGAGACGCCAGATGCAAATAAAGCCATCTTGGTTCCTCCAGTCCTAGCTGAGCCACCAGCTGACTGCAACAGGGTCAGTGAGCCCAGCCCAGATTCCAGAATTGTAAGTGAACAGCTATTGTTTTAAGCTCCACTTTTATGGTTTGTTATGTTCAATACACAACTGATTTACTCCTAGAGAGCAACAACTGTGTCTTCTTATATTTAGGTTCCCTGCTCCTGCCACATCTCTGGCTTGCAGTTACATTCAGAAAAAGACAATTTGCAGAGCCTCATGCTTCTGTGATCTACCGGAATAAAAAGAAGGCACATATAATTGTGGTTAATAGTACAGACCCTAGAGCCAGGTTTCTTGGCCTCAAGTTCGGTTTCCCTCACTGACCTGTGAAGCCCTCCTTATTGAATCAGTTTTCCCAACTCTAAATGGGGATGATAATATTAGTAACCTCACTGAAGAGTTTTCTTTTTTTTTTAATATTTTATTTATTTTTGATAAAGAGAGACAGAGCACAAGTGGGGGAGGGGCAGAGAGAGAAAGAGACAATGAATCTGAAGCAGGCTCCAGGCCCCGAGCTGTCAGCACAGAGCCTGACGCGGGGCTCGAACCCACAAACTGCAAGATCGTGACCTGAGCCGAAGTCGGATGCTTAACCGACTGAGCCACCCAGGCACCCCAAGTTTTCAACAAGCTTATTTGTAAAGTGTTTAGAATGTGCCTGGCACAGGAGTGGGTGCCTGGGTGGCTCAACTGGTTGCGTGTCTCGCTCTTGATTTCGGAGCTGGCCCTGAAATGCCAAGTAGGGTGAGAGAAGGGCAAACAGACAGAAGCTAGAAGAGGAGACACAGATGGGAAAGACAGAGAGGGGGGAAGACCTGGGGGAGTAGGGGAGCAGTGACAGAGAGAAAATGAATTATACACTCATCCATTCAAAGTATGAGCTTTTGGGGGCACCTGGGTGGCTCAATCGGTTGAGCATCTGACTCTTGATTTCAGCTCAGCTCATGATCCTAGGGTCGTGGGATTGAGGCCCATGTCGGGCGCCATGCTGAGGATGGAGTCTGCTTGGGATTCTCTCTCTCTCTCTTCTCTCTCTTTGCCCCTGTTGCCCGCTTATGCTCTCTCTCTCTCTCTCTCTCTCTCTCTCAAATTAAAAAAAATGATGGGGCACCTGGGTGGTTCAGTTGGTGAAGCAACTTGGTTTTGGCGCAGGTCGTAATTTCAGTTTCATGAGTTGGAGCCCCTTGTCAAACTGTGCCGACAGTGAGGAGCTCGTTTGGGATTCTCTCGCCCTCTCTCTCTGCCCCTTCCCCACTCGTGCTATCTCTGTCTCTCTCAAAAGAAATTAACTTTAAAAATAATAAAATTAAATTAAAATTGTAAAATAAAAATAAACTATTTCTAAGGCAAAATAAATACTAAAGGGAGGCACAGTAAATGACTAAAAACTAGTTTAACCAAAAGTGCACTGCAGGGGTGCCCGGCTGGTGAGTCAGTAGAACATTCAACTCTTTTTTTTTTTTTTTTTTTTTTTTAATTTTTTTTTTTTCAACGTTTTTTATTTATTTTTGGGACAGAGAGAGACAGAGCATGAACGGGGGAGGGGCAGAGAGAGAGGGAGACACAGAATCGGAAACAGGCTCCAGGCTCCGAGCCATCAGCCCAGAGCCTGACGCGGGGCTCGAACTCACGGACCGCGAGATCGTGACCTGGCTGAAGTCGGACGCTTAACCGACTGCGCCACCCAGGCGCCCCGAACATTCAACTCTTGATCTCACTTGGGTTGTGAGTTTAAGCCCCACATCAGGTGTACAGATTACTCAAAAAATAAAATAAAATCTTTTAAAAAACCCACTGCAAAAGTGGAGGCATGCAGCAAGTATAAACAATGTGGTTTCTTTGGGGTTGGGGTAAGGACTGTGTCCCAGTTAAAAAAAAATTTTTAATGGTTATTTTTGAAAGGTGGGGAGGAGCAGAGAGAGGGAGACAGAGGATCGGAAGCAGGCTCCACAAGGACAGTAAAGAACCCGATTTGGAGCTTGAACTCACGAACCATGAGATGATGACCTGAGCCGAAGTCGGATGGCTTAACTGACAGCCACCCAGGCGTCCCTGTGCCCCAGTTAAACTGATCTACTTGTCACGTCCCTCAGTGTCCCAACTAGTTGAGTTTTAAATGTATACACTAAGTGCTTTGAGATCTTAAAATAAGGACAGTTATCTCTTATTTGGACTCTGGAAAATGAAAACTAGGTAAAATTACATGAAGGAGGTAGCACTTGATAGGATTTTGTATGATCTTGAAAGTGTATGGGGGTGGGAAATGGGGGGAACAGATCAGTGAAAAAGTGGCAAGGGTTTAGTATTTACTGGGCTGCAACAACTTCTCTGGACAAGGCTTAGAAATATAGATGAGGGGCGCCTGGGTGGCTCAGTCGGTTAAGTGTCTGACTTCGGCTCAGGTCACGATCTCGCGGTATGTGAGTTCGAGCCCTGCGTCGGGCTCTGTGCTGACTGCTCAGAGCCTGGAGCCTGTTTCAGATTCTGTGTCTCCCTCTCTCTCTGCCCCTCCCCCGTTCATGCTCTGTCTCTCTCTGTCTCAAAAATAAATAAACGTTAAAAAAAATTAAAAAAAATATATAGATGAGTTTCAAGCTCTGTGATTTTCCATACCCCGCCCAGTGGAGGACCCAGTGATGACAGATTCATCACTATGTGTTGACTCCAGTCCGTGGCCAGATACTGGTTTGCAGATGAGGAACCATTGGTTTTGGAGCACTGATGGTCTCTGGTGGAATAGGAAACAAATTTGCACTAGATTTTCCCCTAGAGATACACCAACTACAATGCAGCAAGTAGATTTGTGAAGAGCTTCCCCTTCCTAGGCTGCATTATCCCAGTAGCCTCCTGACTGGTCGTCCTGCCTCTGGTCCCACTTACCTCCAACTTACCTTCCACACTGTAACCAGAGGGATCACTTCATCCTCTCCCCAACACACCTTCACATCCTCGTCCCTGACCCGAGGGGAAGTCTACTTCTCAGAACGGCCTACCAGGCTCTTCATGATCTGGCTCCTACCGCCCTCTTCAATTTAATCTCACCTCTACTCAGGCTCTCTTCTTCAGTGACTGCTGCAGCGACTTAAGGAGACATACATTCTCAGCTCCAGCTCCCCAAGACCCTTTACCCAGCCCCTTTCTTCATGGGTCATTCCCTCTGGCTGCTGTATCACATCTTCCCTCCCTCTGAATCTTCGTTGGCCCTCTCTTCTTTGGCCCCCTCAGCTGGTTAGTCCTCTCAGGAAATCACCTTCACCCCACCCCACTCTTACCTGAGGCTAAATTAAATGCCCTCCTGTGTTCTTCCAGAACGTATTAGAAGTTGCCCCAACTTTGTCTGGCTGTCCTTCTGGAACACAGAAGAGTAGAGGTACTCAGTAGGTACCCAACATACATGTGCTGAAAGACTGAGGGTGAGGAAAGGTCAAGTCACTGTCTCATACCCATTACCAGACTATACTGTGGGCTCCTTGAAGACAGCTTCATGAGCCACCACCTCTCTTGCAAGCCCCTGAAAACTCTAGGATAAGAAAGCAAGAACCCTCTTTACCTGATAGATGGACTACAACACAGACCTGAAGGGGATACGGTACTCCATATTTCCTTTTATGAGGAGCACCAGGGCTCCAGCTAAGGGATTGGCTGGTTGAGTCCCCTTGAGACGTTTTCCTATCGGCACGTGTGACAGAAGGTGCATGACACAGAACAGGAAAATGAGTAGTAAAAGTACTGAGGGGGAAGTGTGGTATTTGTTGTTTGTTTGTTTTCTTAAAGATGTTGTGTAATTGAAATTTGCTAACAGGGTAGATTTTTTTTTCAAGTTTATTCTTTTTTTTTTTTCTTTTTTTGAGAGAAAGAGAGAGCACAAGCAGGAAAGGGGCAGAGAGAGAGAGGGAGACACAGACTCCAAAGCAGTTTCCAGGTTCTGAGCTGTCAGAACCGTGCTCAATGAGGGGCTCGAACTCATGAGCCATGAGATCATGACCTGAGCTGAATTCGGTCACTTAACCTACTGAGTCACCCAGGCGCCCCTTAACCTGATGAAAAGGAGTCTGGATTGTACTCTGGGAATTAGGAGGGCGCAAGTGTGTGAGGAGAGTGGGGAATTACTGAGGAAAGCAGAATTCTGTCTGAGTGAGATGACAGAACACAGCATTCATCCCATCAGAAGAACACTCCAAGAGAAACTATGTACAAGAAACAAGAAACCATTAATTGAAATAAACTACTGCACTGTTCAGGATGCGATGTGGCCTCAGAAACAAAGGACAATAGGAAATGTTCCCTAGTGCAGACAAATGAAAACGAAATAAATTTGAAAAAGGGGACTTCAGAGAAAATTCCAGATTAACATGAGGCTGTTGTGTGGGTCGTTTCTCCGCTTCCATTTGGTTTAAGGATGTTCTTCAGTGATGGGTATTTTGTATCTTCTCTTCCCACTTCCTGGCAGAGTTGAGATTCAAGGAAGAGACTGATAAACAATGTAAGGTACAGCATGCTGGTGGAGTGGAGGAGAGACTTTTTTTTAATGTTTTTTTTTAAATTTTACTTTTATTTTTTATTTTTGCAGAAGCAAAAGAGACAGAGTGCCCAAGTAGGGGAGAGAGGCAGAGATTCCCACGCTGAACGTGGAGCCCAGTGTGGGGCTTGATCCCACGACCCTGGGATCATGACCGAGCTGAAATCAAGAGTCGGACATTCATCCAACCAAGTCACCTAGGCACCCTGAGGAGAGACTTTTAAGACAGGTTGCTTGGAATCTAGATTTCTGCTTTATCGTGGGATAGCAAGCAAGTTATTTCAACCTCTCTCAGCCTCAGTTTTCTCACCTATTAAAACATATAATACTTTCCTTGGAATGCTGTGAAGATTCAGTGAAATAATGTATGGATTTAGCAAAAGACACTTAAAAGACATTCAGCTGTAATAATAGGACAATCAGATTAAAGAAGAATGAGGGTAAAATGTGGGAATTAAAGAAAAGAAAAAGGAACCATGGAGTAAGAGTGTCAGATAAAGATATATGAATGCAGTGATAACAATAGGGTAGCATCAGTGTATTCTTTTAAAAAAATTTTTTTTAACATTTATTCATCTTTGAGAGATAGAGACAGAGCGCAAAGGCAGGTTGGGCAGAGAGTGGGGGAGACACAGAATCCGAAGCAGGCTCCAGGCTCTAAGCTGTCAGCACAGAGCCTGATGTGGGGCTCAAACTCACCACTGTGAGATCATGACCTAAGCCAAAGTCCGATGCTTAACCGACTAAGCCACCCAGGCTCCCCTAGCATCAGTGAATTCTATTAATGAGGCTCCCACAGTATTAACTCAACCATGGCACAAAACCCTATACATATCAAATTGCACATTTAATAAGCACATAAGTGATAATAAGACTAAACGCTCTTAAAATTAGATATAAAATTGATGTGGCTGCAGGAAGTCAGAATTTAATTTACGGTGATTTTAAGATTTCAATCTCCAGCCACAAGTAAGACAATCCCAAAGCAAGCTAATCATTTTTAAAATGTAATTTAAGGAAAAAAAAAAAGTACTGGGGCACCTGGATGGCTCAGTTAAGCATCCAGCTCTCAGTTTCAGCTCAGGCCATGATCTCACGGTTCATGGGTTCGAGCCCCGCATCTGGTTCTGTGCTGACAGTGCGGAGCCTGCTTGGGAGTCTCTCTCTGCCCCTCTCCCTCTTTGCCCTTCCCCTGCTCTTTCTCTGTGTCTCTTTCTCAAAAATATAAAATAAAAACTTAAAAAAAATTTTTTAAAGGTACTATCTAGAATTTAAATATTGTTGCTTTTTAGTTTCTGAAATTACAACTTCGTAGTACCTAGAGCAAGGCTGGATACTCATTATTTTTTATTGTGAATAAATATACATAACCTAAAGTTAACCATTTTTAAGTATACAATTCTATGTCTTTATGTACCTAGAACAGTACATAATATCCCATAGTAGCTGATCAATAAATATTTGTTTAATGACTGAGTATACAGGAGAAAAAAGTTGGTACACAAGGCAGAGTTAGATTGAGAAAGAATATCGAGAAGGTTCCAAGAAAAAAAATCACAAGAAAATTAGAAAAAATGTCAAAATGAATGAAAATTATACCTCTTGGAAAAGCAAAGCTAATTAGATGTATGTGGAAGAAGAAAACAATAAATAAATGGAAATCAATCAAATAGAAAATGGGAAAAGAAAGAGAAAGTCAATGAAATCAATCATTTGTTCTTGGGGAAAAAATTGATAAATCTTTACCTTGATTAATCAAGGAAAAAAGGAAGAAAAACACAAATTGCCAATATCAAGAAGGAGGAAACATCACTTCAGATGCTACGTGCATTTAAAAGATAGCAAGGGCGAGCCCCTGGGTGGTTCAGTCAGTTGAGGGTCTGACTTCAGCCCAGGCCATGATCTCGTGGTCCATGAGTTTGAGTTTCACATGGGGTTCGCTACTGTCAGCCTGTCAGCACAGAGCCCGTTTCGGATCCTCTGTCCTACCACCCCCTCTCTCTCTGTGTCCCTCCCCCATTTATACCCTCTCTCTCTCAAAATAAATAAATTTAAAAAAAACATTAAAAGATAGCAAGGGAATACTATCAACTGCATGCCAATATGTTTGACAGCTTAAATGAAATGGTCAATTTCCCTAACAGACAAAAGTTGCCTAGAAAACCGACATAGCTTCCTATCCGCTGATAAAATTGAACTGGTAATGATGAACCATTTTACAAAGAAAATTCATTCTAGGCTTCTATAGCTTATTTGGTGAATGTGTTAGCAAATGCTTAAGAAATAACAACCCTATACAAAATCTTAGAGAAAACGAAGGAGTAAAAACTTCCCAGTTTATTTTAGGAGGCTGTTTTTAACCTGATAAAGTCAAAGACGTTATAAGAAAACTACAGGCCAATATTACTTGTGAACATAGATACCAAAATCCTTAATAGGATAAACCACTAAAAACAGCGAAACACATTCAGCAATATATAGATAGGATAATACATCATGATCAAATGGGCTTTAAAAATTCAATTTTAGTAGTTTCTTTTCGATCACAGAGGGACTCTTACTAATTTTATTTTATAAGGCGAGTAAGTGGCAAAGAGAATTCTAATGTGTTTACCCACAGATGCTACTAAGCCAGCAGAAATCTTTGGATAGGCTAGCCCAGGTCCTCTTTCCACAGAACACTAGTCACAAATCTCGGTCTTTTGCTCTTCTTTCCCCAAGAAGCCAAATGGCTCTGTTAACACATTTTTGCCTTATTTTGCTTTTCATTTTTTCCAGAATGAGTCCAATCGGCAACCTCGCGATGAGCTTGGGACACACTCTTATCTCTAGATCGGGCTTGGTCTTCCAATTTCTTTCATTTTTTTAAAATTTATTTATTAAGTTTGATAGAGACAGAGCACACCTGTGGGAGAAGGGCAGCGAGAGATGGAGAGAGAGAGAGAATCCCAGGCAGGTTCCACAGTGCCAGCACAGAGCCTCACGTGGGGCTCAAACCTACAAACTGTGAGATCATGACCTGAGCCAAAGTCAAGAGCCGGATGCTTAACTGACTGAGCCACCCAGGTGCCCCAGTCGTCCAATGACTATAACACATTTGCACTCTCTTAGGATGTGCTATGATCTTCATGTTTGTTTCCCCCCAAATTCAGAGACTGAAGTCCTAATCTCCAATATGATGGTATTAGGAGGTGAATGAGATTAATGTCCTTATGAAAGCAGCTCCAGAGAGCTAGCACACCCATTCCACGAGAGGAGGATGCAATGAAAAGTATGCGTCCTGGGAGAGGGCCCTCACCTGACCATGCTGACACCCTGATCTTGGCATTCCGTCCTCCAGAACTGTGAGAAATCTATTTTGGCTGTTTGTGAGTCAGTCTCTCCTATTTTGCTACGACAGCCTGAACGGACCAAGACAGGGTTGCTTGCAAATGACCATTTCATGCCAACAGCGTAGTCACTATTTTAGCTTATGATCGTTATTAATTTCACTCTCAGATTAATTATTTGGCAAATTAATTGTTTAAAGGCTAACTCACTAAGGAGTTTAAGGGTGGAGACCAACTTCCTCTCCAGCTAACTTGAAGCAACTCGCTGAAGTGCCTGGCTCCATGGAACAGCTGAATGAATGAATTGTAAATCTACAAGGAAAACCTTTTTTTTTTTAATGTTTATTTATTTTTGAGAGAGAGAAAGAGAAGGAGCACGTGCAAGCACACACGAGTAGGGGAGGGGCAGAGAGAGAGGGAGACAGAGGATCTGAAGCGGGCTTTGAGATGACAGCACAGAGCCTGACGTGGGGCTCAAACTCACGAACTGTGAGATCATGACCTAAGCTGAAATCAAGAGTCTGATGCTGAACCCACTGAGCCACATTGTTGGCATCCCAACAATGACCGTTTTTTAACCTGATTCCCCAAATCTAGGACATTTTATTATCTTGTTACTATTTTATTAGGCACAATTTCACAAAACGTTTGCTTCCCTTTTTGTAGTGTGTGTGTGTGTTTTTAAGTTCATTCATTTATTTTGAGAGTGGGAGATGCGGGGCTCGAACTCACAAACCATGAACCATGAGATCATAACCTGAACCGAAACCAAGAGTTGGATGCTTAACTGAATGAACCACCCAGGCGCTTTCAGTTATGCAGGACATTTCCACTTAGGCCTAACCAAAAGAGGTTAAAATGACACCTGAATCTGGGCCTCCCTAGAGGGTCACTTCCCCAATAGGCCATCTTAGTTTTCTTGACCTCCGATTCATTTCAGCAGCACCCCCATCCCCAACCTGCTCATGGATAGGTGGCCTGATGGAGTTCTGAGGAGCATCTATTTGCTGTTCAGGTAGGAAGCCTGTATCAGCAGCAAGTGGAGACTGTCCAGGGTGAAACCTTGCTTGCAGGGGCCACAGCAGGCCTGCTGTCTCCTGGGTACTTTGAGTCATGACTCTAATTGCCGAGTCCTCAGCTGCTCCAATCAGTCCTTCCGGCTGGAGGTGGAACTGTGTTCTTCTATCCAACCTCAACTTGCTGACTCTGAAATATGGAGCTGAGTAGCCCAGTTAAACTGGACACTGGCCGGTTAGCTGGGCAGGTGGCTTACCCTCTGCCTCTGTCCCAGCCAGAGTGGGAAGGGCCATGATGCTCAGAAGGGTAAAGACAAGGCTGAGAACAGAGGCAGTTCAAGCGGATGCCGCTCATTACCTGGGAGATGGGTAGAGACCCGGAAACCAATTCCGAGCTGACAGATCTGTTGCAATGGAAGCCCCCCTCTGTTAACAGGGAACAGAGCCTGGGGAGATGGCCCCAGGCTGTGAAATATGAAAGTCAGGAAGTTGTTGCAGAGGGCAGCCTGCAGCCTTACGCTGAGTCTAGGGGTACTACTTTTAGGGAACCATCCCAACCCGGATGATCAGAGTGTGATGCCAATTAGCATTAACACGAACGGACTGGGATTTTCAAACTGCAACTTGTGACCCATGAGTAGACCCTGAAATCAATTTATTGGGCCTATTCCTCAACTTCTTTAGCTAAAAAAGAAAGAAAAAAGAAAAGAAATGAAAAATAGAATATACCGAAATATCAGCGTCTGACAAACAATAAGGGATGTTCTGATTTGTAAAAATTTTGGTTCAGCTCAATTTTGTGTAGTGTACCTAGGTCTTCGCACAAAATGTATTTCCAACTAGAGGTCATGTACACAAAGTTTGTTAGCAGTGGCTCTCTCTAATTCCCCATGCTCTGATTTCCTGCAATCCTAGCAAACAATCTGTTTATTTCTATTTAGCTGCCCTCATAAGAGATGGCTTTAATCAGTGAATACAAACATTCAATGGCTTGATAGTTTTATTTCTCACTGTAGATTAATAAACTAGCATTTTGATTTTACTATTATCAATCTCTTATGAATTCTTGTTAAGCATGAGTCAATTCCCTACCACCCTCACTCCAATGGGTAATTAATAAAACAGATTTCCAAGCCAGCCAGTCTGGAGACTGAGTACCAGAACAGGATTGTTTCAAAGCAATGACATCCTTACTGGCCTTTTCCCTGCCCTCCTCACCTGCCTGCCTTTTACCCTTCACCCAGCAGCCACATAAATCCAGTCTTGGTATTTTCCTGCCTAAAACCTTTAACGGCATGTCATTGTATTAAGTTGAACCAATGAAATCGTTGGTTAAAATGAAAATCAGTGATTTTACGCTGATCAATCCAATACTTAAAACGGAAACTCCTTGCCTATAATAAGGTTTTGTATAAACTGGACCTCATCTCTTCTCACTCTTTTACCCGTGTTATCTTCATCCAATGGCTTCCCCCTCCCTTTTTTTATGGCAACTCACAATAAGAAATACATTTCACATCATGATCCAGGATCCACATATACATAAGCAAACATAACATGCTTCAGGTCTTGACTGGAACATAATTTCCTGAGAAGCTTTCTTCAACCAACTTGTTCAAATGGATCCCATCCCACCCTTGATTCTCTACCACTGGATCCTATTTAATTTTTATACCACTAGGTGTAATCTGAGGTTCTACATTTACTTATTTGTGAGAAAGAGAACAGCAGTCCCCTGATATCCAGGAACTGACCTGATATAATCACTTAGGCCTTGGTGTTGCTATGAGCTGGCCTGGCACTCACAGCTAGGACTTGATGTCTCCCTGTAGAACACGAACAATATCACAATATCACACAACATCAACATGAGACAAGGGCACTTTGTGACCATGATAAATCATGACCAAAACAAGATCAGTCATAATCGTATCTGAGCAGAGAAAACATTAACATTCTCCAAGCTACAAAATACCAAATATCTTCCCTCCAGCTAATACGAGTGACTGCAACTTCTTTCCTAATTACACCTATAGCCTCCATATAAATAAGATTTACTGATATGTCCAATCACAGAATCACCGCCTCTTGTACAGACTAAACCTGTTTCCTGGAACCTTTCCCCAAATTACCTACCCTAACCCCAAATCCTATGAATCCTTTCGAACACCCTCGTACCAAAATGCCCCACGTTTCCACATGGTGTGGTCTCCTTTGCAGCAATGAGTTAATAAACCCAACTTGTTCAGCCACAAGTATGGTTTCGTGTATATTAGTCACCAATGTATTCCCTGGGACTTGCACAGTGCCCACCACTTAAGAGGTGCTTAATATCTTGGATAAACAAATAAAATGAATAAGAATGAGAATAATTAATTACTTAATTTCCACCTTCTTGGGCAGAGGTGGAGGGCCTGTCTGGTGGCTGGCCGATCTTTCTAGGAGACAGTGTTCTACCTTGCTGTGTGACTATAGAGCTATTAGCTCTCATTAACACCCTCCTTAAATGCTTGGTGATCTCTTCTGTGACCATCTCTTCTGCTAGTCAGAGAAGTTCTCAGTCCTTTTAAGCATCCTCAAACCTAATTCTTCCATGACCTTGGCTTACTGAGTTCTCAGCACTTAAATATTTTCTGGACTGCAACCAGCAAAGGTGAAATCTCATCCTTCGACCTTCTGTGATGCTGTTTCCAAGCAAGAATTTCTTTGACAAACTTCTGACGCCTTCATTCGCCACATCTAGCTATGTGTAATATTTTGAGGTTCACTGAGCCTCCATAATTTTTAATGATCTTTTTCTGATTATAACACTAACCCATGCTCATTACAAAGCATTTAGAAAACACAGAATGGTGCAAAGAATAAAAACTGAAATTAGCCATAATCCCACAGGTGAGACCTTGATTTCAGTTGGACATGTAGATATTAACATAAATTAAAAACATACATTCATTTCTTATGTTTTTCACAAGAATATTATGAGCGTTACCTTCATCATTAAATATTCTTCAAAATCACAATTTGCAACTTTTTCATTCAGAGAACTTTATGTGCTAAGAAATCAAAAGCCAACATACTCAGTGTATGGTCCTAAATGTAGGTAGCTGAACTCTTTATAGTGAATATTTAGATTTCTTCTAATTTTTCACTGTTACTGTTATAAATACTTCAGGGAACATCTTTATGTATGAATCATTGTCCACATTGTTTAGAAAGGTTTATTAGAAGTAACATTATTAATTTAATGCACATGAATTTTTAATACTCTCAATAGATATTGCAAAATTGTTTTAAAGACTTTACATTTCTGGGGCACCTGGGTGGCTCAGTCGGTTAAGCATCCAACTCTTGATTTTGGCTCAGGTCATGATCTCGCGGTCCATGGGTTTGAGCCCCACATCGGGCTCTGTGCTGACAGCTCAGAGCCTGGAGCCTGCTTCGGATTCTGTGTCTCCCTCTCTCTCTTCCCTTCCCCCCTGCTCATGCTCTCTCTTTCTGTCTCTCTCTCAAAATAAACAAACATCAAAAAAAAAAAAAAGACTTTATATTTCTGCCAGAGAAGGTACCTGATTCTCCAACCTTCACCAACACTAAATATTATTATTTTAAAATATATATTATTAGGAAGATTTATTTTTAAATGGTAACTAATTTTTACTTACTTTTTTTTTTTTTTTTTTTTTTTTTTTTTACTCCTGGTGAAGTTCAGGAGTTTGTTCAAATAAATTTCTTTAAGGATCCAAAGACTCCTTCCTACCCTATTTTTAAAAACAAAATTAAATAAAGCATAATGCCTTTACAATAATGTTGTATAGTAGTTTTCTCACATAGATAAGCTATGTATTGTAGGACCTCCATGACCGTGAACCAAAAACGAGTCAAGTCTGACACCGGCAGACAATCTTTTACATCAGAACTGTGGTGGAAAAGCCAGGACGTGTAGTTTACACATTGGTATTTTCCATGTTAACTTCAGAATTATTGGTGCAGGAAGAAATTGCTAGGTCATAATTTCAAGGGAACAGGACTTAGAAAAAAACTTTCTATAAATTTTGCTTATTTATTATGTGCTCCTGGGTTAAGCCGTGACTAAGATTAGAGACGTGAGGGAAGGGAAGGAAGTGTATTCCAGACAGAAATTCATCTCTGCCAAAGGTTCAAAAATACCCAGACATTTCCCTGGTGGTGTTTTGCAATTCTTCGTATTTGCATTTTTCTCATAACAAAGACCCTAGCCTGCAGCCAGAGCTATTTTACCCCCTCCAACATTTTCTGAACAAAACTGCCTGGATCCAGATTTCTATTTTTAACCCCCTTGAAACTCTTTTTGAATTAATCACTTGATCTGTGTGTGTGAAATGCGCTCTGAGCTCTGAATAGCTTCAATTATATTACATTCTATTCAGGTAAATTCAATCCAACAAACATTTACTGAGAACCCACCATGAAAAACAAATAATTCTCTTAAAAAGAGGTGTGTAGGAGTACCAGATATATCAACACCTAACCACAATACTCCGTGACTGTCTCCACATCCTACAGATGGATATAAAGGACCATAGAAATACAGATAAGGGACAGGAAGAACAACTCCTTTTACCTCCACTCCTTTTGCTGAACGGGTGCATCAAGGGTTTTCAGGAAGTAGAAGAGAAAGAGAAGAAAACAATTTTAGTTTCTTTATAGCTACAGTCCTAGCCCTTTCGCAATTTAAGGCTCCTAGTTAGGCTCCTAGATTGATCTGGAACTGAGGTAAGTAGCCAAAGCTTTGGGGCAGATGGCTGCAGATTTAGTGGGCAGCAGGAATGTGCCATGAGAGCGGCCAGATGTGCTGAAAACTAGATCAAATATTTTTTTAAAATTTTTTTTTAACGTTTATTTATTTTTGAGACAGGGAGAGACAGAGCATGAACAGGGGAGGGTCAAAGAGAGGGAGACACAGAATATGAAGCAGGCTCCAGGCTCCGAGCTGTCAGCACAGAGCCCGATGCGGGGCTAGAACTCACGGACCGCAAGATCATGACCTGAGCCGAAGTCGGCCGCCTAACCGACTGAGCCACCCAGGCGCCCCTAGATCGAATATTTTAAGAGGCAAATGCATGTGGCTGTATTTCCAACTTTTTTTTTTTACTTTATTGAGGTATGATTGACATGTACATTACATGTACATTACATACATTACACATGTATGTACCTGTGAAACCATTACCACCATCAAGGTCATAAACATATTCATCTCCTCCCAAAATTTCTATCCTCTTCCTTTATCATGATTATTATTGTTATTTGTGTGTGTGTGTGTGTTAAGAACCCTTAAGAACTACCCTCTTTGCAAATCGTTAGCTATAGGCACTAAGTTATATAGCAGATTTCCAGAACTTATTTAATTCACATGATGGAAACTCTGTACCCTTTGACTATCACTCTACCCCCTTTCCACCCCTAGCTACCGCTTCTACTCATTGCTTCTATGAGTTTGACTATTTTATCCTATTTCGTTATTGATTTTTTTAGAAGTGGGGACGGGCAGAGGGAGAGAGAGAATCTTAAGCAGGTTTCATGCCCAGCATGGAGCCCGACAGAGGACTCGATCTCACAACTGTAAGATCATGACCTGGGCTGAAATCTAGAGTTGGACACTTAACCAGCTGAGCCACCCATAAGTCCCAAGTTTGACTATTTTAGATTCCACATATAAGTGAGATCAATGGTGTATCTAATTGGATGGATCTTTGCAGGTTATGAAGTCCTCCTTCCTTCATACGTTATCTCATCTGTACTTGTACCAAGTAGGTAAATGAGTAATTATTCTCCAATTTTAACAGCTGAGGAAACTGAAGCTCAGACAAGTTAAGTGACTTGCCCAAGACCATCCAGAGAGTGGCCCAGCTCAGCATAAAACGTAGGTCTGCTGACTACAAGTTCAGTGCTCTTTCCACAAGAGGAAAGCCCAAACACGTTATAAGGCATGCTGGTATTATCTGTGCACACAGATAATATGTGGCTCCAGCTCCAGCCACTAGAAAAATTGCTCTAACCACTAGAATAATGGCTCCAGCTTCTAGAATTTTATTTTATTTTAAGTAAACTCTATACCCAACGTGGGGCTTGAATTCACAACCGCAAGATCAAGAGTCACATGCTCTACAAACTGAGCCAGCCCAGCACCCCTCCAGCTTCCAGAATTTTTAAAGTCCCCTTTCAACCTATACTAAAAGAAAGCTAGACTTAAAAGGGAAGGAAGTGGAGAGGAAGCTTTTAGTTATACAATTGACTCAGGCAGAAGATGTAGGCAAAACATAATGCTCTAAAAATTTCACCTGTCTGATGAAAAGGGAGGTAAAGCTAAAGAAGAAAGCTATAAAAGATCAACCACAATAACAGTATCATATTATTATCCTATTTTCATGATGTGATAATAACTATTAGGTAATAGTACATAATACTCAAGTAATACTTATTATTAAGACACTTATATAGCGCTTACCATATTCTAGGTACTGTTTAATATTTTAGATATGTAAACTCAATTCAATCCTGCCTCTAAGAGGCAGGTATGATTATGATTTCCATTTTATAGATGAGAAATCTGAGGTACAGAGAAGGTAAGTTGCTCAAGGTCACCCAAGCAGTAAGTGATGGAGCCATGATACACACCCAGACAGCTGGACTTCCCAGGGCCACCTAACCACTTTCCTGCACTGCCTCTTCTGAAGCCTGCAAAACTCCTTCCAGGAACAGCTAGACTTTGCTTTGACCTAAGTTAGGGATGTCCCTCCACAATGTGCTCTCATAACACCCTATACAACCCCTGTCCAACTCCTCACCTTTTCTGTAATCACTTGTTTAATTGTCTTTCTCCATAGTCTCAAAGGTATGGAGGCAGATGCTGTGACTCGCTCATTTACCACCATAACCCAAGCACCTGGCTCAACGCCTGCACCATCATAGTTGCTCAATGCATACTTGTAAAAATACTTCTTAATCTAACAAGCTCTTCTGTGTTTACCAGGTACCGTTCAAAGAACAAATATTAAAAAAAATCCTAGGAGGCATATACTACATTATTGATAAGGAAACCGAGGCACAGAGAAGTTGAGTAATTTGAGCAAAGTCACAGACTAGCAATGAGTCAGGATGGTAACCGAGGCTGTCTGACTTCAGAGTCCATGCTCTTAATGACTAGGCTGAATGAATACATGAATGAATGAATGAAACATCTACTTGCATGTACTATATAATCTGGGATTGCTATTCCTTAGGCTTTTGTGGTCAAGCAGTTTTCTTAGTGGCTTCTTCATGGCTTCCTTTATGGCTTGGGTTTGTTATTTTTCACTGGCCTCCTCCAGTGGAAAGATGATGAACATTACAATTGCAACTTGGCTGACTGAAGTACCAGATATTTGTCTCAGTTACGCTGCTTTTTATTTAGTCTCTACAAATGTCTCAAGGTGGAAATAGTTGTCCAAATCTTTGGAAAAGAATTAAATAACTGAATTCTCTCACAGCATTGCAAGATGTCAGCAGAGTGCCAAATAGGAAAAAAAAAAAAAGGCTAAAAGATTTATTTTATTTCTAAACATGCAGCGTTATTGTGCTGATACCCTCAGATTCCAAGTAAATTGTGAAAAAATATTGAAATACAATTAAACATACATATTTAAATATTTAAACAGAAATGACTACTATGACATTTTTACAGCTTATTATTTACTTGGTTTGTTCTATAAAAGCTTATGCCATGAAAATAGGATCCTTGTTTCTTAAAAACTATTTGATACCTATTGGAATACCGGGAGAAAAAAAAATGGACAGTTGGGAAATAAATGTGCCTAAACATATACAGATTTTTCTGTTTATTCGTCAGTCTCTTTCCTGGTATTTCAAGGACTTGGAATGAGAAAAATCACACAGAACAGTGCCCTGAGCAATGGACTTATCATGGTCAGGTGTATATTTCCTCCCACTTCATTCTCATCAGAGTGTGAAACATACGGGCCCCTTCAATGTGTAGGACTGGGCCTTGTGGCCCTGCAGGTGCTCATAAATACTTGTTGAAGAGAGAGTAACATAGACGGGAAGATACAGTTCGATATCCCTATGTTCTAGAATGGCTCTTCAAAAATGCAGATCAGCCTCTCCAAACAAAGTAAGTGAAACCAAAAATCCTGTTTTCCCAAATTTTTTGTGCAATTGAACCCAGAGGAGAAATCAGAAAATATTTCAACCACAAACCAAAAGTCTTTAAATGGGGTAGTTTTTCAAGGTTTCCAGATGCATTATAAATTATTATAGTCTTTGTCTCTGTCTCTGAATTTTCCCCCAGTAGAAAGAATTTATTTTATTTTGGTGCCACATTGAGTGTACAATGAAAAGAATCTCTCCACCCCATCCTACCTCCCAAGCCAACAGATTCCTTTCCAAGAGGGAATCACTATTACTAGATTCTTGTATATCCATCTGGAGATATTCTTTGCATATACATTTTTTTTCACAGACGATAATATACCATACATAACCTTCTCTTCCCTGTTTTTTTCGCATACCAAGACATGATGGATGGGGCTCCACACGAATAAATATACAGATCTGTATCATTCACTTATGTGACTGTATAGACTTCCGTTAGATGAAGACGCCATAATACTTTTAGCCTGCCTACTATCACTGGACAGTTAGGACTTACATTTTACTATTAGAAACAATACTGAAAAGAATATACTTAAACATATATAAATCACAGATATTTTAGAGGGAAAATAACACTAGGCAAACACTGAAACAGAAGGTTCTTTGAAACCCTTTTTTAGGGTACTTATTTCCAAATTTAAAAAAAGAAAAAAATTCAATCTCCAGTAGTTGAGGAGAATAATGAACTATAACAGAAATCAGAGATTTCTTTTTTAAAAATTTTTTTTATTAAAAAAAATTTTTTTAAACGTTTATTTATTTTTGAGACAGAGAGAGACAGAGCATGAACAGGGGAGGGGCAGAGAGAGAGGGAGACACAGAATCTGAAACAGGCTCCAGGCTCTGAGTGGTCAGCACAGAGCCCGACACGGGGCTCGAACTCATGGACCGTGAGATCATGACCTGAGCCGAAGTCGGACGCTTAACCGACCGAGCCACCCAGATGCCCCAGAAATCAGAGATTTCTAACACGAAAAAGAAAACTAGGTTTTTGGGGAATGACTTACTCTCTTTATGAGTAGGGTGGTTTACGAATTAAGTGAAGTGTTGGGGCATCTGGGTGGCTCAGTCGGTTAAGCATCCACTTTCGGCTCAGGTCATGATCTTGCCATTCATGAGCTCGAGTCTCGCGTCAGGCTCTGTACTGACAGCTCAGAGCCTGGAGCCTGCTTTGGATTCTGTGTCCCCCTCTCTCTCTGCCCCTCCCCCACTCATGCTCTGTCTCTCTGTCTCTCAAAAATAAATATATGTTTAAAAAAATTTAAAAAAAAAGAATTTGGACTTCAGAGTCAGACAGATCTCCTTTCGAAATCCCAGTGTCACTCTATGCTACCAACAGTGGGGTGCCCCGTTAAGCCAACTAATGGTGGATGTCCAGTCCTTAACAATTCTTTTATTCATTCAAGAGATATCTATTGAGGACCTGCGATGTACCAGGGAAAGCAAAGCAAATCACTAATGGATGAAGTGCCAAGGCTCAAGTCCCTCTATCCTGGTGTCACAAAGAATCATTCAGCCTGCCCACGGTGTTTTACTGTTTCAGACATTTTGCCACCTGCCACCAAGCTCCCTTTAAACAACTGAGTTTGGAATCTGCAGCTCTGACCTGGATAGCTTCATCAGTTTCCTTTTGACCCTCTGCCTTTCCTTTCTCCTGCTCCCCTTCACTGAGAGAAGAGCATTCAGACACTTACCCTCCTACAGCCCTGATAACTTCATCAGAAGGGAGGGGGGAGGGGCACCCAGGTGGCTCAGTTGGTTACGCATCTGATTTTGGCTCAGGTCATGATCTCACAGTTTGTGGGTTCGAGCCCTATGTTGGCTCTGTGCTGACAGCTCGAAGCCTGGAGCCCGCTCTGGATTCTCTGTCTTGCGCTCTGTCTCTCTCTCTAAAATAAATAAACATTAAAAAATTTTCAAAGAAAGAAGGGAGAGGGGAGACAGAGAGAGAGAACCCCCATAGACCAGTGTAACCAGTGTACCTTTGCCCTGTTTTTGCCTTTTCTGATCTTACTTGAAGAGACCACACCTATAGTTCAATGTTAGAGGTTATCGCGCGTAGGGTCCCAGTTCCGGGGTCTCTGCTGATGTCCTTGTTTTCGCTGGACACTGGCTCCAGCTGAGGTTGTTTTCTTCATGCTCACTGTATCGGGGTTCTTGAATGCAAAGAACAGCCATGGACCCTGGCTAACTTAAGTGGAAAATGAATTTATTAGAAGGATATTGGATGACTCACAGAATTGGCTGGGAAATGGAGAACAGGCTTAGAAAACAGGAAGGAACCAAGGGGCAGGCCACTGGAGCAGTCTGGTTAAGGGGACGAATGTTGCAGGCATCACATCCATCACCGTTGTTTCGCATGGCTCAGATGGCCCTGTTGCACCTGTTGGCATACCGCCACAGGTAACATCCAGCTAACTCTTCCTCCTTGCATCATTCGTCAAGTCCTGGAAAGAGCATCTCATTGCAGAGCCTAGGTCACATGCCTGGGCTTTAGCTGTCCAGAAACTCAGGCAAAACCAGTGGCCTATTAATTGGCTACCCTCTTTGTTGACCCCAGCTTCCCATCTAATCCTCCCCCAAGTTGGAATGAGAAGGTTTGGTCACAGGCCAAGATCCAGAATCATATTCGCAAAGAGGCTTCCATGGATTTTGTGTTGGCCCTATTTGGGCCCATCATTGTGTAGCCATCCTTTGGATATTGATATTATTTCTTTTTAAGTCAATACTTGCCCTTAGTTCCATTGTGACTGCCTTGCCCTGCCTTGCCCACCTCTCACTTTGCCATGTTTCTCGGCAACCTATTTGAACCTGTTTTTTCTGTTGTGTTTTCATGACAAAGACCTTCCCCTCAGCTTAATAATTTCAAACTTGTAGTCTGTATTCTATACTTTTTCCAGTTTTAAGGCTTTTGTACGCTGGAAAAATCTGTGCACTTGGGGCTAAGGTTATTTCTTCTCAACCATCTTGTTCTGCTATCTAAGCATTTCACATAATTTGTTAAAGAGATTTAAATTTTTAAAAAATATATATATTTTTAATGTTTATTTATTTTTGAGACAGAGAGAGACAGAGCATGAATGGGGGAGGGTCAGAGAGAGGGAGACACAGAATCCGAAGCAGGCTCCAGGCTCTGAGCTGTCAGCACAGAGCCCGACGCAGGGCTTGAAGTCACGGACCATGAGATCATGACCTGAGCCGAAGTCTGACGCTTAACCGACTGAGCCACCCAGGGGCCCGAGACTTAAATTTTTTTTTAATGTTTATTTATTTTTGAGAGAGAGACAGACAGACAGACTGTGAGTGGGGGAGGGGCAGAGAGAGAGGGGGACACAGCATCCGAAGCAGGCTCCAGGCTCCGAGCTGTCAGCAAAGAGCTCATCACGGGGCTCGAACCCACAAACCGTGAGGTCATGACCTGAGCCGAAGTCGGGTGCTTAACGACCTGAGCCATCCAGGTGTCCCTGAAGTCCAAATTCTTAATCGTTGGGCTGTCTTGTCCACTTCCTGGACCCCTCCAGCAGTAACTGCGGAGGATTCTGCTGCCTGCCAAACCGTGTGGAGGCGCCCTTCACGCTGCTGGTGCTCACCATGCTGTCCCTTGCCCTGGTTGCCATCCCCTCCCTCTGTAAGCATGGTCGTGGCAGAGATGCTGGATTTTTCAAAGTGCCAAAGGTCCTCGGAACTCTGGGCAAGTGTGCTTTGCCTACCACACTTTATGAATGAGTGTGAGACATGACGCTTGTATGCCAATGGCACACAGAGATTTTAGGGAAACTGCTCTTTCACATTTGACTCATAGCTCACATTTCCTCCTCTTCCTAGCACACACAACTGCACTTGGATGCCCACATTACTCAGATATGAGTTTATGGAGAGGGCTGAACCAGGACACAGATCTGAGTAACAAGCATGACTCAGTATACCCCCTGGCCCTCCAATGACTCAGGTTTTGTTACAATTTTATACCCCAGGTTCTTCCCTGGAGATTCATCTCTCAGGAAATCTCTTGAGATCTTCTATAGGTTAGACTTCTGGTGGCCGTCCCTGTCTCCTAGAGGTGTCAGACTTGTATGAGTCCCAGCAGTAGACACAAATAGGATTCTCCCTAGGGTACCTCTTGGATGAAGTTAGCAGTCTCAAGCAGATCTAATAAATTCCCTTTAACTTCCATGCAATAAAATCAACAAAACAAGGGGCACCTGGGTGGCTCAGTCAGCGTCCGACTTGGGCTCAGGTCATGATCTCACGGTTCGTGTGTTCGAGCCCTGTGTCAGGTTCTGTGTTGACAGCTCGGAGCCTGGAGCCTGGATTCTGTGTCTCCCTCTCTCTCTGTCCCTCCCCTGCTTGCACTCTGTCTCTCTCTCTCAAAAATAAATAACTTTTAAAAAAATCAACAAAACCATTTAAATCAATTTTCCACTTTATATGAAAAATGCAAAATGATAGTGATAAAAGCAGATCAGTGGCTGCTTGAGGTTGAGGGTAAGGAGACAGAATTCACTGCAAAGGGGTGCAAGGAAGCTCATTAGGGTGAGGACACTGTTTTATATCTTGACTGTGCTGGGGATTATGTGATTGTGTACTTGTTGTAAGTCTGAAGTCCTTCAGAAGCTGACTTGAGCAGGCTCCACACTGTCAGCGCGGAGCCTGATGCCTGAAACCACGCATGAACCATGAGATCATGACCTGAGCAAAAACCAAGAGCCGACGCTCAACCGACTGAGCCACCCAGGTGACACGTTTCTTAGACATTTTCTATTGACTGAGAGAAAGAGAAAGAGAAAGAGAGGAGAGACAGAGAGAGAGAGAGAGAGAGAGAGAGAGAGACAGAGAGAGAGAGAGAGAGAGAGAGAGAGAGAGAGAGAGAGAGAGAGAGAGAGAGAGAGAATCCCAAACAGGCTCCACGCTCAGCACAGAGTCCATGCAGGGCTCATTCCCATGAATCACAAGATCATCACCTGAGCCTAAACCAATAGACACTCAAACGACTGAGCCACCCAGGTGCCCCTATTTTTTTCTTTCTTTTTTTTTTTTTTTTCTTAATTTAAGTAGACTCCACACCCAATGTAGGGCTCGAACTCACAACCCTGAGATCAAAAGTCACATGCTCCACCAACTGAGGCAGCCAGGTGCCCCTCTTAGACATTTAATTTTAAACATTACTTTTAGGAATAATTTAAAAATTAGGGTAATGTAGGCTTTCTCCAGAGAATTTGTTTCCTTCTACCAAATACCTTATGGTGCTAGCAGCCAAGGTCAGGACTAGGTTATCTACATGACCCACTGGAGAGTACCTACCTCTACCCTCTGCAAGTAGGGCATTCCAGGGTTCCAGTCAAGTGCAGAAGGCCTCCACCTTCAGATGTGTTGAATTCGAACCCCTATTCCTTCAGCCCCAGGTTCCATGAAGCCACCCCACTTTTCAGTTGTTCCCTTCAGATTAATTAACAAATGGTCTCAGGGTAAAAGCAGTTTTTCAACATATTTAACAAGGAGCGGGTTATCTTCAGCACCCAAAAGACTTACCTTTGACCATTGGCCAAAGGCAGACTTGTCCCTTACAAACTTTTTTTTTTTTTTGCACGAGCCACTGTCCCTTGGACAGAAATGGTCTCAATTCATCTGTTTAAGTTCCAATTCTTTCCCAGGTCAGGGCCAACTATATTATTAGGACTTTGATGCCTTTTAGTAAACGCTTCAGGTATTTATCCAGCTCCTTTTTAATTGCCGTTAGTGAAAGAATAAAAGGATTTATATTTAAAGAGCACCCAAGGACCAGGAAGTGGACAAATCTGAAGAGAGACAAATCTGGATGGTCCCTCTTTCAGTACCGTGGTAGATTGGATTATTGTTCAGCAAATATTCACTCCACCCAACCTCCACAAGACGAGTCTACTTCCCAGCTCTTTGGAGTTGAACTTGGTCATGTGATTTGCTTTGACTACTGAGACGTTGCCAAAGAGGTGCAAGGAGAAGCTTCAAATGTGTTGCATATTTGGGCTTGCTCTCCTGGATCCCTGCACCCCCATAAGAACTCTGCTCAGGAAGCTGCTGCCCCTTCAGCCTGGGCCCCAGAATGAATGAGCACACATGAAAGCAATCCTGAGCTGAACCCACAGAGGAGACAACCCCAGCTGGATTTGCAGCTTGAAGGAGAGCCATTCAGATGAGCCCACTTTAGATATGCTGACCACTCAGCCGACCTGCAGCTGCCTGAGAGAAAACAAATGATAATTCTTTGAAGACCCTGCATTTTGGGTGCAGTTAGTTACACAGCACTTTTGTGGCCATAGCAAATCATACAAGACCTAGCAAGAAGCGGGCTCAACAGATCAGCGTTACTGCAACGCACAAAAAAAAAAAAAAAAAAAAAAAAAAAAAAAAAAAAAAAAAGAGGCTGTTATCAGAATCTGAGCTCCAGAAGCTTTTCTTTGCTGACACAGGTCATTCTCCACCCAGGAGGTTCTCTTTATACATAATTGCCTAGATGCTCCCCTATCCCATTCTCTATGGGTAGTTAAAACATCATGGGAGTGTGGTCCTGGGACCACCCCCATCCCCCCGACCCCACTTCTTTGTAAAGGTGTACCAGTGTATTTATGCCAGGCTTAAATTAAGCACGTGTCCATGTGGGACAACGAGGAACAATGCCGTGTTGCATGTGCAGTATGTTCTGCCCACTAAATCTTATTTTGCCTTTACACTACGCAGCACTAAGTGGTGTGTGTGCCTCTGCCCGTTTTGCACAATGAAGGTAAAGGTTGGTAAGAGTCATCTCGCACGCTATCACCGAAAGCCAGAAATCCCCATCGCGCTGCTAAAAACCCATTACCCAAACTTAACAAATTTTACTATTTTTTGTCATGTGCATTTTTTAAATTGTTTCCTGTTGTTATTGCTGATACATACGAATGCTATTGATTTTTATGTTGATGATGCATCCAAAAACTTTGCTGAACTCTCTTTCGTTTTCATTGTTCATATATTCTCTGGCATTTCTACACTGACAATCACAACATCAGGATGTAACGAGCGCTTTTTGTTTCTCCCTAGCTGTTGAATCTCTTGTTTCCTTTTTACATCTTTTTGCATTGGCTCGACCCTCCAGCATGACACTAAATAGTAACTATGGTAATGGTGAACATTCTTGTCATGTTTTAAAGAAAATGCTTTTGAAAGTCCCCCATTAAGTGTAATTTTTGCTGTAGGATTTTAGTGGATTAAGGAAGTTCCCTTTTATTCCTAGTTTGCTAAAATGTAAATTTTAATCATTGAGCATTGACTTTTACTGAAAGCTTTTCTGCATCTATTAGAATGATCGTATGTATTTTCTCTTTTAATCTGTCAATATGGTAAATTATACTGTATTTATCTCCATAAGTGAAAAAGTTGAAAAAGAAAAGTTGAATAAGAGAGATATTATCTACTTCTTGAATGGTTGCAAGATATTAGTGTCTGTAAAATATTAGTGTCTTTCAGGAGAGGCAACTTGACTACTAATTCAATTCTTTGAGGAGTATGTCCTTGAATAATATAATCGTTTTCATTGTGAAGCACATCTCACAAGAGAGTACAAAATGTATTTGCATCTCCTAAAAATAACAGTAACACGAATACCTATGTGTTTACAGGATCCATTAAGAAACAGACCAGCACCAAGTTCTCTGCATAACCCTCCCAGATCATGGCCCTTTTTCTCCCCATAGAGATAACTGAGTGCTGAATCTTGTATAAAACATTTCCTTGAGGGGCGCCTGGGTGACTCAGCTGGTTAAGCATCTGACTTTGGCTCAGGTCATGATCTTACGGTTCATGAGTTTGAGCCCCACATCGGGCTCTGTGTTGACAGCTCAGAGCCTGGAGCCTGCTTCAGATTCTGTCTCCCTCTCTCTCTGCTCCTCCCCTGACCACACTCTGTGTCTCTCTCTCAAAAATAAAAATAAACATTAAAAAGATTTAAAAAACCATTTCCTTGATTTTCTTTGTAATTTTAACTCTATGTATCTCTGGGCAATACTATTTAGTTCTATTTCTGAACTTTGTATAAAATGTATCATATTGTTAATGGTTGTATATATTCATCTGCAACTTTCTTCCTTTGCCCTATATTTTGTTTTTGAAAATCATTCTTTGAGGGGCACCTGGCTGGCATAAAGCTTGTGACCCTTCATTATCAGGATTGTGGGTTCAAGCCCCACATTGGGCATGGAGCCTACTTAAAAAAAGATATCATTCTTTGAAATTGAAATGTGTAGCTGTAGTCTTTATTTCTTTGTTTATTTATTTATTTATTTATTTATTTATTTTTTATTGCTGTATAGTATTAGCCTGTATTAAATTACTCTTATCCATTCTAGTATTGATTGACATTTGGGTTGTTTCTAGTGCTTTTGTTATTGCAACTAATGCTGCCGTTAAGGCTCCTGGCTTACATGTGTCAGATTTATACACACTCATTTGTACACACACCCCTCCAGGAGTGGAACTGTTGGGTTATAGGATAAATATGAATGGGCCATTTGTATTTCCTCTTCCATGAAAGATTAAAAAAATTGAGGCAGCCAACTACAGCCTGTGAGCCAGCTACCTATTTTGGTAACTAAAATTTTATTGGAACCAGGGCCAGGATTAGGGGGGGAGGGAAGTGAGGCAGGGTTTTGCCCATTTAGGGTTGGATCTTCTCTTTATTTTATATTTTAATATTTTGTCCATCGTGGAGGTTTTTTTGCATTCATTTTGATTTAAACATATTATATCAAAATATTATTTACCTTGATTACTACATCTTTTGGTGCTTGCTTAAATTTTCTGCCCAAGGTGAATGCGTCCCTCACTTAACCCTAGTCCCAGCCCTGACCTAGTCTAAACTACTTATTATCTCCAGGCCGCACTTCTGCAATAGCTTCCTAACTGGTCTCTCCACTTGTACTTTTGCCACGCATCTTTGATCCATTCTCTACATTGGGCAGCCACCCTGATCTTTCAAAAAGATAAAATGATTTATGTTACTCCTCTGCTTTAAACCATTGTCTCCTACTCAGAGTAAAATCCAAATTCTATGCAGAACCCCATTTAATCTGTATTTCGCCTTCTTTCCTAACTTCATCTTCTACTACTCTGCCTTCCTCTGTTCTATCTAAGATCACTGGCTAACTTTCCATTTCTGGAATATGCTAAACTCATTCCTGCCTCCTGGTCTCTGGCATGGGCCATTCTGTAAATGAGTCATCTCTTCTAAACCTTTAACTTTCAGGTTAAGTTATCTCTTTAGAGAGGCTTGGCAATCTAAAGTAAATCCCCTCCTGATAGTTCTATTACTCTGTTCCTTTTACTTCCTAATGCTTTGACAACATAGAAGTAGGGTTTTATTTGCTTATTACTTTGTTTACTTGTTGTTGTTTTTTTTGTCTTCCCTTTTAAAGCCTAAGATCTTTGAGGAGCTTAGTGCTTTCCTCACTACCAACACTCAATATTTAGCACTCAACCTGTCACTCAATAATTAAAACTAAGAAAAAAAGATAAACCTAAAGTAAACAGGTTTTTAGAAAAAAGGCCCCCCCAAACAGAGTGGTATTGATATTCATTAATATTAAAACAATCTGGCTATAACAAGGGTCATAAAACTGATCATTTCCCTTGGCCCAGTAGGTCTACATTTGAGACTATATTCCAAGAATAATTTGAAAATTTTATTTATTTAAAATATTCACATATTAATAATTTATGAAGGTTGAAAAAATTGGAAACAACCCATAGCATTGATTGCCAACGAACCCTTTCCAGTTTTCATTCTCCTTCAGCCTAGATAAGCCCGACTTAAATATATATATATTATAAATATAACGTATAATATATATATTATATGTATATATATGTATATAATATATATATACACTTACATATACTGCTGCTGTGGTGGAACTCAAGTAGATAAGCACTATTAGAGAAAAACCACTAAGATGGACAAAATACAACTGCCACAATTTTTAAGTTTGCCAATTTCAAACACATAATCGCTATTTCCCTAAAATCCCATAGTTTCTCCAACGAAGCTGGAGACATCTCCATCTAGATGGACATCTCTCTCCAGATGCTGTTTCAATATTCATCCTTCTTCTCTTTACCAAAAGAGTCACCATTTATAAGGCCATTTAGGTCAGAAAATCCGAGAGCCATTTATGAGAACACTTCCCTTGTCCAGTACATCACCAAGTCCAAGTAGATCTTGAATTCATCACCTGTTTGCTGCCTTCACTGCCACCACAATCAGAACCGCCACCTGGATACCTGAACCATTCTTTAAATTAGTTGCTCCATTTCCGTTCTTGTTCTTCTCCTATCCATTCTCCACACAGCAGTGTTCTATTTTATAAAAATGTTTACAGCTAATTCATATACGTAACAATAAGCCAATCCAGCAATTTATAAAGAAAAAGTTATATTCTTCCTCCACTACTTTCCAGTTGCAATCCCCCAAGGTAACCAATCACACTCTAAATATCTGATGTGTATGGAGCCTCCCATTCTTTCTCTGTGCTCAATGAAAATGTATTCAAATATTTTTGGATTGATTCTTTTTTATTCCTAAGAAAAGAGGTTACATTATACTGTATTATGTTGTATTTGTTGTATATATTATGTTGTAATTTATTCTTTTGTAGTTGGAAAAAAATTTTACTTTAAGTAGGCGCCACATCCAACGTGGGCCTCGAACTCCCAACCCTGAGATCAAGAGTCACATGTCCCACCAAGTGAGCCAGCCAGACCCCTTACTTATTCTTTACCTAACAGTACAACATGGACATTCTTACAGGTCAGTATAGAATTCTTTTCCTTTCTCTTTTTTATATAGCTATGTAATATTCTAGAGAATGGAAGTACAAAATTTAAATTAATAACTTTCCCAGTGATGGATATTCAATAGCATGATCTTTTAAAACTGTAAATCAGATCACGCCTCTTTCCAGGGTGCCTGGGTGGCTCAGTCAGTTGAGCATCCAACTTGGCTCGGGTCATGACCTCGCGGTTTGTGGGTTCGAGCCCAGCATCGGGCTCTCTGCTGTCAGCGCGGAGCCTGCTTCGGATCCTCTGTCTCCCTCTCTCTCTGCCCCTTCCCTACTTGCGCTGTCTCTCTCGAAAATAAATACACATTAAAAAAAAAAAAGATCATGCCTCTTTCCCTCAAAGGCTTTCCTTTTCACATGGAATACGATCTACATTTCCTACCACGGTGTAAAAGGCCCTGGATGATCTAGTCCTTGTCTCTTGTTAAATTCACCTTACACTGCTCCTCTTCTTGCTCACCAGACCTGACACTAACTAGCCTTCTAAGAAGGTTTTTTTCCACCTTGTGGTCCCTGCATATTTCTTCTCTTAACCTGTAAAGGTCTTCCCTGTCTATCCTCTTCCCTATGCATCAAAATTAAGTTCCTCTCTTATACTTTCTCATAACATCTTATAAACACCTTCACGGTATTCATCACCAGTTATAACCTTATCTAAGAAATTGTATTTACATGTCTTATTATCGAATCTCTGCTTCCTCTACGATGCACTGTGCTCTATGAGGACAGATACAGTGTTTTGCTGACCTCTGATTTGCTGTACTACCAGCACCTAGCACAGTGCTTGAAGGTAGAAAACATTTATTGTGTGAATAGATGATATATCCTACACTGAGTAATCATTAACCCAGTTAGATAATGGAATTTAATGCTAATTAACTTTTAAAATGATATGAGATTACATACTATATGGCTAAGTCTTATGATATATATATATACACATATATATACAGTATGTATATATACACACACACACACACATATGTGAAAACTTGGTAACCTAGAGCAGTGAAAAGAATACTGGCATGAGAGGGCACTAATTAGTTAGTGACCCAGGAAATGTCACTTCTTTGCTGTGAGCCTCGATCAAGGAATGACCCTCAGCAGGTGTGGTATTGCCCCCTAGTGCTGGATACTCTGGGAGGTATTCCTGGTCTTTAGAGAGCAGAGAGGCCAGGTAACTTAGACTTCTTGCAAAATGTTGGAAAAATTATTTTGTGTCCCTCATGGCTTTTGAATGACCCAGTGTAGGTAAACTAAACCTGTGTATAACTATCTGTACCTAAAACCTGACCTATTTTACATATGGACGCAAAGCTGTTTTCTACTTTTACATAATTGTAACAGTAAACGTTTTAGGATTGCAGGTACAGTAGACATTGAAGACAGATTAATATCATTCACCAGAGGTGGCGGAAACACCACACCTGTGTCAGTTGTAGCTTTCACATTCATGGGGATTTTACTTATAAATGCCAGCACTTGATTTACGGCTTGATTATATTTTTTAGAATAGTTATGTCTGAGCATTTATGCATTGAAACAGAAATCGTATTATAAATTACTTTCTTTGTATTTTTTATATTATACTTTATATTCAATTTAAATCCAAATCATGCATGTGTATGCAGGTTATATTATCTATGCAATTCATCTTAGGCTAATAAAGGAGATATTATGAAAATATTTGTCATTTAAAAAAGGTGTTGGGTTAAAACAATGTTGTGAAACACTGGATTCGATAGATGAGGATTAAGATCCCTTTCAGTTCTTAATGCAATGGCTCTAATCTTTAATAATGGAAAGGATTCTTTTTATTTTATTCTTTTCATTACTTTACCTTCCAGCATAAAATTAGTAAGAAAAAAAACACACACATTTAAAAAACACATCTCCTACTCACAATGTTTTTAGATGGTTACCTAAAGGTGAGTCCAAATGATTTCTCAAATTTCCTTGCTACACAGTAGTTTCATGATTTTATAATTTCAAATTTATGGTTAATCGTGAGTTTATCAAGTTCTTTAAGGTTTCACCAAATAAATTGTTGTCTCTAGGCTTGATAGTGAAGAAACTGAAACACAAAAAATCAATGTATTAAAAACCAAAAAGAATGAAATGAAGGATTCTCACTAGGAGATTAGGTTCACAGATTTAAAATCGCAACCTTTTCCCCTATTCCTTCTGTTTTATATTTTTCATCAGTTGTGATATACTATGCATTTTAATCATACACTTAAAAAATGGATTGTCTCCCCCCCCCCCCTTTCCTTCGCCCCAACACACCTAGAATAGATACAGGCATTCTTAGAATAGAAACAGGGAATTTCGTGTTTACTCACCGTCGTCTTCCCATATATAGAACAGTGCCAGGCACACAGGACGAGCCCACTGAGCATTCATTGTATGAATGGGCGAAGAATACACGCAATAAACAAAACTGAGTGCTTCGAGCGCCACTTTCACCAGAGCTCTAGGAGACCAGCGGGTGGGATCAGGAACTTGATTTTTGTGATTGAGGATTCGTCGGCGCTCGTAGGGATTGCGAGTACATTCTGAACATTCGTTGGGACGTACTGATATGTGGTGGTTGGTGAACTTCACGCGCAGAGCCGTACAGGTAGTACACCGAACTAACAATGATCTGCAGCCAAGTCCACATAATGTTCTCAAATTTATATCATTAGAAACACGTTTCTCTAAGTGCATGGCTCCATCGTTCTCTGGTATATCTGTACAGGACAATTTAGGATACTTCCTCACTGGAGATTAACGGTGAGGATGGGATCAAGGGTGGGGGCTCCAAAATGCGCAAACACGGGAAAAGGGGTTAACGCTCACTTTTCGCAAACAGACGCCAATTCAGAGTCAAGGTCTCACCCCCGATCAAATCCCGCGCTCCTCCTACCGACAACCTGCCTCTACCCCGCCTCCTTTAATACCTATGGTGGGCGGGGCAGAGAAGAGACGTTCCCGGCTCCCCCTAAATTGGTGAAGCTCGCCCGAGTTCTGGTATCCCAGTTCTGAGCACACACCGAGGAAACGGAGCCGCTAACGAAGACCGCCGTCTGAGTGACAGCGGAGCTTTACACGAGGACAGAGAACGAAGCAAAATACGAAGAAAGGCAGCAGTGTAGCGGCCACGTGAGGCGGGCCATCCCGTCCACCCTCCGAGCGAGAACTTCAACTCCCGGCTTGCAGCTGGGCGGTTACCCTCCGCGGACTATAACTCCCAGGGTGCTGCGGGAGCGGCCGCCCGGCTCTCCTCCCGCCCCTCCCCCGCCCCTCCCGGCCGGATCGGCGTGCGCCTGCGCACCGGAGGCCGGAGGAGTCTTACCCTAATGTAAGATGGTGGCCCGTCTGGCTGTGGAACCCACCGAAAGCTGAGAGTCTGTCTCTCAGCCGTAAAGGTCGGACTCGCTGAAGCAATCAGGCCCGGTTCTGAAGAGTTTTTTCCCCGACACTCGTTCAGTGGTCTCTTGTGAGGACGCGGCAGCGCGTGGAGTCGGCTAAGGGAAAAGCGAGGCAAGGCAGGCGGGTGAGTCTATGCGGGGCTGGGCTTAGGGGAAACCCGGGGCTGACCGGCTACGAGAGAGCGGAGGCTTCGCTGGGACTGTGCAGGCCGCACCCCCCTTTCTCCCCACCCCCCGCCTCATCTTCACCCTCCTCCTCCTCGGTCTTCCTCCTCCTCCTCCTCTTCCTCCCTCTCCCCTCTACGCCACAGCAGTTACCACCAGGAAAAGGGAGCGGGGCAGAAGGCGGCGCGGCGGCGAGCACCGACTCCTTCGAAAATTTCCTCAATTGGGGGAGCCGAGGCGGCTTCTCGTCTTCAGTTCTCTCCCCTGCGTTTCTGTAGGGGCAGAAATCTTGGGTCCCGGTGCTCCCTTGTTTGCCCAGCCCTCTTTCCCCTCCCTGACGTCCTTGTCCCGGTAGCCCCCGTCTCCCAAGACCCAAGCCATCACTTCCACTCTGACCCGAGTTGTTGCTGCTCAGCAGTCCCACTACTCATCATTGCCCACTCGTCCTGCTGTTTGGTTTTTGCTCCACTGCTACCACTCTGGAGACACCCTTTGCCCCCCTCTCGTGCTTGCAATCAGCCCCTACTCTCTCTGCCACACCAGCGCTTCTTCCGATTTGCAGCCTTTCCTTTGACCACATCTGTCATTTGAAAGCTGCCCTTAAGTATCCAGATGCTGCTGCTGCTCGATCTAACCCACCTGTTTCACAGCTTTCTTGGGAATTGTTCGTTCCTTCCCTCTTTTCTATACAGATTCTTTCAACCTACACTTGCAGAAAAAAGGGATGCCCCGTGTTGGCCCCTGAAAAGTCAAGTTGGGAAGTGAATGAAGTGAGGTAGGATACTGTTAAAACGTTACGAGTGGAGATCATTTATTCAGGCTACTCGGGTCGGGAGAGGAACGTTTCCCTTTTGCTTTCGGTGATCTATTTGTGGATTATTCGCTCTGGTGGGACCTTTTTTTCTCCTTCTATTTTTAACCGGTTTCTCCATGCTGCTAAGCATTCTACTGAATTACCTCTCCCCAGGACACTTAATGTGAACTCTGATTATACCAACAAATTAGCCTAGGCATTTCAAAATAAGATAAATCTGGCGTAGAACCAAATCACTCTGTGAACTCCCCACGAAAATATAAGAGAGATTTTGATTATCTGCCGGTTCTGTGTGGGTTACAGATCCTTTCCCTATTGAAAAGTGATTATTGACTAAGCAAGTTATATTGAGGTTCAGCTTAATTGATGACATATTTATGGTTCCAGTGGAAATTTCCTTTCCAGCTAATATCAGACTTAGTATTTTTGGATTTGAGAAGTTCTCTCTTTCTAACATTTCTAGAATGGCAGTAATCCGAATAAATTGTCTTCTCTTGAAAACTTGTTGGGTATGTATGCAAAAGGAAAGTGAATTTTTTTTTTTTTTTTTCAGAATTAAATCCATCATTTTTTCCAGAAAAGAAGGGGGCTGGGAAAAGAAATGACAAAGCTATGCCCTTACATGCATTTGTTGGCACTCACTGTCATTATTATCTACATTAAAAAGCAGAAAACTAGGAGCATGAAGTGGTTCATGATGTCCATTTTTTGACGAAAGCAAAATTGAAATGCCCTGACTAATGGCACAAGGGGAAGAAGGAGACTACAATCACACCACTATGAAAAAAAGAATTAACAGGAGAGAAAACAGGATTTCCCAGATCAGATACATACATTTCAACATTTCAAGTTTAACATAAATAAGACACTGTGTTCTTAAGACGTAGGTAAAAATGTTAAAAGTCATGGTAGCAATTTCATGCAGCAGTATCCCTCTTATTTGCAAAGTGATATACCTCAAGTGTAAATACAAATACATACAGTTACCCTTTTCATCACTTCTGCACATTATTACTGTGATTTTTATAAATTTTACCCGTGATACTTGAGGAATCTTCATTTAGCATTATGTTTACTCAATTGTGGTAAGTGCTCTGCTTTATCAAATATAAATCAAGGTTAGAAAAGCTGTTTACAAAACTTCCTTTTTCCTTTTAGCCACTTTAAGCCCCAATTTGGGGAAACTAAATCCCTACTCTGAGAATTTCAAGCAATTTACGTAGCAAGATTGTCCTGAGTTGTAACTTGAGGTTTTTCCTTTAAAAATTACTTACATTTAGTTTGTTAGTAGGAACGTGTTCAATACAATTGATTGTCAACTCTAAAATATGTCGTTTTTCTTTGTCATACGCTGGTGGAGAAGCCTTCCACTTTGTACCTGCAAATAATTCTAACACACAGGTTTAGAAAACCCTTGGTAGTCATACTTGGCTGATTGGTAAGCAGTGTGTTCTAGGAGAGGACTGTTTGGCAGAAAAGTATAAATGATGGTAATACATCTTTGGTAGAGATGTTTTACCTCATTAAGTATATTCTCAAGTAATTTTCTTCACTCCACACTTTTCTCCTGCAGTCATTAAATTCTTAGTTTCAGCCCTTGGAAGTCAAAATGAATTTACTTTGGGATCTTTAGTACATTTGAAGAAGGCATTTAAATTTTGTTGACATTTTGATAAGGAAATCAGGAGCTATAATTTCAGAATATTTTTGTATGGTTTAAATTTTTAGATGTAACTTAAACATGGCAGCTTCATACTTTCGTGCATTTTGTTTGTTTGTTTGTTTGTTTGTTTGATAGTTTGGAATACTTTCTGCCAGGTTCAGTAGTTGAATCCTTCAGACGAATAGATTTCTCTAGGAAGGTTTTTGAACATGAATTACTTTAAGTTGACTTATTACATAATATTTGTTGTCATAAGATTGCATAGGCAAATCTTTAATTTTATTAGGGTGAGACTGTTAAAATCAAATGACAAAATGCAGGAAAATTTTTGTACTGCCCTTCAATTTCACTAGCAATAACTTTCAACTCATTGTTTTGTAAGAGAAAGAGAGTGTAAAAAGAGTCCTTGCATTAGGGGAATTTTACTTTAAAAATGATTTTAAATGCTTAAGAGAATGAAGAAAGTATTTTCTCAGTTTCAACAGTATGATTTCAGAATGCTTCGCTTTCCTTCCCTACTCCTGGTTTTAAGGTTAAGAAGCTACACTCTTCATTTGTGTGCGTGCATGTGTGTGTGCTTTGTACCTGCCAGTAATACTCAATTGAATCTATTTCAACTCATGTTATTATTTTTATAGACCATTCAAGTGAGACAGAAAGTTTTAATTTGGGAAAATTTCAGCCTCTGTCAGTTAGCTTTCTGACATTAAGTGTAGTACTGTCTTGACTTTTAGTGAAGGAAGATACATTTAGCTCAATTGGTTCCAAAGAAAAACAGTAGGGAAATAGGTTATAGAGATTTTTAGTGTTCTAGAAATAGTATAACTAGAATGTACTACATACTTTTCTCAAAGGATTTCTTAATCTAAATGGAACTTGTAAATGGTTTTGATCCCACTGGAATAGCATGTATTGGATAAAACTTAACACACTCTGAGATTTAAAAAATATTATCTTAAAAAAATTTTGTTACTTCAGAAATACTAGCAAAATCTACAAATGCCCATTCTTATATAAAATGTGTCAATATCCCTGATAACTTAATGATAGTAATAAACATTTTCTCCAATTCTGAGATTATGCAAATTTTAAAGATGGAATAATTTACTCAATTATGTAGTGATGCAAGGAAAGAAGATAAGTGGGACTTTTTAATGACACAGTGGTTTTCTGAAAGAACTTTTTTTCAAAATTGTTTTTAATCTTGTTACTATGTGGTCTTCTTTATTAGAAAAGATTGTGTGGGGGCGCCTGGGTGGCTTGGTCGGTTAAGCGTCCGACTTCGGCTCAGGTCATGATCTCACAGTCCTTGAGTTCGAGCCCCGCGTCCGGCTCTGTGCTGACAGCTCAGAGCCTGGAGCCTGTTTCAGATTCTGTGTCTCCCTCTCTCTCTGCCCCTCCCCTGTTCATGCTCTGTCTCTCTTTGTCTCAAAAATAAATAAACGTTAAAAAAAAATTAAAAAAGAAAAGAAAAGATTGTGTGGTGAATGTTAACTTTTCCAAGTGTAGTAGTATAATCCAGTGGGTTTTGTCACATTTCTTTTTAATGGTATAATTCTTTTACTTTTTAATCGGAAATTAGTTTATGGAAGAGAAAATGTCAACACTATTTTGGCCCCTTAGATTAGCCTACTGTAACAGAGTTTTCTTTTACTAGAAGGGAGAATTTACATGCTACCAAAAAGATGATGATTACTTTTACTTGCTAGAAAAAGTTAATTTTCAAGATAGTACAAGTACAAGGCAGCTTGAGGATGGGTTTATTTTTCTCCTAAGAACTTTATGTGTGAGGAAGGTTTCATTCTTACAAAACTCTGTTTATACAAGAGTGTTGTCCTGTTTTAAACTTTAATTGCATTGGGTGATGAGGAGATGATATATCACTATTAGGATAAACCTCACCATTTGTCTATGTGCTTCTCTGATATCTTTTTTTTTTTTTTTTTTCATAAGAGTCTCTCTCTTTTTTTTAATGTTTATTTATTTTGGGGGCACCTGGGTGGCTCAGTCAATTAAGCGACCGACTTCAGCTCAGGTCATGACCTCACAGTTCGTGAATTCGAGCCCCGTATCGGGCTCTGTGCTGACAGCTCAGAGCCTGGAGCCTGCTTCGGACTCTGTGTCTCCTTCTCTCTCTGCCCCACCCCTGCTCATACTCTCAGTCTGTCTCTCAAAAAAATGAATAAACATTAAAAAAAAAATTTTTTTTTAATGTTTATTTATTTTTGAAAGAGAGGGGGAGGGACAGAGAGAGGGAGACACAGAATCCGAAGCAGGCTCCAGGCTCTGAGCTGTCAGCACAGAGCCCGACGTGGGGCTGTAACTCACAAACTGAGATCATGACCTGAGCTGAAGTCGGATGCTTAACTGACTGAGCCACCCAGGTGCCCCCTCCGATATCTTTTCAAAAACAAGTAGTATGTTTTTTTAGTTATGGTAACCCAAGTCTTACCTCTTGAGTGTTGAGACAAAGTATGGAGAGGGAAAATCAAAAATAATCATTTTGGTTTATTTCTAAAACCATCCTGGAAAAAAAGTCAAGGCAAAAAAAAAAAAAAAGCAGTGTAATTAGAAGAATAAAATGACGACATTTAAACCTAGCTGGTGTTGCATTCCTGCTTTTGGAAGAAGTTAATGAATGATGTTGTAGGAAAATGCTGATTGATTTTTGAAAAGTAGCTATAGACTGAAATATCAAAGGGGTAGAGCATTCCTTAGCAACAAACAGATACATTGTCATTAAGCCAAATATCTGAAGTTTCTTAAGTATGTTTTTTCAGTCCTTGGAATAAAGAGGAAGTGCTAATTTTTCTGATTATTTAAGAACCTATTAATTCATTCCTTGTTGAGGGCAATAGGTGTCTTCAGATTGTGGATTTCTTGAAATAGTATTGGCTGATTTGTATTATTGAACATTGTAGCAACTTTTTTCTTTTTTTCTACTTTTTGTATCCTTGATTTTTTTCCTGATGTTTTTTATTTCCTGAAGTTTGGATGGACCTTTTTGTGAATGCTGTAATTGACTAAAAATTTGAAGTATAAACAATTCCTTTTGGTAATAAGATGAATTATTCTTTTGATAGAGAGCCTCCTCCCCCCCATTTTGATCACTTTTTTTTTTTCTTTAAAACTTAATTTTATTAATCCTTAGAATTAGGGTGCTACAAGTTCCCTGTTAAATTAGATCTTCCCGGAGATTTGTTTTCTTACTCTGGGGACCTAGGTATTTGTTGGGTAAAGAACATGTTATAATGTATCTTGGTTTTGTCATTTAAAATGAAATAAAGATCATATTAATACTTGAGCCCTGGGGTGCTGGGTGGCTCAGTCATTTGAGCGTCTGACTTCTGTTCAGGTCATGGTCTCTCATTTTGTGGGTTCTAGCCACGCATCCAGCTCTGTGCTGACAGCTTGGAGCCTGGAACCTGCTTCAGAATCTGTGTGGTCCCCCCCCCCCCCCCCCACTTGTACACACATGTACACATTTTCTCTCTCTCTCAAAAGTAAGTAAACATTTAAAAAATACTTAAACTTGTTAATGTCAAAAAGTTTTAAACAAGTTTAAAAGTAGACACCAATTGGGGCTCCTGAATGGCTCAGTAGGTTGAGCATCCGAGTCTTGATCTCAGCGTGGGTCTTAATTTCAGAGTTGTGAGTTCAGGCCCTGCTTTGGGCTCCATACTGGGCATGAAGCCTACTTAAGAAAAAAAAAAGGTGACACCAACTTCTATGTAGCTGTCACTCAGCTTCATAGGTTATCACCTCATAACCAATCTAGTTTCATCTATACCCCTATTTACTTCTCATCCCCCTACTCTTTGACCTGGATGATTTTGAAGCAAATCCTAGTCATCACATTATTTCATTTGTACTGGAGCTCTTTTGACATAATAAAATATCTTGATTTTTTTATCAAGATTATTTAATTGGCTTGTCAAATAGTCTTTGAGTACTTACATATCCACCTTTTGATCTATGGTCCAACCTCTTCTTAAGAGTTTATTATCTCGTTGGGTAAATTTTCACAGTAATTTAATTAACACCATCCAAAGCAGTGTCTGAATGATGTGTGGTGTATGTAGTCTGAGTCCAGTATGTCAGTGTAGGGATACCTTCAGACTCAAGTTCTAGGAGTGAGACTTCCTAGAGAAAGTGGGACTTGAATAAAGAATATATACTATCTGCATAGATGGAACATCTCCAGAAGGAGAACATTCCAGGAAGGTTAGGAAACATGAGCAAATGCTGGTGGTGACCAGCATGATGTGGAGAGTTGTAAGGAGTCTGACCTCAGTGGAACAGGGTTTTAATTTCTGGAAATGGTGTCAGATAAGTTAGTATACTAGGGTAGAGCTAGGTTATGAAAAGTTTATTCAGCGTCAGGTTGAATTTCCTCTGCTAAACAGTAAGGGACCATTAGAGATGGTCAGGAGGAGGAGATAACATATTAAACATGCCTTTTTTTTTTTTTTTTTTTAAAGAAACATACTTTTTGAGTAGGTTGCCACATATTTTGGGGTTGACAGTTGAGTTTGAAAAATTAATGACTAGGCCACTGAGGTAAGGGGCTACTGAGAAGTTAGTGTTGAAATTCTGCAGAATTTGGCAGCATTGATTCCATCTTCTCTTCAGTCCCTTACATTCAGATATGACACCAAGGTTTTAGAGCATAGAGAACTGAAGAAATGTGGTCTATTTATCTTTGATAGTAAACTGCAGTTTATTACCCAGGCCTGAAGGGAAGTGATGTATGATTACTCAAATAACAATCTCAAAAAATTTCTATAAAAAATATCTACCAGTGTTTTAAAAAATTTTTAGATATTCTTTCATTGAGGAATACGAGTTTAGAAAATAAAAGTCTTAATTACATGATTATAAGAGATGGAACACTTGTAAAAGAGAAATTTATGCCTCATCCTCTTATATGTGTGAATGAGTTCAGAAGGACTATTAGGAAACTTACATCTGAACAGTTCATATGGTACAGCTAAGTATATATTATTGAATATATTTAGAGTTTGATAATGACCTGATTAGAACAGAAGAAATGGCAGAAAATTCTAATAAAGTAGAGCTCTAAATATTGTCAGCTTCACGCTTACTTAAGGATAGGAAAGTTTAGGTCAGCAGGCTAAAGAAGAATGTAGGGACATTATTAAATGAAAATGTGTTCTTTGATTTTCTTTCATTATCCTTTTTTTTTTTTACAAACGTATTAAAAATAGATCTAGCCATATTTGTTTTATTTGGAATTTTTCTTAAGTTCTGAGACCCTTGAAGTTCTTCTCTTCTTTGTTTTGTTGACTCTTCATTAAACCAAGTTTCTTCATCTATTTTGTATTTCTGGAAATTTTTACATTTGTCAAGGAAAATTTTACATTTTATCTAAAAGCAGGGGCGGGGAATAGATTTCTTGCTTCTGGCTTTGTAAATAGTAGGTGACTAATACTGTATTGCCATTTATTCTCTTATTGCTTCCTTCAGTATCACATGTATTCCTTCTCTACAGTATATAGCATGTAGATCTCAAGAATTCTCATGGAGTAGGAAACCATCTCAAGCTTACAGTGCTTGCAACGACTTCAAAATTAAATTTTCTTTATTTACCAGTTATTTGCAGTCCTGATATTATAACATTCATGACCTACCATAATGCCATGGACCTTTTAGGTACTTAGGAAATATTGATAAGGATACAGATGATGATGCAGTATATAGTACATTATTGGGAAATGTCTGTTTTTCCTCAACATTCCCTATATCCTAAGACCTCCTTAATCCTGGTAATGTGGCAGAGCTATTTTTGACATTTTTTACTTCTTTATTTAGCTGATCATGTGTGCTATCTAAAATGGTCACTAGAATAGAAAGCTGTTGCCTTCTTGGGTGGGTTAACGGGCCTTAATATGTTAACTTTGGATTTAAGACTGAGTTGAGATTCCTTTATGCAGGAGAATCTTGAGAAGGATTATATATCTTTCTCATTGCCACCAGTATATGTGGGAGGGAAGTAAAACTCAAATATACGGTACAGGAGAATCTTAGTATTTGAGAATATCTTCAGTGGTAGCTAGCTGCCAATCCAGTCTTTTCCCAGGAAATTTTAATTTAGTCCCTTGGAGTGTGGAGCCATTTATAAAGGTCACAGGCAGTGGTTGGGGGGAGAAAATGGTTCCCTGCTCTAAAAAATCTCTCTCAGATTTTAATAACTTAAATCCCAAGTTATTAATAATAGTTTGCTTTTCTTTATTCATGTAATTCTTGGGGTGGAACTGATTTTGTGCTAGTGGCTTTGGAGTTGCCTTGGGTGGCCAGGAGGTAGGTGCATTTTAAACCCAGGAAGAGGGAGGGGAGGCAGAAAATAAGTGAGAAAACTTCAAATTTGAATAATGGCTATTGTGCATTTTTGACTAAAGCATTGATGGCCCTGGCTCCTTTGCTGCCTTTGGCTATATACGTCAGGGTTTTTTTTCTAAGTTAGATTGTCAGTTTGAGTTGGGAAGACTATAAACTTTTGTCTTTTCCAAATCAAACTAGTGTCCTGGTCCAGTGTTGTGCATTTTAACCTCTGCAGCTCAAAACCTGACAAATTTGTCTTTTCTTTGCCGGAAGGAAAGGGGAAACAGGAAAGAGAAGAAAAGGATAGGTATGATACTCCTCATTTGCTTCTATGTTAGTGATATATTGTTCTAAGATTGTTTTATGGAAAATCCTCTTTCATTTTTAATTTTATGTAATCGGTTATAAAATAGCTTCATGAATTTACCAAGTGAGTCCTTAGGAACCTTTTAAAAGATCATTTGGTAGCCACGGAGTTAGCGATAGGTTGAAGAGTACTTTTAGAAGTTGATGCTTGGTGGTACTTCTTTGAGATTCCTTACTTCTAAAATCTTTCTCTCATACTGGACACAGTGCTAGATGTGAGTTTTGCTTCCAAAAAGTGAAGCTAGTAATTTCTTTTTAAGGTAGCTACCTTCCGTGCATTGTATTCAAATGTATTTTGATCCTGATGAAAGCAAGTATGACAGTAAAAGACTTTAATACAAGCATGCTAACAAAAGAACATTTGTTAGTCATGTGTCACCATATATTCTTTTGTCTTGCTTAACAATATTTTCAGCAGCTTTGGTGAACCCTGAATAATATATGATGTGTTTGTGTTTACAGATTGTATTTTTTGTTATGTACTACTAAATTCTATAATTTTTATTGTTTTAAATTTTTATTAAAAAAAATTTAATGTTTATTTATTTTTGACAGAGACAGAGAGAGAGAGAGAGAGAGAGAGAGAGAGAGAGACAGAGCATGAGCCGGGGAGGGGCAGAGAGAGAGGGAGACACAGAATCTGAAGCAGGCTCCAGGCTCTGAGCTGTCAACACAGAGCCTGACATGGGGCTTGAACTCACAGACCGTGAGATCATGATCTGAGCTGAAGTCGGACGCTCAACCGACTGAGCTAACCAGGCACCCCAAAGTTCTATAATTTTTAAAACTTGGCATCATATTAAAGAAAATATTTTCTTCAGTATTTGGAGCAAAGGACTAACTTAAATGATTTTTCATTGTTGAACATAGTTTTTGTTTGTTTTTTAAAGTTTATTTATTTTGAGAAAGAGAGAGAGAGAGCATGAGCAGGGGATGGGCAGATACAGAGGGAGAGAGAGAATCCCAAGCAGGCTTCGTGCTGTCAGCACAGAGCCCAGTGTAGGGCTTGAACCCACGAATTGTGAGATTACGACCTGAGCCGAAACCAAGAGTTGGACGCTTAACCAACTGACCCACCCAGATGCCCCAAGTTGAACATAGTTTTTAATAGCCTATGTTTTTCTGTGCAAACTCTTTGAATTCTCCTTATTTTTGTTTTTTGCTCCTACCAGGAGTATGCGGTATAGTATGGAGCCAGAATGCCTAAGTGTAAATCTTGGCTGTACCATTCACTATTTGTCAGACCTATGGTGGGTTACTTTACCCTGACTGGGCCTCAACTTCTGCATTTGTAAGATAGAGATGCTAAGACTGTTGTGTGGAGTAAATGAGGGCACATATGTAAAGCTCTTGGAATAATGTTTGGCACATAGTGAACCTTGTATAAGTGTTTGCTGTTACAATATGTTCTTATACATTTGAAAGAATCAGAAAACCTTCATTTTTGAAGACTTATTTTTTTATTCAATACAGTTAATGTTTAGGCACTAGATGTATGTTTTCAGTAGTCATTTGACCAGCTGGAAACACAAGTAATGTGTTTGAGTGGATAATCAAAGGACTGGCCTGCCTGGAATTCTTTTGAATCAGGGAGTAATAGAAAATGAAACTGGATAGGTATGATAGAAAATAATTATGGAGTGTTTTGAACTGAGGCAGAGAAATTTAGATACGGTTGTTAAGAGGGCAATCATTGCAATCATGGCAAGATTTTTTTTTTTTTTTTTAAGTAAGGAGAGTGATGTGTTTAAAATAGTATTTAAGGGAAGATGGTTTTGAGTGTCCTTGGTAGCATAGAATTATGTGATTTTGTGTGGACAGAGGGTTTTTTTTTTGTTTTTTGTTTTTGTCCTGTTCACTGATCTACCGTAAGTGGCTTAGATAGCACCTTACAGATAGTAAGCGCTCCATAAATACTTACCTACTTACTGGGTGGATAAATCTTATGGGAGACTGTGAGATAACAGAGAGGGAAGCACAAAGGACCCAAATTAAACTTTTGGGACCTCTGCCTTTAAGAGGTCAAAGTGAAAAAAGTGTTATGAGAGGAATAATTGGAGAGGTAAAAGGAAGACGGAAAAGCTTAAGTTTTGGAAAACAAAGAAATTTTCCAGGAGAGGGAAGTCACAAAGATGAAAAATAGGAAGATCTTATATGGTACCACTTCTATTCTCAGACGGAAAGGAAGTGACATAGTCCAGTACAACATGCAAGGAGAATGAGTATAGAGAAAGCCCTTTGGCTTGTGGTGTGATGGTCATGAACCATGTTAAAGCAATTTCACAAGCCTAGGAATGTAAATCAGATGGTGGGGGGGGGGGGGGGGGGGAGGTTAAGGAAGATGTAAGTGCAGAAGTCAAGACCATTCAGTGTAGAAAATGAAAAAATGGCAGGAAGACATTGCAATAACACTTTCATAGTTATTGAATGTGTAGTCTGAGAGATTCTATTTATTAGAGAGAAAAAACTTGAGGCAGCTTGTGCTGAATGTTCTTAAGTTTCATAGGAGAGAAGATACATGTGCTTCTTCAAGACTGCCACTTGCTAACTCTGTAACTCTCCCGGTAACATGGAGGCAATGGTAACATGTATTTCATAGATCTGTGATAAAGATTAAGTTATTTAATCTTTTTAAAACACCTAGAACAATGCTTGATACCTGATAAATATTAGCTATTATTATCATCCACTGCTAAAGTGAGGAAGACGGTAGGATTAGAGGCTCAAAGAGAAAAAGAAATAAATGAATTACCACCAAGTAGTAGCAAGAACTAAATGTAAAGGCCTTAGAACCTTTGCTCTGGCCGTTTGCTCTGCCTGGAGACTACTTTTCCAAATATCCACATAGCTACCTCAACTCCTTAAGACCTTTGCTCAAATGATCTCCTTTTCAGTCAGGCCTGCCCTGTTTATTTACAGTTAGAACACAGGCCCCTCTCTCTTAATTTTTGCATTGTTTTATTTTTTTTCAATACTTCTTTTCATACATATTATATAATCCATTTATTCTTTATATATACTGTTTATTGCTGATCTCCATCTACTGGAATAGGGGTGTTTGTTCCCTGACATATCCCAGGTTCTGGGAATAGTAGTTGGTGCATAACAGGTGCTCAATATATGCTTGTTGAATTAATAAATTATTCTACCATTGAGGTGGGTTTTCTGAGATAGGTGAACACTACAAAGAAGTTGACCTCAAAGATTTCCTCTCCTTTCTGAAATGAGTTTTCTGGGTCCATTTTGGTACTGTTTACCCGGCAGTCACTTGGGAAATCCATTTAGCTGAGGAAAGGAAAATGTAAGATGAATCTCTTTTCTGCTACAATAATTATATTTTACATTTGATGAGCTAATAAAAACTTATCTTTGAGTGCTTATTAGATACTAGGTGTGGTTCTGACCTTTTATTAGTTTTCAGAAATTCTACAACCTTGCAAGTACCTTATAGTTTTCTTGCAAGCTATCATTAGGGTTGAAGGGGAAGCCCTTTGCACTGAGACTAAGCGTGCTTCCCAAGACTGCTTGTTGTCTTCTTTTGACAGGGAGCTTCTTACAGTCATTCCTGCCTCCAGCATTCACAGCCTTGACACTGTTACTTGCCTGAAGTATATCAGGACTGATCTTATATTCTTTATCCCTTTTTATGTCAGTCACCACCAGTCTCACACTTTAATCCCCACAAGGTTCTTAACATTTCCTCTCTTTTCATTCCTCTCCATCATCAGCAAAATTTCTTGTATCTTTGTTTTTTTCCTGAACATTTCCTCTACTTTTCTGGAAACACTGCTTCCCCTGCAGCCCTCTTACTTGTTGGCTATTAAGTTTTTTTTTTTCTTGTATGCCATCTTCAGAGGTCAGTGAGGAATCCCACGTGCTAAGATTTAAAACTATTTCCCATTCTGACTTCCTCCATTTAATAGGAGTTGAAGAGAAAGCCTGGTTCCACCGAGACTGAAAATAGGGCAGATGTCTTATATTCTCCTTCTCTTCCTGAAGCTTGTCTGTTGACAGGTTATATTGTCCATAAACCCTTGTTTGCTGTCACCTACTGCACCTTGGGTTATGTCTTCTCTTTTCTTGACTATTAAAGCTCCTAGCTCACTGTTATTCTTGCTGGCACTATGCCTCTTTTAATTCTTCATAATTTCAGCATATACCATTTCCAGTCCTTGTACTGTGGCCTCTTAAGTCCTAAAATTCTTCTTTCAAGATTTTGCTCAACACCTCATCTCAGTCACTCACTCCATGATTATATCTTACACCTTCTTAATCACCAATAACTTGAACTCTTCCCTGATTTTCAATTCATGTAACCCCCTCTGCCATCTGTCTTTTCTGCTCATTCTATCTACTATTCTAACTCAATCTTTTACTGTTACTAGGACCTCCAGTCTGTGGACTGCCCTTTGCCCCCTTGATTTTCTTTCTTCTTACCTATTACACATTCATTACCTAGTGATCAATCATTATATTCATTCTCTCTCATATGCCCTCTACTCTCTTGCTCCTTTTTTACTTCTTCATACTCGCTTGGCAAAACATCAACTCTAGTTAAATCAGATTCTCTTGAGTACTTCATGTCTGCACTTGTATGGCTCAAAGCAACTGAAGAATACAATTATGATGGGCACTTTTCACTTTGGATTCATAATAAGAAACCTCTGGCATCCTTTAATATTGTCTGGCAGTCATAGTCTATTTCCTTAGTCCACTCATTTTTCCCTCTCACAGATGACTAGTTATACCCTTGCCTTTCTTCTCAAACTTCCAACCTTCCTCTTCTTACTCACTCTCAGTTGATGGACCTGTTTCCAATCCATTGAGAAAATAGAAACCGCCAGAAGAGCTCTTCTTCAGACTCCTCCACCTCCACACCTATGTACCTGCTAGTCTGACTCACAGACATTTGCCTTCTGTTACTATAGATGAACTGTCTTTGTTCCTATCTAATTCAGTTCTTCTGATTAATGCATTAGATCCCATCCCCTTTCATTTACTCTGGACATTGGTCTAGCAATTTTCCTCCTTCTCTTCAGATCATTAATTTTTTCTTCTTTCATGGATCATTCCCATCATTGGGCAGATATGCTGTAATTTTTACCCTCATAAAAATATCTTCTGTTGCTCTTATCTGTTTCCATTGTTGCAGAACCCCTTAAAGCATTGTCTAAATGTACTTGTCCTAGTTATTTTCTCACGTTCTCTTTCAAGCCCATTTCAGTAAGGCTTTGGCCCCTATCACTCACTGTACTGATTGTTTTTGTTCAGGTCTCCTAACAATGACAATGGTAAATCTAGGAGTCAGTTCTTTTCTTGTGTGATCAGTCTACATTTGACAAAGTTATTTGCTCTTTCCTCTTTGATATACTTGTTTCACTTGCCTTTTAGGATACAACATTCCCTTGGTTTTTTTTATAACTTATTGGCTGTTCCTTCTTAGTCTTTCTTGGTAGTCTTTCTTTCTTCTCTTTGCCTACCTCTAAACATTGAAATATCCCAGAACTCCGTGCACGATTATCTTGTCTGTTGACCCTCACTCTCTTGGTGATCTCTGCTAGTTTCATGGCTTTGAATACCTTCTAAATGTTGATGAGTCTCAAATGTATTTCTCCAGTCGAGACTACTTTCCTCAACTCTAGATTTGTATAGCTCGTTGCCTCCTTAATATCTCCACTGGCATCACTGTTAAATATCTCAAATTTAACATGTCCAAAATAGAATTTATGCTCTTCCCTCCCAAATCTGTCCTCCCATACCTGCTTCACCAATGTATTCTTCCTCGTCTCAGATGTTGGCAGCTTTCAGCTGCTCAGGCCAGAAACCTTGGCATCATTCTTGACTCTCTTATTCTTACATTTATTCCATCAGGAAATTCTTGGCTCTACCTTTCAAACATACACAGAATTCAACCAGTTTTCACCGTCTCCACAGCCACCATCATCTCTTGCTGGGTAATTGCAGCAGCCTTCTAAGGGATGTCCCTACTTCTCCCCTTTTCTTTATGGTTTGTTAATATATAGCTGTCAGAATGATCCTTTGAAGGCATAAGTTAGATGCAAGAGATCTTGCACCACATCTGAGAAATTTCATATGAGTTGATAAGATTAGAGATTGTTCTAGTCTGTTTTATTTTACTAACTCTCATTGGTTCAGAAGGCAAATTTAATGTAGGCCTTGATTATATTATCAATTCCTATAAATTATCAATTTATATTATCAGTTTTTATGGGTGGACAAAGAGTTGTCAGGCATGATTCATGGTCTTCTTCTTTTCTCCTCATTAACCAACCCTACATACAGAAAGGCTTGACACCTATATCCCCGAGGAAATTGGAAAGAGAAGGTCTGAGTTGGTTACTATTTCAGAAAGTTGCTTTGAATGCAAGAGTAGACCACCCTTTCTTCGTAGAGATCTGTTGTTGTTACTACCTCTAATCTCCTTTAGCAATATTAGGTTTCCCTCATCCCCTGCCAGATTTAGTGTCCTCTCTCTACCCCTGCCCTTTTTGTTTTTTCCTACTCCCAGATGGAAGTGCTGTATTTCTTTTTTTTTTTTTTAACTTTTTTTTAATGTTTATTTTTAGAGATTTTTTTTAACGTTTGTTTATTTTGAGAGAGAGAGAGAGACAGAGTGTGAGCGGGGGAGGGACAGAAGGGGAGGGAGACACAGAATCCAAAGCAGGCTCCAGGCTCTGAGCTGTCCACACAGAGCCTGACGCGGGGCTCGAACTCATGAACCGTGAGATCATGACCTGAGCTGAAGTTGGACACTTAACTGACTGAGCCACCCAGGCACCCTGGAAGTGTTGTAATTCTTGACTTCACTCTATTTGAATTAGTATTTTATACTCTAAGCTCCCTTTTCACATATCGTCAAACCCATTCTTAAGGCTGGGATGTGAGTTGGTTTTACTTTTGTTAATAGAATTTCCGATAGAATGATACTGAACATGATAGTAAAAGGGGAATTGATACAGATAAGTGAGGAAGAAATGATGTGTAAAATTGTGGGGAAGTGAATGAATGTACTTGTCATAATGTAATAATTTCTGGAAGACTTACACTGTACTGCACATAAAGAAGTTTGGAGATTGGCAAAAAAGAACGTAATTTATTTTATTTCTTTGCATTCTTTTCTCTGAAGGCAAATGTTCTCTAATTTTCTTTTTTTTTAATTAAACATTTTTTTAAGTTTATTTATTTTGAGAGCGACTGAGACAGCATGAGTGGGGGAGGGGCAGAGAGAGAGGGAGGCAGAGAATCCCAAGCAGCTTCCGTACCCTCAGCATGGAGGAGCCAGACGCAGGGCCGAACTCTTGAAACCAGGAGATCATGACCTGAGCCAAAACTAAGAGTCGGATGCTTAACTGACTGAGCCACCAGGTGCCCCTTTTTAAAAAATTTTTTAAGTGTTTATTTATTTATTTTGAGAGAGAGAGTGAGTGAGTGCAGGCAAGTCAGGGAGGGGCAGAGAGAGGGAGAGAGAGAATCCCTTACAGGCTCACTCCAGGCTTGATCCCACGAACCGTGAGATCATGACCTGAGCCAGTATCAGGAGTTGGCCACTTAACCAATTTAGCTATCAAAATCAATTTTCTTTTGATTCCCATTCAGAAAGTTCTCTTGTACTGGGATCAACAATCCTATCAAAATTAGGAGATTGTGTACACATTGCTATTGATACCATATCCTTTCAGACTATTGGACTTAATCTCTTGGTCTGAAGGTAGATATATATCTGTTATCTTAAGCCATTTCTTAGACCTTTGTTGTCCAATATGGTACCCATGAGTTACATACAGGTAGGTATTGAGCACTTGAAATGTGGCTAGTCTGAATTGAGATGTGTGCTAAGTGTACAGTACTCACTGGAGTTTGAATGCTTAGTACAAAAAGATATAAAATATCTCCTTAGTAATTAAAAAAATAATGACTACATGTTGAGTTGATAATATTTTGAATGTATTGAGTTATATAAAATGATTACCTTTTGTTACTTTTACTTAATGTGACTAGCAGAAAATTTAAAATTATAATAGTGGTGGAGCACTTGGGTGGCTCAGTTGGTTCAGTGTCTGACTCTTGATTTCAGCTCGGGTCATGATCTCAGGGTTGTGAGGTTGAGCCCTACATTGGGCTTCTCTCTCTCTCTCTCTCTCTCCCTCCCTCCCTCCCTCCCTCCCTCCCTCCCCCCCCTCCCTCTCCCCCTCTCCTTCTACTGCTCATGCTCACGCTCTCTCTCAAAAAACATTAAATTAAAAAATAAATAAAATTATAATAGTGGTTTGTATTATATTTCTTTTGGGCACTGTCTTAAACTTACCTTTTCTTTGCCCTAATACTTTGAGTTATTTTTAATTCAGTTAATGATGTGTTTGTTATATATTCACTAAAAATGAATTTGATATTACATATAGTAAAAGCATTTTCTTCTGAAGTTAAATACTTTTATATTGTTTTTTTTGTTTGTTTGTATTCTTTGTTTTTTATTTAAAGCAAGGGTTTAATAATAGTGGTCAAAGTGAAAGTACACTCTCAAGGTGGAAGAGAGCAGGCTCATAGGTGGCAATTGCCTATATGGTTATCCTTCTTAGTATTAACTTTCTCAGGCCTTAGTTTTCTTTTAAGTATTTGACTTTTGCCATGCCCTATCATTCTGCTAGGTATGTAGTGGGGAGGAGCAGAGAGAGAGGGAGACACAGAATCCATGAAGCAGGCTCCAGGCTCTGAGCTGTTAGCACAGAGCCTGAGGTGGGGGCTTGAACTCACGAACCATAAGATCATGATCTGAGCTGAAGTCAGGTGCTTTACTGACTGAGCCGCCCAGGTGCCCCTGATATCTCATAGTTTTAATTTGCATTCCCTAACGGCTAATGATGTAGAATGGCTTTTCATGTGCTTTTTGGCCATTCGTATATCCTCTTCAGTGAAATGTCTATTTAGATCTTTTGCTCATTCTCTGGTTGAATTTTTTTCTTTTTCTGTTGAGTTTTGAGGGTTCTTTATATATTCTAGATACAAATTCTTTGTCCAGTATGTGGTTTGCAAATATTTTCTCCCACTCTAGCTTGTCTTTTCATCCACTTCACAGGGTACTTCACAGAGCAAAAGTTTTTCATTTTGATGAGGTCCGATATGTCAGTTCTTTCTTTTATGTGTTGTGCTTTTTGTGTCAAGTCTAAGAACTCTTTACCCTAGTCCTAAGGTTTTGACTTTAAGGTTTTCTCTAAGTTTTTTTCTAAAAGTTTTAATAATTTTACATTTAAGCGTATGATGCATTTTGAACTAATTTTTGTATAAGATACGAAGTCTAGGTTGAGGTTCTTTTTTCCTTTTTCTTTTAAGTACAGTTGCTCCAGCACCATCTGTTGGAAAGGCTATCTTTCCTCCAGTGAATTCCTTGTATGCTTGTCAAAAATCAGTTGGGCATATTTGTGAGGACCTATTTCTGGATTTTCTATTCTCTTCCATCCATCTGTATGTCTTTCTCTGTGAGTACCACACTGTTTTGATTACTGCGACTATATAGTAAGCTTTAACATCAGGAAGAGTGATTCCTCCCACTTGACTCTTTTTTCGAAATTGCTTTAGGTCTTGTAGGACTTTCCCTTTCCATATAATTTTTAGGATAAGCTTATCTGTATCTCAGAGTCTTTCTGGGATTTTGCTAGTAATTGCATCACATCTATAGATCAATACAGGGAGTGTTGATATCTTTATTGTGTTGTGTCTTCCAATCAGTAGTAAGTCTCTCCAGTATTTAGGTCTTCTTTTATTTTGATCATCAGTATTTTGTAATTTTCAATATACAGATCCTACACGTTTTATTAGATTTATACCTAAGTTTTTCAATTTGGGGGGGCATGACTGTAAATGGCATTGTATTTGTAATTTAGGTTTTCACATGGTTATTGTTAGTGTACAGAAATGTGATTGATCTTTGTGTGTTAATCTTGTATCTTGTGACCTTGTAGAACTCACTTCTTAGTTCTAGGATTTTTTGGTAGGTTCCTTGGAGTTTTCTAGGTAGAATTTCATGTCATCTGCAAACAGGCACAGAATTTGTTTTTCTTTGTTCCAATCTGTTTGTTCTTTATTTCTTTTTCTTACCTTATTGGCTGGTTAAAGCTTCCATAATTGTGTTGAATAAGATTGGTGAGAGCAGCCATCCTTGCCTTCTACTTGAGCTTAGAGAAGCAGCATATGGTTTGCACGATTAAGTGTGACGTTAGTCATGGGTTTTTTATAGGTATTCTTTACCAAGTTGAAGTTCCCGTCTGTTCCTAATTTACTGAGAATTTTTATTAAGAATTTGGTCAAGTGCTTTTTCTGTAAGTCGATATATACTCATGTATTTTTTTCTTTAGCCTTTTGATATGGTGGATTAAATGGATTTTCTTTCTTTTTTTTTTAATGTTTATTTTTGAGAGAGAGAGACAGAGCACGAGCAGGGGTGGGGCAGAGAGAGAGAGAGAGGGAGACACAGAATCAGAAGCAGGTTCCGGGCTCTGAGCTGTCAGCCTAGAGCCTGACACAGGGCCCGAACTCACGAACCGCGTTATCGTGACCTGAGCTGAAGTTGGATGCTTAACCAACTGAGCCACCCAGGCGCCCCACATTACATTGATTTTCAAATGCTAAACTAGCTTCCCATGTCTAGAGTAAATCCCAATAATCTTTTTATACATTGTTAAACTTCATTTGCTAATATCCTGTGAAGGGTTTTTACATCTAAGTTCATGAAAAATATTTGTCTGATATCTTCGGTCTTTGGTACTGTGTCTGATTTTGGTCACAGTAGTACTGACTTCATAAAAAGAGTTGGGAAGTATTCCTTCCTCTTTAAACGAAAAGATAGTGTAAACTTAGAATTAATTATTTAATTTTTTGGTAAAATTCTCCACTGAAGCCAGCTGGGTCAGAGGATTTCTTTTTCCTGAGCTTTTAGACTATGAGTTCAATTTCTTAAATGCTTGGAGGATTATTGAGTTTATCTGTTTCATTTTGATTGAGTTTTGATAATGTGTGGTTTCTGAAGAATTGGTTTACTTTTTGTAAGTTGTTGGTTTATGAGTATAAAGTTCTTATTATTACCTTATTATGGCTGTTGGATCTTAGTAATAATCCTCATTTCATTCTGATATTTATGATTCTTGTCATTCCTCTTTTTTCAAAAACAATTTTTTTTTCTTAATGTTTATTTTTGAGAGAGAGAGAGAGAGACAGAGCATGAGACAGGGAGGGGCAGAGACAGAGAGGGAGACACAGAATCTGAAACAGGCTCCAGGCTCTGAACTGTCAGCAGAGTCCAACGCGGGTCTCGAACTCCAGAACGGTGAGATCATGACCTGAGCCAAAGTTGGATGCTCAACTGAGCCACCCAGGCGCCCCTTGTCTTTCCTCTTTTTATATTTGTCAGTCTTGCTAGAGGTTTGTCAGTTTCCTTACCACTGCCCCCCCAAGAACCAGCTATTGGGTTCATTAGTTTTTCTTTTCTTGTTTTTGTTTTCAATTTTTTTTAAATTTTTTTATTATTTTTTTTTTTACGTTTATTTAGTTTTGAGACAGAGCATGAATGGGGGAGGGTCAGAGACAGAGGGAGACACAGAATCCGAAACAGGCTCCAGGCTCTGAGCTGTCAGCACAGAGCCCGACGCGGGGCTCGAACCCACAAACCGCGATATCATGACCTGAGCTGAAGTCGGACGCTTAACCGACTGAGCCACCCAGGCACCCCTCAAAAATTTTTTTTAAATCTCTGCCCTTGCTTATTTCCTTCCTGCTGTTTACTTTGGGTTTACTTTCCTCTTCATTTTGTAGTTTCTTCTTTTTTTCTAGTGTAAGCATTTATATGAATTTTCCTCTGGGTACCGCGTTAGCTGCATACTACACATTTTGGTATGCAGTATTTTCATTTTTACTTATCTCTGTATTTTTTTCCTAAGATATTTATCTGTTTATTTATTTAATTGAAGTAGACTTGACACAGAATAGATTTATTTTATTGTTTCCTTTGAGACTTCCTCTTTGGCTCTTGGATTATTTAGTAGTGTGTTGGTATATTTCCAAGTGTGTGGACATTATTAATTTCTAGTTGGATTTCTTTGTGGTCAGAGAACATACTCTAGGATTTCAGTTCTTTGTAATTTGTTATGTTTTATGGCCCAAGATGTTGTTTATCTGGGTGAATATTCCATGGTACTTGAAAAGAATGTATATTCTTCTACCTGTTTTTGACTCTACCCAGTTTTACTGGAATATCACCTACTTCTCCCCATCCATCTCTCATCTCTTACTCTCTTCTTACCCTGCCTGATCCATTCTATTTGGTTCACATCCCTTATTTATTGGTTTGTATAGCTTCACTGACAATCACTTTCTTTTTATTCTTATTTCCTTCCCCTAGAATTCTTTATTTCCTATAAATTCTTTATTTCTGTGTCCCGTGTCTCATTTGACATTTTCGGTAGTTTTAAACAGTATGGAATATTCTTTTTTTCTAAATTGTCACTAGTTTTTATGTTGGCACTGTATTTTATACTAGTGGCAAGGTGACCTTAAAATATTCTGCTCCAAGGTGAAATATTGCATTTTGTTTTTGTTATTTTTTCAAAAGCCACCCACAAAGTATGGTTCTCTGGACAAATTTAGACTGAATTAGGAATTATATGCTAAACATATTGCTAGGCATTAAATGAGAGGAAAATATGTGTCCTTATGACACTACATGGGACGCAAGATGAATGCCTCTGCAATGGTTGTAATAGTGTAAGACACCAGACACCAGATACTTAATGGAGAAATACCATAGGATTTCAGAAAAGGGGGGATTAAAGAATATGGACAGGATTAATTTGTGTGGTCTTGTGAAAAGATAATACTTGAGTGAATTGTAGGTGGAGTGGGAAAAAGTTGAAATGGAACATTATCCATCTAAGGGGACTGCTCACTCAAAATGAGCATGGTCTGTGGGAAGGAAAGTGAGGAAGACAGTCTATGAGGCAGTAGGGTTATGCAGTAGTATGAGGGTAGAGGGTTCCTGAGCACAAGGAAATAATTTAAATCTGAACAGGAGTCAGTAAACCAAATTAAAGGTTATTAATCTGAAGAGTGACTTGAAGAATTCTGTACATATAAAGCATTGGCATAACCTGGGAACTTGTTAGAAGTGCAAAATTTAATACCCTACCTCAGACCTATAGAATCAGAATCTGCATTTTTAACAAGATACCCAACTGATTTATATGTATTGTCAAGTTTGATAAGTACCAGTCTGAAGGGAAATTAATCAGACAGAACTGGTACATATTGGATTCTGGAGAAGAGAGATTTCATTTGGATCCTGTTATTAGTTATCCTGTGTTGAAATTGAGACCAAAGGGCATGTAAGAGAGACCTGCCAAAGGAGTACAGTCAACAGGATTTAATGTCCAGGATTTAGAGAATGGAGGAAGGTGCTAAATTGAAAATTATGATCCAGTTTTGGTACTAGGCAGTTGAAAACTGGGTGGGCCATTGACAGGAAATAAAAGAGCTTGGGTGGCATAAAAAGCCGTGATTATTCTGTACTTCCAAGCCACTAGAACTTTTTGTTAACAGAATATCAGCATAATAATTATACTGGAGAGAAGTTTGGAAAAGAAATGAAAAAAATCGTTTAATTCCAGGATTCTGAAATAAATAGCATTTTTATTTTTTTGTATGTTCTCTTGATTTCTTATTAGTATGTGAACTTGTTTCTACATTGTTGTGTTTAGTGTAAGGCCATTTTGTATGCTTTAAAAATTTATTATGTAAATATTTTTCATGCTTTTTCATAATTTAATTAGTTTGAAAGGACTTTTTTTCCATTATAAAATATATACACTCTCAAAATTTTAAAAAGCAAACTAAAAATAACAGTGATTTCAGTATTTACATTTTAGATTGGTAGGGATTAAAATGTTTGGTTCTAATAGGTTTTAGCGAGAATGCAGATTGGTGCAGCTTTTTAAAGGGCAATTTGGCAATATTTGTCAAAGCTAAAAATTGCACATACCGTGCTTGATCCAGCAGTTTCATTTCTAGGAATTTGTTCTACAGATATACTGGCTCCAGGTCACTTAATGTATAGGCCAGTTTGTCATGTTTACCAATTCTTTGTATCAGTGTTTTCAGGAAAATATTTTCCTAGTGAATATGGACAAAATTGGATTATTTCATGGGAGAGTTTTTCAGTTTACTCTGATTTCTTTCCAGCCCTTTGAAAAATTACTTTGTTTTTCCCCAGTATTTTCTGATTTCTATGCAGCCTTTTAAAAAGTTATTTATTTTTGCATTTTGGTATTTTTGGGGTTCTTTTGTCAATTTCAAAGTACATATATCAGCCTTGCTTTTTTATGCTTTTGATTAAACTTTACAGCTGTTTATATTGGCTGGAGTGATTTAAACAGCTTTTGAAGATTTTTGGTGAGATTTGGTTGACAATTTTCCTCTTATCCTGATTATTTTAAGGAATGTTCAACTTGTAGGCTAAGGGTCATAGCTTGGTTGATTTTTATAAATATATTTCATTTTTCAAGAGACATTTCACAACCAGTAATCATTATTTCAGTATAAATCTAACATGTATTTATTGTAAATATGTGCTGAAAAATATCTAGGTACCACACCAGTAAGAAATGCTAATATTTTGGTTATTAATGGCTATAGAAATTAAGAATATACTCTCATTAAGGCATTGGGAATAATAAAATTAACTGAAGACTGGAATAATGAAATATTTCATTCAAGCAAGAATGTGAGCAAACTAAAAATAAGTGGCCTAAATCTCATCACAAAAGACAAATTAAAAATTTTAATGACTAGAAACACAAAATTAACAAATCGGTTTATTAATATATTAATAAATATAAAATACTTGTAGAAATAATATTTATAAATATAATATAGCCACATCTTTACCATGTTAATAAATACGTAAATATGTAGATAAGCATCAATATGTATATGCTAATAAATTACTGAATACAAGTTTGTTTATACATATTATCAATATGTATAACATGTTAACATATCAGTGTAATATATATTTAATATTATAAAATATAATCAGGTTTTTGTGGCTGATTTGTTCAGATCTTTGAGATGCATTTGTAAACTTGGTAATTTCAGTGTGTATTGTTCAGCATACTGAATTTTGGAGACTTGGTTTGTTTCTGATATACTAACGTACAGGAACATATGTTGAAGGATGTACGTTGCATCGTTGTAATACCAAAAGACTGGAAATACTGAAATTAGCGTCCATAGGGTTTAAGTTACATGTGCATTTCTATATTGGAATATGTTGTAGCCATAAAAAAGAGTGAAGTAGAGATGTATGTATTAAAATAGAAACATTTTGGGTGTATGTTAAATGATAAAGGGAAGGCTCAGAAGAATGTACCTTTTCATTTTCAGTTAAAAAAGATAATATTCGGGGCTCCTGGGTGGCTCAGTTGGTTAAGCATCCGACTTCAACCCAGGTCATGATTGGGTGTTTTGTGGGTACAAGCCCCATGTCAGGCTCTGTGCTGACAGAGCCTTGAGCCTGCTTCAGATTCTGTGTCTCCCTCTCTGTCTGCTCCTCCCCCGCTTGCATTCTGTCTCTTTGTCTCCCAGAAATAAAATAAACATTAAAAAATTTTTTAAAAGATAATATTCATAAGTATATGCTTACATATACATTGAATATATCTGGAAGAATACACAAGAATTATTTACAGTGGTTGCCGTTGGGGCTCTAAAAAATGGAAACAAAAGTTAATAGGTACCTTTCTTATAATTTGATTTTTATCATTTTCACTAAATAGTGAAAGTAAAATTAAATATTTGTAGTGCATATTGTAGCATACATTCATTGAAGAACATTTGAAAATGACATGTGGAAGAAAAACTATTGTTTGCAAGTTTGTTTTACTGTGTTTCCTTTCAATTTCTTTATGTTTTACTTTTTTGTGTTCATTTATTTTACTTACCATAATATTAGTGTTTTCTCGGTGTCATATACTCTTTACCATACTTTCTCAAATAAGATGGGAACATAAAATAAACTTAAAGTTATTTTTAGCAGTCACTTAATACACCATTATGTTTCTGATGGAAAAGTAGTAGGTTGTATATTATTCCATTGATTGCCTGGGTTGATGGCTGATCTTGTGGGTTAGGTAGATGGCCTCTTCCTTCCTCATGGCTGCATTATCTATGAATTTTAATCAGATTGTCTTCTGTGGAAAATTGCATTGAATCATTTAAATTTATTGGTCAGTTTTCTACATAGGGACATTGCACTTTTTCAGACTTTTTTTTTTTTTTTTTGCTGAAATTATTTTTACTGGGGTCAGTTCTTTTTACATATTATAACAACATTTAATTTATTGGTTAGAGTTTTGTCTATACATAATTTTGCAAATTATACTTGGTATTTGCTAGTTTCCATTTGATCTTGCTTCTACCAAATTCAGTTTCCTACATATTGTATGCTGAAATTTTGTCAAGAGTTGACTCATCAGGTTTTACACAGCAGCGTATTTAACATGTACAGTTTTAGTCTGTTCTGCTAAATTTTGCTGATTAATTCTACCTTTAATATTTTTTACCAGTTGGATAAAAGGCTGATGCTTTATTTCTTAGCAAATCCTTGAGAAAATTGTGAACAATTTCTCTTTAATATTATAGGACTGCTATTTTCATATGTGATGAGTCTCAGAATTCTTTTAATTCTTTTGTATTTCACTTGCTCTTCACCCTAAAGGTTCTAGTCATGATGTTGGTCTCTTATTTTGGAGGCCTCCTGTTCCAATGGTGAGATTTTAAAATGTAGAATTCTGTTATCATGTGACTTATCCGTATCCTTGATAAAGTTTTTTTTTCTGTAGTTGCCATTGGTGGTTCTGTTACATAGGTGACATGGGTGGAATACAGCAAAGGCATTTTGGGTGCTGGAAATGCAGATCTTCATGCTAACTTAAATGAGACTGCAGCTCCTTTAAATTGACTTCAAGATGTAGTCTAAACTAGGAGTGAAATAGTCTTGTGGGGTTGCTTTTATTTACATTTTCATTTGCTGTGTGGAGAAATTTAATACGAACAACAAATCAGAAGCAGGTTGAAAAAAATCTTAACTGTTAACCAGAGCTTTTGGTTATGTAGCCTTCTATGCACTACATTAATGTTTTGAATCAAAATGGGTTTAAAAATTAAGATTGGTTATTAACATAATGAAATAGAGTATCCCTGGAAGGAAAGTTATAAAGAGTACTATTGTACTCTTGAAACAGAGGAGTTCTTCTTTTGTCTGACGTCCCTCTAGTTTCTGAATAGAATAATACGCTACTTTTATCCTGCAGTTTGACAGTTAATACTGTGCCTAATCTGTCTCCGTGTGTCTACTCAGTTCAGTCCATTAAAAAACTTACTTTTTAATTCTTTGCCAAGTTAGTAATGCCATAATGTTTTTTCAGGAGTGTGAACAAGAAACTACTTTTGTCATGTTTTAATAGTTTTTCTTGTTCTTTTTTTTACTTAGCCAAAAAATATTAGTGTAGCCCTACTTTTTCCTTATTGTTTTTAAATATAGTAACTTCTAGTTTTTAAACTATAATGTAACTAAGAAAGGTTTAGAAATAATCTTTTAAAGTAATCTTTAAAATTAAGTATGTCATAGTTCATTTGTCAGAAAGGGAGCACTTAAATAGGAGGTTGAGTGAATATTTTTATTTACTTTTCTATTTATAACACTTTTTAGAACTCTTATCCAAACCTCCAAGCTAACAAAATTACTAAAACCATTCTTTTTTTATGTCAATAAGAAATTGAATTTGCATCTTTTAAAAGATTTATTTCTAACTCTTACTTTGTTTAGAATTTTTTATAATATGTGAGGTGTATTTAAGTTTGGTGTTTTTTTTTCTTTAATTTTTTTTTAAGCCAATCATTATCTTTTAGGGCTAGTTTGAGAATGTTGCTTAAGTGCTGCGAGATGGTTTCTGCCATGACCTACTTGTACAGTGAGGAACATTTAATATAATACATAGCAGTATTTCCTTTGGCTAGTAAATGTGCTTTGTAACTCTGCTGGGTTAGGAACACTGCCTTCAGGGCGCTAGCATATTGGGTAGCTGAGTGACAAGATTATCATATATAACGTAGACAGCTATGAGTAATGCAAGTCTTTGTGTACTCAGGACCTAAGTAAATGAAATTCACAGAAGGAAAAGAACAATCAATGATTTACTTTCCAGGCTGTTTTCTACCTTTAACTTTGTTTATCTCCTGAGTTTGTTTCCCAAAACAATTTTATAAGATCCCTTTAAAATTAGTCCTTAATTAGTCCTTTCGTAGGTACTTAACTTATTTTATTTACAGTTTTAGTACCAGTTGGTAGGTGCTGCTTGTACCCTTGTGTCACAATTTTCATAATAATGACAGAATGTTCTATAGTTTAACTTAGGGTGCTGTGGCTTTTTTTGAGGCATGTCATGTTTTCTATCCAATTTTTTCAGTAATTTGAATGTTATCTGACTGGATTTGCATGCATAGTGACATTTTTCTTTTTTTTTTCCCTTTCTTTTTTTTCTTTTTTTTTTTTTGCATAGTGACTTTTTGTCAACCAGCATCCCCTCTCTCTATTCCCAGTTGACTCACTAAAGGTTTACTGGTAATTTAGGATAATTGTCTTAAATATTTCAGATTTTATGTTTCTAGGACATGTGCTATGAAACTTCCCCCCTCTCCTTTCTTCTCCTCATCCCTCTACTGTTTGCTTTGTTTCCCTCCAAGTCTTTTCCACCAGCTAAATAGTGGAACCAGAATCTAATAGAGTAGGCCTAACTGTAAGAACTCTCCAGCCAGTGAGAGCAGATAAGTAGAGATTTGGTTTGCGTTTTTTTTTTAAATATATTTAAACAATTTGAAGTATCATATACACATAATGAAATAAATATATGAGTGATATATAAATAACAAGTGATAAGTAATAAATAAAATATGTGAGTAACAAATATGTTGAATGTTCAATTAAGTTTTGACAAATGCTTGCAGCTGTGTAACTCACACCTCTGTTAAGATCTATAACATTCCAGTCACTCCAGAAAATTCACTCATACTCCTTTCTACTCAATGCCTGTTCCCCACAGTCAGTGTTTGTTCTGATTCTCTTATCAGAGCTTAGTTTTGGCTCTTAATGGAATTTTCTGTATATAAGATAATTTTCTGACTGGCTTTTCATACTTAGCATAATACTTCTGAGATTTGTCTATGTTGTATATGTCAGTTCTTTTTTATTGTGAATACTATTGTAGTATTCCATTGTATGACGATACCACAGTTTGTCCATTCACTTATCGGTGGACATTTGATTTGTTTTCATTTTGGCTATTATGAATAAAGCTGCTTATGGCCATTCATTTACAAGCCCTTTTGTGGACATATGTTTTCATTTCTCTTGGGTAAGTATCTAAAGGGGAATTGCTAGGGTGTATGGTAAGTGTATACTTCAAAACTATTTTCCCAGAAGGGGGTTGGACGTGGGGGCATCAAAAAAAACAAAACACAGTTTTCCCAGGGTTAGTGTTTGGAGCACAGTGATAGAGGACAATGGAAGTCAGAGATGACTCTAAGGCTATACCATGAATGACTTTATAGGTCATCTACTTCTATCTCAAGTACAGTATAAAGCCATGGAAGGGTTTAAGATAAGAGAGTAACAACATCAAATATACAATTTTACCCTGACTGCTTCTTGAAGAGTTGATTAAAGGTGAGACTAAAGAAGGAAAACCCAGTGAAGAGAACTCTCTTGTCCCAGGGGACCTAAAACTTGACCCAAACTGGCTTAAACCAAAGGAGAATTTTTTGGGTCACCTAAATCGGAAAGTCCAGGCAGTGTCATTCAGTTTTAGAGCTTTATTAAATATCTGAGTTAAAAACTTATACTTCACGAGCCCTTGCGTGTTTGAACTGTAGATATGTTTATTCAAGTGATCCTCATGCCTAGAAAAGTGCCTTGTACATACTAGATACTCAGTGAATATTTTGATGAATGAATGAATATTCTTGGCCATCCCTGGGAGTGAGTTGTGCTTTTCCTTACACTGACATCTACTCTATCCCCTGTTAGAATATTTCTCAAACTTGACCACTTTTCTCTACTTACTGTCATTATGGTTTTTTTCCTCCTACTTCTCTGAATGGTCTTTTGTGGCCTTCATGTGCATTCTTTTTCTCCACTGCAGTCTTTCCAAGTTGGAATTATTCAGGCCTTGGTCCTGTGTCTGTCTCTTTCTCTGTGCCCTTCTCTGGATCGAAGGGAGATTTTTTTAAAAAAAGGAAGATCGGGGCGCCTGGGTGGCTCAGTCGGTTAGCGTCCGACTTCAGCTCAGGTCACGATCTCGCGGTCCTTGAGTTCGAGCCCTGCGTCGGGCTCTGGGCTGATGGCTCAGAGCCTGGAGCCTGCTTCCGATTCTGTGTCTCCCTCTCTCTCTGCCCCTCCCCCGTTCATGCTCTGTCTCTCTCTGTCTCAAAGATAAATAAACGTTTAAAAAAAAAAAAAGAAGGATCAAAGATGTGATACTAGTAGTAAGGCATGGAGTTTTATGTGATTTTGAAATACATACTACTTGCTATAAGGAGAAAATAGAGAATATACCAATGGTTACTATAAACTGAAGTGTAGGGAAGAAATACATAACGTAAGATTTAAGGGAAAATTTCTGATAGAGTTCTTTCTGGTTTGCTTGAGAATAGAGAAAATATGTTATTCCTTTGCTTTCCAAGTCTACAAATTAAGTATCCAAAATCTTAATGTACACCTCAAGGAATCTGTAACAATTTTCTTTTCTTTTCTTTTTTTTTAATGTTTATTTATTTTTGACAGAGAGAGAGAGAGAGACAGAGTGCGAGCAGGGGAGGGACAGAGAGAGAGGGAGACACAGAATCTGAAGCAGGCTCCAGGCTCTGAGCTGTTAGCACAGAGCCTGATGCGGGGTTCGAACTCACAGACTGCAAGATCATGACCAGAGCCGAAGTCGGACACTCAACTGACTGAGCCACCCAGGCACCCCAAAAATTTTATTTTCTAAGCTAGCAAATGACTTTAAAATTTGTAAAGGAAATTTTAAAGGAAAGGATCATGTGTAATTGAGTTAAAGCACCAATATTTATATTTTCTTCCTATTCTTGACTTTATCTTTACCATTTCACCTTGTATTTTCCTCAGATATTCAGATTTTCTGGAAATTTTACATCTTTACATCACACACTGTTGACTAAAAATGGTTGACTCACAGTGATGATGGGGGAATGTTGGGGCAGCATGGAGTAGTCAGAGTTGCCCAGTATTTGCACAGTTATGTTTAGAACATAGCTGATTTATTTTTAAATCTGGAAAAACCTGAAATTTGCCTGTATAAATATAGTAAAGGTCATTGAGTATAGTAAATTTGTTAATCATTAATTTTTCTCCCCCAAACAACAGCAACATCACCATCATCATTGTCTAGTACAATGTCTGACACAATTGAGACCTAACAGGATTTGCTGTTTTAATGGTGATGAACTTTAGCTCTCTGGAAAATTTATGGTGTGAGATAAACATTACTAAAAATTACTAATCCAGTCCTAGATATGGAAACGTGTTTAAGGGACAAGTAAGAGTTTGACCTAAATATCTAGAGTATTAGGTCCTTTTTTTAAAATTTGAATTTATTTCTTGTCATGTCTCTCTTTTTCCGAGACATAACCTGCCCCAGTGTTCTTTGTAATACAGTATTAATATGACTTATTTTTCAGTATACTTTTCTTTTGTATTTTGTTTAAAATTTTTTTAATTTAACTTTAGTCACACAAGTGATATATTTAGAAAAAAATTTGAGCTGTACAGATAAAGCAAAAGTCCCTCTTAATAAAATCCCACTGTCCACTGCCCATTTATTTACTTTAAAGTTTTATTTTAGTTTGTTGGTTAACATACACTGTTATAACATATACTCTTATATAACATATATATATAACGTGTATATTTTATATATATATATATTATACGTGTGTATGTGTATATATGTGTGTGTGTGTGTATGTGTGTGTGTGTGTATATATATATGTGTGTATATATATATATATATATATATATATATATATATATGTCAGGTGTACAATGTAATGATTCAGCACTTTCATACATCACCCTGTGCTTGTCATGAGAAGTGCATATACTCCTTAACCCTCAGACCTATTTAACCCATCCTCTCACCCCCCTTCCCTCCTCTCCCCTAGGGTAACTTCAGTTTGTTCTCTGTAATTAAGAGTCTATTTCTTGTTGTTTCTCTCTCTCATTTTTTTCCCTTTGCTCATTTTTTTTTTTTCATAAATTCCACATACGAGTGAAATCATAGGGCATTTGCCTTTCTCTCACTGACTTAATTTGCTTAGCATTGTGCTCTAGCTCCATTCATGTCAGTGCAAAAGGAAAATTTTCATTCTTTTTTTTTATGGCCGAATAATATTCCAATAATATTCCATTATAAATGTGTCATATTCATATATATGTACATATATATATATTTATATTTCACATCCTCTTTATCCGTTCATCAATTGACATATACTTGGGATGCTTCCATAAATAATGCTGCTATAAACACAGGGGTGTATGTATCCCTTTGAATTCTTGTTTTTGTATTCTTTGGATAAATACTGAGTAGTGTGATTTCTGGATCATAGGGTAGTTCTATTTTTAACTTTTTGAAGAACTTCCATACTGTTTTCCACAGTGGCTGTACCAGTTTGCATTCCCACCAGCAGTGCAAGAGGGTTCCCCTTTCTCATGTCCTCTCCAACACCTGTTGTTTCTTGTGTTGTTGAGTTTAGCCATTCTGACAGGTGTGAGGTGATGTTTCATTATAGTTTTGATTTGCATTTCCCTGATGATAAGTGATGATAAGCATATTTTGATGTGTCTGTTGGCCATCTGTCTTTGGAGAAATGTCTATTCATGTCTTCTGCCCATTTTTAATTAGATTATTCACTTCTTGGGTGTTTAGTTTTATAAGCTCTGTATATATTCTGGACACTAACCCTTTATCAGATATGCCATTTGCAAATATCTCTTCCCGTTCTGTAGGGTTGCCTTTTAGTTTGGTTGATTATTTCCTTTGCTGGGCAGAAGCTTTTTATTTTGATGTAGTCTATTTTTGCTTTTATTTCCCTTGCCTCAGGAGACCTATCTAGAAAGAAGTTGCTACCTCCAATATCAAAGATGTTACTGCCTGTGTTCTCTTCTGGGATTTGTATGGTTTCCAGTCTTACACTTAGGTCTTTAATCTTGAATTTTGAATTTATTTTTGTGTTTGGTATAAGAAAGTGGTACAGTTTCATTCCTTTGCATGTTCCTGTCCAGTTTTCCCAACACCATTTGTTGACGAGAGAGTCCTCTTCCCATTGGATATTCTTTTCCTGCTTTCTTGAAGATTAATTGGCCATGTGATTCTGGGTTTATTTTGGATTTTCTATTCTGTTCCATTCATCTGCATGTCTTTTTTTGTGCCGTACCATATACTGTTTTGATCACTACAGCTTTGTAATATAACTTGAAGTTGGAATTGTGTTGCCTCTGGTTTTTCTTTTTAAGATTTCTTTGGCCTCATGGTCTTTTGTGGCTCTGTACAAATTTTAGATTTGTTCTAGCTCTGTGAAAAACGCTGGTGGTATTTTGATAGAGATTGCACTGAATGTGTAGATTGCTTTGGGTAGTATAGACATTTTAACAATACTTGTTCTTCTAATCCATGAGCATGGAATGTCTTTTTATTTCTTTGTGTCCTCTTCAATTTCTTTCATCAGTATTTTATAGTTTTCAAAACACAGGTCTTCCACCTGTTTGGTTAGATTTATTTCTGGGTATCTTACTGGTTTGGGTGCAGTTGTAAATGGGATTATTTTCTTAATTTTTTTTTTTCTGCTGCTTTATTACTGGTGTATAGAAATGCAACAGATTTTTGTACATTGATTTTGTATCCTGCAACTAGTGAATTTGGGTATCAGTTCTAGCAGTTTTTTGATGGAGTCTTTTAGGGTTTTCTCTATAGAGTGTTGTGTCATCTGCAGATAGTGAACATTTTACTTCTTCCTTACCAATTTGTATTTATTTCTTTTTCTTGTCTAATTGCTGTGGCTAGGACTATGTTGAATAGAAGCAGTAAAAGTGGACATCCCTGTCTTGTTCCTGACCTTAGGGAAAAGCTCTCAGTTTTTCCCCATTAAGGATGGTGTTAGCTCTGGGTTTTTATATATGGCCTTAATCATGTTACTTTGTTGAGAGTTTTTACCATGAATGGATGTTGTACTTTGTCAAATGCTTTTTCTGTATCTGTTGAAAGGATCATATTTCTCCTTTTTCTTATTGATGTGATACATTGTGTTGATTGATTTGTGAACATTGAACCAGTGTTGCAACCCAGGAATAAATCCCACTTGATCGTGGTGAATGCTTTTTTATAATGTAGTTTTGAGTTTGGCTTGCTAGTATTTTGTTGAGAATTAGCCTGAGTTCTGTATTTTAGTGGTGTCTTTATTTGGTTTTGTTATCAGGGTAATGGTGGCCTCATGGAATGAATTTGTAAGTTTTCCTTCCTTTTCTGTTTTTTTTTTTTGTCCATTGCCCACGTAGATCACTTAGATAACTAACTCCCCTGCTCAGTTTGGCATATATACTTCTGAGATATTATACATACACTCAAATACATACTCTTTAAAAATAATGTTTAAAATTACAATTTTAGTCAGGTAAGTTTTAGGAAGCATTCTGCATTTTCTCATCTATTTTTATTACTTACAGTATTCAGTACTCTTGGTTTACCGAATGAAGTCCTGTTCTGTTATTTAATATTACATTAATTTATTAAAACCAGAGAGTATCACCTTAGAAAATAAGCCAGCTTTATGAAAAATCTTAAAAAAAATTTTTTTTTGGTAATGTTTGTTTTTTTTTGTGAGAGAGAAAGAGAGAGAGAGAGAACGTGAGCAGAGGAGGGACAGAGAGAGAGAAAGACACAAAATCTGAAGCTGACTCCAGGCTCTGAGCTGTCAGCATAGAGCCCGACGCAGGGCTGGAACCCATGAACCATGAGATCATGAACTGAGTCGGAGTCAGACACATATCCTACTGAGCCACCCAGGCGCCCCTGAAAAGTCTGCTTTAATAGTCAAGCTGTCTTCCAGATCATCTTCAGTGTTGTATTTTTTTTTTCTCTCTTTTTTTTAATGTTTATTCATTTTTGAGAGAGAGTGCACATAAATCGGGGAGGGGAGGAGAGAGGAGGACACTGGACCCTAAGTGGGCTCTGTGCTGACAGCAGAGAGCCTGATACCGGGCTTGAATCCACAACCTGCAGGATTATGACCTGAGCCCAAGTCCGAAGCCTAAACGACTGAGCCACCCAGGTGCCCCCATCTTCAGTGATTTAGTGTAGTGCATCAATAGCAATCTGATGTATAAGGCAACACTATGGGGGTGCCTGGGTCGCTCAGTCTGTTAAGTGTTTGACTTCGGCTCAGGTCAGGATCTCACTGCTCGTGAGTGCGAGCCCTGCATCGGGCTTTGTGCTGACAGTTCATTTGCTTTAGATTCTGTGTCTCCCTCTCTCTCTGCCGCTCCCTTACTCACGTTCTGTTTCTGAGTGTCTCAAAAATAAATAAACACTAAAAAAAATTTTTTTTAAATATACACTATGTATACAAAGAAGTAATGTACTAAATCAGACTTTTTCAATCCAAATTAGTAAAACTAGAGTTTGTGTTTGTTATGCCTTGGGGAAAAACTTATTTATGTATTATCTTTTATTTAGACTTTTTGAGTAATCTCTACATCCAACATGGGGCTTGAATTCACGACCCTGAGGTTGAGAGTCACACACTCCACCGACTGAGCCAGTCAGGCACCCCTACTGTTTGATCCTTTTAAAATATTTTGTGTTTAACTGTAGGATTTTGTGTTTAACTGTAGGAGGTTTAATGTAGTCATTTTGCATTTTTAGAATTTATTTATTTTATTTATTTTTAAATGCTTATTTATTTATTTTGAGAGAGAGACACACACAGAATCCAAAGCAGGCTCCAGGCTCTGAAGCTGTCCACACAGAGCCCATCCTGGGGCTTGAACCATGAACTGCAAGATCATGACCTGAGCCAAAGTTGGAAGCTCAACCAATTGAACCACCCAGGCGCCCTGCATTTTTAGAATTTTATTTTATTATTTCATTTTATTTTTTAATTTTTAAAATGTTTGTGTGTGTGTGTGTGAGAGAGAGAGAGAGAGCGAGCATGAGCAGGGGAGAAGCAGAGAGAGAGAGAAAGAAACACAGAATCCGAAGCAGGCTCCAGGCTCAGAGCTATCAGCACAGAGTCTGACGTGGGGCTCGAACTCACAAACTGCAAGATCATGAGCTGATCCAAAGTTGGATGTTTAACCGACTGAGCCACCCAAGCGCCCCTAGAACTTTAGAAACAGGAGAGACCCTAGAGATTTATCTAATACGGCCCCATTATTTTACAGATAAAGAAGCCTCAGGTCCATAGAAAGTCAATAACTTGATCAACTTCTCAAAAACTAGTTATTGTAAGAATTGGAACTAGATCTCTCAGATAACCTAGATCTCCTCTGTATACCTAATTTTCTGGCCTTTTCTAATTTTGAGTCTAATTGAAATAGAGCATGTGTTCAATATTTGCATGGTTTTTTTTTTAATTTAAAAATGTTTTTAAAATATTTATTTTTGAGAGAGAAAGAGAAAGAGTGCACGTGCATGAGTAGGGGAGGTGCAGAGAGAGGAGGACAGAGGATCCAAAGCAGGCTCTGTACTGATACCAGAGAGCCCTGCCCAGGGCTCGAACCCCCAAACCATGAGATCTTGACCTGAACCGAAGTCAGATGCTTAATGAACTGAGCCACTCAGGTGCCCCTCAATATTTGTATGTTTAAAGGTCTTTGTTAGTAAGAAATCTTCCAGAACCTAAAAGGACAAAAGAATTTAGGTGAAGAGTCCGAGTGTTTTCTTGTGAGAGAGCCTTTTTTTTTGTTTTAGAAAAACTTTTAATGTTTTATTTTTGACAGAGAGAGAGACAGAGTACTAGTGAGGGAGGGGCAGAGAGAGAGGGAGACACAGAATCCGAAGCAGGCCCCAGGCCTGAGCTGTCAGCACAGAGCCCCATGCGGGGCTTGAACTTATGAACCACAAGATCAGGACCTTAGCCAAAGTTGAACACTTAACTGACTGAGCCACCAAGGCACCCCCCCTCTTGTGAGAGAGTCTTAAGTCTTTGTCCTAGTGACATGTGGTTGGTAATTATCTAATCTTGTATTAATCTCTTTTTTCCTTCTGACCCTCCTCCTTTCTCTGTGTGCAGTTAGGAAGACTGACTATAAAGTAGACATATAATATTAGACAAAAATAGGAAGATTGGATCTAAGGACCTAGGGTCAAACTGGAGTAGGTTAATAATTTTTTGTAACTTTCCATGCTGATTCTGATGTTCCAGCCTAGTCACTAGAAACCAAAGGAACCAAAAACAGATTTTTTAGAAACATCTGAGATTCCACCATACCTGGCAGTATTATGAAGTTATTGAATTCTTTCTGTTAGTTTTCCATACTACAGCTACAGAGTCTTTTTTCTTTTCTGTGTTTTCAACTTCATTATCCTTCAAGCATTGTTTACTTAGTAATTTTTTTTTTTTACAAAGGAACATAAAATATAAAAATAAAAAGTGAATATACTCAAAAGGCAGATGTTCTTTCTTTTAAAAATTCTTTGAAACCTCACTGGTCTTGTCCTTATCGTTCAAATCATAGGATTTAATGAAGCTGCTAAAAATATTTTACTGAAATCACATATTGGTAAGAAAAGATATAGTGACTTTTTAATGTTATCTTTATTGTATATCTTCTGCCTATTATTTCTAAAGATTTTCTGGATAAAGCAAGGACCAGCTGTGGAATAAGATGGGAACAGTTAAGTGATATTTATTCCTGTAGCTGTAAGTCATTATGTAGCCACAGTTGGGAGTACGGTGTTTGTTGGCAGTAGCCTGCCCTTTCTTCTTTTCTTTTTTTTTTTTTTTTTTTGATGTTTATTAATTTTGGAGAATGACAGAGTGTGAATGGGGGAGGGGCAGAGAGAGGGAGACACAGAATCTGGAACAGGCTGTAGGCTCAGAGCTAACAGCACAGAGCCTGACGTAGGGCTCAAACTCACGAGCAGTGAGATCATGACCTGAGCCGAAGTCAGATGCTCACCCGATTGACCCACCTAGACGCCCCTGTTGGCAGTAGCCTTTCAAAGTATATCTTCTGAATATTTGATAAAAGTAGTTAAAGAATTACAAACATTAGTAAAACCACTTACTCTGATAAACACCTTGAAACTGTTCATGTCCTTTTTTGCATACTAGCCTTTATAATTTTAAAATTTAAATTTAAATTTTGTATCTAGTCAGAATACAGGTTGGGTGGTCTTAATGGAAGTTAAAAGAAGAGTTCATATGAAAATAAATTTCTCCTTTAAAAATAACTAAGAATCACACTGACTTCACTAGACACCCAATAAAATATGGTGACTGGCACACACCACCCAGAATTCTAGGGTAACTTCCTGTCTTCATGGGCCTTTGTAGAACATAATATAAGTCAGGGGTCAGCAACTGTAGCCCGCAGACCAGATCCAATCCATGGACTGCTTTTGTAAGGTCTATGAGCTAAGAATAAGAATGGTTTTTACATTTTTTAAAGGTTGTAAAAACAAAACAAAGAATATGCAGCAAAGATAGTATGTGGCCCTGAAAGCCTAAAATATTTACTGTCTGGCCTTTGAAGAAGAAAATTGTCCATTTATGATCAAATGCTGAAAATTCTGAATGGTCACAGGGAACTATTTCCGAACATCCAGCTATCAAAAGTAATATAAATGAAGAAAACACAGATGGAATGTTTGTTACAATATTGTTTATAGTAGGAAGAAAATTTTAAAATGCTTTAGTAATAGGGGACTTATTAAATAAATTGCAGGGCATCTGTGTAGTAGAGTATTACGCACTGAGAATCATCACCCATGATTTATGCGAAGGAAAGCTGTTAATTGCATTAAGCAGGGTGCCAGATTCCAGAACAGTGTGCAGCATGACCCTTTTTGTTTTAAACGTAAGTAATTGATGTCTGTGTAGGTGCAGAAAACTTTATACACTGGAATATGGGATTGTTTGTTACTTAAATATTTTTTTCTAATCGTTGCTTTTTTGTCATTGCTAATTATTTTATGGTGAAGTTAAATAATTGACCTTTTGGTTTGGCAAAATTAAACTTGAACCGAGTTTTAAGTCACAAAAAGAACAAGTGATACATTAATATGTAAAATAGTATTAGAAGTTATGGATCCTCTTGAAATTTAGAAGTCTATCCAAATTAGAGAAAATAGAAGTGTTAAAATCTTCTAATGTATTATTAGCCTTAGACATTCAGTAGGCTGATCATGTAATAGTGGCATCTCATTGGGCTATTCAAAGAAAATAATACAATTTTAAGGTAAATCCTTCACAATTTGAGGTACCATGTATCACAGAGAACATTTCCTTCCACAAAGCATTTGTTGATGTTACTTTCAAGGATGAATTATCACTTAGACCATGAAGTTTACATTAAAATGTTATTTCTTCCTTCCCTTTTTCCCTTCATCTCCCTTCCCTCCTTTTCTTTTCCTTTTTTCTTTAACTTTCCACAGTATGTTATTGAAGTACAATTGATATAAAGTATTGACCTTTAACATGTATATACATACTTGTCTCCAACAGCCAGATCAAGATATGGAACATTTTTATCACTTCAGATAGTTTACTCGTGCCCCTTTCCAGTTAGTACCACAGCCTACACTTGGAAGAAACCATTCTGGTCTTTTGCTTAGTTTGGCTTATTCTAAAACTTTATTTAATGCACTTACATACACTCTTTTGTGTTTGGCTTCTTCCTCCCAACATAATAATATTTTTGAGATTTATCAAGATAGTTGTTTGTATCAGTAGTTTCTTTTGTGAAGTGGTAGTCCATTGTATGAACATAACATAGTTTATCCACTCTGCTGTTGATGGGCATTTGAATAATCTGGGGGGGGGGGGAGGAGGAAGAGGCTATTATGAATATGCTGCTGTTCACCTTTTTTGTACAAATCTTTTCTTAGGCATATGCACTCATTTCACTTGGGTATATATTTAGGAGAAGAATTTCTGGGTTATAGGGTAGGTGTGTGAATAACTTTATTAGAAACTGCTAGTTTCCAAAAGTAGTTGTCCCATTTTACACTCTGATCAAAATGTGGCAGTTCTAGTTGCTTCCTGCCCTCACTAACACTTGGAATTGTTACGTTTATTAATTGTAGCCATTCTGTCTGTGTGTAGTTTTAATAGCTTTTTCCCTGATGAACAGTGCTGTTGAACACATTAAGTGCTTATTGGCTATTTGTGTAAGTTGTATTTTTTATTATTGATTTGTAGGAGTTCTTTTTGTATTTTGGATATGATTTTTTTTTGTCAGATCTATGTTTTTTGTGAATGTTTTCTTACAGTATGCAGCTTGCCTTCATTAACGGTGTCATTTGATGTTACAGAAGGCTTTGATTTTGTTGAAGTCCATTTTAACAATTTTTAATTTTATACTTCTTTATTTTCATGCTGAAAAATCTTTTCCCTCTCCCAAAGCCAGGAAGGTATTCTTCTAAGTATTCTTCTAAAAAGCTTTATGTATTTTTTTCATTTATTCTTTATTATTTTTCAAATTTTTTAAAATGTTTATTTTTGAGAGAGAGAGAGAGAGAGAGAGAGAGAGGGAGAGAGAGAATCCGAAACAGGCTCCAGGCTCTGAGCTGTCAACACAGAGCCCAGTGTGGGGCTTGAACCCATGCTCTGTGAGATCATGACCTGAGCCTAAGTCGGATGCTTAACTGACTGAGCCACCCAGGTCCCTCATTTAGTCTTTAAATTGAATTATTTGTCCCTTTATTTTTTCCATCATTATGTAATCTGTCACTCACATTTAACCCTGCGATTGATCTGAAATTAATTATGTATGTGAGGTAGAGATTCACTTTTTTTCCACATAGTCCGTTTCCTCACTGTCTTTCTCCATTGAATTTTATTGGTGTCTGTCCAAAAATAAAGTACCACAAATGCCAGCACTGTTTTAATTGCTGTAATTTTATAGTGAGCTTTGAAATTTGGTTGTGTAAGTTCTCCAACTTTGTTCTTCAAGATTGCTTGAGTATTTGAAGTCCTTTACATTTCCATATAAATTTTAGAATCATCTTGCCTATTTCTAGTTAAATAGCATTGGATTTGGATTTTGGATTTTGGATTTTGGATTTGGAGTTCATTGAATGTATAAATTAATTTGAGGGCAATTGGTATCTTAAAAATACCAAGTTTTTCAATTCATAGACCTTGTGCATCTCCATTTATCTTTTTCACTTCTCTCTATAATATTTTGTGGTTTAATATAGATGTATTTCACATATCTTGTTAAATCTATTCCTAGGTGTTCGTTGTTTTGGTTCTATTATAAATAGGATTGTGGCTTTACTTTCTGTCTCCATTGTATATTACCAATATTAGAAATACAATGGATTTTTGTATTTTGCTTTTGTATGTAGTGATCTTGCTAAATTTTAGTTCTAGTAGTCTTTTACCCTCTTTGGATTCTCTATGTATGAAGTCATGTCATATGCAAATATGGACTCATTTTGGTTCTTTACCGATTTTTATATCTTTATTTTTCTTGCATTACTGCACTGACTAGGACGTCTAGTAAATGTTGAATGGATAAGTCCAGAGCACTTAGTCTTGACTTGTTCTTGATTTCAGGGAAAGTGTTTAGAATTTCACCATTAGGTATGATATTAGCTATAGGCTTTTTAGAGATACTCTTCATCCAGCTGAAGAAGTTTCCTTTTATTTCTAATTTGCTGAGAGTTTTTTAAAATCATAAATAGATGTCAAATTTTGTCAAATGCTTTTTCTGCATTTTTTGAGATGATGATTTTTTATTCTTTTAATGTAGTGAATTCCACGGACTGATTTTTTTAATGTTGTCAAATCAACTTTACATTCCTCATATAGTCATGGTATAATTTCTTTTAACATTTATTATATTTTGTTTTTAAAGAATTTTTGTTGCTGTGAGGGTTCTGAGTTCAGTAATTTTCTTACGATGTTTTTGTCAGGTTATGCTAATAGAGTATTCTGCCTTAAAAAATGCCTTGGCAAGTGTTTCCTTTTCCACTCTGAAAGAGTTTGTCTAAGTTTGGTATTATTTATTTTTTTAAATATTTGGAAAATTCACCCATGAAGCCCTTTGGAAAGGTTTTTAAAAATAAATTCATGAGGGGCGCCTGGGTGGCTTGGTCAGTTGAGCGTCCAACTCTTGATTTCGACCTGGGTTATTTATGATCCCATGCGTCATGTGATTGAGCCCCACATTGGGCTCCACACTGAGGGTGGAAACCTGCTTGGGTTGGGATTCTTTTTCTGTCTTTGTCTCTCCCTCTGCTCCTCTCCCCCCTCACGTTCTCTCTAAAAATAAAAATAAAAAAAAATAAAAATTAAAAATAAATTACATTAACATATAGAGGACAATCAGGATTTTCTGTTCTTGGGTTGGTTTTAGAAACTTGGGTTTTTACAGAATCGAGGCATTTCCTTTTAGTTGTTAAATGTATTGACATCAGGTGGCTTCTGATGTTCTCATTTATGTTTTTACTATTTATGGTATCTGTAATAATGTATTATGACACTGGTAATTTGTTTTATACATTGTTTTGTCATAATATTGTCATTTTTGACATATTTTGTCATATATAATATTGCCTGACTTAAAAATTTTATCTAACATTGACTAACAACTTCTGGAATGATGTTAATAGTAACGATAGCGTTCTATATTGTTCCTGATTTTAGTGGAAATCCCTTTAATGTCTCATCATTAGGATGTATTTGGGTAGCTATCCATTATTATGTTATATGATAATCTTCTGTTCCGAGTTTATTAAGAGACTTTATAAGGACAAGATAATTGGATTTTATTATATAATTTTTTAGCATTTCTTGAGATGGACAGTTTTTCTTTTGATCTTTTGAGGTGATAAAAATTCTTATTATGATGTTCTTGCACTTCTGGGAAAACTCCACTTATTTTAGTATTGTTGATGTGGTTTTGCTATTTAGGATTTTTGTATGTATGTTTTCATGGGAATGATGTATAGGTTTCCTTTCTCAGATTTTGGTACGAAGTTTATGATCTAGTTCCCTTCTGTATGTTTTCCCCTCCTTGCCACCCTATTTTTGTCCCTCATTCTTTATAGTTATTAGGCACATACTAAGTACAAAGCACATTATAGTTATCCTTGTTCCTTACTGTAGGGCTAATTTATTTATTAAATAGTCTTTGGGAGACATAGTCTTATAAATCTAATTTTGCCATTTGAGCAGACCTTTTCATCTAATAGGTTGTAGTCTGAGTTGTTACTCAGAAACATTAGGCTGGTTCTTCTATGGTTCTTTGATGTAGATTTCTGCTTGCTTAATGTAGCCTTATACACGCCTATTGCTTTAACACAGGATTATCTCATTTAAAAATTTTCAGTTTTGTGCATTAAAGCTTCTAGAAGTATGGCAGGTGTTACAAAACCATTTACCATGATTTGCCTAGTCCCAAAAAATTGGTGAAATGGTAACTGCTGAAGTTATAGCCACTATCAAATTAGACACGTTTACATGTTGTAAGTATAGTAACATAGTTTACAGTTATCTACTGCATATTATTATGCATTTATATTGTTAGTATCAGCAGTTTGATTCTTAAACTTTCCTCCCATTAATAGATACACTATAGTTTTTACAGTAGCTGCAGTGGAAGGTAATGATTGCATACTTCATATAGTAAGACTATGTAGCTGTATTGCAAAAACCCCTTATCCTGGGGGAGGGGGAATGTAGGGAAGGGGATTATTACTGGATAATTAAATGGCGACTTAATTTTAATGTTTTATTTTGGTTATTTGCTCCCTTATTCCCCCTTTCTCCTTCCATCCCTTACCACCATTGTTGATAAAAACTGTTTTCTCTTTAATTAAATCCAGCTGCTTCCCTTGTGATATCACAGTCATTAGTTTACCTTCGGTGGTTTTCCTTTCTTGTTAAAACTTAACTTAGACTAATAATTTTATCTCGCTTTCATGTCTTCACTTTCTTTGCTTTTGCATTTTTTAAATAAAATTTATTTATTTATTCTGAGAGAGAGAGCAGGGGAAAACAGAGAGGGAGAGAGAGAATCCCAGCAGGCTGTGTACAAGCAGAGCCCAACACGGGTTTGAACCCATCAACTGCGAGATCATGACCCTGAGCTGAAATCAAGAGTCTTACTCTGAGCCAAAAGCAATAGTCAGATGCCTGACCAACTGAGCCATTCGACACCCCATGCTTTTGCATTTCTTATTACTCATATTTTACTTTCACTATTCCTTTTTGCACCTCCATCTGAATTTCTTCTTCTATAGAATATGAAACCATACCCAATTCTAAACTTGTAGGTAATTTTCTCTTGTATTTTTGTATATAAATTAGTATGATTATTTGGAACTTCACTGTGGCTCCCAACATCAGGAACATTTTGTAAACGTTTAATAAGTGTTGATTAACATCACTGGGGACAGTTTTACTTAAATGCTTTAACATGTATTATTCAGAATGGTCTTGGTTTTATTGTAGTTTTATGTGGTAGGTAAGTATTTCATGTCAGTATTTCTCAGGTACTCTATTTATTTCCTGAACTTTATCTAATTGGAAAACAAGCCTGTGTCCACAGATTACTTTAGGTTTTGTGAAATTTTATAGTAAGAGCATGGACTAATTTTGTATATCTTAAAATAGTGATAGTAGTTTCCTGTTGCATGCGGGGGCAACTCATTGGGGTCTGTTAAATGCTTGGAATGGACAGAAGCCATTTGTTTAATATAATACTAAAAAAGATTTCCTCAGGAATAAGGTTAAGAGAAATAGATTTGAAAGAAGTCCAAGACTTAGACTCATGCTAAGGTTGTGAGGATTAGAGCAGGGGTCCCTGCTGCTTGTTTTGTAAGGCCCAAGGGAGTGGTTTTCACATTTTCAAGGGAGTGGTTTTTACATTTTCAAGTGATTGGAAAAATAAAAGTGATATTTTGTGACATGGAAAAATTAAATGAAATTCAAATTTCAGTTGTCCATAAATAAGTTTTATGGGAACACAGCCACACTCGTGTATGTATTGTGTCTGTCTTTGTGTTTTAGCGGCAAAGGTGAGTAATTGCAGGTCTGTATGGCCCACAAAGCATAAAATAGTATTCAACCCTTTACAAAAAGTGTTTGCTGACCCCTAGTTTGGAACCTCTTCTCTTTTAGTGAGTGTTAAATTTTTTTTCTTAATGTTTATTTTTATTTTTGAGAGAGAGAGAAACAGAGTACAAGTGGGAGAGGGCAGAGAGTAAGATAGACAGAGCTGGCTGAGCTGTCTGCACAGAGCCGGACATGGGGCTCGAACCCACTAACCGTGAGATCATGACCTGAGCTGAAGTCGGACACTTAGCCACTGAGCCACCCAGGCGCCCCCAGTGTTAGATATTTTTAATGGGGCTTTTAGGGTTTTTTGTTGTTGTTTTTTAATTTTCTTTTTTTTCTTTTTCTTTTTTTCGTTTTATTTTTTAATTTACATCCAAGTTAGTTAGCATATAGTGCTATAATTTCAGAAGTAGATTCCAGTGATTCATCCCCTGTGTATAACACCCAGTGCTCATCCCAACAAATGTCCTCCTTAAGGCTTCTTACCCATTTAGCCCATTCCCCCACCTACAACTCCCTCCAGCAACCCTTAGTTTGTTCTCTTTATTTGAGAGTCTCTTATGTTTTGTCCCCCTCCTTGTTTTCATATCATTTTTGGTTCCCTTCCCTTATGTTGATGTTTTGTATCTTAAATTCCTCATTTGAGTGAAGTCATATGATACTTATCTTTCTCTAACTGACTAATTTGGCTTAGCACAGTACCCTCTAGTTCATTCCACGTTGTTGCAAATGGCAAGATTTCTTTCTTTTTGATAGCCAAGTAATACTCCATTGTATATATAGCACATCTTCTTTATCCATTCATCCACTGATGGCCATTTGGGCTCTTTGCATACTTTGGCTGTTGTTGATAGTGCTGCTATAAACCTTGGGGTGCATGTGTGGGGCTTTTAGTTTCAAAGATGGCAATGGTATAGATGAGTTACTATAGTTTCTATTCCACAATTAAGTAAACAGTATCTTCCATCTCCTCAGAGTTTACATACACATATATACACATGTATATGTTTTAGTCCTTTTTTTAACCTATAGGCTTAAATTCCATGCTACTATTTGAAATGTATAATTATTTAAATAGACCATTATGTCTGCAAAAATCAATATAATTTTTAAAAATAGGTAATGTTCTTTTTTTTTCTTTCTTTAAATGTTTACTTATTTTGAGAGAGAGAGAGAGAATATGAATCCCAAGCAGGCTCCATGCTGTGAACGAACACAGAGCCTGATGTGGTGCTCAATCTCATGAATCGTGAGATTATTACCTGAGCCAAAGAGCCAGACGTTTAACCGACTGAGCCACCCAGGCACCCCTATAACATTCTTTATAAATTGCTTCACTCTTAGTTGACCATGGACTTTTAGTCTTTAACTTTTTATTTTGAAGTATGTGTACACTTACGTGCAATTTAAAGATTAATAAAACAAGCACATTGGAGAGACAGCCTTTGAGTTGGTTGAATAGGTTTGCGTTGATAAAGTTTTTTGTGGTTTTTTTTATTTTAATAAAATTCCTTTTTGGGTAGTGATGACTCATATATTTTACTGTTATAATCAAGCTACTGTGTAATCATGGTCCTTTATTGTTTATAAAATGTTTTATTATTTAAAGCATTCTGAACTATATATTCTCTCTGGACTGTCTACAGAAATACAGTTTGTTTGACATTTTATGCTTCAAATAGGAACTAGTTGTACATGTTTAAGGGAGGATTCTGAACCAGTGTACTGTTTTTACATAGTTTCATAGTGTAAAACCGTTACATTCTAGATTTTACTGAGTCACAATAGAAGCATGACACAGAGATTAGGGAGGAACAGAACAAATTGGAATATTAATTTTTATCTTATAGAAGAATTAATAGCTATTATTTCTGTATCTTAGGCCCCTTAAAAATCTTTTTATTAAATTTTATCATGGATGGTTTGCATGGTAACATATCTAGAAATCCTATAACAATATATCTAGAAATCATATATATAATCATACATATATAATTATGACAGTTCTGGTAAGTATTTTTTACCCTATTTTTTAAAGTAGTCTCTACACCCATTATGGTGCTAGGACCTGCAATCCTGGGATTAAAAGTCCCATGCTCTCCCGACTGAATTAGCCAGGCACCCCAATTCTAGGGAGTGTTAACAAGCTTGATTTCTGTATTTAGCATTAATGTTAAAATTCACTCTTTTCCATTTAAAAAATCACTTTTTAACCAGATAACTTTTATCTTTCCTCCTTTGTAAATCCTTTCTTTCTTTACCCTTCCATGTCTCACCCAGCCAAAAAATTGAAAGGATGGACTTCTTATTAGTCCGTCAGTGCCTGCCATGAAGTGGAAAGACTGAAGTGGGGGCAGGATAAAACAGTCTGCAGATGGATGAATTAGAACTCATCTCTTGGTGGAAGAGGAGCATTTGATTGGCAGCATGACACCTGGGATCAGAATTTAGGAGGTGTTGGGGTGCCTGGGTGGCTCAGTTGGTTAAGTGTCTGACTCGATTTCAGCACAGGTCATGATCTCGCAGATCATGGGTTTGAGCCTTGCATCAAGCTCCACACAGACATTGAGGAACCTGCTTGGGATTCTCTCTCTCTCCTCTCTCTCTGCCCCTCCCCGTCGTGTGCCGTACCCCCCCCCCCCCAATACATAAAAAAGTTAAAAAAAAAGAATTTAGGAGGTGTTAGACTCTAAGTGACTGGGTGACGTTTAGATATGGTTAAAGAAGAGGTCCTACTTAACCATGCTAATAAACATTTTTGGTTTTTTGTACTGAGAGGATGAGACTGGCTCTTGCACTTCAGCTTAGTATTTCTCCTTGGACTGATTTTTTCTCTTATCTGTTACTGCTTGTGTAATGTAAACTGATGTACAGACACATCTGTAAAAGGACTAATTGGAACCCCTGGGTGGCTTAGTTGATCAAGCGTCTGACTTCGGCTCAGGTCATGATCTCAAAGTTCGTAGGGTCAAGCCCCATATCGGATCTTCTGTCCTCTTCTCTCTCTGCCCCTCCCCCACTTGTACGTACTCACTCTCTCTTTCTCTCAACATTAAAAACAAATAATAAAATAAATAAAAACTAATTTGTGTTCAGAGTGACTAGGAGGTTTTTAAAGTTTTGATGTCTTGATTCATTTGTTTCAGGTATTTCTCTGGGTCAGTCCTTAAAAACTTCAAAATAGGCACACCCTTCTACCGGGTGCTGTCCTCCCCCCACCCCCCCCCCCACCCCCCGTATATCTGGGGGGGTTTTGTTTGTTTTTTCTGAATTGAAAATACACTGATACTAGGCATCTCCTTCTGTTGACAACCTGTATAAATGTGGTAGAGAACTAATTAGCACACTAATTAGTCTCTGCTTTGATTTTATGCAGATTTGATTTTATCTTATTAATAACACTTTCATCAGGCTTAGCCTTTAATTTCTTTAACTCCTAGCTTTCTTTTGAGGAGAATTAAGCTAATGGGAACATGTTGATGCTGATTCTCTAATTATACATTGAAAAGTTTTTTCATCTCATCACTGCATCCTTTTATTTGTCAGTGGCACTTAATTTTTCCCTTTATAAATACAAGTGTTTATTTCCTAAAAATTGGAGAATAGGAGGAAGAAAAGAAACTGTGCATGTTCACCCTGCCAAGCATCAGACTGTTATTTTGGCATTTTCCCTTTGAATCATTCTTCTCTGTATCTCCCCCCATCACATCGTGGGAACTTATAATTTGCTATACATTTGCCTATGGCACAGTGTTGAACACAATAGACATGATCTTTGCACTCAAAGGATTCAAAACTTAGGGGCGTCTGGGTGGCTCAGTCAGTTAAGCATATGACTCTTGATTTCAGCTTGGGTCGTGACCCCAGGGTTGTGGGATCTAGCTCCACATAGGCTTGACACAGAGCATGGAACCTGCTTAAGATTCTCTGTTTCCCCTTGCCCTTTCCCCCACTTGTGTGCACTCTCTCTCTCTCTTAAAAAAAAAAAAAAAAGATTCAAAGTTTAGTAACTTTAAAGTTATTTTAAAAAATTAATTTTCTGGGGCGCCTGGGTGGCTCAGTCGGTTAAGCGTCCGACTTGGGCTCAGGTCATGATCTCACGGTCCGTGAGTTCGAGCCCTGCGTCGGGCTCTGTGCTGACAGCTCAGAGCCTGGAGCCTGTTTCAGATTCTGTGTCTCCCTCTCTCTCCTCCCCCGTTCATGATCTGTTTCTCTCTGTCTCAAAAATAAATAAACATTAAAAAATAAAAAAAATTTAAAAAATTAGTTTTCTATTATAGAAGAAATGCATTAATATATTCTGTTTACAGAACTCATACATAAGACTCAAGTTTTCAATCCATCCCACTTCTTATCATTTCTCTAGATGTAGTCACTATTAGCAGACTGTATATAATTTTTTCTATGATTTTTTTAATGTAGAAAACATTCTGTACTACGTGAAGTTAGCTTTTTTCATTCAATATGTTTGTAGGTACCAATCTACCTTAGTCTTTTAAACTGATGTATAGTATTCATTTTATTGATTTACTGTAATTTTGTCATTGCCTACTGATGGACATTTAGGTTTCCATTTTTTTGCCATTACAAACAGTGCTGAACTGTTTATACATGCCTTAGTAGATGGAAGATATGGGGAAGTGGAATTAGTAGATCTTAGTATATGGTTACCCTTGAAATTTTACTATTCATATTCCTCTTAAAGTTGGCCTTATAGGAGCTTATCTTATATCACTCTTCTCCTGGCATGTTATTGTTTAATATTTTATGCTTGTTAAAACCAACAAATTATATTGTTCTATAGAGAAGTGCATGATCTAATTTGCATACATTTTTACCATGTTTTTTCCTCACCATCCTTTCTTTAATCTCTGTCCTTGTGAGATCATCTTCAGGACAAGTTCCTTTAGTGGAGGTCTCTTACTGGTAAACTGTCTGTATTTCTGTTTATTTGTTTCAATTTTTAATTTATCAATTATTTTTAGCTCTTTATCATGGAAATTTTTAAGTATACATGAAAGTAGACCAGTAATGTCTGAAACGCAATTATTTCTAGCCCACAGTTTCTGTAGTTGCCGACATTTTACTTCTAGTTTCATCTCTTCCCCATTCTGTGTCTCCTTTCCTGCTGAAATATCATATCATGAAGTCTGTAAATACTTAAGAATGTATCTCCTGTAGAAGAGCTTTTAAAAAAGAATAAACAGGGGCGCCTGGGTGGCTCAGTCAGTTAAGCGTCCGACCTCAACTCAGGTCACGATCTCGCGGTCCGTGAGTTTGGGCCCCGCGTCGGGCTCTGGGCTGATGGCTCAGAGTCTGGAACCTGCTTCCGATTCTGTGTCTCCCTCTCTCTCTGCCCCTCCCCCATTCATGCTCTGTCTCTCTCTGTCTCAAAAATAAATAAACATTAAAAAAAATTTTTTTTAATAATAAAAAATAAATAAAAAAGAATAAACATAAAACTACTACTGTACATAACTAACAGTAATTCCCTAATATTATCGAGTATCCAGTCCCTGTGAAAATCTTGATTATCTCAAAAAATGTTTTGTGATTTTACTCTTGTTCTTGAGGGTTATTCTTTTCTAGGAGCACAATTGTAGGTTGACAGTAATTTTCGCTCAGTATCTTGGATGTATGTCTTTCCCTTCTGACTTCAGCTGTTGCTGTTGAGAAGTCAGCTGCAATTCTAATTATTCTATTGGGTGAGAGGTCCTTTTTTAAAGTCGGCTTTCTTGTTACCTTTAGCGTTCTGCAGTTTTGCTATCTTGTAGCTGGATGTGGGTTTGTTGATCCCACTGGATATATTGTGCTCTCTGGGTCTGCAGATTATTTTTAACCATTGTGGGAAACCAGAAGGTATTATCTTTTTCTTTTAAGACTGAAAAAAGTGAGGAATATACAGAAACATGTAAAACATGTACATGTAAAACCTGTACAGTTTAACTTTTTTTTTTTTTTATGTTTTTATTTTTGAGAGAGAGAGCATGAGCGAGGGAGGGACAGGGAGAGAGAGGGAGACACAGAATCGGAAGCAGGCTCCAGGCTCTGAGCTCTCAGCATAGAGCCCGATGTGGGGCTCCAACTCAGGAACTGTGAGATCATGACCTGAGCCAAAGTCAGATGCTCAATGACTGAGCTGCCCAGGCTCCCCTTCAGCTTAATTTAAAGCAAACATCTTTATTAAGGTCAAAAATAAAGTATTTCAAGTACCCTCAGCATCACCCACCCCTTTCCCCTACCCAAATACCTCTTCCTGTTCATAACCCTCTCCCTTTCATCCAGAGGCATTCAGTCTTCTGGCTTTTGTTATCTTATGTGCAGCCCTAAAATATATATTTTTGTTTATTTATTGAAATTTATATGACCACAATTATATTCTTCTTGCTTCCTTTGCTCAACATTCTTTTTGTGAGATTCATCTATGTTGTTGTGTAGCTGTAGTTAATTTTCATACAGCCATTATTTCTTCGAATATTTTTTCTTCGCTTCTCCTTGTTTTGTTTCCATTATGTGTATTTTTTTTTTCATTTTGTGTATGTTGATGCATGTAATGGTGTTATACTTTTCTCTGAGGCTCTGTTCAGTTTTCTTCTTTACTTTTTCTCTCTCTTCCTCAGATTGCATCATCTTTATTAATCTGTCTTCGATTTTACCAGTTCATTCTTCTGCCAGTTCAAATGCACTATTGAGCCCCTTTAATGACTTTATTATAGTTATACTTTCCAACTCCAAAATCTCATTGTTTATTTTTTAATAATATCTATCTTTGTTGACACTCTATTTGGTGTGATATTGTCATCAGACATTCCTTCTTTAATTATGGTTTTCTTTAGTTCTTTGAATATATGTAAATGGCTCTTTGAAGTCTTTGTTAAATCTTACATCTGGTGGGTCTCACAGGCAGTTTCTGTTGCCTGCTTTTTTCCTTCTATGTGGGTCATACTTTCCTGTTAACGTGTATGGCTTATAATTTCTGGTTGGAAACTGGACATCTTATATAATATTGTACCAACTCTAGATACTGGTCTTTCCTACCCCTCCCAGGGCTTATTACTGTTATTTGCTTATTTGTTTAGTTACTGGATTATTTTAGTGAAGTCTGTTTCCCTCTTGCAAGTGTTAGCCTTCTGGTGGTGTTCCTAGGGTGTGCAGATTTGGGTATGCCCACATTCACCCTGGGATTTTTGGCAGGGATCCCTTTCACTGACTCTTTCCTTGACCACACCCAAATGTTAAGCTCCACAAATTGGCACCTGGCTCCTCTGTTGTTTTCAACAGTGCCCTAGGACGTACATTGTTTCTCAGCTGGATCCAAAAACTTTGAACTCACTTGAAGGGACAGTTCTTGAATCAGAGCTTGAAATTTGTTCTGACCTGGGGAGGGCTCATCTCAGCTGTCTTATTTACTGATTCTCCTTATTCTTTCCTGTGAACTAGCTGGTTTACAGGTTAGCCTGTATCTAAATCTCCTCCCAGTTGTCCTTCACCAAGGCCTCCTAGGTTTTGAGATTGCCCTTAGACTTGAACTTCACACTCTTTTGCAGAGTCAGCATTGGAACAGTATTGGATTGGAACAATCTGAGAGAGATTCAGAGCTATCTGTTTCAAGGCCTGCTTTACCTTCCTGGCAAAATCGTTGGCTTGGTTCTGGCTCTGGCATTGGGTGGTAGAGACAGTGTGTGCTTTTCTCTCTGTGCTTCACCCCCGGTTTAGGAACTGAGCCGGTGGGTGTACAGTAGTCTCGGGTCTTCTTTCTTGTCTTGCCTTTCTTGGCGTGGGATTTCTGCTTTACAAAGTAGCTGGGTAGAGGACAGTGTGGGTCCCAGTATTTTTCAACATGTAGCAGCAACATAGGACCTCTTCCCTGGGAGTGGCAGTTGAGTGGAAGAGAGGTGCCCTTACCTGTATTTAGCTTTAGCATTAGGTGGTTTCAGGCAGCATGAGAGATGCTGATGGCCTGCCCTTCCTGGGAAGATAGCGGTTGTGGTGAGAGAGCACCCGTTGTTCCTGGCTGCACCAGTCTGAAGTTTCAGTCCCACTGAGCTGGTGAGGGGGAAGGAAAGAGAGGGAGTAGGTTTTGATTCAACTACTATGTAGTCTTTCTGTTTTTCCTGAATTTCAGTAGATTTTCTTGAGAAAATATTTCTTTATTTGCTCATACCTTAGGATTATTTTTCCCTTTTGTGGTCACTAATATATCCCAAAGACGGAGACTAGAATTCGAAACAGAGTAAGAACTTAATAATTATTTATTGAATCAGTCAATAAATGAAGATATAAAAGAACTGTTAGAATGGCAGAAACTTCCTTGGTCAGCCATCTGACTTTTCTAATAAAGTTAAAACCTTCAGTTTTGATGTACTGGATACAATTAGAACAACCAATTAGCTTTTTTTTTTTTTTTTTTTTTTTTTTTTAATCTTTATTTATTTTAGAGAGAGAGAAAGAGACAGCACATGTACAGGGGAGGGGTAGAGAAAGAGGGAGACACAAAATTGGAAGCAGGCTCTGAGATGTCAGCACAGAGCCCGTGGCAGGGCTCTAACCCACGGACCATGAGATCATGACCTGAGCCACCCAGGTGCCCCACAACCAGTTAGCTTTCTTGATAAGAGAGCCTAAATATGCTTTTACCTTTTCTTTTTTAAACTTCCCTCCTTTATTTTTTTTTCAATATATGAAATTTCTTGTCAAATTGGTTTCCATACAACACACAGTGCTCATCCCAAAAGGTGCCCTCCTCAATACCCATCATCCACCCTCCCCTCCCTCCCACCCCCCATCAACCCTCAGTTTGCTCTCAGTTTTTAAGAGTCTCTTATGCTTTGGCTCTCTCCCTCTCTAACCTCTTTTTTTTTTTTTTTCCTTCCCCTCCCCCATGGGTTTCTGTTAAGTTTCTCAGGATCCACATAAGAGTGAACACATATGGTATCTGTCTTTCTCTGTATGGCTTATTTCACTTAGCATCACACTCTCCAGTTCCATCCACGTTGCTACAAAGGGCCATATTTTGTTCTTTCTCATTGCCACGTAGTACTCCATTGTGTATATAAACCACAATTTCTTTATCCATTCATCCGTTGATGGACATTTAGGCTCTTTCCATAATTTGGCTATTGTTGAGAGTGCTGCTGTAAACATTGGGGTACAAGTGCCCCTATGCATCAGTACCCCTGTATCCCTTGGGTAAATTCCTAGCAGTGCTACTGCTGGGTCATAGGGTAGGTCTATTTTTAATTTTCTGAGGAACCTCCACCCTGTTTTCCAGAGTGGCTGCACCAATTTGCATTCCCAGCAACAGTGCAAGAGGGTTCCCGTTTCTCCACATCCTCTCCAGCATCTATAGTCTCCTGATTTGTTCATTTTGGCCACTCTGACTGGCGAGAGGTGATATCTGAGGGTGGTTTTGATTTGTATTTCCCTGATAAGGAGTGACGTTGAACATCTTTTCATGTGCCTGTTGGCCATCCGGATGTCTTCTTGAGAGAAGTGTCTATTCATGTTTTCTGCCCATTTCTTCACTGGGTTATTTGTTTTTCGGGTGTGGAGTTTGGTGAGCTCTTTATAGATTTTGGATACTAGCCCTTTGTCCGATATGTCATTTGCAAATATCTTTTCCCATTCTGTTGGTTGCCTTTTAGTTTTGTTGGTTGTTTCCTTTGCTTTGCAGAAGCTTTTTATCTTCATAAGGTCCCAGTAATTTTTGCTTTTAATTCCCTTGCCTTTGGGGATGTGTCGAGTAAGAGATTGCTACGGCTGAGGTCAGAGAGGTCTTTTCCTGCTTTCTCCTCTAGGGTTTTGATGGTTTCCTGTCTCACATTCAGATCCTTTATCCATTTTGAGTTTATTTTTGTGAATGGTGTGAGAAAATGGTCTAGTTTCAACCTTCTATATGTTGCTGTCCAGTTCTCCCAGCACCATTTGTTAAAGAGACTGTCTTTTTTTCATTGGATGTTCTTTCCTGCTTTGTCAAAGATGAGTTGGCCATACGTTTGTGGGTCTAGTTCTGGGGTTTCTATTCTATCCCATTTTCTATGTGTCTGTTTTTGTGCCATAAACTTCCCTCCTTTAAAAGACTAGTCATTGTTAAGTTCTGCCTACTATTCTTTAAGTAGTACAAGTCTTTACGGAAGTGGTTTAAAATACTTTTTATTTGGGGTGCCTGGGTAGTTCAGTCGGTTGAGCGTCCGACTTTGGCTCAGGTCATGATCTCACAGCTCGTGAGTCCAAGCCCCGCGTCAGGCTCTGTGCTGATAGCTCAGGGCCTAGAGCCTGCTTCAGGTTCTGTGTCTCCCTCTCTCTCTCTCTGCCCCTTCCCTGCTTATACTCTGTCTCTCAAAAATGAATAAACGTTAAAAATTAAAAATACTTTTTATTTGAGTCATCTTTACGTTTTTTAATGTTTATTTTTGAGAGTGTGAGAGAGAGAGACAGAGCACAAGTAGAGGAGGGACAGAGAGAGAGAGGGAGACACAGAATATGAAGCAGGCTCTAGGCTCTGAGCTGTCCACACAGAGCCAAATGTGGGGCTCAAACTCATGAACCGTGAGATCATGACCTGAGCCAAAGTCAATCAACCGACTGAGCCATCCAGGCACCCCTTACTTGAATCATTTTAAATGTATATGGAAACTTTTTTTCCCCCCACAGGAAGGAAACTTGTAGCAAATCTTTTTTCTTTAAATTGATACACCTAGATAATCAATTTTTAATACATTTTAATTGTGATATTGTTGGGGTGCCTGGGTGGCTCAGTCAGTTAAGCATCTGACTTTGGCTCAGGTCATGATCTCATGGTTCATGATCTCGAGCCCCACATCAGGCTCTGTACTCATAGCTCAGAGCCTGGACCCTACTTCAGATTCTGTGTCTCCCTCTCTGCTCCTCCCCTGCTAGTGCTCTGTCTCAAAAATAAATAAACATTAATTTTCATATTGTTAAATTTTGAAATATGTATTTGTATGCAAAGTGTTAGATTTCTTTATTGCTTTATTTGAATGGTTTGTCATCTTGGATGTCTTTGATTTGTTCAGCTGATAAATTGGTGGATTTTAACAAACAACTCTCCCAAAATCAATGATCATATTCCTCTAACTGCAAACAAATGCATGCAAATTAGCAAATTGCTTTTTTTTTTCCTTTTTAGTATCGAGCCCTGAATCATAAGAAAATAGAAAAACTTTTGCTTTATCAGTGAGATGTTCAGAGAAGTCTGTTATAGTATCTAATGTGTATTTGCTATGCATAGATTTGTAAAGGTTGCCAGTTTTATTCAGCAAGTCTTAAAATAGGTACTTACCCATTTATGGATGAGTAGACTACTTCCCCTTCCTTCCTTTTCTTCCTTCTTTCTTGCTCTCCTTCCACTTGACAAATATTTATGTGCCAGAAACTATTTTAAGATTTTTGGATATGCTAATAAGTAAGACCGTCTTTGCCCTCATGGTGGTTACTTTCTACTGGAGAAAGGTTCTGTTCATCTCCTTCCACCCTTAGCTGCCTCTTCTTCTGTGAAAAATACTTAGGGGACGTGTTATAGTATGTGAGATGACTCGGATGCTGATTTTGACTTACATCTTCCAAAAGTAAAATAATTTACTAAATGAGGAGTACACTGGTGGAGAGGTAGAAGGCAGTCCCATATAATTGATTTTTTTGTGTAATGACATCTTAACCTTTATGAAGGAGACTTTAAATTCTTAGGTAGGTATTTCCTAAGTGGGGTGGTGTACTTTATTACAGATTTTAAAACATGTTCATTTATAGTTTTGTGCATATATTGAATGTATGGTTTTTATGGACTCTTAAGATGCTATTCTAGATACTTATCAAAGTGTGTGTATGTATGTCATATCTATAAATAGATTTCCATTATGTGTTGTTACAGTGTATGCATACTTTTGGTTGTATAGTTTATTCAGGAGTGTAACTTTTATGTAACTATTCAATGGAATTGCATCATATACACATTTAACTTATGACAAATTAAGCTACTAGGTAGGAAAAAAATTAAAATATTAATGACTTTAAATATAGAACCACAGACTCAGTTTTTTCAAAAGTGCTGTTTATTCTGTACCACATTTAAGTGTATAGTTTATATTTTTATTGATTTTTACAATAAAATAAATGTAAGCTAAAATATGTCATTTTAAGTATTTTTAAGTGTACAGTGGGTGGCATTAAGTGCATTCACAATGCTGTGTAAGTATCACCACTTTGTATTTCTGAAACCTTTTTTACCATCCCAAACAGAAACTCTGTATCCATTAAACAATAACTTCCCATTCTCCCTCCCCTCAAGCCTGGCAACCTCTATTCTACTTTCTGCCTGAAAGAATTTTAGATACCTCCTATCAGTGGAATCATAAAATATTTATCTTTTTGTGACTGGCTTATTTCACTTAGTATAATGTTTTCAAGGTTCATCTACATTGTAGCATGCATCAGAATTTTATTCTTTTATGGCTGAATAATATCTGTGTATACACTACATTTTCCATTCATCTCTTGATGGACACTTGGGTTGTTTCCATCTTTGGCTATTGTGAATAATGCCGCTGTGAACTTTGCTGTACAAGTATCTGTTCAAGGTCCCTGCTTTCAGTTTGTTGGGTATATATCCAGAAATGGATCACATACTAATTCTCTGTTTAACTTTTTGAGAAACTACCAAACTATTTTCCATAGTGGCTGCAGCACTTTATGTTTTACAATTAAGGTTTTTTCAATTTAATTTAATTAATTTTTAAAAATATTTTTATTTAATTCACATCCAAGTTAGTTAGCTTATAGTGCAACTTACAGTTATGTTTTTGTATACATTTTTTGAACAGGGTCCTATGCACAGATCCATGGATGCAGCACTTTGTGAGTGATTTTTGAGCATGGCATGATTTTTATTATGTGTACTTACTATATGGAATGTGAGCTCTTTGGTGTTTCAGGAGCACCGTTATTTGTGTCAGAATTTATACTGCATTGTGGTATTAGTTGCAGTTGATACAGAGAACAAGAACTCAGGTAACGAGGTAGAGATTTTCCGTAGTTGAAGTTTTTGAAAAAGTAACATTTTTACTTTTTGGAAACTTGCACTTCATACACCAAGATGTGCAGCTGTGGCTTCATTGATCATAATTTCTGCCTTAACCATGTTGGAAAGGGCATGGGTTCTGAAGATGGGGATCTTACTTTTGATTTGTGTGTTTAGCACTTATATCCAGGGTCACCACTTAGCCTCAGTTTCATAATAGAGGGGGGTAATGTATTCTTACCAAGTCACTGTGAATTTTACATGGTGTATGTGAAAATGTACTTTTTTTTTTTTTTTTTTTTTTGCACAGTTACTGAATCAAAACCAAATCACTTTTGTCCTAAGAACCCCCACACCTCATTTAGGAAGTCATTGACTTTCCTTTTTCATTTAAAAATATCTTTTCTTTCTACCTCTTATCCCCTTATAAATCTAATTGTGCTTTATTGTATTTTATTTTATTTTATTTTGGAAAGGGCATTCTTTTCTTTTTAATTTTTTAAATTTGTTTTGAGATAGAGAGTGTGCACACATGTGCAGGACAGACAGACAAAGGGGGAAGAGAGAGAATCCCAAGTAGGCTCCACACTTGTCAGCACAGAGCCTGATGTGGGTCTTAAACTCACAGACCTTGAGATAATGACCTGAGCTGAAATGAGCCACCCAGGCGCCCCTTGTTTTATTTTTATTTTAATATTAATTGACTGGCTTATGAAATAAAATTATTCTTCCCTAAATGAAAATTTGGGCTAAAGTGTTTGGAGGGGAGAGAGTTTATTGCAAAGCTTATTTTAAAAGCTTGGTTCAGGGTGCCTTGGTGGCTCTGTCGGTTAAACTTCCAACTTTGGTTCAGCTCATGATCTCGCAGTTCGTGAGTTCAAGCCCCAGGTTGGGCTCTGTGCTGACAGCACATCCTGGAGCCCACTTAGAGTTCTGTGTCTCTCCCTCTCTCTGCACCTCCCCTACCCCTGCTCACTCACTCTGTCTCTGTTTCTGTCTCTCTCTCTTGAAAATAAACATTCAAAAAAATTTTAAAGCTTAGTTCAGTGGGTTTAACGGAAATTTCTCTATACTTGAAATTTCATTTAATTTTGCATCTCAGCATTTTTCAGATGAAAAAATTGAATCCTACGGCTTTTGAGTGTCTTATCCAAGATTATATAGCTATTTAGTGGAAGGGATGAGGAAGAAATCTCTTCTTTTACCTTATATTCCAGTGTTGTACCACATTAGCCTTCCCTCTGAGATTTCACCATTTATATGATTACTTGGGCACATCTCCATGGTACTAGAAGTGTATAAAATGCACTTGCACTTGTATTAATCATCTTAAGGGACTTCTTGCTGTTTTGTCCCTTTTCCTCTAAACTGGAAGATCCATACTCTCGCAGACTTTTAAAAATTTTTTATGAAACAGAAGCAATCAAAAAGCAAACTTCAGTATGTCATGTTTTACTTATGGTAATTTACTCTAGAAAGCTTTTCAATTCATAAATCCCAGTGTATTGTTTTCCTTCCCAGCATCCCATAAATTACTCCACTAAAACTTGAGTAAGCTATTGTTATGAAAGTAATGTCCTGTCGTCAGAAGTACATTAGAAGTGTAGATAGCACCCCTTGATTAGTTTCCTGTTGGTGAAACCAGTGTTTGAGTGTGTGTTTTCTACAGGTACAGTTTGGAACATTCAAGTTGGAGGAGCTGTTAGAAGTTAGTTCTAAACCTCATTTTCTATATGAAGAAACTGATAGTGACACAATTGGCTCTTGCAAACCAGGATTCCTGAATTGTTTATAAATACGTATTCTGTCTTTTTTAAAAAAAAAACTTTTATTTTAAAATATAGAATGATAGGAAAGTATTTCATTTTTTTCCTTCTAATTATTAAAAGACAGATTTAACTTAATTTTTCAAAAGGTGATGAAAGTAATTTCCTTTTTTTTTTTAAGGTTTGTGTTTGAAATGCAAAAATATTTTGTAACAAATCAGATAATATAGGTTTTTCTAAAATAAAATTTTGAAAATAAAATTAATTTCAGAAAAAAACTCTCCTGCTTACCTCCATTTTGTCTTTTTTGACATGGTAACACTTTTGTGTAAAATCTTTTATGTGCTTTATTTTCTTAGAGAAACATCAAATATATACACATACAGGATTTACATATTTATATCGAAGTAATTGTATATTTATGTTGGTTAGTCTCCAGCTTGCTTTTACAAATTAAAAACTCAAAACTGTATGTAATAGCTTCTGATTTGATATATTCAGTTTATGGCTATATCATTATTTAGTTAATGATTTCCCAGCTGATGGACTGTTACTTTGCAGTTCTCTAGGAACAGCTGCAAATCACAGAGCAAAGTACTTAGGTGCACAGGCGCAAGTATTTCTGTAGGATAGATTCTAAGGTGGTGTGAAGGCATGGTTAACGGCACGGATTCTGGGGCTAAGACTTCCTGGAATAAATCTAGGTTGCACCACTTAATAGCTGTGCAACTTAAGGCAAGGTACTCTTTGTGCTCTCATTTCCTCTGCAAAGAGGAATTTAGATCAGTGATAATCTTTACTTTCTGAGGAGACTATCTTCTTTGATAGGTTGATGGGGGGAAAATGTTGTCTCCCTATTTACTAACTAAAGAGATTGATCATCTTTTCATATGTTGTAATTAATTTGTAATTCTGTGAATTACTCATCATCTTCTGTTCTCATTATTTTGTTTGACTTAATTGCCTTTTTAAAATTGCTTTTTGAAGTATTTTGGACTCTAACACTTCATTATATGTAGTGAATATATCCTTTACTCTGTTGCTTACCTTTAATTTTTTTTGTTTTCTTTCTACATTGCTAAATCTATCTTTTAAGGCTTCTGAATTATTGTTTTCGCTTAGGAAGACCTTCTGTATCCCAAGACTTTTAAAAATTCTATTTTTTTTTCTTATACTTTAGTCTGTTTATTTCAATGTATGGATCTTTATACAGATGATTCGGGTTTGATAATAGACATACACCATTTTTTCCCTTAAAATAGATAAAACAGAATTTTATTATTGCTTTTTAAACTGGTCTCTCCTTGCTATATTGATTTGTACTGTCACTTTTACCAAATATTAAAATCGCATAAATTCATGGTTCTGTTTCTAGAGTCTTTATTTAGGTTCATTGATCTTTTGTCTGTATTTGTTCCCATATCAAAATTTTATTTTTTTTCCATATCATATTTTAAAATTACTTTTCCTTTGTAGTCAGTTCAGTATCTGACAGCACAAATTCCCTCATATTCCCCCAGAAGTTTCAAAGCAATTTGTATGCATTTACTCTTTCATGTGTAAACTTTAGAATCAGTTTGTTGAATTATGTTTAAAAAAAAAAAAAAAAAAAAACCTGAGTTATTTTGATAAAGATGGCATTGACTTATATTTTGCATACTGTTAAAAATAGCGATTTCAACCTAATGTTTTAATTTACCATTGACTTTAACCTAGATTATTACCCAGGTATTTTCAATTGTCCATAATCTAAAGAGATAAATTAATTTTAGTAGTTCTTTTTTTCTTTAAGTTTATTTATTTACTTTGAGAGAGAGAGATGGGAGGGGCAGAGAGAGGGGAAGAGAGAGAGAATCCCAAGCAGTCTGGAGCCCATTGTAGGGCTCACACCCACAAACTGTGAGATCATGACCCGAGTGTAAACCAAGAGTCATCTGACTGAGCCACCCAGGCACCCCAATAAGTTATTTAATTTTTATTCATTTATTTATTTTTCCTTTCTAAAAATGACTTTATTTACAGGGTTAGCCTTGGAGAAAAGAGTTTCATGTCAAAAGGAACACTTGAAATATTCTTTTCTAGATGCAGAGATATTTTGAAGTCACAGGCGTTGTCAGGAATACATCTTAGAAAAATTACCAAATCGTTTTCTAAAATGCCCTTCAGATGTTATGGTTTTTAATATTCTGAAATTTTATGGTACGTAGAAAACCCACATTGAAACCCACTATTTATAGAGTATCTCAGTTTATTTTTTTATTTTTTAAATATAAAATCATTTAATTTTTTTTAGTTTTTTTTTTTTAATGTTTTTATTTATTTTTGAGACAGAGAGAGAGACAGAGGATGAGCAGGGGAGAGACAGAGAGACAGGGAGACACAGAATCCAAAGCAGGCTCCAGGCTCCGAGTGGTCAGCACAGAGCCCGAATTGAGCTCGACCTCATGAACCATGAGATCATGTGCCGAGCTGAAGTTGGACACTTAACTGACTGAGCCACCCAGGCACCCCTAAAAATTATTTAATTTTTTAAAAGACTTTGGAATACAGAATCTATTTGGTTCTTTTCCCTTTCCTGTTTTTTGTACAATTTTGTAGCATTACCATAGAAATGCTTTTCATGTGCTTATTTTACCAGAAATTTTCATTGACATAATATACATATTTGGTTGTATACATTGGGTTCTTTGGCATATTTTTCAGGTCTTTGTTTTCTGTGGTAAAGGTTTGATATTAACATGTAATTATAGATGACTGAAACCTTTTCTGTTTCTTTATGTTTATTTTGTAAACATAATAATTTTCTGACACATTTTAGAATACCATAATACTCCTTTGGTTATGTTGGCAATGTTACTAGCTTTTAGGTCAAAGACTGCTTAAAGTGTATTTTAAGGATGTGTATTATTTATTCCCCTAAAATGTGCTGTGATTTAGTACTAGATATAGAAAAAAGAAAGTTCTTTTGTTTTTATATTGAATCCAAAAGGTGAATAATGCTAGACTTTTTATTTTGACCTTCAAAAAAAAAAATTTCAGAATTCCATTCTGAGATCTCTTCTGAGATGATAGCAGAATTTGTTTCATATTTTCCAAATTTTTTGATAATATGATTCCTGATGCTTGAAATGCCATTTTCAGTAGTAAACAGTATGTTTTGTTTCTTGTCATGCAGGTCTTTGAAGTTCTACAGTTTAGTTCTCAGTGCTGAACTTCCTTCTCCCTTAAGTTATTATAAACTTTTGCTGCTGTTCAATAATCGTGAAGATGTCTCGCAGTCCTGATGCGAAGGAAGACCCTGTGGAATGTCCTCTTTGCATGGAGCCCTTGGAGATAGATGATATCAACTTTTTCCCTTGCACCTGTGGCTATCAGATTTGCCGATTTTGTTGGCATCGAATTCGCACTGATGAAAATGGGCTTTGTCCTGCATGTAGAAAGGTAAATACTTCAGAGTAACTTTGTGTAGTTTTTTCCTCCCATGCTTATGAGTAAGTAGATTTATTTATTTATTTATTTAACCTAATGAGTAAGTAGATTTAAAAGAATCTACAAACATTAGGCGATTTTATGTGTAGCCTTATATTTTTAAGATACAATGAAATAGTATGACCTTGGTAAAGTCATATAATCTGTCTGGTTAACCTTTAGTTTTCCTATCTGGAGAGATTAAAAAGATCCGCGGTACTGGATGTTCAAGAGAATTAGGAGTAGGGAGGCAGTGGATTTAGGTAGGATGGTGTGAAATTGGAAAAAACACTTTCAGCTGGGTGGAAATTCACTTTAATTTTCTAGTACAAAATAGGGAAGATGGTTTGATGCTTACTAAAAGAGGTTATGGGTTAAAATGACAGAGAAATCCTGGTTCAGAAGGTAATGGTTACTCATTTGTTGAGTCCTTATGATAACTCGAGGCTGTAATGCTGTTTCTGTTGTACGTTGAAAGTAGGCCTTTTGGGGCGCCTGGGTGGCACAGTCGGTTGAGCGGCCGACTTCAGCCAGGTCACGATCTCACGGTCCGTGAGTTCGAGCCCCGCGTCGGGCTCTGGGCTGATGGCTCAGAGCCTGGAGCCTGTTTCCGATTCTGTGTCTCCCTCTTTCTCTGTCCCTCCCCCGTTCATGCTCTGTCTCTGTCCCAAAAATAAATAAAAAAATTAAAAAAAAAAAAAAAAAAAGAAAGTAGGCCTTTTAAGTACCTTGTCCCCAGGTATCATCAGCTAGTGGGCAGTAGGTTTGAAATTCAAATATAAGGCTAAAAAATTCTGTGAGTTTTAATCTTTCTGGGTCTTGTTTAAATAAGTAGGCATAATAGTTACAGTGTAGTGAGTGACTTAATAGAGTGAGTAGGATTGCTGCATTTTATTTTGAAGGTGACCTAGGGCTTAATGCAAATATCTATTTCTTTTGCCTTTGTTTTCCAGTGTCTGTTAGTATGATTTAAACTTCCTTCACTGTTTACCTATTTCAAAGAGCTCTTGTGTTCATTACTACCAAATTTCAAGAAAGCAGGAATGTGTTTTAGATTTATCTATTTAGATAAATAGGATATTTATTTTATCTCTGAATTTCCTTACCAGAGGAATTATGTCTCAGAAGGCAGTGCATTATTGAGTTGTTGTTTTTTAATCTAGTGGGCATGCAGTATATATTACATGAATGAAAAAAGGTTAGGTCTGTTTAAGTGTAAATAATATGCATAATTACATATATATTATGTATATACTTTATTTGTATATAGTATATATAACATTTGTAATAGATATTTATAATGTATATATTATATCTTTTTGTATAGTTAATATACTTTAAGCATGTGAATGAAAAGTAATTGAAACCTTAATATTAGCTTTGGTCAAAGTTTATAATAAATTTGTGTTAGTAGATTTTAAACATTTAGTCGTATTTTAAAAATTGGTTCCTGGTCATTCCGTTAGAAGATAATTGTACTGAACTATTTTGTTGAAAGTGGTGACTTTTAGTATAGCCCAAAACTATAAGGCTTGTGAATTTTTTTGACTTCATTAAGTTTATCTCTTTCTCTTTCTTTTTTTTTTTTCTTTTGGTGTGCTGTGAAGTAGAGTCTTTTTTTTTTTTTTAATTTTTTTTTTTAATGTTTATTTATTTTTGAGAGAGAGAGAGACAGAGTGCAAGCTAGGGAGGGGCAGAGAGAGAGGGAGACACAGAATCCGAAGCAGGCTCCAGGCTCCTCCAAGCCGTCAGCACAGAGCCCGACGTGGGGCTCGAACTCATGAATCGTGAGATCATGACCTGAGCCGAAGTCAGACGCTCAGCCGACTCAGCCACCCAGGTGCCCCTGAAGTAGAGTCTTAATAGAAAGTCCAATTGTTAAGTTGTCATTAGAGAAAAATCCGTTATGTGGGGAGATTTCAAAGAAATTCACTTCAGTTTTAAGGGATTACCCAGAATCACCTTAAATTCTTAGAAAGTAGAGAAAAAAGTAGAAACATGTTAAAGATAAAATAATTTTAGCAAAGTTGGTTATCAATAGTAGGGTGCCTTTCTGGGAAGACAAGCAAGTGTGGAGAATCTGAAAGACAGTCGGCCATTGGGATCAATTTTAAGAAAGAAACATTAGCTCAACAAGTACTCAAGATAAGGCTGCTGAGAAAAGGTAAGAGTAGTGATGCCTTTACGATCCTAAGGAAAATATCAGTGTGGTTGCTTGAGTGTTGCACTGAAGCAGCATATGGATCCAGCCCATCTTTTATGCCGTGTAGCACAGACAGATGCTCTCTCTCTGGAACACTGGTTATAAATTTGGGTCAGAGCCTTAAGGTGGATGAAGATACCCTGGAGGAACTAAGACCTCCTATGCTCAGAAGATGAATTATTGATATACCACCGCCTTGTCCTCTCTGCAGTCACAAAAGAGCGTCCTGCAGTAAAAAGAAATAACATTTATAGACTGGTTGACAGAGTTCTTACATGTAAAGATTGCTACAACCAAGAATTAACAGACATTTCAGGAATACCAACATTATGAAAGAGAAGCACAAAAAAGCAGTAAATAAAAGAACCTACCATAAGTAAGCCAACAGAAAGAAACATTTAAAAGTGTCACTGATGCTTCTCAAACAGATAAAAAAGAATGGCATATCTAATGTAGAAGGAACATTTTTTAAAGAGCAAATTAGAGATCCTGAAAATGAACAATATTATGGGTGGGCTAAGAACAGAGTGAACACAGGAACAAATTAATGTATGTTAACTAACTAGAATTTCAATGAAAATTTGAAAAGAAAAAAAAAAGAACAAATTAAGTTGGAAGATCTTGCTGAGTATTTTTTTTTTGCAGAATATAGTACAAAAAAAAAAGATAGAAAATAGCATGAAAGAAAAGTTCAGCAGCATAAAAAAGATACACTGTTTTCTAATCTGTTAAGAGAAGCTACAGAAACAGTGAAATAAGAATGAATGGGAAGAAATACAGAACCACTAGAAGAAAATTTCGCATGAAAAGCAGTTGTCCTTAGAAGGGCTGTGTGAGTCTGAGACAAGATGACTGAAAAATGTTAACATCTATTTATATAATTGTGAAATTTTAGAATATCTAGAAGACAAAGTTCTAAAAGCTTATGGGAGAAAAATACATAGACTACAGAATAAAACTGATACCATTGTTTCTGTTTTACAGAGAATTTTTTTTCCCGAAGTTTTGAGGGTGAATAACTTTGAAGAATTGTCAATTTCATTCATATGTAAAAGCATAATAAATCGTTTTTCCAGGGGCACCTTGGTGGCGCTTGATTTCTGCTCAGGTCATGATCTCACAATTTGTAAGATCAAACCCCACACCAGGCTCTCTCTCTCACTTGGGATTTTCTCTCTCTCTCTCTCTCTCTCTCTCTCTCTCTCACTGCCCCTCCCCACTCGCTCTCTAAAAATAAATAAACTTAAAAAAAACAAAACAAAACATTTTCCAGACATACAAAGATTCATAAAGTTTGATATTCACTATACAGGACAAGTAGAAGAAATGGTGACTAAGGTTTGGACTAAAGCAAACCTGTTAAGTAAAGGATGGCCATTGAGATGAAGAAGACTGTAGGAATAGGTTTTTTGAGAAGATCAGAAATTCAATTTTAGACATGTTAAGTTTGAGGTTTCTATTAGAAATCTAAGTGGAGATATTGGATAGATTGGTGAATATTCAAGTGCGGTTCTGTTATAGAAATATAAATTTGAGAGTTAGCATATGAATGTTATTTACAAAATAATACTGGCTGAGATCACGAGAAAGGATCAATAGAAAAGATGAGAGATTGTCTAAGGGTGCGAATTCTCATAAAGAATTTTGAGACAGGGAATGCAAGCTGGTGCAGCCACTCTGGAAAACAGTATGGAGGTTCCTCAAAAAACTAAAAATAGAACTACCCTATGACTCAGCAATTACACTACTGGGCATTTATCTACGGGATACAGGTGTGCTGTTTCAAAGGGACACATGCACCCCAATGTTTATAGCAGCGCTATCGACAAGAGCCAAAGTATGGAAAGAGCCCAGATGTCCATCGACGGATGAATGGATAAAGAAGATGTGGTGTATATATACAATGGAGTATTACTCGGCAATCAAAAAGAATGAAATCTTGCCATTTGCAACTACGTGGATGGAACTGGAGGGTATTATGCTAAGTGAAATTAGAGAAAGACAAAAATCATATGACTTCACTCATATGAGGATTTTAAGAGACAAAACAGATGAGCATAAGGGAAGGGAAACAAAAATAATACAAAAACAGGGAGAGGGACAAAACAGAAGAGACTCATAAATATGGAGAACAAACTGAGGATTACTGGAGGGGTTGCGGGAGGGAGGATGGGCTAAATGGGGAAGGGGCACTAAAGAATCCACTCCCGAAATCATTGTTGCACTATATGCTAACTAACTTGGATGTAAATTTAAAAAACCAAAAGTAAAAAAAAAAATTGTGAGACAACCTCCTTTTGGGTTTCCAAGTTACAATCTTTAGCTGGGGTGGTTATTGTTAAGTCAGACCCGGAAGAAGTTTTTCGGTTTCTTGTTGACTTAACGTAACCTCAACTGCTGGGACTTCTGCTTGGTCTCCTGACTACTGGACCTGGCTTCTGCTTGTCTCCTGGCCGGAGCGGGTCATGGACAGCAGACGGTGCAGACCACGGGGTCTTGGAGTCTGAGACCCGGCTTAGCCTTGCCAGAGAGTGTGCTGAGCACACGTGCCACCTGTGGTTACGAAGCAGCCCATCTCAGGGACCAGCAAGTCTAGATGTCGCCAGAGACTAGCCTCAGCGGTTGTGTTAACGCAGAGGAGCACAGTGTTGCCAAGGCTTGTAGAAGGCCAGGAAGCCGCCATTTACACATAGCCCAACTCTGCTGGGAAAGTGGCCGGTAGAGGCCACCCTGTGAAATGGCAAATTGAGATGATTTAAATAAACTTGGAAGTGCAGGTGAGGAGTTCGTTGAAGGAAGCCCTGGTTTGGACTCACAAATGAATCCTGCTTGTTTGCATAAAGGTCCACTTTCCTTTAATACTTTTGAGAAGCAGAGAGGTGGGTAGGTTTTAAAAACTAGGAGAGTTTAATGTTTCTGTTCGGTCCTAGTTGTTGAGCCTAATGGGTTCAGAAGGACCTTAGTATTTCCCTAAACAAAGTCACAGGCTACCTGGTCATTCCTTAGACTGCCTTTGTATGTTCTTTTAGTGCAGCATTTCAGAGAAAAATACCTGGGAACACAGGTACTGATGCAGCATCATACAACACTGACTCACAGTGGAAACCATAAAGGCCAAGGAGATGAGAACTTTGTCAAAGTTATTATTTTCATTTCAGAAATAATAGGAGATACTGCATCCGTGAAATAAGAACAAGATAGATAGTCTGAAAAAATTCAGTGAAGGATAAACATTGTTACTGATAATTAAAATATAGCAGAAATAAGGAGAGAGTTGGAAGGTGAAATTGAGCAGATCTCTTAAAAAACAGTGCAAAAAGACAAAGGAGATAGAGTATTTGAGAGAAGAGATAGCTTTATTTGAGGATCTATCCAGGAGGTTAAATATCAAATAAGTTAGTGTTCTAGAAATAGACCACAGTTACACAGAAGGAAAGTTATCTTCAAAAATATGATTGAAGAATATTCCCAGGACCAAAGGACATATTTTCAGATTAAAAAGGCCTATCAAGTGTCAGGCACAAACTTTTTTTTATTTTTAAATAACAGAAAACTGAAAACAAAGAAGTCTGCAAGCTCCCAAAGAGGAAAAAAGTAGGTTACACATGACCATCCAGAATCAGAATCATTTCAGAATTCTCAAAAGCAAGTCTTGAAGCTAGAAGATACTTCTGAAGGAAATTTATTTTCACCCTAGAACTCCATATCTGTCTGTTAATTGTGAAGGTACATGAAAAGACATTCTCAGACCTGAAAGATCTCAAATTTTTTTTTTTACCCTCCGTGCATTCTCTCTCAGGAATCTACTGCACAATATGCCTCACCAACATGAAGAATTGAAGAGAGTATGTGTGATAAAGCAGAGGTAATCAAACACAAGAGGGACTACAATGGGATTCCTGAGATGATAGGAGAGACGGCAGCTGTGCCTCATATAAGGACAGCCAACTCAAAATGTGGCAGATCAGAAATTTGCAAGGGGCGGAGGTTTACAAAAAGATAAAAATGAGAGGACACTTGGTGTTTTAAAAGAGAAATGTGTTGTGAGGCCATTGCAACGTTTGGAGGACATTTGGTGGTTGAATTACTAATGAACATATACAGATCTAATCAGAGCAAACAAAAGTTGTGCAGGAAAAGAAAAGTAATGGTATTCTACATGGCTCAGATATGTTGTAGAGATTCAGATATTCCCCCCACTACTGATACATTGTTACAGCAGCATTTGTAGAAAGGACTATTCCTTCACTGTTGAATATCTTTGAACTCTTTCTTAAAAATGAGTTGCTCATAAATGTGTAAGTTTATTTCTAGAATACATTCCACATCCACCCACAGACTTATTTTTTTAATGTTTTTTAAAAATGTTTTTATTTATTTTTGAGACAGAGAGAAATAGAATATGAGCAGGGGAGGGTCAGAGAGAGAGAGAGAGAGAGAGCGAGACACAGAATCTGAAGCAGGCACCAGGCTCTGAGCTGTCAGCACAGAGCCCGATGCGGGGCTTGAACTCATGGACTGTGAGATCATGACCTGAGCTGAATTTAGACGTTTAACTGACTGAGCCACCCAGGCACCCCCACAGACTTATTTTTTATAGAATTTATTTTGGGCATCTAAGACCTTAGCATTTTCACATAAGCTTTTTATTTAGTATGCAATTTTATCCAAAAAACCTACTGGGATTTTGATTGAGCTTGAATTGAATAAATCAGTCAATTTGAGGAAGAATGACATCTTAAAAATGTTGACTCATCTAGTTCATCAGTAAGGTTTATCTTTGTATTTCTGTAGGTTTTAAACATTTATAAAACGATGTTCTGTAGTTTTCAGCATATGGAGTAGTATATAGCATGTTTTGTTATATTTACCTGTAACTATTTTATGTTTGTTGAGATTTGGCATGTGGTATTTTAAAAATTTGATTTTCCAGTTCATATGTAGAACAATTGATTTTGTTAAATAGATGCCTTAAGACTTCCAGTATAACATTGGAATAAAGTGGTAAGAATAGAAGGTATCTTTGTTCCCAGTCTTAGTGGGAAGGAGTTGAGTATTTCACAATTAAGTATGTTATTGCCTGTGAGTTTTTTGTAGATGGCTTTTATCAAGTTGAGGATGTTTTCCTTGCTTTCTGAGTTTTTATTATGAGTGGGTGTTGCATTTTGTCAAATGCCTTTTATGCTTCTTTTGAGATTATCATGTGTTTTCTCCTTCATTCTGTTGAAATGGTACTTTAGGTTGATTGATTTTTGCATCAGCCTTCCCTTCCAAGGATACACTTCATTTGATAATGATATACTACTGTTTTTGTTTTTAATTTGCTTATGTTTTCAGAAAGGTTTTCATGTCTATGTCATGAGAGGTATTTATATGTGATTTTATTTATATTGTTTTTAGATTTGGTATCACAGTAATACAGGTTTCATAAAACGAGTTAGGAAATGTTTCCTCATCCTCTATATTCTGAAAAAATTTACACGTGGTTGGTATTACTTCTGTTTTATTTCCTCTCCAAATTCATTATTGACCTGGACTCTATCAGAGTATCTTTATTGGAGAGCCGCCAATGGAAACTAGCTGTCACAGGATTCCTCTATGCAGATTTCTGTAATTCTTTTTGGACCATTTCCCTCTTTGTGATATTTTGCCCCATAAATTTCAGTTGCCTCAGCCTCTTCAGGTTTTGATCACTGTCACCTCTGCTCAGTGTGATTGTTGGCCCAGCCAGGGGTCTACTAAGTGCCAGAAGAGCAGAAAGCTGGGACAGACACTCAACGTGTTCATCTGTGTTACTTCTTTTCTCTCAGAGGACACAGATTTGCTGTTCAGTACCTGTTTTTTGATGTCTGAAAACAGTTATTTCATGTATTTTGTCTCATTTTCTAGTTGATTATGCTGGTAGGCCTGGTCTGTTACTATCTCCTGTGTCATGGCTGAAGGTAGAAGTATATAAATAACATTTGAACTTTATAATAATGTAATTGTGAGTATTGACCTAACCCAAATGAGGGTGGAAGGCTAGAAAGCAGAATTGATGGTGCCTGGGTGGCTCAGCCGGTTGGGCATCTGACTTCGGCTCAGGTCATGATCTTGCCATTCCCGAGTTCAAGCCCCACATTGGGCTCTGTGCTGACAGCTCAGAGCCTGGAGCCTGTTTCGGATTCTGTGTCTCCCTCTCTCTCTGCCCCTCACTCACACTCTGTCTCTCAAAAATAAATAAACATTTAACAAAGTTAAAAAAAATACTTTGTTAAAGAAGAAAGTAGAGTTGGAATGTATGGTTAGGCTGGGTGAAAGAAAGCTTTCAATTTGTGTAATATGATAATATCTAGAACTGAAAAGATCAAGTAGCACTCATACAAGCATCTTATTTAATGCCGTGATAGTAAATGACAAAATAATCATCTAAGAGTCTAACAGGATTATTTCTAAGGAGAAGCAAGAAAATGAGAGGAAGGAAGGAAGAAAAGGTTCGGGAAGGAAGAAAATGAGAGATTACTTTTTTCCCCAGTAAACCTTGTAGAACTGTTTAGGAACAGAAAAATATCAGTGAAACTAGGGAAATCATAGGAAAGAAAGTGCAATAGTACTGGTCTTAGTCGTAATCAAAATCAAGATCAAACACATTTTAAAAAGAAAAAGAAGAAATTATTTTTACTGCTATAAGGTCCCTAAAGTCATGGAATTTTATTTACTTAACAGTAGATCATGGAAGTATATTGAGCTGATATAAATATCAGGAGAAACTATATCCACATTCATAAAGGAGAGACTTCTAACTTCTATATTTTAGAATTTGATAGATGAAGTAGACCAAATAAAGGGAAATGGAAAATATTGAATGACACAATTAGCAAGCATATGTGTGTTTGTACATGCATCCAACTTTGTGCAAATTAGCACAAAACTTTATTTATTTAAAGTTTATTTTGAGAGAGAGAGCGGGCAAGTGGGAGAGGAGCAGGGAGTGGGGGTAGGAGGACAGAGGATGTGAAGCAGGCTCTGTGTTCAGAGCAGACAGCCTGATGCTGAGCTCAAACTCACAGACCGTGAGATCGTGACCTGAGCCAAAGGCAGACACTTAACCAACTGAGCTACCCAGGCACCACCCCTATTTTATTTTAATTTATTTATTTGTAAGTACTAATTTACTTTCTCTACACCCAACATGGGGCTCAAACTCATGACTCCGGGATCAAGAGGCACATACTTCAACTGAGCCAACCAGGCACTCCAAATTAGTATAAAACTTTAAAATACAAGTGTAGTGAACACAAAAATTGACTCTTAGGCCACACTGGAAATATTAACCAGTTCCAAAAAGAAGAACTCCGTTGTGTATTTCTTTTTATTTATCCTGCTTGGGGTTTATAGGGCTTCTTAAATCTGTACCTTTGTGAGTTTCATTAGTTCTGGGGGAAAAAAAAAATCAGTTATCATCTCTTCAGATATTGTCTTTATTCTCTTTCTTCTTCTGGGACTCTGATTAAATATTTTTCAGATTTTTTTTACTACCTTCCATGTCTCTTAATTTCCTTTCTGGTTTTTTGTTCGTTTGGTTTTTTTTTTTCTTTCCTTAATGCATTAATGGATGATTTCTTCTGATCTTTCATATTGTGTTTGAATTGTTTTTGGTCATCTTTGGCTAAATATGTCTATTGAATTCTAAAATTTTGCCTTTCTAGAAGTAATGTTTGTTCTTTTTTCATGCTTGATATATGTTAAATAGATTTTTATACCCTGCACATACTTTCAAGTTTATCATATATTTATTTAAACAGATAAGCATTATTTTTAAATCTGTATCCAGTAATTCCACTAAAGTCTGTGAGGAATGTTTCTACTGGTTGTTTTTCACGTTGTTTTCTTTATGTGCTTGATTATCTATGCCTGCCTGCTTCCTGGTTGTTGTCATTGAATTATTTGTAGGGTTCTCCAGGGTCCAAGGTAGATTTGCCCTCCTCTAGAGAGATTTTGATTTGGCTTCTGCTGGATACTGTGAACATTGCCATTAGGGATGCCTCAAGCATAATGGTCTTTGGTGGGGCCAAGTATAAAGACCTTAAGTCTCCAGGATGCAAATCTTCCCTAAGATTGGTTTCAACAACTTCTCCTTCAACAACTGATTTTCTTCTATCTCCCTTTTGTTTTGTTTTGTTTTGTTTTGTTTTGTTTTGTTTTGTTTTGTTTTGTTTTTTTATCTTGTTCTGACTTCTCTGTAGTTTATTCTTATCCTGAAACTAACAGGCCTGGGTCTCAGCTTAACATGGAGATGATCTCCCCAATGAGTTTTCATCTTGGTCTGGCCCTGGGCTTTGAATGCTGTCCCTCTTTCCCCATTTGTTGTTACAAAGACTTTACACTTACCTCTCTGGATTTTGACCTTTATACAGAAATTGGCTTGGGACTTCTCACTGCAGATCATCTATCATTTTTAAGATATCGGTTAAAAAATAAAGCTTTATATGGTAGTTTACATCATTTCTAGCAGGAGGAAAAGTTAAAGCTGTAAATACATTTATTGGAAAACAGAACAAAAATGAGTGAGCTTATTGCAGGTTAAGAAACCAAAAGAGAGTATTAAACATTGTGATAGTGGAAGCGCAGGGATTCAGCAGAATTTGGTAAAATAGAAAAAAGTAATATTTCAATAAAAGTTAGAGCTGGTTCTCTGAAAGACCAATAAAATAATCAAATTCTTGGCAGGTCAGATCAGAAAATAAAGAGAAGAGACATAAAGATACATTAGAAATAGAAGTGGGACCATAACTACACAGATGAAAGAAAATAAGTGATATATTAGTGATTAGATTATATTATATTAGAAAATAAGTGATTTATATTATAAACCACCTTAATAGTTTGGCAGTTTATCATCAAATTAACACTATTAAAAATGTTTTACACATTAAAACTGCTTTTCCATAGGTGACATACTTCACACTCCTTTGGTCCATAACATATAATAATATATTTAAAGAAAGCTCCCCTGCTTATAATTTTTCATCTGGTGCTATATTTCTAGAAAATTAAGTTTAGTGTATGTGTTTCAGTCAAAAAGTAGACCGGATGTGTTTTTCTTTATGATCATTTTCAGTACTATCGTTGCTCGCTTTGTAGGTCACACTCTCTGCAGTTATTCAGATTATGCGTCTCTGTCTCATTGTGAGTCCGCCTCTCTTCCTCCACTCTTCGTACCAGCTTGTTAAGTTTCCCGTCCCTGGGTTTGCTGAGGAGGTATTTACGGTGGTGTGTGTGTGGTGGAGCAGCGCTCACGGGATGCATGCTTCTCCTACTTTTTGTGAAACCTCTAGAAAAGTTAAGACTTTTTAAAAAGGAAAATTAGCATTGCTCACTTTTCAGTTTTAGAGAGTAGCTTGGTGTTCATTTGGCAAATATTTATTGAGCTCCTAAAATGTGCACTACTGGCTTTATGTTTCATCCTAGAGACAGACTTCGGGTCATGGATTACCAAGTCAGCTGTTTTATTTGCCTCCCACTCGCAAGGAAGTTAGAGTATGTCACATAGGACCAATTAGCTGGAAGATGCAGATTTTTAAATGTGGGAATCAAATGGTATGGGTGCTTAGATCCTGCAGGACCACTGAGAATGTCTGAAGATTGAAGAACAGGGTTTTTGGAGACCTTATGATATTACCAGTAGAAGCCGAGGAACGTAAAGAAAAGTCTCACTTTCTCAATTGCCTTTAGCATTAATCTGAGTGTGTTCACAAATTTGAGGGGTTTTATTTGTTTTTGTGTTTTACTTACATAGGGAAAGATGAAAAGTACCTTTATGTTAAAAGCATAGCAGGGTTTCAAGCTTTCGGATACTCTCTCCACTGTACCTTGTTCCTACTTTTTTCCCGGAGGTCATCATTTCTGTTAGCCCCCACTCCTGTATTCTGATAGGCACAATTTTCTATTTCTGGGATCTCTGGGTATCCACATTTAGATATGATTGTATTTAATGTGTCCTGTCTTCCATTTATTAACTATTTTTTATTAGTAGTAATAATAACCGATTTATTGAATGCTTATGTATAGGACACAGTCTTAATCACTTTAATGTATTTCCTTTTGTAACTCTTACAGAAACCCTCTTAATAAAGTCCTGTGATTCCTATTTTACAGAAAGGATGACTGAGGCAGGCAGGTCACATAAATTAGCCAAGGTCTCTCAGATGGTAAAGAGGAGCCCAGATTCAAAGCCAGGCAGTGTGAGTCCACAGCTCTTATTCAGACGACCGTTAGCTTTGGCATTAACAGTAGCAATGAAAACAATATTATAATGACAAAAAAGGAAAAAATTACAACGTTGGAATTGCTAGTATTTATTGAGGGATTACTATGTGCCAGTCATGATAATAATTGCTTTATTTTTTTGTGAAATTTTTTTCATGTTTATTTATTTTTAGGCAGAGAGACGGAGCACAAACAGGGAGTGACAGCAAGAGGGAGACACAGAATCTGAAGCAGGCTCCAGACTGAGCTGTCAGTGCAGAGCCTGACGCGGGGTTCAAACTCACGAGCTCAGAGATTGTGACCTGAGCTAAGTCAGACGCTTAACTGACTGAGTCACCCAGGCACCCCAATAATTGTTTTATTTTATCTTTACCCCCACCTTCAAGATTATTTTCAGCTTGTGAGGATACTGAGACATAGAATTTAATTGACTTGCTTAAGTCCACATGGCTAATAAGTGTTGAAACTAAAAGTCAAACTCCTGAACCAGAGAACCTATAGATTGTTGTTTATTTGCCCGTTTATCTTCCTCTAAGAATGAATTGAAGAATAAGCACTTCGTTAATCTTCTAACACATAGTAGGTTTTCATTAAGTGCTTATTGAAAATAGTATATAAAGCCATGTTTACATGAGGTAACTTCTACTCTTTGCCTCTTCCACAGCACCTTAGATGTTTGATTTTTCCTGTCAACTCTGCTGGACACTATACGGAATACCACCGTTGTATTTTTTTAAATTATAGAACCTTTGTAATTCTGGAGTATTTTAAGTTTAGTGCTAAAAATAGTCTGTGCTAAGCTCTAAAAAGATAAATATTTTTAAAAAACTTGTATAATTTTAAATTTATTAAATAAATAATACTTGAAGCAATTGAAAGATTGAGGGGGGCCCCTGCATGGCTCAGTCCGTTAAGCATCCTATTCTTGATCTCGGCTGAGGTCATGATCTCACATCTTATGAGTCCAACCCCCACATCTGACAGCGAAGAGCCTGCTTGGGATTCTGTCTCTCCCTCTCTCTGTCCCTTCCCTGTTTGCACTTTCTTTCTCTCTCTCGCTCTCTCAAAATAAATAAATAAACTTAAAAAAAAAAAAAGATTGAGAAAAAGGGAGATGTAACAAATAACCACATACCCATCATCCAGAATTTGATCATTGTTTATGTATATACCTTATGTCTTTCCATATTTAATACTAACTTCTTTGTTTTGTGCTTAAAGCCATATCCAGAAGACCCAGCAGTTTATAAACCACTCTCCCAGGAAGAATTGCAGAGGATAAAGAATGAGAAAAAACAGAAACAGAATGAGAGAAAACAGAAAATATCAGAAAATCGCAAACATTTGGCTAGTGTACGTGTTGTACAAAAAAACCTCGTCTTTGTTGTAGGTCTGTCTCAGCGCCTAGCAGACCCTGAGGTAAGCCCTCTTGTGTTTTCTTTCTCAACTTGACATTTTTTTTCTTTTTTGCTTATCTTATTTGGAAATAACAGCTGACCTTGCCTATTTCCAGGATTTCCCTGAAATTATTAAAACTTAGGAGAGAATGGGAAATGATTTTTTTAATTCTCTCTAAGCAACCGATGGCCAGTTGTGATCTTAGGCAAGTGTCTTTATCTTTCTTGGCCTCCTTTTCTTTAGTTGTAAAACGAGGTGGTTGACCTAAATCTCTAAAATCTCCTTTAGTGCTAATAATCTATGAAAGTTGGATAATTGTTTTATATTGCCATATGGCTAGCATGTGACATGACTACTCTGTTTCTTTCCTCTTTTCTGTAGCTGTGTAAGGATCGTCCTGGGCATGCAGCTACGTGAACCCACTAGAGAGCTGTATTTTTTTAATCCTGCCCAAGTAGTGATTCTTGCTTATAGAAGAGTTAGAGAACTACTGCTACGCTGTACCATCATTCTTTATTCATTCATTTCAAGCCAAGTTTGGGGAAAGAGGGAGAATTTGATGAAGGAAAATAATGGACCGGGTTCTGTGGTGTTTGTTTGGAGGCAGAGCAGACCTTATTATCCCCTCTGTTTATTACCTCTTTTTTCTCCTTTCACCACCAGTGCTGTAAGAGTAACATTGAGCTCATAACTTTCCCTGAGACCCTTGGATGTATATCTGCTAAGTTTTCATTTCTGATGTGTTAGGAGGTGCTGACTAGATTGATGGGAGGGCAGATAGAAGCTGATTGACAGCCAGAGTGTTCACTTGAGTAGGAGAGAGTTGGATTTGGGGGCTCTGCCAAAGGTACCCCTCAAGAAGAATTTGGAGTAATATTCCTCATGGTACCCATTAAGAGGGAAGGTTATAGTGAATATGCTTAGGGAGGTGGGAATCTTCACACTTGGCTAAGTGGGCTAATGGCCCAAGAAGAATGAAATTTAACGAGTGTAAACATTAAGTTTACTGTGTAATTGAGGTTGTGAAGGGCTTCGAGATCAGTAGAAGAGAAAGTCAGAGAGACCTTACCAAGAAGGCTTTTCTCATTGGCAATAAACATAGAGGCAACTCCAGAATTACTTGGACCTAAGTCCAGGGATGCTGGCATTAGTGGGTTGCATGAGTCCTTCAGGAGACCAGGTTCTTTGCAAAGCCAATGGGGTTGGTCTAGAATTCCACACGAAAGGACTTTTCAGCAATGGCTCTTAAGGATGAGAGCTCATTTCAGGTCTGTGACTCAACCTCAACAGCCAGTTCTTTCTTTTTTCTTTTTAATTCCTCAGGCAGGCAGAACCCCACTTCACTTGTGACCATTTTCTTGAACACCACTACAACTTTGCACCAGTCCTTCTGTCTTCATCTTTCAACTCTTGTCTTTTTTCTAACTAGAAAAAAGGGCCCTTCTTGCCTCTGAAAGTTTTTTACTTTATCTGTCTCTGTTTACTCCTACTGATCTTACTGATTAGAGTCTACTTGTGCTTTCTGAAACTGGTATTCCAGTAAATGAATGGAACTTTTATTTTGATTTGACAGATCTTGGATATGCATGTACTTGACTGTGTTAATACATCCTGGGTCCTGTCACCTATAGTACTGGAGGCACATAGGGAGCAATGCCTGAAAGCTGGCTAAAATTAAGCCATAGTCTCAGTCTGCTGTTTGGATTATAGGTTTTCTGCCTCCTCTTTGTATTCTGTGATTTGTTTCTATTTACTTACAGAGATTTCTTATTTCCACTTCAAAACATAACTCCAGTAATGTTAATCTGAAGAACTGTTACACAGAAAGAAATTAATCTAGGTGGTGACTAGTGAGAGAGGACACCTTATCATGAATCTAAATGTGCCTTAAAAAAAAAAAACACTGTACTGGTTTTATACTTTTGAAATCAGTGTTCTTGGTGAGAAGACCCTGAATTTTTTTAAACATTGGTTTCTCTCATTTATTTCACTTGAAACCCTAGGAAGATCAGAGACCACTGTTTTATTTACTCAATCCTACCATTTCTAAACAATAATATCTTAACACATCCTCTTAATTTGTGTGTATAATCTTTTCCGTTTGGAAAACTTAAAGTCAGCTTTGTTAGAAAACTTGAAGTTTCAAATTGCTAGTGGTAACTTTCAGGTTAAAGGAGCTCCCTATTATTTTTGGATGATGAACAATTTGGTGTGTGACTGAATTTTTTTTTTAATTTAATTTTTTTTAAATGTTTATTTATTTCTGAGAGAGAGAGACAGCACAAGTAAGGAAGGGGCAGAGAGAGAGAGGGACACACAGACTCCGAAGCAGGCTCCAGGCTCTGAGCTGTCAGCACAGAGCCTGACACGGGGCTTAAACTCACAAACCGCAAGATCATGACCTGAGCCAAAGTTGCATGCTTAACCAACTGAGCCACCCAGGCACCCTGTATTTGACTGGATTCTGATTAACAGGAGAGTTTAGGAAAAATTCAAGATTATTTTGAAAATAATTTTTTGCCTCAAAAAACTTAATACCATGATTGATTATCAAATGTATTCACTTATTGATAAATAGGAAAAAAAACTATTTTAGAAGTTATGGTATATAGTTAGAGGTAGTGATTAGAGGTAATTATCTTCTAAATCCTAAAATTTTGGATTTGCTGGAACCTAATTCATTCATTTTCTAAATTAACTTCTGAATTTTTACCCTGTTTTAGATACTTTGATGTTGTAGATAAAGTAGTTCAGCAAGCCAGACACAGTCTCTACTCTTTTTTTTTTTTTTCTTAACATTTATTTATTTTTTGAGAGACAGAGAGACAGAGCATGAGCAGGGGAGGGGCAGAGAGAGGGAGGGAGTCACAGAATCCGAAGCAGGCTCCAGGCTCTGAGCTGTCAGCACAGAGCCCGATATGGGGCTTGAACTCACAAGCCGTGAGATCATGACCTGAGCTGAAGTCAGATGCTCAACCAACTGAGCCATCCAGGCACCCCAGTCTCTACTCGTAATTAATAACTGTTGGGAAGACAGAATTTAAGTACTTTTAACTGTGCTAAGCATTTATAAACAGAGAAGTACAGAGTTTTGGGGGAACATATAACAATAGGGGACTTGGCTACTATAGATATCCACAAAAAGCCTTCCTGAGGGAAGGATAATTAAGAATTACTAGGGATTTCCTAGGCCGCAGATAAGGACAAGTGTGTCCCAGGTATGTGGTGGTCTGAGAGAGTAGCTTGTTTGAGGAACTAAAAGACTTTAAAGACAGAACCATGTTATTTTACAAATGAGAAGTTGAGGCATAGGGAAGTTAAGTGACTTGCCTAAGATCACACAGCTGTTTCATAGCAGAGCCAGGACTAGGACCCACCCCCCCACCCCCACCTCCACCCGCCCCCACTTCTAATCCCCTGGTCTTAAAGGTCCTATTCTAGTGTTTTACACTGATCATTGGTTTGTTGTCCATCCATTTCTCTAGTCATTCATCCTTCTGTCTGTTTACCAAGGTTTTGATTTTCTCTGTAGTGTCCATGAAAACTTGACTGTGTTCCCAAAGAATATACAGGGAGACAGTTTATTTATTATTTAAAAAAATTTTTAATGTTTATTTCTGAGAAAGAGACAGAGTGAGAGCAGGGGAGGGGCAGAGAGAGAGGGAGACAGAGTCTGAAGCAGGCTTCAGGCCCTTAGCTGTCAGCACAGGGCCCGATGCGGGGCTCGAGCTCACAAGTCATGAGATCCTGACCTGAGCCGAAGTCGGACACTTAACCACCTGAGCCACCAGGCGCCCCTAGAGGAAGACATTTTAAACATTTGGCATGCCATTGGGCATTTATAATTCTGTCATGTAGTCTTTTTTTTTTTTTTAATGTTTATTTATTTTTGAGAGAGACAGCAAGTGGGGGAAGAGGAACAGACACACACACACACACACACACACACACACACACACACACACACACACAATCTGATGCAGGCTCTGGGCTCCGAGCTGTCAACACAGAGCCCCATGCGGGGCTCGAACCCACAAACCACGAGATCATGACCTGAGCCGAAGTCGAACACTTGACTGAGCCACCCAGGCGCCCCTGTCATGTAGCTTTTTATATTCTATATTAGTATTAAAGCTGGCTCACTGTGAAGTAAATATATGACATTGAATATACGGATAATGTGATATGTAGGGTATTCTGCCTATTCCCCATACCTTTTATTCACTAGAATACTGTTTTGCTAGTTGTATGTTTAGACAGAATCTAGAATATTTAACTTAATATAGAAAGTTTAAATTATTTAAATTTCCCTTGCCTGGGCAAGCCATTTCTTATCAGCCATAGGGCCATTTGCTAATACTCTGAGGCCCATCGGTGTTCTTTATCCATGTAATTCTTTTTGTTCAGTGTTAAAATTGTTCCCTTTTCAATAAGCATTTATGGGGTACCATGTGCTGGGCAGTGTATAAGACACTGAGTATACACCAGTACAGACGTGGTCCCTGCTTATTTTCAAGCTGACAGTTACTGTAATATGAGTAGTACTGAGGGCTATGGAGGCACAAGAGAGAGCACCCGATCTTGCTGGCGAGGTATGTACTCTTCTGCTGTCTTTGGGGTAAAGTGCTTCAGGCACAGGAACTATACAAATGCTCCTGGATGAGAAAGATCTCAGTCTGCAAGTGATTTGTTTGGCTGGAAGATTAGAGTGCAGTGGTGAGAGATGAGGCTGGCGAGGTAAGTAGTAACAGATTCTGAAGGGTTTTTAACCACGCCAAGGAGTTTGCACTTTATCCTAAAGGCTGTGGAAACCTGTTGAATGTTCTTAAGAACAGAGTGACATGGCTAGATGTGTGCTTTGGAAATAATCATTCTGGCTCCAATGTGACATGTCAGTGTAGTTATACAGAAATCTTATGTTGTATTGAAGGTCTTGTAGCCAAATATTGGCCAGAAACTATTTCCATAAGCCAGTGGTTTTCTTATCAGAACCAGTAACCATTTTTTAAAAAATATTTTATAACACTCCTTGACTTTCATGAAGTAAAGAAATAAAAGTACTAAGAGGAAAATAATTATACAATACTATTTCTACATGTAAAGCTTGGGTACCCCTACTCTAGGACCTTGCTGTTCAAGGTGCAGCTTCTGGGCTGGTAGCATTAGTATCACCTGGGTGCTTATTATGTAAACTCGGGCCCTGCCCCAGAGCTACTGAATCCAAATACACAATTTTACCAGATCCTTGGATGATTTATATGCATATTCAGGTTTGGGACATACTATTGTTAAGTATACAATAAAATAGTGGAATACTTACATTTTTTGTAGAATCACTGTGAATGTGACACCCACAATGCAGATTGTTACAGGTATCTGTATTGGCAACTCAGGTACCATGAAATGCCAATGGTGTGATTTTTCCGAAACAACTCTTAGTATAATTCTGAATAAAACACTTGTAGTCTTCCCTGAATTACATATTATTTGCTTTCCTGTAAATTCAACATATGTCAAAATTGTAGGGAACTACTTTGAGTTTATGTATAATGTGGAGTTTGTTTCTGGGTTCACTTAATTATACATAGGCTTCTCAGCTACATTAATGTCTTATAGGACATTCAGCAATTGTGCAGGACAGTTCTTCATTTTGCAGGGCTAGCCCAAGCCTGGTAAGCCATTCCTGGTTCTCATGCACTGAACATAAGTATTGCCTCCCATTCATTTTGACAACCTCCCCCAAGAAAAGCTCCCACGGATTTTTAAATGCTCTCTTGAATGCTGCCTTCATTGAGAGCTACTGCCATAAACTCAGATGTGATTTGAGATGCTGATGTAGCATAAACTGACCAGCCTGAACCTTTGAAGCAGGTATGTTGGCTGTGGAGCCTTTCGCTGAGTTGGTATGCATCCAGCTGGAATAGTGAATACAGTTCTACGCTCCACCAGCCAGGAAGCTTTTCAAAATAAACTCTTCCCCCTGCTCCTCAGCCCTGGGACTTTGCTGTGTAAAGCCTCAGGGCCATTGCCTTCACCACTTAATAGTTTCATATGTTAGGGGATTTGGTGGAAAAAAGATCGAAAACCAAAAGTATCATCTCATAATCCATTAAAATTGGCTATAGAAAACATGACAACCCTATACTTGTAAGAACCTAAAGCAAAATGTGGTAAAAAATAATTGTTAATTAAGTTGAAAACTGTTAGGAATTTATGATACCTCAGCCATACACTATTTCACAAAGTTTTGATTCTATCATACAGAACACATTAGCTGAGTTGTAAGTATGTGAGAATGTTACCAAATTAAGAGTGTTTGGAAAGAATACTTGGCACACACTTGGACAGGTACACACAGAAAACTTCCTTGAGAGAGAGCTTGCTATTTGTAGAGATTGTAAGAACAGTAGGTCTATAGATAAATTTTCTATTTCTTTTCTAGGAAAAGAACCAAATTTAATTTTAAAGTAGTTGGAAATTATGGGAGAAGTTTTATATCAGGTTACATATTGGTCAGATTAACACAGGTCAAGTAAGTCTGTAAGTAAAGTAAAATGAATGCATATAGTGATCACAAAGTAAAGGAGGTGGCACAGGTATAAGGGGGAATAACTACAAAGAAGTAACCGGGTAATAGAGAAATGAATAAATTTGTTTCCATCACCCCATATATGTTGTTTACTAGGCAAAGAGTAGGGAAAAAAACGCACACACACAGAGGAGATAATCAAGAAACCGCAAAATCAACACAAAGAGAATAAGTACACACATACAGTGATACATCATTAAGCTTAGAAGGTTGAGGAACATTGTTACTGTATTTGCAATTTGTAACTTTAACATATCAAATATTATATACAATAGATTTATGAGTAAAGACTGTCTCTACTTATGTCTGTTCTTGAGTTTCTGTCTGTGTTTAATACATAATTATTTGGTCATTGTTTTGAGAATTACTTTTTCATAAGGATCATCTATTAATGAAAATGTGGTTAAGATGTTTGATTGTTTTGGTGTTTAAGAATACTGTGAAGGTAAGATTTCACTGATTATTGGTGCAGATACTAGAACATGGTGGGTAATACCAAATTTAGTGAGTCTCAGTTTCCATATACTGGGTCAATAAAAAATAGCTTTTACACTCTGTTGATAATATCCTATAGGTTAACCACACAAATTGTAAATTAGGAAGTAGTCACATTTATTAGAAAACTTTAAAAACTATTTTCCTTTCACTGAAGAGGGATGGTTATGTCCCCATTATAAGGATAACACTGATGAAAATGGGGACACATTATACCTTATTTCTTCTTCTTTTATAGGTTTTAAAACGACCAGAATATTTTGGGAAGTTTGGTAAAATACATAAAGTTGTCATCAATAATAGCACATCATATGCAGGCTCACAGGTAACTCATTATAGGGATTTTTGCCTTTCCTCCCTATGGTCTGGGCTTGACCTGGGCCGTTCAGAAGGAAAATTCAGCTTTAATTACAAAGCCTGAGGGTCAAGGATTTAAGCAGTGTAGTGACCTCTGTTGGTGGGGTGGGGGAATTTCTCATGCTCATTTGACTCATCAGGACTTAACAGTGAATTGATAATAAGAGGGAAACAGTAAAACAAAGTTTAGTGTTCGTTTGGGGGGGAGGGGGAGTTGAGTCTATTATCAGGCAATGCGATAATAAGGTGATGGTTTCTAATTAATATTTTCAACTATTGAAAACTTAGTAGAGCATCTTTGTTATGCTGGTATTAGCAGATAGAATACTCTCGCAAATTGCTTTTATTTTGGGGAGAACATAATTTGACAAATCTTCAGATCTTATTTTTTTAAATCTAACTTTCAAAGCTTATTGTAACCTTGACGAGCCTGTCAAATGACTTTAAAAATATAAATACCAAGCCAGGGATGATATTTTATCCATATATATTTTAGTATACTTAAAATCAGATAAAATTCATTAAGTATGGTTGTTTTAAGATAAACTAGTATATGGTTTAATCAGAGTTACTACTACTTCTAATTATTGTCATTATTATTAATGATAGTAGTAGTAAAGGCCTTCAGAATTCCCTAGGCAGGGTGCAAAGGAATTGCTAAAGTTTTTGTTGAATTTGAAACTTTGGTAACAGTGTGTTGTCACTTTAGGGTCCAAGCGCCAGTGCTTATGTAACCTATATCCGGTCAGAAGATGCTCTCAGAGCCATACAGTGTGTCAACAATGTGGTAGTAGATGGCAGAACACTTAAGGTAATATGTTCCTCTTGATGTTTTTTTAAGGGGGAAGAGGTACAATGTAGTAAATAGAGGAGAGGCTAGGATTTACCTATTACATTTGAGGGGGGTCTATTTGAAGATTGCTTCTTAAGTATCCATACTAATTTATGACAGCTGATTTGTTTACTGCCAGATTATGTGTAGGGTCTTGTTTGACCAGGTAGGAATAAACACATTCATTTTTAGGTGATAATCTTTAAAAATCTTCTGTAATTACACATAATCTTATTTTGTGAAAATAGGATCTATGATACTTATGACAGAAAATGGTTCTGATTTGTTGTCCTTAAATATTTGAATATTGATCAGTTCAGGTTTGAATAAGGGGTCCCACTGAGCCATGCTTTATTTAAGTGGAAAAAGGCTGGCATAACTAGAAAAAAGAATTTGCCTTCTTAATGAGCAAGTACAGTTACTTGCAAGAAGTTACTATAACGTGGAACAAATTTTGTGTATCTTGTCTTCTGATCCCTAGGGAAGATTTGGGTACTCAGATTCTGGAAACCATAGACTTGGGCAGGGGAGGGGGTTCTTGAGTTCTTCCAAATGAGCATCATTTTTAATAAATTCTGCTTAGTAATAGTTTAGTTCTCCAGTATTCAGAGCCTTACTTATTGTTTTGGTTACATTGATGCCTCATTTTAGGTGAAGTGAAAACGCCAAAGATGGAAATCTTCATTGTGTCAATTCACATTTTGGGTCATTTTTCCCCCTCCCCAACTCTCCTACAGGCATCTCTAGGTACAACAAAATACTGCAGTTACTTCTTAAAGAATATGCAGTGTCCGAAGCCTGACTGCATGTATCTACATGAATTGGGGGATGAGGCGGCCAGCTTCACAAAAGAGGAAATGCAGGTAGTAAATTAATGTGAATTATAAACTTTGCGGAAAAGGGAGTATTTTTCTTTATAAGTTAAAATTACAAAAGCAAAAACTAGGGATTCTATTTTTTTAATTATTATTAAAGTAGCATTTTCCAGTGTTCCGTGGAATATCAGTTCTACAGAATTATTGTTGTAATAAAGATGGGTCGGTAGTCCATTAAGTGTGAATGAAGATGAATAGGTTTCTTTCTTACAGGACTTCTCAGAGTCTTTAATATGCTAATACATATCCAGGAAGGGAATGTACATTCAGAACTTAATTGGCCAACGAAGGCGTTTTGGTAAATGCTACTTTAGTGGGAATATCAGCAAAATGAAAGCTAAGTGGGTTACTGTAATTATGAGGTTTTTCCTTGCTAATTTCCACTCTTTATAGAACATGCTAGAGAATAATAAACCTATCGAATGTTGCTGATAAGGTAACATTTTTATAAAATGATGCTCCCCATGAAAGCGTACACTGAATCAGTGTCATGAGTTGAAGGTTTATTATCCCATGTTCTTTTTTATATTTTCTGTCCTCTAGTCTCCTTTCAATTTGTAGTATAAACAGGCCTTTACAAGTAAAAATGTTGACCACATGCATATTAAATGAGGATTATACCAAAGCACGATGCTGCACTTCCCTATTGTAGCTGAGGTCTTCAGATTGTTGCTGTGGACTTTTGCAGGAATACCCTTCTCATTTAGAAGGTGTGGGCAGCATTGATTGCCAACTTTGATTCTCTAGGTCAAGCTAGAGAAAGTCTAGTAGGGTCGCCTTTAAGAGCAGATTGTTAAATGAAATACTGCCTTTTTTTTTTTTTTTTTTTTTTTTTTTTTTTGACTTGGAGTTACTACAGATTAAGTCTCATTGTAATCAATTCATTGGTATGTCTTGATAGTATTTCTTGATGATCCCAAAACAGTGTTAAAATAAGGTCTCTGTGATATTTAATGGGCACAGATGACTTCTTATCTAATAAATGCTTCTTAATTTGTTTTCTTTCTTTGGATAAAACCTTCTTGGATAAAATCTAAGGTTGAACCACTTCAAACTAATTTTGACAAGTAGAGAATATGCACTACTCATGCTACTATTACAATGAAAATCTCTGTCTAAAGAGTTTCTAAGCCCTACTTGATCTCTTTTTTGAGTATTATTGAGTTATAAATGAAAATGGATAGGTGGCCCTTGGAACTTACTTGTAATGGGATTTAACCTGTCTCTCTGGACTGCCCCTGTAGAATCATTTGAGTATTAGTTTCAGCTTTTAGTTGCTAATAAAAGCCAGAATATCTCCTGAAGTATTGATTGTAGAAAAAAATTTCAAGGCTTTTCATGTTTTAAAGATGTAAAATCCACATCTGACTGTATTTTTTCTTAACAATTTAAAATTCACTGTTGTGATGAACTCATCTGTTTTTCTTTATGTGAGTTTAAAATTAATTTGAAAGGAGGTTTCTTTATTAAAACACTTCTCTATATACAAAGGAAATTTGAACAGATTATATCACAGTAAACATCAGCTCTTTCCTTGTTACTGCATATCTCAAACTTTAGTGCTGTATGAAACATTTGTAGATCCATTTGAAACAGGCAGGAGCGCCTCTCAGAACAGGGGACGATGTGGGGCGCCTGGGTGGCTCAGTTGTTTGAGTGTCTGACTCTTGATTTGGCTCAGGTCATGAGCTCATGGTTTGTGAGATCAAGCCCCGCATTAGGCTCCGTCCTGAAAGCGTGGTGCCTGCTTCAGATTTTCTCTCTCCCTTTCTCTGCCCCCTCCCCCACGCATGCGCTTTCTCTCTCACTCTCTCTTTCTCAAAATAAATAGCTAAACATTAAAAAAAAAAAAAAAAAAGAATAGGGAATGATAAGTTGTGCAGTATATATGACACAGTCATACTCGATTAGATGATATTGCCCTTGCTTGTTTTTATTGTTTTGTTTCTGTTTTGATCTGTCCTGTTCTGGATTTGGTTTTCCCATAACATCTAGTTAGACCACACTTTTAAGATAAGTAAACAATCCTTGAAGGTAAGTAAAAATGTCGTTTCAGTTGTAATATACATACAAATAGTAGAAAGTTATTCAGAATAATTTCATTGGGATTTATTTTTGTGTTGGACTAGTTTTCCAGAAATAGTCTTTGCCTAATTTCTCCCATAATGTTTGTGACATTGCCTTCTGATATACTGCTACGACTACAGTAAATACAAATTTCTCTTTTTTGTGTATAGAGCAGTGATCTGCAGACTTTTTCTGTAAAGGGCCAGTCAGTAAATATTTTAGGCTTTCTGGGCCAAATGGTCTCTGTAGCAAATAGTCAATTCTTCTGTTATAGCAGAAAGCAACCATAGAGAGCAAGTAAATAAATGAACATGACTGTTCCAGTAAAATTTTATTTATAAAACTCCAAACTAGTCTGGAATTTAAAATATATTAATTTTTATGTAAAAACAAATTAATGGAATTTTTACTTAGTGTCAAGATAATGAAAAATGTAATAAGACTTTTCATCTGTGTATTATTTACAGTGTTAGTCTGATTATTTTGGGTTTTTTTGTTTTTGGATTTTTTGTTGTTTTTAAATGTTAATTTTTTTTTTTTTTTTTTTTTTTTTTTTTTTGAGAGGGAGAGAGTGAGAGCTTAAGTGGGGGAGGGGCAGAGAGAGGGAGAGGGAGAGATATAATACCGAGCAGGGCTCCGTGCTCTCAGCTCAGAGCCTGACGCAAGGCTTGAATTCGAACTGTGAGATCATGACCTGAGCTGCAATCAAGTGTCAGGTGCTGAACCAGCTGAGCCACTCAGACCTCTTTGTAGTTTTTAGTCTCTTTTATTTTATTTTATTTTTTTAATGTTTATTTATTTTTGAGACAGAGAGAGACAGAGCATGAACGGGGGAGGGTCAGAGAGAGAGGGAGACACAGAATCTGAAACAGGCTCCGGGCTCCGAGCTGTCAGCACAGAGCCTGACGTAGGGCTCGAACTCAAGGACCGCAAGATCATGACCTGGGCTGAAGTTGGACGCTCAATCGACTGAGCCACCCAGGCGCCCCTTTAGTCTCTTTTAAAAAGTTAGATTAATTACTTTTGGTGATCTTCGGAAAGTTGTGTAACGGCCTGTTAGAAGAGTTCATTCATATATGAAAGATGGGGAAATAGGTTTAAAAGGGACTCTAGTTTTTTGAAGTAGCAAAAAAGTTGTCCATTAATAAGCTTTTTTGCACAATAAAGTGGTTGATGAAATGCCTTAATTAATGGTATACGTATCACATAGTTTTGTTGGAAGAACTTTCATTGGTCTAGTGGTTCTGTGGCATCATCCTCACAAGGTTCTCTAAAGCCATGAAAAACTTTTACATGTTTTATTTAGGATTTCTTTAATAATTTGGAAAGTAAGTTATTAATTTTTAGCAGCCATTTTATGAGCCCCACTGCAGTTTTTATTTCTTCTTTCATTAGGCGGGTAAACACCAAGAATATGAACAGAAACTACTTCAAGAATTATATAAATTAAACCCCAATTTTCTTCAACTGTCTACGGGTTCAGTTGATAAGAATAAGAACAAAGTGACGCCACTGCAGAGGTATGATACGTAAGTACCGATATTAGTATGATCAGACACCTTCCCTTCATGTCTGTCGATCTTCTCTTTTCATTCTACATCTTCTTCAGGCAGAATCCTTCTTGACAGTGTGTATCATTTGTGCACAGTTGTTGCACCAAATAGAAAATGTTGAGTCACAGTTTCTGGGTTTGAATATTTGCTGCCTGCTGCTCCCTGGTAACACATCAATGAGCCTCTTGATGGCTACCCTTTGCGTTGATTTGCAGACTGCCCTGGACCCTGAGAACACCCTCCTTGCAAAAAAGGAAATTAAGGGATGTTGGTTACTGAAAGGCTCTTATTTACCTAATTAAGGTTTCCCTCCTGATATAATGTGGGGGAAATACTGGAAAAGGAAGAGTGGGAGTTAATCTGAAGCATTGTATGTTGGAGACACACATATTTGTGGTTTTCTAGTTGCAGAAATCACTAAAGTTCTCTAAATGGGGAGGATTCAGAATCTTTTTCATCGTAGAAAACGGCTTATTTTTGTGTAGACCTGTGCTATGTCAATGTTTAAATAAACTTACAGTCTTAGGTACTGAGTCTCATTCTGATAATGGTGATCTTCACATTTTGGGTTATATTTGGTTGTGGCCTGTCAGAAAATGGTATGATTAATAAAAACAATAATTTGGGGGTTGTACTCTATCCTGAATGTTCCTTAAGTTTGGTGTGTTAGGCTCTTGTTAATTTTCTTTTGATTTGGTAAGTTTAATTTTTATAAAATGGATTCATTTTAAGTAAATAGCTATAATTAATTTAGATATGTTGATTTGCTTCTTAAAAAAAATGATTCCAAAGTTAAATTTGTTTAAGTAATATGCTAAACGTCTGCTTGTTGCTTGCTGTAGTCCAGCATCTATTTAGCACTAAACTAATGGAAGGGCCATTTTCCAAATATAGCTAATAATAACTACATGCATTGTTGTCAGGTCAGTTTCTTCAAATGTGTACTCTTGTATTCAAATTCCTGAAGTCCTGGTTAAATTTATTCATCTTGATAGTAAAGATCACTTAAAAGGCTATTCAAATTGTTTGTATAAACACATACATGCACATGTATATACATGTGTATATAAATATATAAAAAAGAGCCTACAGAACAAAACATAAAATTACTGTATAGTAAACTGTGTGAAATTTGTGCCTGTCAAAGCTAAGAATAAAAGCTAAGTCCAAGAGAAATCTTTTGGGGATGATAAGCTTTGACCCTTTCCATTGATCTTTTTGTACCTACTCCTTTCTACCCCTGTATGTTTACTTTATTATGAACCATATTCTATTCCTTACCTCATTGGTTGCTAATTCTGTAGTGCTTCATATAAGAATGGGGTTATTATAGTAAACATTTATTTCAGATGCTTTTAACACTTATGTACATTATTGTTCTCATTAAAAATGTCACTCTAATTAAAACCATATTCTGGGTTTATAGCCCCTAGAGAATTCAGACTAGAAATTTAAAATTTAGACTCTTTGAGATAATGTTTTTTATTTCCTGAATATAAAAGCAATATATTTCTACTTAAGGAAATTTGAAAAATAATATAAAAGCATACAGAAGAAAGTAAATCCTCTATGTGATCTCAATACTCAAGACATTTTCACTGAAAACGATTTGATGTATTTCCTCTCCGTGTGTATTTCTTTGTAGTCCTTTTCCTTCTTGTGAATGTATATATACACAAAATACATTGGTTTGTTATGTTTTAAAACTTAATACCCATTATCATGAATATTTTCCTGTGTCGTGAAAATATAATTTTTTTATGGCTGCATGGTATTTCATTATACATGAGCATTTGAAATTTATTAAACCAACCTGCTGCTGGTGTATATTATTTTCATTTTGGTGCCCTTATTTATGACACTGTGATGAACATTTTTTTCATACAAATATTTTGATTATAGCTTTGATGCTCTTAGAAGTAGAACTGCTGAGTCAAAGATTATGAGTACCTATTTCCTTGAATTGAGTATTTATTTCTGCACATTTACCAATTTGATAAAAAAAAAAAACTGTCTCATTTTAATTTGTATTTGATTAATAGAGTGAATGAACGTTTTATGGATTGTGAATTCATATCTGTTTGTTATGTTTTATTGATGTATTTAAGTGTTTTATGTGCATTATACAGAACTAACTTTCCCCAATTAGTTGACCAATCTATTTGTGTTTCAAAATACTTGTTCTGGAAAAATTTATATTCTGCAATATAACATTGAGTGTTCTCAACCATTAGCATGGTATATCTCTAAGTCTCTTGTGTCTCTTAGGAAAGAATTTTTTTGGTGTCTTTTCACTGTTTTATTGTATTGGATCTCCCACCACCACCTCTTCCTATTTGAGAATAACTGGGCTAAGAATTAAAGAACAGTGTTAGAAAGTAGTGCCATCAGGAATCCTTGTCTCATTCTTTATGGGTCTGTCTCCCTATTTGACAGGGCTGCCTCCAGAGTTTTATTCACTCCTAAGTGTGATTTTAACCATTTATTTGAGATAAGTAGTTTTCACCACAGTATGAACATACCTTGTTATTTTTAATTTATTGAGTTTTTTTTAATTTATTGGTTTTTTTTTCTTTAGATTGAAAGTGAAAATTGAAATTTACCAAATGTCCTTTTGGGATTTATAACAAGTACTTAGTTTTTCTTTAACTTTGTGTGTGTGTGTGTGTGTGTGTGTGTGACCAGTTATTAATAGATTTACTAGTTATTTTATTAACTTTGCCTTCATATAAAGTATAGTCAGCACATTTATAGCTATTTCAGTAGCAGGAGAAGAATGACCTTGATGCCATGGAGAAAAAAGAAGAGAAAAGGGGACTTAAAACAGTATATTCATTTAATAACTGCCCAAAGCCAGTGCTGCTGAACCTCAGCTAGGACCAGAGTAAATTTTGATATGGTTGCCTATGCTTTGCATAAGTACATGATATAGGAAAGTTTCTTTGGGGAGGGAGAAGGGTTATTTTTTGTTTGTTTAATGCAGGTTCCTGAAATTTAAGGACAGTTGATGGCCCAAGGTACACAGAGTTGTTTTTTTGGCAAGCTTCCGTAGCTTATTTTCTTTCCATGCCAACCCCTGCAAAAGGTTAAGTTCAACTGACTGTCAGTAATACTGAAGGTCCACTTTGGTCTCCATTCCACATTGTCACTCTATTGGGTGTAGTGATAGGTAGGAATTTATAGATAAGTTTTCTTCTTCCCACAGGGAAGACTTGTCAAATTAGAAAGACGAATAGTATGACTCTTTCTGTGGTCCTACCCAAGAGATATCTTTTTCATATTCAAGATAAGTTGAGAATCAAGCCTTCTAGGGAAGAAAGTAAAAGAATGGTTTCTTTTTCTCTTATCATTCATATGTAGTGAATAGCAGTTTTACAAGAATTTGTAACAAAATCTGGAACCTTATGGCTTGACACTAAACCCAAAATGTAGTTTCCTCTTATTTCTAAATAAGCCAGAGTACAAATATTAAGTACAGAGTATCTTAGCTACTTAATCCTTACTGAACCCTGACATGGTCCTGATACAGATATATATGAAGTTGTTTTGTGTGTGTGTTTTTTTTATAATATGTCTTACTCCTATTTCACTTAAGTGAACAGTAAATTATAAAAGGGTGTGTGTTGTTTGTTCTTACCACCCCCCCCATCATTATGCATTTCAGAGTATATCCAGTCAGATTGAGTGTAGATGTGCTATCTTTCTATATTAATAAGTTACTTTGAAACGATGAGTACAAATGATGAGAGTGGGGAATAAGGAAGCCATACAGTAGTGATGCTTAAGGGCTGGGTATTTTAAGTTTGGCACTTTGAAATACCTTCATTTAGGTTGAGACACTTTTTGTGCCCCAACTAAAAACTGTGAAAGGAATAGTACCTAGATGGGCTGCTATGCCCAGGGACAGTAAGTAGGCAGGCCTACATAAGCATTTGGGGAGCAAATTATTGGGTATGTAGATCACTCAAGGTAAATGGATATGAATTGTTATTGTGGCTCAGATAAGCCACCGTTGAAGGAATGAGGATGGTTCAGTTTAGACTTAGGTGAAAAGAGGGTTGATGTCCTTTGTGTTCATTTAATCTCAGTTGTCCTGTGTGGTAGATATCACTACTATCTCGCTGGCAAGAAAAGCTGGGACCGGCAAGACTCAGAGAGTTGAAATAATTCACCAGTACCCTTACACAAATAAGTGATAAACCAGATTCTGACCAAAGTTGCTGCCACTTTTAAGCCCAAGTTCATGCTCCCACTCTGCCACTGCTCAGTCTAGAAGAAGTAAAATTCTTAAGAGACTTTAAACATGAATCAAAACTCTAACATGAGTCAAACTAGCTCACTTAAAGAAAACTGTGTCACAACTAATATATAGTTTGACTTTGAAGATCTCTGGTCTGTAAGGCTTATTATCTCAGGATAAATTGGATGTACCATAAATCTAAGGAATTAATGGTATTTTAAGCAAAAGCTTTCCTAAACCACAGTTTGGTGGCAGTAGAGGATAAGCTAAAGAAATGGTGAAAGGAAAATTTCTATAGGAAATTTGTCAGTTTTTGTTATACCGAAAGAAAATGCATGTCTTTTTAAAATCGTGGATGTCTCTTCATTGAAAATCAAGCATAAGCTCTGATAGACTGAGGGCATAGTCAGAGTGCCTTCTTTATTGAGCAGAATGGGAGTGGTCACTGCCTGAACGTTGTTCTCCTACCCGGACATCATTTAGTCAGATATGATCTAGAAAAGGTATGGCCTGGAGACTTGTATAAAATAGTCTTGGATAGAGCTTATTAAATAATGAACAGGCTTCAGCACATCTGTGAACTCTGAAATTTTATCAGATTTTGTGTGCATGTGTACATTTTTCTGGAGAAAGGACCCATGACCTAATAATAATTGTAAATTGCCCTTGTATGCTGATACTTACAGGCATACTTACAGGTGTGATTTCAGGAGTGGTATAAAGCAGTGATTCTCAAACTGTGGACAAGTGCCATGAGAGGTGGGCCTAAAAAAAAATTTTTTTTTAAATGGATCCCCAGAAAGGCATTCCCTCTTTGATAATAGATGAATGATTTACAGTTCCCAACTTTTTTTTTTTTTTTTTTTTTTTTTTGGCATGAAACTTGGGGCTACTTACTAGTATACTAAGTAGATGAATTAGTAAGGTTTACTAAAACTGTATGTATATTAAAATTAGTGGGTTACAAGATTTTTCTGACCTTAGTTCTGAGAGTCTTTTTCTTATTTCTCTTAAGAAATTTTATTTCCATTCTTTATTTGGAAATACAAAGTTAATTCACATGTGCACATACATACTGGAAAACTAGTAAGTGAGTTCTGGAATCTTGTACCACCTAAGTAAAGTATTTTCAAAAAAGTTAGAGAGCCACTGGTATTTTTTTCCAGACGGTGGGGAATAATGAATGTGGGGAGAGGGTTAGTTAAAAATAGGGTTGTTGGTGCCCTTATTTCTTAGAAGAAAAGACACATCAAATGAGCAATTGTGTACTTAAATTCAACTTAAATATATAGTATCTTTTAAAAGATCAATCTTTATTGCTGAAATACAAAATTAAAATGAATAGATGGAGACTTTACTCGGTGCTTTTGAAAGCTGGCTACAGCCTGTGATATGTTTACGATGGTGGATGTTTATCTTTCAGGTTTAATATTAATAATTAATTTTTTGTGATTACTTATAATCAAAGCGTTTATTTTCATTCATGGTCAGTATGTTCTGGAGTTATTGAGAAAATTCCAATTAAAATCTTATTTGCCAAACTGTCATCAGTCCAGATTATTGATGCACTTTTTTCTTATGTTAATAGCTAATTGTGCCACATTATGTAAGATGTGGCCATATTTTAGTAGTAAAGTAATACTTGAAATGTTGATGTATATTTGAAGCCTGTATCAAATAAATTCTATAAAGGCAAGCTACCTGTCTATAACTTAAATTTGTTCTTTGAAGTTTATCAGATGTTTATCTCAGTTATTTAAGACTGGCAAGCATGAAAAATTAAAATGAATTCTTCTAAATGAATATGGGAATATTTAATTTAGGAGCAATGTAAATATGTATTTGTGTATACAGTAACATGACAGTGAAATTTGGAAATGTCCCTTATGTTGACATTAAATTGTACCTTATTTCCACAATGCAACCATAATTAGCACAATCATGGAGACTTTATCTTTTCAGTGTGACAAAAAGGAGAACTAGACCTTCTCAGTACTTTTTCTGTCCTACTCCCAGTCCTGGGAAAGGGTCTTTTCTTTGATCCTTTACTATGTAACTACTTGTTTTATGTCGTAAATTTTAGAAAGCAGCCAAGAGACTATTTTCAGGAATTTGGTTGATATCACTACCAAGAAGTAGAAAGGAAGTCAAATTGGGGCACTGTCTTTGGGGCATGTCAGAAGCTAGCAAAGTTGGCTAAGCATCAGAAGATTCAAACAGAGGTGTAGCTATGTCATCTGCTTGCAGATAATTGTGAATTGTGGTGTATCTGTCAAACAGTCTTTAAGTTTGGTACTGATGATTCTTTCTAGCCCTAAAATCTAGTAGTAATGCTCCTTTTCGCTCTACTAGTGTAGTAATCATCAAATTACCAAGTGTCACAGTTTAGACTAACTGAATCACAATCTCCAGAAACAGATTCTGGATATATACTCTATATTTCAGTGTATATATATATATGTATGTATGTGTGTGTGTGTGTGTGTGTGTGTGTTTATATAATATTTACATATATATAAATATATATATATATATATATATATATATATATATATATGTTTTAAAGCTCCATAGTCCTGCATTCCAACTTTTGGGTTAATGGAAAAACATTTTACTCCTGGGAAATCTATAATTTCACCATAGATCCCAGAACTATTTAGAACTAGAACTTTAAAAAAAGTCAGTGAGACTATTTGTATGAAGACATTACATGTTTACAAATTTTCATTTGCAGACATTTTATACACATAGCATTGCCTTCTGGAAATATCTTGATTGTGTTATGAGACCTACCAACCTTTTAGAACTGCTTAGTCCCACTTGAATCCAGTGCTTTTCAGTCAGTTGTGTGGTATTTATAGACTTCAGGTGTTTGGATTTCTCTTTCTCTCAGCATTATTACTGGGCAACAATGATTCCAAGGCCAAAGGCTATTCTTTGAGTTCTTGGATCAAATGGACTCTGAGTATACCTGCTGCAGCCAGGACCCTGAGTGCTTGTTGCTACAGCAGAACTTGTGAAAATTCTATTGGAACAGTCAGGCCTTTCCTCAAAGCCCTACCCAGTTGGCTGAGATGATGTTTAATCTCTCTAATTCTGATTCAGGCTCAGAGGGCTCAGTCAGAGCAATGAGAGGCAGACCTCAAAGCACCTGTGGAAAGCCAACAGCAGGAAATTGAATTCTGGAACCTGGAATTAGGGGCTATGATGGAGAAGCTTGTGAAATCCATCAGCCAACTGAAAGACCACAAGGATGTCTTTTATTTCCAATAGAAGACCCAGCCCCAGTGAGGACACCCCCTTTAGATCCTCATCAAACCAGACGTTAGCAGCTTCTAGAGGAAACCGGATGAACTAGACAAAAGGAGAAAGGAGGTGCTGGGTACCTTTAAAACACTGCTAGGCCACTTGTCTCCCTTAATTGAGCTGCTGCCAAAGTTGGAGGCATGGAAAGTCCAGCAGCGAAACATGTGCATTGGAGCCCCCCGACCATAGGTGGAACAGCTGGAGAAATGTTCACAGCTGGAGCAAAGCTGTTGTTTGACCTGTATTAGCTGCTGAAGGAATCAAAGGGACTGAGTCACATGGTTAGCTATCAGGATGACTCTCTGACCAAAGAGGTGGACCTGTGGAAGGTCCAGTTCACAGAGTTGCTATAGTGTCTGCTTCACAAAGCATTTGTGGTAGAAACCTAGTCTCGCATACCCCTAACTCCCCACCGGCCCCTCATCTTCGGGAATGGGAGGAAGTTTACTGTCCTACAAGGCTGCTGGTGAGACTCCAGGAAGGCGTTGGTTACTGGCTACAGGTCTCCATTGTAGTCCACAGAAGACTCCACAGAAGTTCTTCTCAGTTACAAGGCCTTCAGAACTTCAACATTCTAACTTCAAACCAGAAAACTTTGGCCCCTGAGAAGGGACAGAGTCAGGGTTTAAAGTATAATTCTGGCTACCTGACTCTGGTGGAGTAACATTTAGTTGGTTCCAGAAAGGGCAGCAGTAGAGGATGCTGATTGCAACAGAGGAACTGTACATTATCACCTTCACGGTTAGATACACCTACCAGGATCTCAAGCAGAAGCTAAAACAGACACCTTTGTGTGATTATTTCTAACATGACCCTACTCAATTGCTTAGGCCTTGGTTCTGTGGTTCAATCTGCTTAGCTCAAACCCTCAGAACCAGTTCTTTTCCAGCCCCCCAAGCCTTCCTGGAGCCTGCTGGGCCCTGCTCTCAGTTGGCATTTCTCCTCCTCTGTTGACCAAGACCTTAACCCGGAGCAGCTGAGCATGCTGAGGGACAAGCTGTTTGGTCAAAACTCTAGGATTGAGGCTACCTTGTTGTCCTGGACTGACTTCGCTAAGCAAGAGAGCCCCCCCAGGCAATCTACCATTCTGGACATGGTTGAACAAAAATCTGGACCTGGTACCTGACCACCTAAAGAATCTGTGGAATGATGGCCACATCATGGACTTTATGAGCTGGAGCCAGCAGCACTAGCTGCTGAAGAAGACCCGTCTTTGGTGCCTTTCTACTACACTTCAGCAAATCATTGGAAGGGGGCATTACCCGCTCCTGTGTGGAACATCAGGATGGTGATAAGGTGATCTGCTCTCTGCCACCCAAGTCCAGTCACTCCTGCTGTCCCAACTCATCCACCACCACCAACTGCTTACTGAGGGAGACCTACTTAAGAATGTGCTCTATTTCCTCTCCCCTGAGTCCCCCTAGGATGAGGCTTTTGGGTACTACCGCCAGGAGAAATTTAATCTCCAGAACAGAGGAAATACCTGAAACACAGGCTCATTTCGGTGTCTAACAGACAGATGGATGAGCTGCAACAGCCACTGGAGCTTAAGCAGGAGCCATAATCCAATCCATTACAGCTGGAGCCCAGGATGGCATTAGGGCCAGAGCTGGGTCTGAGGTTAGAGTCACTGCTTAAGGCAGGACTGGTTCTGGGGCCACAGCCCTGGAGCCCACACTAGGCACGGTATCACAGAGTGCTAGAGCCAAACCTGGGACCAGAACTGAACTGGAGCCTACTCTAGAGCCATTCCCAGGGAATCCCAGGAGAGAGCTAACCTTTCTCTATGATATGCTTCTAGTGTAACTTGAGATGCAAATGAAAGTGCGCCCCATGCATTTTGGTGTTTCCCCCCTGGTTATTTTAGAGGAACAGACTTGTTCAGAAAGAGAACTTTCTGAACAGAAGTGGCTAATAAACTTTGTGGGGGGAGGGGGAGCAAAAAAAGAAAACCCGTAGATTTTTTAGTTTGCAGGTTTTTAAATAAAAAAGTCCTGTGTAGTTTATCTTAGTGTATCCAATCTTCTTTCATCCGGTATCATTAGGACTTGGCAATTCTTGACCAGAAAATAGTCCATTTCATGGAGTAGGTCTCTTCCTTATTAAATGTGGTATTTATTAAACTTTATTTTCCTTTTTTTTTTTTTTAACTTGGTATGATAATAGATGGGCAGATGTTGAATGTAAAACAACAGGTATTTAATGTGACTATAGCTTAAGCAGACACATAGCTTGATGAGAAAGGAAGTTCAACACCTGATGCCAGGGAAGTTGTGAAAACTCTTACTTGTTCATCGTAGCCTTGGGATAACTGTGAGCTGTCCAGCCATTAGAGACCCTAGGGGTTCACATTTATTGGAATTGGGATTTATAAAAATACTTTTCTTTCTGTTGGGATATACATGCATTAGCAGGGATTCTCCCGTCTGTATTTTCTACTTTTGCACCGATAGATGCACTTTAACTACAGGTTTAACTACAGTTGTTTTTTTACAGCCCATGTAGGAAAAAAAAAAAAAAATTTCTAGTTGTATCTTTATTCTGAAAGCTTTTCACTTATTATTCCTTGAATAGTTAATTTTAAAATAAATTGAAGAATATATTAAAATTGACTGATACCTTGCCCCAGTTCTGTTTTTTAGCAGCTATCTTTGGTTTGAGGACACTGATGTAGAAATTTTTAAGCATCTTTGTAAACCTTCCCCAGGTAGGGCATCAAATGCTATGAATTAGTACTTACAAAACTGCAGGTTGGTATGGTGGACTGGATGATATAAGATGTTCTGATTAGTTGTAATCCAGACACATCAAGATTTATTCTGAATGTAAGATTTTCATATGCTGCCCTTGACATTAGCAAGACTAACCTCACCTGTATTGCAAATTAATATTTAGTGCTCTTTAATGGTGGTGGCTGAGAACCTGAACCGAGACCAAGAAAGCAATGTCTTGCTTTCAGTCTTTTGTTTCTATTATTTCTGCTGTTCTCACCTTTAAGCCTTCCTTTATTCTCCTATCATAAGAATAGTGCAGATTTGAGGAAGATGGTGGGGTAGGTAGCACCATGAATCTGTCTCCCAAACTGGACAACAATTGCACTGGCAGAATCTGTCTGATGTAACTATTTTGGAACTCTGAAATTTGTTGAAGGCTTGCAAATTCCACTGAAAGACTTGAGGTTAATTTTGGTCAATTTCAGCTCTAAGGCCGCAGCAGTTATCTGTCTCCTACTGCCAGTACATGGCCAGCAGCTGTGCACATATTCCTGGAACAGCTTGTGCATAGGTTGCAGGAGCCAGGGTAGGCAAAAAGAACCTTGTCTTTCCAGTATTGAGGATCTTTGCTCTAATTGCTGATTACCTCTTCTGATCACAGAGGTGCTGACAAAGAAGCAGGCAGCCATTGTTGCAAACCCCTCCTTTGGCTGAAATAATATCCAGGGGATTTAAAGGACTGGCACCCTTCCCCTCTTTCCCCCTTTCAGTTTTTTCTTTTTCTCCTTTTGGGTGCTAGACATTAAAGACTAGGACATTCAAAAACAACTGCATATATGAAGAAACTTAGTGACTTAGACTGTGCATGACCAGAGAAAGGCTCAGAAGAGACCTGAGAAGACTTTAAGTTTATACCTAGGACTGACCTTTGGCACAGAGACTTTTTGCGAAACAAACAAACCAAACAACCAAAAAAAACAAAACAAAAAACAACAAAAAAAGCAAACAGTGGGGAAGGGGGAGAATCTGTTTTCCAGAGGTACTATGTTACTAGACTCAAATGGGCAGTGTTCAGTAAAAAAATCATAGCGCATATAAAAGAAGCAATAACTAACAGAAGAATGACCAACAAAAACTGTCCCTGAAAAAGATCCAATGGCAGATATAGTAGACAAAGACTTTTAAAACAATTCTTTTAAAGATTCTTAAATAAGTAAAGGAAGATGTGGAGAAAGGTTAAAAAAAAAAAAAAAGTATGAACAAAAGGGAAATATCAATTAAAAAGTAAGAAACCAAAAAGAAATTCTGGATCTGAAAAGTATGGTAACTCAAATGAAAAATTCACCAGAGGATTCAAAGGCAGATTTGAGTAGATAAAGAATCTGCAGATTTGAAAAGGACAATGGAAATTAAGGAGTTTGAGGAACACAAGGAGAAATGGCTGAAAACAAGTGAAGAGAGCCTAAGGAACCTGTATGTAAGACACCATCAAGCAGACCAGCATATGCATTGTCAGAGTTCCAGAAGGGGAAGTGAGAAAGGTGCAGAGAGAACGTATGAAGGAATAATGGCTGAAAACTTACCCAATTTGATGAAAGAAATGAATATAAACATCTGAGAACCTCAAGGAACTTTAATTAAGATGAACTCAAAGAGATAAACATTGAGACACACTGTAATCAAACCAAAATCAAGTCAAAGTAAAATCATAAATAAATCAAATTTTTATTAAAAAGCCAAAGACAAGGAGAGAATCTTGAAAACAGCAGGAGATGTGAATCATCATGTAGAGGGAATCCTCAATAAGATCATTGGCCTATTTCTCATGAGAAGCTTTGGAGGCCACAAGGCAGTGAGCCAATATATTCAGAGTGCTAGGAGAAAAAAACTGTCAACCAAGAATTCTATATCTAGCAAAACTGTTCTTCAAGAGAAAGGGAGAAATTAAGACATTCTCAGATTAACAAAAGCTGAGGGAGTTCATGAGCTCTAGACCTGTCCTGCAAGAAATGCTCAAGGGAGTCCTGCTAGGTAAAATGAAAGGACACTAGTAAAGGTAAATAAATGGGCAATTATAAAAGCTAGTGTGATTGTACCAATGATTTGTAACTATACTTTTTGTTTCCTGCATGATTTAAGAGACCAGTACGTTTAAGGTTCACTGTATTACTGTAAACGCTGAAAGGGGTTGGGATTTAGCTGTAAAGGAGCAGAGTGTTTATATGTTACTGAAATTAAGTTGATACAGAGTATTATAACATTAGGATGTCCAGTATAATTGATATCACATGATAACAATGAAGAAAATAGCTCTAGGGTATACACAAAAGGAGATGAGAAAGAAATTGAAACATTTCACTAGAAAAATGTCAGCTAAACACAAAAGAAGACAGTATTGCAGGAAATTAGGGGGAAAAAGCTATAAGGCATGTAGAAAACAAATGGCATAAAGGGCATAATAACTACTTCCTTGTCAGTAATTACTTTAAATGGATACAACTTTAATCAGAAGACAGATTGGCAGAATGGATAAAAATACATGACCCAAGTCTATGCTGTCTAGAGGAGATTTGCAATAGACCCAGAGACACAAACAGGTTGAAAGTGAAAGGATGGGAGTAGATAATCCTTTAAAATTGTACACAAAAGAGATCAGAAATGCCTATTCTAGTTAGTACCAGACAAAACAGACTTTAAATCGAGAGACAAAGAAAGACATTGTATGTTAATACAGCAAGAAGATAGAATAGTTATAAACGTTATGCATCTAATGACAAACATCAAAATATATGAAGCAAAACTGACAGAACTGAAGGGAGAAATAGTTCTACAATAATAGTTGAAGATTTCAGTACTCTGCTCCCAGTGATGGATATAATAACCAGATAGTAGATCAGTAAGGAGAGAATTTAAACAACACAATAAACCACCTGGATCTGACAGACAAATACAGAACACTCTCCCCAAAAAGAACGAAATATACATTCTTCTCAAATGTACATGGACATTTTCCAGGATAAGATTATATGTTAGGCCACAACTTCTCAGTAGATTTGAAAAGATAGATATCATACCATGTATCTTTTCTGACCATGGTGGGATAAAGTTAGAAATCATTAACAAAAGGAAATCTGGAAAGTTCAAAACATTGTGGAAATTAACACTTTTAGACAACTAATGGATTAAAAAAAATCAAGGGAAATTGGAAAATACTTAGAGATGAATGAAAATGGAAACAAAACGTATCAAAACTTATGGAAAGTAGCTAAAGGAGTGCTAAGGGGAAAATATATAGCTATGAGTGCTTACATTAAAAAGCAAGAAAGACCCAAAGTCAACAACCTTACATCACAACTTAAGGAAATAGAAAAACAACTTGAACAAACTAGACCCAAAGCTTGCAGAAAGAAGCAAGTAAACATAAGAGCAGTGAAAGATGAAATCAAGAGTAGAAAAACAGTAGAGAAAAAAGGATGAAACTAAAGTTGACTCTCTGAGAAGATCAAGAAAATTGACAAACCTTCAGTTGTAGACTATGAAAAAACACAGAAAAAGCTCAAAATATTAAAATCAAAGTGGGGATATTACTACAGATTCTATATAAATAAGAATTTTAAGAGTACTGTGAAAAATTGTATGACAACACATTGGTTAACCTAGATGAAATGGACAAATCCCTAGAAACACAAAAACCTACCAAAACTATATTGTGAAGAAATAGAAAATATGAATAGATATATAATTAGTAAGGCAATCAAACCACTAATCAAAAATTTCCCAACAAGGGAAAGCCCTGGATCTAATGGCTTCACTGGTGAATTCTACCAAACATTTAAAGAGGAACTGATACTAATCTTTTCCGAACTTTTCCAAGAAATTGAGAAGAGACCACTTCCGTACTCAACCTGTGAGGCCAGCACTACCCTGACACCAATGCCAAAGACACTATCAGAACACTACAGACCAATACACCTTGTTTACTTTGATGCAGAAATCCTCAACCAAATACTATCAAACAGAATTCAGCACATGAAAAGGGTTATACACCATGATAAAGTGAGGTATTCCTGGAATGCAAGGATGGTCTGACACAAAATTAAGCTATTTAATGTGTCCTATGAACAGAATGTAGGATATAAAACACATGATACCTCAATTGATGCAGAAAAATCATTTGACAAAAGTCAATACCCTTTCATGACTTAAAACAACCTAGGAAGAAAACTACTTCGACACAATAAAAGCCATATATGAAGAATTTACAGTGAACATCATTCTAATGGTGAAAGACTGAAAACTTTTCCTCTACAATAAGGAACAAGGCAAATGCCCACGTTTACCACTTCTATTCAGCACGCTATTGGATGTTCCAGCCATAGCAGTTAGCCAAGACAAAGAAGAGGCATCTAAATAGAAACAGAATAAGTAAAAATTATCTTTTTGTAAATAGTGTGGTCTTATATGTAGAAAGTCCTAGGGATTACACACACAAAATAAACAAATGATTAGAAGTAATAAATGAATTCAGTACAGAATACAAAGTCAATACACAGAAATCCATTGTATTTTTGTATGTGAACAATGAACAGTTTGAAAAGGAAATTATGAAAACAATTGTATTCACCATAGTGTCAAGAAAAATAACTTAGGAGTTCCTAAGCAAGGAAATTAAAGACTTACACAATGAAACTACAAACCGTTGCTGAAAGAAATTAAAGACACATAAATGAAACGCATCCCATGTTCATTGATTGGAAGACAATATTATTTAAATGCCTCTTTAACCCAAAGCTATTATACATCCAATGCAATCCATATCAAAATTCTAGTGATTTTTTTTTTTGCATAGAAAAACCCATCCTAAAAGTCATAGGGAATCTCAAAGCACCCCACATAGCCAAAATTATCTTGAAAAAACAAAACTGGAGGAAGCACAGTTCCTGATTTCAAAACATAACTGCAGATCTGCAGTAATGTAAACGGTGGGATTAGCCTGAAGACAGATATATATAACTCAACAGAAAGAAAAGAAAGCCCAGAAGTAAACCATCACATACAGGTCAAATGATTTTTAACAAGTGTACCAGAACCATTCCATGGGGAAAGAATAGTCTTTTCAACAAATGGTGCTGAGGAAACTAGATGTCTACATGCAAAAGAATGAAGTTGGATCCTTACCTAACACCATATTAAAAAATGAATTCAAAATGGATCAGTGACTTAAATTTAAGACATAAAACAATTGATGGCTATAAATAAAACAAACTTAGACAAGCTCAAGGAGATAAGTTTATTCAGGAATAGCAGAGGAACTGCAGTTCGGAACAAGCAACCTGTGGCGAGTCCATTGAGGGGTTTTGGTAGGTTGTATTTATGCGCAGTGAGTGGAAAGAGGGTAAAGTTGGGGTCGAGTCAGTTAAAATTAAAAAAAAAAAATAAGGAAACCAGCCTTGAAAATTTTCCTGAGCAAACAAAATCATTCCGTTTATTCATACAAAGCTCAATTCATCCCATTTTGTGAGATCAATCCAGTTGAAGTCCTGTTCCATTCAGGCCTCTGGCAAAACTTCCCAAGGTCATACAGGACAACCTCTGATCATTCCCCGCCCCCAAACCCCCCCCCCCACCCCCGCCACAAGAAAATTTCAACACTATCCATTTCCTGTGAATCAGACATTTCTGAGAAAGCAGTCTTTTAGTCCTTAGGTTTATCTTCCTGGGGGCACATGTATGAGAATATCCTTCTTATATTCTCTAGTTCTTTTAGATTGAAATTCTTTCACACAGCAAAACCATTAAAAGAAAACACATGATTAAGCTTCACAACATTGGATCTGGCAATGATTTCTGGACAGGGCACCAAAATCATAGGTAAAAAAAAAAGTAGACAAATTGCGCTTAATTAACATTTTAAAATTTTGTGACTCAAAAGACACTGTCCATAGTTAAAAAAAAAAAAAAAAAAAGCAACCCACAGAATGGGAGAAAATATTTGCAGATCATATATCTGAGAAAGGGTTAATAACCAAAATATACAGACACTCCCTAAAACTCAACAACAACAACAATCAAATATCCCAGTTCAAAAATAGGGAAAGGACTCAAACCGACAGTTCTTCAGAAATATAGAGGTATGGTCATTGAGCACATGAAAAGATGCTGAACATCACTAATCATTAGGGAAATACAAATTAAAACTACAATGAGATACCTCCTCACACCCATCAGTATGGCTACTGCCAAAAAAGCAGAAAACAGAATCACTAAATTCTACTCCTGAAACTAATATTATACTAGATGTTAACTAGAATTTAAATAAAAACTTGAAACATTAAAAGAGAAAAATAAAAAATAGTAAAAAGAAGGGGGGGGCTAGAAAATGAGAGTTGAAAGAGACGTGGAAAAATTAGAACCCTTGTGCATATAAAATGGTACAGTCACTGGGGAAAACAGTATGGCAGTTCCTCAAAAATTAACAAATAGAATTACCATACAATCCAGCAATTCCACTTCTGGGTAGATAGCAAAAAGAATTGAAAGCAGTGTCTTGAAGAGATATTTGTACATTTATGTCTTAGCAGCATTGCTCACAATAGCTTAAGTGTGGAAGCAGTCCAAGCAAGTGTCGGTGGCCAGATGCATGAGCAAGCAAAATGTGGTATACATACAAAGTAATATTATTCCGCCTTAAAAAGGAAGGGAATTCTGCGATACATTACAACATGGATGAACCTTTAAGACATTGTGAAATAAGCTAGTCACAAAAAGACAAATACTCTTTGATTCCACTTATATGAGGTATTTAGAGTAGTCAAAATTATAACAAAGTATAATGGCAGATACCTGGTGGGAGGAGAAATTGGGAAATTATTGTTTAACGGTATAGAATTTCAGTTTTATAAGATTAAAAGAGGTGAGGATGATGATGGCGATGGTTGTACAACGTCAGTGTATTTAATACCACTGAACTTAAAAATGGTTAAAACAGTAAATTTTATATTAAGTGTATTTTACCACAGGAAAATTTTTTAGAAAATATTGCAAGTTCATCTCATTATCATCTGTATTATGTTCCAGTCTGTTCTTTATGCCACCACCAAATTAATCTTTCTAATACTGCTTTGTGTCATTTCTGTGTGCAAAAATTTCTCTTGGTCTCTGGTTCTACCCTGTGTCTCTCTGTCCTTACCTCCTACTGCTGTCAAAAGCATCCTCTGTCTTACCTAAACTAATTACTTAACTTTTTCCCAAACCTGTCTGTGCCCTTTTGATGCTTGATATGCTTGCTTTTCCTACCTTTAATGTTCTTTCCTCCTTTTTCCTTTCCCTCTCCTAATGTGTAAATCGTTTTGAGGACGTACTTAAATTTGAACTCCCCTAGGAAATGTTTCCTAATTGCCCCACTTGCGGTGGCGTCTCTTTCTTTTAAAGACCTATGACATTTATTGTTTGAAACAGTTCGTTTAGTAATTGTCACTGGTTGATATATGTTGGTGTGTACCTGTCTCATTTCCCCAAGTATCTCCAAACTCAGTGGGCTCAAAGCGATATCTTAAAATTATTTGTATTACCCATTTAACTTAAAATGAATTGATTAATTGATATTTTGTGAATAATAACAACTAAAGATGATATTTAGTGAATTCCAGACCTACTTGTCAGAGTCAAGAGCATCTGGTGATGTTTGTGCAGAAGATAAACTTGGTATTGTGATTGGGTACTAGACCTTGTTAAATTTTTCTAGAGCAATTAAATGTGGTACCAGTGGGTTGTCTGCCTATCAGGATAACTTTGTACATATTTCAGGCCAATAAAATAATTTTGAGAAATTTGGAATCTTAATTTGTCTCCCTGTAATACTGTATCAGAATAAGTATTAGTATTTTTATAATTATGTAATTTTATAATTATATGATATTTATATATAATTATATAATCATAGTTATCTTTTATTCATGTGCTGGATTAAATAAAGTTAGTTATGGAAATGGTTTGCTAGGTCAGTGTTATAATGCTTATAAAGATTTTGTTTTGGTTTTAAGTCAGCAGTTATGTGTTACTTTACTGTCACGCTGCATTTGCTCCATATGGAAGTCAAGTTTTAGGTTTTTGTTTAAACTATGGAGCACCGGGGTGGCTCAGTTGGGTGAGCGTCTGACTTCGGCTCAGGTCATGATCTGATGTTCATGAGTTTGAGCCCCGTGTTGGGCTCTATGCTGACAGCTTAGAGCCTGGAGCCTGCTTCAGATTTTTGTCTCCCTTTCTCACTGCCCCTCCCCTGCTCATGCTGTGTCTCTCTTGTCTCTCAAAAATAAATAAACATTAAAAAAAAAACTTTTTTAAGTAAATAGTTTGCACAAAAGTTTCTGTTTTGTCGGCTCAAACTCACAAAACAGTGAGATCATGACCTGAGCCGAAGTCAGACACTCAACCGACTGAGCCACCCAGGCGCCGTGTGTGTGTGCATTTATACACACACATGCCTTCTCTAGGGTTGTAACTAGGATTTTGAAGTAGTAAAGGAAATTTGTTGCTCTTAAGAACCTGTAGAGAATATTTGGGTGACTTTTATGCCCTCTGTTAAACACCGGGAAAAATAGGTGAGTATTATTCCAAGAATTTTAATGGAGAATGTGTTTATCATGCGCACAAAGCTAAATAACGGATTAAATTTTTGACCTACTACAACAGTACTCACTTTAATCAGTACTTTTTTTCATAAGTTATGGTTTCACCCATTGTTTTTGGAGAATCTAGTTAGAATGTAAGTTAAGTTGCTCAAGTGTAGGGATTTGATCTTATACTTCTTTGTATCCTCAACATCTAAACCAATATCTTTACATCAGAGTGCATCAACAAATGTTAAGATGATAAAATATCTATTTTTCTGGCTTTTGGGGTGTTTGTTTTTCTTGTGGGAGAATGACTTTACTCTGATTTTACTCTATGTGTTTTCTTTTTGCAGCCCCATTGACAAACCTTCAGATTCTCTCAGTATAGGGAATGGTGATAATTCACAGCAGGTAAGGCTCTTGATTCTGTACTTCGTTTATATTCCATTCTCTTGAAACAAAGCATTCTGTGCAAGTGAATTTTCTGGATAGTGGAAAATACTTGACTGAGACAATTTAACAATACTTTTAGTGGATATCCTTTTTTAAATGTAGTATAATGAATCTTCTTTTCCTTCACAGAATTACTGTGTAAGAGCATAACTTAACCTTTTCTTGATGACTCAGATTTATCCTTATGACCATATGTCATATTGTATGGTATCTCAGTATTTTAGTGTCATATGAGTCTGTTGATACTACTGGTCTTTTTGACCATCTACAAAATGGTCTCAGACTAGCATGCCCCCTTTATTCTTAAGAGTTATTTCTCTGCTGTATACCCCCCTTGTTGCTTATTGTCAACTTTAATCTTCTGTTTCTCGCAGTGTCCTTGCCTCCAACAGTTTGCCCCTATCCCCAAATGACTGTGGGCTTTGAAATAACAAACTAAATAGTTAAGTTCAAAGTTGTATCCACAGTGAAACTGAGTGAGATTCTGATCTTTGTGTCCTGCTTTGTATCATCTTGTCTATTTGCTAGTTTTTCACTGCATAAATCTCTGTGCGTCTTCTTACATGGGCATAGAAAAATGTAGTTCTAATCTGTTCCATAAAGACTGGCTAGTTCCCCACAATGTTTTTGAGAAACTTAGAGATCTAAAATACACTGCTTTTGGGGTGCCTCAGTTAAGCATCTGTCTGACTCTTGATCTCAGCTCGGGTCATGATCTCGTGGTCATGGGATTGACCCCTGCATCAGGCTCCATGCTGAGTGTGGAACCTGCTTGGGATTCTCTCTCTCTCCCTCTCACTCTGCCCCTCCCCTGCTCTTTCTTTCCTCTTCTCTCTCCAAAGAAATAAAGATTTTTTTCATAATAAGTTAAAAATAGTTGTAAAGGATGTAATTTTCAGGATATTATGAATATTGGTGTTTTTAAATAAATGCACTACATTGCTTTTTAATAAGTTTCTAAGAGATTCAGATATCAAAATGTGTTGTTGCTCTGTCCTTCATTTAAAAAAATATATACATGCTATTTTTTTTTAACAATCAGAAATTTTACAACATTCCTTGTTCCCCTGAACTCATTTGTCTGTTTCCACTGCCATTATAGAATATTACCTTAATACAACATAGTTTGTTCTTGACAGGCATATACTTCTCTTAAATAAAAATAGACATGAATTTTGAATTGGAAAAAAATGTTTTTCTGACACAAGGCTAAAAAATGCCAATTTTCTTTCTTCTGAAATTTTTTTAAGTTTATTTATTTAGAGAGAAAGAAGCACATGCAAGCAGGGAGGGGGCAGAGAGAGGGGGAGAATGCCAAACAGGTTCCATGCTGTCAACACAGAACCTGAGGCAGAGCTCAATCTCATTGACTGTGAGATCATGATCTGAGCTGAAATCAAGAGTCAGACACTTACCCAACTGAGCCACCCAGGCACCCCTTTCTTCTGAATTTTTATTTGTAGTTTTGATCAAAACAACTTATATAAATACAGAATTTGATAAAAATTTTAAACATCAACACTAATATTGGACATTTATCTCTTAACGAGATAGAGCTATTTTAAAATTGGTTTTCATGCATCCATAGATGAATATTACCTGTTGGTAAAGGAGACAAGTTTTAACTATATTGTTAGTCATTTTTTCATTTTATAACATCAGTGCTCAGGTGTCTTGTTTATATAGGTGGGGGGAAGTAAGAGTGTTATATCAGTATTGACTTTTTGAACTCCTTCTATGAATTCAATACCTAAGAGTCATATAAAGATTGAGGCACCTGGGCAGCTCGGTCGGTTGAACGTCTGACTCTTGTTTTTGGCTCATGTCTTGATGTCACAGTTCCGTGAGTTCAAGCCCCACATCTAGCTCTGCACTGGCAGCACAGAGCCTGCTTGGGATTCTCTCTCTGCCCCTTCCTTGCTTGCATTGTCTATGCCTCTCTGAAACTAAATAAACTTAAAATTTTTTTAAATTAAAAAATCATATAAAGGTTTATCATAAAAATTATTTTGTTAAGTGTTTATTTTTGAGAAAGAGAATGTGAGCAGGGGATCAAGAGAATCTGAAGCGGGCTCTGTGCTGACAGCAGACAGCCCAATGCAAGGCTTGAACTCATGAACTACAAGATCTTGACCTGAGCTGAAGTCGGACGCTCAACCAACCAAGCCACCCAGGCGTCCCAAAAATTATTTTTCTTAAAGATTTTTTAAAAGTTTATTTTCTTATTTTGGGAGGGAGGGAGAGAGAGCAAGTGGGGAGGGGCAGAGAGAACATCCCAAACAGACTCCGTGCTATTCGCATGGAGACCCATGCAGGCCTTGAGCTCATGCACCGTGAGATCATGACCTGAGCCGAAATCAAGAGTCGGTCACTTAACTGACTGAGCCACCCTCCTAAAAATTATTTTTAATGATGTTTTAGAAATAACTTGATTAGATCTTCTTTCCATTTTGTTCTTAAGTATTGAGAATCACGTAGTTTGCAAAAGAATCAGGTCATTAGTCACTTATCACCAGTCTGAATATTTCTAATACATTTTTGTTGCTCTCAGAAAGTTTTCACTTTTGGTCAAAGAGTGAGAAATACTCTTTTCTTTATAAAGTGAGAGAAGGTAGGTTCTGAAAGGAGAGGAGACTGACTTAGTCTTTTCAAGGAGGGTCAATCCAAAAAAAAAAAAAAAGGATTTTTATTTGAAAATTCATGTTCTCATAAAGTCTTAAGCACCCAGTTTGAAGACCGTTGTTCTAATATCTTTTGTTGCAAGCCTTTTTAACGATGGCTTATTAAAGTATATAAACTTAATATTGATTATTCTTTTCCCTTCCTATTTTATTTAGATATCTAACAGTGATACGCCTTCACCACCACCTGGTTTATCAAAATCCAATCCTGTCATCCCCATCAGTTCATCCAATCACAGTGCACGGTCTCCTTTTGAAGGGGCAGTAACTGAGTCACAGTCGTTATTCTCAGATAACTTTCGCCATCCCAACCCGATCCCAAGTGGGCTTCCTCCTTTCCCCAGCTCCCCACAGACGTCCAGTGACTGGCCTACAGCACCAGAGCCACAGAGTCTCTTCACATCAGGTATACGACAGAACTGCTGCATGTGAATCATTTTACTTAGACTGGAATGAGACCTCATGGATGTGTTTTTACCCCTGTCGCCGCTCTTGCTTTTTCGTGCAGTTGTAAACATTTAAACTGCGTGGGATAAGATAGCCAGATAAGTAGTTGTATGACCTAGAACTTACTGTGTTAACAGATATCTTCAGAAATGAAGGGTTAGATCATTTTTCTGATAATAAAATGCTTATTCCTCTAGGAATTATTAAGGGCTGATATATTTAATCATATTTGTGTTTACATAGTTAAAGATTTTTTTTTTATCCAGATGACAGAGAGGTATGATAGTTAATATTGAAGGTTATATTTTGGCATTTTTGAGCTATTTTCATTTCTATTCATTGTAAGTTTTATTAATGTGAAGGACGCCATAAAGTTAACATTGACAATATAGCACCTATTATGAGTGGAGCAGACAGTTTTAAAAAATAATAAAATTTAAGTAGATACTTTTTCATTAAGTTACATTATTTTTTCCTAACAGTATATAAAGCATATATTCAAAATTACTTGGACTTTGTCTTTGATAAATATATTTTTAATTTTTTTTTTTAACATTTATTTTATTTTTGAGACAGAGGGAGACAGAGCATGAACTGGGGAGGGTCAGAGAAAGAGGGAGACACAGAATCTGAAACAGGCTCCAGGCTCTGAGCTGTCAGCACAGAGCCCGACGCGGGGCTCGAACTCACGGACCGTGAGATCATGACCTGAGCCGAAGTCGGTCGCTTAACCGACTGAGCCACCCAAGCACTCCGATAAATATATTTTTAAAAGTAAACTTTACTAATTGAATTCTGTTACATCACGTTTGTTACCTTATTTCATTTAAATGACTTTCTCCAGGTTTGGATTATGAACAGCTGAAAGTATAATTTGGGTTTCAAGTACTTTGTTTTCTTTGATTAGTAAAATCAGTTTCTGTCATTCAGTTTTTTTGAAGTTAATAAGAATGGAATCATTGCTAAAAGTATATGAGGATTTTTATAATGTTATAATTTTAACGTGCTAAGAAATCATACAAATTTTGGTTATATTTGCCTTTATCTTGTAATATAACGTGTTTAACTTTCACTAGTGTGGACACTCGTTAAGTATGCAAGTAAACTATGTATTTAAAATTCATCACTAATTGTCTTCCCAACAGAAACAATCCCGGTATCGTCCTCCACAGACTGGCAAGCAGCATTTGGCTTTGGTTCTTCTAAACAACCAGAGGATGACTTGGGTTTTGATCCCTTTGACGTCACTCGAAAAGCCTTAGCAGACCTGATTGAAAAGGAACTGTCAGTCCAAGACCAGCCTTCCCTTTCGCCCACGTCTCTTCAGAACTCCTCTTCACACACTACAACCGCCAAAGGTCCGGGCTCTGGATTCCTGCATCCTGCTGCACCGACAAACGCCAACTCTCTCAATAGTACCTTTTCAGTCTTGCCACAGAGGTTCCCTCAATTTCAGCAGCACCGAGCAGTTTATAATTCATTCAGTTTTCCAGGCCAGGCAGCCCGCTATCCTTGGATGGCCTTTCCACGCAATAGCATCATGCACTTGAACCACACAGCAAACCCCACCTCAAATAGTAATTTCTTGGACTTGAATCTCCCGCCACAGCACAACACAGGTCTGGGAGGGATCCCTATAGCAGGTAGGTTCATTTATAGCCTTTGAGAATTTGTGAATATCTCATGCCTTCAGGTTGTTGGGTGGGTAGGGAGAGAATTTTTGAATAACAGAGTACTTACTATTCTTGGAAATTTCTATGGGGAAAAAAAAAAGTCCTTATAATCCAAAAAAATTTTAACTGGATGGATGCCTTGTAATATTGAGCTTTATAAGGATGGTGGAGTATTATAACTAGTTATAACTTGGAAGCATTTTATTTAACAGAGTAGTTACCAAACTTCCATATGGAATATAAATGCACAAAGAAAAAGAAAAAAAACGGACTCTGAAATTATGGTGCTATAATTTCAACACCATGGTAAAAGTTCAACACCATGGTAAAAATTCTGATTATACATTCTAAAAGGAAAATAATGAAAAAAAATATTTTTTAAGATGGTAATTAGTGAGAGCATGAGGGATAAAGCCATTCTGTAACTACTTTTGGTAATTATTTTGACTGCTAGGCACGCGCACACACACACAAACTGTGCTTTATGTTAGTAAAGTACTTAATCTTTGAGAACTCTGATTATTCATGTTTCACAGACATATGTGTATAAGTGTACTTTCTGTGAAAAAGCAATTGCTGAGAGATATTTTCCCTTTTTGTCTGTCATGTTTTTATTTCTGGGAAAAATATTTGGTTCCTTTAAGTGGTACCAGAATACTTCTGGTTTTATACTGCTACCCTTGAAGGTTTCAGAACTTTTGGGTTTTAAGGTCCCATATAACATTTATTAGATCAACTGACTTCTTTGTCTAAAGGAATCCTTCTTATTTATAGGTTTTGGTTTTTTTCAGTTTATTTAATTTGGACTTTAGAGATGACTGGTAAGAGAGAGAGTTTGTTTCTCTCCCGATTCTCTCAAGTAGAATAGAATAGTCCCTCACTCTGTTACATAATTAATAAAATTCATTTTTATCCCTTGTCATGGCCTTTAAGATATGGCACGGCACAGTGTTACCATAATAACGTGCTGTTACCAGCAAGTCGTTCGTTCTCTTGTGTCTAGCAAGGTTGATAGGTAAATTTGAAGAGATCCATCAGAGTTCTTTGACTCTGTTCCCTTTGTGACCAACCACATTTCATTTCATTTTCAAGACAAGTAACTGAGTTCAGAGAATATGGTTTGTGGCTTTTGATACAGTGAATCTAACAGTTGATACAGCGAAGTTCACTTACATGAGCATGATAGCACCAATGTAGTGGTTCGTATATCGGTGGAACTCATGATGTTTGTTCATTTGATTATGGCAGTTAGTAGGTAATTCCGAGTGGCATTTTTGAGTCCTCTCCTTCTACATGATATTCACTTGGGAAACACTTAGGTATTCAGTTCCTGATACTGCTTTTTTCCCTTCCATTCGAGACAGCATATCAGAGCGTAATTTTGTTTCGTTTTGCTTCAGTCATTTTAGGAACGTGGCATGTAATGACTAGTAGTGTATCTCATAACTGATTATAACATTAAGAGTTAAAGTTAAGTTCCCCGAAATATCCTTAACATTTAAAAATAAAATATTACATCAATGATAATGAGTATTTGGGATACTGTTTGCCCAACAGAGAAGTAGGCCATATGGGTAATACAAAAGAACTATAAAATATGGGTACTATTTCCAGGTATTTTGCAGTATAGTTGAAGAAATAAAATTAATATTATGTATGAAAGCGGTGACTATATGATACTGGAATATGAGAGACCTCAGTTGAGCCTTTAATTATTGGGGAGGCTTCATTGAAGAAGTAGGAATTGATCTGTACTATGGTATCTTGGATTTGGGTTAGTGGGGAAAAGAGAAAGATCTTTTATACTGATGGGACTCCTTAGTAAAGGCGTAGAGGCAGGAATTCGTATGTAATTTCATTAAGAAGCAATAGAACTGCCTTCAGTAACGGGAGGTGCTTCATGTATTGTATAAATAGAATGGATGAGAACATGGGGAACTCTGACAGCAAGGGTACAGTGTGCACTTGATACAATAGGAAGAAGGGGGCCTTTGTGGGACTCTAGTTCTTAGCTGTCTTCATTGTGTACTTTTCTTTGACTTATTTATTACATGACCATCTTCAGTAAGTTATCTGTTCTTCTGATTTCACAGTTATCATATTGTCCATCAGCACAAAACCAATTTTAACCCAAATATTTCAAACCCGTATATATTATGAAAATGCCACAGTGGGAAGGAATAATTACAGAGTTGTGAGTGTAGTTGTCCTCGTGTTAATCATTTGAAATCTTCATCTAAACTAGATATTTATGAAAAAAAAAGACAAAAACGTGGCATTACATTATGGTCCTCTTTTTGTGGGTTTTCCTTTTAACATATACTCAACCGTAGAGCATAAAATACTTTTTTTCCCAGAAATTCTAAGAATGAAGTCACCACCTTGTAGGTTCTGAATCATTGTCGTGTTTTGTGGGAGGTTGGGAGAGCTTGTTATTTCAGGTTTTCCGTTTTTGACTCTGCATACTGGTTTGGTATTTAAATGGTGACTGATGATTAAGCTTCTTTATTAGATTATTTTCAAGTCTCTGATGACAAGAGAAATTTTAGTTTTAATGCACCAAAATATTTAAAATTGTTATCAAGAGTTACACAGAATACTCTGACGTCCTATAAATATTTGGCAAATACCTCAGGAAGCTGAATGTGCTAAGCCTCAAAACTGAATAGTTAGATAATTGTAGCCAGATGATCTGGGATTTTCAATACCAATTAGAAACGACAGAAATAAAATTCTGGAAAACTATATACATTTTAACTGTGTAATATGAAGCAAGTTAATACCTAGGCAGTATCTACCTTCCCCACCCCTAGTTGTAACTCATTTGTACTTGAGTTGAACTATTGAAATTAGGTTCAACTTTGTATCCTGCAATGAATATCATGGTGTCTTATCAGGGTATATATTGGTTAAGTGCTTCATAATGGAGAGTACATACTCTTTCTATGATACCTGCCACTTTAAGATATGCTTAGCCAGTACTCAACACTGGAAAAGGCACGTCTATTTATTTATTCTTTAGATACCTAGAGCAAAACAGTGTCCCTGACCTTTACAAGCACACAGTCAGGTGTCAGTCACCTATATATCCTACAGATACCATGTCTCTATGTGTTATATATTTGTATTTAAGTGTTGAGTTTTTGTTTCAATTAAATTATTAAAAATTTATGTATCTGAAACCTATCACGGGAAAGACAGTTGCCAGAGGTTTGACAGAAATGCAGCTTCCATTTCTTTTGCCTAAATGAAAACACTTTTTTTTTCATTGAAAATTAGTTATTTTCTTAACTAGGCGAAAAATTTTTAGCAGCATTTTCTTGGCTGCACATCCAGTTTGCTAAGCTTAGAAGGACTTTTGAAATAAATATTCTTGGTGGAAAACTTTGATTAGTGGGCAGTTATAGTAAGTCCATTTAGATCTTTATTATTGACACTGTGTGCTTTTAAGAAAGGACTTTTCTTGTCCTAAAAAGTGACTTACCTTATTCAACTCCTTCATTTTAGAAATAGTAGAGCTATGTTCCAGAAAGGTTAAATAATTTGTTAAAGGTCAAACATTCAATTAGTAGTAGAATTGGGATAAGTACCCAGATCCCACGTTCAAACTGAAATGTTTCACCACTGCAACATAGATGTTCTTCTTCACAAATGAAGATCACTGGCATGTACTTTGAACTTGGCTTTCTTCCCATAGTAATTGATTTATGCTCTCACACACTTGCAGATCCCTTTTCATCAGCAGTATCCATTCATGAGACAATTGGCCCAGCTCAGGGATATGGCCTGTAGTTAGAAAGTAGAATGAAGTTTATCGACTTCATAAAAATTAATCTCTTGCTCAGTCCTTATCAGCAACATGTTCTCACCAACAGCTCTAGTAGTCTAAAATTTCCTTTACACAGCCTCCTTTGCTGTATACTTGGAATTGATAGAATCTTTGCCAATTTACTGAAAAATAATGAAAGAACCTGCTCTAAAGGCCAGAGGTCTTTTTCTTCATGTCGTCCGTTAAATCTGCCAGTTAAGTATTTCTAAATGTAATTTTGCAGATTTGTTTTTCCAAGAACTCTCTGCCAAGATGTTTTTATCCATAATGCTAAAAATTATTTGGAAAACAATCATAGTAAGTCTCAGTCTGTAAGCATTGTTATTTTAAGATATACTTAGAAAAATATTTGAAACTGTTTAGGATTGGATTTTTTTCATGTTTTTGTGCATTCAGTTTTACTTGTGAGGGGACATTTTTCTTTATGATTACTGAATTAGCTATGTTAGCAGTGACTTGATTGAATTTTGAGTCATGTGTGAAACAAAGTCACTTGTACAGTAATTATCAATTATAATTAGGAGAACTGATCTCATTTCATGTATAGTTCTCTGACCTAGAAGTAGTCATCTTTGCTTTCAGTCAATTGGATCATTGTATTACTAGCATTTCACTATTTTCTCATTACTTCAGAAGTGCACATTGAATATTCAGATGCTATATGGTAATTTGCTGAGTTAATATTTGTATCTTTTTATTTCTTTTTTATAAACATAATTTCTGCCTTTAAAACATGGGTTTGTCATTTTTCCTTTTAAAAATCATGTTTTCACATCTGTGAATTTATTTTTAATTTTTTTCACAAAATTCTATTACTGTTAGAGGAGTATCTGAATTTAAAGGGGGTCCAATTGGCTTGGAAAAGAATGGCTTTCCTGGTCTCTTTTTTTTCCTTTTTGTCTATTTATAGTCCTAAATCTATTCTATTTGTTCTTATACCTGACATAGTATTAAATTGAAGGGTGTGTTTACAGTGTAACTACTTTCTAGGTACTTGATAAGTTTATATTTTGAAATTCATGTCTTGTTTCACACCCAGATTCCAGCCATTAAGCATGTATTTTATATATGTATCAGTATTCCAAATATTGAAATCATTTTTAAAGGGACTGTTAACAAATCTAGTCACCCATAACTAGACCATGACTGACTTTTCCACAGGGGAAGAAGAGGTGAAGGTTTCGACCATGCCACTGTCAGCCTCTTCCCATTCATTACAACAAGGACAGCAGCCTACAAGTCTCCACACTACTGTGGCCTGACAACAGAACTGAGAGGAGAGGATTAGACTCTGGGGTGCTTGCATGGGCAACCGGATTTTTGCATGATTCCTTTCTGATTTCGCATTTAATGTATACACCCAAAAGAGCCAATATAAACGTTCCTCATGCCTACAACTAGTGTGTTACCTCATAGTTGCTAAAGTATTTCTTCTTTAGGCCTTTAACACTATTTATTAGCATAATAATTTTGGCATTGTTTCTCATGAGTGATACTATTTTTAACTCACACAAATAAACTTGTAGTACTAATTAAGATCCCAGATGAGATTAGCTAGAATTGTTCTTATTTTGGCTCTATTATTGAAATTATGCAAAGATAATGGTAGTTCCTTGTTTTCTGATTTGTGAAAAAAATGGTAATATCCTAATATACTCATGAAAAATTTGAAAATTTAAGAAGATAATGTCTATTGCATTTCTTTGAATACTTGAGAAGAAAGAATACATACAACACAAAACTGGTGGTGTCGCTTAATGCTCAGAAGGATGTTGTCAGCATTTATTTTTAGTTGTATGGATTTATATCCTATATGAATGCATTACGTGTTTAGAAACTGTTTTTGTTGTCTCTCATTTGCACATTTGCACTTTCTTTCTGAATGGTTGTTAATTATATACAGAAGGTTAAAAGATAATTACTATAGACTAAATGCAATATCTCTTTTCTAATGCACTGCCTAGTATACCAGGAAATGCCTCAGAAACAGAATTTCAACTTACAGTTGATTTATCAGAAACTTGAATTTGGGGTAAACATTGTATGTAAGAAGCAACCATAGTAGCGTGACGTTTTTATGGAACAACTGGTAGTTCTGTGAGATACCTGTTTGAAACTTCGTTGTTTAATAATTGAAATGTGATAATAAAGCTCTATTACAAGTACCTGGCCAGAATGAGACTAAGGTGGAGGAGAAGAGATTGAGGAGCCTCTAAAATTAGGCCATGTAAGTTGTCCTAGGAAATATTAGTCTCAGAGTATAGTGGCATACTCTGTTAGGGCATAATGTGAAGTGAGGTTTTCGGATAATACACACTTTTTTGACATAGTTTTAAAGCTGATAATGAAGGAAAATAAACAATTAAATTCTGAGCGGTGAACAGAAACTGATTCAGAAAACGTGACCGTATTCTGCCTACATGAAGCATCTGGAAAGAAAGGGGAAAGTCCGCTCTCCTCTTGACATTTTCAGAAAACAATTGTGATAAAAGCTATGCCTTTATTTTTTGAAAAATATTAAAAGAGTAACATGAATACCAAAAAAGGAAGCCTAAGTATTTAAAATAATAATAATTTTAAAACATGTTATTAGGAAGTGATACTTAATATCATGTTGGAGTTTTCAAGGGTACCTCTTCATATAAAGTCTGATTATTTTCTGTTAGGCATAATAAGCAAATTAGATGGTTTTGTCCTCAGGTATAGCAGGTAAACTAAAATCTGTTTTTAGTTAACCTTCGCTTTGGTTAACTGAGCGTGTAGGAATAGCTCATTATCTAGCCATTTAAATTTTTTTTTTTTTTTTGTAAAATTCTGCATAAATGACAATCTGTAATTTCTATTCAGAAGTGATTCTAGGGCAGCATTACAAGAAATATAGAAAATATAAATAAAATATTGTAGCCTTCTTAGAAGCCTTTTATCATGAGTTAATCATGGTTTCATTTTGCTCTAAGGTCAAGACATCCACTTACTGTCTCCTGTGATGTTAAGGTTTCTAGGCTTTGTTAACAAACTTGGGCTTCCTGTAATGAAACTTACTAGTACCTAGCTTTCTCCAGCCCTCAGTGCAAGCCTTTCAGTGCCTGGATCTTCTTACAAAGACTAATGGTTCGCTCCCATTTACTTTACTTCTCTGTGTTGAGAGAGAGATAACACGTGTTAAACAATGCTTCTTTCCTGTGGTCACTTTCTCTCTCCTTTCTCCTTCCTAGCCAGGTCCAAAAAAGTGTCAGGTGGTTTGTCTAGACTTGCTAGGACCCAGAACTCTCTCCGGTTTGCTTCTGTATCCTCTACACTTTGACACACACCATACGTCAGGAAAATGCTTCTTGGTCATTTAGGCTTCAGCTTACATATTTTCACATTGAATAGCTGAAGATTATCCTTTAACTTTGTGATTTCAAGACCTTGTAAACCTAGAATAATAAGCCTCACCGTTTTGCTTATTTAATATTCCATATAGTATGTTTGTTTTTTTAAATGAAGTCTTGAAATCAAGTTGTAATGAATTATGTTAAAGCACGAAGAAATGACAACACAGGAGAAAGTACTGCTTGACATAGCAAGTAAATTGATGAAACCAAATAAATGATGGTAAAGAATGAAAAATTCTAAAAAGCTTCAGATTAATTTTTATTAAATTCCTGCATGATTGATGTGTCATGCACGAGGGAAGCCTTTTACGCTTTTACATCCTAACTTTTAAAAAATTACTAGTCTGTTTCTTAATTCAGGAGTTTTTAAAGCCAGAGATCAGAACCCTTTGGATGTACTAGCAAAGTTAGGAATTTGTATGTATGTACAGCTGCCCACTTTTTTCTGGAGGGAAAATCCATAGTTACAGATTTATAAAGGGTTTGGTGACACTTCCTTCCCCCCCCCCCCCCCCGCCCCCGAAGAAAAGTTAAGAACTGCTAACTTGAAATGGTTTTAGTGCCACTGCAAGAAATAGAGACCTGGAGTGAATGATTTAAGTCATGATGAATGTCAAGTGCCTCTTTTTATTTTCTTAAAGATTCCATTAGAAAATACTTTCTGATTAATACTTTTCCTTTTCATTCTGCTGTTGCATTTTGTTTTTCCAGGTGGTGCTTTTATCTATTCTTCTCTTATTTCAGCAGAGTATTAATCAAATAACTGAGTGCCTATTCTGTGTAGTGACCTGAGTTAGGTCTTGAGGGATACAAGGTTGAATGAAGCACAGATCCTATCGTCAAGGATAACAGTCTAGTGACAGTTTTATTTCAAACGGTTTCTATAGGGTCAGCTCTTAATATAACAATGAGAACAGCCATAGCAACCAAGACTCATTTTATTATTCATTGCTCTGACAGTGGCAACAAAGGGTATTAAATATTGATAGCTGAAATTTTTAAATAGATGATAATTTGGAAGGAGTGAAAAAATTCTTACTAGGGAAGACATACATTCGTGATTCTAATTTAAGTGTCTTAGTCGTATATGTATGCTCATGTCTCTAACTCTTAGTGTCCTGGGTGTTAAGTAGAGCTTTCTATATATATGTTCTTTTAAAGAAAACACTTGAATGCATTGTGGCTGTGCCCATTTTTACTGACATGGCTCCTATTTGTACTGTGTTCCAAGCACCTTCAGGATTGCCAGAGCTCTCTTTTGCTGTGATACAGGTCCATAGGGAGCTACTCCCACAGAGGCGTTGCCTCAGAAAGCCAAGAAAAAGGAATGAATTGCAGGTGCATAGAAATCTTAAAATGAAGACCACTCTGTTATATGTGCGTACGTTAAAAACTGGGGGATGTTTTATCTCGTTGAGTTACAAGGTTTTAGATTTTTTTATTTGATCTTGAAGTTTCCCCAAATTTGCTTAATTGGCTTTAAGAAATGGATACCATACAGTTGAAAGCACAATAACTTTTTTGAAAGATTATCTTATCAAGAGGTGATAGCCTAAAGCAATGATACCTGTGTCTTTTTCTATAAAATATGGACCGAAACCAGTTGTCCAGTGTCAAGTCCTCTGCCCTTAGTGCTGTGTCTTGCTTCACTCAGCCTTTGTATCTGAATGAGTACCTACTACATTGTCTCCTTGTGCTGAGTAAATGGCAGTAATATATGCAGGTATTTACACATGAAATGTTTAGTGAACTAACCAAACACCATGCTGATACAAAAGGAGAAATGGGAATTAAAGAAGTTAATGTAAGCTGGCTCAGGGAAAGCCTTCACTAAAAAAGTATGGGGCTTTTTGATTTTGAAGGATGGCTGAAATGTAGATAATGGAAGGGGGAAATGCAATAATGGGAACAGATGAACAAAGAACCAGGGACAGAGATTGGAGTGGTCCCTAGGGGTTAGGAGAGAAGGACAGTAGGGAGATGGACTCGTCTGAAGTGTACAGGTCATATGGAGAGGTGGAGTAAGGGCTCAGAGCCTTGAAAACGAGGAAGAATAGTTAATTCAGATGTGGATATGGTCAATGGTAGAGAACTATAGGTTCTTTGATAAAGATGTAACTTCATTGTAGCATTTTAAGAATATTAATTTGGTAATGTGTTTGCTTGAAATGAAGAAAATGTTCTAGTATGTTATTGCTGGCCAGTGCAAATGAGATGGCCTGGATTAGGACAGTAATAGTATAAGAATGGAGAAGAAATTATGAATTAGAAGCCAGAAAACATGAAATCTAAGAAAAGTCCTTCAGGTTTGTCTAGGTCTCTGGTGATCTTTAAAATGTAACTTTCATAAAGGTACAGATGGAAGCCAGATTCCTAGGATTCATGAGGAAGTGTCAAGGATATGGATACAGAATTTATTGATAACTTACTTAAGACATTTGGTAACTAAGGGAAGGAGAAGAATAAGATGTTTATTAGATGGGTGGTAGGTATTAGAATGCATTGCTTTCAGATAAGGTGGATAAATATTCCAAAGCAAAACATAAAGGGCCAATTGAGAGGAAGACTTGGACAGTGCTAAGGAGAAGGTAGGCCAATCCATTAGGATTACGGATTTTGGTAGTGCTGGGAAGAGAGAAGTTCCTGAGATGAGGTTAGGTTATAGGTTTAGCTTTAGAGAGGAGGGCCTTGTTCTCTGTAAGAACAAGCAAAAAATCTAGCAGAGAGTATGCAAGAGTAGAGAAAATGAGAATAGAGGAAAGGACTCAGATCAGTAATTATTGAATGCGTGGTGTGCGAGAATGGGAGTGAAGAGCAGAGATGGGATTCTTTTTTTTTTTTTTTTTTTTAATTTTTTTTTTTTTTTTTAATTTTTTCCAACGTTTTTATTTATTTTTGGGACAGAGAGAGACAGAGCATGAACGGGGGAGGGGCAGAGAGAGAGGGAGACACAGAATCGGAAACAGGCTCCAGGCTCCGAGCCATTAGCCCAGAGCCATTAGCCCAGAGCCTGACGCGGGGCTCAAACTCACGGACCGCGAGATCGTGACCTGGCTGAAGTCGGACGCTTAACCGACTGCGCCACCCAGGCGCCCCTGGGATTCTGTAAAGAAAGGCGGTCAAATAAATCTGTAAGAATAAGCCTAGAAGTGCATCAAAGAGAAATTCGAGAATTGCTGAGTAAAGATAAGGATCAAATTTAAAACTTGTAGAGTTCAAATAGGTATGGTCTTGTATGTTTCTCTGGTTGTGCACAAAGCATCAAGGATAGACAAAGCAAATATTGAAAGTTTGGTTAAAAGAAGAAGAAAGGGATACAAAGATACTCAAGAAGACAGCATTGAGGGGTGCCTGGCTGGCTCAGTCGGTAGAATGCAACTCTTGACCTCGGTGTCATGAGTTGAAGCCCCACATTGGGCCTACAGCCTACTTAAAGATTGTAGATACGTAGATACATAGATAGATAGATAGATAGATAGATAGATAGATAGATAGATAGATAATAAAAGTTTAAAAAGAAAAGAAGACATCATTGAAACACCTAATCTTGTGGTCAAGAAGAGAAAGAACCATTGGTGTGAGGGTGTTGAAGCGAGTTCAGTGACTTTAGATTTTGGTGAGGATAAAGAACAGGCATAGTGTTGTTAAGGGACTGACAGATTAGGAGACTGTGGTCAGTATGTTGACCATTCAGTATTGAGCAGTGAGTGCAAACCAAGGAAAGGGTGGTAGATAAATGTCTAACATTCCCCCTTTGGAAAGGTGGCTGGCTTTCACAACCCCTGTGATCTCTTATCTACTCACTTTTCTTCCAGTCATTTCTTGAGAGTAAGAATGCAGACTGCATGAGAGAGAACTGAGAAAGCGTGATACCACTTCGTGAATCCTGGGTCAGGTTTTTGTAAGTCAGTGACCCAAAGGAAAACGTCCACAATGGAATAAACGTTTCTTCCTCAGCACAGCAGGGTGTGGAAGCAGAATGTAGGGGAAGGCTTGGGAAGAGCCAGGGATGAGACCGGACAGGTATAGGTGAGCCCAGTGAGTGTGAGGGATAGTAGACCTGTTTCATGCTGTGGAAGATTTAGAGGCAGTGGGTGTGGCATGTGATGAGGCAGAGTTGAAGAGCCCATGTTACAAGTGTAAGCTAGTTTCTCCCAAGTGCAAAACTGAAAAGAACCAGCTTTCCACTTACATAGGGAAAGTTTCTCTTCTTACTTGGTGGTACTGGGTCATTCTGCTTTATATAGCAGATTGGAATTAAGTACTATATTTTTGAAGAGTAGCAAAGAAATTCAGAACTTTATCATAGAAGATTATAAAAGCATTTTGACAGTTTGCCCCTCCAGAGAATATGCTATGTGAATAGATATAAACCTGCAAGTTACTGAACTAATCTACTCTTAAGGTTTGTACACTTAGATGTGACCTTTAGGAAAAATTGCTGAAGATAATAGTGAAATAGGGATGGAGATAGAGATAAATGACATTTTTCCCTCATTTAATTAATAGCAAATACGCCTAGTTTGGAAGCACTCTTAATTTATTGACATTAAAATATTTTTCATTAAGTCGTCACTGGACTTGTTTCATATATGTCGGCTGAAATATCAACTATGACATGTAAAAGTGGTAATACCTGAAAGGGCAAATCATTGCTCAGAAATACTGTTTGTGAAACTGTGCTGATGGATCGAGAAGCCACTGCTGCTTAGATCTTCTTTCTGCCCTGTGATTTGCTGCCACGAGTATTATTCTTAGCAACCATATATCGCTGGATATACCAGGCTTTAATGCCAGTGGAACTCTCTCCAAAGAATTATCCTGAGAGTTCAGAATTCATAAGGGGAATCTGTTCTGTTCCACAGTGTTTTAGAGCATCTACCCTGGGTTCGAGTTCCACAGAAATCTAGTCTGTAACTGCTAGTTACCTAGAACTGAAGACAGGCCCAAGCAATCTAAGCTACTTGAGAATTGAACTGAAGTACCTGGAAGTTCCACGAAACAGCTGGAAATAGCTGTACTGAAAGAACCAGTCCATTCTTTCCAGGTTCCTTCAGACCATACTTCCTAAGGCAGCCATTGACTTTACTTTGTTCTTAGTCCACTTGACATTTTATGATTATTCGAAGGGTTCCTGGAAGCTCTAAGTGACCCAGGAAAGCACCGCGCTTAGAACAGTGGTTTTGCTCCAGCTCGTGTTTGGTACCCAGGCCCACTGTTGTGCTCTTTTAAAAAGCAACACCACAAAAGCTTTTTTTCCCCCCCTCCATAAAATTTATAAAGCCTTTAGAGCACTCAGTACCTTTTTTTGTTATATTGAGGTGAAACTCACATAACATACAATGAACTGCTTTAAAGTGTACAATTCAGTGGTCTAGTACTGTTCTTTATCTCCGTGTTAAAATAGCAAAATAACGCACTCCAGCCGTGAGAATTTTGACCATTCCTTGTGGGGCTGTGTGCATCTCATCTAGTAGACTCGGTGTTTTTACCTTATAGGCCGAAAGGCAAATATTAAACCTTCAAATACTGCATAACTCTTCACAACAGTATTACCTAAGCTGTGGGTAGAACAACTTTCATAGACTGCCCTTTCAAAAGGGGGAAGAAGGCAAGGAGCTGTTAGGTAAAAGAGCTTTAGTGTACATGTTTTCCTGAGTAGGTACAAAGGTTTGAAGCACCTGTCTGAATAGTTTTCAAATGGCAATAATAATCTCTGTGTCTTTGTGACATTTGATTAGTGTTATGTAAGAAAAGGTTTGCTTAGCAAAGGTATACTATAAGCGTAGCTCTCTCTATGGATGTGAGCTTGAAAGTGTGTGTGTGTGTGTGTGTAGGTTTATACTTAGTAATTTTCATTTAAATCCACTTGGTGAATGTAGCAGAGGAAAAAGTCTCAGGCCATTTTTCTGCTACATTTCGTATTTATTCCTGCTATGTTCTGATTAATTCATGTGTTTGGGATAAGTGATGCATGTATAGTCTGTTTCTAAATTTATTTTTAAAGAAATACCCTATTTAAATGCAGTGAGGTTATAGTGTGGGTGCCCATCTCACCTCTGGCCATATTTTATATGAACAAATATTTTCATAGCTTTTTCTAATCAGATTTCACTCTCACTACTAAGCATACCCATCCCATGTTACACTCTTTGGGAGAACCTAAGGAAAGGATAGTAAGAAAACTTTGTATTAGAATAAATTTCAGAGCTTTGAAATCTGTGACATCGTCTTTAACAATCTGCCTTTTAAAGACTAAGTAATAATGATAATAATAAACAAGGCTCAGAAGGATTGTGATTTGCCCATAATCACTTTCTAAAAACAATTTAAAGTTCTCTTAGCCCTCACCATCTGAATTTGCTTTCATACATGTAACTCAAGGAGAAAAAAAACCTCAAGATTCAGAATATATCTCTTCTCTAAACTTTGTTGTGTCTTACAGTTTGATTATTATAGTAGTACTCGCAAGTCAAGGGCTTTCAACTGTGAATGTCAGTGCAAATAATGAAGTCTTTCAAAGTGTCCATCTACTGACGACTGTTATCACAAATCCTGTAAGTTGTGGAAACCTGTGTTAAATGTGACCCAGTGATCTTGGAGTAACTTCAGTGGGGGTGGTGGGGGGGTGCATAACCTTGCAGGTACTCTCAATGTAGACTTAAATTAATTACCAATGTGAGAACTAAAATAAAGGGTAAAACAGAGGTGGAATTAAATTTACCCAGGATTTTCCTGCAGTGCCAAAGAGCATTTAAGGACCAGCATGCATGATCACTAGACTGGTGACATCTCTAATATGACAGAATGAAAAAAAAAAAAAAATCTTACAGTAATGGCACCAAGATGTACTACACTCACACTAAAGCTGTCATCTCAGACTCATCTTGAAGAACTATATGCTACACCATGTAAAATGATAGCATATCTGCTGATGTTTTCAATCAAGGAGGTTGTTGTTTTCAGCATAATGAAACAGAGGGAAAGCTCCACAAGGATTTAAAGATGATAATACCATCACCATCTCCAAGAAGAAATGCAGCAAAGCTGACTGCAATCAACTTTTGTAGCCTAGTGCGGTTTCCTTGTATGGTGAGATCTTATCCCGAGGACTATGCTAACATTTATACTCTGTTACTGGCCTTGCATACTGAAATCGTGTATCTGTGGAGCAGAATATAGTGATCTGGAACTTTACTGGGATGTTTTTAAACATTGTTATTTTATATGTTGGCCCTTGTAAGAAGACTGACACCCTGGAGCTGTTTATTTTTTTTTTTTTATTACATCTATACGTTGAGTATCCAGCTAAAGGTAAAAGAGGCCCAGGGTTATAACTTCATCAAACCAAATAGGAAGTTTTCTTACTGGCCTTCAGCAGAATGTTGGGCTACGTACCATTGTTCCACTTATGTGAAAACATAGGTTTTAATTAAAACTTAAAAATATAGATTACTGGTAGATCTGCCCTAGCAGGCATCCTTCCAACCCCCAGCTTAGGGTAAGCTTTACTACCAGGTATGTTTCCTTTTACTTCCAAGCCATTAATATTCATCACCTAATGTAACTGTGGTCTTTCCCAGACCTGGATAGGTATAACATATCTTGAATTTTAGTGTAGTCAATACTGTTCTGTGTAAACTCCAAAGACCTCACCTATATATTAAATGAGAGTTGATTGGAATGAAGCCTATTACTAAAATAAGCAAAGTCTCATAATTTCCAAATAAATACATCCATTCCTGCAACCTTTATTTCATAACACACTTCCAGGTTTTAATTCTTGACCACCATGAGTCTTCATCCAATACCTTGTGTTCATTTCACTGTCCAGTTTTTTTCTTTCTTTGGCCAAACAAGAAAATCCTCTTTCTCCGTGTAACGTTTCGCAGTTAGAGAGGGAGTTCTCAGCTCGATCTTCATGTGTACTCCCTGTATGATTTCCCCACAGGATCCCTGACAGGCCTCAACTTTCCCTTTTCAAAGGAGAAAGCTGTCTCCCTCTCAGGCTGCTGAGTGTTTATTCAGAGTCTCTGTGATCAGTTACCTCCTAGTTACCTCCCCGGTAACCAGTCTATCACCTTTCAGCTCATTTCCAAACTGGCATTTAGTTTTAAGTGATCATATATCATTTTTCTTTTCTTTCTCTCTTAAAAACAGCACATTTGAACAGAAAGCATAGTCTGAGTTTTGGAATAGACTAACAACCATTGTACTGTTAAATGTTGAATTGATAGAAGATTTTTGATGTTGTAAGACCATATTATCCACTTTCCCCAACTTCTGAGTGATCCTAGCTCTTTTAAAAATCATTTAATACTTCTAGACTTTATGACTACGATTCCGTGTTTTACAAATATGTGTAATTTTTAATTAAATTTTTTTCCACTGAGATGTTAGTTCTAGTTCAGTATAAGGTTTCAGGATATGGTGAAATAAGAATTGTTTCTGATTTGAATTTGAGACTGTATTCATCTGATCTTCTTTGCTTCCTGCCTTCTTCACAGTAGGGCTCAACATTGAGAATTGGTTTCTCAAGACCATCTTTCGCAATCTTTTTCAAATCCAACTAGAATAAATCATAGCTAAGGATGAGCACTTAAATAAGTGTATATTTTAAATGATTTTTAAACTAAGGCCCCTTAGTGGACTGGTGGTGAGCATTTGAGTCATTTAATTCATCATGGTGTTTTGAATTGTTAATCTCTACAGGAGTATTATCTTTTGTAGATCCGGAAAGGATGTGTTCTTATTAAGACTAATTCTTTTTAAATTGAGACATCATTTGAGAATTGGAAACACAGAAGTTTTTAGTTTTCCCTAGTATGTGAATAAGTGGTAAAGAGGAGGAAACAGCAAAATAGTCTTCTTTTTTTTAATTAGACATTTCGTATAGCTAAAATCGCTAAATTTTAAAATATACATGCTTGGTTTGGAAATCAAACATTTATTTGTAAAAGAGTCCCAAACTTTAACAAACATCTCTTTGCTTGTAAATAGTACAATGAGGAAGAACTCTTAAGGATGTGTGCTTGCTTGATCTGTTGGGTTGGAAATGTTTATCACCATAATCATCACCATGACTATACCCATATCTGTTTCATTTAGTTTTAGTATAAACTAATGAGAAAGCTATTTCATTTCCTGAATTTTTTTTCCTGGAAATTAAAAAATAAAGTAAATTATTGTTTTAATGCCTGAAATGATACTTTCTAATCGAAGCATGAAGTCATAGCTGGGTTATGAAGAATTTGTCAATTAAAATCATGTTTCAGAAAATGGATAATTTTAGTCTTTTTTGGGAATTTTTCTGACTTTGATTTAAATCCATAAGATAGGAGCCGTCTTTCAGAAAGAGATGAGACTGATCTTCATTGTCAAAATAAAAGTAAGCTGTGTAATTAAATGGACAAAAAACTGGGTTTGGTGTTTTTAATAACTTTTAGAAAATTTAGAAATCTTTTAATTTAGAAAATTATGAATATAAGAGATCTTAGAAATTTCAGTAGACACATAACCATATGGGGATTGCCTGCATAATAGGTAGCAAAATACTTTGGTTATGAATGCAAACTGAAGAGGAACTCCTACACCCATAAAAATGTGTTATTGGCGCTGAACAATCAAAAGCTATCACTGACTTTGTTCAGAATGGTCAACCTCTAGTGGACCACAAAAGAAAACAAACAAGCAAACAAACAAGCAGAACAGCATCACTTTTAGGAAAGAAAATGATACAGAGTAGACATTCAGAAAATGTTGAATGAAAGCTAATGGTTGAGAGAGTGATATTGGTGTCTGATGACTTCTAGAGGCCTGCAAAACCTGGGTGTGCTTTGTGTTACATGGGGACTTTTAGAAGATTAACTCAGATTCAACTGCACATGAGTTACAACTTACCTCTTGGTTGTGCTGTGCTCTTCTTCAGTGTTGATTTCCCTCACCACTCCACGATCAGACCTCTCCTTCTGTCTTCTTTATCTCGGAACCGTCGTCTTTGTCTTTCAACTCTGGAAACCTCAGCTCCTGACATTTACTTGTTTCCTCTCTACCACTCCCCCAAAACACACTCTCACAGTTTTTTAAATGCCACCTAATAACCTAATAACTTTCCTTACTTCCAATTTTTCATTTGTGAAATGTGTCTCTGTGTGTGTGTGTGTGTGTGTGTGTGTGTGTGTGTGTGTGTGTGTATAAGTTGTACATCTTCCCCCTTACAACAGGCACATATACACAATTCAGAATGTCTCTACAAAATATTTTTTTCCCCCCAGAACTCTTCATGAGTAAATGATGAGCCGTTTGGGGAGCTCAATACTTTCTTAAATAGAGAGCTCTTTTAAGGGCAACCTCTGACACGTATTTTGACTGGACAATGAATGCCTTTCTTAAAAAACATAAAGCTCACACTTCAATAATCCAGATGTGATCAGATAACAGATCTATTTTTATCATTAAAACTACTTTTGTTACCCATATTTACATAATCCTTAACAGTTTACAAAGTCCTTTATAAAAATACTCTGTGGAGTGGGTATTACCTCCCTTTTGTAAATGAAGAAACTGAGGTTCAGAGTGGTTATCACTTGCAATTTGCCTGTCATATAATTGCTAATTTAGACATTGTACATCTATTTACATGGTCTTAATGTTACCATTTTAGAAAATCCATTACCCATTTGTCATATCAAATATGAGCCTATTGAGTAAAACCACTAGATCCTTTTTTCATACGTATGACTCGTTAGAGCTCTTTCATCCTGTACTTTCCTAATGCATTTGTAAAAATCTGGACATACAGACCTATTAAATTTTGTGTTTAGATTTGGTGTAGTTAGAGTATACTCTTTGTGTATCACCATCTTACAGGTTTGTCTAATGAAGGAACTATGACTGTAAAGAGATAAATGTTATTGGTAACATTATTAATAACATTTGTGTGAAGAATTTGATGATTTTTAATTGAATAGTTGTTTTATTACTGATTCTGCCATCTCTAGAATTTGCTTTCATTTGCATATTTAAATTAACTTTGTAGGTTTTGGTGAGCATGAAAAAAAGCATGGAATCAAAGATAAGGGAAGCAGTATCACAGAAACATTATTTTTAAAAAATTCTATTCAAATTCCAGTTAACATACAATGTAATAATAGTTTCAGGTATACAGTATAGTGATTCAACAATCCATACATACATTTCCATATGTCACCCAGTGCTTATTCCAAGTTCAGTCCCTAATCCCCATCACCTATTTAACAGCCCCCCCCCCCGCCCCCACCTCTTTTCTGGTAACTGTCATTTTGTTCTCTATAGTTAAGAGTCTGTCTGTTTTCTTGGTTTGTCTCTCTTTTCTCTTTTTTTCCCTTTGTTCTTTTGTTTCTTAAATTCCACACATGAGTGAAATCATATGGTATTTGTCTTTCTCTAAGTCGCTTAGATTAATATTCTCAAGCTGCATCCATGTCTTTGCAAATGCCAAGATTTCATCCAGCCATGTCTTTGCAAATGCCAAGATATCATTCTTTTTTTATGGCTGGGTATTGTTCCATTGTGTGTGTGTGTGTGTGTGTGTGTGTACACGTGTACACAAACACACCACAACTTCTTCATCAATCTGTGGACACTGGGTTGGTTCCACATCTTGGCTATTGTATATAATGCTGCTATAAACATTGAGGTGCATGTGTCCCTTTGAATTAGTATTTTTGTATTCTTGGGGTAAATACCTAGCAGTGCAATCGCTGGATCATAAGGTACTTCTCTTTTTAAATTTCTCAGGAACCTCAATAATGTTTTACTCCGTAACAGTGGCTACACCAGTTTGCATTCCCACCAACAGTGCAAAAGGGTTCCCCTTTCTCCACATCCTCGCCAACACCTGTTTTTTCTTGTGTTTTTTATTTTAGCCATCCTGACAAGTGTGAGATGATATCTCATTGTAGTTTTGATTTTTGCATTTCCCTGATGATGAGTCATGTTGAGCATCTTTTCATGTGTCTGTTGGCCATTTGTATGTCTTCTTTGGAAAAATGTCTGTTGATGTTTTCTGCCCATTTTTTAATTGGATTATTTGTTTTGTATGTGTTGAGTTTTATAAGTTCCTTATATATTTTAGATACTAACCCTTTATCAGATAGATATGTCATTTGCAAATATCTTCTCTCATTCCTTTTAGTTTTTTAGTTTTGTCGATTATTTCCTTCACTATGCAGAAGCTTTTTATTTTGATGTAGTTCCAATAGTTTATTTTTGCTTTTTTTCCCCTTGCTCAGGAGACATCCCCAGAAAGAAGTTGCTATAGCTGATGTCAAAAAAGCTATTACTGCCTGTGTTCTCTCCTAGGATTTGTATGGTTTTAGGTCTCACAGTCTTTAATCCATTTTGAACTTGTTTTTGTTTTGGTGTAAGAAAGTGGTCCAGTTTCATTCTTTTGCATGTTGCTGTCCAGTTTTCCCAACACCATTTGTTGAAGAGACCATCTTTTTCCCGTTGGATATTGTTTCAGTTTTGTCAAAGATTATTTGGCCATATAATTGTGGGTCCATTTCTGGGTTTTCTGTTCTGTTCCACTGGTCCATGTGTCTATTTTGTGCTAGTACCATACTGTTTTGATTACTACAGCTTTGTATTATAACTTGGAAGTCCAGTATTGTGATGCCTCCAGCTTTGTTTTTTTCAAGATTGCTTTGGCTATTTTAGGTCTTTTGTGGTTTCATAAAAATGTTTGTTTGTTCTGGCTCTGTGAAAAATGCTGATGGTATTTTGATAGGGATTGCATTGAATGCTTTGGGTGGTATACTTTAACAATATTTGTTCTTCCAGTACATGAGCATGGAATGTCTTTCCATTTCTTTGTGTCATCTTTATTTTCTTTGGTCAGCATTTTATAGTTTTCAGAGTACAGATCTTTCACCTTTTTGGTTAGGTTTATTCCTAGGTATCTTAACTGGTTTTGATGCAACTGTCAATGGAATAGCATCACAGAAACTTTTAGGCTGACACACAGTAGATTCTGTGAAAAGTCATCTAAACACTGCTGTTTCCCAGTGCTACACTTCACATCTTGTCGCAAAAGATTACCATCAGAAGACTTACCAGCAACTGCTAAATTCAAGATACATAATACTTAGGATATCCTAGAAAGCCCATCCAGAGAATAAATTATTTTGATATGATTGGATCTTTCTGGAAATGCATTTTGGCTCTCATCACTTTATTCCATTTGTTTTATGGAATTGATGTGTCAGTGGGACGGAGATACGGCTGGCCTTAAAGTCTTGAGTTTGGGCAGGCAGTAGAAGAAAGAGAACATGGGACAAAGAAGGAGGACATTTCCAGTGGAAAACAATTGTCAGGAGAAGCTGCCTCCACGACTACCTGTTCTGCTTCAAAATTAAAGTTTAACTTCCTGAGTATTTCAGTTGGAAGGGACCTAAGGTTCTAGCCAAAATGCTACATATTATTTTCCATGGAAAATGTCCCAAATGCAAGCTATAGAGGAGCAGTGCTTGTTAAACTGTTGATTTCTAAAGAAATCATCCAGCTCCTAATCTGTTTCAGAATTTTCCCAAGAACTAATTATAAGCATGTAGCTTCTAGAATCTGCCGTCTTCTCCTTTTCAGGCACTTAACAGTGGTTTTGTGATCACATCTGTGAGGATTAATTCCCTGGAATAGAATTCATTTTGCACCTAAAGATTTTAAACTCATTTAAATTGAGTGAATGTGTTTTTGTTTTTTGTTTTTTGTTTTTCTACTGTCTTTGCATCTTTACTAACTTACAGTTCTCTTCACGTTGCTTAATCTGTCCTTTCTGGTTTGAGGATTGTGCTCTTTTTGTAAAGAAGATAGAAAAGAAGCAAAATAAGCTGGGACTGCATAGCTCTGCCTTCTCTTGGGGCTTAGCGTTGTGACATCAGGCTGAGCAGTGGCTTTTCCTACTTTTCTCCTGTTCCAAACTTAGCTTTTTCTTGCCTTCAGCATTTTCAACAAGCTTCAGATCATTACATATTCTGATTTTAGTCCTCAAGGATTATGACACTCTTATATACAGGTAGGTTTTTTACCTCCATCCATCTTTTCTAAGCTTTATTTTCAAATCTAATACCATGTGATTCTCCCAGTGCAACAGCTGGTTCCTTTAGATTTCTCTTCAATTTCTTTCCCTTATTAGAATCATTTATTCTTGTATAATCAGAAAGTCATATTTTGGCATCTTCTGTGGCCTGTGAATCACTGCCTCCTATAACCATGGGACCACCCTGAGCCATCCTTTTTTTTTTTTTTTTTTAATACCTTTTTTGGAAAGCTGTCTTCTCCAAAAACCTGGAAGCAAATGTTCAGGGCTCTTCTATTAGGAAACATTAAATACCTGTTGAGGTCCAGGTTCAGGAACTGTTCACTATATGCAAAGAGGGTTAAATCAAGCCCCCTTTCCTGGAGGAGCTCGTAGTGAATTAGAAGAAAGCCAGTACATAAACAAGTAATTGCAATGTACTGTGGTGATCGCAGAAATAGCCAGGATGCCTGCCATCCAGGAACTCAAATCTAGTTATTCTCTTTTCTTGTTGCTGTAAATCCTAAAATTACATCACAGACTCTTAGGCTTGTGTTACGTGCACAATAGCCAACTGGTTCTTTGATGGTCAGGAAGTCAGTTTTACTAGGATTATTTTCTTCTAGCAGATTCAGATCTCGGACGTGTTAGGGTAGTTTACACACCCCCATGTCTGTATAGTTTTGTCATTTGTCTTGGCGAAACCATATTCTGATGATCACTATACCCTCTCCTGGATGATAAGCCCTCTCGATCATCCTTGGGTCTCTTCACTGTGCTTCGTTCTTGGTGCTCAGTTTTGTGTTCACTTGACTGCTTTTCTTTACGCTTCCAATTTTCAGATTTTATAGATTTCTTATACTTGATTTCTGTCCCTCCCCATCCCTTAGCCCTGTTGCTTGTATGTCCTAGTTCATGTTCCATCTAATCCAGGCTGTAATGCTTCCAAGAATGTATTTATCTTTTGCATTAATTTTTAAGTGTATTTTTTTCTCATTCTCTATATAGCTTTCTATATAGAAATCTTTCCGTAAGTATTTTTCCATTTTTTACAAACAGATTCTTCTCCCTTCGATCCTTCCTAAGACAAACATCTGGATTTTTTTTGGTTCTCTTTAAATCATCCGATTCTCCCCTAAAACAGAGTTTCAGAACATTCTAGTAGAGAAAAAGTTACATACACATTGTGTAAAACACATCTACTTGTAGTTCGAAATGCTTCTACTGTATTTAGATCAGCTGCTCCTGCTACTCTCTGTTCTGTATGAATGCCCAGTCCTCTTCACTAGCAGCTTCTGTTGCCCTGACCTTTTCGGCTCACCACCGTTTATCCTGCACTCAGAATGGCACAATAGTCCATTTTCTTCTTTATGCCCACAGGACTTTGTTCATACCAGAAGAGCATTTATTGTCATCCGAGCAACCCTTATTTAATCTTGGTGCATTGGATTTTAAAAAATGCACATGCCAGTGCACACACATCTCAAGCACTATTGAAAACATGTCATCATAGTGGCTCCTTTCCCTCAGTTTACATGCACAGAAGCCTTTTGGCCCCCCAAACCTAGCTGATTCCTGCTTTCAGAAAGATTTGCATCTATTTGGAGAGAATGATTTGATTCATAGCATTCTACAGATAGGAATTAAACAAGCTTTCTAGGGGAAAGTGATTTTTCAGCTCTTCTCAAGTTCGGTCTTTGATTCAGCAGATATCTTGAAGCACATCAGGTTTCTAAGACACTGAGCAACGTGATGAAGCGTGTATAAAATGTGCCCTTACGGGCCCTGCCGTAGACTTGAGAGGTGTGAGTACACGTAAGGGTGAACAGCAGCCACATTGGTGTCACAGCACAGTTTGCTGCCCAGTGAGTGTGATCCAGCCCGCGAGTGCTGTTCTCGAATGGTCTGAGCGGAAGAGAAAAGACTTAAACTTTTGGAAGATTGAGTAAAAATTAATTGAAGAGATCGGGAAAGCATTCTAGACCAGGAGAAAGGCACAAAGTAAAAGCAGAGCCCGGGAAGCCCAGGCCATCTTTAGCTGGCCCTCTCCTGTGTGTGTTATTTCTGCTTCCTTCTATTAGTAGTAATAAATTTTGGTTTTTGTATTATTACTTTTTTCAGTTTCTTCTGCCCTCAAGTTTTTTTCTTTTGAGTTCTTAGAATTTTTTCACTTAGTTCAATCTCTACCTTCAAATCTATTAAATCCTTTAGTTTTTTGTGCCCCAGAAAATCCACTCTGCAGTACTGGTCTGCCTTGCTTTATAATAAGCATAATCCTAGAAATTTGAGTGGCAGTTCTTTTTGTTTAAGTAGAATAGTATTTTTTCATAAACCTGAAAGAATTTATTCACAAAATAGTCATTTTCCCTGCAAATCTTAGTTAATAAATTGAAATGATTTCTGTGGCTCACCTAAAAAGTACAGCATGCCGATATGATAAAGCTCTCTTTCATGTTCTGGGAGGAGAAATTTTGTAGGCTCTTTAAAGTTTGGTTTAACACATAGGGCAAGCATAAGTCATTTATATTTGAGTTGCTTAGAGATATGTCGAAGCTGGAGAAAGTTTTAGGCTTTCTTAAAATCATGTACTGATGGAGACGCATTCCAAAACTGACGGGAAATAATATATGTAACAGGGTGAGGTGGGAGGGCTATAGAGAGGGGTAGAGTGCCTGAGACGGAGTGACTGTGTGTGTCCTTCTAAAAATGCATGAACATTTGAGAATCCAACTGGCAAGGAGTAACCACAGTGGGAACTGGATTTCAAATGTACAATCGCTTGTACCAAGAAAACTTTGTTTCACTAAGTAACCTAGCCACTGGAGGGAGCCTTTGACTTTAAACTATAGCGGACAGCAGTAAAAGAAAGGAAGATAAAAGCTTTTAGGAAAACAAGATCAGGTTGCCAATTGAGGCTTTGAGGAGTAACCAAAAGCTTTAAATAAAGCTAAAAAACTGAAGAGCAAAATAAACTGATGGGCATATCTGGGACTCTCAATGACTATTGCCCAGTTGGGGTGGGTTTGACCACTGATAGAAATTTAACTTGAAATTCAAGAGGTCTCTCGCCCTAGGGGTTGCAGGTAAGAATGGAGTAGCCTAAGGCCAAATATGCGGAGAGGCAGGCCTCCAAGAGGAGACAGAAAATCCTGACCTGGTGGTCCAGATTGTAGTAGAGGAAACAAATACTTGGGATGGCCTTTTGTTTTCAGGTTCCCTTGTGTGTTTTATCTCCTCATGTTGTCATTAGACACAGATCTTCTGTCTTCATGCTTAGCAGCAGGTACTGGTTTTCAAATGCAATCTTACATGGCACCCTAATATGTGAGATAGATAAAAGCAAGATGGGGAGATGGGGGGAGGACAGGTCGTCCTGGTCCCCTGTCCCCTCGACTTTCTCCACAGGGGCTCCTGAGATGGTTTTGCAGGCCGAAACCAATTTGGAAACCAGTCTTCGGGGTGAAGATTTTATGCAAACTTGAAAAACTCATTAGCTTGCCACCAGTGACAACTTACAAAGAGCAGATTTGCCCACAGTTTTGCTATCTGTAGCAAAGTTTTCAATTCATAATGATGAACACATTGCAGTGAAACTGAGGAACAGAAAGGAAAGAAACCCACTCAGCCACTATAATGCTGGGTGTTCTTGCCTAAGCTGTTAATCTTTTCCTGCTTTATGATTTTCTGTGAAAGATCTGATGTCAGAATACAGCTTAGTTTTATTTCATAATATGCTCGACCCTCAAATAACACAGGGGTTAGAGGCACTGACCGCCCCCGTGCAGTTGAAAATCTGTGTATAACTTCAGACTCCCCCTCCCCAGACTCAGCTATTAATAGCCTCCTGTTGACCAGAAGCTTTACCAATAACACAGTCGATTAACACATATCTTGTTTGTTATATGTATTATCTATTGCTTTCTTACAGTAAAGCAAGCTAGAGAAAATAAAATGTTATTAAGGAAATCCTAAGGAAGAGAAAATATATTTAATAGTGCTCTACTGAAAAAAAGTCCACATGTAAGTGAACCCGTGTGGGGTCAGGGTCAACCATGTAGCCATTGCTTATAAAACATGTCTCTTCTGTACATCCTAGTTAATGGTTGGACTAGTCTGGAGTTATGTAAAAATACCAAAGATGCTTTCGACCTGTTGTGGATGTTTCAGGCTCGGGGTGTCTATGTAGTAACAAAAACAGCTCCACACGTGCATGACTGCCCTTGTTCTTTCCCCCTAGACATTTCCATAAGTGTGCCTCACTGGCCTCTCTTTTTACTGAACTTGAGAGCATTTAATGGTCACGTACAACCCTGTGACATTTCTTCTGTTGCTCTTCCGGTGATGTTGAACTTTTCCCGTATTTGCATTGTCTCACTGTCTAGACTTTAAACTCCTTGAGAACAAGAGACAAGAGTTTTAAGTTGTTTGTTCTCCTTGCATACCGTACGCCGTCAGTAAATAGTTGCTTTGACTTCCGTCTTGGCAGTCTTAACACATACATGTTATAATCTTTGTTGTTGCCCCAAACTGGATTTGTCAACTTGCTTCGTGTGCTGTGATCAACTTGTTAGGGACTGGGTGTTAGGTAATCAGCAAGCTGGCTGAATTTTAAACATAATTTCTTCTTTCTGGTGTTCTGATCCACGGAAACAGTATACTGATACTCCTCACATCATGGCATATGAGAATGTAGTATGTGGCATCTTGAAGGTACTTTAAATTGTGTGTCTTTGAGTTCTATACTGAAAAATAAAACTACTGCAAACAATTTGAACTGCTTTCCTGCCCTCAAATTATTTAGTCCTGTAAATAGTGTTTTGTTGTACGTATTTGAAAATTATAATTAGTTTTTTTAATATTATAAAACATTTAAATGTTGTCAGCCATCCTTTAAAAATGTACGATTCTTCCCGGAGTAAATACTACCACTAATTAAATACAAGTCAGATAGTATCATTTCTAATATAAAATATGTTCACTAACTTGATTTTCATTGTACTTTCCTTGTGGAAAGTTTAAGGTACTTTCCCGTATCTCAACCTTGCAGTGTTTTGGTGAGAAGGCTTATCAGCTCAGTCGACTGACTACACAGTCCCTCTGTGGAGATGCTGGGTGTTATCCCTACATTCTCGGAGGAGACTGTTTGCACAGAGCCCGTTTCTGGCAAGTGAGGAGTCCTCTGCCTTGTCTTTTTGGAAAGTTTACTGTCTATTCAGTATTGAGTACTAATAAAAAATAGTTGTTAGGCAAGTAATAGATGGGCTTCAGATTGCTTTCCCTTCTCTCATTTTGTCCCTACAAGAAACTAGGGCAGATATTATTCCTACTTACGAAATAGAGTCCTGGGATATTAAGATACTTATATGCCCAAGGTTGTATTAATTACCATGTAGAGCTGATAAATACAATCAGTCCATCTGTAGTCTTCAGCCCAGTATTGTTTTCCATTAGATCTACTGAGTTGTACATACTAAATTGCACCCCAGTGTGAAGTCCTATATCAATAAACAGAAATGAAGTTGCATCAAGTTGAGTCCACTGGTCAAAGTTCTGGTACTATTTTAAAGGGAAACATGTATTGAGTGGGATTTTTTCAGAGCCCTAGAAACTAAGGAACCAACTTCCTTTGTGTCATTGGTTCTCAACCAGGGACCATTTTGTTCCCCTAGGAGTCATTTGGCAATATTTGGAGATACTTTTTGTTGGCAGAACTGGGATGTATGGGCTCCTAGCATCTGGTGGGTAGAGGCCAGAGATGCTGCTATACATCCTGTAATGCATAGAACGACCCCGCTTAACAATTATGTAGTCCAAAATGTCTGTGGTGTTGAGGTGAATAACCCCTGCTATTGTATATTGCAAAGAATGGATTACCAGAGGCCCTTGTTGCCAGAACCAATTGGAGTCCAAGGCAGGGAGGGAGCGGGTTGGGGAAGGAGGTGATTTCAAGTATGGCTGGACTGAGAGAGCTATTTTGATGAAGTTAGGCTTTAGTTAGTTTCCCGTCCCTTGCCTGTTCTTTATGCCAACACTTGGCATAGCAACAGGGGAGAAAGCTGAAGAATATTTCTCTTCTAAGCTACTTGGGAGTCAGTGGTCCCATTCCAAGAGCTAAAGATGTCAGTCCGCTTCCCTGTGACACTTTGCAGCTTCACTGTGAACCAGTCGTGCATGCTGTCCAGGTCCTGAGATGCCTAGATACATGACTTTGTTTTTTGGCAAGATTGTAAGAATTATAAACTAGCTTATTTATTTCTCATGGTATCTTATAATCATAGTTCACCTGGGATGATATGAGTTTCTCACTGTTTCTATATCAGGTGGCAAATGTGAGTTTCTTTGGCCAACAGAGAGTTGACCCTTAAACATGTTACTTGGGGTTAGGGGCACCAACCCCCTGCATGGTTAAAAATCCACGTGTAACTTTTGACTCCCCAAAACTTTACTAATAGCCTGCTGTTTACCAGGATGCTTTACCAATAACATAAACAGACAACACATATTTTGTATGTTATATGTATTATATACCGTATTCTTATAATAAACTAAGCTAAAGAAAATGTTATTAAGAAAATCCTAAGGAAAAGAAAAATACATTTATAGGACTGTACTGTATTTATCCGAAAAAAGAATTGCGTGTAAGTGGACCCATGCAGCTCAAATCTGTGTTGTTCAAGGGTCCGCTGTACTCTTGCCTGATTTCATTAGTCTAAAATCAGGGAAACATGTTTTTTAAAGTAGACTTTATTTTTTGGAGCATTTTAAGTTTACAGCAAAACTGAATGGAAAATGCAAAGTTCCTGTGGGTCCCCTGCCCGTGAACAAATGTCTTTTGACTGGATTGCAATACTAATTTTCAAATAAACTTTATATAAATGCAGATATTATTCTGTTAATGCCAAGTTAGGGGTTCCTTGGTTCCACTTCTCACTAAATCTAAAGCAAAAGTAAGGAGAAAATTGGTATTAACTGAGTCATGGGTATTTTCTTTTTCTCTATTCAGTGGGAAAGAGGGTCTCAAATCATCTCTGCAGTCTTCTTAATTGACTTTAGCTACCTAGGTCAAGAGCATTAGTCTTCCTCGGAATTTTTCCACGTGGTTATACATCATCTTTTTATATCAGGGGGATTTTATTTCCCTCCTAGGAAGCTTTCCTTGTTTAGAGTTCCGTTTCTGGTTAATTGAAAACCATTTTCAGTTATTCCGTCTGACGATTTGATCACTTTAAAGGTTAGAATGTGCCATAGTCAGCAAACCTTCCTGTACTGGAGAGTATTTTAGAACTTTGTTGCTTTGTTACTGTGAATTGCCTCATGCAGTTGGGAGTCAGGGTGAAAATGACTATTGCATTGTTGATTAGAAATCCCTCCCACCCCCAGCCTAGCTGCAAAGTCTACTCTGTTTATTCAGCCAAAATATTTCTCTATCCTGCTACTCATGGCCAGTGGATATATTATATCCACTTATTGCTGTGTTTTCGATTGTGCCTTTTTTAAGTCATGGGTCTTATAGATCCATTAAAAAAGGCAATTAATAGTCTATACGGTGTAGATCAAGAGAGAGAGAGAGAGCTTGGTGTTATTAAGAAAAAACAACTCGGGGTCTGGGTTCAAGTCTTTATTAGTTATGTGACGTTGAGCAAATTATTCTGGAGTGTGTTCATCTGTTAAATGGAGATTATTGTCCCCGTTCCGCCTACCTCACAACACGAGGGCCAAACGAAACAATAAATAAGTGTGAGAGAGCCTTGTAAATTGTACAGCTCGGTGCACGTGTAAAGATGCAAACAGGAGGCGCCTTAGGAAACTGCCTTGATTGTGAAATGAAAGTAGGTTTGAAGAATTTCTTTTCCCTTGTCTTGACTTGTCTGAATGGCATAAATTGCCTTTTCTTCATCTTAGTAATTCAGGGATGACTTTTGTTGGGTTTGGTTGTAGTTTGTTTTTTTTTTTCTTTGTATGAATAAGGCCAGTAGGGTTAAATGCTTCACTTGCTGAAACATGATACATAGAACAGTAAATTGGTGCAAAGCAAAAGTATAAAAAGACAATTCTACATTCACCAAATAGCACAGACCACCTGCTAGAATCTCATCATCATCAGTGGAGATTGCTTACCAATTCTCTGCTCTTCTCAAAAACCTCAGTTGGTGGTTTGACCTACATTCCTGTTTTCAATTAAACCATTACCCTACCACCTACACTTCACCCATTCCCCTCCAACCGATGAGTTACCGTATGTGGATTCTGGATGGTCGTAGATCAAGTTTAGTTACGACTTATCAAAAGCCTTTTTACATTGATGTGTCTTGTCAAGGATGACACTATTCATAAGTAGAACCAGAGAACTGACTGTAGGACTCCAGGACTTGAGTTTTAAATGATCGGTAGAGCTGTTGGAATAGGGCAGGCAGGCTGTGCTGGAAATTATCCCATCTGAAAGGTAGCTTAGCCCCTGCCTACTCGGCCTTTATGACTAATGGAAAAATGCTCTTTTCAAATTCAAAAGCCTATTCATTACTGCCTTTCTCCTCTGAAATGCATTACCAGTTTTATCATCAGGAAGAACTTAATTATTTTTCCTTTTCTATTGGCTTATGTTTATTCTTCATAAAAATGACTTTTCTTCCACTTAACGGGCTCAGAAATAAGCTCCTATATTGAACTTTGCAGGCTTGATAGCATAAATCAGCTCAGCTGGCCAAATGCCTCACTACCTGAAACTTCATAAAGTGGCTGAAACTAAATTGTGCTCTGGAGCATTGAGTCTTTAAACCGGCTTAGTGATTTACAAACGCAAAATGGTGAAGAGCCTCTAAAAAGGACAAGACGCTCCCTCTCCTGATCCTTGAGCAAGTTCTTCCTCACTTATTTCAGGGGCTCTGAGCTCACGAGAGAAATCCTAACCCAAGTTTATCTTGCTAGGAAAATCCATCTTAAATGCTCAGTAAAGAAAGAATAATTCTTCTCCCGCTTAACCACGAAAGAACAACATCTGTTTCTAACGTCAGCTTTTTATTTTTTTTTTTTTATCTTTCATTTTTTTGTTGGTAAATCTCCCAGACAACAGCAGTTCTGTAGAGAGTTTAAATATGAAGGAATGGCAGGACGGGCTAAGGGCACTTCTACCCAACATTAACATCAACTTTGGTGGACTGCCCAATTCTTCCTCCCCCTCCAACGCCAACCACACTGCACCAACGTCCAACCCCGCCACCACCGACAGCCTGAGTTGGGACAGCCCTGGCAGCTGGACAGACCCAGCCATCATCACAGGTAACTTTCTCGCTCCTTCGGCTCCACTGACTGCCATCCATTTGGTTTTTAGCACAGATTAAACGCAGACAGAGGTCTCTTCAACATCGGCTTCTTTCCACAAAGCCACACACGTGGGGTGGCCTGTGTCGTTCTCTGGGGTCCTGCAGTCTCGGTTAGCTGTGTTGGCCTCGTTGTATCAGAAGGCATTTGGTGCCTCGGTTGCTTCTCTGGGTGTAAGTGGTGCTAACGTCTGGCAGCACGTGCGCATGTTTCAAGTCTCAAAGAACAGAAGTGTCTGACTTACCCTTTGAAAGGAACATACTCCACTTTTGAAAATAAAGCTCTCTATTATAAGGCTATCTTGTTTACGTACCCCTGTTAGAGAAGGCGAAGCGCGATTGGGAGATGATGGCATACAATTCTGGGGGCTACTTTCCGCAGCTCTGCCTCTGTGACAGTGGGGGACGATGTCTGTGCCGCTGAAGGAGAGGCATGGGTGTCTCTAGCAATGAATCATGGTCCTTGTGGGCGGAGGATTCAAAAGACCATAAGATTAAAAAGGTCTCCTCCGGAAGGAGTTTAAGATTTGTAAGTTTTGTTTCTTTTTGGATAAACTAATCACCTGAGACATTGTTTGTTTGTTTGTTTGTTTGTTCGATGGGTTTCTTACTCCTGTTTCACAAACTCACCATTTCCCCCCTTGTTTTTCTGTTCTCTCCTTAGGTATTCCAGCAACTTCAGGAAACAGTTTAGACTCTCTTCAAGATGACAATCCTCCACACTGGCTAAAATCCCTTCAGGCCCTCACAGAGATGGACGGCCCCAGTGCTGCTCCGTCGCAGACCCACCACAGCGCCCCCTTCAGCACACAGATCCCTCTGCACAGAGCCAGTTGGAACCCCTACCCTCCTCCTTCAAACCCTTCCAGCTTCCACTCCCCACCCCCAGGCTTTCAGACAGCCTTCAGACCCCCCAGCAAAACCCCCACAGATTTACTACAGAGTTCAACACTGGACCGCCATTAGGGAAAGAGGAGAAACCATTAGAAAACGCAGGATTTGTCCCGCCCTGTTTTCTCCCTCTCGGCCCACACCCACAGCTCCCTTCTCATTCTTACGTTCTGAAGAATCCAGTTCCCGATCAACTTTTTTTTTTCTCCTCACCCCCAGATTCAATGCGATCACAGGGTCATTACCATCTCTTTTTTTTTAATTGTAAAAGTTTCTGTTGATCCAGCATTTGAGTGACACTGTTGAATGTTTCCTAAAAATGCCTTTTTAAGGAGGGACAAAAAAAAAAAAAAGAAATCAAAGGGCAGTCTCAATACTTAGAAAATTACTGTTTGTCTGTTGCGCATAATAATGACATAATCTGCTTAGCAGAAAATGACGATTAATCTTTAGGAAAGGTCAAGTAAATGCATTATCAACTGCAAAAGTTTTGAAAACCAGGTTAATTGAAATGAGATTGCTAAGTGCATGGGGGAAAGCAGTGGTCCTGACATCCATCTTGTATTCAGCTTATCACTATTGCAGGGAAAATGCTTTTAATTTAATTTAATTTTTAATTCTTCCGGCAAGTTGATGGAGAGGACTTGATTGTGTCGTTAAGCAAAAGAATTTATTGGAAGTTGATGGAAAGACAAATTGATCTGTAGCAGTAACTGGCCTATTGCTAAAGAGTTGATAAGGAGGGGAGAAGTGATTTTTTTTTTTTTAAAGGAGAAAAAAATTTTTGGCTTTAGATTTAAAGTAAATTCAAATGTTTTAAAGAAAAAAAGTATTCACAGATTTAATACCTATGCATAACATAAGAGCTGAAATATAAGTGATTTCTTCGGTCTTTCTCCTCTGTCAGAATCTTTTTTTCTTTTCCCTTAAAATTCGCCTGACTGGGGCACTCTGAGATAGCACTGCTCTGGGGCCATCTGATCACCATCAGGAGCAAATCTCTGACCTCCTTGCCTGCAGCTTTTACTTAACCCTGTAGTTTCTGGACGTTTGTGCAGTATTGAAAAGACAGGAGAAAAGAAAACAGAAACCTGGTTATAACCTGACGCTAAAACTAAAAACAAGGAAATGTACCTCTTTCTTCAGAATTAAAACTAAAATCTTAAATAAAACAGAAAACTTGATGATGACCCTTGGGTTGTTCTTGTTTTTGTTTTTCCATTTTCTTATACGTGAGCTTGAGACATTTTGCAATAGCAGTCGTCAGATGTTTTCGTTGCTCTCCCGTCGTCAATAATAGGAAAAATGGTACAGAAGAAGAGATTAGAAAAAGAATTCATCTTACCGTCGGTCTTTGCCATCTTTGAACATCAGCCCGTCTTGTCCTCAAGACTTCCTCTCCTGGTGGCTTTCGGTAGAAGATAACTTCCCTGTGCTATTGTACTATGCAGGCCAGACCTCACCCGAGAAGACTCGTGAGCCAGGCAGGAGCAGATGGGCTGATGATGTGCCGAGACGGTGGTTGGCTTGAGAGGCCTGGAGGGAGGAAGAGCCATTGTGCTGTGCAAGTAGCAGTTCTTGTGTGAGCGCCATGATAGGAAAGAGATTGGGAGAACGCTGATGTAGACATCCCACAGACACCTCTTCTGTGACCAACCCATTCCAGGGAATACCCAACGGTGGGGAGAGGGTCACATCGCTGACTAGCAGAGGGTGGGGGACAGAATGAAATGTTCCCTCCCAGGTTCTTAAGAATCTGCGTGGTTTGCATTTCCTGGCTTGGACTACATTGACAAGTCCAAAGATGGAGTTTGGGGATTTTCAGCACATGATTCATTAACGGAATCTTTGTCAAATGAATTAAGTAGGTCTTGTAAGTCATGCATTTCACATTGATTTCTTTTTCTTGCCTATACTTTGTACTTCAATTTGCTACCAAAAACCTAAATAAATAAATAAATAAATAAATAAATAAATACGTAAATAAGCAAAAAACACAAACACACACACACAAAAACAATTTCCACACAGTTTTTGAAAAATGAACAGGATAATTTCAAGCGTCACCACAAAAACAGATGTGGACCAGATGAGTAGTAAATTGGTTTTTGTTTTTTTTTTTTTTCTTGAATCAAGATGTTACTCTGTTAGAGGACTAGAAACTGCAGACCCTCTATGTCCTGTGAACTTTGCTTCGGTCTCCTGAGTGATAGACCAACACACGGATACTATTCAGGTAGCAGTGAATTGTGATCAAGGCTTTTGGGGGAGGAGGGCTTGGATATTCCTATTCCTGAGAGAGGGGTATATCAATACAAACGTTGCTTTTTCTGTAAAAGAAGAGACATTCTACCTTGCAATCTGTGCTGTGATTGATTGTATGTATGTTCAATGTATAGTCTTATACGTGAGACTATAAAACTTATTTAAAGAGTAATAAATAAAAGCCTGTGTGCCTCCCACCCAAATCAAACGTAAAACCAGCAATATCTTGAGGACTCCTCTGGCCCTCTCCAGTTATGCTTCCTTATCTTTTTTCACCATCCACAAGTAACTATTCTGTTGATTTTTGTGTTAATCTTTATTTTCTTTGGAGTCTTGCCACTGACGTGTGTATCCCTGAAGAATACATTGTTTGGGTTTTAAGAGCTGAGTAGTAAACCAAAATCTAGCTAGCTGTGTAAGGATAGGGCAGTACGGTCACTATTACATCAAGGCTTTAAGGAGAATAGATAAACTAAACATTCTCTGGGTCATAGTCTGGCTTTAGCTTCACTGATAACTTATAAAAGCCAGTTCTGGGGAAGACTGTGCAAGTTCACAAATGAATCCTGGAAAACAGGGTCCACTGCGGGCAAGGTGTCCGGCAGGGCTGTTTGGGGACTCCAGTCCTGGATGCCTGGCAGAGACGTGGTCTGGAGAAGTAGTCTGCTGTCTCTTTTCTGTGTCTAAGCTCACCATGGCTTCCCTCCAGTCCTCTGAAGGAGCCAAAGTGTAACCCGTGGGATGGGGTGTTTAACATAGGCTGATCAATTCACCCTCCAGGGCATGGTGGAGAGAGCAGAAATTTTATTAGGTTTGGTCAAAATCAGATAAGTACGAAAAAGAACCTGAACCAAACTGACTTAGGCAGTCTTTTGGTATAAGAGCAGTGGGAGTCTTGGTGTCACCAACCCTCAGGATGTCTCTCCTGGGTCAGATCTGGTGCACAGCTGCCGTTCCTGACATTTCCTTTCACCGCTCTGCTCTCCTTTCGTGCGTGTTTCCCCACCCCATATTCCTCCTATATGTTATATCCTAGTTTTGTGGGTTTTTTTTTTAATTCTCCAATTTTGTTGGAGTGACATTCTCCACTAACTTCTTGAGAAAGGTGTGTGGGAGATAAACGGTAGTAATTTGCGTACCCGGAAGGGAAATACTCTCAGTTGATAGTTTGATGGATATAGGATTCTAAATTATGATATTTTTTCTTTTAGAAATTTTTTTTTAATGTCAGAGAGAGAGAGCTCAAGCAGGCGAGGGGCAGAGAGAGAGGGAGACACAGAATCTGAAGCAGGCTCCGGGCTCTGAGCTGTCAGCACAGAGCCCAATGTGGGGCTTGAACCCATAAGCTGTGAGATCATGACCTGCATTGAAATCGGATGCTTAACCAACTGAACTACACAGGCACCCGTGGAATTTTAAAGGCATTAGTCTACTGTCTTGTTTCCAGTATTGCATATTGATCCTTTATGTGTAATCTTTTTTTGTCCCTCTGTGGGAACTTAAAAAACTAGTGTTCTGGAATTTCTCAATGATGTTCCTTTGTATGACTCAATTTTAATTCATTGTGTTGCACACAATTGGGTACATGGTAGATTTTTAAGACCTGGTGACTCCTGTCCTTCAGTTCTGGGAAATTTTCTTGACTTATTTCACTAGCAAGTTTCTTGCTATTATTTTCTCTGTTCTCCCCTTTTAGAAATCCTGTCTTTCAAATATCAGGCCTTCTGGATTTTCCTTTTGCTTTTCTTTTTTCCAATTTTCCATCTGTGTCTTTGCTCTTCTTTCTAGGAAGTTTTATTTTAGTGTTATTGTTTCTATTTGTAGTTTTATTCTCCTTGGGTTGTTTCTGTTTCTCTAAGTTGGTTTTATCTGTTTGCTTTGATCTCTTTCATATTAAAGACTTCTCAGATCCTTGATCACCTGCTTGTGAATAAGACCATAAAAAGCTGATAGAAAGGTTTGGAAGGATGAAGCTTTGCTAGCTTTGAACTTCACTATTGGAAGATGTAGATGGGCTCTGTGTTGGGGAACCCCTTGTGTCAATGTCTTTAGGCCTTTTCTTTGGGGCTGGTCTGTTCTGTAGAGAAGAATTGTAAGATGGCTGGCTTACAGGGTAAGGGTCTGACTGCCAGAACTATACTGGTAGTCTCTGTATTCGTTATGCATCTATTTACTTAATCCCTGTCTTGAGGTCTTTCCTTTCTGGGGATTAAGTCTGCAGACATCTGCCCACTTAGGAGACATGTGGTTGCACCATGGTGTTGAGTGGGGAATGAAAGTAGGGAACTAACTTCTTACCATAGCCTTCTCAGTAGTCTTTATTTAAAAAAAAAAAAAAAATTAATGTTTATTTTTGAGAGAGAGCGTGAGCGAGGGAGAGGCAGCGAGAGAGGGAGACACAAAATCCAAAGAAGGCTCCAGACTCCGGGCTGTCAGCACAGAGCCCGCACGGGGCTGGAACCCACGAACTGTGAGATCATGACCTGAGCCGAAGTTGGATGCTTAACTGACTGAGCCACCCAGGCGCCCCTCAGTAGCCTTTATTTTGTCTGCACCCAGCACATTTTATCCTTGGTTCCAGGGGTACCTGGCACTGTCGGCTTCTGTGTTCTTGAAGATTCTGTGGCGGAAAGTGGTTGGGATCTCAGCTTTCCCCACTGCTGGCTTGAGCTTTGTCAAAGCAGCTGAGTTCACTCAACCGTCTACTTTGTAGGTTGTCCGTTTTGTTCTGTTGTCTCCTCTCCTGTTCTCATATTTTTTTCTGTATTCTAATTTCAGTAGACCTTTAGGAGGAAATGAAGTTAAATATGTAGGTTCAATCTACATATTCACCTGCCCACACACTTGTTTTGTTTACCTTCAAGTGGTTTCTCTCTTTTAAACATCCTTTTTCCAGTGAAGCTCTTTTGGTTTATAGTCAATAGTTTACTTTCCAAAAGTTCATCATACAGGGGATTACTGAGATGGTTAAAATTTTAGTCTGAATGTCAAAAGGCAAGTTTTACCACAGCTTGAGGGGGACAGTGTTGCAAGTCATGGATATAGGTCATTTTCTGGGCGACAGTGAATGAGGATGATTCTACAAATTGCAGCGGAGAAACGGATACCCTATCCTTAACTGTACACGAATTGTACTTTGTGAGTAGGTAATACATGTCAACAATGTCTTTCCACAAGGATTTTATCCTTTAGAGGGTGAAAATCATTATTCAATTGGGGGTAACCCAAATAAGTTGGGAAAGAACATTAATATTGGCTCAGATGTGAAGGGCACAACTGATAAGGAAGAATTGGCCAATTCCCATTTGATCCGTCCCTGCGGGAAACTGAGCATAGTAGGCCGATGTGTGTAAGTAAAGTGGCACCTCCTTCCACAGCATCCCTTCATAATCGCAGGAAGTAGGTGTACAAGAGCAATAGAAACTAGGCTAAATAGAATTTGTGTGGGGGGAGCTGGGTGATTTAAAAACTCTAAGGCTTATAAATGAGAGCATTTAAAGAGAAATAATGATCTGCAGCCTTCTTACTTTCGCCTTCACTATTTGTAAGACTAAAATACTGTGATTAAAATGCCATGCCTATTACATACAATCTAGAAGATTTTTTTAAATTTTGTTCCAGGAGCATGAATTCCTCAGCTTTTATCAGTCTCTATAATATGCAAAAAGCAGATAAATAAGCCCAAAGAAGTTGGGTTTTTGTCCTGGGTCACAGATTTAATAGCAGAGCTAGGACTAGTTATCACCCATTCTCAATCACATTTATCCATGACGTGGGTCATACTCCTTCTCTGTCTCAAAAGTTTCAAGTGCTTTGCCAAATTTCTTGCTTATATTTATAGAATTACTGCGATAAGGGCGAGATTATCTGTTTCTCCTTCATTTTAGCTACGTAGTGGTGGGAGAAAAAGGTTTGAAGAGATATCCTTTGTCCCAAATCAGAGGGTGAGCCAAAGGTTGGTTGGGAAATAGAACCCTCAGGGACTTCTTGACTGTTTTGTGCTTATACTGAGTTTTATTTACAATAAATTAGACTACCAAGTTAACCAGTATCTTCTGGATCTTTCTACAGATAAGGAACAAGGACAAAGTTATTGTCTTCAGGTGTTTGAAGGACAGTTACATAGGAAGGAAATAGGATGCAAATGCAAGTGGAAGGAAAACGTGAAAAGGAGAGCTGGGTTTAATTTAGCCTAACAACTTTTTTCAAACATATACGGTGGGCCAGGCATAATGCCAGGTCCTTCAGGACGTACAAAGATAAAATGATCTCTACTCTCATAATCTGGAAAAGTGTGGATAGTTAACTCTAAAACAAGACTGAATGTGAGTGTCAGAGGTACAAAATGTCAAAGCAGCTCAAACTGTTGAGAGCTGTAGATTAGCTGAGACTTGGGGAGTGAGGGATACAGTCTGAGCGAAGAAAGGCTTTGTGATGAGATTGCATAGGATATGTTTGGGGATTGCATCTCAGTTTGGAAGAGACCTGGGGTTTGTGCAGGGGGCTTGTGAGAGAGAAATCCTGAGGGTGCATTGGGCACTGCTTTTGTTGCAAGTGAACCTTGACGATTTCTATTTCGGGGGAGAGATATGATAGGATTGTGCTTTATAAATATACAGCCCTATATGGAGATGGTTAAGATGGGAGAGATGCTGGAGCTTCTTTTGGTTAATGGAAGAACCCAAAGGACCTAGAGTTTGGCCCCAGAGGGGCCATTGATGACTCCCTGAAATTGTCTGCAAAATATAGTCTGTGCATATGTATTTTATCAAAACAAAAAAGGTCCATGATACAATAAAAAGTCTGGCCAATAAACTAGAGAAATAGTCCAGCTAAAGGTTATTGGTTGATAAGGGGGTTGTGAATGGAAAGAAGGAGAAAGAATTCAGGAAGGATTTCTGAAACTTGAATCTTGGCAAGTTACTGGATGCAGTTAAAGGATAAAAGAAAAATAATTTCAGAACCTTCTTAGGTTTCGCCCAGATCCTCCACCAGACTGTAAGCTCTTTGAGAGCAGGGAATGCATCTGCTTGTTAAATAACCCTTCTGGCCCCAGCTCTTAACCAAGCGCCCGGCACATAGTAGCTATCCTCTCGCAGTAACTATTTACCTGGATGAGAGTGAAATATAGTATGGCTATGGTTGTGAGCCAGATAACTGGAAATAAAGGTATTGCACTTAAAAGAAAAGTGGATTCATGAAAAGGAACTAGTTTAAAAAGAAGATGGTTCTTATTTTTGGATTTGTTGAGTTTGAGGTTTTAGCAAGTCGTCCAGGTGGAGGTGTCCAGGAAATGGTTGGAAATTTGGGTGGGACTTAGGGGAAAGGCCAGAGGTAGAAATATAATTTGGAGTCCTCTTGATAGGGGAGAGACTGAGATAGATATACTGGGAAAAAGAGAGATGAGTGGTGTGGAACAAAGGAAAACAGTATATATTGTCAGTGTAGGACCTTTTCTAGGCAAGAATTATTCAAAATGGCATTCTCTATCAGGGTTTCATCAGGAAACCAGGGATTCCACACCCACTGGAAAGGCAGGGAAAGGAAAAGTCAGGAGGATCTCTGCTGGCTTTCAGGAGACCTGGAAGTTGCAGGAGTCAGAAAAGCCTTCACCAAAGAGCTCTAGGCTGCTTGCAACACCAACTTGGTGATTCTCAGGAGGTCTCTGGGAAGCAGCTACCAAAAACCCACATTTGCCGATGGCCACCTACCTGTCCATAGCTGTCGCCTCTAGAAGTGAAGCCACTTCTCTCACCTTTCACATTTTACCTACATGCCTCTTATCAGCAGGATCTAACCTGGGATCCTGATGGAAGGGATCAGAACTGTGATGCAGAGGAGAGGGGTGCAGGGTGTGGGGCTAATGATTAACTGTCAACACTCAAACTGGCTCCTATGGTTTTGCAGCATCTAGAATGGGTCATGTCACCTCCTGGTCAATACTTTCTAAAAGCTCCCCCACCTCCAGTACGTTTATAATGAAATTAAGTTTTGCTAGTGTGGCACCCAGGGCCCCCTCCCCTAACAGACAGAATGGTATTCTCTATTTCATGAGACTATGCACCTGTTCCTTGCATATCTGGAATGCACACACCATTCATATATATATACCTCATATATGCCTTATATATGCCTTCATCAATGAAGGGATGATTCTTTTTGTTTACACATACACAGGGCTAAGCATACTACCTGACCTTCAGTATGAGTAAATGAGGGAAGGAAGGAAGGAAATTTTGGAGGCTAGGGTGGTATTAAATTTTATTGGCAGGAGATCAGTATTAATCTTCAAGGGCCTGGCTTTAATCCAGTGGAGGTACTAAAAAAATTTTTATAAAAGCCAATTGCAATAGGTTGAAGAATGAAGTATGACTAGGAATTAAAGAATTGGAAATAATGTACTGCAAAGAAGTTTGATAAAGGGATACTGGCAACATAGCTTGAGAGGCACACACAGAGGAGGAGAGGCTCCTTCCCGCCCCGAAGGAAGTCAGGTTGGGGTCATGAGCCCGTTAGAAGTCAGAGAAGACAAACTATTTGAAAAAGCGAATTTGAATAAGATGACAATTGAACAGAATCAAGAGCACAAGTGGAGGTTTACTCTTAGGAAGAGGCATGCTTTTCCTTCCAAGCTAGTAGCAAATAAGAGATAGGATTTTGAGGTAAAGACCAGAAATGTTAAGGGAATCCGTTCTTAGGGATTATGGGTTATGCTCCGTAGTATGAGGAAGCCAGGCCCAGAATGGGGATTTGGAGCTTGAGAACGTACTAAGGCACAGCTACCATTTTGGTAAAAGTATAGATAAAAAGAATGGTAAACAAGTAGCAAGGGTCTAGGTGAGGTTGGCATATATCTGAAATGGACCCAATCAGAATGATTTGATGTTGCCCAGAAGGCTTATCAGTGTGGGAGTAAAAGAAAGGAAAGGAGGTGGTGCAGATCACCAGAAATAGACATGGCAGAAAATCTGGGGGACTTTGGGAGGGGTAAAGTTATCAAAGTGCTTACCATAAGGTTTGGGCCCATAGAAGGCCAACAGAAGAGGATGTTCTTAAACCACACCTCAGTCTCCCGGGAGACAGAGCCATGTGAAGGAACAGCTCACCAACTAAGAAGTTGGACCCCTCTGTGATCCCTAAACTTTCTTCCAAAATTCAGGATTTTATGATTCTTTTGGGATTACTGACAAAAGCCAGAATTCAAAATTAAGGGTAAAACTTAACAGAATGTACACAGAAGAAGTCTTTTATAAAATTCGCAATACCCAAATTCCATAGATGGAGTTTCTTCCAGGGACATCTGTATTTTCTTGTCAATAATACCCGTATCACTTTTTTAGAATTCTAAACACTTATTGAACACAGAGGTACTAGGCTGTGACATGTTTTAGTGATACAGTTGAGAATAAAACAGACGTGGCTCTTTTCTTAGAGCTCGTATTTGAATGATAGAGATAACCATTAAGCAAACAGTCCAGCAGTGACTACACGGTCATATCAAAAATACAGAAGTACATGCTTATAACCTTAGGATAAGGAAAACATTTGTAAGAGAAACTCAAAATACAAGACCCAAGAGGCAAAATATTAATCAATTTACTAAACCTAAATTTTATAGACACTTTAAGACAAAACACCATCAACAAAACTAGATCAGTAACGGACTGGGAGAAAATACTTGCAAGCTATGCATTAAAAACCTTAAATAACCTCAAGAGTCCCAGGCTCTCGCTAAGAGGCCCCAGACAGGAAACAGCAGAAGTGTTACTGCTTACTTCCTCTGGGGAAGGACCACAGCACCCATGCCGGCCTATGTCTTCATCTCGGCATCAAGTCCATTGTACGCAGACGGCTGTGAGGCTCAAAGGAAATACAGAAAATGAGAGCGCTTTGAAACTGATGTGCACTACAAATGCACAGAATGACTGTTGTAATTGCTGCAAAATGCTCTCTTCTCATGAAACACCACTGTCAAGCTTTAGACTGGTGGCTGCCAGTATGGGCTTAAGCTTTTAGCTGTCTGGATTTCCTTAGTGTCAGGCAAGGAGCCCCTGGGCACCCCCCACAGGCCGCACTGTACTCTGGATGTCACTCCCCCTGGGAATGGCACCCACAGTGTCCCTTCAAGAAGACCTGTAGTTCAAGTGGCTTCCAGGTTTGAATTCTGCTACCAACGGCCCTGGGGGATGCGTTGGGTCTGATTACCTCAGACGATCAGGATGACAACTTTGAGTAATTACCCTTATTATGTTTGACGCGTAGAGAGCTAATCGTAACCAGATGTTGTGGTAACAACTGTTATCCCCGCTTTTCATTTCTGCGGAGGATGCTCCTATACGGTATGTGGCAGGGTTGGTAAAGTGTATTTTGGAATCCTGTATCTCAGAAGTCTTTTACAGACCACCTAATGTGTCCTTATGTATCATTTTAACACAGTACAGATGGATAAGTATTTTGTTTATTCATTCCTTGAACAAACATTTATTGAATACCCACCGGTGAGATTACCAAGGATGAAAAGACATGTTCCCGACCACCAAGGAGATCACAGGCTCGAAAGGGGAGACTGACGTCAATATTTCTTAAAGCTTTTTGATTGAAAAATATAAGACATCACGAAAAGCACATAAATCCTAGATCTGCAAAGTGATGTAGTAACATGGTGGAGAGAAGGTTTAGTTCAGCTATGGAGGATCAGGGCCAACTTCACAGGGGAAGAAAAATGGAAGCTGGGCTTCAAAGGATGAGTGGAGTTTGCTAGGTGAAGGCCAGGGATTTGAGAGAGGGTACAGAGGATGGAGAGGACAGGGCAGGCCAAGCAGGGAGGTGGCAGGTGCAGGAGAGTGAGAAAGACATGGAGGGGCTTACCAGGTAGTGGGGTGTGGTTGGGGTATTGTTGGAGGAGGAGCAGGAGGTAACCCGGGAAGGTAGGTTGTGGCCAGATTTCAAAAGGCCTTGACCCCCAAGTTGAGGACTGTAGGCTTTTCCTTGTAGTCAACATGTCTTACAAATTTTTTTTAACTGATTACATTTTTTTAAATTCAAGTTAGTTACTGTAAAGGGTTGTCATGCCTTCAGGAGTAGAACCCAGTGTTTCAACTCTTACATATGACACCCAGTGCTCATCCCAACAAATGTCCTCCTTAATGCCTGTCACCCACTTAGCTCATCCCCCAACCCAACACCCCTCCAGCAGCCCTCAGTTTGTTCTCTCTATTTAAGAGTCTTTTATGGTTTTGATTGTACTCGACAAACGAGTTGTGGGAGAAGAAAAACTAGAAATAGGGAAACCAGTTAAGAAGCTATTGAGAATAATCCAGACACAGAAGGACCAATACTATAAGATTCCAATTCTATGAGGTACTAAAAATAGTCAAATACATAGAGAGAGAAAGAATAGTGAGGAGAAGAGCAAATTAGGAGTTTCTATTTAATGAGTACAGAGTTTCGGGTTTAGGGATTAAGGATGATGGAAAGGCTCTGAGTTGGTTTGGACAATGAACGTACTTAATGCCACTGAACTGTTCACTCAAAAAGGGGTAAAACAGTAAATTTCATGTTATGTGCATTTTTACCACAACAAAAAGCAAAGCTATTGCTGTCGTCCCAGTGAGAAAGTGCACACAAGTCTGAATTGAGATAATGAAGATCAGAGAAAATGAGTAACTCTTTTTTTCTTTTTTTCCTTTTCAGTCAGAGTAACTTTAATTCAAGCAACATTTCTGAGAGATAACTGGCAGGACTTATGTCTGAAGGAAGAGGTCAAGTAAGAGAAGGGGGCAGAAATGACAGAGGTCTTTGATGGAGATAACTGCGTATATGTTTGTTCAGGAGGAAGAGAATGAGGACTTTGATTTTGGGGGGTGTACTGTGCGGTGAAAAAGTAGGTGTATGTACACGTACACACACACACACACACACACACACACACACACACACACACACACAAGTGGAGCTCAAGTAAGAGGACAGGGGTAGAGATAACAATTTAGGGATTGTCAGCGTGCAGGTAGTATGGAAATGAAATCATTTAGGGAAGCGTCGGGGGTGGGGGAGCCATTAATGAAACCTTGGGAGAACACCAGCTAGTAAGAGTGAGAGGAAATTGAGAAGAAAAGAGTGTCATGGTCAATTATGTCAAATGCTATGGGGGCCAGTTAGGATGAAGACAATGCAAATGGTAGAGTTGGAAATTAGGAGTTCAGAGGGAGCTTCTCCAGAGGGAAGGAAGTGATATCATCGTCGTGGGTGAAGAAGTGAATGGGAAGTGAGGAAATGGAGGTAGTTAGTGGGGACGAATTTTTTTTTTTTGAATATGAGATTCTTCATCTCTTTTGCGCCAGAAATTTTATTATTTATTATTATTGTATTTTATTTTAAAGAGAGAGACAGGGCATGAGCCAGGGAGAGGGGCAGAGGGAGAGAGAGAGAGGGAGAGAGAGAGAATCTCAGCCTCCATGCTCAGCATGGAGCTGATGTGGGGCTCGATCCCATGACCCTGGGATCATGACCTGAGCTGAAATGGAGAATCAGACACTCAACCAACTGAGCCACCCAGGCACCCCCCAGAAGGTTTATTATTAATCTTCATTCTTTTTAAAAAAAATTTTTTTATGTTTATTCATTTTTGAAAGATACAGACAGAGCACAAGCAGGGGAGGGGCGGAGAGGAAGGGGGACACAGAATCCGAAGCAGGCTCCAGGCTCTGAGCTGTCAGCACCAGAGCCCGACGCGGGGCTCAAACTCACGAACCGTGAGATCATGACCTGAGCCAAAGCTGGACGCTCAACTAACTGAGCCACCCAGGCGCCCCATTAATCCTCATTCTTAATCTGTTTATGTGCTTACTCTTCAATTCAAGTCCAATGTCACCTGTTTGCCACTGGTTGACACTGTCTTCAGTGAAACCTTCTAACTCTGTGACACCCTCAGCCTCTCTTCTCTGTCTTAAACTGAAGATAGAAAACACCAAAACCTCTTTTGTGATTACAAATGATACCGTGTAGATGGCTCCTATTTCGGTGGGAAACTGGCCTTGTAGAGTCTCTAGAGAATCTTTGTGTCTTCAGAGAATCTCTTCAACAACATAATGATTCACTCCTCTTTGTAGATGAGGATGATTTTCTTTTTTTTTTTTTTTTCAACGTTTTTTTTTTTTTTTTTAAATTTATTTTTGGGACAGAGAGAGACAGAGCATGAACGGGGGAGGGGCAGAGAGAGAGGGAGACACAGAATCGGAAACAGGCTCCAGGCTCCGAGCCATCAGCCCAGAGCCTGACGCGGGGCTCGAACTCACGGACCGCGAGATCGTGACCTGGCTGAAGTCGGACGCTTAACCGACTGCGCCACCCAGGCGCCCCGAGGATGATTTTCTTGATTCTGAAACGTAAGGACTTAAACTTATGTATCCAGCGCTCATGATGCACATTGTTGACATGTGATAAGCTGGGTGTTAGAAAACCCGGATCCTACTTCTGTTTGTCTCTAGCCATCTGCGTGGTGCTGAATAAATCCTACTTCTGTTTGCCTCTAACCACCTGCGTGGTGCTGAATAAGTTAGGTCATTTTGCTCTTCTGGATCACAGGTTGCTCATCTATAAAATGAGCGGTTTAGATGAAGGGATTTTGAAAATTCTTCCCTGTTCTGATACATTCCCACTCAGTTACCTTTGTGACTATGGCACCTATTTGCCAGGTGATTGGCCAGGGCCAGGGGGGCTGTGTACAACTGGGGAAGATGGAAAAACTACTGGTCTTTATTGGGACTTGGTTTTTATGACTCACTGTCACCAGGTATCACTTGGTCCCCTTCCCTGTTGGGCTCCAAGACCTCATGACTTACATGGTTTCTGGCTTCCCTGGCCCAATCTACTAAGCCCTTCTCCCAAGCTGGCTTCTTAGGGCCATGGACCTGGTTGATGGTTTTCTTTTAGGCCAAGAGCTGATCTGCAAACTCTGGGGCAGAGGAGGTGGGAAGAGGACATGGGGCCAAAAAGCTCTAATGAAGTGAGTTGAGATTCTCCCGTTGCCCCAGTATGGACCGTGTTCCTTCCCGTGTGATCCGTGCGCCCACATTCTAGTCACACGTGAGGCCAGACTGGCTGAGGTGCTGGTGGATTCCTGGTACAAGCACCTAAAAATAGTGGATATGGGGCTGAACTTATCCATAAGTTAATGAAGAAACCTGCCAGTGATGACGAGGAAGCTGGCACATTTCCCGTTCAGATCAACAGTTCTGGATGAGACAGCACATGTTTGTTGGTGGGGCTGAGCTCAGTCTCGGGCTGCCAGTAAAGCTCCCTGGAGCAGGCTTCTTGTCAGACATTCAGAAAAATTCACTTGGCGCTGGTGCATGTGCTCTCAGATGAGATGACTCTTCCATGGAGGACTGTGGGGGATTTCCACGTAGGTGCCCGGTATCATGCCCGGTTTATGCCAGGCCTTCTGGTTTTGATTTAGCCAAAGTTGCCTGAGGTTTCCTTTCACATCTGGTCTTTGCTGGTGTATGCTGGTCGTTGTTAGGTTTTACATCAACAGAGGGAAGGGCGGTAGCCTTCTCGGTGCGCTGATAGTAGGAAAAAGGCAAAATGTGGGGCAAGGGGCTAGCAAAAATGTGGGGGCAAGAAACTGGTTCTGAATGCCGGAAAGAACAACCCTCCAGTACTGCAGGGAACATATTTCTGGGGAGAAAACCCTGAGTGATTCCGTTCACGGAGCATCCCAAATGATTTCAGTAAAGTCACTCGATAGTCCCCACTGTCCCCGAGTTGGAATACAGATCTGTTTCATCGTCTGTTGGTGAGGTCTGCAGTGGAGTGAAGCGACCTCCTTATGTCTATGCCAAGAAACTGTGGGGGAAGAAAGTGTGTCGTCAAGTGTAACATCAACTAACCTGCCATCCACTGGGACCATGACACGGTTTCACCCTGCAGAACCATCCTTTGAATTGTAACCGCTTCGATGGGGACACAGAGTGGGGGGTCCAATGGAGAGAGCAGGCCTTTAACCTGAGCTTCCATGGGGACACAGAGTGAGGGGTCCAATGGAGAGAGCAGGCCTTTAACCTGAGCTTCCATGGGGACACAGAGTGGGGGGTCCAATGGAGAGAGCAGGCCTTTAACCTGAGCCCTTGGCCCCTCCATGCCTCCAGTTCTTCCATTTCACAGCCTCCCTCCTTCAGGAAGCCCTCCCTGGCTGCAAGAGACCCAAGCATTTATAAATGCAACTCTCTCCCAGGACATCTGGCTTTGTCTCCTCTGGGACTCATTTTTGTCAGATTCCAGTCACCTCTTTTATTCTCTAATGTGTTAAATGGCCTAACTGGGATCCCGGAGCGGTCACTGGTCTGGGAACACGTTTTAAGCTAATTATTGGAGGCTTAGTGACAGTTCTCGGAGCCAGGCTCATCACCTTTCAGTGTTCAGAAGCAGGGGCTCTGTTGCATTAAAACCACTGACTTTTTGGGGCACCTAGGTGGCTCAGTCGGTTAAGCAGCCCACTTCGGCTCAGGTCATGATCTCCCAGTTTGTGAGTTCGAGCCCCACGTCGGGCTCTGTGCTGACAGCTCAGAGCCTAGAGCCTGCTTCAGATTCTGTGTCTCCCCCTCTCTCTGCCCCTCCCCTGCTCACACTCTCTCTCTCTTTCTCTCAAAAACAAAAAATAAATAAATAATAAACGCTTAAAAACCTGACTTTTTAAAAAAATTATTTATTCAAGTTCAAGTAACTTAACATACAGTGTAGTAGTGTTGATTTCAGGAATAGAACCCACTGATTCATCACTTACATATAACACCCAGTGTTCAGCCCAACAAGTACCCTCTTTAATATCCATCATCCATTTAGCCCTTTCCCACCTCCCCTTCAGCAACTCTCCATTTGTTCTCTGTGCTTAAGAGTCTCTTGTGGTTTGCCTCCCTCACTGTTTTTACCTTATTTTTCCTCCCCTCCCCCTATGTTCATCTGTTGAGTTTCTCAAATCCCACACAGGAGTGACATCATAGGATCTTTGTCTTTCTCTGACTTATTTCACTTAGTGTAATACACTCTAGTTCCATCCATGTTGTTGCAAATGGCAAGATTTGATTCTTTTTTTTTAATGTTTATTTTTATTTTTGAAGGAGAGAGAGACAGAGGGAGAGCAGGGGAAGGGCAGAGAGGCGGGGGGAGACACAGAATCCGAAGCAGGTTCCAGGCTCTGAACTGTCCACATAGAGCCCGATGTGGGGCTCAAACTCACAAACCGGGACATCATGACCTGAGCTGAAGTCAGACGCTAACTGACTGAGCCATCAGGTGCCCCAAGATTTCATTCTTTTTGATCGCTGAGTAGTATTCTATTGTGTGTGTGTGTGTGTGTGTGTCTGTGTGTGTGTGTGTGTACCACATCTTCTTTATCCATTCATCAGTCGATGGACATTGGGGCTCTTTCCATAATTTGGCTATTGTTTATAGCACTGCTATAAACATTGGGGAGCATGTGCCCCTTCCAATCAGCATTTTTGTATCCTTTGGATAAATACCTACTAGTGCCATTGCTGGGTTGTAAGGTAGTTCTAATTTTAATTTTTTTGAGGAACCTCCATTCCAGCTTGCATTCCCACCAACAGTGCTAAAGGGGTCCCCTTTCTCTGCATCCTCGCCAACATCTGTTGTTACCTGAGTTGTTAATTGTAGCCATTCTGAAAGGTGTGCGGGGGTACACCGTTGTGGTTTTGGTTTGTATTTCGCTGGTGATGAGTGATAATGAGCATCTTCTCATGTGTCTGTTAGCCATCTGGATGTCCTCTTTGGAAAAGTGTTTATTCACGTCTTCTGCCTATTTCTTCGCTGGATTATTTGTTTTGGGGGTGTTGACTTTGATAAGTTCTTATAGATTTTGGATACTAGCCCTTTATCTGATATGCCATTTGCAAATGGCTTCTCCCGTCAGTTGCCTTTTAGTTTTGTTGATTGTTTCCTTCACCGTGCAAAAGCTTTTTATCTTGATGAGGTCCCAAAAGTTCAGGTTTGCTTTTATTTCCCTTGCCTCCGAAGACGTGTCTAGGAAGAAGTTGCTGTGGCCGAGGTCAAAGAGGTTGCTGCCTGTTTTCTCCTGTAAGGTTTTGATGGTTTCCTGTCTCATATTTAAGTCTTTCATCCATTTTGATTTTATTTTTGTGGATGGTGTTAAGTAAGTGGTCCAGTTTCTTTCTTCTGCATGTAAAACAACTGACTTTGGGCCAGGGGACAATGGGGTCAGGACTTCAGTGGGGGAGGGATAATTCGTGAAGGACAGTGGTTGTGCCCTTTGAGATAGGAGTGCAGATGAGACCCAAGCTACAGCTCAGTCAGGAGGCTTTTATGACAGAGGGCTGTCCCGCCTGTGTCCTGCCCTAGCCCCATACTTCCGCCTGTGACTTGATCATTTCAGACTAAGACAATTACTTCTAATTCCCAAGCCTCCTAACCCTACGTTTCCACTTATACAGTGTATGATTTGAACATAAACTGTTGGGGGGGGGGGGGCTGGGTGGCTCAGTCGCTTAAGTGTCTGACTCTTGATTTGGGTTCAGGTCATGATCTCACTGGTACATGAGATGGAGACCTGTGTCAGACTCTGTGCTGACAGCTCGGAGCCTGCTTGGGATTCTCTCTCTCCCTCTCTCTCTCTGCCCCTCCTGCATGTGCCCTCTCTCTCTCGCTATCTCTCTTTCAAAAGTAAACAAACATTTATAAATAAATACATAAATAAATAAAACTAAAATTTAACATGACCACAAGCAAACACCTAAAGCTGAACCTACTATTATGCCTTTTGATGTCTACCTGGTCTGCTCCAGGATTTCATGTTTGTTCTTCTGCCCCCACCACGATTCTCCAGACAGACACCCACAGCACCCACAGGAGACCCTCTGGTCAGCGAGGCTGTCCCAGCAGTAAGGCACTTTTACCAGACTGTCTTAGAAGACATGTGCTTGGCCTGATGGCCCGAGGCTCTCAGAACCCATCTTCGGAGTTGTGAGCATACCCCCAAATTCTTTAAAGTGTGGGTCCAGTGAGTGGAGTTGTAGGACATCAGACACAAGGCAAATAAAGATCCAGCCCCTTTCACTTTCATGCTTCTGCGAAGAAAACAAAACCAATACCGTATCAGGAGGAGGGTGTGGAAACTTATGCAGGTGTGTGCAAGTTTCCCACAGAGAAACTTCTGGGAGATACTGGATCTCCTGAACCTGTGAGTTCAGCGTGGGGAGATTCTGTTCAGGTAACTTCTAGTTACCCTGACCAGCACGCCTCCCTCCTACTCCCTTCTCCTGTTTGTAGTTTTCAGAGCTGTTTACACAATCTCTTGATATCTCTCCTGTCCATAAGCCCAAGTTACTAAGCTTGATCCATGCTGCTGCTTTGATATTGGCGACTGTGTTCCCCAGCCCTCTGTGTACCTTGATCCAATCCAGAGCAGATCTAAGGGAGGATGGGAGACATCAGTGAGGACTGACCCTTGTGACTGTCCCGTTGGATGCACAGACCAAAAGCCAAGTGATGACGAAACAGGTGACTGAAGTCACATTACCCAACTAAGCTCCAAGCTATTTTACACCCACTCTCCTCTGAGATCTCTGGCACTCTCTCTCCCTCCTTCCTCAGCTCTGATGTTGGTTGACTGTTTTAAATCATGCTGCAAAGCCTACTCAGAAAGAATGGCAAGGGAAGGTTTTATTTAACACTCTCACTTCTTCTCCCAGAAGTCTTCCTTTGCCCTTTTCCATGGACCCTTTTTATGGAAGAAGAGACTCCTCAGGTTATTACAACAAGGATGATGACAGAGGTAAGACCACAAGGGAGCTGCTTTGACGAGCAGTGTGCTCCTGAGAAATTCTCCATCTAGCATTGTATTAACTGTGTCTTTTGTATTCTTTGTGCTCTGGCATTTGGGGCTCACTAACCAAGGAAAGACTGCCCCTCCCAGGGCTAGCTAGTTCTTTGAGAATGCAAACAACTCCCTTGTGAGTGTGCCTTTCATATGCAAACCAACCAATCCAGAGCCTAAACCCTCAACCACCAACTTCACTGCCTTCATCCGGCCGAACCACTATCCCCCCTTCCCTACTCTCCTAGGGTGGGATAACAGACAACTAGAGACAGCACCTCAGCCCCAGAGATCTCCAGTCAAAGCTACACTTGTTCAGCTACTCATTCTCCCTCACAGTGTGCCATTCCCCCCTCTTGAGACCTGTGAGTAAAAGACTATCTTTTCAATGGCAATCATCTCCTGATCTATTGGCCCCACCATATCTGAATGAAAGCAAAATCCCAGTTACCTTCTAAAACCGGCACAGAGGCCAAAGACCTTGGTTAAGCTCTGCCCCTCTCTGAGGGGCTGTGTCAACTCTCTGAAATGGAGATGAGGTCTCTTAAGTTTTAGAAAAACCCAGCTGTGTGCCTCCCCTTGTGGCAATGACAGAAGCATCTCTTGCCTTGAGGGTCCGCCCAGCAAGTGGTCAGCTCCCTCTTGTCAATCCTGGGCCCAGGCAGAGGAGACCAGAACCTGGTCTTTCAGATAATCCTTGTTGTTTTGTAGCCTGGACCTCAGGCGGCAAGAGGGAAGGCATTGAAATGTACGTCTTTCTGGATGAAGACCTGGCCCAAGTTCAGAGTCACGAGTTAAAGACTGAGACATACTGAATAGGCATGGATAATTTGATTAAATCCAACTGCTGTTTATGGAGGACCTACTGTGTGTGCCAGACTCCATGTGATGGGGAGTTCTGAGCAGCAGGGCTCCAAGGAGCCAAGTCATGAAGGACATCATAGGCCATGCTGAGGATTCGTTTTACTGTATCCTCAGGGCACAGGTGAGTCATAAAGCGGTTTAAAAAGGACAATGACACGACTAGATTTATGTTTTAACAGTTTATCCAGGTTGCTGTGCATAAAATCGTAGGGACGCTGACGGTAGAATTGAAAGAGAAACGAAGAAGTTGGCTTAGATGAATTTAGTATATTTGCTACCGTTAGAGAGCATTGGACACACGAGAGACATATTTAGGAGGTGAATATGGCAGAACTCGGGAAGAATTGCATATGGTGGACCAAGCTCTGGTTTGGGTGTTTGGTGGACATTGGTGTCATTCACTGAGATGAGGAACGTGGACCAAGCAGTTCCCCTCCTTCTCTGGGCCTTTGTTTTTTCCTATGGTTCTTCCCAGCTTTCATAATCTAGAGTTCTTCCCAGGAAGAAAATGTCTCTGCAATGAGATGGAGGCGAAAAAAGGGAGAAGGGATGTTTACCCTAATGGGCCCTGAAGTCAGCCTTTGAACATTTTGCCAGGCTGGGATTCAGCAGAGGACAGAGGACATGGAGGTCTTGGCCAGAAACTACCCATGATGGCCACCTTGTGTGCTCCTCAGGAGAAGCATCTTAAGATGCTGCCCAAGCTCCACTGCTACTCGGCCTCCTTGGAAGTGATCGAAGGGAAGATGAATACTGTGTGCAAAAAGTATTTAGGTCAAACTCCTATTACAAGGAATTGAGCAAAGAGAAGGGCAGAGTCTGAAACCACTGTTCTCTTCTTATAAAGCCAATCACACGAGAATTCCACACATGCCAAATTGTCTTAATCTATTTGGGCTGTTATAGGCTGGGGGGCTTTAACAACAAATGTTCATTTTTCCAGGTTCTGGGAGCTGAAAAACCCAAGATCAAGGCGCTGGCAGATTCAGTGTCTGGTGAGAATCTACTTCCTGGTTTGTAGATGGCCATCTTGTCTCTGTGTCCTCACATGGCTGAAGGGTCAAGAGCGATTCCCGTGGTTTTATAAGGGCACCATATATAAGGGCTCCACACTTAGGGCCTAATCACCTCCCAAAGTCCCCTTCTCCAAATACCATGCCATTGGGCATTAGGATTTAACATGAATTTGGGGGAGACCAGTCTATAGCACAGATCTTAGAAGTCTGGTCCTGGGCTCCCACACCTCCCAGCTGCAACTGCTTCATGAAGAGGACCTGGTGCTCACAGTAGAGTGGGGAGGGCGTGCAGGAGCTGGGAGGGTTCTCAGAGCTGGGCCCACACCTGCTCCACCTCAGTGAGGCCCTGGATAGCAGAGGAGCTTCGAAGGAGCCCAGGGCCGGACGCATCTGTGTGAGTGGGATGGTGCAGTGATGGGCCAACCGTGGGCACCCTCCTTGATGACTGAGCCCTGATTTGGACATCTAACGGAGGTGGTGTGTGGGAAGAACAGACACTGACTCTGCTTTGTCCGTGGCCCAACAACCATAGCTGCTACCCCTGGAGACATTTTCTGGTGATGCAGAGGCTCAGCCCTCCTTCCTCCTTAAGATGTTCCTAGCAAGTATGAATTTCCATCCAAAAATGCAGGTGGGCAAAAAGCAAAAATGATCATTTTTATTGCGAACCCCCATTCTGCTGGACTGGTGGACATTCAGCCTTCCAGTTGGGGCTGTCCCCCTTTTCTGGAGTTTGTGGCTAAATTTGGGAGTACTTGGGTGGTGCAAAGGCTTAGGGAAGGCCCCAGCTGGCCCTGAGACACCTGTGCTCCCAGGTGTCCCCTGAGGTGTCTGCTGTACATCTATCCCATGTTCGCCAATTCATGTGTGTCCCACTGAGAAGGCCTTGTCTCTCGGACCCATGGGCCGGCTTGACCACGTCCGAATCTCTGCTTCAGTGTCCTGGTGGTGCCACCTGTGACCCTGCTACTTGGACCTGTCAGACCAATGGTCCTTCTCTGAGGTCTCAGTGGGGCACAGCCACCTCTTGAAGACACCCCTCCCCCCCCCCCCCCCCCAATGCTCTTGCTTTTCCATTTCTCCTCACCGGTGACTTCCTCAGCTACCTGCACGGTGAAATCCCTCCCTCCGTAAATGGTGATTTTTAAAAAAATTTTTTTTGCCAGGGAAACTTAGCACTATTATTATTTCCAAAACATTATTCTTCCACAGTATCTTCCTAATAAGTTCCTGTGTCCCCACAAAGAAGGGAGACACTGGGCTCTACCCCCCAACAAACTGTGCCTAGCTCTGTGGGTGAATCATTCCCCGGGGTCATCAGAGAGAGCTAGCCAAGATTAGACAGTGGGCAAAGATCTCTCCTCCCTCCTCCTGGTGCTGTACTCTTCCCTGATTGGAGCACCGAGTCCTCCCCAGCTAGGGGCCCAGCAGAACTTTTCTTGAATTTGGATTAGCTTCTGAGTGTCTCCCTCAAATGGAGACGCTTTCCCTGTAGACTCTGCCTTAAAAGCAGCAGTAAATGCACACTGCCTCCTGCCCTCAATCTCCAGCCACATCTGCTTCTTCCTCAGTTATCGTCCCATCCCTGGGCCTCAGCTGCCTGATGTGGCAGGGGTGTGGGGTCAGCTGGGTCTAGAATCTTGTGGGACCCTCATGGCTCCTGCCTCTGCTCCCCTGGTCTCCCGAGACCTTTCCAAGCACACCTCACTTTCGCAATTTGAGCTGAAAGTTCTGGGTTTATGGGTCAAGACTCCCATGAAATGTCAACAAATCCTAGAAGACAGCCCAAGAGGACACTTACAGGTCCTAAACTCTAGAGAGTGGTCTTAGCACTATGCCTTGTTCACTCTAGCTTTGCTGTGGGTTCAGAATCTTCCCCTGAATTCCGTTTCTGCATTAAGTTTCCCTGACTGTGGACACTCGGGACCCTCAGTCTTACCTGCCTCAGGTAGAGAGGCTCCCGCCTGATGTCTCCTGACATCTGCTAAGTGCCAGCCAGGGCTGCTGGTTCTTATAAAAACCTTCTGCCCTAGAGGCAGACCCCTGGCAGGTGCTTTTGGCACTGCTCATTCCCTCTCTGAGAAGAGGATCAGTTCTTTTTTTTTTTTTTTAAGTTTATTTATTTATTTTGAGAGAGAGAGCAGGAGAGGGGGGAGAGAGAGGGGGGTGGGGAGAGAGAATCCCAAGCAGGCTCCATGCTGTCAGCACAGAGCCCGGTGCAGGACTCCAGCTCACGAACTGTGAGATCATGACCCGAGCTGAAACCAAGAGTCAGATGCTTAACCGACTGAGCCACCCAGGCACCCCAAGAGGATCAGTTCTTTGAGAAATTTCAAGGCTGGCATAGGAGGCTTGAAATCCACCCTGCATGCCCCTCTTTTTCGAGTATCCTCTTGTGATTTAGAGATTAATCTGGACTCTAAAGTCCATACCACCTGCTTTCTTTGTCCTGCCGATAGCCCTGGATCTGCCCAAGCCATTTACTATTCCGTGGGCTGTCCCCCATGCAGCCTGGAGAGACACCCTGAACCCACCCCTCCAGGAGGCTGCAGGTCTTCAGGATGCTGCCCAGCTCCCCACAGCCTCGGCATGACTCTCCCTCTTGGAACTGATCAGTCCCTTCTGCCTGAGGAGTCTTGGCAAACTGGGTGAGTCCCCATACTGGAGGGTAAGCCTCTCAGTCTGAAAAACCAGGGCTGCAGGAAATTAACAATATTCTAAAACTCGATCCGTTCAGGGTTCCTGCCTGCTTCCTTAGAAATGTATCTTCTAGGGGCACCTGGGTGGCTCAGTAGGCTGAGCGTCTGACCTTAGCTCAGGTCATGATGTCACAGTTTGTGAGTTCGAGCCCCACATCGGGCTCTCTGCTGTCAGTCAGCACAGATCCTGCCTCAGATCCTCTGTCCCGTTCTCTCTCTGCCCCTCCCCTGCTTGATCTGTCTCTCCCAAAAATAAATAAATACTAAAAAATAAAAAAGAACCGTGTCCTCTGGAATAGGCGGAGGGTGGGGAGAGGAAAACAATGGCACAGAAAACGCACATCAGTTATGCAAAAACAGTGTCTGCCGAACTGAACTCCTGTTTTTTGGGGGAAGGGGAGGTGGGCAGTAGATAATCACCTTCCAGGTTTGTGCTTAGTACAGGAGATAGAGACGGAAAGCTCTATCTAGAGTGGCTGGGGAAGCGTACGAAGCGGGCACACTCTCCTGTCATACTTACCACGTGGCTGGTTCACTCACTGCAATAGAATTTGCGTGGGAATTTGCGTGGGAACTCGCATGGGAAAACTCACTGGGCTCCTCCACACAGGATGCTCCCTATCATGGTAACTGTGGGGAGTAGCCACCTCCTTCCTGTGTCTTCCTCCTGCCTTTCTTCCCTCTCCTTCGGAAAGACTGTCCTTTCCCCGTTCTGTGTACCTGTTGTAGGACCCTATTCAACCCCGATCCCGGTGGGCTGCCTGCAGGGGTGGGCACAGGCTGGGCCGATCAGATCTTGTCCCCGTGGAATTTGACTTGTGAGTGATGGTTCCAGGAACAGAGGGTGGGTGGAGCTGGGTCACCTGATAGTACTACCCTGAAAGAGAAAGTCCCGGGATTCCTGTCCCTGAATTCACTATTGCCGTCTTTCCTAGTGCCTGCTTGTTTGACTCTTCATTCACTGAGCTACCTACTAGGGTTTTTCAAATAAATGCCCATTTCTGGCTTCAGTTGGTCAGAGTCAGTTTCTGTTGCTTGCGACTAAGCATGCTAACTCCTAGCTTCTGGTTTACACCAATCAGGCATCCTGTGATTTCCCCAATCTTCGAATGGCCAGACAGTAACAGGGTGACTCGTGGGTTGCCAAGAAGGACTCTGGAATACTGTCCTCTGATGACTGGCGGTCAGGTCCAGGTGAAAGGTCAGATGGGGCACTCCAACAGACAGCTTCAAGGTGATGGAGTCTGTAAGTCTAGGACCTCTCATGGCAGAGGTGTCTCTGCCTGAAAATCCACCTGACATCCTCTGGACCCTCTAGTCCAGCCTTCTCTCCCAGCCTCAGTGGCCCAGCATGGGGAAGAAGAGTGCACTAGAAGGAAGAGCTGAGATTTCAAAGACACCAAAGCTGGTTGCAGGACCCGCTCCCGCTGAGAAGGGATTGTTTAGAGCAGCAGTTAAACTTGGGCAATCCATTGTCAAATTCTGGAATCTACCCTATCATCTTAGAGTAGTGGTTTTCTTTTCCTTTTCAAATATTTATTTATTTATTTGTTTGTTTGTTTATTTATTTATTTATTTAGAGAGACAGAGAGTGCACAATCAGGAGAGGGGCAGAGAGAGAGGGAGAGATTGAATCCCAAGCAGGCTCCTTGCTGACAGCATGGAATCTGACATGGGGCTCGAACTCACAAACCATGAAATCATGACCTGAGCTGAAACCAAGAATTGGACGCTTAACCAACTAAGCCCCCCAGGTGCCCCTAGAGTAGTGGTTTTCAAACCTGCTCTCCATAAGCTGGTTTGGATCTCGGCCCCAGGGCAGTTCCATTCCATGAACGTGTCCAGTCCTGGTTTCCGGGACCCCACTGCATAGTCTCCCCTCAGCCCTGCTTGTCCAACACAAGGGCTTACACAAGGAAAAACAAAGATAAGCTGAAGGGGTGAGCAGAAGCATTTAGTGACAGGAGCATATAGAGAGAAGGTTTTTATCATGACTTCCGGTAACTAGCCCCCCAAATCCTGCCTGTCCTCTACAAGAGTGAACTCAAAGAAGAATGTGTAGTATCTTTTCTGGAAGAGAAAAGCAGGATTCAGCTGAAGAGGAGGAAATAAGTTTTTTTTTTTTAAGTACTTAGTTATATTTTGTTTAAATGTATTTATTTAAACCATTCTTGACGCTGTATGATTACAGATGAAAAATTACGTGCTGAAGACTCTCAAAGTTAAGTGTTTTTTTTTTTAAAAAAAACAAGTTTTTGGTCTGGAGTTCTAGAGCAGGGGTCAGCAAACTTTTTTTGCAAAGGGTCAGGTAGCAGATCGTTTTAGGCTCTGTGGGCTGTCGCAACCATTCAGATATGCCGTTGTAACTCACCAGCAGCTTTAGAGAGTATCTAAGTGAATGGGATATATTCCAATAAAACTCTATTTACACAAACAGGCAGTGGGCCAGACTTGGCCTGAGTCACAGTTTGTCAACCTCTGTTAGATAAACTGAGATTCAATTAAACATAAGTATGGGAATTATTGAGGCCATGAAGTCATAAATCAAGTGCCACAATCCACTCGTGGTGGCTCTTCCACGCTGCACATACCAAAACTCGAAGTAAACCATTTTGCACGTCCAAGCCTGAAAGTCTGTAACTCCAATTCCTCATGAAAAAAGTCAGGGCTCCATGAGGATGTAGGAAACCCACCCTCCGACGATAAAGCTTGGTTTCTTGACCTTTCAGATCAAGAGTATACGAAATTAGATGTTCACTGGAGTAAAGCATCTCATAGACAAGTAGCCTTGAAATTGCTTCCCCAGTGCTCTCTTGGATTACCTCTGCCACATTTTCGACAATTCTGTTGTGTAAAAATATGTTGAGGTTGTTAGCATTGGAATAGATGTGCACACACGCGTCGTCTCCCCTGTGCGGGGAGACTGCGGATCAGAATGGTTCACTGAGGAAGATGAGGGAGGCTCAACGGGTCCGAACAGCAAAACCAAGAGCTGTGCCTTCGGTTTTGTTGGACCTTTTCTTGAGAAACCCTGTCGGCCTCCTTCATTCTCGTTGTCAGGTGTGATTTGCCTCACGGCGGTCTCTTGGCATATTCCCTCCTATAGCGGGCAATTGCCAGTTTATCTGCAGTGGTGCAAAGGTCCAGGTCAAGCCTGCCTGCATAGCCTACTCCACACACAAAGGTGGTGCATCCAATGGGGCCGTCATGCATTATGTATGGAGAAGCCTGGTGCCTCTCCCCTCCCAAAGTGCCTGGGGCTTGAGGAACTGCCTCAAATTTGGGATTAGATGTTTAGGTGTGAAAATGTAATGGAAGGGTTTTCATTCCTTCCCGTGTCTGAGGAAAGATCATGGGTTTCCAGACAGGCCCCATATTCTTAAATTCCTCTGTTTGAGCTAATTATTAGAACTTGATTTCCATAACTTGAAACACAAGGGTTATAAATAATCATGTGTAAAGGTGCTGACTGTGTATTGAGAGCTTCAGGCTGGTGTGTGTACGGGATGGCAGGATGATTCCAGATGGGGAGGGAGGGCAAGGCCACCAGCTGGGGCAGCTGAGACTGTAGAGAGTTGTGGAATACCACAGTAGCTTTAAGGTAAGAGATGGTAGCAGAAGCCAGGCCAGGCCAATGATGAGCTGAGGGATCACAGTCTGTAGAAGTGACTCCCGAGGGGTGGAAGGTAGAGGAAAAGGAGGGGTGATGGCTTGGTTCCTCATCTGAACTGCTGAGGGAGGTGGGGACTCCACGGACATACATCAGCAGCGGCCACAAGCCAAAGGACTTATACGAGGAACCACGTGAGACAAAGAGTGTCGGGCCCAGAAGAGAGGACTTAAAGAGCGAGGAAGTTTCTGGAACATACTGTATAGGCAACCAAACAAAGTGGGTAACAGGAGACCATCTTTCTGTTTTACCTCAGTTGTGTGTAGCTAAGGATTTTACCTCATAGCGTAGGGGAGTTTAACTGTATACCTAAGCAGTCGCCAGGGAGAGGAAAGAACGTAGCCACGAAAGGCAGGACCTTCAGTGTCGGGAGGATAGAGTTTTTGAGAAGTCCCCTTCTTCCATGTTATCCCAGAAGGTGACAGGGAAAAGACATGTCTGACACAAACCCAACTTTGCCCGTGCCCCCCCCAGGTCTGTGAGGGTAGGGGTTGTGGTAGGCAGTAGAGGCCGCCCCCCACTCTGCCTCACACCTGCCGGGTCTTCCTGGAGCAACGAGGCCTGTGCTGCTCAGGACAGAGATCCACGTGAACGGTGGCACCTGCTCTCTGTGTTCACCTCATAACTTGCCCCGCTCAGAACTGCACATTTAGTGTGTTCAGGGAAACCCAACAGAGGCCGGAATCCACACCTTTCCGAAGGTAAGTAGTCTCACTTTCACTTCTGAGGTGAACTCGTGGCCCCGGGGTGCCATTTGGAGAGGATCCACGGTTCCCTTCAGGGATAGTGGGGGGAAGCCGGCTCTGCGGCCATGTCCCCTGGAGCCTCATCCTTTACATCTTCAGACCCAGAGGGCCTGTCTCCACTAGGACCTCCTTGGCCTCCACAGCCTGTGGAGCAAGACTGTCTGGGTTTTGAATCTCACCTTCTACATTTGTTATGAACCTTAGGCAGGGAGCTTAACGGGCCCATCAACATCCTACTTTCTTAATCTGTAAAAAAGGAATGGGAACGCTAGTTTGTTGTGAATGTTAAGCAAGGTAATACCAAAAAGGCGTAGCACAGTGTACATAGCCAAGTATTCAGTAAGGCCAGCTACTTACCGCCGGCTTTTCTGTCACAGCCCAAAGCAGGTCTGTCCCCTCCCTTGTCAAACACCTCATTGTTGCATTTTTTCAGGGCCTCCTCTTGGACCAATGCCCACTGACATCTATGTGCATCCCACCATGTGTTTCCCGAACCTTAGGTCCCAGTGCCACCCATTCCAGAACATTCTACCATCATGAGTAGCCGGCTTACTTTGGACTTCATGGAGGGGGCTTTATTCGGAGTTTTTGAGGAGGGCCCTGTGCAGAATAAGAGCAAGAGTACACCCTCCCGGACTTCTCTCTCTACAAGGTGGGTTATTAGACATTTCCGGGTGTGGGGAAGACAAACACCTAAGGATTAGAAGCACATTTCTCAGGTTCTCACCCAAGGGCTTTGCTCACCCAACGCACCTTAGCAGTTTCTCCTGGATCCACAGTAATGCCCTTTGTTTTGTGATGATATCATCAGAGGCCAGGCTGGTTGAACTTATCTTTTCAAATGCTCTCCATTCCGGTTCAACTAGTCACCAAGAATCAACATTCAAAAACTGCAAAGCCGTTGTGTTCAGCCCAGAGCCTCACCCTCACCAACCCCCCCCCCTCCCCCCTGGCTCCTAGAATCAGACTTCCAGAAAATGTGGTCATGCCGCTCCCCGAAAGGCCGTGCCCAGTTTGTCTCCTGTAGTGCCATAGAGGATCATTAACTTCTCTGCACTTACTCAAACTTAATTATGAAACATTCGCTGCACCTGAATGCACCTTGATCTCCTGTGGCAATTGGAGGGGGCAGGAGGGAAAGTCTGGAAGCCCCACCCTGCCCGGAGCCGGCCCAGGATCCCTGTCTTTCTCCCTCCCTTGCTATTTTGGCGAGCAGCGAGACGTTAATCTCTTCCAACTGGAGCAGCTTCACTCTGTTTTCATCCCGAGAGGAGGCCAAAAGGAGCCGACCCCAGGTTGCCATGACCTCTGCCATCACCAGCTGTGAGCCTTCGCAAGCCTTGGTGAGTGCCCCGAAAAGAGAGGAAGCAAGCTAAGGGGGAGGGGCAGAGAGGAAGAAGGAGGCCTGGAGGGGGTGTCCAGGGGGAGTCCCAGTGTCCTCAATCATTATTCCGCCTGCCCAGGACGGTGGCTCACGTCCTAGACCAGAGTTTAGATTACTAGACAGGTGTGCCGCTCCCAGCCTGGCCGTCGTGCGGCAAAGATTCCTGCCTGAGGGCTAAACTCTGTGAATAAATTCGAAAGCCACGAGGAGGAGGTGGAGGAGGTTTTACTTTTATTCACGGGTTGGTCTCTGCTGGATCTAAGTTTTTTTGTTTTTTCGAGGTTTCTCAGTGTTACAATTTCTTTGGACAGAAGGACTTTCTGCAACAAAGCAAGGGAAAGAGAGAGGTCAGCAGAGAGAGAGAACTAATATTTACCAAACAACCGATACGCGCCCCCCGGCACTTAACGTGCTTTATTTTCTTCCTTCCGAGCCAATGATCCAGGCGCTTCTGTTCCCAGGTGAGGAACCCGAGGCCCAGAGAAGCAGAGAGAAGCCTCCGGAGGCTTCTCTGGCAGGGCCTCGAGCCCTGACCCCACCACCCTTCTGACCGATTTTTGACCACCTAAAAATAACAGGGTGAACCCAGTGGAGACGCTCTGACCTCGCCAGTGGCCACCACAGGCAGAGAGAGCCCCTCTGTGCCCGGCTAGGGCTGCAGCCCAGGGTGCCTGTGGGACGGGTGTCCCCCGTGAACCTCGGCTGGGCTCTGAGAGCTGCCAGACCCCTGCCCACCGCTGCTCAGCCTTCTGGGGAAGAGGCCCTGGCCGTCTCTTCTGGAAACTCATGGGAGGCACCTGAGAGAACTCTCTTCATTTCTCTTCAGAGTTCTTTCTGCCTCTACGTCAGGCAAACAAAACAAACACCTTGGGAAAGAAATCGAAGACTCCCACATTTTGGCTTCCTGGAGGCTCTCTGGGGAGTGGCCGGTCTGGGCATGTACCCACCCCTCTCTTCGGTGGCCTGTCTTCCCTTCTTTATAAGCACCCATTTTTCTAGGATGTTTTTGGTTTCACATTGCAGGTTGCTCTGCTAGAAATTTCTAGGCATGTTAACAGGGAGAAGACAGCTTCCTGACCCTGAAAGCTTGTGGCCCAGCTAGGGGAAGGCAGGGTGCACAGAAATGTTTCTAGAACTAGAGAGAAAATGGTACATTATGTAACAGAGGTGCAGCGCGCTGGGAGTTACCGGGAGAAAAAATCATATGGGTGGAGGAGGCATAGAGCTCTTGCCATCAGGGAGTGGGTAGGAGAAGCAGGGGCTCAAGTTGGGGGCACAGGGTAAGCTAAGGCACTGATGCAGGATAACGGAGGCCACATTCGGAGACACCTGGACAACCCCATTGGTCGGAGCCGCGTAAATCGGGAGTGTTAGGAAACACACCTGGAGGGCCAGGTGGGGGAACGGAAGCTGTGGGGGGTATGAGTGGAGCCAGAGGGGCAAGGGATCCATCTGCCCCCCCCCCCGCCCACCCCCCCGGGGACTCCACCTCCGGCTCTTGTTGTCCCTGCACCGGACTCCCGGCAGCTGCAGGGAGGTGGCATTGCACTCTCTCACATTTGCACGTTCCGTCCATTCATTGGGTCTGTACTGAACACGCGCGCTGGCTGCTCTCGAAGCGGGGACGCCACAGAAGGGTAAGGCATAGTTAGTGCATTCTAGGAGCTCACAGCCCAGCAGAAGGGATGGATCAGGTAACTGACTATTATAGAAACAGGCTGAGATGAGAGCCTGTTCGGCAGATGTAAACACAGCACCTACGAGGGCAGCGACACCGTTCGGGGTCAGGATCCCCATTTCCCTGTCTGGGAGGGAAATCTGCCCATCTTCTGACCTTGGAGTTGAACCCCACCTCTCCTCCACAAAGCTGCTTCTCTGCCGGGGCTTCAGGCAACGCGCCCGCTCCCCTCGCGTGGTCCCAGACTTCACATGCAGGCCCTACTGAAGATGTATAGTGTAGAAAATCACCGGTCTTTTGAGTCTGGACCTAGAAATCCCGAGCAGGCCCACCGTTATCGCGGTCCCAGTGCCTCCTGCAGGCCGTCCAGCTCTCCACTTGAAATCAGGAAGTCCACTGATTCCTCCTAAAATGCCCTGATGTGGGGCACCTGGGTGGCTCGGGCAGTTAGGCATCCGACTCTTGATCTGGGCTCAGGTCATGATCTCATGGTTGTGAGATCGAGCCCCATGTCGGGCTCTGTGCTGACATGAAGCCTGCTTAAGATCCTCCCTCCCTCCCTCCCTCCCTCCTTCCCTATCTCTCTCTCTCTCTAAAAAAAATGCCTTTCTGTGCCCTTCTCATGTTCCCAGCAGAGAGAAGACGATGTGCTCAACGGTCACACTGAGGGCCCAAACAGGAAGAAGGGGGGGCAGTCCAGGAGCCCCAGCAGCAACAACCTGGTCTATAGCATCTTGGAGGTCCCACCATGGTATCTCTGCATCCTCATGGGAATCCAGGTAACGCCACCCAGCAGGCACTGCGTCCGAAGAGGCTCTGCCTCCAAAGCGACATCAGTACACGCCCCGGTCAAATCAGTCAAGATCCACACATTCAGGCGCTGGTGTCCTTGTCTCCCATGCAGGTGACCTCCAGGGGAACCCAGAGCTCCTCGGGTCTCTTTCTCTCAGATGCTGGGGATGGGGGTGAGGAATTAGGGGAAGATTCTCCCTCGTGCTAAGCTGAGAGGTCCCATCAAGGACGCTGTGTCATGTTTTTCTTCAAGATACCAATTCCAGTTTATTTCATTTGCAACAGCTAAAAAATTTGATAACCAATGCTTGGCGAATTTGGGGAAACCGGTACTCTCAAACCCTTCCGCTGGAATATTATTTGATGCAGCCTTTCTGGATGACAATCCGGTGTAGATCATATACCCTTTAACCCAGTCCTCAGTGCTGAAGAATTTCTCTGGATATATTGGCAGGACTTGCTAAGATAAATGCAAAGATGTTCTCGTAGCATTATTGGTAATAGTAACTTCACACCACACAACAAACAAATAAACAAAACCCTAGAAACAACGCCAAAATATCCTTCAAAAAGACAGGTTAACAAATTGTGACACATCTTAGCAAATGATTTTTTTACGCAGAGAAGAGAAAAGAGAAAGATATATATTTATCTTGCAGTTAGAGAATGTGCCCCAATATATAGCAAGTGAAAAAATCAAAGTAACTGTGTATAGAGTGTTAGTGTGTGTGTGTGTGTGTGTGTGTGTGTGTGTGTGTTAAAAACAAAGAGGTGGAAAGACAGAAATAAGTATATGCAGTGATTTGGGGGTTTGAAGGACTCATAAACTCATAAAGGGATTTAGCTTTGGGAAGAAGAGCTAGGAAAGGGGAGGTGGCTTTCCCCTGTCACCTTTTATTTTGTAGCTTTTTGTGACATGGATGTGTCTCTTAATTTTACAAACTGTTCAATATGGAATATTAGAGATGGGTTACACTTCTTGTTTACATATTTATGCTTTTCTACAAAATAAGAAAAGTAAATACCATACTGTTTTAAAAACATTATTATGAGCCAATGAAATAGATAATATAGATAATGTAGATCTATATTCCCTGACTCAGAAAACTGTAAGGAATTTAAGAAAGCCCAAGGCTGCCGTCCAGTTTCCCCAACACCATTCGTTGAAGAGACTGTCTTTTTCCCATTGGATGGTCTTTCCAGCTTTGTCAAAGATTAATTGATCATATAGTTGTGGGTCCATTTCTGGATTTTCAATTCTGTTCTATTGATCTGTGTGTCTGTTTTTGTGCCAGTACCATACTGTTTTGATCACTACAACTTTGCAACATAACATGAAGTCTGGAATTGTGATGCCTCCAGCTTTGCTTTGCTTTTTCAAAATTGCTTTGGTTATTGGGGGCGGGGGGTGTCTTTTGTGGTTCTGTGCAAATTTTAGGATTGTTTGTTCTAGTTCTGTGAAAATGCTATTGCTATTTTGATGGGGATCTCACTGAATGTTTAGATGGCTTTGGGTGGCACGGACATTTTAACAAATGCATGTTCTTCCAGTCCATGAGCATGGAATGTCTTTCCATGTTTCCATGTTTTATAGTTTCCGGGGTACAGGTCTTTCACCTCTTTGGTTAGATTTATTCCTAGGTATCTTACTACTTTGGGTGCAATTGTAAATGGGATTGTTTTCTTAACTTCTCTTTCTGCTCCTTCATTATTGGTGTATAGAAATGCAACAGATTTCTGTACATTGGTTTTGTATCCTGTGACTTCACTGAATTCATATATCAATTCTAGCAGTTTTTTGATGGAGTCTTTCAGATTTCTTTATATAGTATCATGTCATCTGCAGATCGTGAAAGTTTTATTTCTTCCTTACCAATTTGGATGCCTTTTATTTCTTTTTGCTGTGGGATTGCTGAGGCTAGGACTTCCAGTAGTATGTTGAATAAAACTGATGACAGTGGACATCCTTGTCTTGTTCCTGACCTTAGGGGGAGATCTCTCCATTTTTTCTCCATTGAGGATGATATTAGCTGTGGGTTTTTCTTATGTGGCCTTTGTTATGTTGAGGTATATATATTGCCTCCAAACCTACTTTGTTGAGGGTTTTTATCATGAATGGATGTTGTACTTTGTCAAATGCTTTTTCTGCATTTACTGAAATGATCATATAGTTCTTATCCTTTATTTTACTGATGCGATATATTGCATTAATTGATTTGAGAGTATTGAACCACCATTGCAACCCAGGAATAAATCCCACTTTGAGTGTGCTGAATGATTTTTTAAATGTATTGTTGAATTTGGTTTCCTAGTATTTTATTGAAGATTTTTGCATCTATATTCATATTGGCCTGCAGTTCTCTTTTTTAGTGGTATCTTTATCAGGTTTTGGTGTCAGGATAATGCTGGCCTCATAGAATGAATTTGGAGGTTTTCCTTCCTTTTCTAATTTTGGAAGAGTTAAAGAATAACAGGTATTAACTCCTCTTTAAATGTTTGATGGCATTTACCTGTGAAGCCATCTGGCCCTAGACTTGTTTGTTGGAAGTTTTTTGGTCACTAATTCAATCTCTTTTCTGGTTATCAGCCTGTTCAAATTTTCTATTTCTTCCCAGTTTCAGTTTTGGTATTTTATATGTTTCTAGGAATCTATCCATTTCTTCCAGGTTGTCTAATTTGTTGGCACATAGTTTTTCATAATATTCTGTTACAATTATTTGTATTTTTGTAATGTTGGCTGTTATTTCTCCTCTCTCATCTGTGATTTTATTTATTTGAGACCTTTCTCTTTTCTTTTTGATCAACATGGCTTGAGGTTTATCAATTTTATTGATTTTTTTTTTTCAAAGAACCAGCTGCTGGTTTCATTGATCTTTTCTATTGTTTTTTGTTTTTGTTTTTGTTTTTTAGTTTATCATTTATTTCTGCTCTAATCTTTATTATTACCTTTTTTCTGCTGGTTTTAGGTTTTGTTTGTTGTTCTTTTTCTAGCTCCTTTAGGGGTTAGTTTAGGTTATCCATTTGAGATTTTCTTGCTACTTAAGGTAGGCTTGTATTGCTATATACTTCCCTCTTAGAACCGTTTTTGCTGAATCCCAAAGGTTTTGGATTGTTGTTTTCATTTTCATTTGTTTCTTTTATTTCCTGGTTGTCCCATTCACTGTTTAGTAGCATGTTATTTAACTTCCATGTATTTGTGATCTTTCCAGATTTTTTCTTGTGGTTGACTTCTAGTTTCATAGCATTGTGATCAGAAAACATGAATAGTAAGACTTGGATCTTTTTGAATTTGAGGCTTGCTGTGTGGGCTGATATCTGATCTATTCTGGAAAATGTTCTGTGTGCACTTGAAAAAATGTATATTCTGCTGTTTTAGGATGGAATGTTCTGAATATATCTGTTAAATCCATCTGTTCCAGTGTGTCATTGAAAGCCATTGTTTCCTTGTGGATTTTCGGTTTAGATGATCTGTTTATTGATATAAGTGGGGTGTAAAAGTCCCTTACTATTATTGTATAATTATTGATTAGTTCCTTTATATTTGCTATTAACTGTTTTTATTTATTTGGGAGTTTCTATGTTTATATTTGCTATTAACTGTTTTTATTTATTTGGGAGTTTCTATGTTGGGTGCATAAATATTTACAATTGTTGCAACTCCTTGTTGGATTGTCCCCTTTATTATTATATAGTGTCCTTCTTTGTGTCTTGCTACAGTCTTTGTTTTAAAGTAGATTTTGTCTGAAATAAGTATTGATACTCTGAGTTTCTTTTGACATCCATTTGCATGATAGCTATTTCTCCATCCCCTCACTTTCAATCTGCAAGTGTCTTTAGGTCTAAAATGAGTCTCTTACAGGCAACATATAGATGGGTCTTGTTTTTTAATTCATTCTGTTGCCCTAGGCCTTTTGATTGAACTATTTAGTCCATTTGCATTCAAAGTAATTTTTTTTTAATTTTATAATGTTTGTTTGTTTGTTTATATTTTTTGATTTTTTAATTTACATCCAAGTTAGTTAGCGTATAGTGCAATAATGATTTCAGTAGTAGATTCCAGTGATTCATCCCCTGTGTATAACACCCAGTGTTCATCCCAACAAGTGTCCTCCTTAATGCCCCGTACCCATTTAGCCCATCCCCCACCGACAACCCCTCCAGCAACCCTGTTTGTTCTCTATATTTAAGAGTCTCTTATGTTTTATCCCCTTCCCTGTTTTTGTATTATTTTTGCTTCCCTTCCCTTATGTTCATCTGTTTTTTATCTTCAATTCCACATATGAGTGAAGTCACATGCTATTTGTCTTTCTCTGCCTGACTAATTTGGCTTAGCATAATACCCTCTAGTTCCATCCACATGGTTGCAAATAACAAGCTTGCATTCTTTTTGATTGCCAAGTAATACTCCATTGTCTATATATACCACATCTTCTTTATCCATTCATCTGTCGATGGACATTTGGGCTCTTTTCACATTTTCACTATTGTCGATAGTGCTGCTATAAACATTGGGGTGTATGTGCCCCTTCGAAACAGTGGCATGTATCCCTAGGATAAATACCTAGTAGTGCAATTGCTGGGTCATAGGGTAGTTCTATTTTTAATTTTTTGAAGAACCTCCATACTGTTTTCCAGAGTGGCTGCACCAGTTTGCATTCCCACCAGCTGTGCCAAAGAAATCCTCTTTCTCTGCATCCTCGCCAACATCGGTTGTTGCCTGAGTTGTTCATGTTAGCCATTCTGACTGGTGTGAGGTGGTATCTCATTGTGGTTTTGATTTGTGTTTCCCTGATGATGAGTGATGTGGAGCATTTTTTCAAGTGTCAGTTGGCCATCTGGATGTCTTCTTTGGAGAAGTGTCTATTCATGTCTTTTGCCCATTTCTTCACTGGATTATTTATTTTTTAGGTGTTGAATTTCGTAAGTTCTTTACAGATTTTGGATATTAATGCTTTATCTGATATGTCCTTTGCAAATATCTTCTCCCATTCTGTCAGTTGCCTTTTAGTTTTGCTGATTGTTTCCTTCGCTGTGCAGAAGCTTCAAAGTAATTATTGATACATATATGTTTATTGACATTTTATCACTTGTTTTGTGGTTGTTTCTGAAAGTTTTCTCTGATCCTTTCTTGTCTTTCTGTCATCTTTTGCTGATTTTCTTTAGTGGTATATTTGGACTTATTTCTCTTTATTCTTTTCATGTTTATTAATGGCTTTTGATATATGGTTGCCATTAGGTTTGTATATAACTTCTGCATATAGCAGTCTCTATTAAATTGATAGTTAAGTTTGAACCCATTCTTTTCTCCTCTCCTCTCCCACATTTTAAGTGTATGTTATTATACTTTATATTTTTGTGGGTGGGAGTTCCTTAACTGATTTTTTACAGAAATATTCTTTTTTACTGCTTTTGTGTTTCCTACCTTTATACTGTCACTTTTGATCTCTCCTTTCCACTCAGAGAGTCTCCTTTAATATTTCTTGCAGGGCTGGTGATTTACAAACTCCTTTAGTTTTTGTTTGTCTGGGAAACTTTTTATCTCTCCTTCTATTCTGAATGATAGCCTTGCTGGACAGAGTATTCTGGGCTTCAGATTTTTCCCATTCAGCACTTTAAATATATCATGCCACTTCCTTCTGGTTTGCAAAATTTCGGTTGAAAAATCTCCTGCTAGCCTTATGGGTTTTCCCTTGTAAGTTAATGACTTCTTTTGCTGCTTCATCTTGCTGCTTTTAAGATATTTCCTTTATCACTATATTTTGCAAGTTTAATTACAATATGTCTTGGTGTGGGTCTGCTTTTGTTGATTTTGTTGGGAGTTCTGTGTGCCTCCTGGATCTGGATATCTGTTTCCTTCCTCAGATTAGGAAAGTTTTCAGCTCTTATTTCTTCAAATAAATTTTCTGCCCCCTTTTCTCTCTCTTCTTCTTCTTCTGGGACTCCTGTAATACAAATGTTATTATGTTTGATGGAGTCACTGAGTTCCCTAAGTGTATTCTCATTTTGTGTAATTTTTTTTTTCTCTCTTTTGTTCAGCTTGATTACTTTCCATTACTTTCTTTTTTTTAAAGAAAAAAAAAATTTTTTTAACGTTTATTTATTTTTGAGACAGAGAGAGACAGAGCATGAATGGGGGAGGGTCAGAGAGAGGGAGACACAGAATCTGAAACAGGCTCCAGGCTCCGAGCTGTCAGCCCAGAGCCCGACTCGGGGCTCGAACTCATGGACGGCAAGATCATGACCTGAGCTGAAGTCAGCCGCTTAACCGACTGAGCCACCCAGGCGCTCCTCCATTACTTTCTTCTAGGTTACTAACTTGTTACTCTGCTTCTGCCATCCTGTTATTCATTCCATCAAGTGTGTTTTTCATTTGGTTTATCTAGTCCTTTATCTCTGCTGTGTTATTCCTTATCTCTGTGTTAAGGGTCTCACTCCTGTCTTCCACTCTTTTTTTTTTTTTTTTTTTTGTTAAGTCCGGTGAGTGTCTTTGTGATCATTGCTTTAAATTCTCTATCAGGCAGGTTATTTATATTTGCTTATATTTCCATTTCTTTAGATCTCTGGCCATGGCCCTGTCCCGTTCTTTCATTTGGGATAAATTTCTCTGTCTCCCCATTTTTCTGCCCTCTCCGTGTCTGTTTCTCTGTGTCAAGAAAGTCAGCTATGACTTGTGCTCTTCAAAGTAGTGACTTTACGAAGAGGAGGTCCTGGAGTGCCCTGCAGTGCAGTGTCCCTGTTCACCAGAACCTGGCACTTCAGGAAAGTAGCCTGTATGTGTTGCTTACACCCTGCTGTTGTATCTGGATCATCTTTCCTTTCAGTACAGTCGTCTGCACGGGCTCTCTGCCTGTTGTGGGCAGCAGTTCCTCTATGTGGTGTTAGTGGGACCCAGGCAGGCCGCCTCCGAGGGGGCATACCTGCCAGGGAATTGGGGAACGGGGCAGTGGTGTTAGGAAAATTTGCATTGGGCCACTAGTCCTTTGCCAAATCCCCCAAAGCACTGAGGTGGTTGTTAGCTGGGGGCTGCATGTCAGGGCGGCAAGGGGTGTGAGGCTGAGTTCCATGCATGTGGGAATGGGGCCGCGGCAGGGGTGGGCGTGGTTTGGGGTGGCCTGTGACTGGGCGGGGCAAACACCACTGGGCGGGGCTTTAACAAAATTTGTCCTGGGCCCCGAGCTGAGGCTACAAGTGTCTGTGCAGCCCACCTCCGGCAGGTGGCTCTGTGTTCATGCTGGGGGGAGGGGAGGGGGAGGAAAATGGCACCTGCCAGCTCTCTCCTTTTCAAAGTCCCCCGGCACACTCCAAAATCACTTTGAGCAGATCTGTCTCCTGTTTGCCTCAGAGGTTGTGTAAACTGCCATTTTTACCTTGCCTCTCCATGCAGGCTGCTGGCCCTTTAAGGGCAGTGACCCGACTATCACCTGCCTTTCCAGCTGGCCCGGTGCTGAGTCAGCTGACTTTTAAAGCTCCAGGCTCCAAGTCCCCCTGGTTTTACAAACTCACCGAATTCAGCCCCTCTGGCTTTTAAAGCCAAACGTTATAGGGATTAGGCTTCCCTGTGTGAGCTCCCTGGTGCGAGGGCCCATTTCTCTGCCCTGTATGTGTGCGCAGCTCTCTCCCTCCCGTGGGCAGCCTCCCTCCACCTTTCTGACCTTCCTAAACTTTCAGATGCAGCTTCTCCATATTTAGTCGTGGAGTTTGTTCTGCCAGTCTTTGGATCGCTGTCCGGTTTATTGACTTGGATGTGGATGATACCTACTTGTAAGCGTGGGAGGGGGTGAGCTCCTCCTACTAAGCCATCTTCCCAAGTTCCAAGTCTCCTGCCCGTCTTTAAATCAGATGGTTTGGTTTTTGCTGTTGAGCTCTATGAGTTCCTTTTTTGGATGAGTTAACATTTTTTGGATGTTAACCCCCTTATCAGATAGATGGTTTGCAAACTGCAAGTATTTTCTCCTATTCTTCGGATGCCTTTTTATTTTGCTGATGGTTCCTTTTGCTGCGCAGAAGCTTTTTAGTTTGATGTAGTCCCACTTGTTTATTTTTGCATCTGTTGTTTGAGCTTTTGGTGTCATAGCTAATAATCTTTGTCCAGACCAATGTTAAGGAGCTTTTCCATTGTGTTTTCTTCCAGGAGTTTTACAGTTTCAGGCCTTATATTTAAGTCCTTAATCCATTTTTGAGTTACTTTTTGTGAATGGTGCAAGACAGCAGTCCATTTTCATTCTTCTGTATGTGGTTATCCAGATTTCGCAATATCATTTATTGAAGAGACTGTCCTTTCCCCTTGAGCCTTTTTGGCTTGTCAAATATTAGTTGACCATATATGCATGGGGTTATTTCTGGGCTCTCAGTTCTGTTCTACTGGTTTATTTGTCTACTTTTATAACAGTACCATACTGGGGCACCTGGCTGGCTCAGTCAGTTAAGCATCCGACTTCGGCTCAGGTCATGATCTCACAGTCTGTGAGTTCAAGCCCCGTGTCGGGCTCTGTTCTGACAGCTCGGAGCCTGGAGCCTGCTTCAGCTTCTGTGCCTCCCTCTCTCTCTGCCCCTCTCCTGTTCATGCTCTGTCTCTGTCTCAAAAATAAATAAACATTAAGAAAAAAATTATGACAGTACCATACTGATTTTTTTGTGGGTTATTTTTTATTTTTTATTAAAAAAAATTTTTTTTAACGTTTATTTATTTTTGAGACAGAGAGAGACAGAGCATGAACGGGGGAGGGTCAGAGAGAGAGAGGGAGACACAGAATCTGAAACAGGCTCCAGGCCCTGAGCGGTCAGCACAGAGCCCGACGTGGGGCTCGAACTCACGAACCGCGAGATCATGACCTGAACCGAAGTCGGACGCTTAACCGACTGAGCCACCCAGGCGCCCCTGTGAGTTTTTTTTTTTTTTTTTTAAATAACGTTCCTCCAGTTTTCAAAAACTGCCATAAAATTTAGCAAAGAGACTGCTTATTTATGTCGTTGAAAAATGAAAATCTGGTATGTTTTTGTTATTTCATTTTTGTCTCACTTTTTAAACTAAGGAAAATATCAAAATATCAACCAGTTCTCAAGTACCATACTGTTTGATTACTATAGCTTTGTAATAAAAATTTGAAACGAGGGGGTTGCCTGAGTGGCTCAGTCAGTTGAGCGTCTGACTCTTAATATCAGCTCAGGGCATGATCTCACAGTTTGTAAGTTCGAGCCCCGTGTCTAGCTCCACACTGAGCATAGAGCCTGCTTGGGATTCTCTCTCTTCCTCTCCCCTGCTTTCTCTCTCTCTCTCAAAATAAAGAAACTAAAAAGAAAAAAAAAAGTTTGAAATGAGGAATTAGGATGGCTCCAGCCTTGTTCTTCTTTTTAAGGATTACTTTGGCCGTTTGAAGTCTTTTGTTGTTCCACACAAATTGTGACATTGTTTTTTCTATTTCTGTGAGGAATGTCATTAAAATTTTGATACAAATTTCATTGAATCGATACGCGGCTTTGGATAGGATGGAAATTTTAATAGCATTAATTCTACCTCCCTCCTGCTAATTTTCTGCTTAGTTTATTCTTCTTGTTCTAGTTCCTTGAGGTGTAAAGTCATTCGAGATTTTTCTTCTAGGTGTATATCGCTATAAGCTTCCCTCTTCAAACTGCTTTTGCCACGTTGCATAAGTTTTGATATGTTGCGTTTCCATTTTTGTTTGTCTCAAGACATTTTTTGATTTCTTTTGATTTCTTCTTATTCCCGTTGGTTGTTCAGAAGGGTATTGCTTAATTTCCACAAATATGTGAATTTTCCAGTTTTCCTCCTGTTTCATGCCATTCAGACCCATGGTATGATTTCATTCATGAAATTTGCTAAGACTTTTTGTGACTTAATATATTATCTATCTGGAGAATGTGTTCAGGGCTTCCTGCTCATTAGTCTTGCCCTCACCTTGTACCTTGTTTTAATTATGAGCCTCTTGCCTTCTTCTTATTCTTAAGGCCCCTTCCTTGGCTCCTGTTATGTCCTGCTATTTTGTGTCCCTGCCTTGGTTTCTCATGTAGGATATCGGTTCCCAGTGCCAGGGTTCTGCCCTTGAACCCCAGACCCTCTGGTTAGGTCCCTGTTAGTTGCTGTCTGGTCTTCCTACTTCCTACTGCTTATCTGGATCTCTGCCTGTCACTCATGGTCCGGCTTGAGTAGTGCTCTTTCCTCTGGCGGAAGAATGGGAATGACGGTGGGATCAGGTAACCGTGGCATCTGCTTAACCGTCCACTCTTTCTGCTCTGCCCACAGCACTTCCTCACGGCCCTGGGGGGGCTCGTGTCAGTGCCACTCATCCTGGCCAAGGACCTGTGTCTGCAGCATGACCCCCTGACTCAGAGCTACCTCATCAGCACAATTTTCTTCGTCTCTGGCTTCTGCACTCTCCTGCAAGTGTTTTTTGGAGTCAGGTAGGTAAAACTCTTTTCCCGGGATTCTGACTTTTACCTGCTGGGGTATCAGCAAGATTTGCTTGGCTTACAGCTGCAGAGGTGTTTAGGTAGACATGATGGAGGGAACATGGGACTGGGAATCAGAGCCTGGGTTCAGGTCCTGGCTCCAAAACTTACTTTCCATGTTAGCTAGGATTCTTGATGAAAGTCCCATAAGTCCAGATTGGCTTAGGCAAAAAATTGTTCTTTATCGGTGTATAAGGTCAAGGGAAGAGAAAGGCAAGGTTACGCCATGCATCAGGAGCACATTGAACCAGGGGCTCAAGTGCCACTGGGACTTTTTCTTCTCCTCTTGTCTCTACAAAGGCCTGCCCCTGGTATTTGCGAGATGCAGGGCAAGGATACAAATGGAGCCCCACACGCTGCATGTCTAAAACCAAACTTACAAACTCTTAAATAAGATATGTTCTGGTCATTCTACCTGGAAGGCCAGGTTTGAATTTAAAATTTTTTCACTGCTCTAAGTTCTGCTTTGGGACCTAGCCACATGGGGAGGGCCAACCCCCAGCCTGTGGCCTTCCCCCTTGTCTTCTTATGTCAAGTTTTGCTCCAGATCGTAAATGTCCTTACACTCATGAATGTGGGCTGCATACCCACCCCCAACACACATATGCTCATGCACATACACACATACACCAGATTCTCCAAATAGCTGACGCTTGGCCATCCTTCATAGGCCTAGGGGTATGTACACCTGCATCATGGTCTGCCTTCAGCAGGGCAGACCTGGGGAAGAGGTCCAAGCAGGTTCTGGAAGAGGCTCAGGGCCATTTGGGCAGAGGAATTCTTGAGTCTCAAAGGGGAGAGGCACACAGACATGAGGTGGACAGAATCCCTTGGCCCCGCAGATGCCTCCCAGAGGAGGGAGAGTGGAGCCCCCTGGGACAGCAGGCTAAGTACAGGGGGCTCTCCTTTCCTCATCTGGATGCAGGGCTGTCTCTTCCTCACACTGTCAGTGCCTGTGCTTCATTGTCGCGGTCACGCTTCCCGCACAGGACCGGAGGCAGGCTGCTGGCAGTCCTCACGCTTGTCTCCCAGAGCAGCTGAGGACTGCTCTGGCTGGCCTCGCATTTTAAAATTCCAGGGAAGAGCTCTGATGGGTGCGACTTAAGCCAGATGCCCAGCTCTCACCCATCCGGGCAACACATATGGCGGCTCTCGTTCGGGAAAACTTCCTAAAGAGTCAGGGAAGGAGAGTTCTGTTCTGAACAGACGAGACAGCAGGGATTCGCTGAACTGTGTATGTGGTTTGGTACCCGGAAAACAAGACCGATGACAGTATGGCCCTTTCTCCCTGACAGTAAGACTGAGATGAGCAAAATCGTTATAACCAGTGGAATCACCTTTAAAAAATAAATAAATAAATAAATAAATAAATAAATAAATAAATACACCATCAAGTCCTTTATGTTCATATGTAGGTTGCAAAAATTAGCCTGAGTAAAATGGGGTTCTGTTGCTCTGGAGTTGGCCTGGACAAAATTGCGAGGCCTGGAAAATGTGTCTTCAGAACTTTTTCCTCCTCATTTCGACACATCCTCTCTTCATATTCTCCACCACCACCCCCGCCCCAGCTTGTCTCCCAGAAAGAACTCTGCACCGTGGCTCCCTTCTAGGTTATCAGGAGGGATCAGGACATCCCTCTCTGAGGGTCGTCCAGACCTCTCCTGCTCACCCCAGATCTGTTAGTCGTGGGCCTTCTTCCTTTATCATTTATTTAACATCTAGTCCAAGGACATATCCAAGTTTTGTTCAGCCTGAAGGATGTCCAGTTTTCGGTGTCCTCTTTAAGAAGGACACAAAAGTATGAGTACAAAATCCTGCATGAGAGACAATATTATTACATTGAAAAAAAAATCATGATAAATTACGACATTTTTTTTTAAATTTTTTTTAACGTTTATTTATTTTTGAGACAGAGACAGAGCATGAACAGGGGAGGGTCAGAGAGAGAGGGAGACACAGAATCTGAAACAGGCTCCAGGCTCTGAGCGGTCAGCACAGAGCCCGACGGGGGGGGCTCGATCTCACAGAACGTGAGATCATGACCTGAGCTGAAGTAGGATGCTTAGCCGACTGAGCCACCCAGGCGCACCAAATTATGACATTTAAAAAGCAGATTAACACCACAAATGTCACAAATTCCAAAATTTTCCAATCTTTTTTTTTTTTTATTTTAAAGTTATTTATTTATTTATTTTGCGAGAGAAAGAGAGCACGAACAGGGAAGGGGCGGAGAGAGAGGGAGAAAGAGAGAAACCCAAGCAGGCTCTGCCCTGTCAGCAGCAGAGCCTGATGTGGGGCTCGAACTCACAAACCGCGAGAACAAGACCTGAGCTGAATAACAGGAGTCAGATCCTTAACCGGCTGAGCCACCCAGGAGCCCCTACTCCTTTCTTGTTGAATTGAAAGTGGTGTACTCTTTGATCGACATTTTCTGAAGAGAAGGAAAGATAATTCAGTCATTCTGCTTCCGTGGGTCGGTCCAAATTTGTTTGTTACTACTGCTAGTTAAGATGCGTGGTCATCCTTTCACACAAAACTGTAATACCACTATAGATTTGTGCCCTACAAACACAGACATTCTCTTGTCCGTGATTTCCATCAGAAATGTCTAAAATGCATGCTGCGTTTAAAAGTGTAAATGGTACATTATCAACTATATTCTTGATAGGAGAAAACTTCCATCTTGCCTGCATATCAATGAGACTCCCATCTTCTCTGGCGATTTTGTGTATCTGATGGTTTTCAGATTTTCCACAGACTTGCTTCTGGCACCCTACATTTCAACCTTTGTTTCTCCTCCAACGTCCACATACGTCAGGTGCCATAGGACACATTCATAACATAACGTGACCTCGGGTTCATGCAACTTCACGAAGTAGAGTGAGCTGGCACAAGGGGAGGTAGGAGTATTGCGAGACCCAATCATGACCCTGAGGTGGCTAGCAGGAAATTAAATATACATGGGTGGGGATGCCTGGGCGGCTCAGTCGGTTGAGCGTCCGACTTCGGCTCAGGTCACGATCTTGCGGTCCGTGGGTTCGAGCCCCGCGTCTGGCTCTGTGCTGACAGCTCGGAGCCTGGAGTCTGCTTCGGATTCTGTGTCCCCCTCTCTCTCTGCCCCTCCCCCACTCATGCTCTGTCTCTCTCTGTCTCTCAAAAATGAAGAAACATTAAAAAAAAATTTTAAATAAACAAACAAACAAACATGGGTGGTTTAGTGGTCTCAACCCACATAAATCTATCCTGCCACATTCAAACTAAATTGATCCTGACTCAGCTTCCCCTGGCCAAATCCTAAGAGTGCTTATGACCTTTCAAATGCCATCTGATGCAAGATTTAGAGTCCGTGAGGAGGCAGTGCAAAGAGGCAGTAGCTGGCCAAATGTGGCTGAAACCATTTACTTTTACAAAGTTGACAAAGGCCTATGGCTAGTGCACACGTTGCAGGACCCCCGGGACTTGAGAAGGAGCCCGGCAAGTGAGGGTCCCTTTACCCTAAATCTCCTTTTGACCTAATCTGTGCCAGGCCTGTGTCCTGCCCTGGAGTTGCGAAGGGAAATGGAAAACATTTCCTACAATGTGCTTCTGCTGACCTATATTGATAGAAGGTGACATGACAGGAAAAATTAATATCCATCTGTTCAGTGTCAATTATCTGAATCAAACCACACAGGTATAGACGGATATGGGGCTGGCCGGTTGTTTCCAGGATAGACTGACTGCAGACAACATTCAGAGGAGTATATTCACTGCTGGCATGTCCCTTTTGCCTGAATCAAATCAAAGGCACTTTCCAAAGTGCTTCCTTTGCAAGTCATTTCCAGGCGAGACGCCAAGGCTTAAGTTCTTGCAACCTCTATTGAGGAGTGGAGACCAGTGCCCACGGCTTTGGAGGGTTATTTCCCTGCTCTCTCTTCTTCTGTCACCATCTCGGTGAGCTAAGACTTCTTCCAAATCCCCGACCAAGGACTCAGAGAGGTGCAGGGTTTGCTCTGGTCTATCTATCAGACCCCCTATTTTCCAGGATCGGCTCTGGGAATGTGAGATGGTGCGGTGGGATTAGGGACGGCTTGCGGTAACCTGCCTGGGTCCCAGGACACCCCGCCCCATGGAGAGTTACAAACACAAAGCGCTTCTGGGTGGGGGAGTCCCCCCCCCCATAAATCTGAGATGGCATTAATTATAATTATGGAAGAGTACTGAGTTTGGAAACTGGAGGACGGAACTCCCGTCTTGGCTTCTGTACCATGGGAACTTAGACAAATCATCTGCCCTCTTTAAGGCTCAGTTTCTCGTCGACAAAACGAAGGAATTCAACTATACGATGTCTGAAAGTCCCTTCTGTCTCTGTTGTGGACAGATATGATGTTGACAGAGAAGATGATGAAGCCCCGGGTTTCAATGGGATAATCAGTAGTAAAAGTGCCTCTGGACCTAGCCTTCTGGTAGGCTCCGTAAGAAACACAAACTAATCAGCAGTTAGGGCCCAAAGAACTTGAACTTACACCTTAATTAAAAATGCAGAGAAAGAGGTAAATAAAATTAGGAAATGAAATAATGTTAATGCCATTAGGGTGGGGTCAGGAATAAACGTGAGTTTGGTTCTAGGAAATAAGCTTCTGTCTCAGGTGCTGATGAGCAACTCCCTAAGACATTATAGATTGTGAAACCTAACTGAGAGTTGATGACTCAAAGGCCAAGTAGATCTGGCTACTGGTTATTTGCTGGTAACCAAAAATTCTGATGTTGCAACAAGGTCATCATGATTAAAACCACATTAAATAATCAAAAGGGAATGATAAGAGACGATAACTGCTGCTCTTGATATAGGAGTTCACAAGCACTGTGCCCAGTGTGGGGCAGGCGGCTGTAATCCTTGGCGACACGGACAGCTGTCTCCCTGGTATGGCTTTAAGGGTCTTGGGTGCATCCCCTAAGAGCCTTCCTCACTTAGGTGTTCACTTCTGCAATTCACGGAAGGGCATACTTCTATCATTCATTTCAAAATAAGACATTAATTTTGAAAGGAAATCACTAGAAGAAATCAGATATTGACTACGTGTGATTCTAGGCCTTAATGCCATCTCTGGAATTATTCATAGTTTGTACTGGTAATTTCTTTTTCTGGAGTGGTTCCAGGTAACATGTCTCTCCATTTTCCTGGGAATAGCTCAAGTGTGGAACACGTACTTCTGGCAAAGTCCATCCGCTTGTCTTATGCTTACTCGCATACAGTTTTTCCTGAGTCAGCTCTGGCCTTGATCCTTTGCATCCAGTGACTTCCTGTGGCTGAGCCCAGCCCTGCCCTACCCTGTGCCTGTCATTGGTTATGCAGAAAGGCCATGGCCATCACCAGAGGTATGCAGCCACTTTGCTCCTGCCCTCTTGACAGCCAAGTCACCAGATGTGCCATTGGGGCTCTGACGGGAGCAGGAACAGTGGTGGCTGTTGGGATAGAAGAGTGACCTGACAATTCATCACATCAGAGGAGTCCTAAGGAGGGGGCTGGTGTGCTTCCTCTGGGTTGAAGTTGAGTAGTTACCCACAGGGAGGGCACCAGTGGTATTTCCTACAATGTACCTGCTTGATGGAGGGAACTCAGGAAAAACATGAACAGAGTGTTCTTTGTCCACTAGTGAAGTAGTTGAGCCTCAGAGTGCTCGGGATTTCTTACAACACAGTGACCCTCTTAAATTCAAGGCGAATTCATCAGTTCCATCTTACGTTCCTGAGACTCTGCTCCCCATTCTGGTCTGTTTCAAAGAAAAGTCCACGTGACATCCTCCTTTGCCCACTCAGGGACTGACTCAAGAAGGAACATTAACATGATGACATGGTGAGGCTGGATTCCAGCAGATCACCCTCCAGATGCATCTGTCCCCAGCTGTTGACCGCCTCCCCGTTCACCCGTGTTCTTCCCCTCCTACCCACAGGCTTCTCAAATTCCACATGTCCCAACCCCAGAACTCCTCAGGGGGATCATCCCTTCCAGGTTCCCAGGTGCTTACGGCCCTACCTAGTGGAGACTTAATGCTCCTTCTCCTTTCTTCCCTGGACAATATTTGCATTATTTTCTCTTAGAGTCCTCTTGTTTCTGTGAAGAGGAACGTTTTTTTAATTTTTCCAAAGCCGTGAGAATTAAATTAGATAATGCATACAAAGAGGTTAGCTTAGTGCCAGGTACAAAAAATTTATTTTTCACACCAGGCAAAGGATTGTACTATACACAAATTTTGCACCCTCCCTCCCTTTTTTAATAATTAAAAACATTTGATTGTAAGAAACAGTCCTCCTCCCCCTTTTTAAACATATACAATGCACCATAATATTTTTCCATTTCCAACAAACACATTTCTGCAATAGTTCTTTTTAAAAAATGATCACTTAGTATTTCATATTCTAGAAAATATAATTATATTCTAATTTATTTAACTATTTACTATTAAAGGAGACTTAAGTTGTTTCAGGTTTTTCACTATTGCAATAGCAACCAAGGTGATTTGTTAAGTATGAGAAGTAGAAATTACATGTATACTGACAATCATTTATCTAGTTAAAGACAGAAGAAAGGCTGATAGAAATGTTTAAGATTATATTTTTCATATATATATAAAAGGTATATATTATACGTATGCTGATAAAGCTTATCTGGTTAAAGATTAAAAATAGACTGGAGCAGAATGTTAATAACCATTTCTGGGTTATAGAATTAGGGTAATTTAAATTTATTCTTTATATTTGTCTTGATTTGCCATTTATTTTTCTTCAGTGTTCATGTATTACTTTATAACTGGGAAAAGTAAAAACCATTTAAAAGGTGTTTTTAGAAAAGTACCAGGGTATGTTTCATGAGCCATACCCTTTGAGTCTGTGCCTGAGAACAAAAGTCCAGTAGGCTGCCTATTACTGTATTGGAGGGGGGGACTGGGGCTGGGAGTTATGCCCCAACCTTGAGACAAATTCTGAGATCCTGTAACCTTTTCCACTTCACCTGCTTTCATCTTCGTTTCCCCAAGTCATTTCTCCATGATCAGCATTGAAGCCCTAAAAATAAAAAAGGACACGTGTGTTTGTCTTTGGGGCAGAACAGAAGGGAGGGCTGGAGCAATGGCTCCCAATCCAGCACGGATTTTGGGTGGTGGGGGAGGGAGGAGGTGTAGGGGGTGGTCAAAGGGTAGTAAGCAGTGATGGGTTTAAAGAAGATAGACAAATAGGCTTCCCCTTCCGATTTCACATCTTCCTCCTATTTTTTTTCCCCCTAGGCAGTGTCAAACATTTCATCCCTTTAAGCTGATTATTTAGCTCCATATCTCTAATTAACACACTTCCATTTTAGGTATTACTAATTGATGTGCCAATATGAATGATTATGATCTCCTTTTCTTTCACAGCTCACTCCCTCTCACTGCAAACAAGCATACTTCCCATCCTCTTATTCTCCCATGCTCCCAACATAGATCAATATTCCATATTTACATTATAATTAATGACTAGAATGCTATTTGGAGCTGAATCACAACGTACTTTTCCTACCCAGATTTTTGTTTTCCCTGGAGTTAACACCTTTCTTGTTTCTATACATTTTCTATGTACTTATTTCTTTTTTAAGTTTATTCATTTTTGAGACAGAGAGAGACAGAGCATGAACGGGGGAGGGTCAGAGAGAGAGGGAGACACAGAATTGGAAGCAGGCTCCAGGCTCTGAGCCATCAGCCCAGAGCCCGACGCGGGGCTCGAACTCACGGACCGCAAGATCGTGACCTGAGCCGAAGTCGGACGCTCAACCGACTGAGCCACCCAGGCGCCCCTATGTACTTATTTCTAATTCAGTTATATACTCTTTGTTTATTGTCTAAATTTCTTCCTAATAATTTCATTCACATCAGCTTCATCTTCTTGATGAACTATCTCCTAGAGCTCTCTGACTTGCTGCAATTTGGAGTGGCTGCTCTATATGCCTGGTATCCATTATATATGTCATCCTGAGATGACCCTTCATCCCTATCCTGAGAATCCCCTTCATGTCAGTTCTCAGTCTAGGTCTCTTATTCCCACAGTGGTATCCTTTTTGGAGAAACACAAGAGTCCAGTAGCTTCCTGAGAGAGAAAGAATACATCGGAGATAAATTTTGTAAGACTTCGTATATGTGAAAGTATCTTGATCCTACTCTCATGCTTCATTGATAGCTGGGTATAGAAATGTAGGTTGGGAATACTTTTCTTTCAGAATTTGAAAGTATTGTTCCATTGTCTTATAACTTCCAATGCGATTTTAAGAAGGCCAAACCTTTATGTAATCTTTCCCCCTTACCCCACCCCAGAAGATGGAAAGAACTGCTTTACAATCCTGTGTTATAAATGTTTAGTTATATGTCATGGCCTGAGTTTATTTTTATCCATTATACTGTGTACTCCATAGGTCCTTTTAATATGCAAATACTCGTCCTTCAGTTTCTTTGAATTTTTTCCTCAAACTCCTTTTATTCACATGCTGGATTTCCTGGACTGGTTCTCTAATTTTCTTACTTTTTCTATCCTTATTTACATCTCTTTGTATTTTTGCTCTTTTGGGGGGAGGAAATTACATCAATTTTATCTTCCAACTCTTCTGCTTAATTTATTTATACTATAAGTTTTAAAAGATTTTTTTCTGTTCTCTGAATATTCTTGTTTTTGCATCCTATTCTTATTCTATGAATGCAAGATCTCTTACTTGCTAAAGATACAAATGAGGGTGTGTTTTAAAAGTATCATCCCCTTGCAGGACAGGTTACTTTCTTTTATTTTTTTAATTAAAAAAATGTTTTTAACGTTTAATTTTGAGAGAGAGAGAGAGAGTGGGAGAGAGAGAGAGGGAGAGAGAGACAGTATGAATGGGGGAGGGGCAGAAAGAGGAGACAAAGAATCCAAAGCAGGCTCCAGGCTCTTAACTGTCAGCACAGAGCCCGATGTGGGGCTTGAACTCACAAATTGTGAGATTATGACCTGAGGTGAAGTTGGACGCTTAACCAACTGAAATTCAGGCTTCCCCAGCTATGCTAGGAAAAACACAAAGATGCTGAAATTCATGACACCATATTAAGGCTACAATGTGAATTGTGACCCTTGCTGTTGGGACATGTGTCATTCCTGCATGTCATGCTATGATGAAGCCCAAAGTGAACGAGACACACTCTCAGGTTCAGAACATCTAGTCAAGCTTCTGAGGCCCTACCTTAAAATATGAGCACCCAAGTGCCCCTTTAATTTTTTTTAATATTTATTTATTTTGAGAGAGAGATAGCATGATCAGGGGAGGGACAGAAATAGAAGGAGAGAGAGAATCACAAGCAGGCTCTGCGCCATCAGCACAGAGCCTCATGTGGGGCTCGAACTCATGAAGATCATGAGTTTAAGATCATGATCTGAGCCAAAATCAAGAGTCAGACGCTTAACCATCTGAGCCACCCAGGCGCCCCAAGACAAGTAACTTTCATCTGTTTCTTTATTTGGGTCTCTGTCATTGATAGTCCTGTGGTTGTCTGGCGATCTTTGTATATCTGCTCATATTTTAAGGTAGGGCCTCAGAAGCTTGACTAGATGTTCTGAACCTGAGAGTGTGTCTCGTTCACTTTGGGCTTCATCATAGCATGACATGCAGGAATGACACATGTCCCAACAGCAAGGGTCACAATTCACATTGTAGTCTTAATATGGTGTCATGAATTTCAGCATCTTTGTGTTTTTCCTAGCATAGCTGGGGAAGCCTGAATTTCAGCATCTTTATGCTTTCCTCTCAGGTTGTCCTATCCTCCAGAAAAGGACCTTCCAGTCTCTTGCCCAGAGGGTAAAGACCTGGCTGGAAGTGTGCTAGAAGCTCAGTGGGAAAGTGAGCTGGAAGTTTTCGTGTTCAGTGTACATATATTAAATGAATCATCCCAGTGTTCAGTATGGTATCTCCACTTCAACTGTGCCCGTGTCCCTGCAGTCTGCAGTTTGCCTTTTTCACGGAATAAACTTAAAGTCTTCTGCCAAGATGGGGGAAGGATAGTTACCTGGCTGGTGTTCTGAGAAAGATTTTTAACCTGTTTTAGCTCCACGTTTAACCCTACTTCAAGAACGAACTCCTGACACGTGGTGAGTTTTTCAGTATATTGTCATTTCCCGATTGCCTCCATAGGATACTGATTCCCCAGGAGGTTAAATCAGTTACCACTGTTATCTGCTCTTCAGCTTTCAGTTTGTTGCAACTGTCTCCTGCTCAGGTCTTTTTATCCTTGTAATTTATTCTTCTAAAATATATTTTAATCATTTTATTGAAGTTTCAAGAGAGGGCAAGTGTATAATCTGGCATTCTTAATCAGAAGTCATTTTTATTATTTTGTAAAAAAGTCAACACATATTAAGAATATTGGGGCGCCTGGGTGGCTCAGTCGGTTATGCTTCCAACTTCAGCTCAGGTCAAGATCTCATGGCTTGTGAGTTTGAGCCCCACGTCAGGCTCTGTGCTGACAGCTCGGAGCCTGGAGCCTGCTTCAGATTCTGTGTCTCCCTCTCTCTCTGCCCCTCCCCTGCTCATGCTCTCTCTCTCTCTCTCTCTCTCTCAAAAATAGATAAACATTAAAAATTTTTTTTAAATTAATTTAAAAAAGACTATTAAATTTTTGTGTTTATTAGTTGCCATAAACGTATTTATTGTGCTTTAATTTTGATTAAGATATTTTTGCCATAATAAAGCTTTTATGTTTCTATGGTAAAATGTGTTACTTTTTTCCTTTGCTATTTCTTGATCTACTTTTAACTTAGAAATCCTTTCTATATCCAATAGATAAGTAATAACCTTTTAAAAAAGTATCTTGTCTGTGTGTTGTTTAGATTTTTTAAATTTAACTCTTGAATTTATTTAGGATTCATTCAGGTGCATTGTATGAAGTAAGTCCTCAAATTGATTTTCTTCTCTGTAAAAGCCAATTTTCTCAGTATCATTTGTTGAATAAACCATCTGCTCCTCATTGGGAATCAAGATTTTATTCATCACATATTAAGTTCTTATAAATCCTAGGATCAATCTGTTCAGGCTACTGTTTTCTGCCATTGATTTCTTTAAGTCTTCAACCATTACTGCCCTATTTTAAAATTAATAACTTTGTCGTGACTTTATCTAGTTAGGCAAGCTTTTCCTCATTATTCTTTACTTTAAAAGTCTTTCTAATTTATTCTGGGGCACCTGGGTGGCTCAGTCAGTTAAGCATCCGACTTCCGCTCAGGTCATGATCTTGTGGTTCATGGGTTTGAGCCTCGCATCGGGCTCTGTGCTGATAGCTCAGAGCCTGGAGCCTGCTTCAGATTCTTTGTCTCCCTCTCTCTCTGCCCCTCCCCTACTCGCACTCTCTCTCTCTCTCTCTCTCTCAAAAAATGAATAAATATTAGGGCGCTCGGGTGACTCAGTCGGTTAGGCGCCCGACTCCGGCTCAGGTCATGATCTCGCGGTCCATGAATTTCAGCCCCACATCAGGCTCTGTGCTGCCAGCTGGGAGCCTGGAGCCTGCTTCAGATTCTGTGTCTCCCTCTCTCTCTCTGCCGCTCCCCTGCTCATGCTCTGTCTCTCTCTCTCAAAAATAATAAATAAACATTAAAAAAAGAAGAAATATTAAAAAAAATTAAAAGTCTTTCTAAGTAATTCTAATTTTTAAATTCTTCCAGATGAATTTTTAAATCATTACATGAAATAAAATATTCTCATTGGGATTTTGGTTGCAATTGCATTACATTTATAGATTAACTTGGAATAAGTGGACCTTTGTAATATTGAGTTTTCCTTTCAGGGAACATAGTATATGTCTCATTTATTCAAGTCATCGTACGTCTTCTATTAGCATTTTGTTTAAAAATATTATCTCAAGTTATTTTATCATGCAGCTGTATCCCCTTATATTTTTTGAACATACTCAACAATTTTCACTTATTTCTTCAAGGAAATTTTTTCCTTTAAGTTTTCAGAGCAGGAAAACTCGCAGGATCTTTTTCAGGCCCACGTCACGCTGGATTTTCTGCCTATTCATCACTTACCTGGATAAGAGGTCTATGTAGTCGTAGTGTCTAATGGACAGGATCAACTATGGCCATTCTGTTGCTCAGCCCAGCAGACAACTATTCAACTAGGTTTGACTTTTGAGCTTTCATGTTGGTCTCTGCATTTTCCAATTTTAGCAAGAATCTTACTAATTCAGTGTAGTCAGAATCCCTGCCCTCCATATCTGATTGGGTTCGTCAGTTCTCTACCATCACTCAGATGATGTCTGATCACCCTGGCCTGCCTTCAGCAGGATCCCCCCTGCCTTATCCCTTATGTTTCCTCTTAGAAACTTTCCAGCCCCTGACCCAACCCCGCTCCTGGGCTATAAATTCCCATCTTTCCTTGTCATATTCAGAGTTGAGCCCGATGCTCTCCCCTACTACAAAATCCCATTGTAGTCCCACCCTGGAATAAAGTCACCTTCACATCATTAACTGGTGTCATGAATAACTTTTCCTTAACAGAAGTACCTGAGAGCTCAGAGGGAACGGGGGGAGCCTTAACTTCTCAATGCTTCCAAAAGGGTAGATGTTTCTGTTTTGTGGGTTAGAGTGGGACTATGAAGACAGGAGAAAAATGTTTTCTCTAATCATTAACATAAACTCTAGTTTGTTCTTACTTCACGTCTTGTTAGCAGTTGTTTTTATGACAAACGTGCCGTCGCAATTCAACCTGGCGAGTCGGACTTTCTGATCAGGGCTTCCCCACATCCGAGCCAGGCCCTCCCACTGGCACTGCCCACCAGAGGCAGTCTCCTCCTGTGCAGGCAAAGCAGTGTGGACCGACTGCCCTGGAGGGCTGTTGAGATAACTGGATAAAAATGCCGAGTGCTTTTTAAAATTCCGTGTAAACTTAGATGTTAGGAGTCGTCCCGGGGACACATTCCTACAAAATACTTATCCTGTGAGATTCTTAAGATGCATTCCTGTGACTACAGATTTTGACATTTAACCTCTTCTTAGAAAACATGCAAGTCATTGTTGTAAAGAAAACGGCCGGGCGTCTTCCCTTTTTCAGGCTTGAGCACACAGGTGACACGGTGAAGGGTGGAAGGAGTAGGAGGCACAGGAAGAATCAGACCACCTTTTCTATGGGGTGTCGTGAGGGCGGCAGTGGAGATTTGCACCCAGATCCCACTCCGTCTGAGCCCAGACTGGCTCTTTCTGTAAGGGTTCAAGAGGCTGGGTGTGGGCAAGTGGGCTTGGGAAGGGGTGAGAAACAGCTGGAAAGTGAAGTTGGGGGGTCTGAGGATAGCGTGGTGGGTCCTTTATCACTGTAGCGTAATATAATCATAAGCCCCCTTAAATCCTGTTTGGAGCCAGGTGAAGTGTCAGTTCTAGAGTGAGGACATAGCATGTCGGAACTTATGGGGCATTGTCAGAGCACCTCCTTCAAATCAAATCTAACAGAAATAAAAAGAACCGGGGAGGGTAGCATCTGAAATAGATCCAACAGTACTACGAGAGCAGTAAGCTTCCAGACGATTAGGGGATCCGACAAAAGCAGCTCCATCCCAACTGATACGTGTCGTGCCATCACATGAAGAGAGCTGTGCCTCAGACATTGACCTTAGGGTAGACAGATACTGTCCACTTTAAGAACTAGAACAGGAGGAATAATGAGGGGGAGTGAAGCAAAAGCTGTGGAGCTCTGAGCAGGTGACATCATACTACCTGCAGGGCTGAGCACTTGGCCGGAGAGAGCAAGGGAGTAATTAATACGAAGACACAGCCTTGGACCAGCCCACACATGGATTCCAACAATACGAAAGAAAACAAGGGATGCAGAAAACAAGTCTTAGAGAACCAACCTGCAAGAGTTGGGAATGCCAAACAGTTAAAAAAAAAAAAAAAAAAAAAAAAGCCCACACTAGAACATCTGTTATTTAGAGAAAACAGGAGAGAAAATGTCTTAATGTACACCACCTTCTCAGGAAGTACCCACACATTTCAGAGGGAATAACAAAGTAATGGCAATTACGGCTCTTCGGTGAGCTGTTACATGCCCCAGGCATGGGGCTACCCATTTATACATATTTAATCTTCGCAGCTACTCCCTGGGGAGAGTATATTATTTTATCAAAGAGGACACTGAGGCTTGCAGCCGTTGGGCAGCATACCTAGGTCACAGAACTGATGAGAAGCGGAGCCGGATTTAAACTTGGCATTCGTGGATGCCTTGCTCTCGATCGGTGTCAAGAAGCAGCGAGAAACCCAGATGATAAGGGAGGAGACCCGAGCACTCGTCCTGGTTACCTCTATGACACTGGGCCCAGATCTCCTATCTACAATAATGACAAGGCCAAGCTGGCTATATTTCAAGGGACTCTCTTCTAGGTCTAAAATGTTGGGTTGGTTTCAAATCAATAGTCTATAGTTTATAAGAGAGACTGATGTCAGAGGCACATGTAGAATAATACTGAATCATACTCATGGGCAGATTTAAAAATATAGGGGTCGCCATCGCGGTAGTAGATAATTATAAAATTTAAAAGAGCACTGAGGGACGCCTGGGTGGCTCAGTCGGTTAAGCGTTCAACTTCAGCTTGGGTGGTGATCTCGCGGTCCGTGAGTTCGAGCCCCGCGTCGGGCTCTGTGCTGACAGCTCAGAGCCTGGAGCCTGTTGCAGATTCTGTGTCTCCCTCTCTCTCTGACCCTCCCACATTCATGCTCTGTCTCTCTCTGTCTCAAAAATAAATAAACGTTAAAAAAAAAAATTTTTTTTTTAAAAAAAGAGCCCTGAGATATGCATCAAGGTCACCGTAGAAGGTAAAGCATACATAGAACAATGAAAGCCCAGGATAGTACTGAGTGCACGTACCCTATGCATGTACTGGGATGTGCATAAAAGAACTAGCAGCAGTGAAAGGAGAGTATGTAGATCAATATATCTTCCTCTGTTTCCCTCTTTCTATTGCTCACATCTATTTACCAAAAGGGTACTTTTGGTAAGAAGTTATACTTAACGGGGGCACCTAGATGCCTCAGTAGGTTAAGCAACTGCCTCTAGATTTCGTCTCAGGTCATGATCTCATGGTTCATGAGTTCGAGCCCTGCATCCAGCTCTGCTCTGACAGTGCTTGCGATTCTCTCTCTCCCTCCCTCTGCCCCTCTTCCCTTGTGCACGTGCATGCACTCTCTCAAAATAAATAAATGAACGTTAAAAAAAAAAAAAGTTCTACCTAACAAAATGGGGTGGGGACAACGGCAGGAAGAAATAGAAAATGGAACTGCAAGGTCTAAGTATAAAACAATAAGGGAAAAATTTATTGATACACCGTGTGAACCTAAACATAAAGCATGATAATACACTGAAGCAAATAAATGGAAAAAATTCACCTTGTTCTTGAACATAAAAGATATTTAGCAAATGCAAAAAAGGCAGAAAGTCCATATATCGTATTACCCCAACTACATGTAATCATCTTGGAAGAAATGGACACAAACAGAATTAGAAAGGTGCTCAACTACTTGAAAATTTTGAAATGCTCTCTTAAATAATTTCTGAATGGGGGTGCATACAGTAACAGAAAGCATTTTTTTTAATGAAAAGAAAGCCCATGATCATAAGAATTGTTATTTATTTTAACAGTATCCAAATTCTATGTAATGAACAGACAGTTTATAGACAAGGAGAAAACAGACATTAAATCACATGAATGAGTGCACATCGTTCATAGCTTAATGAAATGCAAATTAACATTTGTTAGGACTTCCTTACACGCCTATTAAACTTAAAAAAACAACGATAAACCCAGTGTTGGTAGGTTTTCTTTGTGGCGCCAGGCTCTGCTGGAGGAATGGCAGTGAAAAATAATGAATCCCTGCCCTCATGGAGCCCAGCACAATGGAAATGGCTGACGTGGTGGACTGTATTTTTGAGAGAGAGAGAAAGAGAGAGAGAGAGAGGGAGCGGGGGAGGAGCAGGAAGAGATGGAGACACAGAATCCGAAGGAGGCTCCGGGTTCTGAGCTGTCAGCACAGAGCCCGACGCGGGGCCCAAACCCATGAACCAAAAATCATGGGCCGAAGTCGGACACTTAACCGACTGCACCACCCAGGCAGCCCTCTATGTTTGTTTTAAAACCTCAAGGAGATTTTGTAAAGATAAATAGAGCATGCTTCCCTTCTGTATCAAGATATTTAGATTCATAGTTTTTAAATAAAAAAAAAATCGTTCGCACATACCCATACACCGCTTGTGGATTCCTGCCTTATGTGGGCAATGTATTCCATTCTACTTTGGAGCCTTTTGTGGGCCTAGATTTATGGATCTAGATCACTTGCCCTCAACCCCGGCTGCACATTAGAATCACCTTGAGTGCACTGCTAGACGAGCCTGCTAAGGTGATGCCCACCCACTGAGGGTGATGCCCACCCACTGAGGGTGATGCCCAAGTGTCACTGACTCTACTATTCAGCCAGAATACAAAGGCCACTTGGGCGACAAAACTCTCATAAACTTTATATTTTCATTACATAGAATGTGCTCAGTCATTCTCGAGAATAAGCCTTTAAGAGATCTTTATGAAATCCTGAGTTCAAAAATACCCTTCTGGGATTGTTAAGACAAAGTGGGTGCATCATAGTGACAAATGCAATCAAGATACTGGGGTGCCTCTGATCCACCCTACCCCAAATTTTAGTGTCATGGGTGGGCAGACTAGGTTAGCCTTGGTGGCCTCTGATCTGATAAGAGAGGATTGTTGGAGGTTGACTTACCAGGCTGTGTTTACCTCAAAGAGAAGAAAGGCAGGTGGGCACCTCCAGAAGTTCTCACAGAGGATGGAGCGAGAGGCCAGGCAGGAGTGAGAAGGGCCTGGATGGAAAAACGCACCCTGATAATTGACCTGAAAACTGTTCTGTCCATATGATGAAAAGGAGGCTTGAAGGGAAAGGTCTGGGATTGCTGATCATTTTGGAAGACACCAAGGAGTCTGGCGACCCAGATTTTAGGCTGTGCATCTCTTGGAGGGAGAACTCCACATGGGAGCTGTGCTTTTATCCTGGGCTCTGGGGAAGATTCTCTGAGACCGGGGTGGACAATGGCACCCAGTGCACATGGCCGCTGAGCTCTGCTGGTCTGTGAATGATTTCCCAGTGCCCGACTCTTCTCCTTAGTTTGCATCTCCAAGACTGGGGTTAGGTCTGCTTGTCTTCCCCGTACTCACCTCTCCCACCTGTCCAAAGTTTGCCGGGGTTCATGGGTCTGATGTGGAGCTTACCCGCTAGGTCATGTATCGCCTCTAAATCAAGCTAGGACTTGGGATTTTAAAAAATCCCCCATTGGGCCCAGTTTCAGACCAGTGCTAATGGATCTTTTGAGTAACTGCATCCTTTTCCCCCTCCTCCAGGCTGCCCATTCTCCAGGGAGGGACATTTGCTTTTGTGGCACCCTCTCTGGCCATGCTCTCCCTCCCCACTTGGAAGTGCCCACCGTGGACACTCAATGCCAGCCTCGTGAACACCAGCTCTCCTGAATTCACTGAAGAATGGCAGAAGAGAATCCGAGAGGTAAGGGGCTAAGGGGGCTGGAAGGGGAAATGTGTACTACTACCATATGTTTGATAATATTGCTCTAGTTCAATTGTTTCTCCCCTCCTTCCAAAGTCAGAACTTGTACCTTTGTTAATGCACTTTTTAAAAAAATGTTTTTTAATGTTTATTTTTTATTTTTGAGAGAGAGAAAGAGAATATGAGCAGGGAGGGGCAGGGAGAGAGAGGGAGACACAGAATCCAAAGCAGGCTCCAGGCTCCGAGCTGTCAGCACAGAGCCCGACATGGGGCTCGAACCCATGAACTATGAGATCATGACCTGAGCCAAAGTTGGATGCTTAACTGACAAAGCCAACCAGATGCGCCTCTATTCTTTTTTCTTTTTTGTAATTTTTTTTAATGTTTATTCATTTTTGAGAGACAGAGACAGAGCATGAGCGGGAAGGGGCAGAGAGAAAGGGAGACACAGAATCCGAAGCAGGCTCCAGGCTCTGAGCTGTCAGCACAGAGCCCGACACTGGGCTCGAACCCACGAACTGTGAGATCATGACCTGAGCCGAAGTCAGATGCTCAACCGACTGAGTCACCCAGGCGCCACTCCCCTTGTAAATGAACTTTTAACTTAAGTTTAATACAGATAGAAAAGAACACAATAAATTTCCAAAAGCTGAACTTGCTCGTGTAACCAGCACCTGGATCAGGCAACAGAACATTACCAGCATCCCAGAGGCCCCATTGTTCCTCCTTCAGGGATAATCACTGACCTGATTTCCAATACCATAGATTAGTTCCCCCTGGTTTTGAACGTTATATACGGAACTACACAGTACATACTAGTTTGGGTCTGTCTTCTTCCTTCAACATTATTTTTTTTATTAAAAAAAATTTTTTTTATTATTTTTTTTTCAAGGAAACATATACATTTAATTGTTTCAAGTTGATTTGTAGTGCTCAAGCTATTTATATCCAAATTTACAGAAAGTTAAGATAAAGCTCTCTATCAGTGCTTACTTCTAAATAGATGATTTACCTAAAGTCCATGTCTCAATTCCATAATTAAAAAAAATTTTTTTAATGTTTATTTGTTTTTGAGTGAAACAGAAACAGTGCAAGCAGGGGAGGGGCAGAGAGAGGGAGACACAGAATCCGAAGAAGGCTCCAGGGTCCGAGCTGTCGGCACAGAGCATGACACAGGGCTCCAACCCATGAACTGTGAGATCATGAGCTGAGCCCAAGTCAGATGCTTAACTGACTGAGCCACCCATGCGCCCCCTCAACATTATTTTTACAAGAGTCTTCCGTATTGTTATATGTTGGGGTAGATTCTTCACTGTCTTTACTGAGTAGTGTTCCATTATATAACTCTACAGCAATTTATTTATCTATTCTGCTGTTACGCAGACTGTGTTTATGGGTAGTTTCCAGTTATTGATAGTTATAGATGGCATTCCAGTTATAGATAGTATTGCTATAAATGTTTGTGTCCTTGTTTTTAGGTGAATGTATATTCGTATCTCCACTGAATATACAGCTAGGAGTGGGATTGCTGTCATGAGATATGTGTGCCAGTCAGGGATGACCAAAGAAACAGAACCAGCGGGATACATAGAGATACACGTAAGAGGAGATTTATTATAGGAATTGACTCCTATGGTTATGGAGGCCAGGAAGTCCTTGAGCTTTTTCACATATATGTTGACATTCATGTTGGTGGGCAACCTGGGTTGCCAGTCTTTTTATAGTAGTCTGGTCCGGGGCTTCAGTTGCAAAATAGGCAAAGGTCAAACCAGAGACACTGTCAATGCCAGTTTTTAAAAATATCAAAACCTCCCATACTCTGTGAAATGTCCAGCACAGGCAGACTGCCAGCTCTGAGACATGGGCCATATGCCCTCATATTCTCCCACCAAAGGCACATGCGCCCATTGCTATTGGCAACGGGGACCATCCTGGGCAACCTAAGTGACTTCAGATGGAGATAGGGATTATGTTGTTCATGAGCCCACATGTGCATGGATTGTGGCGCAAGGTGTCATCTTGTGGACCCTAGTGACTACATTCAAAGTCATACTTCACTCCTCTTTTTAAGACTCAGGGGCATCACCATGAACCACCGATATTTGAGATTTAACTATAAACTCGTGTGCCATAAAAGGAGCCCTGTATGAGCCACTTGCCAGCCCAAACTGCTAGTCACTGACCGCAGCCCAAGACCCTATGTAATTATACGGGGGCAATCCCGGGTCCGTATGTTCGCATAGTCAGCCTTGTCACTCGGTCCATTGGCTGCACTTAGACTTGCTTTACTTCTCCCACCAATGTCCTTCTGTTGAAATGTTATATGCTTCTAGCCTCCATTTCTCGGTTAGGTGAGCAGTACCTTTAGCGTGGCCCCAACTAGTGCTTTCCGAATTCAAAGACTCACACAGTGAAATCCAAGTCCTTGTTCCTGGAGTCAGGTTATCTTGTGAGGTAGTGTCTGTCCCGATGGGGGCCGTGGGAGAGGACTGTCACTTGCTCATGAATCCTACGAACGCTCCCTGTATACGTGCCTTCTCTTTACCTGACTATAACTATTTCCTTTAATCAGGGGATTTTGTGGATCTGTCCTTCCTTACTTGATGCCTTTGGGGCATCACTCGGGATGTGACGGGAATCTCCGATCTTAAAATTATTTGGTGCCATCTGCTTGTGGTCTAATTCCAAACAATGCAGACTAGTTAGTGATGGTGATGGTCTGTCAAAGGGAGAGGGGGTTGAGTAGCTGCTTCAGGCCACAAACTCACCTAAGGCCACCTGGCTTCTAACAGGGTCTGTTCTCATTCAGTGTGGGCTCTCCCACCAACACTTTTGATAGCTCAGCAAGCACTGTGCTTATAAGGGCACAGCAGATCAGTCTGAGCCATCACTTGTCGAGTTCCAGCCAGAACCTTCGGTTGTTCTTCTTCCCTTGCAAAAGCAGCTTTTTGTGCACACACCTATGCTCTGATACACAGGCCAAAAGTATGTGTACCTCCATAATCTCATCCAGTCTTCATGCTTCCTTTTTATCTCAGAGTGAATCCAGAGTTAGCAACGTCCTTTAATCTTTATAATTTTTTTTTTAACGTTTATTTATTTTTGAGACAGAGAGAGACAGAGCATGAACGGGGGAGGGTCAGAAAGAGGGAGACACAGAATCTGAAACAGGCTCCATCCAGGCTCTGAGCTGTCAGCACAGAGCCCGACGCGGGGCTCGAACCCACGGACAGTGAGATCGTGACCTGAGCCGAAGTCGGACGCTTAGCCGACTGAGCCACCCAGGCGCCCCTAATCTTTAAAGAACAGTTCTAGATAGCTCTAGACCAAGATAGTCCTAAGAATTTCCCTTGTCAAGCTAGTGGGGCCCTGGATTCTTGCCAGGTGGATTGGCGAATCTCAGAACGCTGTGTGTTGTACCACCTTCTCCAAATTAGGCTATGCTTCTTCAGCGAAGCCCAGTTTTATGATACCACCAACAGAATGAATCACAGAACACACGTGGTTTGTGGGTGTTTGTTTGTTTGCTTCTTCTGTCCCCCAGGGAGTCTGTATTTGGCTTCGTTAAGTCCAAATTGAAACTAAGCGAAAACAAGAAGTAGAGTTTCCTTACCCTGCTCTGCTAGATGCCAGGGGCAAGATTTCCCTTTCGCTCAGACCTATTGCGGGCTGGAATCCCCCCCCCCCTCTTTTTTTGAGAGAGAGAGAGAGGGAGCAAGGGGGGGGTGAGAGAGAGAATCTTAAACAGGCTCCACACTCAGTACAGAGCCCAATGTGGGCCTCAATCCTTTGACCCTGGGATCACAACCTGAGCCCAAATCAAGAGTCGGACATTCAACTGACTGAGCGCCCCAGGTGCCCCAGGACTGGACTTGCTTATGCAAGAATCTGTTGCCTTTATACCTTCCAAGAAGAAAGATGTGATGAGTTCATTTGTCTCTTCTCCCACCTAAGCACTCCTGGCTCAGATCTTTCCTGTGTCCTCATGAAGTATCTGACTCTGGCTTTACAGTGGCACGACTCACAAAGCTTTACCGCATTCAGAAGCAGCGACCTTGTGTTTTGAGGATGCTGGGCAAGAGTTCTGGAAAATAATTTCCCTGGGGCTTGAACAGTATTAATAGGGAGATGTTGAGGGATATGGGCCACGCTGTGCCTGCATTGAACATGGGATCCCAAAGTGGCAGAGACCCCATAGTTTCTTATTACCTTTATTGTGTTTATGATATATGGAGTCCTTAGAGCTGGAATCAGAAAACTATGGCTCTTGGACCAAATCCAGCCTGAGGTCTGGCTTTCTAACTGTTCACAAAGTAAGAATGGTTTTTACATTTTTAAAAGGTTGTTTTAAAAAAGAGGATGTGAGAGAAACCACACATGGCCCCCAAAATCTAAACTATTTATCATCTAGCTTTTTACAGAAGTTTGCCAACAGCTGCTCGAAAGCCCAGGGCCCGCGGTAGGGATTCCTTTTGACTGGTCTAAGACAATAGTCTCCACTATTTTCTCCCACATGGTTTCCAAGGCTCCCACACAGTAAACCAAAGCCAGAGCCTTTTCTGTGGTAGTTTAGCTCCATCTGCTGGTCCAATGTTTTTCACCAGTGCTGTAAACAGGAGAAAGTTCTAAATTTCAACCTAGTTTCATTAATAGGATGGATTGGTTGAATCTACCCAGCCAGCCTATTGGAATTTAAGGTAGATATTCCATGTTTAACTGAGTTAGGTTTACACGCACATCTCAAGGATTGAAAACCCTGATGGTCAGCACACCAGCTGTCTATCCCAATACTAGCCACCAGGGAAAGTGGTGCAAATGTACCACCGATAGGAAGGGCATTACTTGCTGGGCTATAAATAATGGAGAAGTAAAAGTGAACAGTGGTTCTATTTTAAGAACATGGTGGTAGCAGAAAAAGTAAAAAATAACTGGGAAGAGAAGACAAGTTCAGTTTTCAACACGTCATTAGACCCATCCAAACTTCCCCTTCCAGGATCATGGTGGTTTCTATTTATATACTGATGTGTCCCCATATGTAAATGCAAGAGGTGCCAGCAATGATACAAGCGATGATAAGGATGGATTAGGATTACTTTGTTATTATGTGCTCACCCTGCTCGTGAACTGGCATCTTGTTACCTGAAAGCGGACTTGGATTAGTTGTAAGTGTATGTTGCAAACTCGAGGGCGACCATTCAAAAAAGTTTTAAAAAAAGAAAGAAAGAAGTATAACTGATAGGCTAAGAAAGGAGAAAAAACGGAGTCAGACAAAATGCTCCATTAAAAGCACAAAAAGAGGGGTGCCTGGGTGGCTCAGCTGGTTAAGCGTCCAACTCTTGATCTCAGCTCAGGTCGTCATCTCATGGTTTGTGAGTTTGAGCCCCGCGTTGGGCTCTGGGCTGACAGCATGGAGCCTGCTTGGGATTCTGTCCCCCCACCCCCCTTGCTCCTCTCCCACTCACTGTCTCTCTGTCTCTGTCTCTCTCTCAAAATAAAATAAACTAAAAAAAAAAAAACAAAAAAACACCTAAAACACACACACACACACACACACACACACACACACACACACACAGAGTGGAAGACAAAAATAGGAACAAAGAAGGGCAACAAATAGAAAACAGTAATGAATAGGGTAGATACCCACCCAACTACATCAGTAATCACTTTGAATGTCAATGGATTAAATGTACCAATTAAATGACAGAGATTGTCAGAGTGCATTTAAAAAACGGGGTGCCTGGGTGGCTCCATCAGTCAAGTGTCCGACTTCAGCTCAGGTCATGATCTCACAGCTCGGGCCCCACATCAGGCTCTGTGCTGACAGCTCAGAGCCTGGAGCCTGCTTTGGATTCTGTGTCTCCCTCTCTCTCTGCCCCTCCTCCGCTCACGCTCTTTCTCTCTCTCTTTCTCTCTCTCTCAAAAATAAATAAAAACATTTTTAAAAATGTGACCTAACTAAATATCGTCTGTAAGAAACCTACTGTAAATATAAAGGCACACAGAGATTGAAAGTAAGTGGATGGAGAAAAATATACCACCCTAACACTAGTCAAAAGAAAGTAGGAGTCATTCTATTACTTTCAGAAAGAGCAGACTTCAAACCAGGGAGAGTTATCAGGGCCAAAATGGAATGTGGAACATCCAAACTGGAAGAGTAAAAAAGGAGAAGTAAAGTGAATTCAATCAGTCCTACAAAGTAGGGGTTGGCAAACTTCGGGCCATGAACCAAATCTGGACTGCTGCTTGTTTTTATATAGTTCACAAGCTGAGAATGGTTTTATATTTTAAATGGTTGAAAAAGAAGAATACTACTTCATGATGTGCCCAAATTATATGAAATTCTAATTTCAGTATCTACCCATGAAATCGTATTGGAACACAGCTAGGCTCATTTGTTCACATCTTGTCTGGAGAAGTTTCGACAGAGCCCATATGGCTGATCAAACCTAAAATATTCACTATCTGGTCCTTTACCGAAAAAAAAAAAAATTGCCAAGGCTTGCAACAGATAGTGGGAAAACAGAAAAATAAAGCAACAAGATGTTCAACACACTACTGGGTGATGTTAGGATTCCCAGACAGAAGCATCATCACTATGACCGAGAAGGACTTTTGAAGGCTATTTCCTGAAAACTTTCAAATTAAGTAAAGATGCCCAACGTGTGGTGGGAAATCCCGAAGTGGAGAGCGGAGCGAGATCAGGGCTCTCCTTGCCTCAGTTCCTCCGGGGTTCAGCCTTGTCGCTGCACTGCCTCTGTGTGCGCCACCCAGGGGGACCGGGTTGGGGAGGGGGCTGCCACAGCTGGGTCTGCCATGGTGGCCCCTGGCCTCTGCAAGTTTCAAGGCACATGAACTGTACTTTCCCTCCTCAGTTGCAGGGCGCTATCATGGTCGCTTCCTGCGTCCAGATGCTGGTGGGATTCTCAGGCCTCATTGGGTTTCTCATGCGCTTCATTGGCCCCTTGACCATTGCTCCGACCATCTCCCTGGTGGCCTTGCCTCTCTTTGATTCTGCGGGCAACAATGCTGGGATCCACTGGGGCATTGCCGCCATGTAAGTACTCTCTGGGAACGGAGTGGCACCTAAGTCTTTCTGGTGGAAGATTCCCCAGCAAGAAGAATGTGTTCTGGATATTGGCAAACTCTTGTGGTTTACGGATATTTTCATGAATACTCCGATACCTTAAAAAACAGCAGAATTGCCACAATTTATTATTAATACTATTTGTTGCATTTTTAGTACTCAAAACAATGAAGTAATCACAGGCAGCATAGAAGAATACTTAGTGTTCACAAAAAATCGATACTGCTGGTCCTCTGCCTGCTAGGTTTTATTGCAAATGTCCGTAAATCTCTGGCACCTGAGAAGGGTGCAAAGACGTGGCTCCAGCTCTCAGTAAGCTTACGGCGTAGGAGAGAGATGAGCCTTGGACCCACGGAGCTGTGACACCGGGAGACAGTGACGAGAGTCGCAGAATGCCAAGCACGTTCAGGGGAGGGGGTGGTGGAAGCCAACTGGGAGGGTCAGGAAGGCTTTATGGAAAAAGAGGCCTTAAGCGTTTCAACAGAGCTTCAAAGGGACTTGGGGACAGCACCGGACACACTGCCACTGCAGTCTGACCACAAGGACTTGCAGAACGACCCAGGAGAGAGGACAGTCTTGGGCTCTCACCTCACCGGCTCCAACCGCTGGACCCATCCAGCTGCCCACCCCCAGGGGATAACAGCCCCCCTCCCCGCTCTTCCTCTCCAGCCACCGGCGGCTCTGAAAGGGAACAGCCCACCTTTTCAGAGATGGCAGGACGCTGCCCGCGCTGCCAAGAGGGGCCTCGATGGGGACCCTCCCGGTGCGGCCACTGCCTCCCCGTCCCCGAGACAGTGGTGGCTCAGCCTCCTGGACGCTTGCTGAGGATAAGCCCCAGCTTGCCGGGCTGGGCATGGCATGTTTCTGTTTCAGGACCATCTTCCTCATCGTGCTGTTTTCTCAGTACCTGAAAAATGTCGCTGTGCCCATGCCCATTTACAGAGGACAGAAGAAGTGCCGCGTGTCTAAGTTCTACCTGTTTCAGGTCTTCCCGGTAAGAAGCACTCCCCGCCCTCTTCCGTTCTTAGTGGACTCACCCGGAGAGTGGGGGGCATCCCCTCACACTCCCAGAAGGTCCCCAAAGCAAATGCTCCTCCTCGTGTGGTGGCTGCTCCCCCCCGACCTGCATTCATCCTCTGTAGAAGGAGGCCCGCCGACCGTCCGTGGGAGTGCTCCCTGGCTGCTGGTGCGATGTGGTCCCCTCATTCTGCAAAGCTGCTCCCTCAGGAGCAGAGAACCCTGCCCCAAGGTCACTGCTTTGGGCACCAGTGCGGGACAGCCTTCTCACGTTCCTGGGGCTGTGCTCCCAGCAAGGTTCACGCCCGACTCCACAAAACTAAGGACTCTGTCGCTCAGATCACGTTCCTCCTCAGCGGCCCGTGGGCAAGCCAGATCCCTCACGGCGATGCTGGTGCCCCCTCTTCAGACACCCAGCTGTTGGATTTGCACCGGGGTTAGCTCTGTGTGGCTACCAACCACACGGTATGTTTTCTGGTTTGATTGCACCGTGAGCTACGTCTCAAATTGTACAAAGGTACTTCCACGTCTCGTCCATCTTTCACCACCCTGCAGGTCAGCGGTTCTACAGTTCACTGTGTGCAAGAATCAGTTGGGGACATCGCTCAAAATACACATTTCTGGGGTTCTGCCACCAGGGATGAAATATCAGTATATCTGAAGACCCTGCTCTAAGAAATCTGGCTTCAGGCCCTGCAGAGCAGTGATTGTAATGCCATCGCACAGACGAGGAAACTGAGGCTCAGGGAGTTTGATCCAAGGTCATGTGATCAGCAGGCAGTGGAAAGGAAGACAGATGGTAATCCTTCTGCCCCAGGCTGTGCCTATTTTGCTAGACATTTCTGCCTCTGTTTGATACAAGGTCTTTCCAGAGTTTATTTTCTACATTCCGTTAATGCACTAATTATGATGCAGATTGCTGTTGTCACCACCAGGGCCAGTAACCCAGCACTTGCTTATTTCAAAGAGCTTCCCTGACCTGCCTCCCTGGCCCAGCACCTCTGGGAGGCGTTGGCAGGGGCCGGGGGTCTGGGATGGGTAGTGAAGCCCCTCCCTCTGGCAGGTGCTGCTGGCGCTCTGCATCTCGTGGCTTCTCTGCTTCGTGCTCACAGTCACCAATACCCTCCCCACGGCCCCCACGGCCTACGGGCACCTGGCCCGCACCGACACCAAAGGCGATGTCCTGAGCCGGGCTCCTTGGTTTCGCTTCCCTTACCCAGGTAATGACAAGATAGGGCCCCTTTTTGACTGGGACATGTGTTTTCCAGGACTGTCCGTGGGGCCCAGGGCACTGGATGGAGAGCTGAATAGGGGCAAAGGATGGATCTCTTCCAAAAGATCTGACCAGGAGGAGCAGGCTCTAGGGAGTCTGTGTCAGACCCCTAGGAGAAGAAGGAGACCCTCAGATTGTCCTAAAAATCCTCTGAGGGTGGAAGGAAAAAAAAAAAAGAGAGAGAGTGGCAGTGGGAGAGAGCCAAAGCATAAGAGACTGTTAAAAAATGAGAACAAACTGAGGGCTGATGGGGGGTGGGAGGGAGGGGAGGGTGGGTGATGGGTATTGAAGAGGGCATCTTTTGGGATGAGCACTGGGTGTTGTATGGAAACCAATTTGACAATAAATTTCATATATTAAAAAAAATTCCTCTGAGGGTGATAGACCAAAGGCTCCCATTCCAGGACCTTCCTCCAAGACTGTCTACATCCCTCCACCCCTCCTCCATGTTACCCAGAACCCACAGCCTGAGCGCGGGCAGATCAGAGACATTTCACCCTTCTGGCTAGACCTTTGGGACTCTTCCTGGATTAGTTGCATCTACCCAAGGGATCCCTGGGCTGAATGAGAACATTTCCAGGAAGATGAGGTCACAGCCATCCCATAGCCCACTTCTGGTTGTCTTTCCTAGCACTTCTTGGCTCGGGGTGTATTAATAACCAGGTACCAGGGAGGGAGGGCCTGGCCCCGCGGACTGTGGACCCAGAGCCTCCCTGAGTGAGAATCTCTGCTTCCAAATGCTTCAAGATGTGCCCTGGGAAGAAGCCCTGTCGCTTGCTCTTTTGCACAGTGGCCTCCAGGTCTGCGTGTCTGACTTACCCTCAGGAAGGAGTGGGAGGGCAGGAGTCCAGGCCAAAGCCTCTGGACAGTCGTGGGGTTGGAAGACATACTTCCTGGTCTTGAAAGCCTTGCAGGGGCGCCTGGGTGGTGCAGTCGGTTAGGCGTCCAACTTCGGCTCAGGTCATGATCTCGCGGTTCATGGGTTCAAGCCCCGCATCAGGCTCTGCACTGACAGCTCTGAGCCTGGAGCCTGCTTCGGATTGTGCGTCTCCCTCTCTCTCTGCTCCTCCCCTGCTCACGTTCTGTCTCTCTCTCTCTCTCTCTCTCTCTCTCTCAAAAAGTAAATAAAGGTTAAAAGAATTTTTATAAGCTTTCCAAAGACGCCCCCGGCAAAGAAGTTATTTGGGGTTCAGCAACCTGCCGCCTTCTGGATTAACATTCCCTCTGCGCTGCTCTTTCAGGACAGTGGGGCCTCCCCACCATCAGCCTGGCTGGGGTCTTCGGGATCATTGCCGGGGTTATCTCCTCCATGGTGGAGTCGGTAGGCGATTACTACGCCTGCGCGCGGCTGGTGGGGGCCCCACCCCCTCCGAGGCACGCGGTCAACCGAGGCATCGGCATCGAGGGTCTTGGCTGTCTGCTGGCAGGGGCCTGGGGGACCGGGAACGGGACCACGTCCTACAGCGAGAACGTCGGGGCGCTGGGTATCACCAGGGTAAGTCTGCTGACGGTGACTGATGGGGTGGGCTGGGTGCCCCCGAATCGGTCCTCAGTGCTTCAGTCTCTTGTTGTTGCTGGAACAAATTATCACAAACTTCGCAGTTTCAAACGACTCAGATTCCTTCTTTTACTGATCTGGAGTTCAGAAGTCCAACACGGGTCTCAGCGAGCCCAAATAAAAACCCTGGCCAGGGCTGTGTTCCCTTTAGCTTTGATTCCAGCCTTTGTTTGTTGTTCCTTTTTAGGACCATAAACAAAACGGAAAAAAAAAAAAAAGAAACGTATTTTGATGTGGTTAAATTCTTGCCACACGTCCTGTAATGAAGACAGTTCAATAAGTAAGCTCTTAGGCTGGAAAGAAAAAGAAACAAAGGCAGAATCTGCTACTTATCGTGGCATTAATGGACTTCAGTAGTCGACACTAGAGTATCTTTTTTAAAATACTTTAAAAAGTACTTTTCATTGTGGTTAAGGGCACATAACACAAAACCTGAAATCTGTATCAATTAAACGAGGCCTTATCCTCCTCTCTCCCTAGCACCTGTCAACCACCATTCTACTTTCTGTCTCTGAATTTGACTAGTTACATCACAGGAGTGGAATCGTGCAGTATTTGTCTTTTCGCGACTGGCTTATCTCCAGGACTGTCCACAGACAGCCCAATAATATTCCATCCCATGTATAATACACACACACACACACACACACACACCACATTTTGTTTATGCCTTGTTTTTGGATTGTATTCTAACTCCTCCCCGTGGCCCTTGACCTTCATGGAGGAACCCTTGCTGTTCTTCATCTCGTCTCCCAGGTGCCTCTCTGTGTCTCACTGTGCTCCAGATTTTCCTTCCCACCTCCCCCCACCGCAGCTTTACTGAGACATACTTGACATGTAACGTTGTGTAAGTTTAAGCTGTACCCTGTATTTATTTGAAAATACACTAACAGGGGCGCCTGGGTGGCTTGGTCGGTTAAGCGTCCGACTTCGGCTCAGGTCATGATCTCACGGTCCGTGAGTTCGAGCCCCGCGTCGGGCTCTGTGCTGACTGCTCAGAGCCTGGAGCCTGTTTCGGATTCTCTGTCTCCCTCTCTCTCTGCTCCTCCCCTGTTCATGCTCTGTCTCTCTCTGTCTCAAAAATAAATAAACGTTAAAAAAAAAAATTAAAAAAAAAAAAAAAGAAAATACACTAACATATTGCAACATGATGGCCACCATTAGCTAACCCTCCCATCAGGTTATATAATGACCATTTCTTTCTTTTTTTTTTTTTTTTTTTTTTTAACAGTGTGACCATTTAAGAGCTACTCTCTTAGCAACTTTCAAGTATACATATAATACAGTGCTGTTAACTATAGTCACAATGTTGTACTTAGATCCCCAGAACTTATGCATCTTCTAACTGGAAGTTTATACTGTTTGACAAACATCTTCCCATTTTCTCCCTGTTTTTTCCACCCTGGTAACCACCACTCTCCTCTCTGTTTCCGCGAATTTAGCTTTTTTTAGATTCCGCATGTGAATGATACCATACGATACTTCTCTTTCTCTGACATAGTTCACTTAGCATAGCCTTCAGAGTCTATCCATGTTGTTGAGAATGGAAAGATTTCATTTGTTATGGCTGAGTAATATGCCATTGTGTATGTATACCACATTTTCTTTATCCATTCATCCATCAGTAGACGTTTACGTTCTTTCCAAATCTTGGCTGTGGTAAATAATGCTGCAGTGAACACGGTTGCAGATATCTTTTCCAGTTAGTGTTTTGGCTTCTGTGCATAAATCCTCACAAGAGGAATTGCTGGATCATATGGTAATCCTATTTTTAATTTTTTGAGGAAAAGCCATACTGTTTTCCATAGTGGCTGTGCCAGTTTATGTTGCAATAAACAGTACATAATGGTACACAAAGGATCCCTTTTCTGCATGTCTCCACCAAGACCTGTTATTTCTTACCTTTTTTTCTTTTAATTTTTTTTTAAACATTTATTTATTTTTGTGACAGAGAGAGACAGAGCACGAGTGGGGGGGGGGTGGTCAGAGAGAGAGGGAGACACAGAATCTGAAACAGGCTCTGGGCTCTGAGCTGTCAGCACAGAGCCCGATGCGGGGCTCGAACTCACAGACCTCGTGAAGTTGGCTGCTTAACCGACTGAGCCACCCAGGTGCCCCATCTTACCTTTTTAATGATAACTGAATCTAATACACCTGAGGTGATCTCTCACTGTGGTTTTGATTGAATTCCCTGGTGACTAGTGATATTGAACATCTTTTCATGTACCTGTTGGCCATTTGTATGTCTTCTTGGGAGAAATGTCTAGTCAGTTCCTCTGCCCATTTTTAAGTTGTTATTGTTGTTGTTACTGAGTGGTATAGGTTCTTATATATTTTGGGTATTAACCCCTTATCGGATATATGGATTGCAAATATTTTATTCCATTCTGTAGGTTGCCTTTTTGTTTTGTTTAGTCCCATTTGTTTATTTGTGCTTCTGTTGCTTACACTTTTGGTGTCATATCCAAAAAAATTGTAAAAATCAATCCCAAAGGGATTTTCCCTATGTTTTCTTCTAGGAGATTCATGGTTTCAGGTCTTACGTATAAGTGTTTAATCCATTTTGCATTTAGTTTTTTGAATGATGAAACGTAGGGGTCCAGTTTTATTCCTTGTATGTGGTTCTCTGGATTTCCCAGCCCTCTTTATTGACAAGACTGTCCTTTACTCCATTGAATATTCTTGGCTTCCTTGTCAAATATTAATTGACCATGTTTGCATGGGTTTTTTTGTGGGCTCTCAGTTCTGTTCTCTTGGTCTATGTGCCTGATTTTATGCCAGTATCATACTGTTTAAATTACTATAGCTTTGTAGTGTTATTTGAAATCAGGAAGTGTGATTCCACCAGTTTATTCTTCTTTCTCGGGATTCCTTTGGCTATTTGGGGTCTTTTGTATTTACATATGCATTTTGGGATTTTTTTTCCTATTTCTGTGAAAAATGCCATTGGGATTTTGTTAGAGATTGCATTGACTATACAGATGGCTTTGGATAGTATGGTCTTTTCTTAAAAATTTTTTTTCTGGATGTTTGTTTATTTGTGAGAGAGAGAGAGCATGAGCAGGGGAGGGGCAGAGAGAGAGGGAGACACAGAATCTGAAGCAGGCTCCAGGCTCCGAGCTGTCAGCACAGAGCCCAAAGCAGGGCTCAAACTCACGAGCCATGAGAACATGACCTGAGCCGAAGTCAGACGCTCAACTGACTGAGCCACCCAGGTGCCCCGTGGATAGTATGGACATTTTAACATTAATTCTTCTTACCCATGAACACAGGGTATCTTCCCATTTGTTTGTGTCTTCTTCAATTTCTTTCATCAGTGTCTTTTAGTTTTTAGTGTACAGATCTTTCACCTCCTTGGTTAACTTCATTCTTAAGTAGTTTATTGTTTTTGATGCTATTATGAATGGCTTGTTTTCTTTATTTTTCCTATATTTTGTTGTTTGTAGAGGAGTGCAACTGATTTCTATATGTTGATTTTTGTATTCTGTGACTTTACTGATTCATTGATTGGGTCTAACAGTTTCTTGGTTGACTCTTCAGCATTTTCTGTATATAAGATCATATTATCTCTACTGTCATATATTCATGCCTTCATTGTGTTGAGGTGTGTTCCTTCTATACCCAATATGTTGAGAGTTTTCATCATGAAAATATGTTGTATTTTTGTCTCATGCTTTTTCAGCATCTTTTGAGATGATTGTATGGTTTTTATCTTTCATTTTATTTATGTGGCATATCACATTTATCATTTGTATATGTTAAAACATCCTTGCATCCCAGGGATAAATCCCACTTGGTCACGGTGTATGATCTTTTTAAGGTGATGTTGAATTTGGTTTCCTAATATTTTATTGAGACTTTTAACCTCAGTATTCATCAGGGATGTGGGTCTGCAGTTTCTTTTATTGTCTGGCTTTGGTATCAAAGTAATGCTAGCCTTGTAAAATGAGTTGTGAAGTAAGTATTCTCTTATTTTTATTTTTTAAATATGAAATTTATTGTCAAAATGGTTTCCATACAACACCTAGTGCTCATCCCAACAGGTGCCCCCCTCAATACCCATCACCCACCCTCCCCTCCCTCCCACCCCCCATCAATCCTCAGTTTGTTCTCAGTTTTTAAGAGTCTCTTGAGTTTTGGCTCCCTCCCTGTGAAGTATTATTAATTAACTCCCTTTGGCAGTTTTGGAAGCTGATATTTGGAGAGGTTAAATCATGTGCCCGAAGTCATACAGGCAGTTAGGGGCAGAGCTGGTGTTGGCTCTCAAACGCCCATTCCTAAGCATTGGGTCAACTGCCTCCCAAGAGAGACCTTTGGCCTCACTGGAAAGCCTTCTTAGAGGAGCATTTGAGTCAGGACTTTAAGATGGGGATAGAGCAGTGCGCGAAGAGATGAGGGCAGAGGCCGAGACCCAAGGTCACACCCTCATCCTTTCCCAACCCCCATGTGGGAGCAGAGGGGGGCCATCTGGGCTCATGCGGCTGCTCTTTCAAGTCCGCCGGATTGTGATGTGTGGTGCCCCTGGAGCAAGGCCGAGGCCTGGCTGGAGCTGAGCGTCTTGTCCCACGTCTCCCTGAGCAGGTGGGGAGCCGGACGGTGATGGTCGCTGCCGGCTGCGTGCTTCTCCTGATGGGCGTATTTGGGAAGATCGGGGCTGCCTTTGCCACCATTCCAACCCCTGTGATCGGAGGCATGTTCCTGGTGATGTTTGGTGTCATCACTGCCGTGGGGATTTCCAATCTGCAGGTGAGGCGAGGCACCCTTTGAAGAGCGGCCAGTGCATCTCTTGAAAGGAGCCCGTGAGAATTGGGATGAAGAGAACAGGGCTGGGCAGGGGAGGAGGTGAAGGAATCCTTGGTTCCCAGAGACCACAGTGGGCTCTGAACGGAAGAAAGAAATAGCCAGATGCACCCAGACTTCTGGAAAATAGAAACTGCAGCAATTCGACTCGGGTGGTCCCGACCACTGAGCTCCCAGGGTCAAGTGGAACCCCGGCCTGGCTTGCCGGCTGCGTGTGATGCCCTGAGTCCAGCCTCCCTCCCCCATCTCCGGTGGCAGTGGGAGGGGAGGGGGCATTTGGAGGAGAGAGAGATCGCTGTGCAGTACGGGGGCTGATGGCTCTGGGCTGCCCTGGGGGCTTCTCTCCTACAGTACGTGGACATGAACTCGTCCAGGAACCTCTTTATCTTTGGCTTCTCCATCTACTGTGGTCTCGCCATTCCCAACTGGGTGAACCAGAACTCTGAGAAGCTCCAGACAGGTGATTCTCTGTCTCCTAGACTGTGACCTCTCCAGGGGCAGAGGCAGGGGGCCCTCGGCCCCTGGGAATCCTGGTTGCTTTTGTCTCCATTCTAGGGATTCTCCAACTGGACCAGGTCATCCAGGTCCTGCTGACCACGGGCATGTTTGTCGGTGGATTCCTGGGCTTTCTCCTGGACAACACCATCCCCGGTAGGGCTCACCTTCGCTCTGTAAGCTAGCGGTTCGGGTAGGCGGTCAGCATTTGGGCCACCCACATTGCTTCGCTGAGCCCAATGACCATGTCAGGCTGACCACAGCGTATGTCGAGCAGGCCCTGGGTCTGGCGGTGGGGGGCGGGGGGGGGGGGAGTGGATGTACAGGATGGTATTAGCTTTCTAGGACGGCCATAACAAAATGCCACAGACTGGCTTAAACAACAACTGTGTGTTCTCACAGTCTGGAGGCTAGAAGATTGAAATCCAGGAGGTGGCAGAGTTGGTTTTTCCGGAGGGCTCTCTCCTTGGCTTGCAGATGGCGGCCTTCTTGCTGCGACCTCACATGCCCTTTCCTCCATGTGGGTGCCTCCCTGCTGTCTCTCTGTGTGTCTTATTCTCTTCATGTTATGACACCAGTCAGATTAGATTAGGGCCCACCCTAAAGACCTCGTCTTTAACTGATCACCCTTTTAAACGTCCTATCTCCAAATACAGTCACATTCCGAGGTAGGGGGGTTAGGGCTTCAACATATGATTTTTGGGGAGGGTGGGGGAGGGAGACAATTTCGCTGTAACAGAGCTGTAGGTGAGAAATACCCCAGATGCAAGAAGAAAAGGACACAGCCCCAGCTGTCTTACAGTCCAAAGTTCAGTTGGCGAGGGAGAGGACACATGTATTCATTCATTCATTCACTCACATTTTCAATGAAAACCCACCGAACACTTGCTGTGTTCCACATGCTCTGGACTGAGAATACAAAGAGCAGAGAGACAGGCCCCCCCACCTTCCAGAAACCCACAGGCTAACAGGGGAGAGAGACAAGGGAACAGACAATGAGAATAGAGGGGAACCAGTGTGGTGATGAGCAAACCGAGTCTCTGGGAGCTGAGGATGTCGCCGTGAGCAGTGCAGAGCGGCCATCAGGGGTGGCTTTCAGCGCTCCCTTCTCGAACCTCCCATGGCGCCTTGAGAGGACCTCTAGGCTCTCTATCACCTGCTTGACGGCACTCTGTTTTCCACATTTGTTCTCTCTACCGAGTGTAAAGTGCGCCAGCATTCTAGAAACAGTGGTGGAGAGGCCCACCCCCTGAAGGTGAGGAAAGGGTAGGGTTCAGTTAGGGTTATACCCTGGAGCTCTGCTGCACATCAGCCCCAGCGGGAGCTCCCGGAATGCTCCAGACAAGCAGCGGAGGAGGAGGAGACGATGCTGTCGCTGTCGGCAGCTGGCGGGCTGGCAGGGGAGACCTCCCGGGTGCCTGCAGGGGGCACCAGAGGCTCCCCCGGCCCAAGGGCCGCATGGTCAGTGCCCAGTCCTGACTGCCTGCCGTCTTCCCATTAGGAAGCCTGGAGGAGAGAGGCCTCCTGGTGTGGAATCAAATCCAGGAGGAGTCTGAGGAGACTGCGAGGGCCTTGGAGGTGTACTGCCTCCCCTGTGGGATTGGCTCCACGTCCTGCACGTCCTCCTGCGCCCAGCGTCTCCCCTTCTGGCCCACGGGGGAAGCTGGGAAAGGTGAGCAGGGAGTGAGCCTGCTCACCTGCCTCTCCCAGAATTCCTCGCGAGAGTTCTCGGAAGGCACTATAGAAACCAAGGTATGAGAAGAGCTGTCCTCACGCCTGCCCCAGGGTGCTCCTCGCCCCCCACCTCGGGTGCTCGTCTCCCCACGCGAGGATGGGTGGGCACCCCGCACGCTGTGGCAGCCAGATAAATATTAGATTAAGACTGTGAAGCGTGGGCTTTGACACACTTAGTCACCACAGTGAAAACCAGTCTCCAGTGTAATCCAGCGTCCACACAGAAACTCTCTTAGTGCATATGCGCTTGGCAACATACTGACTTGGGGGGAGGAAAAGGCCTGGGGTGGGGCAGGGGGCAGAGTTGGGGCTGTTTGCTGAAAGGTGACAGGGACAGTTCTCTTCCTCCTCAAAGAGGCAGGATGCCCCAGCCCCTCCGGTCCTCCCCCTCCGTGCACCCGGCCCTCGGCCGGCTCCTCAGGAGAGGGGAGGACGACCCTCTGTTCCCCCAGCACCTTCTCTGAGCTCCTGGTGCTCCAGCCCGCGTCCGGCTCAGGCTGTTTGTGATGGATTGTTCCTAAATTTCACTTTCTTGGAATCGAGTGCACGGACTCCTGCGTAGGCCTCGGTGTGCTCCTGTAGGCTGCCAAGGGATCAGAACCCACTCCACCTGATGGCCTCCTTGTTTCATTATTTTAATAGATGTCAGGCCTGCAGCGTTAACTCCTGCCCGAGTTTCCAGCTGGCTGGTCCGCCCCGCAGATTTCAGATTTGCAGTCTCCACGATTGTGTGAAACAGTTCCTTAAAGCAAAATACCTAAACCTATACCCGCACCTATACCCATCCCCATCCATATCCTCTTGGTTCTGTATCTCTGACAGATACAGGACTGGCTAACAAGGGAAAAGATATCATCAGTCAAGATACAGGTAGATATCTGACTGATGTCGGAAGAGTCCTAGGTGGGGAGGAAGGGAGGATAAGTAGCATCTGAGGGGATTTTAAAGCAACATATCCATCCCGGGCCGTGCCGTATCCAGTGAGCCCTGCGGGGTGGGGAGCCGACGGCCGCTGGGGCTGAGGTGTGAAGGCAGGGGCGCTCCTCGCACATGGCTGTGGGGAGAAAGGATGCTGTATTCCCCTGAGGTCCACGCTGACCGGGGGCCCCCGTAGCACGCGATGCTCCAGGAATGAGGACTAAACAGGAGTGGGGTGGGGGCTGGTTAGAGCTGGTTAGGCCCGCATTCCTTGAGGACCTACTATGTGCCGGCACCTCTGTAGAGATTTCTTTCTTCCTTCCCACGTGCTGCCTTGTTCTTGGCTGCTGGAGTGGCTGGGGGTGGTTGTGAGCACAGGTGCTGAGCCCCCCTCTTTCTGCTCAGCACAGCCCCCAGCGGAGAGCCCCTACCTGCCCCCCCCATTTTGGTTGTTTATAAATAGTGAAGCGACAGTCCTCGTGTATCCCCCATGGGGGGGCCTCGGGGGTGGGCTCGTGACAGGACATGAGGTGAGGGGCCAGCACTGGGGCTCAGGGCAGGCAGGACTGCGCTCGCGTCCTAACCCTTAACCTGCGCCTCGGTTTCTTATGTGGTCATGATGGGAAGCGGTAAAAAGCCAGGGAATCCTTTCTGTGCACGCTCGGTGTATTGGTGAGGGGTCTCCAGAGAAACAGAGCCAATAGGATGTAGGATGTGTGTGCACGCACGTGTACACGCACGTCCACACAAGCACATCTACATATTACATACGTGTGCAGACACACGCATAGAGATTTTAAGGAATGGGCTCACGTGATTGTGGACGCTGGAATGTCCCAAATCTGCAGAGTAGGCGGACAGACTGGGAAGAGTTGCTGTCTGTGTCCAAAGGCAGTCACTGGCGATTTCCCTCTTCCTCGAGCTCAGGCTTCAGGGCTATTCGATCCTTCAACTGATTAGGTGAGGCTGACCCACATTAAGGAGGGTAATTATTCTGTATTTACTCAAAGTCTACTATTGTAAATGTTTATCTCATCTGAAAATACCTTCATAGAAACATCTAGAATAATGTTCAACCAAATACCTGGGTTCCGTGGCCCAGTTAAGCTGACACATAGAATCAACTATCACATCCCGTATGCGCGGCCAGGAGCCTCACCAGAAAGCACTCGGAACACTCTGGGATCTGGCTTGAACTCCATTTAGGAGTCTTTATTACCAGAAGCAGCAGAGGAAGCTGGTTCTGCCCCGATGTCCTGTAGCTCCTACAGCACATGAGTGGTCAGCACCGTTCCTGGGCTCCCAGGGCATGCAGGATGAGTGAGTGGCCTCCAGAACTCTCTAGAACCCACCAGAACTATGTCCTGACTCCAAGGTATGCTGAAAGTACCCAGTGTCATGGCACCTCTGGGGACAGACCCTACCTGTCCTTTCTTCAAAGGCCCGTGGCCTGGGCTCCAGCCAGGCTGCCCCCAGGACCCCCGTGAAGAGGAACACAGCAGGAGCAGGTGTGTGCCTTGGCATCCAGCCAACCCCTCACACCAAACAACCCTGAGGGACTGACACAGGGCCACACTACTTTGCAAATACTTTATAACCATCAGAAATGGAAACCATCCAAATGCTCTGGGACAGCCACTCCAAATTGTCCCGGAAGGCCGAGGCAGGTACAGCTTTGGCTGTCGGCATAGTACTTGGAAGCCACCCACCGCCGTTCACCCCCTCCCTTCCCAGCCCTTGTGCGTCACAGGTCTTCATCATCGAAGGTCTCCATGCACCTCAACATGATCATCTCATCGTCAACGGGGAGGTCTGGTTCCTGCAAAACACAGGGTGGAAGAGGATCAGTTGTTATTTAAGGAATCCAGTCCCCAGGCAGATGAGAAGGCCCCCATGTCTCCCCGAGAGTCCACCCCATCTCTTGCTGCATCTTCTCTAGCTTCCGGCCAGGAAGTAAGGGCTACGGGGGAGGGCGGGGGGCAGGTCCCTTTTCCGTTTCACTCAACTCCACACTCTATGATCTTCAGAAAGGGTTTTCTTGGCTGCTTTTCCATCCTGGGGGTTTCCAGGATCGCGTAAGAGGTGGGGGGTGGTGGACAGCATCGAAGCTTGTTCCAAATGCCCATCAATGGAGGACAGTGAGTTATGCCATGGTGCACCCACCGAGGGAATACCATGCAGCTATTTGAAATTAAAGGAACGAGATGGTTCTGTCTCTGTGGGGTATACAATTTAAAAGGAAAAGTGTGAAGTACAAGGCAGTGTGCAGAGTAGACTACCATTTGTGTTTGAAAGAATATATAAATATCTGTAGAGTATCTCTGGATGGCTGCACAAGAAACTGGTGACGGTGACTGCCTTTGGGGAAAGGAATGGGGGCATAGCCAAGGGACGCTGGTAGGAGACTGAGTTTTCTTTGTATATCTTTTGGTAACTTTCAAGTTTTAAACTATGTACATGGGTTGACTATTAGATAATTTTTTTAAGCAGCAGCACGGTGTGTGTTTAGCAGGGGTTTTTTATTCCCTTTACAATGGCCCCCACTGACCTGACTCGCTATTACCTCTCCCCCTAAAAGTATGTTCCTGGGTTTTGCTCTTCCTGTCTTTCCCCACCTTGGCAGAAAGTGACCCCTGTAGTTTGTTACCCTGCTGGTCAGGGGCCGGTCCCCTTGGGCCCCGGGAGGCATCCCTAAGCCCAGTCAACCACCTCGTGAATGTGGGACATAGTCCCCCGGGTGATGGCCAGCTTGGGAGAAGACTCTGCTGACGTCCTCGCTCACGGTGCTCTACCGAGGAAGGCAGGGTGCGTGGGGAGCCAGCGTATCCGAGAGGGAACCAGGTGGTCTCTAGGAAAGTCATGTGGGCCCTTCATTCAGGGTGAAGACCACAGCAAAGCTTGAGAAAAAGAGGGAGTGGAGCACAGGGGGCGCCAGGAGGCCAAGCATCCCAGGAGGGGCCACACACTCAAGTCTGTGTCACACCAAGGGCTTGAATGTTGTTCAGAAGGGTCCAGTTCCCTAAGCCCCCGAAAATGGTGTCCAAGGCGTTTTTGAGCTGCAGATTTGCAAAAGCAGCAGGTCGCGAGAGGTATCTGCTGGTCTTGGGTGCTGAATAGTAGCCTATCCACCCCAGTTCACGCCCACCTGGGACCCTACTTGGAAAGAGGGTCTTTGCAGGTGTAATAAGGATTGCAAGATGAGCTCATCCTGAATTTAGGGGCGGCGCTTAATCCAAATGACTGTTGTCTTTATAAGAAGATGCGAGGGACTGGGAGACACATGGAAGAGAGAAGGCCATGTGAAGACAGAGACCATGACTCGAGGGATTCAGCTGCAAGCCAAGGGCTGTGGGGGCCACCTGAAGCTAGGAAAAGGCAAGGCAGGACTCTTCCCTAGAGCCTTCTGGGGCGGCATGGCCCTGCACCTTCTCTAGCTTCTGGCTACATTTGGCCTTGATTTGGTCTTCTGGCCTCTAGAACTGTGAGAGAAGACATTTTTGTTGTTTTGAGCCAGTCCTAGGTGCTGTCCAGGTGCTGAGTGCTAACACAGCCTTCCTAGGACACCATACAGGTGCTAATTAGAGTTTCATCCAACGACCTCGGTCAAGCTGACAGGGGAGGTGGATGGGGAAGAGAATGAGATTTCCCTCTTTATACAGCGTATGGTGAAGGCTGGCGGCCTCCTGCCCCAGAGCCACCTGGCCAGCTTGTACAAAATATGCATTCTTGGGGCCCTGCCTCACAACAGTGAATGAGAATCTCGGGTGCCGGGGCACCAGGAATCTGCATTTCCGGTTAGCTCCCAAGAGGATTCAAGTTCGAGCATCCCTCTGCTTTATACGGATACCCAGTCCTGCTTGGTCTTTCTTTTCTACCATATGCGGGGAAAAGGAAGCAGGGAAAGCAAAGACTGGCCTCGGTAAAGTGGACTGACTTTCCTGTGTCCAAGAGAAGGCGGACACAGCAGTAAGGGCCGGACGGCCAAGAGCTGATGGGTGGTGCGGAGCAAGCGGAGGGGGGGCCCTGGGCCCCAAGTGGAGATTCAGAGTGGTCTCGGCAGAGGCAAGGAAGGGTCAGTAGGAAGAGGGCCGCTAATAGGATGATACCTTAACCTATTGAAAAGCTGTCCTAGTTATTTTTAGACAAGCATTGTCATTATTACTGCTTACTTTTTTATTTCTTTTAGTTTTTTTTATGTTTATTTTTGAGAGAGAGAGACAGAGCACGAGCAGGGGAGGGGCAGAGAGAGAGGGAGACACAGAATCTGAAGTGGGCTCCAGGCTCTGAGCCGTCAGTACAGAGCTTGACTCAGGGCTTGAACCCACGCACCGTGAGATCATGACTTGAGCCGAAGTCGGACGCTTAACTGACTGAGCCACCCAGACGCCCCTATTGCCTACCTTTTTAAATTAACAGTTGTGTCTTTGCTAAATTCGGAGAGAAATTCCTCGGTTATGAATCCGAAGCGGCCTGTGCCCTTGGTGCCTCACACCTCACTCCCCTCCCCACATGAAAATTTCTGGAACGTACCTTCTAATGAAGACGCAGTCAGCTTTTGGGAAGCGGAAATTAATGCCCTTCAAAAGCTGACAGCAAACATTAGCACAGGGGCTCAGAAGATGACAGAACAGCTCAGCCCCTCCAAAAGCTGTCACCCAGTCACACAACATTTACAAATGCCTGCCAAGAGCCAGGTCCCCATCTCAGGCCTGCCCGGGGAACATCCGTCAGTCTCGTCCCTCAGCTTCCCTGGACATCTTCTATTCCCCAGGGTGCATCAGGCTGACTCTCGTCTCGAGAGTCCTTTCTGGCATCCTGCGGGAGGTGAGCGGAGGCCTCCCATCGCTCTGCTCAGTCCTACCTGTTTTAACTGAGTGTTAACGCAGCAAAGGCCTTTAAAAAAATCGACGATCTGCATGTAGAGCTGAAACTTCTCCTCTGGATTTTCTGGGTTGCTGCCGGCAAATGCTGAACTGACAAAGGAGAAGAAACAGCAAATATTTAGAATCCTAATCTTCGGCCTCGGCTGGTACCCCCTAAAATATGTGGCTTACAGGGTGAACCACGCACTTGGAAGCACCCGGCTGAATTCTCAGACAGCCTGGAGGTCTGCCTTGCCGCGGCTTCAATGGAGCCCACGGGAAAAGAGAGACTACAGGGAGACTGGCTCCTGCGCCCTAATTTAGCGTTCTGAGCTGTGGCCTCTGGAAGAAGGGAGCTAAACTGCCTCTGTCCCTCAGGCTCGCCCTCGCATAGCCACGCTCCACGGTCCTGGTCCCCCTGTGGCAGCTGACGGAGCTCAGGGGGCATCTGCCACACTTGGGCTCAGTCCCCTGAGATGCCTCCCCTCGGTAGGTCTAACACAGAGCACCAGCACGGAGAAGGCCTGCTTTGCAGACTCCTTCCCGCTGCCTTCCCAACAACTTCAAAGAAGCCTCGAGTCATGCGGGGAGAGCCTGCATGTTGACCTCACTTCCCCTGGGACCGAGGTCCCACAAGCCGCGTAGGAACCCTCCGGCAGCAATCCATGCCTTTTCCAGGGAGAGCAGGAAACATTTTTAATAGGTTGTTCTCGTGTTCCATCGGCACAGTAAGGAGTTCCAGGTTGGCGAAGTTGTCTCCACAGCCCAAGCCCAGCTCAGGAACAGGGACATCCATCCGCTTCCAGCCCGTTTCAGCAGAACCAAACCCCACACACAGCTGAGAGGAGCTCGAGTCACCTCATCAAACAGCTTTGGAGAGTTTGGACAAGTCTGTTGAGGCCGAGTGGAGCAGGCAGGTGGGAGGGACACAGGCTGATGTCAGGTGACCGGGGACAGCCTGGCCGCATGGCCTTGGCGGAGAGTGGGGATATTTGTTGGGGTATGAGGACAGGAATGTCTCCTCACTCCCAAAGAAGAAAAACTAAATAATCGGGATTTTTTTTTTTTTTTTTTTTTTTTTTTTTAGCCATGACACGGGCGCAGGTACCTGTGCCTATAGGTTAGAAGACCACAGCTTTCCAAAGCAACAAAGGAATTTGCGTCCCAATCAAGCTCTCTTTGCGAAAAGCCCCTGTGCTACGGATTTAGTCAAGCTGCTTGTTTGGGAGTCTCCCCAGATCCTATTTTGTGTCTTCTCGCTTCATGGGGTCAGCTGTCCCCTCCTCCCCTCTTCCCACCTCCATCCCCAGAAGCACCGTGAAAAGCCACTTCTCCCCTGTCCAGCTCAGGGCACGGCCCGTTTCCACATTGGCCCAGCCTCTCGGGGCGGGGTGGGGGGGCCGGAGCCCCTGCCCACCTCTCAGACCAGACAACCGCAGCAACCTGCCCGTGGCCCCCCTCACCCTGGGAAGATGGTGCAGTGTGCACAGCCTCGAGCTCATGACCCGCTGCGTCTCAGCCCTGGGCCAGGATGGAAGCATTTTCTACGTAGAAGAAGCCTCAGCTCAGTGGCACGATCCTAGGACCAGCCCGCTTCGAACCACAGACAAAAGTGGATCTCTAAGAACTTCTGCGGAATTTTGCGCCCCTCTGTGGGGCTGCAGGGGAGCGGCCCCTAAGCATCCGCGCAGGGGTCCACACACACACTCACACTCTTTCATACCCCTTTCCTCACCTAGAGCTAGAAGTACTTGGAGCCTCACTTTTGTCCAGGAAACTTGCCACATCGAAGGCATCTTCAAAGAGTATCTGAAGGAAGGCACAGAACGTGATGTGTCAGCACTAGTTTGGCACCTGCTCTGGGCCGCTGGCGGACACGAATAGAAAGGCTCTCTCTTTAACCCTCACTCCCCAAAGGATGGGTATGTGAAAGCCGGGGCCCAAACACACGATCTCTGCTTGGTGACCTTCCCAGGCCGTGCACAGTAAGCGCTTGCCCGCCCAGAACAAAGTGCCAACCCCAGAGGTGGCCACAAGGGACGGGGGAGCACCAGGGACTGCGGTCTCCTCTTTCTAAAGAAGGTGGGAGCCCAGGCGTGAGACGCAGCAGCCAGAGTCAGGCTTCAGTTTGCCCTGGGAGAGGGCTCATCTACACCTCCCGAGATGCAGAGGCCACACGAGCCCAGGATCCCCAAGCTGGCAGTCATCTATCAGCCAGGACAGCCCTCCGAGAGGTTGGGGGCCCTGGGGTGAGGCTGCAGGAGGGCCAGCTCCCAGTCCTGCCACTCACTAAGCCGTGTGACTTCAGACAAGTGACCTCATTTCTCAAATCCTCCTCTTATGTAAAGGGAATCACAATAGCGCCTACCCACAGGGACACTGCAGGAATTAAATAAGATGAGGTCGGTGAAGCACCCGCCTCCGAAACGTTAGCTATTATTGATATTAATCTGCTTTATAAAAGAAACACATGCTCATCGTGAAGATTTTGGAAAATAGAAACAGAGAAAGAAATGAAAACCACGGAGAAGCCGTCCCACCCAGAGAGGTCTATTGTTGACACATTGACCTATTTCCCTCTGGTCATTTCCTGGGGTGTGTTACATTGGATATTTCGATTTTGCAGTCTTGTTATTTAGATGGCTTTCAGTCCTGCTTTTGTTTACTTTCTTGAAGAATATTAAATATTCCACAGGAATGTGATATATACACTTAGGAATGCAAGGATTAGCAAATAAAAATGCAGGATGCTTCGTTAAATTTGAATTTTAAATAAAGAATGGTTTTTGGTTTTTTGTTTTCAGTACAAGAATGTCCCAGATATTGGGCGGGACATTCTTATATAATTTTCACCAGGGACGCCTCCCTGTGTCTGACACCCCATTTACGAGGGCAGTCACCCTGAGAAGAGGAGAGGGAGCTCTCTGGCCCATAGCTGGCAGGTTCTGGGAGGTTCCATAGGGTCTCTCCCCTTACCTGAGACACTGTTCTATCTCTGGAGGTCTTGTGTCTGTCTTTCTTATCTTCTTACAATTTGCTTCCCCTGAACTGAATCCCTTGGGACTCTGGCCATGTGGATGGCCCTTCTTCTTCTTCTTCTTCTTTTTTTTTTTTTTTTTTATTTTTTAAATGTTTATTTATTTTTGAGAGAGAAACCGATGGCAAGTGTGAGAGGGGCAGAGAGAGAGAGACAGAGACACAGAATCCAAAGCAGGCTCCAGGCTCTGAGCTGTCAGCACAGAGCCCGACGTGGGGCTTGAACTCCCGAGCCATGAGATCATGACCTGAGCTGAAGTCAGAAGAACTGACTGAGCCACCCAGGCACCCGATGGCCCTTCGCCTGATCTTTTAGACATTTTATGATGAACCTTCTTTCTAATATCCCTTTGCTTATCTCCAAGAGGGTCTGGGAAGAGGTCACTGAAAGGACCAGCCCAGAAGCCCATCCACTCTGTGTTCTTCCCCAGCAGGTGGGAGGCAGGGTCCTGGGCCCGAAATTCCTGCCTTTGACCAGTCAGCCCACTGAAGTTCCGGGCCACACACTGTCCTCAGCTGTGCATACGGCTCTCAAAGCTAGCCTGGCCGGGGGTAGGGGTGCCCTGCCAGGCTCTGTGGCCCTTCTGGAGCACCCAGCACACTCATGGGGCCTTGGTTCTCAGACCCTCCCAGGCACACCTGACCCTGCATCCAGGAGCTGGCCCCAAACACAGTTGTTCTGCAGCAGAACATCTCCAGATGGACCAGGAGCTATAAAGACTTCACTGCAACTAAGTTGGAAGCCAGAGTAGTGACTGGCCCTGCTCTGGGTGTAACTGTTCTCTCTTCTGTTCACCTGGTCACCCAGCCCTGGGTTGGCCCAAGCCTAGGGATGGCAGTGAGGCAGAGCCCTCATCTGGGCACTGCTGAGGAACTCTGCTGCCAGAAGAATGTGAGCCCTTAGCCCTTTCTGGAAAAGATCAGCTGCTTCCATGATTTGGGGACATTAGATTCTGGGTTGGGTCTGCCCTTCCCTGAGGAAAGGTTCATGCCGCAAATGCACATACACGCCTGTACACATCGGTTTACAGCTTGAAACGCTTGTCCGCACATTTGGCATATGTTTTCCTTTTGCCTTCTTTGTGTGAGACCTCAGGGCTAGGCGATTCAGGGCTACAAAGACATCGAGGCTGGCTGACATGCCTTGGGTATGAGGTCTTCAGCGACTGGTTTCCTGGCCCCGCTTTGACCACTATGGAGGAGAACTCAGGAACTCTCGTGGTGAAGCCAACATTAATGGACAAATAGGTGAGAAGCCCAAGTCCAACTGGGGGAGCAGAGGGGACATACACAAAAGCTGACTCACTGTTGCATATCTGCACTGAGAGTTCCTTCCAAAATGCCCTCATACATCAGTCACCTGGGGTGTTTGTTAGAAATGCAGGTTCTGGGGCGCCTGGGTGGCTCAGTCGGTTGAGCTTCCGACTTCGGCTCAGGTCATGATCTAGTGGTTCACAGGTTCGAGCCCCACATGGGGCCCTGTGCTGACAGCTCAGAGCCTGGAGCTTGCTTCGAGTTCTGTGTCTCCCTCTCTCTCTCTGCCCCCCGCCCCCACTCGTTCTCTCTCCCTCTCTCTCTCTCTCTCTTTCAAAAATAAACAAACATTTTAAAAAATGAAGGTTCTGAGCCACCTGAGGGGTCAGGTACTCCACTTCAGTGGGTCTGAGGTATTAGCCAGGTACCTGCCTTTTTACTAGACTCCACTTGAGAAGGATCAGGGGAGATCACGGAAGGCTGACCATAGACAGGTGACCAAAGAAAGATTTGAAAAATTCTTTGATGAAGGAGATACAACCTCTGAAGCAGGAGCTGAGCATCCTGGACAAGCCACCTCACTCCTTAGGCCTCATCAGTAAACCGAAAGCCCTGGACTAGGTGACTGACATCCTGTTGCTGTCCGGGCCCCGGGCCCTGAGGGCTGGGCAACTTCCTGGACGATGGAGCATTTCAGGGCTGTATCCCCAGGGTCCCAGGCACTACGAAGCTGTCTGGCTCTAAGGCTCCCCACAGAGCCACAGAACATCTCCTCAAAGGGACCACCCACTAAGGGGTGCTTGGAAAGTCAGGGCAAGCAGAGGGGTGCGGCTGACCTGGTGGAGGCCATGGTTACTAAGTGTCCTGCAAAGCACAGGACAGGCGCAGAGAGCACAGAACTGCCTGCCCCAAGCTAGAGAAGCAGGTCAGAAGGGCCGTGAGGCGGCAGCAGCCTCCTGAGGCTGTTCTAATTCTGGAAGCGCAGCTGAGGGGCCCGCTTCGATTTCAGCATTGAGTGACCACTAATGCCACCAGACACACTGCTTTGAGAGGCCAATAGTCGATAGTGAATTCCTCTCTTTTCACTGAATGGCAGCAATGCTCTTGGGGGTGGGAACTGAGCTCCTCTTAGGGATTGGGCCTAGCCGGTCCAAACATAATACGTTCTCGATGATGTCAGTCATTGGCTCAGTAATCTGGCAATCTGGCCAATGGGAGGGCAGGAGAGGTATGGCAGAAATTTCTGGAAAAGGTCTTCCTTGACCATTAAGAAAGAGCCACATGAATCTTTCTCTCTCTTACCTGATGTGGAGGAGGGACTATACAGCTCAAAGGCTCCTAGCTGCCATTCTACAGTCACACGGGAAGGTGGGGAGGGGAGACAAGGTGAGGGGTCAGCCTTACGATGAGGCAGAGCAGGGAGAGGGGAAGGACCAAGTCCAAGGCGACCTCACTGAGACTAATGGGAAGCCCTCCTGACCTTGGGACTCCCTGCATGGGAGAAGCACCTTTCCCTTGATGGTTTAATGAGCGAGTAACTGGCAGCGAAAACAATCCCAGCTGATAATGACCTTTTAAGCCTTCTCTTCTATGGTCCCTGTGGAAAGCTCAGGAAGCAGGAGAAAAAGGAATGCCATTCTGTGGTGGTAGCGCTTAGGCCGGGAAAATCAGAAACACACGGCTTGAGTCAGAATTTAAACACTACCTCACATTTGGTAAATGACCCCAAGCAGACCCCTGGTGTCTCCAGGCCAAAGGCAACAGAATCGTTCCCACACACTCCTCCCCCTGACCCAGAGACGGTCTGCTCACCTCCTCTGGGGTAGAGACGAGTGAGCAGCTGGCTCCTTGGCTGTCAACCCCACTGTCCTTCACGCTGCCCTCGGCACAGCCTGCCTCCTGATAGGTACCAGCAAGGCCCAGGAGGCCGCTGTTCCTCTGTGCCCAGGCCTGCAGGAGACTGGTCTTCCTCTCCTCAGAGAGGTTCTGCCACAGGTGGGAGATGGCTGCAGAGACGATGGGGAGTGTCACCTCCTGTGAGGAGACAATCCCATTCCCGATCAGAAGGTCCATCATCTGTTTGTAAAAGTTGAGATACCTGGAACAGAAATGGCATCATCTCCCAGACCTGAAGCCAGTGGCCGAAGGTCCCTCCCCAAACCGTCTCCTCAGGTGTCCATTAGTGGGGTGGTCCACACCACACGGGCAGTGCCACAGCTCTGTGGTTTACCAGGGGCTTAGCCTTTCTAGTCTGCATGCCCCTGACACTTGGAGAGCAGAAGCCATCTGGGGGGCCGTGGAATGATATAGATCTGGGCTCCAGGGTCCTTCCCCCACGTCTTCCCAGAGTTCCCATGGAGCTCTCTGCCTAATAGAAGAGAGAACAAGGAGCCCACGCTCCCTGCTCACCTCTCAGCCCATGGGAAAAGTGCTTATAATTCTAAGCCCCATGAATGTGCAGCCATGATATGACGCTTGCTTTATTTCAGGGTCGGAAAGGCTCAGCTGTGGAGCGAGCCTCCTTCTATTGGCCTCCAGAAGCCAACATGGCTGCCATGGGTCTTAAGTCTGTGGAGGGGCAGTGGGTGGCTGTTGGAGTCCAGGCCAGTCATCCACTGTATTTCTTACTATAAGACCAGTAATGCAGCTGGTGTGTGTGTGTGTGTGTGTGTGTGTGTGTGTGTATGGGAGTATTTGGTCCTCCTAATCCCCATCATAGCCCCCACAAAGTCACCCCAAATAAATACCCAGTCTAAGTAAACTCAGTGTATGTGCTGTGCAATGTAACTTCAAGATTATTTCTCTAGCTCTTCTGCCAACCCCATCCCAAGCCCCTAACATATGGAAATTCTGGAGCTTCCTTGATTTGGGGCCTGGTCTGGAAGTGCACCGGGGATGCAGCCTGCTGCAGACAGAGCCTCTGACCCCTTCCCCACAAGAGTTCAGGCCATGCGTGAAGCCACCCTCCCAGCCGTTCACACCGTTCAAATTCCATGAGGTCTGGCAACAAGGTGACTGGGGAGTGTAAGGGCTCCACTTTCTTCTCTTCTTCCTCTTCCTCTTCTTCCTCTTCCTCCTCTTCCTCCTCTTCTTGGTCTTCCCCCTCTTCTTCCTCCTCTTCCTCCCCCTCAGCATCCTTCCCAACTGCCTCAATTGGGCACCAGTTGGCAGAGCCATTATGACAAACCTTATTTGAGACCAGGCTGGTGAGAAAACAGAAACAAGACAGCCACAAACTAATGCCCCTCATGAACACTGACACTGACATTCCGAAGACAATTTTAATGTGAGCGTGTGCACGTGCGTGTGTGTGCGCACATCACGACCAAGTGGGGTTTATCCCAGGAATGCAGGATGGCTGGCTCAAACTTTGATGAAATTCCATCAGTGGAATTCACTGTAACAACAGACTTAAAGAAGAAAAACCAAACGATCCCCTCAATAGATGCCGAAAAGCACTCCTCAAAATTTAACATCCATTCATGACAAAGACTCTCGGCAAACTAGGAATAGAAGGGACCTTCCTCAACCTGATAAAGGGCATCTATGAAAAACCTACAGCTAACATCATACTTAACCGTAAAAGACAAAATATGTCTCTGCTAAGGTCAGGAACAAGACAGGGATGTTCACTCTTACCACTTCTATCCAATATAGTACTGGAGATTCTAGCCCGTCCAACAAGGTGAGCAAAAGAACAAAACGATACACAGATTGGAAAGGAAGAAGTAAAACTGATTTTATTTATAATCTATGTAGAAAATCCCAAAGAATCTCCAAATATGTGACTAGAACAAAGAAGGGTGTTTAGGAAGGTTGCAGGATACAAGGTCAATATATGAAAACCAATAGTATTTCTATATTCCAGTGGTGAACAACTGGAAATTGAATTTTTAAGAAGTGCCGTTTGTAACAGCACCCCAAAGCACTGAATACTTAGGTTCACACCAAAACCTCAACCTCAAAAAGAAAAAAATGGGTAAGTTAGACTTTATCAAAAATTTCAAATTCTGCTCTTCAAAAGGCAGTTTTAAGAGAGCAGAACAGCACGACACGATTTGGAAAACCAGGATTTGTAACCCAGAATCTCTTCATCTGATAGGAGTAATCTCCAAGGCATCATGTTAAGAAGCAAGTGCACCAGAAGAAAACCTGGGAAGATTCTTTTATTTTTAACATTATTTTTTTAAATGTTTATTTTATTTTTTGTTAACGTTTTTATTTATTTTTGAGACAGAGAGAGACAGAGCATGAACAGGGGAGGGTCAGAGAGAGGGAGACACAGAATCTGAAACAGGCTCCAGGCTCTGAGCTGTCAGCACAGAGCCCGACGCGGGGCTCGAACTCACGGACCGCGAGATCGTGACCTGAGCTGAAGTCGGCCGCTTAACCGACTGAGCCACCCAGGCGCCCCTTTAAATGTTTATTTATTTTGAGAGAGAGAAGCAAAAAAAGAGGGGTAGAGAGGGATTCCACGCTGAGTGGGGAGCTGGACGTGGGGCTCAATCTCGCTACTGTGAGATCATGACCTGAGCTGAAATCAAGAATTGGATGCTTAACCAACTAAGCCACCCAGGCTCCCTTCTTTTTTTTTTTTTTTTTTTTTCGTTTTTAAATTTCAGAGCACAGGAAGCCTTTCTGAGTAACCATAACAGATGGACAGATGAGACTTCATTTTTGCATGGCCAAAACAAAAAGCAAAAACATCAAAAGCAAAATAATAAAACAAACGACCAAAGGATAATTATTTGCAAGTCATATCCTAAAAGATGGCTGGCTAATTGGTCTATACAGAGGACTTCTACAGCCATGTGGGAAAAAGACAACCAACCCAACAGGCAAATGGGCAAAAAATTGGCACTAAAGGTTGCCAGGAAAAGAAATACAAATGATCTTGAAGGAAGACACTGAATTTCACTCCTAACTTAATGAATTAAAATACAATAACTATAAAATATAATTAATCTATTCCTGAGCTGATGCCACACTTTTAATTGCTGTAGGTCTATAATCTATCTAGAGAAAAATCCTAATTATTATGATTTAAAAAGAAATGTAGCCATTCTCACATGGGCACATGATGTAAGTATCGATCAGATTTTAGTATGGGATACAGGGTGTATCTTAACTTGGTAAGGGAAGGATGGCTTACGGAAATGGATGGGGTTGGGATCAGTGGCTGATCATTTAGGAACCACCAATGCAGTTGTCTGCCTCAATGAGATGATCCCTCCTTTGCTGATTGCACGGTGGTGCCTGGGGGTCTTACCTGTGATTTCCAGAGTACATGCTGGCATATTCTGCCTTGACCTCCTCTAAGCTGTTTGCATTCCCGTCCTCCAGCTTGAAGGATTCTATTGGGGAGGTGAAGGCAAGGGTCACAAATGGGGAGGCCCAGCCTCTGTCGACTCCCTCCTGCCCTTCTGATCCAGGTGGACCGTGAGTGGTCCCTGAGCCCACCCAGATTCGGGTTAGGGTGTCAAGGGTCCAGTTTCACCTCTTCTTCTAGAGGTAAGGGGGAGAAGTTTCTTAAACCGGCCCTTCTCAATCAAGACACCAAAAGTATCCCTTTTAGAAGTTGGTTTCCACCAGCTTAGTAAACCCAAATTCCTCGCCAGCCACCGTTCCCACACTGAGTGCCAAGAAAGGGAGCCAGGCTCTGCTTTTGGGCGTGATAAGTACCGGTCCGCTTCCTCTCTGGTCTCTCAAGATGGGATCAGGTACCTGATGGCTTCCGTCTGTCCTGCCAGACTGTAAGCTCCCTGAGTGCAGGGGCACGAATCTCCTTGCACTCCTGGCTTCAGCACAGTGCCTGGCACACGGTCGGCACGCAGGAAATACCTGCTCACTTGGCTTAATCCAATCACTCTGCTTTCGGTGGAAAGACCAACCAGTCTTTCCCTGGGAAGGAGACGGGGGTGGCCGACAGGGGTCCATTACCTTTCATCTTCAGAAGATTGTCCAAGGTTTGCTCCAGCTCCTGAATATGATTCTTCGCCTTATTCAAAACCTGCCACTGGGAACCGAGACAGACAATGCTGAAAAGCCAGCCTTCCACCCCCGAGGCTGCGGTCTCGTGGACACAGGAGTCCGTTCCACAGGCTGACGCCATGCTCCCTCAGATGCAAAGTCACATTCCTTGACATTGTCAATAAAAAGGTCGGGAAGTTTGTTCGGAAGCATTTAATTTGTATTCTGGAGACGGTTCTCACAGAAATGCTAAAATATTTGGCAACGGGGCTGTGTTCTGCAAACTACTAGGGCTTCCGAAGGGCAAACAGCTATATATGCTCCTTGAAGATGGAGTGAACTGTGGCCGAACAGCAGCCCCAGGCTGGCACCAAGACCCAGAACTAACTTCTGCTCAGTTATCGCAATGAGCAACTGGCTGGTTAATATGAAATAAATAGTTCTTATTTGCTAGATGCATACACTTCAGCTGATCAAAAAACACCAAATCCCCTGTCAACTTGAACTCTGAATTTCCTGTTGCTGCAGGGCTAAGTCACAAGCATTCCCCTCCTCCTTCTCCCCTTCCTTCTCTCCTGTGTGTAATATTCCTTTAAAAAAATTTTTTTTTAACGTTTATTTATTTTTGAGAGATAGAGACAGAGCATGAGCGGGGAAGGGGCAGAGAGAGAGGGAGACACAGAATCCGAAGCAGGCTCCAGGCTCTGAGCTGTCAGCACAGAGCCCGACGCGGGGCTCAAACTCATGAACCACGAGATCATGACCTGAGCCGAAGTCGGATGCTCAACCGACTGAGCCACCCAGGTGCCCCTATTCCTAAAGTCAAATGGTGATTGCAAGATTATGCAAACACAAGAAATGCTAAATACTGTTTATTGGCTGACCACCGATAGCTGTCCAGAGTTCCATACGTTCATCAGGCAAGTGCAACAGGCAGAGCTGTGTGTTCGGCCCCTGGGGACACAGAGTAAATCAGATGGCACCTGCTTTCCAGCAGGAAGGACAAGGCAAGCGTGGAAACGACTTGTAACACAGGCTAGAATTCAGTAGGCACCAAAGGGAGTAGAAGCCGAGGGCCGTGGAAACGCGTGGGAAGGGACACTGATTCCAGCTGGAGGCGTCCAGACGACCTAGAGCACGGCAGCCGAGCAAGCAGGCCGAGCTGAGCTCTGGAGAGCGCAGTGTCTCGAAGGCAGGCCTCCACGCAGGGACAGAGACGGGGTGGCTGGGGACGTGGGCCGCCCCAGGGGACTGGGGAAGCCAGGTGTGGCCAGGGCCGGGGCAGGCAGTGCGAGAGGAAGCCAAAGCAGCCACGGGCGCACAGCCCCGGTGCCGTCCCAGCGTCCCGCCTGGTGCACAGAAAGGAGGCTTGAGGGGAGCGAGAAGCACGACACTCTGCTGCCCCCAAAACCGCGACAGGAGAATGCAGTTGATGGCGAGATCTCGAATACTCCTTTTATTTTATTTTGTAAATGTTTTTACATGTTTATTCATTTTTTGAGAGAGAGAGAAAGAGAGCGCAAGCGAGTAGGGGAGGAGCAGAGAGAGAGAGGGAGACACAGAATCCGAAGCAAGCTCCAGGCTCTGAGCTGTCAGCAAGGAGCCCGATGAGGGGCTTGAACTCACGAACCACGAGACCATGAGCTGAAGTCAGATGCTTAACCAACTGAGCCACCCAGGAGGCCCTCGAATACTCCTTTTACCTGGTTCCCAGCATCTCAGGCTTGTTCTTAATCAGGATGAGGTGAGGCCTTTCTGGCCCTCTGGCCCAGACACCCCATGCTCACTTGCAGTCTTAGAGGGCCAACACAGAGCCATGGAAGCCGGGTGCTTCCAGAATGTTCTTGGCAGGCTAATTAGGACCTTAGTTCTGGGTTGAATTATATCCCTCTGAAAAAGATATGTTGAAGTTCTAACTCCCAGAACCTGTGAATGTCACCCTGTTTGGAAATAGGTCCTTCGTAGACTAAACTAAAACGAGGTCAATAGAATGGGCCCTAATCCATCCAACGTGGCTGGTGTCCTTATTAAATGGGGAAATTTGGATGCAGAGACAGACGTGCACAGAGGGAGGATGAGGTGAAGACACAGTGAGAAGACGGCCAAGAAACTGGAGTGGGGCATCTCTAAGCCAAGGAACACCAAGTAATTGCTAGCAAACGCCAGAAGCTGGGAGGCAGGCAGGCTTTTCCCCTAGAGCCTTCAGAGGGAGGGAGCATGGCCCTGTGGACACCTTGATTCTGGACTCTGAGCCTCTAGGACTCCTAGACAATACATTTCTGTTGTTTCAAGCCACCCTATTCCTGGTATTTTGTTAGGGCGAACCTTTTCTTCATGCCTATGACGAAGGCAGAATTCAGGACTGTCCCTCAAGCAGGATGAGGGAAAAAGGAGAAGAGAGAGAACACCTGGTCTGCCTGCTGTTTCCTGGCTGTGCCATTCCAGGCAAATTGTTTACCTTTCTGGAACCTCCATTTCCTCCTCTGTAAAATGAGATCAGAATGGAATTGTGGCAGATAAATGAGGTAATACACTAGTAAGTGACCAAGACGGAAGCCATTATGACAATGCCACATCTTTCCACGCAGCGATCTTATTAGGTGCCACAACAGGCCTCTGAGGAAGCCGTTACTGTTGCCCGTGTTTAAGGGAGGTGGTGACGGGAGCCTGGCAAGTACCTTGTCTCACATGGACCCAGGCCAATCCGCCAGGCTCTCCACCACCACGTCACGAGGTACAGACTTTAGGGGGTGCAAATATAGAGGAAAATATAGTTTTCTTCTATATTTGACTTCGATTATTTACTTTGGGGCCCTGTTCTTTCTTTGGTCATGCTGCCAGTCTGTGCACACTACTTCACTGGCCAGTGACGGGGACTTTGGGTTTTCGGCGCATCCCTGGGCACAGGTAGCAGATTCCTCCTCGGCGAGGGGACACGGCGCAGAGCTATGCCCAGACGGGCTCTTTGCCCTGAGCCCCCGAGCCTGGCTCAGCAGAGAGAGGAGGAACAGTGGCCCCCGCACCTCTCACCCTCCACACCCTTCTACAAGAGTAGGCAGGATCTCTGTTCAGATTCTTTCACCCAAAAACCCTCTGGGCCCTACTCGGCATCTTGCACAAAGGTGCTTGAGGTACCACTCAATCAAGCCACAGTCACAGAGGCCCTGGCCCCGTGCCAGCTGACGAGGAATTCTTGTGTTGGCCCTCAGTGAAAGAAGGCTGTGTTAGCTCCAGCAGCAGGAGGCTGGGGGCTCATGCCCCTCAAGCGGTCCCTGTCCTTAAATGCGGCTCCGCTGAAACCCACCAGCCCACGAGGGAAAATCTGCTGGCTAGAAACTGTCGCAGGCAACCGGCTGGTCTCTGGAAAGACCACCAGGTCTGGAGCCGGGAGCTGAGGCCCTCCTCCCGGCCCTGCCACCAACTAGCTGACAGGTCCCTTCGGACCCCTGTGCCTCCGCTGTTCCAAGAGGGCAGGGGGAGCGAGAAGATCTCGGGGCCCTCTCCCCTACTGGAGACCTCCTATAAGGCTCCTCCAATAACACGAGCTCTGTTCCTTCTAGCACCACCACCCGAACCTTCCTCCATGCTCTGCCAGAGGCACTAACAGGCAATAAAGAAGCTATCGAGGGAGAAAGGCAAAATCAAGAGCAGGAACAGATAAATACTTACCCAGAGGGCTCTGCTGCCTTGCGGAAAAGATCTGGTTGGTGCCCAGAACCAAGTCGCACGCACGTGCGTGTGTCTGTGTGTGTGTGTGCACGCGTGTGTGCATGTGTGCGTGTGTGTTTGAGTGGAGAGGCAGGGTCCCGGAGCAGATGCCAGAGGTCACCCCTGTCCGCTCGAGGGACAGACACAGGAGCCGCTAACCAGGCCTCTCGGGGTGTTATTTCCCTTCTGATGCCAGGCTTGTCTGCTGCGGGCAGGGAAGGTCCAGCTCACGCGTCACCCACGTGCAGCCACACGCCGTGCGCCACGAGGTGCCCGCCTCTGATCACTGACCCCATCCTGACTGCAGCCCTGAGGGTGGGGGTGGGGGGACTGGGGGCTCCAGGCCGGTCCCCACCTCACCCCACAGTCCCTCCACGTTGGAGACTTTTCCTCCCACACCCAGGTCCCCTTACCTTTGAGGCTGTGAGATCAGACTGGGAGTAGACCATTTTCCGGAGGTTGCCGAACAGCCCCACCAGGGTGGCTCGGTGGCGGGCCTGGGACAGGCGTCGGCGGGCCACCCTCGGCTCAAGCTCCCACAGCTGTGCCAGGGGCCAGGGTATTGCTCTGCCACTGGGGTTACTGCCTTCTCCAGAGGTCGCCATTACAAGCTGCTATGTAACAGTATGCCCTTCTTTGGCCCTAAATAATAAAAATACAGTACTAAAGAAAGAGGAAGGCAGACTGAAACAGAAAGGGGTTACCACTCCCAAGTAACAGGTCCCAAACCGATGAATATAATCAATAACATACACAATAAAGAACAGAGGACACAAAAATCCGGAATTTAAACTGGACTCCTAAGAACACAAGCTGCTCATATTTGACTTACAGTTGAAGGGCACTGCTGCTTTACCCCAGGGGTTTTCCAGAACGTTGCAGGTACTCACCAGACACTTGTTAAATTGACTGGCCGTAGCCAAGGAAAGCAAGCCATACCCCTGAGATCTCATTCCTTACAGTCTGTGAAAAGCTGAACAGGCATGTGTCCACACCCTTTGAGGTCTTTCCTCCCATGAGAATGCACCCCTCTTTGATCTAGGTAGTGGTTACACGGGTATATGTACAAAAAGAAATCCATCAAGGTGTGTCCTTAAATTCGTGAATATATATATATATATATATTCGCAAATATATATATAATCTCAAAAAAGGAGAGATGCACTTTTATACCTGTGAAAGCAAAAAGTCACATAATGACAGAGATTTAGAAGCAGGTGTGCCTTGGCCTGCTGTGCATTCTGAGGATGATCATTAGGTTGTCACATCTGAGTTTACAAAGCAGGAGCCCTCCCCTAGGAGAGGCAATTCTGGGATGTATCCATAACAGTTTTAGTAAAAGACAGGGACCAAGGTCTCTTACCTGAGTCATAGACTCCTCCTTCAGGCACTCACCCCACCACCCAGAGGACAGCCAGCCCTTTGAACAGAGGGGCCACATCTTCATCACCTCTGTACTCCCAGAAGGTGCTCAGTGCTGGGGTTTTGAGTGAATTCTAATGGAAGCCCTCCACTGGGTCCCAGGCTTCCCTGAGCTCGGTCCTGCCTGCCACCCAGGGACATTCCATGACCTCAGCCTGGGGTTTGCTTGTTTTGATGTATGTCAATCACTGGGGGGACTGTAGAAAATACACACGCCCAGGCCCCACCTTGAAAATACTGGTTCGGAATCTACTGGGCCCAGGCGTCTGGTGGGCAGCCCGCTCCCCAGGTGATGCTGATATCTTCACGGTTTGAGCCATCACTAGGGCCCATACAGCAACACCTCTCTCCAAGCACCACATCTGGCAGCTGGGAACGAAGTCTCCTCCATAGAGGGAATGTCAGGGAAGGGGGCTTGAGAAAGCATTCCCACTAAGTTCTACAGGGAGAACCAGCCACAGAGACAGTGAACCCAATCAGGCAGCGTGGGATTTGTAAAACACCTTTTAGATCAGAAAACAAATCTACCAACAACGTAATTTTCACCAATGGGTCGATTTTCCCTCTCTTCGCTTCTCAAAACAATGGCAGGAAGATAGTAAGTGGGTGCCACTACGTCTGTGGGTGTCTGTGCCACTGATCTGTGAAGCTCCTGTAACATTTATTACCCAGAATGCCACCATCAGTGCACAGAGGACAGCCGCAGAATCTGCACAAGCCCATCCAGCCTGATGGCTGGGTTAAAAACTATAGCCTCACTTCCCAGACACTGACAAATCTTTAATAGGGAGCAAAGTGAAACAAAGAAACTTTTGATTTGCCTGGGGAAGAAATAAAAATCTTTTGAACCGAAGAGCATAGGTTTTCTTTAATTGCTTAAATTAAGAAGAAATGAATGTGCCTGGACAGCAGGGAATTTAGGTCAGTGAGCAGAAGTAAAATAAACACTAGGATTCTCCCAGGATCTAGAATTCTCTAAGGGTCTCAAAATACTGACACCAAAGGCCCCTGGGCTTATGGGAAATCTGAAGCTCTCGCGGTGCCAATGCTGGTAATCGGGGTTTCCTCCCAGGCTTCTCCCCAAACACACTCCACCCAAATACCTGGAGGGCTGTGTGGTTTCAGTCACAGGATAAGGGTTGTGACCCCCTGCCTCTTGCAAAGGGGATGGACCCCCTGGGCCAGTCTTCACTGCCTGCCACTAGGGGTGAAGCCAGTCCCAGAGCATCCTGCCCACCTGCCGAGCCGGGGCCTCTGCCTCACCCTGCCTGCCCCAGGCGCCCCGCGGTCAGGAGTCTGAGATAGTTTCCCCCTTGAGGCAGGAGCAAGGCAGGACGCAGGGATGATGGGAGAGGATCCTTCCCTCAAGCCAAGCAGATATGAAACTTGACAAGACCCTGTGCAATTTTAAACGTCCTGCTCCTAAATGCCATCCTGCTCTCTGCTAGGAATGAGCTGGTAGGACCTCCAGAAGGCATGCGTCTCGAGTTGTCTTTATTAACTTGCGCTGTGCACCTAACAGGAGCTGAGGTGTAAGTATTGTTCAGACAGAGCTTTTTGTTGGGATAATACAGGTGGATCTGGCCTGTCCGCACCTGTGGTCTGTGTCAGGGGGTGGCTCACGGGGTGAGTACCGCAGAAGCCACAGTCTCGGTGGGGGGAGGGGAGAGCAAGACCCTCCTTCTGCCTTTTCCCCAGGTTGGCTCTTCTGCTAGGAAAGGGGGAACCAACTGTAAAAATGAGGTTGAGAAGGGATCTTTTATTTACGACAGAACAGAACAAAAACAAACCTTTTCCCCTAAATGTCCTGTGCAGGGGCCACGTGTGTTAAGGAAACTGCCCCCAGAGGTATAAGGACAGCAGAGTCCCAGACTCTGTCCCCGGGACCTGGAAATCTGCATTTTGATAGCAGACTCTCCCATTTTCCTTTCCCTCACACCAATAACAGAAACATTTGCTCTCCTGCCCACCACCCTCTATTCTGTGGCTCCTGCCTATCTGCCCCGGGATGCCGCCCCTCCTTCTGTCCCCTGCCCCCCAGTCTCTACCTATTGAGAAGTCAACCTGTCCTTTTATTCCTAGTTTAGGCCCCAATTCCTCTAAGATGTTGGCCAGCCCCATCCACACTGGTTTCTAACTTAATCTTGTTTTGCCAACAAATTAGTAAAATCCTTGGCTGGGATTAACGTATCGGCATCTAAACCATCCTTCGCACGGCAGGTCAGAGTAAGACAGGATAGGATGACGAAAAGACCTTGGAGGCAGGGAATAACAGCTAGTCCGACCAAAACCCAAAAGCCCTCTCTGGATCCTGAGTATAACGATCTCTTGAATTCAGTTTTTGGCCAGATCCACAGTGAGAGGCACACATCTCGGAAGCTTAAAAAGCCTTCGAAGGGGATGCTGGAGAGGAGGGGAGGGATTACCCAGGGGCAAGAATCTGGATACCTCTCCTGACTCCAGAAACTGGCCACGTTTGGGGGATGAGTGTAAATGTTTGGGCAACCAAAATGTGTGAGAATCTTGGAAATTCAGGACAGAGCTAGTGGGGGGGGGGGGGGGGCAGGGCACTAGGCCTAAGAACCCACCGTGGGTGGGATGACGCTGCACTCAGAGTTGGTACCCGGCCAGTGGGATGAACTGGTGTAGGGCAAGGCCGGCTGGATTATCCACTGGCTCAAGACCTGGACTGGACCTCCAGCTCCGTGTTAATCTCCCGTGTGACTTTGTATGAGCCAAGAAGCCCGAGGTCTTAATTTGTCTGTACAAAGGAGGGGAGAAAGTCTTTAGAAAGTTTGCTGCCTCTGTAAGGTCACTGTCACGATTCTATGACCACCCGGAGCAAAGGCACGCAGCACGAGCTACTCCTTTTAGCAGAAGTGGAGTGCACGACAGAGTGGGAAGCTGAATCTGGAGGAATTCCGGGCTCTGCAGCCCTGTGGACAGAGGTTTGCTGGATACTTTTTCTGCGAAAACCCCGTTCATTCTGCAGGAAACCCGGGCCAAAGATAATAGGCATTTCAGAATGCCTGACATATATTCCCTTTTAAAAGCTTTTCACTGTGTTCAAACCTGTGGGTCAGACCAGCAAGCACATCGCTCTGCAGTCCAACAAAGTCAGTAGACAGCCTCACTGACGAACTCTTCTAGAAAGGCACTGGGACGGTTCATACCGTCCTGCCTTTTTTTTTGCTACTCCTCATCTGCAGAGCAAAGCACACTTTCAAGTTACCTTTCTCGACTTGCCTATTGAACACTAACCCGTTCCTATCAAAACACCACTTAGTACACACTTGGAGTCGACATTTTAAAAACTCCCTACACTAATTTTTTGAAAAATATGACCTCTGCCTCTTCTGCGATTCAGAGAAATTTTCATCGGTTTTTAGCATCACTCCACGAAACGTTTGAGTGTGACGCTTATGAGCACACCCTGCGCGAAAGTACACAATAGGCTGGATAATGTTTTGCAACTCCCAGGCAGCTTCCTTTGGTTCCCTACGCTTATTACATCACGTAAAAGAGAAAGCCAAAATCATTCTCAGAACTCTGTACTTTGTCACGATGCCATACACACACGCCCGCTGAAGGTCTGGCCCCAGACCTCAACGTTCACCTGCTCGGATCACGGGCACGCACAGCCCACACCTGTGCATGAACACCCACATGGCCAAGTGCACCTTTGCGAAGATGAGCCGGCGCAGTGATAGCAGCGGTTGGTCTATACTCACGCGCTGCGGGAGGTGCGTGCCCGTGCACACGACGTCCCCTCTCCCAGGACATGCGGGAGGCTGTCTGAAGCCCTGACTGACGGGACAGTTGTCGCTGGCCTCGCGCGCGAGCCAGACTGGGGACTCTAGATCCTACCCCCACCAGGAGACAGACCTAGCGCCTGGGCACCAGGCTGGGGACCAATCACGGCGCGTCCCCGGCCAACACAGCCAATGGGGAAGTGCGGTGGCGGGCCAATGAGGGTGCGGGCCGTGGAAGAAAGAATGTAACGAATTGTCTCAAGGACACACAAAAGGGGGAGACTGACCTTCTCACCTTGCCAGGTGGCTCCTTTTCAAGTGGAGGTCACGCGGGGACAGGGAGGGGGTGGGGGGATGCCTCTGCCACCCCAGGTGCCCCACACAGCCCACAGAGGACTAAAGGGAAGTTCTCTAACTGGTTCCACTCACCGGACACTGAGCCCAGTTTTCCTCATCCGTCAAGTGGGACGATGACACCTACCTTACAGGGATATCTTGAGGCTTACAGAAGACACCTTAAATAAAGGGTCCAGAGAACTAGGGGCTCCCCATCTCAGGGAAAAGATGAAAACGTGTAGGTAGGAAGGAAACCGGCATAAAGGGGGTGGGCCAGGGAAATGATGTTTTAAATAAGGGGAGAGAACTTTGGGGAGGGGGGCGTAAGAAGGTTAGAAAAGAGACCTTCAAAAGCTTGGATTAAAATATCAAGAAATAATAAAAAAAGGACTCACTCTTTGGGACAACAGGAAGCAGGCATTCTTTCAGTTGAGGGGGAAAAATTCCTTTTCCCCAAATCTAGATATACTCTTGTCTTTTGGCCTCTTTTTGCTTGATTCCCCTGCACCCGTAAATATTTCCTGATGGTCGTGACCCCATCGCATCAGCTGTGCACCAAGAGCAGTAGCCAGGCCAGGTGCCCCCTTGCTGCCCTCTGAGGGGGCCGAACTTCACCCCGGGGCAGGGGTCACACAGAGGTCTCACACCTAGCTGTGGGCTTGGTGGTGCACAGATCTGGATCCCTGTCCAGAAGTGCCCTCCCCGTGACCGTAAGGACCATCAGTGAGCCAGTCCTAGCTAAACCGTGCAAATAGGCCACCTGGCATTCCGTCCGCACTCCAGAAATTCGACTGCGGTGAGTGCCAGACTCCTCTTTAAAAGGATTTTGGGGGATTATTGAATTATGTGTTATGTACAAAGAAACTGTCACATAGAAAGCACCTGGTAAGAATCACTTACCCTCCTTTTCAGGGTAAATGTCAAATGTTCATTTCAGTTCAATTCTGCTTAGGTCCAGGCTCTCCGGTGGCCTTTGATGCAGGGTCTCTGAGGGCCCCCGAGGAACTCCTTTCTCCCCCACCCCTTCCTGGTTTCTCTCCCCCCCACCACTTTTTGCCTCCCACCATCAGCCCCTCCCCCCACCCTCCGCAGCACTGCTGGGGCCCCGGGGAGCAGAGGGTGCTGGGGAGTCTGCAGCTCCATCCTGGAGAGCCTCCCCTTTGCACCGAGAGGACACAGAGGGGCTCAGAGACCTACCTGCCTCAGGTTTTCATCTGATCAGTGCCCCCCCCCCCCCCACCTCACCCCTCAACCCACACCACACTGCCTCTCTGGATGCGCCGCCCTGGAAGAACCAGATCTGCATCCAGAAGAAATGCAGTCGGGGGGCAGGGGGATGTTACTAGGAGACCGCTTTACCTGCAGCAGCCTGATTTCTTGATTGGAAATGGAGATCTCTGTCCACAGAGATCTCTGTCCACGTCAGTCAACCTTCCCCACAGCTGTAAGGAGGAAGGCTCTGCTCCTGAACCCTGGTACCTCCCGGTGGCTCTCTTCAGCTTCAGATACAATCAGAGTTCTCCTCGGCAACATTCACACACACTGTCACTTTTGACCCTGCCCCCTCCCTCCCAGTAGCATAGATCCCTCCCTGAAATACCACCCCCCTTACACAGTAGCATAGATCCTGCTCTGAAAACCCCCCCTCCCTCCATCGGTTGGAGGGCACTCCCTTCTCCTGGATCTAGCTGACCACCAGGTCCACCAGGACGCCTCTAAGATCCCTGCATTAATGCCACCCCTGTGGGGCCACCCCTGTTCTGCGCCACTTGGCCCTGACTTTCTCGTTAGAAGAAAAGCCTTTTGCGCTTGTTCCCCATTGTTGGTCTATCGACTTCATGGGGTAAAGGGCAGGGGCCTCAGACCCTACCATTTTTACATCCTTCAAACTAAATGAGAGTGGTGGGTTGTGTATTGGGTACCCACTATGTTCCTAATCCTTATGGACAAGTCTGTGAAGAGTCGTAACTCCGTTTTACAGATGGGGAAGCCAGACTCCGAGGAGGGCAGTGATTTGTCTAAGATCTCAACATCTAAGGTTCTTTCTGGTTCTTTGCTTTCCATGGCTTTTGGGGTGACATCTAGTGAGATGACTATCAACTACCTTAGGCCAGAGAGAAATTTACCTGATTTTATAAGCTTCCGAACGAAAGACCCGCAGCTTTGAACTGAGGGCTGTGGACAGTGGCTCTTGGGCAAGGATGTAGAGATACCGGAACCCTGTGCCCTGTTTGCGGAAACGTAAAACAGTACAACTGCTGTGGAAAACAGTATGGAGGATCCTCAAAAAGTTACAAGTAGAACTAACTGCCGTATTATCCAGAAGTTTCACTACGACATATTTATCCAAAAGAAATGAAAGCAGGATCCTGAGGTGTTGGCCTCCCGTGTTCATTTACCATCATTCACAACAGCCAAGAGGTGGAAGCAACCTAAATGTCCATCAACAGATGAATGGAAAAGAAAATGTGGTGCGCACACAGTGGAATAGTATTCAGTCATGAAAAAAGATGGATGAATCTAGAGGACATTATGCTAAGTGAAACAAGCCAGTCGCAGAATGACAAATACTGCACGATTCTACTTGTAGGGGCTATCTAGAGTAGTCAAACTCATAGAAGCAGATTGCTAAAGAGTGGTTGTCCGCAGCTGGGGGCAGTAAGATGCTGGTTACAGGGCCTGGGGGCAGTCACCAGGGGGAAATAGGGAGCTGCTGTTCAATGGGTATAGAGTTTCAGTCACGTGAGATGAAAAAGTTCTAGAGATCTGGGCACGTAGTTAACAATGCTGTGCTATACACCTAAAAAATTTTTTAAGGGTAGAGGCGCCTGGGTGGCTCAGTTGGTTAAGGGTCTGACTTCAGCTCATGTCACGATCTCATGGTTCGTGAGTTTGAGCCCCTCACGGGGCTCTGTGCTGACAGCTCACAACCTGGACCCTGCTTCAGAGTCTGTGTCTCCCTCTCTCTCTGCCCCTCCCTGCCTCAAAAATAAATAAACATTAATTTTTTTTTTTTAATTTTTAAGGGGGTAGATCTCATCTTACATGGTTTGTTGTTGTTGTTTTTACTACAATTAAAAAAAGCAAGTTGAGGCTAAGTGATTTACTCAAAATTCAAAAGCCAACCAGTGGTGTCTCAATGTGGAGTTTTTGCCATTTTTATAGTGTCCTTCATGAAACTATGGATATATTCTTTACTTACTCAATAAATATTTATTGTGTGTCCATTATGTGCCAAACAGTGTTTTAGGTGCTGGAAATATAATGATAAACAAAACAGACATAAAAGCTGATTCTTGTTGAGTTTTAACTCTAGTGTTGGGGGAGGGAATAAAAAATAAAAGTGTTTCTAGTATATTAGAAAGTTTGATAAGGAGGAAAATAGGGAGTATGGGGAGAGGGTCCATTTCAAATAGGGTGGTCAGAAACTTGAAGGAGGCCAAGAGTAAGCCAAGTATATAACAATGGGGAGAGTGTTCTGGGCGGAGGGCACGGTACATGCAAAAGCCCTGGGGCAGAAGTGTGCTGAGTGCAAAGCAAGGCGTCCCTGTGGCTGGAGCAGAGTGAGGCAGTGAGTGAGGGGCAAAATAGTGAGACATGGGATCAGAGGGGCAAAGGAGAGGGGTGCAGGGTTTTCATGTGGCCACTCTGGCTGCTGGGTTGAGACGAGACAGGGAAGCCAGGGTGGAAGCGGGAAGATCAGGTGAGCCGTTAGAATTATACAGGAGAGAAAATACGAAATGTGGTGGTGAGGTTGAGAAATCACTGGATATTGAAGGGAAAGCTCACAGAATATCCCGATGTGTTGACGGTGGAGGTGGGGGCATGGCAGAAAGAGGGGAGTCAAGAGTGACCCCCCAGGTTTTGAACCTGGACAACTGGAAGAAGAAAATGAAACAATGGGGAAGACCATGGGCCAGGTGGCATCAGTCCATGTGAGTCAAATCATTGGTCAACCCCTTTATTAATTTTCTAGATAAGCTTAATTTTAATTGAGCAAACAATACACATTCCCCTTGTGAAAAACGAAAACATCTTGAGTCCACTCCTAGTGTTCCCTCCACTTTGTAGAATTAATTGCCGTCATTAGCTTGATATGAACGCTTCCAGATCCTTTGCTGGATGTTTACATGCCTATGGACAGTCCCTTGGAAGATGTAGTTTGGTTTTGCAAATTTTCAGAGGAAAGAATGTTTCCATAAGCGTATCACTCCGAAGCTTGCTATTTTCTCTCGACCACGTATGTGGAGATCTACCTCGTTCATTTACTGCTGCACAGTATTCCATAGATTCCACAACTAGGGCGGAAAGGTGAATCCATTTGAAAGCGAAGAAACCTCTTGCAACGTGTGTTAGGGTCCTTTAGAAGATTAGTATACGTACGCACATTCATTTATATATATGTGTGTATACACATATGTATATGGGGTCGGCAGGGGGCTGCCCCAGTTATTGCAGTAGATAAAAGCAGGACTGCAGAGCGCAGGGAGTTACTTTTTAGGAAGCATGGCAATCAAGGTGGGATTCCCCCATGCAGTCTCCCCTTGTTTGTGAAGGCAGTATTACTTATTAACCTGGGAGTCTTGGATTGTTCTAGCAGTGAAAGTGAATGATTTTATAGACTCATAAACCTATGGACTCCTACTGCTGGCAGCCTAAGGATGCCATTACTGGTGGTTTACTGTCCTGTGTAAATGGGACTTGGCTGCCTTCTGGGATAGAAGGCGGAGGTGTGGGAGAGGGGCGGGGTCTCTGATTTGAGCTACTCCTCAGGGGGGTATGGTCACAGTGGTCTGAGAAAGGTGGTTCACTTTCAGTCTCGGGGGCCCATGATCACTAAACAGACAGGCCAATGTTCCCAGCAGGTGCCTCATCCCAGCATGGGCTAGTAGCGCTGGAAGGACCTCAGGGTCCTTCGGATCCAAGATCTTTACGTTGCAGATGTGGAAAGGGAGCCAGGGAAATGTCACAACCTGATGATCAGAGTTCAAGTGTGAGGTCCTATAGTTGGTTCCCCAAACTGAACTGTAGAGGCACAGAATTGGGAATTCCCGGTTTGGCAGCAGCTTATATTTATAAGTTTTGGGGAGGACAGTTGTAAAAGCTTTGTGTGTGTCAGCACTAAGATATGGCAATGAAAAAAGAACGTGCTGTGTTTAAAGATAGTCATTATATTTATAAAAGAAAATCGATATGGGTTTGTGGTAAGGAATTTGAAAAATATTAAACAGTATAAAGACAAAGTCAGGGGGCGCCTGGGTGGCTCAGTCGGTTAAGCGGCCGACTTCAGCTCAGGTCATGATCTCGCCGTCCGTGAGTTTGAGCCCCGCGTCGGGCTCTGGGCTGACAGCTCGGAGCCTGGAGCCTGTCTCAGATTCTGTGTCTCCCTCTCTCTCTGACCCTCCCCGCTTCATGCTGTGTCTCTGTCTCAAAAATAAATAAATGTTAAAAAAAAAAATTTAAAAAAAAAGACAAATTCAGAAACCTCCCATAAAATCCACACTTCTAACACCTAAAGCCAATAACTGTAGATATTTTGTGTGTACGTATATATCAAAGATACAATCCACACACTTCTTTATTTTTTATTTTTTTAATGTTTATTTTTGAGACAGAGAGAGACAGACAGAGCGCCAGCAGGGGAGGGGCAGAGAGGGAGAGAGACACAGAATCCGAAGCAGGCTACAGGCTCTGGGCTGTCAGCACACAGCCCGATGCCGGGCTTGGACTCGTGAACTGTGAGATCATGACCTGAGCCAAACAAAGCTGGACGCTTAACCGACTGAGCCATCCAGGCACCCCCATAGCACACTTCTTAAAATTAAACTTAAAAAAAATAAAATATATAAATAAAACATTAAACTTTATATTTTGAAGTAATTGTAGATACATATGCAGTTGTAAGAACTAATATAGAGAGATCCATGTACCAAGTTTCCCCCGATGGTAACATTTTGCAAAACTATAGTACAGTATCACAGCCAGGATGTTGAAATTTATAATCTACCAGTATTATTCAGATAGCCCTATCTTACTTGTACACATCTGTGTGTGTGTGTGTGTGTGTGTGTGTGTGTGTGTGTGTGTTTAGTTCTCTACAATTTTATGGCACGTGTAGGTTCACGCATCCACGAACAGAGTGAAGACGGAGAACATTTCCATCACAAGGAGCCTTCACTTTGTCCCCTTATAATCATACTTCCTTCCACACACACGTGCCAACTCACCCCTGGCCCTTGGCAGCCACTAACCTGGTCTCCAAATTCTCCAAATGTTGTCTTTTCCAAAGTGTTACGCAAACGGAATCCTATCTTTGGTATGTATGTTACCTTTGGAGATTGGCTTTTTTCCAGCAGCAGAATCTGCTTGAGATCCATCCGGGTTGTGCGTGTCTTACTAATTCATTTCTCTTTATTGCTGAATAGGATTCCATCGCATGAATGGGCCACAGTCTGTTTAACCAGAGGAGGTGAGGTGGGGCGGCTCTGCTCTGGGTCCCAGCATTGCCTGTCAGCCCTGTTTATTCTAGATTCTTTCAAAAAGACATGAAGGACATTTGAATGGCTTCCAGTTTTTGACGTTTATGAATAAAGCTGCCATGAATTTTCACGTACAAATTTTCATGTGAAGGGACATTTTCATTTCTCTGGGATAAAAATCCCCGAGAGTACAATTACTGAGTCCTGTAGCAATTGCGTGTTTAATTTATAAGAAACTGTCAGGTTTTTTTCCCTGGATGGTGACTGGTATGTTTTCTAACAGGTAGTGGGACTATTTCTCTAAGTAATTAAAGAGTCTTTGAAAAAATGTGATTTTTAACAATGACATAATATTGCGTGGGATAGATGTAGCATAACTTACTTAAGCTTTTCCTGAATGTTGAACGTTTTGCTTCACGTTTCTTTGTTTCCCTGCAGAAATCATTAATAGACTTCCGCACGTGGAGTTGGTGTGAAAACCAGGCCAGCTGGAACCGGTTCTTGCAGTGGCGGGGGGGGGGGGGTTGGCGGGGGGGGGGGGGGGTGAGCAGGTTCTGAAAGGCGGATTCAGGCTGACTTGGCCGCACAAGGGCGGGAGGGACATTGGGACATTGCAGTGCTGGGTCTTTCATGGTTCAATGAGAGACGCAACTGTCACGCAGGCAAGGAGGGTTCACGGTGGCACTGACAACGACGTCCCCTTCCACCTACGTTGGAAGGCTATCATAGTCAGAAATTCCCTTTTAGCTCACCAGGAGAAAAACACCGGAATGTCACAGATCTTCATGTAGTCAAGTGCCAGGAGAATCAGATGGTCGCTGGGTGAACTTGGAGCCAGGAAAAGGGAGGTGGGATGCCTTTAATGGTCCAGTTGGGGGTGGTCTACAGCCTCCTTCTCATCTTGAGAAAGACAGGACAGAGCACAGAACGTCATCTGCTGGCTGAGCCGGGCACGAGGGCTTTGATAGGCTCTGCCACGGTCGCTCTCCGGATTTCTGTGTGTCTGTGTTTAAAACCTCTTCTAGGGGCGCCTGGGTGGCTCAGTCGGTTAAGCGGCCGACTTTGGCTCAGGTCATGATCTTGCAGTCCGTGAACTCGAGCCCCGCATCAGGCTCTGTGCTGACAGCTCGGAGCCTGGAGCCTGTTTCAGATTCTGTGTCTCCTTCTCTCTGACCCTTCCCCATTCATGCTCTGTCTTCTCTCTGTCTCAAAAATAAATAAACGTTAAAAAAATAAAATAAAATAAAAAAAAAAATAAAACCTCTTCTGACACCATATTTATTTTGTGAGTTGGTGCCCTTCAGCCAAGTCCTGTGAGCCTCGTAGCTTTTCTCTCTTTCCGCTGACTTTGCATCTTTGGTGTCCGATCCATCTAGGTGGTTTTTGCAGTTTGACACTCAGTGGGAAATGCACTTTTCCTCAATCTTGACTTCTTGGGGGGGGATATCTCACCATAGCCTCCAAATACTTACAACTTTCACTATTGTAAACCACGTTCATTGTTACAAATAACTCACACTCTTACAATTGACCCTGTTTGACATGAACCTTGTCATTTTTTATCATTTCTTTAAGGGAAATTCTAGAAGGAGAACCATTGGGTTCAAGAACATTCTGGAGAAGCTTGATCATTTATTAATTCATTCCTGGAAAAGCAGCTTATTCTGAAGCTTTATGAGAATGTCCCTTTCATTTTAACAATACTGGACAATATTTTTTTTAATGCGATTTTGATAGGTGAAAAGGGCATTTATTTTAATTGGTATGTTATTAATTTTCAGTAAGTTAAACACCAGCATGTAAGCAGGCAAGGTTGAAGGTTATCAACAGGGACCCCACGAATTGCTACATGGGTCATGGTGGGCCTCCTCCAGCTTTCAGAAGTGCTCATAGCTTTTATGGCACTGACCCCGGGGTAGAAAAGATTCCTCTGCCCTTGGCAATGGCAATGGGTGCTCTTTGTTGCAGATGTAACCTAAAGTTCCCGGCAGTACCGTCATGTGGACTTTATTTCCTCACTCATTAATTCCCCAAATAGCTACTGAGCACCTACTTTTAAAGAACTGTGCTAGTCACCGGAGACACTAGGACCAGCAAGACACCTTCTCTGCTCTCAGGAGTTTACAACCAAGGAGATGAGACAGATGGTTACAAAGCAATGGGATAAGCACACACAGGGTGCTATGCCATGAGAACAGAGAGAATAGCCAGTATTATCAGAGAGAGGTAGCGGCTAAGGACAACTAGACTGAGTTGAAAAGGACAACAGGAGTTCAAGCGAGAAAGCACGGCAGAGTCAGGCAAAGGACCGGGTGAAAAGAAATCTCAGAAATTGTGGGGTACGCCAAGGGCATCCCAGAGCATCAAGATTAGAATGGCAGAAGGCGGAATTCGGAGGAAACCCTAGAACCTTGGATGGCTTCAGGTGCTCTTGCTCCTCTGACCTGTTATCTTTGGCTACGGAGGGGTAAGTTGATCCGTGCCCCGGGAAGAATGCTCCAGCTACCAAAGAGACCCGGTGTGCTCAGTCTGAGTTCTAAAACTCTTCAGGAGGAGGGATAACTCCTTGTCTTTCACCTGTCTCACAAGTTGACCGATTCAATGATGCTGCTGCGAATCTCTCGGCAGAGCCCGGGAGGATTCGGAATCAGAAACGTAAATTTGAGGCACTGACTATTTAGTCTTCCTAAACTTCAGTTTTCTATTTCTTTAAAAAATTTTTTTTTAAAATGTTTATTTTTGAGAGAGAGACAGAGTGCAAGTGGGGGAGGGGCAGGGAGAGAGGGAGACACAGAATCCGAAGCAGGCTCCGGGCTCCGAGCTGTCAGCACCAGAGCCCGACGTGGGGCTCGAATCCACGAACCGTGAGATCATGACCTGAGCCAAAGTTGGAAGCTTAACCGACGGAGCCACCCAGGTGCCTCTCAGCTTTTTATTTGTAAAATGAGGAAAAGAAAACTTTATAGGGCCGCATGAAATTCAAACGGAACAGGGTATGTAAAAGTGTCTTGCAGTTACCAACATGGATGTTGGTATTACTTTTAAGTTTAAAGTAGTCACTTAGGCATGGAAGCTCTGTTGGCTGATAGCTGGCCCCTCTACCCTCTATTACCATGAACTAGGTGGTTCTCACACGTGGGTGTCCTTAAGAGTCACCTGGAGTTTGCTCCAAATGCAGATTCCCAGGCACCGTCCCAGGCAACTCTGGGCAATTCTGGCGCCCAGACTCTGTAATTTAATAAGCTCCTGAGGTAATTCTGATGTGGTAGTAACAGAACCACACTTCAGAGAAACAGGAGCTGAACTCTACAGTCTCACGTGGCAGGCCTCAAGCCTCATTCACCATTTTCTTTCTTTTTTTTTCTTTTTTAAATGTTTCTTAATGTTTATTTATTTCTGAGACAGAGAGACACAGAGCATGAGTGGGGGAGGGGCAGAGAGAGAGGGGGACACAGAATCCGAAGCAGACTCCAGGCTCCGAGCTGTCAGCACAGAGCCCGACGCGGGGCTCGAACTCACGGACCGCGAGATCATGACCTGAGCCGAAGTCGGGCGCTCAACCGACTGAGCCACCCAGGCGCCCCCACCATTTTCAACTTAAAGCCTCCATAAATGCTTCTGACTGAACTAGTACGGTTAAGTTTGAGATGGCCATGCGTATCTGGGCAGGAGCTCAGGGGAAACGGCTGGGCTGGAGGTCAGATTGAGGAACCATCGGTGTATAGATAATAGCTGAAGCCTCCAGGGGAGTGAGGTGGACCAGCCGTGCTCCGGGTCCTAATATTATTTACAGTTTCTGGGTCTCTGTTTCAGCTTTCACCAAAAACAATGTGTCTGGAAGTCCCGCGGTCTCCTCTTCCTGAGTTCTTTCTGCCCACGAATGGCCCTATCATCCACCCAGATGCCCAAGCCAGAAACTTGCCAATTACTGATCAGCCCTGCTCTTTATTTACCTTGGCTAATCAGTCACCAGGTCCAGCTGATTCCACTTCTCAGGAATTCTCAAATCATCTTCACTGTTACCATTCTAGTCTCATCCCTTGCTCAGAATGCCACAGGCTCTGTCTGGCCTCCATCGCCCTTCCGGCCCTGCCCACAGCCAGTCCAGCCTTCACTCTGCAGCCAAGTGTGTGCTTCAATCGTCTGGATAGCAAACCGCAACCCCCCTCCCCCCACTGCCCCCCGGGGGAGCTAATCCCTAGGGCAGAGACCCTGGTCTTCCTTATTGTCCTGTTCCTGACACCTTGCACACTGCCTGGCATCTAGTAGGTACTCATTAAATGTTCACTGGTTCCCCCCGCCCCGTCCTTCCTTCTCTCCTGACTCAAAGGCAAAGGGAGATGATTAGATTGAAAGAAAATTTGTGGTTCACCTTGTGGATGCCCCTGTAATTTTTTTTTTTTTTTTTTTTTGGGGCATAATGTAACTGCTGCAGGCCCCCGACCACACCTTCTTAAGGGACCCCCAGGCTACCTGCTACTTTCAGAGCAGGCTCCAGAGCATAAGCAGTAAAAGATTAATCAGATCAACTAACTGGAACTGATGAATAAGCTGGAGAATCTAGTGCCCTCTCCAGTTACATAAACACAACTCAGCTAAACGTCTCTAGAAATCTTTCAAGAGTGAGCAAAATAATAGGGAGGGAAGATGGAGAGAAGGAATGCTTTGGGTAGGGAACCTGTTGGTAATGCCACAGAGCCTACACACGGGAAGGATCCAAGAGTTTCCATTCCCTCGAGCCGGGCTATCTTGTTTGAAGGTGGCTGAGCCCTCACTGAAATTGCCCTCATTCATACAATTCAACAAATATTTATTCAGCATTTACTACAAGGCAGACGCTGGTTTCGGTTCTGAGGATATAGTAGCAAACGACTCAGACAAAATCTCTGCTTTCGTGCAGCTTATGTTTTAGCGTACAGGGAGACAGGCAATACATAAGTCAAACATCTAGCTTGTCAGATGGTGGTAAGTGCTGTGCAGAAAGAGAAGGCAGGGCAAGGGGGATGAGAATTCCAAGGTGAGAGTACTGCTCTTCTGTACGGGATGGTCAGAGAGAGCCTTTCTGAGATGACATTAGCACAAACACGCGGAGCCTCCTTCACGCGTTGCTCGGATGAGCTGTCCGCGTGGGTATGTGGCAGAAGACACTCCTGATAGAGGAAAGTGTTTGCCCGAAGGCCTGGGGGAGCTGCCTTTCACTGACCAGAAAGCCAACCTTAGCTGATTTTACAGGGTCTGGTCTGGGAAGTGCCAGCGCAGGTGGAGGTGAGGCACGTGGGACCTATGGCAGTGCGTGTCAGGTGCCTTAGGAAAATTGAATTGGTGACATTCTTGGAGGCAGAGGTCTTGGCCATTACTCCCTTTGGGGGATTTTCCCAAGCACTCTTTTGATGATCTGAGATCCCAGTCAAAGTAGGACTTTGGTCTGGTCCTCCCAGGAGTCACAGAGGTGACTCGCCTTGCCTGCCCTGTGGGGCAAGGTGTCTTACACCTGTGAAGACCGCGAAAGCAGGCAAAGGGTGAAGCTGGTCTCGCTGTGGCTTGCTCCCTGTTACCTTTTCTGGTTTCTCTAGTGTAGATCAGAGCTGCTGGAGTTCAGTTTCCATATAGTTGAGTTGGAGGGTCTGGACAAAGTGGCAGTAATGATTCTGAGTTCTACTTTGATAACTACAGAAAGCCATACCATTAGAGGGAAGATGGGAACAAATACTGCATTTTAATGATGGGCGATTGTGCTAAGTTTTTTACATACATTATCTTATTAAGTTTTCATTACTCTGCAAGGTAGATATCATTGTCACTAATTTACAGAGGAGAAATGGAAGGCTCAAAGATACTGGCTCTTTATCTGCTTACAAAAATATACTTTATAAATATTTCAAACAAGATAAAGTAAAAAATAGGAAGTGAAAGTACCTCACAGTCTCACCTCTTAGACAAAGAAACCCTAAGTGATGAGTGTATAATCTTCCTTAAGTTTTAAAATGTACACACAAACACATAACACATCCCTTTTTTTTGGGGGGGGAATGTTTATTTTATTTTTTGAGAGACAGAGAGGAAGAGCATGAGCCAGGGCGGAGCAGAGAGAGGGAGACACATTATCTGAAGCAAGTTCCTGGCTCCGAGCTGTCAGAATAGCTGATGCAGGACTCGATCTCTCAGGAACCATAAGATCATGACCTGACTTTGACTTGAGCGGAAGTCGACGCCTAACTGACTTAGCCACCTAGGCGCCCCATCCCTTTTTTTTTTTTTTTTTTAAACAAGAAACTGGGACCATAGTATACACACTGTTCTGAAATTTGCTTTCTTTTTTCCTAACAGTGTATCTTGGTTATCTGGCCGTGTAGTTGATTACTCTTATTAATGAAAGTAAGGTTTTCTCTAGAACTCTCTGATGACTCAAACTGGTTGTGTGACTGCACGCAAGTCACTTTACCTCCGGACTCCAGACTCCAGTTCCCCTTATTTGTAAAACGAAGACAAGGCACAGAGGATTCCGCGATGGAATGCCAATGAGCAGGGCACCTCACCCCCTGCCCGCCTCGTGACTATCTGGGATGTTCTCCAAGGTCCAACCCTACTTGACTTGGACGGCAGCCGCCACTTTCAATAACTCAGATCACAAAGCCGGCGCCAGCGACGCCAGAAAACCCAGGCGAGCAATGGGTTTTCCAGCCGCTCATCCCGGAGGGTGAGGCTGACGGAAGCGGCTGGGCAGGGCTGGGGGCGGGGATGGGGAGGGGCCACAGGAGCGCGGCGCGCGGTGCGTGCGGACTGATAGGCGGGCCGCGGCGTGACGTGCTTGGCGCCCGCGCCAGGCCCCGCCCCGCGCGGCCCAGGCCCCGCCTTCACTCCCTCGCCTGCCGCGGCGGCTCTCGGCGCTGGCGCAGCGATGGCGGAGGCCGTGGAGCGCACCGACGAGCTAGTCCGGGAGTACCTGCTGTTCCGCGGCTTCACGCACACGCTGCGGCAGCTGGACGCCGAGATCAAGGCGGACAAGGAGAAAGGGTTCCGGGTGAGGGACTGGCGGGCGCGGCGCGGGCAGAGGCGGCCCCGAGGGAGACCGGAGCGGGCTCCCCCACCCCAGCACTGCCCTCCGGGGCGGGAGTGGCGCTGTCACCGCGCCGGGGGACTGTCGATATCAGCGCGTCTGGCCCTCTCCTGACACACGAGGAACTGAGGTCTTGAGAGAGAACGCGACTTGCCTGAAGTTGCTCAGCGAGTCAGGAGCATCGCTGAGGCTGGAGCCCAGGTGCCCTGACTCCTGGTCCAGGTCGCGGTCCTCCGCTCCAGCCTCCCAGCAGGTGCTGGCCTGTCGGCTAGGATGGAGATAAAGGTTTTAGGAGCTAAGGATGGGTAGATAGTTGAGTTTGGGCAACAGAAACATTCAAAAGTTGGCTTCCGATGTCATTGGGAGCAAAGGGGTCTGCAGTCGAAAATGTCAGCTGGGTTCAAATATCTTTTGGTGTTTGTTAAAAATGGCTTTGCCGGTGACTTATTGGCAGTTTGCCCCTGCAGTTGAGAACCTTGCTGTACGTTTTAAAACATTATATGTCCCCTTCTCAGATGTGATTTTTTGTTGAGAAGTTCTTGGAGTTTGTGTGTGATTTGTGTGTTTGCTGACTCTAATTGGTGTTGGCAGGTGAACTGTGAGAGAGGCAGTGAGCTAGTAGCAAAGAACGCTGGGCGAGGTAGGAGACCTGAGGTCTCCTCTTGCCAAAGTTAGTGGTACTTAGTGGCAAAAGCAAATCATTTCAGCTCTCCAAGCCTCGGTGTCCTGCTCTGTAAAATGGGGATGTTCCTGGGACACCTGGGTGGCTCAGTTGGTTTAGCGTGGGACTCAGGTTTTGATCTCAGGTCGTGGGATCGAGCCCCGGGGCTGGGTGGGCATCCCTGCTGGCTTGTGTGCTCTCTCTAAAAAAAAAAAAAAAAAAAAAAAAAAAAGAAAAGAAATGGGGATGTTTGATTGGTATTGGCATCTAAAGCCTTTTACAGACTGTGTACTCTGGTGTGATTTCTCACAAGGAGGTGACTTCTTTGCCTTTCACTCTGAGCCACCGCAGGGGCTGTGGTAATACTTCCATGACTTGCAGGGGTCAGTCAGAGCTTCTCTCTGGGAGTCTTAGACTCCTGGAATGTTGGAGCTAGGAGGAGGATTATGGAGGTTCTCTCTTTTATGTGTGTGTTTTTTGAAATCTTAGGCATCCGAGACCACAGAGTCGAAGTGACATTGTCAAGTTGGTTGAGGAAGACAGACACAGATCCAAGACCTAGACCTCCTGCTTCCAGGGCCAGAGGGCTTTTACCCTTGAGCTTTCCATGCTTGCTGGAGGGTCAAACCCCATATCTAACATCAGGAAATAGCTCAAAAGCTATTACGTTACTATGTTTTGAATGTTTTCTAGATTGCCGATTTAGAAAAAATTCTCATACTCGAAGCCCAGGCAAGAGGAAAAAGGTGTATTAACTGTGTGAGGTGATGGGAAAATCCCCTCTTGTCCTTCACCACCGCCTGTGTCCCATGTTTCTCCGCCAGGTGGACAAGATTGTGGACCAGCTGCAACAGTTAATGCAGGTGTATGACTTGGCTGCCCTTCGGGATTACTGGAGCTACCTGGAACGTAGGCTCTTCAGCCGCTTGGAGGATATATATAGACCCACCATCAACAAGCTGAAAACCAGCCTGTTCCGCTTTTATCTCGTCTACACGATCCAGGTGCCTGTTAGTTCACGGATTCCTCGGAGAGAGTTCTTTGATCCCGAAATAGATTTTAACTTCTGGGGAGACCTGTCTGTGTTACTTTGGGAGAGGGTGGAACCGTCACAATGCAAATTATTTCTTGACTGTTTTCCTAGTTTTTTTTCCCTTCTCATGTGTAGATCATCTGACTTGTCTTCCTCATTCCTGTTTCCTCTCGTTTTCAGCACATAAGCCTGGGTGGTGTTTTAAAGAATATAAGTAGGTGGGTTAAAGCTTGGGGAATAAAGATTATAGCCTACCCGGGGGAATAAGTCACTTAGATTGTTTGAAAATCAACGAAGAATTAATTTTTTTTTAGGGTGGCTTTTATCTCCAGGACTTCAGTTTGAACGAGCTTCTTTAAAATTATAAGGAACTTGAGAAAAGAGTGATGTCATTTATTTTATGGAGTTTGTAGACTATATTTGGCCACTTACCTGGCAGGCTGATACCCAGAGGCTGATGAAGAATCTTACTCTGGACGTCTGTCTCTTCCCCCTTCTTGCTACCTCCTCCTTGTCTTGGCAGACAAACAGAAATGACAAAGCTCAAGAGTTCTTTGCAAAGCAGGCCACAGAGCTCCAGAACCAGGCTGAGTGGAAGGATTGGTTTGTCCTGCCCTTCCTGCCGTCCCCAGACACCAACCCCACCTTTGCTACGTACTTCTCTCGACAGTGGGCCGATACCTTCATTGTGTCCCTGCACAACTTCCTGAGCGTACTGTTTCAGTGCATGCATATCCTTTCAGCCGCCTGGGGCCGGGGGCCTCCTCTGAGGCTTCCAGACAACGTGATCAGTGGCTGCTGCTCTCGATGCAATTGCTTCTGCAAAATGCCCAAAGACGGCTGTCATGTGTTATGTGAGGGGGCTGGACAGATTGTGATTATTTTTGTCAGTAGGCCAGGAAATTGTCAATCTTCGTCCGGATGCTGCTAGACAGCTGATGGGCATGAGCAGGGACTGCAGTGGCAGTGGGGGACAAGTGGCTGGCCCTGGGAGGAGCCCTCAAATCGGGCTGAGCAGGGGTTGCTGCTGCTTAGCAGAACTGGCCAGCCGAGAACACCCTCTCCGTGTGTGCCCTGTGCCCCCGAGGATATTACTTGCCTCTGTTGAGATTAGGTAGCAGGTCAAAATACTTCTTGGGCTAGAACTTCCTTCCTGTGTTTGCATTTGGGTCACACTCTGACAGTGACCTCAGAGTTCCTCAACTTGCCAGAAAACAGAGCAGCGGTAGGAATATATGTATGGGTAATGAAGAGAGAGAGAAAGAATATTGATATTTATAGCCTACCCTGTTTACCATTTTGTCATGGAAAGCCTGCACTTTTGAGGCCCAGGAGATCCCCATTGCTCATGCTCTCTAGGCTAGAATTCTAGAGGAGGAGAAGGGAGTCTGGTTTGAATGGAGCTGCTTGGTGAGTCACTGATAAATCGGGCGTTGTAGAGGCCGGCCCATGGGTGGCCGTTTTTGGCCTCTGGGAGGGGCACTGTTTGGTGGAGGTAGGAAGGGTGCCCTTTCCTTTTGTATTGTGAGTCTAGGTGTCAATTCCACTCTTGCCGGGTACAACCGCTCCTTCTGCCCCCTGCTCTTTATCCTGAGGACTTTCAGACTAAACTAGGAGGGGGCTCTGCCCAGTAGCATTTTGCATGACCATGTGGGCCTTCTAGGTCTTTTCATTGTAGGACAGTGCCCTGCAAACTAGGTCACATACATTTGAGCACAGTTCACGTCCCCAGTACTGAGGCCCTGCCTGCTTTGTGCTCCTCCTGACTGAAGCAGTTGAGGGTTGTTGGGAAGGACTGACCCCCGATCTAGAATGTGGATATTCATAGGATGGCATGTTACTGTCCAATCTGCAGAAAGCTCTCTCTTCAGTCTAAACCTTTGCTAGGGAGAGGTTCGGTCTGGGGAGGGGAAGGCCATGTGGCCGAGCCTTCGGCCCAGCTGGTAGACCAGTTGGCCCCTGGGGTGGCTTCTAACTGAGTGTCTGCACTGACCTTGCTACAGCTTAGACAGGCCGTGAAGTCCACTGAATGCTTGCTCTTTCCTGCTGGTATTTGGGAGAACACGCTCAGGGTTGGGTTTATGTCCTCTCTGTGGGCTGACCAGCCAGATTGTTATGAGTGTCTGTATGTCTGAAGAAAGGCCAGAGCCGGCATCAGGGGAGGGACTTTCATACAGCTGTGGAGGGCCAAGTCTGTACTCTTTTCCCTCTGACTTATGTTCAAGGGTTTTGCTGCTGGGTCAAGAGTTTGGGAAGGACTTTTAATCATTTTCAGTCAGTCTTTTTCTTTAACTTTGTGCACCTGTACCTGTGATTCTGAACTTTGATGCGGAATGCCAGAGGACCAACCAGGTTCAAGAAGAAAATGAAGTTCTTCGCCAGAAGGTCGGTTCTGAAACACACTTGCTTCTTGGGTAGAACTTCTGCTTTTCATGTGTGAAATTAGGTAGTGGTGGTGGAGGGCTGATTAAAAATAGGAAAGCACTGATCTCAGATGGAGGTGAGCCACCAGAAAGTCAGTATGGGAGATTTGGGGTCTGGAGCAGTCTCTGAAAACCAGAGGCCAAGTTCATATTTTGAGTCTTGTGTATAGCACGAAAAGCATAGCAATGGTAATGAACTTTCAGAGGAGAAGGACCCATGTGCTTTCATGCCTTATAACTTTTGTATGTTTCTTTCATACTTCCAGTCCTTTTCCACATACATCCACATCTATGGTGTTTACAGCCCAGATATGAATTAATTGTTCTGCTCAGCTCCATGATCCTCTAGGTGTGTAAAACAATAGAGCCAGGGGACCCACATTTGCCTTTGCATTTTGTCTGAGGAGCATTTCTCTGTCCTTGAAGTTAAGGCATCTGTAGGTCTTTTTTTTTTTTTTTTCCCCCAGAAAAAGGAAGATTATAAGCTGTTTAGATTTTGGGTGCATGTGCCTATGTAATTTTTTTTTCCAGGCATAAAAGTCAAAAATGCTGAACTTTACTGAAAAAAATGTTCCGTGAGAGTTCCAGAACCTGATTTTGTAGATTTTGTAGGTTCCAAAGAGCAAAGGATGGCATGGAGCTCTTTTTCTCCATGAATTCAGGAAGAAGCAAGTCAAATGATACAAAGAAAAAAAGTGGGATTTGTGCGTCTAACAGTCGTTGTTTTCTCACCTCATGGTGGTCAAGTAACAGGTGCCACTTGCCCTTTTTCCACCCGCCCGCTCTGCGGTGAGCAGAGGGTGAGACGGGCGTCCTGGGGCTGACGCCCAGTGTCCTTTTGAGCCAGTGCGGTTGAGCGTTGGATGTGATGTCTCATGCGCCTTGGCAGAGGGAAGGCAAGGTGAGTTTACCACCCGACTCGCCCCCACCCCTGCGCAGCTTTTTGCCTTGCAAGCCGAAATCCACCGCCTGAAGAAAGAGGAGCTGCAGCCAGAGGAGGAAGAGGCCTTGGTCCAGCACAAATTGCCTCCTTATGTCTCCAACATGGACCGCCTGGGGGACTCAGAACTGTGAGTGTGTGCCCGCTTGGGGGGTGGGAGGGCCTCCCCCTCTCCCATCTGTCCCCTGTGCTCTCACCTCGCCCCGGCCCTCTCACTCCTGGTGACAGGAAATGGCCAGAGAGCCTCCTTGGCCCTCACTGTTCCTGTCTGAGCTTTCTGAGTAAGGTCCCCTGGCCTTTCGGGCCCCCAGCCTCTGAGCCCGCCCCGAGGGAGGGGGACTGTACGTCCAGATGTGCACAGCAGGGATAAATAAACCCGACGCTGTCGTGCAGCCTGGGGAAGTCTGTGTGTGTTGAAAGGAGGGCCTCAAGGGTGAAAAGGTTGGCACTCAGCGGGCGGTGGAAGCATGCACCTGTCTGAGGGCTTGAAGAGGTAGGCAGATGGGGAGAGAGGTATTTGAGCAACCTTAAAATATAACAAGTTAAAGCAGAAGTCCCAGCTGATGCTAATGGTTGTAGCCTTGAATAACCCAAGGCACACAGTGGCCACCCAGCCATGGACTGGTGAGTGAGGATGCAGACCCAGGCAGGCGTATTCCACACCTGCACGTGGCCAAGGGCTGTCCCAGGAGCAGCTGGTCCGGTTTCTGAGCTAGCAGGGTCCAGTGGAAAGCAAAGGCAAGCCAAAAATGTAACTTAAACATTTTTACTTCAAGTAAAAAGCAACAAGTGAAGGTAATTTTATGATATATTTTATTTAGCCCCATATATCCAAAACATTTCAACATGTGATAAATGTAAACAAAGTATTGATGATGAGATATTTTACACTCTTTTTTCATGCTAAGGCTTGCATTCTGCTGTGTGTTTTGTACCTCCAGCACGCCTCAGTCTGGACCAGACACATTTCAGGTGCTCAGTGGCGCATGTGGCCAGTGGCCATTGGCCCACACAGCTCTGAGCTTCACCACGGCCCTGCACACTTCACCGCTGTGCCAGATAGGCTGCTGGCCCCCTTGGGTACAAGAAATAGTACCGAGGATAATGCCAACTTAGAGCACAGGCGTGTGCCCCTGGAGCCGTCCACAGCCCAGGAGGCCTGTGCTTCGGGTTTCCCCGGGTCCCCTCCAGCCCTGTGACCTTGTGTGTCTGCTTTCCAGAGCCATGGTGTGCAGCCAGAGGAGCACTTCCCTCTCCCAGTCGCCTCGAGTGGGTTTCCTGTCCTCGTTGCTGCCTCAGAGTAAGAAGAGCCCCTCGAGGTTGTCACCTGCCCAGGGTCCCTCGCAGGCTCCGAGCTCGGCCAAGAAAGAGCCCTTCAGCAGTCAGGTGAGCACACAAGACCTGCCTTTCTAACTCCTTCCTGGAGGCCCTTGACCTCTGACTGGGCTCTCAGACCCACGTCAAGTGCGGTCTTGATTGCCCTGTTGTTAGGATTGATTTCTCTGCTATGCTGATGAGATTCCTACATTCACATCCTGTCTGCTTTCTTCCTCTCTCCCACCTCTCCCTCATGCATAAGCGATGGCTCTGCAGGATGAGGGCATAGATAAGACCATAGTGGGGGATCCGAGACAGTAAGGAGGGAATCCACTTCACACATCCCGTGCCTACCCGCGTCCCCTCTTCTGGTCAGAATTGCAGGTGTCGTGGGCAGAATGAGACAGTAGGCAGGTGCGTGCTGCTAACCAAGGGTTGAGACAGGTCACAGCCCCACGTCTAACCCAGAGGGACCTTCACCCAGCACGCTGCCGCTCTTTGGCACCTGCAGTCCCATTCCAACCGTCAGAGGTCTGTGACACCCTGCAGGGGAGTGGGTGCATGGCCGTGACGAGTATGCTTGAATCTCTTCTCTTTTCTCATAAATTCCTCTGAACTCCTGAAGGCTTGTGACTGGGATTTGGTGGCTCAAGGGTAAATTCGAGCCATTCTGGAATTTTGAATTTTTGGTGATATAAAGTGGTGTGTAGAGAAAGAGTAAATTAGAGTTACTTCTGAATCAGTGTATTTCTTCTACAAGTTGGTATTCACTGATTCAGCAAAGAACTTTTTGTTATTTTTCACTTTTATAGAAACTTGCAAGAGAATTCTTTTATGCCAGTTCACACCCCAAACAGCCGTGGGTCCCACTGAGTAGTTTTCCTGGCAGAGATGGTCAGAATTCATTGCTTTCCGCAATGCCTTCCAGAGTGAAAGTTTGACATACCCACAGTTACACTCCGTTGCTTGGGCAGGGACCCTTTCTCTTTTAATGTATTTTTTTCAAGTTACAGGTAAAGTCAGTTGTCATAAAGTCTGCCTTCCTCTCCTACCACCCTTGGCTTGGGAACAGTTGCAGGTTGGGGCCGCCCTCTGCGGCAGGGAAACGGGGGTCTACTCCAGGCCGCCACTGGGACGGCGGGGCTTTCAGCACAGCCCTTGGCTTTGGTATTTCTGTTGAAGCACAGATGCTGAGCAGGACACTGGAGAGGAAAGAGTGCGGGCTCGGGAGGCCAGCGGTGTACTTTCAGCCCTGGCTCCTTGTGTCTCATCCTTGCTTAGATCGCTTGAACTCACTCCGATTTGCCTGGGCTGATACTAATACATAATCCTCGAACTGCTACAGGAGCCCTCGGTGTATGCAGGGCCTGGCAGATCGCGCCCAGTACATCTTAGTAGTGCTAGTTGTATTAGTGAAGGTACTGGCCTACTTGGGCACCCGACTCAGCCCTGAGACCTGAGGTGCCAGCAATGCAAAATGATTGTCACCTGGCATTCATGAGGCCTGTGGCAGTCAGAACAATCCTGGTGATTGCTATGGCTATTTTCCTGAATTCCAAACCTGAAAATTCAAATTCCAGTTCTATGGAATGTGGCTGAGTAAGTTTTACTGTTTGCTTTGCAGATCTCTGTCACAGTGCGATATTTTCTAAGTGTAATAGACGATGCATGGGATGCTAGGTCTCTTGAAAAATGCAGGAAATCATGAAATTCAGTTTCATTAAGTTGAAGTGAAAGAAAACACAAGGATGGGTTCCTTGGGGTTAAGCTGGTGGCCTTGTTCTTTACGAGATCAGGAAGTAGGTGTCACATGGTGAGATTGGAATGGGGTTGGGAACTTTTTGTGCAGTTCGTGTTCAAGAGATGAGGGTAAGAATTTGTAATTTGCGGCAGGCCACGTGGCTTAGTCAGTTAAGCATCTGACTCCTGATTTCGGCTCAGCTCGTGATCTCCCAGTTCGTGAGTTCAAGCCCCGCATTGGGCTTGTGCTGACAGTGTGGAGCCTGCTTGGGATTCTCTCTCCTTCTCTCTCTACCCCTCCCCTGCCCACCCTCTCTCTCTTTCTCTCTCTCAAAAAAAAAAAAAAAAAAAAAAAAAAAAAGAATTTGTAATTTGCAGCAAGCAGTCCTTGCCTCTAAAATATATTCAAATAGAACTTGGGTCACTGTGTGGCATATTAACAGAGCAAAGGTAGCTCTCTTTCCGTTTCATGAATGGAGGTGATAGATATCTACATCTGAAAAATCCAGTGGTTGTGAGTCACTTGCGGTTTTATTAATTTACTAACTAGACTCAGCATTCAATTCTGAAAACAACCTGAACTTTGAGGTTCAAGAAAATCACAGAATTTTAGAGTTAGAGGAAGCTTAAAGGTCATCTGTATAGAGGAGCACATCGGATTGATTGCCTCCTGCAATGTGGAGCTCACTACTTGTCCATGTAGGGATGTTTGCCTGTTAGCAACCTGTTTGTAGAAACCTCTGTATAATTATTACTTGCTAATCTTAGCTTTGCCCTTTGAGCTACGTCGAATAAGGCTTCTTGTTAGGACACTTCCTGTCTTTCCATGCTAAGCACTCACTGTTCATTCTTCTCTCTCCCCTCCACTCTTTTTGCCATATGATGTGATTTCTAGACCCCTGACCATCCTGCACCCCTTCTCTGTGGGGCATTCTTGTTTTTTAATTCTTCCGTTACAATTGATATGCTAAATTTGAGTGTACAACTCAAGATTGTGCGCTCTTACCAATAGCAAATGCAGTTAGTTGTGTGATCACTTCCTGTGATTTTAATGATGCATAGCTTTTAATTTAGTAGAAAATGACATTGGCTTTTTTAATAAACCACGTTGCTTTGTTAGCACATTTGAAGCACCTAGTCTTTTTCTCACTATTGCCACACCAGAGCTCTCTTTCTTTTTCACTAGTGAATAAGCAAACAAAAAACATATGCTGTGTTATTAACTTAGCAATAAAAATGATCAGGCCTTCCTGTTTTAAATGTTATTTATATGTAACATTGTAAGTTTCAATCCCATCAGCATTTTGCCCACTTGTGATGGGTCATTGTAACTGAAATGTTCGTGGCATTATAGGTGGTAAAGTGTATGGTGATGCGCTCTCTGTGCTTTTATGAATCTGGAGGCAAAATGTAAGAAGCAAGTGGACATAACTCTAAAACCACAGCTCCCAACTCTTCGGGGGTGTCCGTTACAATAGCACCTGAGGGCAGCTCCCCCCTGGCTCATGCTGCCTGCGCTTTTGCTCCCTCCTTCCCTCCAGCCATGTGATACCACTTCTTCCTCACCCGCTCAGACTGCGCTCGTCACAGAGATAACCTCTCATTGGCTGTAATGTAAAGAAAGCAAACTTCTGTATTTGTAATTCTTATTAGTATCAAATTACTTCCTAGCTACTGAGCCGTCAGTGACAGCTGCCCCTGGGGCTGTGTCCCCGGATTGTATGGGGATGGAGGAAAAGGGGGTCCTCTTCCACGACCCTTGTTCCATAATTTTATGTGTTATGAGGGCCTGTCTTCTGGGTGGCTTTATTTTTACTTCAGGTGAGACCAGATTACTGGAATTTGTGTCCTGCCCCATTTGGATGACCACCTGGTAAACACTGTTCAGGCCAGTGACAATTCTGTCTTTCTCCAGAGAGAAAGGCAAAGGCAAAATGATGGAACATAGGTTAAAATATCTCTTCTGAACTGTAGGAGACAGGTAGGTTGTGATAGAATTTGACAGAATTTAATCTGGGCCATTTGGACTGTTCTATAACTCTGGTAGTTGAGACTTTGATGAGGTTTGCTCTTACAACTGTGGATTACCAGTATTATCACAGTAAACACTGTTGGAGTTATGTACGTTTGTAGCGAGACACAAGTTTCCTTTAACCTACTTATTAAAGTGTTTTGTGGAGAGCTGCATTCATCAGCTTTTAGCACCTTATTTTTTGTTGGTGTTGTTCACCCTTCTTTAGTGAATAACTGAGATCTGTTTGAGGGAGAAGCTCTCTTTAAGCAGGATCTGATAGGTCACGTGTAGGTCCATAGCTCTCTTGCTGTAAACTACCCTATCATGAAGAAGGTAGTTCTTCTTAATTTGTTGTTGTGCCTTTTGTTAACACCTGTTTGAATTTTCATTTTGGAGTATGGTCCAGCCCTTACCTGATGATCTACTGGACAGCTCCCCTGCCGTCTTGACTTGGCAAGCACTGCCTTTGCACTTCTTAATGTTGCATTTCCTGTCCTTGCTGGGGAAGCACTACACGTGGCTTTTGTGTCAGCTAAGGGAATTTGAAGTCCATCCCAAGCCTCTCTATTCTATCGGTATGGGCTAATTGAACGCTCTTAAGACTTAGCACTGAAAAGGGAAAAGACACCATTTCTCCTATATAGTGGGCGAGTAAGGGAAGAAAAAGAGTGCCACAGAATACCTGCCTGCCCTCTGTAGCATTTCCCCCCCTTCGTCTCCAGGCTGGATCCCCTGTGGTCTGTGTACTTCCAGGGCATGAATGCAATAGTATATGGATTCTTTTCCCTTTTCTTCTGAGTTACCAGTGTAAAGATCTCTTGGTCAGGTTGATTAATCTGTCAAAACTGCATAATAGTTGTTCCAGGCTTTTTGAGACTTCCTCACTTGCCCGGATCCCATTATTTTGGAAAATAGCTGTCAACCTGGGAAACTGATCTTCCTTCTCCTTCCACTGCTTATGTAGCTAGCTCTAGGGTTGCCAAAGCCACCTTTTATTCAGAAAACATGGCCTCGACTGCCGACTTTTTTGGTCTTTTCTATCAAAATGTTAGAACTTTTAGAGATATATTTTGGAGCTCTCCTTTTCTATATTTGAGCCCTCTTTTTCTCTTGATAAATGTCTATTTTATCTTTTTAAAAAACTGGCTGTTTATTGATCATTTATATTGTCTTTTTAGTCTCTATTTCATTAATTTTAATTCTGATCTTTATTATTTCCTTCTTCTAACTTTGGGCCTCATTTGTTTTTCTAGTTCCTAAGGAGACTGTTCATTTAAGATCTTTCTTTTTTCTTAATATAGGCATTTATTGCTATGCACTTCCCTCTTAGAACTACTTTGGCTGCATCTCATAAGATTTGGTATGTTGTGTTTCCATTTTCATTTGTCTCAAGATATTTTTTTAATTTCTCTTTCGATTTATTCTTTGATCCATTGATCAGGAACATGTTTAATCATCACATATTTGTGAATTTTTAAATTTGCTTCTTGTAATTGATTTGTGGTTTGATACTGTTGTGATGCTTGATATGATTTCAATCTTCTTAAATTTGTTAAGACTTGTTTTCTGGCCTAACATGATCTATCCTGGAAATGTTCCGTGTGCTTAAGAATGATGTGTATTCTGCTTCTGTTGGATGGAATATTCTATGTCTTTTAAGTCCATCTGATATAATGTATAGTTCAAGTGCAATGTTTCCTTATTGATTTTCTCTCTGGATGATATCTCTATTGTGGAAAGGCAGGTACTGAAGTCCCTAACATGCATTGCTGCCTATTTCTCCCTAATGTTTGCTTTATATATTTGCTCCTTTATATATTTATGCTCCTCTGTTGGTGCATAAATACTTAAAAATATCATATCCTCTTACTGGTTGGACCCCTTTATCATTACGTAATGACCTTCTTTGTCTCTTATTACAGTCTTTTGCTTAAAGTCTATTTTGTCTGATCCAAGCATAGCCACGCCTGTGGAATTCTTCAGTCTGATTTGCCCTGTTGATTGGAGATAGAGAGAGGAATCAATGGATTGGTGTAATGAGGCCTGGCACCATTGTGTCACGTCTCAGGGAGTGAGTACTGCCCCCCCCCCCCCCCCCCCCCCCGGGACCATGTGAAGTACACCATGGTTTCAAGACCTCTTTGTTAACAGTTATCTTGACCATCTCTTACTTCTGGGCAGGTAAGAGAAGTCTTCTCCCACTTTCTAAAGCTGTGGAACCTCGTCCGTGTTCCATGAACCATGGGTTACTTCTCAGAAATGGATAGAAATGGAGAAGGGCCTTGTCTTTGTTAGCTCTGGAATTAGGATATTTCTTCTTATCTTTTTTACTCACTGTCACTTTTTTTTGTGCTCTTTTCATGATATTGCTTTCATTAGGTTTCTTAGAGCATGGGGTTTGCCGTCAGATTTGGACGTGAATTCCACCTCTGTCTAGTTTTCCCTACACGAGCAGTAACTTAAGCCTCCGTTCCTTGTGTTAAAATAATGCCCTCATCTCTATTTTAAGGGGACATTTGTAAAATTCTTAGTTCTTTTTCTTTTTTTTTTTTTTTTTTTATGTCTACCTATTTTTGAGAGAGAGACAGAGCACCAGTGGGAGAGGGGCAGAGAGAGAGGGAAACACAGAATCTAATGCGGGCTCTAGGCTCTGAGTTGTGAGCACAGACCCTGACCTGGGGCTCAAACCCACAAACTGTGAGATCATGACCTGAGCTGAAGTTGGATGCTTAACTGACTGAGCCACCCAGGTGCCCCAAGTTCTTAGTTCTTATTAGCATGGTGCCTTGCCTATGGTAAACATTCAATGAATAACATGTATTGGTTATTGTTACTGTTGGTTTTCTTCTTAGGTTATTTCTTTTATCTTGACTGAGAACCCTACTTCTCTCAGAATAAGGCAGAATGTGGAGAGTCAAATACTTTTCCCTAGAAGAAAGTTCTGTCTCAAGCAGAAGTTGATACCCCTGACGATCACCTCAGTCAGAAAAACAGAAATAACAAATACCCTGAAGGTCAGCCTCAGTTAGGCTCTACATGAACTAATAGTTCTTTAAAATTTCCTTTTTAACTCCTCTGATGACTCCAGGGTTCCAAGGAGTCTGTGTTAATCATTTTATTTATTTATTTATTTATTTATTTATTATTTTAAAGAAATGTTTAAGATCATTTATTTATTTTGAGAGAGAGAGACAGTGCAAGTGGAGGAGGGGCAGAGAGAGAGGGAGAGAGAGAATTCCAAGTAGGCTCCCTGCTGCCAGTGCAGAGCCTGACGCAGGGCTTGAACTCACGAAACCGCGAGATCATGACCTGAACCGAAACCAAGAGTTGGACACTTAACTGACTGAGCCACCCAGGCACTCCTGTGTTAATCATTTTAAGTTGTTTAGTGTTAACATAAAAAATAACAAACGGGGTGCCTGGGTGGCTGAGTCGGTTGAGCATCTGATGTCAGCTCGGGTCTTGATCTCAGGGTCATGAGTTCAAGGTCTATGTGGGGCTCCACGCTGGGCATGAAGCCTACTTAAAAAAATAATAAGTAGAAGTAGAAAACAACAAGTGGACTTTGGTTAAGCTTATACTCTTGACTTATGTCTTATGTGCAAATGGCGTGCAGGTTTCAGGTCTAAAACCTGAGTGGCTGTTTGCATCCAAATCCCTTTGCTAAGAATATAAAATAAGGCAGAGGAAGGAGCAGTTTTGAGCATCACACTTTGTGGGAATAAGGTTGGGAAAAACCCAGCCAGATAATTTGGAAAGATGATGTGGTGACAACTCCTTTTAAAAAGGCTCTAGATTCTGTGTCTCCCTCTCTCTGGCCCTCCCCTGTTTATGCTCTGTCTCTCCCTGTCTAAAAAATAAATAAAACATTAAAAAAAAAAAAATTAAAAAGGCTCTAGAGGGACGCCTGGGTGGCTCAGTCAGTTAAGTGTCTGACTTTGGCTCAGGTCATGATCTCATGGTCTGTGAGTTAAAGCCCCTGCATTGGGCTCTGTGCTGACAGCTCAGCCTGGAGTCTGCTTCAGATTCTGTGTCTCCCTCTCTCTCTTTCCCTCCCCTGCTCTCTTTCTTTTTCTCTCTCTCAAAAATAAATAAATATTAAAAAATAAATAAATAAATAAATAAATAAATAAATAAATAAAAATTAAGAGGCTGTAGATTACGAATCTTCTCTCCATGGAAGCAGGGTGAGGATTATTGAATTCATTTGCTATATAGCCTTGGTGGACTTCATCACTCTTGTCATGAAAAGGGGCCAGAAGATGCCAGTTTCTTTCCTGCCAGTTTCTTATCTTGCTCATAGGTCCTTGAGTTTCCAACAGTTTCCGTTAAGAATTTCTGGTTGTCTAGTAATCATTTCCACATACCTCGATATTTAACATTAGCTGGCTTAGTCATTAGGTTGGCCCAAAACAAGAGCGGGTATCGTGTTCATTTTTGCCTCCAGGGAGGTGATTGTATGTTGCATACGTTTTTTTGTATTGTCCAAACATACGGTTGCTTGAAGATGTTTACAACATAGGACCTGACTTGCCTCATAATCATCACTTAGGATGCACTGGTCTCCTCCCCCTTCACTAAAGTTAATTGTTCTGATTAGAGGAAGGAAATGTGTGCATCTGTCTCCAGGTGATGCTTATGGCAGGCTAAGGAGTGTTGGTGACCACCTCCTAAAACAGGGAGAACAGAAAGGGGGGCGTCCACACTGCTCGTGCTCCACTCTGGACTTAGCCTGTAGGCTGAGATCAGAGCATTCTGGCTGGGAGGACCCTTTCCCGGGAGCTGTGGGCTGAAGGAGCTGCTCCCTGGCTTTTGCCTCCCCCTCCCCCCAGCGGAGGTGCCGTGGCCCGGGCGCAGGCAGCAAGTGACTTCTCACAGCCCGCATGTCGTCCTGTAGACCGCGAAGGGAAGGGACCCAGCGTGCGGGCCCAAGGACGGGAAGAGCCTCTTCGGCGGGCTGGCCTCTGGGGAGTCCAGCTGGTCCCAGCACCGGCAGCGGCGCCTGCAGGATCACGGCAAAGAAAGGAAGGAGCTTCTGTCTATGACTTTGCAGGTATGGCTCAGTCTTGGCATCACACGAGTGCCTGCAGGGACATCCCCGTGGCTACCGTTGGGGGCCACGGAAGGAGGTGGGGTGGCGCAGAGCCTGCCCGTACCTCTCTTGACTTCTACGTAATACGGCTAGCGTGTCAGAGGCTCTGGGAGGCTTGGCAGGAGAGGCCTGTTTCCCTTGGTTTAGGCCAGAATCACCCAGCCTTGCCCCTTCACAGCCTCCCTTTCTCCTGCATCGCCTGCTGGAGATGCTGTGCTGACACACAGTGGTGCGGCCCCGGGCCGTTGCCACGCTAAACCCCGGGACTCTCCTCACCCTGGAAGTGGGTCAGAGTCTACTCTTTGTGGCAGTAAAGCTGCTTCTCTTTCTGTCACCTACTCCAGCGTGAAAGGAGAAACCCAAGGGGTTTACTGGCTGAGTCATCCTGTTGACCATTTATCTCGTGATCGGGACTACTTTTAAAAGCACTGCTGCCGGTTACCAGCCCTGTGCCGGTTCCAATTTGATGGCATAGACCCTTAAGCCTCTGATCTCAGATTGTCCTCTTCCGACACCGTAGGATGAAAGGCACACCTGAGCTCGGCCGCTCCTGGAAGGCACCTGTCTGAGCTCAGAGGTCTCTCTTCCTCTGTTATTTTTATCCTGTAGACCCGTGGTTTCTGCTACCCTAAGGAGCACTTAGAGGAGCCTTGGGAGCCAAGGGGCTGGTGGAGATTGCCCTGGCTGATGCCGCCTGGCCTGGTTTATGTGTGGGTGAAAGGCTAGTAGTCATGGCGGTCAGCATTTAGTGCACCAGGGGGGCAGAGACCAGGGCAGCTGCGGACGCGCCAGGTGGCAGAGGGGCAGGTGCCTTCTGGTGCCCGGCCTTGTTCCGGCCTCTGCTGCTGTCCTTGAGTCTCTATCTTTATGCCCGGCCAGTCACCTCAGTCTCTTGGTACCTCCTTTTCAGGAGGAGGTGCGGGTTGGTATGGGGGAGATGCTGGTGAGGGGCTAGGCTTGCCTCTGATCTGGTCTCACATCTGAGTCCTGCCCATTGCCAGCTCTTGACCTTGGGTAAGTTATTTAACTTCTGCTTTCAGTCTTTAGTTTCCACAGTTATTAAATGGGGTTAATCATAGGATCTCAGATGGTTTCAGGAAGGATTAAATGAGAATCAAATGTGGTCACACAGTGCTTGGCACCTAGTAGGTTCTCACTAATTTTTATTGTCGGCCAGTCCTGGGTCCTGTCAGCTGTGACAGGCAGAGGGTACCCATGGCCCACTACTCCCTCAGCAGGGTCTCTAGACAGGGGCCATCAGCAGAGCGGGAACCTGCCTCTCCTGGGGCAAGCTGGGTGCTGCTCTTGGCGTTCGGAGCTCTTTCTACAGGTCTACAGGCCCTGTACCCATGAGAGCCCCCCCAGCGTGCCGTAGCCCGGCATCCTAGATGTCCTGCAGTGTGTCCCCGAATGGCTGGGCCCAGTGCAGACCCTTCGCAGGTAACTCGTCCCCACTTTGCCTGTCACAGAGTGCAGAGAAGAAGCCTGAAACTAGTGGCCCGGAGGCCGAGTCCTGCCCAGAGCTCCACGTGGAGGCGCTGGAGACATTGACGCGGGCTTCCGCAGCAAGCGCCGAGGGAGGAGGGGTCCGTCCTGAGCAGCCGTTCATTGTGCTGGGGCAGGAGGAGTACGGGGAGCACCACTCCTCCATCATGCACTGCAGGTGGGTGGGGGTCTGGGGGCAAGGCCCCCCCGGCAGGAAAGTGCTGACTGGGGCGGGGGCTGGTCTCCCTGGGAAGCCTGGGTTACGAGGCTGTGTGTGCGAAGGTGTGGCAGACAGGAGGTACGCGTGGTGGGCTGGTCCCCGAAGGACTGTGGCCGTCCCTCCAGAGTCACAGGAGGGCTGAACAGCTGCTCTTGGCCTGGGCAGCCTCTCTGTCCTCTCTAGCTGTGGGACTCTGGAGTCTCAGGAATAGGCTACCTTTTATTGGAACTCCCTAAGACTTCATTATAATTTGCCTCACGTTTGTACTTTTAGGTAAATATTTATGTATAAGGTTTTAGTCACACGTGGTAAAAGGTTGATCTTTATAAGAAGCCCTCACGGAAGGTAGTTTTCAGACAGTGAGTGTCCTCCCTGCCCCGGGAGCCGATGGCTCTGGAGTGTGATGCAGGAGGCACCCCAGTGCTCGGGGCCGTGCCTACCTTCCCTGCTGTTCTGTCCCCGTCCTGGACCACAGGGCTCAGCACATACTAGGTCCTTTGTAAGCAGTTCCTGGGCGACCAAACACATGAATACTTCTAGAAGTAGTCCACACCCATCCTTGGCGTGTAGGCGGTTTGAGAAACAGTTGAGAAGTCAGCAAAGCAGTCTGGGCACTAGCTGAAGAGGACGGTGCGCTGAGGCAAGGATGGTAACAGCTTCCTTCTCTCTCCTGTCTTAGAGTGGACTGCTCGGGGAGGAGGGTCGCCAGCTTAGACGTGGACGGGGTCATCAAAGTATGGTCCTTCAATCCCATCATGCAGACCAAAGCGTCCTCCATTTCCAAGTCGCCGCTGCTCTCTCTGGAGTGGGCCACCAAGCGGGACAGGCTGGTGAGTGACGAGCGATGCGTGCCTCATTGCGGTCTAAGTGAGGAGTTTCCAGCTTCTGGCACCAGTGGCTGAGCCGAGGCAGCCAGGCCAGGCCCCTCCCTTCTCTCTTCCTGGGAGTCGGGGGGGCACACCTCCAGACTGTCCGATCAGGGCTCCTGCTTGGGGGCGGCAGGGAAGCTATTGGATTAGCAAGAATTGAAATCAGATGGTCATGGGACCTGCAGGACGCTCCTGCCAGTTGGTGAGTGTCTCTCCTGCCCCCTGCTCTCCCCCATCAGCTCCTGTCGTCTGTCCCCTCTGACAGCCCAGCACAGATGTTCCCAGCTGCCCCTCCTCCTGCAAGACCCCTCCCCAGGCCAGGCACTCTGGGAAGTGGCTGAAGCTGGTGGGGATGGTGTCCTATTTGGGGTCCCCACACGTCTACTACAGTGCTGTTAGCACAGCGCTCTTTTTCTTTCTGGACGTTTTTAATACTTGAGAGAGGATTTGCAGTTGAAGAGGTCAAGTTGATTTAAGTGTTTTCTTTCCTTGTATTCTGTTTTGAGGAGATGATGCAAGGCAGCCCAAGGGGCAAACCTCATTGTTTTTTTAAATAATTTTTGACAACTTGCAGGGATTATCCTTATGCTACTAGGATCTCAGGACTTAGCCTATACAAGTGTTATCTGCCAGTGTGAATTTGAAGTTAGAATATAGGTAATATTCCTGGGGGACACCCTCAGACCTGCCTCTGGTTCTTCTTCTGGCATTACCCATTATTATCTTTTAAGCTTTTTACCCAATCAGTCACAAATGCCTGAAGGCAAGGATAGCCTCTTGTATTTTTCCTGGAGACCTTTACAGGCCCAGAGCCAGAGCTGTCCCCAGAACATGCAAACGGGGCCTCACCCAGGCCCGGCAGGCTGCCGGTGGTGGCGGGTAGGTGAGGGAGAAGGAAGGACGGGAACAACTGACATTTAAAACTGACAGGGAGCGAAGATCAGAGCATCTCATTCAATCAGCCGGCACCTTTCCAGGTGTATCTGAGGTGATCTCTCTCTCTCTCCCAGTTCATAGATGCCTTCTATAGTTTTGTTTCTGTTCAAGGTCACCTCTAAGGTCTCCACGTAATTTTTTTTAAATTTTTCAAATCTTTATTTTTGAGAGAGAGAGAGACAGAGAGAGACAGAGAGAGAGAGAGACAGAGCGTGAGCAGGGGAGGGGCAGAGAGAGGAAGACACAGAATCCAAAGCAGGCTCCAGGCTCTGAGCTGTCAACACAGGGCCGGACGCAGGGCTCAGACTCAATGGACTGCGAGATTGTGACCTGAGCTAAAGTCAGATGCTTAACCAACTGAGCCACCCAGGCGCCCCGGTCTTCATGTAATTTTTTTTTTTTTTTTTTTTTTTTTAAATGTTTTTTTAATGTTTATTTTTGAGACAGAGACAGAGCATGAACGGGGGAGGGTCAGAGAGAGGGAGACACAGAATCCGAAACAGGCTCCAGGCTCTGAGCCGTCAGCACAGAGCCCGACGCGGGGCTTGAACTCACGGACCGTGAGATCATGACCTGAGCCGAAGTCGGCCGCTTAACCGACTGAGCCACCCAGGCGCCCCGGTCTTCATGTAATTTTTAAATGAGGTCCGTTGTAGCCAGATATCACCTGGTTGCGTGGAGGTGTGTTTAAGTGGGCCTCGCCCCTACTGCCTGCCCAGACCTGCCCCTTCTCAATTCTAGCTCCTGCTGGGCAGTGGTGTGGGGACAGTGCGTCTTTATGACACAGAAGCCAAGAAGAACCTCTGTGAGATCAGCATCAATGACGACATGCCCAGGTGAGTGGGAAGCCACTGGCCACCCCTGCCGTGCTCTGTGGGGGGGCCTGCTTCTGCGCCGGGCCTTTTGGCCCGTCTTCTGTGGCAGGACCAGCCTCCGGGGGCCGGCGGAGTGCTGACCCAGCCCCGCGTCTGTTGCAGAATCCTGTCTCTCGCGTGCAGCCCCAACGGGGCCTCTTTCGTCTGTTCGGCCGCCGCTCCGAGCCTCGCTTCCCAGGTGGACTTCTCGGCTCCAGATACCGGCAGCAAGGGTACTGACCAGGTTCCCGGCAAGCTGCTGCTGTGGGACACGAAAACCATGAAGCAGCAGGTGCAGGCCCTGCCCCTGTGGGTCTCCCCGTGGGTCTGTGTGGGGTCACACTCCGGGCTCGCTCTCCCGTCTTTCCGATGAGCCGCCTCCTCTCTTTGCTCTGGTCTCCTCTGATTTTGATTTGTGAGGAGGGTTCGAAGTGGAAGTGTTGAAAAGCAGTAACACTCGGGTTGGGCAGCTTGCTAGCGACTTAAGTCATTGAGAATTGTGCCCCCGGCTGAGAAGTCATACGCAGCCTATCAGAGGGCCCTTGTGGCTTATAAAATTTGTTTACTTTTGTTTATATTGAAAAGCTTTAACAATTTTTTGAGCGGTTGTGGTTCACAACAAAATTGGGAGGAAGGTACAGAGGTCTCCTACATGCCCCCTGCCCCCACGTAGACACACCCCTACTGCGTCCCCCACCAGAGCATCTGCAGTGACCGCCTAATCCCCTAAAGTTCAGAGTTGATCTCAGGCCTCAGTCTTGGTGTTGTACGTTCTCAGGGATTGGACAAATGTATGAGGACAGGTACCTACCACTGTAGTATCACACAGGCTGTTTTCACTGCCTAAAAACCCTCTGTGCACCTCCCGTTTGTCCTACCACGTCCCCCCAAACCCTGGCAGCCGCTGACCTTTGTAGTGTCCCCGTAGCTTTGCGTTTTCCATAATGCCATGTAGCTGGGATCTTACGGCATTTTCGCATTACCTTCTTTCGCTTATTAGGCATTCAAGTGGCTTAGTTTTTAGGAGACAGATGTGGACTCTCTTTCTGATTCCGTTAGCTTAGTATTTCATAAAAATGACAGCAGCAGCTGAAAGAGGTGGGGACGCATGCATGTTCTTGAGAAGTGACAGCCACGTGAAAGCTGACTTGTGGGCCACGTGGCCCACCTTCCTCAGGAGCCGAGGACGGTTCCCACCTAAAGTGGCGGGTCCCCGCAGCTGTGACCCTCAGCCCCTAGAGAGAGAAAGGATGTGTAAACTCACACATTTAAAAGGCAGTGACGTTGCTCATTAAAATTAGTTTTGGGACACAAACGTGGCATGGCCCTTGCCTCGAACAAATGGTTTTCTGATGTCACTGGACACTGGGAAGGGTCCCTGTTCTGTAGACGGGCCGTGTTCCGAGGGTCCAGTTCGCACCTCCCTGCGTCTGCCTGTAGAAATGGTGTATATTCCCAGCAAGGGGTCTCCCTGGAGCTCAGGTTTCAGGGCCACGCCTGAATTCCTGACCACCGTGTCCTGCCACGTCTGTTCTCCTCTCTAGTTTTCCTCATCTTGCCAGATGTGCTCCACTTAGAAACAGGTGCCTCTCTGGAGCCGTCCTTCTCCCTCACTCCACGCGGTCAGTCCGTGAGCAGACGGCCCCACCTGCAGAGTGTTTCTGCCCACTTCTCTGCACTTCCAGGGACGCAGCCTAGACTCGCGCCCCCGGCCCTCCCACCGGAGGGAATGGCAGACCCTGTGGCATGTCACACCGCTCCATTCTTCCAGATTTCCCACCCACACTGGCCCAGGGCCTTGCACGGTCTGCCGTCCCCGCCCTTCGGCCTCGTGGAGTGTCCTGCGGCCGCAGGCCCTACCCACGTGCTCTCCCCTCTCTAGAGAGTTCTTATCCCACTCAGTCTGGCAGACATCTGTCCTCCAGTGTCTCTTAGATGCTTTCCCTTCTCCAGTTTAATTAGATCCTTCTTAATCTCGTTCTTTTCCTCAAAAGCACGTCCCGTAATTTTATGTTCACTTGTTATCTTCAGAGTTTTAATGAAATACTGAGTACGTACAAAAGAATGTTGCAATCGAAGGTGTATAGGGTAATGAGAAGAGAAGCTGTAATGTGAACCCGTACATATTGTCACAGTTTGAAAGTGGAACCTTCAACGCTTTTTATGCTCTCGTGTGCCCTTTGCATTCTTGGCCCCCTTCCCCTTGCAGACAACCTATTTTGAATTTCGGGTTGTTACTGTTTTACAATTTCCAATTTAGTTAGTTGTTTTTTGTTTTGGTTTTTGTTTGTAACTAGCTCCAGTTCTCCCTGGACCCCGAGCCCATTGCCATCAACTGCACGGCCTTCAATCACAATGGGAACCTGCTGGTCACAGGGGCGGCTGATGGCGTCATCCGCCTGTTTGGTAAGTGGGTGTGCTCACGGCAGTCTGGTCCCCTCCTCCGGTGTCTCAGAGAAGAGAGTTGGGTTTTTGCCGGCTGGACTAGAGGCTACTGCAGAAGCCCAATTCAAGATGCTTGAAATAGAGCTTAACTTTGGTCCGAGTCTGCTCTTTTCAAAACCTCCGGAACCAGTCACCTTGCATGCGGTCAGTGTCGGGGGACCCCGGGAGTGCTGGGGCTCAGCAGTCCTTGAGTCCGGACTGTTTGATCCGAGTCCTATGGCCTGAATGAGATCCAGGAGGACACGTGAGAGTAATGCCATGCCGTCCGCTTGGCGTGGCTCGTGCGTTCTCTGGTAAAGGTGTGTCGCCGTTTGAGGATCCCCGAGGCAGACCTGCCTCTGGAGACTCTGGGTCAGAGAGTCTGGGAGGGAACTAGGGACTGTGTCCAGCAGATCCCCCAGGCGCCCTGGTGGGAAGTTACCTAGGAAGCGGTGGGAGGCCTCCTAGGAAGGATTTGTGTGTCCCCCTCAACTTCTGGGCTCCCCAGAGGAGCTCAGGCTCTGCCAAGAGATTCCTGAACCTCATTTTTGACCCAGTGTTAAAAGCTTCTATTTTACATTTGTTAAACAGACGATTAATACATTGGCGGAGAGAACTAGCAAACTGAAAGGCCTTTTTGGCAGGGCTCAGCTCCGAGATACCTGTAGTTTCCAGGAGGCCCTCTGCCTCCAGAACAGCTTCTGCCCTTCTGTCAGGGGCGGATGCCTCCCCGGGGCCCGGGCGGGGGTCTTAGCGGCACCTCATTGCCTCAGATATGCAGCAGCACGAGTGCGCCATGAGCTGGAAGGCCCACTGCGGGGAGGTCTATTCTGTGGAGTTCAGTTACGACGAGAACACCGTGTACAGTATCGGCGAGGACGGGAAGGTAGGTGGGAGCGGATTTGGATCGGGAACTTCCCTTCCGCTGGGTTAGCCATCTGAGAGATTCCAGAGAGCACCAGAGAAGCGGGGGGGGGGGGGGGGGGGGGGGGGGGGGGGGGGAGTGAGATGAATCCTGACCGTGCCCTTTACTGGCACTGTGACCTTGGGCCCCTCTCTGCCTCACCGTGTCCTGTGTGTAATAGGGGTGTAGTAGTAACCAGTCTCCTAGGACCGTTGTGAGGTTTGCACAAGTTTAGTGGGAGCTGGCGGTTATGAAAGGGAAGAACCCAGCCTCCGTCCTTGTAGCAGAAGTGACTCTTCCCACTACAGGTGCATTAGCGGCGTCCAGATTAGGGCCGGGTTGTGCTGCGTTGACCTTGGTGGTTGGGTGGTCACAGCATCACGTGTAGAGTTTGCTTCCTAGAGTCAGTGCCGATAGGCCTGAGTGGAGTCAAGAAAGGTAAAATAAGCCGGGGATAAAAGCAAAGAGAAGTGCCCCCTTGTCTATTCTTTCTGGAAAGACACATTAGGACCTGTGGAAAGGGAGCTGGGGGTGGGAGGCAGGAAGGCAGAAGTGGGAGAAAGTCTTGGTTTTCATGTGTACCTTCCGGTACATTTGGATTTTATACGATGTACCTGTAGTATTCATTGAAAACTAATTACAAAATAAATCCTTCATTTGAAAACTGTGGGAAGGGAGTTTTAAATTAAAGCTTGACTTCCTATTTATGTGAGTAGGACTCTCAGGTAAGAGGTGGTCAGACGGGCCTGTCCGTGATGTAGGCTAAAGGATTATATACACTATAGTGCGTGGAGCTAGTTGATGATGATACCGCGCGTGTTCAGTTGATAACAATGCGGAGACATCGGGAAGATATTTGGGATGTGTCCTCTCTTTGCTTCTAAGTCAGAAAGATCTGGTTGGGTTCTAACCCTAGAAACAACAACAACAATCGCAGTAATAGTCATGATCGCTTGGAGCATTCCCCTGCTTCAGAGACAGGAACCCAAACAACGGCAGCTGCCTGCCCTTTTCCTCTCCTGGAGTCAGGCCAGAGAGAAAGCCCAGGCTCTCATGTGAAGTTACAGACTCTTTCTAGATGTTCTTCTCTGAAAGAATGTTTAAGTTGTGTTGGGCAGGGGTGCACTGAGGGGTCATCCCGCCACCTTTCCTGGTGGGCTGTAGACCCACGGCCTCTGCTCTGGGATCCACCTTTGCTCCTCCTCCCGGGCTGGGTGCCGGGGAGCCACGGCCAGCTCCTGCTGGAAGAGCATTCAGGTTGTGCTTTGTGGTTGCAGTTCATCCAGTGGAACATCCACAAGAGTGGCCTGAAGGTGTCTGAGTACACCCTCCCCGCCGACGCCACGGGCCCCTTTGTGCTGTCAGGTTACAGCGGCTACAAGCAGGTTCAAGTTCCCCGGGGCCGACTCTTCGCTTTTGACTCGGAGGGAAATTACATGCTGACGTGTTCTGCCACGGGCGGAGTCATCTACAAGGTACCGGGGGTGGGGGGGCTGTCACGGTGGGTAGGGAGGTCCCCCCTGGAGGTCTGGGCCAGGCTGAGCATGGGCCTCCATCCCTCTCCCTGCCCTGTGTGGCCCCAGAGAAGCCTCTGACCCCGGATGGATAGCTCCTGGGGTCTCCTTGCTGCAGGCCGGGCAAGGGGGCCGATTCTCAGCTCAGGAGTGGGGACAGAGTATGGCACGCCTGTCCTTTTCTCTGCTTGTCCATTTGCAGATTCTGGACCTTTTCTGCTTTTGTTCCTTGGGAATAATACCTATTATAGAAAACACGAAGAAATAGGGAGAAGGGTTGGAAAGAGTGTTGGGTTGGGGAACATGCCTCACACAAGCAAGAGCTTTCTGTGGTCTGCTTTAGTTACTCTAATGTGGTATAGATTTATTAGTTTATTGGGGATCCCATGGATCATGGATATTCCAGTCCCATGGCCAAAGCAGAAATCTGGGGGTGTGATTGATCACAGCATGATGTAAGTTGTCCGCTTTGGTTTTGTCCCTCAGTTTATACGCTTGTTTTAATTCTCGTGTCCGAGTTTCTCTGGTTCATGTACTTTGTAAAATATAATTGTATGAATTTATAAACGTCTTGTATTTTACTAATATTATCAAACAGACTAGTGATTAGGATTTGAGTTGTAGCCTAAGCATATGTTTATGGTAACCACACAAACCAATTCTTAGCCTCACTGTTAACTCTTTGCCTAACGGTGGTATTTAGGCTGTAGGGATAGAGTCACAGGTGGAATGTCCTCTGCTTGGGGGCTCTCCATGCCCTCATTGCCATGGCTCATCAGTCAGTGGACCGCACGTGGTGTGGACAGAAGCTGTGCGCAGTTGTTGGTCTAGGCGCTGTGGAGTGCATGTGGGGGAGAGAGCGCGATCCTGTTCTTCTGGGATTCACACTCGAGACACCACCACCAGGGACAGGGCAGTGTTGGGGTTCCGAGGGGAGGGAGCTGGGCAGGGGCCGAGTCCTCAGGGAAGATCCCCTGGCAGGTTGTGGGGGGTGGTCTATGGATTTGAGGCCAGAGGAGAGACAGGGAGGAAGGCAGGCCTTGGGGCCCCACAGAGATAAAGGCACGTGAGAGCACTCGAATGGGATGGGGTGTAAGGAGGACTCTGGAGATGTAGTGTCAGGAGCCTTCTAGACTGTTGGCTTGGAGCGTGGCCCTGGGGCATCTGGGTTTACCATCAGTGAGGCTCCTCTTTTCCACACATGATGTGTCTAGTGGCTCTTGGCCTTCTTAAAATTAGCTCTGCAGTTTCTTGTAATTGCTGTCGGGAGATGCTGTAAAAATAAGAGCTTTCTGTTTGCAAGCCTAATTGTAGTTTATTTTATTTAAAAATTGAGTTTCAGTTAGGTTATACTTCGCTCTCTGTATGATTTTATGTGTGTTGCATGTGTTTGTGTATTTGTAACGATGAGCCTTTGTCACTTGTTATTTGTCCTGATCAGCCTTTGTCATTTGTCCCAATCAGCCTTTGTCGTTTGTCCCAAATGCCTCCTCCTCTCCTGTCCTCCTGCAGCTGGGTGGGGAGGAGACGGTTCTGGGTTTCTGCCTGAGCCTGGGTGGCCACCAAGCCTCTGTGGTCACTATGGCCTGATGATTTGCAGTCAGACGTGCTCTGTAACCAATTAATGGGTCCGAAGATTTCCCTCTGTACAATTTTTGAAATGCCAGTTATGGGGTCTGATTTACTTAAGGAATATAATGAACTTTGGATCCTGTTTTTATGATCTTTAAACAACTTATGATTTAAATTTATTTTTTTATTTTTGTATTTGATATTGATTTATAACTTATGACTTTTAAAGATGTTTTCTCCACAAAGGCCAGAGACTTCTGCGTCCTACTCCTGGGTGTTATCCATAGCCGGATTAATCATTATTCATCGTGCTCCTGGCTTCCCCTTCCTCGTTACCTGCTGACTCTTCATAGCTGTGGGCTTGGTGGGAGAGGGGGAGCCTGTGCATGTGTCCTCAGGGGCCTGCCTGTGCCAGCACTGTGCTGGGTGCCACAGCTCGTATTCCTGTGGGAAGCAAATGGGCAGCCGAGCAGCAGATCCAGGATCTAATGCTGGGGAGCAGTAAACCATGTAGGAAAAGAACTGGGCGGGGAGTGCCGGTTAAAGGTGGCAGAGAAAATTCTCTGGTCCTTGAGAACGTATGATCTTGTTTTCCACCTGAGACGAAGGAGTAACTATAGTTGAGGTAGGGAAGGCGCTTCCTGGCCCAAGAAATTAAACTGAGATCTTCTGGAAAGGTGGGCATGTGTGCCCGGGCACGTCCTCAGATTGGGGTAGCAGCTACCAGGCTCGAGGCAGTTTGGTGAATACAGTAGCTGTGTTTGTGAACAGTGCCTGCTGACGCCGCCTCTCTTGTCTTGCAGCTGGGTGGGGATGAGAAGGTTCTGGAGAGCTGCTTGAGCCTGGGTGGCCACCGAGCCCCCGTGGTCACTGTGGACTGGAGCACCGCCATGGACTGTGGGACGTGCCTCACTGCCTCCATGGATGGCAAGATCAAGCTGACCACCCTCCTGGCGCATAAACTCTGATGGGGCCCAACCCGAGGGACGCCCACGGAAGCAGTATTATTCTGGGGGGTGTGGGGAGATGGGACGGGAAGACAGGGCAGTCTGCTTCCACTCCTTGCCGGTGCGGGGAGTCTCCAGGGAGAGACTGGACGGGAGCCGCACGGAGTCGTGGCACGAGTGCCCTGGAGACCCACAGGCTGGGCTGTGCCGCAGGCCTGTTCCGGGGGCAGGAGGAGAGCTCGGGAAGCAGGAGACGCATCGTTGATGGCTGCTCTGTTGGCCCAGGAGAGATTGACAGTATTTTGTATATATTTGCTCGTTTTTCATCATTTTTTTAAAAAAAAGAATGCTCTCGCTGTCACCTGGTATCTCTTTCTGGAACGTGTGTGTGCAGCAGAGCGTGTCCCTTCACCCCTTGTCCTTGAAGAGGCACATGTTCCCGCAGGGAGCCGGTCAGCCGCAAGCCACCCCTGCGCGCCCACTGCTGCAGGGCTGAGCCTTGGGGGAGGTTTGCTCCGCCTTCGGGGTAGGACGGCCTCTCCCGCACCCCGCTGGCCAGCTGTGGCATGTGCTATTCTGTTTCTTTGAGCTCCAGTCAGGTCACAGCGTTCCTTTTCTTCCCTGCGTCGGTGGAGCTTCTCGGGATGAAGTTAGGGTCCCAGGTTTCTGCTCCGGGCTGCCTTCTGCACTCGGTTTCCCTGTCCCTCTGCCACTGGGGCTCCTGTCGTTCTGTCAACTTCACATCCTTGAGGTTGACCGGAGCCGGGTGCCAGCGCCCTCTGCTGGTGAATGGCGAGAGCACCGGAGCGGGTCTCCCTAGCTTGCTTTTCCATCTGAGGTGGGCCGGGCGTTGGCCTGTTACCTACTTCTGGAAAATCGGGAAGAAGTTGGTGCTGACGCCTTGGCACCCTTCTGCTGGGATGTGGAGGAAAGTAGGTATTTATGTGGCTCCATTATGAGAGAACACCAGAGACTAAGAAGTAGTGACTTACACATTTTTACCTGTTTCTACCTTGGTGACCCTCTACTCAAACGAAGAAAACCAAGACTCTCCATTTACAGTTTCCCCATCTTCTGCACTGAAACAGCAAATTGTTCACGTCCCCCAGCGATGCTGTAGGACGTTTAAGAAGCGGTCATGTGTTTCGTTCGAGTGAGAACATGGCCCGTTGAACTTCAAAGTTTTGTCTCACTTTCTATCTTGTACCCATTCTCTCTCGTCAGTACTGTCTCCACTGCTACCGAAACATCTTCAAGGATTGCAAAGAAACACTTGAAAAGCTGTGTCTTCTGTCTTTTCCTTTATGCTCTGGGCATTTGTTTTCAGTTCAGTTTAGGATTGTGTGGGTTTCCACAGCACTGCCTAAAAACACAAAACCCAAACCCTTTTGAAATGAGCAAATACGGAAACCTGCCCCCTCCTGGCCTGCTTCTCCCCAGTCTTCGCGCCATCCTGAGGGCTCGTCAGGATGCATTCACCCTGGCCTTCCTCCCGGTCGCATCCATACCCCCTCCAGGATGGGCTTTCATCCTCCAGTAAAACGTGTCAAAACTTGGAATTTCCCTTCTTCACAATAGCTGCTTGGCACCTACCCAGAAGCCCAGCAAGACCCCTCCCCTTATTTGGGGCAAGGGCAGGGTAGCAGGGAAGCCATCAAGCCAGTCCAGCCTCGGGTCCTGGAGCCTGTGTCCCTGGTGCAGGTGTGGACCCCAGCTCTGGCCCAGGCTCCACACCCCTGGCTGTCCTGGGGACCGGTCTGCTTGCCGCCTCCTCTCGGCCCCAGGAGCACGGCTTTCAGAGCACTTCAGCGGTTCGCTTCAACCCATCCAGATCCCACTGCTCGGGTGTTCTCTCCCCTGCCTGGGCTTCTCTCCCTTCAAGCAGCTTCTATGCAGACGCAAAGGTTTCCTGCTTCTCAGACCTCATTTTTCGGCTTGCTGGGAAGAAGTTTTAGGGAGGCACATATGGAGGGAGTGGTTCCACTGATAAGTATTTTCTTTCATTGACAAAAAAAAAAAAAAAACCAATGACACTTCACCAGTTAGACTTGGGTTTGTTCTGGCTCCCAGCTTGAGAGCAGAGGACCCTGGAGGTCAGTGGTTCTAATACTTCTGAGGAACCAGAGAGGTGGGTCCTGCCCCTGGTGTGGCCCCCTCTGGAAAGACTGCAGGCAGAGTCCGGGTGCAGCCTGCAGCCAGGTGACCTCGGTGCTGGACTGGTTGGTTTTGTGACTTGAAACCATTGGTTTATCTCTTCAAGCCTTGATTGAGTTAAACTCTCCTGGCCCAGCAGGTGAGCGTGCTTTAGAGAAACCAAAAGTGCCACACAACTTAGTAGAGATCTTCAGGGTAGGGAGTTTCCAAGCTTCGGATCAAGGTCCACAGTTGTGCACCTCTGGCCTGCGGAGGGTAATTATTCCATTGGCGGATCTGTTGCAAATCACATTTCAGATGGTGTCTTGATAATTTCACATTTTGGGGCCAGATGGTCAGTTCTAATCATCCTTTTACCTCAAAATGCGGTAGAAGAAGATTCCTCTGGTGGGAGAAGTTTCCTCTGTGTTTTTGTCATGTCTGTCACATCTGCGACCTGGGGTCTCTTTGCTGGCCTCTTTGAGGCTGCTGTACACTGTGATTAAAAAAAAAAAAATTTTTTTTTAAGTTTATTTATTTTGAGAGGGACAGAGATAGTACGAGTGAAGGAGGGGCAGGGAGAGAGAGAGAATCCCAAGCATGCGCAGAAACCTACCTGGGGCTCTACCCCATGAAACAGTGAGATCATGACCTGAGTTGAAACCAACTGACTGAGCCACCCAGGTACCCCTGAGTGTGACTTTTTTTTTGAGAGAGAGAAGCCACAAGTGAGCAAGGGGCAGAAGAGGGCAGTGAGGGGGAGGGAGGCCAGCCCCACCCGGGGCTTGAACTCATGGAACCCTGAGATCTTGACCTGAGCCGAGGTCTGATGCTTAACTGAGCCACCCAGGGGCCCCAAACTGAGTGTGATTTTAATTAAAGCTAGATGCTAGCTCCACGTGTCCACCGCAGTGCTCGCATCAGGCTGAACGCAAACACCGCGGACTCCTGGGAAGCTTTGTGGAGCTGCCGGGTTGGAAAAGGGAACACCTGGCCACCAATCTGAATGTTAAGTGTTAGTGACACCTACTTACTTTAAGATCATTTCTTTCCCTGCACCTGAGGGTCTCACCCTGTACCCCCTCCTTCCGGGATGCCTACACCCCAGCAGCGAGACTTGAACTTGGTCCCTGTGGGAATCCTGAGCCTTAAAATAATGCAGGCCCTCCTCCCCTCACCCTAATTTCTGATTTGGGGGTTCAGGAATTGACACTGTAATATTAAAATCCGACTAGCAGACCTCAATTGGAGCCATGTTTGGGGCCTGTTAAAGAAAAACTATTCTATTAAATAGAAAATTACTGACACTTGTTAAAAACTTAAAGGCAGACTTTATTCAAGGGTGTGTATTACAATTGGGTTTTATAGTAAGGGAGAGCCATCAGGCTTAACTCTGAATACAAGAGGGAAAGGGACTTTATAGCCAAAGAGTGGATGGAAAGCTGCTAAGAGGAGTCACCGAAGGTAAAGGGGGCGTGGGAGGTGGGGGGAGGGGAAGGGTTGGAGCTCGCTAAACTCGGCGACCAGGATCCTTGCTGAAGGCAATCTAGGCGATCAGACACTACCTGGGGAATGGTGAAAAATGAGGAGCCCGCCCAAATTTGAGGGCGATCAGGATTGGAGGGTGGGGCTCCTGGCTAAAATGACTTGGTAGGATGCTTGCGAAAATTGGACAATGCAGAGAGGAGCAGGGAAGCTCCAGAGGCAGGGCCTAGATGAGGGTTCAGAGGAGCCCGACGAGAGCGAGAGCGGGGTCAAGGAGAGAGTGTCGCGGACCCGGCCCCGGGACAGCTGGCGGCTACCGCTCGGGACGGGGGCGGGGACGCCGACTGCGCGGGCTGCCTGCAGGGGGCGCGCCGCGGGCCGGAAGTGGCGAGGCGGCGCGGGGCGGAGGAGGTGCGCGCGGGGCCGAGCCGGGTCCCTCCGGCCTGCCAGGTGTGGGTGGGGTGTGGGTCCGCCCCGCGCCGCCTCTCGGGCCCGCCCCGGAAGCCGAGAGCTGCGCGCGGGCCCGGGAGGCTGGAGGGCCGGGCCGGAGGGGCGCGTGGTCCGGGACTCGGCTCCGCCCCGCCGTAGCCGAGCGACGGGGCCGCGAGCCTGCGGGCCCGGAGGAGGCGGTCCCGGCCGTTCCCGCGGCCGGCGAGGCCTCACGTGGCTGTCCACGTGCTTCCGCTCCGCCCTCGTCCCCCGCAGGTTGGCGCGCGTCTCGCAGCGGCCCCGGTGGCGCAGGGTCCCCGAGAGCGGGGCGGGCCTTGCTTGGGGAGCGCCGGGCACGTCACGAGCCGGCGGGGCCGGGTTTCACCCAGGTAGCGCGGGCTCTGCCCGGCTTCGCGGGCTCCCCGCGCCGGGCCTCTGCGCTTCTCGGAGCCCCGGCAGCGCGGCGGCCCTTAGGCACAGGGTTCGGCCTGCAGCACCCGGCTGCGAGGCCTGGCTGGCCTTTCCGGTTTTTTTTTGGAAGCTTGGGCACATTGCTGTCAGTTCCTCGTTTGTAAAAATGGGCTTGATAATATCTGCCTGCGGGTGGAATAAATGTCGGTGTGCCTGACTGCGGGGCTGTGTCTGCGCCTGGCGGTTAGCAGGGCTCGGGTAGTTATGGGAACAGTCGGCTATCATCACTGCCTGAATTTTGACAGCAACCAGGTACACTGGGCAAGCTCTGCCCTCTGGCCGGACAGGTTAGGATGACGTCATGCTCATTTTTTTTCTTAAGTTGTAAACAGTCTTCTAAGATGAGCAATAAATGACTGTGATTCAGAGAGGGATCGCTTATTCATGGTTGACCCTTTTCTAGGCAAACCTCTGCTCCAGTAAGAGCCTCCCTAGGCGGAGCTGGACTGCTTTCAGAGTGGACTGCCAAGTGGAAGGGTGAGACTTGCACCCCGAGTCCCTGGGTGGGGACTGAGCTGTAGGGGGAGGGGCTGTGGCGGTGGTAAGTGGGGGTGGGGAGAAGAGAGACCAGGTTAGATGAGACAGGCTGTCAGGGCACCTTCTGGATTACCTCCTTCCTGGAGCAGGTCCGGTTGTGGTTCCTAATCCCTACTGCTGGCTAAAATCTGGCCACCCAGAAGTATTTTTGGATTAAGGGAGGGAGTGTTGGCCATTTAAACCTTGCGGGGAATCAAAATGGTCTTGGAGTTGTCTGTAACCACACTAAGGTAGAGGAAATGAGAAGTCTGGAGTTGGGGAGATGAGGGAGAGATCATGAGAGAGATTTTCAGGGTAGGCTAGGCACCCTGGGGACAGCGAGCATCTTGGATGGCAGGGAGAAGGGGAATGGGCCATCTTAGTCTCCTGGGGCCTGCTGTCCACCTCTGGCCTGTCCTGACCAGTAATTTCAGCTGGTGACTGGAAGTATTCCAGCTTATTAGAGCTCACTGGACTTTGTTCTTTGTAGGATTTCAAGCGTGACTCCCATGCAGGACAAACAGACCTAAAGTTCCTGGTCGGATGAGAGTGGGGTTCCCCGTCCTGAATTAGAAAAGCAAGTCATTAAGCCTGGGCCCTGACTCGTCTTCCTTCATGAGAGAAAAGAGAGATGGAAACCTTCAAATCTGGGGATAAAAAGAGGGTCCTTCCCACATGGATGACAGCCCAGGTGGCCGAGAAGAGAAAAGTGCCCGTGAAGACCCCGAAAGCGAGGACATCGGCAGCAATGCCAAGGGCTGCTGCCGCAAGGTGGGACAACTTCCGGTCGGGGTCCTGGAGAATGAGGAGGGAGGGAGGGTTTGGAGGCGTCACAGTTGCTGGGGCTGAGTCTTGCGGTGCGGGCAGAACGGTGAGGTGGGGGGGGAGGTGGGGTTTCAGCCCCACAGAGGTGCGCGTGGCAAATCGGGAGGCCTGGGAATGGGACTCTTGCCCTCATTTTCTACCCCCTCGTGAGACGTGAGACCCGAGACCCGTCTGTCCCCATCTGTAGCATCATGCCTTCCTTTCAGACTTCCTGCCACGAGGACTGTGTACTGCATGAGTGAAGCCGAAATGGTGGATGTCGCCCTGGGGATACTGATTGAGGTAAAGTCCACTGTGTCTCTTCTTATTCTCACGACCAGAAACCGGACCGGGCCCTTGGTTAATGGCAATAAAGGAGACGCCCTGCATTCTCAGTCGGCCTTGGGGAGCCCTGTCATCTGTCATCCCCCTTCGTCCAGCTGTCCCTTGTCTAGCGCTTCTTGTGCTCCCCTTGGCCTCTCCCCACGTGCGGTGTCACTGAATGTTTGGGGCTGGACACCTGGGGAGGGAGTAGTCGTGGGTGGGAGAGCAGCTGTCTCTGGGTGACTGTGTGTGGTATGTGGAGGGGACGGAAGTTTTTCACTGCTACGTCCCCTGAAGGGTCTCGGGTGGGTGAGGTGACTTCTCAGCCGAATGCCACCCAAGTCTCCTGGCTTTTGAAGCGAACAGTAACTGCCACCTTAGTGTTGTGGAGTACTTTCTAGTTGACCAGGTGCTTTCCTAGGTTGTTGCCTCATTTAACCCTTGCAATAACCCGGTGATAGTGATTGCAGGTATTACTGTCCCCATTTTACAGATGGAGATATTAACACCCAGGGACTTTCCCATAGTTACACAGCCGATAAGTGACAGAACGTAGGCCCACACTCAAGTTTTGTACCCGTGGTCCTTCCGTTCTGTCACCCCCACCTTTCCAGATACGCTTTTCCTATTTGTCTTTTCCACTCTGCCATTCCTCAGGCCCCTGCCCGCCTCTCTCCCAAGGGGGTCTTGACTTCTTCGGGAGCTGTGAGGGGTGGCCGGGGGAGGGGGGGTGGAGAGGGGGAGGCTCTGATTTGGGGCGGTGCTCGAGCCGGTCACACGCTTCACAGTGGCTTCCGCACGTGTTCTGCGTCGCCGGCGGTTATTTCATTCGGGAAATAGCACGATGTCTGTTTTGCCCCTCATTTCTCCTACCCCGCAGGCCCGGAAACAGGAACAGCCCTTGGAGCCACCGACTCCGGCTGGCGCTGATAAGCCGGAGCTGTCCCAGGCCCACTCCGCTTTGTCACCGTCACCGAGCTCTCCTGGGAGAAGTGAGGACGAGGAGAATGAAAAAGACGCCCTTTCTCCAGGCCACAGCCCTCAGGGGCCCGCGGGGTCTGACTCTGCCCGCAGCAGAAGCCCCGAGGAGGACGAGGACATGTTAAAATACGTCAGGGAGATATTTTTCAGCTGAACGGACAGGCTTCCCAGGACTTTCTACCCAGAGCGCTGGAGGAAGCCGGCCTCCCCTCCTGCCCGGGGCCTGCCGGCCGCTCCCGCTCCTCCCCTCGTCCGCTCCTCCCTGGCAGGCAGTCACCTCCTTGGGGAGCTGCCCTGTTGAGTGTGTGCACGTGAGGAGTCCAAATGCGCTTCCGTCAGAAGTTCTCCCTGCGCTGTGCCTTCTCCACTCGGAGGCCGTGGTTTTATTGGCCTTCCAGGTCCAGGGAAGGTGGGGACATGGTGGCCAAACTTATTGGAACCGAAGAGCCAACTTAATAATTTTCAACAAAAAAGAGGCATTGCTGCTAAGTGCAGTGGAATCCCCCACCGTCTGGTCCCCCTGATCTCTCCCGAAGGAGGACGGCCGTTCTGAACACAGTTCCCGTCACTCGCGCAGCCCGCCCCCCCCCCCCCCAGGCAGCTGCCCCGCCCACAGTGCTCTGCTCTGTGTGGGATATTGAAACCCCGTGTGCAGATCGGAAGCCCCCCTCCCCCAGGCGGCCACCGTCCTGCCACTTGGCGGCTCAGCCTCAGTCCCTGGGCAGTTGTAAAGCGCCAGTGGGACGGGAGCCCTGCGAAGACCCTAAAGACAAGATCACGCCAGAGTCCGTGTTTCTGACTCTATTCAGTGTGGTTTTTGACAGGCACAGAATGAGGCAGTCATTTGCTGTATAGGTTTTCCAATATATAGGTGCTGAAAAATACAAACAGTTCCCCAGTGTGCGAGCTGTGTTTATGTCCTTTCCAATTCTGGGTGGAGAAGCGAAGGCGTCGACATCTGTATGGAACCCCTCAGTTCTTTTCACCTTCCTCCTGCCCAGGGATTCGGCGTTTTGTGTTCCCAACTCCCAGGTCACATGCTGGGAACGATTTGCCAGCTGACGCCCCTGCCCTGTCTGGCTTCAGGTCTGGGAGACTTTTCGGGAGAACCTTCAAAGCCACCAAGGCTTGTCTTTGTGCCCACGTGTTCTGTCTTTAGTGACTCCCTCAGGGATCACTCGTGGGCCTTTGGGAGACGGGCTCATGGCTTCACACCCACCGTGGGGAGGGGGAGCCTGCTAACCAGGGCCCCAGGGACGCTGAGGTGCACTCTCTCATAACGTCCCCCCTTTGTTGCCATGAACCTTCACTCGGTTCCAGTGTGACATGTGGCTAATTATCCTAGCAATCAGGCCTCGTGATGGGAATCCTTACGTCAAAGGAGTTCTCATGACAATGAGCTTTTTGTGGTGTGTCCTTGGGAACCTCGGAAGTCCCAAAGGATGGACAGCCCCACGCTAACAAGCCGCAGGTACCGCGGCTGCCACTGCTGCGCCCTTGGCCTTCTCGGCACTGGGTACCCCCACCTCCTCCGCGGTGGGTCCCGTCTGCCAGAGCTTGAGGCCGGCATTTGCTATGAAACAGGCTGAGAAGACATGCCAGCCCATGAGTTTTCCGGCACCTTCTCTGAGCATAGTTCAAACTGAACTCTTGCCATCGTGAGCCTCTCAACGGAACTAGCAGCTGTCAAGCTTGACCTTGTCCTCTGCTCTCTGAGGGAACACACACATGGCCATAAGCAAGAGGAGGAGTAAGGCCTGGGCGGTGCCCAGAGCCAGAAACCCAGGCTCCAGGAGGGAGAGCCGGATCCACTTCCACGTGTAGGTGAGGAAGAGGCCCAGGCCGCTGGCCAGCAGCATGGAGGACGTCGCCAGGAAGCCCCCCGCCAGCCGCCACTCTGCCTCGTTACTGTTGCACCAGGCCAGGAAGAGGGGCAGGGGGACGAAGAGCGTGAAGACCAGGGCCCCGTACACACCGAGCCTGGCCAGGGCCAGGCCGACCCGCGGCACCCCCAGGGCCTCCAGCTCAGGGAACTGGCGGCACTGGAGGGAGCCGGTGCCCTCGTTCCACAGGCAGAAGTTGTAGAAGCCGATTCTGAGGTTGGGCGAGTCCACGAGGTTGCCGGCCTTCCAGAGGAGAGCGTAGAACAGCAGGAAGATGACCGCCACCGTGACTGTCATGATGCCCAGGAACAGCAGCTGCTTGCCCCGCCTTGGCCTTGGGAGGGTCATCGTCTCCTGCCCTTTTGCAGGCCGCCTTCCGGGGCACCTGAGGGAAGTCACACCCGTGAATGTCCGGCCTCCCTCCCGGTTTCCTCACAAGCTCGCCTTCTCCCTTCTGGAATCCCATAAACACCTGTGGCAGCCTTCCCTCCAACCCCAGCGGGAACAGGAAGTCACAGGGAGCCTGCAGGCGGGATGCACTTGGTAAGTCACCGCGAGCCCCCTCTCTGGCCTCGTTCAGGAGGAGGGGCTCCCCCCGCCTCTGAGTGCCGGAAAGCGGTGACAATGATGGATGCCCTTTGAACAAAGGCTTTGCTGCCCTTTAAACACCACAAGCCCCTGGACATGTTTGTGAGGGAGTTTCTCAGATCCTTTCGAGGGTGGGTTTGTCTGGGGTGAGGGAGGAGGCTCGCTGTCCCTGGGGGCCTGAAGGAGGAGGAAGGCGCTAGAGGCACAGGGCGGCTGTCAGTCCGCAGCAGCCCCCCAGGGGGCAGACCCGGCACATCGGAACTTCCAGGTTGGGGTGGGGCACTGGTGTGTTCTAGAAGCCCTGTAGCCTGTTCTAACACAAGCTGGGGGGGGGGGGGGGGACGAGGTCTGCTAGACTTCTCCGGGAGCTTACCTGCCCTGCTCTGGGAGTCATTACTTGGTGAAGGCAAGAGGCCACCTGCTCATGAAATCACACAGTAGCACTCGCTACCTTTTTAGTGTCTCCGATTTTTTTTCCTGAGAACAGGAATCATAGAAATCTTGGAAAATAATACGTAAAAGAAAAAAATACATAAAAAATAACCTCTTATCCCACCACGTACGTAGAACCACTGTTAATTTCTTACCAATATTTTTTTCCTATGCGCTGATGTGTTTTTAAATAGTCACACTGTTGACCACAATGATTTTCTCGCTGAATATTATGCACATTTTTCAAAGCTGTTACATAGCCTGCAAAAACATGTTTAATGGCTGTGTGATAGTTCGTGTCGTAGATTTATCCGTCCCGCCATTAGACAGATTGTTTCCATTTTTTACTATTATAAGTGACAGTTAAGGAAGATGCTTGTATGATTCTTGGTTGGAATCTGATTTTTCCTTCAGCTAGATATCTAAAGTGGAGCCAAAGGTAGAAATACTTTTGAGTGATCTTACTGCATATTGCCAAATTGATCCGCAGAAAACTTAATTGTAGTCCCCGTAAAATAGCGTACACCGTCCTCATCGTATTTGAACAGTCTTTTCACTATGATTTTAATCAGAAGGACTTCTCCAAATTGCTCTTCTACCACAGTAGTCTGCCTGCGATACCTTTGTATTTGTAAAGTTTCCACTACCGAACAAAATAGCCATTTGCATGCCAAAGTGCCACTAGCCTTCCAAGACACAAGGTGCTGGGGACAAAGGACGGAGGGCCATCCTGTCAGTGCACCCAGCCTGGGGCGCCAGGTGGTTTCCTGCAGCCAGCCAGCGGTGGCCCCGGGGAGAGGCTCAGGGGACGTGTCCAGCCCTGGGGGGCGGCTTCTGAAGGGAGCAGCCGCTCCCTCGTTCCCTCCGCTGGCTGGAAGGAAGGTGCGTCCCACCACATCCCATCTCGGTTCTGCTAGAACAGGAAGTGCCCCGAGGGAGAAAGAGAACAAGTGTGAGGGAAGAGGAGATGGGCCCCGCTGAGGGAGAGGGCGCTGCACCAACTACCACAGACTGGGCAGCTTATAAACCAGACATTTATTTCCCCCAGCTCGGGGGGCGGGGGAGGAGAAGTCCAAGATCAAGGGACTGGCTGATTTGGTGTCTGGTGTGCCCCCTTCTTGGTTCGTAGAGGGACATCCTTCCCCAGTGTCCTCACATGGTGGAAGGGACAAGGGAGCTGTCTGGGGCATCTTTATTTTTTTCTGGGACCTCTTTCACAAGGGCACCGATTTCATTCATGAGGGCTCTGCTCTCAACCTCATCACCTCCCAAAGGCCTCACCTCCTACTGTCATCACCTTGGAGGGTTAGGTTTCAACGTACGAAATTTGAAGGACACAGCGATTCACTCTATAGCAGGTGGCTCCCTTCAGAGGACCTGAGTCAGTGCAGACAATGAGAATAAAGATTTGTCAGCAAGCAACTCCTTTGACCGAGAGCCGGGACAGCACCTTGGGGGGAGGCCGGTGCCCGTCAGAACAGAAACATACACCTGTGCCTGCAGTGAGGTTTTGAACTCCTGTCGCCACCGTCCACCAAGGGCCTCAGCCCCTGGCTTCTCCTTCAGGGGAGCTCGGCAGGGAAGCGCCGAGGTGGCAGAGAAGGGCCATCCCGCGGAGGCCCTGGGACCTCCCGCTACCCCCCTTGCAACAGCAAGGCTTAGCAGGTATGGAAAGGTGTCTTTGGTCCGTGCGTTGTGAGAGTAGCATAGCCGAAGTTCTAGCTGGCCCAGCCCGCGGTGCGGGAACATCCCCGGCAGTAGGTGTTCTGTACGGTTTTCGTATTTCACAAATACTTGTAAAAACCTGTATCTACGTTTTTAGTGGGTTTAGGTGTTTCAGGGTGCGGGATGGATTTCCAGGGCTGGAACCCCGATTTGTGCGCGTGTGCCGTAGCAGATGAGCTTTGACTTGCCTCCGTTGGTTGGGAGTGCGGGTGGCCTTACGTGGATGTTCTCTCTTCTTGCCCCTATTTCAGGCCTGTTACAGTTGGGTTCAAAAAAATCGCTATTTTTAAGCATTTTTGACTTGAAGACAGAGCCAGGTTCAAAAGGCGTGGCGGCCTGAGGACATCGTATCAGCCAACTCTGGCTGTGGCTCCCAGGCGACCGGCCTTTGTTTTTGACTTCCTGCCTTTCTCTCAACTGCCCTTTGGGAGGGTTCCAGTAGAGAGTGAAACAAAATAAAACCGGACCTGGAAAGCCCAGGAGCACAGATATGGGGAAGGTGGTCGCCCCTCGTTCCCCTTCTTCTCCCCCGTCTTTATAGGCACAGAATTCAGCTCCAACGCCTGGAGCTTGGGGCTCAGTGCCACTGGGCAACTTTGAACTTGTACTGGCAGTTAATTCTCTGTAGGGGGCGCCTGCTCCCGGTGCTCTCCACTCTGGCTGTGCTCAGGCGGCCCCCAACCCCATCTGCCCTCTCTCTCTCTCCCTGAAACCCCTGAGGTCTTGCCCTGCCCCCTGCCTCCAAACCCTACTGATCCCCGCCCCCTTTATCCACTTGGCCGTCCGTCTTATCCCCTGAACGGTGCCTGACACACAGAAGGAACTTCTTGTTAAGAAAGAAGAAAGGAAGAGGGGGGAGAGAGAGAGAAAGAATGAAAGATGGAAGGAAGGAAAGAAAGAAAATTAAAGCAAAAGTAAAGCCAAGCCCTGTGGTACCCCTCAGTTATTGCGCGTGTACATCTTGTGTGCGTGTCCTGACAAGCCAGCAGGCTTCCTGAGGCGAGGGGCCGTGTTTCGTGTGTCAGACACACTCAGCACGGCGCTGGGCTGGCTGCTCCCCGTGTCCCGTCAGACATCCGGACAGACTTCAGGACCTCAGGGACCGAGAGGCTGGAGGCTGGTCGCAGCTTCTTCATCTAAACATTTCGTAGCGGATGCCTCTGGACGTTCCGTCGGAAAACCCCGTGGCGCTCTTCTCCGTTGTCCTAAGAGCCCACCCTGGCTTTCGTGGCTTTTGACAATGCGCATAATCTCGTTCTCGCCACCACGAGCTTTTGAATTCCCTTTCATGACGAGCCTTGCCTCCTTCAGAGGGTGAACCAGCAGGCTGCTGCGTCACTGCTGCCATTTTTAGCTGAACTTTTTCCTGTTTATAAGAAAGCCACACGTGATGATGGTAGAAAAGTGGAAAAATATGTGAGTGACCAAAACTCATCTGTAACTTTGGGTTGTAGAAACCACCACTCTCAATGCATTTCCTTCCGTCATGTTGTTTTACACGGTCAGGCTCATGCGAATATATGTGTTTGCATCCTGCTTTGTCAACATCATTACGGCGTGAGCATGTCCCTATGTCACGAGAAGTGTTTCCTGCGCGATGGTTTTCGTGGCTGCCCGTACTTTAGGACATTACTTTGTAAGACTGGACACAACGCTGTGGCGATGTTTGTGAATCACCGTCCCTTACCGTTGGCACTCGCTTCTCAAGATGCCTCAAGTGCCATGGCTCTCCTGAGTCACAGAATCAAAAGGAACTTTACGAACTGTCCTAGTGCCTTCGTTCCCTTTCCCGGAGGCAGGTTTGTAGCTCCGGTCTCCATCTCCCGAGTATACTTGGCACCTGTCTGTGATCTGCGAGAATACCCGTCCACGTGATTGTGTATATATATATATATATATATATATATATATATATATACACACACACAGTATATATATATATTATATGTATATTATATATATATTATATATATATTGTGTATATCTATACACAATGTGTGTGTGTATATATATATGTGTGTATGTATGTGTATGTATGTATGTATATATATATACATACATATATGTATATATATGTATACAGCCCCCCTGCGACTGTCTCTCATGCCAGGCAACCGCTCACTCACCACCCGTGGAAATTCTACTTCGCTCATTAAGTGTTTGGTGAACTCTCAGAGTGAGCCCCGCGGAGGGGAACGGAGTGCCCACGAAGAACGTCCCCTTCAGAGTCCCCCTCCAGGAGCGTGGGGACTAGACTGGAACTTCTGAGTTCTTCCACCGGGAATATATCGTATGTTCTACCTGGAGGGGTGTATATGTTCCGGAATGTGCTACCAAGGATGACTTCTGCCCAGGGTGCCCTCTTTCCACGGCAACCTCAACGACGACCTGGTATTCTTCCTGCTCCTTTAGGAACAGGACACCTCGATACTGTCCCCTCTTGGACCTCTCCTGTTAGCCTCGCCCCTCACCCCCTCCCTCAGCTTCGGCTACAGTGGCCTCTTCCTTATTTTCCAAGAACTTAAGGCAAGTCAGGACTTCCATGCTTGCCATTTTCTCTGCCCGGAATGCTCTTCTGTTATTACACGCCTCCCTTGGGCCTCTCTGCTCAACCGTCCCTTTCTTACGGAGGCCACACCCCTGGTTAGCGTCTCCACCTGTGACAACCCCTCCACCGGCCCCACAGCTCACACTGCCTGTGCCCCTTTCCTGCCCTCTCCCCATAGCTCTGGTGCCATCTAACGTTCTCAACATTTCTTGTCCCCCCCGACCCCGGTCCCCAGTAGACTGTAACCTCCATGAGGGCAAGGACTTGTATCTGCTGCTCATTTTTATGTGTCTGTGGTTAGCTGGTCTGTTTATCTGTCAAAGACCTATCTTTCACTGTTCCGTCCCCCACGCCCGGGACTACGGGCCACACGGGAGGCACTCAGTAAAAGCCTGTTAAAGGACACGCGAGTGACTGAATGAACGTCAGCAACGGCACACAGAGTTGCTCAGACCCCTCCCTGTGTCGATTTTTTCCATCTGCTTCCCTGTCCTGGTTCCTCCTCCTTCTGGCCCCTCCCTCTTCTTCCCGGTTTCTAAACGTGAGCTCTCTACAGGATTCTCCTCTCTCTCAGATACGTCACGTAGGCCTACAGCTGTGAGAGCCGCACACCGAGAGCCCCGACGACGGACATGAGATGTGGGGACAGCGGAGGTCAAGGGCACACCCACGAGCGGTCCCTACCGGGGCCCCCAGGACCGCGTGGTAGAAACTGATGGTATCATTTTGTTGTCAGAACAGAACAGAAGCTTGAAAGAAAAAATAGCGAGCTGATGAGGTTGTTACTAGTTGTAAATTCATCTCCCGGCCTTCCTTTTCACTCGTGATTTAAGAGAGCTCTAGGGGACAACAGAGGGAAGAACTTGTTTTGAGAATTCTCTTTGACCAGTGAAGGCGTCCAGGGAGAAATCGGGTTTGACTGAGAGTTTATTAATAGTTAAAAACAGATTTCAGAAGCTCTTTGGGCATTTACTCTGTGCCAGGCCCTGTGCCGAGCACTTAGTAGGTACCATTTTATTAAGTTCTTACGACAACCCTGTGGGAGCAGGTTTACGATTGCCATCCCCATTTTCCAGAGGAGTAAAACCGAGGCTCGGTGAAGGTCAGGAGCTTCCCCAAGGTCCCCCGGCCAGTGGCCAGTGACAGTCCATCAGGCAGGCTTGTCGTAATCATCTAGAACCTGCCTCCACTGAATTGTGCGCGTGCCCGCTGAGGCCTGGCAGACGCTGTTGTCGTTATTGGCTCTTCGTGCGGTGGAGACCATGTGGAATTGAGCGTTCTGGGCATACACTCTGCAGCTGTGTGTCCAGGGTTCAAATCCCAGCTCTACCATTGACTTAACATCCCAGCGCCTAACATTCCCATCTGTAAAATGGCTACAATAGAATTTATCTTGTAGCTTATGTACAGCACGTGGAACGTGACCTAGTAAGTACTGTGTCAGTCATTATTGTCATGGAGAAGAAACTGGAACTCAGGGAAGGGAGCCCGGCCGCGGTGCGGCCCTAGAGGAGACAGACGGTGCCTGCGTCCACCTGCCGAGCTCCGCTGGGGGACCTGCGCCCCAGGGAGCTGTCTTTTGTGCCCTTGGACGCTGATGCGGCCGCCACAGGTGGTGGGGAAGGGCGTGGACCCGGGGGCCGAGCGCCCGGGCTCAGGGCCCGTGAGCTCGAGCAGCACCCGGCTCGGCCTCCGGCACCTGCTCCCCCTCCGGACCCCGTCGCTGGCCTGTCCCTGGGGGCTGTGGCGAGACTGAGGTGTGGCAACTGTCTCCACGCCCGCCCACCCGTAGGCCGGGTGCGCTGGGCCGGCCCGCTCTGCCAACTGGAGCCCTGACTGTGCAGAAAAGGGAGGTGAGGGAAGAGCGAGGGGAGGGGGGCTGGGGTGCGGCACCAAGGGGGAGAGAGCAGCAAAGCGGGGGGGAATAAAGCGTCCGGATAAAGCCAGAACAGGGTCTGAGCCGAGCAGCCAGCGGCCCTGCCGAAAACCTCCCCGTCGAACACACGCAGGACAGGGTGGCTGGCGGTGTGGGTGCGGCTCTGACAGAAATAAAAAGGGAAGAAGAAAGGGAAATGTGTCATGTTTCCTTTGGCAGAAGCGTGAGCCCAGGTTCTTATTTTTCACAACCGGCCCGCGCTGGTGCGTCCCAAAGGTGCGGAGGCAGCCCCCGGGGGTCGCTCCGCGCTCTGAGGACGGCCAGGCCAGAGGGCAGCTTTGTAGGCAGCGCGTGACATTTGGGTTTGCTTGCCTGTGCCAGGGAAACGAAAAGCAGCTTCACCAGCAGAAGCACGACCACGCCACGAGACCGCCACGCAGGGTCAAAACCGTCCGTCTCCAGACCTCCACGAACACCGAGCCACGGACGTGGGCCGTGTCAGCGGTTCCGTGAATGTTAACTAGCTCTCTGTTCGTTTGTTTTGTTGCTTGTTAGCCTCGGCGGCGGGCAGATGATCCAGCTGGGAACGAGGGTCAAAACATAAAAAATCTAGCGGGAGAAAAAATCCTTCATCACAAGAACGCGCCTGCGTCTTGGACCCGTCCTTACTTGGTGTTTTTGTTTGTTTAATGTTTAAACATTTTTTTTTAATGTTTATTTAATTCATTTCTGAGACAGAGACAGAGCATGAGCGGGGGAGGGGCAGAGAGAGAGGGAGACACAGAATCGGAAACAGGTCCCAGGCTCCGAGACGTCAGCACGGAGCCTGACGCGGGGCTCGAACTTACGAACTGTGAAATCACCACCTGAGCCGAAGTCAGATGCCCAACTGACTGAGCCACCCAGGCGCCCCTCCTCACTTGCTTTTTAGTGGCGGGACTCCACAGCTAGCTTATGGGAAGCTAAGGACCCAGAGCAGAGTTTGAGGATAAGTCGTACCAGAAGGCAGGACAGCCTTTGGCTGTCACTCTTGGTTCTCCTGCCCAGCCCTCTCCTGCAATCCCGATAGACATTCACAGCCCCCCTTCTACTGAGGAGGCCAGGGTTTCATCTGGTGACTCCACGAAAGGCACATTTTGGAGAGTTCCCTGAGCCGTAGGCCCTGTGGAATCAGTAGCTCTCAGGGCAAACCAGGAACCTGGCCTCACTGAGCTTGCCTTCCGGTTGAGGACACAAACACCAGTGGTGTACTTTTAAAAAGACCGTTCCAAGTTTTGAAAAGATTTGGGAAGGAAACCAACAGGATGAAACAAAGGAGAGAAGGTGGTGGAAGCCGTGAGTCTAGATTAGTGGGTCAGGGAAGGCCTGTGTGCAGAGGAGACATTTGTTTGAGGCCCGAGGGATGTGACAGAGCCATCCCGAGTTGGGCCTGGGCAAGAGCCCTCCAGGGAGACAGTGCGGCTGTTATAAACACCGGCCTGGGAGAGGATCAGATTTCCGGGGCCGGGGTGGCTGCAGCCCCGTGACTGAAGGGAGGGGACCCAGGTCCCTGGGGGCCTTGTAGGCCAGGGTGAGAGGTGTGGATTTCATCGCTCGACCCGAGTGTTCTATTAACTCCTGTCCCTCTTCCCTCAGACACGAAGCTCTAGGCGCCCAGACGGTGGCGGGCTGAGCGCACAGACAGATCTGTGAGCCAGGACAGACGCGCGGAGGCCAGGGGTCACCTCACACCCGTCCTGCCGGCTGGGCCCTCGGCAAGCACCGAGACCTACTTGGACGTGGCTGGCACTCAACCGTTGGAAGAAGGGGAGGCAAAGAATAATAGACCCAAAGACTCGGACCTTCAGTTTTGCAAGAGGTCTTTCGAGAGAGAGGCTTCTTCCCCCGTTTTGAAGGGCTTCAAAACACATGCAGATTAACTCAAAGAAAGCAGATCACAGCTAAGCTGAGTAGCAGACCTAGGGGCCCTCCCCCTCTACCCTTCGAGGCCAGTTTCGAGAACCTCGGAAAGCCAGTCTTCGGTCACTCTGACGAGTCTTTGCCTCATCACCCTGGCGTCAGCTGTGGCCTCTGCCTCCCGGTTGTCCGGCTGCCTGAGGGGGGGCCGAGGCTGTGGTTCCTGCCGCTCTCTGCTCTGCCCGGGGACTTGGCTGTCGGTACCCCCACCGCCCCACTGCTGCCCAGCGGACAGAGGGTACCTCTCCACCAAAGCGCGGGGGACCCAGGGCTCACCTCCCAAAGTCTGTTGAAGTCCAGGTTTGGGCTGACAAAGTGAATTCCTGTACCGGGACCACAAAATGGAGGCAGCCCTGGTGGCCCAGCCCATGTCACAGTTCTAAGCCTAAGTCATGTGAAACACCTGTCAGGGAAACCCAACCCCCCCCCCCCCCCCCCAGCACAACCTTACCCTAGAAAACAGGACCTGCCTGCCTTCTAAGGAAACCCCGACCTCCTGGCCAATTGTGCCCATTCTTTCCCACGTTGCTTCTTCTCTACACAACTGGCTCTTGCCCCAAATCCTGCCAGACTGTTCCATGCTTGGGAGGCGCTGTACTCCCCCAATCCACAGCTTGTCTTCCCTCAGATAAAGGAAGGGTCAGCTCATCGCTCAATTGTTTCTGTTTTGTCCTTTGACAGGGCTGAGAACGCTGAGGTGGCGTGACCCAGGCGCGCCGAGTACAGCTCTGAAGATCCCAGTCGCTAATGAGAACATACGGCCCACGTGCCGGAAGATGACATTTGCAGACGCTTGTCACGCTTGTGAAGTCACTTTCGGGTGTACCATTTTGAGGCCTGTGGCAGGCTAGAGTCACTGACGTAGTCGCGGTACCCGGCTCCCGGGTAGATTCCCAGAGATGACTGGGGCGAGATTGGTCCCCAGCCCCCAGAACGGTACCCCCCCAGGGCTACCGGGATGGACAGCTCAAGAGTGGAGTGTCTCAGAAAAGCCACACATGCGGGGTTAATACGTGACCAAAGTCTTAGAGTTCGCTGGAAGGTTTTTCATGAACGGGTGTGGAAGCCGTCGATTAGCTTCCTGAAAGCAAAACTAGTTTAAGTCCTCATGTCCACCTCACATACCAAAGTGAACGCCACATGGATCCAAGAGTGAAATGCCACGAACAGAGGGGAAAAAAAGATCTAAAAACAAGTCAAGATTCGGTTACGAATGAGAAGGAACACTTTGAGCTTAAAAGCAAACTGAAATTACAAAAAAAAAAAAAAAAGTGCAGATTTAACTATTTACAAGAAAGACACATTTCCGTATAACAAAAACAAACTAATAAAAGTAAAAGCCAACGAGTGTGGAAAGCATCTGCAACAGATATGAAATGATTAATATTACCAATATGTCAAATATTCATACAAACGAGTAAGAAAAACATTAACCGTCCGTCAAAACGGACAAGGAACAAAGAGATTTCAGGAAAGGGCTGCCAAGTAGGTAAGTGTAGCTGTCATACTTTCTACCAAATGTGTGGGCGTTTTCCTCCACCAAGCAGTTCTCCGTGACACCAGCGGGTGTCCTACTATTTAAGCCAATTCTGACATTATCTACAGGAAGAGAGTGTCAGATCCTGGGGCTAAGGGTTCAGTCCCCAAAGCCGTCTCCCCTTCCTCCTTCCCGGCTCCTGACCAAGGCTTAGTCACCTGGGCCCGACTGGCGAAACGAATCCCTGGGTGTTGGTGACTGAATCTCCAGCCAGTCTGCCTCCCTGGAGGTTGTGGGGGGTGGGGCTAAAAGTTCCGACCCTCTAATCACAAGACCCTCTAATCACAGGGCTCTTTCTCCCACAAACAAACCCCGTCTATAGGGACTTTCCAAAAGTCAGCTCATTAGCATAAACCCAGACGTGGCTGGAAGGAGCTCCTTAATGAATAAAGAAGACACCTTTATCGCTATTCACACTTATTCCTAAGTGTTCCAAGGGTTTTGGGAGCTCTGTGCCAGCAAGGGCAACAAAGTCCAAATATATATTCTTATTATATAAATCACTATATCTCATTAACTAACATGAGAAAAAAGGTCTATGCCTTTGTAGCGCAAGCAAAGAAAAGCCAAGTCAAATAACCTGTGAGTTTCCGTATCAAAACTGCGGCTAAGAACTTTGGATGGCACCTAGCTCATGGCAAGGCTAGCCTTGTCATACGGTGACAGTGACAGTGGCCCAAGTGACCCGTAAACATTTGCGCAAACTTTCCAGGAGGCGATTTGGCAATATGCATGGAAACCCTTAAAACCAAAAGACAGTCCTATCTTTTTGGCCTGGTAATTCCACTTAGGGGTTTACCCCAAGGCAGCAATCAGAAATGCAATCAATGGTTTATACACAGGAATGTTCATCACTGCATTTTGCAAAAAAACGGGAAGCAGCTTGAATGCCCACCATTGGAATTAAACTGTGACGCGCCAAAGTGGTGAGACTGCAGACTTTAGAAACGCCAGTCTAAAATCACACTAATAGAGTATGACTGCAAGAAAGAGACTAAGGGAACATTCTAAAATGTTAATGCATCTGTCTCTGGGTGGTGGCATTGTGAACTGTTCTTTTTTTGCCTGAAAAACATTTCCAGAATTATGTGTTGCATTTATGTAAAAGTGAAATGCAGAAAACAAACACAAACGGACTTCATGATCAGGTAAGGTAAGGCAGGAGTCGGCTGGCGAGAACCTGAGAAAGGGGATTATGTGCAGAATCAAAAGGGATATCTTATGAACAGATTCTTAGGTCTGGGGCTTGGCGAGGGTTGGGGTGTAGGAAGAAGATACTGAGAAATGCACATTAGTTGTCAGGAGTCGAGAAGGAAAGAAGGAATCACATAATGTGTGTGTGTGTGTGTGTGTGTGTGTGTTTCTTTCCCAAAGGAACCTTTGATTTTACAGGTGAAGAAGTATAACGGAAGCTATTAAGGAAACAGTCCGTATTTAAGAAAATATTTTAAGATCAGCGCTGGCAGGCATGAGAAGCACTGTAGTCTAATGACATAGGCTCTGAATATGTTAGACCCTGTTCAATTCTGAGTCAAGAACACGGGTCTTTCTGACAATCTCAACTCGCGGTGTATGTTTTAAGCACTCAGGGTGTTTCTGTAACTCGGAATAGTAATAGTCGAGCCACTTCGAGTCAGTGACCTGCTTCTGTCTGGCTGCCCGTTTCTGATGAGCAACCCGCCCCGCGGGCCATAAACATCTATTTGCACAGACTTTGCAACACCCTGTCGCCAGGTTATCCCTGTGTGTGTGTTTTTTTTAAAAATTTTTTTTAGTGTTTATTTATTTTTGAGAGAGAGAGCAAGCAGGGGAGGGGCAGAGAGGGAAGGAGGCACAGAATCCGAAGCAGGCTCCAGGCTCTGAGCTGTCAGCACAGAGCCCGACCCGGGGCTGGAACCCACGAACTGTGAGATCATGACCTGAGCCGAAGTGGGACACTTAACCGACTGAGCCACCCAGGCGCCCCCATCGCCGCGTGTTTCTAACCGGGTGCGCTGGCAGTCCCCTCACCATCTTGGGGGCCGCAGCCCCCCAGGATGATGGTGGCGGGAGCCGAGGGAAGGAGGGCAGAGCGGCCGGGCGAGGTCACTGGGTGGGGGGCAGCGGGTGTGCGGACACGGCCCGGCGGCGTGGCCCCGCTAGAGCGCGAAAGGCCGGAGCCCACGCTGAGCCCAGACGCAGGCCAGCTGCGCTCCACGCAGGGTGGGTACTTACGAACGAGAAGAGGCAGAACGCACAGGCGCTCGTAAAGAGGACCGGCAGGGAGTCAGGTTTGGCGGAGTCTCCTTTCTCGCTGGCTTCCTAACGCCAGGCTCCGGAGACGGAGCCGAGGCCGGTGGAGAGGGGAAGGGTGGCCGGAGGCCGGCCCGGGCTTCCCACCCGCTCGCGCTTGCAGTTGTGCCCAAGTAAACAGCTCGCTGAAGGTCAGGGCACTGATGCCGCCGACTGGTGTCACATCAGCTGATTTCACTTTCATTTCCTCACTTGCCCGTGGCTCGTGACTTTTCAGAAAAAGGGAACGTAAACAACGTTGTTGTTGTTCACCAGATCGCGTACTTTACCCACGCCAGAGGCGCCCGACCAGTTGACCGAAGGAGCCAGGTAAGGGTCCTGACGCTCTCACACGACAGCTCCGGAAAGGGAACTGCCCAGGACACTCTCAAAGCTCCCAGTGATTTAGACTCCGAGTAAACACGACCTCCAGTTTTACTCAGAAGGGGCCTTTAAGATCATCTGGTCTAAGATCCCGACCCAGGTCCTCCCCCCTCCCCCCCCATCCCCCACTGGGAAGCACTCAGGCCCTCTGTCCCCTCCTTTTCAGGAATCCGCGCTTCTCTGGCCACAAAACCTTGTGGGCTTAGCGTCCCGCCAGGGGTGTTTGGGCCGGTGCTGGAGCAGCGGAACATCTCTTCCTTCAAAATAAGAGCTGAACCAAGCTTTTATTTTGTAATCACAGGGGCTCCCAGCCAGAGTTTAAAAATTGCTTCCTTTGCCCACATGACCAGCTGGGAACTCCAATTTGGAGCCAGGCTTGGTTAAGTCAGTAGAAGCTGCCCTAGTAATACTGCAGAAGCCTGGCCTGGCAGGTTTCTTTGGGTTCCTCCCCCGCCTCAACCCCCAGGAGTTCTTTGAACTGCCACATGTTTTCCCCTTTGGAGTTCCTTTAAACTCTAACCCTAGAAAGATGAGGTCTGATGACGCTTTGGGGTCAGGGCTCCCAGCTACAGAGCAGCAAATTATTTAACCAAGCTGAGCGTGAGTTTCTCACCCGCGAAATGGAAGCGTGGCTGCTGTGGGAACCGAGAGAGAGTGTGGAAGTGCTGGGCACTCAGTGCTGGGCAGGTCATGATGGCAGCTGTTACTAGGGGAGGGGCAGAGGGAGAATCCCAAGCAGGCTGACAGCCCCACCGCGGGGCTCAGTCTCGCAAAGTGTGCCTTGATGACCTGAGCTGAAGTCGGAGTCGGCCGCTGGACCAACCGCCCAGGCGCCCCCGCAGCTGTTACTATTTAAAAGCAGAATTTCTAAATATTGAGAGTAACCTTCTTGGTAATGCCTTCAAGGCAGAGACAAAAGGAACTTTTCGGTAGGGATATAAAGTAGTTACTCTGAAAATTAAACACCGGTGAGTAAGGGGATACGGTGGAAGAGGGAGAGAAACATATATTTATACATTCAGTACAGGTTCCAATGCACATAGTTGTAAGAGAGCCAAACAGAGCTTCAAAGTTCGTTGTGAAAAGCAGCGGCCGCATTCTCCCTTCTTCTCCAGAGCCAAGCACTTTCACCTGGGTAAGCGGATTCTTCAGGTGTTTACCCCAGTTCTCAAAATAACCTGCTTGTCTCCGTGCTCTCTGGTTTCTCAGTTTCAGGCATCACCTACTGACTCTCAGCTTTTTTCTCCCTGATTCCCTGTCCACAAGCATGAGTCTTATCTTCCTCCTCCTTCCAAACTGGTTCTGTTAAGATTTTGCTTAAATCAATATCCAGTGTCTGCACTATTGTAACTATGTAAATACCACACACAGCAGTGGAGTCATGTAGAAAATTGTGATCCCCCCTGCCGCCTTTCCCGGTCTGTTAGTCTTCTCTGGAGATAATTGTCTTAATTCTGTGTTTGCTTGGATTTCTCCGTACTTAATACCGATGCAACCCTCAAAACTTAAATCTTTTTTCAAGAAATGTGTATGAGTGGTGCTTGACCTCTTCCTGAGAAAAGCTCCCCCAGCGCCCTTGAACCCACTTCTGCGCCGGGCTGGGTCTTGACACCCGGCACCCAGCAGTCCTCCTCAAGGACCCTCCCCACCACCCCAGGGATTCCCTCTGCCCCTGTCCTGTGCTGGAGTTCTTATTGCGGGTATCAAAGGCTTTTATCCATTTAGTGTTTATCCTGCCCTTAAACTTGATCAATCAAAGGTCGATCGAGTACAGAATTTTAGGCGAAAATAATTTGCCTGTATAATTTTGAAAGCTTTATTCCATTCCATCTGGCCTTCCTGTTAGTTTTGAGAGTTTAAAACTGGTCTATGTTACAGCTTCCCAGATCGTCTCCTTTCCTGTTCTCAGCCTTGCAGCTTTGTCTTCAGAAACAAAAGTGGTGGGAAAAAAAAAAAAAAACCAAAAAAACAACAAACCAACCAGAAATGATTTTTGTGGGTTTTTGAGAAGGAACGAAATTAAATGTGCCCAGGGGCCCCTTGGTGGCTCCGTGGGTAAAGCGTCGACTTCAGCTCGGGTCATGATCTCACTTGGTGGGTTCGAGCCCACCTTGGGCTCCGCGCTTTCAATGCAAAGCTCGCCTGGGATCCTCTGTCTCCCCCTCTCTCTGCCCTTACCCCCCCCCCCCCCCCGCTCATGGTCTCTCTCTCAAAAATAAACTTAAAAAAATTAAACGTACCCAGTTTGCCATTCTTAACTGGAAACGTAATTTTTTTTACACCCTGGAGGCTCCTCCTAGCGGTCGTTTCGCGGGCTCCCCCTAGCGGCACAGCGCGTCTGGCCGAGCCTGTTGCTCCCGTCAAGCTCAGCCTCTTCTTCGCTTACCACCCCAACCTCCAGGCTGTGACTGCACCCTCCTCCGGGCGCGAACTTTCCCGCACTGCTCCCCACACCAGCTGGCTTGGGGACACCCTCAGAGCTCCCGGTTCTCAGGGCATGCCCCTCCTCCCGGGGCGAATTATCGGAGGCGGTGGCGGCTCCCTCTGGTGACACCTCTGCTGGTGGAGCGATGCCCTGGGGCAGTCCCTCTGGTCTTTTCAGCTCGCTTCCCTCCCCGCCCCGTGAACACGCTCGGGCAAAGGCTTTCTTGGCCTGCTGGCTCTGGGGACGAGCCTGTGCCCTCTGGCTGGACGGAGGGAGGGAGGCCCTGACTTCTCGGCGGGGCCCGCCGGGAACCGAGTCCCTGCAACACGGAGGTAGGGACTTGAGCAACACTAGCAGCCTGCCCCTCCCGGGGAGACACCGCAGCCCGTGGCTGGGAGCTGGGGGCCGGAGGGTGACTCCCGTGTCCTTGGCCACCTGCTCTGGGAGGGGGGAGCTTCCCTCTTGCTGAACTGCTGGGAAGGGAGCAGTAGCTATGGCTCAAGTCAGATTTTAGTAACTTTTCTTGAGTGAATGTTTCTCCATCTGTTGTGTGTCCTCACGACGACGGTTTCCGAGACTTTACAGGAGGGTTTTTGTTGTTGTTTTGAAGTTTTAGCAGTTATGGTATTCTCGGAGGGGGGCGGGGGGAGTAGATGGAGGGGCTTCTGGGGCTGCTGTTCTAGAACTGGGTGTCTGCCCCTTGTTTTTTAAAGGGAAAAGTTTTGACTGAATAAAATCTAAGGACATTTAAGTATTGAAGAATACATGAACAAATCTGAAATGGCAACATTTCAGAAAATTACAAAGTAAGAAACAAATGGTTGTAACTCACAAGTCCTTTCGTCTGTGAATTTAGAACTTTGATAAAAATACTGATAGGTTTAACTGTGATGCCTGTTGTTTGGGTTTTTCAATTTGTTAAAACTAATAATACCAATAAAAGTTTATTGAGGTTACTATTAAGAAGCTACTTTTACAGATTTCTAATAGTATATTGAAATAGTCTTTTCTTTTTTTCCAAATATCCTGCCTGGTTTTGTTAAAATGTTAGTGATGGTTTAAGTAATAGTAAAAAATGCAGTATTTATATCCTTTCATTGTAGGGGACACAATGAAATGGAACTAATGTATCATAATGAAGTTAAACCCATCTATATTAATTCTTTTTAAAGATTATTTATTCATTTTGAGAGAGGGAGAGAGAGAGAGAGACTGTGAGCAGGGGAGGGGCAGAGAAAGAGGGAGAATCTGAAGCAGGCTCCACTCTGTCAGCACAGAGCCCATGCGGGGGTCGAACTCATGAATCTGCGAGATCATGATCTGAGCTGAAATCAAGAGTTGGATGCTTAACCACCTGAGCCATGTAGGTGCCCCAAAACCCATCTATATTTAAAATGCTTTGAGGAGTTATAATTCTATCAAACATCAATAAGAACAAACAAAAATCAAATAGCAACAGTGAAAGTGTTCAACAGAGGTAAATCTAAATTGCTTTTTTTTATGTTTTTTTCCCCAGTTTTACTACGATTGACAAATAAAAATTGCATATATTTAAAGTGTACAACATGATAATTTAGTATACATACACACTGTACGATGATTACCACAATCAGGTTAATTAAGATATCCATCACTTCACTTATTTTTTTTGTGGTGATAACACTTGAGATCTATTCTCTTAAGCAAATGGACAGATGAATGAAGAAAACATGATTATATGTATATATATGTGTGTATATATATATATGATTATATGTGTATATATATAAATCACATTTGTATATATATATATACAAACGTGATTATATGTATATATATGTGTATGTATACACACACACACACACACGCACACACACACACACACAGGGATCTCCCTTGCCTGTAGGCTTGCTTGAGCCTGTGTTTGGTCAGTGCAGACAATATATATTATATACCCTTATATATATATTGGGCTATCACACAGCCATGAGAAAGAAATCCTGCTATTTGCAACAATGTGGATGAAACTGGAGAACATTATACTAAGTGAAATAAGCCAGACACAGACAAGTACCGCATGATGTCACTCACATATGGACTCTAAAAAAAAATCAAACCTACAATAATGTAGAATATAGTTGAGTTTATCAGAGGCTGGTTGAGGGGAAAAGGGGAGATAGTTGATCAAAAGATACAGTCTTTTAATTTAGAAGATGAATCTGGAGACCTACTGTACAGCCTGATTAGAGTTAATAACTATGTATTGTGTACTTGAAATCTAAATTACTTTTGAGGAGACAAAAAACCCCAATGTCTTGCAGTGGGTGTGGATGTTCAGGGGCAGCTGCATTGACCTCTGAATTACACCTGCATGTGAATCTGGGTCCCTATGGAGTAACTGTCCTCTTTTCCTTGAAAGGGGAACTGTTATCATCTGGGTGATTATCTCTAAAGAGAGCAGGTAAACCTCATTCTCAGCACAGTTTCAGTGAGAGAGTTTATGGGCTCCTTTCTCATTTACAGCCTGTGTCGTTCATGGGTAATACTTTCAAGGTTTTTGTTTTTGTTTGTTTTGCCTTTGAGTCCCCACACTTTTCGTTCCTTATCTTCTTGGAAAGCAGGCTTAGGTTTTGTTATTGATGAGTGTTTTCATCCAAGCATCCATTATTTCCCTCTGAAGTTGTTCTACGTTTTCTTCTGAGATGCCTTTAGCAGTAGTTAGTTGGGACTGGAAGGGTTTCAATCCCTCTTTGACTGATCATGTCTGTGCTTAAATTAAGATGAGCCATTATCACCCAGTAACATGACAGTTCGGGGTTTCTTTCTTTTTTTTTTTTTTTTAATTTTTAACGTTTATTTATTTTTGAGACAGAGAGACAGAGCATGAACGGGGGAGGGTCAGAGAGAGAGGGAGACACAGAATCTGAAACAGGCTCCAGGCTCTGAGCTGTCAGCACAGAGCCCGATGCGGGGCTCGAACTCACGGACTGCGAGATCATGACCTGAGCTGAAGTTGACCGCTTAGCCGACTGAGCCACCCAGGCGCCCCTCGGGGTTTCTTTTTGATTGTTTTTTCAAAGGTGTCCTCAAGTGAAGAGGTCAACCCATTCACATTTCTCTTAAGTGTTGCCAAACACAGAGTTTGTACCTTCAGAGGACTGGCCTTTTTAAGAGGTGACCTGCGAGATCCATAGACTTGTATAAATTCATTTTAGTCTTTTCACTGACATAACGATATTCTTTAACCAAGACAGAAGAGCATTCGGCTACCTCTTTATTCCTCCTTAAAGTATGTTGGCTTCTTATCAAAAAGTAAAAAATCATAGCAGCATATACTGAAGGGGAAACCCAAAGAGCTTTGTCTCAAGTAGTCAGATACTACCACCAGAGCCCTGCTCTAGGACCAGAGTGGAAAGATATTTCTGTGGCAGTCCAAAGGCCCTGCATGACTCCAAAGGCACTGAAGCTTGGTTGCTGGCTATTGGTATCCGGTGGACCACAACTATCTGCTTGGAACCCTGTGGACTGTTGTATTTCTTTTTATTTTTTATTTCTTTTTAATTTTTTTGGAGAGTGTGAGCGGGGGAGAGGGGCAGATGGGAGAGAGAGAATCTTAAGCAGGCTCCACGCCCAGTGCGGAGTTCTACATGGGGCTTGGTCCCACAAGCCTGGGGTCATGACCTGAGCTGAAATCAAGAGTTGGACAGTCTACTGACGGAGTCTCCTAGGTGCCCCTGGAGTGTTCTATTTCTAAAACAAACTAGAGCCTGGCAACCTAGGCCAGACTACCGGTAGGGAGGGCAAGTGAGGCCTGGTTGAATAAAACACTACGCCCTAATAAAACAAAGTACACTCTTTGTTCACTGCTGCACACACAGAAAGCGTATTTCTATTGTGCTGATTGCAGCCAGAAGAGACTAGCCCATGAATTTTTGCCTCTCCTGACACTACGTAAAACCTAGAGGATTAAAGTAGCTTCGTGCCATAACCTACATTCTCTGCATGCAGGTGTGTCAGAGCACAATAGTGAGACATGCCCACGTTCTGGGGTGAGCCTCCTTCTGAGTTAGTTTCCTTCTGCAGCCTTGAAGGCAGATCCTACTTATCAAGGTTACAAGGATCTCCCTTCCCTGTAGGCTTGCTTGAGCCTGGGTTTGGTCAGTGCAGACAAGCTGGGTCAGAGAAGTGAAGGGCCTCGCCAGAGGTGCTACTTCACCGATAAGAACTCGGGAGACATCAAGGAAAACTGTTGACGTCTTAACATTTCATGTATTTTCAGCGGAAACTTGCTGTAGTTCAATCCAAGTGCCCTTAGCGAGGTGACTCAATGACCCAGGCTCCTACCATCATGTGGCCCTGCCACCGTCAGCACAGTCATCTTCAGAACCGTGGTTGCCTCTGTGGAGGGAGTACATCATTCTATCAGCTGGATTTGCCATCTTTTGTTTCTTTAAACAAAATCGTACTCTCCTCGTATCTCTCTAGCAGATTCAGGCCCAGAGCCTCTTTTGTCCATACCCAGGACTCTGCCATGAGCAGTTCTCTCCACACAGCCTTTGTTCATAGGAGAAAGAACAATCAGCAGAGACTGATCTGGAAATGCTGCCGCATCAGGGTTTGGTTCACCTAAGAATGTGGAGAATAGAGGCTCTTACCAGGCTTGGAGGTGGGGGCGAAGATGGTCAATGTTTGGTAGAGTGATGACTGTTTCTTTGTTTATAATTTATTTGAAAGAGAAATCACAAATTAAGAGTTTATAACATGTTTCTAAAAGTAAAGAATTCAGCCATGGTACAGAAGATCTTTATTATGGAAAAAATTACTTAAGCAAATCTGTTTTATATGCAGAAAGGGTATTCGCTCTTCTGGGATACAAGTGAAATATAACTTATTTGGTGGTGGTAGGCAGATCATTCTTATTTTTTAAAATGCTTATTTTGAGATAGAGCCTGCATGTACTAGTGGGAGAGGGGCAGAGAAAAAAGGAGAGACAGAATCCCAAGCAGGCTCTGTATTGTCAGTGTAGAACCCAGTGTGGGACTCGATCTCATGAAATGCAAGATCATAACCTGAGCTGAAACCTAGAGTCAGACACTTAACTGACAGAGTCACCCAGGCGTCCTCAGATCATTCTTATCTTAAGCCTCATGAGTACAGAACAATTTAATGATGTCAGGATGAAGCCCCAGACTCAGTGTGTCTTTTGTTTCATCTGATCAAGCCCTTTTGCCTGAGTCAGTAGTATCAGTGCCATCTCCAGAAGCCCAGCTCCATGGGCATGGGGAGTCAAAGACAATACAGTCTGGGTCACGTTTGCCAGAGAGGATGGGGTCACAGTAGACACTCAAAAGCATTTAGCCCTCCTTTCATAGAAGCCTCAATTTTTAAAGGGTTTTTGTTTGTTTTTGATGGACCTAGAATTCCAGGTTGTCCGTTTTCCTTCTTTAAAATTGCAATTCCATTTTCTTCTGGCTTCAATAGTTTTGGTAAAGAAATTAAATCTAATTCTCATAGTTTTCACTGGAAGGAAATGTGGCTTTTCCCCACCCTCTGGCTGCTGTCACAATGTTTCCTTTATCTTTGGTTTTTACCAGTTTGACGATGATGCATTTGAGTTTGATTTTCCTCATATTTAGCCTCAGCTCTGCTGAGCTTCCTTTTGGCAGCTTTCTTCAAACATTGCATATCTAATTCTCTTCTTCTGGAACTCAGTTACACATGTTAAAACTTAAGAGACTGTATATCCCAAATCTCTCTTACCCTCTATTCTGGTGTTTTCTTTCCTTTTCTTTTTAAAAATTTGTTTATTTGTATAAGATGCATTCTGAATAGGTCTTGTTGACGAGTCTTAAAACTGATTTGGTCTTCTGCTGTATCTAGTCTGCAGTTAAATCCATGTAATAAATTATTAATTTCAGATAGATTTTGCAGTTCTAGAATGTCAATTTCTTTTTTTTTAATTTTTTAAATGTTTATTTTTGAGACAGAGAGAGACAGAGCATGAACAGGGGAGGGTTAGAGAGAGGGAGACACAGAATCCGAAGCAGGCTCCAGGCTCTGAGCTGTCAGCACAGAGCCCAAGAACTCACAGACTGTGAGATCATGACCTGAGCTGAAGTAGGATGCTTAACAAACTGAGCCACCCAGGCGCCCCTAGAATGTCAATTTATTTCTTAAAATAAAGCCTAATTCTGTGTTGAAATGCTCCATGTTTTCATTGTTTACCTTTTCCTGTATAATTTTTAAATGATCATTTTGAGGTCTTTTCTGTTAACTCCATTTACTGGATTATCTCTGGGTCTGCTTCTGTTGTCTGTTTTCTCACTTGACTATTGGTCACTTTTCCTTTCTTTTTTAATGTCACCTAATTTTTAATTACATGTTAGACATGGTGTTGATACATTATAGAAGGGCTGGACTATTGTTATCTTCTAAAGAATAGTTTTGTTTTGGAAGAATTTATATTACTAGCAGATTATCTTGTTGGGGTTCTATTTGAATCTTTGTTAGAATGTTCTATTCCAGTTTTGTCTTTAGTCCTAGGATGTAGCCCTTGCTCCTATGCATGGTCTTTATTCACAGGGCATAGTTTTTCTGGTTCCAATTTGATGTTGGGGATGCTCACTAAGGTTTCTGTACTCTGGTTGAGTTGAAACTCCTGGGAAGAGTCTTCCCAGGACTCTTTCCTACTTTGCTTACCATACTTTTGCTTTTACATAATCATTTTCGGATATGGTCAAAGACCTGAGGAGAACTTCTACATAGATTTTGGGGGCTATTTTTCTGTGGTTTCTTCTTCTTCAGTACCCTGCCTCCAAATTTCAGCTATTGCAGCAGGTTCAAACTCTGATCTCTATTTAGTCTGGTCAGTAAGACTGTTGGGTTCCACTTCTCTGAACTACAGTTTAGAAAATGACTCTAAGGGAGAAAGTTGGAGTGAATGTAGGGTTTATCCCATATATTCCTTCTCACAAGCGTTTCAGTCCTGTGCTATTCACCATATATTGCCTGAAATCAATTATTTCATATAGATGGTCTGGCTTTAGTTTATAGAGAGTGGGTTAATGCATTACCAGCTATCCTGTAATGGTTGAAAATAGACACCTTCATTTATTTTTATAAATAAAAAGCAGTATAAATGTTTAAGGTTCTTCCATGCCTTTTCATCGCTTGATAGCTCATTTCCTTTTAGTGCTAAGTAATTCATTGGCTGGATGTACCATAGTTTATTTACCATTCAACTACTAAAGGACATCTTGGTTTCTTTCAATTTTTGGCACTTATGAAACTGCTATTAACATCTGCAGTAGTTTTTGTGTGGACATAAGTTTCAATCCTTCAGGTGAATACCAGGGAGTGTGATTGTATGGTAAGAGTATGTTTAGTTGTGTAAGAAACTGCCAAACTGTCTTACAAAGTGGTGGTACCATTTTTCATTCCATACACTGTTAGGAAATATTCTCTCTGCTTCTATCTTTTGTTAGCGATTATAGAGATTTCCTTAAAATTTTTGTAGAATTCATCAGTCTAATCTGGTCTTAGTGATTTCTCTTTTGGCAACTTATTTATTGATTCCTTTTCTTTAATGGATATAGGCCTATTCGGCTAGTCTATTTCTTCTTATGAATTTTGGCAGAATTGGTCATTGGTCTCTTTCAGAGAATTGGTCTATTTCATATAGGTTATCCAATTTGTGGGTACTGAGTTGTTCATAATATTTTTTTAATTTTTATTTATTTTTTAAATTTTCATCCAAGTTAGCATATAGTGCAAGAGTGATTTCAGGAGTAGATTCCTTAATGCCCCTTACCCGTTTAGCCCATCCCCCCCTCCCACAACCCCTCCAATAACCCTCTGTTTGTTCTCCACATTTAAGAGTCTCTTATGTCTGTCCCCCTCCCTGTTTTTTTTTTTTTTTTGCTTCCCTTCCCTTATGTTCATCTGTTTTGTATCTTAAAGTCCTCATATGAGTGAAGTCATATGATATTTATCTTTCTCTGACTAATTTTGCTTAGCATAATACCCTCTAGTTCCATCCACATAGTTGCAAATGACAAGATTTCATTCTTTTTGATTGCTGAGTAATACTCCATTGTGTGTATGTGTGTGTTATATATGTGTGTGTGTGTGTGTGTGTGTGTGTGTGTGTGTGTGTGTGTGTTCTACAACACACACACCACATCTTCTTTATCCATTCATCCATCAATGGACATTTGGGCTCTTTCCATACTTTGGCTATTGTTGATAGTGCTGCTATAAACATTGGGGTGCATGTGCCCCTTCAAAACAGCATACTTGTATCCCTTGGATAAATCCCTAGTAGTGCAATCCTGGGTTGTAGGGTAGCTCTATTTTAATTTTTTGAGGAACCTCCATACTATTTTCCAGAGTGGCTGCACCAGCTTGCATTACCACCAGCAGTGCAAAACAGATCCTCTTTTTCTACATCCTTGCCAACATCTGTTGTTGCCTGAGTTGTTAATGTTAGCCATTCTGACAGGTGTGAGGTGGTATCTCATTGTGGTTTTGATTTGTATTTCCCTGATGATGAGTGATGTTGAGCATTTTTTCATGTGTCGGTTGGCCATCTGGATGCCTTTCTTGGAGAAGTGTCTATTCATGTCTTTTGCCCATTTCTTCTCTGGATTATTTATTTTTTGGGTGTTGAGTTTGATAACTTCTTTATAGATTTTGGATACTAACCCTTTATCTGATATGTCCTTTGCAAATATCTTCTCCCATTCTGTCGGTTGCCTTTTAGTTTTGCTGATTGTTTCCTTCGCTGTGCAGAAGCTTTTTATTTTGATGAGGTCCCAGTAGTTCATTTTTGCTTTTATTTCCCTTGCTTCCAGAGACATGTTGAGTAAGAAGTTGCTGCAGCCAAGATCAAAGAGGTTTTTGCCTGCTTTCTCCTCGAGGATTTTGATGGCTTCCTGTCTTACATTTAGGTCTTTCATCCATTTTGAGTTTATTTTTGTGTGTGGTATAAGAAAGTGGTCCAGGTTCATTTTTCTGCATGTCGCTGTCCAGTTTTCCCAGCACCACTTGCTGAAGAGACTATCTTTATTCCATTGGATATTCTTTCCTGCTTTGTCAAAGATTAGTTAGCCATACGTTTGTGGGTCCATTTCTGGGTTCTCTATTCTGTTCCATTGATCTGAGTGTCTGTTCTTGTGCCACTGCCATACTGTCTTGATGATTACAGCTTTGTAATACAGCTTGAAGTCTGGGATTGTGGTGCCTCCTGCTTTGGTTTTCTTTTTCAAGACTGCTTTGGGTATTCGGGTGTTTTTCTGGTTGCATACAAATTTCAGGATTGTTTGTTCTAGCTCTATGAAGAATTCTGGTGTTATTTTGATAGTTATTGCATTGAATATGTAGATTGCTTTGGGTAGTATTGACATTTTAACAATATTTGTTCTTCGTATCCAGAAGCATGGAATATTTTTCCATTTTTTGTGTCTTCTTCAATTTATTTCATAAACTTTGTATAGTTTTCAGTGTATAGGCTCTTCACCTCTTTGGTTAGAGTTATTCCTAGATATTTTATGGTTTTTGGTGCAATTGTAAATGGGATTGATTCCTTGATTTCTCTTTCTGTTGCTTCATTGTTGGTGCATAGGAATGCACCGGTTTCTGTGCATTCATTTTATATCCTGCAACTTTGCTGAATTCATGGATCAGTTCTAGCAGTTTTTTGGTGGAATCTTTTGGGTTTTCCATGTAGAGTATCATGTCTTCTGTGAAGAGTGAAACTTTGACCTCCTCTTGGCAAATTTGGATGCCTTTTTATTTCTTTGTGTTGTCTGATTGTTGAGGCTAAGACTTCCAATACTATGTCGAATAACAGTAGCAAGAGTGGACATCACTGTCTTGTCCCTGACCTTAGGGGGAAAGCTCTGTTTTTCCCCATTGAGGATGATATTAGCATTGCGTCTTTCATATATGGCTTTTATGATCTCAAGGTATGATCCTTCTATCCCTACTTTCTTAAGAGTTTGTATCAAGAAAGATGCTGTATTCTGTCAAATGCTTTCTCTGCATTTATTGAGAGGATCATGTGATTCTTGTTCTTTCTTTTATTGATGTGATGAATCACAATGATTGTTTTGCAGATATTGAACCAGCCCTGCACCCCAGTCATAAATCCCACTGGTTGTGGTGAATAATTTTTTAATGTATGGTTGGATCTGGTTGGCTAATATCGTGTTGAGGATTTTTGCATCCATGTTCATCAGGGAAATTGGTGTATAGTTCTCCTTTTTATTGGGGTCTTTGTCTGGTTTTGGAATCAAGGTTATCCTGGCTTCATAGAAAGAGTTTGGAAGTTTTCCTCCATTTCTATTTTTTGGAACAGCTTCGAGAGAATAGGTGTTAATGCTTCCTTAAATGTTTGGTAGAATTCCCCTGGAAAGACATCTGGCCCTGGACTCTTGTTTTTTGGGAGGTTTTTGATTACTAATATGATTTCTTTACTGGTTATGGGTCTGTTCAAATTTTCTATTTCTTTCTGTGTCAGTTTTGGTAGTGTATATGTTTCTAGGAATTTGTCCATATCTTCCAGATTGCCCATTTTATTGGTGTATAATTGCTCATAATACTGTCTTGTTTTTATTTCTGCTGTGTTGGTTGTGATCTCTCCTCTTTCATTCTTGATTTTATTTATCTGGGTTCTTATCTTTTTCTTTTTGATCAGATTGGCTAGTGGCTTATCAATTTTGTTAATTCTTTCAAGGAATCAGCTTCTGGTTTCATTGATCTGACCTTTTTTGTTGTTGTTTCGATAGCATTGATTTCTGCTCTAATCTTTATTATTTCCTGTCTTCTGCTGTTTTTTGGGTTTTATTTGTTCTTTTTCCAGCTCTTTAAGGTATAAGGTTAGGTTGTGTATCTGAGACCTTTCTTCCTTCTTTAGGAAGGCCTGGATTACTATATGCTTACCTCTTATGACTGCTTTTGCTGCATCCCAGAGGTTTTGGGCTGTGGTGTTATCATTTTTATTGGCTTCCATGTACTTTTTAATTTCCTCTTTAACTTCTTGGCTAGCCCATTCATTCTTTAGTAGGATGTTCTTTAGTCTCCAAGTATTTGCTATCTTTCCAAATTTTTTCTTGTGGTTGATTTCAGGTTTCATAGCATTGTGGTCTGAAAATATGCGTAGTATGATCTTGATCTTTTTGTACTTGTTGAGGGCTGATTTGTGTCCCAGTATGTGATCTGTTCTGGATAAAGTTCCATGTGCACTGAAGAAGAATGTATATTCTGCTTTAGGATGAAATGTTCTGAATATATCTGTTAAGTCCATCTGGTCCAGTGTGTCATTCAAAGCCACTGTTTCCTTGTTGATTTTCTGTTTAGATGATCTGTCCATTGCTGTAAGTGGGGTGTTGAAGTCCTCTACTATTATGGTATTATTATCAATGAGTTTCTTTATGTGTGTGATTAATTGATTTATATATTTGGGTGCTGTCACGTTTGGAACATAAATGTTTACAATTGTCAGGTCTTCTTGGTGGATAGACCCCTTAATTATGATATAATGCTGTTCTTCATCTCTTGTTACAGTCTTTATTTTGAAGTCTAGATTGTCTGATATAAGTATGGCTACTCTGGCTTTCTTTTGTCAACTCTTAGCATGAAAGATGGTTCTCTATCCCTACTTTCAATCTGAAGGTGTCTTTAGGTCTAAAGTGGGTCTCTTGTAAACAGCTTATAGATGGATCTTGTTTTCTTATTCATTCTGTTACCCTATGTCTTTTGATGGAGGATTTAGTCCATTGACGTTTAGAGAGAGTACTGAAAGTTATGAGTTTATTGTCATTATGTTTCTTGTAGAGTTAGGGTTTTTGGTGTGGTCTCTGGTCCTTTCTAGTCTTTTTTTTTTTTTTTTTTTTTGTCTTTTCTCCCCTCAGAGAATGCCCCTTAAATATTCTTACAGGGCTGGTTTAGTAGTCACAAACTCTTTAATATTTGTTTAGGAAACTCTTAATCTCTCCTTCTATTTTGAATGACAGCCTTGCTGGATAAAGAATTCTTGGCTGCATATTTTTCTGATTCAGCACATTGAATACATAATGTCATTCCTTTCTGACCTGCCAATTTCTGTGGATAGGTCTGCTGCAAACCGGATCTGTCTTCCCTTGTAGGTTAAGGACTTTTTTCCTTTGCTGCTTTCATGAGTCTCTCCTTGCCTGAGTATTTTGTGAATTTGACTATGATGCGCCTTGTTCATGGTCAGTTTTTTTGAATCTTATGGGAGTCCTCTATGCTTCCTGGATTTTGATGTCAGTGTCTTTCCCCAGGTTAGGAAAGTTTTCTGCTATGATTTGCTCACATAACTCTTCTACCCCTTTTTCTCTCTTCATCTTCTGGGACCCCTATGATTCTGATGTTGTTCCTTTTTAATGAGTCACTCATTTCTCTAATTCTTAAATTGTGCTCTTTTGCCTTAGTCTCCCTTTTTTTCTGCATTATTATTCTCCATAAGTTTGTCCTCTGTATCGCTGATTCGCTGTTTTGCCTTGTCCATCCTTACTGCCATGGCATCTATTCGAGATTGCAGCTCAGCAATAGCGTTTTTTATTTCATCCTGACTAGTTTTTACTTCATCTCTTCAGAGAGGGATTCTAATCTATTTTTGACCCCAGCCAGTATTCTTATTATTGTGATCCTAAATTCTGGTTCAGGCATCTTGCTTGTATGTGTGTTGATTAAGTCCCTGGTTGTTGTTTCTTCCTGCTCTTGCTGTTGGGGTTAATGCCTTTGTTTTGTCATTTTGAAGGGAGAAAAGGAATTGATAAGGTAAAAAAAAATTAAAATAAAAAAAAATTAAAAAGTGCACACACACAAATAAAATAAATGATGCTAGATTCTAAGTGTGTTCTGGTCTGGCTATTGAAAGGAGCTTGATAGATTAGAGAAAAAAGGGAAAGAAAAAAAAGAAAAGTTTGAACATTTCAGAAAATGAATACAATGAAAGAGAATAAAATGAAATGATGAAAGTAAAACAGAATTTGAAAATTTTACAAAAAGGTAAAAAATATAATAGAAAAAATTAAAACAAAATATTTTTAATAAAAATTGAAAATAAAAACTTTCTTTTTGTATTCAAGAAAAAGAAAACAAAAAAGAAAAAAATGGAATAGATGGACCAGTTAGCAGACTGAAATACAATTGAAATTACATCATTTTCCTGTAGAAGTCAAACTGTGAAGCCCTTGATAGTCCACAAACTAAGTAGGCGCAGAGACTTGTGGTGTTCCTGAAGAGCGAGGTTGGCCCAATTGGGCAGGGCTTAGTGTAATGGCTCTGTTCTCCACTAGATGGCGCTGCTTAGCTTACTGGGGTGGATTATTGTGGCACTTGTAAGTGTGTACGTGCATGCGTGGGAGTGGTGAAAATGGCATACCCAGCCACCCAGTCTCCAGTAAAGGAACTCTATTCTCCTCAATCAACAATTGCACACCCATCATTTGTTTCTGGCTTCCATCCACTCCCCGCTTTTACACTGTGACCAAGCTGTCAGGTTGCCAGGGCACTTCCCTCCTGAGTTTTATCTCAGAGGCAGCTGTGTTTCTCGACCCCTCACTTCTGAGGGACTGTGGCTTTGACCCGCTCAGATCCTCTGGGGGGAGTGTCTCACTGAGCAATGGCTGGGTGCTGGCCACACCCACAGAGGACTGTGCTGCTGCCCAAGCCCAGAGACTGTGGCTGGGTGCCAGCCCACCCCCAAAAATGTTCTCGTGATTGTGTAGTAGCAGCATTTCAGGGATTATGGAAAATCACAACATACATCTGGCACCAGGCTTCACCCTTAATGACCTTGTTCTAGCACCAGTGAATGTGGTTTGTTATCTGGGGTCTGCTGGGACCGGGTGGCCATAGAGCCTCTACCAAATGTCCTTCCAGCAGTGGAATCACTTCTCCCTGTGTGGCCCGAGAACCTCCTAGACCCCACTATGCTCCTGGGGATTCACTCTTCCCACCAGAGCACCACCAGGTATCAAGCTGAAGAGTTTCAGACTCTGTGCTCCCCCTGTTTATACAGTCTTAATGGAATTTAAACCCTCTCCTTTCTCTCTTTTTAGTTCAGTCCCTGTGGCTGTTTCCACTTTTCCACTTTCTCTCCAGCTGCTTTTGGGGGGGCTGCTTTTCCCATATTCTCCCCCCATCTCTGTCCTCTCTCTGCAAGCAAAAACAGCTCCCTGCCCTCCGTGGCTTCTCTCTCCCCCATTTCACCTCTCTGCTGTGCATACCTGCTGAGTTCTGTAGTTCAGGTTGTGCAGATTGTTGTGTTAATCCTCAAATAAGTTTTCTAGGTGTGCACGATGGTTTAGTGTTGATCTGGCTGTATTTCATGGATGTGAGATGCAAAAAAAAAAAAACTTCTATGCTCTTCTGCTATCTTGGCTCCCTCCATAATATTCTTGTATTAACCTTTTTTAAAAAAAAATTTTTTTTTTTAACATTTATTTATTTTTGAGACAGAGAGAGACAGAGCATGAACGGGGGAGGGTCAGAGAGAGAGGGAGACACAGAATCTGAAACGGGCTCCAGGCTCTGAGCAGTCAGCACAGAGCCCGATGCGGGGCTCGAACTCACATACCGCGAGATCGTGACCTGAGCCAAAGTCGGACGCCCAACCAACTGAGCCACCCAGGCGCCCCTAACCTTTTAATGTCTATGGGATCAGTCCCTCTTTCATTTCTGATATTAGTAATTTGTGTCTTTTTTCTTAGTTTTTATTGCTAGTGGTTTATAAATTTTATTGACAATAGAATATTATTTAGCATTATAACAAATTGGCTGTTAAGCCATGATAGAATTTATATGCATATTACTAAGTGAAAAAAGCCAATCTTTTTTTTTTTTCTTTTTTTTTTTAAATTTTTTTTTTTCAACGTTTTTTTATTTTTTTTTATTTTTTTTGGGACAGAGAGAGACAGAGCATGAACGGGGGAGGGGCAGAGAGAGAGGGAGACACAGAATCGGAAACAGGCTCCAGGCTCCGAGCCATCAGCCCAGAGCCTGACGCGGGGCTCGAACTCACGGACCGCGAGATCGTGACCCGGCTGAAGTCGGACGCTCAACCGACTGCACCACCCAGGCGCCCCGAAAAAAGCCAATCTTAAAGGCCACATACATACTATATGATTCCAACTATGTGATATTCTTGAAAAGGTTAAACTATAATGACGGGAGTTAGTGGGGAGAGAAGGATGAATATGAAGAGAGAATATTTAGGGCAGTGAAACTATGTATGATACTGTAATGGTGGATATACTTTATTAGACACTTGTTCAAATCCATAGAATATACAACACCCAGAGTAAAACTCTAAGGTAAACTAGGGACTTTGGATGGTAATGATTTATCAGTGTAGGTTGATCAACTGTACCAAATGGTGGACAATGGAGATAATGGGGAGGCTATATATGTGTGGGAGTCAAGAAGTTTATGGGATATCTCTGTACTTTCAGCTCAGTATTGCTGTGAACCTTCTCTAAAAATTCAAAACAAAAATAAAAATAAAACAAAAACATAGTAGCTACTCTTCTAATATCCCAGTGAGCTCTCCTTGAACCTTTGGCTATTGGAATTATTGTTGAGAGTAGACTACCCAGCTTTAGATTTTCCTAGTTTGGGCTTGCTACCATGAGCTAGGTTTGTAGCTTGTAACTTTTACGTATCTCACCTACCAGATCCTCATTCTGCTTACCTTACCCTGTAATGGACACCATTGGTGACCTGTGGCTCTTGTTTTCTCACTATCACATCCATCTTTATTATTTGCCCGACCTATCTGTTTCTCTGTAGTGTCCTCAAGGAATCCCACCAGTGCTCACTGTCTTATGAATGATAAACTTGTGAGATACTCCACTTGCTTTCCCATGAATGAATGGCTGGAGATGTACATTTGTCCACTCTAAAGGAAACTGCACATCTAATCTTTTACATTTTTGCTATACTTTGAGAAGTAAAAGAACTATTATGAACCATAATCTATGCATTTCAGTGTTATTTTGTGACACACTTTTGCTCTGTGTACTTAACATCCTTTAATATATAGTATTTTAATTATTGGAGATGTACAACTTAGCACTTCACTATGTACTATCTTATTCTATAATTATTTTAGTCATGTGTGCTTTATATGTACAATTATACAATAACCTTCCAGTGGGGAGAAATGTCTTTTATATCATTGGTGGTTTCTAGCACACTAAAGACATAACAGAAAATCAAGAAATGATGTTTGCTGATTCATTAAGGTGCCTTGTAGGATGTTAAAGTCATAGTATATGCCATTCCTTCCTTGAGTTTTATGCATAAGTTGTTTTAGGAGAATTCAAAAGTTCATAGATTTTTTTCCATCTTGACAAAAATTATATATAAGTAAGTAATTCTAAATTTTCTGTATTTTCTTTGGATTTCTTTTTAAATCTCTAAAAGATATTCCCACTAAAGAAGAGTTATCTAGAGTTTGTAGTTTAGTATATGAATGTGTAAGGGGAGGGATGGAGATAGAGGGGTGGGGAGGGCTTTCTCATTTTTCTTTCTTTTCCTTTTCTTTTTACTATGTAAGCATATGTTATTTTTCATCCACAGTTTTCAGAGTAGCATAAAGCTAAATTATTTGTCCCTTTGGAACTTCAAATGGAAGCAGGTTGTCCATAATTCCTATTTGGTTGCTCATCCCTATTCCTAGTTAGATGTGGAGCTATTTGCTTAGAGTTTTGGTCACTGGATCCTTCAGCTTGAAGACTCTTTCCTTTGATATCTGCATCCTTCTCAAAACTTGAGGGAGCAGTCTCCCATTTGCTGCTGAGAGGTTTCACATCTTGAGTCTTTGTGGCCTTGATTTGAGAGTGTTTTTTCTTCTTCTTGGGCACCTTGAGAGGTGACAAACTTTCAAATGACCACTGGGACACAGACTGGAGCCACTCTGAAGAGCGTACCGCAAGGTTACTTTGGCTTGTAAAACGGGGATTTCTGGGTTGTGTCCAGGATGTGCTGTATCTCTTTATATTTATGAAAGTAGCTGGCTTTAATCTAGGAATGAAATAAAATACATGAGTTTTTGTCCACACGTACCCTAGGTGTTTGTAGTCCTGAGGTATTTGTGATAGCTTAAGTCATATTTTTAAATTCTTTGGTGAGTTCCTCTTCCCTTAAAACTTTCACCATTATTTCTATGAGAATGATCTATGTCTTCATTTCTGGTCACGATTTTTCAGAAGTACTCCGTTCCTGTACTTCTGAATGCCCAGAGGATATGTTTATTGAGATGCCTGCCCTGACCCAGGCTTCCTGATATAATGGCCACTCTGGGCCTCCGGGCCTTACCTATACATCTAGTTACAATAAATGTTCTCTAAAATTCCACTTTTCTCTAAAAATCGACTTGTTTATCCTATTAGAACGTGCTTGGTATACTGCTATAGGTCTTGGCTTTTTTCTATAGTCAGGAAAAAGATCAGTATGAATCCCAAAGAGGGGAGCTGCATCTATTTCATCTTCCCAGAAGTGAAAACTCTCTCCAATCACATTTTGATCTATATAATCCTTCACAAGAATTTGTATCTTTACTAGGTGGAATGTCAAACATGAGATTTATTCCTCAATGTCTGACTTCTGACCAGTGTTGGACTGGAGGTAAAGTTAAGAGACATAAATCGTCTTGCTAATATACTAGACTCTATTCATTTTGGTTAAGAACAGAACAGACCACTTAAGTTCAAGCCCTATGTTCAGATGTTACATTCTTTAATATGGTAATTCTGCCATAAAATACATTAAGTAGTCTCTCTCTAGTCTAAACCTGGATTGAGATGTAAAGTGGTTTAACCAAGGTGTGATTTTTCTCATTTTTTGTTTATTCTCACTTTACTCAGTAATCACTTACTCTGGGTATGTGTGCTGAGCCAGTCAGGCCAAGTATATATAAAAGAGAAAGGCAGCCATAAAAAAGTTCAAAGAACAAAAAATATTTAATTATTATAAGAATAGTTTTTTAAGACTTTTTTTAATATTTATTTTTGAGAGAGAGAGAAACAGAGCGTGAGGAGGGGAGGGGCAGAGAGAGAGACGGAGACAGAATCTGAAGCAGGCTCCAGGCTCTGCGCTGTCAACACAGAGCCCGATGTGGGGTTCAAACTCACAGACTGTGAGATCATGACCTGGGCTGAAGTTGGTCGCTTAACCGACCGAGCCACCCAGCCGCCCCAATTATAAAAATAATTTAAATATACAGTCAATCCATCTGTTAAGAATGGTCTTGCTTGCTACTTTCGTACTCTTTCTTATATCCATGTATACCTACATTAGAAACTTTTGGGAAGTGTCTGCCCCAGGCACAATTTGTCCTTCTCTGGGGACTGCCTCTTGATCCACAGAGCTAGGCCTTCCATCAGCCATATTTGTAACTGTCTGATCTGTAACCCACTGGTATGGCTGCCAACCACATTGTCTTTCTCTATAATTTAGAATTGGCAATGAAAGATAGCGTGTCTTGTAAGTTAAAGTGTTATAGGATGCAAATTTGTGAGGGTAAGAGGTATGAAAACACTTTTGTAGAGCAAGAAAAGCAGAGACTGACGATGGATAAAGAGCCCTGGTAGCTTTCCATTCCCCAGTGTCAGTCCTTTTCTGAGACCTGGCTGAATCCTCTCTCCTCTTTATTTCCATAAATAGTCTTGGATTTTCTCAGAACTCTTCCCGCTTACCCTACCTTATGCTTTTTGATTAATCTAGCTTAAACTGGTTTCTGTTATTTGCAACCAAAGAGTTCTTAATTAATATAACCTACTATATATCTACTCTTCTAGATTCAGGGTAATCCACACTAAGTAAATTTATGGGTTTGAAGGATGTAAGAAATCTCTCATGAAAATAATGATTAAAAAATCAAGCTATGTCTTAGTTGTCACCTTTGCCTAGGTCCATTGTATTTTGTTATTAGTTTCCTGATTTTTGAGTCTGCTGATATTATATGTGACGGATCCCTTGTTTGCCTAGGCCTAGGCTATCTGTTTCTTGCATATTAACTGATCCATTAGATAGAATTTCTGTTAGGCACTGCCTTCAGTGATAGCTATCCCATCTGACTAAAAACTGTTACCAGTTGCCTATTTTTTATAATTTTTTGACTTTGCTGATTATATAATAAAGAATAGGCATTAATCAAAATTTAAGAAAAAAAAGCATAAAGAGTAGTATCATCCTCTGCCAATATTTTATCCAGAGATGATTATTGTTGGGACTATGTGCTACCAGAGATTTTTCTAGGTATCCTTGTGTTTGAGTGTGTATAATATGCACACATTAAATGTATTTGCATAGTGTACAAATGCAACCATACCAAAGCTGTTCTGTAGCTCTTATTCACTTATGAATCATGAACATTATCCCCTGTTAATTAATATGTACTTATAATATTTAATAGTCACATAACATTTAATTTTATGGATATACTATAATTTATTTCAGCAATCTTCTGTTGAGCATTCAGAAAGCTCTTACCTAGGTTTTTTTTTCCTTTTAGAAATTAGGTTTAATTTCTAAAAGTGGAATTTTTTAGTCAAAATGAATGTATGACATTGAGGATTTTTCATTTATATTGTTGGACTGCCTTCCCAAGCCTCTGTATCAGTTCATATTCCAATCACCAGTGAGTGAATTCTTCCACTTGGAGGCAAAAATGAACAGTATTTCATGATTGTTTTAATTTGCACTCCTTTAAGTGAAATTAAACACTGTAAATGTTCGTTGGCCATTTTTTTCCTTTTGTGAATTTATGGTTCATAGGCTTTGCTCATTTTCCTATCGAAATACTCACATTTTGTCACTGATGTGTAGGTGATCTGTGAATATTAAGTATATTGATCTTCTGTTTTTCGTTTGTATTTTAAAAACTTTTTAAAAATATTTTTTATTTATTTTTGAGAGACAGAGAGCACGAGTGGGGGAGGGGCAAAGAGAGGGAGACAGAATCTGAAGCAGGCTCCAGGCTCCGAGCTGTCAGCACAGAGCCCAACGCGGGGCTTGAACTCACGAACTGCGAGAGCAGTCAGACGCCCAATCGACTGAGCCACCCAGGTGCCCTATCATTTATATTTTAAAGAGAAATATCAAAGCACAGTGATGATAGACTCTGAAAGCAGAATGTCTAACTGGCGTAGCAGTTCTGCTACCTGTTGGCTGTGTGACCTTGGACAAATTACTTAACCTCGTTGTAGCCCAATTTCCTTACGTGTAGAATGTAAAATATGTGCATGTGTGTATATAAACATAGAATCGTGTGTGGCACATAGAAAGTACTTCAGCCAGGCGCCCTAATCTGGTCTTATCCTTTGTGCTTTCTTCTGAATATCCATAAACTGAAGTAACTCAAGTTAATTTTTTCTAATTCTGGTTGCTCCCTAGGATTATAGGGCTTAAACACATTGGAGAAATCTGAAGTCAGGCTACGGTCACACTTTATTCATGCATGCTTTACTCATAGATTCAAACTAATGAGTAATGTCATGCAAATAGACAATCAAATAAGTCCGGATAACCTACTCCCTTCACATAGCCAATGTTTTTTGATGGCTTTGGGCTTTTGTTCCTTTGTCAAATGTGATATAGCTGCCATTTTTAAGAGGGTATGTTTGTTTCTTAACAATTCTTAATGAATTAATAAGCATTCCTTCTTTACCAAAAATGTATTAAATAGCTGAGAATGACAAAATTGTATTGACTTACTGATGTTGAATTTGGAAGTTGGTTCTTGGATTGAGTATCTGTTTTATCTGGGGGTTTTGCACAATTTTAGTGCTTTCCATGATAGGGAGCAAATACTGCAGTATTTCTTGAGTTTGAGCTATTCTTTTATCCCTGTAGATTCTTTTCTCATCATCTGTCCAATTTATGCCAGTCGTCTTGCTTTGGAAAGAAGTACATTCTTTCATTTTTCTTTTCAAGTTGTGATGCAGATCTGTGGAGCAACCACAAAAATATGTATAAATACGTGAACTGAATTGACTCAACAATTATTTATTGAACATTATGTGCCAAGATCTACCTAAAGATTCTTATCCATTTGGACCTCATACTTTAATTACAGGGTCAGAAAATAAGCAAATCAAAAGTAAAATATACGTCAGGGGATAAAACTTATGAGGTAAAATAAAGCTGGGGAGGGGAATAAAGAATTCTTAGGGGAGAGATTTTTATTTTTTTTTAAAGGCGTTCAGGGAAGGCCTCCCTGTGAAGCTGACATGTCAAAGGAGTTAGGGAGTGAGTCAGGCAGATACCAGAGGGAAGAGCATTCTAGGCAAGAGGAAGAGTAAGTGTGAAGGCCCTGAGCTAGGTGCATGGTTGTGCGTTGAAGGATCACCAAGATGGCACAAGTGGCTACAGCAGATTGAATCAAGAAGAAAGAGATAAGATAGCAGCTCAGATAGGTAATTTGGACTCTGTTCACATGAGGCCTCACAGGCCATGGTAAAGACTTTGATTTTACTAAGTATGAAATGGGGAAGCACTGAAAGATTTTGAGGAGTGTCACGATCTAAGATTTGTTTTAACAGGATCCTGCTGTTATATAGTCCTATACAGGAAAACCTTGGATTGCGAGTAACTTGTTCTGTGAGTGTCCGCAAGACGAGCGAACATTTCTAATAAAATTTTAACTTGATAAACGAGCGGTATCTTGCAATATGAGTGGTAGGTGATGCCGAATGTCGTATGATCACAACTGAGCCAATTGAAATTTGCTTGAATTTTCTTGAAATTTGCTTTGAGAAATGAGTGCTTTGGATTACAACCATGTTTCCAAAACGAATTATGCTCCAATACCAAGGTTTTACTGTATTTTGAGATTTTTCTAATGAATTAATGTGGGATGAGAGAAGAGAGGAACCAGTGGTGACTCCAAAGCTTCTCATCTTGGGAAACAGAAGGATGGAGATATGGGAAAAACCATGGGAAGAGTATGTTAGAAATCCCTTCTTTATTACATGATATGAAGGAATTGTTTATTTTAATTATGATAATTAGTATAATGTTTTAAAAAAGTGTTTATCTCCCCTCTCAATTACTAAGACTACCACCAAAGAAAACCCAGAAAGTAAGTGTTGGTAAGGATGTGAAGAAATTAGAACCCTGGAGCACTATTGGTGGGAATGTAAAATGGTGCAGTCACTATGAAAACCAGTATGGTGGTTCCTCAAAAATTGAAAATAGACTTACTATATGATCCAGCAATTCTACACCGGGGTATATGCCCCAAAGAGTTGAAAGCAGGTTTCAAAGAGTTACTTGTAGAACCATGTTCATAGAAGGAGTATTAGTCACAGTAGCCAAAAAGGTGGAAGCAATCCAAGTGCCCACTGATGGATGAATGGATAAATAACATGCTATGTACCTACAATGTAGTATCATTCAGCCTTAACAAGGAAGGAAATTCTGACACCTGCTATAACATGGATGTAACTTGAGGACATTATGCTAAGTGAAACAAATGCTAAGTATTTGTCTTCCAAATACTTGATTACACTTAATATAAGGTACCTAGAATAGTCAGAGTCAAAAAGACTCAAAGTAGATACTTGCCAGGAGCTGAGAGGAAGGAGAAACGGGGAGTTGCTTAATGGGTATAGAGTTTCAGTTTTGCAAGATGAAAACAATTTTGGAGATTGTGTGCACAACCATGTGAATATACTTAGCAAAACTGAACTTTACGCTTCATAATGGTTAAGATGGTACATTTTATTTCATGTACATTTCAACACAATTCTTGAAAATTCAGTGTACTCAGGAAGAGAGATAAGGGATAAAAGGAAACCACGAATAAAGCCTGAAGAAGACTAGTAGACATTTTAAAGGACATGGCAGGATTACTTAGGATGCTTAAGGTGGTATGTAGACCACAGAAGAAAAAGGAGAATACACTTAGAATAAAAGCAAGAAATAGGTTATGCTTTGTTAAAAAATAAAAAGTTTATCTAGTTAGAGACCTACATTGAACTATTTATGGGCAAAATGACATGATTTGCTGAACTTGCTCTAAATGCTTTAGATACTTTAAATGCTCTAAATAGCACACACAAAAAAAGTAGTGGGAATATAGATGAAAGAATAGCAGGATGCCGATAACTACTAAGGGTGGGTCATGGGCACCGGTAGATTCATTATTATATTCTACTTTTGTTTATGTTTGAATTTTTCACAATTTGGCTTTTTAAAAATGGAAGCGTCCATTATTAAAAGTGAATGTTGCAGGGCACCTGGGTGGCTCAGTTGGTTAAGTGTCCGACTTCAGCTCAGATCATGATCTCACTGTTCAGAGCAGGACAGAGCCTGCTTCAGATCCTCTGTTTCCCTCTCTCTGCCCCTCCCCTGCTTGCACTTTCTCTCTCTCAAAAATAAACATTTAAAAAAATTTAAAAGTGAATGCTTCTATATTTTGAGAAAGTGAGAAAGAGGGTAGTCATTAGAATTATGTCCCTGAGGAAATTGATGGGTACAATTTCTAGGGCACAACTGCTACCTGGGAGAGAAACATTTGGACTTCATTTTTAAAAATTTCAATATCCCCCAAAAGAGAGAGTAGTATAAGAAACCCTCTTAAATCCATCACTCAGCTTCAATAACTGGATTTCCTTTTGCTGTTAGGATTGACCAGTATTTAGAGTCCAGCAATAGCACTAGATGAAATGTTTATAGGCAGCTAATAATATGAATCTGTGCAGGGAAATCATGTTCTGAGGAAACAGAAATGATGCCTGAAATACCATGACTCACTTCTGGGTGTTGGTGGTCCAGCTAAATAGAAGACTGGATACTGTTTGTTTACCAAATTCAAAGAAATAATTTGGATATAAACCTGTCTGCCAGGATTTATTATGAATTTACTCCTCCCCTACTCTTCTCAGTCAGCTGAATCTCTGTATTTGTACCATAGCTCATCAGTAAATATGAACTCTTCCAGAACTGAAGAAGTCTGCCTAGATCTCTCACTATTCTCTGACAGAATTCATCTCATTTCCCACTTGGTAAGTTCAGTAAGGGGAAAGGACAGAATTCCTTCTGTAATAAACAGATAATGAAGCTAGGAATTTAGAGGAAAATGTACAGCTCTAAATGTATATATTGTAAAGAAAGGGGCAACAGAAAAGAATTAAAGACAAGTCCCTCTGAAATGACTTCAGTAAAAAAAAATTATAGAGTTTTTATTCGTATGTCATCAAGATTTATGAGGACATATGCCTGTAAGATAATGTAATCAGTAAGTGATGAGACTCTCAGCTCAGCTCAGGAAAGGCTGAATGAGGCTGAAAAACATAATTTTTAGTAGCTGTGGAGGGGGGGCACTGAAAAAAAACCTCCCTTTTTCAACAAAATTCCATGAAGACTACCTGTCTCCACTCTCTCTCCTATTTTAAAATATACTTTAATTAGATTTGTGCTTCTGTCATTCTACTGGAATTTCTCTGATCAAGATCCTGAATAATACTTCCATGTTGTAAAACCCAAAAGTAAATCCACTTCATTTATCAGAAGCATCAGACTGAGTTGATTATTGCCTCCTCTTTGATACACTTTCTTACTTAGCTTCCAGCACAACACATCCTCTTGGTTTTCCTCCTAGCCCACAAGGTGCTCCTTATGCTTCTTTTGTTGGTTCTTTTCTTTTTCTGATCAGTACTGGAATTCTTAAGGATTTGCTCCTTAACCCTCTTCTATTATCTGTACTCATTTAGAAGTCTTGTCTAGGTTCACACCCTAAAGTACTATCTTTATCTGAAAATTCCCAAATGTACATCTAGCCCAGACCTCTTCCCTGAACTCGACTCCTATCCAACTGCTTAGTTAGTACCTGTATTTCAGTGTCTGAAAGGCATTTCAAAACCAAGTCTAAACTGAATTGCTGCTCTGCCCTCAGTCTTTGCCATCTCAGCAGAGGATAACTCTACCCAGCTTGTTGCCCTGGAAACTAAAACCCTGGTAGTTCAACAGTTGTAAACAACTGTGAAACCCATCACCACAATCAAGACCTAGAAAATAACCCTAAAAGATTCCTTGTGTTCCTTTCCAGTCCATTCTTGCCTTCATTTCCTTCTCTATCCCTTCTTCCTCCAGGAAACCCTTATCTGTTTTTGTTTTTGTTTTTTTTTTTTGTCTCTGTGAGTTACTTTGCATTTCATATACATGAGATTTCATATAGCATTTACTTTTCTGTATCTGTCTTCTTGTACTTAACACAATGATTCTGAGATTCATTCATGTCATGTGTATCAGTTCATTACTTTTTTATTCTATAGTATGGAAAGGACACCAATAACAAGGGGGTATTGGGAATAAGGCAATTAGGTTTTTTTTCAAAGCTATATTAAACTGAAATAATTTTTTTCTGTAATAGACTCATATAGAAATTAAGCAAATATTTTTCAGAATCAGGAATAAAATGGCTATTAATCCTCTCTGTTTATAAAAGCAGTTCTCATAATCCAAACTTCATAGGATTTATTAATGATACAGTGAAAACAACCTTGGTATTTATTAAAATCTGAAACAATAAGAAAAAACCCAAAACACCTCCTCTTGGGATCCTTGTCTTCTCAGTCCAACTGGGAATTTGTGTGCTCATAGGACACTTGAAGGATGTCACTTTGAAACAGTTTCCATACAAATCAGTGCTCTTGGGCTGAATTATTTCCTGGATTGACTTCTCACCAGTTTCTACCAATTGTCTTTGTTGGTCTTTGCTGAGCCTGTGAATCTTATTTTGGGAGCTGAAAGAAATTGGTACTCAGATTTCAATGTCAACCACGAGCTATCTAATCAAGAGTAATGTAATGTATATTACACCTCAGAGTATGTAAAGGATTCTTACAGCTATTACCTGACTTGGAGATCTTACCAGTCCTATGATATAGGCAGGATGGCCAATGTTATCCCTATCTTATATCAGAGAGGGAGTATTAGAGAATCAGGATGGTTAAACTATTTTCTTAAGATCATGTAGCTAATAAGAGGGAGGGGCAGGTCTAGAATTCACATCCTGTAACTCGAACACTTTACTTTCTCCTATTTTGATATATCATTTGATTGCTTTCCATAGATATGATAACTAATATATTTTTAAAAATTGTTTTAGTTTGATCAATTCTAGATCCAAGTACAGGTATGCCTAAAGATGGTATCTTACCTAATTTTATAAGTTTTTGGGGCAGGAGAGCCTACATATTTCTACAGAACCCATTATGCTAAGTAGAAACCAAGTTCTTAGAAGAGTTGAGGAAGGAAGAAAGTACAGACCATGTTTCCTCTGTTGGATAAATTCAGTCGATCCTCAGATACTTACTCTTCCACTGCTTAGATGGTTGTTCATGTCACTGTTTCTAACTTGCCAAGGGGAATGGTGATATAAGTATTCCTGGCTTAGACAAAACTGCACAGTTTATCTGTTATCCCTGAATTCACTATCTATTCTTTTTCCAGTTTTTTGGTGCTAGTATTATATGTGTTTTAGGTACGAGTATCAAAAAATAGGTGGCCAGTGCTCCAACTGCTATTACAGATAGTAACACATTTGATAGTCATCCATTGTAAACTGTTAAATAATTACCTTATGCCAGAAATGTTTCTTTTCAAAAAGAGAAACTCAGATAATGCAATGATAAATGCAGAGAAATAAATGTCTAATTGTAGATTTTAAGGCATCCAATGGGGACAGTTTGGGAATACTGAAATCTCACAACGCTTCAAAATGCATCATGTAAACACTGCTACGTACAACACTGGCCTAGTCACAGATACTATGGAGAATATAAGGAGACTTCAATTAGCAATTGTTATAAAAAAGTTACTTTTACCTGTTGCTTTAACTCAAAATCAAAATCACATAAGCCAGAGGGAAAGGAGGAATGTAGTCAGGTGGAAGAAATCAAGTATAGTTCTCCTACCTCACATATCTTTTTAGAAGCCAAGAAGTAGCTCGTGCGGGTATTTTCACTAAAAAAGAGAGTATACCATAAAATTTCTAAATGGAGATTTAAAAAAAATTTTTTTTTTAACATTTATTCATCTTTGAGAGACAGAGAGAGACAGAGCGTGAGTGGGGGACGTGCAGAGAGAGAGGGAGACATAGAATCTGAAGCAGGCTCCAGGCTCTGAGCTGTCAGCGCAGAGCCCGACGCGGAACTTGAATTCACGGATTGCGAGATCGTGACCTGAGCCGAAGTCAGATGCTTCACCAACCGAGCCACCCAGGGGCCCCATAAATGGAGATTTTTTTAGAGATTAACAAAACTTGTTTTTACTTCTTGACAATTACCTCATTCATACATTTAATGGCTAGCTTAAATGAGCTTATTTTCAATTAATCTGCCATTGTTTCATCCAGACATGAAGTATACCTGTACATATTTCCCCTAGAAGCCTTTAAACTCTTTCAAGAGAACAGTAGACAGTAGAAATACCTATCCAATAATTGTCAAACAATTCAGAATTGAATATATATGTTTATATTTATATTTATATAAACATCTATGAAGGATGTTTGTCTACATGTATAGTAGACAGCCAACCTAGGACACAGCCATCCCAGACCCTCCCCCCCCCCCCCAAAATAGTATGTAATAGGTAGCTATACATCACATATATTATGATTTTCACAGTAAAATATAAAATAGGTATTTAAAATTAATATAACAGTCTATATTTCCTTTTCTGATATATAAACACTATGAAGCAAAAACAATTGGAGCAGTTAACAGTGGCAATTAGTAATTTATAGAAGAAATTAAACAAATAGTATGTGTGATAATAATATATTAATATCTTTGTTTCTGATACAGATTTTAGCTCCTTGTTGGATATTTAAATTTTATAAGCCATATTATTGTCTATTCTTAAGACACATAAATATTGACTTTTAAAAGTTGAAGGTAAATATAATGAGGCTAATAGATATTTCCTATATTTAATAAAAATTAACAATGATATGGTTATGTCCCATGATAAAATAGAGTATTTTTGCATTTTGTATTTCCTTTTCTGATAATACTCTCTGACCTCCCTGCAGCCTTTAGGACATCCCTCTTTTCTTCTGTGTAGTGGTAACACTGAACACATTCAAAGTCAAGTTCTCTCTCACTTGCAGGTCTCTTATCAAGCCCACTTTACACTGGTCCCTGGTGGCAGTCCAGTGCAATGACATCAAATTAGATAATCCCGTCAACAGAGGAGTTTGAACATGGAATACGATTTTACTTACTAGCAACAGCAGGTTTTTCAACCTGTAAAGAATTAGTTTCCAGCCCTTCAAAAATGTCCATCCACTTATTATCTAGTAGACTAGCTTTTTGGCATTCAGGCCGTTTGCATCTTTAAATTCATCATGTAGGTTCTGCATGTCTGGATTGTTCATTGTTGTTAGACACTGAAGCACACTGGATGTCACCATAAGTTAAACTTGGGGAAAATGTGTACTGTTTTTTTTTTTTTTAATTTTACTTAAACATTTTTTAAAATTTTATTTAAATTCAAGTTAGTTAACATATAGTGTAATAATGATTTCAGGAGTAGAATTTAGTATTCATCACTTACATATAACACCCAGTGCTCATCCCAACAAGTGCCCTCAAATGCCCATCACCCATTTAGTCTATCCCTCCACTCCTCTCCCCATCAGCAACCCTCACTTTATTCTCTGTATTTGAGTCTCTTATGGTTTGCCTCCCTCTCTGTTTTTATTTTTCCTTCCCTTCCCCTATGTTCATCTGTTTTATTACATTTCCACGAGTAAAATCATATACTTATCTTTCTCTGACTTACTTTGCTTAGCATAATACCCTCTAGTTCCATCCATGTTGTTGCAAATGGCAAGATTTCATTCTTTTTGATCGCTGAGTAATATTCCATTGTAAGTATATTCCACATCTTCTTTATCCATTCATCAGTTGATGGACATTTGGACTCTTTTCATAATTTAACTATTGTTGATAGTGCTGCTACAAACATTAGGGTGCATGTGCCCCTTTGAATCAGAACTTTTGTATCCTTGTATACCTGGTAGTGCAATTGCTGGGTCGTAGGGTAGTTCTATTTTTAATTTTTTGAGGAACCTCCATACTGTTTTCCAGAGTGGCTGCACCAGTTTGTATTCCAACCAGCAGGGCAAAAGTGTTCCCCTTTCTCTGCATCCTCACCAACATCTGTTGATTCCTGAGTTACTAATTTTAGCCATTCTGATAGGTGTGAGGTGGTATCTCATTGTGGTTTTGATTTGTATTTCCCTGATGATGAGTGATGTTGAGCATCTTTTCATGTGTCTGTTAGCCATCTGGATGTCTTCTTTGGAAAAGTGTTCATGTCTTTTGCCCATTTCTTCACTGGATTATTAGTTTTTTGGGTGTTGAATTTGATATTTATTTTGGGGCGGGGGCAGAAACTAGGGGAGGGGCAGAGAGAGGTGGAGAGAGAGAATCCCAAGCAGGCTCCGTGCTCTCAGTGCAGAGTCTGACTTGGGGCTTGATTCCATGAACCATGAGATCATGACCTGAGCCCAAATCAAGATTGAATGTCTAACTGAGTGAGCCACCCAGGCACCTGCAGGGAAAATGTTTTTATTTTTATTTAAAAAAAATTTTTTTTAATGTTTATTTATTTTTGAGACAGAGAGAGACAGAGCATGAACGGGGGAGGGGCAGAGAGAGAGGGAGACACAGAATCAGAAGCAGGCTCCAGGCTCTGAGCCATCAGCCCAGAGCCCGACGCGGGGCTCAAACTCATGGACCGCGAGATCGTGACCCGGGCTGAAGTCGGCGCTTAACTGACTGAGCCACCCAGGCACCCCGTAAATGTTTTTAAAGCACAGGGGTAATCTGAACTTAAACTGAAGGTGGATTTCAAATAAATTAGTTTTCATGGCTGTTTCATTTGGCTGCCCCTTCTGGTGACACCTTTGAGTTTTGAGTCAGTCTTCTTTCCCCCCAAATGTCATTTTCCCCCCCACTGTTTGAGTTTTTGTCACAATCTACACACAATACCAAATAGCTCAGGTGTAGTGAATCCTTTTCTACAGTCCTTGGTACTTCTATAAAGATCATCAAACAGTTTGAGAGAAAACAGAATGTAAATTATTTTACTGTAGTGCTTTCCTATATTCTCACATTCAAACTACTTCCAAATTAGAGGACATTCTTCTCCCACATGTCAAAAATGTGGTTTATTGGCAGACCAGCGTTTTGATATTTGACAACCATGATAGACATCTTGTAGGCACAGGTACAAGGAGGCTATCTTCTTGCATTCTATAAAGTTAAAAAATCTCGTTAAGTGTTTCTGAAAGTTTTGAGGAAATTAAAAAGTGACCCAAAACTTTCATTATGAAAGACTCAATATCACAGGATAGAAAATCACACTATTTTTTAGTATAAGGTGTGCAAGATATTTTAGAAGGTAAGATCTTTTCATTTTCTTTAGTAAAAGTTTATAGATGGAATGAAAGTTGCCAAATTTTACCTTTTAACTGCTAAGCATGCAGATGAATGATCAAAGTATAGTTTATATTTTGACAACACATTAACAATACAAATATTTATGTTTTCTGTGCTCCTGTTCTTTTTCCTCTCCTCCTGGTATTCCAATTATGTGTACTTTACATCTTTTAAAATTGTCCCACTGACCTTTGATATTCTTTGTTTTCCCCTTCCATGTTCCTCTTAGCATTTCAGTTTGGGGAGTTGGTCTTACCTATCTTCAAGCTCACTGATTCTTTCCTTGACCACTTCCAGTCCACTACTGATGAGGCCATCAAAGGCATTTTTCATTTTTGTTAGTGTTTTTGGTTTTTAGCATTTCATTTAGATTCTTCCTTAAATGCTTCCAGATCTTTGCTTATATTGCCCATCTATTCTTACATATTGGTTACTTTTCCCATTAGAGCTCTTAACGTTAATCATAGTTGTCTTTTTAAAAATTGTATTTAAGTCCAGTATAATTAACCTACAGTGTTATATTAGTATCATGTGTACAATAGTAATTCAACAATTCTATACATTACTAAGTGCTCCTCATAAGTGTAATCTTAATCCCTTTTACTTATATCGCCCATCCCCCCTCCATTCTATAACCATCAGTTCTTTATATTTAAGAATCTGTTTTTTTTAAAATCTTTTCTTTGTTCATTTGTTTCTTAGGTTGAACATATTAGTGAAATCATATAGTATTTGTCTTTCTCTGACTTATTTCACTTATACTCTCCATCTCCATCCATGTTGTTGCAAATGGCAAGATTTGCCACACACACACACACACACACACACACACACACACACACACACACACCATATCTTCTTTATCCATTCATCTGTTGATGGATGTTTGGGTTGCTTCCATATCTTGCCAATTAAAAATAATGCTTCAATAAACATAGGGGTGCTGCACAGATCTTTTTGAATTACTGTTTTCATATTCTTTGGGTAAATACCCAGTAGTGGAATTACTGGAGCATATGGTAATTCTGGTTTTCATTTTTGAATCTCCATACTGTTTTCCACAGTGGCTGCACTGGTTTGCATTCCCACCAGCAGTGCACAAGGGTTCCCCTTTCTCCACATCCTTGCCAATACCTGTTGTTTCTCATATTGTTGATTTTAGCCATTCTGACATATGACGGGATAGCTCACTGTGGTTTTGACTTGCATTTTCCTGATGATGAGTGATATTGAGCATCTTTTCATGTGTCTGTTGGCCATCTATATGTCTTTGTTGGAGAAATGTCTGTTCATGTCTTCTACCCATTTTTTAATTGAATATTTGTTTTGTGGGTTGAGTTGTATCAGTTCTTTATACTTTATATATTTTGGATACTAACCTCTTATTGGATATGCCACTTGCAAATACCTTCTCCCATTCAGAAGGTTATCTTTTAGTTTTGTGGATTGTTTCCTTTGCTGTGCAAAAGCTTTTTATTTTGATGTCTTAATAGTTTATTTTTGCTTTTGTTTCCCTTGCCTCGGGAGACATATCTAGAAAAATGTTGCCATGGCCAATGTCTTTCTTGGTGTAGACTTTCATAATGTAGACTTTTTATGGTTTCAGTTCTCACATTGAAGTCTATGTTTTCTTAGTGTAGACTTTTTATGGTTTCGGTTCTCACATGTTTTCTTAGTGTAGACTTTTTATGCTCTCTTAGTTTAGAATTTTTATGGTTTCAGTTTTCACGTTTAAGTCCTTAATCCATTTAGAGTTTATTTTTCTGTATGGTGTAAGAAAGTGGTACGGTTTCATTCTTTTGCATGCAGCTATCCAGTTTTCCCAGAACCATTGGTTGAAGAGACTGCCTTTTTCTCATTGCATATTCTTACCTCCTTTGTTGAAGATAAATTGCCCAAATATTTGAGGGTTTATTTCAGCCTTCTCTATTCTGTTCTATTGATTTATGTGTTTATTCTTGTGCCAGTCATACTGTTTTATTACTATAGCCTTGTAGTATATCTTGAAATCTGGAATTGTGATACCTTTACTTTTGTTCTTCTTTTTCAAGATTGCTTTGGCTTTTCAGGGTCTTTTGTGGTTCCACACAAATTTTGGTGTTACTTGCTCTAGTTCTATAAAAAAATGCTGTTAGTATTTTGATAGGGATTGTATTAAGTCTGTGGATTGCTTTGGGTAGTATAGACATTTTAACCATATTTGTTCTCCCAGTCCATGATCATGGAATATCTTTCCATTTGTGTCATCTTCAGTTTTTTTCATCAGTGTTTTATAGTTTTCAGAGTACAGGTCTTTCACCTCAATTATGTTTATTCCTAGATATTTTATTATTTTTGGTGAAATTGTAAATGGGATTGTTTTAATTTCTGTTGCTTCATTATTAGTGTGTAGAAAGGCAACAAATTTCTGTGTATTGATTTTGTATCCTGTGGCCTTATTGAATTCATTAATCAGTTTTAGTAGTTCTTTTGTGGAGTCTTGAGGGTTTTCTATGTATAGTAATATGTCATCTGCAAATGATGAAAGCCTACTTCTTCCTTATAAATTTGGATGCTTTTATTTCTTTTTGTTGTCTGACTGTTGTGGCTAGGACTGCCAGTACTATGTTGAATAAAAGTGGTGAAGTGGATGTCCTTGTCTTGTTCCTGACCTTAGGGGAAAAGCTCTCAGTTTTTAAACATTGAGTATGATGTTAGCTGTGGGTTTTTAAATATATGACCTTTATTATGTTGAAGTATGTTCCCTCTAAACCTACTTTGTTGAGGTCTTTTATCATGAATGGATGTTGTGCTTTGTCAAATGATATTTCTGCATCTATTGAAATGATCATATAGTTTTTATCCTTTCTCTTATTTATGTATCACATTGATTAATCTGTGAAAACTGAACCACCCTTGCATTCCAGGAATAAATCTCACTTGACTGTGGTGAATGATTTTTTAAATGTATTGTTGGATTTGGCTTGCCAGTATTTTATCGAGGATTTCTGCATGTGTGTTTATTAGACATATTGGCCTGTAATTCTCTTCTTTTGTAGTGCATTTACTTGGTTTTGGTATCAGTTTAACACTGTCTGCATAGAACGCATTTGGAAGCTTTCCTTCCTTTCTATTTTTTTTTTTTTTTTTTTTTTTTTGGAATAGTTTGAGATGAGTCAGTACTAACTCTTCTTTAAATGTTTGGTAGAATTTACCTGTGAAACCATCTGGTCCTGGAATTTGTTGGGAGTCTTTTGATTACTGATTCAATTTCACTGCTTATAATCAATCTGTTCAAATTTTCTATTTCTTCCCGATTCAGTTTTGGGAAGTTATAGCTTTCTAGGAATTGATGTATCTCTTCTAGGTTGTTCAATTGGTGGGCATATAATTTTTCATTATATTGTCTTATAATGCTTTGTATTTCTGAAGTATAAGTTGTTATTTCTCCTCTTTCATTTCTGATTTTGTTTGAGTCCTCTCTCTCTCTTTTGATGAAAATACTGGCTAAAGTATTCTCAATTTTGTTGATCTCAAAGAACCAGCTCCTGGTTACACTGATCTATTCTGTTATGTTAGATTCTATTTCTTCTCTAATGTTTATTATTAATCTTTCCTTCTACTGGTTTTGGGTTTGGTTTTGTTATTCTTTCTAGTTCCTTTAGATGTAAGGTTAGATTATTTATGTGAGATTTTTCTTGCTTCTTGAGGTAGGCCTATATTGCTATAAACTTCTCTCTTACAACAGTTTTTGCTGAATCCCAAAAATTTTGGAAAATTCTGTTTTCATATTCATTTATCTCCATATAATTAGAATTTTTTATTTTTATTTTTATTTTTTTTATTTTAGAGAGGGAGAGTGAGTGAGCAGGCTGGGAGAGGGGCAGAGGCAGAGAGAAGAGAATCCCAAGTAGGCTTCCTGCTCAGCATGAAGTCTGATGCAGGGCTCGACCCCACAACCTGATCTGAAATCAAGGACTGGACGTTTAACCGACCAAGCCATTCAGATGCCCCTGTATCCATATATTTTTTTGATTTCCTTTTTGATTTCTTGGCTGACCCATTCATTGTTTAGTAGCATGTTATTTAAGTTCCATGTATTTGTGTTCTTTCCAGATTTTTTTCTTGAGGGTGCTTTCTAGTTTCATAGCATTGTGGTTGGAAAAAATGCACGGTATGACTTTAATCTTTTTAATTTGTTGAGATTTGTTTTGTGGCCCAATATGTGATCTATTTTGGAGAATGTTCCATGTACACTCAAAAGAACATGTATTCTGTTGTTTTAGAATGGGATGTTCTGAATATATGTTAGATCCATCTGGGCCAATGTGTCATTCAAAGCCACTGTGTTTTTGTTGATTTTCTGTTTGGATGATCTACCACTGATATAAATTGGGTGTTCAGGTCCCCTACTATTATTGTATTACTATTTATTACTTTGTTACCAGCAGCTTTATGTATTTAGGTGCTAAATACCCATAGTTGTTATATCTTCTTGCTGGATTTTCCCTTTGATGATTACATAGTGTCCTTCTTTGACTCTTGTTACAATCTTTGTTTTAAAGTCTATTTTCTTCTGATATATGTATTGCTATCTCAGCTTTCTTCACTTAAATTTACATGATAAATGTTTTCTCATTCCTTCACTTTCAATGTGCATGTGTCTTTAGGTCTGAAACAAGTCTCTTGTAGGCAGCATACAGATGGGTCTTGCTTTTTCATCCATTCTTTTACCCTTGGAGCATTTACATTCAAAGTAATAATTGATGCTATTTTGTTACTTGTTTTATGGTTGATTCTGTAGTTCTTCTTTGTTCCTTTCTTCTCTTGTTCTCTTCCCTGATGGTTTGCTAGCTTTCTTTAGTAATATACCTGGATTCTGTTTTCTTTTTTTTTTTTTTTTTTTTTTTGCCTATCTCTTACTGATTTTTTATTTGTGGTTACCATTAGTTTTGTATGTAAATCTTATGTATATAACAGCCTATATTAAATTGATGGTTGCTTAATTTTGAACCCATTCTTTACTCCTCTCCCCCCATTTTAGACATATGGGATCATATTTTACATTTATTTAGTGAAGTCCTTGACTGATTTTATATACTTAATTTTATTGCTTTTGTATTTCCTACTTTTCTCACGCCTGCTTTATGGTCTTTCCTTCCCCTCAAAGACTCCCTTTTAATATCTCTTCAAGGCTGGTTTTGTGGTCATGTATTCGTTTAACTTTTATTTGTCTGGGAAACTCTTTATCTCTCCATTATGGATGATAGCCTTGCTGGGTAAAGTATAACTGACTGCTAGAATATTATTTTTATCTTTCAGCACTTGAATATATTATGCTGCTCTCTTCTGGCCTTCAAAGTGTCTGCTGAAAAATCAGTTGATAACCTTATGGGGCTTCCTTTGTATGTAACTGTTTTCTTTTCTCTTGTTGCTTTTAAAATTTTGTTATCATTACTTTTTGCCATTTTAATTACTATATATCTTGGTGTGGACCTCCTTGGGTTGATTTTGTTGGGGTCGTTTGTGCCTCCTGTACCTGGATTTCTGTTTCCTTCCCCAGATTCAGGAACTTTTCAGCTATCTCTTCAAATACATTTTCTGTTCCCATTTCTCTCTCTTCTCCTTTTGGGATTCCCTATTAATGTAAATGTTATCATCCTTGATGGTGTCATTGAGTTCTTTTAGTCTAATTTCAATTTCTATTATGTTTCTCTCTCTTGTTCAGCTTGATTGCTTTCCATTATTCTGTTCTGCAGGTCTCTGATCCATTCTTCTTCTTCCTCTAGTCTATTTATTCCAACTAGTGTATTTTTAATTTCAGCTGAGTTCTTCATCTCTGGTTGGTTTTCCATCTCTTTGTTGAGGGTATCACTGAGGTCCCTCCATGTTTTTCACAAGCCCAGTGAGTATCTTTGTGACCATTACTTTAAGTTCTCTATCAGGCATTTACTTACCTCCATTTTGTTTAGCTCTCTTGCTGTGATTTTGCCCTGTGCTTTCATTTGGAACATATTTCTCTGAGCCTATTTCTACGTGTTAGGAGTCAGCTGCATCTCCTGCTCTTAAAAGTAGTGGCCTATGAAGAAGGGGCTCTGTAGTGCCCTACAGTGCAGTGTCCCTCGTTCACCAGAACCTGGTGCTTGAGGGGTATCTATTTGTGCACCCTACTGTTGTGGTTGAGCCACTTCTGCCTCCAGTCTAGTCATCTGCTTTGGCTCTCTTTGCCTGTTGTGGGTAGAGTTTCGTCCCCGTGTTTCTGGTGTGCCAGTCGAGGCTGCCTTGGGCTTGAGTTGGAGTTAGACAAGGCAACTGCCAGAGATACTGTAGTACCAAACTGCTGGGCATTTTCTCTGTGTTGTCCTCTGAGAAGCTTTGGCTGGTGGATGGGCCCTTGTTGTTAGACTACATGTCTGCCCCCAGCCCATGGCTAGGGCCGCAGTTGGACTGGTGTATGTGCTTATTTTCCAGTCTCCCCTGGGTAGGGGTCACTTTGGAGTGGTGCTGGTCTCTGTCATGACTGCATGTATCCTTTCAGGCCAGTAGCACTGCTTTAGGTGGGTTCCTGTCAATACTGTATTGGAGGAGAATGCAGGGGCAGTTCATGTGGTGTTAGCAAGGTTTGTGCAGGTCTGCTGTGGGAGACAATCTAGAGCTAATGTCCGGTTAGAGGGCTGTGTTTGGAGGAGGATGTGGGGGTGGTGCACACCATTAGCAAGTTCTGTAGTGAGTGTTGGCACTATACTGTTTCCCACAGGTGTTCATGTGTCTAGGCTGGGAGGTGGGGAAAGGAAATGGCACCCACCAACTCTTTTATTCTCGGAGAAGTCTCCCAAAGATCTCTGCCCCTCTAGCACATGCTCTGAGATGAATAAATAAATCTCCCTCCTGTATACCCCATGCGTTTTTCAAACTGCTACTTTTATGCTGTATCTCAGTGAGGCTCTTGTGCTGTCTCTTTCAGGGTGTGGACTGAGTTTCCTATTGCCCTCCTGGCTCTGCCAGAGTTGAGTCAACTGATTTTTAAAGTTCCAGGGATTAAGCTCTGCTGATTATAAGAACTTGCAAAATTATGCCCCTCTTGTTTTTTTGCAGCTTCTCCAGGCCTGGGGTGCTTGGTGTGAGGGTCTGGTACTCTCTCCTTTCCACATTCATGGCATTCCTCCCTACAGCACAGTCCCACCTGTCTATTTAGCTCCTGACCTTGTCTCTGCCTTTCCTATCCTCTTTGATATGTCCTCTTCTCTACACTTAGCTATGGAGCGTCTGTTCTGCGAATCTTTGGTTTGTTTTCTGGGTTATTTACACTGATGTGGGTGTTACCTAGTTATATCCATGAGATGAGGTGATCAGAGGGTCCTCCTACTCCACTATCTTCCCTGGAAGTCTACATTATTTTCATATGTTAAAACAATCTTGCCTTTCTGGGATAAATTCTATTTGGTCATTGTGCATAATCCTTTTAATATGTTGTGGGATTCAGTTTGCTAGTATTTTGTCTTAATTCTTAATAGATTCAGATCTTGGTAAAGAAAAATGATTATATATTTGGCCCCTGGAATCCTAACAATTGCCTTCTTGGGAAACTTTGTCTCATACACCCCTGTCCTCAAACAACTCCTATGTAATCCTGTAACACAGCAAGTAGCATTTATCCCATTATATTTCTGCTGTCTCTTTACCTGTTTGTCACTTTCTGCTTCTTGAGAACAGACTATATTTCCCTTTGTATCCTAGTATCTAGTACAATCTTTGACTAGTATAACTTGACACTTCTGGGAAGCAGATAGCCATCAGATCCTTAAAAAAACATGAACAAAGATGGAAAGGAGATTTTTTACCAAAGACTGATTATAAGAGAGTGTCTGAGACATAGAGGAATACTGTTAGGAAGGTTAAAATATCAAGTGAGTTAAGATATGAATAAATATTTGGCACAAGAATAAACATTCAGATCAATGGAACAGAATAGAGAACCCAGAAATGGACCCACAAACGTATGGCCAACTCATCTTTGACAAAGCAGGAAAGAACATCCAATGGAATAAAGATAGTCTCTTCAGCAAGTGGTGCTGGGACAGCGACATGCAGAAGAATGAACCTGGACCACTTTCTTACACCATATACAAAAATAAATTCAAAATGGATGAAAGACCTAAATGTAAGACAGGAAGCCATCAAAATCCTTGAGGAGAAAGCAGGCAAAAACCTCTTTGATCTTGGCTGCAGCAACTTCTTACTCAACACATCTCCGGAGGCAAGGGAAACAAAAGCAAAAATGAACTACTGGGATCTCATCAAAATAAAAAGCTTCTTGTACAGCAAAGGAAACAATCAGCAAAACTAAAATGAGAGAAGATATTTGCAAAGGACATATCAGATAAATGGAAAATCTATAAGGAACTTATCAAACTCAACACCCAAAAAAATAATCCAGTGAAGAAATGGGCAAAAGACATGAATAGACACTTCTCCAAGAAAGACATCCAGATGGCCAACCGACCCATGAAAAAATGCTCAACATCACTCATCATCAGGGAAATACAAATCAAAACCACAATGAGATACCACCTCACCCCTGTCAGAACGGCTAACTTTAACAACTCAGGCAACAATAGATGTTGGTGAGGATGCGGAGAAAGAGGATCTCTTTTGCATTGTTGGTGGGAATGCAAGCTGGTGCAGCCACTCTGGAAAACAGTATGGAGGTTCCTCAAAAAACTAACAATAGAACTACCCTATGACCCAGTAATTGCTCTACTAGGCATTTATCCACAGGATTAGGTGTGCTGTTTTGAAGGGACACATGCACCCCCATGTTTATAGCAGCACTATCAACAATAGCCAAGGTATGGAAAGAGCCCAAATGTCCATCGATGGATGAATGGATAAATAAGATGTGGTATATATATATACAATGGAGTATTACTTGGCAATCAAAAAGAATGAAATCTTGCCATTTGCAACTACATGGATGGAACTGGAGGGTATTATGCTAAGTGAAATTAGAGAAAGACAAAAATCATATGCCTTCACTCATATGAGGACTTGAAGAGACAAAACAGATGAACATAAGGGAAGAGAAACAAAAATAATATAAAAACAGGGAGGGGGACAAAACAGAAGAGACTCAAAAATATGGAGAATAAACTAAGGGTTGCTGGAGAGGTTGTGGGAGGGGGGATGGGCTAAATAGGTAAGGGGCACTAAGGAATCTACTCCTGAAATCTTTGTTTCACTATATGCTGACTAATTTGGATGCAAATTTAAAAAAATAAAAAATAACATAAAAAATATTTAAAAAAAAAGATATAAATAAATATTGACAACAAGATGTAAATTTTAATCTGGGTGCCTGGGTGGCTCAATCAATTTAGCCTCTGACTCCTGATTTCGGTTCAGGTCATGATCTCACGGTTCATGGGTTTGAGCCCTGCGTTGGGCTCTGCGCTGACAGCGTGGAGCCTGCTTTGGATTCTCTTTCTCTATCCCTCTCTCTCTGCCTCTCCCCTGCTCACTTTCTCTCTCTCTCAAAATAAGTAAACTTCAAAAAACTTATAAAAAAGATGTAAATTTTACTTAGCTATATTCAGAATGAAAATCTATCACAATTTTTAAATCTGATCTGCTGGGATTATTTTAATGATAATCATCCTGAGTGATGACAAAGAGCAGAATCCCTCAGCTCTTAAGTTGCTTCTGTCTTTTCTATCAAATAGAGTTTTCTTTTCTCTAGAAAGAGGAGACTAAATATTGGTAAGAGATGACAGAAGTCAAAAGGCTTTGAATGGGTTATTTCCAGTCCCAGACATATTACATCTCAAGTAAGGGAAAATTTTACACATAAGATCACAAAACCACTGACAACAATTTTTTTTTTTTTAAGAATTCAAGGAAGGTACTCTCTGTTCTTGCTAAATGTCTAACTTGTCACTTAAGACTGCATCATAATTTAAGTATCAATTTCTTCAAAAAAATATGCCCTGAGATTTCTAGGCTGGATCTGATCCTCTTTTCTGAACAATCTGAGCAATTTGTGCAAATCATTATGACTTTATCTAACTCTTATTGTAATAAACTGTATATGAGTCTTACTAAAATTTGATACTTACTCCTTAAGTGATGAGTAGCTAATGTAGTTGAAGAGAGGGAGAATTAAGTTTCAAGCACAGGAGATGGCATGAGGAAAGGCAAAAAGGTAAGACTGATTTTGAGGTTACAAGAAGATTATCTTTGCTGAAGTCTAAAGTAAAAGGCAGAGAATGGCAAGAGGTAAAACTGGAGGGGTAGTCAGGAGCCAGTTCGTTGCAGTTCTTGTAACATTATGTTATAGAATCTGGTTTCTGTGCGGTAGCTAATGGTTGTCAGAAAATCTTTTTCTTGGGGCGCCTGGGTGGCTCAGTCGGTTAAGCGTCTGACTTCGGCTCAGGTCATGACCTCACAGTTTGTGAGTTCGAGCCCCACATTAGGCTCTGTGCTAACCACTTGCTCAGAGCCTGGAGCCTGCTTCAGATTCTCTGTCTCCTCTCTCTGCCCCTCCCCTGCTCATGCTTTGTCTCACTCTGTTTCTCAAAAATAAATCAATGTAAAAAAATTAAAAAAAAATCTTTTTCTTTTGAACTAACAACATTATCAAAAGAAAGAAAGCTAGTCAGGATGAGTAAGGGTTGGATGGGCTAGGTCCTAACTACTTGGCCTTTTGCCATCTCTCATTTATAGTCTCCTAAGTGGTGAGTCGCAATGTATGGTCTGCTAATTGCCAACATCAGAATTATCTGAAGTGCCTTATAAAAAATGTAGATTCAGGGGCTGACAACAAAGACCAGCTCAGAATCAGAAGCTGGGGTTTCCATAAGCTCCCCAGGTAATTCTCATGTACATTAAAATTTTAAAGCCAAACATTCTATAAGACAACTGGCCCATGATCTTCAAAAATGCCAGGGCTATGAATGAGAAAGAAAAGCTGAGTGGCTGTTCCAAACTGAAAGAGAATAAAGGTATGTGACCTTTAAATGCAATTTGTGATCCTGAATCAGGGAGAATTTTTGCTCTAAAGGATGTTACTGCTACATTTGGCAAAATTTAACTGTAGTATATAAAATAGTATTGTATCAAAATTGAATTTCTTGATTTTAATGTAAGACACTGTTCTTGTTCTTGGAAAATATGTATTGAAATTGTTTAGGAATAAACATGTCTACAAAAAATGGGTTGGGGAAATATAGTTAGGTATAGTTCTTCATACTATTCTTGAAATTATTTTGAAATTAAAAGTTAAAAAAAAAATGGGTGCCTCGATGGTGTAGGCAGTGAAGCGTCTGACTTTGGCTCAGGTCATGATCTCACAGTTTGTGAGTTCAAGCCCTACATCGGGCTCTGCACTGACAGTGCGGAGCCTGCTTGGGATTCTCTCTTGCTGCCCCTCCCCGACTTGTGCTCTCTCTCTCTCTCAAAATAAATAGATACACTTTAAAAAAATTAAAAAGAGAAAGCCTAGGGGCACCTGGGTGGCTCAGTCGGTTGGGCATCCGACTTCGGCTCAGGTCATGATCTCACAGTCTGTGAGTTCGAGCCCTGCGTCGGGCTCTGTGCTGACAGCTCAGAGCCTGGAGCCTGCTTCGGATTCTGTGTCTCCCTCTCTCTCTGCTCCTCCCCTGCTCATGCTCTGTCTCTCTCTGTCTCAAAAAAAAAAAAAAAAAAAAAAAAAAAGAATTAAAAAATATTTAAAAAAAAAAGCCAAAAAAAAATTTAAGTCTTAGGACTGTGCCAACTTCAACCACTATTAGGAAACTGGTATTACTGAAAGGCTTTACATACTAGTTTTACATAATCTGATTGGTGTTTTTGATCACTTTTATGGTAGTAAGAAAGACGGAATTAGGATGACAATATTGGTGGCAAGAAAGCCAATTAGAAATCTCTTTGTAAACAGGTGATGAGTGAAAAGAATGATGACATAATAGGAGATACAGAGATCATGAGGTAAAATCAGTTGGATTCAGTGGCTGGATCCGAGGGATGGAAATGAAAGGAAAAAAAAGACTGTCATGTTTCTAGGTTAAAACGGGTGGTTCTGTATCTAATACTGTGACCAAGGTTACAAAGAATACAGGAGGAAAAGCATTTAGTGTGGAATTAGATGAATTTGAATTTGGATACGTGGGACATCTCTGTGGAGATGTTTAGGAGAGAGTTAAATCCAAGAGTTTAAAGCTCTGACAAGAGGTCAAATGTAAATAGAGATATGTCCATCTGTATACGCACACACTAATATATATATATAGCAAGTACAATGACATGACACACTTAAGATTGAGAGTTCATGAAAGGCTAAATCTAAGATGATTTAATTTAACAGGAATAAATTTAAGACCCAATAAATAAATAAATTTGGTTCAATAAACATTGAATCAAAATGCCAATTGAAGAAGTAGAAAATGGAGGAGACAACACTGAGCAGCAGCAAACTTTATACGTTTGAGTGTATATAAATGCAATTTATCAATGTTTTAGGCTAGTTTCCAAAAGAACAGATGCAACCTTAGACTGCATTAATGGGAATCTAAGGTGTAGAAAGAAGCAAATGAAAGTGATGATTTGTTGTACACTCATTAACTGGCGTCTACAGTGCTGTGTTCAGTTTCAATCAAGCTTGAACAGTGACAGAGTGACAGGAAAGAAAAACATGTGGTAAAGGACTTGAATCATGCTGTATTATGGATGGCTGAAAGAAATGGAAGGAAAGTTTCAAGGAAATAAATGATTGCTTAAAAAAAATACTTAACATCTATGTGGAAGAGACGTTGCATTTTTCAAGGAGAATCAGGGAAAATCAGAAATATTTACCTTTAAGGTTACTTCACTCTTGGTTTTGTGTAATTAAAGAGGTGGATGAAATTTATAGGGACACATGTTTTTAGCTTAACAGAAAAAGGATGTTCTCAATGCTATAGCTCTCAGGCAACAGAATGAACTGTACAATTGGGTAAACTACTTGTCACCAAGTGTCCTCACTCAAAGGTTGGATGAGGCTGGATACTGTAATGAATAGGTACGACTAGAGGACTCTCAAGGTTTCTCTCTTTAGGATTCAATGTGATGGGAATGAAGAGATTAGATAATGAGATGAATATTCTTTTTGTTTTTTGAACAGATAAAATTACAAGGAATCAAATTGACATATAATGAATTTCTACTGGCTTCCCTTACAAATTTCTTGGGCTTGAGAGAAAAATAAAAATTTGAGGTCATAATTTCTGGGAAGGCGAATTGCTTCTTGGCTATCCATTTTGAAGATAAGCTAGTTATTTACATGTAGATTTTGATCAGGCACATATGGTTAAAAAGCTCACATGTAGATTCATTATTGCCTCTATTCCTATTTTACTCACCTAAACCTTGATTAGGGAATGGTCTTCTGAAATAATCAAATATACAGTCATCTGATACATCAGGGTTTGTAGCTAGAAAAGATGATAAAAGATCATTTGTAGCATGAAAATAATTTGAGTCTTTTACACTTCATATTTTTTATCTTTTTCTAAACAAAAAGGCTAGAAGATAATGTAAATAGCTTAGCTCAATTAGCACAGTTCTCAAATATTATGAATTTTTGTTACATTTTTGCTTTTTATTGTTAAAGTATAAAAAAATGTCCATACTCTTTAGGTCAGCAATTCCTTTCTAGGAATCTAGTATAAATAAATAAGAATATACACAAATATAGAGTTTTAAGGTCTTTGTTATTGTTTGCAATAGAAAAAAATGTAAGCAAAAGTGTTTAACAGATACAATGGAATACTTTGCCACCACTTAGTAACATGTAAAGAAGTTTATAATATACTTGAATTTTAAATGAAAATGTAGATTGCAAAACAACATGAACATTCTGTGATTAATAGTATGTGCACAGATGTAGAAAAAGATCTAAAGTAAGTATTCTAAAGTGTGCTTTTCAGTTCTAATTTTTGATATTAAATTTTCAACAGAGGAATGAATATATATAAAAAGTGATTTGCTTGGGGGGCGTCTGGGTGGCGCAGTTGGTTGGGCATCCGACTTCAGCTCAGGTCATGATCTCATTGTTCGTGAGTTCGAGCCCCGCGTTTGGCTCTGTGCTGACAGCTCAGAGCCTGGAGCCTCCTTCGGATTCTGTGTCTCCCCCTCTGTGTGCCCCTCTCCCCCATTCACACACACACACTCTCTCTCTCTCTCTCAAAAACAAAGATTAAAAAAAAATTAAAAAAAAAGTGATTTGCTTGGATGATCACTATGAGAAAGAGTAGTTAATTTAAAGTTCAAATCAATTAACCACATTAGTTATAATAGAATTTTCCCCTTTCCTTGGTGTGGTTCTTATTTCCATTTCTATTTCCAGTTAGCTTGCTAGATCATAAACTAAATGGATATATATACACATGTATGTATGTGTGTGTGTGTGTATGTATATATATATATATATATTTTTTTTTTTTTAATTAGGTCATCTCAAATAGAGTCAAGTTCATATCCAATTTAGCAGATTCTAGTAAAAGTAAATGGTCCATAATTTTATTTCCCTCCTGGGATCATCCTCTATTAAATTATGAAATGAGAGGAACAAGATGGTTTTTATAACAAAATCCCTATATTCTGTTTGGGGAAAAATCTCTCATATCAGAGAGATCCCTCAAGTACATGGCCCACTCACTCCAACCTTCTGTTCTTTGCACTTTCTTGGAGCCCTGTCTAGACTACTGGCATTACACCTGTAACACTGCACTTCATTTATTTACTTGTTTTTCTCCCCCTATTAAAGATGAGCTCCTGGGGGTAAGAAATGGTAATAGTATACTACTTAATGTCCCTAGCACCAAGCACAGTGGTAACCTCAAAGCTGTGGCACAAAAGTGTTGAATAAATGCATTAATTGGCTAGAGAGAGTACAAGCAGAACATTACCTTTCACATCAGAATTTGATTGTTTGTGTCTTTGCACTAAATGTCCTTTATCACAAACCTAATGGAACACAGAACCAGAAGGAAAACAATATATTATAAACATGAAAAGGAAGTATATTTCCTGTATCATCTTTGGTATTGTAGTTTTCAACATTTCTCATTTTATCCTCATAGGTTTAGAATGGACAAAAATACCTCTTAAAACAGAGCCTTCTAATACCTTTCATAACACTACTTTTCTCCTGCAACAATGAGTAGAAGAAAATATTGATATGGTTATTTTGGCACTAAAGGGAGTTAAAAATCTTTTTCACTTCATAAGAATTTATTTACAATGAGAGACAAAAAATGGATGGTTATAATCTCACTTATTTAAATAAAGATGTAGGAAGATAATATGAAATGAGTGAAAACATATAAAATTGTATGAAAATGTATAATTGATTACAAAACTGTACTTATATAAAAAAGACGAAAAATATTTTGTAGAAGTCCATAGTAAGGAAGAGCATACACATATTGTTTTCTACCTTGAAAAAGGAGTTGCCAATAATGACCAGGTACACTAAATGAGACACAAAACACTATAGAATTGTAACAGCTAATCTTGAATAGTCTACAAATCATGTAACCATGAAAACACTTTAAACTTTTGTTTAAAAAGTTTCCAAACTTTTGTTTCTGCATCTGTGGTATGTGGATATTATAAAGAGCTTTCTGAACGGGCATTAGAAAGGGGAAAAAAAACCTGAGGACATCAATATTTTTTTGCCAACATGTTATCCATATCAACTCATGATGAAAAGTGGACTACGGAGTAGTTAAAAACTAAAATCCCCCTTTTTTGTAGATAAAATTGGCAGCAAAAAAAAAAATTGATAGAATCATAAAAATGAGAGGAAAGTACAAAAATAAAAACTTGATTGCTGAAGGCAGAGAGAAAGGAAATATTCTAGAAAAAATTACACAAAGTTAAAAGCAATACTATATAATCAGAATTTGGAGAGACAAGATGTGAAATTAGGCTAGAGAAATTCACTTGTGGTAAGACTTGATTCGATGAACTCCATGTTATTTTTGGCCCTCTTCCCTTCGTTGAAATGATGCTATACGCCATTATAAACTATTCCATTCATCCTATAGAAAATCACCAGGCCAGTGTCCTTCCTTATGAACATGATCTCCCAATTCTAACCACAGTAATCTATAATTGTTTGTTTTTGCTTAAGTCTTCTGAATCAATTATTGAGAATGTCCAGGTATGAAATATAGTTACCTAAAATACTTTAAAAATAACTTACAAATATTGTTTTCAGGATGTATGGATATCTTACAAACAATTAAGAAACACTTCAGAGCATGAATTTAGGTTGTCCTTAGGCATTAAACTCAGTTAAGATGACACTGTTCACTCTTTTTGCCAAAGACTGTTAAAATAAATTTCAAGATCAATGGCTAAGAACTCCTATTAGCTTATAAGAGCACTTATGTATGCAGCTTTTCAAATAACCAAATGATGATTGTTTTCCATCTGGAAAATCCAACATTAAATACAGATTATGATTTCATAACAATTTTGAAGCTCCAATCAACCAAGGGGAAAATACATAAATATTTTAATGTAAAGGAATTTACTATATTTTGCCTGAAATATAGCTTGGGTAGAGGAGAAAAGCCACTATGTGGAGATGTTTATGAAGAGTAAATATGTGTCTGACAAAATCTACGTACAAAACAATAAAAAAAAAAATCTCCCAAACAAAATCTACCTTGGTTATTGGGTTCTGCAAATGACTTAACACATTGAGATCAATTAGAGAGTTTGTTTACCAAAAACTTTTTTATAATCTTGGCCCTCTCCCAAGCATACTCACATTGCTTAGATTGCACAATTTACAAACAAGAAATCAGATACCAATATAAAAATATGCGATATTACATAACAATGTGCTTTAAAGACTAGAATTAAAAATTTATGAGGAATACACACAAATGAGTGCGTGCATCCTGATAAAATCTGAATAATCGCTGTGGATTAGATCAACATCAGTTTTATGGTGTCGATATAGTATCATGATACACGCAAGATGTTAACAATGGAGAAGTCAAGGATGCAGCAGAGTTCCTACACATATTTCAAAATAAAAAGTTCTTAAAAACTGTTTTTGTCTGATTCTCCCCAAAGGCAAAATTTCTGTCCTGTCTCTGGAGCTGGGGGTGGGGACAATGGCACTCTTCTCTCAGTGACACCCACTTTAGGAGTTGAGCTGTACGTGGAAAGAGGGCAGCAGTCTCAGGTCTTCTCTATTTGCCTCTAGTGTGATATCACCATTTCACAAGCTAAGGTAAGGGTGATTAGGGCCAAAATATTCTGGGTAATGTGGCACCCCAGGCAGAATCTCTGTCTCCTGAATGGAGCGTGGGTAGAAGAAGGGAGCCCCCACCTCTTGGCTGCACTCACTCGGAACTTAGCCCCAGCAACAGGTAGCTGGAGGCGGGATAAGAACTACTGATGCCCCGCCCCTTTTGGGAAGACAGCCCTCTGGCTGGCGTGAGTGGAGAGAGGGGGCTCTGTGTTCTTGGCTGTGCTGGTCTGGGGTGGAGATTCAGTCTCACTGAACTGGGAGGGGGAGGAAGGAATCTTGCTTCAAATGCCAAAAGCTCTTGCTGTTTTCTTTTTACCAAATTTTAGGAAATTTTCACAAGTAGATGTTTTTCATTTGCTATCTGCCCTTAGGGCAATGGTTGTGTTGTTTGTTTTTAATATCACCAATTTTTGTTAGGTGAATGAATTTGCAGAGCTTCTCATGCTGTTATGGTAGAAGTCAATCTCTCAGCACCATCTATTCTTACACTCTTGTATTGCCATTTAATTTTTCTTCATTTTAATTTATCTCTTCTAGTTATCCTAGATGTATCTTTGTAAGATACCTCAAATACTTTTCAGAGTAAAGTAAGTAAAAGTGAAATTTATAGCACCTATTAATAAAATCCACTTCTCATCTGTCAAGGTTCTCTTATATTTTTATAAACAGAAAATAACATAAGCAAAGTTTTAATCACTAACATTTCCCAGGGCAAAAATTTGGGGATAGAAAGTGTAACAGGAAACAACTTGCCATTCTCTTACAACCATTTTTCAAAAACTGTTAAAAACCAGGTCAATGAATACCTCTGGTTCTTCTCTGGTATTTTGATTACTTGCTATGGTAGAATTTCTTTCCTTCTTTGTTTTCAAGTGTTTTTTCTTGTTTTTTAGCTAAGTAAAAGAATCATACTTGAAATCAATATTTAATCAACACACCAAAGACGTATATATGTGGACATAAAGCTATCTTGAGACTTCCACTTCTAGGAAGATAAAGTACTTCTTCTATCCCTCCCACTAAGTACAACTGAAAATCCTGGGTATTCTACACAAAACAAGCATAAGAGGCCCTAAAAAGCAGAAAGAAGAAGGTAGACTGGTGAGGGACTTCAGGAGCAGAGGACGGAAGAATAGTGAGTAATTCCTGTGTTTTGTTTTTACTTACATATCCCAGCTTTAGAGCCAGAGAAGCCATCAACCCAGAAGTGCCAATGAGTTAAGAAATAATGGATGAAAATTTGATGAAACTTCCCAAATGTGATGAAAGATAAGATGTAAACATCCAAGAAGCTCAATGAGCTCCAAGTAAGATGAACTCAAAAACCCGCAATGAAACACATTGTAATTAATCTTTCTAAGAGAAAGAGAGAATCTTGAAAGTAGCAAGAGAAAAGCAAATTGTTACATGGAAGAATCCTCAATAAGATTATTAGCAGATTTCTCATCAGAAACTGGAGGCCAGAAGACCATAAACCAATACATTCAAAGTGCTTTTAAAAAGTGGCATTATTGTCCTTCAAAAGTTAGGAAGAAATTAAGACATTCCCAGATAAACAAAAGCTGAAAGAGTTCATGACCACTAGACACATCCTGTAAGAAATGCTCAAGAGAGTCCTACAAGGTGAAAAGACACTGGAAACTAACTTGAATCTGTAGGGAGAAATAAAGATCTGAACACAGGCAATTATAAAAGCTAGCATATCACTGTAGAATGGTTTTAAAGAGCACTTTTTGTTTTCCAATACATTTAAAGAAAAACAAAGCAGTTAATAATACAGTTTCATCCTGTTGTGATCAGAGAAGATACTCTGCAAGACAGCTAGCTTTTAAAATCTTACTTATTAAGACTTACTATTAACAATTATATAGCAACAAATTAGATAATATAGATAAAATGGACAAATTCCTAGAAACACAAAACCTACCAAGACTATATCACAAAGAAATAGAAAATATGAACAGACCTATAACTGATAATGAATCAGCAATAAAAAAATCTCCCAACCACAAACTGTAGACATGATGGCTTCACAGGAGAATTCTACCAAACATTTAAAGAACTAACATCAGTACTTCTCAAACCTTTCTAAAAAACTCAAGAGTAGGGAACACCTCCTAACTCATTCTATGAGGCCAGCATTATCCTGATACCCAAAGCCAGACAGACACTACAAGAACAAAAAAATTTATAGATCAGCATCTCTTATGAACATTAATGCAAAAAATCCTCAACAAAATACTAGCAAATAAAAATCAGCAGCATATTAAAAGGATTGTACACAATGACCAAATAGGATTTATTCCTGGAATGTAAGGATGGTTCAACATAACCAATTGATCAGAATGTAAGGATGGTTCAAACGTAAGAAACTAATGAACGTAAAACACCACATCAACATAATAAAGGAAAAGACCTCACATGAACATTTCAATTGATGCAGAAAAAACATCTGACAAAATTCAACACCTTTTCATGATTAAAAAACCCAACAGACAAGGCATAGAAGGAAACCACCTCAACACAATAAAAAAAAAACTATAGCTGACATGTTTGATGGTGAAATGCTGAAAGCATTTCCTTTAAGATCAGGAACAAGTAAGGATGTCTGTTTTCATCACTTCTATTCAACACAATACTGGAAATTATAGCCACAGCAACTAAGCACAAAAATGAAGGTATCCAAATGGGAAAGAAGTAAAATGATCTCTGTAGATGATATGATCTTATATTTTAAAAACTCTGAAGAGTCCACAAAAAACCTGTTTGAACTAATTAAGTCAGCGAAACAGCAAGATACAAAGTCACCACATAAAAATCAACTGCATTTTTATACACAATTAGAGAACAGCTTGAAAAGGAAATTACAAAAGCAATTCCATGTACAATAACATCAAAAAGAATAAAATACTTAGGAGTTAACCAAGAAGGTGAAAGAAAACTTCATCTTCTTGTACAAAAAAACTACAGTGACTACAAAACATTGTTGAAAGGAATTAAAGAAGACGTAAGTACATGAAAGCATATCTCTTATTCATGAAATGTAAGTCCTAATATTATTAAAATATCAATATTACCCAAAGCAATCTATGGATTCAATGCAATCCCTATCAAAATCCCAATGACTTTTTTTTTTTTTTTGCAGAAATAGAAAAATCCATCCTAATATTCAAAGGATCCCAAATAGGCAAAATAATCTGGGGGGAGGGGCGGTGGGGAAGGAACAAAATTGGAGGGTTCATACTTTGATTTCAAAATTTACTACAAAGCTACAGTAATCAAAACAGTGTGGCATTGGCATAAAGATAGCCATATAGACCAAAGAAAAAGAATAGAGAGCTAATAAAGAAATCCTTGCATACAGTCAAATGATTTTTGACAGGGGTGTCAAGACCATTCAATGGGTGAAGGACAGTCTTTTCAACACATGGTGCTCAGAAAATTGTATCTCCACTTGCAAAAGAATGGGGTCTTTACCTCATACCAAATACAAAAATTAACTCAAAATAGATCTAGGACCTAAATGTAAGACCCAAAAGGATAACACTCTTAGAAGAAAACAGGACAAAACTTCACAACACTGGATTTGGCAATGACTTATTGGATATGATACTAAAGGCTAAAAGCCAGTAAGGGCAGTACTGAGGTCTTCAGCCCAACAGCTTTTGAAGAACACCTTTTGAATTTTGTCAACAATCATGTAAGTGAGCTTAAAAGTGGATCTTTTCTCAGTCAAGTCTTCAGATGAGACCACCTGACCAACACCTTCATTGCAGCCTTTTGAGAGACGGACAGAAGCACATAGTGAAGCCACTCCTGAGTCCCTGTCTCATGGAAATGGCATGAAAATAAGTATCTGTTGTTTTGGGCAAGTGCTTGGGGAAATTTGTTGCTCAGCAATAGAAAACTAATACAACATCCGTCTTACTCCATTTCAGATGCTATAACAAAATACCACAGACTATGTGGCTAAAAAGAACAGGAATTTATTCCTTCTAGTTCTTCAGGCTGGAAGGTTGAGGTCAATGTGCCAGTATGGTCAGGTGAGCACTCTCTTTTAAGCTGCCAACTTCTCGTTTGTATCCTCATATGGTAGAAGGGGCTAGGGATCTCTCTGGAGCTCTTTAATAAGGCACTAATCCAGAGGGTTCTGCCCCATGACCTAATCACTTCCCAAAGGGCCCACCTTCTAGTACCATCATATTGGGCATTATAATTTCAACATATGAGTTTGGGGAAGATAGAAGTATACAGACATAGCATTCTGTCCCTGAGCCCTCCAAATTCAGGTCCTTCTCACATGCAAAATACATTCATTCCATCCCATTCCATTCCAACAAGTTAAAGGTTTCCAAAATACAGTGATGGGACAGACATAGGACAGACATTCCCAAAGGGAGAAACAGAAAAGGATGGAGTGCTGGGTTGCCAGGAAGGACATAGAAAAATCTAGCAAGGCAAATTCAACAAGATCTTAAAGCTCAAGAATAATCCTCTCTGGTTCAATGGACTGCCTTCTGGACCTACTGGAGTGGCAACATCACCCGTACGGCTTGGCAGAGTGCTGCTAATGCCTGGCTCTCTGCTAGGGCACTGCCCACAATGTAGGTCATGGCTTGAGGCAGCTTGCCTTCATGGCCTCTGTTAGAGGCTGTTTATCCTGTTGAAATCCAGGTGGTAGTGGCCCTGATGATCTCTTAGTTACCTCTGAGGCCATTTTTCCCCCTTATCTTGAAGAAGAGTGCATGTTCACAAATAGATCTATGGTACCATACTGTAAAATTCAAGCAGTCTGACAGCCTTCCTTCATTCTGTCCTGTCTCCAACCCCTTCAGTTCAAGCTGGCAGTCTTCCTAAAGGGGTGGTTGATTAGTTCTGTGGTTCATACCCACACTAATCTCCTTATCATACAGTTGATCCCCCACACTCTTACTCTTCTTTTCTGAACACACGTTCCTATTGTTTTGTAACATCGGTAGGCTGAGAATTTTTTAAATCTTCACCTTCTGGTTCCTTTTCGCTTAACAATTCCTTCTTCATTTCTCTCTACTTGTTTTTTACTATAAGCAGTTAGGAGGAATCAAGCTGCTCTTCAACACTTTACAAAGAGACTTTTTCAGCTAAATCTCTAATTTTATCACTCACAAGTTCTACCTTCCATGAAATGCTATAGAACACAAACGCAATACAGCCAAATCCTTTACCATTTTATAGTAAGGATTAAATTTTCTCTATTGGTCAGTAACACGTTCGTTTCTGTCTGAGATCTCATGAAAATCACCCTTAATATTCAGATTCCTACCAACGTCCTATACACAATTAGTTGTGTGTCTTTAAGATGGGAACTTGCTCTACAGCTCCCCTTTTTTCTTTCTGAGTCCTTACCAGAATCATCTTGAGAAGTCCCTTCATGGCAATATCAGCATTTTCTAACATGCACTTCACAACTGTGCCAGACTCTACCAGTTATCCAGTTCCAAAGCCACTTCCACATTTTTAGGTATTAGTTACAATAGCACCCCACACTCGGTACTAAGAGAGTAGTGTCTTAGTTTGTCTTAGTCACTTCCTAACACCATCACATTGATGGTTAGGGTTTCAACATGTGTAGTATTTGGTGGGGACATAAGCAGTCCATAACACCACCTGAACTTCCTTCTCCTCCTCCCACTCTATATTCCCACTCTATTCTTAGGCACTTATCACATATTAGGCACATCATATATTTTACTTATCATTATTTTTTATTTCCACCTACTAGAATATAAGCTATGAAAGAGAAGGATTTTTGTCTCATTTTTTGTTCACTGCTCTATCCCCAGCACACAGTTGAAGCTCAATATATAGTTGTTAAATAAATGAATACACGAACACTGGATTTGCAGGCATGTGATGTATGTTATGGCACCAACTCTCATTAACAAGTGGTTAATTTGTATTAACAAATTGTTAACAAGTGGCTTTTGAGAAGTAATCTCTCTGGATCTTTAAAGTAAGAGTGTTAAAAATCCTAAGGTTAGAAAATTCTATGATTTAAAGATATGTTACATAATCAGAAAATAACAATTACTGTTACACAATAATTACACAACTGCAAGCATTTTTTTTCGCCTGATTATTAGTCATAATGAGAAGAGTACCTATTTAGTATATCCATACCATAGGCAGAAATTTTCAATCATACCTGAGAAGTTAATTTGAGAAGGTAAGTCTGAGACTCATTGGATTCTGAACTGTCAGAGCCTCGGCTACTACAAAAAAAATAACTTTGATATAATAATTATTTTAATTATACTTATAATTATATTTTATATTTACAAGTAACTTATTAATTATATATTATAAATATTAAAACAATAATATTTTGGTGGCATTTTAAATTTTCAACTGTTATTTTTATTAAACTGTTATCTTATTGGAACGGTAGAAATGGTTCTAATTATGTTTGCAGGGGCACCTGGGTGGCTCAGTTGGTTAAGCGTCTGGCTTCCACTCAGGTCATGATCTCATGGTTCGTGAGTTCAAGCCCTGAGTCGGGCTCTGTGCTGACAGCTCAGAGCCTGAGCCTGCTTTGGATTCTGTGTCTCCCTCTCTTTCTGCCCCTCCCCCACTCACGCTCTATCTCTCTCTCCCTCTCTCCTCTACCTATAGTTGGGATTTTCAGTTGAGACTGATAATTTTATATCCTACAGTTATTATTAAGGGCATAGTAAAACACAAGTTATATTACATCCACTATCTTGACTTACCTAGACTCTAGATCCAATGCAATTTCTTTCAGAGAAGTATCTGAATCCTCAAGGACTTTTTCCAAATTTATATGTTTTTCCATCTCTTCCAATTCTTTCAGGCACTGATAGTACTAGGGGAAAATGATAAATTAATTATAAATTAACTTTATTTCCTAATTAAACTAATTGAATATTTATACATACCTGGCACAGCAACTATGAGGACATCAAGTACCAAAAACCCCAAACACTGTTGGGATAGTAAAAGAAAAACACTGCTATGGGCCCTTAGTTAGATTATGTTATCTGATAAAGTGGAGTTTGAAGCATTACCAAATGGACTTTGCTTACCTTGGTTCGGTCTGGGTCACAATAGTCCAAAAGAGAATCACAAAAATGATACCCCATCGACTCCAAGTCTTTTGTGTTGAAATGAGTACCTCGTTTATTACCTAAAACATCAATAAGTTTAACCACCATTTGTCCTTAACAGGCAGGCTTACGTTCTGTGTTTTCACAGAGTATAAATAAAACCTCTGGTCAGATTCCATCTCCTGTCCTTTGGATTTGCTTCTCCAGGGCAAGTCATTTAACAGCTTATTGCTTTCCTTCATTCCCTCTCCACATCTGGATCAAAGCTGACTTAACACATAGTAGGCTATGTTGTAGGGCTGAAGAATATTTAATAAGAACATATGGAATACTTGGTTATCAGTTATAAACATGCTCATAATCACTTAGAGAAAAACTTGGGTAAATATTTTAATGTTTTCATCATCATAGATACCATTATATCAGTTTCAAGGTGCTTTAAAGACCAGAAATACATGTGTGGGTTTCTAGCACTTTCCTTTGAGTCAATAAATTTTCTAAAAACATAACCATTATCTTAATATGGAACATTCTAAGGGTAAACCAAAAGATTTCTTAAATGTAACTACAGAGCACATTTTTAAAAAATATTTATTTTTGAGAGAGAGACAGCACAAGAGGGGGAGGGACACAGATTCTGAAGCAGGCTCCAGGCTCTGAGCTGTCAGCACAGAGCCTGATGCAGGCAAGGTTTGAACTCACTTGAACTCACACAGGATCATGACCTGAGCCAAAGTCAGATGCTTAACTGACTGAGCCACCCAGGTGCCCCCACACACTTTTATTTTTAAAGGAAACAGTGCTTCCATTAAAATATAAATTGACCCCCCCAAGGAGCCCCCAACAAACCCAGTCTATTTTGACTTGCAGATAGCAAATCCACTAAAGACATGTCTATCCTGATGTTTTAAGTATGAACATTGCTTTTTCTTGCAATCAGGAGTCATCTATAAGGACTCTTTCTTAAAAACATAACAAAAACAATAAAAAATTAGTTCATGAAATAACCAATTAGGTATTTTATCTATATGCTAAAACTCCCTTTTCTAAACAAAGGGAAGATGATGAGATGGAGATGCATATAGTGGTAGTTTGTTTATTCATCCCGTTTAGAGAATTGATTGGACACCAGCAAGTTTCTAAGTAGGAAGAAAGTGCTCACTATCAAACTGTCTACACTATTAATCTTACGTTAAAAACGTCTCTTTGGTTTGAAGCTCTGACAGCCATGAATGAGAACACTTGGTCTTACCCAGGGTAGATCCACAAAAAGTAGCCTCCATGGTGAAGCTGTTCTTGATTCCCATTTTCCACATTACCACCCTTCCTGTTCCCTCTTTGCTCTTCTGAACATTAAACTTGCAAGCTGAGAATGAAAACTAAAAATAAGCAAATAAAAATGAGAAAAATGTGTTTTTCTGAGTACAATGTCTTTCTCAGAACTAGGATTGAAAAGGAGGAAGTAGTGCAAAAGCAGTAATTCTCTCTAAAGTTTCACGGGCTTTTATTTCCTAAGGATGACATATTTACATTTCTGAGAACTACAGATTTGAATGCTGGTAATAAATTTTACTTTTAATCTATATAAAACATATACCTTCAAAACCTATTGATTAATTCTTGATACTGTTGGGATAAGATCTTATACTTTAAAAAACTTATAGGAAAGGGCTTAAATATGTTTAGAAATAAAGATTAATGTAGATTAAAAAAATTTTTTTACTGTTTATTTTTGAGAGAGCCAAGAGTGTGAGCAAGGGGAGGGGCAGAGATGGGGGGGTGGGGAGGGGGAGAATCCAAAGCAAGCTCCAGGCTCTGAGCTGTGAGCACAGAGACCGATGTGGGGCTCAAACCCACAAGTCACGAGACCATGACCTGATCCCAAGTCAGAGGCTCAACTGACTGAACCACCGAAGTGTCCCTGATTAATGTAGATTTTTTGAATAGATAAGGATGCTTTATTTTCACAAGATCGATCACTGGAAAGCTGTCCTAAAAGACTGTTATATCTATAAAATGTTTTAGTACAAAAAAAAAAGTTTTCGTAATTTTATTTTTTATTTGTGATAAAAGTGACTTGTGTTTCATTCTGAGTTAAACACATGTAGAGATCTGTGCAAGCACTACTACAATCAGGATATAGGTCAATTCCATCACCTCTAAAATTCTCCCTTGTATCATTCCTTTATAGTCACAAGTATTTAATTTATTCTGAAGCTACAGTAAATGATACCATTTTCAGTTGTGGTTTCCAAGTGTCTGGTGTGAGTCTATAGAAATGTAACTGGTTTTTGTGGGTGGACCTTGTCATGTAGGACATTGCTGAACTCACTTATTCGAGGACTTTTTTTGTGGACTGCTTCGGATTTTCTATGAAGACAACTGTGTCCTCTTTATTACTTGTTCCTTTCCAAAGTGTCTGCCTTTTATTTCTCTCTTGCCTTTCAGCACTTAGAACCTCCAGTATAAGGCTGAATTGAAGGGGTTAAGGCTGGCTTTCCCGGCCCTGTTCCCGACCTTATGAGGAAACTAGACTTTTACCATTAAGGTGGAAGGATAAGGCACATTTTTTCCTTCACATTTCAAATTAAACATTCCCCACAGTTGCTTTTTTATGGTCAATTGAATAAACCAGGCAAAATAAGTAAAAAAGCAGTTTACTGAGATGATCTATTCTGCAGTCTCACATGAGCAACATGTAATAAAAGAAAAGTTAAAAATCTTAAATGGGGGGCACCTGGGTGGCTCAGTAGGTTAAGTGGCCGACTTTGGCTCAGGTCATGATCTCATGGTCCGTGAGTTTGAGCCCCGTGTCGGGCTCTGTGCTGACAACTCACAGCCTGGAGCCTGTTTCAGATTCTATGTCTCCCTCTCTCTGACCCTCCCCATTCATGCTGTCTCTCTCTATCTCAAAAATAAATAAAGGTTAAAAAAGAAAAAAAATCTTAAAAAAAATCTTAAATGGTACTTACTTTATCTGGACAATTTTTGCTCAGCATAAGTGGAAAGATTTGTTGTTGTAAGTATAATGCTTTACATCTATCACTACCGTCACAACCATACATGAAGATGTTCTCTTTCCTACTATGGCCATGAAGGTCACAATATAAAATAACCTCTCGTTTCTCCATTAATCTACCAAGGAAAAAAAAGAACAAAGTTACTAAATTTCACCTCTGCATTTTTCTTCTCTGGGTGGAACTATGGATTTACAAGTCTAATATCCAAATAAACAGAATTTCTTATATCCTTGCTTTCGACTTCTTTCTCTTATCCATACTGCACATTATTGACAATTTTAAAACATCTCTAATAATTTCCTATTAACTATATACATATATAAAATGTGAATGTTTACCTTCCATTATAAGGATAAAATTTACCTTCCACCCAAGACTCTCCAACAGGATCCCTCTGCTTTATTATTCTGGTTTTCCCTTGCACACAGAAAACAGCTCACTCCTAGCTTTGCCCATTAGCTTTCACAGAGATTCTTTCTGACTAGAACATCTTTCTTCATCTCTGTATGTGCAAATACTGCCCCTCAAGGCTGACTTCATGTCTCACTTCCTAATTAGGGTCATAGATTTTTCTTTTTTTTGAATTCCTGTAGCACATAATATTGGTACCATTTACTTGACACTTGCCTTGGAAATTTTTTATATTTTTGATATTTAATCTCCTTATGGGTAAGAAATGCTTCAAATCATCTAGAACAGTGCTATGTACACAAGTACCCAAATATTTGTTAAAAACTGAGTACCAGACAACTTGGTGCTGAAGCCAATTATTATACAACCCTTGATTAAAATGGTAAATATCTGGGGCGCCTAGGTGGTTCAGTCGGTTGAGCATCTGACTTCAGCTCAGGTCATGATCTCGCAGTCCGTGAGTTCGAGCCCTGCATCGGACTCTGTGCTGACAGCTCAGAGCCTGGAGCCTGCTTTGGATTCTGTGTCTCCCTCTCTCTGTGCCCCTCCCTTGCTCACGCTCTGTCTCTCTCTGTCTCAAAAATAAATACAAACATTAAAAAAATGGTAAATATCATTTTGAGAAAAATGGCACTAAAGTTTGAATTTTTTTTCTGGTAAATTTTTAACGAATTACTACACATTTCTTAGGAGCACAATCTTTGGCTTGTAAAACTTGCCATTCAATGAGTATTAAAGCTATAAAAAAATAAGCCCCCTCCAAACTGATGAAAATAACTAATGAAGAGGCATTAAAAAGGTTAAAAAAAAAGTGGTGTTAAGATGGCAGGATGATGGGCATTTTTTGCCTCCTCTCCCCCATATTTCTAAACTTTATATAGTGTTCTATCACTTAAGTAACCAAAATCACGTATACTATTATATCTGGAAGGGTAAGTACCAAAATGTTAGTAATGAATGGTACTTATAGTAATATGAAATATATTACTTTTATAACAAAAATATTAAAACCTAAAATCAAAACATAGCTTATATTAGCAACAATACTCCTTTAAACTATAGTGAAATCCCAAAGTAAAGTCTGTTACATGTATTAATTGGTTGCCCTTTTCTCATTTGGTGCCCAATAAATTCTAATGGAAAATGGAAGACTGACAGAAAGTCACTAAATGATCATTACAAGTTTTTAGATAACAAAGTAGATTATAAAACAAGAATATCAAGTTAGGGCCTTAAATATGAAATACACTAATCATTTTGAAATAAACATTTCCCCAGTTTCAATGACCTTTCAGTTTCTTATATGTAAGTTAAAACAAACTTCTAACTCATTCTCAAAGATATATCATTACTTCCGAAGAGTCTCTCTAAATTTTACATGAATTTAAATCACTTGAGAAACATCTTGGATCTTTTTTCTTACCCACAGGTTAAGACATTCTAAGTAACGTATACTAAAACTACTTTCTCTTATTCTCATATTCTTTAACTATACTAAATCTTAGATATATTTATAGCTGCTTGCCTTCCCACACATATGTGACTTCTTATTCTACTTACCTGCCTATGATCAATTGCGTTGAGGTAGTTTTCCTTCTTGGAAGTCTTTCTGAAACTTACTGAGTAGATTCCTGCCTTAACCTTCTTACAAGGCAACCTGAGAAGAACTAAGACATTTAAAGTATTTTCTACAGAGACAAGCCAAAGGGCCTTGGCCTATAATCCATCTTGTGTTGGACCGGGGACCCTTTATGTCAAAGAGCACTAAGCAGACACTATAGATATTCTAATCAGCATCCTTTCTTATGATTTTTTTTAAAGAAATTCTAGAATAATTTTAGATTACCCAAAATTTGCAAAAACAGTAGTGTTTCCATGTACTCCTCACCCAGTTTCCCCCGTTAACAAATTATTTAACCATGGTACAGTGTTCAAAATGAAGAAACCAACATTGGTATACTACTAGTAACTACACTCCCAACCTTATTTGGATTTCACTGGTTTTGCCACGAATGTCTTTTCTGTCCCAGAATCCAATCAGGGTCATCACATTACTTAGCTCTCTTTTTATTGTTTGTTATCCCCAGGGGAAAAAGGACGTCATAGGTTATTATTTTTTTAATCACTTAATATTTCTCAGATAACTACAGGGAATCCTGGAAACCACATCTGTGAGGGGTATGAAAACAGAGTTTTGAGTCCTTTTGGTGGGGATCTGCACCTTAGTCCCTTTGTGCCTAAGCAGATAAAAGGATTAACACGGAAGTGAAAGCTGATGCTGAACTGAGATAACCGGGGCCATCCTAAGCCTGTCAGCAGCTCTGATGGACTGGAGGTACCCTTGACATCCTCAGCCTTGAAACAGGGTTCTTGTACTTGCACTAGGGGCCCTAGCAAAGTGGGATAAGGATATAAACAGTCTCTGTAATGTACTTATTATTGTAAATATTTGAATAATCCTGAATAGTTTACCAAGAGTTTTTACATCTATATCTGATTCATTATCAATTTTTTCTTTTTATATTTGAGCTAACACTGAAAACACTTAGATCTTTCAATGTTCTGTATTTTATTCTGGGTACTTTTTATAATTTTTTTAAATGTTTAATTGAGCATGAACAGGGTAGGGGCAGAGAGGGAGACACAGAATCTGAAGCAGGCTCCAGGCTCCAAGCTGTCAGCACAGAGCCCCATGCGTGGCTTGAACTCACAGACCGTGAGATCATGACCCGAGCCGAAGTCAGATGCTTAACCGACTGAGCCACCCAGGCTCCCCATCTGGGCACTTTTTAAATAACACTCTCATTTAATCCTCCTGCCTATGAAGTAAGTATTATTATTACCACATCTATATACTTTATAGATGAGAAAACCAAGCTTTAGATTTGTTTTTAAATTGCTCAAGGCCACACAGCAAATGGCATTCCAGGATTCCAATCTGATATTGTAACTCCACTCCACACTCTTAACCAAAAAAGTCAAGAGGCTTTGGACTTGGAATGGGGTTCTCTGACTCCAGTAAATCTTTCTGCTCTAGCACATGCCTATTCCTGATTGTTATTAACTGAATCTATTAAAGAATTCACCCATTCAACAAAAATTTAAATATTATGTGCATTTGCTGCTCTGGATTCTTTGGAAAATTTAAAGCTGTTCATTTCTTTTCCGGGGGAAATAAACACTATTATTCATCAAAATTGCAATAACTATGCAACCTGATAGTCAAAAGAGTACACTTATCATGATGAGCACCAAGTAATGTATAGAAATGTTGAACGACTATATTGTACCCCTAAACTAATATAATATTATATGTTAACTATACTAGAATTAAAATACTTAATAAAAAAAAGGCTCATCAAAGAGCAATGTATGATCAATATAGTGCCAGGAGGCCCTATGACATGTAACTAATTTTCACATGTAAGAGATTCAGGCATCCTGAAGTAAACATCAGTGCTACCTTTAGCAAGAAACCAGATTTGGGATATGCAAATTTAACTATTAGTTTCACAAAGCCACTAAAATGTTCTAGAAATTTATTCATTATTTAAGAAATGCCAGAAAGAAGAGTGGCAAGAGTGGAGAAAAAATTAAGTAGCTATAGTTAAACGATTAAACTATCTTAAGAAGCTAGGGTAAAATGAATGGGATTGTGGTAACCAAATTCTCACTTCCAAGTTTACTAAATAAGCAGAGAGGTAATTTGAGGCTTATCTTACCTGCGGATCATGTTCCGGGTATACCAAACAGAAGGAAATGATTCCTTTAGGACAGATGTATAGTTACGGTTTAAATCTTGTCCAGCTAAGGAACAACGATAATTTCCCACTATCACACCATCTGGATTCAGCATAGGTACCACCTTGAAGATGAAAGTGTCCCGAAGCAACTGTGCATCACTTGAGTCTCCTAAAATATAATCTAGGAAGCCTTTCATGATCCAAGAGCTGTTGGTTTCCCCTGGATGTACCCTTGCAGTCAAAATCACAGCCTTTCGCTTTCTTGAGTCAGCATTCTTCAAAGGAGTAGTGATCGTTAAAACATACACCATGTTTCTAGCAATTGTGTGGCACAGGACACGTATTTTACAAAACTTTGACCGTACTGAGTCATTATTGATACTAGACAAGTATTCTTGCAGGTTGGTGTAAGTATATGGATAGCAGTGAGCAAAGTAGCAGGTATCTTTGTTGTGTGGAAATTGAAATGTCCATGTAAGAGAGAAATAATGGCGCCCCTCTTGTCCCTGGTTGTTCCTATAATATTTGATTTGGTCTCCTATTCTCTGCCAGCCAATATTATGAGCCTTGGCCTCTTTTTCAGAATAAAACAGTGGGCGCATACCCCGATTGTAAAGACTAGCAGGCTTAGTGAAATTGATTATAGTGAATCGGTAGACGATTCCTGCTTGAGTATTAGTGACTTGGAAATAGTACCACTGGGTGTGTTTACTTGTGAAGAGGTCAGGGCGCACAGTCAACTGGTATTCATATTCTGCCCTAATACACAAAAAGGAAAAAAAAACATGTAAAAATGGCATTCAAATTTAAATTACATAAGGAAAATTATTTTACTTTTACCTATTCACTGAGAGCCTTTTTTCCTGAAACTATTTAGGCAGCATCCAACAGCAACTAATTGTAAAAGATAAAAGTTTTGAAATGTTCTTACTGGATATGAAATTGCTTCTGTGCTAATTCTCTAAAGCCTTTTTATTTCTTTGTAATTCAAGAGAGCACATTAAAATGGGCATTTGATAAAAAAAATTCTGTATTTTACCCCGATTACATTTCCTATAAAAGAAATGATTAAAGAGCTCTTAAAACTTAATTAAAGTCCACTGTTTCTTTTTTTTTTTTTACTTCAGATATATATTCCTTTTTCTATTAGATTCAAACTCTAGAGATCTGAAATACTATCATTGGGAAAAGTTTAAAATATATAAATTAATACAACCACATACATTAAAAAATTTGAAAACTCTTTAAGGACTGTTTTTGGTAACTATTTGCATCCCTCGTACTTAATCACTAAGGATACTTAAATAAAGGTAAAAATTTTACTGGCACATTTGTTTTACACACACACACACACACACACACACACACACACACACACACACACAAAATCTTGCTGGGTTATTTGTGACTTTTCTTTGCCAAGTAACCTTCTCTTCTATCAGGACTATGTACTTACTGTGTGTGTGTATGTGTTATAAATAGTGATTGAGAAATAGGTGAAATAAAGGATGCAAAACCAGAGCTGTTGAATCTAGGTCATGGGTGTATGATGATTAATAGAGAACTGTATTATTCTCTGTAAATATTTTCATAGTAAAAATTCTCTTAAAGAATGCTCTTGGATAGCATGCATGTTCCCAAACATATTTTATAGAACACTCATCTCAAACACTATTCCAGTAAAAAATTTGAGAAGCAGTGTGAGTTTATGTGTGTGAGTGTCTGTCTGACAGTTCATACTGGCATATTAAAAATGTACAGTACAGAAATCTGCTAAAGTTCATAGTATTTGAATCCAGAATTTGAACCTTTCATACCCCCTTCACAATCTCTAATTGGCATCTATACTTCAAGGGATTACAGTTCATTAATGAATACTAAAACTTTAACGTACCTAATACAGAAAATAATAAATAGTTGAAGGTCCAGCTCCTCAAATAAAAATAATTAAAACCTACACTTTGACTACCTTCTGTAGATTTCCACTCTCAAACCTTGCTTCAAACATCAAAGTATTGTCATAGTTATCCACAGGTTGCTTCAGGGGTGTTCGGTTGCCCCCTACTCGGGAATACACAAAACAGGGCTCCTTGTAAGCTGATGACAGAAGAAGACCATAAAGGTATCAAGCCATGTCTAAAGTACACAGATTATTCTGCACAGAGTTTGGAGCCACAGTATAACTGAAGTGTCACTAAGGATTTAAAATTTTAAAGTAATTTGACACTAACATACAGATTTGTTGAAGTTAAGAAAGTCTAAGAATTTTCAGACTAGGAAAGCAATGCCTAAAATAAATTCATGTATTTGTTACATTAAAAGTATTTATCCTACTTCTAATTTTTATGAAGTAATTGGTCCTGAACTTTCCCATTCACTATAAATAACTATAAAGCTGGATAAAAAAATATGAGCTGTTTCCATATATTTGGATAACACACAGACTAGAACTATAATAATAGTTGAAAGAAGATAAATGCATGAAGTATGCCCATGTTTAACCCTGGCTTTCTTCCTGGGAATACTTTCTGACTACATCCTAAGAAGGTGGCACTTAAGAATACTCTAACAGTCTTGCTGAGCTGAGGAGGCAAGACAGTTGCTTGGGGCTACGGAAATTTATGAGACAGGACACCAGAGAGATGAAAGCTACATAGATGGAGGGCCTCAAAAGTCTACATGGTGGTTCCCTGGTGGTTCCCTTCATGGCTGAGGGCTTGGCTGTATAAGCCTAAGATAAGACTGAGTAAGATAGGAAAATGTCACTGTGGCGCTGAGATATGCAATTCTAGAATATACTGTAATTCTAACCTATCCGGAATGGAAAGACTTTATGGAGCATCTCAAGCATTCTTTCATGATTCAAGAAAGGGAGCATACTAGGCATACGTACCACATCCAAGGGTAAAGACCAAGACCTAGGACTAACTGAAGGACTAAGACAAAATAAAAATTTTGCCCTTACAAAAGTCTGCCCTTATAAAAAAATAAAACCAAGCCTGAAAGAAGCAAAATGATATGCCAACAATTTAGCTGCCTACCAGAACAAACTGTGGCATAATTTTTAAAAAGAACATAATACAGACTTCTAAAACATATTTTCACAATGTCCTGCATATGATTAGGAAAAAATATGAAACATGAAGAAAAGCAGGAAAAATGTGACCCATGGTCACACACACACACACACGCACACAATTTTCAACAAACCCCAAGATAACTGAGATGTTGGGATTAACAGATGACTCTGAATATATATCTAAAGACTTACAGGAAAAGATAGAGATAACGAACAAACAGATCAAGTAATCTCAAAAAAACCCTGAAAAACTACAAAAAAAGAACCAAATGAAAAGGCTAGAAATAAAAATTACAATAACTGAAGTTAATGATTTATTAGATGGGTTTAAGAAAGATGTTTTGTTATTAGCATACTATCGTAAACCAGATATGAGATTTTGCATTAATAGAGTTCTCAAAGTACAAATATCGATCTTGACTGTTAAGAACACTTTTCCTGAGGCTTAAGAAAAATTGAATACTGCAAAAGACAGATGCGGTAAATTTAAAAACAGATAAATACAATTATCCAGACTCAAGGACAGAGGAAAAAAAAAAAAGATCCAGTGACATGTGGAACATAGCTAGAAATCCAACATATGTGTAATTGGCATTCCAAAGGACAGAAGAGAAAGAATACAGAAAAAATATGTGAATAAATAATGGATGAAAAGTTGTCAAATTTGAAAAAAAAATCCAACTCTATTAACCTATGGATCAAAGAAGTCCAGCAAACTTCAAGCAGGTATCCAAATATAATGGTATCCAAATCTAGGCAGATCATAGTCAAATTGCTGAAAACAGCCAGAGAGAAAAAGACACATTATATATATGTAGGGAACAATGATAAAAATTATGGCTAACTTTTTATTTAAGACAAAAGATGTCACAAGACAATGGAACGTTTTAAAGAAAAAATTTTTAGAAGAAAAAAAAACATGAACCCAGAATTCTATGCACCTTGTTGTTTGGAGATTTCTCTTTCCTATAGCTACAGATCTGAAAACCATTTTGTCCTCTTACTCTTTCAGGCCCAGGACACACAATGATTTTGCTCTCTTGACAGTTTTATGTTGCTTTACCATCCCTTGCGAGTCTCTCTTAAGTCTATCCACACTTTGGTAAGTTATACTTTCATTAAACTTTCTTAAATTACTCCCAGTATGCTATTCAGTTCCTGACAAGACCCTGATTGACTCACCTCAACTATTTTAATATTTTATCAGATCACATTTAAGTTATGTGTGGAAGTTCTAAGGCAGGTTAGCCATGTAAATATTTGAAATTAAAAAAAAATCAGAGATGCTTGTCTTTACTCTGGTTCTTAAAAAATATGTGAGTATATGATTTATAGAATTGCTTACTGTATAGGAAACAATCCTTGTACATTTTTGTTTTGCCAGCCCTTTAAATAAAATACATATGCTTCCTGAAGTTATCTCTAATATATGCTCTAAGATATAGAACTTGGATGGTGAAACTGTGCAGGAATCCCATATTTCCTTACCTGGTGCTTTAGGAGAACACAGTTTGGCATATAGGCTGAGACATCTATGTTTTGTTATTAGCATACTATTGTAAAGCAGATATGAGATTTTGCATTAATAGAGTTCTCAAAGTACAAATATTGATCTTGACTGTTCAGAACACTTTTCCTGAGGTATAATCTTAGATGTTATTTGCAGTGTGGGGTATTTTCCCCTTTTAAAGATGCAATCTCAAGAAATGCATCAAATTGGCATGAAATGAAAATAAAGTCATCTGAAAGATTTCACGAACATGAGCTATCAATAGAGAGGCAACAATAGTTGCAGAATACTCTACTGGATTTCTCTTTGAAAGGTGATGTGAACATAATTCCTTTTAAATATAACTCTCCATTCTAGTGGGCATTATGTTTTTTTTTTAAAGCAACTTTGCATAAACTGCAGTACACCTTCAAGAATATAATTAACACTAAATCCACACTTGAATCAATCTGTAACCAAACATCTTGATGGTGACAGAGACTTCATGGTATTCTGCAGTTTCCATTATAAACAGCAAAACAAATATAATTAAGAGATGAATATAGATACCAAATTATATTTTATAGCAACATGTTTTATTATGTACCCACCATCTTCAGCTAGATAAACTACAGTATCTTCCTTGTAGTTTGGATAAAGGGGTTCTATCTCTAGACCTGTTGGGATGTACACTGGCTCAGGATAAGAAGGAGTCCAATCTGGGGGAAAAAAAAGAGAAAACATTATTTGAATATTACTTCAAAATAAAACAGGAAATGTTTTTAAACTTTATTTATTTTGAAAGAGTGAGTGAGAAGGGGAGAGGCAGAGAGAGAGAGGAAAAGAGAGAGAATTCCAAGCTGATAGTGCAGAGCCTGATGTGGGGCTCGAACTCACGAACTGAGATCACGACCCGAGCCAAAAACAAGTGTCAGATGCTTAACCCACTGGGCCACCCAGATGCCCCAATAAAATAGGAAATTTTTACCATATATTTTCAAATTATTCATTAGTATTTTTACTCTAAAATTTAGTGTTTTATGCAGGGCTAGATTTTACCAACGGTTCATTGGAAGTGATAATGAACACTGCCACACTGTAACAAAACCCATAAATTTCATTTGTACTTTGTTCTAAATTATTTAAGTGAGTAGCTCGTGATTATTTTGTGTCATTAAGGATTTCATACTGAAGATCCCATTTTCTTGAGCATTTGATGACTTTTTGACCCACCTCTGGGAATCCTGCTCTACCTTTTGTTCTCCCTTACCCTGCCTCTTTAGCCTCCTGCTTGACAATGGTTGTCCTCTAAGCTTATACATGTTCAAATTTCTTCTATCTTCTCAAAGGAAGGCTATCCTCGAACCCCCATCTTCTTCTTTAGCTATACCAGCTTTCCTTCTCTTCATTATTTTGAGGACCAAATTTCTTAAAAGTTGTCTAGACCATGCTGTAATGACTTATTTTTGATCAAACTTTTGAACACGACCTATTTGACTGAAAAAAGTACTTCACAGCCCAGCTGCCCTAGTAGTTCCCACTTTTTAGCAGAACAGAATTTGGATGATGCATTCTCCTCCTTTCCTTTTATCTTTAGCTGATATGTGTCAGACATGCATGGCTGTGGAAATATGTATGCTCCAACAGAGGGAGCCATACTCTATGATCCCAAATATATTCATTAGAACAATTTTTTAAAATGTGGTGATGAGAAATAAGTATTGCTTGACGTTTTAAGGATTGTGTACAACTGCTTTAGCAATAGAAGTGTATTTGACATGAATATGGATCAAGTCTAGCTACAGAAAAAGAATAGAACAGAATATTTATGCAAATATGCATGAATACACATAGTAGCATTAACACACAATGAAATAAATTGATAACAAGTCATAAAGAAAATTATAACTAAAGAGTGAGCCTCTCATTATTTGAAAGCCTTAATCAACACAAATCAAATTTAATCATGAACTACTAACATAGCATTGATTCTGACAATTTTGGGGATTTCAACTATTTACTTTTGTGCATGTTTATTGTCAAAAGCTGCATGATTTCTTTAATTCTTAAAGAAACAGATTTCATTAATCTGTTTATACTCTTCTTTAACTATTTACTAATAAATAGTCCTATTTGTAAAGAAGTATGAAACTTTATCACTGGAATTGGATAAAGAACTTATACAATAGGAACAAGTTTGCAGCTTATCAAAGTACCCTTATTGAGAACCATATTTTGAGAATCGGTCTAACCCACTTCAATCTAGCTTTTGCTCTACTCCATGAAAACTGTTTGCATTGTATTTGACAGACTGTTGGATGGATGAATGGATAGTTGAACAACTCTGATGGGATTCTTATGTACGCATCCCTTAAATTCAAATAATGTAATACTGACTTATTGCCATAAATGCTTTCTATCCGACAATACCTTCCCTGCAGAGAAGCTTGCTTGGAGCTAAAATTGTTTAAGCAGAGATATAGGCTGGGAATGGAAGTATTTCCAGATTTTTTGAGAAGTAATCCATTAAAGAATTTCACCTGTGAGGGACTTAAACATCAAATGGATTCCTGATACAGACACTTCTTTACTGCTATTTAGTGGTAACTTTTGCAGGTGTCATTAAGTCAAATAGCCAGGCAAGTTCTATACTCTTTTAGAATCTTCCTATTATCAGAATCTCCTGCCAGACTTTTTGATCTTTTCCATTCAAAACACTACTTAAAGGTGGTGGAATCACTGTCTCAAAGAGATTGTATGTCTGTGCATAACAAATGTTTTGCTTCCCAGTTCTCTTAAAGCTGCAAACTTTTGAGGTACCAAAATAGCACTGCTTCAACAATGGACCAGCATGAAATTGCTAGCATGGTTCCTCTGCCCTTGTGTTCTCTTACAGATCCAGCCCACCCAACACATCCTCAGCAGGAGTCCATCCAAAGCAGTACCACAAGCACGGCAGTGTGCAATCAGCCCTGGCAGGGGCCAGCACCACCCCAAAGTGCCTCCTTCCCTGAGTAAATGGGGAAGAAAATCACACATACCAGTTCAACTGCTGAGGGCAGGTATATGATCTGACTGCAGGTCCCACCCAACAACAAAAGCCTCCCAGGGGACCACACAGTGAGAGTACCCTGCAGGTTGGTGCTATACACCTCTGGAAAACACCTAGTCTGACTCAACTCAAGCCCAATGTAGCCCCAGACTGCTCACTAACAACACAGGGACCAAACCCCATCCACAATAGGGAAAAAAGAACCAATGCAGACTGATGGCAAACATGGCTCAGCCACAACAGTAGGGTGCATGTAACACACATAGGAGACAACTCTGAAGCGCCAGGTTCTGTTGAACAGGGGACAACACACTACAGGCCACTACTTTTAAGAGCAGGAGATGTAGCTGACTTTTCTAACCCATAGAAACAGACACAGAGAGACAAAATCAGGAGACAGAGGAATATCTCTCAAATGAAAGAACAGGGCAAAATCATAGCGAGAGAGCTGAATGAAACAGGTAAGTAATATGTCTGACAGAAAATTTAAAGTAATGGTCATAAAGATACTCACTGGAATTGAGAAAAGAGTGGAAGACCTCAGTGAGACCCTCAACAAAGAGACAGAAAACATGAAAAAGAACCAATGAGAAATGAAGAACTCAATAAGTGAAATTAAAACTATGCTAGATGGCATAAACAGTAGACTAGAGGAAGCAGAAAGATAGATCAGTGACCTGGAAGACAGAGTAATATAGAGTAATAAAGCTGAATGAGAGAAAGAAAAAAGAAAAAGAAAAATTGAAAATAAATTGAGAATTCAGTGACATCATCAAGCATAACATTCATATATAGGGATCCCAGAAGGAAAAGGGAGAGAGAAGGGGGAAGAAATTTTATCTGAAGAAATAATAGCTGAAAACTTCCTGAATCTGGGGAAGGAAACAGGAATTCAGATCCAGGAGGCACAGAGAGATCCCAACAAAATCAATCCAAGGAGTTCCACACCAAAACACATAGGAATTAAAATGGCAAAAAGCAGTGATAAAGAATAATTTTTAAAAGCAGCAAGAGAAAAGAAAACAGTTATAGACAAGGGAAGTCCCATAAAGTTTATATAAAGTTAGCAGCTGATTTTTCAGCAGAAACTTTGCAGACCAGAATGGAATGGCATGATATATTCAAAGTGCTGAAAGAAAAAACTCTGCAATCAAGAGTACTCTATCCAGCAAGTCTATCACTCAGGACAGAAGGAGAGATGAAAGAGTTTCTCAGACAAAAGAAGTTAGAGGAATTCATCACTAAACCAGCCTTACAAGAAATGTTAAAGAGGATTCTTTATGTGAAAAGAAAAGACTGTAGAGGTGCCTGCGTGGCTTAGTTGGCTGAGTGTCCAACTTCGGCTCAGGTCATGATCTTGTGGTTCGTGAGTTTGAGCCCTGCATCAGGCTCTGTGCTGACAGCTCAGAGCCCGAAGCCTGCTTCGGATTCTCTCTCTCTCTCAAAAATAAATAAACATTGGGGCGCCTGGGTGGCGCAGTCGGTTAAGCGTCCGACTTCAGCCAGGTCACGATCTCGCGGTCCGTGAGTTCGAGCCCCGCGTCAGGCTCTGGGCTGATGGCTCGGAGCCTGGAGCCTGTTTCCGATTCTGTGCCTCCCTCTCTCTCTGCCCCTCCCCCGTTCATGCTCTGTCTCTCTCTGTCCCAAAAATAAATAAAAAACGTTGAAAAAAAAATTTAAAAAAAAAAAAAAATAAATAAATAAACATTAAAAAATTAAAAAAAAAAAAAAAAGAAAGAAGAAAAAAGAAAAGACTGTAAGCAAGAGTTAGAAAATATTAGGAAGCACAAAAGCAGTAAGATTAATTATATCTATAAAAATCAGTCAAGGGATTCACAAAATAAAAGGATGTAAAGTATGGTACTATACACCTAAAACTTGGGGCAAGGGGTGAGGTGAAGAGTAAAGAATGAGTTCAAACTTAAGCGACCATAACTTAATATATACTGCTATATGCAGAAGGTGTTGTGTACAAAACTAATGGTAACCATAAATAAAATACTAATAATAGATGCTACACAAAAAGTAAAGAAAAGGAATCCAGGAATATCACTACAGAAAGCCAGAAAATAGTGAGACGAGAGAGCAAGAGAAGGAATAGAGAAGAACTACACAAGCAACTATGAAATGAGTAACAAAATGGTGGTGAATACATACCTATCAATAATTACTTTGAATTTAAATGGAGTAAATGCCTCAATCAAAAGACACAGGATGACAGAATAGATAAAAACGCAAGACCTATCTATACGCTACCTACAAGAGGCTCATTTCAGACCTAAACACAGATTGAATGCAGATTCAGTGCAGATTGAAAGTGAAGGGATGGAGGAAGTTTTATCATGCAAATGGACGTGAAAAGAAAGCTGGGGTAGTAATACTTATATCTGACAAAATAGACTTTAAAACAAAGACTAACAAGACAAAGAAGAACACTACATAATCATAAAGTGAACAATCCAAGAAGATATAATAATTGTAAATATTTATGCACCCACATGGAGCACCCAAATACAGCAAATAAAAAACATAAAGGAAGTAATTGATAATAATACAAGAATAGTAGGGAACTTCAACACCCCACTTACATCAATGGATAGATCATCCAAACATAATCACAAGGACACTTTGGACAACAAGGACAAGTGGCTTTGAATAACACATTGGATCAAATGGATTTAACAGATATATTCAGAATATTCCATCCTAAAACAGCTGAATACAATTCTTTTCAAGTACACATGGAACATTCTCCAGAACAGATCATGTATTAGGCCACAAGTCTCAACAAATTAAAAAAGACTGAAGTCATACCATGCATCTTTTCTGACCACAATGCTATGAAACTGGAATTCTACAACCACAAGAAAAAAATATGGAAAAACACAAATACATGGAGGTTAAATAACATGGTACTAAACAATAAATGGGTCAACCAAGAAATCAAAGAGGAAATAAAAAAATACATGGAGACAAATGGAAATGAAAACACAACAGTCCAAAATCTTTGGGATTCAGCAAAAGCTGCTCCAAGAGGGAAGTTTATAGCAATATACGCCTAACTCAAGAAGCAAGACAAATCTCACATAAACAACCTAACCTTACACTTAAAGGCTAGAAAAGAACAACAACAACAAAAAAAACCCCAAACCAATAGAAGGAACATTAGAGAAGAAATAAAATAGAATATAAAAAGACAACAATATAACAGACCAATGAAAACAGGAGCTGGTTCTTGAAAAGATAAAAAAAAAAAAAAAAAAAATTGAAAAAACTTTGGCCAGACTCATTAAGAAGAGAGACAGAAGGGGGGAGGGAATGAGGGAGAGTAAGAGAGACAGAGAGAGAACTCAAAATCAGAAATGAAAGAGGAGAAATAACTGACATCTCCGAAATACAAGGGATTATAAGAAAGTATTATAAAAAATTATATGCCAACAAATTGGATAACCAATAAGAGATGGATCAATTTCTAGAAACATATAACCTCCCAAAACTGAATCAGGAATAAATAGAAAATCTGAACAGACTAACTACCAGTAATGAAATTCAATCAATAATCAAAAAACTCCAAACAAAAGTTCCGGACCAGATGGCTTTACAGGTGAATTCTACCAAACATTTAAAGAAGAGATAATACTTATTCATCTCAAACTATTCCAAAAAATAGAAGAGGAAGGGAGGTTTCATGAGGCCAGCATTACCCTCGTACCAAAGTTGATAAAGGCACTACAAAAAAAGAGAACTACAGGCCAATATCTCTGATGAACATAGAAGCAAAGATCCTCAACAAAATAAACAATCAAATCCAACAATACATTTACCATGATCAAGTGGGATTTATTCCTGGGATACAAGGGTAATTCAATATTCCCAAACAATCAATGTGATACACATCTCATCAACAAGAGAAAGGATAAAAACCATATGATCATTTCAACAGATGCAGAAAAAGCATGTGACAAAGTACAAAATCCATTCATGATAAAACTCTCACAAAGGAGGTTTAGAGGGAACATGTCCTCAACATAATAAATGCCATATATGAAAAACCCACAGCTAACATAATACTCAATGGAAAACAAAAACAAGAAACAAAAGAAAACAAAACAGCACTGCTCTGAGTTCTCCTTGGGTCAAAGTCATGTCCCCAGGAGACTTAGTTAGCATTTACTATGTCACATGAGCACCAAATCAGTGCTGTTTGTGCCATTGTGTCTCTTGGATCATCTTGTGAAGTTTTTTATTCTGGCCTTCAGCTCCTTTCTCCTTTGTCTTCAGGTCTAGCTTGGAGGGTTAATACTGAGATAACATTATGCCCTCAGCCCTATAACATACATTTCATTTTAAGGAAAAAAAACAAAAACAAAAATAAAACACCTCTCATGTTAAAGAAGACTCTTGAGGCCCTAACTACCAGGATAGCAGACAAGCCTAGACATGTCTGAAAAGAGCTTATATTCATTCAAGCTATAAACTCTATGCAAAAATAAATTTAGAATGTGACACTTGACTAGCAAATATTTTGTTTTAAAGTATTTGCTTGGTGTTTTCCCTCCTTGACTTCGTTAGTTTGTGTTAAGTTCCAATCTGTAAATGATACTATTCTTGGTAATAAGAGACTACTAGTTTCTCAGAAAGTCAATAAATATAAATTTAGAAAGCGTTTTCATGATGGTAAATCCAAATCTGTGGAATACATTTATTTGTACTATACCTATCATCTTTTTATGGAGGAAAAGCAATGAAAATTAATAGCTCCAGTACTGATTCAACCATTTACAGCACTGATTTATTTATTAAAAACATTTTTTTAATGTTTATTTATTTTTGAGAGTGAGTGAGCATGAATGGGGCAGAGAAAGAGGAGGCGGCACAGAATCTGAAGCAGGCTCCAGGCTCCTAGCTGTCAGCACAGAGCCAGATGTGGGGCTTGAACCCACGAACCGTGAGATCTTCACCTGAGCTGCAGTCTGACGCTTAACTGACTGAGGCACCCATATAGCACTGATTTAAAACCCTAAGTAGATGACAGTGAATATTGCATTTTTTCTCTCTCTCTTTTTTCTGTAAGACTTACCTGCCCTTCACCTTTGGTTTATCCCACTTTTTGATGACAGACATGTAGTAGAAGGAAGTGATCTTACAAAACATGTCTAAGAGTCACAGAAAATCTCAGGAGTAATAAAACTTGAATTAAAGGTGCTTAATTTGGATGCTTTTGATAAGTATTTTTTATTAAACAAATTTGCTGTATAAAAATTTAAAAATATACTTTAAGCCAAAAGAAAAAGAATTATCCATAATTCATCGCACAGATCTAAATATGAACATTTGGGTTTTTAGTTTCAGGCTTTGTCTTTTTCAACTATCCCATAAAGATGCTTCCAGCTACAAGTAACAATTCTTAAGGCAAACTGGCTTACACAGTAATTTATTATCTTACATATCTAGAAATCTAGAAACAGAGAGGATTCAAGGTCTGGTACAATCAGTGGCTCAGTGGCCATTCAAGGCACAATTTATTTATGTCTTTCTACTTTGTCATTTCAGATCTGAGGTCCTCCTAAGGTTGGATCCCTTACTGTTGTAAAATGAGAACAATGTGGCTTTCAGTAAAACAGTGTCATGGACTAACTGACATATACTACTTAACTGAGGTGAAATGGATACTTGGGAGTCAACTACAATTCCTCTTCTTGTATATTATATCACTTTATGTATAACTGATCATCAATTTTTCCTACCCCACCTAACCAAATATCTTAGTGATTTTTCTTTTTAAAAATTTTTAAATGTTTATTTATGTTTGAGACAAGAGAGAAAGCATGAACGGGGGAGGGTCAGAGAGAGAGGGAGACACAGACTCTGAAGCAGGCTCCAGGCTCCGAGCTGTCAGCACAGAGCCTGATGCGGGACTCGAACTCACAAACTGTGAGATTATGACCTGAGCCAAAGTCGGTCGCTCAACTGACTGAGCCACCCAGCCTCTCCGATTTTTATTAATATATATAGATCTCCCTCATTTCTTAATAGCCGTGTAGAGTTCCCTAATATGGATTGCCATTACCTGACCACTGACAGACATTACAGTCATTTCTTTACTGATGGACATTTTGGTTCTAACAGTCTCTTTATACTACATTACTTATAATATGCCTCGATTCATGTGTTTGAATACCTGTGGGTTAGATACCTGGCAGTGGAAACGCTAAATCAAAAAACATGTGAATTTTACATATTGAAATATAAGGTACTATATACTGCCCTTAAAAATATATAGTAATCTCATATATATATTTGTGTGTGCAATTTGTTTGAAGATAATTTTTCTTGGGGTGCCTGGGTGGCTCAGTTGGTTAAGCATCCTGACTTCGGCTCGGGTCATGATCTCATGGTTTGTGAGTTTGAACCTCACATCGGGCTCTGTGCTGACAGCTCAGAGCTCGTGCTCTCTCTCAAAAGAGAAATAAAAAAATTTTTTAAAAAGAATATAGTAATCTCATTTATATATTTGTACATGCAGTTTGTTTGAAGATGAGTTTTCTTAGTGATGTTACAAAGTTATTTCATTTTTTTCCTCTCTTAAATGCAAAAGGAGCCTGTTTAATTCTTGGAGGAATTAACCTAATGTCTGTGTATGGAATATCATTGGCTATCCCTGTAAACTTTGTCTGAGACTAGAAAATCTGTTGATATCTCCCAGAACTATATAGTATTTTATTAAAAGAAATTTTTTGGGTATTGATTATAAAAGATATTCCTTTTCCAAGATTAATTTATGTTCCACATTTCAATGATTAATAGAAGGTTCAAAATAGATTTGGCCTGTGGACCATAGTTTATTATTACAGAGACTGAACTCCTAACCATGCTAGTATATGTGTTTTTACTATTTAAGAAACCACCCCCAAACTTAGTGACACAAAACAATAATCATTTATTTATCTCAGCTACATGATTCTTCTGGTGGGTTAGGTTCACTCATTTATCTTGATAAGCTGCAGTTTTGGCTGGTGGCTAAACGATGTAGGCTAATCTTGGCTCATCTCTGCTTCATGCTCATCATACCCAGCAAGCTAGCTATGGATTGTTCCACGGTGGCTGGACAGGGTTTAAGAGAAAGCAGTATACAAAGACTTTTGAGACCAATAACAAAATGGGCAAAGAATTTTGTCAGTTGACATAAAAAGCCAATGAATACACCTGTTGGTCAATTGCAGGTCTTCTTTAGAGAAATGCCTATTCAAGTCCTCAGCCTGTTTTTAAATCTTGTTACTTTTTTTTTTTTTTTTTTTGCTATTGAGCTGTAGAAATTCCTTATGTATTTTATTTAAAAAAAAATTTTTTTTTAATGTTTATTTATTTTTGAGAGAGACAGAGACAGAATGCAAGTGGGTTAGGGGCAGAGAGATAGAGAGACACAGAATCCGAAGCAGGCTCCAGGCTCTGAGCTGTCAGCACAGAGTCCGACGCGGGGCTCAAACTCACGAGCTGTGAGATCATGACCTGAGCCGAAGTCAGTCGCTTAACCGATTGAGCCACCCAGGCGCCCCAATTCCTTATGTATTTTAGAGATTAACCCTTTATCATACATATGGTTTGCAAATATTTTCCTGTTCCATAGGTTGTTTTTTCAGTTTTGATTGTTCCCTTTGCCACACAGAGTTTTACAGTTTCAGGTCTTATGTTTAAGTCTTTAATCCATAATAAATTGTGAGGTTTTTTTTTTTTTTGCATACTGTAAGATGTTAAGGGTCGACTTCATTCTTTTTCATGTGGATATCCAATTTTCTCAACATTTGTTGAAGGGCTATCCTTTTCCCATTGTATATTCTTGGTACTCTTTTCAAAGATCCATTGACTGTATATGCATGGAATTATTTCTGGGCTCTCTATTCTGTTTCAGTGGCCTCTAGGTCTCTCTTTATACCAGTGCTGTCCTTTTTTGATTACTCTAGCTTTGTAATACATTTTGAAATCAAAAAGTGTGATGTCTCCAGCTTTGTTCTTCTTTCTGAAGACTGATTTGGCCATCTGGTCTTTTGTGATTCCATCTGACTTTTAGAGTTCTTCCCTTCCCCCTTCACTTCCCTTCCCTTTCCCATTCAGTTTTCTTCCTTCCTCCCTTCCTTCCTTCCTTCCTTTTATATTTTAGTTTTTTAAAGTAGGCTTCACACCTAGCACAGAGCCCAACATGGGGCTTGAACTCACAACCCTAAGATCAAGACCTGAGCTGAGATCAAGAGTCGGATGCTTAATCACCTGGGCCACCCAGGCACCCCTAGAGTTGTTTTCTATTTCTATGAAAATGCCATTGGGATTTTGATAGGGATTGCATTGTTAACCGATCCTCAGGGAAATGAAAAATCAAAGCCACAGTGAGGTATCATTTCACACCTATTATGATGGGTATTATAAAAAAAAAGTTTTGGCAAGGAAGTGGAGAAACTGGAATCCCTGTACACTGTTGGTGGGAATAAAAAATGCTGCAAACACTGTGTAGAACAGTATAGAAATTCCAAAGTTAAAAACAGAACTACCACATGATCCAGCCGTCCAACCACTGGGTCTTTACCCAAAAGAATTGAAATTAGGATCTTGAAGAGACATTAGCACTCTCCTATTCATTGCAGTACTATTCACATTAGTGAAAATGTATGAACAATCTGAATGTCCATTGATGGACAAATGATACAAAGTGAATGTGCTACACACACATACACACACACACACACACACACACACACACGAAACAGCATTCAGTCTTAAAAAATGAAATCCTTCAATATGCAACAACATGGATAAACCTTGACACATTATGCTAAATGAAGTCACAGAAGGACAAATACTACATGATTCCACTTACATAAATTATCTAAAATAGTCAAACTCCGAAAGTGGAATGGTGGTTGCTGGGAGCCAGCAGGAGGGAAAAATGGGGAGCTACTAATCAACATATTTAAAGCTTCAATAATACTGGATGAGTAAGATTTATAACAACATTGTGCCTATACTTAACAATACAGTATTGCACATTTAAAAATATGCTGAGGGTAGACCTCATGCTAAGTGCTCTTACCACAAAAAAATAAATATAAAAACTAAAATAGCCAATAAATATATGTAAAGATATTCCATGTCACTAATAAAGAAAGAATATAAATTAAAACATAACATATATAAAGCAAACAACACCAGATTGTTGAAAATCAGGGAACTAAACAGTGTTTATGGGTATATGGAAAAACAGGCCTTCTTACGGTGTAATGAAGGATTAACTCAGAAGGCCTGGGTTGTCCAAACTCTGCACATACCAAAGAAAAGTTAGACCCTTGTAAAACTCCTAGAAGATAACCTCTCAGACTTTGGACTATCCTGCTTGATAAGAGTCTATCGTCTACTTGGGGCTTTGGGTCACACCAGGTAATTTACACTAATGTGACTTATGGTAGAGGGACTTGTACCATATGCTATCAGTTTTAACAGGAGAGGTTAGAGACTGAGTAACTAAGGCCAACCATATATATACTCCATGGAGACGTGACCAGCCCCTCATAGAAATCCTGGATACCAAAGCTTGGATGAGCTTTCCTGATTGGCAATACTTCATGTGTTATCTCACATGGCTGGGAGTATTAAACACTGTACAAAAGACACCATTAGAAGGGGACAACTGGAGCTTGTGCCTGATCTATCCTGGACTCTAGTCTATGTACCTTTTACCTTTGCTGATTTTTTTAACCTTTGCTGATTTTAATCTGTATCATTTCAATGTAATAAACCATAACCATGAGTATGGCAGTTTTTTGAGTTCTAGGAGTCCTTCTATAATCATTGAACCTGAGGGTAATCTTGAAGACCCCAACCATGCTCATATAAATTGTTTGTATGACTATAAATTGTTACAGCTCCTCTTGGAGAGCAATTTGGCAGTATTATTTTAACCAGAAATCTAGGCATTTACTTCCAACACTACACACACACACACACACACACACACACACACACACACACGCACACACAATAGGACACATATAAAAGAATGTTCATGTAGTTCTGTTTGTCAGAGCCAAAGACTAGAAACATCTAAAATTCATTAATAAGGTAGCAGTTACAGAAAATATTGTTTACCCAATTAAATCTAATAAACCAATTTATATAAAAAAAGACTGATATATGTGAGCTGATGTGGAAAGACTTTTAAGATATATACTTGTGTAGGACAGAGTTCATTTATAGCTAAAGCAGAAAAGCTCTATTTTTATATCCGGGGAAGTATGGATATCTAGCTTTGACAGTTGGCCAAGATAAGGACAGTTAAGATTTATAATGTGCTATTTAAAGTCTGAAACTCCCCTGGTACCCACCATGGGCAGTTTATCTACTGGTGGTTTTCATTTGGCAGAATCAGACAGCCTGGCTTGACCATATGACCACAGGGGCATAAACACTCAGCTGGAACTTTTGACTTAGAAGTCATCTGAAGCCTGTGTGTGTGTGTGTGTGTATACATATATACATACATATACATACATATATATATATATACATACACATATATACATATACATATATATATGTAAATATATATATATATACACACACACACACACACACACACACACACAGAGAGAGGGAGAGAGGGAGAGAGGGGGAGAGGGAGAGAAAGAGGGAGGATGGGAGGGAGGGAGGGAGAGAGAGTCAATCAGAGAGGGGGAGACAGACTTCTCCTTTACCCTTTCTCCATCAAATAATATAAAGAGAAAAGTTAGTTTATAAGAATGTGTAAGTAGCATCTAATTTAAGTAAGTGTAGACAATTATAGTAAGTATAGATGGTTTTTAATTTTACTCACCAGTGAATGTCTAATAATATCTCTACATGGCAATAATATTATTATAGCATTATAATATGCTATAATTAACACAAAGTGGAAAACAGTGGCAATGAGGAAGTGCTAATAGGAATGTTTCTATCATTTGTGTGTGAGAATTGGGAAGATAAGGCTGTAAACCACTGAATGAAAACTAAATTTGAGAATGCACACATACAGAAACATAAAAATATTCACTGAAATATGCACACTTCACGTCCATAAAACATACACTGAAGGAAAGAAGCATAAAGTGGGAGAGGAGAGAAAAACGACAAAGGGGCACAAAGATAGAAAATAAGAAAGGAAGGGCAATGGCGAAAGGGAGAAAGGCAGAAGGTGAAGAGTATAAAGACACACAGGAGAAGGAAGATATTCAGTGTGGTGGTAGGGCAGGAGGGGAAGGAGAAAGAGGTAGGGAGAAAAAAAGAGCAAGATTACACAGCCATCTGGCATACCCTCTGTCTGCAACCTCACTCTACATAAGAGTTTGAATGTGACTGGAACCGTCATGCTATTTGGAATTGTTGAGAATTACAAAACTCTGGCACGTTTTAAGTTCCTCTTTTAAGCACATGTGGCTTAAAACTGAAATGCAGTGCAAATGCACACCAGAGTTTGAAGATTTCATATGAAAAAAAAAAGAATGCAAGATATTTTGGATATATTTGGCTTAAATAAAATATATATTAAAACAATTTTTTTAATGTTAATTTTGAAAGAGAGAAAGCACTCAAGAGGGGAGGGGCAAAGAGAGAGGGAGACACACAATCTGAAGCAGCTCCAGGCTCTGAGCTGTCAACACAGAGCCGGATGTGGGGCTCGAACTCATGGACTCTGAGGTCATGACCTGAGCCGAAGTTGGACACTTAATCGACTGAGCCACCGAGGCGCCCCTAAATTAAATATATTTTTGAAATCAATTTCACTTATTTTCCTTAAAAAAATATTTTTTATGTTTATTTTTGAGAGACAGAGAGCGCGAGTGGAGAAGGCACAGAGAGAGAAAGAGGGAACACAGAATCTGAAGCAGGCTCATGCTCCAAGCTGTCAGCACAGAGCCCGATGTAGGGCTCGAACCCATGAGACATGAGATCATGACCTGAGCTGAAGTCGGACACTCAACCAACTGAGCCACCCAGGGGCCCCTTTTTCCTTTTTTAAAATGTGGCCACTAGAAAATTTTAAATGATACATACAGCTTATGTTATATTCCTGTTGGAACGCACTGTTCTAACACCATGAGTCTCCTCATTAAGTTTGGCAAAGTAAGTTTGCTAATATTTGAATTCCAAAAACATCTAGGAACATACCAATATGCTGGACTTTTTCATCAATGACCTCACAGTGGTACGGCCACCGTGTTGGACTCAGCGGACCAGAAGAAGAAACACCATACAAATCTCGTGGTTCACGAAGACGTGGCACCCATCTCCCTAGTTGATATTCCAACAGTATCTGGGTAGTCCGGGGGAAAAATGGGTCACCAACAGAGTTAGCTGAAAAATGATTCAACACAATCATGAGTGATAAGAAGCAAAACCCCAATTTCTATAATTTTTTAATACATTCCTTCTTCCCTTCCAATACCATTAATTTATAAATATTTGTGGATATTATAATTCATGGCACTTAAAAAATAAAATTACTGGGGCACCTGGGTGGCTCAGTCGGTTAAGCTTCCAACGCATGATTTTGGCTCAGGTCATGATCGCATGGTTGTGAGATGGGAGACCTGAGTCGGCCTATGCTTAAGATTCTATCCCTCTCCCTCTGCCCATCCCTTGTTCCCTCTCTCTCTAAAAAATAAAAGATAAATAAACAAATAAAAATTACTATTGAAATTTTGTAACAATTGATCTTTACATAGCTAAAAAGTAGTTTTTGACCTCAGATACTATTATGCTAAATTCCGTGCTACTCCAAAAACATTTATTTCTCGCAGTTATTCTAGCCAACTGTTTACTGCCGAGTCTTCTTAAACTTAATCACACCGAGGCAACGATTTGTCCACGATCATAATTCCTCACCGCCTACTAGAAGAATATTCTCAAGGGTTGCTAGTGAACTCTGTCACAAATTTTTCTCAGTGCTCATTCTAGGGTCACTATGTGACACAACCCCAAGCACATAATTCACAAAGAATACAACACAAGTAGGCAGCGCAGAGGCCCTGTCTCTTTCAATGGGATAACTGTGGGACATCAATTTGATGTGGATAATCACCCCTCATGTACCTTGTCTTTTATGATGCTATACTTTCCTGTTTTCTCCCTTTCACATATTTCGTTTTCCATTTGTCTGACTCCTCTTGCTCTTCCACCTCTAAAATGTGGCTTTTTACCTAGATTTAGTTTTGGGCTATTTTTGTACGATAACAGATATATCAAGCTGGACTAGATGTCAGACCAACTGAGTTCTATTCCATCACTTTGTTTCTATATGATTTTTCTTGGCTAATGCAGCCTCTCTGAACATAAATTTTACTATATGTAAATAAGGAATAATAATATTCCCTGCTACTTCTCCGGATTGTTATTTAGATCCATTTTTTCAACAGTTACTAAGCATCTAGTTTTTCATTATGTGAAGAGACCACATTTTGTCTAATTCACAGTATGACTCAAAAATGGCAAGGTAGCTATGAAGTAGGAAATAAAACTAAATCAATCTCATACTGCTCATGAGTGTAAATTATAGAGAAATTAAATACAAAATTCGAAGTATTTAGAGAAAACTTATATGATTATAATGATGACCTTGGGGTAGGGAAGTCCTCTGTAGCTTAAACAGATTTAAAAATAAACAGCCACAAATGAATAATGATAAACTTAACATCAAAATAATTCTAAATCATGGAAGCAACATTAACAAAGGATTACTATAACAGGGAATTCATTATAAGAGGAAACATAAATAGACAAGCATATGGAATAATTCTCAGTTTCTTCAGCAATAAAGATGACACTGGTTAAAACAGTGAGTTACCTTCTTTTTTCCAACAGACTGGCAAAATTTTAAAAAGCAAAAAAGGGTGGCAAGATGTCCATAAACTAGTACTACAAATATTTTATGAGTATGGGCATAGAGATGTGTCTAAGTGCAAAGAAAAAGGTCTAGAGGGATACATATCAAACTGAGAATAGTAGGTATCTTGAAAGACTTTTACGATGAGAGAGAGAGAGAGAGAGAGAGAGAGAGAGAGAAAAGAAAAAAGAAAAGAATTAAGGCCTTATCTTCAATTTCAGATCATCTGTGATAGATATGTGGATATTTAGAAGAAATATTTTAGTATTTTAAAACTCTAAATGTATACATTTTTAAAAATCAAGTATACACAAAGATTCCACATATATGTACTTTTGCAAGTGAATGGCTTTATTAAAAAAACTCTGTACAAGCATACTTCATTTAAAAAAAGATGTATTGGGGCACCTGGGTGGCTCAGTCGGTTAAGCGGCCGACTTCAGCTCAGATCATGATCTCACGGTCTGTGAGTTTGAGCCCCGCGTCGGGCTCTGTGCTGACAGCTCAGAGCCTGGTGCCTGTTTCAGATTCTGTGTCTCCCTCTCTCTGACCCTCCCCCGTTCATGCTCTGTCTCTGTCTCAAAAATAAATAAAAACGTTAAAAAAAAATAAATAAATAAAATAAATTAAAAAAGATGTATTGTAGGGGCACCTGGGTGGCTCGGTCAGTTAAGCGACTGACTTCGGCTCAGGTCATGATCTCACGGTTCGTGGGTTTGAGCCCCACATCAGGCTCTGTGCTGACAGCTCAGAACCTGGAGCCTGTTTCAGATTCCGTGTCTCCCTCTCTCTCTGCCCCTCCCCCACTCGCGCTCTGTCTCCCTCTGTCTCAAAAATAAACATTAAAAAAAATAAAAATGTACTTTAAAAACACTGTGTACTGTAACTCGAGTCATACTGTAAATTTAAGAGCTAATTATTTAAAGAAATGCCTATGTAAATCTTTATGTTAAGTGTAGTCCTTCATAAAGTAATGACCACTTTTATTTAGTTTCATTCAATATCAGGTTTACCTAAAACCTTTACAGTTTGAGCTCTAAAAAATTCTTATAAGAGTGGATACATTTTCTCTCTTTATCCAGTATCAGAATACATTCCTATATTATTCAATCTTTTTTTCTAGTTTCTTAATTTTCTTATTTTTCATGGACCTTGAGTGAATTTTTCATTTGCTATTTATTCACTCAAGGTTTTATCATAAAGGGAAGGAAGAAAATATGGATAAGTTCAAACCTGTTAAAAGCGCACACTGGTGGATATCTTCGCTTACAAATTTCATGAAGTTATCCTCATCCTAAAACAAAAAGAGTTTTAAAATATTCTTTTAAAAACCAACAGCTTCCAAATCCAGAAATTTTTTACATCTATTTTAGTAGTGAGAATTGAGTGCCTCTTTTTAATCTTTAATAAATGAAAAAAATTAAAGGATTATTAGGGACTACCAGTCTCAAAGTGCCAAACACTTCAAATATCCTCAAACCTTCAAGCCTTTATCTTTCAACCTCCTTTCATTGGGTAAGGTCAGATTAATGATTGCAGGGAGGGAATAAAGTTTAAAGATTCTTGGTAAACTTGGCAACCCAATTTAAGCTATGAATAAAATTAAAAGAAAAGAAGCACAAAAAGCCATAGACTTAGAGGGCTAATAGGGAGCTTATTTTGGGACCTTAACTTAGATACATGGTAATTTATATTTTACTAAAATGTGAAGGAAATCTCTCAGAAATATGTACTAGAACCAGGCAAACTCTTTTGAAATACTGTGCTTTGTTTTTCCCTTTTTCTTCCTCCGTGTCCCTTTGTTACATCAGAGCCACATTAAACCTATTGTGGTGACAAACAGTAGATTTAGAACATAGGAGGCTGCAGTATTATGATACATATTATGATGTAACACAGAAAACACGTAAGTGAAGAAGAATTATAAAAATAAAACCTTAGTAATGATTTAATACACACTTTTAAGTAAAACTGAGAAGAATCTTAGCCAAAATAATTTCTCAAAAAACAATACCAATCCGGGTTCTCTTTCTAGACAGGGCATACTGCACACAGCAATATCTTGGCTTTCAAATTATTTTCCAACTTCAGTGACAAGTGATTTAAACATCGAATTGATTTTCACATCCAACTGATTTTGTAATATTTTTACCGGGAAATTTATATTTTATAACATACGGTTTATCTGAAATTAAGTGGAATGAAGTTGAGAAAAACATACTGATTGATCTTCATCACTGATCGTTCTGTCTGAATAGTCTTCCTTTTCTGAATCTTCTGACATTTCTGGCAATATCTGGCTTGAAATTTCTTTTATCATGTAGGTAGGCTGTAAAACAATTTCTAGGGAACTTATTTGACAGTTTTCTGTTTAAGTTGAAGGTGTTTATTACATTAAATGAGTACCCCAACCTTTTAGTCAATTTTATTAACAGTGACAACAGGCTTCTCTAAAAGCTATATTAGGACTCAGCTAATTAGACATTCAATTTCAAAAAACTGAAGACATTTTCCATTTCCATGAAAAAGAGGCAAAAATCACAAGGAAAGGCTAATCAAGTAAATAATGTATTGGAAAAAGAAATTTCCAGGCTACACAGCCAAATCATTCACATCCTGTATTCCCAATACCACACAGCATAGTAAGTTCAGAATGATCCTGAGGCATTTAAAAAGATCATGGATCAAAAATAAATAAATAAATAAAGTAAAAATAAAAAAAACAAAAAGATCATGGGTCAAAGGAAAATTATAGTTACTCAGGCAATGATATCTAACAGCATAGCTTAAAAAAAATCTTTTTTTCTGCTTTAGTTTTCAATTGACCAAAAGTTCAAAGGACTACAACAGACTTTTCTCCTTAGATTTTGGTTACTATTCTGTAAGATACTGTCTCTGTTCTAATAGTCAATTATTCTTAAATCTCAATAGCTATCCGAAGGTTGTATTGGCGGTGACCACCACTCCTTCCATGCAAACATCCTCCCAAGTGGTTAAGACAACGGAATACCAAATTCCTTGCCAAGACTCTATTATTTTTGAGAGACCAAAGGAATTTACCAATTTCGAATCTATTGGTTTATGCTCCTCTCTACAGAGAGCAAATAACTCATGCAATAGAGATGACACCTTCAGTATTAAGAGACCGAAGTTTCAGCCTGGGGGGCATCGTCACAATTCCACATTTGGAAAACGTGGCATAAATCCTCGCTCTATTTCCTAACATGAACATAGGAGGCACGCCAACGTGCTGACCTGAGCAGTGAAACCTGAATTTCAGGAAAGCCACACACACACACACACAGATTATCTAATGGGCGCTTCCTGTGTGTCTCCCACGGCTGAAGCAGACGAGGCAAAAGCAGGCGTTTCCACGCCCAGCCACGCAGGGCGGGTCTGCGGACAGGCACGGTGACTTTCTCAGTGGGAAGGACTTTTAAGCCCCAAGTTGTGTCTGCAAGGTGTGCCTCCCACGCTCACTTCTGGACCAGGCAGTGTGGGGAGGAGCTCATTTTCTGGGACGCGCGGTCTTTCCACGCGCGCTCACTTCCCGCAGGGGGCGGCCCGTCTGCGAAGTCTCTTCCTTCGGGGCCTCCTCGGCCGGGCCCTCGCCCCCGCCCCGAGTCCTCCGCCCAGGCCAGTCGTCCCGTCCCTGCGGGGCGCAGCCGTTCCGCCCGAGACACCTAGGGTCCAGCGTCTGGAAGGAACGCGGGGGTAGTTCAACAGCTCCAGCCACGCCCTTCACCGAGAGGCGAGGCCCTCCGTTTCCTGAACAACGGGACCACCCTCGCGAGACTTCCGAGCGCCCTCGGGAATCACCTAGCGACCAGCGCCGAGAAGAGCCCACGCGGGATTTCGGCCAGAGGAAGGGGAGAGCCCAGAGGATGACGGGAACGAGGGGCCGAGGAGAGGGGGGCGGAGAGAGTTCCCAAGGGCGTTAGCGTGGAGCGCCCTACCTGGGGCGGGGGGAATCTTAGGAGAGGCGAGGAGCGGGCAGCGATTTGTCCCTTCGCTTCTCCGCGTCGATTGTCCTTTATCCAAGGAGGCAGTAGAACGTACTGGTTAAGACTTGAGCCTTGTTAGTCTTTATTTGTACCCACACAGAACTGCATTCTGCGCGATTGTGTGACTAGTAATCTTTATTCAGGAAACGAGACTTCTCTCTAAATACTTGGTAGAGGAGTGATAGATATACCAGGGTGAACTCTAAATTCTTCCCAGCTCAGAGATTCTTTAAGTATCATAATTGTTAGCAAACACACCGAGCACTTCGGACCTTCTGAGGCGCTACGCACATCATGTTACGTGCATGGTCTTTTCTAATTAAATGGGGTCTTTCCATAACAGACGTAGACACCCTGGTCCATAAGAGACTTGAAGACGTTATTCCTGAAATCACCTTGATTTCCCCCTGGTCTAAACCGTTGTCCCAGTGTAGCTGAAAAAAAGTCTTAAGATGTTTGGAAACATTTTTACTCTTTTTAAGTTCTTTTGGCTGGTATATTAATAGGAGAAAAATAAGTTTAATTTCTTCCACATGGGCACCTTACATTGGCATGAGAGGCTCCAAGATGGACACCTGAGGCTCATATGCCATCCTGAACTAAGGAGAGAGTGGAGTCTGGGGCGTCAAAGGGCAGGAAGACAATTCATAGGAAGATGGGAAGAGCAAATGTTTGGTAAACAAATGTTTACCTGCCTTTGCCACGCAGAGACAATGGGACACAGAGAGGAATTGAACATGCCCTGCCAAGCTCCCTCCAACTTACTACCCCTAGCGCATACTTTCTGCAGTTATCTCTGGTGATGGCTGTTTTCCTGGACCGGGCACTCTATAAAAAGCTGCTCCTGAGCCTTTGGGCCTACACTGTCTTCAGCTCAAAATAATCTGCATGCCAAGTGGCATGCAGGTGGTGGATGCTTGCCCTGAACCCCATCAGGTGCCTTGTTGCACCTTGTTTTGTGCCGTACGTATGTAACTAAAAGTGACGTGCGCAAAGAATATTTAAATAAGGACTCTATTTTTCTGTTGGACTTTAGAGTCATGGTTGCAAGCCATTGAATGTCAGATGAACAAGGTGAAGAAGCCCCAAGAAATGGTCTAACCAAGGGACACAGGAAATTAAAGGCAGAGCAACGACTTAAGTCTCATGATTTTTTAGTCCAAATATTTACATGAGCATATTTCAAGCAATCCTATAGATGAACATTATTTTAGCGTGTAAATAAATGTTGAGGAATTTAAAAAAACTTTGAAAATCATAATCCTTTATTCTTTCATTCATTCAACTAATTTTTATTGAAATCCCCCTACTAGTCAGGGATTGTTGCTGTGTAAGGCTGTTGCAGGAAACCAAACAGACATTCCTCATGGAGGTTATGGGAGAAGACAGGCAAACCAATTAAAAACACTCCCTCAGGTGATGATAACTGCTATGGAGAGAAATAAAAGCAAGGAAAAATAAAGAGCACTGGAAGTACTCTGGGTGGGTGGGCCTTGGTAGGGGTAGCCCTCTCTCTCTCTCTCTCATAAATTCCACACTCAACGTGGGGCTCAAACTCAGGACCATGAGATCAAGAGTCACATGCTCTGAGCCAGCCAGGTGTCCTAGGGTAGCTCTTTCGATAGGGTGTCCAGCAAGCTTCTGTAACCAGGAGTCATTTGAGCAGAGACCAAAAGCAGAGGGATGAGCCATACTGACGTCCAGAGAAGACCTTGCCAGGTAGGGAAAGTGGCAAGAACAAAGGCTCTGAGACAAGACAGGGTTAAGAATTACACTAGGCAGTCCTGATGAGGTGAAACATAGCGTGAGCCAGTATCATTATCAAGAAGGAGGTTTCATTAGGGTTTCTTAAGTAAATTTTAAATGGTTTTAACTACCTGCTTCTTTTTAACTTTTTTTTTTTGTAATTTTTTTTTTACTTTATTTCAGATGGTAGTATACAGTGAAATTCCTTAAGTAGAATGAAAGTAAGGCCTGGAGTAAGCTTCTACTAAGGACTTTCTGTCGGTCTGAAATTTTGTTCCCGTTTCCTATAATCTTATCTTGAGAAGCTCACAGGACGGGCTCCTTATATAGACAACTTTGGCTGCTTGGCAAGGCAACTTTACTCCTGCACCAACTTCCCCTCCTCCTGTTTTCTGGTGAATTTATCTACTCTAAGCCTGCAGTACAAAAGGCACTATAACCAGAGCAAGAAAAGAGGAAAAGAAAAACTAAAACAATACTCTAGAGAGCACAATTACTAGTGTGGGAATCAGGAGGAAAATTCTCTTTAGCAACATGCCCAAATGTAAGTTGTGTTAGGACTGTAACTTATTTTGTATAAGTTTATCACTTTGAATTTGTTGAGCAGAGACTTAAATGCAGTGACTAGGGCAATCAGGAGTTATTTGTGACATCGCAGAAGTTATCGGTTATATGGCTATAAAGGTCTTGTCACAGTTTGGCTGAGGAAGCCATACTAAGTCCTGAGAGCCCTGGGGTGCTCAAGTACCCAACTTGGCTTTCCTCAGATGATCTGGGTTTAGAATGTCCTGCTATAGGGCCAAACTTCTCAAACTGTTTCCAAGCTCAAACCTTGAGATCCGTCCCAGCCGATTAACTAACCAAGACTCAGCTCAAGTGTCATCCCCATAGTGAAGTCCTTCCTAATCTCTCTATCATTGGTTCAGTTAGTTTGTATTATTAGTTTGTATAATGTGTCTAAATCTGGAGACTATAGTGAAGCATTATTCTCCTAAACACTTGGAAATGAGGCTAGTAAGTAAGAATGCCCCCTGCCTGCTCAACAAATCATGGATAGGATGAATCACCTCAAAAGAGAGAGAATGGTTCCCATGCTGAGTGTGAAGTCTCAGGACAAAAACCATGAAATGGTTCCCCCCCCCCCCCCCCCCCGATAACTGCCTCTGAACTGTGCAGTGGAGAAATCCCGTTTTCCACGGAGGATGTGTTGCCACAGTCCAAAACTTGCTAGCCACTTTCAGCTACTAAAACAGTTTCATTTTGGTATTTAAGATTTTTATTCTGACATTTAGTGTTAAGCACGTTTTAAATGTCAGTTTCAAACTGGAATCAAATCTTCCTCCTCCTCACCCCCACCCCCCCCCCCCCCCCCCCAGCCCTGGCAGCCTAGATCTATCCCTACCTCTGATGTCTTGGGAAGTGGGAATGAGTTGGTGTTTTCCTATTTACATTCATCCTGGCTTCCTTCCTCGTGCCAGGTCCTTGTGTTAGGATGAGCAGGGGCTGGGGAGGGAGAGGGGAAATGTCTCTAACTGGGTCCAATTGCAGTCTACACAGTTGGTCTCAAGTGCTGTTCTTGCTCTTTGTGGGCTCCATGAGGTTGGTGACTCTGACGTGCCCCCTAATGAGAGGCTTTCTTCAAGGCACACTCCAAGGCAGTAACAATCTCTTGTGAGAGACGGTGGGGAATAGAGATTAGGAGCGTGGGCTCAGGAGCCAACTGCCTGGGGTCAAATATTCTGCCACTTAATGGCTGTATGATCTTGAGCAAATTCTTTACCTTCTCTGTGCCTCAATTTATTTACATGTAGGGTGAGGATAATAAAGTACAGAAGGTCCCCTACTTACGATGGTTCAACTTATGATTTTTCAATTTTACAATGGTATGAAAGCAATATAATTTCAGGAGAAACCATACCTGGAATTTTGAATTTGAATCTTTTCCTGGGTTAGCCATATGCAGGATGGTCCTCTCTCATGATGCTGGGCAGTGGCAGGGCACCACAGCTCTCAGTCAGCCACAAAGTCATGAGGATCAACAATCAATATACTTACAACCATTCTGTCCCCATTCAACCATCCTGTTTTTCACTTTCAGTACAATAGTCAGTAAATCACAAGAGATATCCAATATTTTGTTATCAAATAGGCTTTGTGTTACGTAATTTGCCCGGCTGTAGGCTGATATAAATGTAGACTTATACATGTTTAAGGTAGGCTAGTCTAAGCAATGATGTTTGACGGGTTAGGTGTGTTAAATGCATTTTCAACCTACGATATTTTCAACTTACGGTGGGTTTGTTGGGATGTAACCCTATCATAAGTCAAGAGAGATCTGTAGCGCCTATCCTGTAGGGTTGTTGTGAGGCTTAGATGAGTGAATAACATGTAAAGTGCTTAGAAAGTAGCTGGAACATGGTAAGGACCCAATAAATGTTAGCTGTCATTATCATTTGACCAATGGACCTCCAATTGGTGACAATGATACCATATCACTCTGATACTTGGGCATCTACTTGCCTTGTTGTGATGATCCCTACATCATGGGATGTAAAGAGTGTGATGAAAGAGTGTCACCACTGACCCATTGTCATCTTCACAAGCAGCTCTAGGACTGGTGGGCACATATGGGACCTAGCTGTCTTCTGTACACTGGCACTGTGCTGTCCTATCTAGCTGGTTCTTTTCAATTCCCTGTTCTGTGAGCTCAGGTAGCATAGAGACAAATTAGCCAACTCCTGGCTAGGCAGCCATCCAACAGGAAGCAAAATGCCAGCCTCCCCTTCAGTCAGACATGTCTAGTCTTTAGTGATTCTCTTGGAAGCCCCCTCCTTTGGAAATAGCACCTCAGTTCACAGAAAAATAATGCTGGTCACAGGAGCCTAGGGTTCCCATAAAGGCAATTTCTCATTGCAAACGAGTGCACTGCCATTCTGACTTTATATAGTATACTGGGTTTCTGAGCTTGGCTAATTTACTGGTACAGCCATAAAAGAAGAGAAATAGATTCCTTCTCTGGATGCTGACCAAATCGTTTTTTCAGGCTGTAAAGCTTAATAGCAGAGCTTGAACTGAAGCATGTTCATGTCACCCAGTTAGCCTTCTTAGGAGCAGCTGGCCACCTTTGTCCCAGAAGTACCCTTCTGAGTTTCTTTTAGACAACTCTGTCCTCTGGGCCTCTGTCTTAACCTACCCCTGTCATAACGTCAACACATTATTGCATTTTATCTATTCATTTCTGTTTCCTACTACTTAATATCAAAGCCCCTTAAGGGCAGGGGCTAGGCCTTTAGTTATCTTTGTATGTCTAGTGCCTAATGTTGACTAATATTTGTAGGTCTTCAGTGAATATGTATAAACATTTTGCTGAGTGTTTAGCATGTGAAAGGTGTAGTGCTAAGAACTAAGGGTGCTGTAAGATCTGGTGATTGTCCATGAGGAAAATACGCTCTGGTTGAGCCAGCAGGATCCATCTTGAGTTGAGGATTCTTCTGCTGTACAACTATAACACTTGGTATAAATCTCTGCTTAGGACTCACCAAACTGTAATGTCAACATGTAGCTTTCTCTAATAGTTTCTGAGCCTTTGGAAGGGAAGGTCTGAGCTTCCCCTTTGCATTCTGATTGTCTAGTCCAGTGCCTAATGTCCACAAGGCAGGCGCTCTACAGGGGGTATTAAATAGCTAACCAGAATAAAGGTTCAGATAACAGTGGGTGTGCTGAGGTCATAGAGTAAGTTTTTCAGATGAAGTGGACTCAAGCTTGGTTTCAGTGAACTTACAAAGGGAAAAAAAATAAGGCTGATATGTTAGATAAGGGACAATACGAGAACACAGATCAGAATGTACAGAGCATCTTCTGGAGAGATTTGGGTAAAAATATTCAGCAAGTAATTGGAAAACACAGGCCTGATGGGCATGAGGGATGTCAGTTTCCAAGATGTATTCTTGGGAAAATTGGAATCGGTCTGGCAAAGAGGGTTGGTTTTCAGTGCGATCCTTGGGACCTGAGCAGCGTTAGCATCATGTGAGAATTTGTCAGAAATGCCAATCCTCACACCTGAATCAGAAACTCTGAGGTGGTGCAATCTGTGCTCTAACAAGCCGTCCAGATGACCCTGATGCACCCTGAAGTTTGAGAAAAACTAGCATAGGGGGTTAAGAGTGTGGACTCTGGAACCAGAATACTTAGCCATATGGCCTTGGGTAAGTTATTAATCTCTCTGGGTCTCAGTTTCCTTATAGAATGGAGATAATAAATGGCACCTATGTTCTAAGGTTGATGTAAGGATTGACAGTTCATACATAAAGTGTTCTATCATAGCAAGTGATCTGATTCTGTTGTTTTTAGTGAGAATCTTTGGAGCACACATTCCCACACAGAGCCTAGGGTGAGAGACCTTGCTACTTGAAATGTGTTCCCCAATGCAGCAGCCACAGCCACTGCAGCATCACCTGGGAACCTATTAGAAATGCAGAATCTCAGGCCCTCCCCACTCCTATTGTATCAGAATCTGCATTTTACAAATAGGTATTTGAATAGCAAAGCAGTATTCTACAACTCAGCTCTAGACCTACTAAATAAGAATCTCCTGGGACTGGAAACTACATGATTTCCACGATTTCTACCATTGATTCTGATGTTTACCAAGAATTTAGAAACCCCAGTGCACTTAGGACAGCTGATTTCCATCATTTGAAAAAACTCAAAGCACCTGTGATGCTACACTTGGCAGGCACCAGATGTACAAAAGACAGCATTTGTTCTAAGAAAAGTAGGTTTGTGTGGAAGAATGCTAGGTAAGGCTAAAAACTAGCTAAGAAATTAATCTTGTGTTCTGTATGACTATAGTTCTTTCACATAATTTTTATGTTAGTACATTCCATATGAGTTTATTGAATGAATCTTCTTTATCCAGCCAGAATTGACCAGTTGGGCCTTCTACAACATATTTTAATGAGACAGTTTTGGGTAATCATATTTCAACGTAGCAAAAGCCAACATCACTAAAAGCATGTCTTGGTAAAACTCTGCTATTAAATCCGCATTGAGTTAAGCAAGAGGCCAGCCATCTTCATGGAGCTGAAACGCAGGGCTGAGATGACAGAGTAATTATAAATCTGGGAACAAAAATGTTACTAAACAAATAAACCTCTCAGAAGTCTAAAAACTCTAAAACTTGTCAAGTCTAAAACTTGACAGCAGTACATCCAGAAGAGAGTTTATAAATTAGGTTGCTCATGAAATCACCATATCACTTATCAAACACCATTATGTGTGGTGCACTGGGTATATTTTTGGGGGTACCATAGAATGTAAGGCAAATACTTTTCTTTCATTACCCCACGCTGAAATATTTTCTCCCCTCTCTAAACAGTGACAATCATGTACTACACAATTCTTTGACAGTTATGTCCTAGAACCTTGTGATATTTTCTCTTAAATTCTTGAATTGTTACTCAATATTTTGTAACTTTTAATATCTATCACCTATCATTTATCTCCCCACTAGAATAATACAGTTGTTCCCCAAAAGTAGGAAGGTGGCAATCTGTGTAAGGACCAGATTATTTCAAGCTCACCCTTACTTTCAGGAGGCAGCTCTCTGTAGACCCATAAGTGGGAAGTAGTTTCACAAGTCCTCATCTTTGACAGAATATTCTTTTTGTTCTTTTGGCCCCACTGGATTGCCAAAAGTCTACCTCAGCCTTTTAGCTGCCTCTTGTAGATCACTGTATGCTCTGAAGCAGAAGTAGCCCTGGCATAAAGGCAAGAGAAAAAAAGTGCATCGAACAGGTAGCACATAACTAAGATACTATTTGAATGAGAAAATATCACATTAAATATAAAAGGACTAAATATTTCAGGTAAAACTCAAAGATAATCGGACTAGACTAAAGCCTGAACCCAAACTATATGATTTTTAAAGACATGCACCTAAAACTAAAGGCTACACAAAGGCTGAAAGTAAAGGGGTGGGAAAAGTTACATCATGCAAGTGTTAACCAAAAGAAAGCCACTGTAGCAATATTAAGGATAGAGAACATAAACTTTAAGGCAAAAATCTTCACTACGCAAACAGAGTGTTACTTCATAATGTTAAAATATTCAATTAACCAGAAAGACACAACGATTCTAGATTTGCACATGCACCTAAAACATTATCTTAAAATATGGAAAGCAAAATTAACAAAATTACAAGGAAAAAATAGACAAGTCCACAATCAAATGGGGAGATTTTCACATGCCTTTCTCAATAGTAGATATGGAACAAAAAAAAAGATCAGTAAGGATATAGAATGTTGGACAACATGATTAATAAGCTTGACACAAACAGAGCACTTAAGTCAAGACCTTGTTAGGTCATTTCCTTGGTCCTATGGAAGAACACGTATTTAGGGTCATGAGATTTTTAAAAATCCACTCTTCTATTTGGAGCACACGTGGAAGCAAGGGTATGAAAAAACCCTATAATACAGATCTGTTTCTACAACAGACTCTTTAAATTTATAATCTGAATATGCACGTTGTAAAATTAAATTCCATCCATTCCTAATCCTATTAGTTTGGCACCAATACCAGACTGTATTCTTCTCATTATTTAATTTTGTGAATGGGCTTTGATGACAATTACCTTGTTGTCTTTTGTTTTTTATAGTTAACATACAGTAGTATATTGGTTTCAGATGTACAATATAGCAATTCAACAATTCTATTCAACACCTTGTGCTCATTTCACAGTAAGTGTACTCTTAGTCCCCTTCAACTATTTCACCTATACTCCTAGCCACCTCGCCTCTGGTAACCATTAAAACTGATTGCCCTTCTTGTTAGGACGTAGAAGTAAAAAGTACTAATTATTTTTTAAGCTGCAGTAACTTGGCTAATTCTATCCAATCTTATGGGCAAGATTTAGAGGCCTGTTCAGGAATTCTGGGCTCACAATTTAAACCTTTATGAAAAGAACCTCATATATGCCAACAGTGTTACATACATATGGAAAATTACTCTGAAAAAAATCTTTGGATTTAAATGTAATTGTCAGTGCATTGCAAATAGTAAGTATTCTACAAACGAAGGGTATATATTAAATGGCCATTTCTACTATAAAAGGTACTACCTTTGGGGAACCAGTACTCCCATCTTAGGAAGAAGAGGGTGGTGTATGACAAGATGGGGAATGAAGGAGGATGGGGGAAGATCTGATAATTTTTTTGGAAGGAGAATTTTTTTAATCCCTCTTTCAACCTTTTCTATACATATTTGATCCGTGTCCATATCAGAGCAATTTTCACTATTTTATTATAACATTGCCTGTAATAAGAATTACTTTAAAAATATGAAGTGGCTTTTCTTTTTTAAAGAGTGAAACCAAGACTCAATCTGAAATATACATTTTGCTATACCACCATCTTTGTTAAAACAGATACAACTCTTATTTGTAATCAATATAGTACATAAAAATACACAAGGCAAAGACATTTGGAGGAATTCCATTTATTGTGGATGCATTTTCACAATATATATTTATTGCAGCGATCAATTATCAGTGAAAAATATCAAGTGTTTATAAAATTTTTAGGAATGGCAGATTCACAGAACATGCTAGTCACCTTGCAGTCTTACTTCTTAAAGATAACAAAGAGAACTGTAATCAAACAAGTAAACAAGGAATTTATTTTTCAAAAGATTAAATCCAAACTGAACAAAGTTCTACCCTAAAACTTATTCCATCCAGTATTGGAATAAAAGTCAGGATCGATATATTCTCTTCTCAACTTTAGACTTTCTAGAAAAAATATATAATAGTGATCAAGAGAAGCTCTTATTCAAAAGTACAACAAAGCAATGTTACCTCACCATCGGCCTTAATTCAAACTTTGATCCATTTCACTCCAATTATGGGAGTTGGTGCTAAATTAGGCACTGCATGTGAATTCTAGTTCGTTTTATCATAGACTCATGTCTACTCTGTCATAGGGGCATGACCTGTGCAATCCTTGTGGCTTTCCTTCCTTTGGCCCAGGTGTGCTACAGCTACAGGATTCAACAGCTCTTTACTGGTTTACGAGGAAAATAGACTTTGAAAGGCAGTGGTCACTTCTCATGCCAGCCTTGCCCTGGCAAGTTCTTCCAGGGCAATACCATAGATTAGAAAAGAGGCGTTTGCGAGGCTCCCTCATTGTGGCAGGAATTGAGACTAAGACAATTTTGGTTAAGTCAAATGAGGTATAAGTTTATAGAATTACACTGTATGTATATCTCTACGCTAGAACGTATTGCCAAGACACTGGAGTACTCTTTTGTCATCCATTGTGAAGAATAGATGAACACTTATAAGCTAAAATAAGATCTGATATCTAGATTGTGTGTGTAAAATGTAAAAATGACAAGTCAATAGACTTGGGGGTAAAAGGTAAGACTAATAAAAGGGACATAGAGTTTTTCAAAATTCAACACGTTATCAACTTATGACAAGTACCAATGACTAAAAAAAATAGAAAAGTTTACTTTAAAAGGCATTTCAGTCCGTTAAGAATGGAAGTGCTGTCATGACTCCTAAATATTGGCTCTTGCTCGCTTTTCTTCTCTGCTTCCAGACATTAGCCAGTGTTGGTCATAGTATATCCACATGTAGAATTCCAATCTGTACAATTTGCAACTAAAATTCTTGTCTTTCAATTTTAGAGAAGGGAGAGACCTCATTTGTCACCTAAGCCAACCTACTGCGGACTTGATATTAAGAATAGAATACAGTTCTGAGCAAGCTTGGAGTTTGACCCAGATGGTAGATTTAGTACAATTCAGCCTGGACTTCAAGATTGCTTTTAATTATAAACTAAATACTATGTTTTATAGAAAATGCCAACTCATTTTGACACTTCTAATCTCTCTTTTCTTCTTACAGGTTAGCGGGCACTGGAAACATATCAATACCTGTTCTGCCATGTCTCTATTGGCAAATATGAAATATTAATATAATATTGTGATCTTTAGTTTTTAAAAAGCTGTGATATTGGCTAGTTACAAGGACATACTGCTAAATATAATAGTCTAGCACGTAAAAAAGCTTTCTACCATTAGTGTGTTTGTATATGTGTATGCACATACATACATGATCAGGTCATCTAAAATGTGGTTCGCTATCACTACCAAAGAAATCCACAAAGCAACCAACCTAAAGAATCAGTACCAATGTCAGCTAACATGGTAAACCAATTTAGATATTCATCAGCATGAAAAGAGGAATACCTTAACAGTACATCTTTTTTTTTTTTTTAAAGACATTTTGTAAAGATTATTGTAGTATCTCAAATCTGAAACGGATTACTTTCAGAAAGTGTTACAATTGCCCACTGAGATAATTTCTTCCATGCTTTATTCTAAAGTGCAGAAATAACATGACTTCTGTATTTAAAATAAAAAAAACCAAAACGAAACCACTATGGTTCGTTTTTCTGGACACTGCACACATTCCTCAGGCAATTTTCAACTTGAATCTCCTTTTGTTGACTTCTGACGTGGTTGGTATCACTGTTCAGACAGAGTTATGATGATCAGTAGGAAAGTCTCTATTTCACAGCATGGGTTTCTTTAGAAACAGGCTCCTGTGCAAAGGCAGTACTTTTACCATGAACACCTCTAGACTGTGATTATTAAATATAGTGATAATATACATGGGTTTACTGGGATAATGAAAAATAAAACAAAAGGAAATGAACTCAATTTAGTAAATCAACATAAATATAAAACAGAGCAAACTAGCCCTCTTCAACTGAGCTGGTCCAGCATCTTGAAGCGGCTACTTTGGGTTCTTTCTTGAATTGTCTCAAACCTGCTAAGAGAAGAGAGCTTTAAATCCAGAAGCCGTGGTGTTTCAGCGAGACGTTTTGTGTCAGAAGAAGACAAAAATAACTGTAATATGGCAGGAATAAATATTTATGAAAGGGGGGATTATTGCTGGTATTCTATTCAAATATGCTCCTCATCTTCTAGTCTACCCTCTCTTCTGTTGGTTTTTTTACTTTCTTCTTTCTTTCTTCTTTATATTTCCCCTTCCCTATCTTGGTTTTTAGCCTTGTTTGTGACATTCATAGTCAAGGAGTTTTTTTTTTTTTAAACTCCTCTTGAAGGGCCAGGAATCTGTAGTGTGTTTTCCAGAACAGGCACCCGTGACTGAATGGCTCAGTCTTGGCCACGTCAAGGACAATGGAGAAGTGGAATGTGTTATGTTTTATTTCTTCCCTTCTATTCTTTTTTTTAAATATATTTTTTTAGTGTTTATTTATTTTGGAGAGAGAGAGAAAGAGCGAGACAGAGCATGAGCAGGTGAGGGGCAGAGAGAGGGAGATACAGACTCTGAAGCAGGCTCCAGACTCTGAGCTGTCAGCACAGAGCCTGATGCGGGGCTCGAACTCATGAACCATGAGATCATGATCTGAGCTGAAGTTGGACATTAAACTGACTGAGCCATCCAGGCACCCCTCTTCCTTTCTGTTCTTAACACCCCTACCCTCGAAACTTATCTGGCCCTTTACTAAAAGTCCTTACTGATATAGCCACAACTATTAGTGCTGTGAACCTGCATTTTCAAATGAGTACTTCCATTTCAAAGGAATGATTGCATGACATGTAGTGAGCTTGACATTTTGGAGCAAAGAAGCCATCTACTCTGCTACTGCATAAACCCATCTCTGGGCCTCATGGTTTTATTAATATTATTATTATTACTATCATCATTACTACTGTACAGAGACTTTTGTGTTATAGACTGAGGAGAAGGGGGCACTCACCCTGTCACCTTCCCACCTGTACCACCATGTTGCATAATTCCAAGGAGTGCTGTTTATGTTGTATTGAACATGAGTGGAGTTCTCTTGAGTTTTACCATTCCAGATTATATCTGTATTCCACTTTCCAGAACCCTGGCTCAGAGGAATGTTACCCTCTGGAGAGGCTCCATTAAACTGGTACTGATGGGTTACCGACAGCTGGTACCCTCTACTCAGAAATCCAACTACATACACATTTGGACCGCCACTTCTGAGATGCTAGAGGGGCCATAATGGCTTAAGTCAACAAAAGTTCATTCTTTGCCTGAAAAAAGAAACTAATAAACGATCCCCCTACCCTCCTCCACCAGGAGAAAACTGAGCAAAGAACTTTAAAACTTTATATTTTCTGCTAAATATGCAATCTTCAAAAGCAAGCAGCATGCATAATGGTTAAGAATGTAGGCTCAGACCAGATTGCCTCAGCTTCAATGCAGGCTTTGCTAGCTTATTTGCTGTGTGGCTTTGGGAAAGTTCATCTCTCTGTGCTTTGTTTTCCTCAGCTCTAAATGGAAGTAATAATAAAACCCACTTCACAGGGTAGTTGAGATAATGTAGCTTAAGAAAGTAGAACAGTCCCTTGCATAGAGCAGACACTCAGAAAGCGTTAGTGGTTTGTAGTGGTGATAATTATTACCAGGTACTTCTAATATGTTTAGCCATGACTTAGAAAACTTGTTTAAAACTCACCCTAAGTAGAGAGACTGGGCTAGTGGATTTGATTGGAACGTAAGAGCAATCAATAACTGACCAAGAGATGGAACAACACACTTAGGCAGCTGTGCCAGACTTAGGAGCCTGTAGAAGGTAGGGAAGGGGAAGGGATTCTCTCACTTGAGAAACTGCAGAAATCTTCTGGTTGCCTTTGAGGTGTTCCTCGTTCTGGGTTTGCTAGAAAAGTGCTTCTAAATTGACCCATAAGCACACTGTTCTAATTCTGCTTATTAGTGGCTCTCTGATTTCTCTCTTTTCAATTTTTCCTCTATTAAAAAGAGAAGACTGGGCTTGTTGCTTGAATTGGGGAAGGGCTACGATTAGAAGTTGAATCGGCTGGACAACAAGGGGTCTTATTTTCAGTCTGTGCATCATTTAGATATTGTCCGGAGCCTCCTGTGTGAAGAATGAGCATAGCCTTTGACCAGAAGACCCTCCCTACCCCCCAAAAAAGACAAATCCAAGCACTCTTAACTATAAGTTTTCATAGGGTAGCAAGTTTTGCCTAACTTTTAAATACTATTTTAACTTTTTGCCATAGCAACCTTAGGTCGTAGGCTGCTGGCAAGGTAATAGTTCCAGAAAGCAGCTTTGGAGCCATTCACGGAGAAAGACGTTTTTCCCCAGGTGATCTCCAAATGCCTGTGGCTCCAAGCCTGGACCGTGTAAGGAAGTTACAGACCATGCTTATATGACACGACCTCTGTAGTCAACACTCCTAACACTGTGGCATTTCTAGAATGTCTTGCTGGGAACTACCCTACGAGTTTGGACTATTTATGTTGGATGACTGACAAGCCTACAATTCTGAAGGCTCTGTGAACTTTACCTTTCACTGTACCATATATAAATTTTTAGAAGGTGATTGTTACCCAGACAAGGCTCTGTGGATCTGTGATATGTCTCATTTGACCCTGGGACATCATACTGCAGCACACAGCAGGAAAAGAACCTATGAAAAACAAATCTTCCCAGAAAATTACCTTAGTGGGAGAAGTGACCTTATCCACAGATTGTTTTTCCCAGAGGTTCCGCTTGCCAGACACGTCTCCTGGCCTCAAATCCTAATGAAGGAAAAGCAGAGAAAATTGGTAGGGTGGCCATTTATATTTTCTGACCAGGTCTAAATAAGTCACCACGTCTGTTATTTGTTTGAATCAAGTTCTTGTTTAATACACTTTACCCTAGTGATATGAAATGGATGGAATCAAAAGGATCATTAGCCACAGTCTGGTTTTACATAGACCTTGATCTATGTTATGACACGAGAATGGGCTAGAATTATCCAGCATTTAGTTCCTATCCTCAACCAAGGGCTTACTGTTAATGGGTCAGTAGAATTGGAATAAAAGCATATTTAAAATAATGTAGCCTATTTTTAACTTTTCGCACTCTTAGAAGTGAACAGAACATACGTTAGCTTTAAATAATTCTTTTGAGGTTGTGTAAGCGTTTCACCTCTTGCAGATTACCTTTTCTTTCAGTGTTCTGCCTGTATCCCTGAACTCTTAGGACTTTAGTACATTCCAGCCTAACTTCTAGATGCCGATATTCCATTTCTTTGCCTGAGGACCTTCTCTGGCTACAGATGCCCACTTCGCCCACCCAGGAGGGAGGCTGGAAGTTCAGAGAGTTAACAACCCCAGGAGCAGTCCTCAATCACTCACCGATGAGACTTGGTGCAAGAATATTTTTCAGGCTCACTCATGCCTCATGTAGGAGTAACTCTGAAGCATGTGTTTTATGTTGGGTTGCCCCAGTGGGATTAAGTTTTTATAGCCCATGTGCTTAATAACATTATTGGTTACCTGCTTTTCCCTGACTCACTTCCTGCAGTGTTTTCTTCACCTCCCAAGTAAACTACCTGCACTATCTTGGGGTCTGCTTCTGGGCAGCTCAAACTAAAATTCTTTTCTAATTGCACTTTCCTCAGACTCAAGTCATTTCGTGTTTCCTGAGGAGTAGGTGGGTAATTCAGAAGTGTATCAGTAGAACCTAACCCCATGAAAGTAAACATTTGCCACAAATTGTACCCATAAGAGAAAATCGAGCTGATGACATATGTGAAAACATGTGGAAATCTTGGGAAGAAAACACTAAAATACGCTTGATAACAGTTACATAGCTTTGATTCGTTATTTACTACCTCATAATTAATTTGGTTTGGATAAGGGTCCAAATTTCTGTTTCCATTTACTTTTCTTCCAGCATTTGCTTCTGCTAGTACTTGGCAAAGGTAGTTTGGAGAAAAGAAATGTGTTTTACCAAAATAGTAATGTTTATTTTGGCAAGCCCTTTTCTCATTAGGAAGGCAAAGCTAATAGCAATTGCATTTATCCACAGACACTGGTCTAAATGGACATATTTTTGACAGATACTATTGAAATCTCGACACTAAAAATGCACTGGTTAAATGGTACCATGTGAAGCATTTCAGATTTACCTTAATCTTACTGAGTTTCTGGATTTCTGTTGTGGCTGGGATTCCTGATATTCTAGGAGAGAGTTATACCTATTTAACTTGGAACCAGTGAGCAACAAATCAGATTGTTTTTGAAGAATTCCACTACCTTTGCCAATGTAGCTAGGAGCTGCCAAATTGTCTGGAAGACTGAAAATTTGGGAAACTATAATTAGGAACATACTAATGGAAGCTCTGGAAAGGGGCTGTTATTACTTTATTTATTTGATTCATATAAAACAATTGTTATTCTTTCACATGAATGTTCTTCTACAGAAGACCGTGAAGTGTATTTCCCTTAAATCCTGCCTATGAATCTTTTGAGAGCACTTAAAGAGTTTAGAGTCCATTTTAAGAAAACATTAACATCCAAGTGGTAAGTTGGCATTTTAAATCAAAAGGGAAATATAAATGAAATTACCTGACCAGACTACATTTTAGAGAAAGACCCACTCCGGAAGAAGAGGGAGAAATGAAGCAGGAGAAGCAGGTTTCCAATCAACCAGAGATCAGAGAATGAAGAAGAGAATTCAGCTGAGAAAGACATTGTTGTTGTTGTTTTTTTTAAACAAAAAGAAAGACAAATTAGCACTTAAATTGCTATACATAACATGTAGTTTAGACACAAAGAACAGTCAAACCAGATAAAACAGACATACTCAGAACTGGATTCCGTTTACAAAGTTACCCCGAAATCCTGGGAATTCTACCCACAAACAGCAGTAGATGTCCCAGTAAAGAATCAGGTATAAATCAATGTTTGATTTTGAATAAGTTAAATTTCAGGGACCCTAAGTAATATTGATTTGATGAGCTATTTTGAACACTTTTAATTTTTAGCATATATGAATATTATTACATAGCCAGTGGTGTTTCCCTTTGGGGAATTCTTGAGCAAGACACTAATCCTTGGATTACTCCCTTCCTTCTTGAGGTTTCCCTGGGTGAGGACTGCTTTGGTGAAAGAATTTCCCTCTGATTTTTCCTTACTGTCCACATGCCACACATCTGTCAAAACAAAGCCAGGCTGTCCCTTCCACCCATGAATACTGGGGAACATAAACAAGGGGCTGAAGAGAAACCACTTCTGATCATAAATCAGAAGGCCCCTTTGAAGGTCTCCTATTTGCTGTTGTCTTAGGTAATCTTCTGACATCCTGGGTTCAGGGTCAGGCTGACCAGAGTCCCAAGGGTATCAAACTCAGATGCCTGCCATGAAGGGCCAGGCTGGAAATACAAATGCCTGCAGAGGCCTGGTGCAGAACAACGACAACAACAACAACGATGACGACGACGATAACAACAACAACAACAACAACAACAACAACAACAACAACAGAGAATCGACAAATTCAAGATTGTCTGCCTCTACACCTGAAACGTGTTCAAATTACAATTTTAAAAAGGGGAATAAAACACGACGGCCCCAAACTACACAGATCTTAGCTGCAGGCCACCAGTATGAGACCACCTGGACAAGGCCTGGATCAGATCCTTGCTTGATCTGTCTTTCTAAGCTGCTTTCCTGGACTTAACCTTTTCCTGACAAGTTTTATGCATCTGCTGGATCCTTCCAGCACTTTCCGCATTTCAGAAATTTCATTTCTCCTGGATCCATAGTGTCTCTGACTTACTTTCCTGCCTTGCTGGGCTCCAAGTCATGTCGTTCCCCAGAGACTGCCTTGTTGCTTATTCAGATTTTGGCATAGTGCTGCGTCTACTACGCCAGGGATGTGCACAAAGCTTAAATTGCTTATCAAGCATACTCAAACTGGCTTTTATTTATAACATCACTTACATGTGTTTTCTTCTGATGTGACCTTCATTCAGGAAGCCACACTAGTCTACAAAATCCAATGGGACATAGGAAAAAAGTGGTCACCACGAGCTATACTAATTGCCACATTCTTCTTTCCTTTTCCTCTCCATCCTCTAGGAGATGGTCTAGCAAATTGCTTACTAAATCATAGGTAAGGCAGGCAATGATTTTGTAATTTCCCTGTAATACCTTTTGGTCCTGCCAGAAAATGGGCTTTTTTGGTGGAAACCTTGACACAGTTATTATATCTGTTGTAATAATAATAAATCTCTTAACCCTCCCATTAGGATGACACAGATGATGATAGATTTATCAGTTAAGGTACTGCTAAAAGAGTATGGGTCAAGTCCTGGGCTGAATACAGGAGTATAATAGGATATAGAAATGAAATAGATTGCAAATACTGTAAATGTGAAAAAGTGACCATCTCCTCTAGCAACGTGCCATACTCATCAAAGAAGAAAACATACACCTTCTCTCTTTATCCTTGCTTGTGAAATCTTCAGTGGGTCCATGAACTTTCTGAATTTGTGTCAAATGCAGGTTTGTGGGGACAGGGTCCTTAGATTTCATTAGGTTTTCAAAGAGATCCCCAATTCAGAAAGGCTAATAATCACTAGTCTGGAACTTATATAACTTATATAAATTATATAAATTACCATTTAAAAAAGGAATTTCTACTCTTTTTTTTTTTTAGTGTTTATTTATTTTTGAGAGACAGAAAGAGATAAGAACAGGAGTGGGGGGAGGGGAACAGAGAGAGAGGAAGACACAGAATCCTAAGTAGGCTCCAGGCTCTGAGCTGTCACCACAGAGCCTGACATGGGGTTCCAACCCACGAACCATGAGATCATGACCTGACCCGAAGTTGGATGCTCAACCAACTGAGCCACCCAGACGCCCCCAAAAAGTAATTTCTACTCTTTATGTCACCTTGGGTGCTGGGGAAATTTGAGACACTTAATAGAACATACCTCTTGGGTATGATCTCTCACTTAAACTGTCTCCAATTATAGGCCCCCTTTCCTGTATCTACTGGGAAGGCGGAAGAGAAGTTTTTTCCAATATATAAAGACTTTCCAATTGTAACTTGGGTTTACATTAAGTTTTATACCTCCTGTGAGTCCTAATGCAAAAAATCTTGGGCTGAATACTAATTAGATGACTATAGGGAGTTGCATCCATGAAAGATATGGAAATATTTCTATTTTTTCTTTTTTAAGTTGGAAAAGTGATAAACTTTACTGACTTTGGAGACTAAACGTGGAGCCAATGGATGAAATAAAATGGTCAACAACGCAGAGACCATGATTTAGAATGCTTTTCTTCTACCTCTGGCTTAGAGTGGTTGTGACAAGGCAGTCTCTGCTCCCTTGGGCACCAACAAAGGCATAAAAGCAATCTAACAGAGAAAACCCACTAATATTTGGTAGGGAGCTTAGTAACGTTTTTGATTATAATGATAAATGGAAAGCAATTATCAGACATTCAATGAAAAATTTAAAGGAACATTTTTATAGTAAGATAGCCACTCTTAATAAGAAAATGTTAGATTTCCAAAAATAACATTCATAACCTGTTTTTATAGTTTCCAGTTCTACTGTTTTTTTTTCTTTCTAATGGCTTTCCTTTGGAGGTGTTGACAATAAAATTACAGCAATTATTTCAACAACTACCCAATTACTATATTTTTGTGTTAAGTTACAGAAATTAGGCAAATTAGAAAATATGGGTTCAAAATAGCCAACATACACATTCTTTGGGGAATAAGTCTAGGAGTGCTCTCCACAGAGAAGTGGCCAAGATAATTTGACATTTGCACTTCCAAATTCCTAGCTGTGATTTATAGAATGGAAGCTAAACAAACAGACCAGTTAAGAGTGTAAATGTGAACTGCCTCCAGCTCGGGCTTAGCTGCTCTCCTCAGGGTGTAGAGGTGATTATGGTTCCATTTTACCCTCTAGGGTGGACCATCCTCTGTAAATCTGAGCCCCTCCTTTTTGCTATTGAACTGGAGCACTGTCTTTCCCAGGCAAATAGGCCCACAGCCTGTTTTCTTTTGCTGCTAAAAACTAAGAGATCAAAAAACTTCAGAAAAACCCAAAGCTACTCACCGAAGGTTTGGGAGCGGGTGACTTATTTCCATCTGGGGTTTTAGTTAGCCATTCATTGATGCGGCTGGAAACCCCCACCTTCAAGCCAGCAGTCTCCTACAAAGTTAATAATCCAACAGGACAGAGAGAGAGGGAGAGAGAGAAAAAAAACTTTACTTGGAGAAAAAACCCCTTAAAAGTAACCTCAAAAGACTATGAAGTGTTACTTCACATAACCATCACATGACACAGATCAATGATTGATCTTTAGATTTAGTATTTTGAGTAAAAGAAACCTTAAACTTGCTCTTTAAAGACTATGTTATCTGGTTTTCTTTCCTCCGCACCTCACCCCCCTCCCTATTTCCAGGGGCTGAGGATTATTTTCAAGCTCTTCATTTAGAATACTGTGGCCAGAGAGCATAGTACAGAGTCTAGCCTCATGAACACATTGCCTCTGAAAGAATTATATCGTCTTCATTGCTTTTATTATTAACTAGTGTGGTTCCTTAAAAAAAAAAGAGAGAGAGAGACAGACAGACAGACAGAAACAAACAAAAACAAACAGGGGAAAAAGGAAAAAAATCCAACTTCCAAAATTAAAAGACCAAAATCCTATACTTACCTTGTTTGGTGTGCCTGATACAGTGGGGGATGAAAACACATTCCCTTTCTCCCACATGCTCTTGATATTGCGTACACCCTCAGCAGGAACAGGGAGATCTGAGGCTGCTGGCTTCATAGGTTTTGCGGTTTTTGTTCCCTGAAACGTGTGAACTATTTTTAGGGTTGGTGCTGATAAGTCTGTTCTCATGAAATTACAGTGAGCTTGTCTTCCTCAACGTTAACATTGAAAAAATTCACTGTGATATTTAAAAATATCACCTCCCCCCCAAATTCTGTTGTCAATTCTGTTACAATAATTCTGTCGTAAAACTACATTCTGATGACATATATACCTCAAATAAACCATAATATATACATCAGAGGATCTTTAAAAAATGAAATTATGCTTGGGGCACCTGGGTGGCTCAGTCGGTTAAGCATCCGACTCTTGATTTCGGCTCAGCTCACGATCTCATCGCTCGTGGGTTCGAGCCCCAAGTTGGGCTGTGCGCTGACAATGTGAAGCCTGCTTGGGATTCTCTCCCCCTCCCGCCTGCCCCTCCCCTGCTTGCGCTCTCTCTTCTTCTCTCTCAAAAAGAAAGAAATAAACTTAAAAAAAAAAAAGAAACTATGTCTTTTACTGGGACACCACTAGTTGTGAAGGGGATATTTCACTTCATTTCTTCAACAGATTCTTTTTAAGTGCTTTATGTGAGCAGGGCACTGTGCTAGGCTCTGGGGATATTGTGCTACTCAAGACAGTCTGCGCTGTAAGCTACAGTGGACTTAACACTTTAATAGGGGAGAGAGACGGTAACTAGTTACACAAGTATTTATTTCACATTGTGAAAAGTGGTATGAGAAGGAATGCGGTGCCATAAAGCATGCCCAGAGAGCATGTGTTAGGGGAATAATACTTAGTTTAGGGAAGCAAAGAAGGCTGCTCTGAAGAAGTGACATTAAAATGGAGATCTGACACAAGGCTTGGAAGTGGCTAGGTGAGAAGAAGGAGCAAATGCCATTCCACGTAGAGGGAATGACACACACAAAGGGCTGAAGACAGGGCATGTTAAAAAACTAAACAATTGAGAGACCTCTGTGTGGAGAACATACTGAAAGGAGGAGAAAACAGATGAAGAAAATGAAAGGTGTGCATTCAAGATACGTTTCCGGCCGTAGTGATGGGCATGCCCAGAATCGTGCAGTTTCTCTGGTGGTCCTGCTTTGTGGCTTGTGGCTTGTGTGGGTGGTTGGCCACACACGGATGGTAGCAAGGTGGTACCATCAGTGGCCTGCACATAAAAGTATCTCCCGGGACTGTGTAAACTCTGAGGCCCCAGTCCTGGCTTCCTTAATCCTATTAGAGCTACGATCAATTCAGCCACAGAAAATAACAATCTGCAATTTGTCTTATATTTCACTGGACATTCAATCTTGTGAAAAATCACCTCTTGAGTGTTAGGACTTGATTATTCATTTGACAAATCATCCAGACCTCTCTCTTTCTTATTCCCTCTTATCATTTGTTTGTGAACAATTTTACAGGGATCTCCACTCTGCAGTACAAAGGACAGGAGAAAAATCAAACCAAACTGATCCAATTACTTTATAGGTTGTGATACACATCTGAAGGGTAAAACCATTGACTAAAACTACAAAAAGAGAGAAAACACATCTTGATCAATGGCACTATACCAAGTGCTTTGGTACTTGGAAATATACTTTATTTCCAAATAGTGTAGAACCCCCTTTGGGGGCGGGGTGTGGAAAAAAGTTGAAACAGAAAGAAGCATAAAACTATGGTCTTAAGAGCACAAAACAATCATTTTTAAATTGATGATGATGAAACTTGGTCTGGCTATCACCTTTATATTAACTTATAGTACTACTTTTATTTGATAATAAAAGTTTTGATAGATTAAAAAAAAAAAGATGAATCCAAGTTGTAACTGTTGAAATTACATATGGGAACACATTTTGTAAGTAACTAAGGATCTTGAAGATATACTTATGAACATACAAGTAATATAGTTCAATACCAATAAGCCCATTCATTAAAAGAGTAACAGCTTCACTAAAGAATACTCTGGCTGAAAGTAGAAAACAACAATTTATTTACGATTTATCTCTATTACTGTTCTTCTGTATAGCTAGTTCAAAGTACAATAGAGCACCACTAATATTCTAACATAGTAATGTGATTATTGGCTGTGATTACCGTCCTAAGCTTCTACGGTCATCTATCAGCAGAATCTATTTCTGTCTGCCCATGACCGTGGCACTGAGACAGTCTCTCACCTCAATTGCGCTGGTATACTGCTCCAGTCTGCTGTCAATCTTAGACACAACTGCTGCTTGGTGAGTCGATTTGACACCACTGCTAAGTGAATAAACACACACACACATGCATAAAAATACGAGAGAGAATCTTTCCTTACATATAGAACAGCTGATGATTCTCATTGAACAATTAATCACATTTACCTTTTCTGCACAGACTTATTCAAAAATTCTGCTCGCTCTTCTATCTAGGAATTGAAAAACAAACAAACAAACAAACCCTAGTTAATATCTGCAGCTTATAAACGATGTTTCTCGGCCCATGCCACTGGGCGAGTAAAAGCTTCAGAGAGTGTGCAGGGGTAATAGGATTCTGTGCCCAGCAACTCTGCTCCATGGTAAAGTACTTAGGAGGTATTTGAGGTGAGATTTGGAGGGGACAAACATAGGACTGGGCAGGTGATAGAGAAAGTGTGGAGAAATACAAAGTTCTGGAGGTAAATTAAAGACCAGACAGAAATGGAATAACAAAGCCTCTGAAACAATGTAAATTAGTGGCAAAGTAATTACGTTTCAGGACAAAAACTTTTTTTTTTCTTTCAAAAGCACTTGCTGTTACCCTTTAGGATGTATTTATAAGTACAGATATACCATGTTATTTGATGAGCAAAATTCTCCCACCATGTTTTAACACATATTACGTGTGTAATAGGATCAAATAAGAAAGGTAACTAGGAACTCCGAACTATTCACTTACTGCTTAGCCTGGTTTCTTAACTTGACAGCTGTCCAGCCTACTGCTGAGCCTAATTTGTCTTGAATATAGAAGATGGGGAAGGGGCTGGCTTGAGACTGGGGCACGGCTCCTCAGGGCTGAGGCCTCTCATGAAACCCTGTTAGCCCAAGTGGGAATTATGGAAATAAGCCTGGAAAAACTGATGAAATGGTAAGTTTGGTGGTCTTTAACAAATTCCTTTTTTTCTTTAAAGCTAGGAAATTCCTTTTTGCTAAAACTAAAGCCACTAAGTCAAACATTTTGGTTTACTGAAACTGTATCATCAAATCAGATGTTCTATGTAAGTCAGCAATTATCTGTTGACTCCTTATGATACCCAACTCCAGGGTAGCAATATCCTCTGTCATTTACCACCTATCAAAGTCAGCACATGGTAAAACCTTTGTATATGACTGCCTATGCCAAAGCACACATGTGCTGAAGGAGTCCATTTTCTGTCCTGTGCAGGACAGCCAAGGAATCTGCTAGACTTCAGTTACCCTAGACTGGTGTGGTTTAGAGTCTAAGGCACTGGTGTGCCTTAGAGTCTTCTGAGATGTTAGTGGCTCTTTCTGGCCTGGACTGTCCTGGGACTTATGGACTATTAATAAACACCCTTAGGCTTTTGGAAAACATGCTTCACTTCTAATATCATTTGAGTAACATTTTTATAGAGGTTAGTAGGGGGGGGAGTCTCATCATTTCTAATGATTTCTTATAATGATAAAAGCAAACTCATTAAAAATAAAACTTGTTGCAAAAAAAGTGCTATCAGTAGCCCTGAGTTTGTGGGATGCAAAGTGTCTTAAATCTTATTTTCCTGATTTTAATATAAACTTAGAAGTGCACCCCTGGAGAAAAAGTTCCCAGTTGAATAGGTGAAATACATTGAAACCATGCAATGCACTGGCACTTTTAATATTATCCATCCGTCCATCCATCCATCCGTCTACCCATCCATCCATCCTCTATCCATCCATCATTCATCCATCCATTCATCCATCCACTCACCCATCCATCCATCTATCCATCCATCCATCTAACCATCTTTTAACCCTACCAGCCTGCCAGCTAAGTAACTAAGCAATAAATTATATACTGAGTACCCACTGGATAAAATTGAACACTCAACAATGTATGAGACAGTATCCCTTTCTTTAAGGAGAACACAGTCAGTACGGAAGACTAACAGAACATATGAATGAAATACTGAACATTCAAGTGATAGGTACCAAGTAAAGATAAGAAGAAAATGCTGGGGCCATAGGAGAAGTGAGTTTCTGGGGTTGGTGGAGAAGATATTCAGTAGGTTTGATTCAGAGCTGAGATTTTTAGTTTACAGTTGACACAGTTTTATCAGTGAGTTTATAGAAGTGAGGGTGCATGAGGTACAGGGGATAGGACATTTGTTGCGGAGCAAACCCATGCACAAAGATTTGGGGAACACACACAGAGGAGGGGGGATGGAGGAATGAAACACATAGTGAAGGCCGGAGGCATGAGTAAGGGGAAGCAGAGGTGAGACTTGCTCTTTGTAGCACTTCTAGCATCCTTCCGACTCCGGGATGAGCTTTTGACCTCGGCTATCCCATTAATTCAAATTACAGAGATTCTCGGACGCCAACATCTCCTTTTGTATCTACGGTACTTAATACAGCTTGACTTCATTATCGCATTTTGTCAGGGCTCACCATGCACTTATGGGTGCATTCCTATTGGAAAATTCCTTAACTTGGTTAATCTAGACAATGTGACAATGTGTACTGGATTTACACTACACAAATTTCTGTAGTTTAACGACAGGAGTTGGTTCTTCTGAAGACCGAGAGGTGGCGGTGTTGTCCTGATGAAACTCGGGAGAAAAGCATGCTATTCATTTTCTAAAATTGGCTCTCTCCTTCCTCTACACCCCTTTCACCACCAAAATATGGAAACAACAACAATAAAAACCCAATTTTATATTTAATTTACTTAAAATTTGTTCTGTGCATGGATTATGTAAGAAAAATAATTCACTGCTAACAAAATTTAACTGTGCGAAACCAGGTTCAGTTTCCCAGACAAAGGAATAGAAGGAGTCATGAGAACTTAACAAAATACATGAGTTGATAATATTTTGAGGTCAGATAGCAAATGTTTTCCCTTGCATTGGCATGCTACAATGTTAACTTACAACCACTTGCAAAAGTCGCAGGGCCAAGAGTAGCAACAATGGTAGGAATTCAATGGTAGCATATGAAATTGAGCTCTAAAACCAGAGCCACAGCAAATTCTTCAAGGCACATACTATGGAGAAAAGCAATAGATTGTCTGTTCCTGAAAGCGTGTCTCTGTTATACAGAAATTTAAAAATGTTTTGTTTCTTTTTAACATAAATACTTTGATTGCTCACACATGCTTCTCCAGCGGAGGGGGCAGATGAATGGCCTCCTGGGAGACTATGAAATGGGAAGCCAGGAGTCTGGTTGAGGAAAAGACCAGAGAAATTAAGTAAGTTGAAGAATTTAGTCGAGAGGAGATATTTGAAGAAGGAGGATGGACTGTAGTTTCTCCTGCAAATAGGAAGAATAGAAATTAGAAGTATAGATGTTCCTCTACTTTTTTCATGTCACCAAGACTGTTCAAGGAAAGTTTAGCTTGGGTGAGATTTCAAGGAAGATAGAAGGATCTTTGATTATTGATGAAGCAGGAACACAAGGACCCAGACTTGGAACACAACAAACTCTGGTCATTGCATGGAGATAGCCTGAACTGAGTGGATTGTGTGTGTGTGTGTGTGTGTGTGTGTGTGTGTGTGTGTGTGTTTTGTTTTGCCTTTCTGTTCTTTCCTCTATAGTGGGGATCTGCAAACTACGGCCCATGTGCCCATGGGTCTTATGCAGGCCATGGTTTTCACATGGCACTCAAGCTAAGAATGAGTTTTATATTGTTAAATGGTTTTAAAATCCAAAAGAAGAATATTTTATGACATAGGAAAATTTTATGACATCCAAATTTCTTTTTATTTATTTATTTTTGAGAGAGAGAGAGAGAGAGAGAGAGAGAGCAAGCAGAGGAGGGGCAGAGAGAGAGGGAGACAGAATCCCAAGCAGGCTCCAGGCTGTCAATGCAGAGCTCAAACTCACAAACGGTGAGATCATGACCTGAGCCGAAATCAAGAGTCAGACACTTAACCCACTGAGCCACCCAGGCACCCCTGAAATCCAAATCTCAGTGTGCATGAATAAAGCTCCTCTACTCCACAAAGCTTCCCTCTACTGACTTTGCTCAGTTCTAAGATCTCACTGTGCTGGTAGTCTGCACTTAGTTACCCAGTAATCCTTGGATTCCCCAGAGCAGTCGACTGTGTTAATGCCACAGGGGCAGCGGCCTTGCTTTGTACTTCTCTCCCTCATAGTACCTAGTATGCATCGGGTACATTATAAATAGCAAGTATTAAACAATAAAATCCCCCAGTGGCTTAGTTTGGATTCCCCACTGAAGCAGATCCTGAGAACAGAGGGTTTGAGTACACGGAGTTCATTAGGGAAGTGGCAGGGTATGACTGGGGCCCAGATGATCAAAAAGACTCGGTGAAGTTCCTTAGGGATCAAACATGCTGATTTTCCTGTGAAACAGGTAGTAGGTATAAAATGTAAGTAACTGGCTTTTGGACATTTTAGTGGGCCACATGAGGTGACCTCACACACACAATTATAGACACACACATGCACATACTTAACCAGCTGGAGGCTGGCTATGAGTCTCTCCTGGTTTTGCCCATCGTCAATGCTTTGTAGCCTTGCTACGTTGATGGAAAATGAAGGTGAAGCGAAAGCGTTAAAAGTTCCAATCTCTGAAGATTCATTCATTCATTTTTTCATTCAACAAATGACTATCTTCACTGTGCCAGGTGCTCAGTACATGTTAACTCTCAAAACAAAAGACATATATTTGAAAATAATGGCAGATTGAGTGTAAGTAATAGATAGCACTTTCTTGCTTCTGTTCTCTTTGCTCTGCATGTCAACCCTCCCACCATGTCCTTGACTGGGCTCCCTTCTGGTTGTTCTCTTTTCTCCCAGTTCTGGCAAGTGGGAGCTGTGCTCCTTGAAGGCAGAGATGGGACCAGACTCATCCTGGCAAAGGACCCTATCCAAGGCACACTTCATTTCCTCCTGTGATAACGGCTTTCAAATTTGACCAGTACCCCTTCCAGCTGCCCTACTTTTAACAATGACAAATTAAAAATGAAAAGCAGCCTTTATAATACAGTTGCCCACTTGGTGAACTTTAAATGTTTCCATTTTCAATTGCTCACAGCAATGAGGCCTCCGGAGGGCACAGGTCAGTGAAATCTAGAGATAATCGCTGAATGTCACTTTAACACCCACCAAAGCATCTAAGAAACAACAGACACCAATTTCTCCACCTCACTTCTCTCCCTCCCTCACGCTGCCAACAATGGGAAGCTGTGAAAAGGCTGAAAGAAGGAGCAGAAAGGTCAGTGAAGCAGAGGCTCCACATGATGAAGAGCCAAGTAAGGGGCTGAGGTCAGGTTTCCATCACATTATGACAGAGGTGTGATGAGAAATCTTTCTGGGAGAAAAAGATACCTTGAGAGATGAACCTTTGGGGGCGAAACATTTGAATGGCTTCTTGTCATCCGATAAGCTGTCTTCTGGCATCTTCTGACGCTTCTCAGCAGCTTCTGCCCTCCGCTTTTCAATCTCTTCCCTTAGCCTCCTCTTCTCTTCCTGAGACAGGAGAACAAATAACACGGACATCGATATCAGCTTCCAGCCAGAAGGAAAGAGGGCTGTAGGGGAAGGAGCACTGGTGCCGCAGGGGAAAGAGTGGGCTTCTGGACTGCATGCCACCCCCTCCTCCAGGGTGGTCGCCAGAGATGAAGCCTGAGCCCGTGAGTCCACCTGCCTGACACTCTGGCGCGGCCACTTCCCAACTGTGTGACCTTGGCCGCGTTCCTCATCTGTTCACTGCCTCAGTTTTTCATCTGTAAGATGGGGATAATGACAGCTTTAGCAAGGGCTAAATGAGAAAGCCCATGTAAAATTCCTAGGATCAGTGTGAAGCTGGTCCTTATCATTATCATCCTGTCGGGGCATTTACCACTGACCTTCTGTTTCTGTATATATAAGATAAATATATGTCCCTTCCACCTCCTTCTGAGGGGAGTTGTGAAGACGGATGAGACAGCTGGTGGGCAAAGTTTATGTTAAATCTAGAGTATTATGTTCAAACTGTACAAGAGATAATTTTATGGTTGTCTCCACCTCCACGGAGTAGATTATTGTAGATGGTTTGACAAACCTGAAATACATAGACACTGCACGAAAGCAGTCACAGGTGTTCACCCTATGTGTCCCACTAGCCCCTCTGTGCCTCAATTCCTGGTCTGCAATACTCTCCCCTGTCTCCTCTCTCAGGCAAAACATTCAGAGCTCCAATCCAGTTGCACATCCTCTGTGAACGGTTTACGGAGAGATGTGTGTAGTCTTTCGTAGTTTTTAAACCGTAGGTTCCCAAGCAGAGTTTGGATGTTCGTCTGTCAGAGGATGTGGCAGAAGGATCCTCTGTGTTATGGGCTGAATGTTTGAGGTTCCCCCCTCCTCCACTGCCATTCACACATTAACGTCCTAACCCCCAGAGTGACGGTTTAGGAGGTGGGGCCTTTGGGAGGTGTTTGGATCCTGAGAATGAAGTCTTCGTGAATGGCACTAAGAGAGGCCCCAGAGAGCTCTCTTCCCCTTTCTGCCAAATGAGGACACAGTGGAAAGACCATGGTCTATGAAATGGTAAGACACAGAATTGTTGACGCCTTGATCTTGAACTCCCCAACCTCCAGAACTGTGAGAAATAAATCTGTTGTTCGTAGGCCACACAATCTGTGATTGTGGTTCCACTGACTAAGACGCTGTTTGGCAGGAGGTTAGACCAAATAATCTTCTAGGTCCAAACCAATTCTAAGAGTAAGTGTTTCTCTTCTGCCTTCATTGACACTCTGCTCCTCTAAATAACAAATAATAACAATGTTAACAATAATTATAACTAGCAGGCACCACGAACACAATTATCTGTGTGATCATGGCATCAATCCTGTAACTGGACATTATTTCCCAGATAAGGCAAAGAAGTTTTAGCACAGTCCAGGAACTCTGCCAAGGTCCCAGCTTGCAAGTGGCAGAAAATACAAGCCCAGGTATGCTTGATTCTAAAGAGCTATCATCCCAATTACTTCCCAACCAAAGGCAACTGACCCATTGAGAGCTGGAGTTGAAAGAGACCTTGGAATAATTTATCCAGACTTTCCACACAGGTTAGGGAATTTTTGCAAAGGATCCATGTCAGAAAGCCATCTGCTGTCTTTGTGCATAGTTGGATCGACAGAAGGTCGCTATCTTCTAAGATTAGAGGGCAAAGCTCTAAGCTCATTTGGAAAATCGAGGTCTCAATCCTGATTCTACCATTTATTAGTCAAGTAACACACAAGTCACTCAAATAATTTGATTCCCTTTTGTTTATCCATAAAACGGGAATAATGATGTACCTCGGGATGAAAGGAAAGAATGCACCTTGTAAAGCTGTAGTTGGTTAAGCACTTTTTCAGTTTTCAAAATTTGCCTTCTGTAACTTTATCTGTTGTTTTCAGTTCTGTCTTAAGAGACGGAACATATTCATCTGTTCGTAATTACCGGGCTCCTGCTCTATGCCTGGCACTGTGTTGGGTCCTGGGTTTACAGTAATGAACAAAGCAGATACTGTCCCTGCTTCTGACCACTTCGTCTCCTTATTCTTCCATTAAAAAAAAAAAAAAGCAAAGCTACTTAAAAAAATCTTCTCTATAAAAACCCTGCCAATATCAGAAAACAACTATCATGTGACTCTCAGATCTTATAACGAATCTGCAGACCTTTTCATCCTCCTCTGCTTGCTGTTCTTTATTGAGAGACAGTAGAGGGGAATGGGTTAAGGTAAATGGGACCATGGGAAAATGACAAAACCACTCTGTGCCTCATTTTCCTCGTCTGAAAAATGGGGTAATTAGACTACTCACGTCAGAAAGTTCTTACAATTGGATAAAGACTACTATGTGTAAAGGGTTTAGAACTGTGCCTAATGCACGGTGAGTTTATTATTCTTAAAATGTATTTGTAAGAGTCCATGCAGCAGCACTGCACCAGCGAAAACATTATTCCCCGGGCTACAAGGGTCTCCAGACGCGGACTGCGGGCTTGGGTAAGCTGCGCCCTCCTTACCTCCTCTCGGACTTTTCTCTCTGCTTCCTCCTGCTTCCGCCTCTGCTCTTCCTCCTCTAGGACCTTTCTTCGCTCTTCCCGCTTTTTCTTCAGCTCCTCCAGCTCCAGGGCTGCCTCCTGCTGTTTCTGTTTGAGCTTCTCGAACTCCTCGCTCTCGGTTTCCCCGCGGCGGCGGCGAAGCTCCTCCAGGCGCTTGCCGGCTTCCACCTGCGAAGTGCCTTCGGCCTCCTTGGCCTCGCTCACCTTCGCTCCTGCTCCCGGGCGGCTGTCCGGAAACGCAAAGAAGTTTGATAAATGTCAGTTGGGCAGCCTCCCGGCAGGGATGTCGTCTGCAGGCTTTGCACCCCAGACCAAAAGAAATCTCCACTGCCGGTAGTTGGTAGTCGTTGGACAGTGGATGTTCACACCCGCCCCAAGGGTAGGTTGGGGTCCGCCTGAAGTCTCAAGGTCTGAATCTGATCCCTTTCTACCACTTACCCTTGGTGTCCTGTTGTACAAAGGGGCAAACAGACGCCGATGGTGGGAAAATGGCAAATGGAAAATGGGCAAAACAACGCAACCGCTACGGAAAACAGTAGGGAGGTTCCTTAAAAACTTAACAGTAAAACTACCATATAGTCCAACAATCCCATTGAGTATATACCCAAAAGATCTTGAAAAGATCTCACATACCCTTGTTCATAGCAGTATTATTCACAACAGCCAAGAGGGGGAGCAACCCACATGTCCACCAACAAATGAAAAAATAAACAGAAAGTGGTGCATACATACAGTGTACTATTATTCAGCCTTAAAAAGTAAGGGAATCCTGTCCTATGCTACAACATGGATGAACCTTAAGGATATTATACTACACGAAATAAACCAGTCCCCAAAAGACAAATGTTACATAATTCCACTTATGAGTTATCTAAAGTTGTCAATTCAGGGAACCAGAAAGTAGATTGGTGCTTATCAGTGGCTGTGGGGAGGGGAGGTGGGGAGTTATTTGTGGGTATAGAGTTTCAGGTCTGCAAGATGAGAAAGTTCTGGAGATGTTTCACAACACTGTGAGTGTGCTTAACACTACTGACTGGTTAAGATGGTGGGGCGCCTGGGTGGCTCAGTCAGTTAATCGACTCTTGATTTCTGCTCAGGTCATGATGTCACAGTTTGTAAGTTCAAGCTGGGCATCGGGCTCTGTGCTGATGTGCGGGCCTGCTTGCTTGGGATTTTCTCTCTCTTCCTCTCTGCCCCGCCCCTACTTGCACACTCTCTCTCTCTCTCCCAATCTCTCAAAATAAACAAAAACATTTAAAAAATGGTTAAGATCGTAAATTTTATGTTACGTGTTTTACCACAGTTAAAAAATAATTTTTTTAATGATGCGTGATACAACATGGAAAAAATGGGCAAATATCATTTGTTCTCTTTACCTCAGTGGGCTATTCTTTGAATCCCATGACATTAACTATTAAATCAATGTTGATTTATGTATCATCATAAAAATTAGTTGTTACTAGGAAGGGAGGTATGTAACACAAAACATTGCTATTAGATTGAGTTCTAAAAGTCTAGGTGTGACCCTAGTAGTCCTCTGCCATAAGTAACTGGTTAATTTGGGTCTGTCTGGAATCCTGGATCTAGCCTGGAGACAAGAAAAGACGGCTGGAACTAGGGGAGGCACTGAAATAAAGCTGCTTTATCATCTCTGTCTTGAACTCAACTCTAGCAGCTGATCTCTGGCAGATGGAATTCCCCTTTGCCTCTCGACTGAGAGCTAACCACAGGCTTGTAGGTCTATTCCGACACAGGTGCCCCCAAGAAAGCTCTGAACAACTGCATTACCTACGGCGTCAGTTTGTGTGGTCTAACATGCCATGACTATTCCTAATCAGGACTTAACATTACTAAATTAGTTCTGATATCGTGTCGTTAGGGTTGTTACTTATGCTGTGTAGACCCTTTTCATATTTATTATCTCATTTAATAGCCACAGTAACCAGGCAGTTGGCAGGTTAGGTTAATACCCCCACTTTACAAGTAAGGAAATGATACGTGAGGGCAGAAAAACAGTCTGCCCAGTTTTCGGTAGCAAGTGGTAGGGCCATGACCAGATTCTAGTGTTTCTCTCCCAAGTATACTCTTTTTTCCACTGTACTATAATTATATCAGGTGTTAAATAGGGTTTGTTAGAAAATAAAAAATCAACTGAATTCAATGTGCTGGCCTCTACCTTTCACCTCCTACCCTGAAGACCAGAGGGTCTGTGAGGGATTTAAGTCTCTAGCATTTCTGCAGTCTAGGCCTAACTACCTTCCATGCTCGAGTGGAAGCAATGCTTCATCAGATGGCACAGCGTATAAAACAACAAGAAAATGGGTACGTTTTTTGTGAGTTAGAAATAAAATTGAACGTCAGTTGAAGTTTTTCTTTTAGGATTAAGGAGAACCACAGAGATTTCATTGTAGAACTGGGAACATGTTAAGACTATTGACGGGACACCTGGGTGGCTCGGTCGGTTAAGCATCTGATTTAGGCTCAGGTCATGAACTTACGGTTTGTGGGTTCGAACCCCACATTGGATTCTCTGCTGTCAGCTCAGAGCCTGCTTCTGATCCTCTGTCCCCCTCTCTCTCTGTCCCTCCCCCACTTGCACTCTCTCCCTCCCTCTCTCTCTCTCAATAAATAAATAAATAAATAAATAAACAAACATTAAAAAAAGACCAGAGACAGAACACTATCCCAAGTGTCCTTATGTTAAAATTGTACTACAGGGGGCGCCTGGGTCGCTCAGTTGGTTAAGCCTCTGACTTCAGCTCAGGTCATGATCTCACGGGTCTTGAGTTCGAGCCCTGCATTGGGCTCTCTGCTGTCAGGGAGGAACCTGCTTGGGATTCTCTCTCTCCCTCTCTCTCTCTCTGCCCCTCCCCCACTCCTACCTCTTTCTCAAAAATAAACATTAAAAACAATAAAATGCACGTCAGGACTGGTATTCCTAGTGTTTTCCCACAAATCATATAAAAAGGAGAGAGATCACTAGCCCCTACTGACTCTGAGATCCTTTGATAAATTTGCTATCTAATAGAGTTATGCCATTGATAACTGTCTACAAAACATGTTGGTTGTGACAGAAGAACTGCATCAGAGAACCATGTTTCATGCAAAACTCACGTAAGCTGGATCCTCCGAGCACTTTATTTAGGAGAATTTAGTGCTGTGCTCAAAAGTGTGCCTAGTCACAGAGAGTCCTTACATAAGAGACAAGGACGTAGCTTGCCAGCTACTTAAGTCATTAACAGGCAGTGAGGTCATGCTTAACTAGCTCCGAACACAGGGAGCCCATCCCTAACACTTTGTCTAAGGAACAGATGAATTACCACCGTCTGATATAATTTATTCCATGTAGAGAAGGGCTCAGTGTTTCTAGCTATGGAGCAAGAAAAAGAATAAAGCAGAAAATGAGTTCAAGACTACATAATCGCCAATACTGATCTTATGTGTATAACTCCTGTTTTTTGAACCCTGAGGTAGTTCTGAGTATACTCTGTCCTTTCCAACCTTTGCAAGTGGCAGGATGGAAAATCAATATTGTAGATTATAATCAGCATTAAAATTAATACACAACAAAACCAAAAACCTCAAAGTGTATTGCATAGAGCAAGGGAAAGCACCATTTCTTGACATGCTTGTTTCGGTTTTAAGAATATACGTAGCTTTGTATTGGGTCATGATGTCAAATTTATTTCTGACTAAGAGTTTAGGTTAAAAAGTTTTAAAATACTGTTCTAGGTTCTTGAGAGTTAGAGATGTACTCTTTTATTTTGAACTCAAACAAAGGTTAGAGAGTCCCTTAAAACCTGATGTTGCTCTTTCAGGGTCTTCTAAGTTCCTAGGTCTGCGACTTAGAGAGAAAATCTCCCCCCTGAGTTAATTCCAGGTCTTTCCATCTTCAGAAATGAGTTTGCTCTCTGCGTTCATCATGTTAGTTAGTGCACAGGAGTTGGGACCTGCAGAACACAAGCCTCTAAAAACTTCTCCAGATTCCACTAGGTGTCGCTCAGTCTTCATTTTGGACAATCAAAATGCCTATCATTAGGGACTGGTTCCATAATTCATGACATGTTGGTCTGGTGGAATACTCTAACATTATTAATTGTAAGCTCATATTCATTGGTACAGAAAAGGTAACTACGATAAACTGTTATGTATATTGCAAGAATCAATGGAAAAACATAGAGTTATATATGCACACTATACATATTTGTCTATTTTGACTATATAGACATAGAAAATATCTGGAAAAAATGTTACTGGTGGTTGGTGCTTATTTTTGTACTTCTATTTTCTGAATGTTTCTAAGTTTTTTTTTTAATGTTTTATTTATTTTTAAGACAGAGAGAGACAGAGCATGAGTGGGGGTGGGGCAGAGAGAGAGGGAGACATAGAATCTGAAGCAGGCTCCAGGCTCTGAGCTGTTAGCACAGAGGCTGACGTGGGGCTTGAACTCACGAACTGTGAGACCATGACCTGAGCCGAAGTCGGACGCTCAACCGACTGAGCCACTTGGGTGCCCCTATTTTCTGAATGTTTCGTAACGAGGATCTTTTTTCCTATAATTAGACAAAACTTTAGTTACCACGTTAAAAATAGAAAACAAAACAAATGCTCATTTCGAACTTTCTATAAAACCTTGGTGTAATCTATTTCTATACATTGCTCATTGAGTTGAGATTTTTTTGTTAATGTCATGTTTCAGAGAAAACAATCTAGTCAAGAAAACAGGAACATCAAAGGGGGCAGTAATTAAATCAAACATGAGCTATGTTCGAACCAGGAGCAAGAGTTTTGTCCATATCACCTCTACTTGGATGTACCAGCATGCCCTCAGCACTAGGGTGCCACTAACATGGAAATTTCTGCCAGAAGTTCTCTCCTCTCTCCTTGGTTCCTTTATAGATATATTAAAAAAAAAATTTTTTTTAATGTTTACTTATTTTTGAGAGAGAGAGAGAGAGAGAGACAGAGCACAAGCACGGAAGGGCGGAGAGAGGGAGACACAGAAACCAAAGTAGGCTCCAGGCTCTGAGCTGTCAGCACAGAGCCCGACATGGGCTCGAACTCACAAACAGCGAGATCATGATCTGAGCTGAAGTCCGACGCTTAACCGACTGAGTCACCCAGGCGCCCTCTCCACGGTTCCTTTAGGTGTAGGTCTAGATGTACATCAAACCTTTCCCCATGAACATAGCTTGTTTTCAGTTAGGCTAGTGGGCACTCGGCTAATCTAAATAGAGGTTCCTACTTCCTTCCTTAGAAAGCTCCTCACTTCATAAGTAGATACAGCAAAACCTGACATCTAAGCTTCCACTGGCATCAACTTTGAACTGAAACTAAAACGAACCCATGTTGGCAGCTGAACAAAAAAGCATGATACGGTAGCACCTTGTTTCTGTCATTGTTTTCTGCCCAAAGATGGAACACTTAAGACCAGAGTCCCATTTAAGAATTCTCAACACTACACCTATTCTCTTTGAATTCCTAGCTCTCTGGATTTCCACACAATGGGCGTGTTAATTATTAATTTAAGCTCTGACTAAAGCTGGTTGGCAAGTTTGCTAATTGTTAACCAAGCTTCTCTCTGCTGACAGATTTTTAAAAAAACATTACTTTTCTTTAAAAAAATATACTCATGCCCACAAAGCAGATTTTAAACTATCAAATAATAAGACAGTAATATTGTTAGACAATATTCATGGGATACTTTGCACGAACCTGACACTCTTCTATAGGGCTTTGAAATATTCAACTACTGACGCTTCAGCAAGCTTTGGACTCAGCTTACTCGCCTGAATCAACTTGATTCTAGATTTTCTATGAATTTTAAATAAACTCCTAATTTTCTACTGAAATCTCCTTTCTTGCCAATCTCAAGTAACATCTATAGGTTCTACACATCCTAGTCCTACACAGTTTACTTAGGCTGTTTATGCACACATATTCTTCTGTAGGCTCTCCCTTGGATAAAGTGACTACCTTTCTGCTCAAATTTGTATGTAGAAAAGTTATTTGGGGGCAGTTATATTCCCCCATTTTAGCCTGCTCAGAGGGGCAAAGCCCTACCAGCTCTGCTCGCTTCTGAATGCTACAAAGGCCTTGGTGTAAGGAATATGTCCAGCTTCTACACAATACTTGCTTGGGGACTTTCTTATTTGAATTGTTCAGAAAAACAGGGTCTACAGGTAAGACTGCTGCCAAAGAACAATCCCAGGGGAATCCATGTTTCAGGGACCCAAGACTCTTCTAGAACATAGGGAACAGAAGCCAGTGACATTAATAGAGGTAGGAATTCGGCACAAGTGGTTGGAGGGGGTGTAGGTGTAGGAGTGGGGCACAGAGAATCATGTAGCCAAGGTGTCCATGGCAGATTTCTATAACATAAGTTCATCTACAAAACTGGCAGGGAGCTCTCAGTATTCGATGTATCTAGAAGTAAGGATTTACCTGCACATACCTGTCTGTCTGTCCTAAAACCAATTGTCCAGGTATTCAACATGATGGGGGGGGAGGGGGAAAGAAGGGTAAAGTGAAGTTATGCAAGAGGGTTTTCCAAAGGGTATTAAATGGAACGTGAGTCCTGTGCCCTATGCCTCCCTCTTTGAGATTCCCAATACAAATGAACATCAAACGTGCTCAGAGTCCTGCGGTAAAGAGATCTCATTAATTTAGTTTAACCTAACATTTCCCAAGTATTTCGCCAAAGGACAACCTCAGTTTTAAGCAACATTTATTTAAAATCTTTTTTAAAAAAAAGCATTCTTGAAAATGGTACTGACAAGGGTCTCTTAAGAAACTGGCTGGGCCATAGAAAGAACCAATGACATTAACCCCAGTCATAATGTTTTCTAATAAGCTGAGCTTATACAGCATATTAAGTGAGGGAACAGAAACATGGATACTAAGCATGATCTGTCCTGCTAAATAATGGGAAAAGCAGATTAAACCTTGTCTGAGCAATGGCTACTGGTCTTCTGTTAGTGATTGATAGCCTGACCTGCTGACTGAGTATCTCTAAGACAATGGCCAATGACTTCACAACAGAAATATGTTGTCTGTTTAGCACGTTTCTGTCTGGAGGCACAGGATAGGGAGACTACTATTTTTTCTTCACATGTGAACACAGTCATTGTTAAGTAGTCTCTGTTTCTTACCTGAAAGTATTCTCGGTGTGTTTCAGTTTGTGGGTCATGAATTCTCCATTCTGTGACTTCACTTCTGTAAATCCCTTCTTTCCATCCAAGAAACTCTTCACTTCTTTGGGCTCTTTGTCCTTTTTAATCTTCTCATCTTTGATCTAACCAACAGTACATATCAGGAAGAAACACAGTGATAAAAACCGTATTAGTTTGGGTGGGTATCACCAAATAAGACCCAGAATTACTAGGAAGCCAGAAAACTCAGAAGTAAAACAAACCACTGGAGAATGATGTGGTACAGCTAGGGTCAGAGGAAATTCTTAGAGTGTGAGCTATGGTCCTCCAGCCTCTGCGCAAAGACCTTGACCACAATTTAAGGAAGTCAAGATCATCCCTGATTTCACTAGGGTTTTGTTTTCAGGAGCAGTGGAGGTGTTGCTGTTTGGAAACAATTATGTTCTGGGAATGCTGTGTAAGAGTAGTTGTTCGTAGTTCTCATTGAAAAGGGTGATCATTAGTGTGGCATTGATGGGAGAACGTCTAGGTTGGCTGAACTGGTTTTTTCTTGGACGAAGAGTGTGCCTTTGAAAAAGACACAAACGTGTTGAAGAAGAAAAAAGAAGAAACCTACCAAGTCAGCCAGATCTGCCAAGCCAATGTTGGCAGATTGCCGAGGAAGCTCACCCTTGTAATAAAATGAGTAAGTAGGGTCCCGAGGATAGAAGACAAATTACCCTACCTTTAGTGGGATGGCTCAGAGACCCATGGGCCATGTCTGTAGTCATCTAAACTACCACAGTTCAAATGGAATAGGAAAAACTTCAGGGTTTACCTTGACTTCCATTGCAGGTAATAGTTTAGTCTCCAGAAGTGGTTTTGTGATTGTTGGAGAGACAGCGGAAGGTGTTACATGGGCAGCAGGTGTTCACTTTAATTTTTTGTGAGTTTTGTGTTATAAGTTCCTCACGGTAAATGAGACACATTACTTCAAAGTAAAATGAATTTACATAGCTTGCTGAGAGCTTAGATTACTTGTATCAGCTCATCCACTCTTAAAGGATGAGTGTGAAAACAGGGGAGGTTCATTATTGCTGTTTTCAAGACAACCAATGACAAAACACTAACGTTCTAGAGCAAGCAACAGAGGAAGGATAGGCATAAGAACTTAGGCCTTCAGGTGCTGTCCAGAATGGCCTCCTGATCACCCACCTCTTTCCAGCTATTTCTCAGATACTCTCTGAACACTTATTTCTAAAGTACATGTTTTACTAAGCATAGCACTTTTTTTTTTTTTTTTTCTGTTTGCTGATGAGCCTTGCGTAGTCCTTTGCCTGACTGCCTTCTTTGGATGTTATGTGATTAAATTACCACAGATAGACTATTCACTGCCATGTTGCCCTAATTAGTTAAGACTTAAATCTTTCTCCAAGGGGGATATACCTAGGCTATCCCTTGGACATGCTGAAAAAGAAGGCTGTTGTTCTGCCACTCTCTCTGAGAGCTCTGTCCGGAAGTCAGTAATTGAGTTTTGTTCCAGTGCTATCAACAGACTAGCTAAAATTAAGTCACCTAATTTTCTCTGGGATGTTGGCTCCATATACATAAGAGAGGTTGGATCAGAGGATTCCTTCCTGATCCTTCACCCTCTCATTTCCCTCTTGGCTCCTGATTTGTTGTGAGAGGCTACAGAGAAGAGAGGGAAGCTCTGACCTGTCCTGCAGCTTGACTGCAGCTCTCTGGTGGCTGTTCTCACCCAATAAGAAATCAATGTCATTGACAGGCAGGAATAGGCAATGCCTATTCTCATCTTGAGCTACCATTGCTGGATATTGCCCTAGATACCAGGGACTGAAGTTTGTATCCTGGTTAAGAACTATCTGGGGATACAAATTTGGGAGCTAAAGGGTGTCCCATTTCAGGGGACCCACGAAACACACTGTGAGTCAAATCTCATGGTTTGTGGAGCACTGTGCAAGGCAAAATGCCCTTTAACTCATTTCTCTTATTTTGGAGTCAAGAGATAATTCCATTCTCCCCAAATGCATTACCTGATTTGCTGACCAAAAATGTGGGGTATCCAAAGGGATAACACACAGGTGTAGGCGGGTGGAGGTGAGAATTCAACTGACATGCCCTCGTGCCAGAGAGACACTCAAAAGGTCAAGTGATCAAGGCAAGAAGACTGAGCTGTCAGCCTCTGTAGAATGGTGCTTTGCATTATTTGATTTCAGAAGACTGACAAGAATTCATCCAAGTTATAGTATTTCAAATCAGGTCCAGCACATTTTTGTTAGACTCAGAAGCCTCAATTCCTGTTTTGGGTCCAATGTCTGTCACATGGATGTCTTTGCTACTGAGGGTTTGGTTTGTGAACGACATACACAGACCTTACCAGTAAGCTTGGACTCCATCCCAGACCTACCGAGTCAGATTCTGCATTTCATAAGATTCCAGGGATTTGTATGCACACCTATGTTTGGGGAACTTTGGTGTATGACAGGAATATCGATTTCAATATCATATGAACAACGCTGCTGTAAACTGGTTTTCTGTTAGAGGGCAGGAAAAGAAAAAAAAAAAAAAGGAAAAAAAAAGAAAAGAGCTCCGGGGTGAAGAACTAAAAAGAGGCATTTTATAGTTGGAGAGGAGAAAAAGAAAGCTAAGTTAACGTTTCAAGGCTGGTGATGTTCTGTGATCCGTCACCACAAACAGCTAAAACTGCAGGGCTGCAGGGGTAGAAAGACAGTTTTTTCTAAGGTACTGGAGTGACTTCTGGAAATGTTTTCTCTAAGAAGTCTCATGTGATATTTGTGTTTACCCACATAGCTCTCCTTGAAAGGACATTTTTTTATTTTGTTTTTTTTTTTTTTTTTTTAACAAAAAGAAAAAAAAAGGAGGAGGGTGTTTGAAATGGCTAAATCATGTAAAATAGAATTCAAAGTTGTTTACATAAAGTAACCACGCAACTAGTCATTCAACCAGTGATTTACGTGTGCATTGTTAAAGCAGGAATGCCAGATTTTTTTTTTTTTTTTTTTAGCCTGGGTTGAGTGGCTAATCTGGCCTTGTGTAAAAAAAGAGGCCAAAAGTTTTGGGACTCTAGAATGGGGTGTAGGACAAACTGAGAAAGGAAGGGGCAGGTCTGAGATGGTTATACCGCCGACATTATTGGACTGGGGTTTTCTCTGGACAGAGGCAGAGGGATGATTTGGGTGGCCACTCATGAATCCTTTCTTGCTCACAGGCACAACATACAGACATAGAATGTTCTGGTGATTAAAAACAAATCACATCTTAGTAAAGCGAATTACATTTTAAATACAGTGCTCTTAGCTTCTCCTCCCCACACAGACTTAATCGCTGAATTCTGACTTTATGCCCTCTTCCTTCTGTGAAGATATTCCCCACAAAACATCAGCTCGACAGAGGAGCCCACGTGGCCCATTTCTGTTTTAAGTTTCAAGTAACTTTCACTTTTTTTGTTTTTAGATGAATCTGTAGGTGTCGTTCTGCCAGAAAATGAGAACAGCGCTTCCCACCATATTCAACCATTTCCTTAGCTGCCTCATTGGAGCCAAATTCAGCTTCCTAGTTCTTAGCATTTCTGCTTCCACCTTCCTTTAGATGGGCGGGTTCATGCATTCAGTTTTTACTCCCAAGCCACCACAAGTTCTATGAGAAACAGGAAGGTACACACATCTTAACCCAAATAAATAGAACATGATCTAGGGGTTCTTATATTTTCTGTGAGTCTTATGAAGAAAAGAATTTAAGCAAATAACCACCTCTCATGTAATTTTCTAAATATGGATTTTTCTGTTTCTTGATAGATGCCATAATGGGCAGAGAGGTACAGCAAGAGTCCATTGGAGCTGGCCCTCTAGAGTGACAGCTCAGTTCCATGGGCAAAGAAATTCAAATCTTCCTCCCCTCGATAATTTCCTTCTACCACGTTTAAGTACTTTGAACTTACTAGATGCTGTCACAATTTTTAGGATTACTTGGGGCTAACATAAACACAATGGTTAAGGCGAGGTCAGGCTTTCTGATGTGGCGTTTTGATTCTGTCGGGGGGAATGACATCCTCTGTGCGGCAGCCTCTGCTCCACTGACTCGTTTACTTACCTACAGTCAAACACCCTGGCACCAGCTCCTGTGTGTGCCTCAGAAATGCAATGCAGAACATTTTGCCAGACTTTTCTTTTGAAAACCAAATACCACCTTCAGTGCATCAAATGTGTTAACTGAGACGTGGGGGGGGGGGGGGGTGTTTTTCCTTTGGAAAGTTAAATCATTAATCGAAGCCAGTTGGAAATATTCCATAATTGAAATGAAAGCAGGATGGTTCAAGGAGAAAACAATACACATAGAGGTGGAGAAAGTGGGAAAAACTGATCAGAGCAGTGTTTTTCAAGCTTTCTGTGACTCGCAGGAAGAAGGACAATTTAAATCATGATGTAATACTGCTTAGAATGCCCTCTGGTATCTTCTATTTGATTTCATTTTTTTAAAACGCCCATTGACACATTCAATTACTTTTGAGATGTTCGAAGTTGATGTTACCATTCAATGAATCATGAAGTCAAGCCATAGCTTGAAAAACACTGGATCACAGGTTATAGTTTTGAGATCAGCAGACATGAAATGTCATGCAACACTGCTCTCGGTTGCTTCATGATTAGGTCATTTGTCAATAATATTTACCTCTTTTTTGAAGGTAGGCTTGTCTTCTTGGGACTTTTCTCTTTTAGCTTGTGCTTTGGCCCCCTTTTCTTCTTCCTTTTTATGTTCAAGAGTGGCAAGGTCACTCGTTTAAAAGAAGCCCTTTCTGGCTTACAAGAGTGAGAGGGTGCTCAGGTCACTTTGCTCGTGCCTTGCGATTTTGCTGACTCAGTGCTCACATAACCCCTGGTGTCAGTGATTCTAAACAGCAACGTGGGGTGGTTTCTTTCCACCAAAGTTTTTTCTCGTGTGCCTGCCAGTGTGCGCCCTGGACTCTAGCGTGACCTGGTGGTCCTTAGGCGTGTTTACAAACCTCGTGTGTGGTTTGGTGCATCTCGTTTCTGATTGTCTCAAATGTAGCTGTGGTCGCGAGCCCCCGTGTGATGAGCAGGAGTGAAAGACAACTTCAGCACCATGCAGACTTAGTGATGGGGAGTTCTCTCTGCAGAGGTGAATGTGCAAGCATCTCTTTTTTCTCTCTTTCTTTTGTGTGCGTGTGTGGTAGGGGTAGGCGGGGATGCAGGTGGTGGTTAGGTACAGTGCTTTCAATGCAGGCTTGCAGACAGAAAAACATCTTTCATGGTTTGCAAACATTCCCCTCGCCCCCCTTTCCACCCTTCTCAGGCGACATGAATTTATTTGCGTCATCCAGATGGCAAAAGCAGTAAAATGTATGCCCTTAATTACCAGTCAGTTACAAACTGATACCACCCCAGATGAATGGCTTTCTGCAAGTCCACATGAAGTTCAGGTCTACATGATGGCAAATCATGGTTTTGACATATTTTTAATGAAAGTTCCAAATTGGCTCCTTTCCCTCCTTCACTGCCAGCTGATTTCAAGGGGGTTATTTTTGCCTTCTCAAGATGAAATTTCTGACCGTGATTCTTTATGTCACCTTTCCCACCCCAATTTTTAAAATATAATTTTTAATTAAATGCCAAACACGTGGGTGTGGGGAGGAGTTACGGTCCTCTTGCCTCATGTAGACCTATGGAGAGAGGTAAGTTGTTAATAGGAATGAATTTAGATGCAGGTGCAGAATTAGAAGTCAACGCAGCACTGCCACATTTATCATCTTTGGGTTAGTTCATTTTTCTGGTATTTGCAACTAGCAAGCACAGAGCAATTAATTTCTCTCTGGATGGTAAATTTGGCTGATTGAATATTTAACCATCGATCAATTGCTTTGTGCTTACCTATTGCTATGGCCGAAAAAAATGAACGGCTTGCCAAACGGGCAAGCACGCGGGGCTGCAGGAACGTGCCTCGGTCCCAAGTCTGATGTGCATTACATTTCTCGTAAGTCACAGGCATCACACGTTTGGTGCAAAATGTTTACTGTACCTGTTTCTTTTGGACAGCTGTCTGAAGTTTATCCTCTTGTACTTTCTTTTCATTTACCCGTCTCCCTTCTATTTTCTCGTCTACCTTTTCCCCTTTCTGCTTTTTCTCTTGCATTTCTCTTCTGTTCTCTTCTAGCTGCTGGCGTTTTTGCTCTTCTAGCTTAGCTTTCTGTTCTTCCTCCGCCTTTGCCCGCTGCCTCTCCTCCTCTGCTCTTCTCTCTTCCTCCTTAGCCCTCTCCCTCTCGGCCGCCTCCCTCCTTTCTCTCTCTTGGGCAGCTGCTCTTTCTTCTGCTTCAAGTCTTGCTTTCTCCTCCGCTACCCTTTGTTCTTCCTCAGCTTTCATTCTTTCTCTTTCTTCTGCTTCCAGCCTGGCCCTCTCTGCCTCGGCTCTCTCCTTTTCTTCCCTCTCCCTCCTTTCACGATGGGCGGCCTCTTCTGACCCCTGCTCCCCCTCCCCCTCTGTTTGAGGCTCTTCTGCACTGGTCTGCCCAGTTGTCAACGGCATTGCCGCGGTTTCTGTTGTTCTGTCTTCTACCGGCCCCTCTACCTGATTTTCTTCAGGGCTCCCCTGCTTTGGCTTCTCTTCCTCCTCTTCCTCCTTTTCCTTTTCTTCCTTCTTTTTCTCCTCAGTGTCCCTCCAGTCATTCTTCTGATAGGACTTTGTGACTATTTCTGTCTCCTCTAGCTCGTATCTTTCTTGGCGACGGTCACTTTTTTCTTCCTTCTCCGCAGCTTCGTTTTCGGCGGTGTTGTTCTGCGTTCTTCTGCTCGGTAGCGACAAGCCTGCGTCTGTGATGGTTGGGTCGAACTCCTTCTGCCGTTCCAGTGCTTCCTGAAGGCGTTTTTGGCGTCTTTCCTCCCGCCGAGCCAGGCGCTCCAGGAACGCGGCCTCGTCATCACCCTCCACCTGGGTGTTTGAGGTGGTTGTCTTGACCTCCTCATCGGCCACACTGGACAAGAGAAACAAGACAGCTTGGGTCAGCTGGTGAGCTGGATTCTCGTAGCCTGACCCACACAGGAACAGATGCTCGCGGTACCAGGCGCGCGCGCACCCAGGATATCCCTTCGGATAGTATCATAACAGTACGTGCCTGCCGGGCTTTCGGCAGACAGCACGTGAGTGCCTTTGCCCTTAGTCCTTCTCTGGCCACTGGAGTCTACTCTACTATGCCAGCCGTCAAGCGAAGATGGATGAGCATTAGTGTATAAATACCTCGGCTCCCTCGCCTCTCGAGCTGAATAACTGTGAGGTGCCTTGTTGCACGGGATCTCTGAGTCTCCCAGGGGAGTTGAGCTCCAGATCCCAGCAGCGCTAACTTGCCTTGGCAATGAATGAAACCTTTATTTGGTTGCTTTTCCTTCCCTGTTTCACTTTCCCACACTGCTGCCAGTGTTTCCTGGGATCATTTCACAAATGAACTGCCTGCGTTTAAATCTTTTTGCTCCAGAATCTGCTTCCTGGACAACTCAAACTAAGACAAGGACCAAACTGAGAAATGAAGGAATTCTTATAGTATCACATAGTATTTCCACATATTACCAAGTCATCTAGAATTCTTGAGCTGGATCTGTGGGGCATAAGGCATTTGGAAAGGAAGCAGGTGTACCTTACAGTGTGGGGATGCTATACTAATGCCAGTGACCCCCATGGTAGGGACATCTAACCGTCCACCACAATTCATGCTCCTCCTTCCATTGTCACGGGGAGGTGACTAATACCAGTCAAGGATTATATTTCTTGCCCTCCACTCTTCCTTGCATCTAGGTGGAACCATGTGACCAATAATTTCCAACTGAGTGTGAGCATAAGTGATATGTCTAGACCAAGACTATTAAGCAGCAGAAGCACATCCTCTCCCATCTCTGTCTGATGACTTGATCAGAAAACCTCAAAGCCCCAGGAGTAGACAGAGTCACAAAAGGAAAACAGGTTGGTGATCAGTTCTATTTACTACTCAGAAAAACCCACATTGGACTCATTCATGTTGCTGCATTAAATTACTAAAATTTGGGGCTCATTGTTATGGTGGCTGATATTACCCTAATACATACACCATCTAAATTCTTTGTCAAGATTTCCACGAACAAAGGGTCTCTTGCCCTTCTTCTCTGTAGTTGATAAAAAATAGTTAAATTTGATGTTTGTTAAAAAAGAAAAGAAAATCTCAAAAAACCAGACTGTACCATATCCATCACCGCACTTATTGTTACAGTTCAAGCCAGGGCTGTTGGTCTCCACTGGCAGGAAACAGCCAGTTATGTGATATCAGAAATTGTGACCAGAGTTGGAAGAGTATGTCTTGCCATGTTTAGAAACTCCATTAAATTTCATGGTTCACACTGAACTGGGCCCTTCTGAAGTTCAAGTCCACTTAATTTTGAAAAAAAAAAACAACAAAAAAACACATTTCACATTTAACAGTAAGAAATGGCAGAGTAAAGGCTGGATTTTAAACTTTCTTGGCTTTAACCGCTGCTGTAGGACACTGTCTACATGAATTAGACATATATGCATTAAATTTCCCTAAAAATACAAACAGTTTAGAATTTAAGGGGAAAATCTACATGTAAGGAACTTTGGATCAACTGAATTCAAACGATTTTTAAAAGGTACTGCAAATTCTGAAGTGTCAGCTAGATGAAAGTACTCTTGAGTTAAGAGACAAACAGATTCTACTGGATCTTTTTTTGCCTATTTGGAAATCACAACAGCGACCGTCAGTAGAAGTTAAGTACCACTCAGGGTTGCTCAGCCCCAAGGAGAACACTAATTCTTCTTGTGGATAATTAATATGTCAGAGATAAATGATAGGTTCTCAGACCTGGATGTACTTTAATGAAAAAGAAGGATTTGTGAATCGATCAACAGCATGAAATAACTACTACTAGTAAATGAAAAAAAGAAGAGAAGCCCAAGTAGAAGCAAGATTTTAAAAGCAAGAACACGACTAGTAACTAGTAACTTTTAAGCCACTGTTGATCACTCACTAATAACCAGATTCAGGAAGGGGCCTCAAAATGCCATTTACAAACTTTTTCTCTCCCTTCCCCTTCAGTTTGAGGATAGAAAAGGCAGCGATGACTATGTAGGCCTCCTCTGTAAAGCTCTGATACCATTTTCCTGATAATAGTTAAAATTAGGTGCTTATCGTATGCAAGGCACTGTGTGTTTTATGTGTATTATAATCTCACTTAAATTTAACAACATTCCTAAGAGAAAGGTATGATTTTCATTTCTGTTTAACAGGGAAAGGCCAAGGTGGAATTCAGAGCCAGGCAGCGAACATACCCACAACCCCTTTGCTGTATTTCCTCCCTAATTAGGAGCTACTTACCAAGAAACAAGGTCTCTGGCTCTCCACCTAACCGGTAGGTTTCCTTATTGAATCCATTCTGCTTGACAGAATTTAAGACTTTCAGAAATCCATGTACCTGCTCATATTTAGGGTAAAGAGGCCAGACCTGTTTTCCTTCAGATTTTCTATATAGATGGGCTTAAAGGAACTGTCTTATTAAAATAAAAGTTAATTTTTCTCTCTATCCCGACCCCAAAATATTCTCATCTTTTTTTTTTGCCTTGGGGCATATAAATTACATATATTCACAAGTGGCGTAATGAACCAGGTGACCTTATATGTGCAAACCTGTAAAGATCCATTTGGAAGAAGTTGAACCCAGTAAGGGTTCTCCACTGTTCTGGTCACTACCAGGGCCTGTATAGGAAAAAACGTGCTAGTAAACTCATAAGCTTGTTCGAATAATTACATTACATTAAGCAGCATTCTGCACCTTGCTGAATATCGTAGTAATCAGAGAATACTGATTCAGGCTGTATATCAGGAAAAATAAGACATTTGCAATTCATGTCTACTTTAAAAATTCAAGTTCTATTTGCTACTGGTAGGCACAAAGGACTAGAAAGCTAATAAATCTTCAGTTCAAAACAGGTATCGATACCCTAAAGAATAAATGTAAATAGTCTTCCTTATTTAAAGATGTAGCCCATTGTATTTAGTAAATAAAAAGATTGCTAAATTACAAAATAAAATAAAACACTTCAATTGGGGTGTGTTTAGGGGATGGGATAGGGGAAGAGAAAGGAGCAGTGGTGTCTGAATGTCCACATCAGTTTGACTGTCCAATCTGATTAGGTGCCTACAATAACCAAAAAATGACTGAGCAAGTTAGACTGGAAAAGAGTGGAGCTGGGCTGAGAAGGGAATGCTTTGCCCAACACGTTCCATTCATCAGGCAGGCTAAGAAGTACCTTAGACATTCTCCATTCCGAAGAGGACAGTACCTGTTCTGGGCATTAACCTCCACCTGGTCGGTCACCTGTCCCAAGGATTCTTCCTCTTGCTTCTGCCGCAGCCTCTCCTGCCGGGCACGGCGGCGCCGCTCCCGGGCGGCCTCCTCCTCATCGTCGTCGTTCCTCTGGTAGGCGATCCTGCAACATCGTGAAGACAACCTCTTGAGTGCGCCAGCTGCTGACCATCTCAATGCTTCTTTGCAGGATCAGCCCTGAGTCCTTTCCTGGGCTTGACCACTGACTGAACCACAGAGCTCTAAATGGATCGTTCCGTTCCATAGACACTTGATCAGAATGGCTTTCAAACTTTTAAGTATCTGAAAAGCAGGAGTCCGCTAGCTAGAGGACAATTTACAATGATCAAATGACAGCTTAAACTAAAAAAAAATCTACACAAAAGTGGGTTGTGCAGGGAACTGTGGGGTAGCATATTTAGATTTCTTCATTAAGCTCATTACCAGCCTTTTAAGATTTAGGAGCAGAAATCCAAAGCACTGAACCAAAAATAATCAAAACACTTATTGAAAAGATTCAGGATGTTGTATGAATTATTTGTGTAGATACTGTCACAAAGAACAGAAAAGAGTCAAGTTATCAAACCCATATTTTGGCATTAATAAGCCCAAACTGCAAATTAAAATCCAGAGTAGGGTACTCTCTTTGCTTGGATTTTATTTTTTCCTTTCAGTTCCTTTTCAATGGAGAAGGAAGGCGTTATTGACAACTGACAGGATGGCTTCAAAGTCAGTGTGGCTCCCTAAGAGTCCTCCTCCTTTGCTCTAAAACATGCATTAGAATTCTACCAGCCATATGGTGGGCACATCATGGTAGCTCACAGGTGTACACATAGATAGAAACCTAAGGGCTGAGGTGGGCAGAAAAGGCACGGAGAGCTTTGCACACATAGATGTTAGGGAAATTATACAATCACTATCACTATGTTACATCCATTTCTGTTAATACTTCTTTCTTCCCAAATAAAGAACCGGAGTGGGGAACTACAGATGTCCAAACTCAAGAGGAAATGACCCGTATGGTTACCTTGGCTACTTGTGAGGGAGTAACACATACTGAGATACAGAGTGCCCGGAAGGCAGGGGTAGGCCGTCTGGCCCAGGGCCAAGGTGGCCTGACGGGTCCTTGGGTTGGGATGGAGCTGCGTTGAGCAGTGGGCTACTTTTTATACTAGGGAGTTAAAGTGCTCTTATTACAATGTTACTTACATTTCTACACATAGAAATTCAGATATGTAAACATTTCACGCTTATAATTCTTATACAATGACAAACCTAAAATAATTTACAAATGGAAGAAAATAAAACAGCAGAACCATATGATTTGTACCAACAATACAAACCTACTATAACTGATGATGGTTTGCTTACGTTAAGATTACAAACGAGACATTTTAAGGCCTAGATCCAGCACTTTATTTCATCGTTTCTATCTTTTGACTTCAATAATATGAATGTTATGGGGGTGCCTGGGTGGTTCAGTTGGTTAAACGTCCAACTCTCAGTTTCAGCTCAGGTCATGATCTCACAGTTTTGGGAGTTCGAGCCATGCATTGGGCTCTGCACTGACAGAACAGAAACTGCTTGGGATTCTCTCTCTCTCTCTCTCTCTCTCTCTCTCTCTCTCTGCCCTTCCCCTGCTCATGCTGTCTCTGTCTCTCTCAAAATAAGTAAATAAACTTAAAAAAACACAAATGCTATGAATGTTTTTCACCTAAAAAAACAAGATTAACAATTCCAAAGTTTGGATGGTTTGTCCTTTGTTACTGCAGAAAATCTGACTTCATACTTACTAAAATCTGCTGGTGTGCAATATTCAAATGCCAATACAAATAAAATGTCACAGTAATTCTAAGAAACTGACTGGTTTATTTCTATAGATATGGAGCGAAGGGTGATGGGATGTAGTTGAAAGATGACTAGGGTAGGACTCAGTAAACCTGGTTTCTAGAACTGGTCTCCTACTAGCTTGTGGCCCTTTAACCTGAGTTAAACTCCCTCGCCTGTGAGTGTGTGACAATCAGATGAAATCTGGACATGTCACTGTAAGGCGTTCTACAGTGCAGTATTTTGTTGTTACTGGGGAAGTTCAGCTGAGGAGCTCCTTTGTGAGGAAAGATGAGTTCAATTTTAGACTTGTTGAATTTGAGGTGACAGCATGACATGAATCGAATGTTCCTTTCTAATTCAATCACATTGTAGTTTGCAGTCAGAAGCCCTTCCCAGTGGTTTGGCTTCGGTCTTCAGATTCTTGGCCTAATATTCCTTTGGCTTTCTCAGTAGACAGCTTTAACCACAGCAGGGAGAATGAGTCCTTAATAAGTGCTTCCCAAGCTAATCAAACAGAAAGGCTTGAATTGCTCTTCTGCGTTTCTCCATCAGCCATGAGGTCTTGGCTACGACTTGGGGCCTTTCTTTTCCAAAACAAGCAAGAGACATATAAGCCCCATCTGAGACATCCTGTGCTGGAAACAAGCCCCCTCACCCCTACTGCTCCTAAATGGAACCTCGCGTGAAGCCCTCAACTTCCCACTCTACTTGAACAATTTGAGATGTTACTGCCTTCCTCCTCCGGCCTACCCAACGTGCTTCATGGCTGGAAGTTGCTGGCTTGCACCTCTGGTGTGAACTACATTTGCCATCTATCTGGGCCAGGCCACACTCAACCTTTCTTCTTCGGCTTGGATTTCTCCTCGGAGGAGCAGCCTGACAACTGGACCACCCTAGGTCTCTTCTAGCTCTTCTCGCTTGGTACTCTTGGTACCCCACCTTGGTAGCTCCTTGCCTAGCATCCACAGTTGCCAGGGCTAGATGTTTAAGGATCTGTTATGAGCACTAATAAAGAAACATATTAAAGTCGTTTTCAAAGTTAAAAACAAACAAGGAGCCAAAATGCTTTCCTGGCATTTTAAATCACAACATGCCCTGTTGCTGGCTTAGTCACAGACCATATGACTATTTACTAAACTTTATCAGTAAAGTTTATTAATTATTTACTATTGTTAGTAAAGTTTATTAAACTTACTGAAGTTTGTTAATTTATTTCGAGAGAGACAGAGACAGCATGAGCAGGGGAGGGGCAGCGAGAGAGGGAGAGAGAGAGAGAATGCCAAGCAGGCTCCATGCTGCCAGCATAGAGCCTGATGCGGGGTGTGAACCTGTGAAGCCGTGAGTTCACGACCTGAGCCAAAACCAAGAGTCAGACACTTAAGTGACGGAGCCCTTCGGGCACACCTAACCACTTGACTTTATAAGTCAAGTGTGCCAATGACTGGATATGTGTGGAAATTCCTCAACTCTGAGACTCCCTCCATGAGCCTCAGTAGTTTCTTAGCTTTTAGGCCTCTCTCATAGCAGCTTACCCTTCACACTACTACCACAGGTTTATTGCTTTTCTTTCAAAATGGACAACTTAATTTGTTTCATTTTTTTCGGATTCTAAAAGTAACATACCTTTCTTATTTGCTTCAACCAGACAAAAGCAGATGTATAAAAGAGAAAGTGAAAATCAGCTCCCTTATCACACCTTACCTGATATGTCCATATCAGACATGGGCACTAATGATATCCGATGTATTTTACCAGACATCTTGTTATGCACACACAGATACCTTTACTGTTAACGAAGTGGGATTGTGTGATACCTATCATTTCGTAAATGGTTTCTTTACTTTATTTGTGACTGTTTTCAACACATTAGCCAAATATAATTTTCAATAGCAACACAGTATGTATAGATGTACATAGTAGTTACACGGATGTAACTATAATATAACCTATTATCTACAGATGGACAGTTAAGATTTTTCCAACTTTATGGTCTTATTAATGAGGCCGCAAAGGACATTATTCTAGATATACTTTGTCACTTGTTCAACAATTTATCCAGGAAGAATTCTCAGAAGCTAGCATTTCAGAATTTAAGAGGATCCTGATTTATATACTGAGATAAAAACAAAATGTTAACATTTCTCATTTCCCACACACCAGATTTAAACATATTTGAAATGCTGCTGACTAGTAAAAATCATATCTAACTGCCCACTGGATTGTAATAAAAGGGTACCAATCCCTTTGTTCCTTCTGTGAAACCTCACCAGATGCCGGCACTGACCAGTCTAATGGTGCTCTGCACTCTGCAGAGACAACCACCGTTCCCAGATGTCTTGGGAATGTGGGACTCATGATTCCCCTGAATCATCTGAGAACGATTAAACTATGTTTACTGGAGATTTAACCATTTTGTTGAAATCCATTCTTCTTTAAAAAAATTTTTTTTTAATGTTTGTTTTTGAGAGAGAGAGAGAGAGAGAGAGAGAGAGAGAGAGAGACACAGAATCCAAAGCAGGCTCCAGGCTCTGAGCTGTCAGCACACAGCCTGACACGAGGCTCAAACTCACAGACCATGAGACCATGACCTGAACCGAAGTCGGATGCTTAACCAACTGAGCCACCCAGGCGACCCCGATCTGTTCTTCTAAAATACTGGTAATTCGCAAATGATAGCTAAGGCACCTCTATTAAATAAAAATTTCTGATTGGCCAGCATACATGATTTCCACGCTGGGTGGAAGCAGGTTTACTCTGGAGTATTATGCTTTGTTTCTTGCTAACTACCTTCGCTCATCTCTTGGAAAGCACCTTGTGAAAATATGATCGGCTCTGCTGCAGGAAGGCCAGCGCTGCTGGTAGCAAAATGGCTCATCAAATATTTGGAAAGGAGTGTGTGTGTGTGTGTGTGTGTGTGTGTGTGTGTGTGTGTGTGAATAAGTGTTAAAAAATCTCAGAAGTCCATAAAAATTACATGATGTTATTTGATTGTGTCAGTGGTATGAAAAAAGTAGAGAGGGCTGGTTTTTCTTTCATTCCCAGAACCACCAGCTTAAAGGCTCTGGTGTTAAAAGAAAAAAACAGGACTCTGAAGTGGGAAAACTTTCTTGGAATGCTGTGGCTTTCGCACCAAAGACGTTTTAAGTTTTTACCGCTAGAGCTCAAGAGCCTCAGTATATCCAAGTAACAAGATAATCATGTTACATGCTGTGCCTTTTGGACAGAAAGTGCAAACAAAGAGAAGTACTGAAGAATGGCACATAAGGAAATCACTGAGAATCGGGGTCTACATTTGGACAGGACAGGGTCTCAGTGTATACTAGATGAGAGAAAGAGGAAGTGGGGAAGCTTCCACAGTAAGACACTGGGACGAGGCACTAGTTTTCATCTTGCCCCTGGGCTCCCCTCACCCTCTCGTCCCCATAAAATATTTCTCAAGACTTGCACAACATTGACAAAATTCTTAGAATTTCACCTACAGTATAGGCTGTTTCATTTTGTTTTTACCCTGTGTTCCCCACAGTTTGAAGAGCATTACTCCTATCTCCTTTCATTTTGTCTTTTCTTCCATTTGCTACTTTCTGAGTTAAGACCACAGCACATCCTTAAAGTTTTCAAGTAAAAATGCTGGCAATGTATTTTATTAACAAAATAAGATCTCTTATCAGGAAATCATGTTCAAAAATAAAATAAGAAAAAGCAATAACCATTTTTTATGGAGGGGGAGGGAGTTGACTTTATTACATGTTTAGGATTAAAGACCTGGAGAGAATGAAAAAGAAGCATGGGTGAGTCTATAATGAGTACAAATTTACTTATTTTATGTTGATAGTCACAATACTACTCTGGTTAGCCACACAGTTAATCAAGTTTGGATGTGCAATCTTGCTATTCTATTTTTTTTTTTACATACATGGTATATATGATATAATTATTTTGCAGTTCAAAAAAATTTAATAATATATTTGACGATTTTCTAAATCAGTTCACCAAGATATAACTTATTCTCAGTCGTCTACTACACAGGATCCCAGTTTATTTAACCATTTCCTATTGACCTACATTTGGATTTTTCCTAGTTTTTCTCTATTGGATACAGCACTGTTGTACCCCTGTGTTTTAATAGGGCAGATACTGGGAAGTGGAATAGTATATGTTCATTTAAATTTAAGATTCTGGGGTGCCTGAGTGGCTCAGGTCATGACCTACCAGTCCGTGGGTTCGAGCCCCGCATCGGGCTCTGTGCTGACAGCTCAGAGCCTGGAGCTGCTTCAGATTCTGCGTCTCCCTCTCTCTCTGCTGCTCCCCTGCCTGCGCTCTGTTTCTCCCTCTCGAAAATAAATAAGCGTTAAAAAAATTTTTTTTAAATAAAAGATTCTGTGGGATCGGTCTTCACAGTAGTTCCAAGTTGCTCCTAGTGACAGTTCCCATGCTCTTTCCCCTCAAATGACCAAGTCAGATCAACATACATTAAGACAGTCCTCTGCTAACTGACAGGGCCAGAGAAAATATTGAATCTTCTCTATCTTGTATAGCAGTGGTTTCTAACATTTTAAGAGTGTGGATCCTTTTAAAATATCAAGAAACATTAAGATATTATGACAATTGCTCATATTTTTGTTATTTACTAATAAAATGCTGTATAAAGTGTCTATAAATTCAATACATAAAAGGTAATCTGTATCTTATAAACCACTGCATTTATATATATCTGAAGAATAGTCTTTCATACCTGAAGTAGCTATTTATCAAACAATAGACTACAGAAAATACTTGGTGTGGATATGAATCTTGGAATCTCTTTATTTCCCTTTCCTTCCTTCCTTCCTTCCTTCCTTCCTTCCTTCCTTCCTTCCTCCCATGTTTATTTATTCTTGGGAGAGCATAAGAGGAACAGAGGACCAGAGGATCCAAAGCGGGCTCTGCACTGACAGCAGCAAGCCCAATGTGGGTCTAGAACTCATGAACCACAAAATTGAGTTGAAGTCAGATGTTCAACTGACTGAGTCACCCAGGTGCCCCTGGGAATCTCTATCAATAACTTCACCACTAGAGAACCACTGGGGTACAGAAAGAGATTACACAAGAGCACCAATGAGCAGACTTTGAATTGTCACCTTCAAACTTTAAAAAAAAATTTTTTTTTAATGTTTATTTATTTTTCAGAGGTGGGGGAGGGAGGGAGAGAGATGGAGACACAAAATCTGAAGCAGGCTCCAGGTTTCTAGCTGTTAGCACAGAGCCTAACATGGGGCTTGAACCTATGAACCGTGAGATCATGACCTGAGTTGAAGTCAGACGCTCAACCGACTGAGTCACCAGGCACCCCTAACCCTTTTTTGTTTTTCAACATTCCTCATGCTTGATAAACACACATGCAGATACATACACAGACCCACAGGTAAAGTGAGGAAAACTAAAGAGAAAATAAAAGGCTCAAGGCACGAAGATGGGGCCTATTTATTTCAGACTTTTTTTTTTTTTTTTTGCTTGTTTTTAATATGGATCGCTTCATGTTCCTTGTACGAGGCCATGCTAGTCTTCTCTATATAATTGTAGTTTTAGTATATGTGCTGCAAAAGGGAGCACTATTTATTAAAGATTTAGAGAGGTTCCCATTCAGATCAGTTTCCAAGCCTCTGTGTTTTCCTTAACTGTCTGTGCCACATTCCTATATTTTAAAAAGAGAATACTGGGGGCGCCTGGGTGGCTCAGTCGGTTGGGCCACCGACTTCGGCTCAGGTCATGATCTCACCGTCCGTGAGTTTGAGCCCCGCGTCGGGCTCTGTGCTGACAGCTCAGAGCCTGGAGCCTGTTTCGGATTCTGTGTCTCCCTCTCTCTCTGACCTTCCCCCATTCATGCTCTGTCTCTCTCTGTCTCTAAAATGAATAAATGTTAAAAAAAAAAATTTAAAAAGAGAATACTGCATCTCAAGTTCCAGCAGACTGAATAAATTCACCACCTTAAAGAAGGAATCCTACCAGTAGTTGGCTGTTTGCAAATTCACAATAACTTGTATGCCAGTAGATAGTTGGCTGAACCCTCTGATCCGCTCTCCCCTCCCTGCATCCCACACGACTTTCACTTTCATATAAGGAGCTGTTCAACAGAAGGTGGCTTTGGTTGAGAGGGCGATTCTAGGTTGTAACTGAGACACTCAACCCCAACATGATCCTATCCCCAGCTTTCTGTAGCTCTGCACTCCCCACATAGGCCAGACCCAGGAGGAGACCCCAAGGAAAAACAACTTCTTAGTCAATTCCTTTTCTCTGATTTCCCTCGTTCTTGGTTCTGCTAAGGTCATTGTCTTAACCTGGGTCTTAATATGGGATCCAACTTAAAGAGTTAAAACCTCATGTGGGTTGAAAATGTACTCATCAACTATTAGGAGACAAAATGACTCATACATACTTTCATTATTCTTTTTCATGTGCCAAAAACCCTGGTGATTTTCTTTCAGAATATGAAATGCAAGCAGATTCTTTAAATGTATCCAGTCAGCTCTGTGAACTGCTCAAAAGCTCTTAGCAAAATCTCAGGCAATGCCGTGATCAGGAGGGAAAGACCATGCTACTGAAATGACTCATATTTGCCCTGCAGATTTACTGTATGTTTGAAAGTTAAGAGGTTTATAGCAACATTCCAGGCTCTTAAATATGATTTTGTTTGTATGTGGTGTCTGAAAAAATGTTGTGGTTTCACTTAATGCACATAAAGCCCGATTCTGAATGTTTTTCCCTTGAATTCCTTAAAGAAAGGCATTAAAAATGACAATGGAGAAGAAAAATCAAGAAAATAAAAATATTTTTTCAAGGCAGAATATGTTTAGAAATGGACTAATAGTCAATTGGTCGGTTAGTAATTAATATATGATAGAATGAAAGAAAGTTCCTTTGATTTAGAGTATATATATTTACAAATATTTTAATCTATCATTTATATATTATATATTTTAATTTATTATTTATTTTATGTATGTATATACTTATATTACACATATATGTATATATATTTCTTTTTTGGTAGGGAAAGAAGGTAAAAATAAGCTGAATTTCATTGTATAATTCATTGCTATATCAGTGGTGTGCCTTTTGCTAGGGTGAGGGCATATATGGGAATAGTATATTACTCTGAAGGAATTTACCCAGGAAGAGAGGTATGCTCTATTCCATCTATTTCCCTTCTCCCACCCCATCTCTACCCGCCCCCCCCCCCCCCAGCTTTTGAGAATTACTAAAGTTTGCATACCAACCAGAAGTTTTGGATCCCAATAGTAAAATTGTGTGCCCACATCACTTAGTGTTTTTTTTTTTTAAGTTTATTTATTCATTTTGATAGAGAGCATGCACGTGCGAGCAGGGGAGGGGTAGACAGAGAGGGAGAGAGAGAATCCCAAGCAGGCTCAGCACTGACAGCACAGAGCCTGATGCGGGGCTCGATCTCAGGAACTGTGAGGTCATGACCTGAACTGAAACCAGGATCTGATGCTTAACCGACTGAGCCAACCAGGACCCCCCCGCCTTTAGTGTTCTTATGTATGTCCTCGATGCAAGCTATCACCACCTGCCTTCCATATGCTTTATACAACGGTGACATTCCATAATCACATGCATTTTATAACCACAGACCATGATGGGGAAACATGTGCTGCACAGGAGAAAAAAACCTCAGACCGTGAAAGAAAAACCTCTTCACTTGTCTGTGCACACTGCTGCAGCTAGCTGATTCTTAGCATCATTATGATTGCAATGTCCTATTGAATAAATACATCAGGTCTGACTGATCGTGTATGGTTAGAAGAGACCTGGGAGTGCTGTAAGTTCTGATTCTGACTTGGGTTGTATGGCTAACTTAGGGCTTATGGGAACACAGTTCCCAGGATGGTCCTGCCCTATGGTCTGCAGACCCCTAAGTTTAGAGACTCATTTCTAAATCGATGCAGGTAGTCACAGGAATTTTTTAAAATATGGATTCTAATTGTTTGGAATCAATATTTTAAATTAAGCAGATGTCTAACATAACATATCTCGTACCTGTAAATGAGTGTCTACTATGTATAATACATGATTACTTTATTTTTTTATTCTTTTTTTCATGTCTATTTATTTTTGAGAGAGAGTGAGAAAGACAGAGTGTGAGTGGGGGAGGAGCAGAGAGAGAGAGGGAGCCACAGAATCTGAAGCAGGCTCCAGGCTCTGAGCTGTCAGCACAGAGCCCAACACAGGGCTCAAACTCGTGAACCATGAGATCGAACTCAGACGTTTAACCAAGTGAGCCACCCAGGCACCTCTATTTTTTTATTTGAGAGAGAGAGAGAGAGTGAGTTCGAAGTAAACTCCACGCTCAGTGCGGAGCCCGAGGTGAGGCTCGATCCTACCACCCTGGGATCATGACCTGAGCTGAAATCAAAAGTCAGACACTCAGCTGACTGAGCCACCCAGGCACACTTCTATCTATTTTTAAATACCTACAAATAACCTCTGACCCAAATTTTGGATTATTTTAATTATTCTCTTACTTTGCTTTGTAGTTTTACTCCCAAGGTATGCATCCCTAAGAAATTTATTTTTTAGTTTTGCCTTCTTACAACTTTACATAATCATCCTATATGCATTCTATGATTGGTTTCTTTCATAAAACTATGTGTTTCTGAGATTGATCTGGGCTTCTATGAATGGCTGTAGTTTATAATGATAGATGAGGCACAGTGTTTCCAAAATATATCTTGAGACTGGGGTTAATATCTAATTCTTCATGCAGTTGGTACCATTTTCTTTTTGAAAGTCCATAAGTGGTTAGTGATATGCAGTAGAAATAAATGAATAGAATCTGGATTTACTTTCTTATAGAATTGCTATTTTTATTTTGAAAGGAAGAAAGCATCTGTCAAACCTATTTAGTACAGATTTTGGAGGAATAATTCCATGACAGCTTCCTGAGGTTAAACTAAAATCTCTTTATGTTGTCACAAACAGGACTGCATTTGCACCCTTCCCGCTGTCCCACTCTGTTAAAACAATAAGCTCGGTCAGATACAAACAGATAACTGTTTCCTTTATAAATGTTTAGAAAGTGTAGGTATGGAAAGTGGGTTGATGATGGGGAAGATCTGTTTTGCTCCTCACTTGGTTATTCAAGTCAGACCTTGGTCAAAATGAATGAAAAGGAGTAAAAGAAATGTTTAAGTGGTCAGTTAGAGAATTAAAATAACCAAACTTTCCTCTCTTTCAACTCTTATTCAAGTGGTATAAAACATGGCTAACAGAGATAAACCTGTTACTGTGTTTTCATAAATATGACCTTTTCTTCATCGTCAGCGTAGCATTCTTTGTCTAATAAGAAATCGTACATAATAAGCACCTTAAATAAATATGGTCATTAATAAATGTAGGCTTTTTAAAATGCTGCCAATCAAAAGTAAAATCTGATTTGGGGCTGTTTCCTGACCGCTGTGCCTATTAAAGGACAATCTTGCTTTCATGCGCACAGTAGATGTGGACAATCAAGCTTGCGCTTAATTTTTTTTCAAGTACCACATGTTAAACCAATTCAGACGGAGGGTGTCTATGACTGGGAGCACTACATTTTGCCGGTTCTTTCTTTGGCATATAGGTCTGGACCCGGATGTACAGCTGGCGTTCAGAACCACTGCCTCAGAGCAGGCTGCCGGGAGGCCCCCACACTCCCACTGGCCAACTTGGAGGGACTGCATCTGACCACAGACACATAGCCAAGCAGGTTCTCTTCATAGTCAAAGACTTAACACCCCAGGAGCAGAAACTCCCCTTTCCATCTGTGAATGTAAAAGTAGGAACCCATTTTAGAGGAGTCTTAAATTTAGCGTGATCTAGAAGTTCAAGTCTCACCCCCAAATTCGAAACAGTTGTGTGACGTGGTACAAAGGTCCATCATTTCACGTGCCGGAGCTTCAAAAGTACGGTGCTGCTATCACACTGGTAAACATTTGACAAAAGGAGTAAGGTCACCGGAAAAACAAAGACAAGATGTCCTTAAGTGGAGATTATGAACCTGTGACTAATGAAAGGGAATCCCTGTCAGGGGAAAGCGGTACTGCAGACCTGCAGACGGAAATGGGACATGGCGCGTGGATACTGCTAACTGGAGTCACATGTCCTGTGTCAGCTGAGAGGACTCTCAGCATCCTCGCTAGACAGGCAGTGCTTACTGCAGGAAAATTTATGGGTAATGGATTTTCATAACAGGCCTTTTATGATCCTCTCCTCCCCCAAAAGTACCCTCTGGAGCTTTTCTGCTTCCACACTCATTTTTCTTAATTGGAAAAAGATTTACTGTTCATTTCCTCTTTCCCGGCACTCTCTGTTGGATCCATTTCTCTCCGTTCCGGTGGCACAGCCTCCCATCTCCTCCACCACCACCCCCTGCCCCCCCAGCCCCCCGCCGCTTTTGTCCAGAGAAAGCTCCACTATACTGATAAATATGACACCGGAGCATTGTTTCTAGCACCTCTGCTGAAATATGTGACTGTCACTTTAACAAGAAAGCATATTTTGGGGGTGATTACTTCCTCCCTGGCTCCAGAGGTATTGCACAAAATCACCTAACATCCAGCTGGCTCATAGCTCCCCTCCAAGTGCTAGAACTGCAAAGTTTTGTTTACAAGTGGTAGCAAATAGAAAGACAAACCTTGAGTGGAGACAGGAAATGGAAAATGACGGGCCAAATCCTGGATGTTTGGCCCTTTGGAAAGAACATTTATACTTGCAGGGGGACTTGGGAGCCAACCATTGCTAATGGGTCCAACCTCCCTACTGTTGGGAAAAGAAGTCAAGGAGTTTGCCCTACACTTGGTGGATCATCTTCCTAAGTCAACAGAAACCTTACCTAACACTGGGCCTGCTCACTGCAGAGGGAAAAAAACAAACACCTATTTGTTTTGACTTGGTTAAAAGCCAGCCTGAACAAACCAAACCAAATAAAAACCTTCCAAGCTTAAAGACTCCCTTTGAGTTCACAGAAGACCCCTATACAAATGAGAATATTTTAATAGAGGAATATTAAATAACGAAGCACCTATATTTGTGTGTGTTAACTGAGTCAGAATCACAAACAGCTTAAGAATTGGACAGCCAAGGGCTCCGAGAGGGAGACGTGGGCACTGGAGGCATTCTTGTACAACACTTAAATTACTCAAGGGGATCTGTCGCATACCAGCAGATTTCTATCCCAACAATAGATTATCAACCAACAAGGCTTATGCTGTCTTCCGACTAGTTCCTTAAAACTGTTCCCTGGTACAGGAAGCACTGCTTCAGTAGGGGAGATAACTGACTTTACTCTACACATATCCGATTTTCTCACAAGAAATTGCAAAGTTATAGCACCGGCATTGGCTTATAGGTTTCAAATCTTATGTACATCCCTCTCCCCAAAGTGGCGATCCATGTGAAACCTAAACTTTGAGGGGAGGCCAGTTAAATTCAGGGGGGTACATCAGGGTAGGGAAGTCTGGGGAGCAAAAGGGGCTGCATGAGGGGCCGAGATTCTGAGGGTGACATGGTGGGGCTGTGCCGGATACGAAGGTAGAGTCTTAACTGGGGGTGGTAGGAAACTGCAACCTGACACTGGGGTGGCCAGAATTGGCATGTCCATTCAACAGCGAATTTACTGAGCACCTACTCTGGTCAAGCCACTGAAAGCAGAAACCAAGGTGAATTAAACTCCTGCGAGGAGTTTCTAATCTGGTACGGAAATGTAACAGCAGAAAAATGGGGTAAATATCAGAGGACACTTACTGGTACAATGATCTCAAGTTTAGAGGAAGAAGAAGATACCTCCAGCTGAGGGATCAGGGAAGGCTTCACAGGGCAAGTGGTATCTTTTAGGACTGGGGGATGGGGGCAATGGAAGAGGCCCTTTCCACATGCACACAGAGCTCAAATGGCAAGGTTGCAGAGTCAGGAAATATGGACATGGAAAAGCAAACAATTCAGTCTGGCCGGGGCTGGGAGTGCATGAAGGGCATTAGTGAAGCTCCAGTTGTGCTTGGCATACACAGGCCAGCTCCTAATAACTGAAAGAGTAAACCAAACATTTTACAAAGCTTAAGGAGAGAGGCTCCCTCCATGGCAGTGACCCTAGGCAGCACACAGGGAGGATTTCCTAGCTTTAGTCTCCACTCCAGGTATTTCATTCACTCTGCAGCTTTCCCAAGAAATAAAGGGCCAGCAACCCAATATCAAGGGCTCCATAAATCTTAGCTGCAGGAGGAGACTACTTTGTTCAGCAAATCCTACAATCATTTACAACAGTAGCACTATAAAGGATCCTTCAAGAGGGATAAGCTATGAACTTTCAAGTTTTTAGAATGGCATTTTTGTCCTTTCTTATTTTGGCCACCTTCTCCACTGTCTTGTACTCACTTTGCCCACAGAGTTAAGTCAGATTTTCACTTATTCTGTTTGTAAATCAGATCCTAGGTAAAATCCACTACTGTGGCAAGGTGGTGAGATATTAGGACCATAGCATAAGTAAGTAAACGAGAAGGGATTTTGGAGGTTATTTTCAATCCAAGATCCACATTATATATGGGGAAACCTAGGGTCTAAGAGGTGAACTGATTCACGGAAGTAATTACAAAATCAAGATGAGATGCAGGTCTTTTAGTTCCCATCACTGTTTTCTTTCTAACCAAAGACACTGTATGAGCTTTCTGTAGATTAACAAATAGCTTCAGTCATCTAAGCCAGGGCCTGACAAACTATGGCCCAAGGACCAATCAGCCCACATTCTGTTTTTGTAAATAAAGTTTTATTGGAATGTAGCCATGCCCATACTGTCTATGGCTGCTTTCACACGTCAATTCCAGAGTTGAGTAATTATGACAGAGGGCTTATTTGCCACAAATTTGAAAACATACTATCTAGCCCTTCACAAAAAAAGTTTACTGATTCCAGATCTAAGCCAACAGTCTCAAAAATTTTTATCGTGTACTCCTATCAGTTAAAAAATTAAGCACACACACACACACACACACACACACATTCATTTATTTATAGTGCTGTCCTAAGTGTTTATAGATTTATATAACACAAACAGAAATTTTAAAAGGGTAGAACAAAACAAAAAAACCCCAATAAGTAATGTTTAATTTTTTAATGTTCATAAAATCCTTTTTGAAAACTCTTGGTTTAACAAATTGTGATCAGTAATTTGAAGGTCTGGCTTTCAGTTCAATTTATTTTGATACTTGGTTTTAAATGACAGTCAAAATTTCATTTTTTAAAGAGCCCTTAAAAGATATGTAGATCTGGGGGACCTGGGTGGCTCAGTCAGTTAAGCGTCCAACTTCGGCTCAGATCATGATCTCTTGGTTTGTGAGTTTGAGCCCTGCGTCGGGCTCTGTGCTGACAGTTCAGAGCCTGGAGCCTGGTTTAGATTCTGTGTCTCCCTCTCTCTCTCTCTGCCCCTCCCCCGCTCATGCTCTGTCTCTCTCTTTCTCTCTCTCAAAAACAAATAAACATTAAAAAAAAAGATATGTAGATTCACATGGAAAGAACATATCATTGGCTTGGCATATTGAAGCATGATGTGAATATATTCAACCTCCCCCACCAACCGTGAAGTTTTGTTTTGTTTTGTTTTTATGAAATTTGCCTAGAAAATTTATGTCTGTCCTGATGTCAACCAGTTGTTCATTCAAGGTAATCCAAAGGTGTTTTTAGTTTTACATTTTTAACAAACAGCTTCAAATCTAATTTTTCAAATTTTCTTCAAATTATTTAAAAAATTCTTCAAATTTTAAAATAGATTAGAAAGTGTTTCCAAGGTGAGGTACGAAGCTCTTCTACTCCTGATAGGTTACATGTTCACATCTTTTCAACAACAAAATCACAAAACAATGGGGTCATATTCCGAAAGACCTCTCCCCTACATGAGTTTCTTCTGAAAAGCAATTACATCCCCCTCTCTGCTGAAAGTTCACCTTCACTGAAAGGAACAAGTGATGTGTGTGGCTGAGGAAGCCAGCACTCATATACGCTCGCAGCATTAGTGACAGCCCCAGCACATTCTTGTAGTCTCCTTGGGCTCACAGGATTAGTATTACCTTCAATCTGCAGCTTCTGCAGAAATTCTTTTTTTTCTTTTTTTAAGGAACTTTTGTGCCCAGTGTGGGACTCTGACTCACAACCTGGAGGTCAAGAGTCACATGCTCTACTGACTGAGCCAGGTGCCTCTGCAGAAATTCTTTTCAGTTCAGAAATCCAAGTCCATTTTGTGAAGGTAGTTTAAACGAGGGAAGCTAGATCATCTGTAAATCCACTTCCCCAGTTATAAGTAAACTGGAAGGAGTCATAGTATGTGAAAAGGGAGGGGGTGTCCTCCCCTCTGGGGGTGGAACTCTTGCTCTTCCCTCAGGACCAGTCATATGTGGTTGGAAGGATGGACCGAGTGAAGGTGCCAGTGCCCGAAAGCGTTATTACTATTAGTCAAGCTTCATTTCCTGTTCTTTTAACTTCATTTTATCCTCTCTTGCTTTCTTTCCTTTGGTCAAGCTTCTATTTACAATGCTTTTGTGTCCTCTCCACTTTTACCCAGAGTAATCTTCTCTACCTTTCAAGGCCAGCTCAAATGCTACACTTTTCTGAGATATCTTACTAGACACGATGGACGTCAACTGGAAGGAACTCTTGCTCTCCTGTGAAATCCTTGTTGTCATTTCAGATATTGGTCATATATTGCCTTGTTGTCATTTGTGTATCATTTTATCTCTCGTGTCATGCTTGTTGAAAGCGAGGATTAGGTTCTATACACATTTTTAGCCCTCCTCCCCAATGTGCCTTGCATAAAGCATTTTTTTTTTAGTAATTGAATTCAAGAAAGGCATATGGTATAAGACGCTGAGCAATGGCAATTGTGAAGGCTAATTCACAATGATGAAAGCTAATTCAGTTCCTTGAATGTGAGGTGAACTGCCTGAGTTCACATGGATTTATCTGAGTCAGACATGGAAAGGACAACTAGGCCAACCCGGTGTCATTTATAAAAGTTCTAGAGTCAAAAACAGAACAACAATGGTGCCCAAAAGGACAGGTCAATGAAATGTGACTCAGTTTCATGAACAGGGAAAGACCAACAATTCTATACCAGGCTCATGAGTATTTACTGAAAAAATGATGTTTAAAGTTATTAAAGCTTTATTAGTGGGAGAAGCCTACCCCAAACTGTGTTTCAAAGGTGCACGTGTTTTTTCAACGAAAGCACAAACCATGGGGCCATTCTCCACAAGCATATTCATAAGCTTTGTGGGTTGCTAAGAAGGCAGATGCTCCATACTGGCTTGTGAAAACCTGGCTATGCCTGCTGCCATGCTGCATGGGCCGTGGGGCTTGTTCTCTGGCCATGAGTTCTAGAAGCTGAAGCCTGATTGTTCAACAAGGGAAGAAATAATCTTTCAGGTTTAAACTTCAATACTAGGAAGTGATGGAACAGAGCCATATGAAACCAACCTACGAGTGATAGTGGCAGCCTCAAGGCCATGCTTGGAGACAGAAAAGGGCTAGCAAAAAAAATAGGAAGTAGAACACCAACCTTTCACATTTCTCTCAATTCCTTTCTACCAGAAGTTGTAAGCAACCACTAGTCAAAGCCTTCTCACCAACGTCTGCCTGAGGAGGTATCTAGAGAATTTTGCTCATTGGTCCAAAATGCAAACGTTTTAATGCATTTATTATAAATCTGTTTCTCATTCGTATGCTACTTTCTCTGTAGGTGGCATTATGTTGCAACTACATATGGAAAATCCCCTTAAGATAGAGCTGAAAAATGTGTTTTCCTAGTTAAGAAGAACCAAATGGTTATGGACACGAAAGATACTTGACTTTTGAACCTAGTCAATAATCAGGGGCTAAAGTCAAATTGAGTCAACTGGTGTTTTCCAGTCTGACTGGGGACCCTGGCCCGCTTCAAGAGTTTGTGCGCGAGTGTGTGTGCATAGGCACACTACCATCAGCCTGTCTCTGTTCTTGTCAGATGACGGGCCTTGGCTTGGCTCATGTTCTGGATTTTCCTCCTGCTCTAGGGTATGCGTTTCCCCCCATAGCTCTTCTTGTATCATCTTCCCTTGTAAATTGCTCATATCTCTCTATATTCTGTCTCCTCTCACTACCAAGCCTAGTGTTGGTGTTGGTCTTTTGCAATGTCTGTGGAAAGCAAAAATAATTCAGTACAAGTAGGTGAACAAAGCAAGTCCGATTTAGCTATTCCTTTAGAAATATTTCCAAGTGCTCTAGTCAACACTGATTCTATAATTCATCGGCTAAATTGCTGAGACAGCCAAAAAAAAAAAAAAAAAAAAAAATAGCTGATCCCGCTGTATCAGGGGCTGTCTTGTCACTTTTACAATCCAATATCAGAGTTAGGCTTTTTAAATTAGTTTGATAAAATATCCAAAAGGCCAGTTCAGTTCGGTTATTAAATGTCTCAGAATACTATATTGATTTTTTTAAATTAATTAATTTTTGAGAGAGGGAGAGAGAGCGAGCCTGCACGTAAGCAGAGGAGGGGCAGTGGGAGAGGGAGTGAGAATTTTAAGTAGGTTCCATGCCCAGCATGAAGCCTGACTCAGGGCTCGTCTCGTGACTGTGAGATCATGACCTGAGACAAAAGTGAGTCAGATGCTCAACTGACTGAGCCACCCAGGTGCCCCTTGATTATTTTTGATTCAGACATTAGTAGCCATGACCTTAAAATGACATTGTATCATAGGCCTGTGCTCTCTAGAGTTCTATTTTGAAACGAATTCTCTGCCTACCACTTATTTTGTAGTTTCTTTTGTGTCCTCCATTGGCTTTCCTCCTCAGCTTTATTCTTTTCTTACTCACCATACTTGTCCAGGGTAATCTCATCAATGCTCATAACTTGTTAGTCAATTTTAAGGTGATGATTTTCTAATGTATATTCCTTGCTCAGGCTGCTCTCCTGAATTTCTAAATCACTGTTCTTCCTTGGTAATGAAATTTCCAGTAAAAAAAAAAAAATTGAGAGCAAGGAGTTATTCTGGAAATTACATTATTCGTGACTCTTCCAAAATTCAAAACTTCTCCCCATGCTGGTACTGCACTCCCAGATTCTATTTTTGAAGACATATGGTTTAAAAAAAAATTTTTTTAATTCCTCAGTCATATCATCCTATCCTGGCTACAGATAGCCATTACACAACTTCAGGGTGTACAACTGACTTAATATTAAAAGAAAAGTCAAATAAAGAAGCATTTATTAACTAAATTAAATACCAAGGGGTGGGTAACTTCCATAAACACAGAGAAAACATTACAAATAGGACCTCATTATTTATGACATTGAAAAGGATACACTGGTTTTCGACTACTCGGCAGAGAATTTCACTTCTTACATGCATGAGAAATAAAGTATAAACAACACCCATGTGTCTCGAAGTTGATTTTGGTTGAAGGCACAATCCCCTACTGTTAGGCTTCAAGCAACTGAACTGAACCTACCAATCGGAGAAGAAACCTGTCTAACTGGTTTCATTTATATATTGTATTTTCTTTAAAGGTTTCAAAACCTCAGCAAGAAGAGCCCGGCCCTGCCATCTGGGGGCTGTGTGACACAATAGAGGACGCATTCAGAGTAGTGCTTCTCAATCTTGGCTGCACATTAGAATCACCTGGGGAGGCTTTTAAAAATCCCTCTGCCCAGGCTGTGCCCTAGACCAATTAAATCAGACCCACTGTGGGTATGATCTAGGCATTAAAGCTCTCCAAGGATTCCAGTCCACAACCAGGTTGAGAAACACGGATTCATAATGAGTGACTTAGGAACAATTTGGGTCAGTTGCAGTTATAAGGCAGTGTAGAATCATTCAGCAAATAAGAGTGGAGAGAGAAGCCACGGACAAGCACTTCAAGATCAGAGAGGAAGCAGATGGGGACACTTGTCCTTATGATCCTAGACGCCAGGCTCTTTTTGTTTCTTTTATTTGTTTGAAATTGAGGTATGTCAATATTTATAAGCAGAGACTAGGTGTTACGTAACTTAATATCATGCAGACAAATTTTTTAACTTTATTAAACATGGGTTAAATACCCTGAGTGGTATATTCTTTCCTCTTTCCATTGACCAAATTTGACTGAGTCTGGGGGCGCCTGGGTGGCTCAGTCAGTTAAGTGTCTGACTTTGGCTCAGGTCATGAACTTGCGGTTCGTGAGTTTGAGCCCTGCATCGGGCTCTATGCTGACAGCTCAGAGCCTGAGCTCTGCTTCAGATTCTGTGTCTCCCTCTCTCTCTGTCCCTCCCCCACTTGTGCTCTCTCTCTCTCTCTGTCTCAAAAATAAATAAAAGATTTAAAAAATTAAAAAAAAAATCGATCAAGTTTTATGCCATCTTCGTTGGCTGGTGGGCAAGCCCTTAGAGGAGCAGGCCTGGCAGCTGGGAGCATTTCACCTCCTCCCCTGATGAAAACATGACAGAACCCCAAATTCCTATTCCTTCTCTATCACGGACGTCCTGTGTCAGGATGATGTTCTTAAAACTTGGCGAAGGATCCGTGAGGAAACAATTCTTACAGCCTGTTACGGAATTCGAACTGAACAAAAAAAGAGAGCGAGAGGGAGGAAAAAAAAAAAAAAAAAAAACTCGGTCGGGAACCAGCCAAACCAACGAGGTACCTGCCAAACCACACCTTATCCTCCTCAATCAGCAAAAATATCCTCCGCCGCCCGACTCCTCTTTACCTCAGCAACGGGAGCATGTTCATTCCCTTATTAGGACACTGGCAGTGGCGAGCGGGCCGCTCACGTCTGAGGCCCAGGAGCAGCTTCTACAACATGTGCAGTTCATCAAAAAACGAGAAAGAGGATAAGAGGCACCGAGGGAGGGGACTGGAAAAATTAAATCCTCGCTGTATGGGAGGAGAGTCTATCTTGGTAGGCCACAATTATGGTTTTGGATTAAAAAAAAAAAAATTTTTTTTTAAAGGCCAAACCAAAAATCACAATCCTAATATTTATTTTTTTTAACGCTTTTTTTTTTTGGAAGGGTGGTTTTGAAACTCAGAAGTGCAGTCAAGGAAATTTTAAGCTGAACGCTTCCAGGGAGTTGAATATGTATGATCAGTGAGTACCTGGTCTTAACCTTCGAGAAGGGCCGTCCCAGGTCTAGAGCATAAATCTGATCCTAGAAGTGTCATTTGCCTTTTTTTTTTTTTTTTTTTTTTTTTTTTTTACTGGGAGCAAAATAAAACCCTGTTCCTCCTGTCTTTCTGCTTGTCTCCTGTCTCATGGGGTGTCCTCATCCTGGCTTACCACCCTCTTCCTTTTCTTACAACGCACCACCATTCAAACCAGGCTCTTTCTATGATATTGGTGCAACTGGGAATGGCTTCCGGTCAAAATGAGACATTGCCCGGTTATAATCTGTGTCAGCAGGGCTGTCCTGTTAATCCATCCTGTTTAGTGGCTAAGCTGTTTTCAGAGCCAACTCACGAACTCAGATCCATCCAAGCAATAATGGATTACAATTCTAACTTTTTACAATTTACAAAACGCTTCCACCATGTACATATTCTAATGGGATCTTTAGAATACTGGTGAGATAGACACTGTTATCGTTCCCACCTCACAGTTGAGGAAACAGGCTTGGTGGAACCAAGTGACTTGTATTTGGAGCCAGGACATCACTGTAATTTGGGGCTTTTCATACTGCTGCTTTTAAAAAAAAAATTTTTTTTTAACGTTTATTTATTTTTGGGAGAGAGACAGAGCACAAATGGGGGAGGGGCAGAGACAGGGAAGGAGACACAGAATCTGAAACAGACTCCGGCTCTGAGCTGTCAGCACAGAGCCCGACGTGGGAGTCGAACTTGGGAACAGTGAGATCATGACCTGAGCCAAAGTCGGACGCTCAACCGACTGAGCCACCCAGGCACCACAAGACTGCTGCGGTTTTCTGTCTCAAAGATGTCACAGTATTATCGTGTTCTGCTCAGATGAGTTGCTCTGAAGTTTGCCAGAGAGAATTTAAGTCCTCAAGTTCCCCCAGGGACTTCTACACAAAGGGTGTCCAGGCCTCTGGGAGATTGTAGGAGGCCCCAGGAATCATGTCACCCATCCCTGGGGCTGGGCTGCCACTAACAACTAACTCTGGTAAATATGATCCTTGTTAAAGTTATAGGTAATATCTCTAAGGCTAAAAAGCCAAACACAATGGCCTTTGTCTATTAAAAAAAAAACAAAACAAAACAGTAACACTGGTGATTAAAAAAAAAAAAAAGAGGGGGATATACTAGACCAGCCAACCTTGACTTTGAATGAGTGAAGCAAACAAATTGTTTAAGAAGACAAGGAAGCTTATTTAATGGTGATAACTCCCATCTGTGCCGGACTTACTAGCCGTGAGGCAAAGGACAAGATACGTCTCATCCAATCCTTACAAGAATATTGAGTAGACATGATTACTCCCATCTTACAGTCTAGATGAGCAAAGCCGACACAGAGAAGTCAAATCACTTGTCCAAGATGAACACACGTAGGATTTTAGCTACCTTCTGCCTGAGCCCCAAATTTGGGCTCTTTGCACCACTATACCACACCACATCCACTTCTTTCCAGGTCTCAGTTCTTGACAAGATAGGATTTAGAAGTTAAGATATGGAGAAGTTCAAAGTCACTAGAAGAGTGTATTCGCTTTTAATTGGCATAAGAAAGTCATGTGATATTAATCACCACGAGATGAGAGGAGTTGCTAGTTTTATGGAAGACTAGATCTCCCACTGGGGGAAGAGACACACTCACTGCCTCTTTGGGGGACTCAAAGTGGTATTTAGTCTCCTGTGCTGTTATATTTAAGATCAAGAGTCATGGACGATCTACGACCCTCTGCCGACCACTCCTCTCACCCTCTCCAGCCCTGCTCTGCCAGGAGGAGAAGGTTGCTCATCAAGCAGAATCTGATGTCATATTACAAATGCTGCCAGATTCTCCCACGCAGACCAGAGGTTGGAGCTGTGAGAGCACAGGCAGCGAGTAACATCCGTTAAGTGTTAAGCTGGAGAGAGCGAGGGAACCACCAGAAGCCACTCAGCCTGGAGCCAGGAGCCAGGAGCCAGGGGCCAGTCATTACACACACCCAGGCAGGAAGGAGGTGGCTGGGCCAGTGAATCAACCTCTCTGACCTCATTTTCATCTGTAAAATGGACGTAGTGGTACTTAATTTATAGTACCGTTGAAGGATTAAATGAACTACTATTTCTAACGTGCTTAGAGCAGTGTTTGGCACATAGTAAGTACTACGTGAGTGTTAACCATTTTTATTAACTTATTAGTATCACTGTCCTCCTCATCATATGGGAAAATAGGTTCTGCACCTATATGTTTTCCAAAGTAGGCTGCTGTTTCCAAGCACAAATGGGAGAATTGAGCAGAAAGGCTTTTCTATCTCAAGAGCCTCAAACTCTTTTTCATTGCAAATATTAACACTAGAGAAAGCTCAGAAATGCAGAACAACTGCAAGGGAAGATTCTTATCTTCCGTTGGTATTCCCTTATTCCTCTTCTGTTGACCACCTTTTCTCTGGCTTTCCATTTTCAGGAGAGGAGGCTGGAGGGGGAGGATTGTGGTGAAAAATGTCCAATAAATGGAATGCCTTTTATCTCTCATTTTCTCCGTCACTCTCATAATCCATGTCACTTCTCATTAAAATGTAGATGGAAATTTATCATCAGACAGCTTTATCTTCCCATGCCAGAAAACGCACGTGTCCTACTGGAAGAAAATAATCCCCTTCTCTATTCATCTTTGGGGCTGGCTTAACACCCAACCTTAGTGAAGAATGGATGGTTCAGAGCTCTATGTGTGGAGGCTGGTTCTGACTTTCACTGGAATGGCTTTAGATAGACAGCCTGTCAGCGGAGGACCCAGATGTCCCGATTGCCCCAATATCCTCTGGCCAGCTGGCATTTTAACTGTACTGGGAAATTATTCCACATATCGCTAATGAATTAAACTAAGGAATATTGTGTTAAACTATTTAAAATCTTCTAGTCCTTGTGGATTGAACTGTGTTGCTTAAAAATGATACGTTGACAACTTAACTCCCCCCTACCTCACAAAGTGATCTCATGTAGAAATGGGGGCTTTAAGAGGTAATCGAGTTATGATGAGGTCATTAGGGTGGCCCTCACCCAATATGATGGGTGTCCTTATAAAAGGGGGAAATTTGGACACAGAAAAGGATATTCATGGAGGGTATAAACTATGTGCAGAAAGAGAGAATGTCATGTGAAGGCAGAGATTAGACTGATGGATCTACACCCTAAGAACTGCCAAAGATCACCAGCGAACCACCAGGAGAGAGGCCTGGCATACAAACTCCATTGCAGCCCTCAGAAGGAAACCCTGTCTGTTATGTTCAGCCACCCAGTAGGTAGTACTTTGTTACAGCAGCCGTAAGAAACTAATACAGTATTCAGTTTAAGGCCTGAATGTTATAATTTGTTAACAATTTTTCCCCCTACAATTTCTAGCATTTTCTACTGTTTATTTAGGTCAGTGGTTCATTACATGTGACCAGCAGTCCATCCAACTGATTTCTTAAAATGCCTTTTATTGTAACTTACAAATCTAACCTCTCGTATGCTCAATTTTCACTTTTGGTGTGTTCCTTTTGCTCTTCTCATACCTGGGGATCTTGGTTAGGGATTTACCTGCAGCTCTGAGGTAGGATCATGAAACTCTGGCCTTCCTGCGCTCCCAGGGGCAGCTGGATAGCTGAGCCTCCACTCCCTGGATGGAGGGAATGTTTTACAGGATTCTCTCCCAGCCCCTACATCTTCAGATCCAGGAGAGGCAGACTCATAATACTTCCCTGGCCCAAAACTAATGTTGAAGTAAGGTCAGAAATTTAAAAATGTATACAGGGGAGGGAGAGAAAGTGGAAAATAAATCTTTCCCATGACACTAACTCCTTATGGGCCTGGAACACATGGTTCAATCTATGACTTCAAGGCTATTTCCCTTGGGGTGAAACCTAGAGGTTGTACATGCTTCCTGGCTGCCCTTCACCCAATGAGTTTAAAATGAGGGCTCCCCACTAGGCTTTCAGTCTGAGGCGCTTTGGCCCCTTTGTGAGCAGGAAGTGTTCAGTACTCAGCTAACTAATACCAGGAAAGGTATTATCAGGCCTCTCTAGGATGCACATAATTTTCCCAACGTTTAGAGACCACAGCAAACTTTAAAATGCAGAAGTAATGGTCAGGTTTGTTACATTCCCTTTTGGGAATCTGTATACTCATACTATATGTTGTATTGTGTCCCCTCCAAAAATATGTTGAAGTCCTAACCCCCAGTACATCCTCAGGCTATGATCTTACTTGGAAACAATACTTTTACAGACATATCAAGTTAAGGTGAGATCATTAGGGTGAGCCCTAATCTAATATGTCTGGCATTCTTTTATTTTTCGTTATGTATTTATTAAAGAATTTTTTAAATGTTTATTTATTTTTGAAAGAGAGACAGAGCGTGAGCAGGGCAGGGGCAGAAAGAGAGGGAGACACAGAATCTGCAGCAGGTTCCAAACTCTGAGCTGTCAGCACAGAGCCTGACCCCATGAGCTGCGAGATCATGACCTGAGCCAAAGTCGGACGCTTAACCAACTGAGCCACCCAGGCGCCCCTGTCTGGCATTCTTATAAAAAGGGAGGAATTTGGACACAGAGGCAGACACAGAGGGAAGACGATGTGAAGAGAAATAGGGAGAATGTCACGTGCAGTAATGGAAGCATCGGTTCTATGCTGCTACCAAACAGGGAACATCTGGGGCTACCAGAATCTGGAAGAGGCAAGAAGGATTCTTCTCATACAGGATTCAGAGGCCCTGCGGACACCTGAACCTCAGACTTCTAGCCTCTAGAACTGTGAGACAATTAGTTTCTGTAGTGCTAAGCCACCCAGTTTGTGGCACTTTGTTATGGCAGCCTTAGGAAGCTAATACAACTCATCACATGCTTTTGTGATTACCCAGAAGCTACCTCAGATTCATCGCTGTGGTACCCAGTCATGCCAATAATTTTCACTGTCAACCACCCTCCCCACAACTTTTTGAGCACTTACTAAGTGCCAGGCACCATGCTAACCATTTCACATGTGGTTTCCTCTTCTCATACATGAGTAAGCTGAAAAACTCAGCAAGATTAAGTAATTTGCTCAAGGGCACACAGTTAATAAGACGATGCAACGAGAAGCTGAATCCAAGTTTTCTGGATTGTGAAGTCAATGTTCCTCATTCATACTCTCCTCACTTGTGAAGATCACTCAAGGGCTGGTGTCTTCCAAATCCCTGGCAAACAAATCCCCTCTTCTTACTACGTCCTCCTTTATGACATGTCTGGTTTAGGCCAAGTAGGAGAAGCAGTAATTCTGTATTTTGCCCCCAAAGTCCACTTTCAGCAAGTTTCCTTTAACTTCAGAGTTATCTAAAGTATAGCAGTATGGGTTACCATTTTTAAGTAGTTAGTAAATGGAACAACTCAAAACTGAGAAGAAGCATTCCTCTGATTTTTCTGGGTTAGATGGATGTTTCATGGATGGATGTGACATGTCAATCACAAACCAAGTTCAGCTGCCTTTTGCCCTAGCAGTAGTTGCTTTCTGTTGGCATAAGATAGCAAGCTACCCCTCCTCTGGGGTTTTTAGGAAAGGGGGTGCTCAGAGGGAAAGGAAAGATAGGAAATGTGATACAGATTAAGCACCCACTGTGGTTTACATGTTTGCATAGCTAGTTCCACTCTTCACTAAACCTGCAGGGCAGATTTTCTTTCTCTTCTCTTCTCTTCTCTTCTCTTCTCTTCTCTTCTCCCTATTTTTTTTTTTTTTACAGGTGAATAAATTTAGAACTAGTGAAACTAAGTGACCTTCTCAAGGTCACACATTTCATAACAAGTAAGGTCTAAACACAGATGTGGGGGGCGCCAGGGGGGCTCAGTCGGTTAAGCATCTGATTTCGGCTCAGGTCATGATCTCACGGTTCATGGGTTCGAGCCCCATGTTGGGCTCTGTGCTGAAAGCTCAGAGCCTGGAGCCTGCTTCAGACTGTGTGTCTCTCCCTCTCTCTCTGCCCCACGCCTGCCCCCCCCCTCCCTGCCCCCGCTTGTTCTCTCCCTCTCTCTCTCTCAGAAATAAATAAACACTAAAAAAATTTTAAACACAGATGTGGGAGTCAGGATATCTGGCTCTAATTTCTCATCTGTCAAGAATGTGCCCATTTTGTGCTTGTGAAAGCTGGGTCTGGCCAATAGAAGGAGAACTGAGACCCTTTCCTGAACTAGCGGTGCTGTTTCACTCCAGAAAAGTCATCAGTGAGAGGGCAGAGGTGAGAACAGGTTCCTCTTTACAGCCATCCTTTCTTCTCCCAAGGCTCAGTATGTCTCAGCACCCCCAGGCCTCACTTATTCATTAGAGTACTGTGTGAAAAGTCTTATTTCTTTTTTTTCTAAAGTTAATTTAATTTTAATTTCTTTTTTAGAGAGAGAGCATGAGTGGGTGAGAAGGGTGGGGGGCGAAGAGAGAGAGAGAGGGAGAATTTTTTTTTTATGTTTAATTTTTAAGAGAGAGAGAGAGACAGACTGAACGTGAATGGGGAGGGGCAGAGAGACAGAGAGGGAGACACAGAATCTGAAGCTGTCTCTAGGCTCCCAGCTGTCAGCACAGAGCCCGATATGGGGCTCAAATTTGCGAAGCATGAGATCATGACCTGAGCCAAAGTTGGACACTTAAACGACTGAGCCACTCCAGCGCCCCGAGAGAGAATCTTAAGCAGACTCCTTGCTCAGTGCAAAGCCTGAGCTTGATCTCACAACCCTGGGATTATGACTTGAGCTGTAATCAAGAGTAGGCTACTAAACTGACTGGGCCACCCAGGTGCCCCTGAACAGTCTTTTTCAATTCAAGTCTTAAACATATCACTCAAACTTATTAAATAGCTGTGGAAATTATCTACCCGTAAGCTACAAATGTCATGATACCAGCTTAAAGCTAGCTTTAAAAAGTTGCTTAAATTTTGTGCACTTTATGTATTTTTTCTTTGGAAAATACAGGGTAGTTATAAGCTGTGGCTGTTAGTGTGTGGGTATTGCTGATCTGTATAAAGAATGTCTTCACTCTTTACAGAGTAAAGTGTCAAATTTATTTCCTTTTCTTTGGAGTAAATACAGTCCTTATTATATTACTATTTTATTTTCCCTCTGTTACAGAGTGAAAGGTAGGGTATTTTGGAGAACTGAATTCTAGAAAAGGTGAGTGTAGACATTCCTTGTAGGGATCAGAAAGTAGTCATGGAAAGGTAAAGAAAAGATACGGACAGCAAATGCAGCAGGCCAAGCTAGCCTGTAAGAGGCAAATGTGTAGGCACTCAATAGGAATTCACCAGCATAGAAAATATCAGACTAGAATACCAGCCTCTAAACAGGAAATCAGGACTTAACAGATGCATTCTAATCAATGTCTGTGTGAGATGAAGTTTACAAGAAAGTTACAAAGAAAAAGTGAAAGATCAATGAGAAAAATACCACATTTTCTCTAGAAGTTTATTGTTTTAAACCTTCTTAATAATTTTTAAACATGTTAATATTTGTTTAATGTCTATTGTTTTTATTTTTTTAAATTTTTAATGTTTATTTATTTTTGAGAGAGAGATAAGAGAGAGATAGAGAGACAGAGCATGAGTGGGGGAGGAGCAGACAGAGAGGGAAACACAGAATTTGAAGCAGGCTCCAGGCTCTGAGCTGTCAGCACGGAGCCTGATGTGGGGCTTGAACTCACGAACTGTGAGATCATGACCTGAGCTGAAGTCAGAAGTTTAACCAACTGAGCCACCCAGGTGCCCTGAATGTCTGTTGTTTTTATTTTTTATTTTATTTATTTATTTATTTATTTATTTATTTATTTATTTTTTAACGTTTTATTTATTTTTGAGACAGAGAGAGACAGAGCATGAACGGGGGAGGGGCAGAGAGAGAGGGAGACACAGAATTGGAAGCAGGCTCCAGGCTCTGAGCCATCAGTCCAGAGCCCGACGCGGGGCTCGAACTCACGGACCGCGAGATCGTGACCTGAGCTGAAGTCGGCCGCTTAACTGACTGAGCCACCCAGGTGCCCCAGTTTTTAATAAAAAGTCTTTAAAACAGCAGAAATTAGTGTTTATAAATCCAGCAGGCTAGAGCCGATACTATCAGGCAAAGCATACTCCTGCACAAACAAGCTCACGAGTTAAAAGCCTACTGACCACCTAGCTGCTTCCTTGCTATTGTAACCAGAAAAAGTATTTAACGGCAGAGGAGCGAGGATGACCCAGCTGAACTCCCAAATACAAACCTGGTTACAACATCACAAACAAATGCCACTCTGAGATTTTCACTTATGAAGTTGCATAATATTATAGCCCATGCAAGGATCTTTTTTCCGACTCTATAAAGAACAAATGGTCCCTCCAAGTTGTTCCTCTGATATTAAATTTTAATTGGGAAAAATAAGACTATTCAACAATAACTGGCATTTGTTTTGTACTCAATAGTTTCCGTACACTTTAACGCACATCATTATACCGGATGGCCTTGCAAGTTACACAGAGCAAGCCTGACCATCTCCATTTTATGGCCGTGTGGCAGCAAGCTGACGTGGCTTCTTTGAGATCATGGTGCTGATCACTGAAGGAGCTAGACCAGAACCCAGACCCTCTGATTCCCATCTGAAAAAGCCTTTCCTTGAGCCTCCAGGCTGACTCCTGCAGCGGCTGGCTGGTGTAGTCACTAGGCTAGCCGAGCTTCCCAAGCTGCTCTGAAGGCAGCCAGTTGAATCAAGATCATGTGATATGTTTGGTGGGTTTCGAGCTTCAGTTTGGGACTCAATTTGCAGCTTCTGAAATCTACTTAGTGGGTCATGACCAGCATTTTTAAATGAAATTAAAAAGTAGAGGGGCACCTGGGTGGCGCAGTCGGTTAAGCGTCCGACTTCAGCCAGGTCACGATCTCGCGGTCCGTGGGTTCGAGCCCCGCGTCAGGCTCTGGGCTGATGGCTCGGAGCCTGGAGCCTGTTTCCGATTCTGTGTCTCCCTCTCTCTCTGCCCCTCCCCCGTTCATGGTCTGTCTCTCTCTGTCCCAAAAAAATAAATAAAAAACGTTGAAAAAAAAAAAAAAATTTAAAAAAAGTAGAGAAACTATTAGAGGGCAGAAATCTAAATCAACTATCTTGAAAAGGACTCTCGCACTGTTGGTGGGAATGCAAACTGGTGTAGCCACTCTGGAAAACAGTGTGGAGGTTCCTCAAAAAATTAAAAATAGATCTACCCTATGACCCAGCAATAGCACTGCTAGGAATTTACCCAAGGGATACAGGAGTGCTGATGCACAGGGACACTTGTACCCCAATGTTTATAGCAGCACTTTCAACAATAGCCAAATTATGGAAAGAGCCTCAATGTCCATTGACTGATGAATGGATAAAGAAATTGTGGTTTATATACACAATGGAATACTACTTGGCAATGAGAAAGAATGAAATATGGCCTTTTGTAGCAACGTGGATGGAACTGGAGAGTGTTATGCTAAGTGAAATAAGTCCTACAGAGAAAGACAGATACCATATGTTTTCACTCTTATATGGATCCTGAGAAACTTAACAGAAGACCATGGGGGAGGGGAAGGGGAAAAAAAAGTTAGAGAGGGAGGGAGTCAAACCATAAGAGACTCTTAAAAACTGAGAATAAACTGAGGGTTGATGGGGGGTGGGAGGGAGGGGAAAGTGGGTGATGGTCATTGAGGAGGGCAGCTGTTGGGATGAGCACTGGGTGTTATATGGAAACCAATTTGACAATAAATTTCATATTTAAAAAAAAAGAGAGAAAAGGTATTTGCACTCCCATTGTTCACTGAAGCATTATTCACAATAGCCAAGGGATGGAAACAACCTAGGTGTCTGTTGATGGTTGAACAAATAAAGAAAAGTGTGAGATAGATAGATAGATAGATAGATGAATGAATATTATTTGGCCTTAAAAAGGAAGGAAATCCTGCCCTTTGCAACAACATGGATGAACCTGGAAGGCATTATGCTAAGTGAAATAAACCAGACAGGGGAAAACAAATATGGTATGGAATCACTTATATGTAGAATTAAAAAGAAAAAAGGTCAAAATAAAATGGTGGTTGCCAGGGGTTGGGGGCTGGAGAAAACAGGGAGAGGCTGGTAAAAGGGTACAAACTTTCAGTTAGAAGATGAATGAGGTCTGAGGATCTAATGCATAACATGGTGACTGTAGTGAATAATACTGTATTATGTAACTGAAATTTGCTGAGGGAGTAGAACTTGAGTGTCCTCATGAAAGAAAGAAAGAAAGAAAGAAAGAAAGAAAGAAAGAAAGAAAGAAAAAGGTAAATATGGGAGGTGATGTACATATTAATTCACTTGATGGTGGGGGGGGATCTTTCACAATGTATATGTATATGTATATGTATATGTATATCAAATCATCACACTGTACACTTTAAATACATTACAATTGTATTTGTCAATTATACCTCAATAAAGCTGAAAAAAAAGAGAAGTCTGTAGTACAACTTTAAAAAAAGAGAAACATTAGGGGCGCCTGGGTGGCTCAGTTGGTTAAGTGTCCGACTTAGGCTCAGGTCATGATCTCACAGTTCCCGAGTTTGAGCTCAGAGCCTGGAGCCTGCTTCGGATTCTGTGTCTCCCTCTCTCTCTGCCCCTCCCCTGCTCACACTCTGTCTCTCTCTCTCTCAAAAATAAACATTAGAAAAATAAAATAAAAGAAAAGAGAAATATCCAAGGGTACTGTACATAGTAAGAGTGGGCACTGTTTTGTAAAACACTTGTTTCAAATACATTTATGTGTGGGTATAAATGTATGATACTGAGTCACAAACTTAAGTGTATTATACTTATTTTAAGGGTAACTTAAAAGAAACTTGTATTTCTTTCAGACCATCAGAGGAAAAAAGGAACGAGGGAAAACATGAATGCAGCTAAGCTGACCAGGCGGCTGGACTGCTCTGCTGGCAGCCAGAGCCCCGAATGGACCTGGGAATGTGGGTGTTGTGAGGGGCAGGGGGGCTGGAAAAAAGATCCCTGCTGTCCCGAAGTGGGCGGGAGGTTAAAAGACGAGATCATCTTGAAGCCAGAACCTGTGTTTGGTCCTTTTTTACGTTCTTAGTGCTTAGTCCGGCAGCACTAACTGGCATAGGAAACCCTGAATGAATATTTGTTGAATGAATGCATGGAAATGAGTAAGGTTTACAGATTTTTAAAGGCTCCTCTTAAAAATTCAATTAGGCTTGGAAATGAATCCAAGCAGTCTACATTTATGAAAAGCTTGTTTCCAAAACCTTAATTTGCAAATTGGTTTTTGGAACTTCAAACATCATTATACATGGCAGTTGGGATCCCAGGCCAGCCCACAACCACCTTTTTAAGCCTGAGATGTATCTGAAGCTAATACTGAGAAGCAAAGCTGCGTTTCCATGGGAAAAACGCATCCACATCATTCCAGTTAGGAATGCCAGGAAGCAAATTAGCCTCCAGATGGCAGAGAAGCACCTCCCCTGACCCCATTCCTCTTGCTGCAGCTGGACTGGCCTCTGCGAAGCCATTTCTGATGGGCTGGGAGGGAGGCGAGAGGCAGCACAGTGTGAGAGCTCATTTCCTATATAATGCCCTATGTTTCTTTGATTCCACCGTTTTAAACTTTGGGTACCCTTCCACATTTGTTACAGAATGTGGCACAAGAACAAAACTTTCTCATCGTCAGGATACATAAAAGCATACTTCTTTATGAGAAACATGACTCTTAATGGACTAAAAGCATGAATATTTACAAGAAACATGAAATTTTGACTACAGGAAGAGACTTCATGAGTGAGGGCTTCGGGGAGATGAGAAAAGTAGTGGTGAAAATACCAGATTGCAAGTGACAGAATCTCTCAATAATCTTACCAGAAACAAATTACACAGCACCTTGAAATCTAAAGACCTGAAAGGCCATTCACGCCTGGCCTGGAGATCACATGGCTGTGTGTAGGGTCTGGCATTCAGGAATTTTAATGTGTCCCATAGAAAAAAATTCTGCCAACCTTGCTTTGTAGGCGATGAAACTCAGATAAATTATCTGATGCAAATGCGGAGGAATTTAGAAATCATTTTGTTGGGCATCTGTTTGGACACTTAACCTAATACTTCTTCCAAAGCAAAAAGTGCTGAAATTTCGTATGTTCAAATGACTCCAATGAAAAGTGTGAACGTGGATGAACTGAGTTTGGTTTATCTAATAATAAGAAATTCAAAGAACTTTTTTTTTTTTTTTTTTTTTTTTTTGGCATCAGCACCAAGCTGGAAACTGAAGATTCAAAGATTCAAAATAGTTCTGGCCTGCATGTGAATTGCCATCTCTTGGAGACAGCACAGGCATGCCCACTACTAACTTGAAAGTACGAGGCTAATAACATAGGGCTGGACACAATTTATTAGTGCAGAGAGAGACAGGAACTGAGGAAGGTTCGCGGAGGAAGGTGAAATTTGACTGGGGCCTTGAAGGACAGGAGGGAAGCCAGAAGCAGACGTGGTAGGCCGCCCCCTTCTCCACCCCACCCCAGCCTACCCACTCCAAAACATCTCTGGAATCCCAGGTTTCCACGGAATAGTTCAGGAGCCACTGATCTGGTTTAATGCCTTTATTCCAGATGAGGTGACCGAGGTACATGCGGGTGTTCCTGTGTAGGGGACAGAGTGAGCCAAGGCATGGAGGTGGCCTGCACATGATGAATTTGGGGAATAGCACGTGATCCAATTCAGCTGCAGCAGGGACAGGTCGGAATGGAAAGGAATACTGAAGGCAGATTATAGAGAATTTTGAATGCCACATTAAGGAGAGTGGGTCCCCTTCTCAAAGGTGGTGGGGGGAGGGACAGGATGAGAAAGGGGAGAGAGACTGAGGCCAGGACCAGATAGGAGGCAATTATAATTGTCCAGGTGAGAGGCAATAACTGTTGAAGTTCAGGAAATGATAGAGTGAGTGAAGGGTGAGAGAGACATGGAGAAGTAAATTGATAGAACCACAGGCATGATGGAGCAGGAAAACTCGGACAACTCAGAACTGAGAGTTGAGAGAGAGAGACACAGGACACTGGTGTGTGTGCATGCACACAGATTGGGCTTTTTTCCAGCATTCCAGGCCCTGTTGACCAGCTGTGTAACACTGGGCAGACCCTTCACTATTATGTGCCTCAGTGTCCTCCTCTGAAATAACGGCATTAAAAAAGACCAGTGGCTTCTGAACTGTTCCATGGAGATCCAGAATTCCAAGGAAGTTTTGGTGGAGTGGGCAGAGTGGCGTGGGGTGGAGAAGAGATAGGGAGTGGAGTGGAGGTAAGCAATGGGGTGTGATTTGGGAGTGCAGTAGGGGAGGGGTCTAGGTCCTAAACTACCTATTCAACCAGAACATCTCTTGTACTTAACAGAATTCCTTGTAGCGTTAAATTTGCTTAAAACAAAAACAAAAACAAAACAAAAACCTAAAACAACTCGTTTGATAACCACTGGCCTGTGGAGATAACCTCTAAAACCCCTTTGAGCTCTCACACTTGAGAGATCGCACTTATCGAAAGGGGTGATCCAAGATATCTGCTAATGTACTGGAGGTAGGTCTCATTTTCGGGACCCCATTGAGTTCCTCTGTTTATTTGATTAACTGTTGCACAAACGCTGGAACAACTGGAACAACAATTGTCATGCCGAATCGGTGCCAAAACTCTCAAAAATGGGAAAGATTTACTGAAAGGCCATTTGGTATTCTTCCTCTTGTGTGGTACCTTTTCCCAAGACCCAATAAGTTTTCCAAACCTCATAAACACCAGCGTGAAAAGAGCTCTTGCCTGCAGTACAAAGGCACTGGCTTCGTTACTGACTGTTGTCTGGCTTTGGGTAAGTTGAGTTACCCCTCTGGGTTTCGTCTCCTTGTCTATAGAATGAGAACATCGCAGCAAACAATCCTAGAGGCCCCTTCTAGCTTTAACATTCCACAGTTTCATGATTCTAAACCTTGGAGCCTGTTATCTGAACAATTCCCTGATCAATTGCATGTGCTCTCAATCTTGTTCGGTCACAGTCAGATGGTCAGTATATTAAGGGCTTTGGGCTGTTGACTTTAAGGATTGGGCAATGTGTGCTTTAGCCAAGATCTCTGATTCCTGCAAATGGATCATTCTGAGCAAAGGGCTCAGGTCTAAATTAACAGCAGATCTTCAGAAACACAATACTTTGTGGATCAGTATTTGCAGTAGAGAAACCCTGTGCCTAGGTATAACCCTTAGAAATGGTCTACAAACCACCATAGAAATGGAAACGAGGAAAACCAATCGAACAACCACAAAGTTTAGACCAGAAAGTTTCATACAGGTCTGAAATTTACACACTGCCTGCCTCCCTTTGCCTCCTGATTTCTCCTCTCCCCTCCCTCTCCCACAATTAAATTTTTTTCTTTTCTCTTCTCTCTTTTATAACAACAATTCCTTTGTAAAAAGAAAGAAAAAAGAAAAATTTAAAGCGAAGAGGCAAAGTGAGCACTCACTGGGAGAGCGCGGCCAGGCTGCGTCTTCCCTGCAATCCGGATCCCCCGAGCATGTCTGTAGCTGGAAGGGGTGGCGGGTTGCTGGAGGTGCTGAGACTCTCCTGGCAGTCAGGGCGTGGGCCGGGCCCCCGGAGGTGCCATGTTTTCTGTGGCTGAAATGCAGTGTGCAGGATGCTCCGGTGTTCTCCCTTTGTGTTAACACTTTGGTCTGTCCCTGTGACGAAAGTCTGGGCTTGTCCTCAGCCAAATCTACTCCTCCCCACCCTTTCCCTCCGCATGGGATCATCAGAGAGCTGATTGTTATTTTTTACTGTAATCTCTCTAATAGAGGCCCATCCTGTTTAGACTGTAAAGGGTGAAGATTGCTTCGAGATTTCCAGACTGTTATTAGTGGGTACTAGGGGCCAGGATTCTCAGTAGCTTCCATGAAGACTTTATATGATTAATTACAATTATTCCAAGGTAGAGAACTAGTCAAAGGAAAAGACAGTGATCCATGTGCTCAGCCTTTGGGAAAACAGTTGATCATGGGATCACTTGCGTGCCGATTCTCACTCTGAAGAGATCAACAGAAATCAGCCCACCAAAAAGTTCACATGGGTGCAGTTCTCAGGCCCTCATTCTGAGCTCTGTTCTCAATTAGCATTGGTGTAGGTGCTTTCCAAAGCAAACAGTTCCCACTGAGAAATCAAATCTGAGAAACTCCTCTTAGCCCTTTTATCCAGGGAAAGATGGATGCATGATATAAAAATGCAAACCAAAGGCAAAGGGAAGAGAGGCGGCTCTATCAGTGATCTGCTGGGTTATACGGGGTGTTTGGCGCTCACGCCCCTCGGGAAAATGAGGGCAACAGCCTGCCTAGGAACATGTTGCAACAGTCTGCCTGGTCTGCACCCATCACACTCTGGTGTGGTGATCTCATCAGCCAAACCAGGCAAGGGAGCCTGGTCAGCAACAGCTTGGGAAGCAACCAAATTCCAGTCCCTGAGGAGGGGGTGGTTGTTGATTCTATCTGGAGACGACATTCCCTCTGGGCCTGAGTTATGAATACGTTTCTTCATCTCTAACAGGCAAAGATCAGATTGGTGCTGCGGAACGCGGATGCATAGGACTTTCTGTCAAATGAGTAGAACAACTCAGTTCTCACAACAGAAGGTTGAGATGAGTCTTTTGGTAAATAGCAGGAGAAGCCATCAACTCCACACACTGAGAGCCCCCTTCACAGAACGAAAACATCTTTTGAGAGCTACAGCTTTGTGTCACAAACAAGGGCGCAGAAGCACAGAGCGTTTGAACAGTTCGCCAATGTCAGGGAGCAGAGCCACATCATTGACCTTTGTACTCAACTTAGAGAAGTTTCATTCAGATAGGTTAAATGCTCTTGTCATTTCAAGCAACTAGAAAATTTTGGTTGTTTTCCTGCTTAAATACTATGCTGTCATCAAAGTCAGAGTTTATAGAGTAAATGCAGTTTAATGAATTTCAAAGTTAACTATCTCCATATATCATGACATATACACATTTAAACATCTCTCTGATTATGTATATTGTCACTCAACATATGCTGACTATATAAAATTCATGAGACACTCATAAAAATAGAGCTATGTCTGCCTCAACAGAATTCTCACTGACCTGGCTTGAGTTTATGGCTCCAGAGCTGAGATAGAAACATGTATCGGGGCATTTTGCTATGCTCCTGTCTACCAAATTTTGCACATTGATTTTTTTTCCCTTCACCAAGCTCAGTGTTCTGCTGTGGCGGGCAGAATGATACTCCTCCCAAAAATATCCATGTCCTAATCTCTATAATTTATGAATATGTGCAATATGCAAAAGGAACTTTGTGGCTTAATTAAGTTACAGGCATTGATATAGGGAGATGATCCTGGATTCTCCAGATGTGTGTTCAATCTAATTGTATGGGTCTTTAAAGTTGGAGAGCCCTCTCTGGCTGTGGTCAGAGAGAGAGGTGACTACAGTGGAATGGCCAGAGAGATGTGACATTGCTGGCACTGAGGATGGGAGGAAGGGGGCCAAGAGGCCAAGATTGAGGGCAGCCTCTAGAAGCCAGCAAGGCAAGGAAATGGGTTCTCCCCTAGAGCCTTCAGAAGGATGATGCCCTGCCCGCACCTCGATTTTGGCCCCTTGAACGTGTGTTGGGACTTGGAAGCTTTAGCATGGTACATAATCAGCGTGTGCTATTTGAAGTCACTGAGCTTGTCGTTATTTGTTACAGCAGTGATAGATAATTAATAAATGCATTTGCTTATGGGCCTCATTTGACCTTGGGAATTCATTTCAGCTCCTGATTTCCCCTTCCTCCCAATACACTCCAATCTTAAGGTGGCAAGCATAGTTTGGCTGTATTTGGAACGAGCTCATAAAATGGAGTAGCTTGGAAAAAATTCTGTTATTTTTCCAGATCAGTCTTATCTCTTTCTCTTTATCTCTTTCATCACACACACACACACACACACACACACACACACGCAGGCGCGCGCACGCGCACCTTACCTTCCATGGGGGAGAGCAAGAATTTGGTAATCTTCCACTAACACGCTGACATTCATGTACTAAAAGTATGCTAGTGGTGAGCTGTATAAAGGATATCCACCAAGCTCTTTTCCTAGCCCTAAAGATAATAGGTAAATCATTCACACTCTTTGTTGGCACCTTGTTACTAATGAAATGTATTTGGGGAGTAGCTGTCTGTCTTTAGCCTGTGATAGTACAACTAGCAGGTGTCCCAACTTGTGCTACTTAAGTAGTGCACCGACACGGCAATAGTGAAGACAGAAGGGAGTTTTGGACCTGGGTCAGATACCGGTGGGAAATAGGAAGAGCACAAGGGCCAACGAAAGGGAGTCTGGATGCATTTGACAGGCAGGGAGAGAAGTGAATCGTGAGCTGAGGGCAAGGCTGGAGTAGACAACAATTTCCCAGTAGCCCTCTGGGGGTCTGGCTAGCTGGGGCTGCAGAGGCAAGATGAGAGGAATTAGGAAGAACACACCAAAGGCTAATGTGCTCTCACTGTGTAGCACAGACATGGGTACTGAGAGCCCTGCTTCCAGAACTGGTCTCTGAGAACTGGATTAATGATCATTCACCGGCACCACAAAGGATGGAGGCAGTCATGCATATGTCAGCAAGACAGTGGGTGTCACACAGGTGACATTTCAGGACTATTTTACTAAGGAAAATGGAAGTCTGGGCTAGTCTCAAATTACTCATAGCATCCTCCTTTTCTGGATACTTTATTTAATTTTTTATCAAAGGTTTGAGGGAGGTCAGTGCAATAGAAAGGAATAGCTCCTACCACAGGGTGGTCCTTTATTAATAAAATATGATTTAAAAAAATAACTTAACTTCATGGAGGTAGGAGACTGGACCACATGATCTGTTCCAGACTTTACAGTCTGCAATGGTTGTTTGAGAACAGCTTCTACCTTGGAACAATTCCCTAGGGAAAAGTGAGGTATGTGGGAAGTGCCTGTGTCCTGCCCTAATGCACTTTAGACACACACACACAGACACACACACAGACACACACACAGACACACACACACACACAGCCACTTATTTCCTACAGAAACTCAAACCCCAAAGAAATCTACTCCCTTGAGAGACAACAGTTCAATAATTTAAAAGGGATTTTTAAAAAGCCTCTTGAAAAATACTCTCTTATAAAGAAATTCCTAGACTCCATACTCTTAGAATGAGGCAAAATATCTTGCCTAGATGGCTGCTTATCAAGGGGTTGATAGGAATGGGGTTCCTGGGTTGTGCAGTCGATTAAGCATCCAACTCTTGATTTCGGCTCAGGTCATGATCTCATGGGTTCATGAGTTCAAGGCCTGTGTTGGGCTCTGTGCTGACAGCTGACAGGCTGCTTGAGATTCTCTCTCTCTGCCCCTTTCCCTCTCTCTCACTGTCTCAAAAAAGAAAAATGGGGTGGGGTATGTTGGATAGGAATGGAAGTGAAGGGGTTAACTACATATCAGCAGGCAGATCCTATTTCCTTCTTTCCATGGGCCCCTTGTATTCTTCCCTCCATGGCTGATGGCATCTCACTACCCTCATGGCATCGAACATGTTCACTTGAACGATATTGCTTTGCATTGTCCTGTGATCTTGCATTTTAATGGGTCCTCCTAAGAAAACTTCCCATGAAATACTCCTCCTTTTATCCATGTCCCATCACAGAAATTACAGACTCCTCTTCTCTCTTTATTCTTCTTTCTACCTTCCAGTAATGCCTTTTCCTTGATTCTCCTGCCTCACTGCATCTTTGCTAATGTCTTCCTAGTTCCTGCTGTGTTTTCCTCTAGGGATCCATGGTGGGCTGGGTGGGGGTGGAGGAATGAATGGACTGTTCTGGAAAGTCATCCTTTACCCTCACCCTACCCTTCCCGTGCAACTCACTGTCCTTAACTAGTATCCTTGTGGCCTTTGCTGACACAATTCTCTGAACTATTCTTGGTGTGATCTGTCTGTAGGCTTGTACAGTATCGTGTGTGTTACATTCTCTTATCTCTCACAATGGCAGCCATGTAGTTTTGTCCCAACATGTTCCTGCCTCGCCCCTTCTCACTTAACACTATTTCAATTTTTACTACAAGCCAGTCACCCAGGGAAATGCTGTGGGGGATCCAAAGATGAGGAGGTCAGACTCAGAGGGAGGTAAGGTATGTATACAAACACTGTGATACAAGATAGAAAGTGAACGGCACTCTGAAGGCAGTGGGGCTAAAGTACTATGCTTCAAAGATGGCATCCTGTGATCAAGGCCCCAGTATTTAATCACACTTATGCTCAATTTATTCTGTTACTGAACTGTACTTCCTGTTGCCAAAATAGAAACCTACTTATCTCTATCAGGGCCACAGGTACTAAATCATGCTTTAGCCTCATCTTTTCTAGGCTACGTGCCAGTGCCTATTTTCCATTCTTTTAATATCAGCCTGAAACATAACAACTCTTCAAGCGGGAAACCAAAATTGGACATAATAAAGGCTTGACCAAGTCTGAATGTGCCTGGATGAAGGCCCAGTGCTGCCTGCCACGTTCCTGTTAACACGTCTTGAACATCGTTTTCACATTGATAATAGCATCTCTTACAGAGATCATTCATTCATTTCTGTGCTAAATCCAGGATTGTTTTTCTTCCTCTCCAGATCTGTTGCTTTGTCAGTCTATATCCAGCATTTATTGTAAAGCTAGTTTTGTTGTTATTATTTGACCTTAACAGGGGCGCCTGGGTGGCTCAGTCGGTTGAGCGTCCGACTTCAGCTCAGGTCACGATCTCGCGGTTCGTGAGTTCGAGCCCCGCGTCAGGCTCTGGGCTGATGGCTCAGAGCCTGGAGCCTGCTTCCGATTCTGTGTTTCCCTCTCCCTCTGCCCCTCCCCCGTTCATGCTCTGTCTCTCTCTGTCTCAAAAAGAATAAATAAATGTTAAAAAAAAAATTTATTTGACCTTAACATAGAAAGCTTCATACTGTTTTCAGAGGCCCATTTTTCAACTCTTTCAGGACATTCTGTATTGTATTTTTCTTGTTGAAGGTCTTAGTAAATGAGGAACACATAACCTGATTTCAAGAAGGGAGAAAAAGATCTTTCAAAGAGCACCTCCCTGAATTTCAGTACCTGGGAAGTCTATCTATTTGAGGCAACATGAAGTTCAAGGTTCTAGACTGCACTAACAGTGGGTTTCTAGATTTCCTTCTCCCCTTGCTAGGCTGTGAGCTCCTTGAGGAGAAGTACTGTGCCCAACCATCTTTTTGACTCTCCCCTTGTTCCAGTTATCACAGTGCTTGGCAGACAGCAGGGCTTCTGTAATATGTGCCGCATAAATGAATTCGTGCACGTGGCTTCATAATGAGCAAAGAACTACTTTGACCAAGTGGATTTATTTTTTTCTGTAGTTGAGTCAAGATGGAAGGATAAGTGATGTGAATGGTGGCCTGGCCTTAAGTTTCATGGTGCCCACCGTTGGAATTGAGATGCATCTGGGTATGGCTGAGTGGTAAAGCAGGTCTGGGTGGGGGAGAATCGCAGGGAGGTCTGGGGAGTTGTTTGCTATCACATGCCTGAACCCAACCCTGTTGCCCCAGGTCTGTGCCCCGAGGAAAGGTGGACTGCAGGGAAGCTGCAACTGTTTCCACAAGGTGTTTGCTGAGTCTGGGCCAAGCTTTGGTGCCTGAGTGACAAAGGGTAACAGAGCAGAGGATAGGGTCAGCACCCCTACTTCTGTCCAGAGCACAGCATGGTTCTAGAATTCTGGAGGACTGAAAGGAATACAAGGCCACTTTGGTACCTTGAAGTTTGGAGCATAAGGACACCAGACGGTGCCTTTGACACAGAGGCCCAGGGTCTCAGGGCGGGCCCCAGGGCAGTGACAGTGGAGGGTTCTGCAAATGCCTTCATGCAGAGTGGGGGCCAGGGCCTCACTGAAATAGGGGCCTGCCAGCAAGGAGTCATGGGAGGTTGCACAGGGTGGATGAGTATACCATTCGTGAGCTTATGTGAGACAGATGTCCAGAAACAATCAGAGAGGATCTTTTTTTTTTTTAATTGGTGGTGGAGTGGTCATCCTGCACAAGCAGGTAGCATTAAGAATTATATCATTAGTGGGGTGCCTGGGTGGCTCAGTCGATTAAGCATCTGACTCTTGATTTTGGCTCAGGTCATGATCTCACAATCCATGGGTTCGAGCCCCACATGGGGCTCTGCACTGATGGCACAGAGCCGGCTTGGGATTCTCTCTCTCCCTCTCTGCCCCTCTCCTGCTCATGCTCTCTCTCTCTCTCTCTCAAAATAAGTAAAAACTTCAAAAAACTTTTAAAAAATTTTATCATTAGTAATGTGATCCTATTGACACCCATAGGCAGATTATGATTGAAGATACATGGGTAACAGCTATAAGCGCTCTGTACCTTTTTAAAATTGTGTTTTATTCTGAAATCTTTTCAACAAACTGAAAGGAATAAGGAAAATTCTATGTACTCACCATCCCCCTTAGAAATAAAATCTTCAAAGTAACTTAGCACCCCTGAGTGCTTTTTGAGAATAGCATTCTGTCCCTTTCCACCTAGAAGCAGCTACTTTCTGGAATCTGTGTCTAAACCACGACTCAGTTAAAAGGAGGGCATGATACTACAACTCAGTTAAAAGGAGGGCATTCTCTCCCTTCCCAAGGCCAGTCCTTGAGTCCCGGCATTCCATTGCTGACTCTCTCCCTTAAGCATATCCTGACCCCTGGTTGTATCCCCACTGGCAACTTAACATACATCTCCAATCAGTGCAATGCACCCTAACATTTATCATAAAGGGAACTTTTGTTCCGTGAAAAGATGATTAGCATTTGCCACTATTTGCCTGATATTTCCTGAAGTTTTCTGCTTTTACCCAACAAGGCTCTTCCTTCTCTTTTGCCTAGAATGTCTTTTAAAATTCCCTCTGCTTCCCTGAATTCTAGTGATTCTTTAAGAACCAGTGTCTAGCCTCACCTCTATAAAGTCTTCCTGCACGTGACTTTCTTTCTTTGTACTTTGCCATCTCAGGAGGAAAGAGGAGACTATTTGAGCCTACTCTTGTTTGCGTGCCTTTGAGAGAATTATGTTGTCATGTATGAGTCAGCCGCTCTGGCTAACTTGTTGTGAGGCTCCCTATTTCTGTTTAAACTCTTTCGCAACAATTATTTAGGTCTGCTCTCTAAGCTCTTTTTTTTTTTTTTTAAAGTCTGGGTTTTTTAACCAGCTAGACTATTCTTTTTTCCTGGAGAGAAAAGTTTCTATCTTAAGGGGATCATGCCTCCAACTCCCCCTCTGCCCTCCAGCTTGAAACACATCTTTATTTTATTTTTTTTCCAATATATGAAATTTACTGTCAAATTGGTTTCCATACAACACCCAGTGCTCATCCCAAAAGGTGCCCTCCTCAATACCCATCACCCACCCTCCCCTCCCTCCCACCTCCCATCAACCCTCAGTTTGTTCTCAGTTTTTAAGAGTCTCTTATGTTTTGGCTCTCTCCCACTCTAACCTTTTTTTTTTTTTTCCTTCCCCTCCCCCATGGGTTTCTGTTAAGTTGAAACACATCTTTAAAAACAATGAAATAGTGCTTGGAAATACGGTTCTAACAACAATTGCTTGACTGAATGGTTGCTGGTACACGTCTATAAAACCCTGGTTCTGGTCTCAGTGAAAATAGTTACATATACCCCTATAATTCTAGGAAAGAAGTATGTACAGGAAGGATATGATTTCTACCCAAAGGAAATTGAATCTAGGCCATAGTGATATGCTTTAGAATGTAGAATTTGTTGTCCATAGATACAACTGAACTGGAAGGAAATTAAGAAACTATCATGAGGACTCTAAGGATTCTAGTTTAAGAGAAAAGGTCAAATCTTCAAAGGAAGCATGTTAGTTCATAAGCCACATAATTCTGTGTGTATCACTCTTGTTCAAAGTATCCAAATATTTCCACAACCATAAATTTATTTGCTGGTGTCCACTTTCTGCATCTGGATATTAAATTTACACGTGGCTTTTACAGCTGGAATCAAATCCAGATTTTTTGCGGGGGCGGGGGGTGGTGGTTTAGGCCTGGAGTAAAGCATGTACTTGTTCTTACTGCTAGAGAAATAGTTCATCATGTGTTTTGGATACTTTGGGTATAGTGTTTACTATGTACATTATATGAAGGACACTTTGTTAGGTACTGTCCTATTTTGTAATTAACAGATCACACGAACCAGTACATGATTATGATACCGATCTATAGATAGAAATAGATGGATGTACACACAGAGGCTTATTTATTCACTGTTCACCAAATAATCTTTTGGGGGCAGGGATCTTTTCTCACCAAATAAATTATAATCTTTTTGTGGGCAGGGATATTTCATAATACCTTGCTGGCACCTGATACAGCCTCAAACATACAGCAGATACTCAACAAGTGCTTGCTTTTCTCTCTCTGGGTTAGAGAGGGACAACAATGGAATAGAGATGCTACATCAATAAGTCCTGTGGGCTGGTCCTCCTAGAGGCTTCTCCAGAGTGGTCTTTTTTTTTGAGATATTCAGTGCAGTACAGGATCTAGAAGCTTTGCTGCACCAGCAACTGGGTTTTGGGAGTTCTTCAAGTTGACAGGTCTCAGGAAGACTGAGGGCTTCCAGACTCACAAGACACTCACATGGACATCAGAATGCTAATTAATGCCAGTTAATTAAGAGAACGGATGACCTCCCTCTTCAGTGCCTGGAGAGCTCTCAAATTCCCACCATTCCCCAAGCCATGATGTCAGCAAGCCTCCCAGTCACCAGAGACTGCTTCATGGGTAACGAAGTCAGAGCAAAGGGAGGTGAAATCGTCATGAGGAGTACTTTACCCAAGCCAAGGGAGGACCTGAGAAACACCTCCCTCAGTGGAGGGAATGCTTTTCATGTCACAAGACTGAATGAACCCTGAGATTCAAAGTCCTCATTTGGATACATAGATGAGTTGGAGTGAATATTCGTGTCCCTGAAAAATTCGTTTGTTGAAATCCTAACCCCCAGTGTGATGGTATTAGGAGGTGGGGCTCTGGGGAGGCAATTGAAGGTCATGGAGGTGAAGTCTTCATGAGTGGGATTAGTGCCTTTATAAGAAGAGACACAAGAGAGATTGCTTTTTCTATCTCTCTCTTCAATAAGTGAGGATACAACAAGAAAATGGCCAACTGCAAATTAGGAAGCGGGCCCTCACTAGATACTGGATCTGCCAGCACCTTGGTATTTGGACTTCCCAGCCTCCAGAACTGCAAGAAATGAATGTTTGTTGGTTTAAGCCATCCGGTCTATGGTGTTCTGTTAGAGCAGCCCCGAATGACCAAGACAATAGATTACAGTTGCTACACTTGCTTGCACCTGGGAGACCTAACGTAATTAAACACTTACGCGTGTTGAATTCATTGAATTTATTATAAATGTTCTTTTGTAGAATTTTTGGATGCCTTTATGGTGGCAGCTTGACACAGGAGATTAGAAATAGACTAAGTGCAAGCTTTTCAGCTTTAACATGTTACTTTGCTTTGAAGTTATTGAAAAAATGAAATCAAGCTATCATTAGGATCAAGGCAGGAAAAGCAAATAGAGCTCTTTTTTTTAAATTCATTAATTTATAGACTAGAAGCAGGCAAGTGTTTCAGTGAAAACCTTTAATTAAAAAAAAATCATATCCATTTTTCTCATTTAAAAGCCAAGATCTGTCTGGAAAGCTTTTTAATCTTAAGACCTCATGAAGACAACAAAGAAAATAGATAATACTGTTATACAAAAAACAGTGGATGTTTTAAATTTGAGATCCAATGATCTGGAATATGCATCCAGCTTTTTAAAAATGTTTCATTTATTTATTTTGAGAGGGAGTGTGTGTACACTCATCTTCATGAGTGGAGGAGGGACAGAGAGAGAGGGAGAGAGAGGATCCCAAGCAGGCTCCGTGCTGTCAGTGCAGAGCCCGATGCAGGACTCGATCTCACAAACCTGTGAAATCATGACCTGAGCTGAGATCAAGGGACACTTAACTGACTGAGACACTCAGGCGCCCCTGCATCCAGCTTTCTAAAACACATTGGAGGGTAGAGTGCTGATGTAATCTGAGATTCTCTGACGTATTTTAGAATTCAGTGTCTTTTTAGGATAACTTTAAACCAACTTGCCTTCTGACTCTTTCTCAGTGGATGTAAGAATTAGAAATTAAATTAAAAATTAAAAGATACACAGGGTCCGTGGGTGGCTCAGTCGGTTAAGCATCCGACTTTGGCTCAGGTCATGATCTCATGGTTCATGAGTTGGAGCCCCCTGTCAGGCTCTATGCTAACAGCTCAGAGCCTGGAGCCTGCTTTGGATTCTGTGTCTCCCTCTCTCTCTGCCCCTCCCCAGCTCACACTCTGTCTCTGTCTCTCTCTCAAATATAAATAAACATTAAAAAAATTAAAAGTTACAATTTTGAGGCTATTCTACAGTACTTCCAGTATTTCTGGTATTCCAGTTCATTGATTTTATTAATTACAAATTTTATGTGAATGAATTAACCAAAGGGCTTACTTTTATAATCAAGAAACTTGATGCCTACTGTAGAATGTGTTGTATCATAGTCAATGTTTACTGAATTAATCTGAATCTTAATCTAGAGTTTTTACTAATGGTTATTTATAAGTCCTCCTCCTCCTCCTTCTAAAATCATACTTTTTAAGGTGTATGTATTTATAAAAACATAAAAAAGGCCCCACTTCACTGAAAATAAAACTAACCCCACATATCTTGGTTAAATGGATTCTAATATATGTCTTCTTTTTTTCTTGGTTCATCACTACCTCCCAATACTAGAAAACAATCCACTATTTAGAGTCTAAACCTGAGACTCACTTTGTATGTTAAACACTCTTTATTTCAAAAGGAGTGTTGACAAATGCTAGCCTGAGGTTGGCTCTACCCCTCACCTACTTCTGCCTATTCTCCTGGATTAACTGAAGAAGTTCACTCCTCTGGACAACAGACTTGGCCTTTCATAAGAGAAACTTTTGATCATATAGTTTGTTCACTGCTGCACTCTTTAGGGTTTGGTATAAACCCGGTAATTTGACAATTACCAGGTCTTACAATGCAAATGTTAGTTGCAAGCATTATTAGGAGTTTGAGCATTAAACACGCCAACTAAAGGGACTTGATTCTTAGCATATTGTCATTTGGCTCCATGATACAACTTAAGCATAATGATAAAAATTATAGGAGGTAGAAGTATAAGCATCCTTAATAACTAGAGAAATACATGAGGTTGGTTTTTTTTTTTTTTTTGTATCTCTAGGGAAAAAGATAGGAAGTCAAAAGTCCAGGGGCTCAAGGTAGTGAGGGAGGCCCAAGGAAGATATGGTGGTGTCAGTATTTGGAGAACACCATGAAGGTCACTAACATTTCCGCCTCCCCATAAATATCTTAGCGAACTGAGCAAAATCTACCTTGGTACATACATATGAATTGAAGTAGCTGTTTATTCATTATTCATTTATTCAACATTGTGTACTGGTCTTTGGGGAAATAAAAGTAGGTAAGGTGTAGTTTTTAATCTAGAGTTGCTCTTAATTTGGTGGGTTAAACAGACACATGAACAAATAAAATAAAATAGTAACATAAAATGGTAATAATTAATACAAATAGTAATATAAAATAGCATATAATATGGTAATAATACACTAATTAATATGAATAATAATATAATAATTCACATACATTGAAAGAGCCATGGGAAACTCAAGGTGGGAGGTCACTTTGACAGGGGGCCTCTTGGAAGATGTTTTCCAGAGGATGAGAGTTGAGCTGGGCCTTCTAGCTGCGAAAGAGTTCACCAGTTACGAGAGGTTGGGGAGAGGATACTGGTGTGGAAGATGACAGAATCCCGCTGAGTCTGAAGATCTTTGCTAACTTACATGCAAAACCACACAAGTAAGTGACTGACAGCACGGTTTTATTTTGATTGGGATAAAGCCATCATTTTAAATCTTTGGAATTGTCTCCTTAATTCACATACTCAGGGAAAGGAAGATAAAATGGCTTTGCTTTTTTTTTTTTTTTTTTTTCTAAACTGCAGTTGAGGCCATAAGCCGTCTCCAAGGGGGAACGGCTCTAGGGAAAGTGACAGGTAACCTTTTACAGCATTTTCTCTGTGCCTGATTTTTGGAAGCCTAGAACGCCTGAGGGCCTGTCAGATCACGTAAGATAGCTGCGTACAGAGTATGAAAATTCCTTTGGAACCCAGTGTGTGACCAGCATGAAACTTGCAACCCCACATAAAGTAAAACAGAAGTGAATTGACTTAATTAATCATGCAGGCACCTCTACATAATAAACATGTCATGTGAATCACCCTTTCTTTGCATGTGGTATCTGATAATATCTCATTTAATTTTCTCAGCCACCCTGAGGAGTGTTAGTTCTATTTGACAGATGAGGAGGTCCAGATCTGCTCAACTTTTATCCAGTGTGTCCTCTTTTATCCTGGATCTAAAAGGTATTTTTGTAGTCAGAGGCAGTTATATGGGCTGGGCACAGCAAAATGCAGAAGGAAAAGCACCAGAATTGTAATAAATGACATAGTTTCCAGATTTGACCTAGCCACGGACTGTGGGCTCCTGGAAATGTTAGCAAGTCTGGGTTCAATGATTTGGATTTTCAAACTCTTTTCAGAGAATGTAGGAGAGAGAGTCTTAATTTCTGACCATATAACCCAATGGGATACCAGAATATGTCTCTTAGCAGTACTTCTGCACTCAGGCAGAGTTCTCATGGAAAACCAGCTCCTTTCTGCAGGGGACACTCCCCCCCCCCCCACCCCGCCACCGCCCCCCGAGCCTTGGTTCAGCTCTATCACAGCTCTGACAAATGCCACAATGAGACAGAACTTATAATCATGTTCCTGTGATGTGACGCACTTAGAGATGAAAGCATTAGGAATTTCCATCCTGCCTCAGTCCCGAGTTTTACAAAATTTCATTCTGTTCAGTTTGTAACCCACGGAACTTCTGTAGCAATGATACTCCCTGGGTAGCCAGGATATACTCTGAGGATGCTGGCTCAGAAAACAGACAGATTTTTGGCTTTCATGGTTGGGTAGGAAGAGTTATAGGCTCTTAAAAGGGGAGTAGCAGGAAGGAAGGGCATCAGATATCAACTCTTGCTATATACGAAGGCTCCTCAATGGTAGTTTCTCATCTTGTTCATCAAGGGAGAAGAAATGGTGGGTGAAGATTAGGTCCCTCAAATGGGCCCCACTGAAAAATCAAGATTTACACAACAGTTGATTAGAGAAACAGAAGGACTGTTCAAGGAAGGAGTGGGCAGAGGTCTACATCTACTAGAGTTGCCAACAGTGCCTTGGGGAAGATGCAGTGTAATCGTACCTGCTGAGGCTTCATGTCTTTGAACCAGCACAATAACCCATCATCTCTTCCTGCTCGCTCGTCTATTCACTTCCTGCCCATTTATTTTCCCTGCTAGTCTCTTGAGTTCCCCAGAAAGACCTGCCAACAGTGCAAGGTTTTCCGTGGGAATAAAAAATGGGTGACTGCTGTTATTCTGAGTAGGTAGAGTCCAGGGACCAGCTCCAGAAAGAAAGGACCCTTTCATTATCTAGTTGCTGGTGCCGGTGCAGAGAGTTATCAAGCTTTCATTTGCAGAGCCCCTCGTTATGCAAAATTCCCACCGGACAATAAGACCCAGGTTAGCCTTAGGCAAATAAAAAGCACATATTGAGTAATCTTCTGGCAACTTATCAGCTGGATTCCTAAATGGTACAGGAAAATGGAAGCTAGTGAAGATGTGATATGGGATAGTCCATGTCACCCACAATGGAAAATATGAACATTGGAAGAATTTCCTATTCTAAACAATGTGCAGTTTAAAATATACTCTCTGGAGACTCTCCTGAATGTACAGGCTTATGGCTGCTATTTATAGTGGTTGATGTGTACTTTACCAAGATTTTTATTCCAGCAAAGGAACTGTATGCGATGTAGGGAGTTATTAAAATGGAAAATAAACTCTCACATTTTAACTTGGTCAATTGGTACTAGTCTCAAATGCAATGTCAGATCTCACCAATCTAGACTAACTGCAAGAGAGGCCAATACAAATTATGGGATATTTTTTTTTAATTTTTTTTAACGTTTATTTATTTTTGAGACAGAGAGAGAGAGACAGAGCATGAATGGGGGAGGGTCAGAGAAAGGGAGACACAGAATCCGAAACAGGCTCCAGGCTCCGAGCTGTCAGCACAGAGCCCGACGCGGGGCTCAAACCCACGGACCATGAGATCATGACCCGAGCCAAAGTCAGAAGCCCAACCGACTGAGCCACCCAGGCGCCCCAAATTATGGGATATTTTAAAAGAAATTTAGTTTTGAAAGTATGTTCAAAACTGGCCACTTCTGCCAGGCTAAGAAAACATCAGAAACTTGTTTAACAATTGTAAACATAAAGGTGATTTATAATTAGCAAATTAAGCTTTTAAAAGTAAGTGAATGTTTCCAAAGTTCTTAAAAAATTACATTCTTACAAAACTGCTGATGAACACTGCTTACTAGGTAGCACACTAGTGAAAAGAACTGATTCTATTTACAAAACATGCTCATTATTCCTCTTTAACGTCATTCATGATGAATGAGAATCCACTTACACAGCCACTACGACATCATTCCAACATGCTCATGTTTCCATTGCAGTGGTACTTTCTTATAATATTGCTAAGGACTTTGGGGATAATAAAGTTCAAGAACTTCCCTTGAAGACTTCAAAGCAATAGATTTCCCTTGACTAAGAATCAGGAATAGTCTGTAAGGATTCCTGTCTATCACTCCACCTGGCCAAATGAAGGCTACAAATGCAGATCTCTTACATCTGGCTGGTCAGTGAGAAAAACCAATGGGCAGAATCTATAGATTCAACATACATATTTGATGGCCTTTGTTACATTTTTATTTGATTTTGATGCAAATTCTTTGTTTGTAGAGAATTCTTGGTTTGTAATTCTCCTCCAAGGTTCCCAGCCTTAGACAGCAGAAGGACTCCTTCGGACCTGTGTGTTTAGAAAGGCACTCTCAGGCAATAATGGACTCTCATTAACATTTTCAACAGAGTTTGGAGAGAATCTTTAGAATTACCTGGATCACAGGTCTGGAAAAACTATCACCTAATTCATGTTATCTTATTTAGAATTTTATTTAAAAATAAATGAATTATTCAGGATACTAGTTACTTCTGTTGGAGAGGCGAGGGGGTAGGATTGGAGAGGTCAGTTTAAAATTTCAATGGTATTGGAAATTTTCTAGATCTTAAAGCTCAATGATAACTTTATGATATATGCATTACAATGATTTACAACTTCTGTATGCCTTAATAGTATCATTTTGCATGTATCAGCTATTTCATAATAAAAATCATGAATTTAGAATAAAATGATTAAAAATTATTTTGTGAAAAATGAGTACCCAATTTCTTTATATTATTGGTACAGTATTTATATATACGGTTGAGAGGCTTTTGATTACTGTGTTAGTGGTACAGAAACCATAATTATGTAATATGAAAAAAAGAAATGATAATTCCACAAGGCAAAAGAAAACCATGTAAAATATATGATTAATTGAATATTAGATATATAATTATTGAGATAAAGACCAGTAGGGAAAATGACTCTTAGAAATAAGAAGGCAGATTTTCTTTTCAGCATGGAGACATCATATCCATACTTCTCCCATCACTGTCAAGGCAGGCTGCTAAAACAGATTTGAAATAGTCGAGATTAGACCAAACTGTCTGAAGACATGGGAGCTGTGCATATATTCAGTGATTCTTGGGGACCTGACCCGGAAAGGGCTTTCCTGATAGCTTCTTCCTTACCATGTCTTCTAGCCAGCCCAAAATACAGTAACAACAAGTATCATTTACTGAGCACTAGTCAAATATTCATTTCATTTCTTTCTTCCATTCCCCTTTCCACCTTCCTTCCTTCCTTCCTTTCATTTCCTTTCCTTCCTTTCCTTTCCTTTCTCCTTTCCTTCCTTCTTTCCTTTCTACCTACCTACCTACCTACCTACATATCATCTATCTATCTGTCATCTATCCATCTAGTGCTTTCTAATCTACATGAAACCTTATGAGCTTTTATGATGGCCATTTTCCTGATGAGAAAATGGGCTTAGAGAGGCTAAGGGTTATCCTTGGTAACCCTGCTGGAATTCAAACCCAAGTCTGAAGGATCCTGCACTCTGAAAGGCATTATATCTGTGTCCCCCTCCAGTGTGTCCTATCCTCTCAACAAATAGTAGTGATAAAGATGAAACACAAAATCTTTAAGGAATCAAATCAGTTCTTTCACATACTTAGTGAGAAAAATCCTTTGATGAGTTTGCACTGCTAAATGAAACCAGTAAGGATAAAGAAATCCTACATAATAACTCAGTATCATAATTAAGCTTTGTTTAAAGAAATGCTCCCAAGATAACATATGCCAAATAAAAGACTGAAAATTGATGGCAGGTAGGGTTCTATTTGCAAAATCACCAGTTTTTTTTTTTCCTTCTTGACTTGGCAAAATTGGATTCCCAGTTCCTAACAATTAGTCATTTTCATTCTGCCTATCCACTTATCTTTCTTTGCTTTTCCTTTTACTTCCCATGAAGTAATCTGAAATAATCTCCTTTAGAAATACTATCAATAAATTGTTTTCAAATTAAAAAAAAACACACTCTACGTGCAATACATTCTAGTATATATATTTCCCCAGAAGTAATCTCAATTGTCCTAATCAATAGCTGGGACATTTGTTACTGACAGCTCCATTTATTCAGGGAGATGAATAAATACACAGTGCAAGAAGGCTCTACCTCAGCTTAGCTGGGTGATCCTGAGGAGGTCAGCATCCCAAGACTTAAGTTTCTTCATATGTAAAATGAAGCTTTTAAAATTCATTAGATGAGGGATTCTTGGCCCAAGTTTCATGGGCTCCCCAGAGGTCTGTGGATGGAGGTCCATGACGCCACTGAAAATAGTGCCAAGTTTTGAGGGTGCATATGTGCATTTTTCTTGGAGGAGGGTCTATAGCTTTCATCAGAGACTCAAAGTAGTGTGTGGTCCAAAAGTGAAAAAGTAACATTCCACTGAAGAAGATTATCTATTAGGTCAGTGACAGCCGTAAGCTTTTATGAGTGATGATGTGACTAAGTCCCTGTCCTAATGGTGAATATAGTCTTATTGAGAAAAATCCAAAGAAAAGTCAAGAGCAGTTATGCCAACATCCTTTTTTGGCTTGCGGGGGAAAACTTGATCTTCTCTGTTTCTATTTTTCTGTGAAATGGGAATAACACAGGAGAGTTTTAGAAGGCAAACAAAACAATGACTGTGTCTACACATGTAAGCAATTTACCTGAATAAGCATAAAGAACAGTCCAATTAGGCCCAATAGCCTTATTCAGTCTGTTTCTTTGAATGATTTTTCCCCATCTTAGGGAGTTATTTTGGCATTGTGGAGATGATGGAATTTTAGCCAAGACAACCAGTTGAAACATGAAAAATTCCATTGATCAATCTGTTGCAATAGAAAGGTTTTGAGATTTGGGACAGGCAGAACTGGACTGCACTCCCTAGCTATGTGAAGTTGGATATGTTACTTAACCTTTCAGTCCTATAGATTCCTCAGCTATAAAACAGGGGTAACAATATCCAGGTCTGCTATAGACTGAATGTTTGCTGCCCTCCTCTGCACTCAGATGTTGCAACCTAACACCCATTGTGATGGAATTTGGAGTTGGGGATTTGCAGAGGTGATTAGGTCATGAGGATGGCACCCTGATGAACGGGATAAGTGCCCTTTATAAAAGAGACTCCAGAGAACACAGCTGCCCCTCCCACCATGTTAGGACACAGCAAGAAGGCAGTTGTCAATGAACCAGGAAGCAGAACCTCACAGGTATGGATTCTGATGGCACCTTGACCTTGGACTTCCCAGCCTCTAGAAATGCTCCTGTTGTTTAAAAGCCACCCAATCTATGGTATTCTGGTATAGCAGCCTGAACAGACTAAATAAGGACACAGCGTTGTTTTGATAATTAAATTACATAAGGTCTATGAAGTATACCACCTAATCTGGCCCTTGGTTGATGCTAAACAAATGATGGTTCCTTCTTTCTAACACTAGATGAGAGATTTGGCTGGTACTCTTTCCCACTTGAGAACTATTTTTGCTGAACTGAACCCTTCAGGTAAAATTCTGAGTTATGTTTTACATATGTCATGTCTTAAATAAAAGACATCATTGATGATTTGGAAAATTAACCACGTGGCTACAGTAGGTGATTTTTAAAGTTTTTATTTTATTTATTTATTTTTGAGAGAGAGAGAGAGGGAGAGAACATGTGAGCAAGGGAGGGGCAGAGAGAGAGAGAGAAGGAGAGAGAGAGAGAGAGAGAGAGAATCCCAAGCAGATTTTGCACTGTCAGTGAAGAGCCTGACACGGGGCTTGAACTCATGAACTAAAATCAAGAGTTGGACACTTAACCAACTAAGCCACCCAGGTGCTCCTAGATTTTCAATTTCTATTGAATGACTGTCATGTTGGGTAAATCCTAGACTCTTGATGCTCCACGGGCCACCTTAAAGTGGGATACATTTAGCAGCAGAAGAACTGTTCGGTTAGTGGAAACTGGTCCCAGGATGCCTTTTATAATTCACCTTTTATAATTTAATCACTTACAACTTAATAGAGGAATAAATCATGTCTATTTAGAATGAGAGAACAAGAGAGGGACGATATGAATATGCATATATATTTTGATTCTTCATGTTGCTGGACACAAATTAAGTAAGGAAAGATCTCTTAGGTGAAAAATATCTATCTTATTTTGTCCAGGTTCTACATTCAAGATGGGCTGATCTCAAACAATATCAAGTTAAATACAAAAACCTTACACAAGTAGTTTAAAATCTCTTCCAAACAAATTACTTGAAAAAAGCCTTTTAACTTAAAGGAGAAATGTAGATACAGGTCCTAACACTTGTTTTGCTCCTTGGAGTGATAGATTTTCTGAGAGAACTGAGATTTTCTGAGTGATACTTTTGAGCAAATTTAGCTACTCTAATAATTTAGACATTTTGAAAGGAATATTTTACTTAACTTCCTAATGAGGAAAAATTTTCCGATTACAGAATAACAAAAAATTACATTTGAAAGATTTGATTTAAAATTTCAAGGCCACAATGCCACGCGTTGTAAATGAAAGTGTCTTTGTGTATGTATGTTGTACAACCATTGATTGGCCACACTATTAACTCCCATAGAAATGTTCTAGTGACAGAGTTCTGGGAGGGAGCTACTTAGACTCGGTGGATTTCTAAAAATTGTTTGTTTTTCTACTGTAGTGAAAATATTTACTTTCAAATGTCTAATCATCAGTATATTTCAGAGGCTCATAAAAATGTATGAACGATGACAACAGCAGGAGTGTTTTCATTCCTTTTATTTATGTCTCTGAGCCTCTGAATCTGATAACGCCACTCCACAATAAGGGCTTTTCTTCTGATCTGAAAGAGAAGCTCACGTCGGATGTGGAAAGCATGAGCCAGGAATGTAATGAGTTCATGTCTTGAAAAGTGGGGGAGCAGCTTGTTGTGAGAAAGAGCCCAGCACTGGGAAGCGTGTCTGACTGAAGATCTCATGGAGAGAACAGCACTGTAGGTTTCTTAGCAGATACACCCAAGCTCAAAATCCTTTTGGCCACATGTAAAAGAAGAGCTCAACCTGAATCAGTGTTGATTCTTCTGGCTGAGACAGCACAGTCTTCCCTCAGACTTTGTTACCAATCACATTCACTCAAAACTCTTCACTAAGTAACATTCCTGCTCTTTATCTTGCCTAAGGTTCTTGTAGCCTCAGAAGTATGGAAAGAAAATCTTCATATTTTTTGTTTTGCTTTATGGTAAATGTAAAGTATGTCTTCATTTCTTTGTGTGTTATAAAGAATCGGATTAGAAAACTATATAGTGATGTTTATTGAATAACACTCAATAGACGAAAATAATAATTCAATAAATGATTATATAATAAACACCAGATGATTAGTACTATGTTAATGCTTTCATGTATTATCCCTTTGTTTCCCCATAAAAACCCTATGAGGTGAATATTATTATTTCCCGCACTTAATAGAGGAGAAAACAAGGTTAGAAATATCGAATAATTTGTAAGGTCATGTAGCTAGTAAGTGGCAGACCTGGGATCTGACAGCACAGCCCACACCCTTGACTGCTAAGCTCTACTGTCTCTCACTGTTGACACCTTCTTATGCTTCTTCATGCATGTACAATACACATGTTCTATTCAGACAGACACCCCTACTGCTGGTGCTGTGATCAGTCCATCTTTGCCAGATACATACAAAAGGCTTAGCATTCTTTTCCACTTCTGCTTTCTACTTGAATAGGAAGAGAGCTGGATTTGACCCCTTTGAAAATATTTCCTCTTCCCCTACATTTTCTCCCTTGAAATGTACGTATTCCCTGATGATACAAAAGCACCTGCATAAATAATCCAGCGTAAAATGGATTAGTACACAGATGGGAGGAGAAATGGAGGCAAAGGAATCAAGTGTTAATAAAGATACATATAGACCAGGGGAAAATGCATTACGAAGCACTGAGAAATAGATAAAGGCAGAGAGGTAGTGAAATAAAAGACAGATAAAGAAAGGGGACAGAATATACCCATTAATATTTTATTCTCATAATACAGGTGAAGAATAATAAAGAGCAAAACTAATTATTTGTTCAAATATGTAATTGATTTAAAAATACAGTTTAATTTGAGATGTGTACAAATAGTATCTTACACTTAGAAACCATGCATTTAGAGTTTTCAATGGTTACTTGCTTAATTTATTCTATTGAAATTATTTCCTCTCCTTTTTGGTCAAGATTGCTCTGAAGTTACTAATCCACCTAGGATATGAGCTTTGTGACTGTTGGGGCACTGCCTGGACTGGTGACCACTCATCCCTATGATTCAGTATAGTATCTTGCACTTTATAGATAGTCAATACATTTTTTTTTGATGACCAAATGAAGTGCCTCCTTTCACCAAATCTAAAGACCTCATTTTAAGGAGTCTAGAGTGGCAGCGAAATGGAGGACATGGACAAGGTGAATAACAAAAAAATGCACAGGTTAAGGGCAGGAGAAGAAGGGAAGGAGGTTTTTGATTAACTAGGCTCACAGTCTAGGTTATGGGAAGCCAGATGATTTGAAATGGATGAGATTAGAACCCGCAGAATGAGGGAGGTGTATGACATTCTCAGGGCAGCTGTGATACAATGAGTACACGCCAGCCCCAAACCCTTGAGAGCCAGCATGGCACAAGGGTTAGCTTTTTAAATAATCTTTTAAATGTATTCTGACGAATGAAATGTAGAAGAATCTGGCTTGTTTTAATTTGTGGTTATAACATCTGGTGAGAGTACGAGTTTTAAATTATTTGTCATTGCAAAGTAGAACTGCACCTGCTAGTCAAGCTCAATAACAACTAATTGAAATAACAGGGTATTTTATCTGGAAAGCCTCTGTGTGTAAGAAGTGGAAATCAACAAAACTTTCTCTTGTCTCTGTTGTCCCTTCTCCCACATGGGCTGCAGGGGTATAGCATACAAAGGGCATAAGCCATCTTTAGTAAGTATCAATGAATATCAGGGTACAAATTATATTTGAGGATATAAATACATAGTTTCTTGATCATCACTTGGTTTTGTACAGGTTGAAAAGCAGTAGACATACTCTTCCCAGTTCTGTCATTCTGTTGGTCTATCCTCAGGGCCCAAAATAGGGCTTGGAACAGAGTAGATGCCCAATTAAAATTTGTTGAAGGTGTGAATGAATGAATCTGCAGCTCTGAGCCTTGGGGCCACTCAATTCTTGCTAACTGACTTCATTGGCACTCCTGATTTGGGTTGAGTTCTTTCTTTTAGTTCCCTGAATCCAAAGGAAAGTTAGGTCTTCTCCAGTCTGGCCCCGGGTATTATGGCCGGGGCCATAGAGTCACATTTTCCAAAATGGAAAGTGCCTTATTGTTTTATGTAAATATATGATTATTATTAAAAAGTTAGACAAACCAAAGGCAAAGGAAAGTAAAAATGACCACCAAGTCCCCAGAGAAAACACTGACTCCAGCTACAGATGAGGAAGCCAAGGTCTAAAGATAAAGGAAGAGGGATTTGCTCAGGCTCTTCTACATCCTTTATCTTCAGATCAAACCATGATTTTAGATGGCCCTTGATTTCTGGTTCTGGCCATCTGTTTCCTGTACACACCCTGAACTTTACCATCAAAGTTGGCTGGACCATAAAACCTGACCTTCCCTTTCCCATAAATGATCAGATTTTACAAAATCCGAAAGAGTGAACACGGACTTACTTAACACGCCCCAGAATAACAGAACTAGAAGGTTCATCTTGAAACGTGAAAAGGTAACAGCCCGAATGTAAGGAGGTCCTTAAATACTCCTTTCAAAAAAAAAAAAAAAAATTGAAAGGAAGAAAGAAAGGGAATTAGTTGAAACATAGTATTCTAAAAGAATTAACAGAGAGAAATGTAAATTTAACAGAGTAGGATAAATTTGTGTAAATTTATTGTAGAGTATTAAGGGTACCTAACTAAGCTTCACCGAGTACATTCCTTTTATGATTGACTTTAAAGGAAGACATGTTCTTCCACACAAAACAGAAAACTGGAAGGAATAAACCATGGAGGTGTGTGGAAAGTTCTTAAGCAAAATTCTGGTTCTAAAGAAAGAGTTTCTTCACTGTAATTACAGTATGGCTCTAGCCACAGCAATACAGTAGTACTGCTCCCTTCACATTGATTCCCCATCTTCCTGTTCACCTGGAAAGCAAAGACACTGAAGGTACTGATTTAGCCTGATGCTCAATTTCCTGTTCTCCTTCCTGAGTCCTTCTAGCCCCATACTCTGAGCCTGGTCTGTGTTTTGACCTTGCTATACTTTGGTTTCCTAGCATGACGTGAGGGACATAAAGGCAGAAGCCATGGCTGTTTGTATCTCACCATTGCTTGTCCTATCCCTAGCACAGACACTGAAATTTGGTTAGTGCTTAATAAATATTTGTCATGTAAAGATATCTCATCAGCTTGCAGTTGAATCTGAGGCCATATAACACATCACTAGAAAGAGTAAGAGGTACGTCCTACTGGGCCTGGACACTGCCTAGAAGGTTGTGATGTCCACTCCACATGGATGCTCTCCCTGGTTCTCCCCATTTCCTTGACATTTTTGTCTCCTCTGATGGTTTCTATTACATTTTTATGATCTTACACTTGCTTTCTTGACACTATCACAACCATCCACCTTCAGCTTTTGTACTACCATACTGGGTGAGCCCAAACTTATTCTCTAATAATAATTTCTTTCCCTTTCTGAAAAAAGATAGAACATTTCTATCTCCAAATGCCTACAGGGAATCTCCATTTGGATGTGGTTTCTACCTGTCTCTTATACCAGGATTCTTATTTCCACCTCTCTGCTTTTCCTGGTGTCATTTTCTCACCAAGATGGCACTCCTTTTACTCTTCATCACTATTACAGCATCCTCCACGGACTACCACATCCAAGGAGCTTTTTCGGACTAGTTTCACCACAGGATGATGACTGCCCTTCCTTGGCATTGATGTTTAGTTCTGGCTATCTATATGGCTACATTGCTGTTCCTTACTTGCTTAGCCAATGATAATGGTTAAAAAATAAAAACAACAACGACTACTACCATTTATGGAAGTCTGCTATGTGTCAGGTACCAACTAGGCCATTTATGAAGTTCAATAATCTCCACAACAACCACACAAGCTCTGCAGACATTATGCCTACTTTACAAATATGGCAACTGTGGCTTAGAGAGAAGTCACTTACTCATGGCCACACAGCTCATTAGTGGCTAAGAGCAGGGACTTGAACCCACACAGCCCAGGTACCATTCATGGTGTCATATTTATGGACATAGACATTCCATGAATGGCAGCCTTCTCTGGCCAAGCTGATCCAAAGCAGTAATTTTACCTTCTTCTTTTGGGTTCTCCATACACATACACGAGCCTACAGCACCAAATACTTTTGTTATAGGAGTTAAGTTTCCCATTTTCTACTGCAGGATCACTAAGGGATCACCTTACTACCATCTCTTCATCTGTGCATTGGAATTTGTGTGAGGCAACATCGATTTAATTATAAGAACATTATTTAACACTTTTCTTCCAGTGAATGCCTGCTCTGTCTGATGTAAGCCACATTAAACGCCACTGTCCTTCACTCTAAGGCCTAAAATTTTATGATATGCATTTATGCCCCATGCTTCCTATGTCATTGCTTTATTTCCCCAACCTGCCCTTGAAGTCACCACGACATACAACATGACAGCTTCCAACTAGACTCAGAATATCCACAGTAACAAACTCCATTAACTATTAACCTCTAATACATGGATTACTGGACTTGGCTACTTTTCTAATCAGAATAAAAACTGGTCACAAGATCCATCTAGGACTTATTGCCTTTGTATTTTTTAAATTTTTTAAAAGTTTATTTATTTTTGAGACAGAGAGAGACAGAGCATGAATGGGGGGAGGGTCAGAGAGAGGGAGACACAGAATCTGAAGCAGGCTCCAGGCTCTGAGTTGTCAGCACAGAGCCTGACGCGGGGCTCGAACTCACGGACCGTGAAATCATGACCTGGGCCGAAGTCAGATGCTTAACCGACTGAGCCACCCAGGCGCCCCTGCCTTTGTATTTTTAGACCTAAGGCTCCCATTTCCTTGTTGGTTTCAACTGTCAGCATTTGTCATTTTTCCTGTCCTTTCAATATTATACTGCTTTTTAAACTTTTATCCACACATTGCTTTTGTCACTTAAAAATTCCACTATGAAAGGCTCTGATTTAATGTGACTGTTTGATTCCTCTAGAATCTTTTTTCCTTGATGTTGGTGTTCTTTTTTTACGCATAAGTTAGAGTCATAACAGGAAAATTTTCCATCACAACTTTTGCAAAAGGTTTAGTGTGCAATATATTTGGCCCTTCAGGGAGATGATCTTTGAAGCCTGAAACCAGCACTGTTAATAACAGAATACAAATAGTGTTCAACCTAGGACCTTACCTTTCTGCTTCAAGCCGCATCTCTTCCCGCTTTTGCCTCCTGAGTTCTCTGCGACGTTCAAAATCATCCATGGTGTGGCTTCAGGTCTAGGGAGACCGGAGAATCTGGACCTAACAGAGAGGAGGTAGATCGAGATCACAGATGAATCAAAGTATCATTTCCCATGAAGCACTTTAGCCTTTGGTCCCCCACCATTTTTTCATACTCTCCTTTCTTCTTTACTCTTAAGAAAAACACCTTAAGGCTGGCAAGGTAGCCAGTGACCAATTTCTGACTCCCAAGCTGAGCCTTTCATGCACTAAACAAATTCAGTCTCATTCATGAAACCATTAGAGACAAATAAATAAGATCCCAGGATTACAGTTAAAAAATGAAAATAAAAACCTCAGGAGACAGAGGGATTTTGAAGATTTGAAATATCAGTGGGATCACTTCACAGCTACCAAATGATTTTGTTCTTTGTAACTTGCTGAGCCACAGATGAAAGTTACGAAAAAGTGAACAAAGAGAGAGGAAAAGAGAAAAAGAGTGAAAAAAAAGAAAAGTGGCTCAAAAAGGAATATGCAGGAATGAGAGAAAAGTAAGAGAGATAAAAGAAATAAAATAATATAAGCATCAAGGCATAATCTGCACAATCTGAAAGAATATTAATATCAGAATGATAAAAAAAACACAGCAATAATACCATGAATAAGCAGAAGTCGGCAGCATTTTTAAAAGCAGTTACATATGATCAAGCCGTTTTCAGAGCTCCAAAGTCCCGGCTCTTTGTAACCCAACCATTTTATCCTTTCCTACCTCCTCCGTGATGCTTTTGATCCCAGAAAGATCTTCCCTTTCCAGCTCTTCAACTGCGAAGCCTACTTCCCTTGCACTTCTGTGCCATGAAGCCAAGTATTCCAGAATTCCCCTGCAGCCCCCAAACCCAAAATGACTACCAGAAAAGGGGAAGCGGGCTCTTTTTGTCCTTGCTTTGTTTACAGAGCTGTCAGTGGTTAGTTAAACTCGGCCTGGAATCTGGCATTTAAGGCCTGCTTGAAGATTGTTTCCTGTGTGGAGCGGGAGGCCTCCACTTCCTCTGCAATCCTAGACTCTCCGCTGCACTCAGATCACAAAAAATATTTTCCAGCCCTTTCTGTGCTTATGAGACAAGAAGTTTGCCCTGTGCAGGAAAATCAGGAGCTGTGCAAAGCCTAAAGCCATCACCTAATGGCATCTCTGTTTGTGGGGGCAAAAAGCAAAACTTAGATTTTGAAGCCAAGTTCAGAAACCTTCTCAAATAAATTGTCAGATTCTTTTATTTTCAAGCATTTTCCCCTTAAAAAAACACACAAAAACAAAAATAAAGTCTCTGCCAACAAAAATAAAACTATACAATGTTTGCATTTTCCCCCTTTCTTATCCCTTAGGGTATTACTTATACTGCATATAAATCTTTTAGAAACTCTAATTTTGGTATTTATTGGGAGTTTTAAAATTTTAAGGTGTTTTTCTATCTTACTCTTACCAAAAGTACTTTCTAAGTACTTTGCTAGTTATGAAGAAAAGAATCAGTTTTCCTTTACTATTTCATCAACCACAAGTTTCTCTACATTTTCTGGCTTGATCTCTCCATAGTTATCAGAATGAAAAAAAAAGTGATTTGAACACCCCCTGAGAGGTCATCTGGGGGTCTTTCACCTGGGGGTGGGCTCCCGTTCTGAGGACAGTACAGGGTGAGAACAGCCCCGTGGCCAGTGGGACCAAACTTTGGTTACCCGGATGCTAGGTGCAGTGAGAGAGTAAACTCTTCTCGTCCCTTCCTTCAATACAGGCTTTTGTTGTGTATGAACCACTTTGCAAATAACTACAGCAACAGCAAACAGAAATGGGAGAGGGGGGTCTGTCTCTAAGTAAACAATTTCACTTTCCTTAATTTATCCAAGCAGCTTGAAAGGCATCCTCTAAAGCCTGAGCTCCTCCCTCATCCAAGCTAAGTTGTAATGCTGGCTGCTTTTCAGTAACAACGGGCTGAGTTTCTTAGCCTATACCTCTGGTGGAGGTGCTAATAAGCAGTGATGTAAATATCCCCAAGCAGGCTGGAGATGCACATGGTGGGCAGAGCCTGAAAGGTCTTGGAACAAACACTCACAGGCAAGTGGAACGGACTGAGAGCATGCGGTCGCTTTGGCTGACCATCCTCACTGGCTCTCTCCCCACGCAAATTCTTTTTCTGCTACCCATTCTCTCCACCTACTCCTCACCTTTTATTACTTACTTGGGCCCTTTTTTTCTTTCCCAACCACAGAAAAAGTCCATCTATCCCCTTATTTACTCATCTGGATCCTGGGGAGTATGCATCTGGGGCACTAGACGTGGGGGAGGGGGTCGCTCTATGATGCGTCTACATAGACAAGTGCCTTTTGGGTTGTGTTTTGTGGACATGTGGAGAGTGTATCTGAGGGAGAGGAGAACGCACATCTGCGTATGGTGTGGTATGACTCTCTCTTGGGGGTGTATGAGGCTGTGCGGGGCAAGGAAGGTGTGTATGTTTCTGGAAATGGTCCTCAGGTGGTCTCCCACCAGGATGGGGCTGGAGGTCCTCCTCAGTTGTCACACTCTTGTACCACAGTGCTCCTCTGAACTTCTCCGCCCCTGTCCCATTAAGGGGAGCCATGTCTGGGTGGAACTGTAAGGGGTGTTTCCCCGTTTTTGGGAGCAGCAGCTTCCATCTTCTCAGCTCCTAATCTCTCATTTCCTCCCCTTCCCCCAGTCCATGCTGAATCCCTTCCAGCAACATTGGTTAGGAAACAAACTCTCAATCAACGTAGTGACGAAATGTCAAGGCAAAGAGATTCTAGAAACCACGGAGCTCTAGAGGGTCCCAAATGGAGGTTAGCCTGAAAAAGAAATGTAGGCTAAGGGAGGTATGTACCTGTGAATGTGACAGATGGATTCTTGAAAGCTTTATGAAAAATCTAAACTTTGGAACTGTGCAGGGGTGGGGGGAGGTCATGGTCATGCTATTGAAAGAACTTTGACATGACTTCTGCGTAAAGGGGGAAAGCACTTTACAAAGGCAGATGAATCATTACTGACTGACACATCTGTCTTTTCAATATGGACTCCCCAATACAAGATTTTCTTAAAACAGGGCGCATCTATGCTGGTGTAATTAAGTAGTAAGTCAGCGTTACAGATTCCTAATCGGTTAGCATGTAGCCCTTCCTTTTGGTAATGACACCACGAAATCCAGTTAGGGGCAGGAGATATGAGCATTATGAACGGATAGCTTCTAATCCACCCTCAGTTATTAGAGGGAGAAGCCACAGAGAAAGCTAAGTCCTACCTACCTTAAAATCAGCACAGACTGAATAGTGAATGGGTGTGGGGAAAGTCCTTGGCATCTTCTGGTAATGCTGCTACTGGTCTTGGAATGCATCAAGAACAAAATCTATTGTGTCAGGGACACTGGATAAGTTAATGCAGCTTCCAAAAGTAACTAACACTTATTGAACGTGTACTGTGTGTTGGGTTATTTTTCTCTTACTGTTTCTGTTTGAAATTCATGGGTGTTATTTCTCAGAGTAGTTTCAAGTTTAAAGACTAAAAGGAACAGAAAGGACAGAGCTCCTAGATACTCCCTTTCCTCCACCCTTGCCCAGTTTCTTCTACGTTGCACTGAATCGTGTGCTCACGCTGCAGAAACTGTATTGAAGACCTAACCCCTCAGAACGTGACCTTATTCAGAAATAGCGCCTTCGTATATGTAGTCAAGACGAGGCTATTAAAGAGGGCCCTATTCTAAGATGGCTGGTGTTCCTATACAAAGGGGAACTCTGGACACAGGAACAGACATACACAAGAAGATACTGTGGAGACACAAGGAGAATGCCATGAGAAGGTGGAGGGCAAGGAGTACCTGAGGCTACCAGAGCTGGGAGAGAGAGACCAAACAGATCCTTCTTTAAGTGTCCTCAGAGAAAGCCCTCCTGACACCTCCATTTTGGACTTCTAGCTTCCAGAACTGTGAGACAATGTTTCTGTTGTTCTAAGTCCCTCAGGTTGTGGTACTTTGTTATGGCAGCCCTAGAAAACTAATATAGCCTAATTAACATCATGGGGTCGTGGGGCACATTTGTTACAACTGATGAACCAATACATTATTAGCTACGGTCCATAGATTACATTAGGTTTCACACTTGGTGTTATGCACGCTGAGCTTTGCCAGGTGCATGATATCATGTATTAACCATTATAGTAGCAGAATAGTTTCCCTGCCCTGAACAACCCCTATTCTCCATCTTTTCACACTTCCCTCACTCCCACCTCTACCCCAACCCTTGGCAACCACTGATCCTTTTACTGTTTTTACAATAGCTTTGCCTTTTCCAGAACGTCATACAGTTGAAATCATACAGTATGTAGCCTTTTTACACTGGTGTCTTTCACTTAGCAACGTGCATTTAAGTTTCCTCCTTGTCTTTTTGTGGCTTGATAGCTCTGCTGGGCTATTTAAAAATATGTTAAATTATTTTATCTACACAATAAACCTGTGAAGTAGCTATTAAAATCCCCATTTAACAGAATTTCAAAGTGCCTGCTCTTAAGCACTATAATATTCTTGGACTAATCCACTATTTATCTCTAGGAATTGTTTTCCCTTTCAGGAAATAAGCAAGAGTGCCCCAGGAAAGTTCTGAGAAGACTATTGTCAAGATCTCTGGTTGAATTCATTGGATCGAATTAAACTGAGATAAGAAGTGATCTTAAAAGTTACCCATGCTGGGGTGCCTGGATAGATGGCTCAGACATTTGAGCATCCGACTTCGGCTCAGGTCATGTTCTCACAGTTTGTGGGTTTGAGCCCCATGTTGGGCTCTATGCTGACAGCTCAGAGCCTGGAGCCTGCTTCAGATTCTGGGTCTCTCTCTCTCTCTGCCCCTCCCCTACTCACATTCTGTCTCTCTCTCTCTCTCAAAAATAAATAAGCATTAAAAAAAAAAAGTTACCCATACCTCTTCAATTGTATGTTCATTTGGCTTAAATGATAGAATTGTCATGTCTCAAAGATACCAATTAAATTAAACCTTGCAAATAGTAATTAAGCCTCTATTAATTTATTGTTACTTCTTTGTAAGATTCATATACCAGGATGCTCAGATTCTGGACAGCATCACTGCATACTTCTGTGATGTTAGCATTTCTTTCTTGCATTGCACCTTCCTTATTACATAACCTTCCTCTTCTGACCACTATACCCTCATTCTCAACATAACACTTTCTCTTTTATTTCAAGGAACCCTAGTGTTTCAACACTCATAACAATTATTAGGCAGATTCTTTCTGATTAGTCATCATTATTTACCCACTATAAATATCATGGTGAAATGAATTCAGCGAAGCCCCACAAAAACAAAAACAAAAAACAAGAAACACATTTACACCATCAAGATGCAATATACATTTACTGAGCATTTACTATGGTGTTCTATTATACACACTAGGGATACAACAATGAACAAGACTGAAAAGGTCCCTGTCCTCCTGGAACTTGTATTTTAGACTTCCTTGCTTCTTTAAACTTCTACCAGGTGTATCATACCCATTTTCAACTTTGAATCACAACTATCATCTGTTTTCTGTCTTTTGTTCTCAAGATTCAGGGCTTTGTGGGAGAAAGTCAGGAGCCATGTTTTGTCTGTGAGGGTTTGTGTTAACCTCAGCTGGGTGACTACTGTGGCTCAGTGATACTTCTCTTCATCCTACATGTACTGGGGTGATTTCTGGGTGTGATATATTCCAGCAGATTCCTCACCTCTGTTCTTCAAATTATCTTCACTAACCTCAATGCTTCAATTGCCCTTCTCTACAAACCCTTGGCAAACAGTGATCTGGACTCAGGAACCTGGACTAATCCCTTCTGTGAAGTGAGGTGCTTGGACTAGATGATGTCCAAGGTTTAATCCTACTCTATATAATACTATGGTTCCATACCTGCTCTCCAATCCAGCAAAGATGGATATATCAAACATGATATGTCCATGATTCCTCCTTTCTGGTCTAAATGATACCTAGTCTTCTAATTTAGAAAGCATTAACCTTCCTTTCAAGCACATCATCCCATGACATCCTCGATAAAAATATTGTATTGCTTCTCAAACATGTCATTGAATTTTCCACTTCTGCACTTTTAATTCATACATCACATCCATCTGGAATGAGTTCCTCTATCCTTTTCATTGTCCATATTCTATTCAGTCATGAATTCTGGAGTCTTCAGTTCAGACTGGGTCCTTCAGTCATGAAGTCTGACTCTATTGAGTCAGACCCAAATTTCACTTCTTCATGATGGTTTTCTTGAGGACTCTAGCTTGGAAGTGATATCTCCCTCCTTGAACACCTATCATTGATTTTGGGAATTAATGTACTGCCTTGCCACAGCTCAATTGTTCTAACTAGTATTTAAATTTTTTTAGTGTTTATTTATTTTTGAGAGAGAGAGAGTGGGGAAGGGACATGGAGTGGGGGGAGGGTGCAGAGGATCTGAAGTAGGCTCTGCACTGTCAGCAGGCAGCCCAACCTGAGGCTTGAACTCACGAACCACGAGATCATGATCTGAGCTGAAGTCGGACGCTAAACCGACTGAACCAACCAGGTGCCCCTGTTCTACTATTTAAATATTTTATTGATATTTTATTTTCTATATATTTTCATTCTTAAGGCCAATAATGAAAAGATAACCACTGTACAAAAAAGTCTCTTTCCTATTGGGCATGGTAGGCACTCAGGAACTGTAGCTGATTTGAACCATTGGATTTTTATTCTAGATTTTACCATTCTGAGTATGTAAAATGTAACTCAAGCTGATTCATCTCTGTATTTTATTGACTGATCAGTGTTTACAAAGTGAATTAAAGACTTTTGTAATAGACTATATATGAATCTCAAAAGTTATATAAACCCACATTTGCAGTAGTTACACAGTAAATCTGGCAGTGTTTTCTTTCTGACTGTAGAAAATGAACTTTTGTCCTTTTTAAAAAAGTTCAATTTATCAACCTGCTTTGCTCTTTTCTGAACAGAATGGTTCATTTGGGACTCAAAAACCAAATAAACACATGGATTGTAACATACAGTTTGGACTTAACTTTAGCTCAACCTTCACCATCTTGTTCCAAAAATCTGTGCTACTTAAAAAAAAACAAAAAACAAAAAAAACACATGCAATCACCAAGGCACATTTGTCAAGATCAGCAATACAGAAATAAGAATGAATGGGATCAACCTGAGGAGCTCTGCCCTCTCAAGCTGTTTCTTTTCTCTGATCAGTGGAATCCAGAACACGAAGCTGTACTATGAGCAGGCTAACAGGTTATGACCTGTTTTTTCTCTTCATTCCTGCTCCATCTTTTATCATTACGTTCCCTCTATTTGTATTTCTTCATTTGCAAAACCCTGACAGGCTTCACATAACTAAAATCAATGTCTTTGGTGAAAGAGAGTGGCCTCTTTTCACCTTAGCAGGAATGGGCAGCTTGGGCATTTCAGACTGACCAAGTGCTGGTGTTTATATACACTGACTCTAACGCTTGGGAAGACAACACATTTAGGGATTCTAGGTTGCATCTTAAAGTGTTATCACAAACACTGCCACTTTATTTGGAGCACTTCAGATTGTTCAAACCCTGTGGCAATCATTGTTTGATTCTTAGGTAAGAAAACTAGGTTCATCTCCATATAAAGAAAGAAGACTGAGATGTATAGAACTTCGGCACTAGCTCCTGAATAGCAGCCAATCGGTGGAGAACCAGCACTGGTGTTTAGAATAATCTCTACACCATTCTGAGAAGTCTGAGAAAAGTGAGAAGAGAAAATCTGAAACCCAATTACTTCTGTGCCCTTTTATCTTACTTAGGGTTTAAAATACTTTTCCTTGGCAAACTCAAGGAGAATTACACTGAAAGACACAGGCTAATACCAAATCAGAACAGGTATGTGGCCACTTCTGCTCTTGGTCCCTAGAGAGAAGTAAAAGGCATAGGTGTGAATGCTATGGCAAAGATGGAAATTCTCCACCAAACTGTGTCTGTGTGAGAACAAAAATTGCGTAGCTTTGCTGCAAGGAATGTATAAATGTGATAACCTAAGCTAATTCTGATGTATAAGGGTGGGGTCCTTGCCCCAACAGAACTCTCCAGCAAGAGGTAGGGCTGCTGAGAAAGCGTGAACCCCTATTACTGAAAACAGTCCGGTAGAGGTGAAATGGCCATCTATTTAGGGCTGTAGGAAAAGATAGTCTTTAAGATTCTAAAGCTATGCTGTCCAATACAGTAGCCACTAGTCACATGAGGCAATTTAAATGTAAATTAATTAAAATTAAATAAAATTCAGGGGCACCGGGGTGGCTCAGTTGGTTAAGAGTCTGGCTCTTGGGGCACCTGGGTGGCTCAGTGGGTTAAGCGTCCGACTTCGGCTCAGGTCATGATCTCGCGGTTCGTGAGTTCGAGCCCCGCGTCGGGCTCTGTGCTGCCAGCTCAGAACCTGGAGCCTGTTTCGGATTCTGTGTCTCCCTCTCTCTCTCTGACCCTTCCCCGTTCATGCTCTGTTTCTCTCTGTCTCAAAAACAAATAAACGCTAAAAAAAAAAATTAAGAAAAAAAAAAAAGAGTCTGGCTCTTAACTTAGGCTCAGGTCACGATCTCACAGGTTCATGCCTGGAGCCTGCTTGGGATTCTCTCTCCCTCTCTCTCTGCCCCTCCCCCCCTGAATAAATAAATAAACTTAAAAAAATAAATAAAATAAACATAAGAATTTCTGTGATTGTTAAAAAAATTAAAGAAAATTAGGAATTCCATTTCTCAGTTCCACCAGCCCTGTTTCCAGTGTTCTGTGGCTGCATGTGTCCAGTGGCTACCATATAAGACAATGCAGAGAGCATCTTCACCACCACAGAAAGTTCTATTGGAGAGCCCCACTTACAGTGTGTCAGACACGATCTCAGACTTGAGAGATCTTATAATTTCATAGATAAGATGGAATGGTATGCGGGGTGTGGCACAGGTCAGCTTTTGGAAGCCTGGATGTATTCTTTTAATCCTCTTAGAATACCCTCTCTGTTCTCCTGCAGGAGGCCTTTGGATCAGACAATCTCACTGTGACTAAGCACTTGCTATTGAGTAAGTTAAATGCTCAGCACAGGCAAAAGAAGCTGAGACACCGTCTGAAGACAGATCACACCTCAAATTGCATAACAAGGACCGTGAGTGGTTTATTTGGAACAGAAGATCAGAGCTCATGGGTCTTCGCCAATGGTAAACATGGTACAGAGATCATCATATTTTACACAACAGTAGTTTTACTTATGCATGACCCTTTGGACTTTCTGGTCTACTCAGCTATAAAAACATTGGCAACCCACGAGTCTGCTCTTTGTGATTGGTTTTCCAACTAACATTTCCAATTTAGTGATCAAAACCCAGATCCAGAGCCTTAGCCAGCTATCTTTGTTGATACAAGGTATCAGCAAGGTGAGAGAGTTTAGATGGCAGGATATAAATCCAGTTACACTGCTGGAGACAATTCAAAGGTATGTGCTTTGCCAGTGGTAATAGTCTTGTGCATGAAGGACACGCTAGTATTAATGGAGACTAATTATTCCCTAGTGAATTTTTCAACTTTTATTCATCATGATCCTCAAATGCATTTATTGTGTTCTAGAATTATGTAGCAAGTTAGAGGCTATCTTCTAAGAGTTTATAGTCTAAGATGAAAAGCTTTGAAACCAAACCAAGGGACATTATCCATTATACCCCTCGGACACTATAGATGCACAACTTAAACATAGAAATCTACACAGAAGTTAAATAATAAATCGAAAAGGGCTTAGACTGCTTCCTCTTTCCTCTCATCATTTAGATGGCACTTCACCCTAGTTGTTAGTTTGGAGATTTCTGGACTTTTCTTTTTTTTTTTTTTAAACGTTTTATTTATTTTTGAGACAGGGAGAGACAGAGCATGAACAGGGGAGGGTCAGAGAGAGGGAGACACAGAATCCGAAACAGGCTCCAGGCTCTAAGCTGTCAGCACAGAGCCTGACGCGGGGCCCGAACCCACGGACCGCGAGATCATGACCTGAGCCGAAGTCGGCCGCCCAACCAACTGAGCCACCCAGGCGCCCCTGGACTTTTCTTCAAGTAAGAAATGACTCACAGTATAGGCTTAAGACTAGCATAAGAAATAGGGTCTCTGAACCGCTAATGTGTTTGTATGGACACCCATATTATATTTCTATTGGAGCATTTAGTCTGTAGCTTGCATTTTAATTGCTAAGTACATATCTGTCCTTCCAGAAGACTGTAACCTCCTTGAGGTTATTACTCATTTTTGTGATCCTCCAAAGTAGTATTTGAGGGGTCCCTCAAACAGTCCCTTAACTATTTTTTTTTATAGTCCGCAAGGCTGACTACTTGTTGAATTGGAATGGCTTCTAGGGCATTTCTTTCATTAGACTTAGTTGGCAAACAGAGGAACTTGGCTAAGACATTATCAGAAGGCCATGTCTCCAGCTGAGCTTTTAGTACTACCTTGAGGGTGGCAGTGGTTCACTGTGGAGCTCTATTTTATATTGTGATTTGTAGCTACGGTTGTTTTCCTCTAGTGGAAAAGAACCTTGTCTTAGAAGATGGGTATTAGGCATTTGTAACTGAGGGAATAGTTCTGGGATGTTCAAAGAGAAGGAGGGACAAAGAAGACATATGATGAATAAGAAAAGAAGAGAATCAGGGTTGGGCTGAAACACTCCAAATTGCCAAGGCCTTTGGAGGTTCCGTGCCACTCCTCCATCATAATTAGAAAATACTGACATTCAGAGCTGATTTAAATGCTTCCATCAGTCTAAAAAAAAGTGTTGCCTGGTTTTGCTCTCTAACCATGCTCAGTAATTAGAAACATAAGGCACTGTACTGGATGCTTGCTTGAGAACCCACCCCTCCCAAGCCTGGTGTCATTACCCATTGGCTATCGGACTTTTATCTTTTCTCACCATCTCTCAGGAGCCTCAGCCCAGGTCACAGGAAGAGCGTGCGGTTGCCACAGGCATTCCTGAGAAAACCTGGAGACCTCCGGCGCCACCTCAAACTCTAAAGCACACGAAGAAACTCATTTTGCCAGCCTACTTCCTAGCTGGAGCTCTATAAATCTATACTGCATTGGGAAGGCAGTAGTTCAGGTATGGGAAGACAGGTTTTCAAACCAAAAGAGTCATAGGGAGGATCTTTGTGACAACCAGCTTGAAAGGACATCCTCGTTTGTTTCTGAGAACAAGAAAGCTGCTCTGACAGCTGATCCTACAGTTCCTCGAGCTCTTGCTCAAAAACCTGTATTTTGCAGAATGTAGGAGCAGAACACCATCTAAGAAGCAAAAGCAGCAGCAGCAGCTTTTTACCTTGGACAAAATCCACAAGGAAAACAGAAAAATGCTTGTAATCAAGGACTTCAACTCAACAGGCACCTAGCTTGTCAAATGAAAACATGTGGCGGCCACCTGCTAAGCATCTTAAAGAAAAAAAGATACCTTCTTGTTTTTCTACCTGATCTAGTCTCTTTGGAGCATATTTGCATTTCCCGGTTTTTCACACTCAAACAGTGCTGTCCACACTCTGTATAAAGATGACTAAGCAATTTTGTATTAAGTAACCAAAGCAAGTCCTGCCAATTTTAGAATAAATAAGTTTCTGCCGTCTAATATAAACAGTTCCAAGAACTGCATGCAGCCTACCAAAAGTATATATTACAAGTAGTCAACACTGTGGCCAGCTGGCAGGCAGATCAACCTATTAAAGTAGAATTGTTCAGAATTCAGAGTATTATTTTTCTTTTCTCCCATTATTTTTTCTGCATCCAACTTTGTTTCTTTGGGATTGTTTTCAAGTATACAAAGCAAGAAACTGTTGCGGAATTGCACCTCCTGTAAACGAATGAGCTTTTCTCTTGAGATCCTTTGGAGCACACAAATCATTCCCATTTCAACCCCTGTCTACACAGGCAGCCAAAGCAAAATGGAGCAAGTGAATCTATTTTGTTCCCACTCAAGCTGAAGTGTTCATTTTGCTTGACCATAAGAAAGGTCTACAGTGACCACTAGACAAATGAATGCGCACATTAAATCCTATGCCCACTGGGCCCTGAAAATATCTTTCTGACCACTGATCCTTGTACTGCCTTTGCCAGGTAGCTTGGTGGGCCACAATTTATTGCTAATAAAACTAAAGTCATGGATTCAATACCACCAGGAATGAGTTAACTGTTTAAGATAAAAAAAACCCTTAAACTATTGCCATGTGCTATGACATTAATCTTGGCCAGCTATAATGGCAGATGTGGCTTGACAAGTTTAAGTTGAGAAAATAGAGACGGTTAGACTAAACCCACTTCACCATGACCCTCAATAGAGTGTAGGGTCAAATGAGTGTGAGTGTAGCATCATACAAAAAGGTCTCTGAATATTCAATTGCATTATAAGCCCTGTTGTCTTCTTCACTGTGAATAAATTCACACATCATCAAGAGGGGTTAAGGCTCCACAATCATCATTACAATGAAAACTTCAGTAAAAACGTTCAACAAATATTGTGAAGTAATATTCACATACTAACCACTTTGCTTGGTATGGCATGTAAGCTGTCAATGCAACTATTCTGCCCTCTCTGGGCTTATAATCTGAGAGTGGAGACAGGCAATAAACAAAGAAAATACAAATTGGGATAAAGGTTAGAAAGGTTCCAAGAGAGAACTACAGAAGTGACCTAATGCTTTTCTTCGGGCTAGAATAGAATATAGGCAGTAACAGCTTTTTCAAACAGGAATGATATTAATACACATAGAGACATGCATTCATAAAGAGAACATGAGTTTATAAGACCAGAGTTTATATTCATTAAACAAATACATATATATAGACATCTGTTTTGTTCCAGACACTCACTCTTCCAGTTGCTGATAAATCAAACTTTTCTCTACTTGTCTCTCTTAAAGAAGTGGGTGAGGAGTAAAGTAGGTAGTCAGGTTTGAGGGATGGTGAATTATTCTTACCCCTTCTTTCACACCTCAGGTCCTGTGTAAGTAATAGAAAACTAAGGACATATCGGCTGCTGTCTACCACAATTTATACAGACAAACAGAATCCACTTAAGATATTAACTTCACATGGCTAAAGTAGGAGGCAAGAATGAGGGCATCTTTCTGGAAACCATCCAGCTCAGTGAACTTCTGACAAGAAAAGCATGTTTCCCACCCACTATTAAGCCAAAATTTGTTGACTGAAATGAAGCTGGTCCACTTTGTTTTTTCAAACTTTGGTTCATGATTCCAAGAAACGAACAGTCCATAATAAATTTACCCCAGTGGCAGAACATCTCACAACCAGCTTTTCCCCTTTGAATACCCCCAAACAGACCTTTTATTTGTTGACATACAGCCCCTGGACATTCATGAAAACAGGATGTTCTATTGCTGCTTTTTAAGTTAAATGGATTTAAGTCAGGGTCTCAGCCGAATTTCAAAAACAGATGTTACACAGCAGAAAGGCTGAACTGACCCCAGCAATGAGAGGCTATTTCACTTGAACTTGGAATATTCTTTGTTAGGAGAAGCAATCAAAGATGCCTTCAATTGGAAACAGGAGCAACCCAAGGTGTACTACTGTCTCCAATCAGTGATGGCCTGTGGGTCTAGGAAGCTGTTGGGCCTGTAGGACTACTGGTTTGGGGAATAAGCAGCTGAGGGCTAATGACGGGGAGGCGTAAATGCCTTGGTTTTGGAGGGGGTTAGTGAGGAACAATGATCTTCCTCCCACACGACACCATCCTGAGTCTCTGTACCTTTCAGGGGCCCTGCATGAAGTGGCTTCACTGAATCCATCAAATGATTGCTCACATGTAAACACAACTCACAGCTGGGCCACAGGCCTCAGTTCTGCAAAAATGTAGCCCTTGTTTCTGCCTCTGGGCCTTTGTCTCTGCTTCCTCTCTCTCATTACCTGTAGTGCCTTCCACTTCTACAAATCCATGTATTTTTCTAGAGTCTAGCTCAGTCCTATCTTTATTCCAGAAACATCTTTGCGTTCAACTTTTGCAATATTGTTGGTACTGTTCTTTTTGGTGATCAATCTTTTATGGCTTTGTTGTTCAGATTTCTTATAACTCTCTTTCTCTTGAGCAAGTCTAAAGCTGCTCAATGTTGTGTCTACATCTCCTTTGAAATCTGCTCACAGTTCTGGGTAGCTTGCTATGCCTTTGTAGATGCAAGGGAGTATTTGCTGAATGAAGTTTATTGAAAGACTTCTGGCCTGAAAATCCAAGCTCCAAATAATGCCACAGGCTACGGCCATAAGTGATGTTTGCCTAATGTTCCTGTTTTATAGAACTGTACTTTCTGGCTTCCTTGTGGTCAGATGAGGCTAAGTGACTAGTTTTGGCCATTGAGCTGTAAGCACAAGTGTCATGTCACTTCTAAGGTAGACCATTCAATTTTTGATGTGAGACCCTTTAGGGACCTCTTTTTCTCTCTACCATAGTAACCAACAATGTTTCTAGAGAGTAGCTTGCCAGCTGGGGGACCCAAGTAAGGATGACAAAATGGTGGACTGGAAACCTCTGCCTATCCAGGGTTAGACAGAAAGCATGAGTATCAAACCCTTGTTTAAGTCGTGGAGATTCTGAGTCCTGACCCCAGCATACCCTAGCTTGTCATGACTGCTGTAGCCTTGGTCAACACAGTCCATAATGAAAGTGATCTTGTGACATTAGGTAGTACATATCTATGTTTCACGCAGGGGCTTACTCAACTTATATATCTTATTTTCCTTCTGTGACTTCTAATATAGCAATAGGGATAGGTAGGTTAATCAGAACCCTGTTTGCAAGTAGGGCCCCAAGGAGTAGAAGTGGCTCTTTGGCCCCATAAGCCATAAAACTGCCACTAACAGCAGGAGTCTTCACCTATGATGTGTTCACTCATTTATACCAGGGATGACAAACTCAAATGCTTTGAAGAACCAAAGAGGTGAATATTTGGGGGATGGTGGCCCATGGGAAAATGGAGAATGCATACATTAAGAGCATTCAAAATCAAGTTAAAAACAAAATCCATGCTGGGCAAGGGAAGCACATTTGCAGGTCTATATGGGTTTCAGTTTGGCACTTTGTGACCCCTGATTTATAGAGTCATTCATTAGGGTCAAGAGTGAACCCACACAAAATTACAGTCCACATGGAGAAGTTTATTTACTTAGCCCGTGGTTATATAGGATGTACTATGTACCAAGCACAGTTCTCAGAACTTTATAAATATCAATTTAAATCTTTCTAACAATCCATATTGTCTCCATTTTATAGATAAAAAGATAGGCCCAGAGAAGCTGAGTCATGTGTCCAAGGTCACAGAGCTAGTAAATGGTAGAGCTAGCCTGGCCCCAGAGTCTGTGCTTCTAATCACAAAACAATGCTCCATCTCAAAAGACCTGTAAATGGATAATACAAGGTAGACCGTGGCAACAACCTTGAAGATGAATGATCACGTGATTGACTGCACAAATGCCCCTCAGTAGGAGAGGTTTCCTGTCCAGAGGATTTGGCCTGCTCCACGTTAGGCAGGCTCACATTTGATGTTTATTAATGAAGTAAAAATGAATCTCCTGTTTATGTTCATTTGTGTTTTGGCAAACTGATTTATTACTTCATTTAAGTGGGGTTTGCTTCAGGAAATAAGTTGAATTCATTCTAAAGTCTTAAAAACTAAAACATAGTACTTCACACTTTGACTATTTCTTTGCTTTTTAAAATTTAATTAGACATGAAGGTCAGTCATCTAACTTTATCAGTTTGCATCGGTCTCAGGGCAGAGCCAAGTTTGTGGGATCTGAAGATTATTTGGGAGGCCTTCTTTAGTACTGGGGCGCCTGGGAGGCTCAGTTGGTTAAGCATCTGACCCTGGATTTCAGTTCAGGTCATGATCTCGTGGTTCATAGGTTCGAGCCCCGTGTCGGGCTCTGCACTGACAGCATGGAGCCTGCTTGGGATTCTCTGCCTCCCTCTCTCTCTGCCTCCCTCTCTCTCTGCCTCTCTCTCTCTCTGCCTCTCTCTCTCTCTCTCTCTCTCTCAAAAAAAGAAATAAACATTTAAAAAAGGAAGAGAATATTAAATGTAAAAAGTTCAGCAGGGGTCGTGGCAGAGACATGATCCCCGGGAGGGGCCCTGCCACTTCAGCTCCACTGGCTTCATGGCAAATCCACTTTGGGTTTCTCACCTCGGGTTCTTCTGAGCATTCCATCAAAATGTCACAGCACCTTAAGTTTATTCTTAATTTTCAATTGCTTTGAAACTACAATTATGTCCCCCTTAAAAAAAATGCTTCCTGAAAACCAGAATTTAAGAAACAAAGAATACCAGGAGCAGTTATACAATTATTCTTCGAAGCAGTTTGCAATAAAGTAGAATTACAGATATAGCCAGCACGTTGCTATGTTTTGCCTATAAACTGCATAATTAAGTATGATGGGTGGATGAGAGGGCAGAGAAATTTAAAATGTTATGACTCTTTGCCAAGATGAGGCCAACGAAAAACAGATAAAAGTATTGGAAACCCTAATGTACGTCAATGAACGTATTATTGGACTCACCAAATTGTCTATTGCATTGAATAAAAAAAAAATAGTCCAATTTATAGGAGAGAATGAAGGAATGCTAGAATTGCTAATGTAGCCCTATTCTAGCACCTGAGATGGAGAGTGTTCAATTCAATATACTATGGAAACAGTAAATTCATGAGTGACTGAAGATGTATGTTCGAGGAACGAGAAAAAGGACAGATGGTGCTAATGGTCATCACAAGCTCCCTCCCCCCCAACCTTAAACCTCAACTTGCAACTGCATCTTTTATTTCTAAACCATTAGCCAGCATTCTGAGGGAGGTAATTAGATTGTCTCATTATAACAAATGTCTTTATGTTTATAAATTGTCTAAGTCTAGAGGGAATCAGATTCACAATTATAGGCATATCTACTTATGGGAGGAATTCTTAAGAACTTGGAGAAAATGCTTTTAGAAGAACTCCTTCCTTCAGTCCCACCCTACATTTGTAATCACTCCCTCTGGGTATGATAAACACACTTTCCCCAGACACAGGATGCCTCATTCCATGATATATCCTATTCGGTCATTAAATAACAGGACTCAATATTAATGTTGGCCTTCTCCATCCCTTTAAAACAAAGTGTTTTCAGCCAAAGATATTAAACTAGTCAACCGCTCTTTTCTCCTGTCAGAGAAACAGCCAGCATCCTGAAATCACAGCTCATTTGTACCACATTGGCGTGAATATTCAGACTCCATTTGTCTCCAGCTCTTAAAAGCTGGTGTTAGAGTGAATGACAGACATTTTGTTTTGAATTAGCAGAAAGGAGGAGGAAAAAAGGCCCAAGTAATAATTTTGGCCTAAAATATCTGTTTCAGGGAATGCAGCTCTGCCCTTTCCTTAGTGAAAGTCGATTTTAAAACAGTCTCGATTTAATTTTGCATTAAATTGGACCTGGGATACAGAGAATGGTAGGAAGGAAACTTGTTTCAGATTTCCCCCCCTCAGACCGCATGCTTGTTCTACTTAAATCCTATTGGAGTATGGCTGCACAGAGTGCAAGACGTTCACTACTTCGTGTTGTTAAACATCCCAAAGTAGAGTTCAGAAGCAGCTGAATCTGTGTCCTTGGACTGTAGAAATCCAATCATTCTTGGAGCCTCAGGTAAGCCTCAGGACTTTTGATTATTTCTGTTGAAAACTATTAAATAGCACAATCATTCTTTATCTCTTTATTCATGACTATTAGACAAGAGTCTGGAGAGGAGTTCTAGAAGAACCTTTCTTCTAGAAAGTACTCCTGGCACCACTATTTTTCTCCCTTGCCCTCTGTGGCCCTTATCTTGGCTTGTCCACCCTGGCCCAAGCTCCTGTGTCAATAGCTGTGCTAGGCAGGAATATGTGTTTCCACAGAGGCACCTCTTAAAGCCGGGTGCAATTCTCTGACCAGGAAAACTCCATCATTTGGCCAAAGTTACAAAATCCGCATATGGTGATGCTGGAGTGTCCGCTTACCCTTCCTAACATGAAGGTTTCCAGAACGTTGATGAGACTATGGGAATCTGTCTTCCTCCTGTTCCCTCAATCCCTAACCAAACTTGGGCTCACTGCATATTTTCACCCTATACCATATGACAAGGACTTGAGTGTGGGCTCTTGAAGGCGAGACTCTTGAGGAAGGAGTGGATTCAAGACATTTTCACATATGAGGCTGGTTCTACAACCCCTACCAGAAATCTAGAGAGAGGATTCTTAGTGTAAGAAAGACTCCTTCAGATCCTGTGATAGCAAGTTTGGGCACACTTGAACTAAAAAAGAGACTGAGCACTTTATTAAAGGTGTCCAGGGAGACTTGTTCTGTAAAACTCAAGAAAAGAGGAAGAAAAAAACTTCTCTTTCCACTCCATCTGGAGCTTCAACTGACTCCAAAAATATTGGCCCACTGTGGTTATAAAATCTCCCATTTATGCTTTTCTTAAACAAGGGCAAAGACTTACAACTCAAAGCACTTCTTTTACATGCTCATAGGAAAATCATCTTTCTCTCCAAACCTTGTAGCTGACTGAAATTAATGAAACACAGTTGAGAGGCACCTATGCTGGCCACTGGCCACCATTCATTTGGAACACCCCATCTAGGCCATTCATGGATTGTAGAGCCATTTTCTCTTGACTACAAAATTTCTCCTTTCTTATCTTAGGTAAATAGCAATTTGAGTAAAAATCACTGGGGCAAGCCATAAGAGACTCTTGGATACTGAGAACAAACTGAGGGTTGATAGGGGTTGGGGAGAGGGGAAAGTGGGTGATGGGCATTGAGGAGGGCACTTGTTGGGGTAAGCGCTGGGTGTTGTATGCAAACCAATTTGACAATAAATTATATTATTAAAAAAATCACTGTCAGGTGTCACTGATACTTTAGGCAGCTGCATAAAAATTGGCATCTTTTCCGCTACTCAAAGAACACCAAGACAGAAGTGTGGAAGTGGGTAGATGAAGAAAGCTGGCATCTCACAGTTAACTAGAGAACATGGGTGGGGTTTGTAGAGAAGAAGGAGGAAGTTTCCAGAACTCAGATGGTCTCTTCCACTGTTACCAGACAATCCAAGGAAAGATCAAGGTTCTGCTAAAGAAAGAGAACTAAGAGAGAAGGAGAGAAAAAGAAAAAAAAATTGCAAAAAGAGAATCTAAAGGAAGAAAAGTAATACTTCAGAAAACAAAATAAATGGATAAATATTTTTCCTTCTTTTATTTGTCACAGAAAGCAGGAAAAACTAAGGAAACTAGTGCTGGGATAAACATGGCCTCATTAGAAATGACATTTCTGGTGGGACCCAGAGAGAAGATTGCTATGGCCGTCATGACCCATAGCCCCTCCATACTCTACCAGCTTCCATTCTGGCCTGGCTATGAAACCCTAAAATATTGCCAAAGCCTCCTGGAGGGCATAGGTAGAGTGGGGAAACCAGTAGGGATCAACATACTAAAGAAGGAGTTCAGTGCAAAGGATGTACATTCCCCTCTACTGAGCCCTTTACTGACTGTCTAGACAAGATAATGTTCAATGGCACCAGTCTCTGAGAAAGATCTACCTTCTGTCTCTTTGGACATTGAGCAGTCTATTCCCAGGCTCCCCTACTGTCCAGTCTGATCAGCTCTGATTGGCTGATGAAGAAAATGGCTCCAAAGGAAGGTGTTGATGTATGAGGCCCCCTTGGCAGAAACTTAGGGAGTCAAACCTATGCTCATGGGTGCAGTTTATTAGATGGGACAAGCCCCACGGGAATGGTTTGGAGGCATATCCCCAAAGGAAAAGACAGAAGAAGAAATAAAATAGGGCCAAATAAATGAGAGAGAAAAAGAAAGACATACACATGAGTTAATATACCTGTTCTTTGGTTTTAAAATTTTTTTTTAACATTTATTTATTTTTGAGACAGAGAGAGACAGAGAATGAACAGGGGAGGGGCAGAGAGAGAGGGAGACACAGAATCTGAAACAGGCTCCAGGCTCTGAGCTGTCAGCACAGAGCCTGACGCGGGGCTCGAACTCACGGACCGTGAGATCGTGACCTGAGCCGAAGTCGGATGCTTAACCAACCAAGCCACCCAGGCGCCCCAGTATACCTGTTCTTACAAACCCTCATTAAGAGTAGCATGTAGATTTCTTTATCATGGGAGGATTCCTCTGTTATTTACCAGGAAAACCTTCTACACACCAATTTCTGGTGGCATTTTGGAAACACTGTTCCTCTCTCTCCACACAATCTCTCTGGATGACCTCATCCATGGCCATGGTTCTAATTCCTAAGTAAAGATTATGACTGAAAACATCTCTGTCTCCAGCTCTCACCTGAGCTTCAGGTGGACTATACCCCGATGTCCCTTAAGTCCTCACACTCAGTATATTCCCATCGAAGCTCATCGGCCTTCCCTCTTGTCTCCTGGAACAACGTTCTCATGGAAGAGTGATGGGATCTGGGGCAGGCTCATGCTATTTATTGTCTCCTACCTTTTTGAGGAGAGAGGTAATTATCCTGATGTCAGCTAATCATATTTTTCTTTCAGCCCCTCTCCTGTCTTGACTTATTTCTACCTGTTGTGGTAAAGGGCAGCAAATGTGGTAAAGGGCACCAGTAATCATCACTGGGAGATAGTCTTAAAGCAAATAAATTATAGGTTCAGAAGTTACATCTAATCATCTATTCACTCACTCATTCATTCATTCATTCAATATTATTAAATGTCTCTTATATACACAACTTCTCCTACTGCTGTGAGAGATGTAAAAGCCACACTCTTCAATTTCAAAAATTACACAATGCCATCGGACAATGAGAGCCACACAATAAAGGGCTCTAACACATCACAGAATAACCAGTGTTCTGAAAGTGATGTCAATGCAGAGGAAGTTCAGGAGAGAGGAATCTGAGGGAAGCGCATCTGCAACAAACTAAAAATCAGCATGCTAGAAACACATGATGATGGGCTGGTATGGATTGAATTGTGTTTCCCCAAATTTATATGGTCAAGTCCTAACCCCCAATCCTTCAGAACGTAACCGTATTTGAAGATCAAGTTTTTAAAGAGGTGATTAACTTCAGGTGAGGTGATTAGGTGGGCCCTAATCTGACAGGACTGGTGTCCCTGTCAGAGAAGGAGATGTTGGACACATGGAGAGAGACACCAAACACATGTGCACACTGCAGGCTGGCATGTGAAGACCCGGGGAGAAGACTGCTATCGGCAAGCCAAGTAGAGAGGCTTCAGAAGAAACCAAACCTGCGGACATCTCACCAGAACTGTGAGGAAATTTCTGTTGTTTAGGCCACCTGGTCTGTGATGGCTTGTTATGGCAACCCGAGCAAACTAATACAGGCTGCAACAGATAGAATCGGAAAACAATTGCCTGAGAACCACACTGAATTCCCAAAAAAGTTTCCCTCCTACTGGTGCCACCCTGGGCAAAACTGTGAACAAGTGAAGTTTCCCTTACTTTCTCCAGCCTCTACCTTCTGCAATCCCCTCTTTCCGCCCCCCAGTAACCCTTCTGCCTGTGGAACTTCTCCTCCCAGTTGAGGAGGGTTCATGGGAAGTGACTGGCACTTACTGCCCCTGAAATCACCAGTGTCTGTGCAAAGGTGAGCTTATTCACTGGGGAAGACTGACTCATGACCTCTCTGTCCCCTCAAGTCAACAGCATTCTTTGCAGGAAGTGAGGACTTCATTACTGATCTTAATGCTTAATTGCTTAAGATTGCTTAATTGCTTAATCAATTAATCAATCTTAAGATTGCTTAAGATACATATGCAGGAAAAAAATAAACCAAAAAATCAAATTATAATTTTTTTAACATTTATTTATTTTTGAGAGAGAGAGAGAGAGAGAGAGTGAGCAAGCACAAGCGGGGAGGGGCAGAGAGAGAGGAAGACACAGAATGGGAAGCAGACTCCAGGCTCTGAGCTGTCAGCATAGAGCCCGACGTGGGGCTCAATCTCACAAGCCTTGAGACCGTGAGACCATGACCTGAGCTGAAGTCAGCCACCCAACCAACTGAGCCACCCAGGTGTCCCGCAAAGAAATCAAATTATAAAGCAGAAAAACAATTCTTTCCAAATCTGACAGATGAATTGGTATATAAACCATGAGGACTATAGCAGAAAGACTGGCTTCTCACAATGCATCTTTAGGTGCCAGAATTTAGAAAATGAGGCACAGAGGCTAGGAGCAGAGCCTCCCCATCCCCCTCAATCACATAAATGCTACTCACAGGTAAACGATCAGATGTCTACTTCTGAGCCTTCCGGTTGATCACCAATCCCTGCAGAATTTGGTTGAAGGATCTCCAAATGTTTTAATGACACCTGGTATAAAAGCAGGATGAAGTGGAATGAATTTTAGTTAATGTAGACCACATATTTAAAATATCATTTCTTCCTCAGGTACTATTATGAGTTAGGACCTTAAAGGGGAAATAAAGTATAGACAGAAATGGGTACTGTGCACTTGTATGTTAAAGAATATGAATACAATTATTCCAGAGTCAACCCCTAACTTATTCTAGATAATGGGGTAGATAAGGTGGTATAATAAATACAAAACAGGGAATACTACAAATGCCAATAATCAGAGACAAAGGCTTTAGAACACAGTCAAGGACACCCCTTCTCCAAACCCAACCCTCAATCCTTCTAAGCTTCAGACTCTCAAGAACCTTTCTCCACAGTCTTCGGCTGGTGATGGTCAGGAACTTGACTAATCAGTAGAAGAAGAAGGTCTGGAGGATTACAGATAATTATAGAAATGTACTGGTAGATAATCTAGAGTTAACCCGCACTTGAAACACATTAGTAAATAGTAAACATTAGAAAGACCACAGAAATGACAACTGTGACAGTAAATCACCGTCACACCCCTAAGCCTGCCCCCAACATGATGCAACAAGGGCTTCTAATGAGTATGAAATGCAACTTTGGGCTTTTAATGTTTGCCTTTAATGGAGCGGAGTAATGGGTCTCAAGTGGACCTTAAGAATATAGCTTTGCCTTCCTCCAACCCCACCCTCTGCCACTTGGCATTGGAAGAAAACAGAAGCTCACAGAGGTTAAGGGATGGGCTTGGAATCTCACTGCTAGAAACTAGGCTTGGATTCCTAGATTCTCATTTCAGCTTTCACAAGTAAAAAACAAAACAAAAACCTGCTTAGTGTGTTACTTAAAGTTTGTGTCTATCTGAGGAAGGCTGTTTTGCAAACTAGGAGTCAGGGAACCTTGAGGGCTCACAAATTCATCAGTAAACCCAGGAGCCATCCCTTCCCCCCACCCCTTCTTCTTTCCTTCTTCTTCCTCTTCTTCCTCTCCCTCTTCCTCCTCTCCTTCTCCTTCTTTTTTTTAAATTCAAGTTAGTTAACATATAATGTAGTATTGGTTCCAGGAGTAGAAGTTAGTGATTTAATCCTTACATATAACACCCAGGGCTCACCCCAACAAGTGTCATCCTTCCTGCCCATCACCCATTTCCTTAACCTTGAGCAGCCACTCAGGCCATCTGTAGCTCCTCTCCCTCAACCTCTACCACCTCTTCCTAGGGGTCCCAGGTCCTGAGTGCAAACATCTACTTTGTATTGCCATACATTTAAAGTACCTTGCTCAGCATTCTGGGATGTGGGCCCTCATCTTAAGGAGACTAAAATCCAGTTAGAGGATAAAATCCAGTTGGGACTAAAATATATAATTACATTTCTGGGTTACAAAGCCAGAAAATGACAAGAGCTCCCAATCCCATTTAAATTCCTTTTCTTCTATTGTGGGTCCAAGTTTGGAGGTCTTTTCTATATATCTGAAGAGAAGGGGATGATAAAATGGTGAGGCATTTCCTAGCTGGAAAGATTGCCTAAGCCTGCTTCATAATCTGGTTCCTCACAGCTCCTGGTCCCCTCCCAGCATGCAGTAGGATATCAAGAAATGACTGTTGAATGAATGAATGGAATCCATGGGTGAGTTTCCTGAAACTATAGGCCAAATTTTGTGCATATTAACTTTCATTACCTTTTAAGGCAGTCTCCATTTTTCTTCCCCCCAGAATGAGAACCAGTTGCTAAATAATTAGCAGAGTCCTTGAGGATGGAATTTAGATGAGAATCAATTACAAAGAGTGCTCCTATAAGTAAATTTATACGCAAACGTGGCTGGAGAACCTCTATGTGCCAGGAACATATCGGGGATATGAAAAAGAACAAACAGCTGTGGTACTTGGCCTTATGGTACTTATCGTGTAGTGAATCCCTAGAAGAGGTTTCTCAGACTGATTGCACGTCAAAATTTTCAGGCATGGAGGCTTTTAAAATATATATGGGACACTCCAGAGAGGTGTCCAGGAATCCGCACCTTAAAAAAGCCTACACTTGGAATGTGACGTAGATTATAGTACCCTCCCCACAGAGGCCTCCCGTCCTTGACCCTCAGGCTTCAACAAAGACATCAGAGACTAGAAAAAGGCAAGAGTTACTTGCCAGGATTATAACTGAACACACTGAGAGGTATTTAAATTGGTAGAGAAAATAATTCACAGTATCTTCCCCAAACCCTCTTGCAGGGTCAGTATTTATTTGCCCAGTTTTCCTTTCTGCCCTTTCAATTCTGTCAGTATTTCTATTTGTTTAATTAATTAATTTTTAATTTAAATGTTAGTTAGTTAATATACAGCACAATATTCGTTTCAGAAGAAGAATGCAGTGATTCATCACTTACATGCTACACCCAGTGCTCATCACAAGTGCCCTCCTCAGTACCCATCACCCTTCTAGCCTATCCCCTACCCACATTCCTCCATCAACCCTCAGTTTGCTCTCTATCCTTAAGAGTCTCTTGGGGTTTGTTTTCCTTTCTTCTCTTTTTATTTTTGAATTTAGGAATGAATATAGGAAAAATAGAGGAAGAAAATGCTATCAGTGGGATTTTTTTTTTTTTTTTTTTGGTTTATAGTATCTGGGTCTATGTTCATGAACTATCTTGTTAATGAGACAAAGAGAAAAGAAAGGCTTTCAAGAGGAACCATAAAGAGAATGGCAAAGTGAATGAAAGTAGAGTCTGTCTTCAGATATACTTTGCTTTCTATTCTCCAATTTAGAATCCAAGGGCCGCAAAACTGATGAAGCTCTTACTCTCTATTTTAAGATCTTTTTCTACCTTCAGTTACTTTGCAACTTCAAATAGATTCCTGGGTGAACGAGTACTCACTGGATCCCTTTAAGCTTTTAATTCAGTGCCTAACACATGTATGCTGGCTGGCCTGGCTCAGAGGCAGTTGCCAAAATTCTCTGCAGGCAAATCTGATTCTAGACTGGACGGTAAAGAAGGAAAAGACCTGAGATGAAGGAAGAGGGGAAGGAAGAGAGAACAGGGTTGTGTTAAGCAAGTGAGCCTGTCTTCCTTCCACAACCCCTTTTCTAGTCAGTGGTGAACGGTCAGGTCCTATTTACTGCTCTTTTGATTGAACCGTCTGCTGAGGCATGTGGGGACATTAGGGTTTTATATGAACGCATGTGCTATAGGAGAATCAAGGTGTAACAAAAAGAAAGGAGAAATTTATCTCCTCTCGATCAGACTTGTAGTCCTCCAAGAGTAGTGATTTTCTTAAAAACTTCAAAAACTAACTAAAGCCATTCAGTAGCATGAGAAACAGAAACTAGCACCTTCCTAGGTTACACAAATGAAAAAGCATCGCCAGTACATAATTGCAAAAAGTGATTACAATTCTACCTTAAAATTCCTACCACAAGTATTCACAGAAAGATGCCATTTTCCAAAAGGATACCAAAAGGGAGGGTCTAAAATGTTAATTTATCATAACAGTAGTTATTGCAAAGGTTAAATTAGGGATCTTTTATAAAAAATGAATAATTTTATATAGCCATTAAGAACCAGGTTTTAATTAATTTAAAATTTTACCTTTAAAATGTGGTTGAATTAGTACCCCCTGATTTTAACATTAACATTAATATTAATATTTATATTTAAAAATCTCCCATGACTTTTATAATATGCTCTGCTTTCATTATGGACATACAAATACTATGTTTTTTTTTCCTCTTTTTGTTTTAAAGTTTATTTTGAGAGAGAGAGAACACATGTGTGCAAGCAGGGGAAGGGCAGAGAGAGAGAGAGAGAGAGAGAGAGAAAATCCCAAGCAGGGATTTTCTGCATTGTCAGGGCAGAGCCCGATGTGGGGATTGAACTCATGATCCGTGAGATCACGACCTGAACCGAAATCAAGAGTTGGACGCTTAACCGACTGAGTCACCCAGGCGCCTCATAAATACTACATATTAAGGACTCTTAGTGCCAGGCCTTGTGCCAAGCACATGGTACACATCTATCTCATCTGATTGCTATAGCACCCTAGTGAGGTATGTATTCTTATCTTAGGGTAAGCAGTGAGAAGTTCGTTTTATTTAGGTCATTTGCCTCCGTTCACTCAGCTAGTAAGAAGTGAAGCAAGTATTCAAACTCAAGGGCTGACCCAGCCTGATGGGTGTATTGGAAGGATACATGCCCACATTCACTTATTCACTGAGTGGGTACTCTGAGCCACACAGAGATGAACAAGGGCTGCTTTCACAGAGCTGGTGTTCTTGTGTAGTAGGAACAACACAGGTGTTTCTGATAATGAGTAAAGAAAACAGCATGTTGTGACAGAGGGCCACCAGAAGGTCACTGGAGGCCGGATAGTGAGAGATGGTCTCTCCAAAAAGAAGACATCTAGGCTGAAAATACATTTCTAGGAGGGAACAGCCCATGTGAAGATCTAGGGAAAGAGTGTTCCAGGAGGATCCCTTGAGAATCCCAGCATGAGATGGAGGCTTTTGTAAGTTCTGTGTGCTCTGTGATCATGAAACTCTTTCAAGTTATTTGCCCCCTATGGGACTCAGGCTTTATCTGTCTGTTGGCAGAGTATACAATGTTGAAAGATGTGCTGAATGAGGACTTACCAAAAATGATCCTCTAAGCGCTGCCTTTGTTGGAAATCATGACGGTGGCAGTGGTGCTGGTGATCTGTCCCTACCCAGAGAAGAGTGCCAGGGATGCACATGGTCCCCTTTGCATTCAGTGCCCAGAGTGACAGAGGTACCCTTGTACCCCCTTTCACTTGGTAAGCTTGAAGAGAGTTTCTTTCTGTGGGTTTATGTGAGCTCCTTTCAGTCTTGTGCATTGGAGGAGAAGGCCGAATATTTCTTAATAATAAAAGAATGAAAAGCTATGGGACATAATCCTTGGAATGGGAAAGGAATGGTAAGTAGCTATTTCAGTCTTAGTTGGCAGGAAGTCACATAATTTGTGGGGATGGAAATTAAAATAAAATATTTAAAAATAGATCTATGGGTTTTAGTCAGAATGAGCCAGTAACAATAAAACATCACTAATTGTCTCTTGTGAATTGTCTCTCTTTTTCATTTATAGTTGAATATGGGAGCTAGGAGTATTTTAGAAGGGAAGAGATATGTGATCTTAGGGAATTTAGTCACTTAAATAAATACTAATGAGTGAACTGACCTTGACCAAGTCATTTAACCACGTTAGGCCCCTCAATTCCTTCATCTGCAACATGAATTTTCGGGAATGGAGTTTTAAGTTCCCCCCAATTCAGATGGTTTGTATGTACTTCTATGATCTTCCAAGGGGAAAAAATGTCTTGTGTATGTCTCAGTATCTGTGAATGACATAGTTATGATTGTGAATAAAACAAGCTCAACTGAGCTCACTCTTTTCAGCATCAAACAGGCTGCTCCAAGAAGCGTATTGCTTTGCAGAGACCACAGACCCTCCTACCACTTCCCCAACATTTCTAGGAGATGAGTGTATTTTATAGCTCCAAGAGAAATAATAATATATTGTAAAATAATATCTATCATTTATTGAAGGTCTACTACGTGCAAGGTACTTGATATCTGTTATCTCATGTGATCTTCAAAAGTAAACTGTGAAACTGGCTGTTTTTATTATCCCCATTTGAAAGCAAGGAAACAGATCCAGAATCACTATCATGTAGTCAGTAAGTAGCAGAGTTGGAATTACAACCCAGATTTGGTGGACTCCAAAGCTCTTCCCATGACCAAAAACTTGGAGGAGTCATAGTCACCAACAATGACATTTCTTCTACTCTTTTGAGAAAAGCATCTGGGGATATCATCTCAGTAGGACCCGTGGAGAATTCATCCATGAAGAGGGGGCAGACTGAAGGTCCATGGAGTGATACAAACTCATCTCAGCCCTAATTACACTAAAGTGAACTTCCCAATCTATCAAACTACCAGAACATGGGTAACCCTCTCTGGAGGAAAGCAGTATCATCCAGGACTTCAACTGGATATGCATATGGAAAAAACGAAAACTAAGTCTTGACTTCTGTTTAACACCATATCCTCCACCCCAAAAAGTTCCAGGTTGAGTGTGGATCTCAATGTAAAAGCGGACACGTATAAGCTTTCAGAAAAAAAGTAGAAGATACATCATGTTCTTGAGACAGGTAAAGATTTTGTAAATCACTAACCATAAAGAAATAAAATTGATAAATTTCACATTGAAATTAAGAACCATAAAGAGAGTGAAAAAATTAGCATTAAATATATCTGACAAAGGACTTGTATCCAGAATATATAAAGAATTCCCATAAACCAAGAAGAAAAAGATAGATGACCCATTAGTAAAATGGGTAAAGACTTTGATAGGCACTTCACAAAAGAGGATACTAAAATGGCCAATAAGCATATGAAAAAGTGCTCAATCTTATTAATCGTTAGAAAGATTCCAATTAAAACCACACACCATTAGAATGGCTAAAACTTAAAAGACTGGCAATTCAAAGTGTTAATGAGCAACTGAACTCTCACGCACAGCTGTGGGAATGTAAACTGGCAGTCACTTAGGAAAATTATTTGACAGTTTCAGCTGCTGAAATGGAATATTTGTATATCCTGTGACCCAGATATCTTACTCCTAGGTATGTACACAACAAATATCCGTGCAAATATTCATCAGAAGACATGAATTAGAACAGAATGCTCATAGCAGCACTTTCATAATAGCTACAAACAGGAAATCACCTCAATGCCTACCAATAGTAAAGTGGATAAGTTGTGGCAGGCAAGCAGTGAAATACTGTGCAACAGTTAGAACGATCTAAGTATTGCTCAGGCAATGAATCTCAGAAACATAATGTTAAACAACAGAAGTGACACACACACACACACACACACACACACACAGAGAAAGATTCCATTCATATAAAATTAAAAAACCAACAAAACTAATACTTAGTGTTAGTAATCACAATAATGGTTACCCTGGGGCAGTGGGGGTAAGGGGAGGAGGCTGACTGTAAAAGGAAGCACAAGGGGGGGCTTCTGGGGTGCTAGTAATGTTCTGTTTCTTGATCTTGGAGGGGACTACACCATTATGTTCATTTTGTGAAAATTCATCATGCTGTACAATTATGATTTGTACACTTTTCTGTATGTTATACCTCAAATAAAGATTATTTTTACAACATGTGGAGAGAAAAAGATGAAGCCTCAGCCGGAAAAGACGACAACTAATGGGGATTTATGAGCTCAAAATATATAAAATCATGAAAGTTTGGTATTTCTGGCCATATATTATACCAGTAGGGAAATAAAATAATAAAAAGAAAGACAAACAATGAGAGAAAACAAGAAGGCAATACAAATCAATGTACTCTGCAGGGGGAAAACTGTATTTGGGAAGGCTGGGATCAATTTGGCCAGTTATTTCTAAATTAAAAGTCAACACTGGATTATTTACCAATGACTTAGTGAACTTTCCATAAGATATATTTTGGCTTACTATATCTTAGAAGGGAAAGTTTGAATGTTTTTGCAAGTGGCCCATACCAAAGCAATTCAAATACAGGGACTATTTATCATCTTAAGATGTGGTGAAACTTCATGTCCATTCAGCCCCTTGCTCACTAACCACACTGTTTCTTCTCTTCACTTTCAACTACCCACCTTCCCAAATCTATAGCCAATGGTGCACATGTGCATCAGGCTCTTGCACAAGGTTTCCTCTTTACTTGTTTAAATTGTATGTTTTCATTTAAGTTTTTGCCTGTGTATATTGCATATTTGTCCATAGTATGCTTGTATTTCAGTGTAAATTTTTATGTCTGTAGGAGAGTCTCTTGGTTTTAATGAGATACATTTTTCATGTTACTATGCAATTGTGCATATGGATGTATCTATATACTTGTATAAATTAGTGGATAAGAGAGACAAGATGCATTAGTAGGGTATCATGTTAGAAATTTATTTAGCCAAGCAGGTTAAATCAAGCAAGAAAACTAAGGAAATTACTCTTATAATTCAAGAAAAAGTCAATTATTCAATGAAAGTAAGAGTTCCCTTGGCATTCTGCAATGGGTTCACTGCATTGTTGACAAAACTTTAAACTATTCAGTTGGGTTGGACATTGGTTGTTCCCTTGAAAGCAGCATGGAATTGTGAGAGAAGACAGGCTGTGGGGTCATAACAGAGGTACGACCTTAAGGAAATTCTTTGTTGGATATCAGTTACTTACTTTAAAATAAAAATGATTAGAAATAATAAGTGTTGGCAAGGATGTAGAGAAAAAGGAATCCCTGCACACTGTTGGTGGGAATATAAATTGGTACCGCCACTATGGAAAACAGTATGGAGGTTCCTCAAAAAGTTAAAAATAGAAATACCATATAATCCAATAATTCCACTATTGGGTATTTACCCAAAGAAAACAAAAGCACTAATTTGAAAAGATATATGCACCCCTCTGCCCTATATTCATTACAGCACTGCTTAAGATAGCCAAGATATGAAAGCAATCTAAGTGTCCATCAATAGATGAGGAAATTTGGTGTGCAAACACACACACACACACACACACACACACACACACACACACACACACTGAAATATTATGCAGCCATAAAAAAGGATGAGATCATGCCATTTGAGACAAAATGGATGAATCTAGAGGGTATGATGCTAAGTGAAATAAGATAGACTGAGAAAGACAAATACCATATGCTTCTGCTCATAAGTGGAATCTAAAGAACAAACAAACAAATGAATAGACAAACAAAAAGCTGAATCAGACTTATAAATTCAGAGACAAACTGATGGTTGCCAGAGGGAAAGAGATGGGAGGTTGAGCAAAATGGGTGAAGGGGAAAGGGATATACAGGCTTCTAGTTATGGAATGAGTAACTCATGGGAATAAAAGGCACAGCATAAGGAATACAGTCAATGATCTTGTAGTAGGGATGTAATGAGACAGATGATAGCTACACTTGTGGTGAACATAGATAATGTATAAACTTTTAAAATCACTAAGTTGTACACCTGAAACTAATTTAACAGTGTGTGTCACCAATATGCAAAGAAAGGAAAGAAAAGGAGGGTTTTGCTAATGCCACAACGATGGACTGTCATTGTATACGGATGGGCTTCTTGGTGGCAAGGACACAGTCTTATGGCTAATTCTATCCCAATCATTTTGCATATTCCATGGCACATATCATATGCTCTGTAAAAGTTTCCTGGGTGGGTGAGTGAATAAATGAATGAACTAGCATATAATGAGCCTATTATTGAACTTAGAATGCTACAGGCCCCAAGTGAATTACCTCCTTTCTTCTCCTCCTTTGTTTATTTAGCCAGAACGAATCAAATAAACCCTCAGTTTATTTCTATATTATCAGGGGGCCAGGACTAACAAAGGTAGCAGGGAAATTTTGTTGAATTTCTCTTAAAATTTCAAGGAACACAAAGGATACAGCTTAGATATATGTTCTCAGAGGAGCCAATTTTGTACAACTATGAAGAAGAAAAAATATTTCTTAATGGAACGGAACAAGATTACAAAATAGTATGAAGGGAGGGCCTTGACGTCTTTAAACAGTGTCTGTTTGCTGCAGTCTTTCCTATTTTTTTTTTTTTGAACAATTAATGAATGAAGAATAATCCATGATGCTATTTGTACTGGCCAAAATCTTTCAATTGCTAATAAAAGAATGAGAGTGGATTTTTACAGGCAAGAGAATTCCTGATTGGAGAAGCAATAAGAATGTATCCATGGCAGGGTGAAGGTCAGATGTTTATTTTTAAGCTTTATGAATAATTCTCTACTTGTCTGAAGCAAATCGGAAAGAGAAAGTCATTTATGGCAGTATGAAGAAAGTTCTGGACTTCTCATGGGAAAGTAGCTGACGTCAGTGTTTGATAAGCTTCCTGTGGCCACAAACATATGAGACATTGACTCTTGAGAAAAATGTAAATCTTTCTCTTTACAGAATCATGGTGTGCCTGCAGCTGGAATTTGGTAGAACTATCATACATTAAGAGAGACCTGATGCAGATATTAAAAATTCCAAAGACTGTGGAGAGATAGTGGCTGGCAGGAGTGTTTCTGTTGTTGTCGCCATCACCATCAGCATCACCAACACCATCATCACTATTATCATTATCATTATCAACAAGCACTGATGTGTATTGTATTTGCAATGCACTATGTTAAATGTTTGGGCTCCAATGAATGGTAAGAAACAGTGCACCTAACTTTTATGGATATTTAATTTTCCAACAAAGGCAGCCTTCCTGGCCCTATTCTGTCCATGTGTCCATGTATAGCTCCTTTGCTTTTTAAATTGAGAATCTAATATTTATCAAGCACCATTTTATTTTACTTTAAAAATAGTAATGTTTTGGGGCGCCTGGGTGGCTCAGTCGGTTGGGCGGCCGACTTCGGCTCAGGTCATGATCTCGCGGTCCGTGAGTTTGAGCCCCGTGTCGGGCTCTGTGCTGACAGCTCAGAGCCTGGAGCCTGTTTCAGATTCTGTGTCTCCCTCTCTCTGACCCTCCCCCGTTCATGCTTTGTCTCTCTCTGTCTCAAAAATAAATAAACGTTAAAAAAATATTTAAAAATAGTAATGTTTTTAAGGTAGAGTATGCATACTGTACAATTCACCCATTTCGAGTGTACAATTTGTTTTTAGTGTATTCAGAGTTGAGCAACCAACACCAAGATCAATATAGAACATTTTCATCACCCAAAAAGAAACCCTATACCCTGTAGCCATCACCCTCCTCTCAGTCTCCCCTATCTCCCCAGGCCTAAGCACCTACTAATCTATACTGTGTCTCTAATAGAGCTCTCCATTCTGAACATTTCATATGAATGGAATCATATAATATGTGGTCTTTAGTGACTAAATTCTTTTACTTAGCACAATGTTTTCAAAGTTCATCCATATGGTGGCAGGTATTAGTACTTCATTAACTTTATGACCAAATAATATTCCACTGTATGGATATATCACATTTTGCTTATCAATTCATCCCTCGATGGACATTTGGGTTGTTTCCATCTTTTGGCTTTTATGAATAATGCTGCTATTAACACTTGTGTACAAGTTTTTGTGTGGACGTATTTTTTCATCTCTCTTGGATATATACACCTAGGAATGGCATTGCAGGGTCATATGGTAATTCTATTGTGTGAGGGACTGGAGGACATTTTTTCAAAGTAGCTGCACCATTTTTATCTTTTTACCAGCAGTGTATGAGGGCTCTGATTTTTCTACACCCTTGCCAGCAAGATGGACAGGCTGTGGAGAGCTGCTGTATGGCACAGTGCCTACAGCTAACAATACAGCATTGTGCATCTAAAAATGTGCTAAAGGGTACATCTCATGTTAAATGTTCTCACCACATTCACATATACACAAAAGGAAACTGTCTAGCTTCTTAAAAGAGAACTCACACCTAAAGAGAAACAACTACAAAGATTAGAATGCTCATGAATGAATCCCTTAATTCCAAGAGACTCTCAAGTTATTGACGGTCTCATCCATGAAGTTGGTCCTCAGCAATTAGGGATATTCACAAAGAAGCAGTACCCTAATTCAGTACTTTCTGGTTGAGACCACAGGCATTCCAAGTGATTGGATTATTCATTCAGTTCAGTCAACCCATTATACTTTATTGATTCAGTGAATTGAGTTTTGTTTTCCTATTGTAATAATATGTACTTGTTTAAAGTATTCTTAAAACTTTTTCTAGTGTTCATTTGATTGCTGCTTGAAATTTAAGTACCTAAGGACAGGGCTACATACTATATTTCTGTTTTGGCCAGTTGCTTACAATGAGCAAAAACAAAGCAAAATAACACCCAAAGTGGAATGATCCTGTTCCTCTTCTGCACTTTTAACCAGTCAGCACTGCCTATCACTCTCCTCCACCCCCGAGGTATGCGCTGAGACCTAATCCAGAGCCTTGAGCTCAGTCAATGTGAAGCACAAAACACTGACATAAGGAATCTGTGCAGCAGTAGAGCTCAGGCCTTATGCCGGAACCTAGAATCATCCAACTCATGTAACAAAAGGCGAAACCATCAGTGTGTGTGGCTCTGAAAAAAACCACTGGTTGGGGCACCTGGGTGTCTCAGTTAAGCGTACGACTCTTGATTTCAGCTCAGGTCATGATCTCAGGTTCCTGGGGTTGAGCCTCCCCTCTGACACTGTGCTGATAGCAAGGAGCCTGCTTGGGAGTCTCTCTCTCTGCCCCTCCCTGACTCTTCCGCACATCCTTTCTCCTTCTCTCTCTCAAAATAAATAAATAAACTTTAAAAAAATCATTGGTTGGTATCATTCCTCAGCTTTTAAGGAAAATCAGCCTCTGCATTATCCATCTGCGCATCCAGCTGAAAGAGTAGCCCGTGGAGGCTGCAATCCAGTGGACAAGATGCCAAGCCCTTTGCACTAGAAAACTGGTATAACATCACACTTACTGTTTATCATCACCCAGTTATCAGTCTGTTTTTGTCTTGGAAACTGTAGACATCGGCAAACGCAGCAAAAAAACAGTGCATGGGGGACCATTTTGTGCACAGGGCCCTGGGAAGGGGCAGTGGAATTCCTCTGATCAGTCTCCTTTTGACTTTTTCCCATAGACCTTGTTCCTGCACTGAAATGTCTGGAATGTTTGGTAGGGACGAAGTGGGTTGATCATAGGGCAATTACGCTTCTATCATCACTGAGATCAGCTGTTTGTGGACTAATTTCCAAGCAACTAGTGACATCACAAATGGGTTAAGAATACACATACACAGCACTTTTATAGTAAACAGAGCTTTCATATCACTTTTCTCAATGATTTTCATGGCAAATCCAGAGGTCAGTAAGACAAGTGCCATTTGCAACACTTTAAAAATGGGACTTAGGCCTAGAGAGTGTAAAAGGTTTACTTTACCTAAACCCTTTTAGATAGCGGTGGGTAGATCAAGATCCTCTAATCTGTTCTTTTTGCAAAAACTCCATTCTTCTTCTATTTGGCCACTAACAACAAAGTTCATTTTGCAGGAACTGGTTATTTTTCATTTTAGGACAAATCAATCATTACATTTGTTTTTAGAAATCATATCAACCCACTGTTTAATTCCCAACCAGTACCATGGGCTAAAATTTTTAAAATAACAATCTCAGGAATTGATTCTCTGTGGGCCTTTCAATTTGACCTGACTTGGCAGTAATCACCTAGTGGGGAGAATGTAAAAAGTGACAAACCCTACAAGCAACTGTCCTTACCTCACATTAATAGAATGTTGAAACAAGTCTATCCAGGCACGGTGGTACACCGCAGCAGATTTCCATACGGAGTCTCAATCACAGCATGACTACTGGTGACATGTGTCACCAGAAATTTGAGTTTTCACATGATTTACCTTTTAAAACATTAGGAAGTACTCAGGTTATCCCTATAAACTTGACTTCTCACTCCCACTTGAGTGGAAGAAAAAGGCTCACCTATGTGTGTTCCTATGAATCTCACTCCCTTGCATGTCATGTGGAGAAAATAATTTTTGTCATTTGCTCTTCTACTTTTCCCATTTCATGAGACAGTTAAGTCAGACCCAGTTTGGGATTCTCTTTCCAGTTACTAAATGGATGAAGAGAGGCAGGATCTCTGTCCTCACAGAGCTAACTCTTTAGGGGGTTAGTATTAACCCACTAATAAAACCCATAAATAAGTATTAAAGCATTTACATCGTATTCACTTCTTCCTTTGGACTGAGTTCTTTTTAAAAAAAAAATATTATTGTGGGGCGCCTGGGTGGCTCAGTCGGTTAAGCTTCCGGCTTTGGCTTAGGTCATGATCTCGTGGTTTGTGAGTTTGAGCCCCACGTCAGGCTCTACGCTGACAGCTCAGAGCCTGGAGCCTATTTCAGATTCTGTGTCTCCCTCTCTCTCTGCACCTTCCCTGCTCGTGCTCTTTCTCTCTCTCTCAAAAATAAATGAACATTAGAAATATTTTAAAAAATATTATTGTGGTAAGAACACTAAACATGAAATCTACCCTCCTCACGTCTCACTTTTGTATCCCTAGTGCTTAGCATAGTTCTGAGCACATATTAATTTCTCTATAAATATAAGTGAATAAGTGAATGAGGTTCCCAGATGTTCAAACCTTTTCATTTCTAAATCTTGATTCATTATTCAGTGTCCTTCTTCCCAGGACCAGACTGAAAGCCAATGCAAGGAGGATAATCTGAATGACACTAGTCTGATACTGACATTTTTACTGGCAATTAGATTAGCTGGTTGATGGACAATATCCCAGCTTCAATTTGGTATAACCACAAACTTAAACCCGAGCTGCTTTTAAAAAAGATGTGTGTTATTAGCCAAATGGAGAATAAAGATACAGATAGGTCAAATGAAACCCATTTCTACATTAATACAATATTTCAAATTAAATAGCCCATAATAAATTTATCTCCAAAGGATAGCACTGTTTAAATATAGTGATGGCTCTATTTATAAGCCAACAAAAATACCAACAGAAACCTCCCCAGTTTTAACATTAATAGTGGAGTTGATTGAATTAAATGAAAAAGATAAATTATTCAATAAAACCTTTTGGGCAATTGCCGGCAGATAACTGTTGGGCAGCTGTGTCTCCTTTGAAATAGCAATCCTGTCAATATTTGGGCACAAGCATAGCATGAATAGAGCTAAAATATGTAACTGTAAAACATGTCTTGCAGCCTCAAAAGGAAAAGTTCTAAAATATGCTTTCCAGAGACAACAAATCTTACAAGTTTGGAACACAAAAATGTGATTGTGACGAGTTATTGTGCCAGAATGAAAAACCAATGACTGCGAGTAACAGAATGAAGCCTACGGACAAATGCCATCCCATAACCTTGAACAGAACTACAAATACATTATATGGAATATACTAGAAGACTGAAAGAGGAAAATTTAGCCAGAATTTAAATGCTATCGAGACTGCAGAGATTGACTGTTTAGGGAGTGTTTTTTTCTTTTCTCTGTGCTCTTTCATTTCCTGATTTGGCTCAAAAGGAACAACTCAGAAATGAAAACCAAAACTGTCATCATATTTTTAGGATGTTTGAATCCAAAGGAGGGAAATCCAGGAGTGCTGGCACTTGGTCGTAAGCTCCCTGAGTGAGCAGGGATCTTGCATCTTTATACTGCTCTGTGCCCTCAGAGTAACGCACACAGTCCTCGACAATTACTTACTGACAGAATGAAATACTGATTGTTTTCAAGACTACTTTTGTTTCTATTTTGCTCTATTGTAAAATGCCCCAAATCATCAAATCTGTAAAATCAGACCCATCTCTGAATGCTTTCTAGATATACATCTTATTATGGAGAATATACAAGTGTACATTTCATCACAGAAAATTTAGAAACTACAGAGATATATGTAGAAAAACAATCATAAAGTCTCTTTCAATCGCTCCCACCTTGAAATTACTTTAAAGTTTCAATATATTTCCTTCTAGTTGTTTTTTTAGCAACACAAATGATTCTCTTTTAAAAGCAAATTTAATGTCATGGATTTAATTTTTTCACTTACACATGTTTTCCTACAACATTCCTATAACATGACTAATAACATCATAGTTTATACAAACATTCCCCTATCACTGGGCATGTAAAGTATTTCAAGTTTCAAATAATGCTGTGATGGACATTCTTGTACATAAATCTTTATCCCATGATATTGATTGCTATGTTGCAAATTGCTAAGTAATATAGAGGGCTTAGTGACTCTTGGGGGATGGGACTGATCATATTTTCTTTCTGGGAATTGTTGTTTCCAAATAACCAAATGGAAAAGTTGGAACAGTATTCACAATGCCACAAAAATATGTGGAGTTGAGAGACAGCAAATAACAACCAGAGAGTATCATCCATTCACTGTCAAGATTATAGAAGGATCCCCCCAAAAAGTTGTATTTAAAAACCTGATTTTTAAGATTGACCAAAGTGAGTCTTCAGAAATGAGGTACTTCAAAGGTGTAGCAAACTAAAACATTAAAATCAAGCACATTGTATGTAGACACACACAGTAGAAGGCAGTAGAGAAAAAAAGTCCTAGTAGTGGTAATCCATAGCATCACAGGACAGTCTCTGATGGACTGAAAAGGTCTGTTAAGGAAGTGCCAACAGTGGGTTTAACGGTTGGGGCACAAACACTCTAAAGATGGGGATTATATATCATACTTTTGTTTCCTCTCCACAACTTACAGAACATTCAAGCACTGCTACTTTTTCTTTCAGCAAAAAGAATGTAATTGAACATAATCCATCTTCCCTGAGCTTTTCCCATCTTAGTAAATGGCACCAGCCTTCACCTAGTTGCTTGAGCCCTGGCCCTGGGGGTCACTCCAGACACTTCTTCTTCTTTTTTTTTTTTTTTTTTAATTTTTTTTTTAACGTTTTTATTTATTTTTGAGACAGAGAGAGACAGAGCATGAATGGGGGAGGGGCAGAGAGAGAGGGAGACACAGAATCGGAAGCAGGCTCCAGGCTCTGAGCCATCAGCCCAGAGCACGACGCGGGGCTCGAACTCACGGACCGCGAGATCGTGACCTGAGCTGAAGTCGGACACTTAACCGACTGAGCCACCCAGGCGCCCCCAGACACTTCTTCTTTACCATCCATCCACATGACTCCCTGTGCCATAAATTACTAAATCCAGGTGATTCTCCCTTCAGAATATTTTCTTGAAATGGTCCATTTATCTTCATCATTGTTGCTACCACCTGAATCCAAGCCACCATATCTCATCTGGATCATTCCAGGAACCTCCTTATTCATTTCCCTGTTCAAATCTTCTGGCCTTCTGCAAATGAAGACATTTCAGAAAATACTGATCTGATCATGTCACTGCCCTGCTTAAAACACTTCTATAGCTTGGGTCACCTGGGTGGCTCATTCAGGTAAGCGTCTTACTTTGAATTTCAGCTCAGGTCATGATCTCATGGTTCATGAGATCGAGCCCCACATCAGGCTCTGTGCTGACAGTATGGACCCTGCTTGGGATGCTCTTTCTCTTCTCTCTCTGCTCCTCCCCTGCTTGTATGCATGTGCTCTCTCCCTCTCAAAATAAATAAATTAACTTAAAAAAAACCCACTTCTATAGCTTGATAGCACATTTAGAACATAGGTTCAATTATTTACCATGACATAGAAATGCCATCCCCAATTGAACAGAACTATAAATACATTACATGGAATATACTAGACGATTGAAGAAAATTTAGCCAGAGTTTAAGTGCTATCAAGATTGTAGAGACAGACTGTTTACAGATCACACTGTATGTGATTTGGCCCTGCCTGCCTCCCCAGCTTCTTCTTGAGCCACACTAACTTTTTAAAAATTTCTTGTGTGGCTCCAACTCTTGAAGGCCACCGAGTCTTGGGACATGCTGTTCTCTAACACTAAAATGACTTCCCCACCCCTAGCTCCCACACTAGCACATTTCTCATTTGGCCATTCTTAGTTTTCCCTAAACAGATAAACTCAAAGCTGGAAAAGTATTTGTAATACTCACGAAACACTGATTTTTGTGTTCTAGCTCAAGCATAGGATGAATGTTGAAGACTTCAAGTATCCTAAAGTATCATTTTTTGTCAAGGTATGCTAAATTAAAAATTGCTGTGTTGGATATACAGATTTTTAAGATTTTTACTTTCATGTCACTTTTCTTTACAGCTCTCTGTAAAAAGAGCTCCATGAGGGTGCATCTGGCTGTTGAGCTCCATTGAGAGCTCCATGAGGGTGTGTCTGGCTGTTGTTGTTGTGGTTGTGGTTGTGGTTGTGGTTGTGGTTGTTGTTGTTATTGAATCACTGGTTCCTTAGCACTCTACAGTCACCTGTAATATATTAGTCACTAAACAAATATGAGTGGAGTGAGTGGCCAGCAGTCAAAATATTTGAAAAGAGTGTCTAATGATGAGACAGGGAAGTGTTACAGGTTTATCATCTATTTGCTGGGAGGATATTCATTAACAGCTTGGCACTTAGTAAGTACTCAACATACTGAACAAATCAGTGAATACATGGATGAACATTTATGAGCTGCTGTGACAGAATATGGTTAGTTCTGAATGAAAAGCAAACAACTCTACCAAAGCAACCATCTAAATAACCTAAAAGTTCTTTCCTCTGCTGCTACAACAGTTGACCAAACGTTGTAGTTTAAAAGAGAAAGTATAGAAAACACATAAATATGCTTTCCATTCTAATAGTTGGATCATGCATTATCTCATTTGATTCTTATAGGAACCCTGTGAGATAGACAGTATATCATCTCCATTTGACAAATAATGAAATTAAGCCAGTGTCCATGATTACTTCAGAATGTAATGGATCCAGAACTCAGATGCTAGCCTTCTAACCCAAGAGAGTAAGTAATAAGAGCAAGAGGAGAAAATCATGGGATAGCTGATGTGACTTTGTTCTGATTTCTTCCCCTGCATCTGTGATAAGGTTGGTTGGGCTTTTAATAAATTGATTCAGCCTTTCAATAAGAAACAAACAAATACCCAAATCCTTCCAAGTTTTCCAGCTTCAGAAACTGACTTTGGTCTCAATTGCTATTACTAATACTTTTGGGATTGGTAAGATTTTATTCTTCTTTCCAGCCATGTTTCAAAATATATTCTGAGCCACATTTGTCTCTATTCCTTTTAAACCAGTGAGAAAACGCTCTCAAGAAATTGCATCAGTGCCGAGGACCTACTCATACACCAGCTGTGATTTGGCTTATTGCCATATAACCTAATATGGCCAAGAAAATGTTTGACTGGAACAGAGTGAGGATTGCCAAACTTGACTTTTAGTAAGAAAAGTGCCACAGAGTCCTCTGTTTAGATACAGTGTAATTTCAGTTCAGATGCAATGCTTATACGTTCACATCAACGACACCATAATTATACTTCTATGCAGTAACGAAAACCAGATACCTGCCCCCTTTGCCCACTCACAGGCGAGGTGAATAAATAAAAGCTGCCCAAAAAGGCTCTTGGTGGCAGTCTATTGAACACGTTGCCCTTCTTGGGTCATAAAAGCTGAGTGGGGAGACCCAATTCAGATTCTGCAGGAGGTCCTTTGAGTTTGTGGAAAATCAAATAGCTTTCAACAGAAGAAAGGTTGGAAGGAAATTCACCTCCTCCGTCTCCCATCTCAACCCATCATGGATTTACCATCGTCTTCCTCAAATAGCATCTCTAACATTCTTATTTCTTCTTACTCCCAGTATGCTGATAGATTGGAAATATCAGTGTCATCTTAAATGTCGCTCTTTCTCCTACCAGAAATACAATTAATGGGCATTGAATCCAGAATTCTATTTGGGCTATTCTGCTCACGAGGGCTTTCTTGCTTCCTCTCGCCGCCCCTGTTCCCATCACTCACACACTCTTGTGCTCAGACCATATGACTGTCCTCTGGCCAGACACTGCAGTTTCTTTAGTCGTTCTGAGGCATGAATAAATGCTTTTAAGTCAGACAAATCTGGGTTTGAAGTCCAGATATGCCACTTATGTGCTGGGTGACTTTTGCCAAGTGTTAACTTTCTCTGTGAAAGTGGAAATGACCTACCTTGCGCTGATGTGGGCACTGAGGGAGTGCAGTAGGTACGGTACCAGACATGAAGGAAAAGTGCTGGGTAAGTGTCAGCAAGCTCCCGTGTTCTGCTTCTGTCCTCAGTAATCTCAATACATTCTGCACAATACTGCTAGAGTCTTTTCCCCAACCAAGTATGTAGAAATGGAAAGGGGAAAATGTACCCATCGACCCCTGAAATTTGCCCTTTCAGTGAATAAGGGAGCGCTACCTAAATATTCAGTCTGGCCCAAGTTAAAGAAAAACTAATGTCAAAAAGTTTCCTAGAGTTACCAAGGGCATAAGCTCAGGGTGGATGACTATTATGTTTATGTAAACATCTTGACCTTCCTGTGTGTTCAAAAATGGTGAAGACTCCCCGGGCCCCAGCAATCACTTGGGAGAGAATTAAGGCAAAGAGCTAAAAAACTGACTTTCTCCTCAGCAGCACCAGTCTCAGGTAACTTACTAGCCCTCTTTCTCCATAAGACCCACTGATCACCACGTCTAATACTAATTTTAAACTGTGATCTGGTCTCAGCTGTACCGTAATGCCTCTCTATCACTTCAAACCATTCATCAAAGTCTGTTAAACACAGCAGCTTTGTGGGAATGAGGGGGTGAAAAAGGAACTTTGCTGTGCTCAGGGTCAATCTGAGAGAGACTGGAAGGGATCTGGAACAGGAGGTGACAGTAAAACACAGGCATTCCCACCACTTTGTCTGTTTCTTGGGGATTCCCAGAAATACTGAGATGGAGGCCCCAATAATTTTATTCAGTTATGAAAGCAAAGAGCAGCCCAGGAAGAACTGGGTCATTCCGGGTTACATACTTAGGAACAACTAACCAACAATACAAAAACAATATTATAAGTAAAATGTTGGTCATCCTGACTGGTGTAAGTAACTCAGACAACGGTTTCTGTGTGGTGAAAAATACTGGCGAGGTGTTAAAAGACCTCGATTTTTAGTTCTGCTGATACTCCTAACTAGCTGTGTGACCTCGGGCAAGACACAAACTCTGTAGGCCTCAGTCTCTATAAAAGGATGAAGAATGGATTGGAAAAGCTCTGCTACTTGTTGATAAGATGGGCTGAGGTACTCAGGAAAAGCTTCAAAAAGAAGATTGGCTCTTAGAGAAGAACTGAGATTCAGATAAGTAGAAAGAAGAGTGAGGATATCTCATTCATGCTCAGGAAGAGAGCAAAGTCATTTGAGCAGAAACATCCAAGTTGTATTCATGGGTGAACATGTTCAAAAGCCCAGGTGGGAGGGTTTTGGGAAGTGAGTTATATTGATTATGTCCATGGATGTCAATTTTGCACTTTATTGTTTGGAATAGATTGTAAGTACTAGGATTCTTTATGTAAATGGTAGTTGGCAAAGATTGAAAATCAAATTCAAAATACAGAATGAGAAGGACAAAGCTGGAGACTAAACTAAAGAGGAGAGAGGTATGGGGATAAGTTTAGGGCTTCTTGAAACCTGACATAAGATAGTGACAATGAAGCTGTGAAGGAAAAGAAAGTCAGTGAAGGATCTAGAAATGTGCATTTATTTCTCCTCAACATATCCCAGTCTCTTCTGGTTGGTCTGTAGAGGGATCCCTGCCCAGATGCAACACTCAACTCTGACCCTTAGGTCTAAGAACTGTGCTGTTAATGACTAATATATCATTTGGGAGACTAAGCTACAGGAAGAGCCAAGATCATTTTTTTCTGTAAGTATAAAATGACTTTGGGTTATTTTGTGATTAGAGGTCTTTACATTAAGTGCATAATTGAACATAATTTTGTAAATTGTACAAGTCAACAATCAACCACAAATGACTTCATTAAAGCAGAAATCTCCACATTATCCTGAAAGAATATACATATTATAAGACTTCTACAAATCTGACAGACTGTGGAATTATCCTTACACAGAGAGAAAATACACTCATTTCTCTCCTTCTTTATGTTTTATAGCAATTTAAAGACCATGAACTACCATAATTATTCATTAAAATCGATGCTTTGAATAAAGGAAATCCAACGTTAACTTACTAGTAGTGTTAACAAAGTTATTTAGCAAAGCAAATTTGCTTTGACTGGGTGTATAATGCCCTCTCAACAACTTTATGCATTAGAAAGAGACAGAGCTGGAGTCCAAGTCCAAGTCTACGTGAGCTTAAGAGCCCATTTCTTTTCTATTGAACTTCACTGCCATCTTACAAATGTCAGTTGCCTTGTCCCTTCCCCATCCCCTATTCCCTACTATATCTCAATCTTAATGTGTTTAAATGCTAGTTTCAGGCCACATTATAGACCCTCGTCACATTATGGTGAACATTTGGAATGCATTACTTTAAGTGCTAGTACCAAGCTAAAAATGCATATTAGTTCAAGAGGAGTTTAGAGACATTATTGGTTAATAGATTTAAAAGGGTCTCTGAGGGGCGCCTGGGTGGCTCAGCCGGTTGAGCATCTGACCGGCTCAGGTCATGATCTCACAGTTTGTGGGTTTGAGCCCTGCATCAGGCTCTGTGCTGACCACTTGCTCAGAGCCTGGAGGCTGCTTCAGATTCTGTGTCTCCTACTCTCTCTGCCCCCCCGCCCCCCCCCCCCCCCAGTTCACGCTTTGTCTTACTCTGTTTCTCAAAAATAAATAAATGTAAAAAAAATTTTTTTTTAATAAAAAAATAAATAAAAGGGCCTCTGAAGGGTTACTAGAGGGGAGGTGGTTGGGGGGATGGGTTAAATGGGTGATGGGGATTAAGGAGGGCACTTGTGATGAGCAGTGAGTGTCGTATGTAAGTGATGAATCACTAAATTCTATGCCTGAAACTAATATTAGACTGTATGTTAACTGGAATTTAAATAAAAACTTGAAAAAATAAAAAATAAATAAAAAACAAAAGGGCCTCTGAAGGAAAGAAAAGGAAGGTTGCAAGATAATATTAAGTTCTGGAAGTTTTAAAAAACACCTGGAATAACGCAGATTCCAACAATGGTCACTTCTTCCATCATCAGAGACCTCAGGTTCTAGAATTTGGATTTGACCAAATGAGATATATTTTAGATTCTAACATTTATAGTAGTCTAATGGAGTGAATGTCAAATATTCTCTCTCTCTCTCTCTCTCTCTCTCTCTCTCTCTCTTTTTGAGATTTTATGAGGGGGGGGGTGCACCTGGGTGGCTCAGTCGTTTGAGCAACCAACTCTTGATTTTGGCTCAGGTCATGATCCCACCATCATGGGATCAAGTCCCTACCGGGCTCCATGCTCAGCATGGAGCTGCTTAAGATTTTCTCTCTCTTCCTCTGCCCCTTTCCCCAACTCATGTTCCCTCTCTCTCTCTCTCAACAAAAACAAAACAAAATGAAAAAAATTTTATTTTTAAGTAATCTCTACACTCAGCATGGGGTTCAAACTCACAACCCTGAGATCAAGAGTCACATGTTCCACCAACTGAGTCAGGCAGTCCAAATATTCTCTTCTTTTTGTTGAGAAGCTGCCATCACAAGGAAAACAGAAAAAGCAGAAGTCTTCATGTGTACACTTGAGAAGGTACAGGGAAGAAATTTACATTTATTGTACACTAAATGTGTATACAATACATGTATATACAATGCCACACATCTTTTATTTAATGTTCCAAACAAATCCATGAGGTGTTTTTTCTCCATTTATAGATGAGAACACGGAGGCCTGAGAAGTTAAAAAATCAGTCAAGCATTAGATAGAGGTGGGAGAGTTGGTACTACTCTATTCTTAATCTATTCTCTTTCCACTGCTCCAAAGGGAAACTCTCAGAAAGAGGGAGAGAGAGGGAGGAAAGAAGGGAGGCAGAGAGAGAGGAAGCGAGGAGGAGGGAGGGAGAGAGAAATGAAGGAAGGAAGTGAGGAAGGAAGGAAGGAAGGAAGGAAGGAAGGAAGGAAGGGAAGGGAAGAGAAGGGAGAAAGGGAAGGAAGAGAGAAAAGGTTGTTCAGTTACTCAATTATTTCATTCACTGTTGTTTGAACAGAAACAACTGATACCTTAAATCAATCTGACCAACTGCACAAAAACTGGTTGTTTAGATTTTTAAAAGATTTGACTGGAAACCAGTTGTTTCAGTGGCCATACGTAGACCTAGAGTTAAGAAATGACCACCTTTAAGTCCCCCAGCTGGAAGAGTACAAAAGAACCTGGAGGCAAGTCAATGGCAAATTGCCACCCCAAACAAATTGCAGTATGTAAGCTCTAAAAGTTGAATTACCCTTTGAGGATTAAGGTTCAAGACTGTGAAAAATTAAAAATGTTGCCTAGCCTAGGAAATAACCTGTGAATCAAAAATATCATTACTAAGCTTAACTGCACTCCTAATCTTCCACTTGCATGACATCTAAACTGTTTTGTTATTCTTAATGGACCAAATCCCCCTTCTGGTAATGTTCTGGAAATTCTATTTTTGTGGTAATTTAACAAATCATACAGCATGTTCTTTATATTTGGTTTATGTAGGAGTTAAGACCACTTCAAACATACTTTTCTTTCTTAGTCTGATGGCTATTTAATATTGTGTCATTCACTGGTTGAAATAAAAGTAGGTTAATCTGCAAAAATACATGAACACCCAAAAAGGATTGAATTGTATCTTTGAGAAATGATTTTTTTTTCAAAGTCAGACATCAAAGGCTGCATATTGCAGAACGTTTATTTTGAGAAGCTTCAGTCAAAACAGTTTGGAAACTATGAAATGAGTCATTTTTTTCTTAAAGAAATGTAACTTTGTCTATTCCCACTGCATTTTTGGTTTGGTAGGAGACATCTTTATTCCACGGATTTTAAAAGCATGTTTAAGATTCCATAGGTTTAGTATTACATCACTAATGGTTTCTAATGAGATCCAGGCAAAAGCAAGAAGAGAGGAAAAGATCAGCACAAAAGCTGAATTCTACAACACCAAGTACCATGTAAAATGTGGGAAAGTCTCCATGCTTTATCTATATGGCTGAAGCCATCTGGATAAAAAGGGGTAAATCCACATTCTATCAACCAGATGTGGATGACACGATACTCAGTGTTTGACTATTTGGAATCAGTCATCTAAGGGGCTGAATTTTTTGCTTTTCATGCAGATGTTTGCTGCCCTTTGGTTATTATGGTCAAAAAGAATCAGTGAAACATGCAAATATCTAGATATTGTATTCACTCTACTGAGGGGTTAAGGCCTTAGCTACTTGTTTCCTTTTGTTCTCATAAACAACTTTTCAACAAAAAACTACACAGATTTGACTTCTGAGATGATGTCTATGTATATACAGGAGAGGAATAGTAAAAATAAATATTCCCCAAGGCTTCAGCAACTCTGGAATTTTAAGGAAGGTCTCTGGAATTTTAAGGAGGGGACAGGTGGGGTAAGCAGGATGACCCACAGTGGAGGTACTATTCCAGGGGAGATCAATTTATTTGGCGAATGATAATGGGCAAATAGGATGAATGGAGGCTCTCTAGAATTGTTGCTTAAGGGGGCTCCAAAGTCGGTACCTTTCCAACTTCCGGATGGGTGTGCTAATAACCACGAACAGTGGTTTAGAGTGTGACAGTGTCAAAATTTCTTTCACCTTCATGATCATTTTTGATCCTCACCAAAGGCCTATTAACATATGTAGTTTTTTATAGACCTACCCACCAATTTCACCTCAAGGCCACTCTACAATTATTGAGTTGGGTATAGAGTTATCATGTGTAAAGTACTGTACTAGTTAGTCACTGGTCAGGGAGGAAAACAAAGGTTAATTAAGGCATAGTCTTTGCTTTCAAAAGAACATACCGGTATAGTCAGGGAGACGGACACAACTAACTATATCGCAAAACACAAAGTTGAGTATAATGCCATACCTATTTCTCTTCAAATGAAGTAGAACGATTTGTTTTAGGATTTGGAGAGGAAGTTTGAAAAGGAGATGGTAAGAGGAGATGTTTTAGAAATTTGAAATACTTTTATATAATGATGTATCAATGTCAGAAAATATTTATAGTGGGTGTTAGCATTCATTCATATAAAAATTACTGAACACGTACAGCATCCCAATACAAATTTAAAAATTTGTAATGTTAAATTTTGTCAAGTTTCTTATGAAAACCATTATATTATGACATTCAACTGAAGAATAAAACCTTGGCCAATCTACTAAATGTCTTCTTATACCATGCTGCGCAGTAAGCTTGACAAGTGAACTGATCAAATTGATGTCTTGTTCAGACACATGATTCTAGAAATTCTAGAAAGTCTCTCTTCATTTCAATTGCTCATTATTCACCAAATAAATTAATTGTCAGTACAAAGCTAGAAGATATATTACCACATACCTAGAAAACATTACTTTGGGCCCAGACATTGACAAAGTAAAGATAGCTAATGGCACCTCATTAAACAGAAAATTCTAACAATGAATGATTCTGACTTCCCTTCAATACATAATTTCAACAAGCATTTCTGTGCAAAAATAAATGAAAGCTGCCCAAGAACTGGCACCATCTTGAGCAAGAACTTGGTAAAAAGTCACAAAGGTGGCAGTTATTTTGTGACTTTAGTCTCAACAGTTTCAGTAATGGCTTAGAACTTTCCCTATAATATGTGTCTGGTCAATAGGAGAGCTCAGTGTGCCACAGTCTACCTATTTTTTTTTTTTTTTTTTTAGGAATTAATTGCTAAATCTTTGAAGGAAACATGGAAATGATGGTGGATGGATGGATGGGTGGATGGATGAATAGAAAAACAGACATGGGTTGAAATTTTTGTTATTTAAACTACAGATGTCATTGTTAGACATGACCTGACTCTCTACTATTATAAAACACAGGGAAATTTGCACACTTAGATTTTTTTCTTGCAGTTCTTCCCTTCTCTATTTTAAAATATCACTATTGTTTTTTCACATTGTTAACGTATACAACATTTACACTTTGTAATCATAATGCTAACAATTGCTTAGCCTTAGTTTTGTATTTAAATTGATTAAAGTATAGTCTAAGATTAATAGAAAACAACTACATTCTAGTGACTAAAGGCAAGAAAATAGTTTGCACTGCTTTCTTCTTTCCCTCCCTTCTACTGGTCATTGTGGTTTCATGTCACCATTTAAATTTTCTAAGGAATGTATCCCCTTATTCACATGTTACACTATTAGTCTTTTTTATAGATTTTTAAAATAATAGAAATGCTAATACATATTTTAAATTCAAAACTTTTACAATTCTCCATTAACCCCAGCTTTCTCCTACCCTACCTCCCAGGAAAAAATATTTAGCCGATATTGCAGAATAACATACAGATATATTTTTTTAATTGGGCAACTGAGACATCTAGTGTCTACAGAGAATCTCATTTTAAATTCTACTAATTACTAAGGGTTCAAGGTAGACCTGCGAATCATCTAAACCTTTCTAGTGGATAATGTGGTCAAGTGTTCCTGGAGTAGCAGTGATTTTTCTCCCTGCACTACAATCTTTCTTCTAATATTTTTATGTCCCATAATGGCATCTGGGTAAGATCACCCAACATTTAGATATCTTTCAGCAGTCTTTAAGCCCAGAAGCATTTTTATCTGGAAGATTAAATGTGCCCTACCCACTTCTACCTGTGCCAGATTTCTCCTAGATCTCATTGCTTCCATTTTCAACAACATAGAACCTAATATTTTCCCATAGAAACCAACAGACTTGGGAATAAAATAGCATAAGGGGCAGTTCTATTCATAACTTTCAGGTCATTGTCTATCTACACAGTGTCAAGACCATCAGATGAATTAGTTTAATCTTATTACAGTGTAGACAGACCACCCTCAACAGTAATTACATTTAGAGTATGTCTTAGAAGCCTCTGGTTACCATATGCATATACATGAACTAAAAATTCCCTCTTAGATCCAAATTCTCATGTATATCAAAATGAAGTGAGTGTTGGGGTTGCGGGGAAAGCACATGAACAAAAATTTAAGACCATGTCTGATTTTCATTAGATCCATTATTCAGTTTCTGTTCTCTTTTAGGGTGTGAGTTTATAGGCTAGTGTGTATTTTCATGGCTATCTGAATCCCTCCTTTAAAACCATGTGTTTTATGTGTAGTCATCACAGGGTACTACAGTGATCTTTACGATGGCTTCTTAGATGTTGACTAAATTTTCCAAAACTTGGTAGAGATTATTTCAATACTACTGGACCTGGTTAAGGTTGTGAAGGGATTTAAACACTTTTATGGAGCAATCTGGAGTATCCCAAACACTAAAGGATATGGATGTCATTTTGGCCTCATGACATCAACTCAATACAACACATTTATGGAAAGTATTTACTATGTGTTAGACATAGTGCTATGCAAAGAGGATAAAATTATAAACATAAGAGACACTGCCCCAGTCCTACTAAGTTTATGGTCTAGTAGAAACATAAAAATTAAATATCACAATGTGGTATGATAACTTTGCTCTAGAGAAAGTATCGGGGATTGTCAGAACATAGAGAAGGGTAATTAGCCCAACTTGAGTCTGTTCAGCTTTCCTGAGGAAGTGATATCTACACTGAGACTTCAGGTGGCTGAGTAGGAGAGGGTGGAATGGAGTGGAGAGTCCTTCTAAATTTCCCAGAGAGAATCGTTCAAGTTTCTTCTTTACTCTAGGCCTTTGGTTCTTTCTCTTGGGCCTCACCTGGGGTTACTACTCCATCTGGTCAGATTCCTTGTCCTCGGTTCCCTCTTGCTCTTGTGCAAAATCAGAAGAGCTCACAGAGGAGAGGAGGAGAATTGGTTTGGTTTGGGATTTTGGATCTGGATTTACTGTCTTTCCTTCTTAGGAAAGACACTCTGTAGGGTGGCCAGTTTGGATTTTCCCCAGTAACTGAAGATGATCGAAATCTCTACCACATAACCCTGGCACCCAATCTCTTGTTTTTTCCTCCTGAAGTTTTCTGTTACAAAAAACAAGCATATTGGCATGTGGACTACTGCCACCAGTTGACTGCTTGGTTTAAATCTTGGAGTCAGTCACAGACATCAACTTCATATTGTGTCCAGTGGCCTCCTGGAGTATGGCTGCCATTTGACCTGTTTCTGTGGTGACCCACAGAGGCTTTGGCACAGTGGTGGGTCATTGAGTTACATTTTCCAGAGTAGGGTGATAATTGTTAAGATTTACTGAGAAGAGAAATATGACCCATTAAATTCAGTCTAAAAATAATTTTTGCTCTTGAAAAAAGAAAATCTAATTACCTTGCTCTTCACTTTGAAAAATTGGGTTCATCTGGGTAAGGAGACATGGAACCTTCCTTTGAAGTAGACTATACATTCCAAAATATCTCTGGCAGAGTCTCGGGTCTGCTTCTGATTAGATAATTGACATGAACCTCCCTCAAATAAACACTGAACCCTTCAAAAACAGGGAAGCATATGAATAAAATGTATCTATGTTTTAAGTAGAAGTCTTCTGCAATAATTAGTTATCAGAAAGAAGTTTACTTTTTCATTTACCAACCAGTATTAAAATCTAAAAAACAAAAAGTATGCTGGATGAAATTCTATTGCAACTTCAAGTCTGTCTTCAGTCTATTCTAGATAGTATCAGTTTTACTAGTGACCTTAGGGGAAAGTATCTCCACGTTTATGGTGTTCCATCCTTATCCCTGAAAACTAAATTCATTTCAAATAAAATACAAATCTTCAAAAGTAAAATCATGTGTTCTTCTCAGAATATTTTGGTCTTTATTCTCAGAAGAGTGTAAGTATACTGTGAGTAAAAGCAAAACAAAACAGCTTAACTCTGTGATGTTGCCTCCTGCTATAAGGAATGTGACCTATGTATATACAACTCAGAAACAGTTAACCAAGAAACAAGGGTAAACACCTATGGCTTCATTACAGATTAGGTTATAGCTAAATAGGCTGAAGTTTACCATGAGGAAAACTATTGTTTGAAAATTCCAATCTTGTTGCCAACATACCTGTGACTTTTCAGGCAATTCCTATATGGGGAAATAAAAGACAATGTCTTCTATCTTGAAAAGCCCCTTACATAATGGAATGAGTAAGAGAATTCCTGTTTCACTTTCTAAATACTTTGTGCCAACTGATTTCTGCCTTCCCATATGGTTTTACCATTCAGCTTTTGTATACCTCATAAAATGAAAACAATAACTTTATTCTGTCCTTAACAGGTAGAGCTTTATGAAGATAATCTCTTAGGAGAAATGTAATTTTTAAAAGGAGGTCAACTCTTTTTTAAGTGAGTTTGCTTCTGTAAGTCTGAGTGAATTTAAGTGAGTTTGCCTCTACAAAGTATGAAGATCTCAGTAAATAACAAATAGTTAAGTACTTTTCTGTAAAAGGGACAGGTTCTAGAGGAAGGCTTTGGTTGTTCTGAATTACTTTTTGTCTTAAAAAGTCCTTCCTACCTGAATAAGTTCTGTGGATTGTACCAATCTCAATTTCTTGGGATTTGATACTATACTGTAGTTACATAAGATGTTATCTTGGGGGGAAAGTGGGTGAAGGGCTCTTGGATCTCTCTGTGCTATTTTTACAACTTCCTGCTAATCTATAATTATTTCAAAATAGAAAGTTAAAAAATGAAAAAAAAATAAAGAAATGTCAGTGGTCAAAAAGAGCAAATAAAGAAAAAAGTCCTTTCTAACCAGTTCAAGAAGGTACATGTCTATCTGTAAAGACTATTACCTATTTGTTAAACAGAACCTTTTTTTTTTTTTTTAATTTGAGAGAAGGAGAGAGAGACAGTGAATGTGCGAGTTGGGGAGAGGGGCAGAGGGGGAGAGAGACTCCTAAACAGGCTCCACACTCAGTGCAGAGCCCAACTCAGGGCTTGATCCCATGACCCTGGGATCATGACCTGAGCTGAAATCAGGAGCTGGATGCTCAACCAACTAAGCCACCCAGGCGCCCTAAACAGAATCTTTTTTGACATAGTCTTCTTTGACATATAAAACCCTACCAGCAAGCTTATCTACCTTGTACTCCTCCAGAGGCACACTCTTTGACAATTTTACCCCACATAAGAAGACTAGAGACAAAAATAAATAAAACTAAAATTTAAGCAATCATAATTTTTTAGCAAATGTAAACAGCACTTTATTACTTGGGTTATAACACTAATATTCTCTACAACAGTTCATCCAATTCAATGAATTCTGTCTTTACCTCTCTAACATGGTCTTACAAAACAAAAGGCAAATGACTATAAAGCGAGGAAGAAAGCAGACACCACCAGAGACACTCAAAAAAAGTTACGTTCATTGTTCTACCTTCTGACTCAGTGAAACCTCACATACTGAAGCCATGGGATTGTCAATGAAATGTAACTAGCTTTGGAACCACTGGTATTGCCTTCGTTAGTACTTGGTGGAAGACATTGATCATAAGGCTGTACAGTTCACTTCAAAATGCCCTTACTCTCTACATTTTACCCATTCATCTAGAGACCAAAAATCCTCTAGCCAGTTAAGTCAAAGCAGAAACATGAACACACATCTTCCAAACTAATTGATACTACATATACCAAACAGCCAACTGCTCGCTTAAATTGGCTGAACGGAAAGAGGCTGTTCAGGAATGGTTTTGGTTTTAAGAATGTACACATGATCTAAGAATGACATCATAAGCTCTTTCAAATATTTTGGAGTAGCTTTTAAATTGCAAACTAAATATAGTTAGTCAAGCTCCACCTTCTCCAACATGTGAAAGTTAATAAGTAGAAAATGTAAAACTCCAATAATTTCCATCAATAAATGGTTGTTAATTGATAAACTGTGAGATTCTTGGGCTGAAGGTCATGGCAGGCTGCTGCATTCTTCAACCTTACTTAGTACAGTGCTAAGAATATATCTGCTGGTTTGAAATATTACACATATGGCCAGACAGAGACAAACTCCAATTTAATGTGAAATTTAGTTTTATTTTAAAACTGTATAGTCCATATTTACGCATATAAACTCTTGCACTTTTCCAAAAAAAAAAAAAAAATCTAATATTAGGGCTGAAGGATGACTGCCCCTGGAAAAAAAATGATCTAACTGGATTAAATTAGCAAAACCCTTAGCTAGGCTGAGAAGAAATAACAGCACTGAGAAAAACTAATCTTCTAGATCTAGTCAAGAAGAGAACAGATGAATGACCCTGGTTAACACAATTGCCAATTAAAAGTAAGATTCTTAAGAAATCGATATTTCACAAAAGGAATATATGCCAAATAGAGGATATATTTTTAAAACATTATTGGGAGGAAAGATTTTCTTTGGAGAATATTATATATTTATAAGTTGTGGGAAGTATTCTGTCTCTAATTCTTTCTAAGCATTTGTTTCAAACACCAGATCTTTCAGTTCAACCAGTTCACTAGATTTGCTCAATTTAGTCAAAACTCTAGACCCTCCTAGCTTCTAGAAGCTGAAGTACAACCCTGGACTAGGGTCACATAGGCTTAAACATTCCCTCATTCTTATAAACCATAAGAAATGGTAAGAGACACCCTTCTAAAGCAATTAAAAGAATATTCATGATTCAGCAGGAGCTGATGAAATACAACAGCTTATTTGAGCAACGATGCTGGTGATCACGGACCTAAGATAATGGCAAATGCCCCACAGAGAGATCTCGGGTAGGTAAGTAATGTTATGGTACATTAGATCTATATACCTCTAACAATGTGTTTAGTAAATTTTATTCACAAAGCAAGAGTGATGTGTACCAAAATCCGAAACAGCGTTTTTCTTGTTTTCTTAAAAACAGTCTTAGAAACAATGATGGAGAAACTCCCTTGTAGGCCCCACTAGCACTGGGAGAAAAGAGGCAGCAGCTCTGTACTGTGAGGATGACTAACGATAGAGACAAATATGTTTCTATAGTAGATGTTCCTTTCCCACTCCTTCTCATTCTCTCTCACACAGAAAAAATTAATAGTTTTCAGATAACACGTACAGCTGAAATCCAACCGTTTCTGTGTATATCCCACTTAACTCACAGAGGCCGGCAAGCATGGAAACCAAGAGGGTCCAGAATTCATGGTATCACTTATCTAGACATGATGTTGACACAGTCACCTACTGGACAGCAACTTGATCAAAAGTACTACAGCTGGTCCATGCTCCTGACACTTGTCTTGACCCGTTCCTACCAGTGGGAGAAGAAATGAAAAGCCAGACCAAGGCAAAACTGAGAATGAAAGCCAAGGTCTGGGCACCAAGTGTCTCAAAATCCCAAAAATGAGCACATGCAGTTACAGACACCTTAATTTAAGGCTTGAAGGGAACCTAGATGTCATATGATCAGCTCTCTATTTTATACTTGAAGATATCCAGATTCAAATTGGGTAAGGCCACACGGTTAGCAGCGCAGGCAAGACCACTACTCAGGTTTTTAGATTCTTTGGCTAGTGTTTCTTCCAGGAGCCAACAGTGCAACAGTTGGACTGAAACAAAAGTCACAGAGACACTGTAAAAAATCCCAAGATCCCAGATCTGCTCACTTGTTCCAAAGGGGTATGATTTTGCACTGTCCTCTGACCTTCTTCTGAGTACAGCAAACATTTATGAACTAGTCACACTCTCTCATCCCCTTCTCTGAATATCTGGATAAGAGATTCTGCTCGATTCATATCACCTTCAAGTCAAGGGTCTTTCAACTGAAGGTACAATATAAAGACAGTGGTGGTTTTTGTAAGATGCAAAGATTTCAATGAGTGCAGGGAGAGGAACTGAGAAAATCAGGAACTGAGGCTACTCTGTCCTCCCAGGCCACAAGTTGCCTGTCATCGGTGAGTCTTTTTTTCCCCTCATGCTCAAGCTTTGGCTTATGCATCTTACATATGTCCTTGTGTTGTTGTTTATCTCAACTCTACTTCACAACCTCCCAGCCCCAGTGCCCACCACTGACTACCAACTATTGCTCTCAGTTCAAAGTGTCAAGAGACAGAATCTGGTAGGCTCAACTTATCCATGTTTTGGTAGAGAGCTCTTCACACAAGCCATGTCTGTTGGCCTAATGAGTTGGTTGACTTTGGGCTGAGCATCCACCCCTAGCTCCATTGACTTTGGCCAAAGGATTGAGGTTGTATGATCCACTCCTCCCTTAGAGGCTAGGAGGAATCAGGCAATGAGAGATTAAATACATGGCTTGAACTGACTCTCATGACATTTAACCTCTTGCCTATCTGACTTCTGGCATACACTCTAGTCCAACTGCTTGGTGCCTCTTGATGAGGGGTCAGGGCCATGAACCAGGTCAGGATGTGGTCATCTCAGGATGGCTGATAAATGACTGTCATTTATCCAGTCGAGGGCCAGAGTATTAACTTCAACTAATAGCTAATCCTGGAAAAAGAGCTTTCTTTGTGGAGGTGGAGGAGTTGTCTTCCTTGCTCCTCTTTGCCATTTTTCATCCCTCATTTCTCTCTAAAAATATCACCCTCTACCCCTCCTTACTGCAGTCATTTACTGATCTCTGCATTACTCCCCTTCATTTCTAGAAGGTTTTAGCTCCTGGTTGTAACTCTTTTCAATACGATGTCTGCCTTAATTCTCAGTAATTTCAAATATTCATGTATGTGATCCTTCTAATACCCTAGCCTCTTAGTTCCTTACACTCCTCTCCTGATCTTGTCATCCAACATACCTCAGCCACCCACCTCCTTTCCCAGATGACATCCCATGATTCATCACTCTTAACAGCACTTTCCATGTGCAGGCAGGCAGCTGAACCCAGCTGGAGGAAAACTCACAGCTAAGCTGACTGGTTTTACTTAAAATTCATTATCACTAATGTCAAGTGGATCCTTAGTGCTACCTGGTAATTCTGTTTCCCAAGTTCAAACATCCTCTCTTCTCTTAAAACCTCCCAATCCTCCTCTTTCCCTCTTAAGCTCAGCTGATAAACTTGCTTCCTACTTCACAGAGAAAATGAAGGCAATTAGATGAAAATTTCACAGACTCCCATCACCATATTTTCCAATCTACCTACAGCTGACTCCAGATAACCTTTCTTCATGCAACGATGCCTTATTTGTCCATGCTCCTACCTAAAGTCAACATTTCCAGTTATGCTTTGGGTTCCATCTTCTCTCAACCACCCAAGGGCATTGTTCTAGCAATTGTCACTTCTCTTCTGCATCATCAATTTATCTGTCTGCATTGGATTATTCCCCTCATACACAAGTGTGCCTAAATATACCTCATCTTAAGAAAAAGGAACGTTCACTCACATGCATCCACAGGCCTCTCCAGCAACTATTTCAATCCTCTGCTTCTCTTTCAACAACATTCTGAAAAGAGTTGTCTCTACTTACTGTTCCTAACTTTTTCCCTCCCATCGTTTCCTTGAATGCATGCCAATCAGGCTGTTTCTCCACCATCCTCTTGACTCTTTTCAAGATCATCAATAGTTCTACATGGCCAAATCCAATGACCAATTGTCAGTCACTGTCTTATTTAACCTATTAGCATTTGACAGAGTTGATCACTTTCTCCTTTTAGAAGTCCTTTCTTTACTTGGCTTCTAGCCCATCACACCCTCCTGGTTCTCTCCTACTCCCATTGGCCATTGTTCTTGGTCTCCTCTGCTGGTTGCTGGTCTTCACTCTGATCTTTAAATGTTGAAGGCCCCACGTATTGTCCTGGGACTGTGTTCCTCCCTCTAACTCACTGCCTTGATCTCATCTTGCCTCTTGGCACTAACTATCATGCAAATACTGATGACTCTCAAATATTTATTTTCACCCATGACCTCTTCCCTGAACCTGAGACTGTATATCCAATTGCCCACTTAACACTTCCAATCAGGTACAAAATGTTCATGCCAAATTTAAAATGTTCAAAACCAAACTACTGACTTCCTCCCTACAACTCCTCTTTCTACATTTTTCCTGGTAATGGAAACTCCACTCTTCCAGTTTCTTAGACAAAAAATCTTGAGCTCAGTTTTTACTCCTCTTTCCAGTGGTGTGCTGATAAATGTGTAACAGCAGGTTCTCAGCTCTGAAGGGTAGGCGGTAGGGGAAGGCCTAACTTTTCTGTGTAAATACTACCATCATCATCCATTTGTAGCTACGAACATCACAGCATTAGACACTGAGTTGGGAAGAGATGTACAGTGGCACGCCATTACATAGCAGTTCCACCATACAGATACAAAAGGTACAAATAACTTAAAGAGCATGAATAATCATAAAAAATGCAGCAAAATAATTAGGAAGTGATACATTTTTAGTACTTATTTGTTTTTGTTATTTCATTTGTTTTGTTTTGTTTTTAGATTCCACACAGAAGTGAAATCATATGGTATTTGTCTTTCTCTATCTGACTTATTTCATTTAGTGCAATACCCTTAGGTCCATCTGTGTTGTTGAAAATGGCAAGATCTCATTCTTTTTTAATACTGAGTGATATTCCAAGAAATATCTATCTATCTATCTATCTATCTATCTATCTATCTATCAATCATTCATCTATCGATGGGATGCTTCCATATCTTGGTTACTATAAATAATACATAAGGGTGCATGTGTATCTTTGAATTAGTGTTTTCATTTTCTTTGGATAGACATCCAGTAGTGGAATTAGTATATAATATGATATGTCTAGTTTCAATTTTTAGATGAACCTCCATACTGTTTTTCCTCAGTGATTACACTGAGTTACATTCCTACAGTGTACCAGGGTTCACTTTTCTCCATATATTTTTCACCAACACTTGTTATTTCTTGTCTTCTTGATATCATTCTGATTTGTGTGAAGTGATATCTCATTGTGGTTTTGATTTGCATTTCCATGATGATTATTGATGATAAACATCTTCTTATGTGTCTGCTGGTCATCTGTATGTCTTCTAATTTTTAGTATTTTTACCTTTGTTTTAATATAATTCATTTCACTAGAAGTTTATATAATTTCTAATATAGCTTATATTTAACAGCTGGCTCACAAAATTCCTAAAAATTTAAATGTAGGTTCTCAGGAGCCCTAATGACCGGCACACCACTGCCCCTTTCTCTTTAACTCTCCAATTTATTAGCAAATCCTGACACCCTACATTCAAAATACATTATCTAAAATTTGCCTGCCTTCAGTATCTCCACCACTGCTACCCTGGTTTGTGCCACCATTATCTTTCAGTTACATCAGCTCCCCCACTGTCCCTTCTGCCTTCCCCTGCTATTCTGTTCTCAACACAGGAGCCAGATGTAAACTCTAAATCAGTTTGTATCGCTCTTTTTTTTTTTTAAAGTATAGTTGACACACAATGTTACATCAGTTTCAAGTGTACAACACAGGGGTTCAATTCATATCATTATTTTGATCACAACTTTCTAACTGCTTCCTGATTCATACAGAATAAAATCCAAAGTTCAACAAATGACGTACAAAGTCAACACATCGAATTCCTAAAAGAATGGAAAAAAAAAAGTTGGGAGTGGGGGAGAAGAAGATAAATGGAATAAAAGCAGAAGGAAAAGAAAGGAAGAAAGAAAAGAAGTTACAGTGATACGAACAGGTGCAGGATACACAATCCACTGAATCCCAATTTTGCATTCTGCTTCTTCGTTAATTCTGTGTAGTTCTAGCTTTGGGAGAAGTATATAGAAGAACTGGGGACTTCATTTTTCTTCTCTCTTTTTAGAAAATAAAGCAACTTTCCACCATACCAAGCTAGATTGCTAGAGATAATCATAAAAAGCAGGAGAGTCATGGTGGTATGTTCCATACCAGAAACACTGTCCTATGACATTCCCAGTAACAATCTGGCTTCAGAAAAATGGCTAATTGCAAATATTTGATAAATGCTTAAAAGTTTTCCCCAAAGCTCCAAACCCTAGGGGAAGATAGAGCGTTCCCAGGCCAGACTAAAACCTTTTAACCTTAAGTCCCTTAAACATAAATATGTTGCCAAGATGCCGAGTGGATATTTAAATCATCCACTTCCTGTTCCAGTGCTATCTCTCTGTTTTGGAGAGGGACCAAAAATGTTTCATTCCTTTTGGCACTGCTTTCTTCATTTAAAAAGGATTTATACTTCAGGGGTTTTGACTCTAGAAAAAAAACCCAAGCACATATTTTGGATGTCAGAATCTGAATGTTTTGACCCTTTCAAACAAAAATGCACTACCCTGTAGCCAGTGTGGCGAGAGAACTAGATCAGGGATAGAACATGTCCAAATGGGCTTCTAAAGTAACAAGCAAAGAGGGAAAATTGGACCATCTACAATAACTTCTTTAGGAAATATTAAAAATAGCCCATCTAAGAAGCTGGTTTTTACTAGACCACTTGTAAATAGTTGTGTTTAAATGTAATTTAAGATAATCTAGTATTTCCATCATGCTAGAGCTATCAGTCAATTAAACTTCAAATGTAATGAAAACACATCATGGCTAGTTTTATGAGGTTTTCATTAAAGTGAATAGGAGTAAATAGAAGGTTCCAAATGATGTCTCTTAAAGGATAAGGATTGGTGAGGAGTGAGTAGAGATAATTTCAGAGTGTCCTGAGTAGCAAAACAATCCATTCTATCAGCCTATGTAGTTTGAAAAAACTCTCCAGGTGATTCTGATTATACTTGGCAATCCCTCTCCCCAGTTAAGATTCCCCAGGGAGGCAGGATAATATTAGATGTATTAATACAGTGTTAGTGAACATTCCTGTCTTCAATTAATTGAATTCAATTCAAAATCTGTTAACCTTCTACTCTGTGCTTGAAACTGTGCTTGGCAGTAGAACTGAGGGCAGGATATACAAAGATCAATGAAAATTATTCCTTCCTGATGGTGAGGTAGAGAAAAGAGAGTAGTAAACCATACTGGTCAGTTACAATACACAGAGGTTTAAGCTATTGAAACCCAGAAGGAGAACTATTAATTCTGACTGGGGCAATAAGGAGGTAGTATGACTTGAACCTTGAATTATGGACTGACTTTCAATCAGTAGGGAGTGAATTAAAAAAAACACTCAAGACCAAGGAAGGAAACCATCTTCTTAGCTGACGGCTCATGTTGATAGATATGTTCTTGGGCAAATCTGTATGCAACCTGGGTGGTTAGTCATTCCTGCTAGGCCCAGAAGCTACGAGGAGGCTTGCCCACACACACCTAGCCACACTGCTATCACCTAAAAATGGATGGGGAAGCATTCTCAGACTAAGAATACAAAGGCAGAGAAGAAGAGAATGAAGGCCTGAACGGATCTCAAAGGTAAAACCTGGTGCTTTGTTTGCTAACCATTTCAAAAACTGGGTGCAGGAAAGGAGAAGGCCTCCTGCCATCACAAGGGGGAGCATTAATGAAGAAGTCAATGGTTTGAGTCTCTCAATGGCCAGTTCAATGGCCGCAGATTAGCTCTCTCCTCATGGAGCCATCTCAGAGGGTGCCATTTTGTCCTAGGGCACTGGGCAAGAGTATATTGACTACTGGAAAAACAACATGCATATATCTTACTGATAGTGAATCCATAGTATATATTCTTGTAAATAAATCATGGTATAATTATAACCAACTGGAGAAAGGGAGAATAGATCCCTCAACAGGCATAATCTGGCAGTTCAAAGGTGAGGCAGAAACTGAGAGAATTTAGAAAACACTGATTAAGACAGCTGAGAGTAACCCATAAGAAGATTTGTCATCTCCAACCATTTGATTTATCGCATATGGGTATGATTTAAGTCTGCTTATTGACAATGCAGGATTAGGCCAATTCAGTTGATTAGACAGCAATTGGCAACTAGTCATAATATGTTCACTTTTAGTTAGCATTTATGATCCTTAAGCTTATGCTACTTCTGAGGGTAATATTCATCAATTTAAATACTTTTATAAAAATTCAGTATCTACTAAGTGTTTTTGTGACCTTACTATATCTGTAAGCCATCCAAGATTCCATCTCAAAGTTTATAGTCTTTGGTTTTCTAAATATTGTCAAAAGATGGGGGGGGGGGGAACCCTTAAACTCAAGGGTGTTCTTGTGGAATTTGGCTCCTACATCCCATTTCTGTCTGTATAGCTTAATTTTTTTCTAGCAATGAAAATATGTTCTCATCACCTCTACAATACAAAGCAAAATTTTGGCTCACAGCCTTTTGCAATTGTGAATAAGCTGTCAAGGCATTAATATTTTAGTTGCTCCAAAGTTGATTTGAGGGAATTTTAATCTTATTTTATTTGTTTTCCAAAGTGACTACTCTAAACCTCTCTTTTCATGTTGGAAAATAAAAAATGACAGACATGGCTAAAACTGACAGTCAAAATATAGACAACTGTGCCCTGTTGAATGCACATTTTGTTCTAGATGAAATGGTGTTCTCCTGGAAAAGACAAGAGCTGAAAGTAATGTCTATCAGCTTGGTAAAAATTTTTTGGTTATAACAGGAGGGAAATGATATTTATTGAATCTCTTCAGGCCCTGTGCTAAGTTATTTATATTATTTCATTTAGTTTTTATAACCCCCAGCCATGCCATTTTACAGATGAGGAAGTAGAAGCACAAAAGGGTTCAAATTTCTACCTCTGTCTTAGAGCTAGTATAGACCTCTTGCCTTTTGTACTACACCAGGTTCTCTCTAGTCTGTCAATCTAACCTATCAGCCTCAGCTGCCTGGAATACTGTGTTGAAAAAAAATTCCGAAGCCATGAGAAAGAATCATATGTTTAATGAGCAAGCCACTCCAAGGCCAAGAGCAACATTGGCAGCGGGTATACAATTTGCAAATATATTATTTGTCCCCTATATAATACATGAAGCTTTATTGGTAATTTTAGCTGAAAGTAGGGAGCTGGAAGGAATATAAAATCCTCATGGATTCTAGCCTTAATATTATTCTCTTAGTAAATACAGATTTTCTATGAGCTAGCCTTTCCCCTGGTTAGACTATTTTCTTACCATTATTTTATTTTCATCCTAAAATCTTTAACTACTTTTTATCCTTTGGGAATGAGTCCCTCGCCACCAATATTCAAAGAGTTAGTTCAGCATTATGATCAACATTATACTGTTGGAAACTTATTTGTAAATACTCTAGTGTAGACAGTGTAATCTATACGTGTGTAAAATAATCTGTACCCTAGGAATTGTGGTCAACATGAAGGATCCCAGGTGAAGAGTATACACTCCAGAAAGCAGAAGACTAGTATTTACATACCACTATCTAAATTCATACCTGAAGTTCTATAAATTAGCATAAAAGACACAGAAATCATTTTTTAGTTGGCACATGTGCAGGTATTCAATATATGTGATTGGGTTGATTAGAAGGGTTTGCATAGGCATCTCCATCATTGTGTGTACAGGGATTAAGAATCTGGCAAGCCCTGCATTCAGAGGAGTGCCATAAATCCAGAATTCTATTCAGGCCTGTGCCTACTTAATGAAAGAGTTGAGCCTGGCTAGAAGGGAAGCTGATTCTGCAGTCAGAATACTGTTACAATTGCCACAGAGTGAACCTTTTGCATAAGGTGCTTGCCAGGGCAACCAAAAGGATAAAGAGAGCGCTTCCCCAAGTGTACAGAATGGGGTTTGTAATTGTTTTTGTGCCTACTAATAAATGTTTGCACATGTGAAGAATTTAGTCTCCGAGACTGGCTTCCATTATAACATACCACATGGTATTGAGGTTATCTGAAAGGAAGCAGTGCCTACATCTAATGACTGGAGACTATTGACATTCACCACAAAGAGCCAGACAAATCAGCTTAGGTCATTTTATAATAACCAATTACTTCGGGAAGCCCAGGAGAGACCTTTTCTTCCTCCTCTCTCCCATTCCCCAACATTCCAGAGTTATTCACTGGGAAGGAGGGGAAGTTGTTCAAAAGACACAGCCCTATAACTCTTAAGTCACTGGACTCTAGCTTGGGGTCAGTGGGGTACAGGTGGGAGCAGAGGTTTGAATCAGATATGAGATGACATTTCAACTTTAAAATAAACATTTACCTTCCTCAAATTTAGGAGCTGGGCAAAGATGTAATTAAGAAATTCCTGTTCTCAGTGATAAAAGGAAGTTTGACACAGAACAGCTAGAGGTACTGATAGATAAAAACCAAATCACTTTGTCTCTAGATCCTCAATGAATTGAGACTCCTCAATAAACCAGCCATGCTACCATGAAAAGAATTTTGTATGGTTGGGCTAATGCTATAAGGTATATACAGTCTGAGGTCTCCAGATCTCATATTCCTCCTAACCCTCCAAGAGCAGGATGTTCATTTCTCCTAGTGTAGCAGAATGATTTCTATTTTAAGATGTTGAGCATGGAAAAACAGAAATAAGAACCAGTGGCTAGCTCTTGTGGCCATGATGAGTGTTCTCTACTTGTACATATACACAGAATATCACCTTTCTGAGTGTCTGCCTCCCACCATAGCTATTATCTCAGAGAGAGGCAACAAGTTACCTTTCAAAAATATTCAAGCCTAGGGGGGTACCTGGTTGGTTCAGTCGGTTGAGCGTCCGACTTTGGCTCAGGTCATAATCTCATGCCTCGTGAGGTTGAGCCCCTCATTGGGCTTGCTGCTGTCAGCACGGAGCCTGCTTTGAATCTTCTGTCCCCCAGCTCTCTGCCCCTTCCCCACTTGTGCTCTCTCTCTCAAAACTAAATAAATATTTATATATATATATATATATATATATATATATATATTTTTTTTTTTTTTTTTCAAGGCTAAATCTCCACTTGGCCAATTTAATTTTCCTCTAATAGTGCAGACTGAATGAAGAAATAGGTGAAAATTTGAAAGTTGAAAAAAAAAAGATATTGAGATATTCTAAATCATTTGGTTTCATCTATCAGGTCAGAAGCCAGATTGTGGTTTAAAAATCAACAAACAATGGGGCGCCTGGGTGGCGCAGTCGGTTAAGCGTCCGACTTCAGCCAGGTCACGATCTCGCGGTCCGTGAGTTCGAGCCCCGCGTCAGGCTCTGGGCTGATGGCTCGGAGCCTGGAGGCTGTTTCCAATTCTGTGTCTCCCTCTCTCTCTGCCCCTCCCCCGTTCATGCTCTGTCTCTCTCTGTCCCAAAAATAAATAAAAAACGTTGAAAAAAAAAATTTAAAAATCAACAAACAAGACTAAAACTACCAGAAAAAAATTTCCCCTTTGGCTAACATCCCAAAATTACCAATTTGTCTAGTGAATAAACCAAATTGACATACAGAGAAAAATAAATACTATAAAAATTCTAATGGGAATGATTTTTATGGATAAAACTGATGGCTAAGAATTGATAACAAATACACAAGCAAACAGTCATTATAATGTTATAATGTACTCTGTGCTCTAAGAGATAAGAATTTTAAGTCAATTGCTTTAGATTTTTGTTTAACATGCTAAACCAAGCAGATGCAAGAAGTGTTCTTACTTTGCTTCAAAGATATATAATGTTGCAGGAAAAAATAGGAAAACCATTTAGAAATACTTAGATGAGCTTGAAAACAAGACAGAAACATCTTCAGGTTACAAAATACCAAGGAAATTCAAAGACAGAGAAGTTAGTCTGAGTTAAACACGTGGAAGCATTCATTAGTAACATCACACAAAACTAACTGGGCTCCTGCATAAAGCCAAGAGCTAGGCAGGTGGTGTTCCATTTATAAACAGGAATAGAAATATTCTACCCATGGTAAATTACTAATGGGGAAGCAATCTATCAGCAAGGGGTAAACTCTGAGCTGAAGGGGGGATAGTCCCTTTCTGTGTGAGGGAATGGGATCCAGTCAATTTTTTTATTGCCTCTGTCCCATATACAGACAGCCAGCCAGCCAGGAATCACAGAAAAGAAGGAAAGCCAGATACGGATCTGGGACAAGAAGGAAAGACGGAACAACAGAAAATAGGAACAGAGAGGAAACAAAGTATAAGTGATGTTTGCAAGGAAATAAGAGATAAGGGAAGGAGATAAGAGAAATAAGTAGGGCAGCTGGGTTTGCTCAGTTGGTTAAGCATCTGACTCTTGATTTCAGCTCAGGTCAATGACCTCATGGGTTGTAAGTTCAAGTCCCAAGTCAAGCTCTGCACTGACAGCATGGAGCCTGCTTGGATGTGCTTTCTCTCTCTCTCTCTCTCTCTCTCTCTCTCTCTCTCTCTCTGCCCCTCCTTGGCACTCTCTCTCAAAATACATAAATAAACATTTTTAAAAAGAGAAATAAGAGAGATATTGTATTTCTTTTTTTTTTTAATTTTTTAATGTTTATTTATTTTTGAGAGAGAGCATGAGCAGGGGAAGGGCAGAGAGAGGGAGACAGAATCCGAAGCAGGCTCCAGGCTCTGAGCTGTCAGCACAGAGCCCGACACAGGGCTTAAACTCACAAACCGTGAGCCAAAGTAAGCCACTCAACTGACTGAGCCACCCACGTGCCCCATAGATAGCTATGGTATTTCTTTCTTTCATTTTTATTTTTTTTAACATTTATTTATCTTTGAGAGAGAGACAGACAGACAGAGTATGAACTAGGGAAGAGGTAGAGAGAGGGAGACACAGAATCCGAAGCAGGCTCCAGGCTCTGAGCTGTCAGCACAGAGCCCCACACAGGGCTCAAACTCATGGGCTGTGAGATCATGACCTGAGCCAAAGTCGGATGCTCAACTAACTGAGCCACCCAGGCGCCCCAAGAGCTACTGTATTTCTAAAAAAGGATCAGAATATCATAAAAGAAACATTTAAAATGACAACAAAAGAACTCTTGGGAATTCAAATTATTGTGGCTTAATGCAGTGAATATAAAGCCAAAATTAAGGAAATTTCCCAGTTATTAAATGAAGATATAGAAAAGTAGAAAGTATTTGAGAAAATATGAAACCAGAGGATCAATTTAGGAGACCCAGAAGAGAAAGAGAAACATGGAAAATGGTGAGACGGAATTATCACCAAAATGACATAAGAAAACTTCCCATAATTAAAAGATGTATTTTTCTAGATTGAATGGGCCCACTAAGTGTTCATGAGAATGAATACAAATCTGAATGACACTAGGGCCCATGTCATGAAAATTCAGAATACTGAAAATAAAAAGAAGATCCTAAATACTTCCACAGAGAAAAAAAAATCTGCCAGCATATAAATATTTGGGAATCAAAATGGCATCAGACTTGCTAAGATGAACACTGACGATTCAGAAGACAATCCAGGCATACTTTCAGAAGTTTTAGGGAAAATGATTTCCAGCCTAGAATTCTATGCTCAACCTAATAATCAGTCAAGTATAAGATAAACTGAAGATGCTTACAAAACTGTGTCTCCTCTGCACCCACGTGCAGGAAGCTCCCAGATGCTTTTCTTCATCAAAACAAGGAAATAAAGAAAGAGGAAGAATGGGATCTAGGAAGCAGAGGATTCAAATTTCAGCCCACATGCAAAGGAAATTCCTTTCAATCCTAGGAAGGAAATTCTTAAGATGACTGTGAAATAAAGATTGAGAACAACTAGCTGTGCAACAAATCTAGAAAATTCCAAGATGTTTTCAGGAAGGGTATCTTTCTTTTTTTTTTTTTTTAACGTTTATTTATTTTTGAGACAGAGAGAGACACAGCATGAACGGGGGAGGGGCAGAGAGAGAGGGAGACACAGAATCGGAAGCAAGCTCCAGGCTCTGAGCCATCAGCCCAGAGCCCGACGCGGGGCTCGAACTCGCGGACCGCAAGATCGTGACCTGAGCCGAAGTCGGACGCTTAACCGACTGAGCCACCCAGGCGCCCCAGGAAGGGTATCTTTCAATAAAAAAAAAGAAAAAAAAAAAATGACAAACATCTGATGTATCTGATTGTATAGAAAAGGCCTTGACATTCACATTAGTGATAGAAACCTAAGCAGGTAAAAGAAATAGAGTAATTATTATATCACGATAGGAGGAGAGGAAAGAGAGTAGTCTGAGAAATTAAATGTAATTATAGTATACTATTTGGTCAGGTAGAAGCAATATTTACACAGCCATAACAATGTTGGAAGGGTGAGGAATATGGTGTCTATTTCTGTAGTTTCCCTTCTGTCTCGCAGATCTATTTGTCTATTCTTATACCAATGTCAAACTGTCTTGATTACAGTGGCTTTATTAATGGTAGACATTACTTGTTAACCTCCTACAACTGGAGATAAAGATTTATCACTTAAAAAAAAAAGATTTATCACTTTTATGCTGCAGGTTATTTACATTTTCAAATAATATGTTCAATACATCTTGTATAATAAATACACTACATAGGAGCTAAAAATTCTGGAAAGCCAGGGACAATAGTATTTTCATTGTGTTTTTAAAAATTAATAATTGGAACAACTGCTTGAAACTTGCTGTCTGAAGCTTGAATAAAAATATACTGAGCAAATTATTTGAAAATGTAACTAACATTGTTTAAAGTTAGGTTTATGCTATGTTTTCAGACTTTTTGGACAGCCTATATATCATTAATCGTAATAAATATAATGGATTTATCTCATATAGCAAATGATAAAAATCTCTGAGAATTATATTTATAACTGTATATATGCTATTTATGAAATATATCCTTTATAATAATTACACAGAAATATTGAAAATGAAAGTTTTAAAATTTATAAAGTTTAATAAGTAACATAGAAAGATGTAGTAGCAAGCAATGTATATTAATAGAAGACAAAATAGAATTTAAGGTGAATTGATGAAAAGAATACTTCACCAGGAAGATTAAAAAAATCATGAACTTATATGTATCAAACAACATAGCCTTGAAACATATGACTAATTTTAACAGCGATAATGACAAATTTTCTAAGGAGAAATGTTTACATTTCACAATGTTTACAGGAGATACTGACATAACGTCCTTGGAAATTAATAGATTCAGAAACTTTTAAAAATTATCAACATTTTACCAAATTAATCTTTTTATGGCCCTGACTTTCTGTACCATTTAAACAGGATATTCACCTCTTTAGTTTAACTAATTCCACTTTTTTTCATCTTTTCTCTTGCATTCTGTTTTTTCCCCAGTCTTCTATTCATTTTCATCTTTTGGCCCTTTCCTATCAGATGCTGAGAGCTTTTATAAATATTTATGAACTGTTCCTTGTCTTTCTTGATGAAGAAAAACATAAACACCATTTTCATTATTCACCAGCTATTTCCTCTGTGTGCAAACTGGAATGACTTTGTCTGATCACTGTGATGGTATTTGCTACCAAGTCCTTTATAAATACTAAATGGTGCATTTTTTCACGTTGTGTACCAAGTGAAGCAGGTTCTCTTTATATACCAGAAGGCCTATCCAAATGACACATATTTGCTTTATCAACCTCTATAAAAGTCTAGCGGTAATTTATATTGATTACATAGTAAGAAACTCCATCCCTGGTACAACATGTTCTTTCAGCTGCCAAGCCACACCTGTAGAAATGCTAACTCACATCTGGTTCCATAAATCTGTTCTTTCTGATCCTCTGGAGAGATATTTTTATGTAAACTATATAGCTACATGTGGAACAGGAAAGACCAAAGCAGATGGCTAAATCTAGTAACCATTTCCACCCCAAGTCTTGAGCTCTTACTCTCTTTCTTGACTTTGATGTCTTCCTATTTGAGCGTTAATCCAATCACTCATTTTATTAAAGTGTGTCTTAGAAGTTTTATTTATTCTTAGGTAATCAACTCAAAGTGCTGATATTGGTGTGCTTTTAGAAGCTGTTAAGAACTACCTTTGAGTCAACAATATTAGTTTCATTCATTGATAAATAAATTCCTCCAATTATTTTTATATGAAGATACCAAGAAAGGTACCAACATTTCCTCATCATTATATATTTTCATTTTTATTTATTTCATTGTATGTGTTATATCTCTACACAAAGGAACTTTAAAAACAAAATAACTATAATGAATCAAAAAACTGGTTTCTTTGAAGGCAACTCATTTGTAATTACTATTTGAACTAAATTTAGCTCCCCACTCCAACAAGTGGTTTGCTAGTAAAGGACGACATTAAGGAAGTAACCGTGATAGAAAAGACAATAATGACCCTAATAAGAGAAAGTTATAAAGCCACAAATCCAAACAACAATAGAGCTAGGAGAAACCATATTTAGTTCAACCGCTTTATTATAAGAACTGATGTCTCAGAAGGCTGAGTCACCTGCCTGACGTCATCAAGTTGCTCAAAGGCATAAACTGAATTTAACGGATTCTTTCTGCTATTATCTGCTGCTAACTCATATTTCAAAGAAAGTTTGGAAGCTTAGAATACGGGAGGCTGTTTATTATTGAGATGATTTCTATAAAGCAAGCCCCTCCATAATTTATATTTTAGTAATAGATATTTTTCATAAACTGTGTGATATTTTTAAATTGCCAAAATGTATAGACTTCAAGATTTGGGGGAACATGGATAAGGTCTCTTTTTTTCCTTCGTTAGTGTCTAAGCTCTTACAAGTAACTGTGGTATGGTGCAACTTAAGAGCAGAGTTTCAGCAATTCAACAGCCAGGCAAACCCTTTCACGTTAATGCTTCTGTCTAAAACAGAAGCATGGAGTGGCAGTTGTAGGTGCTGCTAGATATTACCATCTGTTTGGGATGGCCAGCTTCAGTGACAGAAGCAACAGGGTTCCAACATCTGGCATCAGTGTGGAGCAGGCTGAGGAATCTGCTAATGGTCTCAAGGGAAACAAACCAGAGACCAGAAGAGGCCCAGGGTATTTCAGGTGGAAAGTCCTCAGGAGATTGCTGGTCCGGATGGCATATGTTCCAGAAAAGAGCTTGTTTATGCAATTTTCACTGAAGTATTAGGAGTTCCACCAAGATCTTCATAAAGTACGTATTACATTTTTACCTATTAAACATTATTCTGCTTTAAGGGACTTAAAAAAGTAAAGCACATCAGGGAAAGCTTAAGGCAATCCAAATAAAGTATGGAGTTGTGTTAATAATGCCATCGATATTGTTTCATTAGTTGTGACAAATGTGCATAGTAACATTAACAATTTAGGAAACTGGGTGTGGGCATACCAGAACTCTAATATTCTTGCAACTCTTCCGTAAGTCCAAAATCTATTCTAAAATAAAATTTTATTGTAAAAATAATAAAAATATACAATCTGACCCACCCGTATGATTGCTTGTGCAAGCTTGGTCCCAAGCACACTTGCTAGGATCAAATACGCTTTTCTTCTACTCTTCCTTTTAGTTTCCTAGAGCATTTTTAAACTTTAATGTATATGGCTATAGATATTATAATCATAGATGTTACAAAGCACAGCACTTTCATATAAGTGATCTCGTGTTAGAAATATAAATGCTGATGAAAGACAATTTTAATAAATCTGAGAGTGACAAGATCCTCAGGTTTTAGATAAAGCTTGGAAAAAAAACTTTTCTGACTATACTGGAGAAAAAGCTCAAATTGAATGGTAACCTGTCTTAAAGATCTTTTTTACCACCTTGGGGTTTCAGACTGTCTCAAACAAGGTAATTGTCAATACAGCTTGTAAAGGTGAGGATGGGAAGGAATATGCTTGCCCCCAGAGCTAAAAACAAGGAAAGAAGGAAAGGCTGAAATTAGGGACGGGGCAGCCCCAGAAAGAGTAATTTTTGGAAATCTCAAATTCTAAACTTTGAATCTAGAGAGTTTCCTGTATGAATAGATGACTTACATCTTCCAAAAAATCCCAACTAGCAAAAGCCTTCATATTTCAAAGGAAAAATAAAAGAAAACCATGCATTAAAGATCTCTGGCTACCTAAAATGCCTTTACATTAAAGGTCTCATTGCTCCCTAGCTGGGTGTTAGAGAGAAGGGAAAAGGCCATTGTCAGTTTATAATTGGGAAGCTGGAGGCACAAGGAGTCTGTTCAAAGTCATGCAGGCTATCAGCTGTGGACATGAGCCAGAAACTGGGGCCACTTTTCTATCAGACCACCACCTGGAATCTGAGGCCCCACAAAATATAAGAGCCAAGATTCAAAAACTTAAACCTTATTGTGAATACTCTCAGGAAAAAGAACCAGCGAGCTAAAAACTACTCCCAGTAGAAAGAGTGATTGTTTTATTTTAACAGCATATCTAAGAACAGAAATATGGAAAAGCATGAAAGTTAAAACAAAGTCTTAACCTCCCACACTTCTCATTTCCTCAAACACAGGTGGGTCCGCAGTTCCAGACTGGCTGATATAATCACTCTGTCCAGTTTTAGGGCGATAGAGAGCTCTTGGCTGCTATAACCATCTGTCCAGTTTTAGGGCGATAGGGAGCTCCTTGGGTATATATTTCCATTCCACCACTACTGTAACTATATACCTACCCTGCAGAATGTGGCTGAAGCATTCTGATTTTTCCTTGTCTTATCTTTTCAAGCCTTTTTAAAAGGATCTATCTAAGCAACAGAGGCATGAGGCCATCATGGCTAAAGCATATGGCTGCCAACAGCAGAACATTTCCAAATGTATAAATCCCAACAGGAGAAGAAACAAAAAATAGAAGAAGAAGGAGAAGGAGGAAGAGGGGAAGGAGAAGAAGAAAAGAGAAGGATGACAAAGGAGGGGAGGGACAGGGGAGGAGGGTCAGAAGGAAGGAAGGAGAAAGCTTTAATAAAACCCTCACTTCCTTCCATAAAGTATCTTCTTTCATTGTTTTTTCCCCTCATTCATTAATTTTTAAGAGGGAAAGAAAATTATGGTCAAATAGAAAGTAAGAAGAAAGAAAGAAGATTAAAAGAAAGTAAGTAGATTAAAAGGAGAATAGCTTTTTCCAGCTGACATAGTGCTACAACTGGCAAGTTTTTCAGGTTATCTATGGATTGGTTTCCAGTAATTTGCAAGAGGCGAATGTTCTGCCTTTCTCATTTTAGAATTGAGGAGGTTCAGGCCTTCCTCGCATGACCTAAATTGATAATTGAAGTGATCTTTCAGAATGAACCATAAGCTGCACGTGACTGAAACATAAAAAGAACTACACTTGAAAGGGACTTAAGTCAATGTTTATTCTATCTTTTTGCCTTGAAGTTTATTTCTACAGATGTTAAACCTACAGCAGCATTGCTAGGCCTTTGGTACGTAATATTTTAGAAGTGAAAATACCCCAAATTACTGAAGGCATAATGGAGGAAACAAACAGCTTTGATTCTCATTTTCTCTTCATTTTTCAGGCCATAAATTTTGTAACTCTAATTGTATACACGCACACATATCAAAAACATATCCTGTAAGATTCCAGACACGTACACATAACACATCTACATAACAATTCTAGACCCAGCTGCTTACATGGTGTAGAGATTGTGCTAGTCTCTGGGCAAAGGTGCTGAAGTGGTGGACAGTCCAATAAGGGCTCATCTGAGACCCAAAGCAGATTGTAACATTTGATGGTGGTGGTGGTTGCTTGTGTACGTGTTCAGACATGCAGGAAATCTGTCCTGCATGTATAATGGCAGACAGAGTGGCCTCCCTGAGAGGCAGTCAAGATTGCACCAAAACAAAAGAGATAGAGGGAGAAGAAGAACTCTGACCCAGAGGGAAGAGAAGAGGTGATAAGGAAAAATAGAACCACACATTGAGTTTTTTTGGGTGGAAATAAAAATGAGAATCGGAACACAATTTTTTTTTTTTGGGGTACAGAAACAGAAGGAGTGGTTGCTAGGTGAAATGAGGTCTGTAGAGTCAGAAAACTACACCATAGATAGGATAACTGTCCATCTGAGTTTGCCTGGGAGTCTCCACTTCAGACTGTTATTGTAAGGAAATTATTAATAGCTCCTCCTTTCCCTATAGGAAATGTCCTGGTCTGGATTGGATAATAAATGGCACCGTCACCCTCTTATCCGCCACCTCTGGCCTAAGACAGGGCGTAGCCATAAGTAAGACTGAAACTAGGAAATGGAACCACGAAGAGCTTTTAAAAAGGGGTGAAGAGAAACAATGGCTAAAGAAAAAAGGCATTAGGAGACAAGGTATAATGCATTGGCAATTTGTAATCAACCATGCCAAACACAGATAAAGTTAGGGAGAATGTTGAGAGGAAAAGTATATAAAAACTTCAGGATAAATGCAGAAGAGACAAAAGAAAACAAAGACAAAAGACAAATGATTCAGAGCATAAATATGTGCAGGCTACTAATATTTTCTCTCGTATATGGAGATTCGTGGTTACGAGCAACATGTATAAAAATGACTGAAAATGGCCATCCTTGCTTTCCACCCTGCGCAGGCACACACAAAGTCTGTCTGTTGCTGCCTCCCAGTCGGCTGCTCCAAAGCTGCTGACATCCGGCTAGGGCTCTGCCTCTCAGACTCACAGGCTGCCTCGGCCAAGCTTTCCCACCACCAAGCCCCCTCCCCGACTTCTGATGGTTGCATACCAGACTGTCTGCCACCGTGGTTTCACAGGCTTCCACAGATAGGCCACAGTATGTGAAGCAGCATTTCAGTGCGTCATTTCAGAGACCTCTTTTGACTTTTTACTGCATCAGAATTTTGTACTGCAAAAGCCAGTAAGTAAATGTCAAGAGCAAGTTCAAAAGGCCAAGTGATTTCTAGTCAAGCAACTCCTAGACCCAGAGGGAAGATGGAATACCACCAGCAATAGGGCCTTTGACATTTAGAGGTTCAGAAAATACGTTGTATGGATTTCTACCACCATTTTGAACTGGAGCATATTATGGGTTAAATTGTGCCACTCTCAAAATTCTCATGTTGAAGCCCTAACCCTCAGATTGTGACCTTATGCGGAGATAGGGTCTTCACAGAGGTAATCGAGTTAAAATGAGGTCATTAGAAGAGGCCCTAATCCAACATGGCTGGTGTCTTTTGAGAAGAGGAAATTTTGGCACAGACACATGTGCAGCAAGAATGCTGTATGAACGTGAAGATGGCAATCTATAAGCCAAGGAGAGAAGCCTGGAACAGATCCTCCCCTCAGAGCTCTGAGAAGGACTGATGCTGCTGACACCTTGAGATTGGAATTCAGCCCTCTGCAACTGCGAGACAAGAAAGTTTTGTTGTTGAAACCATCTGGTTTGTGGTGCTTTGTTACAGCAGCCCCAGGGAACTAATGCCTCAGAGGCAGTCTGGTCAAAGGTGGGAGCGAGGAAAAGTTGACCAGACTTTTTATAGGGCCTTCCTTTCCCTGAGAAGACTAAGCAGTGCTTCTCTGAGTTATCTAAAAGAAAGGGCACTCCCTGTGGCAAGACTGGACTGGTTGGTCCTTAGGAAATAATTTCAATTGCTCATGCCTCAGTTTCTCCCTCCATGAAGTTGGTTATAGAGCTTGTGTTCTGAAATCCCCATTATGACTGATTGTTAAGGCAAAGAGTGGTCACACTGATATTCTGAGTTTGAGGCAGGAAGATAAAACTTACATGTGGAGACTTATTAATAAATACTACCTCTGAAACGGCTGGCCAAGTGAGTGGACTCTAACCTCCTGAGTCAACCTGTGCAGAGAGGTACAGTCCCTGACTTCCCACCTGATCCTCACAGAACCAGCTCGGTCTTGGCCTTTTGAATCTCTAACTTTGACATAATAAAAGACTAAAATGACTCATGTATTTGAATAAAGAGTTTCAGCTTTCAGTACATAATTCCAGAATATTTCCCCTGAATCGGGGAAAAGGGTGTAACTGCTTGTCAAACTATCTCTGCTACCAGGAAAGAAAAATACAAAAGTATTCCTGCAGGCTTTTTTTTTTTTTTTTAACTGTAATAGGCCTAGATTCTCATCCTGTCTCTCACTTGAATTATCTCTTGAGTCAGTAGTGAAAGAAATGGTGTTTAGCCCTGCTTCCTTATATGGCAGGGAATGACAATGTGCTTGTCTATTTGAACAGCAGTGTGGCTCTCTGACAAATTATAATGATTGGTTATGGAAACCTCCTGCTCTGGTTTCCATCGTATTCCTGAGGAAAGACACAAAACAGACAGCTGTAAGGAAATGGAAAGGGTTGGACTCAGGGAGTGGCACTGAATCTGGCTCTGCCATTTGCCAGCTGTGTGACTTTGGGCAAGTTCTTTATTTTACTGCCCTGAGGTGGTTATCTTCAACTAGAAGTGCCTGTCACGTACTAAGTGTGCCAGCAAGATATTTGAATGAACTAGCTTATCTTCTTAACCATCTCTAACCTATAAGGGCTAGTGATAACTATCCATCATCCATTTTTATTCACTGTCCCTCCCAAATTCAGTATTTTTCTCCAGATAAGTCTTAATTGTCTCTTCTCTCTGTCTCTCCCATTCTCTCCTCTTTCCTCCCTCTCTCATTCCAGGTCAAAAACTTAACTAGGGGCGCCTGGGTGGCTCAGTCAGTTAAGCGTCAGTCTCCGGCTTAAGTCATGATCTCATGGCTCGTGGGTTTGGGCCCTGTCTTGGGCTCTGTGCTTACAGATCAGAGCCTGGAGCCTGCTTTGGATTCTGTGTCTCCCTCTCTCTCTGCCCTCCCCCATTTGCACTCTGTCTCTCCTTCTCTGTCAAAAATAAATAAACATGAAAAAAATTAAACAAAACAAACTTAACTAGAACCCACTACCCCATCCAGCCTCAGGAATAATAAACCCCATTAGCCATACTAGATAAATATGATTTAGGATATTAAAAGCAACACACATCCAATGATAAGGGTAGGGAAGAAAACTTTGTGGCTGAAAGGAGTGGTGGACGTTGACTGCTTCTGCAGAGTAGGGCTGTGCAAGCTCCAAAGACAGACAGAACTGGTTAGAAAGTGCTTATGCTGACCGGAAACAGGGTTTCCTACAACTGATATCTACTGGTCCTGGTCCTGGTCGTACCCAATGGAGAACCTGACATGAAAGAAGTTGGCTCCTTCTGCTCCACTGACACAATGGCCATGGAGTAGCCAACCTGGGAGTGTGTGGCTTGGGCTATGGGAACCAGTGGGAGTCCATCCCTATAGATAGACTCACAGGAAGTCAGAGCCGATAGCTGATGATTTTTAATTTAGTGCCCACATGTGCAAAGCAGTTTAGAGATATAATTTCTAATCCTTATAATTGCAGGAATAATTATCCCCTTCCTATAGGTGAAGAAACAGGCTAGAAAACAGTAAATTTGAGCTATAAACTTAAGTCATCTGGATTCCAAAGTTTGTTCTCAAATAGGTCACACCTTTGGGGCCATACACAAACCAGGGGTCTCCATTGTTGGAGTAATTAGCAACAGGCAGCACAGCATTGTGGACTATGGAGCCAGATTATCCAGGTTTGAATCCTGGCTCTGTCACTTACTAGCCGTGTGCTTAGACATGTTACTTAACCTAATTGTAACTTAGGTTCCTTACCCGTAAATTTGGTTGTTGTATGGAGATTAATTGTTTGATTTTTATCTAACAAACATCTATATGCTACCTAGCATGCGCCAGGCACTGTTCTAGGCATTCAGTAATAACATAATTAGAAAGGAATCAATGAGTTCAAATGTGAATACTGGCTTCAGCTTGCTTTATCAAGAAGAAATTATAGACATTTATTCCTTTACTCATTAACTCTCTTCTGTGTGTGGGGTGAGGCACTTTTTTTAGTTTCAAGTCACAGCACTGAAAAACCCAAAGTCCTGATTCATGGTGCTTATGTTCTAGAGCATAAGAAATGATCAACAGACAAATAAATATGCAATCATAAGCATACATTATGAATCTGCATGCAACAAAGTAAAAGAGGTATTCTGACTGGCTCTCCTGTGCAGAGGCTAATTTTATCAACTTGATACCTTAGGTGAATTAGTAGTAAATGTTTCGCAACAAACTCTGGGAGGTTAAGGGAAAGCAGGGGAGTCTGATTTGTAGCATTTGCTAATCTCAGTGGTGTTTTTCCATCATACAGATACAATAAATGTAACTAACTTCCAGATCACAGATAATAATAAAACATAAGAAAATAATTAGGGAGGAATGAGTTTTGAGTATTTATTACCTTGGTTTTTAATATAATTTAATTATAAGTTTATCGAATTTAATTTTTAATAATGACTATGTTTAACAGCTGGGTCTCAAAATCTTGAAAATTTAACAATTGGCTTTTGGGAACTAGTATGAGCTGGTTTCCCATACTACTGTTTAGGGAGCATGGAGAGGGGGAACAGCGTCAGAGGGAAATGAGACTGAGTCAGTGTGGTGTCATTATGCGTGTGGATCCTAATCAAATTCCTTGCTCTTCTCCAGCAAGCCCTGCCTTCATGTACACAGTGGAAGCACTGCTCTATAAACCTAACTGCATCGGTACAAACACAGTAGCAATTCTGGCATTCTTATTGGACCAGGTTACTCACGCAGAGATACTTTTAGCTCTATAATCCTCAGTGAATATAATTTATGTCCTTGGTGCTCTGAATACGGTAGATTCTTCTGTACAAGTTACACCTTCAGGATGTAATTCCTGCCTATTGACCCTAGAGATGGATTTTCAGTTCTGCAAAAGTATTTGCCTGAGGCCTCTTGTCTCTTAGGGCTTAGATGCTTCTGAAAGGCCCATCCACAGAAGCGCCTAAACCAGAGACTATGATGGCCCTGGCCTCAGAGGAGATGCAGGGGGAGGGTGGAGGAAGCTTCTTCCCCCTTCCGCTCAGGATTTGTACATTCCTCACCACAAGGCTGAGGACAGAGAAAAACATCTTCTGTTTTTCCTGGTAAGTTAAATATCTAAAGTAATCTAAACAAACATCCTAAGGACAGAAATACGTAAAGAGAAAATTTTTTCTCAATTCACCCCTCCCCCAAATCCTAAATTTCACTTAGTAATGGTGGCTGGAACAGGAAGTGGAAATACCATGAGAAATTTTATTCTTGCCACATTTCCAATGCTTTACAAAAGCAAACACTGGAAATCTCATCAGAAAACTTGACCTTACAGGGTTGATAGCTTTGTGCCCAAACCAAGAATATGGGAAGCTGGAGGAATTTTCAGACAAATATTCTAGCTCTTCCGAAGAGACTCTTTGGGAAAACTGATTATTTGGAATATAACGCTGTAACTTTCAGAAAGAAATTACACAAAACTAAACAACTAGGCTTCTGAGGAATAAGTTACTCCATACATCTACTATAAATTATTTTAAGCATAGATGTACAGAACTGTTTCTGAGCCAGGGATTTTAGCAGAATCACCAGAGAGTTTTTACAAACTACAGATGCTGGACCTTGCTCTAGACCTACTGATCACAATCTCCAGGGGATGGTACTCAGGGATATATGTTTTCGAAAAGCCCTACAGTTGATCCTGATTAAGACACTGGTTAAGATCTACTGGACTATTGATTATAGGCAAAACGGGCTGTAATGTATAATCCAAATCCATGGACTGTTTATAACGGGACATTCTCTCTTGCTTCTTTCAGGGGAAGCAATCCATTAGACTGAAATTGTTAACAGCCTGGGACTTAGAAGCTGTGTGTTTGCCACTAATTAACTGGGAGATCTTGGTCAAGTCATTTGGTTTGTTCTTTCATTCAACAGACACTGGGCCTCTGTGATGTGCCAGGAACTGGGTATATATTAATAATAATAATAATAAAAAGATGTTCCTGCCCCTATAAATCTTACTGACATTAATCAAAGAAACTTACAAATACATGTATAATTTTACTTGGTATGGTTAGGCTTTAGTTCCTCATCTGCAAAATGAAAAGTCACTGGCTCTTTTTTTTTCCAAGCAATTCTTCTTAAAACCATAAATTTCTTGTCCCAACTTCCACATAATGTATGTTTTAAGTTCACTAGCTGAGTGAGAAAATACAATACCTAAAGCTACTATGAATTCAGTAACTATTTTAAGTAAATTAACATTTTATCTTCATAATGCATCAATGTAATTAGAAAAATAGTAACACATACTGTGTAAGATGTATTATTTACTCAGTTTGTCAAAAACATTTGCTGCATATATGGATTTGTTAACCTCTTGCAATAATTTTGTGGCCTCCCAGGGATCTAAAGTGCAGAGGTTAGGAACCTACGGGCCACATCAATGATGTGAAATACACGGTACCTGAGTAGTAATGTCCCTTTTCTTCCACAACAGACATCACTGTCAATGACAGCATCTGTGGCCTCCAGTAAGCCTAGGACTCAGCCTCAGAACCCTTCTCAATACACTGACCCAGATGATCCCTACCAATTGCTTCGAGCTGGCAAACAGATGAAAAATTATCTGCACCCCCTGGCTAAATGCCTCCTAAGACCCTGCCCAGCTTTAAAAATACAAGGTACGTATATTCAGTTCTGCTGTCTTGATAATCACAAATGCCTTCTCCCCTCTCCATATGAAAGTACTCCAAATATTTGAAGACATCCATGTGGCCCCTAATTTTCCTTCCTTTGGGATTAACAGTTCCAGATCCCTTATCTGTTCCTCATATTCTGTTCTCCTGACCCTCCTGGACCGCCTCTGACACTCATTCCAGGATACATATTTGGGAATGCTTCTCTGAGGAACAAGCCAAGAGTAGAGCACATTGTTTTGTTTTGTTTTGTTTTGTTTTGTTTTACTTCCTGTGACAGCCATCAAGACAGGTGTTCGGTGAATGAAAGATTACACTATAAACACTGCTTAGAACTGAAACTTCCACTGATTGAGTACGCTTTTATGCATTAAGCTTATGAAATACTGTCATTTACATTGAGAGGTAGTTTTTTATTTATGACAATTATTAAGTCATTATTTATTGAATTTTAAAGATTGCCTTAGTTGGGGGGGGGGAGCCATAGCACACCTATGACTCATACGAAGTTTCATGCCAACAAAAACACTCAAGTGTTTTTCTTTAGAATCTTTCTCAAATGGGTAATTCTTATTTTTTCAATTATTAGCGGTGCAAGCTTCCAAGCTAACCTCCCTTAAGATTGGTTCATTGGACAATGCCAAAGTGGTCATCAAATACTGCATGACCCTGACACTGAGTGTTTGCCTCTCCAGGAATTCAGTCACATAAAAATTAGAATGACCTTCACTGGTAGCTGTTGGACATTCAAGCTAATTTGCCTTCCATGCCTAACTTTCTCTTCTAAGTAAAACTGCCCACTGATCTTTTTATTTTCCCCAGGGGTGGCAGTGACTACTGCTCCAGACCCACTGGGAATTCATCCATAAGCATGCCAGGAACCTCTGATACCTCCTCCTGCTAAGGGATTTGCCAAAGACAACAGTTATCAGCTGAACCACTCAGGACTCCTCTCTCAGAATCTGATCAGGAAGCACAGAAGGAATTTTCTAGTCTGTAGAACAACAGGAAGAAGCAGCCACGTGTGCTGCAGCTGAGTGACATTAATAGAAGCACAGAGACCTCTTTTGAGATACTTTGACCCACCTTGATTTAAACCCCATCTTTGAACCCCAGTCCTACGGTGGCTTCTGTTCTTGGATTTCCTTGCGATCCCATCCCTTTATTATGACATATGCATCTTACAGTCTTGTCCCTTCCCTTGAGCTACCGAAGCCTATTAACATAGATTCTGTTTGTTCTGAGCACAGTGCCAGGTGTTCTCGCCCATGTTACTGTACTGGTCTGCACACTGCCTTGCTAATAAGCTGGCTCTTTGTTTCTAAGCCTCTGCCTGCCTTCTGATTTTTGCTGTTTTTCTTTTACTTAGTGGGCTGTGATTCACACGTTAGTCCCTTGTTATACGTTATTTCCATTCTGGCTTAGACCCTCCTCACCCCCATGGAACTAATGTCCTTGATGCTTCTGGTCCCTGGACCTCTTGGGCTTTGCCCTGGTCCTGCCCATCTTTAGCACACAGGTGATGTCTGCCTAGTTCCCCAGGTTGAGACAAGAGAGAGGGAATGTTACAGGTGGGTGTGAAAGGAACTAATTATATATTCGTACTTAATATGCCCCTCTCCAAGTAAGATGAGTCCCTTACAGCCAATGTTTTCATCCGTATATTCACAAAACAATGCCAGAAACTTCAATAAATGATTAAAAAGCAATTTATCTTCAAGTTATCCATCACTGAAATATAAAGAAAAGCCACGTACTAAAATGAATGCTTACTAAGAACACTCAATTCATTTAAAATACCTCCCCCTCCCAAATATTTATTTTCCTTCAACTACTCCTTGACCGCTGCTTAGCACTCCTTTTATTAAGTTCTTGGTGCTCTCTCAGCACCCACTTCACTGGAGGTACTCCCAGCCTCTCCAGCCCCTACGAGCTCCCCACGTAAAACTGCTTCTCTAGAGATGATCTCCTTTCTTTGAAATGGAGGCCATATGAAGTCATCTACTTCTACGTATCTGTGTATTTACACCATCCTTTCTTCCTTCAAAAAAATCTCGGAAACAGGAAGGGACACCTCCACTCATGCTCCGTTCCCATCCACCCTTGTCTCCAATGGAAATCAAGACCTTACCTCACTCCCCAGCCCAACCACCCCAGGCTCATGGCTTCTCACCCGCCAATCACAAAAGGTGGGTTCACAAAGGACCTGAGGGTTTAGAGTTTTTATCAAGTTTCAAAGGTATCCATGGCAACAACACGGGGAAGAACAATGATAGGCCTACCCCCTCACCTCTCTTGCGTGCCCACAGCCATCCTTTCCTTCCTGCCCACCTCCCACACTCACTCACTGCCAGCCAAAGGTGAGTCTGGGGGTGAAAAGCAGAGTGACTCTTTTCCACAGAGACTGCTCCAACATCTACTCTCTCTGCTCTAACTCTTCCCTGCTCTGCCGAAAAAAAAACTGAAGAGGTCTTCCCCTATCATGACCCTTCTGCTGTTGTCTGGGCTTCATTCTAAAGCTGGGGCATTACAAATTGTCAGTGTTGGATCAGAAAAGCACTTGTGTGAACTGGAGTGGGAGGAGTTAGGGAAGTTGGGAGAAATAGAAGACTGGGGGTAGGGAAGTTAGGGAGGCCACCAGGGGTCAGTCACCGGAGAGCCAGCTGGGGATACTAAAGACTGAGGGAAACAGAGCAGTAGAGGCTAGATCCATGGAGCAGTCTGGTCTCAATACCAACAGGAACCACAGCCAGGTGCTCCTGATTACCTCACCCTCTCTACGCGAGGCCCAGGCTTGACATGCTGGGATTAGTTCCATGCCTTTGGCTGGAGGCAGAGAAACTGCCTCATTTACTAAGGCCTTTCTGTTGTCAGCACCTTGTCACTGGTCTTCTACTCAAGTAGATCTTCAGGTTTCTCGGTTCCTGGACGGGGCCTCGCATCACTGACGACCCATCTCATTCTGCCTCCTGATACTTGTGTTCTCCTGGTCACTGATCACCAAGGCCAAAATTTAGACTACACTGGAGTGCACCGGTATTTCCTGGACTCTGGGCTCAGTGTTCTAGAAATAATTAGAATTCAGAAGGTACTAGTCAAGGTACTGAGGAAGGAACAGATAATCAGGGATACTAGGTAAGAAGTGGAGGGTACCAGTCAACATGAACATAATGTCTAGAGGCCTCAGATTGCACACAGTTTGAAGCAGACGGCCTACAGAAAAGAGGGGTAAACAGCCTCATCTCATTTGGACATCTTCACTACTATAGGAGGTAGGAGAAGCATCAGAATGCCCATTCCACACACGAGGTCAAGTGTTGATGGCTTCCTCAAAGGTCTGGGCTATCTGAGAGGGGGGAACTAGTGCTAGGACTGAGCTCTCAAGGTAGTGCTTCCAAGTTAAGCCTGAGTTGCAAGTATCTTCTTAAATTACCCAAGGACTCAGAACTTATGGGCATCTCTCTAAAGACAAACTTGGATTAGCTTCATAGATGAAGGCCTTTCGGTAAGTATCTAATAGTTCTATTTTTAGGCTCTGAGAAAATTTACCCAGATACCTCTTTTAAAGTCAGAAAATTCTTTGGCAACATCTAACCTCCGCCTCAGGCCTACCATGCTATTTGCATACCACTTGGTCAGCATTTTCCCGTCCCCCCACCATGGCCTCACCCCACCACATTTCCAACGTGTGATAGACTGCAGGCAGATGGGGATTGAGCTAATTCCTTTAAATGCCTGCCTCTACGTCACTTTTCTGTCTTGCTAAAGAATCACTGAGGAGCAGCCATGCTACTTATGGTATCAGGAAGATATCATGAGGTTGTCTCCATGACAATTGTATGTGTTTTTAAGAAAAGGCCTACTGAAGGACCCCTGGGTGGCTCAGTCAGTTAAGTGTCTGCCTCTTGCTTTTGGCTCAGGTCACGATCTTATGGCTCCGGCAATCGAGGCCCATGTCAGGCCCTGTGCTGACAGCACAGAGACTGCTTGGGATTCTCTCTCTCTGCCCCTTCCCTGCTCGTGCTCTCTCTTTCTCTCTCAAATAAATGAACTTAAAAAACAAAAGAAAAGGCCGATTGAGGTGCATTTTAGGCTTATCAGACTAGAGACTACCCATGCTGGACTCAGGACCAGCCTACACTATCTACCACAGAGCAAGAAATCCTCAGGCTAGTCACAAAAGCCAATCAGAATTGTTCATAGCCTCACCATCAGGACATGCTCTAATGTATCTCATTTCAATCCTTCATGCTCAGTTTAAACCTGGTTCTTCTCCTTAATGCAAGAATTGTGTATTTATTTAAAGAAATTTTTCAATCTGAATTATTTAACTTATTCTATTTATTCCATTGGCTTTGAACAATGGAAACAACCCAGCATGTTATCTATGGATCAGTCCTTGCACATTCCTTGTACTGAGATCAATTTTTTATTCGTGACTTTCTGTTCCAGACCTCTGCCATTGTATTTCTCTTTATTAAAATGATTTTTTTTGCACTGCACTTCCATTGTGCTCTGTTGACCTCCCCATCTGGGGAGATGTATTCTAGCTAATATTCAATTGGAGGAAAGTAGCATGAAGAGCCGCCTAAAGTTCAATACAAAGTAAAATATCAAATCCCCTTGCTCCATCACATCACTATAGAAAGTAGAACACTTATTTAAAAAAAAATGCCTTCTTGTGGTTGTTGGGGGATGGGGAGCACACAAGGCAGAGAGGAGAGAGTGGTGGCAGCAAAGTTTGAACTTTCAGGGATTTGGAAATGTTGGTTTCAAAATGGAATTTATCCTCAAATCCCAAGATTATAGATTTCCTTCCAAACTGCATTCCCTACATGGTTTAGAGAACAGTTGAAAAAGAAATTGCTCTCCATATTTTGATTGACATTAAAAACGCTGTGAAAATAGTTTGGAACTTGAGCTCTTTGAGGGAAGGACAATAATCAAACTATAGCTTTCACTTGCAGCCCTTTCTCCCACACTTACTCAGAACTGTTCCAGGAAAATTCACAGGGAACTCTGTTCTCATATATCACTTCTAGGAGGAGAGAGGCATTCTCAAGAAAATTATCCCCAAACTTCTAAATACAAAGAGAAAAGATTAATGAATCTCAACACAAAGCCACCTCACTTGACAGAATAAAAGCAAACTGAGTCAGTTGTTTGGAGTTAGAAACCTTTAATATCCAGCTTTATTTAAAAATTATCAGACTTGCCCTTCTTGCCACATACTGCCTAGTCCTCCCCCAAGCTCTAGCCACACATGCCTGGTTTTGCCAAACACATGAGAAAGATTTTACTATTCCAGTTTACAAGTCCATCTGCATAGCCCTGTTAACAGAAGGGATCTATGAATACCAAGTACTTTGTTCTCATCCACTTTTTTTGACCATGTATTACCATAGCACGAAAATTCCCCCACCCTTTACAATCAGCTCTTTCTAAAAGGAATTCCAGACTACTACCAACTGGCTGCCTTGTACTACTGTCTAAGATGCCCAAATATGTCTGACTATCTTGAAATGAAAGCCTGCTTCTCCCTTTCTGGAACGCACTTGTAAACTGCATCTTTTCAAATTCTCTAGTCAGGGGCACACTTTAAAACAGAAAAATAAGATTTGTTAAGAAATGGTTTGGTAGGATGTTAAATGTGATTTCTAAAAACACACCCACCAGCACACGCATTCTCTCATTATTAGGTTTTATAGGAAACAGACCTTGGTAGGCATCTTCCTGTCTTGGCAAATATCAGATCAGTTACATTAACCCAACTGGTGCTAAATGCTCTTGCCACGAACTCTGACCTTATTTCCTTGCAGCTCGAGAAGTCCGGTCTTAATTAAATACAGGTAGCAGAATAATATGTAAATGCCTTTGGTTAAGAACCTTTACTTTTTGGCTTCTCATTAGCCTAAAAAGTTGTTGTTTCTAAAGCAAAACCTCTTTAAATCTCTGGTAATAAAAGATGCAGGCGAGACCACCGGTGTGGGCAGACTGGCACGGCACGCCTGCTGACCCTGGCCCTGTGGCTATCAGGTAGAATCCCCACTGCACTCCTAAACAAAAGGCTTTCCTTCTCAAGGTTGCCGGTGGTCCCCGAGCATAAGTCTCCGTCCTGTCCCAACTCCAAGAACAGAACTTGAAATCTCATCCTGTTTGTCTTCCGGGAACATCTGCAGGGCGGCAAAGCCCAGTCTGGCTCTGAGAATTTGCATGGTTTATTGGCTTTCACAATCTTGCATCTCCAGCTACCTTAGGCAGGAATGTTGACTGAAACCCGGAGAAAGCCCCCAGACTCTCTGGAAGAGATTAAAAGAAAGCCCTCCGTGGCTTACCTCGCAGGCTGCAACTTCTTCCTGGGGACTAAGTCGGAAAGGAAGGACTGATTTCTCTAGCAGGAGCACAGCAAGAGGGCAGGCAGGCAGGCAGCCTAATACACACTGCTCTATTCAATAAAACTCCAGACCGCCCTTCCTTAGCCCCTCCCAGAAGTCCATGCTAAGTGAACACATATCCCCTATGTTTACAGTCGGCAGTCGGTGGTATGCATTGTCCTGTAGTTTTTCTAATAGGCAGCCAATGACGACACCCCGGCCGAGGTGGATGCAGCCTGCCTGTGGAGATGCCTGTCATTCCCTAGGCATGCTCAGGAAATCACTCATCAGAAAAACCGAGACCTAAAAAGCTCTGAAACTGCGCGCAGGCTGCCAAAACCAGCCAGCTACATGCCCTTTTTTGGTTATCCTTAGCAGGGCCTCTGGAAGTGAATCCATTGTCAGGAACAATCATAAGAAATGTTAATCTTGGAGAAAGAGGCTGTCTTGTAGAACACAAACGCAACTTTAAAAAGAAAGCAGTCTATGAAACAAGAAGTTAACAGTCCATATGTTTAGTGGGGTGGGGGTGGGGAAGGCTTTTAAATTGAGGGAGGCTTAATAGCATATTTCTCTTAAAAGTAGCCATGTATACAAAATGAAATTAAATTGTTCTACAATTTTAAAGTCTGCAATGGCCAGGACCCAGGTCTGTATGTACAGACTACATTCTAACCTGAACGAGGCACAGCCCCCTAAAAATATGTCTACATGTGTTATAAAAACAACTGACAAAAAAAAAACTTAGGTCTTTTTTAGTAGGTAATGTTTTCCAGAATAAGTGTAGTGCCAGAAACTCAGCTAGGCAGGGTCCTACAGCCTTGGCGATGCTCACTAGTTTTCCATATCACCCCCCTCTCCACCTCCCCTTTGTCTCCTCAGATTTGGCAACAGGGAGACATTACTGGCAACTCTGCACAACAGAGAGGGCGTGAAGAGACCCAGCACTTCCTCTGCGACTGCTAGAGACAATGCGTATGCCCACTGAGATGAGACTGCTGTTTTAGCGACTTCTTGAAAGTACTCCAACCAAGTCTTCTTGGTAGGACGTGGGCTATGAGAGGGTCAGAATTAGGCAATGCTGAAGCAGGATGAAGTTAACTGGCCCACGTGTGCACACAACCTGTGGTTTTGTACTTTTCAATAAAGAATTCACTCAATTCATCAATCAGTACTTAATTCAGTAGTCACAATAACAAAAAATTAGGAGCACTTACTACTTGTCAGGCCAGGAGCTCGGTGCTAGATTTCTGTCTCCTTATCGCTGTGTGTTTAGAAACTGTCTCATCACTGACCAAGAAGACTTAACATATTTTCCCTGGCTGACTACAAGTCCACAAGCTTGGTCTCCAAAAACCTTAGGTTTTACCATATAAGCCTATTTATGAAGATCTGACCTGAAAATAATCTCTACTTAGGAACAAGTGCCTGCCCTTTGCGCCTTATACTGAAGACTTGGGAAGTAACTGATCCACCTGGATGGTTTCCTTCTTCAGTCCTCCAGCATTAGCCAGTCACCCACAGGCATCAATATCAAGCCTACGCTCATCTCTTCCCTGGGAAGGCTGCCTGTCCCATCTTCCCAACTGCTACTGCAGCACAGCCTGAAAAAGCTACAGAGCAGGCTGCCAGGCAGAGGGAGAGGTGAGCTTCAAGCATCCCAAGTTAGAACTCGGAATGCACTTTCCCAGGGAAACAGAATAAATAATGGCTGGTGGGAACAGTACAGTCAATGCAGCATTTCAAGGACACTATGGCTCAACCAGGCATTTGTGGAGCACCACCGTTTATAAACTTGTTCCTATGGTAAAATGTTTTCTGATCCCAAGTGAATAATTTGGAAATAAACTTTGGGAACATAACCAGTTTCACTACTGGGGATGTCCCGTATGTGGACAAACCTGTAAAGACAGAATAACAGTTCATAGTCAGGTAAACTGCTGAGCTTGGAGATGTCGTGGCACAGGCATCAATGACCTCTGAAAACAACTCAGTTGGTGATGCCTGTGTGAAGACATGACCTGTGTCCAGAGATGTTTGAGGCCCATGCTCTCCAGGCCATATGGTCTGTGACTCAGTGAGGCCTGTTTTAATGCACTGTTTTCCATGGCCACTGCTGATTCAATCCTAAGCCGCATTCTTCCCGCTTGTGTGAGTAATGCCTTTTGGTTAAACAGCATCAGGGCATAATTTGCAATCTATGAATAAAATAAGTACCAGCTTTCCAGAGGAAAGAAAAGTTGCACTACAAATGGGGAAAATATTATCAGCAGGAAACATGGAAAGGACATGCGTTTTGCATGGTTTTTAGAAGATAAATGGCTAAATATTTTTGGGTTCTGTCTTTAGAAAAGAGAAGTATGTTTCCCTAGATAAATTCTGAATACCTCATTTTCAGGGCATAGTGGATGACCAATCATTCAGCCTTTTTTGTGTATTTGAAAGTAGACACTGTGCAAGAACCACATGGTTGGAAGGACAATTTAACAAATTTCATTAGAAAAAAGAAAGAAAAAGATAGATGTTGCCAATCTCTACCATGGGAAACTTCACTTTCATAGTATTTACTTTTTCCAGAAGTCATTTGTAAACAACACTAAAAATACACAGGACTTATACAGAAAATTTTTGTGGAATATAATTCCCACTCAGACCATCCCAGATAAAGAGCAGCTTGTCTAGCATAGGCTATATCTACCTAATCAAACCATAACAAATCTAAAGAGACATTTGGAAACATCTGGATGGTTCATTGTATTTTTTCAGTTCCAACTGAGTATTTGGAATCATGTATATAAGTAGTGAGCAATTACATTTCACTTGAAAGTCAGTTTGGGAAAAGTAAAAGCAGGCCACACCTTTTTCATTCAAACTTAAAATCGCTTCACTTAGTTCCATAAAAAAATACATTTGCCAGTTCAAAATATTTACGTAATTGAATAAAACAGATATTTTGAACATTTTAAAAGGCAGCAAAATACCGCCCCCCCCCCCCCCCACCACACACACACACACACACATCTTCTTTTACTCAAATGAAGTATTTCCAGAAACTCAAGTTTAGAAAACAATAAAATCAGACTGGTAAAATGTTGATGCCAAAACTGGACAACAAAGATAGCACAAAAAGAGGAAAACTATCCTAAGTATATTTCTGAGCCTAGATGAAAACAATTAGCACCCTGAATCCAACAGTGTAAAAACAAGGTAAGGCCAATGTGGAGACAGTCCGAATCTGAAAATCTAGTGATTCAGTAGTAAATTAGTATGATACAATGTAAGCAGTTAAAAAGTTAAAAAAAAAAAAAAAAAAAGTTGACGAAAGAAAAGAGAAAGATCATCTCAACAGATAAAAAAATAATACTTGGTAAAATTAGCAATCTTACACAGAAAAAACAAAAGTTCTTGAAAAACCAGCAACAGAATCTTTCTAAACATGTAATGAGACCTTTACCAGAATGCTACAGCGAATACTATGCTTAATGACGAAATGGTAAAGTATTCTCACTATAATCAATGAAAAGGCAAGGGTGACTATCATCTCTCTACAATTAAAAAATGGGGTGGAGGTCCTAACTAAGACAAAGACAAAGAAAAAAAGAAAGAAGAACTATAGGAATTAGGAAGAAAACAAATGTCTTTATTTGCTATGATAGGATCGTGTGGGTAAAAAGTTCAAGTGAATCAACAAATATATTAGAATTAATAAAAGAGTTTAGCAAAATTATTGGAAGCAAGTTCAGTATGCAAAACTCCAGAGTTCCTGTAACCAGCTGTCTCTAATTTTAAAATATAATGGAAAATAGATGATTCATATTAATAACAAAAGTGTGCATTACTTGGGAATAAACGTAACAAAATAGTGCAAGAAAATTGAAGAGCTGGATTTAAGGAAATAAAAGGCCCGTATAAATGGTGAAATATATCACTTTTACAAATGACAGACCTCAAAATTATAAGGATGTAAATTTTCCTTGAATTAACCTATGTAGCATTTATTATTCCAAATAAAATCCCTAAATGATATATTTTGTAGAACTTAACAAAACAATCCTAAAATTCAGATGGAAAAGTAAAGATCTAAAAATAAGGACTGAGATTTTTATAGAGCAATTCTAGTTAAGATGAGTATTATTGCCCTGGGAATAGACAAATAGATTATTAGAATAAAGTGGAAAACCTAGAAACAGCCCCAAGCATATATGGAAACTTCTAAAATAATAGCAAAGACACAACCAATGAGGAAGAAAAGGGTGGGCTATTCTATTAATGGTAAGGTTACCATTGATTATGTAGAATCAATAAAGTTAGATTCAAAATTCCCACCCCATACTAAAAGAAACTAGATTACATGGGGAAAAAAAACAACTTTAAGACGATTAGGAAAAACTGTAGGTGAATAATTATATAATGGAGTATGGAAGGATTCTTCAACATAAAAAACAGAAGTTCAGATGGAAACACTGAAAACTTTGAGGAGCTGGCTAGATTTAATAGAGTAAATGCACAATATGCATTTATTTCTGCTCCTTCCCAAACCTCACCAAAATGATAGCACAGAAATAAAAAATCATCAGTAAATCCTACAAGGCAAAGAATACTGGAAGGGAGTCAACACAGAGTTTAGATGTCAGCCAAATTTTGGAATATGGAAAATGGACACATGGCTGGTAATTGACTTAACAGAACTAAGAAACTGAACTCTGGCCCTGTGGAGTAGAAGGGCCGGTGGATGAGAAAAAAGCCAATTCAAGCCTCAAAACCAGGAAAAATAGGATTTGGAAGCCCCAGGAATCTGAGGTGAGGGATGGAGCAGAAAACAGGTTTGATTGGAAATCTGAGTAAGGAGGGTACTTGGGTGGCTCAGCTGGTTAAGTGTCAGACTTTGGCTGAGGTCATGATATGGTTCATGGGTTCGAGCCACGCACCGGGCTCTGCGCAGACTGACCGCTCAGCTCAGAGCATAGAGCCTGCTTCAGCTGCTGTGTCTCCCTCTCCCTTTCTCTCTGCCCCTCTCCCACTCATACTCCCTCTCTCTCTCAAAAATAAACATTAGAAAAAAATTTTTTTAGAAAATCTAAGGAATAGTTAAAAGCCCAGATCTAGGAACCCCCAACACACGTAGGTGAACACCCCTCTTTCAATCAGACAGAAGTTCCAAGTTTATTCTCTGAAGGCAAGTGCTGCCCTCAGAATGGCGAAACAGTGGACAGGGAAGAGGCTTCATACTGAAAACAAAATTGAAATGTAAGTATACTCAGTGAACACTGGAAAACCCCCGGTCTCCTCACTCTGCAGGTTACCAGGACACCAACAGTCAGGTTTGTACTCAGCAGAAAGGAAATTGGAGGATTTCACTGTAGGGAAAGTGGCATGCCCACGGAAAAAAGAACTAAAGACATAGACACTGAGGGACCCCTGAAATTTCTGGCTCATTGCCCAAGGCCCTTTAGTGAACTTGTGCACAGGAACTCCCAATCCGCTGTTTAGCACCTCACACTTAAAAATATGAACATCAAGTTAAGGAGAGGATCTGAGAGACTCGAACAACAGAAAAAGGAATTCAGAGGAAAAAGAGGCAAGGTGAGAAACAGAAGAACAGTTCAAGAAAATTATAATTACTATTCACAGAGAGATAAGAGTCGATACTGTTGCCACCTAAGGAGAAAGATGCTTTAAGAAGGCACTTTCAGAGAAGAGGAAAAAGCTCTTGTAAATGAAGAATACTGTGGCAGAAAGTTATAAAAATTCAATTCAAGAAATGTTAAGATAAAGTTTAAAAAAAAAACCTGCCAGATAATTAGAAGAAAAAGGATGGAAAAAAGAAAATAACATTAAAGAATCAATAAAAAACCCAACATCTGAGTGTTCCAGAAAAAGAGGAAAGAGAAAATTGTGGGAAAGAAATTATCAAAGAAATAAAACATTAAAATTTCCCACACCTAAAGGACACAAGTTTCCAGATTCAAAGGGCCCACTGGGCATCTAGTACAATGAATGAAAACATATTTAATTCTGAAGTTATCAAGTTCTTGGGTTTTATGTTCCATCCAAAGGTGGGGGAGGAGTTGGGGTTGAAACCAGAAACCGAGACAGAAGATAAGGATCAGAAAATAGAGAGTACAAAACTATGACAGAAGTGAAGGGTAGTCCCATGATGACAGTGAAAGAAAATTCCAGGATAACAGCTGGTCAAGAGAGCAACAAGTAAAGACTGAAGCAGAGGGATCCAGAGAGGACGTGTTCAGGAAAATCAGGTAGACAGATTACCTGATTTTTTCTTGGGGAAAGCATCTGTGATAGGTACACGGAAATGAGTAAATGTAAGATTGAGGTCATTATAATTTCAGGAAAAACAAAATGTTTATATGAGAAAGGAAAAGGGATCATTGTATACCATATAGTTCAACTGTGAGAAAAATTTACACAGTCATAATAATGTAAATACTATATTTTGATTTCACCAAAACAATGATGTAATTAGATTCCAAGGATAACAAGCAAGAACATGTTTGTAGGATGATGGTGGATAAGACAGCTAAACCCTCATTTTGTTTAGCAGGAAATCAATAGTTAATATCCAGTACTGAAATTTTAATAAATAGTAGAGTTAGCAATTTATTTAAGGATATGAAAACAAATACCACCCTCCCCCGATCCCCCACAAAAAATAGTTCATTCATTCACTGAAAAAATATTTATTGAGTGTCTACCACATGCCAGGGCCTGTTCTAGGCGTTGCAAGCCAAATACATTTTGATGGAGGGAGACAGATAAATACACTAACTAATAAATGTATTAATGTCAGGCAGTGGGAAATGCTATAAAGAAATTGTAATGGAATAGAGAAAATCAGGGAAGTCCTCTATGAAGAAGTTTTCCATGGAGATGAATAAAATGAAGGGGCAAGCACTGGGACCATACAAAGCAATAACATTCCTGACAGCAAGAATATAGCAGGTGCATATTAAAGAACAAGAAAGATTGCAGAGTAATTGGGGAGGAGTGATCACCAACGGCAGATAGGATCATCTAGAGACTTATCATCATGGTAAAGACTTCGAGTTTTATTTTAAATAAGATGGAAAGTCACTGGGAGGTGTTGAGTGGGGAGAGAAAAAAATCACTCTGGTCGTCGTCCTGTAGAAAGAGCTGGGAGCTTACCAGTGTAGAAGCAGGGAAATTATTGCCTCCTTACAGGCAGGAGGTGTTGGCCAGGACTAGGGCAGTTGTGGTCAGGGGACTGAGAAAGTATTGAATTTTGGACACAGCAGGACTCATTGCTGGTTTGGATGAGGAATATAAGAAACAGAGAGGAATCAGAGATATCTCCTTTTATGGGCTGAAGAGCTGAGTCAGTGGTGTAATTTAATAAGCAGGGACCACTGAGGGAAGTGTCGATTTGCAAGGAGGTGTGGGAATCACATTAGACATAATTTAGGCGTATTGAGATGACCAAAGGCATTCAAGTGGAGGTGCAGATGGGTAGTGTGATATACAAACCTGATGTTTTAGGGAGAGATGAGGCTTGAGAGTCATCTATTTCTAGATAGTGTTTTAAACTAGGACTAAGTTACCTGGAAGAAAGCAAACAGTGAAGAGAAGGCTACACAAAATGACACCCCAACATTTAAAGCCCAAAAAAGGAGACTGTGAAAAAGATGATAGCTACTGCCTGGTGGGTGGTCAGGTATGAGAATGGGTAGGGAGGATGGTTACTGCTTTTTGTTAAAAGCCACAGAGCATTATTGGACTTTAAAAGTAGGGTAATTTGTGATAGATTGGATAATTGTAGCCAACTAATCAGTTACTCTTTTAATGGGATTAAACACTCAGTCTTTGCCATGTGTCTTTGTAGGGCTCTCAGAAGGACTTCTTGGCCTGTGATTTGCTTTGAATGCTTTGAGGTGATGGTGTGCTTGTTCAGGGTGGAAGGTTTAAGAGCATTACATTTTGTTCTTACCCCTGAGCGTCTGCCCTTTGCCATGACAACAAGCACCACAGAGTGGGTTGAATGGCTCATCCCACCCCCTGAACATACACATTCATCGAGAACCTGCAAATGTGACCTTATTTGGAAATGGGGGTCTTTGAAGATGTAATTCAGTTAAGAATCTCAAGATGAGATCATACTGGCTTATCTAGCTGGGCCCTAAATCCAATGGCAAGTGTCTTTATAAGAAAAAGGCAGAGAGAGATTTGAGACACACAGGACATGGAGATTGGAGACACACAGGACATGGAGATGTGAAGACAGAGGAAGAGATGGGGGCAATATATCCACAAACCAAGGAATGTTAAGGTTTGCCAGTCACCACTAGAAACTAGGAGAGAGGCATAGAACAGATTATCCCTCGGAGCCTCCAGAAAAAGCCAACAACCCTGTCAACACATTGATTTTGGACTCCTGGCCTCCAGAACTGTGGCAGAATACATTTCTGTTGTTTTAAGCCACCCAGTTTGTGGTAATTTGTTACAGAAGCACAGGAAAACAATATACCCCAGATCGTGTCCACTTTTCAGCTTGAGTTCCCAGTGAGCCCAGCCAGGACCATCAGAGTTGCTACTGACCCAGGCCTTATGCAAAAGGCATAAGAAATAATGTTTGTTGTTGTAAGCCACTGAGGTTTTGTAGCATTTTTTACCAAGAAAAAGCTAACTAATATTTGTATATATTAAGAAGTAAACTAAAGAAATTTAGTTAAACTCAAGAAAGTTTGGTTAAGACAGAAAAACTTCTGTTAAATAAGAGTCACCATACACAATGTGAAAAGACGAGCCAAGAGAAAATGTGCAATGTATAAAGGATTAGAATCTAGAATATCCAAGACTGCCTAAAAATCAATTGAGGTAGAGAGCGAGAGGGGCAACACTATTACAAAATGGGAATAGGATGTAACATCCACAGAAGAGAAAACGCAAAGGCCAAAGTCCTTGAAATGATGCTCAACCTTATGAGTAATCAGGAAAATGAAAGTGAAAACACTGACACCAGCTCACAGCCAACAAATTGGTAAAGAAAAAAACATTTAATCTTGTAAAACTAAATGATGTTGGTAATGTGCAGAATCCTATGCGTTTTCGATAAGAAAGTAAATTGGGACACTTTGTAGAGTTACTTGGCAGTGATATTTAGTATATGCCTTCTTTGTCCAGCAATCCCACTTTTAGGTATATCCTCTTAGGAAACTCATGTTCTTTAGCAAGGAGGCACGTAAAGGGCAGCTCGTCAGAGTATTATCTGTCACAGCAATATCACAAAATTCCTACAGCAATCAGCAGGGGAAACGCTACATAAACTATGGTATAGGATGGAATACTATATAGTAGCTGAAATGAATGAATTAGATGCACCTGGGTCTCAAAAACATATTATGTGGGGAAAAAAAAAAAAAAAAAGCAAGTTGCAGCTGGAATGATTCCATTCATATGAATTATTTACGGCTCCAGGCAACAGTAGGCTAGAACCACTCCAAATTCAACATAGTGGTTACCCGTAACAAGGTAGAAAGAATGATGCTAGTCACAAAATCAAGAAACTTGAAATTTATCTGAAATGTATAAACGAAGACCTCAAGTAATGATGACAAAACAATTACATTTGTTAATTCTGCAGAGTATATATACAGATTGTACATTATCCTTAGACTTTTTTTTTTTTCCTTTTAAGAAACTGCTATACAAATGAGATTTCTCTCCCCAAGGCACTAGTATCTGGTCACCTATGTGATACAGGGAAAGGTCACTGCCCTTCTTTGTTCTCAGGGCATCAGTAGAGCTCACTCAGGACCAACCAGACTAGCAGGGAGAGAGGACCTGCCCTGAATACGAAGTCCTCAACTTAATCACACCTTTGTATTAAGGGTCTGACATGATAGGATCAACAGTTACTCTTTAAGGCTAACACCTTAAGCCATAGTCTAACTTAGTGCCTTAATGCCAACTGTTTTAGGAATAGGGTACAGATAAAGTGAGGGCCAGCTCTGATCTACTTTGATGGGCACAGAAGGATTAAAGACAGGCTGGTCTCTCAGAACATCAAGTGGAAGAAGGGCTTTGGTTGTCTGGGATAAGGGTGATGACCTGAGATGGAAAGAGGGCGTAATCCAAGAAGCCCCAGTATGAAGGAGCTTATGAGACAAATGTTACCTTTTCCCACTCTCACTGAGTGGCCAATTCCTTTAGTCTCCCTATCAGAAATCTCTGTCTCCCTATTTCTTGATCTAGGGAGGATAAGTGGATGTCTCCATGATTTTCACTCTTCCCACATTCATTTCTACTGGATTTGCTCTACCCTCAGGGAAAGTAAAATGTTTCCATCCATGAGAAATCCCTCTTGGTCTCTGATGGGTATCTGAGTCACTCAGAGCCATAGCCAGATTTCTCTCAGACAGTTGCATTCATTCATTCATTCATTCATTCATGCAACCGACCTCTTAACATGTATTACCTACAAGGCTTAGTGTTAGGCTCTAGGCCTTTTATTATCTTGTAAAAACACCACACCTACCTTTAAAGAACTGCTGGTCTAAAGGAGAAGCTCAGACATGTGCACAAGATGGACTCTCAAATGGCAAGTGCTAAGAGAGACCCCTTTGCACCACATGTGTTTACCCAGCTGTGTGTGTTTCCTTTTCCCGTCTCATGCTTAACGAAGGCTGTCTAATCCAACCAAGACCGTGTGGTGAGACCTGGTGTCCTTCCCAACCAGAAAGCATATCCTTCTCTCATTTCAGGGGGGGAAAAAAAGCCAATCTCATAATTGGCTTTGCATTGCAGACATACTTGTGAAGGGTGCAAATAAGAAAACATTTAAAATATTTGATCTATTTTGGGTGAGGTTTTGTAGCTTTGGCCTAGCAGAATGTCATCTGAGAAGCAGTGATTTCTCTTGGGGGGCAGATATTTTTAAGATCAAAAAAAGAAAAGAAAAGAAAACATTTTCAAAGAGATAGCGGAGTCTGCTAAATACACAGGGAATGATGGCTGTTTGGAACATGCAAACTAACGGCAGCATAGAAGCATCTGAGCGCTCATCAAGCTCTGCTGGACGTGTGCTCCCTTTACATCATAGAGAGGGTGCGTCTGAGACGCCTGTGCCACCGCACCACGTCCCCTCCTTCCGAGCTTTCACCTGTGCCACCGCACGCACCCTCGTACTGTCCTCATGTTGCTCCCCGCCCTCCTGTGTCTATACACACATCCCGGTTTTACCTCTGATGACTCTAGCTTCCTCTAGCTTCACGCCTGTCTTTTCTTTTACTGTCAGATTTCTCCAAATGATTAATGTATGATGCAGCCCCACCACCCCCACTTCTTTCATGACCTCACTTCTTGGTCCCTGAACATTTTGACTTCAGCCCCTGACCTCTTCTGAGAGGTGGTGTCTGTGACCCCTGAGCAGCTGGACCCTTTTGCAGTCCTCCCCGGCATCCCCTGAGCCCCCTGGGTTCTGTCTTTATCTCTGGTAGCTCTTGCCACTGATGGCTGGTCTGTTGTCTTACTTCTCTGGCCTCTTAGATTTTTCCTCCTGTTCTTTTTCCTCAGTGAGGACATCTCCCAGTGCCCCAGCCTGATCTCTCTCTTAGAGAATTCACAGGGCAGATATAAGAATTAAAGGAGATCAAGTGTTGGTGGAGTTGCTTTCTGAACTAAATGCTTGTTTACTGATGGGACAAACTTTTATGAAGCACCTTTCCCACAGCGAAGCTTTTCTCAGTCTTGGGAATACGGGGACACTGTAGAAGACACTGTTGGCTCCTCTTCCCTTAAAAGGGTCTTGCCTTTTGCTGCAGACACAGGTGCTCACATAAGTGCAGTGAAGTGGAGCAGGTGCTGTCATAAAAATCCTGCCCAGTGAAGGTCACCAAGGAGGGAGGGGTCATTTTTTTTCTTAGTGGGTTTTTAAAAAAAAAAAAAAAAATCTCATTTTTTCTCATGTCTACAACAATTACCTCTTCTGATACGAAAAATTAAAAAAAAAAAAAAATGTATTTGGCCCCGATCTCTTGCTCTCATCATGAATTCCCTTGCTTGGAAATCGTCAATATCATCTTACTACCAAAAGGATGAAGTCAAAACTTGGCTTAGCATCTTACCAAGATCTACAATCTTACCAAGATCTAGAAGAGGCCCCTCTTCTTGCCTCTTCTAGATTATCAATGCAAACCCCGCCCCCACTCTTGTCAAGGGGCATACCTTCTGCCTGTGACCTCAGTCATGGGCCTCTCCCCTTTACACTTAGCTGTCGTTTGGCACCAGCTCCGGGCGCACCTCAATGCCGTCCTTGAAATCTCAGCCTTCAGTCAGTAACCATTCTCGGACCACCTATAGAACCTGCTGTCAGACCTGTGCATTTTCTATTTATCAATTACGGACTTGAATTACTTGATATATGTCTATATAGATATATATATATCTCCTAGATTGATTAGTGACTGGGTGATCAATTAGTTAATAGTTAATTAATAATTAACAGATAGTTCTGGAGTGCCTGCTATGTGTTGTCAGCTCTATTAGGTCCTAGTGACACAGTGGTAAATAAGACATACAGAACTTTTAGAAACAGAGGCCATATCTTAAAATTATGGGCTATATATTATACCCATTTAATCTCTTTCTCTCAACGCTGCCTTTTGGGACCAGAATTTAAAAATACAAACAATTAAGATGTCTTGACAAAAATTATTTACGTTCAACTGTATACAAACCTGGTACTAAAACTGAGAATTCAAGTCAGTGCTCAGGGAATGGTGACTGCCAGTTTGGGTCTAGGCCAGGAACCCTGGAATCTTATTGCTGCTACCCTAATTAAGAGGTGCAGGTGGCCGGGGGAAGGGAACCAAGGACTACAGCCCTCCCACATGCTCATGAATACCAGGCATACCTCGAACAGAACTGCCCATGTATGGACTTTTGGGGACACTTAGTTCATATGATTCTTCTAGAAGGTGGGGAAGGAATAATCATAATAAAAATAACAAACAAATGAGTATGGCCAGAGTTGATTTAGAAACTAGAGTGCCAACTTATTAACTTCAAGTGGGATACATATCCTAAGGCAAAAAACTAAAGTGGCCATTTGAACCCAGGCTCCTGACCAATAGGCATCTCCCTTCAGGACAAAGAAAGGAGGTGTTAGGGAAAAGTTTTGACCCAAAGCCCAAGAACCTGGCCAACTTGGAGGGTGATTCCAGCGATGGCTAATAAACTGCCTTTCCTTAGGAATATTTCTGTCTGAAGAATTAGACCCTATTGCTAGGAGAACTGCTCCTAAAATAGTACTAGAGGAATCCTGGCATATTCTTCTTTTTGAAGCTCTAAAACATCAGGCTTCTCTTTGCCTGCCAGGACATCTACATTGCCTTCTTTCACGTTATAGACCTTGTTCATGTATTATTTTTAACTGAATTATCTCCTGGTATTCTATATGAATCCATGCCCTCAGAAAGACCACCTCTATAACTCTTAATCACTCTGCCAAATGGCTAATTTCTGGGAAATTTTCATTTAAATTGATTATTCACAGTATGTCTGTCTATCTGTCTCTCTCTGCATATTAAGCAAATACTCATCTCTATATCCCAGCACCTGGTATAATGCCTAACATAGAATGTTATGGGACGAATGAATGAATTTTAGAGAATTTCGACTTCCTGATAGCACTCTCAAATTTTGGGATTCTTCTTGCTTTGGAAATGGGCTACATCTTCCAGATGTTAGAGGCTAAAGCTTTAGGTCATATGTATTTGGGGTCAGATGCTCTACCTTTACAGGCTTGAGTATTAAGGAGAGCCGGGGTTATGCTCAGGAGAGCACCTGGCCACGCCTTTCTTCTACTTCCTTTTCATTTTTCTGGCTGGTGAGCTTTGGACTAGCCTTCCTCAATGGAATGATAAGATTCAAGATTCAATTGTAGATTCAATTACAATGCAGCCGAGCTCACTTGGCACATACCCTGGATTGGGGTCAAGGCTCCAGCTAATAAATGAAATGATCCTTTGTCTGACCCTGAATTCTGTACATATTATTTTCCTTGGGAAACTCACAGAGAAGGGTGTCTAATGGTCAGGCCCTGCTAAATACCATCCACTTAAGACAGTTTACAAACTGCAAAGACCTGGTTGCAAATATTTCAGAAGTAATAATAATAAACTAAACATACAAATAATGGTATCTATATATATATAATTTTTGTATTATTTCATAGTCATATATTAATACACCTATTTATGTTAACGTATTTAATGCTTTTAAATATTAAATAGTATTTTAAATAATTATAGTTAAAGTCATTACTTAATGTGTTAATTAATAATTTTATTCATTATTATGTATTTATTTATATATTTAGCACTTTTACTCCAAATAACCATGCCACCCGTATTATCACCACTTTTCTTACACACCCTCATATAGCTGGCAAATATTCACTTATGGGGAGCAAGATAGGTTAAGCACCTGCCTTCAGAACACAGAAAGAGTACAGATTATAGGTAAAACAACCTTAATAAGTCATTTAAGTTCTCTGAGTTTTAGTTTTCTTATTTGTAAAACAGTTGCTTTGAAGAGTTGATGTGAAGATCAAATAGATTAATAAATGTAAGTATGCTTTATCAACTGTTAAGAGGTACTTAGCTATGAGTGATTATCATTATCAGTACAGAACTAAGATTAAAACCCAAGTGGCCTCCTGACTACCAGTTTCATTTTTTTAACTTTAAGTTAATCTACTGCGAATTTTCTTTCTATGAGATCTTGACTCTTCATAGATTATGGAACAGTGATTTCAGCAACCACAAAACTTTTTCTGATACTTGTCATTCCAAAGAAATTGGTGAAATTCCACTGTGTGCAGAGAGGAAAACACTAAAGTTTTTCTTAAATGTTGGAATAAGATATCTGTTGGAAAACTGGGTTGGGGCAAGGGGTGCGGGTGGGGAGAAGCAAAAGCAGAACTTCTTGTTATTTTCAGAACATCCTCTTTTTCACTCCTCCCCATTGTAGGCAACCAATTCTGTTCTGTTAATTGTACATTTTTTGTATCGTAGGTATTCTTCCCAAGGTTAGAGGTGTCATCCCGTGTGCATATATTTCCAGGCACACAGGGGAAATGCCTAATCCGGTGTCCCATGGGGATTTCTACACAACCTTTGATATGGGGGATTTCCATGTGACATCGGTTTCATGTGTGTGAAAGGCCCCAGGACTGGAAGAAAAGGAAAGAAAAGAGGGTGCCGAGCTGAGTGACAGAGAGAGGCTGGATCTTGTGGGTTATTTTAAGTATATATTTCCAGGAAGAGAATGTAAGCTCTGTGTGAACTCGGTTTTCTCACATGTCAACATGAGAATAGCAATAAAGGCAGTCTCCTTCCCAGCATCCCTTTGAGGAATAATAAATAAATGTGATAAGAAAGTGTTTCACAAAATAAAACAGACTTTGAAGTAGAAAAGCAGCCAGCCAGAATTCCACGTGTAGCTGGAAACTGTTCCACATTTTAACCATTCCTGTATCGGTCGAATGGGTGGTAATCAGTAACCTCTCCACCTCACATTTTTCTCACTGCACAAATGCAAACATACACTCTCACACACCCAATAGGTGCTATGGGTTTGTTGTTTTTTTTTTAAGAGAGCAAACTTCATGTGTTTATAGATATATCCCAAATGATCACTTCATTTAAAGTTTGTATGTACATTAATTTTCATTTATTCACTATCATTATTAGTATGCTTAATATAGTTATGTTTATATAATCAAGTCAACAATGAAGTCATTCCAATTCTAAAGTCAGATGGTTAGACCAAAAGATCTCTAAGGCATTTTCACTCCTAAGAATCTATGAGTCTAGTAGGAGTTTTGACTCTGACTTTGCATTATCTCACACATGCTCGAAGAAAGAACAGAGTTGCACACAACAGTCTGATTACGTCAGTATTACTTAAAAACACCAGCATGCAGAATATACTCACGGGAAGCTTCTTGGTGTGTAAATGTAGACTATGCTTGCTACACTGAACAGAATCTCTGTACCATACGTTTGACTCCAGAAGCACACCTTCTGCTGCCATCAAACACTCATGCATCGTCAGTGGTACTAAGCCTCATGTGAGTAGACAAGCTATCATCCTATAGAACCATTTGAAAAGAGTCTTCCTATACCCCATATCTTTAAAATAGCCACAAAGGAGACGGTTTGAACTCTTAAGAAAAGCTCCGATAAGAACTCAGAGCTGGAAACTGCTGAAAGTCTCTGGGCTCTTTTCACGAATAATCTTTGTAGTATGTGGAATGAGGTCTTCAAGTGACATGGAGCTACAGAGTCTATCTGTCTACAAGCCAGCAGACAGCAGGCTAGTCAGGGCCAAGCGGCTCTTTTGGATTGGAAAATACAGACAGAGCACGGGGGTTGGGATGGAAGGAGGACAATACTGCGTACTGAGCAACTCCAGAGAGCCATTCACATTCTATTCTACATAGACAGTGCTGCCTGGAGAGAAGGGAGAGTAAAGTAAGTGTGGTTTTCATTCTTTGGTCCATATGGAAAGTTAATATAGATAATAAGGGCTATACTTCAGGTTGCTTCTTACTTAACCAATAACCAAATAATTAAATCTTGGGTTTAAATAAATCCCAAAGAAAAGAATTAAACTGACTCCAAGTTTTCTGGCTAAGAAAGCCAGATTCATGCCAAGTTCTAGTATCATATGTCATAAAGCAGTGAGAACAAAAGAGCTACTCTGAATGAAGCAAATCAGTAAAGTGCCGAGAAAAAAGAAAGCATAAATGTTGCTTCAAAGTGAAGCTGGATGTTAGCTTCATTCATACTCCAAATATTTATTCAGTGCCTCCTACTTGTCACACTGCTATCAGATGTAGCCCGTGTTTAAGGTTCTCATGGCCCCGTGTAAAAGCTCATGTATTTATAATATCTTTGCACTTTTGTTGCAGTGACCAATTCATTTAAAGTCAAAGGATATACTAATTAACTTGTATTAGTTCACTACGTATGTGGTTAAATTCAGTTAAGAGCTTTCAAGTCAAGCACAATATTCAGGAAGAAACAAAACAAGTTAGCTGCTAAACTGGGCGCCTGTGTCTTGTGTCTAAGAATCACATGAGATCCACCAGTTCTAACTATATAAGACTTTCTCGACGGGGTTCTTCACTGTGGGGCTTTATAAAGATGGCAAACAAGTTATTGAGATAGAGGAGTCTCCTTTCAGAAGTGAGAACTCCATATAATTTATACATAATTTACTACAACATTGTGTTCTACCCTATGGATTAAAATCAATGTAGAGTGGATTTTTTTTATTTCAATATCAACCTCTCACTTATTAACAGACAGTGATTACACTTGACTGGTGTAGCTAAATACTACCTTCAAATATTACTTTAATTTTTTTTTTAACGTTTATTTATTTTTGAGACAGAGAGAGACAGAGCATGAACGGGGGAGGGGCAGAGAGAGAGGGAGACACAGAATCGGAAGCAGGCTCCAGGCTCTGAGCCATCAGCCCAGAGCCTGACGCGGGGCTCGAACTCACGAACCGTGAGATCGTGACCTGAGCTGAAGTCGGATGCTCAACCGACTGAGCCACCCAGGTGCCTTTAATATTACTTTAATCATAAGAACAGAATTAAAAAAAAAAACAACGCCAGAATTCAGAGCCCTGAAATTGACTCATGAATGTAAGGGGAAATAATATATAATAATGGTAGTATTTTTAGACAGGGGGGAAAGGATAGCTATCCAATAATTTGTGGGGACTCTTGGTTATCCATTAGAAAAAAAATCCCTGTTTCACATCATTCACTAATAATTTTCAGGTACATTAAAGATATAGCACACAAAAACTATGAAAGCAATCAGAGGAAATACGGGAAAATGTTGTAGGAAAGCCCATTTTTAAGTACAACCAAGAAGGCAAACAACACAAAGTTAAAGACTAACAGATACAACTAAAAAAAATAAATGATTTTGTTACTGTGAAAAATAACACAAGCAAAGTTAAAAGACAGAGACAGGTTAAGGATAAAATATTTATATAATTCATCACAAACAAAAGATTCAAAACAACCAGGAACGGCTGCACAGGCTGTGTACTGCACACCACCAGGAGGAGCTATTCAAGTAGACTACAACATGGAGCGTCCCTAAAGTTGCCTTAGTCAGAATCCGTAATATATAAAGCACTCCTACAGCAATAAAAAGGTCAATAAGACCCCCAATGGTCAAGTGGGCAAAAGATATGAAAAGTGGATTCACAGAGGAGGAAATCCAAGTAACAGCATACACAAAGATGTTCAATGTCCCCTGTAATCAAAGAAATGCATATTGCAACAATAATAAACCATATCGGTGTGATAGGAGCATTGGTTAGGGTATGGTGAAATGGTATTCTCTTGCATTCCTAGGTGAACTGTGAATGTGATAACACCTATGTAAATTAAAAATGCATATTTTATTTTTATATAGGAATATTATATAAATATACATATATATAGTATGTAAAAGCACTAGAAGGACTTCATCTCTGTTAACAGAGGTACCTCTGGGAGTCGACTGGAATTGGGCATAGAAATCAATAGTGGGTTTTAGTTTACTTTTAAAACTTTTTTTTTTTTTTTAATTATAGAGAAAAAGAGCATGAACAGGGAAGAGGGGCAGAGGGAGGGAGGGAGGGACAGCGAGAGAGTGAGAGAATGAGAGAGAGGGAGGGGGAGACAGAGAGAAAGAGAGAGGGAGAATCTTAAGCAGGCTCCATGCTTAGTGCAGAGTTCAGTGCGAGGCTCAATCCCATGATGCTGGAATCACAACCTGAGCTGAAATCAAGAGTCAGACACTCAACCAACTGAGTCATCCAGGCCACCCCACTGAAATTTTTTTTTTTTTTATTTTAGAGAAAGTAAGAGAGATAGTTTACTCTTAATGTTTGAATTGTTAAAAATATATATGTATTAGTTTTTTGACATTTAAAAAAATTTACACTTCCATTCTGCTTGTGGCTTGAGACAAGGATATTATTTAAAAGTCACAAAGAAGACACACTGCAGAATTTTTTAAATGACAATGGCAGTTGAATGAGCTACAGTAACCAACACTAACATTTATCATACATATTTAGGTTTACCTGAAGATTATGTTACTTGTTATTCATTTCTTTCCCTGCTTCCCTTTGTAATGTTCCTCCTTTCCACATCTCAGGCCCCTGGCTTGGGAACCTGGCTCCTGGCCATCTAGGCTTTTTCTCTCTTCCTGTTGTGACCTCCCTGCCCAGGATTCAAACCCAGGCTGTTCTGATCCAGAATCACACTATTTGTTGTCTCCTAAAAGAAGAAGACTACTATCTAGATGGATAGGCCTGGACCTTATCCCAACCCACAGAAGTCACAAGCTGAACAAATACATTCAGCAGCTACCTATGGAGAGGTCCCAGCCTCCTGCACCAACTGAAGAGAACTGAGTCAGACACCTGCCTCAAGTCAGTGCGGCTGGAGGGGCTTGCAAAGGCAGCTAGGAAATCAGGAGGCCAGAGTTTGCAATAGAGTAGACAAACACTCGGAAGGAAAATACAAATTTCTGGAGTCAAAGCAGGCAGGGGAAGGACTAGCAGGCACCTGGGAATCAGAGGTATGAAATTATAGGCAACAGATACAAGATCATCTAAAGTCAAGGGCCAATGCTACAAGGTAGGAGAATGAGGAGCACCGAGGAAACAGGACAGCAACGAGGAAGAGCTCCACTGTAGCCCTGTTTCACATTCCTGCCAATGGACTCTGCTACAGTTATCACAAGGTAGATGCCACTTCCAGGCAGTCAACCTCGACCAATGCTTCTCTTCCAGTGTGCTTTAAAAAAACAAGCAAATATCGTCTCTCATTCCATAGGCTGTCTTTTAGTTCTGTTGATTGTTTCCTTTGCTGTGCAGAAGCTTTTTTATTTTGATGAAGTACCAATAGTTCATGTTTGCCTTTGTTTCCCTTGCCTTCTACAGAATGGGAAAAGATATTTGCAAGTGACATATCGGATAAAGGGATAGTATCCAAAATTTATCAAGAACTTATCAAACTCAACACCCAAAAAACAAACAACCTAGTGAAGAAATGGGCAGAAGACACGAATAGGCACTTTTCCAAAGAAGACATCCAGATGGCCAACAGGCACATGAAAAAATGCTCAACATCAGTCATCATCAGGGAAATACAAATCAAAACCATGATGAGATACCACCTCACACCTGTCAGAATGGCTAAAATTAACAACTGTGGAAACAACAGGTATTGGCAATGCAGAGAAGGGGGAACTTTCTTGCACAGTTGATGGGAATCCAAACTGGTGCAGCCACTCTGGAAAATAGTATGGAGGTTCCTCAAGAAACTAAAAGTAGAACTACCCTATGATGCAGCAATTGCACTATTCGGTCTTTACCCAAAGGATACAAAAATACAGATTCAAAGGGATACACGCACCCCAATATTTATAGAAGTGTTATCATCATCAACAATAGCCAAACTATGGAGAGAGCCCAAATGTCCATTTACTGATGAACAGAGAAAGATACGGGGTGTGTGTGTGTGTGTGTGTGTGTGTGTGTACACACACACATATATATATATACATACAATGATAGACAGCAAATGAAGGGCTGATGGAGGGAGATGGGTGGGGGGATGGGCTAGATGGGTGATGAGTATTACGAGGGCACTTGTGATAAGCACTGGGTGTTGTATGCAAGTGATGAATTACTGAATCCTACTCCTAAAAACAATATTGCACTGTAAGTTAACTAAAATTAAAAATAAAACAAAAAACTAGCAATACCCAGGCTGCACCCCAGTCCAATTAAATTAAGATTTCTTGGGTACAGCCAGATATCAGTAGTTTCCAAAGCTCCCAGCACTGAGATGCACTGTCCAGGTCTTACAAATTTAGACTGGGTAATTGGCACGTGGCACAGTTGAGGGGTATACAAGGTGGAGATTCCTGAGAATTCATTCCCTACAGAACAATTTTATCTCATTACTTTAGTAAATGAGAGGATATACTCATTTTTTTCTAGAAGAATTAAGATGGCTCCTCTCATTATTTTTTCACATGAGAGCTCAGGCCCAAGGTTCATAAAGTCATCATAATTTCTGGACCCTTAGATTAAAAATTCTCTTTTCAGAGCTCAGTCTTCTCCAGACAGACTCCCCACCCCAGCCCATTCCAACCTCCAACAGAGTTTGCAGCATAGACCCAAATAACATTCCCCTGTTTATTTTCTCTTTGAAAATAATACATTCAAGATTATAAAATGCCTTTTTGATAATTGGTGCAAACATTGGATTTACAGTCTGATCTGACATAAATCGGGCCCGAAATTTATTGGCAGAAATATAAGTTGCATAATTACTCAGCAGCAGTTATACATTCTTGACACATTTATCTTCTAAAGCCTGAACTCTACATGCATGGACACATATGAAATTCCCCTAGAAGAGGCATTCCTGATGCCTCTTCTCTGGCCCATGGAAGTAGATTTATGAAGGTCTCACTATACAATATATACTTTTACTTTTATAATTTGGATGGCTTTCTTCTCCCAAGAGAAAAAACTAAACCTTTACATGCTGAAATAATAATTTATTCCTTTGAGAGTCTTGGGCTGGATGTGTGAATGCCAACACCAAATGAAAAATAAATTAACTTGGAAATTATTTGAGTGGTTATTTTGACAAAATAGCATATTTCTTTGGCATTCTGAAGATAGCTTCATTTTCTGACAGGCTCAAGATGCCCTACTCAACCTGTATGAAAAAGCATCCTGTCCAAGTCACATACCCAAGATGAATCACCAAGCTCTTGAAGGCTATTCCCTTAAGCTCTCAGGTCTGCTTCTCTGATTCCTCTGCCACTTGATGATCCGTATTAACTTGCTCCTGGAAATCTCCTCCTAGCAGGAACTAAGTTTAAAATGCTTCATGAATGACATTATCTGAATAGAAATTATGAGGCCTTGGGCAAGGAATCAAAGGACTCAATAAGCACAGATGATGAACTTATGCTTTTCTCTACCAATAGTCAGGGCTTTGGCCTAGAAAGGAAGATCTGAGAGTTGAATGTCCCAATAGAGAGATCATCATGAGAAATGAGATTAAAAAAACAAAACCACGGCGTTTGGTACTGGGATGAATGATGGATTCTTGGCTGGGAAAGATATCTGACCAGAGTCTAAACGACCTCATTGAAAGACTTTAAATAAAGAAAGAAAAAGAGACAACTGCCTTGATAAACCTATGAAAAAATGGTACCTTTAGAGGACAACAAGATGAGAAAATGAATAAAAGTATGTGAAGTGCCTAGTGTTTTACACTGCAAAAATATTGGGAGATGAGAGATGGAAATAATACTTACAGCCTCAGGATCTTCATACGAATAATAGCTGTCACTGATTGAGAACTGACTATCTGTGTATTGCTTTTAGACTGAAAAACAGTCCTATAAAGTAGGTACTATTATTACTTCTATTTTACAAATGAATAAAATGAGGCTTATAGAAGCTAAGTAACTTGTACAAAGACACATAGAGCTGATAAGTAGGAAAACAAGGTTTTAGACAAAAGCAATCTGGTCCACAGCCCCCACGATACCATACTGTCTCCCTAACCTGCCGAGTTATGTGTTATAAACAAAGTAAGCTTAAGATTACACCCTAACGTGATCTTTGAGACATGGTGGGGAGGGAATCCAGATTGAAATACAACAACGGAAGAGTATATCCTATTCTTAAACAGCAGTCTTGAAATAGGGTGAGACTGAGTAATACTGTAGGTCAAGAAGCCACTCACGTGAGTAACCTTTGAATGGCAACACAGGACAGAATGGGTGAGTTAGAGAAGACAAATGACTTGTTTTGGAATTTTGCTATGGGCCACCTAGTCAGAAGGAGACAATTACACATTTCTGACAGATAAAACTAATACAGGAATAAGATCTAGAATTGATAATTGGATACAGATATTATATGGAGGGGTAGGCATGCTCTTGACTTGTCTTCACCTTTCAAAAGAAAGTGGAAGTCGACATTTTTTCTTTGAATAGCTAGATATGAAGGGGATAAGCAAAATCAAGCATATGCCTTAGACTTCAGGAAGGCAGAAGTTTTTAAAGTCCAGGAAGGAAAGGCATGGTTCTCCCTCCCAAGAAAAGGTACCTGGAAAGGCCTCAAACACAGTTCTAGATGTAATCAATAATACATGGCTCTAACAGGAAAGAACTAGGTGCTTCCCCAACAAGCTAGAAGGAGAGTGTGCAGGTTAAGGTTTTACCTCTCAACTCCAGATCCACCCTTCCCTCTTCTTTGTGATGCTGAGGCTGTGACGTGACTCTGCTTGGACCACAGGCTCCTGGTTCGACTTACAATCGGGGGCGCCAGAGGGTGACCATGAGGCTGAATGAAGAAAGAGAAGAGGCTTGCTTTTTCCTGTCCACCATCATGTCTTGAGTTCACTCCAGCAATAGCAGTTCCTTCCTGAAGCAGCAGGTGAATACGGTTTGTGGTTTTTCCAATAGATGCCATATCAAGCCTCCCCCCAAGGCCCCCAAACACCTATCTGGGCTCCTTCTTCAAAAACCCAGGTCTCCTGAGACCACTCCTCCAAAGCTCAGAGTCTCCAACACCAGCCAAGCAGCCCCTTCTCCTCAGAAATGTGAATTTCAGCTCGGTGGGAGCCCTACCTTAAGTTCTAAAATTAACACTCCCAGCCTCTTCCCTTTGTTTTTTCAATCCTACGTGTGGTAGCTGCTTCCCGTTGTTGTCTCCTCCATATCGTAGCGTTCTCCTTCTACCCTTTCATTTACCTTGTTCACAGCTCTGTGTCTCATTAATGGTTTTTTAAAAATCTATTAAATTCTCTCTGTTCAAATAACTAGTTAGGGTTTTTTGTCTCTTAAATGGACACTAACTGATAGAGAAAACATTAGGAACGCTAAATCCTTAAATGAGCAGAAAATAGAAAAAAGTGTCCAGGGAAACCAGTGGGGTTTTTAAAAGGAATTTTCTGGTCAAGAAGAAGATCAAGGGAAGGCCAGGTATTTGGAGAGGAAGGTAAGGTGCTAAGTGTCATTTTACTGGAGGATTTAGAGCCGAGGCTGGATCATCAATGGGTGGAAACATGGCAGAGGAAGTCATAGACTGGAGAGGTGTCCACACAGGTGACTATTAGATCTCAGGACTCTGAGAGACAGTACCCACCAGGACCCGAGGGTTCCCAGCACTCACATCACAGAACACTTGATTCTGGGTTTCTGAAGTGTGAGTCTTTCTCAGACTCCTGTGGTTCCAGACACCTGGGCCTACTGGTCCCCTTATGGAACTGCGTCACTTTACTGTGAACTGCATTCCCTAAAGAGGTCTGAGAAGGCGCTTTCTGTGAGATCAACAACATTTTTTGTCTAATCCTGACCTCTAGAAACCTGGGGCTGTTCTCTAAATTAAATTATAGAAATGTAGTCTACCTTTGCACCTCTAGCACCTCCGAAATCTGTACACAGTACCCTGAACCTTCCTGCCGTCTTCTGGAACTTTGAAAAACACCCCCCCCCCCCCCCGGGTTGGCTAAACAAAATTCCTTCACAGTGTCATAGTGGCCACCTGAGTTGCTGGCTGTAGGTGTATCTTGACCCTCTGCTTCCAGAAATCCTCTGAGGCTAGATCCATTCCACAACTGCCCTTTAGCTTGCCCTTCTAGATTTGTCCCTTAAAAGTGCCATTCTTTGCTCTGCACCCTCGTACCATTTCCGTCGTTGGTTCCAGGCTGATAGGTATTTCTTTGTATTTGTGAAGAAAAAGAAGTCTTTTTTCTCGTTACATTTCTCTAGCCTCATTAGACTAATCTCTAGTTATTCAGATATTATTTCTTACTAGCTTCCTCCTTCCCAAAAAGTCCAAACTGCAGTAATATTCAAATGACAGAATCCAAGCTCTGAGCCCTGAAGGCATCATTGCTGGATATTTTATCCAATTAGACTCTTTCTACGGACTGCCCAGAGGTTCTCTCTAGTCATTCCGAACTAGCGGCAGTTGCTTCATCAAACCCACACAACCGTGACAGATAACACAATGTATCACAAACTGAAAAATAAATTCTACCATCACCACAACAAAAAGGCTCCCGAAGTCTTGCAAAACTCTTGGACACTGAGCAACAAAAAAAAAGGACAGGAATTCTTTCCAAGTTTCTCTTTTCTCCTTCTAATTCTTCTACAACTAGTTCTCCATCTCCTTATTACTCACATACTAAGACCACCTCACACCAGGTATTATAAAGAACAATCTGAAGATGAAAGGCATAACTTCTAGAATACTAAAAGGAGAAAAAGTACATATACATATATTGTTTTTAATGTTTGTTTATTTTGAGAGAGAAGTGGGGGAGGGGGTGGGGAGAGAGGCTGAAAGAGAGGGAGAGAGGGAATCCCAGGCTGACCGTGCAGGGCCTGATGAAGGGCTTGATCCCACAAACTGTGAGATCATGACCTAAGCTGAGACCAAGAATCGAAAGCTTAACTGACTGAGCCACCCAGGTACCGCAAGGAAAGTATATTAAAAAAAAAAAAAAAAAGTTAATGTTTATTTATTTTTGAGAGCGAGAGAGAGAGAGAGAGAAAGAGAAGCCGGGGGTGGGGGGGCAGGGCAGAGAGGGAGACACAGAATTTGAAGCAGGCTCTAAGCTCTGAGCTGTTAGCACAGAGCCTGATGCGGGCCCGAACTCATGAACCACAAAATCATGACCTGAGCCAAAGTCAGATGCTTAACTGACTGCGCCACCCCAGCGCCCCAGAGACAAAGTATATTTTAAATTGCTATTTCTGGGATGGCAAAACAACAGCAACAACTGTCCCCCCCACCCCATGTTTAATGTAACCAGGGAAAATTTATCAGAGAAGACACGTCTTAGGAGAGCTGCAATTGCCCCTAAGAATTTAGGTTAAGGGGCGCCTGGGTGGCTCAGTCGGTTAAGTGTCCGACTTCGGCTCAGGTCACAATCTTGTGGTTCACGAGTTCGAGCCCCGCGTCACGAGTTCGAGCCCCGCATCAGGCTCTGTGCTGACAGCTTGGAGCCTGGAGCCTGCTTCCGATTCTGTGTCTCCCTCTCTCTCTGACCCTCCCCCCATTCATGCTCTGTTTCTCTCTGTCTCAAAAATAAATAAACGTTAAAAACAATTTTTTTTTAATAAAAAAAATTAAAAAAAAAAGAATTTAGGTTAAGCTCACCCTCTTGTATATGTTTTGATAAAATAGGTACCTTTTGTTCAGCTTAACTGTCAGCTCCCAAATCTTTCTAATTTTGGTTTTCCAGGAAGGCGCCCCTAAGTACTGTGTGACAGAGTGAGTTCAATCCAGAGTTCTTGAGCACAGCTTGGTATTTTTAACTAAATCTAGTAACAGAATTCAGGCTTCACCGGCCCCACCCTATTTCTCCCACCCAGATATTTTCCCTTTTGTCCAGTAAAGTGTCATCTGTTCCCAAGAAAGACAAAAAGAAAAAGAAAAATGTTTACTTAAACTATTACATTCTAAACTTCTCAGTCAATTCTGACCAAATTTAAGATGCTTGATACTGAGCTTTGATAAGAGAATATAAAGGAAGTGTTTATTTAACTAACTTAAAAAGTGAAGTTTTAACTTTCTGTTACCCTTACTCGTAAGAACATTAGGTTGCAGGTTACTGCTGTGCAGCAGGCCTGGCTTTGGATGCATTCGTTTTATTAATAAACATACACTTACTGTGTGCCCTTTAAGGCACAAAGTACTGTGCTAAATAATGTGGAGGTACAAAGTAAAATACATCACAGATCTTCTCTTCTAGAAGCTTAAAGATCACATGAGATATGTAGAAGGATGAGACATGAACATGAATTGCTATGATACGTGGTACAACTAAGTAAGTGCCATAAAAAGGTCCAAGTAAGGATCTGTGAGAGTCCAGAGAAGGGGAGGAGTGCCACTTCCCTTCTCCAAGAAAGGCTTCCGGGAGGAAGAGGCATTTCCACCACCCTTTGAAGAGCAAAGACAGAAGGGCCTTCATAGGCTTAGAAAGGGAAGAGAGAATCTCCTTTGGGGAAAAGAAGTTATAGTGTCCACGAAGACTAACAGATAATATTTCCTGAAGAATCTTGTTCCTGTGAGCTCACTTGGCGTACTTTGATTTCGGCTAGTTTCAGAATAATTCAGGTAATGCCTCCATACATAGGTGAACCTCCTGTGCTTTCAATATGGTCCAATGTTCCTTATATAAAATTATGCAATCAATCTTGGTCTCTCTCCCTCATTTTTTCTCCCCTCACCCCAACAGTAGTTCCTCATAGACGAGAATTAATAATTAAAGCCAACTCTATAAAGAGGCAGGGCCTCTGATTTTTCTCCATTAAATAACTAACCTGAACCCTAAGCTATACTGACTCCTGTCAGAAACATGTGGAAGCAGTCTCTCATCTTATTTCCTAGAAATGACGTAAAAAGATTTCAGGTTGAAGAGCAAGCTTGAATATCTCCTCTGCCACTCTGTCTAGAAAGTAACAGTTCTAACACCACCCATTGTCTGCTTTAATGAAAACAGTTCTCATTACTTTGAAGTACAATGAACTGCTGCTAGAATAAAAGTTTCCTATTGGCTAAGGTCCTTGAGTCTCCCCTTGTTAAAAGATAAACTGCGGTATATTAAATTTCTAAGAGTTTATTTGAGCAAAAATCGATTCATATTAGTCTGTGTCAAACCAGAAGTAGTTAGGAGTCTCCACCACCTACAAGAGCGCCGGCAGAGACTTTACAGAAGCAGAAACAGAGCACGGAAATTACCAGGTTGTCTATAGCTTACACAGTTGCTTTACCTGGGAAAGCCTCATTTGTGATGGATTGCCCTTAGGTTTTGATTGCTTAACCTTGAAGCACTGCAAGCTTAGGTTTGGGCTTGCTTACACTGCTTGCTAAGGCATTAAAGTAACTTCAGTCTAATGGCCTCCTTGTTTAATTAATTTAATACCCTCAAACATGGATGCTAAAGGAAAAGAGGGTCCACTGTTTTCTGGACATTAATGCGTTCCACTTATTTTTTAAGTGATAGCAAACAGCTGATCTGATTGGCTGTTTTTCACTGAACTTATTAGGGGAAAGTACTGAGGAAATTAACCAACTCAACTGAGTATAAAATACTCAATTTTATAGATGCTAATTCTTTTGCCCAAGGGAACAAATGATTTTTGCCATGCATAAATAAATTAGATTTGAGTCCTGTATTTGTGAGAAGCTCTATGACTAACATCATGCAAATCTCCAAAGGTGAATTCAACAAAAGGCGAACAGAAATTAGATAGCAGCACTATTGCAGATATAAGGATGAAGACATTTTAATAACCATTAGAGCTTTTCTAACCCATTCCAACCTAATATGTTCCAGCACATGCTGCTTGTTGCTTGTTCATTGATAAAATGCTGACTTGAGTGACCACACAGAGAACATCTCCATTTAGAAAGAGAGGACCAAGAAAACAGCAAAATTATTTTACCAGGCATCAAAAAAAAAAAAAAAAAAAAAAAAAAAAGCTAAGTATTTGATGGGATCTCAGGGAAGGAAATGAACTCCAATCCCCATGCCCCTTAGATTTGCACAGGATTGTCAAGAGCTGAAAAACTTCAAAGTATCACAGAACTGTGGTTCAATTTTAGAAATATGAAGCATTTGGAGTAACTAATTTGGCCAAATATTTATGTTTTGGTGCATAGCTGAACTGCTTATCGGACCTTCAGGAATTCTTTGTTTTTCATTTTTGTGCTTTTATTTCCTCTATCTCCTCCTCCCCCTCGCTAGAAGCAAAACACCCTCTGGCAATGAAAGTTAAAGATGCTTCTCCGTAGAGGCACCAAGCCAGGCCCAAGGGGGCTGATCCCAAGCCACTGCCAATTGCACTCCAAGCAGTAATTTTCCTTCCCCCATGCTCGCTTCTGGGAAGTGCTGGGAAACGTAGAAGTCTCTAAGGCCTCCCTGGGAAAGAAAGAGAAATCTTTGCCCTGATAAGTATACCAATTCTCCTCTCTTATTGACTCACTTTAAAAGGCTGCTGCAGAGAGGCTGGCCTTCGTGTCTGCAAAACTGGGGCAGAGAGGTAGGTAGGAGAGTCCCAAAGAACGTCAGAGACAGAGGACCAAATACTTTGCCTCTCTTCCCACTACCAACACCCCTTACCTTTCACTACCAGGGTCCCACAATTTCTCTTCATTCATAATCTTAAAGAAATAGAAGACTGCTTAGAGAGAAGATGCCCACTGACAAGAAAGAAGATAAGACATTGTTTTTAACTCTCAGTAAGCACAGGGGTGAGGGAAGCATTTGGATAGCTTCTGTTGGATATTATGCTAAGGTGGGACAGAGCAACCACTATCTTCTTTCTGCTCCAGGCTGACCTTTGCTCTCAAGGAGGCGTGCAATGACAAGATCTGTATATCCTAGTAGCTTCTTCCCCTCCAGGCCTGGGGGCTACTGAACCACACCAGAGATCCCAGGTAGGCCAGACCAGCCCCTGCTAGCAGAGCCCTACTGCTCCCAGGCTCCACAGCCCATACTGATTCGAGCACATTCCAGGACATTCCATAGCTGTGAGGCTGGGAGCCCGGAATGTCTGGAACCCACAGAGGGAAGGTGCCCCAGCATGCTCCCCCACCCCAACCACATTTCCCCAAAGATCTCAAAGCACTCTCCAAGGATGATCTCATTTTCTAATAGGTATTTATTTCTATTTTCATTCCTATTGTTGGTAATGACTCCTTTTGCATGAGTGTCACTCTGATTTTTTTCACATAACCTGTATCTTGGTAAGGATATCATAATGGGAACCAAGAACTCAACTACTAGTTAATTCCTAACTGGATTTCATGGGTAATTCCTTTCTAGCACGCAGGCCTATGAAATTTAACCATGAGGCAGCAAGGAAATGACTGTTTCAATTCCACCCTTTGAAAGAAAAATAGATAAAATAGATAATGTGGGGCCCAGACATATACCATGCATGTATAGTACACAGGCGTGCATGTGTGCATGTGTGTGAGAGTGTGTGTATGTGCACGTGTGTCATAGTGCTAATGCTAATGTAGTCTTCAGGACTACACTTCCTTATTTATAAAAGAAAGATAACACCTACTTTACAAACTTCTTGTGATCTTGCTGTGGTGGCTAGAACATAATGGGCACTTGATAAATGTCTGGGGAATAAATACGTGGATGGATGGACAAATGTAACCTTTCTGAGTTTCTATCCTCATTCTAAACTTGCCTTGCTTCACAAGGCATTCGGGAGATTAAAGAACATCACGGTTTGTCTGTTTGTTTTTAAGTTTTTCTTTTCTTTTTTTTTTTCTTTTCTTTTCTTTCTTTACTTTTAAAAAGAGAGTGGCGGAGAAGGGCAGAGGGAGAGAGAGAGAATCTTAAGTAGACTCCACACTCAGCATGGAGCCCACTGTGGGGCTCAATCCCATTATCCTGGGATCACAACCTGAGACCAAATCAAGAGTCAGACACTCAACGGACTGAGCCACCCAGGCATCCCTAACATCAAGGTTTTTAAAAATGCTTTTGACACCTGAAACTAACATAATATTATATGTCAATTATGCTTCAATAACACAAAAATAAATAAAATGCTTTTGGAAACTAAAACCTGACCATAAAAAATGTATGATTATTAATTACATGAGTACTAGTATGGGTACCCAGGTATATCAAAACCTTATGAGCATATTTCTCTTCTCATATGCAGTGGGCACTAGACAAATTCCCACTACTCAGCAAGGAGGAGCCCTGCCCCTCTTTGTTTTTTTTTCTATAACTTGGTTTTTAGGTGCCACTCTTGTCTCTCCCATTAAGATGACTGAACATGAATGTTTGAGGTTGGGGAGTTGCAGAGCTTTATCAGACATATAGCATATGGTTAAGAGCACCAGTCCTGTTGTCAAATTGCCTGACTTTGTGCCCTGACTCCACCATTTACTAAGGAATTTAACCCCACTATATCTAGTTCATCTATAAAATGGGGACACTAGTAGACTCCATTTCATAGGGCTGCCATGAAGGTTGAATAAGATAATACATGCGAGCATTTTAGAGACGTGCTTTGCACATGGGAAGAACTCAATCAGTATTACCTGTAACCACTGTTGGTATTATCATCATCATCATCATCATCATCATCATCATCATCATTCCTTTTTTAAGGGAGCTTACAGACTAGCAGATGAGACAGACTGGAGTACAGAGCTGGAGGAACAACACAAGCACTAGGAAGGTCACCAGCAGCATGCTATGGATGCAGAGGCAGGAGACATCTTTATTCACCATCCTCATCACCTCCTCTGTGTAGTCTCTAGTTTGTCACGCTGCCAACATACACAGATTTTAAAAATAAGACCCCAGATTTCATCTGAGGAGGGCAGAACCTAATGTGTCTCATGATGATCACACAATGCTTCCATTAACGCAGCTCAGTTTGTGGAGCCACATCACTGTTGGCTCAAATCAAGCTTTTGGTCCAATAAGACCCCCAGGGTCTTTTTACATCAACTGCTGCCAAGTTACATGTTCTCCATCGTGTATGCCTATAATTCTTTTTTGGACCTAAAAACAAGACTTTGCATTCATCCTTATTACATTTCATGTTGTTAGTTTTGGCCAAGCACTGCAGCATGTCAAGATAATTTTGAATCTTGATTCTGTCAACTATCTTATTTCTGTTCCCTCCAGACCTGTGTCACTAGCGCATTTGATCAGCATACCTACCACATCCTCATGCAAGACACTGACAAAATGTTGACCAAAACAAGTGTAAGAGAAAAGCTCAATATTTCAACTGAAGAACTTAAATGCATCCACCAATCACTTGCGGTATGTTTAAACAGCTTTGAATTCATTGAGGAGTACCCCTGTTTCATTATTTTGTCCAAAATGCCTTGCTGATACCAAGATACACTGGATCTATGACATTGTTGAGTATCACTTAAAATTTGTAAATGTCCTGCAGTGCTATCTCCTTTAAATTTGATGAGAATATAGATATCCACATTCATCAATAAAGAATGTAGAGGGTACAGTTTAATAGATCACTTAAAAGGTATGCCATTTGATTACCACTCTCGTAGTCACAATTTAGGCTTTAATTTGAAGGGTGTATTTCTTAGGGTATGCTATCTGCTGCTTCAAAAAAACAAAACAAAACAAAACAAAAAAAAACCTCCCAAATCCCAGTGGCTTAGGGAAATAGAAGTTTACTTCTCACTCACATGAAGTCACATGAAGTGCTCCTGATGTACAGGCTGCCTACTGTGTGTCATTCCAGAAATATAGTTTCTTCTATCCCCACCCTTTTCTTGGTCCTTGGAATTCTCTGCATTCAGCAGCTAAAGGACAAAAAGGAGAGACTATTACATGTGAAGTGTTTCTGTGGTCCAGGCCTGAAAGTACTTACTGTACATCACCTCTCGTATTTCACTGGTTAGAATTCAGTCACATGACCACCTCCACCTCCACAGGAGGCTGAGAAATGCAGTCTAATTATGTGCCCAGCAAAACGAGAAATGAGTGTGACGAACAGTAAACCTAGCTCTAAAACAGATAGCAAATATAATTTAGATGGGATGCACACTCTATTCCAGGTCAAGTATGGGGCTAAACCTGCCAGAAGAGGGGGTTGATGGATCAGGACCTGTAAGAGTTGGGTTCTAATTCCAAGTCCACCATTTAGTGCATAAACACAGCCTCAGATAAGTCCTTAGATAAGAAAACTGTAAGATTTCTAGATCCATAAAATACCGTCTTAGCACATTTCATCCATTGCTGAATCCCACACCCTAGCCCAGTGCCTGGCACATAGTTGGTACAATAAATATTTGTTCATTAGTTGAGTGAATATATGAATAACCTTTCCGGACTTGTTTACTTATTTCTAAATTTTCTCTACCTACCATACAAGTTGTTGTAAAGACCAAATGGACCGTGGTTTGAAAATTAAAAGTCATTGTAAAAAACAGAGAGTATACATTTTACTCGTATTGACTGCCATTTGTGTCACGTTCTATGGTTTGACCTCCTCTGCAGTTTTCTCTTACTGAACACAATAGAAAATAGACAATCTCCAAAAACATTCAAGGTAAAGCTCTGCCCCACTTACTTTTCTTCTATGGCTTGAAGCAATTACTAATGTCTCCTCTCTAGTTGAATTTAAGAAACAGGACTATGTGGCTCAGTTGGTTAAGCATCTGAATTTGGCTCAGGTCATGATCTCATGGTTCGTTTGAGCCCCGCATCAGGCTCTATGCTGTCAGCTCAGAGTCTGGAGCCTACTTTGGATTCTGTGTCTCCTTTTCTCTATGTCCCTCCTCCATTCATGCTCTGTCTCTCTCTCAAAAATAAATAAACATTAAAAAAAAATTTAAGAAGCGGGCATGGGTTCCTATTGAGATCAGGGCATGTGCTAAGATTTGGGATGATATTAGGACTAATCCAACCCATACCAAAATAGATAAAAATACTTGTCCTATAGTTGAGGATCCATCTGACAATTTTATATACCAGACAATACTTACCTCATTTTTAATTAAGAATGTCCAACAGAGGGGCGCCTGGGTGGCGCAGTCGGTTGAGCGTCCGACTTCAGCCGGGTCACGATCTCGCGGTCCGTGAGTTCGAGCCCCGCGTCGGGCTCTGGGCTGATGGCTCGGAGCCTGGAGCCTGTTTCCGATTCTGTGTCTCCCTCTCTCTCTGCCCCTCCCCCGTTCATGCTCTGTCTCTCTCTGTCCCAAAAATAAATAAAAAAAAAACGTTGAAAAAAAAAAAAAAAAAAAAGAATGTCCAACAGAGAAAAATAAAAAATATCACTAAAACCAAAAGAAAATAGATTTAATTGGAGACTGGGTTATAGATGACCTTAAATGCAAGGATAGGGAACTTTAGACTTTATTCCACAGTCAATGTGGGGCCATGAACAGTTGTTAAGCCAGAAAATCACATGGTCAAAGTGGTATTTTAGAAAGATGTATCTGAGAGATGGTATCTTAGACAACTTGGAGGAAAATTCACTAGAGGGCTAATGTAGAAGTCTTAGCATAAGTCCTATGGGTCTTGATCTAAAGTGGGGAAAACATAAAGCATAGATGAAAGGACTTCTAGTTCCTTTTTTTAAATGTTTATTTATTTTTGACAGAGAGAGAGAGAGAACGAGTGGGGCAGGGGCAGAGAGAGGAGACACATAATCTGAAGCAGGCTCCAGGCTCCACACTGTCAGCACAGAGCCTGACGTGGGGCTTGAACCCACAAACCGCAAGATCACAAACTGAGCCGAAGTCAAACACTTAACAGACTGAGCCACTCAGGCGCCCCAAAAGGACTTCTAATTCTGACAATATAGCAGGCTAACATAACTTGAAAACTCTCCCTTCAAGTATGTCTACAATTGCAGGATAAAATACAGAAAAAAAAAAAAATTTAAAGCAAAATTAAGATCATAGGAAAGCAAGGGAAACCAAAGAAGGAGAAAGATGAAACCAAAAAAGTCAGCATGTAAACTGATACTCCATTTGCCCTCAGAATTGGAGTAAGCCATAGATCTTCATAACCCTTAGAACTTGGTTCTAATGACCACAGGAGATATGGCTTTGAGCCTGCACAAAACAGGGGTGGAAATGAGACTACTACATGAAGCTGAGACGCTTGCAAGCCCGAACCCATCAGGGAAAACATTGACCCCTTCCCCTCCACCACCAAAAAAAAATCCCTAACCAGGACAGTAAGATGACACAGAAACTTATTTGTCTCTCTTTATGGAAAAAAGTCTTTCCTGAGGATGTGAAACCCTGGACCTGGTCTAACCATGAATTTGGTTTTTAAAATTTCCCTATTGGAATGGCCCAGAAACGTCTAAGCCAAGAAATTAATGTAAAAACTGGTCCCTGGCTAGTAATATTTTGGGAGTGCCTGGCAGAAGCAGTTACAAAAACACTCTAGAGAAACATTCCACAACCCAGAATACAGTTAGTTTCACAAAAATAAGCAAGCCCCACACGAGATGAGCTCACAATAAAAGAAATGGCAAAACACTGAAGGGACAAATCCATCACAGGCAAGATGCAATAGGAATTCACCACTACCACCTCCCACCTCTCAAAGAACAGAGCTACTACAACAACAATCTGAAACAGAATATAAAAGAAGCATGTTTAGAAAAGAAACATTACAAAAAGAAAGACATCCACAAGAAAAACACAGGGTGTCATGACCAAAAAAAAAGAGATTTTTTTTTTTAAAGAACCAAATAGGAATTCTAGAAATAATAGTTATTGAAATAGAAAATTCAATGGTTAAACTAAATAGCAGATAGACATGTCTGAAGAAAAATTCATGAATAAGGAACCCAAGCTAAAGCAACATACCAGAATAGATCCCAGAGAAATAACAAGATGGAAAACTGATCGGGAAGTTGAGATAGAAAAGGTAGCATGAGTAGGTTCCATTAAGTCTAAAAGAACTTCTAGAAATGAAGGGGAGAGAATGGAGCCGAGGCAAGATTAGAAGAGATAATCGTGAGAATTTTCTAATTTGATGAAAAACATAAATCGTCACAGTGAAGTGGTACCTATATATACACACACATATAAACTTACATAAATATGTTATTTATAATATAGTATATAATTATTGTAATTTGGTGAAACACATAAATCCTCACAATGCAATATATACATATATGTAAGTATAAATATATAAAAACATACTTATATATAAATACATATATATGTATGTGTGTGTGTGTGTGTGTGTGTATACATATATATATATATGTGCATATATATGAATCCTGGGCAACATCGACAAAAATTTGTCAAGGACCATCTTTTTTCACAGTGGTATGTTACCATCAAGCACTATTAGTGTTAGTTCTCCAAGGATTTAAGGCCATCTTGACATAGTGGCCATTAGCCAAATCAGTTGCCATAGGCCAATGTGTTGTTTAGCTTTGTTCTTAAAGGGACGGTGAGTGGCCCTCGTTTTGTCTACCTATAAGATAGAAATTTCTCTTTGAAGTGTCTGATGAATGAAAGGACAGGGAGGGATTCTGCTTCTTGGAAGCTCCGCTCTGCAGGGATCCGTCTGGGAGTGGGCAGAATGTGGAGCAGCACGAGGGCACTGGAGGGAGCCGCGGCGTGCAGCTCTGCATGTGAATTTTTCTATAGCTACATCCTCACGTACACATGCATATGTACAATGAGTTTTAAATACATAAATGTACTGTCTTCTTTCACAGGGTCACATTCTAAACTGGAATTTGAGATTCTCTTCATAGGTTTTCACTGATTTTCTACCTCTGTTAAGAGATTTTGGGACTTCATCTATCTGCTCAGATATAATTCAGTTATTATTCTCTCCATTTAAGGGAGGTGTTTGGTTTGGGTTTTTGACGTTGGTGGAGATGGTTCTTAAAGCAGAAAATGATCTCTGCCTTCGTTCCTTTTCCTAGGGCACATAAAGGAGAAGGACTTACATTACATTTCCCGTGGAAGACACTATAGGCAAGAAGCCAAAAGCCCACACAAAGGACTTTAAAAAAAAATAGGACACTGTATCTGGTCGTTCCTCTCCTTTCTGGGATTTGGGGTATGAGTAGCTTTTCTAGATTTCTGGCCGGCATCTTTGTGGTGACCAGATTTTCTTGTTAGTAATTGTATCATCAGTTTCCCAGAGGGCACTCATCAGTGTCCTCAAGATATTCCTCCATAGGTCACTGCTCCGGGACTCTATCAACCCCCTTATAACACGCACCCCAGCTGTGACCCCGGGAGCCACCAGTGTCTAGAGCTCTTGCAGAAGACGGCAGAGAGCTTCCAGGTTGGCACGCGGCACTCCCCCAGCTAAAAGCTCATCCTCCCCCAGGTGCCACACTGCCAGACAAGGGAAGCAGCAAATGCCCGCAAGCACTGCCTTGTCTCAGCTGACAGTCCCTTACTATTCAGTGGTTTCCTCTCAGGGGCTTGTTCTGTATCTCTACCTCCCAGAACTGTTGCAGGCAGCCGTAAAAGTTTACAGAAAGTTTCAGATTCAACTTTCAAGTACCTTATGATGACAGGATAATGTATTAAGTCCCACGAGCAATCCCAGGGACCCCAAAATACTTAGAGTAAGTGTACACGTGTATTTCCCCTAGAAGCACGAAGTTCCACCTGGAGCTACACACACACACACACACACCCCATTCCTTTAAGAGTGTTTGACTATTATCCAAATAAGTGTCTTGCATGATACACACACACTCACCAGATTATATGCGTATATGGTATTACTACCCAAGTTTAAGTTCTAAAGTTTATGTCAGTATTTCACCCACCCAAACTGTTATTCAAATATCCTGAATGGTATTTGTTAGTGTATTTTTCCATCAAGACCCCTCCAAACAAACTAGTGTGTATAAATTTGGAATTATGTGCTATGAGGAGGTGATGCGTCAACACTAAGGCACTTCAAAGAGAAACACTTCTGCTGCATCTACTTGACACTAACTATCTTAATGAAAATTGAAAACAGGGAATCTCTAACACTAATTTTCTACATATCCAGAGAGGTGGATTATATAAATTGTCTGGGTGGTACAAAATGATTCATTCTTGAAAAATAAAATGAGTTAGTTTTCTCATGACTTTGAAAAGCAATAAAAATCTAGCAATTTTGATATGATTTTAAGAAATAATTCTTAAAAAAAAAAGATAATTCTTTATAGGAAGGATTGTTTTGAAATTACCATTAGACATGCAAATGAACTAAAATGTGTTCATTTTCCCTATGAGCCTCTCCTCATGCTCTGCAGGCTCAAAAATAATTTGTTTTCCTGTCTGATAACCAGCTTCTCCTCTGTGAGTCTCTGGTAATGTCACTGTTGCATATTAGCAGTCTTTTCAATTTAATAATTTGTTAATATAAATAACTGAATATTTCTATATATGGTATAACATAGCAAATTTATTATACAATAATGTATGGATTAAATGGCATATAATAATTGTATAACTCATATGTAATAATTATGGTATGTATATAATTTAACATAATTATTAGACATCAAGCACTTGATATGTCATCTAAAAGATGTACACAAAATATTGTCTTCAACTTCAAGAAGTCCACAATTTTATCAGAGGATTTTGATAACTTCTATGGTGTCTAGGTGAGATGTCTTTTCCTAAATGCCTGCGTGCTTTTATCCCATCCCTAATCCCTGCCTGCGGAGGAGTGAGTTCCCTGGATGAACTGTCGAAGAACTGATTGGGGGGGGGGGGGAGGGCACCGGGGTGGCTCAGTGGGTAAAGAGGCCAACTCTTAGTTTCGTCGAAGGTCATGATCTCACAGGTCATGACTTCGAGCCCCTTGTTGGGTTCCGCGCCCCTCTCCTGCTCTCTCTCTCTCTCTCAAAATAAATAAATAAACTTAAAAAAAAAAAAAAAAAAGGGAAAGAACTGACTGGGATGTGCACACTTCTGTCCTGCCCACTCCAGGAGTCCTATACCTCTAACCCTACCCTGGGACTGCAGAGGAGTCTGTCAAATTCTGGTGTTTCATGTATTAGGAAGCCTATTGTTGCAGCACAACAAGGCACCTTTCTTCAGAACCAGTTTTATCAATAACAAAGTATTGTTTTGATCTTATCTGCCACTCCTCCCTCTCAGGTAGGGAGAAGGGTGTAATTTATTGGGGCCCCACCAATCCTAGCAGGGATAAGATAGGTAACAGGTAATTATAATACAAAGCACACTGTGATCAGTGTAGTGTGAGTTCCAAATTAGAGGAGATCATTAGCAAAGGAGAACACATTTTTGTCAAGAGAATTACAAAGTAACAGAATCACACTGTAGACCTTTATGCCCAGGGCTCATTCTACATCAGAACTTCTTGTTATAATTTTTTATATTCAGTATATAACTTAATAAAGAAACTTAATTATCAACCTAATCATAAATATAGTTAGTGATTTTTGAGTTAGAGCGTTTGCTTCTTGCTATTGGATGTAAAACTGCAGCACGTGATTGTTGGTGGTCAAAGTAAAGAGCTGGTGGGAAAAAACACCTCATGGGAAATAAAACTGGAGAGGTAGTTTAGAGCTAGAGATAGAGGGTCCTAAATGTGTGCATTTGGGTCTTTATGCTTTACGCACTGGGCAGCCTGTGAAAGTGTTTGAACAGGAAAATAACCAGCCTAGATGTATGCTTTAGGAATTAACAAGGTAGTGGCGTGTCAGACTATAAGGTACAGCTCAGTAGGGTAAGGCTGAAAGCAGGGAGACCTACTAGGTGATTATAGCATTAACCAAGGTAGGAGGAAGCCAGGTATTGTACTAGAAGGTACTAGCAGGAATAAAGAGGAAAGAACGAACACAAAATATGTATGTTTCAAAACAAAATTACTAGAACTTGACCACGTAACAGATGTGGGACAAAAGTAAGGGGAGAATTAAAGATTGTATCAAAGTTTTGAGGAGCACCTGGGTGGCTCAGTCGGTTAAGACTTGACTGGGAGTACCAGTCGGTTAAGACTAAGTAGTCTCAAGTCATGATCTCATAGTTCGTGGCTTCGAGCCCCACGTCGGGCTCTATGCTGACAGCTCAGAGCCTGGAGCCTGCTTTGGATTCTGTGTCTCCCTCTCTTTCTGCCCTCCCCCCGTTTGCGATCAATCTGTCTCTCTCTCTCTCTCAAAAATAAATAAACGTTAAAAAAAAAAGTTTTGAGTTGGTGCAATGAGAAAGATCTTAATTAACAGAAACAGGAATAAATGTTCAGGAAAAAAAACAATGATTTAGATTTGAATCTGTTAACATCAACACACTGGTAGAATGTTTGGGTGGAAACTTCCAACGAGGAGTTGTCAGGGCTAGAAATAGGGTTTCAGAAATAAGTCACAAACAAGGAAGAATTAAAGCCATGAGACTGAATGAGTTCACCAAGAGACCATATAGAAGTGAGGATGGAGTGGAGGGCCAAGGGCAAATTCTTAAGGGAAACCTATATTTCAAGTTGGAAAATAAGATGAGGAGGCATAGGGATAAAAAGAGATATAAGAAAACATTATTGGGGGAGCCAAAGGTGGGGAGAATTTTACAGGTGTGGGGAGCAATAAGGCATGAGAGAACAGGGAAAATCATATAAAGTGATTAGGGAAAATAAGCATAAAAAACAAAACCCTGCATTTGGTAAGCAGCTATCGACCTTCAAAAAATTATTATGGAGTGAGAAGAGCTAAAGCCAGATTACAAAGATGAAGGGAGTGGGTGATATCCGCACGGAAGCAGTTGGCAAAGATGACTTTTTACAGAAGTTTTGTGATGAAGAGAACGAAGGAAGGCCCTTGCTTAGGGGGGCAGCAGAGCGGCGGGAAAGTGGCTTTGTTCACGTGTATGTTTGTGGGTTCGGTTTTCTTGTTTGTTTGGCTAGTTTTGGATACGATAAACCTGAGTATGATTACAGTCAGAGAGCAAGAGCCAGCGGTGACGCCAAAGAGAGGAAGAGAGGGCGATTATGTCAAATTGAGCAAAGCTTCAGGGCAGGCCGGAGAAGCTCCAATCAAGATACCAGAATGGCAGTTTAGCCATGGAGGAGGTGGAGGCTGTATAAGGGGCCAGGACAAGCCGGAGAGGGAGTACCAGAAGCAGACACGTGTAGGATGGACAGATGGGACGAGGGGGAGACGAGGGAGGCAGACCAGATGCTGGAGGTGACAGTGGTCGAGCGGTGTGGTATGGATGGGTGGAGTAGGCGTGCGGGTGGGACTGGGTAAGGGCAGCCTTCCTGGGTCTGTCTCACGCGCCTCGTGAAAGCAGACTCCTCTGCAGCTTCCGCCGCAGCTGCTCTCCCGGCCCTTAAGCTTCGTTCAACTCGGAGCACTACCTGTGCGCCTCGTCCTGCTACCACAAGGTGTTGGAAGATGGCCCTCGGCTGTCCTCGTGACTCTCCAGTGCCGGTGGCACAGGTATCTCGCAGTCGCTGTCCCGCGGCAATGAGGCCTCCGGGGCCTCCTCGCTCGGCCTGCGTCCGGCCCACCGCCCGTGGCCCTGCGGCATCCGACGGGCCGGACCCGAGTCCGGCAGCTGCGCGCACCCAGGAGACGGAGCAGCTTCAAGGCCTCGACGACCGCTTCGCCGTATTCACGGAGGAGGCGCACCAGCGCAGGAAGTAGAAGACCGATCCAAGCCGAGGCGACCGCGCTGGGGCAGCGCCACGACGGCCCGACGCGCCTGGTGAGCTCTTCCGGCGTGAGTTGCGCGCGCAGCTGTAGGAGGCGGGCTCGGCGCAGGCGCGGACTCCGCTGGAGCGCGTCGGCCGGGCGGACGAGGCGCGGCGGTTGCCGTCAGGCTACGAGGAGGGGAGCCAAGGGTGCCCGGAGGCGTGGCAGCGCGATGTGGATGGCACCTCGCTGGCCCGCCTGGACCTGGAGAAGAGGCTGGAGTCGCTGCTAGACGACCTGGCCTTCGTGCGCCAGGTGCAGGATGAGGAGGTGGCCGAGCCGCTGGCCACACTGTAGGTGTCGTCGCAGGCCTCGGCCGACGTGAGCGTGGCTGTGGCCACACCGCACCTCAGTTCAGCGTTGAGGTTCCCTGGCCGCCAGGTCAGTGGAGGAATGTGCAAGTCCAGGTTGGCCAGCCTGAGCTAGCAGGCGGCGCGAAGCACGGAGGCCAGCAGGGCCGGCCGCGAGGAGATTCACGAGTACCGGTGCGAACTGCAGGCATGCACGGTCCAGACCGAGGGGCTGCGTGGGGCCAACGAGTGTTGGAGAGGCTGGAGCTGGAGAGCGGCACAGTGCAGACAGGGCCAGCTGCCAGCATAGTGTTGGGCCGCTGCAGAGTGATCTCACCAAGAGTGTGACATGGCTTGCCACCTTCAGGAATACCAGGACTTGCACAGCGTCAAAATGGCTCTTGGTATTGAGATAGCAGCTTTATGGGGAGCTACTGTAAAGTGAAGACCCACGTTTTAGCGCCAGTGGATTAAGCATTTTAGGACTGAATCCACCTTCCGATCCGGGTTATCTGTTTCCACCTAGAATCCTCAGTTTTACGACCTCCAAAGACTCATCCACTGGTCTGTCTCTTTAGAGAAGGTTTCTAAGATAGCCTCTAAGAAAAACTTCCAGATAGGGGGAAATTTTGAAGAAATATTGGAAGAGACCGTAGTATCTACCAAGGAAACCAAGAAATCAAATATAGAAGAAAGCACTATCTCAAGACAAAAAATATAATTCTGGTGCTTAAAAAAACTTAATGTTTAAAAGGAGATAATATGTAGGGGCGTCTGGCTGGCTTAGTCGGTAGAGCTGTGACTCTTGATCTCACGGTTGTGGGTTCAAGCCCACGTTGGGTGTAGAGATTAATTTAAAAAATGAAATCTTTAAAAGGGGGGATAATGGGGCGCCTGGGTGGCTCAGTTGGTTAAGCAGCCAACTTCGGCTCAGGTCATGATCTCACAGTCCGTGAGTTCAAGCCCTGCATCGGGCTCTGTGCTGACAGCTTGGAGCCTGGAGCCTGTTTCAGATTCTGTGTCTCCCTCTCTCTCTGCCCCTCCCCTGCTAATGGTCTGTCTCTCTCGTCTCTCAATAATAAATAAATGTTAAAAAAATTTTAAAAAAAGGGGGGGATAATACGCATTTGACTTGTTAAAGATCCTACTCCTGAATCAAAACACCTGTCACCACCGTAAAATGTCTTCAAGACTTCAGTCTCCTATTTAGCCTCGAATACTTTCTCTAACAAGAAAACCACCCCTTGAGTTGGAGTGAACTACAGTCCTTGAGTAATCACAGAGGAGTTATCGAAGAACCCAGCCTTCTCACCTAAAGCTCAAGGTTCACAGCAATAGATGATTCAGGTACAGAGGAGGTACAAACTAAGGTGCTAAATCTGTGATCATCATTTGCTGTGAATTGAAGTTAAAATCTATATCCACTCACTATGCCAGCCATTGCCCAGCTATATAATCTCATTCTAGTTACCTAAAACATGAGATCACTTGCAAAGATAAACCAATGATCCATGCCTCACACCGCTCTGACAGAACTGTTTCACAAATTATAGCTGTTTGTTTAATGGACACTTTGCTTCCTATCATGTTCATTTCCACATATCCTTCCCCCCCCAACTAAGGGGGGGAAGCTAGTGTACTATTCTTCACCTTAAATGCATTGGGATTCTTCTTAAGAGAACTTACCCCCTTTTGTTTCTTTGCCCAATGGATAAAATTAGATTCACGTTGAACATTTCTATGATTTGTATAATAAATTGTCACTATGCATTTCATATCCTTCCAATTTTGTAAGTAAAAGAAAAATGGCAGTACAACTTTTAAGGATTTCCCCCCAATAAATAAAATAATGAAGAGTCCCTAGATTTTAGGCTTTCAGCTTATTCAAATCCATTTAATTAGGGAAAAAAAAAAACTATTAGGAATGTAGCTTTTCACCATAACTGTGGAAACACAGTAATAGTATCCCGAGCTGTGATTCAGCTGACCTTAGATTTAGCAGCATAAGCTGGAAAAGGTGAGGTTTTGTGTGAATGGAAAGAACGAAGGTCTCATTTATCTGTGGCAGTTCTTTTGTGGTGATACAGAATTAGCTGTTTTGTGCCCTTATCCTTAGATGGAACCCACATATTACCCTTCCTACTAGTCTAGGTCCTCACTCTCCTACGCCTCTTAAGAGTGTTGAGTGTAGATTATGTTATCTCCAGGACACAATGCTACTGCCCTAAAGTCAAAGAAGTCACTTCTGGTCAATGAACACCACCAGAAAAAAAAAAAAAAATCTTTCTTTTTTCTAAAAAAGTCTTGCCCAATAGTTTTACCACTGCTGCATGGTTTGCAGGGTGTCCCTTCTCCGCTGAGGAGGAAGAGACACTGAGACCAGAGAAGGGGCATACATGCTCCTACTCCGTGCTAGGAAGTACATTCTGGAGAGTCAGCTTTTCATCTGCTCAGTTGTATAGCAGCTACATTGCACAGTCTTCCACATGTGCCAAGTCTGATGTAGGATTAATTCTCTATCCACAGTCACTTCTATCAGACCTAAAGAGTTGCCCTGTCTCTGTCACACATCTCCACTAAGAGCTCTGTGGTAACAGGAACTCTGTGGTAACAGGAACATTATACTTTTACTGAACTTTCTTATTCTAGTACACGCTTCAGTAATTCAAGGAACTGGAGAGATATTTTTCTTCTTTCCCTTACTCCATCCTTGTCTATACTCCCCACGCTTACTGTAAAACATTAGTAAAATAAGAATTATGATTATGCAAATTCCACCGACATGAAAAAAAAAAAGCAGTTTTCATTTGGGTCTATGCTCTCTAAATCTGGGAGTCTCCCTACCCCCCAGCACTTGCTCCCTTCCCACCCACCCCCACACAAATGCCAGCCTGTCTGACAAATAAAATCTTATGAATCATGAAAGCCAAAAATCTATTTTAATCCTAAAATTACCTTCTACATTGCTATTTTGTAACTTGTGTTGTTCCTAATTATGGTATTAACCAGTCAATGTTTTAATTTTTTTCTAATTCTAGAAGATGAATAAGGCCAAAAATGTATAAATAAACTAATCCATATTACTAGTTTCTGTGTTTCTTCAAGACACAGGATGCCAGATAGAAGACATTTCTGAGATATAATCTGTTATCAGTCTAAGTGCTGTAAGTCTGGGTTTTTTAAGAGGCTTAAATCACAGTGCTTGCATTACTACTTATAAAGCCTATTTCTGCTGATAGTACCTGACTACTGACTCTCTTTTGATGATGAAAGAATTGGGAAGTTGTAGTCATAGCATGATGGATTTGGCAGAAGCTTTTCTGTATTTCTCCATTGTCTGGTCTGGTTAGGAAAACGAAAGAATTGCCCGATGCTCTTTCATTTTAGTTCTCTTTATTTATCTTCTAATGTTTCTGGTTGTTTGAGCTATATTTAGAATCAGACACCATGGATGCTGTGAGAAAGAGAGAGGGACAGAAGGAGGGAGGAAAGGACAGAGACAGAGGCAGACAATCAGGATGAGATTTGAATCCTGGCTTGGATTCTGGTCTTTTCTATGAAAAGACAGTTCCCCAGAACTAAAACTCATTATTTACTTTGGGACTAGTAAATTCCCCAGCAGAAGCAGCAGTGGTAACGTTGTGGCTTCACATCTGTGAATATTTGGGCTTATGTGGTGCTTGTGACTGCCTCTCTCCAGTGAAAGGGCTCTGGGGCTTATAGTCCATGGAGCCTGCCATCCAGAGGCATAAATCCCACTGCTGGATTCTCCATCCAGACATCTAGATTTAGCAATGGCCCCAACAGGTATTCTCTCTCTTCAGGAGCTTGCCCCACTGTTATGCATGTTGCTGACCTTGCTTCCAATAGGTCATTCATATTTTCTTAAGGATCACTCACATTTCCCCTTAATACTGCCGTTCCCTCTTTGTCCTTGGACAAGGGGGCAGACAGAGTCTGCCAGTTTCATTAGGTATGAAAGTAATTGATAAGTCCTTCAGAAGGCAGAGCCCTGAAGTCAGAGCCAGCCTGCATAAAAGGGCTAAGGTCCACCAGCCAGGAAGAAGGGAGGGAACCTTGGCCAAGGGGTGATTTATGCTGCGTCAGCCCTCCAGATGTTTCCTATGTGTCCTCTTGGAAGAGTTCCTACCTGGACTCAGGCCTGCCCTCCGTGGGCACTGGACCAGGGCTCCCTCCTCCCTTGTGTCAGCATTTACCTGCCCTGTGTCCTATTCCTGTCACCTCTCTCCTAGGTGATAGGCAGCAAAGGACACAGGCTAAACCGGTGGGCGATGGAGACCGACCCTGGGGATTTGAATCCCAGCTATGCTACTTAATAGCTGTGCAACCTTGGGCAAGTTATTTGACTCTCTATCCCTCACTTTGCTCATCTGTAGAAAAAGAATAATAATAATAATACCCTATGACAGGGCTTTTGTGAAGATTGATGAGTTAAACTGTGCATGAAGCACACTAGTACCAAATAAGTGTTAGCTACTACTTGAAAAACTCACTCCTTCAAGGTGTTAAAAGTGATAACCGTTTTATGTGTTGTCACTTACGTGATTTTTGTATTTTAATGAGGGCCTTGTGGAAAGGGTCCAAGGAATTAACTTCAAAGGACAGAACTATGGAGAAAATGTAGAGACCTTCTATTACTCTTAAATCATACTATTGCAGCTGTCAAAAATACTGGCCTTTCCCGACAGATATTTTTTAATCTAATACTTCCTTTCAATCAACAAGAATGAGGGTGGCTGCTTAAGAATTATCACAGATCAAAGACTTAATTAATCTGGGAAGCAAATTGGTCAGGGCTAAAACAGGGTCAAAGTCATTCCCGACACTAAATACCACAGTGCAAAGGAAAGAGTAGTACATTTAACTACCTGCCACTCTCCTTTTAGATTTTATTTTTCCTCGTCCTGGCTACAAAAGTTCGTAGCCAATAGGATGTCCATAAAGGAACAAAGGTTAGTAAAGCAACTCACCAAATATAGGAAGTTAATAGCACAGACGTAGATGATTTACTTCCTAATGATCTCATAATTCTCAAATGTGTCTGACTACAGCGTATTCCTTAGGAATGAAAAGCAAAGAAGAGCTTAGATGAGTGACAAAACTAGGTCCTGGAGAGCAGAAGATGGGTTACTACTGCTAACATCTCCCCTCCGTCCTGCCCTCATGGCTCACTAATGTTGGTAGATCTGAAGTCATGGAATGGACCCTTGTCAATTACTATTAGTCATAGTAGTCGTGGTAGTAATTAGGCTGTTCACATCCTGCACCCTCGCAGTTTTGAGCAGACTTCTTTTCCTGTACATCTTGATCCCAGGCAAAACTTGCCTCGCTTTGCAGGAGCTGAAGACACTCTCCCAGTGGCCCTTGCACTTGGGGCTCAAGCTCCGACTGAGACTCTGTCCGTCAGACGCATGCATTGCAGCCTTCAGCTCATGGTACGAAGAAGGGAAGAGGAGTATCCTGGCTGGTGGTTGGCAGCGGCAGGGTCAACAGTGCTGTTTAGGAGCAGCAGCGGCACGTATGACTGGTGACTTCAGAGGGCAGGCTGTGGCGTCCAGCGTTATCCTCGCTAGATGGGCTCCGGCACAAGAGTTTGGCTGCCGTCCTGGCTGCTGCCAGGCCCCATTTGTTCCTGCTCAGTTCCTAAGACTGGCTCTGTGGTCTGTGAAATACACAATATCCTTTTATTAAATGCTTTTTTTCTGCTTAAATCAACCACATCTGTTTCAGTTGTTTGCAACTATAAAACCCTGACGAATACAACTGGTGAGACAAGTTTTTCACTCTCATGGCTGGGACGGCCAGCTGTGTGCCGGTGTTCTCCATTTCAGCTTTTGGTAATAGAACTTGGATTTTAGCTGTACCCTCAGCAGCATCAGGTCCTGATCTTAAAAAGAAAGGGTGGATGTTAATTCTTTTGTTTGTATCTTTTCTGGGTCAGTTGATTGATTTTTCTTTTCATTATGTATTGTTGTTGTTTTTCAGCTTTTTTGCATGCCTGGTAATTTCTTTTTCTTTTTTTTTCTATTTTTTTAATTTAATTTTTTTTAAATTTACATCCGAATTAGGTAGCATATGGTGCAACAATGATTTCAGGAGTAGATTCCTTTGTGCTCCTTAGCCATTTAGCCCATCCCCCCTCCCACAACCCCTCCAGTAACCCTCAGTTTGTTCTCCATATTTATGAGTCTTTTATGTTTTGTCCCCCTCCCTGTTTTTATATTATTTTTGTTTCCCTTCCCTTATGTTCATCTGTTTTGTCTCTTAAAGTCCTCATATGAGTGAAGTCATATGATGTTTGTCTTTCTCTAATTTTACAAATACCCTCCAGTTCCATCCACGTAGTTGCAGATGGCAAGATGTTATTCTTTTTGATTGCCGAGTAATACTTCATTGTGTGTGTGTGTGTGTGTGTGTGTGTGTGTGTGTGTGTACCACATCTTCTGTATCCATTCATCCATCGATGGACATTTGGGCTCTTTCCATACTTTGGCTATTGTTGATAGTGCTGCTATAAACATGGGGGTGCATGTGTCCCTTTGAAACAGCACACTTGTATCCCTTGGATAAATACCTAGTAGTGTAATTGCTGAGTCATAGGGTAGTTCTATTTTTAGTTTTTTGAGGAACCTCCATACTGTTTTCCAGAGTGGCTGCACCAGCTTGCATTCCCACCAACAGTGCAAAAGAGATCCTCTTTCTCATCCTCGCCAACATCTGTTGTTGCCTGAGTTGTTAATGTTAGCCATTCTGACAGGGGTGAGGTGGCATCTCATTGTGGTTTTGATTTGTATTTCCCTGATGAGAGGGAAGTTGAGCATTTTTTCATGTGTCAGTTGGCCATCTGGATGTCTTCTTTGGAGAAGTGTCTATTCATGTCTTTTGCCCATTTCTTCACTGGATTATTTGTTTTTTGGGTGTTGAGTTTGATAAGTTCTTTATAGATTTTGGATACTTACCCTTTATCTGATATGTCCTTTGCAAACATCTTCTCTCATTCTGGCTGTTGTCTTTTAGTTTTACTGATTGTTTCCTTCGCTGTGCAGAAGCTTTTTATTTTGGTGAGGTCACGGTAGTTCATTTTTGCTTTTGTTTCCCTTGCCTCCAGAGACGTGTTGAGTAAGAAGTTGCTGCGGCCAAGATCAAAAACGTTTTTGCCTGCTTTCTCCTCGAGGATTTTGATGGCTTCCTGTCTTATGTTAGTTGGCCATATGTTTGTGGGTCCATTTCTGGGTTCTCTATTCTGTTCCATTGATCTGAGTGTCTGTTCTTGTGCCAGTACCATACTGTCTTGATGATTACAGCTTTGTAATATAGCTTGAAGTCCGGGATTGTGATGCCTCCTGCTTTGGTTTTCTTTTTCAAGATTGCTTTGGCTATTCGGGGTCTTTTCTGGTTGCATACAAATTTTAGGATTATTTGCTCTAGCTCTGTGAAGAATGCTGGTGTTATTTTGATAGGGATTGCGTTGAATATGTAGATTGCTTTGGGTAGTATCGACATTTTAACAATATTTGTTCTTTCTATCCAGGAGCATGGAATCTTTTTCCATTTTTTTGTGCATGCCTGGGAATTTTTGATTGGATGTTAAATACTGTGAATTTTATCTTGTCAGATGCTGAATAACTTTGTATTCCTATAAACATTCTTGAGTTTTGTTATGGGGTTTGGTTAAGCTACTTGGTATATTAGTCTCCTGATGCCACTGTAACAAATTACCTCAAACTTACTGGCTTAAATATGTAGGCATATATTCTTTCACAGTTGTGGGGGCCCAAAGTCTGAATACAAAGTGTCAGGAGAGTATCTCCAGAGGATCTAAGAGAGAATCCTTTTCTTGCCTTTCCAGCTTCTGGTGGTACCCAACATTCCTCTGTCGTCACCATTCCAATCAGACTCTGTCCTCCCATTGCTTTCTTCTCTGTGTAAATCTAGTCTCTCTTTGCCTTCTTCTTATAAGGACACTGAGATGGGATTTAGAGCCCACCTGGAGAATCCAGGTTGATCTCTTCATCTGAAGATTCTTAATGCTATCACATCTGTAAAGATACTTTTTCCAAATAAGGTAACATTGACAAGTCCAGGTATCAGGACTTGATATCTTTAGGCCACCCAAAGATATTTAATGTAATGTAAATTCATCCCATTACATTTAGAAACAATCTGAGCCTTTTAGGCCTTATTTTAAGCTTTGGTAGGACCAGAGCAGTGTTTAATCTAGGGTTCGGTTTGCTTCACCACTGAGGCAAAAACCCATAAGAATTCCACCTGATGGCCCACAAATTATAAGGTTTTCTACTCTGGCTAGTGGGAAGAGGAGCGATTCCTGACTCTGTGAGCTCTCAAGAGTTGTCCTGCTAATACACTCAGGTGATTCTTTCACAGGCCTTGGCTGTTTTCCTCACATACATGCAGTCATCAATGCTCAGGTGAGACCCAGGGAGAGGAGAACCCTCCACGGATCTCCGGAGTAGTCTCTCTGTGCACCTTCCTCCTCTCCCATACTCTGCCTTGTGGATTCTAACTACTTGGGCTTCTGGGACTCCCAGCCCAATCCTCAACTCTGGATATCCCCTACCGGCACCATGGCCTGGGGCAACTCTAGGGTTCCCCTCATTTGTTTCCTGTCTCTCAGGGATCCCTGTCCTTTGTCACCTGATGTCCAATGTCTTGAAAACGATTGTTTGATGTGCTTTGTCAGTTTTTGTTGTTTTTGGGTAGAGACTACAAATCTAGTTTGTTGTTCCATCTTGGCTGGAAGTAGAAAGCCATGTTTTTTAAAACTAAAAATTACAACCGACTGTACCTTCCCTTCCCCTTTCTCTCATCTTGCTGACTAGAATGTGGGTGGTGGGAGGTGGATCAGCCATCAGGAACTATGAAGTAAGAGCTGAGATTGACAGAAACATGAGATAGAAGGGACGTGTGTGCCAGCCTCTCGCTGCCCACCCGGACGCTTACATAAAGAGATGTGCATTTCTATCTTGTTCAAGCCATCATAGTTTTAGATCTCTTTGGTTCTGTAGTTTGGTACCTATTTAATACAACTATCATTTATGAGATATCATAGTGTCATCTAGTTTTGCCCTTTCTGGTATAGTGATTTGAAAATTGATACAGTTCTTCATTGAATGGTGCCAGTGGGCCTCAACAGCAGTCTGATGTCACCTCCTCAAAACTAATTTCCCATGGGAATAAGTGAGTATACATGCATATATGTTAAGTAATAAACACATTTAAATATATATATTTAATAATTATATATATATATGTATATGTATATATATGTATATATATATATACATATATATATATAAAAGCACAATAAATAACTTACTTAGTAGCATTTTATGACACCGACTTCTAATTCAGGGACCATAAAACTATGACCTGTGGGCTAAATCTGGCCCATCCCCTGGTTTTGTAGAGCCCACAGCTAAGAATGATCTTTACATTTTTATACAGTAGAAAAAAAAAATCAAAAGAATTTCTTTGACAAGTGAAAATTTTACAGAGTTCATATTTTAGTGTCCATATGTAAAGTTTTATTAGAACACAGCCACACTCATTCATTCATGTATTATCTATGGCTGCTTCCATGCTTTAATGGCAGAGATGAATGGTTGTGACAGAGACTGTATGACGTGCAAAATCCAACACATTTACTATCAGACCCTTGCAGAAAAAGTATAACAACCCCCATTTTAGTCCAAAACTCTAGATCTACCACTTAATAGGCATTTGGATGCCATTGTCATGTGACATAAAGACAATCTTCACTTGGAGCACCGGCAAATGATTAAAACAAAACAAAAAACAAAAACAAAACAAAACAAAACAACAGGGCTGTAGGCACCATGCTCGCTTACAGTTCTGGAGCATGTAAACAACAGAGTGTTCACACAGTGCAGTCAACAGCTGGTGGGCGTGGCTATTCCTACCATGAGGAATTTCAAACCACCATGGAGCACACAGCCTAACCAAGGTTTTGTACTCACTCAGCCAAACAGATTTGGAATTAGACTATTCTTGAGGTTTCCCTTCATCTCTACCTCCATAAAAAAAGAAGGGCTTTATATTAAAAATTTTTTTTCATTTATAAGTAATGCCTTGGAGTATTTCAAATCCTCAAAATTCAAATTGACCACGCAACCATACTGTAATGATAAATGTGTCCCTCTCTTTCACATGGAGAATTACCTCCTTTTATGTCTCATGCTTTATTCCATTGGCCAAAACTTTTGGAAAGCTGTGAACTAATGAGGAACTGTTCACTGTAGTACCAATTCCAGTAGGACCCTAAGTTAAAAATCCCTAAGCTGTATGATCTCTCAGGCTCTGTTCACATCTAAGGGAGGGGTAACATTTGTTCAAGCACCAACTTTTAGCAACTGGGGTACCCCAGAATTAAGAGGTGATGTTAATGCCATATGTGGTCTGGAATCTGAAGAAAAGCTAAATCCTGCCCTAAATCACCCACTTTTGAAAGCCTCCCTGAGAGAGACAGTATTTGGGTTTGGGTTCCATATGCAATGTAGAATCCAAGGAACTAGGATGAATCCACGGAAGCCTCCTTTTATTCCATAGAAGAGAAGCCTGAGGAGGTCTGTCTCTGTCAGTTTCTGCATCGAGGTCCAAAAGTGTTGGATTAAGGAAAGGCTCCATCCAGCAGAAGAAAAGAGGCCTTTGCTTTGACACCTACAAAATGAGCTAGCCTGGGCTTTCTACACAGGCACTCAGGCCAGGCTGAAGGGTGAGAAAGAGGCGACAGGTCTTCTCAGTTCTGAGGAGCAAACCCTATGCCACCTAACTCATCTTTCCCAGAAGTGGAAGGGAAAACGGGAGAGGGAGTTGAGTGCACCCACCTCTGCGTCCCCTGGGCAAAGGGAGTTGACTGTGGTTTCAGAGAGTGAAAGAGGAGGAAGCAGAAGCCGCCCCCACCCCCACCCCCGCGTTGGGCACAGGGCCTTTATCTCAGCACACTGATGCCCCCAACAGGTGTAATGGCTGATAAATGTCCTTAAAACACCAACCACTGCAGAGGAGGGGGAGGAGTGTTGAGCTCCCCCTAGAGGCCAGGGCCAAACACGTGCCAGAGACATCAAAGATTCTTCCATTCCTTCGAGGTGGTCTGACTGCATCCATTTAACAAGCAAGGAAACAGAGGCTTAAAGAGGCTAAGGATTTGAGGAAACAGTGTGATGCAGTGGAAAAAACATGGACTTTGGAGTCAAATCTGGGGAGACTTAGCCAGCCACTGACTATCTGATTTAGCTAAGTGACTCCAAAATGTTAATGTAAAAATACAGTGGAATCCTACTGCATATGCAAGACTAGCATAAGTCTGGCATATGGTAGGTGTGTGGTAATTTTAGTTATTATCCTTTCTTTGTTCAAGATCACAGGGTCAGTAGGCAGCAGGAGGAGGTGAAGTTCGAAGCCTAGTGCTCTCTCCTCAGTGAAGGCTTCCTCTCAGCTTCCCCTGAGCATAAAACCCAGTTTCCCACTTTGGAGGCTTTTCGCAGTTAAGCTGGTTGATCTTCATATCTTAGAAGCAGAAGATGGTTCCCAAACAACCCCTTTTTAGGGCTAGAGCCCCATCCCTTCCCCACAGCTTCTTCACTCTCACCTCCTGGGGAGTATAAACACCCCTCAGGGAGGGCTGGAACTAGAAGGCTGGCCAGTCTTGCCCTTTCCCAGTGATTTTTCAGGCTCACAAGGGAAACCCTTGAAGGGAATCCCTCTGGGCAGCAAAGTCCATCCCTTTTATGGACAGATTCTCCTGCCGCTGCATAGCAAACCCTGAGCAAATTTTTTGGCATGCAAAAGGCTACAGATCTTTTTGTCCGAAAGGCAAACATGCCTCTCTGATTCATAACAGCAGCTCAGTTTAAAGGTTTTCAAATCCCATTGAATGCCTCCTCTATCTAGATTTTTTCTCGGACTTAATGAATAGTAAGATACTAAAGCCAAAAGGATCCCGTTATTTACAAAATGATTTTGTGTAACTGGCTACCTCTAATCTAGGGTTTTTCAACCTAAGCATTATTGAAATTTTGGATAGGGCAATCCTTTGCATTGTGGAATGTTCAGCAGCCTCCCTGGTCTCCACCTATTACACACCAGTAGCAGGCCCCACACCGCTCCCCAACTTGTGACAATCCAAAATACCTCCAGACATTATTAAACGTCCCCTGGGAGACAAAAATCACTCCCACTGGAGAACTACCGCTCTAAACAGATCTAGTATGAGATTTCAAATGGATTTTGAGCCTGCAATTCTTAACTTCTTCTGCCATTCTGGACAACTCAAGTCATTAGTAAATCTAATGGGAATATTGGGGGTACCAAGTATGGGTAGATTTAAGGCTGCCGCGAACAGTTGTGTACAGCCCAATACTGAGAGGCTCACCATCTTATTTCTGACTCAGTGTCAAGACAAGATGACGTGGGTAGGGTGCTGAACTAAACTGACACTAAACAACCCATAAGATGAACAAACCTTTTCTAAAATATTAAAGTCCCAGGCAAAATGCAGAAATTGCATAGAAACCTCAAAGTACCCCAAATGCACTTCACATGTGATCTCATTTAATTAATCCCTGGCACAACTAGACAAGGTAAGGATGTCATTCCTTTTTACAGCTGGAACCAAACCTTGAGCAGGTTAAGTAATTATCTAAGGTCAGTCAGCTGATAACTGGGAGAGATGGCCTTAATACTCAGGCCTGCAATACTTTGCAGGGGAGGGGGTGATAATATTAGAGATCAACCAGTGCTCGTGTTTGACCAAGGATTTGAATACAACTATCTTAACATATTATTTGGGTTGTAGATGGTAAAATTGGGACAGAGATCAATGTCGCCTTTTTTGTATAGCCATTTTCCCAGTCCTTTTAGGTCAGGCAGCTCAAACACAGGATTAGTCTTTTGGATTAAATACAACACCTTCCTCTCTAATGGTGGTCACTGATTCCCTCCTCCCTTGGTTAGATAGAATCCCGGTGCCCCTGAAGTCACTATGACCCCAGGCAGTTGCTAGTTCTCAGCCTGTTATCTCTAAATCCACAACAGCTGGATTCTTTGGCATCAACCTTTCTCTGGAAATTCAGCCCCAGCAGGTAACTGCGAGTCCCATTTCCTACATTCAAGGAAAAGTCCACCTGTGCTTCCATTATTTGTCTTACAGAAAAAGCCACCCAACAGGCCCTGTGGATCCATGGAAATAAAAGTATGGAAAATAAAAAGGAAAAGAGGGCAGAGATGGAATAAAGAGTGGTAAAGGAGTAGGAGAAGCAAAAAATACTGCAGAATACACAGTGCAGAGTAGGAAAGAAGAGACTGCTGAAATCAGAAGATCAGGAGAAAGAAAACAAAGAGAAAGAGAAAGGTCAAAAAGATGAGAAAGAGATAAAGAGAAACTTAACTGGAAGAAAGGAACAATAAATAGAACCTGCTCCAAGGCCATCTTCGTGACTGTTGACTTCTGGTTAGCTTTTAATCTGAACGCCACCTTGGAATAAATGGCAAAATGTCTGTGCACAACTCAGTAAAAACTTCTACCTATCAGAACGCAACCATTCTAGACTATTACATTAGCCAAAATGGTTTAGCTATACTCTATTTTGGGGAGAAAAATGGAAATAATCAGAATAAAAAGCTACTTTTAAGAAGTCAAAAGAAAAACCCACGTGGTAGATCTTCAGTATAGATTCACGTACTCGGTGCCGAATGGGATTCCCATCACAAGGTCCTGAGACTGCCTTCCATAAATCATACTACACAAGTGGCCTCACAGCTATAAAATCTCACCTACATGATCAAAAAAATTCTTTAAACAATTGATCCAAAATCCATAAAAATATAATAGCTACCATGTATTAATCATTTATAATTGTTCCTACAGCAATGCTGTAAGGTGAGAACCATTAACCCCATTAGGGATAGAGACATTATGGCCAAGAGGGTTGAGTAACTTGTCCAAGCTCACACAGCTAGTCAATGGGATCGGCTGGAGACCTCTCAGTCATTCCCCCAAGCCACACCTATACCTCATCACACACACACACACACACACACACACACACACACACACACACAGTCACACAGTCATGCACTGCCATCTGGTTGTATTCAATGCACACTTTTTGCTACAGTAGACCAGTAAACCCAGAAACTTTTAGTTTTTTATCCACAAAAGCTGAAACAAAATCATGCTTTGTGCTCAGTTGATAGAATTATAGAATTCCAGGCAGGGAAGGGACACCAGGGTCATAAAGTCCCCCTCTTTTTTTTTTTTTTTTTTTTTTTTTTTTTTGCAGATGAACTTCACCAGTCTCAGTGAATTGAAAGGTCCTAAGTCACAGCGTTAGTTGCTACAGTTAACTAGAAAATTAAATCAACCCCCAATCTTCATTCTTGAAAATGCCCTATTCCTGTGGGTTTCCTTGTGCCCCTGAGGGCACGTTCTTCTCCCCCAGAGGGCTGCTCTGTTGCTCGCACACCAACTGTGGGGCCTATAGAGCCTCCCCAGCATGCCATTTTGCCTCCCTCCAGTGGTGGGGGCACAGGAGGAACAGCACCCTGTTGAGGTGCAGGTAGGGAGGAGACCCAGGAGGCCTATTTGGCAGACCACGACTTTGCTAAGAAGCTATGTGGCAAAAACTAAATCGGCACTTCCCAACTCTTTGCTTGATACTATTACTTTTATAATCTATGGCTCCCTTTAAATACAGTGTAACATAACAGGCTTATAATTCAAAACACATTTGTACAAAATGTAAAATCCTTACTGTACAAGCCCATGAATGTAAGAAGCAATGTTCCCTTCAGGCCTCCTATCGAAAGCAGACAACACTTCTTCAAACAATGTGACATTTTTTTGTCTGCTTGCTTTCATGCTCTGCAACATCCACTAACTGTTGTTTTCCTATCGATCAACTGTTAGGTTTCACATGGGTCCTCTTGCTGGTATGTGAGTGCACGTTAAGCACTTGTTTTCTTTCAGGACAGACATTCCCTGCTGTGCTTTTCCTGGATTTGGGCTATTTTTATTATTTACTTTATGTTGCCATGGAGACGGGGAGATCACAGATGTTAAGAGTTGGAATCCAGGGCCACAGGAGACATTTATCATTGTACTTTGTATGAAGTGGGCTCTTGGTCCCTATTTCTGCAGAGCCTAGTGTTTATTTTATAAAAGAGTTACTAATGAGAACTCAAGCCTAATGAATAATATGAAACTCTGCTTCACCTCCATGGCACATGTTTTCTACAACAGTAAGTGATCTCATAAGAGAGCAAGGTGGGGCTCATGAAAATATATATAGAGATTAGCAGCTGTCAGTTCTTCCCCTTGTAGGAAACAGAATGATGCATCAGAACAAGGGAGTCATTCATCATTTTTTCCCAGCCCCCTGAAGAAGAGAAACTTTCCCAAATTATTTTATCCATGCTCTGCAAGGAAACAAAGAACCAGGGGGCTCACCAGCATGCCGCCATCATCACTGACAAATGTTTGCAGAATATCAGTGAGAAAAGTGTGAGTCTGAACAAAACAAAATATGGCGGACAATGCTTATGAGGCCACATGCTAAAACCATATTGTTTGGTTACTACCCAAAGTGGGGGTTAAAAGAAACAGCAGCCTTTATTATTTCCAAGGCTGTTTGTGGCTCAAAGCACAACTGAATTGAGAAGAGATAAAAACAAGGGCACAAAAACTCACTGCAGGTATCTTTGATGACTTGGACTTTGAACAAGTACCTTACGGAGTTCACTCCCCTAAAGGCCGGCCAAGGTAACTGGTGGTTGCTGTTGCTCTGTCCAAACCAGACTGGGGCCCTTAACAGTTTCCTTCTGCACACAGGAAGGCCATTGGTGCCAAAACAAAACTAAGCAGACAAACACCCAATGGTGACAAAAGACTGCCCACATCACAATAATCCAGTGCTTTGAGAAATCTCTCCTATCTGCTCTCTGCAAGCACGAAGGCCTTGATATCCTTCTTCATCTCACTTTTTTCAGGGGACTCTGATGAATGCCCCATTTGCTTGCTTACTTGACTATTGCCTCCTTCCAGGCCTTACTCTGGGTACTATCTTTGAGATTCTCTGTGGATCTTCACAATTCCCCTTCATCAAGCCCATAATCCCCTGCTAACCTGAACCCTAGTTGTAGGGACCTTACCCCAACATTTGCACGAAAAGGTATTTGGACATTTTTCATCCTTTCTGTCACTTCTCTTTCTATTTTCTTGCATATTCACTCTTTCTTCACCTCTCCCCTTCCTTCTAGTTTAAAGCTCACATTTTCTCTTTAAACAATCATTTTTTCCTTTCCCAGTGGCCTTTATAATTTAGTTTTAAAATTAACATTTCTTTTTTTTAATTTTTTTAATGTTTTTATTTATTTTTGAGACAGAGAGAGACAGAGCATGAGCAGGGGAGGGGCAGAGAGAGAGGGAGACACAGAATCCAAAGCAGGCTCCAGGCTCTGAGTTGTCAGCACAGAGCCCGACGCGGGGCTCGAACTTACAGACTGTGAGATCATGACCTGAGCCGAAGTCGGATGTTTAACCCACTGAGCCACCCAGGCGCCCCCAAAATTAACATTTCTATAACTAAAATGTTTCAAGAGGCAATAGTGGCAGAAAGAACATTGGACTAGTCTTAAGCTTCAGTTCTAACATTTACGAGTTGTAAGATATTGGAGAAAATACTTAATGTCCCGAAACCTCAGTTTCCTCATTTGAAAAATGAGGATAACAGTCTATACTTTAAGAGCTGTTGTGAGGCTAGCATGGGTAAAAACCCCTGATAGGTTCTCACTAAAAGGTGATTCATTTGTTCAACTTAAAGATTCATTTGGTAAGTGTTATTGATTTATGTAATGGTGATGATGTTTTCATAACATAAAAAAATCTAGCTACAGGTGTCAAGAACGATGAAAGGTCTGAGGCTTTACCCTTCCTGCAAACTAGCAAGTTAACATGCTGCAGGTGCATGAATGCTGGCAGAAGACATAAGACTCCTGGGCCAGAGACAAAGGACTTCGTTATTCACAGCAATATTAGTCGTCAAAATGTTTTGGCATTTTTCTTGTACCAGTTTCCTGAACCACAGTCCCCACACAGCAACATGAAGAGGGCCAGGTGACACCTGCACCCACAATCAGTTGTTAGAGGAGGAGAGCCCTGAGCTTAGGGCACCTGGACATTGTACAGTGGTAAGTAGAGCATGCCTGCTCTTTGCTCCAGGAGAAGATACAGTGTCTTCCAAGGCTATTTACTATATGAACATCCTTGAAAAGATAGTCTAGAAGAAACCCTGTGCCTCCTCTTGCAGGACATCCACAAATGCAAGAGACCTGGAGAATTGTCTCCCAACAAGACCATATTGTTTGTCAAGCATTAGCATAATCCTGGCGACAAATGATCAGAATGCTTGAAATCTGAATGCAAGTTTAAGTCTGTTAGGTCCATCTGCATTGTAACAGAATCTATATTAAAGGATAAGATTAGTCTAATTGCAACATAAATTCGAATAGCAATTTACTATGGTTTAAGATTTATACCTTCTTAAGTACAAGACAAGTGTTACAGACTGTATTTGGCCACTTAGCTCTTATTTTAAATATATTGTTATATTAAATTATCCTTCCTTTCCCATAATATATAAATATATAATTTATAGCAGTATAGTATAGGACTTATGAACTCAGGCTCAGGAGTCAGCCCACCTAAGGTACAAATCTCAACATAACCATAAAGTCACCTTGGGCAAATTATTTAACTTCTTTGTGCTTTATTTCTGCTTCAGAAAAATGGAGATAGTAACAGTGTTTACTTCATAAGACTGATGAGTGGATTAAATGTTATAATCCATGTAAGGTGCTTAGAATAGTGTCAGGCTTAAAATAAGTGTTAACTATTTTTAATGGTGAATATTCACACTAATCCTTTGGATATAGTGTTCTTCCCTAAGTGGAAGACTTTTAACAATGTATCCAGTCTTGAACCCAGGATTTCATAATAAAGCCACAGGCACTTATAAGCAAAACTACTCTCCCACTTTTCTACTTCTTACCACTAACCAACTCTAGTATGGTTCTGTGTAAATAAGAAGAAAGATAAATTGGCACCAAATAAAATGTCCCCCTTCTCTGAGAATTCATACAGTTAGTATCAAGGGTTTTTTTTCTTATTCCAAGAAAAACGTTCCTGTATTAACTTCGTGCATGTACTAAAGAGTAGATGAAGAGAATTACACGTATAGATTCTTATCTAGAAATAATCTGAGTTCTTATTTTCTTTTTGTTTTAGCTGTCACCCAAACAGGCCATTTAATGACTAAATTGGTAGAATCCCAAATAGAAATCTCTCTCTGTTTTTTTTTAGTCTTTAAAAAAAAAAAAATTCTCGAATTCTCCAAAGGCAATCAGCAGAAGAAATCCTGAGGCTCAAAGAAAATGTTTTTCAATCCACTAAACACATACTATCCCTGGTTGTAATTATCTGTGCCCTCTTTCCCTTGGAGCTGGAAGGGCCTTTGCAATCAGGGCATCAAACCGCTTGCCTTGTGGACCAAGAAACCGAGCCAGCTGAGGCAGGAGAATCCCCCAGTCAGCGAGTGGCCAAGTTAGAAGCTGGGTTCCAGGGCTGTCTGAGGCTCCCAGTCAGACCTTTCCTTTTGCTTCACCGCTTTCCATCCACTTCCTCTTTCTTCATTCTTGGACCAAAACAGGTACATTTAGTTGGTATTGCGTGACGTGTGTTGAATGAGATGCGTTGAGCGGAAATGAAAAGAGTTTCATTTTAGTTGCTAGTGCTTTGTCTGCAGATTTGAGCGGGGTTAACGACATTACTCTCATTTCCCCATTGGGCTCTCTTTCAGCTTATTAAAACCACCGTGACCTTACGGCGGTGGCACTATTCTGTTTGACACCGTAATGGCAGATACATGACGTTATATGTTTGTCAAAACCCACAGAAGGTACAACACAAAGAGTGACCCCTGACATAGACCATGGACCTTACTTACTAGTAGTGTATTGATGTCCGTTGATCAGTTCTAACACGTGCACCGCACTAAAGCAACGTGTTAATATTAGGGGACATTGTTGAAGGGTGGAGGAAAGAGCATATAGGAACTCTGTAGTCCTGCTCAGTTTTTCCGTGAACCTAAAGTTTCTTTTAAAAATAGAATTTATTATACGTACATATTTTTAAAAACTATAGTGGTCTAACCTTGTCATATTTGAGAGAGAGCATGGTAACAGAGTTTCTTAACCAACAACAATAATCACAAATAAACACCAGCAATTTTTGGCATGGGTCTTTGGTATAAAAAAGTAAGTTCTAGAACTTATTATTAATCTGGTTCATATAAAACATGAAAGTTCACAATGTAAATAGTATTTACGAATAAAATCGACAATTTGCATGGGGCTATTCAATAGTTGGTGCATTTATCAGTAGCTAGTGCACATCCATCCACTCAGGGTACCGTGAACACGTAAATTAACTTTGGTCATGGTTTTGAGATGAACTATTCCTTCTGACTCTTTCCCCTGCCATTGTTTTAATACTGCTCCTACAACCAGCTTATATTTTTGCCAATTTATTTGATGGTGTGTTAAAAACTGATCTAAACACCTAAACATTTCTTCTGCTGTGCACATGTCAAAAATTTTAGAAAGTAATAAATCTTTTTCATATTTGTCTACATGAACTTCTAATACAAAAGCGAACAGATTCTCGTTCACCAGATCTATAAAGATTTCATAAAATCTCAGCCTCTGAATCACTCCGTCAAGCACGCTGGGTGATAATTCTTGTATTCCACACTACATACACTTGTCAGACAATGGTAGTGGTTGAAATTTTGGAGTGTGTGTGGTTGAATTTTTATAGTAGCCAGTTGCATTGTTAATAACAGAACATTTAACAATGTTTTCCCTGGTGGAACATTCCATTCTCTCTCATAGAGCACATCTTCTTTGAATGATGCCGCCTATGAATTTTCATTGTCAGATTTAATTTTAGTTCATATTCAGTTTTCTAGGAACAGTAATCTCAAGACTGTAAGAGGTAAGATGTCAATAGCCTTATTTTTATTCTCACTATATTCTGTTTCAAGATGCCATTGTAGCTTGGCAGGAGTCAAAGAACTATTTTGCAAATTTTTACCGCATGAAGTACGTCCAGTAACTTTTAGCACCATAAAAGGTGAACCCCAGTGACAAATAATTATTACCATTCTTCTTGCCTGCAAGACTTTACGAGAGAGTTTTCCACACATGGCCTTTGTTTTCTGGGCAGGTGGCTCATCTGGTCAGCCTTGTCTTTATCATCTTGATTCTTTTCTTATTATAAATATGGTGCTTATATATTATTTCATCCCATGAAGGGAGGAGATAAATGTAAATATAAACATAAATTATCTCTCACACACATATACATGTGTATAACATGTATTAATGTGAAGGTCAGAAGCACAGAAAGCCTAATTCACGAAAATTACCACAACATGGTACCATCGTAACGCACAACTGATTTCTACCCCATGGGGAGAGCACGTGCTGAGCATATGCACCCACGCTTTGCCCAGCATTTAATGGAGCGTGATCCCCCCCTTGTAAATGGGGGGGGGTATACACTTGCAATAATTTACCCTACGGGACATGCACAGGCCTGAATTCAGGAACAGATCAGGGCAGAGCCACGGACTCTGTTCAAAGGCACATCTATAAGACATTCAAATATACACACAGAGATGTCAAGAGAAATGCTATTTCCAGTTCTAAACTAAACCAAGCTCACCCAGCAGTTCAAGTCACTGTAGTGGTGGTCTCTAATATGTTAAAATCTGGTGCATGTCAAATTAGAGTATGTGTTTATTATCATAGTTTCTTTTTTAAATAGCTGAAGTATATATATTCGGGAACAAAGCTAGAGTTCTATACTTACGGAATCTTTGCAGCAAGGCATATAACATGTGACAATGCAAGGATGGAACTGAGCCAGACAATCAGAAAAATGCAGCTCCCTCCCCTCACTAGGCAAGCATGGGACCACAGCTGGTACCAGCATGTGGAGATGCAAAGAGGAGATGGCCTGAGAAAAGGGGCAGCTAGGACGGAGTGAGATCTCTGGAGAATCTTCTCTGAGTGAGAAGTGGACAGAGACTGGAAGAGGAGGGGCTGGAAAGGTCCTGCCAGAGGAGGGAAAGTCGGCCGAGACAGGAAGGAAGACGTTGACTATCCACACATCTCCATGGTTGTGTGGTACCATGTAACTGGGCTGGAACTTCTGCCAAAGCAGCCCTCTCCGGTTCAACACATTTCTTCTCTCTGCTCTTTGGACTCATCTGAAATCTCTCTGTTCCCACTTCCTTTCTTCACTTTATTAGCTTGGGTGCGTGTTTCCCAAACTAGTGTTCTGTGGACCATCATTCCGTAGGTGGAAAAAAATTCCACCTGGGGTTATGATTAAGTTACACTAAATTCAGGGGGTTTCTTTCCTGCAGGATATCAAGGCTTTACAATGCTAATGTTGCTTGAGAATTTCGAAGGGAGGATAAAATAAGTCATGTTCCCCACACTCATTCTATTAAAAGAAACAATTCTTCCTAGAGGACCTGCAAATATCTCCCAAAACTCTTGTTCCACAAAATACGGTCAGGGAAATATCACATCCCCTGGAGGCCTCTGCTCTCAGGCACGTGTACAGTATATCATTCACAGTCCTCTCCACAGTCCCGGGGGAACTGGATGTTGGGATGCCAATCACATTGTCGGCCAAAAGGAGGATTGTCTACTATTGTTGTTTTCCAGGTAAGAATGAGTAAGACCTAGGTCAGGTAAGTTTGGATTAGAACGGAAACTGACAATTCGGTGTAGGTCCTGGGCAGACATTAAGTAGAACTTCCAAAGAGCGTTACGGTTGTACCAAGACAGATCGCAGACTCAGTATTCTAAAAAGAAGGTATTGCTGGCTAGACCTCCAAGTGACAGAGATGAAAGAGGTGTTTGATGTAGCAAAAGGTTTGGGGGAAAATGGTGAGAGATTTGTGCTTGTTGCTTGATTTTAAAGCCTGCGGGAAAGGAATGCTTTGGGCAATGGGTCAAGGATTAAAAAGAGAAAGGGAAATTAGAGCAGTCTTGCCTTGAGACTTCCTTGCAGATTGCATTTTCCCTCTTTTTTTCCTGCCTACCCTCCTTTCTCTCCTCCCTTCCTCTTTCTTTCCTTCCTCCCTCCCTCCCTTCTTTCTCCTTTTGAATCTGGTAATACCCCAGAGCTGTGTTAAGGATACAAAGATAAAGAGCCCATGGTTCCTGCTCTGAATGTGTCTGACAATCCTCTCTCTCTGCCCTCCTTCACTGACTTTACCTGAACACCCACCTCCATTTTACCTTTCTCTATGTTTTGTATACTTTATATAATAGCTTGTATTAATTAAGGTTCCTCAGAGAACCAATAGGATACGCACACACATATGCATACATACGTGTGTGCATGTGCATGTATATATTATCAATAAACCAATAATATATATACACATATATACATAAGTGTGTATGCATGTATATACACATACATACATATACATACATATATATATATATACACACATACATATATATGTATGTGTGTATATATATATATATATATATATATATATATATATATATATCCCCCCCCCTTTTGAGAGAGTGAGATTTTTAGGAATTGGGTCATGTGATTAGGGGCTGGTAAGTCCAAAATCTGCAAGGCAAACTGGGGACCCAGGAAAGAATCAATGTTGAAGCTCCTGTCTGGAGGCAGAATTCCCCCTTCCTCAGGGGAGGTCAGTCTTTTTTCTCTTAAGGCCTTTAACTGATTGGATGAGGCCCACCCCACCACTCAAAGTCTACTGATTCAAACGTTAATCACGTCTGAAAAATACCTTCACAGTGCCATCTAGACTGGTGTTTGACCAAGTATCTGATTACTTTGGCCTAACCTACTTGATACATAAAATTTACCATCAAATACCACTTTCTACCACCATCACCAAGATCCTCCCTAGATTCTTTCTTCTTGTGATCCTTCTCTGTATCTTATCCCACCTTGTTCTCCCATCAAATGTTCCCCACCTTCATGGAACACTGGGGCAATAATGAGAATGGCTAACATCTACTGAGCGCTTACCGTTTGACACACACTGTGCCAAGCTTTGCGTAAATGCTTACTTAGTTCTCACAACAATCCTCTTATCCACAGAGGCTAGACACCTTACCCAAGGTCCTACGGCTGGTGCATTGTGAGGCAGGGATTCAAGTCCAGTCGGCCTGACACCAGAGCATATGGCATTAACTCCTGGCTAGGCTGCCTCTCTTAATATGCAAGATGGCCACAACCAAAGGCAGCCTTTCCTCTTCCGACCCTCCCAGGGGCATTTCCAGATTGTCAAGGTCCTCAGGAATTAGAGGCCGGTGCTGCCTATTCTGCTGAACCCCATGGAAAGCACAGGGAGCATGATTGTGGGCAGAGCAGAGGATGCCAGCTGGTGTCTCCATGGGATGCCCTCACCGGACCCACGAAGGGCTCGCTGAACCCTGTGGCCAGACCATACCCAGGCCAATGCAATGGGCTATTCTCCAACCACTTACAATCATTCAGTAGGAGAATGTTAAATGACATGGGCAAACGTTCATGATAAACTAAATCGAAAAGCCACTTCCTAGCATTTTGTAAATATGAGCTCATTCAGAGTGTTTATCACACGTTATCCTTATGTGATATATAAATGTAGGTGAATATATGCATGTAGATATATAGAAGAAAGACTAAAAAGATAAGCTGACAATGAAGGATGATTATTGGTGATTTTTTATTTTATCTTTTAGGCTCTCTTGCATTTTCTAAATTTTCTACACATAAACCTACTTTATAGAGATGTACAAAATCTTATACTTTTATGATTAAAAACCAGGGCAACTATGAAGACGTTTAGATATTTAACTCTTTCTGGGCAATTTAATCGTTTGCGAATCTATTTTTAAAAGACTAAATCCCACAAATATTGAGCTCAGATCCATATTGAGATTATTGGTTACAGATAAGCTGTCAGCCCCTAAAGAGATAAGGTGCTTTGCGCAGGAGGGAGCTTCAGCTCTCCCAAGAGGAACCTAATCCAAGAAAGGTGTTTGGCCTAATGACAAGAATTTTCATTGCAAAGGTATTTTCCATTCTTTAATCAGAGCCTAATCCAAAAGGAACTTCAGATGCCCATCATGGTACTTTCCATTTAGATCTCTACCTCCCTCTCATTTTAGGGTCAATAACATTCCTGTGCTTTGCAAATGGCAAAGAAAAAGCCAGGATTGTGAAAGTCTTTGTCAGATTGTAACCCGTTTTATTAATCCCTCCAATTATAATAGTGTGACTAGATTTTTAACTAACAGTCCAGGACTAATGCGGCAAATGAGAACTGTCTACTTTGGGAAGACAAAAACTTATTCCAACTGATTTCTGTGAATCCAAACATTTTTGGAAACCTTTGGAAATCCTCACTTCCATAGACTGTGGATATCCCTTTACATGACAATACTAAGTAATTATACCACGTATCATGCTATTTATACATTATCCCATTCATCCTCCCAACATCCTCGGTACTTTACATTTCTTCCACGGCATGAAGAAACCAGGGCCCTGAACTGTAAATTACTTGCCAAGAACGTACAGCTGGCCAATAAGAAAGGAGAACTTCTGGCTTCACATAAAGTGTTCTTTCCACCTCACAACATCTACTTCCTGACTACATGCCCATCTAATCTCTTGCAACCATCCTAAAAATCACTCTTTTTTATTGATTGGTTGGTTTAAAGACTTGCCAAGTCCATATTGGACTTTACAACACTTCAGTTCCCAAAGGTCACTGATGGGTCTCTGTGTTGGGTCATAGAAAGTGATGTGCACGCTTCAACTAACTCACTTGTTTCTACTCCCCCAAACACAATAAAAAAAAATAGCTCTCCCATTTTATGAGGTTTCCATGTTCAAGAAAAAATATTGGGTGTGCGACACACACGTGTTATATCATTCAGTACTCACTACAACTCTCTGAATGGGTGTTATCTGCCCAGATTCACAGATAAGAAATCTGATGCTTGGCAAAGCACTCCTCAACAAATAAAAGCATGACATTACTTTCATAATTACTTGAACATGTCCCCATGGCACTGATCATATACTGCAGTGTAGTAAGACTCATTTCTGGAATGGGTCTCCAGGGTCCGCCTCTATTGAAATGCACTGGGGAGGAGGTTCTATGGGTCCTCAGTGTTAAATTGCCATAGGTTCAGCACCTCTGCCTGCTTATTAGCAGTAGGATCTCTTTTCTCTTTAATTTTTTTAATGTTTATTTTTGAAAGAGAAAGAGACAGAGCGTTGAGTGGGGGAGGGGCAAAGAGAGAGGGAGGCACAGAATGGGAAGCAAGCTCCAGGCTCCAAGGTGTCAGCACAGAGCTTGATGCGGGGCCTGAACCCATAAACCATGAGATCATGACCTGAGCCCAAGTCGGACGCTCAACTGACTGAGCCACCCAGGCACCTCTTTGCTAGGTAGTTACCCCTGCAGTTCAGGTATATCCCAAGGCCCTTAGATCCCTGGCCACATTCAAAGAAACACCAGACATTATTTACTGAGGTGACCCAGGAAAAGGTACCTGTTATTTACAAAATGCTGCTGAATGGGTTTGCAGAAAAAGTCAAATGGCTCCTTGAAGTCTGCAACACTGCATCAAAAAGGTCTCTGCAGAAACACTACTCTGGTAGGTTCTTGGTTGTAAATATTTAAAAGTCCAAGCACACAGAATGCCAAATTTGTCTGTCGGCTCGGCAAACAAAACTACCTATTATTTTTCCATTCAGTACTTCACATTTCCTAATTTATACATGGCCCAAATCGAGCTGTTCCTGCCTTATACAGTGGTTTGCCTGCTCCCTGGGGTGACCTGGAGTGAGTCAGCTGTAAAGAAGACTGATATTTTTATGTGCAGTTTGTTCTCAGTCCTTGACCTCAGGGAAACTGCTTTTGCGAGAGGTTAGGGCTCTGCCGAGGCTGCAGGGGAGGTGGGTGGGGTGAAGGGGCAGCTGCTTCTGGAACAAGCCCATCCAAGGCACCTGTGAAGAGTAAGGGTCTCCTTTCTCAGGAAGACTTTCCCCTCTTCCTGGTAACACCTGAGGCCACGCGTCCCCCAGGGTTTCTTCATTCTGGGGGCAGTAGGCGAAAGGGAGTCAAATCTACTTTTCCTGAAGCTTTGAGAACTGTCTGGCTCTTTCTCACCCACATTCTTCCTCATGCTTCCTCGCTAGCTCCCTGAGCACAGTGACCTAACAGAGGAAGCAATGCGGGCACCCAACTGCTTCCCTGCATTGAACAGGGAAGGAAGGAAGGAAGCATAGCAAAAAGAAATCACTGATCCTCGCTTGTAAGCAAGGGGGTGGACCACACCCGCGGTTCTAAAACCTAAGTTAAAACTCGCCTGAAGAGCTGGTTAAACTGTAGACTCCTGGGCCCCACTCCCAGCGATTCTGGTTCATTAGCTCCAATTCCCCTGGGGATGACTTCCAGACTGGTGACTGGGGTAACCGTGGTGATCACCTTGTCCACCCCAGACGATACATGCTAGGTCTTACACCGCACCAATGCCCTCTACTCCCAGCGAGGGGCCAAACGTCCAGTGTTCATCAAACCCTTAGCCAATCACTGCCTCACTGCTGTCAGATGTAACCTCGGCTTCCTGGCCAAATTCCCGACCACAGTCTTCTTCAGTAACAACAGCTCAAAGTTTCTCCCTCTGCAGCCAGGGCACCCCAACGGCAAGGCAAAGAGAAAGAAGAAAAGCTGATTTTCAGCTGAGTGAAAAGGCTCTTTGAACCATCTGTCTCCCACCAATGCCTCTCCCCCCACCCCACGACCATCCCCTCCTCCAATTGGCATGTTTGCCATTTCTTTTTTTTTAAAGTTTATTTATTTATTATTTTTGAGAGAGAGAGAGCACATGCACACCTGGGCGAGGGGCAGAGAGAGAGAGAGAGAGAGAGAGAGAGAGAGAAGACCCTAAGCAGGCTCTGCACTGTCAGAGAAAAGCCCGACAAGGGGTGGGGCTCAAAATCACCAACCATGAGATCATGACCTGAGCTGAAATCAATAGCAGGACGCTTAACCGACTGAGCCACCCAGGGGCCCCTCATTTGCCATTTCTTAGGTTTTTAAATAAATAGAAGCACAAGCATATGAGGGCTAAGCAGCACCTATTTTCTACGTCCTTACTTCCCAGGTAAGGAAAGTAACGAACAGTTTAACGGTCTTGCCCAAGGTCATAGAGCCAGCAGGGGCAACAGTGGGATGTGAACCCACGCAGTCTGGTTCCAGCACCTGTGCCTGAAACCAGCGTGTTCTACAATACGTAGACTTAATAAGAAACTGTACTAAGAGTGCAAGACAGGTTGGTAGAGCTATGTTGAGAAAGATCCACACAGAGTCTGGGGGCGAGGCTATCCTCCTGCCGTTCTTGGGGTTTTGTTCATCTGTCAGTTTGTGGGCCCTGCCACCTTCTGCCTTGGCAATTTTGGAACACCGATTACACGGGCAAGGGGATTAAAACCCAAATTGTTGGTTATTTGGCTTCTGTCCCTTCGTTCTTTTCTGTTACTCTCAAGAAGAGGCGGGCAGCGTGGGCGGGACAGGGAGCCCCAGCGGCATCAGCAGCGTGGTTCCACTTCGAGGTCTGTCTCCTCCTAACTGTATTGGGTGCGGAGCATAGACCTTCCCTTCTCCGGGCACCATTCCTTCACCTGTAAATTGGGGAGAGAATTGCTCAAGATGTTTCCGAGACTACTTCCCAGTGCCAAGATTCGATGTGTGTCCCGCTGATGGGCTGGTAGGGGTATTTGTGCAGATCTCTGTGCAGTCGAGGTTGATGGTAAATGTCTTTGTCACTTGGCATTTCTATTGACTGGTTTTGTGTTGATTCATACCTTCGCCCTTATGAATGGGGAGACCCTTTACAGCCCTTGTGACTCCTCAGGTTCTGGAACAGCATTTTGCCAATGCCGGGTATCTAGTAAATATTGGTGAGTGGCTGTGCACAGGGCCAGAGTCAGCTGGGGCCCCCCAGATGCGTGATAAGCCTGCCTGTCTGCAGAGCTCATCCCTCTCTCTTCCTATCCAGGAAGCCACCCGAGAGTTAGGGGGCTCAAGGATTCAACAATAGTTCTGAGTGACCCTGTGACCCTGTCATCTCACGGTGATGAGACAAGAAGACAGTGTATCTCGCTGACTCTTGGGAGGCCAGCTCCTCCTGGCTCATACAGATATCGGGCTGCAGGCAAAGTATCGGTCATTTTGCTTCTTGCTTGGGTTGTCTGAGGCACTTCAGGGTTTCCTCGATAAAACAAAAAGTGTTCAATTTCTTGAAAGTACCTGCCCCACCCCTGTCCCTATGGGTGACAAACAATGCCTTCAGCACCAACAGTAGTCAATTCCATCTCTTCTCTAATGTCCATATTTCCCATCTTCCATATTTTTCCATCCTGGTTTCGTAAAGCTGCCAAAGAGTCTCCACCACGATGTTCAGCAATGACTATGTGAGAGCAGATGGGCACGAATTGCCACATAGGAGAGACTGTGGTCAGACATTTCATCTTCCTGGGTGGATGGCATAACATTCAGCCTTGTGAAAGTGAAACACCCATCCTCCTGGAATGTTCTGGAAGCTGCGCTGAGGCACAGGGCTGTTCTAAGCCGGTCTCAGAACTTTGGATCTCCGGTGTCGAATTCCGTGGTGAGAATGTGGGCTAAGTGCTTTGATGTCTGGATGGGCCAGCGAGCGTGGTTTAATTCAGTGGCCCAAACCCTGCCACTGGCTCCAACACACAGTGAATTTCAGTGTAATTAGTCAAAAGGAAAACCAAAAAGAGAGTTTGTGCCTTAACCTCTCGCAAGCTATTGTACTACCCCAATGCAATTTGAAATGCTAATATTGATTCAGTAAAGAAATGGGTGAGGGAAGAGTTAGGAAGGTCAGTGACAAAAGCTTAGTCCGTATGGAACCCCTTAACTCATTTGCTCCAAAGGAAAGCACGTTCCTACTTCTGTGCTTTCATTATGCTCATGTCCAGGTAAAATTCTGTTTCAACACTTTATAAAAAATGCATAAAATTTGAGTGCTCAAATTGCAAAGGGAGGCAGGGTTGGAAGTAGAATGCACTGTAAATACACAAGCTTTCTGCATACCCCAGCTGTTTTCATATCTCCTGTGTAGCAGTTCTCTGTCGACCTGTTGCGACATGCTTTCCCAAAGAGTTGTCTTGGTCCGTTCAGGCTGCAATTACAAAATGCCAGAGACGAGGTGGCTAGGAAACAACAGAAATTTATTCCTCACAGTTCTGGAGGCTGGAAAGTCCATGATCAAGGTGCCAGCAAATTCAGTATCGGGTGAGAGCCCACTTCCTGTTCATAGATGGCTGTCTTTTTGCTGTGTCCTCCCATGACAGAAGGGGTGAGAAGGTCTCTGAGGCCTCTTTTGTAAGGGCACTGATCCCATTCTTGAAGGCTCCACCCTCGTGACCTAATCACCTTCCAAAGGTCCTACCTCCCAACACCATCACACTGAAGATTAGGATTTAACATATGAAGTTGGTGGGGACGCAAACATCTCAGTCTATAGCAAGAGTCATTTAGATCAACAAACTAATTATGTTCCTCTTTTAGCTAGAAAACTTTTCTTTCTCATGAAAGTAACCAACTGATAGTATTTACCTTACAAGAGGAGAAATAGATCAGAGTCCAGGGCAGTATGCCTGACCTCAGAGCTCTTGTCTCCAGAAGGCATCCATTCCCTTTAATTACTCCTTTATCACTTTTCTTGCCCCAAATCCCACTAACACACATAAACACCCAAGTAATTCAGCCACACCCATGTGTATGTGTCACAGTACTTTCCTCCTTTCCTGAGAGATTGAGCACGAAATCTCTTTCATTCCCTACTCCATTCAGACTGTGCAATGAGGTCTGGTGGTGAATTGCTTGTACATTCCACCAAAACAAGAAAAAAAAATTGAATAAAGTTGGCTCATTTTTTTTGCTGTAAGTATTCTGGAAAATTCCATTATGTTGTTGATTAAGCTTCCAAAATGGATACACAGTGTCCAGAAATCTAAATGGCAACATTACGGGGGTGCCTGGCTGGCTAGTCGGCAGAGGGTGCAACTCTTGATCTCAGAATTATAGGATCAAGCCCCACGCTGGGTGTAGAGAGTACATAAAAATAAAATCTTTAAAAAATAATAATAAAAGGCAACATTATGTAGAGGAACAAGCACTTGTCAAGAGAATAAGTTTTTCTCTTCAATTTACCTGTTAGCTGGGTGACCTTAGGGAACAAATAGCCTCTCTGAGCCAGGATCCTCATCTGTAGGCTGGATAATTGCTCATGTCCTCCCAGCTCTCTGATCCTGTACGTTTCTCTCCCTGTTTATTTACGAAGCTTACCTTTTGGGATAGGGTATCTCTATTCTTCTGCTTTTCTAATGTTTCAATTATTTTCTGAAAAAAATTTTTTTTCAAAATTTGCCATATTTGTTATTTTTACCCAAATGTCAATTTCCCTATCCAGGACTGAAAACCTTCATTGTGGTAGTCGACCATTCATTTGATGTCATTGCTTCCTACTTGACGTTGATGTGAAGGAAGCAACTTTAGTTCATGATGAAGGAGCCACCACTTCTAATACCTTGGGAGAAGAAGGGATACTTTGTGTCTGGCTTGTTTTTATTTTAGTTTTTTTTTTTCCACATGAGGGTGGGCCTCATACAGTCAGTTGAGGGTCTTAAGAGAAAAGACTAAAGTCCCTGGAAGAGAAAGGAATTCTGCCTCCAGAATGCCCTCACACTTACGCTGCAACATTGGCTCTTGGAACTTCCAGCCTCCCGGGCTGTCCTGCAAATTTTGGACTTGCCCACCCCCACAATCATGTAAACTCATTTTCCTTCCTTCCTTCCTTCCTTCCTTCCTTCCTTCCTTCCTTCCTGTTTACTTATTTTGAGAGAGAAAGAGGAGAGAGCTGGGAAGGAGCAGAGAGAGAGGGAGAAAGAGAATTCCAAGCAGGCTCCATGCTGTCAGCCCAGAGTCCAACGTGGAGCTCGATCCCATGAACTGTGAGATCATGACCTGAGCTGAAATCAAGAGTCAGAGGCTTAACCAATGTACCCCTAAACTCGTTTCTTAAATCTATTTCTCTCTGTTTCTGTTTCTGTATATAGGTACACACACTATTGGCTCTGTTGTTCTGGACAACCCTGACTAATACGGTACATGTTTATTTAAGAGCTTATTGGACCACAACTTAATAGCAAAGAGAAGAGTATGGCGATGGGGCTAAAGGCTGTCCGGGAAAAGGGAAATGGCTGAAAATGTGTGGGTAGGTAGACAGAAATTGAATGACCAGGGGAAAAAATTATATGCCACTGTTTTAGAAATAATTATTTCTACATTTATTATGCACCTGGGTACCATATGTGCTTAGAAATATTTTAATGCAATCGGATACCCTTAAATTTTAGAGATTCCCATGTAAATATCAAAATTTAAGGTAGAATGGGATTAAGGTATTGAAAAAGGGACTGAGGCCAATGTAAAGCACACATAACAAAGTGTACTTACGTTTTATAGGGGATTTTCTGAAATCTTTAGGAGTTTTTGGGACTGGATTAAGTCCCTGGTATTCTTAAACCCTTAGGAGCCCTCAAACTATTTTCATTATTTTTAAAAATCTCATTGAAGTCCTACCCCTGTCTGCTAAGCTTGCACAGGCTCATTAAATTGTCAAATTTTGTTTTCTTTGGGACAGAATTTTATTAGCCTGGTATGATGACATCGGTTATCCTTTGCTGCTCAGTATCTGTTTGGTAATTGCACATATCTTTGATTCATTTCTTAAAAATGAAAAATAGCTAAACTAATTAACAAATATAAGATTTTGATGGCAAAATCTTTTGAGACAAAGGGAGCCCAAGAGGTGGAGAGAAGGAAGGAGGTAATGAAGGAGTTTCTGGTAATGGGAATCTAGGGATCCTTGGATTGCATGATTGCTGAGCTCCTTTGAAGCCCATGAACTTAGTGAAGTCAGTCCAGTAGCTCATTAACCACTAGGTTTCTGATGGCCAAATGATAAGGGCATTGGGAATGCTTCTGTGCCTGTCCTCAAGTTCACACACAGGTGGCACCAGTGAATGGCTCAGAGAAGCCAGCACAGCAAGCCAGAGAGCCCAGGTGGGCGGCAATGTGCTGGAACAGCAATTGCTCCTTAAGTCTTGGCCATAGGAGGTTGAAAGCAAGACATCTCAGCCCACATTGCCTAATTTGGAGTCCCAATTCTTAGGCCTGTGACCTCTTTGTGCCTCAGTTTCTTCATTTGTAAGATAATGATGGTGAGGTGTTCTAGAGTTGTTATAAGGAACAAATAATTTAGCATGGAAAGCACTAGAACAGTACCAGGGACAGAGAGGCCTTCAATGAAAGTGGATTCTTATTATAAGTCAGACATTGTCCCAAGCATTTTGCATATGCCTTTACCCAGTCCCTAGAAAAATCCCTTACGTTAGGTACGAGTATTATCTCAGCTGCACAGATAAGAAAGCTGATGCTTATAGAGTTTAAGGAGTTTGTCTGAAGTCATTCAGCTCATAAGTGGCAGACGCTGGATTGAAACAGGACCTTGATATGGTCATCTGCCCTTGGCCTGCCCCAGTGGAATGTGCTTGCTGGGGGGGACACCAAATTACCTCACTCACTATGTATCTTTGGGCAAGTCGGCCTTCCCAAGCTTCCATTTTTTCTCACCCATAACATACTATGGTTTCAATAACATACTCTGGGTGTGTACGATGTTATCATCGAAGAAAGCAGGATAGAGTATACACAGCATCTCTCTGGACTAATTCTGCAACTCCTCTAAAACTTCTAAAATGATATTAAAGCGGGAAGTTTAAGTACTACCATAAGGATTTGCTACTTGATGTCAAGCACAAAACATTTTTGGGCATCACTTTTGCACATAAGTGATGCTCAAAACTTTTTTTTGAGATGACTTCTTTTATTTTTAGAAAATTAAATGTGACCAGTACTGAGCACATTGTTCTGTATAGCATGAAAAACAGACATCTCTGTATAAAGTCTCTCAAATTAAAACAAAGAATGTTGTTAATTAAAACAAAGAATCATCTCAAATGAGATGATTCAAATATTTTAATCTTTAAAATAACATTTTTCATAGTATTAAAATTTTATATTAAAAATACCTTATCACCTCAACAGACTCCAAAAGAAAAATCATGTGATCACATCAATAAGTGCAGAAAAAATTCCCAAAATATACTTGGCAATAGAAAATATATTTGACAAAATTCAACACCCATTCCTGATAAAAACTGTCAATAAACTAGGAACTTTCTCAACTTGGTAAATACCAGCTACAAAAATCCTACGACTAACATCACACACAATGGTGAAAAACTTGACGCTTTCCCCCTAAGGTCAGGTACAAGGCAAGGATGATTAATGATTTTAAAGTTTGTACAGTGAGGTAAAAGACCCAGAATAGCCAACACAATATTGAAGGAGATGAACAAAGTTGGAGGACCAAAGCTACCTACCGTCTAGACTATTGTAAAGCTGCAGTAGTCACCACCAAAGTGTGGTAATGGCCAAAGGATAAACAAATAGACCAATGGAACAAATAGAGAGTCTAGAAATAGACCCCCACGAATATAGTCAACTGATCTTTGACAGAGGAGCAAAGGCAATACAATGGAGCAAAGATAGTCTCTTTGGCAAATTGTCCTGGAACAACTACACATCCGCATGCAAGAAAGAAAGAAAGAAAGAAAGAAAGAAAGAAAGAAAGAAAGAAAGAAAGAAAGAAAAAAGAATCTAAACACAGACCTTACACCCTTCACAAAAATTCATTACACTCAAAATGGATCATATAAGTACAGGTAAAAGGCAAAGCTATAAAACTCCTAGAAGATAACAGAGGAGAAAACCCAGATGACCTTGGGAATGGTGATGCATTTTTAGACACAACATCAAAGTCACAGTCCATAAAAGAAACAAACGATATGCTGTATTTCATCAAAATTAAAAACTACCACTCTGGGAAGGACACTGTCAAGAGAATTAGAAGACAAGCCACAGATAGGGGCAGGGGGTAGGAATATTTGCAAAAGACACATCTGATAAAGGACTGTTATCCAAAATATACAAAGAACTCTCAAAAACCAGAAACAAGAAAACAAACAACCCAGTTCAAAAATGGGCCAAAGACCTTAACAGACACCTCACCAAAGAAGATATACAGATGGACAATAAGCATATGGAAAGATGCTCCACACCATATGCATCAGGGAAATGCAAATGAGATACCACTGCACACCTATTAGATTGGCCAAAATCCAGAACACTCACGCCACCAGACGCTTGTGAGAATGTGGGGCACCAGGAAGTCCCATTCGTTGTCGGTGGGAATGCAAAATGGGACAGCCACTTTGAAAGACAGTTTGGTGGTTTCTCATAAAACTCAATATACTCCTACTCCATGGGCCGGCAAGCAATCTTCTTGGTATTTACCTAAAGGAGTTGCAAACACGTCCACACAAAACCCTGTGCACATGTTTAATAGTAGCTGTACTTATAATTGCCAAGACTGGGTAGCAACCAAGATATCCTTCAGTATGTGAACGGATAAATAAACTGTGGTACATCCAGACTATGGAATATTATTCAGCACGAAAAAGAAATGAGCTATCAAGCCAAGAAAAGACATGGTGGAACTTCATACTAAGCGAAAGAAGCCAACTTCAAAAGGCTACGTGATATGATTCCACCATTATGACGTTTTGGAAAAGGCAAAACTGTGGAGATAGTAATAGGATCAGTGGTTGCCAGGGGCTGGGGTGGAGGGGGAGAGGAGGGATGGTTAGGCAGAGCGCAGAGGATTTTTAGGGCAGTGAAAATACTCCATATGATATTATACTGACGGATACATGTCTTTATACATTGTTCCAATCGACAGAGTGCGCCATACCAAGAGTGAAACCTAAGGCTAATTTAGGCCTCGGACTCTGGGTGACCAGGATGTGTCAATGTTGGCCCCTCCTTGGTAACAAATGTATGTCTCTGGCGAGCGACATAAATAACGGGGGGGCGTGTGCGTGGGGACAGGGTGTGTATGGGAAATCTCTGTACCTTCCTCCCAGTTTTGTTATGAACCTAAAACTGCCCTAAAAAAATAGTCTTTTTGAAAAATAACAGAGGGCTGAACGCAAGGATGTGTAAGGGGCCTTCCTGAGGTAGGACCACTGTCTGTGCTGGAACAAGCCAGCAGAAGCAGAGGTTCTGAGCAGACCTGGCCCAGTGCCTTGGGCCGTCAGTCACATCTTCCTGTCTCACTTCACGTTAGACACCGCCTCCCTGTTAAATGCTAGCATGTTCGACCTCCATCCTCCACGCAAACACTGCTGCCTTCAGCAGCAGCTGGAAATCCTTTCTGCCAGGTGTATTTTGTCTGATTATGCCTGCACAATGCAGAGGTGAACACAGAACTAAAAGGCTCTCTGTGTCTTGGGGAGCAGTGAAGATCTGGGGGCCAGGCAGGTGGGCTCCAAGCAGAATTCCCAGAAACAGCAACAAAGGGATTCTTTACAAAGTCTGGTGTTTTCCTTTTGATTTAACACTCTCTTAGCTTCCAAAGGTTTTGTTCTGGACAGGGAGATGTCCCTTTCTTTGTTAAACAATTATGAAGCAGAGCCGGGGGCACATCAGTTTACCACTTGGTGCCTCAGTTTACCCACCTTTGTAAATAAACTCTGCTTTATAAGAAGCATGTCGTTTATATGGTGGGGAGGGAGAAGTTGGGAGGCAGGTAAACCAGGAATGAAGGCTTCCCCCCCCCCCCCACTCCCTACTTTAGTCCACGGCCAGAATGCAAACAGCAACACATTTCTAAAACTCAGCTGACAGAAGAGAACTAGCGAGACGATGTAAACAGAGCCTGGGCCCAGGCTGGACAGACACAACTGACGTGGTTCTATTTGGGTCCCTGCATGAATAGCACTAGCTGGGAGTTGCTCCCTAAGACCAGGCCTCCCAGGCTGTCCTGGGCGTCAGATGGAAATGATTTGGGCACATCCGGTATGGCCTGAATCTGATCCTTTGGGTAAGATCTGAAAAAGAAAAGAAGGAGAAGAAAGAAGGCAAACCTATTCCCTTAGAAACTATGCATACTGAAAGCTTGATATTTAATGCTCACCCCTTAGAGCTGTATTCCTAACTCTGGGTTTGTAAGACACAACATGTTTTTTCCCCTAATCCTTTCCAAAAATGCGTTCCATAAATTGTTAGCATCCCTGCCAATGGCCCCAGTAAACTCACATACCAGCTTTAAAGTCAACCCCTTTTAAACCAATGCATCAGTCCTCTGAGTTAAGGGGATATTATTTCCAGATTCCTATAGCTGCTAGCTCCTTTTTAAAGTTGCAAATGATCGTGTTCCTTTGTTGCTGTTAATTTTCAGAAAGAAGTGGGTACAGTGGCAGCAATGGATGTATACAGTAGCTGTGACATCCTCCAAAGCCCCTTAGCACACCCTGAGATACCCTGACCCCCGCCCCCCGCCATGCCCCCACTCCTTGCTGCACTGGCTCTCTCCTGAGGGCTCAAAACTCTCCTTGTTCAGAATGGTCGAGCAGTTCGCACGTATGTTATCGTATCACTGCTATTACTGTATGTTTTATAATGGAGAGGCGGTGAAAGTGGTTGTTTAACACATGGGCTCCAGAGCCAAACTGCCTAGGTTTAAAGCCCAGCTTGTAGCTGTGTGACCTTGAGCAACGTACTTAACTGCTCTGTTCCTTGATTTCCTTACCTATAAAATTGGAATAATAGTGTGTGCTTCATACACCAATATATTAAGCAACTAAGCAAGGCTTGCTTCCACACAGGTCCTAGTTACTATTATATAATGTTTCTAGACAGGACTTTCAGCCATCGGGGACTGCTCTATTGACTTTTACCCATCAACGAGGAGGGTGTCTAGAAGGCTCTAGGGACAAGCTAGAATACAGGCAGGGAATACAGGGAAACATGCCTAGTGACTGTGGCCTTTCTGGATCACAGAGGCTGAGGAAGGAGACAGCCATAGGCCGAATGGGTCAGGGAGGTCCTTGTAGATTATGGGGACCCACCCCTCATTCTCAAAGCCTCTCACTGACAAGTTGACAGCCCCTGGGTCTCCCAGTCTCCCATCCCAGACCGAGGTCTCCCCACTGCCTGGTGCTGCTCTCCTAGAGGCGAGCTGTCATTCCCAGCACAGATCCATCCACCACACCCAGAGTCTGGAATCATACAACCATCGGTCTCCCTGTTTTGAGTTTTCCCTGCTCGGATCCCCTTACCATCTCTTTGCCAGAGTAGTTTTTTTCCAAATACAATTTTCTCTCCCCGCACTCCAATTTTTAAGAATCTGCAGGGCTTCTGTCCTGTGTGTGATGTGGCTTTGGACATGCCTTTGATTTTCATGGAGACTTAAAGAGCCAGTTCCCTCACTTCTCATTTTTTAAGTCACTTCTTATTTCTTCCCGGGCTTAATAATTTTTAGGACAAGAGCACAGATCTCCTATCTGTTTTCTCTGTATCTGGTGGGAGTGGTGGGCAGGTGGATGATAACTTCATCAGGTAAGACAGGAAGTAGTCATTCTAACCATGAAAGCCATCTTGACACATGGTAGAACATTTATCATCAGGCTCCAACAGGATGACAGAGATGAAAAGGGACAAGAGGAAGCCTAGGCTAGCAAGAAGGAGTTGAACTGGCGGGCAGAGTAAATAATTGTTAAGAGAAGATGTCATGGGCAGAGCTTTTCTCAACAAAAGAATTATTAATAAAAATTCCTACGCCCTCCATATATTCTGGCATCCCACGCAGCTAACAAAGAGATGATCTACCTTTTGGGAGAATCCCACCACCCACGAACAAGCAGCTTCTTCTGACACCCGTGCACAGCCCCTGAGCACAAAAGGCTCAGGGAATGAACAGGATTGCTACACTTCCAGAGCGTGTCTGTAACACTTCTCCAGCAGAAGTTCCTCTTTAATAAACTCCTGGAGACGTTAGCCACCGTCTCAGGCAGTGCAGTTCAAACTGTCCGGGGTATCTGATGAAGTGCCTCACAGGCTGGGGGGGTAGGAAGCAGGGAGCTGGGTGGGCAGGGTTCTGGGGCCTTCTCTACTCCCACACGGACAGCCCTGCTTTCAAATAAAGCATCCCAATTCAGAAAGAAGGAAAGCCTGACCAACGGCGCTGAGAAAATCGAGCATCAGCACTGAAATGACTGGCCACAGGTCATTTAGTTAGTGGGTGGCAAGAGCCCGGGGCAGATCACAAATCTGGGGCTTCTAATACCAGGCCCTTAGCATCTCACCGTGCTGGGCCGCCACCTGTCTCTCGGACATGTAGATCTCAAATAATGATGCTGTGGAATGCTCAAATAATGCTTTTTAGGAAGCTTTAAGAAAGCAAGTGCCAAATCTCCATAAAGTATGCATGAGATTATCTATTGTCAACAGCCCCACGAGACAAAGATATCTTCATGCCCAGCTTGAAAGTGCACTGTTGTCTCTCCTCCACCCCAACTGAAGATAAACAAGGCCAACCTTTAGTACAGTCAGCTAGTCAGTAACTTTGCTTTCCAGGTCTTTCTTCCACATGAGCCCCTCCTCTTCTTTAGCACCCCTTCTTTCTATCAAAACAGGGAAATCTGCTGCCCCAAATGTCACCTATTGTTCAATTTACTGCCTAATTTACTGCCTTTTATCATAAATGAGTGTCTTCGGTATGCTCTGTTCCTCTGTGGTATTTGCTTTGAGAATGTTATCTCGAATGATTTCATAAAGATTTTTTTTTTTTTTTTGTCCTGTATCGGAGGAATTTCAGGCATCTGGGATGGAAACAGGGGAAGACACTTTTTCTTGTGGTTAGGAAGATCTTGTGATCATATTAGGTATTCATTCAAGGTACCCTTAAGGTGGCCTAAGAGCAAATTCTATTTTAATCTTTCAAAGGCAGAGATCCCTACCTGGCATTTTGGCTCTATGCTCATCCTGGTTGATTCTTCAACCACAGGCCACCTCAAAAGCCTTCACATGCATTTGGCCGGCATTCCATCTGGGAGGGAGAGATACATAGGTAGCTTTAGTGCCCTCTCCCCCTGCCCCCGTTCCACCAAACATCTTAACTTTCCCCTGCCTCTGCCAACTCCCCTGTGGTCTGGAGTGTTCCAGGAAAATGAGGAGTCATTCTTTATTTCTTGCTCCATAAGGGGAGGGCACCATGTGACTCTCTGTGGAAGGGGCAGCGGGGTGGGGAGGGCTGAGTGGTTCAGACAGAGCTGCAGAGATCCAGGCTCAGAACTCCTTGGGCTGGGGTGGGGGGGGAAGGGAGCTGGCTCTGTCGCTGGCCCCTCATCGCCAGCTTGGAGACTGACTCAACTTGGCACAGCTCTGCAGCACAGTGCCCCTCACCCCTCGCCTTCCCCACGCATCCGCCTTCGCAAGCTCTTCCCTCCCTCTGCCCCAGGGCTCCCGCTTACATTCCTTCTATCTCCTGGCATTTTTTCATGTCGTTTTGCTTTGGATTTAATAATAGCTCCACATTTTCTACTTTATCTGAAATCAAGAATCATGCCTGTATCATGTGTTCTCGGGAATAAAATTTATGGCGAGGCTTGCCGTTGGACTAATTGCTTTTCATTAGGTTCATACTTCTTAACGATTACAAATTGTTTGCCTGTACAAGAAACAGTTCCATTCTGTTCTCCAAATTTACTAGCCTTCGATTGCAACCAGAAACTGGAAGTCTTGGATTGCTTTTACTTGGGGAATGAGGTTCCTGGCTTTTTGCATCAGGGTCTGGCCATACCGAGGGCAGGGAAGAGGGCCGGTAATCCTAGATCGTTCGACTTCAAAGCCCAGATTATGGTGCATGGTCCAAATGAAAAGCGAATTTAGCTTCTCTAAGCCATAGGCTGTTCTGTGTCTCCATTCTCAAACCCATAAAGTGGAACAAGAAAGACAGAGACAAGATATGTATATTTAATAACAAGCTTACTTTAAAATGAGTTTTGAAAAACCTATACTTCATATAATGAATAGGGGTTTCAAAAGCAAGACGGAAAGAGTATGCCCACCAAAAGGGAGCAGCAGAAGAAATCCCAATGGAAAAATCTGTGCCTTTCTGCGGTTGGAGTCATTTGGTCAAGAAATGATGAAATTACAAATTTCTGGAAAGGGTGTGTGTTTTGGAGTTCCTGAGGTCCAGGTCTCAGCGTGACATTCGGGCAAGGCCAGCATTTAACTGCTCTGCAGAATAAAGAGAAGGAAGTGGTCGAGCCCAGCATTCTTTCCCCCCACAGCAGCGCCTCCCTGGTCTGACGCTGCCCATTATTAGTCTCTTCGTCTCATGGACTTGGAATCAAGCTCTCTCAGCATCATGCCCTGCGAAGTAACGGGTGCTTTAACTCTCTCTGGGCCTGAATGGCTGGTAGCTGGAGGCCCAGGGGAATGGGAGCGGCCCGACCTGCACACAGTCAGGCAGCAGCCACAGCAGCTCCTGGAGCCGGAGCTGAACGCCTGGTGCTGGGGAGCAGTAGGAACTTCTCACTGCCCAGAAGCCCTGAAGCCCTTGGCCACGCCCCAGTCTCCATCTTAGTCTCGTTCAGGAGTCAGGATCAGTCTGCCTCTCACAAGTAGCAAAAGACCCAGAAGAACCAAGCAGCCCAGGCTTTGTTGTTGTTGTTTTCCCTCTAAACACAAGAGTCCACTTACTCAGTCATCCAACAGGCAATTATTGAGTACCAACTGAATTAGGATGGGAGCTAATGGGCCACAAGGAGGCATGCGCTATACTGACACTGGCTCAAGAAAGTTCATTTCCGGGAGGGCCTGGGGGGCTCAGTTGGTTGAGCGTGCGACTTCCGCTCGGGTCCTGATCTCACCGTTCTCGAGTTCAAGCCCCGCTGGTCGGCTCACGGCTGTCAGCGCAGAGGCCTCTTGGGGTCTTCTATCTTCCTCTCCCTCTGCCCCTCCCCAGGCTTGTGCTCTCTCAAAAATAAACATTAGAGAGAAAAAAGAAAGGAAGAAAGTTTATTTCTGTCTTCCCTGTTACATAAGATCATTTAGTGACCCCAATTCCTTTCCTGTTGTTCATCTGCTTTCCCCTAGGGCAGTGCTCTTTAAAGTGCGGTCTGGGGCTGGTCAGCTTAAGCATCACCTGAGAGCTTGGTAGAAATTTCAAATTTAAGACCCCACTTCAGAGCTTATTGAACCAGTGCCTCTGGTGGCGAAGCCCAGGAATCTGTATCTTACCAAGCTCTCCAGGTGATGTGATTTCTTTTTCAAAAAAAAAAAAAAAAAAAAAAAAAATATATATATATATATATACATATGTATATATATATGTATATATATACATACACACACATATATATGTATATATATGTATATGTATGTATATATATACATATATATAATGTATATATCTATAGTGGTAAGATATATATAACACAAATTTATTATTTTAACCATTTTAAAGTGTACCGATCGCGGTGTTGTGCAGCCACTCCCACCATCCATCTCCAGAACTCTTTTTTATCTCGCAAAACTGAAACTCTGTACCCATTAAACATTAACTCCCCATTCCCCCTCCCCGCCCTCCCGCTCCTGGCAAACACTATTCCATCATCTGTCTCAATGATTTTGACCACTCCAAATTCTAAGTGGAAACATATAGTATTTGTCTTTTTGTGAGTAACTTATTTCACTTAGCAGAGTAGCTTCAAAGTTTATCCGTGTTGTAGCATGTGTCAAAATTTCCTTCCTTTTTAAAGCTGAATAATATTGTAATGTATGTATATAAGACATTTGGTTTATCCATTCAAGTGTCAATGGACATTTGGGTGTTTCCATGGTTTAGGTGTTTTGAATAACGCTACTAAGAACATGGTGTGCAAATACCTTTTCAGGAACACACTTTCAATTATTTTGTGCGCGTGCTCAGCAGAATTGCAGAATCATATTGCAATCCTGTTTTTAATTGTTTTAAAACCACCATACTGTTTTCTCTAGAATGGGGTTCACAAACCATTCTTGGTAATGGGTGCTTGGTAAAGGTCTTTCAGGTAGTCTCGGCGGGTCCCAGGAAACATTCAAAGTCAGGCTTCCCCATTTCCAAGGGAGAAGAAAAACGTGGAGTAAAGGAAACTGTTTAGGAACTGAATGGTAATTTAAACTTTCTTCAGTGGCCAAGCGCTCTGCTAGACATGCAGATATATTATCCTACTTATTCTCACAAAACTCTACAAGGTAGGAATCACAGCTGAGCTGAGCTGAGCCTGTCGACTTCTCTTTTGTGGTCTGGGGCTATGTTTTCAACTGGTCACAGACATGCCCATAAAGACAATCGATTGATACCTCAAGCCTGACATATTCAAAATGAAACTCATGATCTGTTTCCCTAAACCAGCCCCTTTCTTTCTTCTTTAGACTATAAGCTAGCACCTATTTCATTGATTTCTTATCGCTAGCAAATCCTAGAATTGGTGCCTTTATGAATCACTTCTGTACTGTAATTAAGTCTATTCAGGTCATTCCTGCTTCAAATCTACCTTAGTCTATTTGGATCTTCCCATTTTCTCAGATCCCTTCTAGCCAGCCTCCTGCCAGATTCATTTCCCCCCACCCTTCCTCCCATCCTTCTGTTGGCAATCCCTAGAGCTCAGCTCCCATGCGACCTCCCTCATGAAAGCTTTTGTGAACCCTGCTAATGAGCACCAACAGTATTTTATTATTCCCACTTCATAACGCTATGCACATTCCTCCTGGAACCATAGCTAATGACAAACTTGAGTTAAGCTCCTTCATAGAACCAAGAGCTTGCCTTCATATTAGTACTGACACAAAACTCCATCCTAAGATCTTTGCCTGTAATATGCTGAGTCCTTTTGCCGACACTGGTGCCTGTAAGAGTTTATCAGCAAGTGGGAGACCATAACAGAGATGCACAGAGATTAAGAAATATTGACTTCTTCCAAAGTACGCTCTTCACAGGACGTATTTGCCTGTTTATTCCCTGCAATCACCTGAAACTGCAGCCAAGTCTGGCTACTTGATAGTTGCCTCTAAATGATGGAAGAGATTTTTGAATTTTAGGAGTTTAGATGATAATCAGAGGAGATGATGTTACCAGAACCATTGGCTAAGCTGAAGTCATACTGCGCTATTTCTTTGCCCCAAATTAAACAATATGGGTGACGTATATATTTTGACTAGGGGGTCAAGGTAACCTCCATTCTAAATCCACCTTTTTAATTTATTAGTGGTTTGACATTTGGCAAGTCATTAAGCTTCTGTGGGGCTCAATTTCCTCCTCCTTGAAACATGTGGATAATATACCTGCTCCTCCTGTCTTACAAAGTTGTGAGCAGGGTAAGTTGTGAGAAAAGGTATGTGAAAGAATTTAGAAAACTAGTATCAGGTACCTTTCCGCTGCTGATACTCCAAACACAGTGACTTATAATAGCGGCCATTTATTTAGTGTGTGATTTTGTGGGTTGGCCAGACTGTGTGGTCTGTGTCAGCTTCGTTGATCATTGCTGGGCTCACTCACATGTCGTGGTGAACTGGCAAGTTGCCTAATAAATGGGAGACCTAGGCTGACCTCCAATCACGTGTCCAGTGGTTGTCAAGCTGAAGGTTTGGGTAACAGAAGTGACTGTGCCATGTATATCTCATCATCCTGGAGGTCAGCTTGGGTTTCTTCACGTGACAGCTTCAGGGTTCTGAATGAAGACAAGCTCCATAGTGCCCAGGCTTCTCAAGTGTCTGCTTGTTTCACTTTCCCAGGATCCCAATGGCTGAGCCCAGAATCAGGTGGGGGGTCATTCAACGTTTCATGGTAAAGGAGCATGGATGGATGGATACAGGAGACAAGAAGAATTTATGGCCATTTTTACAATCTATAAGACTATTGCCAATTGGGGTAAACAGCAGCAGATGTTCTAGCACTCAGTGCCCAACAACATCGCTGGGAACTACAGCGTCTGTGCCCAATAGCAGGGTGATTGGAGACCTTGCTAGAGCCATCCCACACTGTGCTTTGGGGGTGTTACTCTCAGCTGGGTGGCCTTCCAAACTTAGCTCTCTGGCCTTGCCCAAAAGTCTGTGAGGCACTTGATATCCTTTAACAAATTCCTGTTTTGTTTAGACTAGCTAGAGTGGTTTCTACTGTTTCTGATTGAGGATCCTGACACAATATAGTTTTCTGAGGTTGGAGGGCTGTGGCTTTAAATATCCCATACTGAAGAAGGCACAATTTTTGCTTTATTTTTTGGCAAATATAATGTTTAGTTTACCTATTTCTGTGTACGTATTCAAATAATCCAGTTAGGCTTTGATACACAAGCTCTGGAGTCCTCAAATATCAGAGCAGATGGTCTGAGGAAAGAAGGAAAGAAAACTCTATTTCTCTCGCTGAGAAAAGCAAACACTTAAATTTTGTGTAAAAAAATCAAAGCTCTCTAGCTCCACTCAGTGTTCTGTTGTACTTATGCGGCACCGTAGTATTTTGTAAGAGAATGAAAATAAAATTTGCTCATTGTGGCTTCATTGGATGATCTTATTCTTTGGCCACTTTTAGATGGACACCTCAATTTAAAATTTCTTTCAAACTACAAACCATATGGAATAGTGACCAAGAGCATGGGCTATAGAGAGTTCTGGATTTGAATCCTGCTGCAGCTACATACCAGCTTTGTGACTTTGGGCCCATTACTCAGCTTTTCTCAGGCTTCTCTCTGTAAGATCTTAAGAAGATCTATGACCAGGCTCAATTTGCATTGGAGAATCATCTTTGGGAATACTTGTGTGATAAAATTTAAAATTGAGATTTTAAATATGGTACTTTTGCTACTTTTGCATGACTTTGACAGTCATAAAAATAGTCATCATCATTTTCATTTCATTGTGATGCTTGTCATGACATCATTTCCAGAAGTGGTACATTTGGAAGTATAGAAGTCTTCCTCTTAAGCTTTCTTATATTGCGATAAAAAATATGACATTAAATTTACCAATGTAACCATTTTTAAGTGTACAGTATTCACATTGGTGTGCAGATCCCTAAAACTTTTTCTTTTTAAAAAAAAATTTTTTTTTAACGTTTTATTTATTTTTGAGACAGAGAGAGACAGAGCATGAACGGGGGAGGGGCAGAGAGAGAGGGAGACACAGAATCGGAAGCAGGCTCCAGGCTCTGAGCCATCAGCCCAGAGCCCGACGCGGGGCTCGAACTCACGGACCGCGAGATCGTGACCTGAGCTGAAGTCGGACGCTTAACCGACTGAGCCACCCAGGCGCCCCCCTAAAACTTTTTCAACTTGCAAAACTGGAACTCTATAAGCATTAAATACTAATTCCCCCTTGCCTTTGGCAATGACTTTTCTATTTCTTGCTTGTATGATTTTGACTACTTTAGATACTTCATATGATGGAATCACCAATATTTGTCTTTTTGTGACTGGCTTATTTCTCTTAGCATAATGTCCTTGAGGTTCATCTATGTTGCAGCATGTGACAGAACTTTCTTCTTTTTTAAGGCTACATAATATTCCATTGTATGTATATTTCACATTTTCTTTATCCATTCATTTGTCAATGGACATTTGGTTTGCTTCCATCTCTTGGCTATTTTGAATAATGTTGCAGTGGACAGGTGTGTAAATATCTCTTCAATATCCTGGTTTGAATTCTTTGAGATATATATCTAGAAGTGGGATTTCTGGATCATATGGTAATGCTATTTTTAATTTTTTGAGGAACTTGTAGTTTTTCATAATGGTTGCACCATTTTACATCCCCACCAACAGTGCCTAAGAGTTCCAATTTCTGTGCATCCTTACCAACACTTGTTATTTTCTGTTCTTTTGATAGTGGCCATTCTAATGGATAGGTAGTTTTGATTGCTTTGATTTGCATTTCTCTTATAACTCGTGATGTTGAGTATCTTTTCATATATGTGTTGGGCATTTGTATATTATCTTTGGAGAATTGTTTATTCAAGACCTTTGCCCATTTTTAAATTGGGTTGTTTTTTGTTGTTGAGTTGTAGAAGTTCCTTGCATATTCTGCATATAACCTCTTATATCTATGATTTGCAAATATTTTCTCCCATTCTGTAGGTTGCCTTTTCACTCTGTTGAGTGTTTCCTTTGATGCATAGAAGTTTTCACATTCGATATAGCTCCATATGCCTATTTTTGCTTTTGTTGCCTGTGCCTTTAGTATCATATCAAAGAAATCATTGCCAAGTCCAATGTCCTAAATCTTTCCCCCTATGTTTTCTTTTAAGAGTTTTATAGTTTTGGTTTTATGGTTAGGTTTTTAATCCATTTTGAGCTAATTTTTATGTGGTGTAAGGTAAGATCCAACTTAATTCATTTGTACATGGATATCCAGTTTTCCCAGTACCATTTGAAGAGACTGTCCCTTCCTTATTGTGTAGTCTTGGCATCTTTATCAAAAATCATTTGACCATATTATGCAAAGGTTTATTTATGGACTCTCTATTCTGTTCCATTGGTCTCTACATGTTTTTATGCCACTCCTACACAGTCTTGATTACTGTTGGTTTGTAGTATGTTTTGAAATCAAGCAGTGTGAGGCCTTCAACTTCACTCTTCTTTTTCAAGATTGCTTTGGCTATTCAGAGTCTCTTGAGATTCATTTCTAGGATATTTTATTCTATCCCTGAAAAGAATGCCATTGGGATTTTGATAAGGATTGGACTGAATCTGTAGATAACTTTGGGTAGTATGAACATTTTAACAATATTAAGTCTTCTAATCCATGAGCACAGAATGTCTTTCCATCTATTTGTATCTTCTTCATTTCTTTTAGCAATGTTTTGGAGTATTCAGTGTACAGGATTTTCATCTCATTGGTTAAATTTATTCCTAAGTATTTTATTCTTTTCGATGTTACACTAAATGAGCTTGTTTTCTTGTCTTTTCAGATTGGTCATTGTTAGTACACAGAACCACAACTGAGTTTTGTTTGCTGATTTTCTATCCTGTAACTTTGTTAAAATAATTTAAGTTTTTTTGTGTGAAATCTTTAGGGTTTTTGACATACAAAATTATGTCATTTGTGAAAAAGATATAATTTTACTTTTTCCTTTCCAATTTGTTGGGTTTTTGTTTTGTTTTGTTTTGTTTGTTTTGTTTTTTGTCATCAGAGTAATGCTGGCCTCATAGAATGAGTTTGAAAATATTCCCTCATCTTCAATTCTTTGGAAAAGCTTAAGAAGGATTGGTATTAATTCTTATTTAAATGTTTGGCAGAATTCTCCAGTGAAGCCTCTGGTCCTAGACTTTCTTTTGTTGGGAGGCTTTTGATTACTGCTTCAATTTCCTTACTAGTTATAAGTCTATTCTGATCTTTTAATTTCTTATGATTCAGTGTTGGTAGGTTGTATGTTTCTAGGAATGTATCCATTTCTTCCAGGTTATCCAATTTGTTGGCATATAATTGTTCATGGTGGTCTGTTAGAATCTTTTTGATTTCTGTGACATCAGTTATAATGTCCCTTCTTTCATTAATTTTGTTTTTTGAGTCTCAACTCTTTTTCTCTTTGTCTAGGTAAGGACTTGTCAATTTTGTTGATATTAAAAAAAATCTTGGTTTTGTTAATTTTTCTATTGCTTCTATTCTCTAGTCCATGTATCTGTGCTCCAATATTTATTATCTCCTTCTTTCTGCTAACTCTTGGTTTAAATTTTTCTTCCTTTTGTAGTTCCTTGAGATGCAAAATTAGGATGTTGATTTGAGATCCTTCCTCTTTTTAATGTAAGCGTTTGCCATTATAAACTTTCTTCTTAGTATTGCGTTTTACTATATTCCATCTGTTTTGGTATGTTGTTTTTTCATTTTATCTCCAGATTTCATTTCTACTAAATCCCCTTGTGATTTCTTCTTTGAATCACTAATTGTTTAAAGTGAATTATTTATTTCCATATTTTAGATGATTTTCCTGTTTTCTTTCTGCTATTGATTCCTAGTTTCATTTCATGTGCTCAAAGGAGATCTTTATATGATTTCGATATTCTTAACTTTGTTAAGGCTTGTTTTGTGGCTTAACATGTGGTCTTTCTTGAAGAATATTCTATGTGCACCTGAGAAGAATGCGTATTCTGCTGTTTTGGGGTGCGGTGTTTTGTATATGTCTGTTAGATCCAACTGGTTTAATTGTGCTGTTCAAATCTTCTGTTTTTCCTTGTTGATCTGTCTAGTTGTTCTATCATAACTTAAGAAGAGGTATTAAATTCTCCTACTGTTGTGGTATTGCTGTCCATTTCTCCCTTCAGTTCCTCAACAATTATATATTTGGAAGCCTTAATCTCTCTTTAAATGTGATAGGATTTGCAGTTCTCAAGGGGATCATATTTCACAAGAGTGGAATGTAAATGCTGCCTTGGGGAGACTATATGCTCAAATGAGTAAAGCTCTTTTTTTTTTTTTTAATGTTTATTTATTTTGAGAGAAAGAGAGAGAGAGCATGAGCAGGGGAGGGGGAGAGAGAAAAGGAGAGAGAATCCCAAACAGTTCCATGCTCGGGGCAGAACTTGTTGCAGGGCTCGATCTCTTGGTGAGATCATGACCTAAGCTGAAATCAAGAGTCAGAGGCTTAACCAACTGAGCCATCCAGATGCCCCTGGCTGAAGCTCTTTATGGCAAGAATAGCTTGGGCCATTGACCACTCTTTTGCTTAGAAAACTTTCTCTATCTCCCATACCTCTCACCATGGCCCAAGGTGACTTTTGTCTACTTCTCTAATCCCATCCCATGAGACTTCACTACTCATTACTGTGCAAAGCTACCCTGACCTCAGCTATTATTTTTTGAAAACCTTTTCTGCTTTAGCACTGACACATGCATATGTGTACATGCACACACACACACACACACACACACACAGATAGATATACACACTGCATCATTCAAGGTATAGTATATATGAAATCTTTTCAGAGAAGACTTCCATAACCATTCTTTTATTTATTATTTTTATTTTAGAGAAAGGGAGAGAGAGCAAATTGGGGAGAAGGGGAGAGGGAGAGAAAATCTTAAGCAGGCTCCAAGCTCAGCATGGAACCTGATGTGGGGCTCAATCCCATGACCCTGGGATCATGACCTGAGCCAAAATCAAGAGTCGGGATGCTCAACTGACTGAGCCACCCAGGTGCCCCTCCATAACCATTCTTGATGTTTGGTGGCTTTCAATCATGTAAAATGGCTTTACATATTTTTATTTTTTTATTTTTGTTTTGAAGGTATATTTATCAAGTTATATAAAACATACAAAATATTTTATGTAAGTTTGCTAGCTTGATTGGTATTTTAAAATAGACAAGTAGCATGTGGGCCGCCATTATGCTCTTGTATCAAACCTCACGCATATTCAAGATGGGCCTGTAGGGAAGTTATATAAACAGAATTATTTATTATAGCAGAATGTTGAAAGCACCTAATTCTTTTCCCTGTGGGACATTTAAGTTCTATCCAAATGATGGAACAATATTTATCCATATAATAAGATTGCTTGAAGCCTATGAACCATGGAGGAATGTTTATGATTAAAAAAGCACAATGGAATGTAAATTAAGGCTATATGAAAAATGCATACGGAAAGAAATAAATGAAATAGTTCTCAGGATGGTAGGACTAAGGAATCTTCTCTACTTATTTTCAAACTATTTATACTGCTACACTTAGCTCTATAATTTGAATAAAAAGCAAGAACACAGATCGTTAACCCGTTCCCACACTATTATGACTGCTGCCAATGGAGAAATGCTTTGAGCTGTGAGGCCACTTGGCCTCCCTTGGCTTTCTGTCTGCCAGCAGCAGGGTTTCTACTTTTGCTCTTGTGGATATAGTGGGAAGACAGCCACAGAGGGCTGTACAGATTAGGATCAAATATCTGCTAGACAAGAAATAATCTAAAGAATCTATAAAAATGGATAGTTCAGGACTCAAGGGGAATACATTTTTGGAATTTTGGAGAATAAGTTTGCATGACTTTGTCTGGCACCAACTTCATGAGGTGGAGGATTTAGGATTCATTCAGTTCTCTTGCCAGGGAAGAGAGGGGACAAGGGGACACATGAGGTCCAGCATAGGTAAGTCAGGGACTCTAAGGGAGCCGAAGCATCCTGAGGGATGAGCCGATACTATGCAGGCAATGAAAGAAGGTAAGGTGGGTGGGTGATAGAAGAGAGACAATGAATGAGGGCAAAGGCAGAGCCTTTAAAAAGTGCAGGTGTCCCTGAAAGTCTGCATCAAGCTCTGTGTGGCAGAGCTTTTGAATAGTCACCTGACAGGTTTTTGGAGAGGACTGGAGAAGAGTAAAAATTAGGAGCAGGGAGATCAGTTTTTGAAACGTTTAAAGAGAGAAAAGCTGAGGATGTGACCCAAGGCCTGAGTAGTGGGGATAGAGGGGAGATGAATTTGAAAGGAACGAGGAAAGAGAATTACCAGGCCTCTGTAACTGGTCAGAAGGAAAGCCAAGGATGGCAGCCAGGATGCTGGCTAAGCATCAGAGGGCATTGGTAGGACCGGTGTTACCAATCTCCAGAAACCAGCAAGGACTCAGTATTAGTTTATATTTTAGATTGAAATTATAAATTTATATTTATTTAGGTCTGCCTCTTTCCCAGGTTACAATCCCATGGGGATCCATAATGTTTACACTTACATTTTATGTTTACATAGGCCAAGCTCTCCAGTTACATTATTGGAAAAAGAAATCCCACAATCGATTCCAGGCCTCTTTGGGCATGACCTTTTATAAATGGAACTAGGTTTGCAGTCAAATCTAGAGGCATTTATGAATGAATACTGACCCCCAGTGTCTGGGTGCAGAAATAAACATTAAATAAGGATTAGAAAATAAAGATTATAAGATACCAAGCCTTCTGAGAGAGGACCTGGAATTCAAGCTACGAAACAAGTAACATTCCCTACAATGCCATTCAGAATCCTAATGTGCTTCAGAAATTAAAATGCTGACTAGCTAACCTATGGCTAATGACTGCCTGGAGAATTCTAATGGATATTCTATAGGACAAGTGCCAGAATGGATGAAGTGGCCTCAATGCAAGTGGCCAATGGATGCACGGACTTTGCCCTCTCTGCTCCAAGGTCCAGTTTCAATTACTCCAAAGACTCTCTCACTAAAAGGGAAATTTATGTAACTAATTTCACTAATAAAAACTCTACCTCTGATTCCCCACCGAGGTCAACATTATGTCAAATGAAGTTTCCTCTTCAAGTGGATGCAAGGCTGTACAGTTGGCGAACGTTCCCTTTCCAATAGCTGTGTGGCTAGAGTGAATTCATGAAAAATTCTTGAGTAAACTCTCTGCAGCAAAATAACTCCTTCAGGTGCTGCAGGTGCCTTATCGAGAAAGTGAGAAAATGATCATTTGACGTTTTGGCCAATGGTTCCTCCAGTTACTGTCTAGTCAGCATCTATCTTCTGCAGACTGGAAACCAGGTACTGGCTCTTTGGAGACATGTTTATGTCACATTCTGGGCTATGCTGAAGTTTTTAAAAACTTGGCTTTGCAGAGAATGAAATGAACAGGTTGAGTGATAAAGCTGTCTTGATGGGTAGAGCTTCCTTCATGAAAACAGGATCTTTTTCATGAACCTTGTTTTTTTTTTAAGTGAGAATAAACTTAAGGCTGACGTGGCCAATCACAACATAAATAAGAGGCATATCTTTGGTACCAACACAACCCATTTACCTTTAGTTTGGGGCAATGAGAACCATTCATTGACCCTCAGCAGTCTTAGTAGAAGGATGCATAGAGGAACAGTAGAAACCCAGGCTGCTTCAGAATCATGTTTTCAATTGGGCTATGTCACTGAATGACCCATGGGACACTTCCAAGGTGGCTGCTGCACAGAGCTCAAATTCAAGGGAATGTAGGCCCAAAGATTACATACAGTTTAGGAGCCAGACTGGTGACAGGAAGAAGGGATGCCACCCTAAGGCAGTAAAGGAGATTTACAAAGAAGGCTTTGCAACAGGAGAAAGAAATTCCATTTACTATTTGTTCGGCTACAAGGTAATGGCAACCATAATCCTGTTCCTGATTTGCTGTATCAACAGAAAAGCTGATTGTTGGTCTAACGCCTAACTGTAGTGCCAAACATAATCGAAATAAAATGAGTGTGCGACTTACCTAAAGGACTGAGATTTCGAGTAAAAAAGCACAGAAAGCAGTAGCCTTTATCCAGCCACTACACAGAGGTTGTTTCAGTTGCTGCTCTGTCAGTATTTTTTTCCTCCTGTCACTTTATTTTTCCTGGTTTCATTTTGAAAAATTTCAGACCTACAGAAAAGCTAGAAGAATAATACCATAGTACAGTATTATACATTCTTTCCTTCAATTATAACATTTACTATGTTTGCGTTCTCTCTCTAAATATAGAGGGACAATTGTGTTGGCCTAATCATTTGAATGTGGGTTACAGACACGACACTTCGCCCTTAAATGCTACAGACCCCAAATGTCCTTTATGACTTTTAACTTAAAAATATCCAATTGAAGTTCAAATGTTGAAGCCCTAGTCCACAGTGTGATGGTATGTGGAGGTGGGGCCTTTGGTAAGTGCTTAGATTTACATGAGGTCATGAGGATAGATCCCTTGTGATGAGATTAGTGTCCTCGCCCTCCTTTCCTCTCTCCACCATGTGAGGAGAGCAAGAAGACATCTGTCTGAAAACCACGAGGGCCCCCATCAGGCACCAAATCTGCCAGTTCCTTGATCTTCGACGTCCCAGTCTCCAAGACTGTGATAAATGTTTGTTGTTGAAGCCACCTGGTCTGTGGTATTGTTATAGCAGCTAGAGTATACTAAGACAAATGTTCTATAATCCACTGTCATTACTCTTGCCTTTAACTTCAGATTGTCCCAAATGTGGCCCTTGGAGCCAATTTTTGTGTCCCAGTAGTCTTCGGGCTATTTCTTCTTTTCTGATTTAAGATGTTCGAAGCTCATTTTGTACTTTGTCTGTCCCAAACCTGGAATTGACCATTTCTGCAAACACCCTGGTTCTGTGGAATAGTAATTAGAAGGCAAACTCAGGAGGGTAGACGTGCTTATTATTACTAGGTTATTGCTTCTAGGTCCTTTCAGAGGACAGGGACAGAGTTGGGGGTGAGAGGTGGGGAGGGGAGGGTGTTAGGGAAAGGAAAACACACACACACACACACACACACACACGGTCATATAAATATCTCCAGTTTAAAACCAATAAAATAGCATTCCTCTTTATCTGCCTCCATGTTTTATCTCCCTTCTTCTGTAGTAAGCACCCTGATTTACAAGAACATCAACAGATTTGCTCATTTTTTAAACTTATGAGATTGTTTCAGAATTATTAAAAAGGGTCTCAGGAACATTTTCATCCTTAACATCAGTCACCAAATCATCCTGCATCCTTCAGCAGAAGTCACACATAACAGATTAACAGGTCTCTAGACAGCAAACAGAGACAGTACAGACTGTATACAAGCCCCGACTCAAATTTGACGATTTAGCAATGGCTGCCGTTTGGTTTCTCTTTAGTACCAACAAAAGACAAAGTTCAGAACAGATGATTGATGGCTTCGATTTTAACTGCTCAAAGACTATTCAAGCTGTTTTCTTTTCGAAATCTATCCTGTTTGATGTTTGGTGTTTATTTCAGAATGATCCAGTGCAGTGGGGGAAGAGAGAGGGAAGATCTACATAACAGTGGTCATAAGCTAATGAGGTGGCAGTTGAGTGGCAGATGGGCATGAGTGTTCTTGGTACTATTTATTTTTTTAAACAATTTTTTTTTGATGTTTATTTATTTTTGAGAGAGACAGACAGAGTGCAAGCGGGGAGGGACAGAGAGAGGAGACACAATCTGCGGGAGGCTCCGGGCTCTGAGCTGTCAGCACAGAGCCTGATGCAGGGCTTGAACCCACGAACCGTGAGATCATGACCTGAGCCGAAGTCGGACGCTTAACCGACTGAGCCACCCAGGCGCCCTTCTTTGTACTTTTTATACTCTCTGCTTTTATACTCTAAAGCATTCTAGAATAAAAATATTTTTTTGTTTTTGTTTTTGTTTATTTCATTTTAGAGAGAGGGAGAGAGGGTGTGAATGAGGAGAGGGGCAGAGGGAGAGAGAGAGAGAATCTTAAGTAGGCTCTATACTCAGCGCAGGGTGTGGTCATTCAACCAACTGAGCCACCCAGGCATCCCTGCAATAAAAAGATTTTAAAAAACGTATTCCTGTCAAATCAGAGTAAGTGGAAGCTTAAATGGCCAGCCTTTAACTTAAATAAGCCCTTGACTTAAATAAAAAGCAAGTAAGAGATATGTGGCTGTTTTATGTGTAAAGAGGCAGTGATGGGGACACTCTAGCTTATCTCTAGAAAACTGTCAAAGGAACTTACAGTTTTGGGCAACTTAAGGTCCCAATGTCTTAAAGGCTAGGCTACACAGCCAGATTATCCTCCAATAAGTAAAACATTACCAATTGCGGAAAAAGAATGACTTTCATTCTGCTCATCATTCGGCCAAATGACTTTGTCATAAGAGGGAGACTGAATGATTAAAACATTCTTACATTTTGGATGTTTCATATTCCTCTTGGAATCGGTGGCTTAAATTCCCTTCACAGTCCAATGTGAAAACCCTCAGGCCACAGCATAACATGGCATCCACCAAAGCCAGACCTGCTGTGAGGCAAGGCACGATTTAATACAACAAGTGCTGTTATAAAAGTCAGCCAAAAACTTGCAAAATCCAATTATGCAAAACAGAAAAACAGGAAACATAATAAGGAACTGCAACCTTGAGGCAATTTTGGTATCTTTCTGAGGGAAAAAGAACATATGAAAGGCTTTCCAATTCCATCCACATTGTTGTAAATGGCAAGATTTCATTCTTTTTGATTACTGAGTAATATTCCATTATGTATGGACACACACACACACACACACACACACACACACACACGAACACCCTTTCTTTATCCATTCATCAGTTGATGGAACTAGAGTGTATTATGCTAAGTGAAAGAAGTCAGAACGACAAACATCGTATGATTTCACTCATATGTAGAATTTGAGACACTCAGCAGATGAACATAGGGGAAGGGAAGGAAAAGTAAAATGAAGACAGAGGGAGGCAAACCACAAGAGACTCTTAAATACACAGAACAAACTGAGGGTTGCTGGAGGTGAGGTGGGTAGGGGGATGTGCTAAACGGGTGATGGGCATTAAGGAGGGCACTTTTTGGGTTGAGCCCTGGGTTCTACTCCTGAAATCATTATCACACTGTATGTTAACTAATTAGAATTTAAATAAATACATTAAAAGGAAAAGAAAGGCTTTCCAGGTAATAGGGAAGCTGAACTTTGAAAAGTCACTCTTGCTTATAAAAGCAAGAAAGTGAATGAAAAATGACACCAGGGATGATGAAACCTCTGTGTAGTAAAAGTGCTTCCCCTAACCGATTCGGTCAAAAGCAGGAAGGGGCTAGGGAAATAAAGAACTATAGCGACATGAGAGAAGGAGCAGGGAATTACCTGAGTCTTCTCTCTTTTCTGCGGGCGGCAACATGACCAGGAGGGTTTCTGTATTTGGCCACCAAACCGGCCAAGTGCTGCCCACCTGGGACTGGTTTTAACAGGCTCACACGCTGACCACCCCACCCCTCCCCAAAAAAAATCCCCTCTAAAAGCTACAGGGCCTGGGGACGCTTCCCAGACTGGAAGACAAAGAACCACCACCCTATTGTGCACATGTGGTAACAGCATTTCCATCAAGGTGATCAAGCTCCAAGATGGGAAATAATCTACAAATCGCAGGCAAAAAAATCTGCATGAGCTTGAGAGATAAACAGGTCTCATTTAGAAATCTTTCCTGCACATCTTATCAAAGAAAAATACATGACGTAATGCATTTTCATCCAAGGACGCTTTGTTGTCAGTGCTCAAATTAGCATTAGAGGATGTGAAAACCTCCGTTTTCTGAAGCAGAACTTGTGCTCTCTTAGAAAAAAAGATTCTCGGTGTACTGGGATACAGCACTTGTGGAAAATTTATAACTTAAAACCTGGGAGAAGCATCCTGCTGTGGCCCTTATCTTACCACACTTGCTGCACCCCGGGGGGGCAGTCAGTCATTCCAACCTGGGCAGAGGAGACGGGTCTAGCTGGCTTCAGGGCAAGTCCATCCTGGCAGCAGGCCGGGCTGCCCTCTGTAACAGCCACATTTCTAGACAGGCTATCTGCCTTTACTTTCAAAGAAAAAAAATCCCCCTTTGTTTGGTCCCAGCTTCATAGAGAACAGAAAGTTGCCAAGATCAGGATGCAGGTTGGCCTTCAAGATTCCTACATCAAAAATTCTGGATGTGAGTCACGTGAAGAAAACAGCTACATTAGGTGGTCTAAGGACGAAGTGCTGGAATTGTTAAAAATAATTTTACATGTCTTTAAAAAAAATGGGGTGCCCGGCTGGCTCAGTCAGTATGGCATGCGACGCTTGATCTCGGTCGGGATTGTGTTTGAGCGCCACGTTGGGTGTAGAGTTTTAAAAATAGAATCTTTACCAAAAAAATAATTTAACATGAGGTTTTCATAAATGTCTCATTTATTTCAGCCAAGATCTCAAAAACAATACACCAAATTATATCAGAAAGTATCAGCAAAAATTATCCCTATCTTAGGAGATCTGCCAGATTCCCAAGTGACTGGTTGCGAGCGTCGCTTTGTGTGCAGAACCACATCATTCTGCCCGGGGTGCTCCCTGGAAGTGAACGAGGACAAGCGGAGGACAAGGGAAGAATCCAACTCTAGGATCTTCAGCTGCATTAAGATACGGTCACCACTCGGGTTAGGAAATTCAGAAAATCCAGAGATGAAGCTGTTAAAGAATGGTCTGAAGTATAGCCTGGCCATAGGCTTGGAATTCTAGAAAGATCTGATCTCTGAATTCCAAAGAATATTATTTGGTTAAGTAAGTGGACTAAAATGAAGGGCTACAGCAGACACTACTGGTTCGTCAGAAATGTAAAGCATCCACATGCCATGTCCCGACACATCCCAGATGTGGCCAGCTGGGAGCACACCAGGGTCATCTCTTCTTCCCAGACATCTTTGTTCTAAAAAGTCTCAAAGGAAGGACCAAATGGAGACCAAGCAGTGGCAAGGGTTTTAGAATTAGTTTCTTCCATTGCCATTTACTCTAAAATGGATACAAATAGACTAACCCACAAATAGAAAATCATGGAAAACTGATAAACAGCTACAGATTTTTTTCCATAACTCTGTCACTGAAATATACGTCCCTTGCCTTAAAATAAGGCAAGAGTTTAAAGAAACCGTGACTTATATACCCATGACATCTAAAAATATGATCTGGAAAACAGTATCGTTGAGACTGATCAGCAACCATTTCTGTCTGTGGCCTACCCTAGCTGCTGTATGTCACATACTATAATCTTTTGCTCTCTGTTGATGAACAATAAATGTGTATGGCCAGCCCCAATGTACCATATTTTTCCTGCTCATGGGAATAAAATTACATGCATTATATTTTACCTTCCCCCTGACCCTGATGTTCAATTTATAGGGAATTAGGAGTGTCCATGCAATGAAATAGGTGCAACACTTTGAGAGTTACAGAAGATTTGAGCCAAAGACTAGTTCGGAGGCCTTTACCTAATGTTTATCAGTCACATGGAGATGCTTTGAGGAGATTCATTTTAGGTCACAGACCTTTAGTTTTAAGCAATTTTAAGTAACCAATGATTAAAGTTCAACAAAACAAAAGGAGAACATCAACAGCTATGGCTGTCGACACGTTGCTAATCCCAGCAGCCAAAGGGGAATCGTACCAACTGTCAAAGAAAGGATGTCTCTGGTCTAGAGACAAGGCAAAGTGCCTTACTGTTTGTTGTTGGCTTTCTTGGAGGAATCCACCGGTGATTTCTCCCATTAAATGGTCCTCTGGTTTTAACTAGCAAAGCATCCCTTTTCCTAGAGGAGAAGACTAGTAATAAATACTTAAGTAGAGCATATTATCTAATATACCTTACTATCATCCCAGAAAGTCTCAGTAAATATAAAAGTGAACTACCTATTGGAATAAGTAGTGTCTGTCAATAGTGACTCAATAATGATTTATTAAATGGTGAATACCTTAAACTTCACCTCTACTTGTTACTCTCTCATCTTAGACACTCAGGACCTTGATTAAGCCCCACTGGTTACCAATTAGCCCCATGAATGACTAATTCAAACAGGACTAGCAAGAGAGTTCTCATCAGACTTATGACAAAGCACTCAGGCATCCTAAATCTTTCATCTGGGCAATAACATTTACCGAGTTACCTTATAAACTCTATCCCATTGACTAGTTCTGGAAAAATCAGGGGAAAAAAAAGAGAGGGAGATCAGCACCCAAAAAATACTGCATGCCACTTCCTTTGCAGCTATTCCTAGCAAGTAAATGGGAAAGCTTTCATTTTTCAACTCGCTTTTTCACTTTTCCTTGATCCTCTACTTTCTTAATGGCGGCTTGGATAGCCTCTTGGTTGCCCAGGAACTGGTGAGGCCCAACAGCATGCAGGTTCTCATCCAGTTCCAGGAGAATGGGCACTCCAGTGGGAAGAGTGATGTTGATAATGTCTTCGTCGGAGATACCTGTAGATTGGGAGAGGAAGGGACAAAGCATTAAAGACAACACAGGAGGTAATTCTGTTCGGTTGTTTCACTGCACATTTATTGAGTCCCATATTAGTGGCATGTCTGGAACCACTCCAGATACTGTAAGGCATTCTAGCTATAGTTCCTGGAAGTATAAAAACTTCTCAGAAATTTAAAAAAAAAAAAAAAAAGCTTAGACAGAGATTCGCATCATATTAAATTTTAGGATAGATACCCTTCAGGGCAACCTGTTGTTCCTTCATGTTTCCTATCTAAATCTTGTACATGAACCATCATAGTAGCATAATAGCCAAAAAGTGGATACATCCTAAATGTCCATTAATTGATGAATGGATAAATTAACTATAGTAATTGCGGTATACCCATACAATGGAACATTATTTAGCAATAAAAAAAGAAATAAGTGCTTAATACATGCTAAACATTGATGACCCTTGAAAACATTATGCTAATGAAAGAAGCCAGACATAAAGGACGGCATGTTGTAGGATTCCATTTATATAGGAAAATCTAGTGTGAGAAAAATAGATTAGTGATTGCCTAGGGCTAGAGAGAATGAGGAAATTGGGAAGTGACAGTTAAGTATAGGGTTACTTTTGGGACTAATGAAAATGTTCCAAAATTGACTGTGGTGATAGATGGGCAATTCTGTACACATACTAAAAGCCACTGAACTGTACATTATGTAAATTATATCTCAAGAAAGCTGTTAAAAAATACTAAACAGATCCAGAGAAGTTAAATTAAATTTCTCAAATCACAAGACTGATAAGGCAATCACATTGCACCTGGTTTTCTTATTCCCAAATCCCAGGATTTCAACTCTGGTCATCTGACTTGTTCACGGCTACTTCCAGCGCAGTATAAGGAGAGAAGAGAATGTTTGCAATCACGTTCTGCCCTTTTGAAGGGCTGGGTACTAACTAAACAGTAGCACGTCGTGTTCCTCCGTCTTCAGGGCTGGTAAGGACATGAACAGATTCATCTGATCCCCTTGAAACAGTTAACAAACAGGGATCATGATGCGCCAGGTTTAGGGGTTGTCGTCTGGGAGTTTAGAAATGAGTTCTAGGTCTTTGGCAAGGGGCTGGAGAGCACATGGGAGTCTCCTGTTTGGCCAAGGTCCCAGATCTAACCAGATCTTGACAGGTCCTCTCTTCAACAGCACCACACTCGAGCTCATGTCTATGGCTCAGATAACATCCCACTTTTGTGTGGGACCAAATCAAAGAGCCAACTAAACAAAGGCCACGAGAACTATCATATTTCACATACAAAGGAAGGAGAGCTCAACAAAAATAGAGACATTTCCAATAAACACCAAGTTGACATTCCACTTTAATGACTACTCAAATCATTCACACAGCAGACTAATTACTTACAAATATTTAAAATGCTTAGACTGGTTAATAATCAGTCAATGAGACTTAACAGACTGAAATTTTAAAATAGCAAATTAGGAAAAACCACAGTGAAGCTATTACTCATTACTCGATTTTGGCATAAGCCATTCTTCATCCTGAGAAAGTTAAGCCAGCAGAACTCCTAAGGCTAGAATAATGCATCTGCACCGAATTAAGCCAAACTGAATCAATACTGTATTATGCAATACTGTATTATAAATTCACTAACTGGAACATCATATGAAAGTTAAAATGAGTGAACAAACAGCACATCCCCTGTCTGATAACTGGCTTAGATTTTTGTTATTGTTTTTTTGGCTCCAAGAACGTTTGAAGGGAAATATCAGAGTTCTCACCCTGCAACTGCCCTTCTCCGTCACCGCTCCCTCCACTGCCACCCCTCCTTCAGCCCCCAACCATTGTCTTTAATTCTTGAATCTTCACGTAGGAGCATCTAGGAGTTAACTGTGGTCAATCCACATGGTTGGGCTATTTTGAGTAAGAAATAATGAAAGTTTATGGTAAGTCAAAGGGGGTAACTCAATGCCAGTATGGGAAGAAATTCAAACAACTTCATTTTCTGCATACAGAAATAGCTCTAGAAAGTCAAATCTGCACCTATGAGCCCTCTCCACCAAGTCATTATAGCAGGAACAGGAGCCACAGCCAGTTATTGAGATCACTGTACATTATTTTATTTATTTTTTAAATGTTTATTTATTTTTGAGGGAGAGACAGAATGGGAGCGGAGGAGGGACAGAGAGGGAGACACAGAATCAGAAGCAGCCTCCAGGCCCTGAGCTGTCAGCACAGAGCCCGAGGCAGGGCTCGAACCCACGAACTGTGAGATCATGACCTGAAGCTGAAGTCGGACGCTTAACCGACTGAGCCACCCAGGTGCCCCGAGATCACTGTACATTATTAAGTATATTAATACTTATGTTAATATGTATATACATTAATTAAGTCTATTAAGATGCACTTACAGCATTCACACTTGGCCTTCTATTAGAGGTGGCTGTGCAAATGCTCGCTTCGCCAACCAGGATTATAAACGACTTGAGAAGAGGGACCATGTCTCATCCATCCCTGTGTCACACATGCTCTCAGACCAGTGCCTTACCCCCTGCGAGAACTCAGTAATATTTGTTCAACTGTAAAGAACCTTCTATTATATGCATTGGCTGCCAGGATCCAGAAACTGTTTAGCTGTATGATCCACTTTTACAACTGTATATATTGTATGAATCTACTTCTTATGTACAAACACAAGCGATAAGGAACAGAACATTAGCTACAAACTCTAACTTATAAAGTCCATACATGAAAGCACTCTGAAGACTTTTCAAGAGTTCCAGTATCGGCCGAATTTCAGAAAGAGATCAAAATGGGGACATAGCTCCTCAAAAGCCAGGATTTTGCATGTCCAATTCTAGGAGCTATATCCTGTGCCAAGAACAGCACCTGATTTGACAGGCCCTCAGCACACAGCTGAAATGAATAAACCTGAACTCTCTGGGCTTTCCAATTAAATCTATTCTTTTACTCTTGAAACCTTGATTAAAGACTGTGTTTCCTTTATAACCTTACCAAAGAGAGAGAGAGAGAGAGAGAGAAGGCACTTAGGCTTGAATACAAGGTATTTAGTGCTAATAAACAATTCAAATTAAATTTATCTATATATTTTCTTTGATTTCCTCCAAAGGTTTGCTCATCTTGGGCAACAGGAGAAAAGACAGCCAGGGAGACAGATTTGTCACAGGATGAAAACAAACCCCAAATCTATAGTGTATACTTTTGGAAACTAGGAAAAGAGGAAAACCACTTCAACCAATTCGTTTGGCCGTGAGGTGCACCCACGCCCCACTTACCTTTCCCAGTCAAGAAAGTCACAATTCAAACCCCGCTGATGGGCGGTCTGTGGTGAGAGGCCTGTATTCTATTGCAAAAATGAGAGCTGACACAAGATGTTCTCAATTTCATAGATGATCTATCTATCTTTAATTAGAAATCTTTAAAGTTTGGATGCTACTATTTACAACTTATGCTGGGGAGCAAGTGCAAAGGGGTTATTTGAATATTGCAACACGATGATAGGATAACAGCCTCTAATTTGGAATAAGGCAAAGAGAAGAATCCACATTGAATTTTAAAGTTAAGATAGCCTGCAACTTTTAAAAGTAGAAGTTTTCCTACATCAATTAAACTTTGAATAAGAGAAAGCCTGACCATACCACCAGACAAGCATTTGCTTTACAGGAGAGAGGTCTGAATTTGCAGCTTCCGAAAATATCACGCTAAAATGCCAAAGGTGAAGCACTCGTCAGCCCCGCTGCCACGGCTGGCCCCGGCTGACCTGCCCTCCCCAGCTCTCTAATTTTGCCTCAAGGCTTCCTTGGCTTGCTTTGTGTGCAGCTGCACCCAATTCTTCAGGGACCAAGCCTGTCGTTCATGAGTCTCCTGCATGCCACTCTGATTCCAAACTTGAAACTGCCTAGTCCTGTGCTTGAACCCAGACTAAACAATCCACTTCCGCTGGCAAGACGCAGACTACATCCAACGCTTCAGTTCAGTCCCTGGATTTTCCTTCAGTGTGGGCCAGCAGCAAACAAACAGGAAGTGACTATGCCAACCACAGAGAAAGAAACAAACGCCTGTCTGGAGCGCTACAGGACAAGATGCTTTTAGATACTAAGCCTGTGTTAGGAGCTTTCGCGGTGGTGCTCTGTGACAAGTGTGTCTGAACCAGTCAGCGCAGGGCCCTGCTTTTGCCTGGACTTATTAGCACAGCACAGGCAATCCTCTACGCTGCTAGAAACAGGTAAAGCAGTTCCTTATGTAGGAATTTTCTTACTATATAGTATCTCATAGGTCTGTCTGCAGTCCTTCTTCTGAAAGTGTCAAGGACTACTTCCCAGTTAAAAGTAATGCAATCTCCCAATTACCTACAATTTAAAAGCAGAGATGTTAAATAAGTAATCGACACGGTAGAGGCTGTCCTGATCAGGCAAGAAGCGTATCCTAGGCCCTGACATGGGTTCCTGTGTTTGAGATTCTTGTACAAGAGTGCTGCCTAGTTCCGAATCAGTAACACTTGCCTTGCTGTTCTTTTCATGCTCTTGCATTGACCTACTCCTTGCCTAGGTGGTTGTGAGAAGAAAAAAAGGACAGATAGAAGACCCAAGGAAGACTGGAGAATTCAGTGTCAAGTGAGCAGAAATAGTTCTGGGGCAGGAAAACCTTTCCTAGACAAGCTCACAACCTCGAAGGACAAAGCTTCTTGGTCCAGCAGCTTCTAGATAACTCACGAAGACCGGCTGTGCCAGCGATTCCCTGTGATGTCCATGGTTTGGGCGCTGCGCAAAGTCAGCACTACTGGGTCCCAGTCTTGAGAGAGCATACCGGGGCCCTCCGGGTTAGTTTTCAAAGGCACAATTAGGCGTATGTAGCAACCTTCATTTAATTAATTCTACTAGTTGACAAACTAATCGAGTCTTTATCTTAGGCAACAAAAGCCATGGTCCCCATTAGGGAAATGGTCATTTCACTGGATAAAAGCTAGACTTTTTACACCGAAGTATAATTCACATGCAGTAAAATTTACCGGTTTTAGTGTACAGAATAGCTCTATGAACCCCCCAAAATTTCCTTATACCCCCCTGCATCCTACCTTTCCTTCCACTGATCTGTTTTCTGACCCGATAGTGTTGCCTTTTCCTGACAGGCATATAAATGGGAGTCATACAGTGCATAGTTTGCTTGTTTTTTGCTAAAAAAACAAAAAACAAAAAAATCCAAAACTCAAACAAACAAAACAAAACTCAAAGTTCTTTTCTCACTGTTCTGGGGATATCAAAGTCTGAGGTCACTTTCCTTGGCTTCTACATGGTTGTCATCTCCCTGTACCTTCACATGGTCTTCTCTCTGTGTGTGTCTGTGTCCTGATCTCTTATGAGGACGCCAATCACGTTGGATTAGGGCCACCCTAATGGCCCAATTTTACTTGAATTACTTCTTTAAAGACTCTCTATCTAAATACGGTCACATTCTGAACTACTGAAGGCTAAGACTTCAACAGGAATCTACAATACTCAGCTTTTCGAGCCCAGGTCTTTCACTTAGCATAATGCCGTTGAGGTTCAGCCACGATGTTGAGGGTATCAGTAGTTTGTTCCTTTTCATTCGAGCAGTTTCTTTAAGCAAAACAGCTGAGTGATCAATGATTGGTCAAATGAAATAAAAAGTATGACCCACATACACTAAACAGCAGTGTAAAACACGGGGCTGAACCTCAGTTTTCCAGTGAGTTCACAGCCTGGCTCTAGTTCCTATATTAAACAGGATAGGTATGTAAACGCCTAGAGCTGCACTTAGCATGCGCTCAAAAAAAAAAAAAAAAAAAAAAAAAAAAAAGGTCACCTTGTACATCTGTACTAGGGAACACCATTCACAAACCACAATATTAGGGTAACAGCAATAATAATTTGAGACTCAGTTAGCTGCATCAAATTAACTTTTAATGGTTAACCTGCCAAGGATACTCTTGACTCAGCTTCTTAAAACATAGTATTCCAAACAAAAAATAGATCAAGGGAAGGGCTACTTTTCAGAAAACATTTAAAACAAAAAAGCCCAGGTGGTAATCATGTGTGGAGACTCAGTGAACTGGGTTTGGGTGGAGTTCACGACTCCAACTAATTATCATGATCATGGCTAAGTCATCTGAGGTCTGTCTGGCTTTCATTTTCCCTCAACAGCACCTGTCTTCTTTTTCACAAATGGAAGAAGTGTCAGTCAGGACTGGACTGCCTATAGGATAAAGTCATAGCACCAAATAGTTGACAAACAAAATAACGTCTTAAGAACCAACACTCTCCATTGTTGAGATGTATACAAGGTAGAGTAGATATGTAACACTTGTATCCTTTAAGTAGAGAGATCATAAGGCACTTGGAGATTTCAGGGTAGACTAATATTCTAATTAGTTTTTTTACCGGGTCATCATCCTTCCTACCCCAAAGTTATAGTCTTTAAACAATAAAGTATTTTTGTGATACGAGAGTATGCTGTCGTTGATTCTATCAGCTACCATACTCCTCCCCAGCAGAAGGTAACAGGCTTTAAGTTTGTCAGGCAGTTTAAGGATAATACAGGGAAAAATTGCCCAGTTCCTTGAAAGATCCTGTTAATAGGAGAGAATTTTATATAAACATATCTAGAAAGCATGACTAGGAATCAGGTGAACCTACAACCACAAACATTTTTACTTTTGTTTAGCAACTTTTGTGTTTACAGGAAATATGGAATCTGGTCACACCTATTTCAGGGATTCATTCTTAATACTAGCAAAGGCTAACACCTTTATGGTAAGGTGACCACATAATTTATCATTCAAGCAGGGCACTTATGAAAGTGAAAGGAGATGCTATTAATAATTGCACTGGAACAACAGGTATTAACCAGAAAATGGGGGTGATACAGTCATGTAACTTTACAGTAAGAATAAACTGGCAATTAAAATGGTAAATTTTATGATATTTTTTAACACAATGAACATACACACACACAAATAAATTGGCCAGGGGTCCTTCTTATATGATAAATACCTGTATTTCCCCCTAAAGTAAGTAAGATTCACTTAATTTCTGGAATCTTAAAAAGTTAGCATCCAGGGGCCCCATGGTGGCTCAGTCGGTTAAGCATCTCACTTCGGCTCAGGTCATGATCTTGCGGTCCATGAGTTCGAGCCCCACATCGGGCTCTGTGCTGACAGCTCAGGGCCTGGAGCGTGCTTTGGATTCTGTGTCTCCCTCTCTCTCTCCCCCTCCTCCACTCACACTCTGTCTCTGTCTCTCAAAAATGAATAAATCTCGGGGCGCCTGGGTGGCACAGTCGGTTAAGCGTCCGACTTCAGCCAGGTCACGATCTCGCGGTCCGTGAGTTCGAGCCCCGCGTCAGGCTCTGGGCTGATGGCTCGGAGCCTGGAGCCTGTTTCCGATTCTGTGTCTCCCTCTCTCTCTGCCCCTCCCCCGTTCATGCTCTGTCTCTCTCTGTCCCAAAAATAAATAAAAAACGTTGAAAAAAAAAATAAAAAAAAAAAATGAATAAATCTCAAAAAAAAATTGTTTTTTAAGTTAGCCTCCAAACTCAAAGGAATATTTTCTTTTAGGCTGAGAATTTATCAAATACCACATAAAGCCCTATAACTTGAGTTCCTGAAAGGCAGATGTGTGAGATAAGACTAATGTTGGTATTCCTGTTCTGGTAAACATATACATCCAGAATAAATTTTTAAAAAGCTAAAATCTCATTAACAGAAATTATGTGGAAGAAATAACATACACTGTTTCTTCGGATCTTGGCAAAGTCATTTATGCTTAATTCTTAGAGCTGTGACAGCAAATACATGGATCTTATTTTTCAATATATAGTAAGAGAAATCTATTAGTGGAGACTGGTATTTAGGGAACTCCTAAAATAAGACATGAGAACTAATTTATGGAGTGATTCTAAAATCTAAAGTAATTTCTTCCATGTTAGGCGTGGAGGTCATTCTAAAGGGAGGCACAGCGACACCAAAGAGCTCCATGAGTCTTAACAAGGGCACCACCAGGGGGTACCATAGGCCAAAAGGAACCAGGTTGTTCTGCCCAGGGTGGGTGAGCCAAGCTTACATACCAGCCTTCTGTCTTCCTATGGACAGATCCCAATCTTCACATCCACTGCTTTTGTTTCCCCACTCTATGGCTTGTGCCTAATGGCATATTCTGGATTTTCTGCCATTTTTTTCCCCCTGAATGTCTGCCATCTGCCATGGTCACCAACCCTCCCATTTCCACTTCCTGTCTCCCTCATCGACACCTCCCCTGTCCTCTGCTGCAGACACCAGCCAACTTTATGCCTTTTCTACTTTCACATACTTCCTTCTCAAATCCCATACCATTTGCCTCTTCCAGCATGAAAACTGCTGTTTTAAATCAATTATCTTCCAAATAACAACATTTTGTATAAGACCTATAGATAGGGAGAGGGATAGGAATTATAATTTAAGGTTGCTTCAGTTGTGTTAAGCTCTGAAAAGTCATTTAGCACTATACATCCAACTTAAAAAAAAAAAAAAAAGACCTCCAGAAGAAAGCTTAAATAAAGCCTGAGGACTAATGCCTACTAATTTCTCAGCAACCCCTATAAATCCATTTCTGCTCTAGTGACCAAAGCTGTAGTTTATTTTATTTTTCCTTATTCTTTACTCCACATCCATACATGTCTACTTTGACACTGCTTCCCATATTTGCCCTCCAATATTTTTCTCTAGGCCAATGCCACATCCTTTAATCTTTCAATCCCATTGATTAAACTATTTTTGCAGCTTTAACTTGGTAATTCACATACAATTTATCCATTTATCCCACGGCTTTTAGTATATTCAGACTCGTGCGACCATCATCACAATCAACTTTAGCATGTTTCACCACCCCAACAAGAAACTCTGTACCTAATGGCAGTCGCTGTTCATTCCACACCCCTCCACCTCTACCCCAGGCCCAGGAAACACATAATCTATTTTCTGTCTGTAAAGATGTGGCCATTCTGGACATTCATTTAAGTAGAACTGCACAATAAATATGCCTTTGTGACTCCCTTCTTTCAGGTAATGATGATTTTAAAGTTCATCCACACTGTAGCACATAAGAGTATTTCATTCTTTTTCATTGCTGAATCATATTATATTGTATGGATACCAAATTTAATGTATCTAGTCACTAGGTGACACGCATTTGGGATGCCTCTCTGTGTTTTGGCTCTTATGAATACTACTACTATGAAGGTTTGTGTACATGTTTTCATTTGGACATAGGTTTTCATCTCTCTTAAGTATTGCTATGGGTTGAACTATTATGCCTCCAAAAAAGATACGTTGAAGTCCTAACCTCAGAATGTGACCTTATTTGGAAACAGGGTCTTTATAGAGGTAATCAAGTTAAAATGATATCTTTCACCCTACTCTAATATTATGTGTATTCTTACGAAAAGGGGAAATTTGGACAAGAAACAGAGACGCACAGGGAAAACACCTAGTGAAGACAGGTCTGCACGGATGCACCTACAAACCAGGGAATTCCAAAGATTGCCAACAAGCCCAAGAAGCTAGAAGACGCAAGAAAGGATAGAGAGAATATGACCCCGGCAACACTTTAATTTAGGACTTGCAGCCCCGGGAACTGTGAGGAAAATTAGTATCTGTTGTTTTAAGCCTTGCAGTTATTGGTACTTCGTTACAGTAGCGCTAGGAAATGAATATGCCAGGCAAATACCTGGCAATAGAATTGGTGGGATCGTATGGTAACCGCAGGTCTAATCTATAGAGAAGCTGACGGATTGTTTTCCACAGCAGCTATACCAAATGATTGTTTTTCGGTAAATTATTAATGGTTTCAAAACCTCCCTCAAATACAGAAAGTAAGCTTTCTATGGGTAACCTTGCCGTCCACAGGTAATTCTCCCTCTACTCTGACCAGGGTGACAGTCTTCTTCACCATTGGCTAAACCTTCCTATTCCCTTCAAAAAAGAACAGTAACAAACAGGGAAATCCTCGATGCACTAATAGAAGGGAGTATCTAGAATGGGCTGTGGCTGGGGATGCAGAATAATCTTAAAGACATCTAAACCTAAAGACAGTTGAAGAATAAATGGTATTAAATAGCAAGAAATCATTTTTAAAGGGAGGGTTTCCTAGTTAAGACAGGGGAGAAAAGAGGTTCCTGAAGCAGATGATGGCATCTTCTTTAGGGAAGGGAGCTTGGCCACAGAGAGATCGAAGTCTCGTCTCTGGAACAAGGGAATTGGAGTGGTGGAACAGAATACACCTTTGGGCAGAAACTTTGAAATTCTGAATTTCAGTTTGTTGTTGTCCTAAGAGAAGGCTCAACTCTTCTTCAAACAATAAAGTACTGTAGTCCAATAATGATGAAGTTATTTATCACTTAATCAAATACCTGACTATTCTGAAAGAAAAAGAATAGAAGCCTTTATGTAGTTGAGTAAATAAGATATATACACAAACAGGGTGAGCGCCATGTCTAGCCAATAACATTTTTAATAGCCAATAAAGTCTGTAGAGTTTAGATCTCTGCACAACTAATGGATGCAAGTATTCGAGTAATGATTTGGCTTTTGGCCATGTTATAAAAATCAGGGGCAAAAGCACATGCTAAAAAGTTTACAATAAAATCTCATAAAGATCACTTTGTTTGGCTACCAATAACCTATTCTCACTTATTTCACATACAGTGTCAACCTCTTCATTTTTCACAGCCTCATGGAGAAAAGTAAAGCAGAATGGGCAAGGAATGTTAGAGAAACGCATTCTAATATCAGGGGCTAACTACTGCTGGTGCTGTCAGGACAAAGGACGAGGGAGCAGATCACTCAAAAAGCACAAATGGGTGGGTGATGGGTATTGAGGAGGGCACCTTTTGGGATGAGCACTGGGTGTTGTATGGAAACCAATTTGACAATAAATTTCATATACTGAAAAAAAAAAAAAAGCACAAATGCCTGGGATTGCTTAGTGAAGGGAGAAAGGGGAAGGAAGAACCCCCTGTAAGTGTCACAGTGCAATCACTGATGCCCCAAAGTGGTGAGCCCGAGTCCTCAGGGGTTCCTAGTTTACATCAGTTAAGAGGAAGATAACAATACTGTACATTTCAGAATATGTTTAGAACACAACATGAAGTAGTTAAAATAAAATTGAGCCGACTGATGATCTCCAACAGGCAATCCTTTTATTTACCTTCCCCCTAACTTTCTCCCAATCAATGAATAGGCCTGGTCTGGAAAGAAAGAGCTGGAACAAAGGAATTGTTCAAGAAACACAGATCTGCGACACAGGAATAATTGTTTAGAGTTGGAAGAGCATGGGCAAAACTGAAGTCTAGGTAATTTTGTTTATCTGGAACGATTCAAATAAATAAATTGACTTTGCATACCATCTCTATAGAAATTAATTCCCTCCCTAGCCTGCTTTTACCTTGCTACAGCAAAAACCTTATTATCCTTTAGATCAATAGTTCTCAAAGTGGAAAACCGCCAAGCAGCAGTAACCGCATCACCTGAAAACACCTTAGAAGTGCAAATTCTCCAACCATACCCCCAGGCCTACAAATTCAGAAACTTCAAGGATGGGGCCAGCAATCTGGAGTAGACCAAAGTCTCCCTCCAGGGAAATCTGATGCTTGCTAAAGTTTTAGAATCATTGCTTTATATAGTATGAATGTGAAAGGCACAGGGTTTTTGATTTAATAGAACAAAATGATTCTTAAAAGACTGAAATGAGTATGGAAACGAATTTGACAATAAATTTCATATAATTAAAAAAAAAGACTAAAATGACAAAAGGGAATAGGGCAAGAAAGTCCATTATGTAAATTGTGCTCAGAAACCCTGTCCTTTCTAGATTAAGGTCCAAGCATAACATTTAGCAACCTCTAATAAGTAAGTAGCATAAAGAGGGTACCTTCCAGATGTTTCAGGAGAGCCCTACTGCTATTTCCATGAGCAGATATCAGAACGGTTTTGCCACTTAAGACTTCAGGAGCAATCCTTTCATTCCAAAAGGGTAGGAGTCTCTCCAGAACATCCTTTAAGCTTTCAGATCGTGGCAGCTGATCGACAGGTACATCGCACACTTTATACCTCCGGTCACTGTAGATTTCATGGTAGTAAGGGTGAGATTCGTCAATGGGTGGTGGGGTCACATTGTAACTTCTCCTCCAGAGCCTCACTTGTTCTTCACCGTGATTCAAAGCCATCTGCTCCCTGTTGAGACCGATCAAAGCTCCATAGTGACGTTCGTTTAGACGCCACGAGCTTTCCACCGGAACCCATTCCTGCCCCAGCTCTTCCAGGATCAGCCAGGCTGTGTGGATGGACCGATTAAGGATGGACGTGAATACGAGATCAAACTCAAAGTTTAGTGCTTTGAGTTGCTTCCCACAGTTCCGAGCTTCCTCCATTCCTTCACTGTTAAGTTTCTGATCCACCCAGCTACAAAACCGATTCTCTTTATTCCAAGCGCCCTCTCCATGTCTTAACATAATCAGTTTGTACTTGGACATACTGATGGCTGAGCTCGCCTAGCACTTTCAAATGGGTTCAATGACAGCAAGACATCTAGAAAGAGAAGAAACAAAAAGTATGTTATGGTCTTCATTCAACCGACTACCTGAATGGAAGCACAACTTTACAACATATACACTACGGCACATTCTACAGATAATTAATTACAGGGAGCCTAATCGATTTGAATTTTCTGACAGCTAGACAATATCTTAATTGTATGATGTAAAATGACAGGACATGTCATTCTAATGGCATGCTGCGTTTCCACCAGATAAAAAGGCAGTCTGTGCTTACAGAAGAGAGGATTTACTAGAATGAGTTATAGATGTCTGAAAGTATGACTAGTAGCTGGGAACTCCCAGCTCCTAGCAGCTGACTCCAGGTTGAAGGCATCCTTCTCACTTTGTTTTTCCCCTGGTGGAAAAAGAAATATTTACCAGTGTCACCTTATTATAGAAGTTAAACATGTTAATTCAATGAACCACCGCATCTGCTTGGTATGTAAATCACTAATGGGTGGCAACTCGCTCTTCAATGCCACAGGCGACACTACATATAAGCAAATCTACCGTCCAACATTCAAACAACACCAAAAGTGATTTAAAACAACATTAACACCGAATACGGTACTCACCTAAATAATCTCTCACCTGCCCCCAAACAACGCTCGCTAGGCAGGCATAAATCCTGATGCAAAAAAGCTATCAAATGCAAGCAGCTGTAGAAGAGATGCTGCCTGTAGAAAGAGATTAGCAGGAGCAGGTCTGAAGAAGTGACAGGAAGCACGCTGATAAGGAGGCCCCGCCCCCTCCGGCCCAAATCTTAGGCTGCCCTGCACACACCAGCCGCATCTCAGCAGGAGAAGAATCTGGTGAAGTGGGACAGACAACCTTACAGTGTTTCTGAATTCCCTAAGTTAGGCTGCTGGCCCGAAGGTCTGCTGGGCCCACTCCGTCCCCTGGAGAATCTGCTGTTCCGGCTGCATCAGCCTGCCCTCACCCTCCTTGCAGTGGACATATGTATACCGACAAACACTGCCCGCCTTGCAGGCCCAGGCTCTCCGCTTCCACCCCAGGGTTTTCCACACTGGGGACTAAAAATGATAGGAACATCGGGGCCTGGTCTCCTGCCGTTCTTGCAACTTCCATGAAATGGGAGATTTTCTGGCCCACTTGATCCGTGATTCACCCACAGTTACATAACAGTCAGTGACAAAGTTAACTGGAATCTAGGTATCTAGTTTCTTCCTTTCTTTAGTAATTTCCAGAGATTCTGAAGGGGAAAAAAACCCTTTAAAACAACGCTTCATCTCACTGCAGGAGAAGGTAAACTGATGGGGCCCTGAGGGAAGAAGCAGATTGAGGTAATCTGCAAGTAGCTGAAAGACCAGGGTCGTCAGGTTTATGACATCCCTTTCTGGTCAAGCATCAGGTTTGAAGCTTTAGTGCATGTGAAACAGGAAGCATCTGGAAGAGACTGGGCTCGGGCAAAGGTACATCAGACAGCTGAGAATTTCTGGAGGAAGAGGGATGATTCTACCCTCAGCCCAGAGGGGCATGAGGTTGGCGGAAGAACAGAGAATGGGATGACACACATCTGGGCAGTGTTTTGCTGTGTGATCACTGGTGCCCAGAAGCAGAATAATCATGAAGCTAATGAGCTCAAATTTCAGGATCCCTCACTTGAACAAACCCCGTCTAAGGCACGGGGAGAGACCAAATAATGAATGTGTGGGCGTGTGTGTATGTGTGTGTGTTTAATTTGCAAAAGAAAGACATTTTTATATTGTTTCTTCAAAGAGCCCCAATTCACCAAGTACTAGAAACTTCTGTCAGATCAAAAACTAGACCCACCCTCCTGTAACATTTATTGTTTTGTTTTTTGATGCTGGTAGAGAAGGGAATGGAGAAAAGAGAGGCTATCAAGCGTTCCTCCACCCTAACCCTCATTTTGTCGCGTCAAGCAAGAAGCCTCCTTATGCCAATAAAGCTGTTTTCCCTTTAAATGAATAAGGGTATGATGGGGTGCCTGGGAGGCTCAATCAGTTGAGCCTCTGACTCTTGATTTCGGCTCAGGTCACGATCCCAGGGTCACAGGATTGAGCCCTGCATCAAGCCCCACATTGGGCTCTGTGCTGAGTGTGGAGCCTGCTTAAGATTCTCTCTCCTTCCCTCTCTCTCTCTCCCCCTCTGCTCCTCTCCCCTGTTCATGCTCTCTCTCTCCCTCTGCCCTTCTCTCTTGCTCATACTCTCTCTCTCTCTCTCTCCCTCTAAAATATATATTTTAAAAAAGGGTAGGATGGACAAATTCTGTAGGCAAAAGCACTTCTCCACTGCCTTTGATTATGAACTATACCAAGAGAACAAAAAATACATATGGCAATAACATCATGAACATTCAGGCACTTACCACCAAGCTTGCAGTATTTTAATCTGCTATATTTGCTTACTCTGTTTAAGAAATAAAACAATTTCTCTGTTCCCCCCACCCCCAATATATATATATATATATATATAGAGAGAGAGAGAGAGAGAGAGAGAGAGAGAGAGCGCGCACGCAGAGAAACAGTACCACAGCCACAAAGACTACACCCCTCCCTCCCTCTGGTGTACAGGGGTGAACATAGGACAAAGTACCGATTAGTGCATCTATCTTGGGTAAATAAAGTCACTTCCTTCTTTCCTCCTTGCTGCTATCAACTGACTTCCCATTTAATTAACAACTGAATATTTACAGGGGAGCTGCTGAGGTTTAAAGTTTAAGATTTTAATCATCATGGGAGCTGGTATACCAAGTGTTTACCAACAAACACACAAGCACACACACTGAGCCACAGGCATGATGGGAACCATGGAAAACTGTAGAGAGCATATGTGCTTCTCTGATGGACGTGGCTCTTGTGCAGATGGACAGAGCTTTTGTATAACTTGGTCTCACTGAATTAAGGGTCCCATTCTTACAACCTTTCTGGAGAATACACAGAAGAAGGGACTCCTCAAAGCAAACACTGGAGAGACTGCGATACTTCGAGTCAGACCACAGAGAACCTAGGGACTCAGTTTTGTCCTTAGGGTAAATAAATGTCTTCTTTAAAAAACATAAAAATGGTCATTTCAGGGGGTGCCTGGGTGGCTCAGTCAGTGAAGTGTCTGACTTCGGCTCAGGTCATGATCTCACGGCTCATGAGTTCAAGCCCCACGTCAGGCTCTGTGCTGACAGCTCGGAGCCTGGAGCCTGTTTCGGATTCTGTGTCTCCCCCTCTCTCTCTCCTCCTCCCCTTATAGCACTCTGTCTGTCTGTCTGTCTCTCTCTCAAAAATAAATAAACATTAAAAAATTTTTTTTAAATGGTCATTTCAGCTCCTAAAAGTTCATATAAAAATAAAAGGAGTAGCTACTACTTGGCTGTTCCATGTCTCTGCGGGGTTCCTGGATCTTCCAATTTTCAAAAACACCAGAAATGCACATTAAAAACAACTGTAGTGAGGGGGGGGGGGGGGGTTGTGAGCAGGGGAGGGACAGAGGGGGAGAGGGGGAGAGGGAGAGAGAGAGGGGCGGCGGGGGAAGAATCTTAAGCAGGCTCCACACTCAGTGCAGAGCCTGACACGGAGTTCAATCCCACAACCCTGGGATCATGACCTGAGCCAAAATCAAGAGTCGAACACCCAACCAACTGAGCCACCCAGGTGCCCCAGAAATGCACAGTTTTATGTGAAATCTGATATTAATACTGGTGACTAATTTAAATACATTTTAAAAACATGAACTAAACGAAATGTGTCTGGAGGCCAGTTTGAGTCTGCTAACATATGTACCATGACTTACAGGGAAATCTCCAGGCCACAGATGAATGAAGAGGCCACCATACCCCAGGAGAGGGTCAGTCCCCCAGCCTCCAGGCTCCAATCCCAGCTTTCCTCTGCTTTGTCCAACACCCTCTAACCCCCACATGTGCTGGGCTCCTTGTCCCTGACCCTTCTTCACCAAAGCCTGGGCCAGTGCCCTGAAGAGCCTCAGCTCTGTAATCAAACTTCCACTCAACTTTGGACTCTTCCTGGAATGCTTCAGCCAGCTCTGAGCTTTAACCATGCTGAAAATGAACTGAAAGCAAAACTACCTCTTCCAGGTGTCTGCTTCTCCCTTGACTCGGGGGGTGTTTGGGCCTAAAGTCCTGGGGCACGGGTAGGTGACAGGCAGGGTCCTGCTCCCTTTCAATCCGGACCAAATGCCTCCATGCCCACCATCTTTTGGGGAGGGGAGAAGCTTTGACTTCGAGAGTCTTGATATATTCAGATGTAGCTCTCTCGCCTTCATTTATTAACTGCAAACTTCCTGAAAAGTGAGCACCCTATTTAAAATCCTCAATCGCTTCCTGTTGGTCTTAGGATAAAGTCCAAAATCCTGAACATGACTTGCAAGGCTTTGGTTTTCTCTTATTTCCTTGAGCATGCCATGTTCTTTCTTGCTTCAGGACCCCTGCACACACTGTACCCTACCCAGAACCCTCGCCCTGCATCCCCTCCCCTCCACTGCCACTTTGGTCCCACCCAGCTTGAGGTAACCTCTAGTCACCCTTTAGATCGGCTGTGTCAATCACAATATGCTGCAAGCCACATATATAATTTTAGATTTCTTAAAATTCATATTAAAAAGGGAAAAGAAATAAATGCAATTAATTTTAATAATATACCTTATTGAGGGGCACCCGAGTGGCTCGGTTGAGCGCCCAACTCTTGGTTTTGGCTTAGGTCATGATCTTACAGTTTTGTGGGTTCAAGCCCCTCATCAGGCTCTGTGCTGACAGTGCAGAGCCTGTTTGGGATTCTCTCTCCTCCTCTCTCTCTGCCCCTCCCCGACTCATGCTGTCTCTTCTTCCTTGAAATAAATAAACTCAAAAAAATAATATATTTTATTTAACCGTATAGAATCAAAATACTATTCCAACATACAATCTATATAAAAGTATTAATGGGGTATTTTGCATTCTTTTTTTTCATAGTAGGTCTTTGAAACCTGATATGTATTTATACTTACAGCACGTCTCAATTTGGACCAGCCACATTTCCAAGGCTCAAGAGCCACCTGTGACCAGTGGCTACCAAACAGATCAGAACAGCTTTGGAGCTTAAAGGTTATTTCCTCTAGGCCAATCATTCTCAAACTTGAATGTACATGAGAATCACCAAGAGAAGTGGTTAAAACAGAGTGCTGGGCCTCACTTCCAAGGCCTGACTGACCACATCTGGGCGGGCCTGAGAATCTGTATTTCTAACAAGTTCCCACATGATGCTGACATCCTGCCAGTTTGAGGACCATGCTTTGAGAACCTCTGCTCTAGGCAGACTTCTCTACCCTTCCCTTTCACCCATTGGGAAGTGGACAGTCCTGCTTGGAAAACACTCGTGAAGCACCCTGCTCTACAACACTGCATACAGCTGTGATGGGTCACTTGTGACAGATTACTTGTCTAGCATCTGGGTGCCCTATTAGACTGTGAACTGTTATCACGGCAGGTGCTACTTGCCCTATCTCTGGAATCTAGCGTGACACTTGACATACGACACACACAAGGTACTCAGTAAGGAGCTGTGTTGACTGACTTGAAGTCAGTTTGACAGGGGTGATTACATTGTGCTTAACGAGCCTAAGGCCTGACCGTTTTAGCTGTAACTGCCAAAGTAAAAACCACTCAGTTGGCAGGCCCGAGGGGTTAGGAAGCCTTAATTCAAGAATCACAGTGTATTTAGTGGCAAAGCCAGAGCCGATAACAATCATCCATTACACTTCTGTGTCCTTGACAGTTTAATATATTCATGAATGGTCATAATCTCCAGAAAGAAGAGACTCCAACTGACCATATTATACCATCTGTTAAGTAACTGGAATTCAAATAAAAACTTGAAAAAAAAAACAACAACAAGCAACCAACCAACAAACAACTAAGTGGCAAACTGGAACGACAATCCACGCCTTCTGCCTCCAATGCCTGTGCTCCTTCTTCTCACCAGTAGAGACTTCAGGGTCTGGGTTTTTTGAGTATCTAGGCTCCACTTGGCTTCACTTCACAGGAGCATCTCCAGTCACAACTTGTCCGTCCAAACCCAGGCAGTCATTTCATAAAACGCATACAAACGAGGTGAGCATAAAGGAGGGCTCAGCTTATGACTGCTCGAGAAAAACCTCAAGGTACAAAGTCAAGTGGGCAATTTAGAGGGGTGCCATACTACGAATATATACTCCCCACTCTCAAATGAAAAATTATTATTTTTTAAATCGAGCTTTGTTTTTTGTGTTGTGTTTGGTAAAGCTAACCACTCTGGAGTTGGTTCTGAAGGTTCCTTATGTATCCCTTGGCAAGGGTTACCAGCACCTGAATTAAGCACCAATTTTAGTCAATGATTTACTTCATTCCAAAAAGGGCCACACAGGTCACTGAATTAGCATATCCCAGGGTTTCTTCCTTTTTATTTTTATTGTTTTTTTTTTAACATTTATTTATTATTGAGAGACAGACAGAGCGTGAGCAGGGGAGGACTAGAGAGAGGGGGAGACACAGAATCTGAAGCAGGCCCCAGGCTCTGAGCTCTCAGCACAGAGCCCGACGCGGGGCTCGAACCCACAAACTGCAAGATCATGACCTGAGCCGAAGTTGGTCGCTTAACCAGCTGAGCCACCCAGGCATCCCTCTTCCTTTTTAAAGTATGGTAAAGCTGAAAGAAAAAACTTACTAAACAAATAGATCTTTTATATGCTTCTGTGTCTCCCCTTCTCACCCCTTCCTATTCACTGTTTCCCCGCCTTCTGGCCAGTACTTATTTAGTTCTCGGACACCTAACCTGTGCCTTGACCACTCGACTGAACTGGTCTCTCAAAAAACTGCTAACTAGTCATTTCTTACTAAGTGAAACCATCTTCTCGCAGGACTCACACCACTTTGGTCCCTCTGAAACTGACTACTTCAATCAAGGGGGTACAATTATTCTAAGATTTCGGGGTTGCATTTCTCTCAGCTCTTCTATTGTTATATCCTTGTCTCGAGTCGCTGTATTTTCCTACCCACCATTAATAGTACCATGATGATGAAGACAGCATGCAGTATCACAGCAGCTAATATTCATAGAGGGCTCACCATGTGATTTGGGACTATTTGAATCCTCAACCACCATTCTATGCAGAAGATTCTAGGACTACTCCCATTTTACAGATGCAGAAACTTAGGAGGAAAGGTCAACTTGCCCAAAGTGACACAGATTGTAAATGGCAGAGCTGGCAATCAGTCTCAGGCAGGCTGGACCCCAACGCCTATCTTTACGCCTAGAACCACTCTGCTACACTGCCACGTTGACATCCGAGGCTCTCCTCAGTCCTTGGAAACCCAACTTTTCTCACTACTTTAATCACATTAAAATGGATGATTTACAAATTGACAGCCCCAAATATTCATCAGTCTCCCCAGTCTGGTCAATTAATTCATTCTTTAAACATGTGTTGCAACCACCACCTGAGCATGACATTATGCTAGGACTATGAGGAGTACAGGATCCAACACAGATTATGTCTTCAAGGAACTGATGGGGAAAAAGGATGTGTGTGTGTGTGTATCACTAAGGCAGAAAGTCATCCACACCATGAGAAAGCCATTCATAAGGGAGATAAAAAAAGGAAAGATTATTTCTGAGTAAGGCTCATGGACATGGCACTATTGAACCTGGATTTGGAAAGATGTTCAAGACTCAGACTTATAAAACAAGGAAAAGGAACTCGAGCCTAAGGGAATAATGAGTAGCAGCAAGGGAACGGGTGCATATGGAGAATGGTGAGCCATTCAAACCGGATGGAGTATAGATAGTGTGACCACATTTCCTGCTTTGCCTAGAACAGTCTTGCTTTAGGCCTGTTTCCCCCACGTAATCATTATAGGGCCCCTTTCACACTTGAGTGTCCCATTTGGAAGATTTTATGATCTCTACCCTAAGTATAGAGTCTAACAAGGAAGTAGGAGGAGATTAGCCTAGAAAGATAAGCCTGAATAGTGGCCCCAGAAAGGTCTTGTGCAAAGAAGATAGGTTCTTCCATAAGTATTGGGACATCACTAAAATAAGTATGTGTATTTTAGGAGGATCAGGCAGCACTTACAAACACAGAATGAGATGGGAAAAACCACTGATAGGAAAACTTGAGAGGCTTTTGCAATGATTCTGGTAATGTAGATAATGGAGACCTGGACCAGGATAGCGGCTGTTGAGATGCGATGAAGGAGATGAACGTGAAAGACAGTACAGCTTAGCTGAGGTGTTGGCAACTTTTTTTGTAAAAGGCCAAATAGTAAACATTTTAGGCTCCGTGGGCTACCTGGCTTCTGTTGCAGTTACTCAGCTCTGCCATTGTAGCTGATAGCAGCCATAGACAGTTCATAAATGAATAAATGAAGCTTTATTCCAATAAAATTTTATGTGTGGACACTGAAATTAGAATTTTATATAATTTTCATACATGTGAAATATTGTCATTGTTTGACTTATTTCAACCAGTAAATGAGGTAGAAACTATTCAGAGCTTGTGGGCTGTACAAAAACAGGGAGTAGACCAGAAGGCCTTAGTTTGCCAATCCCTGGCCTAGCTGGATATCATATTCAGATCTACTAATCATATCAGCATTTTGAACCTTTAAGCATCCTGTCATGGGATAATCTCAGAATTATTAAATCACCTGATTTTATTCTTGGCCAGAACTGCAAGTACCTTGAGGAATGAAATCCCATTCATAATTGTTTTTATTCCTCACAGAAGACAATACTGAACTCATTTAAATCAGTCTGAGGAGCTTACTTTTGCTTAATTCACGTAATTCATAATGGGTCCAAGGTAAAGTTAGAGAGAAGACGTATTCATGGTATTAAGCAACTTCAAAAATAGGTCATTTTGACATGCATTACTTTTCTTAGACTATCGTCTTCATAAATTGCCACAGTGTCTCACATTTCAGGTGAATGTACACTTGCCTGGGAATACAAGCTTAGCAATTGGCCCAGCAGTAAATCGACAGGTGATTCAAAGGAAACACGCTATGCAGGTGACATCTTTTCGAAGACTTTTCACTACGTGTAGGCATAGAAATTCCACCTAAATCACTTGTAGAGCCAAAAAAATATTCTTTCCATAAATGCCACCATAAAATTGAAGTTATGTTATTTATTTTCAAATGTTTATTTTTTTTAAGGGAGAAACAGAGAGAGACAGAGAGACAGAGAGAGGGGGAGACACAGGATCTGAAGCAGGCTCCAGGCTCTGAGCTGCCAGCACAGAGCCTGCTGCGGGGCTTGAACCCACAAACCGTGAGATCATGACCTGAGCTGAAGTCAGATGCTTAACCGGCTGAGCCCCTATTTATTTATTTTTTTAGAATCAGCATCCTTTCAGCAAGGCAAGCCTGGAGAGAGCAGGCAGGTAGGGGACTGGTGCAAACACACGGCCCTGCATTTACTGAGGTTACTACTACAATATTTCCAGGACCTCTAGGTAGTTTCAACAAACGTAGCACAACCATCTTGCTGCTGCCTCCTACTCCTGCCTTTCATTAAAGCATATAATTTCACTCACCTCCCCCGCCAACCCCAATAACTGACGCTCGTTCCGTCTTCCAAACTAATGCTCCTGAGACGTTGCTGCCTCCCTTCCTCAGGTGTTTGAAAAGTAATGATGTCTAATACTCTAGCATAACAACGCATGAATGGGTGGGGAAAATTACAGGCTAAAGACCAGTCTAAAAACTTAGTTTGTTTTCTGCTTCCAAAAGCTGAGGAAGAAATGTGATCAGTGATATCATGCTGAGGTAACATAAAAATAATGGATACAGAAGGGCACCTGGGTGGCTCAGTCAGTTAAGGGTCTGATTTTGGCTCAGGTCATGATCTCACAGTTCGTGAGTTTGAGCCCTGCACGTAGGGCTCTGTACTGACAGTACGGAGCCTGCTTGGGATTCTCTCCTTTCCTCTCTCTCCACCCCTCCCTGACTCCTTCTCTCTTGCTCTTTCTCTCAAAATAAATAAATAAACTTAAAAAAAAGGGATACAGAGTCAGGGTTGCTTTGATCAAAAGATTACCCTTAATTATTAGCTCTTCAAATGCTACCCTCAACCACTCTGATGTTTTTCCTAGTCCAAAACCTCATTGCACGGCTTTGAACAACTCTTAACCTAACTCTGTAGGAATCTAACTCTACAGAACATAGGCTGGCTGTATTTGAGGACAGAAAAAAAGAGGGGTTAGCCACGTTTCTAATAAATTAAAAAGGAACTGTTCTTAAGGGAAATGAAATCCAGAGCTCAGTTCTTGGAGTCTTAACAAAGTGTTCTTTCCCCCAGATCAAGCTCGATATTAAAAGTTCAAACATGTACCTAAAAGTACCTTGTTTTCCACTATCTATTACTTTCCCTAAAGCTTTACAGTAACTTTTCTATTTGTATTTGTAATCTAAGGGCGCCTCTCTACCAGGAGCAAATGCTATCACTTCCAGGTGTTTTGCAGGCATTACGACCCTGTCAGTCTCCAGCTTTACATCTACCAGCAGCCCCCACTGATCACTTGGTACATGCAAAGCAAACCACAGCAGGTAGAGCCCTATTCACAGGGAAGACATCTACATCTGTAATGAGATGAGTGTTTGCCTGAGGCACGTTGCTTGTTCCGGCCTGCATGGCATCACTGATGAGCAAAACACCCACTCATGACACCTCCTTCCTAACTTTGGTTACTTATTCCCCCAGGATAGTAGCTTTTGTCAACACAAACTATTTCCACCAAATCCCAGAAGTCTGAAGTCAAGAAACCTGGACATTAGTCCCAGCTCTGCTACTTACTGATATTGACCAAGTTATTCAAATTTTCTGGACCTCAGTCTCCTTATCCATAAAGATAAGGATAACTGCTGTTCTCAAGGGCTATGAGTGAGACTAAATGAAATTACAGTGAAGCACTCCTGCCGAAGTGAAAAGTATTCTGGGTTGAATGCAGCAGACTTTGACTAACCAAGCCTGGCACAGACCTCAGGCTCCTGAAAGCGATCCTCCTTGCTGAGGTATGTGCAGAAGTAAATGCTGGGAATAAAGTGAAATGAGGGGCACCTGAGTGGTTCAGTCGGTTAAACGCCTGACTTTGGCTCAGGTCACGATCTCGCAGTCTGTGAGTTCGAGCCCTGCTTTGAGCTCTGTGCTGACAGCTCTCAGTCGGTTAAACGCCTGACTTTGGCTCAGGTCACGATCTCGCAGTCTGTGAGTTCGAGCCCCGCTTTGAGCTCTGTGCTGACAGCTCAGAGCCTACAGCCTGCTTCAGATTCTGTGTCTCCTCTCTCTATACTACCCCCCTCCCCCCACCTCATGCTCTCTCTCTCTCAAAAAAAATAAACATTAAAAAAATAATAACTTTAAAAAATAATTAAAAATAGTAAAGTGAGGGCGGGGGTAAAGAGAAAAGGTTAAATTAGGTAGTGAAAGGAGAAATACAATCAAATGTTGTGTGTATTGGGGGTGTGGGGAGTTGATGTTAAGATACAGCTCTAGAAACATACAAAATATTAAGCAGTATTCTACAATCCAAATGCCTTGGTCAAGTTTATGTTTTATAAAGTGCATTTTTTTCAGTATTTGTGGCCAAATTTCAGTGCAAGAGTATTACCATTAAGTAATACTTGTAGTCTTATTTTTCCACGTAAACATCCTCTCACAACCAGACTTCATTCCAAGGATGTTCAAGAGACCTGTTGGTTCAAATATTTGTGTATCCTCTGTTCTCTGAGCACCAGGCCCACAGAAATGAAGGCACAGCTGAATTTAGATGTACCAGTCATTACTTGAAATGAAATGTGCCACTTAATTTCAACCAACTGTAGAAGGCAAAAGAGGAAGAGAGACTGGAAGATCTGCCCAAACACTAACAGTGGTTACCTCTGAGCGACAGAATAAAGGATGACATTTTCTGCCACATTACGCCCTGTACAATGGTCATTCTGTACACTGACCAAATTTTCTACAATGATCCATTTGGTTTGGTTTAAACGGGGGCACAAAAGAGTAAGTACCACCCTTTGTAGATGGGAACTTTTATTTGCTAACAGATTGGCCCAGAATTTACTGCTATGAGATTTTTTGCTTATGTACTCGTGGTGGAAAATGTCTAATCATCTGTAGTTTAAAACCGGCTTTTAACACAGGCATGGCCCTCGGAAATAATCCACTGCACCATCCGCTTTTTAAAGATGCAAGAAACTAAGTCAGAGGGTTGAAATGATTTGTTTAAGATTACACAAATAGCAACAGCTTCATGACTAAAACCTAGGTGTCCTGACTTCCAGCTCAGAGCTCCTTCCATTACACCATATGTTTGAATTACACTTCTCTAAAGTCCACCAACATGGGGATTAGGGAGTGCACTTGTGATGAGCACAGGGTGATGTATGGAAGTGTTGAATCACTGCGTTGTACACCTGAAGCTAATACAACACTCTATGTTAACTAACTAGGATTAAAAATAAAAACTTAAAAGAAAGTCCACCACATTCGAGGGGCATCTGTGGTGTGTCGAGATGGTACAGGAATACAAAGATGGATAAAACCTAGTCCCTGTCCTCAGGGGAGAGAGGTTTAGAACAAAGTACAAACTGACATGTGTTCTGCTCTCATCACAGAAAACTGTAGCAGCTACTGGTGAAAGACGGCATTTGATTCTTTTCTCGAAAAGTCTACATTCGGTCAACATTCTGGTACCACTCACGGGCTGTAAAGCCTCCATAATTTGGAAGGGAGGCAGTAGGGGAAGAGGGTTATAATAAGTTAGCAAACAACCAATTATCCTTTAACTTTACTTTTTCAGAGTAACTGTGAACTTTACTTCCATCATGCATTTCTGTTGCCCTTCTCGAGTAATGCAGCCCCCATCCCTTTGGAAGGAGGAGAAATAAACTTACTTTTTTTTTTTTTTTTAATTTATAGTGATTCTAAGAACCTGTGATTTAGCTCGATTTGAGAGCTACATGAAACCATCGCAGATATTCACCTCTTTCTCCTTCCCTGCCATTCAGTTTTTTTCTCTCTACTTAGACGTTTAAGGCCAGGTCTGCCATCGTCCTAAATACAGTGGCATGGCTCTGAAAACACCCGAGCTTGCTTCCAGGACCCCTACTAGCGAAGGGGCTCTGCCACACTGTGCCTCAAACGTCCAGGAGCGAGGAGTTCATCACTCCCTCCAGCTCCTGTTTATTCTTGCCGTCAAGACACCACTACCAACGCGGAGTCCTCCTTTCAGCTGACAGATCTGACTCCCAGAGGGGCACATTCTGAGAAAGGAACAGCTGAGAGGGACCTTGGGGAGTAAGTGAGGGTGGGAGCTCAAGCGGCGGACGAGCGAGCTCCAGATTCTCTCCAAAGGACGGAATCCGGGAAGTAAAGAATTGGCCTTCCTGCGCTCAGATTAAAACACCACATCACTGAAAAACGTTAAGGTTCGCAACAGCAAAATTCGAAAACAAAACCTACTCACCTGCAAAGAGGCCACCAGCAGCAGCAGCCACCGCTCCTCAGAACCGCCAAGCAGCCAGCTCCTCCTACAACTCATCACTGCCGCCGGCATCGACGCTCTTTTCTAGCTCAGGAGCCAGAAGGGGCAGGTCCTAGCGCTCTGCCTATTGGAGGGTCGAGCTGTCACTCATTTGAGGCCTCGCCCCACTCCCGGGATCAGGTCCGGGTCTTTTCCGCTTCCCAAAGCCCTGGGGTAGGAGGCGAGGCTTTGATTGGCTCTCTGCGGAGACGAGCATACTCCCAGACCAGTAAAGACCTGACTTCGACGCCGGGGGGCGGGCCTGGGCCTGGGGAAGTAGAAAAAAACAAAGCCGGGAGCGTCGCCGCGGCGATAGAAAACCTTTGGGCTTGGGTACAGTTTAAACCCTTGAGGTGCTGCTGGAAAGCGTTTCGGGTCACAAATGAACTATCTGCCAACGTAGAGAAGTGTCCGCGGAATCCTGGAAGTGATGAGGTGATACCTTCTTTTGCTCATGGGAAATTTTCATCCTGGGGATGAAAGTGGGAGTCCTCGCAGGCGAAAAGCTCCTGCTTTCCTCAGTGGTTGTCAGACTTACATCGTGATTAAAGCAAAAGCCTTTAAAGTGCCCGATTTATGAGCAGTAACTCATGCCCCTTTCTCTTAGTACGTTCATAGGGACTCCCTTTGGGCAATTCCCCGACACTGTTTTGGTTGGGGAAGAAAAGTGATAAAAGGGATGCATGAAAAAAGCTTCTAGAACAGTTGAAGGAAGGATGGAATGGAAAGAGGAGGAGAATTATAGATTGGGAGGCCACAGTGACTGAACAGGAGAAACCCATGAAAATACCCAAAGCTCGGCACGAGGCCGTGTAAGCATCTGAGTAGCTTTGAACTACCACACGGCTTTGAAGCGAGTGTCAGAACTTTTGGGTGGACGAGAAAGATAAGGAATGATAGGTTTGCCTGACCACCTGGGAAATTGTCCTTCTTGAGTTCTAGAAGCTGCCCTACCTGCTGTTTAGTGTCCTCTTTTGGCTTTTTCCTATTTCATCCTCGCGACAAGTTCAGTAGGTTTGTGACCACCAGGCATCAACATAAGCCTAAATTAAACATCATTTTGAAAAGATCATCCTTCCACATTTTAAACTCTGTGACACACTACGTATTGAGCTCATTACCACCCAAGTGTTTGTAGTTAGCTCGGCATAGCATTTCCCTGTCTTTGAATGTAACAGTTCCTCCTGGAATCTCAGAGACAAGAGCCTTACTTCTGGGAGAGCACACCTCCAAGGCCTGACGGGTCCTAGCAGGTGATAGGTCCCACCTAGTGATAGTTAGAATTCACCTTGCACGAGATTGACCAGAGTCAGGTCAGAGCAACTGGAGGAGGCAGCGTCCAGGAATGCAGCTTCTAAATCCTATACTCATACTCACTTGTTTTTCCTCTTCTCCATGCCAGATGGGGGCAAAGTGAGGAAAAAGCCTTTCTGCTACAGGGTAGCATCGAAGCTCCCTACTCCGTGCCCCCCATCCCTACTCTGGAGTCTAAAGACGACCATTCACGTGTCAGACTCTTACAGCATTTGACATTTAGGGATCCTTACTTAGGACTTAAGGGCCCCTGCTCATTGGATTTGGTTTCACTGTTGTGGATACCCATGGAGGGCTAGCTGGGCACCTAGGACATGAACAATCCCAAACATCACTTGCATTTTAGAATCTCTTTGTACAGGTGAGAAATCGGAACTTTAAAAGGTTTAACGTTCACAATTATTACAGCAGCTGGGGACAGAACCGTGGCAAGGACCCAAGGTTGCCGATTCATAATTCTGAGAAAATGTTTCCTCTTCCGCTGCTTTCCCCCAAAATAAACAATAGGTTTTTTTAATTATTATTTTAATGTTTATTTACTTTTGAGATAGAGAGAGAGACAGAGGCGTGAGTGGGGGAGGGGCAGAGAGAGAGGGACGCACAGAATCTGGAGCAGGTTCCAGGCTCTGAGCTGTCAGCACAGAGTGCAACGCGGGGCTCAAATTCACAGACTGCAAGATCATGACCTGAGCTGAAGTCGGACACTTGACCGACTGAGCCACCCGGGGGCCCCAATAGTTTTCTTTTTTAATCAAGGTTACTGACGTTAAAATTAACTTCCATTAAGGCCAATCAGGCAAGCAGTTTAGCTATGGAAATAGTGTCACAGTTTTGTTTACTGTGTCACTGCTATGGACTGTGTCAGTGCTATGTGTCACTGTCCATTAGCTATGGAAATAGTGTCACTGCTTTGTTTCCAGCAACTTTGGTGTAGTCCCACTTCCATCCAAACAAATGAAAATGCAGTGAATTGGGGGCTCCTGGGTGGCTCAGTCGGTTGAGCATCCGACTGTGACTCAGGTCATGATCTCAGAGTTCATGGGTTCAAGCCCCGCATCGGGCTCTGTGCTGACAGCTCAGAGGCTGGAGCCTGCTTCAGATCCTGTGTCTCCCCCTCTCTCTGCCCCCTCCCCTACTCGTGCGCATGTGTTCTCCCTCTCTCTCAAAAATAAATAAAACATTTTAAAAAGTTTAAAAAAAAGAAAATGCCGTAAATTATCATAGCCGTGTTGTCTCTTTGTTTTTCTCTCTGTTACGTGTGTATATTAAAAAGTCGATGTTAACACGTGGTACTTTAAGGGTTAGTAGCAGATTGTCTTATTCAGAACCTGAATAAAATACTTTTATGATAGCATACATACCTGGCCAAAAGAATTTCACAGCTGTTTATATAGCCTTTGAGGTAGGGTCGAGCTGGTCCACCAAGCATCAAAACATCATCCATTGACTTAGTCTATTCTGCCTTTTTCTTCCCTGCAGAGCCATTGGCTCCCTCCTCCCCCCGCTTCTCACCAGCAAAGTCCAGAATTAATTGACCCTATATCCAATGTACAGGACTGTCTCCTTGTCTTCACAGTGTCAGGTCACATCCTGATCTGGTTGTTTGCTGCTGGTATCTAGTCTCCCACCACACCCTACCTTCTTCAGAGTCAGATTAAAATCTGTCACGCACAATCTAGTATAGTCGGGTCAGGTTTGGCTCCCACCATCGCCCTGCGAAGTATAGGACTCCTCTAACTGAAACCAAACGCTGGGAATGCTCTCATGGATCAGGCACGTAGACCCACAGAGAGGACATTAAAGCCATCTGCCCCTTCATTCACAAGTGAAAACGTAGAATCCGCTTCTCGCAGAGTCGTGTGAAAAATAACAGAGGCCGTTTTGAAACAGTTTCACCATCTGTGAAGCACCTTGCATCAGCCATTTTATAGAACTGGGAACTTAGGCATGCTGCTTGACCTCAGCCTGTGTCTTTATCTGTGAAATAGGAATAAAACCTATGTGGCTAATGTGAAAATTCAATGCAAGAACACAGTGTGTACCTGGCACCTGGAAAGCATTCAGTAAGTGGTAGTTGTTCTTAACAATTACGCTAATGATAAATGTCAAGTGTTCTAACTACTTAGCAGTACTCGTATTTTAAGAACTTAAGAAAATTTGGGCCTGGTGCCTTCCTTCCCTTTCCTGCTCCCAAGCAGAGACCTGACCTCCTGCAGAGGATATAGGACGGGAGTCTCCCAGTATCTCACGGCCACCCAGAGAAGCGACTGTCAGGAAGTGAATGTGGAGAGGGTGCAGACCCATGGACAAGGCCAGGAGCCCCTGTATTGGGAGGTCTCAACTATGTGAAATTTCCCCATCCTAAGTCTCAACACTGAGCATCTATGGACAGGAAAAGAGCCAGGATGATTTTTTTTTTTTAATTTTCCACTCTCAGTTCTGGGCTGTGTAGGGACACCCAAAACTCAAGGACAAGGGAGGGAGGGGCCTCATCCAAAAAATTTGCCCCATCCAAATTTTTTACCTCTCTATTGAGGAAAAGGGCACATTTCTTTAAAATGCTTATTTTTCGGGGCACCTGGGTGGCTCAGTCGGTTAAGCGTCCGACTTCGGCTGAGGTCATGATCTCGCGGTCCGTGAGTTCGAGCCCCATGTCGGGCTCTGTGCTGACAGCTCAGAGCCTGGAGCCTGTTTCAGATTCTGTGTCTCCCTCTCTCTCTGACCCTCCCCCCCACTCATGTTCTGTCTCTGTCCCAAAAATAAACAAATGTTAAAAAAATTTTTAAAAAATGCTTATTTTTCTATGGTGATGAACAAAGTAATCACAATTTCTGCCCAGTGGAGTTGTTTCCTAAATGCTGTATCATATTTACATATTGAAACACTATATTGAAAACTATTACATTTATTGTATAAGGTTTAGAAAAGAAAAAAATTAAAATACCTGTCATCTGGGGCGCCTGTCAGTTAAGCATCCGACTTTGGCTCAGGTCATGATCTCACGGTTCATGAGTTTGAGCCCCATGTGGGCTTTGTGTTGACAGCTTAGAGCCTGGAGCCTGTTTCAGATTCTGTGTCTCCCTCTCTTCTCTGCCCCCCGCTGCTTGCGCTCCGTCTCCCTCCCTCTCAAAAATAAACATTAAAAAAAATTAAAATACCCATAATCCAACCACTCAGAATTTATCATTGGCAATTTTTATTTCCTTCTGGTTTTCCCTATAAATCAATTATTAATAAGAAAAAAACACCCTGGAATCCTTAATTGTATATACTATTTTACAGCAACATTTACTTAATTTATTATGAACATCTCCCCGTCATTTAAAATTCTTTTTCAGCACATAATTCTATCATGTGAATGTGCCTTCAAGAATTATGTCTCACAATTCAACCAGTCTGCTCCTTCCGGACATTGTGGGTGTTTCAGTGTCTTGAAAAGATTTAAATGGACTGCTTATTTCCCCCAGTGACAGGGTGCTCTGGAAATGTCTGTTGAACCAAAGGGACTGTCTGCTGGTCCCAGTTCTTTTTTGACAGGGCTGGTAAGGTGGCCAAGAATTCTTTTCTCTGTGCCCTGGTATTGCAGGGCTGAGAGAGCAGAAGCCATTTAAGCCGAAAGCTCCCAGAGGGGTTGGCCTTTAACCCCTGCTTGCCTCAGGGTTTCCTGAGGAAAAAGGAGTTTAGGTGACAGAAAATTGGGGGAGGGAATGGACAGGGGTCCGTTAATAGAACCTTACAAAACTCCTGGCATTTGTGTCTCCATTTTATAGATGAGGAAAGTAAGGCTCCGAGAATTTGTCCAAACCTGCGTAGCTAGGGCTTGACTCCTAGGCGTGGTTCTAAAATTTTGACTCTTCCCACCATGCTGTCCACTGCTCCTAAAAGCTGATGGGTGGAACTTCATTTTTTTTTTCCTGTGAGAAATTTGTTGTCAATCTTCTAGGATATATATTTATATCTACTCTGTAAAAAAAAAAAAAAAAAAAACAAAAACAACAAAACACCACCTCCTGACTTTCCAAGAATTCCTTCTGTCTGTGGGTTTCCCGAGTTGGCTCACTCTTTGCCCAAAGAACATATCTTCAATTTTTGATGAACAATCAGATGATGTAGCTTTTTTCCCCCTGTTGCTTATTTTCTTATAGAAGTGTCCTTACTGTATACATCGGAAGGTCAGAGTCATAAAAGGAAGTTCTTATAAATCCTGCAGCAATTTAACAACATTACACATAGTTCCCTTAGCTTTTGGGATTTATGAAGTATACCTGTGCATATGTGTGTGTGTATATGTATATGTATAATATGAAATGTGACTTAAAATACATATATAAAATATGAAGCACGTATATAGCAATGAGCCTGTTTTTCTGATTTGGCTTATAAATGGTTTCTGAAGGAAATTCTAAAAAAGGTTTTCCAGAATTATTTAGAGCCATGAAGCATTTTGAAATAGGTGTTTAACATCCCAATATGATACTTTGAAGCCAGTAACATGTTATCTGGAGGTGTAGTTTCTAGAATGTGTTGCTAAAGTTTATATGATTTAATCAAAATCAGTTTTAATCAAGGGTACATGTTTTAAAATACCCTTTTTCCATCCTTCCACCACACACACACACACACACACACACACACACACACACACTACCAATACCCTAACCCAAGCTACCATCACCTCCTGCCTGGATTTTCTCAGCAGACTCCTAACCAAATTTTTCTGAATCCACTGTTGCTCTCTTTTAGGCAGCCAAGGTGATATTGGTAGAGTATCTTTGGAGTCATATCACAACTAATCTCCCAGCCCCTCTAGCTTCAAACACTGCAATGGTTTCCCATTATTCCTAATATTGGCCTTCCTTCTTCCTCTCCATAGCCACTAAGACTTTGTGCATGCATTTTCCCTCCCTAGAATGCTGTTTCCTCTCAAGTTAAAGTATAGAACAATATTTCAAGTTTCCTAATTCCCAGGCTGAATCTCTAATGCAGGTATATTACTGGGGACTAATAATTATCCAACAGGAAGAAAATATGACTTGGAGGTTCAGAAGAAGTGTAAGAGTGTGGGCTCTGGAAGCAGTCTGCCTGATTCTGTCCTGTGCTAACCATGTGAACTTGGACAACCTGTTTAGCATCCTTGCCTTATTTAAAGGTACCTACCTTATAAAGTTGTATTATTTAAATAAGTTAACATATGGAAGGAGGTCAATAAATTTTAGCTTTAAAAAGTCTCCACGGTAGATTAAGGGCCCAATATTATTTCTTATGTATAGAATAAAATCAACCTTGTTAATATTCTCTTTTCTTCTAGAGAAAAACTGATACAGTAGGCAACTGGGAGGCCCTCTTAGGGCAGGAGAAGGCTGGTCCTAGCAGATAAGGTTTCAGGGGCTGCACTACGTAGGGTAAGACATGTGATTACTTAGTGAAAACAAGTGCCAGGACACAGATGCTAGCGTGTTGAGAAAAAAATGAAGCCTAGGGGTTTAAAAAATACAGAGAGGAAAACACTAAAGAAATCTAAAATAGTATTAAAAAATCACAACAGCAAACAAAAGACAATCTATTTACAAATGAAATTATCATACACTTCTAAACCAAGCCTTATTACGTAAAGTATCTTTTCCTTGCGTAATAAACATTTTTGAAGCTACCTGAGGTCCCAGAATTTTTTAACAGAATGTTCTCTGGTGGCTTTCAGGGCTGTCATTTCTGTAGCTCCTTCTAAGTTCCGTTTTGTAAGCTACTTTACTTACATGTCTGTGACTCCAACATGAGTGAGACTAAGCTCTTTATGTTCCCCATTTGAATCTTCACAGAATCTTTACTACATACATGTAGAAGGTTGCTTGGTTGGCTTCGTTTATCGTGAGTTTTCAAGTACAGAGTAATGAGAATAAGCAATTTGTTACCAGTCTTGCGACCATCAGCCAGTACCAACAACTGAGCCTTGGTCTTTTTATGCCAGTTGAGTATCCTAGTCTCTGACATTATCTCTCAGGGGGATGTCAGATAAGAGAACTAGGTAGATCACCTGTGTGCTAAGCACAGAATGGAAAAGTTAGCAAAAAAAAAAAAAAAAAAAAAGGTTGCTCTGTAAACTAGGTATGGTGTATAAGGTGAGTAATGGCAAAGGCACCAATGCTGATGATTCTTGACGTGCTGAATGACGTGTCGAAACTCAGATTGTTGTGATCTATGATTACTCCGTGACAGCTGAAGCAGAGAACCTGCAATGCCACATGACCTACATTTCTTCACCTTTGGAACTTTAAGCAAGTATGTAAAGGCCAGGCATCTGTATCTTGCTAACACTTCCCTTGTGTTGAAAAGTATTTTTAAGACCAATAGGAAAAAAAAAACCTATGTTCTCAGCTCCAAATCAAATCATATTAGGCAAAATATTAATAACAGACCAACTTTTAACAAAATATTGTGGAAAAAGTTACATTTCTTATCTCCAGAAGAGGGTAAATTCAGCAAATATATATAACTCCTTATATTTTCAGGTATATAATATATAAATATATAATATGTATTCCTCTTTGCTTAAACTCCCATATTTTCTTATGCTTTATGGAGTCTCCACCTTCTCTAACAATGGAGAAGAAAGAAGAACAAAAAAAGAAAAGAAAAAATGAAAAAAAAACAACCCAGTAACATCTTCAGAAATGCATAGGATCTGGTCTCAACCAGCAAATCAAACCCAAAAGTAACCAATCATTCATTGAATGTCTCCTCATGTTTAAGAAATTGTGTTAGGTTTTGAACGAAGTGAGTTAACAGTACATTTAGTGCCTACCTTGAACCGTGCTGGGAGCAAGAGATATAAATATAAGTGAAACATTTTCCTTGTCCCTAAGGAGTATGGTCTAAAAGGAAAGAGACCAACTCATGAATTGTTCATTACGGCCCAACAAATATAAGTGCAAGTGTAATTATTGAGGTGTTTTGATGGAAGTATTAAGTAGGTAGGGAGGGGGGAGGCTCTGGGGGTGCAAAGAAGTTGGCAGCTGTCCTGAGTCCCTTGCAGTGTGTAATCGTTCCTCAGCTTTTCTTGTCTTTCACGACCTTGGTATTTTCGAAGAGTACACATTATTTTGTCAGATGTCTCTCAGTTTGAGTTCACCTGATATTTTCTCATGATTAAACTGAGATTATGCACGTTAGGTGAGAATACCACGAAATACCGTGTTCTCCTTCCTGCATCATATCACAGAGTTCATGATACTGATGTGTCTCATCATTGGTGGTATAAACCTTCATCGCTTGGTTAAGGTGGCTTCTGCCAGGTTTTTCCACTTAAAACTACTGAATTCCCCTTTGTGATTAATAAATATCTTGGGGCAGATATTTTGAAATGATGCAAACTTTATTTCTCCACAAACTTGACCCACTAATTTTATCATCTGGTGATGGAGTTTGTTCGCAGCCATTATTATTGTGGTATTTCCTGATAATTTTATGTTTTCCTCTTTCCTTTTACATTTATTTATTCAAATTCTACCAAAGGAAAAGCTGTCGCATCTCCCCCACTTACTTATTTAATTAATTTTTAAAAAGTTTTTAATGTTTATTTTTGAGAGACAGAGAGATACAGAGCTTGAGTGGGGGAGAGGCAGACAGAGAGGGAGACATAGTATGTGAGGCAGGCTCCAGGCTCTGAGCTGTCAGCACAGAGCCTGACGCGGGGCTCGAACTCACGAACTGCGAGATCATGACCTGAGCGGAAGTCGGACACTTACCTGACTGAGCCAGCCAGGTGCCCCTAATTAATTATTTTTATCTGTATGGACTCGTGGGTATCTATTATATTTATGGATTAGAATCGAACATTGTGATTATTTATTTTGCTGCTCAAATTTTTCCAGCTTTGGCACTTAAGAGCTAATTCAGGCTGGTCCCTAGTTCTGTTTTGTTTTGGACCGTGTTCTTACTTTCTGGCACTACAACATATCCCAGGTTCATCTTACGTATGATGTGCCCTGGCCCTGGAATCAACTGTTTCCCAAGGAAGAAACAGTTAGAGTGTAACAGTTGTGTTAGAGGCGTGTTTGGAAACCAAGATCTGAGCGAAAGATGGGAAACTGGCTAAAATTTCTGACAATTTCAAGTTGATGCGAATTTGGACTAATTAGAATTCATATGCTTATGAGAATTGGTACCATCAGTGTGGAAAACAATTTAGCATTAGCTAGTAAAGTTGTAGGTAGGTACATTCCAGGCACCAGTAATTCCAGTGGAAAAACTCTTGCCTATGTGCGACAGGAGTTAGTGCAGCTTTGTTCAGAAAAGCACAAAACTGAAATGACCCAAATGCCCATCAGTAGGAGAAAAGATGAGTAAAATGTGGTATATTCATAAAATGGAATACTCTAAAGCGGTGGAAATGAGCTACAACTACACACGTCAGCAGGAATAAATCTCAGACACATAATATTGCACAAAAATGAACATGAAGTATGATTCCCTTCACTTGAAGTCCATCAACATGCAAAATAAAACAATGTGTATATTTGTAGGGATGCATAAATGATAAGATGGTAAAACTAGAAAGAAAAGGGAATGATAACTACAAAATCCAGGATAGTGGATTACAGGTAGGGGGTGGGATGCAGTAAGCTTAAGAGATAATGGTAGTATATTTCTTAAACAGGAAGGTGGGTAAATGGACTATAGGCAACCGTGTGTGTGTGTGTGTGTGTGTGTGTGTGTGTGTGTGTATTGTATAATGTAGTGAGGGGAAGTTGGAGTTAGGGAAAGAAGAAAAAAGAAGAGAGGAAGCAAAGAAGGGATGGAAAGAGACAGGGAAAGATGAAGGAAAGGAAAGAAAAACAAAAAAGCATTCCCGTAATGGTGTCTTAAGATCTAGTTGGTGGTAGTTCAAATTCTGACACCAACTGTCTGTCTGGCTTTGGATGAATCACTACACTTCTCCGAGCCTCAGTTTCCATACCAGTTAAACGGGAAAAATGTACTTTGTCCTGCAAACTTTCCTGTGTTATTGTGAGGATAAAATGAAATATTTGTAACTGTAGAATAGTACTTGGAAAAAGTGATGAAGTGTTCTAAAATATGAAAGAAAAAGAAAATTCATACCTCAAATTATCTTGCTTCCTAATGCCAGAAGTTTAGTATACCTTACGTACAGGTTCATATTCAAGGGCTCTGGGTTTGCATCCTGCGGACTCCTTGCTCAACTAACGTGAGGAGGAAAGCAGATACTGTGCATATGCCTTTCAAGAAGGTTGGTTTGCTCCGCCAAAATTCATGGCAGGGCAGTATAATCTGAGGTCTCAGGCTGCACAACTTACGAGCGGTGGTCCCTGGGGACGGGCAGTGTCGGTGTGCTGCCTGGTGCTCAGAGGAGATCACACGTGTGAAGGGGCTTTTCTGAAAGAACACAATAGTAAGCACTTTCAGGGCAGGGCTCCCGGGCCTCGCCATCTGCCAGGCTCTGGGCTTCGTCCTCTTCATGATCTCCTTTTGTTCTCACGACAGCCCCGTGACACACGTCATATCATCCCCATTTTACAGATGAGAATATAGGGCCCCAGAGAATTGAAGTAAATGACCCCAGGTCACCAAGTGAGTGACAAGAGCAGAGGTCCTCCTCATGGCTGTCTGCAGCCATAGCCCCTACTCTGCATCTACCCCAAATGTCTTTTGACGGACTGAAATCTCCTCACAGGTCTTAATGGCTCACAGGTATCGTCTGTAGGCTGATAGAGCTCCTTGTCACCAGCCAACTTCACACTTAAGTCAAGATATTGGCACACTTAAGTCAAGATATATATTAAATATATATATTTATATATATATTTAATATATTTATAATATATACTATTATACTATATTATACTATATTTTGTATATATTATATTATATATATAAGTATATATATATAAATATATACTAAATGGCTTGAATTATTTGTGCCAGAAAGGATCTTCCTACCGTAGTAGAATGGCCCCAAAGGGGAAATAAACAACAGGAGACATCACCAACCATATCTAGTTTAGAGACTCAGCCCCTATGCTTAAATTTTCTCTTTGTCCCTCTTTGCTTAGAATAATCATCTTTGCTGCATTTTGACTGCACTCCAAGTAGGCTGATTTTTCGGCCTCTGCCTTCTTCTGTAGCTACTGGCTCTTGATCTTTTGCTTTTTAAGTCATGTGTCCTATTAATAAAATTCATTAATGGATCACTTTATAGATATTCAAGTATTTAGCTGTCTTTGAATTTCTGAAATAAGACCTATTTTGGCACAGCGCATTTTATAAATATGCCATTAGAATCAATTGTTATATATTTTATTCATACTTTTTTTTGAGAGACTAGTCTACAGTTTTGAATGATTCTTGGGAAGGATTTTTGTCCTGGGTTATTCTATCCTTATAAGATGAGTTGGGAAAATTCCTTCTTTTCTGATACTTTGGAATAATGTGACTGTCACAGATAATACCTGGACTCTGAATGTTTGGTAGAGTGCTCTCTGTAAATCATCCTAGCTTGGGGACTTTTTAGAGGGTAGACATTTTACCTGCTTTTTACATCTTCAACCCCACCTCCCATCCCTGGTGCTACTTGGGTCTACCTAAGTTTTTCTCTCTCTTCTTTAGTTGCTTGTGGTCATTTGTATTTTCTATATAATCATCTATTGCATCTAGATTTTCCAGTTTGGGGCAAAATTTTATGTAGTGTTCTCTTATACAGTTCAAATATCTTTTTTGACTGTACGAATAATCCTTTTGTTATTCAAGTGGCCATCATTTCTCTCTGACTGCATAACCTACTGACCAGTCTCTCGTATCCACTCTATGTGTATCTACCCCCTATTTTATCATTTCCTGCTCTACCCACCAGTAGGCAAAAAAAGAGCTATCAGATCTTAAACAAGTGACACCCACCAGAGAAGTCTATTTAAGCAGTGAAACATGTGTAGTATCTTCCTAGCCAATCTGGTACTAATCCCAGCGTGAGGCAGAGACTTGTGCTATTCTTGGGTGTGCAAGGTTGTCACTGTATGTGACTTCCGTCTCCATCCCTCCTCACCTGTATGTTTATATACACCTGTCCTCCACTGTCCCCTGACCCACCCAGCCTAGCTACATCTATCCTGTACACTCTGCCTCCCCACTCTGCCTCCATAGTCCACCTCTGCTATTGAGGAAGGAAATTTGGACTGGAAATGTTATCCTGGATTCCTGGCATTATGGAAAACAGCCGCAGCACCTGATTACCAAATGGGAGTCTTTAAGTGCTACAAGCCAGGCTTGACCATCTAGTAACCTTCTGTTAAATCACTAAAGAACCTCCAGTCCAGTTCTACTAGGCCTCACCCTGAAGGGAGATAGAAAAGTAGACAAAGTTAATGTGTATTGAGCCTTTACCCCTTTACAAGCTACCCCAAAGTCAGCAACAGCTAAGCATATATATCTCTGGGAATTTCAAATCTCGACCTGCCCCATTTCACACGCATACAAGCTCTACCTTTCCTTAACCTCATCCATCACTCATTTTCTATGTATATCTCTGAGACATCTTGATTCTGATGCACCAATCAGCTTTTTCCTGGTCTTTAACTAGAACTGTGTTTCTTGTTTACTTTTGGGCAGTATCCATCCTTATCTACTGAAGTTAGGAGTTGAACAATTACCAAAGGGGGGAAGAAAAAGAAGGAGGAAAGAAAAGATTTTTGTTCTTATGGTGCAAATTATTTTTTTTAAAAAAATACACAATAGAGGGGGCGCCTGGGTGGCTCAGTCGGTTAAGGGTCCTACTTCAGCTCAGGTCACAATCTCGCGGTCTGTGAGTTCTCATCCCGCGTTGGGCTCTCGGCTGATGGCTCAGAGCCTGGAGCCTGCTTCCGATTCTGTGTCTCCCTCTCTTTCTGCCCCTCCCCCGTTCATGCTCTGTCTCTCTCTGTCTCAAAAATAAATTAAAAAAAAAAAGTTAAAAAAATTTAAAAAGTTAAAAAAATACACAATAGAGGATTTATACTCATCAAAACTATGTGCTTCTTTCAGTAAACAAGGTTATGAGTGAAGTCATCAGTTCTGTAAAAAGAAAGGGAAGAAAACAACTAGTTCAAAGAGAGCATTTTTCCCCCTTCTTTTTGGTATGCAATGCCACATATTTGAACAATTAGTATCAAGTCAATTCAATGGTAGAATGTGGTGTAATATATAAGCATGGCTTGGAGTCAGGAGACTTTGACTTTACTCCCACGATTTATTATACTAGTTGTGTGACTTTAGGATAAATTGCTTAAAACTGTAGTCTAAGTTATTTGTCTGTAAATTTAAGATACTATTTAACTATAGAAACTTTAAAGCTTTGGGCTTTCTGCAAAGTGGAGAGTGAAACTCTTCCCTTAACCAAGAGTCTTTGAAGGAGGCTAGAGTGGTCCCAGGTCAATCTCCTCCCTCTCCCCCCAACCCCCACCGATCCATGAAGAAACAAACAGAAATCCCCAGTGAATACTTCTGATTTGTTAAAATTAAATACAATAAAACATAACATAGAAATCAAATATAATAAGATATTGAAATGATCGGATAGAGAGTATAAAATAATTGTGGATCAAATGTTTCCAGAAATTAAAGATGGAATAAAAACTGAAAAAGTGTCAAAATATAAATCTAATGAAAATAACAGGCATGTTTGAAAAAAAACCACTTAGGACATTTATAAATAAAATATAATTATTATAATTAATGTCTTAGTGGATGAATTACACAGCAGAATATATGCAGCTGAAGAGAGTTAAATCTGAAGGAAATACTCAGACTATAATACATAGAGACAAGGCAGTAAATATGGAAGAGAGATTAAGCTACATGGAGGATATAATGAATATGTATAACACATCTAATTGGAGTTCCAGAAGGAGAAAATAGAGAAGAGGCTATATTTGAAAACATAAAGGCTGATATTCTCCCAAAACTGACAAAAGGACATGAATCCAGAGATAACGGGAAACAAGAGTCCAAAATAGAGAAATAAAAAGAAAGCCACACCCAGATATATGTTAGGAAAACCAAAGAATACCAAAGACAAATAGAAGATCTTAAAAGCAGGCAGAGAAAAAAGGTAGATAATTTACAAAGGAGGATAAGTAGATATCAATATCTGAGCAGCAACAATGGAAACCAGAACAGAGTGGAATAATATCTTCAAAGTCCTGGAGAGAAAATAACTGTCAACCTAGATTTGTGGATTTAGCAAAACTATTTTTCTAGGACAAAGGCAATAAAAGACACTTTCAGATAAATAGAGATTGCATTTACAACCAAGAAACCTTCTGTAAAGGAATTTGTAAAGAATGTACTTTAAAAAGAAGAAAGATGATTCTAAAAACAAGTTCCAGGATACCCACATGCAAAAGAATGAAGTCTACAAAAAATTAGCTCAAATTGGATCAAAGACCTGAAACCACAATACCCTTGGAAGAAAACATAGGGGTAAATCTCCATTATCTTGGATTTAGCAATGGTTTCTTAGGGCACCAAGAGCACAAGAAACAACAACAACAACAAAAATTGGACTTCAAAATTAAAAATTTTGTGTATCAAAGGACATTATAAAAAATGAACCTACAGAATGGAAGCTATTTGTAAATCATAAAAATCATGTGTCTAGCATCCAGAAGTTATAAAGAACTTGTATAACTTAACAACAAAAAGACAACCCAGTTGAAAAGTGGGGCAAACACTTGAATAGACATTTTTCCAAAGAAGATATACAAATGGCCAACAAACACACGAAAAGATGTCCAACATCATTAGTCATTAGAGAAATTCACATCAAGACTGCAGTGAGATACCCACTTCATGCTCAGTAGAATGGCTATAGTTTTTTAAATGGAAAACAACAAGTGTTGGGGAGGATATGGAGAAATTAGAACCCTTGTACATTGCTTGCGGGAATTTTAGATGGTGCAGCTGCCATGGAAAAAACTTTGATGGTTCTTCAAAAAGTTAAACATAGAATTACCATATGAACTAGCAAACCCACCTCTAGTTATATACCACCCCCCCCAAATTGAAAACAGATACTTGTACACAAATGTTCATAGCAGCACTATTCACAATAACCACATTATGCTGAGTGAAAGAAGCCAGACACAGAAGGTCACATACTGTATGACTCTGTCTGAAATATTCAGAATAGGCAGATCCATAGAGACAGCAGATTACTGGTCGCCAGTGTCTGAGGAGAGGGAGGAATGGGAAGTGACTGCTTAACAGCTGTAGAGTTTTCCTTTTGGGATAATAAAAATGCTCTGGAACCAGACAGAGGTGATGTTCTAAATGTACATCTGAATTATACACATTACAGTAGTTAAAACTGAATTTTATGTGATGTGAATTTTACCACGATAAAGTTGACAGGTGCAAAGAAATTAACAAACATATAGGTAAATTCAGAAATTGCATGATATTACTGATGATGATAATAATGTCTCATTCGTGTGATTCTAAGAGTGAGAGTTAAAATAGTAGGCAACACAAACAAGTGAGTTGAGAAAGGAGTAATCAAGAGTTATAGCATTAAAGTCCTTAGGAGACCCTCGAACATTGCTTGTGGGAATTTTAAGTTTTGAGAGCCGATGGCTCTCGAGTGCTTTTAATTGTGATCTATAATAATAAATGTTTTATATTGTCACCCAGTGTCCACACATAGGTATATGAAACAAAAATTTCACAAAATAATCCTTGCCCTAAGTATGTATATTGTACACTATTTTCTAATCTAATTAATTTCTTTTTTTAAAAAATGCTAATTGTGTACCATTAAGTTGATCTCATAACTCACTAAGGGACTATAACACACTACTTAAAAAAAGTGTAGTGTGTGATATCACCCAAGTAAAAATGTGGACAAGCAAAAAGAAATAAAGAGAGGAAAAGATCTTGAGTAGTTCAATTATCTACTCTAATGCTGGGTCAGCAAGCATATGCAAATGGCAAATTGGCGGTATTTTCCAAGGTCTTTTGAAGGAGTCACCATGTTCCAGTATAGTAATCTCCATGGCTCAAAAGTGTATTTCTACTAATGCACTGGAAACATTTTGAACAATTCTGAATTTGTGTAGTGTTCTGTAAACTGCCAAGATAAAGTTCTCTTGAGTTAGTCAATGTGGATACAGCTAATGGAAAGGATTTCATATTTATGAACATTGCAGAATGATCCATCTCAACTTGAAGAAATAAGATCTGAGTGACGTTCTTACTCTTGTTATCTTGGACAGCGATCTCATTTCTCCTGGTTTCAGTTCCCTCATCTGCAAAATTAAAGGGAGCTTTAAGTTTTTCCTAAAAAGGAAATCTGTAATTCACTCTAACAAGTCTACATAGACCTGTGATTTCTCTCTCTCTCTCTCTCACACACACACACACACAAACACACACACTCACACACACACACACACACACACACACACACACACAACTGCATTACATTAAGATGAAGGAATTTTAATGTAAACTCGTATGAAACATTCACAGCATTGGCATCAATCTGTTTTAAAGCAGGAAGTGATGAGAGGTGATGATTTATTGAGTGTATTTCTTATATATTTTCAGACATGACTTTTGATTTATAAGACATTTATGGCTTTCTAAAAATCAGTTGTTGACTAGGTGTGGTATAGTTTAGTTACTGCAACTTCAGGAGCTCTACCAGGTTAAGAAAGGGGATTATACTGGTCTGAGCCTGTACCAGTAAACATGTCCATATTGCATGGTAGCCAAATGGCTCATGTTTAAGTTCTTGTTCCAATTGCTGCAAGGTACCTCAAGGAACAATATTTGGTAAGTTATGTTTATACACGAGATATAAATGTCTGTTTTTGCCACAGTTGCTTGTTTATGTTAGCTCGTCATTGTAACCATCCGTGCTGTAAAGTGAGATGTGACTAAGAGATTTGGTATCTTCAGTCCAGCACTGTCTGGTAAGATTCCTATGAGATGAAAGAGTGGAAAAGACACTCTCCACTTCAATCATTCTCAACTATTTTCAGTTCCCTTAAAGCCTTTTGATGATGCTTGTTTATTGTTTTGTTTTTTTTTACGTGTGTGTGGAAGATTTCATAGATAAACAGAATAGTATAATGAGCCCCACTTAACTTTAACTGTGAATATTCTACCACTCTTGTTTTATCTATTCCACCCACTCCCCAGCCTGACTATTTAATTATCATTATTTTTAGAGGCTTTAAGGTAAAATTTACATACATTGAAATGCACAGATCTTAATTGAACAATTTTAATAACTAGTTACACTCATGTACCTACAATCTTACCAGCATTCCTTCTTGTGAGAAAAGTCCTCTGCCCTTCCCAGCTGATCCCCCAAGTCCCCCAAAAGCCACCACTGATTTTTTTTTCACTTTAGATGAGTTTTGCCTGTTCTAGAACTTCATGTAAGTGGAAACATTAATTATATACCCTCTGTGTCTGGCTGCTTTTCTCAGCATCAGGTTTGTGAGATTCAGTCATGGTGTTGCAGGTATCAGAACATTACTAATTCATCCTTTTTATTTCTGAGTGGTAATAGACCACAGCTTGCTTACTCATTGTCTTGTTGATGGCCCTTTGGGTTGTTTTCAGTTCTTGGCTACTGTGAATTAAACTGCTGTGAACACTCTTTATACAACTCCTTTTGTGAACATATAGTTTTACTTATCTTGGGCAATGACCTGGATCTACAATTGCTGGATCATAAGGTAAGTATATGTTTAACTTTATAAGAAACTACCACGCCCTTTACCACACTTTTACACTCCCACCAGCAGTATGTGTGAGTTCTAATTGTTTTACATCCCCATCAACACTTGGTATTTGTCAGTCTTAAATTTTAGCCATTCTAGTGGGTGTGAAGTAGTACGTCCATTTGGTGTTAATTTGCATTTCTCTAATGGCTAGATATTGAACATGTTTTCATGAGCGCACCCTTTGGCTTAATATGTTTTTCACACGTGGTTCCCTTGCCCAGAACATTTGCTACCACGCTTTTCTGATTAACTACTTACTCCTTATCTAGTCCTTACTTTATTGAAAGAAATCCTTCCTCCCATAAAGTTAGGAGATGAGGAAATAAGCCTAAAAGCTACATAAGAACCAGTTTTCTAGACTCAGCACCAACCACTGTCTTTTCAAAGTGCACTGAAAGCTTAGGGCAGGGGAAACTCCCCTTTCCTCAACCCTCCTCCAATTCCCAACTTAGGAAATACCAACAGCCCAAGTCGTAGTTACTCATTCAATTTGATGTTAAGAGGTACAAGAAGCTTGTATGGCTGGGACGTAAGATACCATAAAACCTAAAAGGAAAGTACTATGTGGAAATTTTATTGAAGAACAGTAAGCACCTCAGCTTCAATATTTCCCTTTGAAGAGATAATCCTGTGGCTTTCAAGCCTGTAGAGAAATAGGATGATTACAATTTACAGCATGAGAAATACTATTTCTTTGGAATATGGACTCTAAGTTACCATTGATTAGAAAAGCATGGCATTCTCCTGCTGTGTTCTGTATAGCTTCTTCCTTGACCTGTTCCCAATGTCTTCCAAGGAGATAAGCAAACAATGTTCTCAGGCCTCCCTTAGTCTGACCTCCAGTGACTGACTGGGGGTTGAGGAGAAGCTTGCAAGGATCCTGTGTGGGAAGAGAGTAGGACTGCTATCAGAAGGATTACAGTCTATGCTTTCCAGATCTTGCCACCCTCGGTTGCTGACCTTTTGGTTTCCTCCCACTGAAAGAAAGATTTAGTCATGTGTTTATAATTGGTTATGCCTCTGAGTAGGTACTTTTGGCACACCATTTTTATCCCCTTGTAACCCAACATTCCTATACGTGCCGATAAGCTTTCTATTGCCAATACCTGCACCCCTTAGGCTGAGAGCTTTCTTTGACCACAGGAGCATTCTGGGTGCCAGGCGGGCAGGAAGTGCCAGCACATTAACATCCATGGGAACAGCCTCAAACTAATGACAGGTGGGGGTTCGGTGGCTAAGTCCTCCACGTTTTTCATCCCTGGAGTGCAACAATGACCAGGTATGCTCTACACCACCTCCTAGAGGAACACATTTGGAATGAGCCCAAGTTTCCCACAGCTGTAGCATACTCATAGATTCATCTCCTGGCTCACTGCCCCTTCCCCAGCCCAATGTTTCCTGAGATCACCTCCCAAATAAACTTGTAGCCTTGGTCCTAGTCAGGGTCTGTTCTGGAGAAACCCGATCTAGGCTAGCTTTAAATCAAGCAAACGCACTAATAAAATATTAGGATGAAGATATTGGTAGTAAATCTTCTGATGCTTCAGATGGTTCACATCCAGCATTCCTAAGGACCTAGAATTCATTTCCTCTGAGTTTACCTAGCATTATCCCTGAAATATTACTGTTCGAGAATTCTCCTGAGATAAAGATCCAGTTTAAGGAATGATCTCAAAACCATGGAAGTGTGTCTCACATATTTGAGTTCAGATGAATAGTCAGCTAATTGATTTCTCAAAGCAAATTGGTATAATGTGTAATACTGTTTCCCAGCATATTAAGATACTTCTGTGTGTAATAAAAGGTACCCTCAACATATTGATATTTTAGTTTTACTCACTTGAGCATATTTTTGTTTCCAAAAATGGAAAGGAAGTGTAATTTTGCTGAAGAAAGACAGCTGATGCTGGTGTATGTATAGGCATGCGTGTATATGGACCCAGGAGTCCTCAGTATCCCTTGCCCTCCACACCCTCACCTAAAATATTTTGGAAAGTTTGGGTTTATGGATGTGTCATGAGTTAAGTTTGGTAAATATCTCTACATAATATTTTTATAGGTCAAGAATCTGAAGAATATCACAAAATTGAAATAGCATTAGGGTTTCGTGGTTCAGATGCTAGAAATCTTCTGGCACCAAGATAGGTTTTGCCTCATTATCCATTAACATGTCTCTTCTTAAATCACAATTCCAAATCCATAAATTCAGGTCTGAGCCTTAGTTTCATTGCCCTCCTCAAAATATTATCTTCCAGATACTTTAGTGTTAATTTCACTGATGCCTTCTAGTGCCACTGGCTTATGTCATGATGCTTTTAGAGAAATTCTTGAAGGCAACATAGGTGCAATGCAAAGCAACCTACTGGTCCAATTACAGGTTATCGAAATCTCCATCTTTTTGCTAATCAATTAACAATGAAAGACCATGCACTTTCCCTGATCATAACACCATTTTTGGCCTCCCTTCCTGCCATGTTTTTTTTTTTTTTTCCAGAGGGAACTGGGTCAAGCGTTAATGAACATCTACAGTCATACTTTGTTTTATTGTGCTTCGCAGGTACTGTATTTTTTACAAATTGAAGGTTTGTGGCAACCTTGAGTCAAGCAAGTTTATTGGCACCATTTTCCCCATGTTTGCTCATTTTGGGTCTCTGCCTCACATTTTGATAATTCTTTGCAATATTTTTCAAATGTTTTCATTATTATTATATTTGAATTGCTGCAATCTCATGAGAAAACTTTAGCAGACGAGGAGTTGCTTCTCATGGCTGAGCAAAGGAAATGGTTTCTTGAGATGGAATTTACTCCTGGTGAAGATGCTGCAAAGTTTGTTGAAAGGATTTAGAATATGACATAAACTGAGTTGATAAAGCAGTGGCAGAGTTTCAGAGGACTGACTCCAATTTTGAAAGTTCTACTGTAGGTAAAATGTTATCAAACAGCACCACATGCTACAGAGAAATCATTTGCAAAAAAGGAAATCAATCAATACGGTGTATGTATTGTTGTGTTATTTTAAGAAATTGCCACAGCCACCCCAGTCTCCAGCAACCACCACCCTGATCACTCAGCAGCCATCACCATTGAGGCAAGCCCCTCCACCAGCAAAAAGATGGTGGCAACTCACTTAAAACTCAGATGATGGTTAGCACTTTTTAGCAATAAAGAATTTTTAATTAAGGTATGTACATCGTGCTATTGCACACTTACTAGACTATAGTTTAAACATAACTTTTGTAGGTACTAGGAAACCAAAAACTTCATTGGACTCACTTTATTGCAATATTCACTTTATTGTGGTGGTCTGGAATTGAGTCCGCGATATCTCTGAGGTATCCTATATTCTGATTATTTTTTGGTTCTCCCCAGATCTGTTCTGTTTTCCTCTTCTGTGTTCTTTGCCCTGGGAAGCTGACCTCTATGGGCTATGTCACCCTCTAGCAAGTAGGAGGCACCAGCAGGAGGTCAGAATGTGGATGGAGAGAGATGCCAGGGCATTTATTCCCTCCCAAACACTCTGCTTCCCTGAGGTCTATGGCCTTATCACCAAACCACAGCTACCATGGGGCAGTCCCTCTCTGACTTTAGCTCTCAACCAGGGTCTTGGTAATAGGGTTGTCTCCCCCTGCTGTTCAGGCTGGGGATTGCAAATGATCTCCGCTGTCCTTAGTCTCTTGTTCCTCCCCCGCGGGTTCCTGTAATCCTACCGGTATCTCTATAAATAGTTCCTTAAATAAAAAGCCTCTACACAACAAAACTGAGTGTGCCCTCTGTTTCTTGTTGAGCCCCTGGCTGATGTAGCCTCCTACCTTCAACTTTTCAGCGGTCCATGACACAGTGACAGATTTAGGGATCACAACCAGATCCCTCTGGGCCTGGAATCAAGTAACCTGTGCACATAGAGACATCACATTTCCCTGTGACTACTTGCAATATTCCGCAGGAAACACGATGTTGGGAATTGAAAAAAAAAAAAAAAAAAAAAAAGAAGCATGTGTCTGAAGCAACTACACCATTTGATCTAGAAGCCCATAGGAAAATATTATATTTGCATCTTTCAGGGTCACGAATGGCATTTTCTGGGAGCTGAAACAGAACTTCAGAAAATCTGGAAACTTTGGAAACTACCTACCTATGAAGGTAATGGTATGTACATCAGTTAGCTGTTGCCACAAGAACTCTGTGTAACAAACTTTCCCCCAAACTCAGTAGAATAACAGTCATTTAATCTTACATAGCTGCAGGTCACATGGCCAAACCAAAGTAAAGGAGTGGGAGAAGGATGTCCCTTTCATGGAGAGGAAAGGTGTAAACATTTTTGACAGTGACTTATGCAGTGAGTAAGCTACAGAAAGGTCATTCAAGGGCAGCTACAGTTTGTTCAGTTAGAGAGGTGAAAAAAAAATTTCTTTCAGTTTTCCTCTCATTCAGCACAGATGAACTAGTGTGACTTTTTAAAATACCAGGCTAAAATAAAATAAAATAAAATAAAATAAAATAAAATACCAGGCTAAATGTCTCCATGCCCAGAAATGGTTTCTTGATACAAAGATGACATTGCCCTAGAAATGGAGGCATTTTGAGGTTTTAGATGTTAAGCAAATGTTACAGAGATTCCATTATCTGTTTGTGACTAAACTGTGATTGCCAGACTCTGAGACCTGAATCTAGCCCTGTTCATTTATTTTTCCCCGCAAGATTCAGATTCCAAAAGAATTACTCTCATTATGAATCCTGACTATGGAATATGCCTATTAGTGACTCCACAGTCTGGATATCCAAAATCTGGGATCCAGACCACTTATTCCAAGTGGTACCCCAAACCAGTATTCCTTTATCTGCATAGGGTTTTCTCAACTAGTAACTGATTTGTAGTTTAGCTAAGGTTTATGCAATTTGGAAGGGGTTAAAAGTCAAGATTCCAATAGCTTTCACCAGTTTAGTACGAACTGATTCTTTTTTGCCTGACAAGGGGGAGAGATGTTTCCCTTGCATAGGATTAAAAAGGAACAAGAGCCCTTACTTATCTTGGTCATCTTTGGGAAGGAAAGAAGTGTTTACAATGGTGAGCAGCAAAGACAATAGCTAGAAGGTCAACCAGAAATCTCCATTACGCTCCTAGCAGTGTGTGAATCCAATGAGTGTCCATAGATGATAGACTGATTTCAAAAGAAACATTAGCTTGGGGGGCACCTGGATGGCTCAGTCGGTTAAGCATCCAACTTTGGCGCAGGTCATGATCTCATGGTTTGTGAGTTCGAGCCCCACATTGGGGCTTCACTGTGTGCAGAGCCTGTTTGGGATTCTCTCTCTCTCTCTCTCTCTCTCCCTCCCTCCCTCCCTGACTTGCACTCTCTCTCTCTAATAAACAAACAGAAAGAAACATTAGCTTGTGATTCTAGCTCTCAAGTGTCAGTATGGGAATTAAGAGCAGGGTAATGCAAATATGGTTGGCAGTCATGACAGACCCCACTGATCAGATGGTACTGGGACTGGAATTTAAGAACAAATTGGTTTGAATAGCTGAAGAAGAAGGAACATGAACTGGGGGACAAAGAGTGAGTCAAGTTTTGGCATGAATGAACATGAAAGTGTACCGGGTAGTGAAAAGACCATCTTGACCAAAATGGGGAAGTGGTCACAAATTAGATGAGATAGCAATTATAGTACCAGATTATGGGGGTCTTAATAAGCAAAGGAACTTAAAGGGTATTTGGGGGATGTTAGAAGCTGCCAGAATTTCTTGGCAGGGAGATTACTTAGTACAAACATCTCCAGTTGTCACAACAGGCTGGTTTTCATTGTAACTCTTGGCCCGCTTTTGACTTGGAGATAGTAATGATCATGGTGGTTGAAAGAGGAGATGATTCATGGGTATTTTGACTCCTTTACAAATTTGATTTTAGCCTGAATCATAGAAAGAGTCTGCGGCCTTTTCCCATGGTTTTTGTTGGCAGCAGCTGTGTGTTCCCATGAGAACATACATACTTACCTACTCAAACCCTCCTCTTAAATTTATGCTCTGGGCCTCTGTTCACTTGGATGTTTTCATCTTTTCTATAGAACATGTTCACATATAAGCTTAGAGGATAATCCATGTTTCTTCAACAACTGAGGATTCATTTTGAATATTTTCAAATACATAAAACTCCAGGTATAACTCCAAACAAAACATGATGAAAGGAGACATTTGGATAAGCCGTGGTATGATAACATCACACTGAACACCATCTGCTGTGAACACTTCAGCTTTCTGCAGTGACCAGATGAAGGAAATGTGGCTCATTGTGCTTCTTCAGTGGTTAATTCTAGAAAGCTTTTGCTAAACTTTCATCCAAAATAGGAAGAACTTATCTCCCATGTGTTGAAGAATGTTGCCATCCTGGGGGTAACATTGCCCTTTTTATCTCCGGGAAAGAAGTTTCCCTCTTGCTAATGGCAAAGCAGTCAACACTTACCTCCAAACTTCTGCCCTGAACTCTTTACTCATATAGGACATACTAATTTCTTTTTTTCTTTTCTTTTCTTTTTTTTTTTTAATGTTTATTTATTTTTGAGACAGAGACAGAGCATGAATGGGGGAGGGTCAGAGAGAGAGGGAGACACAGAATCTGAACCAGGCTCCAGGCTCTGAGCTGTCAGCACAGAGCCGGACGCGGGCCTCGAACTCACAGACAGTGAGATCATGACCTGAGCCGAAGTCAGACGCTCAACCGACTGAGCCACCCAGGCGCCCCAGGACATACTAATTTCTATGTTGCTTTGTTTCTTTGCCAAGTGCTAATGGCTTGAAATCCAAAATAAATGAAGTTAATTAACAGCAGTTGTATATTTTTGAGAACCTTTGAATTTGGTTATTGTGGACTTTTCTAAGATACTGCTTTCCTTAATTTATACAAAAAGTATTTATTGAGCTAGACCAACTGCTGGTGATTCAGACATGAATAACACTTCCTCTGGAGTGTTTCAGGTAAGATAGATAGGTAAAAATAGGCTGTAATAAAATTTAATTATGCCCTTTAACAGAGGTGCTCAAGTTCTGTGGGAATGTAGAAGAAAACATAATTGATTCCACGGTTCCAGGGAGACCATCACAGAGCAGAAGGCATTTGGGCAAGTCTTGAAGGAGAGTCAAGAGTTCCCTAAGTGGAGTGTGAGCATTAAAGTAGAGATCAGAATGAAAAAAAAGCACATCAAAGTGTGATGCTAGCTGTTACTTCTTTTCACTCCAGATGAGACAGGAATCCAGGGGGAGACAGGTGTCTGGGAGGCTGTTCTCTAAAGTACAGACTTCTCAGCTCGGACCTGTTACAAGCAGAAATTTCAGGACTGCAGAATCAGGCTGATGAAGTCATGAGGGTAGGACTTGTTGGGGAGCCAGATACTTGCAAACACCTTCATGGAAATGAAGCAATGGACTCACGGGCATGTTTTCCAGACTGTCAGGAGGCATGATTTCAGAAGGAGAAGCTAGCTAGCTATGTTCTTCTAGAGGGAAACTAAGGGAAACACCCCAAGGTTTTAGGAAACGCAAGTGGTCCCAGCCTCTTTCCCTAGTCCCAAGAACGTTTCATTCAGTACCATTTTCCTGACTATGCACTTTTCACTTTATTAAAATGTGAGTTCATTCCCTGCATCAGTTTTGTACAGCTGCCACAACAAGTCGCCACAAACCTGAACAACAGAAATTTACCCTCTTTCTGTTCAGTAGGGCCAGAAGTCTGAAATCAAGGGGTCAGCAGGGCTGGATCCTTCGGGAGAAGCGGAGGGTGACTGTTATGTGCCCGTCCCATCACTTCCTTGCCTCTCATGGACGCCATGCGTCTCTTTTTCCATCTTCACATTGCCCTTCTTGGCGTCTCTATGTGTCTCATCCCCTCTCTTGTAAGGATGCCAGGCATTAGATTTGTGGCCCACCCTAAATCCAGGATGATCTCATCCCAAGATCCCTAACTTAATTATGTCTGCAAAGATCCTGTTTTCAAACAAGGTCACAGTCACAGTTTCCAGGAGTTAGGACTTGGGCATATCTTTTGGGGGCACAATATTCAACCACTGTGCCTGCCCTTTCATTGCCTTTATCTGGTGGCTTAATGCTATGGATGTCTTCTGAGCACTCGTAAATGGGCTGTTTGACCTTGTTCAGAAACTAGCTACTGGGACACAAAGACTCAGTATGTTAATTTTCTTTGGCCGGGGGTAAAACGAAAGTCCAAAGTATACAGCTCCTTGTCTCAAGGGTTTTCTTACTGGAATCTTTGACCAGAGGCTCATCAAAGATGTGAGCTCTATCTGCAAAAGTAGTAAGACAATTTTACTAGAGGAAGGTGGGGCAACTTCAAAAATACCTTTCTTGCTTTTTACGTTCCCTGTGGTTGTAGTACACTCAGCCTCTTGTAAAATGGAATAAATTATTTAGAACTCTAACAGTTAAATGGCATGTTGGGTTCCAATTCCTTAATCAGTGGCTATAGAGTTCACCAGAGTCAAGAAACTCAGAGAGGAAATCCAGCTCACTACATTTATCGAAGGTAAAGGGGTTGACCTATTGTTTCCTGCTGAGTCCCAGATCGGTTTTGGCAGAGCAACACTTTCAAAATGTGTTCAATAAAGCAAGTTCTGCTTTGATCTTCCCACAAATCTCTTTTTTCTCCCTTTGCTTATAAACATATTCTCTAGAATCTGAGAATTTAGGATGATTTCCCCAAGAAACCTCATTTCTGGAGCGAAATGAAATGCTGGGCATTGTAAACAAAGCACACCCAACCTTTGGTCAAGTCTAATTTAAAGTGAGAGCAGTCAGCCTGGTTGTCTTACCCCATGGCCACACCCAAGCAGCTGAACATGGTTGGAGACAGACTCAACCACGCTGACTGCACTCACTTCAAAGTCATGATCACTAAGGCCAGTTGCTTCTTGGCCATCCTTCTCTATTTCTCTCCACTATTCCCAATCCTGAACGACTATTTCATACCTCTTCTCTCTCCCCAACCCTTCAACAATTCCTCCTCCACCCTCAAATGTTAGCTGACTTCCTTGTTTCTATGAAAAATACTGCAATTCAGAAGAGCATTTCCACACACTCCACCACCTCCACAGCTACCCTCTGCCTTCCCTCTGTCACTACTGATACATATCTGTGCTCCTAAGGCAGTTCTGTCTAGCTGTGTACAGACCCCCTTCCCTCTTGTGTACCAAGAATATCACTTCTGTGACTTTTCCTCTCTTTCCTGCATTATCAGTTTTTCCCTTTTGCCTGGATTACTCTTATCAACACACAAACATGCTGCAACACTTCCCATCTTAAACATACATGTGTGTGTGTGTGTGTGCACGCACACACACACACACACACACACACATCTCTTTTGACCCCCACATCTCCTTCCAGCTAGCATACAATTTCTCTACAACAAAACTATTTGAAAAAGTTGTCTCTACAGACTGTCTCTGATTTCTTTGTTCTGTTGAACTCACTCCCTGTCTTGAACCACTGCTCCTTGGATCTTCTCAAGGTCACCAGTGACCTCCAAATTGCTAAATCCAATGGTCAATCATCAATCCTCACCTTACTTGAACCTTCTGCAGCATTTGGTAGCTAATCTCTTCCAACCTTTAGGAGCACTTTCTGAACTTGGCTTCTAGGACTCCATTCTCTCTTTTTCATTGGCCTCTCCTCAGTCTCCTTTGCTGGTTCCTTCTTATTTCCTTGATCTCTAAATGATGGAATGCTTATAGAGCTTTGGTGACCAGACATCTTCTCTCTCTAACCTCACTCACTCTGGGGGTGACGCTGGACCATCTCATGACTGGAACCCCCACCTATGTTCTTCAAGACCTGTGCACACAGAGCACTGCTTACTTGGATCCTCACTTCTGATGTTCTATCAAGGGGGCTTTTATTGGCCCAGGCAGTACTGGACTCTCCTATGGAGAAACCTGGAAGTCCTAGAGAGTAAATGTCCCCAAGAGCAAGCCCTCAACCAAAGATGGATGGCAATTTGGTGGGTAATAAGCCTAGCTTTCTGATCTCTCAGGATGCCTTTGAGGCCTATTCTACACTCTTTCCTAGAATTCCACAATGGGAAGAGAGTTAAGTTGCTGAAAGGGATAACTTACTTCATAGTGTACCTTTTACTTCCTTTCTCTTTTGTTTTCACTTCTCTGCTGGTAATTCCTGGACCTTCCTCCCAAACAAACTGCTTGCACTCAAATTCTTGTCAGGGTCTGCTTCTAGGGGAACCCAAACTAAGACAAATGCTCCTTCTATGCCAATGACTCCCATATTTATATCTCTCATCTAAACATCCCCCAAATTCCAGAATCATATATCCAATGGCCCTCCCCCACAGCTCTGAATGGATATCTAGTCTCCATCTCAAACTTAACGTGTCCACAAGTGAGCTCCTGATTTTCTCTCCAAACTGCACTTCTCAAGTTGAAGCCATTTTTGACTCTTTCACACTTATGTATCACCCAACCAAATCTGTTGGGTTTACCTTCAACATATCTGCAAAAACCTACCTCTTCTCACCTACCCCTTGGGCCCTCACTCAAGCTGCCTTCCCTAGATTATTGAGATAATTTCCCAACTGCTCTCTTTCTCTCTCTTCATCTCTTGCTCCATTAAAGTCTATTTTCCCGGGCCACCTGGGTGGCTCAGTCAGTTGAGCGTCTGACCTCAACTCAGGTCATGATCTCACACTCATGGGTTTGAGCCCCGCGTTGGGCTTTGTGCTGACAGCTCAGAGCCTGGAGTCTGCTTCGGAATCTGTGTCTCCCTCTCTCTCTGCCCCTCCCCCACTCACGCTCTGTTTCTCTCTCTCTCAAAAAATAAACATAATAATAAAAAATTTTTTTAAAAAAGTCTATTTTCCTCACAGCAGTCACAAGGATCCTTCTAAACCATAATCACGTTATGTTACTCCTCTGCTCAAAACTTGTCAATGACTTCATCTCAGAGCCAGAACCCAAGTCCACAGTATGGCACATAAAGTCCCATATTGTCTGCTGCCTGTCTTAACCTCTGATCTTACCTCCCACCACTTTCCCACTCATTCTTTCTGTTGTGGGATCATTAGCAATACTTTCCTCTTAACACACTAAGCATGCTACTTCCTAGGACCTTTGCACTTTTCCCTGCAACCCAGAAAATTCTTATTCCAAATATCTACATGGTTTGCCTATTCATTCGTTCAAGTTCTTACTGAAATGTCATCTTACTTAGAAGGGACTTTCGTTGTTAGGTACGAGCCTACATGTTCTCCTATCATTCTCTTGTCCAACCCTTTGTTCCTCCAGCCTAGGAATGCTAGTGGCTTCCAGCCATTGTTGATTTCCAGGTTTCTTTAATGTGAATTATTTGGCCTCCCAGGTATTCCAATACCCATGCAATCAATTCTTCCCAATAAATTCCTCTCTTTTGATTCTCTAGGCCTATTTCTGTTAGAGTCACTGAATCTGACTGACAACTTGTATCAGTTTCAGTCCCAGAAGGAAACGTGTAATTAGAGGAAAGTTTAATAAAAGGAACTGTTTACACAGATGTTGGTTTGGTTTTGGAGAAATAGCGAGGGATGATACAGTAACTCTGGGCCAGGAACGGCTTGGAGCCATTACTTACCAACTCCCAGGCCCAAGGGGGCAAGGCAGGGATTCTCAACCTCAGCACTAGCAACATTTGGGGCTAGATAATTTTATGGGGTTGGGGGAGGGCTGTTCTGCACATTTTAAGGATGTATAACAGCGTCCCTGTCTTCTGCCCACTAGATGCCAGTAGCATTCCCCCCATCGGGACAATGAAGATGATCTCCACACATCACTAAATGTCCCCTGGGGGAAAGAAGTGCCCGAGGTTGAAACGTACCAGGCAAGGGCAGCTTACTAGAACCCTAAGAGAGACAGGTGTAGTGAGATGGACATCCCACTCGCAAAAGCTTCAGTAGAAAGATATAGCCGAAACATGGTAATGTGATAGGAAAGGAGCCAGAAGAAGAAATATCCAAAATCAACTCTTTTCTTTTTCTGTAATCCTTTGCCAGCGCTCCAACCAGCCAAACCAACCTGGATGCCGAAGTACAAAAGAGTATATTGTGTAGTCTATACATATCACCCTCTGATGACAGATAATGGAGTGGAGAAAGGTAGGGAACAGATCTAGAGAAGAAGACAGAAGGTGTATGGTAACACTCCTGTATCCTCGTAAACACCCCCTGCATCCTGCCCTTTGTTGCTTTCCATAACACTTACCACCATTTGACATGCTATATATTTCCTTATTTGTCCACTGCCTTGTGTTCAGTGCCTGGTGCATTGTAGATGTTCAGTAAATGTTTGCCAAATGAATGAATCAATGAATGCATGATGGAATCCAACATGAGAAATTAAGTTCTGGATAGGTTTTACTCTGGAAACAAAGTATAAATCAGAGGGCAAAAGGGAAATATTTAGTTTCAGAATAATACTACATAACAAGTTTATTAGTCACTCTTCCAAAGAAACAGAAGCAACAACATGTATGTGTATAAAGAGAGATTTCCTTTGAAGAGTTGGCTCACACGATTGTGGAGGCTTGGCAAATCAAATATCTGATGGAGTAGGCCATCAGGCTGGAGACTCAGGGAAGTGGTACAGTTTGAGTCCTTCTTGCAAGGGGGAGGTCAGTCTTTTCCCAGAAGGCCTTCAACTGATTGGATGAGGCCCACCCACTTTGTGAAGGGTAATATGCTTTACTCAAAGTCCACCAATTTAAATGTTAATCATATCCAAAAAACAGTTTCATAGAAACCTCCAGAATAATGTTTGACCAAATATTTGGGCACTGTGGCCCAGTTGAGTTGATACATAAAATGAACCGTCACAGCAAGATTATAGCGTATTAAATTATATTTGTAGCATATAAATTATATTAAGGATTTATAGTCTGAAGAAAGTAGGCTGGGATCTTCAATCCTAACCTTTTACTTTTTCAAAAGGTAAAAAAAGAATAAAGTGAACTGCTACTGTTAACTTATGTGTAATTATGTACTAATTATGAAGACAGGTGTATCTTAACTAATCCTGTTCTACATTTTTATCATTTATTTGATAAAAGTCTTCTAGGCCAAATATATTGAATGATGAAATCAGAGTCCAAAAGCAATTTGTCTAAATGGTATGATAAATACAAGAAAATGAGGTTTAGTAAGGATTCAAATAAGATCCTTAAGGTAGAATATATAGAATTTAACATTGACTATGAAGTGTGATTTAAAGTAGCATATAATCACAAATATATGGAAATTAAACAACACCCTCATAAACAACCAATGGCTCAAATAAGAAATTGCAACAGGGGTGTCTGGGTGGCTCAGTTAAGTGGCCACCTCTTGGTTTCAGCTGAGGTCATGATCTCGTGGTTCGTGAGTTCAAGCCCCATGTCAGGCTCTGCATTGACAGTGTAGAGCCTGCTTGGGGTTCTCTTTCTCCCGCTCTTGCTGCCTCTCTGTCTCTCTGTCTCTCTCCTCTCTCTCAAAATAAACAAACAAACAAACAAACAAACTTAAAAAAAGAAATTGCAATGGAAATTAGTAAATACTTTGAAAGTGAAGACATAACATACTAAAACCCATGGGAGGCGGTGACAGCAATGCTCAGAGGGAAGTTTATAGCTGAACACATTAAAAAGGAAGAAAGATCTCAAACCAATGACCCAACTTTATACCTTGGAAAAAGACAAGCAAAGTTAACCCAAAGCTAGCAAAAGGAAGGGACGAATGAAGATTAGAGCAGAAACAAATGAAATAGATGATATAAAAACAATAAAGAGGACCAATTAAACCACATGTTGTCTCTCTGAAAAGATCAACAAAACTGAAAAACCTTTAGCATATATGGCAAAGAAGAAAAGGAGGAGACACAAATAACTAAAATCAGAAATGAAAGTGGAGACATTACTACTGATTTTACAGAAATAGAAAGGATGATGAGGGACTACTTTAAAACACGTGAGGGTATGCCAGTCAGAGTGGCCAAAATGAACAAATCAGGAGACTATAGATGCTGAAGAGGATGTGGAGAAATGGGAACCCGCTTGCACTGTTGGTGGGAATGCAAACTGGTGCAACCGCTCTGGAAAACAGTGTGGAGGTTCCTCAAAAAATTAAAAATAGATCTACCCTATGACCCAGAAATAGCACTGCTAGGAATTTACCCAAGGGATACAGGAGTGCTGATACATAGGGGCACTTGTACCCCAATGTTTATAGCAGCACTCTCAACAATAGCCAAATTATGGAAAGAGCCAAAATGTCCATCAACTGATGAATGGATAAAGAAATTGTGGTTTATATACACAATGGAGTACTACGTGGCAATGAGAAAGAATGAAATATGGCCCTTTGTAGCAACATGGATGGAACTGGAGAGTGTTAAGCTAAGTGAAATAAGCCATACAGAGAAAGACAGATACCATATGGTTTCACTCATGTGGATCCTGAGAAACTTAACAGAAAACCATGGGGGAGGGGAAGGAAAAAAAAAAAGAGGTTAGAGTGGAAGAGAGCCAAAGCATAAGAGACTGTTAAAAACTGAGAACAAACTGAGGGTTGATGGGGGGGTGGGAGGGAGGGGGGGGTGGGTGATGGGTATTGAGGAGGGCATTTTTTGGGATGAGCACTGGGTGTTGTATGGAAACCAATTTGACAATAAATTTCATTAAAAAAACAAATTAATTAAAAAAATAAAATAAAACACGTGAGGGTATAGAGACATTGGAACTCCTTACAATACTGGTGGGAATGTAAAGTGGTGCAGCCACTATGGAGAACAGTTTGGTGGGTACTCAAAAAATCGAACTTAGAATTACCATATGCGCTGGCAATTTCACTTTTAGGTATACGCTGAAGAGAATGGAAAATCAATATTCAAACAAATACATGTGCTGGATGTTTATAGCAGCACTATTCACAGTAGTTAAAAGGTGGACATAATCCAAATATCCATCAGTGGATGAATCGATAAACAAAGGTGGTATACCTATATAATGGAATATTATTCAACCATAAAAAGGAATGGAGTGCTGATATATGCTACAGCATGAATGTACCTCAGAAACATTATGTTAAGTGAAAGAAGTCAGACACAAAAGGCTACATACTGAATGATTCCATTTATTTGAAATGTCCAGAATAAGCAGATCGATAGAAACAAGACAGGTTGGTCATTGTCAGGGCAGTGCTGAGAGAGAGGAGAATGGGGAGTTTAATTAGCTATTTAATGGTCACAGAACTTCTGGGGTAATGAAAATGTGTTGGAACTACATGGAGGTAGGTGAGGGTTGTATAAAATTGTGAATGTACTAAATGCCACTGAATGGTTCACCTTAACATGGTGAATTTAATGTTATGTGAATTTCCCCTCAATCTGAAGTAGAGTATAAAATGCACAGGAACTTAAGAGATATCCCGATTTTATATAGACTTTTTTTCTGGTAAAAGTAAAAGTAATAGAAAAGTGTTGTGCTATTCAATTATTTAGTACCAATTAGAGTATTTAAAATGATTTGGAAGAGGAAAGCATATGCTCATTAATACAAAATACACATACGACTACTAGACAGTAATAAGAAATCATAAGTTCTGGAGACGTAATGTATTCCCCTAATAATTTTTTTTTTACTCTAAAGTATTGAGAAGTTAACAGAGACTCTACCTCTGGTCAGTTACAAGGCTTGTGGGTTTCCTTTTAAGAAAACTACAGTTTATATGTTTGTTGTGGTGTGTTTTGTTGCTATTTATACTCGGCCGCTAGAGGGGTGTCCATGATTTGATGTTTTAGGCCTTGTTCTGACACCTGTATACCAGCACACTGGGTTTATTATTTTTTTCACTTAGTTACTTAACAAGAATTTTTATATTCCTTACTAATGGGCCAGAAATAGTTCTACATGCTTTAAACAAATATTGAGTTATTCAATTCTCCTACCAACCTGATGATGTGGCCTCTATTCTTATCCCCATTTTACTGATGAAAACCCTGAGGCACAGATTGGTGAGACAAATTGCCCAAGTTCACACAGCCAGTTATTGGAGGAGCCAGGATTCAGCCCAGACTCTTGCTCTTCATGATCTTTCTCACAGTGCTGCCTTTGTGAAAAAGGGAGTATGTTTTAGAGACCACTGTTGTGTAGGGAAGAGGGATGGAAGAGCAATGCCCCAGGTCATGGTAAATGTAGTATTCACAAAGAGGAAGCCACTTCACTTTAGATTCATTTCATTTTTGGTAGAGTTTCTAGACTGGAAGATGGAGTGAATACAGCATAAATTGTCTACGTGGGCAAGGCATTTGGCAAGTCCCCTCATAATTTATTTTAGAAAGGGCATAATAATGGGAACTGGATTCTAGATCAATTAGGTGAATTCATGTCCAGTTGAATGACCATACCCAAAGAGGGGCACTTACTGAATTTCCTTTCACTCTGTTAAGAGGCCTCTTGTGGCAGGTCCCAGAGCTTTGGGCTGCCTTTTTTTGGGGGCTGCTGCTCCTTTTAAAATTTTTAATAAATTTCAGTAAAGGATATCATTAAAACTCAATCTATTTTAAAGAAGATTGGTATCTGGTTCTTATGGGATGGGGCTGGGACAGGATAGTTAATGTGCTAGAAGCTAGAATGGGGAAAATGAACCTAACAAGATGGAATTTAACAGACATGAGAAGTCCTTTATTCAGATCTATAAAAACAAACAACTGTCCAAGACCTGGGTGGGGTTGAGATGGCTTAATGGCACCACATGGGGAAAAAGAAAAGACTCCAGTTTCTGTTGGCTGGAAGCTAAATATGAGTCAACAGCAAGTTGTTGCTGCTTAAAAAAACAAAATAAAATAACCCTAAAGAAATCTTAACCTGGAAAAACAGAATTTTAGTATCTAGGGTGAGGTGCGGGAACCCTTTTGTTTCTCCTTTGCTGGTCAGCCCTTACCTGGAGAACTGAGTGGTCTTCCAGGTATTGTGTCATTGAGGGACAACATCAGTCCATAGAGGTCCAGAAGAAGTGGCTGGGAAGAGGCAACTCTGAAACCATCTCCTATGGAAAATGTCTGCAGAAATGGGGAATATAATTGATGAAGGATGTAATATGTTTTCAGTTACCTGGGTGGGGGGCAGGGGTTCAAGGAGATAAGAGATGACTTACTCTGTGCTGCTCCCTGACATAGAAAAGTGACAGAAAGGGAACTTAATATTGTGTCAACTCTGTGCCAGGAAATGATAACCATTTTACGTGTGTTGTTGCACTACGTCCCTGCACAAACTCTCTGAGATAGCCACTGGTGCATGTCTAGCACCTTAGGAGTGTTCTAATAACTCTCTTCCCTTTGAAGATCCAGCGAGGGGAAAGCATAAGCTTGTTCATATAAATACAGTGCGCTGACACTGGGCTCCAATATTCACCTTGAAGACTAGGCAATCAACTTTAGAGGAAAAAGGTCCTTTGCTCATAGGGTCCAACACAGTGTTCACCACCCACTTCCTGTACTCAGACCAGGACAAGAATGGAGGAGGGCAGTGGAAAGGGGGATTTACTGAAAGCTGTCAAACCCAGAAATGGCACCTGCCTCCTTCTACCTCAGCTACTGCTGGCTGGTAGGCAGGACAAGAACTCTAGAGCTCTGCCTGTTCTCTAGGTCACTGCTATGGAACAGTATGGTATAGCCACCCCCAGTCACTGCTCTGTATCAGCAAGTCCCTGCCCACTGGCTCCTTAGCAGAGCCTTACTCCCACTTACTCTATCTTTGGGTTATTTTTCAAACAACAACTTGAACATACTGTCCAAGAAATTATTTGAAAAATACTAAGGAAAGCATTAGCATTACAATCAATCACTCCTATTCCTCCCTATGAAATATAAATCCCGCTCCCTGGTACCCAGAACTCTCCAGATACAAATGGAATGTGTTTTTCAATCTTTGTCCTATTACATCTCTACATAGGTTCTCTGTTTCATCTAAATTGAAGTTCTCGTCCCTAGTATCACTCTGCCAGGCCTCTCCCTGTTGTTTCCTGCACTTGGAAGGACTTCTTTCTCTACACCTTTCAAAATCATACTCAGTGGTTCAAATTCCTTTTAAATATCATCTCCTTTTTGACCCTGCAACCACTGACCCATAGATGAAATGTCTCCTTCTTTGAGCTCCATAGTACATAACTAAAACTTTTGTATGGCACCTATGTTGCTACTTGCCAGTCTCTGAGACCAGTTTACATATTATGACATGGACAGCTTATTCATTTTGTTCCCTCTGTTTATAAAAATGGAATGTCTAGAGGTTTCACGTTGCATAATAGCTCATTGTAACCCATTTCCTAAATGGGAAAAACAACTCGGAAAACTAAAAGGCAGCAACACCATTTTGTACTTCGACACTTGTGCAACTGGATATTTAAACCATCTATGATTGTTAGGGTACAATGAGGAAACAGCTCTATTTTTCTTCTGCCTCTGCCTTGAAATACTCTGCTGGTTCTCCCTTCCCTCTCTCTCCCTTGGTGATATCATGGGCAGAACCAAAGGCTCTCCATTCACTTTCCATTTGCTCTTGAGTACTGAAACAGCTTGGCTTTTCAAGTATTAGAAGGTATTATCCAGTCAAAAACTTCAAACTGTCATCCAGGTCAGAGTGTTTCCCTTCCCTTAGCTCAGAACTGATTTTTGGTTTGAGGACTTACCAGTGCGAAAAAAGATATGTGGCCTATTCTTTTGCTTCCCTTTCTTTTTGCTTTCTCTTCCCCCAGCTTGCCTGGTAAGCATACCTGGAGCCACTCCTAATACACTGCCAGAATGCCTCTTAAATAAGGCTTGGAAAAAATGATAATTATAGTAAATGAGGTAGAGATGCTGGAGGTTCCTTGGCTGAGGAAAGGGTGAAAGGCTCAGAAAGGTGGGCATGTTAGAACTGACTTACTGTGCAACACTAGAGAACTACCAGATGCCGGTGGTTCTCAGCAAAACCCAGAGAACACTCTTCACTAAAGTAGAAAGAAATGCTTCAAAAGGGAGACACCAACACCTTGACAAACTCAGTGTTGTTTGTTTCTGCAGGCCAAAGCTGACAGAAGATCTTCCGGGAAAGTGGTCTCCCTGGATTTAATGGGGATAATAGGATTCTGGAATAGCAGAAGCCAGCTGATAACACAAAAGTGGCAGAGTGAAGGTGGGGTTGGTGGAATTAATTGGCTGTGTTAATTGCCACAATAAGCCAGGTAGATGCAATGATCCTAATGGGAAACAGTGACAACCAAGAGGACTTGACCCTTAGAAATTGTGGCAAAGCCAGGTCACCTAGGAGTGAGATATATGGGCAAGCAATGAAGGCATTGCTTGATTTATATATGCAAGAAAACCTCCTCTTGAGTCAGTCGTTACCACAGTGGAAAATCATGGTCTCCTGTCTAGTTTCAAGAGTTAGGCAGTTTTCAGTCTCAGAATCCATTGATTGAAGGGCCATGCCCCCTTGAGGAAGGACTTTGAAGCACCATAGCAAGTAGTTACAGTGGCTATTAACAATCCTTCCCGAAAGGAGTCTATAGACTTTAACCAGATTCATCATATACAGGGGAAAGTGAATATTCGGGTATTTTGAGGGCCATGGATAGGCTGACATGGACACCAAGGGACCCAAAATAGCATCAAAATCCTTATTAGAGAGGGATGTTTAGAGGCCAGGTAATAGATGTCATCCTAGCCCAAGTCAGAGGGCTGTGGTATTCTTAGCAGCTGGAAGAACTCTCATGTTGGTTCTCTGTGGAGTTAAGTCTTCATCGTAGGAAAGGCTAAGTGGAAATTCCTAAAAATCCTCCCTGATCCCTATCCTTAGGCAAAAATAGTAAGTTGATGCCAACAGAGAATCCTGCAGCAATTGAGGTCACCCTCAGCCACTCAAAGGATACAGGAGTGATGCTCTTCACGGTAACCCATTCAATTCACAGTCTGGTCCTTGCTGAAAGTATATAGATCGTGGATGGATGGACTTTGGTTATCTGGACATTCTGGTCACTGTTCTATTACCCTGATGACACCATGCCAGTTGGGCCTGGTATCAGAAAGTGGGCTAGAACTTTGAATGTGTAAGTAAGAGATAATAGGAGATGATTCAAGAAACTGACACATCTGTGGAATTTTTAGAGACACGGTGGTCTAGACCACGGGTTGACAAGCTATGGCCTATGGGTCAGATCTGGTCCACTGCCTATTTTTATATGGCCTGCAAACTGAGAATGGTTTTACATTTTTAAATGGTTGGGGGGAAAAAATCAGAAGGAGAATAGTATTTTGTGACATGTGAAAAATACTTGAAATTAAAGATTAGCGTCTGTGAATGACATTTTATTGCCACACAGCCACACTCATTCATTTATGTGCAGCCACATTCAAGCTTCAACAGTAGAGCTGAAAAGTTGCAACAGAGACTATATGTGGAACTCTATTCACTTCATACTGATTCTCAGGGGAGCATAACTCACTCAACACAGTATTATGGGTGCTAAGCATATTGTTGTACCATGATATTTTATTTCATTTCATTTCATTTCATTTCATTTCATTTCATTTCATTTCATTTCATTTCACCAATGCATATCCTTCATGTCAAAGCAAGAAAAGGGGACTTCAAATGCCGCACTTTTTCATCACTGCAGTGTGATTTCCTTTTTATTAGATTATACTCATTATGTAATGACACTATAATTGTGCTAAAACAACCTTACCAGATTAAGCGGCCATCACAATATTTCCAACTCACAGAAAAGCGATAGTCAGAAATATTAAGAAATTTAAAATGGAATATCTCAATATAGCAGAATTTCTTCGCAAAAATTAAACATGTAAATGAGGCCACAGCTAACGTTTTCAAGTGGCTCATTTGGTAGCAAACAAGAAAAGCCATTGACCATTAGTAAGTTCATTAAAACATGTTTGACTGCAGAAGCTGAAAAAAATGTGTCCAGAGAAAAGAAACTTGTTTAAGGTAACCAGTCTTTTGGTAAGAACAGCTGGTCCAAGTGCTGAAGACATTGGGAATAACATCAACAGTTAGTTAAAACAAAGAAACAAACAAAACATAAAAAAACAAGGCTAATGGCTGAGTATCTTTCCTTGTATCTTGATGAGTTGACAGGTGTCCCAGATAATGCTCAGTTATTGCTGTTTACTTGATGTGTCAATGTCAAGTTTGAAATGGCTGAAGAATTGGCTCCTACAAATGGTGTGTAAAGAACAGTGACAAGTTGAGAAGCTCTATAATGCAGTACAAACCGAGGTAGAATCTCCTAAACGGTATTACAACCGCTGGTGGTAAAAACTTCCGTGGAACAGAAAAAGGCTTAATTGGACAAATTTACAAAGCTTGTAAAACAATAAGATGTTAATGCCTGTGATTATTTACTGTATTATTCATCAGTATATCCTTTGCAGAAAATATTTGAATCTTTGTGTTGTGGAACCAATAGTGTAAAAAATGAACTTTATTCACTCTTATGGACTTAAGCATCTTCAATTCTATGAATTTTTGTCAGAAATAGAAGCAGGGAGCCTGGGTGGCTCAGTCGACTGAGTGTCTGACTTCAGCACAGGTCATGATCTTGTGGCTCGTGGCTTGTGGTTTGTGGGTTTGAGCTCCCGTGTTGGGCTCTGCACTGCCAGTGCAGAGCCTGCTTGGGATTCTCTCTCCATCTCTCTCTCTCTCTCTGCCCCTCCACTTGCACTAGCTTGCTATCTCTCAATAAATAACTAAACTAAAAAAAAAAAAAAAAACAAGAAAAAGAAATAGAAGCAAAATATCCTGACTTGGTGTCTTAGTAGTGGTAAAATTTAATTGTGATTCTTTGATTTTAGCTCAAGACTGAAATTGAGGTTTTCTTTCTGAACAAGAGCCACCTTCAACCACTATTATTTAAGGCTCAATGAACTTCAGAAAGTTTTTGCTAATTTTTAGATGTGATGTGGTATTAAGGATTCTTATCTTTTAAAGATATCTACTGATATATTTATAGATGAGAGGGCATGATGTTGGGATTTGCTTCAAAATAATCAGGGGCACGAGTGGAAAGCAAGGGGGTACAGATGAAATAATATTGGTCATAAAATGATGAAGGCTGAGCAAACTGTACATTACAGTCAATATACTATTCTCTCTAATTTTGTATATGTTTGAAATTTTCCATAGTAAGAAGTTACAAAAAAATAATGTCTGTTATCACAACTGACAAGGAAGCTACATGATAGATAAGTTGGCCTATAAAGCTGTCTTAAGAATCAAGAGGTAACCAGGGCTGCCTGGGTGGCTCAGTCGGTTAAGCATCTGACTCTTGATTTTGGCTCAGGTCATGACCTCACAGTTCATGATTTGAGCCCCGGGCTCTGCACTGACAGCACAGAGCCTGCTTGGGATTCTCTCTGTGCCCCTCCCTGTTCTCTCTCTCTCTCTCTCTCAAAATAAATAAATAAACTTCAAAAAAGAATCACGAGGTAACCAGAGTATTCATCAAAGTGTTCAAAGGACCGGACAGCAGTCGGTCCTTCAGGCCCTGGATGTCTGGGGAACCACTGCCAGCTTCAGCCCTAGAATTAATGGGCCCCAGGGAGAATCCGAAGGTCAGCAAGAATGAGTCAAGCATATGATTTGGTTGAGCTCTCAGTTGGAAGAAATGTAGAATCCACTCGGTAAGGAATGGAAAAAATGTCTAGAAATCCTCTGCCCATTGGGGAGTGGAGAAGGGAAACCCTCTGGCTCAGCCAAAGACTCAGCTGACTGAGGATAGTATGCACAAAAGATAGATAACCCAGTGGGTAGATATGCAGGGTTTCCAGACTTCCTTGGACAAGCATGGAAAAGTTGAGTGAGTTAACTTTGAAAAACTTTTACAAACGCAGAAAGGAGGGAAAGGTGATGGAGTTCAGTGGTTCAGAAACTTGCCTGAGATCAAAGGAAGTCAAATTGCCTGAAGCAAGGGCTGTTCTTTCATGAGCCACACATTCCTTTAAGAATTTAAATTTTTTTAATGAGAGAAAATAAACAAGTGTGCACAAAATAAATTTTTGCATTTGATTTCAGGGGCTTCCCCAAAGCCTGGGATCCATGAACCCCAGATTAAGAATCCCTCGATGAAAATCTTATAGAAAGTTCACAGTGGAGAGTAAGTGGCAGGGAAGGCAAGAGGGGAATTGTGGAATATGGTGTGTCCACTTCAGGCAAGGAGTAGCAACATCCAGGATGTTTTCCTGCCCTAGGAAGATACACATGAAGCTGGAAAGTACCAGGTATGTGGACATCATCTGCCTAGTAGAGATGCGTAGGGGAAATCACTGGAAGGTTGGAAATAGCTGCTTGGGGGCGCCTGGGTGGTTCAATCGGTTAAGTGTTTGACTCTTGATCTCCACTAAGGTCACGATCTCACATTTAGTGAGTTCAAGCCCCGCGTGGGGCTCTGCACTGCCAGTGTGGAACCTGCTTGGAGTTCTGTCTCTCCCTTTCTCTTTGCCTCTCCCCTGCTTTCACTCTCTCTCTCAAAATAAATAAAATAAACTTAAAAAAGAAAGAAAAAGAAAATAGCTGCTTGGCTTGAGAAGACCAAATATTTGAAACTCTATCATATTTAAAATATAGGCCAACCAGTTCACGGTTGTAATCTCCAGTCCATCCTCTATAATCACCGTTAATGATGTGTCAAACTTCAAATCCATTCAAATAACCTTTTATAAACCATGTGTCAGGAAGTGTGGAAGAGGAAAAATATTATTGAAACATGGACTGTAACACAGGAGAACTCATTTCTAAATGGAGAATGTAAATGGCCCTTGAAAAAACCTGGCCCTGGATTCTTTGACCTTCAACTTGAACCTCTCTCTTCAGGACATTTTCAGGTACACAAAACCATAGCCATGCCTTTGGAATCAATCCTCACTTGATATTCCTTCACGGTCAAGATTTCAAACTCTGAAATTCTCTTAGACTACAAGTCCTTATTCTTCTGTCATTATCACACCGATTAATTTTTTCCCCTTTATTCTCAGCGTGAACCCCAGACCCGTTGGATATTCATATCCATATAGTCAGCTCTCTTGGTTTTCACTTGCCGCTTTCCTAGCCTCAATGCCACAGGCATGTAAAGCGACCAAGGACCACTAGGTGGCAGCAGAGTCTTAACTAAACTCTCCCCCAGCTTGGGCCCCAAGATAATTGTTATTAATCACTGGAGCCTCAAGTTTGAAGGGGCAAGGAAGAAATGGAATTAAACAAATGGTAGAGAACACAGAGAGATACGTTGGCTGGGGACAAGAAGATCTTGAGCCTCCACATAAAGGTAAACCAGAGAAGTGGCTGAACCTAAGCAACGGGGGAGGGGGGTAGCGGGACACTCCCAGGTTCATTGACTGTAACCATTTCGTACCTATTCATGTGGGCAGTCTCCCTCTGCTTTGAAACACTCACTGCCTAACTTCTCTGAAGCACTTTCTATTTCAGGGTTAGTGACTCAATACCAGTAAGCCTCCTGGAATCTTTTGCTCTTAACTGCCTTGCTGATCCCCACTGCTAAGTAGCCAACTCTCTTGCCTCTCTCCTTCTGGGTAGCCAGGTTCTCCTACAGGAAGTTAAAACGATCTACACATTACTCAACTCTGCATCCATAATTTGTAACCTCAGTGGTGACCTCAAGGCTGTTCACCTTTCTTTTTGTCCTTAGTTAACTCCTTGGGGCATCGCTCATAGACACAATTCTAATCCTGCTCCACTCCCTGAAGTCCCTTTCCACATTTCAGCTCCCCAGTCTCACATCCTCCTTTATCTAAGGACTGGGACCATCCATCCAGTCCTTCCCTGCAACCCCTGTCCACTGCAGACTGAGCACAGGACCTACAGAGTCCTCCGTGGGACCTTCCTAGAGTTTGTGGGGGAAGACGTCAGGAATGCCACCCTCTTCAATACAAAGTAATAAAGCAATACCCTGCATCTCATCTCAGAACCAATTTGCTTCTCTGAAAGATACTTTATGCTCTGCATCAGCTCGGGCTGCTATAATAAAACACTGCAGCCTGGGAGGCTTCAACAATTAACATTTATTTCTCACAATTCTGGAGCCTGGGAGGTTCAAGATGGAGGCACCAGCCAATTCAGTTGCTGGTGAGCACCTGCCACCTTCTCATTACATCTTTTCAAGGTCTTTCCTTGGCAGGCATGTATACAGAAAGAGAAAGAGAAAGAGATCTCTCTCTCTTCTTGTTAGGCCCCTTATCCCATCAGGAGGCCCTCACCCTGTCAACTAACCTAAACCCCACCTCCAAATGCCATCATGTTGGGGGTTAGGGTCTCAGCATATGAATTTTGGGGGTGCACAAGTGTTTAGTCCAGTCCAGTTACAAATGTTGGTGACTGGAGTGCTTCCTGACTTACAGGAAGAAGCCCTGGGCGGCAGCTTTTATAAACCTCATCTGCAAAGACAGTGATTTCAAACTATTCCCTAAGAAGTAACAAACTTACGTAAAATATATTCTATTCTGGCAGATTTCCACTGAGCTTGTCCTATCCAATGATTTCTGATTCATTTGTTCACTCATTCAGTTAATAAATACTTACTGACTTGAGCCGAGACTCCTAACCACGACATGCTGCCATATACACAAATGTGCTGATGCAGCACTTTTGTGGCAGATAAAGAATATTTTAAAAGAAGAATCATTCATCCAGAATTTGTCAGACTCTCCCTCCAGCACTGTGGAAAGAGAGTCCGCTCTCTGGCCAGCAGGCATATGCCAGTGTGCTCAGCTGTGAGTTCAGACAAAGAATAAGTGCCTCGGGCTTAACTTTTTTTATTATAATCACTGCTGATATTCAAGTAGTGCTCAAAGGCTTTTTATCTAATGGAAAGATAATGTGTGGCCAGCAGATACACGCATGTTCTAGTCTGCTTGATGGGCACATCTCTGAGAACAGTGATGTAAATGAGAATTCTATCATCTTCATCAGTTTTTTATGAAGTAGATTATTATGGATCATCAACCCCCCCCCCCACCCAGATCACTCCTGAGTGAACAAACAAGAAAGAATTTTGAAATCTACAATGCTGTAGATGTGACCTTGGCCTCAGAATGAGCTCACTAATTTGCGGGCTGGAATCCTCTAAAGTTCAGCCTGATCCTCCTTCTCTTAAAGCTACCACTATCAACCTAAAGGCACGTCCATTTTAATCTGTATTCATTGAATTAATGAATTAGTATATTAATTAATGCCATGAGCTTTAATATTAACAAATTAATTTATTGGATAATAAATTTGTTAACAAATTAAATTATTCAAGATGCATTTAATTCATTTAAACTGTATCAATTGATTGGCGGTATTTACCACACACAATTGGGTATAACATAGGGATATAACAGCTACATCAAATATTCAGAAGATTTTCGAATAGGGTAAAACCTGTCCTGTGTGGTCAAAGCATGTACAGAATGAAGATCAACAGGTAGAAGATGTGGGAAAGCCCGTTTTAGCTTAGCATCACAAAGACCCCTCTAAACAACAAGATTTCTCTAACTATTCATTGGGAAAAGTGAATTGTTGGTCACCTGAGGGGGTTGGGGATTTGCCAGCCTGTGGTGTTGAAGATCTGGAAGACCTCCAGTGCCTCTAAGATCCCACCAGCTCTGAGAGTCTGTGATCTCCTAAATCAGCCCGGTCATTTCTGCTGCAACCCCGAGTGCGCAACTGCACGGAAACCGAGGCCCCTTTTGCTGCCAGCTCTCACTCAGCTCCTACAAGGAAGCAGGATGTGGCTCTAGGGACACACACCTGCATCTTTATCCGAGCTTGTAGCGATGAGAGTGCTGCCTCTCATCTCGTAGATTCGTAATGCACGATGTTGCAAGGCTGATCATTATGGGGAAGCAAGTGTTTAAAATCCTGGTCCGGATTCTTGGCTTCTAGCTTACAGGTGGAGCTGAATTGAGTTATAAGCCATTAGAACACAATTACAGCAGGATTTTCCACTTTAGAATATTACCTGTTTGGCTTAGAAATAAATCAAGCAATGCTGAAAGATAGAAGCTGCAGTCTTAAAGTGCTGGAATCAAAGAAGAAACGAGTAGAGAGATTTATTTTCCCGAAATCGTTTTTTCCCCCTTCTGAAAGCCCAAGCAAAAATTAAGGAAATTTATTCAGGAGTTCTAGGGCCTTAGAACTAAATTCATATTATTGCCAGGAAGTGGAGAGTGTGGGGGTCCAGGAAGAGCCTTTTCTGGAGCGACTAATCTGAGGCAGGCAGCAGAGAGGGAACTTCACTTTGGTGGATATGGAGATAATACTTTAGCAAGAGTTGTCGGTTCCAATTCACCACTTTACGAACCTATTTCTATTTTGAGACTTTTAAGAAAATACTTGGTGGGGCGCCTGGGTGGCTCAGTCAGTTGAGCGTCCGACTTCGGCTCGGGTCATGATCTCCTGGTCCGTGAGTTCAAGCCCCATGTTGGGCTCTGTGCTGACAGCTCAGAGCCTGGAGCCTGTTTCGGATTCTGTGTCTCCCACTCTCTCTCTGACCTTCCCCCATTCATGCTCTGTCTGTCTCTGTCTCAAAATAAATAAACGTTAAAAAAAAAATTAAAAAAAAAAAAGAAAATACTTGGTATTTGATTTATACTGGAGTATGTATGGGTCACGTATATGTTGCTTTATTACAGTAACTAACAGCAGGAAAAGAGGTTGTCACTAGAAAGCATGGGTATTTTGGATCTTCAGAAGCCTACCCGCTCTGAGACTCCACAGCCCTTGCCTTGGTGGGAGAAAGAGTGACAATCCTAGGGCTTATGCCGACAAAGGCCAAAGCCCTAAATCTAAAGACAGAGTGAGGAAGATGTATATGCAGAGTCATGGTGCTGGGGAAGTCAGCCAACAGCTTAACAAAAGATAAGATTGTATTTGGATACGGGTCGTGCAAAGTGCAGAAACCAACAGAGCTCTAAAAAAAAAAAAAAAGCCAGTGTTCTTTTTCTCTTTCTTTCTTTCTTTCTTTCTTCTTTCTTTCTTTCTTTCTTTCCTTCTTTCTTTCTTCTTTCTTTTTTTACTGAACCAAAGAGTAGTCCCTATGTATTTATTAAATGCTGAATTCTAGGAGAAATGTCTAAAAATAATCCATCAATATTAATTATTTTAAACATAACTAGCGTAAACCCTGCTTATTGCTTTATAAAGGAAGGCCATTCTTTCTGTAACCACAAGGAGTGGTCTGGGACCCTGACAAAACTCTTGTACTTCTGTATACAGTTGACCCCTAGACAGTTGTGCAGGGGTTAGGGGCATCGACCCCCCACCCTCTGCCCCGAGCAGCTGAAAATCCACATACAGCTTTTGACTTTTCAAAAATTTAACTACCGTTGATGGGAAGCCTTACTGATAACATAATCAGTCAATTAACACATATTTCACGTTATGTGTATTATATAGCGTATTCTAACAAAGCAAGCCAGAGGAAAGAAAATGTTCTTAGGAAAACCATAAGGAAGAGAAAATACATTTACAAGGCCGTACTGTAAAAAACCCATGTGTAAGTGGACCCACACTGTCCAAACCTGGCTTGGTCGGGAGTCAATTGTATTATAAAAAATGTGAATTACTTTCCCAACACACTGGAGAAACAAATACTCTATTTTTCTGTCCCTCTGAGCTTCAGCTTTTCCATTGTGATACATCATTAGTCTGACAACTACTCAGACCAGTTTTCTAACTCACTCTGATTCAATTCCACTTTCTTCCAGTTAGCAAATTCTCCATTTTTACAAACTGACATCCTAAAGGGAACAGATCCTTTTCTTTGGTTTTCATTTAATTTCTTGTATACTCAAAACAAGGGGCACCTGGGTGGCTCAGTTGGTTGGGCGTCTTGATTTCAGCTCAGGTCTTGATCTCAGACTTTGTGGGTTTGAGCCCCGCATCAGGCTCCGTGCTGATAGCTCAGAGAGCTGCTTGAGATTCTGTGTCTCCCTCTCTCTCTCTGCACACCCCCCCACTTGTGCTCTGTCTCTCTCTCTCTCTCTTTCTCAAAGATAAGTAAACATTTAAAAAAAATTAAAAAGAAAAAAGAATTTATTTTAAAATCATTTATTTTAAATTCTGTTGGGATTCTAGCCTGTTTTTCTTGTTTTCTTGACTAAGTAATGATTTCCTTTTTTTTTCTTTTGAAATGATTTAAATAATAACTGCAGAAATAGTAGGAAGAGCTTTTCTTTCTGAGTGATTTGCTGACATGATGCTCCATCACCCTTGAATACTTTAGTGTGCAATTCTTACATACAAGGGCTTCCCGTATAATTACATTGCAACCCTCAACACGAGAACATTAACTGTAATTCATTGATGGCATTTGATTTTAGACCCCATCCAAGGTTTAGCAGTTGTCCCAATAACGTCTTTATAGCAAAAGAATCCAGTTCAGAATCACACATCACATTTGTTTCTTGTGTATTTTTGTGTTTCTTGATCTCAATCAGTTCCCCCAATTTTTTTCTGACTTTCAGGACTTTGACTATTTTGAAGATTACAGACCACTAATTTCGTCAAATGTGTCTTATGATGGGATTGTTTGATGTTTTTCAAGTTTGTATTTAAATTATACTTTGGCAGGAATATCACAGATGTGATGCTGAGTTCCTCTCATTGCATCCTATTGGTATGCAATTTCGATTTGTCATATTACTGGTAATATTAAATTGAGCCCTTGATTAAGGTGGGCTAATAGGCAGAAACTTAGGATGGCTCTATGACTTTGGCCGGTGGTGTTACTCTTATGATCATGATATGGCAAAAGGGAGATTATCTAGTGGACACAATCATATCGGTACTTTAAAAGTAGAGTTTTCGCTGGCTGTTAACAGAGGCAGAGGTCAGAGAGATTTGAAGTGCCACAGGGATTCAACTCTAGGAAGGTCTACCTCAAGGAGATGAAGAAGACCCAAGGCAAAGACCCAAGATCAGCCTGTAGGTTCAGGGGGCTTTTCCTGGACCCTAGCTGACAGCCAACAAGGAAATAGGGACCTCGGTCTTACAGCTGCCAGAAACAGAGTCCTGCCCCTCCCCCTGCTCGTGCTCTGTCTGTCTGTCTCTCTCTCAAAAATAAGTAAACATTAAAAAATTAACAAAGAAAAAAAGTAAATGGAGTCCTGTCAACCTGAACCAGCTTAGAGGGTAGATTCCTCCCCAGAGGACTCCAGGTAAGAGGCTAGCCTGGCTGACAGCTTGATTTCAATCTTGGTGGACTCAGAGCAGAGAACCCCATTGAAGCCACCCACACTACTGACTTACAGAACTGTGAGATCACAAGTGGGTGTGTTTCGAGCTTTCAAGTATATGTTAATATACTTCTTATGAGGCCCTTCTTATGAGGGCCTATTCATAAAGCTTCTACCTTCATGATTTAATTACCTCCCAAAGGTCCCACCTCCTAATACCATCACATTGGGGGGTTAGAATTTCAACATATGAATTTGGGGAGACACATTCAGTACATAATAGCAATTAATAAGCATTTTGTAAAGAGGTACTTTAAGACTAGACAAATATCTTATCCCTTATCAAATGTTTACCCACTTATTAGTTTAAGTATCAATTGATGTTTCTTGGATGGGTTAATTATTAATATGGTGGCTAAAATCATGGTCCTCTGATTCCATTATTTCACCTGCATATTAGTTGACAGTATACGGTGAGGGAGAGTCTTCTGTCCTTATTTATTCATTTCAGAGTGGTTCCATGAATTCCTCTTTTATTCAATGGGTCATAATCCATTAGTGTCATTATTAATTTTATGCTCTAATTGAGCTGGTCTCTGTGCCTTTAGGCAGAAGCCCATCATTCACTGAGCACTCCCTCACTTCCCAGTGGAAAAATCTGTTCCCTGATTCAATCCTGGAGTCATCTAGCTTTCCAAGTAACCTAGTTTCTTTTAATGGAGAATAGTACATACATATCTATAGCTATATGGATCTTTACATCTCTACTTCTATGCCACCCCATCCATATGGAAACTCATGAGTTCACACCAACCCTAATCCAATTCCACAGAGTTCATTCTAGTTTTGTGTCTTTCTGTAGTTGTAACTGCTTAAAACAAGAAATCTGAGTCCATGGCTGACTACATAATTTGCAGAACTAAATGGAGAATGAAAATGCAAAGCCCTTATCCCCTGGGAGGAAAAAAATGCTATTAAAGGTACTAAAATATAAAGCTTTTAATTTTTGCTCATAGTCGCTCTCCACCATAGTGTGTTTTAATTTGCTATTTAATGTCATTTTAAGTAAAGAAAATTTTAAGTTGAAAATTATTAGCATGAATTTTACTATTTATCTTTATATTCTGCAATATCAGTTTCAAATGCAAATAGGAGAGCATTTAACTCATATGCAAAATCATCAACGTTACAGCCATATTTTGGAGCTCATACACATGTATATATGTCATTCTTACCACAATAGTAGAAAGATTGCATAAAACGAACTCAATTGTTTTTATTTCATTTCTGGATATGCATGCATTTTCCCACATTTGGTTCTACATTTGGCTTACAGATGATTGAGGATGTACTGAAAAGAAAAGGAACGATGGTTTGCCCTATATTTCCTTTCTTCTCTGTCATTTTCAGTGCAACGGATTGTCTAATAAGCAGAAGTAACACAAGTAAGGATTCACATGATTAGGTCAGGCCCACCCCAGCGATCTCCCTGGCATAAGGTCAGCTGATTTGGGACCTTAGTTACATCTGTAAAATCCCCTTTACCATACAATATCACATCAATGTTTGGGTACTATCTTATCATATGCATAAGCTCCACACTCCAGGGAAGGAGATTATACAAGAGTGAGGGTCATTGAAGGCTGTCTTAATTCTGCCTTCTACATCTACCGTAAGATAGATAATGGCTAGTGACCCCAAGGAAATTGTTAAGTTCATTTGTGATCACGTTAAGTGTGTTATCTTGGCCCCCGCTGGGCCTGGATCTGAAGAGGAAACTACCCGTAGGCCAGGTGGATAAAGATCCGGAAACTTCTTCAGTCATGTCAGGCAATTTGGGCTCTTCTGCAGAGGCAACAGGTGTCTGTTTTCCTACGGCGCAATTCTTATGTCAGAGAACAGAGACTGGCAAATGCAAAGGCATGGTGCCAGGGGAGCTGCCAACATTTGCAAACACAGCTGAAAATGCTTCGCCTTGGATAAGGTAATACAGGCAGAAAGCGGAGAGAATGGATACGTACAGAAGCAAACAGGCTGTTGGGAAACAATGGGCCTAAATATGATTCGGGTGACGTTCAGATGCTCTTCTAGCTATTTGGGTAACAAACTAATGCTAAAGGGAAGTCCTGTTCAAGAAAGTCCATAAATACATTCTCACAAGTATTGGGCCTTCAACTATGGTCATGGTAACTGACGCTGAGTTGCCAGTGTACTGAGTTGAATAGTGTCCTTCAAAAGTCTGTGTCCACCCAGGGCCTCAGAATGTGGCCTTATCTGACCATGAGGTCTTTGCAGATATAATAAGTTAAGATGAGGTAATACTGGAGTACATTGGGCCATAAATCCAATGACTAGTGTCTTTATAAGAAGGTTAGAGAAGCAGAGGCCGACATTGGAATCCTGTCCCCTTTCGGATAAGCAAAGGAGCCTCAAGCATTGCTAGCAGCTACCAGAAGCCAGAAAAGGTAGGGAAGGATTCTCCCCTAGAGCTGTCAAAAGGAGTATGGCCTTGATTTTGGACTTACAGGACTGTGAGAGAATAAGTTTATGCTGTTTTAAGGCACCAACTTTGTGGTAATTTGTTACAGCCACCCTGGGAAAATTAGAACAAGCACTAAGGAAGAAATCAAAACTGGAAAAATCAGAATATTTCTGTTCATAGGAAGATAGCGAGGGTTATGAATTCCACTTATCGATCAACATGAGACAGCCACTATCTTTCCTTAATTTCCAGGATTCGTCCAAGGTTGAGGCAGTGGAATACAGTTTTTCCAATTATGACAGCTTAAGACCCCTGGAAGGCTGACAAATAGGCTGTGATTGGCCCTGCTGCTTTCCTGAGCTGCTAGCATCACTTGACTCATGGAGAATAGGACCACGGCCATTCTCCTCCACTCACTGCCTCCCTGGCCTGGCCTTCTGAAGGTGTGCACTGGTAGAAAAGATCCTGGGACTATGGCTTATCACCAAGCCCTGTTCAAATCACATTTAGGAAGGAATTGCTAATAAAAGGAATTCACTTGTTTCTGGTATGGAATCAAACAAACAGAACTGAAGGAGGAGAATATGAATTGTTTTTCAATGATTATTTTAGCCCTTACAATGATACCCAAGTGAGGACAGGAGTAAAAAATTGATCATGAGTTAACTGACATTCTCCATGTATCACCCCTGACTCCAAAATGGTCAATTCAATTCCAGTTTAAGAATGTCATATAGTCCCTGAAGTTTATAATTAGTTGTAGGGGTGCCCGGGTGGCTCAGTCGGTTGAGCAACCAACTCTTGATCTTGGCTTTGGTCATGATCTTGCGGTCATGGGATAGAGCCCTGTGTCAGGCTCTGCACTAAGCATGGAGCCTGCTTACGATTCTCTCTCTCTCCCTCTGCCCCTGTCCCCCACTTATGCACCTTACTCTCTCTCTCTCTCAAATAAGAAATATATATAATTAGTTGTTGAGTCACTTGTAGAATCATTTCAGATTATGTGGGTAGGTGCCAGGAAGTGTAAGAATGAAGAGGCTTGGTTCCAGTTTTCTCATGTGTAAAATAACAATAAGCACACCTTGCATCTGCCTACCCACCCACCTACCCATCCATTCGTCCATTTATTCAAAATATAGGATTGAGGAACAGAGAATACAGCAACAAACAGAACAGACCAGAAGTCCTGCTCTCATAGAGCTTACATTCTTTTGGGTAGAAACAGAGCAAGCAAGCCAACAAACTATAAATTATATATATATCATATGGTGGAAAAGAAAACAAAGAAAGGAAAGAGATTACCATAGGAGATGGATTAATTTTAAATAGGGCGGTGAAGGAAGTCCTCACTGAGGCCTGAGAAGATGGTTAGTGAGCAAAGACCAGAAGAAAAGCAGGCAGAGAAACACTCCCATATATGAGGGTGGCACATCCCAGGCAATGAGAATAGCAATGGCAAAGGTCCTGGGGCACAAACACAGTGGTAACCCCAAACTACCTGTCTTCTGTTATATTTTAATGATGGTCAAGTTCTTCTTCTTGGTCCCCACCAATACTCCCCAACTTACCCAAGGGCTGACCTTTTTGAAACAATGAAAGTGGGGGCGCCTGGGTGGCTCAGGTGGTTAAGCGTCCGACTTCAGCTCAGGTCACGATCTCGCGGTCCCTGAGTTCGAGCCCTGCGTCGGGCTCTGGGCTGATGGCTCAGAGCCTGGAGCCTGCTTCCGGTTCTGTGTCTCCCTCTCTCTCTGCCCCTCCCCCATTCATGCTCTGTCTCTCTCTGTCTCAAAAATAAATAAACATTTAAAAATTTTTTTAAAAAAATAAACAATGAAAGTGCCTGTAGGCAGCACTATCAAGTTGAAGGGTTAAGCCCTTCCCTGAAATTTCTGGGAAAACATTTACCCTACTGACAACAAATGAGGAGCAACAAGCTGAGTAGAATTTAAAAGTAAAATGTAATCAAATTCCACTGTGTAGTACATTCAGAATATTTGTTTTCTAAAGTTGAAAGGCCAATTGAATGAAAATAATTTCAAGTAACAGTGTAGGTGTATGAAATATTTAATTGAGTTGGATCCTTATTTGTTATTTTTTAAAAGGCTTAATACTTCTCTGATTGTAAAAATGAATTTCCCATTGTAAAAAACTTGAAAATTATGTGAAATAACAAGAACAAAATTCGCTTGTGACTACATAGGAAAAAAAAAACTATTTACATTTCTATCTTTCTAGATAGATTTCCCTTTTATTTTAAACTTTGTTGATTTGATAGTGAAAATAGCTTGTTTTAATTTGCATTTTTGGGTACTAGTGTGAACAACTTTTCACATGGTTTACTGGCCAGGTTTCATGTATCAACTTTGCTTTCTCTTAAATTTTTCTTACCGATCTGAAAAAGCTTTTTAATCATAAGAAAACCATGAATCCATTTTCTGTCACATTCATGGTAAATGGTTTTTTCCAAGATTCTTTACTGCCCATTATTTTTGCATAGTTTTTATGTCCAAATTTTGCATTTTTATAGTCATGCATACTCAATATTAAAGCCAAAAAATATTTATTTCCAACAGTGTTCACTAAAAGAGTCTTTTCAAATTTTACTGAAAATTATGGTACTGCTTTTGCTCTATAATGTACAGTGAAATCCCACAATAATGCAATAGGTAGGGTCCAAAAATTTAATTACATAAAATGCAATTACTGTAGGTTTAATGATTGACTAAAGCAGGCCTGGGCAGTTGGGCATTATGGCATCTGGCTGAGCAATTCCAATCCCTCCAGGTCCCAGCCGTAGTTTGACATCTGCTGGTGGGCATTTGCTAGATCTCACTTACATACTGAGGGGTCAAATCAAGTCCCAAGACTTCTTGGGACCTGCAGGACAGCAGCAGTGACTCCTGGATCTCCAGGTTAGCTAGTACCCTGTTTTCCAGACCAATCCAGGACAATGGGTGGAAGAGACGTACTAGGGACACGAGGGCCCACAACTTTCCATGATAAGCTCCCTTCTTTTCCACATCCTGCCTTGGATCCCTTCCTCCCCAGCTACTCCCCTTCTCTCTCTCCATAAGATAAAGCAAGTTTCCTACACACTCATGGAGTGGAAAGCATTCACTTAACACACCCCTGTAATGTATACCTTAGACTCTCTATGACGGTGGATGCAGATTCAGTTGATGCCTAGAGTGGCTTTATTCCCAGCAATTCAAAAACAGTGAACAAATTTTAGGATGGATTCATTGTATCTGTTAGAACTGTGATATTAGGGACCCCAAGGTTGGCAAAGTTCTCGTTCCTTGAGATGCAAATGTATAAAATAAAATCAGCAATAAATAAGAAGTTGTTTTTTGTAGAATATAGCCTTTCTCTCTATTAGCTTATTTATTTACCTCTGGTTTGTTAAATTTAAGTGAAACAAAAATGTCATGTAATTTATTAATAGAAATATTTTTATCTTATAATCTAAGCTTTTTAATCAAGGAAATCATAATCACATGAGGGAAAAAAATTATAACATTTTGAAAGCACACACACACAAAAAAAACACTCCCATAGATTATTTATGGATGTGTAGATAAATAGTAAAAATATAAAAATATGGATGGGAAGTGTATCAGTCAGGGTCCAGCTGGGAGAACAGAATGCACTCTAAGATTGTTGAACATTAGATATTTAATTCAAAGACTTGGTTACCCAGGTGATGGAAGAGCTGGGATGTAAGAAGGGAGAAGAGCCAGTGAGGTGACTCAGGGGTTAACAGCAGCAGGGAAGAACTATGGTCCTAGATGGAGCACCTAGCAGGAAGTGATACTTCTAATCCCAGAAGCCATGTTCCCTGATGAGAGAGAGAAATTCAAGTGGAGGCTGTCTGGCAAGAGCTGGGACCACACAGGAAATGTAACTGCTTTTGGAGATGCCGCTCAAGGCTGAGAGAGAGGGAGAAACACCTGGCTTCTCTCTTCCTCCTGCCCTCCAATCGCCTGACTGTACCTCCCATTGACCAAACCCAGCGGAAGTGGCTGGGAATCCTGGGAAATGTAGTCCGTGGACTTCTCTTCTCCCTCCCATTGAGAATAGAGGAGGGTAATGGCTGGGAGCAAGCAGGCAAGTGAGTGGCAGAAAAGGGGGCAGGCGCCTCACCAACCTGTGGATGGGCAAGACCTTCTTCCTGGAAAGGGAGTCCAGAGAATGGGGAGGGGAGGGTACAGAGTAGTCCTCAACTGTATTGGTAACCACTTATTTCACTGATAATTTTTTTTAAAGTTTGAAGCCAATATGGCAAAAAGTCAGCATCTGTTAAATGTATAAAGTAGGTGGCCAGATGCTCATTATATTAGTCTCTTGCATTTCTGCATAATTGGAATACTTCAAAGAAGAAATTATTGTAGAAAAAAAGGAAATGTTCTAGGTTAATGGAATAGGGAACATTCTCCTTGTTTAGACTCACCTCCCTTTCCAACCCCACTCCTGATGATTCGCCATGGCTCTTCTTCAAAGGAGGGTGGCAAGTGGGTGGGTCTTACAGGCTCTGCTAATCACCAGGGTTGACTCTTGGGCATGAGGTCATGTTAAAGGCAGAGTAGAAGGATGAGGAAGGAAAAGAAGAAGGAAAGGCAAAGAGGGAAGTTTCCAGAAGCTTGGGAGGGAGAGGATGACCAATCACGGTGAGCTCTCCCAGTCTTTTTGTCTTTGACACTTGGTTCAGCAACTCACAACACGGATGCCCTTGAGCAAGTCCCTTGGCCTCTCCATCCTTGCATTTGCTTTTCTGTAAAAGTGTGGTGATTGCAAGATTCAATGAGAACAGATACAAAAAGCACTTTGAGTAGTGCTGGTGCATAGCAATCTCTCCATCCATTTTGGTTATTATTATCATTCTTTATTCTTTTTGTCTTTGGATCCTCAGTGTTAGCAGAGTTCCCCTGTGATGATCGTCAGATCAAATGAGTGGGGGTAGCAAAAGAGGACACCCTGTAATTTGCTTATCTAATTCAGGTCTCCCTGTGATAATCTGCTCCTGGTTGAGCATACCAATCTCGATACAACACCGCCTAGATCCTGGCCTATGAGGCCAGTGTCAGTATGATTTCAGACAAGTTTGGCAAAAGCCAGACTCTGGCAGAAAGAGTTACACTTCAATAAAGTGAAGAGAGAGAATCTGCGGGGTCATCTTATCAGGAGATTCAGCTTTCTTATTCTGATTCTGGATTCTGGAAGGGGTAATCCTCCAAATGAGACAACCTGCAGAGAAAACGAGGCCAAAGGAGAGTATGTGAGCATTAACTAGCTGAGAAGGCATTCTCCTGTGGTGTGCCCTATGGTTTTGTGCTCCCTCAGACCCCTCCCCACAAGATGCTGTAAGGACACGAGAAGGGGCCCTGCCTTGACCTTCCATCCAACTGCCCCAAATGGTGTGCTAGGAAGGAGGGCAGGAAGCAGGGATCGGGGCACCAGAGTAAACCCTAATGGGTAGCTAATAATAAGCTTGGTGCCCAGCATGGAGCTGAGTGCCCTCCCAGTATCACCCCCACTTATTCTCACAACCGTGTGAGTAGAGAACAAGAGAACGGTTTGGGGGATGCTGTGAGCATTCGGTGAGTTAATAATACATGCAAAGAGCTTAGGATGCCTACCCCTTTCTGAGCGAACACTCAGTAGATGTTAGCTGCACTTAGTACAATCATCCCAAATTTGTGGATAAAGAAACCAACTTGGGAAGCAGGAAATCTACCCAAGGTGACACGGCTAAGAAATAAATGGTGGAGCTGGGATGTGGACTCTCACTCGTGAGCCCACCCCTCTATTGCCTCCATCGGAAATGGTGCTGGTAGGAGGAGAGGTAGTTTCATCCTGGGGCAGGTCACATTTGACATTTGACATTCCTTGTCATTCTAAGTAGCTGCTGCTTTGCTGCCCTCTAACAAAAACGAGCAGTTGTAAGATGGGGAAAGGCAGCTCTATGATACCCGGGGTGGGCAGGGTGGATATGGAACATCATGCCATGCAAACTGATGCTTGAGACACTGAAATGCTCTTGAAAAACTGAGTTGTTGTTTTGGCTTTAAAAACCATAGAAGAGATTCAGATTGTCATTAAACTGGGCACCTGGCAGTATCAGATGTCACAAGCCATCTTCCCAAGGACAAATATCTTTGATATCTTTAATGAGATCTAATAATCAGAAAGCATTGGTGAAAGATTAATAGATCATTTAGAAGGATCACCTAGCAAGAGTAAAAAATTCATCTTGGATGCTTATAAGAGATTTAAGGTGAAGTTACTCCCACTTCCTTTAATAAGCATTCAATGAAGAATGAAACCTATGGTTGACAAAGTAAATTGGAGGAAGGCATTGTTTAACCTCTCTATTCTATGGAAACTTGCTTTCCAGGAAACTCATTTACCCCAACACATGGCTTCAAATACCACCATGTGACAGTGATGTGCTTGGAGTGACAGTACTGGATCTGTTTCTCCTATACGAGGTAAGGATGACACCCAACCTGCCATCACCAGGGAAGGTGGCCTGCATTTTGAGCTGCACAGAGGGAGCCCCCCACGTAAAAAAAGACTCCCAAGCAGAGGTCAAACCCTTCCCACTGCTGGACTGCCTAAACCAGACCCTGAGACCTGTCTCGCCCCTCCCCAAAGACTGAGTACACAGCATTGAACTTGCCCCAAATGTTTGAGAAGGAAAAGGGCAGGACTCTTACCCTTCCCTAAACAGTTTACCTGGCCAGTCACTGGTTTACATTTCAGTCCAGGTTTGTTCAAGAGCCTTTGAATCTGGAAGTGGTTGAAGTTGGAAATGCCAATGGCTTTCACCAGCCCCTGGTCCACCAGCTCCTCCATGGCCTATCACAGAAAGGAACACCTTTGGATCAGTCCTAGAGAGACTGCAGGGGCCCTGGCTTGTCTTCGTCTTCTCCGGGGCAGGAGAAGCTGGTAAAGGAGCCATCATGGCAACGTTAGCTGAAGTATGAAAAGGAAATTTCAGTCCAGTTGTCCAGCTCATGTGTGCCATAAAGCTCATTGGTTTCAGCCCTACTGCCCTTTACCAGCCCCAGTGAAACAAGGAGGAAAAGGTAAAGCTTGGATATACTTGCTCCCCTCCTCTTGCCTACATCTGGGTGACACGAGTTGGCCCTGGAAGAGGCTGCAGCATGTGGGGAAGCACCTCTTGTCTGCATCCGGAGTCACCCTCTCCCACACTGACATCGGTTTGGCTGGCAGTAATATCAGGGCCACTGGAGAGGGTCATGCAGGTTGTGCCCTGGCAGGGGCACCGGGCCAAGTGATTGAATGGGGCCCCAATCTGGCCACTAGCCACTTACCAAGACATGTTCCCAGGTACAGAAACTACATTGAACTTGAGGAAAGGTATCTTCCCATGATTTTTAGCCTGTGAAGGATACTTTTCCGAAATTGCCCAAAGATACCCTATATGTTAACAGCAGTCCAGATTCAACATGTATTTATTATGCATTTATTACGCATCCAGAACCTGTCCAGGAGTTGTCAGGATATAAAAGTATACCCTGTACCTCTTTCTGCCAAGACTCTCACAGTCCAATTAAAGTGCTAGGTTTCCCCTCTGGGGATCCATCAGTCTTCCAGATGCTGAGGCTGCCTCCAGTCGCTTGACAGCATAGCACTGGGAATCAGGGAGGTCAGAGAAGGAAGGGCCGTAGAGTCAGGGTGGACCGGGTGGAGTTTAAACTGGGACTTGAAAAATGACTTGGAGGAAAGAGAGAAAGAACAAGAGCAGGGGTGGAGGGAAGAAAGCAGGAGCTTTGTGGCAGGGACAAACTTGAGGTGCTCAAGGGACACTTCATGCGGTGGTTCTTAAATCTGACAGCCATTTGGAATCCCCTGAGGACTTTACAATATACCGATCTTAGGATCCACTCCCAGAGTTTCTTACCAAATTGGTCTGGGATGTAGCCTCAGCACTGGAATTTCTTCAAACTCCCCCAGTGATTTCAAGGTACAGCCAAGGCTGAGGGCCACTAGGGTAGATGATGTAGGTCTTCAAACTGGGCAAAGGAGTTTAGAATTGATGAGATCACAAGGTCCACGACATGCCTGAGTTGAGCAATGAGATACTATAAAAGTTTCTGTGTGTCATAGATCAGGTGTAAGGGGGTATAGGACCCACGTGGACTCCTTTATACTTTTTTCTCCCATATGGTTCAGGGTGGTCAGTTAGGTTTCTATTGAACTGGTCTTGGATCCACATAAAAATCTATCGCTTACGTGTTCAGTGCTGTTTCATCATGGACCCACCGACTTTGTTCATCAAAATCTTTTCATGCCCCCGAATCTTTTAGTTAGTGGTTATTCTGAAATCCATTCCAAGGGCATGGCACTGTGAAACTGGGGTACTTCTTGCAGAGAACACTGACATAATTGCCACATTGAATATTGTCATAAGAACTAGGGCAAAAAATCTCACAGAACCAACCTTAGAGGTGTGCTGGTCTCCACATTTCACAAAGAATAATTCCTAAGGGTAGAAGACGTCGTATTTTACCTGGGTAATATATATCATAGAGCCCTCTTATCAGATTTAATGCAAAGTCTGAGTCTGCTGAAGTTTTAGGCTTTGTTGTAGGTCTTGCCACAGTTTTCATTCCCGGGAATAAAACATTCATTGAGTTGAGTCCATGCACATAAACCACTATGTTGCTCAATAAATCATCAAACCTGAAACATTTCCCTAATGGAAGGTTGTTTGTGGTAGCAGAAGAAATATGTTGACTTTTTTTTTTTACAGTTAAGTACCAGAATTTGAGTTTCTTTTTATGTTTTGATGGCTATGATTTTGTCACTAGCAAAGAGAAATTAATATCTCATCTCCAAGATTCAGGCTTAATAAATTTATTTCAGTAAATACATCAAACAAGTATTTAAGACTAGGTAGTTGGATAATGACTTGTGTGGTCATTAAGGCAAATAAGAATATGTAAGTCCGAAAAAAAAAAAAAAAAACGGCATGTTTCAACTTGTAGTTTGAACCATCTTTCTAGTATGTGGGCTCGCCCAGCTGATGGCTTGTATAGCAGTGATGTTTTGTCACATTGACTGTGGGTTTGTATTTAATTACATAATCAAAATAGCAGAAGGCATGACAAATTGATGGCTTCATGAGAGTATTTATTTGATTTTACTTCGATGGATAGTGTCTTGCTCGTGAGATATATTTTCAGTAATTTATTATTTAGTATGGTTCTTAATGACATAAATCATTGCTCTTTTACTATTGCGAATTTAGGCTCGTAGCACCTAACTGCAAATGACATATCCTGTCGAGCAAATTCAGTGGTGATACTGAAGATCTTTATCACAGCTGGTAGCTTTGCTTTATATACAACCTAGAGAGCTTTCATAACAGTCTCAAAAACCCACCCATAGAAATCCAGACCATTTCCTCCATCCTTTCTATTCCTAGCCAGCAAATTTAATGACTTACTTGCCAAAGATAATTCCCTTCAAATACATTTACATGATTGCTAACCTTGCCGTTATGAAATGATCACTTTTCTGCTTCATCACGCTTTCCTTATCAAATCAATTTTTCTCTCTAAATGTTCTTACTATTAGCTGCTAAAGTTCAAAGTAGCAAGAAAGCCCGTGCTTCCAGATAAATACTTTTGAACAAACCACCCACAGAAAAGTTACATTTAATTAAGTCATGCCAATTCTAAGCTCCTCAGAAAGGTGAGTCCTAATCCGGTTTTAAGCAGTAAAACACAATATAAACTTATAAGGACGTGTGCCCCCACACCACAAGCCGATAAAATGACGCAGTTAACTCTTGGTGGTGTTGTCACCAGTCATTTGCAGTTTGTTCATTCCCTCTGTTCTCTGTTAACATTTGAGAAAGAAACAATGTTTTCAGGGGGGGAAAAATACCAGAAAAAGACTTTCACTCCTTAATTCGATTTTGAATAAGAATTACATGGAACAGGTGATTACTTGATCTCAGAAACCAAGCGCTTGTGTCCCCTGATGTGCAAACGTGTGTATTCACTGTGTGCCAAACACCATGTGCAGGGCTTCGAACGGTTGGACTCTGGAGACAGATAGACCGGGGTCTGATCCCAGCTTTGCCACACTTTTGCAACGTGGTCTGAAAAAGTCACCCACCTCTCTCAGTCTCAATTTCCTCTTTTATAAATGGGGATGATAATAGTACCTGCCCCATTAAGTTAGATAATTAAACAAGCTCCGTGATTAAAGTTCCTGGCACTCAACAGATGTTGGTTATCTTAATCTTTAAATTACCAGAGCTTAAAAGATATATTTTTATAAAGTTGTTTCTGTTTTTGTTTTTGTTTTAAGAGGCAGAAACTGAGGCTTAGAGGAATCAGGTAACATAACGCCAGGTTACTCAGCTAAGGCATGCAACCCCAGGGCAAACCCTCTCTTCCAGATCCTTCCCCCTGGTTTCAGAACAGCATGTATATCCTCTATATTGAGGTACATTATATTCCTATCTCCTTTGATGATCCAGTCCTTAGCCTTTGAAAATATACATATTGTCAGATGAACCCAAAAGCCAGAGGTGATCAGGAAGAAGTTGAAAAAGCTAGATTAGAGGATAATGATGATGGAATTAAACAGCATCAGGTACATAGGCTCCTTCACACCAGTGTAGACCCTTGTGGATAGCTACAGGCAAGTTTTCACTCCCAGCACACGTAAAACACGATGGAGCCTACCTCCCAGGCATCCAAGAATGTTACTTTACTGTTGAGGACTTTGTTTTTACCATCTGTGGGGAGAAGGATCTTCCCAGGCTGTAACTGCAGCACAAAAAGCTTAGTGCAATGCGCACCTGAACACTCAGCTCTGTTAAATGCGGTTTCAAGATCCTAACCTGCATTCAACATCCACATCTGTGTGCCATTTTTTTTCCTCAGAAATGCTCCAGAGTCCAAAAATCAGAACGTGTAGTTTGTACAAACTCTGAACTTTGCGATTTGAAATGAAACCTCTAAACCAGTCTACTGGGGTAAGTAAGTTTTTATATTTTAGGAACTGCTGGATTGATTTAAAATCTGTCATTAACGCATCCCCAAAGCCACCATTATCATCAGGGACATTAACTTCATATAACCAGACCCCATATACACTTGGAGGCAACCTTCAGTTTCAAAATCACCAGACAAGGGTTAACTTCCAAAGGAGTGGCTTCCTGGGGGAAGATATTGGCCAACTTGTATTCTAGCAGCCTCAAGAAGCCAGCCGTTAGGGATGGCACACTGTCATCACCCTAGCTGGACATGAGGTGAGACAGCCAGGAACTCGTGTTCCTCTCACCTCTCCGAAGCAGGCTGGAGGGGAGCCCCAGACAATGCATTCTTCTGTTTCTTCAATGAGGGCTGGCTGTCTTCCAGCATGGCCATGCGTGGGCATTTCTCCAAGATGGCACCCAAAGGTGTGCTTTGATTAGCCAGAGGGTTGAACCCTGCAATTGCAGTATGTAAGAGCTCCCCTGGGAGGGGAACCCTTGGCACAGAAGGAGAACAAAGATGATGTGGCAATTGCTTGCTGGGGCTGCCAGAAATCATGATTCTCTTGTACGTAACTGTAAGAAGACCTAGGCGCTTGGTCATCTCAGCAGCTGCATGTGGATTCAGCCTCCTTTCTGGGCCAGTGCCTTTCTGTTTCATTGTCTCCTCCTGAAAACCTGCAGTTCAGGTCATGAAGAGCAAGACCCCATGCTGCAGCCCACCCCAGCCCCCAGCCCTGCACAGCTGCTGTTTTCTAGTACCCCACTCTAGTTCCCTGCTCGGGAACTGGAGATTGGGACAGAGAGTAGCTTTAACCTGTAATCCTTGTGGCCAGTGAATAAGATAGGTCCTGACAGTCCTGTTTCAGATCCCTAAGGGTATTCTGACCGGCTTCCTTCACTAAGGGTCTCCCAAAGAAGGTGGACCATAGCTTCGAGGAACCAAGAGTGAGACATCAGTACTGGGTAAAGGAAGTGCCGTATCATACTCATTCTTCCTGCTTTTTGACTTACGCCCTGATCTAACAGGGGACAGGCCATTTATAGCAGAGTTGGTACAGATACATGATCCAGGGATGTAAGATCACCAGGGGGTCAGCAAGTCAATGGCATTTCTTTTTTTTTTTTTTTTTAAGTTTTTATTTAAATTCCAGCTAGTTAACATGCAGCGTAATACTAGTTTCGGGTGTACAATATAGTGACCCAACACTTCCATACATCACTCAGTGCTCATCACAAGTGCACTCCTTCATCCCCATTATCAATTACCCATGCCCACACAAAACCCTTCTGACAACCATCAGAAAAATCGTTAGAGAGCACAGGAAAGATTATATAAGAAAATAAAATCCATCCATATTTCCACATTTCGAGATGATTATTATCAGTGCTTGGGGGATTATTATTGTCAACGTCTGGGGATACCCAGTTGAGTCGGGAAGTCTCAAAGCAGAGAACTGTGCCCTGTTTCCCAGGGTGAGGTTGGGAAGAAGACACCCGGTCAAGGAAGCTCCCAGGTCCCTAAGCTGTAGAGTCACGGTGATGGCAGGTGTCCATCTGAGTGGGTTCAGTGGCAGCCTCGGGGTGTCCAGGAGTCCCAGCTCAGTGCTTGAGAGAACAGACCAGTTTCTTGTGTTCACGTGAGGGCAAAGCTGCCTGGCAGAAAGCTTCTGGAGAGTCTCTAAATGTCCCCGAGCTGGGAGTGTGAAGGTTGTGAAATGTACCTCTTCAACCTCCACATCATATTCAGGGCAGCCCAATCTGGGGAGGTTACAGAGGGGTTGAGTGCCTAGGGATCTGATGGGGATATGGACATCTCGGGTAACTGCAGGGCTGGTCACACCTAAGGACCAGACATATGAGCCACGTCTCAGGGGAAGCCAACATACAGAGGGCAACCCACACAGGCACCACCCCCCACCTTGACATCTCACATCTCCCCTAAACTCCTAAGCCCAGATGATACCTCCAGACGAAACATCCTAACATAATGGATTTTAATCCTGAAATAAATGGAAGTCAAAGTGGAATGAAGGCAAAAGCAAGTGTGAGCTGAGAGAGTAACAGAACATTTTCAGAAGCGGATACCATCCGCCAGGAGCCATTGTTCCCAGCCATTATTTTTCCTTTATAGTACCAAAAATTAACTTTGTTTAAAAACATTAAGTTCCAGTTCCATGATCAGCTGAGGACTATCTGGCTCAGAATTTACCTCATAGGAAGAATGATCCAGACAAAAATTAACTAATTTAAAACAAACAAAAAAGGCCTTCATTATCAAATGAGGAGAGGGTTGATCCTGAGTCCAGCACATTCTCTTTATGGTTGATTAGTACTATTATTAACAGGCCCTGTGCTACGTACTATTATATAGATTAACACATTTCTTGGGGTGCCTGAGCGGCTCAGTTGGTTAAGTGTCTGACTCTTGATTTTGGCTCAGGTCGTGATCTCACGGTTCCTGGGATAGAGCCCTGTGTCGGGCTCTACGCTGACAGTGTGGAGCCTGCTTGGGATTCTCTCTCTCTCTCTCTCTCTCTCTCTCAAAATAAATAAACTTTTAAAAAAAGATTAACACATTTTCTCATTTACTCTTCAAACAACCTCATAAGGTCGGTGCTATTATTATTGCCCCCCCCCTTCACAAATGAGGAACTGACACATAGAGATGGTAAGCAATTTGTTCAAGGTAAATGGTGGTGCTGAGATTTGATACAGGCTATATCTCTCCAGAGCCATGCACTTGTCTCTTTGTTTATAATTAGACACTGTGCTATACGGCCTATAGGCCTTCCCCAATTCAATTGTCACAGTGCTATAAGGCAGATACAATTATTAGTTTCATTTTCAGAGGAGAAAATTGAGAAAAAAAGGGATAAAGGTCAAGTGATCAAAGGTTACAAACAGGTCTTCTAGGGCCCAGCAATTGCACTACTAGGTATTTATACAAAGGATACAAAAGTGTTGATTTAAAGGAGCACATGCACTACAGTGTTTATAGCAGCACTGTGAACAATGATGGAAAGCCCGAATGTCCATCGACTGATGACTGGATAAAGAAGATATAATATATATACATATGTGTATGTGTGTACACACACACACACACAATGGACTATTACTTAGTGTTCAAAAAGAGTGAAATCTTGCCATTTGTAACAACATGGATGGAACTAGAGTGTGTTATGCTAAGCAAAATAAGGCAGAGAAAGACAAATATCATATGATTTCACTCATCTGTGGAATTTAAAAACCAAAACAGATGAACAGAGGGGAAGGGAAAGAAAAATAAGATAAAAAGAAAGAGGGGGCAAACCATAAAAGATTCTGAAATCCAGAGAACAAACTGAGGGTTGCTGGAGGGCAGGTGAGTGGGGAGTGGGCTAAATGGGTGATGGGCATTAAGGAGGGCACTTGTTGGGATGAGCACTGGGTATTGTACATAAGTTATGAATCACTGGGTTCTACTCTCGAAACCATTACTACACCATTGTTAACCAACCTGAATTTAAATAAATAAATTAAAAAAAATTTTTTAAGAGAACTGCAGGCCAATATCCCTGATGAATATGGATGCAAAAATTCTCAATAAGATACTAGCAAATCGAATTCAACAGCATATAAAAAGAATTATTCACCATGATCAAGTGGGATTCATTCCTAGGCTGCAGGGCTGGTTCAGCATTCGCAAATCAATCAATGTGATACATCACATTAATAAAAGAAAAGATAAGAACCATATGATCCTGTCAATCGATGCAGAAAAAGCATTTGACAAAATTCAGCATCCTCGCTTAATAAAAACCCTCGAGAAAGTCGGGATAGAAGGAACATACTTAAACATCATAAAAGCCATTTATGAAAAGCCCACAGCTAACATCATCCTCAATGGGGAAAAACTGAGAGCTTTCCCCTGAGATCAGGAACACGACAGGGATGTCCACTCTCACCACTGTTGTTTAACATAGTGTTGGAAGTGCTAGCATCAGCAATCAGACAACAAAAGGAAATCAAAGGCATCAAAATTGGCAAAGATGAAGTCAAGCTTTCACGTTTTGCAGATGACATGATATTATACATGGAAAATCCGATAGACTCCACCAGAAGTCTGCTAGAACTGATACATGAACTTAGCAAATTCGCAGGATACAAAATCAATGTACAGAAATCAGTTGCATTCTTATACACTAATAAGGAAGCAACAGAAAGACAAATAAAGAAACTGATCCCATTCGCAATTGCACCAAGAATCATAAAATACCTAGGAATAAACCTAACCAAAGATGTAAAACATCTGTATGCTGAAAACTATAGAAAGCTTATGAAGGACATTGAAGAAGATATAAAGAAATGGAAAAACATTCCATGCTCATGGATTGGAAGAATAAATATTGTTAAAATGTCAATACTACCCAAAGCTATCTACACATTCAATGTAGCATTCTTCTTGAAGCTAGAAGAAGCCATCCTAAAATTTGTATGGAACCACAAAAGACCCAGAATAGCCAAAGCAATTTTGAAGAAGACCAAAGCAGGAGGCATCACAATCCCAGACTTTAGCCTCTACTACAAAGCTGTAATCACCAAGACAGCATGGTATTGGCACAAAAACAGACACACAGACCAATGGAATAGAATAGAGACTCCAGAAGTGGACCCACAAACGTATGGCCAACTAATCTTTGACAAAGCAGGAAAGAATATCCAATGGAAAAAAGACAGTCTCTTTAACAAATGGTGCTGGGAGAACTGGACAGCAACATGCAGAAGGATGAAACTAGACCACTTTCTTACATCATTCACAAAAGTAAACTCAAAATGGATAAAGGACCTGAATGTGAGACAGGAAACCATCAAAACCCTAGAGGAGAAAGCAGGAAAAAACCTCTCTGACCTCAGCCGTAGCAATTTCTTACTTGACACATCCCCAAAAGCAATGGGAATTAAAAGCAAAAATGAACTATCGGGACCTCATGAAGATAAAAAGCTTCTGCACTGCAAAGGAAACAATCAACAAAACTAAAAGGCAACCGACGGAATGGGAAAAGATATTTGCAATTGACATATCAGGCAAAGAGCTAGTATCTAAAATCTATAAAGAACTCATCAAACTCCACACCCAAAAAACAAATATCCATGAAGAAATGGGCAGAAAACATGATTAGACACTTCTCTAAAGAAGACATCCAGAGGGCCAACAGGCACATGAAAAGATGCTCAGCGTCACTCCTCATCAGGGAAATGCAAATCAAAACCACACTCAGGTACCACCTCACGCCAGTCAGAGTGGCTAAAATGAACAAATCAGGAGACTATAGATGCTGGAGAGGATGTGGAGAAACGGGAACCCTCTTGCACTGTTGGTGGGAATGCAAACTGGTGCAGCCACTCTGGAAAACAGTGTGGAGGTTCCTCAAAAAATTAAAAGTAGATCTACCCTATGACCCAGAAATAGCACTGCTAGGAATTTACCCAAGGGATACAGGGGTGCTGATGCCTAGGGGCACTTGTACCCCAATGTTTATAGCAGCACTTTCAACAGTAGCCAGATTAGAGAGAGAGACTAATTGTCCATCAACTGATGAATGGATAAAGAAATTGTGGTTTATATACACAACAGAATACTACTTGGCAATGAGAAAGAATGAAATATGGCCCTTTGTAGCAACGTGGATGGAACTGGAGAGTGTCATGCTAAGTGAAATAAGTCCTACAGAGAAAGACAGATACCACATGTTTTCACTCCTATGTGGATCCTGAGAAACTTAACAGAAGACCATGGGGGAAGGGAAGGAAAAAAAAAATTAGAGAGGGAGGGAGCCAAACCATAAGAGACTCTTAAAAACAAACTGAAGGTTGATGGGGGGTGGGAGGGAGGGAAGGGTGGGTGAGGGGTACTGAGGAGGGCACCTTTTGGGATGAGCACTGGGTGTTGTATGGAAACCAATTTGACAATAAATTTCATATTAAAAAAAAATTTTTTTTTTTTTTTTACCATTTTGGCAGGCAAAACCCAGCACTTTATACATTAAGTTCCTACATATACCAGGATGACTATGAACTCTCTACCCATTAATCCTTTTATCTTCTTGTACCTCAACCACTCTGTTTCAGCGATAGCATTTAGAGTATGCAAAAAGCCCAGTCACACTCCCTTAGAATACTTTTAGACATATTCTCTCATGTTCATTCTTGTGGCTACATTTTAACACCATTTTTGTCAAGTTTCAAAAGAATGTACTGAGATTTTAGATGCACCTGTGTTATAATTTTAGTAGATTTGGCATTTTTAACATCTAGCCTTCCTAACAAGAAACAGAATATGCCTTTTTATTTACTGAAGTATTGTTTTATGTCCTCACGTAACAGTTTCCCTCATATAGTTGTGACACAGGGTGTGTTAAGCTTACCACTAGGTACTTTTCATCTTTTGTTGCGGTGGTGAAAGAGGATCCTGTCTTGTTCCCATTTCCAGTGACTATTCCTGGTATATGGACAAGCCTTTGACTCTTGCTTCCATGTTTTATTCCAGTCATTTTATTATAGAGATTTGTTGTTGTTGGGGTTGCTCTTTTGGTAGGAGGATGATGAAGGAACAGCGAGAGAGAGAAGACAGAATCTTAGAACTTTTCAACAAAATTCTTTCAACTGTCCTCAACAGTCCTTGGGATCACCCTTGATTTCTTCTTAACGTTTGAGCTTATTGTCGAGGAAATACTTCCTACTGTCGCCAAGATGAACATGCCCCACGTGGTTCGGAGAGAGCCCTCGTCGGCCTCTTGTCCAACTGCCAGTCATCCCATCCGTAGCCGGGCATCTTTTTGTGACCATCACCCGTCACCCACTTTTCTCCAAATGAGTTCATTTGAAATGGGTCGTGGAAGCCCACTCGCCACCCTTGCACCCTGTCACAAAGCGGGGCAAGATCTTCTGCAGGTTCCCCACACCAGCTGACATTTCACTACTTGAAGGCAGGTAGCATCACCATCATCAGGAAACTTGGGGGTTGCCTTTTGTAGACATTCTCCCATACACTTCATAAAAACCGTAGCATCGTGCACCCAAGCTCCCAGTAGCGAAGAGGTAGAAACAACTTCAGTGCTCATCAAGGGATGAATGAATAGACAAAAGGTGGTGTATGCGTGCAATGGAATATTATTCAGCCTTGAAAAGGAAGAACATTTTGATGTATGGTACAAGAGACATTGAAAACGTTGTACTAAGTGAAATAAGCCAGTCACAAAAGGAAAATTATGTACAGTTCCGTTTGTGTGGAATATCCAGAAGTAAATCCCCAGAGACAGAGCAGGTTAGCAGGGTCTGAGGAAAAGGCAAAATGACGGTTTGGGGACTTCCTGTTGGGGTAGTGAAAGTGTCTGCAACTAGCTGGAGGTGATGGTTGCATAACATGGTGAATGGACCAAATGCCATTAAACTGTATATTTTAAAATGGTCAAGTTTATGTGAGTTTCATCTCAACGAAAACGTGTTTACTATAGATCGGAGCGATCTCAGTATTAAGCCCAGACATGCTGAGGCAGAACTGTCTAATCTGATTATTCTGCCGATTTCAATGCACCTCGCTCCAGAAGGCATGCATTGATTATTCTATTTTCGCTGAGAAAGTTGTGGATTGATGACTCACAATGGTTTTTGGCCAGCAATCTGAGTCTCCAAACTGATAATATATCAAACTTGTAATTCAGGGAAAGTGAGTCATCTAGAGTGTAAGAGAAAAGAACATTTGGGGGAAAGACGACCAGAACAGGAGAAGGCTTTGAAGCTTCACTTCTGCTGCCCAGAAAACCATGTTCTCATGAGAGAGGGTCCTCAGGAATGAGGTCCCTGAAGTAGAGGGCGAAAGAATATACATCGGATTCCTGAGCTTTTATCTTTGTTTCCTTCAAAAATAGACATTTCTCAGGGTGCCTGGGTGGCTCAGACAGTTGAGCATCCGACTCTTTGATTTTGGCTCAGGTCATGATCTTAGGGTGATGAGATCAAGCCACAAGTCAAATTCTGCACTAAGCTTGGACCCTGCTTGAGATTCTCTCTCTCCCTCTCTCTGCCCCTCTCCTCCCACCCCCGCTTGCATGTGCACACACTCTCTCTCTCTAAAAAAAAAAAAAAAAAAAAAAAGTCTAAATATCAATTTCTATATTTATTCATTCATGTATTTATTTGGGGTCAGGTGCATGAACTGACTCATGGCATATGTCCATTATCACTTCATACGGAGCCCTTTCTCTCTGATGCGTGGATTTATGTATTTATCCTGTATTATCCTTCACTTCTCATGCTCAGACCATCATCCTAACATGTTCAGCACATTCTTTCATAATGTTGATTGGTGTTAAGCATGCCTGTGTTTTTTTTAGAGAGTGAGGGAGACAGAGCACAAGCGGGGGGAGGGGCAGAGAGCGAGAATCCCAAGCAGCCTCCAGGCCCTGAGCTGTCAGCACAGAGCCTGACGCGGGTCTCGAACTCACAAACTGCAAAAACATGACCTGAGCCGAAGTCGGACGTTCAGCGGACTGAGCCACCCAGGCGCCCCAAATGTGCATGTGTTTTTAACCGACTGAAAGCGTCCTGTTACACACATGAAGCACGTAACTTCTAGCAGCCGTGCTCTACCTGGAGCTCCATGCTGTGCATTCACCACCACATCCTGCTGGCAATCTCCGTTTTGATACACATGAAGCCACCCTTTGTTCTCAAGGAGGAAGACAGTCCAAAGAGCAGAGGGTCCCCTGAGGGAGTGTGAGGCACAAGGATCAGTCTGTGAGACAGGGCAGAAGAGGAAACACACTGGGGAAGGGGGGATGAAAAGGGTGACGTCAGGTGTCAGGCTAAGTGCTTTCTTGCGATGTACCCATTTTAACATCCAAAGTAACTTTTCTCAGTAGACATCATTAATCTTACATTGGAGATGAGGAAGCTCAGAGCGGTTAGATAAATTGTTCAGGTCAGTCCGGGGCAAACTGAGGCAGCTGATCACCTCAACGTCACATAACCAATCAGGGAAAGAGCTGTGATGGAGCAGACTAGGCGTTTTCTAGAGCAGTGGTTCCCAGCCTTAGCTGCACATCAGCATCGCGGGGAAACTGTTGACTGTGTTAGCCGGGGACCTCCCGCCTACCCCCACTCACACTCACACAAGAAATTCGGATTTATTTGGACTGGGCTAGGGTCCAAATGCTGACTTTTTTTTCTTTTTTAGTCTCAAGTTGATGTTTTGTTAAAGCGTAACATACACCCAGACGAGGGCTCAGAACCCAGGCATAGGTTGATGAATTTCAGGGAGCTCTCCCCCCTAACCACACCCGGAAGGAGAAACCCAACACTCCAGACAGAGCCCCCCTCATGCCCCTTCCTGGTCACTCCCCAGACCCTTAAGAAAACTCAGTCTCCTGACTGCTAACACCACCGAGCAGTTGTGCCTGGTTTTGAGCTTTATTTCAAAGTTTTCATGGAACCATACATCGAGCATTCTTTCGTGTCTGGCTCCTTTCGCGGAGGAGTAGTCTTGTAAGGCCCATCCGCGTTCCTGAACGCAGTTGTAGTTTGGTTTTTTTTTTTAATTCCTACTGCTGTAGGAATGTATAGCATTCCACTGTATGAAAAGACTATAATATTTTTAGTCAACTATTGATGAGCAAGCCTTAGGGATCTTTCCAGCGTGGGGCTATTATGAAGCAGTGTTCCTTTATACATTCTCCTACGGATTTTTTGGTGAATGTATATTCACACTTCTGGTGGGTATTTACATGGGAGTGGAATTGCGGAGTCCGAGGATAAGACACTGGCCTTGTAAAAAAGCTCCCTGGGGATTCCATAGCTCCAAGGTTGAGAAACTCGTCTCTAGACTAGAGAGTATACCCTAAGCACCATGTAGATGTTTCTTATAGTACCGTCTACCATGAGCAGACACCCAACCCAGCTCAGATACCTGTTTACAATGCAGATTTCTGCATCTACTAAACCGGAATTGGTTGGGGATGAGGGGAGTGGTCTTTGGGAGTCTATCCTGTTCACAAACCGCCCCCAAACCCTGCACCGAGGAGATTCTTACGCCGGAGCTGTAGGACTACTGCATTAGGCCATAATGCAAAGAAGTCAATCTACGCGCGATAATATTTCTCAATCCAAGATATTTTGAAACTGATGAAATGCAGACACCAAAGGCAATGATGGGGTTTTGCTTTCAGTGAGGGCTTCTGTGTAAGACGCACTCCTCTCAAGCATTACTAGTTTTGAAAGCTTTGGTACAAGAACGGGGACTGTTTAATTCAAGATTTTTACAAACTCTTAACTTTCCACGCCCGTGTAAATACCCACCAGAAATGTGAACACACATTCACCCAAAGATACCCATGAGGCTGTATATTATTTTTATAAAATGTTGTAACTCAAGAAAACATTCTGTTGTTGGATTGCTTATCACTGGGGCTAAGTCAAGGCCATAGCTTCTTATTAGTAAGGGATAAAGAGCACACACAGGCTTTCGGCCAGGAAAGCCTTTCTGACTGCTTCTTTGTGAGACACAAACACCAGAAGTGACTCCCAGGCCTGTTCAGTCTCTACCCAGCCAGGACGGAGTCTCTCCCTCTGGGGTCCCCACAGCCTGAGAACGAGACTCTTCTCTCTCATGTGGTCCCTGCCTACAAGAATCCAGCCCCCCTGACTAGTTGTTCCCTGTGTCCCTGGTCCCCGATGCCTCTGAGCCCATCTTCTTACTCAAATTAGAAGAGATTCTGGCTACCCCCACCCCCATCCCAGTATAGCTCCTGCCTTGCAGTTTTTAACTTGCTGTTTAATTCTTTTCCAACAGCAGTCTGATTGCCCAGGCTCTGTCTGGAACAACTTGCCCGAGTCCTCCTCTCTTCTTAACATAGCAGCTCTGTATCTACCCTCTAGGTCCTTTCCAACTCAACCCCACCTTGGAGCAAGCCCACACCCAAGTTTCACCAGGTGTTAGGTCTCATCCATTCGGAAGGGGCGGCATTTTGACGCTTGAGGCCCTAGCCACTTTTGCCTTCATGAACTCCTTCTTCCATAAACGTTTTTGAAAGTGTAATTTATGACTGCATTGGTATAAAGACTGAACTTACGATTGTGTATTCATTAACATGTGCAGGTTTTTCTTCTGAGTTTGAAAGAGATTAAAACACTTCTGTGGCTCTCTGAAAGTTTCACAGGTTGTAGATGCTGTACCCACTGGGCTTCCATGAGTAGATGGGCCCTGCAGGCCCGTTTCCAGATGTGATGATAGCCCCAGTCTTCTCCTATGACTTCTCAGCCTTCTCCTCTTTTATTCATTAATAGGCTTTAATTGTTTGCGTGGTATTAGGTTTACAGAAAATATCGATGCATTATTATTTTTTTTTAATTTTTTAAATGTTTATTCATTTTTTGAGAAAGAGGGACAGAACACAAGTGGGGGAGGGGGAGAGAGAGAGAGGGAGACCCAGACTCCAAAGCAGGCCCCAGGCTCTGAGCTGTCAGCACAGAGCCCCATGCGGGGCTCAAACTCGTGAACCATGAGGTCACGACCTGAGCCGAAGTCAGATGCTTAACCGACTGAGCCACCCAGGCGTCCCTGATGCGTTATTATTAACAAAAGGCCATGATTTACATTAGGCTTCCCTCTTTGTGTTGTACATTCTATGGGTTTGGACAAACCCATAATGACGTGTGTCAATCATTAAAATGTCACATGTATTTTCACTGCCCTAAAAGTCCTCTGTGTGCCACGGAGTCATCCCTCCCGCTCCTCCCCACACCCCGGCAACCACTGATCTCCTTATTGTCTCCACAGTTTGCCTTTTCCAGAGCGTCATATGGTAGGAATCATGTAGTATGTCGTCTTTTCAGATTGACTTCTTTCACTTAGTAATTAATATGCATTTAAGTTGCCTCCATGTCTTATCGTGGTTGATTGCCCTTTTCTCCCCTTAACCTGAGTTAAGTTACAGAGCCCTAGGGGCACCTGGGTGGCTCAGTCAGTTAAGTGTCCAGCTCTTGATCTCGGCTCAGGTCGAACTTCATGAGTTCAAGCCCCGCATTGGGCTCCGCGCTGATGGCTCAGAGACTGCCTGGGATTCTGTCTGTCCTTCTCTCTGTCCCTCCCCCACTAGTGTGCATTCCCCCCCCCAATACATTAATTAATTAATAAACTTTCAAAAAAATTGCAGAGACCTGGGTTACCTGTATGATAAGAGTAATAAGGAGCTTCTCAGCTATTATTTCTTTAAATTCACTTTCTGCCCCCTTCTCCCTCTCTTCTCCTTCTGGAAACCCAATTATCCCATCTGTACATTTTACTGGGTCCCTTATATCATGTAAGCTTTCTTCACTCTTTTTTATTCTTTTTCCTCTGTGCTCCTTGACTGGGTTATTTCAAAGTTCCTGTCCTCTGGATAACTTTTTCTGTCTTCCACCCGATCTACCCTGGAGCAGGTGCTCCCTAAGGCATTTTGTATTTCCTTTGCTGAATTCTTCAGCTCCAGAATTTCTGTTCGGTTCTTCTCTTATGACTTATATTTCTTAGTTACATTTCTCTTTTGGTTTGTATTTTTTTTTTCCTGCTACCACTGCGTTATCTTTCTGTTTTCTTGTAGCTCATGGGATTTCCTCAAAAGAGCTCATTTTGATCCTTTGTCAGCTAGACCGCAAGATTCCGTGCCTTGGGCTGTTGATGAGGACACGCTGCCTTGATGCTTCCTGCTGCTTACAGTTTTGTGCGGCTGCTTTCGCATTTGAGGCAGCAGGCACCTCCTCAGATCTTTCCCAGTTGCCTCCAGACGGGGTATAGACTGTTCCATCTGGGGTTCTCTCTCTGGCTCTGGATGGGTCCCCCTGTTCCACGCCTCTTGCTCCCTCCCGTGGCAGCACCCTGAGGCTTTTATGTCTTCTCTGGTTCTTACACTCAGCAGCTGGCCACTGGAAACCTCCTTCCTTTTTCAGAAGGTGGTACTATAGCTCAAATTTGTGGTTTCGTCCTTGACCGCGGATCCTGGTCTGTTTCTCTGAAAGCACCCCTTTTACTGGACTCGCCTTGGCCCCCGCACTTGGGAGCACGCACAGCTGCTGAGTGGGGATGTGTGTGTAGTGCGTGGGGCATTGGGGGCGACTAGGGCCGAAGGCGTGATCCTCAGGTGAGATTCTCCCAGAAGCTCGCGGGCAGGCTTCCTGCTGGAGTCCTGAATGCGATCAGCCCTTTGGTATTATCTGCCCCTTTCCCCATCTGCTCCTGTCTAGGCACGGAGGACCCCATCAGGACCCTGGGTGCTACTGGGGAGAAATAGCGGTCTCCAGCACCTTCCTGCACAGGTGGGGCTAGCTGAGCCCCACACCGTGTTGTCTTGGGAAGAGACAGTACTGGCAAAGAGCCCCTTACCCTCTCCACTGCGTATGCTTTTTTTTCCTTTCTCGCTCCAGTGGCGTGCTGGAATCTTCCCTCGGGAAGGCTGGACTTGTACAAATTCTCTTTCATCCGTGGGTATTTGCCCAAGTCAGCATCCTCCAAGTTTCTCCTTGGCCACGGCCAAGAGAGGTCAGGTTCGCCAGCTCTGATGGCCCCACAGCTGGAGCTGAGGTCTGTCTGCCTGCTCCCAGATGCACAGGTGGGTGAGAGGCCTCTTGGATCCCCTGGCATATAGTGCTGGACCCCACACCCCCCACAGAGGCATTTTTGTGTGTGGATGGACGCCTAACTAGTTGTCACAAAAAAGGAAGGCAAAAGCAGGGATGTTCTATGCGGCCGTGATGTTGATGTGAGAATTGTCACCTATGTCCAAGAAAGCGTTCAGTTCTCTGTTTCACCCCTTTATCTGAACCTTTTAATTTGTGACTTTCATTTTATTTTTATCTTTTTTAATGTTTATTTATTTTTGAGGGAGGGAGAGAGAGAGAGAGAGAGCGCTAGTGGGGGAGGGGCAGAGAGAGAAGGAGACAGAGGATCCAAAGCGGGTTCTGTGCTGTCAGCAGAGAGCCCGATGTGGGGCTCGAACTCACAAACCGCAAGATCATGACCTGAGCCAAAGTCGAACGCTTAACCAACTGAACCAGCCAGGCACCCCTAATGTGTGATGTTTAAATACTTAAAAGAAAAACATAGAAGCATGTTTAGACAGGTGGGAAGAATTTCTTTGTAAACTTCAGAATAAAATTTAGTTGGGAAATATATGAACTTGTCTCGTTTCTGTGACCGGAAATGCTTTTTACAGATCAGCTGGCTGGTTCCCTTTCCATCTCCTTTCCATGTGCACTGGATCACATGTCCGTTTCACCCCAAACCCTGAAAGAGCTCCTACCTGGTCCCTGTGCTCTGTGTCCCTCCAGAGCAGTGGTTCTCAGAGGGTGGACCCCCGCCCGGTACCTGATGTCTTAGCCCGGGCCGCCATAACAGAACATCACAGACTGGGTGGCTTCAACAACAGAAATTGTTTCTCCCAGCTGTGGAGGCTGGGAGTCCAAGATCAGGGGTGCCAACACGCCTGGGTTCTGGTAAGGCTCGCTTCCGGGTGTGTAGATACCTGTCTTCTCACTTCGTCCTTATGTGGCAGAGAAAGTGAGAGAGGGCAAGCTCTCTGGTGTCCCTGATGAGGGCACTGATCCTACCCTGAGGACCCCACCCTTAGGACTTCTTCAAAGCCTAATTGCTTCCCAAAGGCCCCATGTCCCACTGCCATCACTCTGGAGGTCGGGGCTTCTACGTATGAATTTGGAAGGGACACAGTTCAGACCATAGCACCCAGGGGCTTGCTAGAGATGCACACTCTGGGGCCCTATCCCAGACCCGCTGATTCAAAAACACTGGACGTGGGGCCCAGCAGTCTGTTTTCACAGCCCACCCCCCTCTGGTGGTTCTGACACACGCCAGAGACCGAGAACCACTGCTGCAAACCATTCTCTAAACTGTAGACTTCCCACAATTAAAACGGGGCATGATCCCCCTGCTTCAAAATCCATCAATGAGTTCCCGCTGCACTTTACAGCAAAACACAGACTTCAGGATGGAGCCTTCAAGGCCTCTGTTCTCTGTCCCTTCACTGCCTCTCTGACTTCCTCTTGGGCCCCTCTCCTTTTGCTTATTGTGTGTCAGGCTCGCTTGCTATTTCTCAAAATTCCCGGTTCGTTCCTGCCCCAGGACATTTGCACTTGCGTTTGCCTCCACCTGAAACCCACAATGACTCTCTACCTCACAGTCAGTGTATTTCTCCTATCAGGGTATTATAATCTGAATTAATGTTTGTTTACTTGTGGATTTCCCTCTCCCATCACAAAACGTCAACTCCGTGTGGAAGGAATCTCATTCACCGCCATCACCCCATTGCCTGAGAGAGTACCTGGTACATAGGAGGTGTTCAGTCCGCCCTTCATGAATGAATGAGCGAATGAATGAATGAGGCCGGTGAAAGTCTTCACAGAAGTAGGCTACGTAACCTGAAATATTACTTTTTTTAAGTAACCAATGGTGATGTCTTGCTGCTGCTTACTTTCTATCTATTATTTGCCATCTTCCTCGGGACCTGGGGGATCTACTTACCCCCTGGAACTTGGTCTCCTGTTTCTTCTTTGTATACAGCTGCCGTTACCCAGGGAGGCTGATAGTGGAAAGTTCCCGGAGGAGAAATTTGGGATAAAAGGTGAAGGAGGGAGCGTCCAAGCAGAAGTCAGGACATCCCATTTGACCACAGTAGTTGGCAAACTTCCCATTCAAATAGGACCATCTGAGAATGTGCCTCAAGCCAAATAGCTACCCAGGCATGCAAAATCTCACTTTCTCGTCAAATAAAAGGCAGGTGAAACGTATCCAAGGATGCTGACTGTGCATGGAATCCCTTTGCTCTTTAAGCCAATATTCATTGAATGGATGGATTGTAGAGCATCCAAGCCGATAGGAAGAGAAACCATCAGGGATAAAGGAAACCTTTTCAATCTGGAAAAAGTCAGGGAAGCACGACAACAAGGAAAATAAGGTTTAGATAACAGATATTTGATAAAACATATCTTTATTATAATAGATGTAAATATTTTGAATGTACCTATTAAAAGTCAAAGTAGGGGTGCCTGAGTGGCTCAGTCACTTAAGCATCTGACTTCGGCTCAGGTCATGATCTCATGGTCTGTGAGTTCGAGCCCCACGTCAGGCTCTGTGCTGACAGCTCAGAGCCTGGAGCCTGCTTCGGATTCTGTGTCTCCCTCTTTCTCTGCCCCTCCTTCACTCACACTCTGTCTCTGTCTCTCTCAAAAATAAATAAACATTAAAAAAAAAAAAAAGGAATCACACTCTTAGATCGTGTATTAAGAGGCTAAGGGAGAGAAGAATATATGGTCCAGTGTCTGGGGGTAGGAGGGCTGGAAAGAGTGGCAGGGCCCCAGGACAGTGTCCCCAGGGTCCTCAGAGGGCACTACGATATTAAATAGGAAGTCAGCAGTCGCCCTCTCGCAGGCTGGCTGCAGGAAGAGTTGGGGGACCGTTCTGGCTTTAGGAGGAACAAGATGACTCCATACCTGGATGCTGGAGGCCCGTGGCTGTTGGTATATTCCCCCCAAACCCTGCCACCCCAATAGCGTTAACTCCAGAGCTGGGACAACACGGCCAGAGGTCAGAGGGAGCCTCAGCAGCTATAGCACGATTGCTGGCGAAGGCCAGGCCAGGACAAACGGCAGAGGCAGGGCAACAGGACATCGCTATCGCCTGTGCTCTGACCCCTCGTTGTCAAGGAGTTTCGGTCTTGAAGTCACCCGGCAATAGCAAAATCCGCTGATTGGGGGGGGGGGGGGTGTCTCAGAAATGTGGTGCTCCCCAACACTTTTGGTAATGACCAAACATTTTCTTTGCCAAATATCTGTGTTCAATTAAGAAAACTCTCAACTTAAATGAAATAAAGGGGAGCCCTTCGCACCACGGTCCCCCTTTGAAGAGGTCAGCGCCCTTGACCCCTTTGCAAATAATTCCCACCCTGTGCAAACCTAGAACTACAGGTGTCTGGGCGTTGGGGCTTTTCCATGACAGTCACTGGCCTCCTTCCTGCGCCCGCCCCCCTCCCTCCCTGCCAGCCTTCAGATAATCGAATTTTATTCTAAACTTCTATTCGATCTGATTCTGCTGCTCTGCCTGCAAAAGAAAAGCTGCTTAATCGTAACTGTTGACGATTTTCAAGGCCGCGCGGCAAGCTTGGTGTGCGTCCGCTCCCCCCGGACCCTTGCCCTTCCCCCCTCCAAGCTCTCCCTTCCCGTCCTTTTCTGCCCACCTGGTGAAAGAAGGGGTGGCACAGAGGTGACGAAGCACAGCTGTGTCTGCTGCTCTCAATTCACTTTCGTCAAAGCCATCAAGCATCCACTAGGTGCCAGCCGCTGTGCCCAGTGCTGGGGTGCAGCCCCCGGCCTCCGGGACGGCATGGTGCCCAGGTTCATGGTGGGGAGGGGCGGGGGGCTCCAAGCTCATCTCCCACCACGGACCGCGGTGCGGCTTTGGCACCTCAAGGGCTGGGGGCCTGTGAGCGGGACACCTGTGGTGACAGGGCAGCATCCTGACGGAGCAGGCTGGCCTTGACGGGACGGGGGACCGAGGGCCCCACCCGAGGGAGACAAGCGAGCTGTTGCGTGCTGAGCAGGACCACGTTAAGAGAGAGTAGACTTCCCTGGGGGACAGCAGTCCACAGGAGGGTCACTGTCATTGTCATCCTGAGGCAGGAGGGGCCCGGACCCCAAGGAAATGGTGTCGGGAATTTCCAAGGGCCACCGCCTCAGGTGTCCTTGCCTCCCAGGACCAAAAAGCGGTCCTGGGATTCACTTTCTTCTCTCTCATAGTTTTGTCCTTATCTTATCCCCTGACCTTGCTCAGGGGACCTGACTTACTTGACATTATCAAGGCTACACTGGAGTCCAATAGTCTGTCAAAGAATGTTCCCTTACTTTCAACATTCTGCTCAAAAACAAGGTATAAAACCTATAAAACCAGATATAAAACACAAACTCCTGATTGCGTTTTGAACAACCACCAACCTTCACCTTGGATCACACCAAAAAAACACAGGACATTTAAGAGACATTCCTTGGGGGGAGAGGGGGTGCCTGGGTGGCTCAGTCGGTTAAGCATCGGACTCTTGATTTCAGCTCAGACTGTGATCTCACGGTTCGTGGATTTGAGCCCCACTTTGGGCTCCTCGCTGACAGTGCGGAGACTGCTTGGGATTTTCTCTCTCTCTCTCCCTTTCTCTGCCCCTCCCCTGTGCACTCCCTCGCACGCGCGCCCTCTCTCTCAAAATAAATAAGTAAACTTAAAAAAAAAGAAAGAAAGAAATTCTTTTGGTCACTCCATCCATTACGTAACAGTAATCAATCAATAAAATGTCACGAATCAAAGCAGAAGATGCTTGCTGGTGGATTTCATGACAAGCTTATCAGAACAAATGAGTTTTGCCTTCTGTCCTGTGAGAAGAGAAGGAAGATCACTTTATTCTGCAGTAACCAACCCCCCCCCCCCCCCCCCCGCATTGATCTACTACAATTCTAGGCCGGCCCCTTCCCTCCCTTTCCCTGAATGACAGGAACACATACAGGCCGTCTCCTCTGGTCTAGAAACAGGCACTTGGTCAACCCAACTGATAAGCCGGCCCAGACTATCTCCACAAACTTTCCTATTCTAGCTGACCCCAGTCACTCCAGTATGAAGATGCGTGCAGCGATCCTGCTCTATCTGCCAGCTCTCTACCTCGTATCCAAATACAGTTCTGGCATTATCGACTCTTTCTTTAAAATGTTTCCTGGGCCGCCTGGGAGGCTAGGTTGGTTTGGCATCCGACTTCAGCTCAGGTCATGATCTCACGGTTCGTGGGTTCAAGCCCCGCATCGGGCTCTGTGCTGACAGCTCAGAGCCTGGAGCCAGCTTCGGATTCTGTGTCTCCCACTCTCTCTGCCCCTCCCCCGCTTGTGCACTCTCTCTCTCTCTCTCTCTCTCTCTCTCAAAAATAAATAAACATGAATAATATAATATAATATAATATAATATAATAAAATGTTTCCTGTTTCATTCCGTACCTTTTTATTCACAGACTCCACTTTAGTTCAGAACCATAGAGAATCACCATTGCTATGGCCTTTTGCTTCCCTTTGGCCCATTCTTCCTCTTACGCACTGCCATCAGATCATTTGAAAGGAATCCTAAAAGTATGGTCCATGGAAGAGCTGTTATGCGAAAAAGAAAAAAAAATGGATGCATTCCAAAAAGTTGGAAAATTCTGGGTTAAACGAATTTAAATAGGTTCTTGTCTGCAGGACTTGTCAGAGCCTTTAATACACTAAGCATGTGCATTCTGAATCTTGAAGTGGAGGTATCTAAGATTTTTTCAATAGGGAGCATTATCCTCCTGCTCTTACCCTGCTTTGCCAGTAGATCATCCTCAAGATGAGTGAACTACAGAGCACACTATGGGAAATAATACTAAAGAGGACTTATTTCTCAAAAACTATGTTCTAGTAGTCCAGAGGGCTCTTACCACATACTTAGAATCTTGCATTATAAGGAAATAGAAAGTATTCTTTGATATTTTGTATCAATTTTAAAATGTATACCATATTTTATACCTACAAAAGAATAAACACAATGTACCAATAAGATATACAGAATATTGTAAAGGACGTAGCTGATGAACCAAACTGGGGGGGGGGGGGGGGGGCGGGGCGGGCAGGAAGTTTTCTCTATAAAAAGCCAGACTTTATCAAAGGAGCAAATTATTTTTGTGAGAAGCAGGTCAAGAGTTGCTTTATTCTTTGCAGACCATGCAGGCTCTGTTGCTGTAGCATGAAAGCAGCTATAAATAATATGGAAATGGACATAAACACTATGTAACATTTTATTTACAGAACAGGCGGCAGGCAAATTGGGACGGTGGCCTATAGTTGGTCAACCACTGAACTGAGCTCCTACGTACACATTTCTTTTTGCATAACATTTGCTTGTGCCAAGGGTTAAGCCTACTTAACATCTGGACTGTTCACACCAATACATAGATAGACAGACAGATAATAGATAGTTTTGCTATTTTTTTTTTTTTAACGTTTGTCTATTTTTGAAAGAGAGCTAGCGGGGCAAGGCAGAGAGAGGGGGAGACAGAGAATCCCAAGCAGGCTCCACACCGTCAGCACAGAGCCCAACGTGTGGCTCAAACTCACGAACTGCAAGATCATGGCCTGGGCTGAAATCAGCTGTCAGATGCTTAACCGGCAGAGCCACCTGGGAGCCCCTTGTTTTGCTCTTTTGAAAAATGCAGCTGTGAAAATTTTTGATAGTTCTTCAAATACGCCTCGGTAAATTTCTTTAGGGCAATGCCTTCAAATGGTTTGCACATATACCTAAAAAGGATTTGGAAAAACTGCGTGCCTCCTCACATACTTTATGGGGAAATCTCATATTTTTATGAGAAAAAAAGTGTCTGAAATAGTTGCGAAGAATATAATTCCAGTAGGCTACCAATGTTGACCCTGGAAAATAATGTAACTCCTAAATGTAAGAGTTTCTTTAGCATTTGGAAACTTTACTTCTTGCCTTTTTCCCCTTTAATTTATAATTCCAGATTACCACCCTCATAGGATTTTATCCTCACGTAGTGCCTTTTTATGGTTGAAGGACTGATATTGTTCATTAAAGTATGTTTCTCTGCACCAAAAATATCTACAAATGAACATTTTTAATATGTTTTATTGCCTGTGACCATCAGGTTTTAAGGGTTAGGAAATTTTTTTCTAAACCAAGTTATCGTTAGAATAAATATTAGTACAAAAATGATTTTTTAAAATATGAATGTAATTTAAATTTTTGAAAAATCATGAAACATTGGTAAAATGTCACTGGAAATGCATCACCAAAGAAGATAAATGGAGGGGCGCCTTGGTGGCTGGGTCGGTTAAACGACCGACTTCCGCTCAAGTCATGATCTCACGGTTCACAAGTTCGAGCCCCGTGTTGAGCTCTGTTCTGACAGCTCAGAACCCGGAGCCTACTTCGGTTTCCGTATCTCCCTCTCTCTCTCTGCCCATCCCCTACTCTCACTCTTTCTCTGTCTCTCAAAAAATAAGAATTAAAAAAAAACTTTAAAAAATTTAAAAAACCTCCAAATCTCCCTGAAAAAAAAAAAAAGGATAATGCTAAGCTTGACTTAGTTTTATTAAAAAGAAAAAAAAAAGATAAATGGAGATTTTTTTTTAAATTTTTTTAACGTTTATTTATTTTTGAGACAGAGAGAGACAGAGCATGAACGGGGGAGGGGCAGAGAGAGAGGGAGACACAGAATCTGAAACAGGCTCCAGGCTCTGAGCTGTCAGCACAGGGCCCGACGCGGGGCTTGAACCCACGAACCGTGAGATCGTGACCCCGAGCCGAAGTCGGCCGCTTAACCGACTGAGCCACCCAGGTGCTACAAAACAGCAGTTTATAAATCCGTATGTAGATATGTCTGATTTCCATTGGAACCATGTGTAGAGTATTGCTTGCTATAATTTAGGAAGCATAGGTAAAATTAATGTTGATAAAGCTAAGAAAACTTATGACAGATAATACTGATGATGATCGAATTTATTGGGAGGTTGAATTACAGCCCCTTCAGGATGTTGTATCTGTGGGAGAGAATTGGCCTGAGGACTTAGATTTACTGAGTGATCGATCGTGCTTCTTAATTACCCAACGGATGCCCGGCGCATAGTGCAGACAGCTACAGATCCAGGAGGCAAAAGATTTGTAAAGTGACTACGAAGATAGGAGATAGTTTGTGGCAGAATTACCGAATGCTTTGGCTATTTGTTTAAACCTAAACCAACCCCTCCCAGGCTATTGAAAATGTTTGGAATCTGTATGTACATTTTGACGTCTATCTAATGAGGTAATGTTAGGAGACAAGTAAAGGCTGTCAAACTAAGAGTGATTGTTTTGTTGTAAAAAAGCCTTTGACCACGGATTGGGGTCTTGGGGGTGGGGGTGGGGGGTGAGGTGGTGGGGATTAGTTGTCAGAGCTAATTCCAGTGGGCCTGGAATTATCGCGAACTGTCCTACTGAAGCAAGAAATGTCCGTCCACGATGTTAGGCATGATTTGTCCCTTGTGTTGGTAAGTTCCCAGAAAAGTCTGGTCCTGGGGCTGATTAAGTAGCAAGGATGTCTACATGACTAGTAGTATAAAAGAGGCCACAGCTTAGACAACTACCCCGGAGTCTCCATAAGGACCTGGGAACCGATTCCCTTAAAGTCTTGCTCTCTCTTCCTTAGAAAGTCCTCATTAGAAACTCAACAGATGAACATAGAGGAAGGGAAGGAAAAGTGAGACAAAAACAGAGAGGGAGGCAAATCAGAAGGGACTCTTAAATACAGAGAACAAACTGAGGATTGATTGGGGGGGGGGGTTACATGGGTGACAGGCATGAAGGAGGGCACTTGTTGGGATGAGCATTGGGTGTTATATGTAAGTGATGAGTCACTGGGTTCTACTCCTGAAGCCAAGACTACACTGTACGTTAACTAACTTGAGAAAAAAAAAAAACATTTTAAAATTTGAATAAATAAATAATTTTAATCTAAAAAAAAAAAAAAAAAAGAAGTCGTCATTAGGACCATGGTCATGCATCGCTTTATAACAGGAGGGAAATAGGGGCGCCTGGGTGGCTCAAGTCAGTTAAGCATCCGACTTCGGCTCAGGTCACGATCTCGCGGTCTGTGAGTTCGAGCCCCACGTTGGGCTCTGTGCTGACAGCTCAGAGCCTGGAGCCTGCTTCGGATTCTGTGTCTCCCTCTCTCTCTCTCTCTCCCCTTCCCCCACTCATGCTCTCTCTGGGTCTCTCAAAACTAAACATTAAAAAAAAAAACTAAGGAAAAAAAAAGGAGGGAAGTTTCCTGTGGGCACAGGACAGCTGAGGACAGGAGGAGGCGAAGCTCACAGTGAGGTGGGGCTTGTCCATTTTCTCTTGCCTCATTGCCTCTAAATTTGCAAAGAGATCATCAGCTCAACTTGAAGACAAAGTGTTGGCGATTTCAGGAGGAGGGAGAAGGTATAAAGTAGTTTTGAAGAAGGGAGACAGTGAAAGACAGCTGAATTGGCCTCTTGGATTTTTTCCCACGTACCAATTCTTTTTTCTCCTCTTTTCTCTCCGGCTGCTAGTAACCACGTTGTCTTGGCCTTTTCTTTTAGACCCTTTTTTCCACAACCAGTTGATACTCTGACGATGAACGAGCTGATGAACCTCCTCTCTATTAACTGGGTTATACGCATGAACCTTAGGATGACAGCTGAAGTCGCTCTCCACCATAAGGTGGAAATTGGAAGGATATTGCTTTAACATTTTTTTAATGTTTATTTCTTTTTGAGACAGAGAGAGACAGAGCATAAACGGAGAGGGTCAGAGAGAGAGAGGGAGGCACAGAATCCGAAGCAGGCTCCAGGTTCTGAGCTGTCAGCACGGAGCCTGACTCGGGGCTCGAACTCATGGACCGCTAGATCATGACCTGAGCCGAAGTCGGACACTCAACCGACTGAGCCACCCAGGCGCCCCAGGAAGGATGTTGCTTTTATTATTTACAAGGAGAGGGGCTTCTTCATGATCCCTTCCGGTCTGATCTCCCAGAATAATCTTTAAAGCAAAGTCCTGGGCCTAAAATTCCCAGTTGTGGGTTCCAGGGTTTCTCACAAGCATTGTCCTTGACAAAGGAAGCCTGGAGACAGCCACAGTCACGTTATTACAGGAGGGTTTGCATAAATAATAATTAGTAGAGGGGCACCTGCGTGGGTCAGTTGGTTAAGCGCCCAACTTTGGCTCAGGTCACGATCTCACCGTGGGTGAGTTCGAGCCCCACATCGGGCTTGGTGCTGGCAGTGAGGAGCCTGCTTGGGATTCTCGCTCTCTCCTTTCTCTCTGCCCCTGCCCCACTCATGCTTTCTCCATAAACAAACAAACAAACAAGCAAACTTAAAAAAAAGAATTAGTAGAGGCTATCCTGCTTCCCTCTCCCGTCCTTCTGACCAAGAAACTATCTTTGACTTACAGGGCAGGAGGTGGTGAAGCCCTGACCAGTCAGCCACCCTAGACCCAGTGCACAGCCGTGACTTGGGAATTCTGTGCGAGGGGCATGTGCCACGATTTAGGTCCCAACGTCAGCTGTGCCACCATCAATGTGGCCTGTCGCTTACCGTGCTGAGCTATGAAAAAGGCCGCTACAGAGAGGGCTGTTTAGAATAGCCCAGAATGCCTCTTGAGCACACAAAGCTCTGTCTTGTCTCGTATGAAAGCAACTCCAAAGTCACTCTGACACCCTCTGCCTTCCCCCCTCCCAATACTACAGGACCACGAATGCCCCTACCAGATCTAACACCAAACCCGAAGAGCTAGCTGTGCACTAGGAACCCGTGTTAAAGCTCAGAAAATGTGGATATCTGAGGGTTTGCTACGGCACGAACCTGCAAGGTTGAAGGAACGAATCTAACACCGTTCCTGGACTCCAATGGTCCCGGCAGGCGGTTTCAGGTGTGACAGAAAACTCCGTCCCCCAAGAGCCCACGGGCCTGGGGCAGACTGCGCATGTCAGACTACGACCAGCAGGGGGCAGCACATACCTGGGCACCAGGCTTTCCAGGCGAATCTGTGAAAGAAGCTTTAGCAAGGCTACTTGGGCAGACAGTTGGAGCACAAGGTGAAGCTCAAGCCCAGGTCCAGGGCTAGACCAAGGCAAGGCCCAGAAGCCAGAAAGCTCACCGCTTCCTGCTGTGTTCCCCCTTTTGCTTCTCAAAGTATGATCGGCGGACTCGCAGCCTCGGCCTGACTGAGGAGTTTTTATCAAGACTGCTGCATTTCAGGCCCCACTGAGTCAGAATCTGCAGCTCCACAATTCTCCCAGGTGATTTGCGTTCACGACCGAAGTTGCAAAAAACACTACTGTAAGCACCCTTTCTCTGCACACGCGTGCCGCCCAGAGACCTGGCGCGTTCCCTGTCCCCGGCCTCTCCCTCCACCTCACCTGCACACAGGACAACACCGCAGAAGCGGTTTCCTGCTGGTTTTCAGGCTTAGCCAGAGGAGGGCGGTTTGTGTGGCCCCTCGGCATCCCTGAGATTTCGTCTTCAGGCCTCTCAGGGGCTTCCAAGCCTGTTCCCAACCTTCCAGCTGGATTTGTCTTTGGGTGGCTGCTGGGCCAGGGAGCCCTGAGGCAAGATGCCCCAAAGAGATTCGACACTGAACCGATATCCACAGCCCACTGTCCCGAGCTGGTGTGAAATATAGAAATGTATGCCTTCCAAGTACGAACTTTTTTGCTTTACTTGTCAGCATTTGGTAGCTGGCCCTTAGAGATCAGGCTTCTCGCTGGTTGTTCGACACCTCTTCGAGGAAGGACCTCTGTCCAGAAGATTCCTCTTCCTGTCCACATCCCATGTTATGACAGGGAGGCTGCTGTCGGTGAGAAAGCAAACACTAAGCAGTTTCTCTTGGGGAGTGAGTGCTCTCTAGGACCTCCTTCCGGGGTTATTTGTCTTTGTGCGGACAAAGGGTTTGAGTAGTGGCCTCGGACTTACTTTGGAGGAAGAAGGCTTTCTCAGGACCCTCAGATAGGTCCTTGGAGGTGGGTGCCTGGCCCCAAGGCCGTGTGAGAGGCCCTTTGGGTAGAAGAGCTGTCATGACAGGAGCTCGTAAGGATGATGTATGAGCGCATGGGGCTGACCTAGAAAACTGCCGGCCTTTCTGGAGGCACCATGGAACTGGAGACGTACCCTGGAAGTGAACAAGGCAGAAGAAATTGACTGTGTGAATCCCTTAATCTTCTTCCTTAAGGAAGTACATACAGGAGAAGGGGAGGGACTGGTCTAGAAGGGGGGGCATCCGTGAACTGTGTTATCTAACAGTTTTCTCTTCCCTCCTCCCTCCCTCCCTTTCTTCCCTCCTTCCTTTCTCTTTCTCTCTCTCTCTCTTTCACTCTCCCTTTTTCTTTCTCTGTGTCCCTGCTCACTCACACCGGGCATGTTCTTATTTCCTCTGCGCTCAGAAGCAAATCGAATATAAACTCGTTATACCCACAGGACCTGCGTCATTGTGTGCCTTTCCCCAATCCCCCCCACCCTACGACTCACCTTAGTGTTTCAGGTGTCCCAAGCCCAAATCCAGTCCCCAGAGGTCCTCGGCTCCTTTCTTCATAATTAAACCCATTGAAAACTTTTTCACAGTGAGCCATAAATGGCTCTTGTATCCAGGAACTACCTCTTGCAGGACATCTGCACTTAAAAGCCTAGATCAGAGCTGATGTGGTGTGAGTGAATTGGTAGAGAAGATCTGAGAGGTGGGGGGTTCTGTTGTTGTTTCTAGAGAGAAGGCTCAATCCCAACGTTGAGCCCATGCAAAGAGGGGGCTAAGTACCTCACTCACCTCATGGGTGTTTGCCTCCTACTATGTCCTCTACTTTTGAATTTTCCCACCTAGAAAAGTGCTGGATGTAGGGTTGGCATTCAACCAATATTTCAACTGAAAGAGAAAAGGAAATGTAGAGTTCCATCACGCTAGAGTCATGGGAAAATATAAACAGGAACTGCCTGATGCCATGGACATTAAATTATTGATAGGACATCAGAGACGGCCAGTTACCTGACACTGGTGTGGATCACCATCAGTGACACAATTGTAGTCACTGGATTTCTTTCTTTTATTTTTTTAAATGTTTATATATTTATTTATTTTGAGAGAGAGAGAGAGAGAGCAGGGGAGGGGCAGAAAGAGAGGGAGAGAGAGAATCCCAAGCAGGCTCCACACCCACCATGCAGAGCCCAACACAGGGCTCAGTCTCATGACAGCAAGATCATGACCTGAGCTGACGTCAAGAGTCTGACGCTTGGCCGACTGAGCCACCCAGGAGCCCCTGGTCACTGAATTTCTGAATCTAACAAGCTTTCGTCAATGTGAGCACATTTCTTGTAACCAAATTGAGCTTAATTTCCTAAAGAAGATTAGAGGGAAATTTAGAAAAGCTATTTTTGGTGTTGGTACCATTCAGCCTTGCATTCCATAAAATATGGAAGGTGCCAACACCCATGGAACCAATGACTTTTGTTTCTGTGACTCAAGCTTACGACTTGGCATTGTCTTTGAATGGCCCCAAGGCTTGTCAAAGCATACTTTTTACTGGGGATTTAAGTGTTGGCTGGGTGTGAAGAGCTCTGTTGGGAGGGCCATTTACCCACAGCCAGGCACCATGAGAGAGGCTGAGGCTTCTGTTTCTAGAATGCCAGATGCTGAGCAGAACCCTCTAATAGAAATCTCAGGACACCCCTGAAAGTGCGGACTGCCACCTCCCAGGGAAAGATGGACTGGCTTGGCTCAGACTGGCCTAGGGAGACACTGTCCCCAAAAGACTGCTGTGTTCCATTCGCTGGGGATTGTTCGAGATGCAGAATAAAGTAAACAGGCCCACACCTGATGTGCGTTGCAAGGGCACAGGGAAGAGGAAATGAAGTCCTCCTTCCTCCCAGCTGCGCCTGCATCTCACCGAGCCTGCTCCTCAGGTCAGGCTAGGCCCCACCTGGGAGTATTATCGGAAAACTGACGGATTCACGGAAAAGCAAGAGTCGAGATACCGAAACAATCCCGTGTTTATTGCAGAATAAAGAAGCAGCTCGTTTTCTCTCCCTCAGAAGAGTAAGCAGTCAACGCAGCACATTTCTGTAATTCTAGCATCTATGTTTATTCTTTATTTTTAAATTTTTTTCAAAGTTTATTTTTGAGAGAGAGAGAGAGAGAGAGAGTGCACAAGTGGAGGAAGGGGCAGAGAGAGAGAGAAACAGAGAATCTGAAGCAGGCTCCAGGCTCTGAGCTGTCAGCACAGAGTCTGGTGCAGGGATCGAACTCATGAACCATGAGATCATGACCTGAGCCGAAGTCAGATGCTTAACCGACTGAGCCACCCAGGCATCCCTAGCATCTATAGTTATCATTATATACCCATATACCTTAGACGAACCAAACTAGATTGAGTCTTGGGGTAGAAATCACTCTATTTTATGCTAATACCATGAAAATTGTATTTGTGCAACTAAGCTCAAGGTCTTGGGAATTATTATAGATGTTATTATTTTAGACCGTTAAATATGGGGGTCCTGAGAAAGTGTGATTTCCACATCCGGGGACCCAAGTAAATGCTAGGAGGCCTCAGGAGCCTCTTTGCATGGAGTTATGATCATCCCCTGGACAAACCCATAGTAGGAACCAAGTCCCATAACCAAGACCCCTGACTCAAATGTGAAGAATGAAAGACCCCTCCTCATCGCGGGCAGTTGGCGAGATGAGCAGGGAATTTTCCTGAGGTAGAAATGATTTGAAGTGTCAAAGCTTGGGGACACTGACTCGATTATGTATCGGAAGCATGATTAAGTGGAAGGAATATTTCCTGTGGGAGCTCTCAAGTTGTCCTCTACCCTAGACCAACACACTAGCTCCAAGTTTCAGAAGATAAGCGCTCAGGGACACCTGGGTGTCTTGGTGGGTTAAGTGTCTGACTTCAGCTCAGGTCATGACCTTGCCGTTAATAAGTTTGGGCCCCACGTCGAGCTCTGTGCTGACGGCTCGGAGCCTGGAGCCTGCTTCAGATTCTGTGTCTCCCTCTCTGCCCCTCCCCTGCTCGAATTCTGTCTCTCTTTCTCTCAAAAATAAATAAAACATTAAAAAAAAAGAAAGAATATATATTCTGTTGTTGTTGGGTGGAGGGCTCTGTAAATTTCTATTATGTCAAGTGGATTGACTATGTTGTTTATGTTCTGTATATCCTTACCGATTTCCTGACTATTTGTTCTATCAATTATCGGAAGAGGAGTATTGGAATCTCTTCTTACAGTTGTGGGCTGGTGTGTTTTTCTCTTCAGTTCTAGCAGTTTTTGCTACACATATTTTATTTTACTGATTTTTTAAAGTTTATGTATCTATTTTTTGAGAGAAAGAGAGAGCAAGCAAGCGAGTAGGGGAGGGGCAGAGAGAGGGAGACAGAGAATCCCAAGCAGGCTCTGCACTGTCAGCACAGAGCCCAGTGTGGGGCTCAGTCCCATGACCCTGGGATCATGACTTGAGTCAAAATCAAGAGTTGGATGCTTAACCCACTGAGCCACCCAGATGCCCCATGCTTCACATATTTTAAAAGTCAGTTACCAGGTGCACTAATGTTTAAGATTATTATATCTTCCTGGTGAATTGACCCTTTTACCATTCTGAAATAACCTTTTTTTTTTGTTATTTGAGAGAGAGAGAGAGAGAGAGAGAGAGCCCTCGAACAAGAAGGAGAGAGGGGCAGAGGAAGAGAGAGAAAATCTTAAGCAAACGCAGGACTTGATCCCACCACCCTGGGATTATGACCTGAACTGAAATCAAGAGTCGGTGACTCAACTCCCTGAGTAGTTTAACCCAGGATGGGCACCCAGGTGCCCAGTAGGGCACCCAGGCGCCCTTGAAATAACCTTCTTTATCCATGAAATATTATTCGTTTGAAGGCAAGTTTGTTTGATACTAACATAGTCCTCTAGGGGCATCTAGGTGGCTCAGTGGGTTAAGTGTCAGACTTCAAGTCAGGTCATGATCTCGCCCTTCACAAGTTCGGGCCCCACGTCGGGCTCTATGCTGACGGCTCAGAGCCTGGAGCCTGCTTCAGATTCTGTGTCTCCCTCTCTCTCTGCCCCTTCCCTGCTCACGTTCTCGTGCCCCCACCCGAGCTCTGTTTCTCTCTCTCAAAAATAAATAAGCCTTAAAAAAATTTTTTTAAACAACATAGTCCTCTAGTTTTTTTTAACATGGAATATAATTCCTATCTTTTTACTCTTCACCTAATTGTTTCCTTATAAATAGCATACAGTAATGTTATGCTTTTTTACCTAATCTGATGATCTTTGCTTTTTAATAGGGGTTAGACTATTATGACCTATTTCCATTTAATGGGATTAAATGGGATTCCAGTTACAATCTGTTATATTGCTATTTATTTTCTATTTGTCTTATCTGTTCTTTGTTCTCTTTTTTTCCTTTTCTGCATTTTTAGATGCACTGTCTTTTGTGAGTTCATTTTATATCTTTTGTGAGATTATTAGCTATAATTCTGTGTTTTGTGTTTAGTGGTAGGTTTAGGATTGAAGGTGTACCATGTAACCTATCAAAGTCTCAATACAAAAGCCTTAATGTTCATTCCAATTTATGAACATTATTTTTATTTTTATTTTTAAATGGTTATTTATTTTTGAGAAAGCGTGAGTGGGGGAGGGGCAGAGAGAGAAGGGGACAGAGCATCCTAACCAGGCTCTGTGCTATCAGCTGTCAGACGCAGGACTTGAACTCAGGAACCACGAGATCACAACCTGAGCCGAAGTAGGGCACTTAACCAACTGAGCCATCCAGGGGCCCCATGAACATTATTTTTAGTTTGACATTATTCTTTGGAGCAATTTATCCAATGTTAAAAGTGAAGCTTTATCCGATGTTTAAACAATGTTAAAAGTTGTATTGAATGTCCCTGTGTATATTGATCGTGGATTTTCAGTGTAAATATTTGAGTTGTTAAAATAACCTGAATTGAACAGACACGGCTGTGCTTTCCTATCACACACTTGTGAGACACTCTGAAGAGTTTGTACCCTTGGCTTTTGATGGATGATTGCACCCGATAATGTCACTTGTGCCTTAACAAAGCCATGAGACCCAGAAGTTAACTTAGTATTTCCTATGACATAAATTCATCTGAAGGCCAAGATAGCTATAAATACACAGTAACTTCAGTGCTTGAAATTAGATCAGGGAAGGAGGGTGGAGTAAGACAATTTGGTTAATATTTTCTTTGGAGATAAAAACCAGTAAGAGGCTTTTTCATGGTACAGATGTTTCAGGCAATTTGCCTAAAAGACAATAAGATTATTTCAGAGACGTGAGACAGCTTCCCACTACAGTTTTTACCCTTTCCACACCCACCGAACTGGTAGATCATTATAATTATCATTATTAAGCTTCTCCGTTTTTAATATAACGTTTTTGCTAGTTCGCTTGCTTCAGAAGTTCATACTCCAATTCCTTATTCCAAGAATGGAAGAAGAAAATAATGGAATAAAGCGTTGCCACTTCTGGGCTAAGGGAAGATTTTAAAAAATGTGATAGGTTCAAATTTGGAACCAAACCCACAATGAGGTCTGAATGAGCATTAGGGTTTAAAGAATCCATTGCACAAACACAGAATAGGAAAGACCTAATCCTTGGTGAAACTCATAATAAAAAGAAATAAAGATTTCCTATCAGCAATTCAGCAAGACAGGATGTGAAAAACAGAATGACAAATCAAAAAAAGTTGACAGCCTTCATTGCACTTGGCTCTGGTAAGATTCTTTCCGGAGAAATTCTTTTTCTTTTCTTTTCTTTCTTTGTTTTTTTTTTAATGTGTATTTATTTTTGAGACAGAGAGAGAGAGACAGAGTGTGAGCAGGGGAGGGGCAGAGAGAGAGAGGGAGACAGAATCTGAAGTGGGCTCCAGGCTCTGAGCTGGCAGCACAGAGCCCAAGGTGGGGCTCAAACCCACGAACCGCAAGATCGTGACCTGAGCCGAAGTCAGACACTTAAACAACTGAGCCACCCAGGCGCCCCCGGAGAAATTCTCTTTTCTTGTTGTGTTGTGCTGAGCCCGTGAAAAACTGAATTGCACTAATGAGAAGATTAGAAATTAGGTCAGACAGAGAATGCACAAAAGAACTAGGGATGATGTACTTGGAAAATATACCAGGCAAGATACGATACTGTCTTCAGAATTTGAAGAACTGATGGAGTGCCTGGGTAGCTGAGTCGATGAAGCGTCAGACTTCAGCTCACGCCCTGAGCTCATGGTTCGTGGGTTCGAGCCCCACGTCAGGCTCTGTGCTGACAGCTCAGAGCCCGGAGCCTGCTTCGGATTCTGTGTCTCCCGCTCTCTCTACCCCTCCCCTGCCCACGCTCTGTCTCTCTCTCTCTAAAATAAAAAATAAGCATTAAAAATTTTTTTAAATAAATACACTTTAAAAAAAATTTTAAAAATAAAGAATTTGAAGAAGTGTCATACAAAACTTTTATGACAGCAAGCACTGAGACCAAAAAGAGAAGAATGGTTCCCGCAGTTCTACAGGGCACAAAATAAAGACATTACGGTAACTGAGATCGTCTGACAGATGGACAAGCTGCCTCCCAAATCCCTGACCCCAACAAGAATGCAATTCCTGTCTCCTGGTTTGGGTGACCCACTATTAGAGATGTTGTAAATGACTTCTCATCGGAGAGCAATCGTAGAAATTGATGGCAGTGATTCTCAAACTTTGGTTTCAAGACCCCTTTACACGCTCAAAAATTATTGAGGACCCCAAAGAGTTTTAGTTTAAAGTGGAGCTGCATTAACCAATATTTACTATGTTAGAAAGGAAAACCAAGACATTTTTCAAATGTTGACGTATTCATTCATTAAAAGATAACCAAAAGATAACCCCACTGCCTACAAATAACACATTTTTATGCAAAAATGACTATATTTTCCAAGACAAAAAATGTAGCGGGAAGAGTGGCGTCATGTTGCATTTTTACAAAGCCCTTTCACGTGTGGTTTAATGGAGGACGGCTGAATTTGCCGGTCTTCTGCATTCACTCTGTGGCCATATTGCCTCTGGAAACTCCACCCTATGCTTGTGGGAGGACAAGAGTGAAAAAAGAAAATGCTGTCTTAGTATTACTGATGAAAATAGTTTGGGGCCCGTGAACCCTCAGGATCGTGCACATGCCACAGTCACACTTCAACTGTGTAGAGTCTGATCGTATCAACCCAATTTATGGAACAAACGATACTACGCGAAGTAATCCAGGCTCTCCCCTTCCAGTGCAGGACTGAACAGATCCTACTTTGGAGGAAAGCATAGACATTATGAATTCCTCAACATCCAAAAAGATTGCTCCTTTTTTGTTGTTGTCGTTTTCATATCAAGAGGTAACAGAATGTTCAATTAGTAGAAGGTCAACACTCTTCACAGCATCATCTCATTGACTGTTATGAACTTAAATGATTCACCTGCAAAGACGCTATCTTGAAGAAATTTCACAATGGGGTCAGGTCAAGGTTGATATATCTATGAGGAAATTGAAACTTACGGTTGTCCAAAAAGCAATTCCTTGCTTCAGAAATCTGAACGTGATTTTAATTTACACATAGTTTTCACTGCTTTCTCAGTTCTGCAGAAACTCTGCGATAATTATGCTCAAACATGTTTACAGTTGAAGAGGAAGAAACTCCAACTGGCACTGAATTTTTTAAACTAAATTTAGACTGACATGTTTTCACAGCACTAAAAATCATACGTTAGATCATATTTATGAGAATGCATTTGCTTCTGTGTGTCCAAATTTCTATTTTTATGAATTTGCTAAAACACGTACTTACTCATTATGTGTGAAACCTCAGGCAGATTGAGATCAAAATGTTGGGCTAATTTATAAATAATAGAAGCTTATCACCACTGAAGCTATTAAATCGACCTGTCTAAATATTTTTTGTGTGATATCATATTACAAAAGCCCAATATCTAAACAAAATCATTTTGCTACATTTTCATACTGCTAAGATATTTAGATTATTCTCAAAACAAGCCAAGCTTACGGCCTAGTCCACAGCTTATTCTTAGTAATTGGATAATAATTACAATACTTGCTTAGTAAAAAATGAAGTTGCCTAATCATTTTCCAAAAAGATCCAACTCCCTAAACTCACTTTTGCTTTTTCTCATTTGTTGCTAACAATTACCTGGTTTGCCAGTTTCTGTGTATCTCTCCTGTTCTTTTTTTTAACCTGAGCATCTGATTTTTTTCCCTACTATCGTGATCTACTTCTTAGGCAAGGCTGTAGTTCAATAATTCAACTCTTTAAAATTTTTTCCACATAGACTTTTCCAGCTCAAACCTTCGTATTTCTACCAATTTAAGAGAAAGACTTCTTTGGAACGTCGGGTCCCCCAAATCACACACAGCAACCTGTTGATGAGCCTCTATGGATCTCATCAGCATCTCAGAGGGGAGACAAGGTGAAGTTAGGATATTTATTGAGATTTTGAGTTTGGTCTTTTGAAGGAGGAAGGAGTGATGACTGAAGCTGGATTCAAATTGGGGAAAAATTCTGTCATAACAGAGTAGGTTCAGTGGGTCCAGCAAGGTAAAGATTTTGAAGATAGTGTTCAAAGATTGTTGGGGTATAAACTGTCATTTGCTGCATGCCTGAAATGAGCAATATAGTTATCTGCAATTTTTATCTTCCTGGGCAAGAATGTCCTTGAGAAGAACGCTCATGAAGAAACTAAACCCATATTAACATAGACCGTAAGTTGTGTGGTGTGGATGGTTTCAATTCTCACTGTGCTTCTCATTAAAAAAATCTGAAAGCCACACAATTTTTGTAGAGAAAAGGATGCCTAATATATAAATATTTTAATAAACTATTTATTTTGAACATGTATCATGTATAAATAATGTAAATTATAAAAATAAATATACTTAGAAATATCTGTTGAGTCGAATGCACGAAAACAGTCCAGGTAGGGAGGAGAAGCTGACCAAGTGGCCTGATTCTATCTCCCATGTTCCTCCTTCCTTTCTGAGCTCTAATATTTTATGCCTTTGTCACCACCATCCCAGATCCCTGAGTACAGTTTACAATTCCAACCCAAGTTGGAACAAAAATATCCTTTCTTTTCAATTCCCTGGCATAGCTAAGTTGGGCAAGAATTTTAGAAATTATTGCTAGCTACTAAGAAAACATTGAGAGGAGTGAACAAAGAAATAACCCCAACACTCAAACAAAAGAATGACACCTACAATAACCAATGGTATGTCCACTCACAACAATCAGTGCTGAGTAAACAGAACCGTCCGTTTACTTAGTAAAAATTCCATGGTTGTTTCTTTAAGGCAGCATTGCTGATACTACTTGAATCATTGCTTGACCATGGACACACTCGGATTTTCTGAGATCATTCCCATAACAACCCACAAGATGAAGTGGCTCCTTTGCTTGGCATTCAAGATCTATGCAGTCTGGATCAGTCTACCTTTCCAGCCACATTCTCTGCCCCTTCTCTTTCCCCAGTGCCTCCCTGACTATCTGCCAAGATACCTGCCATTTTCTGACCCCAGCATCTTTATTCATGCCCAGGTGATTTGCTTCTTGTTGTAACTACTTCTCAGAATGCCCTCCCCAAACACTCTGCATGATGTTGTCCAATCTCAAGCCCAGATGTAAATAAGACCCCCTCTGTGAAAACTTTCCCTCCCTCCGGCCTCTGCATTCCTATCACTGCTGCCGCACCATCTCATGGTTAGCTCTGGATGTCTGCTCTTACTGGGTTGTGAGCTTCTGGGGGCCCTGCTGGCTGGTGCAAGGTGCAACACACATTGATTTGACTTGGTGGGGTTTGATTTAACTTTATTTAAGCCACTTTGCACACTACTTTTACTGTACTTTTAACCCCTGTGGTGGTTTCCTTATTGCATTGCAGGGTGAGCAGACATAAGAAAAATGGAAGAAAAATAAGAACACTCAAAAAATTTAACCTACTCTCTATCAAAGTTGTTTTTCTCTTGCTTCTGGTTTCCAGGGAGGAGACAAATAGAATCTTATTTAAAAACAGATATTCTTCCATTAATAAAAAAAATCTCGAAACAAAACACAGATATTTTTAACTACTACTCTTTTTTTCACCTAAAGTATAACGACCTCCCCTCCTTTAGACAATTGATCTTAGATGTTAGGAATTAATTCAAGGAAGGAGCAAAGATTCCGTTTTATGTGGTCTGAGACCCATGAATGGCTCTTACCTTTCCTTCCAGATAGCTGACTGGGGCTGGAAGGACATGTCAGGTAAGAAGGAGGCTTCATCGGCTGATCATAGTGCTTCTTATTGTTAAAAAAAAAAAAAATGTGTTTTTTTCCTCATGTCTTTCATTTCCCCCACCATCTTTGAGGACCCTTGCCTGCCTTCCCGAGCTCTTTTTTTTTAATTTTTAAATTTATTTTGAGATAAAGAGAGAGAGAGAGAGCAGGGGAGGGGCAGAGAGAGAATCCCAAGCAGGACCGGTGCTGTTAGCACAGAGCCCAACGCAGGGCTCAAACTCACGAACTGTGAGATCATGACCTAAGAGGAAACCAAGAGTTAAATGCTTAACCGATGGAGTCACCCAGGCTGCTCCCTCTTCCCAAGCTCTTCTCTTTAGTACTTATGACAGCTGTAATTCTCAGGTACTGTGGGGAGTAAGCTTAGGAATTTCCTGAGCTTGCACCGATGGGTTAATAAGGCATAAAGAATTAGAAAGCCATAGGATATACACACCTAAGTTTGGGTAAACAAAATTAGGTAAATGAGATTAGGTAAATTGGACAAAGATCCCCAATACAGGTAAAGCGGGGCAAAGGCCCCAGTATAGGACAAAGGTATAGGAATAGAGAATCTCATGATGAAAACATCCAAGATGAGGCAAACAAGATTAGTGGTCAGGGTGGAAATGCCCCCCAACTTAGTACAATAGCAGTAAGCTGTTTTCACAGGAAAGAAGGACCAAATTAGGTAAACAGGTAAATAGGGCTATAGACCACTGCCGGGCGAAGTTGCCCAGATTGGAGCTAATTAGCAAAGGAAAGGTGCCTTGTTGACCCTGAGGTAGCATGCTCTGTCTTTCTTGTCCCTTAGACCAGTTTAAGTAAGCAGAGGTGGTGCCTCAGATCTGCTGTAAACAACCTTCAGCCAGGCGGGCACCAGGATTTTGTTTTGTATTAACCCAAACCACTAACACTGCATATCTTCAAAACCCCCTTTCCCTCACTGCCCATGAGTTAATGTTCACGATTCCATTGTCTCTTTGTACACGCCCATCACCACGTTTGTAAGCCTTCTGATCCATAAAAATGGAGCAAGGATGCTTATTCAGGGCTCTTGTCTTCTCCCGAACACTAGCCTCTCTCACATTTTTAATCCTGCGTCCCGCTTTCTTGCTGGACAAGAAAGAACTCCAGACCCAGAGTCTACAACAAGGTCTCTTAGCTGATAATGTGTATCAGTTATCATCTGCCAGTGCAGCTGCCATGTTGGAGCCCTGAAAGAGGGTCTAGGGGAGTAAAGGGAGGAGGACATATACTTTTTATGGTGTTTTGTCTTGGGTATGGCAGACGTGACACTGGGGAGGGGGCTCCCCATTGCCCTCCCAGCCCCCAGGTAGAAGGACCCATAGATCCACCAAGGCACAGATGGGCCTTCATTGAGATCATCTAAGCCTTAAATCCCAGGGAGGATAGAGGTCTTCCTCCACTGAGGCTGAATGTCTCCATCTTATGTTATACCGAGTGCCTTCCAAAATTCTTTCTTCGGAGAAATGAGAGGGGGATGATTTGTCCTTGGCCACAATTCCTACATGGATAGGAAAGTCTACAATTGGAAAGGCAAGGAAGGAGCTAAACAGTGATCTAGAAAGGAATCCATTATTTGTGCTGTCTATAACAATTTACATACTGTAGTACTTCGTCTAGAAACACTTCTTTTCACTAAGAAAAAAAATATAACTTAATCTTAAGTACAGAAGGCATCACACGTTTTTTTGGTATCACACATTCATATTAATCATTTTTACTTTCACTAGTAATACTCTAATATTATTGCATGTATCTAGATCTGACCCTTTAGTTTTTTCTTTTTAGCTGTCAGCTTGATCTTCTTTAATCTTTATTCCATTACTCATGAATTCTGTCAGTTTTCAAGGCTTTTCTCCTTTGATTATAATGGGTAGAAGAAAGAAACCCCTGAGTTTCTCCTTGCAGAGGATAAATAGGAGAGATTATTGATGTCTGAGGCCTAGAGTGCTGGGTGGCTCACCCATGTCATAAATAAGACTGTTGGCTCTGGAAACAGAAAGACCTGTAGTTTAGTCACCCAATAGTTTGTGGCCTTGGGCAAACTCTGAGCCCCCATTTTTTCATCAGTAAAACAGAGGTAATGAGAAACCTATTTCACAAGAGTTTTGTGAGAGCTACAAGCAATAGCATGTTTGACACACTTATTCTGTCATTTCGTTAAATGACACGAAACTTACGTTTTTGTATTTTACCAAGCTGGATGTTTATAAGTTAGCTTTTATGGTTTAATATGATGTTAGCTAGTAAGACGCAAAAGCAGAATCCAACCCCAAATCTTCTGGGTCCCAGCCCTCTGCACTTCCATACCATGTTAACTTTCATTGTTGGTGAAACTTATCTTTAGATGACAGGTGTTGATCGTGGAATTATGAAGCAGGTTAATATAGGAGATGCATGAAGAGAATTAATACTGAGAGTGGGAGACAAAGAGAAGTTACAGAATTGGTGCAAACTTCTAGACTTTGCAAATACAATGATTGTCCCGTTATCCTGCCTTTCATAAGAGCAATGAGGTATATGTGGTGGAAGATCCTGGTGACCTTCCTTGACGTCCACGTCATTGGTTAGGGATTGTGAGGGTTAATTTAACGTGTTAACTTGTCTGGGCCATGGGGTGCCTAGACCTTTGACTGAGTATTATTTTTGTCTGTCTGTAAGGGTGATTACATTTGTATTGATAGACTAAGTAAAGCTGGTTGCCCTTCCTGATGTGTGTGTTGGGACCAGGTTGTGGGGAGGGCGGGTAGGGACTCATCCAATCAATTAAAGACCTGAATTAAAGAAAAAAAAAAAGGCTGAGCAAGAGAGAATTTTGCCTACTTGACTTCTGGAGCTGGGACATCAGTGTTCTTCTGCTCTTTAAGTGGAACTTATGTTACCAGATCTCCTGGGCCTCCATTTTGCTGACTGCTAACTTCAGATCTGTGCAGTCCATAAGCACGTGAGCCAATTCTTTATAATAAATCTCAAGGGAAAGAAAGAAAGATTGTAATATCTATATTATATTATCATGTATCTATAATCGATATATTGTATATCTATAGATAGATATAGATATGGATATGGATATGGATATGGATATGGATATGGATATGGACATGGATAGAGATAGATATAGAGATAGAGATAGAGATAGAGATAGAGATAGATAGAGATAGAGATAGATGTATTGTATGTATTGGTTCCATTTCCTGGAGAACCCTTTCTAATGCAGGAGTGGATAGCAAAGGTTCTATTAATTTAATCAAGTCACTGTTAATAATACACCTTGAAGCTGCCATCCATAATTGCACCTAAAGGATTTTTCAAAGATAGTGATGTTGGTAACCACTTTGTAGATTTAGATTTTTTTTTAAGTCTAAACACATGAACCCCTGATCTGTCATTAGGCAGCCAGCTTTGTTCTGTCTGTGAAGTCATGACTCAAATCAAAAGGCTTCCTGTGGGTGAAAAGGAATGTGTCTCAGATTTCAGTGGGGCAGTGCAATTCAAAAGACTTGCATTTGGGGGCGCTTGGGTGGCTCCGCTGGTTAAGCATCTAGCTCTTGGTTTCTGCTCAGGTCATGATCTCACAGTTTGTGAGTTTGAGCCCTACATTGGGTTCTGTGCTGACAGCTCGAAGCCTGCTTAGGATTCACTCTCTCTGCCCCTCCCCTGCTCTCTCTTTCTCTCTCAAAATAAATAAATAAACTTAAAAAAATTTTTTTTATTTAAAAAAAAAAAAAGACCTGCATCATGAACCCAAACATCAAGATGCATTACAAAGCTGTAATCATCAAGACAGTATGGTACTGGCACAAAAACAGACACTTATTTCAATGGAACACAATAGAGAACCCAGGAATGGACCCACAAACATATGGCCAACTAATCTTTGACAAAGCATTTATATCCAATGGAATAAAGACAGTCTCTTCAGCAAACTGGTGTTGGGAAAACTGAATAGCCACATGCAGAAAAATGAACCTGGACCACTTTCTCACATCATACACAAAAATGAACTCAAAATGGATGAAAGACCTAAGTGTAAGACAGGAAGCCATCAAAATCTTAAAACAGAAAGCAGACAAAAACCTCTTTGACCTCAGCCATAGCAACTTCTTACTCAACACGTCTCCAGAGGCAAGGGAAACAAAAGCAAAAATGAACTATTGGGACCTCATCAAGATAAAAAGCTTCTGTACAGCGAAGGAAACAATCAGCAAAACTAAAAGGCAATGGACAGAATGGGAGAAGATATTTGCAAATGACATATCAGATAAAGGGTTAGTATCCAAATCTATAAAGAACTCACCAAACTCAACACCCAAAAAACAAATAATCCAGTGAAGAAATGGGCAAAAGACATGAGTAGACACTTTTCAAAAGAAGACATCCAGATGACTAACAGATGCATGAAAAAATGCTCAACATCACTCATCATCAGGGAAATACAAATCAAAACCACAACGAGATACCACCTCACACCTGTCAGAATGGCTAACATTAACAACTCAGGCAACAACAGATGTTGGTGAGGATGCAGAGAAAGAGGATCTCTCTGGCACTGCTGGTGGGAATGCAAACTGGTGCAGCCACTCTGGAAAAGAGTGTGGAGGTTCTTCAAAAAAGTTAAAACTAGAACTACCCTATGACCCACAATTGCACTACTAGGTATTTATCCAAAGGATACAGGTGTGCTGTTTTGAAGGGACACATGCACCCCAATGTTTATAGCAGCGCTATCAACAATAGCCAAAGTATGGAAAGAGCCCAAATGTCCATCGATGGATGAATGGATAAAGAAGATGTGGTGTATATATACAAGGGAGTATTACTCGGCAATCAAAAAGAATGAAATCTTGCCATTTGCAACTACGTGGATGAAACTGGAGGGGATTATGCTAAGTGAAATTAGAGAAAGACAAATATATGACTTCACTCATATGTGGAATTTCAGATACAAAAGAGATGAACATAAGGGAAGGGAGACAAAAATAATATAAAAACAGAGAGGGGGACAAAACGTAAGAGACTCTTAAATACAGAGAACAAACTGAGGGTTGCTGGAGGGGCTATGGGTGGGGGGATGGGCTAAATGGGTAAGGGGCATTAAGAAGACATTTGTTGGGATGAGCGCTGGGTGTTTATACACAGGGGATGAATCACTGGAATCTACTCCTGAAATCATTATTGCATTATATGCTAACTAACTTGGATATAAATTAAAATTAAATAAATAAATAAATAAATAACCTGCCTTTGAATTACAGTTCTGCTATTTATTGGCTGTAAGAAGTAACTTTTTTGGGCTTTGGCTTTCTCATCTGCAAAGTGTGCATGATAAAGACTAACTCAAGGGATCTGGGAAAGACTTAAGAAGACAATGTATGGAAACTGCTCTTTGCAGCTCCATAGTTGAAGAATGTTAGTTGTGCAATGTGTTGTTGTATATTGAAAGGAGCATTGGCTTTGGACCTGTGTACTTAGGTTAGTTAATCTTTTTGAGCCCAAGGATCTTCATGAGCTAAAGATCCAGAGGTGAGAGAGAGAGAGAGAGAGAGATGATAGCCTACTTTTGCAGGGTTTTGTGAGGATCTAAGGTAAGGGGATAGTGTGCAAACAGTCTCTACTCAAACTGGCGATCCATGTGTTTCCTTCTTCCTGAAAAGCATGACTCTTGAAATTAATAAACCATTAGTTACTTTAGTGTTACTCTAAGTGTTTGTTTTAAAATAAATAAAATTAAAGAACTGCCCACTCCCGTGTTCTACCAAGGGACATCCATATTCAAGTTCTGCTGTTAACCATCCCAACACCTCTTCCAGCCAGACGGAGCTTCTGTCTCTCAATCCTTGGCCCATCAGGAAGCTGTAAGTGTGAAACACAAAGGCCCCCAAGCTTGTAGCGCAAAAACGACATTTGTTGAGGTTCATAGCTGACAGATACGTACTGTCTCCGCTATATGGTACTTGAGAATATCACGTAGTTCTGAACTTTCTGAAGATCTCATGGGGCTGAGAAACAGATTTCTGCTCTGGACAGTTAGAGGGGCCAGGAAAAAGAAATTCTAAACTCATCATGTATTCATAGCCCCATCGCCATGACCCTTCTCTATTTACAGATCCCCTCTTACTAAGAAATCTTATGGTGTAGATGAGTTGATGACATCCTCCTCAACATGGTTCGAGCTCTTGGAAGTTGATTGTCTCTTTGGCAATGAAATAAGGGGGAAAGTGAGGGGGCTTCCTAACGTTATTTCATCTCTATCCTCTTTTTGGCTCTTTCTGGTCTTGAGCAAGTTCCCTAACCCCTCTGAACCCTAAAAACTCATTTGTAAGATAATGCCCACGTACAAGGTGGAGTAGTAAACCAGGATGTAAGTAGGCTGTACAGAGGAGGCGATCCCACACACTGCCCCCTTCACTTTAGAACATCTTTGACCGGACACCCACTTTAGGAGTGGAGAAAATGATGCATACTTATGACCGAACAGTGAATTATATGCGACACTCCTTTGATGAGATAGGCTCCCTGATCCAACCTGGCCCTTGGTGACTGGTCTTCATGCACTGGAAATGCGCACGCAGGGGTGGACGCTCTGTATGGGGTCTCTGGAGTCAGACCACTTCACGACCTGTCACCTTGCCGTAACTTCACAACCTGTCCCCTTGCCATACAAAACACTTAGCACATTGCCCTTCACCCGAGTCCTCTTAGCGGGACCTCCTTGTTATATTTCTGCAGAATCTAGGTTGCCCAGGGAAGGTAGGACAGTTTGCTCTCGGGGAACTCTTTAGAGAATAACATTCATTCCCTTTCACCAGTCCCCTCTCTCACTCTTTAAAAATTCAGGGCACCTGGGTGGCTCGGTCGGTTAAGCGTCCGACTTCGGCTCAGGTCATGATCTCGCGGTCCATGAGTTCGAGCCCCGCATCGGGCTCTGTGCTGACAGCTCAGAGCCTGGAGCCTGTTTCAGATTCTGTGTCTCCCTCTCTCTCTGCCCCTCCCCTGTTCATGCTCTGTCTTTCTCTGTCTCAAAAATAAATAAACGTTTAAAAAAATATTCACTCATTTGGTGAATTTAGCACTTTTTCTGCATTTAGATCCCATATGATTGGCACAGGCTTTTCTGAATCTGCTCACGCTATCTCTGAGACAAAGAACCCTGTATTCGGGTCACATACATTTTCCACCAGGTAAATGACCTCCCTCTGAGAGGAAGGCACAGCGGCCCCACTTTGCCTGACGCTGGTAAGCACGTTCAGTCCTGGGGCCCACATTGTGGAGCCTGTCTACAAAGTCAAACCGTATTTTCCAATTCACTCTTGCCAGAAACAAAGCTGGTATTTTGATTTCTGAATGCCTGGTCCTTGTACCTGTTGCTCAGCGTGTGCTGAACTCAGGAAAAGAAGAGCTCCAACTCCAACGGCACGTGATTAATACATGTTGACTATGACTTTGACTTTTGGTTGCCCAGAGATTTTCATGCCAGGAACACACATTGCGGCCTTTTTCTGAATGTCATGTAAGTGTGTGGCGTTATTGTGTTTTGTGTTGTTTTTACCAGGCAAGCTCTGACAGTAGGGAGATCCGGCTTTAGTGGGTGAGAGCATTAAATCAGTTTATGATTGGGTAAATATTTTTTTAAGCGCAGCTCGAAGGCTAGCTCTCTGACATTTGTTGTAATAGACCCTGAAGAGAGTTTTTGCAAATATTAGCTTTTGGTTTCGCCTCCAAAATCAATATCCATAGATAATCTTGACTTTGGCAATGCTACAAAGTCGATGTCTCTTCCACGCCATGTTTAAACCAAGGCCCCGAACCCGGTTTACGCAAATGATCGGTATCTGTCTGTTGGACAAAAGCAGCCTCATAAACCTTAACCAGATAATGGTCCTTAAGGACACAGAGTTCATCTCTGCCTCTGAGCAAGGCCAAGTCACAGACAGTGAACCTCACCCAGACTCAGAGCCCTGCCTTCGACTGGGGCTCCTCCTTATCCACTGTGATCTGTGAGAATCTTTTAAATCTTTTCCTGCCTCGGGTTGGGGAGAAGAACATTAACTATCTTCTAGGTTTCCGGGGGGGGGGGGGGGGGGGGGTGGTTATTTAAGTTAATCCTTGGTAAGTGTTTGGAAAAAACACCCGGTATGGAGTAAGAACACTGGTTCTGGAGTCAGACTGTCTCAGTCCACCTGCTACTTACTCAGCCTCTGTGGGTCTTGGTTTCCTCATCTGTAAAACTGGTTTAACAGCACGTACCTCTTTGGGTGATTATGATGCATAAGTGAAATTATGTGTGCGGCCTGTGGCAAGCAGTAGCGTAAATAAGAGGGAAATTTTCTTTCTTTTTTTTCTTTCTTTCTTTTTTCTTTCTTTCTTTCTTTCTTTCTTTCTTTCTTTCTTTCTTTCTTTCCTCCTTCCTTTCCTTCCTTCTTTCTTTCTTTCTTTTTTTTCTTTCTTTCTTTCTTTCTTTCTTTCTTTCTTTCTTTCTTTCTTTCTTTCTTTCTTTCTATTTCTCTCTAATGAAAAAGAAGTTTCAAAGAAGGCAATCCAGGTCCGCTATTGCAGCTGCCCCATTTAAAGAATCCAGGTTCTTTCGATCCTGCTGTTTTACCCGTGCTTTCTCATGATCCCAACTGGCTGCTTGAGCTCCAGCCATTATATCCACATTCCAGGCAGCAGAAAGAAGAGAAAAAGAACGGGACTGGTATAACCCCTTACCAGCCACTAGGTTTACCAAGAAGTGTTCTCTTAGAAAACTCAATTCCCTTTGCTTGGTTAGCATAGAATTAGAACATTTTCTCAACTAGAATATTACTTCCTATAAAACTTGCTAGGCATTTTTCTGCATTAATCATCAAAATTAATCACATAGTTTCAAAAAAAATTTCCTCCCAAATTAAAGATTTGCAGGCAGTCTTACCATTCAATTTGGAAGGTCACCTAAGCGTTTTCAGTGTGTGGGTTTATAGTGTATATTTTTAACATTTACATTTTATAGAAAGCTGCTCTCTTAACCTTTTTGGAGTCAGAAACCCATGCAAGGATCTAAAAGAAAGCTCTGAATGCTTTCCTGGAAAAATACACATAAAAACATCCTCCAAATTGTGCATTAATGGATTTTTATTGCATTGAAATGTATTTCCTTCCTGATCTAATATTAAAAATATGTACAATAATTAATGGCTCATTCATTCTCCTAAATGTTCAAGCTTGGCAAATTGTTTTGACAATGGGCTTTCCTTTCCTCTCCACAAAAGGAAAAAAACTGCCCGAAGTTTGATCATGTGCTTCCAGAAGGCCTCTGCAAAGTCAGTGAGTTGGAGTGCGCTCCCATTTCTTGCTAAAATCTTGTGATTCCAATGGTGATTGAAAGCCCTGATTCTGATGAAAGTGATGAGGCGTGCAGCAGTAAACAAGACTTCTTTCAGGATTTTCGCAGCGTACTGGAAATCTACAACAACATGTGGAGCCTCCTCAGAGACCAAAGGAGCCCCTCCCTGACTCCCAAGCCGTCCCCACTCAGTTACCCTGTTTTAGTTCTTTCAATAATTGCTATCGCTATGTGAAATCATCGCGTTCATTCATTTAAGGAACTTATTCCTTTCTTTAAAGTATTAAAGTCTTATTTATCATGATAACTGAGGGCGTTTTTTTTTTTGGCCACAGCATTCAGTTTCGAGCCTGAGGGGGATTGCTTCACTTGATTCACTCTGATCATGGCCTCCGAGGTCAGGCAGCTTAAAATAGTTCTAGGGGAGGAGAAGGGAGAAGTAGCTATTCCACAGAAACTGAAAATCACTGCAAGTCAGAACTCCCCCTGGAGGAGCCTGGGTGGCTTGGTCAGGGTCCGTTGGTTAAGCCTTCTGACTCTTGGTTTCAGCTCAGGTCAAGGTCATGATCTTGTGGTTTGTGAGTTTGAGCCCTGCATGGGGCTCTGGGCTGACAGTGCAGAGCCTGTTTGGGATTCTCTCTCTGTCTCTGTCTCTCTCTCTGTCTCTCTCTCTCTCTGCCCCTCCAGTGTGCACTTTCTCTTTCTCTCTCTCAAAATAAATAAATTAAAAAAAAAAAAAAAAAGAACTTCCCCTTGACCCCCACCCCCCAGAACAAACAAATGTTACTTGTTTATCCACAGACCGCTGCCAGTCAACCTCACCACCCGGATCCTTGTACTAGATGCCCCTGTCTCCTCTGAACGCTCACGTCATGAGCTTGCTGAAAGTGAAAGCGTGTGCTCCCTGGCAGACCCGGGGTTCCCCTGCAGCTCTCTTCCGAGACAGCTGTTTTTTCCTCTGTCAGTCCTCATAGCTGGGAGCCTACGAGTGAGGTGACTATCCTCCTTGGATACCGCAGCTCTCTGTCCCTTTACTGGGTCAGCATCATCATACTTGGAAGTGCGTCGTGTCTCATTCCAGGCCCCACTATCCCATCCACTGACTTCAGGGTCACCTTTCCTCTGTTGTCAGATGTTACCCTCTCCACCGCCCCTTTTGGAATCGTTCTTGGCGACCCTCAATATCCTCGTAATTCTGGGTGCCTCTGATATCTCAGTTAATAGACCTCCTCAACTGCGATCAACTTTTCTTCTCTTTACTGCCATTACCACTGCATCTACCACCATTAAATCTCAAATTTAAGGGGCGCCTGGGTGGCTCAGTCGGTTGAGCGTCTGACTTCAGCTCAGGTCACCATCTCGTAGTTCACAAGTTCAAGCTCCATGTTGGGTTCTGTGCTGACAGCTCGGAGCCTTCTTTGAATGAGACACTGAGACCTTGAGACTCTGCCCTCAGTCTCTCTCTCTAAAATAAACATTAAAAAAAATTTTTTTTAATCTCAAATTTAAGCATCCTGCCTGATACCTCTTACCCCATCTTACTTCCTCAAACATTCCTACATCATCAAGTCTTGGACACCATTGAGACCCCTAATCCACTAACCTTGTCTCATTTCCCTATCACCACCTTCCTGGACAGTCAATGTTTCCTCGTCCTTGATTTCCTCTTTATCCAGCTTAGATTCCATGATCTACCGCAATCACTGCTCCTCGCATTTAATGGCAAATAAATTTGTTCTGTTCTCATCACTAAAGAGGATCAAAGACAATTTGCGTTCAGACAGAACAGACAATAGTGTGCGTTTGTTTACAGTTGGGCCCCAGGGCTAAGTTAACTGTCCTGCTCTTTGTCACAGCTCAAAAACATCTGGATCTTCTGGATATCCCACGTTGATCTACTGTATCAATGACATCATGCTGATTGGAGTGTCTGAGCAAAAAAGGGCTAGCACATTGGAGACTTTGGAAAGAAACATGCATCCCAGAGGGCAGGATAAACCCACCATAACTCAGGATGCATACCATACCAGTAAAATTTTGGGGGTCCGGTGGTTGGGGCATTCTGGGACATTCCAACCAAGTAGAGGAATGGACAAATGATTGCATCTTGCAACTACCATGATGAAGTCATTTTGCCAGCAGACATAGCAAGAGTCCCGTTAAATTGTAAGCTCTGACTCTTGCCTAGGTTTGAGGCGGGGGGAGGGCATCCCGTGCCTTCTAAAGTGTACATCAGATCATGACACTCCCCTGTTCATGCTTCTAAAGGCTTCTCATCACATTCAGAATAAAAGCAAATTGTTACGTGATGGCCCTTTAAGGCTCTATATGATCTGACCTGTGCCTACCTCTCGCATTTTAGCGTCATCTTTCATTACCACCAGCTCATCCTCTCTGCTGTACCCACACAGATTTCCATGCTTCTCCCACTGGTCCCCCTGTATGCACCCCACCCCTCACCCCCAGGTCCCATACACACACCACCCAGCTCATTCTGCCCTCAAGGTCCATGCACGACGTTTCTTGTCCACTTGAACGTGCCCCTCTGGATAGGCACAGGGCTCACACTCCCTCTCCAACCTCCTTGTCAACACAGCTGACCCTGTACTCATCTTTGTCCTTATCTCCTTTCTTTTCTTCATGTCCCTTATCATTTTCTGGCCACAAATCACATTGGCTTGTTTTGGGATATGTTTACTAGATATCTCTCCCTCTAGAAAGGAAGCTTCACGCGGTCAGAGACTTTGTTCTCTTTATCTCTTGTAATCTCAGGACCTAAAACAGTACCTGGTGGTATTAAATACTCAGTAAATATTTATTAGGTAAATGAATGAACGTGTTGAATGAATACAAAGAATGAATACAAGTGTCAAACTTGCTAATACCACACGTGTTTTGCGTTGCACAGAGATCTTGTCTTCCAGTAGATTTTCCCAGCAAAGGTATGGATCTGGCCATTAAGAAGGAAACATGGAGGACGGAGTTGGCACCCAAGAAGTTATCTATCGCCTCCTGCAGGTGCACGCTGATGGGAATGACAGCTGCTCAATGCACTGCCTAACAATACCAGAGCCTGTATTAGCAATCCCGTAGCTTCACTGCCCTCCCCTCACCCCCACTGCCACCCAAACCGTCACCCCAGGTAAATAAGGAGACCCCTCAATCTCACCAGTAGCCTACTCTTAGATTGGAGTGCAGGAGACTTATTTATTTGCATTGCAAGGCCCATCGCCCTGCAATCATGTAGAGGTAGGTACATCTCCCGTCTTGCCACCAAGCATCCTAAATCCCCTCATCTGAAAGGACAAGCCACAGGTCCAGGAGATTCTCTGCCCCTGGGAGAAAAGGGGGTAGAGTGACTGCTGCAAGGGAGGGGAACTGTGCAGAAGCATATTGATGTTCACGCCCTCATGGCAGTCATGGATCATGGCAGCATGGAAAAACGATTGCTCTGTGTGAATAACTTCACCTCTGTGAGTTGTCTTTTTATTATTATTGTTCTTTTGACGCTCTTAGGCACCGTGAGGCAAATGAGGAATTTGCCTCAATGCAGAAGTTAAGGAAGGAGAGCACCTAAAATCTCAGGAATCAAAATAAATTACATTTTAATAGTATTTTAACCATCTAAGTTAATGCAAGAAGAATCCATGATGAACAAAATGTCAAACTTTTAAAGTATGGCTACTTACTAACAACTTGGTTTTGGGCAAATTAACATTACCAAACCTCAGTTTCTTCACTCTGAAAAATGGGAAAGGAACAGGGTCAGTGTCTTTGCCAGGAGTTTGTAAGGATAAAGTCAAGTAATGGGTCTGAAGTGTCTAACCCATAGAAGGCACCCAAAAAACAGTGGATGTCATTATTCACAAGAATGTATTGACCAGCGGTGCTAAAAGTGACAAAATGGTTTTTTTTCATTCCTTCCCTCTTCTTCTTCCTCCCTTTCTCCCTCCTCCCACCCTCCTCCTCTTCCTCCTCCCACCCTCTTCCTCTTCCTCCTCCTCTCTTCCCCTTCTTCCCCCTCCCTTCCTCCTCCTTCTCCCCCCTCCTCCTCTCCCTCCTCTTTCTTCTCCTTTCCCTCCTCCTCCTTCTCCACTATCTATGAGGAAGTTTAACACGGTCAGTTCTCTCAATGATGTTTGCCACCTAAACTTCATCTCACAAACAAATATGAATAAATTCTGACACCCTGGAGCCAGGTCCTCGGTCGACCAGTCCCCGAAGTTTTAACACCAACTCCACTCTGCGGCAGGGCTGAGGCCTCTGGCCTGTTCCTATGGCTTTTTCACTCTTTCTCCTTTGCCTCATTGCCTCCCCCTCCTTCCAGCTGCCAAAGGACCAGTCTCGGTTCTCATTCTACAGTTAGGACCGCTTGGCCGAGTGTTGGGAAGGACAGAATGGGCAGGGGCGGGGAGAAAGTCAGTTTTAGGGGGAGGGTAGAAATGCTCAGCCTGTAGATTTCTCCTGGAGCTGTCATCATGTCCTTTGCGTGTGGTTGTCATAATTTTCCTGTTACCTAAGATGAGGAGTAGTGACAAGACCACAGAGTGGATGGAGGGCAGAGGTTTTCCAACCACAAGCCACCAACTGCCAGTGGACCATGAAATCATGGATCACAGAACCATGAGTGAAGCATGATTGAAATCAGCGCTAAGATAATCCAGAATCTGCAATATCAGAGTAGGCCACACGCAATAAGGATGGGAATTGCTTTGTACATCTTTCGCCTCTGTTCTGTCCACCTATGTGTGTACTGTGTCACAGGTAACATATTTCTTCCCATGAGTCACAGTAAAATGATTTGAATTTTTTTTTAATGTTTTTATTTATTTTTGAGACAGAGAAAGAGCATGAGCAGGGGAGGGCAGAGAGAGAGGGAGACACAGAATCCGAAGCAGGCTCCAGGCTCCGAGCTGTCAGCACAGAGCCCGACGCGGGACTCGAACCCACGAACTGCGAGATCATGACCTGAGCCGAAGTCGGATGCTCAACCGACTGAGCCACCCAGGCGCCCCCGCAGTAAGATGATTTGAAAGCCACCAGTGTAGGGGTTGAGAGTGTGGGTGGTATGGTCCAACTCCTTGGGTTTAAATCTCGACCATGCCGCTTACTCACTATGAGACTGTAGCAATATACCTCTCTTCTCTGTGCCTCACTTTCCTCATATGTAAAATGAATTAATAATAGTATCCACTGCAATGGGTGGCAATGAAAATAAGTGATTTGATGCATATAATGCTTATAGAATAGTGCCAGGCACATGGCAAGTTCCACAGACATTAGCTATTATATTATTATTATTAGCCGCAGCACCTTCATATAATGTATGTAAAGTGCCTAAGACAGTGCTGCCTGAAATATAATAAAGGCTCAATAGTTGTTCCCCCTTGTGGAAGAGCCGTTGGGCGCTTACTATATATTCTACTATATTCTGTTGTCCTCTGCTTTCGGGCACACAAGAAGATGACATTTCCCCACCCCAGCGAAGATAGGCAGGACCCTGTGAATAGGTCTGGCCAAGAGGCCGTAGATGGGAGTGGAATAGTCACCCTATGAAAGTATACGATAGGATGGCTTTTCGTATATTCACAGTTATCCCAGATTTCACAGGACCTCGAATGCCAGGCTAAGGAGTTTAAGAGTTTAAGAATTGGAGAGTTAATAGGAAAATGTCTTTTGGTTGTAAAAGGCACTTAATTAACGATAGTCTGGCAAACAGTATTTGCGTTTCGTTTGGCTTCTTCCTAACTTTATCTGTATGTTACATGGCTTTCCCCCCCATGTTTATAATGAGGCCATATTTAGAATTTTGTCCTCTACTGTCACCTTCGTATTATTTCATGTACACTTTCCTCTACGTATTGTCTTCATTTTCAGTGACTACATCATGTCTATGGCCACAGTTGGACACTTATAGTTCTACTTTATGTGGTTAGAACTGTGTTTAACACACACACACACACACACACACACACACACACACACACCAGGCAAGTGAAGTGCCCAGGTGTAAAGCTCAAGGAGGAATGCACATCCAGGCCACACCTGAATGATATCTCACTTTCCTCGCCCTAGTCCCAGGCCCATACCCTGTGTGTGTGCACAGGCATGCTTCTTTTAAACGATTTCTTCAGGATGAGATTACTGGTTTCTCATGATGGGATTGCTGGTTCAGAACACGAAGATTCTTATTGCTTCTGATATGAAGTACTAGCATGTCTCTCGGAAGGATTCCACTGAAGGGTTTGCAAAGCATAATTTTGATATGGGCACAATGGCATTTTACAAAGGCTACACAGGCAACGGGGGAAGTTAGGAGACGATCATGCTATGTTCCAATGATAGTAGTATTGTTGCTATAGAAGATCCCCACGCCCGACTTGTCACAGTTGCAGAACCAACACAGACTACTCAGGACTTGTAGCTATTCGTGCAGTCAGTCTCCATACTCAGTCACCATAGAAACAGCAACAAGTCTCTCAAATCGAGCCCATGTCCCTAACAGATGACCCCTCTGTGTTATACCAACCTGGTTATTTAAGGGCTATCAGTTTCCCAAGGGACTACCTTTTGGACGGCAACTCTCGGAAGTAATCTCTATGTCAACAGAAATCTTATGAATGAAGAGTGTTAGTCTACTGCTGTTTTACCACAAACCAAGTTCCCAGCTTCAGGGTCTAATTAAAATGCCATCATTTGGGAGCAAATAGCAGCAAGCAGGATTTGCCAACTAACAAGTTGGTTTTTTTTGTTTTTTGTGTGTGTGTGTTTTTTTTTTTTTATAAAAGTCAAATGGAAAAGTATCTGGGCTAGTCTGTTGTGTATAAATTTTTCCTAGGGGGCACTTTTCAGAAGTCACTAAGCGGAAAATCACCAGAATGGGGTTTAGTGAGGCCTGGTTCCTGAGTCATTGCCTGGCAGATGTAGTTCTCAATCTTGCATAATTAGGAAAGATTGGAGGGTGATGGAGCAGAAAGAGCAGGTTTGGGGTAGGATAGAGAATGGTGGAGAGAGGTTGTTGAAAAGAAACCAATCATCCAGCAACTTTCCTTTTGTTGTCTTGGAAAATGATGTCTTCTTACTTGCCAATTAAGGCTAATCAACTTATTATTTAGCAGCTCCTAATTTGAAACACTTGAAGCTACCATATTAAAATTAACTTTTGTGAGTTTCTGTCTACTCACTCTTCTTCTAGAGAGTTCTGCCAAATTACCCTATTGAAACTTGCTGTTTTGATAAGAGTCTTATTTTGTGATGACCGAATGTCTTCCATGTATCCTGGATCAAGCTCATCAGGGATTCCTAACCTCAAGAGATGCTGGGTTTGGTTGGAAGGCTTGTTCAACCTCACTCAGTGGTACAGACAAAACACGCACCTAAGGTTGGCTGTCAAGATAGCCCTAGGCAGCTACAAACAGGCTGTGTAAGCTCAAATATCCCGAAGGTGTTCTGCCACAAGATTGCAAGCCATTTCTCAGATACGCACCTTTCTAAAAGCAAAGAGAGCTAAACTATACGTGTAGCCAGTACGATTAGTACAGATTAAGGATAGGACATTTGTCCAATTCTCAAAGAGCATGATTAGGCTTGGACAATAGACAACTGTATCCTTCTGGGCTCTTAAAAAAAAAAAAATGAAACCCGACCCCCTTCCCAGCCTACTTTATTTATATTTTCGCTTAAGCATTCCTGTTTCCACGTGCCCTAGAGTTTGGTGAAATCTCTACCGCTGGGTGGAGCGTGGGCGAGCGAGCGGAGCGGAAGGAATCCGGTCACTCTAGGACCTAGCGGAAGAAGCTGCCTCGAGTAGCAACTGTGCTGACTGCGGCGCCTCCAACCTCGGCGCAGGCCGGCCAATCAGAAGCCGCCTTTGCGGAGCGGCGCGCCAATCGTACCCGCCCTTTCTGCAGACGCTACCGGCTATTTAAAGGTCTGCGCCAAGGCCCGCGTGGCGTGGTCGTTTGTTGGGGGGTTTGCGGAGCGCAGCGGTCATGGCCAGCCACCTCGTGCTCTACAATGGCGCCAAGATGCCCATCGTGGGGCTGGGCACCTGGAAGGTAGGTGCGCTGGGGGGGGCGCGGCCTGGGGCGGCCGGGACCTGCAGTGACCCTGAGCGGCCACTGCCGCGGACGCCCGGTCTCCGAGGAGCCGTACTTGGGCTTGCGCGGCCCGGGCGGGACGGGGCGGGCCCCGCGGGGACAAGGGTACGGGGCGCTGGCATGCGGTCCCGGGAGCTTGCGGGGGGGGGGGGGGGCGCGCTCCTGTGGACGCTTAGTGGGTGGGATTTCCCAGGCCGCACTTGGAATCCTCGCCCAGCTGGAAAATCACCGAGGGGGTCTTCTGTTGCCCTGCCGCTCTGCTCGGGCGGTGGGAGTCGGGGGGAGCCAGGGATATGGGGCCGAGCTCGGCGTTCCCGTCGGCACCGCACCTGTGCATCTGCGCCTTTGTCTCTCTACTAGTTTGTCCTTAATTGTTTCCATTTTCGCTCTCCCAGGAATAAGCACTCAAAGTAAGCTCGGAGACTGCAGGTAATTAAATTAGCTGCCACGAGTTTGCCCAGGATCCGTCTATCTCCGTGTCCCCAAACACACGACGCTGATCCCCTGTAGCCGGGCTTGCTTCTTCTCGGGGGGTGTGGTATGCGAGGTGGACCTTCGAAGAGAATCTGGGCAAGGGTGGTTACCGCCCAGAGAAAAAACTGTTACCTGGCGTCAGTATTAAAATTGTCTCCGGAAACCTTCCCACCGCTGAAATATTTCCACAACGTCCCTAAGAAATGGCTAGGAATAAAAAGGCCAGCCCGATTATCTGAAAATTAGGGGGCACAGAAGATCAGTATTATGGGCGCTGGAACAAAACCCAGTATTTTTAAGCCGCTTGTAAGTTAGCCTTGGGGTATTGTATATCACATTTACAGCTGTGACCCAGGTTTTCCCAGGAACTTTGAATATGGGCCTGGGCACTGCGTGTTTACACACTGACAAGAACACGGGGGAGAAAGGATTGAGTGCACCCTGAAATGGTTGGATATAGAACAGAGGGTGGTGTTTACCTCTCCCCTATGGCCTGCAGCTGCAAATTTGCAAATTATAAGGTAAATCAGAAAAGGGGCATAGAGTTGCTTCACACAGAAAGTGTTTCTTGGCGAAAGTAATCAGTGTATATGTAATTTGTGTTTCCTTCAAGAAGTCCAGTGGTGGCTCTTAGGGTGGAATTAAATCAGGACCATGACACCAGGTTCATTTTCATCTGTGGAAGGTTATTCTCTTGGAACGGATGTGAAAAGACACTTTCTCGGCAACAGTGAATTACAGCGTGTATAATGTTGCAAGCAGCGTGCACACGTATGTGCATACATATACGTAGGACTTGAGCAAAAGATTTAGGACACGATGCTTTACGTTACAGGTGGGATGAATCCCAAGATTTTTATTCTATTTTGTGTTTTCAGAGGTTCTGTTCCCAACCTTGACCTGTCGTTTGAAAATTACTGCTCTGGGGTAAATAGGGACTAAAAGAGGTTAACAGAGGGTTTTAAATCATGGCACCTGAGCACTTAGTGCCCTGAAAGGCTGTGTGTTTCTTTAAAAATAACATTATGAGATCTACACTTAGGTCATTCGTCCTGGCAAACTAAGTTCTTGGAGGGCGAGGGTAGCATTTGCCTTGTTCACAAGTATTTCTAGCACTTCTCACAATGCCTGGTAAATCATAGGTATCCAAAAGATACGTAAGTATATGTTGAATTAATACAAAGAAGTAGGAAAACTTTGGATGGTGGGGGAGGTAAGGAGACGAGGTCTGTACAGAATTGTGTTGAGCTGAATGGAGGAAGTAACTGAAATAAATAGCATTAGGTATGGGTTTAGAATGCATTTTTATTCTTTTTTTTTTTTTAAGTATAAAAGTTATATAGGTAGTGGGTTATTCCCTTTTCCCCCATATATGTGTACATATTTCTTCACAGATGCTGGACGAAAGGTAGGGTGACCTAAATATCGTTTGCTTATCTTTGTAGGAACTGGGGGGGGGGGGGGCGTCACTCTTCAACTGGGCACAGCTCCTTGTCCTGGATCTTTCCTATGATAGCTGTGCCTCATCCAGACCCTTTGCAGGGCTCTGGTCGTCTCCAGTGTGCTTTTGCATCAAAGGTTGTCGGATGCTCCCTTCTGTCTTTGGAGGTGAGGCTTTCAGACAGAGGGGAGAGCATCTCTGCCTCAGACCCTTCGTGGCTCAGCGAGCATTTCTCTCCGGCAAGCTTGCCTTCCCATAGGGTAGTAAGTAAACCCACCCACGTTGTATTGCCAGGAGTTCATTCAAACACAGATTACTTCTGATGCTGGTCGGTGTCCTGTTGCTGGTAAATGTTTTGACTTAACTGAAAAATTGTTGGTAGTTTGGTCATTATAATGCACCACCTACTCCAAAGCTAGGAGGGGAGGTAAAACTGTGTTTCTCAACCTCTTTTCCATTATCACCACCCTGGCCCTACCCAGGAACCTTTGAGACATTTTCTTGTAATTGCCCCCCATGTAAAATTTTAACATCACAGATAGACTATACATCTGTCCGTGTCCTGTGGCCCTTCAGAGGGCAGCAAACCATCGTGTAAGCTAAGATGGGGTTTTTTTTGCCCCTAGTGAACCAGTTTTTGCCACTTCGGGGTTGATATCACCCCCTTTAAGAACACATGAGGTAGGGGCGCCTGGATGGCTCAGTCGGTTGAGCGACCGCCTTCGGCTCAGGTCATTTTCTCCAGTGGTTTGTGAGTTCGAGCCCCGCGTCAGGCTCTGTGCCGACAGCTCAGAGCCTGGAGCCTGCTTCAGATTCTGAGTCTCCCTGGCTCTCTGCCCCTCCCCCACTCATGCTCTGTCTCTCCCTGTCTCAGAAATAAACATTAAAAAAAAAAAAAATTAAAAAAAAAAAACACATGAGGTAGAAGAAAATGGCCGAGAAGGACTTCCTGTCACGTTCCCAACGTGGGGCAAGCGTGTACCGGCCCCAGGATCCCGGGGTTGGGAGAGAGGGTAGCCGGCTGGCATTGCAGCTAAAACAGTAGCTTGGTTTTACTGTTCACCTACCTCATCTCCCTGTAGGCCTCAACCTGACTCGCTTCATGATCAGAGATCCTTAAATAAGTCTTCCCCAAGCAAGGCCAGTCCTGGTCTGTTCCCCATCTCAGTCCAGTGGAGGTATCAGTGTCTTTGAATTCAGAGATTTAGTGGGAAGAAGTTAATTTCGGTTTTATTGGTTTGTGTTTGTTGCCCAGACCGATTATGAGCTTTGACGCAGAATGGCAGCCAGATTGACTGTTTTCGTGTGATAAGGAGACTGAAAAGTATGGTCAACTCTTTATCATTTGAAAGTGCAGTTTACATCGTGACACTGTAAAACGAACGTGGACGTACTGAGCATGAGCCTGCACCAGGCATCGAAAAGCACATTTTCTGCTGACCGTGGGTTGGACGTGAAGTGTAGCACGTTGTAGTTAATTCTGTGGATTCTGCCCCGTGCTCGGTCTGTGGGAGTCTGACGCACGTGGCAGGTTTTAAACCCTGTGTGTCCAAAACTTGCAGGTTGCCAGTCTCCCAGTCTTTTGCCCAGTCCTTGCCCTCTCTGAGTCTTTTGTGTCCTCAGAGCCTGAGCAGGCCCAGCTTGCTCAGATTGACCCGAAGTTGATGGAGACTGTATTGTCAATTGGTTAAACCCTTTTAAAAGTCACCAAAATCCCCGTGTTCGGTGTCAGAATACCTAACTTTTGTTATCACGATGCTGAACTGGATCCCAGAAATTTTATTTGTGAATAGGAATTAGGAGAAATCAAGGCTGGGCCTGTTGCCCAATCCCCATTTCTTCGTATGCTGCTTCTGGTAGAGAAAGGGGTTGGTAATCTACAACCCACAAACCTGTTTTTGTAAATAAAGTTTTATTAGAACGCCTCTCATTCCTCTCTGTATTATTTATGACTGCTTATGTGCTAGAGCAGCAGAGTAAGAGCAGTTGCAACAGACTGTTTGGCCCACAGAGCCTAAAATATTTTCTGTCTGGCGTCTTACAGAAAAAGTTGGCCAACTCCTGTCCCAGAAAATTCTAAGTGAATTAATTGGAACCTGAAATATGTTTTTTTAAGTTTATTTATTTTGAGAGAGTGTGTGTACGTGCACACACAGGTTGGGGGGCGGGGGCAGAGAGATAGGGACCTGAGCCGAAATTTAGAGTCAGATGCTTACCCAACTGAGCCACCCAGGCGCCCCCAGAATTTGGAAGACATTTTGAAAAGTCACAAATGCCTGTGTAACTTGCATCTGGTTGAAATGACTTACACGATGAACCCTTACACTTCCAATAGAACACTGTATTGTAAGACCACTAGTATTTAAACAAAACTAATAAAAAATGGTAAGTTTCTCTTAGATGCAGATTGAATTTCTCTAAGGAAAAGCTGGTTTAATCGGAAGAAGTTAAACAATGCTTTTGGGGGACAGCTTTTCTGTGATAGGGTATTTTTCCAGGCTTTTGCGGTTGATGGCCCTGTTTCTTTATTAAATCTAAGTTCACATCGAAAGTTACGGTTTCCTCTTCCTTATTCCAGGATTATCATTGGCACACTGTTCTCCTGCATCTCACCCAGGTCCCCGCCCCCCCCCCCCCCCCCCCCCCCCCCCCCCCCCCCCCCCGCGACAAAGTAGTTTCCTTTGTTCCAGACCTGCTCCCTTTCATTGCAAAAGTAATACCTGCTAATTAGGGGAAATTTTTTAAAAGTACATCAGAAAATGAACAGTCTTCTCTTCCCAGAAATCCCCATGGTTCATACTGTAAGGGATTCAGTCTCTGAGATGCCTTCTGTTTTTACTATCCACATTCTTTTATAACTTTTCTGGTTGGAGCCTTGAGGGAATAAAGGGAGAGTTACTGTCTTAAAGTTACCAGCAAGAGCTACAAGCAAAGGGAAGATGACTGGGTTTGACAAGTGTGTGTGTGTAAAGGTGGGGGGACTGATGGTAATGGTCTGAGCTGGTGTTAGCCCGCTGCAGGTGTTACAAAGGGAGGACATGGGGGGGCCTGTCTTGTGGAGATGATGGGGACCCCAGGAGTAGAGAATTCTCACTGCCATCAGTTGGTGCCCACAGCCCAGACCGTTGTCAGGTTGCTGCCTGAGCTAGCGCTCTGGAGCTGGAAGGTCCAAGAGGATGGGGCGTGGACAGATTTGCCCAAGTCACAGGGCAGAATAGGGGCAGAATTGGGTTAAAACATAATTTAGTCTAGGATTTGTACAACTTGGTCATATGTCACTGGAGTGTTTCCTGTACTGGTTGTCTGCAGATTTGCTGTTCGGTGTATAGAAATATACTTTATGACTTATTTTCTTTTCCAAGTTTTCAGTTGGGGCCACTCCCTTCTGTTTGCATTCTTAAATGTGGACATGACATGGAGACATGGCGTCATCGTGTCTTAGCATTCCCAAGTTTGTTGTGTGATTTTTCACTAGATCTTAAATTGGCTGATTCATTAGTGATAAGAGAAGTTCATTTAATCTCTTTCTGGGAAGGGTTATACTGAGATGGTTAATATTGAATGTGGTTTGTGGACTCTGGTGCATTTTCACTGCAGAGGATGACTTTTCCCAGCCCAGGAGACTTGTACTGTCACCGACCAGAGTCTCTGTGCCTCTTCGGGTCCACACTGGAGCACAGAGCTGCTGGCAGAGCATGGCTCTAAGGTCCTTCTTCCAGGCTTTGAGTCCTGATGTCCCCTTACTGACTGACTGCAGGATCATGGGCCAGTGGCGTGGCCTCTCCGTGCCTCACTTCCCTTATCTGTAGAGATAACAGTGTGTGCCAGGGTCGTGATAAAGATTCAGCGTATTCACGTACTTAAAACTGGTAAAAAGTGGTTCATAGCAGATGGGAGCTGTCCTTTTCAGTTTGAGCCAGTTTGGCTAGATGCCCCGCTGGTCAGGTTCCCTTCAGTGACGTGATCTGTCCTGGCTCAGCCTGGTGGTAACCAGGATGCCTGTTCCAGGGTCAGCCCGGAGGACAGCCATCAGTGCCCCCACGGCAGAGCACGTGGCCCCACACAGCCTTCCCCATCGCTGCGAAGCTGTCCCCCAAAAGGGGAGGCTGGCCCACAGCTGCTCAGGAGGCTTGCAACAAATTGCCACACTCCTACAAATTTATCTTACAAAAGGCGGAACAGTTCTTCCCTCTGTTTTTGCTTACCCTTTGAAAGCAGCGTGGCCGTCTTCCCAGCACACGTGTCCCTAGCCAGTCAGCCCCCTTCCAGGGAAGGGCCAGGGAGTGGCAGCCTCTTTATGATCTGTTGGTCATTTCTGTCTTTGGCTTCTCTATGAAGACATAAGGTGAACTTTTTCTCAGTACTTTTGTACCAGTCGTTCAGCACCCTTGATTATCCTAGTCTGCATTCTTTTGGTTGCAAGGAATTGAATAACCAGCTTCATCCGAAACAGGGAAAAAAAAGTGTGTCTGAGGTGGGGATTCATGGACCTACAGGGTGCCCTCAGGTGCACCAAATTCGAGGCTGTGCATGATGTCCCTAGGAGCAGTCTCTCTCTCCTGCCTGCTCTCTTCAGGCAGCTCCCGGCTCCCAGCGCGGTGACCCCAGCAGAACGACAGCTCGTCTCGGTAGTTCCAGAGACCGAGTCTCGCAGGCCTGGCTTGGGTCGTGCCTGGTCACGGCACCAGCTGTCATGGCAGATGCAGCGTGTGGCCTGTTCGGGGCTGGGCTTCTCTCTGCCCCGTGCCTTGAATCTCGAATGGTGGGGAAGGCTGCACTTGCAGCCTCTTTGGTCCTCCAGGGAAAGAGGATATTGTCAGACCATCTGAAGATGCCTCCTGTCTTACACCTGAGTTTGGCAGCCCGCCCCCCCGGTCCCTCCTTGGGGGTGAGCAAGCCGAGTGTGCCAACAGGCTCTGGCCATACATTTGTTCCCACTGGCCCATAGTCTGACCCCCCCTCCCCGCCCCCCCTCCCGTTCACAGCAGCTGCTGTCAAAACAGCAAATGTCTGCAGCTGCCTGTGGCCCTGGGGAGTTTTCCTTTTCATTCTCTTCTCCCCCAGCTCTCTGGAGGAATGCACTGCATTCGTTCAACAGTCTGTTGCACATGTGTTTATTTTTCACCTCTCTGGTCTGAGTAGGATCAGTGAGGGGATGGAAGAAGTGTCTGCGCAGTCAGTCTGGGTGCTGGTGGAGCTCGAAGGCTCCAGAGGCCCCTCTTCCTCCTCGACAGCCAGCCCGTTTCCCGTCCTGGTGACGGAGACGGTCAGATGGCTCCGGCACGGACAGCCGTTCGGTGTCTTTGCAGCCCCGCCCACAAATTATGTGTGACCTCCACAGACCCCGTTTCCCCTCTCCTTCCCCCTCCTTTCCGTCAGCTGGTATCTCGGAGGGACGGTCCCCCACCTCTGCCTCTTACAGCAGATTCTTACGCGGTGACAGATGCAGCCCCCACCTTGGAATCTGCATCAGTGACGTTCTGGACTTTATGATAATCTCCCAGAACTGCTTAAAAGCAAGTGATTGTGAGAATGTCGCACCCAAAAGGAGAAAGGAAAGCATCGGCGTTTAGTGCCAGCCAGCTCGGGAACCAAAAGGGAATTGGGTAAATAATGACAGCAGTTATTAAAATCTTCTGAGCTGTTCGGAGGAAATGGTGTCCCTTATCGTCTTGGGAACCTGTTAGATTCACCTGGGGGGTTTTCATACAGTGGTTTGTCAGTCAACAGACGGAAAGACGCGAGCGAGACCGCTTTGGCACATCGTTTTAACGTGGTCTGTGCTGCCGTTAAGTGGTTGTCAGAGTAGCCGAAAGTGAAGCCGTGTGGCATTTCACCTTGGTTCTCCACCCCCTCTCCGTGAGCAGACGGCTTGGGAAGCTGCTTGGGGCAAAGGCCACCTTCCAGTGCCCATCCTTAAGGGGCAGGAGCTTCCTCAGTGAGCAGGAGGTCCATACGACCCTTCTTCCTGTTTTGCTTCCTTCTTCATGTTTTGCTTTGGTTTTTTATTTTGACTCCATGCCTTCCTTTCCTTTTCCCTTCAGTCCCCTCCGGGCAAAGTGACAGAGGCTGTGAAGATTGCGATTGACCTTGGGTACCGCCACATCGACTGCGCTCATGTGTACCAGAACGAGAACGAGGTGGGGTTGGCCATCCAGGAGAAACTCAAGGAGCAGGTGGTGAAGCGCGAGGACCTCTTCATCGTCAGCAAGGTACTGCTCTGCAGGGGAGCCTCGGGGGGGTGGGGGGGGTGACGGCGGGGAGGGATATTGGTCCAATGGCAGTGTCAGCTTGGGAGCCAAGGCCACACTCCAGGGCCAGTTAATATGCTATAGTTATTACTCAAGAGGCCGCTCTTCTGGGGCAGTGTGTTGACTGCAGGCCACAAGGGCTCCAAAGCTCACCTATCCATGGTCCATTGGAGGGTCGTTCAACGTAGACCCATTGGGTGGAGCCCCTTGTTGATGAGGCTTAGGTTGTGGGTTGGTGCTCCCTTCCCAGAGAGTTACCCTTGAGGACAGAACTTGGTTTCCATCTGGAGACCGGATCTCCACTGCTGGCCACTGTCTTTGACCCAGAGGCTGTTGGTGCCCAAAGGGACACAGGCTGGGCCGGTGAGACTGACTCCACAGAGACCGGCCTGTTAGGAAGATGGCCCCGAGAGCTCCCGTTTGGGGCCCGGGCCTTACGAACTGTCTGTTCTATACTCTGCCTTCGGTTGGGTCCCTCTGAGAGGTTTCCCTGACCCGCTTCCCCTCCCTTCCTTCCTTTGGGAAGTTAGGACCCACGGTGGGCGGTGGAAACCCCCTCACCACCTGTTGGAGCATCACAGTGAAAGGGGTGGGGTGGGCTCCTGGCCGGGAAGCAGCCCCTGTGCGCGGCCTAAGACGTGCTCTCTCCCTGGCTTCAGCTGTGGTGCACGTACCATGAGAAGAGCATGGTCAAGGGGGCCTGCCAGAAGACGCTCAGCGACCTCAAGCTGGACTACCTGGACCTCTACCTTATCCACTGGCCGACGGGCTTCAAGGTAGGTGGCTCAGGGCTCCGGCCGGGCCCCTGTCGCTCACGGGCCCCTGTAGCCCGTGATGCGTTAAGGCGCAGGTGGGGACCCGCTCTGTGCGTCGCCGGCCCTGGCTCTGCACCTCGAGCAGCGGCCGGTGCTGCCACCTGGGAGCTTGTTAGAGATCAGCCTCGGGCCCCCCAGGCCTGCTGCGCGGGAACCACGGGCAGCTCGTTTGCACGTTACAAAATTTGAGGAGCCCTGTGCTTTGCCACTTGCTGGCCGTACGGTCTAAAGCGGTGACCTCCAACATGGCTCCAGTGGTGTTCTGCACGTGGCCCAAAGACCTCATTGGCTGCCCCCTCTGCCTCTGTGTGTGTGTGTGTGTGTGTGTGTGTGTGTGTGTGTGTGTGTGTGTGTGTCTAGTCCTGCGCGCTGCACACAGGCCCCGTGCTGTGGAAGCCTGATAGATACTTCTTGGCAGCCCAAGTCTCCGCGCAAAATAAACTCGAGTTATTACACCCTCTGCCTTCACTGTAGTCACAGGGTCGGGTTTCCGCTTTGTCAGCCAGACTGAAGGTGTGTGGTGGGTTTGACCCTGTGGCCCTGTTTTAATTGCGTCGTGTGTACCGGGCCTGACTTCCCGCCCTTTGTTTTTCATGATAAGCCGCTGAGACTCAGCAGGGTGACACGGGCCCCGTGCCCCCGGCCCCGAGTCCTTCCCCCGTCCCCAGCCTGGCCCGGGGCAGGGCTCCCCTCACCGACCAGGAACCGTTTCCATCTAACAGCTGCCACCCATTTGAAAGAAAAAGTGTCGGGGGGCCTCGGGAGTTGTCTGCCTGTCTCTTTTTCACACTGGCCCGTGGATTTGCCCTCGATCGTCTTCTAAAAACAGCTATGGTAGTTAAGAGTGAGTTTTTTTTAGAACTTTGCTTCCAAAGATGCAGGACTGTGAAGAGCTGTCACTGATTGATTGTTATCGTATCAACAGCCCGGGAAGGAGTATTTCCCACTGGATGGGGAAGGCAACGTGATCCCCAGTGACACCAATTTTGTGGACACATGGGAGGTGAGGCGGCGCCTGATTTGGCTTTCTTCCTCCTGGCTGGTTTCCCCTTCTCCTTGTGAGTGGTCTGCTCTGCCTTGTCTTCCACTGCATTTTGTCACCCTGTCACCGTTGTTACTCTTCCAGTCTCATTGCAGCCAGCCTGGTTTTGTCTTGGCATCTCTTGGCTTCTCAGAGGTCTGACTCACTGGCACCTGTTAGTAAGGGCAGGACCTGTTAACCTGACGGGTGCCAAGGGTGCTTTTCTCGTCCTCGTCCTCTTGGGCACGTGTCAGCAGCAAGCAGAGACCCTGTTTTGTCGTTAGGCCATGGAAGAGCTGGTGGATGCCGGGCTGGTGAAAGCTATTGGAGTCTCCAACTTCAACCATCTCCAAGTCGAGAAGATCTTAAACAAGCCCGGCTTGAAATACAAGCCGGCCGTTAACCAGGTAAACCTCCAGCAGGAAAGGCTGCGCATGGGAGACTGTTGGGTTACTATCCGAACCCGTGTCACCCAGGCAGCAGCCAGGAGGTGGGTCCTGATTTGCAATCGAGAATGACGATGAGGTATCTGGGAGCCGAACTTGCAGGAGAGACGGAGTTTGAGCCCGGCTTGTGATGACTCAGGGTCTCCCAGATTGTCAGTGTGCAGACACTGAGATCCTTAGACGCGTCACAATTGACAAGTGGCCAAAGCCAGAACGAACCCTTAGGGCCCATGAGCACGGTACATCAGTAACAAGATTATTGTTCTTCGGGTCGAGGACACTAGCTGGGAGATGTAAACAGTTGTCACAACTTATCTGGGAGATAAGACATCGGTCATACATAATTTTCTGTCTGGGGAAGAGGGGCATACTTACTGTCTGTGCCTGCACCTGTGCCGACACGTCACCATCAGCCCCCTGTTTGCATTTGCAGATCGAATGCCACCCGTACCTCACTCAGGAGAAGCTAATCCAGTACTGCCAGTCCAAAGGCATTGTGGTGACTGCCTACAGTCCCCTCGGCTCTCCCGACAGGCCCTGGTGAGGTTTCCACCAGATCGTGTTCTCTTGTCCTCTGGTGAAGGTTAGAAGTGGCGAAAAAGAAAAAGTCAGCATCAGGGAACATGCTTCTGGCATTGATTTGCAGACCTGCCCAGGAGCATCTTGTTGGGGTTCCAGTAGCTTCTAGTAGCAAGGTGCTGCTCTTTTTCCGGAGGGTTGGGAGTTTGTACCCGACATTCAAATCAGGAGGAGACTGATGGACTGCCTTCTAAGGTCGATGGGAGATAGGGTTGCCGACTACCTTAAGCAGCGGCGATGATGGTTGCTCATACGGGCCATCTTGTCTCCAGGGCCAAGCCCGAGGACCCTTCCCTATTGGAGGATCCCAGGATCAAAGCGATCGCAGCCAAGCACAATAAAACCACAGCCCAGGTACTGTCATCTCCAGGCTCCTGTGGCCGTTCCCAGAACCCCCCGCATGTGTAGTGGTCCCCTTTAATCGGGCAGGGGGGGAGGCGACCAAGCCCAGCCGAGCCCTCCCTGGAAGTGCAGCTTGGGGTCCTGGAGTGGGTGGTGGAAAGGGCACCGACCGGAAGTTAGAAGACAGCTGTGTGATGGGGACAGTGACCTCTCCAGGCCACCCCGAGGGTCAGCATTTGCTGATGTAGGTGGGAAGCTCGTCTCTGTGCTCAGGGAAGAGCACTTGTGACCAGCTGCCCGGGAGATGTTCTCTTTCTCCCGTGTGGCACCACGGCTTCCTCCTTGTGACCAGTACACGGGAGACACGGAAGCGCGTGGCGTGGCTGGGGGTGACCCTGACCCCTCTGGGCCTCTGTTTTCTCACGTGTGGAGTTCTGGAATTCCCTCGTGGAGAGTGGATGTGCAAGACTAAGTGACATAACCGTGTGGGTGATCGGTGTACATACTCGCTCGGCGCATCTGTCCCCAGATTCTGATCCGGTTCCCCATACAGAGGAATCTGGTCGTGATCCCCAAGTCTGTGACACCCGAACGCATTGCCGAGAACTTCCAGGTAAGATCCTGGCTGGTCGGCCAGGTTTTGTTCAGCGGAGAAGGGGACAGGGTCTCTCTTCCCGTGCCTCGACTGTCACGTGTGAGACCCCCACCCACCCTCCTGTCACCTCTCAGTCAGGAAGCCAGCCTCAGCTGCAGTGAGCAGACCGTGCACTCGGGACTGTGGCTTCCCTTGGGTGGAGGCGCCATGCCGGGGTGGGCCTTGTGCCTCGGTGATGTCCTCTGTACATGCACCCACCTTTGCTGAGGCTCCTCGGTGACTCCGCATTTGTCCTGAGAAATGTGGCCCTTGAGCGACACCGCCTGGGCTTGAATTGGGGCTCCGGTACCTTGCCTCCGTTTCCTCGTCTGTAAAATGATACCTCTTTTGAGAATTGTCACGAAGATTAAATAAGATGCATCAGAGGGCTTCTCGTGGTGCGTGGTACCTGAGTAAGCGCTCCGGGAACGCTGGTGAGTCTGTGGACTGCGGACACCCTGTAGACCGTGAGCCCACCCACCACCCGTGCCAGGACCCCTTCCGGCAACAGGCAGAGCACAGGGCTCAGGGCACAGGGAGGCGTTCGTGTGGGGCCCCAGAGCCCCTGCCAGGGCAGGTTAGATTGCCGCTTGCACCCAGGGGCAGGGGTCCCTGCGGGGGGGAAGAGCTGCTCTAGGAGGGGCCTGATGCCCGTGAGCCTCTGCTCCCCCTGAGCAAAGCCGCCCCGCCAGGACCGCTCTGACCCCTCCGGTTCCCAGCAGCCGTTGCCACAGCAGGCAGCTCATTTTGTGTGCTGTGCGGCCGTGGGTTGTGAGGGCATGCGTCACCCTCCGGTCCCCTGGGAGACCCAGAGAGGCCTCGGGGGCGGGGGCGGGGGTGGGGGGCCCTTACTGCGCGGTAGGGGAGACAGTCGTCTCGTTAGGGCCACACGTTTTACCTGTTCGAGCTCAAGTGGTACAACCGTGACAGCTGTGAGAAACCTATCCTGCCAGAGATGGGTCCTTGGTTTCCTGTTTCATTTGTTTTAAAGGTGGTAGGAGAAACATTTTTAAATGATTAATCTTGTAGTGCTAACACAGTTATTTTATTCTTGCCTTTTGCTCTGTAGCCTTTGCACATTTGCCCACAGTTGTGATCGCAGAGTGTGCGGCAGGCTTCTTTCCTGCACGTTCTGCAGTCATCTGACCCAGGGGCCTCCCTCGTGTCCCCGTGTGCAGCCGTCCCCTCACCCCCCACCCCCACCACCACCACCCCAGTTTCTTCTGGTGCTGCCTCGGGCCTGCCTGCTGTGAGGGCCGAGGTCTTCCCAGGCAGGCAGTGCTCTTCAGGCGAGTGGTTCCCCTCCTGACGACCTTTCTTGTCCTCTTTGGACGTTACTTGGCGGCTTCGGCCCATCTCAGAAGCCGCCATCTTCGACCACATCCTTCGGCTCCCCGGCTGGAATTCATTCCTAGTTCCTCTGGATCCCCCGAGTGCTGTGTGTAGCATCTCACGCAGTGTGCGATTGATGATTCCTTGTGTTGGAGCTGTGGGATTGCCTCTTCCCTTCGATTCACTGGAAGCTGAGGCGGAGATACTTGGGACCCTTCATTTCCTTCCCCACTGGTGCTTGTCACAGAAGTGCTCAGCAGTGCCTTTGACATTAACATTAACTAAATGGACTGAAAAGTACCCTTTTGCTTAGAGGTTCCTGTTTTCCCGGTTGTGTGTGGCATCCAGACAGACCACGTGCGTTCTCCGTAGTCCTACGGTCAAGTCTCTCCGAGATCTGTCTTCCTGTCTGCCCTTCCCCACTCAGGGCAGCATCCCGCCAGCGCCCCGCACAGAGCTGTTCGGATACTTGGGTACTCTGTGTTTGACCTTCATTTGCAGAACTTACTGGACTTTCTTTTTTTTTTTTTTTTTTTATTCTTATTTCTTTTTAGGTCTTTGACTTTGAACTGAGCAGCGTGGATATGACCACCTTACTCAGCTACAACCGGAACTGGAGAGTCTGTGCCTTAGTGAGGTGAGGGGGTCCTGGGAGGGGATCTGATGGCTACAGAACGAGAGAAGCTCCTGCAGGCCGTGCTGCCCAGGGCCTGTTAGCACAACGGTTCCGACCTGTATACGTTGCCTTGCCTTCTCATCCACGTGCAGCAGCAAGCATTTCGTCCCGTGGGAGCCGCAGTGCACATAGCCACGGGGAAAATGCCCGGAGATCTGTTCTAGATATGTTCTCCCCTCCGCCGCAGGCAGCCACCACATATTTTAGCGTTAATTTTCAACTCTCAGTGGCTCATCTGAAGCCAGGTGATCCCATGTCGCTCCTGTCCACCCCCCTTCCTGGCAGACTTTGCATGTGACCCTGTCTTACAGCGACTTAATAAAAGGGGTTCCGTAGGAAGACCGTGGTGCTTGGGGCCCTGACACCGATGAGCCACGTGACTGAGAAAACCACTCGACGCCCTGACTGGCAGGCACCCAGGGCCCCTCCGGCTCCGCATTTGCTGGGTCCTTGTATTTCTGGCAGTTGGTAGTTTGGAAGCTGAGGGAGGTGACTTTCCCTACAGTACAATGACTAAGTAAAGTTTGAAATTCATTCTCTGCTTTCCAGAAAAAAGCTTCCGTTTTACAGCGGGGACTCAGAGCTTCCTCTCTCATGGTTTTTATTGCCTCTGTTTCCCCCTCATCTCCTCATGGTTACATTCTCTTCTGAGCGAGATCTGGACTCTCCCTGGGGTGGGGTGGGGTGCCGGCCTTCTCTCTGCAGCCTCTGCTGCCTCTGCAGTTCAGTTTACACCGCGGGTGTGGCAGCCGCCCCCCACCCCCCGCCTCCGGCAGGTGTCCACCGGGTCTGGGGTCTGCGTCTGGGCCGAGATCTCCGCTCTGCTTCAGGCAGGATGGTGCTTGGTGAGCATGTGGCTGTCACACCCGTGGCCTCGCATTCCAAATAGGCCACCAACAATTTTATCACTGGCAGCCCCACACCAGGCCCTTTCTGACGCCCTGTTTGTGTTAATGGCACTTAACCGTTAAGCATTAGAATCCTTTTTTGGGTCGGGTAGGTGAGGGAGAGAGAAATGATTCATTGACCGGGTGACCTCTGTGCTCCTTGGAGGGACTCTGTATCAGTTCCCTTGGCCCTTCCCACTGCCCACGACGGGCATTGAAGCCCTCGGGGCTGACAAACCACAGTGGTTTTCCAACTGGTCCCGTTACACTCCCTCCACTCTCCGGTGCCGTCGCAGAGAGAGCTGTCCGATTATTCCGGGGGCTACTGATGTTTAATGGGGATGGGTTGGGGCTGGAGTGGGGAGGGAGAGGCCAGTTCCAACATTCCTGGGCCACCTAGGAAGCTTTCTCACTCGACATACACATCCAGTGCCTTTCTGGAAATTCATGCTGTCCTGAGCTTCTATGGCTAATGGCTGGGTTATGTTACTCGGGTTTGATGGGATGCCAAAAAAAATGGAGCGTGGAGGAGTGTTGAATGAGCGAGAGTTGTGTGCCCCAAGCTGGGTTCGCCCCGGGCCTTTCACACTGTGCCCAGCCTGTGTCTCCAGCGGTGGTGCCATTATGCTCCCAGCACAGGCCGTCGGCCCAACCAGGTGGGATAGTGAACCTGTTCAAACATGCCTGCAGCTCTGCACTCCCAGGTGGATGCCTGGCCCGTTTCCTGCCCTGTGTTTCCCTGTGTCAAATCCTCCACTACTTTCCTTGGCTCCCTTCGGCTCCCACTGCTGGCGGGCAGCTTCTGGAGATGCCCGCGCCGTCTCGCTCTGTCACACGTATGGACCCCTGGCTCCTCTCCTCACCCTCCTGCCGTTCCAGACGACGGGATACTGTCTGGTCCCACCAATTAGACTGAGTTCCCGGGATGCAGGAATCGTGTCTTGCTGCCCGCAGGCCTCAGGCACGGTGCGGGCTGCACAGGGAGCAGGGTGTCCATCGTGCCTGTGGCAGAGGAGTCGAGGGGGCCTTCCGCCCGGGTGCAGACCCGTGATCTGCGGTCTCGGAACTGCCGGTTGTCTCTGAGGCCTCTGCTTTCACCCCAAGGAGACACTCACCGTTTCTTTTTGTGATTTGCTACGGTCAGAGTCTCTCCCTCGAAAAGCTAACATGTTCCTCTTTGTCTCCTGACAGCTGTGCCTCCCACAAGGACTATCCCTTCACCGATGAGTTTTGAAGCCGTCGGTGCCTGTCCTCCCCCAGGTGGCCTGCTGCTTTGTTCCCCGTGTCACTTCTCCTGGATGTAGCGTAGTGTGGCCTGTGCCCATCAGTGGTGGGTCCACGACCTGGGGACGGGCCAGTGAGGGCTTGGCCCACGTGGTGTTGGGTCCAGAGAGTAGTATCCATAGATACTATCCATAGAAGTCTCTTCCAGGTCTCTTTGCCCTTCTTCTCCAGCTGGGGAAAGTAGGACCTTAGTACCCTTTTCTGGCTAAGTTGAACCTACAGAGTCGAAACAGTGCTACTAACAACCGGATGTTGGCTGCCAGGAAGCATAACCCTTTCAGCCGGACTTCTTGCCTCAAATAAAAAGTACTTTTGTGAACTTGATGCTGTTTGTTTTGATTTAGCGAAACGATACACCATCTTGTGTCTCACTCGGCCTTCGTCCCATCTATACCCATAAAGCAGGCCATTCGACTGGGCAACAGGAATGAGCCCCTGATGTCTTACCCTCTAGTTGGGGGCCCCTGGCCCCAGTACTTCACCCAATTAGCTTTAGGGTGGTTGGTCTCCTCTGCGTGCACATTGGAGTCCCCTGGGGAGTCCTTAATGCTAGTGATGTCTGGACCTCACCCCCGGAGACCTGTCTGAGTGGCCCGGGGTGGAGCCAGGCCACAGAAAGTGCAGGCTCCCCAGGTGTTCCCACTGTGCAGCCAAGGCTGAGAGCCGCCGCTGTAGGGCTGAGCGGGGTGGTAAACCCATCTGTAATTTCACAGGTTACTTTGTTGTTCCTGTTGCCCGTGAAGACCAAAGTCCTGTTTACGAGGAGCCCTGCTCTCAAAGAACTGCTTTCATGAAGCTCACCGTCTAGACCAGAGGGAACACAGCATCAGTAAATGACGTCTGTATTAGCTCCCAACTGCCATAACAGCATATTGTAGGCTGAGTGGTGTAAACAGAAATGTATTTCTCACCCATTCTGGAGGCTGGAAGTCTGAGGGCGGGGGTGGAGGGAGGGCAGGGGCCGGCGGGGTCTGGTGAGAGCCTTTTCCCCGGGTGGTGGGTGGCCACTTCTCCCTGTGTCTTCACCTGCCAGAGAAAGAAGAATGTTCTCAATAGGATACCACAAGTACAGGTCCGTTTTTGTTTAACTTTTACAAATGCCGTTGCTTACGTTTATTAATAACGTTTTCTTTTCCAGAGTTAAATTGACAAAGGCTGGGAAAGGGATGGACGAGATAAGAGGCAACCTCGGATCTCATGACGATAATGGCTTTGTTGCCAACTCTCCGTGTTGGATGACTATAGCCCCTCTCGTTAGGTGACATTAACTGCTTCACAGACCATCCACATGGCAAATACACTCCCAAGGCTTTAGATAATTGGGCAGACGTGGTGGCTGGGCCTCACCCAGGGAGGCAGGAAAGCACCGGAGCCCTGCATAGTAGCAGAGTTTGGGCCAGATGGGAGACCCAGAGCCCCACCTGCGCCCTGTTGCCCACAGCCTGCAGTGCTGGCTGCGGGCCTGGACTCCTCTTCCTGGCACCGGCTGCTCACAGTGGTTCAGTTTCCCTTGCCAGGTAGGCAAATCCCACCTGATCCCAGGTTAAGCTGCAAACCTCCGCAATCACCCTCTAAGTCATCAAGATCAAGAACACGCTATTCATTTTTTTGGAAGTTGAGTCAAATAGTCTCTGACCTAGTCCCCCCGCTATTTCTCCAGTTAGCCCAGAGTCGGCTTTCACATGCTTTGGAAAAACTTTGAGGTACAATCACTAGTAAGCGTTTAAATCAGATGCCAGTGTGCTAGCTCCCTGCTTTAAGAACGCTATCAAAAATTAGACCATTACAGAGTCAGCAAGAAACCAAAAAGATGAAAGGCCGTGCTCCAGCCTTGGTCCCTACTTGGTAGCAGAGACTCAGATTATATCTAAGAACACGTCCCCTGAGAAGGAGCCTTGCCTGGGGGTGCACGAGGGGAGGAAAACTAAAGCTTGGTTAAAGAACTTGTTCTGCATTTTGGAGATAAGGGGGCGTGTCCTGCGGTCAGTGGCCCTGGCGCGGGTGGAGGCCTGGCTCCCTGGTGCTAGAATGTGGCTCCAGGATGCAGTGGGCGAGGTGGGCCTTGGTGGGCCAGCTTCATTCCATAGCTAATGGATCCAGGGATGGAGCAATCAGACACCAGGGTCCTTGCAGAGACAGGTGCTGCCTTCCCAGTGCAGAGCCCCATCCCCCCTTCCCTTTGTGGAACTAAACCCCCACACCTTTGTACCTTCCTGGGTGGGTTCCAACCCAACCTCGACACTCAGGTGGACGCCTTGTCACGAATAAAGTGACTCTCCGGGGGGCCACGGCCGTGGGAATTCTAGAACAATCGTGCTGGTCCCCTCTTCGAGGACCTTTGGTAGGGCCTGCAAATACATTCATAAAATAGTTGGACTTTTGCCACAACAAAAGTTCCAGCCAGAGAGAAGAATTGTTAATAAGATAATGAGACCCACTGAAAGACGGAACTAAATTTAATTGAATCACATAGGCGATTAAGACCCACACTTGAAAATCTCTCTGAACAATGCAGACTTAATTTCAAACAGCACGGTTGCTCAAGGGCCAATTTCACAGAGCACGGTTTCTCAACACTCCGTCCCGCTGCGTGTTGATACGATTGCTGAGCAAGCTATTTTGGTGAAATATCTCTGCTGCTGGCTGGCATAACCGTGGCAGGTGCCTCGCCTCGAGAGTACAGTCAGTGTTGGGTCCAGCCCCAGAAGGGTTCCTAGAGGGACAACAGGGACTATCTTTGGGGGTTTGTGGCTCTCTGAGGTCCAGCCCCAGGGTACACCCAGTCTTTGTCCCTTGAAGGCATCGTCTAGCTGTGTTCCACAGAAGACCTGGGTCCTCAGGTCCTGAAGGAACCTCCCCTTCCGTCTCCCCTTCCCTCACTGGAGTTTGGCTACAAGCAGTGGAAGCAGCTGATGGCTTCTCAGGTCCTCTTCCAGCCCAACGCCCAGCTAGGCCTGGGGGAACCCCAGCCTCTGTTTTCCTTTCCTTCCGTCCTCAGTGCCTAGAACAGCGCCTGGGCACAGAGTGGGTGCTCAGTGATTCCATTTGCATGAACGAGGGAGCGCAAGAATGAAAAGCTTTTCCTTTAACAGCTAGTTATTAAAACGCCCAAGTGTAAAATCGGTGCATTTCAGACCCAAAGAGGGCAGCTCAGTTTTGAATTGTGGCCTGAAATAACATGAAAGAGGCAGAGAGTTCTCCAGATGCAGACAGACAGGGTCTTCAGCGCAGCTCTTCTCTTCCTAAAACACGACTCTGGCAAATCATTTAACCTTCTGGCCTCTGTTTCTCCCATCTATAAAATGGCCTGCCTCCTAGTAGCCACAGTGATTCAGTGAGATAGCCCCTATCCTGGACCTTGCCCACAGCACTCAAGTATATGCTTGCCATTATTGTTGCCATTATTTATTTTGAGAGAGAAAGAGAGAAAGTGTGGGAGGCACAGAGAGAGAGGGAGAGAGAGAATCCCAAGCAGGCTCTGCACTGTCAGCACAGAGCCCAACATGGGGCTCGAACTCACAAACCCTGAGATCATGACCTGAACCGAAATCAGGAGTTGGATGCTCAACCAACTGAGCCACCCAGGTGCCCAATTGATATCATGGTTATTATTATAACTAGATGTTGGCAAGAGAAGCAAACCCATCCTTTCCCTCATAGCTTGCAGATGGTGTCTGGGGGGATGGAGTTCTGCCCAGAGAGCAGCACTTTCTTCATGTCCTTGACTCTGACCACCTCACACAAAGGAAGGACAGCTTCTAATACATTTAGCACACTGTGGCCTTTTGTTTCCAACCTCAAGGGCAGTGCTTCCTATCAAGAAAAGCCTTGAAGAAAACACTGCCAATTCGTAAGAAGTGTTTTGTTTTGTACTGATGGATGAAATCATTGAGTGTTGGAGATCATCTAATCCAGTGTTTTCCAACTTATTTTTGGCTGCAGTCTTCTTTCTTTGAAAGAGTCTGACATGGATCCTCAATACATAAACCGGATTAAGGCAGAGCTGCTGTGGTATAAGTGGGGGAGGAGTCTTGGAACTAAGACAGTACCCTCACACAGAGTCCCCTAACCATGAGAGCCTGGTCATAATTTCAAAGCCTTGGGATCCAACCCTTTCTTGTTCGTTTTTAAGAGCTGTAAAGATCTCTTTCACACAGTTGTTGGAATTCAGGAATTCCAGAGTGGCTTAGCTGGGTAGTTCTGGATGGGGGTCTCTTAAGAGGTGGCAGCAAATATGGCGGCTGGGACTGCATCATGGAAGGTATGACTGGGGCTGGAGGATCTGATTCCAAGGGGGTGCACTCAATCACTGGCAGGCCAGTACTTGCTATTGGCAGGAGGCTTCAGTTCCTTACCTCACGTACCTTTCCACAAGGCTGCTGGAGTGTTCATGACATGGTGGCTGACGCTCCCTGATGAGTGGTCCAAGAGATCACAAAGTAGAAGCCATAATGTCTTTCATTATTTTACCTCAGAAGTCACACACCACCATTTCCACAAAAGATCATCCCCATCCACTGGGTACAGCTTGGAAGCTGGCTACCACAATTTGTAAACCTAGAACTGTATATTGTTTAGAAAGCAGTTCAGAAGTAATTACAAACATGCAAATAAATAATATTTCAAAAGAATGTATGTTCTGATTGTCATGCCCAGCGAAGCAACCTTTTGGTTTTACAACAACAGAAAACCCAGAGGATCAGAGAGGTCAAGCGACCAGCCAAAACTCATAGAGCAATTTAGTGACAGAAATGGACCTAGAATCCAGGTGTCTGCATTCTAGTCTATTGCATTCATCATGGTATTATTACAATAACATTCCATTATAATAAAAGTTACAGTAACTTGCATGCATGTACAACCTTATCACCGGGGGATCAAGGTTAATATCAACAGTGATAAGTCATGTTGATAATAGGTGCTCTTCGCATGATGTGATGATAAAGGTCCTTTACTTCCATGATCTTCCTCCCCCAAACCCATAACCCCAGTCTAATCAGGAGAAAATAGGAGACAAATTGTATTGGAGGGACATTTTACAAAATGACCAATAGCAACACCCCTCAAAATTGTGAAGATCATCAAAAACATGAAAGGTCTGAGAAGCTGTCACAACCAAGAGGAGTCTAAGAAGACATGGTGACTAACTGCATAAGATCCTGGGACAGGAAAAAGGACATTTAGGTAAAAACTAAGGAAATCGGAATAAAGTCTGGATTTCAACTAATAATAATTTTTTAATATTGGTTCACTAATGATGCCAAATGTAACGTACTAATGTAGCATGTTAACAATGGGAAACTAGGTGTGGAGTATATGGGAAGCCTGTACTATCTTTGAAATTTTTCTGTAAATTTAGAACCAGTCAAAAATAAAATGTTCATTAAGAAAAAACTTTATAGAACACTCATGAAGAGCTGCTTTTCTAAACAAAATATAACAAGCCTAGATCACTCACTTGCTTTAAAAATGCTCATACCTCTCCTTGATTAAACAAACAAAATAACTAACAAGGGTGGAGATTTGAATAGCCTGATTACCAATCCTGTTCTTGGAGAACACATATTTCCAAGCACATGTGGGACATTATGAAAATCAGTGATAAGCTAGACGAAAGTGCTGGCCTCAACGAATTTCAACAAATTGATATCATATAGATCATATTGTCGGATCACAATTTAATAAAAATATAAAACGTTAGCAAAAAAAGATTAAGAACTGTCCACCCCTCCCTTCACATTCAGAAATTTTAAAACACACAATCAACTCAAGGGTTAAAGGAGTAAAATAACGGCCAATGCTATATATGGCATTTGCTAATTAATTATGTCCCATGTAATGTTTTATGAGTCTTAGATATCTTTTAATCCTCAAAACAACCCTTCAAGGTTGGTCCTATTATCATCCATTTTCAGATGAAGAAACCAGGGACACGTAGAAGGTGAACAACGTGGTCAAGTTCAGATAGCGGGAAAATGGTGGCGCTGGGTATGCATGTTGGCAGTCTGGTTCCAGAGTCTGTATTCTGGGTCTGTTAGGCTGCCTCCTGCTAGAGTAGAAAACACATGTGGAATAAAATAAAATATAAGACATATCAACATCTGGGGACGCAGCTAAAGCAATCCTTAGGAGTCTTATAATTTATGGAGTCTTATAAGCACAGAATAAGTAGAATAACTAGTTAAAAATAATGTCCACAAAGAAAATACCAGATAAAGATGGCTTTATAGAAGTGCTGTTATGTAAAGTAACATTCTAGGTACAGACAATGCCAGTCCTACCCAAGCTGTTTCAGAAGGTAGAACGAGAGGGCATATTTTCAAAATCACATTATACAGCCAGCACAATTTGATACTCAAAATACTAGACAGTTCAAGAGGAAAATCACAGACTAATCCCACTGAAGAACGTGTATGTAAACATCTGAAACAGAATATACTTGGTCACATCCAATAATGTATAAATGATCGATGCAATTTTAATCACAGGAATGCAATGTTGATTTTATATCAGAAAGGCATCGACGTAATTCACCACGTTGCTAAAATAAAGGTTTATGTATGTATCCAAACAAAAAATATTCGATACATTAAAATCATTTTATGAGAAAATCTTTTGGCAGACTCAGGATGGGAGAAAATCTCTTTAACGTGGCCAAGGGCATCTCCACAGCCATCTCATATACCTACCATGGTGTATTCTCATGGTGTACCAACTACCACCGTAGTTGACCACATGAACAATTCTCAACAGGAGAGCACTGAGGCAAGAAAAGTTGGTCACAGAGAAAGACATAAGTAAGATTCTACTAATACAAAGTTCAAAAATAGGAAAAACTAAACAGTACATTTTTGTAAGGATATAATCCCAGGTCATAAAACTGTAACGAAGAGCAAGGAGTAATTTGTTCAAGATTCAAGAGTGGGAGTTGACAATAGCAAAAAAAAAAAAAAAATTTCATCTAAAAAGTGGGAGGAGGACTTGAGTAGACATTTTCCCAAACACATACAAATGGCCAACAATGCTCAACATCACTAATCATTAGGGAGATAGATGCACATCAAAATCACAGGGAGGTATCATCTCAGACCTGTTGGAATGGTCACTATAAAAAAGACAAGAAGTAACGTGTTGGTGAGGGTGTGGAGGACAGGGAACCCTTGTGCCTTGTTGGTGAGGCTGTAAATTGGTGCAGCCATTATGGAAAACAGGATAAAGATTCCTCCAAAATCAAAAAACAGAACTACCACATGACCTAGCAATCCTACTTCTGGGTACATATCTAAAGGACACGAAATCAGTATCTCGAAGAGATATGTGCACCCCCCGCATTCATCGCAGCATTATTCACAAGAGCCAAGACATGGAACAAGTTGGGTGTTCATTAATGCATAAGTGGATAAAGAAGATGTGGTGTATATATAACGGAGTATTATTCAGCCACGAGAAAAGAAATTCCTGCCATTCACAACAACTTGGATGGACCGTAAGTCATTTTGCTAAGGAAGGTAAGTCAGAGGAAGACAAAAAGTATATAATCTCACCCCTATGTGGCATCTGACAACATGGAACTCATAGACCCAGACGTGAAGGTGGTGGTTGCCAGGGGCTAGGGTGTGGGGCGATGGGGAGATGTGTTCTAAGGACACAAACTTCCAGTTATAAGATGAATGAGTTCCGGGCATCCCATGTACAGGATGGTGACTGTAAACAATACTGTATTGTGTTCTTGGAAGTTTCTGTGAGAATAGGGCTTGAATGTTCTCACCATAACAACAACAGAATGGTAATTATGAGTTAACTAATCTTATTGTGGCAAACATTTCCCAATATATGTGTGTATCAAATCATCACATTGTACACCTTTAACTTACACAATGCTATGTGTCAATGATATCTCAGTAAGTTGGAAAACAAAGACAGACCTGGGAAAATGCAGACTGAAATTACCACACACACACACACACACACACACGAGGTGGAGGTCAGATGAGGTTTGATATCAGGAAGGGACATGAAGGGACTTCTATGTTACTACTTATTTCTTAAACTGGGTTCTGGGAATATGTGTGTTTGTTTTATTTCATTTCATTTTATTTTTATTTATTCTGAGAGAGAGAGAGCGTGCGAGAGAGAGGCAGAGAGAGAATTCCAAGCAGGCTCCACACTGTCAGCACAGAGCCCGACGCGGGGCTTGAACCCACGAACCGTGAGATCATGATCTGAGCTGAAACCAAGACTTGGATGCTTAACTGACTAAGCCACCCAGGCACCCCACGTTTTATTTTAGTCCTTTAAAGGAGATACAGAGATTTTACACAGTTTTTTGTGTATAAATATTTCATAAGAAAACATAAGTGTTCAAAATAATGAATTATCCCGTTTGATCCTTAGAACAATCCGGTGAGACTCCTGTATCATGATTCTTCACAGAAAATGAACTTAAATCCAGAGTAATTCATTGATATGCCAAATATCTCATAGCAGGTCAGCGGTTTCATCTCCTTATTCTGTGACCTTTCTACTGAATCACACTGAAACTGATTTTTGTGACTATTTCTGCTGCTATCTTAAACTCTAGACACAGAAAATTGGGAGTAACCAACTGCATGTTATTGAGCAAAATAAGAGACAGGTTTGTTTGTTTAAAAATAGAATTGTCTTTAAACAGATGAACATAAGGGAAGGGAAACAAAAATAATATAAAAACAGGGAGGGAGACAAAACAGAAGAGACTCGTAAATATGGAGAACAAACTGAGGGTTATGGGAGGGGTTGCGGGAGGGGAGATGGGCTAAATGGGGAAGGGGCACTAAGGAATCTATTCCTGAAATCATTGTTGCACTATGTGCTAATTTGGATGTAAATTTAAAAAAAAAAATAAAATTAAGTAGTTAAAAAAAATAGAATTGTCTTTTAAAAATTTATGTTCTTGGGGCACCTAGTGGCTCAGTCAGTTGAGTCACTCTTGGTTTTGGCTCAGGTCATGATCCCAGGGTTGTGGGGTCGAGACCCTTGTCGGGCTCCGTGTTGAGCAGTCCCTCTCTCCACCTCGTGCACTCTCTCTCTCTAAAATAATAATAATAATAATAATAATAATAATAATAAATCTATGTTCTCTTCTACTGTTCTTGATTTGCTACGCTGTGTAGATAAGATACTCGCTCACTAGTGAGAAGCAAGGTACATGCTGAGTTGCAAGCCAGGAATAGTGACGGTGGCATCAGGAAATGAGAGAGGTGGTCATCCTTGAGACAGCAGATTTGGGAAGAGAAATATCAGTGCCTTTTCCGTACATGTTAGATAACTGGTACCTGGGAAGGAAAGGTCAGCCTGTGGACCCAGAACAGAAGTCAGGTATGTTTTTGTGAAATTGGAGGACAGGGTCAAAGGGCCCAGAAAAGGGGCCACTGACCATAGGGTACCTCCACATGGTTCAGTATAGCAGGGTGGCCACGAGGACCCAGCGTGGGACCAAGCCCAGAGCAGAGGATGGCTGTAGACACATTCCTGTTGCATTCTTTCCACGGGAACCTGCAGCAGAGGCTCTCAGCCTGGACCTGGGCCCCGAGAGAATTGTGTGGGCTTCCCTCCCAGTCGCCATAAATGAGCCGACTTGGACAAGAACGGTTACTCTGGCAGGGCTCTCCGAGGTCATTGGTTTCAGCTTTCATTGTGTGTGAGGGGCCAAGTGACTCCGTCAAGACCAGCCAACCAAGTGGTGAAAACAGCCAGGATCAGAACTTAGGTCTTAGGATGTTTATCCAGTGCTTCCTTTTCTGTAGGTCACCTACACTGTTGTCTTGTTAGTCTGGGCATACCATTTCGGAACCCCCAAACCGCTCAATTGTGGTCTCATCTGCCCTAGAGATTGGACTGGTTCGTCATCTACTGGGAAGCCAAGGACTTCAACCTGCCCTTCTGAGGCAGCCTGGGTTCACTGGTCAGGGCTGGGGGTCAAGAAGGGGTAGTAGAGTTGTCCTGTCTCCCTCCCCTCTGCCTCTACCAGAGCAAATTCCTTTTTTATCTGCTTTGTTTGTTGGAATTGTAAGATTTCATTCGTGAAAAAAGACTTGCCCCAAAATTAAACGCGTTCGGGGGCTAATGGGCGGCTCAGTCGTTAAGCGTCCAACTTCGGCTCAGGTCACGATCTCACGGTCCGTGGGTTCGAGCCCCCTGTCGGGTTCTGTGCTGACAGCTCAGCACCTGGAGCCTGCCTCAGATTCTGTGTCTCCCTCTCTCTCTCTGCCCCTCCCCCTCTCACACTCTTGTCTCTATCAAAAACAAACAAATAAATAAATAAATGTTAAAAAAAAAATCATTCAATGGGGAATCAAGTTGGATCTCCTGGGGCTCTCTCTGTTCTTTTCCCAGGTTTTGATACATTTCAGTAAGTATTCTTGGACACCTCCTGCCACATTCAGTTCCATGGCTAAGAGGCATAGAAAAGGAGATTACTCCATTCTCAAAGTACAGACCCATGAATGATCCCTAGGTTAGTCACTTGGAGGAGGGAAGCACTTTCCTTTGGAAACAGTTTTACGAATACTTGTTTCAACATGCCCATTTCATACACAGTGTTCCTACCATCACACTGAATCAGATCTCATTTCTTGGATGTCCTGGAGAAGGACTGTAAAGGGAAAAGGGATAGGGAAATATGATCTTGGCACCAACAACTCACTAACTTTCTGCCACTATAAAATAGGGATGACTTCTTTCTACGTGTGCACAGGTATCTCTCGTTCAAAAGATTTCCAGATTATTCTTTCCAGGATCGCATCGGCAATTATTCCCTCATAGTGAGTGGGAGGAGAGAGGACAGAACAGGACATCCTAGGTTGGATGTTTCCCAGTGGGGCACACCCAGTGTAGACACTGTTGGCTCCTGGGACTGGCTGGAGGGCAGGGGCAAAGGTAGATACAAGATAAGTTTAAGGAGGGAGTAAATGAGAGCAGACTGAGTGGCCCGCATTGTACACAGAATTCTTCCCGGGACCCAAATATATGGCTGTCTCCAGTTATATGGTTAAAACGCTGCTTGGCTAGGATGGGGTATGTATAAACAGCTGGTCTCTGGCCTGGTCCCTGGCCAGCCTCACCAGAACATTCCTGACAGCGCCTCAGTGGTCTGGAACCGAGGCTGGACAGCCTTCTGGACACTGTGGGCCAAGCAAAGGGGGCAGAAGGAACCTAGCTCATCAGAATCGTTCTGTGGGAGAAGGCACTTTCCATCCACACTCGCCACTGCCTTTTCCTGTCTTCCTAAGCCTATAGTATGGTGTTTGCTGCCTCCTGCTGGCTACATGTGAGTCAATGCCAACGTTTCAGTGATGCTTGGCGACTTGTACTGAGCCCTTGTTTACAGCTCAGAAGTGGGTCTCCACAGTGACAACAATAACCACGATACTCTTGCTAGATCTATCGGTGGAGGGCTTATAAAAACACATAAGACGCTGCACTAAGCTTTTCACATACATCATATCATTTAATCGTCAAAGTAACATTGCGCAATAGGTATTATTACTCCCACTACACAGGAGAAACTGAGTCAGAGAGCAGTTATATGAGGGGGCAAAGGACATGCTGGTATATGGCAGGGCTAGGGTTGAGACGCAGGTGTGTCAGACTTCAGAGCCCACATCTGGAGCCACTGTGCAAATTCATGTTCCTGGCCGGCCGTATCCTTCATGGGCTATACTCGCCCATACTCTCCGTCAACAGAGGCAGTGACAGACCCACCACGCCTTTTTATTCCTTTTGTCCACACCCAGGCAACCTGTCTCTACTTCCTATGCCCATCACCAAACTTATGACCATCACAGTCTTCTTTTCTTTTCACCCTTTGTGCAATTTGCCTCTCTCCTGGTGTGGCAAACATTAGCTCTAGTGCAGGGGTTTTTTAAGTGGAGCTCACAAGACGCCTGACTAGAGTCAAGGGGTCTGTGAACTTGGATGGGGAAGGAATTCTATTCCATGCAGAATACAGAAACCAAGCAGAAATGCTGTGGCTTTGTCACGAATAGAAATCACAGGTGTTTCTGTATCATGTCGCCATTGTCACAGGTATCTCAACATAGCCTTTACGCTCATCACTGCTTTGAAATTGCAATAGCTATCAAACCTGTCATCAGGCCTGTGATTTAATCACTGATAAAATGTATGTATGTTACTACATCACAAATTCATTTTTTTCAGTATTTTGATAGCATTCTCTGAAAATTATGGAATCCCGCGGTAATCCTGGACATTTTTATATGTATTAAAAAATTATGCCTAGAAAGGGTTCAGAGGCCAGCCAAACGGGACCTGGCATGAAAGATGGTAAGAACTACTGCCCTTGGTCCTGTGCCAGACGTTGGGCCTCCTGACCCAGATCATATAATGTAGCAGTGACCAGGGACGGGCGTGTTGATCAGTATCCAAAAAAAGATGACCGTATGGTTTATCTTCCACACCAGAATGCTTCCGAATTGAAAGGGGGCACTGTTAATAATTACACTGCGGGCCTCCTGGGTGGCTCAGTCGGTTGAGCATTCCACTTTGGCTCTGGTCACGATCTCGCGGTTCGTGTGTTCAAGCCCTGCGTCGGGTAATTACGCTGGGACAAAAGTGTAAGCTGGGACATACGGTCACCCCCCCTCAGATAGCACGTACCCTGGAAACTGAAGAATTATGGGAAAATGCGGGTGATTGAACGCAACTTACAAACGCCAACATAAAAATTCTGCGAATGTGCTGCTGATAAAACTAGATTATTTCCTAAAATCTGGAGAAACCAAAGAATAACTGATATAAAGTACAGGTTCCCCCTGCTACCCCAAAGTAGAGTGCACCTATGAAAATTTTCCTAATCCAAAATGGTATAAATTGAAAAACCGATTACCATTAATTTGCATAGAAAATTTTTGAGCATCCTCAGACCCCCAAACTAACTTCTCTCAAGCTTTTCTCCTACCTGAGGACACAGCCTCCTAATAGTTGCACAAAATAAATTGAGATAAAGCACAGACGCTCACACACACAGTCCCGATGCTGAGACGCTGAGTGTGGTTCCTGGGGAGGGGCCGGGTGGGGCCACCCTGTGCTAAGGGCTCGCTGCAGAACAGGTGCTGAATGCTGTGTGTGCTCTTGGACTTTTTTTTGCAAGAGCGAAAATCCTCTCTGGATTTCTTTTGATTGGTGAAAACAGGTACTAACATAGGCCTTTTGTAAAAGCAGTAAGTATACCGAAGACTTTTGAAAAGTGGGGGGTACCTATGTACTGGCTTCCAAGAAGTAACCATGTTGTACGATAATAATGTAACTAATGTACCACCTACTGTGGACCAGGCACTGTCTGTAATAATAGGTATGTACTATAATCATTCCCATCTTATAAGTGAGAAAACGCACAGCCAGCAGGCTGAGCTGAGTCACAAATCCACGTACCCTGGCTGCCGTATCGGTGCCCTGAGCCACGGTCTCCACTGCCTCTTTGAGCCCTTAGAACGATAGGAGTTTTCACGTTCTGGATGGAGTCCAGCAAAATAATAGATGAAATACAAAACACGAGTCTGTTTACCTCCAGCGACTTCTATTCTAGGTGAGTAGATCCAGTTATTTGAAAAAAATTCCCCAGAGTGGACGGGGAAGTCTAGAAGGTTCCCATAGAGCAATAGAAGTATTCTACTACAATTCCTAAATTGTAAGTAACTGTCCCCAGGCATTCGCCTTTTTCCTCTGACTACAAGCCCTGGCTCCCCTGTGAGAGGCAGCCTGGGGCAGTGATAACAAGCATGGACTTGAAGTTCAAATTCCCGGAGAACCTACTAGCTGTGTAACCTTGGGCGTGTCACATAGCCTTCTGGGGCTGACATCTGCTCACCTGCAGAATGCGAGTAACGATAAACCTTACAGGTGATGGTGAGGAGTAAATGAGCCTGGAAAATCATAATACATCATCATGATTCTTATCATCATTAGCATTTTATTAGTCTTCAACTGATTGATCCCCAAACTCATCTTCCCCTATTATTCTGAGTATTTCTACCTGTTCGGGAATTTTTGGCTTTGCTTTGTCTTCAAGTTCGTTCATCGTTCTGTAGCTACCTTTGCATGACTATTATAACATTTGCTTACGCAGCATCTGTCCCAGAACTCAGTTCGCTGAGGCAACGTGCACTCTGACAACTCCAAGTGAGAACAGGAGCCCGCACTCTCACGATTATGGCATTGTCTCCATCGGCCTGCTCCATAACAGCATTTGCGCCCGCGCCTTTATTTGCATTTTGCTGAGCCGACGTGAATTTTTATAAGTTCAGGGGTGTCCAGAGAACGCTTCAGTAAGAATTGAGTTGACAGAAACTGGGATGGATCATTTATCACCTCTGTAGAAACAAGATGAATTTCTGTTTTGAACTGCAATAAGAAATTACAAAGGACGGCCAGGGCCCGGCCGCATGAAAAATTAAAATGGTACAAAAGAAAGATAATTCAATATAAAAAAAAAAAAGTAAGACACAGCTTGGGGGATGTTTACATCAGTATGAAAAGGGCTTGATACATATGTTTCTATAAGGCCAGCTTTTAAAATTTTGCATCATGACCCAAAACGTACTTACCCTGAAACACAAGTTTCACACGAAAAAACTCACTGTGCCGCGAAATTATATTTTTGTTTTTATTTTATTGTATTCTAATTTTTAATGCTCATTATGAGCCACTTAATTGATATCATAATCTACTAAATGAACTGTGACTTACAGTTAAAAAAAAAACAGTGATTCCAAGAGCTCTTATAAATACATTATTGGATGAAGACTATAGATACTTCTATGTATAAAACATATTTTTACCATTTTTAAAATACAGAAAAAAAAACACTTTTAAATATTTATTTAGTTTTTGGGAGAGTGCATGTGGAGGAGGGGCAAAGAGGGGGACAGAGGATCTGAAGCCGGTTCTGCGCTGACAGCAGTGAGCCTGACGTGGGGCTCGAACTCACGAACCGCAAGATCATGACCTGAGCTGAAGTCCAACGCTCAACTGACTGTGCCCCTGGAAAAAACACTTTCAGAAGATAGCAAAAGCTCAGCTTTCGTACTCACTCAAGAGATACAGAGCATAAAAAGGATAAAATACAATTTCAACAATTAAATCAGCAAAAATTACAAGCAGTGCTAAGGCTGCTGACATTGTAGTAAAGGGTTTGTTTTTTTTTTTTAATGCACCTGTTTATTTATAGCCCACTTCAATTCAAAACAAATTTGAGGTGGCTTTATGTGCTGAAATTGCCTAACACAAGAGATGGCAGAATCTATTGATGCAGTTTGTTTGAGTAGCAACTGGGTAGGACATTTGTGGAGTCAGAAAAATGTTCATTCCCAAAGTAATTCCACTTCTGGGAATTTGTCCCAGTGAAGCAGTTCGAAGAAGAAAAAAATGCTGTGCACAACTTTTTAATATCATTACTTAATAGTGGCAAATGAAAAGTAGTCTAAGTAGCCAAGAATAGCACAATATTTAAATAAGCAATACTACATCAATTCACAATGTTTGCAGCCAATAAAATAATTATGACTAGGAGGCAGCAGGAGTAAATGCTCACGCTAACAAATGCAAAAATCATAAAACAAAACTCTATATGCGTTTCAGTTACCATGGCTGCATAAAAATTACTCTAAACCTTAGTGGCATGAAACAACCATTTTTTTACGGATCAGGAATTCAGAGAGGACACAAGTGTATGTCTTCTCTGGAGCCACGATTCCTAGAGCTTTAGCTGAGCCTGGATCATCTGAGGCTCATTTGCCCACATGTCTGGTTATCGATGCTGGCTGTCAGCTCAGACCTCAGACGGACCTTTTGGCCAAGACACCTGTGCGTGGCTCGGGTCTTCTTAAAACATGGTGTCTGGGCTTCAAGGCTGAGAGTTTCCAGAGACAGAGACAGAGACCTTATATGATCTAGTCTTACAAATTATGCATCACTTCATCTCCATTGGGAGAGTCACAAAGTCCCATACAGGTTCAGAGGGGGGAAGGAAAAGAGACTGTGCCTTTCGTGAGGAGTGACAAGTGGGGAGAAGCATTTAGGACTGGAAATGTTGCTCTGGCCATTTTTTTTTTGAGTTCAAACATTCTTTTTTTATATATTAAATATAATTTATTGTCAAATTGGTTTCCATACAACACCCAGTGCTCCTCCCCCCTAGCCCCCCATCAACCCTCAGTTTGTTCTCAGTATTTGAGAGTCTCTTATGGTTTGCCTCCCTCCCTCTCTGTAATTTTTTTACCTACCCCCACCCCCCTTTCTGTTTCAGAAAATACAATCGCTGAAATCTGTGCTCTGGTTAAAAACCACGTAAAAATCACAAGGGTATTACATTAGGATTAGGATTGAGAAGACACATGGAAACACAAAAGCTTGATGCAAAAAAAAAAGAAAATCTGTTATAGTTTGACAATGTTCCTTGAGCAATAAGTAAAGATTATCCGTTCAATTACATTAACGAGGAATTAGGATCGACAAAGCTTTGGGAATTGTTCCCGGGGAACCCCCGCTTCTCTGGGTTCCTCCATTTATAAAGCTCGGCTGTCCCCAACTCCAGCTGTCAGTGCTTAACCAACTGCGTCAGCAAGGTGCCTCCCATTTAGGAGACGTGGGCCTATGTGTATCACCCACACACGGCCCGGTCTTCCTCCGTCCTGTCCTCCGCCACCTGCCGCGTCCCCTCTTGCGCAGCCTCATCCTGCAGATGACCTCAGTCTGTAGCCCCTGAAGGAATAAAAGAGACGGGGAGATGCCTCGAGCCTCTTTTATGAATAAACCCTCATGCCCACCTGAGACCACCTGTGTCCTCGCTTGTCTTCCTCTTTTGGAGAGGGAGGCCCCCTCCTCCTTCACAGAGTCAGTCCCTCCACCTGTGCTCTTGGCCAGTCCTCCTGTTCCCCCTCACCCGCCACACTCCATACCCTCGCGCTTTCCTAGCACCTTAGCCTTCTCTCATTGGCTGCATCCTTTCTCTCCGTTCAGTCCCACACACCACCATCCCCACGACCTCTCCAGTTGCCGCCTGGCGTCACTGCGTCTACTCCCGGGGCAAACCCTCCGAAGGGCAAGCTCACTCCAGCTGTTTCCATTTCATCACTCGCTCCCTCAACCAGGACCTACCTGGCAACTTTCTTTCCTGTCACTACTTTCACCTGCCTCTTAAATATCTGCGAACTGGCGAGCTCGCCGTGGGCTTCCTGAACAGATGCTTCCAGGCCCTCCGGCACCACCGGCTCCAGCCTCTCCTTGGTCTCTGCCCACCCCTTCCGCTCCTCCAGGCCTCTGCTCTCCTTCCGCCCACATTCCTCAGCCACGTCCAGTGTCTACCAGCTTCTACTACCACCTACTGACTCGTCCCCTGAGCTGAACGTTGAACTCCCATTACGTCTTGGGTGCACAGGATCAAAACTGCAATTGTGCAAACGAGGCCTCCAACTAATGAAGCTTAATCAGGCTGGGTAACTATCAAGTCCTTACGGTGTCTGTTCAGTCGTTCTTGGATTGAGATTCTCAGCCTTTCGGCTGCTATGGCCTGTCTCTGTTAGGAGAAGAGCCTCCTGGCCGTGGGTGTGTCTGTCCAGTCCTCCAGGGGGGTCACTGGCTCTCCCAGATGGTGGCCAGCCTCTTGTGTGCCCTTACAGCCTCTGACCTTGAACCAGCCGCTGTCTAACTTGGGATGTGCTCCTCTGGGGCCCGGCCAGATTGTTGGATGACAGGGCCCCGTCTTCCCTCTCGCTGGCCGCAGAATCTTTAGCCTTCCACCCCTCCTACGTCTACCATTTTCTCCTTCTCCCTTAAACCTCCCCATTCAGAAGAAGGCCGGCTTTTTATTTTAACTTCCTTATGTCATACTACTGTCTTCTAGATTTCGACCTGAGCCTAAATTTCAGGGTAAGGGCCTAGCTGTTAAGGAACCAACAGGGAAAGGGGGAAGTAAAGAATTCGGTGAATCTTCCCTCAAGATAGCCTCCTGGCTTGAAGATTATTGTCTGGCCATAATCCTATTTTGAACGTCAAAAGTTGAATACCGATTTGGCTTTTTCCCAGGCAATCCTTCTAGAACGAATTCTAATCTCTTCCCAGACATATGGTTGCCTGAGGCAGACTATGTGTAAAGGTCATAGACTCATGAAGACAAAAGAGAAAATCATACACAATTTCAAATTATTCCTCCCGTTATATTCTGGAATCTCTATATCCATCCCGCCCCAGTGACTTCTCTGAGCTCGAGCTTATCATATCTAATTGCCTGTTGGACTCCTGCAAACACCTCTAAAGCCAAACTCATTATCTTCCCTCTAAAACTGGCTCTTCTTCCTTTTTCACCAAAGTTTAAGACGAGGGAGAACAAGTGGGGGGGGGGGGGTAAGGAATCACGAATATCCAGGACCACGTGTTTTTCCAGTGCCAAGGCTCTACCCTGTCACTCTCAGATTCTGAGTCTGGCTTGGGAATCTCCAGCTTTACCAAACAAGCCAGATGGTTCTGATTCTGAGGGAAGCAGTGGTGTGGGAACCACGTTTAGAAAATCTGCTGTAAGTCTGGTCACCCGGGAACCAAACCCGAGAGGGGGTGGAGCAACCGCCTCCGTGGTGTCCCCGCCCCTCCTACCGTCTTGCGTCTTGCGTAATGACGTCACCACTTGCACCGCTGAGAAGCCTGGGAGTCCTCTGGCCACCTTCTTTCTCGCTGCCCCCCACGCCCCCACTCCCCCTCCACCCCCCGCCTTGGCAATCGGCCGTTCCAGCCTCCATGCCCTCCCCTGGATTCCCCCTCCCACCCCCTGGTTATGACCTGGGCCATCTTTAGCTGGATGACTGCGCTGTCCCACCCATCCTTGGGTCTCCCAGCTAGGATATGTCCAATCCAATCCACCCGCTGCGCTGGCCCCTGAGAGCTCTCATAAAATCAAACTCTGCTCATGCAGCGTCCACCTAAAGGCCCCCAGTAGCTGCCGTTTCCTCGGACCCAAACTCTTCACAGCTGCAGCCAAACTTCCAGAAGCACCTGACTCGCCCGCACAGATCCTTCCGTCCGGCCAAACCGGAAGTTGCTTTTTCTCTGCTAGGCCAGAGCCTCTGAGTCCCTTGGGCCTTGGCTCTAGCTGTGCGCTCCCCACCCTGCCTAGAGTATCCAGTGCCCTCCTGGTGCTCTGCATCTAGAAGGCCCTGGGTGGTGAGCTGCCCTTCTCCCTCTGCACCCAGGCCGGGGCTGGATTTTGGTAAGTGTGCCCCACCCCACCCCCCCAACCCCCACCCCAGTCCCTCAGGCTGCCTCGCCCGTGTCTGTTCTGCTAGAGCACATGTCATATGCAGGCTATTATGGCAGATCCTAGAGGCCGCCTCTCATTCTAGTTTAGTAGGAGTTTCCTGGAGGGAGTTTTGTTCACTTTTGCATCTCCAGGCTCCACCGCTGAAATGAATCAAACAGCCACGTAGAAAGCGTCCCGAGGGCAAAGCCATATTTTGTCCTCTGTGCATTTTCCCCGGGACCCAACAACCAAGCCCTGACCTGAGGAAAGTATAGCGTCACGGTTGGGTGTGGCATGGACCCTAGATCCAGACCCGCAGGTCAAATCCTGCCCTTCCATTTGCTGGTAGATCCTTGGGCAAGTTACATAGCCTCCCTACACCCCAGTTTCACCGTCTGTGAAACTGATCGTTATGAAGGTTAGATGAGAAAATATGTCTGAACTGCCTTCAGTGCTGCCTGGCAGGTGATAACTGCCTTGAGATTCTCTGTATCCTGGGTCCAGATGGTTATCCGTTGGAATATTGACTCCTTAGCTGCTGTACAGACAGTCCGTTGCACTGGCCCAGGCCCTTCTCTGCCTTTCTCATGCTCTCCCATGAAAAGGGCATGTTGTCAGCCACGTGGTCACTCCAGGACCAAGATTTCCGGCAGACAGCCACGACAGAGGCAGTCGACTAGAGACTGGTCTCACCACACTGGACATGCCCCATCTTGGTTACTGACTCCCAGTCCCTCCCTCCTCTCCATTCGACCAAGTCGTGACCACCTTCTCTGGCCATCCCCCAGGAACCCCTTCCTCTGGGTCCTGGATGCCCAAGTCTTAATTATTACATATCAACCGTGTATAAAAAGATATTAAGATCCTTGGGGCGCCGGGGTGGCTCAGTCGGTTGAGCGTCCGACTCCGGCCCAGGTCATGATCTCACAGTTCGTGAGTTCGAGCCCCGCATCGGGCTCTGTGCTGACAGCTCAGAGCCTGGAACCTGCTTCAGATTCTGTGTCTCCCTCTCTCTCTGCCCCGTCCCCACTCATGCTCTGTCTCTCTCTGTCTTAAAAATAAATAAAACATTTTAAAAAATTAAAAAAAAAAAGATATCAAGATCCTGGGTACCAGCAGGGTCTGGGGCTGAAGCCGCGGATAGCCCTGGGGATGGAGTGAGGTCTAGCTTTGGTGACTCTTAACACTCAGATATCTTGCAAGCTAAGTTCTGAGGCAAGCTTCAGAGTAGCTCTGAAGAGAGCTAGATGGTTCTATTTGTGAGCCAGACCTCACCCAGGGGGGACCTTTGACTTAGAGGAAGCACATTTCCACCCATCCGTTCTGATCTATGCTAGAGGCAGACCTTGCTCAGTCCAATGGAGTCAATACTTAAAGCAGGACAGGATCACTAACACCAGCGGCTCGTGGCCATGAAGAGCCGTGAGCACTAGACGGCAGGTGTCCCCCAGAGCACTCAGCGTCGAGCGGCTTGCCGGGACCATCTCCTGCAGGTTTCCATCTTTTCCTTCTACTCCCACCTCTGCTGTGTTGGCTCCGCCAAGCCTGATTCAGGCCTGTAGTTGGAAAAGATTCCTTAGACACTCACGTGACCTCATGGTCCTTTGGGGGACAGATGATGCTACGAATCCTTTCTTACCACGCATATCCCTGTACCAGGAGCCTGAGACCAATCTCAAAAGCTTTAATAATCATAGGATTTAGAGCAAAATGGCCAGTGAGCTATATTCTTTTTCTAATACACTTGAAATTTATATATATGTATATATATGTATATATGTATATATATGTATGTATACGTGTATATATGTATATATGTATACATATATAAATATGTATATATATGTATATACGTGTATATATACATGTATATATATGTATGTATATATAAATATATACATGTATATATGTATATAAAATATGTATTTTTTATATTTTTATATACATATATATGTATATGTATATTTTTTATATTTTTATATACATATGTGTGTGTATATGTATGTATATACACACATATGTGTGTATATATATATTTTTTAAAGACGGGGCACGAGCCAGAGAGGCAGAGAGAGAGGGAGAAAGAGAGAGAAAGAGAGAAATCCCACAGGGGCAGAGAAAGAGGAGAGAGAGAAGCAGGCCTCACCCAAAGTGGGGCTCAAACTCAAGAAGTGTGAGATCATGACCTGAGCCGAAGTCGATGCTTGACTGAATGAGCCACCGAGGCGCCCCTAGTGAGCTATTTTCTTAAAGTGTGAGGGCACGGGAAGGGGGTCAGATACTGCTGGAGAGAGCATAGACCCCCGTCCCCCAAAGTCTCCCCCACAATCCCTTGAAACACCATGGGGAGCTGCTTCTGCTGGGTTATTCAGCACCTTCCTTCAGCATCCCAGGTGGGTATTTGCAGGCTGCCGGATGTGGACTCCCGCTGAACTCCTGTCCCACATATCTATTTGAATCCACATTGGCTGAAAAAAATTCTGAGCCAAAAAGCGATTCAAATTCCAACTTCCATTGTGCTTCTAGAATGAAAAAATATGTCCTAGGTATGGGGTGACCCCAGACAAGGCCAAGTTGAAAAGCCCCTGGAAGAGACCACAGGGCACATTCTGAAAGAAGAAGCCAGACCCTGGCATACCCCAGGGGCACATGGGAGGGCTGAAGTCGCCTTGGGACCCACCTTGAGAGAAATGGTTGTGTGTGTGAGAATGTAGAGGGATGGTGAGACCTGAAAAAGCTGTACCACTCAGAACAGCAGTATCTGGGGTCCGGGCTTGTCCTGCCTTGCTGTGGGATGCCCCTGAGGGAGGGTGACAAAGAGGGAACAAGCGGTCTGTCACCTCAGAGGACTTTCACTGTCTGGCAAGTCTGCAGACGGTTGTCCAAGGTCAGCAGGGACGGGCCAGGGTGGATTCAGTTCCGCCATGGGCCTAGGACTGCCAGGGACGTGAGAAGTACAGGTAGCAGGGGGGCCATCAGGCCCGATTCGTGAGCACTTTCAGCGAGACCTGGAGGCACGTGGGGTGAGGGAGTCTGCAGGAGGCCTGGGGGCCTGCGAACTGAGCAGGCCCAGCCCAGGGACGCGAAGTTGTAAGGTAAATGTAAACTGGTCTGTATTTGCAGGCTGAGGAAGATGGAGCCTGGGGTGACTGTCCCTCAGGATCTCTGACTGTGGGAGTGGCCGGCCCTCAGGCTCCTTCATCCCACTCCATCTGGTCCAGCCTCGCCTACAGCAAAACACCCACCATGCACTAGAGAACACAATTTTTGGTATGGCACCACTTTCCTCTCTTCCCACCACCCCCATACCACCTTTCGAGGTTCTTCTGCCCGGGGGAGGCGGGGCTGCATGGATGAGGACCTCTCCTCTCCGAAGCCACGGAAGAGCCTGGACTGGCTTCTGAGGTGCCCAATGCCAGGTGGCCAGCGCTGTGGCCACATATGAGCACCTTCCAGCCTGACATGGTGGATCTTCCTGGGCAAAGTACTTCTCCTCCCAGAAAGATGAGCTGGACCAGGTGGTAAATACGGTTTCTACCAGATCTCTCACTCTGTAATTCTGGAATTAACTTGGAAAGTAGCACCAAAAAAAAAAAAAAAAATCCTGCCTAAACCCTTGGAGATATGGCCTCTGAAGACTCCTTCTCCAATATCCAGCCTCAGACATGGCTTCAGGGAAGTTCCAGGGGGCAGGAGGACCCCAGAGGAGACCAGGAAGGAAAGACACCAAAGGCCCCAAAGACAGGTCTTTGTGAGCGGGGCCCCTGCTCACATTTGAGGTAAGAGAAGAGATCCCACCAAGTCTTCTTCCGACTTTGTGCACTTTGACCACAGTGGAAATCTACCCTCTATTGGAATGGGTGGTTGTTGTTTTGGTGTGTGTGTGTGTGTGTGTGTGTGTGTGTATGTGTGTGTGTCCTAATACCTTTGTACTTTTTTGGTTCCCTAAGTTTCTGAGTAAAGGTTCCTTTTGGAAAATTCCAACTTAATCTCAGCTGAATAAAAGAAAAGGGGATTTTTCCATCAGAGGCTGTGGGTGCTAGGGGGACCCGGGGCCCCCAGCTGACACTTGTCTGAAAGCTGTAAAGAACCAGGAGCTGGGATCCATAGGAAGGGACATTCCGGGGAGGCTGGAGCTGAGGCAGGTCCAGGCAACACCCTGCTTTGTTCTCCCGCCATCTTCTTACCCCGGACAGGGTGGCGATCTCACACTCTGACCTGTTTTTCTTCTAGGACTCAGCACTCGGGTTCCATCAGACACCTAATTATCCAACATATTAAATCAAATAAGGATGAATGTACTCAGTTTGAGTTCTTCTTCCAAAAGGAAAACTCTACCAGGAATTGGTCCAGAGAATCTTGGAATATTCTTTGGCTTCTCTTAACCGCCAAAGAGCCACTTCGTGACTTCTTTCTCCTCCTCCTCCTCCTCTTCTGCTTCTGCTTTGGTAAGTAATCACATGCTTTTTAAAACTGAGATAATTCACCCAACATAAAATTCTCCATTTTAAAGTGTACAATTCAGTGGCTTGGGTATATTCCCTCTTCGCCGGGACTTCTTATCCCACTGACAACTTCCCCAGGACAGAGAGGAAGGGAATGGGCGCTGGAAGTTTCCCTGAACGCATTACCAGGGCAACCCTGGCAGCTGAGATCTAAAGGCATGTTCCAGCCTAGTGGCACAGACACACCCCTCTCCAGAATTTCTGGGGAAATCCTGTCCCTGGATCTGGAATCCTGCCACGAATGGAACAAGTGGGCTCTGAAGCAAAGTCTTCCACGTATCGGAGCCTCTCACATCAAAGGCACCAGGCTCAACTCATAAGGGGTTGGAGAACCCTGACCCGATGATGAAGTCAAGCCCTGAGGGTGAGATGAGAAGGTCAGGGCCTCAGGCTGGGGCTGATGACAGGGTCCCAGGGCCAATATTCCTGGAGAAGAGAGGCCTGGAGATTCTGGTAGAGCCTTCAGAGTCATGCAGCTTAACTCCTTCCTCCAACAGATGAGGGAACTGAGATCCAGAAACCACAGAGTTGAACAACCCAACAATGGCAGACCCAAGACCTAAGACCAGAGCCGAGTTCTTCTGACCTTGGGCCAATGCCTTCTGTACCAGCTAATTCATTCAACAGTAAATGTTCACTGAACCCCTCCTGTGGGCTGGGTGCTGGACAGGGTTGACCTAGAAGTGCACACACAGGCTGCACCCCCTCCCTCCAGCTCTAGGCAACGGACCAGGGAGGACTTTGAGAAGCAACCACTCCATGCCCAGTGGAGGGCCAACCTCAAGAGGAAAGATTGAGAGAAACCCCCTCAGCACAGCCCTATAATAGCTGCCTCAGAAAGCCCTCTCCTGACAGCCTCTCTCATCAGCTCCTGTCAGCAGCTACCCCCCCCCCCCCCCAAGCTTGGCTCCCTGGCCCTCCACCTCTGGCCTTATGGTAGTGACAGAACATTTCCTGGGGCAGAGGGATGATATGTTGGAACTGGCTCATACCAGCTCATGAGACCCGACTGTCCCCGTTAAAGGAATTTTGCAAAAACACAATTTATTTTTAAAAAATGGTAACTTATAACTAAATAAATTATATCAGACACAAAGGGAATAAACACTCAAAACTCATCACCTCTTTGTTACTTTATTACATTTTACTATGATCTCTGCGCTTGGGGCTACTTACGATTCTATCTATATGGTAAAATACTACACGATTGTGCACCTCTTCTGTGTTCAGTGACATCACACTGTGGCTTGAAATGGACCCCAGTGGGAGTATTTACACCACAGAAATAGGCAAATGCTGCACATGAAGGTTTTGTCTCATTTTTACATTTATCAGCCACCAAAAGGTCCGTGACATGCTCAGATCAGCAGACCGTTTGCACATAACTGCTGAACTTCCATAGCACAGCTGCTCCCCGTCCGCCATTGTGGAAAAGGACCAAGGAGACTCGAACCAGAGTTGCTACTGGGGCATGTTACAGGGATGGATTGCAGGGGAGAAGGAAGAAGGGAATGTTGAAAGGAAAGGACACACACATCTGCTCAGCTCCTTCCTTTCTTTCCTCCCTCCCTCCCCCTTCCCCTCCTCCGTCCCTCCCTTCCTTCCCTCTTTCCTTCCTTCCATCCAATCACCTATTCATTCCATTCATCAAATATTTGAAATGCCCACTATCTGTCAGTCACCTTCCTGGCCCCTGGGAGAAGACAAATGCCAGAGAAAGCACTGTTTTCTCTCTCCTTGGAAATAAATACAGCCCATCTGGGTCTTGGAGTCTGTCTAATCTAAAACTGACAAAGGGCGGGGAAAGCAGATCTCAGGTAAGGGCTAAAGGTCCCACAATGTAACTGGATTGCTCAGGACCGAAATGTGTGGGAAGTACTTCAGCTTAAGCAACTTCACTTGTACCTGATTTAACAAAGAAAGGAAAGGATCTTAAAAATCCTCGGTGCAGCAAACAAAACCCCCATCCATGTAGTCGTTCAGCTGCATGTACAGGCGTGTGTGTGTGTGCGCGTGTGCGCCTGCTTGGGCACGTGCCAATCTAGTGTTCAGGGTTCCCTTTCCGTTCAGGTTTCTCTTTTATTTATTTATTTTGAGAAAGAGAGAGAGAGCATCCCAAGCGGGCTCAGCCCTGTCAGCGCAGAGCCCAAAGCGGGGCTCAAACTCAGGAACCGTGAGATCATGACCTGAGCTGAAACCAGGAGTTGGAAACTTAACCAACTGAGCCACCCAGGCGCCCCTCTGGCTCTTTTAAATGTGATCAGCCTCCTCTGTTCATTGTTTACCCTTTCTCTTTTTTAACAGAACGAGTTTGGGAAACCTTCATGGCTCCATATCCATTGGCTTCTGTTCACTCTCTGGTCCCACATTTTGACATTCCCCAGGCGGCCCAGGGTACCTGTTACAGATACAAACTCCCAGTCACCATCCTCAGAGGTTCCGGGTCAGTAGGTCCAGGGAGGGGCCAGGAATCTGCACCTTTATCGGGCTCTCCGGGTGATTTTGAGGCCCCTTGTAGAAGGGCAGCATTTTGCGAATTACTTCCCTGTGTCACTACCAAGCCGTAAATTATACAATTATTTATTATTTTTCCCCCTAGAAAGGATTCATTTCTTTGGCTCTGTTTCCACTCTCTACAGCTCCATCAACCTTCCTCTCTGATGAGCCAAGCCTTGGATCCGGTTCCCAGGCACCGCTGAGGACGATGAAGTTTATGAAAAAACCAGCAGGCTGCGTGTCATTCGCAGTTTCACCACTTGGTGGCGCCATTGCCCCACTTTCCATTTTCGGGCAGTCTGGCGTCCGGAGAGTTCCTACTGTCTTTTGCTAACGGTTTAGAATTTGTTGATGTTCTGATGTTTTTCATCCTTTGTTTCAACTCTGATTCAGATAAACGGTGACGCATCGGCAAGCCTGGAAAGGGGTTGCATTTTGTCGCACGCTCGCCACGGGTTGGGGGGGATACATCCTGGACTGAGTTAGAGAAGATGGTCCCAAAGCGTGGACAAAGATTGGGGCTGGTGACAGTCAAGCTCGGAGAGGCTGACCCATAGCCCGGAGTCACGGGGAGTCATTTTTCTGCCTTCCCCCTCGGCCCTAATGCGGAGATTTCATATCCTCTGTAAACACCTAGTATTTGCCGATAACCTCCTGTGCGCCAGGCTCTTTACATGTCGCCTCATTTAATCCTCGCACTAATCCTGTATTTTGCGTCTCTCTCGGGAGGGAACGGGGCAGGCCTGAGGAAAATGAGACCGAGATCTCGCCAAATCCCACGTGCTTTCTGTACACAACACGGTCTCTGCTCATTCACTGGTCAAACATTGATAATAAAACAGATTTGCAAGCGATTCTGTTTTGGACCAACTGAAGGGCGCTCCAGCCTCCGGAAGGAAACTACTGAGCCCCCAGCTGGCGAGCGGTGGACACAGACTGATTCCCTTCTTTCAACCAAAGGTGGAGCAGGTCAAAAAAATAAATGAGAGGAAGGAAAATGCAGAACTTTCTAATGGGTCGGCAAACAGTCCCAGCAGCAGCTAAAATCAATGAAGCAACAATCGAGTGCATTTAAGTCAGGATGAAGGCCTGCTGGGCCCAGAAGCCCGTATCTCCTTTAGCTTCCTAAGGACATCTCCTGCCCTCTCCTACCTGTGGACTCTGCTATGGCTCCAAAAGCCACTGGGGGGCGTCCAGCTGGAGTCACATGAAGAGACAATGTCCTGTCTATATGGATAATGTGGGCACAGGCAGGGAGGGCTTCCAGGTTAGTTACGGTGCAAACAGGACTTTAAAAGAGCTAGCTTTACAGGGCGCCTGGGTGGCTCCGTCGGTTAAGCATCCGACTCTCGGTTTTAGCTCAGGTCCTGATCTCACGGTTTCGTGGGTTTGAGCCCCGCGCCGGGCTGCGCGCTGACAATGCGGAGCCTGCTTGGGATTCTGTCTTCCTCTCTCTCTCTGTCCCTTCCCCACTTGTGCTGTCTCTGTCTCTCTCAAAATAAATAACTAAACTTAAAAAGAAATAAGAGCTCAATTTAGGAATCACATAATGTCATTAGGGGGACCACTAAAAGCAAGTGTGATCTGATAGGAAGGAGCCACGTCTGAACCAAAACTATGAGGAGGTGCAGGGACCGTTGAATCCGGCAGGAGATGGAAAAAGCCCCCCTTTGGCCCCTAACGGGTGAGCGGCCTATTTTCTTATTTTACACGCCTGTTGGGCTCTTTGGCATCTCTGCTCCTCCCCAAGCCTCCCATACACCCAACCGGCCCACTCATCCCAGCGTCTTTCCTGGGATCACCTCCACTCTCAGGATTCCACAGCTGCTTGAACAAGGTGAAAGGGGGGAAACCCAGCTAACCCACAAGTGGTTGGGGTAGCCTGCGGCTGAGGGAATATCGGATCTGATTTGCTCAGCACCAAACTGTGTGTCGAGGGATGCGGCCCCTGGTGAGCTGGGTGTTTGCTTCACCTATGGACTGAGGATGAAATCTAGGTGCTGGCATCCTGTGAACTCCGACCGTGTATGCTGGGCATCACTGACGCATGCGTTTGCTCACGTACTTGCCCAGCAAATGGCCATTGAATCCGCCCACTCTGGGCCCAGCAGCCTTCTCGGAAGAGGAGGTCACGGTGGGGGGCCCAACGAAGGGTCTGCTCTCACGGAGCGTATTTTAGTGAAGGGGCGCAAAGACTGAGCAAACAAGCAGGCACACAAAAATCAAGGGGTGATGAGAGGCAGGGCGGAGGTAAAGAAATGTGGAGTGACCAAGCGTGACCAGGGGCTTAGCTGCGTGAGCGGGATCTGTCCCCAGGAGCCATGCACGCCTTCCCCAACAGCACACTTTCCCGGGGTGTTGACTCAGCACTGGTTTCTGCAGGAGGAGAACCGAGGGATGGGCATCACGGCAAATGGGCGATGTCATGGCTTCTCGGTGACGCTACGAGATGAGAGATTTCTGAAGGCGCTGCCGCTCTGGCCCTGACTGGTATGCAGAGGGAGCTGGAGACCTGGGGCAGCCTGTTGTCTCCTGGGGCATAGACTGCTTAGACTGCTCCAGCTAAAAGGACCCAACCCTTGAACGTCTGACTCTTGGTTTTGGCTCAGGTCATGATCCCAGGGCCATGGGATCGAGCCCTGGATCAGGCTCTGTGCCGAGCATGGAGCCAGCTTAAGATTCTCTCTCTCTCCCTCTCTCTCTCTCAAAATAACTTCTTTAAAATCTACATTAAAAGAAAAGACCCAACCTTCCCTTACAGAGGAATGAGCTGAAGCTAGCCGGGCAGGGTGTGTGTGTGTGTGTGTGTGTGTGTGTGTGTGTGAAGGGGTGCTTCTCTGACATCACACAACTACCCACCCAATATTTTCTTTTCCATTCCTTCCCTGGGTCTCCCTATTTTTTGGGAAAGGAAAGGAGGGTATGGAAAAATTGACAATAAATTCTTCTGATTTTCCATGTGCCTTGTCCTGCCCCCACCCCATACGTGGCAGTGCTTGAATCAACTTGAGAAAGATTTCTAGAGTCTTTCCACGCTCTACTAATTTTGATGCTGCTGGGAAAAGGTGGCAGAATCGTTGGTATACAGTGGGGGGTCTTGCAGGATCAGAATTGGCACAAGAGTCACCCTTACTGAACACCTACTGTGCCAGAGAACCATGAATAACTTATCTCACGCCTTTACATCCACCCTTCCGGTTGGGAGTTCACTCACAAGGAAACTGAGGTTCCGGGGAGGTTAAGTAACTTGCCCAGGGGGCATACTAAATAGTAGAGTTGAGATCTGAACACAGATCTCCTTGACTTTGTCAAACTTTGTCTTTTTTCTGCCACAGCATGCCAAGGAGGGTGCTGGAGACAATGAGAGTGAGGAATTAGCCTGTAATCTTTGTTCAAGACACCAAAGCTCTGAGACCACGCTGTCCCAGCCTTCTGTGAGTCAGGCACTCAGATGTTGGCACCTCGAAGCCCCCAGCCGTGCACCCCGGCTAAACCCTCCCATGGGATGACCTTGAGTCCTTGCTTAGGCTGCTAACATCCCATGAAACGCTCAGAGAACATCCCTTAGCACCCAGATTATGGTGCCAGCTCGGTCAAAAACCTGTCTCCACCTCCTATGCTTTTCTTCCTATATAGTCCGTTCTCCACACCCCAGCCAGGGTGATGCCTTGACAGTTTAAAATCCATCATGCTTTCCATCACATTTAGAAGGAAGTCCGGGCCCTCTGGGGCCCCCGGGCTGGTGTCTGCTTGCCTCCAGGACTTCACTTCTTCCTACATCGTCTCTCAACTCTGTGAGAGCCACACCATCTGCCTTCTGTTCCTACAACACGCAAGGTACTTTCCTGTCTCAGGACTCTTGCAGATGTGTTCCTACAGCCGGAGGACAGATTTCCCCTCCAGAAATCCCCACAGCTTGCTCCCTGACTTTATTTAGGTCTCAGCTCAAATGTCACCTCCGAGGAGCCTTCTCTTGCCACCTGACTGAACCTAGCCTACCCTACACATTTCCCCCACTTACTCTTATTTTATAGTTTTTCAATTCTGTCTTGAGTCCCTGTCCTTCCACTAGAACTCAAGCTCCTTGAAGGAAGGGATTTTATGTATAATCTCCCACCCACCACAGAATCCAAGGGGCTCCACAGCATGTAGTACCCTGCAGACTCAGTAACAGCTTGTTGAATGAATGAATGAATGAATGAGTGAGTGAATGAATGAATGAAGAACAAAAGCTCATTCTCCCCATGAAATACAATGGGTTCTGAAGAAATTGAAGCCTTTTTGTGGAGAAATTTTCCAGTCATTCTTGGGCTCGGGCTGCAGTGGGAGACCCATGCTCATTGTCACAATTCTCTCCTTAGGACCTCCTTGCAAAATCAAACTCTCAGAGACACGGGGGAAGCCTGGTCCCTGAATGCCAGCCTGCCTTTGGATCTCATGCCTTCCCCTCTCCACCTCCCGCCCACTGCCCTGGCAAAGTGAACTGGTTTCCCCTCTTCTGCTTACAGCTTGACACCTTCATGCTTCCTGCTTTGGTTCAGGTCAAGACCAGCTCCCAGAAATATGCCTCTCCTAGACAGTCTCGTTCTAAATGTAAATCTCTGATAATGGGGAGGAAGAGCTTGGGATTGAAAAAGGTTGGAGAAAAAAAAAAAAAAAAAAAAAAAAAAGAAAAAGGTTGGAGAGAGGAAAGGAGGGACCAGGGAGAAGTCACATGCAGGTTGGCAGTCCCTATCATCCCCTTTCAGGATTTTTCCTTCGGTAGCAATGAAGGTAGAGGCATACTCTATGCCCCCCCTTGGGGCAGGGGCATAACTCCTGACTCTTCCCTTTGTGCTTCAGGTTTCCTTTTTGGGTCTCCAGTTTCCTTCCCCTTTTGAGAGGATGGTTGGTGATGTAGACAAAGTCACCCCAGATTCCATTTCCCTCTCTTTCAAGGGATGTCAAAGGTGACATTGAATGAATCTAGCAAAAAAGTATTTTATAAAGCTTTTGATGCTGAGATGGAATCGTTCATACCAGGTCGAGCAACTCTAGACACACCAGATAACCTAACCAGTTTGGACCACCAAGATGCTGCAAAGGCAGATTCTCCTCACTGGGAAGTCTAGCTTCCAGAAGGCACGTGGGTTTGCCCAGTCTTGCAAGTAATTCTCCCAAAAGGTCAAGGCTGCAAACATACCCCATTAGCCAAGGTTGTTGCGTAAGGATCTGCCACTTTTACCCCCAGTCGTCATCCACTTTGCCTTGTCTTAGTCCCACTCCCATTCTTTTCAAATCCAATCCAAGTGACTGCTTCAAGTTGAGGCATAAAAGTCCTCACCCTCCTGATCCAAGGCTTGTGCCCACATAACACCGGTTTATGGTCGGAGGTTATTTCTGCCCTCGGAGTCAGCACCTTCCTCTTCTGCTCTGCCACGGGTCAGCTGCCCCTGGGAGCTGCGCACGGCAGACCAGACCAGCAACTTACAGCTCTGGTTCATATTTGTGGGACCCGGTCCTCCAGGCAGCCTGCAAAGTGGCCATTAACAGATGGCACCACGTGACTTAGCTTCTCCAGAGCCAGGAATAAATTGCATCCCTGGAAAATCTCTATTTCAGTAGTGGCCTATTTACATTTTTCATTGATTAAGCCTATTAGGAATGTTTCCTCCGGGAGAAGAATAAAAAAGGTGGAACAAAAACAAAAAGGCAAGACAAAGAAGAAACTGTGGAAAAACAACAACAACAACAACAACAACACTCCATCCAAAGCCCTGCTGTTTCTCTTGGGCACAGGTTTATATACCACCTGTGTGCAAAATGAACATCTGACTTGGTGACGATACAAGAACATTGGCTGCTCAAAGTGTCTTCTGAATCCCCCCCAAAGACGCCAGGAGATCCCAGACCAAAGAGTCTATTTTTCAAGGAAAACTGCAGCCAGACATTTTTTTTTTTTTAATTCTGGTGATAGCCCTATCACATGCTACCAGAAGTGTTGGAAAAACAACAACAACAACAACAACAACAACATTGAAAACAAAATAAGGTTAAAAAAAAAAAAGAGCCCAGTTGGGAGAGCAAGCAGGCATGGGCTGTTTGGTGGGCTGGCTGGCAGTCACGTGTGTGATGGGCTCAATACTGACCCTGTGGCCTCAGCCACATGGTGAATGCAGTCACGCTCATGTTAGCCCAGGGCCCAGCACTCAGTAAGCTCGGGGTAGGTAATGCTGTGTCACCTTCTGACAAGGATCCCCGTTAGGGATCAGCTCTTCTGAGGGGCTGCCTCTTCTGTGAGAACATTCCAACATCTAAGCTCCTGGCAAATTGGGATCGTCTTCTTTTCCCTAATGTGGTTGTCTAGTCCTCGGCCTATTATAGGTCCCTTGTTGCATGGTTTGCGCCACCAGAACTGTGATTTTTATTCACATTTTTTAGACCACTCCCACAACATGCAGGAGCGCAGTGAATAAGTGGTACAACCACAGAGGTTGACGGTTGCCATATTTTTGGTTTCTGCTTCCTGGCTCTTGTATGGTAGGTTCGGAGATGGGACAAAGATGCTCTAAACCAGAAATGCATAAGAGCATGGGAGTTCTCTTGCTCACTTGCCTTCGTCAAGAAATAACAACCCATTTTTGGAATATAAGGCAGTGGCATAACTTCCCTAACTAATCATTTTCTCGCCTCTAAGCTAATAGTTCCTCTTGTAGCTGCCTCACAGGACTATCAGGAGGCTCAAATAAGATAATATGCATCTGAAAGCTCTTTGCTAGTGGGAAAGTATGATATGGGCGTAAGGTGTTATTATCCCTTTAATCTTTCTAGTCTCATAATGGAGAAAAAATTCCAAAGACAAATTGGGAGCTCATTTCAGGCTCTCAGCTGCCTCTTGCTACATGAGGTCCATGACAATTAAATGCTGCAGAAGAGTCTGGCTGAATTCAAATAAACAGCAGTGAGAAATACATATGTCAACCCTGTAGCGCTGCTGAAGACTGGCAGAATTCTCCTTCAGTCCTCTGGGACTCACCCGCTGGCTGAGATGCCAATTTGCATAAGACTGCAGATGCCATTCTGGGTAAGACCTTTATTTCATGCATTTCAATTTCCTGCTCTCCCCATGCCACCACGGGTCATTCTGCAAGAGAGCATGGCTGTGCCCTGTGATCGTGGAGCGCAGAGCCTCTGGAAGTGAATTCAGGGAGCTCTGCCCAGACCCTCCCACCCCTCTGGGACTGAGGCACCCTTTCCCCCACCTGATGGGAGTCGTGGCAGCTGATGGCTCTCAGCTGAGTCCCAATCAAGGCATTGCCCTCAGCCTAAGAGAGCCCCGTGTCCAAAGCCAGGCCCCTCCCGTATCCAGTGACTCGTCAGTGATGCGGAGGGATGGCTCCCTTGACCTGGCTCCCTTTTCTCAAAATGGACAACTCAGAAGGGCCACCCCAGCTCCAGAGCTCCCCATCGGATCCTCTGAGGTATCTGATTTGAGGCCATTCTGCTTCTCCCTTTGCCCAATTATGAGTCCCTCCCCCGCTCACAGGTGTTGTTCTGGAAAGCACTACTTGATAAAGCTCCTGCATGCCAATCTCTGAGAACCTTTACCCTCGGCACCTCTCAAACGGCCTTCCTGGAAATGGGTTACTGGTCTGCAAGGATACTGATCCTCTCAGCCCTTGGAAAAGCTAGGTCAGTCCCACATCAGTCTGTGTCCCCAGGTGAGTTGCCTTGGCCATCTTCAACATTCTCCATTTATGCTGGGTTACCACAAACATGATTTTCTAGGTACCATGATAAGAAAAGTTTGGGAAGCACTAATGTGAGGTGTGGTCCACTTAGAAATTGATCTATTTAAAAAAAAATTTTTTTAATGTTTATTCATTTTTTGATAGAGACAAAACGTGATGGGGGGTTGCAGAGAGAGAGGGAGACACAGAATCCGAAGCAGGCTCCAGGCTCCGAGCCGTCAGCACAGAGCCCGACTCGGGGCTCAAACTCACAGAGTGTGAGATCATGACCTGAGCCGAAGTTAGAAGCTCAACTGACTGAGCCACCCAGGCGCCCCTGAAATTAATCTATTTTAACACACTATAGCTGCCTTTCCAGTATCCATTCCCTCTCTTCCTTACTTGCGGAACCCTGGCTGTAATTTGAGGCGGTAATTTTCTCAGCCGAAAAACAAAACAAAACCAAAACACATTTCCCAGCCTGCTCTGCAGCCGGGGAGAGCCATGTACTTCGTTCTTGTTCAGTGGAGAGAAGCAGAAGTTTGTTGCTCCCCTAATAAGGCATCTCTCCACCTTGGCGGTCATCCTGCCTGGAACAGGAGGGGCAGGGGTGACCAAGCCCATGTGTTGCGTGAATTCATCATCTATTGCCGCATAAAAATTACCCCCAAACTTGGAAGCTTTGGATGAACATTTATTACCTCATGGTTTCCATGGGTCAGAAGTTAAGGAGAAAAGGGTCACTTTGATGTATTCTCCTGGCAATGCAGCCCAAATTTGGTATGATAGGGGAGGGAGCTACAGAAGGATATAAATAAATCCCAGGAGGCAGGGCTCATTAGCGGCCTTGTTAGGGACTGCCTGCCGCCATCCACCCTCGGGCCCCAGTGCTGCACACCCATCCCATGTGCACAATATACTCACTCTCCTCCCCCATCCGCAGAAGCCTCACCCCATTCTGGGATCAACATACGATACAGAACGTTGTCCTGTAAATCAGGTCTGCGCGTGGATGAGACACTTCCGGTATGGTTCCCAGTAGTGGTTCCAAGCCAATTCCACCCCAATTTGTACAGTCTGTAGAGCACAACATTTTCATTTCTTTTCTTATTGTTTATTTATTTATTTATTTATTCATTTATTTTGAGGGGGGGGAAGGGCAGAAAGAGAGAGAGAGAGAGAGAGAGAGAGAGAGAATCCCAAGCAGGCTCTGCACTGTCAGCACGGAGCCTGATGGGGGGCTTGAACCCATGAATCATGCCCTGGGCTGAAACCAAGAGTCAGACGCTTAACGGACTGAGTCACCCAGGCGTCCTGCATGACATTTTTGTTTCATGACTTACACGTAAATGTGTCCGAAAGAAGAGGGGGAAAAAAGGATAATTTGGCTCTTATTTCAACCCACTGCATACTAGAGTGTGCAAATTTGAACCTGGACACACACACACACACACACCCCTCCTCCAAAGCACAGTTCCAGAAGCAGTGCTCTAACCAAGTAGGCAAGATAAAGACAAGATTACTCAAGCAGAAGTGCCAAAGCTGATATTTGTTTGCGATGAGAACAGCAATGTGATCAGAAATGCTACTCACAAGGGGCTGAGTCAGCAGATGCCAGCTGGGGATCCAAAGCCTTCTTCACCCGTCCCTGCAGCTCCCCGTGGAAAGCAGAGACGGAGCGAGGGTTGGGCTGGGGCAGGAGATGCGTGGCAAAGTTAGGACTGGGGCAGTAGAGCTGGGAGCAGGAAAGGAATAATAGAGACTTTATAGGGCAGTGTGCCTGTCTTCCCTCACCATTCTGAGAAGACATCGCTCTGTGTTTTACCTTGCCCACCAAAACACTCAGTGTCCTACCAAACGAGGGGCGCAGAAACAGCCCTTGTCGAGAATATCTTCAGTTGCTGAATTGCTTCGCTGTGATCCGAGGTCCCTCATTCCTGTCTAGTTGATGGCACATCTTTGTCCTTTGCATTAATGTCTGATAACTATCCCAGGTGAGGCCAGCTAAGCACTTTCTTCATTGTGCTATCTGCGTGAAGGTTCTCAGAGGACGATTCCAGACACAGATAGAAAAGCCAGGGCTGGATACCACTCTGCTGGCTTTGCTGTCTGTGCAGATGTTGCCAGAGATTCGGTCTCTCTCTCTGCATGTTTAAGGTTCACTCCACAAAATTAACATTAATAACCAGCTGAAACTCACCTTGTCAACTGAGGCCACCAAGCCAGAATTTACAACCCTTTACATCCTGTACCCTAGAAGGAGAAATTTGAGAACGTAAGCCACCTTGGCTATTAGTCCCTATCTGATATTGGTCTCTTGGTTCCAATAATTCCCCCCACCCCCAGCCTTGTTCCACCTGGCTGAGCCTTTGTCCTAAGCCTACTTCCACCTAAATCATTGCCTTGGTTCCAAGGACTTCAGCACATCCAAGAATAGGATAGAACCTTATTCTGCCTCCTCCAAGGCTTGATGTCCTATTTTGAACCTAAATTCTTAAAAATAGCCTTTGCCTTCTAGCTGGTGAGAGTGGCCCCTGGTCCTTACTTGTTATAACCAGATCCTTCTTCCTGAAACTTGGGTTTGCTGGAACCCTCACTGTTCCCGGGTCGAGGTGGGTGGCTTTTCCACTATGGCCTTCACTTGTCAGACCACCTATGAGAACATGGCATTCATGGCTGGAAGGGACTTCAAACATCATCTAGTCCAACAATCCCAACATGCTTTGCCTGACAATAAACTCAGGGGATCATTCGCACATTCCTCAGATTCAAAGCTCTCCCCTTATCACGCTGAATCAAAACAACTTAAAGGCAAACATTTAAAAAAATGTCTCTCGAGGGCTAAGGGCCAGGATGGCCTTGGAGGTCTAGGGATGCCATTTCTCAGATTTTTTTTAAAGCTGGCTAATGGGTAGGGGAAGCCTGGCCACGACTGGCAGACACAGGGCCAAATGTGACACCGCAAAGAGGTGACACAGAATGAGAAGGAGGCGCCCCCACGGACTTCTGACTCACAGCCATGGCCGGCTTCTCCTCTCTGAGGCTGGGTGTGGACACCTGGGCTGCCTCCTAATTCAGTTCCAAGATGAGGCCATCTCAAACACTGTGGACAAGGTTTTCGCCTAAACAAGGGGGACCAACCTTATGGGTTTCAGTCTTTCAGTTTGTTGCTGATCTAGGAGCCTGTGAATCTGAACTGCTCCAGATGGTTCTTTAAAATAAAGAAGATCCTTCCTGGACTCATGGCCAGCTAAGGAGCGATGGACAGGCCATGGAAACACACTCCCGTCTCCACCTGGAGCTTTGAACCCTCTTTGCAAAGCAAGTGTTGTCCCAGACCATTCCTTGCAGGGTCAGCCCTGTCCAGCCATGCAGCTGAACGCTAGTCCTTCACCCAGTCCTGGTCTGTATTTGTCTGAAATTGCACACTTACCGGCTAGCGGGTAAGATACCCTGGCAGGCCAGATGGCCAGACACATTGGGGGACTCTGGGGGTGTGAACCTGGTGCTTTTTGGAGAGGTGGAGAAAGTCAATCAACTAAATCTGGGAAGCCCACGAAGTGTGACAGATTCTGCTCAAGATGGACTCAATAGGCACATAAGTAATTCAAAAGGTGCCCTGCTAGGAGCCCCAAAGCTTCCACAGAAGGCTCCTTGACTTCACCCAAGCTCCGGAAAGTCAAGGGCACATTTGCTAAAGGTGACGGCCAATGACTCAGCAGAGGGAGAAAGGCCTGGCGGTGCAAATACTCCGATGCTTTGGCTGGGCCACTTCTAGGTTATTTATTTATGGAAGCGGGTATTTCCAGGTAGCTGACCAAAGAGAGACCAATTACTTAGTTGTTCAACAAGAGAAATCCCTGGGTAGGGATGGGGCCTACCCAGGACTTTCCCAGAGGCTGCGGGAGGGGCAGTGGCATGGTGCAACTCTGCCAGTGTGTCACACGTCAGTACAGCGAGCCCTAATGTTGGGGGCGGGGGGGCGCAGAAAACACCTGTGCTAACCCGATCCAGAGGAAGGGGAAGAGTCCGCAGGGGCTTCTGAGGACCAGGAGTGGAGCTCGCTCCTTCCAGCACTGCACCCACAGGCGCCGGGAATCCATGCGGTGCAGATACGGGGAGCTTCCCCTGGAAAGGCAATTCTAGAAGGAGAAGGCAGCCCTGATGAACGCACGGCAGCCTTTGAGAAGATTAATGTGTGGACAAGGGGAAACCAATGAATGCAATTTATTTAGACTTTCCAAAAGGCTCCGCGCTAACGGCTATTTTTAAAAGTCACTGTGCGATCTGGGTTTTAAAGGACGAGCTTTTTGAGGTTAATGCCCACAAAGACACCCCCGTTTTCCTGCCACCCCCACAGAATATGGATGACACGTGACTTTCACCCCATGTAGTGATTTCTCAGCAGAGTCTCACCACCTCCTGCCCCTCGAGAAGTGACCTCCCCGGGGGGCGCTGGGTGGCTCAGGCGGTTAAGCAACCGGCTCTTGAGTTCTGCTCGGGTCATGATCTCTGGGTTCCCGGGATGGAGCCCTGTGTCACTTTGCGCTGACAGCATGGAGCCTGTTTGGGATGCTCTCTCTCCCTCTCTCTCTTTGTCCCTCCCGTTGCTTTCATGCCCTCTCTCTCTCTGTTCTCTCTCTCTCTCTCAAAATTAATAAATAAACATTTTTTTTTTCTAAAACCAGAAGTGACCTCCCACTCTGACCCTTCTGAATTCCCAGCTCGGTCCTCCCTTACTTAACACTTCCTACCTTGCGTGTAATTCCACGTGTGTAGCTCATCCCCTAATAGCCTGGAATGCACCCCAGGACAGGGACAGTGGCTTAGCCATTGTTGTAGCCTACATAGTACACTCACTGGGATTTCCTGACCCTAAGTCAGAGAGCAAAGGTGGCTTCAGGCCCAGGAACCTTCACCAGTAGCGTTTACGCCTGGGGATATTGCACGAGCATTTCCAATTCAGCCTGGCCACCTCTGCAGCTGTGATCCCCCACCCACCGCCCCCCCCCCCCCGGCACCTCCCGCCCCGCATCACATACAGCTGCTCTCCCTGTGTCCTCTCTTTGGTTTCTGGCACCACTCCCCCCACCCACCTGGGAGTGCCCCTTCTCTCCATCCCCACTGCACCTGCCTTAGCTTGGGCCCTCATGCTGCCCCTGTATCACAGCACCTCATGTCCCCTCCAGCCTCACCCTTTGCACCACCTTTTGTCCTGCCTGCCCAGAGCTGGAACCACTGCCAGATGGAGGCCCCTGCAGGTGCACCCCTATTACCTCCCAGTCTGTCTTTCCTTCCCTTCTTCCAGCTTCTTCCTGTAGCGAAATCCTGCTTGTCCTTTCTATCTCAACCCAAGTGCTGTCTCCTCTGAGAAAATTTTTCTGAACCCTCAGTCTGGATTTATTGCTTTTCCTAGGTGCTCATTCATTCAACAAGTATTTCTTGAGCAGCTACTATGTGGCAGGTGTTATGCTAGGCAAGGGCGATACATAGTGAAGGAGACAGACACAGTCTCTGTTCTCACAGAGCTCAGCATCTAAGGAGGGGCACAGACAAATTTACAAAGAACCATAAAATATATAGTAACCGTTAAAATAAGTGCCTCTTTCTGCCACAGGGCCTTTGCATATGGTATTCCCGTACCTCCCTCCCCAGAATTCTGTCTCTCCTTTGTCTAGTACTCCTTCAAATTTAGACTTAATTAGTTCCCCAGGTGAAATCAAATCCCCATCCTTTATGCTTTTATCACATTTTGTACTTCTCTATCAGAGCATGTAACACAATTTTAATATCATATTTATTTGTATCATTATTTGGTTAATAATTACTAACTCTTCTAGACTGTAAGCTTCGTAAGGGCAGGGAGATGTCCATTCTGCTCACCTAGATAAACCTCGAATAACAGAAGCTCAGCAGGTATTAGTTGCATGATGAAGTGCTAGGGAAATAAATAGTACAAATACCCAACCTGATTTAAGGGTGGGGGGAGGTAGACAGAGCTGCTCAGAAGCTGTGATGAATTGGAGACCTTGAAAGGAGTGTAGAAATGAGGCCCCGAGTAAGTGGGCAGCAAAAGCGTTCCAGGCAGCAATCACAGCTTTGGGAAGACTGTAGCTAGATGGCCTGGTGTTTGTGAGCCCAGGTTTGCCAAGTAGGGTGCTATTCCCCAAGGGGTGCATAAAATAATCCATGAAGAAGCAGGAAGAGGGAATAGTCACCTACTTATGCTGAATTTTTAACAGAATAGGAAATTAAGCTCTATTATTGTCTAATAAAGCGGCAGAACCCAGCAAGTCCCTTAGTGTCAGAGGGTCACGTGCCAAGGGAAGTCCATGATGTATTCTGGAAGCAGAACCGCCATGCCTTAATGTGAAGCCTATATGTGTCCACTACATGAGCTCATGGGTTATATTGCTTAGTCTAAACCTAGGCAAAATGAAGCGTGGTTTAAAGAGGTTTCTGCAAAGAAGCCACAGATCGAAGATATGTGAGTAGAAATGAACAAGGATTTTCTTCTGACCACTGTTTTACATCATACACAAAAATTAGCTCAAAGTAGATTAAAGACTTGAGTGTAAGACCTAAAGGCATAAATCTCCTAGAAGAAAACTTGAGTGGTAAGCTATTTGACATTGGTCTTGGCAATGAATTTTTGGATCTGACTTCAAAAGCAAAAATAAACAAGCGGGGGTATGTCAAACTAAAAAGCTTCTGCACAACAAAGGAAGCCATCAATAAAACAAAAAGGCAACCTACTGAATGGGAGAAAATAATGATATTTTGATGATATATTCAATATCCAAAATATACAAAGGCTCATTAAACATGACAGCAAAACAACAAACAGTCCAATTAAAAATGGACAGAGGACCTGAATAGACATTTTTTCAAAGAAGATATACAGAGGGCCAACAGGCACGTGAAAAGATGCTCAAAATCACTAATCATCAGAGAAAATTAAAACCACAATGAGATATCACCTTACACCTGTTAGAATGGTGGTTATAAAAAAAAAAAAAAAACCAAACAAGAAACAAGTATTGGTGAGGATGTGGAAAAGGGGGATCCTTGTACATTGCTAGTGGGAATGTAAATTGTTGCAACCATAGGGAAAACAGTATGGAGGTTCCTCAAAATATTAAAAATAGAGCACCATATGATCCAACAACTCCTCTTCTGGGTATTTATCCAAAGAAAACAAAAACACTAATTTACAAAGAAATATTTACCCCTATATTCACTGCAGCATGACTTACAATAGCCAAAATATGAAAGCAACCTAAGTGTCCATCAATGGATGAACAGGTACAGAAGATGTGTTTGTATACAATAGAACACTACTCAGCCATAAAAAGGAATGAAATCTCGCCATGTGTGACAGCATGGATGATTCTTGAAGGAGTTCTGCTAAGTGAAATAAGCCAATGCCATATGATTTCACATGTTAATGTGGAATCTAAAATATGAGACAAATGACCAAACAAAACAGAATCATACACACAAAGAGCAGAATGGTGGTTGCCGGGGGTGGGGGGCATGTTGGAAAGTGGGTAAAATAGATGACGGGGGTCAAGAGGTACCAATGCCAGTTATAAAATAAATAAGTCATGGAGATGTCATGTACAGCATGGTGACTACAGCCAGTCATATTCTCGAGCATACTTGGAAGTTACCAAGAGACTAAATCCTAAAAGCTAACTTTGTAGGATGATGGATGGCCATTAGACTTACTGTGGCGATCATTTCACAATGTATACAAATGTCAGATCATTATTTGTACACCTGGTACCAATATAAGGCTATCTATCTGTTATACTTCAATTAAAAATTTTTTTAAAAAAGAATTTGCTGCTGAACTGACACTGCCTGAAACAAATTCTTTCTCAGCCACATTATGAGACAAAAACAATTATTTAATCAAATCTGACAAGAAGTCTGCTAAAAGAATATGAAATCATCACCAAAGCTTTTTGAAATGCGGATTTACATCCTCTGTTGTTAGTGTTGAATCTCACCCTAGCTGTAGTTCTTCTTGTCTTGATCTATTAGTTAATGGTGATAACACATGTATACAATTTGTAAATAAATATACATATATTGGAGTGTGTGTGTGTGTGCGTGCATGTGTGTGTGTTGTGTGAACCTAGAAGGTTTTTGCCTATTTACCTGTTGTTGTGTTCAACCACAGATTTGTCTGTTGTGGTGTGCAACCACGACTTTGGAAACTTATTTCATTAAAGAACCAAAGAAGGTCAATATAGTAGAACTGGGAAGCAAGAGAGGAGAGTGTTGAGAAACTGGTTTGGAGATGTAAACAGGGAATATATCTCTATCATAGTATTTATCATACTATTTATAATTGTTTATTTTAGGGGTTCCTAACATGGTTTTTGGGGTTAAATTAAACTCAGTTATGTGTGTGTATGAGTATTTTCTGAAGATGACTCATAATCTTCATATGATTCTCTAAAGGTTATATCTTAGTAAATGTTAAGAACTATCAATTGAGTTAATGGTCTGTCCTCCCCAACTGAATTGTGTTCCTTGTTGTCAAAGACTCTCGTCTTTACGGTCATCCTCATGATAGATATAAAACAGGGCCTCAATAATTATTAAATGAATCAATAATTTACCTATTGCTTTTTCTTCCAGCATTAGAAGACAAAGGATGGGGCGCCTGGGTGGCTCAGTTGGTTGGGCGTCTGACTTCAGCCCAGGTCATGATCTCCCACTTTGTGGGTTCGGGCCCCACATCGGGCTCTGTGCTGACAGCTCGGAGCCTGGAGCCTGCTTCAGATTCTGTATCTCCTGCTTGCACTCTGTCTCTCTGTCTCCCAAAAATAAGTAAATATTTTTTTTAAAAGACAAAGGAACCAGAAAACCACATGCAGCTAAAAGTTGATTCTCTCACGAAAAGAGAATTTTATAGATTTTATTCAACATACGCTTACATAACACCAATTGTGTGCAGATAATAGTCTAAGTCTTTTAGTGATATAAACTCATTCAGTCCTTACAATAAATCTAGGATCAAGAAAGTATCACTGTCCTATTTTTGGGAGAGCAGGGCTGAAGTACAGAGAGGTTAAGTGGCCTGCCAAGGGTATACAGCTGGTAAGTGGCAGAGGCAGGGATCAAACCCAGACAATCTGGCTGCAGAGTCTGTGCATGTGACGATTATCCCATGGCGTGACCTGCATGTCAGCCCACAGATGCAAGGGTCAATGTCATCAGAAGATGCTCAGTGTAACCTGACAGCAAAGACACCTGCCGTAACCTCCCTCGCTCCTCAGCAAATAATGCCCTTCCAAAGCAATATAGGGAAAAGCAGAGTTAGATCCAAAGGGCTTGAATTCATACGACTACGAATGTTAAGCTTGAGTGAATAACTACTTTTTCAGCTCACAAAGGCGTGAAATTTCATTGTGGAAATTATAAAACATATCCAAAACATAGAGAAAAAATGCAATGAGCTTCCATTTGTCCATCATCCATCCCCAACAATTATCAATATGTGACCAATCATGTTTCATCCGGATTCTCGCTCACTCCCCCATTTTATTATTTTCAGTAAACTCCTAATATGTGATTTCATACTGGGACTTTAAAATGTTGTATTCCTCACTTAGAAACTGTCTAGGATTGAAATCAAGGGACCTGAGTTTGAGTCTTGCCTCTACAATTTTCCAGCTGTCCTTGGACAATAACTTCTCTGAGCCTCCATTGCAACTTCTGTAAATGATGGATGATAATGCCTGTTTCACTATCTGGTTTTGATTAGAGAATTCAACATGTATGGGGGTAATTTTTCAACTGTAAAGTTCCTGGCTGAACCTCAGCCTAACTCTGCTTTCATCTTGCTACACTACATGGAACACGTAATGGCTAATTTTGTATGTCAAGTTGGCAAGATTATAGTGTCCAGACATTTGGCCAAACACCAGTGTATGTGTTGCCGCAAAGGTATGTTTTGGATGTGATTAACATTCACAGTCAGTTGGCTTTGAGTAAAGCAGATTACCCTCCATAATCTGGGTGAGACCTGTCTAATCAGTTGAAGGTCTTCAGAGCGAAAATTGATGTTTCCTGAAAAAGAAAACATTCTGCCTCCAGATTGTAGCATGGAAACTCTATATGAGTTCTCTGCCTTTGGACTCAAGCCTGCAACATCAACTCTTACTCAGATTTCCAGCCTGCCAATTGCCTATGGATTTGGGACATGCCAGCCACACAATCACGTCTGGCTTCGAATTGGGATAAACCAATGAGACTCAGCAGCAGGTGATTGGAGGGTGGAAGAGAGAGGGGTCGGGGTATTTATTTTCATGGTACTCTCCCGTATTTGCCGTACATCTCTACCAGCGTGGTCCTCTCCCCACTGCCCAGGTTCAGTACTGCTTCCTCCCATCCCCTCCAGAGGAGGTGGTGACGATGCTCTCCCCACATTGTTCCCAGCCCTGAGCTCTGTCTCTTGTGGTTTCTTCACACTGCCCATACCTTTGTGGTCTCTTTATTGAGCACCCCTCAGTTACCCAGTGTGAGTGCTCCTTCTGTTTCCTTCTGGGACCCCAAGTGATACAGATGCCAGAGAAAGCAATTTACCAGAGACTCTATGCTGGATATGTGGATTAAGCCTTTCACTAAGAATTCCGTTAGGAAAACTTCAAGTGCTCATTAGTATCACTTTTCCCAAGTCCCCAAACTGTCATGTTCCAAGCTCTGCAGCTCTCGGTGAGACACAGCTAAGGTGTGCCCCCACCATACCCCCTATCCTCTCCCCTCACAAGGCTTCCTCTCAGGGGAGCTGTGCTCACTCAGATGCCTCAAGTCTGCCCGTGACCTTTGATGGCATCTTAGCAGGGGGAGACCGGAACCTCTCCTTTGCCATAGTATCACCTCATGTCCTTCCTTCCACAACATCCGTATCCTCCTTCCTGTCCTCTGAGCCTTGCTCTCTCTGGTATCCCCTAACCCACAGCCTCTGAAGCTCATTTTCACCCAGAGCTAATTGGGTATCTTTTCATTTCCTCCATGAGTCCCCTAGTGTGGCTCCCCACTCCTTGCCCCCCAGAAATACTTACAATCGCGCTCCAAATATTAGCAATATGTTTTAAAAAACATGTCCAATTTTACCAGGAATCCGATATTATATTCAAAGCCAGTCACAACCTGTCCTTCCTTGGCATCTTACTTTGGAAGCAGGAAAACAACCTTTCTTGTTTATATTAAAAAAAAAAAAAGAAATAAAAATAAAACTTGACCTCTATTCACCAAAGCAACTGTGTGTGGAAATGTTCCTTTAAATAATTAAAAACACTGATAAACTACAAAGCAGCCATTCTCCCCTGCTATAGCAAAAGATGTCCATTTTAATGAGGCATTGATATGATATAGCCATTCTGATGCTTCCCCTGATTCTATTAAAATAGGATTATGTATGGGTGTCTGTGTGTAGCCATAAGAACAAACTCAAAGACCAAAAAGTACAAAAGCTGTTTGAAAGCTGATTAAAATGGCCTTCAGGATTCAGGGGGCAGGGATAAAGTAAACACCATCTCCCTGCCAACCACCCTCTCTGTCACGAGCATACAGAGTGTAGTCAGCCAGCGTATCTGCTTTTGGAGTTTATAACTCAGCTGGTTAATGGCCTGTGGACATGAATATTACCCACCCCAGAGTCATCAGTTAGCTGGGACCTCTTTGACAACCTTCCCCACCCAAACCTCCATTAGGCCATGGTACAGAAGTGGGGGACCTTCCTTAAGCAAATCCACCCAGCTTCTGTGGCCAGGGAAGGATTTTCTACTCAATAGTGAGGAGATGTAGCCTGGGAGAAAGCTGAGAGTCTCTGGGAGCCAGGACGGCTGAGAACCACAGCAGAGATCTGGGAGTCCGGACCAGCCTGACCCACCCTGGACTCACTTCCCAGCCAGAAGAGTTGGCAACAAGCAGAAAACCCACCCAATCTACAGCCTTTCAGAGGAAAGTGGCTTTTCTCCCTGCTTGTTAGCCACTAGCCTTCATACCATGGGAACCACTTAGAAACAGTAGGTGAGGTCATAGGGTAGGTCTATTTTTAATTTTCTGAGGAACCTCCACACTGTTTTCCACTCATAGCACTGCTAGGAATTTACCCAAGGGATACAGGAGTACTGATGCATAGGGGCACTTGTACCCCAATGTTTATAGCAGCACTCTCAACAATAGCCAAATTGGGGAAAGAGCCTAAATGTCCATCAACTGATGAATGGATAAAGAAATTGTGGTTTATATACACGATGGAGTACTACGTGGCAATGAGAAAGAACGAAATATGGCCCTTTGTAGCAACGTGGATGGAACTGGAGAGTGTGATGCTAAGTGAAATGAGCCATACAGAAAAAGACAGATACCATATAGTTTCACTCTTACGTGGATCCTGAGAAACTTAACAGAAACCCATGGGGGAGGGGAAGGGGAAAAAAAAAAAAGGAGCTTAGAGTGGGAGAGAGCCAAAGCATAAGAGACTCTTAAAAACTGAGAACAAACTGAGGGTTGATGGGGGGTGGGAGGGAGGGGAGGGTGGGTGATGGGTATTGAGGAGGGCACCTTTTGGGATGAGCACTGGGTGTTGTATGGAAACAAATTTGACAATAAATTTCATATATTGAAAAAAAAAAAAGAAAGAGAATTGGATGTCCAATGGTTATCATCATGATGTAACAATTTACTCCAAAATGTAGTGGCTTAAAATAATAAACATTTATATCTCACAAAAAAAAAAAAAAGAAACAGTAGGTGAGGAGTAAAGAAATCTGCCCAAATTTGCCTCTTCTGACACATTTCACTACCCTGCTCTCTGAACCTTTCCTTCCTTCACTCACTCCGCTGTTTCTCCCCAAACCCACTCAGACAGGTGTCAAACAGCCAAAGGAAGGAAAGATGTTTTACATGGAAATGGTGGTCTTACATATTTTTACTCTGGAATTAAACAGCACGGTTGTATGGGAGAGTGTCCATTGAGGTGTTCAGTACTTTATTATTCGTCTGTCTTCACACATCTCGGGAAGGCACTAGTCTTCCGGGTCAGATAGACCTGGTTACTACTTATTACTACATGACGGTGGGAGGATGTTTGACCTCTCTGGTCTACAGTTCCTTATTTATCGACTGGGACAACGATAAGGCCTAATAATGGGACAATTATGAGGATTACGATAGTCAGTGAATGTAAAGGAACTTGAGGTAGAACTTGAAATATATCAGGTCTTCAGACACACAGAAGATACCACGCTATCTGCCCAAGTCATTATAGGAGCACAGAATTCACATTTTCTTGGAAGCCAGTAGCGAAGGCTCATTCTGTATGCAGACATCGTGACACTTACCCAGGGGGAAGCCCTAGCCTGGGAACTTTGAGGGACAGTGAGAACAGTGTCACCAAAATACTAGGCTTCCAATAACTCTCATGAGAATTAAACTCTTTCCCCAAGTTTCCTTTCTCCCAGCTGCTCTGGGAGCAAATCTCTTCTTTTAAATGGGTCAGAAGCTCATGTGAGGACATGATCCTGTGTCTGGATTTAGCTATGATACTTCCTCCCACCAACTCTGCAGGCCTTAAATTAGGTCTTCTAGTTCCATTCTTCCTCCCACTACAATCTATTCTTCTTGCAACAGTGAGAGGAATTTTCTTTACAATAAATCAGTCAGTGTCACCTCTCTGCTCACAATCTCCCATCTCACTCAGGGTAAAATCCCAATTCTTTGTAGCGACCAAAAAGGTGCTCCATGACATATCCCTTCTCCCACCCCACCCCTGCTATCTCTTCAAGCTCATCTACTCTAGCCACACTAACATCAAACTCACTAAGCATATGCCAGCCACAGGGCCTTTGCACTTGCTTCCCTTGATCTAAAAAGGTTTTTTTTTTTCACTAGCAGTCTAAGTGACTTGCCCTGTCACTTCTTGGAAGAATTTTCAAACATCACCTCATCAGTGAGGTCATCCCTAACCACCTAAAAAACAAAATGGTATGCACACAGGCACACACACCCCACCGCCACACCATTGCTTCTCTACCTGTATGCCGCTTTATTTTTCTTCACAGTACACATCGTCATCTGACATGCTATGCGTTTTTAAATTAATAGACTTTATTTTAGAGCAGAAAGTACAGAGAGTTTCCATATACCCCACCCCACCCAGTTTCCCTATTATGAACATCTTGCATTGATGTGGTATGTCACTTTCAATTGATGAACCACTATGGATACATTATTATTAACTAAAGTCCACAGTTTATATTAGGGTTCACTCTTTGTGTTGTGAAATTCTATGGATTCTGACAAATGCATAATGTCATGTATCTGCCGCTAGAGAATCATACAGAATCATTTCACTGCCCTAAAAACCTTGTGTCCCACTCATTCTTTTCTCCTCCCTCCCCCCAAGCTCCTGGCAACCACAGATCTTTTTACTGTCTCCCTAGTTTTGCCTTTTTTCAGAACGTCATCTAGTTGGAATCCTACAGCAGTTAGCCTTTTCAGACTGCCTTTTTTCACTCGGCAATATGCATTTAACTTCCCCTCCCCATGTTTTTTTGTGGCTTAAGAGCTCGTTTCTTTTTTTTAATCACTGAATAATACTCCATTGTATGAATGTATCAGTTTGTTTACCCATTCACCTATTGAAGGACATTATGGTGCTTCCAATTTTTGTCAATTATTAACAAAGCTGTTATAAACATTCATGTGCAGATTTGTATGTGGACGTAAGCTTTCAACTCATTTGGGTAAATGCCAAGGAGCATGATTACTGAATCATCTGGTAAGAATTTTAGACTGAAGGAAACCAGATCTTTCAAAAAATTGGTTTCATTTTACATCTTTCCCCTCCTTTTTAGGATCTGAATGCCATTAACATGCTAAGTCTGTGTTACTTCATATAAGGAGTTGCCCCCAAAGACACAGGCTAAAAGTTTGTGGTTGCTTAAAACTCAACAAGAAGAAAATCAACAACTTGATTAAAAGATAGGCACTGATTCGATGCATACCTTCACCATAGAAGATACACTGATGGAAAATAAACACATGGAAAAAATACTTCCCATCATATGTCACCAGGGAAATATAAATTAAAACAACGAGATACCACTCTACACCTATCAGAGTGGCCAAGATCCAGAACATTGACAACATCAAAGGCTGGCAAAGATGGGCAACAAAGGATCTCTCATCCATTCCGGACAGAAATGCAAAAGAGGGGAGCCACTTTGGAGGTCAGCCTGGCAGTTTTTACAAAGTGGGACATGCCCTTGCCATATGATCCAGCAATCACATTCCTTGACATTTTACCCAAGGAGCTAAAAACTTATATCCACACAAAAACCTGCTCACATGTTTATAGCAGCTTTGTTCATAATTGCCAAAACCTGGAAGCAACAAACATGTCTTTCAGTGAGTGAGTAAAGTGTGGTATGTCCATACAGTGGAAGATTATTCAGTGCTAACAAGAAATGAGCTACCAAGCCATGAAAAGACATGAAGGAATCTTACATGCATACTACTGAATGAAAGAAGCCAATGGGAAAAGGCTACATACTGTATGATTCCAACTATATGACATTCTGGAAAAGACAAAACAATAGAGACAGTACTTGGCAGAGATTATAGGGGAAGGAAGGGATGAATATTTGGAACACAGAAAATTCTTAGGGCAGTGAAACTATTCTCTGTCTTACTATAATGATGAATACATGTTATCATACATTTGTTCAAACCCATTGAATGTACAAGACCAAGAGTGAATCCTAACATAAACTATGAGCTTTGGGAAATCATGATGTGTCAATGTAGATTCATCAGTTGTAACAAATGTACCACTCTGGTGAGGGATGTTGGTAATGAGAGAGGCTGTGGAAGGGGGATGGTAAGCATGTACGTGGGAACTCTCTGTACCTTCCATTCAATTTTTCTGTGAACCTGAAACAGCTCTAAGGAAGTGAAGTCTATTAAAAAGAAAAAAAAGACTATGGTTAGCTTTGTAAGAAACTGGCAAACGATCTCTAAAGTTGCTGTATCATTTTGCAGCATTTGCATCGGCAATGAGTGAGAATTCCTATCATTCCACGTCCTCACCAGCATTTGGTGTTGTCAGTGTTTTGGACTTTAGAGTTTTAATAGATATGTGTGGAATCTTGTCGTTGTTTTCATTCGCAATCCCCTACTGAATACGATGTCGAACCTGCCTTTATATTGTTATTCCTAGTTGATCAGTCCTACAGTATCAGAGACTCCTCTGTTTCATTCATTGTTATTTTCCCCCATGCCTCAGAACCACATCTACACAAGGTAGGCTCTTAATAAATGTTTGCTAAACAAATGAACGAATTTATCTTAAGAAAAACGGAGCCTTACGATGTTTAGTTTTCAGTTGCACCTCACGTCCAAGATAACCCACAATGTCTTGGGGAGACTGGGCTTCCAGCCATAGACCATTGTGAACCTGACATTGCGAGATGAAACATGGCTCCAGAAGGGGTGGGGGCACAAGTGCATGCTTTTCTACCTTGGGGAATACAGTGAACTGAATGACAGCCCCCTAAAGATGCCCACATCCTAATCCCCAGAACCTGGAATATGTTGCTTTACATGATAGAAGGTATTTTGCAGGTGTGATTAAATTAAGGCTCTTGAGGTGGGGAGAATAAATTGACTTAGCCAGGTGGATCCAATATAATCACAAGCGTCCTTATAAGAGGGAGGCAGGCAGGTCAGGGTCAGAGGGAGGGTCTTGTGATGACAGAAGTAGAGGTTGGAGTGTTGCAGAAACAAGCAAAAAAATATTGGCAGCCTCTAGAAGCTGGAAAAGGCAAACAAATGGACTCTCTCCTAGAGCCTCCAGAAGGAACACAGCCCTGCTGGCTCATTTTCGACTCCTGACCTCCAGAACTGTAAGAGAAGAAATTTATATCGCTGTAAGCCACAAACTTACTAGTAATTTGTTTCAGCAGCAATAGAAAACATACAGGGAGCAACAGTGTATAAGGAAACATGAAAATGTATGAGAAATGCTAGAATTGATACTAGCCTCTCTGAAGGACTGATCTCGAAGACAAGGAAATGCTCTGCATCCCAGCAGTGTGCTCAGAAAGCAAGGAGAAATAAGGGGTCAGTCCCCTGGGGCCCAGGCCACCAACGATGCAGAGAAGGAAGCATTCTATTCGCATAAGACTGTGTGTTGTTTGTCTCCGTGTGCAGAGTTCGTGTGCAGGGAATGCGTGGGGGGTGAGTGGCATGGAACGGAGTGGAAGAGAAAGCTGGGACAGAGACGGAGGTCCTCCTGGAAACTGCAGAGACTTGGTTACTGGCAGCTGTGAAGGTGCCGAGGCCCTTCGGAGCCTGCAGAAGCCCCTCCTCGAAGAGGGAAGGAAATGCTACTACAAAGACGGTCAGAGGAGGTGGTCACAGTCGCCAACGTTGCTCCCATTTTCAGTAGTTCCTAAGCTGCACCCCCCCGGGGCCTACACACCTAGGGTAGCTCATCTTCCGCCCTGATGGGGCACAGCTGCTGGGGCTCAACGTGCATCCCCGAGGACCAGGTAGGCTGCACAGGTTTGACTTCAAAGACAAGAAAACTGGTCTAGCTGTACAGATGGCAGCTGGTCTGTCTCCCCTTCTTTCATCTGTGTCTGTGACCTCTGTTTTGCCTGGAGTTGGCATACACACCATCAGCCCTGTTCACGGGTTTCCATAAGAAATCCGATCAAACCAAGTATTCTATGGTTTTTAAGAATATTGGAAAAGATGAAGCCCACTGTGCAACACATGGTCTCCCCCACTCTACCTCCTTCTTCCTCTGTTTTATTCTCCTCCTTTCCTTCTCCCGGACAAAATAAAAACATAAATAAGTAATTTTCTTATGCAGAGGAACTTTGGCTCTTTCACTGGAAACTTGGCCTCAGAGAATAGCCGTGCTTCAAAGGAATTGACTACACGAGTGAGCTTATCAAGGCAGTTTTCTCAAATAAGACAAGTCTCTTCCTAAGATAAATTCTTGTACTAGCTATTAAGCGGATAGCATTTTCCCCATCTCATTGTGCTTGGGAACTGTAGCTGAGTACATAAGCAGCCCTCTGTCACACAGCCCATCTCCTGGCCTGGACACCAGGTGCTCATGGCTGAGTTCTGCAATAAAAGAGCAAATCACATCTCAGGGAGCTCTTTCATCATTTATCCCCACGGGACTCTGAGAACACAAGATACTGCCATATTGGTCCTAGCAGCTCTGCCCTGGTGGGAGAGTGCCAGGGGCTTCAAAAGTGCCACAGGACAACTCCCTTGCTCAGATAGCTAGTCTTTCACATAGATACCAACTTGTGGCCGCTGAGGTGGTGATCTAGGTGGAGAATCCATGCCCACGTGTTGCTTTTGGAGTTGGCCAACCTGGTGTCCTCCAATGAACAGGAAAAGGGAAACTGTGGGTGCCACTGTGAAACTGCACAGAATTCATGTAGGACACCCTCTCTTCTCTTCCCCTACTGTCCTCCCATCTCTCTCTCTCTCTCCTTCATCTCTGAGGGACACAGGTATGGCAACAGTGGTTCTTTTTGCTGATTCAGGAAAGGGCTGAGATGGTTCCAACTCTAATAGAAGATTAGAATCTTTGGGTTTCCACAATAATTTCCTCATTGTTTCATTTTTCTCAAATCTTCCAGGCTCCATTGGTACATGTTAGCTAAGATCCTAGCACCTACGGATAAGTGAGGCTGAAGCTACTCTTCTGTTAGGCTAGACATCCTGTTCCTATAAATCCAGATCAAGCTAGTGGCCTTATAGCCTGCTAGATCATATAATCCCTTTACAGAGTTGAGCTAGAGCCCTTTCTTCCATCTGCTCCCCACTCCTGGTGTTGTCATCAATATCCCTCTCCGCTCTTTGAGTTGTAAGTAGATGAGCCCCAAATTGGGAAAGACAAGAAATACACTGGAAGGGAGTTGCGAGTCCAGTGCTGTCGTAAGCGTTACTTGGTGCCTTTTGTTTCATCCGATGATCTGCATGGGAAGAAGCATAAAGAGTACAAGAAAGTTTGCCCTCATTGTTATAGCTCTTGTGCTTGAGTTCATGGGTACCAGAAGCTTCCATGGAGACCCTGTTGTCTATGCCTGGCTCTCTCCCGGTGCTCGGGGCCATTTAAGCATCCCCTGATGTAGCACTGCCTCCAGACAGAGGTCACCCAGGGGCAGCAGGAACCACTGACCTCATACCATCTTCTTCCTCCCCAGAACTGCTGCTTCCTCCTTTGCACACAGGAATGGGGTTCCAATTGGCTTTCCCAAGGTCAGACCTTTGGCCATCGGTATCCTTTCTCTCTCCCAAAGCTGAGTTCCAAGTATTTCTCTGGACCATCCACTCTACCCTTCTCTTCTTTATATAAAACTTCTGTGGATTTTCTGTTGTGTGAGTTCATTAGTATTTTTAACCATCCCCAATATCTGTAATTTTCCCTCTCCCTTACACGCATGCACACACACACACAATGTCTATACCCAATACTTGATCTCCTGGAGTTCCTTTTACTTCCACAGTTCTGCACTCCCCACCTCATTTTCTACTGCCTTTGATGAGAACCTTTGACTTACAATGACCAGTCTCTTATTGGCTACCATTTGTTGAGATCTGTGTAATCCTTGAACTGGAAATGAGGAACTTAGGAGTCAGAGTGTTTAGGAAACCCATTTAACATTAGACAGCTCATGAGTGGTCGAGCCAGGACCTAAGTCAGTGTCTTTTTGACTCTAGAACATGTTTTCTTTCTTTCTTTTTTTTAATGTTCATTTATTTCTGAGACCGAGAGAGACAGAGCATGAGTGGGGGAGGGGCAGAGAGAGAGAGGGAGACACAGAATCCGAAGCAGGCTCCAGGCTCTGAGCTGTCAGCACAGAGCCCAATGCGGGGCTCGAACTCACAAACCGTGAGATCATGACCTGAGCCGAAGGCGGTTGCTCAACCGACTGAGCCACCCAGGCACCCCTAGAACATGTTTTCTTAACCCACAGCCTGGTGATGGTGCTTAGTATTTGAAATCAGTACTGACACTAACATAACATCTGATTGCTATACTGCTACCCCTCTATTTCTAGACTTCCCATCTTTCATTTAATACCTGTATGTTTGGGAGGACGGGGGGATCCTTGTGCATTCTGTCCCACCATTATCTTGCCAGCTTCAAGTATCCTGAGACTCATCCCAGCTAACAATCTCCCCAGGCCATGCTCCCACCATCAAATCTCCTCTCCTTTCATTCATATGTCGGATGAAGCAACTTCCTGTATTTCTAGACCCTAGGGATAAAACTGTTAATTCGAATCATTCCAGCGGTCATTTTACAAATTACTTATAAGTGGTAGCGTTTACCCTTGGCCAACAAAGTTAACATTTGAACAGGACCTTCCCAAACTTCCCAGCCTGAAAATGAGAAAAACATGGACTGAAAATAATCAAAAAGATTCATAATGGCTCATGCGCACCAAATTCTTTTTGTGATTAAAATAGATATTTTTGAAACGAATAACAAAATTCACTAAATACACATGATCCCATCTGAATAAGATCCAAAGATATTTTTGCCTTAGGGTTTCACTATTTTCCTTGGCTTGTATTGAGGGACATGAGCAATTTATTCTCAACCTGTCTAATTGATTTAGAGCTCTGTGCGTCAAAGAGACAAAAGGATCCAGAGCTGGGAGTGAGTAGATATGAATTCCAGATTTATGGCAATTAGTATTTCAATAAGGTATCAGGTTCTTTTTATACTGATGTCTGCCTGCTCTCAAAATAACTTTTCTTCTAATCTAGATTGGTCAGATGAATTTAATATTATTAGAATGTTTTCAAATGTTCTTAGCTGTCCTCACTTGTTCTCCAGATACTGCTGATTTCTAAAAAATATCCCATCAGCATGTTGATTGGGTTTTTAATAAATGGATACACTAAATTGGGGAAAATGAACATTGTTACAGTATTCAGTCTTGTTATCCAGAAGCACGCGTGTGTCCCCATCTTTTCAAAACTTAAATTTGTAAGTGCTGAGTATATTTTGCTGTTTTCCCCCATTATGATTTGGGCTTTTTAAAAAATGATTTCTGCTTTTACTGTTGCCATTTAATTCCTTCTATTTTATTTTATTTTATTTTATTTTATTTTATTTTATTTTATTTTATTTTTTAACGTTTATTCATTTTTGAGAGACCGAGACAGAGGGGCAGAGAGAGAGAGAGAGAGGGAGACACATAATCTGAAGGAGGCTCCAGCCTCCAAGCTGCAGCACAGAGCCTGATGCGAGGCTCAAACCCATGGACTGGGAGATCATGACCTGAGCTGAAGTCAGACACTCAACCAACTAGATTGAGTTCTTTAAACTTTTATTATTTGGGATAATAGAAGATGTGACCCCAAAATAACAATGGTAATAATACCAGTAGCTAACCTGTACTAAGTACTTACGATGTTCCAGACACTATAATAAACTCTGTAAAAACTCATTTACTCCTCACAAAACCCATAGAAGTTACCTATTATTAATATTCACATTTTTTAATTTTATCTTTTGAGAGAGAGTGAGAAGCAGGGAGGGGCAGAGAGAGAGAATCCCAAGCAGGCTCTCCACTGTCAGCGAGGAGCCCGCCACGGGGCTTGAACTCACAAACCTGGGATCATGACCTGAGCCGAAACCAAGAGTCAGACACTGAACCGACTGAGCCACCCAGGTGCCCCTTAATCGTCACATTTTACGGATTAAGAAACCAAGATTAATAAACCAGAATGTGACCCGAGGGTTTCTGCATTGTGTTTGCAGTCCTCATGATAATTTCCACTCCTTTGAACTTGTCAGTGTTCTTAGGGCTTTGATAGCCCCCCTGTGGGGCCTTTGCTCATTGCCTTCTTAACTGCTGTCTGTGTCTCTGCCAAACTGTGAGTTGCAGGAAGGCGAAGAGGTCTGTCCTCTCTCTGTGTCCTCCATATCCAGCCCAGCAGGGAGGACATTAGTCAACCTGAGGGGTGGAGAAGTCCAAGAGGTGGCTCTATGGGTGGGATCCTGCCATGTTTGCAGGAAGCGACAGATGCTTTGTGAGGAGGAGCTGAAGAGCTCCAAATCTCCATCCCCTTCAGATGTCTCCCAGACTCCTTTGCCACCCTGATTAAAATTTTCCGCCTTAGTGTCCTTTGTTGAAGTCCTAGTTCTAGAAGGATAAAGTTGAACTGCACAGATGTTTTCTGGTGTAGAGAACCTATTGGCATGCATTATTATAATGGCACAGATATAAAGAATTATTAATAGGTGTCTTATACATTTGTAGATCACCTTGATTTATAAATGATGTAAGTTCTTGAGGATTTGAACTGTCATATATATACATATATATATGTATATATATATATGTATATATATATGTGTATATATGTATATATATGTATATATATATATATATATATATATATGTAAATTTTTTTTTTTGCTTTTTCCATCCTAGCAGAGTTCCTCAACATAGTAAGTGCTCAATTAAAGCATGTTGGATAAATGAATAACTTCCATGTATGTTATCTCATTAAATGCTCACCTACAAAACCCAAAGGCAGGAGAGACCCTGACTACAAACCTCCTGATGTCATTTACCTAAAGGACTGGGCTGTCGAGAGCCAGAGGAGATGACCCCAGATGACATACTTGTCTGGTGGGGATGCGTGTTTACTCACAAACTGGGGCTGGCAGGAATAAACTTTGTGAAGAGGAAAGACAATGATGGATTTACCTGAGCCTGAAACAGGTACCGAGATACCTCTTCTGAATCCTGCCGATTCAGCAAGGGGTTAATGAAAGCTTTCAGGCAAGCTAGATAATTAACAGGATTAAATCTCTACCTGTCAATTAAGCCAATATATTTGAGTATAATGCTATTTAATTCTGTACCAGGAACAGTGCAATAAATCAAAGTTTACAGATGTCTTCAGCAAGCCCTTGATGGATGAAACACTGTAACTCAGAGGTGCATAGAAAATCTCAAATAAGATAACCTCCCATGTGATTAATATAGCTGTCTGCATTGGCATTGGCTCCAGAAGGTTCTAATCCAAACATGTTTAACATCACATACTTTATTGTGACAGATTTAGACACCTGAACTAACTAACCAGGCAAATGGTGCTTAATTATACCGACTCATTATGGACCTCAGCAATAAAGCTGGGACACAGAATTATGTGTTAATTCCCATCTCACACAGTCACATACAACATAAGCAGCCCAGGGTCCGGAGGGCTTTACAGGTCTGGTGCACAAAGCACAGGGAAGAGGAACAATCTAATTCCTCCAAGGGACGCTTTTCTTCCCTCTGTTCAGTGGTGCTTGTCCATATGCGTTGTTCAGACTGACTGGCCGGCAAATGCATATCACTGATCACAAGGGGAAGGACGCAATGTCTCTGTGAATATCTCCCCATTTATTAAACCAAAAAGAACTGAGGCACACGTCTTTTTTCATACAAAAAGGATAGTATCTACAAAAGTACCTATGTGTGAGTGGAGCTCTTGTTTAAAGGGCTAAACCAAGTGCTTCTCAACCCTCTGCAGTGACTCTGGAATGCAATTCCAGAAGCATGACCTTCTAAACGGGTACCCAGATTTAAGTTATCCGAAGTGAGCTCGAAGCTTCCAGACACGAGATTCATCTCCCAGTCCTGTTCCGAAGCTGATCTTACTCAGAGGGGACCTCTCCGTGTCATGAGTCAAAATGTGCTCAATCAGTACAGATTTTTCCTGGACTCCCTCTGGGTTAAGGTCACAGTATAAACATGAGGAGCGGGTCTCCGTCATTGCTTGCTGATTGACTGAAAGATCAGTGAAGCGTGCCAAATGTGTACAGAAACGAAGCCTAACAGTGGTCTCCGCTCTCAAGACCAACCTCATTTATTTGGGGAGAGCAGCTTAGCACATACTAAGGATCACACTTAGGACGTCGGTTACACGTGAAGTAAGAATTCAGTGAGGAGAGACCAGCATGGGCTGGAGGTAGCCAAGAAAGCCTTTGCGAACGAGGTGAGTTCGACACAAATGGTCAAGGGCTTTGGACAGGCAGAGATATTCAAGATGAGAGAAAAGACACAAAACTATGGAAGCAGGAGTTGATGTGTTGAGCCAGATGTGTTGAGCAGCAAGGGAAGTGATTTATTTTAGGATGCTCAACCGACTGAGCCACCCAGGTGCCCTGCCAGGGGAGTGATTTAAAGAGGGGAGTCTGCCTAGCAGTGTGGATGGGATTGCTATACCGAAAATACCCGGAGACATCAGAAGCAAAGACCAACGACGAGAGAGGGAGATTAAACATAACTGCAGGAAGATGGGTCGGCATGAGAGGAGGATTTTAAGAACCTTCATCAAGCAGGGGCGTGCAGAGTGGACTGAAGAAAAACAAGATGAGCCGGAGGAGGCACATGAGAAGTTATTGCAAAATCTACGACCAAAAGCGTAAGCGTCTGCAGCGTCTGTCACACGGTAACATGTGGTCGTGATAGAAGAATCCAGACAACAGGAGTCACCTCTGGAGGACCCAAAGGAAGGAAATGCCCCCAGAATGTCTATTTCTTTGGCTGCAAAGTGGAAACAGAGATCATATCTGTGATAGACTCTCCAACACCCGTTCCGCCCAAACACTCATCCTCTTACACCTGCTGTAATTGGTTCTAAGTCAGTGCTGACGATTTTGTCCTCCTCACCAGTGATGGCTTCAGGATTGGGCACGTGACCACTTCTGGCAGATGAGAAGAGGCTTGTGGGAAATATTTCCTCTCTTAAGTGAGAAACCCGGGATAAGTTGATCTCTCTTCTCCCTTTGAACATCGTCCCGTGTGGATGTGATGTCTGGAACTGACACACTGCCTCGCTGTCAGCTTTGGAAAATAATCTGAATCCTTGATAACATAACCGAGCTGCTGAAGGAGCTAACCCGGAGCCCCACGGACCCTCCAGACTTCTGATAATGTGAGATAATTCACATCCTTATCATTTCAACTAGTTTGGGTTGGGGGCTTTTGCTGTTTGTAGCCAGAAACATCCTAACTGATCCACAGTTGTATCTTCTCAATAGAAAACCTCTGTAATGCACTATACGGTGAAAAGGTAAGGGAAAAAAGGAGGGAGGGACAAAAATTCAAGAGTTAAACACGATCTAAGTGAAGACTTGTTTTTAAGTCTTATTTCATGAGTCTGTTGCTAAACAAAAAAAAAAAAACATTTTAATTGTGGCACAACAAACTGACATTCTTTGTTCTTCAGAGTTGCCAAAATTGGTATTTTCTTTCCATTTCCATTGACAGAGGTGCCACTAACTCCTATAGGGATTAGGGTCTTCTCCCTTGCCTTGGGTGAACAGTTATTCGTGATGGCAATAGATATTTTGGTTATTCCTTAAGCATGCTCTGGGATGGTGGCTAGGCATTTAACTTCTAGAACACCGTGTGATTCCAGTTTGTTCAGAGAGCTGACAAAAGCTATAGCTAGCTAAAAGCACATGGTGTACCAGTTAGGGTAAGCTAGATGATGCTGTCATAACAATACAAATATCTCAGGGGCTTAACAAGAAATGGTTCACTCTGGATCTGGAAAACGTTCCAAGCAGCTGTTCTCCCTGTAGTGTCTCAGTGGTACCTTGCTCTTGGGACCCTCTCCCAGAGGATTCCATGACCACCATGTGCAGGAGAAGAGAGGGCTGGAGTTCTCATCACAGCAAGTAGACGTTCAGTCCTGGACAACACCCCACTTGCAGCCCATCGGCCATCACTTATCACATGACCAGCCTACCTGCAAGGGTACAGGGAAGTGTAGCCCACCCACGTGCCTCTAGGTATGAGTGAGCACCAGAGTCTCTGTCACACGTACTAACGTGTTTTAAGTTCTGAGGGAAACTACCCCGTCCTGCTGGCGAGTCTGATGAGAAGTGCAGGACCTTAAAGGGTCATTAAATAAACATGAATTGGAGATCAGAACCACTCCAATAAGGTGGTTCTTGGTGGAACTGCCTTTTAGTTATTAAGTCTCCTAGCTTGAACAATTGTCCATCTTGACCATTGTCTTCCCCGTGGCTCCTGAAGTTCCTTGAGCTCAGTACCTTGAAAGGAAAATAAAACCAGGGAAACAATAAAGTTAAGATGGAACTAGATCAAGTATGAGCAGGGGAGGTATTGGGAATAAATACCTAAGGGCATCAGACATCCCGGACTTCAAAATGCTGTATGGGGTGCCTGGGTGGCTCAGTTGGTTAAGCATCCAATTCTTAATTTTGGCTCAGGTCATGATCTCACAGTTTGTGAGATAGAGCCCTGTGCCAGGCTCTGCACTGACAGTGCAGAACTTGCCTGGGATTCTCTCGTTCCCTCTCTCTCTCTTTCTCTCTGCCCCTCCCCTGCTCATGCTCTCTCTCTCTCTCTGTCTCTCTAAAAACAAAACAAAACAAAACAAAACGGTATGACATGAGAAATGTCCTAGTCTGGGCAGTGACTGCTCCAGATTCTCCTATTAACATAGTGTGAAATATTGTCAGTTGCTTTGTGAGTGGACATAATATAATGTGGTAGATTTCCCCCAAATTGCTCGGTATTTAGAACAAAGAAGCTGTTCAGGAAAAGTCTGCTTCCAGTCCAATGGGCTTAATACTAGCAGGAGAGCTTCTCTAACCAAATTCTCGAGATACAGCCCTCAAAAATGCCATTGATACATATCAGCATCACATTTAACCCAAATCTTTGCATTTCCCTGGCAACCTTTCTTTTACGTTGTTAGTAAAAATAGAGAATAATAACGGTTTTGTCTGAGATTTGGGAGATTTCACTTTTGACGCTCCCCCTAGAGTCCCAGGGAAATGTTGCTCAGATAGGAGTGTATGAATGGGCAAGATGGGGGAAGAAGGGGGCATTTCTCTGCCCACACCCTCACCACATTCCCACCTCTGATCTCTTTTTGCTCCTCTTACTAGCTCCTCCTCCCCAAGGATTGATTGATCAGAGCATAGGACATTCATTGAGTGCATATGGGCAGAGGTTAGAGTATCTGCATCGAAAGTCAGTAACCTGGGCTCCACTTTCTTTCCTGATTCTTGGGGGCTTAGCCAACCATCAATAAAGTGAAAAGTGGGCGAGAAAAGAGGCTGAGCGTGATCCCTTTTCCCAGTGCAAGCAGCTAGCATCTGCAGAACAGGAAATAGATCAAAAACTCCTGAGACAAACTCCAAGAGACATCTATTCTGTATTTAAGGAAAGCTAATCTGATGAATAAGTCGCAAGGATCTGAAGTGGCGCCTACCACTTAATAGACGCTCACTAAACATTTTTGAACAAATAACTGAGTAGATTAATTGGATTTGCATTTGATAAGCGTTTTTCTTTCATAATTAAAATAGGCTTTCTGTGAATCCCAGCTGTTCTCCCACTTGCTTTGTGGTCTGGGGCAAATTATTGAGCCTCTCTGAGATCAGTGTTCTCATCTAACAAATGGAAATTCTGAGAGTACCCTATAGTATTGTTCAGAGGACCAAGTGAGATAAAATATATAAAACTCCTGATAACCATAACAATAATTCTATGATAATAAACCTTAAATGCTCTCTCTCCATCCTCTTTCCATAATGAATAGATTTGACTGAAGCATTTTTTTTTTTTTTTTTTTTTGGGTAAGTCATTTCCAAGTTCCTAATGATAGCGGACCACTATTGTCATATTAGCAGCTATGAGTTTTCCCCAGTCCCTTTGTTTCTGGAACTTCAGTTCTGTCATTGGTTACCTGGTAAACTGAGTCAGCTTCCATCTCTGAGCTATATTTTCCAGACTTTATTAAACAAAAGAATCCCAGGAAGAGAACTAGTTTTTATTTTCATTTAATTTATTATTTTTGGGTAGGCAGTATATGGAGTTAAATATCAAAATGAATAAAATGCCATACATTGAACAGGCTCACTCTCTCCCTCTCCTCGCTCACCCACTTCCTGAGCTTTGAGCCCTCTCTTGTATTTATTTTTATTATTTTCTTATAAACTGGGTGTGTTCCTTTCCATACACAAAAGGTAGCATGCTTTATAAAGTGCTCTAAATCTTGCTTCTATCACCTAACAATGCATCCCAAGGCTCTTCCATATTAAAAGATACAGAGTTTCTAAATGTTCTTTCTGTCTGTCTGTCTGTCTTTCCGTCTTTCTGTCTTTCTATCTTTTTGTAACAGCTGCATGGGATTCCACTGTGAGCATGTACCATGGTTTAATTAACCAGTACCCTATTGAAAACACTTACGTTGTTTCCAGTCTCTTCTTATTATCAACAATACTGCAATAAATAATTTCATACTTACACATTTCGTGTGTGGACATAATCAGGAGAATAAATTCTCAGAAGTGGTTTTGCTAGCCCCAAAGTAACTATACTTATCATTTTGATAGATATTGCAAACTTGGTCTTTACAGGAATTCTACCATTTTCTACTCCCAGCAATAATGTCCAAAAGGGTGAAACAAGCATGTTTGAAGCAATTTAACAAAGGGTGAATGAAGATAAATAATGAAAGCAAACAGGGGTGCCTGGGTGGTTCAGTTAGTTAAGCAACTGACTCTTGGTTTTGGCTCAGGTCATGATCTCACAGTTCATGGGTTTGAGCCCCAAATTGGGCTCTGCGCTGACAGTGCAGAGCATTCTTGGGATTCTCTCTCTCTCTCCCTCTCTCTTTCCCTCCCCTACTCGCTCATTGTCTCTCAAAACAAATAAATAAACTTAAAAAAAAAAAAAAGACGATCTTTGGGGCACCTGGGAGGCTCAGTCAGTGAAGCATCTGACTTTGGCTCAGGTCATGATCTCCCGGTTCACAAGTTTGAGCCCCGCTTCAGGCTCTGTGCTGACACCTCAGAGCCTGGAGCCCGTTTCAGGTTCTGTCTCTGTCTCTCTCTGCCCCTCCTCTCCCCACCCACTGTCTCTCAGATATAAACATTAAAAAAAAAAAAAAAGACTATCTTAAAAAAATAATAATGAAAGCAAGCAGAACTATGGGTAGAGAGCCCCCAAGAACAGTGGTGCCCTCAGTGACTTGGGCTCCTGCTTACTTCTCTTTCTCTAAGAGACAAAACTAGCCAGGACAATCAAATGAGATAAGGCATGATGGGGTCTGTATGTGGTGCAAATATTACTATGGGACAAAAATGAAGAATCATTGGAGAGCCATGCTTCATGGCCTACACGTCCCACTCCCCCGGCCCCTTAACACCTTCTTTTTCTCTTAGAGGTTTGCTCAAGTCCCAGCACCAGTGGAACCTGCTGAGGAAATGGATTCAACCATGACGGCGTCTCGACACACACAGGTTTGTGGATGATCCACAGTTTTTAATGCCTGAGCGTGGAGTTCAGGTGAGCCCTGGAAGAACTCCTCTCTTCCTCCCCAACCTGATAACTTCCTAAGTGAAGGAGAATGGGGTGGTCCTTGGCCTGAGGACCTGGAAGTATGTAACCAGAGCCCAGTTTGCCCTGGCCTCGATCCGGAGTGAGCTGTCTGCTGGTGGACTGTTGGAATTTCCGGCATCTGAGCTTCGCATGGGGCTCTACTTGACTCCCAATCTGGAAGTTTTCTTTAAAATCTGAGTCTGCCATGGAGAGTTTTGAATGTGAATCTTTCCCATTTGGCTTGTCTCTGTACCAGTGGCTGTACCCTGTGTTAGGGTGCAGTGGAGGCTGCTCCAACAAGAAAACCAATGTGCAGTGGACTTAATTGTGAAAGAGTGTTTTTCTTTGTGACTGCTAAGTCCAGAGTAGGGTGTCCTGACCAGAGGAGCAGCTCAGTCCCATCCACTTCCTCCCTACTTTTAGTTCTATCTGGTAAGGCACTGGGTCTGGATGGCCAAAGCTGGGCCACCTCACCCAACTTGCTACTGGCAGAAATTCAGGCAAAGTAATTTTCCTTTAAGCAACTGTTGCAAATGTGGGGGGACAAATTGCTGTCTCCACACCCGCCTCAGCCAATTCCTCCCCATTCCCTTCTCCTTGGTAATTCCACATGAAGGGTCAATACTATTGGTCTAGGAACAGAGGGAACCCAGAAGGTCAGGGGCAGATACATTATCATCAAGGCAGAGTGTGGAATTCACAGCAACCAGCTGTTTTCAGTGTGCCAGTGAGAACAGAACATAGAGACTTAAAATTCAATACGAGACACACAATTGATGTAAGAAGGGTCTATCTAGTGGAGAGGTTAAAACATGCAAGCTGGGACATCGAGAAAGACGTAGAATCATCTTTCCTGCAGGCCTTCAGAACGTGGTCATTTCTGCTTGGCAACCAGAAGCTGAGCAAGGTGAACCCTTGAACTCCCTCCAGATTTATGATTCTTATTATTGTAGTTCCTAATGGGCTTGTCATCTCCTCATAACCCTCCCCAAAAATATCAACTTAAAAAAAAAAAAACAGTCTGTGCGAAGAGAAAGGCTGTCTCAGGAAAAAAAAATCAATTCCTAGATAATTTTACCTTCATGTTAAGAGATTTTGTTCTTTTATTTTTCTGACCTAGACTATTCACATGGGCGCGGAACCATGGTTCTGTCATTCGCTGGTGCTATTTCTCTTTGTGTTCATATTCTTGTCTGCTCTGTGACATGACAGGCAGTCGCTGTGGAGATGACTACATGTGTCAAGAATAGAGAATTTCATAATTTCAGGTTCAGGATGACTTGGTACATCCTTGGCTGATAGTTTCTGTGATCATTTCAGCTCTTCAGCTGCTCTTGCAAGAGCAGGAAAGATCGCCTGTTGGAAAGAATTCTTCTGATTAATGTTTTAAAACCTTATTTAATTCTTTTCTTACTCTCAACTCACAGATTGGTGCCCAGCTAATATCACTGTCACTTTACAGTTGTGGCACTTCCAAATGTCAACAAAAGACTGTCCCCTGGTTCTCAGTCTTGCAGAAAATAAGATGAGGATATGCATTCATGAACCAAACATCACAGTTTCCCAAGGGCTATGAGTTAGCTAACATCTGGCAGAAGCCTAGAAGGTAACTTATGTCAAGGCTCTGGGTAGATCTCTGTCTCTCCCAAAACGTATTTCTCAATCTGATGAAATTTCATAATTAAAAATTCCTTCCTTGGACACCTGCTGAAAGGCAAATGCTACCTGTGAACTCCTGCCCCCACTCAGTTACCTGGAAAGGATAAAAAGAGTAGGGACTCTGGGGAGGTGGACTGGGAAAGGAAACCACATGAAACACAGGGAGAGGGAGAAGGAGGAAGCTGGGGATCCAGGGACCAAGGTCCCTTTCTGAGAGTTTTCCTTGAAGGCAGGAAGAATGGATGGCAGAAGCTGATGGCACCCACACATCTCTCCTCTGAACACCTGAAGTCACCTACAGCTCAGCGGAGGTTCCCATACAAGGTGATGGCTAAACTGGTCAGACACCTGCCTCTCCTGAAGGTTTTCTCTGGGGACACTAGGAGCACACAAAGCTTATTCGTGGGGAAGCCTGAAGTGCCCCGGAATTAAGGCTGAGGAGCAAACTTCAAGCCCGTAAGATGGAATTGGATGAATCAAAACTTCTGCTTCCTAATGCCAAAAGTCTTCCTCAGGGCTGCATCACTGTTCATTGTCACTTTGCTGGAGTGCTTTAATTCTGTCTGATAAATGCCTGTTGGTTCCTGGCTTTATTTTCAGATGCTCACCTTTGTGGTAAGGTTGGACTTTCTCACACTTCATCTCAGGCTAAACGTAAGGGTATTTGTGAAGTTTGAATAAAATTCCATTTACTCATTTCCAGTTAAGCATGAAGAAAAAGTGATCGGATGTTTAAAAACTGAAATTGTTCATTTTGTGATAAATGATTGATTCTGAGAAAAAAGAACTCTTTGGTGTCCCTCAAGCCCCTCTACGGACCCCGTGGGTCCAAGTGGGTCCAACACACCTGCATTGGCTTTCCCTCCACCTATCCCATTTTCCCACTTGCTCACTGTGCTTCCTGAGATCACTTCCTGAATAAACTACTTGTACCCAATTCCTCAAAGTGTGCTTTGGAGAACTCAAACCATGACAACATGTCTTCTCAAAACTAGCAGCTAATTCATATTCGCCATGCCACTCTCCACCCTACATCACATGCTTACAAGTCTCTGCAGAGAAACATCTGTGTCAGACACGCCCTTTCCCTGCTGTCCCCTGACGCCCACCCAGACCCGGGTCCACATCTTTCATCACAGTCTTGGCCTCCCTGGAAGAACCTTTCCTGGCCTCTCTCCCTGCCTAAGTCCTTGGCATCCCATGATGCCAGTCCTTGACGTTTCTGACAAGGCAATTTGCCAACATTGTAAACTCCTGTTGGGTTCACGTCATCTACTTTTCCTCGTGACCATTTCTCTGTTTAATTGCCTCATTAGGTACAAGTCTATGCCAGTGATCCTATCAGAAGGTGCAAGAAAGAAACCCACCCTTGAGTTCACCTGATGACCAGTGGCCCCTCTATCACCTCAAATGACAAATGCTGGTAACAAAGACACCTGCACAGATAAGCATGATGAAAACGAGGGGATCATGCAAGGGGTGTGCGTGATGCTCTTAGAGGAAGCAGTAGTGGGTTCTTAGTTTCTATCTTAATGACAAGTTGTAAATTTTACACTCTTGTAGAACAAATAGAATTGTGACTTATGCTCCAAAATTTACGTAGTTGATTACTTGGATTTTTGACAGTTCTATCATTCTTTCAACAAATACCTCTTTCCTCCCTAGGAAGTTGGTCATAAGGTGGTAGGAGGGGGTGGTTCAGGGAGCCCTGATTATTTTCCTTTCTTTCAATTGCAAGGCAATTACTGCTTAAATCATTTATTTGGCACTTAGCAGAAGCCACCTTGCATTTTTAATTCCTTCTTCTACCCACAAAAGCCCAGCTTCCCCAGGCAGGCATCTTGCCTTGTAACTCTCCTAGGATCTGATAATTGCCAGGCATCTAAAAATAGAAAAATAAATTTTTCTCATTATTGATGAGAATGTTGACACTTTTCTGAAATATATTATAAAATTCTCTGCCTTCTTGAGAGATGCCGGCAGAACTGAATCTCAGCAAGTGCACCATGCACCATTATGGTTCTACCCTGAGTTTCCATTTTCTGCCTTCTTCCCTCTTCCTCAGCGTCAGGCTGTTAGCCAGCTCTCCCACCCTATGACACCCACCTCAAATGCCTCCCCCTTCCACACTATAAGCCCATTCCCAGTTCCCAGATTACAATCTGCTACAGTTTATGAATCCAATATCCCAGGTAGGATTTGGCTTGGAGGGGAGAGGGCACCAGGAATCTGCCCATTGTTTAGCAGTGCTGTATGTCCATATAGATGGCCATGTCCGGTGCTCATAGACCATTCCCTCCCTATTTTCAGGCTGGCATTGTGAGTTGCAAAAGGCTGACATCCCTGTGTACACAGGGTCTTGGGCAAGTCTGAGCACTGCCTGGTCAGTGTTAAATGATGCAGAGAAATGAATCACTGAGGCCCTAAAACCCACCACGAAAACCTTCTGTGCATAGCTGTGACTCATGCAATTCCACTCCCAGCCTTGGTTTCCAGAACTGGAAAAACAGAAGACATCTCACTTCTTCAGAATTCATAAACACTTGTGATCAGCATCAGCTTTGCCCACACAGGACAACCTTCCTCAGCGCCCCCCTCTATTAACTCTGCTTTGGCCTGTGGCCTGAAACCTTCACCCCTTGCAGGCAATGACAGGCAGCCATCCTGGATCCACCACGGAAACTGACTGAAACCTGTGTCCTACACGAGGTGATCGAGTAGTGTTAAAATTTACATTCTGATGGAAGACAGTAACAACAGCAACACAAAATGCATTTTAAAAATGTTTGCTATCTCTTTCTTTTCTACAAATGAATTCTATTTGCTGTATAGGCAACCTGCCATTGCACACAAATCAAGAGCTCCATCTAACTGAACAACTGTGTTGGTAATACAAGATCTTGGGAAATTTGAGTTAGAGCATTAGTAGGCATTGGGCTCCTTAATTTGAATGGGTTTAGTCATCACAACACTTCATACACATGTCCCCTCCCACGGTATCAAAACCCTACCAGAAAAGCTTTCTCTGGGAAGTAGATTTTCCAACTACTTTGATGGAAAATCCCAGGAGAGGTCTATTTTCATGGATATTTTAAGCATTGTGCATGCCCAATCAGAAACAACCTGATGAGTCTATGCTGGTAGTGAGTGTTGGTGGAAAGTTTCTGCAGTTGAATGAAGTCAGCTAAAGAATGCTTCATGTCAATAATGGCTCAACCATTGTTGGAAAACAACAAAACCAGCAATTCCTGAAAAAACAAAATCACCAGCTTTTTGGTAGTCAAAAAAGGCTGTGCAGACATAACAGATACTTCACGATGTCAGTGAATTCTTCATGGGATCCCATGACTACAAGGCTAGCCAACAAGCAATATGGCAACTCAAATATACTTTCTGTGGACAAAGATGAAGCCAACTATGTCTCATTGGGGCCAGAAGCTTTACTCATTTATTTAGTCTCACAACCACCCTGCGTAAGTTCTGAGGTAGGTATTTCTTATTTCCATTTTATAAATGAGTCTCAGAAGATTAAAACAATCTGTCATCCAGCTAGTAAGAATCAGGGCCAGCATTGAAACCTATGAGTTTTCCATTGAAACTACATACGTGTTCTGAGGAAGATGCCTATGCAGAAATGAATCTTCTGGTGATACAAATTCTTCTCCCGGGGCGATATTAATAATATTTAGGAGTGCCTGGGTGACAATAGGTTAAGCGTCCAACTTCAGCTCAGATCATGATCTCACAGTTTGTGGGTTCGAGCCCCGCGTCAGGCTCTGTGCTGACAGCTCAGAGCCTGGAGCCTGCTTCAGATTCTGTGTCTCTCTCTCCCTCTGCCCCTCCCCTGCTTGTGCTCTATTTCTGTCTGTCTCTCAAAAATAAACATTAAAAAATATATATTTAGCCAAGCACATGCCAGGGCATTGACCAGTTGGAAGGGAGTCAGCAGTTAATGTGTACAACCTTATGGGTGCATGTCTGCTGAATATCTGCCCCACCAAATTAGTCCATGAATGAGACTCAGAAAAGTGCATGGACGGTCATTGTCATCAAAATATTTTTTTCCAAATAATATTTTTGATAAGCATAGATTGTATAAAATTATATTTAAAAGTATAAAGGAAAAAATAAAAATTTCATGTAATTCACACACGCACTCCTGCCATAGGCCTTGCCTTTTTTCACTTATACTTCCATGTCATTAAAAAAATCTCTGGTGACTTTATATTGATAGCTGCTTACTATTTCATTTTAGAGATAATTGATTTAATCCTCTTATTGTAAATTTTGAAGATTTCAGAGTTTTCACTTATGTAAATAACGGGTTGATAAATATCTTTGTGCCTGATAAATATCTGTTTGCCTTTTAGTGTGTGTCCTTAGGAAAATTCCTAGAACAATTACTGGTAAAGATAATCACAGAACCACCTAATGTTATAAACCTAGACTTTATAAGCTGGCTATTATCTCAACTCACCTCCTCAGTGGAGGAAATTGCCCTTCCATTGAATACAGTTATGTCAGTACTAATAATTATCATCATTATTATGGTTATTAGCTTTATGTGATCTCTCACCTGGGACCTGATCACATTATGTCACATCCCTGCTGACCGCCCCCCCGCCCCCACTGGTTTCCCCACTGCTGTTAGGATAAAATTCAGTCCCCTTCATGGGGTTTACAAGACCATGCATGAGCTAAACTTGTCTTGCCCTCTCTGTTTCAACTCTTGCTATTTCACCCTTGAACCACATGTTCTGGTAACATTATGCAACTTGCCACTTCCTGGAGATACAGGAAGGTCTCCAAGAATTTGTATATGTGGTTTTCCTGCCTAGGCTACTTTTTTCACCACCAACCCCCAATTTTATCTCCTTAGCTCCTGCTAATCTCTCCAATTTCTGCTTTGATGTTATTTTCTTTAGTAAAGAAGCCCAGCCACCACGCTGTACCCCATCCCAAGGCTGGGCTACCTGCCCCTCTTAACATTCCCATTGCACTGGGTAGTGTCTACCCTATCATTTATCACGCTGTAGTGTGGCTGACTGTCTTCCCCGCCAAATACTAAGCTCCTTGAGAACAGGGACTGTGTCATTCTGGTTTTATCCTCAGTGCCTTTTGCAGGTCTGACCAGTGGTAAGCAGGGAATAGATATTTGTTGAATGACCAGAATACAATCTGTGTTTAACGTATTGGTTTGCTATTGTGATTGAATGAATCAGAAAATACCCAAAAGCTGAGCAGTTGTAGACTTTGAGGAGGTGCCATTTTCTCGAAGGGTTTTTCTTTCGGATTAGAAAATGATGCACCTCCACAGAAATGGCAAGAAAGTCAAGCCACGAGCGTTAGGCTCTGGTTAGTGAAAAGGCATGGAGAGACGAAGAAATTGCAACCATCTGTCGTCATACGGTAAGCTTAGATGGTAGATGTAAATGCTAACTTCAAGTAGGAAATTCCCATTCTCATGGATTAGCAGTGCAGGAATACATGGATAATTCCTACTTTCAAAAGTCCACAATATGGAGGTCATCATCCCATCATGGCCTGGGGAGCACCATATCCAGGGAGTTGGCCTCTCACACCTGCCATACCTGCTTTCCAGATACAAAAGGGAAATGTCTTTTTATATGCATCCAACACTTATGGATCAGCCACCGGAATGAGCTACCAGATTCCAGTACTTTCTAGAATCTTCAGAGCAGACAAGCTCATGGTGACTCATCCCTCTGTGATCTACCATGCTCTTCTCACCCTTGAGCTGATGTGTCAGTACAGATACCTCAGAGCTGGCCAGCTTCCAAGCTATCAGAAAGCTGTGGAAGAATACAGAATTGGACAGCCAACGATCTGAATTCTGGTCTGAGTTTTATAAGTAACTTGATCAAGTCTATTTCTATATGTGTCTGTTTCCTCACCTGGAAATGGAGGTGTTCAGGGATAGGTCCCTCCTGAGAGTATCTTCTAACAAGATTTTTCTAATTTAACTCCTATGCAACCCTGTGCTTGGCATTGTTGGGAATCATTTAAATATACAACATGATTTCAGTCCCTAGGCAAATTGTGGGGGAGAAAAGAAAACCTGAAGCGGGTCACACATGCTTTCACTCGTGTAAATGCCAAATAAAGGGTCATTATCACACTATTAGAGATAAAGGAAAGGTTTCAGGGGTGGACAAAATTTGAGCCTATGCTTGAAGTAAGCCATTTACCAAAGGCCCGTGGCAAGAAGCCTCTTCTGTAAGCCACAAAGGATAGTCTTTACATAATAAAATTTATCCTTTACCAGAGTCCTAGAGGATCCCTAAGAGGGTAGGTGCTCAGTAAAATTTGCGGGATGCAATAAGATAGGGTGTGTTCATGTCCAACCTGTGCTTTACCACCATACTTGCCCATAATTCCTTATTCAGAGACGAAGTCTCTGTGACACCACTATTAATATTTTAAAAACTTATTTTAGGTCAGCATAGGTGTAGCATGTCTATATCTCCAAAAGGGTTGTCATTAGTCCATGAAAATGGAGTCTTAAGCTCTGACACTTCACCTTGGATGAAAAAGGGATGAAGAATGAATGCTGGGCAGGCACTGAGTCAGGATTAGACTGCACAGCCCCTCTGTGATTTGTACCTCCTCCCTCTCTCCCCCCATCTGGACCTCCTGTTATCCAAATGAGTCATCTACTGCTTGCCTCATCTGGTAGGTTAGCTGCCCAATGAACCATGGGGCTTTAAAGCCTAAGAAATTTTCCAGTGGTTCACTATGTCCACCTTTCACCTAAGTTCACGCTTCCCCTTCAGTGTCCACCTTTGGATTTTAAAAGGGAAAAGAAAAGGGGGAGCACATAGGAATGGAGGCAAGGGGAAACAGGGAAAGAAAAGGGCAGAAGGGATGTTCTGGAATTGTTTATCTGGCTTAGAAGTAGGGGACTGAAATGAAACCAGTGGAAGACCATCCCTGTGTCCCTCCAACTGGCCCCATGTTCAACCTCAGGCTTCAAGTCTCCTTTGTGCACATGGTTGCCGGGAGAAGTAGCAGGGTGACCTGTAAACCATGCAATGTGGATCCACTTTCTTAATTGGATTTTTCATATGCTGTTAAAATGAATTTGGACTTGACCTTATTAAACAGCAGGGAGTTATCACAGGTTCGTAGTCAAGGGGAATATTTGAATACAGCCGCTTACCTTTTGTATCTGCTGGAATCATGGCAGGAAACAAATGGCACCTTCCAAAGGGGTGTTTGAAGAAAGCTTATCCAAGAGACAATGTTCAATGGTGTGGGTGAAGTAGGGAAGCCAGCAAAGGAGAATGCAGGTGACCTGGAGCCACCACTGCAACTCGATCAAGTTCTACCTCTGGGAGACTGACAGCAGCCTTCCGGAAGCTGCATCTTTGGTATAGGATCACAGTGGAGCTGGAAGGGAGGGAGCTGGTGAAAGGGCTCTGACCCTCTTTCCTCTTACTTTCTAGTCTCCTGTGAAAGCCTCCTATTGGGTGAACCCAACGTGAGATCCACTGAGAGAGCAAGACACCCCTGGGTGCTGTCCATTCAAGCCAGCATCTGAACAGGATGTGGAGGTGAGGTGCTGGGTCTGCAGGGGTAAACAGAGAACACCTAGCCTACATCTGTGTAGTATATGATGATATCCACAGGTATAGATATATAGATAGAGATCAATTTTATAATCTCATCTGGTCCTCACAACAACCCTATAGGGTTTTCTTGTTTTTCAAACCAGGTAAAATTTGGCTTTCAGAGATCAAATCCTTGACCCAACTAGAAGAGGTGGCAAAGCGAGAGCATCAATCCAGGTTTTGACCCTTTGAGATGTCACTCCCTGCCTGTCTCTTCTCACATCCTACTGTCCCCCTTCTCTTCACCTATGCAGGGTTGACTGTCCTTCAAGTTTCACTCAAACCTATTTGAATGAGGTAATTCCATTGATCCCATCCTTTCTGATTGCCAAGAGAACGACACGGAACTTAGCAACTATTTATTTGTACTGTTCTGAGGTCCCTGAGTTCCAGAGTCTATTTTTGTAAGATCAATAGAAGATTCCTTTGGATGACAACCTCCAAGAGCACCACGCAACAAATGATCCATAAGTAGTACCTAAATTTAAATCAGCAGCGTGGAAAGGCAGTCGGGAGCATGTGCATGTGAGTGAACATACGCGGGTCGGGCAGAGTTCAGTGCGAGAAAGAGAACCACCGTAGCTGAAAGGGATTGAATATTGGGAATCAGGCACTCTCATAATTATTAGGTGGGCACAAGTAAGGCGACCAACTTTAGGCTATTAGTTTCGAGATCAAATTGCTGCATTCACAGGTCGGGAAGCTGTCACTGCTAATGACACCACACAGTTGGCTCACACTTCTCAAGCACTGACCAGACCCTGGGAGTGGAGTGAAACACCACAAACGTTCCCCTCTGACTGACCTTCTTCCAAAAGCCCCGGAGCAGGCAGATGAGCTCTGCTTGCTTCTCCATCCACTCTTCTTGTAATTTCGCTTCACTGGCACAACCTGAATTGCACCTAGAATCCTAGCTCTGGGAAAGAATGGGAAGGTAGGTTTTGGCCTCTCCTCCCTTGCAATATTGAAGGAAGCATAGAAAGGGCTGGGAATGGATTCTAAGTGCCAACAGAGCACGCGCAGTGCATGACTCTAAGTGTGCAGGCCGACCTCGGGCGTCTATGTGCTGCCATGATTCAGGAACTGAGTATCATCGTGGCTAGATACCTCAGAGTGTCGGTAGGCTCGGTGAGCTGGATTCTTTTGTAATATTTTAGGTGGAGTACTTTCATTCCAACCTATGAAATTTGATGAGGGCTTTCAAGTTCAGCCTTGGAGGGAAGCAACGTCAAAGAAAGAATCTGTAACATGAAGGAGTATGTGGAGAGGAAAGGCAACTATCCTTCCCGTGGAGCCAGAAGGGGTGAAGAGGGGAGAGGGCTCCTAGAAGCAGGGGATTGCATTTAGGAACATGAACCTGAGCTTTTGAGCACCATCTGCTCAGTAAAAGCCTCCTCTCAAGCCCTCCGCTCCCTTCACCAGTCACAGAGCCCCACCATCTTGAGCCTTTCTTGGGCAACAGGGCCCCCTAGTGGTGTAGCAAAAAACACCGTGTTTTCTGTAGCATAGCAGCAAATTAGTTCCCTTTGAGCTCCACTTTTAGATGGAAAAACCCACAAATCTCAACTGAGACAATGAGCAAGTTGGAACTGGAACTCCTAATACTCAGGTCACAATAACTGGGGCCACCCCCACCTCTCCTCCTGATGTGCCAGGCTGGCTTTAGCTAGTCCTGACTTCCTGGTTCTCAACTGGGGCTGTTCTGCCGCGCCAAGCACTTTGGTAGTACCTGGCGACACTTTTGATTGTCACCACTCAGGAGGAGGTGCTACTGACATCTAGCGGGGAGAGGCCAAAGATACCGCTTAAACACCCTACCCTACCCAAAACAAGGAAGAAAGTGCATCTGGGGTACCTGGGGGGGGGGGGCACTCCGTTAAAGAGGGACTCTTGATCTCTGCTCAGGTCACGATATCATGGTTCGTGAGACGGAGTCCCCTGGCGAGGCGGTCTGTGCTGACAGCATGGAGCCTGCTTAGAATCCTCTCTCTCTGCCCCTCCCCGCTTGTGTGTGCACACGTACATGCTTGCTCACGCGCGCTCTCTCTCTCTCAAAATAAATAAATAAACTTAAAACCCCACAAACTTCACACCCATTAGGATGGTAGGATTGCTATTATTAAAAGGAGGAGAAGGAGGAGGAGGAGGAGGGGAAGGAGGGAGAGGAGGAAGAAAGAAAGAGAGGAAAGAAAGAAAGAAAGAAAGAAAGAAAGAAAGAAAGAAAGAAAGAGAAAGAGGACAATGACAAGCGTTGGTGAGGTTGCTGGTGGGAACATAAAATGGTAGGGCTGCTGTAGAAAACGACAACAGCCTCAGAAGGTCAATCACGGAATCACAGAATATGATCCAGGAATCAGTATACATCCAAAAGAGCGGAAAGCAGGGATTCAAACAGATCCTTGTACACCGATGTTGATGAAAGGATTACCCACAACAGCCCAAAGATGGATACAGCCCTAATGTCCATCAACAGAGGAATGGATAAGCGAAATGTGGTGTATGCATACAATGGAAGATTATTCAGCTTTAGGAGGTCACGGAATTCTGATACATGCTGGAACAGATGAAATTGGCCAACGGTAAGTGAACTAAGCCATACGCAAAAGGACAGATACTGTGTGGTTCCACTTACATGAGGTACCTAGAATGGGCAACTTCATAAACGCAGAAAGTAGACCAGTGGTTGCCAGGGGCTGGGAGACAGAGGAATAGGGAGTTATTGTTTAATGGGTGCAGCCTTTCTGTTTGGGAAGATGAAATGACGCTTGAAACGGGTGGGGGCAACGCTCACACGCCATTGTGAATGGACTTCATGCCACCGAGTGGACGTTTGAAAATGGTTAAAATGGTACCTTTTATGTTATGCATATTTTATCATACTGATGGCCCCAGACTTGGGGTTCACAGCTCTTTCAGCTCAAACAGCAGCAAGATCAGCAGGGTCCCCAGCTTGCCAAGACCCTCTGGCTGACCCACAAAGGCCGAAGCGTGTGTTTGCCAGGACCTATGCCAGGACGTGACATATTAGCTGAGGATTTGCCGCACGTGGCTTTGATCGCCCGGGGCTCAGATTGGATTCCTGGGACGGGGAGCAGCTGGCAGCCAGCCATACGGCCGCCCCTTCAGTCACCGAGGGCATCACTTAAAAGTCTGAAATGGACTGCACGAGAGAGCTTTCCGGACGGCCTTTTGGCTTCAGTTGCAGAGTCAGCAGGACTGTGTTTCTCTGGGAAAGAAGATAAGAGAAAGGGGCTGGAACCCGTAGGAGGAACAAGGATGGGGCCAAGTCCTTCTGGCTGTGTCCCTGATTCTCTGCTGCACCCGTGAGGGGTCAGCTCTGCTCAAGACAAAGCTACTTTACTTATCTTAGCCCGTTTCACGTTGGCATCTCACTCTTTGTGTGTGTGTGTGCGCGTGCATGTGTGCATACACACATGGGGGGTTTATTTAACATTTTCCTCTGAGTTCGTGATTTCAGTCTTTAGAACACAGGGAGGATGAGGCCAAGGTTGTAGGTTCGATTCCAGTTGCAAACCAGTTAGCATTACACGGTGAAAACTGCTTTGGGTCTCAGAGAGCACCCTGGTCGTAGCTGGCCGGCTGGCACGGGGAAATCGGTAAGAATAGGGACGACCCCGGACAAGCCATCTACGCCCAACCATACCCAAACCCTCCAGGAAACGGAGGCCTTCGTAAAGCAGTGAGCAGTGCCGAAGGATATCAGTCGTGGCATGTAGCCCCTGCTGTTTTCCTCCCAGAGGATCCTGCGGACCCCGGAATACCTTCACTGCCGTCAACTGAATCCTCAAACAGCATAATTTCATGACTCTCTTTTTGGAGTTGTAGGCGTGTATGCTGTGTGCAACCCAACCTTTTCCTAAGAACCCCCTTGGGGTCCCTAGTGAGAGGTGATAGTAGCCAGTGAGGGTGGTGGCCGGGCGAATGTGGTTCCTCATGGGTCAGGACTGGAGACGTCCGTATATCCAGCCCCTGCAGAATCCGCAGGCCATCAGGCCACTCCCCTGGTGGCGGTCTTGGCCGGCACCATTGCAGGATTCTCCTCAGACAGCCACCGAAAACCTCTTCACCGCGGGACTGTGTATACGGTCATAAAAGCCACGATCATCTAAAGCCTGGATGGTAGCGGTAATGTCATATCAGGCCATGCCCTGGGGTCAAGCATGTCCCCATCCACTGCCTACTTGTGGAAAGCTTGTGGCAACATGAGAAACAACAAACCTCTTGATTCTCTTTACGATACCTCTCCGTCCGAAGTTCAGTGTAATAATTCCCACCTCTGTTTTTGTTCATGTTATTCTCTCTGAATGGGATTCCTTCCCATGCTCAGCCATTTATTAGATTTCTCCTAGCTTTTAGCCATCTTTGTACATCCTGTTATTTAAGCGAAATTAAGTTAAAGCCAACCATCGTATTAAACTATTTTCTCCTGGAACCTATTACTTGCAACTCTAAGATCTACCACCAGATGGCGATGGCATGCTGCGCTTTGCTATTCTGGGTCCCACTGGGAACTAGCATTTTCTGGAACCTACCATGTATCAGGCACTCACTTTATCCTACAATAAGCCTAAGTATGACCATCCCCCCTCCCTTTTACAGATGAGGAGACTAAAATTCTGAGAGGCTAAATAACCAGCCGGAGAGCACATCACTCATCAGAAGTAGAGCTGGAGTTTTGAACCCAGGTCTGCCTGCCTTAAAAGCCCACAGCATTTACACTAAGCTGTGTTCCTCACCGTGAGCTGCCTTACTCTAATTTTATGTGCTGCACAGTCAAGGCCCTATCTGTTCCCATCTAGCCCCCTGCCCCAGAAACTAGATTGCCAGTTTCCATGTTCTGAACCTCCTCTGTATTCCAGGCTACATGGGACTCACAGAAAGGGTTGAATGAATTTTAAGGGCTTGACTGGCATGAGTTTCAGCGCGGGGGTGGGTGCTTGCTAAACTTTATCCCTGGGAGGTGGGGGGCTGCCAGATATTGCCTCAAAGAGGAAGAGGGGCTGAGGCTGTATGGTAGGGGTTCATTCTGTCAGCATCAGGTCCAAGTACAAAGGGTGACCTGAAAACCCACCAGGCTTCCCAACTTCCCTTGGGCACCCATTGCTCTTATGAGCCGTGGAAGCTTTTCTTTGCTTAGGAAAGAGAAAGTAGGGGCGCCTGGGTGGCTCAGTCAGTTATGGTCTTAAGGTTCATGAGTTCAAGCCCCGTGTTGAGCTCTGTGCTGATAGCTCAGAGCCTGGAGCCTGCTTTGGATTCTGTGTCTTTCTCCTGCCCCTTACCCCACTCACTCTCTGTCTTTGTCTCTCTCTCTCCCTCTCTCTCTCTCTCAAAAATAAATAAACATTAAAAAAGAGAGAAAGAGAGAAAGTAGATGGTCACCTGGGTGGCTTAGTCTACTAAGCATCTGACTCTTGATCTCTGCTCAGGTCATGATCTCACAGTTTGGTGAGTTCGAGCCCCACATCGGGCTCTGCTTTGGCAGTGTGGAGCCTGCTTGGGATTCTCTGTCTGTCTGTGTGTCTGTCTCTCTCTCTGCCCCTCCCCGACTCACACTGTCTCTGTCTCTCTCAAAAAAGGAATACATAAACTTAAAGAAAGGAAAAGAAAGAGAAAGCTCCAGATAGGGGCGGACTTCCACAGAGGAGGGATCGGGGAGGATATGGCAAGATTCAGAAGTGCTCCTGGGTGCACAGCCAGTGGGGAGTGATTACATCAGCTAGAGGAAAGGGAAATGGAAGAACCCAAGAGCAGAGGGAGATGTGGAGACTAAGATCCAGGGATGCACAGGAGAGTGGGCAAGGATTCCGGTCAGTATCCGGGGCACGAAGAACACAGCCTGTGCGGCCTCTTCCCGTTCCCATGCCAATGATCCTCTCGGGCTCCAAGGCTTCATCTTGCTTCCGAGTGTCCTTCCCGCCGGGGATGATCGTGAACTGGCACCACCTGTTCAAATACCCCCTCTCCCCAGAGGAGGGGCAGAGCCAGCCGGCATGGTAGGGCCTCCTGCAAGGATGCAGTGGGATGCTTTTCACTAAGTATCTGGATGATAACAAAAGCAGAGGAGCGAATGGAGCCAAGAGCCAAGTTCTGAGCAGAGTGTAAAAACGCAGGAGGTGGAAGGGGGGACTTAGAGGCCCACCAAACTGGAAGGGCAAGAAGCAGAGAGAGAACACAGAGACGGAGCCACCCAAGTGCCCCTGCCTCACCTCCTTTAACGTGGCTCATGGGGGCTGTTGACAGGAAGGATCAGCTAAGTGTTCAAGATACGTTGGACCCCGTGCATGGCACGTGAGGTTCTGCTGGCTTCTAACAGTGGCTCCAGTCCTAAGAAGAAGCTCCCAAAGCTAGTCCCCCAAATGTCAGGGCCCTCAACTTCTACCTGAGACAACCCATAGCTCATGGAGTGCCTTCGTTTAAAGTGGCATGCAGCATGGGACGGCAGTACCAGGACCTGCTGCTGTGCTGGGAAAACGTCCTAAAAGCTACTGGTGCTTCTGAGATGGCTGGCCTGGGCTTTAGCTAGAATCTGACGATGGTAAAAAGAGCAACTTCTCGTGTCCCTTTGGAAGTGACTGAATCCCAGAAACCAGAAGCAAGAGGAAGAAGACGCAGGTGAGCCCGGGAGCCTGGGGAAACACCATCAGGATACTTTTGCAGGAATTCTCTGGAGACGCAGGTGTGAGGAAAGGGCCGTGACGGTGCAGCATCCCAGCATTCACAGCGTCCCGTGTGGTCAGGAAGCCAAGGGGAAAGCACTAGAACGGAGAAGGAGACAAACACCGGACAGGACAGACAGACTCCAGCTTGCTCCCACCTTGTGCTCCCATTGCTGTCACCAAAAGAGACATCCCTCGGTGACCCCCAAAACCGGCCAGTTAGAGCATCCTGCTCCTGCAGCTCCTTTAGGAGCCGAACAGCCCTGTTGGTAGAGAAAGAGTATTCAGCCCCTCTGAGAAGAACCTCTGATAAGAAACCATACTGTGCGAGCAGCCGGAGTCAAACCATCCTTCTTATATCAGGTCAATATCATTAGGAAGTAGAGAAAATCAACTGTCCACCTCAGCCCTGTGTTGCTGTGTGATTATATGCGGCCCGCGGGTTCCAGGGTCTGTGTGTGGCTGACCTCTGCCTGTCTCCTGACGATTCACTAAGCCCTTCCCTACGTGGAGTCTCACTTGAGTCTCACGACAGTGGTGGAGGAAACCGAGGCCGAGAAACCGGAAGTGACTCACTCCAAGCCACAGAGCCAATGGGTGAGTCGGAATTTGAACCCGGGTCCTTTAATTCCGAATATCACCTGCACCCCATCTCCCCCCGCCCCCCCCCCCTTTTTTTTTAACAGATCGGGGACAAGTGATACAAAATCAGGTCAATCTGAGGAGTTTTTTAAAAAACTAAATTTTTCATTTTAAGACTGTCCTGTATTCTGTGATGATTTCCTTCCCACTTTTTTTGTCATTGAAATGTCTTTTCTTTACGAAGCGATGCCGATTGCGGATGGTAGCTTAACACTTTTTTTTTTTTAAATCTAAGCCTTACTTGTCGAGATTTAAAAATGACAACCCTATGTCAGCCCCCAAAATTTACACTGGAAACTTCTCTGGTGTTTGACATCTGAAAGCCCGGGGACAGTAGCCTGTGGTACACAGTCGTCACAGACCGCCAGGTGCTTAAAACAGCTGGGACCCCTGCCAAGTCTAAGTTCGCAGACTGTCCCCGATGGAGTCTGTGTCAGGGATCCTTGTTCTTTGCTGAGGGAGTGACAGCTCTTCTGTTCCATGGCTGCTGCCGATCTCAGCCCCGTCACCACCCCATGGGTGTCAGTGGTGACAGGAGGGACTCCACTCACGTCAAACAGGTGGTAGCTTCCTCCAGGGGCTGCAGCTGCTTGCTGTATCTTGGGAGAGAAAAAGACCTCACCATATTTCTTGAGAAAGTTTCTTATCTAGAATATTCAGTTATGCTAAATGAATTCAATACTGCACCATTTGGAAGAGAGGTTCACGAACCACTAGATCTCAGCTGTGTGCTAACTGAAGCCATAATCTTTCTAGAGACTCTTCTTTGCCTACACATTAAAATGCAAAACGCAGGGAGCCTCGGTGGCCGGGTTGTTGAGCGTCTGACTCTTGACTTCAACTCAGGTCTTGATCTCATGGTTCGTGGGGCTGGGACTCAGCTCTGAGCCTGCTCAGGATTCTCTCTCCCTCTCTCTGCCTCTCCCTTGCTCTCTCTCTCTCTCTCTCTCTCTCTCTCTCAAAATAAATAAATAAATAAGCATTAAAATAAATAAATAAATAAAATGCAACATCCTAAACTTGGGTCAAGCCCAGGCACACTCTGGCCCCATTGCCCTTCGGGAAACCCTAGCCCCCACCCATCATTCCACAGTGCTCATGGAAGCCAGTCCATTCTCCAGCACCCTGCATTCTGCCCCATCCCACCCCTCACCTGTCTTCACAAACTTCTTTTTTTAAAGCTTTACTTTCAAGGTGGGGCTTGAGCTCACAACCCTGAGATCAAGAGTTGCATGCTCTACCAACTGAGCCAGCCAGGCGCCCTTGCCTTCACAGTTTTATGCTGAGTACAGAGGATGGATGAAGCCGTAGGTCAATTTCCCATTAGCCAAAGAAGTCTGCTTTATTCTCAACGTGCTTAGCAGCTCACTATTGTGATGCTTGCTATCCAAATTGTCTTTTTTTGTTTTTTGTTTGTTTGTTTGTTTGTTTCTATGACTAAAGCTCCACCAAACTACCTCCAATCAGATGTCAACATTGCCAGGAACCATTATTAATAGAGTTGTAAGGGGCGATATTTGTAAATGAACTATGACTTGATCTGCTTTATGTCTGAAATAAAAGGTAGATGTTGTGCGGGCTCCAGAACTCCCCCGCAATCTACTCTGGCCTCTTAAGCAGGCAACATATGCTCATCTAAACTTGGGGATTTGTTGGGAACACTGAGAATTCCTTGGCTGAAATCCATCACACTAAGAAAGAGACAGGAGATGTGAATCTTCTATGGTCAATTGGTCTGAAGATTTCATCTCCCCATGTCCTTTTGTTTCATGACAACCTCTGCCCAGGAGGACTGTGTAGGAGAGATGTCTGTTCTCTAGACTCTTGGTGATTGAGAACAAGACTTCAAAACCACTAACCTGTGCACCCAAGCTGTGGTGCCTCACTGGATCTCTATGGCACCCATAGCCAGAGCACTATCCTTGCTGAAGAATCAAAGCCACCAAGCTCTGCTCTTTGGTATAAACCTTCTGTGACTGTCCCTCCCACTTCTCCCTGTGGCCAGGGCTGTGGCCTCACCAGCACCACTGCTAGGAGATCATGCTTCCTGCATCCCACCTCTGCTTGAGAAAGTGCTGCTGTCCTGCTAACGCTGGTCCCTCCCTGTCTTACTTGAGGATGGAAAGACCCCAGTGGGGACCTTGTTCTTCCTATCTCAGGCAGATGGCAGAATGTACCATGAAATGCTATGTTCCCCAGGACTAGGTCTGATCTGCGAGTCTAACGGTGTTGTCTGTCTTTCTGAGACCCTCAAAAGGCTGTCCCATATTTTCACTATCTTCCATAGGAAAATATGATCCAGGGCCTCTCCATAGGGATCAGGGGAGAAATCGGCTCAATCCACCTGAGATGTGCTTCCCCAGCCCCGCACGCAGCAGCTGAGCAGAGGCGTCTCTCGTCGATGAAAGTGTGTCCAGATGTGCCTTTCTGATACCCACTCCCCATGATGTGATGTGGAGAACAATGTCCTCTAAAACATCTTACCCAGAATTAGGTAAACTCAGATTATGGGCACAGTGCTTCAAGATGCCAAGTAAGTCTGCCCAAGATTTCTGATACCAACTGCAAGTTTGGGGTTTTCCCAAAACCATCCTCAGTTTTGATAATTCACTCGAATGACTCACAGAACTCGGGAAAGTGCTATATTTAGAGTGTTTTCATAGCAAAGAGAAACAGATCAGAATGGACCAAAGAAAGATACACAGGGCAAAGTCTGGGAGAGTCCCAAATGTGAAGCTCTCATGTCTTCAGGGACACATTACTTTCCCATCATTGACGTGTGACAATACAGAGTATTACCAGGAAGCTCACCCAGGCTCCAGTGTCCATGGTTTCTATCATGTAAGCATGACTGATTGAATCTGTTGTCGTGTGGTTGCCCAGAGCCCCAGTTCTAAAATCACATGCTTGGTCTTTCTGGTATGGCTAGCCTCACCCTAATTCACCTCGTTAGCATAAACTATCACTGTGACCCAAGGGGCCCACCATGAATAACAGGACATTCCTATCACCCAAGAAATTCCACGGGTTTAGCAACTACCTCCCGGAGGCTGGGACAAAGGCCAGACTTCTGTGTGGGTAAAGTGAAATCTTCTCTAAAACAAAACAGAGTCTCCTGGGGTTGTTTGTTCTAACACTCCACAGTGACTCACAGACCAATGGCACAACACTAAGCACAGTTCAGAAAAATCATAACACTGAGCATAGCCCAAAATAATGTGGCCAAAGTCTTTCTATCTGCCTCAATTTGGGGATAAATTAGAGTATTTAATAGAGTATCTCCAGTGCATGTGCTACAGCCGCGTAGAAAACTTCCATCAGTACAATTTCTCTGAGGTAAGCTATTGAGAGCTATCGGGTCAATTTATACTCCCTGATAACCATTGGAGAAGGGTATTTTATGTCATGACTAAGTGTCAAACCATGTGCCAGCTAAGTGTGGGAATTTTATCCTCTGATGAGCATAGAAAAGCTAATGAGGACACGTACTTAGAGAGACCCTCCCCACCCCAAATGTGACAAACTTCGGAGTATCCCTAGCACCGGAACAGATTAAAAATATGTCCCACTTTCCAAAATGTATGGGTCTATATCAAATTAGCAGCATTCTTACTGCCAGAAGAACTTTCCTTGTCTATTTTTAAGTACAACACTTTGGCAAGTAAAGGTATTCAGAGCTCTGTAAGCTCTGTAAGCTGTAGGAAACCTCGCAACTGCACATGAAGTAGCTTTTGAAAAAGTTTCAGCAATCTGTGCACCTCGGTGGCAAGTCAGTGATGCATCCGACTTCGGCTCAGGTCATGACCTTGAGGTGTGTGGGTTCGAGCCCCATGTTGGGCTTTGTGCCGACAGCTCGGAGCCCAGAGCCTGCTTCAGATTCTGTGTCTCCCTCTCTCTCTGCCCCTCCCCTGCTCATACTCTGTCTCTGTCTCTCTCAAAAATAAAATAAACATTAAAAAAAAAGTTCAGCAATTGAAACAGTATATTTTAATGAATCTCTGAAGGTATCACTATGCAATTGACGATGGGGAGACATAGCTACCAGAAGACCCATTTTTAAACGATTGTGTCTATTCCCTGCTGTGTATGACATTTTTTTAGTTGGAACCCATTGATTGTGTACAGTCTAAATGGCCCTCAGAAAGTAGTATGCAAGTATCACCCCCGAACAGGCTTTGTCAAGCTTGAATCATAAGACCTCAGTCTGCCTCACCAAATCTGTTATTTAGGCGAAGTTTATATCAAATGGAATCAGCTCCCTCTCGCCTTAACGTTAGAGAAGAGCAGATCCTTGTAGTAATGTCACTTTCAAGAGTAAATACCATGCAGTCAATGACAAGGAAAACTGGCAAAATTAACATCCTTCTATGAAACAGAATTTATCAAGACAATAACTGCCCCCAGCACCCCGACAAAAGCCACGAGTCAAACTATCACTTCGCCCATTTTTCCTGTGCCGATGGCTTTACAGCAGGTTGGCCACGGTGCCCTCCTAACAACTCGCCTTGTCCTAAGAGTGTTATTGTATCTAAGGATTCATCATCAGCCAGATTTCCCTTGCCTTAAGCTTCCAACAGTCAGGAAAGGAAATGCTCAGGCCCAACCACTTTATGAAAAATCAAGAAGTAATGTCCACCAAAGGAGTCTTTCTGGACCCTGTACTGCTTTTATTTCTGTGATAATGTGGCACTGTAATGTTTAACAGCATCATTGTGCCACTTTCCAAACCACGCTGGGCATGTTACAGGCAAAAATGCAAGATTCTTTTCGTAAATAAACCTCGGTTCACTTTATGTGAATATTTACACGTATCTGGGGTTGGTGATTACCTTGGAAGAGGGTAACTGCATGTAGTCAACGTTCCACAGGACCTAGCGCTGTGCCCAACACCAAACGGGTGTGCAAGAAACGATTCACTAAATTGTGGGCAGGTTTGACGTCAGCACATTAGAAAAACCCCCACAGGGTGGACTCTCTAAGAGAATGTCTTGTAGGGTTAGAGTTTGGATACGCACAGGAAATATTACTGCTGCAGTGCCCCTGAACGAATAGCCCTCCATCTAAGAGGAATTTCAAAGGAGATCAAAGGAGATACGTATTCATGAAAGAAACAAAGTCATTTGAATTCCACCAGCATTTCTGGCATTTCCAGAAATGTAAGTTACTCCCAGAGTACGTACAGCCCTGGAAGGTTCTAGTCCTAGCACACCCTAGAACAAGTTGATGGATTCTGGTTTCAGGGTGAATCAGAAGCTATAGCAGCTATAGCCACTAGCATACAAATAGTGACTATCACGTACCTATAAGTTCCTGTGCACACTCCATTTTTTTTTTTTTTTTTACTATCTTGATCAGCATTGCTGAAAATTGTTGCCAGTAGCCTAGAGGAGAAATAATATCTTCATGGTTCACAGTTTACAAAGCTCTGTCATGTACAGTATCTCATCAAATCCCATCTAACCGCCGGGTAAAGTGGATACTACTTTCAGAAAAGGAAGACTCAGAAATGTTGCACCTTGCCCAAGCTGGGTGGGAAAAAATTATGTCTCAAAACCAGGATTTCAACTTCAGAACTAGTTCTCCCCTCTCTGTCATGACTTTAGATCATACAACCCTAAAAAAGCATACTTAAATGGATCAAAAGGACAATGTGGTTACAAACCAAATTTTTAAAATTTATTTTGTTAATTTACATCCAAGTTAGCATATAGTGCAACAATGATTTCAGGAGTAGATTCCTTAATGCCCCTTACCCATTTAGCCCATCCCCCCCTCTCACAACCCCTCCAGCAACCCTCTGTTTTTTGTCTGTATTTAAGTCTCATGTTTTGTTCCCCTTCCTGTTTTTATATTATCTTTGCTTCCCTTCCCTTATGTTCATCTGTTTTGTCTCTTAAAGTCCTCATATGAGTGAAGTCATATGATTTTTGTCTTTCTCCGACTAATTTCACTTAGCATAATACCCTCCAGTTCCATCCATGTAGTTGCAAATGGCAAGATTTCATTCTTTCTGATTGCTGAGTAATACTCCATTGTATATATACCACATCTTCTTTATCCATTCATCCACCGATGGACATTTGGGCTCTTTCCATACTTTGGCTATTGTTGACAGTGCTGCTATAAACATGGGGGTGCATGTACCCCTTCAAAACAGCATACCTGTATCCCTTGCATAAATGCCTAGTAGTGCAATTGTGGGGTTGTAGGGTAGTTCTATTTTTATTGTTTTGAAGAACCTCCATACTGTTTTCCAGAGTGGCTGCACCAGTTTGCATTCCCACCATCAGTGCAAAAGAGATCCTCTTTCTCCACATCCTCGCCAACATCTGTTGTTGCCAGAATGTTAGCCATTCTGACAGGGGTGAGGTGGTATCTCATTGTGGTTTTGATTTGTATTTCCCTGGTGATGAGTGATATGGAGCATTTTTTCATGTGTCGGTTGACCATTCAGATGTCTTCTTTGGAGAAGTGTCTGTTCATGTCTTTTGCCCATTTCTTCACTGGATTATTTGTTTTTTGGGTGTTGAGTTTGATAAGTTCTTTATAGATTTTGGATACTAACCCTTTCTCTGATGTGTTGTTTGCAATATCTTTTCCCATGCCTTTTAGTTTTGCTGATTGTTTCCTTCGCTGTGCAAAAGCTTTTTATCTTGATGAAGTCCCACAAACCAAATTTGATTTAAAATTATTATCTTGCATATTAGCAATTTCAGTGTATTGTAGGGTTGTTTTGTAACCTTTATTGCATGTTGAGGGAACTCTGTCAAATTTTTAGAGTTCTTTGGGGGAGGGTTCAATCCTTTTATTCTTTACTTTCACACATTCCCAATCAGTGATTCCAGTCTGCCTCATTTGTACTTGCAAAATACTGGGACAAACAAAATGTCTGCCCACAGAGTATATGTGAGATCAATGTAAGTGTGTTGGCTTCTCTGCTAGAATTTGGAGAATTCTAGAATTCTCTCTCTTTTCTGTTCACTTACCTGTGACACTCTGGAGGCTGAACTCCCATGCCCTTCTGGTCTCAGCCTCCCCTTGCCCACCCAGGAGCAGCCAGTTGATATCATGTGTCACTAACACCAAATTTTTTTTAATGTTTTTTAATGTTTATTTTTGAGACAGAGAGAGAGAGACTGAGTGTGAGTGGGAGAGAGGGAGAGAGAGGGAGACACAGAATCCGGAGCAGGCTCCAGGCTTCGAGCTGTCAGCACAGAACCTGATGTGGGGCTTGAACCCACGAACTGCGAGATCATGACCGGAGCCGAAGTCAGACACTCAACCAACTGAGCCACCCAGTGCCCTTAACACCAAATATTAAGTGCCACACGGTAATGTGTTAATAAAAAAATTAAATTGTAAAACAGTAAAAACATCCAGCCCCTTTCCTAACTTCGGCTGTAGACCAAGGCAATCATTTTTATCCTAATCAAAATTTCATACACTTTTCCTTCTCTCCTCTCTTACCCCCACCCTGCTGTATGAGTGCACTGCGCGCGCGCACACACACACACACACACACACACACACACACACACACACACACTCTCATTTCTGAGGTCCAGTCCTCACATGACAAGGAGGATTTAAAATGAGAAAATCTGGGGAGGGAAGGTAGAGGAAAAGAAACAAGCTAGCTAGATCGACATGCCTCCAAATCTCAGGGGGACTGGCTAATGTTAGTGCAGCTTGGAGACCGCCTAGTCATTTAACGAAACACAGGGAAGAGAGAGATGCATTTGCTATTCTAAAAAGCCCCAAGTCAGTGAATGCAAATGTGCCCTATTCAAGAAAACCAAATTAAAGGAGCTTCTGGGAATTCTCTGCATAGTTAAGCAGAACAATTTTTCCCCCTTTAAGGCCATGTTTACCCTTCAGAAATCACATACCCTTAAGCACAGAGACCAAGAAATGCATCATTTTCAGGAAGGATATGTTGCTTAGCCCAGCCTTGTCCTTCAGAGGAAGAAAGGAAAAATCCATCATTGCCCTGGACATCTTCTGCCACACTGGAAAGAGCAAATGGGCTCCAGGGCTCCCATCTGACTCTGAGGTGTCTGGGGCAGTCAGAGACTTGGCTTTGCTCTCGCCTATGGACACACTCCAGCACGAAGACAGTTCCAGAGACTGTAGACCAGGGAAGCACTGTCAAAAGCCAGAGACAAGTAACAGGCAAGTGAACAGGTATGTGGAGAGCTCATACCCCAGTTCCTGAAATTTGTCATTAGATCACTTGCAATGATTGACTCAAGATGCATATTCTTTGCTTACATGGCCAAGAGACCTTTCTTCCAACTATTCTGTTTTCATCTCCCACCAGCTCATGTTGGTCTCAGGTTACGGAAATTTAATGAACCTCACCCAAAGTGCAAAGGGGATTGATGTGAGGATTCAGAGATCTATCTCCTAAGGAAAAACAACAACAAACCCAGTGTGGGCAGGGGCATATCGGCCTCTCTCTGGGTCTCTGTGTGTCTATGTCTCTCCACCTCTCTGTTGCTGGATCTATGTCTCTCCTCTTGCAAGGATTTTCCTCTTGCTTTCTCCTCATTGTCCTCCCTGGTGGGAAGGTCTTTGCCACAGCTTCTGGAGGACTTGTCTCCAATGCAGGCAACCAGAAAAGACTGACATGCATTCTGATTCTCCATTCCAGATTCCTAGAAAATAGAAATTTGTGAGCCAAATGAACATACTGCTTGTCTTTACGGAATTGTAATGTTGTAGAGAGAAAAGGACACTACCAAACATAGGCACAGAAATTTCTACATTACTAAGTGAGAGGAAATGGTATGTAAAAGTACAGACTGTGATGGTAGAGAAAATGGCTGGGGATGCTAGACCCTGAATGTTTGTGTTTCCCAAAATTCACGTGTTGAAACTTAGTCCCCAAGGTGATGGTATTTGGAGGTGGGACATTTGGGAGGTAGTTAGGTCATGAGGGTGGAGTCCTCATGAATGGGATTAGTGTTCCAATCAAAGAGACCCCAGAGAGCTCCCTCACCCCTCCACCATGTGAGGACACAGCAAGAAGGCTTCCATCTATGAGCTAGAAAGTAACTGTTCACCTAACACAGAATCTGCCAGCACTTTGAACCTGGACTTCCCAGCCTCCGGAACTGTGAGGAATAAATGTCTGCTGTCTATAAGCCACCCAGTCCATGGTATTGTCATGGTAGCCAGATTGGACTATGACAGGGAGGATTATACAGATTGGGGGTGCCAGGAAGTGCCATCCTGAGGGAATGACATTTAAGCTGAACCCTGAAAAAGAAGTAGGAATTAGTCGTTCAGAGGGAAGGGGAAGAAGAACATTCCAGGCCAGGGAACCACATGAACAAAGCCCTGGGGCAGGGAAGAGCTCTGCTTGTTTGAGAACCTTAAATGTCAGTGTGGCCAGAGATGAATGAGGCAGAGGGTAAATTGGGATGAGCTACAGAGATCTCAGGAGCTACACCTACACCATGCTAGGGCTTGTAGCCACGTTATAAGCTTTTATGGGGGGGGGGGGTGTCTGGGTGGCTCATTCAGGTAAGCATCTGACTTGGACTCAGGTCAGGATCTCACAGTTCATGAGTTTGAGCCTGAGTTCGAGCCCTGCGTCAGGCTCTGTGCTGACAGCTCAGAGCCTGGAGCCTGCTTCGGACTCTGTATCTCCTTCTCTCTCTGTCTCTCCCTACTTGTATTCTCTCTCTTTCTCTCTCTCAAAAAGAAATAAATGTTTTTTTTTTAAAAAAAAGATTTTATAGGAAGTGCAGTGGGAAACAATGAAGGAAATTTAAGCAGAGGCATCACTTTCCTATTTATTTTAAGATCTTTCTGGTGACAGCATGAACTGATAACTGGAAACCAACCGTGGAAGCAGGGAGGCCAGTTAGGAGCCCATTTGCAGGGTCTGGAGCAGAAATTGTGCTGGCTTGTTCAAGGTTATGACAATAAAGATAGAAGAGAGAGAAGGATTCAGGATAAATCAGGGAGATAGAAATGACAGGCAGTGGGGATACATTTTGTTGAGGGGTAGGCATCTCGGGTAAAGGGTAGAACTCAGAACGCTCCTTCAGACTCCCGGTCTGAGCAACTGGGTGAATGCAGGTGCCAGTACTGAGACCAGAAGCTCTGGAGCAGGAACAGATAGGGCAGAGGAGGAAACTGCCTCTGAGACATCAAAGTACCACTGAAGCATGGTTAATTGTGTGTGTGTATATCACTGTATGTACAAATCACAAGAGAGATCTGGCCAAGAATGACACATCTGAGAGCCATCAGGATCAAGAGGGCTTGTAAATCATGGGAATGGATGAGGTCACCCAAGGAGAAAGCGCAGACTGAAATGAGAGCAGGGCCTAGGACCGAGTCTGGACAACTCCAGCATCAGGAGCTTAGGGAGAGGAAAACCAACTGGGAAGTCTGAGAGAAAGTGGCTAGAAAGGGATGAGGAAAACTGGACAAGCTAGCTGTCACAGAGCAAGGAAAGAGAGGGGGTTGTCCCCCACTTCTGGTCAGTACCCTAGAAGATGTTTATTAGATATTGTAAATAGCTAATGATGACTCTGTCCTCATTTTTCTTCCAGCCCCCTTCCTGTTTTACACCTATTCCAAGTAACCTTTTTACTCTAAATTGTATGCATCCAGTCATCCATCTGCTCACCTCTTCATCTATCCATCCATCCATCTGTCCATCCATCCATTATCCATGCATCCAACCACCCATCCGTCCATCTATCCATCCATCCATCTACCTGTCCATCCATTCATCCATCCATCCATCCATCCATCCATTCATCCATCCATCCATCCATCCACCCACCCACCCACCCATTCACTTATCCATCCATCCATTTACCTACTCATCCATCTACATATCCATCCATCTATTCATCCATCCATCTATTCATCCATCCATCCAAATCCAACTTCCCACTAAGCTGCAGGGCACACAAAAGTCCACAAGGAGGAGCCCTCGGTCCTCTTTCCTTTGATGGTTCCTTTTCCTTCTCTGCTAGTTTTTGTTTTCTGGCTCTGAAAGAACTGCGCAGGATTTGCTGCACGTACGTATAATGATATCCATTCTGGTAGTCGGTCTTGGGAAAGCGCCTCAGATCTCAGTTTAATTATATTGAGTTAGTAGTAGTAATGATAGCATTAATAGTAACCCTGTGATTGGAACAATCTTCCTTTTAATGAAGAGAAGGAATATTTCAGCTTCCATGTCTCCCTCACTGTGTTTTCACAGTCTAGATAGCTTCTAATGCATCTGAGCCCACTTTCCCTCCTTGTTCGCTCAGTTTCTTTCAACATTTGCATTTGCTTTCAGCCTGTCAGCATGAAAAACCCTCATGTAGTGATGCCTTAAAGGCAGCGTTGTACCTGCCTAAAGACAGTGGGACTGTTTTCTGTTGTGCTGCCTCATTCCCTCCCCACAGCAGAGGCCCATCCTGGCTCAGCCAGCGTCCCTGCCGGTGGCCAGTGTCCTCCTTAACTTCTGCCACCACCAGAACCACAAGTTTTTCCTTTCTCAGTGGGTCCTGTCTTCCGGCCGCCACTGGAATTTGCCTCTTCATAGGTCATGTCTCCATCAGCTCCAGAACGGTGGTGGATTTCACTCGGGCTTCCCCGCATAGAGTCACATATGCCTTAAGGACCCTCTGTGACACAGCTTACATACACTAAGGTGCTACCAGCCTATCCTCAAACCTTCAACTGTGTCAACGTTTACTTTCCACCAGTTTCTTTTTTCTTTCTCTAGAGTGTTTCAAAGCAACTTGCAAACGGCTCTCTCACTGTGCCCCTCAGCCTTTCTGCTCACCGTCACTTGGCTCGTTCCGATGAGGCCAAGTCCAGCCGGGATTTTCACAGGCTGAAGCCTACCTTGGTCTCTCTTTGGGGCAGCAGATCACATAGCACTCAGCTCTTTTACATTCTCTTTTCCCTAAACGCTGAGTCCACTCCCTCAGCGGGTTGCCTCACACCCATTTGGGAAGCAGGGAGGGACGTAAATCCTTAGAAAAATAGATAGACTCTGTCAGCTCGTGTTTGCTGTGGCAGGTGATGAATTAGGGGGATTAAATTTCCAGCGAGTAAGAGCCGTTAACACGGTAATGGCTCCACCAAAAAGAGGTTTTTGAGTATCTTTCCCTGGGGGTCTTTCAAAATAAAGTGAACTGATTCAGATGATTTAGGGGCACGGATTAGATGACTCTTCAAAATTCCTTCGAGTGCTGAGTTTCCATTTGTCTCTCCCAGACTCTGCCCTCTGATTTCAGAAGGCTGAGTGAAGTTCTCCCCACCTGTGTTTTCTGTTGCCCCGGTTTCGTTGATGGAGTGAGGTACTTACTTGCAAATCCATCAAAAAAACATATCTGAAGCCTGCTCTGGGCCACATATTAAATCTAGGAACCTGATGTCCTTTCATTTCTGTCCCTGAATAACAATCAGGCATCTATGCCCACACTTGGCCATTTCTCGGATTTGCTGATTTGCTGATTTTTTCCTTTTTCTTTTTTTTTGGCCGATGTTCGTCTTACCAAGTGTTGAGTGCACGGGCACTTCTCCGAGCCACTGAAAGTCTCCCAAGAAATAGTTAAACCGTGGAATTCTTCACTCGAGAGGGCAACTGTGAACCCAGACGTGTATACCTGGGAAGTCTTGGGAATTTAAAAGCCAAAAAGGATTGATTCTTGCCATCTTGCTCGGCCCAGGTGCATTGCATGAATTAACTGGGTAGCTGCTCCACCAATGATTCACTTGCTCTGCAAACATCACTGAGCACACACTATGTGCTGCACCCAGTGCTAGGGAGACTTCCAAAGACACAGCACCAAGGTTTTGGTGAGCGTAGCTGCCTTCCAAAAGCATAGCACATTCTACAACAGAGAAGGGAGAGAGCAGGGAAGAGGGGGGAGAGCTGGACCCTGGAGCCAGACGCACCCAAGCTTCTATCCAACGACGTCACAGCCGTGTGACTTTGCTGAATTTGCTGGTTCCTTGATCTTAGTCTCCCCAGCCTGTAGAATTATGAGAAATAAATATTTGTTGTTTAATTTTTTTTTAATCCCGCTAAGCCTTGGTTTCTTACTCTGTGAAATGGGGCTCAGTGTAAGATTGTGGCAAAGGTCAGGTGAGCAGATGAATGTGAAATGTTCAACCAGCGTCACCAGGGTCCAGAGCCCAGCAAACGTGTAGTGACTACTCCCAGGCCCTGAATTTAGCTGGGCTGTTTGGTTGAAGGTGTGTCGCAGCACAGGGCTGCATTCAAAAGAAATTCTCCAAAGTCTCCTGCAGAAGGTTTTGAAAGGTAACGTGTGCCTTTCCCGAAAGTGTCTCAAGGAGGCAGAGAGAGAGTTGCATTACACAACTGAGGGAGACCTGGGCTCCCCAACCAGGATCATTGCACCTCTCCCTGCCCTGAAGCCACCTCTCATCCACGACCCCACCTCTCTGCATTCCGTGATCCCCCTCACCCTTCCCCGGCCTCGGGGCTCCCCATGCTCTCCTTCTGCTTCCCAAACCCCCTCCAGCACACCACATCACACTTCCCCCCACCAGGAAACCTCCTCTAGGAGCCTCCCGAGTTGTTTCAAGCCATGCCAGGTATTTATCGGCATTTCTGAGGGCTGTGGAGGTCGTGAGCTCGAGGGAAGTGATTTATTTTTTCCACCTGGGTTAAACCAAACTGGATTTTAAAGAGAAAATCTCCAGGAGAATCTGGAACGATGGAGGAGAAAGTAGGAGAGGGTGGAAGGCAAGGTTTTCCCCCATTCTGCAAGACGGAACGGGCCCGTGTCCTTCCAAAGCATGGAGGGAAGAAGTCTAGTTCACTCTGGGAGGAAAGCAGGGTCACCAGTCACTCTGAGCTGTGAGTGGCATGCATTTCATAGGCTCCACAGCGCCTCTGGTCACTCCCCACCATCACTGCAAGGGCAGGGCCTTCTGCTGAAGTTTTGAGAATGCGGAGGAGCGCCCCGCGTCTCTCCCCGGGAACCCGGGAGAGCACGCACCGTCCCCACCCGGGAAGAAGAAGGCACTGAAGAGATGTCTGTCTCTTGTCATCAGCTCCATGACCACTGGTCGTCAGCTCCACACTCCCACGCCACGCTGACTTCCCCAAGGTCACACCGCATCTCCAAAGAGGAACAAAGCATTAAAGGATCTGGATTCAAAACAAAGTCGATGTGCTGTGAGCAGCTGCCCCAAGGCCCTCGTGGGGCCGCAAAGCCTCGCGTGGCTCTGGGTATGAGCTGGCCACCGTGACAGCGGGTCGGTGGACGCACACTTAGCAACAGCTCTCTCGTACATTAACAGAGCCTCCTTCATTGACCTTGGCTCTGCATTTAATCGGATGCATTTTAAGGTGAATGGAAGTTCACTGAGTGCATTCCATGTGCCAGGAGCTTAACATACGTGATTCTACTGAATCCTTCTTATAATGGGGAGGTGTTATTATTCCTTTATAGATGAAGACGCTGAAGCTTCCGGGTTTTAAACAACTTGCGTGCGGTCACAGTACCTACTAAGAAGCAGATTCAAAGCCAGATACATCTGATTCCAAACATCTGCTTTGCCTGTAACCCAACACAGTTTCCCTTTCTGCAGTGTTTTACATGAAAGTCAAAGCCCGTTAACTCTCTAGACCAACTTACACATTCGTAAATCAAGACTTGATGAAGAGACCCTCGAAAGAATCATTTGCACAGAAACAAATCACACACGCGGAGCTCAATGAAAATCATCAATCCGTGCGTCGCCCCAAACGCCGCACATGCCCTGCCATTTCCACCCCTGGATTTGTTCAGAATCCTGGGTGTGTTCAGAAGGGACAAACGACCATGATCTCTGACATGCAAGTCAGGTAAGATTTCTCTGCAGATGGAGGAGGGGATTCTCCTTCTGAGAACGTTACGGTCTGGGTCCACGCAGGCTCTGCGTGGTGAAGATCATTCGCAGAGGCAGTCGGAGTACCCACATCACTGAACAATTGCGCATTCAATGCCGCCATTCACCATTTCGGGAGCCAAAATCAATCCGTGTAATTTTTTTTTTTTTTTTTTGCACAAAACAGCAAATGAATCTAATTCCTTCCCTTCTAAAGCACATTGCCCAAATGGGTTCTCTTTGTTCGCCCAGTTAATGAACTCTCCTCACTGCCAAGTGACAGACAAAAAGAAGGGGGAAAAAAATCTTTGATTAAAAAAAAGAAGAATCACTTAATCATTACCCACCTAGTCTGGAAAGTCTGCAGAGCGTCTGGGGTGGCTCTCTTAATGCTTTCTTTCAAAAAAGGTACTTCTTCACTGGCACCTGGCTTTTTTGTTCTGACACCCTATCTAATTTGACCTCCCCAAATGACATCTGGGTCTATCAGGAGATGGCGTGTCATGTCTCAAAGAGAAGAATTAAGGGAAGTCAGTGGGCTCCAGAATCTTCGTTTTTTTTATCATCCCCCTGCCCTTCGTAAGTAGGACCAAGAGGTGTGAGCTTACTTGCTGGGCAGCTGGGCAGAGGGAAACCCGCAAAAAGGAAGCAAGGCATCAACCCTCCGGATGCGCGAGGCAGTGCTCAGGAGACGCGAGCGGCAAAGCCGAGTCCAAATATCCTCTCTGTCGCTCCGCCTCGCAATATGTTTCTGGAAATTTCGTGTCTGCGGCCAGTCCACCCTGGATCACCCGGGGCCAGGCGATCACCCCTGAAATCCTCGCTAAGGGAAAAAGCGGTTTCAGAGGCTTCCCACACAGTGAGTAGCACGTGATGGCCTCCTTGCCCAAGGCAACGACCGCTGTCACTCGTGGCTCAGCTTCTCAAAGCTCCCGTGAAACTCTCTTGTGAGGCTCCCCCCAAGGACTGGGCCTGCCTCCTTGGGGCCCCCATACGGCCCCCCGGCATCTTGGCGACTCTGGATTCATGATAAAAACCAAAATTGATGCTGACACAGGCCGACCCAGGAGCTGGAGGCAAGAAAGCTCCGAATCTTCCGGGGTCACCACCAATTGCAAGTGGAGGCCAATCTTTGAAAAGCTGGGTCGGAAAACACATTACCAGCCGCGTATGCGGCCGTTAAGAATCCTAACCAGATGGAAAGCAGGAAAACCACGGCAGCAAAGCACCTCTTCGGCTCGCTCAGGTACTTGCCGTAGCAAAGCGCACAACGAGTTCGTTACATGCTGTGCAAACAACCTGTGCCGGAGACCTCAGGTACCTGTAATTAGCGGCAGAGGGGGGTTGGCCTGGATTTATAGATTTCCCCGTAATGAGATCATTGCTTTCTCTACTCCAGTTCTGCGTGAAGAGTTCCTTTACAATCCCTTTACAACTTTCCGAAAGTTTATGCAACGTAGGAGGCAAGGAGCTTATAGACGTAGAATTGGACTCTGGCAGGAGAAACCCAAGGGCCCCGAAAAGGGTCCAAAAATTCCGGAGCTCTGGGTTTAAACTGGGCTCCTGCAATGTGAAGTTTTCTCCGGTTGTAGTTTTGTGCCTCAGTTTTCCTACCCGTAAACTGGGGAGAAGACGGCTTGCGAATCCCATGGGACTATCGAAAGGGTAAGAATTTTAAGAGATTAAAAACATGCTGCAGACATAAACTACACGTGCAATTCATGAAGTTCCCTTATTCTGAGACGACCAAGGCACATCAGGTAACCTCACTTTGGTAATATTTGCTGAGCAGATGCTGTGGGTGGCCAGGAAGTGATCCAGGTGCTGGGAGTAAACAGAACAGCTAAGTCTCTGTCTTTAAGCAGCTTACATTCTAGTCAGAGGAGACAGAAAATGCAATATAATATAATATAATATAATATAATATAATATAATATAATATAATAGCTCAGGTATTAGTAAGTATGCTTAAAAAATAAAGAGTAAGAGGCAAGAGGGTGAGGAGGGGAGAGGGTGCTGCTATTTTGGACAGGGCAGCCAGACGCAGTCTCTACACCTGAATGAATGAGGAAGTGAGCCATGCCAGAGTCGTGGGCACTTGAGAAAGGGGCGTCCTAAGCAGAGAGAACCGCAAAATGCGAAAGCTCACCCATTGCCCAGTATCCCAGGCAGAAAAGAGACAAAGATTTGCCCCCCTAAAGCGGGGACTGAGAAGGTGAGGTCCAGACAGACGCGGAGACCCCACCGAATCCTCAGGCTTTCCCGGTCTGGGCAGGAGCAGGTAAGGACGGAGGAGGTCTGGCCGCTGCCGTGTGGACTCCATCAGGTAGCTGACAACCTGAGACCGTGTAAGATGTGAGCTGTAGCAGCCTTCCACGGTTTTCCCAGACCCATATTTCTCTGACCGTGAAGATCCTTCTACTATTTTTTTTCTTGAATGGGGGTCGAATTGTGTGCATCCCTGAGCACGGTCACGGGAAGCTTTGTGAGTGGCCTGACTTCCACAAAGCAGTCTTGCTTCCCCCCCATGCTACTGGCTAAGCCAAGCCAGGGCCGTGCTCTTTATACACAAAGTGCCCATTACCCTCTCACTAAATATTATTTTTGCCAGGGCTTTAGCAAAATTACAAGCCACTTTACAGTCTGAATACACCCCACCGTGGTGCGTATATTATCCTAAGCCATAATACGGTTTGAGGTTTCTCGGGATGGGAATAGAATAGGTATAAAATTGCAGTCCATTATTATTATATATTTCTTTTCATTACTCTCTGTTATATTTCTTAGGTTGAACCAAAATAATTCTTGCTCTGCTGACTGTTTACAACCTTCAGATGTAAGTAGATGGTCCCCAAGTTCCCCCGGAACATCATTTATGGAGCTCTACCCATTCAGCTCTTTTAATCTTTCTTCATAAATCCAGCTCTCCTCTTCCATCATTCTCATTGCTTCTCCCCCCAGTGGTCACCCCATTTGTCTGTACCTGGCTGGTAATTAGAGGCTCAGAGCTGAGCACAGCTTTCCAGGTGGGGTCTCAGCAGGGTCGTCCGGAGCTCCAAGTGTTGGTTAGCAGATCCATTTCCCTGTCCTCCTGGGTCCCACAATTCACCCCAGACAGGAGAATACAAAGGGAAGACAAAGGAGAACAACACCAGTCTTACCCTGACCCGGAAAACGGGTCCTGGGAGGAAGATTACAAAGCTGGGCCCTGTTCAGTTTCGAGCCCAGAAGCAGTCACAGGAAGACGGGATAAAGAGGGCAGGGATTCATTTTCTCCTTCCTCTTCAGTAACAAGAGAGCAGGTGTCACTCCACGGCAGAGACATGTTGTCTTAACTGTTATGAAAACCTGCCTGGGGATGGGCTTTCTGGGGTTTCTCTCCTTCCAGAAGTCACTGGAAGGCTCCTCCTGGGTGAGATGGGACACACGGAGCAGAGTCCTGTCCCAGGAGCCTGCCGAGGGCACAACTCAGCAGCGAGTCCTCTCTTCTCCACCCCCTGTCCTTTCTGCCCATGTGCTTTCCCCTCCCCAGTCACAGAGAGGACGGCTTCCTAGCTGCTCACCGACCATGACCTGGGACTAACGCGTTTCCTCGTTGGCACGTTTAGGGAAGGGGAGAAAACCACATCTGCAGACGGCTTGCGTGAGTTCCCATGGGCCGGTCACACCTCTCTGGAAATTTTGTTAGCTCAGATTTCTCTGAGCTACCTCAACCCTGGATACCTCAACCCTGGATTGCCTACCTCAACCCTGGATAACGCTTATCATAGAGGAAGAACGTGACAGGGACTGGGGAGATGGCCCCAAGCAGTGGATTAGAATGTGTTTTTATTTTATTTTATTTTATTTTATTTTATTTTATTTTATTTTATTTTATTTTATTTTCAGCTTCGTTTTTAATTTATTTTGAGAGAGACAGAGACAGTGTGAGTGAGGGAGAGGCAGAGAGAGAGGAGACAGAATCCTAAGCAGGCTCTGTGCTACCAGTGCAGAGCCTGACATGGGACTCAAACTCACGAAACTGTGAGATCATGACCTGAGCCAAAACCAAGAGTCGGATGCTTAACCGTGACTGAGCCACCCAGGCGCCCCTAGAATGTATTTTTAAACTGGACGGCATTGGGCATGTGGCCTCATCCTTCTGCCAGCCGTGTGCTTTGGGGTGGGGTACATAGCCTCATGGGCCTCAGTTTCCTCATATATAAGAAGGAAGCATCTCATTGGGGGTTTTGTGAAATGGAAGTAAGAGAGGCATAAGTAAAGTCCCTGATACTTAGCTCATTCATTCAATATTAGCTTTTCTCCCCTGGGTGGGGGGAAGTCTCCAATGGGGACCTGGCTCTGAGAGACCTCATAATATCTCATGCTTACAAAATTTCTGTCATCATCTCTACTTAGGGAAAGTTAGTGTTTGGAGGGGGAAAAATGCAAAGAATACAGTTAGTCAAATCCATTAGCAAGACAGCTAGGAGTTCACAACCTAGCTTTGATCTGCAATTTGGAGGAAGGAGTTTCCGAATACTTGAGGGATCGTTTTTTTCCCCCCTTGATGTGATGTTGGAATTTAACTCCCATTAACCATTACAGATATAATGAGTTGGCATCCAGGGGAAACATACCCTCTAGTGCTTAATGAACACAAAATAAAACATTTCCTTTTATCTTCGACATCCACCACAGTAATTTGAATGATGATATTCATATTCATGACGCATAAGACCCTTCCATCAGCTCCGTATTGTCGCTAAGCCTTCTATGGAATGCCAATAAGTATGCCAAGATCTTTTTTGATAATATGCTGGTCTGGAAGCTGCTGCTGCAGATGAGTCATGGGTCCCAGGTCAACGGAAGGTAAGAAACGTTCCATAGGAGCTGTGTATTTCTACTCAAACCAATGGGTGTTGTAGGAGCTGTGTATTTCTACTCAAACCAATGGGTGTTGGTGGCCTTGAAATAATAATTTCCAAATGGAGCACAAATCACCTTCGATGGAGCAGGACCCCTCTATCACCTGATAGGATGAAGACAGGGCACTGGCAATAATGAAGGCCATTCTCCCAAGCATGAAATTCTGCAGTTTGCCCAGCTGGGGCTAGAAAGGACTAGTTGGGACTAGTCTAGCTGGGGCTAGACTTGGACGAATGAAAAGGACCTGGGGCTAGGGAGGAAGGCTGTTCAGGCTGTGCTCATTTCGCATATTGAACATGAGAAAATCTCTGCAGTGAAGGCAAACCTCTCCTTCACCGTATCTGTGCGCTCCTTGAGGCATAAGACTATATCTCTAATGTCTTTATCTTCCCACCTTTCCTAGCGCAGAGCTAACAGTGTTGAAGCATTCACTGGGCACCAGGCCCTGTGGTAAGCATTTTACATCGTATCGCCTTATTCATTTCTCATTACAAGTCTAGGGGAGAAAAAGATAGTAGTGTTCTTATTCCCCTTTTATAGATTAAGAAACTAAGGTCAGTTTAGAGAATTCTAAAAATTTGTCCAAGGTCACCCAGTAGATGCCAGAGCTGAGACTTGAATCCAGGTCTGTCTGATGCCATAGCCTGTGGTCTGAGTTACACACTCCTGTGTACGCAGAAAAATGTTTGCTGAACAGCGCCAGAGAGAGGAATGGGTTCATCATGTGCCAAGGCTATGTGCCTTTCATAAGTTTGTGGATACAAACTGTAATTCCAATATGGGATAAGTCTAGAAGAGGTATATAACATTCTGTGAAGGGTCATACAGTTTTATTTTAGGCTTTGTCACAACTACTCAACTTTGCTGTTGTAGCGTGGCTGGGGTCCAATAAAACTCTACTGACAAAAACAGGCAGTGGATGGATCTACATCGCCTCTCCCATTTGGAATTTGCTAACTCTTGGTCTATGATGTCTTGCCAACAAAACCAATGGCCGCTTTAAGTTGGGGGACAGTTTGGCCCCAAAGAAGATGGAACATAACTTGATGTTATCTCTTTCAAGATCCCAGAGGGAAACAGATGACACCCTCGAAGAGTTAACTAAACAGAGTTTTATGGCAGGACTTCCCGCTGAAATGTGCAGAGATAAGAGAACCAATGAAGGATGGTGAAACTTACAGGGACTGGCAACACTGGGCAGCAGCTGCCTACCCTGGGCCTAAAGGGACAAAGGGAAGAACATTATTATTGGAACATGGCATGAGCTATATTCATGGGAAAGGAGCCTCTATCAGGGATTAGGGCTCTAAATAGAAAGATGAAGCCATTGCTTGAACCATGGCCTAAGGGATGAAGGGCAGGGGGAATAAAGGCCCCAACTTCTCTCTCTTCCTGCCGTCTGATCGCCTGACTGGTGTCTTCTATTTGCCAAACTCAACTGGAAACCAGTGAGCAAGAGATCCTGGTTGATGTATTCCAGTTGAGCAGAATTCCCAGGCCCCAAAGCAGGACAGGGAAAAGTGGGAAAGGGACCCGGAAGGACAATGGAGAATGACCAGCACAGTTTTCTATGATAAGGTTAAGCATGGTTAGTCCACTGAAATGCTGACTAGTTTTCATGAATCGATCAGTATTCTTTTAAACTTCCCTTTCCCCATATCTTTTTGGGCCAAGAAACTAGAAAAGAGTATTTTCTGGATATACTAGTAGTGATCCTACAGAAAGTGGCTCTTTTCAGAGAATAACCTTATAGTTCCTTCTCCAGATTTGTTGGAAAGGGCTTCTTACATCCAGTTGCCCTGTGTCCCATCTGCTGAGTGCAAATGTTAAACCAGGTAAAAACTGAACAACAAATACAGAATCAATGAATACCAAGAGAAAGATAATAACACAATTTAAAAAAAAGAAGATGTTGGAAGGTTGTGATCTCTGGGAAATTATTTCTTTCTGGATATTTTTCTGTACGTTCCTTTTATCCTACGGCAAACAGGGGGAAAAATAAAGAAAGAAGAAGAAAAAAGAAAAGGGAGATCTGTTCTAACAACACACTTTATTGTTCAGGAAAATTTCAAAGTTTACCACTCCAGGCTCTCCCAAGGATGTTACTGCTACCTACACAGAGTCATTCATTCATTCATTCATTCATTCATTCAGCATGTATTTATCGAGCATCTATTATTATGAACCAATTACTATGCTAAGCACTAGGTTTGCAGTGCTGAAAACGATGAGCACAGCCCTGCTTATATGGAGGCACCAGAAATAGATGAATAAGGCTTAGGCTCCTTGCCCTTGAAGTTTCCCCAATTCGGATACATTGAGTACCCAAGAGAGTAAGTATTATAAGACAGGGAGGCAGAGGAAGCTATAAGCACCCAAAAGGGGCACTTAACCCAGTCAGGATTAATGGAAAGCTTCCTCAAGGATAAATGCCTGAACTTATATTTGGGAGATATATGCAGAAGAATAAGGATGGAAAGGGCGGTCCAAGCAGAAGGACCAACACAAGCAAAATGATGCAAAAAGTGGGAGTAGATGGCTCTAGAACAGTGCTGTCCAGAAGAACTTTCTATGATGACGGAAATGTTCTGTAAATCTATCCAAAACGGCAGCCACAACCACATGTTTCTGTTGAGTGGCCAATCTGACGAAAGCACAGAATATCTCCTTTTGTTTAAATTTAAATTTAAATAGCCACACGGGGCTAGTAGCTACCAAGTTGGATGGTGCAATTCCAGAAGAGAAGGCTGGGGCAGTGGTTCACGGCAGGAGGGCCATCGCTCAGAGGCCATGCTTTGGATCATACTGTGTGGGCCCTGGGAAGCCACTGAAGAGTGTCCGTCAGTCTGAAAGGGACCGGTCAGAGTTGTGTTGGCTGCACGTTGCCGCGGTCTGGTGGATGACACCCAGGGCGCTATAGAAGCTGTGGAGACGGAGCCCCGACTCAGGATGAGGGTGGGGGAGCATCGCAGGAGAGGAGGCCACTCCTGAGCAGGCCTGAAGGCGAGAGCAGACACTTGCCAGGTGGCCCTAAAGGCACCGGAGACCTCAACAGATGCAAAGCGACGAAGGTCGTCGCGCTCGTGCTCAGGGAGGCCCAGGCGGTTCTCATAACCCAGGGTCTGGTGCAGGTGGCAGCGGGCATGAAATGAGGCTGGGAAGACACGGCGTGCAGGGCCCTGGAAGGAAGTTTGGGGTTTTCCGGTAGAGACGCAGGAGCTCAATGAAGGCTCAGGAGCAGAGAAGCAGAGAACTTAGGTGTGACCTCGAGTTAACTAGCAGCCTCTCTGAACTTCCGTGTGGTTTGGCCACCGCGAAGCGCTGATAACGGGGCTCCCCTCGCGGATCTGCGCGTGCGCACACGCCTTAGCGGCCTGGCCCCCCAGGCTGTCCCCTCAGCGCTCGCCTTCTCGGGAGGTGCCGCCCCTTCCCTCTCTCAGCTGTCACCACCACCGTCTTGACGCTGAGCCATCTGGACCTTCCTTTTTGCAAATCCACTCCCTCCTCTTTAACACCCACCCCCCCCCCCCACCTGCACCGTTCCGCGGAATTATGGGTGTTGGGGACCCGGGGTGGGGGGAGCCAATGCTGACTCGGGAACAAGGACAAAAAGCAGCCGTGCTGCTCCAGAGTTTGTTAATAAAGGAATGTCAGGGGGTGCCTGGGTGGCTCATTCGGTCAAGCTAAGCGTCTGACTTCAGCCGTGTCATGATGTCGTGTTCATGAGTTCGGGCCCCACGTGGGGCTCTGTACTGACAGCTCAGTCTGGAGCCTGCTTCTGATTCTGTGTTTCCCTCTCTCTCTGCTCCTCCCCCACTCACGCTCTGTCTCTCTCTCTCTCTCAAAAAATGAATACACATTTAAAAAAAATTTTAAAGTGGGGGGGGGGGGACAAAACTTCTATTGGTAACAAAAACCCAAGCCGCTGTGGGAAACACAGTTGGTATTAATTCTGAGTGGTTCTGATTTTGCATGAAAGAACCACCTTCCCTCACCCCTTTCCCTGAGAACAAGCTAAAGTGAATGAAGTAGGCTTGCTACAGGTGGAACCTTCCAGGGGTGCATTCTGAGTATGATTATTCTCCAGCAGGAGATCAGGGGCGGACTCTCCACTTTCAGAGGGCATGATGCGATGGCCAGCAATCAGAGCTGTGCCAGTAAGGCTGGTGGCAAAAATCACAACTCGAAACAAGCAAACAAACAAAAAAACCTTTTGCCACATCATTGGGAACTTCGGAAAACATTCCGTGGAGGAATAAGCTTTCCTTGTGTCAGAGAGGTGGGCAGTGACACAAAGTCCTCTCTGCTGTGGAGTTGCTCTGAGTTATTTGTTCTGTTTTATTTTTAAACATTTGCCTTTAAATTTATTTATTTATTTTTTTGAGAGAGCACACGAGTGGGGAAGAGGGGGAGAGAGAGAGAGAGAGAGAGAGAGAGAGAGAATCTTAAGCAGGCTCCACACTCAGCCACATATGGGGCTGGATCCCACAATCCCCGGGATCATGACCTGAGACGAAATCACGAGCTGGACACTCAACCAACTGAGCCACCCAGGTGTCCCAGTTATTTTTCCTTTCTTAAGCCATCTGTCATGGCCGAAAAAAAGTTGGGGCATCTGAAGCATCCTGGAGGAAATCTGGTCCTGGATGAACAGCTGCCCTGTGACCCGACCCTTGTGAAGTTGTACTTTAGACGTTAGGCCAGAGCTTGAAAAGCCCGTGATCCATCCTTCTTCTCTGACCTGTTCGAACTTGTTGAAATACCATCGGTGCCAAATGAAAGAGGAACCACTGTCGGCTGAAAGCTTTACAGATAACAGACTATAGTCTGCAAGAAAACTAAGCCCTAAGAAATGAACTCTCAGGACATAACTCATAATGGGAAAGAGCACATCCAGATCCTAGCTCAGCCAGTGAGCCCAGGAGCCCATGGTTCAACTTCTCTGAACTTCGGTTTTCTTATCTGTGTCTGTAAAATGAGAAGATGATGACATGCTTCTCTCATCGGGGTGTGACAAAGTAACGTATGAGATAGTACAATGTAAAACATCTGGCAAAACGCCTGATGCAGAGCTGCTGTTCAATATTTATAAATTATCTTAAAGATAATTGCCATATAATAAAGTAATTTGTTCGTTGGGCAAGTATCTATTGAGTGCTGCTATGTGCCAGGCACTGTTCTAGTCGCTGGGGGGTACATACGAAGCCCCTGGATTTCTGGAGTCTACTATCTAGTGAAAGACACAGAAATAAAATAAATCTACCAAAAGATAGCTAATATCATGTTGGGTAATGGTAAAGAAAATAAAGCAGGATAAGGTCAGAAAGTCTGTCAGAGAATGTTACTTCACATACGGTGGTCAGGGAATGTCTCTCCGAGGAAGTAACATCTAAGCACAGAACTTAATGAAATGAGGGCGATGGTCGCGGGAACGGCAAGTGCAAAGGCCCCGGGGCAGGTACGTGCTCAGCATACTGCAGGAACGGCAAGGAACTCAGTGTGGCTGGAGAGCGGGCTGCACAGGGAAGAGGCGTGGGTGAGTGGAAGAGAAGTCCCAGGGGCTGGGTCATAAGTTCGAGTGTTTTCAGAAGTGTTGGTGGTTTCATGTGTGTTTATCCTGTCTCTCTGATGAAACTGAAAATCTCCTGGGTCAGCGGAGCAGAGCAGTGACGAGTATTGCATGGATCTGGATGTTAGCCAAGCTCCCAACTTTATATCACATGGAAAAGTTCTCTTAATCTCTCTAAGCCTAATATTCTCTTCTATAAAATGAAGACAATAATAGTGCCTATCTCACTGGAGTTTTATGAAGATTAAATGAGATAATTTTAGTAAAGTGCCCAGCATTAAGTGCTGCATATGTTAACTATTATTATTAAGGGCAGCAGGACTATTCTGTGCACTTTTCCTTTATCAATCAACAAATACATATTAAGCCCTTACCTTTGCAAGCTTTGTGATGTATAATCCCCGTACTTCCCATGTGTGTGTTGAGCACGTAACTCGACTCTTAATTAATTTTTATAGACTTACGAGACAGCAATAACTTTCTAACCTAGCAATCAGCTGACTGATAACTCTATGCAGAACCCGAGAACAGGAAAGAAAAGAAAATAGGTCTTTGAATTCTCAAAACACCTGTCAGAAAGATGACGCACTAAAGCTATAAACTTGAATCACAGAGAGCTCTTCATTCCTGACACGCTTTTGAACCCAATCACATGCTCAGTCAGTCAGGTTTCTCAGGTTCCAGGGGGTTGGAAGGGACAGTGGCCGAAGGCCGATGCGCTGAATGTAAAGAGGGCAGCGGTGCAAAAGAAGACAAAAGTCACACTAAAAAGCGGAGAGGAGAATTCAAAAAAAGGAATACAGGAATCTATTCACACTCACTCCTTGGTTTGTTTATTCGATAATTCATTCACCGAACAAATACTTATGAGGGACTCTTGTAAGCTAGGCACTGTTGTTGGGACCCGGGTACACGAAAATACCAAGAACGGTATCCCTGCCCTCACAGGGCTTACCGCATGGTGACGGGGACAGGCAAGGGAACCATCTCAACAGCGGGTGAGACAACGGGCCAGAGCGAGTACTAGACAGTAGGGGGCGCTGGAGGAACACCGATCAGTCTTGGGCCACCGTAGACCCTTTCATGGAGGAAATGGGGGAGGAGGGGCATGTTAGTATCAGGGCCCTCAGGCCATGGTTCCTCCAGTGACTCCTTAAGAATCACCACACTGCAAAAACGGATGCTCAAAACCGTGACACTGAGTGCCCAAGACAAGGATAACCAATGTTCCCTGTGTTATATTCGATAAGGTGGGGAAGTACACGCAGATGTCCACTCAAAATGATTTCAGTACAATCTCCAGTTCCCGTTCAGCTCTTAAGTTTGCATTACTTGGAAATTTTAGCTTAGTTGAAATCTTGCCCTTGTGAAACTAACATTTATTTCCTAGTGACATTAGATCTATGGGGGATTAGTGTTAGGCCATAGTTTTCAGATAATGAATGAGGTATACTATATAATATTTTGTATTATACCTAAGCATGAAATTAAATATCTACTTTGGTCTTTTAACTATCTGGTCATAGGGAGACAGTTGAGGAAGAAGCATTCTTAGCTACGGCAGTTCTATGTAAGTGTGGTACCATTAATGTTGCAGTTTTGAATCTAAAACGTAACTCCGTTAACTTGACTATGATTCGTAACTAAGAAACGGCCAATAGTCCACCTGTGTGGTTTACTCAGAAGTACATGCTGTTGATATTCTACGCAACGCTGTTTGTTGGAGCAAAAGACTGAGAACAATCTAGAGATCCAACAACAGAGGACTGGTTAAATAAAAGATGGCAAATCCGCGTGTGGAATATTATGCAGTCATTAAAAAGAACAAGACTGGGGCGTCTGGGTGGCTCAGTAGGTTAAGCGTCCAACTCTTGATTTCAGCTCGGGTCATGATCTCATGTTCATGAGTTTGAGCCTCGCATCTCTCTTTCTGCACCTCCCCCTCACACACTCCTGTGCACGGTATCTGACTCAAAATAAATAAACAAACAAACAAACAAACAAACATTTTTAAAAAGATTTCAAAAAAGAACAAGAACAAGAACAAGACTGTGCTAATATGGAAGCTTCTCCAAGATATATTAAGGGGGAAAATAGCATCTAAACTTTAAAAACCCATACTTTGTAATAAATGGAAGGATGCACAAAACAGTAGTCACCACGGTAGGGGTGCTGGGTGACTGGAGTTTAGGAGAGGAAAGAAAATTATTTTACACTGGTAAATTTTTATGTATTACATAGTCAAAAACAAATCTGCAAACAAAATTTTAAATGAAGAAAAAATAAAAAGTATCATCATCGATCCCAAGGGGAACATGTTGCGGTAAAATGGAGGTACAAACTGGGCAGCTGTCAAGTGAGGGCTGCCTCCTCCTTGTTTTGGCAATGTCTGATGGGTATGATCAGCAGTCATAAGCCAGCAGCCTGCATGGAGAATCTGTCTCAAAGATGGGCGTGCTCCATGCTTTTAGAAGGTGGATTCAAAGAACTTGAGGGCACATTTCTCCAAAGAAGACAGACAAGTGGCCCAAAATGCTCAACATCACGAACGATTAGGGAAATGCACATCAACACCGCAACGAAATTCTGCCTCACATCCGCCACGATTGCCACTATCAGGCAAGCAAACAAACCAGCCAACAAAAAACCCCGGAAATAACAAGAGTTGGGGAGAGATATGGGGAAAAGGGAACTCTTGTGCACTGTTGCTGGAAACAGAAAAGGGTGTGGCTGCAGTGGAAAACATGTGATGGTTCCTCAGAAAAACTAAACGTAGAATGACCCTGATCTCATGGCATGATCCAGTAATTCCACTTCTGGGTATGTACCCAAAAGTATTAAACACAGAGTGTCAAGGAGATATTTGTATACCCACGTTCATAGCAGCATGGTTCCCAACAGCCAGGAGGTGAGAGGAACCCGAATGTCCATCAGTGGGTAAGTGGATAAACAAAATGTGGTCTATACATACAACGGAATATTATTCAGCCGTAAAAAGGAAGGAAATCCTGACATACACTCGCGCGTGGATGAATCTGGAGGACATTCTGCCAAGTGAAATAAGCCAGTCACCAAAAGACAAACACTGTATGTTTCCACTTACGTGAGGTACCTAGACTAACCAAATTTATAGAGCCAAAAAATGGGATGGCTGCTAAGGACGGGGAGCCAGGGGACGGGGAGAGACTACGGAGTAATTGTTAAACGAGTCCCGAGTTCCAGTTTTGCAAGATGAAAAGAACTCTGGGGATGGATGGTCGTGATAATTGCACAATGATGTAAATGTCTTTAATGCCACTGAACTGTAAACTCAAAAGTGATTAAAATGGTGAATTTTATGTTATATGTATGCTATACAACTAAAAATAATTTTTTTATTTACTTTAATTTTTTTAATGTTTATTTTTGAGAGAGAGAGAGAGAGAGAGAGAGGTGTAAGGAGGAGAGGAGCAGAGAGGGAAGGGGAATCTGAAGCAGGTTCCAGGCTCTGAGCTGTCAGCACAGAGCCCGACGCAGGGCTCAAACTCACGAACCGGGAGATCACGACCTGAGCCGACATCTGACGCTTAACCGACTGAGCCACCCAGGCACCCCCAAAATAAATGTTTTAAATATGAATTTGAATGTGTTCAGAGTTAACGCTTTCCAATTCCTCAACAAGATTCCTATGTTTTGCACCCTGTTTCACACATTTACCTCAAAAATCAGTTTTGCGCGTTTGCCTTACCTGCCTGGCCCCATGTACATTTAAATTTGTGAGCCTAGGAAAATGTATTTAACATTTTCGACCCTCAAATTTTCTCCTAGGAATAATAATCCCTATCTACCTTACATAATTGACGGAGCGGTAGATGAGTTACATACGGAAGCGTTTACAAGCTGAAATAGTTGGCACCTGGCTGGCTCAGTCGGTTAAGCGTCTGAGGTCCGCTCAGGTCATGATCTCCTGGTTGGTGGGTTCGAGCCCCGCATCAGACTCTCCGCTGTCAGCACAGAGCCCGCTTCAGATCCTTCATTTCCCTCTCTCTCTGCCCCTCCCCTTCCTCCCTGTTTCTCAAAAATAAATCAACATTTTTTTTCAAAAGAAAAAAAAAAACACTGCAAAAGGAATTCACTATAAAAAAGAAAAAAGTCACACACTGTGAGGTATTGCGTTCACCTCCCGGAACAGATCAAAGCATGTCTCGGTACACGGGTTGGTGACGGCTTCACAGGCACTTAATGCCTGAGGTGGGCAAAAGGTGACAGAACCAGTGGAAGGAAACTGAAATGAAATGATCCCATGGGTGTGGTTTTTTTCCCCCTTAAAATATGACCAGTCATTCCGGCTTGAGTGGCAGAGGGGGAAGCACGGTATGTAATTTTGAGACATGTTACACCATGTAGAAAACTTGGTTTTCTGATACCATTTTCAGCAGAAGTGGTATAACAGTGTCTTTTCCTCCTTGTTAGACTTTCCACCTCAATTCCAGAAGACAGTTTAACAAATATCAATTTAAACGGAAACGAAGGAGGAAACCGCGGGGCACAGAGATGAAGTACACAAGGTTCCTGACATTCAGGAGCTCGCCCACGGCCCCAGACGCTACGGACTGGCACTTAGTGGCACTAAGGCACTTCAGGCCATGATTCTGTGGAGTTGTTTTCTGCCATGGCAGGTAGCTCTTTCAACCTCTTTCTTGTTTGTGTGTAAGAGTTCCCTGGGGAGCCTGGGTGGCTCCATCGGTTGGGCGTCCAACTTCGGCTCAGGTCATGATCTCACGGTCTGTGAGTTTGAGCCCCGCTTGGGGTTCTGTGCTGACGGCTCAGAGCCTGGAGCCTGTTTCGGATTCTGTGTCTCCTTTTCTTTCTGGCCCTCCCCTGCTGGTGCTCTGTCTCTCTTGCTCTCAAAAATCAATAAAACATTAAAAAAAAGATTTTTTTTTAAGAGTTCCATAGAAAGGAGCTGGTTTTACTTAAGATCCTTCTTTCTTCCATTTACCCTCTATTTGTCCTTCTGTCTGTCCCTCCATCCCTCCATTCCTTCTTTCCTTTCCTTTTACCTTCCTTCCTTCCTACCATCGAACTATTGCTTACTGGACATCTGCCATAAGCCAAACAAATCTAGATGTAGAAGATACTGTGTCTAATGAAACAAAGTCCTCAACCTTTGCCACTAACATTCTGGTCAGGAAGGCTGCCTTCCTAGCCAAAACTCCAAAACTCTATGTGTTTTCATGTGGTGCTCTGAAAAAGAACATCTGTCCTTGAATAATGTCCTTGAAGAAGCTAGAGTGCATACATCTATCAACACACTGGGGCATTGCTTGAATCTGACCCCTGAAACAAGCAACAGAAATATTTTGACTTTATAAATAATACTTTAAGTATATTTATAGTGTGTCTTTCCAGGACGCAGCTCCAAGCATCTGAAGATTTATGTGATATACAGAGAAGAAAATCATCCTCGTGTGATACATATGGAAAATGGGTTAAAAAAAAAAATCAAGTGACAAATCTCGGTAGGATTATCAACTTGAGGACACTTGTCAAGCAGTATCCCCACAGGACTCATCTTACTTAATTTTTTTGTCAACAACTTGGTTAAGTGGATTTTATAAATGATTCAAAATATGTCTAAGTGGCTGGAACTAGAAGCAAAAATGGTCTTTAAAACAACCTTGATAGCGTTTCCTGCTGACAGACAAGGGGGCGGAGATGATGAACGTTCCCAAAGCGACAGATCCTTCTTCACAAGGGAAGACGGTTGTATGAAGGTTTAACATGTTGAGCCCAGCTGCTAAGAAATTCTATTCATTCTAGGATGCTAGAAATTTGAACTCAGGGGAAAGAGGAGAAAAAGTCTGGGAGATGAAGCCTGGCCTACACTGTATAACTTTGGTTTTATGAGGAAACAATGAAAATATTGACGTTGAAATGCCCCCTAATAAAGCCCTGGGGTGTCCCAGTTGGTGATTTATAGCCTCTCAGCTCCAAATTCTCTCTTCATGGCTTTGCACGTCGTGCTGGAGCCGGATCCTGAGGACCTTTGTGCTCTGCCAGGTGGCCCAATGCAGAGCTTTGTCACAGGGGGTGCTGCAGGAGAGGTGCGGGAGGCAGTGGTTTGTCTTCCTGGTTCTGGTGTTTTCCTCTCTCTCCTTGTTCCTGCAGCAGCGGGGACATCCTGTGGCACTCATCTCCGTCGATTTCAGCAGTCCCCTTACAAGTGAAGGTTACTAGAGATTTCTGCCAGAGCCCCAGCTGGCTTCCTAGAAAGTACGATGCCCCCCACCAGCAGCTTCCTGAGCAGTTGGCCAGCGACCCAACTGGATGCCAGAGGGTGGAATGTAATCAGCATCTCACTGAACTTCTGTGCTAGCCAGAGGGCCATAACCGCACCCTCTTCAATAAGGCCTGCACCTCAATTTGGCTATCATAAAGCCCTCTTCCAAGTTTGTTCCTTCCTTGGGTGGTCTGCCTCAGTCCTAGGTAAGAGCTGCTCCTTGTATCTGTTATTTGTATAATCTTGGGAGTTTCTTAACTCCTTATTGTACCGAATTCTCTGTTACTGGTTAGTAATTCTTCACATTAAACTTTCCCTGTTCATTGCTGTGTGATTTCTGTTTCTTGACTAGACCTTGATTAATATATTCCTATCAAACAGAGATGTGTGCTTAATAGTTCATCAAAAGCTATGTACAAGAAATTCTATGGTAGCACTATTCATAATGGCTAAAATGTCCATAAGGGGAAGAGATAATTTGCAGTATATTCATGGAAAGGAATGCTTTAGAACAATGAGAGTAAATAAACTACAAACACATGCAACAACACAAACAAATAGAAATATAAGGTTGAGCGAAAGAAGCAGAAACAAAAGAAAACATGCAGATGATTCCATTTATGTGAGGTTTAAACACAGGCAAAACTAATTCTGGTGCTAGAAAGCAAGAAAAGTGGTTATTCCTGGAGGGGACTAGTGGTTGGAAGGGGGAACAAGGAGCTTTGGGATGCTGGCAATGTTCTGTTTCTTGGCCAGGGCATCGGTTATCTAGATCATTGTTTATGCAAATTAATTGAGCAGTGCATTTTTGATGTTTCAAAATTAGTCACGCTGAAAAGTATTATCTATTTAATAAAATATGTAATAAAAACATACATATTTATTGAATTTATGAGCTATAGTTATTTGATTCGAATAATAAAGTCAGGCTCACTCATTCAACAAAAACATATGAACGTATTATATACCACTCACTGTATATGGTGCTGAGGCTCTAGAGATGAATTAGTTATTATTCTTGGCTCTGTCCATAAAGGGACAAGTTGAAAATGACAACTATAATACAACGCGATTCGTGGATTAATTTAGGCATAGATGGAGTGCTGCAGGTGGAGGAGGGAGCCAAGAATTGAAAAGCTACACATAGAAAAGTGGCGTCTTTGAGGCACCTGGGTGGCTCAGTCGGTTAAGCGTCCAACTCCGGCTCAGGTCATGATCTCACGGTCCGTGAGTTCGAGCCCCGCATCTGGCTCTGTGCGGACAGCTCAGAGCCTGGAGCTGTTTCAGGTTCTGTGTCTCCCTCTCTCTCTCTCTGCCCCTCCCCCATGTGCGCTCTCTCTCTCTCTCTGTCTCTCTCAAAAATAAATAAACATTAAAAAATTAAAAACATTTTTTTTTGAAAAGAAAAGTGGTGTCTGAGAGGGGACCTTCCCTCTGCACAGTGTAGAAGCATATACTCGCTCCACTGTCTTCCGTAAAAGGATGAGTAAGAGGTGGCCAAAGAGAAAAGGGTAAGGGTGTTCTAAGCATGTGCAGAGATGTGAATTTTGAAAGTCACTGTAAATGCAGAGAATAGAGAGCGTTTAATGTGGCAGGATTCCTGATAGCACTGGAAAGAATGGCAAAAGATGAAACCACAGAGGTGAGCTGAGGTCTGATTGTGACACGTTTGTACACCTTCTACAAGTGTGCGTTTTACATAAGGAGCCAACAAGTGCTGTATAGATAGTCTTCACAGATGCCTTTCTGCCCCCACCCCTGCCCACCACACACCCCTGATGCCTTTTTTAGTCCTCTCCCACAGTGAATCTGGGTTGGCCAATGAAACCAATAGAATCTGGTTATAAGTGACACTGCGTGACTTCTGAGGCCATTGTGGCTTCTGCCTCGATTTCTTGGAAAACTTGTTTCAAGGGGAGCCCGTCATCATATAAGAAGTCCAGCTATCCTGAGTCCACGATATTGTGAGGAAACACAGCTTAAGAGACACCATGTGAGAAGAACTATTCCTCAGCCCAGTCAAGCTTTCAGGTGACTCCAACTTTAGCTGACACCTGACCACAACTGCATCAGAAACCCCAATGGAGAATGTGTTGAACGTGGTCAACATAAGAACTGTAAAAAAGAATTTTTTTGGCTCTACACTGTATCATGAATCACTACATTTCACGGTGGTTTATTACACAGTACTAGATGACTAGAACAGACAGTTTAGAATAGCAGTGTGACATAGCGAATTTGATTTTTTTTTTTTTTTGAAACACAGTCTGGAGACAGCGTGGAGGATGGGTTGAAGAAGGCAGAGGCTGAAGGTACCAAGACGTGTTCAAAGGTTTTTACAGGGGGATAACTGGATGGAGAGTCTGGAATCTGGAGAATTGACAGGACGTAGAGATCAAATAAACGTGTGGTGGGAGGGAGAGGAAGACTGTGAAAATCTTTCACGTTTTTGCCCAAAGAGAATAGGTGTGGACAATGTCCATAATAGAAATAAGGGGCTTTATGGGACATAGATAATGAACTGTGTGCATGCTTAAGCTGAAGGGTTTACAAGGATATATTGGTGACGAAGTCAAATAAGCAGTTTTATTTAAGGCACATAGGAAATTGGGGCTGTACATGTACACGTATACACACACAGGCTCACAGTTACATGTAATGATGGTTGAAATTAGAGATGCGATCACCAATAGAAAGCGTTTAGCGCTACCAGAAGAGGGACACATCATGGAATTTCGGAAGACTTGGGGCAGAGGAGGAAAAGCCTGCAAACAAAACTGAAAGACATAAGTCAGAGAAGTAGCAAGAGAAACAGGAGACCTATGTCTTATAAGCAGATGGACAAGAGAATGTCAAGAAGATGGAGTTTTCATTGTCAAAAGCCACTGCAAGGTCAAGTAAACTAAGACCGTGGTGTATGGCTTTGACAATTAGGAGGTTATTAGAGAGGTCTGAATGAGACTACTTTCAATAATCTCGCTTTGATCGGAGTCAAAAGCAGCAACTATGCATTTAGATTACTCTTTAAAGATATCTGATGGCAAAATGAACAACAAAAATAAGTTTGTTTGAGAACAATCACAAGCTATTAGGAAGGAGGAGACTATAGACAGGTTGGCTGGCAGAAAGTCCCCAAACCAATGGGAGGGGTGGGATAGAGGGGTCTCCAGAGTCATCTGTTTTATGGGTGTCTGTTCTTCCAAGTGTGGTCCACAGACCAGTAGCATCAGCGTGACCTGGGAACATACTAGAAACGCAGAATCTCAGGAAACACCACAGTTCTAGGGAATCATAGTCTGCATTTAAACAAGATCCACAGGTGATGTGATTGTGGCACCTTACAACAACCAGGTAAGATAGGCATTACCGTTCCCATTTTTAGCTAGGATGAGACTCAGGCTCAAAGAAGTTGCCTGGGATAGCGGAGATGATTAGGGGCTCAGCCAAGTTTCTATTCGTAGACAAGTAAGTTCACAGGGATTTCTACTTTCACTCAATTCAGGAGAATTGTTTCAGGTGGTAACGCCTCTGACAATCAATTAATCACAGGTCTGTAGTTCTAGTGCCATCAGCTTTGAGTTTGTTGTTACAGCGATGGTCGAATCCCTTCCTGAGCCTGGGAGGCCTGGCGAGAAACCACGTTGACAGCATTGGAACTTCACTTCCCAGCAAGCCCCGCGTCCTCCTACCGCGCTAGGCATGACGGGCTTCTCCTCCCGCTCTCTTCTCTGGCGGAAGAACCTTGAGGCGGGAACGTCAGCCAGGCGTAAGGGCGCGCGGCATCCTGGGATGTGTAGTCTGGCCGGGACCGGGACACCCCCTCGGATGAATGGGGCCGGAGCCGACTGCGAACTACAGCTCCTCGGCCGGCAGCGTCGGTGGCGGCTCCGGGGGAGAGCAGCGCTGCAGGGCCGTGGGGATGTTCTGTGCCGCGGCGAACGCAGCAGCCGGGCTTCTTAGGGTGGCGGTATAAGCGGGCGCCTGCTTGTGCGCGCTCGCTCTCCTTCCCCGGCACCGGTCATGCGCCCGGCGTTCGCGGTGGGCCTGGTGTTCGCAGGCTGCTGCAGTAACGTGATCTTCCTAGAGCTCCTGGCCCGGTAAGTGACCTTCGCGGGCCGCACCCCCGCTGGCGGCGCGCGGGGGCCCGGGTAGCACGGCCAGCGGAGTCGGCTGTCCCGTGGTCCCGCGCGCTGCCCGCTATCCCGTCCACCAGCTTCACAGCATCCCTCGGAGGGGAGCGCCCCGGGTGCCGTCCTCACGCACTGGGGACCGAAGCCTGCAGTTTTTCTCGTGACGGGTCCAAGGTCGGCAGGAAGCTCGTGGCAGAACCCAGGTTTCTTCCACCTCTTCTCGATCCCGTTAATGCCACGCGTTTGACTTGGGCAAAGCTTTTTGACTTCTAAAGCAGTCTGATTTTGTACTCGCTGCAAAGAAAGTTTCTTTAATGTGGCTCCCCAAAACGTTTGTTTTATTGGCTTTAGAGATGGTTGGGAGCACTCGACCCAGCATACCTCCCAGCGATGTAGTAGAGTGGATTTTTATTCAGAGAGCCCGTCCCCTTGACCGGAGGGAGGAATTCCAGCTCTAAGATGTTACAGTCTTTAAATTGAGAAGCATGCATTTGGAAGCGTAACTTTAAGAATGATTATGACACGTTCCCAAAAGGAAACCAGGTTGGCTTTATTGAGGTGGCACTCGATACTGAGTAGTGCGTAAAGTTCAGTGGATGGAAACTGTTGTTACAGAAAAGATAACAGGTAGACTAGAAAAGGCTCAGCATTAAAAAATCTCAAGTCTTGGTTCTGGGGTCTCCCTTTTCTGCCTGTAAAATAAAATAATATCTGTGGCCATATTTCTGAATCAGGACATCTCTACTGATCATCCGAACAATCTTGTGTACCAAATAGGTCAGAAATTATAATCTCTTTTACTGAAAGTGAGACAGGTCCCAAGAAGGTAGATGGTCTTTTACTGTAAATTTAAGTGGCAGAACCAGAACTAGAATCCAGGATACCTAAACTCTAGTCTAGTATCGTCTGCAGCCCCTCTGTAATTTTTGAACTTGAGCGTCCCACAGAATTTTGGTCAGTTTCTCACGTGGAGGCTACTGGAAATGTATTTTATTTTCATGATCCCATTGATAACGTCATTCTGAAGCAATCAGTTTACTTACGGTGTGGGTTAATTTTTGCTGTTAAAGAGCTTGAAATTTTATGCAGAAAGTGTTGATAAAGATCTGTCACTTCTTTGGGGAGTAGGTGGAGAGAGGTTTAAAAATGGAAAGAAAAATGTAGCCGGTTGTTAGTCTTACAAACTTCAAAGTAAGATCACTTCAGAAATTGACTTAAAAATGTTAAGATGATAAAATCAGGCCAGCCATGGAAATGAAAGTCAGAGAATAATAGTGTAATAGTTGTGGTGAATACGTCATTAAGTTAAATCCTACCAAAGGCTGTGTGACTTCAGAGTACGTAGCAACTGAAGGTCCTCTTGACTAAGTGTGAGCTCTTGGCTAAGTTACTTCACCTCCTGAGTCTGCTCTTTGAACTTCAAAAGGCTGGTGGTCGCTCCGCCAGACCCACAGGGTTTTGAAGGATTGAATGAGATGCACGTGCAAAGCGCCTGAAGCACACTGACCTTCCCCTTCTAAACTTTCAGTACAGGTAAACCTTGCTTTATGAGCTGCTCATGAAAAGCCGTGGATAAATCTAATGCTTCTGTGAATTGTAGGAGCTTCTGTGTAGAACAGTCTGAATAATTTATAAACAAATCCTCCTCCTTTAACCTTTTTTATAAATCTGGCTCTTTGCAGTACAGCAGTGGGTTTTCATAAAGCTGTGAGGGGTACATTTGTTAATGTAGTGGGTGGCATACATCAGGCTGAGTAGCAGCTTTTTCCTGATTTGCTTGGGCAACTCACGACTTACCATGCCAAAGATCAATAAAATGAGAGCTGGTTGAACCAGATGGCCTTTATGGTTCTTTGTAGATTTGGCCTCCTCATCACTTTTGACTTTATCTTGGGACATCACGGTGGAAAGCTCATAAATTTTTATAGAGCAGGAACTCTGCTTCTCCTATGGCTTCCTTGGAACCATTACGTGCCCTAATAAAGAGGCAACTAGAACACTAAATACACATGAAAAGCTAGAGTGACCTGTAGGAAGAAGCAAGCGTCTTTATCCATCTTCCCCAAATTGGAAAATAAATTTAGGTTTTTCTTTCTGATTTTTGTATCTATAATTGGGACCTATACTAAAATAAAAAGCTCCATGCAGTGTACAGAACAGATGTGAAGTAGTTAATGAATGGATGCCTTCATCTCCCTCCTGAAAGAGCTTGGAAACAGGATGCGCCCCTATCAGCTAACTAGCCAGGCAAGGTAGTGCGTGCCTTACGTCGGGAGAACAATCTGAAACATTTTCTTTTTTCCATTTGATTTGACAATCAAGTGCGTAATGTTGACTCAAGGAAGTTTCCTAAATCTAGAATAAGAAATACGAAAGGCGTAGATTTCTTTCCCTTCGGAGTTGCTCATCTTTGAAGTCAAAATTTGAATTCTTGCCAAAGAGAATTCAAAGTAAGAGAAACTGTTTGCAGTTGGTGATTATAATTTCTAAGGAATAAAGTCCAAGAGAACAAGTGATTTAGGGAGAAGGAGCCAAGTTTTTAATGCTGAAGTTTTAAAATGAAAAAAAAAAATGAATTATTCAAGTTAAAACAAATAGTTCCACTGGCAGCGGTGTGTTCCCGAAAACGCTGTTGATTTTTTTTTAAAAATTAATTATGTGAGTACATTAGGGAGATTTAAAAATCCTATGGAGATAGAGACGAAGTAGAATAGGGTTGTCAAGGGATAGGGGGAGGGTATGGGATTTCTTTTGGAAATGCCCTAAAATGGTAATGGCTGCACAGTTTTAAATATACGAGAAACCACTGAATTGTAAACAATAATATAAGGGAGTCTGCACGCATCATTTATGTGCCATGTGGCTCTGGGAGACTTACCTGAGTCAGTGCCACGTGGCCCTCAGTGCCCTTAGCAATGAAATGGGCGTAATAATAACTACCTCTGTAAAATAAAGATAAAATTAAAAATCATTATGCCGTTTCAAAGGTCCTGTGAGGAATACACTTGTGAATCATTTTTTGAAATAAATGGTTTCTTTTTATCTTTTATACAGTACTACTATTTTAGGTCCTATTTGCTTAAAGGGAGGCACCCTCCCCTTCAGCTCCTTGAGTGAAGGTCAGATGCTGTGCCCAGAGACTAGGGGCGTGAAGACGAATTGGACCCGGGCGGTCCTCTGACCTTCCCTGTGTGGCTTACTGTTTTCAGATTCCATGTTTGGCTCCCTCAGTACATTGTCACATCCTTAAGGGCTCAGGGATCAGGTCTTCACATTGGGAGCCCCCTAGCACCGAATTTGACACATAAGAGGTTCTCCATAATTGTCCTTTTGTTTTTTAATGTTTATTTATTTATTTTGAGAGAGAGTGGGAAAGGGGGAAGGGCAGAGGGGGAGACTGCATCAGAAGGGGGCTTTGTGCTGACGGCAGAGAGCCCGAGGCAGGGCTCAGACCCAGGAACCACAAGATGGTGACCTGAGCTGAAGTCGAGGGCTTAACCAACGGAGCCACCCAGGCACCCCTCCGTAATTGTTCTTTAATGGAAATGACCTAATCTGTTGGTAAAAAGAAAACAGGAGGAAGGGAGGAAGCTTGATGAGCCCCTTTTGGGCTAAGTCTTGTGTTTGGCGCTTGATATATATTCTCTCATTGGATCCTCGCTACAAAGTGAAAACTGTATCACTTGCATTTTTATAAGTGAGAAAAACTGGTCAAGATAAATGCCTTTTTAGAAGAGTTAACTATACTGTGATTGAAGGCCTTCAGTGTGTGAGATCCTAGGGCCTTTTTGCCTCTGTGGCACGCTATTACGTACTTTTCAGGGACTGGCTTGTCTACGATAAACTAGTGAGGTGAGATAGGAACTAATACTGTTCCCATTTTAAAAATAAGGAAACAAAACTTAGGGGAATAAACTTGTACTCTCACACAGTAAGTGGTAGAGACCTGGATCCTACCTGTCATTGTGTGCTTTTTTTTTTTTTCCTTTTTTTTTTTTTTTTTTTTAATTTATCTTAGAGACAGAGCCTGAGCAGGGGAGGGGCAGAGAGAGAGAGGGAGGCCCAGAATCCAAAGCAGGCTGCAGCACAGAGCCCGATGCGGGGCTTGAACTCACAAACTGTGAGATCATGACCTGAGCCGAAGTCCGATACTTAACCAACTGAGCCACCCGGCGCCCCAGCCATTGTGTTCTTTTAACCACCGTGGACTACAGTGGTTCTCAACTCTGTGAGAGCATATGAGAATTACCCGCACATCTTACATGGGTGGGTACACACACACACACACACACACACACACACCTCCCCCCACATCTTCTGCCCTCTCCCTAGACCTACACTAGTGGTTCTCAGCTCTGGCTGCCCACTAGAATCACGTGGAAAGCTTTGAAAAGTCCGGGTTCCAGGGCCCTACCCCACAGCAGTCTGAGCGGACCTGGGGGAGGGGAGGGAAGCGGTGAGGCTTCTCAGGCACATGGGGTTTTAAAGAGCAGCCTAGCCTGAGTTGAACAAGAACCGTGCCAGGAACTATCTAGAGCTGAAGTACCTTCTCCCGTCACCCCTATGTCGGCTGATGGTTCTAATTAGCTCTTCAAGGGAGGTAGATGTCTTACGTGATTATTTATGGTTTTGTACCGCCTTTATCCCTGTCCCTTGAACGTAAATGCTAAAAGAGATGGTTGAACATAAAGCAGTCGTTTTCAGGGACACCTCCACAGGCGGTAGAGACCGAAGAGGAACAGTGGTTCTGTTCCAGACGGTAAGCAGAGCTCTGCACGGGAGAGGCTCATGTTGAGTTGTCCCTTTTACGCCTGATGGGCATATTTAAGAGCTTGTCTAGTTGGCACTGCAGTTTAATCTTAACGCCACCAAGAGAGAATTGGGGTTGTTTTTAATAAATAGCATTATTTTTTTTTTATTTTTTATTTTTTTAACATTTACTTATTTTTGAGACAGAGAGAGACAGAGCATGAATGGGGGAGGGTCAGAGAGAGAGGGAGGGAGACACGGAACCCGAAACAGCTCCAGGCTCTGAGCTGTCAGCACAGAGCCCGACTAGGGGCTCGAACTCACAGACTGTGAGATCATGACCCGAGCTGAAGTCGGACGCTCAACCGACTGAGCCACCCAGGCGCCCCTAAATAGCATTATTTTCAATGTGATAGTACATTTGCAATACAAGAATCCCTCTACTCACTAGCCTCTGGTAAGTAAATGTCCTTGGTCAAGATGAGAACACAGAATATGAAGCCTGAAAAATACTGGTCATATGAGAAATCTGGAAGCTTCACAGAAACAAAGACAACGGTTCGCTTTGTACTTCTTCCAGTGACTGAGCAGAACCTAATAGAAGACAGACTCAAAACCACAGGCCTTTTAAGTGACCAGTTTTCGCAGAGTGTTTCAAGAGGGAGGTCAGAAGGATTTTTTTTTTTTTTTTCTGTCTTAAAAATATGTTCCTATCAGTCACTGTGGAAGATCGCTCAACCCTGGCATGGATCCCTGAAGAGGTTCGATTCAGTTTCACCATCTGTCGAGTACCTGATAGATGTATGTTAAGAGTTGTGGGGAACGGTAGACGATAGGAGTGTTCTTCAGTCTTTTCTTCGTTTTGCTCCTTATCTCTCCTTACTCCGGCCAGAGATCCTCTGTCTGTAGACATTTTCTTCCTGATCACCCCTCCGCAGATGCATTAGATACCGGTTCATGTGCTGTATGCATATCTGTGCTTGAGACTTAGAAAAAGAGTATGAATCTCTCCACCCCAAGAACCAGTTGTCCCTTGGGGACCTTATCTAAGGTGGTGGCCCTGTCACCAAAGCAGGTGCATGTCTTCCATTAATGGTAGTCTCCGTGGTTCCTGGTCCGGAGGCTACGTGAACGTTCCCGGAGACCTCGGTGTATTTCTGTGCTGGACTTTGCTGCTCAAGCTGACTGGGATCCTGCCTAAAGTCCTTGTGCTTCACTGAGGATCCCACATACGAGCACTTCCTCCAGCTTACCAGGAAAGTTGTATCGTGGTTCTAAGAATAACTGCATCAGAGTGCTTCTTACTCGTGGCCTGCTACAACCAGGGAAGAGTGAAATAAGAAACCTTGACACTCTTCTCTGTGAGCTCGGTTGATGGTTGTGTGTGATCCACAGGCTGTGAAACCGGAGACAAAGCACAGTGGGTAATAGAAATCAGGCCTCCCTGTTATTCTGAACTATCAGTATAACAAGTGTTGGTGCCCTTTATCTCAGCTTTTCGTACCTTATTTACCTTTTTGTTATTTACTACACAGGAAGCATCCAGGATGTGGGAACATTGTGACATTTGCACAGTTTTTATTTATTGCCGTGGAAGGCTTCCTCTTTGAAGCTGATTTGGGAAGGAAGCGGCCAGCCATCCCAATCAGGTATGGCACATTGAAGTCTCTTTTCGCCTTTGTTTTTTTTTAAAGAAGTTCAGAACTTTTCTGGTACCTAGATAAAGGAGAATGAGGCATCTGTGTATAAGATCTGTGTCAAAGGTATTAGAAGAATAATAAGGGTACTTCATTTTCTGAATTTAATATGTTGTGAAACTACAGGGAGACTATTTTTAGAATAAAACTCCTGTAGTTTCACAACATATTAAATGCACAAAATGAATTACGATGGAGACAACACTGTGTGTGTGTGTGTGTGTGTGTGTGTAGTATATGGTTGGTTAAAGGCTTAGTGTGACCACAGATTTTTTTTTAATAGTTATGTATGCTATCCTCATGTTGGTAAAGTTACCAGATACACTAAGAGCGGTATTATTGTTCCTTTTTAAAAATGATGGGGTTTGGGGAATAAACAGAAAATGGTGGTTACGCAGCCTTGTGAATACTGAACGCTACCGAATTATTCACTTCAGAATGGTTGATTTTGTGTTTCGTGAACTTCCCCTCAATTAAAAGAAAATGAAAGGTAAGCTAAGGCAAAATTGTTAATTCCAGACCTCCACCCCTTTGTCCACATTTGCATAACTGTACTCATGGGGTCAAATAGGAAACAGGACAGTTCTTCTAATAAACAGCGTGTTGGAAATTCAGCATTCTCGCTGAGATGGACTTGAGGTAAAAATGTAATGCATCCAGTTGTCAGTCTGTAGTAGAATCCTGCTACTAAATTCCTTTCACAGGGGTTTTCTGGTGTGAATGTATCAGAGGACTAGTTAAGACTCATCCTTGTTGGTATTCTTTTGCAACATTCCTGAGTAGTCTGCTGTAGAGAATCTGGCTGAATTTTGTTACTAATATTGTACTTCTGAGTTTCCCAGTGCAATGCTAAGTATTCTTGAACACATTGTTTTCCATTGGCTTTAATATCGACATAAAACTTTCTGCTCCTGAGACCAACATTTCTATCCCAGCAGGAGCCCCAGCATTTTTGATTCCTCTGACCCTTTCCCCCTTCCTCCCACTATCTCTTTCCATTCTGGCTGCCACTAGCACAGTTCAGAAACACGTTCACCCTCATCATTAGCTTTTATAAATGGTGCCCTAGCTGGCCGGCCTCTTGTCTCCCACCCCTGCATCCCTGTATTTTGATTTCCTACCATTGTATTGTGACACCGCCCCCCACCTCCCCCAAGCACTCAGGGGTCACCAGTAGGCTCAGAGGGGACCCTAGCTGCCTAACCTGCCTTTTGAGGCCCCCCCCAGGGTCTTGCCCTAACAGTCGTACTTCCACGTGTGTCCATTGTTCTTTATCATAGCCTCATGCATCTATCCCTAATCAGGGAAACAGGGACCTGTCAAAAGGAGTGAATTATAAATCATGAATACCTTCTGGTAGGCGCTCTTTAACTCAGCAGTGTCAATTTAGGGGAGTTGACAATGAGATTCTAATTTTGTTTGTGAAAAGTTAGGTGCGCAGGGAGATTGTTTATCCTGAAATAAAAGGTTGTTTAAATATCAGAGGTTGCCAAGTTACAAGGACATTAGGATGGCAAAAGTCTGGCAGTGAGGGGAATAGCCTTTATTCACATGTGCCACAGTCTTACAAATATGATAAAAAGGCTTAGTGTTACTTTTTTGACAATGCTTTCCATGTAATATACATATCAAATAAACCTAATTCATTTAACAAGTGCCTTGAAATATTCTAAGTGAAAAGGACTTAATTTAGGAAGTTAGACAAAAATATTTTTTAAAAAGGTTTTCAAGCACTTCCCTAAATAAGATCACAGATGATTATGAAACCCAAACTTAAAAGAAGTTTTTAGTCTTACCTAAATCAGATCAAAAGCCCAAGAAAACTTTGTCCTTTTAACAGAAAGAAAACCAGATTCTTATTTAGTGCCAGCTTATAACTCCTTTTTTAAATGTTTATTTATTTATTTTGAGAGAGAGCAGGGGAGAGACAATCTCAAGCAGGATTCATGCTCCACACTGGCCTTGATCTCACAAACCTTGAGATCATGACCTAAGTGGAAATCAAGAGTCGAACACATACCCCAGTTGAGCCACAGAGGCACCCCCAAAACTCATTTTTTATTTATTTATTTATTTTATTTATTTATTTTTTTAAATGTTTATTTATTTTTGAGACAGAGAGAGACAGAGCATGAATGGGGGAGGGGCAGAGAGAGAGGGAGACACAGAATCGGAAGCAGGCTCCAGGCTCCGAGCCATCAGCCCAGAGCCCGACGCGGGGCTCGAACTCACGAACCGTGAGATCGTGACCTGAGCTGAAGTCGGACGCTCAACCGACTGAGCCACCTAGGCGCCCCAAAACTCATTTTTTAAAATACATTTATTTTCATCTTAACCAGCTTGACCACACATGAAAATTCCTGTTTAAAGATTCTTTTTTCTGCAAACCTACAACTTTTTTCCCCCTACGTTCCAATTTTGTCCTATGTTTTTTCTTTTCTCTTTAAACAACCAGCCTCGTTTTAGGACAAAACGACTTCCTTTCCCCTTAACAAAAACTGTATTGAAAGAGAACTTCTGCTGACTCCATTTTGACCTCAAATTCCAGCTGGGTTCTTCTCTCTAGCTTGTCTCTTGGCTCAGGCGGAAGACCCAGCGGGCAAAGTGTCCCATGAAGGGAACTGAAACTGCCCCCTCAAGCAGTAAGGACCCTCCGGAACCAGCAAGACCCCGCCCATGATTGACTCCAAGATAGTGGCCAGTTTGACTCCCTCTGCCCACCTGCACGTACTCACCCACTTTGCCCACATTTTCTTTATATAAACCCGAGAGTATTTTCAGCACTTCGGCGATGGTCTCTCAGATGCTAGTCCCCTGTCTTCCTGCCCTTGGCATCACTGAAATAAATTCCTCGTGCCACCACCCCTCGTCTCTCTGCCTTTGGATTCCCTCAGTGGCCAGTGGCCGAACCTGGTCTGTTTGGGACCCCCAGAGCCACGCATGCGCTTGTGCACGCCTGTGACCCAGCTACATGATCTCCCTTTCTCATACCTTTTTCTCCTGAAAACACACCCTACTTTCCTGCCATACAGAGATGTTTTCCTTATTATTTTTATTTATTTTTTATTTTGATTATTTTTAGTAGCTTTAATTACATACATTGATTAGAATTGAATACATTTCAAAATTTAAAAAGCGTATGCCTTTTAAAATTTTCCAATGCAATATTAACATCCACATATCTTTTAGTTTCTCTGCAATAAGAGGCCAAAATTAGAGAAACTTATGTTTAGTAATGTTTTAGTATTTTGTCTTATTTGGAAATGATCTAGATCTTGTAAAAGTTTTTATTTTAATTCCAGTTAGTTGACATACAGCATTACAGTGGTTTTTCATGTACAGTATGGTGATTGAGCAGTTCATGGATCACCAGGTACTCCTCATGACCAGTGCACTCCTTAGCCCCCATCACCTACTTCACCCATCCTTCACTCCCCACCCCTCTGATAACCATCAGTTTGTTCTCTGTAGTTAAGAGTCGGCTTCTTGGTTTTTCTCTCTCTCTCCCAAAGGGAGTGCAATCATATGGTATTGGTCTTTCTCTGACTGACTTCGCTTAGCATTATATCCTCTAGCTCCACCCATGTTGTTGCAAATGGCAAGATTTCATTCTTTTTTATGGCTGAAAAGATTTTCATTCTTTTTTATTCTTTATTCATCAATTGATGGACACTTGGGCTGCTTCCGTATCTTCACTATTATAAATAATTCCGTAAACATCAGGGTGCATGTATCCCTCTGAGTTAGTGTTTTTGTATTCTTTGGGTAAATAGTTTAATTACTGGATCGTAGAATAATTCTGTGTTTAACTTTTTGAGGAACCTCCCTATTGTCTTCCACAGTGGCTGCACCAGTTTGCATTCCCACCAACTGTGCAAGAGTGTTCCTTTCTCTCCACATCTTTGCCAACACCTTTGTTTCTTGCATTGTTGACTAGCCTTTCTAACAGGTGTGAGGTGATATCTCATTGTAGTTTTGATTTCCATTTCCCTGATGATCAGTGACACTGAGCATCTTTTCATTGTCCGTTGGCCATCTGTATGTCTTCTTTGGAAAAAAATGTCTGTTCATGTCTTTTGCCTATTTTTTAATTTTTTAATTGGATTATTTGTTTTTGCTGTTGAGTTTTATAAGTTCTTATGTATTTTGTATACTAACCCTTTTTCAGATATGTCATTTGCAAATATCTTCTCTCATTCCATAGATTGCCTTTTAGTTTTGTTGATTGATTCCTTTGCTGTGCAGAAGCTTTTTATTTTGATGTAGTGCCAATAGTTTATTTTTGCTTTTGTTTCCCTTGCCTTGGGGAACCTGTGTAGAAAAAAGCTGCTACAGCGAGCATCAGAGAAGTTACTGCCTGTGCTCTCATCTAGGATTTTTATGGTTTCTGGTCTCACATTTAGGTCCTTGATCCATTTTAAATTTATTTTTGTGTCTGGTGTAAGAAAGTGGCCTAGTTTCATTCTTCTGCATGTTGCTGTCCAGTTCTCCCAACGCCATTTGTTGAAGAGACTCTTTTTTCCATTGGATGGTCTTTCCAGCTTTGTCAAAGATTAGTCGACCATATAATTGTGGGCCCATTTCTGGATTTTCTATTCTGTTCCACTGATCTCTGTGTCTGTTTTTGTACCAGTATCCTACTGTTTTGATTACTATAACTTTGTAACGTAATTTGAAGTCTGGAGTTGTGGTGACGCCTCCAGCTTTACTTTTCTTTTTCAAGATTGTTTTGGCTATTAGGGGTCTTTTGTGGTTCCATACAAATTTCAGGATTGTTAGTTCTAGTTTTGTGAAAAATGTTCTTTGTATTTTGATAGGGATTGCATTGAATGTGTAGATTGAATGTGTAGATTACTTTGGGTAGTATTGATATTATAACAATATTTTTTCTTCCAGTCCATGAGCACGGAATGTCTTTTCGTTTCTTTGTGTCATTTCCAAATTTCTTTATAGTTTTTAGAATACGGGTCTTTCACTTTAGTTAAGTTTATTCCTAGGTATCATATTACTTTTGCTGCAATTGTATATGGGATTGTTTTCTTAATTTTTCTTTCTGCTGCTTCATTGTTGTTGTATAGAAATGCAGTAGATTTCTATAGATTGATTTTGTATCCTCAGACTTTACAGAATTCATGTATTAGTTCCAGCAATGTTTTGATGGAGTCTTTTAGGGTTTTGTGTATAGAGTAACATGTCATCTGCGAATAGTGAACATTTTACTTCTTCCTTATCGCTTTGGATGCTTTTTTTCTTTTTGTTGTCTAATTGCTGTGGCTAGAACTTCCAGTACTAAAATGTACTGGAAGTACATTTTAGTTGAATAAAACGAGTGGGATGGATATCCTTATCTTGTTCCTGATCTCAGGGGGAAAAGTTCTCAGTTTTTCCTAATTAATGATGGTTGTAGCTGTGGGCTTTTCATATATGACCTTTATTATGTTGAGGTGTGTTCCCTCTACACCTACTTTGTTGAGAGTTTTTATCATGAATAGATGTTGTACTTTGTCAAATGCTTTTTATGCATCTATTGAAATGATTGTATGGTTCTCATCCTTTCTCTTATTGATGTGATGTATCATGTTGATTGATTTGTGAATATTGAACTACCCTTGCAAACCAAGAATGAATCTTACTTGATCCTGGTGAATGATTTTTTTTTAATGTATTGTTGGATTCAGTTTGCTAGTATTTTTGTTGAGGATTTTTGCATCTGTGTTCATTAGAGATGTTGGCCTATAGTTCATTGTGTCTCTCTCTCTCTTTTTTCTTTTTTGTGTGTGTGGTGTCTTTATCTGGTTTTGGTATCATGGTAATGCTGGCCTCATAGAATGAATTTGGAATTTTCCTTCCCTTCTTTCTTTTTTTGGAACAGTTTGAGAAGAATATGTATTAACTCTTCTTTAAATGTTTGGTAGAGTTCACCTGTAAAGCCATCTGGTCCTGGACTTTTGTTTATTGGGAGATTTTTTTATTACTGATTCAGTTTCTTGTATTAGTCTGTTCCGGTTTTCTATTTCTTCCTGTTTCAGTTTTGGTAACTTACAAGTTTCTAGGTATTCATTTTTTCCTAGGTTGTCCAATTTGTTGGCATATAGTTTTTAATAATATCCTCTTACAATTGTTTATATTTCTGTCATGTTGGTTGTTATTTTTTCTCTCTCATTTGTGATTTGATTTATTTGGTTCCTTTCTTTTTTTGATAAGTCTAGCTAGAGGTTTATCAGTTTTATTAATTGTTTCAAATAACCAGCTCCTAGTTTCATTGATTTATTTTATATATATACATATATATGTATATATATGCATGTACTCACACAATACATATATACATATATATATATGTATATGGTTTCTATATCATTTATTTCTGCTGTAATATTTATTATTTTCATTCTTCCTCCTGGCTTTAGGCTTCATTTGTTCTTTTTCTAGCTCCTTTAGATGTAAGGGTAGGTTGTTTACTTGAGATTTTTCTTGCTTCTTGAGGTAGGCCTGTACTGCAATAAACTTTCTTCTTAGGGTTCCTGGGTGGCTCAGTTGGTTAAGCATCTGACTCTTGATTTCAGCTCAGGTTGTGATCTCATGGTTTGTGAGATTGAGCCCTGCATGGGGGCTCTGTGCTGTCAGCACAGAGCCTGCTTGGAATTCTCTTTCTTGCTCTCTCTCTGCCCCTCCCCTGAGCTTGCTTACTCACTCTCTGTCTTAAAAATAAACTTAAAAAAAAAAAAAACAAAAAACCTTCCTTCTTAGAACTGCTTTGCTGCATCCCAAAGGTTTTATTTATTTTTTTACGTTTTCTTTTAAGGTTTATTTTTGAGAGAGCTTGCACACGTGCACGTTTGGGGGAGGGGCAGAGAGAGAGAAGGAGACACAGATTCTGAAGCAAGCTCCAGGCTCTGAGCGGTCAATGTAGAGCCTGATGTGGGGCTCAAACTTACGAACTGCCAGATCATGACCTGAGCTGAAGTCGGCCACTTACCTAAATGAGCCACTTCAGGAGCCCTATCCCAAAGGTTTTAAACCGTTATGTTTTCATTTTAACTTGTTTTTGTGTACTTTTAAAATTTCCTCTTTTATTTCCTGATTGACCCATTCACTGTTTAGTACCATGTTATTTAACCCCCACAAATTTGTGATCTTTCCAGATTTTTTCTTGTGGTTAACTTCTAGTATCATAGCCTTGTGGTCAGAAAAGATGTACGGTATGACTTCAGCCTTTTTGAATTTGTTGAGGCTTATCTTGTGGCTTAATATGTGATCTGGAGAATGTTCCATGTGTACTTGAAAAGAATGTATTTTGCTGTTTTAGGATGGAATGTTCTGGATATGTCTGCTAAATCTATCTGTTCCAGTGTGTCATTGAAAGCCATTGTTTCCTTGTTTGGTTTTCTGTTTAGATGATTTATTTATACATAAGTGGGTATTAAAATCACCTACTATTATTGTATTATTATCAATTAGTTCTTTTATGTTTGTTATTAACTGTTTTATATATTTGGGTGCCTCCATGTTGGGTGCATAAATATTTACAGTTGTTAGATCTTGTTGGATTGTCATTATTATTATTACTTAGTGTTCTTCTTTGTCTCTTGTTATAGTCTTTACTTTTTACAGCCTTTATTTTTAAAGTTTAGTTTGTTTAACATAAGTGTTACTGCTCCAGCTTTCTTTTGACATCTATTTTCATAACAAATGTTTCTCTATCCCCTCACTTTTGATGTGTGGATGTCTTTAGGCCTAAAATGAGTCTTTTGTAGGTAGCATATAGAGGGGTCTTTTTTTTTTTTTATTCATTCTGTCACCCTGTGTCTTTTGATTAAAGCATTTAGTCCATTCACATTCAAAGTAATTATGATAGGTATGTATTTATTGCCATTTTATTACCTGTTTTCTTGTTTTGTTTGGGAAACTCTTTCTCTCTGTATTCTGAGTGATAGCCTTACTGGATAGAGTATTCTTGGTTGCATATTTTTCCCATTCAGACGTTTAAATATATCATGCCACTCATTTGTGGCTTGGAAAGTTTCTGCTGAAAAATCCCAATAGCCTTATGGAGTTTCCCTTATATGTAACTCTCTTCTTTTGTTTTGCTGATTTTATTTTATTTTATTTGCTGCTTTAAAATGTTTTCTTTATTAGTGTTTTGCCATTTTAATATAATATGTGTTGGTCTGGATGTCCCTTTGTTGATTTTGTTAGGGGTTTTCTGTGCCTCCTGGATCTGGATGTGTTTCCTTCCTCAGATTAGAGAACTTTTCAGATATTATCTCTGAAAATAAACTTTCTACCCCTTTTTTCTTTCTTCTTCTTCTTGTGGGAATCCTATAATGCAAATGCATTTATGTTTAATGGAGTCACTGAGTTCCCTAAGTCTGTTCTCGTTTTGCATAATTTTTGTTGTTGTTCAGCATGGTTACTTTCCATTACTGTATCTTAAAGTCTAGAGAGTATTTTTATGATCATGGCTTTAAACTCTTTGTCAGGCATATTACTTACATATATTTCACTTAGATCTCTGTCCATGGCCTTGTCCTGTCATTTGGGACAGATGTCTTTGTCTTTTCATTTTGTCTAAGTCTCTGTTCCTATTTCTCTGTATTAGGAAAGTCCGCTATGTCTCTTGATCTTGAGGGTATTGGCCTTCTGAAGAAGAGGTCGTGCAGTGCCCTACAGCGTAGTGTCCCCTGTTACCCAGGGCCTGCTGCTTCAGAGAGTTTCTCCAATGCGTGCTGCTCGTGCTTCGCTGTTGTGTTCTGACTGCTTTATCCTTCAGACCTCTGCAGAGCCTTTCTTTGCCTGTTGTGGGCAGTGTTTAGTCTCTGGCCTGAATGTGGTGTGCTTTAACTAGTGCTGCGGTCTGCTTGTGAAATGAGCCACTGCTGCTGGAACCAAGGCCCTGCCAAATTTCCAGGTCAGAAGATATTTGCTGTGGGCCCGGGTTTGGGGTGGTCTTCTGGGGGCCCGCCTTGCTGGGTCTGAGGCAAGCATGACTGGGAGGGGCAGTTCCAGCCTTGTCAGCAGGTTAGGTGGCCAGTGTCTGCTGGGCTGGTTCTTGGACATGGTTCTGTGTTTATGCTGAGGGACAGGGGAGGGAAAGCCTCCTGCCAGTTCCTTTGTACCCCCAGAGGGGTCTCTGTTAGCTGCCTCTCTGGGACGAGTCTCAGAGGAGCAACTAACCTCAGCACTGTGTGCCCCAGGCACTCTTCAAATCACTGTATGTCCTCAGGCTATTTACCCTGCCTTGGGTCTAAGAGCAGGCCCAGTGCTTTGGGGCTCTGTTGGAGCCAAGCCTGCTGACCTTTAGAACTCCAGGCTTTAAGCCTGGTTGCGAGAACTCATGAAATTCAGCCCCTCTCACTGTCCAGGCCAATTGCTGTGGGGATTCGTTTTCCCCATGCTCTCCCCATGTAATTGTAAAGACAGGTCTGTTTTAATTAAGCCATCAACCTCAAACTAGCTTTTATCTCGAATATTTTTTTTCAGACCATGTGAACTTGTAGTATGTTTGGGTTAGTCTGTTCCCACGTGTTACTCTATCTCTTGTCCTTCTCCGTGACCACAGCTCCTTCCCCACCATAGTGGCCTGGATTCATGTCTCTCCCAAACCTTATATCTGCACTTCCTACCTTCTTTGATGTGGCTCTTCTCTACCTTTAGTTGTGGACTTCGTCTGCTAGTCTTCAGGTCAATTTCTGAGTATTTAGGGTGATTTGATAGTTTTCTAGTATGAGGAGAGCCTAGGATCTTCCTGGTGGGGTTTTGGAGTGATGGTGGGGTTCAGAGCTGATGGCCAAGAAAGAATTCTTGAAGACGGCTTCTGTGCAAAAAGGTGATTTTATTAAATAAAGCATGGGACAGGACCCCTGGGCAGAAAGAGTTGCACTGGGGTTGCGTACTGTGGAGTTAGGAGAGATTAAGTCAAGAGGAGGTTTTTTAAAGGGATTTTCCATATGCTAAAGATAATTACTGGAGGCCTAGCTATTATCAAGCTAAGGTGGTTTTTCCCTCTAGGAAAGCATTATCATTAAGACCGGAGGGAGTTCATGGAGGTTAGGCTATTGATAAGATTGCCTTTTTCTTGTAATTTACTAAGATATTTGTAAACTGATGGAGACTGTCAGTTTAACCATTTGTTTTCTGTCCTTTGCTTTGTTCTTGGGCAGCAAGGAGTGCCTGAGGAATATAAAACATATCCCACCTAGGGATGGGGGTGGGGGAAGATAGTTTGTAGGGTGTCAGCTTGCCTTATGCTCCTTCATCACTTCTACTTCTGGAAATGAGCTAGATTTTTAATGATTTTAGCTTAACTCATCATTTAACCTAACTCAGCAAAACTTTAAGGTTTTAGCTTACCAAAAAAAAAAAGAGAAAACTCTATAAGTAGACATAAATATCATAGAAAAGCTAATTTATAAACTTTATGTTGTTTATGTTGTTTAATTTACTTGTCTTTAATAACTATGATTATTTTTAAGTAAGCTCTATGCCCATTGTGGGGTTTGAACTTGACCCTGAGATCAGTCGCATGTTCTACCAACTGAGTCAGGTGCCCTGGTAACTATTTTTAGATTACCTGTAAAAGCTGTATTAAACATTAGACAAAGCCAGCCATTATCCTAAGCTATTAATTTTTGTTGACAGATCTTATAAGAGACAACATGAACTTACTTGGCTAGTAAACTCAAGGAGAATACGTTTTATATGTAGTGTTTTAACTGTAAAGACATATCTGTTTTAATTAAGCCATCAACCTTAAACTAGCTTTTATATCGAATATTTCTTTTCAGACCATGTGAACTTGTAATATGTTTGGATTAGTGTCTGTTTGAGAATTTTAGAATGCCCAATCCTTACAAGTGCTTGCCCTCAAACCAACTAAATAGAGCTCTTACAAATTAATTTTAGCAAGACCATCTAGAAGTAGAAAATAGCACAGAATTACAGCATGTAAATGCAGGTACACGTGAACATATAGACAGAGAGCCCTTATAGCTTCAGGTTTTAAAGTATTGCTGTGAAATAGGTACGGAATTTACTAATTCTAAAAGTTAGATCCAAGTTGTTTTTCTGGTAGGTGGGATAAGGTTATCAGTCTAGATAGCTAAAGATTTTTCTAGTATTTATGAAGACACCTAAGATTTGTATTTCTCTTTGGCAAGTTGAGTTTCCAAATAACCTCTCCTCCTTTTGTTTTTTCCTTTTTTCTTTTTAAAAATTTTTTTAAGAATGTTTTTTTTTTTTTTTATTTTTGAGAGAGAGAGACAGACAATGAGAGTTGGGGAGGGGCAGAGATAGAGGGAGACACAGAATCTGATGCCTGCTCCAGGCTCTGAGCTTTCAGCACAGAGCCTGTCACTGAGCTCCAACTCACTAACCGCTAGATCATGACCTGAGCTGAAGTCGGAAGCTTAACTGTATGAGCCATCCAGGCGCCCCACCTGAAATTTGCATTTAAAACAATTTTTTTAAATGTTTATTTTTGAGAGAGACACACACACAGAGTGTAAGTGGGGGAGGGTCAGAGAGAGAGGGAGACCGAGAATCCAGAGCAGGCCGCAGGCTCAGAGCGCGATGCAGGGCTTGAACTCACAAACCGTGAGATCATGACCTAAGCGAAAAGTTGGACGCTTAACTGCTTAACCGGCTGAGCCACCCAGGCGCTTCTGAAATTTGCATTTTAAAGGGATGGACCAGATAGAATTTCCTAGAGAAGACCTTGGAGAACATTGGACATTTACATCTTAAAGGCACGGAGAAAGAATAAAAGCTTCTCTTACTAGGATTTTTGTTCCCTTAAAGTCGGAATTTTTACACTTACAAGACTTTTGAGATAGGGTAGGTTTGGGGATTGGCAAAAGGGATTGGTAGTCTGAATAGTTTTGAACCACAGCTCTGGTTTTGTAAAGACTAGATTTATAAAACAAGAACAGCTACTAATTCCTCAAAGAATTGGATTGTCCCCTAAATGATATCAAACTACTGACACACCCATCTAGCTATAAGAGTATCTTCTTTGGGCGGCTGGGTGGCTCGGTTGGTTAAGCGTCTGACTCTTGGTTTTGGCGTCTCACGGTTTGTTAGTTCAAGCCCCATCTGGGGCTCTGTACTGACAGCATGGAGCCTGCTTGGGATTCTCTCTCTCCCTCTCTCTCTATCCCTCCCCTGCTCGCTCTCTCCGTCTCTCTCAAAATAAATAAATAAACTTAAAAAAAAAAAGAATGTCTTCTTTCAGGGTGCCTGGCTTGCTCAGTTGATAGAGCCTGTGACTCTTGATCACAGGGTTGTGAGTTCCAGCTCCTGGGTATAGAGATTACTTTTAAAAAGTCTTTTTAAAAAAATGAGAATGTCTTCTTTGTCTCCAGGTTCATAATAGCTTGGGGGAGAAGGCCTTGACATAAAAATTGCTGTCAGGCTCTGAATATCAGCAACCAATTCTTGATTATAAAGTTATTAAATCCTTTCAAATATTTTGTCAGGGCAAACAGTAAATAATTCTGGGAGGATTAAACAATGGACCCAAGAGGGGTCCTCAGAAAGGGTGTAAAAGATACTGTCTTGGGAGAATCTAGAGTCACTCTCAACAATAGCCGAGGAAAGAATCAACTGCCTGCATGCCCCAGGCAGGCAGAAAGCCAGTCAAGTTCTTAGGATATAAAAGGAGACAAGCAGGGAAATAGCTGTTTCCGTGAGAGAAAGGATCAGTAACCATTGGAACTGGATTTGGAAAGGAAGAGACAATGCAGATTTTTATTTTCCTCTCTCAGCTGGGCTCAGGTAATATATTTACAAAAACTCTTGAGGATCCTCCCTAGGTTTAAGAAGTTACTCAACTAAAGGGGGTCCTGGGTGGCTCAGTTGGTTAAGCGTCCGACTTTGGCTCAGGTTATGATCCTGCAGCTCACGAGTTCAAGCCCTGGGTCAGGCTCTGTGCTGACAGCTCAGAGCCTGGAACATGCTTCAGATTCTCTCTCTCTCTCTCTCTCTCTCTCTCAAAGATAAATAAACATTAAAAAAATTATTCAAGTATGGACCTTAGTTTGACCTTTGACCATGGAGTGAAAGATATCTGAAGAGTATCACCTATAGCCTCAATTAGTCTTATTCTGCAAGTGACTGCTGAATAGTCTCTTTAGAGTAAAAGGCAGTTCACCCAGGTTGACCAGGATGAGTACTCAAAGGATAGAGGGGAACAGTAGGGTTACACTGGCCTTACAGTCTTGTTTTAAGTACCTTTTCTCAATTTAATGAGCTTTTTACACTGAATCTTTTTAATAAAACTTCGGGAATTTTGAAACATTTTGGAGGCTTCTGCTTGCCATGTAAAAATAGGTATCCCGTTGTGTCTAATTTGGGAATCCTTTCTTTCAAATGCACTTCTTAAATGGCCTTACCTAACTGGAACATTCTCCATCCTGGCCATTGTAATTCTAGGTTCTTTTTAGTATCGCTATTTGTGTTGCTGTTCACAGCTTCTGGCACCATAGTTTTTAGACCTAAAATAGGCAGCCTTGCCAGAAGGTGGTGGGCTTGACTCTGTTGAATTTAAGGATCTCCAGGCTAAGCCTTTGTTTACACAAAACGACCAACAAAGACGTGTCCCTTAACACACCAGGAGTCAGCAAAAGATGTTACTCTGCACTGGCCAAGAAAAGACCAGGGACAAAACTGACAATTGCCCACGTAGACCAAACCAGCAGACTCCCTTCAGGGAGACTGCACACTGGAAAGGGGTAAAGGACTAAAACTCCAAACTCTGGTAAATGGGGGGCATGGACTGGAACTGGGGAAGGGATTACAATGTGGTACTGCAGACCGAACCCAGAGCTAAGGACCAGTGCTGTTAGATCCTCCTGTCCCTCTAGACCTGTTAACTCTGTTCTGGGAAGCTAATCAGATTGGTAGCTCAAATGCAGAAAGAGCAGAGCTGAAACCAGGAGGGACTTACCACTGGCTCTTGGAAATGGCCAGAAAGAGAAAACTCAGAAGAGTTCTCAGGGCGCCATGCCTGTGTTTCTGCCTGTCCCTGAACACCATCAGAAGTTCCCTTTGGATCCTGACGTTGCTACCAAATGTGTTTAGAAAAAAAATTTAACCAAGTGAACTTGAAGATTTAACAGGCTTTCTTAAACTCTTCATGAATGGACGGCATTCTATCTAGCAAGTAGAGGGGAGCTCCACCAAGTAAACAAGAAAATGGTTTTCAAGGGCAGAGAGAAGGCATTTATTAAAAAAAAAAAAATGTTTATTTATTTTTAGAGAGAGAGAGAGAGAGAGAGAGAGAGAGAGGGGAGGCCTTAGCTGTCAGCACAGAGCCCTATAGGGGACTCAATCTCCTGAACCATGAGATCATGACCTGAGCCCAGATCAAGAGTCAGATGCTTAACCAACTGAGCCACCCAGGTGCCCTCAGAGAGAAGGCATTTTAAAAAAAGAAAGGAGGGACGCTTGGGTGGCTCAGTCGGTTAAGCATCCGACTCTTGGTTTCGGCTTAGGTCATGATCTCCTGGCTCGTGAATTCAAGCCCAGTGTAGGGCTCTGTGCTGACAGTGTGGAGCCTGCTTGGGATACTCTCTTTCTACCTCTCTCTGCCCCCCGCCCCCCACTTATGCACTCTTTCTCTCTCAAAGTAAACTTAAAAAAATTAAAATTAAAAAAGAACGGAATTTATTAGCAAGATGTGTGCTGTTTAGGCAAGGTTGCCTTCCAAGGGGAGTAGAAGGGGTCTATCAGTCAACTCCCTAGTATTGACCAGGAAACTCTACATTGACTGGTTCAGGGTTACATTCTTGGGGGATAGAAACTGCAGTTGGGTTAGGAATTAAGTCTTGGTGTACTGACTTGGGTCCTTAACCTATGTGACACTGTTTGGGGCCTGTGGTTTTCTTTTGATAACCAGTAACTTTGAGTGTGTGTAATGCTGTGTCCTGCGTTCATCGTGAAACCTGTCAAACTCTCCAGACTGTGTTAGCTTAGCCCTGGCATGGCTGCTTGTGAGGGCATTCAGCTTCACATCTAACCAGCATCATCAAGTAGATTCTTGTCTAGGAAGATCCCTGGAGTCTCAGTGCTGTGGTTCTTCACCCGTGAAAAGATGAGAAAGGTGGGGGGTGGGGGGGTGGGTGGGTCTGTGCTCAAGGACTTTGAACATGTCCTGAAGGATTTGGAAGCACTTGCTTTCCTTTGCCATGCATTCTTTAGTCATTTATTTTAAATATTTTTTTCTCCTTTTGAATGTATGAGGTTGAATCATATGACATTGCTGCTTTTCAGCCCTTTTGACCTACCAAAAAAATGGCAGTTTCATATGGCTTAACCTGATAGGGATGAAAGGCATTTGAAGTATTTTCTAGATAAAAATGGGACATACAAGTGCAAAGTTACTTATTTCATTCAATTCATTTATTTGTTCATAATTGTTCGTTTGTATTTGTCCCTTTATCTTTCTAAGTGATTAGGGTTACTGATTTTTTTTAATTTTTTTTTAGCTTTTGCTTTTATTATTATTTAAAGACCTATAAACTGTCAAAAACAGGGACTGTGATTTTAAATACAGATCTATGCCAAATAATATCCTCATTAATTCGGAGGCCACTGGTTCGGAATGTGAGATAATCTTAACAGTCATCCTTAATTTAGCAAATCTTTACTTTAGAAAAGAGTAGTGAAAATTAATAGGAGAAACAAGTGTGTAGAAGAAATAGTTGAGAGAATTGACCATTCCATACAAAGAACTGATGATGATAATTGTCCATTCACTTACAAAAATCTGTTGAGGGGCGCCTGGGTGGCTCGGTCGGTTGAGCGTCCGACTTTGGCTCAGGTCATGATCTCGCGGTCTGTGAGTTCTAGCCCCGCGTCGGGCTCTGTGCTGACAGCTCAGAGCCTGGAGCCTGTTTCAGATTCTGTGTCTCCCTCTCTCTCTACCCCTCCCCTGTTCATGCTCTGTCTCTCTCTGTCTCAAAAATAAGTAAAAAAATTAAAAAAAAAAATCTGTTGATGTCTATCAGGTAACATTTTTTAAAATGTTTATTTATTTTGAGAGAAAGAGTACGTGCACTCAAGCAGAGGAAGGGCAGAGAGAGAGGGAGAGAGAATCCCAAGCAGGCTCGTGCTGTCAGCCCCAGAGCCTGACACGGGGCTCGAACCTATGAACTGTGAGATCATGATGTGAGCCAAAATCGATAGTTGGATGCCTAGCCAACTAAGTGACCCAGGCGCCCCATCAGATAACATTTTTTGAATACTAGTTTTAAATTGCTTGAAAAATACTTAGAGAGTGTCCTTGAAAAAGATTAAAATAGTATTCCTCGAAACATACTCTGTAATTCAGACTTTTTCCATCTTAGTCTAGCTTTGTGATGTATTTTTATATGTACTTAGTATTGACTTCACATTATAATAGTGATACAGTCTCTTAATATAGAGGAACTAAAACAAAATAACCTTTCTAACCACAAAGATTGATTTCCTTCTACACTTGATTTTCTTGAAGTAGATTTTGTGTGATGTGCTGTGATGTCTGCATTTCAGGTACTATGCTGTGATGGTCACCATGTTCTTCACTGTCAGCGTGGTGAACAACTATGCCCTGAATCTCAACATCGCCATGCCCCTGCATATGATATTTAGATCTGTAAGTGCTGCCGGCTCCCATGTGTATGTTCTTTCAGAAGATGAAGCCAAGAGGGTAGATTGAACACTTGGCAAAAGTAGAAAAGTCTTGTAGTAAGTAAAGTCTAGGGTATAAGAATAGATGTCCTGGATGAGTGAGCATAGGCTGGCTTTCATCTGCAAAGTAAGGTAAAAGGTGGACAGTTGACTTTTAGCCCTCTGAAGTCTTAAGAATGATCAGTAAAAGGAGCTAAAATGTTGCCGGGACACAGATTTTATGTTAAATTTCTTTCATCTGGCTGATTTTATATTCAGACTTGGTATGAATGTTATTTAACTTATTACTCATCAATTTTGGTTTCTTTCATAAAATTACATTTACTCTTAGTACATAAAATAGATACATCCCTTTTCTGATTATATATATATATATACACACACACATATATATACACATATGTATATATACACATATGCATATGTGTATGTATATGTATATATGTGTATATATATAATCAATTTTTTTTTTTTTAAGCAAGAGACTTGAGACAATTAAAGGGAAATTTTTGATGAAGGTAGGGTTTCTCCCAAAGCAGCAGACATTTTCTTCTTCCACTAGTGTTTGGTGGGAGATCTGCATGTAGTTTGGTATATAAATAAGAACAGTGTGCTCCCTGAAGAACAGGGAAGACTTCAAGGGGAGTGTAGTTAGAATGGCAGAAAAATGCGAGATGGGTTGTCATTGGAATTACAGCACTTCTGTGTAGTCTTGAGATTTTTGTGAGATCGAAGGTGCTATCCCCAAAGGGACTTTTTAGCCCTAATTATAATTACGTAGATAACCTTCAAAGCATTGGACGTGTAGTAGACTTTCAGTAAAGACTTGCTGATTGATCGCCACCTTTCCAAAGAAGAGAAAGACATCCCTGCATGACTTCTTTCATTATTTGAAACCGAGGGTGAGGAGAAGTTTATTAAAACTCTCATAATTCAGATGGAAAATTTCACAATAAGTCTACAATATAATTTATTTCGGCTAGCCTTAGTTTCTGCTCTGACCGGTATTTAGAGAATTGGCCATTTTTCTTATTGTTATCTTTGAAAGATTTTATTATTTTACGTAAGAGATTTATGTGGTTTGTACTTTTTGCCATTATAAGAACAAGTGAACCTTATTATTCATCCTGACCTCCTCCTCCTCGGCTCTTTTGCCCGCTTGTCCATGTTCATATTTATCTGGAATTATTTGCTTTCCTAGGGCACTAAAACTGTTACTGTTGTCTCCTTTTATAGGGTTCTCTAATTGCCAACATGATCCTAGGAATTATCATTTTGAAGAAAAGGTAAACAATACACTTTTGTATTTTATGTCTAGAAAGGCTATCCTGAGCCCCATCCATCAGCTGGATTCCTTTTCTTGTAGTGATGATAAGTTTGCTCTTGATAATTCCTTGTTTCTCAGCTCTCTCTGTGACAGTGACATGCATCTTGAGGCCGTGGACCGGGTAAGGGGCCCCACCTGTCGCTGTGGAGCAGCATTTTCTCTGGGTAGAACTCTTGTCATCATTGAGTCTTTAGTACCACAGTAACCTACATAACCAATTGATTTAGAACTTCACTCCTGTGTGGTGTCTACTAGCTACATGAGACCGTTTACATTTAAATTTAATTAAATAAATACTTGTATCTTGGTCCCAGTAGTCACATTTTACCTGCCTATAGCCCACGTGGCCGGTGGTGACCCTGTTGGAGAACCCAGATATGGAACATTTTCAGCTTCATGGAAGTGCTGGGACAGTGGTGTCATAGAAGGTGTTTATGAGTATAGCATGATCATCCATGTTGGAAAGAAAATTCCTAACAAAGGCCCAAATGGCCAAGAAGATAGAATGAAAAGTTTCAGGATTGTTCTATGTGGTTGTCGCCAGTGGCTTTCTCTGGGATATGGTTGGGAATACCAGAAGGCCCTGAGATGCTTTCTCAAAGTGTTTGCCTTCCACTTGTGTCCTGAGCCTTACCCCATGCCCCCAAGGAGGTGGGGCACTGGGGAGAGTCAGCACATTCAGTCTGGAACACTTCTCAGGGAAAGTTCACCCTCACTGTTAAGATCACAACCGTACAAGCTTATGCCAACTTTTCTGTCCTAGACCCCAGTATTAGAATTCTGTGTGGGAATCTAGAGTTTTTAAGAAATAAGGGCTGTGTCACGAGAAAGATCGTTGTCCTGTCTTGATAGGCTCCTTATCACGAACCCTTTATCTTCTGAGGCTTCTGTATTCCCCCAGATAGGTATGATTGTAACTGATTTCTAGCTTCTCTCCAGGTGAGCATTCATATATCCTGGTCAGGTTCGTTACATCGAAGTGACTGCCACGCTTCTTGACAATGTGTAGAATTCACGTTGGGACAGACCTGCAGTCCTTTCAGCCTTTGATTTTGCTCATAACAGGGATACCAAAGGACATGTTATAAAAGGAATGTATTCTCTGGACAGTGCTCCGAAATGTCCTGGGCCTTTCTCAAACATCTCCGTTTCCCTTAAGAACTTATTTTGGGTCTGTCATCTTGAATCTATCCAAGTAAGCCTTTTTGACGCCCCTTGGTGTGTGCTCCCCAAAAAGCAGGAATTTCCCTAAGGTAACTATCTACTACCATGACTTAGTAAGTTAGTATCTCCTCTTGTTTAACCTGAGTAGGGCCTCTTAGGTTCACAGTGTTTTCCTCTTTCTAGGCTTTGAAGACCAAGTCCATACTCATTAATTTTCATGAATTTTCAGGCCACAGTTCCAAACCTCTCCCGATCTTGGTCTTTCCAGACCGAAGAGCTCCCTTACTTTTGTATCTGCCTCCTCCAGCGCCTGTTTCCTCACCCTGCCCTCTCCTCTGGCGTGGTGCTGTTGGCCCCTTGAGCTGCTGCTCAGCCGGTCCTTTTGGCCTTTTATGAGGTGATATGACCAGAAGTGTACAAAGTATTTGACTGGAAAACCTCTGATGGTTCCTCCTGTAAGTTTAATTTCCTTTCATTCTTGCCTGAGTCCTTTTGCTTTATCACTAAGAGCCCAAGAGGGATGTTAACGATGTTGTTCCAGTTAATAGGAAATGCCACTCTTCTTACTGCCAGTAGTCCTATTAGTGTCATAGTCCTCCCTTTATCCAACTGTGCCAGCATTTAAAAACATAGGAGCGCCTGGGTGGCTTAGTCGGTTGGGTGTCTGACTCTTGATTTTGGCTCAGATCGTGAGCCCAGGCTTGTGGGATCAAGCCCTGAGTCTGGCTCCACATTTAGCTGCTTAAGATCCTCTCCCTCCGACCTCCCCCACTTGGACACATGCTCTCTCTCTAAAATAAAAAAAATAATAATAAAATAAAAGCAACAGTCGAGTCATTCAGACATGATTTACAAAATCCTTTCCTGAAAATGGACAAGTTGAATGATTTTTTTTTTTTTTTTTGAGCACTGAATCCTGCTACTTGGCCGTGATACTCTGTTCTTCCTCTTGTCACTTAGGTCTGGGCCCCCTGACACTCAGGTTCCTTGACACTCAGGTCTGGGCCCCCTGAAGACAGGAGAAACAGGTGGCAGTTAAGATCTCAGTCGGGCTTTCATTTGGACTCTTGAGCAGAATGGAATGTCATGTCTGGTCTGTGTCATTTTTGGTTCTTGTTTTCTGATGAAACGATCTATCGGTCCACCGACCGATGGAAACTCTTTTAAGCAGCACTAAGATTGGGTGTTGTTTAGACACCAGCCAGCATCCTGATTGTTTCTCACATGGCCTTACGTGGGAAGTCTGCTAGAAAGTGATCCCCTCAGCCATGTTTTGGTGATTTTTACTCTTAGGCTCCATCGGACTGTGAACATAGTGTGGAAATTCAGATCTGTGCTTTTTTCCTAAGGTGTTCTGGTTCTTGTTTTTGCAGATACAGCATATTCAAATATACCTCCATTGCCCTGGTGTCTGTGGGGATATTTATTTGCACTTTCATGTCAGCAAAGCAGGTGGTAAGAATCACTTCACAAATTATTTATACTCACTCCTTGCCGTGGGGGCACAGGTACCTATTATTGACGCAATAAACTTAAATGCTTATGCAATAGAAGGATTCGGGTCTCTGCAAGAAAAGAGTGGCGGTGACTGGGTAACACAGATATTTCCTTTGTACCCAAGCACCTTGCATGTAGTTCTAGACTCTATACCGAGTATTTTTCTTATTTCCTAGACCTCCCAGTCCAGCTCCAGCGAGAATGACGGATTCCAGGCATTTCTAAGGTGGTTACTAGGCAAGTACAGTAATTACAATGAAGCTAATTGCCTCTGCAGTTCTGTTGGCTGAACTTTCTCCTAAGGGACAGGTTTCTTGGCAAGAAGCTTTGGCTACGCAGATGATGCCACAGAGGAGAGAGGCACCCGGGGTCGTCGTCTGTCTCTGACCTTTGGTGTTCGGAACATGAAAGAAAGACAATGTCCGTGTTCAGGGTAGCGTGTTCTACAACATGGATCCATATTTCCACGGCTGCCACTGGAATAGTTTCTGGTTGCCTGTCACACTCACTGGGAGCACTGCTTCGAGTGTCCATTACTTCATGAGCTGTCTGCTGAGCAGGAGCTTCTACATACGAAGGGCACGTTCGAGCAGTTGGCTCTTGAAATTTCCAAGGGGCTCATTTCTGAATCTTAGATTCATTTTCTTCATAAGTTAGCTTCTCCCTAATGAGTGTTCCCAAACCTGACTGATCAGCAGAGTCTCCTAGGGAATCTTGAAAAATACAAGTATCTCTTTGTGGAAGTCACGAGACAACCCCTGCAGAGCTCTGGCCTCACACTGGATGACACGGAGGTGAAACTCTTTCCTGCTTAGCCAGGTAGCAGCAGTACCAGATTGAGACCAAGTGGAAGAGAAGTAGCAATGAAAGGACTCTGTTCTCCCTGCTTCTTGGCTTTGAGACTTCATCCTTTTAGGTTGTTGTTCTTAGCATAGAAAGATCTTTATGAGCTGTTGGAAAAACGCTTTATCCAACAAGAAAAAGTTGCAAAGGATACGAACACACAATTCATGGGGAAAACATTAGTGTCTGATCATTGTATGTTCGGCCTCAGTAGTCTTGGCATCAAAGAAATGCAAATTGAAACCAAAGTGCAGTCCCTTTTTATTTTCGCTCTATCAAATTGGATAATCATTTATTATTATCCTCATTGCTGCTGAGGGTGAAGTAAGACAGCCATTTTTGTATAACCTGTTTACGGTAGAAATTGACACAGCCTTTCTGGAAAAAAATGGCTGTGTTGAGTTTTTAAAATAGCTACAACTTTTGAGTCAGTAATTCCATTTTGGAAAGTTTGTCCTAAGGAAATAATCAACATTTTGTTTAAAGATTTATGTAGAAAGATGGACATTGATTTTGGTAAAATAACTGGAAGTAACCTAATGAGGCTCATGTTATAATAATACATTTAACTATGGTTTCTATGTGATACAATAATATTAGGAGCCATTAATTCATACCTTTGAAAAAATTTTAATAAACGACTTGAAGGAAAATCCAAGAAAAAGATCATGAAGAAAGCAAGATATAAAATTGTATATTCACTCTGATCCTGTTTTCTGCATAAAATAAATAAATAAATGTATGTAGGGAGATAGAGCAAGCTATTAAGGAGTGGGTAGTAATATTGTAGTTAATTTTTATTTCTTTTAAAAATTTTGTGCATGTTCTACAACTAGTTTGTAATATATGTAGAACTTTAAACAATGTTCTTTAGGAAAACGTCTGGAAATGAGCAAATCTAATTCTTATAACCCAATTTTTGTTTTTTAGGTATAGGGGCACTGACTTTTGCTCTTCTGATGTCAGCAAGGATGGGTATTTTCCAGGAGACCCTATACAAACAATTTGGGAAGCACTCTAAGGAGGCTTTGTTTTATAATGTAAGCAATTTTTTGAACCTGGGGAAGACAAAAAGTACTGAGTCGTCATATGTCATTTCAAATGAAATACACGTTTTTCTGATGTCGTTGAAGGATCAAGTACTTTTAATAGGCTACTAATGGTGTATTCTGAGCCACAGTTCTCTATAGGAGACGATTGTGCTCAGTCGGTGTGAACCTCGTGTGTCTGCTAGCCAGGAACGACCCCCGGGGAAGAAGAACCTTCACGAACCCCCAGGTCCCTGTAGGTGAAGTCAAATTAAAAGCAATATGGAAACTTGGAACAGGAAAACGAGTCCCAAAACAACATGCCAGGGAGGATGTCTGCAGCCAGGCAGGCATTTGGCGGTGGGGGGGGTGGGAGGTGCGGAGTCCCTCCCAGTGGCTGTCTTCCCTTGATGGAGAGTTTCATTAGCAAATTCTGCGTGCTTCCACTTTTTTGTTGTAAAACTGCTGAGCGAGAGCCACCTCCTCTAACTATCCTCTTCCTCCAGCGTCTCTCCTGTGGAGATAACATCCAAAGCACAGCCCCTCACCGTCCTGGCTGGTAGGGACGCCTTCAGGGTCCGTATTCAGAGATTCCTTCACCGCCAGCTTTCTGTACTAAAGTTGCAGACCATCAATTTGAGATATTTAATGGGAGCTGGAGTATGTGTCTGGGAATTTAAAAAATAAGGAACAATCGGTCCGGGTCACACCTTTGTTTTAGAACAGTACTCGGCACAGAGTAACTGCCTGTAATGTTAGCTCTGATTCCTTATTGTGGTGGGTTATTGTCAGGCTCGTTCATTCATCTGTGCCGACCTGTTGTGTCTTCTTCAACTCCTTTTTATTCTTGTCTTCATTTTATTTTCCCTGACCTCATATTGTCCTCAAATCTCTTTTTCCCTCGAGTTTCCTAAACTCCCCGTAATTTGCCTTTGCTTTATAACTTTTAAATCCTTGTATTTGCTCAGCCATTTTCAAAAGTAGCAAAATACAGCAAATCCTGTGGGCAAGATGACTGGGAGTTAATTTCCCTTTTGTTGAGGGAAGGATGCCGGCTCCATTTTTTTGTTTAGTGCGTGATGATCATCTGATTCTGTTCCATAAGGGCAAGAGCTGTAGTTTGGGGTTGACAGCACGCCATTCAGGGTCACGTGGGCGGAAGCACTGGATACAAATATTTAATTTAGCGAGTCTAAATTCCTTTTCTTGACACTGCTTGTCAAACACCTTGTAAAACTTAGTCACTGTAAAGCCGCTCTAAATGTTCTGTGATGTGTTTGCATTTCAATTTACATGACGTCTTCCTTCCCACAGCACGCCCTTCCCCTCCCGGGTTTCATCTTCCTGGCTTCTGACATTTATGACCATGCGGTTCTGTTCAATAAGTCTGGTGAGTGTGGGCATCTCCGGGAGAATTACCTGACAGTTTCTGGGATCAGCTCTCAGTTTTCCTATTGACTTGACCACCGCTTCTTTTCACGGTCTTATCCAAATCCCTGCCCTGTTCGAAACCCTCCCTGTTCCGCCTTCCGGGAATATAGTGCTGTTAATGAGCAGTTGCGGCAGCAAAAGCTTTTACGGGTGCTTCTCAGTTATTTGCCAACGAAGTTAGAGAACTGCCCTCAGATTTTCTAAGTGTCTTCATCCTCACCACAGAACGCTTTGGAATTTGTGTGTTTGCATTTGCATGTGGCACGTTTGGTGTTTTGAGGATGCAAAGACATAGCAATAACACACTGCAGGGGTGGGACCACGAGAAGCCGGGCAGCAGTCCAGCTCTGTGTTCCCGCACATCTTTTTTTCGGCTGGCGAAGGCGGACCTGCTCACAGACCCAGTCCTAGCCTAGCCACCTGGGAGCAAGGGGAAGCAAAAACCACGAGGGGGCTTTTTTCCAAGGTACAGGGTAGGTAGGCAGCAGGAATAAGCACAATTAGTTCAAATGTCTGCAGGGTAAGTTAGCTCTTCCTTGTTAAAGTGGCGAGTTAATAAACTAGCTATAAATTGCCAACTGACTTGAAAGAAATTACTTATCTGACATGAATATCTACTAAAAGACATGGCGTTATACAGACAAATGAACACACAGGAACAGATACACGTTTGTAGAATTAAGGCTTTACGTGGCTCGTACCTAAAATGGTGAGGACATTTTGTAGAATGGCAGTGTGTGCTCTGTAAAACTTGTTTGCCCTCTGAAGTCTGAACATGCATATTGTGAGGTTGTGACTGTGACTGCTTTCTGTTTGAGTTTGCTGTGTTTGCCTGTCCCATTTGCCCACAAAAAAAAATGTGTAATGAAGGTAGTGTGTTAAAGTTTCTAAGGCTCTGAATTACTCCATTTCTGATTTTGGGGTGTTTTTTTTGGAGATTTCATTGACATATAGCCATTTTTGTCACAATGATTTTTAAGGTCCCTTGAGAGTCCCCACACAGCAAAGGGCTATTAAAATAAACATCAGATTCCTTGGGATTTATTTGATTTCGTTCCTAGAGCACTCTTCTAAAAGTCACAGGGATGGGTATTTATATAAAATCTCTTTTAGAATCTGCCTTCAGCTCATACCTGCGTTAAATATATGCTTCTTTCTCTTGCTTGCTTTGAGGTTGTCTCAGATGAACCTGTTATCCTTGAATTTGCTAAGAGAACTAAAAATCCACCTAAATATTTTAAGTCCTACGGATTGATTCTTTTCCTAGCAAATCGATACAGTGGATCTCTGAAGTTATTAAACAGTAATAATACTTGTTAACTTTCTTTTCATTTCAGTACATGCTAAGTGTTTCAAAGACAGTAGAATGCCAGATTATGGGGATTTCCCACTAGTCCAGACATACAGTTATAGCGAATTATCTTTACATACATGGCTTTCTATTTTTTTGCAAAAGAAAAGTAACGTTCATTTACTAACCAGGTTTCAATATCACTGTTCGAATTTCCCAAGTTATTCTGTATAATTCAGACCCCACAAACAATTGAGCAATTTCAAAAAAGTGATGAAGGGGCACCTGGGTGGCTCACTTGGTTAAGCCTCTGATTCCTGATTGCAGCTCAGGTCATGATCTCACGGTTCGTGAGTTCAAGTCCCACATCGGGCTCCATGCTGACAATGCGGAGCCTGCTTGGGATTTTCTCTCTGCCTTTCTCTCTCTGCCCCACCTCCCTTGCTGTGTCTCTCAAAATGAATAAATAAAAACTGAAATATCTTAAGCTACAAAATTGGAAACTTAAAAATCTCTTTGATCGTGATTATTTTGTTTCCTCCCAAATATTTACTGTGCAAGCCTTGATTATATAAAACTAATATGAGAACATATTTAAGAGAAGAAGAGTTACCATTCCATTGCCTCACACGTCAGCTAATTTCATTTTCCCAGTTTCCTTCCAGATATTGTTTATGTATATTCTTGCATAGTTGTCATCCTAGCATGGATATAGTTTTATACTTGCTTTTTCACTTTCCTTCTTTATATGACTGCATATAATCTTCATGATTTTTCTAATTTTAATTTTTTAATGCCTTATTTAAAGTTCCTTTGCCATACATAGCCATTGCTCTAAGATTGGCCATTTAGATTGATTCAGTGTTTTATCATAAATAGTACTGTCATCAATGGAGAACTATTTTTCATCTTTTGAATTAGTGAGGATTAATTCCTAAGAATGCATATACTTTATTGCCCCTTAAGAATTATGAAATTGATTTTTTTTTTACAAAAATGCACCAATTGCTACTGCCAGCCGAGGCTGCTGGTTCCACTGCCACCATTCCAGATTAGGATTTCATCATTTTTTTTTTTTTTTTGACGTTTATTTATTATTGAGAGACAGAGAGACACAGAGCGTGAGCAGGGGAGGGGCAGAGAGACAGGGAGACACAGAATCCGAAGCAGGCTCCAGGCTCCGAGCTGTCAGCACCAGAGCCCGATGCAGGGCTCGAACTCACAAACCATGAGATCATGACTTGAGCCAAAGTCGGTCGCCCAACCGACTGAGCCACCCAGGCGCCCCTCATCATTTTTTTTTTAATGGTTATTTATTTTGAGAGAGAGAGCGAGCACACGCATGCAAGCGAGCACAGGCAGAGAGGGAGAGAGAATCCCAAGTAGGCTCCACACTCAGCACAGAGCCTGACGCAGGTCTCCATCCTACGACCCTGAGATCGTGACCTGAGCTGAAGTTAAGCATCAGACACTTTAACCCACTGAGACACCCAGGCACCCAGGATTTTACAAATTTTTAATCGCTGTTTTAATAAATATAAAATGGTAGAGCCTTTTTTAATTTAGAATTCTCTCATCACTAGTAGGATTGAATATATTTTCAGATGGCATTTAGTTACTAGTTGTCTTTATTCTTTTTTTTTTTTTTTTTTCATTTTTAAAAATATTTATTTATTTTTGAGAGACAGAGACAGAATGCGAATGGGTTGGGGGCAGAGAGAGAGGGAGACACAGAATCCGAAGCAGGCTCCAGGCTACGAGCTGTCAGCACAGAGCCCGACGTGGGGCTTGAACTCACAAAGCTGGGAGATCATGACCTGAGCCGAAGTCAGACGCTCAACCGACTGAGCCACCCAGGAGCCCCTAGTTGTCTTTATTCTTGTGTTAATTGTCAGCTGAGACCATGTCATTTTTCACTGCTCTGTACTTGAGTCTTTCTTTGTAAAGTGGGGTCCTATTCAGGTGAATGGTAGAGAGCTTATTTTACAATTAAAATTAATGATAACTTAATGCTTAAGATTCTCTCTCCCCCTTCCCCTCTTGTTCACTCGCATGGTCGCTTGCTCTCAAATAAAAAATAAATTATAATTTAAGAAACCATTGTAATGACTCTTGAGACTGGTGTAGCCTGGAATCAGGGCAAGTGAAATGGTGTACGATCCAAATCTCTTTGCTAGGGGAGTAACGTTGCTGTCTCTATTATGTTCAGTCTGTATCACTTTGTCCAAAAAGATGAAGACTTACGCTGTCCTAAATGTATGACTGTATCCCCTTTTAATCTTTGCAGAGTTGTATCAAGTTCCCTTCATTGGTGTGACAGTGCCCATCATGTGGTTCTACCTCCTCATGAATGTCATCACTCAGTATCCTTTGCACCCCTCTGCCATACCCTCCTCTTAGGTCAAAGTAACACAGAGAAGGTTTGTATTCCTAATGGTGCGGTGACCTGAGTTTCGCGTCTGCCTTGATCTGTACTGCAGGAGACAGAGATTCCCATCCAGCCTGGGCTTTTGGGAACGGCCAGAGAGTTGGTAGTGCTGCAGGAGGTCAGCAGGTCACTGGGCACATAAAGGAATTGCTGTGGGTGGCGTGGAGAAATCCGTGGATAATTCAGTATTGGTATGTGACAAGAATGCTCTGTGGTTTCTCCTGGAGTTTTTCAGCAGCCTCGGACATTTCACCAGCTGCCACAGAATTCTGCCCGAAATTTCAAACTAATTAAAGCCTAATTTTGTAAATGGCTCTCTTGAACGACCTTAAGTACACTATAAAAACCTTTAAGTCTTTGGAACAATGAAACAGATGGAGCTCGATCTCATTCCTCTGATGTCACCTCAGAGATTTGCCCTCGGAGTTCCTTTTGGGACGAGTGGGTCGAAGGGCTGAGGACCAGGTCCTATGAAGTAGGTTTGCTGACCTTTCCTGAAAGTGTTACGTCCTGTCACTACGGGGGAGGGGACCCTCACTGTAAGCAGTGGGAAGAATTCAGAACAAGAATTCAGGCCTTCGGGCAGTTTCGAGCTAGGGTCCACCAACGAATGGCAGGACATTCATTCTGCAGGATATTCTACCAGGGAGGAGACTCAGAGCAGCCATCACCCATCCCCGCGTTCTCTGGTTCTTAGAATATGAACATTTAAACCATGCCAGAAGGTTCTCCCTGGGGTTCTCTTGGCAGTCTACCGAAAGCCACCTTAACCCACCACTCCAGGTACGTGTGCATCCGGGGTGTCTTTATCCTCACCACAGAATGCGCCTCCCTTACCGTCACCCTTGTCGTGACTCTGCGCAAGTTTGTCAGCCTCATCTTTTCCATCTTGTACTTCCAGAACCCTTTCACTCTGTGGCACTGGCTGGGTACCTTGTTTGTCTTCGTTGGGACCCTAATGTACACAGAGGTGTGGAACAACCTAGGGACCACAAAAAGCCAGCTTCAGAAGGAGGACAAGAAGAACTGAGGCCAGCCTGGAACAGAGAGACCGGTGTCCAAATGGGCCAGGGTCTGGTGAAGGTCTGGCCACCGTTTCGCTTTTGTTAATGCTGAAGTATTGAACCAGCCATGTACCAGAGAATCCTCAGAACGAGGGACTCCTCAGATTTCTTACCGCTGTAGACACCAACGTTTGTGGACTCTGAATGGAAACCCCGCAACCCTGAAATAGAAATAAGAACAGTTGTCCACTATTGAACAGCCAGTTGGGTTGTCACTTGTTTACCAGAATATTTAGTACTGTTACTTGTTTATTGAATTCTGAGTCCTCAGAGCTTCTAGTTTTATATCCGTGGTCTCGGGCAAGATTATCTCTTGTTGCTATTCTGATGGTTCTCTGCCATATAGTCATTATCATCCTGTGGCCTCGTCCCTTTTTTTTTTTTTTTTTTGGGTCACCTTTCCCCTCCCTCCTCCCCCCCCCCCAACCCCAGCAGCACTTTCAGCCAGTCAGACGCTCCAGGGATCATCATCAGGAACAACTGAGTGGCCAGGTGAACGGAGACACCAAGGACGTTGGCCTGGGAAGGAAACAGTCGTCCTGTGAGCTGAGCCCTGGTAACGCTGGAGCAGGACTGATGGGAATCCTTTCCCACAGCTTTTTTTTTTCTCCCCCTGTGCAAAAGTCTTCTATTTTCTGTGCTTGAAACAAACCTACAGCATATCTCTATGGCACAAAGTTAATAAGAAAGAAAGGTCGTGTATGAATTGGGAGAGACGTTCTCCCTCAGTCTTCTACATGAACCCCGTTAGCTCAGAGATGCGATGGTGACGCCACGATGGCGGGGAGAAGCTGGCCCTCTTCGGCACCGAGAGAGCCACAGCTAAATGTTCGAAAGGCTTCTTCACCAGAGAGATGCACCCCTGCCGGTCAGTCTGATAAGAGTCCTGGTCCGTCAGGCTAAGGAGTAGACTGATACATGGTGGGTGTGGGTTGTGGTGTATAAGTCAGGTCAAATCACAACTAAAATGAAAAGTTTTTTGGTTTTTTTTTCCTATGAGGTATCTTAATGTTCTTGATGGGTAATTTGCGCGGGCTTGGGAGGTCGTGTGTTTTACTCCGTGTAGAAACCTGCCCCCCCTTTGGCTGATCACGTCGGAGGTGTAGTTTTCCTCCCTGGGAAACTTTGGAGAAAGAGGAACAATGTGAATGTAGAGTGTAGGGGTGTGTGCGCACTCGTGTAGCTTGTGTGATAATATTGGAGGAGAGAAGAGCGTGAAAATGTGTTCTTTTATTTTCTTGTTCTTCACTCAGCCCCAGACCTTCATTAACCTCCCACAAGCACATGCTTTTCTTTTTTGCACACAAAGGCCTTTCATGTTTTTCTGGACCCAGATTGTGGTCTTAAATTGCGACGTGGCTCTCCGGGTCCCCGTGGCTCACTCCGTGGTGTGTCGTGTTTCCTTCTCTTTCTGCAGCTTTTGTCTGAGGGGGTCTGAGATAAGTGTTCTAGAACCTTTGGGTCGCTCTGGGGAAGTAACGTAAGTTGCCTCGCTCGTTCCATAACGTGGATATTGTTTCTCCATCTAAGTCATAGGGTTTTCAGACTGATTTGTTGTTCTGGACATGGACAACTTTCTAGTGCTGGTAGTGATTTATTCTAAAAGATGGTGAATTTGGTATGAACCCATTTATAGAACCAAAAGGCATTTTCTTTGAAATACGTAGAGCTCCTCAGACTGGTGGTGCTATGAATAGTATCTGTTAAATATCCTCTTAAAAACAAAAATAAAAGCTACTTTTGTAAAAAAAAAAAAAAAAAAAAAAAAAAAACTTAATAGAAGAACCTGCCCCTGGGGGCTGTTGGATTGGAATGTGTCTGGAGTCTTAACAGGCTAGAACCTTACCTAACTTAGTGTCCTTTTTATGTCGATGAAAATTTGTAGTAATCGAAATGTATTGGTGTCCCCAGAGAGCATTTAACTGAGTCTATTAGCTTTTAGATTCTGGTTTTAGGGAGTATATGTTCCTCTCAGATGAATACCTCCGCTGGTTTTATTAACCAGAGGTTATATGTGGACAGATTAGTGCACTCACACAATAAAATAGAACACATAACAGAATGTCTCAAATGCCCTGTGAGTTGATTTTTCTGTCTAGTGGCCGGAATGTAAGAAATAGATGTCTAATGGACACTAGTTAATACTTTCATTAGAAACTTATTTTTTGGGGGGGGGGGGGACCATTTATTTCCATTAGATAACTGGCTTTTCATTCCAGGTTGAAATTAATTTCAACTTGTATTAAAGGGGCAAATAAACCATTTTGTAGAAAACCGGACCCATGTAACCAGAAGAGAATTGTCTATTAAATGCTTCTCTTCTTTCTCTGGGTCAAGACTATGTAACTTTGTACCCCATAGTTTGTTTACAAAAGAGATTTGGTGTTTAAGAGCAAAGATCAAATAGGATGACACTAGCGAGAAAGTATTGTGTGCGTGTGTGTACCCGTTTTAACACCTTGGTATCGTAAAGTAACAGGAGAAAATGGTAGATATTTGAATTATATTAATATAGTGTCTCCATAGCCTTTACCACAATTCTGTTGTCACATTATAAATGCTGTCTTTTTCACTTTTCATTAATTTATTTTTGATCCTGTATTTTCCTTTTCATCCAACAAAAGCAATCATTAATGCTTGATAGAAACGTGCAAGTTTTAAAGTACTAGGACATATCTCGTCTTTCCCCCTTCTTCCTGCGCAGTTACCCTAAATGAAATGCTACAGTACTGTATTCTTCTGGGAAGATTAATGGACATTTTTTAAAGGTTCTAATATCTTGGGGTCATTTCTTGAGCACCTTTGCTCCCCTCTGCCCTGTTTTTTTTTCCTCTCCTCAGCACCACCTCCAGTTTCTTCACTGCAGCTTGTGTTCACGTGTGTAGTTTTCTCCTGAGCAACACCTATAATCTTGTATGTTTAGGCCTCTATTCTTTGGGGCCTCTCAGATGTTTTTGTGGGTTGTTACAAGGTATTTGTGTAGCACGTATTTTGTTATACATGGCTAGCAGCATTGATACTTGGAGTGTGAGAATATCTGGCCCCTATGTGAGTATATGTATAGCTAAGTATGAACATAAGGGTTAATGTAAAAATGTTTATATATTTTGTTACCTCAAGCTGGGGCTGAGAATCTTAACTACCATTCCCTTCTATGTTTGGAAAATAATTTTGCTTGCTCTTTTCACCCACCTTGAGCTGACTTTATTGAACAGTGCCAAACGCCTATGAGGGTGTGGGCAGGGGGGGTGGAAAACCTCAGGAATTATTCAAAGCCCATGAGTTAGCTGTGGGCCTGCTCATGGGTGGACCAGTTGGCATGTTAGAGTGAAGGGGAGGAAGAAATTTTTCTCTGTCCAAGGTTCTTCCTGCTGGACTCGAAAATAAATTTACATGAGACAGATTAAAAGGAGAAAAAAAAAATCAGTTTTATTTTGTGCACACAGTACCCATAATGAAACTGACACCCAAACGAAAGACTAAAGCAGGCACTTAAAAAATACATACATTTTAGACAGTAAATCTGTCAGGAATTGATAGGAAAAGAAAACAAATGGGAGCATTAGTAAGGTTTCGGGCTGCAGTTGTAGATTAGTAAAAATGTAAGCAAGTTTATTTCTGCAGATTTGTTTTTTATTAACGTTTATTATTTTTGAGAGAGAGTGACAGAGTGTGAGCAGGGAGGGAGCAGAGAGAGAGGGAGACACAGAATCCGAGGCAGGCTCCAGGCTCTGAGCCGTCAGCACAGAGCTCGATGCGAGGCTTAAACCCATAAACCACAAGATCATGACCTGAGCCAAAGTCAGATGCTCAGCCAGCAGCCACCCAGGCACCCCTCTTGGTTTGTCGTTTGGGGCACCTGTGTGGCTCAGTTGGTTAAGCATTCGATTCTTGATTTCAGCTCAGGTCATGGCCTCACAGTTCATGAGTTTGGGCCCTGCATCGGGCTCCGTGCTGACAGTGTGGAGTCTCCTTGGGATTCTCTTACCCCTCTCTCTTTCAAAGTAAATAAACTTTAAAATAAAGATGTAATTTTAGTTCTTAGAGCAGGGAGGCTACCTTTCATGTGAGAGATTTATTTTCTTTCAAAAGGGCAGAGGAGGGTCTGAGTGTCCTTGCACTGGCTATTTACCACATAGCTTCAATTCAAAATGATCAGTATGCCATTGTGGGACATTAAGGGGGGGGCCTTTCCTTGGCCCCTACATTTCCCTCCTCTGAAACTTCCCAGGAAGTTTCACACATTAAAAGTTGAGTTGGGGGCACCTGGGTGGCTCATTTGGTTAAGCATCCAACTCTTGACTTCAGCTCAGGTCATGATCTCATGGTCGTGAGATCAAACTCTGCCCTGGGCACAGAGCCTGCTCTAGATTCTCTCCCTCAGCCCCTCCCCTGCTCGCACTCTCTCTCTCTCTCTCAAAAAAATAAAAGTTGACCTGGTAGGTTGTTCTGTCTCCATGAACCAGTTTCTGAGTTCTTGAGAAGAGGTCAGTTTAAACTCATTTCAGGAGGTGGTGATGTGTTCTCAAAGTCCGATGGTTCAAATCAGGTAATGAAAATCCATTTCTGTGGAAACAAAAGCAATGATTGGATCAAATTATAAACCAGTTTCTGGGGGTAGCCAGTCAAGTGAATTTCTAGATGGAAGGCAGTGACAATCTGGCATATATTCTTGGTTTGTAGTTTGAGTGTCAGAGCAACAGACATGGAAAATGTCTACATATGAGCTGTTGTGATTTCTGTGAAGTTTACATTAAGTTGTTTATATTCAGTTTACAGGGCTTCAGGAAAAAGGGCAGTTTTATCAGATTATTCCAAGTACAAAAGATGGGCAAAAACCCAAAATGTTGGTTTGGAGAGTTGTAGCCAGGCATTGGAGAAAGCCAGAAGACATCAGGATCTCATTCAGTTTATAATGAAATGTATTAGAATATAATATTCACAAAGGTATGTTATTAAAACAATTTTTACAATCACACTCCTTTTTACCAAAGACAGCTAATTAAAATTTGTTTGCCAAGGAAGTCTAGTTTTTTAAAACTTGGTCTGATTATTTACATAAGTGCATCAAGAATAGCGATTGATTGTATAGGCTGTTTTCAGACTGAACTTTAACAGCCTCTCAAGGTCTAAAGCCAAGCCAGATACGTGCCACAGACTTCGCCTGTAACACATGCAGATTGGGCTAATTTCTTCTCAAGGTGCAGGTTCTTGCACCTGCCCAGAAGTGACCTTCTCTGTTCACCTGGTAAGTCTGATGGGAACCCTGTAAGCAAGGTGTCAAGCTATCTTTCCAAGGGGCTCTATTGGTTCCATAAGGCCAATCATAGTTGCTTAAGCGGTCTGGTTAGATCTGAGTTGATGCATGTTTCCTTCAACTATGACATTCCAGTCAAAGCCTTGGTAATATAACCAGTATTTCTAATTGTGTCCTGGTACTCTTACTATTGAACTTGTGCAGATGAATGCACAGTAAAACCTTGGGTTGCGAGCATAATTCATTCCGGAAACATGCTTGAAATCCAAAGCGAATTTTAAGCAGCATTGGCTCAGTTGTGATCATGTGACATTAGGTGTCACATACCACTCCTCATCACTCATTTATCAAGTTAAAATTTGTAAGGAATGTTTGCTTGTCTTGCAGAACACTCAGAACAAGTCACTCGCAATCCGGGGTTTTACTATATTATGAAAATGTAAGAACACAGAGTTTTTTTTGACTTCTGAAGGGATCAGGGAAAAAAAGATAAAATATGCCTTTGTGAAACAAAACATTTATCAAATTGCTGTAAGTTATAGTTACCTTAAGAGAAAAAATTTAATCTTGAAAAACAAATCATTAAAAAAAAATCAAAGTTTCAACAAATGAGAATCCTAAAAATTATAATCCTCAGTTCATTCAGTCCCATGTTACTCTTGTTTTGCTTACATCTAGTTCTTTTATTAGTTCTGGAAATCCTTACCCAGTTCAGTTGTGTGATTTTAATGCTATCAGAAACCTGTACTCAGATTTCTTTCCATGAGTATCAGTGCAGATGAAACACATTTGCAGGAAGCTTTGTAACCACATCTAAGTTATAGGTGTTGTAAATGACAAAAGACTTAAAAACGCCCATAGCTAAAGATCTGATTAGTGTTCATTACGATGCAGTTGACAGGGAAATTTGGTTACTTCTTTGACACACATTTCAAGATAATAGGACATAACCTGATTTCTAGGAGTTTCATACAGTTTTTATTATCTGGCTACGTAAATATAATCTGAGAGGGTTTAGTATCACTCATTTGACAGTGTTTCCCATGTAACTCAACAAGATTAATTAGTGTAATCTCTTTTTTTATATAAGGAAACCAAATGTTTTGAAATATGCCATGGGCCCTCTGGAATATTTTGGTTAGATTGTGATGAAAAGACTTTTTAGAATTTAATTGGGGGAAGTTTGTACATTTTATTAATTAGTTCATAATGATCTGTGATCCTATCTAACCAAAGTGACAATAAAGGGTTTTAAAGGCAAATATAGAAGGTTACATAATTGTGAGCAAAACTTGTCTCTTTTAATATTGATGACTCAGTTTTCCTGAACGCTTGTTTTTAACGTGTCTTTTTGAGAGAGGGAGAGAAGCAGACTCCAGGCTCTGAGCTGTTAGCATAGGACCCAACATGGGGCTCAAACTCACAAACCATGAGATCATGATCTGAGCCAAGGTCACATGCTCAACTGACTAAGGCACCCCTATAAACAAAACTTTTTAATGTTAAAACTTATTCTTAAATTTATTCTAGTCTTAGCCATTACTGGCCATATATAAAATTCTTTTCTGTAAACCTATAAACTATCTTTTTTACATTAAGATTTTGTCCTAAGTTTTCCTTCAACAAAAATGTATTTCCACCACATACCATTTTCTTATTGAAAACAATTTCCTGGGGCACCTGGGTGGCTCAGGTCATGATCTCGCGGTCCGTGAGTTCGAGCCCCGCGTCGGGCTCTGTGCTAACAGCTCAGAGCCTGGAGCCTGTTTCAGATTCTGTGTCTCCCTCTCGCTGGCCCTCCCCTGTTCATGCTCTGTCTCTCTCTGTCTCAAAAATAAATAAAACATTAAAAAAAAATTTTTTTTAAAAGAAAACAATTTCCTTGTACACAGAATTGTTTCCCTTATTTTGCGTAGCTTTAACTCACTAATTTGGATTCTTAACACTTAGAAACTTTAATTTCTAGTGGAAACGAAATAGTGAGTGAAGTTTGTGAAGTAGGAAAACCTTGATCTCACCTTCTGCATGGACACAGTGAATCTCTCTCTACATATATAGCAGTTCCTCCTGGAGAACCGAGGGCTGACTAGACACCTTCTGCACAACAGAGGTTGGAGGGAACACCTAGAGAACAGCAAAAGAGGTAGGGATTGGGGTTTCCAGTTATTATCATGTCTAACAGTGTAAACTGTAGTGGAGAGGGATAAAATTGAGGGCCTGTGAGCAGATTTACCTGTTTTGGGATACAGATAAGCCATGGTTTAAAAGGGCAACTATAATATAAGGGAACTAGCTCTCCACCAAGCAGTAGGGGGCCTGTCACGGTTTACACTCCTCCATTTTGAGGGTATAGATAGGATCCAGGCTCCCTGGTTGGCCTGCTGTTTCAATGAGCCCCCACCCCCAGCACATGCTGGGTAGACCTGGACAGCACTGACTACAGCTCCAGCTGTATCAACAAGGGCAGAACACCCTGGGCATGCTCCAGATGACTGCCTGGGCACCCCTTGTAGGTACTGCTGTGGGGCTTTCTACCTGGGCTTGCCAGAGTGCCCTCTGCAGAGCCCTGGCACCCCTAGTCCACACCTGCTACAGTGCCAGCCAAAATGGCCAGGCACATAGTCTATACTGGACATCCTTACACAAGGCAATTTCTTCAAGTTGAGAAAAGTAGCAGCTCTTCTACCTAATTCATAGAAATAAACACAAACAAGATGAGGAACGTGCTCTAAATGAAAGCCCAAAACTTCAGAAAAAGAACTAAATGAAATTGGAGATAAAGAAATGATTAGAAAATTGCTCAGTGGACTAGACAGAAAAGAACCAATCAGAGTGGAAGAATACAGTAACAAATGAAAAAGCAGCAAGTTAGAGAACGTAGAAGAATGGATCAGTGATCTAGAAGACAGGCTAATGGAAGGCACCCAACTTGAACAGCAAAAAACAAAACATTGAGTAAGGTTAGGTTAAGGGATATGTGGAACAACATCAAGCATACTTACATTCACCTTATAGGGCCCCCAGAAAGAAGAAAAAGGGTCAGAAAATTTACCTAACCTGGGGAAGGAAACAGACAGCCACATCCAAGAGGCACAGAGAAGGAGGTACACAACAAGACACGTGATCAAAGAGAATCTTAAAAGGAGCCAGAGAGAAGCAACTAGTTATGTACAAGAGAATGCCCATGAGGCTGATTTTTTTTCAGCAGAAAATTTGCAGGCCAGAAGGGAGTGTGGCCTGATAACATTCAAAGTGCTGAAAAAAAAAAAAAGCCCTACAACCAAGAGTATTCTAGCTGGCAAGACTCTCATTCAGAATTGAAGGAGAGAGTAAGAAAAAAATTCCCAGACAAAAGGTAAAGGAGTTTATCACCACTAAATTGGCCTTACAAGAAATGTTAGAGGGACTTCTTTAAGTGTAAAATACCATAATTAGAAGAAAATTATGAAAGGGAAAGCATTTCACAAGTAAAAGCAAATATACAGTGATAGTATATCAATCACTTATAAAGCTAGTAGGCTTAAAAGACAAAAGTAGTAAAATCAATTATATCTAAGTTAAATTATATCTAGGGACTCACAAAAAGATGTAAAATACGACGACATATACATAAAACATGGAGGGGGTGTAAAACAAGTTCCTTTAGAATGTGTTTGAACCTCAGCAACAATCAACTCAATACAGACTTAGGTACTTAGGACATTATGTATGAGCCTCATGGTAACCACAAACTGAAACCTATAATAGATACACACAAAAAAGGAAGCCAAGCATAACACTAATCATCAATCACAAGGAAACAGAAGAACTACAACCAGAAAACAATGAACAAAATGGCAGTAAATGCATACCTGTTAATAATTACCTTAAATATAAATGCTCCAACCAAAAGACACAGGATGGCAGAATGGATAAGACAACAAGACCCATCTAGATGCTGCCTACAAGAGACTGAATTCAGACCACTTACAGACTGAAAGTGAAGGGATGGAAGAAGATACTCCATACAAATGAAAGGGTTGGCGGGGGGGGGGGGGGGGGGGGGGAATGGGATAGCAATATTTAGAGAAAACAGACTTTAAAACAAAGACTGTAACAAGAGACAAAGGCATTATATAATGATAAAGGGATCAATTCAATAAGAGGATATGACATTTATAAATATCTATTCACCCACCACAGGAGCACCTAAATAAAGCTAATATTAACAGACCTGAGGGAGGAAATTGACAATAATAAGAGTAGGGGACTTCAATATCCCAATTACAGCAATAGAGCATCCAGACAGAAAATCAATGAGGAAAAGTGGCTTTGAATGACCCATTAGACCAGATGGACTTTACACATGTGTACAGAACATTCCATCCCAACACACCAGAATACACATTCTTTTTAAGTACACATAGAACATTCTCCAGAATAGATCATGCTAGACCACCAAACAAGTCTCAATAAATTTAAGGTGACTGAAATCATATCAAGCATCTTTTCTGACTGAAACCGTATGAAACTAGAAATTACAAGAATGGCAAAAAACCTAAGAACATGGAGCCTAAACATGTTACTAACTGATGGGTCAATCAATGAAGAAATCAAAATTGAAATTAAAAAATGTAGACAAATGAAAATGAAAACAACAGTCCAAAATCTTTAGGACACAGTGAAAACACTTCTATAAGGGAAATTTATAGCATTAGAGGCTTACCTCAAGAAACAAAAATTTCAAATAATCTAATTTAACACCTGAAGGAACTAGAAAAAGAACATTAACAAAGCCCAAAGTTACAATGAAGGAAACAGTAAAGGTCATAATGGGAATAAGTGAAATTGAGACTAAAAAGATAAAAAAGATCAAGGAAACCAAGAGATGGCTCTTTGAAAACATAACTGATAAACCTTTAGCCATATTCATCATAAAATCAGAAATGAAGTAACAAATGACATCACAAAATTACAAAAGATTGTAAGAGGCTACAAAAAATCTATGCCACAAATTGGACAATCTAGAAGAAATGGATAAATTCCTAGAAGTATACAGTCTTCCAAAAGTGAATTAGGAAAACATAGAAAATCTGAACAGACCAATTACTAGTCATGAAATTGAGTGGGTGATCAAAAAATTCTCAAAAGTCCAGGAACTGATGGCTTCACCGATGAATTCTGCCAAACATTTAAAGAGTTAAGGCTAGTTCTCAAACTACTCCAAAAAATATCAGAGGAAAGAAAGCTTCCGAATTTATCTATCTATCTATTTATTTACGTTTATTTATTTTTGAGACAGCATGAACAGGGGAGGGTCAGAGAGAGGGAGACACAGAATCTGCAACAGGCTCCAGGCTCTGAGCTGTCAGCACAGAGCCCGACGCGGGGCTCGAACTCACGGACCGTGAAATCATGACCTGAGCTGAAGTTGGCCGCTTAACTGACTGAGCCACCCAGGCGCCCCATCTTCCGAATTTATTTTACAAGGCCAGCATTACCCTGATACCATCAGACAAAGATGCTACAAGAAAACTGCAGGCAAATATCCCTGATAAACATAGATTCAAAAATCCTCAACAAAGGGGGCACCTGATGGCTCAGTCTGTTGAAATGTCCAACTCTTGATTTCAACTCGCATCAGGATCCTGGGGTTGTGGGGCTGGGCGCTGCATCAGGCTCTATGTGAGCATGGAGCCGGCTTAACATTCTCTCTGCCCCTCTCCCCAGCTCGCACACTCTCGCTCTCTAAAAAAACAAACCAACCTCAAGAAAATATTAAACTAAATTCAGTTAATTAAGAGAATCATTCATGATCAACTGGAATTTATTCCAGGATGCAAGTATGGTTCAATATCTGCAAATCAGGCGATATGTGATACACCATATTGACAAAATGAAGGATAAAAACCATATGACCATCTCAAGAGATAAAAAAGCATTTGACAAGATTTAACAAAGTGGGTTTAGAGGAAACGTGTCTCAACATAACAAAAGCCATTTTGACAAACATAACTAACATTATACCCAGTATTGGAGCACCTGGCTGGCTCAGTGGGTTAATCATCTGACTTCGGCTCAGGTCATGATCTCTCAGTTCATGAGTTCAAGCCCCCCCATTGGGCTGTCTGCTGTCAGCAGAGAGCCCGCTTCGGATCCTCTGACCCACCCCCCTGCCCCTCAAAAATAAACTAAAAAAATAATGAGGAAAAGCTTTCAGCTAACAGCTTTTCCTCTACGGTCAGAAACAAGACAAGGGTAGCTATCTACTCTAACCACTTTTACTCAACATAGTACTGAAAGTCCTAGCCATAGCAGTCAGACAAAAAGAAACAAAAGGCATCCAAATTTGTAAGGAAGAAGTAAAACTTTATTTGTAGATGACACAATACTATATATAGAAAACCCTGGGGCACCTGGGTGACTCAGTCGGTTTAAGCGTCTGACTGTTGATTTTGGTTCAGGTCATGATCTCTCTGTGAGATCGAGCCCCGCATCAGGCTCTGTGCTGACAGTGTGGAGCTTGCTGGGGATTACCTCTCTCTCTTTGCCCCTCCCCTGCTCATGCTAGTGCTCTCTCTCTCTCAAAATAAATTAACTTAAAAAAAAAAAAAAGACTCCATCAAAAATTCAGTAATGTCTCGGTATATAAAATATACAGAAATCTTTCATTTCTGTACACTAATAGTGAAATAGAGAAACTAAAACAATCCCATTTACAACTGTACCAGAAAGAGTAAAATACCTAGGAATAAGCTTAACCAAGGAGGTGAGAGATTGGTACTCTGAAAACTACAAAATATTGATCAAAATACTAAAGATGCTACAAACAAGTGGAAAGATATTCCATGCTCATGGAATGGAAGAACCAGATTGGTTAAAATGTCCATACTACCCAAAGCAATATACTGACTTAATGCAATCTTTATGAAAATACCAATAGCATTTTTCACAAAACTAGAACAAATAATAAAATTTGTATGGATCCACATCAGACCCTGAATAGCCAAAGCAATCTTGAGAAAGAACAATGTTAGTGGTATCACAATCTCAGATTTTAAGATATACTACAAAGCTGTAGTAATCAAAACAGTATGATACTGACACAAAAAGAAACACATAGATCACTGGAACACAATAGAGAGCCCAGGAATAAACCCATGCTAATATGGTAAGTTAACTTACAACAGGAGGCAAGGATATACCATGGGGAAATGACAGTCTCTTCAATAAATGGTGTTGGGAAAACTGGATAGGTACATGCAAAATAATGAAACTGAACACTTTCTTACACTATATACAAAAAAAACCTCAAAATGGTGTGAAAACCTAAATATGAGACCAGAAATAGCAAAACTCCTTAAAACATGGGCAGTAATCTCTTGGATGTTGGCCTTAGCAACATTTTTCTAGGTATCTCTCTTCAGGCAAGGGAAACAAAAACAAAATTAAACTATTGGACTATACCAAAATGAAAAGCTTGTGTACAGCCAAGGAAACCATCAACATAAAAAAGTCAACCCATTGAATGGAAAAAGATATTTGCAACTGATATACTCGATTAAGGATTAATACACAAAATAAATAAAGAGCGTATTATACAACTTTACATCCCCCCCCCCCAATAATCTGATTAAGAAATGGGAAGAGAACTTGAATAAACATTTTTTCCAAAGAAGACATTCAGATGGCCAACAGACACATGAAAGGATGCTCAACATCACTCATCATCAGGAAAATACAAATCAGAACTGCAAGGAAAGATCATCTCACACCTGCCAGAATGACTAGAATCAAAAAGATAAGAAATAACAAGTGTTGGTGAGGATGTGGAGAAAACGGAGCCCTTGTACCCTGTTGGGAATGTAAATTGGTGCAGCCACTGTGGAAAACAGAATAGAGCTTCCTCAAGTTTGGTAATTCCTTTTTATGATGACACAAAAGACACAAAGGAAAATAGTGACAGTCTCTTAGAGGAAATGGATTAGTAAAGCCTAAAGTATCCCACCAACAGTAGCTAAGCCCAAGGAACCAGTTCCACAATATTTTCTCCTGCTAATCTAAATTCAGAAAGAGAAAGATCCTCACCATTCTCACTCCATTGAACTGTAGACAGATTCTGGGAGGCTGATGTGGTAAGAAGTCTTACCTTCTGCCAGATTTATGTCAGATGTCCCAAGATCTCAAAGCTGCAGAGTCTACAGCAAGTATCCAGTGAAAGTATATCATGCCAACTGAAGAGGAGGAAGACATTTTCTTCTGTCCAAGGTTCTTCTGGTGGACTAAGAATTAAATTCATATGAGACAGATTAAAAGAAGAAAACCACCAGCATTTTATTTTGTGCACACAGAGAGACCCACTAATGAAACTGAGACTTCAAGATATGAGCAAGGCAGGCAGTTTTTATACATTTCAGACAAAGAATAAATCTGTGAGAAATTGACAGGTCAAAAAAAACATATTTGGGAGTTTTAGTATGGAATTCTAGGTGGAATTTGGGCTGAAGATTGGTCAAAAAGTAAAAAGGTTTGTTTCTACAGTTTTCTTTGCTACAAAGTGCCTATCTCTGATGATAAGGCTATCTCTAAAAAGACATTCTTAGTGCAGGGAGGGTACCTCTCATATGGGAGATTTAGTTTCTGCTTTCAGGGGGACTGAGGAGGGTCTGAGTGCCCTTGCACTGACTGTTTTCCAAGGACCTTCAATTCAAGATGATTAGTATACCATTGTGGTCGGTATATTATGGGTGGCCGGCCCTTGGACACTGCAGGGGAATGCGGCAAAGACCTGAGCAGACGCACACACACTGAGAAGATCCTGATCATAGAGGTCCGAAATCAAGATCCTACATTTATTGTAGTTTGTTTCTTTTTGGCTTGCAGTCAATACAGTTATGACTAATTCTGCCCTTAGAGAAACAAAGCATTTTGGTCTCAATAGCTTTATTCTGGAAAATGTGAGATCTTATCGATGACAGTACATTCTTAGATTGAAACAACTGTAAATGTAGATAAAATCTATTAGTTTATTATTACTGATTGAAGTGACATTTCAAAATGAGTATAAAGGGACGCCTGGCTGGCTCAGTTAGAGAAGCATGCAACTCTTGATCTTGGGGAACGTGAGTTTGAGCCTGATGTTGGGTGTAGAGAGTACTTCAAAATTTTTAAAAATCTGGGCTGCTGGGTGGCTCAGTCGGTTAAGCGCCGGCTTCGGCTCAGGTCACGATCTCACAGTTCATGAGTTCAAGCCCTGCATCAGGCTCTGTGCTGACACTTCCCCTGCTCATGCTCGTGCTGTCTCTCCCTCTCTTTAAAAAATAAACATTTAAAAAAAAATTTCTTTTTAAATGTTTATTTTTGAGACAGAGAGAGACAGAGCATGAACGGGGGAGGGGCAGAGAGAGAGGGAGACACAGAATCGGAAGCAGGCTCCAGGCTCCAAGCCATCAGCCCAGAGCCCGACGCGGGGCTCGAACTCACGGACCGCAAGATCGTGACCTGAGCTGAAGTCGGAGGCTTAACCAACTGAGCCACCCAGGCGCCCCTAAAAAAATTTTTTTAAATAAAAATCTTTAAGACAAAACAAGTATAAACAATATTTGTAAGTAAAAGTCATAAGCATTGGGATATATTCAGTACGTACCAAGCTAGGGTGGAGACTTTGTAGTGTGCTCCTTCTAGCATCTTCCTCCCAGTAGACACTACAGAGAAGGGAGGAACCAGGGATCACATCTTTTCCGGTTCTGTAGTGCCAGCCCCAGTCCAGTGTTTGACTTGCATTCAGAGAATAAATGAATGCTTGCCAAGATTTCTTATTCCATCACATTTCTGAGAAACCATCTGTTGGTTCCTGATACCTGTTCCCACTCTTCATTAGCTGGTTGGCAAGAAAGCAAATGAGAGGAAAAACCTTTCTAAGATTTCTACCATTTCTAAGGAGTGGAGGACATACCCGAGGGAGTGTTGATGGCCTGGGGGTAATCAGGCTGGGGAAGAACATTCTGTATTTAGCACCTTGGGTCATTTGATGCTCGGTGCAAGGAGATGCCTCTCGGGGTAGCATAAAGATTCTCAAGTCTTTGACGTAGGCTGCCTGGGGTGACCCTTATATCTTCAGAACCGGTGTTGGCTGATGCCTGGAGTTCAGTGTCTATTTGTCTATTCTCGGTACCATTCTGAGACACCTCCCCTGAGCTTTCCCTACTTAAATCACTAACCATTCTACCAAATATCCTCAATTTGGACCAAGTGAGGCAGGCTGCAAGGGTACCAGAGATGGGAAGGGGGAGGAGCTTGGTCTACATTTAAAAGAAATAAGACCCATACCTGTTAAGAAAAAAAAAAAAGTTGCAATAATTCTTTGGCTTACTGAATTATTTATATCTTTTGAGATGTGAGAAGATGCCTGTCAGGAGAGAAGGAGTGGTTATTCCCCAGCACAATGAAAATGTCTGTGGACCACTTGCAATCACAGGTCATTTCTGTGCTACTCTCATCCGGGGAATGACATCATCCTCCGAAACAAGGGATGATTTCTAAAGTGAGATTTCTGAACAAATTATGTGGAGGAGGGGTGGGAAGGGACAGCAGGTCTTTCATTTACCCAGCCTCTTCGCTCTTCGTTCAGTATCCTGCTTTAAGAACAGAGACTGGGGGAGAAGAGGCTGAATACCAGGAGGGTTTGTAGAAGGCCTAAAAGTTCGCATTCAGATTTTGAGCTTGTAAATATCGAGCAGTGGCTCCTTCCAGCCTTATGAGTTAAGAGTTATCTGCGCAGAGAGTTAAGGAGGAAAGGGAAATTTTGTAGAAGAAAATGTTTTGCCGAACTGAATTGGTCTTTTTACCGTGATTTCTTACAAAGAGCAATTTTCTACGTTCTGAAACAACTTCTCAGACACCTGGTTTTTATCTTGAATTGTACATTGTTTCTTAATAAAAGTGATACATTTCTTGCAGGTGTTTCCCATCACCATTACCTTTCAAGTGCTGTGTGCTATTTCAAAAAGCTCTCCAATTTTGGCCTTGGATAGTGTGTGCCGGTACATTTTACTACCAATGAGTGTAAGCAACCTGTTCTTCCTAATGCTTAGCAGCTGGATGCATCATAAACCACTTCTCAGGCTACAGGTCTGTTTCTACTTTACAGATTTAAGGAAGATCAGCCCACTTTTGGGGGTTTTAGAGGCCCATGGCAGTAGGGTGCTGTAGCCAATCTCTTCACACCTCTGCTTTAATAGAAACACATTGATTTTTGTAATGCTGCAACGGCCAGTTCTATTTATCCCCAATTTGTTGCTTTTAAATAAATCTTACCACGAAAGCAAGATTCCAAGCACCTTGCCGTGCCTAATCTACGTCATTTAGTAGCCCCTAGGTCCAGGACACTGAAAGAAAAAACAAATGGGAGATTTTGTACTAAATACAGTAGGATTAAAATTCATCCCTTTAAGGGGCACCTGCGTGGCTTAATGCGTTAAGCATCCGACCTCGGCTCAGGTCATGATCTCGTGGTCTGTACGTTCAAGCCCCACATCGGGCTGTGCCCTGACAGCTCAGAGTCTGGACCCTGCTTCGGATTCTTTGTCTCCCTCTCTCTCTGCCCCTCCCCATCTCTCTTGGTCTCTGTCTCTCAAAACTAAATAAACATTAAAAGAAATCCATCTCTTGAAAGACCACAGCGCAACTGTATCAGAAGGACAGGGCTTGGTGCTCCCAACTGGCCCCGAGCCCGTGACCGCGTGTGCCGGGACGGCCTCGGCGGCTGCTGAAGTCACTTCACGCCCAAGTCACACTGGCATAGAGGGGGGTGAATCTAAAATGTGACGAGCTGCAAGCCTCCAAAAAATAAGCACCCTTTGGGGGACGAAATCACGGTTAAGTTCAACTCCTGAGCATACTGCCTCACCCGTGGCGCCGTCTTCTACAGGGGAGCTGGGATCGCGGTGCCTCAGCAGAGTGTAATTGCAGACAGCTCAGCAGTAGCTCATCCTGAAGACTTCTCTCCTTACATAAGGGCTCAAGCTCATGGGAGGATGTCAGAAAAGATCCAGTTTGTTTGTCCCTGACATTCGGCGTGCAGGCAACCATCCTAAATGAGCACAGGTCAATGAACTGAGTGCGTACTAACTTCAGAACGTCGTAAAAGAAAAAGGGAGCACATCTGGCTAATAGTCAAAGCTTTTCGATGATGTTCTTTATCTGCAAATTAACTTAATAAAATCATCCCATCATTAAAATTAAGTTATGTTCATGTCTGATTGTTTCTTAATCAGCACTTCAAGAATTCAGCATCTGGCCTCATTATTGCGCGTGACTCTGGTGCACAGATGCGTTCTGAAGCTGAGGGAGCTTGTGATGATAATTATTGGGAGTTTTATTATTTCCTATAATAGCTTCAAATGAGGTTTACTGCATGAACATATTCCGTTCATGAAGGCCACACATCTGTATCAATTTCCCAGGGTCTTTAACATTGTTACAATAATGCATTGCATCCCGGCAATTAAGTGGAGTGACAGAGTACTAATAGTAAGCACATATTTACCATGTGTGAGGCACTTTGCTCGACTCGATCCTCATGACAAATCATTGAAGTTAGAAAATTATCCTAGTTTCACATAAGGACACTGGGGCACAGAGGAACTAATTAATCCCTCAGTTCATCTGTATGTGTCGGAGCTGGGATTCGAACCCATGAAGACGGACTCCAGAATCGACATTCTTAATCACAGCACTATGCCAGCTCCAAAATCTTAGTAAGAGCCTGTTTGGTGTAGATCTCTGTCCGCTAACAGCGATTAGTGTTGAATCAGTTTGGCCGCCGATAATGTTAACACGTGTCTTTGAATTCGTATCTCATTCTCTACCTTTCCTCTGAGAGCTTATGAACGTTCTGTGATGCAAGCAAGAAAACAAAAACCAGAAAGTTAGTAGCAAAACAGGACTCTGAAACCGTTGTGGTTCATCAGAATGTCTCCATTATTCCCGGTATCTGAACCACAGGACTTTCAGGTCAATCAATATTAGCAAACATGCAGTATGGAACCTTAGGTCATTAAATCACAAGGCCTTTATCAACAATTTGCTTCAGTAGCTATAATTTATAGAATGCTTAATGTGTGCATTAACCATTCTAGTGTCTCCAAGTTCTGTATCAGAAAGCATTTAAATTATGTTATCTCATCTACCTGGATACATGCCATCCCTGAATTATACTTTGATAATAAACCTGCAACCATTATGCAAGGATCATTACAAGAGTTTTCGTTTTCAGTGAGGCAGTATCTTTGGCACAAATGGAGTAACGCGCCATTCACTATCCACGGGATTGTCTAATATGCCCCCCTCTCAAACAAGAATCAGCGTTTCAGTATTGCTCACATTTGAATTCCAGAAAACACTGGTCTCTGCAGATGTGTTTGCACGTGTAATTTTAGCAGAAAATGGAACCTGTCATCCTTTTATTCAGATTTTATCAGGATTAGGTTTAACTGCGTGTAATAGAGACCCAAACCACAGAAGCTTAACCTGATGGCTTATCTTTCCCAGGAGGTAGGCAGCCCGGGGCTGCTTCAGCCACTCAAGGAAGGCAAAGTGGAGGCTGCTATGCAATGGCACATGTGGATTCCAAGACCCCCAAACCCTCTGGTACCGGGGAGAGATCAGAATGAGAGGGGGGAACGGCTGCATTGCTCACAGGGGACCCAGCACAGTCTGCCCCACGGCGAGACTGTAAACTAGTAATATTTAACTTGCAGACAAACAATCGAGCGAAGCAGCCCGCTTCTGCCTAACATGATGGGCCATCTCCAGTTCAGCTACAGTTCCCTTCCCTGTCCTCTAACCTGAATCCAAAGATCAAGCTAACCGCCCCGTCTTATGTAAACCACGGAAAGGGGGAGGGATTTGTCGTTGAGGAGAAAACGAATTTGCTAATGTTGATGCACTAATATATTCCTAACAGGGCAAAGAGCAAAACAGGCAGGCTGGGGAAAGTCTTCATTTCAGAAACTGTTCTCGAGGCCACAGTTGACGTTTACAACTTTCTTATTCCGCCTCCTGTGCTGTGTCCCCTCTGCCTGCTCCCCAGCTTCTCGAGGGTCTGTACTGTGTTGGAACGACCCAAACCTCACTCCCGCAGTGCCTACACTTTTGGGGCTGCCTTCCATCAATGTGAACCTCCGGACACGTGAGTCCCAAGGAAGTTTCCCAGGGTGCGCCCCGAGTTGCCAACATTTCTTACCCTCGTGGTATGGCAGGACCTTGTTTCCCCTTCGAACTCAGGATCCAGACTCCCCCAAACAATGATCGCAGTCCTTTTCGCCCACTGCCCCGGGGACCTAAGAAGCCAAAGGCGACCAGGTGGCATTCTCGACTTCCTCCCCAACTGGACCGCTGTTGCATCCCTTGGGAAAAGGTTTCCGCCCTGGGAATCTCTAACTTCTAGACCAGCGGCCCTTAAAGCTGTGGAAACAAGAAACAAACATTTCACAAGTTTTGTGAGGGGGTAAAGGGGTGGGCCCACGTCGCATCTATCCCAATTTTTGGTCCCGTGGTGTCTCTCCGTGGGCGAAAAGGGACCGTATGTTGGTTATTGGTACAAGATACTGCATCTTGCAGGACAGTAGGGTTTACGTGCTCCTCCAGTACCTGGCGGCTGAACCAGGCAAACCAGGGTGCGTCGACTTCCCTAGATCCTTTTCTTCTGGCTGCCACACAAGCAGCCGGTCTCCCATGTTTGTTACTGGTTTAGGCCAAAGTGAGTGACACAGAGTTGGCCCGGCTCCGTCTGTCTGTCTCTGGCATCTTCGTCAAGCACAGCTGAAACACATGCAAATGAACACACACATTTGCAGTGTTTCCGGTGTGAATCCCGAAAGCTACATATTGTCTTTTTCTTTTGAAAGCTCCCCATCCCTCCCCCCACCCCCACTCTCTTTCTCTGGTGGGCCCGCTTTACATATGTTAAATCTGGGAAAAGATGTCATCAAAGGGAGAAAAACAGGTGGGGAAGGAAGAGATGAAAACACTCTTTGACAGTTCACTTCTGTTTTGCAGCTGCGAGGAGGGTCGCGGATTTGAATTACGTCACCTCCCTCAACAAGCTAATTAATTCTCCTTTTAAAACAAAACAAAAAAAAAGTCTCCTTCCTTCAATCAGTGTCAACAGCCAATTGCAATCTTTCATCACCCAGTGTAATAACACAAATGTTATCAAGGAAGAAAACAGTTGGACCGACAAGATTAGCAATTCACCCCTTCTTTCTTAATCTTGTAATCACACGGGATGCAGTTTACAATAATATACACCCAAGTTTGCCAGTAAATTACCCCATAGAGGCTGTGCGTAAATTCCCCATCATGTCATGTCTACTTTTGGCACAGAAGCACGTGTCTTCCTGTAGGAGACATGGGATAAATTAAGACCAACTCCTCAGAGAGCTTTTTCCTCATCCATTAACCACTGCGGAAGGTTGTTAATTATGTAAAGAGGGGCCTACTTGGGGGAATATATAACCATGGATGACATTTAGGGGCAACAGAAAACTGAGGCATCTGACAGTGACAGAAGGTATTTTGCCACTGATAAGATTAGCACTTTGCTGTCACGTGCTAGAAGACAAAAGGCTTCTTGCCTTGTTGGGATTAAACATTTGTTGACATGATTTGGGGTTTTTTTCCCCCCCTGACATTTTGGTTATCACTGCTCAAAAACCATACCCCCTACCACCCCAGCGGTTGTGAGTGTAATGGGCGTGAATTTTAGACCACAAGCTGCATTGTGAAAGCAATGTCGCTTAGAACTGATCTAAAGAAATTGACTTAAAGAACTGATTCCCAACCCCATTTCTGTTGGGCTGGTGGGTGTGTCTCATTCTCCATCTTGGTTATGGCTCCTGCATCTCCTTGGGGTTGAACAAAAAGACCCAGGAGGCTTATGTGATGTCTAGAGAATGGATGAGGGGTTCTGATCTCTGTCCATCCTTGGGTGTTGGGGTTCCCAAAGCCCAGTGACCCTACGGTTCCAGTGCCTGCCCTGGAAACACTGTCTTCTTTTCCCCTTGGCTATGTTACTCTTGGTATTTCTCTGGGCCAAATGCCTAGATTAACCTCAGGCGGGGGAGCACAGGACCTGGAGGGGTAATGAAGGAAAAGACTGGGAAGGCAGAGGCGAACAAGACTCTGTGAAACACTGTGCAAGTGCAGATGCTGTTTCTCCCACCTTAGGAGAAGAAGAGCGCTTGGTTTAGAGCCCTCTGTCTGCCCAATACTCTCTTAGCTTCCAAGAGAACTCTCACCTTCACCGTCACCTCAATCAGAGCAGGGTGCAGCTAGTGCCCGGTGTGGTCCGGGGGCCCCTCGGCTTCCGCTGCTGCATCCATACTTGACTGTAGATCTTGAAGGAGCATTTCTCCTTCCTGAGCAGCTAGAGGAATTTCAGATCTTTTCTGAGAGCCACACTTCCTTCAGACCCCCTGTATCGGGGAAACTAGAATACAATTCCTACTTTCCCAAAGTCCTCCTCCCCATCATTTCTGCCCAGAAGGACTTGCGATCTGTAACTGAAAAGCCCAGGAACGCATGAAGAAGCCGACCCCACAACCAGCCACCATTGGGAGTCACACGCTTTCCACACAGGATCAGATCCTAGTTGTGTGAAAGAAACATCAAAATGGATGGGGCGCCTGGGTGGCTCGGTTGGTTAAGCGCCGGACTTCGGCTCAGGTCACGATCCTGTGGTTCATGGGTTCGAGCCCCGAGGCGGGCTCTCAGTGCTGACAGCTCAGAGCCTGGAGCCTGCTTCAGATTCTGTGTCCCTCTCTCTCTCTGCCCCTCCCCTGCTCATGCTCTGTTTCTCTCTCTCAAAAATATATAAATGTTAAAAAATTAAAAAAAAAAAAAAAGGAAACATCAAAATGGAGTCAGCATTGCTAAGAGAGCCATTTAAAATGGAGCCAGGAAGCTATTCAGGAAACCGAGTTTATGCACATCCTCACCTGAAAGAAAAGATAAACTTCAAAATATAGGTCGCTGCCAAACCACAAAGATCCCAGGGCACCAGAGGCAATGCTGCCATGTCCAGAAACGAACTTTTTTCTTCTACTTAGAAACAGACTTTTTGCTTAGTGATAGCCCTTAGCAACCAACCACGTAGAGATAAGAATAGATTCAGCTTGTCAACACCAATCGGAATTCCTGACATACAGTTCTACGTGGCTTTAGTGAAAGTCTCCTCGTTGCCTTTATAAGCCCGCCTCTTTTCTCCCTGCTTTGGAACAGATTTTCAATTCCTGCTCATCTGGGTCTCCCAAACTGCAATTCTCGGGCCCCAAATAGAAGCCTTTAGTTTGCCTTCCAGTCTTGCGGCATTTCTTGTTCTACAGCAGTCAACGGGTAATACGACAAAATCAGAATATTTCTTAATGAAAACATATGTCCCCAATCTCCAAATCATCCTTAAGTAGCCAAAACGCCATCACCATAGATAATTTATGGAAGGCATTGCAGAGCTCAGCACGCTTAGTGCCTTGTGTTTGACAATCTCCCACCAGAAATGAATGGAAATATATCTATTTCCAATCAAAGATGCACACGCACCGCATGCTGAGTTCATTTCACACAACTAAAGCATAAATTCCACAAATACACTTTGTGGTGACAGCCTGCAGGCATTCAAAGGCTGGTGAAAAGTATGTGATGTGCCTCTGTGCCTCTGCCATTTCCAGGATCCAGAATGCCTGGGTAGATGTGGCTGGCATGGCCCACCAACCACCTGTCTGCAAGCAGAAATATATGATGAAAAATGAAGTTTAAGAATACGTGATCAATGACAAGTTATTGATAATGGGCTCCAACGGATTAAGAATTCTTACTGTTTTTAAGTGCATTATTCTAATTAACCGTTGAGTACCCTAATTCACAAGTGCAGTGCTTAAACTAGAGCAATACCAAGCTGTTAGAAACTTGGTACTAATTTTAAGGCGTTTACAGTCTAATGCGGTAATCATGCTTACTGGTGATTCTCACCACCCAAGACAACTACTGAAAAATATTGGTATATTTCTTTCCAGTTTTCTCTATGCCTGCATATCATATATCAAAATGAGGATCGTGCTACATATGCGGTTCTGTGTTCTGTGTTATTTACTTAACACTGTTTTGTATGCATTTCTTGTATTTTTTTGGAAACATCAGTTTTAATGACATCATGACGTTTTATTATGTGGATGTCCCGTAACTATTTGAACAAATCCCTTATTGTTGAACATTTCACATTTATGTTTCCAAACTTCTCAATAGGGACTGTATAAACATCCTTGTACATAAATCTGCCCGCGTTAATCAGACTTCTTTCTTAGGATACATGCCTTGAAGCAGATGTATTGGTTCCCAGCCTATGAACAGTTTTAGATTCTAAAAGATAAATGGCCAAATTTTTGTGGCTCTAGACTGCACATAGTTGATTAGGCAAGGATTTTATAAACCAGCTATTATGTGCTGCAGCACGAGGAATACATTAGTGAAAAAAATCAACAGGGTCTCTCTCCTTAGAGAATTTATAGTTCACTGAAAGAGAGTTTAGATCTAACCTGAGAACTGAAAACAAGAATCTTTGTAGATTTCATGTTAAATTTCATGCAGAATTAAGAACTTGTCAGAAGGAAAAATAAGAACAAAATGAAAACCTTGACGCTCAGAATGCCACTTATGCAAATGACTCTAACAAATGTTATTAAAATTTGCTAAGCATTATACAGCTGTCAAATCGCCCAAAAATTATGCAATCACCCATAAGTTATGTGTTCAGTTAGTTAAGGTTTTAGAGGAGTATTAGAAATTGGTTTAATCCCAAATGGTACTCAGCGAAATAAAAAAATAATTATTTTACTTCCACAATTTAAGAATGAAAATGAATAACTCACACACGTCCAATAAGTTGTCTAGTTTTGCAAAACGTTATCTAGGAAAGGCTGCCCAAAATGCTAGGAATGGGAAAATTTAAGAGGCAGAGTCTACTGGGAATTTCTGTATAATGTGATGGGTTGAGCTGACATGGACTGTTTCCCCTCTTGTTCCAAACCCGTAGATATTTTGGGGAACAGTAACAAGGAAGGAAGGGAGGGAGGGAGGAAAGAGGAAAAGGAGAAAAAGTAGGGTAGAAACGAGGAGGACATGTTTGTAATATATTTAACCGATAATGGATTAATATCCAGCATTTATAAAGAGCTCTTGAAATCCGTAAGGAAAACACAAACAACTGAATAGAAGAACAGATGACATGAACGGTATTTCACAGAATAAAAAAACACCCAGTGGCCCCTAGACATGAAAGGATGCTCAATCTCATTCCTAATTAGGGTAATGCATCCTAAAAGCAGACTGATATATCATGTTACATTTATCAGACTGACATTGAAAAGTCAGAAAAAAGCCAGTGTAGACAAGGGTTGGTACAGCTGCAAATTGGTACAGCTGACTTGGAAGATAATTTGGCATTCTCTTTTAAATCTGAAAACGTGTCTATACTAGGACCAGAAATCACTCCTGGCTATACCTATAGAGAAACAGAATAGCTTTCCCTGCCTTTACTGTGTTTCTTTTTCTTTCTTTTATCTGGCTTTCTAAATCAAATATTGATTGGGTTTTTAAGAACCTGCCTCAATTACAAGCGAACAGAGTTCTTATTGAGGTAAAATTAGTGGCCCAAGCAAAACCTTTATTTAGCAAAACTCATGGTTAGATCAAGAATTTTGCCACAATTTACAAGGACTGCAATTTCAGGAAAAATTAGATTGGATCTCGGCACCTAATCTCAAAGATCCAGTAAATAGAGAACTTAAATATTCCACAGTGGCAATTGAGGATATTTTTGACTTTGCATTTGGTAGGAATTGCTATTTCTTATAGGAGTTAGAGAATTAGAGGTATGCATTAGGATAACAGAATTTTCAAGAGAACCCTATAAACTAGGGTGAAATTAGATTTGGGGCTTTAATGTCTCGGATTCTAATTTAACATGCTGCAGAATTCACCTCATCAAATTGCTGAACTAATCTCTCATGCCAACAACTGCTTGGGTTAATAAAAAACCGGGAGCTTTTCACATGTTAAGAAATAAGAGAAAATATAAAATCGGAGACCTTTCTCCTCCTTAAATGCAAGCAAGTGGTACGTGACCTTAGCTGAGCCACTGTGATTTGATGGAGGCATTCTAATTAGTGGATCAAATTGCTCTCATTTTACATAGTTCTTGTTCAACAAAACTTGCTGCGTATGCTTTTTTTTTTAAAAAAAAGCAGCGATACACCATAGACTCTGTCTGGTGCTAGGCGGATTATTATACTGAGGAGTTTTTCTTTATGTGTCAATTTCACCATCTTTGTAAACAACTTCATTATCAACACAGTTTGGGATTGGAATGCTTGCATTAATCAGACACTTTAGGTTTTTACACACGACCACTTTTCAAAAAAGTCTGAAAACAAAACCATACGATACCTATGCATTTGGAGATCAAAGCAACATATATGCAAATATGCAGTGTCCCACCAACACCGTTATGAGAAATCTTTAAGATGTTTAATGGAATTGGGGAGAAGAGACCATTTGATTCATGTACAGCCAGGGAATTTTATTCTGCCGACTATGCCAACTGGTGAGGAGGAAGAATTTCCTCTGCCCTTCAAGGTCCTTCCAGCTGGATTAAGTATCAGATTGACATGAGACAGATTAACAGAAGAAAATCAAATTTAATTTCCTAAGTGCAGGGACTCCACACCGACATGAGATTCCAAAGGCAGTCAGACAGAATGAGGTATATGTGTCATTGTGAACTAAGGAGAAGGGGGCAGAGGTCTGGGACTTTAAAGGGAAGGAATATAATACATACACAGGAAGAGGAAAAAGAATAAATGTTTGATGAACACATGTTTTCTGGGGCATAGAAGACTTTGACCAGACAGGCCTTGCTAGGTTCCTCCCTGTCTGCCATAACCTAGTTTTATATCATAATGTAGTTATCTATGGTAATGACTGTCTTCCTTGAGCCAGTCCTTTTTTTTTTTTTTTTTTTTTTTTAATGTTTATTTATCTTAGAGAGAGACAGAGTGCAAGCAGGGTAGGGGCAGAGAAAGAGGGAGACACAGAATCCAAAGCAGGCTCCAGGCTCTGAGCTGTCAGTGCAGAGCCACGCGGGGTGGAACCCATGAACCATGACACCATGACCTGAGCTGAAGTTGGACGTTTAACCCACTGAGCCACCCGGGTGCCCCAGAGCAGGTCCTTCACCTAAGTTATTTTTACGCAGTTGAGGGAGAGGTAAAGAGCTTTTGCTGAATCTTCTGGGTTTTGATTGTTTTTAACTCAAAAATAATCTTCATGCCAAAGTGGCCCATCTTGGGGCAGCCTTTCCTTGACCCCTACAAGAGCCAGGTCATTCTCTGGGTGCCCTCATGCTACTTCTCCCCCACCAGGGACTCTGCTTGGCCCCTGCACTGTGAGAGAGCCCCCCTGACCACAGAGTTGTTTGCTGTTTGCTGACTTCCAGTAATGCCCTAGTTTTTATTTTTTCCCCATTCTCTTTTAGTTTTTGGCTTATTCTACTAAAGAGAAAAATATGATGTATATATAAATATATTATAAATATAAATACATATGTGTGTGTTATGTACCAAGATATGTATTATTTTAGTGACTTTTTCTGGACCTATTTTTATTGTTTTGTTTTCTATTTATATTCTTACCCTGTTTTACAACTTATTTAATCCTTGGGTACTTTGTCTTTTAATATTTATCATTACATGTCTTAATGTAACACTTTAAAAACACTTATTTTGAAATCTTATTAAAATTTTTTTCTTTTAGTGTCTCAAATGCTTTTCATTTAACAAGTCCAATGTGAAAATTTGTCTACTATGGTATTTCTTATTTATTCTTTTCTTTTCAATTTGTTTTTCTTATTCCCAATTTCCTGGTTTTGAAATTCTTGTTCTTAAACTTTTAAGTATCTTCCTAATTTAATTTTTATCCTTCTATATTTAAATTATTTTATTTCTCACCTTGTATTAATGGAAGTGGAAAAACTGACCCCACATAACCCACATGTGGAGTGATCATTTAAATTAGTATCTACGCTAGGATGATTTGAGAGTGAAGGTGTGCCCCACTTATAATTTTGCTGGGACAATAGGCATAAAGTGAGACTGCCCCAAGCTGAGACACTTGATCACTCAACCCACAAGGGAATTTTTAGGTCTTCCCCTACCCCAGTACTCCCAGGCACCATGAAACAGAATAGTATTTCTGGTTTTCCATAATAGAGCCTTTCTATCTTCCAAACTGTCTTACCAAAAATACTTCTAGAAGTAAAAATAGCTATGTTTATAGAGCATTTATCATTCGATAGACACTTTACGTGGACAATTCTGGAGGGAACAGGGTGTAAACGTCCCCTGAAGGTAGATATAGCCTCTTTCCAAACTGAGACGTATAGCTATTCAGTCTGCCCTTCCCCTGCAATGTGGGGTTTTGTGTGCTTCAACACAGTAGTCTCTGATATTCTTCCTGTTCGACTTGGGGCCAGCCTTGCCAACAATGTGATACCACACAAGAGGGAAAAGTCAGAAGAAAAGTCTACTGGCAATGACTTCTCAATAGTCCTGGCTGACTATATATATATAAATACACACACACACACACACCCCACCATAGGGAAGTGACATTGGAGAGGACCCAAACAGGCTGTCCACTTGCTCTCTACCTTCCTCTAATCACATATTCTTGTGTTTATTTGTGGGTTGGCTCTCCTCCCTTGTTGACAAAAGGAGTTTCCTGGTACATGCAATTCCTTCCCTTCATTATGAGGGGCTTGGAAAAGATGGACAACACACGACTTAGCCCCAGCAGGGCTTCTTCATAAAATGGGAGAGCTATGTTTCTGAACACCTTCTCTGACAGAATCCTAACTGGACAGCTGCAGCCCTCTTAGATTGCCAGAAGTGCAGAGGGATCCATTCTACCTCCCCAAACAGATCTTGGCTGCCTCTGAGGAAAAGCTGGTATCTTACAATAATTATTACTACCATATTTTATTGAATCTAAGATGTTATAAATTATAATATATAACATCATTTTATATTCCACCAAGAAAGAAAAATAATGCTGCCAATTCAACAATGGCATGCCATCAATTTTAAAATGTGCTTTATTTTAAAGATATTAAAATGCAAAAAATGTGCCTCCTAGAATCAATACTTTTTTTTCCTTCAATTTTCCACCACCTGATTATTAATTTTCTTCTAAAACCCACCATGGGGGATTGGGGACTTGAGGCTGGAAACCTGCAGAGTTTTGTACAACTGATTCATTACATCCCTTCACCCTGCCCCCATGCCACTCTCAGTTCTGTGAAGTGACATTTCCCTCAGTCCCTCCATGACTGAGCCTAGCAGTTGAAGAAACAGAGTTGAGTAAATTGTCTAAGGTCAAGATGACTTCACAGGTGAAAAGAAGAGTTAATACCTTTTCCTCTCAAAGTATTCCAAAAAATAGAAAGAAAGGAAGCCTTCCAAATTCATTCTATAAGACCGGCAGGACCCTGATACTAAATCCAGACAAAGATACTACAAAAAAGAAAACTACAGGGCAATATCTCTGAATATAGATACAAAAATCCTCAATAAATTATTAGCAAACTGTATCCAACAATACATTCAAAAAATCATTCACCACAATCAAGTGGGATTTATTCCAGGGTAGCAATGGTGGTTCAAAATTTGCAAAATTAATCAATACAATATATCACATTACAAGAAAAAGGATAAAAACCATATGATCATCCTAATAGATGCAGACAAAACACTTGACAAGTTACAACATCCATTCATGACAAAAACTCTCAACAAAATAGGTTTTGAGGAAACATATCTCCATTCATACCTACATCCCTTTTCTACAAAAAGAAATACAGAAGTCATCCAAACTGGAAAGGAAGATGTAAAACTTTAACTATTTGCAGATGACATGATACTATATATAGAAAACCCTAAGAAATTTACTAAAAAATACTAGAGTAATAAATGAATTCCATGAAGTAGTGGGATACAAAATTAAAATATATAAATCTATTGTATTTCTATACAGTAATAATGAGATGGCAGAAAGAGAAATTAAGAAAACAATCCCAATTACAATTGAGCCAAAAATAATAAAATACCTAAGAATAAACTTAACCAAGGAAGTGAAATACCTGTACTCCAAAAACTAGAAAGCATTGATGAAATAAATTGAAAATGACACAAATGGGTATTCCTTATTCATGAATTATAAGAATCAATATTGGTAAAATGTCCATACTACCCAAAAGAATACACAGATTTAATGCAATCCCTATGAAAATAACATTTTTTACAGAGCTAGACTAAATATTAGTAAAATTTGTACCAAAGCAATAAAGGAGAACAAAGCTGGAGATATCATTATCCCAAATTTCAATATATCCTACAAAGCAGTAGCAATCAAAACAGTATAGTACTGTCACAAAAACAGACACATAGATCAATGGAACATAATAGAAAGTCTACAAATAAACCTATGCTTTTATGGTCAATTCATCTACGACCACGGAGGCAAGAATATGCAATGGGGAGAAGACAGTCTCTTCAACAAATGGTGTTGGGAAAAGTGCTCAGTTATATGCAGAAGAATGAAAATGGACCACTTTCTTACATTGTACACAAAAATAAACTCAAAATGGATTAAAAATCTAAGCATGAGACCTGAAACATAGAAATATTTTCCTATATATGTCTCCTTAGGCAAGGGAAACAAAAGCAAAATTAAACTATTGAGACAACACCAAAATAAAAAGCTTTGTACAGTGAAGGAAACCATCAACAACACCAAGAGATGCCTACTGAATGGGAGAGGATATTTGCAAATGATATATCTGACAAGGGGTTAATATCCAAAAAATGTAAAGAGTTTATACAACACTACACCAAAAAGACAATCTGATTAAGAAATGGGCAAAGGACCTGAATAGATATTTTTCTGAGGAAGACATACAGATGACCAACAGACACGTGAAAAGACACTTGACATCACTAATCACTAGGGAAATGCAAACCAAAATCGCAATGAGATATCACTTTACACCTGCCAGAATGGCCAGAATAAAAAAAAAAAAAAGTCATTAAAAAAAAAAAAACTGTTGATGAGGATGAGGAGGAAAAGGAACCTTTGTGCACTGTTGGTGGGAATGCAAATTGGTGCAGCCACTTGGAAAACAACATAGAGGTTCTTCAAAACATTAAAAATAGAATCATCGTATGACCTAGTAATTTCACTACTGGGTATTTACACAAAGAAAATGAAAGCAAGAAATCAAAAAGATACAGGTGCCCCATGTTTATTGCAGCATTATTCACGACAGCCAAGATACGGAAGCAGCACAAATATCCACTGATAGATGAATGAAGAAAATGTGGTAATATACATACATCTATATGTATATGCATATACATACACACACACATGTATTACACACACACAACACTCAAATACAGAGCATAGAGAACAAACTGGTGGTTGCCTAAGGGGAGCTAGGTGAGGGAATGGGTGAAATAGATTAAAGGAGATTAAGAGTACACTTATCATGATGAGCACTGAAAAATGTATAGAATTGTTGAATGATTATATTGTACACCTGAAACTAATATAATGCTGTATGGTAATTGTAATACAGTAAAAATATTGCCTAAGGTCAGAACCTAGCAAATGGCCGAATCAGAATTTGAACTCAGGAATTCTGACCGCAGTCTCACATCACTGTGCCAGAGTGCTTCCCTACATATTTAGACAACGCTTCTAAAAATATGTTTTTGTTTGAAGGGCAGGGTGGCACGCGGGCTTTATGATTCTGTATTACATAGTCTACACTGGAAGATATCACAAGAAATAGCTGCGTCACATTCAAGACTATTTAATGCCTGGAAACCTGGAGGATGTGGCCCACGTTTACACAGTGCCCCCTTTGGGAGAAGTGGGGAAAAATGTCTCTGAAGTCTCACTACAGAAAAGCTGTGCTCCCCCAGGCAACCATTTGACTTCATCTTAAGGTCACTGCGAATCCTGACACTATGGAGGTGATCAGGCTTCCTTTTTCACAGTGACTACTGGGAAGCTTACTTTTGTGACCCATCTCTAACAATGTGGGCTTGCATTTGATACGTTAAACACGGTCTCTTTTTCTCTTTGCCCTAATATCCTTACTTTTTCATGTTCTGTTGATGGAGTTGCATGTACCACGATTTTCATGGCCTCAAACCTTTTTGGAATGCAGTGGTATACAATACCGACAGACATTCTCATGAGCTCTTGAAAAAGGTAATGCTTTCTAGAAATGGAGGTGCAGGTGTCCAGGTTAATATGGTAGCATATAAGCAGCCACCTATTCTAACTTCGCATTCAATGGATTCTGAAAGACGACCCCCTTATAAAATCCAAACAAAACAACAATAACAGAAGTAACTGGCACTAGGAATAAAATCTAAAGGTAAGCCCACATGCCCAAGTCCTGTTCTTATCCACTGCATGCAGCATCCTGGGGAGACCAGAAAGAAAAAAGAAAATATACCCCGGGAATAGAATAAATGTTAGCAAAATGTTAACAAGTTCAGTCACCTGTCACCTCTCATTTCTTCTACTGGAATACAGAAATCAAGCAGATTCTTCCATTACTGGAGGACTATTTTCTGAAATATTCCCCTTCCCTCACTTTCCCTTTGGGCTTTAAGAATTCGACAAGGAGAAAATCATCATATACAACAACTGGTAGTAAATACTGAAACTACTGAAAAATCCAGAGAGAAATAAAAGAACATAAATACTGAATATAAGGCCGAAACAGCTCTTGAAGATTTATTTGGCAAAAAGAGGGGTCATCGCCTGTAAACTGAGTCCTAATTAAATTTATAATTATGGGGATAGTAAAGGACGGGGCGAGGGGAATAAAAACATTTTAAATTCCACGAATCACGTCAGAGTAGTGGAAAACATACCTTCCAAATCACTGTAAACGGAAAGAGCAAAATAAATAGCAAAAGACATAAACCCACAAGTGAAACAGCAAAAACACACAGTCTCAAACTCACCATAAAACATATAAAATGAAGTGACAGAAATAGGACTGCATTTATCTGCATTAAAAAGAAATAAAAATAGCTTTGCTTCATAACTGAAGAGTCAGAGACTCCGAATGAGTTAAAGAACATCCAACTGTGTGGTTCTTACAACAGTGAGACTAAAATCAAATTACATAGAAAAAAATTAAAAAGTGGAATAAAATGTATCAGGCCAACAAAAATAAGAGGTGGCACCAATATTGTCAAAGGAAAGTTCAAAGCAAAAAGGATTCAATGAAACAAACAAGGATCCCCTTATATTGTAACAAGTTGAAACCCGTAATAACATAATAATCCTGAGCATTTATGAGTTGATTAACGTAACCTCAAAATTTACGTAGCAAAAAACTATTTGCTAAGAAGAGACAGAAATAAAACTACAGTGACATGCTAAAATGCCAGTATCATCTATGACAGAGCAAGTTAATAAAGAAGATATATCTTAGTATAAATAATGTAATTAGTAAAATTGAATGTGTAAAGGTAGCAAAATTTTATACCACATTTGGGCTCTTTCCATACTTTGGCTATTGTCAATAGTGCTGCTATAAACATTGGGGTGCATGTGCCCCTTTGAAACAGCACACCTGTATCCTTTGAATAAATACCTGGTAGTGTAATTGCTGGGTCATAGGGTAGTCCTAGTTTTAATTTTTTGAGGAACTTCCATACTGTTTTCCAGAGTGGCTGCACCAGTTTGCATTCCCACCAGCAGTGCAAAAGAGATCCTCTTTCTCTGCATCCTCACCAACATCTGTTGTTGCCTGAGTTTAATTTTAGCCATTCTGACTGGTGTGAGGTGGTATCTCATTGTGGTTTTGATTTGTATTTCCCTGATGATGAGTGATGTTGAACATTTTTCATGTGTCTGTTAGCCATCTGGATGTCCTCTTTTGAAAACTGTCTACTCATGTCTTTTGCCCACTTCTTCACTGGATTATTTGTTTTTTGGGTGTTGAGTTTGATAAGTTCTTTATAAATTTTGGATACTAACCCTTTATCTGATATGTCATTTGCAAATATCTTCTCCCATTCCGTTGATTGCCTTTTAGTTTTGCTGATTGTTTCCTTCACTGTGCAGAAGGTTTTTATCTTGATGAGGTCTCAATAGTTCATTTTTGCTTTTGTTTCCCTTGCCTCTGGAGATGGAGATATGTGTTGAGTAACAAGTTGCTGCGGCCAAGGTCAAAGTGGTTTTTGCCTGCTTTCTCCTCGGGGATTTTGATGGCTTCCTGTCTTACATTTAGGTCTTTCGTCCATTTTGAGTTTATTTTTGTGTATGGTGTAAGGAAGTGGTCCGGGTTCATTTTTCTGCATGTCGCTGTCCAGTTTTCCCAACACCATTTGCTGAAGAGACTGTCTTTATTCCAGTGGATATTCTTTCCTGTTTTGTCAAAGATTCGTTGGCCATACGTTTGTGGGCCCATTTCTGGGTTCTCTATTCTGTTCCATTGATCTGAGTGTGTTTTTGTGCTAGCACCATACTGTCTTGATGATTACAGCTTTGTAAGACAGCTTGAAGTCCGGGACTGTGATGCCTCCAGCTTTTTCTTTTTTAGGATTGCTTTGGCTATTTGGGGGCTTTTCTGGTTCTATACAAATTTTAGGATTGTTTGTTCTGGCTCTGTGAAGAATGTTGGTGTTATTTGATAGGGATTGCATTGAATATGTAGATTGCTTTGGGTAGCATCGGCATTTTAACAATATTTATTCTTCCTATCCAGGAGCATAGAATCTTTTTCCATTTTTTGTGTCTCCTTCAATTTCTTTCATAAGCTTTCTATACTTGTCAGTATGTAGGTTTTTTACCTCTTTGGTTAGGTTTGTTCCTAGGTATTTTATGGCTTCTGATGCAATTGTAAATGGGATCAATTCCTTGATTTCTCTTTCTGCTGCTTCATTATTGGTGTATAGAAATGCAACGGATTTCTGTGCACTGATTTTATATCCTGCAACTTTGCTGAATTCATGGATCAGTTCTAGAAGTTTTTTGGTGGAATCTTTTGGGTTTTCCATATAGAGTATCATGTCATCTGCAAAGAGTGAAAGTTTGACTTCTTTCTTGCTTATTTGGATACCTTTTATTTCTTTGTGTTTTCTGATTGCTGAGGCTAGGACTTCCAATACTATGGTGAATAACAGTGGTGAGAGTGGATATCCCTGTTGTGTTCCTAACCTTAGTAGGGGGAAAGCTCTCAGTTTTTACCCATTGAGGATAATATTAGCGGTGAGTCTTTCATGTATGGCTTTTATGAACTTGAGGTGTGATCTTTCTATCCCTACTTTTTTTGAGGGTTTTTATCAAGAAAGGATGCTGCATTTTGTAAAATGCTTTCTGTGTCTACTGAGAGGATCATGTGGTTCTTGTCCTTTCTTTTATCAATGTGATGTATCACACTAATTGATTTGTGGATATTGAACCAGCCATGCATCCCAGGTATAAATCCCAATTGATCACAGTGAATAATTCTTTTAATTCATTGTTGGATCTGGTTGGCTATTATCTTGTTGAGAATTTTTCATCCATGCTCATCAGGTAAATTGGTTTATAGTTCTCCTTTTTAGTGGGGACTTTGTCTGGTTTTGGAATCAAGGTAATGCTGGCCTCATAGAATGAGTTTGAAAGTTTTCTTCCATTTCTATTTTTTAGAACAGCTTCAAAAGAATAGGAGTTAACTCTTTTTTAAATGTTTAGTAGAATTCCCCTGGAAAGCCATCTGGCCCTGGACTCTTGTTTTTTTGGGAGATTTTTGATTACTAATTCAATTTCTTTACTGGTTATGGGTCTGTTAAAATTCTCTATCTCTACCTGTTTCAGTTTTGGTAGTTTATATGTTTCTAGGAATTTGTCCATTTCTTCCAGATTGCCCAATTTATTGGCATATAGTTGCTCATAATATTCTCTTATTATTTTTGTATTTCTGCGGTGGTGGTTGTGATCTCCCCTCTTTCATTCTTGATTTTATTTATTTGGGTCCTTTCTTTTTCTTTTTCATCAAACTGGCTAGGGGTTTATCGATTTTGTTAATTCTTTCAAAGAACCAGCTCCTGGTTTCATTGGTCTGTTCTACTGTGTGTGTGTGTGTGTGTGTGTGTGTGTGTGTGTGTGTGTGTGTTTTATTTCGATATCATTGATTTCTGCTCTAATCTTTATTATTTCCTGTCTTCTGGTTTTGGGTTTTATTTGCTGTTCATTTTCAAGTTCTTTAAGGTGTAAGGTTAGGTTGTGTGTCTGAGACCTTTCTTCCTTCTGAAGGAAGGCCTGTATTGCTATATACTTCCCTCTTATGACTGCCTTTGCTGCGTCCCAGAGGTTTTGGGCTGCCGTGTTATCATCTTCATTGGCTTCCATGTACTTTTTAATTTCCTCTTTAATTTCTTGGTTAACCCATTCATTCTTTAGTAGGATATTCTTTAAGTTCCAAGTGTTTGTTGTTTTTCCAAATTTTTTCTTGTGGTTGATTTTCAGTTTCATCGCGTCTAAAAATACACATGGTATGATCTTGATCTTTTTGAACCTGTTGAGGGTTGATTGGTGACCCAGTATGTGATCTGTTCTGGAGAATGTTCCATGTGCACTCGAGAAGAATGTGTATTCTGCTGCTTTAGGATGAAATGTTCTAAATATATCTGTTAAGTCCATCTGGTCCAGTGTGTCATTCAAAGTCATTGTTTCCTTATTGATTTTCTGTTTAGATGATCTGTCCATTGCTGTAAGTGGGGTGTTGAAGTCCTATACTATTATGGTATCATTATCAATGAGTTTCTTTATGTTTGTGATTAATTGATTTATATATTTGGACGTTTCACATTGGGAGCATAAATGTTTATAACTGTTAGATTTTCTTGGTGGATAGACCCCTCAATTATGATACAATGCCCTTCTTCATCTTGTTAGTCTTTATTTTAAAATCTAGATTGTCTCATACAAGTATGACTACTCCGGCTTTCTTTCGGTAACCGTTAGCATGATAGTTCTCCATCCCCTTACTTTCAATCTTAAGGTGACTTTAGGTCTAAAATGGGTCCCTTATGAACAGCATATAGACAGATCTTGTTTTATTATCCATTCTGTTAACCTATGCCTTTTGATTGGAACATTTAGATCATTGATATTTACAGTGAGTATTGAAAGATATGAATTTATTGCCATTGTGTTGCCTGTAGAGTTGGAGTTTCTGGTAGTGTTCTCTGGTCCTTGCTTTTGGTCTTTTTTTGTTTTGTTTCATCTTTTCTCCTCTCAGAGAGTCCCCCTTAAAATTTCTTGCAGGGCTGACTTAGTGGTCACAAATTCCTTTAGTTTTTGTCTGGGAAACTTTATTTCTCCTTCTAGTCTTAATGACAGTCTTGCTGGATAAAGAATTCTTGGCTGCATATTTTTCCATTTCAGCACATTGAATATGTCCTGCCACTCCTTTCTGGCCGGCCAAGTTTCTGTGGATAGGTCTGCTGCAAACCTGATCTGTCTTCCCTTATAGGTTAAGGACTTTTTTTCTCTTGCTGCTTTCATAATTCTTTCCTTGTCTGTGTATTTTGTGAATTTGACTATGATATGCCTTGTTGATGGTTGGTTTTGGTGAATCTAATAGAAGTTCTCTGTGCTTCTTGGATTTTGATGTCTGTGTCTTTCCCCAGGTTAGGAAAGTTTTTCACTATGATTTGCTCACATAAGCCTTCCACTCCTTTTCCTTTCTCTTCATCTCCTGGTAGTCCTATGCTTTGGATGTTATCTCTTTTTAGTGAGTCACTGAGTTCTCTAATTCTTATATTGTGCTCTTTGCCTTAGTTTCCCTCTTTTTTTCTGCTTCTTTATTCCCCATAATTTTGTCTTCCATATCACTGATTTGCTGCTCTGCTTCATCTATCCTTGCCACTGTGGCATTGATTGAAGATTGCATTTCAGTTATGGCATTTTTAATTTTGTCCTGACTAGATTTTACTTTTTTTTAAATTTCTGCATAAAGGGATTCTATGCTTTTTTAAACCCCAGCTAGTATTCTTATTATGATTCTGAATTCTAGTTTAGACATCTTGTTTATATCTGTGTTGATTAAGTCCCTGGCTGTCATTTTTCTGTTCTTTCTTTTGGGGAGAAGTTCTTCATTTTGTCATTTTGGAGGAAGAAAAATAATTAATAAAATAAAAAATGAAATTTAAAAAGATTAAAAACAACACAAAAAATCAAATCAAATGCCTAGATCCTAGGTATATTTTGGTCTGGTTGTTAGAAGAAGTTCAACTGAATAGAGAAAAAAGGCAAAGAAAAGAAAAAGAAAAAAAGGTAAGAAAACATTTAAGAAAATGTATACAATAAAACAGAATGAAATGAATTGGAGAAGGTAAAATAACATAAAAAATAAATTTCTAAAAAATAATAAAAAATATAGTAACAACATTTTTAAAAAATTTTTATATAAAAAAAGAAAGTAAAAATAATTTTTCTCTTTCTATATCAAAAAATAAGAAAAGAAAAAAAAACACAAAACAAACAAAAAACCCCAAATAGATGGCCCAGTGAACAGAATGAAATCTGAATGAAATTACATCCAGTTTTCCCTAGAAGTCAAACTTTGAAGCACTTTATAGTCTATACACTAAGCAGACGGAGAGACTTGTGGTGGTCCTCTAGGGCTTGGTTGGTGCAGGTGGATGGCGCTTGGCGTAATGGCTCTGTTCTCCATTAGGTGGTGCTGCTTAGCTTGCTGGGACAGATGGGTGTGGTACACATGTGCATGTGTGCACATCTGCAGTAGAGGTGAAAATGGCGTCTCCCAGCTTCTCAGTCTCTAGCATCAAAACTCTGTGGTCTCTCCCACAGCAATCAAGCACCCCTTCTGTTTATCTGGCTTCCGTCCACTCCCCACTTTTACACTGTCTGCCTCTAAGCAGTCAGCCTGTCAGGTGGCACCTCCCTTCTGAATTTTATCTCAGATGGGGCTGTGTTTCCAAACTCCTCACTTCTGAGGGCTGTGCAACTTGGGCTCGCTCCAACCCTCTTGGGAAGGGACTCGCTGAGCAATGATGGGACAGAATGCTGCTGGCTTGCCCCCAGGAACATTCCTGCAATCACGCTGCTGTAGAGGCTCAGAGGTTGTGGCTGGATGCTTTCCCTAGAATAAGTTCATGAGATCGTGTAGTGGCAGAATTTCAGGGATTAGGGTAAATCACAACACACAACTCAGGTTAAGTTTCACTGCACCCTGGCGTTTTTGTTCCAATACCAGCAATCGTGTTCTCAAGGGACCATTGGGACCTTTGCCTGTGGGGAGGCCATAGGGCCTCCACTATCTGCCCTCCTAGCAGGGTAGCAGGGGAACTGCTTCTCCCTGTGTGGCCAGTGGGCCCCTCAGACCTCACTTTCAGCTCCTGGGGATTTGCCTCTCCCACCAGAGCCCTGCCAGGTATTGGGCTATGGATTTGCTGATGATCTGCCCTGTTTATAGAGTCCTAATGATATTGAAACCCTCTCCTTTCTCCTTTCTCCCTTTCTTGTTCAGGCACTTGTGGGTGCTTCCACTCTTTCTCTCCAGCTACTTTTGGGGGGAGTACTTTGCCTGTACTCTCCCCACTTCTCTGTCCTCCTTCTGCAAATACTGCTCCCCACCCTCCGCAGTTTCTCTCTCTCCCCATTTCTGTGCCATGTACCTGCCGAGTTCTGGGGCTCAAGTTATGCAGATTATTGTGTTAATCCTCAGATCAATTTTCTAGGTGTGCAATATGGTTTGATGCTGATCTAGCTGCATTTCAGGGATGAGAGAATCAGAGAACTTCCATGCTTCTCTGCCATCTTGCCCTCCCCCCCCCCCCAGGCTCATTGATGATTTTTAAAAATTGAGTACACGCCAGGGCATAATGAACACGGATAAAGTTTGTAAAATATAGTAACATAAAACATATTTTCATTTCTTCATTATAATTCACTGAAACTACAACTTCTAAGGGAAAAAAAACCTCTCAAAATAACTGTCAGGCCAATAAAACCCCAAAATGTGATGATAGACCCTTTTGAACTGTACTATTCCATATGATAACCACTAGTCACATGTAGTTATTTACATCTAGATGAACTAAAAGTAAAATTAAAAATTCAGTTCCTTAATCACACTAGCCACATTTTAGTCTTTAACCATATCTTAGTCACTCCATAGCCACACGGAGCAGTGGCTACCATATGGGACAATGTATACATTTCTGGGCCTTTCCATCATCACAGAAATGCTTTTAGAAAACAGAATTTATGATAATTAATGGGGACCAAATAGTTAATATTTAATAGACATAGCTCTCACAAGAATATAAAACACTAACATCTCAGGATAAAAATGTAACAAAGGCATGAACAATAATTCATAACAAGGAAATACTAACCAAAAATAAGCATACGAAAAATATTAAACATAATCCAAATAACAAATCATTTGGCAATTATCCAATGAGTAGTGATAAAAAATTATAACACACTTTATACTAATTAGAGTGTGGTAAAACAGTCACTTGTAAATGGATGAAGGCAAATAAAAACTTTTGAGAAAATCATTCCAGAAAGCACCCCCCCCCCCCCCCCATACTCCTCAGTCATTCTAGAAATTATCACTCTAGGAGCAGTGGTTCTGAAATCTGGCTCCACCTTAGAACCACTCTGGGGACTAAAAAAAAAAAAAAAAAAAAAAAAAAAAAATACAATGCCTGAGCTTCCATACCCACAAATCCCTATTTAAATGACTTGAGATGGAGCCTGGGCATGAGAGGTTTTCAAGCTTATGGCAAGTAAGCAGACCATGGTGTAGAGTTATAGAGATATAGAGTTATATAGAGATATAACCTCAGGGTCTGGGATGTAATAAAAATCTCATTTGAGTGCGAGGCACTTATGCCCACTGTTTGGTTTCCCATTATGAGCTGTACCAGGTAGCCTGTCCATGGAGTCTCTAGTATCCCCATGTGGTGGGAGCTCATCAGGAAAAAAAGACTGTGTGAATGTCAAGGCAGAGAAGGCCTGAGACAGTCCTCTAGCCCCGGAATGACACAAGGAAGAAGCTGGTTTATTACGTGCTTTCATGAACACAACAAAGTTACATAAAAAAAAGATGGCTGACATACCTGGAGCGGCCAGAATGAAGGGTTTCAGCAGGAGATACAGGCGTGGACGCTGGAGAGCAGGTAACAACCAAGGCTTTCATATTAATGCAGGAAACAGATGCCTCCTCCCATGTCTTGAAACTCTGTAACGTCTGGAAGTGGGATGCAATCCCAGGTTAAAAAAATAAATAAAGGGGCGCCTGGGTGGCTCAGTCAGTTAAGCGACAGACTTCAGCTCATTATCTCATAGTTCGTGGGTTCAAGCCCCACGTCAGGCTCCGTGCTGATGGCTCAGAGCCTGGAGCCTACTTCAGATTCTGTGTCTCCCTCTCTCTCTGCCCCTCCCCTGCTCATGCTCTCTCTCTGTCTCAAAAATAAATGAAAAAACATTAAAGAAAAATTTAAAATGTTTTAAAATAAATAAATTTTAAAGAAGCAAAAGAGGAGAAATGGAAGTGATTGATAGTGTTCTGATCTGACTGAGAATAAAATAAAATTTCTTTCGCTTTGGATGTGGGCTTAAAATGAAAAGTTTATGGTCTGAGATATTCTTACTCAGTACACATTATCTAGTTTACTCATCACAAGAATCCCAAACAGGCGCTCCTGCTTTAAGATGATAATGGTTTGATTCAGATAGAAAATAACTTACATTTCTAACACTTTTTGCTTTATATACTTTGATGTTATGTGATTCAGTTCATAAGGACTCCTGACTGTTATATTGTAGTAATGGGATGCACCTGGTTTAATGTAAAGGGTGTTTTATGTATCATTTAATGATTTTTATCCTGACTTCTTACTTTGATTATAATATATATATTCTGATTATTTTTTTATTTGTGGGATGTTACTTTTGATGCTTCTATAAGCATTTCTTTTATGTACCACTAATTTTTTTTTTTTTTATAGTCAGCAGATAATCCAGGAAGGGAAGGAGGGAGGGAAGGAAGCGACAGAAACCCAATCACTGTAGGTTTTTTTTTTTTAAACATCTCAGTAGGAGTAGAAAAAAAACTAAAAGGAAATAAATGGTTTGAATAATTAATATCATTAAATTATTAAATCATTAAATCAATAAATGGTTTGAATAATTAATATCATTAAATTAATACATTTCTCATTTTTTATACTCTAAAAAGAAAACTTCTTTCCTATACTTCTTCATGGTAAAATTCATAGTAAACCAGGAATTAAATGAGGAATTAAATGAAACATTTTTTCCAAAAAAGTTTATCTGCCAAAAATCTAAAGCAAATCTTATACTTAATTGTGAAGCATTAGAAATATACATATTTTAAAACCAGAAGTGAGATTAGAATGCTCACTATCAATGTCTTGTATTCAACATTGTATTGAAGATCCTCTCCAGTGCAGTTTTTTAGAAGAAAAAAGAAAAAGGAAGAAGAGGATTATAATAGGAATAGAAAGAAAAGGGGGACAAACGTCATTTTTGATGATGCTATGTGGATGGAAATCCTAAAATAATCTACAAAAGTGTTGTTAGAATAAATACCCATGATTTCTATACACCGTTCACAGAAAATATAATCAAAGGATATTCGAATTACAATAACCAGAAAAAAAAAAGGTACCTAGGAATAAATCTCAATCTCACTAAAGATACATGTGTCCTTTAAAGAGAAAATGATACAACTTAAAGAAATTAAAGAAAACCTACACAAATGGAGCATGTTTATAGACAGAGATATCCAATATCATAAAGAAGACAAGCTTCCTCAAATTTATGAATGAAGTGTAATCAACTCCAAGCCAGGGCATTTGCAGACTTTGAAAAACAAATTCTATAATTACTTGGAAAAGCAAAATGCGAAGAACAGTCAAGATAATTTTAAAGAATATGAATATTCTTATTGTCCTACCATGTTGTAAGCCTTATTACAAATACATAGTAAATACAAGAGTAAGTTAGAGCAGAGAGCCCAAAAAGAGACCCAAGCATTTATGAAAACAATATATGAAAGAAATGGTTTTACAGATTAGAGAGAAAAAGGGATGGGACAACTGGGAAAAAAAAATTCAATCCTACCTCATATCATACACAAAAATCCACTCCATGGAAAGTATAGACCTAAATAGGAAAAGCAAAATTAAAACAAAAAGAATTTAGAAGAATATCTGGGAGATTATGACTATGGGATTGGGAAGGAATCCATAAGATATAAAAATTAAACATGCAAGCCATATAGAAAAACACTGACAAATTCAACCATATTAAAAACCTTTATTCATTAAAAGATACTATTTTAAAATGAAAAGACAAGACATAGCTTTGGAGAAAGACACCTGTAATACACATAGTTAACAAAGAATGAATAACCAGAATTCTGAAATAAATAAATCTTGCAAATTGATAAGAAAAATATAGTAATCCAATATAAAACAGGCAAAACATAAATAGGCAATTCACAGAAGAGGAGCCATATGGGGCCACTAAACTTACAAAAAAATGTTCAACTTCATTGGTAATTGGAGAAATTCAAATTATATACAAAAATGAGTTGACATTAACAGTCAATGGACTAGCAATAAAAAGACTGTAAGTTCCACTTACTAGTGAAGATGCAGGAAAATAGGAACTCTCTTAGATGTTGGGAAAGGTGCATTAGAGTAACCAACATGGGAGTATCTGGTAAAGTTAAAGATTTGCATGCCATCATTCAGCAACTCACCTCCTAGACAAGAATGTTTTTAGCAGCATCTTTTGTAATACGGGGGAAAAAAAAAGAAAAGGAAGCAAATTTAGCATTAACAGGGAAATGGATAAACTGGTGTAGTCTTACAGTGGGATATTATACAACAGTCAGAAAAAAATTAAAACTAAAACAATACAATCTACATGGATTAATTCCACACATATAACGTTGAGTAAAAAGTTAATTGCTGAATATATACAGTATAATATGAAGTGTAAAATCTTAGTGAACAAAAGTATATATTGTTCAGGATAGATACATATGTACAAAAGTCTTTATCAAGTTGAGGAAGGCCTCCTCGATTTCTAGATTTTTACCATAAGAAGGTGCTAGACTTCGTGAAATTTGATTTTTCTCATTTAGCCTCTTATTACAGTGGATTCCATTCGTTGCTTTCAACTACTGAACCAAGCTTGCATTCTTGGGATAAACCCCACTTGGTCACGGTGTATAATTCCTTTTATGAATTGCTGAATTTTATTTGCTAATATTTTGTTAAGGATTTTTTCATCTATATTCATGAATGTTAGTCTGTGGTTTTCTTTCTTTGTACTGCCTGTCTGATTTGGTACCAGGGTAATAATAGCCTCATAAGATAAGTTGGAAGCCTCCCTTCCTTTTCTTTTTTCTAGAAAAGACTGCAAAGAATTTGCATGAATTCTTCTGTAAATATTTGGTGGAATTCTCCAACGAAACCCATCTCCAATGAAGCCTGGAGATTTCTCTTTCAAAATTTAATTATAATTCCTCAATTTAGATTAATTCTTCAATTTCTTTAATGTATTTTTAGGGTTATTCAAATAATCTATCTCCTAGTGTGTGAGCTGTGGTTTGAGGAATTGGTCTGTTTCATTTAAGTTGTCAAATTTATGTTTGTAGAGTTGTTTGTAGTATTATCCTTTTGATGTCTGCAAAGTCTGTGGTTTCATCCCATTTTACTTCCAATGTTGGTAATCGTGTGTGTGTGTGTGTGTTTTGTCAGTTTGACAAGAGTGGGGCTGTCAATTTTACTAATCTTTTCAAAGAACCACCTTTTTATTTTACTAATTTTCCTCTATTGTTTTCTGCTTTCATTTTCAATTATTTCTGCTCTTATCTTCGTTATTTTCTCCTGCTTACTTTGGGTTTATTTTGCTCTTTTTCTAGATTCTTGAGGTAGGATATTCTTGATTTGAAAATCTTCCTCTTTTCTAATGTATGCATTCAGTGTCATCAATTTCCCTTTCAGCACTGTCTTAGCTGCATCCCACACATCTTGATATGGTGTATTTTCATTTAGTTTGAGGCAGTTTTAAATTTCCTTGAGAGGTTCTCATAGACCCACGGGTTAAAAAGGAGTATGCTGTTTAGTTTCCAGATGTGGGAGATTTTTCTGTTATCTTTCTCTTACTCTAGTTTGATTCTATTGTGATCAGAGAACATACGTTGTAGGATTTCAATTCTTTAAGTTTGTTAAGATTTCTCTCATTGTTAGGTAATAGACCTCTCTGTCTCTGGTAGAAATCTTTGCTCTGAAGCCTACTTTATGGGATACTAATATCACCACTCCTGCTTCCTTCTGATTAATACTTGCATGATATACACAAACATCCTTTTACTTTTGACTGACTTACCTTGTTAAGTTTCAAGTGAGTTTTTTGTATAGCATATAATGGGGTGATGTTTTTTTTAAATCTATTCTGTCAATCTCTACCTTTAACTGGTTTATTTAGACCATTTACTCTAAAGTTAATTGTTATTATATAAGGGCTTAAGGCTGCTTTTGGTTTTTTGTTTTTGGTTCTCTATTTTCTTTTTCCCACCTTTGTGTTACTAAAATGTCTTAAATTCCATTTTATTTATCTATGGTGCTTCTTGAATGTAACTCACAAAGTAGCTTTATTAGGTAAGTATTAAGTATTACATTATTCATATGACTTACACAGTCTATCAGTGTTAACATTTTAAGAGTTCTAGAGAAATGTAGAATGCTTACCTCCATAGGTCCCTTTACTCCTGTTTATAGTTGCCTTAAATTACACATAACTTCTACATATACTGGGAACCACATCAGATGTTATCATTTTTCCTCAATCATCAAACCTAATTTAGAATACTCAAGATGAGAAGAAACTTCTATTGCATCTATCCTTATTTTTACTCTTTCTATTGTTCCTTTTTCCTTCCTGGTGTTCCAACTTTCCTTTTATCATTTTCATTGTTTCAAGAATTTTCTTTAGCTTTTCTTTTAGGATAGGTCTGCTGGCAACATAGTCTCTTCATTTTTCTTCACCTGAGAATGTCTTGATTTCTCTTTCATTCCTAAAGGACATTTTCACTAAATATAGAATTTTAGATTGATGGGTTTTTCCCTTTTAGCACTAGCAAATGTTGATCCACTTCCATGGTTTCTGGTGGTACTGTGATTTCTAATGAGAAATCCACTATTATTTGACTTGTTATTTCCCTATAAGTAAGATATGTTTTCTCTCTCATTGCTTTAAGATATTTTCCTTTGTCCTTAGTTTTCAAAAGTTTTATTATGATGTGCCTTGTTGCAAATTTATTTGGGTTTATCCTGTCTGGGTTTCATCATCTTCTAGAATTTGTAGATTTTTAGGTCTTGCCAAATTTGGGGAATTTTCAGTCATTATTTGTTTGAATACTTTTTTAGCCCCATACTCTTTTTTGCTCCTGGATCTCTAATGACATAAACATTAGATCTTTTCATGTAGTCCTACAGGTCCCTGGGGTTCATTGTATCTTTTAGTCTATTTTCTTCCTGTTGTGCAGATCAGGTAACTTCAATTGCTCTGTCTTCAAGTTCACTGAATGTTTTCCACCTCCATCCTTTCAATTTTACTGTTGAGTCCATCCAGTGAGTTACTGTGTTGTTCAGGTATAAAATTTCCATTTGGTTCTTCTTTATACCTTCCATTTATTTGTTAAGATTTTCTATTTCTTTGCTGAAATAGTCTTTTTCATTTTTTCCAATGTTTATAAGTGCTTCCTTCTTGAAGCAGTTACATGGTAGCTGCTTGAAAATCCACCAGATCATTCCAGCGTCTGTTTCACCTTGGCATTCACATATGTTGATTCTATTTTCTCATTCAGGTTGAAGTTTTCTTGACTCTTGGACATTTGGGACAGTATGTTATGAGAGTCTGGATCCTATTTAAATCTGTCTCAGCAGACCTTCTCTGACACCATGACTCATTCCTGCCAAGTGGACGTGGAAGTCTAAACTCTCTACTTGGCCTCTCTTGACACTTAGGGTGGAAAAGGGGGAATTATGCCTTATTGATACTGGGGGGCGGGGGTAGAAGTTTAGGGTCCCCACTAGGCCTCCAGTGACACCACCTTGGCTTAGAGGAGGTGGGCACTCTTTACTGTTCTCCACATAGCCTCCTCCACTGATGGTGCAAGAAGACAGATCAGTGGTAAAAGTCCTGGATATCCACAGGAGCTTCTCTGATACTATCCTCCTGGGAAGGGAAAGAAGTGCCTCATTACTATAATGTAGGGAATGGAAGTCCAGGTCCCTATATGACCTTCAATGACACTGTGGGAGGTGGCTCTCACTAATATTGGGTAGTCATGCAAGGGCTGGCTGTCCAAAAGAACTTCTCTGACATTATCACAGCAGGGAGGAGAGGAGCCTCATTATAGCCAGAGAAGCCTTTGCTTACAGGGTAGGGAGTAAGGGTGGGGCCACAGTTTTATCCAGGGTGTTAGACTAAAGTAGGCAGTTACTGTCTAAAAGTTTTCTGTCTTGCTAGGCTGCCTGTGTCCTAGTCCTTTAGCTAGAGAGAGGGAGCTTTTTGCTGGAGCTTTTGTTGTCTTTACCATTAATGTTTTGGGATTGTAGCTTCTCCAGCACCCAGTTCAGGATATTTGAGCTTAAAAAAAAAAAGAAAAAGAAAAAAAGAAAAGAAAAAGAAACCCAAGGAACTCACCACTGTGTGTTACTCAGGCCCCAGGCTCCGCAGCTCATCTGCCTTCTTCCATCCACCTCTCCATCTCCTAATGTTTGTTTTAGATACAATTTCTAGGATTTGACTGTACTTTGTGGAAGAAATAGGGACAAGTACATCTCCTCCATGTTGTCTGAAATTGGAACTATTATTTTTATATCTTCTGGTATGTCTAAAATATTTCATAATAACTTTTTAAAAGATTAGATGATCCTGGTGAACATTAAAATATCCCACTCTCTCCCTCCTTACTTCTTCAGAGAGGATTGACTCCCTTTTCCTGCTCAGCCTGTCCTTTTCTTCACGTTCTGCCCTTCCCTCCCACCCCACTCCTGTCCCTTCCCACCAAGCCAGAAAAGAACTTCAAGCGGCTTCTGTTGAGACTGCTTAGGGCTAGGTGGAAGACAGACGCCAACAGCAAATCATGTCACATCCAAATGTGATAATGGGAGAAAGGGTTATTAAAGGGGGTTTTGATATTTTTAAAAGGGAAGTCATTAGAGGGTTTTTGGTATTTTAAGTATGTAACAAATAGTATAGTACTATATGAAAGCTCCTGTTCCCGTGAATCATCATGTACAGAGGATTCAGAGAGGAGACAATATACCAATCCAAAGATGTGTTTCAATGTTTTACGAACCAGGATAATCTTACTGGCACATATCAGCTGAATACTAGCCTTATCTATAAGTACCCAGTGTTTTGTTGTTGTTGTTGTTTTTCTTTTTTTTTCTTTCTTTCTTTTTGCTGCAAACAGTAGGTAGTGAAACTATACAGATGATGAAAATTGTTTAGAAATATGTCTAATGACGAGAAGCACATAATCAGAGTCAGGAAAGGGTGAACTAAAATAAATATATGATAGTTCTTATTCCTTCATATTGCTAAAGCAAGTCAAGAACCATGAACCATGAAAAAGACATGAATTAATTCCCTTTGAGAGATGCAGTCGATATCCTATTGGTCACAAGTTAAATGGCACTCTACAACACTTTCATAATCAGAAGAACAAAATATTTCAATCCCCCTAGAGTATACACTAATGTTCTAAATGGGCGCATTGAAATTTCAAAAGCAGAATCCCAGTTGGATATATCCAAAAATCACTATGTACATAGCAATGCAGAGATCTTGGGAGATTTTGCCACCTGATGTTTCAGAGCAGGAAGCAGCTGGAGAAATCATTAACAGCTTAGGAGAAAAACTGAAATTACATTTCTAAAAGCTAAGAATAAATAATTTACATGAAAAAAAAGACACTAGTCAGAGAATCACAAAAGAAATTGATTGAGAGAATTAAGGCATACAGAACATTCTTTTGTAGGTAATTGGTTGAGTGGGAAACAGGATCCATGGCCAGGTAAGACAAAGGGATTGGACATGATCAGAACAAGTTTTACGTGTTAAGATCAAATGTCAACCACTGGTCCACTTGCAGCCCTGAGGGATTGGAGGGAGGATGAGTTTGGTGTTGAGACCTGGTTGACTGACAACTGAGGTCATCATGTGTCTTCTGTGTTCGACAGACGCTTTTTCATGTGGAAATGACTGTTTATGTAGCACTGTAAAACATTAAGAAAAAAAGACAGTACATGTAGTTAACCTCTTGGTACACTAAACAAAAGAAAATAAACATTGCAATGTTGTAAGCACCACAATATTGTTTAGAGTTAATTCAAAACAAACTACAGGGAACAAATGATATCCAAGCAATAAAAAATCAGAGTTTTAACATATACCCTGTGCATGGTTAGATGAGACTGAGGTTGTGTAGACTTGCCCAATGATCAGAAGGTTGCCAAAGCAAGTAATTCCTATGCTACTCTTGTATCCTGCTCATACCCTCTGTAACACTGCCTGGCATCATATTCTTTTACAATCATTCTTAACCAGACTTGGCACAGACATACAAATGCAGACATGCACCTATATACCCTGAAGTCCTTCCTAGTAAAATCTCATATACTGTGCTCTAAGGTTGGTCTGTTCACCAAGGATGAAGACACCAAGGATGGGCCACGGAGCTAGGTTCCACTGGAGACTGTGGGAAGCAAGAGGACTTTGGAAGATAGAGACTGAAGGTTGAGCATGGTGGCTGCTGGCCGAGGAAGCTGAATTTTCACTGGGGAGAAGCAGCATAGTGGGGATTGAGAAAGTGAAACACGGTATTCTACAGAGTGAGAAAAATGGTGTGATCTATACCAAAAGATCAAGAAGACTATCTATGGGGCATATGGAAGCAATCTGAATCACTGAAGGGAAATGGGCCTTTTTAAGGTATATTCACAGCAAGAATGTCATGCTCTCTGAGATATTATGTTAGCAGAGGACCAAAAAAAAAAAAAAAAAAAAAACAAAAAACCGGAAACCTCCCTCCTTGTTTGCTGTTTCTTCTTCTTCCCCACATACCGCCGCCCCCTCTCCGCCTACGTGGAGGTATTTTTTTAAACTGGAAAGGGTGACAAAAACATCTTAAGAGAAGAAAGGCCCTGAAGAAGAAAGAAGACAGTAGAAGAAGCCTCCTTTCTAAATCAGTTCACATTTCTACACGCAGGTAAGTTGTATCCCACGGTGCTGAAATAACTCCAGAAGTGCTTTTGGAGTGTTTGGTCTCAAAGAATGCAGGAATAGTGAGAAAAGTACTGGAGACAAATAACATTGCCATTTTTAAAATGGGAAGGAACCAGGATTTATAAACCAGTACACTTGACTTTAAACCTTAAGCATAACCTCAAGTTTATGCAAGAAATGGTTGGTGCATTTAGAAAATACCAGAGTGAGTAGTAAGTGCTGGAAGGGATTTGCAAAAAAAAAAATTATTTCAAATTAACTTAATTTCCCTTTTACTTGGGCAGGGGTCAATATATTTATAGCCCACAGGTCTGCAGTATGTTTTAGCAAATAAAGTTATTGGAACCCAGCCCATGACCATTAGTTTGGTCCATACTGTCCATGGCTGCTCTCACAACACAACGGGAGGGTTTAGTGCTTGCAGAAAAGTCTGATCCTTTACAGAAAACTTGCTGACCTCTGAGTTAGAAAACACCACTGAGATAGTCTGTCTTAATTTCTGCAAGGCATATATCAAAGTTTCTCACATAAAGACACTAGAGAGATATGATTAGGAATCACATGCCAAGTAGAATTGAGTCTCCAGACACTTGTCACAGGGCACTACCCTTGGCCAAGTCCTGGATCCTATTGTTGACAGAGACTATGACAAAGGCATAGAGAGCAAACATGCTGGTTTTACAGAAACCCATGAAGTAATAAATATGGAAGATGAATCAATATCCAAAATGATCTAATTAAACTAAAATGTGGGACTGAGACCAAGATTATAAAAAGATGAAAATAGAAGTTGCATCCACGTAAGAAAAAAATAGATTAGATAGATAGATTGATTAGATGATGGAAACCTGGTTTGGCAGTTTGTGTGGAAAAGATATGAGAGCTTAAGTGACCCAGAACCAGTCGTGTGATGTATTGCTAAGAAGACCACCCCAGAGAGACAATGGCAAGATGGCAGGCTGGGAAGCTCCAGGCCCTTGTTCCCCCGTGCAAACACTGACCGACAAGACGAACGAAAACAACCCTGTAGGAGCTTTGGAAATCAGTGGAAGAGCCATAGCAAGCAAGTGAATGCCCAATCAAGAAAAAAGCCGCATTAAGAGCAGGAGGGGGGCACCTAGGTGGCTTATTCGGTTAAGTGTCTGACTCTTACTTTCAGCTCAGGTCATGATCTCAAGTTTTGTGGGATTCTGCTCCGACTTGGGTTCCGTGTTGACACCACAGAGCCTGCTTGGGATTCTCTCTCTCCCCCTCTCTTTCTCTCTGCCTGCCCCCACCAACACACACACACACACACACACACACACCCCAGTAGGAAATTTCAAGGTTGGTCTGTTTGTTTTAATTCACCTTTGTCCCACCCTCCTCCTGCGAAAAAGAGAGAGTAGACCAATGTTCTGACCTGTCTGGGTCACCTAACTCGGGTTTCAGAGGGCCAAAAGTGGCACAGCTTTTGGCAGATCTCACACAGGTGAAGCTGCAGGAAGCAGTGGGCATGGCTAGTTAAAACCCACAAGGTGGTCGTGGGGAAGACAGACCCACGTACGCCTAGCGTAAGAAATTACTACTTGAAGAATATAATAGAACATCTTCATTAGGCCCAAGAAGAAGCTGGGGTGAGACTCTTAAGGGGTGAGGGAAATTAAGACTTGAAACAGTACCTGTGTACAGCGGAGAATTGGAAAAAAAGTACACACACTGGTCCGGGAAAGGTACATGCCCGGAAAAGGACTGGAAGGACCATAAGCCTTCACACTGGGCTGACCCCGGGCTCAGAACACGCCCTGCTAATTAGTGACGGTCTTCTCTGGCCCTCAGTGCAATGTGCAGAGTTGGAGAGGTGGCTGTTTTTTTCAAATGCTCAGTTTTCAACCGAAGATCACGTGGCACATAAAGAAAGAGGAAAACATGGCCCATTCAAAGGAACAAAAGAAATCTCCAGACACCATCCTGCAGAAAATTACCACAATCTTCTGCTCGTGTGTGTACAACGTTATAATCATAATGCCTGGTATCTAGCACTTGACTTCTTTCTCACACCACATCCAGAGGGCTTTCTTCTGGGCTCAGGCAGAACTTGGCCACCTACCCCGGGCTACAAATGGCGGCCCCGTGCCAGCTTGCAGGTCCTCCAGAATCCCCCAGTGTACTCACGGCCCTATCTGCTGCTCACAGAGTATAGCCTTCTATCCCAACCCTGGGTTACTCTCTCCCTTTTTCACATCCCCTCTAGCCCTTCAGTCTCCTCGCACCGTTCAGGGTCTTTACTCGCTGTCATTCACGAACACTGCTGCTATGCCCACAGACAAAAAGGCAACGCCCATCTTGTTGGTGCCTGGAGATACCCGTTCACATGTGTGTTGAGGAGGAAGGGGCACAGACGGGGTGACGTGGGTAGGCCAGAGCCTTAAAATCTAAAACCATCGGGATTCTGCCAGGTTCCCAGAGCAGGAGATGGGCCGGCAATCTGAAATCTTCCAGGTTTTTCTTCACCTTCGCTGAAAGAGGCCTAAGTCATCAAAGCCCTGCCGCAGAGAGCACAGGCCCCTTGGCCCCAGAAGACCCCTGCGGGCAGTGTATTCTAAGACCATTCTGAGTAGCCTAAGTAAGTGACCCTGGACATATTCCCGACCTTTCTGAACTTTGTTTCTCATCTCTAACAATGGGAGACAAAAACCCAGTCCACCTCAGAGGAGAGATTCTGACTTAAAACACTCATTTAATTAAAAAAATAAAAAGCAGGAAACAATGGGAAATAGATATAATTATAACATTAATATTTATATGAGAACCATACGTAAAATGACTCATACCTTTTAGGGTCTCATCTGCCTCACTTTCGCTTATTCCTGATCCTACGTATGAACAAATGCTGCCCTCTGGAGGCTGAAAAGACATTTCTTTGGACCACGGATAGGCACGAAATAATGTAGAATAGCTCTTGATGATGTGGGACTCCTTGCCACTGAAAAATGAAAAGTGAATGATATCTTTGAGATGAGAAACTACCAAGGGCCATACAATCTATGCCTGTGGCTTCACTGGGTTACCGTTACTGGGTCCTTTCAGTAGTCGGTGCACATCCCTGTCGAGCTAAAATTTTCAGCGGTATCTGTAGTAGGAGGAACTAGATGGCAGAGGACAGAGGAAACACTGCGCGTATCAGCATAAACTTCTCCTACAATCTACAAACATAACCGAACACCTGTTAAGAGCAAGGCATCGTGGTGGATGCTGGGGTGTTCACAAGATGAGCAAGACACAGATACTAATTGCTAGGGCTTCGGAATCAAGTGCAGTTTGTATATGGCGGCTCCTGCTACTTCAAGGATAGAGGAAATGAAAGTGTATTAGGGGGCCTGATCTGGATCACGCAATGGGCACACCCAATGCTAGTTTTGGGGGGCTGTGATTTTGTTGCCCTTTCCGGGATAAGGTTGGGTGGGATTGGGGTGTCTGATGTTCCTGTCTTTGGGCCAGTGCACATCCTGCCACCAGGTTACCCCCCTTTGGGGTTCGCCTGCTTCTTGGCTTCCTCCCAGGGGAGGCAGGTCCATGGAGGGGAGGGGAGGGGCTCAACATGCAGAGCACTGGGACGTAGCTGGGCTTTGCTGCTTTGTTCCCACCAAGATTCAACAGTCTTTCTGCATTTTAAAATTTATCCATTTGTGAATTAGTTTGTCTCCTGTCATTTGTAAACTGTCTTCTCCTCATTGATCTTTGGATGATCTATCTTCCCGTTTGCCATATCAATTTGCGTGAATTCTACAGATTGAATGTTAACGCTTGTGTTATATTTTAAAGAGTTTGCTGTTTCCCTTTTACATTTGTTTTGGACCTAGAGAAACTCGAAATGTTTATAAAGTCAAAATGTACTCATCTTGTCCTCATTTTTTTTCTTATTTCTCCAAAAACATTTCCTTAACATTTTAAGCAACTTACTACAGCTGACCCTTGAACAATGTGAGGGTTAGGGGTGCTGACCCTCAGTGCGGTCGAAAATCCATGCATAACTTTTAACTCCACAAAAACTTAACTACTCACAGCTTACTGTTGACTGGAAACCTTACTGATAACACCAACAGTTGATGAGCACATAATTTGTAGGTCTTACGTATTATGAACTGCATTCTTACTCTTCCAATAAAGGATCGTAGAGTAAAGGTTATTAAGAAAATTATGGGGTGCCCGGGGTGGCTCGGTCGGTTAAACGTCTGGCTTCGGCTCAGGTCATGATCCGTGGTCTGTGAGTTCAAGCCCCACGTCCGGCTCTGTGATGACAGCTCAGAGCCTGAAGCCCGCTTCAAATTCTGTGTCTCCCTCTCTTTCTACCTCTCCCCTGCTCACGTTCTCTCTTAAAAATAAATATTGAAAAAAATTAAAAAGAAGCTAGTAAGAAAGAGAAAACACATTTACAGTGCAGTATACTGTACTGCAAATAATCCATATATAAATGGGCCCATGTAGTTCAAACCTGTGTTGTTCATGGGTCAACTGTATATACATATAATTAAAACTAAGTGATATCATACAGAAGGACTTATAATAAAAAGCGACAATCCAAGCCCTACCTCTCCCGATATCACTTTTACTCTCCTGAGAGCCAACCATTTCTAACCATGTCTGTTTTTAGATATTCTGACAATAATCTTATTGCTAAATGTTACTGACCTCTTTTGACTTACTGGTTTTAAACTTATCTTTGGCAGATACGGATTTCTGCTATGATCGGAAAGGATTCATCCTTTCCCCTATTTTCCCCCCAAATAGCTCTACCACTATTTTCACTTCTCCCGTCTGTCAGAACTACATCTCCATGTACTGAATTTAAAATCTCCATTTTCTTGTTCCATCAACAACAGATGATGCATATTAACTTTCCACCCCACCTCCTCAACTGTCATTAGAGCTCTACGTTTCACTGCCAATGTTAATGAGATGAAGTTTTATATTCATAGTTTTGTATTTTTATGATTTAGCCAAAGAACAATTTAAAATGTTGAGGGGAGCCTGGGTGGCTCAGTCGGTTAAGCTTCAGACTCTTGATTTTGGCTCAGGTCACGAGTTCATGGTTTGTGGGTTCAAGCCCTGAGTTGATCTCCATGCCGAAAGCATAAGACTGCTTGGGATTCTCTCTCTCCCTCTCTCTGCCCCTCCCCAGCTCATGCTCACACACACACAATCTCTTTCTCTCTCTCTCTCTCTCTCTCAAAATAAAATAAACTTAAAAAAAAAACCCTAAAAAATAAATAAAATGTTGAAAACTAGTAGGTAATTATTTACTGCAGAGCCTGGTAGTTGGCCATGATTATGCTTTCTTCTCTGCAGTTCCAATGTGATAACTACTATCTTAGCACAGAAGTACATTTCTAGGATCAAATGTCAAATTCAGGGTGACCTCCACTCATTCACACGTCACATTTAACTTACGTTCACATCTGGTAGTAGCAAAGGCTGACGCAAATTGGGTCTATTCAGGACACAGCTTGTCATTTAATGAGGTTGTCTCTGTCTACCAGGGTGATATTATGATAGTAGCAGAGATCAAAAGTGTAGAAGTGAGTTTTAATGAGGTGTCCCCAGGAGTTCAAGGCCCCCCTTCCTAGGAAACGCAGTCCAATTAGTTGCCTGGGTGTGTCCCTGACCCAGGAGGAAATGTAGTGGGTGACGTAGGCATACTGAGGGACACGTCCAATGTGAGGACACTCATGCTGTCTGTGTTATGTTTGAATGGCAAGCAGAGGCTGTGGCACTTGGGTGGTAGTCCACGGCTGGAATCCAAAATCAGCTTTCCCACCCTGGGCACAGACACCGGCCTTCTGCTTAACCTTTCAAACCACAGCTGGGGCTAGATGGCCCCAACGTTCCCAGGCAGAGACAGTCCAGGACGGAGCAATGTACCTGCAGCCAGAGTTCTGCTTAGAAGTGTTGGGTACTTGTTATCAACAGATAGAAAAGTTGAACTCTTTGTTTGAAGGAGCAGGTCCCTCTTATCAGCTTGGACTGAGTTCTTGGGTTTGTCTTTTTTTGTTAGACAACAGTTTTTGGAATCCCTTCACAGAATACTAGTCCCCCTTCAGGTAGATACCCATGCTCCTACAAGACTTTGTTTTCCAATGTCTTGCTCCCACATAAGGTAACTGAGCTTATCTAAGAAGCACTCCCTAAAGAATTGAGATCAATACTTTTGGATTTCCCAGTGACTGAGCAGTTCTTTCCTCTTGCAGTGGGCAAGTGCCATTATTAACCCTGTTTGGGCGCTTCTGTCTAGAAGTATAATAAACTGAGTATTGTTCTCCTAAATACAATGTTAGATGCATTTATGTTTTATAGGCTAGATCTTCTATTCCAAACTATAGAAGCATAAAGATATTCTTCCTTCTTTTAGGAAAAAACACAATAATCCATAGATCTTATGGCCAAATCTCTAAAGTAATACAAATGTAGTAAGTTGAAGGAAGCACAGAAAGAAAATATCAAGAAACACATCACATGGATTTTTAATACATATCATATTAGTTTGTTAGGGCTGTTGTAACAACATACTGTGAACTGAGTGGCTGAAATGCATTGTCTCACAGTCCTGGAGTCTAAAAGTCTCAAGATCAAGGTATCAATAGGACTGGTTCCTTCTGAGGGCTGTGACAAAGAATTCTAGGCCTTTCTTCTAGCTTCTGGTGGTTTTCTGGCAATCTGGTGTTCCTGGGCTTCTACATCACCCAAGCACTCTTCTGTGTGTATGTCTGTGTCAAGTTTCTCCTTTTTATGTGGCCATATTGCATTAGGGGTCTACCTTACTCCAGTATGACCTTATCTTAACTAATTACATCTTCAACAACCATATTTCCAAGTAAGGTCACATTCTGAGGGGGTTAGGAATCCAGCAGGTAAATTTGGTGGGAGGCAGGACACAATTCAACCCATAACACATGTTTTGGTCTCTTATTTTTGAAAAAGAGTATGTGTACATTTAAAGCACACACCAGGGGCACCTGGGTGGCTCAGTTGGTTAAGCGTCTGACTCTTGATCTCAGCTCAGGTCTTGAGTTGTAAGTTCAACTTACAGGGTTGTAAGTTCAAGCCCCACATTGGGCTCCATGTTGGCCATGGAGCTTACTTAAACACAAGTAAACCTTTTTTAAAAAAAAAAAAAGGGGGGGGTGGTTACAGAGCAAGTTCTGTCTCTCAACAATTACTCTTCCTTTGTATCAAAGAAAGCATTAAATGAAAATGCTTTGAAAGACAGATGTAAAAGAAGTATAAAGAAATATCAGAGTTGAAAGACACACGTCTATTACCACAAGTGAACATTCAGACTTGAGGGTAGGCCTGACCCACCCTTTTCACCTGGGGGACAGACGATGAATAAGCCCAGTGCAGCCTGTTAAGTACTCTTTTTCTCTCTCTGTCATGGTCTGAACGTGTCCACTCCCCTCCCTTCAATTCATATGTTGAAATCCTAATGCCAATAAGATGATTTTGGGGTGGGGTGGGGGTGGGACCTGCCGGAGTTTGTGAGGAATTGGATCAGAGCCCTAATAAGAAGAGACACAAGAGCTCTTGCTTCCTCTCTCTGCTCTCCACCACGTAAGGAAGAGGCAAGACGGTGGCCATCTGCAAACCAGGAAGAGGACCCTTACCAGAATGTGACGATGCTGGTCCCCGATCTCAGACTGCTTAGCACCCAGAAGTGTGAGAAATGAATGTCTGTTGTTCAAGCAACCCAGTCTACAGTAATTTGTTACAGCCGCCTGAACTAAGACCTTCTCTTTCTCACTGGATTCTCATCAACCTAGTGCACTAAAACTTCAGAGCTTGAATAAATCCTCACAGATCCACAGTTTCAACACTATCAAAGAAAGTTAACTTGCTAATCATAATACTAGGTCCCCAGTATCTAGCGAAATGTATAGGCTTGGAGGAACCATTTAGAAGGGATGGTTGTTTTTCATCATCAAGCTTATGAAAGGACATCCAAATGGTACAACAATGGAACTCAGAAATAAAGGAAAACATCACTCATTCTTTAAACTGTCATTCTTATCATGATACATGCCCTTAAAAAATATCCTTTGCTGTGGGCAGAGTTTTAAAATAACTTTTTAAAGTTATATTAATACTTCAAAATTGATTAAATGTTCACCATTGAAAATAAGGGAGAAGAACAAAGAAAATAAAAATTGGTCATAATCTCATCACCAGAAGATACTGTTCGGATATTTTCAGTATTTTTTTTCCTATACATACGCATGAATATCTTTAAACCTAATTATGTTGGATATACATATGCATTTCAATTTCAACACTTATTATATCATAGGCATTGATTTGTATTTAACTCCTTATACCTTAACTAACATTTGTTTTAACATGTGAGAAACTTAATCGTGTGTAATGGGCCAATTTTTTCCACTGACGAAATATTTCATCAAATCATCATGGATTCTTAATAGTCTTTTTAGGATATAAATATAAAATACATATCCAGTGCACACAATTTAGAAGGTACAGAAAAAGGATAAGAAGAAAATAAAAATAACTGATAATCTTAGAGAAATATCCACTGTTAATGTTTTAGTGCACTTCGTTCCCATCACATTTCTTGTCTATACATTGCCATGTATTCAGACACTCCAGAGAGACTGCCAAACCCACACACCCCGTCTGAAGAGTTCTCTACTTGGTTCTCTGTCATTGGTCTGTCTGGCCCGGCCACAGATAATCGGATAAAGGGTGGGTGCTTGATATAGGTGCAACCAATGTGTAGACCAGCTTATTTCCTACAGATCTCTATTCAAGAGTGGCACCCCTGCCAGGTGGTTATTGACCCAACCAGCCAGATCTTTGCTTGGGAAGTTTGGATTCAAGACCGATGGAGAGATGGTCAATTGTAGAAATAGACGTGGCTGAAGAAGCAGCTTTATTCTGTCTATTACAGAATATAATAGAATGCTTGCTAAGGCCAAGCATTGAATTCAGTGGGGGAGTGTCTGCTGTGGTCTATATGTAGTCTTCACCTTAACACATATTCAGCTTTTGAACCACACTTTGACACATTAAGCAATGGAACCCTGAAATGCCCCCCTTTTCCTTTAATGTTAGACATCGGCTGGTAAACATTTAGAAACACAGCACTACATTAATCAGAGATGCTGATTGCAGATTACAAACACCAACTCTGGCTAATTTTAATATTTAAAAGAGAGTTATTGAAAAGCTATTGCATAGTTTATAGACTTAATGGAAAATGGAGAAATCACACCTAAAACCCAGGCAGGAACCAAGGTAAGCCAGGTACCAAGTTCACAGCCAGGTCTCAATATGGGAAGAGATTGGTAGATCATCACTGCTTGCACTCCACCATGGATGCTTGATCTTCCACGACTGGTGTCTTGAATGATCTCTAACTGCCCTGCATCTTTGTGTCACTCCCTTAAGATTCAAAATCCCAGAAAGAAGCTTTTAACCATATGAACACAGGTTATATGCCTGTATCCTCCCTAGAGGGCCAGGATCTACTCCTCTGAAATTCCAGAGTGGACGGTGGGGCCCTGCTTCCCAGTTTTAGGATTTCTCTGAAGCTTAGGGATGAGTGCCATGATTTTAACTAATCATCAGAAAAGAGCCAATTATATCCAACAAAACTCAACTCACCTCTTTTCAGAATATGGTCCAAAGGGGGTTTTAAAATAATCTTCAGAAAGGTCAAAATTTTTCTGTAATTCGAAAGCTGTAAAATAATGTAGACTATTGATAATAGGTGCTGGTACCAGACCCCTGAAATCAGAAAAAGAAAACCCGCAAGAATTTTGTAATGATACCAAACATATACACATGTAATACCTAAATACTGACCAATGTTATCCACATAAATGCAAATGCTAATAAAATCTATTTGGAACAATGTACTATACCAACTGCAACATTTACTCCAGAGCTTGTCTTAAAACACTAGCGTTATTATTCTAATTTGTAGATTAAGCAAATTTGTATTGTTTTGAATCTTCCTTATCCATTAAGTCACTAATATAAGCAAATTATCTTCCTACTGATAGGACGTATTCTACGCATTCTATTATAAATCCTAGTCCATTTGTTATGTGAGGCCCAGCAATGTATCAACTGCTATTAAAACTGAAATAGATATTTTTGAATTTTGTTTACAATCCAATGCTTTGAAATGATACCAGAATAAAATATCTCTAAAAATGCTAATGTTATAATCTCAACTGAACTTTAGCGGAAATATTTTTTCATCTCTACTAGCCTGTTTCCCCAGAGTGACTTGAAAGAATCATTAACCATTTTCAGCGAAAAAAATCCCATCTCTATTCCCCTCAGACTTGCTAAATAGAGTTGCTGTGTGCAAAGTAGGCCAATTGCACATAAATGCATGCAAATTCAAAGCATCTCTCTGTCCTAGTATGACCCATTTGGAACTCATATTTCAAACTGCTTAGTTGTCTATCCCCAGTGTTTTCATAAGCATGGTCCTGCTGCTGGTCAGAGGTCACACAGACCCCAGTTTTGATGCTCTGGAGGACACTGCCTACCTCCTGGCCATCACCCCCCTGGCCCTTCAGTAGAACTCCATATATACGGCACAGCCAATCTTTTGAACCAGATTATCCAAAGATAGCCTACTAAGATGGAGAAAATTCATCACACTTTTTGGATAGGTAACAAATAGACAAAACTTGGTTTCATTTATATTGGTTGAAGACTTTCCACAGCTTAAAATTATAGACAATGAAAAGAACTGAAATTGAAAAAAAAAATTTTTAATGGCTTCTTTATTCTGCTTCCTTGAATCACTGCATTCTAAAAAGCTTTTTTAAATGCTATAATTAAGGTCTTGTCAATGTTCTTCCTAACTTTCTGAAAACAGGGACTTCACTTTATTTCTCAAATTTTCTAAAATGACATAGAAAAGAGAATTCAGAATATCAAAACCTGTAACATTAAGGGGTGCCCGGTAGCTCAGTAGGTCAAGTGTCGGACTTTGGCTCAGGTCATGATCTCAGGTTTGTGAGTTTGAGTTCCTCGTCGGGCTCTGTGCTGACAGCTCAGAACCTGGAGCTGCTTCAGATTCTGTGTCTCCCTCTCTCTTTGCCCCTACCCTGCTCATGCTCTGTCTTTCTCTCTCTCTCTCAAAAATAAATAAACATTAAAAATTTTTTTTAAATGAGACTACCATTACTTAAAAAAAAACCAACCCTGTAACATAATGAGAAAATTGCAAACATTTTATAGCCATCATGACCTAGTTATTCATTTTGAGTAAATATTAAAGCCTAAATATGCCTCTTAATACACAACTATTAGTAGTACAGTAATTACTATAGCCATAACATCACAAAGACTACTATGCAGAATGAACTAAATAAAACCTTTCATATTAAGAACTGAGAATTCATAGATTAATAGAGACAATAATTCCCACCCTCATGGAATTTGCAGTTTAATATGGGGAGGATGCATTAAATAAATGACTTCACAAATAATTAATTACTATTGTTTTGAGAATCGTGATGGACGAGAACAAGATATTCAGCAAGATATAATTAACCTTCAGTTATGAACAGCTTTGGTGAAGGCTGATATATGTATTCAATTCCATCTGAAATACCATTTTTTAAAAAACCATCAGTTTCTAGGAGCTGTGAACATATTACATCTTCTTTAAAAATATATAAATGAAAGGAAAATACCACTTATAGAACCAGTTTACTACTCACTCACCGGATCTACTTTAGTACAGAGGCCCCCGGTTAGGTCGATGATCTGGGATTCATGGGGTCTATTTGGATCCTAGAGAATCAAGGTAAAGATGCCCAGGTGTAAATAAATGTGATAAATCGCTACCTTTGAAACAAAACGGTGTGATGAGGAGGAATCTTTCCCATCAGGGCCTGCCGGGCTGTCTCATATTGTCTCTCTATAGAATCTCTTTCCTAGGCAAGAAATATGATGAGAAAAAAATTATACTGCTGGTAAAAATACGTCAGATGGTAAAAGTACCCATAATCACTGTCTTCTTACAAGAGATTGTCAAATATGTGGAAAGAAAAAGGGAAAGAAGGCCTAAATAAACAACTGGTATTGGTTCAGTGGAAAGAAAAGAAGTTATAAATAAAAAATAGTTTTATGAAGACCACAGTTTAATGTATCGACTTTATTTGATATCTAAATAATAGTGTAGCAATTTCTTATTAATGTTTATACATATTTTTTTAATCTTTCCCATGAGATTATCTCTCAAGGATATATATTATTATTGTCTCTTTAGTCTTCCCAGATCTTGGCACACAGAGTAGTTAGCAGATGGGCTAAATACGACCCTGAAATAGGACAAAGCAAGAGGTCTTTCTCCCATGTTTCACCATCACATCACCATCATTATATACTTAACCACTGGATGGGAATACAAAAACATAAAAGACACAATCTCCGCATTCAAAAGATTTATACTTTGGTGGCAAAAGGGGATTTAAAAAGATGGAGAAAAGGGGCTCTTGGGCGGCTCAGTTGGTTAAGTGTCTGACTCTTGGGGCACCTGGGTGGCTCAGTCGGTTAAGCGTCCGACTTCAGCTCAGGTCACGATCTCACGGTCCGTGAGTTCGAGTCCCGCGTCGGGCTCTGGGCTGATGATGGCCCAGAGCCTGGAGCCTGCTTCCGATTCTGTGTCTCCCTCTCTCTCTGACCCTCCCCCGTTCATGCTCTGCCTCTCTCTGTCTCAAATAAACGTTAAAAAAATATTTAAAAAAAAAAAAAAGTGTCTGACTCTTGATTTCGGCTCGGGTCATGATCTCACGGTTCATGAGTTCAAGCCCTGCATGGGGCTCTGTGCTGACAGTGTGGGTACTGCTTGGGATTCTCTCTCTCCCTCTCTCTCTGCCTCTCCCCCACTCATGCTCTCTTTCTCTCCCTGTCAAAATAAACTTTATTAAAAAAATTAAAAAATTAAAAATGAAATAAAAATAAAAAGATGGAGAAAAAAGATAGCACATGCTGTTTTATAAATAGTGCATGTATCTACATACAGATTATCTAACAGAGTGTGATCTTTTTAGCAACCGTCCATTTACAGGATTTGCTCATTTAAAGCAAATCTGACATAAAATTCTTAATTTACAGGAGAGATAGATTAGCAGGTGCTTATTTGTTTTACATAAAAGACCCATTTGTAAAGGGATTTATAATAGCATTTGTTTAAACAGCAATCTTCGCTTGCAGAAACTTAATATGAAATAAACCTGTTTCGACTTTAATGTCACTCCCAGCCTTCTCTCTACCTTGATATTTCGTTAAAATCTCATAGGAAATGACAACAAACCAGTATCCCAGTGGAAGAATAACGCCCAAGGCATGGTCGTGAGCCCATACCTCCAGGCTAACACCTAGTTTAGCCTTGGGGGCCAGCATCATACCAAGTGGTTGCATGTGTTTGGGGGAATTCTTCAAGAATCGATTTTTAGGGGTTAAGTTGATGTGATTCTAAAAACACCCTTGAAAACTGCTTAAATAACTCCACAAATACACCTAAATTGTTTCATACTACTATAAAATTACTATATATGGACCAACTCTGCTGTACTATTCACTCCCAGGTTATTTTGTTATTATTTTTCCTCAAATTATCTCTATAGCAGCACATATATTTTCTATTGTGGTTTTGCTTTATACCATCTTTATTTTTTTTCTATATTAATTAGTGGTTTAAATTATATCATGACTAGGAAGATGACAGTACCAGTGGAAGCACAGTTTGGATCTTTCAGAATTCCCACACAAAAACTAGTTACAGCAAGCAGACAGCAAACTAAAAAATAGATCAAAATATTTACAAGAAAATTAGGTGGCAAGATATCCCTACAACCCCTAAATAAAGGTGATCATAGCCGCAACACCGCACGGTACCAGTGTCCATGTGAGAGGAAGCCAAAGGAAGCAACAGGGGGACTAAAAGAGCTGAGAACAGGAGAACTTCAAAATGGCCAAAAGTATTCACTGGAAACAAAAGCAGCACCATTGGGCGCCACAGCTGGAATACAGGGGGCCCGTTCTCACTCCAGTAGTGGGTAAGGATAAAGGGTCCGCTGTAAGTCCCGTAGGAGCTGGATCAACTGTGACTTTTTTGTAATGTTTTTATATGTTTGTGTATTTTTGAGAGAGACAGAGCAAGAGTGGGGGAGGGCAGAAGAGACGGAGACACAGACTCTGAAGCAGGCTCTGGACTCTGAGCTGTCAGCACAGAGCCCGAGGGGGTGCTCGAACTCACAGATCGTGAGATCACGACCGGAGCCAAAGTCAGATGCTTAACCAACTGAGCCACCCAGGTGCCCTTCAACTGTGACTTCTTGACACTGACCCATTATGGTTCTTTTCTAAGACAGGACTCCACACTAAAGAAAAGCTGATGAGAGCAGAATAAAAATTAGTTAGGACAGAGGAAACAGAAACAAAGAAAAGAGAACATCTAGACCAAAGTGGTGGAGGGGAACAGAGCCAGGAAACCCCTAAAAGAAGACTGCTGTATATTTTAACACAACTTGAAAGAACCATGCTTCCTTATAAATGTTTGAGAGAACTAATTTCCCATAAAAATGAGAAACTTTTGGGACGCCTGGGTGGCTCAGTTGGTTAAGCGTCTGACTTCGGCTCAGGTCATGATCTCGTGGTTGGTGGATTCGAGCCCCATGTCAGGCTCTGTGCTGACAGCTCAGAGCCTGGAGCCTGCTTTGGATTCTGTGTCTCCCTCTCTCTCTGCCCCTCCCCTGCTCTAGCTCTGTCTCTCTCAAAATAAATAAACATTAAAAAATTTTTTTTTAAACTTTCTAGTAAAATCCCAAAGCTATTATTTTAAAAAAGAGAAAATGGAGACTAACACTTCTACATACAAGGAAAGCATGCTCACGAAACACATAAAGTCTGTAATCTACCATTTCAAAATTAACTAAAAGACATTAAGGAAATGACACAAAACATTAAGGAACAAATAACTTACAAATTTTAAAAATGTTTATTTTGAGGGAGAGGGGCAGAGCAGAGCCTGACGCAGGCCTCGATCTCACGAACCACAAGACCATGACGTGAGCCAAACCACGATTTGGACACCTGACTGAGCCAGCCAAGAGCCCCACAATTTTTAAAACTTCTAAGTGAGGTGACAGAACTCAAGAAAGAACTAGAAATAGGGGGGAAAAAAAGAGTCACCTTAGAAATGAAAACTAAACCAGAAGGAATATAAGAGTGAATAACACGCACACATAATGCCTTCAGAGGAACAGAAAGTGAATGAAGGAAATTTTTTAAACTCAAAAAGAAATGAAGAAAGAGGTAAAAAGATTCAAGAGAAGATGACAAATATTAAAGACAGGCAAAGAAGATCCAACATACACACAGTAAGAGCCCTTGTGAAAGAAACCAAAACAAGGAAACCCGTTAGGTCGTAAAAACTACAATTCAAGTCTAAAGTATGACAGATGCTCATCAGCAGGCAATGCTGTCCTCACAGCCCCTTCTGGATCTAGCAGAGAATAAGCCTCGACAACAAAACTAGTAAAGACACTGGCCTGAGGCCTAATGGTAAGTATCAAGTGTGCGCATACTTGAGAACTAAGACAAAATGAGAATTAAAAGGGAGCGAGCACATGACTGTGCACTGAGAGTGTCGCTGCAGCCCTGCCATAAACAAACTGGGGTGGAGAACATTTGCAAACAAAATGCTTTTAACCGTTTTCCGTTTTTATACTGGGGGCTAGTAGCATTGGCATTGTCATCCTGAGACTCTTCTATACGTGATCTAGAAAAAACAAGGGAGAAGTTTAGTGACATTGGAGTTCTATCATCTCCCACGTCTTTCAGAATCAGGATTCTCAGTGTGGAAGAAAGATATGTCATAGAGGAGAAGATGAGTAAAAATCCTCACGTCTTGAATCTGAATTGGAAATATTAAGTTGAACTCATGAAATATTTTATCTATCCATAGAAAGGGCCTAGAAACAATGACCACCCCAATAGCAATGAGCACTCTGCTCTTAGCGACTTGCATTACCATCTTCTGCTTAAAGGAACCAGAGCTTCTTGGAGAATAGGGGGGTTATGGGTTGGAGTAGGTAATGAACCAAAGAGCGTAGAATATCTGGTCCTAACAGAAAGCAGGACGGCAACCCAAGTCGACATAGGTCATGTTAAAGGACACAGGAGCCAACCTGAAGAAGCTCACACTGGCCAAAGGGAGGATAATTTGAGTTTCGATGAGGTTACAAAATGCAGCAGGTAGATACCGTTCAATATGCACAAATCAAGAACAGAATGATCACAAATAATATTTAAAAATTAATTGGTCACCTTCAGAGACTAATTGATAGGAAACCATTATCTTGAAAAAAGCACTTAGACTGCTGATCCTATCTGACCGGTGTCACTTGGTGACCAGGTGGCAGAAGAGAGTAGCATCTCTTTGTAGTACTATTGCATCTAATAAATCCGGTGGATGCAGAAAGCGCTTTTCTTTTGGAGTCAAAACAGACATTGCTAAGCTGCGTGATCTTGGACAAGCTCCCTGAGATGAGCTTTCTCCCAGTCTCGAAAGGAAGTGGTGCTTAGTGGATGCTGGTGCCCAATATTTTGTCACCACAGATTCCCCTTGTCACTGGCTTTCATACAGTCAGGTACTTTGTAGGACTGGACTGGCCTCGTCTGCCCCACGCGTACATTTGCTAAATGGGCTTTGAGTGAATCAATCATTCAGCAACTTCTTTTCTGGAGAATCGGCTCTCAGTAAGCCGGCCTGCCCCACGAGTGAGGGTGTTCCCTAAGAGAGTCAGAAGACCCGGCTGAAGAAACATACAAGTGAAGGCCAAGTGAAGGTTGAAAATCGAGCTGCTTCTTTCTGGAAGGCAAAGATGTCACCCCAGTTCCAGAGCAGAAAGTGTTCACCAAGCCATCGTAACCTTCACGTATGCGTTCCAGGGAGCCAGCCATTGAAAAAGGGGTTGTGTCAGCGAGGGAAAATGAGGTATAGTGTTATCTGACAAAACGCAAGAACTCTGACTTCTGTAATCAATAGTAATAAAGTGAGTCTTGTATAAACAAAACCTCTCACTGCATAGGGTTTGTTATGTACTTTTTGCAGCAGTAAGAAAAGAGCTGTGCACCTTTTTTTTTTTTTTTTTTGTACTCAAACCTTAAAAGAAAATTGTGTTTAAGAAGTAAGGTTGATCAAAATTTTATTTACAGCTCTCCAGGAATCTTTCAGAGAAGTTCAAATTAATATGCTCTGGGAGTCACTCGGAAAAGTAAGTACCATTTAAGCTGAGAAGAGAGAAGAAATAAAGCAACAAGGATTGTATAAGCAAGGAATAAGGAAATAAACTGAATACTTTATTACCATTTAAACTCCTGTGAAATTATGGTCATATTCATTGAAAGCATTTTATATTGATAAGCTGTTTAGAGTCACAAGCAAGAAAAATGATGTTAGCAGATGTTTTTCAAAGTTGAAGAACAAAGAATACTATTCTTCGACATTTCTTTTCTAACAAAGACAAGCCATTTGGGTCCCAGTGATCCCAGAGATGAGGAACAAAAAACAGCAGTCAATATATTAAGCAGAGGTAATACTGAGACTATCTCCATGCTCCGTTGGCCCATTTTCTACTCAGAGAAAGAAGGCAGTAGTAGAAGGGCTAGAGATACGCTGACGAGAAGAGACTAGAGGGGTCTCTACCAGATGGTACGTTCGGTAAGCACAGGGATGAGTTCTACTTCATTCTAGTGTCTAGAACAGGGTCTGGTAAGCAAATACCTGATATGTACTGAAAAGCAAATCCTGATCCTATATACCTGGTAGGAATTCAACAGATTCAAGACGTGTGAGAAGAACAGAAGATGCATCAGTGAGAAGGAAGGCAGGGGAAGGGAACGCATTAGGGCAGGAAAGGGGAGGGGAAGGGAGCCTTCTGCAAATGGGAACGGACTGGATGGCTAGGACAGCAAAGGCTCTTCCCAGGCTTGCTAAATTCGCAATGACAGACTGAACTCAGCCTCCAACAACTATCACTCAGACTATGGACACTACTTTCACACACGGCCACACTTCCCTCAGCTCATTATTCCCCTTCTCCCAGATCTACATCCAGTGGGACAGGAAAGTAAATCCCAGGTCTTAACTGCTCCCACCCTACTGTGGCCTACTGCTGTGGTCTGGATTCCTGACTCTCTTCAAACCCTTCAGCCCGATTGTGTAGTTGGACCTTGGGTTTCGATTTTGCAGCATCACGCTCGGACTACCCCCTTGTAGACTGCCCTTGATTTTTCAAGCTGCAGGAAATCCCACTCACCCCCAGAGAAGTTAAGTAACTCACTGAGGCTTGTCCAGCTAACGAACAAACAAATGACATTCATTCTACTGCACCAGGTGCCCTCCTAAACCCCACAAGTGCCAGCATCCCTCACATCTTTTTCAACCTTTACCACCTTCTTCCCCCTCCCTAGATAAGCACTCTCCCAACTTTATGGTATCCACCTTTTTTGTTATACTTTTAGCACCTAAACACCCTAAGTATTATGGTTTACTATTGCCAATTTTTTTTCAAAAAATTTTTTTAATGTTTATTTATTTTTGAGAGACAGAAAGAGCACGAGCAGGGGAGGAGCAGGAAAGAGCGGAAGACACAGAATCCAAAGCAGGCTCCAGGCTCTGAGCTGTTAGCACAGAGCCCAATGCAGGGCTCAAACACAAGGACCACGAGAACATGACCTGAGCCGAAGTCGGATGCTTAACCAACTGAGCCACTCAGGCGCCCCTAGTATTGCCAACTTTTAAACTATGTATTAATAGAATCATACAATACGTATTCTTTAGAGTCAATGATTCTTTGGCTCAACAGCATGTTAGCAAGATACATCCATGGAGCCAAGTTGGATCACTTTCATTACTGCACATATTTCACTCTATGAATATTCAAAATTTTATTTGGCCAATCTACTGCTAACGGACACTTGAGCTTCCAGTTTGGAAACTGCTATGCACAAGGGTACCATAAACATTCTTGCACACATCTTCCGGTGCCCGTAGCCGCACATTTCTTTTGGAATACCACTGCTGAGGCGTAGGGTACAAATGCCCACCTATTCGCTAAAGCGTACAAAGTGAACCTTCTGTCAGTTGTCTTACAAGAATTTCCACTGCTCCACATCTCAACAGTCAGCTCATAATTTCAGCACTTCTGGTTTATGCATAATGGTATCTCACTGTGGCTATAATTTGCATTTCCTGATAATGAGGTTGCCTATCTCTTCACCTGATTATTGGCCATCTAGATACTCTCCTTTGTGAAGAGATTCTTCCCTGAGCCATTTTTTCTTAATAGTTTATAAAAGTTCTTTATATATTCTAAATAAAAGCCTTTGGCCAGTTTTGGTTATTGCAAATATCATCTCCCTCTGTGTCGTTTGTCTTTTTTTCTCTTTAATACTGTTTTTTTTTTTAATTAACAAAAGTTTCTAATTTTAATGCTCCTCAACATTTTAAACGTTTAAACTCTTCCTTCGTAATTAGTATTACGTTTAAGGAATCTACACCTGCCTCAAAGTCATAAATATCTTCTTACATTATCTTCTAGCAATATTATTGCTTTGTCTTTCACATTAACATAGATAATCCACCTTAAATTTTGTAATCACACCTTGCAGTTAGAAACCGTGCTCAAGAAAAGGTGGAGTACTTGAATACAGGGATGAGACAGAAAGGCGTCGTGTGCACGGAGAGTTTGGGTGGCTATGAGCACAGAGGAAGACCACGGTCTTCAACATGAGAGGGAAGGAGCTTCAGAGAAACAGGACCCAAAAAGGAAATTTCCACCTATCCATTACTGTCAAATGGCTCCCTTGACAGTTTCTAAAGGCGAATATGAACACATTATATCTACAGTTAAGAGACACCAAAAAAGCCAAAAATTTCTACTTTTTTTTTTTTGAACAATTTACGATACAGGTTTTTGACAGGAAGTTGCAATTACTTTCTTCAATCCACTAAAAAAGGCTTCAGAAATACATGGAAATTTATGTTGGGAAAGTAAAATGAGGAAAAACAACATCTTCTCCAAAAGGTTACAGTGAAAGGTATGGGAGATCATTTACATGAAAGCCCTTTCCAAATTACAAATGTGTGTCGGGGCTATTTATGTTCTCTAACATAACATGGTAACATCTCTATAGGCTTCTGCTGTCATGTTGCTCCTTTTGCATTGTTAACAGCCGTGCAGAAGGTTAATAACCTAAAATCTGATAAATGCTTACAATTTAAAAATAGTATTGAATTCATAAGCTTTAAAAGAAAATAAGGCACTAAAAATAACTTTAAGCACATTCGCCCCATATATATGACAGCGTAGTTTAGTATTTTGCTAGTATTTTGTGTGTATTTCTGAAGAATGTAGCTGTTGGCTGTGGGGGGATGTGATTTGCTTCTTTGTGAAGCCATTGTTACATTGTATCTCTACCAGCTCCCACGGAAAAGATACCAGAACCTCCAGGCTGCAAGGGGTTTGAGCGATGTTACCATCCTGGATGGGTCACTGCCAACCCTCTAACACCATACATGTTCCAGACCAGACCACGGATGCTCTAGATTACAGGGCTGAATGGTTTCTCAGGGAGGTGACTGCAAGTAAGGAACGACCTGACTAAAAGTTCACGAGGCTCCTTTTGACCACAAGTGGTAGGTAACACCTGCACCCCTTCTCCATGTACCACCACCAAGGTGGCCCCTTCTACCCTCGCATTGCCTTTTTATCATATCCTTCCCTCTCCAGTTTCTCCATACTGTTCATTAATTTCATACTGACATGTTGGCCAGGAATTATAGCTAAGAACACATAGTGGGGGGGGGGGGATTCCCCCCCTCTGTTCTTCTTATCCTCTCTTCTCACTCCTAAATACCTGAGTGCCCCTGACCAGACAAAAGCTATCTTTAATGAAGCCTGAAAGTTTTCTAACAGGTAAAATTCAGACTGGTCGTGTTGAAATAAATCATGAATACCCACTAACTGGCAGAGAGGTGTGAGTTTCTCCTCCGTGTGTGTGAGGTTGTTATGGCAGGACAGCAGAACTGGGATGCGAGCCGGTCGGTGACGCTGCCAGGACATGGCCCCATCGTGAAGGAGTAAGTACGGCCAAGGATTTGTGTTCTAGAGTTTACACTATGGATACGCCATGTCCTGGGGACACAAAGGAGAACATACATTTGAAAATCTAAGCCCCAGGGGCGCCTGGGTGGCTCAGTTGGTTGGGCGTCCAACTTTGGTTCAGGTCATGATCTTGCGGATGGTGGGTTCAAGCCCCGCGTCGGGCTCTGTGCTGACAGCTCAGAGCCTGGAGCCTGCTTCAGATTCTGTGTCTCCCTCTCTCTCTGCCCCCTCCCCTGCTTGAGCTCTCTCTCTCTCAAAAATAAACATTAAAGAAAAGAAAAGAAAAAAAAAGAAAATCTAAGCCACGACAAGCATAAAATCATACTATCCAAGGACAGGATAACAAGGGCAGAGAGAAAGGGGTAGACTGAGCTGAAAAGAGCTGGATTTCCCAGGATGGAAGGATCGAGGCTGGTAGGCTCCTCGTGGAGAGAGAGGAGGTAACTCCTCTTCCCCAGTTTTCCAGGATGGGGTAAACCTCAAGATCCTTGAACTTGATCCAAAGAATGGGAGTGATCCCAGCTGCTAATGACTGATATTTGACTTCCCACAGACCCTGGTGAATGGGAACGTTTCCAGATCTAATCTATTTTGGATAAATATGATGTTTCCTGCACTTAAGTCTCATGACACGAATTCCTTTTTTTTTTTTTTTAACTTATTTATTTTTGAGAGACAGAGCACAAGTGGGGGGCAGAGAAAGAAGCAGACACAGAATCTGAAGCAGGCTCCAGGCTCCAAGCTGTCAGCACAGAGCCTGACGCGGGGCTCCAACTCATGAACTGCAAGATCACGACCTGAGCCAAAGTCGGATGCTTAACCGACTGAGCGACCCAGGCGCCCCAACGAATTCCTATTATTTATAAATGTTTGGAGTGCACCCACCCTCTGTGCCTTTTTTTTTTTTAACGTTTATTTATTTTTGAGACAGAGAGAGACAGAGCATGAACGGGGGAGGGGCAGAGAGAGAAGGAGGCACAGAATCCGAAGCAGGCTCCAGGCTCTGAGCCATCAGCCCAGAGGCCGACGCGGGGCTCGAACTCACGGACCGCGAGATCGTGACCTGAGTCGAAGTCGGACGCTTAACTGACTGAGCCACCCAGGCGCCCCCCCTCTGTGCCTTTTAAGAAGCCCTCATCCATACCTGTGCCTTTTGCCCTGCCCCAGGTGACTGGACAGTCAGGTTCTCTTGCCTGCTACAATATGAATTCAAGAGACAGAGAGAAGTGGCCAGGAATTGTGAGCACACAGCCAAGAGGCCATGGAGAGTCAGGGCTGGTGTGCGTGAGAATGAGTTCATGTTATGTGCGAGGGAAGCCCGAGTGAGTGGAGGAGGCTGGCCAGGAGAGAGAAGACAACAGGAGAGAGAAATAGGGGCAGAGATGACAGGAACTTGATGCCTCTGGAAGGCGGAGGAACCCCAGCGCCTCACTTTCTAATCCTAGCGCTGGTCGGTTCCTGTGAGGTCTATACCTCATCCGTGCTCCTGACGCACTGTGAATCCACTCGTTCATGTTTTTTATATGGAACTACCTCTTACTGAAGCTGACTTGAATGGATATCTGTGTCTTGTACCACGACACTGTCATTTTATGACTTAATCCAAGTAGGCTGCAGAGCTACGCCTGTATACACTGCAGCCCGAGACTTTTCGTCTGAAGTAACCAGTCTGATTCTCTTGACCTGCCCGCGGCTCTGACTTTAGAACATGATATAATTATTTGCTTAGAACAGCCTAGCCTTGGGGCACTTGGGTGGCTCAGTCAGCTGAGACTCTGACTCTTGATTTTGGCTCAGGTCATGATCTCACGGTTTGTGAGATCGAGCCCTGTGTCGGGCTCTGTGCTACATACAGCCTGCTTGGGATTCTCTGTCTCTGTCTCTGTCTCTGTCTCTGTCTCTCTCTCAAAAGTAAATAAGCAAACACTAAAAAGAGGAAGAGGAAGAACATTTTAGCCTTAAGGAAAAACAAACTAGGACCTGACAACCAAAAGCCAAGTCCTGTGGAATCGGTGATGACGGCAGTGGCCATGATCTAGGCCTCTTCAGATTCCCAGACTGTCCTATGAAACTTAGGTGGAAAATGAGCACAACCTAATTTCCATGCAGAGCCAACAATGCACTCCATACTCCCGCACACACTGATTTTTCTGAGTTGTCAAAGAACTGAACTGGGGCAGAGTCACATGACGGGCTTGTGTGCTGCCAACTTCTACACCATGGCCTCTGAGCGGGCTCGCTCTGAAGGCTTGGCACGACAACACTCAGAAACTTACCCCAACAAGAAAGCGAATTTTCTCCCGAAATGCGTATTTTACCGCGTTTATTCTGTTGCAGCGCTTTTTCTATTCTTGTAACTAGGAGAGCTGAGTTTTGCCTGGGAAGCTGGGGAAAGGTAGTCACCAAAGCCACACTGGATGCCCTTTGTGGAGCCCACGTCTATTCTCACAAGTGTAGAAAGAGGCCAAAAATTTGTCTTCAGCTGACACCAGAGAAGAACTTTGGCGAAAGTTGGTCTCAAAATGCCAAATCTCCTCCGGGCCCGACCCGTGCAGTGTTCAGTAGGGGCCCAGCCCCCTCCACCCCTCCACCCCTCCACCCCTCCACCCCTCCTTACCACTGGGGTTTTTTTGGCTGAAAGTTTGGCCCACAGTTTCACAAAGTAGTTTCTGTCTGTAGCATCCAGGAAATCACACAAACTGGTGGCAGTGAGCTTGCTAGAAGCCTCTTCAGATTTCAGCTGGGGTGTCTCCACATCTGGGAGAGAAAGAAGCAAAGTTTAAAAATCAAAGGCATGAAGTAAGATAAGGGAACTTTCTGAAGGAAGAGAAATGCCTTATCTCTGGATGGGTCTAAAACACAGCAAAACTGAATATTGAAAGTCTGTGCATTTCAACCTGAAAAGTGAGATAATTACAGAAATGTCTTAGAAAACAAGGTAATAGTTATCACTGAATATAATAAAGTCAGGCCACAGCACCTAGTAGACGTGCCCGGGAGTATACTTAGTACTCATCAATGCAGGCATATAAAGGGCATTGAAGTAAACCTTGGCTCATACAATACCTTCCAGATATGTAACTGAGAAGTCACACTGATAATTACTTTCCATTCAACAAAATTCTTCTAAAAGGCTAGAAGAAAATAAAGCATGCAATGCTGAAAAGAAACTCAAAAAAAAGAATGCAATGGATACTGATGGGGTCACCACTTTACAGAATTTACTCATAAATAATGCTGAAAGTTTCCTTTACAACATTAGAATGTCCAGCGACCTAGAATATAAAGCTAAAATTTTATTACCATTCATCTATAGAGAGCCCTAGTGTAAGTGCCTTTGGATATATACAAACATTAAAACTTTCAGGAATATTGCCTTAAAAATGCTAAAATAGGGGCACCTGGGTGGCCCAGTTGGTGAAGCGTCTCGACTCTTGGTTTTGGCTCAGGTCATGACCCCACAGTTCCTGAGATTGAGCCTCGTGTTGGGCTCTGTGCTGACAGCTCAGAGCCTGCTTGGGATTCTCTCTCTCCCTTCCTCTTTGCCCCTCCCCCACTCATGCTAGTTCGGGCCTGCTCTCTTTCAAAATAGATAAACTTAAAAAAAAAAAAAAAAAGAAAAAGCATTAATTTTTTTTTAAATCCTAAAATAAATGATTTCCACACGTCCACCGTCTGCTCTGAGCAGACGTGGGAAGTTCTCCTCACCCAAAGACAACAAAACACTAGATGATGTGTAACAAGAGACTTGTTTTGTACACATAGCGAAGCTGAGAAGCCAAGAAAGAAAAATTTCCTCGTGCTGGAAGTAAAAGTCCCAAGTCAGAAGAGTGGGAATCAATGCCAAGAAGTCGGAGTGCTTCGGGGACTGAGGGAGGCCAGTCCGTGTTCTTGATGCAGAAGACCTGGGCTCTTTGATAAGGGGGGGAGCTGGAAAGGGGGCATCTGGAAGTTTCGGCCCACAGACCCAGGGACTGTGCTTGGACAGAGTCTCACCTGGACCAGTGTCACCTGGACCGAGGGTGGAAACACCTGGGGGAAATCAGGCCTCTGATCCTGTGTTGCATGCTGGTATGGAATCTGAACTCGAACTCCTACCAAATTGTGTGGCTATCGTGTGCAAATAAAATAAGGAAAAAGCTGTTGCAGATGAGTGCAAGTAATCACGTAGGGGACGCTCAAGGTCCACACCCCAGCACCTGCCTAGAGTGAGAGAGACTCAGGAGGTGCAATGAATGAGCAAGTCTACACCAGAAGGATTTGTCTTCTTTGTTAAATCTTCATGATGGAAAAGCGATTCGATCCATATTTGTCGAGCATGTGCCAGACAGTGCTCTGGAGGCTGGGGATATAACAGTAGACAGAAGGTCCTGACCTGTGGGAATTACATTCTAATATTGGACACAAATAACACATTCAGATAACGTCAGGTGGTAAGAAGTGCAACGAAGCAATGGGAAGCCAGATAAGGGGACAGAGTGAGAGATGGCACGATGGTCACAGAAGTCCTCTCTAGAGGAGCGACATCTGGACAGCGATCTAAAATCACAGGAAAAGCATTCAGGTAGCTGAGGCAAAACCATCTCACATAGAAAGAGGTGCTTTGTATAAGGACCCAAAAGCGTGTTTAACATAATTGAATAACAGTAAAAAAAAATCGACATGGCTGAAGCAAGAGGGAGAAAGTGGGGTGGAGAGGTTGGATCCTGTGTTCATTTAAAAGAAAGAGAGCCAGAGCCAGAGAGAGAGAAAGAGAGAGCGAGTGAGTGAGCTTGTTCCCTGATGGGACCCTAAGAACAGAGAGCATTGTGGAAAAGACCAGATGAATTTGAGAAAAGTTAAGACAAAAATGAAATAGAAGCTATATTCATTGAGATAATTTCCACAAAATTACCATATGTATGTATGTATGTATGTGTGTGTGTATGTGTGTGCGAGAGTGTGTACACACACATACACACAACATACACACAGGCACTTGCTCAAAATACAGTATTAGTGTCAGGGTTCCTTTTTCTACCTTTCTGAGACGGAAGCAATCTGTATTATGGTGTGCGAACAAGTTAAGTTCAATCTGATGATACAATGTAGCTACAATTCCAACAATATAATGGCTTTATGGTTTCTCAATAATCAAACATTTGGGGTAACGATAATGTGTTTACATTACTATTAAACTACATTGTAATGCCACCACTTTAATGACTTGGAACTCCCATAATGAAGAGTTCCATACAGTTCTTAAAGGAGTTTCTAATGTCTTAAGAGATCCTGCTTCTCAATTTAATATCTGTGTATATTACCAACGTCCTAACACCTTGCAACAACTCTTCTTAACATAATCTTCCTCAAAGTATCTAAATTAAAGACAACCTTGAGGCAACATTAAATCTATATATACAGTCCATAAAAACAACCAAGTTCTTCAGTATAAAGGTTAATTTTAACACCTACAATGAAGCACAACTGAATTCAATGATGCATGACAGATTTTAAAGTTATTTTATGGATTAGTATCATTATTAAATGCAGGAAAATATAAATGAATTACCCGGAACAACCAGAAGTACATCTCAAATTAATTCTAAGTGGCTTAGACCTTGTATTTAGACTTCTATCCCTTTGCAGTCAAGTGAATTAAAATAATTTGCATAAATTTTAAAAGAAGCATAGAATCCAACCTGAATAACAAATGCGATGCGAGCCATGTACCTCAGAATAAAGCATTTTGAGTATATATTTAGTATCATATCATCACATAGACTAAACAAGGGCTTTTACTGCATAAAAGAGAAAATTAAAAATGTTGATGATCTGACATTACTGGCACAGAGCCATGTCAAGAGTAATAAAATTAGAATGTGGGGATCAGACAGTGAATATTTTGAGAAACAAAAATCCCTATTTTAATGGCCAATTTTTCTACATTCATAAGATTACTTATAGAGCAAAACAACTAAATCCTTTTCCTGTTCAAAAATATGAGACTAAACACTTTAAATTATAAAGGTTTTAACATTTTTTTAAAATTTTTTTTAACGTTTTATTTTATTTTTGAGACAGAGACAGAGCATGAACGGGGGAGGGGCAGAGAGAGAGGGAGACACAGAATCCGAAGCAGGCTCCAGGCTCTGAGCCATCAGCCCAGAGCCCGACGCGGGGCTCGAACTCACAGACTGCGAGATCGTGACCTGAGCTGAAGTCGGCCGCTTAACCGACTGAGCCACCCAGGCGCCCCAAGGTTTTAACATTTAAACGAGACCTTGGGGAAAAAATGAATCAACACTAGAATTTGTCTCCTTTTGGAAACAATTAGAAATGCATGTCTTGGAGGGGCGCCTGGGTGGCTCAGTTGGCTGAGCATCTGACTTCGGCTCAGGTCATGATCTCGTGGTTTGTGGGTTCGAGCCCCGTGTTGGGCTCTGTGCTGACAGCTCAGAGCCTGGAGCCTGCTTCAGATTCTTTGTCTCCCTCTCTCTCTGCTCCTCCCCTGCTCATACTCTGTCTCTCCCTCTCTCTCAAAAATAAATAAACATAAAAAAAATTAAAAAAAAAAAAGAAATGTATGTCTTGGAAATAGGCTTTTTCTTTCTAAAAAAATTGTTTTTAATGTTTATTTATTTTTGAGACAGAGACAGAGCATGAACAGGGGAGGGGCAGAGAGAGAGGGAGACACAGAATCTGAAACAGGCTCCAGGCTCTGAGCTGACAGCACAGAGCCTGACGCGGGGCTCGAACTCACGAACCGTGAGATCATGACCTGAGCCGAAGTCGGATGCTTAACCGACTGAGCCACCCAGGTGCCCTGATAGGCTTTAGTTTTCAAACAAAAGTTCTCAGCCAGATTTCAGTATCATTCATCTTTTCCCCCCACTCAAATGGGTTTTAAAAAAATGTTTATTTAGTAACAGTGAGGGTTTTTTTTAACAAGAATAATATACTCCTACCATGATTAAATACATACACATACATAAATACTTGTAAAATCACTGTAACAGAGTCTCAATACTTAAATATGTAACCATAAAAAAGGCCAAAACCAAATTAAAGCAAAATAACCTGTGATACAGTATTTATTTATTTTTAATGAGACAGTTACATAATTTGTAGTGGAAAATTAAAGAAAATCTCAGTTCATTAGGAAGTATTATCACAAAAGTAAATGTTCTGAAAAAAGCTATTTTTCTAGGACAGAATTAAATCTTGAAAGTCTTGTCTATCTGTGCTTCCAAGAAAGGAATAAAAGCAACCAAAAGAAAGTCATTTCACACGGTACCCATAATAATTTTCCATAGCAAAATAAGGTTTTATAGTAGGAAGCTACCACCCCAGTCTAAGGAAGTAGAGTAATAATGTTCATGTAAAATGAATACACTTATTAAGATATTCTAACAGTCAAGTGCTCTTTTCTTCAGTTTCCAATCAAAGGAATAATCAGTGACTTAAACAGGGAACGGCTTCTGTATCAGGACAAAGCAAAGTAGGTGAATGTGTATTCTCACCCAGAGAGAACGAGGAAAAAAATAAAACGTTTCCTTACATTGAACTTCACACTTTCAAACCTCCTCAGTACAGCTGAACTAATGGACTCAGTACTTGCATCCTGTATTTAGAATGTCCTGATTAGAACATAAAACTGGGGTGCCTGGCTGGCTCAGTGGGAAGAGCATGGAACTCTTGATCTCAAGGTTTTGAGCTCCACGTTGGGTGTAGAGCTTACTTAAAGGTAAGTAAATAAAGTTAAAATAAAACATAGGACAATAGTACCCTGAATTTCAGGGTTGTTTTTTTTTAGTTTTTTTAATGTTTACTTATTTTTGACAGAGAGCGAGAGACAGACAGAGCATAAGTGGGGGAGGGGGAGGGAGAGGGAGACACAGAATCCGAAACAGGCTCCAGGCTCCGAGCTGTCAGCACAGAGCCTGACGCGGGGCTTGAACCCACGGACAGCAAGATCATGACCTGAGCTGAAGTCGGGTGCTCAACCGACTGAGCCACCCAGGTGCCCCAGGGGTTTTTTTTGTTTTTGTTTTTATTGGATGAGTTTATTGTGGTAAGTTTCAAGAGTGGAAACATGATACATAAGATCTGCATGTGTATAGCGTTTGGGCAAGAGGAAGGAGAATCAGGAAATAGGAAAGAAACCTTCAGGGAGCTTGAATACACACGAAAGACTTCTTCTCCTTTAAGTACGATGTTTGATGAGGAGGCTGATGATGGGACTTCCACCCAACTCCACGCTCCAGCTCCTGTTAAGTGTGAGGTACTTCCTGAAGGCTCATCCTTGAAGAACAACTCTTTCAAAGATGTTACTTCATTGGTCAATTCCTCTAGGAAAGACTTTTTTTTGGGGGGGAGGGGTTTCTTCACTTTACTTTTCTTTGTCCATGGAAACTGAAGGTCTTTGGATGCAGTAGCTTGTAGAAGTCAGTCTTTGTCTCAACCCACTACAAAAGGCAAACAAAACGCCTACAGTCTGGTAGTCCATTTCTGAGTCAAATAACGTGACAGCATTTACTGTCTAACCAGACTGAAACAATATAAATGGCTTTGATTTTACCAATAAGGAAATAACAATAGTAAAGATAATAGATAACATTTATTAGCAGTGGGTGTTGTATGGAAGCTAATTTGACAATAAAGTTTTTTTTTTTAAAGTTCATATCTGATACGAAAAAAAACCATTTATTGAGCATGTACGATGGGCCAGGAGCTATGAAAAGTGTTTCATGTGTGTATCACAAGTAAATTTCATAATAAGCTCAGAACTGGTGTTTCCCTAAACTCACTTCTCCAAGCTGCGTGTTAACGCCCATGAATCTCTTGATCTCAGTTACATTTTGCTTCTTCTCAATATTATTCTAATTCTGTTTAAGCTCCTTAATTCGATCAAGGTTGTTTAAAGTTTTTTTTTTTTTAAAGGATTTTCAGAGAAGACCATCCTTTTTGCCAAATATTTCTGCCTACTTTGACCAGTGTTGTTAAATCCAATTCATGATAAAATGCTATTTAAAATGTTCTTCCTGCTTCCATGTTAACACTGACACTCATACTAAGGCTGTGCTCTTACTATGTGCCAGACGTTGGTTTTCAATATATGAACTCATTCAATCCCCACAATAATCTTGAGGTAGGTAGTGTTACTGTCCCTACGTGAGAACTTTGTAACTTGCCCAAGGTCACAACGCTAGATTGTATTAGTGCTGGAATTTCCAACGATTGACTGCTAGTGTCAATTTATGAATTCCTAAGGTTACAAACTTAAAAAAAAAAAAGGCCTCCAGCTTTTGCTTATCTTTCCTGCACTCTCAAAACCAGATTTGGTGGTCTGACATCATTGATCTATCATCAACACAAAGAAATGGTTAGGCTTTTCTCCTCTTTTCTGAATGTCTGGTCAATAAAGAAAAGTGATTTCCAGAATTATGTCTTTCACATTGAACTAAGCTATTAATTAAATTCATTTATGAACACATTGTGCTAGGTAGTATATAAATAGTGCAATTATCTAAAGTGGAATTTGGGGCATCTTTTATGTTAACAAGGTGATTTCAGGGAGCAAAAAGTCATGGAGCAAAAGGAAAGGGAGTCAACTAAGTACTTAGTGCAGAAAACACTATTGATCGAGATTTTTTTGGAGGTTTTTTTTTTTTTTTTTTTTTAAACTTTACCTAAGAATTTATTTTTTTGCACGTGAAGTTTGGATACATTTTCTCTGGGGCCTACTACTGACAAAGACCAAAACTGCCAATACACTGGATACTTGCTATTGTCCCAGAGAGAATTCCGCAGAAATCACGTCAACCCATCCCACTTCACGGGGAAGCATCTGGTCAACAGCCTCCAGGAACAGCAGCGGAGCAGAGCTCCAGAGACCTCAGGGTTTTCAAAGTGCAGGTTGCAGCCTGAATATAGAATCTATTTAGTAGGTTACATATGACCAGCAGTTTGAAAAGTGAAGACTGAGGAGAACAGAAAATATCAGGGTGTATCACTGTAGTGAGGATGTTTTATACTTCTGTCTCCTACGTGCGTCTGCGTGTAGGTCATGATGTTGTAAAATCTATTCCCGGTTATGGATTTTGGATCTGAAAGTTTGAAAGCCACTGTTCTAATGAGTACTAACTGTGTGTGATTTCCTAGTAGTAAGCCCCGTATTCAATAAGAGAGACTGCTGGGTTCTTCAGAGCCAGCCAGAAGAGCCAGTTGTAGTAAATGGATCATATCAAAAAGGGAACCTTAGATTTTATCCAGTGCAACTAATCAACCAACATACGGAGGCTTCCTGTACAATTCCCAGCACAGAGCCTGTAAGTTCTAGAGAAAGCCTGTTTGTTCCTTTGCGCATGACTTCTAACTTCTAGAAAGTTCCTCATTACGCCAGATTGAAGTAGAACATAAGGTTGCTCTTTCACACGACAGATTTTCACATGTGTGAATTTAATTCTATATAACCTTTTCCAAATAAACACAGGTTCATAGACAATTTAGAAAATAGTAAACAGCATAAAGGAGAAAATAAAGATGACCACTAATCCAACAACAACAACAACAACAACAACAATCCAAGAGCTAACAACTGGAACCATACTGGCTATACCTCCTTAACCTGCTTTCTCCGTAATCTTGGAACAAATATTGAACTCTTCTCTATATTCTTCTACAACATGATTATGATGGCAAAGAGCATCCTCGCATAAGGCTATTCCAGAACTTTTCCCCATAACTTATTTTTACAAATCTCAAATGACTAGACTATTTCCAGATTTTAGTATAAAGACTATTTCCAGATCTCATTATAAAGACATTAACAATGCTTCTACATCAATTTCTTCCCCATGGTAAGTCTTAGATTAGAATTACGAAGTTAAAGACAGTCAAAATTTAAAGGCTCTGAGGGGCGCCGGGGTGGCTCAATTGGTTGTGTCCCGACTTTGGCTCAGGTCATGATCTCATAGTTTGCAAGTTTGGGCCCCGCATCAGGCTCTGTGCTGACAGCTCAGAGCCTGCAGCCTGCTTCAGATTCTGTGTCTCCCTCTCTCTACCCATCCCCCATTCACACGCTGTCTGTCTCTCTCTCTCTCAAAAATAAACATTAAAAAAAATTAAAGGCTCTGACAGATATTGTAAAACGGCCCCCCTAAAAGCTGCACCCATTTACTTTCTCCGTGATGATATGGAAAGTGTGTTTACCCTGTACTTCAACAAGAACAGGCATTAATTTGCTTTCCATCTTTGCCAGTTTGGTATTCCCCCAAAATTTTGTTTTAACTTCTAGAAGGAGTGGAAGTTATATACTTTTTGACATATATTTTGGCCATTTTTCTTTCCTCTTTTCGGAACTACCCAATCATACCCTTTGCCCAATTCTCTTTTGAGGCTTGAAAATAACTTAAGATTTAGTTCCTTACATATTCGCAGACGGTTCTTATGCCCAATAGAACTATTATCTCTGTTGATCTGAATACTAGGTGCCAGACTTCCCTGAAAAAGCTAAAGATTGTATTAGCTAATAGTGACTAATGCTTGCGAGGCTTTTGTTTTCCCATAGAGATCATTTTGCCGAGGAATATAGCAAATAGATGTGATACGAGCTCTGTAAATGTAGACGGAACATGACAGTTCTTAGACAACTAAAAACCAGAGTTTTCCAATACACTGAGAAAGTCAATACACGCAGTAAAAAACGCTCACCATGGAGGAGTTGATGATCTTTTTGACTCCCTTCCTCGGACTACAAACGCAATGCTGCCCAGCTGCACTGAACTGGGGACACTTTTATATACTAACAAAACACAGAACTTAAACCATCATGAACCCCGCGAAGGGAGCTAGGGCTTCCTGTAAGTCAAACAAAGGGAAACTTGGCTTCTCATTTCCCTTTAGAACACTAATAAAAATGCAATCCCAGGGGTGCCTGGGTGGCTCAGTCGGTTGAACGTCCGACTTCAGCTCAGATTATGATCTCACGATTCGTGAGTTGGAGCCCTGTGTCGGGCTCTGTGCTGACAGCTCGGAGCCTGGAGCCTGCTTCCGATTCTGTGTCTCCCTCTCTCTCTGCTCCTCCCCTGCTCACACTCTGTCTCTCTCTCAAAAATAAATAAAGATTAAAAAAAAATAAGAAAAAAAAATGCAACCCCAAATGTTTAAGGAGCCTCAGAACCAGTTGCCCAGGGAGGAAACCTAGTATTTTTCTCAAGTTCTCACCTAAGTGAGGTATCGGTGGGTGTCTCTGAAATGCCCCACTCACAGCTCGTTAAAAAAGGGGTAATTATCCTTTTTTCTACCTCCCTTTTACCATCTGTCCTCCTCCTGGGTCCAATCCAAATACTTCCTCAATCTGTCCATTCCTGCCACAGTGCCTTATTTCAGGCCCTTACCACCCTGTTAGGACTATTGCGATAGCTTCCCAGCCGTGCTTCCTACCCTCTGTATTGACTACCTTAAATTTATCCTCTATACCAAGTCTAGACACATGCCTCTAAGATAAAAATTTAACTATTCAATGGTTCCCCCTCGTTAGAAGATCAAGTTTCCAAGCTCGTTAGCATAGAGCAAAATGCCCTTTGGATCTACCAATACCTACCGCTCTCCTGACATCCAGGTCCTTATAAGAAACGTTGTGCCTGCTCTTACCACCATGCTTAAGCACACGCTGTTCCCTCTTCTAAGAAACCATCACTCTGTCCCATCAGTCTAATTTTGCAACCTTGATGACTTAGCTGAAAGAGGACCTCCTCTTGGAAGTGTTTTCTGATCCAATTCTCACGTCCCAGGCTGAATCCAGTGTCCTTTCTTGATAACCTTATGACATTCTGGAAAAGTTAATAAATGGATTTGCCTGTCTATTGGACCCTAAACCTAGCCCAGCATGCTGCGAAGCCTCCTAGTGTCCTGATCACATGGTGTTGTAATCGACCCTCTTAGGTCTCCTTTGACAAAAGAGCTCCTTGAAGTGTCCTTATCATCCCACTATGTCTAGCAACTATCATAGTGTCTGGCACATAGTAGATGCTCAATCAACGTTTTGGATAACTGAACTAAATAAAAGTTATGACATGTTAAAAAAAATTCCTTATTACTGTCATCTTTGACAAACCAGATAAATCAAACGGTAATTATTGGTATAACAGAGGCTTTTCCAAGAGGATTTCTGCATCCTGGATTTTAAAAATATCAATGTCCTCTCCTGGACTTGAAATAATATTTGGCGTGCATACAACAGTGTGGACACATACCTTGTGTATATGGTAAGAACCATTTCTACAGGCATTTAGTCCTCAAATTTTTGTATTTTCTAAATACAGGATGCCAAACACAGTTTAGGATGCTGCTACACACATAGTAAGCACTCATTAAATATCTTTGCAACTTTTTAGGAGCTAAACCTTGGGTTGGCTGCTTTGGTCGCAATTACCGTCTTCTGGGAATGTAGTCTCCGTATACCTGACAGGGGGCGGGAGTGCCTGATGGTTACATGTATGTGACCCTGTCTCTGGCCAGAGTAGATTAATTTAAGAACATTTCATTTAATTCAAGCCAGGCCCATCTGTCTTTCGCCGAATTTTTTTTTAAATTTCAGGATTAAGGAACATGTAAATCAATCCTTTTCTAGTAGTGGGAGCTGCCAGATGTAAAACCAGATGTAAAATTTGAAAGGTATTGGCAGCTATGTTCCCAGCCATGAAACAGAAATGAGAAATGACGAGAGTCCAGTCGGCGACAGAAAATACCGGAGATGACAGGAGTCCGGGTTTTTCGAGAACTTGTCCCCACTCGGAGGCTCTGGTGCACCTCCGTTCTCCCCACGGTCTGCTGGTAGGAGATTTTCCACTCCCTTCCAGTAGCTTCCTGTAAGCTGGCTCAGGCTGGATTCCTGTCCCTTGCTGATGGTATGAGTCCTTAAAGAAAAAGGGATTCCCCTGAATCTTCTCCCCAGGAACCCTTTAAACTGATTCAACCGGGTGGTTTGGCATAATGAAGGCAGGGGCTAATTTACATGAGGTTCCTGTTCAGGGAGAGAAGGAAGGTATTCATTTTGAAATACATTTCAAGCAAAAGTAAGTTTCAGGTAACACAAGCCAAGCAAATCTGAAGCTCTCATCAATCACGGTGTCATATGCGTAAAGAACTTGCCCCGCTGCCCTTTCGAAGACGCTCACAAGTTAACTGTGGGTTTGGAATCTTTGCGGAAGTGACAAAGACCCAGAAACTGCGAAGGTTCCCTTTCTCAGAGCTCCCGGACCCCTCGAATATGCAAGCGGCATGCGAGAATGTTCTCGTCTAGAAGTGAAGTTTCCTAATGAGTAACACAAAACGTAACGGCCACACGACATTGCTTCAGCCAGAGTCGGCACGCATATTGGAGTTCATACGAGTGTAGACACAAGGGCTCCCCGCTGACCCTAACCTTCAGGACCAGCTCTCCAGCTGGCACAGGGACACGACTGGCCGGTGGATCCCACTCTAGGGGCTGCCCTTCCGGACTACAACGGCAAGCCACAGGAAAGGCACAGAAACGCACAGACTAAGAACCCAGTGGCTGGGACGGTGCTGGAGCCCACCCCCACGCTTACTGGGGGCTGCAGAGGGAAGCTGGGGTACAGACTCACAGAGCCCTGGCCACAGGTTTCCTTCCTGGGGCCACACTGGCGACATTAAAGACGGAGTGGCTCCGGCGATGGCTTAAACCTTGCTGCTCTGACTGCCCCGAGCTCGCAGCCTCCCCTTCCGGCTGCCCGGCTCCTCGGCAGACACCTGATTCTGGGCTGCGGCAGAGCTTCCGTCCTTGGGTGCTCCCCCGTGTTTCTCGGTGTGTTTCTCCTTGGCTTGCCGCCTGGAGGCACCATCCCTTTGGACAGAACTCTCTCTGGTCTGACTGGGCCTTCGATGGGCTTGGGTCTCTCTGACAGGCTGCTGGGTGGGGGCCTGCTCTGGGGAGTCCAAAGACGATTCTCTCTTCTGAAATCTTCCCCTCGTATGAACCTCTTCTCTTCTCCCTGGATGCTCCCTGGGAGCAGAATCATCTGGTCTTGACTCTACAGAGGACATTGCACTCCGGAGAGGACCCCTGTGCAGTTGCCTGCCACTGAGGGTGGCTTTATTTCCTTGAGATGATCCTTCAGAATTCTTTTTCAACGATGGCCCTTTTTTGGACCCAGCTGCCTTCTGAACCGGGTCATCTGGGGGGAGGCTGGCACGGGCCTCTTCCCTGGAATAATGCACCTTTCCCTGTTTCTCTTCTTGGAACTGGGGATCCGCAGGCAATGGTTCAGCGTGGGGTGGCTCAGGAATTTCTGGCGCGTTGACTTTTCTTCTCTGGGTCCCCTGAGGACTCTGAGGAGGGCTAGGGTTCGGGTGATGGGGTACCTTTGGGGGAGTCGGCTTACTCTGGGATTCTGGCTGCAAGGCTATCTGATGGCTTCTAGGAGGTACCTTTTTCGGATGCCCTGGTCCTTTAATTGTCTCTCTTTGGATAGGGAGTTTTTTTTCCCTAGCTCCTGTCTGCTGCACCGGCTCTTGGTTTGGGGGTAAGGCCTGCACATCTGAAATCTTCTTGCTGGAGGAGCGGCCTGCTTTGGGGACCTGCCTTTCCTTTGCAGGCCTCAAATCACGGTGAGCCCCCGTGTTGTGCGGCAGCTGCTGTTCGGAGAAGGGGGTGGGAATGTGCGGGAGCCTAACCACCCGAGTCCCCTCTTCCTCGGGGGGATCAGGGGCGGGCTGCGGTGCATGCTCCTGGACAGGGGGACTGATAAGAGGGAGTTTCACCTCCCTGACCTTTTCTTCCTGGACTTGCTGAGGACTGTGGTCCTGATGGGGACTCAGACTTTGTGGTGGTTTGGAATGAGGAGGGCTGATGGGAGGAAGTTTACTGGGGTCTCCTTCCTGAGCTAGTGGAGGCCTCGACGAGGGAGTCACGGTTTGGTCTGAGGCTGTTCCGAAAGCTTCCTCCCTGCTGGGTGAGAGGAGTCTGGGTGTGGGCCTCCGACTCTGGAGCGGGGCGAGGACCCGAGGCTGGGGCAGCCTGGTGGGAGCCAGCCGGCTTCTGGGGAGCAAAGTCATTGGGTTGTCCCTGCCCGGGGTCTGTTCCATATCTGTTGAGTCCTGAGGATGTGGCACTTCTGGGTAAGGAGTGCTGACCCGAACAAATTCTGCCTTTGGGGATCCCTCCACTGGAGGTTGCCGAGAATCTTCCAGAGGTGGTCCCGGTATTTTGGCCCCGTTAGGGTGGGAAGGGTCTCTCGGAGGCTCATGATGGGCACCGTCGGGTGGCACATTGGCTGACTCAGTTTCCTCACCCTGGGTTCTCTGGGGGCTGAGGGATGTTGGGTCAGACTCCTGTAGAGCCTCAGATGGCGGAGGGAGAGCGAGGGTCCCCTCGGCCTCCCCTGACTCCTCATCCTGGTCTGGCGGAGCTCTGTGCGCTGCAGGCGGCTCAGGGTGCCGCCCCTGGTCAGGGCGCCCTTGGGAAGGAGTGATGGAAGCCTGCCCTATGTTACCTGCTTTCACCTCAGATGTCCGAGACTCATTTTCAGGGAGATTTGTAGTTACGATTTGTGAAGAAGGATCCGGTTGTTGAACAGCCCCTCCCCTCTGGTCTGGGGATAAGTCTCGGGCCTGCGGGGGAGGCTCGGCACTGCGGCTGCTGGGAGAGAGCGCTTGGTGGGCGGCTCCCTCCTGAGTCGGCGGCGCTTGGTCCTGGGAGGGAGCCGCGCTCTGATTTTCGGGGGCCTGTGCACGAATCTGCATTCCAGGGTGATGCTCGGTTAACTGGCCATCCGCCTGCAGTTTTGCCAAGCGCCTTGGGGATGGGACCAGGTGGGCGGGCACCCCAGAGGGGGTCTTCTTGCTAGAGGGAGCTCCTGCTTTAATATAAAAAGAAGTTAGCTAAAGGCATCTGAACACATACTAAGTAACCATGCAGCTTTAGAAAGAACAAAGAATATCTTTTCCTTCTCGGATGCGCATAGGCCCTTGGAAAGAATAAAATGACACATCCAGGAGCACTGTCACCGTGCCTTCCCCTTGGGGATACTAGGTGCCTAGACTCCTCTTACTTAGAACTTGGAAGCACCGTAGTCAACCGAAATCATGAGCTTCAATAAATAAACATAAAGAGGCTCATTCACAGAACCAAACCTTACATCCAGGGCTGAGAGTGGCAAGAACAATCTTTAAGTGAATGGGATTTAAAATTTTCACCACCTTACGTGCCACTGCTGCTTGTGGGGGTAGAAACTAGAGGATGGACATCTGAGCCGGGTGAAGTCCCGCTAGTGTCCTTGTTTAATGGCAGTCCCCTTCAGGAAACTGAGCTCCAGGAAGAATGATGTCAGTTTACCAATACCCAGGAGGCACGGGAAGCTGGACGGGCACTTACTTATGACGGAAGCCCTGCCATATTCCGGTGGCCCCTGTAACATCCTAGCCCAGTCCCAAGGACATGGCTCCGAAAGGCCACTGGTCAGAGGTGGCACACCAGTGTGGAACAGCTTTGAAGAAACTAGTCCCCGCTCACTCTGGGGGGAGACCTGATACTCAGAGGCTGCAAACCAAGTCAGACCTCCAAGGCCACCCAGGGTGGTCCATCCCCAGAAGTGAACCAGGCTCCTGGCCACTTTCCCCTCTCCTCCAAGAAGCAGGATGACAGCTTGGAATACTCTGGGCCCTCACTGAACCTCCTAGTCTGGGCATGTACCCTGTGCCTCCAATCGAACCACATTGTGGTTCGCCCTGGAGAGGGGCTGGGGAAGAGTGGGGACAAGGAAAAGCTTGCTTCTTGGTGGGGTTTCCGTGGGGCTGTCCTGCTCATCATTCCCGTCTCCCTAGTTTATGACAGTTATAAGTTAAACACAAATTTAGTCAAGAAACAAGGTCAAAAAAATAGAAGAACAGTGAAAATATCTAGAGTCGGCAAAGTCACAGAGATGGAAACAGATTAGAGGTTACCAGGGGCTGGAGACAAGTCATTGCTTAATGGGAATAGACTTTCTGTTCGGGAGGAATGAAAACTTTTGGAAACAGGTAGCAGTGATGGTGGTTATGAAACACTGTGAATGTAGTCGAGGCCATTAAGTCATATACTTAAAATGGCTAAAATGGCTAATTTTATGTGTTTTTGGTTTTTTTTTACCACAAAAAAGTAATTTAAAAAAACAGAAAGATGTAAGAACAGCAAAATCCAATGCTAAAGGCTCTTTCCATTTGTAAGCCCTCCCGGTTTCCCAGGATCAGACATACAAGGATTTTTCCCCCCATTTTTACAATTTAACAACTCACATCATTTGGCAAATGATACCCTGCTCTTTATTAGAGATAAAGGCACCACTTACAGACTAGTAAATTGCTCAATTTCCCCGTTTGACTCATCATCACCATCGTCATTTTCCTCCATCATTAGTCGGAATTCTGAATAATGATTTGCAAATATAATTTTATTTTATGATCTCTATAGCAAGAACTCAGGGTGGCTTTTTAAAAGCTTTATTGGAAGCACCAAATAAATATTCCAGAAATAGGTTGTATAAAGATAAACGGAGGGGAAAGACATCCCTGATACTGAAATGTGAATAGAGTGAGTTTTTTCTTTTTTATAAAAACTGTATTGTTTGCTCAGGATTTTTTTAGTCTTCATGCTTTAGAAATGAGTATTATCTGAATTACTATAGGGGAAAAAATAAGATAATCTGTACCATGGTTGATAAACATTTTTAATTAATGGTATATCTCAATATCTTGAGGTTTTATAATCACTCTGTAGCTCAAGTTACTATTTTGTACGTGCATCTAATGGAGAAGCAATGTATTATTCCAAATAACTAAAAATATTTTTCAACTGGTATGATACAGGATTCCTGCTTCCTTGAAAAAAATGCCATTGGCCACCAAATTTCTATTTGTACTGAAGTCTAACATAAAGACAGTCTAAGCTAACTGGGAAAAACCTCAGCAAATTCTAAAATATTCCGTAATATTTTACGTAGCTGGCTTTGTTTTTTAGAAATGGGAATTCAGGGCACCTGGGTGGCTCAGTCAGCTGAGCGTCCGGCTACTAATTTTGGCTCAGGTCACACTCTCATATTCATGAGAACCAACCCCCTGTCGGGCTTTGCACTGACAGCATCTCCGCCCCCTCTCTGCTCGCTCGCTCACTCTCTCTCTCAAAATAAATAAATCTAAAAAAAAGAAATGGGAGTTCTAAGTGATTTCTCTAATCAAATTAATGATCACTGGCAAAATTTAGAATACAAAACTAAGGCTTCCCATTTCTGGTGCAATTTTCTAATCGCTTGGACTGTCTTTCAAAGAATTCTTTTTATTTTCTTACCTTTGACAGCTCAATTATATATTGAAAAATATTCCACTCTACTAAAATGATCTTTTCTTGTAGGGGTCCCATTTACATCCACGTAACTAATGTATGTCTTTACATAAACCTACCTAAACTACAGAACTTAAAATCAGAGTGACCCAGCTCAGAGCGGAAGCAAGATAGAGGGGTGATCCAGGCCTGTGGCGGTGACCCTGCTGGGGCTCTGGTCCTTCTCAGGGAGTCCTGACGTCATTTCCAGGAGGTTATGGTTGGGCCCCGCTCTCCTGTGGGGAACCTGTGAACATCTGGCCCGTCTCCACAGCATGTACTTCAGAGCCCAGAAACTCAAAGAGGCCACTGGCTCTCCTCTTGAACCACTAGAGATCCTTTAACAGGTTACTCCTCATTAGAATCTTTAAATACTCACTTGAATAATGTCCAGACTTCACAAAGTCACTTTATGTGCAAGTTTATCCTTTTTTTTTTTTTTTTGAAAAGTTTATTTTTGAGAGAGTGCGCTAGCAGGGGAGGAGCCAAGAAAGAGAGAGGGACAGGGAGTATGAAGCAGGCTCTGCACTGACATCAGAGAGCCCGATGTGGGGCTCGAACTCATGAACCATGAGAGCATGACCTGAGCCGAAGTCAGGTGCTTAACTGACTGAGCCACCAGGCGCTCTGTGTGCAAATCTATCCTTAAACCATAAAGTGAAAAAAGTAACTTCCTCCACAGATTAACTGTTTAAATAAAATGAGGTGTCTGGCTTCTTGACACATTATTTTCCAAAACACTAAACCTGCCAGGAAAATGGGGGTCTACTGAGGCCAGTAATTGATACATTAATTATAGACCCTCACATCTGCTCTTCATTTAAAAAAAATTTTTTTTAATCTTTATTTTTGAGAGAGAGAGAGAGAGCGAGCGAGAGCGAGCAGGGGAGGAACAGAGAGAGAGGAAGACCCAGAATCAGAAGCAGGCTCCAGGCTCTGAGCTGTCAGCACAGAGCCCAACGCGGGGCTCGAACCCACAAACTGAGAGATCATGACCTGAGCCAAAGTCAGACGCTCAACCGACTGAGCCACCCAGGCGCCCCTCTCCCATCTACTCTTTAAAGCTGAGACTCTATTAGTTGATAACCAAGAGACCCAGTTTCCGTTATTAACTGTATCGGAGAGGGATAACGTTTTAACAAGCTCTGTAATTCATACTTCCCATGAAATCGGACAGGCCTAACCTAATTGGTGCAAATAAATGAAGTTTCATTATACCCTCTACAATGGGAGTCTGTTTTCCCATGCACACATGATCTGGTCCACTGATCCGCAAACGGCACCTGTCCCCGAGAACCGGCGTCCTGGTGGGTGCAGAAATGGGAGCGCTGGAGCCCCACTGGCTGTAGAGGCAGAGTCCCGATCGAGCGCCACAGCTCAGAGGCGCCCTCCATGCGACTGACTGGCAAACACCCTCCCTCAGGTACTCAGAACTGGTCGGGCCGCAGGATACAAAATCAATGTACAGAAATCAGTTGCATTCTTATACACTAACAATGAAGCAACAGAAAGACAAATAAAGAAACTGATCCCATTCACAATTGCACCAAGAAGCGTAAAATACCTAGGGATAAATCTAACCAAAGATGTAAAAGATCTGTATGCTGAAAACTATAGAAAGCTTATGAAGGTAATTGAAGAAGATATAAAGAAATGGAAAGACATTCCCTGCTCATGGATTCGAAGAATAAATATTGTCAAAATGTCAATACTACCCAAAGCTATCTACACATTCAATGCAATCCCAATCAAAATTGCACCAGCATTCTTCTCAAAACTAGAACAAGCAATCCTAAAATTCATATGGAACCACAAAAGGCCCCGAATAGCCAAAGTAATTTTGAAGAAGACCAAAGCAGGAGGCATCACAATCCCAGACTTTAGCCTCTACTACAAAGCTGTCATCATCAAGACAGCATGGTATTGGCACAAAAACAGACACATAGACCAATGGAATAGAATAGAAACCCCAGAACTAGACCCACAAACGTATGGCCAACTCATCTTTGACAAAGCAGGAAAGAACATCCAATGGAAAAAAGACAGTCTCTTTAACAAATGGTGCTGGGAGAACTGGACAGCAACATGCAGAAAGTTGAAACTAGACCACTTTCTCACACCATTCACAAAAATAAACTCAAAATGGATAAAGGACCTGAATGTGAGACAGGAAACCATCAAAACCCTAGAGGAGAAAGCAGGAAAAGACCTCTCTGACCTCAGCAATCTCTTACTCGACACATCACCAAAGGCAATGGAATTAAAAGCAAAAATGAATTACTGGGACCTTATGAAGATAAAAAGCTTCTGCACAGCAAAGGAAACAACCAACAAAACTAAAAGGCAACCAACAGAATGGGAAAAGATATTTGCAAATGACATATCGGACAAAGGGCTAGTATCCAAAATCTATAAAGAGCTCACCAAACTCCACACCCAAAAAACAAATAACCCAGTGAAGAAATGGGCAGAAAACATGAATAGACACTTCTCTAAAGAAGACATCCGGATGGCCAACAGGCACATGAAAAGATGCTCAACGTCGCTCCTCATCAGGGAAATACAAATCAAAACCACACTCAGATATCACCTCATGCCAGTCAGAGGGGCCAAAATGAACAAATCAGGAGACCATAGATGCTGGAGAGGATGTGGAGAAACGGGAACCCTCTTGCACTGTTGGTGGGAATGCAAATTGGTGCAGCCACTCTGGAAAGCAGTGTGGAGGTTCCTCAGAAAATTAAAAATAGACCTACCCTATGACCCAGCAATAGCACTGCTAGGAATTTACCCAAGGGATACAGGAGTACTGATGCATAGGGGCACTTGTACCCCAATGTTTATAGCAGCACTCTCAACAATAGCCAAATTATGGAAAGAGCCTAAATGTCCATCAACTGATGAATGGATAAAGAAATTGTGGTTTATATACACAATGGAGTACTACGTGGCAATGAGAAAGAACGAAATATGGCCCTTTGTAGCAACGTGGATGGAACTGGAAAGTGTGATGCTAAGTGAAATAAGCCATACAGAGAAAGACAGATACCATATGTTTTCACTCTTATGTGGATCCTGAGAAATTTAACAGAAACCCAAGGAGGAGGGGAAGGAAAAAAAAAAAAAAAAAGAGGTTAGAGAGGGAGAGAGCCAAAGCATAAGAGACTGTTAAAAACTGAGAACAAACTGAGGGTTGATGGGGGGGTGGGAGGGAGGGGAGGGTGGGTGATGGGTATTGAGGAGGGCACCTTTTGGGATGAGCACTGGGTGTTGTATGGAAACCAATTTGACAATAAATTTCATATATTGAAAAATAAATAAATAAAAAACAAAAAAAAAAACAAAAAAACAACTGGTCGGGCCGGGGAATGACTCGTGCTTATCTAAATCCCCGAGGGGCTGATTTCAAAGCCAGAACACCAACTTATTAATTTACAATGGGAGATGGGTCTGGCTCCAGGATGGGATGGGGGTGGGGGGTTCTAACATAGGAGACAGCCCCCCGACAGGGACAGGTCCACCCGGGGGACCAAATTAAAGATCAGAAGGTTGCTGGGTTAGCAAAGATTTAAAGCTGAGAGTATGATTTCCCCAGGAGAAACTTCCATCCGGCTACCAGAGCCTCACGAAATGTAACGTGCACCTTGCCGGGCACAGCTTTCTAAAGGACCGGTGCCCGATGCCCGATGCCCGATGCGGAGATGGGAGCAGTGCTGGGTGAGCACGCCGACGTGCTCCTAACCGAATGTTCCCTCTTCTAGCCTGGGCACAGCCCTCCGCTCCCCCACTAATGCCTGTCTGCACACAGGGCACACTTCACTCAGGTTTTCTCCAGGCAGTAAGTTGTCCCCTGGTCACCTGTCTCCTATGAGACACGCGGAGGGACAGCCTCACTCTGTTTGTTACCTGCTGTTGTTACCAGTTTCACACTGACCTCATTCCAGAATTCCAGGGGTACCTGACCTGAAACGAGTGTGTAAGATTGCAAAACAGCACAATTAGTTTGAACTCTGGCAAAATCATGACCTGGCCTGTCTCAACCTGGCCAGGATACAACGTGGCCAGCAAAATCCTAACTGGGCAAGGAGTCACAAAGGCTACAGCACGTGAACACACAAAGTTGCGGAGTATCTGCACAGCAAGCAAGGGTCTCACATTAACATTTTACAGTATTTGCTCTGTGAATGCACCTCAGTCCACTGGGGGAACTTTTTTTATTATTATCGCTATGGTGGTACAAACACACAGACATAAAGTTTGCCATCTGAACTATTTTTACCTGTACAGTTCAGCAGTGTTAAGTATATTCACAGCGTTGTGCAACCAATCCCCAGAATTCTCTTCATCTTGTAATTGTGAAACTGTGTAGCCGTTCAGCAAGGACACTCCGTTCTCCTCCCTCTCCTGGCCCCTGGCAACCATTCCATTTTCTGTCCTGATGGATTTGACTAGTGTAGGTCCCTCATAAAAGTGGCATCAGATAATATTTGTGGTTTTCTGTGACTGGGTTATTTCGCTTATCAGACTGTTCTCAAGCTTCATCTCTGTTGTACCAGATGGCAGAATGTCCTTCTTTTTGAGGGCTGAATAGTATTCCATTGTATGTATAAACCACACCGAGTATAGACCCAGAAGTGGAACAGCTACGTCATACGGCAATTCTATTTTCAATGTGTTGAGGAACCATGACATTGTTTTCCATAGGAGCTGTACCATTTTCCATTCCCAGTTTCTCCACACCGTTGCCAAGACTTACTTTTCTATCATCTTTTCCTAGTAGCCGCCTTGGTGCGGGTGAGGTGGATTAGGGAGAACCTTCCAAATGCACCTCAAAATACTCATGCACCAAAATTCTAAGTTAGGGCTTTAGAATTGCTGGATTCCAAGGAATCGTACGCCTCTACAGCCTATGTCGTTCGCTGCACGTGCTCCGTGAGGCAGGTGGGGAGCATTCACTCCATCTAGCAAGACAGTCCGCCAGAGCTCAGAACAGTGAACCAGCTTGCCCGAGGGAGTGGGCGACCAGCCTCACCTCCTCTGACCACACGCGTCCACCACACTCTCTGGTACGACATTTGGAGGACCGTGGCAACGCAAAGAAAAGGGGAAAGAAATCGACCAGATTGCCACAACGCTCAATACGAACCTGCCGAGCAGAACGCCGCCTCAGCTCCCTAAGGGAGCCAAACTTCTGGAAGGCTGAGTTCTGAACCCGGAGGCTGATCCTTATGTACCATGAACCTCGAAGTCACTGGCCAGCATGTCCCTGAAGGACAGTCCCCTGAGTTCCACTATGGCCACTGAGACAAGTAGAGGGACAGACCCGGAGGGCTGATCCACACAGCTCGTTTGCGGGGACAATCACACCGCAGGAAGTGTAGGGATTCAAGAGTTAGAACCAGCTTTAGGCTGGGCGATGAGCACCCACAGATTTGTTCTCCTCTCCACGAAAACAAAAAGTTCTGGCACAAAAGGGACAGGGTAGTACCTGCGGTTGGAGCCAAATCCTTGGACGTTTCCTCGGACAACCCAAGGTACTCTCTGATGAGACGACTCAGCTTTTGGTAGGCAGCATCCAGATCATCTACAGAAAATGAGAGAAGGTACTTTTAAAGCAACAGAATCATATCTAAACACAGTCAATTTGCCACTGTTGGTGGTAATGATTTTTCAAGCTCCCTCTAACTTTATGACTATTGTCATAGGCAGGATTCTAAGCCCCTAATGACACGTCCCCTTCATATAACTGCCTCCCGTGAGCAAGGGCAGAACCTGTGAACATGAAGAGATATTACTCCCGTGGTCATGTCGTGTTAAACGGCAAAACAGATTTTTGCAAATGGGATGAAGGTTACTTATCAGCTGAGTTTGGACGAGTCAGAAGGAAGACTACCCAGGTGGACCCACTCTTTTTTTTTTTTTTTAAATGTTTATTCATTTTTGAAAGACAGAGCGCAAGCAGGGGTGGGGCGGAGAGAGAAGGGGACACAGAATCCGAAGCAGGCTCCAGGCTCTGAGCTGTCAGCACAGAGCCCGATGAGGGGCTTGAACTCACACACCATGAGATCATGACCTGAACTGAAGTGGGCCGCTTAACCGACTGAGCCACCCAGGCGCCCCGGGCCTACTCTTAATCACATGAGCCTCATAAAGGAAGCCAGTTTCCTGGTAGTAGAAGAGGAAGGCAGAGGCTAGAAGCATGAGGAGAGTTTGATGTGCCATCACTGGCTTGACGACAGAGGGGCCCCGTGTGTAGGACGTGGGAGCAGCCTCGAGGGTGGAGGGCAACCCCTGGCAGAGAGCCAACGAAAGCAGCAGTGCCCCCAGCCCCACGGCCACAAGGAACGGCAGTCAACCAGCAGTGAGATTACACTCTGGAGCAGATCCCCCCCCAGTGACCTTACATTTCAAAAATAAAACCTTGCTGAAAGTCACTGACCTGCATTGATCACTGCGTCGAAATATCCAGGAAACTGCTGATTGATTTTAACATAAAGGTCCACTCTGGAGACAGCAAATTCAATCTCTAAACGACTGAATAATCCTTTTCTCCGCAAGTATCCTTCATACTTTTCCTTGTTCATGGGCACCACCAGGATATATCGAGGCTCAAAATAGGAATATTTCAAACTTCTGACACCCTGTTTGTTTAAAGAAAAGGTAATAAATTAGAAACAGATATACAATTTAGGTATCATTTTGGAGACATCTGACAACGTTGGCATAATAAGTAGTCTTACATTGAAGGACTTATTTGTATTATTAGCTATTATTTTCCTGTAAATGTCTCAAAGTTGGATTATTCCCCTTTGTTTATCAGGGGATGATGTATTGTTATTGGAAATAAAACAGCTCATTCTACCCGATTATCCTTTAACTAATCACCCTAATATACATGATGGTTCAAAAAGAAAATGGCTAGGTACAAACAGGTACATTCACAGCACTGTTGCATCCTCATTTTTTTAAAGATTTCATTTTGAAGTAATCTCCATTCCTAACGTGGGGCTTGAACTTACAACTCTTAAGATCGAGAGTCACACGCTCTAGAGCCTGGGCCAGCCAGGAGCCCCACTGAAATGTACTTCAAGTCTACATTTCCAAGAGCAGCCTTTCAGCGCCAGGAGATAAAGATCTTACCGAGAAAAAAAACGCTACTCTGTTACCTGTGCCTTCGCCTTGGGACCCTTCCTATTCCTAAACCAGCAACCTGGTTGGCTGGTTCCTATTACATCTCACAGCTTCTACCCAGAGCAAGGGACAGCCAAGCTCAAGCCACCGTGCAGCCAGCAGGTCCCAGGGAGAAGCAGGGCTGGATGGTGACTGTGGCTCCCCAGCTCCAGCAGACTGCGAGCAAATCCTGCAAACTCCCTGAGCACCAGTTTCCTCACAGGTGCAACACAAGAGCCACTCCAAATGAACTCTGCACTTCCTCCCCCCTCCATCCCATCATCAGTAGTTTAACTCAACGTTCAAAATCTTGGTTTTAAACATTCAGTGGGGGAAGCAATACAGGCTCTTTAAAAAACAGCTTCTGTAAGCGTCAGTGACAAGAGCAGTTTGGAAAAATGCTTTCCCTCGGGAGCATCAGGGAAATGAGACCTGGTTTATATAGAGTCGACCTCTTGGAAATGAGTCGGGGAAAGCTCGCAGGGAGGAAGAGGACAAAACAGAAGCCAGTGCCCAGAGAAGAAGGTAAAGGTCAGCAAGAGGCGCCAGGGAGTTTCTGCCTTGCCCGAGGAAGATATTTTTGGGAAAGGAGGTCTTTTTTTTTTGCTTATTAGCATTGAAAGAAAGAAAACCTCCTTAGGGATGCAGAAGCAATCAACTGCGGAGAGGTCAGGACTGCAGGATTTTGAAGCTAGAAAAATTAAAGGACTGGAAGAAACATGACCAGTCTCACTGAAGCGAGGCTACACACCAACACCAGGAGCCAAGAAGGAATCACAGTCCCCCGCTCGGCCAAGTCACAAAGGAAACCAGTTCTAGAGAAGGCTCAGCAGCCATAGGAAAGGGCTGTCAGACCCGCCCAGATTTTGTTTTCTCTAAGCTTGACCTAAGGGTATCATTTTTGTAACTTTTTTTTTCCCGACTACAAAACTGTTAGACCGCTCAGTGAGCGTACCTTAAATAGACAAGCAATGGCCTTTAAAGATTTCACATGTTTAATAAAGCTATATATACATATTTTTTTATATTAACTAATCTATTTGTTTTTTAATTTACATCCAAGTTTGTTAGCATATAGTGCAACACTGATTTCAGGAGTAGATTCCTCCATGCCCTTTACCCATTTAGCCCATCCCCCCTCTCACAACCCCTCTAGCAACCCTCTGTTTGTTCTCTATATTTAAGAATCTCTTATGTGTTGGGGTGCCTGGGTGGCCCAGTTGGTTAAGCGTCCGACTTTGGCTCAGGTCATGATCTCACGGTCTGTGAGTTTGAGCCCCGCGTCGGGCTCTGTGCTGACAGCTCAGAGCCTGGAGCCTGTTTCAGATTCTGTGTCTCCCTCTCTCTCTGACCCTCCCCCGTTCATGCTCTGTCTCTCTCTGTCTCAAAAATAAATAAACGTGAAAGAAAGAAGGAAAGAAAGAAAGAAAAAGAAAGAAAGAAAGAAAGAAAGAAAGAAAGAAAGAAAGAATCTCATGTTTTGTCTCCCTCCCTATTTTAAAGGTATATATTTTATTTTTTTAATTTTTTTTAACATTTATTTATTATTGATAGATAACAGAGCATGAGCAGGGGAGGGGTACAGAGAAGGAGAGACACAGAATCCAAAGCAGGCTCCAGGCTCTGAGCTGTCAGCACAGAGCCCGACACGGGGCTCAAACTCATGAACCGCGAGATCTTGACCTGAGCCGAAGTCGGACGCTCAACCGACTGGGCCACCCAGGCGCCCCAAAAGTTATCTATTTTTAAAACAAATAAGTGAGGTAGTCACGGTTTTACCCTGGATATGGATTGGAAAGAAATTTCTGTATATTCCAATTGCAGGAGATCACTGGGGAAGACAGGGTACGGGGGCAGAACCCTGAAATCTGCAAGTCTACACTGCTCACAGCCTGGAAAGATCATAACCGGCGAGCAACTGCAGTCACTGCCAGCATCAGCCACACATCTCCCACAGAGGATCAGAGAGCACGGCCAGCTGCACAGAGCCCCCGGGCAGGTCCGTAGCCTGCGAGAAGGAACTTTCCCTAATAGCACTTGAGATAAAGAGAGACTGCACCCTAAAATAAAAGGGATACTTTAGTGAGGAAATAACTTAGGAAATAAATCCTGAGGGGCACATCTATTCATAGTGTATGTGTGCTATGTCTCGTACTATAACTCCTGTCATCGAATTGTTCATGTCTGGCCTCCCCCATACGAACCATAAGCTTCCCCCCACCCCCGCGCCTGGCAAGTGTGCGACCTGCACACCGTAGCCCCTTCCTCAACCCCAAATATATACATACAAACTCACACATGTTAAAAATACAGAGTGAAAAAAACACTTACTTCTATTTCCATGTGAACACAGCTTGCTAAACCGTCTCTTGCAATGGCTTCTATGGTGTCCCTACTTAATCCATAGTTGTGATTCCCATAATTAAATGTTAGAATGAACTTCCCCTGAAATTTGAGAGGTACAAAGATTTTCATGTAACAGCTGCCATACTCAACTTTAATATAAATAAAGTTATTTGATGTCTTACTTTTATATGCTTCCGTAAAACCTATGAATATTAGCAATTATAGAAGGCTGACGATGGGTTTATGAAACTTAACACCCAAGTGTGGTAGAGAATTTAAACAGAATTCTCAGCTGGCAAAAAAAAAAAAAAAAAAAAAAAAAAAACATCCAGGGAGAGTAAAGGTCTCACCAAAGCTTATGGTAGAACAGACCATTTTGCTTACTTACCTGCTTCCTTGCCAACTGGGCACCATAAGCTGCCGTTGCTGAGAAAGCAAAACTGATAGCCTGCCTTTTGCCTCGGCCACGTTGGCTACGCCAACATACCAGGTACCCCAGAGAAAGCTCCCATTCTCCAAAGCCTTGCATTCCCAGATAAGCCTGAAGGCCATGAATTACAGGGACATCCGAAAACCTTTGCATCCTGAGATAAGCCATGAAAAACAGACCCTTTCTGCTTTTCCATATAAAACATAGCTTTGTATTGAAACTGCCCCAAATGTTATTCAACAGAATTGCTGTGTGCCCTCTAGTCATTTGAGGTTTAAAGGCTGCCTTCTATCTGTATTCTGGAAGCCCAGTTCTTCCCAAAGCTGTACTCCTTTGCAGAACAGTCCAGGTAAAAAACAAAAAACAAAAAACATGGCTCTCAAAATTGTCTTTTTTCCTTTGACAATATTAGATTTATTAAACTACTAGGTCTAATCTAAACTGGAAAGCTCATGACCAAAAAAATAAAAACATGAATGATCTTGGCAACTGTGACTCCTCGTGCACAGGATTTTCATATAAATGATGGAATGAAAATCTGCAAGGCTGAATCCCGTCAATCGAATCCCATCGAAAGGCAGTAGCAGTGAGGGGCACCTGGGTGGCTCCGTTCGTTAAGCGTCCGACTTCAGCTCAGCTCACGATCTCACGGTCCACAAGTTCAAGCCCAGCGTCGGGCTCTGTGTTAACAGCTCGGAGCCTGGAGCTTGCTTCGGATTCTGTGTCTCCCTCTCTCTCTGCCCCTCCCACACTCCTGCTCTGTCTCTCTCTCCTTCAAAAATAAAAAAAGTTACAAAAAAAAAAAAAGAACAGTAGCAGTGAGGAGTCCTTTATACTACCTGTGCTTCCTGGGCCCAGAGGTTCCGGAGATTGGGGGGGATGGGAGACAGGCTATCTGTTGGAAGCCCGTGAGACACAGAGTATCTCCTGGGGTAGGTGGGTCTCTAGTGAATGAGTCTGCTATGGGTGATGAGGAAAATCCACACACCCCATAATCCAAAGAAGTTTATATCATGCAGTCTAAAAGTTTACAACTCAACAGTAAATATCCTTGATATTTTACTCCCTCAATGTCATACCTTCTTTGTTCTTTGAAACAAATACTACGTCATCTTTTAATATATATATTGTCATCTATATAGATAGGATAGATACCTGAATGTCCCATCAGGTATATACTTTGTCTTGTTTACTGTGACTCACCCTGTTTTCAAAATGTGTTCTTGAATCACTCTTCAGATATATACTATGAATTTGTTTACTTGTGTGTACAAGGGCCTCCCTCTGTGAATCCCAAATGTATTTTCTGGAAAAATGCAGAGTCGGAAGGAAGCCGGCACTGTACTTTTATATACAAAACAGGCCCTGTCGAACTTGTTTGTAAAGAACTGAGATGAAGTGGTCCTCCAGCTTCTGGATGGTGATCTTCCATTTCTTTCTGTTCGCGGACATCTTCGTAAACAGCAACAGTCCTATTGCAGAAGCCTCCTCCAATAATCCTATTTCCACAAGTCAGGGTGTATATCTGCAGGGAAGTGACTGCATTCATGTGTTTAAAAAAGATTCGCGTGTCCGTAGGCATGCGACACGATGACCCTCGTGTCGGTGCTGGGGGATATGCAGCAGTAAGTATGTGAGAGGGTGTGCGGCTCTGTAGGTCAGAGTGCATGGCTGTGACTGTCCACAGCAGGTGTCCAAGGCTGGAGCATGCCATGGTGGGACAGGCTGCGTGGGTGGGGGAGGGTTCTGCGTACAGAAGGCTGCGTGTGTCGGTGTGACTGGCGACGCTGACAATGTGTCACGAGTTTATAACCTGTATGTTTGCCTCTTCATGAAACAGTCTTAAGCTCACTTTCAAGAAAAGGAACTCAGGGGTGCCTGGGGGGCTCAGGCGGTTAAGCATCCAACTTCGGCCCAGGTCCTGATCTCGTGGTCCGTGAGTTTGAGCCCTGCGTCAGGCTCTGTGCTGGCAGCTCGGAACCTGGAGCCTGCTTTGGATTCTGTGCCTCCCTCTCTCTCTGCGCATCGCCTCCCCCCCCCAACTCACGCTCTGTCTCTGTCTCTCAAAAATGAATAAACATTAAAAAATGTTTTAAATATCAAAAAAAAAGGAGCTCAGAAACAAAATTCAAGTTGAAGAAAATGACATTATATTGAAGTGATAGATTTTAGCAGAAGCAGTAAAAACAAGTACTTCTCAAACACACGAGGATTTTGCAGAGGGAGTCAAACTGTACGAGCAAATATGGTGTACAAGTACAGCGATTTCTTAGACTAGGGATTGAACCAGACTTCCTTATTACTGATAGGATAAGGTAATAACATCAGGGAATAACATAAGGGAATAAGGTATATAAATAAGTTATTTATTTATATATATAAGGTTATAAATAAGGTAATAACATCAGGGAAGCAGACGGGGTACTGAGAACAGGTGAACTGAGCCAAGAAAAAATGTCTCAGACTCTAACAAGAGAAACCAACATGAATTTCATGAACTAGCTGCCTTTCAACCCAAAGAGCCCTAAAAGGATGCTTCTTACTAACGCTACTTACTAATAATGTTTCCTATCTCTATTAAGGCTTTTAGAAATATAAAATCCCAAAGTACTCTTGATACATTAAACTGAATTACCAAAATACAGCCCAAGGAGAGAAGATTATAAAGAATCTCTAGGATGTTCTTTTGACAACGTTAGAGGGGAAACGGCCTAGGGATTTGTAGGACTTAATCACTTGGGTTTCTCTGTGAACACAAGAAAAACACACACACTATGTGTAAAGTTGGCCATTCAAAACTAAACTCGTGGAAACGGCAGATCCCGTGCTTACACGGACCACAATCATGTGCACGCAGTATAACGTGGAAGGTCAGGGCTGTATGTGTGTCCTACCAACTGAATGGGACACACCGTGATGAAATGGTGCTTAGGGTGATGACCACGAGAAAGCCCCAGTTTTAGCAAACGGGAGCGGTCTCTGGACAGAGCACTCCAACGCCAAGGGAGGCTCAGTTCACAAGTTTCGCACATCAGATCGGGTCTGTGAGAACTGCCCATCTTGAGTGAAGCCTCATCAATAACAGCAGCACCTGATAAACACAGATCGCGAGAACTTTTCAAAGTGCTCTTGTATTTCCTTAAAATATCTACTCATGTAGCTTTATTGAAAAGTTACAATATTCCCTCCAAGATCAAAAAATAACGCAGCACGTGCACAAGGATGTGGAAGTGGTTTAAGAAAAAAAAAAAACAATCCTAGGAGAACACCTCTCTCAACAGACACAAAGCGTTTGTCGATTTTATCGCTAGTTCCTCATATTTCTAGCAGAGAACATGCATTTCTTGTGCAGTACAAAGGGGAACATTCTTACCATGTTTACCATTTCATCAAAAACTTCTTGAGAGATAAAATGATAATCGACTCGATCCCCCTCTCCAAAGTAAGGCGGTCTTGTGGTGTGACAGGCCCTGAAAGCAGAGGAGATAACCAGTCTACTTCTAGCAGCTTGAGATTCGAAATGGAAAAGGTTTTGGTAAAAGTATGTTTTCAAAAGTTGAAATTGATCTGTGGATCGTGAATTGGGGAACAACATGGTTGTGAAAACGCTGCGGTTTCGAAGCTCTAGGCTACATTCAGCTGCTCTGACTCTACAGGGATTGTAGAAATTTGAGATCATCAACACCCGATGTTTACTTGTTTACCACCTTGGAACCAGCCCCTCTGCTGCCACACTACTTTCGGCAATAGAATGATGTCTACTGCTCATATATTTCCACCCAAGTGTTTTCGTGTCCTCTCTGCTCTGTGGGCACTTTCCCACGCCCCTCCTCATTCCTCCACCTGGCTAGCCAACTTGTCTTCCAGGACTCAAGTTACATGTCCTCCCCAAGCCCAAAAGCCTTCCCACCCCCTATCGCTGATTACGCACCTCTTCTGTACGCGCCCATTACCCTCATTGTCTGCCACCGATTGTATCGCACCCAGGTCCCTGTTCAGGACCCCATCGTCTCCGTGCTGCCAGTACTCGATACCAGGGATGAGCCTCGCACGGGAACCCGTGAATGGAGTTCTCAGCTCAGTTCTCTGATCACTGACTGCAACAGCGCCCCCATCCGGTCCCCAGCTCCCACTTACTCTCTGTCACCAAAACTGCCTTCTTTTATCCACATATCTGGCTTTTCCCTGTCCTCCCCAGCGGGATGTAGGACTCATGAGGACAGACCTTTTCTTGTCCATCTTACGTGCGACTGTATTCCCCATGCCTGGCTCATAGCAGGCATTCACTAGGTATCCATAACATGAATGAGTAAATGAGACCTGTGGAGTGGATAACAGGTGTGATGAACTCTATTTTGCGGAGGACAATAAAAATGGCCAGTCTAAGGCCACAGAGCAGGCCAGTGTCAGTCCCAGAACTAGATGACAGGGTCCCAGCTAGCCCAGGACTCTCGATTTCCTCCCATTCTGACGTCTCGTGTTAAGTTCTGGGAACGCAGGCTGACTTTTATTATCCTGTGGTTTTAAAAGAGGAGATGAAAATAGCTAGACGTTCAACGTGTTATTTCATTTATTCCTCATAAGAAAAACCACGAGGCGGGGATTATTGTTTTCATTTTACAGACGATGAAACTGAGGCACAGCAATTAAGTGAGTGACTAAGTAGCAATGCCAGGATGACTCCCTGTCAATTCCTGTTACGATCATGCTAAGTGGGTAAAGTCACAACCCTCAAAAGCCTCTCCATTACAAAGCCAAAGCCAAGTTTTTATAATTCATCCCACTGTTTCCCTTCCATTATAATCAAGAATTAACTAGACTGGTAAATTTTAAGGTCTTAACATTACATTTAAATTATATACCTGGGAAAGAGAGTATATTCTAAGACTGTCAAAACACCGCGACATTTGTTTTGTTGTGCGAATACACTGGCATCTCTTCACACACCTCGGCAGGGCCCTGAGACCCTCTGTCTATCGGTGTCCTTGACAGTCAGGAAAGATAAATCAGGGACTTGGCATCCCGTGCTGTACACCCTTAGCATAGCCTTTACGCACCATGCCGGATTTGCATTTTCCAACAAAGGGATTGAGCGGCAGGAATTTTTTCAGAATTTCTAAAAGGAAGACACGGCAAAGAAGTCATCTGAAGCTTCTAGGCAGGTAAATAAAGAGAAGGCTTCACTGACGTGGAGATGAGGATGACAGAGCCTGTATCCGCCATGGAAACTTCTATTAAGAAGGACCTAAGATGACCTGTGGATTTTTGAATCCTGTCATCCAGTTTTCACATGAAGAAATGTTCGCTGTGAAGCATGCTCCCCAAATGCGAACATCTGAAAAAGGAAATGCTGCAGAGTGAAAGCACGGTTGCACTAAACTTACTTAGCAAAGAAATGATGCCAAATTTTAGACAAAGAAATTTGCTCGGGCCATCACCTTCAGTAGCCTTCTTCTCCCCTAAGGGCAATGCTATTCCATGAGTTTATTATTTACTAATGGATTCACTAGTTAAGTCATGGTGAACAGTTAACTCATGGTTTGCAAAGGGAGCCACACGAAAAGAACGGAGTTAGACACTGGTCCTGAGGGTTACGAGTGAGGTTAGACATTCGAAAGGCCCGTTCATGGGCCAGCTGTCGTGAAGGATCCTAACAAACCAAGTCTGTGGAGAGGAGATGATCAGGAGGGGAAGGGATCCGCAAGGTCAGACCCAACAATGGAATGGTAAAATATCCAGGGAAAAGTAACAGGAAGAAAAGATGTCTAAGACGAGCTAGCAGTTGGATGAGGAAGTAGAAATGTTTTCAGTTTGATTCAGAAGCACAGTTTCAGAATCTCAATTCTGGACCAGATTGCCTCAGGAAATAACGAACTTCTTGTTACTGCAAATACTGGGGCAGAGGTTTGGCTGTGAGCACATCTAAACTCAAGCACGTGATAGCATGCCATGTGTTGGTAAGTGAACTCTTTCAAAGGCTACCCACAAAAGCCCAGGTCTCCCTAAGGCATCCGGTAGGAAATTTAAATTGGTCCTAATGCTCAACGCAAATATGCGTCAATTAACTGCTGGACATTTAAAGAGATCATCAGCACATATGATTCCAGCACACGTTGTCTGAGTATCAAATCCCAGGAAGCCACTGTCCTGTCCACTTGCCCGTAACTACACATCACTCCCTAACTCATGCCATCACCGGCCGTTACTGTACCCCAGCCGGTCTCCCTGTATCCAGTCTTCCCTGCTCCACCCTCTGCCAAGCTTCCGGCCGGGCACACTTTCTGGAATGCAGCGGTCGTCATGACACCTCCTACTTGCAGAGCCTTTACGATCAGACTCCTGTCTACTTTTCTGGTCTTCTCTTCTGCCGTCTCCCTCTGTGCTTCCAAGTCTTGCCGTATTTCAGAGCGTACTTTCAGTTCAGCGAATACACCCATCGTTCTTTCTGTCTGGAAGGCACCCGTTCAAGTTCCACATCCCATTTACCTTCTACTCTTCCTATCCCAGAGGCTCTTTACTTCCCTCATCATAGCACCCGCCAAACTCCCTTGTTAGCCAGCATTTACCTGTCAGAATCCCATGCTAGACTGTAAGCTCCCAGGGCAAGACCACGTCTGTTTGTTTTACAGCTTACAGCCTGCACATGGCCCGTGCTCAATAAACAAAGATTAGATGAATAAATGAGTCATTCTACTAGTATGTCACATCTGTATAAATAGACATTAGACTAGACTGAATTTAGGTAACTGTAGTTCATAGATCTCACGTAGCTAAGTAGCTATGGTCTTTTACTTTACTGGACTCTAGTGCTAAATAAAAGCAAAATAAACTTGGTAGTCAAGATCATGAAAAAGGTTACAAAAATGGAGATTGCTGTAAATTAGAGGTCTAAGAAAGAAAATAAGGTTTTCCTTTCATGACTATTCCTATCACTTTCAAGGCTTAAATCTGGAAGGTGCCCAGGTGTACTGGCATCGTTTTACGTTTCTCTCATTATTCATTACTCGTCCAGGGAGCCACTGATTTGTGTGGTGATATTAAGGTTGGAAAGAGAGAGATTTTGAAGGCTGTCAATTCATATCTCCAGGCCACGTATAACTAATACAGGTAAAGAAAGAACATGCAACCTATTTCTAAAACCAAGAACAAACGGAAAAATCAAAACCTAAAACAAGTCCAGAATCTCTCAGCCACACCAACACTTGTTATATCATGATGTTTTCCTTTTCATATTTTTATATCCGGATATGCAACTTGGTGTGTGAGAATTTCTTTGAATGTCTCCGTCATGGGTCAATGTAATGTGAAAAGGAAGACAAAATACCAAGAGACAATGAAATAGAAGGGAAAGAAAAGATTCAGGCAAATGACAGAGAAAGTGCCTTTGTGAATACTTACGTGTTTCATGATGAAACTGTATTCGTGCCTTTTTTTTCCATGTAATTAAAAATCAATAAAAAATTATGTTGGGTAAAGAATAAAAAGATCTACACAAGAGCAATGACTTGCCCCTGAGGATGTGCTTTGGTTTTATCATTTGGTTTAATTAGAAAGTTGTTGCATATAAAGTAGTACTATCTTACTTTCCCAACAGATGAGATTTCTAGCTATCTACTATCTCTCTCTTTTTTTTTAATCCAACGATATGATCTTTGATCCATGCCTGGATGGAATTCTTACAACGATGGGCCATTGAGCGAATGGAAAACAAATATTAAATCAGTCACAAACATGATGGATAAGTATCCTAGTAAGTGGAAAACCAGGATTTAATAAAAATGAATAATTAGAAGGCCCATCCAGGCGAGAACACAGAAGCAGACTGGATCACAATCTTGGTGAGGAGTTAACGAACACCTCCGAGAACACATCCGATCCAGCAGGACCCACAACGTGTATCACAGACAAATATGAAGGACCTGGCTCCCAACATTCACCACATAATTAAAAGGAAATCTAATCAGAGAAAGCCTTGGTTCCTGGTATTTGGGTTTGATAAAAGGTTCCGGGTTTCATACTGGCACAACAGTCAGGATACATCTTTTCTGCCCTAGGTTGACCTTCCATTCATTGTGTTCCACTTATCATTTAAAACAGGTTCGGCACCTCTCTACAGGCAGCATGGTACACTATGCTTTTTTTTTTTTCCCTACCGTTAAGTTTTAATTTATTTTTGTTACTTCAGGGTGCTTAAAATACATTAATGAATAAATCATCCTATATATTTGAATCCTCGAGTTGTTCAAATGAGGCATGTAATTTTAGATATCTAAATAAATGGACCTGTTTAAAATAGTATTTACATTGTTCGAACATGTATAGCTTAAGGGAATGGAAGGCATTAGAAAATAATTTGTATGTATTTCTCTGGCTGTCCTAAATATCTTCGCAGCCACCTCCTCCGGTCACCGACAAACATTACTAATCTAGAAGTAATTGCTTTGCCATATGTCAAAATGAAGGGGAAACCGGTTTAAAAGACCACAGTGGTTAATTCTGACTCCCAGAAACCTTTAAAAAGTCTGTAAAGCCAGCTGAAGACTTTTTGAATGGTCCTTTTTTTGGGGGGGGCGGGGGGATTGTCCTCTATTTTAACCAGACCATTAGGGAATCACAGAGCAAAACATTTGCTCCAGAAAACTGGAGTGTACTGAATGCTGACCCAGGAGAATGGAAAAATGCTGCCCTTTCTCTTTCCTTCTTCCTGAAATATCCCTCCAAAGAGGAAGATCCATGGGGCGCCTGGGTGGCTCAGTCAGTTAAGCATCCGACTTCCGCTCAGGTCGTGATCTCGCGGTCCGTGAGTTCGAGCCCCGCGTCGGGCTCTGTGCTGACAGCTCAGGGCCTGGAGCCTGTTTCAGATTCTGTGTCTCCCTCTCTCTCTGACCCTCCCCCGTTCATGCTCTCTCTGTCTCAAAAATAAATAAAGGTTAAAAAAAAAATTAAAAAAAAAACAAAAAACAAAGAGGAAGATCCGTGGGGAGGGAAGCAAGTGGACGGCAGAGGGTGGGAGCGGCGGTCCCAGGTACACACACCAGCCCACACACCTGGCGGCGCTGATCCCAAGCCGCGCGGTCACGTCACGTGGTAACAGGATGAGCCCGTGTTCCAACGCCACCAGGCTTCACCAACAACACGTGTGTTTTCGAACCTTGGAGAGTGATTTCGGCTGCCAGGGAATGAAGTTAAGCGTCTGGGGAATTGAAGATGCAGGGTGTATGGCGGTGTAATCAACGGCCAAGAAGCTGATACGCCTCCTATGGACCTTTCGGAGCTCGCTTAAAATTAACAGCCGAAATGAGCAAAAGCCTTACCAGCCCATGAACATTACCATTTCACAGCCTTACCAGCCCACGAACAAACTCACCCGTATCTGAAGTAAGCGCTGAGCTGTCTGCAGAGGCGGTGAGCGAGCTCTCGTTTGCCACAGGCTTCAGGACCGGCCAGCACCAGCATGGGATAAGGGGCGTCCAGGCGAGGAAGAGTGCTGGAACACAGGCAGTCAGTGGGTGAGGGCCTGGGCCAGTCGGATACATACCCAGGGGGCGGGGTCTATACCACAGTCACACTAAAGTCAATGACTGAGCCCTTGCTGCATGCAGGCACAGGAGAGAAGCCTCGTCCTACTTTCCCGAGCAAGTTGATGATAATATGCCCAAAATAGCATTCACAGCATAGATAACAAACAAAATCCAAATGTATGTCAGTTTACTTGAACATTTTTTTTAATGGTCTTTATTTTTTTTATATGTCTATTTATTTATTTATTTTTGAGAGAGAGAGAGAGAGAGAGAGAGAGAGAGAGAGAGAGAGAGAAGGCACAAGCAGGGGTGGGGCAGAGAGAGACAAAGAATGTGAGGCAGCCTCTAGGCTTTGCATGATCGGTGCAGAGCCTGACGTGGGGCTCGAACCCACAAACCGTGAGATCATGACCTGAGCCGAAGTCGGATACTTAACCAACTGAGCCACCCAGGTGCCCCAATGATATTTATTTTTGAGATGGGGATGAGCAAGGGATGTGGCATAGAGGGAGACACAGAATCTGAAGCAGGCTCTAGGCTCTGAACTGTCAGCACAGAGCCCAATGTGGGGCTCGAACCCATGAACCGTGAGATCATGACCTGAGTGGAAGTCAGATGCCTAACCAACTGAGCCACCCAGGCACCCTTTGAACAACATTTTTAAAAGGAAAAAATATGGTAAGATGTATTACTTCTTGGTTGATAAAAGTATTTCCTCAAGAACTTAAAAACGAAAGTTCTGTGAGAAGTTTAACACCCATACCTACTGAATTAGAACACAGATATGCAATGAAAATGTTAACAATTAAAATTGACCTGAGCAATCACTATGTGCCAGGCACTATTCTAGGAGTCCTACATACATTACCTTCATGTAATTATTACAGGATGATAATGAAGATATTTCTATCATTGTCCCTGCTGCACACATGAAGAAACAGAAGTCCAGAGAGGTTAACTTGCTCAAAGTTAGCAGCTAATAGGTAAGAGCTAATACAGGAATCTGGGCATGGCTTCTGGGCCTGAAAGACTAGAATAAGGAAGAAAATCTCCGGCTACCAGCTGGGCTGAAGTGTATGAATTCCACTCGTGCCACAACTATAGAAATACAGAATAAAATCTACTTTAAAAATATAAGGCTGAGGTGTGGATTCTATGAAGAAGAATGGAAGTGGTGGCAGCATAATTTTTCAGTGTCTCTGAACATCCACAGAAAAAACAGAAAAAAGCTGAGAGCAAACACCCATGGCTGACATGTATAACAAAACCCGATGAAGAAGTATCTCCATGCACCACAAACCCACAAGCCTTGCACAGTGCTGGAATCTGTGCAGGGGGGCAAAAGGGCAGCAAATGACAGGCCTGAAAGAAAGGGAACCCCAAAAGAGCCAGGGGCATCCACTGCAAAGCAAGCAGGCTGAAACTACATGAACAAAAATCTGTACATCAACGGTCATAATACCTGGATTTGTAATAGTCCCAAAATGGAATCACCCCACGTTTTTCAAGAGATGGAATGGCTAAACTCACTGTGGTACATCCATGCGAGGAATATGACTCAACAATAAAAAGGGCTGAACTACTGATATATCCAAGAACTTGGATGAATCTCCAGAAAATAAGGCTAAGTAAAAAATTTTTTAAAAAGCCAGTCTCAAAAAGTTATATACTACATGATTCTATTTGTATAACATTCCTGAAATGACAACAGTACAGAGATGGAGAATAGGCCACCGGTTGCCAGGGGTTAGGGGGAGATGAGTAGGGAGGTGGCTAAGGCTCTACAAGGGAAGGACAGGGACCCTTGTGACAAAACTCGTCCTTACTGATGCTCATATGATCTACACAGGTGATAAAATTGCATAGAACTAAATGAACACACGAGTCAACGCAAAGCTGGTGAAATGTGATCAGATTCGTGGACTGCATCAATGTCAATCTCCTGGTTTTGACATTCTACTATAGCTAGGCAAGATACCACCATTGGGGGAAACATACAGAATTTCTCTGTATTATCTCTTACAAAATCATGTGAATCTAAAATGACCTCAAGGTAAAATTTTTGTTAATGATCAAAGGGAAAAAAATTGAAAAAGTGACAAATACTGAATATAGGCAAAGGATATCTTCTTCCTAAAAGAGAAAACCAAAGCAGAGGAACAGAAAAAATATTAAAGACTTAATTCATGAATACTCTCCTGAAATAAAAAATAGTATTAATAATTACAAAACTATACATTGAAAAAATACACAGCATACCTGGGAGTATTAGCCCAAAATGACCAGTAACGAATAACACTAAGACCCAGTCTAGTACATGATCAAACTTTACAGAAAAAGAAACCTATTCAGCCAGAAAAAGAGAATACCTGACTTACAAGGGAAAGAACACCGTGTATCAGATTTTGATGGCTGTTTTGCATCCCCCCAAAAAAGCGTAACATCTTTAATATATTCAAGGAAAATAGTGTGAGCCATGGACTTTAAACATAGCAAAAATGACTTTCAAGTATGAAGGGCAGAGAATATTATCAACATGCAAGAGTTCAAGGGATACCGATCCATCCCATAGTGCATCCTAAGGAGTCTACTGGAGAACAAGCTTCACAAGACCAAATACGGGAGGAGACCTCAAAATAAGGACTGGCAGTGAGCAATATACATGCGGTTATCCATACACCTGAGACCAAATGACAGCAAAGGAGGAAGTATGGGGTGTGATGGATATACGTTCTGACAATATAAATACGGTACACTATTTTTAAAGCAGGTGATTGACACATAAAATATATACAGTAGGCAAATTCATAAGGCTAGAAAATAGATATGAAGTCTCCGGGGACTGGGGGTAGCAGGCAGCGGGCAGCTACTGCTTAGTGGTTATAGCTTCTGTCTGGGGAGATGAAAAAGTTCTGGAAATAGGCAGAGGTAATGGTTGCACAATAGTGTGAATACAATTCATGCCGCTCAACTGTAACTCTAAAATAGCTAAAATGGCAAATTTTGTTATATATACTTTACCACAAAACAAATGGGGGGGTGATGGGAAGAGTATAGGTGAAGTGAAGTATGATTTCAATGTTTTCAGTAATCGCACTGGTGGTAGGATTAACACTGATACTGCTGTGCTGCGATAGGGGATTTTCAAAAAGTAATTACGGGATATTCTCAATCCATCTTCCTATTGTGTCTCTGGCTTGGGAGGAAAGGATGATACAGATGTGATAGAGAGGAGAGAGGATAAGTAAAAGTTCAATCAGGGGCGCCTGGGTGGCTCAGGTGGTTAAGCGTCTTTTGGCTCAGGTTATGATCTTGCGGTTCGTGAGTTTGAGCCCCACGTTGGGCTCTGTGTTGACAGTGAGGAGCCCGAAGCCTGCTTCAAATTCTGTGTCTCCCTCTCTCTGTGCTCCTCCCTTGCTCACGCTCTGTCTCTCTCCCTTTCAAAAATAAATAAAACATTTAAAAATTTTTTGAAAAAAAGCTCAATCAACAATCATCTTGAAATTGGATTGTATCAGTAGGAATTCAAGAGATATTTGTCATCTATCTGTAAATAGATACAGATAGATCTAGTTCGATATAGACTAGATATAAGCAGATTGAATAGACGTAGAGATATATAAATAGATAAACAGGATAGATAGAATACACCAATAGGCGGATGCATAGATGGGTAGATGAAGGAAGGAGGGAGGAAGGAAGGAAGGAAGGAAGGAAGGAAGGAAGGAAGGAAGATGGAAGGAAGATGGAAGGAAGAAGGAAGGAAGATGGAAGGAAGGAAGATGGAAGGAAGGAAGATGGAAGGAAGGAAGGAAGGAAGGAAGGAAGAAGGAAGGAAGAAGGAAGGAAGGAAGAAGGAAGGAAGGAAGGAAGGAAGGAAGGAGGAAGGAAGGAGGAAGGAAGGAGGAAGGAAGGAAGGAGGAAGGAAGGAAGGAAGGAAGGAAGGAAGGAGGAAGGAAGGAAGGAGGAAGGAAGGAAGGAAGGAAGGAAGGAAGGAAGGAAGGAAGGAAGGTGGAACGAAGATGGAAGGAAGGAAGGAAAGAAAGAAAGAACACCTTCCTAGATCTGTCCACTAAAAAGCCTAACAACGGGCAACTCAGTAGCAGTGATTACCTCTAGCCACCCAGATTGTGACTGAGAAGTACCTTTTCTCACTAAAACAAACCAGGGCTTCTGGGAGAAGTGGTTGATTGCAGAGTTTGGACAGGCCTTGTACAACACGAGCCTGGAGAACTTTGTCGTAGCAGAGAGCAAGAAAGCTATCAGCGACTACAAGGCTAGAGTCAAGATTCTGCCAGGTAACTTTAATGTTGCGTCCTCACCCCAGTCATGCCAGGGGAAGGGACAGTGGCTCCCCAATAATGCGGTGTAAAAGTCCTAAGGTCAAGAGTTAGGGTTCCCTACTGGCCCAGCCTGGGAAGGGCAACGGTAGGCCTGCCCCTGTCCCATGAGTTTGTCACAGTGAACTCCGCTCCATTCTGGAGCATCTGGGGCTGCTTGGCCATTTGCTCTTGTCTATTCGAAAGCCAGAAATGATGAAGAAATATGTGTTTTTCAGACAGTGGTGTAAATTTCTTTGATACATATTTTTATATAAATGTACCCGAAAGCATGAAACAACTAGCAATCTCATAAACTAGGAAAGAAATACAATGAAGACATAAATGCCCTTCTTTTAAATCAAATGCGCCTTTCCAGATGTATGCAAATAAATGATAAATCATTTCACCTAGAGGGCTACCATAAATATATAAAACTGTCAATGTCTATATTATTAAATTACATGTAAAAACTCATGTCCTGGATGCAAAATAAAACATCGTGCTCTCTGTGGGAAACCAACCACGTGAAGTAGAGAAGCAAATACCACATAAAGAAGAGAAGCCATTTATAACGAAGAGATTGTTACGAGTATTTTTTAAATGCCTTCGGGTATTGACAGAATTTCTACAATGTACTTATAGCATAAATGGCCAGCTGCTCCAACAGACTGTTTAAAAAGAAACAGAGAAACTGTGGCAAATCTGTCTTTGAACTCAGAGGTGAGAGATCTCTTCATGTGCTCTAGCAAGCTGGGTGACTCACAAGTACAGTGGAGTCAGTATTAAGTCTATCGCAGGTTTCCCCTCAGCTAGCCGGCTTCCTTCGATGGACCCTCCAATAATCTGCATTCACGGATGTTCTCTGACAGGCGTATCTAGCATTCATTCACTCATAGCTAAGGAAAAATTCACAGCGGATAGAAATCGGCACGATTCTCTTTTCATGACACAAAGGTCTGTGGTTCTGTCCGACGGCAGGAAAGGGGACACATTTTGAAACGTCTCGTTTCACGGTCCTCTGTCCTAGGCCAGCCGCCATTCAAGGGGCCAGCTGAGAAAGGGAAGACGAATGTACTCTTCCGCACACTTGGGACGACACCGATGAGCGAACCCCGTACTCAAGCATATGATGACCATCACTCTGAGTCAGCCAAATAAAGACCCTTCCCTCGGAGATGAGAAAGGGGTGAGTCACAGAACGGAGAGCTAAGGCAGACGAGGACGTTGTCCTGAGCTTTCCGCCCTGAGTTTTACCCCGGGGACCCCAAACGAATACCTGTCAAAGATCCTCTGTGGCTGCATCACGCTGTTGAGGACATGGGTCAGGTGATCCTGGGCTGCGACCACTTCTGGGGGAGGGTTGTACCTATTCACTGCCGCAACCTTTTCCAGAATTAGAAATGCAAGAGGAAAAACATACATGTCTAAAAAGAAGACAAGTCTCAGATTTTAACAAAACATTCTAGACATGCAACCAGGTATGGAAAATAACTCATGCTCACAGACCTTTGTGCTCAGTCTTCACGTCTACTCTAACTTTCCTAAAATCTAAATAATGACAATTATTTTCAAATATGAAATCAGAGGCGCCTGACTGGCTCAGTCGGTTGAGTGTCCAGCACTTGGTTTCAGTTCAGGGCATGGTCTCGTGGTTTGTGGGTTCAAGTCCCGCGTCAGGCTCTGCTCTGACAGACTGCTTGGGATTTTCTCTTTACCCTCGCTGCCCCTCCCTCACTTGTTCATTCTCTCTCTCTCTCTCTCTCAAAATACAAAAAATAAATAAACATTTAAAAATAAAATAAAATAAAATAAAATAAGGAGCTGGAGTCTTTGAGTTCCCTACTTCTTTATGCTTCCTGGTTTGGGAGGGGAGAAAACGAAAACAAAATCTCTAAAGCCTGAGATTACACTTTTAATGCGAGTTGCAGGAATGAAATACATAGTTCTAGATTCCAGGTCGTGGATACTGCAGGGATGTTTTTCTCATGCCATCTCATCAAGAACTACCTCAAAGATCTCAAATTCTATCCAGATCTCCTCTTCTTTCAGAAAGCGTCCTCTGTTCAAAGATAGGGGTCTTTCCCCCTTATAACGTACACGTCTCTATGCTCTGGTCCTTGTCACCCTCAAAATACATTAGCCTCATGTACCACACCTCTACTTAATGCATACTTTCCAACTGCATTCCCTTTGCAAACGTTACAGGGAAAATCTAGTAAGTGCCTCTGAGTTTGAGAATAATGATACACTAGCATCCCTAACTATTTTTAACCGTGATTTCAGAAAGGCACTTATGAAATGGAGTATCTGCCCCTCTACATATTTATACCTATTTTCATTCTCATCTCAGATTTGCATTTAGTGTAAGAAATCCCTCATTAGTGCAGATTTCAGCTGTCACCAGTCACTAAAGCATGACAAAGTACCACCCCAGGTACGGTGGCGGGGAGGCAGGTGCATAGCATTTAAGGTCTGGTTACTCTGGAACTGTGTGTCCAGGGGGATCATGATTTTAAAGGGCAGAATTAAGGGTTTAAAATATCAGGACAGTGACTCATTTGACTACCTTTTGATTATACGCAGCAGTATAGAATAAATTTCATCATTAAGTGACTGTTTAGAGCAACACAGAATCACACACTCTCCAAAGACGACAGTTATCCAAATTAAGAGACGGCCATCACGCAGCCACGCGCACACGCGGGGCACAGCGTCTGCCCCCACCGCCAATCTACTCACTGCAATGGCAGGGCCCTGGCCACAGCTGCGCTGATGCTCACGGCTTTGCAGGGGGTGAAACAAGAGAGTAAGGAACCGCTCCCTAAATCAACAGTCAATTCACGTATCATTACGTGTGCCATTTACAGCTGACATTGATCCTGCAGTGGGTAGCAGAGCCTCATAAACACAAAGAATGACATGATTACGTACCTTTTCTTCCACTTTAATTTTCTTCTGATCTAATTCTGTTAATTGTAGGAGCATAAAAATCACGAACAACCAATATTCAGACTTTTCCTATTTAAAATATCAAGAGGAATATTCAGTCGCCTGCCTTTACCACATGAGTTAGCACCAGCACGCTGCTCTCCCGAGTAGGTCTTTGGGCTGCTACCCCACCCTCCACACACACACACACACACACACACACACACACACACACACACACGTATCCCTCAAGGTGTCTATAGCTTCACGCTTACCAGTCCCCTTATTAAATGCAGATCGTGCCTTATAGCTTACAAAGCTCTTCAAACGTGCCATCTCATCAATCTCCCTGTGACATAAGCAGGACAGGTATGATCACCTCCATTTCTAGCCAGAAACAAACTAACTAAGCCTCAGAGTGGTGAAGCGTTTCATCACAGATTTCACGGCCGGAGATTCAAACCCTATCTTCTAACTACAGGGAGTTTCGTTATTGCAAATGATGAACGTTACTTATGATCACTTTGTCATTTACTTGGTATTATTTTGAATTAATTTATATCATTTGTTATTATTTTGTTTGGCAATCAGAAATAATAGTATTTATAGAACAAATTCCTTATTATTCCCAACCATCTGCTGTGTCAGGATTATCTGGCTTTTAAAACATAATTAAAGTTTAGTATCAAGAAGCTACATCTTTGAAGCGAAAGATATTTGTGGGTCACGCATTTCATAGATAAGAATGCACATGGAATGAATCTACAAAGGTATCTTTTCTGTCCTTCAATGTGTGAGCTGGGAGTGGGAGGGCTGTGTATATAAGTGAGTTAATGTGTGTGAAAGGGTTTGTGGTGTTGATTTATGCACACGAACAAATACTCCCCGTGCCTCTGAAACTGGGGCCTGATGGCCACTCTGTAAGTCCTGCTTGTTTCTTAACCAGAGACGCTTTTAGGTTGCCTGCCACTATTCCCATACCAAGGAGTGAATTTACTTTTTAATATTATTTTTCATTTTCATTTTTGCTTTTGTTTTATTTTTATTTTTTGCCTGTCTAGACATGTTCAGCATGATACACACAAACAGGAAGGTACTCAGAAGATACATACAAATTCAACAGTCTCTGGAAAGCTCAGTAAAGGGTAGAGGCAGCCAAGTGGAATGAAGGACAAATGGACAAAGAGGGAGGGACAGGAGAGCCAGGAGGGAGGATCCATTGATGAAAGAGAGGGGCTTGGAAAATAGCAGTGGAACTTTGAATACCAGAGGGGAAGAATCCCTAGGAAATATAGCATTTCGTCCTATAATCATTTCAGGGCACCACCAACTTCACGACTATATACAGACAAATTACTTTAGGCATCTGATCTTAGACTTTCTTGCCCCTGTTACAAAGCAGGACCCGGAGCCTGTCTATGCCTCCAGCATCGTGCACTCTATCATGCAAAAGGGCATTGCTCCAATCTTAGTAGCTCTGTCCTGTAACCTTTTATCACCAGCCCGAATGAGTCACATGTGACCACAGCAAGCAAGGAACTAACTCCACGCTCCCCTGTCACTGACGGCCGGTGCTACTTTGCCAAACCCTCCTGTTTCCTGAGCGACAGAGAATGAAGGTAAATGCAGCCTATTCACGTTCCAGATGTTCCTTATCAAAAGTACTTCTTGAAGAATTCCAAGAAGGTCCTCACCCCCCCCCCCATATAAATATCTCTTACCTGAACTGGATTTCTTAGAAAGTTGACAACTCGAAGGAGAGGTAGATTTTCAATGTAATCTATCTCACCCAGCTCAGCAATCTGTGTAATCAAAGAAGCAAAATATTATCAAGAGACTAAGTATACAACCAATAATATAAAACAGTGTAAGAGAGCTAGTATGGATCCTCTAAATTCAACTTACTTTAGAAACTGCTCTGTTGCTGATCCAATTTCCTAATGCAGAACGAGAAAATTCCTGCAGGCCCCTTCACTAAATGTGAACGCACAGGGCCACATTTTCTTTTTTCCTCTCTGGCTAAAGAATAGTGTGCTGTTCCTCATCTCAGCCATTATTTATTCTAAGGCAGAAATCACTGAGTATGCAAAATCAGAGGAACAGTACCAAAAATGCATGCAAGGGCTCCCTGGTTCTCCTCACCCCTACTCCTCCCCAGCCCTCCCTCCCTAGGGCTGCCTCTGCTAGACCGGCCGTTTGTGACTGGTGAAGCCTTCTTACTGAATGTGCACATGTAGCCAGCTCCATTATTTTTCCAATAAGAGAGAGTTATTTTAAGGAAAGATATAAACAGAAAACCGTAAGACACATTTCTCGACATGGGTGTTGACCTTAAAATTTTTTGTTTAAACTGCACCCTTAGGTTTTATACTCTTTTCTGTGTGGGTTACGTTTCACCACTTTAAAAAGTGAGAGGAAAGGGGTACTTGGATGGCTCAGTTGGTTGAGCGTCTGACTTTGGCTCAGGTCAAGAACTCGCAGTTCTTGAGTTCCAGCCCTATGTCAGGCTCTGTGCTAACAGTTCGGAGCCTGGAGCCTGCTTTGGATTCTGTGTCTCCCTCTCTCTCTGTTCCTCCCCTGCTTGTTCTCTCTCTGTCTCTCTCTCTCAAAAATAAAAAATAAAGATTAAAAAAAATTTTTTTTAAGTGAGGGATTGCTTGACAATCCCTTAATTTGACCAAAGTAGAGCACAGATTGCAGAATTCCTGAATTTCCCACTAAAGACAAAGAGTTTTACTTAAATTTCCTGTAATTAGCATAATTCCAATTGTATTTCAAATGTAAACATTAAACTTTAAAAATTACTTAAAAAATTAATAATCACATTTTCATTTCTATTTCTCCCCAAGCCATTTCTGCGTGTACGTGAAAGCACTCCAAAGGCAGTCACCAATAATTCCTGAGCTCTCCAAACACAAAATGCTAAAATTAAACTACTCCCAAAGCTAAGTTGGGGGAAAAAACATAGGCACCATGTTCAAAGGATGCCATTTTGAAAGACGTAATATGAAAGGTAAAATCCGAGTTACCATACAGAAGCTGCACACACTAATCTGCTGACAGTAGTGTTATGCTATTGGACACAACTCTTGTCAATACAATGACTAGATCCATTAGATTGGCATCTGGATCATCTACAAGACAACAGGATCATTTTCTAAATATTGTGATATTCAGGAAGGTGGAAAAATACAACTGGTTCACCCTGCTCGGTCAGAACTGTTGAACAGTTGGATTGATTTTCCCGTAGCACACGGCTCTTATGCTTGGACCCGACACAAATGTTAGGTGGAGATGTTTTCCTGCAGTGAACGTGTCTCACTAACGCGTGCACTTAACACGCACTGCTGATGGGAGTGGAAATTGACATGTTCTTCTTAAAAAGGCAAGCTGATATGTTTCACGTGCATAAGCCATGAACCAGCTATCCCACCTCAAGAGGTTTACAGTGAAGATCATCAGACAGGCAAAAATTAGATACAAGAACGTTCAGTCTAACGTTTTTTTAGTAAAAGTTCAAAATTTTCTAAATTCCTAAAAACACTATCATTATGCAATTAAATGAGTCATGGTACAGTCCCATAATGGGAACGCTGTGCACCCACTTGAGATGATGGTGTCATCTACGGTGATTGACATGCAAAGATCTTGAAAGGTTGCCAACAACATGAACACCATGATCACGGACTACATAAAATTATATTATAACTGAACTGTCAGACCAGGGATCACCTGGTCTTTTGAGAGTCAACGGACAGGGATCCAGCGTCCCCCCTGGTCCTAGGAAGAGGCTGTTAAGGGCACAGGACAGCAAGTATGCAGCAGCCTGTTCCCACACATGCTGAATTAGCAACGTGCATGGTGGTCCTGATGTGCCCTCCCTCTCTCAATGACCTCACCCCAGAGCAGAACCACCCTCATGTCTTCTCAAATGCCAAGACCCAAGGCTGTGTGTGTCATAGACCATTACAGAAGGTGTAGGGTACAGCACTCCAAACGACTTAAAGTGAAACATTTCCAGAAAGATTCTATTGTTAAAGGAACATCACCCATCTGCTGCTAAGAATGTCATAGCACGGCTGATCCCCAGATTCCAGATGCCCCTCTTCTCCTCGGCCCTGTTGGTTACTCCCCACCCTTAACGGCCTGTCAACTTTGAATTCCAAGGGAAAGCAGTTTAATTAGTTCCCATTTGGCCATAGCCTTCTAGGCTATGCTTTCCAAATCCAAGCAATCCAGACCTAAAGCCACCTGTTCAGGTTTTTCATAGGTAGATAGATAGACTTGTGAAATAATGACACAAAGACTCAGAGAAGTAAAACAGCATTCCCGACGTAACTCCAAGACCAATGTCTTGCTTCTAGAAGAAAGGACTGAGGTTATAATAGAGTTGACATTTTGGGGATAAGTTTTAAATGGTAGAAATGGCATCAAATCTAACAAGGACTAGAGAGAGTGATAAGGGTCCTCCAAGTAACCAGCTGATTATAAACACTGGCAAAGAAAGTTAAAAGAGATGTTGAAATGATCATGTGAGGGTTTAGCAAGGTGTTAGCAGCTAAAACCAAGTAAATGATACTGATGAAAGTGTTAAGGTACAACATCAAATGAATCATATGAGAAGCAACAGCTATGTTATGTTTCTGTCAAATGATAAATTTTCCATCCCTGACATGGTATTCTCAGTAGTCCTGGAGAAATCTCTGAGGAAATCTTTGGAAGGCTCACAGAACATTTCGAAGCACTGTTGGTTGCTCCCCAACCTGCCTGTGGGGAGCCAGGGAATTGTGTTATTGTTACGGACTCCTTCGTTGCCAAAGGGTTTCCCGCTTTGGGACACATGGCCATTTTTCTTTAATGGGAGGCTCTCTAACATTTGAAAATTATAAACTCCTTTGCTCGCTAAATGATGCCCCCTTTTTTCCTTCAACTTTTTCAAATGTAACTTGAAATGTCTCTTGAAATAGAAGAGAACAATATATTTATTCATGAGGTCGTTCTAGACCAGCGCTTTCCAATATGGAAGTTACTAGCCACACGCGGCTACTTAACACTTGGAAGACGGCTGGGACGAACTCGACTGGACTGTGAGTATAGTATACACACCCGGTATCAAAAACTTAGTATGAAGCAAGGGGTTATAAAACGTCTCATCGATGATTTTTTTTTTTTTTTTTTTGTAGATTACATGCTGACACGATAATATTTTGGAAAAACTGGGCTAAATAACATAAATTATTAAAATTACTTTCACCTGTTTCTTCTTACTTTTTTAGTGTGGCTACTAGAAAATTTAAAATTGCTTGTGTGGCTCACCTTTATGGCTTGAATTATATTTCTATCAGAAAGCCCCCTTCTAGAGCACTGCACCACGTGCTTTTCTGAAGGAAGGGACGTTAGCATTTCATTTGCTGTATTATCTGTCAGGGGTGAGAACACTGAGTCCGGACTCAAACTATTCTATATTTGCATCCTGGCTCTGCTATTTGCTAGATATAGAACGTTGGGCATGTTACTTAACTTCTTTGTGCCCCAGTTTCTTCATCTGTAACATAGTGACAACAATAGGGTTATAATGAGGATTACATGAGATTATATACGAAAAGTGCTTAGAACAGTGCCTTGTGCACAAGTACTCCACAAGTATCTCTAGATTATTTTATGACTGCAGGATTACTGTTATTACCATTAACCATGACTCCTTTTTCCCGAAGTCTGAGATGCATTCAGTTGGGATTCGATGAATGCATCCCAGCTTTGTAACACTCCTTGGACATACATAACGGGAGAGCCATTTTCACGGCAAGTTCATGAAAAGATACTAGAACCGTACAAGACAGAGACTGTGCTGACTTCGTAGGATATGCGGCATCGTGAACAAAAGTGGAATTAACTTTAGGAGTTGACCAAACAGTTTAATATACAAATCAGGTAAAAATAAGGAGGAACAGTTTTGTCAGTGATTAAAAATCCACCTTTGCCCAGACCTAAAGATGGCCTTTTCTTGCTGTTTAAAGTAACAAGTGATGCAAATTCATCAGACACAACTGGTAAGCACTATCACACCTGAAGACAGCAACGTCCCCACAGCATCACATCTCACCCCAGGAAAGAACAATGTCCCTTCCAGGGTCAGCCAAAGTTTGCATTTTCAAGAAGAAATAAACATTCAACTTCCTTAGGAAGTCTTTCCAAACAATATGATGAAGTACTCAGTTAAGAAGAAAATTGTTTCATAGACCTTAATGCATAAGTGGTCAGACATACTGGGATTACAAGCACAAATGCTTTACTGAAAATAAAGTGTAATCAATTAAGAGTGAAAGCCAATTTACATAACCTGTGAAATAAAGTGGGTGTTCAGCCAGATATGGAAATTTGAGTAAATCCAATCCTCAACTCCTACAGATTAGGAACATACACTATTGTTACCAACAGAAGATAGGAATTCACTTCCTGTGCCTCTTCTATTTAAATGACAGGCCCGGGCAACACCAGCCTAATTTTTGTTGATGTTGTTGTTTGTTTATTTTTGAAAGAGAGAGAGCACTAGCGGGGGAGGGGCAGGGAGACAGAGGATCCAAAGCAGGTTCCACGCTGACAGCAGAGAGCCTGACGCGGGGCTGGAACCCACAAACTGCGAGATCATGACCTGGCCTGAAACGGGACGCTCAACCGACTGAGCCACCCAGGCGCCCCCTGAGGCTCCTCTCTTGTCTCCAATTTCCCTGCTCTGACATCTCAGACATTCCCACTGGCATCCTTCTACACAAAATTTTACACAAACACCTCTGCTTCAGAAAGTCATGTCCACTTGGTTGCAGCTTAAACCCTTAAAACAGTGTAATTAGGAATCATCAGATTTTCAAAAATCAAGAATTGTATTTATTACAAACAAACAAAACAGTCCTGCAACTACTGCTCCAGGAGACTTTATAGAATAACTTTTTTTTTAATATGAAATTTATTGTCAGATTGGTTTCCATACAACACCCAGTGCTCATCCCAACAGGTGCCCTCCTCAATTCCTATCACCCACTTACCCCTCCATCCCACCCCCATCAACCCTCAGTTTATTCTCAGTTTTTAAGAGTCTCTTATGGCTTGGCTCCCTCCCTCTCTTTTTTTCCCCCTTCCCCTCCCCCATGGTTTTCTGTTAAGTTTCTCAGGATCCACATAAGAGTGAAAACATACGGTATCTGTCTTTCTCTGCCTGACTTATTTCACTTAGCATAACACTCTCCAGTTCCATCCACGTTGCTACGAAAGGCCATATTTCATTCTTTCTCATGCCAAGTAGTATTCCATCGTGTATATAAAGCACAATTTCTTTATCCATTCATCAGTTGATGGACATTTAGGCTCTTTCCATAATCTGACTATTGTTGAGAGTGCTGCTATAAACATTGGGGTACAAGTGCCCCTATGCATCAGCACTCCTGTATCCCTTGGGTAAATTCCTAGCAGTGCTATTGCTGGGTCATAGGGTAGGTCTATTTTTAATTTTCTGAGGAACCTCCACACTGGTTTCCAGAGTGGCTGCACCAGTTTGCATTCCCACCAACAGTGCAAGAGGGTTCCCGTTTCTCCACATCCTCTCCAGCATCTACGGTCTCCTGATTTGTTCATTTTGGCCCCTCTGACTGGCGTGAGGTGATATCTCAGTGTGGTTTTGATGTGTATTTCCCTGATGAGCAGTGACGCTGAGCATCTTTTCATTTCTAAGCCGGCATTTAAAGTAACAGCCCCTTGAGAAACCAATAACGGGTCCTAATGTGTCCTCTGACACATAGACACTGAAACCGTGACAGTTCAAGTGTGACATTACCTTATTATCCTCGAGGTTGATCACTTCCAGGAAGTCGTGGTTTTCTAAGCCCTGGAGGCTACTGATCTGATTGTGGGACAGATCCACGACCTGCAAGGCTTTTAGTTCCTCCAAACCGGTCATCTTCTCAATCTGGTTATTGCTCTAAAATGGGTAAAATACATTCAGTGCCTTAAAAGCTTCAAGTAGGAAAAAGTGCAAGGCCCAGTTTTCATTCTCGATACCGCCTAAATGTCTGAAAGTCAGCAAGCCGTGCTTGTTCCCTTGCCCTCCACCATTTCTACCAAACACTTCCCTGAACACAGAGGCAAACACCCCAGAAAGAAATCCCAGTTTTTCAGCTGGAAGATTCAGGATGCAATTTTCACTAAAGTTAATGAAAGATGAATGTTCAAACAGTAGGAAAGGCAAAAACCTAGGTGGTGTAAGCTTTTAACATTGTTCGCCTAAAGCCTAATGACAGCATATCTCCATGTTTATCTTCAGAAACAAAATATAGTGCAAATCTTTCATTGCCATCACGTGAAACCACCTGAATAGCGCGACTCTCCCATATACTTGGTTTTCAGAAACATTCTAAATATAATCACTTCAAACCACGAGGGCTGTGGTAGTCCGATTCATGCCTTGAGTTACTCATGCTCTTGTGCTGTGTCCCTCCCCTTGAGTCTAGGCTGGACCTCTGACTTGCCTTAACCAAAAGAATACAGCAGAAGGGTGTCAGTGCCCAGTTTAAGAATTGAGAAGGCCTGGCCACGTCTCCTCTTGTGTCTTGGAAACTGCCATGTAAGGACCCCGCTCTGTTTGGGAAAGAATGTGTGGAGAGGTCACATGGAGAAGAAGCCGTCACACGGAGAGGGGCCCTAAGACTAAACAGGAAAATTCCAGCCATCCCAGCATCCACGCTGAGCCCAGCCCCCAGCCAACCTGCCAGCTGAATGGGGCAAGCAGCAGCAGCAGCAGCAGCAGCAGCAAAAGCACCCTGCTGAACCCAGCTCAGCTTGTAGAACTGTTAGTTAATAAAATTTCTACAGGCCACTACACTGGGGGTGGCTTGTTATCCAGTAATAGATAACTAAACCTGGTTCTTCAATGATTCACACATAGGCATCTTCCCAGACAGTGAGCGTAAAACAAAGCAAGATTCAAAGATCCCCTTTCCCAACCCGCATGCCCCCATAACAACACATTACAGTGGCAACAGTAGTCTGCATTTTCGTGAGCATTTTCCAACATACGATTCCTTGGGTTCCCTAGCCTTAAAGAACATGCCACAGTAAAATTACACTTTTAGTTTGAGAACCATAAAGACAATTTTGAGGTTTCAATTAATACCATATGATGCCCATCTTTAAACTCAATACTTTTAACAAGTACATAACTGAAAAATTAAATTATAGCATTGTCTTCCAGCTACAATATGTTTCCTGGTACATTTAATAGCAAGAGCTCATTTTCATCCTATCTTTCATAACATTTTACTTCAATAATGAGCAAGATTTGCATTCATTAGTTTAATTCTGTGGCTCTTTATAATATGTTCAGAGAATGTTGATAATCTACAAAGCTGGGTGATAATACATGGGGGGCTCATTAAACTATTCCCCTTTTTCATATGTGTTTGAGAAATTCCATAGTAAGAAGGGGAAAATACTCATACCCCCATTTGCCTAAGTTAAGCAAAATTTCCTACTGTTCAGAGTTCAAAAAAAGTTCCAGAAAGTGTAACAGAAAAGGAAAAGAAAAAATTGCACTGAAGTTAACATAATATCCATACTAATTTAATGTATTGAAATAGGACCTCAATATCCTATTTAAAATATGCCCACATATAAAATTTATATACAATACACTTCTTCCCGAAGAACTTTGAAGTGCTGTAGCTGTGGAAGACAGACTGTAATAATTCTTCACAGCACCTCTCATGGCTTTCAAAGTGGTAAATGCATGGGCACAGGGTAAGGCAGAGAAACGTTTAATTAGCTAGCCTACGGCCACAAAGGAAAGCAGAACTGAGAAATATTCAGGATCACAGAATTTCTGAGTTTAAAGTCGTCTAGTCAAACCCTTTCTCCCACGCTGAAAACAGACACGTCGCCCCTCAAAGTGGACACCCAGTTTTAGCACACGCAGTTCTTTTCGCCGTTTTTTTTTTTTTTTTTAATCGTGATTAGCAGCGGAAAGGGGGCCTTTAGAGAGAAGCTATTTCCTTTAAAAGACGAAATGAGAAATATTCCTCATCTCCCCGGTTTGGAAAGGAAGAAATAAGCGGCTCTTACTAAGACAAAATGAATTTTAAAGTGTGGAATGCATCGCCCTTACTTGCTAAAAGAAGTGGTTGATAGCACAGCCCATAAGTGAACCACATTTCCCCCTTACATTTAGTATAAAAGCTGATGGTAGAGAATTAACAACTGGTTTGTATAGCAAGTTGTTCTTTTTTCTCTCTCTAAAAAAAAAAAAAAAAAACAAACAAAAACGTAAAATGAATGTTTGCAGTAGTAAAGCAACTGGTTTTCTCATTCCACAAATTAAAAGATAAAAGTGTTAACAAACTGTTGAAACAAATGTGTATCGTTTTATTTTACATATTTTGGTAACATTTGTAAAAAGAACCCTTACTATTCTCAAAAATTTTAAGGAAAATGAATGAGGGCATAATTTGTATTTTCTGATTCATCTTGGGTGATGGGGGCGGCAGGGATTGGGAACAATCCCCTTAATTTATTTGTAGAAAAAGTAAGTCTTCTATGTTTTTTCCTAAAAAGTGCTTGAGATGGAATTGTTAAGGTGGATTACTTTACTTGTTGAAACAAACTCTCACGATAAAATTGCTATGTGATGTTATGCTTAATCATGGGTTCAGCTCTCCTCCCCTTAAGCACGCCCCCATATCTCTTTCCACATGGCAAGCTCCACTCAAAGTTAACGGTAATGCGGATACAAAGAGAGATGTACAGAAAGGCTAAGGTTCTTTTTTTTTTTTTTTATCTTTTTTTAATGTTTTTATTTACTTTTGAGACAGAGACAGACAGAGCATGAGCAGGGGAGGGGCAGAGAGAGGGAGACACAGAATCCAAAGCAGGCTCCAGGCTCTGAGTTGTCAGCACAGAGTCCGACGCGGGGCTCGAACTCACGAACCGCAAGATCATGACCTGAGTCAAGTCAGACGCTTAACAGACTAAGCCACCCAGGAGCTCCTCAAATTCATTTTCTTTCATGCTTTGCTAACATGCCTCAGGGGGACATAAAACATAAAATCTTAGGGAAATTATTAAAACTCTCCATGCCTGTGGTCCATTGGTACTAGAACCAGTCCTTGGCCTTCACCTACCTCGCTGTAAGGAGTGAAGGCTCTTGAAAAAGCACTTCATGCTCCAAGCTCGGGGAAAGAAAATTAACACTAGCCAACATCCGCTATCTCTGGTTAAATAAGACAGGTATAGTATATTTTAAATGTCGCAGATAACCCAAGATGTCGTTTCAAACAGCAGTTCAACACTCTCCTGTGGGATAGTTCATGTAAGAAATTAATAAGCTACCAGCCTCATGGCTTAAAATCCTCCCTTGCCCACCAAGGGCAAGATATAATAAAAAATAGCAAAGCCATCCAAGGGTAAGAAGTAGGAGAGAGGAAGAAAGAAAGAAGAATCCTAAATAATCCACAAACTGTATTATCAGCTCCCAAATTAGTGAGCTATAGTGTGATTTCAAAAACACTATATGTATCTTTGGAACTCTTATAATTCTGATTTTTAAATACACTATCTGCATTTTCATTCATAGTCACAGAGCACATCATAGAGCTTAAGAAGAATGCTCTCTATGGGAAAACACTTAACAATTTCCAAGTTCTGACTGGAACTGTTCCTTTATTCTCAGCTCCAGTTCTGGTCTCCTAGGATGGCCAACTAGCATATATTAGTACAAAAGGGTTGCCAAAATTCAGTGCCCAGAGAACATCTTGTGGTTCATTTGAGAGCACTCAAGTATTAATAGCAATAAATATTATGCTTAAATGTGCTTAAATGTTATTTCTTCACGGAGACGTTATAAAATGTGTTTTTAAAAGTTGTTCCAAGTATTCCTTTCTTTGTCAGTGTAAAACGTGAATCCTTTAAAAAACTGACTTTGGATGCCAAATTAGAAAATCATTTTACCATAGCAGGAAATATTGACCCTACACACATACACAACCACACATAACACACACACACACACACACAGCATGGAAAGGAACACACAAAACTGAAGACAGTAACATTTCCTGAAGTGATTAGCTCTTTATACATTCGAAAAACCCGAGGTATCATTCATATACTTAACTGAAACATTAACTAGAACCTTCCATCAAGAACGACTTTTGCTTAGACTCACCAGACAAAGAATTTTGATGGGCAACATGCCTAAGCCATTAATTGACGTGATCTTGTTCTTGGCCAGACTCAGGTGCATCAGGCCACTGCACATCTCCAGCCCGCTGATTTCCTCTATCTCGTTGCCTATGCACCGTGACTCCGTTTAAGGAAAATGTTATTAGAAACATTTTGAAGACAAGAATAATCAGTGTCAGTCCATCATTAGAAAAATCAGACAACAGCATGAATAAAGCAGTAACGTATGCTCTATACAGGATGAACACTGTATCTTGAAATAATTTTTTTTCATGATAGAAGTGAATACTGGCACTGCTTAATTTTTTTTTTTTTTAAGACACAGCTTTTGAGTGTGCTCAGTTACATTTGCATTCACGCGTGACTCATTTAATCATTGAGCAAAAACATTTCAGGGTGCTTCGAAGCTGCCTTGTTGGCAGTGTTTGCCCTTGGTTCCTAAGTGGTCTCCATGAGAAACTCATGTGCTTTCCCACAGGCAGGACTTCTGAATACAGGGCACCCTGTGGGCGACACACACCAAGTTATCATCCTCATAACCAGGGTACCAGCCAGAGAGAGGTCATCTGTGGCAAAGGGGTGATAAAGGAACCAGTATCCTGATACCGACAGGAACAGCCTTTTCTATCCATGCTGGCTTCTCCTCTCCCTTTAAAATAAATGAGGCCTAAACTTAGTCTTTATTCCCTCATGTTAAGTTTCTAGTCATTTTAAAGTTTATTTATTTATTTTGAGAGAGAGAGAGAGAGTGCGCAAACAGGAGAAGGAGAGAGAGAATCTCAAGCATGCTCCCTGTTGTCAGCACAGAGCCGGACATGGGGCTTGATCTCACAAACCGTGAGATCACGACCTGAGCCAAGATCAAGAGTTGGATACTCAACCGACTGAGCCGTCCAGGCGCTGCCCCACCCCACCCCACCCCCCAGTCATTTTAAAATTTAATTTCTTTTCTTGTATTCCATCTTTACGGTCACCGAAAATTGCAGTCCCAACGTCACCAATTCTATTCACCTCTCTCTGGTCTCTATTTGGCAAAGTTCCAGGATTTGGTATCATCTCCCCATCAAAGCTCCTGTGTCCCTTCCCAAGTAGCCAAAGACATCACCACTCTCTCAGCCACCTATAATCTTCAGGGCATCCAATCAATCAGCAAGACTTGGCATGTTTTGCTTTTAAACACCTCTTTAATTATTTCCTTCCTTTTCATTCACTCCTCTGCCAACTTAATTCAGCTTTAGCACCGATGGGTACTTCTAACATCCATTTCTTCCGGCCTCAAATCACTTTACACGCTGTAGTCAGGTTACTTTTTTCAAAATATCGATTGGAAATCTTGTTGCAATCAAATTCTCACCGGACAAATTCCAAATTCCTCCCTCTGGCATCTAACGCCCCTGACTTTAAGCAAAGCCTATGGCTCCAGTTTCATCTCCATTATAATCCAGTGAGGATTCCCCATTTCTGCCAGGTCGGTCTTGTCAGTAGTTCTGGAATGTACACCAAGGACTTCCTGACATAGTAGTGCATCTTTTTTTCACATTGCTTTCCTACCCTTTCTAAATCCTGCCCATTCTTCAGGACTTGATTTCAAATTCCACTTCTTCTCTTCCTTTAACATTTACCTCTTTAGTTTTTTAAAGATTTTTTTTAATGTTTATTCATTTTTGACAGACAGAGCATGAGTGGGGGAGGGGCAGAGAGAGAGAGAGAGAGAGAGAGAGAGAGAGAGAGAGAGAGTCACAGAATCTGAAGCAGGCTCCAGGCTCTGAGCTGTCAGCACAGAGCCCGATGTGGGGCTTGAACCCACAAACTGTGAGATCATGACCTGATCTGAAGTCAGACACTGACTGAGCCACCCAGGCGCCCCTTAAGTATTTCTTTTTGAAAGATCACCTTATCTTCTTATTTCTTACATAGGTACAAATGATAGGCTAGGAGAATATATTTGCAACATGTATAGTAGATGAAGGATTACTATTCAGAATACATAAAGAATGACAGTAACTTAATAGAAAGAGAGAAAAAGAACCACCCAATAGAAAATGAGAAAGAATACATTGAGAAAATTCCCAACAGAGCATATCCAAGTGGCTGATAAACACGGGAAAAGACACTCTGCTTCACCCTTAATCAGGAGAATGCAATTCAAGATGCCATTTTCACCTATCAGTTTAGCCAGGATTTGAAAGGTTCTCAAGAACAGATTCTTTCCTACTCCTGAGGCTTTATTATGCTAGAGCCACTTTGGAAGAAACCTGGGAGTATTGCTGCAATTGTAAAGTTGTCACAGTAATTTCAATTCTTGACAGCCACTCTAGACAGACCATTTCTTCCTCGAAGCCTCTTCTGGTCAACTTCCAACCCCCCCAAGTATCTCCTTCCATTAACTGAAGAATCAAAGAATTTTTAAAGGGGAAGGAAGGGATCCTTAAGTATCCAAAAAACATTATCTTGCCTCATAATTCTTTGTAGTTATCTTAACTCTACTAGTTACTCGTTATGTGACTTCTCTATGCTCAGAGTTTTCATCGGTAATGTGGGAATAACACCAGGTTGCTAGGAAAACCAAAAGTTTGACTACGGGAAAAAATCAGAAAGTATATATGAATGAAGTTCACAAACCATAAAGTATCTCATAATTATAAGGCATTGTCATCATTACCAAATTACAAGCACATGAGGCCAAGGAATCACATCCTCTACCCGTTGGCCAATGGCACAAAATGGAAGATTCAAGGCCAGGATCTTTTCTGAAAAGACCTAGGCTAGAGAAAGAGGCAAATCAGAAACTAGAAGCAATGGGCAGAAAATATTGCCAAATGAACCAGAAATTCCTAATTTTTCTTCATCGGTTCCAGATTCAATCCTTGGGCTGAAGTGTAGTTTTGCTGGTCATCAAATATGCATTTTCAAATCTTCTTTCATAAAGCTTCCTGCCAGAATAGCTCCACAAATAAACATTTATGCTCCCAAACACCATGCCCTTTCTGCTTCCATGTTCTTTGGGCTGCTTAAATAATCATTCTAGAGCTAGAACAAAGACCAGATTTTCACAGATACAGATGGTAACAAAGGATGTGAAATGGGGAAACAAGAGATTAAACTCACACAGAGCTACAAATGAAATAAAATATCCTCGGAGTAGTGATCTTTGGCAGGAAAAATTAGGCAAGGAAAACTTCAAATGACCACCTGTCTCAGTTTAGCAGAGGAAGCAATATAGTCTTTAAGTCCTATGTCAAGGGCACTGGTGTCCTGGTAGCTCTGCTCCAACCAAAATGAAGATACTCTAAATGATGGCGACGAGTAAAACAAATGCTTGTGGGTAGCTGGGTCAGGAAGCATTCCCGCGGGAAGGAGGCAAGGATCAGAAAAGGAGGAAACAGGAATCCTGAAGCCATCAAGAGACGGGGGATCGAAAAGGAAAGCTGGTTTATTGTATACACAGTAATTTTCCAAGACACTGGAGACTATCCCCAGTTCTCTTGGTATCATCCGGCTTACTCTCTAGCTTTGACTAACACAACAAATCAATTTTATGAAGTTAGTACTGCAAGGGCCCAAAGGAGGAGGAACACAGATGCCTCATGCAAACGTGGCCCTGGCTTCTGCAGCTACCATTGCCATCACTCACAGCCCTGGGACCAAGGCTTGAGGAACTGACTGCATGTCTCTGTTGAGACATAAGTTCATTTCAGAAGAACTGTCTATTTCCCAACTCTTCGCTCCCCTTTAGATTTCGAGGAATTTCAATCACGATAAATTAATCAGGTTCTTGAGTGAAGAGTAGTTTTTACAGTGGCCCAACAGCTCTCCCCACCCCACCTCCATAATACCACGGTCACATCATCTGTGACCACCAGCAGGGATAATAGTCAATCTATAGGACTGGTCCCTACATAGCTCTGAGTTCGCAGCTTGTTTTCAGGAATATCTTTATCTCTCTAATCTCTCATTCTCTTATTTTAAGGACCTTCGCGAAATGTTACTTGTCCTTCCTCTGAACATTATTCTTTTGTATTCTTTCATGTAGGTCTTGGGACTTTCCAATAAGAAATATAATCTGATAAATCACTAAGCCATTACAATGAATTAGCTTACTGGCTTTACCCTTTGAGGTATGTTTTAATTTCCAAGGGCCACTGTCAAGAGAAAGGGACTCAAAGAACTCAAAATCATTATACTGCATTCCAGCTCTAAAGTTTTACATTTCTGTGAATAAATCTTTTACAGCGGAATTTTAGGTCCTCAGAAACTGAGTGAAGAAACCCAAAGGCACGTAAGCATAACTTTACAGTGAGGGAAAGGCCCCACAATCTATTTTTACATTTTGGTAATGATGTCAGCAGTTTGCAGGGCTTGACATGAATTATTCACCAGTTCAGTATTCGCTCTCATTCATTTGTCTACAATCATAAAATATGGCTCTGGTGTACAGAAAACAGTTACTGAGAAATAAGTAGGAAATCCATCACAATTCGCTTAGTAGAGAGAACCGCAATGATGGCTTTAATCAAAACCAATCCTGAAAGATCTATATCACCTTACCACGTGAAAAATGTTCTTCGCTATAGGAGTGAATCTCTCTGTGAAACACACATACACATTAAATGGCTAGAGGATAAAAGTAGTAATTACTCAATGAATTGTAGCCTGGGGGAAACAACGGAATTCAGAAGACTAGTGTCAGTTCGACCACTGACCAAATGATCTGGGACAAGTCACTGAGCCTCCCTGGGTCTCAGGAAGGGGAACAAGTGCACTTTTGCTTAAAACAAAAACTTCCGTAAAAGAACAGTTAGTAAGAATCTCTAAAGTCAGTCTGGATCTTAAAATTCTGTGATCACTTTTTAAAAATTCCATGGTTCTATAGTCATAAGACAAATTCCAATGAACAATCGGTATTTATAGGTAAAGAACACAGAGCATTCTTTCTCAAGACTGAATACATTGACTTATACCTGCCAACGTTTACCTCTTCTGATTGAGACGATTGGCAATCAACCATCAGTTCACCACATAGGGAATGACAAAATAGCATAAGATAAACTAAAAAGTTGAGGTCTTACAGTTAATAATCCATTTTGAGGCATTAGTATGTTGGCATTACCAGCTTGATTAACCGATTTGTTATTATTTTTTTAATGTTTATTTATTTTTGAGAGAGAGAGAGAGAGAGAGAGAGAGAGAGAGAGAGAGACCGAGAGCGAGAGAGCAGGGGAGGAGCAGAGAGAGAGGGAGGCACAGAATCTGAAGCAGGCTCCAGGCTCTCAGCTGTCAGCACAGAGCCCGACGCGGGGCTCGAAACCACAAACCGCAAGATCATAACCTGAGCTGAAGTCGGCCACTCAACCGACTGAGCCACCCAGGCGCCCCTGATTTGTTCTTACTTTAAATAAGTGCTTTTTAATGTTGGTAATTACAATTTTATTTACGTTTTAAACAAAAGCATGCTTGTTCCCCTCAAATAGAAAAGACATTCTCACTAAGGAAGGCTCGAACAAATATAAAAAGCACAAAAAAGAGCCAAACTTCTAAAAAGGGCACACAGAATGGCTGCAGGTTAGGAGAGCCTGCCCTGCGGGGTACAGCAGGGAGCACTGGCTAGCTCAAAGCTTCGGGTCTTCGAGGGCATTCCTCAGTCCAGCAATAGCAGCATCACCTGAGAAGTGGTTAGAAATGCAAATTCTCAGCCACCACCCCAGACCCCCTCAGCCAGAAGTTCTGAGGGTGCAGGCCAGCAAGAGGTGCTTTCACAAGCCCTCCAGGGGATGCCGATACGGCTCGGGTTTGAAGCTTGGCAAATAGCTATTTTCAAAGAAATTAATAATCTTCAGATTTAAAACATGTTTGATGGACACAGGTACAGCATTTGCCCCCACATGGCCTGTTTATATTTATTTTTAAAAATCTAATGAACACTTTTTTTTGAGAGTGAGTGATCAGGGGAGGGCAGAGGGTGAGGAAGAGGAAGAGAGAATCTCCAGCAGGCTCCAAGCTCAGCGAGGAGCCCCAATGCAGGGCTCGATCTCACAAACTGTGAGATCGTGACCTGAGCTGAAATCAAGAGATGCTTAACTCACTGAGCCATCCAGGCGCCCCAAAAATCTAATGAACACTCTTGAAATCACCCCCACCCCCACCTCCAGCCCAAGAAGGAGAACATGAGCCATAATCTCCCTCTGCATGCCTCTCCTGTTGTACCCGCTGCCCCCCTCTTGGAGACCACCACTGTGCAAACTATTTCCTCTTCCTTTTCCCCTTTGGTTTTACACGAAAATTGTACTTAATTTTATTAAGATGCATCCCTATTGCTGCATGGAGATCTATTTCATTTTCAGTACTATATGATATGCTAGGATGAGTATAACATAATTTGTACTTTCTCTTATCAATGAGCATCTGGGCTGTTTCAATTTTTTGCTATTACAAGCAGTGTTGCTCTGAGCCTTCTTATTCAAGCCTCCAGATACACGCGTGCTCTACTGCCCACATGTAGGATTGAAAGCGCTAGGCCATGGGGAATTTGGATGTTCAACTTTATAAAAAGAGTATAAAATTGCTTTCCAAAGCAGAACTAATTTCATACCCAAAGGAAGAAAAAAAAAAAGATCCTTTTGACCTACATGTTCTCCAACACTTGATATTTTTAGATTTCTTAAATTTTATCAATTGAATGAATATGGTATCTCAGGTGGTCTTGGGATGCATTTCTCTGAACACAAATGAGACTGACAACTAGTCATATGTTTATTAGCCTTATCTGATTCATTTTCCGTAAAGTTCTTTTTATACATCTTCTCCAGTCTTCCGGTCTGGAAACACGGAATATATTTCTCTTTAGTTAGGTCTTTAACGCTCTTCAATAAAGTTTTATTATATTTCCCCCACACACAGGTCTTATTCATTGTTAATAAGATTCATTTTTATTGCTCTTGTAAATGGCGCCTCTCTTTTAAGTTGTATTTTCTAATTGCTTGTGATGTAGAGAAATGCAATTCACTTCTGTCTATTGAAGTCACATCCAACTGCTTTGCTGAACTCTCAAAACTATTATTTCTAGTAGTTTATTACCAGTTAGTTTTGATATTCTCTATGGACAGTCATATCATTTGCAAAAAAAATGACTTTAATCTTCTCCTTCCAATCTTTACACTTTCAGGTTTTTTCCTCTTGCTTTAGAGTGCTAACTAAAACCTCCAAAACAATGATGGATAGAAGTGGCGACGGTGGTGATCTTTGGCTTGCTCCCAATTTTAAAGGATGCTTAGAACATGTCCCCAGTCAGGACAAAGTTTGTTTCAAATATGTTTGTAGACATTACCAAGTTGAGGAAACTCCCCATTACTAGCTTACTAAGAGTTTTTTATTGCAAATTAGATTTTATTAAATTTTCTGTATCTATTGGAGTTTCTATATCTACTGATCATATGGTTTATTTCTCTTAATCTGTTAATGTAGTTACTGACATTTATGGCCTCTCTAATATTAAACTATCCTTATATTCATGAGATAAACCAAACTTGGTCATGGTATATTAACTTTTCTCAAATACTGTCAGATTCAGTTGCCAGCATTTGTTTAGGATTTTTATATCTAGATCATGAGTGAAATGAGTCTGCCATTTTCCTTTCCCTTATTCTTCTTTGTCTGCTTTTGGATATCAAAGTAATCTCCTTAGAATCAATTGTGAAAATTCCTTCTATGCTTAACCTTGAAAGAATGTGTTCATTATTGGAAGATCGGTTCTTAAAAATTTGGGTCTGGTGGATTTTTTTAATATGAGGGTTTTAATTTAATTAATTTATAATGAACTGCATTTATAGTTACAGGACTACACAGGGTTTCTATTTCCAAATCAGCATTTTGGTGATTTTTCTAGAAATTTTTCCACTTCATCTAAGTATTCAAATGTACTGGCATTAAAAAAGTTGTTTAACAATTCTTTTTTATTGTAAGGCTTTTCATTCTTTTCAAAACTCTAATCACATACGCAGTATGACACATTTGAACAGAACAAAAGAGGCATATTTGGTACTGTTTAAAAAACTAGCTTGTCTTTTCAAAATGGTAAGCTAAAAAGTTTATTTCATTAATAGTTTACAAAGAGTAGCTTGTTTTGATTACTTGCATTTGCATTTTAAAAAACACAGGTGAGGGGTGCCTGGGTGGCTCAGTCAGTCAAATGTCCGACTCTTGACTTCAGCTCAGGTCACAATCTCATGGTTCAGTTTGTGGGATTGAGCCCCGCATCGGGCTCCGTGCTGATAGCACAGAGCCAGCTTGGGATTCTCTCTCTCCCTCCCTCTCTGCTGCTCGCTCTCAAAATAAATATATAAACTTAAAAAACCCACAGGTGAGAAATGACACCATGTGACATTTTGATTATGTGTCCATGTTCTGAATTTCAATTGGTTCTAATGTAATAATTACAGCTTTTTATACTTTGGAGATAAGCCTGAATTGCTACATCTAAAGTCAAGTTTAAAGAACGAAAACAAAAAACAAACTCTAATTCCTTTCTTCATATTTGATATCAGTTTTAGGTTAGTCATAATAGTTTAATAGTTTAGTTTTTTACAAGGAAAGATAAATGTATATAGAACTTAAGACTTTCATGATAGAAATGCTTCAAACTGCACCCTCTATTTTGAGCCCACAGAGCCCAGACTGTCAACTGACAGAGCTCATTCAGGGTACCCTGAAGATTAGACAGAACTCTGGAAGCTCACTCCCTTCTGGCTGGCATGAGTTTGGGGGGAAGCCGGCTTCTAGACCAGTCCTTCCCAACGTTAATGTGCACTCACATCACCTGGGGGTCTTGTTAAAAATGCAGAGTCTCATTTCAGGGGTCTGGGGCAGAGTCCCAGAGCCTGCATTTCTAAGAAGTTCCAGGCAATGCTGATTTTGAGGCCACCAGTCTTCCTGGAGCAGTGTTCTTCGAGGTGGCCTGAGTGGATTTCTGAGCCAGGCGGCTTCTGGACCGTCTGCCTCCACCTCCCTGCAAATTCAGTATGTACGACTGTCATACGTCAAGTGGAAGTTCTACGGCCAGGTGCTGCTCGTGTGTACTACTTGTAGTTTGCCATCAAAACATTTCATTTTGATCATTTTCTCATTAGGCTACATTCAAGAGAACTTGCCCTGTTCAAGAGCACCATCTAAATGCCCACTAACAGTTCATTCTCACACCCCAGTTCTAAAGAGCGTGGCGCTATGTTTTAAGTGTCCCATCATACGTGAAAAAGGGTTTTGTTTTTGTTTCCAACAAAATACGTCTTCAAGAAAACACATCTTCTGTTCTCCCCACGTCTCGGTCTCATTACAAGTGTAGTGTTCTAACTGCTGCTCTGTCCCTGGAATGAGGCACCCAAGGGCAATCAATCCATTCCCCGCTCGACCCTGAAAAATCCTCAGGTGGCTAGAAAGATACTGAGAAAGAGAAGGCGCTGCTCCCTTCTCAGAAAACATCAGTCTCTGGTGTAAAGAGGCTGAAGCTCATTAAACTCACAGATCCCCAGTTAACCCCTTAGGCTCTTGAGGCTGGAGTGGGCCTGCTTTAAGGTATTTGCTCTGTTTGCACGGGAGCCTGACTCATGCAAAAGAGACGGTCCTGAGGCTGTTTGCTCATCAAAAGTTGTTGGTTTTGCTTTTTTTAAAAAAAATGAAAGTATATTTTAAATGCAATGGAGAAGCTTGCTATTCAAAGGGAGCTTACTATAAATGCTTTCGTAAAATAAAAAAAATCACTTATATTCCTTTTGGTCATGGCTGGATTTTCAGATATTGAATTTAAATAAATGAGGGCCCAAGTTTAAGTAAATTTGAAGAGTTAGTTAAAACAGAACTTCTTGGAGCGCCTGGGTGGCTCCGTCAGTTGAGCATCCGACTTTGGCTCAGGTCATGACCTCATGGTTCATGGGTTCGAGCCCCACATTGGGCTCTGTGCTGACCGCTCAGAGCCTGGAGCCTGCTTCAGATTCTGTGTCCCCCCTTGCTCTCTGCCCCTCCCCTGCTCGCGTGCACGCGAGTGCACGCATGCTCACGCTCGCTCTCTCAAGAATAGACAAACATTAAAAAAGCAAAAAAAAACCCAGAACTTCTTATCTGGTTCTACAAATAAAAATAAACCTATGTTTATCAGAAGAATAACTGTCTTACTTAGCTTTTGTGGTGTAAGATGCTCTTGACAAGCCTGGCTTACGATCTTACTCCTTGGTAAATACACTATCTTTCTTCCTTTTGCGAATATCAATTCTTAATCCCTCAGGTGCATCAGCCATCTCTAGCAAATTGTGTATCTGCCGCCACTTCACGTCATCGAAATATACGCTTATTAATGGGCCTATGACGCCCGAATTTCCCCTTTGTACATTCAAAGGATACTGTCCAAAATGAGTTTAGTGAGAGCCTGGTAAGCCGACAAATCACACATTTCAGAAATTTGGTTGCAGGAAAAATCCACCTTCTGATGAGAAAAAGAGAACGGGATGTCAAAGTTTTTTTTTCGTTCACTTAATCACAACAATTCATCGCACAAAAAAAATACCCTTCTGGGTGCGGGGTTAGAGTTTAGAACTGAAAATATGCCACGGCTAACACAGCTATTTCCTTACCAGATCCTCGTCTGCTCACTCTGACGGGTACTGGGGAGGAGCCCCTTCCCTGTGGCCGGTGCAGACACCGTGACAACCCAGACGTTCCTCTCTCCCTTTCCAGCAGTTACTTCAAACTTTCTTAATCTCCCTTGAAGACTCCCCTCAATTTCACTCTTACCACCTCGTCTTTCATTTTGTCTACTGCCCAGGAAGCTGAGCTCACTGAGCTCACATTCTTATCTTCCCTGTGCCTTTTCTCCTCCACGCAAGTGCCAGAAAAATCTTTCCCATTCATCCCTCAGGGCTACATCTCATCCACTTCACACCCTTTCTCAAAATTGACTATTTTAGGAAAGCATTTTCAGCAACATCAGTCGTTCCTATTCAAAAACCAGGGGACTGAAAAAAACGTGCAAGGACTTTAACTTCTCACCCACTAGCAAAAGATGAACAAAAATGATTAAGAAATAAAACTTTTCAAAACACTCATCCCACCCCCAAACAAGTACTAAGATTATTTTATCAATGTATTAAATACGAAATACTTTAAATATTAAAACTTTTCCATACTGAATACTAAAAAGCATGTTGGAAACACAAGTGGCAGAAGAAAACGGATCAAGTCAATTACAGACACCATGGCAACAGGACCACATAGTAAAACACAAATGTGCAGACCATGTGAAGAAATAGTAACGTGCAAACAAAATGCTGTTAGCATGAAAAAACAAACAATGGGAACACCACGTTTTATGCATCCATAAATTCCAACTAGGTAAAAGGCAGACCATGACCAAAGTAAGAAGTCAGTGTGGCATGATGGAATGAAGTTCCATATTCGCTTTTGTCTTCTGTCTAGTTGTGATGGACTTGACATAAACATAATGATCTAGGCTTTCTTGTAATTAACGCTTTTTATTAACACCGTTCTTCTCATGCCACAGCTGCGCCTGCTCATCTCTAACTCTACCCCTGTAGGGGTGATACGCCAATATTGGGCCCTCTATGCGGCTATGATGCCAGCCTGGCTGAGAGACCTTAAAGGGTCCTGAGATCGCGGACTCCCCCTGGGAGTTCCAATGGACCTGAAGTCTTGCCTAAAGTCCCATCCGTCAAATGAACCTTGTGTACCCGCTAAAAGCAAAAGCATTCTGGGAAATACCAAGAGCGTTTGAGAACAAGCCTCTGTTCTTCAGAGGTATGCCTTCTTGGCTGGTGGCACAAGGCTCACAGATATTAAATGGAAAGGAAGCAGAGCTTTTCAAGGGGGTGGCCTGTTGAACACAGGCCTGACTTACTGGGAAAGCACAGGGAGGATTACATAAGATAATGTACTGAAAACACAGGAAGGCTGTGGTCATTGTCCCCAGGCTCACGCAGAGTTCGTGTGGGGCTGAAGCACCCCGCCAGGGCAGTCTGGCAATTTGCAGGCACTTCCCTAAAGTTACCAATAGATTAGCTCGTTACTCTTGGGGAGCTCAGAACCTTAAAGATGGGGTATCTGAGATGCTTTTGTTCATTCGTGAAGCCTCCTTGGGGGAGGAGGAGGTAAGGATGTGAATGGAAGAACTTCCAAGGAAGTTTTTCTCAGGGATGGGGTCACGCTGTTGCCATGACTAAGTGGCCTGGGGCTTAGGACAAAGCAGAAGGGGGCAGCAAAGGAGGGAAAAGAAAACAGCCCTGCAAATACAATTCGAGATAACCTGGAGACCATGTGGCTCCACACCTAGTACAAACAGGTACCTCGTGTGGCTTATTTGGACAAAGGAATGTCACCTTGGCAATCACTCTAATTTCGAAGGAGGAAAAAAAAACCCACTACTGATAAAAATGGAGTGAACAGAAGAAAAATTAAGAGAAGTGTCTCACTGGCAATACAGGTGATGTGAGGTTCTTGATTTCACACAAATTTTCATATTTGTGCAAGCTTCGGCAGAATACTTAGGATCTAAGGCAATTCGGTTTGTAAATAAAATAAAATAGATAATAAATGGCAATAATTGATGCCCATTCCTTAAACTACTTAATGAAATATTTGAGTCTACTAGATTATTAATCCCAAGCTTGTGGCAATGGTTCCCAAATTTGCTGGTACATTAGAGCCACCTGGGGTTGTTTTAAAAATTCCACGTCCGGGGGGCACCTGGGTGGCTCTGTCAGTCAAGCATCCCACTCTCAATTTTGGCTCAGGCCTTGAGATAGAGCCCTGACTGGAGCCTCATGTTGAACTCAGAGCTGAGGGTGGAGCCTGCTTGGGGTTCTCTCTCTGCCCCTCCCCTGCTCATTTTCTCCTTCTCTCTCTCAAAAATAAACATTAAAAATAATAATAATAATAAAGTTTACTTATTTTGAGAGAGAGAGAGACAGAGCATAAGTGGGGGAGAGGCAGAGAGAGAGGGAGACACAGAATCCGAAGCAGGCTCCAGGCTCCGAGCGGTCGGCACAGAGCCCGATGTGGGGCTCGAACCCATGAACCGTGAGATCATGACCTGAGCCAAAGTTGGACGCTTCACTGACTGAGCCACGCAGGCCCCCAAATAAACTTTAAAAAAACAATAAAATAAAATTGGTGACAGTTAATAATTAAAAAAACAAAAAAAAAAATTCCAGGCCTGGGCCTTACCTTGGACCTCTTGAATCAGACTCTCTGGCACCGAGATCCAGCCATTAGTTTTGAGAAGTCCCCAGGGGACTGCAATGTGCAGAAAAGTCTGGGAACCACCAGTCTATAACCTCTCTGCTGAAGTGTGGCCCATGGACCCCCAGCAGGGGCATCGCCTGAGGCGGTTGTTAAACACCCCAGTCTCAGGCCTGACTTGGGATGTCCTGGCTCAGAATCCCTAGTTTCACGAGAGCCCCAGGTGGTCTGTGTGCACATGAATGCACGAGACACAACATGGAACAGGCTGCTCACAGGGTTAAGTTCAGTGTCAGAGGCAGGAGCAACCTCAGAGACGGATGCAGATCTGAAATCATTGCTCAAAAAAAAAAAAAAAAAAAAAAAAAAGAAGAAAAGAGAAAAAGAAAACGAGGGGGGAAAAAAAAGGTTGGATCAATAAGGAGGCAAAATTTGAGCTCCCAAGGAAATTTTTACAGATTTTCCAGGTATAAAATTTTATACTATGTTAAAAATACACAAATAATTGCCAGTATTTAAATGTGGGGGAGAGACCGAAGGAAGTCTGTTGCTTCAGCCTGAACACTATGCTTTAGCAAAGCTTCCTAAAGAGATTATCTGCAGACAGACCACCTTCCTTTTCCATAAATGATACACGCATCCCCTTTTATTTCATTTCAGGCCTTTATACGATTTACTCCCCTATCTTATGCTCTCAAAATTCCCTACTTTAGTGCTGTTTTGCTTGTGAATGTCCTTTGCAGACCGGTTAACGTATGTAATTAATGTATTGATAAACTCTACCTTGAGATTTTTGGGCGGCTTGAAATTGAAGAACGTAGTCAGTTTGTTGTGAGAAGCATTAAGTTCTAGAAGGTAAGGCATACAACTCACACAGGACAAATCTGAGGGAAAAACAAATACAGAACAAGATAAGCCAATAAAAGAAAAATTAGACTAAGCCGTTAAAAACAGCATGTGTTACATCAGAACATTTTTTAATTACACCAGTTGCAGGCACTTAATTTTTCCAAACAAGTGAAATGGAGAAAAATAGGAATGTGCAAAACACACCAAGGGTAGAAAGCTCTCCATGAGCTAATTTGAACCTTCTTCCCCAGGGCCTCCCCACCACTCCCATCCCCCTTTTCAAGTGACCAGTGCACCTCCCATGTCCCAGCTCACTCTCCCGTGCACTAACAGCCAAATGCTTCAAAAAGTACCAGACTTGGAGCCAAGGATGAGAAACGAAAGCCTTAGATAATCCTCTTGATATTAGCCCCTAAGTAACTGAATTAAGTCTTTTCAGAAAGACCGAAAATGCCCCAGTTAGAGAACTTTCTTTGATATAAATTCAATTTTGTTGTAGTTGGACTGAATCCTAAACCTCATTAATTATTTGAAGTGATTTCAATTATTGCTATTATTTTACTTGGACTCTGGCTTGGTTTGGAAGCATGTCAGAGTTTTCCATTTTATCCCAAGCAAAGACTCTAAACCTCGAATACCAGGTAAAGGGTTGGGCTCCGACGTTGGTACACATAAAACACAAAAACGGTGACGTGCTGTGTGGCCTTTCTCTGCCCCCTTAGGGCAGAGGCTGGCTTCTGGGCAGCAGGAGTTAGAAAAAGACACAGAAGACTCCTAGGAGGAGGATTTAGCAGGAACACCTGTTTCCACCTGAAAACAGTCATAATAACAGCATCCCCTGCTCTTTCTCTCTTTTCATTCTATGTCACAGGAGCAGCTATTAGGATCACTCAGAGGAAGGCCCCTGCTGGGAGGATGGAGCCCCCACACCTGAAGCTGAGCCCACTGTTTCGCCCTGTCACCAGGTGGCAGACACGCCCAGAGAAGGGGGCAAGGCCAGCAGCGAGGGCCCTGCCCAGGAGCAGGTGAAGCAGGCACCATGAGCGACAGCCACCCGGCCCGCCCCTTTCACAAGATCCCCACCAAATTCGACTTCATTCCTCTGCTCTAAGTCACACCCTTTGTTAGCCTGTCTTTATGGAACTGTTCTAGGACAGACAAATACACTGAGACTTTAACACTTTGGTGGCAATTGATGCCGTGAAGGAAGGCCGCCCGGAAAAGGACACCTGAGAAACGGCCATTACTTCGCAAGTCTTGCCCATTTGTCCTTCGGAGCTCAGCTCCATGTCTAGCAGTCAGTAGTGGCCTCAACACTATTACCGTCCAGCAGCCCCCGAACCTCCCTGGAGCTGGTCTTTCTGTGGGCAGGTAGGTGCCGAACGGAGGAGCTGTCTTAAGCAGAAGCAGCAGCTACCACGCAGATGGAGATAAGGAAATGGCGAGTACGTCTCACGCTTTATGCACCACCAAAGCCTTCAAATCACTCTGACAGGGAAAAAAAATGCATGGTCTAGGTTGCTGGGCGTCTGACCCACGCAGGCCCAATGATCCCCACTCGGTGCAGTGACCCCCGTGTCCACCAGATGGCAGGAGTTCCTTGCGTCTACGACGGTGGTTCTCAAAGTGTGGTCGCGGACGGGGAAACATCCGCTTCCCCAGGGAACTAATTTAGAAATGCAAATCCTCAAGTCCCACCCCAGAGCTACAGAATCAGAAACTGAGGGTGGGGCACAGCCATCGGCGTTTTAACAGGCCCCCCAGGTGACTCTGATGCAAGGTGCAATCTGGTCTACATCATAACCTTTCAGAAAGCTGCGCCCTACAGTTGGTTCTCAAACACTTGATGAGCTACAAAAATGGGCCGTAAAAGATTAAAGAAGACTGATGTGAGGAAAGCGCCATTCGCAACTGTGGATGCCAGGGTATGAAGCCCCCACGGCTACACGGGGCAATTCCTTATCCAGGAAAGGAAACCAACCTTGGAGTGGTGGGGGGCGGGGCAGCTCCTGCCAGAACGAACGCTGAGAACTGTTTCCCAAGATTGGATACCTGGATTTGCTTTAAGATAACCCTGGGGAGGGACCCTAGGGTGGCCCAGCCGCCCCCTCCTGATCTCTGCTCAGGTCCTGATCTTTGCTTCAGGGATGGAGCCCTGGCCAGGCACTTCACTGACAGTGGGGAGCCTGCTTGAGATTCTCCCTCTCTCCTCTCTCTCTGCCCCTCCCCTGTTGGTGCAGTCTCGCGCTGTCTCTCTCTCTCTCTCTCTCTCTCTCTCTCTCTAAATAAATAAATAAATAAATAAATAAACAAACAAACATTTAAAAAATAAATAAAACATTAAAAAAAAAAAACTAAAATAGCCCCGGGAAGGTGGAGAGAGAGGTATAGGTGAAACCAGACGGGCCATGAGCCAATAAGTGTGGAATCTTGAATGTTCATTACAATAGTCTCCGATTGCACTTTCGTAATTTTCCATTAAAAAAAAAAAAAGATTTAAAACAACTAGAAAAAAAGTAATAAGTCTTTCAAAACAGTAGCATTTGAGGAATAAACAATGCTGGAATATTTCTTAGCCACTGAAAAGCAAGGCTGAATTTTAATTACTGCTGTCATAGGAGGGGAAGAAATCAGACACGAGCCAGGGAAAACCGCATCGGCAACATTTAACTGTCACAATAAAGGCCAAAGAAGCGAGTGGAAAGACAATCAGTGAAGAAAACAGTTTCGAAGTAACAACTGCTGACTTCCACCGAAGTGTAAACAACACAGACACTGGCCACTTCGGCTTCAAATAAGACCAGAGAATTAGAAACAAGAATCAAGTTCCGAAGAAGATGTGACTAATTTCATTAGATGTGAGCAAGAGGTCACAACAAATACGTGACAGGGAACTACAAATGGTGAGAGTTGAGAGAGTCAACCACATGTATAGAGACGGCAGAAGAAGAGAGGAAAAAATAAATGTGTGAATCCCTGGTGCTCAAATAAGAACAGAGGTAACTGGCCAGAATTAAAATGTAGAAAGGCAAAATAAAGAAAAGAATCCATTAAAGGGGGAAAAAAGGGGGGGGGGACGGTGGGGACCAATTCATCTGCATTGAATAAACTAATAGTGGGAAAGACAAGGGAATCATCAAATATTCAGGAAGCATTTAAGAAGTAATGAGCCATCTCTTTCAAGGAAAAAACAAAGCAAACATTCAGTGGGCTACTCTTCAACATCACTGAGCGCATTTCAACGGTAGCATAACGTAATGTTTGCTGACCGGTGCCTCTTTCTTTACTCATCAGTCATGGTGACTTTTTTTTATATGCCAAGTAGAGCATCAATATGCAAATGAATCCACAATAGCATTTACATCAAGTTTGGTGGAATTAAACCGTATCAGGTGCCGCAAAGCTTACATTTGGAAATAACTGAATGATCCATCAATCTACTAGAATGAAAATTACATACCTTCAATTTTATTTAGCGAAAGATCCAACTTTTGTAGGTGAACATATTCACAGAGAATGCTAATGTCAATTAAACCACAACCCTGAGAAAAGAAAAGGAAAAACGCTTTAATGTTGCTTCAGCCTTCTCATGACACGTAGAAATAATAGATGACAGAAAGAAATCCAGAATTTCTTTCAAAAGTGTAGTAATTAAATGAAAGAACTAAATCTGAAGCCTACTACTAACAGGATCTCAAAGCAGACTACAGACTCCTTTTAAAAATGCATTTCTCTGAAGCAGAACGTAGCTTGGAAAATTAGTGGTATTAGCAAGAACAAATACAACATGAAAAGGCAAATTAAAGCAATGTCACATAGACCTTTAGAGCAGAGTTTTATTATTAAAAAACAGAAACAAAACCAAACCAAAAAAACACATCACGTAATAGCAGTAAGGCCAAAGCCTTTCTCTAGTAGAAGGCAGATGCCTGGAATTTAAATGAAATGCTAAAGAGATCTCCTGTGTAATCAGGAGATCATTAATGACATTATCACCTACACTTAGACAGGGTCCTCCTATTCAAAGCTCCTCCTTCACGGTGATCTCCTCTGTTCAAATAAAACTGAGATCCATAGGGCAGACTATTCCCAATTTGGAGATGAGGAATATGAGGGACAGACAGGGATGTAAATAATTTAAAATCACACAGCAAGTTAGCATCAAAGTAGCTGATCCAAGTCTCCTGAACCCTTCTCCAGGATTCTTTCCACAGAATCTTGCTTCTAGAGAACTTCAGGATGGAGTGGAGGGGAATGTGGTCCCTGGGAACAGACTCTTACTACTGGTTTATGTTGCAGTGTCAGAATCAGAAAAAGCCAGCCAGTGAAGTATCATGATAAGCAAGTTCTCTAATAGAATGATGATAAAAATGTTCAATGAAGGTGTAATAAATATGTACTGAAGGGGCGCCTGGGTGGCTTAGTCGGTTGAGCGTCCGACTTCGGCCCAGGTCATGGTCTCACGATTCGTGGGTTCGAGCCCCGCATAGGGCTCTGTGCTGACAGCTCAGAGCCTGGAGCCTGCTTTGGATTCTGTGTCTCCCTCTTTCTCTGCCTCTCCCCTACTTGTTCTCTCTCTCTCCCATGCTCTGTCTCTGAAAAATCAATAAAAACATTTTTAAAATTTTTTTTAAAAATATGTACTGAAAACCTACCAGGTACAAAGCATTGTGCACAATGAGAAATACAGTGCAATGGTGGAGTAGACCTATACGGTGCCCCTAAGAAACTCAGGACTTTGGGAGGAAAGCCTATGTACATAAGTAATAAGAAAAATTAGAAAATAACATGTAACCTAAGATATAAGGCGGGGGGGGAATCACTAAACCAGGAAACCCTAAAAAAGTGTATTCAGTAAGACAGGTTATGAAGGCAAAGTAATTCAACATGTAATATCTCAAATGTAAGGAGGTCAGCGGCAAAGTAAGTTAAGTGTCAGTCCATCTTGCTGAAATAAATTTCAAAGGATTGCTTTTTTTTTTTTTTTTTGGTAGATCAATTTAAGTCATAGCACTACGTACATAAGTAGAATACTGATTGAAATGGACTTGTATGGGGATATATTGGATGCTGGAATGATGTACCATCCCAATGCCTAACATAGGGCAATGCACATAGGATGCTCCCTGTAAGTTATTGCCTAACTGTCTGAGTCATCCACAAAATGTTATAAAGTGAAAAGAGTAAAAGATTACAGCCTTAATAGGCTGTCCTCGAAGGATAGGCAATAGAACCGGCACGGAAGAAACGAGCTTAACATTTCTTGGATAGTTTACTAGTTCAAATCCAAGACAGAACAAGATTGCGACTGTATATGCTTTGTTTGCCGTGAATTATATTTAGCCAAATTATGGTACAATAGCAAAATTTCAGTGTGCTTTTTTTCACCTATATGTCTGCATTTATTGTGTGGATCTCCAAGGAATATTTAATACTTTACAATATAAGGAAGCAAAAAGAGTTAAATTATTTCTCTCGGACTATAAAGAAACAAAAGCAAGAGTCTGTACTTTGCTCTTACAGCTTCTCTTATGATAAAAGTGCCAAGATTATGTGTTAGTATTGATATCTTGAAAATTGATGAATAACAGTATGTCTGGAAAGTGAGTTATAGCTCAAAGCTACTTGTTTCTTGATATGCTTAGGAGTGGGAGCGGAAAGTCAATACCAAAATACTTTGTTCCCTTGGTTTTAGATATTAATTTTAGTCCTGGCACTGATCAGAGAGAAAATTCTTAAAGAATTTTTGATTGGTTTCACAGAGTTAAATTCAACTTCTGGAAAGAAAGCATTGATTACTATAATATAGACTACTTAAGATAAAAGCAAGAGTCTAAAGGGAATGGAAACAAAGGAATTCAGGGCCTGATTACTGGATTGCCCAGGGCTCTTTGATGCCTAACATTACAGAAATAACTCTTCTTGTCAGTCTCCATCAAATGCAAGACTCTGAGATCTAGGGCCACCCCAAAAGCTATGAGTATCAGGAAAAATAGATATGGTCCAACCAGTATCAAGACGTAGCCAACCCATGGTGATCTTGTCATACTCACTGATAAAGTTAGATTGAGGTAGACCTGCTCAGTGCCAGAACCTGAGCGCCCCAACTGGTGAAGGGCGTTGGCCACCACCTCCTCTCTCAGGACCCCATCAAATTCCTCCTGCAAAAAAACCCACAGACAAACAAACACCAGAGAGGACAAAGGACTTCCATTAGAAAAGAAACAATCCACGTCCTTATAGGCAGCACTTACCTTGTATATTACATACTCAGGAGCTGACCCCTCCAAAATTTACCAGCCCTGAAGAAAATTCTGTGTTGAGGACACATACATAGGACATATAATTAAATAAATATCTATCTAATCCGTGCTTTCATTGCCACTGCATTTCCAGGCCATCACTTGCTTTAGGTATTCACAGTGAATGAACACAATGGCAGTGGAAGCGTCACCATTAGTGGTGACAGCTACATCGATTGCTTCTCTGTTCCAGGCACTAAGAGCTCTCAGTAAGCAACTCATTGAATCCTCTTGACAACCCTGAGGTAGGTACTCTTCGTTCCATTTTACAGATGAAGAAACTAAGGCTTCCAGGGGTTAACTTGCCTGAAACCACATAGCTAGTATATGACAGAAACTGAGGACAAACTTGAATCTGACTCCAGGGCAATTCCAACCACTGTACTAGACTGCTTGCCTACACCCAAAAGGATGGTTACATCCAAATTAAGGCAATTAAAAAAAAAATTTTTTTTTATGTTTATTTTTGAGAGAGAGAGAGAGAGGGAGCGCCAGCGCACGTGAGACACAGAATCCGAAACAGGTTCCAGGCTCTGCAGAGCCTGACTCAAGGCTCAAACCCAGGAGCTGTGAGATTATGACCTGAGCCGAAGTTGGATGCTTAACCAACTGAGCCACCCAGGCGCCCCAAGGCAATTACTCTTCTAAATCTGGTATTCTTGCTGGAAAAAATAGGTTCTTGATTTGCTTTCTATTAGCCAATTTTGCCAGATTCATACAATTTACAAGATTTATTCAAAGGATAATAATCATTTCCATAAGGAGGTTGGCCCTTGGTCCATAGAAAGCCATGAACCAGTGGTGACTCCACATGCCCTCTCCCCCGCACCCCCCCCCAAAAGAAAACAAACAGAAGAGACAACAGGTAGATCAGTACTATGTTTGAACTGACTTCGACTCTACAATGACCAACACTTTAACACTAACACCAGCATGAGGACACAAAATCCAGTAATCCCATCAATCACACCAAGATAACTAACCATGACCAGCATGGGGACCATGATGGCAAAACACCCTTTCCAGCTCTGTACTCATTCAGGAATCAACAATGATGCTCAGGCCGCTGGTACTGAGGATGCAAGTACATAGGTGTATGCTACTAAAAAGAGGTTCTCCCCTGCCCCCAGCCCATTTCCACTAGCCCAGAGGAGCAAATATCGCTCATATGAAGATAGGGCACAGGCTTTGGGGCTGGGCAGGCTTGGCTTGAACGCCAGATCTGCCATTTTGAATTTACAACTTTGCCCATATTCTTCATCTATAAATAGGAAATTTTATTACCTTCTCTCAATGTTTTAGGGAAAATGAAAAAAAAAAAAAATAGTGCATATAAAGCTCTTAGTGCCTTGCCTAGAACTGTAGAAGTGTTCCCAATAAATGAGTTGTTTCTACTAATTGATGAAGTTAGAAATTCCACATCTTCATGTTTCATTCTTCCTTACCCATCAACCTGTTTACAAATGGAGGAAAGACACTCACTTTTCTTTTTTTTTTATTTAAATTTTAGATAGTTAACATACCGTGCAATAGTCGTTTCAGGAGAATTCAGTGATTCATCACTTGCATATAACACCCAGTGCTCGTCACAACAGACACTCACTTTTCTAAATAAAGTTCTAACTTCTTATATAAACCCTGAGTAGGATTAGAGGTGGGGGTGTTACCTTCCCTCCAAAACTTTCCATCTAAACCTCTTATGTTTACCTGACCCACCCCTCTTTTTCCTGGATGTGAAAAGATATTATACCTCTGACTGATAGGAGGTAAATGTCTGTTTTTCAACATAGCCACTGATACGGAGACTGGCCACACCGTCAGCATGTTCCCAGATTCCCATAGCAAGCCTCCCCATGGCAACCCCCTCACACCTTCTTTGAGGTTCCTGCCATTTATCAGTATCACACCTTTCCCTTCTGATCTTGGGTCATTTTCAGACCTTTACAAGCCCTACCTTTATCTTGGATGGCTTCAGAATGCCTGAGGATGGCCATTCACCCCTACTACTCCCAAGCACATGCACGTACACATGTTTCTTTCTCAGCTCCAGGCACTTTAAATGATCTCTACTCAAGTTCCGCCACTCACTCCCATGGCCATGCCCTGGACTGGGCCATACCCAGTTAGTCATCATGCTAAACTGTTCCACCTTAGAAACCTCAGACCCTAGTATCCTACTCTGTGATCCTACAACTACCTGTCCTTCCACCTTTCCAACACCCACTCCCCCTGTTCTGTGAGGATGTCAAGATCTCCAGTTTGTTCCTCTTTCCCTTTCTGAGTCTATCTGTCCCCTCCTCCTCCCTTCTCTACTTGGTATGCCATGGGCAATTTCAGTGTCTCTCTACCCTCAAGTCTCTGACTGCTTGTCCCTTGACTGAAACTACCATGTACACGCCCAAACCTGAATCAAGTTCACAATCAACTACTGTGCTGAGGCGGGACGGTGTCATGTTCATCATTCATTTGGGATAAAAATCTTTATAGCAGGCCAGGCACATGCCAGCCAGGATGCTGGGCTCAGTGGACAGAATTATGAATAAGACATAGTGCCTATCCTTAAGGGATTTACAATTCAATCTGGGAGCCAGACAAGTACACAAGCAATTTCAATAGTTTGATAAATATTACAATACAAGTGAGCAGGGTGCTTTGACTATAAGCAGGGCATCCATTTTATGTCAGTTCTAGTGGGGATTAGGAGGTTAGCAAAGGCTAGCTGGGGGAGAAAGCAATGAGGTTGAGACCCAAGTAACTGAGTTGTTCTGGCGAAGGGGAAGAAAGGGCAGGAAGGAGGACCAGGAAGGGTACTGCAGGCAAAAGGGGCAACGTGTACAAAATTCCAAAGGCAAAGGTGTGCATGGCCCACTGGGGAAACGACGAGCAGCTCAAAACAGCTGAAGCATAAAGTGGGAGGGGGAATACAGTGCATGGTAGCTGGTGGGCGCTCAAACATGGCTAAGTGAATTCATAAACCTCTCCTGCCTTTGAGCTGAGTGGGCTGGGAGAGGCCTCACAACCATGCATGCTGGTACCACTGCAGAGTCAACTCTTAGCTTGGCCTGGTGCTGTTCCAGTCCTCTGCTCTGTATCAGCTGCCTTCTACCTCTGACCTTGGCTACCGAGTCTTCATCCATTCCTCCAGCCTTCAGGTGCCTCTACTCCTTAGTCCTTGCTCTCAGCAGGTGCACTTCTCCGTTTCCAAGGCAAAGCAGAAGCAGTCAGGCATCAACCCCCTCAGCGTTCTGCACCTGTTCCTGGGCAGTGTTCTGCCCTTCACTGGGGTCTCAGAGGCAGACTGCTTTCTTGTCCACACTCAGGGCCCCCGCCTCCTGTTTCCTCAGGGACCTGGCTCAGGAACCAGCCACTTACCTGGGCCCGGGCCCTGTCACTTCTCCAGCTGTACAAGTCTGTGAGTCTCTTCAATCCTACACACTGCTTTAGCTACAGTTTCCCTAAATAACCAAGCTAGAGCAGAATTGCTTTTTCATCCTTTAGTGCCCCCTTGCTCACCCCCCTGTCACTCTTCAACTCCCTTCAGTTGGGCTTCTGCCTTCACATTACAAAACCACATGAGCCAAGGTCTCCAACTGCCCTCAAATGGGCAAAGCCAATGAGCATTTGTTAGACCCCTTCCCACTTAACCTACTGGCGGCACAACTCATTTCCATGGTCTTGAGACTCTTTCTTGCCTTGGTTTCCCATCACACAGCTCTTCTCTTCTTCTTCTCCTTCTCCTTCTCTTACCATTTCTTTCCAGCTTCCTTCCCTGATTCCTCTTCATCTGCTGGCGACTTAAATACCTATACCCCCTGGGGGTCTTCCCTTGGCCCTCATCTCCTCTTTCTAGATGGCCTCACAGACTCCAGTGCTGAGTATCTCAGGCCTCCTAGGCTTAGGCCCCCTCCCCTGATTTCCAGACTCATGTGATGCATAAAACCAACCCATTCATGCACAGCTGTACCTGTCCCCATTTCCTATTGTGGTCAGTGGCCTTAACACACCCCCAGACCATGCCATAGACCTAACAGTCATCCTAGACTCACAATATTTAATAACTTAAGTATTTTAAATGTCTTCATTTTAAGCTCCCTTTCCATCCCCACTCCCACTGCTTTGATCCAGACTCTTGTTTCTCCTCCATAGACATTGCTAGAGCCTTCTCATTGACATCCCTGTCTCCAGTCCTACCATCAGGGCAGTTCTAATCAATCTAATCTAATCTAATCAGGGAGGCTCCTCTCTGCTCAGACACCCAAGTCTACAGTCTGTAAAACAGCATAAAACCCTCCACAATCTGACCCCCACCTCAGCTGCTCTCACCTGTAAATCATCAGTAGGAACAGCTGCCATCTTCCTGCCCACACAACCCCATCCACCAGGACAAGGGTCTGCTTCCCTCAAAGTCTCCCATGATCCCTGCCATCCAGGTGTCATCTGTACACAGCTCTGTGGATAACGCTTGAGATGCTGAAGAGCTGTGACTTACATTCTTATCTGACCTTGAGAGGAGGGACCACGAATGTCCTCAATTATGTTCTCATCTTCTGTCTTTACTATTGCTATTATGCATTACCTCTATAATTTTTAGGAACCTACTCTTCATCAGACACTGTATCAAGAGTTTTAACAGACTTTCTTATTCAATTTGCTATTTATAACTGCCCCATGAGTAGGTATCATTTACCCACAGTTACTAGCAGAGTGCTTTCGATGCATCAGACACCTATCGTGGGCCCAGATGCTTCTGCCCTATATAGTCAAAGTGTGCTTCCTACGTAGCAATCTTTCAGTGAATGTGTGTTCAAAGTCAGCTAAATTAACCAAATCACTTAATGAGCTATACTTAGCAGATAAAAAACATGTGCATTATGACTTGTATCAGTAACAGTAAAAATAATGTATTTTTAAGTATTTACACACATAGGTTCTTGTTTAATTCTCACATCTCCTGTGAGGTAGGTATTATTAGAATTCCCAGATTACAGATGAGACATAGAGGTGAAATAAATTGCTCAAAATCTCAAAACCAACCGAAGGCTGTACATAAATCTTTGACTGCAAAGGCAGTGTTCTGAACAGTCTGTCTGTGCTACCTCCTTACCTCCTTAAGTTCACCAGGGCTCCGGAGACTAATCACATTATAGGCACTCAAGAACCACTGGGACCATCACAGCATTATAAACCTTAACCAGGCTAGCAGATGGACATAAATCTCTGAACATGAAAGTCTAAATCTTTGCTTTTATAAGCTTTCAGTTTATTCGGCATATTAAAACTTATTCAATACCATAAAATGCTAAAGCAGGATGTCAGAACACAAAATAAATATTAATACTTAGAATATGAGTGGAGGAAATAATAAACTTTTCCACACACAGCCTACAAACCAGGAATAACTAGTTCAAGTCAACCCCCACTATGGTTTGTTAATGGCATACTGAAGACAGATTAACACCGGCACTAATGAACCCCACAGCCCAAGAGCATGCGTTAATTAGAATAATAAAGTAAACCGGTGATTCACCTGCGAATTCCTTTGGGGGAAGCTGGTAGAAACCATGCAAACATCTCAAAGTTGTAAAAACACTGCTACAGTTTTGCAATAGACACGGTGAAGGGTAGCGAAGTACATCACCAAAGGATGAATAAAATAAGAAATAATTTTCTATTGCCCACTTTAAGAAAAACTAATTGTGTAACAAGCCCATATAGGTGGAGGTAGAAGAAGAGGAGAGTCTAAATGGGAGGTAAGGGCAGGAAAATGAGCCAAATGTTGAAAGTGGGCAAAAGGATGTTACAAAAGAAGGGAACCTAAGTAGGAAAAGAGTGCAGTTCATTAATGGTAGGACTGGAATAACACGGGACCGCGCAAATTACAGAGGCGTGAATAGGAAGAAAGAGGACAAATGAGGAAAGGAGTCTGTGAAAGAGAACAGGAATAACAAAGAAATACATGCTAAGAAAATGGGCAAAGATGAGAAGTGGTGAAGCCAGAATGTCACATAATGTCACAGGGGATACTGGGAACATTCTATTTCTCTGTAGTCTATCTACTTTGGAAAAGAATTTGGAACAGTTTATACTATGAAGGAAGAGGAAAGGGGAGAGGAAAAACCTAAAAAAAAAAAAAAAAACTATTAAAATTAAGAAAAATACTGATTCTGAGTTTCCTGGCAGCCAAGACAAAGAGGAAAATCCAATCGTTTATTCAAAGCAAGCCAATCAATGTGTGTTTTTGAAGGAAAGCAAACAATGTCTTAGAGACCAAGGGAAGGAAGTGATAAGAGGTAGAAAGGGACCAACTCCCCACTCCTCCCACCCCTGCAAAAAACCCCAAAACCTAGGCCAGGGGGTAAAAAAGGAAGAGGATGATGATGAGTGTAGGAAAGAAGTAGAATTGGGTAATGTTTAGAAAAGGTATTGTAGAAAAGAGAGAATTTATATTAAGGTGAAGGCAATTAATGTGAACGTCAGGCAATACAGATGGGAATTTAAGAAACATTCCCCACCTGTGAAAATACTACCACAGTGAGCCAGCTGCTCGAACATTCTAAGGGTCTTTCTCTGGTGGGTGGACGGGTGGGTGTGTGGGTGTGCGTGTCTTGCATAATGCATTATATACCCCTGGCAGAAGCAATACATTAAACTTCTAAGTCACTTAATGTTTGAGTTCGCGCTTATCAGATTACATCACGAGAGTAATTTTTTGTTTCCTCGAGGAAGGAGGATGAAGGGACTGCAAGCTGGAGAGTGTTGGAGCACTTCACAAAAATCACAGAAAAGGGTGTAGGGGATGCCAAAGACGAACTCTGCCTCTTCACCATACTGTCGAAGCACAACTTTTAAAAGCTAAATGTAGAACTCCCATACAAATAGGTGGAAACTGTTTCATGAGGACGCTGTGTAACTTGACTCTTAAGAAACCAAAGGTGTTACTGAGAAATAAAGGAGACGCGGGGAAATATTCCAGGCCAAGGGTGAGGAGGGAAGAAAGGGGCGGGAGCCTAGGCGCGGGACATTGCCGCCTGAGTAGCAGGGCCGGACGCCCGGAGAAGGGAGCGAGCGGGGGAGGGGAGGGGGGAAGGCACACCTCCAAATTCGGCATCTCGGACTCTGAGGACTCCTCGGATTCCACTTCGCCCTCGCCCTCGTCCCCGCAGTCCTGTCCGTCCGCGTCCGACTCCACAGAGCGGTGAACGAGCTGCGGGAGCAGGTAGGAGGAGGCTCTGTGGAAAGTACCTTTCCGTCTCTGCCCCATGGGGGAAGAAGACCAGCAAGACTGACGCTCTTTTTCTGAGCGCGACAGTATCGACTGGGCTCCACGTCGTGAACTACCCTGGAGAGAGGAAGGCATCGGCCACTGGGGATCGCTCCCGGCGGTCGCCATCTTGTTTACCGCGTTGCCTAGGAGACTGCCGCCAGGGGAGGAGGAGCCGCAAGGGATTCTGGGCTGTCATCTCCCGCTCCTCCGCGCGTCCTCGCTTAAGGTCTGCGCCGTCCCTGGAGCTTGACTTTTTCTTTGGTTTTTGTTTAGTTCGTTCGGTCGCTGGCTTTGTTTCTTTTTGCTTGTCTTTCTCATTTTCACCTTTTTTCTCCGCACCCCTTTGGCCTCCAGTTGTTTTCTCCTGGCCTGGTGGCCCCTCTTAGAGAATTTTCATCCCTCCCTAAGATCACCTGTGAGCCTCCTTCCCGCACCTGCCTCATTCACAAAGGCTCTTTCCGCGGAGTGGTACTTTGAAAGTGTTAGTCTGATGCTCTCTGTTGGAAAGCTAATTAACACTGAAATTTTACTCTATGCGGACCGCGGTGTTAGGAGACGAGGTCGTGCATAAATGAAATACAAGACATGGTTCCTGTCCTTCTTACTTAATTGCGGGTAATAAAGAGAAACTACCAGACGAGGACTGAGGGCTGATCTGCAATTAATTTACATTACCCGCCCCTCTTCCCCCAAATGATAAGCCATGTCCTTGGGGAGAAACACGGGTTATGGTCTAACAATCCAAAGAAGAAAAAAACGATTGTCAAATTGACACTGTATCTGAAAGCCTCTGAAAAGCTATTAACATCCCATAAATAATTGTATTAGTCAAGTGACCTGCATTGGTAATTATTTTTATCTTGTTGCATAGGTTCCCTGTGCAGTTTCATAAAATACTCTTGCAAGATTACAAAGCATGATTTTATGCTAGTGTGATTTTATGTGACCCAAATCCCATAGCCTTGAGCTCCACAAAGTAGACACTCTATGGAAAAGCAGAATAAAAATTATAGTAACTATTATTGCCATAGCGATGACAATAGAAATCCTTGCAGGGAAGTCGCCCTCATCTTCCTGGCCTTACAGGGCCTTTTCTCCATGCTTCAGTGAAAGCAGTTGCAAATACAAAATGATCCTGTCAATGGCTGTCAGGGGAGAAGGAGAAAAAATCCTTATGGACACCATCCATTGACTATTATCTTTCTCAGTGCTTGAGGGACCGTTAAAACTGACATAAAGCTTTCAGAATTACCTTCCTTCATTATCTTGCTAGTCATAAATGTAAAGGCCACAATGAAAGTATCTCTTTTTGCTTGGCTCATCTCGCTGCTTGCTTATTTCTTTTTCCAGGGGGTAGAGACTCCTCCAAGGGATTTTTTCTTCACTGTCACCTCCGCAGGACCTGGCTCTAGATAACTGACATAGGGAAGAAGGGGGCAGAAAGTATAAAAATGGAAACCCAGTGTAGTTTTGGTTTCTTAAAATAACTTTTTTTTAAAAAATTTTTTTTCAACGTTTATTTATTTTTGGGACAGAGAAAGACAGAGCATGAACGGGGGAGGGACAGAGAGAGAGGGAGACACAGAATCGGAAACAGGCTCCAGGCTCTGAGCCATCAGCCCAGAGCCTGATGCGGGGCTCGAACTCACGGATCGTGGGATCGTGAGATCGTGACCTGGCTGAAGTCGGACGCTTAACCAACTGCGCCACCCAGGCGCCCCTTAAAATAACTTAATCAGCATTTCTAGCAAAGCAAGATTTGCCAGTGTTAATCTATTGAGGACAATGCCTTAAGACAGAGTTAGGACGTGTCAAAGAATAATTTTCAAAAAACATGATTCTCATACAAAAAACTGAATGAAACACCGGAAAGATTTTATTCAACTCATTAAGTAATGAGAAAACCAGTATGATGGTTACAGGGTATTCAGAATAGACAAAGAAAGGCATTCTGAAATAAGTTCACTAAGTTAAAGGGGGAAAAAAAACTGGTTAATGCCCTGCAGGATATAAGACTATACCTTTGGAATCAGGTATTCCTTTTTTTTTTTATTTTTTTTTTATTTTTTTATTTATTTTTGGGACAGAGAGAGACAGAGCATGAACGGGGGAGGGGCAGAGAGAGAGGGAGACACAGAATCGGAAACAGGCTCCAGGCTCCGAGCCATCAGCCCAGAGCCTGACGCGGGGCTCGAACTCACAGACCGCGAGATCGTGACCTGGCTGAAGTCGGACGCTTAACCGACTGCGCCACCCAGGCGCCCCTGGAATCAGGTATTTCTAAGTGCTTTCTTTTCACCTTCACATTTACCCTATGTCTATCCCCATTTGACAGATGAGGTAACTGAGGCCCAGAGAAGTTAAGTGACTGGCCCAAATTCAAGTGGTGGTGCTAAGATCCAAACCCAGAATGTTCAATTACCATTAGTGCAGATGGATAATGTGAGTCAAGGTAAAGGGACACAAGGGGTGTCAGAAGCATCAGTTAATGTTCTTAAGGATAAATAAAAGAATTCACTCGAATGACCCTTTCATATATAATCATAGCATGTCAGAACTAAAAATAATTTAAAAGCTTATCTTACTGAATTTTCCCTTTTATAGAAGAAGGAATTGATGGTCCACCAGAGACAAAAACTTGCCCCAAATCACCTGACTTGTTAGCAGCTGAGCAGGAATTTGGACTTCTCGTTGAGTTTGGACTTCTCGTTGCTCAATCTTTGCTCTTGCTACTTCACCAAAATGCTCCCTAAGCTGGAATTGTATGAAAAGAATCCCTACTTTGGGATTCTGGGCATCAAAAAAGAAGGCATGGGGCGCCTGGGTGGCTCAGTCGGTTAAGCATCCGACTTCAGCTCAGGTCACGATCTTGCGGTCTGTGAGTTCGAGCCCCGCGTCGGGCTCTGGGCTGATGGCTCAGAGCCTGGAGCCTGCTTCCGATTCTGTGTCTCCTTCTCTCTCTGCCCCTCCCCCGTTCATGCTCTGTCTCTCTCTGTCTCAAAAATAAATAAAAAACGTTAAAAAAATTAAAAAAAAAAAAGAAGGCATTATCTCTATAAAAGTTGTGTTACCAGGTAGAGAAGACAGAATTAGGCAGAGGGAGAAGAGGTGAGGGCAGGGAGTATTTTGTCTAATCTCTTACTAGCATAAAACATCAGTAATTGCTTCCATTTTTGCAGGGCTCACGGTAAACGAGGCCTATGCTCCGTGCTATACATATCTCAGTTTATTATTCCAATTGCTCTCTGGAATAGGAATAGATACCCCCATTTTACAAGGGGAAGAATGATGCTCCAAAACGCCAAGCAAATTGCACAGTCACATGGCTTGTGTCTACACCAAGATTCCAACTCAAGTCTTACTGGATCCCAAGCCTCTGATCTTAACCATTAGTACTCTGCCTTCTCGGAAGTATGAATTAGTTTCTCAGGAAGTAATTGTCAGGCACAGAGAGCCTGGCCTTGGTGAGATACTGAAAATTTTAGTGCATGCGCATACGCGTGTGTGTTGGGGGCCAGGCAGGAAGACCCTAGGGTTCTGGGACCAGGGAAGTAGAGTGGGGTGGGCAGGAAATGGGATATAATAATCCAGGAGAGGAGGGTCTTCTGTGATAGCCCTGGATCCTTTCCACTGTGGATGAGAGGAAGGAGAAAGTGGAATAGTATCACCATGGTGCTGAACGGCACCTCTCTTGAGGACATACAGAATAGGCTACTGGGAGGGCAGAATCAAAGCGGTCAAGAGCTGCAGTCTGAAAGAAGGTGCTAATTAGAGCTTTAGCTACTAGGTAGCTTTGCCCCAATAATATTATTTACCCTTACTCTTAACTTTTCTGTGTGGAACAGGGGTCTCCCCCAGTCTGGAGCCAGCATGCTAACGTAATTGACAATGGGAAGAAAAGGCAGGGACAGACTCTCTGTTTCCTGTATTTAGGGAGAGTACATTCCCAGGAGTACAGATGTCAGACAAAGCAAGGAATGTGTGCCTCTATCCCCTTCATGTACCCAATTTTGCACCCCCTTCCCAATTTTGTGTGACGAAAAACAGGCTGGACAGTGCTCCTCAGGAATCTGAGATGGCAGCACCTTGAACTCATGGTGCTTTTTATGGAATACTTAAATTTTTACAGAATATCATGAAATGGGAGGATAGGCCATAGGAGGCACCATTGCTATGACAATAACAATGAAAACATAAGCACAACGAATGTTTATGAGTACTTACTATGTGCCAGGTATCCTTATAAGTGCTTTATATATATTAACTCATTAAATCCCTGTAAGGACCTTACAAAGTAGAGATTAATATTATCCCCATATTGTAGATGAGTAATATAGGCTAGAGAGGTTATAACTCACTCAACCTACTTTGTCACACAGTTGCAAAGCTACGACTCCAAAGGACACAGCTTGGTTTCCCAGCCCACATCCTTAATCAAAACACTATACTTCCATTCAACCACTTTAGTAAAAGCTTGTGGGGATGTTATGGATTGAATTTTTGTGCCCTCCCCTTCCCCCACCCAAATTCAAATGTTGAAATCTAATCTCCAATGTGATGGTATAAGGAGGTGCGGGGTCTCAGAGGTGATTAGGTCATAAAAGTGGAGTTCTCTTGAATGGGATTACAAGAGGCCAGAGAGCTAGCTTCCACTGTCTGCCCTCTGAGGGTTCAAGGGGAAGGTGGCAGTCTGCAAGCTGGAAGGTCCTCACCAGAACCTGAACGTGGCACTGTGGGCATCAAGATAAAAGGCATTATCTCTATAAAAGTTATGTTACCAGGTAAAGAAGACAGAATTAGGTAGAGGGAGAAGAGGCAAGGGGAGGAAGTATTTTGTCTCAACCCTTATTAGCATAAAACATCAGTAATTGCTTCCTTTTATGCACTTGCAGCCTTCAGAACTGGGAGAAGTAAATTTCTGTTGCCTATAAATCACCCAGTCTATGGTACTCTGTTATAGCAGCTCAAATTGACTAAGACAGGGGAGACCCTTGAAGTTGAGATAATTTAATTCATTAACATCATACCCTTTTATGTTCTCTTATCCCTTTCTAAGAAGAAGAGACGATTCTTCATAAGGAAGTTCATTATCTAGTAACAGCCTAGTGGGACTATAGACATTAAACAAATAATTACACAAATAAGCATTTAATTTCAATTGCCATAAGGCCTAAAGAGGGAAGACACAGGAGCCATGAGAATATAACCTGGGGCTTTGACACAATATGGTGAGGAAGGATCCTTCAAAATGTTAGACACTTTGTACCTCATCATGATTATGAAAAAGGTTGGGGAGAGACAATACAACACATGAGAGACTTCATTTGTTGTCTTTGCAGAAATCAATGGCATCCAGATTATGATGGTAGTAATTAATTGGGCCGGTAGAGCCTGATAAAGTCCAGGTAGGACTTGACTAAGCCAAATAATATCTGTTCTAAGTAAATATCAAAGGGATTTCGGGGGGTGCCCCACTAATAGGTACTCTGTATTAAAAACTGGTGTTGAGATCAAAGGTAAAAATTGCAGTCTGGGAAGAGATAATCTCAAAAGCTCACAGGCAGGGTTCACTCCTCATGGCAGATAAGGCAGGCCAGTCTGTGGGAGTTGTCAGTTGAGACAAATCTGTATCCCCCAAATAGGGATTCTCAGAAACTTCACGGATGAGGTAAGAGACGAACAAGACCTTCAGGGAGAAAAGAGACACACACACGAGGGGGAGTGGGGAATCCACTAATGGGAAGCGGCATAAGCTGAGGCAAGGAGGCGGGCCTGGATGTGTTTTAGGAAGAGGCTCTGAGAAGGAATCGATATGGAATAAAACCTGCTCACAGAAAGTTGGGAAGGGAGGGTGCTGCCTTCTTGGAAGAAGAGGGGTGTGCGTGAAGGAGCCGATGAAATTCCCTCGTGTGTCAAAATACCTTAGGATCGAGGGGATAAGGGTAAAGAAAAAGGGGAGAAGAGATGGGCCTCGCAAGAGATTCTGACAGCCACGAGGAGGAGGCAGGAACTGTAAAATCCTTGCTTTTACACGAAGTCTATTACGCACAGATGATGCTTTCCCATGAGAGTAACGGGAGGCTCTTGGTCTCTAACGTACCATATATTGTAGACACTGTACACAATTTACATCTACACCTTGTGGCCAGACTTCCTCAGCTACCTTTCTCCACAGAGGGTCCCACCCTTCGTTGCCAATGTGCCTTGTGCATAATAAGCTTTATAAAAAGTGCTTTATAAAAAGTGCAGGTATTGACTGCTCGATAGCGATTATACTGAATGCAGCTGCTGCTTCGTTCCTCCTGAGCAAAATGACATCTGTGCAGATGAGTGTTTGGAATTAAATTAGCAGGATGCCTGTCCCAGAAAGGAGAGCCTGGACTCCAAAGGTGCCAAAGAAACAAAAAGACGCACATCGGAATTCCAGAATTCAAAGGATCTAATACGACTTCTTTAAGTCACACCTGGGATCTGATCCAAGCCAGTCCTAATGCTACCTCCCAAGGTTACAGGGAGAGTTAAATCAGAGGAATGTGAAACTGGGGGCTTCAGAGTGGTAGCCTGCAAAGGCAGCCACAGATTCTTCTGATCCCTGTATGCACACCCCTTGCAATCGGACTTCAGCCCCTCCCATTAAAAGGTGGAGCCTATTTCTCCATTGTAAAGAAGCCAGGACCAGCCTCCTGGATAGTGACAGACAGGGGGGCTAGTTCCCTGGGGCTTTGGCCAGCTGCCTTCCATTACCAGACACTCAGTGAAACCAGCCTAGATCATCCAGTACCAGCCGACCTGCCAACTGACCCAAGATTTCTGAGGGAACCCAGCAAAAACCAGATGAGCAAAACCCCAGCAAAAACCAGCCCAGAAGAAGCATAAGCTAAATAAACGGTTGTTTTAAGCCACTAAGATCTGGGATGCTCTGAAAGGCAGCAAAAGTGAACTTATACATATAGTGTCTGGATTGCCTACAGTCTCACCAGACTGGTTAATAACACATTGAAGTTAGAATCTTTATCTTGTGACTTTCATTCAAGTGATTATTTTCATATTGGCCTCTGCTACTGTATTATCTTCCATCATAAACAAATCTTTGCTACTATAAAGACCAAGAAAGAAGCTGCAAATCTTTCCAACAATGTAGGCATCTTAGGGCTTTCTAGAGAAACAGAGCCAATAGGATAAATATGTGTGTGTAAGATATATATGGAAAATAAGAAATTGACTCACATGATTTTGGAGGCTACAAGTCCTGAGATCCGAAACTGGCAAGCTGGAAACCTCAGAAAACTGATGATATACATTCCAGGCCAAGAGCAGAGGAAGACACAAGCCTCCACTCAGTAGAGAAATAGAGTTCCCTCTCACTCAGCCTTTTTGTTCTATTCATTTCTTCTTGGATTGCATGAGCCCCGCCCCCCATATCAGGGAGGGCAGTTTGCTTTACTCAGTCTACTGATTCAAATGTTAATCTCGCTCAGAAACACCCTCACACATGCACCCAGAACAACATCTGACCAAATGTCTGGGCACCTCGTGGCCCTGTCAGGTTGACGCATAAAATCAACCATCACAGAAGGTAACACTTACGAGTGGTTTCTAAGAAAGGGACAGAAACAAAGTCCTTTGGGAGCTGTGAAAGGGAAAGAACAAATCTCACATCTTTTGCCTTCATTGCAGGTGGCCCTGTCCAGCCAAGTGAGCCTCAGGGATGATCTGAACACCACCCTTCATTTCTTGTCTTCCTTAGGTCTGTGGTGACGCAAGCCACTGAGAGCATTAAACAGTCTAGGGGGTACATAAAAATAATAGTAATAATAATGATAATAAAAATGGAAAGGGCCACACTTACATAAAAAAGTACAAGTAGACAAGAGGTAGTTCTAGAATTCTATTCCCTTAAAGTGAAACATTATATATTCAGAAGAGGAAAGAGGATGATAAGGAGAGAAATCATACCTGGAGTCATGTCACAGGGCCCTTTAGGAGTCATAGGACATCGGCAAAGTGCGTGTCTAGAGAACAAGAATTGATAACCATCGGTTATCGGAAGAATAGGACAGTATCGTGACCTTTGGCCTCTCACTGCCTTTAGATACCCAGGTGAGCAAATCTGTGTTTGAATTATTTATCTGCTTTGTAGACTCTTGCAGATACAAACAGCTCTGTATATGCATAGTATTTTCGTTATAAATAACTAGAGGCTTAGGGTATTTTTCAAAGTTCATTAATTATTGAGGTCCCTCAAGCAGCTCGTATTACTCTGTCATGTTTTGATTTTTGTTCTGGACCAAATCAAGTTAGAGTGCACCTTGATCGTGAGTTCACTCAGGAAGTGATTTACAGCCTTCATAAAATTCTTTTGCGCGAAAATCATGTTGGAGAAATTTGATTTTAACTATTTCGGTACTGAGTTCTTCACACTACAGCTTTAAAAACAAATGTGGTAAAATGCACATAAAATTCACCACCATAACCGTTTACAAAAGTGTACATAGGGTTCAGTGACGTTAAGTATGTTTCCATTATATTGACAACCATCACCACTATCCGTCCCCCAGAATCCTTCCATTGTGCAAAACTGACCCTATACCCAGCAAACAGTAACTCCCCATTTGCCCTTTACCCCAGTCCCACCGTTCTACCTCTGGAAACCACCGTTCTCCCTCTGTCTCTATGAATTTGCCCGGTCCAGGCACCTCAGTGGAATCAAAGAATATATGTCTTCTTGTGACTGGCTTACTTTACTTAGCAAAATGTCCTCGAGGTTTATCCACGTTGTAGCATGGGTAGAAATTTTCTTGTCAAGTCTGGACAATATTCCATTAGATGTACAGACCACATTGTGCTTAGCCATTTATCTGTCAGGGGACACTTGGGTTGCTTCCATCTTTGGGCTCTTGTGAACACGCTGCTCTGAACTTGGGTGTGTGGGGACCACGCCGTCGTTTCTCCCGTGTATATGTATCTAGAAGTGGACTTGCTGGGTCAGATGATGATTCTCTTTGGAAATTTGTAATGGGCTGCCACGCTGTTTTCCACAGCGGCGACATCGTTTTACATTCCTACTAACAGTGCACAAGGGTTCTAGTCTCTCCACATCCTTACTGACACTTGCTACTTTCTGGGTTTTGCTTATCTGTTTTGTTTTTGGATAGTAGCCATCCTAATGGGTGTGAAATTGTATCACCTTGTGGTTTGGCTTGCATTTCTCTAATGATTAGTGATGTTGAGCACCTTTTCATTTGTGTATTGGCCATTTGTGAATCTTCTTTGGGCAAATGTCTTTCATTCCTGTGCCCCTTTTTAAGTCAGGTTGCTTCGGCCTTGTTATTGAGTTTTAGAGGTTCTTTGTATATTCTGGATACTAATCTTGTATCGGATATGTGATCTGCAAATATTTCACTCATTTCATTGTGTTTTCGCTCTGTTGATTGTGTTCTTTGATTCACAGAAGTTTTAAATTTGTATTTAGTCTGGTTTATTTGTACCTTTGTGGCCTGTGCTTTTCGTGTCACCTCCGAGAAATGACTGTCGTAACTAACATCTTGAAGCTTTTCTCCAGTGTTTTCTTCTGACAGTTTTATAGCTTTACCTCTTATATTTATTTAGGCCTTTGAACCATTTTGAGTTAATTTCTGTATATGGTATAAAGCAAGATCCAGCTTCATTCTTTTGCATATGGACATCCAGTTTCCTCCACACTATTTATTGAAAAGACACTATCATGTTTTTTAATGTCTAAAATTATCAGGGTGCCTGGGGGGCTCAGTCGGTTAAGTGTCTGACTCTTGGTTTTGGCTCAGGTCACGATCTCACGGCTTCGTGGGCTCGAGCCCCACATCGAGCTCTGTGCTGGCAGTGCAGAGCTTGCTTGGGATTCTCTCTCTCTCCTCTCTCTTTGCCCCTCCCCAACTCATGCTGTCCCTCTCAGAATAAATAAATAAACTTCAAAAAAAAATTACCAAGAGAAACAAAGACTGGGGAGCCGGGCTGGCTCAGCTGATAGAGCGTGCGATTCTTGGGGTCGTGAGTTCAAGTCCCACGTTGGATGTGAAGATTACTTAAAAAAATCTTACCAACAATAACAGGAAAGAAATGAAGATGGTCTGTCTCTTTAGGCAGAGAGTATTACCGCTGTACAAGATGGTCAGGCATTACCAAGCACATGACCAGTACTGATTTAATAATCTTTGAAGCATAGGCACTCGTTAGTCTCCATTTCTCCCCTGCCCTTTCTGTTCCCTTCCAGTCTCCCTCCCCAGAGGGACTGATCCCTGCAGATAATATCATCTGGCTCCCTTGCCTTTTGTCTTTTAATTCATTTTGGCAAAAGGGAGGGCAGGCGAGAGAATGGTCAGAGCTCCCCTATACTGCTGCATCCCTCCGTGACTCTGGTTCCTGTCTGGAGCCCCTCTTCAGTTCTCATCAGGCTGTGGAATATTATTTGCTTCCCTTGATCCTTCAGTTCCTGCTTCAGTGAAGCCCTGGGAATCTCAGCATCCGTTGGTGGTTTCCTTGACTCTACTCACACCTTTGTGAACAGTCTCTTTATTAAATTCTCTTCAGAATCCTGAGTGGGCCTAAAATTTCCTGCTGAGTCCCTCACCGATATGAACGGTAAGGGTACATGAAGACAGCCTTTTTGAAGGAGCCAGTGAAGCTAATCCGTCTAGTGAAATTCTTACCATGGTATTTACATCCGGTTTAGAAGTAGTAGTTGAGTGAGAGAGACCCAGAAGTCCTCTCTCTTGCCCTTTTCCTTTCCTTTTCCTTTCTTTTTTTGGATGCCAGGGAAGTCTATGGCCATACCACCCTGAAAACACACCCAATCTCATCTAGATGCAAGAGAATTAGGGAGGAAGGGAAGGGAAATTCTGTTTTTTAGTTTTTTGTCTGTCTCTTTGTCTTAAGGCTAAGATTTCAAAGGGAAAACAGTGCAAAAGACCAATACCTCTGCCAAGTACTAAAGATAGCTATTATGAGCAGACTAGCAGTAGGATTTTATACTCCTAGCAAATTAGAGCAGCCAGAAGGGTTTCTCCAGTCTCCCCAAAACCGGTCCAGAAGTTAAACGTTGTTTATATACCTCTCGGCCATAAAGATATGTTTACTATTTGGGCATAAGAAGTAAACCCAGGACTGGATTACATTAAGCAATAATTTATATCCGAGGTTAATGAGAGAACCGGCTTGAATCTGGGAGCACCCAAGCATTCGCTTTCTTTTCATCTTGATCCTTTAGTCATAGTCATGTCTCAAAGGAATTGTCTCTTCTCTTGGCTCATTTCTGTCCTATGCATTGGAACGTAACTAAAGGGCAAACTCAGGCTCCACACCCAGACCTGCCTCAGTTACTGAACTAATCTGACTGTGTCTGGAAGGCACCTCTGCCATCGAGCTGAACTTGAATTCAATCATTCTGTAAACTACACCCAGAATGTTGTACCCTTGGAGTGAATCCTGGGTACACACAGAGTGAGAATTACAGTATTTCCTACACCTTCCAGCTACCCCCATTGCTGATTCAATCCATATGAAACCGCTTCTGCGCTTATAAATATCCTCACTACCTTCTGGCTGCAGGTCTCCCAATGGCAGGCTTATGCCTCGGAAGGAAATAATCGCCTTCCCTACTTGTGGGGTATTTTGTAAACGCCACCTCCGCTGAGGATGACAATCATCACAATGTAGAAGGTTACATGGCTAATTCCTAACCTTTTGCCATCTCAAAAATTACCCTTTACCTTAACATTTGCAAGAAATAAGTGCATATGGATCACAGTTAAAAATACAGAGAGATCTTCTCCATGTCCCGTCAGTTCACACTTATTCAAATAATGACTAAGAGGCTGGGAGAGAGGACTTCCAAATTTGATTCCTATCTCCCCATTCAACCATTTCTCAAAGAAACTGCCAAGGCTTCTTAGATAAATCCTAAACAATATTTTATATTTTCATTATGCTTGTTTTTAAAAATGAAGGCAAAAAGACTAAGTATTTTTCACCCTGGCAATAAACCTGCACAGACAGAGAATTAGATGTCAGAACCTTTAGTAGCAGCCACATTATTTAGCTGATGAATTAATAGGAATTCGTGGAAGAGGAGGTAGGATTTAAAGTTAAAGCTGAATAACAATTAGGTCTTAGTGTCATTAAAATTCTGCTTTCAGCTGCTACTAATTTTCTTTCTGACCACAAAAGACATTCGTTATTCTGAGGAAGGAGGAAAAAGATCTATATTGTTTTACAACACTACCCGCTGAAGAGGCTGCCACTGTGGGAAGAGGTTGCCATTTAAATTGCATAGACAGGAATAGACAGAAGAGGAGAAGATGGGGGGCGGGGGGGAGGAATGCACTGGGGTGCACGTGAGGATCTTGCAAGCATGAGTAAATTCAGTGGCAGGAAAACAGACGAGGCAGTGTAAGAAGAAATAGCAGAGGCCAGCATCTGGACCTCTGCCTCGACACAGGGGGTCAGAGAACACTAGGCATCAGGTGTCCATTATCGAGAAAAAGATCAGGTGCTTTGAAAGGGAAGGTTGGGGGTGTCACACAAGGCCAAAGACAAGTCAGTGTAACCCCAAATGACAGTGTAGCTATTGGGTTTCAGCCTTTAGCAAATTTCCATCATTGAGATCCTGGTCGGTATTTGGAGCTCACTTGGGGAGAAGCACTTGGATTCACAGCACGATTATGCCTTAGCAGTCCCCACTCCCAAACAAATGTTACTCTACTCTTAGCATCACCAGGAGTATCCACCCACCTGATTCTTGATTACAGGTAGTAAATATGGAAACTGAATGCGTATCACTGTGAAGCAGGTCCATTCATGTATTAATTGAGAGCCAAAGAACACAGGCATTTTAATGATGCGAGAAGATGTCGAATCTGAGCTATAGGCGGTCAGGTCTACACGTGTGAGCCCAACCATTCAAAAACTGAATTATCTAAGGTGAGGAAACATTACGGCATGAGTCACATGCAGAAATCCAAAATAGGAAGGAGGCCATCATTGCCAAACTTCACGACTGTTTCACGGGGGACATTCATCTTTAAAAACAAACAAAAAAAACAAGTTTATTTATTTTGAGAAAGAGAGGGTGAACGCACGTGCATGCATGAGAGCGGGGGAGGGGCAGAGAGAGAGAGAGGGAGAGAGAGAGAATCCCAAACAGGCTCCTGTCAGTGTAGAGCCTGATGCAGGGCTCGATCTCACGAACTGGGAGATCATGACCTGGGCCGAAATCAAGAGTCAGACGCTTAACCGACTGAGCCACCCAAGTGCCCCATGGAAAGTGGACATTTGTCTTAAAGAGAATCTGATAAACACACAGCCCCTGGAGAAGAGTAACAGAAAAAAAAAAAAATGCTGATATCATAAATTTTGAGCTACTTCTACTGGAACAGAGGATTAACAATTCCCTCTCAAGAAGCAACAGTTATGAGAGCCTGCCAAGAGAGGTTGAGATAAGAAAGGGATGACTCAGCAGGAAGACATCAGCCCTCAAAAACTGAAATGTGGGTCAGAGCCTCAGCCCTTCTTAGTCTTCCTAATGGCTCCTCTGAGGTCAGTTGTGTTAACTTCACAGCCATCCCTTAAAGATGAAAATGAACATTGCATGACCTCATCCCAGCACTAAAAGGGGTCACATTTTAGTTAGCAAATGGCAGTCTTTCTATAATTTACATACTAAACAGAAGACTCTAGATTCCTGGAATTTCCCTTAGGGAGACAAAAATAAATAAAAGGTGCCTATGCTAACCCATGGTCTAGTGGGAGAAACTGAACTAAGTACAGATGATTCATAAAGATAGGTGGCTTTCGGGGTGCCTGGGTGGCTCAGTTCGTTAAGCAACTGACTTTGGCTCAGGTCATGATCTCACGGTTCGTGGGTTCGAGTCCCGCATCGGGCTCTATGCTGACAGCTCAGAGCCTGGAGCCTGCTTCAGATTCTGTGTCTCCCTCCCTCTCTGCCTGTCCCCCACTTGTGCTCTCTCTCTCTCTCTGTCTCAAAAATAAATAAAACATTAAAAAAAAAAACAAAACAGGATGGGTGGCTTTCGTAACACAACGTGAGAGACACTAATGATGGAATGAGGACCAAATGCTGGGGGAAGGTAGGGGAGGCTGTGGCCTTTTTGGAACCCAGCCCTTTCTCACCATCGTAGGCTAGGGAGCAAGTGCAGTATCCAGTCCTAGTGAGGAGAGAAAACGCATGCCAACGTTTTCCCTTTTGTTTGGGTCCTTTAATTTGCTAGACTGGCTCTAGGTGTCTCCCATCCTCAATATTTATGAAAAATACCTTATTGTACCTATTTTCTCAGAAGACTCTGTGGAACTGTAAGTTATTTCATGTGTTTTCCCCGAAAACAAATCTAGGATGTCAACCCCCCAGCAAATTAATAAGCAGCTATTGTTATTTCTAACAAGTTTTGCTATCGTTTCTAATACAGATGAAGAGATTTCATAATAAAGGCACCCGGTCTATGGCAGGCACTATGCTGGGCTCTTTTATACTTTCTCTTTCTTAATATTCACAAGAGTAGGAATTATTACCCCATTTTGCAAACCAGAAGACAAGAGTTTAGGAAGTTAGATGAGTTGCCTAAGAGCACATGAGCCGATAGGTAGGTGTTCCAGCAAAAACTGTAAACCCAGGTCTTTTGATCCCAAAGCCTATACGTTCTTTCTACCACATTCTGTGCATCCCACGGAAAAATGAAATCTAATCCGGTACCAGTGAAATCTCTTAGAAGAAAAAGCTGACGTTTCATTACTTTAACAAGTAGAATTAAAACACTGGGCCGCGAAATACCTAGGCTGGAGCATATCCCTAACATCTGTTACCCCTAACCTCCCCTCTACCCCTCCTTCCTCACAGACCTTCAACCTCCTCGGGAGCTCTGCCTACAATCAGCCTCCAGGGGCTTCTTGGAGCCTGGCCCCACCCACTCTTGGTTTCAGTCAATCCGAGTGCCCCATTCCTTGCTGGCGATTGGCTTAGGATGTTCACGTGGAACTCATCTGGCCAATGGTATGTCTCCACTTAAAGAGTTTCTGGGAATGGCTTCCCACGTAAAAACAAAACAAAACAAGTTTCAGAGGCAGAGATGGTCTCTACTTGCATGGTTTGGGGACACACGCACATAAGGCTTTTGAACTGGGTCAGCATGAAAATCATCAGCCTTTGTAGTCAGTGGGATGGGGTCAGGAGGAGCCTGTTTCCTGAAAAATGGCTGCCTTCTGCCCAGGTCAGGGACCACCTTGGGTCTTTCATTACTTGCCTTGATCATGGGAAGCATCCTTGGATGCTTCCAACGGTTAACTGGTTATATTTGAGTTAATTTGCTTTTTTTTGTTTTTTGTTTTTTGTAAGAATCTGGGGCAGTTAATCACATCACATTCATTTCTCTTTTGTAATTTAGAGTGGTTTCTCTGTGAAACGCAGAGCAATTTCACAGAAGCCATAGGAAACTTCTCTCCCCACGTCCCCTTATAAGATCAAACAGGTATCTGTCAACAAAGGGCAGTCATCCCTGCTAGAGCTCTTTAATGTGATAATGAGATAATGCCGGGCTCTGATTTCTCCCGGGCTTTTCAAGGGTCTGCAGACTGCACCCTGCCTGCACCTCATCTCCCAATTCATCCCCTCTCAGCAGCCTCCTCCCACCTCTCTCTCAAATGCAAATGGATTTCTCAATATCCTCTCCGTTCTTTACACTTTGAACCCTTTTTCTTTACAGCCTTATGCTGCACCCCGGATCTTTATCCTTAACATTCAATTGGACAAATGCTTATTGGAGTGCCAACTATGGGCAAAGCCCTGTGATAAACAGAGTGCAAGATGAGGAAGGTCCCTACTCTCAGTTAGTTTAGATTCTAGCCAGAGAGCTCAGGCCAGGTAAAGTAGAGGAAGCAGAGAGTACAAAGCAGGGCCCTGTTTTTTGACCAGCTGATGCAGAAAGGACAGGCGGGACAGAGGCTGTGAGCACACAGGAGGGCCTGGGCAGACGAGGGCATGATCAACTACAAGACTGACTGTCCACACCTCCTCTCTCAAATGAGGCGCTCCCTGCAACTACTTAAAAACAGGTGCTATTATTATTATTATTGCCATTACCTTCAGCTCCCGTTTTCTCCTAAGCTGGATATGTTCTGGGATCTTCCAAGGCTGGGTGTGAGGCAGAGTCAGCTCCAAGATGGCAGGTGAGGTCCCATCCCTCAGCCCGTGGGGTCGAGAATTCAGTAGGAGAGGAAGAGCTGAGGCTTTCCAGGGTCGTGGGCAGCTGGCTTACTCCCTGCCGTGGATAATGTCCTCAGCCCAGCTTCACTGTTGGGCTCAGGGGAACAGGATGAGGGGAGGTTGGTGGGCCGGGTCCAATGACCCGCGTGCGGTGATCAGAATGTGAGATGGTCTTGGCACGACACGTGGGCTGCGTCTGCTTGACTCGTCCACTGCGAAAGCTAAGGAAATCCACTAATTACCACTATTTGTATGGTTGGCCTCTTGCCCTATGTTACTCAGAACTAAAAGGACCATTAATACTGAAACTTAGGACCCCTTTCTGGTAACACATGTGAGCGATGTACTCAGCTTCTTTAATTTCCAGTTTTCTCACCTGAAAAGTAGGAGTCGTCACTGTATGGCGCAGGCTCTGTGTGGGAATTACACGAATCAATGGAAATATATGTAAATATATGTAAATATAGCACCCAGCACAGGATGCAGCCCAGGGACAGCATTTCGTACATGTTTGTGCCCATCCCTCCCCCCAGATCCCTTTCCATAAACATTTGCTTGAGGTTCTACTTTGACCTGAGTACGAAATCCTATTTGTCAACTGAGTCCTGCGGCCAACCTTTCAATAGGAGGAAGTACCATATAATTTCGAAGAAGTTTCTAGCAGACGAATTGGTCACAAATTTTCAAGTCAAGAAAAATCGTCTATTTTGAAAATGAGGTGGGAGCCCCAAACCAGAGGACTGATGTAAATGAACAGCTGAGCAAGGATGAAGTCTCTCTGTTCAGAAGGGGCAGTGCTAAGCTCTCCTGGAGGGTGGCCACGTGGGGCTACCGAACCCTTGAAATGTGGCTAGTGTGAATTGGGATATATACCGTAGGCATAAACATACACTGGATTTTGAAGACGTCGTACAAAAAAAAAGCCACCATAAAATACCTCAAAAAATTTAAATAACAATTATATGTTATAATGGTAATATTTCGGACATATTGAGTTAAATATTTTATTAGAATATTATTAGATTTTATTAAACTTAACCTCACCTGGGGCGCCAGGGTGGCTCAGCCGATTCAACGTCTGACTCTTGCTTTCAGCTCAGATCATGATCTCGTGGTTTTGTGAGTTCGAGCCCTGCATCGGGCTCTGTACTGACAGCTTGGAGACCGCTTGGGATTCTCCACCCGTCCCCTTCTCTCTGCCCCTCCCCTACTCATGCTGTCTCTGTCCCTCTCAAAATAAATAAACTTAAAAAAAATTAACTTCACCTGTTTCTTTTTACTTTTTGAAATGTGGCTGTTAGCAATTACGCGTGGCTCACATTATGTTTACTGGATGGTGACAGGGTAGTAAGTAGTTTAGGCGGCAAGCCACCGTGTGAGGTCTCACCTTTATTTGGTTTAATAACGTTTGGTAATGAGATTGTAGGAACTATTATTCCCGTACACCTGTCTGAATAAATACTTAAGCATAGAAGGAGTTAAGTATGGTCAGGTATTCTACTTACTACCCTTCACTGCTGAACTCAACCACCGCATTTTTTTGGTTTGTTTCCACTCTGCTTCAAAGAAAGTACTTTCTCTCATTTTGTTGCAAAAAGCATCCAAGGTCCTCTTTCCAGATGCTGCTTCTTTTGTCTCTTTCTACCCACGCATCAATTAGGAATACTTTGATGACAGGGGCTTCCTCTGTCTGAGAGCTCAGTGCTCACGGACTAATTAGCTCTCTAAAGCAAGCTGAGAGCTTTGCTTTCTTACTCCCTCGGTGTCTCTACTTCCGTTTCCTGCTCTGGCCAGGAGAGTGAAGCGGGGAGATCACTCTCTGGGGCTGCAGGGCCTCAGGCTTGAGGGCTTACTTTTGTTTTTCCAGGTGGGAGAGGCTTCCCGAACGGCATCTTTATTTCATTACTTCATCCTTCCACACAGAGGCATGACTTTGCTAATGGCAAGGTTCAAGCAGTTTTGCCACTGACCAGATCTTTTCTTTTTAATAGTACTTCAAAAGAAAACACCAAAACAACCACATTTGAGTAGATTAGAACAATCTTTAGATGGATTACCAGACTGGGCTCCTCCCACCCTTTCATTTCATTTCCAACGCTAGAACTGTTATTTTATAGGTGGCTTCAAAATTTTCAATTGTCTTGTCAGGGTGAATGATGTCATATTTTCTCCAAGTTCATGTTTTCTTCCAAGTTCAATGGTCTGCTGGACTCCTCTACTTCGGGGTCCCGCAGACAACCTCAAAGGAACCTCCATCCACATGGTTCTCCCTTCCTCACTAAATCAATTAGTGGCACTACCGTCTTCCCAGTCGCCAGGCTCAAGACGTTTGACAACATGTAGTTCAATTCCTCTCTCCTCCTTCGTCTTCACTTGCAAACATCTGCCAGGTCAACACAGAGCTTCATCTCTTGTCCTCAACCCCTCTTCTCTGTTCTGCTGCCATTTTCCTACTGCCGTCCATCCCAGCTTCTTTCTCAGGTGTCTGCAGCAGCTTTCTGGGCTGCTTCCTATCTCTCATTTCTCTGACTAGATGTGTCCACGTTCGTCTTCCTGTAGAGACTCTGATCAGGTCACTTCCCGGAACATAACCAGGTTCCCCATGACCCACAGACTGAAGTCACACACCTCAAATCACTTCCTGTCAAAGTGGCTATAAACACAAAACTACCGAAAAGGAAACCCGCCCCCCCCCCCATAAAAAAACAAAAAACAAAAAACTTTCCCGCCATGCAAAGCTCTCTATTGCCTGTCCCCAAAATACCTTCCCATGGCTCCTCTTCAGACTCTCAGATCCAACAAAATGGAACCACTGAATGCTCCTGAGATGCAAGCTCAAATTCTTAACTTGACCAGCTCGTGCTCTTCCCTTCACCCGAGCCTCTGTTTTCCTAAAAATATAGTCCTGAAGATCCATATTAGTTTGCTAAGGCTGCCATAACAAAGCACCCCAAACTGGGGGGCTGAGAATGACATAAATTTATTGCCTCACAGTCCTGAAGGCCAGTCAGAAATTAAGGTGTCAACAGGACCATGCTCCCTCTGAGGGCACTAGGGAAGGTTCTGTTTCAGTCCTCTCTGAGACCTTCTAGTAGTTCCTTGGCTTGTGACAACGTAATTCCAGTCTTCACATGGCGTGTGTGTGTGTGTGTGTGCGCGCGCATGTGTGGCTAAATTTCCTTTTGTATGAAGACCACGCACACTGGATTAGGGCTCACCCTACTCCAGTATGACTTCATCTTAACTAATTACATCTACGATGACTCTATTACCAAATAAAGTCACATTCTGTAGTAGGAGTAGGGTTGGGATTTCAACAGATGAATTCTGAAGGAACACAATTCAACCCATAACACCATCCTTATAGCCAAGCTCAAATGTTACCTCCTTCTGGAAACATCCCAGATTCACTCTCCCACGCATGCCATACCCTCCATCCCTCCTTTGCCACCTTGGCCTAAGTAACCCCTCTAAGTTATCTGTGCTTTAGGACCCAAGCACTGGCTTTGCATCTGGTTCAGGCACTGAGTTATCACCAAGCTGCGTTTTGAAGGGAACGTTGACCTGTCCGCAGCAACTCTAACTCCGACACCCATCCCTCGTCCTGGAAGATGGAGGAGGAGAAGCATGAATGCTTCAGAGGGCTGTCCTTGGCCCCGGGAACCTGCTGTGTGTGATGAGGAGTTGTCCCAGTGACAACTCCGTGCCAGGACGGTTGTCCCCAGGGCCATTGCTGGAGTTCTGAAGACACCTCTGTGGACTCCTTCACCTCCAACTGCTGGAGGCTGTGCTTCCAACTGCTACCCGTGGAAAGAACTGAGGTCATTCTGAGCCATCCCCAGCCCTGCCAGCAGCTCTCCCTTCCAGAGCAGTTAATCTGCTATTTAAGATGCAGATCTTGATTTCTTTTTCACAGCCTTTTCCGCCACATTTCAAGGTTTTGATTAGGAGATAGTGCCCTGTGTGCAAGAATTGGGTCGGGTCACACCATTTAATAAAGCTATCACGAGTGATGTGAGCGTTGCACACAAAAGGGAAAAGGAGTCATACAGCTGTACTCCTTGTGGCATGAAATCATGCAGCTTCCACTTGGGTAGGGACCTTTTTGATGTCACAGGGTGAGGGATTAAGTCATAATTATGTAGATCTAAATTACCTTCCAGCAAACCCACTGGCGCTTCTTCATTAACATCGCAGCAGGCTTTAATTCCAGCACAAGACTGATCACCCTTCAGCTGCCCGACATCCAGCCTGCAGAATATGTTTGGAATTAAGCAGAGACTTTTGGTGAAAAGAACATCAGGTGCCATTTCTCTCCTTTGTCTCCGACTCGATTTTGATTAATGAGTGCATGCCCCCCTCTCATGACATTCCTCGGATGTGTGTTTGGTGGTTCCACACATTTGACTTCACTACCCAAGCTCAAAGCACTGAAAGCACTCAAACCTAGTAGTGATTAGGGACCTTGCATGTCACTGATCATCTAAGTTTTCACCAGAAGGCCATACAACTCCAAGTCAGATGTCTTCCAGAACCTTTCACAACTAAGGCGGCCCAGTGACAGGATCATGAGCCTTTTCCAGGCCCCTATTAGATTTAGAGCCACAACATCTCAGTGTCTTTTCCAGAAGCATTGAGATCACGAGGAGGAGAGGCTTAGGGATAAAAGGAATCTGCTAGGAACTTGGATGTTTCCATCCATATCAGGTTGTGGAGGCTGATCTCTGGTCAATGTTCAGGATGCCTTAGGATTGGTGAGTTGACTCTGCTTTTCGATCACCCAGAAGCTTGTCTCAGCAAGGATGTCTATGAGCCACAACCATCTCCATCTTCCATTGGGGTAAACCAGGGAGGCTGCCTCCTAACGTTAGGTGAGATAAAACAGTCTTGCTTCGGGAGACCACAAGACACTTCCTGTGAGCAACAGACAGTGAGATCTGCTTGTCTCCATCAGATTCATCTTCTGGGACTGGCTACCCATAGACTTTTTTTTTCTTCTTATCTGTATTAGAGAATGTGCTTCAGTTAAATCAGGTAGCATTTAGTCCCTGACAAAAGCATAAAGGAGGTAACAGTTGGGAGGGATAATCTGGGCCAGTAATTCTCCAACCAGAATTCGCTAGTAGGCTTGGGGGAGGGAGGGGCGGGAAGGAAGAGATTGCCAGGTCTGACAATAGGCCTATGATGTCAACATCTCTTGTGATTGGGAGTGGGTTTTTTTTCTTAAGTTTCTATGAGGGTTATTTTTAATGGTAGCGACTCTCCTAATTCTTCTATGTGGTTTCTGGTCTCTGTTATTTTTGTCTTAGCTTGTTTATGGATGTGTCATAATTCTAGACTACTTCAAATTCTTTCTGGAAAACAGATGGTAGTGGTAGTGGTGGGTGTCAAACTATAAGTAAACTTGAAAACCAAAGTCATCCAGAAAAATCCTGTATCCGCAAGAAAAGAAAACCACATTCATCATCTGTGATAAATGGCCATTGATCTTGGTTGAAATCTTTAAGTGACAGTAGCTCACCACTTTAAAATGTGACTTATTCCATTATAGGCTGCTCTCATTGTATAAAGTTCTTCCTCCTATTGAAACAAAATTAGCTTCCTGGTAACATTTCTCTATTGATCTTCTTTCCTTTGATTATGTTAAAGGATTTTGCCTCCCAGCATTTATTAGTTACGAGTGTCGCATAACAAATTATCCCCAAACTTAGCTGCTTAAACACCAGACACAGATGATATGAAATACACAGCTTCAGAGGGTCAGACATCCAAGAGCAAATTAACTGGACGATTCTATAGCTCAGGGGCTCACATGAGGCTATGGTTGAGATGTCCACTGGTGGAGATAGAGTCATCTGAAGGTTTGACTGAAGCTGGAGGATTGCTTCCAAGATGACCCAATCACATGGTTGTTGGCAAGAGGGCTCAGTTCCTTATCATGCGACTCTCTCCATAGGACTGCTTCAGTGTTCTCATGACACAGCAGCTGGCTTCCCCCAGAGTAAGTAATCCAAGAGAGCAAGGAAAAGCGTCAGTGTTTTTAGTACCTAATATGGTCACCTCCATCATTTCTGCCATATTCTTCTTAGTAGAATTAAGTTGCTAACTGCAGCCCAAATCAAGGGTAGGGGAATTAAGCTCTGCCTCTTTAAAACAAATAATCTCTATTGATAATCTCTATTTGGTGAGATGTTATTCTTATGCTTCCATTTAATTCTTTAGACATGGTTTCCTTTAGTGCTTTACACATATCTAAATAGCCAATTGAAAGTCTTTGTATAGTAAGCCCAACATAGGTTTCCAGGACAATATCTATTGACTATGTTCTTTCCTGTGTATGGGCCATACTTTCCTGTTTGTGTGTCTCATAATTTTCTTTTTTGTTGTTGAAAATTAGACATTAGGGGCACCTGGGTGGCTCAGTTGTCTGAGGGTCCAACTCTTGATTTCAGCTCAGGTCATGATGCCAGGGTTGTGGGATTGAGCCCCATGTCAGGCTCTGTGCTTGGCATGGAGCCAGCTTGGGATTCTCTCTCTCTCTCTTTCTCTCTCTCCTTCTGTCCCTCTCCCGTGTATGTGCTCTCTCTCTCGCTCACTCACTAATTTAAAAAAAAGAAAGAAAACTAGACATTAAAAAACCTCATGGTAGGGGCGCCTGGGTGGCTCAGTTGGTTAAACATCTGGCTTTGGCTCAGGTCATGATCTCATGGTTCATGAGTTCAAGCCCCATGTCAGGCTCTATGCTGCAGACAGCTCAGAGCCTGCAGCCTGTTTCAGATTCAGTGTCTCCCTTCTCTCTCTGCCCTCCCCCACTAACACTCTGTCTCTCTCTCTCTCAAAAATAAATAAACATTAAAAAAAATTTTAAAAAAACCTCATGGAGATTTGTCACATAACAACCATAATATTCACACTTTTAAACTGGGCAATGCAAGGTACAGTATATTCACAAAGTTATACAACTATCACCGCTAATTCCAGAACATTACCATCACCCTAAAAAGGAACTTCATACCCACTGAAAACTGGACATTTAAAATCAATATAATGTGACAATTCTGTAAATCAGATGCCTTCCTCAACCAAGATTGTTGTTGCTGTTTTGTTATTCATTTGTTCAGTAACTTTCCTGGACAAATTCTGCAGATATGTATTGCCTCTCGTGTGTGACCCCTAAAGTCTGTGTTCAGTTAACTTAATGGTCAAGCTAATGACTGAATAGAGATTTTCATAAATGCTTTGAACCAATTAGGCTCCAGCCTTTCCCGAGAGGCACTACGTGTGTGTGTGTGTGCACATGCATGTGCGTGTGTGCATGCACTCTGGGGCACACTTCCAATTCTCCTGGAGTTTACAACTTCCTGCTTGTATAGGTTCTCAAGGTCAGGCAGTGGTGAGAAATTGTGAAATAAGGTCTCTCTTGTATCTTTCCTGAGTGTTCTTGCAGTCCTGCACATGTGGGTGGCCTTCCAGATCCTGTGATAATGTTGGAGGTTTTCAAAGCTCCCTATGAACATCTTATTTCTGAGATCTTCCCCTTAAATTACTGGCCAGGCTCTTGTTAGCCCCAACTGGTATCCAACCTCAGGCTGTCACGATGCTAAACAATTGCTATTTATTGTTTTTGACAAATGCCCTAGGGATTGGGTTCCTTCCCCTTCCCTACCCACCCCACCCCCACCCCGTTGGACTCTGAATCAGGTCAAATAATGACAATGTCCTATGAATAGGGCTTTCCATGGAGCTGTAAGACTGGTACAATAGTGGCAACTCGAAGCAGAAGGGCTTCTTGAGGGGCTCCAAACCCAATCCACCCTCCAGTGGTTGTAAGATTGCTTATTCTCACAGTTACCATGATTTTGAAACTGCTGTTTTTCACAGCTGCGGAGCCAGGGTGAGGGGGCACTAGAATAGTGCAAGTGAAAATGCTACAATATTTGGTGTTCTTAACCAAGATACAGCATCTTTTTTTTTAAATTTTTTTTATTGTTTATTTGAGAGAGAGAGAGAGAGAGAGAGAGAACGTGAGCAGGAAAAGGGCAGAGAGAGAGACAGAATCTGAAGTAGGCTCCAGCCTCTGAACTGTCAGCACAGAGCCCAACTCGGGGCTCAAACTCATGAACCGTGAGATCATGACCTGAGTTGAAGTCAGATGCTAAACCAGCTGAGCCACCCAGGTGCTCCCAGCATCTTTTCTTAAATAAGTGCTCCTTGGTTTGTTAGAAGCCTTTGGTTAATTTTCACTGTTTGGAAAAGTTGATTTTGACAATTTTTACAAGTAGTCTTACTGCTTTTATGGAAGAATGAATTTTCAGAAGTTCTTACTCCACCATTTTGGAAGTCTCCAAGGTCCACCTCTTGAAAGGAAGAGTACCAGAGAATTTGTGGACATATTTAAAACCACCACATGGCATCTGCACTCAGAACTCAAATCCGAAGTCTCACCTGCCAACCTGGCACAGAGGGTCCATTCATTAGCATTTGTGAGACGTGGCAATGGAACTAAAGTGGAGAAGGGGGGAGGTCTGTCCTTTTGTGAATACTTTCTTTTAGAGCTGAACCAGATGGCTTTTCCAGAGTAGCCTGTCTTCTTTTTGGCTTTTTGGAAAGACTGTGCCCTCTGTTGCCACCTGTTAGCCTTGCAAGGTAGGGAGGCATCCACATTCAAAGAAGCCTGCTGGAGGCTCTCCTGATATGAAGATAAACCAAGGTCAGCCCGGGTATCTACCTGTGGTAAGAAGGTCTGCCAGCCTGTTGGGACCTTCGGTCTGACCGGCTTTCCCAACAAGGTCACTCAATGTGCCTGGTAGCTCTTCTCCTTGCCTGGGTGGTGCTCTACCAATTGGTGGCCATCCTCTCACTTTTGGGTGGCCCTTCTGGCACTTTGATGTAGTCCACTGTGTCCTGATTAAGAGATTTTTGCAATGTCTTTTATGCTGTCTTTAACACCAACAAGAAGCAAGTCTCTTTGTTATTGGATAAACAAGGAGGTACTGTACCATGTCTTCCATGGGAGCATTTTCAAATTATAACTTAGGTATGTACAATTGGCTCCTAAGTAACAGCCTTCACAGTGGCCATTTATATACGGTGCTCAATGTAATACCTGATCAGTGGAAACTCCACCCTCTTGGCTGAGCTATGTTTCCAAGGCTGTTTATATCATCTTTCACGATGAAGAGCCTTCCCAGGAAAGCCAGGGTAGGAACCTGTCGGAGATCGACAGCCTTGGTGTGTGTCACATATAGGTGATGTTACAGGGGGTCTGTTTTGTTACAATAAGCCTAATTTTCTATGGAGAAAGAAGCTGAGAGGTTTTCATGTTGCAGTACGCTTACAGGGAGGAACTGCTCACACAGTAGAGGGGCAGAAGGAGAAGAACCAGAATGTACGTGCTAGACCTTGCCCTCTTGGCCATCCCGAATGAGGAAGTGTGACAGATTAAAGATGGCTGAAAATCCTTTGATCTTCCTCCTATAGAGAGGGGGGATCTATTACTGGCCTATTACCTTTTGACCTTTAGAGGATGACCAAAGTGATGCAAAGCTAGTTTTAGGGCTAGCCTTTTTTTTTTTTTTTAATATTTACTTATTTAACAATTTTTTAAATGTTTACTTATTTTTGAGAGACAGAGCACAAGTGAGGGAGGGGCAGAGAGCGAGAGGGAGACACAGACTCCAAAGCAGGCTCCAGGCTCTGCGCTGTCAGCACAGAGCCTGACACGGGGCTCGAATTCATGAGCTGTGAGATCATGCATGACCTGAGCCGAAGTCAGACACTTAACCAACTGAGCCACCCAAGTGCCCCAATATTTATTTATAAGAGAGAGAATGCAGCTGGGTGAAGGGCAGAGAGGGGGGGGGGACAGAGGATCCAAAGAGGGCTCTGTGCTGATAGCAGAGAATCTTATGTGGGGCTTGAACTCACGAACCATGAGATCACGACCTGAGCCGAAGTCGGACGCTTAACCAACTGAGCCACCCAGGTGCCCCTCAGGGCTAGCTTTTAAAAGAACTGGCAGCTTCTGTTTTGGTGTCTTGGTGCCCTAAGCTATCATGTAAAAAGTCCAACTACCCTGCTTGAGAGCCACACGGAGAGGCTCTGAGACAATGCAGGGAGGGACCCTTAGAGCCATTCCTGCCACCATGTCAGTCATGCGAGTAAAACCATCTTGAATCCTCCAGACTAGCCCGGCTGACAACTCAGTACCCCTGAGTGACCCTGGTAGATGCCACATGGAACAGAAGAATTGCCCAACTAATCTCTGCTCAAACTCTGAAGTCAAAGAACCAGGAGGTATAATAAAGTGATTAAACTACTAGGTTGGGTTAGTTCATCGTCCAGCAGTATGTAACTGGAAGAGTGAGCCAAGGGCTCCTGTGAGAGTATGCCTTAGGCTAAGCCAAGGACCAGAGCTAGACCCTGACTCTTCTGCAGCATCTACATGGGGCTCTCACAGATCTTCTTAGGGAGCCGGGACTAAGGGGCCTGTCCTGGGCAGCACTGGATGGGGTTCCTAGTTGTCTGGTGGTGTGCCAGCTGGCCATACAGAAGATCCTCTCAGTGTACAGCATTTCCTGTTCTTCTGATTAGCAAACAAATATCTAGAAGAGAAATTGCTGAGTCACGCACATGAGCTTTGGAACAATGGCTTCAAATTTATCCACTCGCTCCTTCACTTGCAACCCTGCTTCTCCCCCACCACATGCTCTTCCCTGTCTCGTTGACTGACCCACCACCCCCTGCGTTAACTCGCTAGAAACCTGGGAAACTTTCTTTGCTCCTTTATCACTTCCTCCTCCTCACCCCCTCCCAGCCAACCAATGATCATGTCCTGCAATTCTATTCATTCTTCACCCCTACATTCATTCTAAAAATGTTTCATTCATTCATTCATTCATTCATTCATTCATTCATTCATTTTCTGTGTTGTAGATTGTATTAGCTGGCCAGCCTGCCACAACCAAACCCCACAGACTGGGTGGCTTAAATGACAGAAATTTATATTCTCACAGTCTGGAGGCTGGAAGTTTAAGACCAAGGGGCCAGCAGGGTAAATGTCTGGTGAGAAGCGCAGATGGCTGGCCACCTTCTCACTGTGTCCTCACATAGCCTTTTCTGTGTGTGAACATCCCTGGTGTCTCCTTATCTCTCTCTCTCTCTATCGTGAGCAGGGGAGGGGCAGAGAGAGGGAGGGAGACATAGAATCTGAAGCAGGCTCCAGGCCCCGAGCTGTCAGCACAGAGCCCGATGTGGGGTGTGAACTCACGAGAGCCGTGAGATCATGACCTGAGCCGAAGTCGGATGCTTAACTGACTGAGCCACCCAGGCGCCTCCTTCTCTTTATTACTTTTTTAAATTTAAATCCAAGTTAGTTAACACATAGTGTAAAAAATGTTTCTTGACGATCTACTATGTTCCAGGGACTGGTCTAGTAGGTATTGGGAATCCAGAGAACAAGGATATAAAAAATCCCAGCCCTCATAAAATGTATATTTCAGTTGGTAAAGATAAAAAAATTAATTAACAACTAAATTCTATAGGACATCAGAATGTGATAAATGCTCTGGAGAAAATTAAGCAGAAAAGGGTGAAAGGGTATGGGAGAGTGGCTGCTATTTTAAACTGGTAGTCAGTAAAGGACTCAGGTGAAATCCAAGCAGAGACCAGGAGGAGGTAAGGGAGTCATCATGCTTTTTTTTTTCTTTATTATGAGACAGAGAGAGTACAGGCGGAGGAGGGGTGGGGGAGAAAGAGAGAGAGAGAGAGAGAGAGAGAGAGAGAGAGAGAGAGAGAGAGAGAATCCCAAGCAGGCTCAGAGCACAGAGCCTGATGTGGGGCTTGAACCCATGAAACCATCACATCATGACCTGTGCTTAAGTCAGACGCTTAACCAACTGAGCCACCCAGGTGCCCTAGGACAACCTTTTATTCCCCAAGTGCCCCTTGACAGCCATAGCTACTTTTAGCTCCTTCGATAAGCATGGCACTGAACATTTAAAAACCTTCTTAAGCTCCTCTCTTCTCATTCCTTAAGGAAAACAACAAGCCTCTCTTTGTTGTTGTTGCTGTCGATTCTTTTTTATTTGGATTTGAGATGCATTTTAGAAAGCCTGGCTCCCTTTGAAAGAGATGTGCATTCAGAAAGGGTAGGTTTTGGGGGCAGGATGAAACTTCCTAATCAGTAAGGTAAGAGCTAATCATGCAAATAAGGGCTGTTTGTAGCTTAACTAAGTCAGGGGCTGTAGCTATACATTATTAATAACCTGGTGGCACGGCCCTGGGTATTAATAGCATAAGGTAGATGGTGTGATAAGGGTACAAAGCTCCATACCCTTGGAGAGGGAGCCAGTTTGCAGCAGCAACAGGGGTTAGGTTTGGGGGTTCTGTGTACCAGTTCATGGGGCCTCCGGACCAGGCTTTGTGACTGTGGGTAAGTGGGGTGGAGTGCTCAGTGGGTCAGAGAAGAGCTACATGACTGGGGCTGAGGCTGGCTTTTGTGTGTGTGTGTGTGTGTGTGTGTGTGTGTGTGTGAGTGTGTGGTGGGGTGGGGGAGGAGGGCACCTAGTCAGTGCCTTTGTGCTTGGAGGCAGGCTGGGACTAGACCCTGGGTCCTGCCTTACAAATTCAAGTCGCATGTCCCATGGTCGCGTGGACCACTTAGTGCAAAGCCATGTCCACAGCCAGGAAGGAGACAATTACATGTCCTAACGTGCGGCATTGGAGGAACTGGCTCTCCATCTGAAGGGCGGGATATTCATGAGGGGCAGGAAAGCCCAAACATGAGAGGGGTTAGAAGTGGATGGTGAAATGTGTTCAAGACATGCGCTTGGCTGGTAAGACTTTATAGGCTTTACCACCTTTTCATGAAGGAGCTTAAAAATAAGTAAACCCAGGACATACAGCTATGGAACTAGACTCTAGGACCCGGATCCCCTATAACTAACAGAGAACTCTCTCCAGATCTGACTAGAAGGTGAGGTGGATCCTGCTGACAAAACATTGCTGTGTTTGCCTTGGAATGAATGTTCTAGTAACAGTGGTGGTTGGAGAGTAGGCACAGAGAGTGGGGAATTCATTGAACTTACAGAGCATGTTGAAAGATGACTTTCATTCTTGCTAATGAGGTTGCTAATAAATGTTGCCCGTGGCCTGCTTACACTGTCACATACTACCTGCCGGCAAAGTTGTGGGGATATATGGCTGAAGGCTCTACTGATGTTTACTAAAGTAATCTGACAAATACAAACATCAAATTGGTTTAGATACATGCCATGGCCTTAATGTTTGTGTCCTCCTAAAATTTACATGTTAAAATCCTCATCCCCAGTGTGATGGGATGAGGAGGTGGGGCCTTTGGGATGCACTTAGGTCATGAGGGTGAACGGGGGTCGTGAATGGGATCAGTGTCCCTAACAAAGAGACCCCACAGAGCTTCCTGACACCCTCCACCACATGAGGACACAGTGGAAAGGTGCCTTCTAGGAACCAGAAAGTGGGCTCTCTCACTAAACACCAAATCTGCCAGTGCGTTGATCTTAGGCTTCCCAGAATTGTGGGAAATGAATTTCTGTTGCGTATCATCTACCTAGTTTCTGGTACTTTATTACAGCAGCCAGAATGGACAAAGAAAATCAGTCCTCAGGGGAGGGGTGAGACGTTCTTACTTCCCTTCTGAACTCTGAGTTGGGTCTGGGACAGTGTGCAACCGCCTCCGGGGTCGGATGGGGCACGACCTGTGCCATGACTATCTGTACCTAGGAAACATGGAAATAGAAATTCAAGCAAAGGATGAATTAATAAACCTGCAAAACTTAAGAATTTCTATAGCCCCTGTGAAAATAGTTGAACGCTTGCTATCTTGCAGATGAGGGAACTATAGCTTTGCACGTACCAAAAGGCCTAGTACCTTGAGTTTTATTTGTCCTTAAAATTAGCTGAGTTAACGGCATTTCAGTGTTATGTTTCTTCACTTTCAAATTGTTATCTTCAGATCTCCTTCAAAACCATTAACATTTACTTCCACTGGGACATCAGAGAAATATAAGGAACTCTGAGCTGTTGAAGAGAGGGTAGAAAAACAGAAAACTAGATTTTTCTGCTGGTCTTCATGTTTTTTTTTTTTTTTTTTTTTTTTGTGAGTGGACCCAGGTTCTCAGGGGATAAAAACTCAATTCTAGGTATTGAATGGCACTGTGATAGCAAGCTTCCAAAGCAAAAGGGGCTGGTCCGGTAAGATGATCAGACCTCGGAGAAAATTTAGGAGCAGAGATGTGTGGCTTCTGGGTTGGGCATTTTCAAGCTTTAAAACAGTTCATTATGCTACTCTATTTTTCTCTGTACGTGTTGGGTGTATACAGAAGCTGTCCTATGAATAGACAGAAATACTGAACTAAGGCCTGTGTATATGGCCCACTAATACTAGGAGTATCAGGAGTTCAAGGAAGGGGGCAGAAAAAGTAAAAGACATTAAATAGAGTGGGTGGCTCCAGGGTCACTCCTTGACTGAACAACACATCCCTGTTGCTTCTATCTCTAGCGCAAATGTGCTGATGGGGGACTTGATGTGGGCAAAGCCATCTCTTCTCCCTCGAGCCTCTAAATTTGGCTTCTGTTCCCATCACTCCACTCAAATGGTTCTCATTTATGCTAATAATTTCACCCTTTTTTAAAAGCCCCTCGCTCTCTCTGCTCTCATCATGGTCAGCCTCTTCGTTGGGCATCCTAGTCAGGATAGGCAAGGTTATGCTGCAGGGACAAGCAACTCCTGAATTTCAACAGCCTACAACAAGGATTCATTCCATGCTTACACCACATATCCACTGCAGGTCAGCTGGGGCTCTGCTCTGCCTTGGCCTCCTCCTGGGACCCAAGCATGCTGAATGGCTGCTGTCTGGAACATTCCTGGATATTGTGGCAGTGGGGGCAGTGAGCTCTGGAGGGTCGCCCACTAATTAATTGCTTTGGAAAATGACACACTTCTCCTCACAACTCCTTAGCCACTGAATCACAGCATCCCACCCAAACCCAAAGGAGCCAGGAAATGCCATCCTATTATATTTCTGGAAGGTGGAGAGCAGGGAATCAGGTACACTGCCCTGTTCTTTCCATGTGAACATGTCACATCTCTGAAGGCAGGGCCTTGCCTTCTACCGTTCTACTTGGTAGCTTAACAGTGTGGGGCATATCTGGGTTCCCTGGAAGTCACTACGTAACCCCCTTTCTTCTCTTGGAGCTTATTTGACCACTCAGAAAAGCGTAATGGTGGGGACAAATGCTGTCTCAAGTTTGATCCAGCTCTTACGAATCCACAACAGGTGCGCTACTGAGAAACTGAGGTCATCGCTCCACCCCAGATTAGAATAAAAGGAACATCCCCTTCTTCTGCCACCTTCTAGGAAGATTATCTGAGGACTCCTCCCGAAGCCCAGGCTCTCTTTACCCCCAGGCGTCTGGTTAACAAACTTCCTGTTTCAGGGCAGAGAAAGAAGAAGGGGGGTATGGGAGAGTCACCTGGGAAACTCTCTTAAGCAGGCTGCTGTTCTGAAAGGTCCAGGACCTCCCAGCAGTGGAAAGGAAGGCAGACTTTGGCATCTGGAGCAAAGAGGGGAGAACAGTCCCACCTGGAGTGTTGGTCCCCAAAGCTGGGAAGAGATGGTGGCCGTGGATTCCTTGCGGCTCCACGTGCGTCGAGGGCGTCCAGGGCAGGGGTGAAGTGAGGACACACAGATGACGATACTGTCTTCACCCCCGTTTTCCTGACATGCTTTAGCAGTGCAACGTCGACACAAGGCAAAGGGGGGGGCTCTTCCCTACCTCCCGACCAGGAAACCACGAAAAATGACTGCAGTTAAAGGCTTGTGCTGAGAATAGTAAGCGGGAGCTCAGGGCTAGATTTGATTTTGAGGGGGGTGGGGTGGGGAAGACATATTCTCACCTGAATTTCATAGATCAATTTGCGATCTTATTTTAGAAATCCATGACCTGACATTGCTCAGCCCGGGCAGGAAGAGTAACCACACACTCAAATCCCAGGCAGAAGGCCATTACCGATGTCCTTAAGACCCGATCCCTAAAGGCTGGTGGAGCCTTCGGAGTTTAATGAGATGCGCATAATACATCAGCAGGCAATGAGATGCATATTCATTAATCGCTAAAAGGGAAGCGGGCGAGGAAGCAGACAGCGGGAGGGTGGTCATCCTGTTGCAAAGGGGGCTGCAACAAGGAAATAACAAAGTCAAAGTCAGAACTATTGCTGTGTGGGGGTGCCCAGCTTCCACCTACAACAAGCAGCATCCTGGCCGCGCCCCCCGCCCCCCACCCCCAGCACATCCCAGGCCTTTCTGACAAACCCTGTCAAGGCGGCTGCACTCCTACACCACATCCATAGAGCAGGTCCTCTGATATGGGCCCATAGCTCCTCAAAGAAACTGACAAAATAATAATATTTTCATTAGAATATTTATTATGCATATGTGATAATTATTATATGCCAGGCACCTCTTTTACTTTATACCGCAACACTGTGGGATAAGAGCTATTATTATTATTATTATTGTTATTATCCCATTTCACAGATGAGGAAACTGACACTTAGGGCGCTTAACAGCTTATACCACAGCAAACCACTTATATGAGGCGGAGGTGACATTCTGAGCCAAGGTACAGAGGACTCTAAAACCTGAGCATTTAGCCGCCACCTGGCTGGTGCTCTGGCCTGTGGTCCAGGTATGGATCATCTTTGGCCTCCAGCTGGCTGGGCTCAGCCCCTGGGCTGAAAGTTCTTGTTTCCAAGAGTTTTGTGGCTATATCGGCCACAGCGAGCTGGGGAGCAGCAGAGGAGAGTGGGAAAGGCAGTCCCCAATCCAGTCCTCTGGGAACCACAGGAGAGGACACAGTCGATGAAGGTGTTCAACTACCAGAGAATATCGGTTGGAGTTCAAATATAGCATGTGCGGGTCCCTCCTTTGCCCCAAGGGGTGAGAAGAGAGGGGTTCCAAGTCTGAACTCCGGTGTTGGCGTCCGTCTCGGCCACGTCTTAAACCGAGCCTTGGTTTCTTCCGCAGAGTAGGGACGGTACTAGTAACAATCTCGCAGGATTCCTTGAGGATTAAATGGAATAACGTGGTAAAGCATTTAGCACAGCACCTGACACATATTAAGTGCTCAGTAAGCGAGATCCAAAATAACGTAACAGCAATCATAAAAGTACGACCAGGCGCTGTTTTCCTGGTTCTCGCTCGCAGTAAATAAACCTTAGTGAAAGAAAGCTCGGCCTGCTAGGTACGTACATTTGGGCTGAAGAGACTGCCAATTTCTCTCCTCCTCCAGCATGCATTGCAAAGTCAGCAGGAATCTGAGGCCACTTTTCTAACAGGGATGGTATATAACGGGAGCTACACTCACCGGGCACCCCAACCTCGTCTTTCCCCAGTTGTATGTGCATACACATGTTGTAGATACGCTGAAAAAATACATGTGTGCAGCTTTTACGGGTCACTGCATTCCCAGCTTCCCAGGGGCTCCTGCTCCAGGTGTGCGAACGTCCTGGCAATATTTTTAACCACAGACACAAGTCCTTGGCAGGTATGTTAAAGCGGGTCCTCGCGTGGTGCACGTTTCCTCCTACTCACGCCCGGCCCCGTTGGCAGAATCCTCTCTGCTTGTTTGCATCCGAGTTCACTGCTGAGGAAACTTCCAGCTCCGTTCCAGTGGCGTTTGCATCCCATTACACCCAGTGATAATGAGCTAGATCTCATTACCGCCCAGCCCAGCTGGAAAAGGATTCGTCGTTTTCAGGGGTAAACCTGTGGTGTGCCTCTTAGTGCACCTCTTCAAAATTCCAGGCAGGCTGCCCGCCTCAGCCAGATCAGGACAACTCCTTCCAGCTGCGTGCACTTCATCACAACTTCCGTTTCAGGAAGAGACTCTGCCGTATTTCACATCTGGTCACACGCTTATTAATTACGTACTTCTTATAACAACTACGGCTAATTAGGACAGAGCCGAGACCTTTGCTGAGCCAAGACTTTGTTTGCCTCTCCTTGGTACCTCATTACCCTCCCTCCAAACGATGCCCAATTTGCTTTACATCCCTGCCACATTAAGACAATTGCTCTCAGGGGTGTGGATTTCGGCACACACTCGGCTTTTCGAGCACAATCTTGTTGATCGGGACGCTTCCTCGTTTTCCTACCACCTCCTGCTACAAGGGTAGCCACTTGGCCAGATTTCTCGTCGCATTTGCCTCCAGTGCAGTGGAGTTCAGCTAGGGCTGGTGGAGACCCGACACCCTCTGGTTGAAATACCTGCGCCCTGGTGCTAGGGAGGCAGCCACAGCTATGTTCCAGAGTGAGGATCCGGAACACAATGGCCTCAGTCCCTTCGTGGGACCCGGGAGGCAGGAATCCATTTGCTCCATCAACCGATGGCTCTGGCTAGCCAGGGAGGCACAGTGAACAGCGAGATACAGTCCCGAGGTGCCAAAAGCTCAGAAGAGAGCAACGGAGGGCCGGGCTGAAGATTTCAGTCCTTCATCCTCTGAGATGCCTTCCTAAGCGAAAGGATATCCAGTCTTGGTGGATGGAGTGGCAAGTACAAACTCTGGGGAGGGCAAGATCGGAGTGGAAGGATAAGCTCCACATCACAGGGGGCTGCCTCTGTTGCCTGCCACCACGTGAATCCCATTATCCCCTGAGCTCTAAGGGGGCAATTACATCTTTTTGGCTGAATGAATGCGGTAGTGCTAAGACATTCCCGGATATGACTCGACAGGAAGACCATTGGGTGTCGTAGCCAATTCAACTTGGCTGTATTGGGGTTTTTCTCCCCAAGCTATTTGAAACAGAAACTACTGACGGTCAGGCTGAGAAAACATTCAGGCAAGAAGAGGGGCTGGGGCTTCTGTGAATGATGTCACTCTATCTGCATCCGTTCAACCGTCCACTGAATAGGTCATGGGTTGTCCTTGAAAATGGGTTGTCCTTGAAATGGGACAATGGCTTGTCCTAAAAAATGTCCTAAAAAATGAATAGGTTGTCCTAAAAAATGACTGATCCTACAAAGAAATCTGCGCCTTGAGTGTCTTGGACAAAGAGGCATAGGCCATTTTCTCTGTGCAGAACCGACATTTTTCAATCCTATCATTATTGGAAGCAAAGCAGGGGTTCTCCTTTTTCTAAGCGCTCCCCCGCAGCAGCCCATCGGCCATCTTCCTGCTGGTTCTCAGTGTTCTTGGCATCTCTCCTCCCTCCAAACCCGTGTCCCTTTCCACATCCACTAAAACCCTCCTAAGCACTCACCAATTGCACTCCTGGCTCTTCTGGCATCCCATAAGCACCCCAGGGTTCTTCACCTAGAGCGGAAGGAAGGAGGAGAAGGGGGTACAGAAACCATGCTGGGAAGTCACAGCCACTAAGAGGAGGCCTCCAAACCAAAAAGGTCGGCTCTGGGTTCCCTCGTCTCCCTTCTCCCACCCCCGCTTCTTGGATAGACTACTTTTCTACGGTGTTGTTTAGAAGCGGGATATTCTTCCTTGGTTGTCTCCTATGTGGGTTCAACTTCTTTCCGACCAGGCCTCTGAAGCACACAGATTTACAGTACTCCTTCCAGGACCCTCCGGAAGACCATCTTCTGGCCACCTGCTGAATTCCCACCATCAGCCCTGATTTCTAACTCAGCCCTGAGTGCACACCCCACTAGGGTCTTGGTCAGAGTCCAGTGTCCGGGCTCTGTCTTAAAGGTAGACAACAAGGTATCCCTCATTGTCTAGTATCTAACGCTCTGCCTAGCAGCATCTGGCACATATTAGGCCCTGAGGGAATGTCTGCTGAATAAAGAACACGAGAAAGACAACACACAACACTTCAGCTTCTCAAAACATTTTTTAATTTTCTGCTTTTCCTACCAAGACCAAAGCTGTACAATTCTGGACCATCGCAACATGAGGCATGACCGTGTATGGTCAAAGTCCTTCCTGCTCTCCTCTCCACGTGCTCCCGAGGCGTGTCCCGGGTGGTGAGTGCATTGCTTTCTCTTGTGACTTATCAACCATGAGTATCAGGAGTGCTTGGAGACGTGGGAGCCATGGTGGGGTCGAGTGTGCCACGAGCGGTGAACGCCCATAACCCCGGGGAGCACTCTGGAAAATGGACTCAGCTGTGGGTGCACAGAGGATGAACGTCATGCTGTCTCATCTTCCGTGCACTCAGCTGGGTGGACCAGGGCTCCTTTCTAAGGTGAGAAAGTCCTAGGGGCTCATATTGAGAGCAAGTAAAGCATCTAAGAAGCGCTCACATCCAAACAATGTTTAACTGAGAATAAAAGTTCTCTACTCATCATCTTCTCTTGGAAAGTAGAGGGGAAAAAAAAAATCAAGAAGAGGGTTGGATCGCCATTCAACCTTCCATTTTTGTCATTAATTTGATGGCTCTTGGTTTTGAGACAACAGAAAGAAAAATGCAGAGGCGATACACTGACTAGGACCTGGGTACAAGCTGCTACACAGAAAGCTGTCTGTCTCAGGGACTGAGATAAAAGAACTTTTTCCCCTGGCCCTGGAGAGGTCTTGTTTTGGTTAGGAGAATTTGTTGAAAACTACAGCCGGCTTGGAGAAGCCACTGATTTGATCTTGGTAATAGAGACAGAAAGTAACACACATAGACTTATTTTGCTGAATTGTAAACCAACGAGGTCAGGAGAGTAAAAATCTACTGAAAGAAGCAGTTACTCGTGACTGAGTAAACAAAAATGACCGCCCCTCCCCACCCCCACCCCTCCCCCAGAAGTGCACCCAATTAAACCGTAGTTATTTTCTTATCCTTGGTGGCTTGCTTGATGGCAGCCTGCTCACAAATGATCTCCTTGAGCCGCTGCAGCCTCATGTTCTGGGTGGTCTGGTCTCCCACCCCAGTCTGACTGCGGTGCAGCAAGGTCAGGGCATGGATGTACTCCAGCTCTGTGTACTTCACGCCCTGGTCCACCACCAGGTTCAGGAGCTCGTCGGCTGTGTTGTATAACATCTCGTAATACTGCCTGAGAAAACAAGACGGAATACTGTTCACCATCTCCACTGTCAGCCACTTATGTGGCTTTAGTGGTAATGAATATGCTGCTTGTAAATACCTTATTCAATAAACATTTATTGATCACTAGGCATTGTTGTTCTAGGCTCTATGAATACAATGGGGAACAAGACAAGCACATTCTCTGTCCTCTTAGACCTCACTGGAGCTTTCTTCTCGAGACCATGTCCAAATGAAGACTCGGGGAGACCTCACATCTTTCAGGGTCTCCGTTCACTCGAGATTTCCCCTAATGTTACATTTACCTGGGAAGATCCAAAGAAAAAGAAGTAGGGGCGGAACCAAGAGGAAGAGAAATAATCAGCCGGCAGGCATTGCAAAAACCATTTTTGTCTCATTCAATCCCTCATCCATTCACTCACTCACTGGAGGTTCTGTGCAGTGTATGCTTTTCTCCTCCATAAGGTGGGACAATAATACCTTTTAGAGTTATCAGAAGAATGAATTCATCCATATAAAGCACTTGGAATGGTGTCCAACAAACATACATGCTCCATAAATATTAGCTATTATTATCAGAGATAATAATAATGTATTAATAAAGTCATGAGAGTAATAGAAGTATATAATGATGAGCAAGACATAGCCTCTTTCCTCAAACAGCTCAGAGATGAGTTGGAAAGATAATGAGAAGTAGAGAGACCATGATTGTGTTTCTGTTGGCAAAGTGAATTTCCACGTAATGTGTCATTTATCCTTCACTACACCTAGGGGGCCATAACTCCCTTTTTTCCAAAAAGGAAACTGAAACATGGCAAAGTGACAGGACTTGTCTAATGTCACAGAGAAGAGAGGGACTGTGGCAGGATATGCACCTGTTTCTGACTCTCAGTCCAACGCTCCTTGTTCACAGAAAAAGACAAGAACAATGTTCCAATTGACAGGAGGGAAGTATAAATGTTATGAATTTATAGCGGAGGAAGGAGAAAGCCCACCATGTGGAGGGGAAGGTGAAGATTCAAGGAAGACTTCGGATGGGGTAGAATATTGTCAGGCAGGGCTTCCAGGAAAGAAATTCTAGACTAAGGGAAAAGAGAAGAGCAGAAGCAAAGATTCCTCTTGGGAAGAGGACTCTGGTCAGCCTGGGGATGGCAGCTAAAAACCAGAGTTTTGGGAAAAGGCAGTTGAAGCCAGAAGACAGACTATTTGATGATCAGGCTAGTTAAATTAATAAAGAACCACAGACCTACTCAGTTCAATAAAGGACCTCCCTCCCTCAGCTCTCAAGGTTCTGTTGGGAGCAGAAGCACCATCCAAGTTGTGCTTCTGGAAGATACATGTGACAACAGTACACAGAATGGTCTGGGAGGGAATTGGTTATAATTCTAGCAAAAAGTTGGGGACTTGAGATCCATTTGGCTGCAAGGCCATTAGCCTGGGTGGAGGAGAGAAGAGCAGCTCCTGTAAGAGAAACGTGCATCACTGCGAGTCTCCAGTAATGCAGAAGCAGGATGGGGGAGGTGGGAGTCAGGAAAGGGGAAGGCAGCCATTTGCTCTTCTCAACACCAACATTGTTACACCACCATATTGTTCCTCACCGGGTCTATACTGAGGCTCGGACTTGCACGGCTACTACCAATTACCCAGGAGGTAAAGCTGAGCGCAGGCTCTGAGCCAAGCAATGCTATCACAGCTGGTTAGGCAAAGGACAGAGGAGCCTTCCCAGGCAGTTTACTTCCTTCTTTCTGACAGGAAAGGCAGCTTTGCCTCAATGGAGGGACAGACCACGGCAGAAGGCCCAAGGCAATTCCAGAGATGAAGGGATCTTACAGATCTACCAGGGTTATTGGATTTGAGCTTTGAGTTTGCCTCTTGTTCACCAAGAACATCTTGATAGAAAGAACATCCTCTGGGAGAAGTAAGCCATCCTTATAGTGAGGAATACATTCTAGAAGCTCATAATTTCAAGAATATTTTATGCATTTTTGTTCCAATGGGAATGTGGTCGGTAAGGGTGTCCTTTCACGTGGCTAGCTCCTTTTCCTGCTCTGCTAAACCTCCTTTTCTAATTAACACACTCTTAAAAAAAAAAAAAAAAGAATACCCTTTTGTGAATATTTCCTAAATAGTGGCGGGTAAGTGCTCGTCTTATATTGGCAGGTTTACGAGTACTCCAGGCAGCAAACGGTTCAACATCCTTGTGTAGAGGGTTAGCCCTCTCTTGGGGCTAATTTTCTGTAAATGATGGTTCACTTTAACCTCCTGGAACCACACAGTTGGAAATCACTGGTCAAAGGTAACCTTGAATGTAGACAGAGGTGCTTCTAATAGGAGAGTCAAATTAACTCTAACCTGCAGACTTCTGGGAGCCCAATATCAGATACAGTCAGGAACTTTTCAGAAGTTTCATGTTCAGCACAAAACCCGTGTGAACCACCCCTACTCCACAACGCATCTGTTGTAACTTAAAAATACTATTTTAATTTTTTTTTTTTAACGTTTATTTATTTTTGAGACAGAGCATGAACGGGGGAGGGTCAGAGAGAGGGAGACACAGAATCCGAAACAGGCTCCAGGCTCTGAGGCATCAGCACAGAGCCCGACGCGGGGCTCGAACCCACGGACCGCAAAATCATGACCTGAGCCGAAGTCGGATGCTTAACCGACTGAGCCACCCAGGCGCCCCTAAAAATACTATTTTAAAGAGAAGCTTGACGCTGTAGGAAGACACATCACATTTTTCCCATGGCTCTGCATGTCCCTTGGCATACCATGGCTTCCTCCCTGACATGAGCCCCTGTTTTGACAAAGGAAGCCCTGTATCACCGAATTCGGGTTCCCTTAGATGCACAGATGAGGGAGAGAGCTGTCCATTTAGGGACCTACCTGAGGAGGCATTTTAAAACATGCTCAAGAAAACATGTTTGAATCTAGACTTACCGAATGGGACGAGAGAGCATTTGGGGCTCAGGCTTCTTTCAAAGCCAGAAGAGATTTGGTGGTTGCAGTTCTTAACTGGTGGTTCTCCAACTAGAAAGTGCTTGGGAGCTTATGAAAAGTGCAGATTCTTTAGGACCCACCCCAGCCATTGTGATTCCCAAAGGACTTTGAGCCGGAGTCTCTCTGGTGTGCAAAGAGTTACAGAACCACTGCCGCCCATCTCCTTGAGCCAAGGACCTAAAAACATCAGGGATGGTGATGCTTTTCACTGAGATTAAACCAAAGGAACTGGCTTTCTCTGTATTATGACGTTGATATTTTCATCGCTTATCTTAGGTAACCTTGAGCCCGTCTAACCAGATGAAATTGGATTTCTTTTGAAACATCTGATGAAATTTGTTTCCAGAGATACTGGCCGGTTTTCTACAGAGACCACTGTTCCATGCTGGGAGGAAGCAACCAAAGATGCCTGGATTTCTAGTCCTGGATCCTTCAGCGGGATAAGTGATAAAGGGCGTGCCACTTGAGTCCTTAATGTTTCAATATCCTCTGTGCAGTGAAGACCTTTATAAATCCCAGAATGACGTTCTGAAGTGGACTCAAAGACTAAAAGAGTCCTCGAGAGCCTCCGATGAACTGGGCCCCAGAATTGCAAAGCTGAGTTATTAAACAAAATCGACAGGTAACTGATGGTGTTTTTTCTGTAGTTAGGGGAAAAAAAAAAAATTACCCATAACCACGGTGATATATTAGATCATAAAGAAACATAAATATTTAAAGATGGAATGAAATTCATTCATCTCGCAGAACAGCACCCAGTAGCAAAGGCTACATTAAATCAGCATAGCAACAGTTGCAATTGGAGATAGAGAAAGGGTGCTACAAGGTGCCCCAAGGAGAAAACAGGAAAATGCCCCAAACTTTACAATTAGAATGGGCTTCCATGATGAACACCGACATGCTGAAAGCAAATCATGTAACCCAACTGGGATAAATAATTCACCAGCACTTATTGAGGCCCCAGGAAAATGAAAGCTTGATCTTTATCATCAAGCATTACAATAGCAGCCATGGCTTCTGGGCATCACGGTTCTAGTAGATATGCACTTCGCTGCCAGGATGGGATCAGTGAACACACATCTGATTTAGGCATTTTCTGGCTCATGACTTGTACGGCAAGTCTCTTCATAGCCCATAACATTCGGGGGCCAGTTGCTAGACGTGGCCCAAATATCTTATTCTGGAAACTGGAGTTGCATGTCACCCCGATGGATGGAACATTCTATGAGGAGGTGGTTTCCTCCCGTGGTTGGTTTCTCTCTCTCTTTGCTGTGCACCTTCGGGCGGCATTTCCCAAAGTGGCCTGAGTGGAGAGGGAGGCGGGTGGAGGGACAGGAAAGCGGTGGGGTGATGTCACGTAGGCTGGTCTCCTGGACCGAGTCCAGAATAGGACAACATTCATGCTTTGTTCTGGTGCAGGCAGATTATTTCCTCGTATCTTCCTCATGTTCCCTTTTTCAATGGGCTGTGCTTGTGTTTTTTTTTTCTTCTTATTTTAATGGCATTGAACTGCAACTCTTTCTCCTCATTGATTCCGTGGGCAAATATTTATACAAGTAAGGATAGGAAGGGCATGTTGGTAAGTTGGGCAGATCTTCTTAAAGTTTTATTTAAAAAAAATTTTTTTTTAACATTTATTTATTATTGAGACAGAAAGAGACAGAGCATGAACGGGGGAGGGTCAGAGAGAGGGAGACACAGAATCTGAAACAGGCTCCAGGCTCTGAGCGGTCAGCACAGAGCCCGACGCGGGGCTCGAACTCACGGACCGCGAGATCATGACCTGAGCCGAAGTCGGACGCTCAACCGACTGAGCCACCCAGGCGCCCCCTTCTTAAAGTTTTAAAATGAAGTCAATTTCATCTTTCGCTGACTGGGAAATATACATGTCGTATAGACTATACAGACTAAATACGAAGATTAAGCAGTTAAAAGAGTACTTCTATAATTCTACTATAAAGACATACCCCGTTTGCACATTTTCGTCACGTTTTTGTTTTCCATATGTAAGTAATGCTCTACCAGTTTCTCTATTACAGTTGAAATATTTGGGTTGACAGCCTATTGGACACTTTGTTTCTAATTTTAAAAACTTTCTTTCCTAGGGCAGGTGGCTCAGTCGGTTAAGCGTCCAACTTCGGCTCAGGTCATGATCTCAGGACTTGTGGGGTCAAGTCCCGCGTTGGGCTCTGTGCTGACAGCTGAGCCCGGAGCCTGCTTCGGATTCTCTCTGCCCCACCCCCACTTGTGCTCTGTCTCTTAAAAAGGAATAAACGTATAAACGTTAAAAGCAAAAAAAAAAAAAAAAACAAAAAACCACCAAAAAAACTTTCTTTCCTGAGGACGGATTTCCAGAGCAGATTTAGTCAAAGGTAAGTATACTGTTCCGGACTCCAGCAATGCTGCCAAACTGCTTTCTACAAAAAATCTGCATCAGTTAGCTTCCTACCAACAACCCATGGCAGCACCTACTTCCTCATATGCTTTTAATATTCATGAAGTGAAACCATTTTTCACCTATTTATTGGTTTTTAATGTACATAGGTCTGAACATATGTATAAGCAAACTGTACTGATATTTTTGTATATTTTGAGTGTGAATACTTTTCTTATTCTGAGCTCTTCAGGGGGTACCTGGGTGGCTCAGTCGGCTAAGCCTCTGACTTCGGCTCAGGTCATGATCTCACAGTTCATGGGTTCGAGCCCCGTGTCGGGCTCTGTGCTGACGGCTCAGAGCCTGGAGCCTGCTTCGGATTCTGTGTCTCCCTGTCTCTCTGCCCCTCCCTTGCTCACACTCTCTCTCTCTCTCTCTCTCAAAAATAAATAATCATTAAAAAAAATTAAAAAAAAAAAGAGCTCTTCAGAAATTTCTATAAACAAGAAGGAGCATTCTAGTCTCTCAACCCTGGGGGTTCTACCTCCCACTCTGCCATACTCATCGTAAAAGATACCACTGCCTCTCTGAAAGATCTTGCAAACAGTCTCAGCTCTCTTCTGTGTAAACTGAGGAAAGAAAGCCCCAATACAACCTGTCATTCCCACACAGCAACCGCAGGTGGTCGGTCCCCAAAGCCTGGGGGTGGGGGTGGAAAGAAGGTGCTGATTGGGGGCTGCCACAGTCCCCGGGAGACCTCTGCCATCTGCTTCTCTTTATGGGGTGGGGTTCAGAGTCCTAAACCCCTGAAGGAAAACTGCATTTGTCAGGGATACCCAGCTATGTCTCATGCCGGGTGTTAGAATCTGTCCGGACCGAGGTCACATTAATGTCTAGCTTTTAGGTGCACTGGCGTATTCAACCCTTTGCAGTAGGAGGTGCAATCATCCACATCGCCCAGATGAGCACACTGAGCTACAGGGAGCATCACTGATTCATCTGTGGCCTCAAGATCAAGGACTCTGAACCCCGTTCGCACTGCAAAGCCACCATAACGTGGAAATATTGGAAACTGTAAAAAAGCACTAACTGCAAAGAATACCTGTATAGCAAATTTTAGTCACGATTTAAGTCAGATGAGCTAAATAAAATTCACACACTAACTCAACGCCTCTGCCTTCCGTTGTAACGGGACAAGCCAGTACTGTAGCAACTCAAAATTCATTTACAAACTCTGTAGCTGTTTTTTTTTTTTTAAAGTTTATTTGTTTTGAGGGCGAGAGAAAGAAGGAAAAGAGAGAGAGAGAGGGAGAGAGACACAACATGAGCGGGGGAGGGGCAGAGAGAAGAGAGAATCCCCGAGCAGGCTCTGTGCTGTCAGTGCGGTGCTGGACGCAGGACTCGATCTCACGGTTTGTGAGATCATAACCTGAGCCAACATGAAGAGTTGGATACTCGACTGACTGAGCCACCCAGGCGATGTAGATATATTTGAATAACAGTGGGTTTGATCTGGGAATTCAGAGCTCTAACACAAATAATGAAGTCATATTGTCAAGTCGGCATTCAAGAGTTAACAGAAACGAGTTTTGGCTTTTTCACTTTGTCACCTCCCTATTTCTCGCTTTTTGCGCCCCCCCCCCCCCCGCCCCCGAGCAGGAAATGGCCAAGGTGACCGTTCTTTCCAAAAGTTGGCTGCCCTTCTGACTCGTTACTTCCTGGAGGAAGAGGGATAATTACGTAATTTCATTGTGAAGACTTTCTCCTCTAGTCCTTCCAAAGATAATGATAGTGTTGATGTCAACAAGAGAATTAGGCACTGAAGCTGACTTCTTGAATATTAAGGTTTGAAGCAGGCGAGACGCAGCAGTGACTGATTCGGAAACATCCCGAACAAGCGTAAACTTAGCTCCGAGGTGTACTTTCCAGACCAATAATAAAATGGATGGTAATCCTGTGTGTCAGAAGAATAAATTAGTTTATTCAAAAATATAATGTAATTGCTCTCATTTGTCTTCCCCTTCAAAGGAGCTTAGAGTTTATTACAGACACGATTGAAAATTCTAATTTGAAATGGGCGAAGTTACTTCCATCTCAGGAATGGGAAAACTCAGGTAGAGAAAAGCTAAATAATTTTTGGGGAGTTAGTGGCAGAATTAGATTTACGTGCGATAGGGACAGTTTTGTGTGTGTGTGTGTGTGTGTGTGTGTGTGTGTGTGTGTTGACATTTCTTACATCGGATTGTGCGCAGGGTTTTGTTCTGATCAGGACATCCCGGGAGAAGTATGGTCTTTAGAAAAGACAGTGTAGAAATTCCCTCAGCTGGTGGCAGTAGAAAATCATTCAGGAGGCAGTGAGACCCTGAGAGTCTGCTGTGCTAAGGCTTGCACCGGCTTCGTTGATCGGTCATCTACCTACATTTTCTTCATATAAAGCGGCACACACATCCCTGCCTTCACCAACAGCGCTACGTGTAAACGGCAGTTTCCTATCGGCCCGGTTCTCATAACCACCACGCTTCAGTAGCACGGGGGGGGTGTCTCTCCAGAGGAGATGTTAAAAGCTAAAGTTGGCCGTGTCCCTTCCTTTCAGGAACCTATCCCGATATTCTTGATAGCGGCCGCCAGAGCTGTGCTTTATTTCTCTCCAGAAAATACAACCATTCAAAACAAAGGAATTCCTCTGCGGCCCGTCACTTGACGCGATGACTCTCTCCCAAGCTCGGTTACAGTCGCTGAGATGAGAAGAAAATTTCTTCTTGTTCCCTCAGCTAGAAATTTTGCTCCCCACCTTCGAACACCTTCTGAATTTATAATATCCGTGGCTGAAATTTCCTCCTCTACAACTTAAGGATTCGTATGTCACTCTCTGCTCCATCAGATAATTTTTTAAATTAAGTTTTCTACAGCAGGGCTGGAGGAAGATCAGCATTTTAAATTCAGTACAATTAAAACTGTGTCTCTTTGGTCTGGCACTGCCTTCGGTCAAACCCCATTTGTATGAATAATTATTCAGTCCATTAAGAAGTCTGCTCAACTCCTTCTCCCATTTTGAAGGTTTTAATAAATATTGATCAAGTGCATTTCTGTTTGCACTTGCCAAAGCAATTCTGATGGATTCATCTTCTGATGTTATCAAATAATGAAATATGAAAGAGTGAATAGAATTACCCTCTTGTTCTGTGATTTTTTATTTAGGTCCTTCATTTTACTTTCATAATTGTGTTTGTCTCATGCTCCTGTAAATGCTCTTTTGATTATCAAAAGGTGAATCCAGGTTAAGGAGAGTTATGCTGTGCTGAATATCACTTTAGAGAGTTTTTTCAATTTGAAAAAATAATTTATCAAATATCATAGGTTGATAAAAGAAGACAGCATTCTGTACTTTGGTGGCCTCAAAGCTACATACTGTTTACCAATTAGCACAAGGCCCTTATACTGTATATTATTTATACTTCCCAGATCAGCAATCTGGGAAACAGCTGCTGACATAGGCAGAATAAAAATAATTCGGAGGCCCCCTGGCTTTTTCAGTTTTAAGTAATTATCAACTTTTCAATAAATAATGCAAAGGATTTCTTCAAAGGAAAATCTAGTATTATTATCCCTAACACTTAGGAAGCTCTCATGACATCTTAAAAGTTAATACAGTCGTGCCCCCTTATCCACGGTTTCGCTTTTCTGCGGTAGTAGTTACCCGCGGTCGACCACGGTCCGAAAGCACATGACTCTCCTCTTGATATATTGTCAACAGCAGCCTGACGCTGGGTCACAATGCCTGTGTCATTCACCTCGTTTCATCTCATCACGTAGGCATTTCATCATCTCCCAGCATCAAGAAGAATGAGTTACAGTACAAGCTATTCTGAGAGAGAGACCACATTCACATAACTTTTATTACAGTGTACTGTTACAATTGTTCTATTTTATTAGTTATCGTGGTTTATTTCTTACTGTGCCTAACTTACAATTAAACTTTGCCATGGGTATTACGTACAGGAAAAAGATAGTATATATAGGGTAGTGCTATCTGTGGATTCAGGCATCTATGGCAGGGTTTTAGAACGTATTCTTGTGGATAGGGGGGACAACTGTGTAACAGAGAAAGTTACAGAGGTATAGTCCTTGGCTTCAAGAAGTTTCTTTTATCCACACTGTAAAAAATACAATGCAGGGTGCCTGGGTGGCTCAGTCGGTTAAACGTCCGATTTTGGCTCAGGTTATGGTCTCACAGTCCGTGAGTTCGAGCCCCACAGTGGGCTCTGTGCTGACAGCTCAGAGCCTGGAGCCTGTTTCAGGTCTGTGTCTCCCTCTCTCTCTGCACCTCCCCTGGTCGCTCACTCTCTCTCTCTCCCTCTCTCAAAAATAAGATAAACAATAAAAATTAAAAAAAAAAAAAAATCCAGGGTCCCTGGATGGCTCAGTCGGTTAACATCTGACTTTGGCTCAGGTCATGATCTCATAGTTTGCAATTTCAAGCCCCATGTTGGGCTCTGTGCTGACAGCTCAGAGCCTGGAGCCTGTTTTGGATTCTGTGTCTCCTCCCCCCTCCACCTCCCCACCCCCCACCTCTGCCCCTCCCCTGCTCATGCTCTGTCTCGCTCTCAAAAAAAAAAAAAAAACAAAAACCAAAACACAGAAACCAATATGGACCCAGATCAAAGGTTTCTAAGACACTAGGTAAATATTTTGTTTTCTTTTTTAAAGTTTATTTGTTTGTTTATTTATTTAGCGAGAGAGAGAGAGAGAGAGAGAGAGAGAGAAAGAGTGTGTGTGTGTGTGTGTGTGTGTGTGTGTGTGTGTGTGTGTGTGTTTGAGGGAGGGAGGAAAGGACAGAGTGAGAGGGAGAGAGAGAATCCCAAGCAGACTCTACACTGTCAGCAGAAAGCCTGACGCGGGACTCAAACCCACAAACTGTGAGATCATGACCTGAGCCAAAATCAAGAGATGGACGCTTAACCGACTAAGCCACCCAGGAGTCCCTAGGCAAATACTTTAAAGTAAAATAAATCCGGACTTGCCAGCTAGCCTGCCCATTCTGCTCCTCTCTCTCGGAATGTGGGAAAGAAGAAAAGAATCGGGGGGATCCTAGACAAGGTATAGAAGCCAAGTGACTCCCAGTTAGTGATGGGATGGAGAAGTGAAGGGGTAATGGGGGTTGGGTTTCTGCATCTATAATATGGAGATCCTTCTGTACCTGGAAGCGTTTGGGCAGAAAGGTCAGCAGGGATAGGCCTGGACTACAAGACCTCCACGGAAGAACTTGCCATTGGAGTATTAACCAACGAGGCCAAGATAATGGATTCATTCCCGTAGGTGTGTTGCTTCTATTCTTTAGCCATTGACTCCGCCCCTAGCCAGCTACCTCACAAGTGTGTTTAGAGAGGGTCTTAGTGAGGTTGAAAGGATAGTTCGCTGCAAGCCGTTATATTCAAGAACTATTCAGCCATCAGTTATCCGAGTTACTCAGACCCTGACTCATGATTTTTTGGTCTTAGTTAGGGACCCTAGTACACTTCTTGATACTGTGATAGGGATTTCTCTACTTTGCTGAGACAAAAAAACTCATATCTTTTAGGGCTAAAGGGCCAGAAACGAAAATGAGTTTGGCAGAGGAACAAAAAAATCAGCAGATTATTTGAAAAGCAAGAGCATATGCAAATCAGCAGGTCCCAATGGCAAATACTCCAGGGCGTATTTACTAAACTCTCAGGTTATTTACAGAAGCAAGAAAACCTAAATAAACCAAAGCTACAAAATGGGCCACCTGAGATTCAAGAACATGTGACTCAGAACTGATGTCAATTAGAAAAATAATAGACTAAATCAGAAAGAGCTAATGGAAATATGTACAATACCCAACAGCGTTTAATTAAAGACCCAAATACTCTGACAAACTTGATGAATAGCTTTGGGTAGCAATGTGAATTTGGTGGATGAAAAGACCGCTGTGGCTGACATATATTTGGAGGTCAGTGAACCATTTTATACAGTGCCTCTAAAAAAATATAAACTAGCAAAATGAATTTATTTTGAATGGGTATCCCTGATAGGACACAGGCTGAAAAACAAACAAAGGGTAACGATCGAGGCAAATCAACAGATTCAGAGGGAAGGCATCTAGTGAATGCTAAGGATACTGGCTTATAACTGATCTCACTTAATACCTTAATTAATGTGCCCGCAAAGGGCAAACGTTCCTAAATGGGGAAGGGCCGTGAACAGCAGCAAGGAAAGAGAAATAATGTAAAGGACTCCAGAGAATTCAGAATTATGGGCAGAAAATTAATGAAATGAAGTTCATGGTGGAAAAACCCAAGTGAATGTATCTGGAAGAAATTCTAACCTTCTGGAGTCCATAGTTGGGAGATACCTTGGAATAGCACTGGTAAAAATGGTGTGTGTGTTGGGGTGGGTGGGGGGAGGGTAAGAGCATGGAACCAAAGAATTTTCTTACTTCCTGTTAAGAAAAGAAAAAAAAAAAAAGGACCAGTTATCGGGCAAGGAGGTGACGATAATCCCTGCGTCTGCTGTATCTCATAGTTCTGTATTGCTTTATACCCTGAGCCAACTGAAAGAAAATCAGGAAAGGGCATCAGATGGGATTAGAGGGACAGACGGTTGGAGGAAAATAGAGTATTGAAAGAAATTCAGTCCAATTTTTGCTCCGATGTCAGCTTATCAATAGGTGATGTTTTCTCTGACCCCTCCTTATCTAGAATGATAACCAGCCTCATCCTCAGCAAGGCTTGTCCTTTTACTGACCTTCACTTTTCTGTTTAGCACTCATCTCCATCCAAACATAAATATATATTAAAAATGTTTTCTGGGGAAAGCTGTATTTTTATATTATACATTTTTTAAAAAGATGTATTTATTTTTGAGAGAGCGAGTGCAAGTGGGAAAGGGGCAGAGAGAGAGGGGGGACAGAAGATCTGAGGCGGGCTCTGTGCTGACAGCAGCCAGCCCGATGTGGGGCTCAAACCCTTGAGCCGTGACATCATGATGTGAGCCGAAGTCAGATGTTCAACCAACTGAGCCACTCAGGTGCTCCTATTTTATACGTATTTTTAAAATACATGTACATACGAAGTTAGAGACACAGCATCTTATAGTGGTTAAGATCAGGGATTCAGGAACCACGGACCTAGGTTGTAAATCCTAGTTCTGTCTCTCTTACTATTTATATGCTGTTGGGCAATTTATGAATCTGTCTGTGACTTTTCTTCATCTGAGAAAGGAAATAGTAATATGGGCTTGATACAAGGATCAAGTGACAAACAGTGGCTGGAAGAGAGTAAGTGTCGTGTAAGTCCCACATAAATGTCTGCCGCCCCTCCTAGAACACTGGGGCTGAGGGTGGGGTTGGATTCTGTCCCACTCCTCGTTACCCGGTGGCCTGAGGACGAGACAGCTAGTGGGTGTTGAATAAACGGAAAGGAATGAATGAATGGATGAACGAATGAATGAATGAGAAAGCCAACAGTCAGTAAATCTCATTAAGAGATGGGACACAAAGTAAGAAGCAGCGTGCGATTCTTCGACACCGGGAGGGGACGGTGGGTGGGTAAAATAGTTGCTCCGTGCAAAAGGCAGAGGGGTCTTCCGCAGCCCTGAGAGGGAGACGTGGAGCATCTCGGTGTGGGACAACTGGTGGCAAATGAAAAAGGGGAGGACGGAGGGAAGAGACCCATTTCTGGCTTATGATGCGTCATCCTCCCAACTCTAATTCCCAACTGGTGGAATTAGACACAAATCCCACAACTTTTACTGAACGTGCGGGACCTTGAACATGTCTTAGTTTGTCTGCACTTCAGCTTCTGCATTTAAACACTGGGGGAGACAATATAACATCACAGGTTAAGCTTGAGGATTGAATCAAATGACAGGCTAGGACACCTGCTGTGTAAACCCGGTAACAATAATAGCTAATGTTTATTGACTACTTACTACGTACTCTGTACTGGCCCTGTGTATGTTATGTCTTTGGATCTTCATGATTGTACAAGATAGCATGTTCTCCACGCTGAAATGCTTTTTTACTAATCCCTCCCTCATGCCTCAGAAGACGGATTTCTTTTCTTCTTTTTCTAAGATGAATCCTATGCCTTTGATCCCAACACCTTTAGGACCTTGTTAGGGTTTTGTTTTGTTTTGAACTCCTGTGTCTAGTATCTACCCCTTTCCTTCGTTCTTTCTTGTCTGCCTTCAAACATCCTTATGTTTCTCCCACTTTGGAAAAAAAATAACACATGCAAACAACAAACCCCAAGCCCTTCATGCAATCCTCTGTCTTCTCTTTCTCCGTTTCTTTTCTCCTCTTCGTTGTTAAATTTCTTGAATGCATCATTTGTATTCACTGTCTCTCCTTTCCAAAGCCTCCATTTTGTCTGAAACCACACTTTAAAAAGTCCCCAGTGACATCCTAGTAGATACACAGAATGGCTTTTACTTAGTCCTCTCCTCTTCCCTTGATGGTTTTCCTTTCTGAACTCAACTCTCTTTGAGCCATGTTACCAGGTCCTTTTCCAGCTCCCTCAGATTCTTCCATTTCTTTCTTGGCTCTTCTTCTCCTCTCTGTTCACTGTGGGCACTCCTCCCAGGCAGGCTTTGGCCCTTCGGTCTTCTCTCTCTGCTTCCAAAAGTTTTACCTCTGCGTGAGATGTTCTTTCTCAAGATCTGGTCTCTCAACAGATCAAAGCTTCATTTTCACGGGTTTCCAGACGTTCTACTAGATGCCCTTATCAGGTACCTAACTTCCAAAGTGTGCAAAATCTCAAAATATCAGTGTCACTTTTGACTCTTGTCTGATCATCGCCAGGTCTACCTCTGTAATATCTTGTACGTTCCCTGCTTATTTCCAGTGACGTGATCGCAAATCCGAGTCTCTTCTCAATAGGTTATAACAACTGTCTCCTGCTGGAGTCTGTCACACTCACTCACTCCTCCCAGACTAATCTTCTCTGGTTCCAACTAGATCAGATTACTGCCGAGGGTAAAAAAACAAAAACAAAAACAAAACCCAAACCAAAAACCTTATGTGTGTTCACTGGTGCCAATAGGATCAAGTCCAAACTTCTAACACTGACATCCAAAGTCTTTTATATATAGATTTGGTCCCTATTAAACCTTCTCTCCCATTTCCCCCTCTGTATCAACCTTCTATTTAAGTCAAACTGAGCTGCTCAACATCCCTAGAACATACTTTATACTTTTTGGCACTGGGCTTGTGTATCCAAAGTCTAAATAACCCTCAAGACTGATGAAATCTCAATCCTCTATGAAGCTACCCTCAACAATTTCTCCCTCCTCTGTTACTGCATGGGTCACCCATTTAACATGTGTCATTCAGAGTATAGTATTTGCTTTTAAAAGAGGTTAATAACATTCTTTATGAACTGGGGATACCATAAAAAAGGGTACTAGGGTCTTCCATGAGGATACGATAGCACCTCCCCCATCGGGTATTAGGAGGATTAAATGAGCTAATACCTGCAAAGTGCTTAAAGCAGTGCCTGGCACATAACATATAAGTGTTTGTTTAATAGGCAAAATAAAAGGTATCAAAACGCATATAGTGCAAAGTCTTTTTTCTACTCCTGTCTCCTGGCCACCCACCATTTCCTTTCCTGGAAACAACTGCTGTTATTAGTTTCCAGGGTATCTTTCCAAACACGTTTTATACACACACAAGCATAGTTGTGTGTGTGTGTGTGTGTGTATGTGTGTGCACATGTGCCCATATATTTAAAGAGAAATGGTGTTTACATGCTCTCCTGCACCTGGCTTCTCCCACTTAACGATACATCTTGGAGATGGTTCCACTTCAGCACATATCGACCTGCCTCATTCTTCTTAATGGCTGCAGAGGATTCAATTGTTTGGATGTACCATAATATGTATTTATTATCTTCTCCCAGAATGCAGGCTTCCTGATGACAAAGACTGTGTCTTATGACTCTCTGTAGCATCCTCAGTGCTTATATAGTACCTTTCAAAATCATTCTTTGTTTATTTGCTCAACAAACATTTAAGTATCAATTACGCATCAGGTAGTATATAATGGGCTGCAGAAATGAGTAAAACTCCGCTCTCTGGAGAGGACAGTAGCCATGGGATCATAGCAGTGTGACAGTGGCTATAATAAAGGTACAAATGAGACTTCCTAAGAGCACAGTCGGAGGGACTGTATCCTTCTTAGAGCAGTCCAAGAAGGCTGTTTGGAGGTGACATCGGGGCTGAGCAAACATGACGGAAAGAAAGCATTCCACAAGCAAAGGCAATGGAATGTGGGAACTGGGTAGCAAAGCAGGAGGACTATGATATTTGGGAGGAAGGGGCTACCACAAATGGTTTATTCCTCACTGGAGTGCAAGGCTGTGGTGTGGAGGGAGGGAAGGACAAGAGGTCAGCAAGGTAAGTTGTGGCCAGAACAAAACAGACCCTGTGTGTCATGCCAGAGACCTTGGGCCTTCATGGGCAGGTGGAATAAGGGGGTGAAGGTGAGACTGACCTTCTATTTTGCCTATGTTGTTAAGATAAAACAATGACCTGTTATTACCAGGATTTAATAAAAGAAGGTATTTTAATACTCAAGTAGAAAGGTAATTATTTCAGAACAAAATATGTTTTCTTAAATAAGAAACTCAGAAACTCACTAGATTGTCATTATTTTTCTAATTTTCCCAAAGATGAGGACAGTTTTGCTTTGGTTTATATTTATACGCCGGCATTTGGGAACCAGCGCTGTGGTTGATGAGAAGGAATCTGAACACAGAGGGTCTGAGAAACAAGTCAGACATGAGGACAACCGGGTTTTAGGAAGACTTCTCTGGCTGCAGGGCGTAGGACAGACACTCTGAGCAGCAAGGGCGCCTTCTGACTGTCAGGTTACCCTGCTTCTCCCTGGTTTGGCTCATTTTCTCCTCGTCAGACCGTATCAATCTTCTAGATGTCCTCACCACGTCCCCAAGCTTGTAGTGAACAAACTCAAGCTCAAAGAGAGAGATGAATGCCAGCACCTCAGGAGAAAAACACATCCTGGCTGTCACCTCTAGTGCCTTCCATTCAGCTCAACACTGGTGTGGAACTGTTACAACACAGGCAGAAGGACCGAGAAGAGGCAGAGAGGGAAGGGTAGGTGGTAGCAGGGAGAGAAGAAGGCAGAAGGGACACCATTCACCAAAAAGGTACCTTCTACCCTCACTCCTCCACTGGGCTGTTGGAAAAACAAGGCAGGGAGGACTAGGGTGTATATAATCAATCACATATAAAATTTTAATTAGGAGTACGACCATCATCTTGTTTAATCTCTTGCCAACCACACACAACAGGCTTGATAACCTTAGCTTGGCAGAAGAGAAAGAGGGAATCTGAGAACAAGGTCACAAGTCTTCATGGACTGATCCTGGATTCCAAGCCTGGTCCGTGGGATTCTCTACTACAGCGACGGGGATTCCCGGAGCACTGGTAACCGAGAGCGTCATATTGCCCAGCAAGAATTTACGCCACATTCTTTGTGTAGAAGCAGGATTTGAGTCTGGGGAGGGTGTGTGGAGGGACAGGAGGTGTAACAGGATAAAATTAACCACAGGGAAATTCATTCTGAGAGTCCGCAGAGAAAATCCGGCATTGAGGGGCAGAATAGTGATTTTTTTTTTTTAAACTGGCCCTTTCCATATAAAAAGACTAATTCGAGACTGTTCAACAATGCCATTCTCCTAAGTCTATAAATAAAGAAAAGGGTGTTTGATGGGGAAAATATATATAGCATTTGCATTCTTTTTGTAGGAGGAAAAAAGTATCAGATTAGAAAAACCTCCCAGTAAGGGCACCTTATGAGTGGAAGGTCTTTGAGCGCGTTTAATACCTCCATTTAAATGCTAATGCTAACCTATAGCTCTGGACCACACAAAAAACTAAAGTTTTTCAAAGACCATAAAGTGAATTTAAAATGAAAACTTAATTTCCTGCATAAAAGATTTTTTTTTTTTTAATTTCTGCAGAGAAGCGAAGGCATGGAATTGCATGAGAGGAATAGCGTGCCAAGCAGGGTGAAAACCACCTAGACACAGCAGGCCAGTCTAATGGCGGGGATGGGGGGGCCGCCTCTGTCACAAATCGGGGTTTCCCCTCAAAAGACTTCCCCTTGGAGCTCAACGCTGGCCACAAATTGTACCTGATGGAGAGTCCCGTGAGGGGGGAGCGCTGGTGTTTGGAAGGAAAGCTGGAGCCCAAGGCAAGGAGGAGGCCCAAGGCCGGGGGGTCACCCAAGGGCCCAGAAAATCAGGAGGACACAGGGCGCACAGCACGGGGCTCCCGGGAGGTTTAGTGTCGCCTCGTTTCCCATGGGAACCAGCAGTAATGAATGCAGTAACCGAGGCCCCGAGTGCCGGGGAAACGTCTGCTGTGAAAATGAGGATGTGGCAGGGGCTACGAGACAGCATGCGATGTGTGGGTGTGCTGGGAAACGAACTCAGAAAAATAAAACTACACATAATCAGGAAGTACCTGTGGTGGAGGTAATGACTAGGAAGGGGGTGCTCGAACCGCTTCTGGGCTGATTCTAATAGTCTGTATTTTTATCTGGGTGACGGTCATCTGGTTGTAGTCAAGCTATACAGTTAAGATTTGCACTTTACTGGGTGTCTGTTGTATCTCAATAAAAGCATATTACTTTTCTCCCCCCGCCCACCTAAAGAAAGAAAAGGAAATGAGAGCAGGCCATAGGCCAGGTGTTGGGGTGGGTAGGTGGATACATATTTTAATTTTTTAAACAAGTTTATTTATTTGAGAGAGACAGAGCCAGCACGAGAAGGGAAGGGGCAGAGAGAGAGGGAGAGAGAGAACCCCAAGTAGGTTGTGCGCTGACAGTGCAGAGCCTGACTCAGGGCTCGAACCCACCAACCGTGAGATCATGACCTGAGTCGAAACCAAGAGTCGGATGCTTAACTGACTGAGGCGCCCAGATGCCCCAATTTTAATTTTAATTTTTGAGAGAGAGCACGAGCGGGGGAGGGGCAGAGAGACACGGGGACAGAGGATCCGAAGCCAGCTGTGCGAGGACAGCAGAGAGCCCAATGCGGGGCTCGAACTCAGGAACCCCAAAATCATGACCTGAGCCGAAGTCGGGCGCTCAACCAACTGAGCTCCCCAGGCTCCCCAGTGGATACGTATTTTTAACTCAGCCCTGCATCCTAACATTAAGACAAATGCTAATTTTGTGAACTTTGAAAACATTACGTGAGCTAAAAAAGCTAGTCACAGAAGACCGCACCGTTATGAGTCCGTTTAAATGGTATATCCAGAACAGGCAAATCCAGAGACAGAAAGATGAGTGGTTGCCAGGGGTGGGGGTGGGGAGACGAGCGTCTGATACAGGGTTTCCTTTCTCCGTGAGGAAAATGCTCTAAGATTATCTAGTGATGATGGCCGCACGACCCTATGACCATACCAAAAAACCCAACGAACTGCACACCTTAAAAGGGTTAATGTTTATGGTATATAAATTAGATCTCAAGCTGTTACAAAGTTTTTTTTTTTACATTTATCTATTTTTGAGAGACAGATACAGAGCACAAGTGGGGGAGGGGCAGAGAGAGAAGGAGACACAGAATCCGAAGCAAGCTCCAGGCTCTGAGCTGTCAGCCGAGAGCCTGACGTGGGGCTCGAACGCAAGAGCCGTGAGATCATGACCTGAGCCAAAGTCGGACGCTCAACCGACTGAGCCACCCAGGCGCCCCAGATCTCAAGCTGTTATAAAAATGCTAATTTTATGAACTAGAACCCTGACTTCTTAACTATACAGAAGATGTACACCCACAGCCGATAGTGTTGTGAAGATGGGTCCATTAATCAAGACATTTGCTGCAGTTCAGTGTCCGCTTGGGACATTTGCCGAAGTGTCTCCGTAAGCTGACAGACACAGAAACATTTCCACCAGCTCACATTTCCATCAAGTTCCCCCGAAACGTACTAAAGCCATTTCTCAGGGCTCCAGACTTTTGGAGGTCCTCCCGTGACCCCTCCTCCAAAATCTTTGCACTAAATGCCTTTGAACTCCCTCTGTTCGTGTACGCTACTCTTTTTTTTTTTTTTTTTTAAATTTTTTTTTAACGTTTATTTATTTTTGAGACAGAGAGAGACAGAGCATGAATGGGGGAGGGTCAGAGAGAGGGAGACACAGAATTGAAACAGGCTCCGGGCTCTGAGCTGTCAGCACAGGGGCCCGATGCGGGGCTCGAACTCACAGACCGCGAGATCGTGACCTGAGCCGAAGTCGGCGCTCAACCGACTGAGCCACCCAGGCGCCCCTCGTGTACGCTACTCTTAAGAAACATTGATGACAACTAATGATGAATAACCCCCTACTAGAAAAATAGGTTAGAACTGGGAACAATTTTATGTGCATGATTACAGAGTAACAGAAATATAATTGAGCCAAAGATTCACAATTGATTATATTAATGTTTTATTAAGGGGAACAATTCTTATTTCTTTAACGCTACATTGCCAGATGCTTTACAGGTGTATTTGATTTCATCTTCATGACCAAAGTTCACAGAGGCTAAATAAATAGCTAAGGTCACCTGGTTGTTTAACAACAGACCGAATGAATTCTGCCTCTATAATAATACACTACCCTATCTTACCTCCCCCAGATCATTCCAGAAAAATTCTGAATTGGTACATAAGAAAACAGTTTACACCCAGGACCAAGCCTGGGGAGACAAAAATAACTTACTCATAATGGAAAGATCCACTGAGATCATATTTATGACAGTGCTATGTAAACTGTAAAGTGGCATGCAAACACACATATCCAGCAAAAAATATATTATTGTTATTCTTATAGCCTGGGTACTGGATGGGGGAAAAATGAGAGCTGAGGTGCAGACAACTCCTCCCAGCAGGACTGCTGTGCTCACTTATGCTAAGTTAAAGTGAAAGAAAAGACTTCTTGCAGTTATCTGCTCTATATAGTGGCCCTTTCGGGTCTTTATTCACGGGAATGAGACTTTTCAGGGTTGAGTTGAGGCTGCACTAGAGAGGAAGGTGTAGGGCAGGACAGCCTGTGATCCCAGCGGGTACAGGTCTGGGGGAAAAAAAAAAAACTATGTTGATTCTCAATAGGAAAAGTGGAAAGTTACTCAAAAGATCGCGAAAACAACCTGGAAACCTGAACCCAGTATTTCACAAATACTGAGGAAGGTTGTAGGAAAGAGCAAAAGGGTGTATTCCGTCTCCTTCACATTTGCTGCCTTCAGAATCAGTGTCTCCTAATCTCCAGTGCTTTCAAAAATCTAATGAACTTCTGCTGGGCTTCACATGTGGTCTAGTGAGCTCTATCAGGAAGCAAGAGGTGGCCTCCTGGTTATTCTCCTGTGGCCCTGGGGAAATGCTGCTCTAGTGACGTGAGTATCAGTAGAGGAAACAAAAGGAGAGAAAGATGGCACAGGCGTTACTTGGGTTTATCCATGAGTCCATAGCATTAGGAGTAAGCCCACTCTGCCTGGACCCCCGAGCTGCTGATCTAGCCACTAGACCGTGCTCCATCATTAATTATCAGGCTGGTGCTACTGACCAAGGTTATCCTAAACACCCTGCCTCAATTTAGTACTACTGTGTTGAGCTGCAGACACTAAGCAGGAGAGCGTGGAAAAGAACGGGGAAGAGGGGCGCCTGGGTGGCTCAACTAGTTGAACATCTAACTCTTGATTTCGGCTCAGGTCATGAGCTCATGGCTCGTGAGTTTGAGCCCTGTGCTGAGAACACAGAGCCCACTTGGGATTCTGTCTCCCTCTCTTTCTGCCCCTCCCCTGCTCTCTCTCTCTGTCTCTAGCTTTCAAATATAAACATTTTAAAAAAATAATGGGGAAAAACCAAGTAAGCCTTCCATCTGTCCTTTCTACACTGAGCCAGTTTCCTGCCTCCTTTTCCCACATCCTTCTCAACAGTGTAAATTCACAGACATAGGAGAGAACTCACCTGCTGCCCCAAACTTACTGGAGCGTAGCAAACCTATTATATAGTTCAAAATCAAAGAATGTGGCCGTCTGAGGTCATGCTGGGAGATGTTACATGTTACTTACAGGCCACAAAGGAACTGCTATGCCTGGAGGGCCCTGATGTACCAGTCCAGGTAGCTGGGGGTGGGGTCCCTCCCGATGCAGGTTTCTGCTTCTGCTGAGAATCTGCTTTACTGGGAAACAGGTCTAGTGTTTTCAAAGAGAAACCTTTCAAGTGTCGTGGTGAAACAAACACTGGTTTGTGACCCAAGTGTTTCTGCAAATGTTCTTCCAGGCTGGGGGTGCACATGTTGATAAATCATTTGGGCAGCAAAACTGCAGTGATGTTTCAGAAATGCTTGCTTGCCAGGAGGAGTCGCAGGGCTATCAAATGCAGTGAAGGTGTCATTAAGAAAATGCCTATGCCTTCTTTCATATTCCATATGACAGTGCGGACACGATGTGCCACCTCGCATGCATCTATTCCAGTCCTCGCCCCGCCACTAGCTAACTGGTGATCACGATCACAGCACTGAATGCCACTGTACCTCAGTTTCCGTATCTGGAAACATAAATGGATTAGACCACCAGAGAGGACATCTGAAAGCCATCCTGACCCACGAGGGAGACTGACGTGGCAGGAGAGGCAGCATCATCATTATTATTTGCATTTTCCAGGAAAAGGAATTCATGCTTCGGAGAGATGAGCCCCCGGGTCATATAACTAATCAACAGGAGAGTTTTCAATCTGTATCTCCTAAGCCCCAGAGCCTGTAACGTTTCCATCACACCACACAGGCTCTTGACAATGTTTCTGGCTTCCTGGGTGCCTCTGTCCAGAGGCACACAGTATACCCGGTCATAGACAGCCCACATTTGTTATTTGTCCCCTCACTTTCATCTCTTTCCTACCACACGTTGTGTCACTCAGTCTGTGCTGGCGAAAAAATGTGCTTTTGACAAGAGCACTGGGCACCCTGGGAGAGCAGTAGATGCAGCTTTATTTCAGTGCATATTCAATTGAAAGTAATAGCGGCTCCATTGTAATAAAAAGCTTTATTGTGCTTTGTAATGAAGATACAAAGCACTTAGTGGAAATCACAGTCTTTTAAACTCCTCTGCTTTCTACTGTGTTATCGTAGAGATGCACATACAAGGGAATTCAAAGGGAATGCTACAAAATGATGTACTCAAAGTAGCCATCCCTCTGAGGGGGGACCTCAGCTTTGTCCAGGCATTACCCCTTGGGTCAGTGCTTCTCATCTTTTGTCTTTTCCTACCGTGTTTACGGCAGGCACTCTCTGATCTTTCTCGACGCTTATTCTGCTCGTGAGGACTGACAGACTTCCCCAAAAGTTCTATTACACAATGATATGATCTCAATCAGGGTATACAAATCCTGTCCTACCTACCTCTAAACACACACACACACACACACACACACGCACAAACGCACGTGCGCACCGGAATACAAGGCAGCTAGCTCAGTGGGAGGAGAGGAAAATGAGGATTTTCAAGCCTTTAAATAAAGATTATAACTGTTGTTGGACTGTACAAAGATACAGAGTAATTAAAAAGCTCTTCAAAGAATGGAATAAGTACGTTAAATCCAGTTAAATAATTTTTCGGAAACACTGCAAGATGCACTTCTTCGGTTTCATTCTCTCACAATGAATTGAAGGAAGAATATCTCATTTTCCAAATGGAACTTTATGGAGTCTCAATAAGCCCCCTCAGCACTTATCTAAATCTTTAATTAGTTCTATAATATACTGATGATATCAAGCCTAATTAAATTTATATAGATAAGGAGCAATGAAATTCTAACCAAGTGAGCTGGAAAGCATATATTAAATAGTAAATTTAATGGTTCAAGCTGATAACTACAATTTTATATCAAAAAATTAAATTCAATTTACATGTTGTATTCAAATTGATTTTGAGTGTGCAAATTATTGGAAAAATCTCTTGAATATATCAGTAAAATTGCTAATCCAGTCTGTTTAAATATCAGTTATTAATGTCTGCATTTGCAAATAAGCCACACACATTTGCATTTTTACTGCATATGGTAAAAAATTATCTAAACCTTATGCCATTTTATTAAGAATACTAAGTGATTTTTCTTTTAGCTTCATGCATAAATTAAGGAGGCAAAGAAATGACTATTGGGTCTGAAGAAGAGAGACTCAGCAATTCAATATATAGTAAGGGAAAGATGATATATATTTTTTGCTGACTACAGCAGTTTATGTTACTCTTTGGGAACAGCAATTATGATGGTAAAATTCTTCCTTATTTGGAATCAACTGGAATGGGGCCATACACAAATATCTGATGTCATAATCACAGGGAGAGGTGGACATATACCAGTTTGGTGGCGTTTACCATTGGTTTTGAGAGGGGAAGGGAAACACTGTTATGTTTATCAGGGGGTAAAGGTACACACCAGCTGATCACATTTCAGGCAAGAAATATGCTCGGGAAGCAATACTAAATTGTCACTTGATTAGTCAAAGAGAGGGCCAGCCATCTATACTGTGTAAGATGATCAGTAACAGTACCATTCTTCATTTTCACAGGTGACTGCCTACCCTTTAGAAGCATCAGCATTAAACATGTATCTTTTTCTTTGCTGACATACTAGAATATTGAAGATGTTACAAATTGTTAATTGAGCTTCAGTGACCTCAGAATTAGGTGTATATGTGTAAACATTTGTGCAGTGATTATTCGGGACCAGCCATGAGCTGTTTTCCCCAAAACATACCTTTATTACTCTTGGATTCCACTGGTTGGAAAGCTATCTTTGAAATGATCAAATATTATGTGCATCTATTATACGTCATGTGCCTGCATTATGGAAGATAGAAAACAGTATGCCAATGATGTCGGAGAACAGAAAAATGAGTGTCAAGTGGAGTAGTGGAATATTCCAGAAAAGGGGCTGTAGTGTGATGCATCTTGACAAGTGGGAAGTTTAAGAATAAACAACAGTCAGAAAAAAGGCACGGAGTCACATGTAAGGAGGACTGTGAGATCAGTGGGAACAGAAGTTTCCAGAATAAACAATGAGGGAAGAAGCTAGCCGGTTAAGAAAGGACAGTTATTAGGATAATTTTTATTCAAGCCTGGAAAGTTTGGGCTGGGTAATTTATAATAAAGTTGCTGTAAGGATTGAGCAACAAATCAATTTAAGGGAAGCAGTATCACAAAGAATGGCTGACACCGGAAAGACATAAAATATCAGCTGAAGGACTGGGGCTTTATTCCAAATGTGGGGGAGCAGTGATGGGAGAAATAGTAAAACAGGAATCCAACCTAAACCTTTCAGAGGAAGACAGAGTCAGCCAAGTCTTGTGTTGACTGGATATAAGTGGTTGACCGGACAGATGAATGAGCCACAGAGGGTGCTAGAAATTTCTAAAGTAATATAATGGAAAATCTAAGGTTAAGGAACTAAGGTTCAGCTATTGCAGACCGTGAGCCTATTTTTACCGAGAACCAAAACCAGAGTGAATGAACCTGTTAGTCTGTTATTATTATTTGCAAACTTGGAGGAAGAATTGCTTGGGCCAGATAAAGATGATGCAAGAGAATCGGGAACCTACAACTATCCAGATTCCCCTCTTGACTGGAGAATGCTGTTAAGCTTAGAAATGGGAACCTGCTTTAGGAAAGAACAGGGTGAACTCTTTTCAAATATAAACTCTTCAACAAGATGAAAACTTGTGTATTGTGACACTCTATCCTCCCCTCCCCCACTCCCACAGCTTTCCTTCTGTTGGGGCAGCCCAGCACAAGAGTCTGAATGGGGGGCGGGGAGGGCGGGGTGATGCGTGGCTCAGTCAGTTAAGCAGCCAACTTGGGCTCAGGTCATGATCTTACGGTTCCTCAGTTCGAGGCCTCCGAAACCTCCCTCGGGATCTGTGCTGACAGCTCAGAGCCTGGAGCCTGCTTCAGATTCTGTGTCTCCCTCTCTCTCTGCCCCTCCCCCACTCACGCTCTGTCTCTCAGAAAATGAATAAATGTTACAAATTTTTTTTGAATAGCTGGGGAGTGGTGGTCAATTCTGAATGGGGAGCTATGATGGAAGGTGGTGAAGAGGGAAACACTCAGGCCTGGCAAGATTATATCATTTTAGCATTAGTATGATTGCCTGTTCTGATCCCTAACTTTTGTTGAGAATGTTCCAAGAATGTCAAAGAAAAGAGACTGAGACTCTCACAGAACCTTTTGAAAATTTAGTAAAATCATGGACTGTCTTGCCAGAAAAAATTAAAATTGACATAAACACAGATTTTGCATATAATTTTGCGGTTTATGGACCCCCTGAAGCTCCATTTTGCACTCCGTGTTACTATTACATGGTTTAGACTCTTTTTAAAAATTTTTTTAATGTTTATTTATTTTTGAGAGAGAGTGAGAGACAGAGAGCGAGTGGGGGAGGGGCAGAGAGAGGAGCAGACACAGAAGCTGAAGCAGGTTTCAGGTTCCGAGCTGTCAGCACAGAGCCTGATACAGGGCTTGAACTCATGGACTGCAAGATCATGACCTGAGCCAAAGTTGGATGCTTAACTAACTGAGCCACCCAGGCGCCCCTACATGGTTTAGATTCTATAAATATCACATACACTGCCCTCCCATGCATAGAAACATCTACATCTCCATATACAGAGACTCTTCTTTTCTACACAAACATATATCATGTTTCTGTGTGTGTGTGTGTGTGCGCGCGCGCGCCTATCTACCAATAAAGCTGAATGTAGCTCTCTTTCACCCACTTCTGATTAACCAGGATGTCTATTCAGACCAGATGGAAGCAGGAGAGTGGGGTGGTTTCAGGTGGGTGGATCTTTCCATGTTGCAGCAGGGAAAATGAAGGAACAAACCTCAGTATTGCTGCAAGTCAGAATGCAGGTTATGGGATTTATTGTACAGATACACATATGCATATCTTTACATGGGCACTTTGAGTGCTTGGAGACTGCTGGGTAAGCAAATGTTCATTCCTCTGGATTCTCAGGGCTCTCATCCAGAGCCAGTCAAGCCTCAGGAGAGTGTTGGTTCCAACTTACAGCCCAGGGATCTTACAAGAGCCCCTAGTTATTCCCAAAGGTGATATACAGAGACTGGGAGCATCCTGTGGTCTGCCTGCTGCTTGGTGCAGGTCTCCCACTACTATGTGAGAGGATGAGGGTAGGGGGGCCGTGGAGGACAGCTAAGGAACAGAAGGTACGAAATAGGGAAAGGAGTATAAGAGAGAGGAGGAGGAATTACAGGGCACAGACAGGGAGGGCCGAGGAATGAGAAGGAAGTAATAGAGAATAAAATAATGTTTTGCAAGTGATTTCTCAGAAGAGATTCATTTACTCACCAAATTAAAAGACTCGTAAGGCAATCAGAGAGGCCAACAACTTCTAAACAACTGACTACATGCAGTGGCTCCTGAAGAGCATAAATGTACATATAGATGTCTCGAGTATCAACACAGCATTTGGAGACAATATTTTTATTCTGCAACATGTTATATGCCCTGGAATGAATAAAAGCGTAAGTCTTTTTATGTGTTCACTGGCTCTCCACGGGGCAGTCTCAGGCTGCTCTGTGTCGGTCTGAGTGTTAAAACCCTAACCCTGACATGTGAAAGCCCAGCAAGGCCAGACCGGCTCCGGGCAGGTGCCTCTCGTTGAATGAGCTCAGACAGTCCTCATCTGCCAGATATGCTAATTCTTACACAATCAATACGCAATTCCTGAGCCTCAGGCTTCTCAGACCTGCCTCAGAAAACGTGATGTCTGTTCCACTGCATGGTCCACAGGGGGTGTGGGAGGCGATACTGCACTGGATTGTGTTCCCCTCTTGACCATTTATTTATTTACATTTATTTATTTTTGAGAGACAGAGCTAGAGCATAAGTGGGGGCGGGGAAGACAGAGAGGGAGACACAGAATCCAAAACAGGCTCCAGGCTCTGTCTGAGCTGTCTGCACGGAGCCCCGACGGGGGGCTCAAACCCACGAACTACAAGATCATGACCTGAGCTGAAGTCGGACACTTCACCGACTGAGCCACCCAGGCGCCCCCCATCTTGACCTTTTAAAGATAAGTAGTGGAAAGCCAAGTTACCGCCTAAATTCCCTGTTATTCATGGCGCGAGGCATTTCGAAAAGAACTCCCTACATTCAGAATCAGTCGGTAAGCAGGAAGATGCCGAGGACTACTATTTTATAACTGGAATACTGGAATTAAAGATAGGTACTTTTTCAAGAACTTCTGGGCTACAGCTGGGGAATAACTTGTAAAACGTCACAGAAAGTCTTCAGTTAATTTTGTCACGGTATCCCGTTCAACGACCTGTTTGAATCTAGGGATACTGCCCTGAGGGAGCTCTAAGGGAGACAATGCAGAGAAGAAACTAGAAAGATGATGTCTCTACTCAGGACTAAGAACGTCCACAAAGAGGAATGGGGACAATTCACTTCTAAACTGTGCCTAAAACATTCACGGCAGAGCGTGTGAAGCCATGGATACGAAAACTACAGAAAGACAACCCTGCCTCATGGTCTTTGTAAGGGACGTGGAGGGTACAACGTGTAACACCAGGCCCACAGCTTGACCGATGCATGTGGGAACTAATTGAGATGATACATTTGAACCTCCCCGAGTCTGTCTGCTAGAGGAATTCAATTATTATTGAATTATAATCCTCTAACATACCTTATCCATCATCTCACGCTTTTTGATTATCTGCGCCTGATTTCTTTTTATAATTCAAAGTGTTTCAGTGAAGAAATAAAGTTACCACGGTCCCCTTCTGGGAGGAAACCATTCCACTGAAATCCCCTTCAATGGAGCTCCATAGGATTCAGCTCAGGGCGCTGTGGGAACAGCTTGCAGTCTTTGATTGAGAAAACTTGGTCACAAGCGCCGATATCTTCACCCTTTGGTCTTCACCCTTGCTGCTTTTCATCTCTCCTCTCGTTACTATAGTCATGCTTCAAATGAGAATCAAATTCTTCTGCCTTGCCTAATTTCACTCACTTTCAATAACGTTGGCTGACTATCAAACACATTAAAAACTGGGGAACCAAGTGCTACATATCCTCTCGCATGTTCCAATAGGAAGAGTGAACAATTGCTGACATTCTCTTCATATTTAAACAAGGTACTTGTATTTGCAGTTTCATTTAAGGCTTAAAACCGCCCTAAAATGTAAGCAAATCACCTCCATTTTAGAGATAACTGAAGAGTTAAAGGCTTGGAAACTACTGGAGGTTACTGCAGCGACTAGAGACTGGTAGGGCTGGGATCTAAACACTGGCTTGCATTTTGTTTCCACTTTCTCGGGTTGCAAAACCAGGAAGTTTTGAGAAGAGGCACAGAATCCTTCTCTCTCTATAGAATTCACCTATTATTGGAAAGCTACAGACTATCTAAAGGGACGAGGGATCTCTTAGGATCTGTGAAGTATACAAAGCTATTTAATCAGAGAAAAAATGTTCTTAGCAGCTCTGAGGATCCTGATTTGATTCGTAAGCCAGAAAGAAGAAACCTAGATTTCTAGATCTCAAGGGAGAATGACTGAACAAGGCCACCAGACAGTCACTATGGTCTTTCTCCCCCTGAATTACGTCTATAATTGAACAGACAACAAATTTTCTTTGATAGGTCTATCGCTATGACATCTTATCAAATTTCATACCTACGTCTTAGATTCATACTGGAACTCAAGTTGCCATTTCCAGGGACCTCCTGCCAAGTCAAGTCAGCTGAGTAATTGTAAGAAGGCAATCTTCCATTTCTGTCGGCAGTGACTGGGTCTAGAGGAGGGTGTGTGATACAGTTTGGGCCAATGAGACATGACAGGAAGTCTGTAGAGGGACTACTGGAAAATGTTTCCTTGAGACAAAACTAAAGCACAGGGAAGGAAACTATCTTTTTCCACTGGATGTTTTTGTGATGCTTAGAAATGTATGAGCCAGCCTGGGACCACAGAACAGGCTGTGGACTATGAAGCCAACAGACCTTGAGGGAGGAAATGCAGAGAGCTGGCAAGATATAATATATATACAGCGGAGTATTATTCAGCCATAAAAAAGAATGAAATCTCTCCATTTGCAAAGATATGGATGGAGCTACGGAGGATAACGCTAAGTGAAAATAAGTCAGTCAGAAAAAGACAAATACCCTATGATTTCAGTCGTATGTGGAATTTTAGAAACAAAGCAAATAAACAAAGGGGAAAACAAGAGAGAGACAAACCAAGAAGCAGACTCTTAACTACAGAGAACAAACTGATGGTTACCAGAGGGAAGGTGGGTAGGGGGATGGGTGAAATAGGTGATGGGGATTGAAAAGTTCACTTATGAGGAGCACCGAGTAATGTATAGAACTCCTGAATCACTACACTGTATGCCTGGAACTCATATAACACTATATGTTAACTATACTGAATTAAAATTAAAAAAAAAACAATAAAATTAGAAAGGCTATCAAAAGAAAAAAAAAGAACCTAGGTTCTTAATGACATCAATGGGCCAGCGAATGGCCTCAAGCCATCCCACCTTAAGATTTCACCTTACAGGAGATAAAACTTGTTTTGAATTTATTTTTATTTTTTAATTAATTAATTTTTTTATGTACTTCTTTTTTAATTGACATCCGAGTTAGTTAGCATATCGTGCAATAATGATTTCGGCATCGATTCCAGGGATTCATCCCTTATGTGTAACAACCAGTGCTCATCCCAATGCATCCTTAATGCCCGTTACCCATTTGGCCCATCTCTCCATCCACCACCCCTCCAACAACCTTAAGTTTGTTCTCTATATTTAAGAGTCGCTTATCAACTCCCCCCTTTTTTTTAAGGAAAAGAAATGTTTTAAGCCACTAAATCAGCGTTTCCTGCTTCCCGTAACCAAAAGTATCCTAAGAGATAAACCTGGTGTGAGAAGCCAAAGTACAACTCACCTGCAATCTCTCTCTCCTCTTTCTAGTATTTTATTTTTTCAGTGTGAAAGTGCGGTCCTTGATAATTTAAATAATTAACGGCCTAGACCATTATATTCACTTCCACTAATCTCCTGACTGCCCCCACTTTTTAAGATGAAACTGTTTTTTTTTATTTTATTTTTAATTTTTAAAAATTTACATCCACATTAGTTAGCATATAGTGCAACAGTGATTTCAGGAGTAGATTCCTTGGTGCCCCTTCCCCATGTAGCCCATCCCCCCTCCCACAACCCCAAAGATGAAACGATTAATGACCCTTTTGCAAACCTTTGTTCCTCTCTACGGTCCACACACCACCTTCCACGTGGCCCCATCTTCCGTTTTCTCTCAGCTACATTTTTACTTTTGCCTGTGTGACCCTAAAGACACAAGTGCATGCTTTGTCTGCCTGGTGGCTCATGAAAACCAGCAGAGGGCATTTATGTCACTGTGGGTGTCTGCTCAGTGCCAGGCCTGGTACTGTGTAAGGATACGTTTCCTTCTCTATCCGCCAGTCATAACCGCTGGGCCTTTTCGAGAGCATGCTTCTGGAGGCCTGCTTTGTATTCGGACCAGGAATTTCTTGCACAGTTTGTTTTTTTCCCATCAAAATTTCAGACTGGCTTTTCTTTTTCTTTTTTCATTGTTTGTATTTATCATAGCTTAAGTTTTTTAAAATTCTTTTTTTTTTTAATGTTTAGTTTTGAGAGAGAGAGAGAGAGAGAGAGAGAAAGAGACACAGTGCGAGAGGTGGAGGGGCACAGAGAGAGACACACAGAATCCAAAGCAGGCTCCAGGCTCCGAGTTGTCAGCACAGAGCCTGATGCGGGGCTGGAACTCACGAACCAAAAGATCATGACCTGAGCCAGAGTCGGACACTTAATTGACCAAGCCACCCAGGTGCCCCCCTGTTTTTTCTTATCCACTTTTTTTGAGTCCCCCCCCCCCCCCCCCACCCCCGCCAAGGCCCTTTTCCTGAGGGTGTTGTACCTGCTTCAGGGCTGCCCTTTCACTCTTTTTCCAAGTGGGATCAAGTGCTTTTTAGACACTAGGTTTTCTAATTTTTTGGTTTATTTACTTGCTTTGCTTGAATACATCCTCAGTCCCCCAGGAAGAAGGGCATGAGAAGTAAGCTTTCTGAATCCTTGTAAATCTAAAAATGTCTTCATCTTGCCCTCAGCATGACTGATACACTCTCTGGATATACACATTTCTAGGTTGAAATCATTCTTCCTCTGAGCTGAGCAGATACCCCTTCATTATTTCCTAGCACTTAGTGCTTGCTATTGATCACAAGTCTGATGCGGTTGACTTTTTTTTTCTCCCTCGCTTGCTGAAGCTTGTAGGAACTTTACTTTTGGCATTCTAAAAATTCACGAGGCTGTCTTTCCGTGAGACTCTTTTCTTCATTCACCGCACCGGGCACCCAACAGACTCTTCTACTGTGAAGACGTGTGCCCTTAGTCTTACTGTTTGTTTATTTATTTAAATCCAAGTTAGTTAACACACAATGTAGCATGGGTTTCAGGAGTAGAATTCAGTGATTCATCACTTACATATAACACCCAGTGCTCATCCCAACAAGTGCCCTCTGTAATGCCCATCACCCATTTAGTCCCTCTCCCTCCCCCCCACTTAGCCTATCCCCCACCTACCTCCCCTCCAGAAACCCTCAGCCTGTTCTCTAAGAGTCTCTTAGGCTCTTAGTTTTAGAAAAGTGTCTCTACCAGTTCTGTAGTTACTTTCCCTTCCCATGCATTTTCTTGTCTCTTTTCCTGCGACTCCAATTAGTTGGATGCTAGGCCTCTAAGTATAGGTCGGATCATGTTCCTAAAAAGCCTCTCCTCTTGGCCTGGGAGTGTTATGTGGGTGGTGCTGAAAGTGCCAGAAGGTAGGTTTGTTTCTCTTTAGGGCGAGCGGGTGGGGATGCCAACTGTCCAGTGGGGAACCTCCTTCTCCGAAGCCACAATGGAGAGGGCTCATTCTGGGGCTGCAACATCCACACCAGATGCCCGGACTTTCCTTGACTATTTCCTAAGATGGCTCCTTCTGGAATAAATTCTGGATGCTGGCGTTTTGAAGGGGTGAATACAACAGTGCTATAATGACATTTTCCCATTTATAAAATTTTCACTAGTCCCTCTGTTTTCAGTTTCTCTCGGCATTCTCGTTTTTAATCGTTGGTTATGAACCTGGAACTTCTCCAAAGCACTTCTTGCTGCATATTCCAGCCAGAGGTTTTCCCCCACCAGTTCATCCATCAACTATACCCCATCTTCTAGAAGTTTGTTGGCCGCTTGCATTTACCGGTAAATCCCCTCTTACCCTTTCTCAGCTGTGGATTTATTCTTGCTTCTTTTTCTGTGGAAGTATGGTCGTGGGGTCTGCCATGTTGAAACCTACATATTATTTAAACCTCACGAGCTCTATTAAAAACGCTGGAGGTGACACAAAGTGTTTTAACATGACTTTTAACGTATGGCACTGAAATTCAGTGTATGGTCAGGGAGGGCGTGGTACTGCTTATTGTGGGCATCTGAGCAGCCACATGGTGAGGAGGAATCTGCCGAAGCCATTCATCATGTGTAGAGTTTCACGTTGCTATCAACTCCAGAAACAAGTGAAGAGGAGAGATGCTGGGCTCTAATGTATTGACTCTTAAAGACGCAGGATGTTTGGAGTCCCCAGGTCCAGTGTCATTGAGAGGCCCTGCCCAGCTGCCTCTGCAGGTAGCAAGGGGACTATCATCCTCCCTTTGCCAGTGGAGCCACCCAGCTCGGGGCTGGGCTGGTCCCAGCTGGCATCTTGGCTAGGAGGGTGGTGATGAGCAGTGGCAGTCGAGGGTGTCAGATGGCTCTGAGCCTGGGGTGGCGAAAAGCTTCTGCACCTTGATGTGGCTGGAGAGGTGCCAATCAGTCCCATGAGCAGCAGGAAGACAGTGGCAGAGGGAACAGCTTGTGCGTGATGGCGATGACAGCGGGAGTTGCGAGAATAGGCTGGCAGCTGCCACCGACGCCCGAGTGGTGGCCACGGGACAGGGACAGCAGCAGCTACCACCGCAGGAGAAGGTGGTGACAGACTTAGGGCAACACCTACCTAACACTGTAATGTAATATATCGAAAGTCACTTTCGATATACAGAGTGCTGCTTTCTAGGTAACGTGGTTGTAAGAAAAGACTTAAAGACTCCTATGACAAGGGGCCTCCTTCTTATTCCAAGGTCAGAGGACCTTCTAAAGAGACTGTGTCATCATCTGTGCCACTGATTCTGAATTTCAGCTGGCAACGGGTGCATTTGTTTCTTTAAAAAAAATTTTTTTTTTTAAATGTTTATTTTTGACAGAGAGAGAGGGAGAGGGACAAAGGGGCAGAGAGAGGAGACCAAGAATCCTAAGCAGGCTCCGTGCTGTCAGGGCAGAGCCCAACGTGGGGCTCAATCTCAGGAACCGTGAGATCGTGACCTGAGCCCAAGTCAAGAGTCAGATGCTCAGCCACCCAGGTGCCCCTGGTTCATTTGTGTCTAAAAGGGCTCGAATTTCTAGAAGAGCTGTACTCTCTGTTGTCATCAGGTGGCAATAACGAGTCATACTTTACAATCCCAGATGGTTTGGGTTCCTAGGGAGATCAGACATTTAGAATTTTAAATCACGACTTTGTAACTGAACTCACCGTGTGCTTATGAAAACAAGCTAAACTGAGAGATTCAGTAACAAATGAAAACTTAGAAAAGAAAAATCTTTCTTGCCAACACAAAACAAAAGAATTCCTTACATTTCTTTAGCTACTCTTAACCTAATGGATCTATAATGGAGCCTTGATTCTTTCTCCTCCATTAGATGCATCGGTTTGAACCCTGGGATTGCAGCATCGCTGCTTTCCTGTAAGAAGTAAGTCCTCCCCCAGCTGGGATGGAGATGTTTGTTACATTTCCGACTGGTAAGACCTGTCTCTACCCTCCCAAGTGCCATTTTCTCTTTGTCTAGCTGGAAGTTCTATAGTCCTAATTAGCTCCATAATCAACTCTTGATAATGACTTTAAAAAATCACCAGGCACACTAAAAGCATTCTGGTTACTTCCAGAAGCGGTGTCTGTCCCCAACCACAGATTGTATTTCCCTTTTGGGGGGGGGCAGTGGAGAGAGGGAGAAAAAGGGAGAGAGAGGGAAGGGGGAGGGAGGGAGAGGGAAAGAGAGGGAGGGAGGAAGGGAGAGAGAGAGGGAGAGAGAGAGAAGCCCCCCGTCATTCTTTACCACTATTCTCAATTTTAGTTCTTATTCTTTTTTTAAAAAAACAGCTTTATTGCAGTGTAATTCACACACTGTATAATTCACCAACTTCAAGTGTACAATTCAATGCCTTTTACCGTCTTTATGGATATGTGCGAGCATCGCCGCAGCCGAATTTAGAACACTTTCATCACCTCAAAAAGAAGCCTTGTACCTTTTGGCTACCACGCCCCTGTCCCCCCTGCTCCCCATCCAGCCCTAGGCAACTACTAACCTACTTTCTGTTTCTATGGATTTCTCTATTCTGGACTTTTATATGAATGGAATCATATAGTTATATGATCTTTTGTGACTGTCTTTTTTCACTGAGCATAATGTTTTCAGGGCTCACTCATGTACTTCAATCTTTTATAGCCAAATAATAATCCATTGTGTGGATATACCACATTTGTTTACCCGTCCATCCAGTGATGGACATATGGGTTGTTTCCACCTTGTGGTTGTTAAACATAATAATGCTATTTATATACAAGTTTCCGTATGGACATATGTTTTCATTTATTTTGGGTATGGAACCAGGAGGGAATCTTATGAGGTTTTAATATTCTTTTTTTAGCTTAATCTTCTCCCTCTTCGTGGTTATCCCATTGTACTGCTTACACTCCTGAGCCCACCTTGCTACCCCATGCACAAGCAGGAACTGGATCTTGATCGTTGGAAGTTCCAGTAATGGTCAGCTCTCATGTCCGTTCGGTAACTATTTGATGTATGAATGGATGACCCCTTGGCGATCTGTCATAACCACCTTGAGCAACTGACCTCTTTAGGAAATGCCTCAGATATTGAAACAGTTTAAATTATATGCTTTTGTGCTCATGCATGGTTCTATTCATTAAGAAAATCAGCAGTAAGAAGTCCCAATGGTAGATGGTTCCAAAGATGTGTAAGAGCCTAAGAAGCTTCTGTCCACCGAGGTGCTAACCTGAGACAGAAGCTTAATGTACAATACACAAGGGGGATATCAGGCCACATATTTTGGATAATGAGAATATGCTGCCCCTGAACATGAGAAAATAACCCATTGGATGGTCATGTCTTGGTCTATACAAGGTCTACTTCCTGTATCAAAGTAAGAAAACCATTCAAGTAGGCAGCCTACACTCAAGAATTCTTCCTCCTGCTTCCTCCTCAAGGCTTACAAAAGCCACTTTGGGGTCTAAGGATCCTCTCATGTCTACTCAAGAGATATGCGAGGTAGCTGAGAATGTTCTTTCAAGGCAAACAGCAGGGGTCTAAATTAGACTAGATTCCTCTCAGGGAGAAAGGAAGCATTTGAAGGTTTTTTGTAAGTGACCCCAACACTAAACCTCGGCTCTCTTCCAGACTGACCACAGATATGCAGATTCTCCCTGTCTACCTAGCACATTAAGACTACTTTTCTACATGATTATCATGAACTTGGGGCAGGAAAAGAAGCCATATACCCTGCGGAAAAAAATGCTCATTAGAGGCAGAAGATTAGTACGGGGTTAGCACATAACAAGGCAGTGACAACATTCAACTTCTAACCCTGGGCCACTGCACTGTGTCTCCTGGTACAGAGTCCAGCCACCCTCCACACTGGCGCTGACCTAAGACTCTAGGTTCTTTTGCTAAGGATTTGACTTCCTGTTCCTTAGTAGCAGGAGAAGGCCACCCCCCCGCCCCCCAAATCATCACAGTTCTTATATTTTGTTCTGACTTAGAGTTTAGTAGAATTTAGATAGTAATTATGTTATCATTTCTACTTTAATTTGCTTAAGAAAAAAGACTCAAATTGATGTGGGCAAAGCAGGTATTTATAGCTGAGAGAGAACATGGCAATATCAGTATCAAAAGCTAATAAAACTAATAATCTTTCTGTATTTACTTAATAACAAGGAGAGGAGACTGTGGAGATAGCGAACAGAAGTCATAATTATTATCACATAGTAATTTCCGCTTATAAAGAAGTGTCTAGCAGCAATATTATTCTAGTCTTAGGGGAGACAAACATTACGGGGAGTGGGGTTAACAGGATATCCCAAGAGGTGTAAAAGAAACTGGGGGAGGGAGGGGTTCAAGCCACACGAAGTTGATGTTCCTTCTCCTGAGACTGTCTGCCACTAACCTAGGACAGTACTGCTTCCAGAGGGAGTGTGAACAATGTGAAGCTTCTGACATCAGCCTGCAGGAGGCAGTGAGACCTGCCGGGCCTGACCAAGGAGTCAGGAAATCTGAGTTCTAGTCCTGTCAGGATCATTCTCTGGCCACGTACTCCATCTCCCTGGGCCTGTTAAATTCCTGCCTGTTAAAGGAAGGGGACAAGACGGTACCACCTCAAAGTCCTAGCTAATGAAGACTTTCTAGGTTTCTACGAAGACAATACGATTTAAGTAATCTGAGAGCCAACCGGGACTCTTCTTACCAAATCCTAAACTCACCTCTGCCTTCTAGTGCTTTCTCCTTTTGCTAATCTCCTGGAAACTGCAGTCAGTTCAGCCAGGGCAGTTTTTGTTCTTTCTCTCTTCACATTCCCCATCCCCATTCACTGTTTTTCAGAGAGGAGGACGGGAGGGAAGTTGGGCGTGCTGTCCTTTCCTGCTTAATGCACCAGATAGGAGCTCAATTAATTCACACTCGTGGAAACCCTCAGCCTCACAGGAGGACAATAAATACAGAAATGCAGATTACTATTATTTCTGGTAATTTCAGCATCTACTGTTAATCACAGCGACAGAAGACAACAAGTGAATGTATGTTTTTAAAAGGCTTTTCTTTTAACCCTTTGACAACAGTCACCTTGGAACTTTATTTTTGTAGGAGCCCCCAAAACACCCGACATATCCACTCGTCACCTGCAGGGTTAAAAAACGATTCTTCCTCGGATCCAACTAAATCTGAAACTATATGGTACAATGCACTGGAGTGACCAAGCTTGTGATTTTCTTAAAGCTACAGTTTAAGGAGAGGAGCTGTATCCAAAAATTAGACTTTGGAAAATCCTCTCTCTCTAATAGCTTTCGGTTCTGGAGAAAGGGACCTCTTCTTTCTGATGTCCTCCTCCTTCTAAACCTTACCCCTCTCCAAGTACAGCTCAAAAACTGCATTTTTCTCTATTTCAATCTACTCTGAATAGTGTCCCAGCAGCACCTTCATGAAACTTTTCCCATAAAATAATTTTTTTTAAGCGTCTACTTTCTTTGGCAAATAATCAGCTCAGTACTTTCCTGTCTATGCCACTCACTTATGACATTTTATTCACCTAGCGAACGGTTACTGGGTGTAGTAGGCCTACATTGTTTTTGTTTTTTTAGAATCCCTCCCACTTCTTTTGGTAAAAGAACTTTCCCTTTTCTCTGGCACACTTTCTGTGAGGTCCAGGTTGGACCCATTGACCCTTCACAGCAGGTGTGGTCACGTGACAGGGACTGCCCAGTCAGAAGGCCCCATTCTTCCTGGCCACAGCCATGGGCTCAGAGATGGACAGGGCCCATCAGAGTCCCTCCATGAGACGTGCTGTATGGATTTTGGAAGAGAGAGGGTTTCCTTCCCTAAGATTTCCTGCTACAGGTATGATATTAGTTTGGGGGCTACTATTTTTGCCACATGGGGAGATAGGCTATGCAATAATAAAGTCAAACAGATGCAAACAGAAGCAAGAGTCTGATGGAGAGAAAAAAAAAAAAAGACTGAGTCCTGTCGATATGGTTTGACTCCTTGGACAAAACTGTTTCAAACCAATCACCCCTTGAATATCCCAGTTTCATAATTGAATAAATGCTCTTTTTTGGTCTGTGCTCCTTGCAACTGAAATAATCCTAACAAATATGCTGGATGCCTCCTGTACCAGGCACTGACTGTCTAACCTGCAGCCTGAAGTTTAGATACAGCGGTAGCTAAATCCCAAAGATAACCCCTAATGAACCATGCCTTCCGTTATTCACGCCTCTGTGTAGTCCCCTTGTCCTCTAAATGTGGGCTAGCCCAGTGACTTGTTTTAACTAACGGAATGTGGCAGGAGTGATACTGTGCCAGTCCTGCGTCTAAGCCTTAGGAAGGCCTGGCAGCTTCTCCTTTCATGCTTTGGGGGGCTCTAAGTCACCACGTAAGAGGCAGGACTGCTCTGACGGAGAAACAACACGGAAGATGTAGGTGGAAAGTGGAATCTCCGAGATTAAGTGACGAGGGGAAGAGAGAGACCTAGCCGTCCCAACAGCCCAGCCGAGCCCAGGCTTCCAGCTATCCCCACCAGTCACATGAGACAGGACATCTGGGATGTTCCAGGTCCAGCCGCCATCAGATGATAGCCACGTGAGATGTCCCAAGGCAGCCCAGCAGAAGAACTGTACAGATGAGTCCCAATCTGCTAAATCAACAGAACTAATGCCATGGTTGTTGTACTCGGTACCAAGTTTGGAGATGATTCATTATACAGCAATAGACAGTGGAAACAAATGTAGAGAACGGATAATTAAGTTTTCCCAGACATGGGGAGCCAAACTTTAGGGCACACAAGCCAGCCAATTTTGCTTTCTCCTTAAAAAATTAAAACTTCTTGATGGGTATGTAAGTATTCTATATAACTGACCAAGATAAAGAGATAAGGCATAACTTTATATAAAAACTTTAATAGTGATGAGTAATAAATCAAAGTTTAAATTAAAACTTCCATAGTAATGAGTAATAATGTAAAACTGAGCTTTGCTAAGGACTGAAAGAATTAAAAGCTAAAATGTGCTAGATTCACTAGGTTTTACCATGTATGTGTGGAACAATCAAGGCTGTGCATTGCAGGGAAGGAATTTTTTTTTTTAATGAAATTTACTGTCAAATTGGTTTTCATACAACACCCAGTGCTCATCCCAACAGATGCCCTCCTCAATACCCATCACCCACCCACCCCACCCTCCTACCCGCCATCAACCCTCAGTTTGTTCTCAGTTTTTAGGAGTCTCTTATGTTTTGGCTCCCTCCCTCTCTAACCATTTTTTTCCCTTCCCCTCCCCCATGGTCTTCTGTTAAGTTTCTCAGGATCCACATAGGAATGAAAACATATGGAATCTGTCTTTCTCTGTATGACTTATTTCACTTAGCATAACACTCTCCAGTTCCATCCATGTTGCTACAAAAGGCCATATTTCATTCTTTCTTATTGCCACGTAGTATTCCATTGTGTATATAAACCACAATTTCTTTATCCATTCTTCAGTTGATGGACATTTAGGCTGTTTCCATAATTTGGCTATTGTTGAGAGCGCTTGCAGAGAAGGAATTTATAAAGGATAGTGGGTGGTGCACAGATGAGCCAGCAAGACTAGAGAATCACATTTGGAAAGTGAGCAGGAATAAGCAAAGCTAGGCAGCAGCTGAGATCGTGACCAAAATCACTCCCGAATCACCCTGCGAAGACAGTTTCATGAAGATACCGCTGCCGCTGCTTAAACACAGAACACCACGTTTCGTTCTGCTGCTGGCAAAAGCGCACGTTGACTATGCCCTGGCCACTGCTGCTGCCACCACCCCAGGAAACTGGAAGTGGCCACCGCTGCTGATATCACTTCATGTAATTCTCCATTACCCCTGAACTTGGGAGTCTCCGGCTCCCCGGTTAGTCTGGAGTAGGTACATCTGATTGGCTTCGTGTAGGGTGGGCACCCATATAGTAAACAAGCCTGGGCTTTGTGTTTTTATGATGGAAGATGGGCTTCTGCCTTCTAAACACAGGAAGAGATTTAGAAGCTAAGTCATCAAAAAATGACAAGTTCCAATCATATAGAGCTTCTTTTATTTTTCTTTCAAAATGACTGGGTTTTCTATTGATAGAACAAAAACACGTATCTTCTTGTTTTCCCCTCCTTTCTGAATATTTAAAATTCATTGAAAAACCATAGTGGCTTCTTAAAAGCTATTTTAAGACAATTTCATTTCATTATCATTACCATATGTATCACCACCATATGTACGTGTTCTGATACTTGGGGAATTAGGGTTTGCACTTGGCAGTGACCCCGCTCTCCCTGTGCTGTCTGGTCCAGCCTTCCTCCCTGACCTGGACACCCTCTAATGCTACTGCGTGCCAGCTCTCTCAGAGGTCCTACACGCCCTCCTGCCTGTGTTGGGTCTAACAATACTGTGATCATTCCCGGACAGGCCTTAGGTGCTGTGCCAAAATCCTTTCTCATAATCTTTTTGGCCTCCTTTTGTTTATCCCCACAGACCTACAAAACAACATCTCCTTTCAATTTCTTGCAGGGAAGATAAAAAATTGATACACCTCCTTTACGCCCTTTCAACATGGAACACCCTGTCATCACCACTTAATAGAGTCTATAAAATCACTGAGGCTGTGGTATATCTTCTTGAAATACTAATGCATTACGTTGTCATGAGCTGTATAGAACAATAGCTAAAATGCAGATAGACCTGGCTTTGAATCATGGGTCTGTCAGTTCCTAGTTGTGTAGACCTTGGCTTACTTCATCTTTCAGACTCAATTTTTCCATTTGTAAAATGAAAATGCTACTAAGTAAGCACACTAGGTTATAAGGATTAACCAAGATAATGCGTGTAAATCACAGAAGCAGAGAGCCTTATACAAAGTACGTGCTCAGGACATAGTAGGTATTGGTAATAATGTTAATGATAATAGAATAAAAATATTTTAAGTGTTTTGTTGTAATTGCCTAGTGTTACTTATATGTGGAAAACTGAAATGCTATGACAGAATTATAGCGCTATAAAAACTCCATGATGCAGCCTGAAAAGAAAATAAGGAGTTCCACATGTAATCAGAGATTCTGGCTTATACTGAGATATCATACTGGGCCATCAGTTTCTAACAGACAGAATACAGTAAAATAGACATAATGCTGAAACTACCCTAAATGTAGTAGTATTCCTTGATGATGGACAGGATCTTCTAGTCTCAGGGGCAAACATCATGAACACCAATCATCACTGCAATGAAAAAATCTCGGAAGTCCCAGTTAGTATGATTTTCCATACAGAATTATCCAAGAAATACCCAATTAATAAATAAGATAAATAATGGGACAACCAATTTCCTACTGTTCTTCTCCTCAGTTCTAAATATAAACAACAGTTCAAAGAGAGAGATTAATATTGGAAAGGGAAAAACGAGTTGTTCTAAGAAAGGGATAGCTTGATCCAGGAGATTAAGCAAGTCTTTGAAGTTAGGACTTATAATGGCTCACTGAGCAGGAATGGACAAGGCAGATTAGACCGAATAGAAAAACTTAGTACTACAGGAGTTAAAAAGAAGTATGAACATGTATAGTTCACATTTTTACAGGGGGTGCCAGCCTAAGGCTGTTAGCAAGATACCTACGTGTGATGTTATGTCATGCTGGCCAGTATTTGGTCCTCACTGCTGTATCTGCTTGGGTAAGGATCTCTTTTAAGATAGTTCTCCAAAGGAAATGTCTCTTATTCTACAGGTGAGCTAACACAGGGGCATCATCCAAGCAGATCCACACAGGCCCTATCGAAGAATGGGAACCGGGGAAAGGAGCTGCCGATTTTACTGGAAACTTTTTTTTTTTTTTTTTAATTTAAAAAAGGGAAAAGAGCTATTAGAGGCTCTTTGGTTTCAGGGCCCGTAATTTAAACATATGCTATTGGTGAGAAGGAACCTCGGAATGCCCGAGAGCACATTCTTTCCCTCTGCACAACAAACAGTAAATATTTAAGGCTCATTAGAGAAACTGGCAAATAGCTGATAGCCAATAGCTACAAAACTAAACTAAGGCAATCAGCTCCCTGGCAGACGTATGCTTCCCTTGTTCCAATGTTAGTTATGTGTCATTATCATTTCAATACTTTCATCCCTGGAGAACCAGGAAACAAGAGAAGAAAAAGGCAAAATTTCCGAAAACTGAAAAATAAAAATGCTCCCATGCTATATAATTAAAGTTAACAAAAGAAACAGACCCGTTGCCACATAACATGGAGCGGAGAGAAGCTGAAACTTCAGATGACTGATTTATCACAGCAAGTAATTACTTCATGTTTTTCACAAACATTTGAAACCTATTATTACTTTCACAGCGGCACATGCCAACAGAAGACTGTCACCTAAGGGAGAAGTGGGGAACTGGGCTGTAATTAATTTCTGGTCGCATATATCCATGAAGCCTTTCACGCTGTCAATAAAATGCTCCGGCCGCTGAAAAATCCCCAACCTCCCTCTTCTGTCCCCGGTACCCCAAAATGTTTCATCAGAGATTGCAGAGAGGAGACTGAGACGCGGTGGTAACGCCTGCTGCTGAGTTGAGGCCATTGATCTGCTCTTTCCCTGACCTGGGTACCAAGAGAGAAAAGTCAATCAAGAGCTGGCCTCTCCTGCTCCCCCTGCCCACCCTCCCCCCCGACTTGTTTTCTTTCCTCATTTGAGTCCATCTGCAATTGAGAAAAATAGAAGGTGGGCAATTCTTTGGAGGAATCGAAACATGTAGATGCCAGGCAATGGAAATCATTATAACCGAAGCCTGTGTCTTTAAAGGTTAGAATACAAAGATTACCAGCGCCTCCAGGAAAAAGTGAAATGGCTGATCTGAATAAAACTTTTCCATCAACTGGAAAACCAGAACGCAGCAAAGGAGATGCAGAGCTATAGCAGATGTGACATTTATATTTTTGAGCACCTACATGTTTATTTTTTGAATTACCGTTCAGAGCCTTAGAAGACCTTTATAGGTCATGCAAAAGCACAGCCAGTCTGTCTGTCTGACTCCCCAGGAGGTGTGGTGAGCAAACGCTGCAACCACAAGCTTGACTGAAGGAAACCAGCCTACATTACTTCTTTCTTCATTCATTCGTGCACACACGCGTTCACTTGTCCATCCAGTCATCAAGTATTGGAAGTGCCTGTTACGCAATGGATATCTCAGAGATCTTTACCGTACTTCTGTGGAATTAAAGCTGATTTGCTTCCTTTTAGAAATCTCTCCGGCGAGAGCCTCTTCTGGGACTGGTGGTCAAGGGGAGCTCTGGACCTCAGAGCCCCATCTCTGGCTCTACGTCGTGGAGCTCTGGGCGAGTCTTATCTAGTCAGAGCCTTATTGACAGATGAGGAAACTTGAGCTAAGAGAGCTGAAGTGACTTTGCCCAAGTTTATGTCACAATCATGGATTGAATTTGTTTGCTGCCCACCAACTAGATCAGTGAAATACTACTTAGCTCACAGGAAAATTCTAGGAACACCGCTTGACCCTGCCTCAAAATAACAACAACAACAACAACAACAACAACAATAGTGACTGCCCTGATGGGTGATTTTAATGGTTCCACTTAATCCAGAAAAGGGCTTTCAGGCAAGTTTTACTCTTCTTGCCTGAAGCAGGAGAAAGAAGGAAGATGGGGGAATAACAGAGAACAATGGCTGAGAAATGGCCTATCGTGAGCCTCACAGAACATGAGGGTAGGCTAGTATTTCTCCAAGGGTGTCCAAGAACCACCTGCATCAGGCTCCCCTGGGCACTTGTTAAGTAAACTGCAGATTCCTGCTCTCCCTCTTACTCAACCTTCTAGATCTTAATGTTTAGGGATGGAGTCAAAGAATTCCACTTAAAGGAAGTCTCCTACGAAATTCTTTTTTTTTTCTTCTTTGAAGTAGGCTTCACATCCAGCACGGATCCCAACGTGGAGTTTGAACTCACAGCCCTGAGATCGAGAGTCGGACGTTCAACCGATGGAGCCACCCAGGTGCACCCCCCTACGAAATTCCTATACTTTCTAGCCTTTGAGAACCACTCGGTTGATCTGCTTGGTGTTTTAAGACTACACGTGTGTGTACTTGGATCGGTGCTAAGAGTTGAGCGGTGATATGATCATGTCTGTGGTATGGTTCTGAGTGTTCAGGAGTGTCAAATGCTACTACTGCTCCAGGACAGTTGTTTGGAAGGGGGACAGAAGACCAGTAAGTGCTGAGTACCTAAGGACTAAGCAAAACCAGCCCTACGTAACACATTCCCTCCCGTGGGGGGGAGGGGGTCTATAGAGCCCCCTACGGTGAAACTGCTCATTAAAGCTAATGAAAAGTGCCAGAGACCAGAGCTTGATGGAAATCAAGGGGGGAAAGACAAGCAGAAAAAAAATTAAGGAAAAGAAAACGTTTGAGAGCTAAGAGCCTGATTGAAAAATGAAATCATATTTTTAATTAAACAAAGCAAACAGAGACCCAATATTTACCAAATGAGAGCCCTGATTTCACATGGCTAAGAAAATACATAGATTAAGTTTGAATCCTAAGTCTTATTATTATGTAAACTGAGAATTTGCTGAGCTTCTTTAAGCTTTAGCTTTTTTCCATTGAGAAAATGAGGTAATAATAGTTACATACGGAGTTTCATATAGAGTTTCAGGGTTCCGTAGACCAATATAGGTAAAGTACTTCTTATGGTTCATGTCATGTAACCCAGTTTAATTATATAACAGTAATCATAATTGCCCTTATGTCATCACTGCAAGAAAGTAACTAATTTAGGCCTCTAGGTATTTTACACTAAAGTCAGTTGTCTTCTAGAAGCTGTCCTTGCTTCAGGGACAGCAGTGTGGAGTCAAAAGTCTGTAAGGCCAGGTACATGTTTATTTCTTGGTAACGTGTTCATATTTAGCTAAGGATGCTCTCTGAAACATACGTGTAAATTCATATTTATCAAACACTTTGAAACACAAATCACATTCATAAACATTTTAGATTGCTATTACAGAGAAGTAGAGGAGGGAAAAAAAAAAAAAAAAAAACACCCAGAAGCCAAAAACAAAACACAATTATGGTAACTAGTCACAAGAATTGCATAATGAGAAAGGCGCTGGGGAGGAAGTCTGGCCTTGATATGGTTTGTGAGGGGTTGTAGCTCTGCTTTCATAGCTATGGCAATTCTGCCTATTTCCTACATTTAAGCAGCAAAACTAAACACTTTATCTTCATTTAGAAAACGAGAAAGGTCAGCTTCCAGCCTAAAGTTTTTCAGTAAGAATTCTAATAAAGTCAGTAAATGATCATTCTTGGGCTTTAGTCGAGAACAAGCTTTGTATCTTTTTAGCACAATCATTTCCTGGCAGAAAAATGGCCTCGCTGGATGAATTAATTCAATTTCCTAACTATGACGACTACAGAGGTAGTGCAGGGTATAAAAATAGCACAACTGGATGAGAGATTTTGGGCAAGTCGCTTCTGATTTCCATTCCTTGGGATCTTTATTGGAAAAACACTGCCTGTCATCTATGCTAATCCCTGAATCATTCCAATTTCAGCACATGTGCTACAAAGGGAAAACTACAACTCTCTGCCAATAATCTCGAGGAATCCTAAATTATACATTGACATTATATACGTACAAGGTATAGTGACATTAATTGAACATAATCAGAAAGAATTCTGATTTAATCAAAGCCTCATACATAAGATATGAGAAATCAAACACCAATACAGCCAGGTATTACTTTTGAGAGCTTTATAAATGCTCATTTTGGGGAGGTACTCTATGGGGGATAAAGAGTCCTCATTAAATAATTAATTAAAGATCAATTAATTGCTAGAATGTATGGAACCTATTATGAGTGCAATAAATACAGAAAAAGTAGATCAGTAGAAAGAGGGATGGTCAGGAACAGGCAGCAAAGGCAAATGAAGGTTTGATTAGTGAGATGCAATGTTATTGAAATCCACTTGTACAAAATTTTAAAGAAAATTTTCTCAGAGATCAGGCCATACAAATGTTTATTATTAAATTTTATTAATGGGTATATTTCCTTCTCCCAGGCAGCAAAAGCTATTTAAACCATCATATTTCCCAATTTACTCTGGCCCCTAGGAAAGTCAGGGCTAGCTTTGCATGATCATCAAATTCAAGAGATAAAACAGAATTTTTAGGGGGCATCACCATTAAAAGAATTTTGTTAGCAGACTAATCTCTCCCATAAAATGAATCATAAATCCACATGATTAATAATCTTGAGTTAAAAACCTGGAGTATTACAGGTAAAGGTTTGAAAAGGAAGAGGTTGGGGGCACCTGGGTGGCTCAGTGGGTTAAGTGTTTGACTTCAGCTCAGGTCATGATCTCGCGGTTAGTGAGTTCGAGCCCACGATGGGCTCTGTGCTGACAGCTCGGAGCCTGGAACCTGCTTTGGATTCTGTGTCTCCCTCTCTCTCTGCCCCTCCCCCACTAGCACTCTGTCTCTATCTCTGTCACTCTCTCTCTCTCAAAACAAAAAAGCATTAAAAAAAAAAAGATTTGAAAAGGAATAGGTTACCCTAAGATTAAAGAAGCAGATAAAACCAATGGCAGAATAAAGGTGGGAAAAAATAAGCAGAGAAAAGAACATGAAAAATATAGACCTATGAATTTTTTTCAGAAACAAAATTGCTCTTCCAGCAAGGCAATCAAGTAACATTTTACTTAATAGGTGGGGGCATTTCATATTTGTAGCCAAATCACCTCCAAAGCTTACTCGAGAGGCAGTACCCCCTCTTGATGCCCTGACTGATGGCAATTTAGGGGACCACAGATATTCATCTGTCTGCAGGTCTGCGGGTGTTTCCAGTAGATGGCAGCATGTCATTGTTAATTCCTGTCTAGCAGGCTACACCCTGGTCAGTCTGAACAGGAAAACCCACAACCTTTCCTGCAGAAAACCAAAAAGGGCTGCTCCTGGTGGCATAGGTTTGCAGGAAGTAAGCCCACCTGAACAGCCTCCTTGGAAGGAGTTCAACATTCTCAGCCACGCCGGAGATCGTTCTTGGCCATAGATACAGCACAAGGTCAAAGACAATGTGAACTGATATATATTCGGTTTCTAGGCTGGCTTTGTCACTCTGTCACCTTGAGGAAGGCACTGTGGGGCCATCCCTTCCTTATCCGCTTCAGGGCTTCCTCCTCTCATACCTTTTACATGCTGTTCCGCAGGGCACGGCCTCCATCTACAGTGCTTATAAGGTGCTTATTTCTCCGATGGGTTCAAACGACAACCCTAGGCTGATGACTCCCCACATCTGCTTGTTCAATACCGTCACCCCCACCCCGACCCCAGCTTCTAGCTTACCTGCCCAGGTGCATGTTGGACAACTCCACTGGGAAATCTCACAGGAATCTTAACACTCGTCACATCCACTGATCTCTCCTTCATCAAACCTCCCTCTCCCTCCCCCCAGGCTTATCTTTTTAAAAAAACATCTAACTGCCTTTATTCACTGATTTCTGAGTTGGGCAGCATCCCATCTAGCAAATGGAAGGGTGCTCCTAGGCTTATCTTATTGGATGGTATTGTGAGCACCTTAGATACCCATGCCAGAAAGTGCCCTGACTCCTTTCCTTTATTCTCACTGTTGGTCACGCCCTACGTCCTGCCAATTTTAGTTCTTCTCAACTGGTGTTCTCCATGGCCCCCCAGCACTGACCTAATTCAGGCCCTACACATCTCTCTTAACAATCACCTTCCACTTGGTCTGGAAGGCCTGCAGTTTTATGGCCCTCTTATCCATTTCCTACTTAGCTTTAGATACAAATCTGACCATCTCACTCTTCCCCTGAATCCATTTACCCCGCAGGATAAAGTCTGGACACCTTCACGTTTTCATCCCACGGGCATTTACCGAATGCCTACTACAGGCTGGTGCGTTCTAGGCCCTGGGGCTAGAGAAAGGAACAAGATCCTTGTCTCACGACGCTCACATTCTACTTTCATAGACAGATAAGGAACAAATAAACAAGTAAGTAGAGAATGTGTAAGATGGTGATGCGTGCTAAGAAAAAACAAATCAGGGTAAGTAAAACGGGGAGTGCTGGTGGGAGAGGAGGCGTGTTTTGAAACACTGCAGAGGAGGCCTCTCATGAGGTGGCAGTTGTGCTGAGTCACCCTTGGCCAGCTCTGTTTTCCTCCTGCCTTATCTTCTACCCTTCCCTTCTCGAGGGTCTGCTCCAGTCACCCTGAACTGCCCTTTCTCTCTCGTTTTTTAAGCTTTTATTTATTTAGTTTTGAGACTGGGGGTGGGGGGAGATGAGCAGGGAAGGGGCAGAGAGAGAGGAAGAGAGAAGATACCAAGCAGGTTCCACACTGTCAGCCCAGAGCCAGGGTGGGGCTCGATCTCATGAACCCTGATGAGATCATGACCTGAGCTGAAATCAAGAGTCAGACTCCTTTAACTGGCTGAGCCATCCAGGCGCCCCTGTCTGTGTTTGATTACAGCAATCCTAGTGGGTGCAATATGATTATCTTGTTGTGGTTTTGACTTGCATTTCCCTAATAACAAACTATGTTGAGCATCTTTTTATGTGTGTATTACCCAACTATGTATCTTCTTTGGAGAAATGGCTATACACATCCTTTGCCTGTTTTTTTATTAAGTTTTTTTTCCCAGTAGTTTCAGATTTACAGAAAAATTGAAAAGACAGCACAAAGACTTCCCATATACTTAGGCCTAGTTTCCCTCTTATTAACATCTTATATTTGTATGATATATTTATCCTGACTAATGAATCAATATTGATATGTTATTATTAATTAAAGTCCATAGTTTATTAACATTTTCTTAGTTTTTACATAATATCCTTTCTCTGTTCCAGGATCCCATCTGCATTACATGTAGATGTACATTACATTACATGTACATGTAGGACACTGCATTACATGTAACAGCCATGCCTTCTTAGGCTCCTTTTGGCTACAAAAGTTTCTCAGATTTGCCTTGCTTTTGATGACCTTGACAGTTTTGAGAAGTACTGGTCAAGTATTCCGTAGGATCCCCCTTTATTGAAAATTCTTTGATGTTTTCCTCAATTGTATGAGGGTTATGGGTTTCGGGAAAGATCACAGAGGTGAAGTATCATTTTCATCCCTTCAAATCAAGGGTATTATCTGTCAATGTGATTTATGCATGTTGGTGTTGATCCTTGATCACCCGACTAAAGTACAATTGATCAGATTTCTCCACTATAAAGTTACTTTCCTCCCATTCCATACGTACGCTTTGGAAGGAAGTCCCTATGTGCAACCTCTACTTAAGAAGTGGGGAGTTAGGTTCCTCCTTTAGGGCAGTTTCTACATAATTCATTTGGAATTCTTCTGTATAGGAGATTTGTCTCTTCTTCCTCACTTATTACTAATTTATTCAAAAAATTTATTACATCACTATGGACTCATAAACATTTATTCTATACTTTGTGTCATAGCCCAATACTTTATTTGTTGCACAAATAGTCCTAGCTTTGCCCATTAGGAGCTCTTTCAAGTTGGCTCCTGTGCCCCTTTGACACATTCCTGGCAATGTGGGGTGTGTGTGTGTGTGTGTGTGTGTGTGTGTGTGTTTGTGTGTGTATATTTAGTACCTCCTTAAATTTCTGGCACTATAAGACGCTCCAGGCTCATCTTGTATATTTTCTGTCCCAGTCCTAGACTCAGCCATTTCTCTCAGAAGCCCTGCTTCCGTTTACTGGAGAAGAGTTTTAGAAATCAAGATCTGGGCACTAGCTAGGATGGTTGTTACTGGGGCACCTTTACCTATCCTTTAATTGGGTTATTTGCCTTTGTATTATTGAGTTGTAAGAGTTCTCCATGAATTCTGGATGTAAGTAACTTACTAGATATATGATATGCAAATATTTTCTCCCATTCTTTTGGTTGTCTCTTCACTCTCTTGATTCAGCCTCTTAATGAGTTAAACAAACATGGTGTATTATACTTTTCCATATAAGCCTGTGTCCTGAGGAAGCATTTAAGGCAAGATTTTTTTCTCCTTTGGTTCCCAGATTCCAAATGGTTCCAGTGGGATTTTTCTGTTGGCTTTTGTGAAGAGGTCCCTAAGTATGTGTATTACACATAGGAGATATGGGACTTCATTGGTTAAGTAAACATATATAGAATAGCTCCAAAGCGAAACTGGAGTTGCTGGAAAGGGACCTAGGGCTGGAGAAGGGAGGAATCGGGCATGTAGAAGCAGAGACTGACTTTCATTAAAAATAAAACCACTTGGGGCGCCTGGGTGGCTTAGTCGGTTAAGCGTCCGACTTCAGCTCAGGTCACAATCTCGCGGTCTGTGAGTTCGAGCCCTGCGTCGGGCTCTAGGCTGATGGCTCAGAGCCTGGAGCCTGCTTCTGATTCTGTGTCTCCCTCTCTCTCTGCCCCTCCCACATTCATGCTCTGTCTCAAAAATAAATAAAAACATTAAAAAAAATGAAAAAAAAAATAAAACCACTCAGTGTCCAAAGAGAGATCATAACTTCATCATTGAAAAGATCCGCTTCATCTTTGGAAACACATGATGAGTGTATATGCTGGGAAGAGCAGGGGTTTCTTAGGGACTGTTCAATGAGAAAAGAGAGGTTGCCAATTTCGGTCTTTTCTGTATCATACCGGAAACACTCTAATTGCATTTTTGTTTGCCACGAACGCATCAGACCCTACCACGGCATTGAGCAGTGAGAAGTCTATTCCCAAAACTTGTTTCTGCACTGGGTAAGTTGTGTAGGGAAGATTAAGGAGTGTGAACCAAAGCATTTCAGTCCTCTCCTCAGGTCACCAGGGCCCAATTCTTTGCCCTAAGCTAATTTAACCTACCAGCGCCATTTGACACAGATGAAGACACTCTCCTCCTAAAACACTTTCTTCTGGGGCACAGACCTCTCTCCTGCTATCATCCTACTTCATCGGCTGCTGGTTCTCAGGTTCCTGGGCTGGTGTGTCCTCAGCACTCCAACATCTCAACGCTGGAGGACCTACCAAGGCCCAGTTCTTGGATGGCTTCTCTTTTCGGTCTGCTTGTGTTTTCAGTAAGATCTGGTGTCTCATGCCATCTCATGCCTCTACTTATTTATTTATTTTTAAATCCCATCTACAAGCTGATGACTCCTGGACTCCTTTTTCCCGCCCAGCCCTCTTTCCCGAATTCAGATTGGTATATTCAGCTCTCTCTTCGTTATCTCTATTCACATGTCTAATGTGCACCTCAGACTTAGTACTTCCAAACCCAAGCTGTTGATACCCCCTTCTTATCTGCCCCATTGCTACCTCCCCAAACTCAATCTGCCTTTCCCACCGTCTGGCTCATTTTTGCTTCGGTAAATCAAAATGCCAACCTTTGAATTGCTCAGAACAAAAACTTTGGAGTCACTGGCTTGCTTCCAATCCCTCAGCAAATCCTATCAGCTCTCCTTTTAAAATATATCCTAATCTGACCACTTCTCATCCTCTGCACTGCTACCATCTTGGTCTGAATCACCACCATCTTTCATGTAGGTTCATGCGATAGTTTCCTAACAGCTCCTTCTGCCTTTGCCCTTGCCTGCAACCTCCCCTCCCCAATTGTCTATTTGCAACATAGCGGCCAGAGTGAGTCTTTTGCAACATAAGTCACGTTATGGCGGTCTTCTGTTCCACACCATCTGATAGTTTCCTACCTCCCTCAAAGTAGAACCCAATGTTATTGCAACAGCCTTCAAGATCTCAGATTCTTAAACCTTTGACATCATTTCTTCTTCTTCCTGTTGCTCATTCACTTTAGCCATACATACTGGCCTTTCTGCTGTTCTTTAAATGCCAGTCATACTCCTCTCTCTGGTTCTTTCCTCTCATACCTCTTTTTCTGGTATGCTTTCTCCTGAGGTATCCACATGGCTTGTTCCCGGTCTTTCTTTAGGTCTTTCCTCAAATGTTACCGTATCATTAAGGGCTTCTGTGGCCACTCTAAAATTGTGGGTTACCTTCATTACACCCTGGCATACTCTAGTCCCCTTCCCATGCCTGATTTTTCACCGTAGCACAGAGGGAAGAACCAGGAAGAAACCTCTGGGGTCATCTTTTTGAATAATGGGTTCACTTAAACTGTAAAGATTGCCAGATCCACCTTGGGGACTTGAGTGCCCATTCATTCAGACGTCTCCCGATACACAGTGCCTGGACTGCTAGGTTGTTTCAGTGACTCAGCTTTGGGAAGTGCATGGCAGCTCAGGGTAAGATGATTTCTGATGAAAGGAACTAAAAAGCACACCCGTAAAGCCCTTCCATTTCCCAGTTAATCTGTAGTAATTTTCCAGGACAAAGTAACTTCTTGAGTCTGAAAACTTAGAGTGGGGTCAAAAGGGTCAGAGCCATAGCAGAGATCATTATCATAGGGGACAGGGCTTCTCTGTAATTCTGGTGATTATACAGGTTATCCTGATCCTTTGCTCCCCCAAGATTTATCTTCTTATTGGAGATCAGAGTAAAGGTGTGTATAAAAAAGACAGACAACAATACCACAAGCAGAAGAATCAACACAAATGGAATCACTCCAGATCTCTCTTTATTACAGAAAGGGCGTTCTATTTTCCACCGGCCAGGGAGGCTGTGGAGGTGAAAAAAAACTACAAGAGCCTTGCAACTTCTCGTTAAGTAAGTTTTCTGACACATTGGCAACTAGTGATTAATTACTGTGTTAGAAGATAACATTCCTATAGAGATTTGCTGGAAATAGAGATGCTGTCCATGCTTGATTAGACATTGCTTAAGGAATGCTGAGGCACACTGTTGCCGTCTCTTATTTCTGGCTATTTTGGTATCGCTGTTATATTTATTTTACATAGCTTCAAATTCAGTAGAATTGATGGAGCCCATTTCACAAAACCCGTCCCTACCAAAAACAGGAATGAAAAAAAATAAGGCTGTAAAGTGCATCTATGTATGCATGTGTGTATGTGAGCAAGAGAAAATGAGGGTGAAACAGACTAGGAATAGTGGAGATATACTGTTGCTTTTGTAAATGCTTTCTGCTCTACAAGGAAAGACCTGCAAGGGAGATACTGCTCCGTATAAGCTTCTAAGAACATTGACCTATGTCAGCTGGTTAAAACTTTCAGGGCATTAAAGACTAAACTAAAACTAAACTTTGCCATTAGCCAAGCCCTTTGCCAGCCACCCCCCCCCCCCCCCCAAAAGCCTTGATTTTGATACCTATCCATTCATCCAGTACACGTGATGAGCACTTACTCTGGTCCGGGCACTGAGAAAACAGACAGGAAGAGTCGCGGTCTCTTGGAACATTCAAGTCTCATAGGGAGAGGTCTTCTGAGCCAGGATCAAAAGGACAGACTCATCCAATGCTACATACTTATGCTGCTTATTTCCTTTCATACTCCATGGGGAGTAGAGAGTAACAGTAGCAGTACCTCTCCCAAGTGGTCACATTTCCGCTCACGCCCATTTCCTCGGACATCATTCATAAATCCAACTGTAAAAGGCACGGCTTGGTTGCCGTTCAGTTATTTCCTGAAGAAACGCTTTGCTGGCACACAGCCCACCGATGCCAACCTCAATACTGCCCAGTCAGCATTTCATTATTCAGATGCTAGTTTTTTGAGTACGCGTTCAGGCCCCATGCTGTCTGCCAAAAACTGTGCTAATTTACTTATTTCAGCTAAATAAAAAAAAAAAAATCATTTAAAAAAGGATGATTGAATTTAAGAATTATATTCCTCAGAGAATTAGTAATGCTTTGCTGTATCCCCCAGGCCTCCATGTACTTAAATTCCCCTTGTCAATGTTATTATGAATAGACTAATTCAATAATGAGATCATTCCCCATAAGAGCGACCAAATAAATGCAGTATTCAGTCACACCTGGTTTCCCTAATCTGAGCAAGGAAGGCTTTCTACCAAATTTAGCCTAAAATAGGGAATTTAATGAACACACACACACACGCACACAAGAAGGAAGAACAAGACAGGAGGAGGACAGAGAAGGAGAGGAACAGGTGGCAATGGAACAAATGGGAGTGATAGATTGGAGAAGAAAAGTTAAAAATGAAGACATATGGTTATATGCTTTCCAAACAAAGATCCTAGCACATATGTCTTAATACCTGTCAAAGTAATGTAATATTTCATCATCCTTTGAAATGTCTTCAGAATTGTTTCAAATTTTCTAGAACTTCTCGAGGAATCCAAAAGTCAAGTGAAATGGCACAGAAGTACTAAATGTTAGGCAGGAGAACTCTGCACTATTACCAACAAATGACTTTCTAGCCATAAGGGAGTTTGTGGAATAATTCACCAAGGTACAAACAGCAGTAATGCACCACGGTACGATAATCATTCATCCTCTGCAAAACTGTTTTCACTTTCACTGAAGCTCCAAAGGTCTGATGATTTAAGTAAGGGAGAGCCAGCGTTGAGACCACACGAAGAGAGAATAAAATCACCTCTTAAATTTGAAAAGGTGCATTATAAAGAAACATTAAAAACTGAGATCAGCAAACCTAGGACAGAGAAAGGAAGAGTGCGATTTAAAAGAAGAGCCTTCAAGGACATGAAGGGTGGGCATGGTTGACGATGAGCCCCCAAAACGAACATGAGAAGAGAAGACAGGTTTCAACTGGGAAGAGAGAACAGATGAGGAAAAAGATTCATGGACACATACACTCAACCCTTGTTATTTATAATGAGAGAAAAAAAGGGAAAAAATCCTAATGCTTAAAAAATTTGCAAATGATTAAATAATGCCTAATTTATGCCGTGGAATAAGTGTTCAGGTATTAAAAGTGATACCGCCGACCCTTGAACAGTGTGGGAAGGTAGGGGCGCCAACCTCCTACACAGTCACAAATCTGTGTATAACTTCTGACTCCCCGCCAGAAAACTTAACTACTAACAGCCTACTGCTGACCAGAAGCCTTACTGAGAACATAAACAGTTGATTAACACGTATTTTGTATGTTATACATTTTATATATTATTTTTATATACGTAAAACACTGTTTTCAAAGAATAGTACTGATATGGGGAAATGCAGTTAAGCAAATATAAAATTACATTAACATAGTTGCAATTTTGTAAAAAGAGAAATTGCATGCACGCATAGTATGAAAATTCACTTGTATACTTAGCACAGGCACAAAAGCCAGGAGAAACAACGCCCAATGTCAAAGTCTCTGGATGAAAGTCTTAGGAGCAATGTTTATTTTATTTTTTGTATTTTATGTCACAGATCTTAGGCAGTGAGCAAATATTACTTTCATAATAAGAAAAAAGTTACTGAAGTTTTGTAGTAAGAGCTTAGCTTAGACAACAGGGAAAACTACCTGCCTAAGTGAGGTTAAGCATCCAACAGAATTGTATCGAATTACCTTCTCTAAGACTAAAGAACGTCTAATTATTTCACTGTTGTTTTTTTTTTTTAAATTAACTTTTGCAGTACCGAGAATCCATTTTTCTAAATGATTTTTACGGGCGATGGGATCTTGGCTTTGGTACAAGGGACTTCGCCCAATCTTTCCTCCTACCTTGCAAAATCCAGGTCTGCCTCCCGCGACATGGTGATGTTGGTCAAATTCTGCTGAAGGACAAAAATGTTTCTACACATCTTCTTGATGCCGGACTCGCTGATGCGCCTGAAGTACTGGGCACCATTAATGAGGATGCAGGAGATCAGGTGACCCAGGCCTGAGGGGCCAGCACAGGTCAGTGGAGGGAAAAGAGAAGATAGATTAGTGCCACCCTGCATGAACTCACACATGAATATGGAAGGATTTCTCTTTTCTCATCCTCCACAAATTTAAACGACCAAAGAAAACACACCTGTGAGGGTTGTTGTGCCCACTGATCTTACACTTGTTCCAGAGTATTTAAATATTGTCCTAATAGTTAGATATGGAGAGGCTTTATGTAACATAACCTGGTAAATCCATAGCTCCAGCACTGCCATATTTATCGTAAGCTATCATACCAGGGGCTTAGAAAATATGCCAGGTTAGGGGCGCCTGGGTGGCTCAATCGGTTAAGTGTCCGACTTCTGCTCAAGTCATGATCTCGCGGTTCTTGAGTTTGAGCCCTGAGCCGGGCTCTGTGCTGACAGCTCAGAGCCTGGAGCCTGCTTCAGATTCTGTGTCTCCCTCTCTCTCTACCCGCTACCCCTCGCTCACACACTCTCTCTCTCTCTCTCAAAAATAAAATAAAAACATTAAAAAGTTGAAAAAAAAAAAAAAGAAAATACGCCAGGTTGTTATAAACTACTCAAGAGCAGTGGGACTCATTTTTCTGCAAAGTGGTTTTGGAAGCAGAGATGAACACATGTAAATACAATGATCTGTTTGCTTTCCTCTTCCTCCCACAAAAAAAGCCAGGGGTGTACTTTTGGCTCAAAAGTTGATTTGGAACCTAATAAGGCAAAAATAGAGTAAGAAATTGATGCATGTGGGTTGCCATTTGTCAAAGCTTTCGCTAGAACTCTAAAGCTAGTCCGGCTTGTTACAAGCCATCTACTATTTTTGTTATCTTCCCCTTCTAAAGGCAGAGTTCCTCTGTGGTGAAGGTTCAGATGGGAGCTCAGGGCACCTCTTCAGGTTCAATGACTCCCACTATCTGCAAAATGAGTTTCCTTGTTTAGGATGAAGGTCAAAAAGAAGAGGAGGAACATTCTCTCTTGCTTCAGCTCCCCTCATCCAGCGTTGCTTCCAGACCACGAACTCACTTGTATGTGTTACCGTTTGAAAGTGAAGCAAAAGGCTTTTTACTCAAAGAAAAAGAAACACACACATGGATTTTACATGTAAAGCCAGACAACTGATTGATGTGAAAAATCTCTGTAAGTCACGTTTTGGTGTGATTTTACTGAGCCCGTAACTTCAGGCACAATTTTATTCCACCATGGTAAAATGCAGTTTGCCCCGAGTGTAGGCAATGGGAGGGGGGTGCACTGTGTAATCAGAATAGCAAATAATAATCAATATATTAAATAAGTAAATTTATATTAATAAATATGTATAATAGATCGTAATAATAATTAAAAATAAAACCTATAAGAGGTTGTCTGCTTTACATTACCACTGTATACTGGTAATTTCAAATTAAGAATTTTTTTAAATGTTTATTTTAATTAATTTTATTTTTTATTAAATATAATGTATTGTCAAATTGGTTTTCATACAACACCCAGTGGTCATTCCAACAGGTGCCCTCCTCAATGCCCCTCTCCCCCACCCCCCATCAACCCTTAGTTTGTTCTCAGTATTTAAGAGTCTCTTATAGTTTGCCTCCCTCCCTCTCTGCTTATTTTTGAGAGAGAGAGAGAGAGAGAGAGAGAGAGAGAGAGACAGACAGAGCGCAAGCAGGGGAGGGGCAGGGATAGAGGGAGACACAGGATCTGAAGCAGGCTCCAGGCTCTGAGCTGTCAGCACAGAACCCGACACAGGGCTTGAACTCATGATCTGTGAGATCATGACCTGAGCCAAAGTCGGATGCTTAACTGACTGAGCCACCTAGGTGCCCATGGCAATTTCATATAATACCTGTGGTAACATACTTTTTTCTGTCACACCAAAGAAGACTGGGATCCTGTCACCCCCACTCTCTACCCCTTGGGAAATTCCATATTACGCCTTTTCGATTTGGAAAGTGGTGTCACGGAGAAATAGCTAGAGCTTTTTAAACAGAAGGTCTCCAATTTATGGTTTCTTAAACCCTATTCTACATCAGTGTGTTATGCTCATATTTCAAGAAAATGTCGCTACTCATCAGGATTAGATGTTAAGAAATGGCTGGGAAAAATGAGAGAGAAAGTCTGGGAACTGCAAATGTTGATAGATAGGGCTTAGAAGAGCCCCGGCCAAGAGCAAGAAGGAAACTGTGCAGTGAGTGAGGAGTGACTTCTCCGATGGGGACCGCTGCGGCCCTTGGAGTGTCAGCACCATGCAAGAAACAGCTAACCTTTTAATCACTTAGACTTTTTGGCTTAAGTCTTTTAGGGATAGTTTCCTCTCAGAACATACCTCCATCTTTATGATACAATTTAGTGGGAAAATAAGATTTTTAGTTTCGGGGTCCAAATGTGCTGGAACATAACTGTTTTATAAAGTGAGCAATGGCCCAGCATTTCTTTCCTGTCTCTGGGTTCCACGATTATTTGCACAGGGTACCTTCTTAATTATTTGAAATAACACTGGTTTAATTTTGAGAGACCTCGTAGATACTTTTGGCACCCAGGCCTACATACAAATAAACCAAAACAAGAAAGAAGGGAATATAGTTTGAAGTCCCAAAAGGGGTCCCTAGTGGGGGACTCCAGCATGAAAACTTATTTGGCTGGCATCACATATTTTGAAATGTTGAAGGTGAATGCCTTTAGATGGAACCATCTTTCATACCTTTCCTTGCTGGCCTGCCCCAAGGCATTCATGGATGCAGCCTTTCTAAAATCTCTGCTGATCAGAGGTTTCTGGTCTTTTCAGACAACAGTGCATTCTTTGAGAGAAACCTTGCCCTTTCACTGATAATTTTCGCCAATGACAGATCTTTCAGAGTCCTCTTCTCATTGTATACGTGTTTCTTTTTCTTTTCTTTTTTTTAAAGCTTTTTAATTTTTATTTATTTATTTTTAATTTGAGAGAGAGCACGCACATGTATGCACACATGGGAGAAGGGCAGGGAGAGAGGAGAGAGGGAATCCCAAATGGGCTCTGCGTTGTGGGGCTCGACCCCACAAACCTGTAAGATCATGCTCAAGCTGAAATCAAGAGTCAGATGCTTAGCCAACTGAGCCACCCAGGCATCTTGTTTCTTTTCCTTTTATGAACTCCTCTTGAGTGGGTCTCATGGCCCACTCTACATATTTACCCAATTCTTATGAGTGACATGTCAGGGAGGCAGCCAGACTGCCATCTATCTGCCTTACGTTGGATTAAATCCTATCAACCGGGAGCAGATGGCAGCCATATTGTCGTCTACCTAGCCATACACAGAGAAACTAGGTGTTGCAGCTTTAATCCAAAAAGAAAAGAAAAGGAAAAAACCCCAAACAACTACAAGTTTTGAACTTCAAAAGTAGAGAGACACACACAAAAAACCCTTCACCCTTCCTTCCTCCCCAGATCCCAGGGGCAAAGGCAGGGTCTGACCTTCAAATATATATTGGAACTTATGCTGCTGAAGGCTGGCACTCATGGCCTCTTCAATGGCGCTGATGTCTTTGTTGAGCTTGACCACCAGAGGGTCATAATCCATACTTTCCACATTAGCGACAATGGCATAGTTCCCCTCCTTTGCAAGGGGGATGAGATAATGGAAACAGTGAACCCTAAGAGAGGCAAGGATGGAGAGAGCAGTTAGTAACACATTTTCCTGATGAAAACAATAATCTTCTTGTGACAGAACACCCAAACACTTAAAGCAGCTGTGGCTCTGTAAATATTTATGTACTCCTCCGCTCATTCACTGGAAAGCCACCTAGTAAGTGAGAGATCTTGAGCAAGTCAGCTTCTGTGATCCTCACTTGCTTAATCCAAACATTGGGGATGAAGAGTAAATGAACTCTAAAATTCCTTTAAAAAAAAAAGAAGTTTATTTTTGGCAGGCAGTGGGTGAGCAGGAGAGGGCTAGAGACAGGGAGACACAGAATCAGAAGCAGGCTCCAGGCTCCAAGCTGTCAGCACAGAGCCCGATGCGGGGCTCGAACTCTTGAACCGCAAGATCACGACCTGAGCTGAAGTCGGACGCTTAACCAATTGAGCCACCCAGGCACCCCTAAGATTCCTTTCAAAGACTGGATTATACACATACTGTGAAAAGCACTGTATCTTTCAGTGGATATTACTATAGTGAAAATGAGAGGCAGAGGTCACAGAGCTCTAAAGAGCAGGCTTTGGAATGAGACTACTTTGGTTTCAATTCCCAATTCCAACATGTTCTAGCTGTGTGATTCTGGGCAAGTTACTTTCTCGGCTTCCTTGTCTAGATGATGCCCACACCTACCTCATAAGGTGCTCAGAGGAGCTGGTGAACATAAAGCATACAGCACAGGCCTGGCACAAAGCAAGTGCATAGTAAGTGTTGGCTATCATGGCTATTATCATATTTATTATTATTCATCTATTACTTAAGTAAAACGCCAAAATAAACTTACTTATTTAAAAATAAAATCGTGCTCGGCCTTGGGAATGTGCGACATGATTTATGCCCTTAAACACTCCCTAGCCTAGTCGGGCAGACTGAGAAAAAAAAAAAAAAGAGAGAGAGACAGAGACCAAAAGAAGGCAGCGTCTCACTCAGAAGCACATGTATCCATGTGCCATGGAAACCTGCCATGGAGCGTCAGGAAAGGTTCACAACAGGGGGTGATACTTAAGTAAGAAAGATGATCTGAACGAGCTTGAAGAAGGAGTGCATTCCTCTGTTGACATGGCCTGATCACTCTGACCATGCACAGTTCTTAGGGTCTTTCTGGTAGTTACTGGTAACTGCCAAAGAAGTCTGAGATGGGCCAAGACTGGCCACTTCATAACCTTTGTGTTAAGCTGTAACGAAAGCAGGTTCCAGTCCAAATAATTCTACCACACATATAGGCGTTTCTTCAAATACCAAAACCAAAACCTTCCATCCGTTGGCAGGCACAGTTCGAACAGTCTGTCCTATAAGCTCAGTGAAGTCCTAATTATTGTTTTAGGTGCTCTGTCTGATCGTACCGCGGGAGGTTCAGAGTCAAAATTCTGGTACCCTTATAGTCTACATTAAGTAATAGGAAATACTCCTAAACCAATGGCTGCAAAAGCCTTGGGCCTTATCCTTAATGCTGGATCTTTAGGCTTGGCTTTCATCTTTCTTTTTTAAAGTAAGGTTTACTGAGAAATAATGTATCAACAGTAAAAAATCACCCTTTTTAGTGTATAGCTCTATCAGTTTTGACAAATCTACACAGTTGTACAATCGCCACTATGATCAAGTTATAGAACAACAGCATCACTCCTAGAATTCCCATGAGCCCCTCTGCAGTCAACCCCTACCCATAGCCAAGGCTCTGGCAACCACTGACCTATCTATGCTTCCTTCCTATAGTTCTGTCTTGTCCAGAGTGCCATATAAATGGAATCATACAGTATGTAGCTTTCGGAGTTTGGCTTCTTGTGGTCAGCCTGAGGCATCTGTGATTTATCCACTTTATTGTTCATTCCTTGTTACTGCTGAGCACATCTCCACCGTATGGAGGTACCACAATTTAACCATTCGCCCGTTGACATCTGGACTGTTTCTACTCTGGGGTGATACCACAGAAAGCTGCTTCAGGTACGGGATTTTGGGTAAATACAAATTTTCATTTCCAATGGGTAAGTACTAGGAGTGGAATCGCTGGGTCATGTAGATAAGTATATTTTAATTTTATAAGAAACTGCCAAACTGGGGCGCCTGGGTGGCTCGGTCGGTTAAGCGTCCGACTTCGGCTCAGGTCATGATCTCGCGGTCCGTGGGTTCGAGCCCCGCGTCGGGCTCTGTGCTGACAGCTCAGAGCCTGGAGCCTGTTTCACATCCTGTGTCTCCCTCTCTCTCTGCCCCTCCCCTGTTCATGCTCTGTCTCTCTCTGTCTCAAAAATAAATAAATGTTAAAAAAAAAATTAAAAAAAAAAAAAGAAACTGCCAAACTATTTTCCAAAGGTGCTATGCCATTTCGCTTTCCTACCAGCAGCGTATGAGAGTTCCAGATGCTGAGCATCCACACCAGCACCTACTGTCACCAGTTTTTAAAAAGATTTTAGCTTTACTGAGGTATAACTGATCTATAATACTGTGAGATGTTGTAAGTACACATCACGATTTGATATACACATTCCTTGTGGAAGGCTTTCCCCAGTCTGGTTAATGAACATGTCCATCACATATTTATTCTTTTTTTTTTTTTTTAACAATGAGAACATTTAAGTTCTACTTTTAGCATCTTAACAAATTTCAATTATACAATACAGTGTCATCAACCATAGTCACCATGTTTTAAATTAGATTCTCGGGCCTTATTCAAACCTTATAGCTAAAAGTCTGTACCTTTACCAACCTCTATTTCCCCCAATCCCAGCCACAACTTTCCTATTCTGTTTCTATGACTTTGACTTTTTTTTCCAATTCTGCATATAAGTGCCACCATGCAGTATTTGCCTTTCTTCTTTGTCACACTTAGTTCACTTTGCATAAAGCCTTCAGTGTTTGTTAGTTTTAAAAAAAATTAATAAAACACATTCTAATAGATGTGTACAGTGATATCTCATTGTGATTTTAAATTTTCAGTTTCCTAATGACTAATGATGTTGGGCATATTTTCATGTGCTTGTCTGCCATCCATCTGCCACTTTGTGCTCATAATTCTTGCCCAACTTTTTTAATGGTTGTTTTGGGTGTTCTTTATATGTTCTGGATACAACTCCTTTATTAGATATGCATTTTACAAATATTTTATCTCACTCTTTGTCTTGTCTTTTCATTTTTTTTTTAAATTTTTTTTTTAATGTTTATTTATTTTTGAGACAGAGAGAGACAGAGCATGAACAGGTGAGGAGCAGAGAGAGAGGGAGACACAGAATCTGAAACAGGCTCCAGGCTCTGAGCTGTCAGCACAGAGCCCAACACGGGGCTCGAACTCACGGACCGTGAGATCATGACCCGAGCCGAAGTCGGCCGCTTAACCCACCGAGCCACCCAGGCGCCCCTGGCTTGTCTTTTCATTTTAGTGATGTCTTTTAAGAATGGTTTTTGGGGCGCCTGGGTGGCTCAGTCGGTTAAGCGGCTGACTTCCACTCAGGTCATGATCTCGCTGTCCGTGAGTTCGAGCCCCGTGTCGGGCTCTGTGCTGACAGCTCAGAGCCTGGAGCCTGTTTCAGATTCTGTGTCTCCCTCTCTCTCTGCTCCTCACCTGTTCATGCTCTGTCTTTCTCTGTCTCAAAAATAAACGTTAAAAAAAAAATTAAAAAAAAAAAAAAAGAACGGTTTTCAATTTTGATGGACTTCAATTTATCATTTTTTTTCTTTTTGGATGGTGTTTCTCGGGTCCTATGTAATAAATCTTGGCCTAAACAAAGTCACAGAATTTCTTTCCCTATGTTTTCTTCTAGAAGGTTTGTAGTTTTACGTTTTATAATTTTGTATAGGATGTGATGTATTCTTATAACCTGCTCATGCAGGGGAATCTAAGTATCTTGACTATCAGTTCATTTTCATTATCAGTGGTGATCTAATAGCTGCATCAACTAATGACTAATTTCACCAACAAAAATTTATGGCATTCATCTGCTCATTGGCAGGGTGTATAGTGTTAATCAAGATGCCAGTAACTGCACTGGTTGCAGTGCCCTCCGGAAGGTGACCTTTCTGATAGAATGAAAGTTGACCAATCTGGGGTGGGATTCATGACTAGGGAAATTGATGGCTACTGTGGTTGACATTTAAACCGAGCAGATCTTAGCTGAAAATAAGATCAAGCCATCAGTGCTAAGGTATTTTTACAGTAAATTACAGATGACATAACCCTAGCAATGGAAGACTCTGGACAAAGGCATGAGGGTGTGAATGAAGGTTGGTTTTGAGGAAGGACAAGTGGTTCCTTTTGGTATGCAGAGATCACATATGAAGACAGGGGCATGAGGTGAGCCTGGGGACATGGGTAGGTCATTCAGCTTTGGAGGCCATCTAAGGATTCTGGGTTTCATCTGAGAATGGCTTCTAGGGAGCCTTAGGAGGTGGGAGCCTTAGGATTTCAAGAGGTGGAATGATGTAATCAGATACAAGCTTTGGCAAGATCACTCTAGCACAGTATAACGGGTGGGCTGATGGTGAAGGATGAGAGCAACTGAAAGGAGAGAGACTGCTTGGGACATTCTCCTGAATTGGCGGTGAGTGCTTCTAAGATCCTGAAGTGAGTGGCAGAAGAGAGAAGTAAGACGGCTTTAAGGTACGATCTTCCTCCCCCCCCAGTGATTAGAGGTGAAAAAGAAAACAGTTGCTGGCCAATGTCAAATTCACAAAGTGTTTTCTTTGGATTCTGGCATGTTGTTGCTGACCTTAACACGACCTTGGCATTAAGGTTTTCTGCAAATATTGCTGATTACACAGCAGGGTGGTTGATTTTCAGAAAGTGCACACTCAGGATCCCAACAGTGACAGGCGGTTGCTGTTGAACCCACTTAGAGCCCTCCTGATGGTGAGAGAAATCAGCCGATAAAGGTGACATTCTTGGCATCTTGGACTCAAATGGCAACTTAATTTTCTTCTTCTGAAGTTCAAATAGGAAAAAAAAAAAAAAAAAACACCACCTCAACAATTTTAAATGGTCTCACCATGTCTTTCACTTCTTGGGGGTGTCATTTGCCTTGGGCTTCAAACTGTGGAAAGGGGCTGATTATTGGTTAAATGTGACCGAAAGTGACGCAGGTAAAATGTCAAATGCTCTTTGGATGGGTCCTTAAATGCAGAACCTACTGGATTTGAGAACACTTTCTGGCTTGAACTTTAACATGTTACAGAAAAATACGGGCTATGGATATAAAAAAAATTTGGTGAAAAAGACACATTTGGGCGTTTGAAATTGTTCTGGACTTCTTGCTAGCATTTTCCATACTTTTTTTTCCCTGTTAATTTCTGTGGTGCTATCTTATTTCAGTGGCTTCTGGGGGAAAAGTACCAGAGACAGTACCTAACCAGGCACTTCTTCATTGCCCCAGCTCCTGAGTGACAGGGCCTGCGTTCTAATTCTCTTGTATGGCAGGATGGGAGCAAAACAAACACTAGCAGATTCTGGTGACAAGGGTGATGCTGGCCATGCATCTCTGTACTTCTTAGACAGCATATAGTGAAAACGGAGTCTCCAAACCAATTCATTTTCTTGAAAGGGCAACAGGTTTTGGTTGGAGAAATAGCACGTGTTTTATCGAGGCTTGATTTCAAACCAGCTAATTCGCAAGAAGCATTCAGGTTTTTATTGAGCACCTATTATGTAGCAGGACTGTTCCAGGTTCTGGGGCCACAGGAATGAACAAGGCACACCTGATTCCTGCCTTCTGGGAGCCGAGAGTCTCTTCCACGGTCACGCGCTGTGGATATCCAGAGCGCTCAGCAGTCTCCTTATTTCAGCATTATTATAGGACCGTGTACGGATATGCTAGAGATGTGGCCTATTCGTATAGTGCCATCAACCGTATAAACAGATGCACACAAAAATGCACGTTCCTGTGACAAGGAATGAATGAAGTGTGTCCACATTCATTATCTGAGCCATCCATGGAGCTTTCTGCCTAGTGTCGTCTACCATACTTTGAAAGGGACAAAGACAATATGGAGCACATTCATAAGAAAGCAACCTGAATGCTGAAACCATGTTATAAGATGAAGGAGTTTAACTTTGAGAAAATAAACATGTTTAGTGCTCTGAGTGAAAGTCAAGGAAAGAGAATTCTGCATCCAGGACTCTAAAACTCGGTCCTTTTTGTTCTTCGTGCTTACAATGACCTTTTTCTGTTTTTAAATGAATGTTAAAGGAGATATAGCAATGGGTAGTTTTCTTGTAGAGTTAACAAATAATGACTAAAATGTGTTCAGCATTAAGAACAGTACTGTCATGATGTACCAAAATAAAAAGGACAGACTAGAGGTTGAGGATTTAAAAGACTTCCTCAAATGTGTTGAAAATCTCCCACTTGGAATTAACTATAGGACAAGCAGGTAATTCTGAATGTGGAAGACGCTGTGCTCCCAACACAATCACTAGCATAAATTCCAGGAGCTGTGATAGTAATTAATTTGATGTTCCCTTGCTTTTCTGTGCAACCCGGGTAACAGAGGCATAAGAATGTTACTGTTTTTTGTTTTGGTTTTTGTTTTGTCTATTGCATTTATCTATTCTTAGAAACCACCCGATTTATTTCACTGTCAGCCTGTAAATAAATAGAAAACAAATCTACAAACTATCGTAAAACAAGTCAGAAAACACAGAGCAAGAGCCTTTCTTTCTGGACAGCTGCATGTGAGAAACAAAATCGGAAATAATGTTGGGTAAAACATTTCAAATCTGCAATGCTTCTTCTCTTACTCCACTCACAAGGTGCTCATAAGCAATTAAGAAGTAACTCACTGGACAAGATAATGAAGAATGAAAAAAGCACGAGGCATACAAAAGAAATGACATCCACAATACATTATCAATTTGGCTTTGCCTGAGCACACCTGAAGATATCCAAGTTCTTCTTTTTTTTTACTGTTTATTTATTTTTGCGAGAGAGAGAGACAGAGCGTGAGTGGAGGAGGAGCAGAGAAAGAGGGAGATGTGGGGGAAAAGCAGAGAGAGAGGGAGACACAGAATCCGAAGCAGGCTCCAGGCTCCGAGCTGTCAGCACAGAGCCTGATGCAGGGCTCGAACCCACGAACCGTGAGATCGTGACCTGAGTCGAAGTTGGACGCTTAACCAACTGAGCCACCCAGCACCCTAAAGGTATCCAAGTTCTAACTGGACTCCAAACATGTGAACCAAAATCCTATTTACATTTTTTTTTTAACATTTATTCATATTTGAGAGTGAGAGAGACAGAGCATGAGCGAGGGAGGGACAGAGAGAGGGAGTCACAGAATCTGAAGCAGGCTCCAGGCTGCGAGCTGTCAGCACAGGGCCTGATGCAGGGCTCGAACTCATGGACTGCGAGATCATGACCTGAGCTGAAGTCGGACGCCCAACCGACTGAGCCACCCAGGCGCCCCCCTCTTTTTTTTAAAAAAACATTTATTCATTTTTGAGAGTGAGAGAGACAGAGCATGAGCGAGGGAGGGACAGAGAGAGGGAGTCTATTTACATTTTTAAAAACTTAATCTAGTAAAGACTCCAAACGAGAAAGCAAAATACTCCATAAACTTTAATAATGTCTCATGGTAATATAGAAGAAAATGTATTACCCTTTCTGATGTAATGTATATAGTTTCCGATCTTGAGTTTTCTGATCCTGAAGTCCCAAAAGTCTCTATCCAACTATCTGACATTGCTACCTAGAGGTCTAGGAAGCATCTCAAACTGAACGTTTCCCAGACGGAAGTCTTGGCTTCCACCCCTCTCTCAACCTTTCTCCTCCCTTCAGACTTTCTCACCTCAGTTAGTTAATGGCCCTGGCATCAACATAATTGCTCTCACCCCAAAGCTGGTGGTTTTCCTTGAGTCCCCTCTTTCACTGCCCCCAGCCCCTGCGCCCGATCCAGTTGATCAACACACTTCATCGGCTCTACCTTTGGGATATATCTCAAACCAACCCTTGGCACACCTCCACCTGTTACTCTGGTGCTCGTAACTGCTCTCAATGGTCGCTATGCTTCCATTCATATTTCTTCCTATCATCCCTTTTCCAAACAACAGTTAAGGTGCTCTTTTAAAAACGTAAATGCGGGGGGAGGGCGCCTTGGTGGCTCAGTCGGTTAAGAGTCTGATTCTCGGTTTTGGCTCAGGCCATGATCTCATGGTTTGTGAGTTCGAGTCCCACGTTGGGCTCCACAGCTGGCAGCCCAGAGCCTGCTTGGGATTCTCTCTCTGCCTCTCTCTCTGCCTCTTTCCTGCTCATACTGTTGCTGTCTCTCTCAAAATAAATAAATAAAAACTTTAAAAAAGGTAAATGGATGAAAGAGTGAATGAATGAATGAAGTTCTGTCCCTTGTCTAAAACCCTTCTATGACTTCTTAATGCACTTAAAATAAAATCTGAATGATTCACTTGGTCTGAGGGTCGCTATAATGTGCCAGGCTTGGTGACTACACATGGTCAGGCTCCAGCCCGCCTCTTTATGTATCCCTTCCACTCCTCCCACCTCCTTGGTCATAGGGCTATGGTTATACTGGACCCCTCTCCATTCCTCAGTACTGCCAAGCTCGATTTTCTCAGGACCTTGGAGTGTTGCCCTCTCTGTCTGAAATTCTTTTCTCCTGGGGCTTTGTACAGATGGCTCCTTCTTGTTATCCTGTCAATTTTCTCTGACCACACTATTAAAAAACAAAAAACCAAAAAAGCCAATCCCCCTTTGTAGTCAAACCCAGCTACTCTCTGCACTGTCCAGTATGACAGCACTAGCCACGTGTGGCTATCAAGCACTTGAAATGTGACCAGTCTCAATGTCAAGGTGCTGTAAGTGTAAAATATGCAAATTTAAAAGGCTTAGTACACAAAAAGGCAAAATAGCTCATCAATAATTTTCAGGTTAGTTACATGCTGAAATGATAATATTTGTGATACACTGGTTTAGATAAAATAGATTATAATTTATGTCTCTCTCTACTATTTCAAATGTGACTATTAGAAAAGTTTAATTATCTATGTGGTTTGAACATATAGCTCCCTTTACATTTTTGTTGGCTAGCATTGCTTGATTCCATTATGCTATTTTATTTTGTTTGTTGCACTTTTTGGAAATTATCTTTTTTGTTCACTCATTGGCCATATTCCCCCATTATAATGTAGCTCCATGAGAGCAGGAACCTTGAGTGTTTTTTTCATTGCCGTATCCCAATTTCTAGAACACTGCCCGGCACAAAGAGGGCACTTGGTAAATGTTTACCGAATGAGCAAACGATTGAAAACTTCCCAGTCTTTTCTTTCTACCATTTCCATAGTTGTGATAAGAGAGGCCAGCAAACCTAAGAATGTTCTACACTGCAGGGGAAGGAAAGAGTCCAAGAATATGGGGTGCCATATTCAAAGATGTTTGAAACTTTTCTCCTCAGTTATTATCTAACATAATCTCCTCCTGGGCTTTAAGTTCTTGTAGGAAGGGCCCATGGTTCTTGCATCCATATACTTCCTTACTGATTAGCAGAGTATGTCAGTAAAAATATCAGTGACAATAAAGTTACCATAATCGCAGAGTTACCACACTTGAGCCCTTATTTTGTGGCCGGCATTGTACTTATTATTTATTATTTCATTTATAAAGTCTCTAAGTGAGGAATTATTGTTGTATTTTTAAGATGAGAAAACAGGACCAGTAAAGGTCATTAACTGACTTAAGATGGACCAGTTAGCTGGTAGGGACATTCAAATCCACATCATGCTGATGTCACAAGCCATGCAAACACTGAATCACGACGCTGACGATACAGCACATGCTGAAAAAGTTTTACCGTGACTGATTAACACTAAAAATCACGTTCAGTGTAAAAAAAAAAAAAAAAAGTCAGCATCAAAACTCAGAATCAAAAGTTGTGGTGACACTCCCCAGAAAGCAGCAAGCGATTTATGACCCACTGTGCATTCAAAGAGCAAAGCCCCGGGCTTGGCTGTGTCGTACCTGACTTCCAGGTGTAGGACCAGCAAGCAGCGGTCAGCCATATCCTGGAAAGATTTGGCAAGTTCGCTCAGAGTCTGCATGATCTGCTCTGACACTGGGGGAAGATCCATGTTCACGTGGCTCTCTTGAGCAGGAGACAGCACTGAAAGAAGTGGGGAGAAAACACCAGTCACTGCACGAGGTGCCCACAGATTTGTTTGAAGCGACGTACTATTTTGTTGTTCATCGTGTTTTGACCAATTTGGCTAACGTTGGTGTTGGCAGCATGAGACGTCCAAGACATGACAGCCTACCTTTGTACTCGATTCAACACCGATTGTCTGCAATCAACTCACAGATTTATAGAACAGAAACTCAGAGCTGGAAGTGACCTTAATCATCATCTGGCCCAACCATGTGGTCTCTGCTTGTGTCCCTTGTACATCTTCAAGTGGCTGTTGCGCTTCTGGTTGTATTACTCACACAAATGTTTACGAAAGAATATTCGATACCTTTTAAGGCAGCCTACTTCATCTCTGAAGGATTTGACCATCGATATCTAGCCGTTATCTGTTGCCGTCAATTTCTTTTTTTTTAGGTTTGTTTATTTTGAGAGAGAGAGAGAGCACGCACATGCACACATGTGTACACAAGCGAGTGAAAGAGAGAGTGGGAGAGACAGAGAATCCCAAGCAGGCTCTGTGCTGTCAGCCGTCAGTGCAGAGCTTGACGTGGGGCTTGAAGTCACGATGCTGAGATCATGACGTGAGCTGAAACCAAGAGTCGGATGCTTAACCAGCTGAGCCACCCAGGCGCCCCTGTTGCCATTCAATTCTAATCACTGGCTCTGATCCTACCAACTTTGCAATCATTGCCCTATATGTTGGTACTTCAAGTATTGAAGATATCCCCTCTTTTGGCTTCCCTGAAGTCTTCCCCTTCCCAGGCTAACTGTCCCCAGTTTTTCAGGTATTCCTCAAATAACCAGATTGAATTATTTTATAATTCTCATAATTTGCTAACAAACACATTCCGTCCCTTGAAATGTGTAGTAAATACTACAGTAGGTCTGACCTTTCTAGAGAGAATGATCAGCCCCCCTGTTCTGGATGCTATGCTGCTTGCATGTAAGCCCGAAATCTTGGGGGGGTGGTTAGGCAGAGTACACTGTATTCTACTTAAACTTGTACAGAGCTTATAATCAGTTAAAAGCCCCAAAAGGTCTTTGTGGAAAATTTGAGAAAGCTACCTTCTGTTTCCCTATCAAGTAATTGACAAAATTTAACAGCAAAAGTGCAAACCACATTTGTGTCTAGACTTCTGCTGCATATCCCGTTACCCACAGTTTCTCAAAGACCACCAGCAATTAACTTGGCAATTTCACTGAGGAGTTCTTAGTTCTCTAGAGTTTCCAAGACTGGCTTTGAATCCTGTCTCCACCACTTACTTACTATGTGACTGAGAGCTAAATTCTTAAATTATGTCTGCCTCAGTTTCTCGCTGTCACATGGAGAGAATAGTACTTGTGACATGGGGTTTTGGGGAGGCGTTAAATGGGCCATTGTAGGTAAGACACATAGAAGAACAGCATGTCAATCTCCCTTAAAATTATACAAATAATAAGCAATTATCATTATTCATTGGCATGTGACTTGTCCAGGTTAAGAGTCTTAAGCTTAATTATAGCAACAAGGTACTTAAAAGGTAATCCCATCTTGAAATTCCGTTACCGGTATTTTTTGCTTTTCCATCTCAAAATTCTTCTCTCTGTCAGAGGACGCAGTATCTTTTGGAAGAAAGGCTCCTGGGATCTAGGGCACGTAAGATTTGGCAAAGCATCACTGACTAACTCAGGAGGGGTTTGCCTCACAGGGTAGAGAGTCACATCTGACTACAGCGGTGTCTGCAGTCACAGCCTTTCACAGCTGCATCTGTTTCTGGACTTTGCTAAGCCCAGAGAAGGACCCAGAGAGACAGTCCAGCTTCATAAGGCCAAGATCTCCTCTGGAGAACCAGACTTTAATAAATTATCATGGCAAAGATTAAACAAAAAAACAAACAAACAAATTCAGGCAAAGGGATCTGATCTGTAAGGAAGAAGGAAATGCAGTGAAATAGTCTTCACATTACTGCCAGCCTTGGCATCGTTCAAGATGCTCACCACCTCGATCTGTAGGAATGGACACATGGCATGGTGCCGCCTCTCTCAGGTTAACACTGCTCATGCTGTACGATTGCCAGGTGAGATCACTGCCTTCATAATGTTTTCATTTGGCAGGCTGGATGAAAGTGACTATGAGTAACACTTTTCTAATACTTCAAAGCACGTTAGGGCTTTTGAGTCCCTGGACTCCACTGCCGAATGATGGTCAGTTACTGTGGTTTGAGAACTCTTTAAGTGCCAACGATAAGGTGCAGAAATCAGACCCCGAAGAAATCAGACGCCTGGCTTGAGGTCCAGAGTTATACCGATCTCCTAAACTCCATCAAAGGCATTCTAGACAAATTCCACCAAGGAAGTTAAATTAAAAAAAGAATCCAAGTAGAGTAAGTTAATGGAAAAGAAACAGTCCAGATAAAACTTGGAATGAGTGAGGTAAAAAGGAGTTTAAAAAAGCAGCGCATTGTACATTTCACTTGACTGTAATCTACAACAAAAACATAACATTTTAGTAAAGGAGAATGAAAAATCACAGCCCAGAGCTCTACTGAAAAGCTGGCCTCTGAATTCCTGAGGGCTCACTGAAATTTGCGAAGTTTTCTTAACAGGAAGGAATAGACTGAGCCCAAAACTGCTGAGCACGGCAAACAAATACAACACAAAATAAGGAACTCTCTCTTAAATGTCCAGTGGAAATCTACAAATAAGCAGTGCTGACGGAATTGGCTTGGGATACAGTCGAGATAGAAGGCTACTGGACACACACAAATGGACACATCCTTTTAGAGGCTATGTGGTTATAGATCTTGGGGATTGTTGTTCGTATCAGCAAAGCCCACATATACTAGACTTTAAAAATGTTAGTACTTGCTCATTTAATTAAAATATACACTTTGAGCTGTTTTGCTAATACTAGGGAGGGATCGCATCAGATCATTCATCATATTCCATTCCTCTTACAACCATTGTATAAAAGCAGGCATCTTTGAGACTCCTAGCTAACTAATTGTGGCAATGTAACCATGGCTTTCTGTACTCAACTGATTGGTCTATATGAGGATGCTGACACTTGCTCTCTAGGGCAGACACTGCTTGGTTAGGTGAACCGACACATATTTCCAATTCTCCCCTGCTCACTCTGCAAGAGACTCCAGAAACCTAAATGCTTGCATTCCGAGCCTTGCTTGTAGCCAGAGGAGGCCATGTGTCACCATTTGCCCAGCGACCTTCAAACAGATTCTTCAGTGGCAGCTTGATCTAATCCTGGACCAATTCTGCAACCCATCTTTTGATGGGGAAACAAAAGTACGGGTCGTTGCCACAAAAAAATTTCTGGATCTTCATCTCAAGAACACCTTCCATGCCCCTTGTCCTTCCTCTGCCAGTGCTTGGTTTGGCTCTTTCCTGTTCTCGGCAGCCTTCCCAAATTTGTGCTGCTGCTTTGTCCTTCCTATTCTCTCCTCACCCCTCTCTTAAGGACCTCAGATTCTCATTAAGACTTCAAAGGAATCGTCAACACGTGCTTTCTCTGTGGTCTTGCCCCTTCTATTAACTTTTCCATGTGTCATAATCCTTCTGCCTTCACCACATTATTACATCGTTATTCGGATGATATCCTAATTGCCAAATCCAATGGGTGCTTTTCCGTCCTAATTTCAGAAACGTTCTCTGCTACGTTCAATTTTTCTTAAATTTCTGTTCTCTTTTGGCTTAGATGGCACCCTACACCCCTGGATGTACTTTTACGTCTCTGACATTGTTTTCATTGTCTGCTTCCCTGGATCCTCTCCCTGTAGCCCACCCACGAGTGCTGGTGTTCCCAGGCCTTTTTTCTCTATTCATTTCCCTTACTTGTCATTCTGTATGTTCTCTCTGAGTGAGCTCATCCATTTTCATAGTTTTTGCTATTACCTAGGGACTGGTGACTCCTAAACTTCATGTGATCAAGTGTGTGCAGGCTAGCTTTACCTATGTACATCCCACAGGCATCTCAAACGCAATGTGTCCAAAACTAAGCTCATTATCTATCTTTGGCATCTACTCTTTACCCTGAATTCCCTTTCCATCGGGGGTGTGGCGATCTAGGAATCTCAGCTGCAAACCTGAGAGTGATTTTTGAGCCTCTCCTTTCCCTCACTCTCCTCGGCAAAGGCTAATTTCTGCAAATTCCATTTCCTGTCTCTTAACAGCTTAAAAAAATTTTTTTTTTAATGTTTATTTTCGAGAGACAGAGAGAGATAGAGCATGAGCAGGGGAGGGGCAGAGAGAGAGGGAGGGAGACACAGAATCCGAAGCAGGCTCCAGGCTCTGAGCTGTCAGCACAGACCCTGATGTGGGGCTCGAACTCATGAGCCATGAGATCGTGACCCGAGCCAAAGTTGGATGCTTAACTGACGGAGCCACCCAGGCAACCCTGTCTCTTAATATCTTTTATCTTTTCTGGATCTGCTGTGATTTTCTTGGTTGAGCCCTCACCTCTTCCATGAACTACCACAATAGTAGGCCTCATGCCTGGTCTCTACCTTAATTCAACCCTCCATATTTAGCTCGCTAAATATGAGTTAGAGAAGTAGAGTTATTTATCTAAAACACAAATTAGACTTTGTCACCTTCTTGTAAAAATAACATCAGTGTTTCCCATTGCTGATACGTTGAAGTCCAAGCTCCTTAAACAACCAGGCTTTCCATGGTTTTTGGTTTCTGTCCAACACTTTAGTTTTTCTCCATCTTTCACCATTTTCTCCTTCCTCGCCAATTTATCTCCCTTCCTTCCCATCCTGGCCCTTTAATCTGACATCTTTTGAAAGCAAGTTCCCAAAACATATCTCGCTGTTTTCAGGATTCTATACCTTCCATGGCTCTTAATCCCCTTTCTAAACTATTCATGCTTTCTGGCTCAGGAAGTGTTTCCTGACTCTCCAGGCAGGGTCACTGGCTCCTCTGGGGGTTTTCTTTCCACATAATTCTATTACAGTAGTTATCATATTCCACTGGCATTATCTGTTTATCAGTATGTCCCCCTAGCAGATCATTAACTCCTTCAGGGCAGAGATTATCTATATATCTATATCTATCTATATCTGCTGGAGGCATGGCAGGAGCTCAATCAATGCTTTTTTAATTAAACAGAACAAGTGATTTAATTGACCAACGTGACAGGACAAAGAATTCACATAATAACAGACTGATAAAAATCAGGAAAGAGAAGGCAGAGCTTGCCACTTACAATTGTAACTTCTTCCTTAGTTTCTTGAGTATATTTTGGGGGCTGAGTGGGGATATGGAAATAGCTCATCATAACTGGTGTCCTGGGCTATTCAGGCATCTTGCAGAAGCACAGGCTAAAGGCTTTCTGGTCAATTCCTACCGCCCAAGCACTCTCCTTATAAATTGTGTTGCCGTTAGAAGTCACTTTAATTTCCACCTTGTGGCAGCCAAGACTTGGGGGTCCTCTCTTTTTGACCGACTTAAAGTCCCCGGCATATCAAATAACCAGCATCTTTCAAGGAAAGCCAACATGCTGTCATGGAGGGGCAATCAGCCTAGGACATTAGGATGTCTCAAGTGGTTCCACATCCTAATATTAACCAGACTGAAATGTGTTTAAGTCTTAAAATTAGTCAAAATTGGACTCATTCAGACCCAGAAGAGCATCTGTTTTCAAGGATGCAGCTGCTCCACTTTCAATGGCAACTTACTGTGACTTCTTTAATCGATTCATGTGAGGATGTCCTTGTGCATCTGCAATATTATCTAAAATTGCCACAATATTAGCTTAGACCGGTATCAGCTGTCGCGAAAGTGATAAATTGAAAAGGGAAAGATGGTTATCATGGCAGGAAAAGAAAGGTTAACTCTGTGAATTCCAGCTTTTCAGAAGATGGTTAAAAGACAATGAAGAATGATCCCATGAGATCTAAGGGCTGGAAAACATTTTAGAAGATCAAATTTTGGTACAATCGTTATTTCTGACTCCCCTTGCTATTTGCATGGCAAAATGACAGACACCACAGAATGACGTCTGCTTGAACCCAGAATAAATTTACTTAATTTCTCATCTTCAGTTTCCCTGTTTAGAAAACTGTGGTAATAGCATCTTCCTCACTCCCAGAGCAATGGGTTATTAGGTTCTGTAAATAATTTTGAGATCCTTTGATGCTGTTACCTGGCTGACATTTTTAAAAAATAAAAAAATAGGACGGCTGATTAGGGCTGTGACATTAAGGACTGATGAGGCTCACGGAGTCAAAGGGGGCTGTGACAGGAGACCCTCCACCTAACTCTCCCCTCTCCTTAAATGCCTGAGGGATGTGCTACTGTGAGCCCGACCCTGGGGTAGGATTTAAAGGCATCAGACACTATGACGTTGTGGTTCCAAGCTGGACCGTCAATGACAATGGGAGCTAGCTCTGTCCTCAGTCTTCTCGATTTTTCTGTGCCACTATCCTTACTTTTTATTCATTCCCTTGAATTATTTGCAAGCCTATACAAGCTAACCGTCTCCCTACCCCCATGTTTTGTACACAGTAGCCACTTGATAAGTGTTTCTTAAGTACGTCACTTAGGTGTTTGTGAAACCTACTGGCTTCTGGAAGCATAGGTGATTTTCACGAACTGAAGGATCTACTGTCTCATTCGCACCTAATTTGAACCTTCTCAGGACAGCGATGTCCTTTCTTTATCTGCCAATTACTCCAAACTAACGTTTCATGGTGACTCTTTTTCATCATTCGTTCTTTTTCCTGAAACACATTTTTAACCCCTCGCTATTCTTTGCCAGTCCTGGCTTTTGCCACCGTGATCAAATAATTTATTTTGTCACTCCTTGCCACCCACTGAACAATCCAGAACCTAGTTTGAAGTTCTTTTGCTACATTTTTGTACAAGAACAGGCCTTATCCAAGAATCATGTTTGGTGGGTTCTCTTCATTTTGCTTCCTATTTCAAGAGCAATGGTTCTTTTTAAATAATAAGTAGTTCTTTTCGGTCTAGATTTCCCTAGAAGATTTGGGTGTGAACAAATAAAGTCAGTTGATTTTAAAAACCAAAATGTTGACTCGGATTGTTCCTTGGCCTATAGAATTCCAACGGCAAGGGATAGCGATGTATACGTTATTCAGATTAGACCATGTACATGCATCCATGTGTATAACCAACTCTGGAAACACAGCCTACTCTGTGAGACGTAATGAATTCTTTTACAGCTAATAGCTATGCGGCACGAATGCCAACCCTTTTCACCGCTGCTTCCAGAAGGAAGCTCTCTTTTGTCTACTCTTACAGGGGAAGAAGGACAAATGGAAGCAGTTTTTCCCCCCTCAAGTTGGGGTGGGAAAAAAATGGAAGGAATGCATTACCAGGAAGGGAAAAAAGATCAAGAATGGAGGAACTAGGGCACAAAGTGATTGTGTCCTATTTATATTTGCTTTTCTAGGGTCTAATCACCTAATTGAGAATGTTGACAGTTAAAAAAAAAAAATGTTTCAAGTGGGTACAGGAGGCGAAGACCTACTTTCCGTTCTGTGCTACTGTTATTTAAATGATGATGTGTTACACCTTTTCTCCTGTTAGTCATAGACTTATGGACAACATAACTTCATGTTCTTTGGAACATCCCTCTGTCACCCCTCTCTTTCCCCTCTGAAATGTCTTATATTACCCTAACTGGAGGCAGTAATGCTTTGGGGAAGAAAAGGCATGCTTGTCCTACTTATCACCCAGCCTAACGACACAGATGTTCAGTAACATTTATGTAAGAATGTGTTATTATAAGGCAAAAATAAAATAAAACAAAGCCCAAAGAGCAACCTTTCATAAAGAGCTCAGTTTTTTTTTTGCTTTCTTTTTTTTTTTTATTATATGAAATTTGTTGTCAAATTAGTTTCCATACAACACCCAGTGAAAAGCTCAGTTTTAAGGATGCTGCTTAAGAGTAATTTTCATCTCTATGAAACCATACTCTTTTGTCCTGCTTCCCAGAGGGACAGAATTTATCCTCTCACTTTTTATTACCCTTAGAACAACAGTTCTTAACCACTGTCAGCCTCACTTTCCTCATGTGTCTCCTCAGAGAGTTGTTGTGACGACCAAATGCAGAATGTGGCCCCTCGCACAGCACCTGCCACAAAGTTAGGGACCATGCTTTGAACTCCAGTAACACGATGCCTCCTCCTTCTTCTTCTGGCCTTCAGCACTGCTCACCTCATGCTGTATTTGCCTAGAGAGAGAGTCCCTGGTAGCTTGTGAGGTCTGTGAGAACAGAAGCAGTAACTTCCTTCTCCTGGCATCTCTCACAGACCATGGCTCTTCCTTAAACTGGGCAACAATGCCTGTTGAATGGAATCTTCACGTTAAGGACAAATCAAAGAATTTCATATCTTTTTCTTTTCACTGAATCTCCACAATGCCTTTCAACCTAACGTTAAAGCTTATTAGCTTGGAACATTATTCTGTTTCAGGGTAAGAAAGGCTAGGGGTGAAACTGAAGAATTATTCCAAATATTGACCTATGGAGGCAAAACAAGGGCGATTCATGTAGGGCTCATTGCAAAGGGCAAAACAAAAATGAGAACCAAGATAAAAAAAAGGACAGTTGTTCTCTTAGGCTACCACAGGATAAGAGGCCGATTCTGAGCCAACAGGTTTAAGCCACACACTGCAGTTCTGTAGAGGGAAGATCACATCTTCTGCTACTCACAAAACGGCGCTTGATGGTAACAGGCCTGAGCAAGCCCCAGGTCATCCAAGGCCGTTAGCTGGAGACTCCTCCTTCCATACAAGGCAAACCAGCACAGACACACTGGTTTTTACGCCTTGTGAGTGACAGTACAGACCTTAGTCCCCTTCGGTCCTGGGGGGGAAACATGAAGATTGATTTTTCCTTTATTCCAAATAATCCTCCCTGAGGCCTGGTAAAAACCTAATCATCGACTCAAAAGGCGTGTGGTGTGGCCAATTCAGCTCCTGCCGGATATGAAAGAGAAATGGAGGAAAAGCTAATGAACAGCTCCCGTCCTTGCTGCTGAAAGGCACTATTGTGGGACTCTATTAGATTTCCGTGGACTTTGTGAGCCTTTTGTATTTTGTAAAACCCTGCATCAAAAAGCATCTTGAGGTGTTAACAAATACTTAGGCAGATATTTTACGTGAATAAGCAACCCAGATGTAAGTTTCAAGAGAATTTCAGAGGCCAAAATATTATGTGGCAAAGAGATAACATTTAGTCATGTCTCAATGGGATCCTTCCGGCTTTAGCATTTGTAAATCTTCCAAAGAGCCTTTGGAGATGGCTTGTTCACAGCGTAAATCAGAAACATGAGGTCCATCTACAGATAGTGAAACCAAACCACACAGAAAGCAAGCACGCTGCCCGAGACGACACTGGTAAGCAGGGGCCACAGATGAAGACAGAGATGAAGGGGTTAAAGGGAACAAACATCCTGCACTGGCTCTCTCTTGCACTGGACTTCTCCCAGGGGCCTTTTCTTCAGGACTTTCCTATTCAGGCAGCTACATCATCCATACATTTGGACTGGAGTTGAAAAGTAATCATTATCTTCTTGACCTACACCAGATACAACTTCGCTTTTATCTCTGTATCCCGGTAAAAGGAGGGTCAGATACTCACCTCACAGGAGTCTGATGATTAGATGAGAAAATATAGGGGCGCCTGGGTGGCTCAGTTGGTTAAGCATCTGACTTCGGCTCAGGTCATGATCTCACGGCTTGTGAGTTCGAGCCCCGCATCGGACTCTGTGCTGACAGCTCAGAGCCTGGAGCCTGCTTTGGATTCTGTGTCTCCCTCTCTCTCCGCCCCTCCCCTGCTCATGCTCTCTCTCTCTCTCTCTCAAAAATAAAATAAGCATTAACAAAATTTTTTTAAATGAGAAAATCTGCAAAGGCTTAGAATAGTATTTGACACACAAGCGCTTAATATATGGCAATTGCTTTTACCATCACAATGACTACTGTTACTTATTCAAACAATGATGTACTGACTGAATAAATGACAACAACCCAGGTTCCTTCTCCTTCGTCCGTCGCTTTCGGTCAGCTTTGGAACAATCAGAGCAGCTTTACACAGCGAACGGCAAAGCCCTCACGAACTACTGTTAGTGTAGACCAGAGCAGGTAGAATCGTAGATGCGCTGGTCACTCTGATCCTGTTGCTGTGAGGACAACACACAGGCAACTGACATATCCGGAAGACAGAGTTGTCCCTGCCACCGAGCACACAGACAGTCACGGAGACCAGCTGTGGAGTTGGTGACGGCTCCCTCTGAGGCTGCAAGTAACAAATACAGGGAGGACGCACTGGCTAACACATGGTGCTGGATCTGCCGGTGTGAATCCTGCTGAGAGAATTTCTCCTCAGTGAGGACAAGTGTGGCCACTTCTCCAGTCCGCAGTCAAGATGACAGTTAACCAAGTCCCCCCCTTGTGCTCTCTCTTGTGTCAGACGTTCCCTCTGCGGGCTAAAGGGATGAGCTGGTGCCACACACCTACTGACGAATGCCTTGTGAAGGTTAATAATATGCAGCCCTATTTCTGTCTTTCTACATTAGTAACACATGAATACTGTTCTCACATGCATTCTGGCCTTGCCATATAATCCCTAGGATAATTAACAGTTCATATAGATGCTTCCAGAATCAGCTTTCCTAAATATCAAAAGGTTCATAATCTGTTTTTTTCATGTATTTTTTATTTATTCTTGAGAGAGAGAGAGAGAGAGAGAGAGAGAGAGTAGGGAAGGGACAGAGAGAGAATCCCCAGCAGGCTCAGTGCTGACAGCAGAGAGCCCAATGTGGGGCTCGAACTCACGAAGCATGACGTCATCACCGGAACCGAAGTCAGACGTGTGACTGACTTCCGGGTCAGTCCCGGGGTTCCGGGAACCCCTATACTCTGTTTTATGGCCAGTTAAGGGTAAGCTACATAGAGCAGCAATCATTTACCTATCTGGCAACTATGTAATCTGGGGAAATGTATTACCTCACTCCAAATCAAAGTAACTTTCTTTCTCTAAGTAAAAGGACCTGAGTGTTCTCATATTAACTACGAACCCCATTTTTCTACCTATGACATTTCTCTTGCAATGAACAAGTTTACGCTCAGCAAGTAGTGGCTAAATTCTGACTCAACCACTTACTAAGTGAATAACCTTGGGCAAAATCGTGAAGACCTTGAACTGGAGCGGTGACAGTTTCCGCCTCTGGGCGTCATCATAAGGACTCGGCGTATGTAACGCACGTAGAGCATTTAGGACAATGCAGGGCACACAGTAAGTGCTTACTAAATCTCAGTTATTGTTGTCGGACCTCTTGGTGGGAACCCTGGAGACTGAAACCCCGAGACTCATTTCCTTCCTCATCCAAACACCTTGCAAGACACCGGAGAGCTGTGGGCTTAGTCGTTCACGCAGCTAATGGACAGAAAGAAAACGCTGTAGTAAGACATTTACAGGTGTAAACTCATGACATTCTGACCTTAAAATGAGGAATGACAAAAGTAAGAGAACACTACAGAATTCTGGCAATGTTCAAAGCAGCGGAGGCAAACAGCAGAAAGAGGGACTAAAAGTGGCAGGTTTAAATTTTACCTTTTAATCTACTAAGTGAGGAGACTGACTTTCTCCAGAGTTGTCAATTCAATAAAAGAGGCAGCATTTCAGGCAGACATGAGGAAGTGGAGCTTGGCGGGAAAGCAAGGAATGAGACTCAGAAGCAGCTTGGGAGGAGATGAGGAGATACAGTCGTGTTTCTCACATTCCTTTGAGGGAGGAATGATGGGGATCTTTCTTTTCAAGGAAAGGATGTCTGTAGCGCTTGGTTCTTTAGCAAAGCGAACTTAGGTGTTATCTTAGGAATTCAAAAGGGTATTCAACAAAGCCTGGAAATTGTGTTTTTGGGAGGGCAGGTCTGCCTTACTCAAACAGGGCTTTGTAAGGTCAAATTTGTATTCTGAATCAGCGTTTACTTCACGGTCACAGATGGTTTTCACCCGGCCAAAGGTGCTATGAGGAGAGACAGGAGAAAAGACGCACCCGGGTGTGTGTGCATGGGACACGGCGATGGGAGGAGTGATCATGAATCTATATATAGCCATAACATTTGGGTCTGAAATGATCAAAATTGTTATTTTCACAATAAGAGTATTATAAATTATTTCAATATGTACGTAAAGACACTGACAAGTCAGGTCTTCTATGAAAGCTTCAAACAGCTGAACTGGGCTTATTTTGAAAAGATGTGTGTGTTTTTAAAGGTTTATTTATTTTCGAGAGAGACAGAGAGGGAGCAGGGGAGGGGCCGAGAGAGGAGACAGAATCCCAAGCAGGCTCTGCACTGTTAGCACAGAGGCTGACGTGGGGTTTGAACTCACAAACTGGGAGATCCTGACCTGAGCTGAAACCGAGTTGGAAGCTCAACCAACTGAGCCACCCAGATGCCCGTGTGTGTGTGTGTGTGTGTGTGTGTGTGTTTTAATTTACTACCATAGGAGACTTGCTACTTCGTTTTTTCTTGGGAATATGTTTGCCTTGATATTACCCTAGATTCCATCCATTGTAGAAAGTGAGAGGAGATAATACACCTGTGCCCTTGTCTGTTGTCAGCTTGGCATCATCCCCCACCCTTCCCTGGAAGCTCAGGAGCCGTGTTTTCCAACTCTGTGCCGGCAGGGTTTTGGGTTTAGATCCCACCAGCAAGAGGCACTCCCCGAAGCTGTGGAAGGCACAGAGAGAGGGAAGGCACGATCCTCCCCTTGCAGTGGAGGAAAGATGCCCAGGCAGATGGCGAATAAGAGGACTGCAGATGCTCCAGGAGAGCTCTGGTGACAGCTGCTTCCTCGCGGCAGTTGGTGACACCTCCTGGCACATCTCCTGTATTTCCTCATTTCCTGCAAGCCGGCAGCTATTTTCCTTGTCTTTGCTTCCTTCCCACTGTTTTCTAAGCTTTTTGAGCAATTTTAAAAACATCTCATTCCTTCTATTAAATTCCCTCTTGCTTGAAATACCTAAAGTGGCTTCTGTTGTCCTGGGTCTAGATGAATAAATCGAACCTTCTACTCCCGAGATCCTCCTGAGCTAGGGCACCTCAGATCTGAGCACATCTGGAGCAGTACAGAGTGGGATGAAGAGTCACTAGGAATCCCTGGGCTCCCCTTTCACGGACGCTTGTGACCTCTAAGGCGACGATGTCCTGAATGTGCTCAGCGGGGCTGCTGGCCTCCCGATCCCCATTTTCCCGGTTTTGTGTCCCGGCCACCTCAATCACAACAGCTGCACTTTTACTTGTTACCTTTAAGATCTGGCAGTAAAAATCTGCTAAGAGAGCCATTTGCAAACCACTGCCCTTGAAGAGGAGGATTTGGTCACGAGCAAACCACTTCCCACTACACTCCAGCCTTCAGATACCGGCCAAAGCGGGGATAAAAGTCAAACGTTTAAATTATGGAAAACTCCTAAACACTGAGAATGAATGGCACGAAAGTCTATATAAATACTGACTTGAAAACAAGTGACCAGCTTTCTCTTTCTTATCTTAGCTACATGAATTCTAGTGTCTTTAAAAAGAATGTGTTTACTGAGTACCGAACAGATTATGAATTGCTCTCGTCTTGAAGAGCACATGCCAAGACTCCCTTGCAAAGGAGACTCAACCTTTCCTTTGGAAAATGTTTCACGGAACCAATGACCAGTCTAATTTTTCAGAAAAGCGTACCGTGGGCTTCTCTATTATTTTCTAATGAAATCCCAGGTGAAAGATGGAGATCACCACAAAGCTGGCTTCTTAGGGAGGTTAGGAGCTAGCTTCGATTTGGAGCTGTTTATCAACAATTACATAAAAAGCTTTAGCTTAATACTGAATTTATCTTCCAAAACAACCCCATGTTTGTTAGAGCACACTAAGCGTGTGACAACTTCCACGCTCCACATTTTGGATCACTGGCCCTTCGACAGTCACGAAATTTAGAAGGAACCACGTATTGGTCGCTAAAAGCTTTTGATCTCTTTGTTCTTAGGCTCATCCATCAGAAAATTCATTTTTAAAGAGTAGGTACTCATCAATTTCTCTGCTGGACTACGTAGAATTTTATTTTCAGAGGAACAATAAAATGATATTGGTAAATCTTGATTTGAGACACAAGATCTAAACTGAAAATATATTCATATTCATTTGGAAATGAAATATCCACACTGGGATTATGGTAAAACTTGGTCTCTGCCTACTAATTTTACGGATATACGCATAGTGCGCCCGTTTCCTCCACTATACATCCTGTTCAGTCTCTTTCTGTGGCCCTTGGGCAGTGAGGACATTTTTTTTCTTCTCGTGAACCCACGGTGGCTCCTGTCTCTCCCCACATTTCTTTCTAGGTGCTACCAATCATGTTGGTTCTTGGGATTATGGCAAAACTTTAGTCTGCAGCTTCTAGAATTTCTTCAGATGTCACTGTTCTGAGAACAGGAATATCTGCTATAGTCCAGTGTTAAGTCGTCTTGTTACATGGTCTACATTTTCTTGCAAATTTCCTGAATAACCCAAGATAATCATTTGAATTGTACTTAAAAAAAGCCACAAGTCATCTGATGCTTTCCTCACACTTGTTTCTTACTATGACTCGTCTTCTATCTTTTCATTTGAAAACCAGTTCCCTTTTTAAACAAAAGAGAAGAAGTAGAGTGACTCTGCCTTCTTATTAACACTACCTTCACCACCTAAGCAATTCTGGACCCATCCATTTCCTGTTCTTTCTGTGCCTAAACACAGCTAAATTTTATTGTCTTCGGCATCTCTGATGACCATCCAGTGGTTCTGGGTATTGGCCACCCTGACAGTTTACCTAAGGCTTATATTTTCTGTGCTTACTATGTACTCATTCTTCTTTCATTCTTGTATCCTTCCATGTGGGCTCCTCAAAGAGCTCGATAGATGCTAGGCAGCAGTGTGGAGATTAAAAGTCTAGACTGGAAGCAAACTGGGTAAGTTCCAATTCTGGCTCCACCACTGACTGCTTAATAGCTCTGTGTCCTTGGGTAAGTTGTTTTACCTCTCTGTGCCTCAGTTTCCCAGGATGCAAAAATAGAGATAATCATGGTACTTACTTCATGGGAGTATTATGAGGATTAAATGAGAGAGAGAGAGAGAGAGAGAGAGAGAGAGAATGTGTGGCTGTTAAAAAATACACACTATCATAGAACAAGTATGATATTATTTCTTGCTGAAATTACTTAGCCTTCTATGGTGCAAATTTTATTTTGTATCATCTCCCACAAACATGAACTATATTCTCTTTCAGAGGTTCTAATCATGGAATCACAGCAATATTTTTCTAAATGTCTGAAAATTTAACTTTCTGAAAATGATACATCTAGCCATGCCTGGTGTTTACTTTGCTGTGTGAACTCCAATATGATACGGTAACATTCTCCAAAGACTAATACAACTTTCACTTTCCCACTGATTCCTCCTTTTGGTCAGAATTAAGCACAGAATATTGAGTCTCCACATTTTTTTCCTCTTGGGAAGAAAAATCATTGAAAAGACAATTCAAGAACTTCTCATCCTATTTTAGCTCAATTAGACTTCAGGAAACGACCTGAAACCTCTCATCACTGCTGCTACCATGTCAGTTTCATCGTCATAACAAGAAAGCACCATTCACAGCCTGTATTTCACTGAGTGGTCAGTAGCATACTTTCATAACAATATCAACTGCTTCTACAGAACTCACAATAAACACAGAGGAATGTCTACATAGCTTGAATTTCCTGTCGTGCTACAAATGGTCCATTTTATACTTGGCCATTATTTTAGGTGAAAGCATTGCATATACAACAAAGATGTTGATAAGTAACTGCAAAGTCAGTAGTAGAGTCAATTCTCAATGAAATCTGCACAGGATCCCATATTTTAATTTTATGTATTGCATCATCCTCTTTCTTCACGAAACCATTCATAAGAACTACCAATAGGTTGAGTTACTTCAGGGGCATTCAGATGCCTACTGCCCAGTGTGGGTATTACCTCTGAATCCTAGTTGGTTATTTATCTTGTAATTATATAGCATGTTTATAGTTCCATATGCTGACCCACAAACAGAATTCCAGTTTCACTCTATCTCCCAACACGGGACAAATACAGGGTACAAAGTCAATGACATTTGAATGAGTCCATTTTGCTACTTCTAGACTAATATCTAAAGTTAGATTTACGTATTAGAGATCAACTACCATGAATAGAAATGTCTCTATAATGAAAGAAATTTCTAGGAATCAGTCAGTTGAGTGTATATCCTAAGGAGAATTTTTTTTACGATAACGTTCTAGTTCAACGAATTCACTTGGATAGTTTATTTGCTTGTATTTATGTTTGAGCTGTACCACACGTCTGTGATGTGCAGGTACTGTTTCATTTAAATGAGTGTCACTTCAGCATATGGCTCTATTGGCAGAGCTAATTCCTTATCCCAGCACAGGGCCTGGCACAGTCACAGTCCACCAGTTGCATAGACGAGCAACCTGGAAAGGCCTTTGATGCCTGTATCCTGTCCTTCCGATGTTAAATTGGCAATGAATGTCTGCTGATCATTCTTCCTTAATAACTCTGAATCCATCCCCAATGCCTCCACCTTGGTGCAGTCTTCTGGCATTCATCACCCATGTTAACGTAGCAGGTTTCTAACTAATCTCTTCATCTCAAGAATCATTCCTCTCCAATCTATCCCCCTACATAGTCTTGCTGAAGGAATCCCTTCAAATCACCATTTGATCATGTTTCTCTTATGTCTAAAATCTTTCAACAGCTGGGCGTTACCTTTCAAATAACATCTCAACTGGTCCTTGCTCACATCTCCAGCTATTGCTTGCTGCTCCCCTACAGTGAACCTTACGTTCCAGCCCCACTGAACACATGAATGACCTTGAACTCACTCTATTTTCTTTCACTTCATAACCTTTTCTCCTTCCCTCCCCTTCCTCTTTTTGGTTTCTCCTCCATAAAATACCCTTCTATCCTGTCTTTGCCTGGTGAATTACTATTAACCCTTTAAGACCCAGATCAGCTGCCCCCTTCTCCAGAAAGCCTTCTCTGATACTTATATTCTCCTTTAAAAATATGCTTCCTTTATTCCCATTGCGTGTTGTGTTTACTCCATGGTTGCCCAATCACACTATGGTGTCATTACTTTCATTCCTATCTTTTCCATGACCTATAAATCCCCTGCAGGCAGAAGCTGGGTCTTATTTACTCATGTCCCTGAGGCCTAGCACATAGCGGGTACTGTGTTATTTGCGAAGCCAAGTTGATCCACAAATATTTACCGAATGAGTATCTTCTCTGACGGCCCCAAGAGATAGCACTTCACTCATCTAGTTTAATTTCTACTGGATAAATTCAATGGAACACATGATTTATGAATTCCTATCTGTGCCTATTACCACTATGGCTCTCCAGCTGATTGACCATGTGTCTTTTTGTCTCCTCAGTAGGAGATGCCTACTGGAGAAGAGGGGCGGAGACAGAACCAGCTGGCCAAGCTGAAGAATAAAACAGGACAGTCAGAGGACAAAGGCAAAAAGAGAGAGAAGCCAAATTGCTTTTTCTAGAGCCACTTTCAGCACTTGCTCATCCTCTGCTACTCAAAGAATCCATAACACAGAAAATTACCCCCAAATTCCCCTAATAATGCAGACTGTGGAAATCTTTATGCTAACCTGAGTTGCTTTACTTAAACACAAAGACGTGTAAATAATGCTCCTTCTGCACATCCTACCACAGTGAGCTTTCAAACATGCTTTGAAATGAATGAGGCAAGTCTGGTATTTCAAAGTTTGTTCAAGTGTCGTATCTGTTTTTATCAGATAAGGAAGCAACCTCAGTGATGAGGAAGAGGAGTAAAGGACTTTCTAATCCAGAAAATAGGAAGCATGCCCAAGAATTGCCAAAACAGATTTTTGGAGAGAAACAAATAAAGCACTTCACGTGAACAGCTGGTAAAAACTGTCACGTGAGAAAGTAGAAATCATCAATAGTACCAAGACTACAATGAGGGGTGCTGAAAGAATGTAAAGTGCAGAATGTAAGAAGGAAAAAGCTAGAGAAGCAGAGTAAAATTTCTTTTCAGTTTAATGAAGAGTAATGTGGCTCCCAGATCAAGGTCTCGGCTCTGTCACTGGCTCAGCCTAGTTCATACTTTCCACGCTCCAGTTTTTTTCCATCCGTAAAATGGGAATAAAGATGCTAGCTTTATTATTATTTATTCTATACACTATTTACTTATTTAGAGAAGTCTGGACCATGGCTGTGGGGATTAACCAAAGGGTGACTACAGTGTGAGTTACAGATGTATAGTGCTAGAGGGCTTCTGCTGGGGACTCAACAGGAAAGAGGAAGGGAAGTAAATAAAAAATGGATGGAGTAACTTCTTTGGTACCCCTGGACTGCTCGTTTCAGTGACGAGAGGAGGGATGCCCAACAAAGCTCAGAAAGGGATGTAAACTCATCTGAGACGAGCTGTGATAAGCAGGCCTGATTACCTCCTCCCATCAGCTCAGTAAACACCAATGATGAAGAGACTGCAGACTGCCACTGGTGATAAAGAGGCAGCTAAACACTCTATTAGTTTTTCATTTTGTGAATTAATGTCCTTCATGGTGTGTCTACACTAACCAGTAATGAATTGACTCCTTAGAACTGCCTGGGGTACTCCTCTCTGCCTCTGCAAGAAGGCATAAATTTCACATGGAAATCAGCACTTTTAAGGAGGCAGTAACTCCTTTTAAAAGAAGTTTCTTTTCAATTAGTTTTCACACACATCCTGCTTTAAGAAAATTCGCCTCTCCTTCCATACTTCCCTATAAAAATTAAAGAAAAAAGAGGCAAAACAGTCTCCCATAAGATTTGATAGATAGGTAGGTATATAGATAGATAGACCCGATTTATGTAAGAGGCCAGATATAAGCTGGGAATATTTAAGAAAATCAACAACTCTCAAACCTTGTTAGTCTTCTTTAACAATAAAGAGAAATCAGTCTCTTACTAGTCCAGTCTTGCACATTAAGCTTGGTGATTAGGTCCATTCACCAAGGCCCTCTGAACCTTATCTATCCCTGCAGAATTAGAAAGTCAGGCCTGGGCCTCTGACACACGTAATCATATTTCATTTCCTTGGGTTTAAAACTGCTATAGTTCGCGAAAGACTACGCAGTTAGGGCTGAGGTTCTCTTTCCAGCCTTTAACCAGCCTCTCTGTGAGTTCTTCAACCAGCAGACGTTTCTTTAAAAAGATGGGTCTGGGGAAGGCCCTTGGAACCTTCTGGTGGTGGTTGTGCACCCTGTGGTTGGCAATTTTGAACCAGTGAAGCATAGACTCATACAACAAAACTAAGTAAAAGCCTGAGAGAAAAATATAGCTGTTTCTTCTACTTAGCTGCCTTTCTTTTTTTTTTTTAATATGAAATTTATTGTCAAATTGGTTTCCATACAACACCCAGTGCTCATCCCAACAGGTGCCCTCCTCAATGCCCATCACCCACCCTCCCCTCCCTCCCACCCCCCATCAACCCTCAGTTTATTCTCAGGTTTTAAGAGTCTGTTATGGTTTGGCTTTCTTTTTTAACATAAAAAGTTTATGGGCACCTGGGTGGCTCAGTTGGTTAAGCATCCACCCTTGGTATTGGCTCAGGTCATGACCTCATGGTAGTAAGACAGAATCCCGCACTGGCCTCTAAGCTGACAGGGGTGGGCCTTCCTGAGATTCTCTCACCTCTCTCTCTGCCCCTCCCTCGGTCACATGTGCACTTGCATGTGTGCTCTCTCAAAATAAATAAACAAACATTAAAAAAATAATAAAAAGTTTGTATCAAGGAGATTGGTTACTTAACTGACTGAGCCATCCAGGCGCCCCTTAGGAGATTGGTTACTGACAAAGAACTACATGAGGAGCCAGAGGTCTGAGTTCCATGACTGGTTCTTCTGCTGATTATTTATTTATTTATTTATTTATTTTTAAATTTTTTTTAACGTGTATTTATTTTTGAGACAGAGAGAGACAGAGCATGAATGGGGGAGGGTCAGAGAGAGGGAGACACAGAATCCGAAACAGGCTCCAGGCTCTGAGCAGTCAGCACAGAGCCCGACGCGGGGCTCGAACTCCCAGACCGCGAGATCGTGACCTGAGCCGAAGTCGGACGCTTAACTGACTGAGCCACCCAGGCGCCCCTTTCTGCTCATTTTTTAAAGAGGACTTTGGATTTATTTTCTTCTCTAAGATTTATATACTGCCTGCTTTCCTAAGAATATGAAGTTCCTTCTCATATACTACCTCATATTAGCCTTGCAGATTTTAATTAAAAAGATATATTACATACATAATAAAAAACCTCCTAAAATATATATTGCTATTTCTTTCTCTTTTTTTTTTAAGTTTATTTATTTTGAGAGAGAGAGAGAGAGAGAGAGAGAGAGTGTGTGTGTGTGCATGCACAAGATGGGGAGGGGCAGAGAGAAAGGGAGAGAGAGAATTCCAAGCTGAGGTCAAGAGTCAGATGCTCAATGACCTGAACCACCCAGGTGCCCCTATATTGCTATTTCTAAACTAACATTCCCTCTCTCTCTCTTTTTTTATGTTTATTTTTGAGAGAGAGAGCACAAGTGGGGAGGGGTAGAGAGAGAGGGAGACACAGAATGTGAAGCAGGCTTCAGGCTCCGAGCTGTCAGCACAGAGCCCGATGTGGCACTCGAACCCATGAACCGTGAGATCATGACCTGAGCTGAAGTTGGATGCTTAACCGACTGAGCCACCCAGGCGCCCCTAAACTAACATTCTTAACATTCATCCCTTTAAGTTGACTACCCCTTTGTTTTCTCCATAATCTTCATATTTCCTAGATAACTGTGTTAAATACAAAACAGAAACCCCTGAACTGATTTGACCGTGTGTCTGTAATCATGTCCTATGTAGGTGATGCCCCACTAGGCTATAAGGCCTCAAACGACTGGACCTTGTATCTTCTGTTCACCACTGAATCGCCATGCCTAACTCAGTCCTGGGCACAGAGCGGGTTGAATGAGTGAAGTACCAGAATGAACGGACACATGACTTTTCTTGCTTTGTATCAATTTCATTCTCCTCTTTCCTTTCATGGGAGTTCTATTTTGATGCTTTAGTGTCATGGATTCCTCTCTAATAATTTAAATATAAAACCAGTTTCCCAAATCCTTGACAGTTATTATCCCACAGTTTTGTGCCCACAACATTTATTATTTGTCCCTTTTTTTCCCACTCTTACTTGTCAGAAAACACTCCCGAGCTCTGGCATTTCTTGGCCCCTGGACTGTCTTTGCAACTAAGTTCTTAGTTCCTAAGAGTGCAAAATTCCTGTGTTCTGCTGTGGAATGTATTTTGTAGTTTACTGTATCACAACAGTACTTAAGTGAGGCTGATGGTTTTCTTATTGCTCAATTAGCATTTATTAAACACTCACAGTATACTCTTAAAATGTCCTCTAAAACTAAATGACATTCTGGTGCGCCTCGGTGGCTCAGTCAGTTAAGCATCCGACTTCGGCTCAGGTCATGATCTCACACTCCGTGAGTTCGAGCCCCGCGTCAGGCTCTGTGCTGACAACTCAGAGCCTGGAGCCTGCTTCGGATTCTGTGTCTCCCTCTTTCTCTGCCCCTCACCTGCTCATGCTCTGTCTCTCTCTGTCTCAAAAATAAATAAACACTAAAAAAAATAAAAAAAATAAAATTAAATGACACTCGTGGAATTGGTTCTCAAAAAAATGCCTGAGCTTTTCAAAGTTCTGAGCCCTTTAAATACGGAAGTCGGTCCCCCACCAAAAATGCGAGCCCCAGGCCAACCTTCCTGTGATAGCTGGTGTAGAAGAGGCAGATGAGGTATGAATGCAGGGGAGCGATCAGCCACGGGCTGCTGGGCTCCTTCCCCTGGGAGCCGTCTCCTTGTTTTTATAATGCCTGCCACCCTAACATCTCAGAGCCATCCCTACATGGACAGCATGTGAAAACATATTGAAATCCTCCTCAGATCACAATACATCTGTTCTAAGAGGCTGGATGAGAGATGCCAGGGGAACATTAACTCAGAATTTCCTAACTCAAGTGCAATTAAAATCTCAGCCACAGTGAAGAATTAATGTAGCCCTTTGCATTTTAAATACATATTTTAATTAAATGACACCCATCTGTAGAATATGAGACTGCATTTTTATTGAGGATTTCAAATGATATAATCTGTTCCTATGAAGCATAAATGGCTCGGTTCATGTTTCCAGAAACCTCCAAAGAATTATATAGATCTGGCATAAGCACATGTGGTGGCACTCAATTTTGCTTAAATTTAAATCTGTTTAACTTGCATAAGTGTTGTTTGTGTGTTAAGATTTAGATTGTGTATAAAAGTAACAGAAAATAAGAGCATAGCCCTTTAAACGTCTTGGATCCTTTCTCTGGAGAGTCTGTGCCAGGGAATGCCAGGGTCAAGGGAGGGTCAAGGGCGCTGCATCCCTGCCCTGGCTAGAGCTGTGTCCCCAGGGGGGATAAGCTTTTCACTCATTTCACCTAATGAGAAGCTTCCTCGAAGGTGAAAGATATGCTAATGGAACTAACGACTGAAACACAGACCAGCCACCTGGGAGCTACCTGGGAGCTGCAAAGTTCCAAGTGACTGAAAGGATTTGGGGTCAGTGTAAACTTTTTCAGGAAACCGAACGGCCCTAACAAGAAGTAGACAGCAAATGCATCCCTTGCTCTCCACAGCTGTTATTTAGTATCTCTGCCCCATGTGACCTTTCCACTTGTATTTCGACATGACGTACGTTCTTCAAGACAAAGCCCTAGAGAGGGTAGGAGTACGTTCTTCAAGACAAAGCCCTAGAGAGGGTAGGACGGAACGTGGGTTCCGAACCCGTTTGCGGCACCATGTTGATGCGTGACCTCGGTAGAGTTAGACATTTGGCTTTTAGTTTTCTTGTCTATAAACTGCCTCCTATCTGGTTGGTGTTCAATCAATGCCAGCTATTTACTGCAGGCTGAACTCAGGTCTGGGACTCACACTGCCCTGGGTTCTAGTCCCAGCCTTGCCACTTACTACCTACATGATTTTACGGAAGTTTCTCAATCTTTTCAACCTGACTTTTGTCATTGAAAAACTGAGATGATAATGCTTATTGTATTACTTTCCTATTGCTGCTTTGACAAATTACTACAGATGTCATAGTTTAAAACAACACAAGTTTATTATCTTATAGTTCTGAAGATCAGCAGTCTGACATGGGTCTCATTGGGCTAAAATTGAGATATTAGAGGCTCTGGGGTGAATTAATTTCCTGGTCTGTGCTAGCTTCTAGAAGCTGTCCACATTCTGTGGCTTGTGGCCCCTTCCTCCATCTTTAAAGTCAGCAAAGGAGGGCCGGGTCCTCACAGGGCATCAGTCTGACCTCTCATCTGTCGCCCCTTCCACTGTTTAAAAAAAAAATTTTTTTTAATTTTTTTTTTTTAACGTTTATTTATTTTTGAGACAGAGAGAGACAAAGCATGAATGGGGGAGGGTCACAGAGAGAGGGAGACACAGAATCTGAAAGCAGGCTCCAGGCTCTGAGCTGTCAGCACAGAGCCCGACGCGGGGCTCGAACTCACCGACCGCGAGATCATGACCTGAGCCGAAGTCGGACGCTTAACCAACCGAGCCACCCAGGCGCCCCCCAAAATTTTTAAGTTTATTTACTTACTTTGAGAAAGAACAAGCACAAGTGGAGGAAGAGCAGCGAGGAGAGACAGAACCCCAAGCAGGCTCCGCGCCATTGGTGCACAGCCCGATGCGGGGCTTGAACTCGTGTACTGTGAGATCATGACCTGAGCTGAGATCAAGAGTCAGACGCTGAACTGACTGTGCCACCCAGGCACTGCTCCTCTTCCAATTTTAAGGACCCTTGTGACACTGAGCCAACCTGGATTATCCAGGATCATTTCCCTACTACAAACTAAGCTGAGTAGCAATTTTAATCCCCCTTTCCTGAACATTTTTGCAGGTTCTGGGGATTAAGAAGTCAACACCTTCTGGAGGCTACATTCTGCCTACCACACTTACCCTCATAGCGTTCTAACAATTAGGGAGAATATTCTAAAACCTGTGTAGTGTCATATGCCTAGTAAGTTCTCAATAAATGGCAGTGCTCATTACTGGAGCTGACTAGTGACTAAGGTCCTGTCAATCTTGGAACTTGTGTTATTTTATAATCCTATGGTGAAATGTTTTGCTAACAGCTTTATTTATTTATTTATTTATTTATTTATTTATTTATTTATTTATGAGAGAGAGCGAGAGAGCGAGCGAGCATGAACGGGAGAGGGTCAGAGAGAGGGAGACACAGAAGCACAGAAGCAGGCTCCAGGCTCTGAGCTGTGAGCACAGAGCCCGATGCAGGGCTCGAACTCACAAACCGTGAGATCATGACCTGAGCAGAAGTCAGTCGCTCAACCGACTGAGCCACCCAGGCGCCCCATTAATAGCTTTATGTTTTGATCATAAAGAAGTAGGTTCCAAGTTCTGATCATATATCCATAAACATCTGTTTGTTAATGGCCAGAATATTGTATTGTAACAGCACAGTATCTTTCTTGTTAATCTGTTGGTAGAGATTTAAGGCAACTTAAATCTTCTAGTGTGATCATTATACTCCTAGGGAGATTTGTCTCAAAAACTCTGTCAGAGAGCTTGTGGAAACAGCATAATAGTGAATTGTTTATATTCTTACTAATGGGGGGGATAATGTTATATCTCCAATATTAAACATACTTGAATTATTTTACCAATTTTTCTGTGTATTATACATGCATATCTAATATAACGGCTTAAAATTTTCATTACACCTAAAATGTAAATTATCGGGGTTCTGCTGTTTCTTGTGGAAATAGCTGAGAAACAGAATCCACTTCTGTCCGTTCTGTTAGGCATCCAGTTGGTTGTAGCTATCTGATAGTCCTTACGAAATGAGAAAACATCTTGATTAAGACAGCGTGTCCATAAGCAAGGCAGAATATAGAGAAGCCACCTGAGATCTTATTAAATACGAGATAGCAGAGTTCTTATTATCTCACTCAAACATAAGCAAATAAATTATTCTGGTGTGATCTGGGTTTGGTGGTCAGTACTACGAATGAAGGCAGATGATAGTTACTCTTGTCATCACTTTCACAGGAGAAACTGTAAAAGTCCAGATTTCACCTGACATTTGGAAGGTCTGTTTTTCTCTAGTTCCTGGATCTCCAGAAGACAGACTGGATCTTTATGGAAAACAGGCTCTTCCTTGACTGGGTCTACCTAACGTTTTCATGCAGTAGTATAAATTATTCATTACAACTGATCATAAACTTAAAAGTGAAGACCCAGGGAGGATTTCAGCTACATAATCACTTTTCAGTTCATTTTTTAATTTTAATCAAAGCTAACGATGTCCATAAAGGGTCATTTTTATAAGTTTTTTTGCTAGGGGCACCACGTTTAACTCTTTTGGTTGATTTGCACAGTTCTTACCCCTCTATGGTTAATGAACTTGTCCATTTCTCTACTCTTTGACTTTCCAGTTCTCGGTGTTTGTTGCCCTCCCACTAGGCAAGATGAGGACTTGGCTCCCTCCACTGATGCTCACTCTTCCCACTGCTTTCGTGCTACACCTGCTTCTTCATTTTGGTGAGATAGGTATGTGGTGTTTACGTTACTCTAAGTGCCACTGACATCTAAGGCCATGTGGTCTTCCCTAGTTTTCCCCCCTAGCACCACAAGTTCGATGTCTCTGGTGCTAATAACATCCTTGTTATTTATTTGTTTGCTTAGTTTTTTATGTACTCAGGGATCATTTAACCTCGAACACTTCCCCGATTGAACAGTTCTCTCCATAAATTCAAACACACTGGGTATTCTCTCAGTATCATCTTCCTGCACAGACTTCTCCTGAGACCTTGGGAATCCCTCATCTCTGGGCCAGTTATTCCCTATGCTTGGTGCATTGCTGCCCTCTTGGCATCTCTTGTCATTACCATTTTGGGGTTCTTTCTCTGTGTTATGATTTCCATTTCTTCTCACCATGCCTTCCTATTTTTATGTCAACTCTTTCAGTTTGGTAGATTCTGAAGAAGACTGCATGGAAAATATGGTTTTTGAGATCTTAGATATGCCTGAAATGTTTTTGTTTTTCCTTCCAACTGAACTGACAGTTTGGTTAGGTATATGATTCTAGATTGGAAATAGTTTTTCTTAGAATTTAAAAGGTATTATTTTTCTACTGTCTTCTAGCTTCCAGTGTTACTTCTAAGGAGTCATTGCTTTTCTGCTTCTTGATTTTTTTCTATTACCCACCCCTCCCTCCCCACACCCATACTTCTTTTTTTCCTGGACAGTGTAGGGTTTTCTCTTTATCCTGTGGGTTCTGCAATTTTGTGATGATTGCTTTCGTAGGAGGACTCTAGCTCTGTTTTCATCTGTTATGCTGGGCACTCTGGTCTCTTCCAATTTGAAAATTGATGTATTTTTTGCTTTGGGAGGTTTTCTTCATTTTTCTCTGATGTTTCTCTTTCCTTTATTTCTCTCCTTTCTCTTTGGCCCTATTATTCAGTTATTGGACATGCTGGACTGCTCCTCGGATCCTTTTTATTTTTATGTTTGCCTATTTTCACTTATTTTTATTTCCAAGAGTTATTTTCCGTTCTCTCAATGTTCCTCTCATATGCGATACTATTCTTATCATGGGTGCAGTGTCTTCTCTTCCTTCTTCTAAGGATATTAAATATAGGGGTGTTTTTAAAGTGCATTTTTTTTTTCTGGATAGTCCTTGTTTCCTCTGAGTCATGTTTCTGTTTATTTTGGTCTCTGTGTTTCATATTATCTGGTTTCCTCAAATGTCTACTGTCCCTGGCTGTCCGATCATATTGAAGTGAGGCTGACTGAAGTTTGTGTCTGTGGAGATGGGAGTTTGTAGACTGTGGTCATCATGGTAGGTGAGCTGCTTGGTCTCTTTCACTGGGGAAACACAGATGTCAGTGTCTTTGGGTTTTGTTTTTGTTTTTCTTTTCTTGGGCTGCTCAGAGTCTTCAAAGACTTTCTGGTCTCTTGTCTGAAGCCATATACCTGGCTGCCAGCCAATTGGGGAAAGAAGGCAGGTCTCAACTGTCATTAATGTGAACTCTGAATTAGCCGCCCTAATTTCAGTATGATAGTCCCACACTCAACTATGACTTCTGTCCACAGTCCAAGGAATCTCTGTTTTACCATTTTTAGAGAACGAAACTCCAAGAATCTGTTATGATTTGATAGGAGCAATGCCATAGCTATGGGAAGTACGGGAGAAAATCTGAGAGTGAATGTCTCACCGACAGCTTTCAACAAGTCTTCCTGTTTTGAGCCCCACCTTCATTCACTCTTTCAGAGGTAGTTAGCTATGCCAATTTTTTAATTTTTTTTATTTTATTATTTTATTTTTTTTAACATTTTATTTATTTTTGAGACAGGGAGAGACAGAGCATGAACAGGGAAGGGTCAGAGAGAGGGAGACACAGAATCTGAAACAGGCTCCAGGCTCTGAGCCGTCAGCACAGAGCCCGACGTGGGGCTTGAACTCACGGACCGTGAGATCATGACCTGGGCCGAAGTCGGCCGCTTAACCGACTGAGCCACCCAGGCGCCCCCAATTTTTTTTTTTAAATATAAGTTGGATAACTTTTTGATCTACTCACTACTGGTTCAGATATTAGCCTTCCTGGATTTTCTCTTTTCTGGTAGTCTTTGTTTCTGTGGATTTATACCTTTAAAATTCCCTTTTGTTTGGTTTCAGTGGGGTTACTGAAGGCAGCACAGATAAAAGTGTATGTTCACCCACCACATTTTTATTTTTATAATTATTTAAGGTTCATACTAAGTGACAATCGCTTATCCTTATTAACTTTATAGTTATATTACCATGTGGCTGGACCTGGGTGTATTTTACTTGAAATGGTGTTCTTCTACTTCTCCCAATCTATAGATCCATCACATTTGCTGAATATCCCTCCTAAATTCTGGTTTTTTAATGTTTACTTATTTATCGTGAGAGAGTGTGTGCATGTGGGAGGGGCAGAGAGAGAGGGAGAGAGAGAATTCCAAGCAGGCTCCGCACTGTTGGCACAGAGCCCGAAAATATCTCACAAACGGTGAGATCATAACCTGAGCCAATATCAAGAGTCAGACGCTTAACTGACTGAGCCACCCAGGTGCCCCATATCCTTCCTAAATTCTATGCCAGTGTCTTCCTTGACAAACTACATGCCTGGGAGTGTCAAAGCAATGTAAGAAGCAGGTAGGCTTCAGGCATCACAGATGATCACTGTTATCCTTCCTACCCCAATGTCTTAAGAAGAAATCTGCTAGGAACCACATAAAAGATGGAGATGGCAGCTTTTATTGATTCTTCATGGCCTCTGACTTTGTGGACATGAACGATTCATAGCTAAGACTATGAGTTGAGTTCAACACCTAATCTCCAGTTACTGGCATTAAGTTCAGAAGGTGCTCTGGCTAAAGTAGAAAGTGGAGGGCGCCTGGGTGGCTCAGTTGGTTGAGCATCCAACTTCGGCTCAGGTCATGATCTCATAGCTCGTGAGTTCGAGCCCCGCGTTGGGCTCTGTGGTGACAGCTCAGAGCCTGGAGCCTGCTTCTGCTTCTGTGTCTCGCTCTCTCTGTCTGCCCCAACCCACTCACATTCTTTGTCTCTCTCAAAAATAAAAAAACATTAAAAAAAAAATTTAAAAAAAAGAAAGTGGAAAGCCTAGGACTATGCTGGCTCAGGATCCCTCTGAACTGTATGGAAACCGCTGCTCTATGGTCACAAAATTGGGGGGCCTCAATCAACAACTTAATCTACTGGAGTGAATGCAGAATTATTTTTTTGAGGAGGATTTTAACTCGGCTCATAGCTTCTCCTTTAGCTCAACTTCAGACAGGCTTTCTTCATTGGCTTTCAAAAATGTTTCCTACGTCTATGCCACAACCTTGCCCTTGTAAAGAGAGGCTATTCTTGTTTATACTACAGCATTAACTATAGTCCATATCACATTATTTCAGATGTACTCTCATGGTAAGTAACAGCTGTTAGAAATAACAACTAGGGATGCATTAGGGTTGTAGGGGTAGGAGGTGGGAAGGAAAGTTCTCTCTGAGACTGCTGCATAGGGGACTGTGTTCTTGGAGTCATCTAGACAGAGATACGTATTTCCCCACTGGAAATAATAGTATCAATGGAGGTTAGGGTCAATTTGTTTGTCATTTATGCTAATTGCTACGATCCACATTTTTCAGCCCCTTCTATGTACTAGGTACCATACTACTTGGTGTAAACAGGAAAGAGACCAAGTGCATACTTTCCAAGTGGTTACAGTCTGGTTGGCAAGGCAGATATAGAAAGAGATAAACGGCACAATACAGTATGTAAAATGCTCAGATGAAGATTACTTAATTCAGCCTGAAAGGGTCCAAAAAAAGTTTCTTGGAAGTGCTGATGCTTAAGTTACATTTTAAAGGAGGAATGGGTGAAGGAGAATGAGAAAAGGTAGCAGAATGGGCATTAGGCTCAGAAGAGACAGCTTGAATAAAGGTAAGGGGGTGAGAAATGGCAGGGCATTGTAGGAGAACTAAGGGCAGTTCAGTGCCCTTAAAAACAGAGATCTAGAGGGGTGCCTGGGTGGCTTAGTCGGTTAAGCATCCAACTTCGGCTCAGGTCATGATCTCACAGTTTGTGGGTTCGAGCCCCGCGTTGGGCTCAGTCCTGACAGCTCAGAGCCTGGAGGCTGCTTTGGAATCTGTGTCTCCCTGTCTGCCCCTCCCCTGCTCATGCTTGCTCTCAAAAATATATAAATGTTGAAAAATTAAAAAAAAAAAAACCCAGAGATACAGATTGTGAAGAACGTTGTGAAGAACCTTCTAAGTCATGTTAAAGATCCTGGATCTTGGGGCGCCTGGGTGGCTCAGTCGGTTAAGCGGCCGACTTCGGCTCAGGTCATGATCTCACGGTCCGTGAGTTCGAGCCCCGCGTCGGGCTCTGTGCTGACAACTCAGAGCCTGGAGCCTGTTTCAGATTCTGTGTCTCCCTCTCTCTGACCCTCCCCCGTTGATGCTCTGTCTCTCTCTGTCTCAAAAATAAATAAACATTAAAAAAAAAAAAAAAAGATCCTGGATCTTGCCCACTGGATGATGACAGGCCACTGTAACAAGTTGTATGGTCAGATTTGCGTTTAGATAGATCACTTTGGCACAGCAGTTGTATCGTAAGAGGAGAAGAAAAATGGAAGCAGGCTAATCACTAGGAGGCTACTGAGATGATTCAGGCGAGAAACAATGAAGGTATGAAGTAGGGCATCGACAGTAGGGATGAAGAAGAAACGATAGATGTAGAAATATTTAGGAAGTAAAATCAGTGGATTTTCAGGGCAAGTATCAAAAAGAGGCATTAACATTATACCTAACTTACAGATGAGAAAATCGAGACTTCTAGAAATTAAATATCATGTCGCGTATCCCACAGCCAGAAAGAACAATGTTTCTATGGAGGAAATGCATTCAGAGTTTTTAAAAAGAACTTTTAGATCACAACACGCTCATTAGTTGGTGACTGAATATCTGGGCCCAAACCAGCACCGAAGGAAGGATTAAGGAAAGGAAGTAGTCAAAGTAGAAGTCTACAAGTCAAAGTAGAAGGTCAGAAGGAACATTTTCAGTAAGTAAAATCCACATTTGGCAAGGGATAAAATAGGTATGTAATTAAATATATTGCTTTAAATAAGGACATTGGAGGCTAAAAATACTGTGAAGATCCAAAGGTAATTATACTGTTCAACGTTAGGAGAAATTCTTCATGGAGATAAATAGATGACTTGGAGGGAATCTTCCTGTGCTCTATAAGGTAACTTATTATCGGTGCTTGAAACGAGAGGAAAGAAGAAAGGGAATGGTAGTATCTACAGAAATAAGAAAAAGGGTTGGCTCATTTGCAGACACGGTTTTACCAGCTGGTTAGCAAATGGAAAGGTAGCAGATTCCAGGCTCTTATTGTAAGCACTTTGTTAATTTAATTTAATTTGATGAAATATTTACTGAGTGCCTGCTGCGTTCAAGGAGTTATGCCTTCCGCTGGTTCTATTATTGATACTGATAATTACACTGGCCTCGTTCACTTCCGTATCAGCACGAAGAACTCCCTAGGCCCCGTGCAGCACACCCAGGTTGGCTATGGTTTCCACCTGGTGCTGTGGTTTACAACCCAAGCCAGTGTGGAGCACCGATGAGGGAAAGCAGTGTTAGTGCTAGCTGATATGGCGGTGGTGGCTGGGTTGTTAACTAATTCACGTAACTAATTCAGTGTGGAAAGTGGGAAATTAAGTGAATTGCAACATGGGTAATTGACCCCTAATGAATTCAAGCTAAATAGCTATTTTCACTATTCTTGTTTCTCAGTATATTACCGGGATGCACTTTTCAACTGTTTAGATGTTTCAAATGGTTCTGGGGAAACTAAAAGAAGCTATGTGATAATGAAGCCTTCTTGTCATTTCATGATATATGTGAAACCCTAAGCCATCCTTAGCGAGACACTGGTATACAAAGAAAATCAACGAACAATCAGATACCCAAATAGCGGATGCAGAAAATACCATATTAGCACTTAAGACTCTGCACTTCATAATCGAAAGACCAGAATGGCTTGAATTCCTTATTCTTTTAGACTAAATTATACTTTGCCATCAGGATTTTATTGAGGACTAAAGCCTATAGTTAATAAAAATGTAGTACTTTAAAGTTATGATAGATGTTTTAAATTAATGCATACATATATATTTATTTATGTAAAAAATTCCTCTGTATGTGGCATCGATGAAATGTCAGTATCTAGTACGCCTTCCCAGGGAAATTCAGGACTACTCGGACATTTAACAGTCTATACTTACTCTGCTTTTAAGAAATAAAACAATTTAGGGGTGCTTGGGTGGCTCAGTTGGTTAAGCATCTGACTTTAGCTCAGGTCATGATCTCGTGGCTCTCTGCTGTCAGTGGGAAGCCTGCTTCAGATCTCTTTTTCCCTCTCTCTCTGTCCCTGCCCTGCTCTCTCTCTCTCTCAAAACTAGATAAACATTAAAAAGAAAAGATTGTTTGGGGTCCCAAAGTTAACAAAAAAAGAAATAAAACAATTTAGGGCCACCTGGGTGGCTCAGTCGGTTAAGCGTCTGACTCTTGATCTCAGCTCAGGTCATGATCTCACCGTTCATGGGTTTGAGGACTGCATCCGGCCCTGTGCTACCAGCTTGCATTCTCTCTCTCCCTTTCTCTGCCCCTTCTCTGCTTGCACTTTCTCTCTCTCAAAATGAATAAATAAACTTTTAAAATAAATATTAAAAAATAAAACAATTTATAAGACGTCTAACCGAAAACAAAACAAAACACAACAAATTATATGAACAATCAACTCAATGAAACATGTAAGTTAATCCCTAATGAGAAAGAGAACGGAGCTGAGCACAGACAGAAACCCTCGATGCTAAAAGGGCTCTGGGGCTGGATGGTCTGTTCTTTTTCTTCCTGTTTTTTACTAAAATCACCATGCGGCAGCTTCTTCATTTCCATGCCCCCCCCCTCCCCCTCCCACCCTGACACACTCAACTGCACGCTTGAGAAGTCACTTAATGAGAACTGAGGTTTAACCTGAAGTTTTGCTCACTGTGACCCTGAATAAATACACCCTTGTCCTATGCCTGAGTTCCACGACCACGTGACTTCTGGAAGGCTGTGAAACATAAATGGCGAAAGTCGAATTTCAAAGTGCAACACGTCACAGGTCCCTTGACAGTGACATTAAATTATCAGGCGGAATGGCCCAGCCATCAACAGGTAGGACAGGGGAAGGGGGAGACAACCGGACACAGACCTGGGCATCTCACATTGGGTACCACTATGGGCAAATATTGGCAGCAAAATGGAAGAGTCGGAAATAAAATATCCTCAAGATGACTAAGAATGGGGAAACAGGCTTTAAAGAGAAGAAGCAGCAGAAGGGAGAAAAACCTGCCTTTTACCAAGAGATCACTGTTTGCGAGGCAGTACGTCAGATATCGGGTATACCTTAGTTGAACTTGATCCTATGAGAAATGTATAATATAGACAATTGCATGGATGATATTAAAAGTGCCTTGTCCCAGGCCAAGCCCATGCTTGTCTGCTGAGTCACGCGGGGACTAAAGAACAGAAATGAGGCAGGAGCATAACATTCGATGTAGGTCTTGCCTCAGTATTCCATGGGTAGCCTGGGGATAGTGTTGAAGAAAAGCACCTCTCCCCGCTTGTTTGTGGGAGGAGTTTCCGGCCACTGGGGGGTGTGTGGGGCAGCCATCTGTCCCTCGGTGACCCATGCTCCGCTTCGTGGAACGAGGCAGATACAGCAGCATATGCAAGAGTCTTTTGTGGGGGCGTTTCTCTAGCACACTTCCAAGATTTCTGTGAAAAGTCCCAAGGCGGCTGGCTTGAGCAAATGTGGTAATTGGGCTGTGGTACCTTTAAACAAATAACACGAAGGAGTTTTCCTCACACTCCCTCTTTTAGTAGCAGACATGACAGAAGTTCGGAACATCTCCTTTCTCTGCATAAAGTCTGAGCAAATATTTTTCTTCATAAAGCCAGCCCGGAAGGATGGCCTTTCTAATTCCTGTATGAAGAAAGACTGATGCTATTTCTGCTTTGGTGCTTACAATAATAATCCATAAATATTAACATTAATATTGTGGTAAGAATTTCTCTCTGTGCTTTCTCCGTACCCTGGTATCACTGTTTAAAGACTGTACCATAAAAGGCCAAGTGTCATCACAGTTCTCGAGTGAAGTTTTATATTGCCGTAAAAATTGTTGCAAGAGACTCTCTTAGAGGAAATGGACAGGTTGTCAGGGGACCCCCAGAGTTTCCAATGAAGGAAGAGGATATGGGGCCACCGTATTCTGATCCTTTGTTTAGGCTGTCTCACCTAAAGCTCCCAGGGATTCCTCACTATCAAGAGAACAGTCCCAGTCTTATTTAGAAAATAGCACAACTACATGACAGTGTCCAAGATAAAACCTGGACTAAAAGGTAAACACCTAAAACTGTGTGCTACAGATCAGTTCCAAAGCCTGGAGAAAGTATACACTTCTTTTGGAAAGAATTCACTAAGAACCACAGAGAACTGAATGTTTTTCAGACTTAGAATGTTAAGATTCTCAATAATGAGCTATATATAGAAAGCGATATTGTTTGAACTGGCACTTCTCCCCCAGGTATTAGGCTAACGACTTTATCATTTTTCCTTTCAGGAAGTTTCTCACATAAAGACAATCTTTATATACAGAGACCCACTTACATAGCTTATCATCACCTTTACCGAGGTTCTATAATATAATAATTCCGATAATACCTCGTCTTGTCTTCTAACAACATCAGGCTTCATAATACCTCACCTTTGCCATGCGCTGTGTGTTTTAGAAGAATGAGGCTCCAAAGAGATCTAGAACACACACATACTGGAAAATAAAAAGAAGAAAAAAGACGAGGGGGAAACCCTCAATGGCAATTAAAATCAGTAGTTCTCCAGTACAACGTCCCAATGCCAGTTAATACAGACATTTCCAATAACTTTAATCTTTAAGTGCTGATTGTCAAAAAAAAAAAAAAAAAAATCAAGTTTGCGTTTCTTAGAAGACAAGAGGGAAGAAAATGACTTGTCATATCTGACTGGTTAGGAAATATAAAATCCAATTCTGAAGAAGGAGAGATAAGAAAAGCACTGTGGAAGTGCCATCAGCTTAGCAAACACTAAATAATGAACAACGCAGAGACTGTCCAGCATGATAAAATACTCTATTAGAGGGACTGTTTTTAAATGAGTGATAATTGTGGCACATCCACAGTGAAAGGTTATTGAATTTTTATCTGTAGCAAGAAGCTTTTGACAGACGTGCTGAAAAGTCACCTACAAACAGTACCTTCTTCAGATGAATTTGACCAAAGGGGTTTTCCGGCATGTGACATCTTTCTGACATTTACAGGATTTTTGCTTCCTTGAAGAATCTGATCAGATATTCTCGGTTTCCAGAAAGACACTTGGGTTTTTCATCACTCTTATAGAAAAGTCCTCATTATGCTTCCTTTCATAACAATTGGATTAAGTTGTTAGTTAGGGACCACAGTCAAATCCACCCGGGATTCAATGACCAGAGCTCAAAGATGTTAGTGTGCAGAATTAACTGCTGTTAATAAACAACACTGTGTCTTAGGGCCCTGCACCTGGCATGTCCCTCCATCTCCTGTGAAGAAAGAGGTCTTTTACATTTTTCTTGTATGATTTCTAATACTGGATATAAGCTATAGTACTGAATTCAGGACAATAAAGTAAAAGAGAACCTTTCCCTAAATCCATGACTACAAAATTTGGCTCCAGGACAGATCCTTGTCGGGGGTGGTAGGGGTACAGCTTTTAAGCTTCACCTTCTTAAAACGGGTGAAATGTCAGGATCATTTATCCCCATGTCCCCTTTTAAAGCACACTCAATGCCATTCACACCAGGAGGCGGCATCACACCCATCTTGTTGTAATTTTGGGAGACAGTCGAAGAAGAGCACTATCTCTGCGGGGAAACAGAGGCACGCCGGCTTGGCGTTCTGAGGCACAGCAGTAGCAGGTGATTGTATTGTTTTTCTAGGCACCGTCGTCTGCACTCTGACAACAGTCAGGCTTTAGTCTAGATTTTGTCACCATCCCATTTGACCTCGGGCCAATGGTCAAACTTCTGTTTCACGATCATGCTTTGTGAAACTGAGAGAATGAAGACTGGCCCGTCAAAGCTTCAGGCAGGGATAAGGGATTAAGAATTAATGGTTACAAAGGACCTTGAAAGTGTGAAATGCAATCTAAATGTTGAGTCCATTCCCGTCATCGTGATGCCCTTTGGGACTGTCGCATGCACACACGATTCGCACATAGCGCCCCGTTGCTACGCTTTACTGGGGCTGGCAGTCTGGAAAGGGTCCTTATGCACTATTGATTAATAAGTAAGCTGTCTGAAAAAGCATATCCAGTTTACATTTAGAACATTTTTCTAAATTCAATCTCCACAGATGGTGATTTCTTCCATTAAATCTGGGCCAGCCCTCTATTCTCTTTGTTTTTCCTGTCAGGATTCGTCTCTCCTACCCACTCAACTCTGCAGCATACCTAAACTCAGTTTCAAGGGTGAAGAAATTAAGAGACATACTCTTTTTCTAGTGAGGAGTTCATTAAGTCATGGTTAGTGGGCTTATCTCAAGTTTTAAAGCACCCAACTATCTCAGGGCTTTTCTAGATAAGAGCTCAGATTGAATAGTACAATCAGTGCCTTCAGGTACAATCTTTCACTCGATTCTCATTAGAAGAGGTTTCCTATTTGGCAGCCAAATCAGTCCCCTTAGGTTTTGTTTCGCTCAAGTCCTGTTGCCCTAACAGCTACTCCTCACCTCAGCTCGGGTGGGGGCTCAGGTAATCCTGCGTTTCCACTATTCTTCTCTGTCTGGCTCTGTCATTTCGGGAGGCCATTTTAGAGCCCTCCCTTGTTTTCCAACTTCTTCCGGCCTCCTCCTTTTCCCAAAGATTTTCAATTTTATTTCTTCTTCCGGTTTCCACTTTGGAGTTTTGCTTGAAGATACAATCATTCAGCTGGAAGCTCCCAGCCACCATACTTAAGTCTCCATGATATTACCATATTTTAATAAAATATTTCCCTTATGGATACAAATGTTGGCATTTTCAAAGAAACAGCCACATAATTCTTTATGGAGAGATACTCAGAGCTCCATAATTACACTGAAATGCCCACAGCACTGGCCTTCTATAGCTTCACAATTGATAATCACCTCTGAGCTGAGGGAGGTCGGGTACTGCTTCCTAATCAGTATGCAGACAGGACCATGAACTCTACAGATGACCAGCTGATTGACAAGAAGGGAATTGTTTCTGGTTCTGTCTTTAAATAATAACAGAGTCCTCTTTTCACAGTTTTGAAGACCAAAAAGGGTATCTCTTTGAGATTCAACTCTGGCTTCTCAGATGGGCACTTGTACACAGAGGCGACTTTCAGACGCAGGTCCATTCTCAGACACATCCCATGACCTCTGAAACACTGGGGAACCCTGTGGACTGAGAGCCGTGATTTACTAGAAATGATTCGGGAGCACAGATGTTAGAGTTTTAAACGCAACCAACCGTAGGACTTGAGATCAAAGAGGAGCTGGGAGGGGCGGGAGGAAAGTCTAGGCCCAGCACTAAGGGAGGAGAGCGATGAGTGAGAGCTCTAGTGAGAACACTGAGAGTAGCGACCTCGGGAACCCCATATGGAGTCCCCACAACACCCTGCTAACAGCTCCCAAGTTCATCATCTCATTTAATGGCTATGGCCACCCAAGGAGTATGTATCACGGTTTCTATTTGACAGGTAAAGACACCTTTTTAGCTCAGAGAGGCTAAATAAATTCCCTGTGGTGATATAACCCCCTTCACGTGTCCCCAAGTGTACCTGACTTCAAAGTCACATATGTGCTGTCTGCGTCCTAGACCAGGAGAAGTACCGGAAAGAGTCTCTGAACTAAAAGAACATCGTAGGTATTCAGGGACAGGCAAAAATGGCCACAAGTCAGGAGCCACGTGAGGGCACTCAATGAGAGGAAAGGGAACCACAGGGTGGAAATGTTAAGAGGGCTGACCATTGTGTATCAGTGCTTAAAGTGTACTGAAAGCAAAGAAACATGGATCAGCCTGAAGCTGGAACGATAATTAGCAGTAAGAGCGCACAGCACATCAATGCGGAGAAAGAGCTGGAGGGGTCCAGATGGTCTTTGTCATAAAATGAGAGAGGCACCAGCATCTCTACTGTTAGTGACAACAGGGTTTCAACAGAGTCCTACGAATCGGTGAGCATCCTGAGCACAGGGGCTTTTCACACAGTCCGTCCTTAGGATGAATTTCAAGCAGTTTATAAACAACAGAGTACAATGAAGACTGAAAGTGAACAAAACAGAATCATCGCAAAATCGTCATTTGGTGTTTTTACTCCTACAAAACATATGATTAGTTGTGAAACTGGGTACAACATGGAAACGGACTTGGGACATTATTTTCAAAAGTGAGAAAAGCACATACAGAACTAGAAGCAGCGTCAATTAGGTAAGATCAAAATAAATTCGGAGTCGGACAGTGGACAGGAAACTCACGAACAAGATGTAAGGCCAGGGGTAATTGAATTTTCTCGGTAAAAATGAAATTAACCAAAGGCAGCGAATGTGGGCAGCATCACTGATAGAGGAAGGAAGGTGAGAGTGAGGCCACAGAAGGAAAGCCAGTTTAAGAAAATGACTACTGGCAAGACTAAAAACTGATTATGGCACAGAAAGCCTGACCTCAGAAAGACGAGGAGGGAAACGAAACATGCAGGGTCGGACTAAGCAATGCCTGGTGAGGAGCTGTCTGATAACAGTCTACAAATATTTGAAACTTGTAAATACCGAAGCAAGAGAGGAATTAGCACGCGTGGAGTTCTAATTAAAAATAATCAGATGAAATTATGGCAGGGAAAACTCTGGCTTAATAGTTTGACAAACGCAAAGCTGAAACAGGACAGCGTCCCATGAGATCTTGGCTAGGGACATTTTTATTCTCATTTGTGTCAACACAGGAAAACAAACAGCAGTAGGTGTGAGTATGTGGAGGGGTCCACGTTTTATCTTACGTTTGCCAGTAAGGCAGAAAAAGCCCACGATAGTGAGCTCCAGCATGGGAGAATTCATATTCCATCTCCTAGAAAATGTTAAATTATAGTAGGCAATGCATAAAGGCCTCCTGGGACACCACAAAACTACGTATGTGAGGGATGGGAGTATACAGACACCTGGACCTATTCCATCTTTATTTTCAGTGATACAGTTGACTTGTAAACACTTCCACATTCAATCAATTGGTTTGGCAATTGCAGTCTTTCGTGTTAAGAGAGACAAGGATTCCTTGTGCCCTTCTCCTTTGGCTGTCCTGAGAAGGGTAGGAGGAATGGCTTTATTCATTTATTTATTTTTTAACTAAAAAAAAATTTTTTTTAAACATTTATTTATTTTTGAGACAGAGAGAGACACAGCATGAACGGGGGAGGGTCAGAGAGAGAGGGAGACACAGAATCTGAAACAGGCTCCAGGCTCTGAGCTGTCAGCACAGAGCCCGACGCGGGGCTCGAACTCACGGACCGCGAGATGGTGACCTGAGCCGAAGTCGGCCGCTTAACCGACTGAGCCACCCGGGTGCCCCGGAATGGCTTTATTTTTAACCCAATTTGACACACAGTTTGACGAGCTAAATGCTGCTAAGCAGAAGTGGGTTGTTGTCCTGACTCTGGCATAGACTCAAAGTGCATTTTGTGTCTGGTGTTCTTGTCCATTAAATGGGAAGTCATGTTAATCCCAAGCTTTTGAGAACAGAAGAACTAACAAAGTAACTACAGAGAATTTCCCCAATATAAAGAGGAAGAGATATCAAAGAAGACATGGGGGGGGGGGCGCACGGGGAGGGGCTCTAAATCAGTGTTTTTCCATCCCGGCTATTTGTTGAATCACTTGAGGAGATGATAAAAAGCACAGTAGCACAGTAGTCTAGGCATCTCTCCCAGAGGGTGTGAGCGAAAGCTCTCTAGGTCATTCTAATAGAAGCCAAGGTTGAGGAGCAATCCTTTAAAACACTGGTTCTGGACCTCTGATCTGACTGGTTTGGGAACGCTCAGGCCACACCTTGGAACAATTAAATGAAAAATCTCTGAGAGCGGGGCCCAGCATCAGGATGAGAAAAGCTCTCAACTGATTACAACTGATGTGAGGCCAACTTTGAGAAGTACATTTCTCAGGAAGCCAGTCTCACTCATACACAGGTTTTGAGTCAACATTGCACATTAGAACCTAATGAACATGGGTTAAGACTTTTTAATAAAGAAAATTCAGATAACTCTTTTCATCTCAGCACAGCTTTGTCTGAAATAGGATTGTGTAGGTTTCTTTTTTTTTTAAATTTTTTTAATGCTTATTTATTATTGAGAGACAGAGAGACACAGAGCACGAGCAGGGGAGGGGCCGAGAGATGGAGAGACACAGAATCTGGAACAGGCTCCAGGCTCTGAGCTGTCAGCATGGAGCCTGACGTGGGGCTCGAACTCACGGACCGCGAGATCATGACCTGAGCCGAAGTCAGGCGCTCAACCGAATGAGCCTCCCAGGCGCCCCAATTGTGTAGGTTTCTTAGGGACTGTTTAGCACACATGGTAACTAAGAAGTAGCTATAGGCCCTAATCAAGTGGCTCAGGGTAGAAAAAACAGCTCCTCTCACACACAGACTTTCAGACCCACAAGATTATATAATCTATATCAACCGCATAATTGTTTAAGGTAGATAACTATTTTTTTTTTTTTAGCAGCGATTCAACTTGCCCAAACATTGAGCTTACAATAGATGCATTCATTCATCATGTTAAAAAATAGTCACCACGAAGATACACAGAACAGTTTGTGGTGGATAAGTGGAAAGTCGATCCAGAATTCAGAAGGAACTGTCTAGAGAGGACTACATGAATTGGAGGCATAAAAATCAATCCCAGAACATCATCAGTGATAAGTCACACTGATAGGAATTATTCTTGAAAACGATTTGATGAGAATAGCACTTTATCTCTGTGGTTTTCCTTCCCCAAACCCATAAGCTCAGTCTCATCACGAAAAGAGATTAGGCAAACCCATACTGAAGGACGTTCTGCAAAATACCTGACCACTTGTCCTTTCAAAGCAGTCACAGTCATCAAAAGCAAAGAAAGGCTAGGAAGCTGTCACAGTCTAGATGCACTCAAAGAGACATAATGACTAAATATATTATATCCTGGAGGGTATCCTGGAACGCAAAAAGGACATTAGGTAAAAACTAAGGAAGAGTCTCATAAAGTAAAGACATTAGTTAATAATAATAATAATAATAAGGTATCAATACTGGTTCATTAGTTGTGAGGAGTGTGTCAGTACTCATGTGAGATGTTAACAGTCGGGAGAAATGGGTGTGAGACGCAAGGAAACTCTGACATTTCTGTCACTTTACTCTGAATCTAAAGCTCTTCCGAAATAAAAATTCTAATAAAAAATCCATGCCTGGACCCCCACAATGGACATACTAGCATTCAACAGTGAATGGAGGTAAGGGATTATATGAGCAGCTGGAGTCTTCAGGAACCATGAGGGAAGAACAGCGACTGGAGAAAGGTCAGTGTACCAGCCAGGTTTGCAACACGCAAAAAAGGGAACCACAGTCATTTTATACTGGTTGACGTGAACGTTTCTAAAAATGATCACACAAATCAAATAATCAACCAAATTGTAACACAAACCATCTGATGGCGTGCGCGTTTGCCGATTATACAAAATTATATTCCTGCGACAGTAAAACATCTGTCCTGCCCTGTACCTGTGTTGGGAGACATGAAAGATGCTGAACCAATTATGTAAATATTAGCACAGGGCAGTGTTTCCCACAAGTTGTTCCATGGAAGAAAAGTCCTGTGAGGTGCTTTGTGGTGAGAGAATTCACTGCTAAGTTTGGGAAACACTGAAGTGCTGTAAATGTGGAGCATTCAAATGAGGAGCTGAATTTTGAGTTTTCTTTGAGTTTAATTCGCCACACAAGGGTAGGGGCTACTGGATAGGGCAGTGCAGTATCTCGAATATATTACCTAACATGGTAACAAGACAGGTGGAGCTTCTAAGTTAGGGAATACCCATAGAACAAAAATAGAGAGTGACAAATTCGAGAAATGTTCTCCTACCACTATGATGACATTCACAAGGGATACGTACAATAATCCTGTATATTTAAGGCCTAGAAATTCTGGTTACACACTGACAACGATGATCGGAAATGATCATAGGTTGGATGTTGGCATTAAAGTGCTTGCGTTTAAAAAAAAATGATGACCCTCCGGGCTGCTTTAATAGAAATACGGCATGAACGGCCTTGCTGGCACTGTCTTGGTCCCAGTCAAGACAATGATGCAGCGGAGAGAAAATTAAAGTGGGAATTTGAAGAGCTGGATCCATCCCAGTTCAGGCACAGACATGCAGCGTGACCATTCTGAAGCCTCGATTTCCTCGTGTGCAAAATAAGGGAGTTGGACCAGATGGTTTCTAAGATCCCTGGCAATAATTTCACTTCCAGAAAGAAGCATAATTTCACACACATATTCACTACAGCGTTATTTGCAACAGCCAAGAGTTGGAAGCAACCCAAACGTCCACTGACAGATGCATGAATTTTAAAAAGGTGGTATACACATACAATGAAATATTTTTCAGCCATAAAAAAGAAGGAAATCCTATCACATGCTACAACATGGATGAAGCTTGACGCCATTATGTTAAGTGAAATAAGCCAGTCACAAGAAGATAAATTCGGTATGATTCCAAATATGTAAGGGTATCTAAAGTCAAACTTCTAGAAACAGGAAGTAGAATGTGGCTCCCCGGGGCTGGGAGAGAGGGGAAATGGAGAATTGTTCAATGGGTATAGAGTTTGATGAAAAAGTTCTAGTGATCTGCTATACAATAATGTATTTAACACTTCTGTACTGTATGCTTAAAAACGGTTTTTACAATTAGAAAGGAAGTGGATAAATAATTGTGTAACTAATAGTACAATTCCAGAACCAATTCCAGGAACCAAAATTATGACATTTACTCAGTCTGGAGGTTAGAGGGATATTTTAACCTTTTGGTTTCTTAAACTGGAAAAGAGTAGGGTGTGGCATTTTATTGTGTATCATCCATGCATGTGGGTTCAGCAAGAACTTTGGTAATGAGGACTGCGAGCAGAGGTGGAGAAGCCTGGGTCAAAGTCACCTACAGAAGGGCCCACATTCACAAACAGCCAAGTCTCCATCCAAGAGAGTGTCAGTGAACTTGGGCTTGCTCTGGGCTCCTAATTCTCCCACATTTGGTTGCTCTTGATTCAGAGACTGGGATCCTCAGGCCAGAAGTCTTAGTCTATCTAATCTGTAGAGATGGGCAGGTAGGGGCCAGGGAAATATTTTCAGACACATTTAATATTTTACAGAGAAAACAGCCAACATTTAATTTCTGAAGAATACGACAGAAGAAAGAGGTTTAGACTGAAGCAAAGGGACTTTGGAGAAAGAAAGACAGAAAGAAAGAAAGAAAGAAAGAAAGAAAGAAAGAAAGAAAGAAAGAAAGAAAGAAAGAAAGAAAGAAAGAAAAAGACAGACCTCCCAGACGGTAAGGTTACTTGAAGAGCAGAATATGTAATCAAGGATGTTTTAGAATCTCTAATCCTGGAGATTTTTTTTACAGACGCCAAGCCAGAGAGGAGGCCCCCTGAGGAAGCAATGCAGACAGAATAAACCCTTGAGCCCTTTGTAGTCCTCTGTAGTCTATTTTTAAAAGCAACACATCCCTAAAACAAAAGGATACAATACAAAAGAACAGCATTAGTGTTCAAATTGAATACACTCCAATAATTTTTATGTAGGTCACATTTGCTGAGAATTTTCTTAACCATAACAGTTAATCTCAGAGTCTTTGTTTAGGATTTTTACACACAGCAGATATTACAAAGGGCAGATGTTATCTGGAATCTGTACTACAAGGCTGAAATTGTGATCAATGAGGGAAAATATGTATAAACCTAGATCCTGAACGCCCAGTGCTAACTATGATCCCGCTCAACTTCTTTGCACTGAAAATGTCCTGCATATAAAAGAGTTCTGGGAGTAGGAGACAGAGACTGAGGTACAGGTAGGGAGAAAAACAGACTCAGAAAACAAGATTTATACAAGGAGAATCAGAGAAACTCATGAAAGAAGGTCAAGCTGGGTCAACCCAAGACCTTTCTGGAACTGTTTCTGGAGCTCCTGGCAGAAATGCTCTTTTTGTCTGGGATCAAATAAATCCCGGGACTGCTGGTGGCCAAGGATGTTGCCATATACAAAGCGCCTGCCTGAGATGGAAAGGAATAAAGAGAAAATACCAGGAGACAGAAGAAGTGAGACAGAAAGCGGGAGGGAGAGAGAGTACAAAAGACCATGCAGAGGTGTGTAAGCATGTCTTGTAAACCTGGATCCAGCCACTCCTGAAGTCTTCTGATTAACCAGTTTTATGAGTCAATGCATTATTATTTTTTTTTTCTTTCAGTTAGTTTGTTTCTTTCACTGGAAAGAATTCTAAGTAGAACAGGCATAAGGAAGATGAGGGTGGTGGGGGTTACCTAAAGAAATGGAGCAGGAACTGAGGACTCCAGTAGGACAAAAGTAAGAACAGTGCCTTTGATGTAGACAGGACCTATTTGAGGGGAAGAGACCCTCTGAGTATAGAGAGACAGAGTGACATTTAGGCAAACACCAAAAGAAAAATTATCTTTGAAGAAATGGTCAACTTTGACCTCTTGGACAAATGGGCAACCATGTCCTACCTCTAAAAGGCAATACTCTCTTCTTTTTTGTTTTTTTAATATTTAGAAAATTTTGTATTTATTTGAGAGAGAGAGAGAGCATGAGCAGGGAGAGGGGCAGAAGGGGAGGGGAGAGAGAGAGAGAGAGAGAGAGAGAGAGAGAGAGAGAGAGAGAGAGAGAATGAATCCCAAGTGGGCAACACACTCATCATGGAGCCCAACATGGGGCTTGATCCCAGGACCCTGGGATCATAACCTGAGCTAAAACCAAGAGTCAGATGTTCAACCGACCGAGCCACCCAAGCGCCCACTATACTCTCTTCTGTATGACGTGGGATGTTTCGGGAGGGTGAGAGTCCTGCTGTACTGTCTGGACAAATATTCTACTATGAAAATAATTTTCTGCCAACTTGCTCTACTCTCTCACATTAATAGCTTCCGCATTATACCGAAGCCTGGTATTTACCATACCAAACGATGAACAGGATGCAGAACAAGAAATAAACCTACAATCTTTTCTGGATTTCTTCCCATCCTGCTGAGGATCCATAAGTGCTAGATAAAAGGCTGGCATTCCCTTCATGTTATCCAGTCTCTGGATTTGGAAACGCTTTTGTTGAGGTGATCATTTAGTTCACTTTTCAAAAGAATAATAAAGACCTGTCCCTTATTCCCTTTCTAGAGTCACACTGACATGGGGCAATCAAAGTAACCCATTATCAGAGAATTCCCTGCATTGCTCAAATTATAAACATCAATGGGCACCTCTCCTGGGAATTCGAAGAACAGACGAGTGTGGGTGAGCTAGGCTCGTTGTTAGTGGAATAAACCAGATTTGCTTGGTGCTTTGTTTTAGCAAAGACAACATAAGTAGTGATTATAGTTCACTTGGGTTTTGTACTGATCATCAAAATGCTGACAGTCACTTAAATCACTCACTGGGTGGAATAATCACCGTGAAAGGAACCGAGAGAGTATAACTTATAATAATGGAACTGAGCACAGGAGACAAAGTATTAATGGGTGTGGTCGAAGAGATCTTTGTCAGAATAACAGAGATGATTAAAGGCAAGAATTAGACATCAAGTGTACTAGGGACTCTCAGTGACATGAAGACAACAGCTAAATTGTGCAATTGCAAACTTGAGCGTAACTCAGAGAACATCTTTCTCTTTTTGAAAACAGATGATGCCAGGTTAGCCCGGCAGTGGCTTGCTGTAGAGGTTATGTACTGTCTTGCTGTGTAAAAACCCTTTTAAAATGGACAGAACAGAAATCTGGAATGCTGAGCCACTGAAATAAGCGATTGCATTATTAAACATTAGATGTTGATGGCCCACCAAGCGAGAGGACCCCTTCCAATCATCACTAATAAGCCAACCCAACCAGCCTGGCATTTGTAAGGGTCAAAGGAAAAACCGGGAAAAGAAGCACGGGGTCCCTTTAGGGGACTGTTTATTTGGCAATTATCAAAAGGGCAATTAGCTCTGACTTTTCTTTGTGGTGGAGTGGGGTGGGACTGGGAGATAAAACGGATAATTTAGACAACTGCTTGTAACAGATTGCCTGATAATGACAGGATTAGCAAGTTGAGGGCCTTTCAAGGATATCTACAGATCTGCGCAGGCCCAACACTGTGCCCAAACTATCCAATTCTTATAGATTCTGAGAATAAATATGTATAATTTTATCCTCAGAGAAAAAGTAATGCTAAATAATAAAAAGTATAAAAATAAAAGTATAAATAAAAAGTAGTATTTCAAGAGGATTTCTAAAGCAGAGTTTATAATCTTGCTCAAAGCTCCTTCCTTCTGTCCATTTTCCCCACCTGCTACTGACCTTCAGGATAGCTACCCAATCAGCATGAGACCAGTTAAGCAGTGAGCATTCAAGGGACTCCGAGACTCTCTGGGTCCATATGGCAGGGGAGAATTTACCCCTGTGAGTTTCAGCCACACCTCTTCCCATCTCTAGGCTGGAAACCGTGGTTAATCAAATAATGACTTTTCAAAAGACAATGATAATAACTTACACTGAAGTTCAGTCCAAACAATGCAAGTATTTTCTAATTATCTCCTAACATTAACTCTAATATTAAGTTCAAAGCCGATCGTTTCTTTCATGTTATTGCTGTTATGTTACTTTTTTCTGTTGTTTATTTATGCACTCAAATCTGTCAGTGCCTTTATTCCTTCTTCCCATCATTTTTCCTTTGCTTTTATTTTAACTGCCTAACACATACTTCTGAACTAATGCCTTTAAAAAAAAGGATTTATTGGGGTGCCTGGGTGGCTCAGCTGGTTAAGCGTCTGACTCTTGACTCAGCTCAGGTCATGAACTCACACTTTGTGGGTTTGAGCCCCGTGTCTGGCTCTGTGCTGACAGTGCAGAGCCTGCTTGGGATTCTCTCTCTCCCTCTCTCTCTCTGCCCTACCTCTCCCTTTCTCTCTCCCTCTCTCTTTCAAAATAAATAAATAAGGGGTACCTGGGTGGCTCAGTAATTTAAGCATCTGACTTTGGCTCAGATCATGATCTCATGGTTTGTGAGTTTGAGCCTCATGTCGGGCTCTCTGCTGTCAGTGTACAGCCTGCTTCAGATCCTCTGTCCCCCTCTCTCTCTGCTCCTCCCCTGCTCATTCTCTCTCTCTTTCTCTCTCTCTCAAAAATAAATGAACACTAAAAAAGATAAACTTAAAAAAATTTTAAATTTAAAAAATACTTATTTTATAGTTATTGAATAAAGTTTATGGGCCTTAAAGTTTTCAAATGATGTCTCTCAGAGTCAATGGTCCTCAATGGAAAAAAGTTTCCTGTTTTTATTTCATATCCTATACGTTCCTTTCCTTGAATCCTATAGTTATCTCTCATCCATCTCTTTCTGGGAATAACTGTTTTTCCCATTTTTTTATTTCCTAGCATCTTCGTCACTTCTATTATTCTCTTGTTAGACACTTTTTCATTAAAATGAAAACATCAGCTGTGTGCTCAGTTCTGAGATACTGTTTCCATCCTTGAGAAGTTATTGTGAGGAGGGCAAAGGTATTGCTTTCTGTTCCTGAGACACAATGGTGTGTTCTTACACGATTTTATGTTTCGAAGGTTTAACATCAAGCTATGTGAACACGAACCTTTTTTGGCCTTCCACGTCTCACACAGGAAAGCCAAGATTTCGTCCTTTAGAAGAACCACAAAGGATGTAAGGCGCAGCCCAAGCAGAATTCTTGCACGGATCTAGCACAGACCTTCTGACAACCTGACCGTCCCTCATATGGGGACATGTACACGCACTCACATTTCCAATGAAACTACTCAGTCTAGTTCCTCTGCTGTCCCCAAAACAGCCGCCATGATAGATACTTACTCTGGGATGTAGAAAGATTGGAGAAAGCTGACTTTGTTCGACCTGCTAACCATTCCAGGCTTTCATGCATGTTGGCCAAAGCTTTGAGGTCACTGACATCACGGAGGATGTCTTGCGGAGGGATTAATTTGTCACCCAGGTTCCCAATAAGAACTTCTGACTCCTTACCAAAGGCTGCCCTGAAAAACAAATCAGAAACATACTTCACACACAGCACAGAAAAGAGAGGGGGTGGGCAGTACTTTTTAAGGCATGCCTAGCACTGTGTTATTTGTTATAGTCGCTATTTCATAGCATGCTATTTTTCCTATAAGTTTAGCAAACTACCGTATACCTGCTTAAAATTACTCTAATTGGAGAAAGATGGTTCTTAGAAGAATGAAGTTCCCCTGACGCTTATACCTTCAACAGGAACCGGCATGGACCTGACCTAGACAGCGATGGTCGCCGGGGATGGCTTTGATGGCTGCTCTCTTGTGGGTACGTCCTTGCCTCTTCTGTTATGGATGTTGCTGAACAACATTAAAAATGTACACGGTTGAAGGTTATTGTAATACATAAAACCACCAAGTTAATCAGCTAGAAAATGTTTTAGAATGTTCAAAAGCAAAGAGGGTCCAGCCTCTTAAGAGAGCAGATTATAGTTCAGACGGACAGGCCTCGTTCATTCACTCATTTACTTGTTCTAAAAGGGATCTGAAGCGAATGAACTACAAAGCATTAAGCTATGTGTTATTCGAAAAGAGAAACCAGTAAAAATCAATGCTGGATCCTCTGACTGGAAAAATAGAGTCAGGTGGTCTTTGCACAAATCTGTGTCCTCATGATATTTTGGTGGTGGCGGGGGCGGGGGTGCTGAAAAACCAAATTCTGTGGGCTCACAGAAGGAGGGGGCAGAGGGGCCCCTGGAGACCATACAGCAATGCCCTTGCACATGTGCAGAAACGGAGGCCCAGAGGTGAACCGTTTTGCCCAAATAACACACAAGGGGCAGAGCTGGGACTCAGTCTAATTCCCACAGTGCCCTTTCTTTCAAAAAGACAGAGGGCCGATGTGACAGAAGACGACCGAGGACGCTAGGGAGAAAAATCTGGTCTTTTAGGGCAAGTTCCATGCAGGTGAGTAAGCAGAGTTGCGGCTGGTGGAGGTTGGAACAGGCACCTGGAGAGTTTTCTGTAAGTCTCAAGGCTTTTGAAACCTCAGAACACCTTAAGTGAGCAGGAGCAAAGGGTTTATTTAAGTAGAACAAACCGAACGAAGTGTCCAGCAGGCAGTGATTAGTAGCAGCTGACATACAGTCAGAAGGATGCTTAATTGACACATAGGCCCGTAGGGCCCAGCACTAGAGCAGAGGCTCCACGTTGAGAAAAACGCCTGCTGTGAATTAAATGCTTCATAAAAAAGGTTTACGCTGCCAAGTAGTGACTCGCCATTAGGCTTTTTGTTTCAACGGAGAGTTTCGAACGTTTTCGAATGTTTCGCGCATTTTTTAAGGAAGTCATAATTGGACGAGTCGGGTAAGCTGTGGTCCCGGAGGCAACACGTAGCCAGCCCAGGAACCTCGGAGCGTGCGTACGAGCCTTTACACAGAGGTCACGTAAAAAGGTCTTGGGGTGGGACCCAAAAGTTTGCGTTTCTAACTCGTTTCAGGCCCTTGTCTGGGAAGCACGCGTTCTTTGAGCACAAAGAGTTGCAGCCCAGGCTTCAAAGTCAGACAAAAGACACATCTGGGGCTGAATTCTCAGTCTGTCATTCACTGTGTGAATCGCCTTCGCTTCTCCGAACACCGTTAGCTAGGGGCGGTAGTGGTGTCCTCGTAGGAAGTAACGTAAAAATAGAGGGGATTTAAAAAGTCTTGACTGGGAAAATTTCAGTCATTACACACGCAGAGAGAAGCGTACAATAACCCCCCGTGTAGCCAATGCTCAGCTTCAATTATTAGCAACTCATGGTAAGTCTTAGTTCATCTATCCTCATCCACTCCCCATCTGCCTTGGAGTATTTTTGTTTGTTTTGTTTTGGAGAGATTGAGGGAGCTTGTGCCCACGCACATGAGAAAGCGAGGGGTCAGGGGTGGGGAGAATCTTAAGGAGGCTCAGTGCTCAGCGTGGAGCCTGACATGGGGCTCGATCCCATGACCCTGTGATCATGGCCCGAGCAGAAATCAAGAGATGGATGCCCCGGTGGTTTCGTAGGTTAAGCATCTGACTCTCGATTTCAGCTCGGGTCATGATCTCATGGCTTGTGAGTTCGAGCCCCCAGGTCGGGCTCCATGCTGATAACGCAGAGCCTGCTTGGGATTTGTTCTCTCTCTCAAAATAAATAAATAAACTTAAAAAAAAAAAAAACCAAAGAGTCGGACGCTCAACCAGCTGAGCCACCCAGGCGCCCCTCTCCTTGTCTTGCAGTATTTTGAAACAAATCATTCAGGTGATGGTAAGTGCATGGAACTTGGTAACAAGTTGTAGTTCTACCACTCTGGCCTGTTGAGATGGCTGGTTTATTTAGTGCCAACCCAGGGTGAGCTACGATGAATGAATTGAAATAGGTGAGTGATCAGAAGTAAATAAATTAGATCTCAAGGGCTCGTTTTACAAGTGGGGCCTTGTAACATCACGGCAAGTATCACTGTGTCTCGCAGTCCAGACTTGCCAGAATCTCCAAGAGGTAAATTACTGTGACAGAAGCCCCTGGTTGCCGAGCCAGTATCCATCATCCCATATGCCTTCTTAGTAAAAGGACCCTGGTATTGTTGGGGTCAGCAACGTATGCGACTTAAAAACAAAACAAAACAAAAACGCCCCTCAATTTCCCCGCCCTTGTGGCAGATGTAGCTCTAAACCGAAATCAGGAGGTGGGCTTCCGGGAAAGCTCTTTGAAGAGTCTTAGCTGGCCGGGGCCTCTTTTGCCTTCTCCCTTTCTGGAATGCAGTCGTGCTTCTTCGAACATCAGGTGAGTATGAGTATGAAAACAATGCTCAGAATGATAGAGGCCCAGGTGGGCGGTGTGCGTGCCCCAGTGTCACCACAGAGCTGCAATACGGCCGGAGACAATGCACTTCTGGGCTTCAAGTTACGGGAGGGACAGCGAAACCCTATTTGTTTAAGCCACTGCTATTCCAAGTTTCTGCTACCCCGCAACTAAATGCAATTTCTAACTGACACAATGATCTAATTAGCATACATGATGTCACGCTCAGAGAACTTTTCTGAATTTAGATATCCCGAAAATCAAGTTACAGGGAAAGGCAAAACAATGTCTCCTCCTTGCTTTGAGCCCAGCAGACAGTTATAATATCTTCCCTGTGGCTGTCATTCAGTCAAGTTGTAAATATTTAGTTTTCTTGATCTGTCCTTACGTATCAACTCTCCCAGCCCCTTAATCATCTTTGATAGATACAACACAAAAAAATGCCTCTGAGCTGGGTGGTTAAAAAGCAACAGGGGAGGCAAACAGCTTTGAAAATCAGGCTTGGAGGCATTTTCATGCATGTAGGTGTAACCCTGGGTGCAATGTGACAATCAAGACAAATGTATTTATGTGGAAGTCTAATCTGCTTGGGTGGGGCTCTCTGGGCCCCTGGGCATGTCTGTGGTGCACCTTCCAGCACTGGATGCCTATCCCATTTCCCTTTGGCTCACTCCGATTTGCTTAACCTCCTCCGACGGGAGAGCAACAGACTGAGGAAAACACAAACTGCCTCATGTTGAATACATAGTAGACATCTCATTTGACAGGAATCCATAATCACCCCCTAACAACCTGGAGAGAGCACAGAAACCATGACATTGAGGATAAATGATTGACAGCTAAAACTATTTCACACAAAAAATCATTCCTTCGAGGATTTGTGGGTGTCAAAGAGCTTGTGGATGGTTTTTATGTGTTACAATAACCTTAGGGGATGGCTTTAGTTGCTCGACTGTGGATCTTTTTCTAAACCCTCTAATTTATTAAATAAATCATGGTATATCCACACTGTGGAAAGCTATGCAGTCATTAGAAATTATATAGTAAAAAATACTTGCTACCACAGAAAAACGTTTCCTCTGGCTTATTTTTAACCATGATCTGCAGCCAAGTAAAACAAGCTGTTATAAAACTCTATGATATTAAAAAAGAAAATGATTATGTATCTATATGAACTAAAAAAGACTGGACTGGATATCTACATACCAAGATGTGCACTGTGTAACGAGATCATGCTTTGTGCTTCTCTGTATTTTCTATATTTTCTCCAGAGAACATGTATACTTTTTAGTTAAAAACAAAACCTGGGAGGGGCGCCTGGGTGGCTCAGTCGGTTGAACGGTTAAGTGTCCGACTTTGGCTCAGGTCATGATCTCACAGCTGGTGGGTTCGAGCCCCGCGTCGGGCTCTGTGCTGACAGCTCGGAGCCTAGAGCCTGCTTCAGATTCTGTGTCCTCCTCTCTCCGCTCCTCCCCCGCTCAGGCTCTGTCTTTCTCTCTCAAAAATAAACATTAAAACCAACAAACCCAAAAAAACAAAACAAAAAGACACACCGAAGTTGGTAACCCTACCACAAATGAACGAGAAAAATCTTTCAAAGGGCCATATCAAGAATTTTAGCATGGAAAACTGGAAGACATAGATACTATAGTTATTTTAACCAAACTGGGAGACAATGACCGGTCGGCTGGTCTGAAGGCTGGTGTGGGCTGTGGCTCTTGTTTGCTCAAGATGAGTCACTGTCCACCACAGAGGGTCTCACTGCCAGAATGCCTACCACCCAGCATCTGGGCCAATATTTCCAGATCCAAATTTCTACTCACTCTTCCTCTCCTGCTTGCTATGTGAGCACATTAATGAAGGAGCACATGACACATATTCGAGTGAAACGGCAACAGAACAATCATTACCTTGAGAAGGTGAAGTAACAGAAATTCAGAAGTAACAGGCACCCGCTAATTGCCCACAGACCATTTGTCAGAGCCGGGAACAGGAATCAGAACTCAAAGCTGTGTGTTTTCAGTACCGGGGCCCGTGTGAGGCGCCACCTTCATCATCAGTAGGCCAACACGCTCGCGTAGGAGCCCATGAAAAAACCACAGAAGTGTCGAGCCTGTTAAGCTTAATTTTAGCACACAATTATAATCTTTAAAAGCTTGATCTGACAAGAATTCATTTAGGAGATTTTGCCAAGAGTGTAAAACCTGTTTAATTTAATTTTACCACACAATTATAATCTTTAAGGAGGTCTATCTGACAAGAATTCATTTAAGAGAATTTTGCCGGAGATGCTGAAAATTGTCTCCGTTTAGTCTTTAAATAGTTCTGTTATCCGCTGAAATCTTAGCAAGGCAAAAAAAAAAAAAAAAAAAAAAAAAAATCTGCATTTTCAGCAGACTAAATGCATTTCTGAAAGAAACGCTGCAAATAGTTTCAACATGATTGACCTGCAGTTCTGGGCTATGTTTGATCACATGACATTGTATACTCAGACTCACTGCTTGCTCTCCCAGCAAATCTCCCCCAGTCTCCCACCGCGGCTTCACCCCTGCCGTGTGAGAACTGCCCCAGGAGTCAGGGAAACCCTGCCAGAGTGCCCTCCTCTCTGATCCAGGACAGGGCAGGGAGGAACCAGGACTGGCTCATATAGCGAACCAGACTCACGCAGACTTCTTGCACCTTCGAAGGGGCAGTGTTGTGCCCCCGTGCTGTAACAGCCACTTCCCCTGCCTGAAATGTTTCCAGAAGTACCGCTTTCCTCAAGGTCTTCCTCAACAATCCTGCTAATCCTGTTCGACCACGTTTCTGGACAAGAAACTCATTTTGCAGCAAAAGAAGTAAGGCAGAGCTGACGCTCCCGGAATTCAGGTCTTGTTGCATACCCAATCCCCCGGGGGTGGGGGGGTGGGGGGAGCTGGCCTGATGGAAGGGTTGGTCTATGTAGGATTCAGCTATGGTCCAGCTGGAAGGCAACATCTCTAAGGCTGGAGTGCTGAGGGCCTGACTCAGAGACCCACATAGAGTATTTTTCCCCCCAATGACAAGAAAATATGGGTCTGGGGACTAAGGAATAAAAGTAGGCATGGGCTCTCCTCTCTTATGGAGGGTCTACTCTTGCCTCACCCCCCCACCCCCCCCCACGTGGCACTAGGCCACTTTTCAGGTGTTCAGGAAGGAAGGTCTCCACCAGAGGATACAACAATGACCACAATAAATTGGTAGCAGAGACTGTCATATGGTTTTCTGGGCTTCTCACTACTGAGCCCTCAGGCAGAGAGGCGTTACTTTGATGCCTGGAATGACGGGCCTCAATTGCCAAGAGGGGGACATGTGTTGCTCCTGCACAATCAGGGCGGGCAGGACTACGTCAGATTCACTGGGCTCCATCTGAGTGTTTCCATGTCCATGGTGAAATTAGTGGAAAAACCAGGGCAGCCTAATAAAGGCAGAGCTGCTAAGAACTCAGGTCTCTCAGGAACAAAGACTCTATTCAATACATCCAGGTGGAGAACCCTGACCACCTGAGGTGCTGGCAGAGGGCGAGGGCACCATGGAATGGGTGGTTAGAAAAAGGAAGTCATCAATATCTGCTGCTGCTTCTGACCAGTTACAGGGGCTGTGGCAGCCTGCATATTTACGCATATATCAGCCAATGGTTTCTTTTTCTTTTCCACTCCCCCTACTACATTTTATTTACGGTAAAATATACATAACATGAAGCTGACCATTTAACCATTTTTAAGTATACAGTTCAATAGCATTAAGTACACTCACCACGTGCCATCATCGCTATCTCTTTCCAGAACTTTTCCATCATCCCAAACAGAAACTATTCCCATTAACCAGTAACTTTATTGCTGGACGGCGGGATCATAGGGTGATTCTGCGTTTAGCTTTTTCAGGGACTACCAAAATGCCTTCCACAGTGGCTGTACCATTTTACATTCCTACCAGCAATGCACAGGGGGTTCTAATTTCTCCATATACTTGCCAAAATGTGTCATTTTCTGGTTTTAAAATTTTTAATTAATTTTTAAATAACAGCCGTCCTAATGGGTGTGAGGTGGCATCTTCCCCACTCGTTTTATATGAGGAACTGGTAGTGATCAACATTCCAGTTTCATTCAGAGGTCACCAGATATGAGAAGTCACATCTGACCTGACCAGGGAGGACACCGGAAATCCTAGACTTGAGATTAACACACTGAGTGATGAGACAGACTCTCCCTTGCTGGGGGAGAGGGGGAAGGAATGCCTTAATAGGATGAATAGCAGCCTGGATGAAGCAGAAGGAAGAAGTTCTAAGCTACTGGCATAAAGGTAACAAGGATACAGAGTAACAAGTCCTAGGCCTGTTTACCCTAAGATCTATTCTTCACTTTTCCCTTCTCTGATCTATACTGGGGGTGGGGGGCAGGCAGGGGCCGACCCTTGTAGGCTGTTTTCCAGGTTCCCAGCTGGGTTGTGACAATGGGAGGCCCTAGGTCGGGGATGTTGACGGCCAAAGGCAAGGCGAAGGCAGGGCACTTATCCCCCTCCCTCTCGCCTTTGGGCGATGTCTCTGGCAACAGATGCATCTCCTTCCTGGCTCCAGATCCTACCAGGCCCCAACTTACTTTGGGTGCCTCTGTGTTCTGGTAAATGCCTCTCTCCTTTGGCATTCTGGCTAAAGGGAGATCGTGGCTTCTTGCCGTTGGGTTATTGTAATGTCCCTGTTTGATACATCCTCATTAAAATGTATAACCAATTCCCTGCATTAAATTCTCTTGGAGGTAAATAGTTGACATGGTTTCTGTTTTCCACATTAGACCTTGACTTACATAAGACCCAATAATGATGTCTTACCATATTCAATGCTACTGCGGATGGAATCAATTATTTGGCTTGGGAATTAATTAGTTCTGTTGTGTAGGCAGAGAAACTGAGACTGGTTACGGTGACCTGTAGGAGATCACTTAGCCGTTATCTGTCAGAGCCTAAACCGATGAAGGTTATAAAAAGGTCAGGTCATCTACCTCGATTCCTAATAATACCGACTGATTCTATTGAGATGTGACAATGACACATCCATTTATCACTTCTGCTTTTTACAACTGCTCAATCTTCAACCCTTTCAAAACTTAATTTGTCTGTGTCAAAAATAATGCGGGTAGTACCATTCTGATGGGTTCTTTAATCAGGTTTTCAAAAACTGTTTTTCTAAGATGATCTTGGCTAAACCCTCATAAATAAGAATAAAATAGCCCAGTTATCCTGATTACAATATTATTTTTTTTCCTCCTAGAAAATGCTAAAACTCATCATTAAGTCTCCCCTTCAATGGTTTTGTATGCATGTTCGTTTCATCACACACTCTCACGTGAGTACCTATTTTTCACATTTAATAAGTAATTGCTCTTTTTTAGAAATTTGTCTCCATCAATAATCACAATCAAGGATTTTTGTCGTTGGCTTTCTTTGCCTACCGTTCCTCTGCCTTGTAAAAACTTGCAATGCTCTGGCCTGGCTAGATGGGGCTGAGAAGTCCACAAATCTGTTCAGAGGCAGAACTGGGAAGGAGTCTGGGAGGGGCCTTCTCCACAATCAAGGTGAATATTGAAAATATCAGCAACTTTTCTGCTCCTGGGTCCTGCTTGGGGCTTAGAACAGCATTAATTTATTGTTACTTTTTTTTTTTTTTTTTTTTTCCTGGTCGCAGGGAAATTGTAGTTTCTGGGTTTCTACTCCTGGATGATAGCCAGGAAAAATTAATCATGACCATCTTGGGGGCGGGGGTGGGGGTTTGACCACCAGCTCTTTCTCTTGTTTCTTTAAATCAGCTTGCTCACTGAGACAGGCACCAAACACTAGACTCATGGATTTCTGATATTCTGGCACTGAGAGGGATCTTGGCAGGTCATGTAAATCAGTGGTCCTCACTCTGGCTATACCTTAAAAGCTTAACTAGTAAAGCATAAACAAAATTCCCCATGCGTAACTCCATGTGCAAAAATTCTGATCTAATTGGTCATGGGTGGGGCTCAGACATGGACATTTAAAAAAAATTTTTTTTTTAACGTTTATTTATTTTTGAGACAGAGAGAGACACAGCATGAACAGGGGAGGGGCAGAGAGAGAGGGAGACACAGAATCGGAAGCAAGCTCCAGGCTCTGAGCCATCAGCCCAGAGCCCAACGCGGGGCTCGAACTCGCGGACAGCGAGATCGTGACCTGAGCTGAAGTCGGACACTCAACCGACTGAGCCACCCAGGCGGACATGGACATTTTTAAAAAGAGTGGCTTTCCTGGAATATGTTTCCTATGTTGTAAAATTTACCCAGTTAATATGAGCAGTTCAATAGTGTTCAGTCTATCACAGTTACGCGACCATACCACGATGTGGAACATTTTCATTACCTCAAAAACAAACGCTGTCTGTACCCATTAGACTTTATGCTTAATTCCCAACACTGACCCTCCAGCCCCAAGTAAGCACTACTCTACTTTCTATCTCAATAGATTTCCCTATTTTGGACTTCATCAAAGGAATCATACGGTAGGTCGTCTTTTGTGACTGACTTCTTTTACTTACCATGTTTTCAAGGTTCATCTGTGTTCATTTCTTGTATTACCAGATAATATAGTCCATTGTATGGATATGCCACATTTTGTTTATCCATTCATCAGGTGATGGACATTAGGGTTGTTTCCACTTCTAGGCTATTGTGAGTATTGCTGCTATAAGCTTTCATGTATACATCTTTGTGTGGGGGTGTGTTTTCATTTCTCTAGGTATATACACCTGGGAGTGCAACTGGTGGGTCATATGGTGACTATCTTTAACCTTTCAAGGAAATATCGTATTCCAAAATTGCGGCACCATTTTCCAGCTGTATATGTGGGATCCGATTTCTCGACACCCTTGCCAACTGTTGTTATTATCTGTCTTTTTAAAAACTACAGTCATCTTAGTGTATGTGAAGAAGCATATATCTCAGTGTAGTTTTGATTTGCATTTCCTTGATGGCTAATGATATTGAGCATCTTTTCATGTGTTTATTGACCATCTGTATATCTTCCTTAGAGAAATGTCAATTGTGATCCTTTGTTCATTTTTTAATTGGGTTATTTGTCTTTTTATTATTGACTCATGCATTTGTTAACAGATACGTACGAGGAATCCACCATTACCCAGGCTCTGTCTTAGATCCTGTGGTGGGATCAAAACCAACTAGAATAATTTCATAGTCCGCTAATATGCCATAACCCAGAGTTTGAAAAATACTGTGTTAAATTGTGCCTGGCTCTATGAATGTGTTCCTTGACTGGGTTTCCCAAAGATGGTGAACATTTATGAAGCATTTTATAGGGAAACTAAAACACACAGAGGAAGATGTGTTCATTTGCACACTGTAGCAAAAGTGTGAACAGTTTCTGTTCTTAGTTTACTGATCAGGGCCATAATAAGCCACACTGCCCCTCACAAGTTACAGTAGCTTTAGGGTTTCACTTTGCCCAGGGATTCCACAGCCCTCAGTCTTGCTGCCTCAAGACACACACAAAATTGGTTCTTATCAAGGAATTGGACTTTCTTGAGCACTCAACTTTCAAGTAGTGCTGAAGCAGGGGAGACACACATCTGTCAAATCTCAGAACAGGCTCTTTTCTACTTTGTAAAACCAAGTCTAATCACAGGAGTCCTTAAAAGTGGAGAACCCTTCCTGGCTGTGGTCAGGGAGAGACATGATGATGGAAGAAGGTCAGAGAGATGTCATGTTGCTGCCTTTGAAGAAGGAGGAAGGAGACCAAAAAATGAGGGTGGCCTCTAAACGCTGGAGAAGGCGAGGAAATGGATTCTCCCTTAGAATGTCCAGAAAGCAATGCTGCCCTGCTGACATCCTGATTTTAGCCCACTGAGACCTGTGTTAGACTTCTAGCCTACAGAACGGTAAGAAAATGGATCTGTGTTGTTTTAAGCCACTAACTTTGTTGTGGTAAATTGTTAATGCACGCATCGTAAAATGAATATACGTGGTAATGATGTGCATGTGTTAGGCGAGTGCCCTTGTCCTTGGGAGATGCACGCTCAAGTGTCTAAGAGTGAAAGGGCACCATGTCTTTAGCCTACTTTTGATGGTTTGGCAAGAGAGAAGTATGTGCATTTATTTGGAGAGAATGGAGTAGGTATGGCGAGATGTGAACGGTCAGTAAACCTAAGTCAAGGTATACATGCATTCATTGGACTGTTATTTCAACTTTTCTGTGAATTTATCAGTAAAAAAAAAAAAAAAAGTTTAAGTTCAGGAAAAACAAAAAAAGAGAGAAACAGATGGATAATTGTGGCACTTTTCAAAATCACTGCCCAAAACAATTTCTAGGAGAGCAATCTCCTAGGAATCACTTCCTAGCTGGATCCCTTGACAGGGCTTTTAAGTTTCTTGCCAGTGCACTGAGTTTCTGAAAACGAAGGTTCAATACAAGGTGTAACATAACATGTATGAGGACACTTTAACGTGCCAAATTAAAAACTTGAACAATATTGCTAAAGCAATCAGAACTGTTGTGAACTGTCTTTGCCATTCTCATTTCAAATCTGGAGAGAGAAAATGCAGAATGACAGCCAGTTATGTTTTGACATGTTTAATCCACGCAGGCATAAATGCATAATTTCTTCTGTCAGTCCATCTTTCCGTCCTTGTATAAGAATTCTGGAGTCATTTATGTGTTGTGTTCTTAAGGGTGAGCACAGAAAAACTATTATGCTCAGATAAGTCTCTTCTCGAAAAAAAATGGCTTAGAGCCACCAAGGTGATGGCGGGGCAAAGGCACCATTCTGCTAAAGGCAGTTTCACCTCCATGAGGGTTCCCTGTCTAAAAGAGAGCCGTGAAACCATCACTCTTTTCATCATAAAGCCTATAGAGGCTGGGTTGGGAGCAAAACACTGGGGTTCGAGTAGTAAGTCTCTCTCTGAGTAGAGGCCAAGGTTTTAATCACAGGTCAATGTAAGTGACTGGGTGATGAGTCCCAGTACACTATGGAAATTCATTATGTACAAACAAAACACAATAAAACAAACCTCTGATTCTATTTGACTCAGAACTGCATTAAGTCATATGACCAAGAATTCTTTAAATTTTCTCTATAATTATAGTTTAATTTCTCATCTTTCTTCTCTAACAGCATTTTATTCTTTTGCCTGTATTACTAACAATATATTCTATACATTAAACAGGTGGCTTGTTTATTTCTGGCTAATTTCCTATCGCTAATGTAAAACTGCAGCTCAGAATATAGGTGAACAGTTAAGTATTTTCACTCTGCTATGGGATGAAATGTATTCCCCCCGCCTCCCGAAATTCATGTGGTAAGGCCCTAAACCCTGAAGTGATTGTATTTAGAGATGGGATCTTGGAAGGTAATTAAGTCATGAAAGTAGAGCTCTTATGATGGGTTAATACCCTTATGTGAAGAGACATGAGAGAGATCTCTCTTTCTCTCTCTGACATGTGAGGATATAGCAATAAAATGGGCCTGTGTGAGCCAGAAAGAGAGCTCTTAATTGGCTGACACCTTGATCTTGAACTTTCCAGCTTCTGGGACTATTTAGTTAAACAACTATTCTGTAGTTTAAGCCACCAATCTACGGTGTTTTGTTATGGCAGCCCAAGCTAAAACATACCCCCTACACTAAGACTCCTATGCTATCCTTTCTCTTGTTTCAGTCCAGTACTTGTATATGAAGTAGTCCATGAGTATGGACATCCTTTCATTCAACAAGCATTTACTAAGCAACCACTGTGCGACTCATTCTAGGTCTGACATTCAATACCCAAATTCTAGACCAATGTTACTAGCTAAGTACTCTGGCCATTAACCCTATACCTTTGACATCAGTGTTGAATCCTAATTTGACTAGGAACTTGATTTCAAAAGCCTTTCAGGCACCCTCTGTTTTTATGACAACGTTTTTCTGGAAAACAATAGTCATAAAAGAATTGACCAAATTTTCTTATAATATCAGCTTAATAATTAAAGGCTGTGATTCCGAGATACCAAAAAAATGATGAATGTTTGCAAAAAACATTGCAAAAAAAATTGCAAAAAAACACTGCAAAAAAATATGTCATAAATGTAAACATACTAAAACTAGAACCCTGAGTACCTAAAAAATAGTAAAATTATGCTAAAAATTCTACAAAATGGACAGAATGCACTAGGTGTACTGATTACACAGAGGGCTCCATCTACTCTAAAATATAAATTCACAGTATGAAAATACGATTCTCCTGAACATTCAGCATGACCTAATGCAGTGTACACACACACACACACACACACACACACACACACACACACACACCTGCTCACTCACTCACTCACTCTCCGGCCTGTAAGTTCTAGAGAGGAGGGACAGAGGTGCAGAGTCATTTAGAGAGGACTGTCATTTAGAAAGGAAGGACAGAGGTGCAGAGAAGTGAGGGAAGCTGGTTAAAGACACAGAGAATTAGGGGCAGAGTGAGGATGAACCCAAAATTGAGTCTCCAGGGTTTCCCCACATTCTGTACCCCCTTGTTAGACCCAAGGAGACGAGTACACTGATGTAACTGTGGGTAGGGAGAGTGAAAAATTCCATGGAAATTAATACTGGGTTCTAACAAGCAAAGAGCTAATTGTGAACAGCACATTATTTTCAGGCTGATAGCACCTGCTCAGTGTTCTGATATAGAATCCACTTGGAATAAAATTGCATTGAAGTGCTCTGTTAGCTTGGAACACGAATGTCTCCTTCTTTAGCCAAGCTACTCAAATAAGCCTGGCTACTAAGTTTTCTTTGTAGGATGTTGTCAAACAACACTGAATATAAACAATGAGGCACAAGGTTTTTCTACAGGTGCTAGGACTTCTGAGGTATGCAGTTTAGTTTTCCATTAAGAACATTTATTAAGCTTCAAAACAGATGATCAAATGTAGGATTAAAATAACCAGTAATTATAAGTTGAACATATACTTTGGTTTTTTAACTACCAAGAATGATTACAGATTTAGAAATCAAAATTCATGTACCATTGAACTTCCTCACCGAAATATTCCAGTTCATTGATCATTCTGGTTATTTCTCAAATTGCCATACAATTTCCTTTGAATAATCTAAATCTACGCTGAGCAGAGACAGGAAACAACTGATCTCAAGCAAAGGCAATGACTCCCAAACTAAGCAATTAGGTGGCCTGTCTTCAAGATAGCTTTCTTGGAACAGAGAAGGGGAAGGAACTGATGAATGATTCGGGGCGTTTTAGGAGGAAGACAAAGAAAGAGATGGAATGCCTCAGGCAAAGTGAGGTAATACAGAGAAGAGTAAATGCTTTGCATAAAATTGGCAGAAAAGTGAAGCTGGCTTAAGATTAAGATATTTTTCAGGGATGGGGCGCCTGGCTGGCTCAGTCGGTTGAACGTCCGACTTCGGCTCAGATCATGATCTCCCGGTTCGTGAGTTTGAGCCCCACGTTGGGCTCTGTGCTGACAGCTCGGAGCCTGGAGCCTGCTTCGGATTCTGTGTCCCCCTCTCTCTCCGCCCCACCCCTGCTTGTGCTCTGTCTCTGTCTTTCAAAAATGAATAAACATAAAAAAAATTAAAAAAAAAAGATATTTTTCAGGGATAAAAAAATGTTGGAATGGCAATGTGTTCAGATTAGTGAGCTGGCAGTCAATAGTAACAGGGTTTGAGGATATGTGGATTTTTTTTTAGTCAAATAAAAAATTAAAACTAAGTAACAATTACTCGTAGTTAAATAATCTATAATGCTGAGCAACGATTCCCCTGTCCTACTCCTACTCATCCTTAGTCCTGTGACCCTAAAAAAAAGCACCTACAGCTTAAAAAAACAATTTCTGTTCCTATTTCTTCCAGTCGTCATATCCACCTCTCTACATAACCAATGGAAACTGCTACTTGCTGATGTAGTAATTTTCCACATTTTGATTCTGACCACCCTTCTTCCCTCCTTCAATTATACCACTCCCCGTTCCTGATGCAGTTATATTATTATTTTTAATGTTTCCCCTGGTCTTTTATATTTTTACACATATCTTTACCTCTAGCAGGACTCCCCACACTACAAATTGCTTATTTAACTACCCCCCCCCCCCCCACCCGCCCCCAGACTGGGAGCTCCTTACCCAGAAGGAAAACGGGAAGGGGCGCAGAGGGGGAAAGGGTGTCCAGAGGGAAATGCTGGAGGAGCTGATACCTGAGCTGTGTGTCTTGCAAGCCGAACAGGGCTGGAGTACAGGAGGCAGGGGTGGGATAGGCAGAGGGCATTCCGGGAAGAGTAATGCGCATGGAAAGACACACAGGTAGGAATGAGCACGGTAGGCTGAGAACCAGAGAAAGTTCAGTAGGGAGAAAGGGATGCAGGTGAGAAGGTGAGTGGTCCTCAATCAACTGGCAGGGACATCAGCCTGCAGCACAGAGCTGGGGAACGACAAGAGCAGGACTTTTCAGCGGTGGTTTTAGACCAGCTCACTGCTGGCCGGTGTCTTAGGAACACCTCTTCCGGTTCCTACCCCAGGCTAGGTAACAGATATCCTTCCCTCCAAAATGGCACAGAACATCATTCTCAGCCTCTTTCTGAAGGGCTGCGTGGGATTAAATCAGGGAGATTATTTGTTCTTTGATTAAGATTCTAAGTGAGAGAGGAGAATGGTGTTAAATGAAGTAAAATCTAAGTTTAAAAAGTTAAATAATTCCATGATCTGAAACTCTACAAAAAACACAATGTAGAAGATGCTTTATTAGTGACTTTTAAGTAACACTAATGAATAATTATAATCCTCAAATAATTGTCTAAATAGGTTAGCATTTATGGAATATATATAGGGGAGATTTTAAGTGTTTTTCCATTTACTGCCGATCTTACGCTAACAAGAGTGGTATCATTATAATATAATAACAAAGTGCCTAATGCGATCGTCCTGAACATTAATTGATATGTTTTGTAGCCGAGTCTCCAGTTAATTACCTGTCTTTCTTGTTTAATTTTGAGATTTAAGTCTGCTTCTCATCCATTCTTGCCTGGCAATGCCCTACATCCATCTATGACCTTCATCTTGTTTAAATGAGGGGAAAAAAACATTTTAGCAAAGCATTTTCTGCCCCTGTACTTAGTTAATATATTCATATTTTCTGATTCATCTTTCCTCTTATAATTATATTTTTAAAGTCATATTAAGCCTGCAGAGATAGTGGAATAAATGTCTCCATTCTAATGAACGTCCTGTTCAAGCTAGCTAGTCTATTTTTCCTGCACTAGATTTTTTTACTTGTTCCTTCAATTCATCTGAAGATTCTTCAATAGCTGTAGCTACTGGGAACCTTTTAACAGCTGTTGCTTACGCTTGTCTTGAGAACCTTTTAAATTTCCAAGTGAAATTGTTACGAAAGTTATTTATGCTCTACTTTACTCATGCCATGTTTCATCTAAACATATTCCTAAACCTACTAGATTTCTGCCTCTCTGTCTAATCTGAGCGGGCTGAAGAAACCAAAGAGGTATAAAGACCTACCGAAGGCAAAAGCAAAGTGAAACACACTAATTAATGGCCATGCGGAGACTGGAAACTAGTGAGCTTCTAAAAGGAGCATATTCCTACGTGGGCAACCTTTACAGGGGCCACAGAAGGCATTTTCTCCCAATGATGATACCGGCTCACCATTCTTTACATTTTATTCTTTTCATTCGAAGAGTGGGGGATTCTTCCTATTTTTAAATTCAGCTTCACGCATTCCACATTTATTGAGGATCTGTGATGTACTACTAGGGTCTCACAGAAGGCAGGTGAATACGTAAACCTCCTTTCTGCTTTTGCTCTGGCTCTTTTCTTCCTTAACCATCCAATGTGGACCTCACGCCAAATAAAATGTCAGGAATGGTCTTGCTCTTTGAAAATAATCTTTTGCTGTTCTTTAATCATACCGAGTTCCAAATTTCATAAAACAACAAAAAGCACCCTTAATGAACACAGCACTCACTTGATTCTCCAGATAACACGAAAAGTTTATCTTTTAAAAAACTCAGTAACTAAAAATAGCTAAAATATCCTTAGTCTCTCTTCCCTACTTAGGTCTGCATCACACTCTATCTGAACCTACATAATTTCTTTTATATCATTTTCGTATTTTCATCCCCTCTATGTCCTCTTCTTTCAACAATGATTCTTTTTCTTTTTTCTTTTCTTTGATGACAAACATAAAACTCAGAGAATTCATAACAATGTCATATAATGAATACTAATAATTGCAAACTAAATCTAGAGTAAAAGCACCTATATGATAAATGTCTGACATTAGCATATAATGACTAGCAAATCAGTTGAGATTATAATGATCAATGAAAATGAAGGAATAATTCGAATGTCCCAAACTGTAAACTCCTGGTATATTTTTAGGCTGGTGGTTTGTAGGGCGGTAGCTCTGAGAGTAGACCCCCTGGGCTCAAATTTTAGTTCTGTTGCTTAGTAGCTCTGTAAATCTGGGGGAAGTGACTTAATTTCTCTACACCTCAGTGTTCTCATCAGAATGGGAATAACTTACCTGAAAACTCACAATGTTGCTGTACGGTTCCGGGCACTGTCAACTCTGATTGTTGTGACTGTTGGAACCGATTGTACAATCTTCTATCATTCGTCTTTCTGCCTGCTATACTTCAAGACTAATTCGTAGGCTTTCCATATTCTTTGACTTCTATCACCTGAAAACTCTGGTCCTGGTCTCGCCAAACACATTTATCTACTTAAGGATTTTCAAACCTAGCTCTCGAGAAAGGATTCTTCTTTTTGAAATCCAGGGTCCCCGAGTGACATGGGGGTTAGAGGTTTTGGGGGACAGTCTTTCTAACACATACGGCCTGCTCCAATCCTAGACAATCCCTCCTCACCCCTGTTACTTGTCCCAACACCTTACCTCTTTGGTTAATTACATCTCCAGGAAGCGGGACTGCTTTTATTAGTAGATATTCATTGATCCCAAAAGGATAAATATATACATATATATGACAGGTGCAAAGACAATAGGCTAGAGAGCCCGCTTTCAGCTTCTTTGGGAACAAAGGGATATTTGCTATTTTTCCTTTTTGTATTAAAGCCCTGGCTTGACCTATTTTTCCCCCCTCTATTCAAAGTTAAACCTGGAAATAACACACTTTATTTTTTGGTTAAAATACGAGAATAGGAAAGGGCCTCATTTAGTAATGAAGGGAATATAACCTTTATTCAATGCAAAGGGCACTCGATTCTATATTCATTCATGCGCCAAATAGCCCTCTGAGCTTTAAAAACTAATTATAGGAGGGGAGTGTGACTTTTCAGTCTTTTTGGCTCCCGCCATGCTCCACGGTACTCTAATGTGCTACATCAAGGCTCTATCAATTCTACCACATTGGAATATCAACAAAGGGTGTTCACTCTTACTTATCTTTGCTCTCAACTTCTAATCAGAATACAGAATGTGACAGTTTAAGAGGAAAGAATCATAAACAAAAGATCGAAAAAAATTACTTTTCTACTGTTAAAGTACATATAATTTGTTTTCAAGCTATGTCTACCTGCAAAACCACGGGCAAATCTCTCAGGCACAATGTTCAGCAAAATGAACCCGATACTACGATTAAACATATATAAAATTGGGGGCCATTCAAAACTGATCTATGGTGATACAAGTCGGAATAGTGCTTATCTTGAGGGTAAGCCAACCGGGTGCTAGGAAGGTTCTGTATTTTGATCTGGGAGGGGGTTCCATGGGTATAAACACATATAACATTTCACTGAATTACATACCTAAGATTATACTTGACTTTATATATACTGCCTTGACGTATATTCAGGTTCACCAAAATTTTTTTTAAATGTATATATAAGTGGCTTTGCCTTCAAATTTTAGATGGAGAGTGGTAAGATTCAGTGAGCAGAGCATGAGTAAGAAAGCCAGGACCCCAGTCTAGCTCTTCTAAATCAGAAGCGTGAGGTGGTGCACAGATACGCGGCTCTTTGGATTGGCATCCTCTTTTCTGGACTAGGGCTAGAAACTCTTTCTTCTGAGCTACTTAAGACACTAATAAAACTAATTGAAAATCTCTTTGCAAACGTAGAAGACAATTAAGGGGTTACAAAATAATAAGCCGAGGAAATAGGAAGAAGATTTACATTCATTTAAAGTAACCTGAAAAGTTGAGGAAAATAATTTATCCTCCAGAAATTACTTCTAATAAAACTATTCAGGCTATAGATATGATTAAATGGATACACTTAAAGAGAAGGTGTGCCAATATGCTTACCCAGATCTCTTAAAAACTTGGCAGCAGGAAAATGTGACAGTAATACTAAGACAGAGGGGAGCCTGTGGCCCGACTTCTGTGCCAAGGTCAGTTTGATTATTCTTACTCGAGGCTCTAATTAATCAGTGTCTCAATCATTCTTGACCTCTCTAGATAGAAAAAACAACTCATGAGGCTACTCTTTGCTATTATTACCATGACAATACAATCTAAAGTAAGGGGAAGTATATGGGGCACCTGGGTGGCTCAGTCAGTTGAGCATCCGACTTCGGCTCAGGTCACGATCTCACAGTCTGTGGGTTCGAGCCCTGCATCAGGCTTTACACTGACAGCTCAAGCCTGGAGCCTGCTTCGGATTCTGTCTATCTGTCTTTCTCTGCCCTTCCCCCTACCTGCTCTCTACCTCTCTCAAAAAGAAATAAATGTTAAAAGATTAAAAAAAGAGGAGGAGTAGAGAGCAGGGAGAGGAAATAAAAATGCAAGAGTTTATAATTTATTTCAGATGCTGTGGAAAAATATATTCAGCACAATAAAGGTTTTTGAGAAAAACAGCTCTGTGACTTTGGTATAAACAAGGATTTCTAAATACCTATCTCTAACAAAGGAGTTGCATCCTGATATATAAAGAACGCCTACAAATCAGTATGGAAAAGACAGACAATGTAATTGAAAATGAGCAACAGATGTGAACAAATATATTACAAAAGAACATATTCAAATGGCCGGTACATACATAAACACATAAAAAAGGTGCTCAACTTCATCAGTCACGACATAAACACATAAAAAAGGTGCTCAACTTCATCAGTCACGAGATCAATGGATATTAAACCACAACAAGAGACCTCTACCAATACAAGAAGGCTAAAATTAAAAAAAAAAAAAAGGAAATATCAAGTATAGATGAGATATGGAGCAACCCGAACTCTCATACACTGCTCTGAGTGTGTAAACTCCTCCCACCACTTTGGAAAACCACTTAACAGTGTGTACTAAAACTCAACACATGAATATCCTGTGACGAAGCAACTCTACTCTTAGAACATAGCCAAAAGAAATGTATACATATGGCTACCAAAATACAGGTAGTAGAATATTTATAGCAGCACTATTTGAAATAGTTCCAACCTAGAAATGCCCAGGTGCCTATCAGCAGTAGAGTAAACGAATGCATGCACACACACACACACACACACACACACACGTAATAAATTAAAAAAAAAAAAACTTGTGTATTTACACAATGTAATACAATACAGACTATAGAGTAATAAGGATCTATACACAACAATATGGAGGAATCTTGCCAACATGATGGGGAACAAATGAAGGCAGCCACACAAGAATATATAACTTCATGATTCCACTTATATAAAACACAAAAAAAGATTAAACTAATCTCTGTGTTTAGAGGTCAGATAAGGGCAACTTTTGGAGATGCAAAGTAGTGACTAGCAGGAAGCATGAAAAGGCTTGTTGTTGCTACTGCTCTGTTTCTTAATTTGGGCACAGGTTACACAATAAAAAGTATGAAAATATACCAAGGTGTGCTTTTAATATATGTTCCTATATCATATATATTTGGTAAAAAGTAAACTACAGGTAATGTAAACAGAGAGATGGAAACTCTAAGAAAGAATCACAGGGAAATTCTGGAAATCAAACACACCGTAATAGAAATGAAGAGCATCTTTAGTGGGCTTTTCAGTAGACTGGGTATAACCAAGGAAAGAATCAATGAGCTTGAGGAAATGTCCATAGAAACTTCCAAAATTGAAATCCAAAGAGAAAAAAGAATGAAAAGCCAGAAACGAATATCCAAGAACTGTGGAATATCTAAAAAATGTGCACAATGGGAATAGCAGAAGAAGAAAGAGGAGAAAAAAAAAAGTAACAGAAGACACATCTGAAGCAATAGTGACTGAGAATTTCCTAAAACCAATGACAGACATCTAAATACCGATCCAGGAAGCTCAGAGAACATCAAGCAAGATAAACACCAGAAAAAAAAAAAATCTACCCTTAGTCATACAATATTCAAATGGCACAAATTCAAAAACAAAGAATAAAATCTTGAAAGAAGCTTGAGAAAAAAATTACCTACTGAAGAACGAAGATAAAAATTACATCAGACTTCTCTTCAAAAACCATAGAAGCAGAAATAATGAAGTGAAATATTTAAAATGTTAAAAGGAAGAAATCACCAACCTAAAAAATTTGTATCCTGAAAACTTATTTTTCAAAAGCAAAGAAGAGGGGCGCCTGGGTGGCTCAGTCGGTTAAGCGGCCGACTTGGGCTCAGGTCATGATTTCGCGGTCCGTGAGTTCGAGCCCTGCGTCGGGCTCTGTGCTGACCGCTCAGAGCCTGGAGCCTGTTTCAGATTCTGTGTCTTCCTCTCTCTGACCCTCCTCTGTTCATGCTCTGTCTCTCTCTGTCTCAAAAATAAATAAACGTTAAAAAAAAAAAAAGCAAAGAAGAAATACTTTTTCTGACAAAAACAAATTGAGGGAATCTGCGATCTCCCATCTACTTGCTAGATGGGATTGCTACCCAAATTACGAATCACTAAATGAAGCCAATTTTTAAAAATTGGGGGAATTTGTCACCAGCAGACCTGCCTTACAGAAATGTTAGAAGTTCTTTAGGGGCACCTGGGTGGCTCAGTGGATTAAGCCACCGAATTCGGTTCAGGTCATGATCTCACAGTTCATGGATTCGAGCCCCACGTCAGGCTCTGTGCTGACAACTCAGACCCTGGAGTCTGCTTCGGATTCTGTGTCTCCCTCTCTCTCTGCCCCTTCCCTACTCACAATCTGTCTATCTCTAAAATAAACAAACATTAAAATAAATAAATAAGTTCTTTAGGGAAAAGGAAAATTATTTAGTTCTGAAACTTGGATCTACATTAGGTAAGGAAGAGTACTAGAGAAGGAATAAATGAAGGAAAATAAAACCTTTTATTTCTCTTACTCTTAATCTATCTCTCAGATAACAGTTTGTTCAAAAGAATAATAACAATACATATAGTGATTATTGCTTATGGTAAATGAAATTAATGAATGGCAGCAATGTCATAAGGGACACAAAGGAGGAACAGGGAATACTTTGTTATAAGGTGCTTGCATTACCCATTGAGTGGTAGAGTGTTATTTGAAAGTGGACTTGAATTAGTTATAAATGTATACCGCAAACTCTAAGGAAACCACTAGAAAAAAAAAGGTAAAAGAAAAGCATAATTTATATGCTAAGAGAGGGGAAAAAGTAGAATCATATAAAATACTCAATTAAAGTCAGAAAGCAGAAAAGCACGACCCATAAAAGAAAAACAATCAGTAAGTTGGACTTCATTACAATGTAAAACTTCTGTTCTACAAAAGAAGCTGTGAAGAGAATGAAAAGCAAGGCACAGATTAGGAGAAAATCTTTGTAAAACATGTATCAGATAAAAGTGTCCAAAACATGCAAAGAATTCTTAAAACTCAACAATAAGAAAACACCACCCAATTAAAAAATGAGCAGACATCTCAACAAAAATATATATACAAATGTCAAATAAGCATATGAAAAGAGGCTCAACACCATATGTCATTAGGGAAATATAAATCAAAACAATGAGATATCACTTACACCTATTGGAATGTACCAAGTCCAAAACTTAGCACCAAATGCTAAAGAGGAATTCTCCTTCACTGCTGGTATGGGGAATGCAAAATAGTACCACTTTGGAAAACAGTGAAGATTTTTTACAAAACTAAACATACTCTTAGTGCATGATCTAGCAATCATATTCCATGGTACTTACTCAAATCAATCAAAAACTTACATCCACACAAAAACCTGTACACAAGTGTTTACAGCACCTGTGTTTATAATTGCCAAAACTTGGAGGCAATCAAAATGTCTTTCACCAAGTGAACAGATAAAAAAATCCTACAGTACATCCACATAATGGAATATTATTCAGGGATTAAAAAGAAAAAAGAGCTATCAAGCCACAAAAGACATGGAGAAATCTTAAATGCATATTGCTAAGCACAGAAGCGAATCTGGAGAGGCTAGGATTCCAACTATATGATATTCTGGAAAACTATGGAGACAGTAAGAAAAAAATCAGTGGTTGCGAGGGGCTTGGGGGAAAGGAAGGCAGGGATGAACAGGAGGAAAAGAGCAGAGTTTTAGGGCAGTGCCACTATTTTTCTAAAAGATACTATAATGGTAGGTACATTCATTTTATTTGTCAAGACCTGTAGAATATACAACACAGAGCGTAAACCCTAACGTAAGCTACAGACTTCAACTGATAATGTATCAATATTAGCTCACCAAGCGTAACACATGTATCCCACTAATGCAAGATGTTAAAAATAGAGGCAAGTGAGGGCAGGGGGTGAGGGTACATATGGGAACGCCATACTTTTGGCTCAATACTTTTTGTAAACCTAAAACTGCTCTGCCCCCCTCCCCACCAAATAAACCATATTGATGTAAAAAGAAAATTATACATGTAGTTTTCTTATATCAATGTAAGTAGCTGACGAGTATTTCTGAGACAGTGTAAATAATGAAGAAGAAAACAAAAATAGGAGGACTTTAGGTTACACTACAGGTGAATTTTTGAGTCTCATGATTTTGAGAAGATTTTAAACGGCAATGAAATTTGCTAATTTTCATAATAAAAGTTTGGGAAAATGTGGCACTATCATTCATGTATGAATACAGTCAACTTTGTGAGCAGTAAAAACCTATTTATCTATAGTTGCAACCCACATTCTGAAAAAAAGATGAGCTCACAGTTCTACGGTGAATTAGAAGTAAAATACTGGTCATTACATCCTTCCTTCTTTTTTTAGTCTTTGCCTCTTTAAGGTGCTTTTATTTTCTTTTTACTATTTATTCATTTACCTGGATAGGCAAAAACAGCAAGAAGAAACCTAATTTTAATGTGACAAAGTGTTACCTCAATTTTTTTTCTACTTGATGCAGCTCCAAAGTGACAGGTGGAAATATTCCACTGTGGCAAGCCAGCCAGGTGAAAACGAGTAGTTTCGTCAAATTAGGCCATATTGTCATGGCTAAGTAAATAATTTATATTGTACAGAGGTATATTTTGAGTGATAAAGTTGAAAGAGAGACCTTACTTTTTTAAAATAAGTAGGAAACAATCAGAGATAACCCAATGTATACGAACAAAATTGAGAAGCCCGTTTCCAGAAAGTTCAACTAAAGAACATGCTGAGAACAATTTGAATATACTCTGTACGGGCAAGAACTTTGCATCGTTAACTGCCCTGCTCCCACAGTACGGCACCTAATAAGGTGACTGCAGCTTTGCTGAATAAATACATGCGTTAATGAAAAAATTACATGCTTCCCCCGAGAGGGCAAAATGACCTACAAGTTAAAAGATATTTGATTCACATCAAGCCCTTCAAAAATTTTGAGTACAAGAGTCATCTTCACATGGGAAATGGGGTGTGTTAGCACAGAAAGACTTTACTAAGTTCATTTCGTTGCTGCTTGATATTCAGAATCGCCCACAATTTCACGCAAGAGAGTGTTGGCTAAACAGATGTTTTTCCTCTCGATGTTTAATACAACTTAGAAAAGAGATCTTTTACCTTATGAAATCTTCCTCCTCTTCTCTCTTTGGCCTCAGCTGTTTGGGTTGAGCCATGTTAACCCAGTTGGGTAGAGATTTCAAGAGTCTGCTGATATCATCGTCCTTTGCCCAAGATGCACTGATGACAAGTTTCTCTTCTGACTGGACAATGCTCCTGAATATAGTCAATGGAAAAGAGACACTTTAGCACATTGCCTGGTACCCAGTTAGGCTTTTTCACCTACCTCTGTTGTGGGGGGAGAAAAAAAAAGATGCTACAGTCGTCTCTCTTATTAACATAATCCATTATGTGAGTTAGAGTCACGACATCCATTAACAGGTCACATTACTGGGAAACTATCTCTGGATTTCATGCGTAGTTTCTTCATCGTTGAGTAATTGTGAAAGGTCATAATAATACTAATTAGTAGCCCTTATCATAATTAATCCCTTAGGGTAAATAAAACTGTATGGTAGGGTTTGGGGGGAGGATCTTTCAAGAAAAATGTTGGACAAATAACAAGTGGGGCAAGCGCTTAATATAAAAGAATATTATTAAGTCACAACATAAATGGTACCAGAAAGGGTCGAAAGTGTTACAAAAGGTTGTTCTCTGACTTCTTGGCTTAAACCACCAATTAGTTCTACTTGAAGGTACTTTTTGAACTATGGACACCCCTCTATTCAAAGTAAATCTACCATCATAGAGAAACCTTCTGCCCCTGATGTCAGATAGAAAAAGTCTTTGATTATTGCTCTCTCCAGTGGGCTTTGACTGGTGACCTAGAGTGACGGGCTTCAAGTCCTTTAATAGGGCCCATGGGTTAGCTATTAACACTGCACTGACCAGAATGTACCTGTAAATTCATCTTAAACGTCCAATTTCAACTTAATTAAAAAGCTTCTCCTTCTGTTCAACATTTCTGTCACTGTAACTAATTTCAATGGTCTAAAAATCATCAGCAACTCTAGGTGACAGAAAGGACACTTATTTACGAACGGACTGCTAATTAGCTGGCTATCCCCTCTCCAGCTGACCCACACACTGAGAGCTTTCCCTCCAACACAGGCAGGAATTTATGTTGGCGTAAGGATTATACTAGGAGACATTATGCATTCCTAAATATACAACACAAGCATTGTGTGTATGCATGATAAAACCTCCTTAACCAACATACAATTTGTCAACAAAAGAAGCTGAAACCTAAAAACCTTGACTCATCAGCACCTGACTCAAGGTAATAGGATTTCACGTTGTAGGAAACAATATTCTCCTGGTTCTCTGAAAATAAGCTAGAATAAGAGAACCATAGCTGATTTCTAGAATTTTTCTAATGCACCATAATCAAAAGTTTTCTAACAGTGACTATGGTCAGTGATACAGAAATTAGACTACAAAACCTTCTTTTGTGTCTCTCAAATTACTCTCAATGGTACCTTCTATTCTCTTTTTTTCCTTGTTACTTTCTTGCCTCTTTCCTGTGATATTTATGAATTAATCCCACAATCTGACTTTTCCACATTCGTGTGTGGGGTGCCGGATACAACCTTACAGAATGGTACTATCTCACATTTATGATGCTGTATGCCGGGTGGGCCCTCAGTGTTCTTTGGTGTTTTTACCTGTCTCTGGTCAACTTCCCTTCCCACTCTCTCAACGCCTATTTGTTAAACCTTTGTCCCTTATCTCCTCATTGCTTATCCCCCACACTCTTCCTATCTGATGTAGAAAGGAGGGTTCCTAATTATATACTTTTCAACATTCCATCTCTATCCCCCACAGAAATGTCTTCAAATCTGTTTCATTCTCATTTACTTCCAGTAATCCCTCTACTTAGGCCCTTAGGGATCCTCCCTACCACCCCTCAAATCCCCCTTTCCCTATATGTCTACTATCTCTCTCATTATATTCCCCAACCCATGTTATTAAAAAAACGAAGAAGAAGAAGAAACGAATCAACCTCTTGATCCTGCATTTACTTCTAATGAAGCTCCTTCCTCCCCTTCATAGACACTGTCATCAATGAGTAACATCCATTCAGACATAGCCTGGCATAGGTCTCGATCTCACAAACTGTGAGATCATGCCCTGAGCCAAAATGAAAAGTCGGGTGCTTAACCAACTGAGCCACCTAGGCACCCCCAGGGTTGACATTTTAAAATGCTTTTTTTAAAAAAAAAAAAACAACAACAAAGGAAGAATATTTTGTGAGCTGTGAGTATTACATAAAACTTAAACTTCAGCATCTGTATCTAGAAAGAACTTTTGCCGGGTGGTTCAATTCCCCCTTAGAACTGTAATCCAGGTGAAATTCTGTTCCACGGAGTCAGAACCCAACTCAGTTTTCTGGCATCTAAATCTTTGAGCCCATGGATGCTCAGCGTTTAGGAAATAGTTTGGGTAAATAGATGTGAGGTGGCATTGTACACTTTAGGGATCTAGAATTTTCACCTTAGCACTAGCTGAAATGAAAAAAAAATATGTCAGTGAAAGACTACATTAAAAGCACCCACATTGTTTACTTACATATATTTTTTAAAGACTGGTTTAATTCAATAATCAATATTATATTACTGGCTTCACTAATATTCATAGATCCTATTTTATTAAAAAAACAGTAATCGAAAAGAACTAAGATGCCTACCTCTATACACTGCGCAACAATAAATTATTAATTCATATCAGAATGAAGCTCAATCCCAAATGCCAAAGCATTCTAGTTTGAAATACTGGCATTGGTTAGCAACATACAATTACCCCGAAGGGACTTTTTAATTCAAATGGCAAAGTTTCCATCCTAACCAACTGCATTTATTAGTTTCTCATCTTGTGATCAGCCGGACTGTGTGGGCTACCACATTCTAGGACATACCCGAATAGCCGCGAAAAAGAAGAGCTACGTGTCCAACAATTATTCCACAAGAGGAGTAGGGTTAATCACCGCTACCAGAACCATAATCTACTAATTAATTCACGGCTCAATGGGCCACAGACAGAGCCATCTGTGCAGCTATCGGTACCCGTTCCCAGGAGGAAGAGGAAAATCGGTGCACCTCTCGGAACAGGTGATAAGGCGGCCGTGAGAAGGGTCCACCCTCTAGACACAGTTGAGCGAATTTCGTTCAGAAAACATCTGCTGGTGTGGACTGGCTCTGATGTGCATCGCTTCCTCTCTGGAACAGTTGGGAAATGCCACGTGGGCCTGGTCCCTGGACACAGCTGGGATGCTGAGTCTTTCATTAGGTAAACAACCAGGGGCAGGTGGGGCTAATTGGATTCAACTGTTTGGTGACAGCCGGGGCATGATGTTTACTTTCCCAGACTGAATCTTCCAGATACTTCAAAACCCAGGAGCCAAGCTAGACAGATGAGACGCACAGCCCGATGAACCGTGGACAGAGATGGTTCTCATTGAGACGCTGTAGTGGGTTTTCGACTGTGAATGACCGGACCCGTAGCAGGCCACACTGTAACGCGATGTCCAGTGACACAGTGACAATGGCGATGAGGGATGCAAAAGTAACAGGTAGTGCTATGCCTCTAATTGAAATAAACACAAACACAACACCCTGAAATCCCTTAAGAGAAGATGGGGCAGAATAAGTAGGAAAAGAGCAGAGAGACATTAGGCTACTTTTCTATTAGGCTACTTTTCTGACCACTCAACGCTGGTCAGAGAGCTTTATGACGGTATGGATTTCTACCCGGGAATCACAACTTCAGAAACATCTGGGTACTCTGGCTCAGGGGACACAGAAAGAGTTCAGGAAGACCCGTGGAAAAGGATTTGAAATTTGAGAGTTTACAGAAGGTAACCCTTGGGCATGATTTAATAACAACCTTTAAATAGACAAGTTCTCATATGAAGGGTCATAACTGATATTTTAAAAAACCAAGAAGAAAATAATTGTGTTGTAACAGAAGACCACAAATTAATCTAAAATATGCCTCAACTGTCAGCGTTCAGATTTTTCTTATGACAAGCAACTTTAAATATGAATATCCTGAAGATCTTTATGGAAAGACATCAGGCCAGGCAACTGCCTATTTCAACCCTGAATGCCATCCTACTGCATTTAGAACAAAACCCAAATTCCCTGGCCTTGAGATCCTTTGTCAATGGTCCTTAATTCTGGCGCACATTAAAATACTTGGGATGCATTTTAAAAATGTATCAATTACACATTCTGAAGTGGGGGTCAGCATGGACAGCTTCGAGCTTTCACGTGATTCTCATGTGTAGCCAGAAACAACCCAAATGATCTGACCCCTGCACCTGTCCAACCTTACTCACTATTCACTTCTTTCTCCCTCTGTTCCAGTTACGCTAGGCTTAATGCACTTAGGCTGTAAGCCTCTTGCCATTTTTGTACCTGCTCCCTCCTCTGCCTGGAATGCTCTTCCCCATGTTGCCACATGGCTCCTTCTCAACCTTCCGAATTTAGCTCAAACATCAACGTCCTCGGCAAGGTCTTTCCCTCACCCTTATTTCTGAGAAATTTACTGTGATTGTTACTTGCTTGTATCCTGTGTCCTCCATGTGGGCGTAAAATGCATGAAGGCAGGACCTTGCCTGTTTTATTCACTTCTATACTCTTAGATCCAGAACAATGCTGGCCCCTAAAAGTGCTTCACAAATAACTGTGGAATAAATCAAGCAATGGATGAATGAATGAATGAATGAATGAATGAATGAATACCACACCGAAGGACAAAACACCAGGGAAATAACAGATGTTATAAAAATACCTTTCTTTTGCCATCTTATTAGTGAATAACAATATGATCAGTGAATTGATTTTATTTTATTTATTATTTTTTAAATTTTTTTTAAACGTTTATTCATTTTTGAGACAGAGAGAGACAGAGCATGAACAGGGGAGGGGCAGAGAGAGAGAGGGAGACACAGAATCTGAAACAGGCTCCGGGCTCTGAGCGGTCAGCACAGAGCCTGATGTGGGGCTCGAACTCACGGACTGCGAGATCATGACCTGAGCCGAAGTCGGACGCTTAACCGACCGAGCCACCCAGGCGCCCCAGTGAATTAATTTTAAAGTAAATAACAAAAACACCGGCAGCAATAACTGTCAGCTGACACTTCTTGAGCATTTACTATGAACTAGGCATTCTCCTACACACTTTACATGGATTAACTCTTGTCATCCTAGTAATAATCCCATGTGATGGGCACTGTGATTATTCCCATCTGATAGATGAACTACCAAGGTCTGCTCAGGATCAAGTGTCTGGTGAGGGCAGAACCTGAATTGGGCCGCTGTCAATTGTTCTGGAGCTTGTGCTCCTATTAGCATGTCTCTCTGAACCACTTGAAACATTTCTCAGGTTTCCTGTTTCCTCTTTAACTCCAGGGTCTCTTCTCTGGGCTTTAGAGCCAAACAGACTTGGCTTTTAGCTCACGTACAACCACCCGCACACCCTGTGACCTTAGCCGAGTCCATTTTCTTACTGGTTAGATGGAGGGAGTCTTGTCTTCAGGACTGTTATGATCGAGGAGACGAGTTAAGGCCTGACAGTCCCTTGCACAGTGACGGTGTCCTTTCCTGAGTAGGGTTCCATTCCTGTCCAGGTCGTTATTCCTTTGTAGCAAAGTTACTACAAGAGACTCCTATCTGATCATGGTCGACTGAGTTAGTTACCTGGGAGAAATGACAATTGGCTGCTTGTTCTGGAATCTGTGGGCCACCTGCCTGCATGGGCAGCATCTGTACCAGCTGATGTGCACTCGGAAGGCAGAGGGAAATCATTCACGTGATCAGTGAACATGTCAGTGGGGCCTATATACAGACATCATGCTAAAAGTTGGAGATAATTATGTGGAGAAAGACATAATAATTTCCTTCTAGATCCTCAGAGTTTAGACCAGTAACAGCCATGAGAATCACTTTTGGGACATTTAAAAACATTTTTTTTAATGTTTGTTATTTATTTTTGAGAGAGAGAGAGAGACAGAGACAGAGACAGAGACTGAGCAAAAGTGGGGGAGGGGCAGAGAGAGAGGGAGATACAGAATCTGAAGCAGGTTCCAGGCTCTGAGCTGTCAGCACAGAGCCTGATGTGGGGCTCAAGCTCACCAACCATGAGATCAGGACCTGAGCCGAAGTCATTTAACCAACTGAGCCACCCAGGCGCCCCAAAATTATTCTCGCCCAGGCCCATCACTCAGGGGGCCCTAGTGTGGGAAATCCAGTATGTGGGCTTTGAAATCTCCCCCAAATAAGTCTGATGTGAATCCATAATGTTTCTGAGAGAGAAAGGCATGTAAACCAATAACTGATCAGATAATGCATCATAAAAAATGTTTAAATTGCAATATAATGGGATGCCAGAATAGTCATGCATAATAAACTATAGGAACAAATAAAAGCTCTCATTTGCTGAGTGCTCTCTATGAACCAGATAGTGTACACATTTTATAAGTGTTCTTTTGTATCTGCTCAATATTTAGTACAAATGAATATATCAGTGCTATGTAAGCCAAGGGGGTGAGGGGTATAACACAGTTTCAAGAGGAAAACCTGGAGACAAGCTTGCATGGAGCTTGCAGCGTTCCCTTGGCTCATCTGAGATTCAAAGTTAGTTTAGGTTTTCAAAACTGCCTCTTCTTCGGGCTTTAAGCCAGACAGACTTGGCTTTTAGTGCATGCGCTCCCACCCCCATGTCCCGTGACCTCAGCCGGGTTATGAACGCAGCAAGGCCAAGTTCAACCAAGCTCTCAGTCCGCAGAACCCTGGCCTCTGGAGACACAGGAAACCCTAGGGCTTCAAGACCCACCACGGGCCCCGGTGTCCAGTTTCTATTCAGCACGACGGGGCCACCGAGATCTTAGAACACCACTTTGATCACAGAGAAGGTAGGTCAGCCTCCTCGCCACGACCTCCGACAGTATTCCTTCCCTTGATACGGGAAGTTTTCAGAACTCCCCTATCCCGCCCATTCCTACCCAACCACGATGTCCACCTGCTCATTGTGATTTCTCAACGTCTCCCCCACACATCACACCCACCTATGCTACCCCACTGCTGGCTCAGCCTGTTCAGTCTCTAAGAAGCTCCTCCTTCGTGCAGCAAACATACCGAGGGCCAATCAGTTGCCGAGCCCTGTGCCAGACCTGGTTTCTGCCATCGGCGATTGCAAGTTCATCGCCACGTCACTCTTTCTTCATGCTCTGGCACCAGTTCTCGGTTTTCTGTAAACCCCGAGGATGGTTATACCTTCTCCTGATGAAAACATGCTCCTGACTTATGTCAACAGAGCCTCAAAGATTAGAAGATGGTTTATTTGTATTCTCTACCAGGCCCAAACCAATGCAGAAAGGCCAAAAAAAAAAAAAAATTTTTTTTTCTTTTTAATGAACTGACGTTGAACTGGAACAGGCAGAAACTTAAAAAAAAAAAAAAACCCATGATTTCCAACCTTTAAATGACTATTTGGGGACACCTAAGCTGCTGGTGGTACCCCAGAATAAAGAATAAGCAGAGGGAGACTGGCATTCAGCTTGGAAATAGCAGACTAATGGACCGACTGCCTGATTGAGAATACGTGCAGTGGAGAATTCACAGCTGAGTTTTCCTCCGAGCCCCAAGGGGTGTGACTAATTAAGGAAAAGACTTCTAGTCCTCATTACCCTTTTAGGAAACCTCTCTTTATCCAAAGCATGTAACATGACATCATTAGACGGTACAGTCTTTCTCTCCAGAGTGAGGTGCTCACAGAGAGGTGAGATGTCTCTGACCTTCCCTCAGATCTCTCAACTCCCAGTGGACGCTCAGGTTCTCATGGTAAACTCAGAAAACAAGCCAGCTCTCAGCAGAGGGCATCGTGAGCTTGTGGATTTGATCATTTCTGTAAAAGACTATCTGCGGAGAAAGAATCAGACTGCGCTGCTTCCCTCTTCCCTTCCTCCTTCCCCAATGTTATATCATTTTGGATCATTTGAATTGTATATGGCTTTCTATTTAAGTCAGTCATTTGCTGGCAGCAAAACTAGAACATTTCCTGTTTTTCCTCTCACTGTAATCAGGATTTGGCTGTCCAAATTAGGACTGCCCTAATTACTCCTCAGCAGGTGCCAATCGGGGGGAGGGCAATAAATGGGAGGAGAGGAAGTAAGGACACTTTGCATCTTCAGAGACACACGATAAGAAAACACTTTCTCTCTGGCTTGAAAAACCTGATTAAGCAATAGGCAACAGGCATCATGGGATTATATGTGGGGTGTGTGTGTGTGTGTGTGTGTGTGTGTGTGTGTGTGTGTGTGTGCTGTCATATAACAGCCATATAAACGATTTTCTATTTATTCCCCTTCAAAGATACACAGAATTACTTCTCCCATCCCTGAGATAATTCCTCCCAAGCCTACACTTCAGCAACGGTGGTAGATCACTACAGATAATATATATGCGAGGATCTGATCGTGGGCACCAATAAATGGAAACCATTCCAGGGAATTCGGCCAGGAGGGACACCACAGTGGGACAGACTCCTGGCGGAATGAATCAAGGTACTCTTGATGACCACAATATATCAGGAACCAAAAGCAGTAGCTTTGTTCCCAGAAGTAGTAGGTATAATGGAGACACAGTTGTACTGTTTGGACAACACGGTGACACATGAATGACACAGAAATAGTTCAGTCCCTAGAAGGCCAAGCCACGGCAAACAAACACCTATCCATGTTCCTGCCTAAGGCCAGTCACTCCGGTTGGGTATTATGTCCTGCTTCTACTCACAAGCCCAAAACTAGAATTTCAGCAATTTGCCCCTTTCTCTCCTACATCAGGAATTTTCTTTTCTCTTAACAGTACTCATTTGAAGAGTAATGAAACACGCACTGATTTCTTCTATTTAAAATAACACATAAAAGGACAAAAAAACCCCTTCATGTGCCCTTAACCCTCCAGCCATGTCATTTCTCTGTCCCCCATGGCAGCCAAATCTCACTATAGGGGTTTTACCTACATTTACAAGTTCCCCACTCTCAGTTTCTTTCCTAAGCCCACACCCTTCCAGGTTTTGCTCCTACCGGTCCTCAGAAACCACTCTCACGATGATCCCCTATGACCTCCATGCTGTTAAATCTGTCGCTCAGTCACTGCTCTGTTCTAATGCTGACTGAATGCTGATCACCCCCTCCCCCTTCTTTCCTTGGTTTCTGGGACACCCTACTCTCTGACTTTCCTCCTATTTCACTGGGGGCTGCTTCTCAGTCAACTTTGGTGACTTCTCCTCTCCTTGCAAACTTCTTCAAACCCATAGTCCTCTTCCCTGTCATGTTTGCATTCACTCCCGTCCATGGTTTTAAACACCATTTATAGCTACTATTTATATGTTGATGGCCAGACCTCTCTCCTTTGGAGGCATACATCCAACTGCTTGCTCCCTAGCTCCACGTGGATGCCTAAGAGACACTCCAAATGTAAATGTTTTTGTAAACATTTATTTATTTTTCAGAGACAGAGACAGAGCACAAGCGGGGCAGGGGCAGAGAGAGAGGAGACACTGAATAGGAAGCAGGCTCCAGGCTCTGAGCTGTCAGCACAGAGCCCGACACGGGGCTCGAACCCACAGACCATGACAGCATGACCTGAGCTGAAGTTGGATGCTTCACCAAATGAGCCACCCAGGCGCCCTGAGACACCCCAAACTGAATTCCTCATCTGCTTGCTCCCACACCTGCAGGGTCCTCTGTCTCAAGAGCCGGCAACTCTGTCTTTTCAAATAAAAAATCCCAGGAGTCATTTTTGACACCTCTCCTTCTCTCACACTATCTAATCAGGCAGGGAATCACGCAGGTTGGCCCTTCCAAATATATTCAGAATTCAACCAGTTCTCACCATCTCTGCTAGGAGACGGTCTTCGTTTCTCACCTGGATTGCCACAGCAGCCGTCACATGGTCCCCCTGCTTCCACCCTTGTGGCCCTACAACCGATTCTCAATACGTTTTACAATGTAAGTCAGATCCTGCTGGCCCTAGGCACAATTCCTGCAGTGGCTCCCCCTTTCATTCAGAGTTGAACTCAGTACCCCTACCATGGCCGACAAGGCCCTCCATGGTCTGTCCCCTGTTCTCTTTTGGACGTCCTTCTTTTTTTTTTCTTAACTTTTTTAAAATGTTTTATTTATTTTTAAGACAGAGAGAGACAGAGCATGAGTGGGGATGGGGCAGAGAGAGAGGGAGACACAGAATCCGAAGCAGGCTCCGGGCTCTGAGCTGTCAGCACAGAGCCCGGCGCAGGGCTCGAACTCACGAACTGGGAGATCATGACCTGAGCCGAAGTCGGACGCTCAACCGACTGAGCCACCGAGGCGCCCCATGGATGTCCTTCTAATACACTCCAGTCACACTGGTCTCCCTGCTGAGGCTCCGGGAATGTGTCATGCAGAGTCCTGCCTCAGGGCCTTAGCCTTCTGCCAGGGCACTCTTTCCAGATACTTTATCTCACTGCCAAAATTCTTTTGGGCCTCTTCTCAAACTTCAACTTGAGCGGGCCCTCTGGGGCACCCCATTTAAAATTACAGGCTCCTTCTCCTATACTCTCGAATCTATTCACCCTATTCCATTTTCCCCCGATGGTACTTACTGTTTTAAAATTCTTTGTGTTTATGCATTATATTTATTGTGTATCTCCTCTCTTCCGTCTCCAACAGAATGTAAACCCCATGAAAGCAGCATTTTATCTTTAAGTTCACTGCCGTATCTACAAAGTCTTGTAGAAGTACTCAATAAACATTTGTCGAATGCATGAAATCCTAGAAACCAACATATTGTTTTAAGGATTGAGTAACCAACTGTGTCAAGTTACTGAAATCCAAGAATATTCTGACAGGTTTAATAAATTTAGGCAAGGACCGTGGGGCACAGAAATAATTCAGAGCAGAGAATCACAGAAGCCTTCCTGATAATCTTAGAGGTACCCTGGCAGACAGTGAAAAACGCCTGAGAGCAAACGCCCTGATGTTCCTAAAAGAAAAGAAGGTAAATGACAGAAATCGGCTGAGTTTGGAGTTACAGGTAAAATTCTCGAACAGGTTATTGAACATGGCTTGTGAACAATTAGGAAGTGGTCCTCACGAGGAGCCAAGAAGGGCTCACAATGCACAAGTCACGCCAACTTTGTTCCTCTCCTGAGTAACTCCTTGACTTGAAGGAAGAAATGGTCAATTTGGCTCAAGGTCAAGAGACCTTGTTTCCAAGGGTAATTTGTAAGCTGTCCAAGATGAGAGTTCTTAACAAAGATTCAGCAGGGTAGGGCCCATTGGTCCTGAAAGTGAAAGGGACCCCTTGGGAGGGTTCCTGAACAAATACCTAGTACTGTCCTTTGCAGACTTGTACGTGCCCATCTGGGGAGACCTGAGCGGGAAGGTAGCTGCATTATAAGGATTAGGACTCGAAAGACACCAGCAAGAAATCTAACAAGTCTCTCATAGGGCAGATAATAAAATACAGGAGGTACCGTCATGGATGGTGATAAAGGTAATCTTTGTCATCATCAGAGTCGTGGCTAATCATTTTGGGGGAAGCTTACTATTTTGTTAAAAATAGGTCTAGAAGACTAACATTTTCAAGACAACCCTACGAGGGAAGAACTTTTATTATCTTTTTTTTTTTTTTTTTTTTTGCAGATGAGAAAAGTAAGGCACAGAGAAGCTGAAACTGTTCAAGGTCATATAACTAACAGGTGAAAAACTTGGCATTCAAATGTAGGTTTCCAACCCTGCTCTTGAGGTACATTCTGGGTTCACAGTTAAAAAAAACACATGAACTCCTGAAGCACTGAGTAACATATACATGGGAATCTCAAAGGAAGTCTCGAGAGGTGCGCCCCCGCCCCCCGAATTCTCAACTTAGCCCCGTCCTGTTGAACACTGTTTTTTTTTTTTTTTCAAATGACATAATAAGAAACTGAAAGATTGCTTATCAAGAATGGCACGGAATGTGGGGAAAAGCTAAGATTTTCTGATGACAGAATGAGGATTCAAAAATATCTCAAAAGACTGAAGCGTTGAGCTAAAAATAACATTAAATTTAATGGGTAAATGTGAGATCTTGAATTCGAGTTAAAAAAAATTCTCTACAAATACAGCATAGGAAAGACAAGGCTAATTTCCCCGAGTACTTCTCCCTGCATTCTCCACCCTCTACAGCCAACCAGCGGCCACAAGGCTACAAATTTACCTCCTAGTGTCTCCTGATCTGTCCCTCTCCCTCCACCTCCACACTCTTGCCTTTTCAGTCCATCTTACACAAAGCTCAGAAAAATCTTCCTGACGCACAGGTCTGTGCTTGGTACTCCCCATTCACTCCCCTTCAGTGGTTCCCCACTACCTAAAAGTTTTTACAAGGCCAAGTTCCCTCAGCCTGGCATTTAAGATCCTCCATTTTGGCTCAGTCTTCCTTTCCAAAAACCCAAACATTCATCCTTTGTTGTTTCTTTTCCTTCTCTTCCCACCTCCTTGAAATTGCTCTGGTTCCTTCCTTCCTTCAGCAACTTTAGTCCAAATCCTGTCTAACTCCTCCTCACTGTTTACAAGGCCTACTTCATACCCTTCATCAGGCTGCTCCTGTCCCCAAGTCATTTCTTCCTCCTACAGCGTGTCCATCTATCTTACCATATTTTCTGTCACAAATCAATGTTGTGGACATTCATGCCTTGGTCTCCAACTTGCCTTCCTATCCTCTACCAAGATGGCACACTCATTAAAGGTATAATCGGAGACTGACTGACCGACTGACTTCATCCCTGCACGCTCAGCTGTCTTGGATCTGGTAAAGGCTCCAGAAATCTCTGACCAGTGCAATGACAGGACGTAATAAGAAGCACTGTGGCCAGCCTTGGGTCCCCCACAAGGAAGGGAATGGTTTTGCTGAAATATCAGGGAACTACGTCGGTATTTCCACTGTGTCCCTCAACGTCCTTCTTTATTCTGTCCGCCTCCCTCCATCCCATGTCTTTCTGAGACGCAGCACACATCTCACCTGAGAAGTCTCTCCTCAAGCCAGTCCCCCCTTCTCTGTTTTTCTCTCTCACATTTCATTCCTTCTGCTCTTACGTCCTGTACTGTGCAGGTAGTACTTGATTATGTACTGCACTTTCATATCTATCCTTAATTATACATCACATAAAATTTAGTATTTTATTATACATTCTTTTCTTCCCTAATTGTTTCAGGTCTTGTCAACCAGACCATAATTTGTTCCTATTATTAGCTTGTTACCACAGCGCTATGATCTTTTCCATGAGATTTCTGAACCCAGAGAAAAGAAATCAGAGGGGAGGCCGAGGGATTTCAAGTTCCTAACAATGGTTCTTCATTTCTGCTGATGCTGGAAGCAGGTGTAACTATCTTTTCATGACAGTGGGAAGGCTACAGATCAAGCATCAGGAGAAACACATTTTAAGAACTAGGGAGAAATCACATTCTGGATTATAAAGGATGCTGAAAGTTTGAAACTGCTTTACTTGAAAGATCTTTTAGGATCACAAGACCTAAATGCGATCTGGCATTTCCTTGAAGAAGACAATCTTACAGTTCTAGCTTTTCCTGAAAATCAAGGTTGACACCTTGTCCATGCCACTCAATGGCAGTCCCAAGTGGTGCTGCCCCTTGGTCGCTCTCATTCCCTCTGTCGGTATGATGACATGTGCATCTCGGAGACTATTTCTGCGACACGTGCTCTCGTCAGGCCCCTTGACAAACGCAAAAACCGGTCCTTTTCCATCACGGTGGAAAAGCGAGGCTCCGAAAGCAGCATCGACAAGCATAACAAGGGTCAGGGTCTGACGTGACTCTCCTTGGCTCCCACCCTGAGCTCTACCTGCAGGCCGCAGCGCAGGTGTCCTTGTACTCCTGGAGCTTCACGCACACCATGTTGAGGAACTGATCCGAGTATGCGCTCAGGTCGTGCATCAGGTTCATGAGGTCTTGCACGGTCTTCTCCACGATGATTGTGCTCTGCGAGAGGACACAGAAATTCATGAGTTTGCGTTCTGTTTTGATGTCAAGTCATGTGAAGGACAAGGAAAGACCACTGAAAGGAGGCGATCATTTACGACTTGAGCCTTCCTGGAAGGATGCGACCCTCATGCCAAGTATCGACTGCAAACAACCAAATACGTATCTTACATAGTGCCGGTTTCCCAAACCCCTGAGAGAGTACGTTCTGTGGAAGGACACCGGACAGGGATTTACAGATTGGTTTCAAAGGCTTTTTGGCATCCACAAGCTATGGCTATGGCTTTCAAGCCCCTGGATTATCTCCTCCAGGGCTCTACTTTGAGATTAGGGACCTATGAAACGCAACACAGAGAAAATGTCCTCTGTGATTTGTTTTAAAAGTTCCCAAATCTCAATCTCTCTTTTTTTTTTTTTTTTTAATATATGAAATTTATTGTCAAATTGGTTTCCATACAACACCCGGTGCAAAAATATGGAACGCTTCACGAATTTGCGTGTCATCCTTGCGCAGGGGCCATGCTAATCTTCTCTGTATCGTTCCAATTTTAGTATATGTGCTGCCGAAGCGAGCACAATCTCAATCTCTTAAGAACAACAACTAACATGTGTATTGTGCCTTCTGGGCTTGTGCAGTGTTTTCACATACACAGCATACGTTACCTCATTTGAGACTCACATTAATCATGGGAATCATGACCATTTATTGGGTTCTTACAAGTGGGAAGTCCAGTGCTAGGCGCCCTACATACTTTAGCTCACTTAATCCTCTCCACGTACCTATCTATCAGGCGAGCCCCACGATCATCCACAGTTTAAAGATGAAGAAACAGGCTTAGAAAAGGTAGCGAACAAAGCACGGGCTGCGGGCTTTGCTCTTTTAACTACACCATTCTGCCGGAGAGCTAGCCCGGAGTTCCCCTGCCTGTGGCCCAACCATTTTCTTGTTGGATCAGATATTTCCTATTGTTGTTGCTGCTGCAGAAGCAGTGTCCAAACAGACTCAGACATTATTTCAAAAATGGAATTAAAGAAATATCCCAGGGAAACAAATAATAAAGCCACCTTACAGCTAAAGACGGACGGTACTGTGCAGCAAATCAGTGTTCTGAGAAGAGGCACATTCAATCAACCCTAAACCTCGGATTAAGAAAAGACTGAGTTGTTTAAACCATTAGTTCATGCCTCTTTCAAAAGGAGCAGAATAACGCTGGAGTAAATACTAATCACATGCTTAGCATCTTGGAAGCCTTTGGTCGATAACTGGTTTGTTGAAGATGTATTTATTTACACAGAATTACATAAGCTTATGGTTAGATTCAGACCATAAAAATAAACATTAAAAAAAATTTGTTTTCTACTCTGATAGTGACCTGTGAAAAAAATCAAAGGCATTTTACCCTGCATAAAGGCAGACTATGGGGTTCAGGGTCCGGGTTAATTTTTTTCTTCTAAAAATTAAAAGAATGGATAAAAGCATACAGCTCTTCTCAATACAATGAGGATCAGCTTGAGTTACGAGTTCATATGTGCATACTTATTCCAGATAAGTAGAGGTTTCTTTTCTTCTGGTCCTCTCCCCCCCCCGCAGCAACCCCCCCCCCAAGTAAAATAATCAGAAGGTGAAAAGGAAGGAACAGTTATATTCTGGAAGGCAAACCTCATAGGAAACCAAATTACAGTCTCTATAGAATCCCCAGAAGTTCAACTTCCTTTTCGGTATTGATTTTAAGATTAAAGCACTGCGGCTTCACCCTGATCCATAATCCCGTTCTTCTGTATTTGTGTGTGAGTGACAGGAATTGATTCTGCTTAGCTACATGTCCCCACGCTGCTCAGAAGAATCTAAAATCCTCATCCTGATTCAGAACACAGGGTATCCTACAACACGCGGAGGGCAATTAATAAAGGGGAGCGGAGTTCAGCCATCCTAACAAAGCCCGCTGAAAATGTGAAACACCGTAGGGAAGAGGGGCACTGGGGGATTGCTCAGCTTTACTGAGAGAAAGGGCTTGGTTCTATTTCCAATTAAGCTATTGATAATTAACTCGGCGCAGGTTTGGGGGAGCGTCTTCCTTTCATATGACTCAATTTCGTCTTCTAATAACCAAGGATAATTCGGTGGCTCTTCTACTGGCCTCCATCACGCCGGTATTCAATTGGTGCACGGTGCTTTTACACAGCCGAAGAGATGTAGAATTGTTTTTAGGTCATCTCAGGTGTGTTTGGTCTTCCTGATTAGAACACCAGCTTCTCGAAAGCAAGACTGGCTTTCTTCATTTCCCTTTGTCCATCTCCCATCCTTCCCCTCCCCCACGTGTTTACAATTTCTCAGAACCTTCAGGAAAATGCTACTAATAAAAGAAACAGTACTGGTAACGTTAGCACATGTAAATAAACCTCTCCGAATGGCACAAAGAGATGCCAGACGTCGGCTTCCTTGTGTTCTGCAATCTTGTGTGGGTTCGGTGTGGTCTTTGTTCGTGCGATGGTCGGAGGGGAAGGGGAAAATGCAAGCACGTGGGAACGTCCCCCCAGAGACAGAGGTTTTGGGGTGAATAGGAAGTACCTACAGGGAATGACTGGAATGCCACAGTTTAATTCTAATGATTGTGCTCAACAAAGAGCCTATGTTATGCTGTATGATTACATACAATTTTCCAGCTATTTGCTTGGTTTACCTTGTCATGGTAGCACTCTGGATAATCAATCACCACGTTCTCTTCAAGGCAAATGACACTGTAGTTTGCCAAATGATGGGTATATTTTACAGGGGAGAAAAGTTCCCATTTTTCAAGAATTTATTACATTTTCTAAATCAGGGGCTCTGACAGATAAATGTTGAAAATATCAAATTTTTAACAAGGTCAGTTATGTTTTTATTTATTTGATTTCTTTGGCATTTCAAATGATGTATTGACTTGTTATTAATTTTGGGATTTGCCAATGTTGAATATAATGACTTTATAATAAGTAAAACCCTGATTATACTCATTATAATTTCTACTAAACACATCACAAATGATTGATATTTGTTTAGAAACAACTCAATTCTCATTTCTTGCAACTTATTACCAGGTAATAAAGTCTGGGCATGATGTGAAAAATGAGAAAAGGAAAAAAAAAAAATCCCGAGATAGCAGATGCAATTAAAAAAAAAACAACAAAAAACAGTGCTATGAGAAATAACTAAAGTTTCTCACAGGGATACACCAGCAGGCTAAAATAACAACAGGGTATATAAGGACCAGCTCTTGAGTTCTGCGCTTTGAAAAACTTGAATGAATGAATGATGATGATTGGACCTTTAAGACCTTGTCCATAGTTCGTCAAAATGGGGTTCTGCAGCATGATGCCAACATTAATAGTACAGAAAACTGACTCTAAGTTCAAGTAATTGAAAATGCTGAGTTAAAGAGAACGGAAGTGGTTTCTTCACTGGAGGGAGGACTCTGGAAACTTTTACTATGCTAATTTCATTGTGAATCTTAAACAGGCAAATGTGTGTGGTATTCAATCTTCCCCTAATTATTTAAGTAAAGAAAACATGTTTTTCTTTTCTTTTCGTGTGTGCGTGCGTGTGTGTGTGTGTGTGTGAGAGAGAGAGAGAGAGAGAGAGAGAGAGAGAGAGAGAGAGAACGAGTTGGGAAGGGACAGAGACCGAGGGAGACAGAATCCGAAGCAGGCTCCCGGCTGTCAGTCAGCACTGAGCTTGACGCAGGGCTCGAACTCACACAAACTGTGAGATCATGACCCGAGCCAAAGTCGGATGCTTAAACAGACTGAGCCACTCAGACGCCCCAAGAAAACACTTTTCACGGCACAGCATAGACCTTTTCACATCTTCTGGAACAGTGTTTCTGGAACAAGGTTTCGGAATGACTCTCCCTCATTCTCTGATTATACTAATGAGGACACTATGCCCAGTGGCATGCTTGAGGACCCATAAAAAGTCCAGCTAGAAAAAGGGTGAGAGCCTGAGCTTCCTTCTCAGTCCGTGTTCTTTCCCACGCCCCCAACCTTTGAAACTCTGGCCCCTACCCACCTTTCTGACCTTCTCTCCAGCTCCAGTGAGCATGCTAACCCTGTGCTCTGACCACATTAACCTACTAGTTACTCCTTGACTGCACCAGGCTACTTCCTGCCTCTGTGCCTTTGGCTGCCTGTCCCTGTGCCTGGAATGCCTTCCTAGCTCATGTCTGTCATCCTCGAGAAGTCAGCTCAAGTCTACCTGCTCTGATTTAAATGCCCCTCCTCTGTGCTACCAGAACACCCGGGGCACAGCTTAGCCCAAGCCCTAAAAGAGGATGGTACCCACTGGTTCACTTGACTATCTCTTCCCCTAGACTATAAATTCCTTTGATCATGACTATACCTTCCTATCTTCTACCACCTCGTAGCAAAATATCTGGCATATTGTAGATGTTCCATAAATGTTTCTTAATTAATGAAAATGCAGAGTACATTCAGAATATGATGAAAAGACAGATTTATAGTAAACTTATAATGAAAAACAGACAGCCAAAAGCATGCTGTGTAAGGTGGAATCAAACCACAGCCTCTTTATTACTATATTACTGTATTTTAATTCCCATGGTTCTAAAGACTGAATATTTACTGTGACTAAAGATTTAGATTGCTCGAAGAAACATTCCTAATTTCACTCGCCTGTGTCATTTTCTGTAATGGCAACCCAGTATATATACAACTAAATGTGCTAATTTTAAAGTTTTAAGAAATATAAATAAATTCACAATTCAGGAAAAACAAAACCAAAACACTTCAGTTTGTGGAGAATGAAATCTCGGTATGGGTGGTTTTAGCTCTTGGAGCTGGGATGGTTCAGAAATGCTACAAAAAACCTAAGGTTCTTGAAAATTGCTGTAGGAAGAATTTGAGAGAAACAGTGGGAATTCATCTTCTGCTTCAGACACCCCCCCACTACCACACACACACACACACACACACACACACACACACACACACACTAGCAATCGTAGAGGGGGGTGCTTCACAAATGTTTGACGATGACAATAATGTTTCTGTTTATTGGCGCATTTCAACTACGAGTCAGTAAAGCTTGTCCTACCATATTGTCCTTCCAATTATTATCAGCTCCAACTTATAGCTGGCTATAAACAATTATAACTATAGTAATGACAGTAATGATGGAAGTCATTTTTTAATCTATATTTTGACTTGTGTGATGTTTAGAATGTTCTGCATGGTTTGCTCCTTTAATAAGCTATACGGTAAAAGTCTATGCATCCAGGGAGCTGGTACCTGAGAAAATGCCACTTCTATTCTCTTCCAAATTATTCTCTACCACACAAGCTCCGGGATCTGTTAAAAAGTTTTGTCTCCTATAGAAATGAGGAGTCTTACATCCATCAAAAGACAGGATCACACGGATTCAGAGCAGGTTTACTTATAATAGCGAAAAAAAAAAGGAGTGGTTGTCGTGTGCATCAGTAGTTGAATGGGGACATACAGCGTGACACACACACGCAACAGAATACTACAGAGCAACGGAAAAGGACGAGCCACCACTGCCTGTGACAGCGTGGATGGATCTCATAGCACACCCGTGTGCTAAGTGAAAGCATCCACACACAAAGGAAGACTGCAAGAATGTTATTACTGTAGTTCAGAAACCAGCAAAAGTAATCTCTGGTGATAGAAGTCAGAATAGAGGCTGCCCTTGGAGGGAGTGGATCCTGACTGAGAAGGTGACGACCGTCCAGGTGCTGGAAATATCTTGATTGGGTAGCTGTTCCATGAATAAACACATATATAAAAACTTCTCACACTAAAGATTCGTGCACTTTACAGTTTGTACGTTTAATGTCCAAAGAAAACATTTCAAGTGATATCTGATTCTAGCTCTCACCAACTTGAAGCTCTTTCATGTGCCAGGACCCACATTCTTCAGATAATCTGCAAGGTCTTTCTGTCTACTCCTCCAGCCGTACTGGCACTGGCTACATTTCCCCCTTGCCTCTTTGAGAGCCAGCTACGTGGGGCTTCTTGGGTTCTTCATTCCCATTTCAGGGCCCTGAACCTGCCTGCAAAGTTCAGTCCCCTGTCTTCCCTTCTTAGAATACTTTTCCTTATCTTTCAGATCTCAGCTAAAACCTCCTTCCTGTAGAAAAACTCTCCAACCCCCATTAGAACATCTCTCCCCACCCCCCTTTGGTTCTATTTCTCTGGAGAACTCAGGTGAATAAACCTTTGCTAGGGGCAAGGGAGACACTGACTGGGAGTGACTCCCAGGTGGTGATTGTGGACATGCGTGTTGGAACTCAATGTTATGTATTTATTTGTAAAATTTTTTTAATGTTTACTTTTTTTTGAGATAGAAAGTGAGAGGCACAGAGTGCGAGCAGGGGAGGGACAGCGAGAGAGGGAGACACGGAGTCTGAAGCAGGCTCCAGGCTGTGCGCCATCGGCACAGAGCCCGACGCGGCGCTCGAACCCATGAACCGAACCATGAGATCATGCCCTGAGCCGAAGTCGGATGCTTTAACCGACTGAGCCACCCGGGTACCCCAAGTCTCAATTTTAAACAACTGTGTCCAACCACCGTACAAATGAATAGGTACTCCTTCAACAACTTGTCTGAGAGGGTGTAAGTATCCTATTATAGTGGTTTTCACTTGCGGCGTATTTTTAAAATGTGAGGATAAATTCCATAGACCATCAGATGACAGCTGTTGGGAAGGGCCTGAAACTGGGGATAGGGCAGGGAACTTAGCTAATTAAAGAGACACATGTTTATTATGATACATGTTTATCGAGTAAATATTTTCTCTGGGCTAAATACAAGGCTAAATGCAGGAGATAAAAAGCCCTCCAGCGGCTCACAAAGTTCTCACCCTCCAGCGGTCTTAGATATTAGGAGGAGGAGACAAGTTCACAAATAAAAACGCAAAGTCTCTGTGAATAGTGCACAGCAGAGGTACAGAAAAGGAAAGTTTAACTGGGCTGGGGTGGGGGTGGGGAGTGGTGAGAAAGATGAAGTTATAAGTGAATTGATTTCCAAAAGATAGCGACTTACAGATTGACAAAAATGGGGAAAAAAAAGTACTTCAGGTAGACAGGGCAGCGCGAACGGGAAGCAGTGTGGGATTGAGAGACCTGCAGATTGTTCTTCATGGCTGCGGTGAACGGTGTGTGTGTGTGTGTGTGTGTGTGTGTGTGTGTAGATCAGGAAAGCTGTGTGAGGAAGTCAGAGCCAGATGTTGGAGGTCCTTGTATAACATATATGCTTACCACCTAAATATTTTGAATATCCCTTTTACCCTCTCCAGCAAGAAAGTACAAGTGAATCCTGTCTGATGTCACTAATCATTAGATGATCCATTCCAAGTGTAGGAAGATAATTTCGAAAGGTTCTACTCTTGAGAAAAGACAAACTTCTACAACCAACAGGGAAATTCATTCTGAAGCTCTGTTTGGCAGGCTGAAGAGAAGAGTAATTTATAAACAGGCTTAAACAAAGAAAATAGGAGGTCAAGTTTTGGGCAACCAGAAACACTATATCCCTTTAGAACTCACATAAGTGATTATAAAATTTACCTGCCAGTTAATAACTTGGAAAATGTATCTGATGTAAATTACTAGTAATATTTTCTTAACATTTTGGCTAGAGGATCACTTATGGTAGAATGAAATCTGTGCCTAACATATCTTATAAGCACAGCTGGCTCTTTACAAGGTTTATTTAGGGGTTTGAGACTTCATATTCAAAACAAAACAACGTAGCAGGAAAGGGGAAAGAAGTATACAACAGTTGTGTTTAATTAGACCGTGGGATCTCAGGGCGTATCTTTGTTTCTTTACATGCTTCAAATCAATATAATTCTATGTCCAGGTTATCAATTCCCCTTGATATGTAATGGAACCCAGGGAATATCAACGAATAGGTAAACATTAGCACTTACAAGAAATATCCTTAACTCCAGCAGAAGCACACACGCACACGCGCGCGCGCGCACACACACACACACACACACACACACACACACACACAACTTCAAAAGCGCCTTAAGGTTGTTATTCTGCAAAATACATAGTGCTACATGTTAGGGGAGACACAGAGGTATAATAACGTTAGCAGCTAAAGTACTTCATTTGTGCCAGGCAATGTTCTTGACATAAAGCATGGTCCTACTTTCCAGGGGCTGCTAATAATCTAGTTGGGATAACATCATTTATTTATTTATTTATTTATTTATTTATTTATTTATTTATTAAAATTTTTTTTTCCAACTTTTTTTAAATTTATTTTTGGGACAGAGAGAGACAGAGCATGAACGGGGGAGGGGCAGAGAGAGAGGGAGACACAGAATCGGAAACAGGCTCCAGGCTCCGAGCCATCAGCCCAGAGCCTGACGCGGGGCTCGAACTCACGGACCGTGAGATCGTGACCTGGCTGAAGTCGGATGCTTAACTGACTGCGCCACCCAGGCGCCCCTATTTAAAATTTTTTTAACGTTTATTTTATTTTTGAGACAGAGAGAGACAGAACATGAATGGGTGAGGGTCACAGAGAGAGGGAGACACAGAATCTGAAACAGGCTTCAGGCTCCGAGCCGTCAGCACAGAGCCCGACGCGGGGCTTGAACCCACGGACCGTGAGATCATGACCTGAGCCGAAGTCGGACGCTTAACTGACCAAGCCACCCAGGCGCCCCATGGGATAACATCATTTAAAACAAGAAACAAGTGATATTCCAAGAGGCAAGTTAAGCGCAAAAGATACGGTAGGGGAACAGCAGTAAAAAGGTGGTTAAGACTGAACTGGTATCTGGGAGATAGACCAAGTTTAGGATACATGGAGAGGAAGAAGCAAGGCACAGCAAGCCAGGGAAAAGGCAGGAGATGACTGTGGCTGGAGTAGGAGATTCATGTTGAGGAACTGGAGGAGAAAGGGTGGTCTGGACAGAGTAGAGTGCGGAAGGCCTGGATGGCAGGCTGAGGGCTTCTTCCTGCGCAGGGACAGGAGCAGGCAGTGTTTAAGGTAGTGGAGCTCAGAATCCCAACCCTACAGCCGAAAGCAACCCCTGCTATCCACAGTCCAATTCTCTGCCTTTAAAAAAGAAAAACGACCAACACAAATATTAAAGGGCCTGTCAGAGATACACAGCTAGCTTATGATACTTCAAAAATCTAGAATCCAGGTCTCTGAGCTCTCTCTGGCCAAAGCTGATGATTACTGCATCAAATGGAATAAATTATTGTAGTTGATTATTTTTATTGAAAAATATGAAAGATCAATGCAGAGAGAAAGTCAGGGAAAAAAACTCATTTGTCACCATTTGAGGAGACTATTAAATCAAATTCTTCTTTGAGAATTGATAAAGAGAAAGAATTATGCATTTACTCTGTCTTTCCAGTAGGAACTATATCTATTTCAGGATTACCAAGTAGGGAAAAGCTCTACTACTCCAATGAAGAATGCCAACTAAGAAGTGTAGGAGAAATAACAGAATTAGAAAATCATTTTTGCAGCCTCTAATAACACAGCTGATTTGAGTAAAGATTATCAATTGGTACTAAAACAAAGAGAGGACAGTTGACAGGGAAAATGAACATTTTTGTAGTGCCAAACATACGCCACACACACAGATTACTTTCTGGGCGCACGAGGAAAACCATACCTGAACAATGGACGGACCAGATGGTCACAAGTCCCACCCAGGGGTGAGACGTTCACATCACTAATGTTAGGAAGCCAGCTCTTACGGGTCTGCGGATGTGATGGGACAAGAAACCTAGCATCATCTATGATATATCCCCACTAAAACATTTAATCCCAATCTAATCACGCTTTTAGATCTCGCTTCTAGTCACAGGAAACAGAGGACGCTATCAGACAAATGCAGAACATGGGATATTGCCGAGCACAGGTGACCGTGTCTGTTAAACACATCAGCACTGGGAAAAAAAGTGACTGCTCTAGATTAAAAGAGATGTAAACCACATGACAATTATGATCCTACATGGGATCCTAGTTGGGACAAACTAGTTGTAAAGAATATTTTTGCAAAACGTGGGAAATTTCAAATTGGTAGGTATTAGAAGACGTTAAGAACTTACTGCGCATGCTAAAAGCTGTGATAACGTGATTGTGATAATGAAGATAATGCTCTTGTTTTGTAGAGAAGTAATACTAAAGTGTTTTGGTATGAAATAGCTTGAAGCCTTGCTTTAAACATGAGAAAACCAGATGACGGGCGCCTGGCTGCCTCGGTAGGTGGAATGTATGGCTCTTGATCTTTGGGTTGTGGGTTTGAGCCCCATGTTGGGCGTCGAGATAACTCAGAATAAAATCTTAAAAAACAAAAACAAGAAAACCAGATGAAATATATGAGGCATCAATTCTCAGACAACGGAGAAGGAAAGTAAATGAGGTGAGCCCTGCGAACGCCGTAGCTGGAGTTTCTAGGTCACAGTTCAGGAAAGGGGGGACCCACACAGACTTTTCTGAGTTGGGGAGGACAGAATCCGGCGCTTTGGAAGGTTAAGGCAAGTAGGGCTTTGTGGGGTGAAACACTGGACAGGAGGGGGCGCACAGAGAGAGGGAGGAAGGGAGAAAGAGAGGTTGAGATCTTTCTGGAGATCTTTAGAAGGGCCCCCTCAAAAATCGTGGGCTGAGTACTGACTTGTGCCTGTGGGGCAGAAATTACTAATGCTGGTGAAAGGACCACCTGAAAAGAGCGGGTAGAACTCCCAGACTTCATCACACAGGGCCAGGAATGGTTCATGTTCCCATTAGCTAGAGTGGAAGAGCCACCTCGCAGATATGGCAACTGGTAGAGTCCTCAGAAAGGTATGGCACCTCGGGCGGTGGGGTCAAATTAGCCTAAGACGAAGGGCTGCCCTGGACATGACTAACAAAGCCCCAAAGCAACCCTTGAGACGATCAATGTAATTCTACCACTGAAATGTGTCCTCAGACAAAGTTCTAGAATATTTAAAGTACTACAATAAAAGCCAGCACCCAACAACGTAAAAAAAACCCCAAAATCACCATGTCCAGCATCTAATGAAAAGTTACCTGGCATGCAAAGAAGTGGGAAAATCAGTCCAGAAAAACAGTCCCAGGAATGACACAGATAACAGAATTAGTAGACAAAGAGGTTAGAGCAGCCATTATAAATATTCTCCTATGTTCAAGAACATACAGCAAAACGTGAACATGACAAGAAGAAAAATGGAAGACACAGCAATAGAAACTATCCAGAGTAAAACAGACAGGAGAAAAATGAAAATGATCAAGCAGAGTCCATGAACTGTCCGTGGGACAAAATCAAGCAACTTAATACATGTAACTAAAGTTCCTGAAGGAGACGGGGGACAGAAAAAGACATGGGGCTGAAAATTTTCCAAATCTGATGAAAAGTGTATGCTCACAGGTTCAAGAAGTTAAAAAATCTCACACAGAAGATGACAAAGACTACAGCAAGACACATTATCATCAAATTGTTGAAAACCAGTGAGATTAATAGAAAAAATCTTAATAACAGCAAGAAAAAAGGCAAGGAGACCTGAAAGAAAAAAATGAAGAAATCAGTCCCTTTGACTCCCATTTCGATGTTCTGTCTAGCACCCCACACTGTGCCCGGTCCTGGGGAAGGTGAGCCAGGCTGATACGCAGAGGTGGTTCAGAGGTGTGGGACTCCACGACGAGGAGGCTGCCCTCCAAGTGTAGGGCGGCTCAGACAGTGGTGACAGGAGGAGTAGAGGATCCAAGATAGAAAAGAAGAGAAGGGGCAAAGATTAAAAAAAAAAAAATGAGGAAAACAAAGTATGCAAAAAACAAAACAAAACAAGAAAGAAGAGTTTCAAGGAAGAGAGGTAGTAAGGGCATCTGATCTTTAGGAAGCAAACCAACCACTCACAAAACCCTCCCATGGAGAAAGAAAAACCTCCAAAGGAAGATGGACTCCACATAAACGTGTGCCCTGGAATTTTATTTCCCAGTTGTATATTTCTAAATGTTCTCTTTCTGCCTTAAGGGCCCATATCACTCCATGCTCTACTGTCTAGTTATATACATATTAAGAAGAAAAAAAAAAAAAGTCCTTCATTCTTTTCCTTAACCCAAGTTCACCCAGAACGGATACCTAGGGCAAAAGCATTGGACTGTCCATAGTAAGATTGTAAGATTGTTAAGACTGCCATATAGGCTCAGGCTAATAATCCAGCCTATCTTAAAGTTATCTTTCCGAAATTATGTTTTTGCATGATTTTCCAAGCCCTGCTAACAACATCACCATAGCGTTTTCTAACACCCTTCTTCCCGAGAGCTCGGAGTACTTCACAAATATCTCAATCAATATCCCAACAGATTGTGAGAAAGCAGAGCTGTCGTTATCATCCCTATTTTTTAGCAAGTCTAACACTTAAAGTGGTTTCAAGGAACAAGTATAACACTTAGACGTTTTTAAAGAACTCCAGAACATCAAGCTGCCACCAAAGGTGGTCTCAAATGCTTGCATTTCTTTATGCTTCTCGAATTCTCATTCCACTCTGGTTTCTCTCATGCCGCAAAGCGTCTGTATTCACAGAAACCCTTCTCTTGATGTAGCAGGTATTAGTCACGCGTTTTATGTGATTCTTCTGTCCTTTTAAAGATTTCATGTCCTTGGCCACTCCACTTGGTCCAAACAAACAAACAAACCAACCAACCAACCAACCCAGAGATTCACAGAGCGGGACCTTTACATGTCTCCTTTCTGCTAGCAAAGGCAAGGTCTCTGCGGCAGGAGATTCAATGGTCCACAGTGGGGCACGATTCGTGAGGGAAGAGTTACAAAGGTATAAATCAACTTGTCAGAGGAGGAAGTCTGGCTGGACCAGTGGGAGATGCATCCCACACGCACATTTGTTCCACACTCTGAGGGCTCACCTGCCTTTGGTGGCTCATTCCACAGAATAATCAGTTATGCTGACAAGTTTGCCCACCCACTGCTTCAGCCTCAGTTACTCGTGTACCTCAGAGGTGAGATCCGGAGCCCTCTTAGGAGAAGGCGGAGCAGGGAGCTTGGCTTCCAGGAAAACAGAACATATGGAACTGCTTGGGGAAGAGAGTGTTCGAGCAAGCGTGCAAGCATGCACACACAAGGGAAAATTTGTTCAAGGGCAGTGATACAACTCAGATATGCCTCAGACTGGGAGGGACCATAAAATCTGTGAAGAGCTGATACATTTTGAAAAGGAGATCTTGTTTTTGATGAAACCGGCTGTTGCAAACGCAGCATTCTAGCCCCTTCTAGGAATAAAGTTAACTGTTCCAGAAGATCACTGCAGGTTGAGCAAAACGGTATGTGCCGCTGGGCAAAAGTCAAGTGACTAGCACAGAGGAGACCTGTACTCCAGATACGGTTTTAACACTGACTCTGAGATGTTGAACAAGTTACTCTTCCTTTCTTCATTCACAAGCAGTGAGAGTGTAATATTCTTTGTGAACCACGGTGACATCTCCAGCCTGCCCACCATAATGTCAACTTGGCTTTTAACTCATTTTCCCAGGTTTAGGAGATGAGTCATTCACATTTACCCTTCCTAGATTTTAGTTATCAAAGCACATGATCTATGAAGAGAGAGGCCTACGTGAGATTAGAGATGACCACAATGCATCCTGATGAACTAAACAGATGGCATCCCGCCAAAGTTTGTGTGACAGGAACAGTAATAGAACCACCCACATACTGCCCAGGGAAGCAGCTTTGCTCCTGACTCCCAGAACTGTTAGTGGTTAAAAATCTGAATATTGAAGCTTTGATGTATTTCCTTCTAAGACAATCTCTTCACACAGCAAACACCCACGCCACTGGGAAGGATACAGCCAACACATGTACAATAATTCCCAGACTTCAAGATTTCACCAACCAGGAAAAATAAATGAACCAACATAGATCCAACTTTTGATTTTTGCCAAGTTATGATGCTTAAAATAAAACAAAACAAAAACAGATCACTTATAATACCACTGTTTTTATAGAAGTATGATAAAAACATGAATATTTTCACACCAAGAATGTGGAGGAAAATATCAGAAAAAAAGTCCTTCCCAAGAAAGTAAACTGGAAAACACACACACACACACACCCCACTACGCTGACTTGACTTTACCCATTTTCTGTGCATCCCACGTTAGGCTGGCCCAGGATGGACGGGACAGGGGACCAGTGCAGTAGGTATTAGGTATCACTAACAGAGTCCATGCTTTACAGATCACCATGCCCAATGAGACACAAATGCCAAAGGACAATGTTCAACTCTTGTGATTGTTTTCAGCCTTGGGGTGGGGTGGGAAGAGTTTTTACGTGGGAAGTCATCATTTCACCAAACCAGGGTTCCATATTTATTCTACAGTCTCTTGTGAGACCAGGGATTGAAAACATGAAACAGGCTCATATGTTTGTAAGAGCAGAAGAAATTAAATACACAACGATTCAGCTGTCACAATGTTATCTTTGGATTTTAAGTATAAATTTGTTTAAAATATAAAATTAATACAAAGCTCAAAAGTACTAAATGGAATCGTAAAATTGCTCAACGGTCTCTTCCTGTGGGTAACTTAGAAGGCACTTTAAGAGCGCACATATAATTTGGAAAGAAAACTCTAATGATTCATAAAATTACCACAGTTCCCGTGTAACTGAAAACAATAGAGCCTACTGCAAAACACAGACAGAGCATTCAATTCATTTTAATGGTTTCTCATTTTTTTCTTTTAAACTCTCTGCTCCTTTTATCACTAAGATTTTTTTTTAAATGAAAAGTAGAATGTCTCTGCTGCCCATTTTCTTCTTGTATTGTTTGCCTTTTGTTCTAAAAATGAGGGTAAAATTAAGTGCTTAGATCACTAGAGATTTCCAGATGGTCAGACAAATGAGTCCTGAGGCTCCTGGGCTTGCGTTTTTCATAGACACAGACGGACATCCCTCACTCGGTCTCCATGGCTCTAGCTCAATACAAATTTGATTTAGCCTAAGCACCTTCAGCGTGTGATGACCACATTCCTGCCCAGAATGAGCATCCAAATTGGCTTAATTACTTAAATCAAAATGGGAATTTTCTATGTATTTCTAAAGTATCCCTTTATTTCCCTGGTATATATATTTGCAATAAAATATAAAAAGTTTATATTACATATATTCTAATCTTTGCAGGTTATTCTGAAATGCAACTATTTTTCTTATTTATTGTCTCCCTTCCTGATCTTAACCCCTCCTCTGGTTTATTTTGTTAACCCTTTTCCTGGTTCCCTAGGGCTACTGTTCCTATGTCACAAGCCCAGGCCATGCCTTCTCTTCCTTATTTTCATGTGTTTCTTTTGCTATTCTAGAACGAAGAGCATGAACCCTCCACCACATGGCAAGTCTGCAGATAGGTGCTGGATGAACACTGGAAGTGTGTATTTTATTAAGTAAGTACGCATATATGGGGCACCTGGGTGGCTCAGTCGGTTAAGCGTCCGACTTTGGCTCAGGTCATGATCTTGCGGTCCGTGAGTTCCAGCCCCGCGTCGGGCTCTGTGCTGCCAACTCAGTGCCTGGAGCCTGTTTCAGATTCTGTGTCTCCCTCTCTCTCTCTTCCCCTCCCCTGTACTCGTAGTCTCTCTCTCTCTCTCTCTCAAAAATAAATAAACATTAAAAACAAGTTAAAAAAATCAATAAGTATGCATATATTGCTTACTATATGCCACACATTATTCTAGGTACTTACAAACTGTTAACTCATTTTATTTATGAAGTAGATACTATTATTATCTCTGCTTGACACATGATAAAACTGAGGCCTAAAAAGCTCAGTAACAAGCCTGAGATAACCCAATACAGTGGATGATACAGTCTGAGGAAAAGCCAGTCAGTCTGGCTCCAGAATCCTTGCTTTTAAGAAGAAGAAGGAGAAGAAGGAAAGAGAAGGGAGGGGAGGGAGAAAACAGATTCACTGAGGATGAGAAGGATGAAGGGAAGGGCAGCCTAGGAGTAGCCGTGGATCCATTATAAAAATCCGTGCTTGGCGGTCACTAGGGCTCTGGGTAAAGAAGTATAAGGCAGGCATGGCCTCACCGGAGGAAGAGTTTTGTCACCCTGAAGACAGATGTAACTGATGTGGCTAAAGATCATTAGTGACTGTAGTATTGGCAGAAGTAGAAGAGAACCACACGACTGGCAACGTGCTGGGAAATGTCTGACACCTTGCTCTCTGGGGAGGTGTGGGAGTCCCGATTTGTAGTATTTGCCGGTGTCTATGTGTGGACATTTCCACCATGGCCAATTTCACTACCGATGTGACGTCACTGAACTTAGAGCTGCAAAGAGGTGCCCAGTAACACCCATGTAGTATTTCCGGCACTAGTTACAATCGATGCAAAAACCCAAGAGCATAGATAAAAAGAGCACAGATTGTGGTAAAACAATCAAGAAGTGGTGAGTTGGAGCATTTACTGCCTTTGTGTTTAGTATTTTATAACTTACTTTTGAATAATGACTATGTTTAGTAGCCAGCTCACAAAACTTGTGAAAATTTCACAACCAGCTCTTAGAAGCCTGTGGGAACCAGCAACCACAAGCCACTGAGTCTGACTAACCAAATGCATCTACTCTCAAATAAATGGATGGACAGGGGTCTGGAGACTTGAACTTCATCAGGTCCCAAATTCACCACAACGAGGAAATAAATGCAGGAAGAGGGAGGCACACAAAAATGACAGGGCTTACGAAAAACAGAAATATCCACTCTAATTTGATGAAGAAAGAGGTCGAGTGTGAAGCAGAGACTTTGAGAAGGTAAGTTCAGAGAAGGCCTGAATCTGTGTTCTCTTAAGACGCTATAGACCATGCGTGGTAAAGCACAGAATGCTGTGCTTTGTGCTCCCTAACTGAGGTCTCACATCAGCATTCTTGGTTCTACGTAGACTATTTATGGGCAACAAACAGACGTCAAGCAGGAATTAGATGACATTTCATGAACTGGCAAGCTTTAGGTGAATGATGATAAACTGTACAGAATGAACATGAGATCAGGAATTTAGCAAATACTATGTGTACATATATCTAGATACGGTGCAGAGAAAAATGCGCATGGAAAGCCCTGAAACACAGAGAGGAAAAGATCAAATATCATGGGGAACTAGCAATCTTTGGAGAAAGCCAGTCTGTTTCACTCACCAAGGTTTCCCCAGAGACAAGCACCGAGTCTGGTGCAATCATATTCAGTAAGTATATTTTTCGCTAAATGAATTTCCATTTTATCTGTTCCAGGAGGTAACTGTCTTTGAAATTCTTGTCACTTGAATACAAAGGGACACTGTGTACTGAGAACTATTTTTATGGAAAACTTTCTGCCTTTTTCTTTGTTGCTCAAGATTCTAGTAATATTTGAAAATTCGTGAGCTCACACAGGAAACACCTTTGAAATTTCTAGCCTCCAGCTCTTCATATACCCTTACTACGTACAGCAAGACACAGAATTTTATGTATACGGCACTCATCAAGTGCTCGTTGAATTGAAAGATTAGTGCAAGATTCATCTCATTACTCCAAACTGCCAAAGAATGGGCTATTTTGCTAATTGACACCTGAAAATATAATTATAACTGGCAAGCCTACATAGCAGAGCACCCTGGGTCAAAAAATCAGCTAGCTTCCAGATCCCAAGTGGCAGAGTGTGGACTGAAGTGGAAGTTAGTTCACATAGTTCTCACTTTTATAATTGCAAAGAGGAAACACAGCTGCAAGCCGCAGGTTGGCTTTGTTAAAGCCGATACTGAGACTGAGGTCCTCTCCGTGTTACTGGGTATTGTGTTTCTGCTCCCCTGGTCCCCCCTTACTTAAGCAGTAAGGATTTCCTGCCATAAAATTCTGGTGGATGTGGTACAACTTGGATACAGAAAAGCATAATGTCTAATGAATAACCTTGATCAGCTTCTTCCAGAGAAATCATTTAGGGATTGTTCTTGAGCCTCTACTGCAGGATAAAGACTGTGCTCAGGAAATGTGAAAATAGAGGTGAGGGGTGGGGGGAAGTAACCTTTATTAAACACCTTCTGTTTGCCAGGGATTATGCTAAGCAGTGCCACATGTGTCATCTCATTTTGTCCTCACATAACTCATGTTACGGAGGCGACAGGGAGCTTCAGAAAGGTTAAGTTCCCTGTCCCAGGTAACAGAGTAAGTGGTGGGGCCCAGAGCTGCCCTCAGACTGTTTCTAATCCAAACTTGGGCTCCTTCCACCATTTCCTTTGGCAACTTAAATCCCCAATTCTCAGGCAAGGCCTGGCAGGAGGGAGACTACAGTCTGGTTTTAGTCTACTCAGAGAGGGTAGACGAGATGTATACACAGGAATTTAGCTACCCACCTGAGGAATATACGAGTGCTTTTCATCACGGCCTGAGATACTCTTGAAGGTTTAACAGACAATTCACAAGCTGAGTTGGGCCTTCAGGGAAGGTGGGTAGAAAAGATGGCCCTTCAGGGCATAGGGAGGTAGAAAAGAAAGGGAACTGGTCTTCCATATTCCTCCAATTACCAGAGAGGAGAGGCAGGGCAGGGCCTTCTGAGGAAAGACACGGGCAGCAGGAGTGAGAACGATGTACCTAGGGGAGAATTTACTTCTGGGTAAGGAAAACATTTAAACACACATCTATTCTCTCTTGCTCCCCGAATCTCTGAAGTGACAGTAAAGAGATTATTTTTGTCCAAGACATAAACCACCAAGGATTAAGAAGAACGGGGGAGGGTGGGGAGAAGACAAAGGTAACACAATTTTAGAAGCTGGAAAGCCCATCAGAGTGGTAAATGTCTCTAATAGACTCAAGAAAAATACAATCCTGTATCAGAAAGTGGAAAGCTGAAAAGCAAACCAATCTCTACTATGAATTTCAACAGCCCCAGCTACATCTGGATGTGGGGAAAAGGGAAAGAGTGGTTACGATAAGGATTAGATGAAAGTCTATTTAGGAGGTAGTCAGATTCCCAAGATCCCTTCCCCCACTGGGAAACAGGATGGCTCTCCTCTACCCTGGTAAAAACATGAAGATTTATTCTCTGGAAAGAGTAAAAGAGAGGATCTCTGGACTAGGAGACAGGATAAACAATTAAGAATGGGGGAAAAAAACCAACAACAAACAGGAGAGTTGAATGACTTTATACAAACTGGATACCAAGAATCCCTAACCCTTTGTTCCTTCCTCTTCCCATTTGGTTTCCTGGATGCTAGCAGGGAGGCCTTCAATCTCCAGAGAGCAGATTGGAGAATCCTTTTCTGTGGAGTCTGGTCCAAGAATGACCTAAAGATACTGACACTGGAGGTTTCCCAAACAAATGGCCCAATCAAATCTTCATGGTTCCATGACCCCAGCCCGAGCCAGGAAATGAGATCAGAAGAATAAATAAAAGTTAAAGAGCTCTTGCCCTTAATATGTGAAAAACAGGATCTCTTCGAACCAAACTCCATATAGAAGTATTAGGAAAGACAGTTTAAAATATTGTAATTTACTTCCTGTTTTGTACCTTCTGTGTTCTTGGCAATTATTTGATTACCAAATTGATGAAATGAACTCAAATTCATGCTGGTTTAAATGAGAAGGCCATTAGCACACCGGCTTTAAAGATCTCTTGGAATCATATAGTTAGATAACTCACAGAGCCCAGTGCACAAGCTATAATCTTCCTTTAATTAAGTCAATCGATAGACATTTGCTCAGGGTTCTAGCGAGAGGACCTGGTGTCTTTCAATACATACACCTACCTCGGAGGCTTCTACAAATTAGTCTTTGGGAGGTTTGAGTAAGTGATTAGAGCCCTTCCACCGGTTCTTATAGGTCACCCCATGTATCACACTTAAGTGGAGGTGGCAGGATAAGCCGAGAGACTAAATTTTGGTCTGTCATGGGAAATGCAGGAGGGCAGGTGGGAGCTGGGAGACGGACTCCAAAGAGATTCTTCTCCTTCCCCGCTCCCCCTTGCAAACAAAAAATAACCAAATCTTTGGTTCCCCAGGAAAGGATTAAGTGCTTTCCTTTGCTTCAAGGAGCCCTCCGAAAGAAAATGTACCATGTAGGTCTTGGCAAAGGGAAACTGGACCACCTGACTGAGAAGGGGCAGGAGGTCTGCAGGCTTCAAGATGATGGCAGTGAAGGTGATGGTAACAATGCCAAGATTTTCCTGAGTGCTCACTACTGTGTTAGGAAGCGTGCGTATTAATATGCAAGCTAGAAACTGACACGGTCATTTACTTAATCCTTTGCAACAACCCTGTGACAAAGGTACGTTATTGCCGCTTGACGTGCATAATAATGCTTCACTATTTACCTTCATTTCTCAGACCAGGATTTCTCAAATAAAATCCCAATTCCTAACAGGTGGTTCACTTATTTCAAAATAAGATTCAAGAAAGCCAAATTCCAGCACAACCATGCATGTTATATAGTTTCTTATACACCCATCTCTGATGATTTTTTTCTAAAATATATTCAATATGAAAATAAAAAGTGAGTAGAGACATAAACTTTCACCTAACATACAAACCACTCAAAAAAGTTCAAACACTTACATGTCAATGCAAAACTAAAAATTCTATTAAAGACACAGAGATAAATTATAATAGTGCTGTATGGTGACAGATGGTAAACCACATTCATGGTGAACACAGCACAACGTGTAGATTTGTTGAATTACCATGTTGTACACCTGAAACTAATGTAACATTGTGTGGCAACTATCCTTCAATGAAAAGTAAATGAGTAAATGAATAAAACAAGTTCATACTTCCCTGCCTATTGGAGGTAGAATCCACAGGTCTGAATGTAACCTCATAATGACTCATTACAAATTAATGATTCACCACTATTATCAACCTTTCTGTTTAGCGATAAACCCTGCCCTTAAAGCCTACCACGGCAGGTAGAGCAATTTGTAGCCCACTTAAATGGCCCCCAACCAGTATGTCATTTCATGATTTTATATAGTTTTTCTCATAGAGACTAGCAGCGATTAATTCTAGGTGCTTTGAATAAAAAAGTAGCAGTCGACTCTTACCGTTGTCAGTTTCTGCAACTGCTGATTTGCTGCTAAGAATATTGTGAACCAGAAAACCAGCAAACTTTTCTAGAATAGGCTTTGACTAAAGGTCTGTGGGTAAAGCATGTGGGCTCTGGTATCTAGGTATATTAGGACCACCATTTACGTAACTCAGAAACTTTCAATTTTGCTTCTACTAATCAACTCTTGGCGCTTAGTTCCTTAATCGATCAAGTACTTAGAGGAAGTAAAATCGGAGGATATCTCTGTTCTCTCCCACAACCAGGTGTGCAAAAGCCAGGTGTGCAAAAAGTACTATGAATACTTTGATGAATGTGAGAGGTTTCACGATAAGAGACGTATTTTTCAAATCCTTGTGTTAAAATTTAAATTTCTTGAAAGCAAAGCCATCTTACTCATTTCTACATATCTCAGAGCACCTAACATTGTGTCCCATCCATAGTTAGCTTTTGATTCTTATTTATTTCTTGAAATGACCACTGCCTTATGAAAGAGGTGACAGTTGTGCTGGTGATATTTAGATATTTGAAGACGGCTGGAAAAGCATCCCAGTAGAGAAAAGTGAGGGAGGAAGAACCTAAAAAGAATGCTCTCAGCAAGTCAAGGGGACAGGAAATAGCTGAGGTTGGCTGAGGTGCCTGAATTATTTCTAGTGATACAGAGAAAACATATACATACATGTGGATACCATGTATGGCAGTGAATAAAATGCAGTGAATCTTCATGCATACGCAGCGGCTCCTTTAAATGCTTAAAGCGCTTGCACAGGGTATAAGTGCTCTTGCAGGACCTAAAGAATTTAAATGTCGTGCCCCAGACTTGCAAATACAGAGGAAAAAGAGAAATAACATCCATTAAGCATTTATGCGCGTTGACTCTAGACACTTTACTATTTGATCGTCAACTCACTAACCCTTCTCTGAAATATTATTTTCCTTAGTACGCCACCAAAAACTATTAGACACTAAGATGTTTGCCCGAGATCGCACAGCGGCTCAGGGGGAGCGGGTTGTTCCGCTCTTAATTTGTCTTGCGTGGTTCCTGCCTCCCCCCCACAAATGGCCAAACACCTCCCCGGAGGCCCCGGAGCTAAAGCTGTCCATCGTAAGAGGCGCTACTGAGGAATGAGGAATTGATGGCTCGCTTCCTTTCTTCCTCGGGACTTCTAGTTCGATGGTCTCATGCTCCGCTGGCCTGCTTGCAGCGTGCGGAAGCACCGTGGAAAAGGAGGCTCGGCGACGGGACGGGAGCTGGCCAACGTTCGCCGGTCTGCGTGACCAGCTGTTCCCGTAACGCTGCAATTCTGAGGCCTATTTCTGGCTCCCACAGTTTACAGCTTAGAGTTGGGCTCCTCTCAAGGACATATGGGTACTGGCCTACAGGCTGTGGATTGTTTCAAAGAGGAAAAACCTGTCTATGGTGCGGCTGGCCTTCAGAATTCTGTCTAAAAAGCCCGCCTAGCGCGGCCCGGACTACATGAAACTGCCGATATTCGACCTTGTCTGACCTCTAACAGCAACAACGTTATAACTTAGACACATTCCGGATGTGTTCAGAGGAATTTCTAGTCCACTTCTGGCTCTGCTTTCTGGATGATGATACGACCACTTGTTACAAAATTTCCTGCATTTTAAAAAGCTTTAGCATACGAAGCAATGACAACGACACTTAACGGTGCTCAGAGCGATTTTCATCCTGCACTTTAGTTAATCTTCAGGATCCGGTACTTGGAACACACACAAAAATTCCCTGCTTTTTCAACTCTTACAAAACTCGGAGACGGACCTCTTATGTTAGGTCATTTGTTCTGGCTCTAGAAGGATTTTGTGACTTCACTCTCTCTAAAAACAAAAAAAACAAAAAACAACTGGGGGTGCCTGGACGGCTCAGTGGGTTAAGCTTCTGACTTCGGCTCAGGTCATGATCTTACAGTTCCTGGGTTTGAGCCCTGAGTCGGGCTCTCTGCTGTCAGCGCGGAGCCCGCTTTGGGTCCTCTGTCTCCTTCCCTCTCTGCCCCTCACGCTCTTTCTCCCTCTCTCAAAAATAAACATCAAAACAAAAAGAAAACCAACCAAACTGTCTTAACTGATCAAGGATGACACGAAAGCAGCTCTCTGGTCCTTGTCTCCAATATGATTTCCTTCCAGTGCTAATGACTGTAAGCCACTACCCTGTGAATAAACCCATTTAGGTCTCCTAACGCCAGCTGCAAGTAGGAAATTAAAGCAAATGGAAAGGCAGGCGCTGCAGCAGTTCGGGTGTGGGGACCCGGATCCAAGAGACACTCATCCATTAACCAAACAGCAGCACTTGCAAACCCAGCGGGCACCCACGGCTCCCCGCTGAGAAACAGAAATTAACTTTGTGAGGAGATAATTTGTCTTTAGATGCTTGTCATATTCAGAAAAGCTCTCTCAGGATGAGGCGGTGGGAAGAAGGAAGGGAGGCTCTTGACAATATAGCCACGTATGCAACAAAAGCTTATCAGGGAGCCAGGTGGCACCGAAGATTGATGTCCCATCGCACCACCTCTGGGACACGTGCGTGAAACGGGGCAGGAGCTGTGGTGCCATTTACTTCTAATGGCGGATTGGAAAAAGGAACACTGCACAGACCATGGTGGTAGGTTGAACTCAACTGGGAAGGATCAATGAGACAAGTGGACCGAGGTATCTGAAGACCAAATTGGTGCCAATGGGTGGGCTTTTGCAAGGTTTGGGGGAGAAAAGTCCAGTAGCCACAGGGCAGGAGAGATGGCAGCAAAGAGACCTGCTGGAGTGGAAGGCTGTGGCCAAATAAGCCATCAGAAGTGGAAGTGCACCCTGGGACTGGACAGCAAGTGGCACCTTGGTGCCACCAAGATGCCACTTGCTCTTCAGAACACATGAAGCAGAGGAGATGCTGAAGAAGGTGCCACCGTTTTGATTTATTTGAAAATAATTTAATACTACAGGGTTTGGATTAGCCGCCACGGGGTAAAAGCAGAAGAAAACTCTGATGTTTGTGAACAGAACACCCTTTAAAAAAATTTTTTTTATGTTTATTTATTTTTGAGACGGAGAGAGACCGAGCATGAGTGGGGGAGAGGCAGAGACACACACACACACACACACACACACACACACACACACACACACACACAGAATCCGAAGCAGGCTCCAGGCTCCGAGCTGTCCGCACAGAGCCCGACGTGGGGCTCGAACCCACAGACCGTGAGATCATGACCTGAGCCGGAGTCGGACGCTTAACCATGTGAGCCACCCAGACACCCCAACACCCTTTCATTTCAGAATCAACATTCCCTGAGCACCTTCAAAATGCCAAATCCCCACCCTCGAGGAGTTTCCAAGGGGTAGGATTCCAAAAGACGCTTAGGAGTGTCTTCACCAGAGCCATTTACCAGATGAAAGATGTCTGTTGAGTCTCAGGGTATTAGAAGGCAGTCATCCAGGTGGACCGAGTGGGGGTTATTACTTTTAAAAAAATGTTCTGCGGCTCCATCACATTTCTGGCTTTACATAAGAACCTACCAAGCAAGGAACCTGAATCGAGAGGCCTGGAGGTATAGAATGGGGTTTTGTACAAGCTACCTGAACTGGCCACTGGCCTCCCAGTTCCAACTGATGGTTATCTTCATACATGACAGTGATACTGGGGCACCTGAGTGTCCAACTCTTGGGTTTCGGTCCAGGTCATGATCTCACAGGTTTGTGAGATCAAGCCTCGCATTAGGCTCTGTGCTATCAGTGCAGAGCCTGCTTGGGATTCTGTCTCTCCCTATCTCTCTGCCTCTCCCCCACTTGTGTCTGCGTGCACGCATGCGCGGTCTAAAATAAACATTTTAAAAAAACCATAAAAAGTGAAAGTGATACACCTATGACGTACTATAGTATAAAAGGATCAGCAGATTAAAAAATCATGTATTTGGTTACCCAACAGACTTTCTCGGCACCTGCTACATGTTTGATATCCCGCTAGGAGACGGACACGCGGTGAGAATATAGTCTCTCCATCCTCAAGTAATTCACACACTTGTGGGTGACAGAGAAGCAAATAAGCAATTACAAAAGAGGCCATGCCGCACGTTGGTAAGGGGCAATGCCAGGAATGAGGCTGGGCAGTGTGTCCAGGTGCTTAACCAACTCCAAGGCGCTAGGGCATCACACATCTATTTTCTCGTTTACGACGGCACAGCACTTGCCTTCATAATGTATTCTTACGCGTTACTTATTTAATCCCCGTACTGATGCTGTAAGGGCCGAATTAGTATTATAGGTGACCCTTGAACAGTATGGGTGTGAGCTATGTGGGTCCACTCATACATAGATCTTTTTTCAATATGGTACAATACCGTAAACGTATTTTCTCTTCTTTGGCTTTCTTAACATTTTCTTTTCTCTAGTTTATTTTATTGTAAGAATACAGTATATAGTACATACAACGTGCAAAATATGTTAATCAGCTGTTTATGTTACCTGCAAGGCTTCCAGTCAACAGTAAGCTACTACTAATGTTTTGGGGGAGTCAAAAGTTTACATGGATTTCCTGCACAGAGAGGTTAGGTCAGTGCCCCTAACCCTCACGTTGTTCAAGGGTCAAATGTATACAGCCTCAAGGAAGTCAGGCTTCCTGTGGAAGGTCAAGCAGCCAGTTGAGTAGCACGGCTTGGATCTGTCCCCATGTCTAATTTCAAAGGCCATGCTCTTTTTTTAACTATACAGGCCAGCTTCTTAAAATCAATATTCATGTAGGGGTTCACTTTACAAAGTGCTTTTACGTGTTCCAGGTCATTTCATCTTCCAGACAAGGCTGTAAGGTAAGTATCTCAGATAACAGGTAAGGAAACTGAGGCTCAGAGTTGTGAGGGATGGTATCTATTTACAGGACTCAACAGTGGTAAAGCTAAAGGTTTACCACCAGGTGCCAGACTCTAAATCGAAGCTTCTCCCACTACAGTCTACATATGTAATAACCGTTTGCCAACATTCTCAAGTGCGAAGGGGGATGCAGGGTTAGCTACTTTGACTTGCAGATGAGACACAGAAGCTGACCTGATGCCTCCTCCTAACACTAGCTGCTTCTACCTTCTCCCCAAAGAAAAAGGTAGACGTGCTTTTCAGAACCGTCCATCATTCTCTGTTACCAGGTACTATCCCACCACCATTTGGGCACTTAGCCCAGAGAAGGTGAATCTGGAGATTTGAGGGTTGCAGGCTGCAATACAGATCGCTGGGCCCTACACTCAAAGCCACACATCTCCAAATGCGCGGTTGTGCTAGTACCTTGGGAACAAAGAAGAAATCCATCCTTCCCACCAAGTGGAGGACATAGGGACATGGGTGTTCTTATACCTTCTCTTCATACCATACTGGACAGGAGGAATCTTTCTACTATAGTACAGAGTGGCAGTGAAAACTCACAGGTGAAACTAAGTTAGTTTTCTGGTTCAGATTATTAGATCATTCCAGGAAGGTTGGTGGTTTGAGAGGGGCTGAGAAAGGAGTTAGAAAGTGGCAAAATTACTCTCTACTGACAATGCCTGGGAAAGCTTTACAAGGGAAGCAACAGTCCACTTCTCCCGGCGGCTAAAAACAGACGATTTGGTAGTACCCTAGGAACAGGAAGGGGAGCCACTGACAACACCACGGGCAGCGGGAGGGCAGTGTTGTGTCGTCTACTTCCTGTAAGTAAAAAAGACACGGAGCCATTAGTGACTCACGAGTAGGGGTCATATACCACACAAGTCCCTAGCTGATGGCCCAGATGATACAGCACCTTCTTTCTTTAATTAATGCCAAAAGGCAAGTTCTTTTTTTTTTTAACTGGTTTCTAGGGAGTAAAGGGAAGAGAGGGTGGGGAGGATACACCCCAGAAGAAGTAGCCGACAGGGCCTATTTGAAGGTAGGGATGGAGTGAGAGTTAAGAGGGTCCAAAGTTTAAAGTGCTTCAGGGCCCCACACAGTCTCTCAATTTTGCTGATGGCTGCACTCATGTTTTAAAAATAAAATATCTGCTGAGTGGATTAAAAGAATGAATTGAATTCCCGAGGCTCCGGTTACCTTTCTCTTTGCCAGTTTTTATCAGCAACGATCAGTAAGACTGTCAGATCTGATGTAAACTTCTTTCCTCTTGCCCTCTTTTTAGTTTCAGAGCATATGAAGTACAGGATTAATTCTTCGTCTCTTTCGAACAGTTGAGGCCAGGAAGAGAATGCACTAGAAAAATACCCAGGGACCAGGATACCAATAAGAGAGGGCACGCATGTGTGAGGGGATGCCATCCTCAGAGTCCCCTCCATCAGTGCCCGGGCCCCCACGTGTCCTGCTGACTCACCCTGAGAAGCAGGGGGCCAGACGGTCTCTTGGAGAGACGAGTATAAAAGGACACTGCTGGCCCGTCATCATGAGTCCTCTTCCCAGAGTCAAGTGGGATGGACCGTTTCACACACACACCCTCTCCCATGAGCACTGCCTCTGTCTCATGAGGCCGCTGCCTACTCGCTCCTGGTGAGGGCTGTTTCATCTGTGCACAGCCCGTCTTGAGGGCTCAACGCTCTACCTCCACAGGGCAAAGGTAAATACAGTGTACCCACCAGGGACCGTGAACTTCCGGGCCCTGCTAATGAGCGCCTCCGTGCTCACAGACAAGCCAGGGAAAGGAGGCACACCTGCAGGAGAGCTCTCTTTGGGGAGCTAGGAGCAAAGCCCGGGGGCAGGGAACGGTGTAATACAGATACGGCTCAGCTGACATGAGCCCGCGGGTTCTTCTGAGGTTAAACCTGACCAGAAGATGCGGAAGGACCTCTAGAACAAGATCCCTGTGCCCCCAGAGATGAATATGAACAGGAGCACACGGTGAGGGTTCAAGAAACACTTGCTGAACTGGACCAAAGTGATTCAGGATGTCTAAGTGGCAACGCCTGTGATTGGTTTGCAGGTCCTCCAGTGAGCCCAAGCCTGATGGTAAGCGACTGAGATGTGAAGGCAGAGAAAGATTTTCTTTTCCCATAAAATAAAGGGGATGAGTATCAAAACTAGAGGTGAGAGCTCGCCCATAATGAGATTCAGAAGAAGTGGATGGCAACAGAACTCAGCTGGCTATGGGAAGCAGGTGTTCCTGCTGGTGACGAAGCACATAGTTAGCTTCGTGTCATGCTAACGAATGGCACTGTTCCCAAGAAGCCTGAACCTACCTTGATTGCCTAACACCCAGCCGAATTGCACTTACCCTCCAGCTAGAATCGTTTACTGGATTCTGAACATTAGGAACAGAAAGACAGTTAATTGACTAGATCTAGCTTCCAGGAACCTAGCCCATCTCAGATCTCCTGGGCCTATAGGGGGCACTCCAGAGCCAAGATACCTGATTGTCTTGCATTTACTTGTTGTGATGTTTTGTGTCTTTAACAAATTATTGGCCCCTAGGTCACTGTGACAGGGCTCAATAAATATAAAGTTGTTTTGTGAAAATCCATGTGAGGCACAGATTTTAAGTGACAACAGATGTGGCTACTCCTTTCTTTTAGAAACGATGCTTTTATCAAAGAGGACTCCATGAGTTTTGCTTACTCCTTAATCTCCAGCCTGCCCGGAGTCAGGAAAATGCTGTGCTTTTTTTTTTTTAATGGGAAAGAATGCATTTTAGAGAGAATTGATTAAATGTCAATCATCTTTTGGGTTATGAACATTTAGAAAAGGAAATGTGATCTAAGAGCTATCTTGTACTCATGAGGGCGTTAATTTTCTTTTCTTATAGGACTAGTAGAGACTGATACAGTTCTTCAGTTATCCTGAGGGCTGTCCTTACGGTAAAAATATGGGGTAGATGACAGCTCATGGAGTCAAGCATTAGCAGGCCGTTGAGAAGCTATATACTAAGGGGCACCTGGGTGGCTCAGTCAAGCAGTCAACTCTTGATTTCAGCTCAGGTCAAGATATCACGGTTCTTCATGAGTTCGAGCCCCACTTCAGGCTCTGTGCTCACCGTGCGGGAGCCTGCTTTGGATCTTCTGTCTCCCTCTTTCTGGCCCTCTCCTGCTCACGCACTCTCTGTCTCCCAAAAATAAACCAAAAAAAAAAAATTAAAAATAAAAAAAGGTGACATATTAAGACAGGGTTGCTTAATGGAGTCTTTAAACCTGAGGGGACATTCACAACAGTCTATACTCCTTGGAAATAACCTGTACAACAATTTCATTGATACCTTTGAATAAAGAGATAAAAGATTTATTAAATTAAAAAAAACCCCAGAATACTGAGAATACTATTTGCATATAATGCTATTTGTTGTACTGATGATAAAGTCAGGGTTCAATGTCATCCTGAGAAGCAAGAAACCAAAATTATGTAATTTAAGAGCAACGAATGTTTTCCCCTTAAGTTCCCAATTATTGGCTTTGTCAATAGCATTAAAAAAAAAAGTCTGGAGATTTTAATCTCTAAAAAATCAACAGGAATTAGAATTTGATCAGGTTCTTGGAAAAATAACCAGAACAACCAAAAATTCCAGGCTGGATGAACAGCGGGACAATGTCCTAACAAATGTAGACCATTATACTATAGATGGAGATCACATTAACTGGATTACCCTTTAGAAGTTAATTTTATTCTCTGCTTCTCTTAGTATACTATACTCCCCCACATGGTCCTTCTTTCCGGTGACACCCCTACCCACAGACGCTCACTCTTGGTTCCTTTGTATCACTCGAGAACAGTTCAAACATCTCCTGAGAGCCTTTCCCTCACCGCTGATCTAAAACAAGCCACTTCCTTCCTAAACACTTTCTAGTATAACAGACATCGGCTTTACTGCCTCTGTAACATTTCTGACTATGCGACACCATCTCCTTTCTTTGCTTATTTTCTGGTTGCTTTTTCCATTGCTAGATTGTAAGCTCTATTGCCGTCCGTGTTCCCACTGTCTAAAAGGGTACCCAAAGTGGATAGTGGCTCCAGGAGTATTTGCTGACTGAAAAGTTAAACATTTGTACCCGGCAGACCACAGCGGGCTGTGTTCAATTTTAGGTATCCCATTCTGAGAGGGACATTGGATATCACCCAGAGGGAAGTAATCAGGATGAGGAACTTCCTCATAGGAAGAAGAGATGAATAAAATGCACATGTTCCATTTAAGGAAGAGAAGGTTCTGGGAAACACGATCGTTGTCTTGAAGGAAAGGAAGCCAACTTGCTTCACCCATATTCGAGGCGGCAAAACTGGAAGCAATGGATGAAGTACAGGGAAGCAGGTTTTTGGTTCAATCCTAAGGAAGAGCTTGGTTCAACAGCAACAAGAAAAAAGGTCAGGGTCCAGTGAGGGAGGGGCGGCCTTGGGAGTACACTGCTCCCTGATAAGGTGGGTATTCAGCAAAGGTTGGATGGCCACCTGGCAGAGGTGATGTCAAATGGATTCTGACAGGTGGGGGAAGTGGGGAGGTGACCAAGGTAACCTTTAAGGCCTCTTTCAGTTCTAAACATGACCTGATTCTGTAAGTCTGTTCACATATGAGTGTAGTACTTCTCAGAACATGAGGTCCCTGTGATACTCTGGTAAGAAGAAATTCACCGGGAAACAGTGTATACCGGGTCCCCTTCTGGAATGTGCTACTACTGTAAAATTACCTGTTTCAAGTGATTTTTTTCCAAACCGATTTTTACCTTGAAACTGGCTGCCACACAGTATCATTAACATCCCACAGAATTGGACCCTGTGGAACGCAGTTTGGGAAAACACTAGCCTACGCTACGGGAAACATATTCTTTTCTCCTTAAAACACCTTAAAGTGCAAAGATGCCAGGATTTCCAACTCTGCTCCGCGACAAACCTCTGGGCTGAAAACAGGGAAGTTATGCAGCACCCAGAGAAAATTTTTAAATTTTTACAATTTTATCCAGACAAGTAATCTGCATATCACAGGAACTGGAAGTGTTTTGTTGGTTTAGAAGAACACAAACAGATCAAAGAAATTGACGTTCTATTGAAAAATCGTTCCTGAACATATTTATATTATAGGAGTTGTTTCTTTGAACACTATGCCCATGAATAACCCACAGATCCTTAGTCGCAAGATATTGAAAACATTAATATTTCATACGCTGAAGTGCTGAGAGATGAACATTCATAGTAAGTATGTTGTCAAAGCTGACCAAAACCAAGAAAAGAAAATGTAGTTTTTAGGGAAGGCAAGTCTCATCTTTGGTTTCACAGTGATATTAATTTGGGGGGAATGCAAAGGATTGAAATGGCTCACTCAGTCAACAAATACTTGAGTACCTACCATGTGCTAGGCATCGCAGCTGCAAGGGTGAGCAAATCAAGACACCAGGCATGCTTTCAGGAAGCATTTCATTATTTAGGAAAGGAGGCAAACAATTAAATTAGCCACTAGAATACACTGTGGTAAGCAAGGTGATGAGCTGGGGCTGGTTCCTATTGAGCGAACTGGTCCACTGTGAGGACTGGTGAACCACAGGCATTATGAGACACACATGTACTATTATTATTATCATCATCTATTCTTTTGAGGTTATTTGCATGTATCGCATCCATGCGGTGAATATTCTATACTGTGCACGTCTCAGGACCGCATTCAGCACCACGCTGGCAGATTAAAATTGGCCGCGGTAGGACTGGTTACACCACAGAGGTTCGCAAACACCACAAACCAGGGCTTGATTTATTGACCTCTCCGACCCCCTGTTTTTCTATTCCCCAGAGAGCAGGTTGTTGAAAATTTACCAGAACCCCACCGGATTAAAAACTACTTTCAGGTCCCTTGGCTTCAGGTTAAAATAGATGAGACTTTCATTGAGAGATTAAAGTATCTTGGCATTCTCGGCTTCTGAGAGGCTCTCCCATATCAAAAAAACATATTTACTTTTGCCTAAACATATTTTCACTCGACAAACATGTATTAAGCATCATGTGCAAGACATTAACGGGTGAAGAAAATGCCATGTATGATTCTGAAGACAGTGCTCAGACCAATTAGAAACTCTGTTATAGAGAATACATCATTCTACGTAAGATACAATTATCTTCGCTGTCCTTTATGAAACATGTTTACAAGCCAGCATCCCTGGTGTTAAAAATATGGAAAGTGGGAAAGTTTCAGTATTATGTTGTCCCTTGAGTATATCAAATCCTTCCTGGTAAGTTTAACATTTTCACACAAAACACTTAGATGGGAAGGAGACTATCTATATTACCGATCCCGCCTTTGACTGCCACGGGTGATGGAAAAGGTATCACAGATTATGTGGGCATCATCTCTCCTCTCCTGTAAGATCTTCCTGAAGCTGTGTACTTGGATGTACTCGGGCAAAAAGGGCCATTTCTGATTTCTTCCCTTTGCTATGTGATACGTTGTTAGGATTTCAAATTGGAATGCTATGTATATGAACCTTCCCAGAACAGTCTATCTCCCATCGTGGGGCTCTCTTGAGTTCTAAGACACTCCGGTATGGTTGTGGGAAACTAGAAGGGAAGAGTAATCCTTTTACTCCTCTAGAAAAACTGCCCTTGCTGCTGCTAATCATACTTATGAGGAAAAAAAGGCTGTTTACATAGTTCTTCACAGTTAGTCTTATTCACCTGTATTATCCCATTTAACTTTCTAAGGGAGGCATGACAAGTGCTCTTACTCTAAATTTTATGAATAAATACACAAGTGATGAGACCCACTTAAGAGCACACTGTGATGATATGGGTTTGAGAGGTCATGTGAAAATCCAGCTCGAAATCCAGCAGTCTGGCCACTATACCATGGTCTGTGGGCCAAATCTGCCTGCTACCTATTTTTGTAATTGAAGTTTGAGGGAACAGTCACGCGCGTTCATTTATGTACCTTCCCGCTACCGAGGCAGAGTTGGACAGTTGCAAAAGAGACCATATCACCTCTGAAGGCTAAAATATTTCCCAACTGGCTGTTTACAGAAAAAAGTTTGCTGACCCCCGCCCTACAGTTGAGTGGTCCTAAATTGCCGGCAGCAATCGCACGGAATCTTTCAGCCTAATACATGGTGGGGCAATCTACAGACACCAGTACTGTAAGGGGCAGGGGGTGCTCGCTAGGCCCCCACTACCACCAGGGGGAAACACGTCACCCCCACAAAACCACACCTCAGCTAAGGGTGATCAGATGGCTGTGCTTACAAGGTACTCGACTAACTCCGGGTTGACGGCCTATGATTTCTATTAGCATTTTGAGGTTTATGAGAAACTGAAGGAAAAGGAAAGGAATAGAAAGACAGAACTAAAGACTTCAACGATGAAATGGAAGCCTAAGGTAATGAAGCAAGCAGCTGACGGGCCTAGAAATGGATTTTACGAAATTCCAGTCTTAGCTTGCCTCTTGCGTGGTCTTTCCTCCAATTTCCTTTCGGTTTATCCTCTATTTCTTTGCTTGACCGAAGCTCAACTATGTAGACATAAAATCAGGGTCATGTTCGACTATTTTTTTGCTCTAAATTACAATTTTCCCCAGTGTGTGTGTGTGAGCGTGTGTGTGCGGGCACGTGCATGTGTGTATATGGGGGGGTGCGGAGTGAGGAGGTGAGAGCGCTCATCAGAGAACTCACTGCAAAGTCTCTTGGTTTGTTATGGTGAACAACCGCCTGCCTTTTATGTTCTTTTAAATCCTAGAAGCCTGACAAGTTGAGCCAGTCAACAAGAGACACTTCGTTCCCCGTCCCCCACCCCCTGCTCCCCCAAAACAAGAACGCATCTTCAGCACTGACACCACTACAGCGAAGACCAGATTACCGTGACTTGCGTTCACGACATGATTATACAATGGACCTTTAGTCGGTTCAGGTAAGCAGGGCCTCCTCTACCTCACTGCCTGGCAACTGCAAGTGCAGAGTTTTGTTTCAACCAAGCTCCCGACTGGTGTCAAGAAAGATGTGATTTGCTGGGTGAGAGGGGAGAATGGTGTGGCTGGGACATGGGGCAGGAGTTGCGCGCTGGAGAGGGCAGCCAGAGGCAAAGCGCTTCTGTCAAGGAGAAAGCCCGCCGAGCCCCAGGAAAGGGTTTTCTGACTTTCCGGGAGAAGCAGCTTCCAGACAGTTCGGGAGGAGTCTGACCCACAGATGTCTCAGCCAGCACAGTGGGCAGAGGCTCTGTTCCTAAGCCCATCGTCTCCGCTAGTTGGCCATACCTCTGCTCGTTGGCCATGCTCAATGCATTTCAACCGAATGGAATGTTCCCCGTCACCTCTCGTAACGCGGTCCGTGGACGCTGTGGCTGCGGCTCTTGCACTAGGACAACACCACAAAGCACGTGCCTACCTGCTCAGAGTATGCCACCCTATCATCCTTCTCAATAGATAACAGCTTATTCGCTCAGGTTCACATGAAGAGAAAACATGCAGCATTAAAAACCGAAGCTCCCATGATGGGGAGGCTCCTTATACATACCAATCTTAACTTCAAGACGTCAACTTTGAATTTTCAGGTTTGAATTAAGGAAAGGCCCTTTTAAATTAAAAATTATAAAATCCATATGAGAAAGACCAAAATTGATCACAATCCAAGTAGAAAATTCAGTGTGGTTTTAATGTAAACACCGATATTTTCAGGAGACTTCCTTTTTAGTCAGGAATGGCCTTCTGAAGGGCATTTTAAGTTTGGTTATAAAAATGGGGTGGAATCTGGGGCACCTGGGTGCTTCAGTTGGTGAAGCATCTGACTTCGGCTCAGGTCATAATCTCGAGGTTCATGAGTTCGAGCCCCATATTGGGCTCTGGACTGACAACTAGGAACCCGGAGCCTGCTTCAGATTCTGGGTCTCCCTCTCTCTGCCCCTCTCCCACTCACGCTCTGCCTCTCAAAAGTAAACACTAAAAAAATGGGGTGGAATCTGGGGTGCCTGGATGACTCAGTCGGTTAAGTGTCTGACTTCAGGTCAGGTCATGATCTCATGGTTCTTGAGTTTGAGCCCCGCGTCGGGTTCTGTGCTGACAGCTCAGAGCCTGGAGCCTGCTTCGGATTCTGTGTCTCCCTCTCTCCCCGCCCTTCCCCCCCTCGCACTCTGTCTCTCAAAAATAAGCATTAAAAAAAAATGGGGTGGGATCTGAGGAAAAGGATAAAGCAATGCTGCCCCTCTTATGGAAACATGGCGGAGAGGTATGGCCAAGGACGGGGAAAGAAAAGGGAGCAGTAAGCATGGTATATGCCAACCTGGTAAGAACGGAATGTGTGGTGGAGTAAACACTCTGGAATTAAATTGGGTGAAAATGTAAAATAGAATACACATCCTTGGAGCTGATTGCTGGAATCCATGAGCATGAGGTTAGGCAACTGAGCGATTTTCTTGACAGGACTATGGGGGAAATGGTGCTGATTTATACTCATCTGAAGAAGCAGGTATAAATAATGACATTTGGGTAGAATAAGAATGGGCCTGAGAGGAGAGAGAGCAGAAAAGCCCTAACCCGGCATGGATACAACATTCCCGGTCTCAACAGATGCCATCTTTCTAGTCTGCAAATTAAAAACCTGGGACCATCATAGACCTGGCTTTCCATGCCTACCTATATCAGTGATTATGTGATTCTACAGCCTGATCCCTTTCATGACTACTGTTTCATTTCCTACTGCCTATCTCAGAGTTTTTCTTTTTTAAAAAAACCTCTTTATTGTGAAATAGGACACATATATTTCACAGTAACATCTACGTGAGAAGGTTTATGACAATGTATGTTTATGTTAATCAGGAAGCAAACCCCCAATGGAGCCCCAAACATGGTAAAAAACAAAAACAAAAACAAAACAAAACAGAACTTTCCAGTATCCCAAGTTCTCTCCGCCCCAGTTGAAACCTTCTCTCTCACCACCTGTGGTAACCTTTATCATAATCCTTCTGCTGCTGCTCTTTATAATTTTACCACTTGGATATGTGTCCCTAAAATATATAGTATAATTCATAATTCTTATGAATGGAATCGTATTTTACATATTCTTTTGTGTCTTGCTTCTCGTTTTGAACGCAATTTTGTTAGATTCATCCAGACTATGTAGAACATGCTATTCATGCGCTGCTGTATGGGATTCCATGATAGGTGTAGAAGACAACGTATCTCTTTTCTTTCATGTGCTAGGCTATTCCATGTCTCTCTATTTTGTTAATGTCTTTTCCTCTACTTTGAATATGCCCCACCTTTGTGGATTCAGCTTAAGCATCACCTCCTTTATGAAATCTTTCTTGAATGACCACTCCCCCTCCTGAACTCCCAACGTGCCAAGTACAAATGTAGATGGCGGAAGGTCTAACATGAATTTGCTGACTGCCACTGTCTCCTAAATAATACACTTAACGGCAGTCTCTGGGCCTTCTCACCTCGGTAGCTCCCTATCTCACGCTGTGCTGCGTACTGAGTACACGTAGGACACATGCCGGCTGAGTACACACAAGGAGACTTAGAGAACTTTCAGGTTTAACACTTGAAACTTCAAAGAAATAAAGTTACACGGGACCCACGTCCACAGATTTAAAAGCTGCACCTGTTACACTGGCCGGCGGTTCAGAAGTCTGGATTTTCATCTTCCCATAAGGCACCTGTCCTGGTAAGATCTGGCCCCAAGTCCCCCATGGCTGATATCCTAAAGCTCACTAGTCCTCTTAAATGATGGCCCGCTTTGGTGTTCTTTCTTTGTTGATTACTAACTCATCTGCCCATTTCTCTGCTACCGGCAGACCGGCCAAGGCTAAACAACCTGGCCAAGGAAAATACGGTGAAAATGAATTTATTAAGAGTGTACATTTTTCACCAGAGCACAATCTTCAAAGCAATGTGCTGCACTGTCATTATCTCATTACAGTAATTTCAACACTTGCTCCTGTTAACTTATTAAAAAACATTTTAAATCATTTTCTTCATTGCAGGCACAACAAACTATCTCATTACCCAAATATGGATCAGCGCCAAGTGATATGGCAAGGGATGTGATGGGAGGAAGGCACATAGGCAGACAAGAGTCAGGCTTCGGAGAGACGCGTGCCCATAACAATAAATTGACCGTAAACCACCGCTTGCCAGACAGGAAGTGAGTTTTCAAAATGTTGTCACATTGTACCACCACAGCGTTAAAACATGATGCCTCTCGCCTTCTTCTAAGTCCCCTAGAGAGAAAAGATACCTTGTTGATTGGCCTACATTTTTTTTTCCTCGCGTAATATTGGTAGAGCACAAATTAACCTCTACCCGCTTCACGTATATGCTTAACATTGTAAGACAATCCCTTGTAAACATTTGGATGAAAACCTTCAAGTTTAAAAAACATACTTATCATTTCAAAGACATTGTCTAAAGCAAAGGTTGGCAAACTATGGCTGCAAGCCAAATCCAGCCGCTATATTTTTTTGTAATTAAAGTTTTATTGGAACACAGCCATGCTCGTTCACTGACACATTGTCCATGGTTGCTTCTATACTACAATGGCCCAACTGTTCGAAAAGAGACCATACAGCTTGCAGAGATGCTTGGAAATATTTGCTCTCTGGCCCTTTACAGAAAAAAGCTTGTTGACCCCTCGTGTACAGCCTTCTACTCAAAGAATGGCTCATGGACCAGCGGCTTCAGCATTACTTCAGTGTTGGTTCAAAATGTAGAACCTAAGGAATCAACCAGACTGAATCAGAGAGAGAGAGCAGGAGTGAGGGAGGGGCAGCGAGAGAGAGAGAATCCCAAGCAGGCCCCATGCTCAGCGTGGAGCTCGACGTGAGGCTTGATCTCACAACCGTGAGATCGCGACCTGAGCCTGTGTCAAGAGTTGAGATCGCGACCTGAGCCTGTGTCAAGAGTTGAATGCTTAACCAATTGAACCACCCAGGCGTCCTGGGACTCACTGAGTCAGAATATGCATTTTAAAAGGATCCTCCTGGTGGCTAAAATGAATATTAAAATTTTAGAAGCATTGGGCTAAGGAACAGGGCTAAGGAACAGGGCTAAGTCCTGAAGATAAATAAAACGACAAAAAAGAGGAGCGCCTACTACTAGAATGACAATATTTTATTACCGGACAATAGAGGAGAGGGCTGCTTGCAAAGATTTGCATACAGATGAAGAGGAAAAAAGAGGTAGGTTGAAAATTCTGGAGAGTATGAAGATTGTACATGAAGGGGACAGATTTCCGGTGTCCATTTACATGCCCGGAAAGGACGGGACGTGCACAAACGACTTTACCCCAGACGGCTAGGTTTTTGGAAAAGAACCATCACTCCTGAAAGCAGGTTCAGTCGAGGCCCAGTATCGCTCTCCCCAGTGCAAAAACAACAAGTAAATAAGAAACACATTTGCCAATTTCAACCAAGTCCATTTGGTTGTCATATTCATTTCCTTTTTAAATACTCCATTTTCCCTGTGTAACAAGAAAATTGTTTTTCCAATAAGGCAAATGGGTTATGATTTGTTCCCTGAAATAAACATGTTATAAAATCTACTTTAAATCTCTATTTTATTATGTGTTATTTGTGTTCCATTTGTAACCAGCTATATGCTGTCATTTTGGGTTTGCTTTATCCAACACTATAAGGATCTGACAGAGATGAATATCATTTCCCCTCAAAGTTACAGAGCCTGATCCATTATTATGTTTATATTTCGCATCCTTCGTTTTCTAAGTTCTTGGGTTGGCAAGTTTCACTGTATCCAAACTAGACGCCTCCAAAGAGAAACATAACAACATATAAAGAAGCACAAGAACCATTTTGCGAACTTTCTTCCAACCAATGGACAGCGCAACTCCGACTTGTGAAAAACACGTTAGGATCCAAATTCTCACTGGAAAAAACAGCTTCATTGAGAGAAAGATAGAGGAAGAAAGACATCAGGCAGTAATTTGGGAGGAAAAGTTATTACTGCTCCTTTCTGAACAACTTACAGTGGCTCAGAGACGATCACCTTTTGTTCCCAAAATGCACCTTGCTTTGGGCATGCTGGACTTACCAGGTAGAAAATACATTTGCCAAGAAAAGGCAATCCTTTAAGAGCTTTCACATTGGACCGTCTCTGACTTCAGAGATGACAAACTGACTTCTGTCACAGAGAATGTATACTTTTTACCATCCCCTGCTCTTCGAATCAGATCTGACAACAAGGGAATTTGGCTGATAACTGATGGTCTTTTTCCAGAGCACCATGGAATGTTACAGCTGGAAGGATATTCTAAAGAGGACCAGTATTATCCTCTGTTTGGAGATGAGAAAGGCAGGCCCAAAGAGGTTAAGTGCACTGCCCAAAGCTGCATCACAAGTGGGTAGCAGATCACCAAGATATTCCATCCTGGAAGGCACTTTCTCTCTTCTTTTAAATTTTGCCTTCCTTAGTGCTCAGTCCAGTGCCCGGTACACAGTAGGCATTCAGAACTTGTTTGTTCAGCGGCACAGAGATTCCAGTCCAAAGTTTTCTCCACGGTGCCATGCTTGTTCATGTTTAACAATGGATTAGTCTATCTTCCCAAAGAATCAGAAGTCGTATTTCAAATTATGCTTCCACACAGGTATAATTAAATCTTTAAAAGGTGGGATGGCAAAGAAATTAGAGGCTAGAGCATAACAGACATTTTACAACCTGCGGATGCCAACAGCAGGAAGCCCACCTTGTGCTGCCCCCCTCCCCCCATAGTGTAACGGCAATTATATTCCAGGGCGAATAATACAATTATCTAAATGAAACCAGGAAGAAAAAAAAAAAAAGAGAGAAAAAGGAAGCAACATAAAAGGATTAGCTGTTCAAGGATTCGTGGCTGGGGGAGGGAGGAGGATGGATCCAGGCTGACAATTTCATAAAGTAGCCATCAATTATTTAAATCACTGTGACTTTTCAGACAGCATTCTGGACAGCAAGGGGAAAAAAACAATCTAAAATTTTGAAAACCACAAATTAGGAGAGAGATGCTTGTTATTTGGTTTTGGAGTGAAATGTGCTCTGCCTTTAGAGAAAGGAGCAAAAAGAAAAGCAAAGTCACCCTAAACAGGAGGTGGTGCGAGATGTTCTTTTTCTGAAAGTGCCAAAGAACGGAATGGTTCCCTTATAGTTACAAGTGTTGGTGCTAAAATCTAATGTAAACAAATTACTCAGTACAGGAAAGGGGGAGAAGGTTTTAAATAATACGGTAGGTAGAAGAGAAAGAGAACTGGGTCAGCAAAAGAGGGGTCTGGATTCTACTCCTGGAGCTGTCATTTATCAGATATATCACCTTAGACCATACACTTAACTAGTTAAGCTTCAAATTCCAGCTCTAGAACTCTTTGGGAGTCCAGACTTTCCGTGGTCGAAAATATCAACACTAACTGGGGAAAATTTATACTACAGGCTAACCACATACAATCAGAGTTAGGGCTTACACAGAACACGTGTCTCACGTGTGGAAGTTTGGTCACAACATTCCTTGTCTGCTAAGTTGTCTTTCTGCTATAGAAGTAAACCAGCATGTACCTACCTGTCCAGAAGTGAGGAAGGAGAATTAACATAAACCTAAAATTTGCGCCAAGACTGGACGTATTTGCATTTGCTAAGCTAGCTCGACAGCAATTGATTGTTGCTACCCAGGTACAAGACTTCCAGGTGGGTCAGTACTCAGGGGGTCATTCTGATGTAGTTTCAGGAGCCAATTAGCTTGGTTTTTCCTACATATGGTTAGCTGGGAAAAAGTAAAAATAACTTTCGATCCAGTCACTTATGATTATTTCTATAAAACCACTCCATAAAAAAGAGCAGACATTATAAATATATAACTAGTCACATAAATATTTAACTAATGCATTTTAGCCAAATATATGAACTATAGCAAGATTTTTAAAAATATAGTTACCCAGGGATTAATTAAAAACACTCACCAACTAAACTGTAACATTATAAATTACAACTTCTATCTGAATTCTTCTGTTTTTCACTTAAAGAGAAATCTTTAATTTTCTCATATTTATGTTCTGTTCATCAAAAAGTTTCTGATCACTTGCAGCTTACAAATTTCCTGTCATGCTGGGTGTTGGAGAAAGTTCTCTCTGCACTTACAATCTGGCCCCTCTGTCTACACTCCTTCCACTCTATTAATCCCTCTACACACAAAAAGGACCTGCTAACCGAATCGAGCCTCTGAGCTTGTGCTGTATTTTACGAATATGCAGGTGACTGTACATTCAAGAAGGATGTGCATATACCAACGCTTGTCCCCACTGCCCAGGCTGTAAACACACACATTTTTTCTTCTCTCTCTATTCCATCTTCTTCACTGCTGACTGGTATACAAATCAGGCTCCAATGGGCCCAGCTGACCCCGTCACCTAACATTCAAAGGTGTGCAAACAGAAAGCAAGAAGCCCCTTAACAGACCCCTGGCCTCTCTTCCTGGAAATTTAACACAAAAGCTCTTCTTGAAAGACACAAGCTTAGCTCTTGACAAAGCAAGGATTCATTCCCATGTGGCTGGTTCCACTGGGCTTAGCTCCTTCTATAAGAAATCCCTGGGGGCACCTGGGTGGCTTAGTCAGTTAAGTGTCTGACTTTAGCTCAGGTCATGATCTCATGGTCCATGAGTTTGAGCCCCGCGTCAGGCTCTGTGCTGACAGCTCGGAGCCTGCAGGCTCCTTTGGATTCTGTGTCTCCCTCCTCTACCCCTCCCCCACTCATGCTCTGTCTCTGTCTCAAAAATAAATAAACATTTAAAAAAATCCCTGGAGGAGGAACCCCAAATCCCAGAATAAATTTACTTACTGTTAGCACTGAATGACTTGGTAAAATTATTTTATTTGCTCTTTTGGCCTATTAATTCCATGTTTCCAGATAGCGGAAAGTCCCTACGCCTTTTTTTCCCCTTTTAATGGGCAAGAGCGTTTTTTTTTTTTTAACCCTTACATGGATGTTCTCTCCTACTATTTCAGTTGGAAGAAGAAAAATCATTAAATTCTGAAGGTGTCTGTCACCAGTGAATTCCCAGGACTATCTTTGCAGACAGAAAATGTTTGTGCTATCTGACTCACGGCCACCTGACTCACGGCCACCTGACTCACGGCCACCTGACTCACCGTCTTCTGTGGTTGTAGCTGGAATTCTCCAGCAGGGTGGTCTTGTGGGGGGAGGGGCCTAGGAAGAAAGGGGGAATTGGACAAAGAGTGTTTTTCCTGGAAAGGAATGCTAAGTATTTTTAAAAAAATAGAACCTAAGAGTAAGTTTTAAAATAGCACCTAAGAGTAAATGTGGGTATTTTTACGTTTGCCTTTTTCTTATATACAAGTTTACTCATCATATTCATAGTTTCATTAAAGCACTTACCACCGGGGCAACTTTGTTTATTTGTAAGTCTGTCCTCACCACCGTCGCAACCCCATTCATCCTCACAATTTCTATAAACAGCTAAAAACAACATCCAGCTGATTTGAAAACTTACGATCATAAATCTACAGGGTGGATGTCTGTGGCAGCTTTGCTCATAATCCCCCTGAACGGAAGCAACCAAGATGCCCTTTAATAGGTAAACGGATAACCAAACTGGTATATCTGTATCACATACTACATCCATAATCCATACCATGGACTATTATTCAGTGATGAAAAGAAATGAGCTGCGAAGCCATGAAAAGCTATGAATGAATCTTATGCATATTGCTAACTAAAAGAAGCCAGTCTGAAAAAAGCTAAATACTGTATGATTCCAATTACATGAATTCTGGAAAAGGCGGAACTGTAGTGACAGTAAAAAGATTAGTGATGGCCAGAGATGTGGGGAAAGGGGAGGTGGGTTGAAAAGATGAAGTATGGGGATATTTGGGGGGAAGAGGGGTGGTAAAAACCGTTTTGTATAATGCTGTAATGGCAGATATAGGACATCAACACATTTGTCGAAACCCACAGAACTCCGAGAGCACAAAGAATGAACCTTAATGTATGCAAATTAAAGAATCATTCAGAAGGTTAAGGGATCCCGGGGTGAAGTGCAGAATGTGACAAAACCATCCAGTTGTATTACAAATATATAAAACGACCTTCTTGAAAGGAGTAGGAGAAAAAGGTGCCGACCCAAGCAATTTCAGAAACTGGTAGGGTATGTAAAACTAAAGGCAAAAGAAACTGTACATTAAGAACTAGGCCCTAGCTGATCAAGCTGTTTGTCACAGGGCATGGGTTAGTAATTCTGATACTGCTGGACATATTTGCTGGGCTTCAATAGTTGAGCAAATGGATGGTGGATGGTGGGAGCCAGATTTTTTTTTTTTTACTACTGGAGAAGGAGGTTTCAGATAAGTAGGGTGAGAGGAGGAGGCTAGAATGATCCACACAGTAATGCACTTGAGTTGGAAACATCAGTATGAATTCATTTTTAGTTAATATATACACATAAGTAGCTATGTGCAGAAATAGGTATGGATAAGAATATACACGCAATATATAAGCCATAGATTTATTTTCTCTACCAGCAGAGAGGACCTAGAAGTAATCATGTTCAAGTAGCAATAATCCAAGTCCCCAGATATTGCTTGCCAATGCTATTCTCTAATAACAGAAGCTGGGGCTCCTTGGGAAAATGGTTGATTCTAGGACTGGGGCAGAAAATATACCGATGGAGCGTGGAGCATGTTGTAGTGCCGGAAAACAAGAAAGGTTAAGAAAAAAATCACAAAGATAGGGACACAGGAGGTACAGGTGCTAACAGAAAGAGCTCCCAGTGGCCAAAGCTGGAGCAACGTGAGCAATAAAAATATTGTGTTATAACCTGCTGTGCACAGCAAAAATCCACAAGTCCGTACAACATAAATAAAGTAGTATTGTGTCATACGTAACCTGCTGTATACAGTAAAAATCCACGAGTCCATACAACATAAATAAGCAGCTAAATACATACAAAAATAGAAGAGGAGACAAATCTCTCATGCGGAAGCTCTCCAAATAATTGATGCAAATATTCTACCCTCAAGGAAGTGGACCGCAACTCCCTACCCCCCCCCACCCCGCCCCGTGTGGGGCCGCAGACTTCCTTCCAGAGAGTAGACGATGCAGAGGAGGGGAAAGAGCAACTTTCTCATGGAGAAACCTGACAAACACTGCTTCAGCCAGATGCTCAAGGTTGACAGTGATAAGTCTTGTTGATAGCATCATGTCTATCTGATATGATGTGATCAGAGTGGCACCTTACCTCTGTGGTCTTCCTTCCCAAAACACACACTCTCTCGTCGAGTCATGAGAAAAACATCACACAAACCCATATGGCAGGCCTTTTTACAAGTATCTAACCCACTGTCAAGGCCATTCAAGAAAGGGAAAGTCTCAGAAACTGCTACATCCAAGAGGAACCTAAGAAGTCAAGCCCACTGACTGTCATGTGGTGTCCTGGACGGGATACCGGAGCAGAAAAAGGACGTCAGGTAAAAGCCAAGGCAACCTGAATCACGTAAGGGCGTTAACAAGAATGTATTAACACTGGCTGGTTAAATGCAACAAATGCACCATACTAACAGAAGATGCAAATATCAGGGGAAACGAGGTGTGGAGTGTATGAGACCTCTCTGTACTGTCTTTGCAACTGTAAACCTCAGACTCGTTGAAATAGAAAGCTTATTTAAAAAAAACAAATATTTAACGCTACTTTTCTTGGCAAACAACATAGGCTGGCTTTTACACACCATATCCCTAACTGTGTAAGCCAGAGGCTTACTGTTGGCAATTTCTAGTGTATTCATTCACCAAAGGAGCACCTACTATGTGTCAAGAGATTTCTTTTGGCTCTAAAGTAAAACTCTGAAAGGACGGAAGAAAAGGAGATACTTCTTGTTTGAGGCGCAAGAAATTAACTGACAGGTCAGCCCTCTCTACATAGGCAGGCTGTTCATGTTGGTAAAGCCTGGGAAGCCATGGGCAAACGCAGCACGCAAGGTCACCAGAACACTTTTGCAAGCACCTGATTAGGCAGCTTTGACCTTGGAAGGACCAAGGGGAGAACAAATGAAAACATGCTTTGTGGAATAAAAAGGAAGAAGCAATTAAGCTCCTGTGGTTGAAACAGGGCAAGGAGAAGTCGTATGTGTCCGATGAAGAGAGGTACAGAAAGCCTTTCATTTAAGTGCAGCTATCTGAATTTGACTTTGTAGCTATTTGCAAGTGAATATACTCAGGGTATTCTGGACTCCAAAGATATGACCATCCATCATGGGAATAGCTGTAACCATGGAGGGAAAAGAAGCAGATAAAAATGAGGAGAAAAAGAAAGGGAAACTGAAAGCCTAGAAGGATTTTTTTTTTTTTTTTGCCTTCCAAAAGACTCTATTTCCAATATGCACAATCCAAAAAGGACATAATGACACAGATAGCCTATTAATGAGCTAGCTGCGTGTTGCCTTTTCCCCAAAGCAGGAGTTTAACTGACAGAGCTCCTGTGTGTCTAAAAAGGTAATAGGTGGGAAATATACGGCTTAATTTTTAAATACATGAACAAGCTACAACCAAGGGCTGCTCACGTGGACAGAGGTGATGAAGAACCCCACCCAGGCACTGCCTGGGAGGGCTCACAATCCCTGTCCCACAAAGTCAGCCTGTTTGGCCGACTATGACGATCAAAAGAACGACTTCAAATGCCAGGCTGAGCAAAATGTGGGGGCTCGCCAAACCTCAGGCAGCCAGGAAGGTCATTACCTGAAGCTTCAATCTGAAGAGAACACTCACAGGAAACTTTTTTGCCTTCACTTCTAAGCTGGGACACTGGATCCTTGCCGTGGATGGCCTCCCTGACCCCAGGCTTGCTCCCTACCCTCTAATCCTGTCTGTGAACTGCCAAAGCCCACTCTCCCTCAAAAGCTCATTCTTCCGTTAGGCAAGGTCAAATCAGACAAGAGCCAAAGAGCTCCTTTCACTAGAATTTTTCATGACTGTGCCTCTTCCTGCTTCATTAATTTTTTAACGTTTGCTTATTTTTGAGAGATAGTGAGTAGGGAGGTGCAGAGAGAAGACAGAGAATCCCAGCTGAGCGGGGCTTGAACTCACGAACCTTGAGATCATGACCTGAGCCGAAATCAAGACTCAGACGCTTAACCAACCACACTTGACCGACTGAGCTACCCAGGGGCCCCCTCTTCCCTCTTTGAAAGTAAACTGTTCTGCTTGAAGTTTAAGACCTGCATAACAAGTTTTGTGCCCCTTGTTATTCTTATTTCCCACTCCCCATTCCTCCTTCACTCAGGTAGTCTAACCTCAACTGTCTCATGAACACACCTTTTGTGTCTCTATTTACGTTACGCCCCTCGTTTGGGTTAGCTTCTCCTCTGTTGTCTCCATTTCTACACGCCCTGCGATGCCCCGTTCAGGACCCACGGCTTGCCTGATGTCTCTCGAATCCTCTAGTCTTCGGGGCCCTCAACTCTCAAACTGCAAATCTTCTGGAACGTTGCGTTCAGTGCTAGTTACAAACTCTCCCCCAAGGTGGTTTGCAGGCACGAGGAACTCCTGTTCCCCAACTGGAAGCCCCTCTGAAATGGGAGGCATCCTTTATGGAGCCCCACATTCCCTTTCTAGTGACAGCATCGAGCAGGTGTTTAACCAAGATTTATCATTTCGTTTTATCTAGAATTTCAACAATAGAAATTGCCCCACTACACTGCGTTGTCTATCACTCGTCCTACTAGACGTATCCGATTTTCACCAGCCCATCTTACAGTATCTAAACTAACATAAATGCGTGCAAGTTGATGAATAGGGCAGGATCCTTGCAAAGCCAGAGCAAGAACAGCTGCTTTATTTGAACAGTTACTCTTGAAGGGCCAATTAACTTTTAAGCTGAGATGCTCTGGTTTCTGCCTTTCCATTTTCTCACTAGAACATCTCCAAGCCAGAGCTGTGACAGTCAGAGCAAAATTACTTAGGATAAGAACCTTAAAAATTGCCCAAGAACAGCAGTTCTCTGTCTCCACTCATCTGGCTCCTACTGGTAATCTCGCCAGATCAGCAATTCTGCTGCTCCCAAGAATGATAGCTATCATTTCCTTAGGCTGTCGAGCCAGGCTTTTCTCTCTTGGTACCTTCTGATAGGATGTTCTTCCTCCTCTATAGCATTTACGGAAAAGAAATAAATCTGAAGATGCCTTTGTTAGCAAGTAAAGTCAAATACACTTCGGGCAAAGGCAGCTCTCTGTGGATCTGAGCGACAGAGTGTTAATGTAGCTCGGTCCGTCAGCAGACCTGTCGTAAGTCATTACCTTCTCTCCTGCTTATCCACCAGGAGTGGGCCAAGGCAAGATCAAAGCAGACAGCAGCCAATCCACGTCCCGAACACCCCAAACGAGCCCTGTTTCATAGAACAGTCCAAGTGACAACTGAGACGGCCATCAGTGGGCCTACCCTGACTTAGAAAATAAGTTCAGAATCATCGTTTAAAATCCAGGGCTTATCCCTATATTGACGTCACTCTGGAGCAGCCTCGTGCTCTGACAAGTTTCTTAGTACCAAGCTAAGCTGGTGAACACGTGTCACTAACTGTAATTACTTTCTCATTCAACAGTCCCTCAGGACTCCTCTATCCACGTGGACAAAGCCATCCAGCTTGCTCTTTTTAAACTGACCTCATAACCCAGATATAATAAATTCTTGAAAAGTTGCATCTAAACTAAAATGTGTTCCCAACACATTATGAGGGATGATGGATTGTTGAAGAAAACATTTGTAATTACAACTGACTTGAAAAACACACTTTGAAATCGTTAATAATTCTCACAGGGCTGGTTGTAAAGATCTTCTACACACACACACACACACACACACACACACACACACACACATACAAACACATGCACACACGCACACACATGCACGTACACGCGCACACACACAATCATCATTTTTGATCTCTCTGGGCACACGTGTATACTCGCTCACTCTCATTTCCCTTGCTCCTTGCTTTGCACAAAGCTACTTACAGAAGTCTAGTTAAGAAGGAACTTTCTAAGAAAACCATCTCATGCAGAGATAAGACTATAAAGATATCTGTAAAAATTCAAGTTGACCATATGATGTGCCTACTTTCTGCATATAAAATCACCTCTCATTGGCTCACTTCACAGTCTTTTTCATCAATAGTTATAAGGACAAGTTCCTATCAATAAAGGCAGTACTTACAGATTAATCACAAGCATAAGCCGGTCAATTTACTGCTCCGTGACACTACTTAAAGGAAACCGTTGGGTGAGTACTTTTAGAAATTGAACAAAGCAGTTACTTTCCCACTTAATTTATTTCTCTTTATGTTCCGACCTTCTAAGATATTAAAAACCTGTGAACAACATCATGGTAAAGTCCTTAGGGAACAACTGGGAATTCACTTCTGGGGCGGCTGACGAATTAAAACGACCAGGTTTGGTCATGCTGCGAAACAAATACAGCATAAAGTGTTAACAGTAGAATCTGGATGGTGAGTGTGTGGGTGTTTTCTGAACAATTTTTTTCAGGCTTTTTAGGATTTTAAAATATTCATGATAAACTGTGGAAAAAATATTGCCAGGTTCTTATGCTGGTTGTCTAATCATGTATACCACACTGTCGGTAAAAACAAGTAAAGCTTTTCATTTCCCAGGAAACAGTTTTCATGCCTGTAGGTGTCTTTTTAGCACCATTCCCTTTAATGTTAACGGGTTTCTCTGAATGGAGGATCAGGTGGGTGTGTGGACCAATTAATTAAGACCCAACAATCCAGTATGTAGAGCAGTTCACAGAGCCCTGTTGGATACATGAGCCCATAAGGACTTCTCACCGTAGTCTTAGGAGGTAGCTTGAGTATCAGTCCCCTTTGACAGATGAGGGAAGGGATGGGTGTCAGGGGAGACAAGTGGCTTGGGCTTGTCTAAGGTCACTGAGCTGACAAGACTAGATCCACATTTCAGGTGTTTTTCCCACAAGCCATAATAACATTTACATGAGTTATTTTCCCAAAAGGCTATGAAGCATCGCAACAAAAATTTAACAAAAATAAAGTGTATTAAATCAGTAAACAGAATACTACAAAAAAAAAAAACAACACAGGAAGACAATTTGAAGACACAAATGAGTGTTTTAAGATCCCTTAAGTCCCCATTGGTAACGAAAGATTTAATTTGCTCAGCTGTCTCAGAAGTGAACAGGTTGAGTGCTGAAAGCCCCAGTGACGACATAAACAACCAAAGACAAGAATAAAGGCATCTTCTACTCCATCGTCCTGGATAAAGCCTGATGCAACCACTAGTGGGTGATTTATCTGAGGCCCCCACTTGTCATAAAGAGACCAGACAATATTGCTAGTGAATAAAATAATAAGAGTAAAACTCAAGGAAAATCCCAACTTCAAACCGCGGTAAATTCGTATTTCTTTTGGTAAAGTGGGGCCATGAGCACCATCTCTCAGAATGTACAGGGGTGAAAATCAACTGATCGGCTCTCTTTTCAACTTTACGATTGTCATGACGACTTCCAACAGACCTTAAATGGGACTAATCTATTTACGCTGATAAAAGCTGAATGTATTGTGGACCACAGAGTCGAACGGCAACAATTGCCAGCAATGCAAATACCACTCAAAAGCAACATCGCTCGTATTCACACAGTGTGATATGATGAAGATATTGCTTCTGGCTACACTTCGTTGGGAAACCAGCAAGAGGTTACCGGCAGCACCTTGGCTTTGGGTGTCAGTGTAATTATCTCTAGCAAATCATTATACACAGTAAGGCAGCAAACTGTGTCTATCAACCTTCGATGAAACCTACTAAGAGTTCCGGCAATCACTCAGCCGGCCACAAACTTTCATTTGGAACCCTGTTGACACCAGAATCGAGACGGTTCTGGCCCTAGTGCCTGAATAGCAACGCTTCTACACTGCTTCCTGTCAGAAGGTTTTCAAGGAAAACATAGTAAATTAAATATACTGAGTTCGCTATAACTTGCTTCCAATTATCAGCGATAGTAGGGGAACACTGTTCAACCCCACACACAACCTCAGAATGTGATCTTACTTGAAAACAGGGTCTTTGCAGATATACTTATGGTAAGGACTGAGATGAGATCAGGTTGGCTTAGGGTAGGCCCTAAATCTAATGAGACTGTCCTTCTAAGGGCCACAAAAGGACACACGGAGGAGACACAGGGAAGAAGTCCATGTCAAGATGGAGGCAGAGATCGCAATTATGCTGCCTGAAGCCAAGAAACCCTAGGACCACCAGAGGCAAGGGCCGGGGGAGTCCTCCTCTAGAACCTTTGGAGGGAATATGGTCCCTGGCCCCCAGAAGTGTGACTAAATACGTTTCTGTTGTTTTAAGCCACTCAGGTTTGTGGTAATTTGTTATGGTAGCCCTAGGAAACAGATGCATTAATTTGATGGTCATCAACACCGCGTGTTGCCTCTGCTCCTGATAAACAATCAGCGGAGAAACTGCAGGAATAAAGAGAAAGGGGTCAAATACTATTATCTCGTGCTGTCACACTAGGGTAGGGGGAGGCAGGAAACAGAGATTACTAGGTGCATGCTGGAGTCCAAAAGACGGTTGCAGGTAAATACAACTTAGTGAGGAGAAGAGATGTGGAGTGAAATCTAGACAGGAGTCAGCAGACGTCTCGCCTATAGAGGCAAGAGTGAGGGAGCAGGCAGGGGACACATGTCAGGGCAGTCAATGCTGAAACCCACACATATGTGACACGGGGACAGAAGGAGATGCGTTTTACAAACATTACTCCACCTGATCATTAGAAATAATTCCTGTGTTCCTATGAGGCCTATTTCACTATTCTGGCTTTCCGCAGAAGGAAAGATATGTACAGAGAAGTTACTAATTTGGTCCCGGCCACAAAGTTATCAGCTGAAATGGCTGGGCTGTAAATCTGTTTGTATCTGATTCCAAGGCTTATGTACCAAGCTTGATTCAAAGTAGCAAAGAGTGCCTTCCCTCATAAGCCTGACTGAATTGAAGAATGTCTCAACTATAATTTTTAATATACTCCTTCTCAGGGCAATAACTGAGTCTATGAAGATCCAGACAAGTGGCCCTAATTCTGGCTGCATGCCGGGATCATCTGAGCATCTTACAAAACACTGGCCCCACTCCTGATCAACTGAATTGAATCTCTGGGATGGGATCTGGGCAGTGATGTTTGCAGAAAGCTCCAGGGTGATTCTTTTTTTTTTTTTTTTTAATGTTTATTTTTTGAGATAGACACAGAGAGGGGGAAGGGGCAGAGAGAGAGGGGGACAGAGGATCTGAACTGCACTCTTAAGTGCTGACAGCAGAGAACCCGATGTAGGGCTCGAACTCATAAACCGTGAGATTGACGATCTAACCCAAAGTCCATTGCTCAACCGACTGAGCCCCCAGGCGCCCCTCCTGGGTGACCCTAATGGGTACTGCTGCTGAGAACTGCTGTTCTACACCCCACAGGTAAGGGTGGGAGGTGCAGCCGGCCAAGGAAGAGAAGGGTGTGGTGTTAGCAGGCAATTTAGCCATGTCACGTCTCAGAAGAACTCTGACAAATACCGGGGCGGTGAGGAGCATGAAAACATGCTCTAAATAGAATGCCTCCATTCTTTCTTGCACAGCTTCTGCTCTTTTCCTCCAGTGATGTGAGAATCAGAGCCTAAGCATTAGGAAAGCTGCTTCTTCCTCTCATTCCCCGACATGAGCCAGAAAACGGAGGCTCATCCTGTGTTTGCAAAGTACTTTGCAAAATTCAGCAATGTGCTAGACTAGGAAGCAGCTTCTGCTGCCACTGCAAATATTGTTTTTACAATTTCTGGGCCTGTATGAAACGAAGCCGGATAGTTGTGTTTTTTTGTTTTTAAAGTGATGACTGCTGTTCGCTGCAGCGCTGAGAGCCCGAAGCGTTAGATCCCATTTCCTGACCTCCAGCTGGGCATGGTGGTGTGATAGATTGCAATACTTCTAAAACTTCAGTCTCTGTCAACATTACCAGGGGGGCTGGTGAGAACAAGATTCCTGTAGGAACTTGGCATTTCTCACCAGCTCACGTGATGCCGACGCTGATGGTCCAGGGACCACACTTTGTGTTGCCCTGGTACAAAGCGGTGCTTCCCAAACTCTAAACGTGCATGCAGATCGCATCTAATACCGTATAAACGCATATCAGACTCAGAGGGCTGATGTTCTTTTCCACAGATCACTCTCTAAGTAGCAAGGGTTTATAGCCTATTCCACGGGGGGTGGGGGAGAATGTTTACTTGTACCTGTGTTCACAGGCTTAGATGTCCATTCATCAGTTTACCAGGTAAAAAGATAAAAACCTTGAGCATTAGCCTCCTAACTCCACCCCCCGTTTTTTGTTTTTTGGGTTTTTTTGATGGAGACAGTAAAGAAGAAAGAAATTTAAAAACATCCCCAAATCAATGATAAAGGTGGAAGCGGCGTGGGTATTTCCTTGTGTCTAAGGAAGGAAAACTTTGTAGACGCCTATAGATGTATAAGGTAATGAAAGAATATCCACTTCAATGGACTGTTTCCATTAGCTCCATGCCCAGAATGCCAGAATGCTCATTTCTCTGGCTTAGGAGAAATGAGGAATTGCTCCTAAGAGATTTCCTTCATTCGAATCAGCATGCTTTGCCTTGCAACAAGTGGAAGCCATTTTGAAACAAACAAACAAACAAACAAACAAACAAACAAGGATGGCAAGAGAGGAAGCAGGCAATCAGACCATGAGGTATATTCAAATCCTGCGTTCATGTGGCTAGCATCAGAGGAATAAGAATTACAACATTTTAATTTAAGCATTGTCAACAATCTTAAACCCATGACCACGAATCTTGGGGAGAAAACATGCACACATCCGCCATCGTCCTGAGAAAGGCATCATTAATTCATTCACTTGCAATCACGCAACCACTCATCCATTTATTAAATATGGAGTACCTCCTCTAGAGTAGACACCGCTCTAAGAGCTGAGGGTGTAGGAAGAGAACCCCCTGTGAGAAATACTTAAGTTACTCCATCTATTGGAAAGCGCCTTGGGCACCAAGGTGAGAGACGATTGGTTCCGTGCTTTTAGTTCTTACTCTCTTAAAGGAGTAAGAAATTTAGGGCAGTGGGTCCCTAACTATGGTGAGAGCACAGCCCGGCCCCCACAATCTGTTGCAGATTGATACCTTTATAAAATACAACAGATATCGATTAATAATTTTTTTTTAACCACAAAGATATACAAAACACAAATCCCAATCGTTTTTGTTATTAGTTTCGACGGGCAATGGCAAATTCCTTTAAAAGGAGTGGGAGGGGGGCGCCTAAATGCTTCCTCTCCAATTCTGTACTCTCACTGCAGACTGGTAACGAATAGCTTGCAGACAAGCATACTCCTCAGGCTACGTTCTGAGTAGAACTCATTTGGACACCGGACTCCAGGGTCAGTTGCCTGGGTTTGAATTATAGTTCTAGTACTTGCTAGCTATGTGACCGTGGGCAAGTTATTTAATTTCACTATGTCTGTTTCCTCCCCGTAATAAAAACACCGCCCTGGCAAAGCTGTTGCCAATTCATGTAAGACACAAGCCAATACATACAAACAATCGGAATAGTGTCCGGCTGGTGGTTAAGGCTATTGAAAGTGTCAGCTGCTATCATTACCACTGTCTACTATTACGAATGCAATTGTTACTGTTATTACTACCAGTACTTTGCTGCTGTATAATTTGGGCCAATACTTGCACAGCTGTGTGTTTACTTGCGCACCTAGAGGATGGTGTCTGTCAACTCCTCCTTCCTATTTCCTTCCCTTCTGTGAATTCTGTGCCTTGACAGTGAAATTATGGATTCAAAAAGCACGTCATCACCCATGGAAATGCCCCCTCGTAACAGACTGTCTATACTGCCCAGATGCCATTTCAGAGCAGTAGGGACACAGGTCCTGGGGTTCTGGGCATGTCTGTTCATCAAACAAATGAAATCAGTCCTGACACAGCTGTCCTTCCACACCGCCCCTGGGGAATTGGGCTGGGCCGCTGCTGTGGAACACTGGGAGTGGCCTCAGGGCACAGGCGCAGTCCTTTTCTTGTGGGAAACCAAAGGACAGTCAAGCAGAGGGAGTGACTACAAAGGACACTTTTAAACCGCGAGTAACTGACTACTTACCCCACCCGCATCTTGTACGCCTCTGTGTGTTTCTCCAAGCTCCCTTCTTAACGGCTGTTTTGGATTCTCAGCAAAAATGGTTGAGAATTATTTATTTTGCTTCAGATTAGTCACTTACAATTAGCTGGGAATGAAGATGTCAAGGCGACACAGAAACACATTTCAGGAACACTGAAACTTGACCATGGGAACTTATGTCCGAAAACAATTTACAATGATTATAAAAGCGAGAGGATGTCTCAAGATGGGAAAGGAAAATAACCATCTCATTTACTTTTTAAATCTCATTACTCTGAGAATATTAAACAAATTTATTGATATGGCCTAACTAATTTGGATTCTTAGAAAATAAAATTTTTATGAAGAAAAGAAAGGGCAACAACATAACTAAGTAAGAGAGCAGGTGTTTGGGGCTCTGACAACAAATTTGGAGATTAATTAGTTGAATGGCCTTAGTTTAAAGATTTACTCACATAAATAGAATTCTATCTGGACTCGGGTGAAGGCGGAGTTCTCATCTTGCCTCAGAATGGAGTAATCGATTTAAGAAACAAGAGCCACACTAACACTATGGCTGGTGACAAGGTTGGGCGTGATTTAATAAGACAGCGGTAGACTCCCCGAGATGTCATTGAGCCGCAAAGTGTGGCCCTGACATGGCCCAGCCTGTAGTCAACCAGTTACGAGTTTTAATGTGTTTCTGCTACTCAAGCTGAAAATTATTATGTACAATAAGCCAGCCTCTTTAGTACACAGATCCTCTCTGTAGTACGTTGTTGCCTTTGTGTTCTTTTAAATTCAGTACACCAAAGCATATTAAAATTGCTCTGTGCTGTACAGACGGACGTTGCAGGGACATAAATACTGGATGCTTTTCTGAAGGAGAGGAAGCTCATGATATGGTCAGACAGAAGCTAGAGAAAGACAAGGTTTTGTCACTCTCTCTCTGTCTCTCGTCTTCCCACTCTGACTCTGCAATTATTTCTGACTCTCCAAACTTATCCAACTGTGTCTATCCACCCATCCATCTATCCGTGCATGTATGCACTCGTTCCATAAATTATGTATCGAGCCCCTTCGGCTGCCTGGTCCCGTACTATGCTTTTGGAACTTATGTTCTATTAGGAAAAGACAAAATAAACAAGTTGGAAAATCAATGAACTAATAATTATGGTAGTTGTGTGAAGATGAAAAAAAAAAATCAGTGTTATGTTAAAACAGTGACTAACTGAGGAGATCTATTCAGGATCTTGAGAAAAAAGAGAACTCCAGGCCGATGGTCGAATGAAGAAACACTGATGAAGAGATGAATTACCGAGGTATGGGCAGTGCTGAAAGAAGAAAGGAGGGCTGGTGAGGCACCCAGAGTCTAATAATAGCAGAAAGGTTGTCATTAAGGGACAAAGAGAAGAAATGGTGTTACCAGAGCCCAGTGAGACCTGCAGCTATGGAATGGGTGTCACCTGACAGGACCCCTGGATATGAGGGATGCACCCGTGGCCAGAACAATGATCCAAAGTGGAGAGGAAGGAGATAAGAAACAACCTTAATCTCTCTCTTCTCTTTCTTCTTCCAATCTGCTGCTAGTGCCTGCTATTGGCCAAACCAGATCTTAAGTCACCTGGGAAGGGAGCTTTGGTGATAAGAGTCCATGGAGTTCAGTTTCAGTGTTGGAACGGATTGGGGTGTCAGAGGGAGGGAAGAATGTAAAATAACCAGGGAAGGGGACCTACTCGGGTAGGACAGTCAGGAAAAGCTGCCCCGTGGAGGTAACATCTGAACTGAGACTCTTGAGAGAACAAGGTCCCAGCCGTGCAAAGAGCCAGTGGAAGAGTAATCCAGTAGGGGCAGAAGTGAGCACATGCCTTTGCCATTGTCCCTTCTCTGATTCCACACTTAGTAGAGATCCCTCACAAGGAATGTATCTGACACAGACCCAGATGATCTGAATGTACCCTTTCTTAGGCGTGATGCTGTTACTCAAGTTCTGGGAGAAGCAAATGCCATACCACAAACGAGTTTTCTCATGGAAAAGAATGCACATGGTGGCGCCTGGGTGGCTGAGTTAGCTAAGCGCCTGACTCCTGATTTCGGCTCAGGTCAAGATCTCATGGTTTGGGAGTTCAAGCCCTGCACTGGGCTCTGCGCTGACAACATAGAGTCTGCTTGGGATTCTCTGTCTCCTGTCTCTCTCTCTTTCTCTCTGACCCTACCCTGCTCTCTCTCTCTCTCAAAAATAAATAAATAAACATTAAAAAAAGAATGCTCATAACTCGAACATTTGCCTACGAAAGGTCCAGGATTTCTATTAATTCTGATGTGCAAAGAAGGAAAAACCAAGGAACACATATATAAAGGCAGGTAAGGGCGAGCAACTGTAGCAGCTGTAACTCCTTTCCATTTATACAACTTTTCTTTGAAAGAACTCAAGCCTTCCACACTCTGAGATATCCTTGTTTTGTGCAACTTATTAAAAAATATGCCATCGTGCCCGTCATTCTCTCAAATAAAGAAACACTATAAAAATACAATAACCATGTAATAATAGTTAATGTACATATATGATTTAAACTCATACTAATACTCTTTTGGTTTTATATTTACCTTCAAGTCACTGGCTACAATGGATATACGCTGGAAGCCTATAAATCCAAATATCTACTGACAAATTATTTTCTGTTGCCTAGAAACCATTTCTTTATATAGTCTATGTAAAATTTTCGGTATTAACAGGATCATGTGAATTAAATGATCTGCCAGTCAGTTTGCTGGTGGGTTCAAATTCACTGTGAGCTAGCCAAGCTCGTAGTAGGTCTGCCCTGAAATGGCACACAGGGTTTCCTGTTGGTGCTTGAGGTTAGGCATGGTAATTTCCTTTCCTTAAGTCCTGCATACTCCTGACACATTCGCCAGTGGAAAAAGAATTCCTCTCAAGGACAAGTTCCAGGAAAATAATGAGGAACTGCTTGCATATTAACGAGATTCACCACCTTCCATATTCAAAGCCAGCCACTTTTTTCTTATATAAGATCTTAAGGAATTTCCATTATCTCCCCATTAGTTCTAAATTCCCCTAGTGCCTGTCTAATTTATTTCCTCTTATTTTGTCTCTGATGAATACGGAAACAGATGGTAATTCTTCTTCTTTTTGTAATTTGTGTCTCCTGCCAATTCCATGAAAACTACTGATAGAAACAGTGAGTATATTATCACCTGTAGGAGAGGCCGTTGTACCCCCATCACCTTCATGGTGTCCGCATTAGCTAGGATCTTCAGGGGGTCAGATGTTTTAGTGACTCCTTCAATCTCCTTGTTGATCTCTGCCAGGACCTGATTCAGGAAGATGTTTTTGATGTACAGAGTGAGAAAGTCTCGAAGAGGACACTGTTTGGCTGGGCCGAGTCCCAGGGCATGCTCGATCTCTTGAATAAATCTGGAAGACAACAGAAGAAAATGGTCGTTAAATATATCAGAAAAATAGTTCTAAAAATATCATAAAACACATATGGGTATTTCTAGGCTTTGGCATGTCTTTCTATGGAGAGATGAGGGGGAATTCCCAGAATTCTTAACAAGAACATGTCATTACTTTATTTGTCTCTATAAGAGTTCTTTTTATTTTTCTAAGTTATTATTTCACTAATTGAATAGAAATAGGACAAAATAGAACACACGACTGCTAAACTGAAAGGGGAAAATAGGGGTAACACCAAAACCCATTTGTATTATTTCGAGAAGGAAATAAGAATACAAAAAGCAAAGGCAGGCATGATGAACAGAAAATTACAGTGCAAATTTAAAAGCACACCCCCAAATACTCCGTATTTCTCACAGAGATCTTTATATGTGTAGATAGAAATGTGTTTGTTTTTTTTTAAGGGAGATTTGCATTTCCCTGATGATTAGTGATGTTGAGCATCTTTTCATGTGTCTGTTGGTTATCTGCATGTGTTCTTTAGAGACATGTCTATTCAGGTCATCTGCCCATTTAATAGGATTATTTGGTGGTGTTTTTTGTTTTTGTTTTTTTTTTTTTGGTGCTGAGTTACATAAGTTCTTAATATATTTTGGATACTAACCCTTTATCAGATATGTCATGTGCAAATATCTTCTCCCATTCAGTAGATTGTCTTTTTGTTTTCCTGATGGTTTCCTTTGTTGTGCAAAAGCTTTTTATTTTGATACGATCCCAATAGTCTATTTTTGCTTTTGTTTACCTTGCCTCAGGAGGCATATCTAGAAATTATTGCTATTGCTGATGTCAGAGGAATTACTGTCTGTGTTCTCTTTTAGGGTTTTTATGGTTTCGGGTCTCACATTTAGGTCTTTAATCTATTTTGAATTTATTTTTGTGTATGGTATTAGAAAGCGGTCCAATTTCATTCTTTTACATGAAGCCACAATGAGATATCACCTTACACCTGTCAGAATGGCTAAAATCAAGAAGAAAAGAAACAACAAGTATTGGTGAGGATGTGGAGAAAAAGGAACCCTTGTGCAGTGCTGGTGGGAATGTAAATTGTACAGCCACTCTGGAAAACAGTAAGAAATTTCCTCACAAAATTAAAAAAAAAAACCAAAAACTAACCAACCATATGATCAAATAATCCCCCTACAGGATATTTACCCAGGGAAAACGAAAGCACGAACTCAAAAAGATACATGCACCCCTATGTTTACTGCAGCATTATTTACAATAGCCAAGCCATGGAAGCAACCTAAGTGTCCATCAATAGACGAATGGATAAAGAAAATGTGAGATGTATGTTTGTATATGTATATGTTATAAATATACACACACATACATCTATCTATCTATCTATCTATCTATATATATATATATATGACCATATATATACCATACACACACACACACACACACACACACACACACACACACTGGGATATTACACAGCCATTAAAAAGGGATGAGATCATGCCATTTGACACAACATGCATGGACCCATTACATTAAGTAAAATAAGTCAGACTGAGAAAGACAAATACCATATGATCCACTTGTAAATGGAATCTAAAAAAGATGAATAAACAAACAAAAAGCGGAATCCACACTACAAATACAGAGAACAAATTGATGGTTGCTGGGAGTGGGATGGGGGAGACTGGGCAAAGTAAGTAAGGGAAGGGCAAGGAGATACAGTCCTCTGGATATGGTATGAGTAAGTCACAGGATTAAAAAGCAGAGCGTAAGGAATATAGTCAGTGATATCACCATAGTGATGTAATAGGACAGACGGTAGCTGTATTCATGGTGAACACCACATAATGCATAAACTTGTCAAAATCATTAAGTTGCACACCTGAAACTAATGTAACATTGTGTGTTAACACTCAAAAAAAAAAAAAAAAGGTGGCGGGAGGGAGGGAGAATGAATGGTATTCTTTTACTTCATGAGGGTATGTAAGTTGGGAGGTTATGAAAGGGAACAGGAAGGGAGGTGTGGACAAAAGAGTACTTCAACCTTATTTGCAATGATCTGTTCCCTTTATTAAAAACACTTGAAACAAAGGGGTGCCTGGATGGCTCAGTCAGTTGAGTGTCCTACTCTTGATTTTGGCACCAACATTATGGGATCAAGCCCCGTGCTGGGCTCTGTGCTGAGTGTGGAGCCTGCTTAAGATTCTCTCTCCCCCTCTCCCCTACTCGTACTTACTTTCTCTCTCTCTCTCAAATAAAAAAAATACATAAAACAAAGATAGAATGTTAGTAACTGTCCAAACTCACAGATGAGTATGCAGATATTTGTTAGGTTATTCTTTGTATCTGCTTTGCATGGTTTTGATATGCAAAGATTTAAGTTATTACCACCCAGTAACACCAGTCCCCCCCAAAAACAAGGTTTAAATTCCAGTTACTACAGTAGATTAACTGTGAGTAACGGCATAAAATGAAAACTTTGCTGCTACCTCTTCAGTCCAGAAATCTCTATGTAAACAACTGATGTTCACCATGATCAATGGATCAGTCTATCAGTGACTGATAACTGCACATCTGCCACTCATGTTCGGGTGACAAAGCGTGTACTTGTGTTGTCTCCTTGTCTCCCAGTGATAAACTCATGCGATATTTTACAAAAATGGATAATTAAAAGAGGGAATTGGCCAAAAAAGACAGACGTACAGAAAAAACAAAAAACAAAACGAACAGTGGTAACACTGGGAGTGGAATTTGGATGGAAGGTAAAGGGATTTACAGAAGAAACAGCTAGGAATGTTGACATCGCCTCCATCTGAGAAAGAAACACAACCAGAGGGAAGGAGAATTTATTCACCTCACCAGGGAGAAAGCCTTTGCGGCAAAAGGGATGAAAACATCCCGGAGGAAGTGCTGTGGCCCCAACTGCACGGTAAAGGAGCTCTTGAAGATGTTTCATGACATTGAAAAGCAAAAAATAAAATGCCGGCAGATCCAGACTTAAAGGAGGTATGACATTTCCCCAACACCTACAAAAGGTGCTCACTGTGTATCGTAAAGCACAGGATGAAAAGGTGTTCAAAGTACTCTGATAGGATTTTAACAAAGAAATGAAATACTAATATGAAAACATATTAGTTTTCTTTTTTTTTTTTTCATTTTTGGACAAATTTATAACCGCCAGCAAGGGACTTTTTCATGTTTTGGCAAAAACTTCCTAAAGTCGAGAAAGAATTGTGATTTACCCCATTGACTAAGATTGCTTTGCACGGTGATTTTTACAGTTCTACAATGTTATGCAAAGCAAGGACTGTGTTGTATTTTAAATTTTCTTCCAAAAAAAATGTAGAGGGAGATGAAGTGAAATCAAATCAAATGAAATAAAGACAAAAACTGAATGATTAACTGGGAAGATATATTTGCAACTTCTATCACAGATGAGTCAGGAAAAAAAAAAAAAAAAAACAACTTAGTGCAAAAATGACCAAAGGACAGGAAAAGACGGTTTACGGTAAAAAGGAATACAATGGCCACTAAACATAAGAAAAAATTCTTAACTTTGTTCCTAATGAAAAAAATGAGAAGTAAACTATACTGAGATGCCATTTTTTATAACCAAGCATTGATCAAATCCCCAAAACTTGAAAGCGTGCTCTTTTGGCGTACGTATGGGAAACAGGCATCCTCAAGTATTGTCGATGGGAATGAAAAATGGTGCAACCCTCACGAAGGGCAAGTTGGAATCATCACTCAAAATTACAAATGCACTTCCTTTTGACCCAGAAATCCCACTTCTGGGAAATTCTTCTGACAGCTATTTCTAAATATGATTACACAGATCAGTGTAGCATTGTTTTTACAGCAAAGGACAAAAGAATCCATCATTCAGGGATTAATCAAATAAACTGTGGTGTATCTACAGTAACCTCAACCCCCAAACGTGGAAGCTTCTGATGCACTAACGTGAAAAGATCTCCAAGATAAATTGTTCAGTGAGAAACGCACGCTGCAGATCAATAAGTATTTAGTAGTATTCATTACACCGACCTTTCTGTAAAAATTATATACCCTCCTTTGTTTATTTTATGATAAAGACATCCTGACAGGACTCACAAAGGTCTAGTCAAAGTGAGTACCTGTAGGAAGCAGGGGACGAGTGGGGTCTGCAAGAGGAGTGGGAATAAGACTTTTTTTCAATGATAACTTTTAATAATTGCTTGATTTTTTTTAAAGATCAAACTGGCTTTATTCAACAATTTTTGAATCAGCATCCCATCTAGTAAATAGGAAAGAACGCTTACAATCATCGGATTTTCAAAGACCGTGAATGTATTACTCAAAAAAAATTAAATTAGAATATTAAAAAGAAACTACCTACATACACCAAAGACTGTACTTCATAAATGGCTTTCTAATCAGGCCACATGTGAAGTTTGGTGGGGGCGCCTGGGTGGCTCAGTTGGTTAAGCGTCCAACTTTTGCTCAGGTCGAGATCACATGGTTCATGAGTTCGAGCCCCCTGACAGGCTCTAGGCTGACAGCTCAGAGCCTGAAGCCTCCTTTGGATTCTGTGTCTCCCTCTCTCTGTCCCTCCCCCTTTTGCGCTTTGCCTCTGTCTCTCTTTAAAAAAGAAATAAACATTAAAAAATAATAAAGAAAAAAAGTTTGGTGTAGAAATGTTCAGTTTAGCTGTGTGACCTAATAAAGGGTTTCCTTTACTTAGTACACAAACACATCATGGTTAATCTTGCATATCGCCAGTCTAACATTCCATGAAGCTCTGATGAGCCTGCAACCTGTCCTTGCACCCAGAGGCAAGCACACAGCAGCTGGGGGGAAGTGAGAACTTACACATATAGGATCATCATAGAGACAGAGTAACTCAAAGAATGTAAAGGAAAGAGCAGAAATTGAAAAGCCATGGGAAACATCAATGAGGCCTCTTAACTGACTTCATCAACACAGAAAGGGAAGTAAAAGAGTGACTACCAAACAAGACGTAATAAATCTTTAAGAAGGGAGTGAGGGGAAGAAGGTGGGGAAAAATGAAGACATAAAGGTAGTTAACCATAATTTAAAAATCTCCAAATCCCACATCCTGCCGTGTTGACTCCTTCTGATTCATCTAATCCTGAGAAGTACCTGTCCCAGGTGCCACTCCCCACCCCGCCAGCCCAGATTCATCCCTCTCTCCTTGGTCTGCCTCTAAAAGAAAACCACTGTTTTGAATTTGCTTATGAGTAACCACACCAAAGGCCTTTGTATTTTATTTAATATTATGGGATTCAATCATCAGAATCCCTCCTTATTCTTTTCAACGGGACTTAGAAGAAGCTTTCTGAGAGGCACTTCCCACAATTTCAAAATCTTTACCAGATGTTAAAAAGAAATTTTTACTAGGGGGGCGCCTGGGTGGCTCAGTCAGTTAAGCGTCCGACTCTTGATTTCGGCTCAGGTCATGATCTCACGGTTCGTGAGTTCGAGCTCCACGGCGGGCTCTGTGCCGACAGCACGGAGCCTGCTTGGGATTCTCTCGCTCTCTTCTCTCTCTCTACTCCTCTCCCCCTTTTTCTCTCAAAATAAATAAGTAGAATTTAAATTAAAAAATTTTTCTTTTTACTAGTTAGCCTGCTCCTAAACAGTAAGAGAGAGAAGTCTAAATTATCCATACTTTCTTTTTTTCTAGTCCGCTATTTGTTTTTGGTGTCCCCCAGATGCGAAGTTGCTCTGAGCCGCAATGATGGAGGGGCAGGGCTCCCATCACCTGTAGCTGACGGATTTCCTTCAAACACAAGTCACACGTTCCCCACAGCACGCCTATCCGTCTAAAAGGACACACCCAGGTTGCCGTCGTCACCTCTAACTCAAGGGGACCCGTTCGACATGTGTCCGAATCTGCTTTCAGAGCTGTGCAGGCAGGCCCTCTCACTGCACAGAAAGCACGAAACATGTGCCAGGGAAGAGAAAAAATAAGGCTGTCTGATCAGCCTGTTCCGACTCCCGTCAACAAGGGGAAGCAAGTACACAAAATGGGCAAATCGCCCTTTCCTGGGCAGGAAGGACACAGAAAAGGAACTCTCCCAAACAGCCAGGAGGGGATCCAGACTCTCGGTCGCTGCAGGGAGGACTGACTGAGGGAAGCTGAGCGGCCGCGGCAGAACACTCACAGTAGGTATTCCGGGGACTGAATTCTGAATGTACAGTCTTGGGCAGGTTACTTAGCTCCTCTTCATCTTTCTGTTGTATTCTATAAAACGGAGATGGTAATATTCAAGATCGTCCTGATGGTTAAAGGAGGAAATCAATGTTAAGCACTCGGCACCGAGGTGGGCACACAGCAACCGCTGAGTAAGCAGCAGCTACTATTTTTGTGATTATTACCGGCACGTGAGCCCTGATGGGGTTGTGGAGGAAAGGGGTACATGCATGACGGGGTGTTTTTCACCCTGCCCCTTTGTTTTCCTACGCTTGCCCATAACTGGCAATGTGGACCAGCAGATTAATACTTCGACCCTTTCAGGAACAAGCTGACGGAGGAACGACCAAAGCTCCGGGTGGTGAGGGGTCAAGTGTAAATCGCTCACTTCTGTATCCTCAGAGCTCAGTACTACGTCCACTATGGCCGGCACCCAGTAGGCTCTCAGGAGGTATTTGGGGAAGGGAGTGCTGAATAAAAGTAGCAGGTTCTTGAACTTCAACCCACAGTTCCTGAAACTGAGGTGTGACCTCTCTGACAAATAATGCCTTCCCCCCAAGAATCTGGACTAGAGGCCCCAATAAAATATTTAAGAAGAAAGAAAAATCATCCCATCGCTCCACCACCCCACCGTCAACAGTTGCCTCTTCCTGAAAGAATGTTCTCTATCTGGTCCTTGACCACAGTCCCAACGTTGTTTTTTGCTCTGTACAATATGGTTATTCGCACAACTTTACAGTCTCTTCTTCTACAGAGTATTATGAAGTCATTCCATCACACTAATGAACACAGCATTATTAAACCAAACATCTATTAGGGAATATTAATGCTGTCTCCTGTTTTTATTAGAGATAATCCTACAATGAACATCCTCATTTGGCGTCTGTTGAATTATACCCACAAGCTATTGGGAGTAGCTCCTCATGATTTTTCATGGACGACTCTACATTTTATTCACCCCAGATTCCCACAATGTACTGCATGACTCCTTTTCCCTCGGAAGGAAGGACTTTAAAATTGATCCGGTGAATGGGAAGACAGGAGAGACAGTCAAGGGTGTGGAGGCGACTCATCAAAAGGCCCAGTTTTTCCAACAATGCTCCTAATCAGCTCTAGGGAAGTAAGAAAGTGCTGAATTTTTAACAGTGAAAAGAATCTCATTAGGAAAGAAAACACTTCACTTCAAAGTTGAGGTGGAACACAGACGGAACCTTGTCAAAAGGGTATTATCTAATCTGGTGAAGTGCTTTCACACTAGGGATTCCTATCCTGTAAATGATGAGATGGCCCCAGGTACGGCTGTGGATATGGAAACGAGGAGAATGAGACTCAAAGAAAAGGATCTACATAATGCTACATGCAGAGCATCTAATCACAGGATTTTGAGGCACCTTATTCAGATCAGCCTCCTAAACCTAAGGTTATAAAGTAGGATAAACCAAAAATCAAGTGACAGTAGGCAACAGATTCCTGGCATTTGAATGTTTAAACCATTTAGGACCGCGTTTCCTAAATTCTAATATTGCTGTTCGTAAATATTTAACCAAAGGTTTTCTTTTTAGAATATCATCAACTGGGGGGCCTCCTAAAATACGTACATATGCAGTACCTATATTTTAAGTTTGCTCTTTCCTACAGCAAGTGCATGGCCTTTGGAAGGCATACACGAGCACACACGACTTATATTTGACCTGGTGTTTAAAAATTTTTTATCTTGATTTGATTTCTATCCAGGGAAATCGTAAACTCATTAAAATTTCATTCAGGCTTCCCAAGCTCCTTGGTTAACCCCAGCCTCCTCACCACAAATTCTGTTTCATTGTAAAGCTCCATGTCTTCCATTTTATCTCAGCCAAGAATTACAGCTACTACCAGATGGAAATGCCCTTGAACATGGAGGGCCTATTCTATACTTTAGACATTGCAATGGGAGCAGTATTTATTCATTTGAATAAAAGTAGTTACTCATAGGAAATATGAATTCCTAACATTCACACCCTAATGAATTTTTAAAATTCCGTGGCCAACATGACCAGTAACAGGACAAGCTGATATGTACCTCCTAATAAGATAGAGAACAATACAGCATCGCTTCTCTGATGTTCTTGCCAAAAATGCATAATGTGAACCCAGTCATGGGGAACCATGATTTTGCAAAGCAGAAAATCAAACGGGTGGATTTCAGAAAATTCAAATTCATCTGGCTTTTGGAGCACAAGAAATTTCATTCACGTCTCTCCCATAAACAGTGTGTCAGTTTATTGCTAATTACATTTTTAATGTATATACTTGTATATAATCTGTGTCATGCAATATACAATATATTTATTCTTTCCACTTTGAGATTTCCTAACTTTGTTGCATATTATCACACATCTAACTTTGGTATTTTAGGCTGCATAATGTACACAAAACATTTGTCTGAAAGGCTTGAAGATTTTTCTCCTGGTCCCATGCATTGGAACCAGTAGAAATGTGCAGAGGGATTTATCCCTCTGACTACCTATATTCTTTAGCTTCTCTTAGCATTATCAGTTCCACTAATGGACCTTCCAATCTAGACTCTCTGCAGAGATGTACCATGCTTACCTCCACCAAGAAGCTCTGAATCTCTTCCATTATATAATAGCTTTAAAGACATTTTGAAAAATCTGAACCATGCTCTTCCCTTCATTTTGGTCCGAGGTCTCTCCATGAAAAGTTGCATGATATTTACAAGCCTGCAAAGCTCTGCTTAAGTAGTCAAGCATACTCAAAGGTAAGTCCCCATGGCACCCTCCTCACTGAACAATACCCTACTGTCACATTTAGTATCTGTACAATAATGCCAGATGACACAGATATTTATAAATGCACACATTGAAAGTTTAGTTAGCAATCAACAGTGATGCATTGTTTTTATTTTGTTCTGTTGTAATTTAAAGCCAAGATAGTTAACGCACATATAATAATGATTTCAAGAAGAGAATTTGTGATTCATCACTTACATGTAACACCCAGTGTTCATCCCAACAAGTCCTCTGTAAGGCCCCTCATCTATTTAACCCATCCTCCCACCCAACACCCCTCCAACAACCCTCAGTTTGCTTTTCGTATTTAAGAGTCGCTTACAGTTTGTCTCCCTCTCGGTTTTCATGTTATTTTTGCTCTCCTTCCCTTATGTTCATCTGTTTTGTTTCTTAGATTCCACGTATGAGTGAGTGATATGATAATTATCTTTTTTCTGACTTATTTTGCTTAGCATAATATACTGTAGTTCCATCCACATTGTTGCAAATGGCAAATTTCATTCTTTCTGATCGCCGAGTAATATTTCATTGTGTATATGCATGTATGTACATATACAAAATGTACATACACATCTTCTTTATCCATCGATGGACATCATCCATCGATGGACATTTGGGCTCTTTCCATACTTTGGCTACTGTCGACAGCACTGCTAGAAACATTGGGGTGCATGTGCCCCTTCGAATTAGCACTCCTGTATCCTTTGGATAAATACCTAGTAGTGGTGATGTACTGTTTATGACAGAGACATGAAAGAATTACTTGTGATTTAAGAGCCAGAATTCTGAACTTGAATTTTCTGAAATTTGTACCTTTGATTTTATGTTGTGGTTTTACCGCACGAACACAAACGATAGCGGTAACAGTGACCCTATAGGGTGAATGATACAGGCATTGCAAAGAGAAAACCAAATTACATCCTCCCCCCCCCCCACCCCAAATCCAGTAAATAGAAATGATCTTCGGACACACAGAGAACGGAACACTGAGTGTCCAACGCAGAACTATTCTGCAGAAATACGGGCCTGCGGAAAATGATGCCAAGCAGCACTGATAACGGAGTCCTGAATGCTGATGACACTTTTCCACCCTTCACTCTAAGAGAAACAGGAGACTTGTATGATGGCACAGTAGACTCAAAACCCCCGCCATGCTTGATTTGTATGAAAAAAAGCAATCTATAACCCGTAATGAAATCTGTTCCCAGACATGAGCCTATCCTTGCACAAAGAAACTGGAACCAGTTAGATGAGGTACTAAGGTAAATGGACCTTAGGAATCAAACCCAAGTGAGGCCACGCAAAAGGCCGCAAATAGTTCGGCGTGCACCAAGAAGCTGCCGGCAAGCGTGGCTCCTTTAAGACATCATTCTTACGCACTCAGTCTCAGATTTGACCTTTAAGGCACACAGCAAACTAAAACAACTTGGAGGAAAAAAAAAAAAAAAGCAGCCTCACAGGAATGGATTGGAAATATTCGACTTACTTGGATTATCTGACTCAAAAAAAGATCATTTAGAAATGACTTACAAGGGACTCACTCAGAAGCAGCAGCAACAGGCATATTTCAGACCATAAATCAGTGGAACATGAAAACCGGAGAAAAATCCATAAAGGTTAATGCACTTTGGAGCACACTTGCCTCTTAATTCATGGGAGTAAGTCGTTGGCACATCGGGAAGAGGCCCCCCCAACAGTCTGTAATTGTTCATGCTGAGTGTAAGTACTCTCTGTGCCTTTTGTATATAGAGATTTTCTGGGTAAAAGTGCAAAATAAGCTCATCATCACAGAGCCCAATCATTTCCTCAGCCCACACCCCTAGGGGACCATTTGCTGAACTAATGAAATAAAAAGGGTTTGGGGTGCTCTTGTTTGTAATGAGTAAAATTCATGCCTAGCACTAGAGGAAAAAAGAGGTAAAAATCATTAAGTAAAGGGAGAAAAGAATATTAGCCACAAAATTTGAACTCTGCAGGCTTGTAAACAAATTTAACTTTAAAAAATCTTACCACGAGTATACTGCAAGTGATTTGTGACTGCATTTAAGTGTTCCCTCCAGACGGAAAAGCACTTTAGGTAAAATGAAGTAAGCCTCTTTGAAACGACAGCTGTTTAAATTTTTTAAGCAAATAATTTGGAAATTGAAGTAATTCAAACCCTTAATATTAAACAATCTTCTTTTTTAATGAGACATTCCATATAAATAATCAATCAGGGCTATTGATATCAAATTCTGAGACAAAATGATAATCCTGCTTTTCCGACAGGGCCTGGAATTGTTTCTATCCTTTCCACATATTTATAGTGAAAATAACCTCGTTTGTATTTTTTTCTTCTTTCTTCCTTTTTTTTTTTTTTTTTTATAAAAGATAAGGCTGCCTGAAAATTTTTCAAGAAAAATAGCAACTTATTACAAATTGCCTATCATATCTCCTGGAAACTTACATGTAATGTATTAAACATATTGTATTTGGGGGGTTCTGTATCTGTTGGCTTCAGATATTCTAATGCTAGACACAGGGGAATCTGGCAAATCTTCTACCTGTTGTCGTCAGTAGGAGCTCCATTAATAATTGCTTATATCCAGTCAGCTCTTACCATGTCCTGATTGAAGAGCTTTATATGGATTCTTTTATGCAATTCTCACAATAACTCCATGAGGTCTGCACTATTGCTACCTGCATTTTACATACGATGAAACGAAGTGAAAAAATAACAGTACCATTAATAGCTGACAGTCACATTGTGCTTAGAACATGCCAGAACTGTTTTTGAAGTAACCGCCATGCTTTGCTTCACTTATTCCTTACAACGCTATGAAGAGTATTTGTATAATTGGTATTTGGAAGGCAGCTTTGTTTACCAGTATACCACTAACGCTGTAATTGCTATTTGGAAGAAGAAATGAAGGCGCAGAAAGATTATGCACTTTCTCAAGGTCCTACAACTACTAAGTGTGACAGGGCCAAAATTTGAACTTGGGTGATGTGGTTCCAGACGCCATGCTAGACTTAACCACCCCCCTATAACATGTATTCTTCTAACACTACTGCCTCCCAAATGTTCACCCTTAAGGGAGCTGGTAAGGAAAGGACAATCAACAGAAGTCCATGTGAAAAGCCCTAGAATGTGCTGATATAGTGGAACCTTGCATGGACTGAGAGGACCATAATTTTGCTAAATGCAAATATTTGCATATACATACCGAAGACTGAATTATTTCTCTTGAGATAGAAGAAGTCTTATCTCAAAGCCCTGTTCTGATTTCATCCCCCAAGATCCTGATCTGTACTTTCAATCATCCGTTAGATATTTTCAACTGCATGTTCTTTTGACACTTTAAACTGTCTCTAAAATGGAACTTTTCAGGGGTGCTTGGGTGGCTCAGGCGGTTAAGCATCCAACTCTTGGTCTCTGCTTGGGTCGTGATCTCATGGTTGGTGGGTTCAAGCCCCGCATCAGACTCTGCACTGACAGCGTGGAGACTGCTTGGGATTCTCTCTCTCCCTGTCTTTCTCTGCCTCTCCCCTCCCCCTGTCTCAAAAAATAAACTTAAAAAATTTTTAAAAATGGTAATTTTCATGGCTGCCCTCTCATTATTTCAATTCTCTCCTTCTACGTTCCCTATTTTTGTCCCATCCTCATTCCAGTTACCCTTGCTCAAACTTCTTCATCTTTCACTTCGCTCTTATTTTTAGCCTTGCTACTTACGCAAGCAGCTAAGTCTCCAGACTTCGAGACATTCTCTTTATATTATCTCTCATGTTCATGCATTTATTCATGTGTTCATTCCTTCATTCACTTAAGCAAGTATGTATGGAGTGTCTACCTTATGCCATGTACTGGTGTAGGTGCTAAAGCATCCATAGGGAAAGAACCACGCCCCAGAGACTATTCCTGATATAGCTATGACAGGAATGCTGCCACCTCAGTTAGTTTCGTGCTGGAGCCTGGAGAGGCATTCCTGTGCCTCCATCCAACACCATAATTCAGGCTTTTATTACATTAGATGATGGAGATGGATGGACAGAACATAATATAAGGCAATTTCTTTCCCAGGCCTTCCTAAAACAATTTCCCAACTGATGTTTCCGTCTTTAATCCCTTCCTCCTCCAATTTATCTAACACATGGCTGTTATATTAGTCTCATGAAGGCACAGAATATCTACCTACTTCCGGCTTCATCAGTGTGCCCTACTCACTCTTGCCTCCAGGTCTTGGCACATGATGGTCCATCTGCTAGAACAGTCCCCTCCATACCTTTTCCCCCCAACAATCCCTTGTCCTACAGCCGTAGTTCAAATACGACCTCTTCCAGGAGCCTTTGCCCCTTGAGTCTTGGTTGAATGCTCCTTCGCTTTGACCCCACAGTACCGTAGGTCCACGGAATATTCCTGTTGAGGTGTCTGTATTCCCTGCTAGTTTCTAACATCTTGAGGAGAGGGGATGTGTCTTGCTTATTGTAGTCAGTGTTTGGTACCTAGCAGGAATCAAGACATAAGTCTAATGTATTTTTACCTCTACTCACCAGCAAGCTTTGCTTCCTGGATATTCCCAGTATTGTAAAAAAAAAAAAAAAAATTCCCCATATCTTTTCTCATGATGTCTATGTGGTCTATTTCTAATCCATCCATTTTCTAAATTGTGGTATATAAGCTAAGGTGGAGGCTTGAAAAGCTGTCATTCTCACCACCACCTTCCTTCAAGGACCAATTCAAAGCTCGGTCACACATAAAGTTTTCCCTGGTCTCTTTATTAATTATTATTTTTTTTAAAGCAATCTCATGCCCAGTGTGTAGCTTGAGCTCACAATGCCAAGATCAAGAGTCATATGCTCTACCGACTGAGCCAGCCAGGGGCCCCTCCTGATCTCTTTCAACTACTTTATTAATTTGAAATACTTCACTTCATTACATAGTATTAGTCACTTTCTATTTATTTTCTCTCTCCTATTAGAATTAAGCTCCTTCAGAGTAGCAACTGTCCTCCATACATCTTTGAACATACTTGAAGCACTTAACACTATGTCAAGTACAGTGGACACAGTTCGAGGTTTAAGAAATGGTAATGTTATGTTTCTATCACAACTTACCTGGGCTTGTCTTGAAAGGCCAGTGCTTTTGGAAAGAACTATAATGCATAAATAATTATAAGGCTATGTTTGGGGAGAATAAATATGGCTGGTCAAAAAAAGTAAAAAAAAAAAAAAAAAAAAAAAAAAAGGAAAGGAAAACACAGAGAAGTGAAAGAAAAAAAGAGAAAGTTGTGAACTTAAATGATACATGCATTATGTTAACTTATTAATTTTTTTCGGCATTTTAAGGCAAACTGTCAGCAAATCAAAACCTGCTCACACACCTGGTGCCATGAAATTTAGTGAAGACTACTTGGGTATCAACGACAGAAGTCAGAGACTAAAAGTATTTTTCTTTCATGTGTCAAAAGCATGAATTGTGAGCCTGCTGGGTAAAATTACACTCTGTTTGCCAGGAGACAGGCTGGCCACTTGGTTCTCTCCTTCACTGTTCCCGAAAAGGATGGGTTTCATTACATTTAATAAATGAATGCTTTGGAAAACTCAGTTTGAATGATCTCTAATGAGCCTATTTGGCAGCTAAGCTTGTTCCTGAACTTAGCTTATGATGATTTCTTATCCCGCTCTTACGTTTATTATCACGTGATTAACTGCCACCCTGAATGCAAAGGGCTCTCAGAAAAAGTACCTGGAAGAGAGTGAACGACTAGTCAACGATCAGGATGTACCTGAGTCACAGATACCTCTTGCCCCCTGAACTTTTCTACTTCTGTCTCCTTTATTCACATACTTGATTATTTCAAACAAGTCACAACGGTCCTCTCATTTCGCTGTGGGTTCCCTCCTCTGTGTCCACACTGTCCCAGGCCAGGATCTATAATGATCTCGCGACAGTACTCACAAAGTGATTTTCCATAATGGCTCAAGGTTCTCTTCAAACTTACCTCCTACAGAACTCTTTCCTATTTAGGAGACAGTATCTGCTTTCCAGAGTCTCCTCTTGGTCATCTACTGTCAATGTCACCCTCCCAAGAGGGCTTCAAAATCACAAGATGGGGTGGGGCAACAGCAATTTCACACTGATTATTTTTAAGCCGTTTCAGCTGCCATTCTATTAGTATTCTGCTTTCCTTCCTTCCGGAAGTCTTGGAGTCACTTCCTTCTTTATAGTTAATTTCACAAATTTCACAAATAGGACCACTTACTAGGTAGGAAGTAAAGACTTTATAATTCCTTCCATTCTCTCCTATTCAAGTTTTCATACCCTCTGGAAGGCTAGATCAGTGTTAAAAATTCTGCCAACACATCTGAGCAGTAGAAGACTAGAATTACATCTGTACAAGGAATAATACAGCAAAATAGCCTCCTGTCTAGCTGATTACTTGGGGGTGAGTATCAGTCATATAGGCCTTAAAATGATGGCATTTCCAAAGAACAACTAGACCTTCTTGAGGAATTTTGATTACAATATAACTGATATTCCCCTGGATTATGTTGATGACAAATACTGAAGACAAAACTGTCCACCAGTCGGGTTACACTCTGCTCAGTGAGTTTACTCTTGGGCTGACTGTTGCAGCTGACTACAGCTGACAATGCAAGAGAGAGAAAAAGCCTACAGAAGCATTCCAAACATAAAAAAGAGAAAAATCCAATGTAATCCTGGTTTCATCTGTTTCCTATTTTCAAAGCAATGGAGAAAATACAAGGAATATACATTTTATCATCGCACAGATACAAAGTACCTCTTAATGGAAAAAAACTACTTCAGAAAAGTACTTGGTCTCATATGAAACTTGTGAAAAAATTTCTAGCTCATCCGACTGATAGCCAGTTCCCTTGGACAGTTTATTTTCAATATGGTAGTATACATAAAATTGCCCATTTTTATGAGGTCAGCAAATAAAAAGTATGGCCACAGCCATGATAGCCACAGGCACGAGAGTTCATTTTGCATTTAACGTCTATATACTCAGGTTGTTACGGTGTACTTTCACACTTATTAATATTTTTAAGTGTTTTGATGTCATTTTCCCCACATGCATATTTTGTTTGATCAGCTATTCATGTAACAAGCTCCTGTTAGGAGGTATTCATTGTATTTTCTCTCCTTTTAAATAAAATTTTTTTTAACATTTACTTATTTTTGAGAGATAGAGAGACAGAGCATGAGCGGGGGAGGGGCAGAGAGAGAGAGAGACACAGAATCCGAAGCAGGCTCCAGGCTCTGAGTTGTCAGCCCAGAGCCTGACGCGGGGCTCGAACTCACGGACCGTGAGATCATGACCTGAGCCGAAGTCGGACGCTCAACCGACTGAACCACCCAGGCGCCCCATGTTTTCTCCCCTTTTAATCTTTGTTTTTGACAAATATTTGGCACTAATCATTCACGCAAGTTCCCAGCGACAATCTGAAATATGGTGGTAAGCCTCCCAAACACTTAAGTAACGGATTAATTCAACTAACATTTACTGACGATGTATAAGCCATGCCCTGTGAGCTGGGGATGCCAAGTCTTAGAAGTCAAGAGAAAAGAAATGATCTCTCATATCTATAGCACATGTTAGCACTTACAAAGGACTTTTCACATCCTTGAACCTCATTCTGCTTTGGGGGCTGTTTTGACAGGGACGATTATTTCCATTTTACAAATGCAGAAATTGCAATTCAGACAAGCTAAGTAATTTGCTGAAGGTCACGCAACTATCAAGCTTTAAGAGTGGGTCTTGAACCTAGATCTGGCTTCTAATTACTTCGCCATTCTTTCTTCTACACCATATCCAAAAACAGCGGAGCCCATAAGCATGGAAACTCACAAGAAAGTAAAATTAAGTGGTCGCAGACTCAACGATTATAGAAAATTTCCCCATGTGCTCATTTCCACAGATGGAAAGGCGTATTTTTCGTAACTTAGTTTTAGACAGTTTGGCAATTTAGAAAAGCACTGGCGAAGGCAAATGCCTATGACTCTGTTGGAAAAAGGAGTGGGCAAAACGCATGCATGCATAAAAAAGAGTGACATGGCAGCCTCTACCTACTGGCGTGGCTGCTTCTACGGGGAGGGTCACGGAATGTGTTATGACGCGACGCCGATGGCGTACATGGGCCCAAGCAGCCGGGAGAGATCTGGAATGGTAGAAGGCTCAATCGCAGTGTCAGGCCAAGCGCAACACCTGCATCTTCTGCCTCTTAGTTCAACGTTCTATTCTTCAATGACAAAAGCGAAAGAGTAATTAGACTACGTGGGGTTCTCTTTAACCTGGTTGGCCATTTCTTCGAACAGCACAATTACCCTGCTAATGAGATTACATTTGGTTTAACTGGAGGATTATTTCACAGCAGAGCCCCGCTGACTCCAGTTCCCAGAGGCCCCGTTGTTCTGTAGAGGCACCCACCTAACATTCGTTTGTCTTAATGAAAGCCAGACGTAAAAATCGGGTCTGCACAGTTGCGAAAAACACAAGGGCTTTTGTTTATATTGAAAAAGAGCCTCATTTAGTCCATCTGAATCTTCCTAATACCCAGTGAAATATTTATTAATGAGTATCAGCACAGCAAGCCAGAAAGTCTCATTTGCATTAATTTAAACCATAAATAATTGAAGGTAGAGTTCGTTCCTTAAGTCACGGATTCGGAAAAATTCCTCAACTGCATGCTGAATAAAAAGAGACTATTAGCAAAGTGAAATGTATTAAAAGTTGACGGTGGTAGATGTTTTGCCGAGCCTTGGACTATGTCGATCATTTCTCAATATATAATTCATTATCCTACTTTGAGTCACTTCAGTAGAGGTGACAGGATGAGACTGTAATTTTTTCTAATTTCTGTCGGCCAGGATTATAGGGACTGTATCTGTGCTATTCCTCAGGTTGGATCAAAGATTAGTTGAGTAGATCTGGGCAACCATGCATTCACTCGCCCACCAAACATTTAGTGTGCTAACTGTACATCAGGCACCAGGAGATGACAAGAATAAGAAACAGACAAAACACGGTACTTGCTCTTAAGAGGGTTCAGGCAAAGCTGAATCCAAACTACAACCCATACCCTATCAGTGGTCATGAAATAAAATTAGAAAGTTGCAATCAGCACTGAGAGACAGGGAGATGGAAGGGGACTGAACAGGATTGAAAATATCAGATGTATTACATATATTAGTGGCAAATATTGATTTGTGTCATCTTTATTATATATATGTATAGGTGTGCGTGTGTGTGTGCGTGTGTGTGTGTGTGTGCATGCACACGTGTATGTATTTGGGTGTCTTTTCAACATTCACATACAGGAGTGTACTGGATCCTGGTACCAAATATAATTTTTACTGTGAAAAGACGTATGAAAGGGACTGATCCAGAGAGAAAAGAATTAAACTCTAGACAGGCTGACAGCACGAATGCTACAGACCACTTTATAATTCGTGTGCATACTTTATCCCCCGAGATAACTTCAATTCATTGAGGGTAGGATATCGCTCAGCGTTATCAGTGCATTCCCCTCCGTGCCTAGCACAGTGAACTGGCAGAACGCAAGGCACCTGCGTAAAGTGGTCAAGTTAAGACGGCTTTCAAAATGGCCATGATGTAAACCAGCTACCTTAGGGCTGTGTTTCGCTGAGCATACGTGAGGAAAATACATATTCATCTGCTGTTGGCCAATGCTTATGGTCATTTTACATATTCATCTTCTCTATCTATGACAAAGCCGACTTCACTTGTGCAAGCTCTAATCAATTCACAATTCGACGTCTCTGCTTTGGGGAAGTGTTTACAAATTACAAACAGTATTGCCGTGAAGACAAATTGTGCGTCTTATTAGCTGGACATATACTGGAGTAGCAGGGAGGGAAGTAGGCCTGTTGATTCTTCATAATGAGCAAATATAACATACTCAGCCAACAAGAGGACAGCAGCATGAGGGGATGCTAGTAAATAATGTCTCGCTCAAAGCCAACAAGAAGACAATCATTGCCAAATATAGTCCATGCCTCTCATCTCCTTGCTTCCCCTGGAAATGAGCACAGGAGTAAGCAGCATTGTTAAGAAAGTGCTCCACAAGTGAAAAGAGTCACCTTCACGCTCTCAAGTCACCCTGGCCCCAAGTGCCAAGTCTTCATCTTCTGCCCTCCCCATGTTACAGTATCTAGTGGGTTTCTGCCATGCAGGCAGGTCATGGCTCTTGGCCAGTTGTCATGTAATAATTCTTGCCTTCATCTGAAAGAAGAAAGGCTTGATCAACTTTGGCCATAAGGCTGAACCATTCTATTTCCCAAGGTAATTTATGTAAGTTTCAACACTGAAAAGAAACAAAAGCATAGGATGCTCTTCAAATGTGTGTATCTTGGCTCTCCGACTTGAGAAATTACACATGCTTGACACTTTGTAGTATTATTACCAGGGAACAGAAGATACCTGCCTGTTACATCTCCACACTGGGAAAGTTGAGTCAGATGGTAACACTGTCAGTTACTCGGGTCACCTGAACCTTGAAAGCAGTGACCAGGGGATGTGGGTGAAATATTTCCATGAACAAACTTCATCTGACTATTATTCTAAGACTGTCTGAACTTTGAAAACCAAAGAAAGAAAACGGTATCATCAGAGGATTGAAAATTCAGTGCAGGGATATTATTGCTCAGTAGTATGACTAGTACCTAATACTGTCTTATGAGGAAACTAAAAGGGACATTAGTAAAACTTTTCTTCTTGGAGGTGTTACTCTTTCATTCAGACCATCACAATCAAAGTGATTATTTTAGGTCTTGGGAGGGAGCGGGAAGAGTCTCCTCCTCCTCGGTCAATTCTCTAAGACAAGGGGTTGTCATAAAAATGCAGAAGGAGAGGCGCCTGGGTGGCTCAGTCGGTTAAGCGGCCGACTTCGGCTCAGGTCATGATCTCGCGGTTCGTGAGTTCAAGCCCCGCGTCGGGCTCTGTGCTGACAGCTCGGAGCCCGGAGCCCGCTTCCGATTCTGTGTCTCCCTCTCTCTCTGACCGTCCCCCGTTCATGCTCTGTCTCTCTCTGTCTCAAAAATAAATAAAGGTTCAAAAAATTTTTTAAAAAAAATGCAGAAGGAATCAGGGGTGCCTGGGTGGCTCAGTTGGTCGAGCGTCCAACTTCAGCTCAGGTCATGATCTCGCAGTTCATGAGTTCAAGCCCTGTGTCAGGCTCTGTGTTGACAGCTCAGAGCCTGGAGCCTGCCTCAGGTTCTGTGTCTCCCTCTCTCTGCTCCTCCCATGCTCATGCTCTATCCCTTTCTCTCTCAAAAATAAATAATTTTTTTACATGCAGAAGGAATCATAATAATGGGAAACTGGATCACTGAGGGATATAATTCTTTTTAAATGTACAAGGTATATATACATCTACCTATCTAACCTAAATATGATTCTAAGAGAACCCCAAAGGGGTGAGAACAAAATAATAATAATCATAATGTTTCAAATTTGTGTTCAGAATGAGTCACTTTCATATTCATTACCCAATTTAATGCCACAAGCATCTTACAGTGCTACACTGGGACTGTTAGCTGGGGAAAGTACTGTGTTTGACTGTAAGTATAATTTCAGAAAGGGAGGAAAGAATATAGGATGGATGGATGGATGGATGAAAAAGTATATTGCAAAAAGCTACAGCTAGCTGATTTGCTGATTTCTTGATATTTAACCAGTTCCTGTGGATGCACATTATTCCCTTTATATCTCTTTAATGAGATCAAGTAAGGCGAAAAGGCAACAAAATTATCTCCAAACAGTCCCATCTCTATGACTGGCCTATAGTTCTGGTCTATAATCTCCTCCTGGATTATGGTACTGCCTCTGGACTGATCTTTCCCATTCCCACCTGACATCTCACTACCAGATTCATCTACATCAAAAATCTCTTTTGTAGTGATATTCCATTTCTCAGAAACCTGCAATGGCTTCCACTGTCTTCTCATGAATTGAAAATCCCTTCTCCTGCGGACTGGCCCCATCACCTTCTCACATCTCTGCAGGATACTCATCTGCTTCTTGTTTCGTAAGAATCCAAAATTATTCCTGTCTTGGACGTTTCAGGGAGGTTTTTCCACTCTTTCAGAACACATCTCATTTCGGTGAAGTTTCAGAAGACCCACATTTCATACATAATTGAAATCAGTGATTCACAGGCTGAGGTGGGGGGAGCAACATAAATATCAGGGCCTGAGGCCTGTCATTCTACTTGATGAAAATGTGTTTCACAATAAGCAGGACAGGGAGGGAGACAAGGATCCAAGTCCCTCGGTCAGACTTACCTCCTAGCTACCTTTTGTGGTATCCGCATCTAGCTGCTCTGAGACTATGTAATCTAGTACTTTAAAATATATATTATATATATATATATATATATATATATATATATATGAAATATAATGCCTATGATTCACAGGGTGAATACTTCTTTTGAAACTTAACTGAAGAGGGAAGAAAACCTGAAGGAAAATGTAGCTGCACTGTAGCTACACACTGAGAGACAGCAGTTCATCTCTAACTTGCTAAGTGATTTTCGTAAGTAATCACGATGATACCCAGTTTTCACCTTAGGTCGAGGAGTAGATTCTAACACCCATATATGACTGGATCTCTGCAATAAAACCAACCGAAATTCCACCTGTCTTTTAAAGGCTCAGCTTCAGGCCTCTTGTCTCCAGCCCACGTTAATCTCCCTCCCTTCCCTTGCTTTCACAGTCCAAGGAACACGATTACATGTTTATACCTCGTCTTTCACTGTCCTCTGTTATTTCTCATGTAATCATCTCTTCCCAACTATATTTTCATTTCTCTGAATGTAGAGACTGTGGTTTTATTATGTTATTTCATATTTCTCATGGTCCCTAACACAATGTGTCAGTTGAAGACGACTCAGTCGAAGATCTCCATGACATGATCTTTCTGACAACATGATACACGGAAGAGAGCACAGGGTCTGGGGTTAGAAAGTCCTGGTTTGGAATCTCCGCTCTCTCAGATACTTAACTTTAGGACTTTGCTGACCACCCCTCCTTCCCGAGGCCCCTAATCTACAAAACAGGGGAGTAATACCTCCCTTGGAGGGTTACTGTAGGTTGGCAGTGATGTATATCCTGTATCAATGCTTTACATTCACCTAATGTAGATGAACAAAGTACCTGAAATACAGCAGCACCCATCATGTGGTAGTAATACTCCTAACCGTTCCTTTGTTCATTTATTTGTAAATGTGGCAATCAAATAAGAGTATCTGTATCATAAATGTTCTGTCACAGCTGAGTCTCTTTAAATAGGAAATCTTTTGAAAATTTTAATGACTTCGTGTTTATAATAAAGGAGATCTCTAGAGCTCATTTGGAGCTTACTAACGATATCTTATGTCTATATGTCATTTAGAATTTACAACGCCCTTTCATGCATATTTTCAGTCCTTCCTAACTTGCAAACCAGAGATGCTGGGGACCTTTATCAGGCAAAGGAACCTGACAGCACCTAGTGTCTCGGTGGTGACACCGATAGGAATCCAGTGCTCTGGGTCTCGGAACGTGCCGGCCCCTCTGCCTGCGCTGCTCTCCCTCCAGTCATACAACCAGCCTCCTCACTTCTGTCAGGTCTCTGCACACAGTCATCCACCTTCTGAAGATGTTCAAGGAAGGTCTGACATCTAACATAGCTCTTTAATCATTATCTCCTTCAGCTGCCTCTTTCTCTTTGTAGACCTTAGCATAATCTAATACCGTATTCATTTGCTTATGTGCTCATTTTCCATTTGCCTTGCTGGACTGTAAACCCCACGAGGGCAGGACTTAGGTCGGTTCAGAGCTGTACACCCAGAACCTAGGAAAGTACCTAACACGTGGCAGGTACTCCAGAGATACTTGGTGAATAAACGTAAGCTTGTTGGATTCCCGTCTACTTCTCTCCGTGAACTCCTGAACTCCGAGGACCAGAAATTCCGATTTTCACTGAACCTACTAGCAACGAACAGAGGCAATGTCTGTTTTTACTACCTCTCCCCCAACAGATCAATTCCAGACGGTTGTTCAGAGAAGAATAAAGCTCCAGAGTCTAGTCCTGCTCCCAAACGGTCATATTTAACCCATCCAACGCGCCCCCCGACCTCCACTGATGCCAGGCAGTAAAACTGGAGTCTGTAAAAGAAAATGATGTGCTTGTGCAACGTGGCCCTAGACCTCGTCCCTTTTCTTTGATGCCTCGTTAAGACTATCGTTTGATGTTCACACCTGAAAAGTAAGAAACAAGTACGAGTCTGATGACATTACTTGGGCAGAATAGCTTATATTTTTTTGTTGAATTATCACCAGTAGCACATTCTTGCATGTTCAAATCCTGCAGCTCTCAATCTGGCCCCCTATAAAAAGTAACATATGCTCACAATAAATCTTTAAAATGGCTCTATTAATAGAGTGGCTGTGGTGACAGTTTTATAAATGGGCCCCATCTTTATGCAAACTGTGTTTTATTAGATTGCATTATAATGATTTGTAATAAGAACACAGAGATGGATTCTGAGAGAAGGAACTCCAGAAACGTTCGCAAGCTGGTCAGGGGTTTCAAAGCCCATGAATTCTGTGTGGCAGACTGTGCATTCCGGGAACAACAGACATCATCAGATTAGTTTTGCTACAGTTGTATGCTTCTCCGCCTGCTTTTTCCAATCAGATGATAACAGTCTAATAACTGGCTTTGTGTCTGTCAATCCAATTACTTCCTATTTGGGATGTGCTGACACTCCATTAAATCGGCAGACAGATGGCAAGGTCTTTCATTACCCTCCGACTGAATAATTAGCTTCCTGGGCACATAACTAGGGAAGGAGCCTATCTATAAAGTCAGGTGTCTTCCAAATAGAACCAAAGACACAGATCACTAAAAATATCTTGTTAGCCTAATGTTATGTCGATGCCATGCCTGTAATAGCCAAGGCCATCTAGTTATGCTTCAGTCTACTGAGAAGCGGTCTTGATCAGGAGGAGTGGCCCTCCGGCCATATATCCACTACAGCCCTCCTGCCTACGTCTGATTGGTAGCCACTCCAAGAAAAATACAACTGCAGTCTGGGATCTAAATGGTGTCACCTTGGGAAAGTTAGAACGGTTCTTTCATCTGACCTGATCTCACAAAGAAATAAAAGGAGCACAACACTCACTAAAATAAATTGCCTACAGAGAAAGCGAAGTAGAATTTAACTGGAAACTTTTAAGAATAGAGGACTAGATGCCAAGAGTAAATTAAAATGCAATCCTAAGAATTTTAATGAAGTTATCTTATAATTATAAATCTTCATAGGATGCATAGGACACAGTTACAGAATTTAAAAGAAAGCCCCATCATGTGTCTTATTTCCCACTCTACCATAATGATGAGCATCTAACAGGTGGTCCCTCAACTCTTTGTTGAATCAACTTAAAAATGCTTTACAGAAGTTATTAACAATCATGATGTTAATTGTTAAAGGGGAAAACTGTGATATAGTTGGTGAAATTAAGTGTCCTCAGATATAACGAGACTCTACTTCTAAGAACCTACATGGTTGACAGAGATTCTTTTCTATTCCTCTGCCCAATTTGAGTAGCTTTGCCACAAATGTGTCAACATCATGGCTCAATTCTAATAAGACATTTGGCATTTCATGTTTTCAGTGTGCTAGAATCTCAGGAATGAATAAAGGTTACTTAATATGGAGACAGCATAGTGCCATGAAAAGAATACGGCCTGAGAATAGAAAGACCTAGATTCCAACCTGGCCACCCCTGGGCCTCAGCTGACTCACTAGGTGAACTTCACAGATCCTTTGGTTACAGTCCTTACATTTCAAGAATCACTATGGGACGCTGGCACGATTTGGCCCAATTTGTCCGCTTTCCTCATTGCTAAGAGTAATTCCCGTAGGGACCTGGAGTATCACTGCTATCTCATTATGAATATTCATTTTCAAAGGCCACAAAGACTAATAAACTCCCAGCTGCAGAGAACAGAGGGTCAACATACTAAAACAGCACTAAAAGCAAGGAGACATTAGTGTTTAGTGTTGAAGCACTAAAGCAGATAACTTTATAGCTCTTTAATGAGGATTATATTTTTTCATGGTTGTGGTTAAAGGAGGGGAAAAAAGCAGGCCCATTAACCATCGTTCTCCCTTTTCTAAGTGTTTCCATTCTTTATTTATTGAGGGTACTAGTTATGTTCAACAATAGTTACATACGAACTTGGTTGGGTAAAACCCGATTCTTTGACCACAGGCTCTTTGATTCCACATTTAAGAAAGCACTCACAGTGAGGCGTCTTTTTTGAAAACCAGAGTGATTAACTGGGAGATGTTCAGTCAATGGAGCCAAAGAATGCTGTTACGGAGGAAGAACAAGTGATCACTGGCAGTTGTCTGTGACACATTCAGGCTGTTATCAACAGCTTGGACGGCTTCCAAGGAAACTAATATAATAATGGAAGGAACACTTGGGCTAAAAGAATTGAAACCTGAAGGAGCTGAATTGAAGGGTAATGACTCTCAGGTGCCACGAGAAGAGACGGAAGTGCCTGGTTACTGAAGTTCAAAGTCAGGGAAAAGTTGATTAAGTTTTGAGATTTTACAAACACTGAAAATTAAGTAAGCATTCCAAAGCAGAAGAGGCAAGCTTCTACTACCCGGCTCGCTGAGGAGGCCGGGGAGTATCGGTGCCATTAGTAGGGAGGACGAGGGGCTAGGCTGCCAGTGGCTGTCTGAAGTATTGAGAATGGGAGAGAGACACGGTCCATGACGCATGTGGACAGCAAAGATGAAAATACCACTCTAATTACTGAGGTCACCTGAATGCATACGATACGGTATCTTTAGAGAGTTATTTTTCCAAGTAGGAGTCAACAACATTAGAAGCCTCATGAAGGAGTCAAAGTCCTTTGCAGAAACTGGAAAACAGAAAAAGAAAAGCCCCACCCAGTAGCAGATGATGGGCAAGATAAGAAGAAAATGGTTTCCGGTGCTCAAGGACCTCCGTGCTAATTTTTCAACCCGTCTCCTGCTGTATCAGGAGAAGAGATAGAGGAAATGATCTACAAGATGCAAAGGGGAGGTTTTCATCGTTGTTAGGAGGGCAAACCTGCAAATCCGCTTGGAGTTGTGTATTGGAGGCTCCCAGTTAGTTCAAAAGTTTCGTGAGGCGCCTGATAAACGCCCTCACGATCAACCGAGCTCCGTTGCCCCTCTTAGAGTCTCTTTAAATCACTAGAGAAAATCATCAAGACCGTGACCTGAGGGGATCAGGCTCCCTGCTCAAGCTCTTCCTTAAGGATTTCAAAGCCCGACTTTTATTAAGCATCTTCACTTGCCAATTAAACACACTGGGCTTGCCTTCCTCGTTATGAATGGTTTTTTCACAGGCGAAGAAGAAAAAAGGTGGCGGAGGGTGGGAGAGGAGGCCTCACGAAAGGGAAAGGGATGTCCACCTTCACCTTTCTTGCACCAGTCCTGCCGATGCTCCAAAGCCAGGGAGGACACGCAAAATCCACCTCAGCCCAGCCCCGAAGTTGACTTCCTTTTGATACCTCCTCTCGAAGAACTATAAAGGCCTATTACGCTTTTTCTCAGGGCATCAAAACTGTCTCCGTTTTTTACAGTTCCGTTTCCATTTTGGGATAAAAATGCGTATTCTACAATAGCTCCCCTCACGGCTTCATCCCACAACAGTGATTTAGGATTTTGCTCCAGTGCACCATTTTCTCCTGTGGCAGGTTTTTTGTTTTTTGTTTTTTCATTTTCTGTATTTTTTTTAAAAAGTGAAAATGCGTTAGTTGTAAATCATCACTTTCAGTGGATAATGTGGCAACTACCTTTGCAGGGATTTTAAACGATGAAATATTATGGGCTGTTTAATTCTGATATGGGTAGAAGCAAATGTGAAAGTGCTCAAGGAACATCCAAGACCGTGAGAGGGACAAAAGGAATGGCAACAGAGCCCCTCACCGGTGTCTTTAACCTCGGCTCCATGAATCACCTGAAACTGTGCATAAAATTCCACGGGTCTGGGCATCCAAGTCTTTCCCCAGGGCCCATGGGTGTCATCAGATCCTCAAAGGTAGCTAGCGGTACAACCCCCCACCCCAATATCCTAAACCACATAAAATTCCCCTGAATAGTGTCTCATCTGCATGTGAAAAGCAATGTTCAATTCAGTTTCTATATGTCGTACACAATAATAAAAGGAAGCAACTTTAGAGGCAAGTTTTATTTAGAGCCAGAGATGTTTGATTGTTAAAGCTTAGGTAACATTTTTATTTCACAAAGACTAAAAACATAAGGAAACATGATCTGTTTTAGATAATATAGTTTGTAGCAGAAAGACTGTGAACCAAATAGCTCTAGATTCTAAGCCTTATTCTGCCACCATCTTGCTGCTCAAGCAGGACTTAACTAATGAACTTCTCTGGACCCTAGCTCAAAACTGTTGAAGGCAGTTTACACATCCAGAACTTACTTTACTAATTCACTCTGAGATTTTGTATTGAAATGTTTTTACTAACCAAACTGCATTTATTAAATAATTTCTCCTTTTAAAAACCAATCCAGGTTTATATAATTGCCCAAAGAACTTCTGCTCAGTTCTCCTACCCATCTGTCCAACCAGCAAATCAATAAATATTTATTAAGTTCCTAGCCATGTGCGAGGCCACATTCAGGGAACTAAGAACACACAACTTAACCAGGCAGACCCAGCCCCTACAGTGAGTGCTATGCCTTGAGCTAATAGTACTCCAGCCAGAAAATAAACAAACCAATTTGGAATTATGCAACCAAATCGCAAGTGCATCCATACTCACGAATACACTGAAAATAAATTGTGAACCGTATCACCAATTTCACAGACTTGTAGGAAATGAGAATCTTGGACAGTCAGCTGTTGGGTGAGATCAGCTGTCAGATTCCTCCTAGTCCGAAAACATTAGGATCTCACCTTTCTGAGTGGAGAAGACAGATCCATAGTTCAGTACAAGCCCCTGATATCCAGCCCTAATAAAACTGATACTTCAATGGTTACAACACTCTCACATCTCCCCAATCTACATAAATGTCTTCTTTCACTACAACCTAATTATGTCTATAACTAAAGTAGATATTTATACTGATAATTCAATTTATGTAACGTACCTCTTCCTCCATGCTTCAGAGAGTTGAGTTTAAATGCCTTTTTTGATTACTAATTATTTTCTAAGTGAGTTTAATGTTTGTGAAAGCTATTGGGACCACATGCCTGAGGATGAACCTTCTGTTTATTTGACAAGCAGAGCCCCCAGTCGTGTGCAGCGTGAACCTCTACCTGCCCATCTCATTCTGGAAAGGCTTGTTCTTTGAAGCAGAAGAATATTTCGGTATGAGATCTTCCCTTCAGTTACTGGCTAGCTGCACATCTTAAATAAGAGGACAACCTAGTTCCAGCAATAGGGTTTGCATAATTGGAAGAATTTGCCTCATCATTTATTTCAAGTGGAATGCATGTGGCCACTGACAGAATAAAAATTAGGGGAAAGAGGGCTACTATGTAAACTTGGGATGAAAGCAAATAGCTTCCCCGTATTTTCTACCCATCGTGTGGAAGTTCTACTTCACTGGTGCAATTAGAGGTTTTGCGGTTATCACCCCCATAGTTCCAAGAAATCGAGTCATGGTTTTGCCTCATTTGCTTCAGACTATCCAGTGCTTAGTAGCATGTAAGTGTCCCCAGTGGGGTGGGCAAAGACTCATTAGCAGCTTAAAGCTTTAAAGGACCATTAAGTGATCTCAGGTAAAGACATCTCTCAGACTTTTCCAGTGAAAATCAATTCATCAAATTCCTTTCCTGTCTACATTCTATTGCATGCTCTACTGCTCCTAAAAAAGCTTGTCTCTCTTCCAGCTGGGGTAACTCCGGTTCACTCAGCCACCACTGATTCATTGGCCATATTGCAGACTGCAAAGTAGGCTGACGGTCATTTCTGCGGGGAAGATCAGGTTGTGTTAGTTATGTGCTCATTATTTACCAGGCTGGAGGCAGCGTCTGACTCCCTCAGGAGATGCCTAACACTAATGGCGTCAGGTCTGTTACATGAGAATATATATTTCTTCTGGTTATGTGGTCAACTATTCTTCTGGCGATCTTGCTATCCAGAAAAAAATGGCAAGTCCTTGGACACTTTAAACTGGGTGATCAATATGTTGACTACATCCAAGATGAAGAGTTAGGAGGTAAATCAGTAGAATATGGCTGTGATGGTTAAAATGCACAACTTACACATGAAATCACTTGCCACTTTAAAACAACAGTGTGTTCTTAGAAAATGAAAAGGACAAAGTCTTTTCCCATCATCCTTCACATTTAACACCACAGTAACATTTTGTCTCTGAAATACATTAAGACTTGGACTGATCAGCAAATCTGCAAATGTATAAGGGTAACACAATCTTAGAACCAAATTGAGTAACTAAAGTATGGAGTTTTGTCATTTGACCAAGGGTAAACCTAGGTCAACACTGGGCCTAGAACCCAGGATTTTCAAATCCCATTCTGGTCTTCTTTCCAACACATGGCACCATTTTGTTTTTATCATCAAATGGTAATCTTATATTGTTAGTGTGGCAGACTATAAAATTAGATTAGGAAGCTTCCTGGAAGTTACTAATTGAACAAATTAAGTGGGACAAAAGGAAAATACATGTCATTTTGCAGGGGGGAGAAGAGGCACATACCTGAATAAAAGGCAGCAAAATACAAAATGGAGAGCTCCTATATAGTCTCAGGCCTGAGGAAAATGCTCAACTTTTCCAGAACTTTTCACCTACAGAATTTCCTCCCTTCTTTCATTTTTTTCCTTCCTTCTTATACACTAGCTTCATTAAGATATGATTCACATAACGTTCACCCATTTAAAGTGACTTTTAGTATATTCAGAGTTGTACAGCCATCACCATAATCAACTGGCAGACATTTTCATCACCCCCAAAAGAAACTCTACACTCATTAGCAGGGAATCTCCATTTCCCCCCACAACTCCACCCCACCTTTGGCCCTATGGCACCAATAACCTACTTCCTATTCCTGTACATTTGTCAGTTCTCATTTTTTTTTTTTTTTAATTTTTTTTTTCAACCTTTTTTATTTATTTTTGGGACAGAGAGAGACAGAGCATGAACGGGGGAGGGGCAGAGAGAGAGGGAGACACAGAATCGGAAATAGGCTCCAGGCTCCGAGCCATCAGCCCAGAGCCTGACGCGGGGCTCGAACTCACGGACCGCGAGATCGTGACCCGGCTGAAGTCGGACGCCTAACCGACTGCGCCACCCAGGCGCCCCAGTTCTCATTTTTTTCATGTAAACAGAATCATACAATAGGTGGTCTTGGTGACTGGTTTCTTTCACTAAGCATGTCTTCAAGGTTCTTTGTTACAGAATACATCTATACTTCATCCCTTTTTATTGAAGAATAACAAGCCATTGGATGGATTTACCACATTTCATTTATCTATTCTTCAGTTGAGAGATGACCCTTCCTTTTGAAATGTTAAAATCCCTCCGGGTTCTTCCTTAACTTAAAATTCACTGCTATTACTATTTGTATTTTTCATTCATAATCATTAATGGAATAGTGGTTTTTTATCTGAGGAAACTAACACAATCCAAATAAGAATGGAAAACCAGATTAAAGAGAATGAAAGGGCATAGATTAGTATGAATGATAATGAAATTAATGTAAACCCTTAACAGAATACCAAAAGAAAGTGGATCTTGGGAACCAGGTGATTTGTTACCTAGGAAGGTACAAGGGTGTAGCTTCCATGGCATCACCACAGTGTAGTGACTCAACAGACATGGCTGGGTTTCACAGCGCCTTCCTTGTGATTTCTCACTACTTCATTAGAAAAAGGCAATGTCACTGCCAGAGTTAATCACCTACCAGTTCCCATGTCTTACACATCTTTGAACCTCCCCAAAAGCCTAGAATGGCATCTGGTTGAACCAGAGTTAACAAATATTTATTAAACACTCACATATTCCAACTTCAGGGCTCCTTGTGAACATGCCAGAATCTGTCCTTGCACTGGGATCTCACGGCAAACTTTCTAAGGGACAAGTTCTTTGAGGTCACTGCTGAGTATGAACATATTTGCTTCTTGGAATTGTACTTAAAATGCGGGCACTGTTTGCTGCTGAACAAACAAACATCTGAACACAACTTCCAATCAGTTTACAGGGATTTGTTGGGAATCCACTGTGTGGCAGGCATCGCTTTGGACACTGGTGACCCAACAGACAAAGCTGCTGACAAATGTGGCATAAAGTCTAGTCAGGGGGGATGGGCATGAAACGGATGTGTATCCAGCAGTGACAGATGCTATGAAGCAAAATACAGGAGACTGGGAAATAGCAAGTGAGGAGTGGTTGCTCCTCAAAAGGAGAAGGGAAAGCTAGGAAAAAGCCTCTGGGGAAGGTGAGATTTGAACGGAGACCAGAAAAAAAGTCAAGAGTGCTCCAGATCTCTGGAGCAACGGTCTTCTGGAATGGGGGAAATAGTACGTGTGAAGCTCCTGAGGAAGAAGGGATTTTTCGCACTGGGAAAACATCAAGGTGGCCAGTGGGGTGAAGCAGGAGGACAGAGAGAGTCATGGGAGAGGACACCTGAAAAAATCACTGGGGCGGGGGTGGGGAGCGGTGTGGAGGGGGCAGGTCATGAGGATTTTATATGCCATGGTAAAGAATCTGAATTTACTCTGATTAAGTGTCACAATCTACTCTGTGTTTGAACAGGAACACCCTGACTGCCATGTGGACAACAGAGTAATGGCGGACAAGAGGAGTAAGAGCTTCAGAGGGTAAGCTACAGCAGTCAAGCGGATGAGAGATTACGGTGGCCTGGGTCAGGGTGGGAGCAGTGTAGATGGCATCGAGTCATTAGATTCTCTAAACAGTCTGAAGGCAGAGCACACGAGATTTGTCAAAGACTTACTGTGTGGGGGGTATAAAATAAAGAGAGATGTCAAGCACGACAAGGCGAGCGCTGTTGGTCTGTGCAAACAGGAGGACGGCGCTGGCATTTACTGAGATGAGCCAGACAACCGGAGAACAGGTTTGGAAAGGGATGAAGTGTTCTGTTTTGGACAAAGGTAGATGAAGATGCCAGTTAGACACGTAAGTGGAGGGAGCCAGTGAGCAGTTGGATACAGGGGTCTGGACTCGAGAGACCGGCAGCACAGGTAAAACCTTCGAAAATATTAGTGCACGGTGGGTATTTCAAGTCATGAAACTCAGAAGTGCATCTCATCGAAAAGAGGAGAGGTCTGAAGACTGAGCTCTGAAATATTCTGATTTAGAGGTGGAAAAGACAAGGAGAAGCCAGCAAGAGAAAAGCCACAGCAGCAAGAGAAGGGGAGAAGCAACCAACAACCTGGTAATTCCAGGGTTTTGAATCTATGTGAACTTTGTTCCCTTTCCTCTAGGAAAAACGCGAGAATAGATCACATAACAGTTAAGAACATGAGCACTAGGAAGAAGTATTCAAGTTATGCTGCTACCAACTGTGTGACCCTGGACAAGTTATTTAACCTCCGTGAGCTTGCTGCTTTATCTATAAAACAATACCACCTACATGCTGAGGGATTAGATGACACAGCCCATAAAAAGCACTCAAAATGGCATTAGGACAGAAAATGCTCAATAAATGTTACTTATCATTATCGTTATTCATGAATCCTTCCTCTTTTAGGCCTAAAGTACTTTCCGTCCAGATACTGACCATTTGGGATTTATTTACAACCTTGATGTATACAGCAACTACTTCTGTATTTATGTGCTATGTCATCACCCAAAGTGGAGTTTCTTCTCTGTTTGCCTGGATGCCCAGAAGAGCAAACTTACTATGCAGAACACTGTATGTTCCTTGAAGATACAGAAGCCCAAGGGTTCTAAGAGCCAAGATGATGGGGTCATCACTGGTGGAGCTCACATGGCCTTCTCTTGGATTGCGGGGGTGGAGGGGGTGCGAGGGGAGAGAAGTGGCAAACTACTGAATAAAGGTCAGAAAAATGTAAAAATAACACAGAGTGCAGACCTTCCATGCGGCCTTAAGCCTAAGGCCTAGTATTCCAAACTTCTCAGGTACTAAGTATGCTTTAAGAACTTTCACTACATTTCTGGAATGGGTGTTGGTCTAGAGAGCTCTTTGACACCTTCTTTTTTGATTAACTAAAATGAAACTTCTGGTACCTTCAACAACATGGACGTTTCTTGGATGGCCTACCCAGTGTCCTTCGAGGAGAACCTATAAACCCAGAAGGGTAGACTGAAACTAGTTTTTCTGCTTCACGGCCCGGTCTTTGCACTACTTGGTGGGTAGAGTGTAAGGAGATATTTGGCGAAGGTGGGAGACCTGGGTCATGTAACAGAATTACAGAGGACTCACAGCCTCTTTCTGCTGCAGTCCCCAGAGCCGCCATGGCTTCTGTCCTTCCAGACGCTTGGATTCTAGGAGATTCTATTACCCTTCCAAAAGCTTCCTTTTTTGGTATTGGTTTCTTTTACTTACAAAAAACCCCAAACAAGCAAACCAAAAAAACAAAACAAAACAAAACAAAACAAAAAAAAAACTTCTCCCCTGATATGTCTGGTATATTGGACAGAGGCTGAGATCCGAAGTAAAAAGACTTTTTAGCGTTTCTAAAATAAAACCAAGAATACAGAACACATGCCCATTTCCCTCCTCTAGCTCTTCCTTTGACTTCTTGGTTTGGTGCCTGGTGACAATGGCATTCTCAGGAGCTGGGAGTGGAAGGAACCAGGCAGTTCTGAGAAAGTAACCACGTGCTTGGGAAAGAGGGACGCAGTATGGGGTGGTTTTTGCTCACGTCACCCCAGTTCCTCCCTCTGCTACCACTCTACTCAGTAAACGAGAGACTACAGTCCTAAATGATGATGCAGTGTGATAAATCAGACACATATGGAAGGAAAAAAATCTAGTGGGAAAATGGATCATTCTCTAGAAGTGCCAAAGAAAACGGCGTATGAAAAAGCTAAGCCTTGATCAAGTGCTTGTTATTTTTTTTTTGTATTCAAAAGGGGGCATCACAACTGATAACTGAAAAAAGTATGAGCTGGCTTCAGTCCCAGTGCTTCTGGCATCCCGTGTGGAAATATTTTCCATACCTACAATCAATTCTCCAACTCTCTGGACACCAACTGGATGTCTGGCGATTCAGTTGTTTTGACACTAACCACCGGGAAAATTAGCGGCAGCCACCACGGGTTAAGGGCTCAGTGCCTTGGACTGCCTCCTCTTTAGACAACAGTCATGAGCCTTCAGGCCTCTCATACACCGGACCGACCAGCTATCAATCAGAGCCCCCACAACTTCTTTCTCGGGTTTGATAATCTGCTAGAACAGCTCACGAAACTCAGAGAAATCAGTTAACTTAAGCTTACCAGTTTATTATAAAGGAATAAATGAATGGCCAAATGAAGAGTATACAGAGCGAGATCCGGAAAGGTTCCAAGCCCAAGAGCCTCTGTCCCAGTGGAGCTGGGATACACCACTTTGCAGACATGTGGATGCGTTCACCAACCTGGAGGCTCTCTGTTATCTCCTGTTATCTAGGCGGTTTTGAGGAAGTTTCATCATGCAGGCATGAGGGATTAAATCACTGGCCGCGGTTGATTAAATTAATTTCTGGTTTCTCTCCCCTCCCAGAAGTCCGAGGGGCTAGGGTGGGGTGGGGGTGGGGGGAGGGTGAAGGTTCTAATCTCTAATCCTGCCTTGGTCTTTCTGGTGATCAGCCCCCACCCTGAAGCCGCCCAGGGGTACCCAGCCACTAGTCACCTCATCAGCATACAACAGATACTCTATCCCTCTACAGATTCCTTAGAAGCTGTGTGTCGGGAACCAGGGACAAAGACCAAATAAATATTTCTTGCTGTACCTCGACAACAATACTTTCACTCTAGCAACTGTGTACTTAGCCAAGTAGGCCTAACCGTCACAGTTTTAAGGTATCCTGTCAACAGTGGTGGCACTTTTGGGCTGATCAATAGAGGTTCTTCTCCTGGATCCCCTTTTGTGATGAGGCAGGGAGATGGCAGATGGCTAACGAGGGCTGGAGACAGGATAACCGGTGATTGAATTTAGTGAAGTCAGTTGCTCCTGGGGGAACTGAACTCACGACATGGTCTCATTGCTCTCAAACTGCGCCCCCAATGAACTACAATATACTATCCTGGGGTCACGCAGCGGCTGCTGCTAGCTGCCTGGAGGATAGCACAGCTGTTCAGAGTAAAAACCAGCAGCTAAGCAGTTAACTGCATTTGGGAAAGGAAAAAACAGTTTTTAAAAATGCCTTCTTTTTTTAAAAGTTAGCCTGATTGCAGCTGTGATTCTTGAACAGCTTGTTCTGAACCACACGGCCTTGCAGCCTCCCAATCTTCCCACTATGTTCCATGCTCAACTGGCTTTCAACAGCTTTCCCGAAGCAACTCTTCAGCATACTAAACTTGGGATTCTTTAACACCAAGTAACACTTTTCTCTCTTTAATGGGATAATTTAGCCTTCTGACTTTCACAGCAGATGCATTTAAGACTTAGTGATGTCATTTAATTACAGACTCTGCAGAAATCTGAAAGCATCATTATAATCATTATAACTAGCCTGTGCTGTCAGCTCCCTGATGGAGCCCACCAGCTATGCCCATGTACAGGAAGAACAGACCCTAGGGAGGCAGAAAGAAGAGAAAGAGGCACAGGTCCAGGCCTGTGCTCCATCACCTGAATACTGATGTCCAACCTTCCCCATCTATCATCTAGTTAAATGCAGATAAAACTTAGAAAGGCAAAGACCAAGGGTCCAAATTAGCAGACCAATGAATGATCAGGTCAATATACCTACAGAGCAATCATTAAGGTGTATTTTCTCAGTTAGAGTGATCAAATTAAGATATCAAAGGTACATTTTTCTGTCCTTTTAATGGTCTCTTGAAGTCTTAACCACCGGAGTTCAATAGCTACTATGCACCATTACAAGCACTTGCACGTGACCTTTTTGCCTAGTAAAAGAAAGATGATAAAGGGGAAAAAAATCTGAGCGAAGAAAAACTTACGTGTTAATCACACAAGAAAGTGCTTTAAGAAAAAAATTAAATGGCATAATTTTAAATTTTTATGGATTTGAATTAACATAATAATTAACAATATTACCATTGAAAATGAAAGGATAGATAAAATGCATGTTTTAAATTGATGATTACTATTACGTAAGAACGGAAGAATGGGGGTGTGAAGAATTTATCACATTTGTAAGTCGTCCAAAGAAACCAAATCAAAACAAAAAATAAATACGCATTTCACTGTGTACAGAACTTTCTCTTGGTACTCACTGCCATCAACTAAGAGTCTGAACAATTAAATTGTATAGAAGAGTTTAGAAAAATGTGAAAGCATCCACAACCACAAACCTGTATTATTTCCTGTTACTAAGAACATGTATGACCGGTATAGCGTAAGCAAAAGAATAAGCTATCTTTGTTAGTTTGTCAAAATCTGAATTTCCTCCCTTGCGAATAATTTACAATTTTTAGAACTACCGATAAGCAATGATCCCATACGCTAACTCTGCACACAGTTCACTGAATGCCTACTTTATTAAGAGCACGAGTCAAGAGCACAAACATGGATGAGTAATTTGGTGTGGTGAATGAGATGAACATTCTGGCCTTCTGCCACTAGGAACCATATAAAATTCACTGTTCATAAAAGCAGTCCTATGGGCACTGCAAGCAGGATGATGGCCGGGGCCATGGCTGATATCATGATGCCACACAGCGCAGTGTTTCACGGGCGAGCATCAAAGTCCACCTGGGTATGTAACTATGATCCACTGTTCCCACAACCACCATAGATAACCCCTGGTGTCTGGGTATCTCCAACCAGAGCTGGTCCTGGCAGCCTGCACAGCAATGGAGACTTAAGGATACTATGAAAACAGGGAGCTCTAAGTCCCCTACTCCTGGGAAGGGACCCAAAAGAAAAGGTTTTCAAGGGATACAATGGCTCATATCCATGGTAGAGGATAGGATTTACAGAAGGTTCCTTAAATGTTTATTTCTTTTCTTTTTTTTTTTTTCAACGTTTTTTTATTTATTTTTGGGACAGAGAGAGACAGAGCATGAACGGGGGAGGGGCAGAGAGAGAGGGAGACACAGAATCGGAAACAGGCTCCAGGCTCCGAGCTGTCAGCACAGAGCCTGACGCGGGGCTCGAACTCACGGACCGCGAGATCGTGACCTGGCTGAAGTCGGACGCTTAACCGACTGCGCCACCCAGGCGCCCCTGTTTATTTCTTTTTGAGAGCGAGCGAGCAGGGGAGGGAATGAGGGGGTAGGGACAGAGGATCCGAAGTGGGCTCTGTGCTGGTAGCAGACAGCCTGATGCGGGGCTCGAACCCAGACACTATGAGATCATGACCCGAGCCCAAGTTGGACGTTTAACCAACTGAGCCACCCAGGTGCCCCAAGAAGGTTCTTTCAAAAGTCTTTTATTGAATACTATGAAATGCATGAATTACTATATACACCTTATTACTAATCTTCATCAGACTCCCATGAGATACACATCCCTATTTTAAAGACGAAGCACAGACGTACAGAACATGTCCATTGTCACTAGGCAAATAAAATAGCACAGTTGTGACTCCAACCCCAGTCTGTCCTAACACTTGAGTCTTTCCATTCTTTCACCTTACTTTCCAAAGGCTGGAGCCAGTCACCAGGGTAGAACCAACCAACAGGTAGCCTTGAAAGCAGAAGTCAGGTCTGTGGAGACTTGTTTTTCTGTACCCTCCACAAAATATTGCCAGCCTTTGATATCATGCCCCTTTCCCCACATGCACAGTATAATTGTGGTTAGGCTCCCAGGTCCTGGAAACATTTAATCTAAGGGCAGTAATTCCTAGCATTCATTTAACCAGATTTTATCTACAAAAGAAAGTATTTCAGGGAACCCATTAAAAGTGTGATTTGCCCCAGGCTCCACTTTTACTACGGATGATGCTGAGAAGAGGGTCCCCATGTTAGGATCATTTTTCTGCCCTGATTCGAGACTTACCGTTTGACAGCTTTCAGCCTGCCTGATCTGAGTCTCATCTGTTCAAGTAGATTACTGCAAAAGAGACTCCTTGCCTAGTGAGATCAACATGCAGGGAGCATCAGATAATTTCTAATTGAATTTTGCATCACTTTGATTAATGTTAATGCCCTCAAGGCCCCAAGAATGGGTGCATTTGTGTGATTTGAAATAATCCAACAATTTTATAAGACCAAGAAGGGATATTAGCTTGTTTGTAAGCCCAGAGGCCCAGGTATCTAACTAGTTTGTATCCCAGAATGATTGCATGCCCTCAGAGGTTACATTTATTTTAGTGAACCTAGATATGTATAAATATAACATTTCCCAATGCAGCGTTTTGACAAATGACTAGCAGCGTCTGCATTGATGACTTTCTCTGAGCTAGCTTCTGAGGAAGCTAACACATTCTCAACAAAGGCTTAAAAGGCACTCTGAACATAGACAATATTGCAACCCTTGGCAGCCTTTTGATACTGACCCAACTTGGTTGTATTCATCCCCAGAGATAAATTAGGTAGAAAGACTACAAAGGATTACAAAGGAGTGATTTAAAAAAAAAAAATTGGAAGCCATAAGGGAATGAGTAAAATTAGAACAGGTGGATTCTGACGCAACAAAAGCTTTTTTTGTGTGTTGTCATTCATGTGACATGTCACAAAGGAGATATTATTTGTGTTTTGTAGCTGGCCAAACTAAAAATAAGTTAGACAACTTGCCCAAAGGCAAAATAGCTGTAATCAGCCAAGAACACGGTTGGGAGTTGAGGTTCTGAGCCCCTACCTCTCTACTGATCACGGTGAGTTACCGTGGAGCCCCAAATGGGGGACTCACACAGGTGCCAAAGGCCCAACACAAAGCAAATTCTCTGGAGACATATCAAGCTCTCACACAAGCTTCAGACGGGGGTGGGTGGGCTTCACCCATCTCGAAAAACCCCACACACTGGTCTTAGGATCAACAGATTTTCGAATTAGAAAAGGTCTCTTCACTCATGGATATCCCAATTCTTGGGTTTTGCAGATAACCAAACCCAGAAAGACTAAGTGAGGCTCAAAGAAACACAACTAGTTAAGTGGCAGACCCGGATCCCAAACTCCGGTCTACCACCTCCTAACCCACTGCTCTGTTATCATCGCCACTATGTGGACAAACCACCTTTAGACTTCAGAACCAACAGAAAGCCAGGTTATTTTTATCATGAGTCCAGGAAGCTCAAGATGTCTGGTTTAATCGAGAGGGTTAATGACCTCTGTAGGCTATCAACAAATGAACCAGATCATCTAAAACAGCTTCTCCACGACTGTTTTGAATTCTCCATTTGAGAGATTTTTTTTGTTTTTCTTCTTGAGACTATTTCCCTTACATAGGCGGCCCTACTATCTAATAGTTGCCATTATCTCTTAGAACCAAAGGTTTGGAAGGAACATAGGCAGAATGTTCCATTTTCATCAGTGTTGCTGATGTACTGGCCAGTGTCTCATTCTCCCAAAGGCTAATAAAAAAACATCTGCTCAGTTTTGTGATGTCCTATGTGTTGTCACCATGAAGCAGAGCAATTTCTAGAAAATCAAGTAATCACTTTTCATTTTAGGAGGCAAATTTTAATAGTTCTTAAGTTTTAAGAATACCCACATGCTAAGAGGGACTGTGGTAGCCACAGAAGTTCTCCATTTAGATTTCCTTTTATTTCCCTTTAAGACAATGTGCTGTGGGGAGCGAAGGTGATTGCCAGCCAATAGGTACCGCGCCTTTGAATCTCCTCAGTAGTCATGCAAGACCATGTTTTCTGGAGTTGCTCCCAGCCAGTGACAGAGCACGGCAGGCATACTTGCACTGGGCCATTGCAGCCCAACATGGGAGTCTTTTGGACACTACTATGCTCCAAAATGAAAACAAGACCTTGCTCTTGAGAATTACTGACAGTAATTCTGGTAGACTCCTGGTAAATCTGGGACAGTTGCTAAGTCCAAGCAAGACGTTGTCTCTATTAACATAAAAGGGGAGTTAAAAAATATATGCCTAGGGAGAAATCTGTTTAAGGGCAAGCTCTTAAAACCGGTTTTTGAGCACCCAAGCCCATCACATCTCTGAGGCTCCTGATACCATTAATGCTTCCCTCTTCCAAATTTATAAAGTGTAGCTTCTCTAGGTTCTTAAAAAGCAATTATGAGAAGAAGCAATTATTTCAAATATGAAGAAAATGAAGGGTTTTAGGAGGAAGGCTGTGAATGCGAATGTTAAGGCATTTGGGGTACTGTGCGATGACTAGAAATAAAAACATCGTTAGTTGTAAAAAACCGTCAGTGACCATTAGTTCCATGTTAATACCACTTGTCTAAAACAAACAAACAAACAAACAAACAAAAAACACCAAAAAAACTCTCACAAAACACCCATCTGGGGCACCTGGGTGGGTCAGTGGGCTAAGCGTCTAACTTCAGCTCAGGTCATGATCTCGTGGTCCTTGAGTTCAAGCCCCGCTTCGGGCTCTGTGCTGACAGCTCAGAGCCTGGAGCCTGCTTCGGATTCTGTGTCTCCCCCTCTCTCTGCCCCTCCCCTGCTCATACTTTGTCTCTTTCTCTCTCTCAAAAATAAAATAAACACTAAGAAATAAAACAACAAAAAAACCCACCCATCCCTTCAGCATCCAATGTCTGTTCTTCTCAACCTACCAGAACACACTGCTCTGTTCCCCATAAATAATCAGGATAAGCCCTCTGATCTGCATATCAACAAATCACTCACGGTAATCTCCCAAACAGACCTACTGAGTCTGAAATGTTCCAAAAACAGAGTTGCTAAGTTATCTGCTCCTTCTCTTTCTCCCCCTCACTCTTCGTTTTCATAGTACCATAAATCTACACTTCTCATCTAGCAATACAGCAGAAATAAGACTTAGTAGTATTGGGAAAGCCATTTAAAAAGCCCCTCATTTTTATAGACAGGGAAATAAACTGCGTAGTATTTAAACCTCTCACTTACACAATGAAGATGGCAAGAAGATATAAATTTTACAGTATTTAAAAGCAAAACCCTGTGGCCTACCCAAACAAAATCACCTTTCGAATGCAACTTTGCAATGGAAATTTCAACTCCAGAGGTAATTTTGCCTCCAAGGTACTTACTGATCTATGAATTACACTCACAAAGATGAATCAATAGAATTTGTTTGATAGCTTCATCATCCCTCCATTATATCAGATCTTCTAAGGCACCAGGAAAGATCATAAGGATGTTTGAATTGCTTATTTGACGATACAGAGGAGGCCAAATCCTATCATACCTATTACAGAATAGAGCCTGACCATGAAATCTTAATTAACACTGTAACAATTTACTTAAAAGTCTCTCATGCAGCCCATGTGAGGCTAAATCAGAAGGGAAAGGCTGTTAGCATTTTAGCAGAATTAAACGGAAAGAAAAAACCCACATGGCAGAGGTCACATTACAGACTAATAAGGGATTCCATAAGGCATTATCCTTGGGCATTGTCTCCACTATGTGACACAATGAATGAAAGGGTAACAACTCTGACACTGTAGGTAGGTTACGGCTTCCCACACGGATAATGGTGGGAGGACAGTGAGTGGTCCGTAAACTTCTGACTTTCTCCATACCCTAAAAAGAGAATCACGAGGGACTTGGTTCATATATATTTTTTTCTCATTAACTATGCCCTTAAATCAGAAACAAGAGCTAGAACAGGACGAAAGACAACTTAGGTTAAAACTCTTAGTCTCCACACTTTGGACCTTTCCTTTGTCTTAATCAGAGCACAATACCAGGAAGAATGTCTGCAATTTTCCTCAATCAATCAGTAATGCTTTTATAAGCCCTTCAGGGACGCTTTTTTTTTTTTTTTATAATGAAGGATAAAGTAAAGGGTGATTTTAACAGATACCTAGGCTGAAAATTGCAGACGTGTGGGAGAGATGTAGTTCCACAGTTAGAACAGAATATCATCCAGTTAAAGTATGGTACAAAGACAATCTCCATAATGAATCAAGGCAATAGAAGGTGTTACATAGGATCTGTATTAGTCATATGCCAGAGACTGTCTAAAAACCTCATATATATTGAGGCGCCTGGGTGGCTCAGTCAGTTGGGCGTTATGACTTCGACTCAAGTCATGATCTCGTGGTCTGTGAGTTTGAGTCCCACGTCGGGCCCTGTGCTAACAGTTCAGAGCCTGGAGCCTGCTTCTGACTCTGTGTCTCCCTCTCTCTCTGCCCTCCCCCTGCTCCTTCCCTCCCTCCATCTCTCAAAAATAAATAAACATTAAAAAAAATTTTTTTAAACCTCATATACATTAACATGCTTAATCCTTACAACAATCCTTTAAAGTAGGTACTATTGTTGTCATTCCCCGATAATCAGGTGAGGAAAATGAAAACACGTTTAGTGACTTTCCCGAGGTCACACAACTAATAAATGACTAGGCCAGGATGTGAACCTAGACAGAATGGTTTCCAAAGTCTGCATTTGCAATCACATGCCACGATCTCTCATCTATACTACTCATCTGCTTCTTAATGTAACTCCAAATTAGGCCATCCCCAATTCCATCAATAACCAGAGTACTGCCTTGTTCTTTAGAATGAAATTCACCCAGAATGTGAAAGCATTTTTCAGCTGTAGAGTAACAACTTCTCACATGACCCTCTGTAGGAAGTATCTTGATTATACACTGAGGTCAAAAAGAGATCCTCAGGTTGTATGATTCAGACCTGAATAAACAATCCATACACAAGGTTTCCTGATAATATCTTCTGAAGGTTTATCTGTGAAAGCAAAGTTAATTGACAAAAAACCCCACAACAACAACCAAAAAACTATGTAGGTACTCTCGACAGAACAAGCAGTGGCCTAGAAGAAGGAATAACATGTACATGGTTGTTAATCTTGGTAGAAATTCTGATAAATACTATGTGCAAAGGATTCTCCTTGATAGGGAACAGGCATCATTAACGACCCTGGTAAAAACATTTTAAATCTATAATTTTAGCAGACTAAATATAAAGAAATAAATAACAAAAGATAATAATAAAATAATGTCTCAAAATGTAAATTAAGTAACTTTCTTGACCTTCAAGTGGTCCTATATTTAGAACAAAATTAAAGCTTGTGCTCTTTTTTGTTTTCACTGTAGTTCCTTTCCAGAAGACTTAAAGGGCCTTCTTGTCACAAGACAACTTTGTTTCCCACTTTTAACATGGTAGTGAGCTACACATTGAGTATTCTTACATATAAAGCAATTAAGAGGGCATCAGTAAAGCAGGGAACAAATCTGTGGCCCATACCTTGCAATATAGAAATACAGAAAATCATAGTTTGTTAAGAACCCCCATCTGAAGACCCAAAGCACTAGGTTTCTGAACTTAATCCAAATTATTTGGCATATGAATAGGCTTACTCTGAGCCAAATATTAGCTCTGGAGCATTTCATAACTCTTAAAAAATAATATGCTGATGATTTAAGAGGATACAAATCAAATATGATTTACATTTATCATACTTTACACATGATCTGCAATATTAGAGACAAGGTTTAATGAGTCCTGTCCACATTCACAATGGAACTCGACTCCTCATTCACCTTTTGTAGTCTTTCACTCACAAAACGGTCAATTAGACTTCTTTGGTGGTCTCTTTTTCCACGTAAAGACATTGGGCTTGGGGTAACACAAGCCCAGGGTCTGCAACAAGAGACAGGATGTTCACTTCACTCCCGAAAGATGACTGAATAAATTAACATAGAAGCGAAACTAAGGTACAAATGGAGTCAGTGCAGTTAGCATCGGGAAAGGAGAGAGAAGACTAGCCTATAAGGAGGATACCACACATTGTTGCTTTACTGAACAAGAACACGAAGACACCGCCATTTATATTCCTAGCACCAGAGGGTGAAATTAGAAAACAGACTATAATCCGTAAACAGGCAGTGAAAAAAGAAACCAAAAACCTCAATTTCCTCAGGTGACTAACCTATTCCTTTCGAATTGTACTTCCAGTCTGAAGTTTCCACTTCTCTGAGCTTTCCAGCCTGGCTAGAATAGAGCTCTGCTTTATTTTGCCTTATTTCCTCATGCTTTTCATCCACAGAATATCCACAAATGTCTAAAAAACCTTAAGTTCACTAAGACTATAAGCAAAGAGCAGATGTATTTCCTTCAGTTGAACTAATGATGTGGTTTTCTTCTGGCACTGGGCCTAATTCCGTACTTCCTAGGAATCCTTTTCTGATGTTTCAAGATTGCCAAATTTGAGTTGTTCATTTATAGACATTAGAACATCCCAAATGGCTGAGGCTCCTGGGTGGCTCAGCCGGTTAAGCATCTTTTTTTTTTTTTTAAGTTTATTTATTTTTGAGAGAGAGTGTGTGCGCACAAGCAGGGGAGGGGAAGAAAGACAGAGGGAGACACAGAATCAGAAGCAGGCTCCCAGCTCTGAGCTGTCAGCACAGAGCCCAATGTGGGGCTTGAACTCACAAACTGCGAGATTATGACTTAAACTGAACTCGGATGCTTAACCAACTGAGCCACCCAGGCGCCTGAAGCGTCTGACTCTTACCATTGGTTCAATATTACAGCTTGTGAGTTCAAGGCTCATGCTAACAGTGCGGAGCCTACTTGGGATTCACTCTCTCCCTCTGTCTCAAAATAAATAAATAAACTTAAAAAAAAAAAGAACATCTCAAATGGTCTATAGCCATGACTTACCTGTATTGAGGGCCCCATACCAAATCTACTATCTCCTTTGTATATGGACTTAGGACACACAACAGAAAAATGAATGAACAAGTTTGTGGAATTATGGGTGCCTCACGAGAGACACGGACAGGGAAAAAGATGTCCTATTTTCTTGGATATTGTGATGCCTTAACTGTGTCACAGTCCTCTGTGTTGTACTAAATCCACAGAAAAGTAGAGGGTAGAATATGTCCCAGGTAACATTAATGTAGCTGTGCATGTATTTTTCCAGAGGCACCTGCTACACGTCTGCTAGAGAAAATCAGTCTTCCTGTCTAACTTTATTAAAGGTGATAAGCCAAGACAAAAGTGCAAGGACAGTGCTACATTGTGTACTCGGTTTAAGCAAGCAAAGTTTTCGGATCACCCTGTGGGTCTAATTGACTATGTTACCGAATGGCCTAAAATGTGGCTTGAAGCCATTTCGCCGCGATGTAGGCAAAGATTGATCAATGTACACTCTTCCAATTTATATAAAAGCCTCACACATGGAGGCTGTGCATTTCATCCAAATGGATTTCTCCTTTTCCCCAAAGGGTAAGCACATTGCAGTTTAAAGACGTGAAGAAACTCTGGCACGTGGCATGACACAGTAAAGAATTTGGAAGAAAACTGGAATTTCTGACGTGCCAAACAAAGGAAAACAATGGAAAATATTGTTTGCCTTTTTAGAAAAACTGCCACAATTATGACTCTGTGAAGAGCTAATGAACCCTCTTAAAACCAGCAGACCCGAAGCCCTGACATAAAGGCAATGCTCCACTTACGGCCGTTTGTCTGAGTCACTGCTGGAGGTAACAGACCTTAGTCAGGTCAACTACATTTTCAACATTATTTATTCAACTAGTGGGGACGGGCAGGTTCGGTGCAGGATTAGAACCTTCAGGGAAAAAGAACCACAAGCTTTGAATGGACATCGTGAGTTTTCCATAAACCTCAAGTGATTCCTGAAATCGGTCCAGGGATGAGCTTCATACATCCCATTTAACTCACCTAAAAACACCTAATTCACTAAATCCAGTGGAAATCGGAACTCAGAATTAATGTCCATAAATTAAGGACCATATACTATAATTCACACAAATAGAACAAGAAGTTAGGCTTGAACTAAGTGGGTTTTTAAAATTTCTTTTTTCTTTTTTAATAAGAAAACAAGTTATATCCCTTCAAGTTTCTATGCTTAATATCCATGGACAATACGTCACTGATTAGCAATAATAACTTGAATTAAACAGCAATGGTATGAGAATAACAGCAATAACTTCTACTGGGGCTAACATTCATTGAATGCTTACTATGTGCTGGGCCCTAGCTAAGCTAATTATATATGTATATATACTATACATGTATAATTTCAATATCATTCTACTTCCTATTGGAATATTTTTAAACCTTTGCAAACATTAGGAGTCCACAGCTGGTAAGGAGGCCGTATTCATTTGGAAAGCAAGTGAACCATTATAGTAGCACATATGGAATTGACTAAGCATATGCTTTCTGCTCACGCCTGAGAATAATTCAAGGTATCAGGCTCTGTCTTCAGGGGTGCTGGTGGTCTGCACTCCCGTACCCTTTCCAACTCTGCCCCGGGGCTGGTTATCTCACCGGGTGGAGAATCATACAATGAGGTCCAGAATACGGCTTAATCAGCTTTCTGATAACCAGTTTATTTTGCACAGAGAATAATCACTCGACATCACACATCGTATCCTTAATCCCGGCCACGTGTTTTGAAAATCTATCTTTAATCATGAGGAGACCAGCTGTAAAAGGTAGTGGCTTACTGTAAACTCAGCACCGTTACTAGGATGTGGGTGTGGGAGATTAAAGCCACCACAACCATAAAACAGAACAAATCTCAAACATGTTCCCTACCGGTAGTGGACAGCAGACCTTCGTTCACGGACACTGGCCACCTGCTATTTAGGTCCATCTAGGTCGGAAGGGCTGCAGATGCAGTGGAGGCAGACTGGGTGGGAGGGTGGACAGCAGGAACACCACCTTTGTGGGTGTAGGAGTAGATAAGAGCAAGGAAGGGAAAGCCAGTACCTCCAAGACTTATGTTACCAGCTTCTGAAATGTAGAAGTTAAGGGGCACCTGGGAGGCTCAGTAGGTTAAGCATCTGGCATTGGCTCAAGTCATGATCTCCCGATTTGTGGGTCTGAGGCCCACATCCGGCGGGCTCTGTGCTGACAGCTCAGAGCCTGGAGCCTGCATCGGATTCTGTGTCTCCATCTCCCTCTGCCCCTCCCTTACTTGCTTGCACGCGTGCGCCCTCTCTCTCTCTCTCTCAAAAATAAATAAACATTAAAAACAATTTTAAGTGTAGAAGTTAATTAGAACCACAAGAAAGTATCCAGAGGTTTCAGTTGCCGTGGAAGGTAGCACATTTTGGGATACGATCTGCCTTGGTAAGCAGCATCTCCCAGGCAGCCAGCTAGGGAGTTCAAAAAGCAAAAACAGGTAAAACAAAACCTAGCAATCGTACGACTATGAAGGCTCTGCTCCAAACCTACTGCGTTATGTCTTTTTCTCAGGAGGGCAGGGGGGCATGTTGACAGGAGGACAGAAGCAGGATGGGAGCAGCAATCTATACCTTTAGGAGAACCTCTAGGGCACTCCTACTTTGCTATGCTTAGAAACCACCACCCTAGGGACCTCGGCTAGGAGAACCTGCGGTGGAAAAAGATTCAATTTCTGCACTTGACCTGACCGACCATGTTCCTAACCAGGAACCGGAAAGTTAGTGGGTCACCTGTTAAGGAGTATAGTTTTCAACCAGAAAGTTCTGGCGAGCTTTCTCCTGCCCCTCAGCGGGGTGTCTGTGAGGTCTAGGCATGCGCAGGGTGAACACGACATGTGAGAAAAGCAAACAGACGGCAGGGGCGCCTGGGTGGCTCACTCAGTTAAGCGTTGGACTTCAGCTCAGGTCATGATCTCGCAGTTTGTGGGTTCAAGACCCTCCTTGGGCTCTCTGCTGTCAGCACAGAGCCCGCTTCGGACCCTCTGTCCTCCTCTCTCTCTGCCCCTCCCTTGTTCATGTGCTCTGTCTCTTTCAAAAATAAACAAACATTTAAAAAAAAAAAAAAGCAAGCAGAGGACAAAGTAAGATTGCCCAGAGTCCTACAGACTGTGGAGGAGCTCCTCCATTTATGCTCACTGCAACCCTACGAGGAAGTCATTTTTTCTATGCCCATTCTACAGATGAGAAAACTCAAGGTCAGAAACGTTCAGTGATTTGCACAAAGTCACCCAGATAATAAGGCAGGAAGCAGAGCTGTAAAGAGAAAGGAGCCGCAGCCGAAAAGTCAGGAGAACGGAGTTTCAGCTCAGGCTTACTCTAGCACTCTCGGCCTCAAATGTCTCTGCGTATAAAGCAAAGGGACTGGATTGCGGATTACATCATTTGTCAGGTCTCTTAAAATCTTAACAATTTATGATTCTAAGCTATCGCAAGGAAGGTTTCTGCCTCACGGCTCGGTTTCTCTCATGTTATACTTCACTGCCATGTTATAACGATGTTCAACCAAAGGGGGCATTAAAATTTTAGATTAGGTCCTACTGTAGGAGTTCTCCAAATTGAAGGTTTATATATCTAAGAATAAATCATGTTAATGCACTGCAGTTTCTGCTTTAGTAAAAAAAAAGTGGGGGGGGGGTAGAATTCTAGTAGTTTAACAGCACGAAAGATTCTTTGCGTTCTAACATGTAAAGCTGCAACTCTAAGGGGCATCTTCCATGAGACCAGGTGTTAGAGACTGCAGCGTGAGATGCTCCTGAATATTACCAGGGCTTCAGTAACAACTCTGTCTGGAAAATGCAAGCCCGGCACAGCCTGGGATGCAGAGCACATACCAAGTAGGGAACATAAATGTGCAGAACGGCTGTATAATTGTTGAACTTGTGCCTCATATATTCATAGTTAATTTTGGCAAGCGATTTCAGTTACGGGAAGGGGGAAGATGGGGAGGGGGTGACTTCTCCTGTCCTTCAACTTCCCAGAAATGTATTAGAAATGACAGCCTATGATTGCTGCAGACAGTATCTAATTAACTGTCATTATAAAACACATGTCAGAGCCTGGGGCCTATGAGGGATCTGATGTCTAATTTCTCTCCAGAATAATAAGAGTCTCCTTTGAAACAAGCCGGTGAATGATTTTTGTTGTCTTATTAATCAACTGATTTCAGTCTGACCCCCTAGATCCCCTCCTATACCTTACTCTTTCCTGCTGCATGCCCCTCCCCTAACTACTTAGGAACTCATATTTTAGACAAGTGATGGACTGAAAACAGCGTCCTGTCTTCCGCCTAGGCAATCTCAATAAAGAGCTACTGCAGAAATATGATATGGAAATAGGAGCTGTTTGTAAAACCTATTAACTCAATAATGAAACAATTATTCCTAAACAACCATGAAAATTACTTACAAGCCGTATTTTCTCTCATTTTGCCCTACCATGGATTGTGATTCTATTTTCATTCCTATTAATTAGAACAAAGAATTTAATCCTTTTCTCCTTCTATTATGCAAAAACAAGCATGGTTATTAGGGAGCTATCTAGTTTCCAATTAATTTTATTTAGGGATGAGTTGCGGAGACAGAACCATTACTGATGTCTTCTAACTAGGGAGTTAAGACGAAAGGTGGCCTGAGCGAACACAGAAAGTAAGTGATTTCCCTCAGTTCGTCTTCCCATTCACCAGATTACTCATCAGCTGCCCCAAACAGACCCATGATAGTTTGCAACTAAGCAAGGAACATTTGCAAATGAGGCTGAACGAAACAAGAAAAAAGATGGTCAGTTGACAGAAGTTGTGTACGATCCTGCATACAACACATCCATGGTCATCCCCACCCCCACCCCCCACCCCTCAGTATTGGTACAATGCGTGTCGGTGTAGGCTTTTCTGGGAGTGGAGGCCAAATTCCGTACCCGCTTAATCTGGGTTACTGATAACGACTGAAGCAGTGTTTTCCAAACTGCATCGTAACCAACATGGAAGTGATTGATATAGTATGGAATAGGACAGAGCAGAAGGGAAAATACCAGAATATACTGTACGCAGTAATATATATGTGTATATACGTAAGTATTACATATGCATACTCGCACACTGTCGGTTATGGGCAAAACTTCTGAAAATCTTTGGACCAAGACAAAGGAATTGGTCAACAAGTATTCACTGAACACACATAGGATCCCAAAGCAAACTGAATTGGCATACTGCTTGTCAGCCACTTAATTTACCTTCAGACTCCACTCATTAGACATACCCGTTCCCATCTTTCTTCCGTGAAGAGTGATCAGACAGCATGGGAATGATCCTAGTGCGAAGGGTCGAAAAATAACCCTATGACTTGCGGTAAAGTCAGTTGCGACTTCTGTTGAAGAATTAGCTGAGATCCAGGATGCTGGTAAATGTTGAAAGAGCTCCATCATGTGCATTATTGAAATGTAAAATAAGCCATAATATTTTATCTAAGTGATCATAGCAGGTAATTATGTTCAATTTTTTAAATGGTATGATCTTGACTACAGAGTCAGAAGCAGTTACTTAATTATGACACATTCAGGAGCCAATAAAATCCAGTAATCTGTGGATACATTAAATGATATTTACATCTGCCCATGAGAGATAAATAATTACCATATTGAAAATCACATTCTGGGTTTCCCTACATTAGCTCTGCTTGCGATACCTTGTCCAGAGACTTATGTGGCTCAGGCCTTAGATGGTGGCCCACAGGTTTAACAAAGTTAATGGGTTTTGTGAACTGGGGTGGTATACACAGGGTCAGCTCAGGACAAAGCTGTTCATTTGCCTACACGTCTCCTTATCTCTCCAACTAGTATTTACTGAGCAATAACTATGTATCAGGGATAGTGTTAGTGACTGGGGATATGTAGATAAAGGTATGTTTTTTGTTCTCAAAAACTATACTATCTAGTAAGAGGAAAACACATGAGCGCATTAAATACCAGAGATTCTGTGACACAGATATATGCCGCGTACAGTGGAAAAGAAAGGAAGGAGAAATGAGTTCCCAGGAAAGACTCATCAGAGGACAGCAGATACTGAAGCTAGACCATGGTGCAACATTTGGGTATGAGAGAGGCACAGATTTAAAGCACAGCAAAGCAAAGCAAAGCAAAGCAAAGCAAAAGAAGAAGCTGCAGGCACAGGGCCAGATCTTGCAAGCTTCAATGAAGATACGCAGAAGGTGTGGAAGGGTTATAGGGAAGGTAGGGTAACAAAGTAATTGGGTAGGCGTTTTACAAAAACTGCTCTGGGGAGAAAGACTATACTCGAGAAGTTCATTTATGAGCTACTGACTATAAACCCCTCCATTTGGAGTTTATCTCCTCAAAATTATCTCCTCAGCACCTGATTATTTACTACCCTCGTATTACCTCCCAATTAGACTTTATCCTGAGCGCCTTAGCTGAGACCACCTTTGAAAAAGGCAAAAAAGTGTGCCTCAAGATTCCCCCTCACTTACTTTTATCCTGGGGTACAACACATTTGATTGGAGAACATTCATTTCAAACATTCACTACACTTCTGTATAACCAAAGCACCATGCAAGATATCCATAAATAAGATGCCTACTTTGTGGATGAAAGAAAATTTAAATGTGGTGCATGGGGGATATTCCTCATCCTTGACATCTAGCCTAAATGTCATCCCCCCCCACCCAGGCAGTATACCCTAAATCTCTTGGCTAGAAGTATTTCTAGCCCTCTTTGAACTGCCACAACATTTTATTTAAACTTCTTAATGTATGTGTCGCATCACCTTTCGTTCCGTGTCTCTCCTACAGGAGAGAAACTGCTACTTTCGTCTCCTCTTCCCTTGACAAGGAATCATACCTTTATCTCTTAAGAGTGCCTAGGAAGAAGTGACACGCACTGAAGACATGCGACAAATAAATACCTGATGGCTGAGTGGACGAATGAATGCAAACAATACATGAAGTCAGTAAGTCTCCAGTAGCAGAGTTCAAGTGCAGTAGCAGACTCATGGGAGAAGAACTTGTGGACGTGGAAGTGTCCCTGGAACCCCTCACATGAAGTCATGAAGATGACAGTCTCATGACTTTATGGGAGCCCTACGATTAAGGCTAGAGTGTGTGAAGAGTCAGTCATGTAAGGTAACTTTGTGGGTGTCTTGGGAGTAGTAAAATATGTTGCTGATTAGAGGTTGAGTCACTGTGAATTATGACAGTACAACTGCCGGATAGAGGTGATTTATTAGTTCTAGTCATTACCGCTGCTCCCACCCCCACAACCACTGTGGTTCTAGAGGCTGCAAACAGCAACTTCTATACCTCTGGCTGAGACTTAGTTCTTTAGAATCAGTTAGTTTCCCACAGGGGCCAGGCATGATGCTTGTATATGTAAAAGGTGCTAATCATTCAGGATTTTCATCAGTAATTAATCAACGTAAGACATCGTGTTTACAAGTTGCTGGAGAAGATGCATTTGGGCTGTCTTCTCTAGCAAAACAGACATGCCACAAGGCAGAATTTTCTATTAGGACACAACAAAGACAATTTTGAAAAGAACTGCTTCCCATAATACTGTCTATATATAATGATATATTGATCCATAAAAGGCAAAGTAAAATATGCTGATAGAAGACAAGCAACATTATTTTCGAGACAGGAAGCTACTGGGCCCCTGTGTTCTTTTTCAGTTTGGAAACTTATTCAAGATCCTCCTTCTATCGTCAGGTTTCCATGCCTCCCCTAAAAATACTGAAGTTGCAACTGATCTATTTTATTATCACCAACTGATGGAAGTTGCCGGAGTCATAGCTGGAGTCTTAATTTTTTTTAACATGTGTTTATTTTTGAGAGAGAGAAGAGAGAGACAGAGAGAGAGAGAGAGGGAGATACAGAGTCCGAAGCAGGCTCCAGGCTCCGAGCTGTCAGCACAGAGCTAGACGTGGAGCTCGAACCCAGGAACCATGAGATCATGACCTGAGCCTAAACTGGACGCTTAACCCACTGAGCCACCCAGGTGCCCCGAGTCATAGCTGAATTCTTAAATATATATAATTCTAGAAAGAAAACTTTTAAAAACAAATTAAAATTACGTTCTAATTGCTACTTCACTTACAGATCATTCTTGCCCTTTACCCTAGTCCAAGATTACAATCCCCCTTGGTCACTCATCCTGAATTCATTTCTTCACAAATCATATTCATGTGAAGGCTTGTCAGTGGCACCAAAACTTATTTCATGGCACCTTTAAAGTCCAAATCTATTCAATTACTCTCAACTTGCGCTGGAAAAACATTCCGTGGCTATTCGTTAACTCATGCTGTTGGAGACGATGTCCAAGAGGATTTAGATGGTAGGATCCTCTCCTTTGTTGACACAGGAAAAGGACAGGAAGTTACAGGCTACAGCTAAGCTGAGAGTAGTTTACACTCTGACAGGTCACCCTCGACTGGCCATTGCCTTTCCAAAGGAGACAGAACCCACTCTCTTCTCCCCTCCAAGTTTTCTTTAGAGCGGTCTACACTAGCAGTCGGTACTGCCTCACCCCTCCTGAATGGCTCTCCCAGAACATGCTTGCCTGAAAGTAACAGGCGATCTCTTGGTAGCACTCATCGGGTCTGATGTCTTCACGCCATCCAACACTGTCGCCTGAAATGGCCCCCTCACACAGGAAGGAGACACGTGGCTATTCTTCCATTCCTTGTACACTTCCCTTTTCCTTCTCCCCTGACTGCTCCTTTTTGATCTCTTCAGCGACATACATTTCTTCCATCTAACCTTAAACAGCCGTCACCTACCTTTTGTTGGTTTTTGTTTTTTTTTACTTCGTATGCCCACCTTCACTATTGTTATTGTAGTAGCTTCAAGTCACGTTATATACCACTAAATACAAAATTTACGACTAGCGCTTCGGACACAAAATTTCGACTGCCTGCTGTCCATCTCCACCAGCACGACATGGAGGACGCTCGGATTCAAAATGCGATCGGTAGCTCCTCTCTCAACCCAAACCCCTGCTCTTCCTGCCGTATTCCATCATCTGGTGAACGGCATTCCCATTTGCCCAGTTACTCCGCTTAAATGCCTCTGATGTGATACCCTCTTTCCTGTGTTCCCATAGCTTGTTCTCTGTATTTTCCCATAGCGTGTATTACAATATTTTGAAATTATCCATTTACCGATCTGACTCCTTCACTTGACCACGGCTCCCTGAGAAGAGGGGCCTTGCCCTTTTCCTCTCAGGCACAGTTCAGTGCCTGGAAAGATGGCAGTCGATCAAAAAGCGTTTGTTGAATTGAACTGAACATCTGTCCTGACTTCAGCATCAAATTTTAGGGAATTCGTTAGTGCTATCATGTAGCTAAGACATAATACCTTCTGTGAGCCTAATACAAATTTCCAATAGTGACAAGGCATCCCTCTCAGAAAACAATGCAGTATTTTTCATTTTGCCAACGAAGGTTCATTATCTAACTTTCGTGATAGTTTAAATTAGGTGCTTTACATATGTCATTTAATTTTTCTTCTCTAGCCCTATAAGGCAGATACCACTGATAGTCCCCTTTTATAAATAAAGATCCTGACTCACAGATAATTGGCAATTTACCTGAGGAGGCATGCTTTAAATCCATTTCTGTCCGGAGCCAAAGCTAAAGCTCTTGAGACAAGAAAAGAAAGTTTTTGATGTGAATTAGGGAGAGAAAACAAAGAATACTTTGCAAAAAAAAATTTAAGTATTTTAAAGAAAGAAATTAATTTTAAAACTAAATGAAAGAAAAGAGAAGAATCAAGCTCTCTGAATAGTTCCAAGCATGCAATGAAAGGGGACAGTTCTGTAAATAAGAGTTCCCAGCACATCACAAGTAAGTGGGAGAAATTTTTTAAAAATATCTGGCGCCTGAAAAAGAGTGGGAGGAAGGGGAAACTTAAAGAGGAAGGAGCAAATGCTTCAAACTGAGAGAAGAGGAAAAGAGTGAAAGAGAAAAGACCCAACTCTGTTGGGAATCTTATTTTCACTCTAGTGAGAAAGATTTGCAAGCTGGAGAAAACCTCTAACTATATGAAAAACCAAGTGACCTGGGCAGGCTGACATTAAGCAAATGTTTCAGAGAACATATTAGAAAGTAAACTGCACTTGTTGGGCTTTTGAGAATCATTGTCAAGTACTAATTCTCTTCCTCTCTTCTAGAATAGTTGATAAGGAGTTTCAGAATGATGGAGAAAGTTTACCCGGCAGGGTGAGAATCTATCCTTCGTGTGTGGGTAGGTTTGGTATAATGTTGATCCTTCTATTCTAAAATTTATTATTCCCAATTACAACTTGATATTAAAACAACTCGGTTGAATGTTAGCGAGTCCAAATTCCGTTGAGTTAGATAAATATTTTTCCACCACCATTCTAATAAAATGTCACTACTATTATTTTAGAAAGCATATTACATTGGAATTTAATTTAAATAGCAAGCGAGTTGCTTTCCTTTAAAGAATTACACTGTTTCCTGTGTTAAGCAAATAATAATTAACACAAGTACATACAGTTATAATTAGCAGGGAATTTAATTAAACAAATACGCCAACATAACCAGATGCATGACAAAGTAATTGTAATATGTCTTGCCAATGCATTCTTTTCCACTTCACAGTTCTTACATAGTAATTATAAAGCTATCTCTCTCTTTTTTTTATAAGAACAGAAGTTCTAAATATGAGTCTCCTAAAAGCAAGTAACAGAAAGCAAATAGAAGAAATCTTACTGAAGAGGAAGCATCGGATAGCTGTGCTTGAACTTCGCTAGATTTCATTCTACTTCAGTTTTATGGGGTTGTATCCCTAAGCTGAGCAGATATATAATAATATAATGTAATATAACATCACATAAATTATAGTATTATCATTAACTGTATATATAGGTTTTTAAGACTGATTTTACATAAATCTCCTAGAGTTAGGTACTCTGTCCTTAGAAGAGAAAGCAAGTCGCCCAGAAATCACGTGCCACTTTGTGTCCCAAAGGGGTCTCCGAAGAGAATAAGGAAATAAATTACAAGAGGGAGAGTAACTATAATTCACAGGTAAAGTGTGTATGTTTATTTAACAATGAGGAAATAAAAATGATGGGTTAATCTGATAGTTTCCTTGTAAGAAAGATTATAAATACAGAGGAAGATGATTCATGCAGAAAAAGGAAAAGTTTTATTAGGTCATTTCTAGAAAAACTCCAAGTATAAACTTTATCACAATGCTATGTTATGCGAAGACCTTAAAATACATTTCCTTTTCTTTAAAAAAATTTTTTTTAAATGTCTGTTTTTGGGAGAGAGAGACACAGAGAGCAAGTAGAGGAAGGGCAGAGAGAGAGAGAGGGAGATACAGAATCTGAAGAGGGTTCCAGGCTCTGAGGTGTCAGCACAGAGCCCGATGTGGGGCTCAAACTCACAAACCATGAGATTATGACCCAAGCCAAAGTCAGACACTTAATAACCAATGGAGCCATCCAGGTGCCCCATTCCCTTTTCTTTTTAAAGATTTTTTATTTTTTTATTTTTAAGTAATCTCTACACCCCATGTTGGGCTCAAACTTACAACCCAGAGATCAAGAATCACATGCTATACTGACTGAGCCAGCCAGGTGCCCCAAAATACATTCCCTTCTTATTTTTATCCTATACTTACAAAAAACACGATGCTTTTAGTGATTAAGAAACAAATGATATGCTCATGGTAAAAAACAAAACAAAAAACCAAAAACAACCCCCACACACATCTAGAGATATATTACAACTTCTAATTCTGAGTCGACCATAGTTAGAAGTATGCCATTAACCTTGGGTTTTCAAAGTAAGAACCAGCCATTTTTAAATCTTATGTACACTATAAAGCTATTCTGCTTTAAAATTTTTACCTAGCACAGGTTACATGGAAACCAGTGATAAATTCAATCAAAACGCAGGTGGGTTGTGGCTATATCTGCTAGAGATCACTTCCATTTAAATATTAAGACCTGAGGGGCACCTGGGTGGCTCAGTTAGTTGAGCGTCCGACTCTTGATTTCTGCTCAGGTCATGATCTCAGGGTCATGGGATTGAGTGAGCCCTGCATCAGGCTGTGTGCTGTGCACAGAGCCTGCTTAGGATATTCTCTCTCTCTCCCCCCCACCCCAACACCCCCTTCCTCTTCCTTTCCCTCTCGCACTCGCATGCACTCTCCAAAACAAATAAATAAAAGGAAATAAATATTAAGACCTGAAATCAAGGGGAAGAAATAGTGATTCTGATTTCATACAACACCCAGTTAAATGAAAATGTAAGATCTCCTTAAGCAACAGGATTAAGCTCATTTCGTAGGAAAACAAAACAAAAGCTTGTACTCACAATCTTAAGATAAGGATAGCAGCCAAAGGCCTAAAAGCTTCACCTACCTCTATGTAGGACTTAAAGGTTATAAAAAGTTTTCACACATTTTATCTTACCTACTGCTGGTAACCACCGCAGTTACCTGGTGATTATCTGTATTTAATTATACAGGAATTGAGACCTGGAGAAGATAAATGTCCTACCCAAGATCGCCTACCTAATAAATGGCCCAACTGGGATCAAAACCCCATCTTGGAATTTTCAATTTACTGTCTTTCCTACCACCTTGCAGATGTCAAAGAAGAAAGGTCTGTGTGTATGTATAAAAGATCCCAATAATCCCAGATTAGCAAAAGCTTGATCAATATTAAGCAACTCCTTAGCTAATAGAAAGTAAATCACCAAGCTACTCAATACACTTGAAACCACTAACTTTCTCATTATTTCAAATATTACCCAAAAGAAAAGTGAACGTATCTGACAAAGAAAGTTTCTTTGCTGACTGTCTCAGAGGAAATCACTCCTCTAAGACTAGGATGTTTTTGAACTGAGAGGCTCACATCAAACAAAGTCCAGTGGCTTGTCTGCCTCAGTAAACCACCATATTCTTGGGCCAAATCCTCTCAGCCCACAGCATACTGGAGCCCTCCTAAGAGGGGTCAATGGATTTGTCCCCACGTTAGAGACACCATAGTGAAATGCCCATGAGACTTCCTGCGGTAGAAGAGGGTAGAGGGCTTCATATTTTCACTGCACGGATTAACTTCTCAGAGCGCCTCTTCTCTTTTTTCATGGCAGGAATATCAAAAGGATATATATACATTTTTTTTTTTTTCAATTGCAGCCTTTTGGAGAAGTTTTTGGAAAAGGATGCCAATCCTAATGAAAAACACGTTAACCCTGTTCAATGTATGAAAACTACATAGAAACTGTGGGGTGCAGAAAGATGAGCAGAAATGAAAGTGAGGAGGTAAAATAAAATGAATAAGCATTTATTAAGTTGAATCAACTGTTTGCCTGACACTCTAATTCATTTACCCGCCATCCCTCATTTAATATTCACGTGTAACATATAAGGGAATCCGTACCGTCATCATTAACGTAAGAGATGGGGGCAAAAGTCATGAGATTAAGAGATTCTACTCCACAGAGTTATGTTCTCTGTAGTTGATTTTTATTTTCTATGGCTACATAAATCAAAAGAAAACCAAGAAACTTTGAGACTTTTGAGAGGTCCCATAGTAGGTAAGTCCCGGGACCGTGAGGGTCACTTGAAGCAGAAATGTTCAGCAGTAATCTGTTAAATTGCTTTCAGAGAACCCTATTTTGTCCACAGTCCTTTTCCTGAGATTTGTTCTTTTTTTTTTTTTTTTTTAAATTTAACGTTTATTTATTTTTGAGACAGAGAGAGACAGAGCATGAAGGGGGGAGGGGCAGAGAGAGAAGGAGACACAGAATCGGAAGCAGGCTCCAGGCTCTGAGCAGTCAGCACAGAGCCCGACGCGGGGCTCGAACCCACGGACCGCGAGATCGTGACCTGAGCCGAAGTCGGACGCTTAACCGACTGAGCCACCCAGGCGCCCCAGTTCTTTTTTTTTTAATGTTTATTTATATTTGAGAGAGAGACACACAGAGTGCGAAGGGGAGAGGGGCACAGAGAGGGGGAGACACAGAATCCGAAGCAGGCTCCAGGCTCTGAGCCGTCAGCACAAAGCCCAGTGGGGGCTCAACCTCAGGAGCCCTGAGATCATGACGTGAGCTGAAGTCAGACGCTTAACCAACTGAGCCACCTAAGGGCCCCTCCTGAGATTTGTTGTTAATAAAAGGGTTCTAATCTCCCTCTCTTAAAAGTGTTTGGTGTTGCAATGTCTGTTGTTGTTGTTGTTTGTTGAAAACCCAGATACCTTTTCTTTTTTGGAAAACATTAAAATGCAGGCAGTCCTGTATAAAAGCAGTAGCAGCTGCTCCCATTATTGAGCATTATTCTAGAACTTGTATATTTGTATTAATGCATTTAATCCTTCCAACAACCCCATGAAGTCATTTTCAAATGGGCACCAAGAAGTTAAGGAATCTGCCTACTGTCACACTGCTGATAAGTTAAGGGAGCTAGGAGTCCAATTTTTTTTTTTTTTTTTTAGGATTTCAAAACTGTGCTCTTTACCACTTAATCCACTCAATAAACCAAATGACAGAACGTAACATTCTTCTTGTTGCCAGGTGCTGTGCGAGGTAAAGAGGATACAGAAAGGAAAGACATGGTATGGAGTCCTCAGGGCAGACACCTAACAAGACACTGAACAAACTATACTCCAAACTTTCATTTGCTAGAGACAGGTGACTTAAAGAGACAAGCATTTATACTTGGTGCTCAGGCCTGTTTCAAATAAACCTAACCACCATTCCTAATTCTCTGTGTGGTCCCCAGACTCTCAGCACCAACTCCTCCAGGAAAATAGTTCGAAACGCAGATGCCCATGGTTCTGTGTAGACACGCAACCTTTGCCAGAGAGACATCCCGACTTTACAAATTGATGTCCAGCAAGCAATTATTTTAAATGTCCTCCCACATTATAAAAGCAATACATGTTAATTGCATAACACAATGAAAAGTGCCAAGAAAATAACCACTGTCAATGTTTTGTTGTATTTTCTTCCTAGCTAACACACAGTTAAGATCACGATATATATATTGTTCAGATACTACTTTATTCCTCCCTTTTTTCTTTCTGAAAGAGGTTAGAACTGTTCCTTCACTTAATTTTTTTTTTAATTTTTATTTTTTTAATTTGCATCCAAGTTAGTTAACATACAGTGCTATAATGAGTTCAGGAGTAGATTCCAGTGATTCATCCCCTATATATAACACCCAGTGCTAATCCCAAGTGTCCTCCCTGATGCCCCTTATCCATTTAGCCCATCGCCCCACCCACAACTCCAGCAACTGTTTGTTCTCTATATTTAAGAGTCTCTTACGTTGTCCCCTTCCTTGTTTTTATGTTACTTTTGCTTCCCTTCCCTTATGTTCGTCTGTTTTGTATCTTAAATTCCTCATATGAGTGAAGTCATATGATATTTGTCTTTCTCTGATTGGCTAATTTCACTCAGCATAATACCTTCTAGTTCCAACCACGTCATTGCAAATGGCAAGACTTCAATCTTTTTGATTGCCAAGTAATACTCCATTGTATGTATGTGTGTGTGTATGTGTGTGTGTGTATGTGTGTGTATACCACATCTTCTTTATCTATTCATCCTTCGATGAACATGTGGACTCTTTCCATACTTTGGCTATTGACAGCACTGCTATAAACACTGGGGTGCATGTGCCTCTTTGAAACAGCACACCTGTATCCCTCGGATAAAGTAGTGCAATTGCTGGGTCATAGGGTCGTACTTCTATTTTTAATTTTTTGAGGAACATCCATACTGTTTTCCAGGGTGGCTGCACCAGCTTGCATTCCCACCAACAGTATAAAAGAGATACTCTTTCTCCACATCCTCACCAACATGTTGCCTGAGTTGTTTATTTTAGCCATTTTTACTGGTGTGAGGTGGTATCTCATTGTGGATTTGATTTGTATTTCCCTGATGATGAGTGACGTAGAGCATTTTTTCATGTGTCAGTTGGCCATCTGGATATCTTCTTTGGAGAAGTATCGATTCATGTCTTCTGCCCATTTCTTCACTGGATTATTTGTTTTTTGGGTGTTGAATTTGATAAGGTCTTTATAGATTTTGGATACTAGCCCTTTATCTGATATGTCATTTGTAAATACCTTCTCCCATTCTGTCGGTTGCCTTTTAGTTTTTGATTGTTTCCTTCGCTGTGCAGAAGCTTTTTATTGTGATGAGGTTCCAACAGTTCATTTTCGCTTTTGTTGCCCTTGTCTCTGGAAACACATTGAGTAAGAAGTTGCTGCGGCCAAGGTCTAAGAGGTTTTTGCCTGCTTTCTCCTCGAGGATTTTGATGCCTTCCTGTCTTATGTTTATGTCTTTCATCCATTTTGAGTTTATTTTTGTGTATGGTGTAAGAAAGTGGTCCAGGTTCATTTTTCTGCATGTCGCTGTCCAGTTTTCCCAGCACCATTTGCTGAAGAGACTGTCTTTATTCCACTGGATATTCTTTCCTGCTTTGTCAAAGATTAAATGACCATATGTTTCTGCATCCATTTCTGGGTTCTCTATTCTGTTCCATTGATCTGAGTGTCTGTTTTTGTGCCAGTGCCATACTGTCTTGATGATTAAGGCTTTGTAATACAGCTTGAAACCCGGGATTGTGATGTCTCCAGCTCTGGTTTCCTTTTTCAGGATTGCTTTGGCTATTTGGGGTCTTTTCTGGTTCCATACAAATTTTAGGATTGTTTATTCTAGCTCTGTGAAGAACGCTGGTGTTATTTTGATAGGGATCACACTGAATATGTAGATTGCTTTAAGCAGTATCAACATTTTAACAATACATGTTCTTCCAATCCCGGAGCGTGGAATATTTTTCCATTTTTTTTGTGTTTGCTTCAATTTCTTTCATAAACTTTCTATACTTTTCAGTGTATAGATTTTTCACTTCTTTGGTTAGGTGTAGTCCTAGGTATTTTATGGTGTTTGGTTACTTTATTCCCTTCTTATATCCTAGACACTTTTTAGTATCATTAAAAATCCATGGTAAATATTATTTTAGTCACCATATAATGCAACGTCATGTGGATATATAACAATACCATTTTCCTACTGCCAATTTGGTTCCAAATTTCTGCTGCTGTAAACAAGCTGCGATGAACATATTTGTGCAAAAATATTTACTCACATATCAGTATACTACCTGGATATAAATATCTATAAGTGAAAAACGCTAAGTTTAAATATTTCCATACTTAGTGGTTGTATTAATCAATGATCCCTCTGGCAGAATGTAAGACTACCTGTTGGCTTGCCATTTGACAAAGGTAAGGAAATGGTTTACGTTTTAGTTTTTTGTTTCTAACAATGTTTAATATGCACCAGCCAGCAGACGTTTTTGCACCCATACAGGCTTTCATTTGTTGATTTTTACTGCTTAACTTAAGCCATATGAAATTGCCCTTTTACAGGCAAAATATAGTTGAAAGTCAGCAATTTCGTACTGTTCAAGTACGATAGGTTAACTTTCAGGATTTGAAATTTTATCACTTAAATTGGCAAGTCTGTCACTGTATATTGGGACAAGGACATATGTATATGGAATCAAGAAAAAGACATCTTGTCACTGGTTTCAGTATCATCTTGGGTCTCACTCAGAGCTCTGCCTCCTTCTGCAACCAAGTACACAATGGGATTATAAACGTATGATCCCATTTTAAGTTTTCCCTTAACGGTGTGTCAGTTCCTACAGTATAAATGGAGAGGAGAGGGAGGGCTATCAAATCATTGGAAATCTGTCCCCTTCGAATCTCAGAATCCTGTGTCTTCCAGAACAGGTCTCTATTCCTCTTACCTCTCTACCGGATGTTCGTTATTCCACACCTGAGCTTTTTCTCTTCCGTTCCAAAGATGTAGACAGAGAAGGCCAGACACGAAAGAGAGGAACTTAAGGAGGCAGTGAAAAGCATTCACATTATCTCTTCAGGAGCCTTTTGCTCACTGCTTCTTGGTAAGCCACTTCAGGGAAGTTTCAGACAAGGAGGGAGAAGAAGAACCTTCTAAAAGGAACCTAAATCGTCCACTCTGTCAGTCTCTTCAGTCTAGGCCAAAATCACTGCACCCAGGTCAAAGTGTTTGCCTTACTAATTAGTATTGCTAGTAGGTTATAAAGGGAGGTAGGAAGAACTGAACCAAGTTGTACAGAGAATACGCTTATGAGCTCTTATCTCAATCAACAAAGTTGATTTCACACTGTAAAGTAAGTCCAATGCCAACCAAGCAACATGGTAGGTAGGGTGGGAAAAGCAGTCACCTTCATCTTCTAAGCAATCTGGGGTCTAGCCCTGGCTCCCTACGGGACCTTTGCTCAGTCCAGAGCCAATCTAGGTATCAGTTCACTCTTTGGTAAAAAGAGATAGTGTAGAAGTGCTCTAAAGTCTCTTTCCAGTTCTATGAAGACACTGACAATTGGATAATACTACAGGCAGCCTTTTCTATTTTTTATTTTTTAACTCTGACAACAGTACATTTTATCAAGGGAGTTTCATAGCAAATCTTTCAAAGTAGGCTCTGAGGCACCCTTAAACTCTCACATATGCTAGAAAATACAAGGGTTTTTATGAGTTTCAGGAGTCTATTTCAGATGCTTTAGAAGAAATAGTGTTATCCAAGCTAATTAATTCATTTCATCTGTGTGGCTCTATGCAATTGTTGGGATTTTTCCAAAAATGCTCCTTAGGGTATCTTCTGCTGACATTGTTTTGTTCAAAATTTCAGAGGTAAACATCAACACAAAATGCTAATCTTCCTTTAAGACTTCTTAATTAAGGGAGGTTGAAGCCCCAGTAGATTTGTTGTTACTACTAAATTCTTAATTTATCGGTTTGTGTGCTCTTTCTCTGATCACTGATAGGCTGAATCATGCAAATTTTCGTGTGGGGTCTGTGAACTGGCCATCTTGTTTTTGCCATCAAGTTGTAAAGATAGTATTTCAGGTTAAATATCAATAACGGAAAATCCAAGAGACGATACGTATCTGTTTTTTTCTGTCATAATTTTGTTGTATCAAAAGTACTGCTTGCAGTAAGGAGACCATTTCCTAGGCCATGGAAATATTTTTGTCACAGAGAACTTTCTGATGTCTAGGAAAAAGACTTCTTTTTAAATCAGCCTGAAAAGACACTGACGTGCTGTGTTAATTCTAACTTCTGTCTTTCGGAAAGAAAACTTTGTAGTATAGTGGAGATGATGGAGAAATGAAAACCAGGAGGCCCCAGTGCCTGGCTTTGCTACAAGTGTCTTTCCATAATGAGGCCTAGAATGGTACAAGGTCAAATCAGCTGGGCAGAGGGAAGTCACCTGAGCAGCAGAGAGAAAGCACAGGTGTGGGTAACATCAGGTAGAGAGGCAGGAGGAGTGGAGACTTGTCCTAGAAGACACAGGATTCCGAGATTCGAAGGGGACAGGTTCCCAGCGATAGGACAGCCCTCGGGGCTACACCCTCACTCTAGGGACTGACATTCTACTAACGGAAAACACGATGATAGCGTAGGTCTTTCCTTATCCTATCCCATCACTAAAACAATATTTGGAAAACATTTCTGTGTTAAGAATATTACATACTCAAATGTAGTTACTGTCCACAAACACTCCATCAAAATGCTACTCTCTTCACTAAAAAAGACCAGCTGAAAAAGGGCAAAATTTTCTGAATGTCTCTGTTGTTCGAATCTGCTGACTCAATACCATTTGCCGTGTCCATGGGGCCTGTGAAGAGTCTCACTGCACAGAACTGGGCATTACAACAGGACGTGTCAAAACAGACATCGTCTCCCCGTGATTTTTTCCTGTAACGGATTTGACTTGTCCTGTTTTCATCTTTGGTCAGACTGCTGCTGACTTGGAGGCAATGATTAATTTTAACCTGTACTCTGCTTTTCTTGGCCACCCCCCCCCCCCCCCCACCACCATATTTCTTGTGTCTTCTTTTCTTGTGTTCGAGGCCACCTCCAGACCAAACTGGAAAGCGGGTGGAGTGCACCACCACCCTCGCCCTTGACTTTCTTCTACAGTGCTCCTTCCTGAACTCTGACCACACCGCTCCTCCCCAACATTCAAGGACAGCCTCCTCTTCTGACTGCTTTCCGTCCTTGTCCATGAGGACGCCGACTCAGCAAGGTGCTTCTCTCTGCTTGCTGGCGTGGAAAAAGGGGCCAATAACAGAGTCTCTGGAACCGTGCTACCAAGGCCTGAATCCTGGCTCTGTCATTTACTAACTGTGTGACCAGGAAACAGGTGTGTAAATCCTGTCAAGCCTAAATCTCTTCCTCTGTAAAATGAGGAAGGTCACGGGATTGCTGTATTTAAATAAGATAATACATTAAAGCCACTTTAGATCTGTGCCTGGGGTACGGTAAATATGCACCGAAGCTTAGATATTATTGTATTACATCATTAATATGTTACTATTAATCAGCATCACTGATTAGCTTCTCCCAGATACATCAGAATTTTAAAGGAAGATTCTTCAGAGAAATAATATCTTAATCTAATATTCCATGAGAAAAAGAATTATGTAGTCATATAAATGTGGGAAGTACTGGTATAAATAAAGATTTTTTTTTCTTATGGGACTTTCTAGGATCTTTACTATCTGAAGGAGTAATGAATTACTAAGTGGGGTATTAGCTATAGTATTTTCCAACCTTGTTTACTTATGGAACTATTTCCCTGCCTAGAACATCTTTTAACATTTCACAAAATAATGAAATTCTACAGAACACAATAGGGCAAAGCGCCTTCATCTAGATTTTACTGACATAATTTCAGGCACTGTTATAAGCCGGAGGGAACGAATCTTTGGCATGGGGAGCAGTCCCTGAATCCTACAAAATGTCACCGTATTTCAAACTGCCTAGCCTCTAAGGTTGCACTGGCCCTTCTCCTTATTCTTCTCTACCCTCCAGAAATGCCTCAAAGTTTCGACACTTCTTCCTTAAGCACTTAAAACTGCCAATGCACTTTAATTCTTGATTTTCCCTTAAGAACAATGTGATCTTTATACACTTTATAATCTAAAGATTGAAAAGGCACAATGTATTCCAGGAAAAAAAAGCTATATATTTTAGTTATGTCATTAAACTTCAAAGATTAAGAATCCCTTGAGTATCCAGGCAAGAAAAAAATTAATGCTACTTTATACATACATAGACCAGGGGTGCCTGGGTGGTTCAGTTGGTTAAGCGTCCAACTTCGACTCAGGTCATGATCTCACAGCTTGTGAGTTCAAGCCCCACTTTGGGCTCTGTGCCGACAGCTCAGAGCCTGGAGCCTGCTTCAGATTCTGTCTCTCTCCCTCTCTCTCTGCCCCTGCCCACTCGTGATCTGTCTCTCAAAAATAAATAAAAATTTAAAAAAAATGTATACGTACACAGACCATGCTTGTATACACCCACCCACACTTTCCAGAGTGTAACTGTGTATCACGTTTCTGTTTTACTTACTTAAAATGTATGCAGGGGTGCCTGGGTGGCTGAGTCAGTTGTGTCTGACTCATGATTTTGGCTCAGGTCACGATCTCACAGTTTGTGGGTTTGAGTCCCATGTTGGGCTCTGTGCTGAGAGCTCAGAGCTGGGAGCCTGCTTCGGATTCTGTGTTTCTGGCTCTCTCTGCCCCTCCCCCCCTTGCACCCGGTCTCTCTCTCTCTCTCTCTCAAAAATAAATAAACATTAAAAAATATATACACAAATACATAGGTGTGAAAAACAAGAATATGTGTTCTTTTCCCATGTTCTCACTACACTTGTACATATTTTACTACAGAAACGAGAGAGCTTCTGGAGTGTACCTGGTGTTTGCATGTCTGCCTCCCCTAGACAGTGTGACAGGCCCCTTGAGGACAGAACCCTGGCCTTTCCATCTTTGTATCCCTAATGCCTGGCATGGTGCCTGAGAGATCACAGGCAGTCAATAAATATCCATTCAATCCAATGAATAAATAACACATTGATTTAATTACTTTATACGAGCTTCTTGACTTTCCTTCTGGGTCACAGTCACAGGCTGTAGCATTAAAGATGTTTCCTAAAAAGGCCAGCAATTTGGAATTCCCCGACTGAACAGAAAATAAAAGCAATCATGAAAGCGATCCTTCTATAACCTCTAAGAAAGAAGGATCTGGATCCAGTTGGCCTGAGTGCCAATCCCTGCTTCACAATTTACTTGCTGTGTCAACTCAAGCAAGTTCTTTACATTTTTAAAGGCTCAGTCTCCTTGTCTGTTTGAAAATGGGCATGGTAATAGTACTATATTAGTCGGGGTTCTCCAGAGAAACAGAACCAATAGGACGTGATAACTCTTAGAAGAATCCATTATCTTGTTAGTGCAGTGGAAAAAAGTCACTCTTAGTGATGACTCGACAGTCTCTCAGGAGAAGAGCTGTCTGCTGATCATTTTCTCTCTCGGCTCAACTCGGGCATTTCCAAAGCTGAAGCATCCTCTTGATACTCCTTTAAACATCTAAATCTCAAAGCAAACACCATCTACATCTTAAAAAATGAGACGCTTCATATTTTGTTTTCTAAAACGACTTTCTCCTCCTATCTTCCCTAACTCAGCAGAAAAATCTTGAGCAATTTAACTGGAGCCATAAAATGCAACTTACATTCAATGGCTTGCATTCAACATTACATCATTGCCCCATTAGAATCGCATTTTAAAGTAGGATCCGCTACCTGCCCGTGTAGGAAGGGGGTCTTGGCAGAAAGAGTGGTCTCCTCTGTATAAAGTCAGAATGTCACTATCTGCTTATCCTCTTACGAACAGAAAACAAAATCTCGACCAACCAAGTGCACAGATTTAGCATTCACGTACAATGAAGCTAGGGAACATATCTAGTCCTTTAATACATATTTTTAAAGCACATCCAGACAATTGTGATCATGCCCATTATCCCCTTCTCCTCCTGGAAGCCTGTGTTTAGTATATTCCACATATGGCTTCAGGAGTCTTTGACTACAGCCACAGTGACTGTCCTAAATAATCAAATCACACTCAAATATTTAAAAAAAATTTTTTTTAACGTTTGTTTACTTTTGAGACAGAGACAGACAGAGCACAAGCAGGGGAGGGGAAGAGAGAGAGGCAGACACTGAATCTGAAGCAGGCTCCAGGCTCTGAGCTGTCAGCAGAGAGCCTGATGCGGGGCTTAAACCCATGAACCACGAGATCATGACATGAGCCAAAGTGGGATACTTAACTGACTGACACACCCAGGAGCCCCCCCAAATACTTAAAGCTCATTTTAGTCAATATTTTTCTGTAACTATGCAATGTTTTATGTACGTGTTTTCAGAATTTCTTCCCATTTTTTGCGTCATTGGTTGCACAGTATTAGAGAAAAATGAACGTCATTTTCCCCACCTCTTGGATACGAAATACTTTCTGAATCTGTCATTTCCATAAATGTTTCTTTCCTGTGCTTAGAGCAAAAGATTCTTGGTCCCCAGATGGTCTTGCATGAAACATTTTTTTATGTTTGTGCGTAGTGGCATTTTTAAGTGGAGAGGGTCCAAAGCTCTCACCATACTCTTAATGGGGCATATGACCAAAAAAAAAAAAAAAAAAAAAGGCAACCAATTACCAAAGCCATCAAGGTTTATCACATTAAAACAGAGTCACACTCTGGCTACACTGTAAAAGGACTTAGGAGATAATCTTAGAGACAATAAAGCTCCATACCTCGTCACCCTACAGGTGGAATGATGGAAATACAGGCAGGTTAAGTGAATTCTGAAAGAACTTTTTTTTTAATTAAGTTTATTTATTTATTTTGAGGGAGAGAGAGAGAGAGAGAAAGTGCGAGTCAGGGAGGGGCAGAGAGAGACAGAGAATCCCAACCAGGCTCCGAGACTTCAGCGTGGAGCCCAATGTAGGGCTTGAACTCACAAACAGGGAGATCATGACCTGAGCTGATTTTGGATGCTTAACTGACAGAGACACCCAGGAGCCCTGAAAGCATTTTTTTTTTTTTTTTTTTTTTTTTTTTGAGAGAGAGAGAGAATGCGAGCACGGGACGGACAAAGAGAGAAGGAGACACAAAATCTGAAGCAGGCTCCTCGCTCTGAGCTGTCAGCCCAGGGCCCGACGTGGGGCTCAAACTCGCAAACTGCGAGATCATGACCTGAGCTGAAGTCGGACGCTTAACTGACTGGACCACCCAGGTGCCCCAAGAACTTTTCTTTTAAAATGAACATTATCAAAATAAAAACATGTCAATCAAGGCTTCCTTGGCTATTTAAATATCCCCACCCTCCCCTGTAACTTGTAGCACAGGTACTGAGAGAAAACAAGCAAGGAGTGTCATCAAGATGGCAATTACGGGTGATTTATTTTCTGTAATGGGGTAATACTGTTTTTATGATGAAAATGATAATTATGAAAATTATATGGAAATATGAGAAAATATGATGTGTAAGAGGAAAAGCAGAATACAAATTAGTAATGCGGTATTGTACGAATAACTATGCAGGAGGAAAATGACTGGAGGCTACGGAACTAAGAAAGGCTGGCATGTTGGAATAGAATGATAATTGTTTTCTTCATCCACATGCTTCATTGGTATCAACGCTGTTTTCTCAATGATCTCACGGGGAAGGGAGCCACCATGCAGACTGTGGGGCAGTAAACTTGGAGGACGACGAGGCGCCACAGAGGAGGGAGGGCAAGGTATTCAGAGCAAACATCCCACCTTGAGTCAAGAAGTGAAGAAATTACAAATGGGAACATCTGGAGGAAGCGTCTGAGCAGTTCGGCGCGTGTGGACACGCAGTGGGGAGGGTAAAAGAGAGAAGGCACGCGTTGTGCCTATTTGTACAGAAGCTAGCACATAATAAGCATTCAGCAAATGGAACTCAGTGTTGCTGTTAATATACTGTAACTCCTTTAAAAACTTCTACACAGAAGGCTTACGGATTGCCTCCTATGGCTTTCTAACATCATGAAGAACTTTCTTCAGCATCTAGCAGGCCTCGTGGTAACAATGCTGGTGAACAGAGGATCTGTCAGCACCTAATTTCTGGTGGTCTTTGGTCTGATTCTCAGCAGAGGAATTATATTTGAAATAGATTATGTTTATCGAGAAAGGTGTATGGGAGAAATGCAGGGTCAGCCTTTATGCCACGCTCTTCTTTCTCTAGAAAAAGGATCATTTTCAATAAACATTTACTAATCAGCAACTAAAATACTCTGTTTATAAACCGGTGGGAAAATGTGAACTATTCTTCCTTGTTAAGAGCAAGGACATGTATGTAGAGAAAACGAAATCATCAATTCAGTTTCTTTGAGCAGCTTTAGACCTGGATTTTAGAAACAATACTTAGTAACCCTTTTAATTCTAAGAGAGTGAGAGAAAAATAGTCAAATTTAATCATTATTATTAACTGATGGTCTATTACTAATTAGGCACGGGATGTTTTATCATATTTGCTAGGATTAAATGTAAAATAAAATCAAGTTGGATTTTAAAGTGTTACTCTACATCTTTCATAGTACATCACCTCACAGAATCAATCAATACTGAACATTCATGATGTCTGAATAATTTTAAACATTTTTTTTTAACGTTTATTTTTGAGAGAGAGAGAGGGAGACAGAGTGTGAGCCAGGGAGGGCCAGAGAGACAGAGGGAAACACAGAATCCAAAGCAGGCTCCAGGGTCTGAGCTGTCAGCACGGAGCCTGACGTGGGGCTCGAACTCACAAACTGGGAGATCGTGACCTGAGCCGAAGTTGGACGCCCAACTGATTGAGCCACTGAGGCGCCCCACGATGTCTGAACATTTTATCATGGTGAAGAACCACAGAAGTTTGCAGTGGTATCACTTAGTCCTCTCTCTGTGACCATTCCTCAAGTGGCGATATTCTCTAAGGTGTCATCCTTAGTAAACTCCCTAGTCCATTTCAACTATTGCCATAGATTCAACCATTACCCAAATATCACAAACGCCCTGATATATACCTCCTACCCTACACGTGAGCTCCTGAGAGGTGTTCCTAACCAATGCACACCCCCTTCGTATCCCATCAGGACCAAACACGCCAAGTTCAAACTTAAACGTAACACCTTTGGCCTGAAGCCCGCTCCTGCTGTCATAGCCTCCAGCACAGAGAAAGGCACTGCCACCTACACAGCTGTCCAAGGCAGAACTGGAGAGGCCGTCCTAGCCTCCTGCCTCCCTCTTTCACCTCCAGCAGACGGCCCAAGACCTGTCAATTCTGCTGATGAGACGCCTTCATTCCAGCCTTACTCAAATGATCTTAGTTCAAGACTCCATCATTTCTCAACCAACCTGTATAATAAACTATTCTCCTTGCCTTCGATTTTGCCCAGTTCAGAATATTCACTGACACACGACTGTGGGAACTGGAGGTGTGGGGATTCAGTAAGTCTATACAGAGGGCGTAGATACTGTCTGGCATGCTGTCGTTAGGCCCATTATCATTTCCCCCTCCCTTACCTCCCCTGGCTTCTTTACATTTCTGATCATTCTTTGACTTCACTTCCTTCATTGCTCCCCAACTCATGGAGTCCAGATTACTCTACTCTACAGGCCCCCAGGCTCCAGCCATGGCCCATCCCTCGAGCCTCGTGCTCACCATGCCCCCACCTATACCTAGCGCTTTCGGGTTCCGCAAGTGACCTGTCGCTCTACAAATGTGTGAGAACCTTTCCAACGCTATGCGCTCTCTGTACATTTCTCAAGTTAGAGTGTGATTCCTTCCTTGTTCACGGGGAGAACTCCTGGTCATCCTTCAAGATTTATGTAAATGATCGCTATGGTCCAAATGCTCGTGTCCCCTCACATCCATACACTGAAACCCCAACCCCCGAAGGTAATGGTATTAGTAGGTGGGGCCTTTGGGAGATGATTAGCTTAGGAAAGTGAAGCTCTCCAAAATGGGATTAGTGCTCTTATGAAAGAGATCCCACAGTTTTTTCGCCCTTCTCCCCAAGGGGTGGTGAGGATACAAAAGTCCGCACCCTGGAAGGAAGCACTCACCCACACTGGCTGGCACCCTAATCCATGACTCCCACCCTCCAGAACTGTGAGAAATTAACTTCTGTTGTTTATGAGCTGCCCAGTCTGGTATTTTCTCATAGCAGCCTGAACGGATGAAGACAATGGTACTGTGGTCACAGAGGCCTTCTGGATGTCCCGCACGGAGGTCATTTACTTCCTCTGGTGCATTGCGACAGCACTAATGACATCTTGCTAGACCTATTAGACGTTAACATATCTCATTTCTAGAGTTTCTGTTTGTGGTTTAGGTGGAATCTAAGCTCATCCTTGAATGTTTGTTAGTATGTTTCCTTACTTAAAAACATCTTATCAAGTGTCTTCCATGTGTCATGTTCTCGGCTGTGCTAGTGATACAACAAGGAATATTTTCCAGGCCCTGCTTCAGTGAGATCACTTTAAGGTAGGAGATTTTTAAAAGTAAATAGGTACAATGAAGACTATAGAATCGGTCTTGGGGAGAGAGCAGTCTTTTTCAATTTCCTGGTGTCCACGTTCTTAATAGATGAAAGATTGCTATGTTTATAAATTTAGGCCAAAAAGATTCACAACACACAAATAAAGCACATTCTAAGAAGATTAAGCTCTTTGATCTTTGAAAGAGGTGGTCAGCACACTGGAGAAAAACATCAAGAGTATTCCGCAGGATAAAAGGAACGTTGTCAGAGTAGGAGGAGTGCCCACATCAGAGAACAGGGAACAGGGTGACACCAACAAAACATGGGGCCGGATGCAGGCAATGGTGCGGGGTACCGTCTGACAGAGCCAGAGGAAGAGTTCAAAGGTTGAAACAAATTGGAAACTGCTGTCTCTGGTGAAAGACTTGGAAAATTTGCTAAGGGCAACAAAGCATGGTCTGTTGTAGCTCACCTTCCGGGACAACATCCCATGAAGCTAACATTTATTTGCTGAGCAAAGTCGTCCATGACTTCTCTGGGTCTCTCTCTCCCTGCCAAAACCAACCAAACAGAACTCTGATGGCTCTAGACCGATGTCTGTCTCCCCCTAAAATTCATATAATAAAACCTAATCCCCCCCTCCACCCCGCCCCAAACAAGCCAACAAAAACCTAATTCTCAATGTGACAGTATTGGGAAGTAGGGCTTTGGGGGAGGTGATTAGGTCCTGAGGGTAGAGCCCTTATGAATGGATTAGTGTCCCTGTAAAAGAGACCCCAGAAATCTCCCTTGCCCCTTCTGCCATGCGAAGGTCCAAAGGACGGCAGCCATCTATGAACGAGGAGAGAGACTCTCACCAGACATTTAATGTGCTGGTGCCTGGTTCTTGGACTTCCCAACCTCTAGAACTGTGAGAAATGAATGTCCCTGTTTACGCAGTCTATGATATATTGTTATAGCCGCCCAAATGAACTAAGACAGCTTCTCATTCTGCACTTACTTTATTTTGCTCCTAAACAGTGACTGTACTTGTAACTACTATTTCACGTCCATTTTCCCCACTATACTGTAGGCATCGTAAGAGCGTAGACTGCATCCATCCATCTCGACAGCACTGGTGTGTTGGCACAGGGCTGGATGCAGAATAAGTGCTCCACGCGTATTCTGAACGAATGAATCAAAGAATGCACACACACACCAAAACATGAGCATGTGAAAAAAGCAAACATCTCACAGTGATGGGTGCTCATCACCATGGGCAGAATATCACCACTCTGCAAGGTTAGGGGACCTGACCAAACTCACAGAGATGGTGGGCAGCAAAGCCAGCTGTGAACCCAGGACGACTCAGACTCTGGCACCCATGATCCTTCCTCCACTCCTTCTTGATTCCAGAGCTTCCCTTAGATTGCGCTGCAGTGAAAGAAATCAACTAAATGCATACATGTTACAGAGACCTAAGTGAGTCCCCGGAAATAGGACGACTAACTGGAAGAAGAAATTTTAGATGCTGGTCCTAAAGAAAGTAAGTGAGAAAACTCAGCAGCTACCTTAGAGGAGCAATCCCAAACGTAAGAGGGTAGTTTCAGGGGCTCCTGAAAACACGTTAACACGGAAAGTTAGATGTATTTCACACTTGTGTGTTAAGACAATACGCGAAGACCAGCGTGACAAAAAGAGCTATACAGGAGACTGTGGTTTTGATGGACACAAAGACCAAAGACTAATAAGCACTCAAGCCAAGCTGCCGTTCTATATGGGGTTATTTGCTCACTTACGTCACCCACCCAACTTTTGCTTTCCTGCTTCAATTCAGTCCATGAAAACCAATTATACTTGAATGAAATGGAAACCAAGCAGTTTCTTAGAAGATGTAACACCCTCTTACATGCTGACAAATCAAATTTTGGGGGAGGCAAAGCAGCAAGGAAATTTCAAACTATTTCAGGCAGTGTGTTTTCTCGGGTCTTTCCCTTGCTAACCCTTCCCACCCCGGATATTTGACTAATTGGAACTCTAGATTTCAAGCAGAAGCCTTGAGCTGTAATTTGTTACATCTGCTGCCAAGTGTGACTGGAATCTCAAATGATTTAATTGTAACATTTGGGAATGGCGAACATTAGCGCAATTACAAATAACTACCAGAGAAACGCAAATAAATGTCACTTTGTTGGAAAAGGAGAGAGACAGGATCCAACGTCACGCAAGCAATTAAAGGTGCTTTTGTGTCCGTGAAATACACTGGCCTTCCAAATATTTGGATGATCTTCAACGAAACAAGAAACTCAAAGGATTCAGTAGACCAGCTCAGGGGCAAAAATTACTTTCTGTGTGATGGTCCTCCTTCATGCTATTACACATGTGTGGGTGCAAAGTACAAATGACTTCTCCAAGTGGTTTGACTTTTGCATGTCAATAATCTTTGCATTTTCCAAAAACTGGTTTTCTGAGGTGTTTCTGTTGAAAAAGTTCAAAATAAGTCTCTAATTCCCTCACACATCAGCTACTCATCTCACACGTCCCATGCTATCTTATTCTAAAACTGGCCTTCCCACACAATGATGCACCATTGGCATTTCTGCTTTCTCTATATATTCATTCCAGAAGAAACCAGTGATCTAACAATGGTGCTCTGAGTCTCCATCCAGGCAAGCACATATAACACCAAAATAGCCTAAAACTTCCTTAGAAACTGGTATTCTATTAGACACACTGGAAAAAGCATCTTAGGCCAATGATTCTTAAACGTATTGGCATCTAAATATGCTTGAAATACAAATTTCCATTAACGTTAATAACAACGGCTCATTATTAAGGGCATACAGAATCCCTAATCTTGGGGACAGTGGGAGGCAGAGGCAGTAAAGAGAAGCCTATGTGTTCTGAATCCCCAGATAATTCTAACGCACACTCCCTTCTCTACAGATGACTAGAAAATCACAGCATCAGGCCTGGTGGCTTTCCTTCACTTCAGCTAAATTTCTGGAGATCTCATTTTGGTCTCAGAGGCTTATCTGTTTAGTTTTCATGGCAAGAAAATCCACTGGCAAAGAAAAAGCTAACTTACATTGAGAGAGGCCAAGAAGGGAGGGCAAAAAAATGTTCAACAAGTGACTGGGATTTTTCGTTATTTACCGAACCTCAAGGTACTGTAAAAAGGGAACTAATCAATGTGGAAAAAGAATCTATCCTTGATATGATATTAACATACTAGATTCTGCTCGGTGCTTAAACTAGGGAATTTTAGACATAATATTATCCCTTTGAAGTCTGACCAGATCAAATTGCTTATGACATAGATGGAACAAAACTCAAAACAACGAATTCACATTTTGAGAATTCTTCAGTCTGATTAATACATAAAGCCTTTTAATATAGGCTACCGTCCATCAGGATCCAGAGGCATGGATAAAATTATAAGGCAGGCCATCTGGAGGAAATCTCTCTCCTTTTCATCACCCCTTGGACTTCACTGAAGTCTATCAGCCAAGGCAGGGATTCCCAGAACGAAGAGCATGACACTAGGCTCTTCTGATTTTGATGTCCAAGTAATGAAGATCCCCCAAATTGCTACCACAATGAATCATCTTTACTGACGTAAGATGGAAGTATGTCATACCTATGAGAACAGATATCATACCTAAAGCCAACTGTCCTAGCTGCTGTCATGTTGTCCTTAAGCTGTCTAGCAAAAACACTGAAGTTTAGTACCCTTGTGCGGAAAATCGCTAAAACAGCAAGCCCGAGAAGGGCTTGCTTGCAAAGTTGGCCTTTGGCTAGTACTTGGAAAGTGTTCTCACCTTTCTCTAAACGATAAGGTTTGCTGCGCCTACACTGTTTGTACAAACAATGTGGTTTATGCGAAACACTTGGCTTTCCTTCTCAGATTCTGGAAATTCGGTATATATGCTAGGCAGAGGGTGCCTAGGTGCCCAACTGACCAGTCCCTGACTGACTCTCTCATACGCATTGTTGCATTTTTGTTGCTGCGAGAAGGGTGTGCTCTGTGTGATCCCCCTCAGGGGAGGGAGAAAGCATAAGAAAGCCAGTGCATGAATTCCTATAGACCTCACTTGTGCTCCCCACCACCCCCCCTTATCAGCCAAATGTGTATCCTTACTGTAATAAATCTCAGCATGGGTACAACTACATGCTGAGTCTTTCTAGTGAATCTCCGAACATGGGAGTGACCTTGGGGACCCTCTAATGAAACTATGAAATAACTTCCCAATCTGGGGCTTTCCAACTGGGACTTCCCAATCACATGGTGTTCACAAGGGCTCGCTCATTGGTAGGCTTCACATTCTCTCTTGAAGCCTGTCCTAGTTTATACATAAAGTGTATTAACAAAAAAAGAGTCATTATAGACCTCTAGGATCAATCTGAGGTCTTCCTTCAAAAATATACAATTTTATTTTTATTTTTTTGAGAGAGAAAGAGCACAGGAGGGGGAGAGAGGGAGGGGGCAGAGAGGGAGGGGGCAGAGAGAGAGAGAGAGAGAGAGAGAGAGAGAGAATCTTAAGTAGGCTTCACATGGAGCCTGATGCAGGGTTCAATCCCATGACCCTGGGATCATGACCTGAGCCAAAATCAAGAGTTGGACACTCAAACGACTAAGCCACCCAGGTGCCCCAAAACTCTAATTAAAAAAATTTCTTCAATGTTTATTTATTTTTGAAGGAGAGAGAGACAGAGTGCAAGCAGGGGAGGTGCAGGGATAGAGGGAGACACAGAATCTGAAGCAGGTTCTAGGCTTCGAGCTGTCAGCACAGAGTCTGACACGGAGCTTGAAGTCACGAACTGTGATATCATGACCCGAGCCAAAGTCAGATGCTTAACTGACTGAGCTACCCAGGCACCCCAAAACTACAAGTTTAAACAAGTGACTTTCTGAAGAAAACCAATTCAGGTTGACTGACTAATCCAAAGTATTGATTTTGGTAGTAGACACCTAAGGACAGGTAGAAAGATGTTAGTTCAGTAAGTGATGAGTAAAAAGTATTTTGTCTACTGTCCTTTTAACATTTTTTATAAATAATCTCTACACCCAATGGTGAGGCTTGAACTCATGACCCCAGGATCAAGAGTTGCATGCTCTACTGACTGAGCCAGCCAGGCTCCCTCTAGGAAAACATATTTTGGAGTGACACAGGCTTTGCATTGCCTCTGCTCATATGACAAGGGCAGTTCCTAGATCTGCAAATAATGGGGTTGCCCTAGCACAAAAAGAAGCCTTAAGAGAAATACCCATAGGAAGGGAAAATCTACTGGTCTCCTAGCCTCTGAAGTATAGATTCCTCTTTTTCAGCATGAGATCAGGGAGCAAAAAGTTAACGGGCTATTCTAGATCCAGAAGACTAAAATTTCAATCAGGATGTAGACGCTGCAGTTATGTGGTGATGTCTTGTAGGCTAGAAAATAATAAATATTCTCTCTCGTTGCTGGGTTTTCTTGCTGAATCATACAGATTTTGGACCTTGCCTCAGAATAGGAACAGTTATGTTGAGTTGTTGGTAAGTAGCCGTTGAGAGGCTAACTTAGGCTGCATACTTGGTTTGATCCCGTGAAGGGCAAAATAGCTCAAACCACCATTATTTTTGAGAACAATTCAATACATAAAGGTCCTGAAAGATATATCATTATCATTTTACCGAGAGAGATTTCAGTGTATGTGAATTTCAAAACCAATTCACAAATTATTAAATATCTTACATATCTTGCCTTTTATCTTCAAAATACATAATGTTTTACACTGACAATCGGAATAGCCTAGGGGAAATTCTTCAAAGTAAAGTTGGATTTAAATGATATTTGAAAGAAATATGGAAGGAGGGCTTAAGGAAAACATGAAGAATTGGCCACTGAAATTTTGCAATTGAAACATAATGCTTTTGAGCTTTCTTTCATTCTTCCTTCCTTCCTTCCTTTCTTCCTTCCTTCCTTCCTTCCTTCCTTCCTTCCTTCCTTCCTTTCAGATAGCGTGCGCATGTGAGCAGCAGACAGGGGTAGGGGTAGAGATAGAGACAGAATCTTAAGCAAGCTCCACCAACGAGGGCTCAATCCCACAACCCTGGGATCACGACCTGAGCCGAAATCAAGAGTCGGACGCTCAACTGACTGAGCCACCCAGGTGCCCCGACATCAACTTTTTTATATCACTATGTTATGCATGGTGGTCTTCAGGGATGGGAGAAAGAAAAGCATACAGGTACGGTGAACCAAGTCAGTAGAGAACCACCATCTAGAAATGGAAGAGGCTCTCTTTGCCACTTTTTACTCTTCTCAGCTGATCCCCAATCCACGTCCTGGCTTAGGATAAAGGTCAGCAGAATGTTACTTACCATTTATTCTTTGTGCTAAGTCTATAGCTGTCTGTATTCTAGACTACGTTACCTTCTATAGTAATTGAACCTCAGTGTGTTCATTGCAATGCATTCCAATATTATATAAAAGTAAAAAATGAGAGGTCTTAACATAAAGCAGTAATAACATTTCAGAAATGGGATCATTAGCAAGTTGGAGTTAACCTGACTGAAGGACTTGAAGAAGTCTCGGACCTTCAGAGAGACAAAATGCTACTGCACGATTCACTACATGCATCTAATTTATGTCACTTCTACCACAGATGTAGAGATGTAGATGGTTTTCTAAATGCTGCTTGAAACAACCTATCTTTTGTCTTGACATCCCTGAGTCGTAACATGCCCCTGGTGTGATTGCACTAGAGTCACGTCCTTCTTCCCGGAACTTGTTTTCTTCTCTCCTTCTCTTCAGATCCTTCGTTTGGGGCTCTCTCCAAAATGCTTCAGTGAGCCCCTCTTTAGAAAAGAGAAAATTCCTCGCTGACTTCTACGAACCATGGTAGACAGGTTGCTGTCAGTCTGGCTGTTGAATGAGGAATCATGGGAAAGGTGGGTTGCATCTCCGCAACTTTGAAATTTTTTAGCAACAGATAACGAGGTTTCCGCATTCTCTCTGAATTCTCTCTGTATGAAGCTGTTTGTATTGGTATAGTCCTATTTGGCTGAGGTTGCTTTTTCGAAAATGAGCACTGAATTATGGAGCTACCAGAAAACCTTATGAACGTCAACACTGAACGCAAGGCCTACTTTTACCGGAAAGCAAAACCCCTGGCACAGAACCAAGTACCTCCCTCCCCTCACGTGCATTTAACTCAGCCTTCGGCAGAGAGGTGTCACAGCTCAGTGGGTCAGAAACACACGAGGTAGCGACGCGGGCAGTGAGAGGGGTAACGCTGGGTAAACCACTGAAGGAATCTATGCCTCAATTAGCCAGGCAATAATATTTTGAATGTAAAAACTGGAATATTTCTTCGTTTACGGTAAAGCTTTACGGTTATACATAACTACCAAAATAACTGAAGCTTTCTCCGTAACTTGGAACTGGCAATTATTCTAACTAAAAAAGAAGAGCTTTGATATGGCTAAGACAAAATAGTGGAAAATCAACCCACTTAGGATTTTCCTAGATGGATTAAAAAGCTTAAATAAATAAATAAATGAAGGCCGTGAACTGGAACAGCCTTCAAATAAATCAAGTACACATGGAATGTGAGAAACATTTTCTTAGTATTTGCTACCTTATCATGAATTGTAGAGCAACTGCATGCCTCTCGGAAGGCTGAGATATGCTTTTAAAACAGCTTTTCCCGCCCTATTATAACAGAAATTTTCTATTAGCATAATTGGAACACATGGAACAGTAAGAAATAAATACATCCATTCAACCAATATTTACTGAAGGGACACCCTCTGGCAGACACTAGACACAAAACACACAACGGTGAAAAAGACCGCCGTGAGTTCTTTCTCGTATAACTTCCGTTTTAGAGGGAGAGACCATCAAAAATCAAGTAAACAGATCAAGAAAACAATGTGTTCTGTGATAAGCACCTCAAATTTACCACCCACCCCTCAAAAACCCCTCAAAAACCAACAGATAAAGATTAACAGGAGGCAATGGTTCTAAAACAAACCTCTGAGACTATTCTGGCCCATATTATTAAAGTCCTTTTATGGATGCTTAAATGCTTGTTTTTATAGTTGTAATCCTATGCCACTTTATTTACAGTTATCTTTCCTTTAAAGTTCTCTCATGAACATTTTCTATATTGTAATACATGCCTAATGAGTAAGTTTCAACAAAATTTTCTTAATGTTTATTTATTTTTGAAGGAGAGAGAAAGAGTGTGAGCAGGGGAGGGGCAGAAAGAGAGGGAGACGCAGAATCCGAAGCAGGCTCTGGGCTCCCAGCCGTCAGCACAGAGCCCGATGCGGGGCTTGAACCCACAGACCGTGAGATCATGACCTCAGTCAGAGTCAGAGTCAGATGCTCAATGGACTGAGCCACCCAGGCACCCCATGAATACAAGTTTAATAACAGTTTTCTGTTATTTTTAAAACACGGGGTAGAAGATACTTTCTCTGTCAGCTCATTCAAGCTTCATAACAAATCTGTAGGACAGGTACTTCTATTATTCTCATTTCATAGATTAAAAAAATAAAAACTAGAAAGTTTAAGTAATTTATTGAGGAGATATAGTTAATTTGGAGCATAGCTAAGATTCAAATGAGGTGGATGCAATCGCATCGAAGCTCTTGTCACAAAAGGAAACTAAACTGCCTTAATGGTTGCATAATATTCCATCACTCTTATTTGGTACTTGGTACACAAACTTCTTATAGGAGAAAAAATGAAAACCACAAAGACAAAACATATGGAGGACAATTGAAGCAACAAACACATTTTTTAAAAAAGCAGAGAAGCAGAAAAAAGCTTCCTTTGCAATTTCTAAATAAAATGGGTCTAGGGAGAAGCAGAAAAATGAGCTTTCAGAAATTATCCCCTTGGCAAATTTCTAAACATATCTAATCCAGAAGTGATTATGTATTTAGAATAACTTTTTTTTTTAAGTAAAGGAACAAACGCTTATTATGTACTATTTTCTCCATGAAAGCATCAGCTAGAACCTTCCAAACACTTGGGATCGTGGACAATAATAAGCAGCCAACAATGCAGCCACCAGATGCGTGTGGGCTTAGCTGCATTTGCAGTGCCTTGGCCTCAGCTAGTCTAAGAGGCACACGGAATCTTCTGGGGGCCCTGACACAGTCTCACAAAGATGCCAGACCCACATCACCAAGCAGGAGTGATTTTCCTTGCTGGAAGTTGTACACAGAGAAGGCGTTCCCACATGAGGCAAGCCACACGAGTGGTGGAATAACAGAAGACCGTTTGTAAGAGTAAAAAGAAATAACCGCTCTCACCGAAGCTCTGGTTGTAACTTAAGGAGGCATCTGTGCTCAGTGCCTTTGGGGGTATGTGTTTCATTCGATACTCCCCCACCCCACACCCCAGCAACACTATTATTACTTAGATTTGGAGTTCACGGAGTAAAAACCATGCTTCAAACACTTCATCTTCCCCTAGACAGTCTTTTTATCAAGCCCCAAGTAAAAATTGAGATGTAATAAAAGAGTTCAGAGCTTGTGCTTTGAAACTGGACTGTCCTGGATTCAAATCTTGGCCCCGTCAGTCACTTCTGATTTACAAACCTGGATGGGAGGCACAGAGTTGATTATTTCCTGTCTCCAGGTAATCTTCTAGGATGCTTTTGACGTAGAAGATGTTCGATAAATAGCTTCATGGTATATTCTTGCATACCTAAGTTTTCTGTGTATATTTAACAAGATCTAATTTTCTTCTACATTTTTTTTTTTTTTGCCTCTAGGAAATATGTACCTGGCAGATGTTTAACAGCTACATATCAGCAGTGAATGAAATGATGTTGGTACATAATTTGCTTGTAAAGTTTATAAAGTGCTTTGGGCTGACAGAAACAGCGCAAATGAAGACTGTAAATGGACATAAAACATGAAATAGCTCTCTCACTTTCCTCCCTAGATTTATCTCTCCCAAACCAGGGATTCCTCTGTTGTTGTTTTTTTCGTCCTTCCCCTAAGAGGCAGACGCAGCAACCTCATTTGCAGCAGGGCAGAAACAGGGTGGCTCTGATGTATTCAGGACTTCCAGCACCGGGGGCACAAAAACGTCAAAGGAGCGCGAAACCAAACAGCAGGCCAATCCACTTATGGAGGCCCAATAAATAGACAGTAATCCCTGCCAATTACGGCCACAAAGAACAACGTCCAAGGTATGGCCCACACTGGCAGCCACGAGATTTTGAGTTACTTCACGGTGTTTTAAAGGACGACATCCGATTTCCACAAAGATCCTGTTTCTGGGAGAAAATTCATTCACTGTCCTCCTCTGGAGCTTTGATACATGACATGTCGCAGCGCTTTGAGTGGGCTTCTGCCAGGGGCGCAAAAACCGATGACACGAAAACAGGTACCAACAATGGCACAGCTGCTAATGGGTAGGCTGAAATCAACGCCTATTCTTCCCGTGCCATGGTGAGAAGCCCCTCTGACTGCTCTAAAACAAATACGGCGTAATTTCATTTCCTGCCTGGCTTTGTGTAATTTTGACATGTCCTCAGTCAAACACGACCCAGTCCTTCAATCAGGCCCCATTTTTCTGAAGATGGGAAAACAAGAGGCAGCTAAAGTAATTATTGAAAACTCATAAGCAGCAGCTTCAGCCTAATTACCTTGACTTTCCTTTTTAATTTTTCCATCGATTGTCTCTTGTTAATATACAAGTATTGACCGAGTTGCTAGAGCCTGGCGCTGCTATGATAAGAACAGATGCCGTCGGGAAGCGAGATGCAATTAGGAGGCCCGATACCGTGCTCCTCCTTTTCAGAAGCGCACACGGTAGGGCACAGACTTTGGTTGGAGACCCTCTTAAGAGTCACCAGCAGCATCACAAGGCAAGCATCTTTGCTCAACGCCTTTGCTGTCTGCTGTGCCTTTGCCACCAGGGGGCAGCTGGGAAAAAGAAAAACAGCCCCTTCTCCCTTTGTTCCTCTTTTGATGTTAAAATGGTGTGTTTCCCCTCTTTTCAGCACATATTCTGCTAGAACTCCCAGGTCAGCAACTCCAGGGGGGACGAGCAACCCAGGAATGATGGTGACATCCTTTCGAGCTACACGTGTTGCCTTTTAAATGCTGTTGTGTTTAAAGTCTCAACTTGAAAATAACGAAGCAATGCTGGATGAGTGGTCCTGAATATTAATGTATCCTTCACAAACACTTGGAACAGTTCCTGATTCCTTTGTCAGGGAGAAATGTGAAGCGTTTTTGCGGTAAAATATAAAACCCGTTTTAAAAATAATTAGTTCTTAAAGGACTTGCAACTTTTCGATTTCTCATATACCTACGTGTTCTAGAACAGTAGTGATATGTGGTAGGTTGAGAGTCTTAAACTGCTATCAAGGTGTACTCACTACAAGCAGACACAATTTAGTAATGTTCGGTGGAACTCAGTTTTCTAGGAGCCAAAAAAACCTCGGCAAGCCTGGATGTCATGCTGCGTTCTTCTATCTTATCTTTTGAAGCAACTCTAAGAGAAAATCAAGCAGGAGCAGTTACCGGTGCTGAAAAGCAATCACAAATATCTGAAAGGAGGAATTCCCAAAGAATAAACCCTGGCTGCAAATTCTATTGCGTATTCCAGAAAGAAAGGAGCATTCTTAAAGGCTGACAATAGCCATAAACACCAAGTTGGTGGGGCGAAACCCAAGAAGCACTGAGGAGAGCGATAGGAGAAGGAAGCCAATGGATACGAAGGGGAAAAATGAAGGCAAGAAATCATTAAAGAAGAGTTGAAGAATGGTTGGTACACAGAAGAAATGGTGCACCAAGCAGCAGAAGCAGAAGTAGCAGAGGCAGTTTAGGACCCATCAAGTGTATTATGATGACAACAAAGGCACATCAACCATCAAGTGACAAGTCTACAGACTTTGGGGTAGTTAAGTGAAAGGGCAAATGGATTTCTGTTAAAAAACGTCATCAGGTCCTGAGGGCATCACCGCATCAGCTAGTTAAAGACATAAATACATCATCAATCCGGAACAGCAAATGACACAAAATTCATTGGAAGGTACTGAGAAACAAAGTCATACTATAATCGATACAATAGGACAGAACCATAAAAGTACATCATCTGTGTTTAAAAAGACAAGGCTGGGAGAGGGACTATAGGAGATAAAGGGAAAGGGAGACAAAAAAAGAAAAAAAAAAGTAATCTTCCAGGAACTGAACTATAGCTCTTATTAACATCCTAGACGTGGTACAACGGAAAAAGCTATGGATTTGTTGTCACGTGACCTGGACTGAAATCCTAGCTCCACTATTTACTATGTATGTGATTGTTTCAACCAGGATTATTTTACCTACAAATAATAGGAAACTGACTAAAAGTCGTAAACAATTTCATCGTAACAAACAGAAACCACTCTGGTTATTTTAAGCAGAAAGAGATTTAATGTAAAAAATTCGGTGCTTAGAGTATCATAGAGAGAGGTGGTGTAGTTGGGTCAAAGCTGGATTTCCAGGAATTATCCCAAAATAACACTTAAAGAATTGACACACCAGAGGAACTATTACACCTGTCACTCACCAGGAAAGTGAGGGGTTAGGCTACAATGATCTCTCCATAAACCTGAAACTATTCAGTGACTTTTAATACTGTTGCAAAAATATCAACACCTCCATACTTGCTCTCAGAAAACATCCAAGCAAAAAAACAAAAACAAAAACAAAAAAACATGGCACAAGAACAGACACTCAGATCAATGGAATGGAATAGAGAACCCAGAAATGGACCCACAAACGTACGGCCAACTAGTCTTTGACAAAGCAGGAAAGAATATCCAGTGGAATAAAGACAGTCTTTTCAGCAAGTGGTGCTGGGAAAACTGGACAGCGACATGCAGAAGAATGAACCTGGACCACTTTCTTACACCACACATAAAAATAAACTCAAAATGGATGAAAGACCTCAATGTAAGACAGGAAGCCATCAAAATCCTCGAGGAGAAAGCAGGCAAAAACCTCTTTGATCTTGGCCGCAGCAACTTCTTACTCAACATGTCTCCGGAGACAAGGGAAACAAAAGCGAAAATGAACTATTGGGACCTCATCAAAATAAAAAGCTTCTGCACAGCGAAGGAAACAATCAGCAAAACTAAAAGGCAACCAACAGAATGGGAGAAGATATTTGCAAATGACATATCAGATAAACGGTTAGCATCCAAAATCTACAAAGAACTTATCAAACTCAACACCCAAAAACCAAATAATCCAGGGAAGAAATGGGCAAAAGACAAGAATAGACACTTCTCCAAGGAAGACATCCAGATGGCCAACTGACACATGAAAAAATGCTTAACATGACTCATCGTCAGGGAAATACAAATCAAAACCACAATGAGATACCACCTTACACCTGGCAGAATGGCTAACATTGACAACTCAGGCAACAACAGATGTTGGCAAGGATGCAGAGAAAGAGGATCTCTTTTGCATTGTTGGTGGAAATGCAAGCTGGTGCAGCCATTCTGGAAAACAGTATGGAGGTTCCTCAAAAAACTAAAAATAGAACTACCCTACGACCCAGCAATTTCACTACTAGGCATTTATCCATGGGATACAGGTGTGCTGTTTTGAAGGGACACATGCACCCCCATGTTTATAGCAGCACTATCAACAATAGCCAAAGTATGGGAAGAGCCCAAATGTCCATCGACGGATAAATGGGTAAAGAAAATGTGGCATATATATATATATATATGCATACATATACATATACATATACATATACATATACATATACATATACATATACACACACAATATGGTATCACTCAGCAATCAAAAAGAATGAAATCTTGCCATTTGCAACTACGTGGATGGAACTGGAGGGTATTACACTAAGTGAAATGAGTCAGAGAGACAAAAATCATGTGACTTCACTCACATGAGGACTTCAAGAGACAAAACAGATGAACATAAGGGAAGGGAAACAAAAATAATATAAAAACAGGGAGGGGGACAAAACAGAAGAGACTCATAAATATGGAGAACAAACTGAGGGTTGCTGGAGGGGTTGTGGGAGGGGGGATGGGCTAAATGGGTAAGGGGCATTAAGGAATCTACTCCTGAAATCATTGTTTCACTATATGCTAACTAATTTGGATGTAAATTTAAAAAAATAAAAATAAAATGATGTTAAGATTAAAAAAAAAAACAAAAAAAACAAAAAACAGAAAAATAAATAAAACAAAAATCAGCCTTCACCTCAGTCCCCCCCTTACAAATATCACATGAATGCATCTCACAGGAAGAACCTCATTTATCACCTAAATTCTGCTGCAAGGACACCAGGAAATATAGTCATGGAGGCACACTACCTTGGAATGTTCTCTGAGCACCAAACTACCAGATTCACAAGCAGAATGAACAGTAAGGATAGAAATTAGAATCCATGACCAGAATCCCAAAGGCAAGGCAGTTTCAGAACTGGTTAATTCGGTGGCTCTACAATATCAAGGACTCATGGTTTTTCCATTTTTCTACTCTATTCTCATCAGAAGCTTGTCCCTTTTTGTTTGCAAAATGGCTGCCACGGTTCCAGGTAACTCATGTACCTCTGACATTGCTGACAGAAACAAACAGGCCTATTTCTTCATATTAGCTTCCAGTCAGAGAAAACCTTACCCAAAACGCCTCAGTAGGCCCTCTCTCTATCTGCTGACCAGAACTGTATTGTTTCTTCGCAGCCTAGACCACCATTTGCAAAAGAAACAGCATTAGCATGACTGGCCTAGACAAATCATGTTGCACCCGGAGGCAGGAGAAAGGACCTTTCCCTCAGCAGATCACCTTGCAGAGTGCAACCCCAACAAAATTAGCATTTGACAAAATTAGCTCGGAAGATGGGGTGTGGGTATGGGGCAGGAGGCAATGAACAGATTAGGCAAGTTGCTCGTAACTCACTCTCAGTGGCTCACTTTCCTCAATTCGAACGTGAGGATGCTAATACCTGCCTACTCAGCTAAGAGGGGCATCATGCCAAGGTAACATGCGCCTGTGATCTGACAGGACCATCATTCCCGGAAGATCACAGGAAGTGCCATATAAAGACTTCTGCAGACAATGCCGGAGACCATCATTACTACGCAAGGGGGAGTGTGAAGGAGGAGACTTCTGTTCTCACAAAGTACCACCCACTCCAAACAGTGTTAATCAAAAGGGCAAATAATTGCCTTGAAGGAAAGCCATTTGCGGAGATGTGTTTCTGAAGCGTTTTACATTGTCATTATGGGCAAGACGGCTAGAGCCTACCTGAAGAAAGACGACCAATAAACCATGAAATGTCCTTACAGTTGGAATATTGCCACAGAACTTTTTTGTGCTGTTTCTGACAGAGACTCTCTTGAGCCGTATCACTATGCTGATGAAGCAACTATGTCTGTGACGCATGTCAACCACTACTGCAGCAGGTGATAACAGACAGGGCTTACTATTAATGCACATGCTAACACCCATCCAGGCTCTTACGTATAAAATGTGCGGCTAATTGCAAATTTCATAGTCCTGGGTTTTCAAAGAGTCATATGCTTACCTGTTGCTTTCAGGGTACAATCTGAACCATATAAATTCCTCCTGCTAAATTCACACTTTTACGTACACTCAGTGGAATTTCATTTCACATAGTTATGTGAGGGTAGCAAGGGTGACTGCTTATTAATATGCTTATAGTATCTTTCTGCTTGCCAAAGTTAATTCACTGAATCAAATCACATTACCATACGAAATATTATTATATAAATGATCTCATAAATTGATGATGAAACTTTTCAAAGGAACTTCCCCTAATATCCTCATTTATTTACTCTCAGTTTCACTACGTTAGAATCCCATACCTTCAAATACTTCGAGCCATTATATAGGAGTTTCAGTTCTCTGGTAACATTAAGGATGCAATTATATAAAATGGCTATACCTGGGATCTTGTCATGCTATTATGAAAATGCTGGGAAAAACTCTGACTTGTAGAATAATAGGATAAAGAAGTGGGCGATGGGCTAGATGGGCGATGAGTATTAAAAAGGCACTTGTTGTGATGAGCACTGGGTGTTGTACGTAAGTGATGAATCACTGAATTCTACTCCTGAACCCAATAACTCAACGTTAAGGAACCAAAATTTAAAAACATACAATAAAAAATAAGTTGATAAAGAAGACATATAGAAGGTAATTTGTTATTATGGTAGTAGCTTTGTAATACATACACTTGACTAAGCTAAACTACGTTTCCTTGAATTCTCTTCCCTGTGTGTTTCCAGTTAGGGTGGGCTACAAAAGACGTTCTTGCTTGAGATTTGAAGAATGGGAGTGACCCAGTACTGACTGTGCTCTACAGACTCAAAAGGTTGGGGTCTTACTGTTGTTGCTGGTTCCTTGTTACTGTCCTTGGCCTTGAGCTGTTTCACCTCCCCTGGCCCTCCCGCAGCCTCCTGGATGGCCTATGCCAGGTATGTGTTTAGTTCAGTGATGTGGAGGCCAACTCCTCCTGTAGGCCACTCATATCATCGGGGATGGAGAGAGTGAGAAGTGACACTAATTCCAGCCCATTCTCATGGGTTCTAGCTTGTCCTGGCTCTCCCTCGCTGGCTCTCTCTCCCTCCTCCTTCCTGTATGCCCCTCAGTCTTCAAGTTTTAGTGTGAGCTGTGTTTAACCAGAGCCCATGATTGTGTAAGGCCAAGTCCTCACAACAAATTTTTCCTTATATGTATTTTTATATGATACACCCACAAACCTACACGTGTTTCTGCTTTTCTAATTGAACACCAGGTTTTAATGCCATAATTAATTTGTTGGAATATCATTCCATGGCCTACTGCCCATAAAAATCTTTATTTTGAAGAGAAATGACTAAAAGTAAGCTTTAAGGTCCTATAATCAAGTAATTGACGGATGTGTGAATCATCAAGAAATGGACAGATAAGGCTTACAAAGTCAAGAAAGATTCCTACACATTTAAGAGAGGTTCAAAGCTAAGTTTTAGCATAAAAGCTAACCCTCAATTATCCCCTAAATTTGGCTTCCAGACTTATTCTCCAGTCCATCTAGAAAACTCTGCCACTGATATATTTGAAATTTTGACTTTTCAAAATATACGCACTAGAGGAAATTATAAAATGAAGATAACAAAGAGTATGTTAAATATATAGATCTCTATATAAGGGGAGGGTAACGGCTGCATCTACTGGGCAAAAGGGTTACTAATAGGAGTCTTCCAAAGAATATTAATTATTATTATGGCAAATATTCATATATAGGATTCTGCAATGGAAGTCACTGAAAGTTTATGAGTTTTAGACACCACCACATATAGGGAAGACTGTGATTACATAACCTTGTACGAATGAGGAAACTAAGAGATAAATAACTTTCCCAGTATCACCTAACAGGAAAGGGGCAGAACAAGGCATTTCACCAACTCTGAGATTCCTACTCTCATGCTACAACTCTGAAAACTTATACAAAATGTTTCGAAACAGAAATACTCCTTATAAAATTCAATTACTTATCTCAGTTCCTCCTCTCAGGTTCCCTAACCAAACCTAACCTAATCATCTAGGTGTAACCGGTTTTCACCGATCACAGTGTAAGCTTCCTGAGGTCAGGCCCATAACTTTTTCATGACAACTTCCAGACACTTCCGAGTAATATGCATTTAGTCATGGTTGTTGTGAATCAGTGGTTTGTGGTCCTTAAGTGGCATCCGGTGTAAAGCCTCTTAATGGCATAGACCATATCTTCTGCTTCCTAGCATCGTCTCAACTGTACACAATGCTTTGCAAAAAGCAGGTACTCAGTAAAGCCCTATTAATTTTAATAGTCAACTGGCTCCTTAATCTGGCAACACAAAGCTGAAAATAGATACAAACCCCAAATTTTTCACTTAAAGAATTTACAGAAAGGATATGCAGACCCATTCACCAAATGGCTTAACTATACCACAAAGGGGGGGTCTATCCTGAAGCTTAAAGGTCATTTCAGAACAATTCCAAGAAAATATTATAAACAATGGGTAGATGAACAGAACTTGCTCTGATTCAAGGAAGCAATGCAGGTTAAAAATAATAAAGATTTCAAAAGAATTGTGATAAAAGTATACATTCATTGTGAAAAAGAGAAGGTAGACTGATGTCATGAAGTTCAACGTTGTCCTTTCACAACATGTCTTTTGTTGCCCTCTTAGAAAAGCACAGTCCTACACTATGGTGGGTATTCTTAAAAGGCAGTAGAGGGAGGAATATGAGGTTTCAGGCCACCACATTTAATTTGCGTTTCTATTACACTTTATAGTTGAGATTGCAATTTTGGATCTCAGTTCAAAGTTTTTTTTTCAGTCTCCAGTTGGGCCAGTTAGTTTCATTCTCTGCCAGAGCTGTGAACTTTCAAAATAAGCTATCTATTTTATTAAAAGTTCGACACATACAGGGGCGCCTGGGGGGTTCAGTCAGTTAAGCATCTGATTCTTGATTTCAGCTCAGGTCATGATCTCACTGTTGGTGAGCTCGAGCCCCGCATGGGGCTCCGTGCTGTCAGTGTGGCGCCTGCTTGGGATTCTTTCTCTCTGCTCCTTCCCTGCACACATGCAGTCTCTCTCTCAACTTAAAAAAAAAAATTCTCCATATATAAAGGAAAATCAGAGCATCTTCATGTCAGTTAGTTGGGGTAGAATTAAAAGGAGTGGAAGTAACAGCACAACTTGGACTTGGAAGGGAGCTTAGACATGCTGGCTGCTACAGTAGCCCATCTGCAGCATCCCTGGACATGTCAGTAACATCATCCTCAAACCGGAAGAAGCTAATAGTGGAGACAAGTTCTAATAATTTCTACTTGCAAAAAGGTTTTATAGTGAATCACTGTGATGTACACCTGAAACTATTAAGATAATATGTCAATTATACTTCAAAAAACAAAAAAAGATAACTTCCTAATTAAAAAAAAAAAAGCATTTAAGTCCTGTGCTTTGAAAATAATGTTCTTAAGACACCAAAAATACGTTTCCAAAATTATCTATGCAAACAGGTCATGGTAACTGGAACAGCTCGGCTTTTGCAGGCATGCAGCGTCCATTAGTTAATCTCTAAAGAAGGCTTTGGGGCAGGAAGTTCCAACAGCAAGAAGGTATCAGTTTGTCATTGCATTATCCACACCTTCAAGTATAAAACTCATTCTGCTAAAAGAATTCTTCTTGTCTTTTAAAATGTTGCACTAAGCACGGTAGTGCTTCCCAGCAATGCTAACCACAAAGGTAATGATGCTGTACATTTAATTTTTCCAGCCTCCGTGTGTCTGCCAGCATTATAAATGAGTCATTAACAGTCTCAAATAGATTGACATTGTTTGCTACTGCTGAGAAATCTCATTTCTTTCAAGACAGCAGGAGACAATTTGGGCTTAATAATTGAGGGGCACCAGAAAGCATGCAAAGTTAAAAGAATCTAAAAGCATATTGGTCCAACTTTCTAGGATATTTATTTTGGCACTGAACTCAAAAGCTAAATGGTATATTTCATGAAAAGGTCCAGGCGGGGAAGACAGACTCTAGCCCACAGGAAACATGGGAGTTGTCTCTAATGAGAAAGTGAAAGCCTCATCTTTACCTCATATAATTGAGGCATGCTAAAGAGCAATTTGCTAGACAAGTCCCAGGATGTCCCAGGCCTCACAGTCGGCCACCAGCGGTCCTCTAATGTACAAACACACTCTTGTTAAATGATATCCAGGCAACTAGAAACCTTAAGCTGCTTAATTCCACATCGACTTTGGAAGTCAAGTAACAAGAGAAAGATCCACACAGCCTAGAACTTCTATGGCAAAAACCTACCTTCCTAAGGGATTCAGAAAAAAAATAAATAAATAAGAAGCTTCCTAAGGTAGAACATTTATATAAGAAAAGGAATGCGAGGAAGAAAAGTTTAGAGGGGCGGGAACAGCTAAGAGCCCAGTTTAGCTGAAGCACAGATTCTTACGGAAGGGTGATGGTGATGGATTTTAAAACGCTGGCAGAGACCTATTATCAAGTGCCTAGACTTTCATAATTGTATTCAATTATAGTCTGTAAGGAGCCATAGAAGGTTTTAAGGGGTAGTGAAAATAATGGAACTGTGACTCTAACGTGCATAGGACACGGTAAAGACCAGCAAGTGAGCCACTGTAATTGTTCATATGCAGCCAGGACAAGATTAATGACTGTGAAAATATTAGAGTAGCAGACTGAGGAGTGATTCCTAAAATGGAATCTATAGGATTTAAATAATGACTGGTAGTGATAAAAAGGAAGATGAAATTGAAGACGAATACGGTGCTTGTGGCACAGGTGGCTGAAAAAACAGAAGCGAGAAAGAAAAAAGAAAAAAAAAAAAAACAAACCTTAGAGCAAGATAATAAGTTCTTCTTTGGACCTCAGTACCAATGGTACACAGAGGTGAAGATGTCCAGAAGGAGCCTGTCATGAGGAATGTGGGTTTTGGTACAGAGGATGGGGTGATGTTACATACATACAAAGGTAAAAGCAAGGAAAGATCACTGATGTAAATTGTATCGACCCGAAGACCTTCCTAAGTTAATAATTTGGGCAGAAGCAGTATTTTAGGAATAGGAAGGAGGAAGAGGAGGCAAGAGGATAGAGAGAATAAGCAGTCAAAAAGGTATGAGACAAATACGGTGCAAAAGCTCCAACCAAGAATTTATGAGCTTCAGGAAAAGGTTTTCACCTATTTTGAAAGAACCAAAAAGACAAGGAGGACACCTACTGGGGAGAAAACCTATTGGATTTAACCATCAGAAGGTTATTACAATCATCATTAGGACTAGTGGTTCTAAACCCTGGTAACACGTGGGAATCTTCCGGGAAGATTTTTTTAAATTTTCAATGGAGATACTTATCACTGACCAATTAAATCAGAATTTGTCCAGGTGGTGCCCAGGCATATGTAATTTTTAAAAGCTGCCCGGATGATTCAGCCACCGCCAGGGTTGAAAACCACTCTTCCAGACAGAAAGGTGGAAGCGACAATATCAACAAAGAAGAAGAGGAAGAAGGAGAAAGATTAGAGCTAGCGAGTAGTGGAGAAAAGGAGCACAGTCTACTCTTGGGATAAACTTTGGATAAAAGAGAGGGCAGTATCTTGAGAAGATCTCCGGTCAGCCTTAGGATAGCAAGAGATGAGGAGATGTAGAGAAAGTAACTTTTGGGAATGAAACGAGGGTTGGAGGATAGATAGGGGACAATGGAACAACATTCCGGAAAATTTGGGAGAGGATACAATCAAAAGCACAAATGAGGAGCTGAGCTTGATATATGGTCGAGGGGGATTTACTCTTCAGGGAAAGGAATACGGGAAGGGAAGGGAAATTTTTGAGGTCGAGTGTTAGCGGGGGCATGCTGCCGGAATCCCTCTTTAGATGATGTCAATAGGCAAATAAATACGGGAAGACTTGGGGCTTCAGGAAGTGGAGAAGGACTACAACGTCTCAAAAGGTGAAGAACCAAAGATCCCCTTGAACTAGGGTAGGTAAACCATCTTCTCATGGAACTAATCAGATTTCTTAGGAAAACAGACCAGGAAGAGAACTAGAGTAGTGAAGAGGCCTCAAGATAAACTTGTGAGTCATCTGATAGAGGTGGTTTTTATTACATTTTTTTGTTTATTCATTTCTTTTGAGAGAGAGTGCACACAAGCACAAGTGGGGGAGGGGCAGAGAGAAGGAGAGACGGAATCATAAGCCGGTTCCGCGTCATCAGTGCAGAGCCCAACGCGGGGCTTGAACTCAAGAACTGTGAGATCAAGGCCTGAAGCGAGAAGCATAACCAATTGTGCCACCCAGGCGCCCCCATCTGGTAGAGGTTTAATAAGCAATGTGGCTCAAGATCAGAAGGCTCAAGATCAGACCTTTGTCGCCAAGACCTTCCTTCCGAAGGGATTCAGAGGAAATTAGTAAGACTGCCTGAACCAAAGTTTCACCTCAAATCTACATTATGTGTCTTGAAGAAAGCTAAGTTCTGACTGAAGTTCTAAGTTAGGAATGGCTTTCAAAACAGTTGACTAACGCTAAAATTCTTTAAGCCTCAAGAAACGCTGACCATGAACTGTGAGTCACAGGGTTTTAAGTCCCTAAAATTTCCAAAAGTTGCATGAATACAGAAAAAATTAGAATGTTGAGGAATTCCTGGATTTCTGAAAAACATACAGAAGCTAGAAGAAAAAAAAAAAAAAACTCCAAAGAGAATTTTCCCAATAAATGGAGTCTAACAGAAACAATCAGAGATCATCCAAAGTTTCAACCTTGTACTTATGTTGCAAAAAAAAGGGAATTATCAGGAGATAAGTGAACTTCAAAGATTCCATTTACATTTTGCCAAGTCCTGTTTAAAAAAAAAGGAAAACCAATTTATGACCCATCACCATCTCCCTGCTTAATGTGATAATGACTGCACAGGCCTAAAACGTTTAATTGTAAATTCTTTCTAGTACGTGGGATGTTCCCATCAATAATCTGAGTTTTTAAGTGTCACCAACTCTCACCCTGGGCTGCTAAGGGAAGCTGTCCCAGGAATACAATGAAGCTCTCCTGCGGATAACAAACAACCCCCTGCACAAATTTGATCTGCCAAAGGCGCTATTGTCTAGTGCTTGGTAAATGGTTTGTATAAAAATCCATATATTGAGTTGAGCAGAAATGAAATAAAGTCTGAGCAGTGACAGAATGTCAATTACAGAGTTGGTAAAATAGCCCTTTTAAAAAGTTGTTAACTTCGGCACTTTTTTGAGTCTAAGAATTTTATTTAAATATCATATTCCTCTGTCACAAGCCACATTTTGAAAAACAGCACCGACTATTTAGTGACGGGGAGAAAAATTATTCTTTTAGGTGATTATCTTCTTGGAACATCACTAAAAAGTAAGTTAAGATGTGCATTTTAAATTGCGTCTGCCGGACATGTTTGGAAAACAGGTCAAAGAAGCAATACTCCCCTTGCCGACCTAAATAACAACAGGTTATGTCTCTGTCATCTGGAGGTTGAAGAATTAGAAGTGCAGGACAGTCGCAACAGATCACTCCCAGTGTATCTACCTACGGAGATGTGGTGGGTTCCATACACCGAAAAGGACAACGTCATACTCATAAAAATTAAAGTTTAGGGGTGTCGGGCTGGCTCAGTTGGAGGAACATGTGACTCCTGATCTTGGGGTCGTGAGTTTGAACCCATGGGGGGTGTAGAGCTTACTTAAATAAAACTTTAAAAACAAATTGAAGTTTAGGGACGATAATAATTGAAGAATGCCGGATCTGTCAAACAGAATAACAAAACCTCAGTGTAGGATGATTAGATTCGGCAAGGAAAGACAGAAAGAGAAAAACACCCAGGTACATGGCTTCATAACAAATTAACTTTTGAAACGGGAGTTCTGATTTTCAGGATACTTTGACCTAATTAACTCCTTGGTTCCTGTGAGGTACGTAAAGCAAGCTTTTTTTTTTATACTCATTCTAGAGCTAAGGCAACTGAGGCTCAGAACAGTTCCGTAACTTGCAAAGAAGCAACTATCTGGATTAAAGGTTGGGGCCGGGAATCAAAGCGAGATGCCCACAGCAGATTCCATGCTGGTCCACTCTACCAGCGAGGGTTTCATTTGGTGGCACAAATTACTATCTATCTGTTCATCCTCTCTCTCCGCTGTTTTTTGCAAATTAGGTAGTCCTAGAAGTTAGCATGGTTTTTTTTCTCATTCCAATGCTAAAAAGAGTGTCTTCAGTCAGTACCTATTACTTTACCAAGAGTCCAAGGACAAAGGCCATTCTTTTATTTATGTCCTACACAGAAGACATCAAAAGCAATACAAAGGGAAATAGGGTTCCATCGCGTAACGGGTAGGATTTCAGTTTGGGAAGAGGAAAAAGTTCTGGAGATGGGTGATGGTTGCACAATAGCGTGAATATACTTAATATCCTGGAACTGTACGCTTAAAAATGGTTAAAAGGGAAATTTGACATTACGTATATTTTATCACAATAATAGAAAGCAAGAGACCCTCTTTTAAATCACACTAAAATTTCCAAAATTCTGCTGTAAGAAAGATAAATTACTACAGGGTAAAATCTACTGTTTTTGATTTATCTGTGTTAAATACACAGCTGTTCTATTTAAATATGACCCATATTTTAAGTAAAATGTGAAGTGAAAAGAAAAAAACTAAATCCCATTTTCCATTTGAACAACTAGATTCACTTTGTAATGATTATCAAGTGAGTCTTGTAAAGTCAAATGAAATCTAAGAGAGAAGACTAGAATATTTAATCTTAATAAAAGCTTATGGTCTTTTACAGCATTAAACATGAGATGACTGAGGCTCACCATAACAGCATCTATTAATGTGAGTTAATCCATACAAAACAGGAAAAAATATAAAGCTCATAATTCTAAATTGTTTAATATTTGATATTGGTGTTTTTGGACACTTTTCTCAAAATGCTTTGGATTGTAAGCTCCATGGGCAGAAAGACTTGCTCTTTGCTGTATGTTCAGAATTTAACAAAGAACAGAAGGAGGGGAGGGAGGGGAGAGTGGGGAGAGAAGGAAGACAAATGGATTTATAAACACATCCAAACAAGCATCCAGAAAACTTGGGATCTGCCAAATCTGAAATAGTTGGTAGCTGAACAAGTTGACTTGATTATATCAAAAAGCTATTTTTTTTTCCTAGAGCCATGCTCAGCAGATATGGCAGCACCATTAATAATATTTTACCAATCTATCATCTGTTTGAAAGGAATAATGGGAATTTAGAACATTTCAGTAAAGGTTCATCATAGGCAGTTAATCCTAAGACTCTGTACTTGTGGATCCTGCGGACTAACCTCTAGGATTTCCCCTGTAAGGCCCTTGTCCAGGTATCCAGGTGGAGAATATGATTTCAAGCCCATTTAGCAAGCTTCCCCTTAGTGTCACCAGTAATCATTGCCTTGTTTCCAATAATTTCATTTGTCCTATGTAGGTCCGAAAGAAGGTCACTACAAAGCTACCTTAGCTGCCTTTGAGATCCACAGAGTGATTTCTTTTTCCTTTTTTCTTTTAAAAACCTTCCTTGCTTTGTGATTGTTAGAAATGGTAGCAGTTATCAGAATAACAGAAAATCAAAGCCAGGCTGTTATTTGGGCAAAGCACACATCATTTGTTCCTTTCACCTAAATCTAAGAAAAGCAATCACAGTTGCCAATAATTATTCATCTGAATGCTATAGTATTTAATTTCTAGAGGTCAATTAGTTTATATCTTGCTCTGGGAGATTTCCAGATTAAGATTTAATTAGTCTTACTAGTCTGACCATGAGACTAAGCTATTTTAGACCTGGAAAAGGAACTTTTCTTAGTCTTCTGCGGGTAAGGGGAGAATCTGTCTACTGAAGTCATAGGAATATTTAGAAAAGGAGAAGAATGAAAGTTGATTTTAACTACTTCAATTCTTCAAAAAGAGGCATAAAAATATGACAATGAAGACTTATTAGATCTATGGCTATATAAAAATGTATAACTAAAAATAAAATAACATCAGGAAAGCTTGAGAAAAGTCTTACTATGCCCCAAGGACTCAAGAAGATCTTCTGTAGATAAGCACTTTCTTCCAGTCATGCCGGCTTTCAATAGGAAGCTCAGTGAGTCCTTTCCATTACTCCCTAGTGAAAGGACCACACTGCCTCTTTCTACTAAGTATTGACCCGACACTATCTTTTATGTATTTCTCCCTTCCCCCACTCCTTCAAATGGCAGTATGCAAGATCTGCATTGTAGGCCAACATGAGTCCAAACCCATCGATTAGTGATGAATAAGTAGTAATGCTTCAGAACTATAATGCAATCACTAATGCAATTACTGTCTTCTCAAAAATAAGATTATTTTTGAGGCGCCTGGGTAGCTCAGAAGGCTGAGCATCTGACTCTTGATTTCAGCTCAGGTCATGATCTCACAGTTTGTGAGACTGAGCTCCATGTTGGGCTTCGCACTGAGCATGGAGCCTGCTTGGGTTTCTCTCTCTCTCTCTCTCTCTCTCTCTCTCTCTCTCTCTCTCTCAAAATAAATAAACCAAAAAATAAGATTTCTTTTAATAGCATAAGTGTGTATTTACTCAACAGAGATTAACCAAGTCAGCTGTCGATCACTCCCACATTTCTTCTTACAGCCTGCCCAAGTTTGTACTTAGCAAATGGGGGGTGGGGGTGGTATCTATTGGCTGTAACTCTTCCTGAAACTACTTCTAAAGAAAAACAGAGGGAGAAAATTCATCCATAACCAGCATTATTGAAACTCTATAGGGTTTATACAACAGAACCATGTGCTTGTCATCCAAATATTCCAAGGACTGTTATGTGGAAGAGGGACTACTCTTTGAGTCTAGTAGTCTTTTAAGGGACTACTTCCCTTAAAAACACAGAGGCGAGAGCTGGACTGGACAGGTATGGCCGCAAGGAGAAACAGTGTTCTTCACTAAAGGAAGGCTTTCATTGAATGATAAAATGAATTGCCTCAAAACATGGAAAGTTTTGTATTATTTTAAGGTCTAAATATTGGAATGGACAAAATTTAAGAGAGAGAAATACTTGGGGCGCCTGGGTGGCGCAGTCGGTTAAGCGTCTGACTTCAGCCAGGTCACGATCTCGCGGTCCGTGAGTTCGAGCCCCGCGTCAGGCTCTGGGCTGATGGCTCGGAGCCTGGAGCCTGTTTCCGATTCTGTGTCTCCCTCTCTCTCTGCCCCTCCCCCGTTCATGCTCTGTCTCTCTCTGTCCCAAAAATAAAAAAAAAAAAAAAAAAAAAAAAAAAGTTGAAAAAAAAAAGAGAGAGAAATACTATACAGAAAAGATCACGTGTTGGAGGATGGCTGGGTTAGAAAACCCTGAAGGTTCTTAGTAAAATGACCTATACATGGAAGTCATTCTTCTTCTCTTATTGTTGTTAGCTAACTAATAAGTAGGTTAAGAGCCCAAAAGGAGTTTATAGAATAGAAAAAGTTTATATCATGTTAAGGGGGAACAATACGTAGGTTTTAAATAGTTAGAAGGCAACAAAGTAATAATCGTTACTTGTCTTAATAACAAGACAAACTACCAGCCTATATGACCGTTTTCCAAAGGAAGGACAGAACATCCAGACTAACTCTGACAGGGGAAGGTACTCTTCGGTTGATTCAATATTGTCAAAAAGGTTTGAGATATTCTCTAACTCCCAATGTTATCTACAGTTCTGAAATGAAAAGCTGTCTTCAGTAAACACTATGTGACAACATCAATGGGAAGTCTCGGTAAAAATTTCCCTGGTACACCCTGTCACAGAAACAAGCCTTTCAAGACAACTCTCTAGCAAATAGTTATTTTCGGGAAAGAACAGCGATGATTCTTCCCGCTGAAGGTTCCCAAAGCCCCTAAGGAGAGGTCCGGCTCTCCACATAACTCTCCCTTTCTCCACCTGATGCACTACCATAAATTTTTAATGTAACGTTTTAAGGTCTAATGAAAAAGTTATAAGTATTGACTTTAGCTGTGGCTCCCTCTCACTCAGGGATGCTCTGTTGATTAACACGAAAAGTGGTGTTTGGGGGCAAAGGAAGAATTAGATAGTCATGTGCTGTTACCAAGTTAATAAACAGCCAAGTGGCAAATTATTTAAAAGAACTTCAACAAAGATTGTAAAATGAAAAAAAAAAAAAAGAAAGAAATTTACCTGTAATTAACTCAGCATAAAAGTTAATGCTTGATCCTTTCAATGTAAATAATTTAAGAGGAGGTCTGAGCAGGAGAAGGTGATAAACACCTTAAGAGAGAAAAACAACAATCTTTATGACTTTTCCTTGTACAAGCTTGTTCGTTAAATTATTTACATTGGAAAGATCTTGCTTTAATCTGACACACAGTAAATGCAATAAATGCATACAATTAATACGACTATCTCATTTAATTCTCATGAAGCCTTATTTGTCTTAATTTACGGGTAAAGAAATGGAGCCTCCAGGACTTCAAGTTACTTAGCGAAGTCACAGGTTAGTAATGGCAGAACTGGCATTTAAAAACAGGTCTGTTTTATACCATTCTCCATGCTTACGATCACTCCACTCCAGAGCCATCCTCCTGCTGACAGAAAGTCTAAAATATCACATGGGAATGAATTACAACGAACAGGCAGCATCAGTTGCTGAGTGGGGACATGTTTTAGAACCATGACAAGGATTTAAGAATGGGTGAGAAGGGGGGTGCCTGGGTCGCTCAGTCGGTTAAACATCTAACTTCAGCTCAGGTCATGATCTCACAGTTCGTGAATTTGGGCCCCACCTCTGGCTCTGTGCTAACAGCTTGGAGCCTGGTGCCTGCCTCGGATTCTGTGTCTCCCTCTCTCTATGCCCTTTCCTCTCCCCTGCTCGCACTCTGTCTCTCTCATAAATAAAATAAAACATAAAAAATAAATTAAATTAAATTAAAAGAATGGGTGAGAAGGATGGAGCACCTGAATGGCTTAGTCGGTTGGACATCTGACTCTTGATTTTAGCTCAGGTCGTGATCCCAGGGAGGTGGGATTGAGCCCTGCATCGGGCTCTGTGCTGAGTATGGAGCCTGGTTGAGATTCTCTCTCTCTCCCCCCCCACTCCTCCTCTCCCCCACTCACACACTCTCTCTCTCTCTTTCTAAAATGAAATTTAAAAAAAGAATGGGTAGAGAGAGACAGTGGGTGAAGTGAAGAAGTATTAACAGAGAAGAGGGCATCTGAATTGGCTCCTAATATCCTGCTAAGATTGTAATAGGTAAATAAGGACAGAATGGCATTTCAAACATCAAGGAATCTGAAGAGGACGAGTAAATTAAAAACTGTAAAATTGCCAGGCTTATTGGAGATCTGTGAAGAGGTCCTATAGTTCAGTTCACAGCCATACTGAAATATAAAGTCCTGGTTAAGGACTTGGGACTTTATTTCGTAGGTAAAGGGGATTCACAAAAAGCTTCTGGGGGTACCTGGTGGCTCAGTCGGTTAAGCGCCCAACTCTTGGTTTCAATTCAGTTCATGATCTCAGGGTTCATGAGATGGAGCCCCGTGTCGGGCTCTGTGTTGACAGCGCGGAGCCTGCTTGGGATTCTGTCTCTCCTTCTCTCTCTGCCCCTCCCCTGCTCGTGCTTTCTTGCTCTCTCAAAAATTCATTCATTCATTAATTAATAAGTTTCTGAGCAGGGAGTTTGCATATTACATCTCAACAGAAGTCAGAATAGAGTAGTGTGTCCAGTGATTGACTGACTCCACAAATACGCATGTGCCCGCTATATTCCAGGAGCATTTAGCGAGTATCGAAGAATCTCTCTTTGACACACTTTCACTTGGTTACTAGGACATCACTTTCTGGGTTGCTCTGACCCTTCCTTACGTAAGGTCTCCTTGGCCGTGGTCCCCTTACCTGTCTTACTTTTACACACTGGGGTATGCCAGGGCTCAGCACTCAGACCGTTTCTCTTCTTCATCAGACTCTCACTCTAGGAGACCTTATTCACACCCATGGGTTTAACGCCATTAATTTCGATGACCATCAAACGTATCTCTGCAGTCTAGACTTCTCTCAACTCTAGGCTTCCCCTGGTTGCCAGCTAGATATCTCAAACTTAACAAGGCCAAAATCACTCGGGCCTCTCCTTCCAAATCTGCTATCAAGCCTTCTCCATTAACTTGACCTTTGAAGTCACTAAGCCCTGTCATCCACATCAGAGGCTGGCCAACCACAGCTCAAGAGCCTAATGTGACCCACCAATAAAGTGTTTTTGAAAGATGACCATTTCAGTTCGCTTATGTATTATGTGTCCTGACGTCAGGTGACGACGATGCACTTGAATAGTGGTAATGATGACCATATGACCTGCAAAGCCTAAATTTTTACTACCTGGCACATTACAAAACAATTATTTGCTAACCTTCTAGTCTGGGTTACTACTGCTGCTTTCCCCACAAAGCAACCAATGAAAATTCAAAACTATGCTGTCCAATATGCTGGCCACTAGCCACGTGTTGCTCTTCAAATTAAAAGCCTATTAAATAAAAATTTCAGTTCCTTAGGTACATTAGCCCCAGTTCAAGTGCACAACAGCCACAAGTGGTTAGTGGTTACCTGTGGGACACTGTAGATTTTAGAACATTTAGAACATTTTCACCAAAGTTCTGTTTGTTGCTCAGTAGTGCTTTAAAATCTAAGATTATCTCCCTCCACTTCTCGAAACTTTTCATTAACTTCTTTTTTTATTCGACGTCAAATTCTTTGCTAAGGCCTACTCTTTGATCATCCCCTGCCCCCAGCCCTCTCCCCCCCAATTCTCTGGCCTCATCTTCTTTCACTCTCCCTTACTCACTGTGTTTTAATACTATGGATCCTCCCATGGCACCCTCCAAACACTAAGCAAACACTCCAAATGCTAATGTAACTGCTTTTTTTTTTTTTTTTAAACCCAGAATCGTGTTCTGACTGAAGAATGGAACTGAAGACTGGAACCGACGGACAAGGTTAAGAGCAGCACAGACACCAAGTGTATCAGGATGAGAATGAAACAAGACTCCTGCCATCGGGGAGGAGCTCCTTGAGGAGGAGGCCTGTTTAGACAAGCAACAGGGAGGGAGTTTACCAGCCTGGTTAGTGGCCAAACACATTCTACAAGAGGCCCTTAGATCGGGGTCCTGATTTAGGGCTATTCAGGGCTGGACATAGGTTACCTCAGTCTATTTGTCCCATTTCCTATAGAAGAGATAACTTCAGCAGTCAGTAGGGGACACATGAAAAATAGTAAAGACAGAAATCCATCACGGTCTAAGCAACATTCCAACACATGTAGTCTTTAAAGCCAACTTCCCTAGGAAACGGTCTTCAGTTGGGTTTTAATTCAGTTGGTATTGGATTCGACTGGCTCGGAGCGGAGCTCTCACGGCCAGAAGTGGCTAGACCAGAGGTGTGGAAGGGATCACATTAGACCAATGAGGAGGAAAGGTCACATGGGAGTCTTTAAGACTGCAGTCGTCCTGGTGACTTAGGTGGCCGTCCCATGCACAAGACAGATAACCTTGCATAAGAACGGGAATGAAGACAGGGCATCAAGTTTCTGGGTCTTATTACCATTCCTGCCAGAGTACTAACTTCCAGCCAAAAGGCAGGCTTTCTCCTCCTTGTAGAGTAGCCACAGGCTAGAGGATTGCAGCCTGAGCCATTGACACGAAAGTGACCCAGTAAGACCAGACTCCTGGAAGAGTCCCGGAAACAAAAGTAAGGCAAGAGAAGAGGAATTACTCATCAAGTTGCACCGAGGCTCAGAGTCCAGATGAGAAGACTCAAAGCCCCACATAAGGGTGCCAAAACGATGAAGTCATGAAGTGGGCATCATGAGCAAATGGCTAAGAAAGAATTCTTGAGACGTTTTTGGTGCAAAAAGGCGATTTTATTATAGCACGGGGACAGGACGCATGGGCAGAAAGAGCTGTGCCGGGATTGTGAGGACTGATTGCATACTTTTAAATTAGTGGGGGGGGGGGGGGAGAGAGAGGGGCGGTAGGGATAGCATAAGTCTCTAAGGAATTTGGAAGCAGGGCTTTCAGGACCCTGAGGGGGTAGTTGTCGTTAAGATAAGGTTACTTTTAATCTTTGCTAAAACAAAAACAGGAGGGAAGTAAGGCAGCCATGGGTTCCTTGAGCAAGGTCACACTTTCCGTGTTTCAGGTGCCTATTGCTGGGCTACAAGCTGTAAGGAGATTTAATTTAAGCTACATCTCTCGTGCCTTTTTCTTATCACTAACGGTCTCAGGTACTTCACTCGCTGTTCCTTCCACCTAACCATCTGTCTCCAGATACCTGCATGAATCATCTCCTCACTTCCTTTGGTCTCTGCTCAGAGAACACCTTCGCCTTTCCTAACTGGCCCACCACTCCACTTTCTCTGTCTTCCTGGCACACTGGTCACCAGCTGGACTGTTTTATCTACAGTTTATTATTCCTAATAAAATAGATATGACATTAATATCTACGTTTTCCCATCAGAGTGTGAGCTCCAAGAAGCAGGGATTTTGTCTGCTTTGTTCTCTCACATACCCTCAGAGCCTAGGTACACAGTAGGTACTCAATAAATATTTGTTGAATGAATGAATAAGAATGCCTTGCACAAGAGGCTCCAGAAAAATTAAGAAGAGGTTCTGTTTTAAAATCTGCCTCGCTAACCTATCTTCCAGATGTGGGTCGAAAATTTTGTCTTTGAATCCTACCAAAAGCTTAGTCGATCTTTCAGTTAAGTGAAAGTTGCTCAACAGCCCCAGGTGAGTCCTTTCTGCTTCAAGCTATTCAACAAGACAGGCTATAAGACTGTAAATATCAGCTTGGAAAAACCAGCCCCGATCTAGCTGCCCAAGGCCTGAGACTAAATTTGCCAGCCCCAGAGCACCAATGCCATTGCCAAATCTGCTAGCCTGGGGCTAATTATTAATCTTGATAATGGGATTTTTGACTCACATAATTTAGATTGGCATGACTAGCAATTTACATGGAAGATTTTTTCATTTATATAACTCAGGGCTTCATTTCAATTTGGAATTAAGTCATTATGGAAAAAAAATTAAACCTCTTTACTAACTCAAGATATTATTCCCGATCAAGTCCAAAGGTATTGTCACACCGCTGCCCAGAGGGAGACACCATTTCTTTTATTTATTTTAACTTTTTAAAATTTTTTAATTTATTGTTGAGACAGACAGACAGAGTGTGAGCAGGGGAGAGGCAGAGAGAGAGGGAGACACAGAATCTGGAGCAGGCTCCAGGCTCTGAGCCGTCAGCACAGAGCCTGACACGGGGCTCAAACCCATGAACTATGAGATCATGACCTGAGCCCAAGTTGGACGCTCAACTGACTGAGCCCCCCAGGCACCCCAAGGTGTTCTCTTTCTCCACCCCAATGACTCCACTGAGTGATTAATGGAGGAAACGCACAGGAGGTAGAAAGGTTAACACAACTGCTCAAGGTTCGGGAAGGTGCCAGGAGGTCGGCTGGTGCCAGCTGTAGCAAGGCAGACTTTGATAGGGACCACCTGACCTCTTCTCTGCCCTTCTGAACACTTTGTATTTTTCCCAAACCAGCTACTTTAATGGGCAACAGAGGAGGAGGGCAAATATACGTGCTCATCTGACAGTTTTCATCTGGCCAATTTGTAACATATGAATTCCAAAGCAGGTGAATAATTTAAGATTACTGATGTAAATGGAGAAGTAACATTTAACTTATAAATAATACTCATAAAGAAAGGAATTGTTATCCTCTGAGGCATGCGAGTAAAAGCAAATCCGTGAGATGATCACTGACCTAGGAAAAGGTTAAGAGCAGCTTAAATAATAAATGCACAGGTAGAATTCAGACTGACGTAAATTTATTTTTCTTGCTATTGCAACCATATGGCAATAATCCAATCTGAGAAGCTGAATTTATGTGGTAAGGGCATAACTCAAAGCCTGCTTGTTTAAAAATTCAACAAATTTAGGGCAGTTTGGAGTTATCCACCACTTTGCATTTTGAATGGCAGGGAAATTTTACATTGATTTTCACAGAAGACGCTTAAATGAACACTCTAGTAAAAATTAATGGATTCTTCTCCCTTTCCCGATGACCTTTAAAATGCCTAGAATTCAAGCCGAGGGACCTAACAGTTTTCACTCCTGCTTACAGCACCAGTTACATTATACAAAATCCCTGAGGTTTCAATAATGTTTCCAAATTGGCTACTGATAGAGACATGTAATTGCCCAAAGCAGAGTTTAACAACAGCTAGTTTGCCTTTCCTTGTGAAAAGGATACTTTCTTCTTTAACATTCCTCAGTCTGCAGAATCTTGATTTTTTTCTAAAGAAAGAAAGTAACCCCTTTTCTCCATTTAAAGGGCCTCTGATTTCCTCTGAACCCAGTATAAACCCAAGAGCAACAGGACTAACAAACTCAGGTAAAGGAGCTACGTGTAGCCAGAGAAACTGGTCTTCCCTCATTATGTATCCTTAACTCTCAAAATCAAAGTGCCTTCTCAATACATTTCCAACATTTCACTGCAATGAAACAATGGTTTTAAGGCAAGCTCCAAATGCAGTACTAGGTAAGGTCTGTTTAGCGAGAAATCGTAAAGTTACATTTTCTGTTTTGAGTTCCGACCTCTTCTGGCCAGAATTTCTATGCACTTGCCAACTGCCTCAGATGTATAACTTGATCTATGTACCTTACGTTCAAACTCAACTCTGTCACAAACTGTGATGGTCTGAGTTTTTACCCTACTTACAAGCTAACAGGTTAGCCTCCCAGTTTCAAGAATGCTGCCAGGAAAAAAATGCCCAATGGGTCAGAGACAACATTTTACTGTAGCAGTAACAGTAAGCCAGAGCATCATCAAATCCTTCCTGTGGTTCCTTGAGGCCTACTTCTCACAGAGCCACGTGACAAGGGTCAGGTAATGCATGACGCATAGTGGGTGCAGGACAAGAGCAGAATCCTGGGGTCAGGAAACCTGATCCTTCATAATGGACTGCAAGCAAACCCTCTCAATCTTTTCTCCTATTGGGAGACATTATTTTTATGAGACTAGACAGCCAATAAACCTGTCCCTTTGCTCCAGAGAGGAGACATTTTTTTTTTCCCTTATCCCAAGGCTGTTCACTGAACAACTATCATTGAGAAGACAGTCTCCAATAAAAACCTGCCGTGCTTTTCTGTTCACAAGACGTGCGGAAACACAAGAAACCCATGGAAAACTGTCTCCCAACAAACATCTTCTTACCACGTATACCTGCCAAGTGGCTACGTGTAGAAGAGACACGTGACTCACTAGGGGGTGAGAAACTCACTACAAGTGTTCAGAAACTTCATCTTAACACCCAGCATTACATTACATCTGCATTTCTATTTCTCTAAATCTTACAAAGACCTACATCGAAGGAGAGAAACTCTGTTCTCTGACACAGTAACAATATTAGGAACAGGAATGAGACCTCTTGACTTCCAAACATTTTTTCTGCCACACCACACTGCCCTCCTATTAAGAGACTTTTAAAATCTTATTAATGGTTCCAATTATAATTTTGACTCCTGGTTCATTCTGTAAGGATACCGTATGAACCCCCAACAGGTAACACTCAGAATGTATGCTTGATGATGTTCCAAAGTATTTTTCTTTATAATAAGCTCCTAAGAGTATGGAAAATAGTAAACTGCAAGGCGATGCCACCGGTGATAAATGTACAAAATGCGAATGTTTTTCTTAATGAAAAAAAAATGGAAATGAAGATCCACATTTTCTCATCGTTCCCCCAAAACCAAGGCCAGTGCATTAATTTAGTGACAAAAAGAATGAGGTCTCTGAATTTCAAGTTCTCCATTTTCCCCCTTAATTGTATATAGATAGTAAATGTAAGGACAAGTTTACTGAGGCAAAAGGAATACAGCAAAATGACAACTGTAACATCAAACAACACTGAGCTACTTAGGAAAACTGAAGGGTGTTATTCATACTAAGAAGTTCTATTTTAGCCCCAAATTATTTTCTCTTAAGCCCCAGATAAAATTGCCGTGTTTGAGGTGGCATATTTCAAATGGCGATCCAAGTCAATCCAAGTTATCTATCCCCCTTGCCCAAATGTTCATTTTTCTACATCTCCAAGTGGTCTATGTTCTGCTTATCTCCCAAGGAAACATGATTTGCTAAACACCACAGCTGGACTGCCATAAATATAAGCAAATTAAGCAAAATATTGCTCTTAAAATTTTGGGGTTTTTTTTCCCCCGTGATATTTTAACAGGAAACAACTGAGGCAGGAAAATCTACATTGTCAGAAATTTCTAGACATTTTACAACCTACGCTATCCGCCAAGTAACTAATTCTTTTTGCTTTGCGTGAATAAGAAAATACCTTCCAAATCGGATCCTAAGGCTGACTGGTTTGCATGTGAAAGTTGTGAAGATGAAGCCTCACTTGAAACGGAGTGGGGAAGCCCTGAGGGGGGCTCTCACACACTACCTGTAGACGACTGGAGATCCCCAGAGACACACGCGTCCCTGGCATTCTCCAGCAGGAAGAGGCTTCCCCTACTCGCCCAGCAAGACGAAAGATTTCCACCTCGCCCAGCAACAGCTCCAGCCAATGAGAAGCCACCACTCCTGGTCTCCTCCAATGGACTTTTAGTCAAGGCAACCCCTTCCCCAGCCTCCCCCCTTTCCTTCATACAAGCGAGCTCCTCTCCTTGGTTCTCCAGACTTGCCGGTTCCTCACAGTTTGCATGTCTATAATGGCAATTTCTCTGCTATTCCTGAATAAACCTATTTTGCTGGTAAATTAACTGGCTGTTTAATTTTCAAGGTAAAAAAAAAAAAAGGTGGTTTCTTTATTGGTGGTTGTGCCTTAAATTCTCATAATTCACAGGCAACACTCTTGAAACGATAACCCTTATTAGCTGCATATTTAGCAGATTTAAATATAATTCTGAATTATTTTTTATCTTTTAAGTATCATTTCGTAGCAAAATAGGTGTAATACACGTTTTTACAAATAAGAATACTAGGGCTCAGAGATCTTAAGTAGCCCAAGGCCCAGAACACAATCCTTTATTGATAATGTACTCTCTCAAAATCCTGTATTTTATTTCAGGGATAAATTCACTTACTCAAGAAAGAAAAGACTATTCTAGGCAGTAATTCTGAACTCTTTTGCAACCCATCAATTCATTCATTCGTTCATTCATCCATCGTTTCTTGATTAGTTTCTATAAAGCTTTACACTAAGCAGGGTTGGAAAACAATGGTAAACAAGACATTGCAAACTTTTATAAAACTCTCCCTAATTAAGAATATTTATTTCTTGAAAAGGGGTAGAACTGTTCCTAAGTCTGTCAACTCATTTTAATGCGAAATCACCAAAACCCACTTCTAAGACACGCCTTTCGTACATATTGCTTCCCAGTATTTTTATTTGTTACTATGCTTTACTAAAAATGGTTTTTTAACTGTTTTTACAGTGCTAAGCCTCAAGCTGTGCACACAGTCAAGAATAACAGCGGAGGGACACGGCTCGGAAAGCATACTACAACTGGGATTATAACTCACTGGGCGAAGGCTAATGGCAGACAGAATGGAAGTCAAAGTTCAAGCAACTCTAATCCACAGGTTCCTGGAAAATAAATTACTTTTAGCCTATAAGGTCTTTCTGCTTTCGGTTTCCTTACCTTTTAATATACCTGGAGTGCCTACCACCACATTATTTTTCTGAAAAATTCCTCTACATGTCATATTTTGACAAGAAAATCTTCACTGGCTCCAAACTGATGGGAGGATGACTCTTTAGTCTTACATTAAGGGCCCACCACAAATCCAGTCCTATTCTCCCCAGAATGAGCCCTTAGCCTGACAAAACTGGTCCACTCACTGTCCCCAGAGCACGCCTGCTCTCACACATTCTCACCTTTCCCACCTTTCTTGGAGAATCATTATCCTTCCTTTATAGCTAATGTTCACTGAACATTTACTAGGTGCTACCTGTCTATTTTATTTAATCTCACTACAACCCTATGAAGAATCTATTATTATTATTATTATTATTATTATTCTAATTTTCCATCTCCAAAAACTGAGGCTTAGAGAGACTAAGGGCCTACAGTCACATAGCCAGTAAGCAGGCAAGCTAGGATTGGAATTAAGGTCTCTACTTCCAGGCCCCAAACTCTTGACCACTCTAGTGCAATGAGCAGGATTATCTGATGGTGACCCCCAGAGCTCACTCAGTGTTGCCTGGAAACACACTAGTTGGAGCAGGTGAACACCTTTTTCCCAACAGAAGGGACTGCACTCCAGGTGAAGGTTAGTTATCCACAGCACTGATGGCTTTGTCCTTCAGAAGAGGAGACTGAGACTTCCCTTGGGTCTGAAAGCATCTAGAGACTAGGCAGCTGACATTCTCAGACAACTTCTGGAGGCAGCTGGGACTCCAAACTGAACTGCTTGGACCTAAGCAGCCCCAGTGCTCCCTCAATGACAAGGATGCTTTCTCATTCCTGGCGATGATAAGGCAGAATAACAGGAGATCTCAAAGCCACTCTGAAAGCTCGCCAGAGCCAAAGCCCCCATACACTGCTCTGGGGGATGATGGAGAATGGGGGGAAACTGTGTTTTCTTTTGTCTTGCTGACTTAGCTGTGTATGTATTCCTCTTCCCCAGTAAAATCTATTCCCTAACTGATGCTGCGTGAGGTTGTGCAGTCTTTGAATTGATAACAAGATGGAACCTAATGGACAGAATGACCCTCTCGCACACATCTTACCCACTCTTTCAAGACTGAGCTAAAATCTCATTTCTCAAATGACAAAGTTCCTGACTCTCCTTAGCAAAGGGAGATCCTTGAACCTCTCAACAACAGCATAGGTTACCCTTCGGTGTCTGAACAAAGCACATCTTTGCTATATATCATTAGTTTAGGCATCTTTTCCACAAATATGCATTTGGATTTTATGGAAATTTTAAGTTTCCCAAATGTAGGGGAGGGACCCTATATACTTAACACCTTCAACAGTGGCAACACCACACATCTAATATAGATTTTCTGGCTGTATGTATGTTAAGTCTGTATGTATATTTTGTTCTTCAGAAGGCCACATTTCATCCACTCATTGCATACATATAAGCACCTGCTATATACTGAGCCCTATGTTGGGCCTGGGTTTACAAGAACACTGTTCTGACACAAGGAACTCCTAACATAGCAGAAAGATGGATATATGAGTGTTGTATTATAATAAAATTATACAGATCTATGGGGGTGGGGGGAGAAGATCGTGGAGAGCTTTAGATTGGGGGTATGGGGAGAAAGGGGGACACACACAGAACACTCACAGTTTTATTGGGCCTTGATGAATAAAACAGACTAAAAGGGAGAAAACTTCTACAACTGAATGAGAGACATATATCAGAGATATACAGAGATATGGCATGAGCCATCTGAAAGGTTACATAAAAAAAGTAGTGAAGCTTTCAGAAATTCTAACAATTCATCTTTGTCTGGATTGATCTTTTCTTTTCTTTCCTTCTTTTCTTTCTTTCTCTTTCTCTTTCTCTCTTCTCTCCTGTCTCTTATTCTTTCTTTCTTTCTTTCTTTCTTTCTTTCTTTCTTTCTTTCTTTCCTTCTTTCTACATCTAAATCTGAATCTATGGAAAATATCAAATACAATTACTTGCTATCAAAACAAAAAAAAACCTTAAAATGAACTTAAAAATAGTTTATTGTTTCTTTCTTTATATCTGAGTCTAAGGAACATAGAGCTGGTGTGAAATATTGCCAAATAAAGAAAGCTACTTTTAAAGAACATTTTCTAAAACTAATGTAAAAAAATCAACTCTTTAATTACACGAAAATACTCTAGAAGAAAGCTCCAATCCCAAGGTATTTTTCTTTGTATATCTAGTGGCAGGAGACCAGATCTTTATTAAAAATCACTTTAAATCTTCAAGTCTAACAGTTAAGGTCAGATGTGCAAAATGCATCCTGCCAAGATGATCAGGGAGGACTTTGCTCACAGATCCTTCCAAAGCAGTGCTCTCCTCTCTCCAAATTTTCCAAGTGCACGTGTATAAATAGGTTGTGCTCACAGAAGAGTGAATACACACAGGTACTCCCACTCTAACAAGCCCTTGCAATCCCTGGTTAAGTTTGCTCTTTCTACCATACTGAAAGCCTCTGGAAGGTAGAGTCCCATGGCAACTTTTTCATGGCTCTGTCCCCAGCACTTAGCAGTGCTCTGCACACAGGAAGTATTCAAGAAATATTTGCTGAGTGAATTGCTGAATGAATGGAATGCTTCTAGAAAAAGAATATTGGCTAAGTATCAATACTAGAACAAACCTCTCTGAAGGTAGCAGTCTAACATATAGTCTTTGAGAACTTGCCTATAATATTTTTAAGAAGAAAAAACTTATTTTTTAAAGTGCATATTTATTTATTTTGAGAGAGAGAGAGAGTGGGCGCATGAGCGTGAGAGGGATAGGGGCAGAGAGAGAAGGAGAGGGAGAATCCCAAGCAGGCTCTGTGCTGACAGCACAGAGCCTGATGCGGGACTCCATATCACAAACTGTGAGATCACAACCTAAGCTGTAATCAAGAGTTTGATGCTCAATCGACTGAGCCACCCAGGAGCCCCAAGAAGAAAAAAAGTTCTTGATTGGGATATACTTTCTATGTAACTCAAGGCAAAGCTATTTGCTTGAATGACTGTGCATCACCTACAAATAGTGCTCCCCATTTGAAAAGAAATAATATGGCTCTTGGAAACAACTTTCCTATAAAGAAATATGCTTTCTACAGTAAGACTAAGAGTTTCCACAAGAAGTAGCCTGCCTAGTTTGTGTCTGTACCACAAATAGCTCTTCCTCCCCAAGTAAGATAATTCAAGGCCCTAGCATTCTAGCATCATCATCCCCCACCCCCCAGACCCAAATGCCCCTGAAAGTGAAGAGAAGACAAACAAGCAATGTCTGGTGAAATAACACACAAAATGCAGAAGAAGGCACCATGTTTGAATTTATCACAATTAAGACAGAAAGTCCCTAAGAAGTAGGAATTCAGAGAAAAATAAAAAAGAAGAGCAAGGATAGGCCAAAAAAAAAAAATTTCAAGTCCCTAAATTCACTCCAAATACAGGGGCCTTTATGTTTAAGATTCTAAATTACTCTTACTTTTAATCTCTAACCTGGGATCTCTCGCATTTGTTGAACTCCCAATATGACCACCCCCCTTCCCCAATCATTGGAAACCATTAAAGACTCTAATGGCTACTTCAGGGCCAACAGGGAACGAGTCACAGACAGATCCATTTTTGTAGTCCACAGTCAGGTAAAGAAAGGCCATTTCCAATTGGGAGTGTTCAGTGGTGGCAGCAAGAGATAAGAGAACAGTGAGACCCCTGAAATCCCCAAGTAACTGGCTTGGCAGCCCAAAGCCTAGAATGCTCAGTGCAAGGTTATCCACAATTGGTGTTCTGTCCTCTAGCTCTCCCCTATTTACTCAAGCCAGCAAGAGCCAGTGGCTCTTTTGAGGATTTTGAGAAAGGCCAAATATGGAGGAAAAAAACATTAACTGAAATCAGGCTTATACTAAAAGTTTTTTGGAGATCAACAGATACAACCTACCCCATTACATAGAAGAGAAAAATGAGGCCCAAAGATGGATGTCTTTCTCAAACTCATATAGCGACAGAGGAGAGACATATAAAAACATCCAAGGTGATCTACACATCAGCATGCTTTCAGCAGCACCAGGAAGAGGATCTATTTTCTCATGTAACAGTAAGTCCCAAAGGTGGTGAGGGCTGCAGGAATGGTAAAATCAAGGCTCTTGTTTCAGCTGTCTGTGATTCTCTTGGTTCTTCACTCCTCTGTAGTCAGCTTGTCTTCCCTTATAATTGCAAAGCAGAGAAAACCTCTCTCCCAACTCTGGAATCCTTCCTTTCAGTCTGATGGGGCCAGAAAATAATTTGGACTTCGTCTTCTTCACTAGCTAAGCTTCCTTAAGAGCGCCTAAACTAGCACAGTATTAGAAGTATTCAAGGGCTAGTATAATGGCACCGACTACAGGCGAGTAGACCCCAGGCCGGCAGAGTCTGTGGTCCTCAGGCTGCAGGGGGTCTCATCAGTATCTAGTTGAGTCCATTTTCCCTATAAACATCCATGAATCGCTTAATACCATGTACTTCTTTGAGACACTCAGAAGTGATCACGTGTATCTTATCTGGGTTTCAGTTTGTGCATTCTTCTTCAAAAATCCATGAAAGTCTCTGCTTTGAGTTTCACTAAATCCATTTCTCTCTCATTTCAGCCTGAACATTGCAATCCAGCTCTACAGGTAGCAAATTGAAATGTTTAGTGGCCCATTGCAGACAGATTGAATCTGAAAAGAATACGGCAATAAGAAAGAAGCAAGGCATCAATATCATACAGTAAAGCTCTCGCCAACGACAGTGATGATGTAGGTGAATGATTGAGCATTTGTTAAACTTCTCCCATTGTGAGAGTAACCTATTATTTTCCTGGTTGTGCAACGAAATGCCTCAATCACCAAAAGAAGAAGTCAGTAAAAAATGATATAGCTTATTTTCTACTGCTGTTGTTCTATGGGGACGGTATGGCATGTCGTACCTCGCTCCCCCCCACCCCCCTACCGACTCCACTAAATTTATCCCTGTGCTAAATTTATCCCTGCCCGTCATTCATTTTGTAAAATGTTTGATATCTTGGTGGCGATGGCTTTTCCTTTTCTTCTCCTCCTCCTTCTTCGTTTTTGTTTTTTTTGCCGTTGATAGAATTAAGCCTGACATAGCTTAACTTTCAGGCTAACATGACATGGTTATCTGATTTAGGATTACTTATAAAAAGGAAAATAAAAAGCACGTGGCAATAGTGTTAAAGCAAAACAAAGAGGAAGTCAGTACAACTGCTCTGGAATTCGCTTCTTTGTCTGACTGCACAGTAAACATAGCTGGGGTTACAGAAACGTCTCATATAGTAGCATTTCATATCTGCAACCACCAGTTTATATCCCAACTGGTTTCCATCTCCAACTCAGCTCGCCTCTCTGAGAAATCCCCACCTACAACATGAGCCACAGCAACTGTACTGCCGTAGGGCTGTGAATGAGAGGGAAGGCACAGGAAGGCACCTTACAAGGTCCGATGCAGGGGAGATGAGCATATTCCTTGAGGGCCACCCCAATCTGAGATGTGAGCCTCACCATTACCCGTGCGGTTGCTACCGTGCTTCTCCCCAAGTGCTATGGACTGAATGCTATGTCCCCCTAAAACTCCTGTTGAAGTCCTGAGAAGCCCCAGTGTGATGGTATTTGGAGGTGGGGACCTCCCAAAGTAATGGAGTCATGAAGGTAGAGCCCTCATGAACGAGGTGAGGGCCATGATGAGTCAGGAGAGAGATGATCTCTCTCCAGCAGGCGAAGACACAGCAAGAGAGCGGCCACTTGCAAATCAAGAAACAGGTCCTCACCAGACACAGATCTGCTGGCACCTTGATCTTGGACTTCCAGCCTCCAGAACTCTGAGAAATAAATTGCTGCCGTCAGCCACCTATGGCATTTTTGTTACAGCAGACTCAACTGCCTAAAATAGCACATATTGTGTCCTAGATGCCCGACAACTACCCCACGCACTGTTTTGTTAAATTCACAAGGTCTCCCAGGGCTGATACAAACTTGTCAACATTCATAGGCAAAGTGCTAAGAATCTAAAGGTCAATGTTCTTGCTCACCTGCCATTTGATGCTAAGAAAATAATGGTGGCCGATTTACGTGTAGCATGATAACACGTCTGTAACAATAACCACCATTATAATAACAGTCCCCTAACACACGTAGCATGTACTGGGGGCTATGTATTGGTCTAAGTGCTTCACTCACAAAAATCCTATCAAGTGGGTTCTATTGCTGTCCCCATTCTACAGATGAAGAAATGGAGAGATTGAGCCCTAAGTCATCTCTGCCCAAGGTTTCAGAGCCAGGAAGAGAGTGGCACCAAAGCAATCAGGCTAGACAGCCCCAGGTTCTTTACCATGACACTAGGATCTCACACCTCCCTGAAAAGGAAATAGAAAACACATGATGGTAGTGATGACTGCATCCCGGGAAATCTTAAACACCACGCTAAGCTCACACAGGCAACCAAGAGATGTAATCCTCCAGTACGTAAAGTCTGAGATTCGGCCAAACACATTCTAAACATGACTACGCTCCCTCCCTTGGGCCGGATGTAGTCAAAACCCTTATCTGCTAAGAAAGAAGATGATTATCCAGGTAACAACTCTACGTGCTAGGGCAGAGCCCAGCAACAAGCTGCTGGGGATCATCAGCATGCAACACGTTTCACTGTAGCCGATCAAGAAGTGTGGCTCTGTCTTGCCTCCTTTCTATCTATTTTACGTTTTTCTCTTGACATCACCTCCTGAATTCTGTTCCTTCACAAAATCCATTTCTATCGTACGGCCACCAGAGTCAACCTTGGCGGACGCTGTCTGATTATAATGGGCTGTCCTTTGCTATGACAGACTATGCTATTAAAGAGGCAACTGCTTATCAGAATCACATCCTGAAGACAGAGCCCATTAAGAGCCGTCCTGTTGTTACTGAGGGGAAGCAGTCATTTGTGCAACCAAATAGACTAGACACATCACATGTAATTTCTTCTGAAGATAAAGCTAAGCCCAATACTACAAAATGATTGCTTTGAATAAAAGCAACTAAAGGATGAGCAGACTTACAAGGTTCTAACATTATTAAATGCTGACATTTGGAAAGGTACTCTCATAAAGAGGGTGACCTGGGAGACAGTATAGTAGTGGAACCGTGGGGTAAAGGGGTCAGACAGAACAAAGTTTAATTACCATTCCTGGGGCTTACTGGTTGTGCAATATTGAGCAACTTACTGAGACTCAGTTTCTTCATCTTTAAATTGGAAACAGGATAATGCTAGAGGCTGCATGATCATGGTAGGACTTTTGAGAGAGTATCAAATACTCAGCAGAGTGCCTTCAGTGAAATAGAAACTTCTCTTCCACCAGAATTGAAGCTCCATGATGGCAGACATTCCTGTCTTTGTTCTCCAGAACATAATACATGCTCAATAAATATTTAATGAATAAACACACTGGTTGCTTTTTTCCTTGAGACAACATCAATTCAAGTCAGTTCCTCTTTTTCAGTGACAAAGAAATTCTTATTAGGACTAGATACGTTACAGAACCCTTTCAATCAGTATGTCCCTATGTAGCCAACCGGAATAGATGTTCTTTCCCAAACTCTATTTTCAACTCAATCTGAGCTTCAAGCTAATCATTCATTTTAGTCTGTAAGTCACTTATAAAGAATTTCTTTTGCCCGTACTGACCACATATTCTACTTTTCTGTCTTCTTTTTCCTATAATTCTTGTAAATCAGGAAAGTCAGCTGCATTCTAATAGAAGAGCTAAGGGTTTTCTAAGTCAGAAGCAGGACTTATCTTGGCTGACAGCTGGGTGGCCCAGGCTCAAAAGTTCTCGAAATCTGAGGGTTTTTATTAGGTTCTATCTTGAGGATTTCAAAAAAGCACTTTACAAATAATATGAACTGTAAAGCACCATGCAAATTTCAAGTACCATTTTTATTATTCCATTATCTAAGCAATTGTCCACTGTCACTTAAGATAAGCAGAATTTCAAAATTTCAAGTCCTTGTATCTGTCAGAAACAAAAATGGTAACATACATTTTTCAGAAATAAGCATTTGAGAGTTGAGGGGGAAAAATGAACAGATTTCTATAATCTAAAATAGGAAATGTAATCGAATTAATTGGTATACCATTGTCAACTCTCTTTTTCTTTGTTTCTACTTAACAAGTGTCTTGTCATTTAAAAAATTTTTTTAATGTTTATTTATTTTTGAGAGACAGAGAGAGGCAGGGTGCAAGTAGGAGAGGGGCAGAGAGCGAGAGGGAGACACAGAATCCAAAGCAGGCTCCGGACTCTGAGCTGTCAGCACAGAGCCCATTGTGGGGCTTGAACTCACAAACCATGAGATCCTGACCTGAGCCGAAGTCGGACGCTTAACCGACTGAGCCACCCAGGCGCCCCATGTTTTTTGTCATTTTCTTAACTAATCACCAGTATAAGTTGATTTCTATCAAAGCACCTGACAATTAATTATATGCTAAATGAGTCTCTTGGCTTCAATTTTTTGTCAGTTTAAGAAAAAAAAAAAAAAAAAACCAAAACAGGTAGGAAAAGGCCACTGAGTATGTACACACAAACTAGTGTAAGAACTGATTTATTTTGTTTTTTACCAGAAATGGAGACAGTGAACACCTGAGATACGAAAGCAGTCCTCTGTGATGAACTGAATGTTTGTGTCCCCCCCCCCCCCCCCCCCCGCCCCCTGAGAATTTGCACATTGAAGCCCAATGTGATGGTTATTTGGAGGTGGGGTCTTTGGGAGGTAGTTAAACTTAGATAAGGTCATGGTAAGGGAGCATCCCGATGGAATCAGGGTTCGTTTACGCAGAGTAAGAGACATCAGCGCGCCCCCTCCACCATGTGAGGACACAGCAAGAAGGTGGGCCACCTGTAAACCAAGGGAAGTCACCACCACAACTCAACCAGGTTGGTACCATGGTGACCTCGGACTTCCGACGTCCACAACAGTGGGAAATAAATTTGTTTCCTACGCTGCCCAGTCTAGGGACTAAGACACCCCCTTTCATATTCATATGAATTGGGCCTAAGAGTCTAAAGTTGCAGAATCTTCTGTTTGCAATCTCTTTTGAGAAGCGGATTACTCAGGTAACCCCACACCTCCCCTCAGAGCTGCTGGGGGGGGGGGGGGGGGCAGCCCTCCCCAACAGGAATGTTCATGAAAGCTGCTGATGGCTCCAACGGGGAGGCAGGAAGACTTTTCTTCCCCAACCTGAGAAGGAATCAGCAAGGACTGGAGCTTTCTGTGGTTCTTACTTTGAATTTGGAAAATGTGGCTTCTGTCAGCAAACAAAGAAAAATAATTCAGGCAGCTCTTTGGCAGATAGTCTTTGCGTCCATGCATATTTAGAAAGCTATTTTTTTTCCTACCCTGTGTTTTGTTTTCTTGTTTTTGAACTTTCTATAGTAAGGAAGCAGCGATTACTGGAGAAACTGTTAAATGATCTCTGATTTCATCCTAACTGCATTGTTCTCAAAATCCCGACCCTCCTTGCTCCTCACGCTGGGCGTAGACAAGGACGTGACTGCGTGGCCCGGTACAGTGGCGGAAAAAGCCGCGTGCAGCTGTGAAGTCAAATGTGGGCAGCCTAAACTGAGATGTGCTCTAAGTGTCAAATACACACCGGGTTTCTAAGATTTAGCATGAAAAGAAGAATGTAAAATGTCTTGTGATTTTTATATTAATTACAGGTGGAAATTGTGGAAAATTAATGAAAGGAAGTCTCATTTCGAATGGAGACCGGCAGGGGGCGCACACAGGAAGAGAAGGACCCTGGGCACAGACTTCACTCTCCCAGCAGGCAGAAGAAAGGCTTTCCTTCTCCCCCAGCAACAGCCCAGTCGAGGAGAGACCTTCACAACTCAGCCACCGGAAAAACAAGGATACTTAGCACTCCAATGGGCTTTTTGTTTGTAACAGCCTTCCCAACTCCCCCCTCTTCTCTGTACCCTTCCTTGGTTTTCTGGAATTGCCTCTGGTTTTGACATAGCTTGCTTGTCTCCGATTGCAATTCTCTGGTATTCCGAAATAAACCCATTTTTGCTGATAAAATAACTGGCAGTTTTATTTTTTAAGATTAACAAAATCACATTTTGGATGTGTTGGGTGAAATAAAATATTATTAAATTTATTTCACCTGTTTCTTTACCCTTTTTTTTCCTAACGTGGCTCATATTATCTCTCTCTTGGAGAGTGCTGATCTGTACACTTAGTAGGCAACCAAAAGCTATGTTCAATGTTGACCTAGGAGTCTGTATAGTTGTATACACGTACACACAAATACAAATATACGTATGTGTGTCTATCACCTTTGCAGTAGGCATTTGTAACTGATCAAATTTGTAAATTCTTATAAAGTACATATACTTTATAAATTCTTATAAAGGTACGATGCTGGAAATGGTTTAACTGGATGTTTTCATCATAATAATTTAATTATATTGAGGCTAATGGAACGAATAAAATAAAAAGGTATACACATGTGTAATTTTTCACATAGAAATCTGCATGCATCATGCATACATCCACAGGATGGTCATCAAGTGACGGTTCATACTGGATGGGAGGGAAGTCCATTAACACGTTATCAGAAAGGCCAAGTGAATACTATACTTTTGTCTTTAAAAAAAACTTGAATCACTTTTAAAGCTATAAATGCAGCGGAACTTCTACCTAAATGCGGTCTGGTAGAAAATATAGTTTAATACACAAATACAGCACATGAGCAATTGGCACAGCAAAGCCCCAGTGGAAGCAAGCTCTTTGACAGTGCCTAAAATGATCTGATCGTTAGCTTCTGATCTGGTTGATCTTGTTTAATTGTGTTAATATTCAATTTCATTAAAATCTTTAAGGTAATACTATGCTTCAACTCAGCTCCAATTCAGATGATCCTATCAGAGATTGTGAATTACGCAGTCCTATTATATTCTGCTCAGGCCTTTTGGAGGATAAGAGTTATGCGAATAATGGAAATTTTCTGAAGCTTAGGACTATATTTTAATTTTAATTACTCAGAAGAATTCGACGAATTAAGAATTCGGCAAATTAAGACTTGCTAGGTATTTTTAACCCTTTGATGGAATACCACTTGCCGATTTAACATACTGTTTATTTTCATTGATACCCATCTCTGCATTTTATTCACAAACTCCCTGCCTATCTGTCCTGTTTCTTTCACCAAGTAAGAATATGCTATAATATAATTGCTGTTTTTTAAAAAAATTTTTCAATGTTTATTTTTGAAGGGGAGAGAGTGCGTGCGCCTGCCTGCGAGCATCAAAGGAGGAGGCTAGGGGTGGGCAAAGAGAGACACAGAATCGTAAGCATGCTCCAGGCTCTGAACTGTTAGGACAGAGCCCGGCAAGGGGCTCAAACCCACGAACCGTGAGATCATGACCGGAGCCAAAGTCGAGCGCTCAACCAACTGAGTCACTCAGGCGGCCCAGATAATTGCTATTTTTTTTTTTTTTAAATATGATAATGTAAACATCCAAATAAAAGTCGTTCAAAATACTTGCCTATGGATGTTAGATATTAACCTCAGAGCTACTGACACTGTTAAAACTATTCTACTTCAGAAACTGCCTTTAAAAATGAAATGGTGGTGTGCCTGGGTGGTTCAGTCAGTACAGCATCGAACTTGGCTGAGGACAAGATCTCATGGTTCATGTGTTCGAGCCCCACGCTGGGCTTTGCGCTGACAGCTCAGAGCCTGCTTCGGGTTCTGTGTCCCTCTCTTTCTGCCCCTCCCGTGCATGTACGCTCTCTCTCTCAAAAATAAACATTAAAAAAAAGTGAAGTTGTTACATATCTTTGTCTATTTCAGATTTTTTGGATCATTTAAAATGACTTAAACCTCTAATGAATATAAAAGTGAACAAATTAGGTACTTTCATTTGGTGTTATAAAAATATGTGTGCATGTGTACACATACACATAGACCATATGTAAGTATATATAACATATATGAAGATATATAAAGCAATTGTACTTAACCTTTGGGTCCTTACATTTTCTGTAAGGTAATTCCAAAGGAAGATTAAAAAAAAATGTTTAGGGGCACCGGGGAGGCTCAGTTGGTTAAGGGTCCAGCTCTTGGTTTCAGCTCAGAGCACATGGGAGGCTCAGTTGGTTAAGGGTCCAGCTCTTGGTTTCAGCTCATTCGTGAGTTCAAGACTCACATCCATCTCTGCGCTGATGGTGCGGAGCCCCCTTGGGATTCTCTCCCTCTCTCTCTGCCCTTCCTGCTCTCTCTCTCTATCAAAATAAATACATAAACTTAAAAAGAAATGTTTGGAGCAAGGGTGGCCTTTTTTTTTTTTTTTTTTTTTAGAGAGAAAGAGAGAGAGAGAGAGAGAGCACATGAGTGGATGCACTGGAAATTGGCAGAGAGAGAGAGAGACAATCCTAAGCAGGCTCCATGCTGAGCCCAACACAGGGCACGATCCCATGACCTTGAGATCATGACCAGAGCCAAAATTAAGAGTGGAACAGTTAACCTACTGAGTCACCGAGGTGCCCTGGTAGAGTTTTTTATATTAAAAAAATAAGGAGTTTCATGGATAAAATTCAATTAGATGATCAGATCTGGAATATTTACTAAAAAAAAAAAAAATCAGTCCTATGATCTTTCTTTCTTTCTTTCTCTTTTTTAAAAATATTTTTGAGAGAGCGCAAGCAGGGGAGGGGCAGAGAGAGGAGCACAGAGGATCCAAAGTGGTCTTCACACTTACAGCAGTGAGACTGATGTGGGGCTTGAACTCACAACCGTGAGATTATACCTGAGCCGAAGTCCAATACTCAACCAACTAAGCCACCCAGGTACCCTTTACGTCATCTAAAAAATCAGCTGCAGACATATTTACTTTACTTTCTTTCACACTCCTAGGTTATAATCAGAATTATAGTCATAGTCCACTTCCTTTTAAGTAAATATAGACAGTGAGCTGTGCAAGATCATTAAGCTTGAAAATGGTGGAGCCTGTTGTCCCTCGTCACACTGCTTCCACACTAATTCACAGCTGGAGCTCCCCTTTCCTTTTCAAATTCAAATAGGCCAGGTATTCTCATTCTCAAAGTCACAATATTTATTTTGTGTGGATGTTTTTTTTCCAGACTACATTTAACCAAATTAAGTTACTTAGTCCCTGGAGGAAACTATAAAAACTCAATTGTCCCTTCTACCATCACGAATTCCATATAGTGATGGCAGTAATAGTCCCTTACACTGATTACCCTGGACACTAATGGGTTCTTTTCTCTTTACAACTAGTGTTGTGGATTCTCTCCCCAAAACCACAATCTCTATTAGCTTTTGGAGATTTCCTTCTGAAATCACAACTACCTCTAACTGCCCTCTTGGAATTAAACTTTAATTCATGTTAAGCCTAGGATTTGAATTTGATCAGTTGAATTTTCTTAAAACAGATACTATCAAGATGATATTTAATAGCAGAGAAGAACTCTGTTTTTTTCCCTTTATTAACAAATAAACTACAACATAGAGTGGTCCCTGCAATGTTCCTTGGACCACATTGGATAACTAAGTCTCCATATAAAAAACAATTACCAAGCCAACCTACTTCAGGAAATAAAACATAAATTCAATAAAATAAATGAATGTGGATTGTCCATTGTTATTTGTTGTAATATTATCTGGCATATACATGTTGACTAGGACCTATTAGCGAAACAATAGACTTACAGGCTCAAAATCACAAATTCCAAGGTTGGGTATTTTAACATGTGTCTTCCCCAGAAAACCTCTTTATTAATGAATAAATGGAAATGATTTCCTGCACTTTTCGAATTTGCAAAACTCAGAGAGTAAATCAGAGACAAATCCAGGAAAAGAGTAGTCCACAACCAATATCTTTCAATTTCTTTTGTTCACACACAAAGTCAAGATGACTTTGATATAAAGAACTTGAATCAACATCATACAGAATTCATTTAGTGCAGCTTCTCTAAACTGTATCTTTAAAAAAAAAAATAGTCTCTCAAGAGAAGAGTAAATTTAAAGATGGGGTTAACACGTAACTTCGTAAAATACTCTATGTTATATGAATCTTTCTGGCACTCTGCACTTCAGTACATTATAGTTCAGAAAAGTCCTGGAGTTTAAAAAAAAAACCAACCCCCCCCCCCCCCAAAAAAAAACTACTAGATTTTATTTAAGCAAGGGTTTCCCCCCGCTAAGTTCTGTCTTGTCCCTTACAGGCCATGACTCCAGCTACATTTCCTGGGGCACTAATGTCTTTTGGAACAGTTTGGCAAATGCTGTTTTATTGAAAAGTATGTAGGATTGAAAGACAAATGATTACAGTGTCAGACTAAATTTAAGGAACCTTCTATATGACTCTAACAAGCTTTTTAGTTACTCTGGAACTCAGTTTTCCTAAAAATAAGAGTCACAATATGTATCTCGCAACTGATAATGAAAAATCAATTGCTCTAGTACGTTCTCCATTACAACAGCAAGTAATAAACTTTATTCATTAAGCCAAAATCAAACATTTAGAGAATGTGCAATACTTTAGACTCTGCTGGAGCTCCTAGAGATGGTCCTTACATCTCACAGTAAAGAAGACACACATTCAGATAAATCTCTACAGGAAGTGACGCACCTAATCACCGATTCAGCATAAAAAGGGTCAGGCAGGCAAAACTCTACTGAGGAGTGGATCTGAAGGCTGATCATAGATTTGCACAAGGGGCTAAGGCAAAGGGCATCCCAAAGACACAGAGGAGTTTAAGAATATGAATCTCTGAACAGTCTAAATGTAAATATAACCCTCTGTAAATATAGTTCACACTGGCCTCTTTAGTGTGTGTTAAGATTTCACCCTTACAAACATTTGCATCATATCGTGTGGCTCTAAAAAGGTGATGTTGATACTAATTAACAGTAACAGGTACTTTTCAAAAGCAACCTCAAGGTTACTGCATACCTTTATAAGAAATAATATATTCATGGCATCAAACTGGTAAAACACATGTCTACTCTTATTGACTAAATTATTATCATGACCCTATTTTTAATTTCCATATTATAGACACAGGACATGCACAAATAAATTAACCATCGGCCTCCAAACTTTAACATTCTATGCAAAATCTAAATGCATGGCCTTAAAAACCATTAAGAGAGAAAAACAACAGCCAACATACTTGAGTAAATAAAAAACCAAGACATTAGATCCTGGTACAGAGTAACATGCCCACTAAATGTTGGTAGCTCTTTTCACGAGTTGAAGAGATATATAATGTATAGTGCTAAAAAATAAAGTTGTACAATACCCCTATGCATTGTCTTTCATATTAGTAGTTTCAACTCAAAAATGAAATCACTACTTAAAACTATACACACCAAATAAAAAAAAATAGCCGAAGGCATTCTTTTCCTGAAAAGGCACAAATACACAGAGCACAGAGGAAAAAAATAAAATCAAAGGCCACAAATATAAAATCAACTTCATCTTCTTTTTTCCTAGAGCATTTGAACTCTTTTTAATGAAGCATTCGACTTATTTGCATTTTTCTTTGTTCTTAAAACTGAACACATATATGCAGTTTAGCATAGCACGTTTATAAAACAACTAATTTCCATTGTATGGTAGTGCTGGTTATGTTAGGGGAAAAGAACGTGGGCTCCTGAGTTACATGCCTCTGGGTTTTAAAACCCATACTGTAGAACTAACTAGATGCATGACCTTGTGTAAGATTTTGTAACCTTCGGTGCTTTATGAAAAAAATTATGCAAATAATAGTATTTACCTCACAGAAAAACTGTAGCAGTTAAGTAAGATAATCTGTGAAGGTGCCTTCCACTTCTGTAGCATTAACATAAGCCATCATCTCCCTATTTTACTTTGCTTGTTTCTATGAATGAGAACAGAGATAAAGAGTAACAGAAAAGATAAGGAAGAAGACTAACCAGTCTAGGGAAAGGACCATCTCTTTATCATTCAGCCCTAAGAGAACACTAGAATTACCTTGGGAGCTTTCAAATACTAGCTTCTCAGGTCCCAGTCTTTAACCTGTAGTGTCTGAATCATTAGGGATGGGGCCCGGAGGTAGTAATTCTCATGCAGCCAAGTACAGACCAGTCAGTGCTTAGAATGTTTCCTAAAGCAATTAACACACAAAGTCAGTGCTCAGTGAATGTTTATTAAATGTATATATTGCATAGGGTCAACTGACTGGACCATTTGTGACACGACTTAAAAAGAAAAAAAGGAATCCGGTAATTATGCCCTAGGCATGGGACACCAACAAGATTTTCTGCCTTCAGATTCGAAAACATGCAAACAAGTAAGTTAAAATATAACTGTAATAAATATAATAGAAACACAGTAAAAAGGAGAGGGGGATTAATGTGCTGTTCAAAAGCAGTTAATTTCAAGAAATCAGTAAATTATGTCACTTCAATGTCAACTACAACAATAAAAAACCCAAGAGATTATAAAGAAAAAAAAAGACCAAAATGTAAGGGGGACTATTAATTTGTTTTACAATTTATAATGTCATGCTTAAATGATCCATAATCAGTACTATATTTTGCTTTTTAATGACCTGAGAAACAGCACAGATAATCTCTGAAATGTGGAGAATACACCAACCATACGTTAATCTTCATATAAGACAGTATTATTTCAAGTGATCCTTACTACAGTCATATTTCACTATAATAAATGAGTCTGGACAGGCCTTTGGCTTTTACTATAACAGGATGTGATACACAACATTAGTTGCTCAGATAAGCGTAATTCAGAACTTCTAGAATTGCATGTCAATTCTAGACATGGGGGAAGGGGGAGAGAGAGCAGGCTTCACGCCCAGAACAGAGCCTGATGCAGGGCTTGATCTGACCTGAGGTGAAATCAAGAGTCCAACGCTTAACCAACAGAGCCATCCAGGCACCCCTGCATGTCAAACTTTTAAAATGAGTAGACATTTAATGGACATCAGTCACTGTTAGTTTAACAAGGATCAACAATGACTTAAGCTGTCAATGGTTTGGTTTTGACCCAGACATTAAATAATGGCAACAACAGTAAGTTTTTCAAGACTGATACGTTAGTTGAAAAGAGGCTCAACTCTTTGAGGGTAAAACATTGGCTCTTGCTATCCATAAGGTGTACTTTTTTTAACTAAAAATAAATAAAAAGAGAATATATCCTCAACTGCTTCTCTTTGCAAATACTATTGGGCCAGAGACAGGCAAGGTGGAATCAGACCCAGATCTATTCCTTCTGGTTGCAAGGAAGAGAAGTGAAAATAATATTCAAATTCTTGAAATAAGTCTTGTGTTCTCACCTGAGCATTTACAATGACTCTCAAAATTGAACACATATCAGGATCACCTGTAAGGATTTGCGACAAAGCAAAATCCCGGGCCTGACCTCTAGTGTTTCGGATTCCATGGGTCTGGGTGGGACTGAGAGTTTCCATTTCTAACAACTTCCCAAGGGATGAGACGGCACTGGTACAGGGGTCACCCTCTCAGGACCACTCCCTTTTCTCTTCAGCCTTGAGCCACGCTACACAATCTGGCCACACCTACTGAAACTTTGCTCAAAAATAATTTCTTCTCTAAAGTCTTAGTGTTTTGCTATCCTGCTTCTCCCTTCCTCTAATAGACGCCCCCCCCCCTTTTTTTAATAGCCTTTCTTTTTTAGAGGCTACTGAGACCCAGTTGGGTATGGCCATCTTTCTTTCTATCCTCAGTGTGTGGACACAGGCAGCATTACACACAGTTTTACTGATTTCAGTGCATATGACCATCAAGAGAGCAACTTCTGGAATCAGATCAGACTGCCTGGGTTTGAACCAGGGTTCCATGACTTCCTTATTGTGTAACGAGGGGTATGTAACTCAAGTCGCTGAACCTCAATTTCCCCTTCCAAAACAACAAAGATATCAAAAGGGCATACCGCAGGGGCGCCTGGGTGGCTCAGTCGGTTAAGCGTCCGACTTCGGCTCAGGTCGTGATCTCGCAGTCCACAAGTTCAAGCCCCGCGTCGGGCTCTGTGCTGACAGCTCAGAGCCTGGAGCCTATTTCAGATTCTGTGTCTCCCTCTCTCTGACCCTCCCCTGTTCATGCTCTGTCTCTTTCTGTCTCAAAAATAAACATAAAAAAAAAATTAAAAAAAAAAAAAAAAGAGCATACCGCATAAGGCCGCTTGGGCAAAGTAAAAATAATGCCTATAATGTGGTTAGCGCATTGTCTGACACGAAGCAAATGCTTAACAAATGTGATTAAGTCATTGACAATATTAAGAAACACTGATTTCTAAGAAAGAGAGATGACCAGGGGCTGCTGGAAAACGCTTGAAGGGTGTTAGGAAGAGCTATCCGAAGAGGATCCCCCCTCCGCCCCATCTTCTCTGCACTGGGAACTACTCTCCTGCCAAAGCCCCTCAGTGCAAAGTTAGTCTCTGCCCCTTCTTGGTCAGGAGCACCTCTCAGCTGCTGAGCCCATCACTGTCTGCAGTGTCGCTAAAACCACTGGAGACACTGACGGATGGAGCCTTGGCAGCTTGGCAGTCCCACACCCCCCGACCTCACGTATTCCCAGCCACAGCTTCCGAACCAGCGCCATTTCAAGGGACAGGACACAGCAGCCAAGTGCATTGGGGCTGGGGTTGCCACGGTAGGGGTGGCTGGCTCCAGGGCTGGAACTGGGACTGCGTTTGGGAGCCTCATCATTGGTTATGCCAGGAGCCCCTCTCTGAAGCAACAGCTCTTCTCCTACGTCATCTGGGCTTTGCCCTCCCGGAGGCCACGGGACTCTTTTGCATGATGATGGCCTTTCTCATCATCTTCTCCATGTGACAGAGCTGTCTCCACTTCCCATAGGTCTTTCCCCAGTGTCTCATCTGCCCTGTGTGTTCCTTTTGTAATACCTCCCTCCCACTGCCAGGCAGCCTGGGGAAAATTCTTGACTCAGGGTTTGACAGAGGGAAGACAAATAAATACTGTGTTAATAAGGAAAAAAAAAAAGATTTTTATAACGTTTGGCTTTCAGATGAATTTTAAAAAGTGATTCTTCTCCCCTTCAAGAAAATCAGGAATAAAAATCTTTGTTACTTCACAGCTGTCATGACTGGGCAGGTATGTGAAGATTGGGGCCATGAGATTGCTCAGTTTCCCTTACTTTGTATGTGTTGAGAGTTGAGAGATGGGAGGGGAACTGGATGAACGCTCAAGGAAGAAGCCGAAAATGGTCAGGGAAAGGGACTTTCAGCATGGTTCCGAGCAATCGCTCCACTGCAAGGATTACTTACCAAGATACAGCTGGAAGAGTAGGCTGTTTTGTTTGGAGATCAAAACATAGTTTCAGGAATGGATTTCTTAATCCATCCAGCAATAAATGTGGGGATGAGAAAGACTGGACTGCATATGGAAGACCCTATAAAGATGACTAGTAACAAAGAGAAATCTAACAAGAATGGTAATCAATAGTATCATAATAAAAATATGTAAGGAAAGAGGGCATTTCAATGATTTCAGACCATACACAGAATACTGCAAATGTCTGACTGACAGAGGAGACACCATTATTTAATCCCAGAATAACTGGCACCCTTTGGTTTCTCAAGTACTCAGAATGTAGCATCAATGTCAAAACTTTCACCCAGGAACCAACGAACCATCTCCTGACAAAGAAAAATGGGCCTGGACCATGGGGCTATGTCTTCAGAAGTGTTTAAAATGACAGACAAGCTAAATTATGTTTGAAGGTTTTCTTTTTCTAAGGCAGACAAACTACATTTTTACTAATACTGAAAGATAATTTACTTGTTTAAAAAAATATATTCAGGCCATGTTCTTCCAGTTTCAGAGCTTCCCATATCACTTATAACAGAGAATACTAATGACTAATAAAATTGGGCACCATTTCTTTTCTTATCCATCCCAAAGGAGCAATAATCACCACTATACTGTCATTTCAAATGTAAAGTGAAATCACTAATCCATTGGGACTCAGAGTAGAAAGCTTCAAGGTATTGTTTTATTGGTGCCATTTTTTTCAAGACATATTTTCATTTTGTGGAAGACTTCATTCCAGTTAATTAAACGCTGTGTTGATCAAAGGAAAAATGCATGTAGATATGTACACCATATAATGCCTATTCTATACACTGTGTGCCTACACACAGAATTCGATTTTCAGCTGGCTTCCCAAAAAGGCCAGCTCTTTTGGAGTTAATCATGCTAATATAATTTACTACCTTCTTCTGGGCTTTGGTGAAGAGCCCTATAAAATTACACAATGACCTCAGGACATTTCTATTTGCATTATGGGGTGTCTCAATCATGATTCTAAGTCTGAGTTCAACGGCATATAAAGCAATGCTAAAGAGTTCCACTCTAGACCAACTACTTTAAGAGTGCTTCAAGGCAAACATGTCCTCTAAGCCTACTGTTAAAAATAAATTTTACATATGCCTGTACACACACATCGTTTCCTAGATTCATACGCTAGTATTTTAAGATTTGATGCAAATATTTATGCCAAACAAATACCTTTATCCAGTAGGTGCTTTCTTTAAGTTACATTTCCCGGCAACTGATTAGTAATAGGTAAGCTAAAATATAATGAACAATTGCTTGAATTTATTTTAAGGCCGGATTAAAGAATTAACTAGTTTGGAGAAAGGTTAGTACTTGTATTAATAATCAGGTCATGAGGTGTGGGGAACCCAGGTTCTAAGAGGCACTAGAGAGGGGCAAATACCACTGTAGAAATTTAGAATCAAAACATATGAAACAATAAGGTTACTAGAGAAAGCCAAACACTAAACTTAGTAACGTTAACTTTGTACCAGATATTAAACTTAGTAGTAATTCTTTGCCTACAGACTTATCAAAACTGTGGTAACCCCGTCAAATCTTTGCTTGTACTAGCTGATTAGGTGGAAATCACACTCTGCCGATGGTACACGGCTGGGCGTAAAAATGAGACCAAGTAACTGTCACCATCACTGAGTTCATCTAGTCCACATATAATAAAGTCCCTGTTGATGGGGTCAGACTAGAGACCTTGTTCTACAGCTAAGTGGACCCACGGCAGCCAATTCGAAGGCTGGCTAGAAGCCAAGATCATATGCTTACTCATATAAAGCTAAAAATTGAAATGAGGTAGAGAAAAAAGCAATTGAAGCATGATATAGAAGTCCAATTTTTAAAAGAATCCTAATTGTGAGAACATAAGACTACAGTAGGGAAGGCAAACATGAAAGTTAGCTGAATCACTTACTGGAAGATGAGTATTTGTGGGCCAGCTATCATTCAGATTCTATTTTCTTCTTCTACTCAGCTTTATAATGTTTATTACCATTCCTGTGATTCCCCTGTATTTTTTAATAACTCCCGAGTACATCACATACTTGCCATAACACTTGGCAATAATCTTTTTTTTTTTTTTTACATTTTTTTTTTTAACGTTTATTTATTTTTGAGACAGAGAGAGACAGAGCATGAACAGGGGAGGGTCAGAGAGAGGGAGACACAGAATCCGAGACAGGCTCCAGGCTCTGAGCTGTCAGCACAGAGCCCGACGTGGGGCTCGAACTCACAGATCGCGAGATCATGACCTGAGCCGAAGTCGGCAGCTTAACCGACTGAGCCACCCAGGCGCCCCAACACTTGGCAATAATCTAAAGGAGTCTCTATTTGCAAAGAAAAGATCCAACTAAAAGACTGAGCAAAAGTTTTGCCAAAGGGTTTAAAAATCAAGTTAAATCTCCAAGTAAGCTGTCTTCCCATAACTCATGCTTCTCCATTTGACCAAATTACCATTGGAAAGAAGAAAATGGCGTTAATGGCCTCAGAACCACTATTCTTAACAATTTAAAAATCAGTGAGTATTTTGCTTCTCACCCGCCTTTCTCTAGTCCCACCCACGCACATCCCCCTCTTTCCCATTCATTCTTACTTACAAGGACTTCATTTATGGTTGACAAATCACAGTGACTGACAGGTGTTTGAATAATGAAAAATAGTCACCTTCATCAAAATGGGGCACGGTATTTATTATAAATATTCAGAAAGATCAGAGGATTTTTAAGAGTATAAAGATGTTTCAGTGGTATCACTAACGATATAGAAGTCCAAATTCTACCTTGTTCATTATCAAACAACACCTTCCATTCATAAACAATTCCTAGACTTCAGCCATAAGGTTCCAAATCTCCTATTTTACTTCCTCCCCTCCACCAGTTCATCAACCCCGACTTGCCAAGGCTCAAAAATGTCTCGGTCAGGTAGAACTGATTTCATGCCAGATCTGCTTTGATCTTTCTTCTATGTGTTTAACTATTTATTTAACCCAAAAGGTAAACAGTGAATAGGGAAAGGGTTAACATTAGGCAGGGAGAGGTAAGGGACCTTCAGGGAGTCAGGCTGCAGCTGCAGGGGGGAGGCTGAGGAAGAGTCAGTGGCAGCAGAGTTTGGGAAGAAAGGAGGATGAGATAAACCTGTTCCTGACCTGTCCGAGCTAGATGCCACGCATCAAGTCTCACAAACCTTCTGATAAGGTCCCAGTAAAAAGTCTGGGACAAAAATCCTTGCTGGGTACCCAGTCGGGACCCCTCTCACTCCTGAAAGCTTTACACTTTCTCTCAAAAGACTCTATCACTTTGCTCACTCTCTGTTGTCCGTGAGATTAATTCTTCGACTCTGTGAGACAAGGACCAGTGTCTCTCCCACCCTCCTGTGACAATAGGATTCACATAATTTCTATTCTCCAAATCTTTTCACACTAAGCACGTATTTCCTTCAAGAAGTCATATAGCTTCCTATTCACCCTATTCATTAAATCTTCCTATTCCTGTTCAAAATTCTATTATAAAATCTTCAGACATACAAGTACAAAGAATAATGAGTACTCATGCAGCTGCTGCCCAGTTAAAAAAATAAAACATTTGGGGTGCCTGGGTGGCTCAGTTGGTAAAGTGTCTGACTTTGGCTTAGGTTACGATCTCACGGTGTTTGAGTTCGAGCCCCGTGTTGGGCTCTGTGCCGACAGCTCAGAGCCCGGAACCTGCTTCGGATTCTGTCTCCCTCTCTCTCTCTGCCCCTCCCCTGCTCGCACTCTGTCTCTTACTCTCTCTCTCAAAAATAAATAAACATTAAAAAAAATAATAATAAATAAAACATTCAAGCCTCGAGTGTAGTCCTCTCCAATCACATTCCTCTTCCTTCTCTCACCCCTAGTAGTGACCACTATACTGACTTTAATGTTTATCCTTCTGAACTATGTCTTTATATTTTATATACACATGGACTACAAAAGAATACACAGAGACATATGTATAGTTTCTCACATTTAAACTTTACCTAAATGCCATCATATTATATTCTTCTTCCAACATTATGTTTGGGAGATTGATTCCTGTTGAGGTACACAGTTCCTGTTCAACCATTTTTTATTACTGGGTAGCATGGGTAGCTTTTTATTGTTGTAGCGTATCACAATATCTTTATTAATCCTTCTGTCAATTAACAGAATGTTTCCAGTTTTTAACTATACTTACTGATGCAGGTTGTACTTCATTGCTAAGTAATCTATTTTTATTTTCTCTCCATTTGCTTTTAACGTATTATCTTTGACTTTAATGTTCCATAGTATTTTGCTGCATTAAAGTATGGTCTCTTTTATCTTTCCTGTTTGGAATTCATTATGCTTCTGGGATCCAAGGGTTTTTGTCATTTATCAATTCTAGAAATTTCTCAGTTTCTATTTCCTTAGCTATTGCCTCTTTCCCATTCTATTATCTTCTTTCAAAACTCTCTTGATGTATGTTTGAACTTCTCGTCTTATCTGTTCCATTTACCTACAGCTGTGTAAAAACTCGCTGCAAAACTTAGTAACAACCACTATTTGTGGGTCAAGAATTCTAATAGGGCAGAGCACGGATGGAATGTGTTTGTTCCATGATGTCTGGGACCTCGGATGGGAACACTCAAACAACTAGGAGTGACCTCAAGAGCTAGGACTGGGCTCTGAATGGTTTGGTATTCCTCAAAACATCAGAGGCTCGGGGCGCCTGGGTGGCTCAGTCGGTTAAGCGTCCGACTTCAGCTCAGGTCACGATCTCGCAGTCCGCGAGTTCGAGTCCCGCGCCGGGCTCTGGGCTGATGGCTCAGAGCCTGGAGCCTGCTTCGGATTCTGTGTCTCCCTCTCTCTCTGCCCCTCCCCCGTTCATGCTCTGTCTCTCTCTGTCTCAAAAATAAATAAACATTTAAAAAACAAAACAAAACAAAACCATCAGAGGCTCACAGTAATTTAATGGATTTCTTTCATGTCAGCTCAGGGTTCCAAGAACAATCATTCTAGCAAACAAGGTAGAAGTTGTATAGACTTTTATGACTTAGCTTCAGAAATTATATAATATTTACACCATACTCTTGGTCCAGTCACAAATCTGCCCGGTTTCAAGGGCATGGACTCCATCTCAAGATAGGAAGGGCATCAAAGAACTGGTAGTCCCTGGAGTGCCTAGGTGGCTCAGTCAGTTAAGCGTCCGACTTTGGCTCAGGTCAAGCTCTCACAGTTCAAGCCCTGCATCGGGCTCTGTGCTGACAGCTCAGAGCCTGGAACCTGCTTTGGATTCTGGGTCTCCCTCCCTCTCTGCCCTTCTCCCTCTTTTTTTTTTTTTAATTTTTTTTCAACGTTTTTTATTTATTTTTGGGACAGAGAGAGACAGAACATGAACGGGGGAGGGGCAGAGAGAGAGGGAGACACAGAATCAGAAACAGGCTCCAGGCTCTGAGCCATCAGCCCAGAGCCTGACGCGGGGCTCGAACTCACAGACCGCGAGATCGTGACCTGGCTGAAGTCGGACGCTTAACCGACTGCGCCACCCAGGCGCCCCTGCCCTTCTCCCTCTTGCACAATCTCTCTCAAAAATAAGCATTAAAAAAAATTAAAAAAAATTCGTAGTCCTTTGTAAAAGTGCCACTGCAGCCTACATATTTTAACTTCTCTTTCATATTTTCTAAATATTTTGTCTTTATTCATTACTTTTAAGTAGTTTCTTCAGATTTGTCTAGTGGTTTGCTAATTCTCTCGTGTGTCTAATCTGATGTTTAAACCATGAACTAAATTCTTAAGGCAAAGATTAGAATTTTCACTCCTAGAGGTCCTTTTGGTTCTTTATCAAGACTGCCTAGAGTTTTATTTTGCCAGCAAAATATTCTTTTTCTTATTTTTTTATGTTTTTGATACAAATTTTAGTTTTTAAATATTTGAAACACATCTGTTTTGTATTCTGTAACTACTAATCCCATTTCTAAAATTATTAGGAACTAATTCAACTGCTTATTGTTTCTGCTTGACTCTAGCTCATGGTTACATATCCCCTGTGTACTTCTGTAATTTCAGGTTGTGAATTCACGTGTTAGGCAATTTTATCTATGGACAGAACTGAGGTCTGAATTCACAGCATATCCTTCCAGAGAAGAAGTGTTTGCTTTGCCAGGACGAATTTCCTCGTCATTTCTCTTTACTGCTAAGTGGATTTTTTTTTTTTCTATTCTACTCTTTTACTAAAGTTATAACTGTTCAAAAATTCTGTGCTTCATATGGTGGTTTTAATTCTAAAATCCCTTCTTGTGCAGGCCCAAGGTCCTGTCTCCAGTAGTGATGCAGCTGTTAAAACTCAAGCCTCCTGGTTACTGAGACTGACAAATGCCCCAAGCAGCTGCAATATCGGTATTAGCTTTACTGCTCTGGTTTTTGGTTTTCTCTTTATTTTCGTCCCCAGGAGACCTCTTACTAACAAGGTCAGCAATACATTTGAAAGGACCTTTATTACATTACATCCAGCATTTCTAACTGTTTCATACTGGGAAATTTTCCAGACTTTGTAGCTCTCAACCTTGCCAGAAATCAAAGCCCCTTCATTTTGTTTTTATGTGGTCATTTCGAATAATTTTTCTTCCCCATTTCCTTTAACCTAGGACCCACAAATGTCTCGTATTATGCAAAATCTCTTCTCCTTCATCAAACCCAGTCGTTAAAAAGTTGAGGTAATGTGGCATTTTTCAAACTACCAATCCTTAAAGTTGAAAATCAAGTAAGAATGTGGTAGTTTTGTACTGAAATGCTTGGTCTTTGTAAATCTATCAAGCTTATAAACAGTATAATGAAACCATCACTTTTTCATCCTTCACAAAGTTACAAAAGTGCATTAAAATCCAAAGAATAATGCTTTCTGGCATTTTAAACACATTTTAATTAATTAATTAATTTTGATATAGTAAATTATCATGAAGGATTAATACTTTACCTTTCATTTGTAAAACACTATATCACAGTTTACATGCAGTCCTATCAAAGGCAAAAGAAGGAGATGACATCTAGAGGCGTCTTTTCTGAGCTGTGACCAGTCTCTCACAAGTTCATCACATCTGTGCTAAGTAGCATCTGTTAAAGTTTTGGTTAAGCGGAGGTGTCTCAACTACTTGGATAAACCATATGGATTATGTTGGCAGAGTAATACATCTTTTTTTTTTTTTAAACATTTATTTATTTTTGAGACAGAGAGAGACAGAGCATGAACGGGGGAGGGTCAGAGAGAGAGGGAGACACAGAATCTGAAACAGGCTCCAGGCTCTGAGCTGTCAGCACTGGGCCCGACGCGGGGCTCGAACTCACGGACCGCGAGATCATGACCTGAGCTGAAGTCGGCCGCTTAACCGACTGAGCCACCCAGGTGCCCCAAGTAATACATCTTTAAAATAGCAAGTGTGATTTCGCGACTTTCTTTATAAATGATCCAGGACAGCTTGCTAAATGCATATAAAGAAACCCGGGAGCACAGGGTGATCATTTGCTTAATATGCCATGGTTTAATAATAATTTTTAAAAATGGGTGGAATTTCTGTTTTCTAGGTATTTTATTTTATATCCCTGTATTTTGGAGGTGGAGATTTGTAGGTAAAATATTCACCAGCTTTTCATATTTGATGCTAATATATACCACCTCATTTTTTTTTCCCCCACGAGTGGATGTATCATAAAGTGACAGCTGTTTTAACAAAACTGGCAAAATTGCTTTTCTTGATTAAAGAATGCCTAGAATCTCGCGAATGCCCCAAAACTTGGTAATTATGTGCTGTGCAGAGACCATAAAGCCATATTAGAGGTAGGGCTTTCAAATGAGGATTCTACTTAAAATTATTCTAACCTTAAACAATATTTAACGATCAGTGAGAGAGTAATTACCACCATGTGTTTTAGTCTGATGCAGAAGCCACAGATATTACTTATAATGGCTCAGATGAGTAAGTTACAAACCATTCATTCTTGCCTTGCCAGCCTCTTGACAGCTTAATACGTATGTTACACACGGAGCCCTAAGAGAGAAGCCAACACCGCTATGAAGTCGGCACGCGGTGAGTTAAATTAACAAGCCAGATGTAAAATATGCTGCCAACTTGATACTGATCAATTATGCCCCAAGCAGAGCAATCGAGGAGTGCCATCTCTGAAAGTAAGCCCGTTGACCTAAAAGAATGAGAAACAACACTCACAGTGATTTTACTCCTTCTCATCTGTCTGTGAACACTAACAAAATGTGTCAGCTGGAATGAGCCATGTAATACAAACACACAGGGAAGGAGAAGCGAGGCCCCACGAAGAAAGACAGGAGTAAAAGGAGAGGAGAGATGGCATTCAAGAGAGCCACGGTGCTCAGAAAAATCAAAGCGGGAAGGGCAGTCTTTCAATCAGGTCTTCACACTTTTTCCCCTTTCATAGAATGATAAAGTCTTTGAAAAATCAGGACACGGACTTGTTTAAAGAAAAGCATTTCATCGTGTTGGCACAGAAAGGAAATCCATACATGCCTTTGCCATGTGTGGACCAACTCCTTTCCTTCAAAAGCACGTATTGGTGCTGGAGAATATAATGTGCTCTGGGACCCAGCAGGTGTAGCTTTTGAGTCATTCTGACTGACAGCCTCAGCCCCTAGGACGTGGTAAAAGGGTCTGACGGCAAACACGACTTAACGTCTGGTTCGGAACTAGCAGGCAATGGAATTACAATGTGTGCATGAGAAAAGTGGCCTACGCCATTGCTCAGGGAATGCTTCTCTTCTGGAAAGCCACGCAGGGTAACCTGGGTGTTTCTTTAGTACATGTTATGGCATGAACCTAGCATATGGATTCTCAGAAATAGGGTGACACCTCTCGAGGTGTCAAGTTCCTCACCTTGAGAACTTTAAGAGTACCTCATAGGTTGTAAGTTTTCATTGTAGGGATGAAATAAAGGCATAGCTATCAAGTGTTGAAAACAGTGCTAGATTTGTGATATCCCATAATTAACTATTCTAATAGCATGGCTGTTATCATGCTTAACAGACTTACTTATTTTTCCTGACTTCTACATCATTTAACCAACTTGTAAAGTTTTAAGTTTCTCGCGAGCTTCCATTTCAGCAATTTTGATATGGCATTCCTTCTCCACAGTAAAGGGAAAGTGCTTGTTACTGTGCATATTTAAAAATGACCATCAGAATAAAGGACGTATACAAGAGCTGATGTGCCAGCAGAGAAAACAGCCCAGTGAAAATGTATGATAGAATTGCTCTAAAATGGTAACAGAAGGTAGTAAGTCAAAAATTTCATCAGAATCATCAAAATTTTTTAAAGCTTATTTATTTATTTGAGAGAGACAGAGACAGCATGAGTGGGGGAGGAGCAGAGGGAGGGAGAAAGAGAGAGAATCCCAGGCAGGCTCCACGCTGACCGAGCCCAGCCCGACGTGGGGCCTGAACTCACCAAACCGTGAGATCATGACCTGAGCCAAAACCAAGAGTACGATGCTTGACTGACGGAGCCATCCTGGCACCCCAGATTAATCAAATTTTTAATTACACAGATTATACAGATTCTATTAAATACAACTGAATATAGTGCACAGCATACCGTTTCTTTCGAATTAAGTTATACACCTGTGTGTTACTTCCTGAGTATTAAGTTTCTTTTTCTTTTTTTAACATTTAATCTTGAAAAAATTGTTCACTTCCGGAGGAGCTGCCAAGTACAGTATGGAGAGTTCTGTGTGCCCTTCACCCGCTTCCCCGTGTTTTAACAAGGGTTCCATTACTAAAACTGAGTTAACATTGGTACAATACTCTTAACTCCACTACAGACTACATTCTGATGTCCCCGGTTTTTCCACTAATGTCCTTTTTCTGTTTCAGGGTCTACTCCTTGACGCCACATTGAATTTAATCGTCATGTCTTAGTCTCCTCTGACCTATGACAGTTCCCAGGCTTTGTCTTTCATGATTTCAAAACTTCTGAGGAGGATTCACCAGTTATGTTGTTCCTTTGATGTTTTCGCAGGATTAGACGGTGGTTATGGATTTCGGGGAGGACCACCCCAGAGGTGAAGTGCCTTCCTCATCTTATCACATCAGGGGATACATGATATCAATAGGTCTTATTACTGGTGATGTAAACTTTGATCACATGCAAGGCGGGTGTCTGTCCGGTTTCTCTACTATAAAGTTCCTCTCTTTCCCTTTCCAGGGGTTTGTCACAAGGTCCAGCCCACACTCTAGGGCAGGGGAATTAGGTTTTATCTTTTGGGGGGAGGAGTGTCAAGGCATCTGTGGACTTCGGTTAAAACGTCCACGGTAATAAACACTTTGGGAGAGATACTTTGAGGCTATACAAATATCCTGTTTCTGTAATTTAGGTGTTTCCAAAAGCCATTTTTTACAGATACCATTTCCTTTGACGTTCCCAAGAATCCTCTACTTAATAAACAAATAAACTGAACCTGAAAATGATGGACATGTCTCAGTATCATTACAGGTGAAAGCAGATTCCCAAGTTCACGCTATAGTCATAAACCTACAAGACAGTGCGACTTTCCTTGCTCAACACCAGCACTGCTGGATTTCACTGTCCAAACAGCAGGGAGAGCATACACAGGCATGCACACTCATTGGGATTAACTCACCCTACTAAAGACTACATTCGAATAACAGAAAACAAGGGAAGAGGGATAGTCTAGGAGACAATTCGGGTTTTGAGGGTGGAGCTGTGTGTGCATACAATGGCCACTCTCCTTCTAAATCAAGAGCATTGTTTAATGACCTAAGAATGTCAATCTGATTTTCTTCCCATAAAATGAACTGGACTCTGGGCTACCCAATCAGTACTTCACAGATATCTAAATCCCAGTGTAGAATACAGTTGAGGCTTAAGTCTAAGATACAGTCTTAGGTGAACCCATTTTTTACTGTTGAGTCATACGTCATTCGTTTTTTGTTAAAAATTTCAGTAAATCTCTTTAGTTAATACCATTTACACCTGAAAGTCCCTACCATTTAAATCTAGAAAACAAAGCCTAGATAGAATATTTTGCATACTGTGAGATAGTATTTGTAAAGCACGTCCATATACATTTCCCCATGCAACCCTTTCAACCGCATTATCAGATAAGTGGAAAAAAATGACCTTATTTCTCTTTTACAGATGAGACTTTTAGGGTTTCAATAGTTTACCTATGACCAACTATCTAGTAAGTGGTAGGGTCAGGACTTGAAACTAGGTAGATATTCACTCTTTTTATTTAATCTGAATTGCCTGAGCAGATTTGGATGTATCAGATCATTTCTTTTCGACAAAATGCATTTTTGGACACTACTGACACTTTCTAAAATCACATTTTTTTCCCCCATCACAGAACATATACTCATCTGATGAAAATATTAAAATATAGAAAAAATGAAATACTAAAAAGGAAAAAGTAACACTCAGGGATAACTATATTCATTATTTGTTATATTACCTCCTAAAAGTATTTTACATGGTTAAGATCTCATTATGTCCATAATTTTGTATTTACTTGAAACATACATACTTCTCTTTGCTAACAAAAGCTCTTCGTGTGTAAAATTTTAACATACCACTAATAAAAACAGCAAACAGCTCTATGATATTTACATGCCAGCCACTATTTGAAGTGCTTCACATATGTGAACTCATTTAGTCTGCATCTCAGTCCTATGAGGCGGGTACTATTGTCTCCATTCTACAGATTAAGAAACTGACTTCATGGCTATATAATAGTACATTACCTGAAAATACCATAACTTACTTAGCTTCCACACTATCGCTTGATTTTTATGTTTTTTGCAATTTATAAGGCTGTAATTAGCATGGTGATGTTAAGTTCTAACTCTGCACATATTTAAAATAATTTCTTTTAAGTTTATTTATATGAGAGAGAGCAAGCGTGAGCGGGGGAGGAACGGAGAGGGAGAGAGGAGGAGAGAGAGAATCAGAATCGGAAGCTGGCTCCATGCACTGTCACGGTGGAGCCCAACGCAGGGCTCGATCCCACGAACCGTGAGATCATGACCTGAGCCAAAGTCGGAGGCTTAACCGACTGAGCCACTCAGGCGCCCCTAACTCTGCATGTATTTCTAACATAAATCTGTGCTGGTTTGGCTGAAACTGTGGATTAGATCATCTTAGAAGCGAAGCACATTCTTTACTAGACATTGCTGAGTAAGCGGTACCAAAATAAAAGGTAATAGAGAGCAAGGCTGTCTTTCTATTTTCAGATGTCGTGGACGGCCTATAACGTGGACTGTGAGTCTCATGGCCAGGAACCCAGTGAATCACATTTTTGCCTGAAGAACAGACATCGTAGGTGATGTCACCCTCCCTCCGTGACCGTAACACTTGGTGGTGTGGTTTAGGTCAAGGAAATCGTGATGCGGCAAAGCAGAAGCATTCACGTACGGTCAGTGGGTAAACAGCCAGCAGGATCCGAAAATCACCTGGATTAACTTTTTGGGGCTGGCAGACCACGTAGCCTTTGAATTTTCAAACAAAATAAAACATTCCAAAGTCCTTCCGAAATGTTTCTCTGAACCGCAGTGGGAAGACTGAGGTCCCAAAGCAAACAATCCTGAAGGTGAGCTAAGGCCCGTGACGGGGACACTCGCTTTGCTACTGCCAGTTTGGAATTATTTGTAGGAATTAGTAGGTGTCCCGTTCTGTCACAAACACGGACTTTCCTCACTACAGATAGAACACTTCTTTTTAAATTAAAGGACAATTCCCCTTTGTAGCAAGCCTCCATCATTCAAAAAGATTTCTGGAGCTGAAATGCCCTTTACAAGCCTTATTTACATGAGAGACACGATGGAAAGAGACTTTACGCTCTCGACCACCTAATTTCTCCAAGCTACAGCCATTGATTCTTCGTAAGTTTATTTATTCAAAACAACAGCACAAACAATTCTTTTTTCTTGGGTCAGCAGCTTCCTGAATTAACATCAATCATCAGAGGAGACGGGGCTGAAAGGAAGCCCATTTTCTCAGAGATTGATTTTTTTTTAAGCCAAAACACACAGACATAAGCAGGAGGCTGTTTACCATCAAAAAGGTTCAACTTGAAAGTCAGAACCAAAAACTGGGTCCTCACAGTACAGATCAGTATCCTTGAAATCTCAAAAAAGTTTTTTTTTTTCCCCCCATCACTTACATTTCTTCTTTGATGGCCTGGAGAGTCTGATTACTTCACTAGATAAAGCCCACCTGAATAGCTTAAAACAAGGGGAGGGAAGGTTCCAAAGGAGACAGAAGTAGATCAATGTTGGTGTTTATTATAATGATTTTCTAATGGCTTTCTCTACTCTCTTTACTTACTTTGATGTATTTAAAGTGGGAAAAGTTCATCAAAGACCTCTGTGATTAGAGTCTTAAATGTATTTAAGCAACTACTTTTGGCATGTTTTAAAGGTGACTTGCTTCATAGGTCCCAGCAAAATTATTCTTTGAAAACCTTGATCTGCTTCTTGCTTGGAATTCAGCTCAATTATTTTTTCTTGCAAGGTGGGGGTGGAAGGATCTTGCCTGAAAATGAAGTCAGAGGGGTCAGTATTCCTGAGACTGCTCTGAGAACTGCAAAAAGTAATTGGTTTATATCCATTTTACATCCTGTCGTGTCAGGGGAATGTGTTTCCTTCCTATAGCTTTCCTGGAGATTTATGTAAGGTGAGGAATGCATTAGACCAAGCATATATAAACTACTGGCCTCCTATTTCAGTAGAATGTGCTATATTCTTTATTTCAGATATTTTTAAATGTTTGCCATGTTGTTAAATCAACTTTAAGGGAAAATGCAAGATTTTCAGTCTAGGGTACAAGTAAATGGAGAAGGACAAAAAAAAAAAAAAAAGAAAAGAAAACATTTCCGTAAGCCTGAGATGGTCAGCAGTGGCCCTATGTTATCACTATTTTCTTTCAAATTGAGACAAAATTTATTTCAGTTAAGACTTTGATATCAAAGCCATCAATCACCCTCTTGTCTGAGAATGAAGCAGAACATCCACTTGTTCCCCAGGTGTAAAACAAAGATTTTTAGTCTCTAATTCACAGGGATTGCTGAGGAATAAAGGTGGTTCCTTAGAAGGACAAAATAAATTCATTAAATAAAATCAATAAAAATCACAAAGGACTTTGACCTAATTTTTCTAAAAACACCCACTACTTAACAGTGAGATATTGTGCTCTGTTAAGTATTCTACACTTTCATGTCTATTTACTTCCATACTTAGGTCATAGGCAGATTAACAAGCTAATGCTGTCTTGCATACATTATCACCTCTGGCCATTTCAGAGTCATCTTTTAGCTCCGGGATTCTACAGAAAGTTGCCCACTGAGAAAATACAAACGCTAGGAGAAAAAAGGCCTAACACGAATAATGACTGACAATGCCAACCAATTATAAAGCATTACAATTAATAGAATGTCTCCACCGTTCTATGGGGAGAAGATGGGATTCAAGCGAAGCTAAAAAATAAATAAATAACCAACCCCAGGACCAGGTCTTGGGCACGATACAGCACCTTCAGCAGGAGCTCTGGAAGGAACACCAGGTGCAAAGCTCTGCTCTAAGTGCCTCTGTGGTGGACATCTATCACTGTCAAAACAAGTCTCAGAGCCTTCAGAGCATGAACAGAGGGATACCTGATCACCATCAGTTTTGAGAAGGAAAGATTACCAGACAACATTATTAATAAAAATGCTCTGAGGGGCACCTGGGTGGCTCAGTCGGTTGAGCGTCTGACTTCGGTTCAGGTCATGATCTCACGGTCCATGAGTTCAAGCCCCGCGTCGGGCTCTGTGCTGACAGCTCAGAGCCTGGAGCCTGCTTTGGATTCTGTGTCTCCCTCTGTCCCTGCCCCTCCCCAACTCGTGCTCTCTGTCTCTCAAAATTAAACAAACATTTAAAAAGTTTTTTAAAAATGCTTGGAGACAAAGTTGAAAAGCATGATTAGAACACAGGTGGCAAAAGGTAAAAAAAAAAAAAAAGGTCTTTGTAAAATTCTGAAAACAAAATTTCTTCAAATTTTTGCATGGTGTGTTCGCGTTCAGCATGATGGCTCATCTCCAAATGAACAATTTATGGAAGAGAAGCATCAGACTTCCAGGATAACAAGTGAAAATATGTCCTGCTTTTCCAACTTTAAGAGTGTTGGCAAAAACAACCCCAGACAAGGGCCTAAATGATTAATATGTGATGACCCTGAACTAAACACAAGTCCTGAGATCAGTCTGAACATATAAAGAATAACCAGGGAAATATAAAAATCAAATATCTAAAATGAAACAGACCAACCAGGCAGGAAGAAAGAGGGCAGGAGCCCTCAAGAGCTGGTGTGGTGACACAAGGAGGAAATTTGAAAGGGGAAAAAAACAAAAGGAGAAGGACACCAGGTGTGTGATTAAATTTATGACCTCCAAAAAAAAAAAAAAAAGTTTCAAAATAAACATAACCTTGAGAAATCAGTAACTTTAATAAAGGGGTCAGCATGAGGGAAACAGTTGGGAGTAAATTGCATTAAATTATTTCCCTTTGAGTGAACACACAGTGTAATAAGCTGTGAAGAGCGTAATTCTGTACTTACATTGTGTTTTGCAAGCAAAGTGGGAAATTGAGAATTACTGAACCTTGCTGAAGTTCTTATCCAAATGAATGTTTCAATTAGTTAACTGAGATTTCCCTGTGTTTTAGAACTGGAACTAGTCTACAGAATAAAGCAGTCCATCTATGGTGCTACAAAATGGCACTGCAGATTTGTTAGACATGTGATTAAATCCAACCAAAGAAGCCTTTTTGTATTTATAACACACAGCAACATTATTTAGATAAGATCTTTTGTGTGTGTGTGTATGTGTGTGTGTGTGTGTGTATTTGTGTGTGTTAAAAAAAAAGCCTTACTAAAATATATTTAATACAATTTCCATAAAGTTCACCCTTTTAAAAAAGGTTATTCTTAAACTGGAGAAAATAGAGCCTTATTAAAAATAGCCAATGAAAGTTTAAGAGTACAATTAGAGTGAAGCATTTTAAGCCCGGTATACTGCCGAACACATTATAGGTTCGAAATAAACATCCTAATGCGCTAAGTGATGTAGGCTCTCTAAAACATACTATCAACCAGTGGAGGAAACAAACGTAAGCAAATATATATAAAATCTTTTAGCTAACACTAACAACAACAACAAACCAAAGCTTTCTATTCTGAAGCAAGTTAGCAGAAAAGGAAGGATTGAAGAGATTACTTTTTTGGGTTGCTTTGAAGTGGGGAAAAAGGAAAGGAGCTTTCACTTACCTTTCTAACTGTCAAGGTGTTGAACACAGTGGTTTGCATGTAGTGAGCATTTTAAAAATATGTGATAAATTGAAGAATAAAGGAAGCTGGAACGCAGGAGGAAAGCAAAAGCCAAATTAAAAAACAAACAAAAGCAAAACAACAATAGAACAGAAAAGCAAACTTAAAATTCAAGCCTGTAATTCCAAAATGAAGCTTTGGAATTTTACTATGGCTAACTCAGATGATGTTCTTTTTTTTTTTTTTTTTTTTTAATGCACGGAATGCACTTGACATATGAGAAATACTGCTACATATCCCTTGTGGGGAGATCAGTATGGCCCTGACAAAGATGGAAGTGTCTAAAGATGAAATCATGGATCAGATCAAGCACAGTAAATCACCTGGATAGGGCCGTTTGACCCATGGGTTTGGTAGAAGGTTTGTGCAGTGGTAAAGACAAGGGGATTTGTCATTTGTTCCTAGAAACAGCAACACATCGTAACCATTACAAAGATGTCAACAAGAATATTTTCATTCTTTTTTTCTAGAACTTAAAAACCAGAGATAAGAGAAACACTAAGAATTACCAAACCAGTTCGTTTTATTTCGTGCACAGGAAATAGGGAGGTCAAATAAAACAGAATACTATTCTGCAAGGATTACACAGATATTATCAGTATAAACAAGTATGTCAGAAAATTAGGAGGCAAGAATGTGGAGCCTTGGAGAGTCATGACTTCATTCTCATTTTCCCTTTCCCCACCCCCTCTTTCTTACACACACACACTTACTGTATTTTTGTATCCCCAAAATGGTAATCGTAAATGACTTCTTGAAAAGCTTTCTGTAATGTACATGATAAGAACCTCCTACTGAAAATAAAAGGTCTTTTCATTAATGAAAATTATCAGGAAAACAGTTCAGGAGTATACATATTTGGAGCCTGTACACAGACATTTAATACCCTATTAGTTAATATATTTACTTAACGAAAGAGAGAAAACACTGCCTTGGGGGATAAAAGGAGAGGGTGCTGGTTAATAAAATGCCTCTGCACTTAACATACATACATCAGATCCCATCCTGAATACGGTACTCACTCCTGGTTCCTACACATGAAAAGGGAAATACTCTGCTACAGAAGAACCAAAGAAAGGCGATCAAACTACTTAGAAAAAAGAACTGTTGAAGAACTAAGGTCACTTAGTCCGGACAGAAGGCTAATGTAACTAATTTATTTAATGGCTGTCGTAAAGGGATTAGTTCTACTCTATGGTGCTCTCCAAAATAGGCATACTGAGTCTTGTACTCGTTTAAAAAATAAAATCTGAACACATTCTAAATGTAACGTGCTGTGCTAGATGAAGTGGAATATACAGAGGTAATCAGACAAAAATTCTGTTCTCGTATAGTCTGAAGGAAACGAAGACATCCAGTTAGAGTAGGAGTGCCATCTAGCATCTGGAACAGTGCCTGGTATATAACAGGCACTCACTAAATATCTGTCTGAATGAGTAAAGGACTGCAACTCTCGCCCCACTCGTCTTGCAGCTCCCTGTGTGACTGAGTTGCATCAGCAGATGTGGCTGCCTCATCCTCTTCATCAAAGCTGCAGGCTCAAAAAGGAGGCAGCCTTCCCAAAGAGAGACGGACCATTCTTTATTCACGATAGAAGTACAGATAACGCGCAAGGCAGAGACGATCAACTGCCAGAGAAGAGAATCAAAAAGTGCTGCGTGAATTTAGAAGCTGAAGAGATTAAAAGTGAAAATTATAAGAAGGCAGGTTTCAGCTCAATCTAATAACTGACGATGGCCAACAAAGAAGCAAGTACTGAACTCCCAGCTCTCCAAATCAAAATTGTGCCTTCCGAAGCCTCTCATCAGAGGCTTACTCTACACTCTCCCCTACTCCCACCCCATTATCTGGAGACACAGTCTGGGGCTATTCATCTTGCAGGGCCATCAAGAATATAGTCTGCTCGGGGCACCTGGGTGGCTCAGTCGGTTGAGCGTCCGACTTCAGCTCAGGTCACGATCTCGCGGTCGGCGAGTTCGAGCCCCGCGTCAGGCTCTGGGCTGATGGCTCAGAGCCCGGAGCCTGCTTCTGATTCTGTGTCTCCCTCTCTCTCTGCCCCTCCCCCGTTCATGCTCTGTCTCTCTCTGTCCCAAAAATAAATAAAAAAGTTGAAAAAAAAATTAAAAAAAAAAAAAGAATATAGTCTGCTCTATACAGTTTGCAAAGTAGAATGATCTGTCCCCGCCAGAAGCAGATAACTAGCAAATCAGGCCTCCAAATCTTTCAGAATAAAGCCAACTCTTACCTGATCGAGAACCACAACTTTACACACAGCCTATATAGTGTATTTCTAGGATATGCTGCCTGGTTTATATGAATAACCTGGGGTTTTCTAAGGTGATATCACATATTCTTACATAGAACTATGAAGGCAAAAAGTCTTCACAGATTGGTCACTATTACACACATACATGCACTGTTCCAGTTGATACTAAATACATTTTATCTAGAGAAACATTGGGTTGTACGAATAGATCAATATGAATTCTCCTGAGTATCATATGATAACAGTAAAATTATGACTTTAGCAAATGCCTTTGAATGAAATGAGAAAACCCTTTGATACCTGTTTTTAAAAAACATTAAATTTATAGTCGATACCTCTTTTTGGTGATGACTCTGCTTATCATTTGCTAGTAGCAAAATGCAATCACCAAATCATATATGATTCTGTTACCGTAAGGGTAAACCTCAGCATATCCTTCTACCATTTATATACTTCTAAATAAATAATCAACTGAAATTGAATTGTATTCATTTTATTTATTTTTTAAACAATTTTTTAATGTTTATTTACTTTTGAGAGAGAGAGAGACAGAGCACAAGCAGGGGAGGGGCAGAGAGAGAGGGACACACAGAATCCGAAGCAGGCTCCGGGCTCTGAGTTGTCAGCACAGGACCCGATGCAGGGCTCGAACTGACAAACCATGAGATCGTGACCTAAGCTGAAGTCGGACCCTTAACTGACTGAGCCACCCGGGCACCCCTAAATTATATTCATTTTAAAGACTGAGAAGTAAACATGCAATATGAAAGAAACACTAAGTATTTTTGTGTTTGTTGAAGTATATATACCTGTACTTTGCAATATCTAACTTCATTCGACAGTCTTCCTTTAAAGATGTGAAAAGTTTTGAGTGATTTGATTTCAAAGAAAAGCCCTAGCAATGTATCACGTGGCAAATATGCATGGCCAGGGAGAATGAAAATGGAGGCACATTGGAACTGGTAGTAAATGCCTCAAACTAAAAGTATAATAAGAGTCTTGACTGTATAAGCATTTGCATGAATTTATAATTTAAAAGAAAACTATCACACTGGCAACCGATGAACCAAAACCAGAATGCTGACACATGTGACAGGAGACCACACTACTTAATTTTTAAAAATTAGATGACTGGGGCGTCTGGGTGGCTCGGTCGGTTGAGCGTCTGACTTCAGCTCAGGTCATGATCTCACAGTCTGTGAGTTCGAGCCCCGCGTCGGGCTCTGTGCTGACAGCTCAGAGCCTGGAGCCTGCTTCGGATTCTGTGTCTCCCTCTCTCTCTGACCCTCCCCCGTTCATGCTCTGTCTCTCTCTGTCAAAAGTAAATAAACATTAAAAAAAAAATTTAAAAATGAGATGACAATTGAATGTCTAAGGATTTCATACAGTAATCAAAGGCATCTGACTTTTTCCTTGTTTTTTAGACAATCTGGCACCACTGGGATTATCTTCTAAATGACATTGATTAGCTGCAGCCGACAACAGCCTAGCCCCTTCAGTTTGCCTAAGTCTCCATTTATGCCAAAGACACTTATTTAACAGTCAAGCTCCTACAGGCATGTATGTTTGCCTCCGATTTCAAGGAACAAACGTCTAATGAAGGGAAATAGAGGCAAAGATGATACATAGATAACCTGAATAATCTCAATATAATCACGGACACATTGCTACACGCAGAGTTTTAAACATTCGTGAATGTTAACTCTTTTTGGATTTCAACCATGGAATAGAATGGTCCCATGGACCAATGACCACAGTGAGATATTTCATTTATGGAGAGTTGACAGGGTCATCTTGAAAACCTCCAAAATGATAACCTGATAATGAAGAAAATGTGAAACAATGTCCTCTGCCTACCTCCCTCTGCTCCCCCCCACCAAAAAAAATCCAAGGATTTTCCATGGATGAAGATGGTAGAAAATACTAACCTAACACGTATTTATCACAAGAAATCATGTGTTATATACTTTTAAGAACTATTCTTTACTTTAAGTACTGATTTGGAGTTGTTACAATCTTCCAAAATGTTGCTAATATGATTGAGTCTTTTCCTTCCCCCGGTCTCATTACATTCAGATGCTGGTACTAAGCATAATGTTAAGCATTGTAATTCTGCCTTTATTAGCTTCAGGTATATAAATGGCATCCCAGTGAGCGTGGTGAATTTTGATCATTATTTCTCCACTCAAGTTGTGTTCATCTTCCTGCTGAGAGGATGATCACTGAGTTTTACCACAAGCCCAAGGGACCCATTATTTATTATATTACATTTTATGGTGTGGAGTAAATAAATAGCATTAAAGTGCTAAATTCATTCACAGAGATGAACCGTGTTCATAAACTGGAGAAATTCTTTAAATCAAGCCTAGGCTGCTAATAGGCTCTTCATAAAAATGCAGAAAACATCCATTGTAATATGGCAGCAATAAAAGGAGGCAGCTGGGTTAACACACAGAAATATTAGAAGGCAAACATTCTAGGCGAGGCACACAAATGGCATATAACCAGATCATGAGGTTAAACACACAAACCTCACTTAGTCATCTGTCATTTTCATGTAACTGGATTATAAAAATTCACACTTTAAAAATAATATAATTATCATAATAGAATTCAAAATAAACTAAGTGTATGAATGTGAAGACTTCGGCAACCCCAACCCCTCTGAAGACGTGCCTTAATTACTGTGCATTTTGTCCTAATCAGCTTGTCTTACATTAAAAGGCCATTCCATAGGGAATGTGTGTGCATTTGTCTTTTGTATTATATGTAATCCACTCCCATTTCCATCTCTGATTTCTAGGGTCTCGCACAATTGCTTTCGGTACAGCTTCTGACTATAAAAGATTGTCTAGCCACCAATCCTCAAGGATTTTCTTTCCTCATCCTTCATGTGACTTTTAATCATTTAAGGCGACCTACAATTCTGCATTTTTTCCTTGGCAGATTTAAACTCTGTAGTGCTTGAGAGTGACACAAATTCCTTGCTGCCCTTGGACTTCACTACAGAAAGTCACCGTGGGTCTCCAGCATCAGGCCCCGTATCACCCTAGCATCTGTTCCTTATACGGTGCTGCACCAACACCACCCACATGACTGTGAATATTTTTAACAATAGGGATGATAATAAATTTTGTGTCAATTATAACACTCACTGAGTATTTGAAGATGGTATAGTACAGAAACAAGGAACAAGGAAAATGAGTATTGACAAAGTACCATGGTAACTATTTAAAATCATACTTAAGAGGATAACCATAGAAACTACAATCGACATATAAAAGGGGCAAGGAGAAAGACAAGCCTGTTGTGTCTTTGCTTTTGAGACTTCTCTCCCAGCTAATCAGGGATAATCAGAAGCAGTGTATCAAATACAGAACGGAAGCTAAGGCAGGGCCAGGTGCACAGAACAAAGTGAGAAGTCTGGGGGCAAGGGAGAAATTCCAAATCAAGGCCTATGAGGGAACAGCAAGACAAGGCTACAGTGTGTGGTTAGAACGAGTAACAATCTGAGTCAGGGCACACATAGGAACGATGAATGGAACTTTTCAAACCAGAGGAATAAATGGAGAAAAAAATCAGGAAAAAAAACATACAAGAGAAAAGGCAGAACACACAAAGTTGACAGTCAACACTCAGACTCCGAAGAATTAACAGGGAATCTGGGAAAAGGGGGGGCGGGAAGAGATCTAGGTATCACAATAACCAACTTAATAAGCCACACCAGTGTTTCAGGGATTTGGGGTAAAATTATCTGCTTCTTCCCAGCCATCCCCAGGGACTCCTTTATTTGACCCTGAAGGCTGTGCCGACAGGCCAAGTGTGCATACAACTTCTAACTTCCCAACCAGGAATCCCCTTTAAAAGGGATTCCTTTAAGGAACCAACATCTGAAGGGCACAGTAAGGAAGAGAGAAGTCAAGGGCTAGGCAGATCATTGGTTCTTTCACTTCCACTGCTGAGATGAGAGGTGCTGATGCTGTCTCCATACCGGCTCCTCCAAAATCATGTTCTTTGAGGACTAGTGAGGGGGAGATGGCGGGAGGTTCCGGTGGGTAAGAGGTCATAAGCAGAGTTGGGCATTTCTAGAAGGTAGTCCTAAAACTTTGATGCCCTGACAATTAAATAAGGGAGCATATTTCCTGAAAATGAGTTTGTAAAAGCTGATGGAGCTGATCCATTCATTTGTTCAACGCTCTTCATTTTACAAATACTTATAAAACAACAGCTGCTTGCTAGGCTGGGGTAAGTCCTTACGTGACTCACTATGTAATGAGGGTGATGGGCAGCCTAGCAACATCTGACATAGTTGCTCACTCTCCTTAAGACACTTCCTTCACTTGGTTTCCTAAAAACCACCTTCTCTTGCTCTTTTGCTTCCTCCCTGTCTGTTCCTTTTTGCATATTCTTTACCAGGAGCTCTGTATCTTCCTAACCTGCACATTGGAGGTCTTTTCTTTACCTGTGGTCCCTCCCAAGCGGATTTTATCTTGTCTCAGGGTCTGAAATAGCAATGGAATGTTGCTGGCTTTCAAATTTGTATCGAAGGTCTTCCATGCTGACCAGTACAGTAGCCCTAATCACACACAGACGTCGCATTTTTAATTTAAATTCATTAAAACTGAGTAAAATAAGAAATCAGTCCCTCAGTGGCACTGGCCACATCTGAGATGCTTACTAGCTATACATGGCTAGTGGCTATCGTATCGGGCAGTGAAGTTATAAAACATTTCTATCATGGAAAAAGTTCTATTGGACAATGCTGGTCTAGTTCTCACTTCCTAACTGTAGAGCCTTGTGTTCAACTACCTACTCAACATATAACCCGGGCTAATCTAACAGACATCTCAAATTTCCATCTCCAAAACTCAATTCAGGATCTTACTCTCCAACTAGCTCTTCCTTCACCCTCTCGAGCAATCCCATCTTCATTCTTCTTGCTGCTTGGCTCAAAAACCTTTGCGATATGCTTGGCTCCTCTTTTTCTCACACTCCTATCCAACCCGTTGGCCGGTCTTAGCAGTACATCCAGAGTGTGACCGCCTCTCTCCTCCACTGCTAACAACCTAGTTCGGGTCATCATATCTAACCTGAATTACTGCAGTGGCTTTCTACTCTCTGCTACTACTTTTGCCCCCCGATGGTATATTTTTTTACATGGCAGCCAAAGCAATCCTTGAAAAAAAAGTTGAATCAGATTATGACATTCCTCTTTCCAAAACCCTCCAAAAGTTTCCCCCCTCACTCAGGATAAAATCCCAAATGCTTACTGATGGGGTTCTTGAGCAAACGGCTAAGAAAGAATTCTTGAGGTGTCTTTGGTACAAAAAGGTGATTTTATTAAGGCACAGGGACAGGACCCATGGGCAGAAAGAGCTGTGCTGGGTTGTGAGGAGTGACTGATTACGTACTTTTAAGTTAGTAGGGGTAGGGATAGCTTAAGTCTCTAAGGAATTTGGAAGCAAGGCTTTCAGGACCTTGAGGGGCTAGCTGTTGTTAAGATAAGGTTGCTTTTAGTCTCTAATAAAACAAAAACATGGGGGAAGTAAGGCAGCCATGGGTTCCTTGAGCAAGGTCACGCTTTCCATGTTTCAGGCGTCTATCCGTGGGCTGTAAGCTGTAAGGAGATTTAATTTATGCTCCATTTCTCTTGCCTTTGTTTCTCTCAACATTTACCACCATCTAAAAGGCCTTAGGGTGGGGGGTTGGGTGAAATAGGTGATGGGGACAAGGGAACACTTGTGATGAGCACCAGGTGTTGTATCGAAGTGTTGAATCACTATATTGTCCACCTGAAACTAATATTACACTGTATGTTAACTGCAGATTACGTAAATACATTAAAAAGTGAAAAATAAAAATAAATTTAAAAAACGCCTTATATAATCTTGGCTTTATAATCTCTCTCACCTTATCTTTAACACACTCCCTTCCTTGCTCGCCTGACTTTCAGTCATTCTGGTCGCAGAGCTTTGGTGTTTACTCTGTCTCCCGCCTGGAATGCTTCCCTCCTAGGTGTTTCATGGTTTGCTCCCTCATTTCATTCGAGTCTTTGCTTGAACAGTTTCTGTGAGCTCCCTATATAAAACAGCATTTTATTCGGCTCCTTCTCACCCTTATTTTTATTCATATTATTTACCATATTTTGTTTATTGACTGAATCTTCCATTAGAATAAAAACTCGACCAGAGTAGGGACTTTTTTGATTGCTTGGCACATAATAGAAGCTAAATAAATATTTGTTAAATATAAACAAAAAACTATCACTGTGGTAAATGCCCTAACAAAGGAATGTATAAGAAGAATGTTCTCCAGATCCATCAATGCACAGCCAACCAGTTGGGATTATCTCCACTGGGCAAATACTAACCACAAATGTAGAGAACTCGGGTACTAACAAACATTCAGGAGAGCTTCCCACGAATAACAAGTTACATTTGGGGAAGAAGAGGCAGCATTAGGGAATCTAGGAAGGAAAGAAGCAAATCCCGAGAGCTCCCACTCCTGACACAGAAGCTGAGTAGTCTTCCAGGCTGCCCCCAGCACTGAGCGGCTCGACAATATCTTCAGCCAGACTGTGCCTCTGCTTCTCTGTCCGCTGGTCAGTAACAGGCCAGAAGCACACAGTCAGAAGTGAAGTCAACTAAAACAAGCCAAGTATTCACTAATAAATTCCAGGAGCCTTCCCCTGTGTCATCTGAGCTGAGACCAAGAACACTGCCAGCTGGTTATTATTTGCCCCATTTTACAGGCGAGGAAACAAGTTCAGATGATTCAAAGTCTTTGTGTTCAAAGTCACAAAGATGGCCAGGCTAGAATTTTAACCAACGCATGACTCCAAAGAATTCTGAAGTCTGTGGTAACGTGCTAAGTGACAAAGGTACTGAGGACAGCACCCAGCTCAGCAAAGTAGACCCCAACCTTTGAACCGGACACTGAAATCACAGTGAAACAGCCACTCATACCGGTTACTTGCAGCGCGAACGGTCATAATACTAAAACCAACTGCGAAATCGTACTACCAAAAGTTGAGATAATGAACCTACCAAAACTTTTACCAGAAACCTCAGTCTTAAAAAATAAAATGACTTTCCAACCGCTCACTCTCCTAAATCTCATAGCTACAAAACCAAACTAGGCAAAGAAAATAACTATATGAAAAGAAAATGTTTTGATATAAAGATATACTCAGAGAAACGACATCCTTTAGAGTCCTCATAGGCGTTCCTCAGAAATGAGAGTGTTCTCTCTTGATGACCTTTGAGAAGTTTTAAGTGACTCCAAGAGACTCTCAGAATATTCTGAAGGACTCTGTGTCAGCCTATCTATCCTCCTCCCTCTCTTTCCAACCATCCTATCTTACCCCAAACACATACAAACTGCCTTTTACTGCAAATTTCTGTCTTTTAAGAATATAAATATTTAGAAGATTCAGGGTAAAAGCAACATACCTTCTTGTAAGATCAACACAAGCCATTTAACATACATGGTTCTTCATCACGATGTGTGACTATTTCCTAAAATCCAATTTTCCGTACTCAACTTTCTGGGATTGGTCACTCTACCACAAATTCTGGTTCACCAGACAGCACGAGAGACTCTCTTCAACCCTCCACCCCCGCATGCATACAGATCCCTCAGCTTAGCCACGAGGTTAGCACCGACTTTCTCTCCCTGCCACTTTATACCAGCCTCCCCGGTGCGGATGCAGGAATCCATCCCTGGGCTCGGGCAGCCTCATGACCCACACACCTGCTCTGGGATGCCAGACGACTCCTCGCCCTCACCCACTGCTAGAAACATCCGAGTCCATCTCCTTGCTCCACTGCGGGCTCTGCAGTCACCACAGACAACTTGTTTTGCTCCTCATCTCTCCCCTCCTGCAGACATGGCCTCCTTGAGTAAGGGAGCATCTGCTTTGATGCACTCATAGCGCCAGAGCAGAAGAGGAAGATGAATGCCGTCTTATCAAAAGAAAGCGGGTCCCGCCAGGTGCCTCCGTGACTACGAAGGGGAAGAAGACAGAGTAGGGTACAAAGAGAGAGGCAAAAAGTGGAGAACAATTTTGTTGCGCCTACTAAGAAGGATTCCATATACACCCCGCCACGCCCACACCCCCGTCACCACACTTCCCTCTCCCGGAACGGCCATCTCACCCAGGCCACACCTTGTTCTTCATACCAGCGACCCCTGGAGACTCTGCCCCTCACCACCTACCTCTCTCAAGAAGGAAACCTCTGCCCCAAGTCTTTGGTAACCACGAGTAGGGCATGTTGAAGGTAATGTCCTTATTCTTGAAAATCAGAAAGTCAGACCGGATGATCTCTAAAGTCCCTTGTATTTCCCACGTCCCAACACTGCGTATGGGCTTCTGACCCCACTGCTAGGCCTTCAGTAGGAAGAGATGTGCTCCCAGAATCTGAAGCCAATTCTAAATCCATTCCCAGGACACATGCTAATATTTTAGTTAAATTTGAGAGCACAGTAAGACACTTATGATAAGATATAAGATATATAATGGATAACACTGCTTCACAGAGGTTTGCACCAAATAAGATTATTTCTATGAGAAAATAGAGTTCTAAACAACTAACTAATAAATGAAGCAGACATACGAACTATAATCTATTCACAAGCATGAAACTATATTGTTATGATGCCATCAGGTACCCTGTTACAGAAAAGCTTCAGAAAATAGGCAGTTTGGCAAATGACCATGAACATGACCTAAAGAGGCCCACAGACTATTATACAATGTATGCACACACTTTTATTTGACTTGCATGCATTTCTGGAACACATTTATGAGAAAAGCAAGTTCTTCTTAGAACTTCTTTTCCATTCATACATTTAATGGTTTTTATTCCCCTGCCTAGATTTATTGCACTTCCTTTGACATAAAAAAATATATATTCAGAGTATAACCTACACAGGGCTTCTGCAGTGCATCAGATTTTAACAGTGAGTCACTATACTCATTTGTGGAGCACAGAGGAGGGAAGCCCCCCAGTGCCCAAGACACAACATGCTTATTCAGGTAAAACATTAGGTAAACATTATGATGGAATAGATGGCAGGGGAGCAAACCACAATAAAGCAGGAATAGATATTTTGTGGGAACAGGGCAAAAAGCATTTGATTGTAAAGGCTATCTTTAGTTAATCTGATTATAAAGACTACTATAGGAGTTTGTACCAAATGTACTGGTTCTTAAAAGTTCCAAGTATTCGAGAGGCGCCTGAGTGGCTCAGTGGGGTAAGCGTCCAACTCTTAATTTCAGCTCAGGTCATGATCTCACAGTTTGGGAGTTCGAGCCCCGCTTCAGGCTATGTGCTGACAGTGCGGAGCTGTTTGGGATTCTTGCTCTCTCCCTCTCTCTCTCTTCCTCTTCGCTTGTGCTCTCTCTCTCAAAATAAATAAACTTTAAAAAAAAAGAAGAAGAAGAAGTCCCAAGTATTTGAAGTAGAAAATTTCTGATCAGGCATCCTCTGAGATGGAGTATGGTATAATGGAAGACTTGGGAGAGTTGGATTTTTTTTTCTTTAGGTTCCGCAGCTACTTCTATTATCGTAGGTAAGTTACAGAGCTTTTGTACACTAACTTTGATTCCTCTCAAGTTGAATATAGAGGCAAGACTAGGTGATCGCTAATCTTTTCAATGAATCTCATGCATAAAAATATATAGATTGAGTATAAGTGTGAGTGGGAGGCAGTCCGTTTCTCTTTCACAGGCTGCTACTCAGTTGGGAAAAACCAGCTTCAGAGAATGAGGAGAGATTTAAATCCTAAAGGCTGTTCTGGCAAAGTTGGGTTGTCTGCCCATGATCACCTCTACTGCATCGTGGCAAGTGGATGGAGAGAAATGGCTATGTCATCAGTTCTTTCAAGGGTGTTCTAAAGAATATGAACTCCAAAATCTACTCCTTGGGGCGCCTGGGTGGCGCAGTCGGTTAAGCGTCCGACTTCAGCCAGGTCACGATCTCGCGGTCCGTGAGTTCGAGCCCCGCGTCAGGCTCTGGGCTGATGGCTCGGAGCCTGGAGCCTGTTTCCGATTCTGTGTCTCCCTCTCTCTCTGCCCCTCCCCCGTTCATGCTCTGTCTCTCTCTGTCCCAAAAATAAATAAAAAAACGTTGAAGAAAAAAAAAAAAAAATTTCAAAATCTACTCCTTGAATAACATGTTTATTGTTCATATAACCTTAAAAAATGTAGTGTACGCTATTTGCCTCTGGAAAGTCACAATATATCTTGTGAATTAAAGGCTCTGAAAAGTTCTGCAATAAAGAGTTGCTTATTTTAATATCAAACAAAAAGTATATTACAGTTTTACAGTACTAAAAAGAATTTACTAGAAGGGTTTCTTGGGAACAAGAACTGTGTCTTAATTCACCTTTCTGGCCATGGGCCCTAGCACAATATCTGGTATGTAACAGTGTTCACGTTTTTTGAAAAACTGAGTGACTGAACCTAGAAAAGCCTAGAATCTGGAACTATGGCTGATGTTTCTTTCCTGGGTCTTATATAGCTAAAGTGAACAGTAAAATGTATTGGGAAAATTCCAACATAAAAGTGAAATGTACAACAACAAAACAATAGCTTTCCAAGAGGACAAAAAGGTAAGTTCAAGCCGGTACGTTCCATGGAATACTTTCCTTGGGAAGTAAGGAGGAAAGCTAGCAACAAAATCTACTGCACAGGGCTTATGAAAGTATTATGCACCACATGAGCTCAATCAACATTAGCTGGGGCTTCCCAGCAGTGTCCATAACTTATTTATTTACCTACCCACGCTCATGTTCTCAATGCCTCAATTTCTCTGTCTATAAAATAAACAAATATTTACTGTGAAATAAAACAGCAATCCATACTCTCCGAGGAGCTGGGAGGCTTAATTTATGTTACAGGAGCATTTGGGGAAAGGCGGATGATGGATGGGATGCCAATCATCATCATCATCACAACTGCTGTTGTGATGAACAGGTTAGAAAGGCAGCATGCCAACTCTCCCGGCTCCTATGTTTCCCGTCATGGGAGATGTGTCCTTTTTATATAGCCACACACTGCTCAGTTTCTCAAGGTTGGGCAGAAAAGATGAGAACTGATTGCTAAGGCAATAAAACTGAATACAGCCAAGTTCCAGTGATTTGCATTAATAAAGATTCCCTTTATTAATCTTTGGCAAATACTTCTGCCCACAAAGCATTTATAAATTAAATTATTTACTAGGAAAAGCCAAAACAGAATAGAACAGGTGAAAAACAAACAAGGTACAGATCAGGGCTTCTGAGTACAGAGTTGAGAGAGAGAAAAAAAATCTTTGATTAAAATCTTGACTGTATACCACAGGTTCCTAATCCATCAGTTTGTAAATTGCTTGAGAACAGGGACTGTGGCAATCGCTCACACATCCCTAGTGACTGGCATAGTGAAATACATTAGGCACTAAGGAGATGCTGAAGGAACGAAAGGAAGGATGCCCATGCCTCAAAGTTTCATCAAGCAATAATGACAACATAACTGGCTACGTAAAGGCTGACGCTAATGATTCAGTTTGTTGTAAAATGCTTAAAAAAAAAATTAAAATGTATCCACCCTCATTAGCATAAGCTTTAAATGTAGGAGAAGAGGAGGGAAAAAAAAAACCACCCAGCACCTGTATACTCTACATAATGTCCACCAGCTTAATGTACGACATGGCTATCAGTCTGTACACCAGTCACCTCAATCCATTCTGCAGAAAAATCACTGCTTCCAACGTAATACACTAAAACAAATTTATAAATGTTAATAAAATTTTTAAAAGGTCAGGTCACTACTTCCTGTAACATATGTCAGGGGGAGCCTAAAACATCTCAGTATCAGGTCATTGGCAGGACAGCTATGACATTAAAGAATGGAGAAAATGGAATTTTTTCCTCTTTTAAAATTAGTTAACCAGCACATCCGTCTGTTTCCCCCTTGGCTGCCTGCTATGCAGCAAGCACTGTAAGAGGGGAAATTTATTGAAACATACCATTAAATCAATATGGCAGAGCACTCTACTTTATAAGGGGCTATAAAAGTCATGCATGTGGGAAAGCTGAAGAAAACAAACTGACACTGAAAATAAGAACAAAACTGTTTTTAAAAAGTACATGGACTCCTAGAATTTACAAATTTAATAGATCAGGCAGCAAAACCAGGGTCTTGAAAGTCGCCTTATAATCCTTTCTTCTTAGGCTAAAATTAGAAATAGCTCTCTTATTCAAGAATCTAGCATGAAAATGACAAACAAAAGTGAAGGTTCTGGCTGAATTACCAGAAATTACTTTGGAAGAAGGTAATAAAACTGGATTTATAGAAAAGAGTCATACCAGGGTTTTATTTAGTAACAAATGGAGATGCTATTTTTTTGTAGATCATCCATGGAGATTCAGAGGGCAGGGAAAAATGTTGTCAAATAATTCTGCTGTAGAGTAAAATGTGTTCTGAATATCTGAGAAGCAAACAGTGGAAATACAGTATGTGTAGGTCATACTGACATTCTGAATAGATTAAAAATAAAGTCCTGGGCCAGGTTATTCAGTATTTCATGGATGGAGGTATAGATTTATATTTCATATATAGAAAAGACACACATAATGTAAAGCCAGGGGTTTCTCAGAGTTGACCATAAAATATACATACATAAATACCATAAAATATAAATATGTACAACAAAATATATACATATCCCAATTATCTAGATTGATAGAATATACTAGAAAGATTGCTTTGGAAAGTCTTTAGTTCTACAATTGAAAGGAATCTTAGAGATCAACTGGTCTAATATCTACAATGGCATCATTAACTTAAATGTTTATAAAATATTTATAAGGCATATTTACACATATGTATTTGATCCTCGTAACAATCACATGCAACAGAAGAAATTAACAAGTTTACCCAAGACTACTCAGCTGACCATGTGAATGTCAAAAGGGGAGAAGGAGGTCTAAGAAGCTTCTCACTTAAATGAAGAATGGGAAAGAAATCTACAGACAATAAAATCAATCACTGTAATAAAGGTACAAGTGCCTGTAAGTAAAAATAACAAGCAACTAAAAAAATTTGCTGTTACCACTTGCATGACAATGCATATGCCACAGAAAAGGAAACAAATGAACTACACCGAGTTGCTACTAAAGATAAAGAACACTGAATTCCTGTTTAATACGCCAGTGTCCCGTATCACCGTATGATGACAATGGCATATGTATCTTTTACAGTCAAAATGCGTGTGCTTACCAAAAGGAAAAAGGAAAAACAGAGATACCATGAAAATCACCTTGAACTTGGCCTGTAAGCTGTTTCTTTGCATCTCTGTACGTGATTTTGTTTTGTTTTTTCCATTACCATTATCAAAAAGAAGGAAAAATCTCCACCTCGCATGGCAGCTGAGCCGACAAGAGACCCATTTTGTCACAGGCCATTAGTGTTCATCATTACACAGCTTAATGCAGTTGTCTGTTCCCTTTAGTGAACTCTGCATAGATTTATCTTCAGCTAATGCAGCAGAGGCTAAGGGAAACTACAAAGGTCTCTGGGTATGTTTGCCTTTATGGGACAGCATTTTGAAATCACTCTGGGCTAAAGGACTCTCCAGAGTTGGGAGAAAGTAATATGTGCCTCTCCTGTCACATCGGCTTTAACAGGCAATGCTTGCTCAAGGGGAAAAGGATCTGGGCACTCAGAGGCACCTTTGTTTAGACGTGGAAAACTCTTATCTCGGCACTGTAGGTCAGAAATCGAGAGAAAAATTTTATTCACAGACACACATATATGTGCATACCCTGAGCTCCAGAGCCCTATTTGAGGCTCAGAAACGTCATTATTCATTCATTCAACAAACGTAAATTGAGGGCCTACTCTATGTCAGGTACCATTCTAAGTAATAGGAAAACAACAGTAAACTAAGTAAACAAAAATCTCTACCCTTATGCAACTTACATTCCTAGCAGGGATCGGGGTTGGGGGAGACAGTAAGAGAGATACGAGATAAAGTATGCAGACGGTGACAAGGGAAATGGGGCAGGGGGAACAGGCATACTATAATTTTCAATAGGACAGTCAAGGGAAAGCTTCTGTAGGGCAGTAACATTTGAGAAGAGCCTTAAAGGCGTTAAGGTAGTGACTCACAGGGGTATCTGGCAGAGGAACAACAGTGCTGTGCAAAGGTTCAGGGAAAAGTTCAAGGAGACCAGTGTGGTTGGAGCAAAGTGATGTACAGAGAAGGCAGGAGAAAATGCACTTGGCAACAATGGTAGGGGCAGATCACGCAGGGCCTTCTAAACCACTGGAAAGAATTCTGTTTTTCCCTCTGCATGAATTGCTACGGGAGAATCCTGAGCCCAAAAGTTTGCATGACATAACTTACATTTAAACAGGTCACTACGGCTAAAAGGGAGGGGAGCAATGGGTTGCGCACGAGACTAGTTGGGAGCATAATTCGATTGCCCAGGCAAGAAATGAAGGTGGCACACACAGATCAGGACAGTGATTATGAAGGTGGTGAGCAATGGTCAGTTTCTGGGTTTTTTGTTTTGTTTTTGGAAAAGCCAAAAGGATGTGCTGATTAGAGTGTGAGAAGGGCACGCTCCCAGATTTTTAGCAATTGTCTGAGCAATTGGAACAATGGTGCTACTACCTACTGAAATGGGGAACTCTAAAGGGCAGCAGTTGGTGAACAGAGAGTGTAGAATACTGGGATGTCAGTTTTGGACATTTTATTTTTTATTTTTTTAAATGTTTATTTTTGAGAGAGAGAGAGAGAGAGAGAGAGAGAGAGTGAGAGAGGGAGAGCGTGCGTGCTTGAGTGGGGGAGGGGCAGAGAGACAGGGAGACACAGAATCTGAAGCAGCTCCAGGCTCTGAGCTGTCAGAGCAGAGCCCGATGCAGGGCTCAAACTCACAAATCATGAGATCATGACCTGAGCCGAAGTTGGACGCTTAATCGACTGAGCCACCTAGGCACCCACGTTTTGGATATTTTAAATTTGGGATTCTCATGTGACAAAGAAGCAGAAGTGTCAAGAAAGCCCAAGACATAGGCTTTCAGGCTGTGGTTCACTGGCGCAGTCCAGGCTGGAGATAGGAATTTGGGAGCCATCGGCTTGAGATGGTTTTTAAAGTCCTGAGATGGGCTCAGACCGCCAGGAAAGCGAGGGTAGACTGAAAAAGAGAAGGCAGCCGAGAACAAAACCCTGGGCGCTCCAGGCTAAGAGGTCAGGTAGGAGAGGGGGACATTCATGAGGATGGAAGGGGAACGGGCAGAGTGTGATATCCTGGGGGCCAAGTGGGGAAAACCCCCGAGGAAGAGGCAGATATAAGCTGCATCTCGTACCGCAGTTGTGGAGACATGTCTAGGTAGCCGGTCACGGTCACAAGAAAGGGGACACTGTGCTGACTAGCAGGAAAAGTGCAGACTGGAGAGAATGCACAACAAAAGGAAACTGGGGGTTATACTGGTCTATGCCATCCCTTTCTCTGTTTCAATGTCTCCAGTGAGGGAAAAACTAGAGGAAATTAGCCTTGTCCCCTTCTCCATGTTATATTTATGGAAACGGACCAAACCTGTAACCTATTTTGAGGTCTTTGTAAAAAGCTCAGGAAAACTCCCTCTCGGGAGAGTCCACTAATACATTTATCACATCACCTGTTGCCACGTTCTATCTACTACTTTACGTAAACCTTTTCAGGCAGACAAAGCCATTCGGGCATTCGTCTGCTGTTCTCAGTAAGGCAGACACTCTTTTACGTTTCCCCCTGTGTTCTATACCTGGGCTTGTTGACACATCTTGAAGGAAAGAAGGAAGGGGACAAAAGAAAGGGAGTATCATACGTGCCCTCATTTGCTAAAAAACGTGCAGCACTTTTATCCTCAACTAAGTAATGCCCTTGAACCAGCCTCAGATGACATCCAAGGAGAACGACTGAGTCAATAAGTCCAAAGCGGCAAAAACAAACCACATATTGAGGTGTGATTAAATGCCACACTCAAAATTGCTCTGCTCAAAGTTCCCAGAGACACATCTTCGCTCTACCTAATGATTTCTCTTCCTCCTGATTTCTCTGCAGCTTTTAATAAAACTCTCTCCTCCTTTAAACCCTCTTGTATGGTTTCCATAACTGGCTTTACTTCTCTGTCCTTTGCTGCCTCATCATTTCTCTCGTCCTCTTAATATGGAGTGTTCCAAGATTAAACTGACCTCAGTTTTCAACTCTATTCAAAGGCTTAAAAATCCCCTCTATGCAGAAACCATTGGGATTAAGAGCCTGGACTTAAAATCATCAAGATTTCTGCTGAAATCTCACTGTAACAATTACTAGCGGTGTGACCTATGGCAAATTATGATAATCTTTTCTGCACCAGTTTCCTCATCTGTAAAACGTGAGTATCATTATTACTTGCTTCATGGGGTTCTGTGAAGGCTTAATGGGCTAATCCATGTAAGGCTCAACAGGAAGACTGGCACGTATCAAGCATGCAAAAAATGCTGACTGCTATTGGACCTCCCAGATGTAAAGTCCTAGCTCCAGCCTCTCTTTATTTCAAGTGCACTTCTATCGCCTACTGGAATTAGTCATTTGACTTCCTCAAACTCTCTGTGAACCAAAGACAAAATAATTTAGGACATGCAGAAGAAAGGAAATCTATTGTTGAATCATTAGCGAGTCAATTACAGCAAATCATTCAATGAACGTTAGCCTAAGAGTATGATGAATGAAATGGCATTTCAGTATTTGAAACAACGTAACTTGAAATAAAGAGAGTGTCTACAGGCACCCGGGTGGCTCAGTCCGTTCAGTGTCTGACACGGGCTCAGGTCGTGATCTCACAGTTTGAGTATGAGCCTCACACCGGGCTCTCGGTTGTCAGTGCAGAGCCTGCTTCGGATCTTCTGTTCCCCTCTCTCTCTGTCCAATCCCTGCTCCCGCTCACACCCTCTCTCTCAAAAATAAGTAAGACATTAAAAGAAAAACAAAAAAGAGGGAGTGTCTACAAAGCGTTTAGCATATGCCTCCTGCAATGCTGTCCAGCACCTTCTTCTTTACTTCACCAGCCTCCATCCAGTCAAATTTCATTCTTACAGTTTTTACTAATAAAACAGTATGTTTATTCAATCAATCGTCCTTTCTCATCCCCAATGAAAATTGCTAGTTTAGAAAATGTCACAGGGAACTTTACGATTCTAAGGCATTTTCCTCTTAAAAAAAAAAAACAAAACAAAAACAAAAAACCTTTTATTATTAATGTATTTTAAATAACAAATCATTCCATTTCAAATATTTTATCCTATTATCCCAAAAGTTGTTTGGGAGGGAGTACTAACAGAGAACACTGAGCACGCACCCAGAGCTGTCCTGTTCTCGCCTCTAAAAGCACTCTGAAGTGTGTTATCACACGCAATTCTACGGGACACCTAGCTCGTTGCTTATTTTTCTTTTTTTCTTTTTTGAAGCTGTTATTTATTTTCGAGCAGGGGAGGGGCGGAGAGAGAATCTGAAGCAGGCTCGCACATCAGTGCAGAGACTGACACTGGGCTTGAAACCGTAAACCGCGAGATCATGACCTGAGCTGAAATCAAGAGTCGGACGTTGAACGACTGAGTCACCCAGGCTTATTGCTTATTTTTAATGGGATACTCTGTTAGTTGTCAAAACCTAAATTGGCCACTGATCTTTTCTGAAATAGAGATTCTCACTGAAATCAAAATTCTTCTTTTTCACAAATATACAGCCCCTCATCAGAAACACTTGATAAAACATAACCACGGGGCCAGTAAAATGTGTATTTTACCATTTCTGTGTGAGCTTTCTGTATCCTTTGTAGCTATAAACTTCTTGCCCAGAAGAAGGAGGTGGAAGGTCACTACAGCTCAGGTCTTGGAGGTAGTTACTAAAATGCACAGGATTCCTCCTGTATCGCTCCATGACCACACACAGCAAAACATGTACACGGTTCATGGTGATTTTGTGTTTCTTTCCCTCCAACGGCAGTTTGGTCTTTCACTTGAGTATGGCCGACATACAGTATTATATCAGTTTCAGGAGTACAACGTAGCGATTTGACAATTACATACGTGACGCGGTGCTCCCACGATAAGTATAGTTACCATCTGTCACCACACAGTTAGTGTTATTGACCATGTTCTCCCTGCTATACTTTTCAGCCCCATGACTTATTTGATGACCAGAAGCTTGCCCCTCTTGAAGTGGGACTTCCCAGCGCCTTACTCTTTGACTACGCGGGGGCTCCGCTAGCATGAAGTGACAGAGGCCCTGGAGAGCACGCAGGTAGGCTGAGCTCACGCCCCTTGTCCCTCTCTGGGATGACACGGAACCCCTCTGCTACTTCAGCCATCTCAACTGCCCCTCGAATCCTGAAAATGCCCTAGCTGGCAAGCAAACTTAAAGCCAGATGAACAGGAGTTCAAACTTCAAATTCACCGCAAGGTACTGTGTTCAGTGACCTTGAGCAAATCACTTTATCTAGTTCTCAGAGAGATGCCTGCTTTTTAAATTAAATGTTCTGAAAATGAAGAAAAGTCAAGACACGGAAAGTCGGTGGTATACAACAAACACTTAATAAAGAGCGGTTCCCAAGTCCAGCCTGACACAACCAGCCTTTTCATCAAACCCTGCACTCCACTTTAATGAGGTGTTTGTTGTGTATCCGCACAGAATCCAAGTGGCATTGGGTCTCCCCAAGAAGTAATCAGAAAGGAAAAAGAGAAGAATGCGCAGCGGCGGGGGGAGCCCTAAATTGCACTCAAAGGTTTAATACTCTTCATACTGGATGCTTTTAAAATTTGCAGAGTTCCACTAGGCCCATTCAGTAGGGAATATATGCTTTTCCATGGCTTACAGAGATCAACATAAAACAAAAACAACAGGCATTTAAGTGCTGCCTGCCTGCTATCAAGAGGCCTTTCACATAATGTGGCAGAAATGCTATCTCAGAGGGCCAGGCATCTTAACCAGCAATTTTTCTTCCCTTCCATTTATTCTTTTTAAAAACTATTGCAGTCAACACAGGCAGGCAGCTGTCCTTCTATGCCTCAACACTTCCCTGCACCCTAGCTCACAGACAGTAGTTTCCCCATACTCACCTTTGCTTGGAAAATACTCAATAAAGAAATGAGTGGAAACAAATTAGTCATTCTGCAGTCTATTGATTAAGCCACATTAAATCAGGGTCACACGGGGTATGCTTTGGGGGAAGGGAAGCAATCAATTCAAGGCTGCAAAAAAATTAATGAAAACACACTCAGAAGTTTTAGTCCTTTTTTACCTTGTCATTAACATTCAGGCTGTGAGTCCTGAACATACTGCCCAAGGGCCATAAAAAACCCTATAACCGGGAAAGGAAAAGTGCATTATTAACTATATTACACTGCAGGTTGGTGGCAGACGGGTGTAAACTTCTTCTTCTGGAGTTTTAGACAGATGGATGCTGAGATGACATCCAGAGACAAAGACGGTTCAGACATATCTTACTCATCACTGGAGAAATCCATGGAATTGAAGGCTGCTAAAAAAGTTAACTGTTGTTTCCCCATCTAAAGTACAACAAGGAGGGGTTTTCAGGATCCCAAGTCATAGAACGCTCGTATCATAGCAAGAACAGAGGAGTGACCGCTCGCCTTTCCAAAGTGTAGCACCAAATGAGAGGTCAGTGAGACCACACGATCCTAACAGACTGCCAACTTCAGTGTGTTTAGAAACCACCTGGAGAACCCGTTTAAAATGCTGATCCCGTCTGCTGTGTCCAGAATTCTGAACCAGCAGGTCCAAAGCAAGGACCAGGAACCCACATTTTTAACAAGTTCCTCCCCTGATTTTGATACATACAGGTGGTTCTCGGAACATACTTTCACAAACACTGAAAAGGTGTAAGATAGAACCAAAATAAGCAATAATTTTGATCTGGGGGGGAAAAAAGGAGAAAGAAATCTAAGTAACAAGACCATCTCCTCCCTCTGGAACGAGGCTAGATGACAAGACCTTTTGAGCCTCCTTAGTATATATTCACTTTGTGACTAAATGAGCAAATGAGTGAATGAATGTTCTTATAGTGGGGTAATAGTTACCATTTACTGAGTACCTATGTAATCCTCAACAACTCTATGAAATGCGTACCACTACTATATCCTCATGAAAAAGAGAAACCAAAATTACACAACTTGCCCAAGGTACATAATCAAAACACGGTGGAGCTAGGTTTGACTTACACAAACCGTCTACTTGTTCCTGTCCGCTATGGATAGTCAATGCCCAATGATTTGAAGGCATTTTTCCTAAGAGGGGACACTAGAGCTGCTTCTATCCTGGGAAAACTAGCCCAAATAAAGGCATTTTCTCGTATTTATCTTAACCACAAAAACAGCTTTCCTGAATTCTGAAACTCCTTACCAGGACACAGGGCAGATTAAAGAGTTTAAATATTTATTTATTTTTGAGAGACAGACATAGAGAGAGAGACACACAGAGCGTGAGCAGGGGAGGGACAGAGAGAGGGAGACACAGGATCCGAAGTTGGCTCCAGGCTCTGAGCTGTCAGCACACAGCCCGACGCGGGGCTCCAATTCACGGACTGCGAGACCATGACCTGAGCCGAAGTCAGATGCTCAACCGACTGAGCCACCCAGGCGTCCCTAAAGTAATTTTTAACCTGCTAGAATTCTGTTAAGGCCAAAAATACACTGGGAGGGGAGTGGCCCATAAACACCTGGTTGCACTTTCAAGCCATAGTCAAGGAAGAGCAAGGGCTTAATGACCAAACAAGTTCATACCAGCACATTCTGGTGCTGGTAATATGGAATCACTGAACTTGACAGTCAAGGTCTTAGACTCCTCGAAGTACTCCTAGATGTATATAGATCTCTCTCTCTCTCTTCCTCCCTCCTCTATCCCTTACTACCTCTGCATATGACATATTCTCTGATAGGAAAGTCCCCTCCCCCCCCAACTCCTTGGTACACCTCGTGTAGACAATTTATTACATTATGAGGAATTCTCTTGCCTTAAGGCTGTCTCTACTGTATTCTCCCATTCTTTGTGGCACTTAACTGCCTTCTTCGGGAATTCTTAGCCTTCCCGCTAGCCTGTAAAACATGAGGGTTGGGAGTGTCATTCATGTCTGTTTTACTCCTTTTGGTTTGCACAGGACCCAACACATATATTGGTCTCCCTGTAGCAATACGAAGTGGCTAAATGCAAAGACCACGACTGATTTCTTCTGAAAGCACAGACCAATGCAGACCATTAAAAGATGAATAAAGAAAACCCACATCTCTTGGTTCCAAGTTTTTCCACGTAGCCTCAGTACCAATTCAATTATCTTCCAACACTGATTCCGCACTCAACCCGGGCAGGATCCACACTGACTTGTAAAATAGGATTGCAACTCTGGTTAGATGAGAAACTCAAAAGACACACTTTTCCAAAATAATATGCTCAGGAAATTGAAGATCATTTCTACTTAAACCACAGTTTATCCTAAAAGTACAATGATCCTCTTGAGTGAAAGGGTATTTTCAAATTTGGAACATCACGGAAATTCAGTTGGGATAGATTAACAGAACTTTCGATGAGGTTTAAGATCCATGCTAAAAAACATGCTCTTACTTAACAAAACTCTATGCTCAGTAACAAAATCCTAAGAACTTAATAGCTATAAATGGCAGTCTTTTTGGTGGTGAATGTTAATTACAAGCAAAAAGAAACTGATGTAATTGATTCTCTTTTGCTAGACTTCACTACCATTAAGTTAAAAAGAAGTTAGAAGTGATCAGCAACTATCATCATGCAGGTGGATGACTTCTTCTTGTTTCTACATTTTTAAAATCATGCCTCAGTGACCGTAAGCAATACTATTGTATCTTACCATGCTGACAACAACAACAACAACAACAACAAAAAAAACACACACACACACTAAGAATATCTGCCACTTCCGATGATTTCTTTCTGGCTGTCTTCCTCTATTCACAGGACGTGCTAGATGAGATGAATGAGTTGTTCCCTAAGTATCATTTGCTCTTTGAAATGCTCTTCGGAAATCTCATTTAAAGTCCCCAGATCAGATATTCTTTCCTGCCTCCCACCCCAGGAATTAATTCCTACACCTGAACATCAAAAATAAAATACAGGCAAATATCACACAAAATGTTAAAAGAATCACTACAAACCTGGATTACATCACTTCACAGTATTGTAGTTGGTGTGGATTTACCGGGTCACGTCAGAGAGAGAGAGTCAGGCCTGACTCAACTCGTTCAAATAACTGCAATGCTTATGATTTGGGGGATTCTTTCTGGAAAGATGGGAATGTTTTTATACAAGCAGCTGCCTATCTTTTCATTCTGTGATGGTTCACCACAGTCCTCCCTCAGACTTAACTTGTTTAATGTAAATGTGTTTGTACTGGGCAATTTTATCTGTATTCTGCCGCCATTTCATTTGCAACATTATTCTAATTAATGGGTCATTCATCATTTTACTAGAGCTGTTTTGTGCTTGAGGAGGCTACTGTTACCTTCGGAGCAGTTTTAGAATTTTTAAATAATTCTCACTACTCCAGTCACATACTTCAGATGTGTTATAAGACACCATTCATTTTCCATTTCTCCCCACCTCCATTTCTGCTAATGTCTTTGCCCAGGCAGAAAAGAACACAGCCTACTCTAATATATTAATATGAAAGCCTCCCAAATGATATCTTTGGCACTAAAGCTTAAAATTCAGCCCTTAATAATGTATTAAGTGTAAGTGATCTTTCCCTAAGTCATTCTATACTAACACTATGGTGGCGCATATATCCTGTTACTTAACGGAGCTCTGAGCAATGGGAAAGGAAAAAAAAGACAAGTACTGGGCCCAGGACTGTAGTCAGAGGACAGATATTCAACACACACACCCTTCTTCAGTTTGCCCCACCCACAATCAACAGCCACCAAGTGCGAAGGCCACACGGATCTTCTAAAAATGGTGATCCATTTAGCCATCCATTTTCAGTTTCTATTACAGCAACATCTACAAACATCATTCATTTATCAAGACCTTACTGTTTCAAGTACATGTTTAAGTAATCTATGTAGATTGGCTCATCTTCTAACAATCCCACAGAGTCAGTGGCATTACTCCCATCTTACTGATGAAGAAACAGACTTTTGGAAGTTGGATGACTAGAATGGGAATGGACTAGACTGGTTTGACTTCAACACCTGAATATCGATAGCATTTCTTCAGGGCTAAACAACCTCCTTCAGAGCTCTCAGCAACCTAATAATGAATTGAAGGCACTCCTTCAAATTCCTACTGAGGCATATTCTTTCATGCAGAATTGATTTTTATAAGCCCTTCTTCACGCATGCACAGAACCAGTCCTGGAAAGACAGGGATGGCCCAGTGCACTAGCCTATTTCTTATTAAAGGAAAACTCCATATATTAGAAACCCTATTTCATGAATCCCAAAGGGGAAAAAAAATACATGATATCTAGGAGGAAACTCATTTCTTCTCACGACTGCCTGTATCTTTCCTGATGAGGTCTCTTTATTATAATTAGATTTCCTCACCTCCTGTTCCTCCAGCCCTGAGTTCTCTGCTGTCTCATACCACGGAAGTATAAAGACAAAGGGCTATGAACAGAAAGCCCACCATTCTCATATACTTCTATTGTTTTCACTTCAATTTCTGCTGTGCAGTTCAGAAACACAAGGTATTTGGAAAGTGACAAAGAAAAGGTTCATCAAGTCAGGTTTCCTCTTTCTTATCTTCCAAAGAGAGGAAAATAGAGCTATATAGAGAAGAGAGTGTCGGGTATACAGGGAAAAGTATTTGCTAAGCTTTGGAAACTTTACAGGGAATATAAGGATGTTTGCAGAGTTAAAGACTCAGAGGTAAAAAAAAAAAAAAAAAAAAAAAAAAAGATTAGAGAAGGTATTTACCCTGTTGACCTGCCAGAAAGAAAGGAATGTTCTAAAAGGTAAATGAATTGCTACAGAAGGGGTTCGTAACAAGTCTCCCCAAAACGTGCCACTTTGGCATGTGGACTATTTTGAGCTGAAGGCAATCAAGAACCGTCAGATTCAAGAAAAACTTTCATCCCTCCCTTAAACTATCTAAAATAATTTAGATAGGGGGTCTTGACCAGAAACGGAGCCATTACCAAGAGATAACTTTCTACCTCCCCTGTCTGTAAAGCGAGACAAACATCAAATTACCAAATATCACTCTTCTTATCATCCTGTGAACATCCTCTGACGGCCCTAACCTTGACTTCCTTAGTCCAAGATTGCCCGGCTTCTCCTTGGGTCTCATATGCATGTAGGGTTTCCCTATGTATGGAAGTAAATTTTTCTTCAGTTATCTGCTTTATGTTAATTTATGAGACCAGTTAAATAATCTGGAAGGGCAAAAGGAATTTTATTTCCTCCTCAATACAGTGTTTGTGTGCAAATGCAAAGTGGTGTAAAAATAGTTCGGTGTAGTTTTGTATACCCTTCAAAAATGACTTTGAGACTCTCTCTTATAAATAAAAGGGTCTTGGTACCATGGGTATTTTCAGTTGTAATAGACAAATATATTGAGAACTTTTTCATCATAATAAAGTGCAGAGGTTTGCTTTGGCCTTTAGGGGAAAAAAAGGCAAAACAAAAACAAAAACAAACTCCTCAAAGCTGAGTTACCCTTTTGGATTCCAGGCCAATTCAATGTAACAGAAAATATAATATCTACCAACAAATATAAAAATTAACTCTCATAATGTTCTCTTTCCCTTCTGAAGTTTCATTAGAACACACCCTCAGTCCCCTCAAAATCTACAGCAAAGTACCACACATGGAAGCAAATAAGTAACTTCAGGTCAAAACCCTTAAAGGACACAATCTCACTTCCTTGCTGATGGTGCTCTCTTCCTAGAATTTTCCCTAATTAGAAAATGGTAAATATTGCCATTGTGAGCGTTTTTGAGTTCCTATAATTTCTTTGTTCTGGAGATTTTCACTCTGTTTTTCTTCTTTTCAACCAGGGAAAAGCAGGGTTAATATTTAAGTCCTAAAAGGGTCTGTTTTACTAGTGTCTGGCCTATGAATGTTTAGGATATTGCTACAAAAGCATTAAAGCTATTTTCATTTTTATATCTCTAAGTAAAAATGAGCATCGTGAATGAGAGTTTGGAGAATGGAAACATAGACAAAATTCCATAAAACAGTAAGAACAGCCAGTTGTTCTGAGGCTGACAAACCAGGGGGGCCACACAAGGCCCTTATCCCCGGGGCTGCTTTCTGTCCACAGCTGCCCCAACGTCTCCAATTCTCTTTTACGAAGTAGGTCTCCTCCTTGAACCAAGATTCATTCTTTCCCCTGCTCTTCCTCCTTCTCTCTGGATCCCTGTCACTCTTTTCTTTCTTCTTTAGTTGGCTTCTCTGCCATTTGCCACTCCTTCCTTTTGTTCCATTCCCTGTGTTTAGTGGCTAAATGGAGTTGAGATGTTTTAACAATTTTTGTGTTTAGTAAGTATGGATCTAAAATCCCTAGATTATATTAAATTAAATATCTCATATTTCTCTTTAGAAAAAAATAAGAAAAAAGAAAGAAAACATTTTAGCAGTACGTGGCCTTCAATTTACTTTTGGATAATCAGAAGGAAAAATTCTCTCCCCCCATCACCCACTTATCTTCATTGAAAAGATACTGTACTTCTATGCTGTCTGTGGCAGTAACCACAATTCACGTTTTTTCACAGATCAGTTTTTAAGAATATACCCTTATATCACAGGAACTTATACGTGGGTAGCTTTTCATCTACCGTGAGAGCATTTACTGTAGATATCACAGGAAAAATGGCAGTTATAAGCCCTCGACATCATAGCCAAATGACCTGGAAAAGGAAATCAACCAGCTTTTCTGTTTATCTCTAAGCTAATAATGAGAATCAATCTACCAAGCGCTACCTGCCTACCAGAATTTTGGAGTTACACAGTGGGGTGTTTGTGTGCAATTCTGATATCAGAAAGAAGTCCTCAGAGTAATAATTAAAATCATCTTATTCAATGAACAAGCAATCTGTATCTTCTTATTATGGTTTAATGCTATGAGGCTAATTCATACTATAAGTGATCCAAAGCCTATTTCTACTAGAGTCAACAATCCTTTTCTTATGATAATGCAATAATTTTTCAGACTAATGAATCATGATGTTTTCCTGAAAATGTTCAATTCAAAATAAATACAGAATTCGTAGGGCTAAAAGACTATAGGTGTGACATTTTTTTTCCATTTGATTTTGATTTTTAATTTTTGGGAGATGTATCATCCTTTTCCTCTAGATTTATTCAAGTTTGAATGAAAAGTGCCTGCTTCAGTTCAGAGCTTTGATCTTCTTGGCTATGATGTCTTCCTTGGCCTAGACTCTAATGAGACTAAGTCTCTATGCATGCTGTCAATCTTCTACATCAAATGCTGGGAGTGAGGAGAAAGTGACTTTTTATTACAGAACTCTGAGGCCCCTCTTTGGGGAGAAAAAAGAGGAAATGTGGTGTAATACTTCCTTCGATTTCTCTTCTTTCTCACGTGGAGAGAATATGTACTTTCTCACATGGACAGAACATTTTATGGTCATAATAATTAAATCAGTAAAGAAACTCCCTTCCCCCTTTGCTCTTTCTTTAGGGATATATAAGAAATGTCCACTCTAGAAATGAAACTGGCCAATCCCAATACTAAGAAAACTTTATTTATAAGCTAGGATGAACTCTGTATTGTAGGACAAAATAACCAGGAAAATAAGACTATATCTGCTGGCTTTTCTTTCTCTTTTTTCTCCATTATTTTACAGATTAGAGTTAATCCCCCCAAATAGCGAATATCCAACAGGGTAGGTTATTGATGATATTATCATACGAATACTACTCCCAATTTGGGCTTCCGTACTTTATGAGAAGTCAGCCATTATTCTTAGTATAAAGTCTTAACATACGATTCATTTCCCTGTTCCAGGTGATAATTACTGTAGTAAAGGACCTTGAAATGGCCACTCCATTAGTTTTAAGTGGTACTAATTAGGATTTATAATTTAGAGTCTATATAACACACAGAAACAAACACAGACTGTGTGAAGTTTTGGCTCTTTCTATAAGAAAACACCAATTTGAAGATTAAAAATAAGATTAAGTAGCCTTAAAGGGCACAATTTTCATTCTAGAAAGGAAATAAGCAACCTCAAGTTGCTGCCAGTGGGAGGAACAACTGAGTTTAAAGCTCCATTTCACAAATTAAATTCTGGCTGCATCTTTTAACACCAAGACTTTTTTTTTTCCCTTCACAGTGCCAAAAATACATTCCAGAGCCAATGTTCTCAAGTGAAAACATACAGTATTTAGACAAGCAGTAATTCGCTAGTAATGTTTCCACATAATCATTTCACACACGATTGCTAATCATGCCATGTGAGAGAAACCTCTAAACAAGGAAACGTATATATGGCCATAAACTTAAATTATCAAACTGAGAACAAAAGCCAAAATGGTCAAATAAAAGAGTACATTCTAAGCTTGTTCACAGAATTAATCAATTCTGTTTTGGACAGCTTTGGATATTTACAAAAGGGTAGAAATCTGGAATATAACCAAATCTTAGGAATATAAACACTTTCTTTCTCTTATTCCTGAAATAAGTAGCTAAAAAATTGTTTCCCCAAATAGTGATATAATATTCAATAGGTTCCCATTCTGTCACTGACTGTGATGACTTCCAAGAACTAAGCTCTTAAAGAATTATTTATTGTGGGGCTGCTGAGTGGCTCAGTTGATTAAGTGTCCAACTGAAGTTCAGGTCATGATCTCGCGGTCTGTGAGATCGAGCCCCGAGTCGGGCTCTATGCTAACAGCTCAGAGCCTGAAGCCTGCTTTGGATTCTGTGTCTCCTTCTCTCTCTTGGCCCCTCCCCACCTTATGCGCTCTCTCTCTCTCTCTCTCTGTCTCTGTCAAAACTAAATAAACATTAAAAAAAAATTATTCCTCAAGGTTCTTTCCAACAACATTACCACCAACCACACCACCACCCCCAATACCCTCACGAGCTACCAACAGGAGCAAGAGAGAGAACTCAGAACGACACCAGAGCTTCCAAGTACATTCTCCTGTTGAGAAGCAAGGCATGGCATTCAAACCAACTCCATTTTTCTCCTCTTGCTCAAAAGGAAAGACACAGAAGGTGGTGATTGAAAGCATTAGTGAGGTTTACATAGAGGAAAGCCAAGAGAAACACTCTGAACAGGCACGCCATGCCCTCCCTTCTTCAGAAACACAAATGAGCACAGAAGAAGTCAAAGTTATATATAATCTTTAGTGGTTAAAAAAAAAAAAGAGTAATGCTTCACACATGGCAGGATCTGGCAGAGTGTGTTATGGAGGCAGCTCATGAAATGCTTAGCTATCAAATTAATTCCAGTTGGCTGGGATATGAACCCTGTCACATATATTGAAAACTAGATGAAACATAACTAAATGTAATGATAAAGAGCAACGAAAGTGCTGCTGGAAAAATAATCATGAAGCTTCAGGCTTGTTTAATGATTTTGTCAATATCTGGAGAAGAGAGAATTCCATGGAACCAGAAGAAATCTCAGGGGGATTTTGCAAACATTAGGAAGAAATTATGCAGAGGGTTTGCAACGCTCATACTTTAAAAAGAGGAGGGGGCATTATTTTATAATAATAAGCTCAAGAAAATGCTAAACCAAATTTTAAAGCTCAAAATGATCTTTCCTTTATGTGTCTTATGCAGAGACCACACTACAAAAAAAGTCCACTGAGGATTCATTGCAATCTACCAGAGAGAAGAAACTCATTTCTCTTTCTTCCTAATATTTAAGGCACTTGATGCAAAAGCACAGGTATATTAAGAGGAAAGGGTAAAAAAAAAAAATTCAACATGTCCATTGTTTTCCTTTCATAAAATTGTTTCTGGCATGGTTTCTTGACAACTACAGTTTTTAACTGAACTGATCCTCAAACAAAATATTTGATCAGCTATCTCATGTTCTTTTTAGAGAGGCACAAACAGTAAATGAACAAGTGAATTTTAAAAATAATGTTTCTGAATCAAACTGCTAATCATTTACTCAGACTATCCAAATAAATAAATAGATGTGTCCATTCCTCTTCACAAAAGAGTAAAGTTTAGCAAGATGGTACTAACAAATGGCCTGGGTAAATCGCAATTGTTTTCCTCTCCTTTTATGGCCCCTACTATATCATCCTGCTTTCAATAAAAAACCATATGTAGGCAGATATGTGTTGGAAGCCAATTCATAAGTGCCATAGAGACTAAATATTTGAGAATGTTATACTTCTCATATCTCATGGAAAAAAAGAAGGGCCCACAATGGCGGAAGCATTTAAGAGATAATGTAAAACCACAAAATATAGGGAAATGCATGCTTTTCAGAAGACAACGCCAATAGAGAATGTTTATAAAGAAGACATTCTTGGGGTGCCTGGGGGCTCAGTCGGTTAAGTGTTCGACTTCGGCTCAGGTCATGATCTCATGGCTCATGAGTTCAAGCCCCACGTTGGGCTCTGTGCTAACAGCTTGGAGCCTAGAGCCTGCTTCGGATTCTGTCTCCCTCTTTCTCTGCCCCTCCCCCACTTTGGCTCTGTCTCTCTCTCTCAAAAATAAACAAACATTAAAAAAAAAAAGAAGACATTCCTGCAGGTAGCATAGTTCTTGAAAGTTTTCATTTTACATCATACCAAGACCCAAAGCTAAAATGGAAACCACAATGTTCTATTCTAGATACATTCAAAATATTCAAGTGCTACTTCTTTCTTGTAATGGGGATATCCCTGACCTGTATAGGGAAATTTACCTTTACATAAATTAAATTATATCTTAAATATAATTTGAAAATCTATCTTGGGTAAAACTACATAATCAAAGTCCTTAAGTCCTGCAAATAATTATGCCTACATTAACCAGTTGAATTCATAAAGTTTTCTTCTAAATCAGCCCAACTGTTTTTAGATGATTATCTTTTAGAAGTCAGACTAAGAGAAGGGCACAGTGATTAGACTAGACCATCATGAGAAAGTACTCTGAGGTTCTCATTTTGACCGGGCTGCCACCTGTCCCATCTGTCTCTGAGACCCAGAGCTGGTCAAACTGTGTCTTTCATCATAAGTTTTTAACAGAAAAAACACTTACTCTAATCCAGGGGGAGAATTATGTTTATGAACTGCTTCCAGAGTGTCCTACTGAAATGATATTCCTAACTCAAACAGCCCAATTAGAGCCTCCATTAAAGAATCCTGGGGCCTGAGAAACCTCGTATTTTCAGGGTTCTGAACGGAGAGGAGGCAGTAAGAACTAGGGCTCTGGGGTCCTTCTGCCTGGGCTTGAATCCTGGTGCCTCCATTTACAATAGTGTGATCTTGGTCAAGCCACTTCAACTCTCTGTGCCTCAGGGTAGGTTCCTTAGCTATAAAATGGGGGTAAAAAGGGTAATAATAGTATCTACCACTGGAGTTGCAGTGAGGACTGAATCAGCTCATAGATGCTAAGCATTAAAAACATAATTGGGTGTATCACTAGGGCTCAGTAATTTTAGGTTTATTGTTACTTACTTGCGTTGACTGAGAGGCCTTCACAATACATAAGCAGACTGTGAAAGTGAGACCCAGAATGTACACTTAAGCTAATTCCATCTTACATTACCCCAGCATTCCTAGAATGCAGAAGGTTTCAAAACTATTACTTACGCTCATGTATATAATCGAAAACACCAGGATCTCAAGAGGTATGCTCATTACTATTGCCACACACAAGCAGGAAACAATATTAATGTTGTAGAAATTCACTGTTGACACGACATCAAACTTTTGGTAGCTAACTGGATGTGAGGCGTGTAAGCCAAATCACTAGGACTGCATCAGTAACCTGAGTCTTTGTGGCGTTGGTGACAGTTTTGCTGGAGTTTGCTATGGTAATGAGTATAGACAGCCTTGATCCATTAAGGACCACGCCTGCTGTCTTAATGCATTCCCTCAAGTAATTCAATCATGTTTATTTGGGAGAGACTCTGAGTTATCTTGGGGACATTCAAATAACCAGGTTTCCTGAGATATGCTAATATATTTAAATTATAGAGGGGCTTCCTGATTGCATTAGAAATGCATCTATCTTTCCCTTCTTGTCTTTGCAGAGGGCATGCCACAGGCTTTGTCACAACCAAACGCAAAGTGCCCCTAGGCTGGGGTTGCTAATTATATTTTGAAGGGCAACTGGTTTCTTTCTCAGTAGTTATTCATCATCCACCAAATAAAATAATACCTGAAATATGTGGAGCACACATAAATATGTTTCATTCAGCCCCCAGGAAAATACATACGTGGATGTATGTACCCAAGAGTGGGTTTGGTAGAGAGTCTTACAGACTGAGAAGAAACTAACAGGAAAAATCAACAAACATTTCACAAATATCAAGGTCATTAAGAAAAGCTTATTGGGGCACCCGGGTGGCTCAGTCGGTTGGGCGTCCGACTTCGGCTCAGGTCATGATCTCGCAGTCCGTGGGTTCGAGCCCCGCATCGGGCTCTGTGCTGACAGCTCAGAGCCTGGGGCCTGTTTCACATGCTGTGTCTCCCTCTCTCTCTGCCCCTCCCTTGTTCATGCTCTGTCTCTCTCTGTCTCAAAAATAAATAAACGTAAAAAAAAAAAATTAAGAAGAAAAAGAAAAGCTTATTCTTTTTTTCCTCCAGAGAAAGTAGAAAAAAAGAGCATGAGACGTAACTAATACTTGGAAGAGAAAAGTTATCTACTCCCTAGTAGTACAGTTCACATAAATTGCTAGAAAGATTTCAAAATGTCAGCAGAGGCTTCCTTCCTCTCCCGGATCCAAACGATGAATAAAACTTTCCTCAGAAGCCAAAGCCAATGACGAAATTCCTCTAACATTTACATCTGTAATGGTGTTTCTTCTAGAGAGAAGAGAAAATCTGAGGGAATGAAATATTTGACAGCCTTTGTGACGTTTAGTAAGGCAGAAGTATGTTTGCAAACTTCAAACCTGACTGACTCGTTCTAGCACCTTTTCCGACAGGCAGCATTAAAGAAATGTCTTATATAGGAGGTTTTCCTGGTGTGTGCTCTGGGGCTTGAGGAGGGGAGGAGAGAAGGAGTTTCGTGTGCTGTCATGGGAAATTAACTGTCTGCCTTACGGAGGTTTACAGACTATCATTTATAATCAGACACGGGCAGCCCATCTACTAACTTAAGCATTAAAGAGAGCCAAAGAAGCGACTTTCTCTCTCTGCTTCACCCTCATCTGTACAATGACCTAGGTAAAAATTAGTTGTCCTCGGGGCACCTGGGTGGCTCAGTCGGTTAAGCGTCTGACTTTGGCTCAGGTCATGATCTCACAGTTTGTGGGTTCGTGCCCCACGTCGGGCTCTGTGCTGACAGCTCGGAGCAGAGCTAAGAGCCTGCTTCAGATTCTGTGCCTCCCTCTCTGCCCCTCCCCCACTCAAACTGTCTGTCTCTCTCTCAAAAATAAATAAACATAAAAAAAGATTTTTTTTAAAGAATCAGTTCTCAAGTAATTGTACCACGAGGCACATTTGTAAATTCATATTTGCAATTTATTGATTTGAACAGCAAAAACAACCCCAAGAAGCAAGCCGAGGTGCAAATGTGTTTAGGTGGCAATGAACCTCAGGCACACGGAAGCACAAAACTTGCGTATGGTCGGTCACCGAACAACCAGCTGTCTACCTTCATTACCGTGGCTCCGATGGTAAGAAGTGTAAGACACTGCTCTCCGTGCAAAGTTTACATTATTAATTTCCCCACCCAACGTTTACTGAGAACCTAGTGTGTGCCAGATATCAGCAACGTTCCAGGTATGCAAAGCCAATCAAAAAATGGCCACTCGCATCTTCTTTATGAGGAAGAAACATGAGAATAAATAGAGAATAATTATGTGTTGGGTCAGCAAGGGCACAGAGGAAAGAGAAGGAGTAAGAGAGGTGTCAGTCCCCAGAAAAGATCCTACTGAGGAAGGAGTAGAAATTCACCAGGTAAAGGAAGAGGAAAAGGCCATCAGGTAGAGAGAAAACGCAGGCAAGGGAAGAGAGGGGGGACAGAGCATTAAGATTTGTGCAACTTCAGGGGCGCCTGGGTGGCTCAGTCAGTTAAGCATCCTACTTCGGTTCAGGTCATGATCTCGCAGTTGGTGGGTTTGAGCCCCGCATCGGGCTCTGGGCTGACAGCTCAGAGCCTGGAGCCTGCTTCGGATTCTGTGTCTCCTTCTCTCTCTGTTTCTCCCCTGTTCACACTCTGTCTCTCGTTCTCTCAAAAATAAATAAAGATTAAAAAAAATTTAAAAAAAAAAGATTTCAAATAGTTTAGGATGGCAAAATGGACTACAGCCAAAATGGACTACATATATATATATATATATATATATATATATATATATATATATATACATACTTGCTGTATACACACACACACACACACACACACACACATATATATATATATATATATATATACACACACACACATACTCAGCAAGTATATATAAGAAAATGAAGGAAATGAGGCTTAAAGGATAGTTTTACAATCCTGTTTTTCTCATCCACTTACTAACTGGAAAGAATCTGAGGGCCTCACTGTGAGAGGAGCCACAAAATGGAGGTGACCTGGACCCTCTAATCACCTTGCAGTCCATCCCACTAAGTACCTTGGACGGGCTCTCTTCATGCCTGGGCTGCAATGCAACACTGTGCAGAAAGCACAGGATTTCGAGTCAGAAGCCACTGTTACGTCCTTGCCTTGAAGAAGGAACTGACTGTTCGAGCTTTTAAACTGTTTCTCAGGGTTGTTATGCTAACCGAATAAGACAATGTACTTGGAAGTTGCTGTTTTAATGTTAGCTATTTACTGCTATTATATAATTTATATAACTCCAGTAGATTCATAATCATAGTATTAATCTTATTATTTATGTTCTACTAGATCATGGCATTGTATGCTGGCCTCTCCCTTTAGACCTTTATAATTCTAAATATGGCCTCATTTCAATAAATTCAGAAAATTATCAAAAGTATAACAAGATAATCCCACATTTACTTCTAGGTACATATGTACTCATAAATAAAGCTATATATCTATATATTTTGATCAAAATGTGGTCCTATTATACTTCTGTTTTGTAACCAGCTCTCTACTCAATATATTTAACCTATCCTATGTTAATAAAAAAATACACCTACTCTACTATTTTCAGTGGCTGGACAAGGCTATATGTATAGAACACAATTTATGCAGCCAATATCTTCTAGACAGATTGCCCAATATATGAATATAGATCTTAGCTAAACAATCCCTGTGATCCGTTCATTTCGGTCTTTAATCCTTTCTTTTACCCCATACCCCAACACACACACCCCTGTTATCCTTTTGCTTTCTTTGCCAGAACATTTGTATTTGATCTTGAGGATTTTCTGAAAGTCCTCGATTCTGCATCATCAGATTCAACATTATATTAAGCTTCACTTCATTGTATAATTGTTCAAGGACTTAACCTACAAACTCTCATCTCCACTACCAAGGCCATTAGTACATCTGGCTCTCACACCTTTTATCCAGGAATCTCATTCCTGCCCTTCACACATACTCTCTCCTCACACTCATCTCCAACTTCAAACAAATATCTTAAGTTTGAATATAATCCAATTTTTTTCTCGAGTCTTCTACCTTCTTCCAAAACATCACTATTCATTGCAGATGTTACTGTTTTCTCCTGATGGGGACATTATATATTCCTAGTCTAAGATTTCCACTGAGTGTGGGTATATTAATTTCAATATAAAACTGTGTTCTGCCTTGAGTCATCTCAAGGTGATGTGTTAAGCACTATAATGAAAATATGCCCAGAGCACAATAATTTTAAAATTTTAAAAAGAAGGCAGGGTCAACTCACATTTTGCAAGAGTGACTAGGAATAAGCCCAGGTGAAAGTTGAAAGAGGTGATACATGACCTGAATCTTGAAGGATAAATTGTACACCAGATAAGAAAAAGGTTGGTATGGGTAGGCAGATTTAGGGTAGAAATAAATAAATATGTGTAACAGTATGACAGACCTAAGAAAAGACTAGGGCATAAAAGGTGAGCATAAGAGAAACATGGCTAAGGTCAGAGAAGGTCCTACACTCTACAAAAAGGAACTCTGACTCCTTCATTGGCAGACGATAGGAAATGACAAAGAGGAAGGAGCACAATCACTCTGGCAGAGGTGTTGGAAGATGGGTCAGAGAAGTTGAGGTTTAGAGTAATGGGAACCAATTAGGAAGTTGGGAATGGAAAGCAAAGGCACCAGGGGTGGACAGAATGGATCTGAGACATAATTATGAAGCAGAATTGGTAAAAAGAGTGACTCTGGATGTGTAGGGGCAGGGGGATAAAAGTTTTCTAGGTGGACTCCTGGGTTTTTGAGGTCTGGATCACCGGGGAGCTGGTGGCATCATCTCTCAAGAGAGGGAACACAGGAAGGGAAGGAGCAGACGCAGATTAGCACTCCAGGATGGAGGTATGTGCAGGGGAGTAAAGGCTGGGACTGAAAGATTTAGGCAAGAAGACTATCAGTTCAGTTTTAGAACTGAAACAGCTTCCTGGAGCTTTCGAGACAGTTCCAGTTTGGAGATAATATTTTGAAAGTAATAGCTAAAGTTACTGAATGGGTGAGATAATGGTGGAGTAAGCAGAAATCAGTCTGAGACAGACCCCGTGGAGGACTTGCATTGAGGGAGTCGGCAGAGAGAAGAGAACCTTAAGAAGCCTGAGAATGAATGGTCTCAGGTGGAACGAGACGCCAGAGACAGTGGTAACAGAGAAGGGAGGGAAAAGTCCAGACATAAAAGCACGATCAGCTGCCTCGAATGTTCACAAAACCAGCTAAGGTAAGATGGAAAAATACCCTTGAGATTTGACACCTTTGAGATGGTGACAGGTCAGCAGAAGGTAGAGTGCACGGGAGGAGGGGAAAATGAAGATCACAGAATGTACTCCAGCAGCTTCGTAGGAAGCAAAGAAGAATTTGAGTGATAGGTCGGGGTGGGGGGACTGCCATGAAAGTTTAAGGCAAGAGATGTTATAAAGGGCAGTGGCTGAGCACATTTGTAGGTCCCAGGGAAGGACCAGCAGATCAGAGAAGATTGAAAACGCAGGAGAGACCAGGTTGAACAAAAAGAAGATCCTGGGGGGGATGGAGGGGAATGGGATTAAGTCTAGAGGAGGAACAGCCTCTGAAAAAGCAAAGGGCACACAGTGAGATGTGTCTCTCCAACAGATGAATTTCTGAGGGTACAGAAGGAAAACTGAGGAAATTTAGCACTCGTGGAAAATTTTTTTTTTTTTTTTTTTTTGTCGTGGATTTTCCTTCTTTTTGTTCCCAAATACTACAATACCTAATTAGGAACCAAAGCTCTCTAAAGGCAAGGACAGGGACAGTGTCTGGCACATGGCAAGCACTCAAATATTTGTTGGAAAAAAAAAATGGATAAATGGGTGAAAAATAATGAACAGAAAAACATGACTAAAATGAAGAAATTTCCAAATTCAGGGTTTTGTTTTTTTTTATTTATCTATTTTGAGAGACAGGGAAAGAGAGAAAATCCTAAGCAGGCTCCACACTGTCAATGTGGAGCTCAACATGGGGAAATGTGAGATCGTGACCTGAGCTGAGACCAAGAGTTGGACGCTTAACCATCTGAGCCACGCTGGTGTCCCCAACCAAGTTCACTTTTTTACAGTACACTCAACTCCTACTGAATGTAGGAGTTGCATCTTGAAAAGTCAACGTCAATCAAAAACACGTAAAAAAAGGAAATGTAATGAATTAGGCGTACAAAGTGGAGGGACTTCCAACTTTCAGAGAAGGATGTTGCCTCCTCTTTACTCTTCAGTGAAATCCTCATTTCAATTTTCCCGAAAGCTTCAAAACAAGAAAAAAACTAGAGATTCACTCAGTTGCATTTCCGAGCATGGATGCACCTTCATCCAACCTGCTCAGCATTTATAATTTCGTTTTCAAGAAAGGATAGAGTGGTCTCTTCTTATACAACTTTCTTTGCTTTTCTTATTTCCACTCTTATATTTAATTTTTTTCTACCATATCTCACATAGATTTTTGCAAAGAGAGCAAAAATAAGGAAAATATGCAAACAAGGCATCGACGGCGTTGCTGGCAGCACCTTGAGCACCCTGGGCAGGGCTGGCATTGGCATCCCTGACGACAGGAGAGGCTGCAGACACAGGAAACTCCAGAAAACAAAGCGGCTATAACACGTGTGACTGCACAGAATACATTATACTCTATAACCAAGCAGCTGAAGGGAAGGCAGTAAATATAATTAACAATAGGTTCAAGATAGTAGAGTTAAAAATACGAATGCTTTAATGTGCAAGAATTAAGATGCAAGATTCTAAAGACCTACTGAAAGGATATTTAATGCCCATCAAGTTTATCTTGTGCTTTTAAAACCGGCCCACCCACCTATAATTCATTTGCTCATTTACTCAAAACATGTTTACTCCTTTCCTATTACGGTCCAGAACCACGCGATTTACAGCCAGTACCAACGCACTACAATCCTGTTACTGCCTCCAGTCTAGCCCATGCCTGCTCACTGTTTCTTCTGATATTCCCGTATCCCACCGGCTCTTGGTTAATGCTTCAGGTCACACCCCTCCCCTCCCTCCTGGCTGAATTTGTTGTTTCCAAACACTAGCCTACATATTGTTATCTGCTTAAGAATGTTGATTTAAGTTGCCAATTACCTTTCTTTGAAAAGAATCATTCTCAGTTTCAAGGTAATATCATTTTTGTTTTTTTTGTTGCTCTATATTCATTCTGCTTAACAAAACTGGCAACCTGTTTTAGTTGCCGGTTATTTTTGCCTTGATCCGTACATCTCAAAGTCCAGGAAATACACAGTTGGTTCATTTTAGCTTCCCTGGCTTTTACTTCCAAGGCTGTAGGACAGTCTATATTCATCATCTAGATAACCGGACTCTGGGCATCCTGGCTCACTGCCTGGCTAGACCAGAGGAGAGCCCCTCACGATCTCTTACTTGCCTGAGGGACCCCTTGGCCCCACAGGATAGGAAATCAAAGATTTCTTGAAAAGCTATTTTGAAGAAGTTTAGGTTATAAGCAGTATTTCGGACCATAAGATCCTAATACGTTTTCATTTATTCCAAAATAATGCTTGAATATTGTGTTTTTATATCTGCGGATTTCAGCGGTACACTGATACAATGGCCAACATGAAAGAACCAGTTACTGCTGTTATAACCATAGTGTGGGCGACTAATACAGGCATCATGTTGCATAAGAGCCACCAGACACCAAAGAGGACATATTGTATGGTTTCATTCATATGAAGTTCAAGCACAGGCAAAACCAATCTACATATAATGGCAGTGATGGTCACCTCTTCCGGAAGGGGGCTGACAGTCAATACGAGAAGGTCTTCTGGGGCACTGATAATGAGCTGTATCAGTGTTCTTTATTTTGATCTGGGTCACGGATATACTCGCGTGTACAAATGTAAACATTCATACAAGTATATGAATATATACACAAATACATATGTAAAGATTTGTACGTGTTAATGCATATGTATCAATAAAAATGAAAAATAGATTAGCTTTTAAAATATTTATAGATTCTGAATTCCCAGAATCCAATCAAGACGCTTCCATATTCTCTCACTCAAGAGTGATAGCTTAGAAACTTGCTGCCATTACACTTTTTTCTTCTTGCTGTGTATCAAATACTTTCTCACCTACTCATGATGTGGTAGCTTACAGGAATAGGCTTTAGAGAGTGCTCACTGAATTGAGAAATAGTAACCACCAAATGATTACTATTCTTCCACAAATGCCAAAAACAACTTGAGGACATCAAGAACTCCAGGATCTATTCCAACTGCAAAACAAAAAGATCCAGCATTTCCAAGTTCAAAACCACCGCTCTCACCAAAAAATGAAATTAAGGTCATTAAAAACTAAAGCTTCTCTTATGACCTTTTCACCTCTATTCTTTTTATCTGGCTGTTCTTGCCTCTTTTGCTTGAAATCAAAAACCTTGCTTTGCTCACTTGTGAAATAACAAAGTTTCAAGAAAATACTGTTGCTCGGTTTGAAGTTTCTTCTTGTTTGTTTTTAACTACAAAAGGAAGATAAAAAGGGTTTCTTGCCCGTGAAATGGAAAATATTTCACTTGCAGTACTACAGATTAAAAAAAAACACACACAGGAGGCAATATTAATGATTAAATGTTCAAATTACAATCACTAAAAGTAAAAAAGTTAAAAATGACCAGGAAGAGCCTTGGGTGTTATACAGAAGCCCTGGAAACAAAGTAAACAAAACAGAAATAAGAGAACAAAATGAACAGGAGTGTGTGTGTGTGTGTGTGTGTGTGTGTGTGTGTGTATGAGAGAGAGACAGACAGACAGACAGACAGGAGAGAGAGTCTTCTGAGGGGCAAGCAAGGAGAACAGCAAAATAATTTGCCAAATCACACAGAGAAGCAATGTAGAGCCCACACCCCCAAAGGAATAGAAGTTATATATAGGAGACTGTGATTTTCCTGTAGGCATTCCTACATTATTTTGATACCAAATTACATTATCAATTTAGGTTTCAAAATCAGATGTAAATAGGCCTGTGGCTGGATATAAACATATTTCAATGAATGCTGAATGGACATGTTTTGGCTGCTACAGCCCAGGACAAATACATGTTCAGAATATGTAAAAAGCAGCACACAAATTACGTAAATATTTTACAAAGAAAAAACAATTTTTCTCTGCTGTCTTTTATATGTAAGCTTCCAATAATATTAAGTGATAATTATAAAATTTAATTAGTAGAAAACACTGTACCAAAAACATCAGCATATCCAGGTCAAAATCAACAGCAGGCATGATTTTAGGTTCATTACTTATAAGGTTATTTTATTATTCATTTATTATTTAAAAAAGTAAGAGAGAGAGAGACAGAGTACAAGTAGGGGAGGGGCAGAGAGAGGGAGACAGAATCTGAAGCAGGGTCCAGGCTCTGAGCTATGAGCACAGAGCCCGACGTAGGGCCTGACTCACGAACCATGAGACCACGACCTGAGCCAAAGTCGGACATCCACTCAACTGAGCCACCCAGGCACCCCTATTATTATTATTTATTTATTAAGTTTTAGTCCCATGTTAGCTGACTGCAGAGGAGAGCCAGCTTTCTTTTTGCCTTAAACATCCCTAAGAGTCAACTTATACTCACATGAACCATTACCGGCACAGGAAAAAAAAAAAAAAAAATCAGCAAAATACAAAAAAGAGAAGAGAAATAAAAAGCAAAAAGGAGGAAGGTGGAGACTCTATAACCACTGCTCTGCAAACAGCCGTCATGTGAATCTCTTTCCTACCCTGTGTCAGAAAGAACAAAGGTGATGAAATGATGCAGAAGTCTACAATAACTCCTTGGCCTAGCCAACGACAATCATCAGCATTAAACTGCAATATAAAAAAGTAACCCAGATGAGCGAGACTGGAAGAAACCGATCGAGGTGGGGCTCAGAAGCTGCACAGTGGATCAGAAACCCCCGATCTACAGAACGCAGACCTGACAGCTGAGCACATAGTTAGCCCCATCTCCAGGAAGGGTCTTGTCTTCCAAGGAAAGCGTTCCCATTTTTGCCGAATTCATTAGAAAGTTCTTGTTGTGGGGAGTACAACCCCTTTAACATCCAACCAACTAACTGGTCCTAACTCTGATGTGTGAAGCGACAAAAACCCAAACTACTCTCTCCCTTTTAAGTGACGCACATTTACATATTTGAAAACAGGCATCAAACGTTCTGGTTTTCTTCTGGCTTTCACAAACATTGCCAGTTCTTTCTCACGAGGAACGGCGTGTACTCTCCTCCTAACCAGACAGGTATGCCTGACTTCTCCTAACGTCGTCGCTCAAACGTGCACTGCTATTTGGCCTGGCGCCTTGATCGTCTCTCCACCGCGGTCAGTAACATAAAACTGCCAGTTAGTCGCAATCCGTGTGCAGCCATGTATCACGCAACATGGTTTGGAAACACAAAAGTGGAAGAAAACTACAGTTGAATCTCTGAAAGTTAATTTGAGGATTAAAAACACTTAACGTTTTATCACGTAAATTCAGAAGCAGTTTCTCAGCTGTGGGGTTTGAAATCTAAATGTACCACGACAGTGTTTCACAGCCCTTCACAGGTCAGACCGTCTGAAAACATAGCAGTATTTTTCATAATTCTGAGGACAAGGGGAAAAAAAAGGTATGTTTCATAAAAATGCAATAGGGTAGCCACATTTCCTCCCATGCATGAATAATGTATGATCTACAATGTTATTTGCTAGACTGTCTAATCACTAGCATCTTTCAAAATGTCTATATAAGCTTTAGCTCATTAAGAACAAACATGTATCCGTATAAAAATATCACATACCTGTGAACACTCAGAATAATATTCTGCCAAATACCAACACACACATCAAACTGACATGGGTACCCTACCTTTGTGCATTTCTCAAAGATAAAAATATTGGGAAATGAAAGACTAAAGAATTATTTCAGCTTGTGACATTCATGCTTACTTCAAATAATCAAGCTTAGCTCCCTCTTTCAAAACATACCACACATAACACACACACACACACGCACACACACTCACTCACTCACACACACTACATATATAATCAAAAAAATGATCTAGGGACTATGGCACACTTTTTAAATAAAAGTGGGAAGAAAAAAAACTAGCAGAAACAGAAGAGGCTAAATGAAAAAGCTTTTAAAGCAAGACTTCTCCTATAAGAAATGGTTTTGATAATCTTGGAAGGAGCTTCTACAATTCATGAAAGAATGATAAGGCAAAAGCACTTCGTACAACCATAAGCTTTTGACGTAGTAATAAGAGAAAAAAGAGTGAAAGGACAAAGTATCTAGGTTTCTCATAAATCACTATAAGAAACAAACTACGAAGCTAAGTTACAAGAGTAGTATGTTAGGATCAATGTTAAAAAAAAAAAAAAAGGAAATTTCTAAGTTCACCTTTATATTTGTGTATTTCCTGTAACAGACACTTTCTTATTACCACAGAGGCAACACACACACACAGACACACAGACACACACAAACCCCACTATCCTACCACTTCTAGGTATGAAAGATTGATCTATTTCAGTAACATCACTAAAGAAAAATATAATTTTCCTTTATATTTTTATTGTTAACTGACGAAAAAAACATTCACTTCAAATCAACAGACATTTGCTAAGTACCCTTACAGGCGACACATTAATTCTTCCAACAAATATTTATTGTGTACCCCGTTCATGTAAAAGGTACATCTGAACCACTTTCCTTCCTGAATGGTGGAAGTAATGTTAGGAAAGGAGGTGAGGAAAACAAAGACCACAAAAAGCAGAAATCGAGGCTGTTATAGGAATGCAGATTTGGAGTTCGGTAGACCTAAAATGGTCTAAAATGGCCTAAAATGAATGAACCAGATTCAGTCACTAATCAGCAAGAGTTAGTGCCAAAAAGTTGAAAAGATCTTCCGTGCTAGGCCAGGTTTAAACTAATATATGTAAGATTCGTAAGTAGTTTATGATCACCCAGAATTATTTTCTATTAAAAAAAAGATTAGATTTGTTAGCAAAGTTTGTTACAAAAATCCCACAGGCCCTCTACAAAGCAGCCCACCAAAGCATACTACTCCTTTACGGGGAAACAGCCTCGAGTTCGGCCACAACTGTTCTTTAAAAACTCCCAGATATCTGGAATGTCACACGGAATAAATCCTTAATAACACGTTGATAAGCTGATGGCATACTAACAATGGCTCAATATCTTTGGATAATATCATCAAAGTGGGCTACGTACAAAAGACTTATTTTCCGTCTCAGGAGACACAACTGTCAGCAGGGACAGAGATTTTCACCATACCAAACAGAGTCGTGCTAATGACTTCACTCCTGAAAACAAGCCTTCCTGAGTGCCCCAAATCCAGTAAGATGAGGTGTTAGAATGAGTATTCGCTGATAGTCACTGTGTGGGGCTTTCTCTAAACCTTCAGAACTTCTGGAAGTTTCAGATCTAGTCCCAAAAGCTTCTAAAAAATCTAACATGATGCCTTCTTTGTTTAGACAAAAGAGAGAAGTTTCTACCTTGACCATCCTATGTACTTATCTTCCCCCACATGCCCGACAGCAACACACACCCCTCTTCACGTTCATCTGTTCACTGTTCCCCGACCGTCGCGTCTTTTTCCTTTTCACGCACCATCTCCTCTGCCCAGGTCACTCTGCCCCAGATATTCACACAGCTTCCTCCGCCTCTTCATTTTCCACAGTCCAACCAAATGTCATCTTCTCAGAAAGGCCTTCCTACTCCACCCTACCTGAAACAGTGCCCTCACCTCCAGCGGTCACTTTTCAAATTCCTAACTTTGATCTATTGTTCTTCCTAAAACTATCACTACCTGATACTGTTTCCCATGTGTGTTAGTTTACTGTTTTATTGTCTGACTTTTCCACTGGACTAAATTCCACAAGGGTAGAGACTCATTACTTGCTAGATGGAGAGGAGTTGCACCAAGTAAGCGCTCAATAAATTTTATTAAATGGATGAGCGAATGGATTTTTATTATGCTTAATTATCACAAGGAATTTTTTATGCCTTTGATCTACCAGCATTGTCGACGCAATAAGTACTATAATTAATAAAACAAAAAAAAAAATACAAAATGCAAGTGTTAATCACAAATGCCATTTACTTTGGAATATCATGTTGAGAAACCTGACCTGCTGCATTAATGGCATCATCAATTTCAGTGCCTTTCACTGTCCGAGCTTTGGTTTCAACCACTTCCTGACCTCCCGACTTCAAGCCCTGCGTTAACAATCACAGGCGTCTCAAAGCAATTTCACAGCCCTAACTGCCCCTACCCAAGCTGCTGCTAACTGGCTGTTGCTACATCTGACGAGATTAACTTTTCGAAGTTACTGTTCTCTGTAATCGGAGACAAATATGATTAGATATTATGATTACGATTACTTGCTCCTACTGCTGTGTGCCCTCAGAATGGCACACAGCCAACCACAGAAATTCTGACCACCACCAAAGCCCAAGCTGCCAAGAAGTTTCATCCCCCTAACTAATCTAAATGCCAACCTGCTCCTTACTGACCAATGAATATTTCATCTTTTGTTCTACCCAGAGAGCCTTTAATTGCTGTCTGGTTTTAATGAAGTGTGGCTGATAATAAATAGTGAAAAATGCTCAAGGCCCGGATATTCAATATTCGAGCTGTGTTCAACAGAGGAAGCATCGGTGACATTTCTGCAACTTAAATACCATCATCATCCACTCTGTCTCCAGCCTCTTACCTCTGCCAAGTCACCCCAACTGCAAACATCTGTTCTTCAACTGTCTCATAAGAAACATACTTCATATATGCAAAGTGGTCATTACCCTAAAGAGCCAAATGTCTTTCAAAAGCTAGTTGAAGCAAATAAGCAAAAAGAAACACATTGTCATCTGGATTTTTAAGTTTTAAAATGTCAGGCCTTTGGAGTCCTTAAATATTATAAAAGCACGTCCCAGTCACAAAAGCACAAACTTTTGAAAGGTAGAAAGCAAAATCCAGACCAATCAACTCCTTTATTTTATAGACACGGAAAACTAAGACACACAGGAATTTGGCCAACATAAAAAATTAAAATGTGGTCACTCCTACCCACCCCCAGCCCACATTCAGTGATCTGTCCTCTCCATCAGGCGATACAGAAAACTCCTTTCCATCGAAACAATGGCTCCAGTGCTGAAAGAATGATTAAATACATAATTTAATAAATTAATTTCCTGAGTTTGTTCTCATTGCAAAATGTAGTGTACATTTTCCACAACAGAGAATTAAGGTTAAATGAGGCCATAAGAGTGGGACCGTAATCCAGTAGGGCTGGAGTCCTTATAAGAAGAGGAAGAAGTCACATCAGGGTACAATGAGAAGGCTTCCTTGGACTCAGGTGTCCTTATTCCTGCCCTGTCCTAGCTCTAACGTCTGAGAACTTTTCTTTCTCAAGCAGTGATGAGCTACATTAAATCCCACTACTTCTCTTCGATGAGTCCACCTTTGAAAGCGAAAACCTCCAGTAGTGAGAAGGTTGAGTGCAACAGACTCAAATATATAACTTCGTCTTTTTTTTTTTAAGTTTACTTATTTATTTTGAGAGAGAGAGTGAGCAAAGAGTGAGTAGGGGAGGGGCAGGGAGAGGGAGAGGGAGAGAAGGAGGGAGGGAGAGGGGGAGAGAGAGAGGGGGAGGGAGGGAGGGAGGGGGAGAGAGAGGGAGAGGGAGAGGGAGAGGGAGAGGGAGAGGGAGAGGGAGAGGGAGAGGGAGAGGGAGAGGGAGAGGGAGAGGGAGAGGGAGAGGGAGAGAGAGAGAATATTCCAGGCAGGCTCCACACTGTGGAACTCATGAACCACGAGATCACGACCTGACCAAAGTCAGATGCTTAACAGAGTGAGCCACCGGCGCATCCTGGTAACCTCATTTCCATTAGCAACACTTCCCACCAATTAGCCTCAATGGCCCAGAATGTATGCAATAACAAATGCACATAATAAATAAATAAATGAGAGACTAATAAAGCTTGAGGTGTTTTTTTTTTTTAATGTTTACTTATTTTTGAGAGAAAAGAGAGAGAGACAGAGAGAGAGAGAGAGAGAGCCAGCAGGGGAGGGGCAGAGAGAGGGAGACCCAGAATCTAAAGCAGGCTCCAGGCTCTGAGCTGTCAGCACAGAGCCCTACAAGGGGCTAGAACTTACAAACTGCGAGATCATGACCTGAGCTGATGTGTCAGACGCTTAAGTGACTGAGCCACCCAGGCGCCCCATCTAATTTAGTTAGATGCTGCAAGCATTTAGACTTTTAAAGGAATAATTTTTGTTGTCACTCATTTTTTGCTATATGAAGGAAGTATACTAGCAATCAAAGGAACGATATGTTCTCTGGGAGCTTTTAGAGAATAAAGAATAGTGATAAATGAAAAAACAAAGGGGGAAATAATTTCTCCTTCCTTCCCTGCAAAATCTCACAAATAGCAACCACAAGGTAATTTCAAATTTCCAGAAATGCCTACATTATATATTAATTATAACTAAAAAGTCTTACTTTGTCAAACTGTGATTGATACCTCAAAATGCACTTTGTTGACAAAGTTTTTTATATTCAGCTCACAGTTAATAATTACCATGAGGTAACCAGTCAAAATTACTTTTTGTAAAAAAAATCCAAATGCATGTCAGATCTAGACAAAAGGAAGTATGTCACTCAGATTTCACCAATAACGTATTTTCTTCCTGTTTCCCCAATTCAAAGCCTAGAAAATAAAATCCATTTACTAGAGCGAATACATCCATTCCTCATGACTATTTCCAGAGAAAACTAAAAAAAGCAAATATGTCAGTGGGGATGGGAGGGTGGGGGAAGGTATTAGTCCTATCATATTCAGGGTCTCTATTTTGGTGAAATTATGTCAGAACCTACCCAAGTATAAGAACCTCTTCATTTCAGTATGTTTTGTTCAGTGAGACCCAGAGGTAGCCAACTTGATGAGATGAATCCTTGCCATCAAAAACTTCCATTAAGGGTTTAGTTGCACACAATGTCTTGCCAGGCTACGGGTAAAGCAAGCAAGATAATACTAGATACCTCATCTTTCTAAAATTTCATTCTCTGTGGCAATTTTCTGATTTCTTAACCGGAATGAGAAAATAGTAAGGAAAATCCTTAAATACGCAAGTCAAGGAGGCAGCAAACGCAGAGTGAACAAACTGGAAGTCGGCGTATTTGTCTCCAACACCCTATGACATTTCCTAGTGAAGAAATGGCAGTACTTAGGAGAAAAGTGCAAAAATACACCAGCGAGGTTGCCAGATCCGGGACCTTGTACAATGATGTTATGGGAGGACAGGAAAAATGACTGCTAAGAATAAAGAAAACATAATGCATAATGGGAATAGGCATAATGGGAATCCACTGTGCGGTGTTCTGGAATAGGGTGGTTCAGAGTTCTCAATGAAGAAAACTTCTGTGCTACAGAGAATACATTGGCAATTAAATGAAAATTATGAAAAGAATATTTTTTTAATGTTTATTTATTTCTGAGAGAGAGAAAGAGAGAGAGAGAGCGAGCAGGGGAGGGGCAGAGAGAGGGAGACACAGAATCCGAAACAGGCTCCAGGCTCTGACCTGTCAACCCAGAGCCCGAGGCAGGGCTCAAACTCATGAACTGTGAGATCATGACCTGAGCTGAAGGCAGACACTAAACCAACTGAGCCACCCAGGCGCCCCATGAAAAGAACATTTTTAATAAATGAAGGGTAGACTAGCCACATGCAAAGTTCAGGAAGACAGAATACGAGTATTGCTAGACACAGGGGGAAAGGAGCAAAGGAAAAGGAAAGCCCTACACACTTGAAATGGTTTCTGGCTTCCAAAGAACACTATCTCCGTTCACGGAAAGAGAGAGTGTAAGAAAACAATGGCAGTGTTGAAATGGGTGATAAAAGCCAACTTGTGATAAGTTCCTTCTGAACTTACTTTCTGAATAGGATGCCAGTTATAAGTAAAGATTATTATGATCCATTAGGAGAAGAGTTTGGGGAATGAGGATGGGAAAAGAACAAGTCACTGCAAGGGAGCAGAAGCACACAAGGGAGTCGAGGTGGTGCAGTACTGGGTGGAAGGGATGTGACTGCTCACTACTGTCCAACTGGCTTCAGGAAAGGCTGTGCCCATTTGCACACCGGGTGTAAGAGATCATCTCCGTCCGCGCCAATAATTGGCGTTTTTGGGCTTCTCAGTTTTTGCCACCAAGGCAGCTGAGTGAGTACCTTTTAGGCAAGAATTTCATGTTATTTTTTGTGTGTCCCTGGGACCTGGCATAGAATCAGAGTCCAATAAATAATCAGTGAGTAAAACCGAACAGAAGGAACCTGGATCTGCACCTAATTTGTTGAGGTTTTCACTTTAAATTTCTTATCCTGTGTTTTTCTCCCCTCTTTCCATTCTTCCAGGCTACCTCTCCCATAGTTTATCTTGTCTTGTAAATAAGAATGTGCAAAATCACATTCACTTTGAGCTTGCATGGAAACACAACAAGGGGCATTCTAGAGGATGTATACGTATTTTGTTGAAATAATCCCATAGAAATAAGAGTGACTATTTCTAAAGAATCCTCACCTAACTTACAGAAGGGAAAACATGTATCATAAGTGCTCAATACACATTTGTTGATCATGAATGACTGAGTGGCCAGAGGAGAAATGAAAAATTGAGTAAATTTGAAATGCACTGAGTAAAAATGAAATGCACTGGTATGATAAGGTGCACTTTCCTCTCATTACCAAAACTAAACTTCCAAACTTTAGAAGAAATAATAAATCTAATAACTGCCAAATCTGTAAGTGTAAAAACTAAAACGAAAAAACCAAAACTGTAAGATCTTAATGATTTGAAGTCCCTGAAGCCCATTATGAAGTTTCAGCTGAGACTCTATATGGGTTTGAGAAGCAAGGTTTCCATTTGAGCCAAAGGCTAATTCAAAATCCATAATGATCACCTGCTTAGAAAGGAATTCACTCACCTCGCAGACCACATAAGATTCTTGTGGCTTCCATTAAGAGTTACACAGAGAATGACTATAAACCATGGCATGCAACAAACATTTCTCCAATTCTAATCAATAAGAAAATACTGAATAAAAATAGAGACCAATCAAGTGTGTAAAACCAGTACGAGCACTACCAAGCCTTAAAACCTCTCTTGTAAAGCAGGATAAATGCTAAAAAATAATAGTCAAGAACTGTAATACATTAAACTCTATGAGTATTTTTGCAAAAATGCAATTTATTAAGTGTGAAATAAGGATAACCTTTTCCCCCATTCTAACTTCACCTTAACGAAGGGGAAAAAAAACCAAACAACCTTAGGGAAAAAAAATCTCTTGAAAAGTGGTTATTGACAATATAGCTAAAAAACTTCCAAAGATCTTCCTCTATGCTTTGGAACAAATATAAGCATAAGGATTTCATTTATCCATGCAATGGCATAACTTACCAGTAAATTATGGCGCTAAATCTAGGTTAGAAGATGCCTATAATGATTTAAGTATTTTCCCATTTTCCTAACAATTAGCAGCTCTAAGTAGAAATCAATTTAATTAAAGAAGAAAATGAGTATTAAACTAAGTACCAAAGTCAGGTGAAATAAATATGAGCACTGTCACTTAATCCAGAAATTCTATATGTTCCAATTCATACGTTTATATATGGAAAATCAACTAGATTTATAGAGGAATAGTCTTAATTCTCTTAATTCCGTGATTCTTAAATTACACGATTTACTTGTTGTGAATGTTTGGTGAAACAGATTTTTCGAAAGATTAATAACGCTTCTTTAAAAATCTCTTCTTTGGGGTACCTGGGTGGCTCAGTCAGTTAAGGGTGCAACCTTTGGTGTCATCTCAGGTCTTATCTCAGGGTTGGGAGTCCGAGCCCCGAATTGGACTTCACACTGGGCATGAAGTCTACTTAAAAAAAAAATCGGGGTGCCTGGGTGGCTCAGTCAGCTGAGCATCCGCCCGACTTCGGCTCGGGTCATGATCTCACGGTTCATGGGTTCAAGCCCCGTGTCGGGCTCTGTACTGACACCTCAGAGCCTGGATCCGGCTTCGGATTCTGTATCTCCCTCTCTCTCTCTGCCCCTCCCCCACTCACACTCTGTCTCTATCAAAAAATGAATAAACGTTAAAAAAAACGTCTTTGTTACTGCATGGAAGGATGTCTTTATTAATTTACATATTTGTGTTTCTGCATTTAAAACTAATTTTGAGTAAAGTATTTCAGCATAATTTTTAAAACTCATTGCTAAAATAAGAGATCTGAATTGAACTCGTTCCAATGATTGCAATTTAGTAAGTCTTGGTTAATGAAAAGGTAGGATCATTCCAGTAGTAAACTGCTCATGTTTTAGAAAAGTACATTCAATATTCTATCTGGACAATTTAGTAGCATCTGCTTACCTGTTATTTCAAATGCCTCAAATATTATATTAGTTACATAAGAAAGTTAATGGGATGATCTGAGGACCTAACCTCTAATGAACCCAAGAGTTTCTGGTCCATTATATGAACAAAGCAAAAATAAATACTGGCTCATCACAGAGAAAACATACACTTAATATTACATCAGATATCTGTGTCCAAAGAGTACCCTTTTTTAAAAAAAAATTTATTTTGAGAGAGAGAGAGAGGACCTGCACGAGGGGTTGGGAGGGGCAGAGAGAGAAGGAGAGAGAGAGAATCCCAAGCAGGCTCTGTGCTGTCAGTGCAGAGCCCCACATGGGGCTCGATCCTACGAACTGTGAGATCATGACCTGAGTCGAAATCAACAGTCGGACACTTAACCTACTGAGTCACTTAGGTGCCCCAAAGAGTACCCTTTTTTATTGAAGTCAACAACGCTTACCATTTAATTCACCACCTTAATCTTTTTTAGGTATACAGTATAGTAGTGTTAACTCTATGCACATTGTTATCCAACAGTTCTCTAGACATTTTTCATTGTGCAAAACCAAAATTTTAGAGCCGCTGAATAATAACCCCCTTTTCCCTTCTTCCAAAAAAGTTTCTTTTTAAAGGTATTTAGGGCTTTGAAGCTTTTTAAATGGAAGTATCACAGATTTTTATTTTCTTATAATCACAGTACCACAATAAACTGAACAACAGATTTTATTCCGGTTAGCATCAAGCTGCCCTTTAATATATAAAGCCATATATACAACTGCTATAATGCCTTTCAGTTTTGATAAGTCATATCTGTTCAAAGATTTGCCAACCCTCAAAGGATATCTGAATCATTAATGTAAATTAGGGAGACAGATCATGGGTCCGCCACGTTTTCCTGTAAAGGGGCAGTGTGTCAATATTCTAGGCTTCGTAGGCCATATGGTTTCTCTTGCAAATATTCAACTCTGCAACACCATAGCACAAGGCAGCTCTGGACAATACATGAATAGATGAGCATGACTGTGTCAATAAAATTTTATTGGAAAAAAAAAAAGAAAAACAGGTGGCAGACTAGATTTCTCCGGTGGACCGTAAGTCGCCACTCCCTGAAATAAACACAGAAGGGAAGGGAGGGACAATGACAGAGAGAGGGAGAGGGGCAGGGACAGGAAATAAAGAAAATTTTTAAAAAGTATTCATGGAGTATTATTCCTGAGAACAAACAGGTACTAAGATGAGTTGACATTATTTGTTTTATTGACAAACTTTGATAGTAAAGCCCTGGGAGATGCAACACTCTTTTTTTCTTCTTTAGGACTTGTTTCAATGCTGACTGACCTATTGGCATTCGGTGCATCGGCATAAATAATGAAAATATTGATTTTTCAGTAAGTACGTAGGATTTGACTTACCTTAATAATGGATGGAATATGACAGTAATATTTCTGGCTCCAGGTTTGCAGACAAATTTTGTTCCTCCACCTTCAATTAGGTTGTCATCAGGACCCCCTTGCAGGAAAAGGAAGAGAGATTGAGCTTACTAGAACATTCCCCAAAAAAGAAACCCGGGCTATCTAGATGAATGTTATACCGCCATAAGAAGGACTGTCTTTGCAAACAGTTGCCTTCAGGCCTACAAAATTATTTGGAATGACTGGATCCAGTCTTCTTGATTACGTAAACCGCAGGGGAGCACTTTCACTCTGGAGTGAAAACGTGGAAGCACAATAAAAATAAATTGTGTATTTAAAGAAAGAGGGTAAGGCATGACCCAGTTAAACATGAAAGTTAGGATCTGCTCTCGGCAGTGTCCATCTTGGATAGGGCAGCACATGAAACTTTCCCAAAGAGGAAGTACCATCCAAGTTGTCCGGGGCAGTAAAGGTTGGAGCAGAGACCCATTCAGACCTAACTGACCACACTTCACCAAATCTCAGACCCCATTCATTGTAAGACACATTATCAAGTAACACTAAATTTAAGAAAATCCTGTTAATGGGGGTGCCTGGATGGCTCTGTCAGTTAAGCGTCTGACTTCGGCTCAGGTTATGATCTCACGGTTCGTGGGTTTGAACCCCGCGTCGGGTTCTGTGCTGACAGCTCAGAGCCTGGAGCCTGCTTCGGATTCTGTGTCTCCCTCTCTTTCTGCCCCTCCCCCACTCACACTCTGTTTCTGTCTCTCGAAAATGAATAAACGTTAAAAAAAAAAAATTTTTTTAAATCCTGCTACTGAAACTATATAATGCATCCTTATCTTTTTCTCATTGAAAAGCTTCTTATAGTTTAAATATATACAAGTATGTTATATAATTTATAAATATTTATTTAGGGGTTTTTAAGACTTTAAGGTTTTTAAAATAAATAGGTGTTTACCATAGATCTCTCATACACATTTAACATGGGAGAGTGAGAAAAATGAATTATGTTCTTAAAATTACATAATTTTCAGAATCCAGCTTTTCTTAATGACTCAGAGTTGTCAATATCCTCGTTTTCTAAACGGTGTCACTGAGTGGGTTTCTTACAGGAATTCATCCAGTATTTTATTCCAGCTGCTGATACCGATCCTGCAAGGTCTAACATTGGCATGCACTTGATGCTATCAGAAGGTTTAAAGAGAAGGTGTTCCAATACTAACCAAGACTTGTGCTCTTTCCTCAAAAGGCCCCTAAGAGGTTCATTAATTGAATCAGTGAAGGCTCATGGTATGAGGAATACCCACTCAGCTCACAAACACTGAGGCAAAAACAACCCATTTTGACCGTCTTCTGGTCCACAGGCATTAATAACATGCCATAGACTTAATACAACATCCTGATTTCAGAGGGTTAAAATGCGCAAAAGTGTGCATCTTCGGGTGTTGGGAGAGGTGCTCCCCCTCCCTCCCACACCACTCACATTACCTTCCATTAGAATGAAAATTAACGTAACCCCTGGCCTCTCTCTGTCTTTTATGCACTCCAGGGGAAGTGAAGTGACTCCCTTGGTAAAACTGAGAAGAAAAAGCTGAGTACGCATGTCTCAGCAACCTCCTTATTCCACTTTAGAAACCAGAATGCCTGTAGATGGTGTTGTCTTGTCAAGTTTAACCAGAAAGGTCTTGCCTTGTCAGAGAGGGATGGAGTGGTCCAGTCCCTTCTGTAAGTGGGTGAGTAAATTTGTCTAATTTTGATTTTCAGTTAGCAAACTCCTTTGGCTCTCAAAGAAGGCTACATCTTTCAGTCTGGCTTATACCAATAAAAGTTGGTATTTCAGCTTCCATCTGCCCGACTTATGTTATTTCCTAATAGTTTCAGAACTCTGACAGTAAAGATAGATGCTGTTTCATGGTCTTCCTCAAAATCCTAACAACCAACACTTAAATTATTTCATTTCTTTTTTTGAAATTACATTTTCCTTCTAATTATAGTTCTTTGCATGATACCAAACACAGCTAAATCTCATTTGATTTATTATCTATCTTAACGGTCTCGGAGGTATCTTGGAGATTGACTGATAAAAACGTGTGAAGCCTCAGAAATCCATACCCTGGATCATCAAGACTTCCCAGAGGCATCAGAGTCTAGACAAATCCCACTTGGATCAGCTGTCTCCACCAACTAATCAGAGCAAGGCTTTTCTTAAGAAAAACAGAAAATATAATAGTATGTACAGCTCTTGGTTGAAAGTCATAAGCTATTTTTCTCATGGAAAAAATCCATGCTGTATTTACTATATTTGCACCAGAGATATTAGTGTTCTGCTAAGTCCGTGGTTTTGCATAAGGAGAGCATCAGGGCTACCACAAACATGACTCTTTTAACAAAATCCTTCTCTCGAGGACACACGGTATGGTCACAAACAGAATAAATATATCGTCTTTATCAATACCTCTCTAAGATCATAAAATGAAGCCAGCGCTGAATTACCAAAGAAACGTGTGTGTATGTGTAGGAAAAAAAACAGGTTATCTTCTGCACTCCAGGAGCCACATCAATAACTTCCTATGAAATAAATCTACATAACAATATAATGCCTTCATTTACTGAATATGAACATTTCTCTTAAGAACAAATGTGAGTTAGACTACATGATTTCCAATGATTTCTAAAAAAGTCTCAGGTTCAATGATTTTAGGTCCTCGATAATTATATATAGACCTGATTAACTTAGCTCCAAACTAGTATGTTCATGCCCACCAAATGCACTGAATACACACACACCTCCGTGCCCTGGTCCACAACGGGCTTCCATTTCCAGGGTCCTGCCTCCTCCCACCATTCCTTCAGGCACCACATCTAGCCTTAAACTTGTCAAATGGGGGGGGGGCACCTGGGTGGCTCAGTCGGTTAAGCCTCTGGCTGTTGGTTTCGGCTCAGGTCATAATCTCGTGGTTTCGTAAGTCCAAGCCCCACGTGGGGCTCTGGGCTGACAGTGCAGAGTCTGCTTGGGATTCTCTCTCTCTCTATATGCCCCTCCCCCACTCATGCTGTCTCTGTCTCTCTCAAAAATAAATCAACTTTGAAAAATTAAAAAAATAAAGGTTTAAACTGTCATATGGCCTTCTCCCAGGGTCCACAATTCCCTTAACAGTGACTTCATATGCGATAACCTATATAACCTTAACTTAGGTCACTCTACTTCCATTTCTTTTCTAATACTTATGTAACATTTTCGAACCTGGAATGGAACTTCCTGGAAAATGGTTATAAAAGCATACATTTGCTGAATGAAGGAAGAAACACCTAACTTAGATGTTACTGGAATTATATGAGAAAGTATATGTGCAAGTCCTTTGTAAACTGTAAAAAACCTAACAAACATAAGCAATTCTCTCTGTATCCCCAGAGCCTTATGGGTAATAGGTGTGTTTAATCACCATTTGTGGATGGCAATCATATGAGAAACGTAGATAACAAAAGATCCAATACCAAAAATAAGGCCCAAGAGCCACTAGAAATGTCAGTGACAGGGAGATCAGGCTGTGAAATGGCCAGCATCCGGCTGGAACCTAAGTAATAGTTGCATTTGTTCCCTGTTAGCTCTAGAAAGGTGATTACTGCTTCCCAGAATAGGGTGAAACTAAATAAAAAGTAGAGCTTGGGAAGAAATACCTCAACCTCCAACCAAAATTCCACCTATAGGAACCTCATACATGCTTCCAGTCCCGTCGCAAACACCATCTGCCCTCCAGCTGATGTGATTTCCTCTTTGCGACAAGTTCAAATCCAGCTTACTATATATTACCAATAAACAGCACCAACCCAATGAAGATATTCTTGTCAAACCATCGTCCTAAAATAAACAGGTAGGAACCAAAAGTAAAGGCCGTGGCCAAAGACCATATGGTCTGAGTCTCTAATCCTCCGAGATTTAGTCTAGCATTGCAATATTCTGGGTGAGAAACACACGCCTCCTCACACGCCTTCCTGTAATCAAGCAATCTGGGAGCTGCTGTCACGAACGTTCTTAAGGAACATGTTCAATCCTGAGAAGAGCACGAAAGGGGCCAGAGCATCTCCTTCCCCTTCATTCATTATGCTTACAGTCTAATCTCAGCTGTCAGAGGCCGGGTGATAGGCACCAGAGGAAATGCGGAATGATGATGGATGGTTAGAGAGAAAGAGAAACTGACAATAGTATCGAGTAGAATACATATTGTGCAGAAAGGGGAGGAAATGCCCCCGTCGTATTTTAGTTTCTAACAACGAGGACAATGGTTTGACAGGCTCTTGCAGACAAGTGGCAAGAGGCCCCAAGGCCACCCAAAGACTGCTGGGATGGCAGCATCTTAGTGCTCACAATCTGGGCTTTTTTAGAATTCGTTGACACAGAAGTGATTAGCTCCTAAGCTTATTTATTCCTTGATTCTTCCCAACTGGAATTTGATGGCATTTATAATGAATATAGTCATGTTAATAAAACAGAAATCGAAAAGCCCAGCCTCAGAAAGAAATGGAAACAAATGTTCTCGCTGCGAGGACTGCATGGTAAGGTGGGAAAAATCAGTAAGATCGATGTCGGACCCCAGATGTGCTACTTGATATTATAAGTGACAGAATTTTTTAAATTTTCTGAGCCTCAGCTTTCCCATTTATAAAATACACACTGAAATAAACTCTTCCAAAGACTTGTGGTGAGAACGTACTCAAGGGGATTCAGTCCAGGGTTCGACACCTAGTATATCTCAAATAAATGGTCTCCTTTCCTCATTAGAATTACCAAACAGTTAAGGGTCTAACTGATCACTCACACACACACACACACACACACACACACACACACACAATCACCGAAACATAAACTAAAATACAAAAGGCCCAATTTTTAAAATGTTATTCCTGCTACTTTAGGCAGCACTGGAGGAGTCAAGAGCATTAGCAAGGCCATTAGAACATGTCTGTCTTATTTGGGGGGCATGATTATTGCAGTGCAAGGTTAGAAAACTGCTGAGAACACTTAGAGCATGACAGAATAAAATCTGCCTTTCTCTACTTTTAGTTTTTCAATTAAAAAGAGTATTGAGGGGAGCCTGGGTGGCTCAGTTGGTTAAGTGTCCGACTTCGGCTCAGGTCATGATCTCACGGTTTGTGAATTCAAGCCCCGTTGTCGGGCTCTGTGCTGACAGCTCAGAGCCTGGAGCCTGCTTCACATTCTGTGTCTCCTCCTCTCTCTGCCCCTCCCCAACTTGTGCTCTGTCTCTCTATAGCTCTCAATAAATAAATAAATAAATAAATAAATGTAAAAAAAAAAAATTTGTTTTTAAATACTATCGAGGCACCAGGTGGCTCAGTCGGTTAAAAGTCCAACTTCGGCTCAGGTCACGATCTCACTCATGGTTGGTGAGTTCGAGCCCCACATCAGGCTCTGTACTGACAGTGTGGAGCCTGCCTAAAATTCTCTCTCTCCCTCCCTCTGCACCTCCCCAACTCATGTGTGCATGCTGTCTCTTGCTCTCTCAAAATAAATTTTAAAAAATAAAAATAAAATAAAAAGTAAAAAAATAATATTGAATGTATAGATATTATGATTATGAATTGTTTGTGCCAAGTGCTTAGATGGAAACAGTACAGAGTCTGACGGTCAACTGTGCTGAGCCATAGAAAGCAGCATGCCTTATCTGACATGTTCAACATGGCCTGGATTTCAACTTGGCCTTTCCACATTGAAAAGAACCACACTGAAGATGAATTTCTTTTTACAGCAAATACTTTGCTTCATAAACACTTTTGAAGGATTATAAAAATGCATTCTGATTGCATCAATAAACAGGGTCTTTAATTGACTCTAAGAGCCTGCTGAATGGTCTAAGAATTCCCTGAATTCATAGCTGTCACCTTGCCAGAAGCCTTCTCTTAGATTAAGTTCTTTAGCAAGTTCCCATTCTAAAGCACAGATTATCATTAGGACTCAGTGCTGTTGCTGCTGTTACCACCAATGCTGGGAGCTATGACAGGGACTATCTATGAGTTTGGGGTTTGGTGTGAGATTAAGAAGAAAACAGAAGTACGATATTTATTCTTACACTCAAATAACTTACTATTACGGTCAAGTCAAGCAAATCAAGATTGGTGGTAACATCCCATTGCTCATGGTAAGTTGCTGTTGGACCTGGGAATAAACCCCTTCGAGGAAAGGATCATCTTTTGGACTCAACTCTCACTAAGTCTGTAATGATTAACAACAATACAATCTTGTTCATGGATGTATCTCTTGTGCTTAGGATAGTTTCCGGCACACAATAAGTACTTGGTAAGTGTTTGTTGAGTATTTATTATTTACATGAATAAACAAATGAACAAACAAAAAATTGATAATGTCTTTTTCAGATCTAGTGAATTCTAAGTGCAAACCACGTAGGAACAAATAGCAAATGTGTTTTGCATAAAGTATGCAAAGTAAGGAATCATGTTTCAGCAAAATGCTAAAAAATTATAATAAATACTATTTATAGAAAACAATCTCCCAAGTAGAAACAAATTAGTTATCCCCACCATTAGAGGAGTAAATGCCTTGTCTATATTTCATTGCTCAATTATATTTTATTCCCGGGTAGCTCTAATTTTGTACTGTGTAGATAAAAAAGACAGGTGTCAAGTATTAGGCAGATATGAGGAAGAAGGTCAAGAGGGGGAGAGGGGATTCGTATTTATTAAACATCTACCAGGAAACTGACACTGTGCTGGACCCTTAGCATAAAACATCTCACTTAATCCTAGTAATATCCCTGTAATATTATTACTCAACACAGAGATGAGGAAATGGGAGGCTCTGGGGCAGGGGGTGCAGAGCCTTGCTCAAAATCAAAACCACACATGGCAGGTTCAGTATTTAAACAGTTTTTCCCAATATACATACACTACAATGTGCTTAATATCACTTTATGTTCCAAGAAACTCACAGGTTGAATAAATTGACACAGATGAGGAGCACCTGGGTGGCTCAGTTGGTTTAAGCATCTGACTTCGGCTCAGGTCATGAGGTCGCAATTTGTGAGTTCAAGTCCCATGTGGGGCTCTGTGCTGACAGCTAAGAGTCTGGAGCCTGCTTCGGATTCTGTATTGCCCTCTCTCTCTGCCCCTCCCCTGCTTGCACTCGGTCTGTCACTCTCTCTCTCGCTCAAAAATAAACAAATATAAAAAAATTAAAACAAATGACACAGATGATGGGTGACATAGGAAAACTCTAAAACTGGGAGCAGTAAACCCTGATTTTACAGTGGTTTGACACCTAAAATCCATTTTCCACAGAATCGACACTAAACAGAGCAGCTGATGATCAAGTCAATGTACAAAAAGCCTCTCTGATCAAAAATGTACGTGAAGCCTGACAAAAACAACATTCTACAGATAAAACCATCATGTAAGCAATGATTCTGGGGGGAAGACACTTAATGGTCCAACTGAGGCCAGAAATAACTTTCCTCTCTAACGTAGTCCCAGCAGCAAGACCCAGAACTAACTCTATTTCTCCCCATCTCTCCTGACTAGCCAGCACTGCATATAATGACCCCTCCAACTCCAAACTACTGGTGAGGGTTCCTTGGAGGTCCAGGAACACGAGGGTAGGAAGACAGGAAAGGGTCTGGCCCTTCATCAGGAGGGAGCTTTGGAGCGTCCGCCTGTATCAATACCCAAAATACAAACAGAAGCCCACTTTTTCTGCTTCCTCTTTTTAAAGGAATCCCAGTGGCTCTCCCTCGCTTTGTCTTTTCCTGTTACATCTGAGGAAGGATTTCTTGATAATCCCTCTATACTGCTGAGGGCCCAGGTGGGCTGAAATAACTGCAATGTAGAGCAGCACCATATTGCTGTGGAATATTCTAGAGCAGAAGAATGGAGAAGAGACACTAGACTCTGAGAGCTAGAGGTAAGGATTTACCAGCCGAATGGAGCAAAAGAACAAGGGGAAAAGGAGTCAAAGGTTCTGGTAAGAAAGACATTCCAATGATCCACCACAGAGGGGTCAAGGCTTGGTGAGAAATAAATGAGACTTGGAAAGCGTCCTGACTGATGATAAGCAGTGCAAGCTGTCACGTGGGGATTTCTCGCGGATCAGAGTTTTTATGGCTGAGGTCAGAGACAGAGAAGACTTAAAAGGAATGGAGGTTGTAGTCAGGGACATACTTAGAATTATCTCTCTCCTCGCCTTCCCTGTGGTCATCACAGGAAGCCCTGAGTTAGAAACAAGGTGAGGTGGGGCAGTAAATCTGATGGTCAGTAGTTACAGAATTGGTCAGCACCAGAGGCTGGGGGCGGGGCAAGACTGAGAAATGAAAGAAATAAAGGAAATTCCAAGGACCTCAGCCCTGAGGAAGAAGGGGAAGTTCCTTTCGGCCCCTCTCTAGTGTCACCCACAGGTAAAAAGCGTAACGTACAGAAGGAGGATCTAAATTAGAGACTGCCCAGTGACAGGTTATTTTTATATAGCCAGAAATACCATATTCGTTGGTGGTTCAAGAATGCAATACATTCTATTTCCCAAATAACACGTGAATTTATAATTATTTTTCTGGGGTGGTGTCTTGGCTTAAAAAAGAAAATAAGAAAAAAATCTTTAATCATCTTCCTAACAATGAATTCAACGATGTTTCGGACGGAGGAATGACAAGGAACCAAAAACAATGAAACAACAGATTTTCAGGTTAATGGAGCTCACCCTGAGCCATCGGTAAAACGTGTTCACCCGGTGCTCTTCCGTGAGCGTAAGTCAAAGGCGGCTCCATTTGTAACAGTACAGACTGTTTCTCTAATGGAGTCTGAAATGGCATGCTCTATGAAGAGCGTAATGTAAGATATGAGCCAATTACCGAAGGATCCACAGTCACTGCATGCATATTTTTAAATGGTTGATCAATAAGGCACAAGGGAACTTTAATTGACCATTTTTGAGAAGCATTCCTATCTTAGTGACATTACCCTGCAACTCACTTTATTTTAAGGCTACATAAGGAGACGGCATTGATTCTTTCTCCTTCCACTCTTTAACTGATTCCCTAGTTTTAATTATCTTGAATCTACTAAATAGGTTTTAGCGGTTAGCCGGGTATATCTAACGCAAAGATTTTTGTGTGGGTAAGCTGCTTTATCATGTGTCTGATTTCTGTCACTTAGCATGTTTTCAAAGTTCATCCATGTTGTAGCATTTATCAGTCCTTCGTTTAAGTTGGAGTAATATTCCAGTGTGTGTATATACCACAGTTAGTTTATCTAACTCACCAACTGATGAACATGGATACTTTCACTTGGGACTGTTAGGAACAACACTACTAGGAACATCCATATACAAGTTCTGTGTGGACGTATGTTTCCAGTTCTCTTCCATATATACCTAGAATTTGAATTGCCGGGTCATACAGTAACTCTATGTTTAACATTTTGAGGAAATGGCAGACTGTCTTCCAAGCAAGCTACACTCCAATGCTTATTTTCTTTAATAACTATTTAAAAGAAAATCTGTGCATTGGGGCGGGGAGGTGATGAGTAGCCCACAGAGGAAGTGTAAGTATTTTGTTCTCCAGAAGAACCCTTTCCCACCAGCCCCAGATGTCCCCCTGCCTCTTGTAGGGGTGACCCTGTTTTGAAGGATCACTGCAGAAACATTACCAGTGTAACAAGTGGATGGCAGGGCAGAAGTCTTTGGAAATTGGTACAACCGGGAAATTCTCCGTCCGATCTGTACTGTTTCAACTAAGTGTCTGTGTTGGTTCACCGACCATGATTAAACCTGACAATAAGGATTCTCTCCTCACTCATGTTTCAGATTGCCAAAGATTTTACTGTTTGCTCAGTAGTTCTTGTTAAAATAAAGCCAAGAGTGATACGAAGGATGACAGAACGCAGTGAATTTCTCTAATCAGATGAGCCCATCTCAGTGCTGACCTAACATGTATGTTCGACTAGTCAGGAGTCTTCCCATGATGGCTTGCCAGCTGAGTAGTGGATTTATGGTGCGGATGAGTATGAAGCTGAACACAGACTGAGCCCATTAATCTTATTTTGCCTGTGAAATGGTCTATGATGGTGTCCAGGCCACTGGAAATGACTGGTGCATAAATATACTAGTTCGTATAGAAGAAATGGTATTGTTAAATGTTGTCATTGTCTCCATGCTCACAGATGTGCTTAAATCTAAGGACGCCCATAGTAAGAAAGAAATTATTTTGAAGGGCCTAAAGTGACAGGCAGGAAGTGTAATAACCCTAAATGACTTTAAGAGGTAAGAGAGAGAAAGGTCTCCTTGAAGACAAATTTAGAGTCAAACTACAAGTTGCAAAACATGGTAGGGTTTAACTTACTGACAAAGATAATGAGTGCTGGCATCCAAACAGAAACAGCATTATTTCATGGCTCATTGGAAGCATCTGGATGACTAAGGCACAGGTGGCTTTAAATAACTTTCCCAGCAAACCCATGGCCACTCTTTAGGGTTAATCAGCAACAGTCAACTTTCCAGGCACTCTAGGCGACAACTCTTGGAATATTCCCACAGAATTAAAATCAGCCTTCCAAACCAGCTAAGCATGAGCCGTGACATGATCAACACTCAAAATTACAGCTGGCAGGGGGTTTATTTTTTCCCCCTCTGTTTCTATATAAATAGAGCATAACATAGGATTGTGTCTGCCCTATGTTCAGCAAAAAAATTGATTTAAAAAATTGTGTTTTACAATCTATCCAGACTGTCCATCCCCTGCAGCTCTCAAATGCCAAATATATATATATATATATATATATATATATATATATATATATATACCTAAACCAAATAAAAAAGTAGTGAATTTTTCCAGTCTTATTTCCTCCACATTTATCTGGCATGCTTATATCTTGCACTTGTCAAAATTTTTATTTTCCATTCCATCAGTCATGATTGTCATAACGTGTGTATACATACATATGGATATATATGTATATATATACATATATATATATATCCATCCCTCCTTCAACGTTAACATTTTACATATTACTTAACTCCATAATTCTGGCTCTAGGCATTTCCTTCCATCCTCAATAAAAATAAACACCATCATGGGGGAACTTAAGATTTGGCAACAAGCATGTTCATCATAGAACAGTAAATTCAACTTTTAAAAAGTCAATTAAAATGCAAAATAACAGGGACTTAGTTACAAACATACACACAAATCTACATATACATAAGTGATACAAACATGTATGTATGAATGTATGTATGTACGTATGTATAACTGGAATATGATACAGCCATTAAAAATATACAGGCTGCAGGGTGCCTGGGTGACTCAGTCGGTAAGCGTCCGACTTCAGCTCAGGTCATGATCTCACGGTTCGTGAGTTTGAGCCCTGCGTCGGGCTCTGTGTTGACAGCTCAGAGCCTGGAGCCTACTTCGGATTCTGTGTCTCTCTGTCAATCTGCCCCATCCCCATTCATGCTCTGTCTCTGTCTTAAAAAATAAATAAAACATTAAAAAAATTTTAAAAAAATACAGACACTGCAATAAGGCAAGAAAAAGACATAACAGACAGGAGCCATTAGGGCAAAAGTTATTAACAAAAATATCATTTGAGAGAAACCAATATTAAGTGTTTCATAGCTGCAATACTGAATGTCTGATGATTTCTTTTGTAAACCATCTCTGTTGAATCTTGCTCCTGGATCCCCATTTTCTGGATATATTGTGTATCGTGTATGTGTGCACATATGTGTGGAAAAGTGTGTGTTATATAAGTTCATATTCCTTAGAAATTTGTCTGTAATAATTCTTGAAGGTCTGGTTTAAAGAGAGGCTCCATCAGAAAAGATTAGCAATGGCTTCTGCTAGTTAACAAGAGAACTACCAACCTGGGGCCCAAACTCTTGCTTTCAAATTTTCTCACACCACCCAGATGATGTTTATGTTGGCAGCTAATGTGTTTTTTTCTGGGGATTTTTCCTGCTTTCAGCCTATGCCAAGGTGACCAATTTTCTTCCAGTCCCTTACAGGAGATGGAAAGATTATGGAGAAAAGGATGGTATTTCTAGATGACCCATGTACTCCATATGGAGTTTGGGGATAACTTTCTATTAGACTCCCCAGGCTGGGGAGGTTCTGGGCTTTGTTCCTACTCTGTGCCTTGCAAGTTCACTTGGGTTTGGCAAGTACTTTCAAGGTAAAAACTGGCTTGGAAGTACTTTCGCCAATATCTCTCTGGAGTCCTTTTACTGCTTCCAATAATCCTAACTTTCTTGCCAGCTCATCAAAGCGATTTAACACATTTTTAAGTTTTCACCCAACACTTGAAGTTTTTTCACGCGACGATCAACGAAGATACCAGTCACACTGCTAGAAAGAAAAGTCTCCACACAACATACTCTTTACAGAACAGTCTACAATTCCCCCTCTGAATTCAACTATTCCGACACAAGTATCTTTGGATTCTATATAGATATCTCTATTCCTGTTTGCTGTTGGTTTTCAGTCAGTTCTCATGGTTAGCCTAAGATAATCATTACAATACACAAAAATTAACAGAATAAAAATAATACAGCTTTTGCCTTAAATGTTATCAGTTAACTTGATAGAGTGAAATAAACAATATAGAATAAAATGGAATTTGATATAGATTATAATCAGATGTTAAGAAATGAAGTCCTCCTTCTTTGATATCAAGTAATTTTATGTCACAACAAGAAAGTTGTTTAAGCTCCCTGAGGCTTCTTTTTCTTACCAATAAAATAAAGAGAACGAACCAGATAGTGTAGTCTTGAGAAACCATTCCATTTATGAATTTTTATTTCCTAGATCATAAAATTTCCTTTGGAATATATTCTACCCATTGGTTTTATTTACATTTTCTGATACTATGTAACAATATGGTAGCACCTTTATCAAGTAGAAATGTATGCCCAATTATTATAATCATTGAGATACCATATGCAATAATCCTAATGGGATTTAAAATGGGAATGAACGGTATTTTTGCTTTGGGATATTAGTTACGCTTCAGGAAAAAATAATTAGTATCATTTTGGTCTGACATTTTTACACCATCTAATTATGATTATATATGCTCTCTTTCTTTTATGGGAAGCATCTTAGATCCTGCCTTGATTATCACAAGAATTCCCCAATGCAAGAAATAAAATGGGCAAACTCATGGCATGTCTGTGCAATTTTAACCTAAAATGTTTCTTAATTATTCACCCCAAACCAGGTATCAGAAGTGTATACAAATCACTATAATCAATGGTTTTCAAAATAGCAATTCTGACAGAAATGCATTTAATATGAAAACACTATTTAATTGAATTCAATCTGTAATTAGGAACTCAGCATCTTTGTGCCTAGGAGTGGGCTCACAAGGATATAAACCTAACTAATAGACACAGTACAGTCCGTGACCTCAAGAAATTCATGTTTTGATCGGGGTATAAAAAAGAACACACTAAAAGTTGGAGTCAAAGCTATTATAAAATGTAGCAAAAAGGATGAAAAAATAGCATTCCAACAAGACACAAGTACTACACTTTAGTTTGGAAACCAACTTACATATGCATAATAAAATTCACGGAAGATATATAAAGTTACAGTTTTGGGGGAGAGAAAATACGACAGTGATCCTCTACAAAGTAGCCCAATATTAACAGAAGAAAATAGACTGACAAAAATAACATGTAACACAGAACTCCTAATATTGGTATTATTGGTTTTACTGGTATCAGGTCAATACTCCATCAGGCTGAGAAAAAATAATGACTCGATCACACGACAAAAGAGCTACTGATCAACATTTTCGAAATACATCATATAAAATTACTGCTACAACTTTCTTCCTGGAAAAGTATGTTTCTTTTGTATTTCTTAAAAGATCAGTGAATTTGCTTTTTAAATGTTGCTTTTCAAAAGCCTAAAATATAGACAAGGCTTTTCTTAAAATAAAATGCACAAAAGAATGCCTTGTCAATTTAGCTCAGGAGGGACCAGAGAAGAGCTGAGGTTACTCACAAAGAGGCTCTGAAGATTCTTAGACAAAGCAACCTAGACCTATAAAGTAATGGTTCGTGGACACAGCTTTAGTGTAAACATTTAAAAAAAAAAAAAAAAAAAACCTCAACCAGCAAGCACCACTCCAGCAATAGAGAACTAAGGGGAGAAAGAACACAGAGACTGGAGGCAGATAAATTCAAGTGCATTCAACAAATATTTATTATGTACCAACCACATGTAAGTTCCACATGAGGTCCTGCGAATAGGAACAGCAACATCAACCTTTGGTCGCTCATGTCTAAAACCTTGGAGTTATCCTCACTCTTCGATTTTGTTCATGCCTCCGGTCATCCCATCCACCAGCAAATCCTATCAGTTCAACTCTCAAAACACAGAATTCAGTACTTCTCACAACGCTCACTGAAAACTACTTTCTAAACCACCACCATCTCTCTCCTGATTATCGGTGTTTTAACTGGTTTCCCTGTCCCCTTTCAGGGGATTCTCAACATACAAGCCAGTGTGATCCTGTTCCAATGCAAGAAAATGTTGATCAGTAGCTCTTTTGTTGTGTGATCGAGTCATTATTTTTTCTCAGCCTGATGGAGTATCGTGCTCTCCTTCCTATCTCATTCAGAGTAAAATCCGAACGCTTTACAATGACCTAGAAGACTTCCTGTGATCTGTACCTGTAATTTTCGGGGTTCAGATCTGCCTGCTCCCTCCTCGTCTCACTCAGCTCCAGTTACAAGGAAACTGTGCTCTTTTGTGAACACACCATGCACGTGCCTGCCTCGGGGCCTCTCTCCTCCTTGTTAGTACTCTTCCCCCAGGTTTATATAGCCTCTTCCCTTACCTCCTTCAAGTTTTCACTCAACTATTTCCTTCTCAGTAAGCCCTTCCCTGGCGTGCAAAATGAGAGTACAATAAGATATAAATAAAATCATTTAAATAATAAATTTAGCTAGTAGAAAGCATACATTTCTATATACCAGCAACTGTAAGTCTATAAAAAACTAAGTTTCTGAAACCTGGCCATGATGATATAATTCTGAGGAGGATATTACATAGGGAGTAACCACTAAAACAATACACATACACAGAAAACATTGAAACCACATGCATATAAATGTTTAAGCCAGCTTTTTGCTCCTACCACTCTATCCTGGGTGTTTTCCCAAGTTATTAAATATTCCTGAAGAATATGATTATTAAAAGGACACCTGGATGGCTCAGTTGGTTAAGCGTTTGACTCTTGATTTCAGCTCAGGTCATGATCTCACGGTTCACGAGGTCAAGACCAGACATGGGCTCCACACTGACAGCAAGGAGCCTACTTGGGATTCTTTCTCTCTTCCTCTCTCAAAATAAATAAACTTAAGAATATGATTATTAAAAATTGTGTAATACTGTAGAGATGCACCAAACATTCACCATTCAAACAATTACTAGCAAGCGTGCTTGGCACTATGCTAGGTACTAGGAAAAAAGTGGTCATAAAGACATAGCCCCTGCCCTTAAGGAGTTGACCATATTGTATTGAGATAAGACATGAAGCTAACACAGAAATATGTAATTACAAATTGTCTCCTGTGTTATGAGACTGGAACAGACTAGCAGGAGAGACCATGATACCTCCGTAATATTTAACAATAATCTCCATCTCCATAGTATATATTAGGGACTAATTTACTCCAAGACAGAAAAGACTTCTTTGAGGGAGTGATATTAACAGAGTCTGAGGGATAAGGAGGAGATTGTCTGTACAGAGTAGAGGTAGGAGTGTTCGAGGCAAAGGGAAGAGTATGCATGAAGATCCTGAGGCAATAAACAGCAAGGCACACTGGAGGCACCGGAAAAAGTTCAGCCTTAGAAGGCTAATGAGGAAGAAGAGTTAACTGGAAGGGGAATTAGGCAAAACCAGGTCACAAAGGGCCTGGTAGGTCATGCTGGAGAAAACAGATTTTTTTTATCCTAAAGAGGAAGCTGTTAAGATCTGGAGAAGGAGAGTGGTAGGATTTAATGCAAATATAAGAAGATCATGTGTGTTTTTGAGTTTTAAAAATATTATTTAATTTAGTTATTAGAGAAGGTATAGACATCTTATTTGACATTCCCTGTGTGATTTTTTATCTTCACTGACTTTCCTGTTTGACTCTGTTTTTGTTTACCTACTGTACTAAGTTCTTTGCACACAATTACTGTAGGGAAAGTAAAGTTAAAATGTAAAAGTCCAAACACCTTGGTTCTTATTCCTTTTTCTATTAACAATAACCCCTGGCAAGTCATTTAACTTCATTTCTCCTTTTTCCCCAGAATTGAAAAATAACAATTTAGGTGTAAAATCTTCAGAAGATCATGTTTTAAAGACCAAGAGCAATCTCTAACACAACCTTCTCCTTATTTTTTAGCCTGACATAAAGTCTTGCTTCAAAATGCCTCATGTATCTTATCTGAAGCCAAGTCTCTGTATCTGCCGCATTCAATTCTGCCAAGCAGCACATGGAGTCTGCACCTTCTGGGACCACCATCAAGCAAGCCGAAGGTGGCATGGCCTCTGGCCACTATGCCCAAAGCCTACCCCGCCTCTCATTCCAATGTCATTGGCCAATCAACCTCCTTGGAGAGTAACTGACCATTACTATCCCCGCATAATATTCTGAGTCTCGTTGCTCCTGATCCAGATCCTACTCACCTCCAATCTCCAAAACCCCTCACTATTTATTACCCCTGGTTTTCTCCCATGAACACCATTTCTCCACGAGCTCTAAAGTGTTGGTTATTTCCTCTCTCATAGGAAGAAGAAGTGAAAATCTAGACTGGGTGGCATCCCAAAGCAGCTTCCAGACCGTTGTACTTCCAGCACTTGATAAATAACATACGTACATATATATATATATATATATATATATATATATATATATATATATATACACAATATATATATATATATATACACACACATATACACACACACACACGTACATATATATATATATATATATATATATATATATACACACATATACAAGTGTACAAGTACCGTTGTACTTCCAGCACTTGATAAATAACATACGTACATATATATATATATACACACACATATACACACACACATACATGCATGTGTGTGTGTATATATATATATACATATATATATATATATATTTTTTTTTTTTTTTTTTTTTTGAGACTTCAGGGTCCATCTCATTGTGCTATGTCACCCTGTCTTTTGCTACCACTTCCTACCTTTGGCTCCTGATTCACAATCTAGTATCTAGCATGATGACCTCGACATTCATGTTTATGGCCTAAACAGAGAGGCTTCTACGAGCTTTGACATTCTTATCACCAATGGCTTCCTTCATTCCACCTCGGCACTACAGTCAATAGAGATATGCACTACCCAGAATACAGTCTCTAGCTATCAGTCACTTCAGAGTCTGCTTCAGCCACAGAGAGGCTTTTTTCAGAAGGCCCACATCCAGGGACTAAGCTAGGAAGGAATATTAAGTTCCAGCTATTTCAGCTGAATGCAAGACAACTCTGATGGGCAAGATCCACTCCACCGATCTCTGCTGGGTTGGCCAAGGTTCTAAGAAGAACCCCTCCAATTTGACTTTTCTTTCTGCTAACCCCTATTTACTCCCCACTTGCTTTCACAGGTGGTGACTTCCAAAAGATACCTTCCATACACTGACTCTGTCTCAGTGTCTGCTTCTGGAGGACCCAACCTGTAACAGCCACCCACTCGCAGAGCCAACCTGGACTTATTACCATCTGTTACTGCTCTAGTTACACATTTACCACTCTCCTCACACCATCTTGACGCCAATATGACTTCCAACATATCGGCCCTTTACCTTTCTCCCATGTCATCACCTTTTAAAATTTTCCTCTTCTCTCTGTATTCAACAATTCATGATGTGTAATGCAAGGAGCGCTCTTGCCAATGCCACTGTTGGTCCTTCTGTCCTTTCATCATACCAGTCTGGTAAGAGCCAAACATGGTAAAGCCCGATTACCTGCCTTCTCAGGGTTTTCACCAACCACTCCTGTAGAGAGTCACCAAACAAGGTGTTAACGGCCAACTAAAATGAACCCTTCGGCAACTCAACTCCATTCTCTTGATAATTCATTCTCCCACTGTCTACAACAATCCTCCACTCTCAAATATTCACCACATGACTTTCTCCCTAACTCTAACAGGTGACCTTACAGAGAAAATTATTTTTACTTTACAGAGAAAACAGATAAACAACCTGGACATCCTTCATCTCCCCATGGGCAGAAAAACAAATGTTCCTACATCTATACCCACTTTAGTTCTTCTGAGCATTTCAAACACAGTCCTCCCAACCTAAAGCCAATACCTAGGAGTTCTAGAACACTTCTAAGCTTCTGACATAAGTGAAAATTCAGCCCCACTCAAAATAACCAAAGGGAACTGATGGCACACATTAAACTCTGATGAAAATTCAATATTATTTAATGAGGTGGGGCAGAAAAGTAGTAAGACCAGTTCCATATACCAAATTTATTTTCCCCAAATTTATTATCTTATTGTTTATGAAACTAACAAATTTCTAAGTTTTAAAATTTTTAAAGAATGGAAAAACATATTCAGAGAGTATGAAATATATATATATATAGTGTGTATGTGTGTGTGTGTGTGTGTGTGTGTGTGTGTGTGAGAGAGAGAGAGAGAGAGAGAGAGAGAGAGAGAGAGAGCGAGTGAGCTCTGGTTGGATCTAAAAACTGTGAATGTTTATTATGTATTTCATATAATATAGTCAGCTGCTTCAGCCTACAGAAAGGCATCTTTGCTCTATGACATAAATCTCAATGAAAGCTGTAGCTCTTCAAAAAAGAAATATTAAAACCCAATCTTTTATTTATTGAAGATTGTACTTCTAAATAATTTCCTGATAAATAATCCCTCAGAAGCACAGGCAATACAGTAATACTTCTTCACCTTTCGTGAGGTCACGAAAGCCTTTCAGAATCTGATCTCAACTATGGATCTTCTCAGAAAAATGCACATACACATTAAGACAAAATGTGACAAGTAATTCCAGGGGAACACAGAGAGGCTCCAAACAAGAGACCCCAGGTATAAGAGAATTACCAGAGTTTCAAGAGTCCAAACGATCTGGGTGCAATTCCCACTCAACCACTTCCTCTCTCTGTCTGTCCTTGGTCAAGGCATTTAAACTTTTCCAACCTCTGTTTACTTATCTACAAAGAGAATAATACTCGTCTGTGCCCTCAAAATATTGTAAACAAATACAAGCACGTATGTGAAGCTTTTCATCAAATTTTTGCGAAGCATGGTATGAATGATAGTTATTATGTAACACGGAAACAACTATGTGTTTTGCTAATCCCTACTAGGAAGACGCTCCAAGAGTCAAATCCTCAGAGGCAAGTAGGTTCAAGTCATTGTTTTATTCTGAGGCATTAAAAACACCAGGGTAGAAGCAAAGGAAAATGTTTAGGTGGGAGGAATGGGAGTGTGGGGAGGAATATGACGATGGTCTTCAGACACGTAAAGTGCTACATCATAAAAAAGGAGTTGACGGTCATTCAGAATAGAAGGAGAGATAAAAGTTTTCCCAAACAAACAAAAACTGAAGAATTCATCATCACTAAACCGCCCTACAAGAGATCCTAAGGGGGATTCTGTGAGTGAAATGTTGCAAGGACCACAAAGTACCAGTGACATCACTACAAGCATGAAACCTACAGATATCACAATGACTCTAAATCCGTATCTTTCAATAATAACACTGAATGTAAATGGACTAAATGCTCCAACCAAAAGACATAGGGTATCCGAATAGATAAAAAAAAGCAAGACCCATCTATTTGCTGTCTACAAGAGACTCATTTCAGACCTGGGGACACCTTCAGATCAAAAGTGAGGGGACAGAGAACTATCTAACACGCTACTGGAAGTCAAAAGAAAGCTGGAGTAGCCATACTTATATCAGACAAACTAGACTTTAAATTAAAGGCTGTAACAAGAGATGAAGGAGGGCATTATATAATAATTACAGGGTCTATCCATCAGGAAGAGCTAACAATTACAAATGTATATGCGCCGAATATGGGAGCCCCCAAATATATAAAACAGTTAATCACAAACATAAGCAACCCTATTGATAAGAATGTGGTAATTGCAGGGGGCTTTAATACCCCACTTACAACAATGGAAAGATCATCTAGACACAGGATCAATAAAGAAACAAGGGTCTTGAATGATACATTGGATCAGATGGACTTGACAGGTTTATTTAGAACTCTGCATCCCAAAGCAACAGAATATACTTTCTTCTCGAGTGCACACAGAACATTCTCCAAGATGGATCACATACTGAGTCACGAAACAGCCCTTCATAAGTATAAAAGAATTGAGATCATACCATGCACACTTTCAGACCACAGTGCTATGAAACTTGAAATCAACCACAGGAAAAAGTCTGGAAAACCTCCAAAAGCATGGAGGTTAAAGAACACCCTACTAAAGAATGAATGGGTCAACCAGGCAATTAGAGAAGAAATTTAAAAATATATGGAAACAAATGAAAATGAAAATACAACAATCCAAACGCTTTGGGATGCAGTGAAGGTAGTCCTGAGAGGAAAATACATTGCAATCCAGGCCTATCTCAAGAAACAAGAAACATCCCAAATAAAAATCTAACAGCACACCTAAAGGAAATAGAAGCAGAACAGCAAAGACTCCCCAAACCCAACAGAAGAAGAGAAATAATAAAGGTCAGAGCAGAAATAATATAGAATCTAAAAAAAACTGTAGAGCAGATCAATGAAACCAAGAGTTGGTTTTTTGAAAAAATAAACAAAATTGATAAACCCCTAGCCAGGCTTCTAAAAAGAAAAGGGAGATGAACCAAATAGATAAAATCATGAATGAAAATGGAATTATTACAACCAATTCCTCAGAAATACAAGCAATTATCAGGGAATACTATGAAAAATTATACGCCAACAAACTGGACAACCTGGAAGAAATGGACAAATTCCTAAGCACCCACCCACTTCCAAAACTCAAACAGGAAGAAATAGAAAACTTGAACAGACCTAAAACCAGCAAAGAAATGGAATCAGTTATCAAAAATCTCCCAACAAATAAGAGTCCAGGACCAGATGGCTTCCCTGGGGAATTCTATCAGACATTTAAAGCAGAGATAATGCCTATCCTTCTCAAGCTGTTCCAAAAAATAGAAAGGGAAGGAAAACTTCCAGACTCATTCTATGAAGCCAGCATTACTTTGATTCCCAAACCAGACAGAGACCCAGCAAAAAAAGAGAACTACAGGCCAATATCCCTGATGAATATGGATGCAAAAATTCTCAACAAGATACTAGCAAATCGAATTCAACAGCATACAAAAAGAATTATTCACCATGATCAAGTGGGATTCATTCCTGGGATGCAGGGCTGATTCAACATTTGCAAATCAATCAATGTGATACATCACATAAAAAAAAAGATAAGAACCTTATGATCCTGTCAATCGATGCAGAAAAAGCATTTGACAAAATTCAGCATCCTTGCTTAATAAAAACCCTCGAGAAAGTTGCGATAGAAGGAACATACTTAAACATCATAAAAGCCATTTATGAAAAGCCTACAGCTAACATCATCCTCAATGGGGAAAAACTGAGAGCTTTTTCCCTGAGATCAGGAACATGACAGGGATGTCCACTCTCACCGCTGTTGTTTAACATAGTGTTGGAAGTTCTAGCATCAGCAATCAGACAACAAAAGGAAATCAAAGGCATCAAAATTGGCAAAGATGAAGTCAAGCTTTCACTTTTTGCAGATGACATGATATTATACGTGGAAAACCCGACAGACTCCACCAAAAGTCTGCTAGAACTGATACGTGAATTCAGCAAAGTCGCAGGATACAAAATCAATGTACAGAAATCAGTTGCATTCTTATACATTAATAATGAAGCAACAGAAAGACAAATAAAGAAACTGATCCCATTCACAACTGCACCAAGAAGCATAAAATACCTAGAAATACACCTAACCAAAGATGTAAAAGATCTGTATGCTGAAAACTATAGAAAGCTTATGAAGGAAATTGAAGAAGATATAAAGAAATGGAAAAACATTTCATACTCATGGATTAGAAGAACAAATATTGTTAAAATGTCAATACTACCCAAAGCTATCTACACATTCTACTAACCAAAGCTATCTACACATTCAATGCAATCCCAATCAAAAGTGCACCAGCATTCTTCTCAAAGCTAGAACAAGCAATCCTAAAATTTGTATGGAACCACAAAAGACTCCAAATAGCCAAAGTAATATTGAAGAAGACCAAAGCCAGAGGCATCACAATCCCAGACTTTAGCCTCTACTACAAAGCTGTAAGCATCAAGACAGAATGGTATTGGCACATGTGGAGAAACGGGAACCCTCTTGCACTGTTGGTGGGAATGCAAACTGGTACAACCGCTCTGGAAAACAGTGTGGAGGTTCCTCAAAAAATTAAAAATAGACCTACCCTATGACCCAGCAATAGCACTGCTAGGAATTTACCCAAGGGATACAGGAGTGCTGATGCATAGGGGCACTTGTACCCCAATGTTTATAGCAGCACTTGCAACAATAGCCAAATTATGGAAAGAGACTGTCCGTCAACTGATGAATGGATAAAGAAATTGTGGTTTATACACACAATGGAATACTACTTGCCAATGAGAAAGAATGGAAACTGACCTTTTGTAGCAATGTGGATGGAACTGGAGAGTGTTATGCTAAATGAAATAAGTCCTACAGAGAAAGACAGATACCATATGTTTTCACTCTTATGTGGATCCTGAGAAACTTAACAGAAGACCATGGGGGGGAAAGGAAAAAAAAAAGTTAGAGAGGGAGCAAGGCAAACCATAAGAGACTCTTAAAAACTAAGAATAAACCGAGGGTTGATGGGGGGGTGGGAGGGAGGGGAAAGTGGGTAATGGGCATTGAGGAGGGCACCTGTTGGGAGGGGCACTGGGTATTGTATGGAAACCAATTTGACAATAAATTTCATATAAAAAAATAAAAATAAATTAAAAATAAAAAAGGAGTTGAGTTGTAATCTGTGGTCCTAGAGACAGTATTAGGACAAATAGGTTGGAACCTTCAAAAAGGCACATTTGGCTTTATGAAAGGGCAAATTTCCCAAGGATTAGAGGAGCGTGAGAAAGCAACGACTATTTTAGAAGATAGTTTCTTCATTGTAACCGAAGGTCTGTCTTTGTTTGTTTTTCCTAACTCAAGATGCATTTGTCGTGGTACCGTGCAGGAGATTTAAAGCAATGATTAGAAAGTAAGAATCAGTCCCAACAGTGAGATTCTGGCATTTCACAAAAACATCCTGGGATTAAACCCATAAATATAATTAAGTCAAAGCCCATCACCAAGGATTCTGCAATAGTCAACTTCCCTAAAGAATTCTGTCACAGTTATGTAGGATCATAAAAATGGAATTAAACTTATAACCTGTCTAATTATATCTAGTTATGTCTAGTCATATCAAGAATAAAAGGGAGTACTACCCAAATTAAAGAGCAAATGATTACAAAGCAATGGGAACACTATTTTTTAAAAACAGGTTAAGAGTATAAAACAATAAAACATTACTTGAATCTCTCATTTTACAGGTAAAAAGTTTTTGATGGACTATAACCACTGCTGTGCTGGTAAACGTTTAATAACCAGCTCTCTGAGGGCGGCAGAAGCCCTGATTTGCAGCCTTGGCTGATTCCTGTGGGGTAAATACGGCCATCAAGGCCAATTTTAAGCTACCAACATGGTATCACTGAACACACAGTTGGGACAAAAGGTTCTGAGCCAGCTCCAGTGAGCTAGCATGAGTCTGCTCCAGCCCAGCACTGAGTCTAAAACTATCCTCAGGATTCTTATTACATAACTTTACTACAACCCTACTCCCTCCCCACAAAAAAACACATGTAACTTACGTAACGATACCTCTCCTTTACATACAGGATTTTCCCATTTGGGCAGTAACTACGTTTTACACATACAAATTTGTATTTATGTCTCAATGTGAGAGCTGCAGTTTATATGAAAGTATTCTTCTATCTCTATTTCTCCTCAGCTGACTTCTACATACTCCCCGTGCTTATCACACAGGGGGAGAACAGAGAAATTGCTACAGATCTATTACGGACTAGTACTATCAGAAAATTATTAGTTTCCAACTCATTGCAGGCACAGTATACATGTAATTGGAACATGTTAAATTCACAACAGCTAAAAAATCATTCAGGGTTAATATCCGAATCAAAATCTTGAATAACTGCAAGTTCAATTTAAGTTCAACTACAAGTTCATTTTAAGTAGTAAATAATATGAAGAGGTTCTGTATTTTTATATTGAATTTCATATAACAAAAGTTATTTCCTTTCTTTACCACCTCCTTTCAATGGATGAGCCCTAAATAAAGGCAAAATACATAATTAGAGTTCTCAAAATTTCCATATGGCTCAGGACAATATTAAACAATTGTCAGAATTGTGTATATCTAAGAAAGTATTCTTAGTATTCAAAGATGCATATTTAGGGGTTCAGGGATAAGGTGACATCATGTCTGGAAGTTGTTTTAAAATACGTCAGCAAAGAATTAAAAAGAAAAAGAAAATAGGAGATGAAGCAAATAAACTCTTAATCACTAATAAATGTGGGTGATGAGTATATACAAGATACGCACACACCCCATTTCCCCAACTTTTGTGTTTGTTTGAAATTCTCCCTCACACCCTAAAATAAACAAAGCTGCCAGAAATACACTCGTTAGCTTTAACACAGAAAACAATTTATTCATTTTCGGCGGCTCTATTAGAGACCTTAGTAAACATCCTCCTAAATCCTGTTTTGGCAGGTCTGAATACATATTTATTATTATTAACAGTTGGAGGATAAGAACACCATTTAACTACTCAGGACAAACCTGAGTCCTCTCCCATTCCAAAGTAATGTAAAGCCACAAGGCCTTCTTGGAGTTCTGTATTTGACCTTGCACAGATCTCTATCACTGCGTTCATTCATAATATTAATTGTTCTCCTATTAAAGGAAACTACCCCAAGGTAAACACCCACTGTTAGTCATTTTACATTTGTTTTGCTGAGTACTGGCCTGGGAAATAACACACACTCAGTAAGCCACCATTTGGGCAACCTAGAAGGCTTGACTGACGGCAGGACACTCCATGTTCATCATCAGAAGCACGGAGTTTAACAAGAAATGCTCAGGGGATAGCACTCAGTAGTCTCAAAAGTACCCAACAGAAGAAATAACCTGACTTAACATATGCTTACAGTGTCAAGTCATAAGACAGGCTGAGAGCACAACATCACAAATGGGTACAAGTTGGTCACAAGTTTATTATAACTGGAGAAAAGTTTTACATTCTAGGCCCAGGACAAATGACTGTCCTGCCAAACAAATCTCATGCATCTTGTACTTTAATGTTCGATTTCATCTTTATCTTCATGGCATTTTGGAACCATTCAATGTATTGTTTTGTTTTGTTTTTTTCTCTTTCCACCCAGGGATTGTGACCATCTTGAAGGCAAGGTCTTTTTATCTCCTATTAACATATGATGCCTAATGCACTAACATAGTGTTCAACTGATGAGCACAATAAATATAAAATTATTCTGAGAAGACAGAAAGAAATTGCACACCAACTCAAATGAGGTAATCAAACAAATTGTTAACCAAGGTATCTTGGAGGAATATGAGAGAAGATGTTCACTATATTCATCCTCCTGGTTTTTCCAAGAGAAAATAATTTTTTTCCTGTTGTTTATTTATCCAACCAAAAAACAGTCCTAAATTCAGATTAAATTGTTCTATATTAAGCTAAAGATCCAGAAGGTAGCTTAAAACAAAATCCGAGGAAAATTATGCTATAAAACCTTGAACAACTTCAAGTTGAAGCATATTCTATTAAAAATGCTTTATTAAAAAAAATCAAAGAAAAATTTTCTTACTCCACTTCTAACTAAAAAAGGTCAACAAAGGACTTAAAATTACTTAATGATATCAAGTTTTGCTTGCTTTTTCTCCCCCACCTCTTCAGAGCCATGCTTGTTCCCTTCCCCAAATCTATTTTATACATGAGATGTATGTAGTTTTATACAATAGTCCATTTTAAATCACTCTGTGAACAAGAGATCATACAGCATACATTCCAGGCACAAAGCGGGTTCACAAGCACTGATGCAAATTTGTCCATTATAATAATTAGCATTTCTACTGTTAAATGCTTCTGATGAGAAGCCTATAAAGTGATTATAGTCTTCTGATCTTCTTAAAGCACAATAGAGAAGGAAATGCTAGAATGATCACAGAATGCTTGTGGTAATACAATTTCACTCTGATCTCTTTCATGTACAACTCCATGGAGATCTCCAAGGCTCTCCTTGGCACACTACAATTATTTGTTTACTCAATTTCTGAGCCTGATGCCATGATATGGATTTAAATATTGTCATGCAGATGATGCTTAGGGACAATGTCCTTCTGATGCTACTTTATCTGTTTTTACTCCCAGTACTATCTTGTCTAAGATTCAACCCCATGTGCATTGAAATAAGTTGTTCTTCGATGTTTCAAAACCTGATTTATTAGTTGTTCACATTCCATCTGCCTCAGAAAACTGCAATGTTTCACTTTCGCTGGCTGCACAAAAGGTTGAGGCTCGATTTCCCTTCACTTTATCATTTGATCAGCATATCTGACACATGCGTTAAGTTCTCCTTTCAACTACACAAACCACTTAAAATTCATGCATTTCTTTAAGATCAGGTCAGTACACCAGGAGCTTGACTAATACATTTGTCATCTTCCATATTTACTAATGTTTCAAAAACCCAGTCTCAAAAAACTGTCCTTGCTTTTGTAAAAAACAGTGAGGTCGGACTGAAACACTGAGGTTTGCCCAAACTGGAAAAACTATTATTAACAAGTACATATGGCATGATCTATAGCTAGGAAAAGATGGAATAATCCTAGGGTCTCAAAATAACTACAAGGAGTAATAACAGACGGAACCATCTGCAGGTGTGGGAATTCTTAGGGAGAAGAGAGAGAAAACCGTCTAGAAGAGGCAAGGAAGGCACCTATCACGTGTCTCTGTGGGGCAGAAAGAGCCACTATTTACAACAGCAGCAAGGGAAGCAGGCTCTCAAGATGCTAAGAGGTTTTAGTTCCAATTGCTCTAGGAAGAAGGTTAAAGGAACATTCACTACAGGTGTTTGGGATGTAAGAGATTCGCAATGGTGAGACAGGTAAATTCAGACAGAGGATGGAGGAGGGAAACGGAAATGTGGAGCATAGTACTGGGGACCAGGGGCCTTACTATGCTGGGTAAGCGGGGAACCCTGGGCTCTGTGTGGTAACTGACATGGATGAGATACAGGGCATGATGACATGGAACAGACTACAGACATGAGCCTGTTAACAGCTGTGGGGGGAATGAGGGCTGTGAAAGTGCTAAGAATATGCATAGTTCTAGAACGCTCATGTTCACTCTTTGGACGGTAGGATGGAAGCACCCTCTCAAGATGGTCTTAGTCAATGAACAATTCTCAGTCTTCATCTCTCTCGCTGGATCTAGCAGCACCATTCCTTTCTTGAAACAATTTCTTCACTTAGCTACCAGGACCCTATAATCTCTGGATTCTCCACCTTACTCACTGATCGGTCCTTCTCCATTTTCTTGCTGATTCCTTCACCTTCCTGACCTTTTATCATTCAAGTACCCCAGTGCTCAACCCCTGAACCCTTCTGTGCTCTAGATACAAGCACAGGAGATTCTATTTAAGTATCATCTACATACGAATGATGCCTCAATTCATGTCTCCAGGCTAGATCTCTCTCCTGAACCCCAACTTGGATGTCCAGCTGACTACTCAGGATCTCCACTGGAATTCTAGTAGGCATGACTCTAATGTAGTATGTCCAACAACACAATCTGTTCCACCTCCCATTCCCTACTTGTTCCTCTGACAGCCTTCCTTATAGCAGCAAAACAGGACAAAGTCCTGACTCATGCTACACAATAGATGAACTGGAAAATTATGCTAAGTGACCAAAGCCAGACCCAGAAGGCCATATATAGTGTCATTTATATGAAATGTCCAGAAGAGGAAAATCAATAATAGATTAGTGGATGTCAGGGGGGGAAGGAGGGATAGAGAGCGAGTGCTAATAATAATAGAGATGGATTTCCTTTGGAGGTGATAAAAATCTTCTGGAATTAGATAGGGGTAATGGTTACACAGCTCTATGAACATACTAAAACTCGTTAAGTTTTACACTATAAAGTGGTGAATATTATGGTATGTGAATTTTATCTCAATAACATTTAAAATTAAAATAATAAAAGATTATAGAGACTGTTTTGTTTGTCCTTGTATCTCAAGCACCTATAACAACATCTGACAACAGTGGCTACTCAAAAACTATTTACTGAATAACTGATGAATTAGTCTCTAAAGTTCACACGTATATACACGCCTACTATTGTGCATATATCCCATGGTCCACTGTTCTATCTTGAAATCAGCCCTAAAAATTAAAACATGAAACAAGAGCTGAATAAGAAGTATCAAGTATGTCAATTCTTTAAGCTCGTAACGCTCTCAAGATAATTTTAGGTATTTGCGTATCACTGCATTTAAGCTTAAAAATTAAAATTTCAATTTATATTTTAGTAGAGCACAAATAGTAAATTCTAAATCAACCCACAGATAGGTATTATAAAACCATTTCTGAATGGTACAATGACAGAAAATAAAAAGTCTACCCTCAAGGAATTTCTAACCTACATGGTTAGAAAATAAATACGTAAGGCCTAAAATTTCCAAAGGTAAAAGCAATAGGAAGTATGGGCTGCATATAGTGACATTCTCCCCAAAAAAGTACACATGGAATGGACTGGGGAAAAGAGGAGGAACCTGAGAAACCCCACCTCAACCAGATGACCAAGATCAGCATCAACAGAAATAAGTCATCTTGAGAACATGTGCCTTTGATATGAAGTGCTTTCTGCAGTCTCTCTCTTCAAAAACACGTAACTCCAGGCTAATTTTAAGAGAAACATCAGGTAAATACCAACTGGAGAACAAAATACCTGAAAAGTACTCTTGAAAATTCTCAAGAGTCATCAAATACAAGGAACTTTTTATAAATTCTAACCAAGAATGTCCTAAGGAGACATGATTGCTAAATATAACAATGAAGTATCCTGAATGAGAACATAGAGGGGGGAAAAAGTAAAACTAAGAAAATCTGAAAAAAATGAACCGTAGTTAATAATAGTGTATGTAGCACATTGGTTCATTAATAATAAATCATAATGAGATGAGACAGTAATAAGACAGGAAACTGGATCTGAGCTAATGTGAAATCCTGCACTATCTTTGCAAATTTTCTATAAATCTAAATCTGTTTTAAAATAAAAATGGGTTAAACCACATGTTTATAAAAAAAAAAACCAGCAAGTCAAAGAATAAAATTATGTATGATTTAAATTTGGTAGCAATGGGGGAAAAATCACATATCTAACATCCTTCATTTTTTTAATCTGATGGTTTTTCTTTCTATGTGGCAGAGACCTTATCATTAATGGGGAGGGAGGGGGGCGGGTAGTAGATATTCAATAATTGCTTTCATTTAGATGACCTAACTTCATAGTACAGTAAAACCGCGGTTTGTGAACATGATTCATTTGAGAAACATGCTTGTAATCCAAAGCACTTGTATACCTAAGCAAATTTCCACATAAGAAATAATGGAAACTCAGAGGATTCATTCCACAACCCCAAAATATTGATAAAAATGATTATAATACTGTAATATAATACAAAATAATAAAGAAAATACAAAACATAAAGGAAAATAAGCTAACCTGCACTTACCTTTGAAAACCTTCATGTCTGGTGTGAGGGACACAAGAGAGAGGAGGGTTACTGGATAAGATGAGTTTCACTATCATTAATGAACTTTCACTATCATTAATGAACTTGACTACAGTACAGTATTAATAAACTCTTGTCATAGACAGTACTGAATGTAACTGGCAATAAGGCAGCAGAGGAAAGGGTCTATAACTGCAGGCAGCCTGACCTAGAATGAAGCAAAGCATTCCTAAGCTTACTCTTGTACAGAAGAGCAAAGGACTGTCCATAGCTGCTTTGAAGTCACAAAAAAGATACTCGTGCCAGTTGTGGGCACCTTCTAATGTTCTGAAAAATCACGGATTTCTGCCAAACACCATGACCTGAGACCAAGCATCTGAACATGGGAGACAATCACCCACAATCCCACAGCGAGACAGAGAGAGAGAGAAGGACCATTGACTCAGTTGTGATCACGTGACGTTCGGCATCATGTCCTCCTCTATTGCGAGACATCTCTCATTCATCAAGTTAAAATTGATTAGAAATATGTGCAGAACACACACAGAACAAGTTACTTGCAGTCCAAGGTTTCCCGGTATATCTTCAAACCTAGGGAAGCATATCCCTGCACACACACACGCACACTTGTTTTCAACACACATAAGAAAGAAGCTCATTTCCCATTCCCCACTGGCAGGCAAACAAAGTTCCTAAAAGCATGGTTTCCCAAGCACGCTGCTGCCCAGAGCGCTGGCGCCAAGGGAACACCACCCCCGTGAAGAAGAAAGCCCCAGCTGAAGCTGAAATATCTGATTGCCTAGACTTCCCCCTGCCGTATCGCATTCCTCAACCTGTTCATCCATAATCTCTTTTGGATGGGTTTCTCTCCCTTCTCATCACGGCAATGTTGTTTTGTCTGAAATTCAATCACAGATGAATTGGACTTTAGGAAACATTCCCATTCAGGCTCTGTAGTCACATCAGAAACCCTAGACCCCGTGTTAATTTTGTTACAGCTTTTGGTTCTCACATTTCAATGAAAAATCACTCTTCCCTCGAGAATGCCACTGGTGTTGGCGAGAAAGCACGAGGGGCTGCCACACGACTCAATCGCCAGTAACAACCAGGGAAACTCAACCCTCAGCAGACATTAGTAATCATGGGAAAACAGCCAGAACTTTAATCACAATTCTTTCAAAAACAGCCGGGGATTTCGAAATGCTGTTATTCTAGGATATGACCCTAATACAGTGCTTAATCAAAGCCACCGCCAGTACAAGAATAACCTGCAGACTTTGATAGAAACCAATTTCATAAGAGCCAATGTGTCAGCGCCATGCTGGGCCCAATTTAGCAAAACTCTAAAAAGTTTACGTACATACACATTCTGTAGATAACGTTTCTTTGATACCATACAGCAGTTCTATATTCACATGTCTATATTCTACAAACACACACATGCACATCCACAGAGACACCACCGAGGCACGCAGTCACATCGTTAAGGTTCTATGGTCAACAAAAGTACTGGAAAATGTGAACCTGTATGACTGGTGAGCAGCTGGGTGGGCAGGTGCAGGATCTGGATTGGGTTGTCCCCATGTCCCAGAGATGATCTGGAGGCTTTCTTCAAAAGAGAAATTTGGGGTAGAGTGTTTTTGGTGCCGAGCCTCTGCCAGCAATAGACACAGGGCCCAGATGTTCAGGAAGCCATGAAGCTTGACTTAACTCAGCCATCAGTTCGATTTTTGGACTATGTCCTGGTGAAATGGCAAAGGCCACGGTCATACCTTAAGCTACAGCAGCTGCCACAACTGCTACTGTAGCTGGAGAGGGCACAGTAGAGCTGTCCTCTGTCCTCAAGTAGAAGGAAAGAAAGAACAACAGAAAACTGACAGGTCATCGTCTCTGCTATCCTCTCACTTACAGGACTTTTCTCTTCTCACCAACCAGGAGCGCTGAGGAGAGGGGCAGAGGGCGCAGAGAGGGAGATGCCGCTTTGAAATGTTTTATATATTGATAAAGATTATTTCCATCAGGAAATGTATGTATATATTATATAATGATGGAAGAAACCACTCAGGATGACTTATAGCCTATTCGAATTGAAGGGGATGAGTTCAGTCTTAATTCTTAAAAAACATATACGCCCATATATGTACACACACACACACACACACACACACACACACACACACGGAAATACACATCTCCAAACGTTTCCACAGACTGCTTTAGAGCACCAAATATTTCCACCAGATCATTCTGCTAATCAAAGAAATTCCTCTGAACATAAATAATGTGACTATGAGTGATATTCCAGGCCAATGACACGAACAGACATCAAATTTCAGCACTGCAATTAACTAAAAAGCCAATCAGAGTTTTTAGCCTGGAAAACACCACTCCAATCACAGAGAGGTCTATGGAAAAGAGAGAAAGAGAGAGAGAGAAGAATATGTCAAATAAACTATGTCTTAGTTTCCTTTTTATTATTTATTTTTTATTTTAGAAAGCGAGAGAGAGTGTGAGTGGGAGAGAGGGGGAGAGGGAGAGAGAGAGACTCTTAAGCAGTCTCCACACTGAGCATGAAGCTCGACATGGGGCTTGATCTCATGACCCTGGGATCATCACCTGAGCCGAAATCAAGAGTCGGACTCTCAAACAACTGAGCCCCCAGGCACGCCAGTTCTGTTTGTTTCTTTAAGTAACATATAAACAGGACAGAGAGTGGGCCAGGGAGTCTGTACCGGTCACAATTCCATGCACTGTTACCAGGACAATCTTTAAGAGATGACCCCCCAAGATAGATGACTCACAGCAAACCTGCTTTCAAATGTATATTGACAACATTTAATTGTGCACTTTTCTTGGTATAATTTGTAAGTAGTTGACGCTTCTATAGAAGCTAAAAAAGAGGCTATTTCTCAAAAGCCTGTTACTATCTAACTAGACAAAGGTTTGAAATATTAAGAAAATAAGCCTACAACGCTTTAAGCTAGAACCCTTGGCTGGTTAGAAACATACGTGCATTTCTGCCCCACAATAGGCTGCAGGGTGAACAAAGGGCTGAGAGAGCAAAGTTATAAGGTTTCTTATTTTCTTCTGAACATGACTGATTTTTGTTGTTGTTTTTGATTCTGCAATTATCAATTCCTGGAACAGCAGAAAGACCCTTATATAAATGAGAATGCTGAAATATTTTCTAAGTGATTTTCTAATGATCTGCCTTTTTGGAAAATGTGCGACACTGCTTCTCTCCATTAGTGTGAATAATAGAGGGTACTCCACATCGAGATGACTGGGCGAGGGGGAAACTATGCAACCTCATTTCACTGAAGAAGAAAACAGGTCTACATAAATAATAACACTTGAAAACAACACAGCTACTTAATGTCCAAACTGCTTTTGTAATCATACTCTTATCTGAGCCTCACAGTACTGAGGGAAAGCAATTGATGAGAAAAATCAAGACACCAAAATGTGAAGCACCTTGCCTAAGATCTTGACAGATGGTTAGTACTTTAAAACAAACAAAAATGTTAGGCAATGAGAGGAACATTCAAACATCTCAAAAGTCAAAGGATCTGTCTAGTTTTCAATACCTGCTCTATAATTAACCCGCAACTTGGTAGTTAGGGGGAAATGATGTCAAGTTGGACATGAATTTGTACTTTGTAGACTAAGAATCATACCACTTCCCTCCAACTATCTCATCGCAGATACCAAAATAAATGAAACAATGAAAGGTAGGCTTTGAACACAAAACATTCCACAAATTCCAAGAAAAAGACTTAATCTGTACTCATCTATCTCAGAAACAACCAATGTTCAGGACGAGCTCATAGCAGATTTAGAAGTTAAGGTCAGAAAGGCTGATTTGGTATCTGTCTTCAAAACCACAACAATACACCATATTCAGTGAGCACATGAAGATTTCACAGTATGGTCATCTTCTGTCTAATAGCAATTAGACAGCAGGGCTTCTCAGAGGGAGGGGAGGGCCAAAGGGAAGCCAGAAAGGGTCAGAACAATGTAGAAGAAACAAGAGGAACAAGTGGAGAACGAAAGGAATGCAGCAAAGAGAAAAGAATATAGTAACATTCAGCAAGAACAATATGACAAAAAACTAAAACACAGCTTTCTCTACTCACCTTGGAATTTCTGCTTCTTCCAGAAAAAAAAGGAAATGTTAGCAAGCCTCTTCATTTGCACATGGAGTCATGTCCTCTACTGAGAGGTGAGGCTTTACAAAAGTGATAAACAATGGAAATATGTGACCCACATATGTCACATATTTAGAAAATTTAGAATTTTCCAGTAGCCACATTAAAAAAGTAAAAAGAAACCAGTCAAATTAATTCCATTAATATTTTAACTTAACCTAATACATCCAAAATGTCATTTGAACATGTAAACACATGTAGGGGCGCTTGGGTGGCTCTGTCGGATGAGCATCTGACTCTCGGTGTTGGCTCAGGTCATGATCTCGCACTTCATGCGATCGAGCCCCATGCACTGTCAGTGCAGAGTCTGCTTGGGATTTTCTCTCTCTCTCTGTCCCTCACCTCCTCCCTTAAAATAAATAAATAAACATTAAAAAAACAAGTGAATACATTTAACAATTGACATATTTTATATTCTTTTTTAACACTGCCTTGAAATCTAGGTTACTTTTTATACTTAGAGCACAACCCAATCCAGATATTAAATTTTCATCAGAAAAACCCTGATCTGTATTTCAGCTTCATAAAATTTGCAACTGAAAAAGTAGATATCATATACCTAAAGTGTTCTAGATATAATTATAAGTTTTCAGTGACTGAATCAGTATCAGTTTTAATTTAAATTAATTAAAATTCAATAAAATTTAAAATTCCGTTCCTCAGCTGTATAATGAGCCTTATGTAATTCATGCTACTATGCTGGACAGCACAACCATACACATCAAGTTCTGCAGTTTCTAGAACATCACGCATCATTTTGCCAAAACTGGTACAGCTTTCAAAAGAACAAGTGGAGGCGAACGAAGTCCAAATACTAAATAATCGGTCATCTGTTCACTAACAGACTGGGAGGGTGTGGCAAAGACTTAGTTGTCGCCAACAATCACTCTCCCATACGAACAGTTCTCCTGAGTTTCGGCGGAGCATGTTGAAATTCCGACTGTATTTCTGGCCCTCCATCAAGTAAGGTGCTATGACGGAGTTTGGTCAATGGGACATAAGCAGAAGTGCTGTGCAGTAGTTTCTGGGGATAGCCCTTAAAAAACAGTTGGACCAGACCATTTGTCCCCTTTATAATTTGTCCCTTTTTCATTCAGTGGCTGCAATGGCCATCATCTCGGACCATGGTTCTGCCACAGAATGAGTTGGAACTCATGCCAGGACCATGATTTGGAAGGAACCAAACCATACAAGGAGTCTGTGGAACCAGACCATCATATATCCCTGAACTACGTAACTTTTGACTTCTAAGTAAGAGGGAAAAATAGAAAAACAACTACATTGTAGAAGCCGTTGTTATTTTAGGTCTTCGTTACTTAGAGCAGAAACTAGCCACACCGACAGAGTGGGTACTCTATGGACATCAATTCAGCAAACTTGATCTCCGTGACCTGACTGGCTTGAAAGGATAGTTCACATATACTGAAAAAGATGAACAAAAGTGAAAATTTGGCTGGTTACAAATTCACATCTGCCCCTGAATTTCTGCCTTTCAAAAGAACCCTGATTTTGTTCTTTTGGAGAGCAGCACGCTATACGGGAGGCTGACCCCAATGTTCTTAGGGCCAGAGCTAGATTTAGCCAAGAGTCTGTACTTTAGGCCAGTGAGATATGCCGTCTTCTGAGAAAGACTCTCTTGTTTTATACAGGAAATTCAAGAAGAGGTGGACCTTTGCTGCCTACAAGCTCTCGTGATAGCTGTGAAAACTAATGTGCTTGGACACTGGTGCCATCTTGGAGCCAATGTGAAAATGAAGTCCACACTTGGAAAAGGGAAGACCCCATGAGAACAGCAGAGAAACAAAGCCTGAGGCAGGGCCTCTGTACTAAACCAGAAACCTACCCTTCCGAAGGGGCTTCTTGTGACAGTGATTGGGAAGCCCCTTTATTAAGGGGAAGATGTGGGATTCATTTTTTTTTTTTTTTTAATTTTTAACGTTTATTTACTTTTGAGAGACGGAGAGACAGAGTGTGAACAGGGCAGGGGCAGAGAGAGAGGAAGACCCAGAATCGGAAGCAGGCTCCAGGCTCTGAGCTGTCAGCACAGGGCCAACGCGGGGCTCAAACCCACAAACCATTAGATCATGACCTGACCGAAGTCAGACGCTCAACTGACTGAACCACCCAGGCCCCCCGAAGATGTGTGATTCTATTACTAATAGCTAGAGTCATATAAAATGATACAAGAATTTCCCCACAGAAGCATACCATTTTTCCCAAGTCCCAAAACAAAGAAAAAACATGAAGTTACAAACAAAAAATACACCACTGCATTAGGGGAACATAGAGGTTGATGACAAAGGATGGGATTTAATAGCAGGAAAATCTGACTTTAAGTAGTTCTACTGTTCATTTTGCAAATATGAACAACTTAACACATAGTTTCCCTATCTTTAAAACACAGTTAAAAAATAAATTAAAATATGGGGCACCTAGGTGGGTCAGTTGGTTAAGTGTGTGACTTCAGCTCAGGTCACGATCTCATGGTTCATGAGTTTGAGCCCCCCGTTAGGCTCTGTGCTGATAGCCCAGAGCCTGGAGCTTGCTTCAGATTCTGTGTCTCCCTCTCGCTCTGCCCCTCCTCTGCTCACACTCTGGTCTCTCTCTCTCTAAAAAAATAAGTAAACATTTAAAAAAATAAAAATACTTTAAAGAATAAATTTTGATAAATTTAAAAAATAAAATAAAACAAAGTTAATGTTGTCTATTTTTGCCTTTTCTCCAAAACGAGGCAGCACATTAGGAAATAAAACAACAGCCAGAACTCTCACAAAATTTCTCGTGAATCCATGGTACAATTTCTTTTTGCAATGTAAAATAAAGTAACCAAAGAGCATTGCTACTACTGCAGTTAAAGGACTAGAAGAAATCCAGGTTAGGTCAAGGATTGAGCTATGGAACAACTGGAGTACCTACACTATGGGGGAAGGGAACAAAATGGCACCAGGGAGTGAGGCGGGAGATGGGAGACACAGGAAGAAAATTGTGGGGTGAGAGAAAAGCCGGAGGAAGACAGATGGTGGAGCAGGGGAGGTGGCCAAGGCCACTTAGAAGCCATGCTTCGTCAGCTATGACAAAGACAGGCAGACAGAGGTGCCAGAATCTGGGTTTCAAGTCTTCGGAGCCAGAGAGGACAGAGGCCTGATGGGGAGGATCACGGCTGAACTCCAAATCTGAGACTCTCCGTCAATGCCTTAGGAAAAAGAAGAAGAAAAAAAAAAAAAATCGAAGAGTCGAGAAGTTTGGTGAGAAGATATAGGAAGTGGGAGATACAGGAAAGAACTTCGTGTTGGTGTTAGGTGTGCTTTAGAATTAGAAAGACCAGAGTTCAAACAACAAAGTTCAGCACTTGCTAGAAGAAAGAGAGGAAAGTCCACATGGAAATCTTTTCTCAATCTTTTTCTGCCCCATCTCTTCTAACCAGCTTTTAGTTTCTTCCTCTTTAGATCTTACCTACCGTCTCTCTAATCTGTAAGCCTCACATACTTTTCCCCCTTTTGGTCTAAGGAAAGCACCATTTAACCCGCATCAACCTGGTTTCCCTTTAAGGTTTCTGGCAACTGCCAGATTCTAAAATTCTTCTCTCATTGACACCCGGAATCATCAAAAGGAGTATCTCTGGTTTGCAGATAGTCTCTTGATCACTATGCCCCGATTCTACCTCCTGGGAGCACATTACTTATTTTCATCTAACATACAGCTAGGCTTTGCAGGGTTTCTTTCTGATAAATGAGTTTTTAAAATATTATTAAATTTTACTACGTCTTTATGTTACCACATGAAATGTGGATTCTGATAGGAAATTAGAATGCATTTATTCTTGTTTTAATACTTAATAATTCATTTTAATATTTAATAAACAAAGCAGGTTTCTTTTTGTTTGCTTAATAGATCCTTTTGTATATTGTTTTTAAGATGTATATTTTACTGTATTTGCTCCAATATGCTTGCTCATCTATTATAGAAACACACCGTTAGAAGGATTTTGTAAAAGTGAGGTGCAGGAGTTGTGAGAACTGCATGTGACAAACAGGATTGTCTTTTAAAGCCAACGCTTCGATGTATGGAAAATACAGAACCGAAGGATCTAAAACCGGGAGGGAACGTCATAATTCAAGAGCTTCCATCCATAAAGATCTCCTACGATTTTTTACTATACGGATCTGACAAGGGGACTTCATCAGCTATTCTCAATCCAGACTCTCCAAGACAAACTGATTCCCATTTTATAATTATACACACATTACTAATTCAAGGAGCAAGATGGCCTGTGGCTTACAGATTTCTAGCTGGATTATCTCAGGCTCTGAAGGTTATGCCTGCTAGGAAAGGATTAGCAGAGTTAATTTCAGACAGTGAACTGGAGATACCAAGACTGATGAAGAAACGTCAGAGTCTACAACCGGAGCAATAAAGCAGCCTCTCCAATCTCGCCTTGACAAATCTCTCCTCGTGCAGATGTTACTCACTCCGTATCACTTGTAAAAACTACAAAACGGCACCACCATACTTATCTAAGGCACAGAGGCAGTGGCTATTCACTGCACTGTCTCCTGCGCGTCACATCACACCAAGTCGGAGAAGAATCACAAGCAGCGAAATGGAAGACTTCCTCGACTTTCTGAAAATTTAAGCCCTTTGATTAACATCTATCAATTCGGTTGTTGGATGGATCTTTCGAGGGCTCTCCAGGTAACTGCAGGTGTCAACACTCCTGTGTGCAACACAGTGGCCGAAAAAGAATCCTTTCCAAAGGCTCCTAAGGCTACAGAGAACTCAAGTCCACACCTTGCCGTACTTTTGTTGGCTAACGAATAATTACAGCAGGTGAATTCTATAGAGTTCTGGACGGGAAAAATGACAAGAACTGGTTAGTCCCACAGACCCAAATTACGCTCTCAGGACACAGTACAGCTACTGCCCCACGTCTGCGTGTCTGTATGCACCTTGTTGCCGCGGTATGAGGCAAAAATGAACCAATTCTCAAACCTGCATTCATTCACTGTCCCAAAACCCAATGTCACCTTTTGTAATCCAATGACCTGCGCCTTCTGTCCAACGGGGTGCAAACCTACGAGAAATCACTTCCAGAAACTAACGGTTCAATAAGCCCCTTAAGAAATTCATATCAGCAACTTTGTCCCAGAATGTGTATTTTTAAACAAAATAAATACAGTGTCAGAAATGAAGGAAAGGAGGCAGTATTGCTGGGAAATACAGCTAGGAAAATATGCTATATCTCCATGTGTATATATACGGAATATATTCATTAATAATATATCCATTAACTAAAGTGGAATTACATCAAATTAGCTAAAAAGGGAGCAAAAAAGTGTTAGGCCTTCATTACTTTTTTTTTTTTTTTACTGGACATTTATATAAAACAGATAAAGGATAATGGCAAAAAGGCAGCCGTCATTCATTACTAGTTCTTATCCTCCCAAACAGACAACCATAAATAACACGCCAGAAATACTGAACCAAAGGTATTTTGTTCGCTTTTAAGATGCTATTTAATATTTTCAAAGGGTGGGGTGGAAGGGCCAGGTGAGGAAGGGAAGGGAAAAGGAAATCACTCATTTTGTGTACATGGTATTTAATTTCTTCTCTGGATTGAGCCTGGGATCTGGGTCTCATGAATCTAAATGCTGCCACATGGCTCAGTTCCTAATGATTGGTCTATTACACTATAGGTGGATTTATTTGAACAATTAAATGACTTGTCCAAAACAGAAGGCATTCCTGCCTTCCAGTAGATAAAATACACAAATTCCCTGAGGGGACGAATATAGGGCAGGAATACAAAGACGTGTGTCTAACAATGGTAAAAATGTCAGGAAACAGAAAATGTCAAATCCCCAAGGGAAAAACAAACTCAAACTTTGGCTACAGCTCAGGCACTACTTTTCTTGTGATGAAATTATAGTCTACAGTCTCCCCTAAGGGAACAAAATGCGCGAACTAATCAAAGTGTAGCGTTTGCTGGGTTTTCTGTTTTCAAAGTTCAAAACAGAAGCAAGAGCAACAACATAGCTTTCATGTCACTGTTGGCAGGAAATTTAACTCTTCTCAGGATAACTTTTCTTTGGAAAAAAATGAACCAGAAATAAGAGTTGCACATTCTGAGTTCCTCTCTCAGATTCCAATTTCCTGCCTGGTATGCGGGAAGCTAAAGCAATCCGGAGAACAAATTTAACTGTTAATTACAGATGCAAGCCATCATCTGATTTTGCTGATGGGTTCAAACAATGATGGTAAAACTTGGCCATTTACTCCATGAGTTTTGTTCCCTCTGACATGTAAATACCTTGTAAAAAGACAAAGGATTTGAATAAAAATGGCTGTGGACTCCCCAGCTTTCCAAGGCCAGTCAAGTTCGGTTTGTGTGTGAGCAGTGACGTTTCACTTAGTTCTGAGCTCAATTTCCCCTGAGAGATCCAGTTTTCACTATGGAATTCAAAGGTCCTTCCTTCCTCATTCAGTCTCTAAAGAACAATTAACAAAGGGGCGCCTGGGTGGCTCAGTCGGTTAAGCGTCTGACTTTGGCTCAGATCATGATCTCACAGTTTTCTGTGAGTTTTTGAGTTTGAGCCCCGCGAGTTCAAGCCCCGCGTCGGGCTCTGGGCTGATGGCTCAGAGCCTGGAGCCTGCTTCGGATTCTGTGTCTCCCTCTCTCTCTGCCCCTCCCCCGCCGTTCATGCTCTGTCTCTCTCTGTCTCAAAAAAAAATAAACGTTAAAAAAAAAAAAAAAAAAAAAAAAACAATTAACAAGGCCTAACCAATGGAGGCAACTAGTCTTTATTTCTCTGGTTCTGATTTTGCAATCCTGAGTGTCTGGCCTGTTAAAAATCAGATGAAACAAGTTATTAAATGTTTAACTCACAGGGATTCCACCAACCTCTTCTTAGATATGAAGGCCTGGCGTTTCCCACCATTTCCGGTTATAGTTTGATATTCTATCAATTCCTTGTCAGGATGATGTATTTCCACTGCAGGGTAAGAGGGATGAGGAATACAAAGAGCTAATACAAACTGTCTGTCCCTCTGCGCAAGGAGCCCATCAGGGAACTGAGGTCAAAGCTGATTGCACACACACATCGAGGCACACAACAGCATGTCACAACCTAAGTACTCAGTTTATTCTGAATTTCTAATGAGAAAACTTCTCAGAGAGGCCTTCTCCATATACCCCATCTAAAATTTCAACCTTCCCTTATGCCTCCTCTCCTGCTTTAATATTCCTCCTTAGCCTTTATCATTGTGATAGCATTATAAAAGATTTCTTATCTGGCTTATCATCCACCTCTGCTAAGTTCCGTGATGGCAGGGACTTCTGTCCACTTCGTACAATGCTACATCCCCAAAGCCCAGCATCCTGCCAAGGCAAGTAGTCACTGAATAAATAAACGAGTGAGACAACCCCAAGGGACAAAAATCAGAAATATTAACTACTATGGTTCACATTTCACTTTTTAAAAATTAATTTAAATTTAAAATTTACCTATACAATAGTCTCCTTTACAAATGAAGGATCTAAACTTGAGGAAAGTACGTTGTTCAAAGTTACACAGATAATAAGTAACTGACGAGGATCTACACAAAACTCTTAAACGACACCACACTGCTTCCTCTTCAAGGAAGAAATGAGACTTGAATCCTTGAGTTGGACCTTTGTGTGAAAATGGCCTAAGAAAACACACACCTGAAAAGTCACGAGGATCAAATACAGCAGAATGGCAAACCCCCAACATCTACGTAGAGATTTACGTTGAGAGAAATTAGAGGTAAGACTCTGAAGGGCTTTGAATGTCAGGACCTGTATTTTTACAAACGAACACTTTCAAACTTTTATCTTTCTTAAATGGTAGATGGCTTTTTTTGTCATCTGAAAGCTTATGTAAAATTCTGAAATACTGTCAATGAAAAATCTGAGAGAAAATTCTGGAGAAGAGAGGTTAACAGAAAACTACAATAGACTAAAAACAAAGGCCTAAAAAACAATGATGCAAGTGGAAGAAATAATAAGTGACAGGTGAGAAAAGCGCTATCACAGAAAAAAGTAAAAGAACTGGGTAAGAGATGAGGCAAAGACAACCACCAGAGAGGACTTGCCATTTTGGATTCTAACTACATTGCTAATGCTGCTATCTTGAGAGAACAGGGAAATTTAGGAAGAGAAGGGCTCTAAGGGAGATGATGACTATGATTGTAGGTTAATATGCTCTCCTCCGCCTCCATACGTCCCTAACTTGAGAGGCCCCCAAGATTCTGTTCTCCAATTTTTGCTCTTCTTAACCCTCACCCTGAATGATCAAATGCACCATCAGGGCATCAACTACCACCTGAATGCTAATAAAAGCCTGCTAATAGAGCCCTGACCTCTCTCCCAAACTTCAGATTTCATCTAAATGTCTCGGACATTTCAAATTCAATAATCCAAATGCCTCGTCTCTACAACCTGGGTTTCTTCCCCCCAAACTGGACGCTCGACCACCCAAGTTCCCGGGCCAGCACTCACCTTAACACTCCTTCCTGTCTTTTACACGTTTGCCTTCCCCCACCCAATCAGTCAGAGGGAGTGAAGGAGTTTCAATTTTCCTTTACACCTTTCTGTACTGCTTGGAATCTCTACATAACTTAAAATCTATAAACAGGGGGCACCTGGGTGGCTCAGTCCGTTAAGTATCTAACTTTCGATTTTGGCTCAGATTATGATCTCTTGGTCGTGAAATGGAGGCCCGCGTCAGGCTCTGAGCTGATGGCAAGGAGCCTGCTTGGGATTCTCTCTCTCCCTGTCTCTCTCTCTCTCTCTCTCTCTCTCTCTCTCTCTCTCTCTCTGCCCTTCTCCCACTCATGCTCACTCGCTTGCTCTCAAAATAAATAAACATTTTTTAAAAAACCTAAAAACAGAAAATAGCGAGTGTTGGTGTGGCTGTGGAGAAATTGGAACCCATGTGTACTACCAGTGGTAATGGAAAATGGAAAATAGTATGGCAATTCCATAAAAAAAATATAAAGAGAATTACCATATGACCCAGTCATTGCACTTCTGGGTTTATTTCCAAAGGAAGGGAAAGCAGGATCTCCGAGAGCTATTTGTACACCCGTGTTCACAGCAGCATTAATCAGAACATGGATATATTATTATCTACGTAGCCAAAAGCAGGAAGCAAATAAAACATCCATCAGATAAATGAATGGATAAACAAAATTTGGTATCACATACAATGCAGTATGTAGTATCATGCAGCCTTGAAAAGGAACAAAGTTCTGGCACCTGCTACAACAAGAATAAACCCCGAGGACAGCATGTCAAGTGAAATATACCAGTCACAAGAGACAAATACTATGGGTCCACTTACAGGAGGTAACTAGACTAGTCAAATTCAAAGAGACAGAAATTAGAATGGTGGTTGCTTAGAGGAGGGGGTCATGGAGTGTTAGTGTTTCATAGCTATAGCATTTCAGTTGGGGAGGATGAAAAATCTCTGGAGATGGATGATGGTGAATGTACCTGATAACATTGGCAAACTTTATGTTATGTGTGTATCGCCACAATTAAAAATAAGTGAAAATTTAAAAGTCAATGAAGCGATTAAAGAAAATCCCACCTACAAAACCCAGGTAAATAGTAGTGTTTAAACAAACCAAAAAGAGTACTCGGGCCCCAAAAGATATTCATACTCTGTCAGTGCCCATTTCTTATCAAAAGAAATGATACATGGCAAGGATAAACAAATCATTTACTCATGCCAGGTACTACATTTTCATTTCAGAGACAAAAAGCCAATATAGTATACTTTATGCTGAACTATCCCTTCACTGTTAATCAACTTTAAATGAAACTCTTTATGGATGACTAGAGACCTAAAACTCAAGTATCAGTATACCATTAATATTTTAATTGAATACATGAATATTCATAGGCATTTATTTCTTTAAAGAACATGGTAAGATAACCGAATTATTCTAATATGCAAATTTCAACCCTGACAAGACATCTTACCTTCATCTACATTACAAAAACCAACGCATTGTGGGCCCATTCATTATTTATGTAATCCTAGAGTTTTTCAGGTTAACAAGAGCTACTGAACAGAAGCAACATTTTCTCAGATGGGGGCAGAGTCAACAGCGGTATTCCAAAGTCATTTTACCCTAACCCTCTGAAAGAGTTGTATTTATTTCTCAGGATTCCAAACTAATTTCAAAACCACCCCCAACACCTGTTCCTCACAACAAGCCCAGGAGAATCAGGAGAAGACAATGTTATCAAAGCTTTGTTTCTCTGCTTTCTCTTTCAAGCCCTGGGACACTCCAGCTCTAACATTGCAAAACATTTTAAGAACTTTGACAGCCATGCCAACTGTTTTATAAAACTAATTGCACATTCCTTCCATTTCCAGTTGCAAATACATTTATGCAAATTGATAGTCCCCCAAAGTGAAGCAACACATTTTAATGCAAAGGGACAAATAACCTATCGATTCAAAGAGCTACACAGAATATGTCACCGCATCAGGTTATATACTTTTTAAATCATGTTATTATTTGCAACTTAGCCATGGTGATAAGAAATATAATGGCTAAAATTCTATGAAAAATTCTGATTCTCACTGATTTTGAGATACAAAAATATATTGTTAAGTTCAAAATCTTGTGAGTGGAAAACAAGAGGCTGGAATTTTATTTTTTCTTAAATGTTTATTTATTTTGAGAGAGAGAGAGAGAGAGCACGCACACACACAAACATGAGCAGGGGACTGGAAGAGAGAGTGGGGGAGAGAGAATCCCAAGAAGGCTCTGTGGTGTCAGCCCAGAGCCTAATGTGGGATTCGATCTCACAAACCATGAGATCATGACCTGAGCTGAAATCAAAAGTCAGATGCTTACATGACCGAACCACTCAGGCAGCCCAAGAGGCTGGAATTTTAGTTGCCTGATAAATGATCAGAAATCTGGGAACTGCACTCAAGGTTTTGGAGCATCAAGTAAGGTAAAAATATTCCTTTCTATGGACTTAGGATGGACAGGTAAGTCATGAAAATCTCACCAAATATCTGATGAGAGGTGAAACTGATTTCAAAGGGAGAAATGTGGCCAAAAGCAGGATACAGAACCATGGACTTCCTTTTCTTTGAATTCAATATGGTAACTCCATTACTTATGTATTTTAATTTCAACACATTAAGCCTGTAAGAATAACAATTTCACATGTACAACGAATTGGAAAAAAATTACATTTACCTATTTGGGGCGAGGGGGTTATGAAAGGAACACCTGTACAATTTTCAAAATCTAGACTCTCTACTATACTGATTTATCTCCAGCTATGAACACTTAACTTGCATAATGTCATTGTACTGGTATCTTGCTATGCAATGTACTTCCAAATAATCAGAGGGATCCATCTTGGTTTCTTTTTTTTTATTTTAATGGGTTTTTCGGGGGGGGGGGTCAGAAAAATTGCATATGTAAAACAAAACTACCAGTTTCAGTCAGTCAACAAATATGTATTGAGTATATAAGGCCCGAGGAAGTAACAAATTTGAACTGTATAATTCAATTATTACAACATGGATGACGACATTGATAATAATCGGTAGACTAAAAACTGCATCCTCTTGACTCTTACAGGCAATTCACCCAAACTGAGATGCAATGGGACTAACATAAACCACAAGAGAGTCCTGAGAAAGAACAAAGAGATCTAGGTTCCTTCTCTGGACTCTGTGACATAATTTGTTGTGCAATGTCAAACAAGTCGCTTTAACTTTTGCGAGCCTCAGTTCTCGCTTCTGTAAAACACTCTAGACATTTTCCAAGACATCTTCTAACTGCACAGTAATCACTGGAATAAATGCGGCAACAATTATTTTAGGACAAGTTATTACCAGGAAGAGAATGAAAATGTTTTTGATGGTGGTCCAGGAATTTACACAGTGGCATTTTTAGAGTTCAAAATTTTTTTCATGGAACAAAGAAAAATTTTTTCTGGGAGAAAAATATTAAGTTGAAGGAGAAAGAAAGACATACAAGTTTGTTATTACATTTGTATTTGCTAGCTTCCTAAAGTCTCACGGATGCAGCGAGTAAATATTTGAAGGCAAGGGGAGGTAATATATTCTACTTTTCTAATCTAAAATATTATCCCAACTTTAACAAAGATATATCCCAGCTCCGTCACATGTATACTTTATTTTTTGATTATGTCTATCTTTTTAAAAAGATTTTTTTAATGTTTTTATTTTTCAGAGAGAGGGAGACAGAGCACGAGTGGGGGAGGGGCAGAGAGAGAAGGAGACACAGAATCCAAAGCAGGCTCCAGGCTCTGAGCTGTCAGCAGAGCGCCTGATGCAGGGCTCAAACTCACGAACTGCAAGATCATGACTTGAGCTGAAGTCAGACACTTAACCGACCAAGGCATTCAGGTGTCCCGATTATGTCTATCTTTAAACTACATTGTAAAAGAGACTTCCAAGTCCAGCTTCTGTGCCCGTGAGTAGGAACATCTTCTTCCATTTATTAAGATATGAAAATTAATCTCCAAACCTGAGCATATGTTTTTCTCTCTCTCATGCAGCACTCACATGCATACGGTGAGTAACAGAAAGAAAACATGAAAACTAAGTTAATTTAATTTTAGCATTTTTTAATAAGCAGAAATCATCATCATCCCCATCACAAGGATTAGGTGTTACAAGACTGGTGTAGTACAACTCCAGTGTTTACACAAATGTTAAATGAATAATTATCAGAACTATGGATATCTCGATGGTCATCCTCTCATTTGTCATCACTGAAGTTAAACAGATGAATTAATCTGCTCTGCATCTCAAGGACTTCTACCAAGACTTGCTGTGTTATATATATAAGGGCTGCACGGAGGCAAAGGCCTCATGGTTACCTCTCCAACAGCACACTCAAGACCTAGTCTCCACATTGGTACCCAGAGGTCCCATTTCTCAGTTCTGGCTTATTTTTCTACGGAGTCTGAATGAGATGACCTCTAGCGTTATCTGGATGCTAACTGTCACCTCCTTAAGTAACCATCTTTATAGGCCTGGGATTATCGGGATCCCCCTCTTTGCTCATTTTGACTTTGCTGGCGGTTACTCAATGGGCCAACGTAAGAGAATGTTTTAAATAATTCAAGCTCAACTAACAGATGCCCCCTATAAATGGGTTAAATAAGTTTTTTAAACCGGCATAGTAATACACTACATAATGGTAATGTGACTGTGATGGAGACAGCAGATTAAAATGAGAGAGACAAGCCAACCAATCACTTTTCTTAAGGTGTGATCTGCCAATTATCTCAACCAACACAGATCCTAATATTATCATTCTAGGCCATATGTGTAATTCGCAGGCAAAAAATAAATCTTTTAACAAGTCTCTAAGAGCTGTTGGCACCCATTCATGCCAGCCTGCACTAACATCTTGAGAATTTCGTCTATTCCAAAAAATACATAATGAGGAGGGAGTCGAAGAGGTGGGAGAGAACCTAGCCATAAACGTGATTTAGTTATAGGTTCAAAGAAGATGTAACGATCCAAGCAATTCTTTTTAAATATGCTGATAGATAATAACAAAAATGCTGGCAGCGCTCGCCGCTCGTGAGCTGAAGAAGTATGCAGAGGTCCAGAACACTCTCGGTATTCACTGTGCCCATCTGTCAGCCACACAGTCACCGAACAGAACGAGCAATTACCAAAGCCCTTTTCAGATATAATCTGTCAACCACATCTCCTCTTCCTGCCAAAAGAAATCAGAACTGAGGAATCCAAAAACAGACTGGCCTTATGGGACCAAGGAGGAGTTCATTTAAGATGAACCTGGGGGTGAAGAAAGGAAACAGGAAAATTAGAGAACTGTTAGAAGCACTCATCAGAATGTATCTGAGTTGAACGCTGGGCACCAAAGAAGCACGAAAGGAGAGAGGCGCCACTATGATATAAACCCTCTTTGCTCTACTGCGCTTATTACAACTGTAAATTCAAGAAATTGTCTACTCATTCCCAGAACTGGTTCCCTCTGGGCAGGGAACATACTGAACTGACCCCTCTACAGCCATCCTATTCCCATCCCCTACCACCAAAACACGATTTTTAAATCAAGGCAACTGTTTCAATTCTTGAGACATTTATTACATGTGCTCAACATCTAAAGTAGTATTGTAAGCTCTATGGCTCCATAATTTTAAGGTGAGGAGAGCTCTTTCAAAGTTAATGTTCTACTACAAAGCAAAAAAACTCCTGTCTACTTTGTGATCATGCCCATACTCGAGGTGAAACTAATTTGCACTGAAAAATGCACTGTACAGATGGGTCAGGATTAAGAGAGATATCATTAGGTATATATAACTCAGTGCAAGGTGATGAAAACTTGGACAAGGTGGTAGCAGTGAGATTAGGAGTCACAAGAGGTGAATCTAAATGAAAGAGGAAATGACGAGATATGAAAGTTCTAAGGGATCTAGTTCTAGAAAGATCTAGGGGACAAAAGAAATGTGGTACCTTCAAAAGTACATGTGATTGGACACATACTGATTTCCCTGGGGAATGGGGGGGGGGGAATCAATTTAAAAGGTGATTTTTAATTTTTTTTTATGTTTATTTATTGGGGGGGGGGGAGAGAGAAAGAGAGAGAAAGAGAGAGTGAGCGAGCATGAGCGTGTGCAAATGGGGGAGGGACACAGGGAGACACAGAATGTGAAGCAGGCTCCAGGCTCTGAGCTGTCAGCGCAGAGCCCGATGTGGGACCCAAACTCAGGAACCATGAGATCGTGACCTGAGCTGAAGTCGGACGCTTAACTGAGTAAGCTACCCAGGTGCCCCACTTTAAAACTTTTTTAGCTAAGAATTAAGCCCACCTCTTTCTTTTCAACAAATGTATATAACCAAATATATCTGATTATTGGTGAGCACTTCACTGATATAGGTAATATAAGAGTACGCTAATTTTTATGGATAGTATCTATTTCATCATCTTTATTGTACTATTCCTTCCAAAAAGTTGGTTCTAAAACATTTGTCATCACCACTGAAGATAAAGGGCGATATTTTAATCTTAAGAGGTTTCAAATCTTCACCAAATAGCATCTCTGCAGGTGATATCTTTTCAGATGCATTTGGGTGCAAAGGGCAGAGGCAAAGCTGTAATGAAAAAAAAATGAAGAAAAGGAGAGCAGCCAGCATGAGATCAAAGTACAACATTAACAAGAGTGAGGATATTTACATTTCAGAGAAGCAATGGCTATGCTGACCATGAGCTTCATGTCTCATACAAGCAAAGAGCAGACACTTCAGGATAAAGACAGTTATCAGTGGCGGCATGTCAGCAGCTCTTTAGACAAACTGACTGACTACACACAGAGCCCTGTTCTTTAGGAAAAATGTCCACCATACTTGGTAATAAAATCAGAGGAATCAGCAAGTATTTTTAGTGTCCATTAAGCGAGAGATACAAGATAACTTAAAAAATGCCTACTCTCAAGGAGTTTACAATCTGGTTTAAAAGTTTATAATCTAGATTCAGTCTAATCTCTCCCTAAATATTTAAAGAAGTCTGTGTGTGTGTGTGTGTGTGTGTGTGTGTGTGTGTGTCTATCGCTATATGTATAAATATTTAAATGACACGTATGTATATAGATTTTACATACGTATACACTGCATGTATAATCATAATATGGGACTACGTAGAATTATATATGTGCGCACGCACACACACACACACACACACACGCACGCACACACACGTGCACCTCTGATTCCGTTCAAGATCCAGAGCCACGTCACTATACTATACACTTTCTACTTACTCCTGTCAGATACTGGTTATAAATAACAATATGTAATTATCCAAACTACTAGTAAGAACAACTTATCAGAAATCTTACCTAATAACCAATGATATTAAGAAGTACTCTGAGGGCACAAAATGCTCTATACGTGCTAAATAACAACTGGAAATAACTATAACATAACCGAAGGGATTTTAAATTTTTACGAGGCTGAAGAATCTCTCTTCGCAGCAGAAGTTACATCCCAACATCTTTACTTCATGCTCAACACAGGAACATGCAACTTTAGGGCTTGCAGCAAACCCCAAGGTTGGCAGTTAAGGACTCTGAGTCCATGAACTTCTGCAGGACTGCATATGGTGGGGCACATCACCACAAGCTTCCTGGGCCCCTGAATCCCCAGTGTTGGACTTGCCCTTGTAATTCCTCAGATGGACTCAAGTAGAAGAGCAGAGGTGAAGACCTGCCAGAGAGGAGGAGACCGAAGCACTACCTGTCGTGTCACCCATCTGGTCCTTCTTCCATTCTCAGAAGTAGCTCTATGGTTCTCTGGACTGGTGCCCAGAATACCTAAGTTCCTCCTTGTCTTTGTCAATAACCAGTCAACTCACTTCTCTAATATTCTTATCTTTAAATTTATTTATTTAATTTGAGCGAGCGAGCGAGAGAGAGAATATTCCAAGCAGTGTCTGCACTGCCAGTGAGGAGCCCCACGTGGGGACCAAACTCACGAACCGTGAGACCATGGCCCAAGCTGAAGTCTGACACTTAACTGACTGAACCACCCATGTGCCCCCCATCTCTAATATTCCATGGGAAGTTATGAGTATCACATACATCACAGACTAGTATTGGCTTTTTTTTTTTTTATTAATCAGAAACTTCAAAGTCAACAGTGTTAACTATATTCAAGATCTAACTATTCATATATTATTGTAGCTACATATGACCATACTCTTTTGTTTCAGAATTGGTACAGTTTCAGTTTATCTATCTATCTATCTATCTATCTATCTATCTATCTATCTATGCTTTGTCATATGGTCATATCCCTAAATATTACCTTAGAATCTGGCTAGGGCTTCCTGGTAAGTGGAAGGTGTCTAACTGAAAAATTTAAAATTAGATTCTTTCCCAGTCTGCTCCTTCCTGCCGGCACCCAGAAACCCTGCTGCCCTCCTCCATCTCAGGCTCACCCAGGGCAATGGTCCACGGTGTACCCCTTTCTCTTCACCTCAACATCTCCATCACCACTGGCCCTAGCTTAGAATTCAAGCTGCCTGACCCTCTCACACCTTAAAAAAAAAAAAAAAAATCACCTTTTGTTTTCTTCACAGCAAAATTCTTTAAGTTGATGTTCCGAGGCCCCATTCCCAGCTCCCAACTCCCATTCACTCCCTAAACAGGCTTCTGCTCCCAGCAGCTACCTACAAAGCTCACCCCAAGGGCATCAGGGCCTTGTTTTCAGCCCTCTCCTACTGGAAGAAAACAATAAATAAATAAAGCCCTAAAACCAAACCAAACAAAAAAAAACAAACAAACCCAAACTCCCCATTTTCTTGGTGGGGGACGTGAGTTTATTAAATTGTTGAATTTCTAGAAGTTATGAGGAAGAGACTGAGTCATAAGCCTTAAGTCACTATAGATCATATTCAAATACCATTGTTCCTGGACTATCAATCAGAAATCAAAATCATGCTGTTTCAGCGAGATGACATTTAGAGATGTCCCAAAAGCTTCCCCAGAATCCTAGCAGCTCTTCAAATCAGTAACCTATCTTCCTTAAAGTTTACTATTTTATTTTACTAAAGTGATTTTTGTTATGCCAGAAGGAATTCCTTTCATGTACTTTTCTGTCTGTACTTCCTTTATTCTTCTACAACCTTTCAAATGCTATAGGGATTTTTCATATACGCACACAAAAACTATCAATGTTTTTGCTTATGTTGTTCAAAGGAAAACGATTATCCAAACAATTTGATTGTTTATTATTCTTGATTTATTGCTATTTTGAGCAAAGCTTTTATAAGTTTTTCCCTAACCTTATTGATTTTTCAGTTCCAGTCTTCTTTTCCAGGCAGGCTCATGTTTTAGCCTGTTCAATTATTCAGTGCTAGGATTCTGATTTACTGTTTGCAGTGCTACAAATCTGGAGGAAAAATTTAGACAGCCCTCTAGATGAGAATTTAGCCTGTAAAGGTGCAGAACAAAAGAAAACAGACTGGGATGTTGTGTTCAGTACCTCTGAACACAAACAAGTATAGCCATTCAAATAACATCCTGGTTTCTTCAACGTCCGCTGGCACTTAAATTCTCCTCTCATGAACACTACTGCCTTTTCCATTAGATTCTCTCAACCATCTTCTGGTTTATTTTCACCCAATGACTTGGCAAAACAGAAAATCTCCATATCTACTTTCTCAGTGAATTCTAATTTTTCATTATCCTTCCTTCTAAAGGATTCATTTTTACTAGCAATTTCCACTCTCACTAGCTCCCTTTTGTCTGATGACATTTGGTCTGTAGGGACCACCAAAGGGGCTTATCTGGTCACTCCAAGGGCTCACACTTGTCTCTCTTGTGAAGCGAGACATGTACTACATGACCTACAGACACAAGAAGCAATTACTCTCATCACTTTAATAATGTTCCTTAATTATTTATATATTTAAGTCGTATGTTCCAGAAACTGTAAAGGCAGAGTTCTTAAACAATTCTAAAGTCCAGCGTCTAGGAGGGGAAGGCTACCCAAGACGTTCAATAGGAGAATGACTGGAAAGCATGGAGATGCCAATACTTAAAAATCAGCGTCTCTAATCAGTTTCAAAATAAATTGTGGTTGAAAGCATTAGTTGTCATAGCGTTACTTCTTTTAAATGCCTGTATAGGGGCGCCTGGGTGGCTCAGTCGGTTGAGCGTCCGACTTCAGCTCAGGTCGCGATCTCGCGGTCCGTGGGTTCGAGCCCCGCGTCGGGCTCTGGGCTGATGGCTCAGAGCCTGGAGCCTGCTTCCGATTCTGTGTCTCCCTCTCTCTCTGCCCCTCCCCCGTTCATGCTCTGTTTCTCTCTGTCTCAAAAATAAACGTTAAAAAAAAATTTTTTTAAATAAAAAATAAAAAAAAATAAATGCCTGTATAAAGGTGGCTCATGTTGGGCAACTGTACTTTGGTTATTAACAAGCATACATCACCCTGAGCGGTGGGTTATGTTGATTTTAGCTGCTTGCTGCATCTTGTACCCAACCTCTAGCGGGAGTCAGTCACTTCCCTTTCCGTAACATCAAAGCCACACAGCAAAAAGATACTGAGGAATGGGAAAGAGTCCTGGTTTTACCACTTCCTACATGCGTGACCATGGATATATAACATCTACGTACTCCGGCTTCATGCATGACATGGGCCGCCCTTCGCAAAGTATGGTGCAAATGCCATCTGCATCTGAGCGGATACTTCAAAATACAGATTCTTGGGGGGTACCTGGGTGGCTCAGTAGGTTAAGCATCTGACTCTTGGTTTCGACTCAGGTCATGACCTCATGGATTGTGGGCTCAAGCCCCCTCATCGGGCTCTGTGCTGACAGTGCCTGCTTGGGATTTTCTCTCCTCTCTCTCTCTCTGCCCCTCACTTGCTCTGTCTTCTCAAAATAAACAAACTTCAAAAAATGTTTAAACAAATTTTTTTTTAATATATAGATTCTTAGGCCCAGATATCAGACCTGCCAAATCAGAACATCTCTGGGTTAGAGACCAGGAATCTCTATCTTCGCCAAGAATTACTTGGGGTACACTGAAATTGAAAACCAGTATGGCAAAGTAGCAATGCGTGCTGAGGAAAACCGGTGAAGCCCATCAGAAAACCTGACTGTTAATCACATCTCTGCCACCCAATCTGCCTTATCCCTTCAGGAAAAAACAAGAAACAAAAAACAAAAAAACAAAAACAACTTCTTTAGGTTTTACTCTCCAAAACTATAAAATAGTGTGACTAAACCAGGTGATCATTAGCTGCTAAGGCTGTACAACCTTAGATTCCCGAACCCCAGTCTAAAGACATATGGCGGCCTTATTCCCCCATAGTACTAAAAGTCTGCAGAGGTTCTACGTACATGAGGACATCAACATCTATACAGCGCCATATATCACATATTATATAGGACACCACTAAGCTGACTTATATATACTGTCAGATCTTTCCAGTTAATCCACAGAAGGCTTTCCTGCCCGCTCACAATTCAATGTCAGCAACACTGCCATCTTGGCACAGTTAGGCAACTATTTGATATTTTCTTGCATTTTTGGCGTTATCTTATCAAAATTAGTGGTGCACAGCAAACAAGTGTGCGTACTGCTGATAAGCACACAGTCTCATAAATATGTTCCAGTTGAGACATAAATGTAAAATATTAGGTGTGCAAAAGTATAGACTCTCTAGCAGTCACCACACATTCACTAAGAGAAGGCTGTAAACCTGAGGGTTTGAGTACAAAAGAATATTAATCTTCATGCATAAAATGCAAAAGATTGTGCCCCAAACTGAAGGATTATTAGGTACTTCATACTTCTTTTGGCTCTCTGAGAACAAAACTCAATGCTTTACCATATCTGTGTGTGTACCGATATACATACACATATACATGTATATGAACATATACATACATATACATACATATATATACATATATATACACATATATATACCTACATATATACATACATATATATATATATATACACATATATATACATATATATACATATATTTGAAACATAATCTACTCCATATACATTTGGAGTTTATTCCCCCAGTACTGGGTCTTCTTCACTGTTTATTCTCGTAAAACAGTGGGTTAATAATGCATGCTTCACTGTAAAGTCACAATCTCTACTCCGCTTTGCAAACGGTTTGCTTCCTTTTGCAAATGACAGCAACTACCTGCTGGTACCTGACATCAAATTTCATTCACTTTTCTGAAAGTTACGTCAACTTACACATTTCATCTTATGTTCAAAACTTAAGCTGTTCTCTTATCATTCATGTCCTTTGGACATCATTGACGTCCCCTTCATTCAAGTCCTGTGGCGTGACGGAAAACTCTCTGCTTACTTTCTCTTCTTGTACCAAGTATTACACATTTCCCCACATGATTAAGCTTCTCTTCCTTCATCGCCTCACAACTTACTGTCACCTTTTAGTTATCTGAACTCCTTCTTACTGATATATTGACCTTTAAAAAAGTTAAACCTTAGTTAATTATTCTTGGTTCTTTCTCAAAGGGAGTTCCAAATTCATAAAGTTGGTATGTTACTGTTCTTATAGTGCCATTTTCTCCCTCATCTTGAAAACTGGCTCTCTCAAATTTGTTTCCCTAGTTCTTTTTTTCTTTTTTTCTTTTCTTAGCTAAAAAATATATCACTAGGGATGCCAGGCTTATCAATGTGAATCATATCATTAGTTAATCTATTCATACCACACACTCAACATTCTTAGAATTCAGACTGTACCTGTTCTTCTATATCAATCTTTCAATGAGCATCTTATAAAATGAAATTGCTTTGAGACACTAATTGGTTCAAAAATTATTATGATCTGCATATTTCTTTATGAGTCCTGTCCCTTCTTATATGCAGAAAAAATTAAGCACTCTTTTCTTTGCATTCCCAAACATCTCTACCATTGAACTGATCACACTTGTTGTGTTATTATTTGTATAATTTGATTTGGAAATCCTATCAATCCTACTAAGCTATAAGGTACCCAGTAAGAGGGTGTGCAGCAAGGTTTCTTGCATATAAATGTACTCGATAAAAATTAGGTGACTTGGTGAGATCACAAATAAAGCAAAATCAAAGCAGAAGTCAAATGATTTTTCCATCATTTATATTTGGATAATTTCCATGTGGATTGAAAATTTGAATGTAAAAAAATTAAACATAAAAGTAATGAAAGAAATAATGAGAAAATTCCTCACATTATAACCTCAGCCAGTAGAACTCTTTTGTAATTGAGTCACAAAGAATCCATAGAAGAAAAGCTTGTTCTACTTAACAGAATAAAAATCAAACATTTCTGATGGCAAAAACTATGGTAAGGAAAGTCAAAAGATCAATAGGAAAAAACTGGAAATTCATATCTCAAAGTGCTCACTTACCTGTTAATGAATCCCTACAAATCAACAAAAAAGGGGGAAAATGAGTTAATTAAAAATTATACAAAATAATATAAATAGGTCACACAAAAAGGAAATATAGAAAGTTCTTAAACATATATATGTGTGTGTTTGTGTGTGTGTGTGTGTGTGTATAGATAGATAGATAGATAGATAGATAGATAGATAAAGTTGAACCTGAGAAGAAAAATACAAATTCAAACTAAAACACTGTTTTCTGTTACATGTCAGAAAGGGAATGAGTCAAGAGCTTGGTAATATAGTGGATACTGACTGAATATCCATTATATGGATATGGATAAGAATGCAAAGAAATAGTTTCAAAGCTAGTTTGGTGAAACTATAAGCTGGCACAACCACCAGGGTGGTCAGTATGACAGTGTCCATTAAATCACAAATGTCATAACCAGTGGGGTCTGCACTTGATCTTAGCCAAAAGGCCGAGAGGCGATACCCAGTGGAGTCTGCAGACTCCTATATTCATACATTTACATTGCAGCTCTGCTTGTGATAAGAAAAAATTCAGAAACAAGTTGAATACCCATTAACAGAGGAGCAGTTCTCTAACTTATGGTTTATCAGTTCAATGAAATGCTCTCACCATAAAAAGGAAAGAAGAAAGAAAACTCCATGACACATCCAATGAAAACAACCATGTTCAGAACAGTATTTCTAATGCGCTACCACCAATGTAAAGGAATAAAGAATATAGACATATTTGCTTACTTATGCAAAAACTACCCCTGAAATGGTACTTAAGCAACTAAAGGTATCCGCTGTCTGGGAAAAATGGTAGAGTGGCTGGTCTACGGGGGTCGCAGGGAGATGTTTACCAGGCACACTTTTAAACTTTTGAATTCTGAATCATAAGGGTGTGTTACCTATTTACGTTGACTTTTTCAAAATAGTAAAATCGAAGGCTTTTTTTAGGGCAGCATGGTGTATCAAAGTTTTAAAGAAAGAAAAAAAAGCCAAATGATTTTATTCTCACATCAGTACTTTTTACGGAGTACACAAACACATGTGAAAACTTCCGTTTTTTCTTCACATCCTACATGACTCCATAGAGCTGCCCAGATTTGTCATTTAAAATATTCTAAATGTTTAGTCCAATATTATTATATCCATAGAAACATAATTCTCCAGTATAATAAGATTACCTATGCATAATCATAAAATCCTTTAAATCTAGTTTCTTGAAAGCATTTACAATGGCAGGCATCCTTCATTCTTTCCACAAACATTTACTGAGCACCTATTATGTGAAAGACCTTGTTGAAGGCACAAAGGATAAAAGAGAGAAGAAAACAAGCATGGTCCCTGCCCTGCTAGAGCTAATATTCTAGTGGGTAGAAGACCAAGTAATTGAGTTTCAACATGCATCTTTAGTCAATGCATACTGATCATGCATCACGAATAAATGATGTTTCTTGTTAAAAAAAAAAAAACAAACTTAATTCAGAGGATTGATTTACAATGGTTTAAGAATTTACTCACTAGAAAGAACATTTGAGTGTTGTTAAATCCTAATCCTATTAACGTACATCCGACGTGTTAAGTCATGCTGTATGTGTATTCTTCTCTATGACGCTCACAACCACCCTGTGAGATAGGTCCTATTATTGTTTCCACTAGACAGATGAAGAAACTGAGACAAAGATGGGTTAAATACTACCTACCTCTACAGCTCATGAGATAACCACTCTCTTAACACTGCCTCTTGCGTGTCTCTCACTGCTGGTTTCTGACTTCCAGAGAGATTATAGATAAAGCACACAGGAGTTTCAAGTCTAGCCCTTGGCCCTCTTCACTCCAAACCCAAAATATAATTCCTGGCATTAGAAGGCTATAAATCTAAAATTCATGAAAATGTGGCTAAATTAAAATCATGCTAAAAAAATGGAATCTATTATCTTCACTTTCATTCAGGCCAATGCATTTGCATACCTTCATAAATGATACTGAACTCACGTTCTTGTAAAAAATTAAACCATTTGGGCACCCGGGTGGCTCAGTCAGTTACGCGTCCGACTTCAGCTCAGGTCATGATCTCACAGTTGGTGAGTTCGAGCCTCACATCGGGCTCTCTGCTGTCAGCACAGAGCCCCCCCCGCCTTGGATCCTCTGTCAACCTTTCTCTCTGAAACCAAACCACCCCCCCCCCCAAATAAACAAATCATGCCCAAAAGAGTAACTCAGCAGCAAATACAGATAGACAGAGTGGTTGGCGTCAAAGAGAGTGGTCTCAGTGTATAATTAATTCAATTCCTGGCAACCGTGCCTAAACAATTTTCTACCATCACCCAATTTTGCATTCATGTTGAAAGTGTGAGCAAGTATATTTGAACCACTATGTTTTAAGGCCCAATTTTGCAAGGTCTTCATCTAGTATTGGGTTTGTCTCATTTTTCTAACTGATGTCACTTAGTTTTACCAAATCCATTTCCATGAAAACACAGACAGGAAACACAGACCATGTATCAGACACCTCCCACTCAAACCACACATAACGAGGCTACAGCTGGTGCAGATTCAATTCAACTGTTAAGAGGTGTTTGGAGGAAGCGTTCTAACAGACAAGGGTACTTGTCTTTAGGTTCTTAAAAATAACTAGAGCATCCTAATTGTTCTCTATACAAGCAAACCCATCTGACCCAGGCAACAACAGAAAAGAGGAAATAAAGTGACATATAATGATGGGGAAGCAATGGAGAAATAAAACTGGAAACCTCACAGCCAATAGCAGCTGCAGCTCAACGAAACTCAACGCTTACAGATGCTCATGAGAGAGCTCATTTGCTAATTCTTTAGAAACATACACTTCTTGGGGCACTTGTGTGGCTCAATCAGATCATGACTTTGGCTCACATCATGATCTCACGGTTTGTGAGTTCAAGCTCCCCCTCCGCCCGCCCCCCCAGTTGGGCTCTCTGCTGTCAGCACGGAGCCCACTTAGGACCCTCTGTGTCCCTCTATCTCTGCCCCTCCCCCGTGTGCTCTTACTCTCTCTCTCTCTCTCTCTCTCTCAAAATAAGTATTTTTTTTTAAATGACCATCAGTGGCAGAGTTTGACAACCCACCAGTACACATCAAACCAATGCAATTTAACACTCAACCTCCCAAATGCTGACCACAAACAGTCCTCCTTGCCCTGAAACAGCCATTTGAATTTTTTTTTAAGTGGCACTGAAATGACCACAATGATTTCATCCTCTTCCCATGACTTCATGAGTCACCAGCCTATCCCTGTAGGCCAGCACATTCCTAATAAGTCTATTATTAAAATTAATTAGTACTGAGTTTGGCCACAGGGGGGGCTAGCAGTACAAAAATGTGATGACTAACCCCGGGACTAAAAATTAAAAGCTCTTATTAAGAGGCACAAGGATTAGTAAGGACACATTAAGATCCTTTTATTTTAGATTTCATAAGTAACAAGGTCCCAGTATGATACATGAGCCCCATAATGCATTAGTTGTATCATTAGACACTACAATGACTCAATGCCCTCAATCCTTCTTTCAATTTGTTGCCTTAGTACAAAACAAGAATATTTCATCTGTGCTTATCTGAAACTAATTGCAATTTTCCAGCTCTTCACACACTTGCAGAAAACAGCTATGGTTAAACTAAAGCTAATATTTTTCCTAGGTAAGAAAGAACTCTATTTGTCAGGGGTATGCCATAACTGCTGAAGCAATGAGACCTAATAAAAATGACAAGTCTGGAAGTGCCAGATGAATGGGATTTAGAGAACCACGCGAACCAGAAGCACAAGGCTGCAATTTCAGGAAGCAGAGGAACTGAGGAAAACAGAACCCGAGAGTCAGAGAGGCACCGTGAGGCTAATCCAGAGGTCAGGCATGGCCCAGGGAAACTTCTCTCGCTGCCTTCTCCTTGTCTATCATGGCAGCAGAAACCAAACTCTGGGCCTGGGCAGCGTGGAAGAGGACAGCAGAGCTGACAGAGAGCAAAAGCACCCTTCACAGAAGCTCAACTATTTTTTAGCAGTTAAAAGCAAACGAGCAAACACAACTGGAGTCATCACTCCAACTCCTGGGCAACGGCCAAGGTAATTCAGTCTCAATGAGTCAAGGAATGGCATTTAAAACTGAGGGAAACCAAGTATAAATTATTTCTAGGATTTCCAGGGCTCTGTCCTGCACTGTACAGGTGGTAGCCAAGTAGAGAGAAAGGCTTCTTAGAAACCTCTTGGGGCGGGGGGGGAATGAAGACTTAATTAAGGGGTATTGGGAAATACTGGTTTAAGACGTTACCTCGATATCTCGATATCTCTACCTCGGGTACGAAACTGGGTTTGTACAATTTAAAATATTTCCAATGGTGATTTTCACCTTTTTTGCAAAGACAGGTAGTGTTGAATGGCCATCCAAGGCAGATCCAACCTCACTTACCACAACGGAGGCTAAAATGCCAAAGGCTGGCTTTTGTCAACCTTACCTGCATAGAGGGATGGTCAAGTGAGCAGACATAAGGTGAGATTATCTGAAAATGCGTTCCTTTTTCTTTATTTTTTTTAAAGTTTATTTATTTTGAGAGAGAGAGTGAGAGAGCAGGAGAGGTGCAGAGAATCCCAAGCAGGTTCCACACTGTCTAGCGCAGAGCCCGATGTGGGGCTCGAACTCACAAAACATGAGATCATGACCTGAGCCGAAATCAAGAGTCAGACACTCAACTGACTGAGCTACCCAGGTGCCTCAGAGCCTTCCTTTTTCTAACAAAGGGACAAACCGATGCATCCCATCCCTTACCCTCTTGCCTCAAACATGAATATAATGACTGCATTGCGGCAGCCATCTTGTGACCACCTGAGAAAAGCCAAAAGAACTGTACAGAATTAGCTCTGATTTCATTGCATCACTGAACCAACCGCCTATCTCCAGACTTTTTATGTGAATAATAAACTCCTACAATCATCAGGTTTCCTGTTATGTACAACTGAATGCATTCTGAATGATACAAGTACCATTTCTGTATCCTAAAATTCAACCCCTGTGCAAGGAAGATGCAACCCCATCATGTACGTCAATGTAAATAGTTATTCCTGAGTGGCAGGACTATAGGAAACCTTTATTTTCTTCCTTTACTTACATGTGTTCCTAAATTATAATTATTCCATGAAGCTTTATTTGGTTAAGGAGAAATTGCAAATATTCATTTGACACTAATACAGCCATGTAAGATACTTTAACATAAAGAGACAGGTTGAAAAAAAATGGAGTTATACCATGATTCTAGAAAGTAAGTCTCAGAATAAGAAGCCAATTCTGAGCTTATATATCTATGTATTCAATATATTCCCATCAAAAAAGAGATGTGTAATAGAACCTGACATGCTAATTCTCAATTTCATCTGGAAGAACAAACACCAGCCAATAATATTTTCTAAAGGATAAAAATAGAAAGTACTTGTCCTACTGGTTTCTAAGGACAACAGCACACCACATTGAACTGGAACAGGCACAGGCCAATAGCTAAATTATAATTTCTAGAGAGCCCAGAACCATACCCATGACCAAAGCTACAGCAGGCAGGCATCTAAGGATGCCTTTTACTAGTCACTACACTTTTATCCCTGTGGTTCTGGTTGGGGCTGACCATGTTCTTGCATGACTTCATTTCTAGGATACCATGAAGGGTAGCTGACCCAAACTGAGATTTTTGGACTGAAGAGCAAAAGAATCAGTCTCTTTCTGGGTAGATGAAAAGCCCAGGAACCACTTACAAAAGGATGGTCTACAGCAGGAAGTTAAGAATGAAACCAACTTGTAGACAGGAAGATGAGAAATGGAGAGAAAGAAAGAGAGAAAGCGGATGAAAACATGATGGCATCTGAGTCCCCAAGTCATAGCTGTTTTTCCAGGGAAGGGTTATTTTAAAAAGGTTAAAAACCAATAAGCTATAAAGGAAGAAATAGATAGAATTAATGACATAAATCCTTAAACTTTTGCATAATGATAGATATTGCACACAAGGTTTAAAAAATGAGCAACAAACTGAGAGAAAATAATTTTGTCGTATTTAATGAAAAAGGATATCCAGAATATATACAAGTAGAGAAGTAGAGAATATATCCAGAAGTAGAGAAAAATGGTCAAGAGATAAGAATCTGACAATTTGGGGAAAAAGGAAAATAGAAATACATACCAAATGCAAACCAAAGCTGAGGGTAATTGGCTGAACTGCTTAAAATCAGATACACATTTTATATAATTACTGTGTATTATCATACATTTCTCCTCATGAGCCCTTCAGTCTTCAAATAGCAGAGAGGGCTAACATGGCCAGTCTTAGGGGATCCCGGAGGCACCCTAGCTGGATACAGAATTTCATTCTTCCAGCCCTCATACATCTCTTAGAGGCCGCCACCAGGAGCATTCTCCTTCTGAGCAGCTATAAGTTTAGCAGATGACAGGAACAAGTATCAACAGCGTTAACTCTCAGACATCTTAAATGATCAGGATCCCATTACATACAATTTCCATCTTTTCTCTCTTCAGTGAATACATACATCTATGTCCATGGGGACTATCAGAAAAACATAAAACATTAATTCCTTTAAAACTGAAAAAAGAGAATAGGAAAGAGATTTAAAGAATACATGTAACATTTGTTTGTAGTTTCCAAAATTATTGTCCTACCATTAAAAGCAGGGAGGTGTCAGCTTAAACACATTTTTCCCATTAAGTAGTCAATATCTACCCACCCACCCCAAAATACCTCAGGTATTTTATGAACTTAAAAGAAACGACTGTTCATACATCTAATTGAAGACATTGATTATTATGAAGTTATAACTAAAACCTGAAATACAAAATATGCAATAACTCTTAATTTTAAGTTATACCTGAACTCTCAGAAGCCACAATTCTAACTAACACTTTTATTAGATTTCCCTTTTACACATTTCCTGGGAACCACATTTATAACAGATTCCAGGACAAAAATGTTTTTACTAAAAAAAGAAAGAAGAGAACCAAAATGTCAGCTAACATTTCCTTTCAGGAAGCATCTTACCGTGGGTGTTATAACAGGCATATTTCGGCTTTGATCAAGGAATAAAAAGCAGATGAATTAACAAACATATGACATAGGTCAGAAACAACGCGTGAGGGGAAAACACTTACCATACTAATTCCCCATGCGTGTGCTCTTTTAAGTACAATGAAAAATGGACTGCTGGATTTGAGCAGTTAGTATCAGGAGAATTTTCTTTACTATTCACATCTTGACAGGTTCTAACGGTACAAATCTAGTAACTATTTATTATTTAAAGTAAAATTCTAATTTTTTTTATAAGCTCGTGAAAAATGGAAAGCTTTATTTTAAAACCGAATCACGAACACTGGACTCATGAAATCCGTAGGCCATTTATAGAATGCATATGGCATGTATCAATTAACTGACAGAGAATCAATATGCAACTTAGGATTTTTGTGTTTGCTGTACTTGGGAAGGAGGAGAGGAGGCCAGGTGGTACCTAAAAGAGTGTGATACCTACAACGTTCGAAGAAAAAGGAGTTGAAGAAAAGCTGTATGATTTAGTTGAAGGGATGAGTATGTGTCTCCGTGGTCAAACACCCCAGTCACCTGCTCTAGGTTAGCTGCTGTTTTCTGGAGAGCTCAGTGGCCAAGATGCTGCTGGGGCTGCTGAGGTGAGAGGCACTCAGATTCCAAAGAAAGCCCACCCTCTACCGAACCATGTAATGTCTCCGACTTAACTCCGTTCATACTCACTCATTGCGGAAACACGTGGGAACAGAAAGGATCAACGGAAGACCTGGGCAGGAAACCCAACCCTGGCCTTGGATACGGGGAAGGTTCCCTGGCTTGCTTGGCTTCCTCTCTTTTCACTTCTACTTCACTGTGGATTATCCAGAGACAAAGTCCTTAGTCCTCTGCTCTTGAAAATACCTACGGCTTCAGCATTTCATTCATCATTTCCACTGATACCCACCCAAACCACTCCATTGGTGTCTCCTTTTCCTCACATCCAGCCCCACGATCCTTCCTAAAGTGGTTAATTCTCCTCAGACCCGCTTTGTAGGTCTCCAGCATCTAAGCCTAAGTGCCCATCTTAAATGCCAAAATTCATCCTTTACATGGTATTTATTTTGTTTCTTTAAAAAGCTGATATGGCATATTCCATCGACTATAAAGTTGGAACCTGACTACTCTCTTACCGGTCAGGGTGGGAGTCATGAATTTGGCGGTGACACAGGGACAGAAGATGGAGGGGAACAATAAGGAACTGGACACTAAAATCAAGTTCATCTTAACAAAATGAGATGGAAAAAGTAGGGCAAGAAATCTCTTCTCAAAATAAGAAGAATTAACTCTAGATATGTATGGAAATTCCATTTAGGATAAGAATCAGCGACAGGAAACAGCCAGAAGGGACTATTTGTACTGAAATACAAGCCATTAACTTGAGCCAAGCTAACAGCAAATGACTGCACTGGCAACTGCTGGCTGCAGATAATTAGTTTAGAACCTATTTTAACATGAATATTTTATCATGCAGCACAAAACTCGTTATGGAGAAGAATTAGAGAGCCAGGACGTCTGAAAGCTCTGGAGAGGTGATCTGTCAGCTCCCAATAAAGAGCCTTCTAGGAGAAAGCAGGTTTAGTGATTCAGCAAGACTGGATTTCATTAAAGTTACAGCAATCCATTAGGAACATTCTGGCGATGGAGAGTACTGGTACCAAGCTACCCTGCAACAGCATCACTATGGGCACCAAGTGACAGGAAAAATGGAGTCCGTGAAAAGCCACCTCAGGTGTAACAATTTTCTCAGTGAGGTACACATCCTGTTTCTGTCAGCAGCAACCTAATTTGCCTGGCCAATTCTTTCATAAGAGCCTAGCTACCTTATATGTTTACGTATATAAAAGGTGAAACATTCAACATTTTGAAAATTAAAAAAACTGCATTTTGCCAGCTATGTAGAAGTGTCATGCCATTATTTTTACTTCAAAAACAGTTGCGTATAGAGTGTGTGTGATCATAGTTAACAACCACTGGTAACAGTCTTCTGTGCATTATCTATTTAATCCTCAGAATTTACCCTATGATATAGGTAACCACTGTTGTCCTTGTTTTGGAGATGACAAAATACCAATGTGATGTCAAGTATTTGTCTAAATTCATGAAGCTGAAGGAACAAAGAGCAGTCTGGGGCACCTGGGTGGCTCAGTACCCTGAGTGTCTGACTCTTGATTTCATGATCCCGGGGTCATGAGCCCGGTGTCAGGTTCCATGCTAAGCACGGAGCCTGCTTAGGATTTTCTCTCTCCCTTTGCCCCTCACCCTCTCTCCCCTGCTTGCCCTCTCTCTCTCTAAAATAAAAATATACATACATACATATATCTGGCAGTCTGATTCTAAAGTCTGTGTTCTAGGTGTATTTCATGGGACCTTAGGGCTTCTGAATATAAAGCTGTTTCATAGAAAAAATTAATGTCTGTAAATTTTATTGTAAAAATAAAATAAAAATAGGGGCATATAGGTATTACTCAAAAAAGAAAACTCTAGTGAGGAAATAAATACACCTAAAAATAAATTATAGGTATCTTTGAGGGTGAGACATGAAATGTCTTGCCTGGGAAAAGAGTTAACACATAGCTAATGTACTACCATCTTCTTAACCACTGCACAGTCAGTGACCGGCAAAGAAAAAAGGTATTTTAATCACTGCTATTTTGGGGTATCTGGGTGGCTCAGTCGGTTGAGCGTCCGACCTCGGCTCAGGCCATGATCTCGCGGTTTGTGAGTTTGAGCCCCGCGTCGGGCTCTGTGATGATGGCTCAGAGCCTGGGGCCTGCTTCAGATTCTGTGTCTCCTCTCTCTGTCCCTCCCCCACTTGTGCTCTCTTTCTGCCTCTAAAAAAAAAAAAAAAAAAAAAAAAAAAATGTAATCATTGCTACTTTTTCAATCTATGCAGACACTTTACTCTCTGCAAAGAACAGGCAAATCTCCACAGCTCCCTAAGCTGATGGAGACTCAATAAATATTTGTTCATTGTTATTTAGATAAATAACTTGCCCAGGCCATTCTGTGTTACAGGAATTAATCCATACCCAGGGGCATTACAGGCTAGATTCAACTTTCCAATAACTTCTAATGCACTGCTTTCCCAAATATTTTCCATCCATAGCAACGTTTTAGAAGTTTCTATATATTTTACGCATACTGCTATACATAAGGGGAGCTAGAAGATGGAGAATCTTATGCTCGCTAATCTGTCATTTTTTAATTGAAGTATAATTAACATACAGCGTTACACTGCTTTCAGGTGTATAAGGATTCAGCAATTCTATACATTTCTCAGTGCTCATCAAGGTTAAGTGTACTCTTAATTCCCTTTATTTACCCATTTCCCTACCACCTCCCCTCTGGCAACCACCAGTTTGCTCTCAGTTAACCCATCTTTTGATTCTATAAACATTTACTGCTTGTAAGTTGCAAGGCACAAGGTGCTAAAAAAATTAGTAAGACAGGATTCTTGCCCATAAGGATCTCACAGTCAAGTTGGGGAGACAAATGTATAAATAAAAAATTGTAATACAATGTGATGATTATTAATATATAAGGAACTACTGAAATAGGAAAGAGAAGACATTAGACTCTAAGAGGTCAGGTAGGGCTCTATGGATGAAAACTGACACACAGAATGATAGGCAGACCTGGGACAAGAGCAGATTCAAGTACATTAAGAAAGAAAAAATGACAATGGAGACCAAGTCTAAAACCTGAAATATGCTCTGTGATTAGAATCCTGATGTATGGTAATTTTATTAGAGAAAAGTCAGTTTGGTTGTATTTTGAAGCACACATCAGGCAGAGTGGTTAGATACTAACCTAGCACCAGATGAAGGTTGAAGGACAGAAGCAATGAACTTCTCTACCAGAGATCACCTTATTTTGATATTGACAAAAATTATAACATTTCTATTTTTGGAGCAGCAAGCTTAGGAACCTAGAATTTAAACATATTTCAAGATTCTTCTTCCCCAAACCTTATTAACAATAAAGACTTCTAGAGAATAGTATTTCATCACCAAACGCTAAAGCTTAAAGTTTGATCAACCTATGGTAATACAGTCTATAAAATTTTACAGCTTTAAGGAATTGGCCTGGGCTGCATTCCTACAGATATTAACATGGAATAAGTATGACCTGAGAGAAGCTGACATTCAAATATCTCAATTTATGTAACAGGTAACCCGAAATTTTTCAATGTACAATTGAATTTTCAATTTCAAGATAGCTTACTCCTGCATTCCTCTAAACAGCACATTTCCCAAGGAATTTACATTGTAAGATTTAAAATTTGTATTACTTCATTTTATAAAATAGGAATATTTATAGATCTACATAACATCTATTTACTAGGTAAAACAAAGTTTAAGCACCATAGAATAGACATGGGTGGTAGCACGAGGCACTGGTGACATGCTACCGTCGAGTTAAAAACCTACCACAACTTTAGATTTTCCAACAGCAAAATAAACCCTGTGATCACCTCTCACCATGCTGGGAACATGGAAAATCTAACTGGGTCATACTGACTTGCCCTGGTCGTCATCCCTTATTCCTGGCTCCCCTTATCTACTCCATTTCTATTAAAGAAAATTTGGGTCTGGTAGAGTCCGGAAGATACTTAAAGGCCGAAAATCATATTTGAGATGGACTTTGGAAGACGGACTTTATTGAGTGAGTACAAATTGGGTTTAAATTGAGAAAGGGTTCAAGGTAGAACTAACTAACAGCACGTGCAAAGGCACCAGGGGTGGCAAGTATAAAGAGCCGGAATGTTCAGGGAATGCAAAGAGAGGAAGAAGTACAAAAAGAAAGCAGCAACTGGAAGAGTAGACAGGTGGCATATTGAAGTCTTGAAAAGGAAAGCAACATATTTATAATATTATTTGAAGACCACTCAACGCAGTCCATAAAAGCAGAGGGAATTTCTTTAATAGAAGACAGATGTAGCCCAAGTGCGAGGCAGCAAAAGGCCTGAATCAACTGGGGCCATGGGAATGGGAAAATATGAATTAGAGACATACTGTGATTTAATAATACCTTTTACATGTATATCATACTTTATAAAAACCACTTTCTATCCATTATATTTGATTCTCATGATAATCCTGTAAAGTTAAGTAGGATATAGAATACTGTCTGTACCTTATCAATAATGACTCCGTGCCTGAGATGTGCCCAGTGTCACCTGCCTGCTATTAAATGGCAAAGACAGTATTAGAGCTCAGTGCACGTCAACCCAAGGACCCTTCAACTATACAAAAAAAGCAAAGAGATCAGACATGAAGAAGGGTAAGTTCTGTTCCTTCCTTTGTTATCTCAAACATATTTTGTTCAAAAGATTTCTTAATTTTTGAAGAAGGTAAACAAGATGTGCCTTGAATTCATAAATACCTAAGATACCATGAATACCATAAGAAAAAATTATGTTTTCTTATCAAGAAAATATGGCGTTTAGTGCTTCACACCAGACAGCGTGTAACAGGCTATGAATACCATGGTGGATACATTCATGTGGGCTGACTGGGCTGACTGTATTGATTAGATGCATATGATCAGTTCTACCACCAGTCCCAACTAGAGATACTCCTCCCTCCAAGCCCATTCCAAGTAACCATTGAGTCTCAGGAATAACTAACCCTGCGGGTGTCAGTGGTAGGAAGGAGGTAATTCCTAGTGTATCTGGCTTTTGAAAGAATTTCAAATATCAATAATACTGCCTCAATTTCCCTAACATGTGGGTATCAATAAAAATACCCCCAGTTAGGGGTGCTGGGTGGCTCAGTCGGCTGAGCGTCCGACTTCTGCTCAGGTCACAATCTCACAGTTCACGAGTTCAAGTCCCACATCAGGCTCTGTGCTGACAGCTCGGAGCCTGGAGCCTGTTTCGGATTCTGCGTCTCCCTCTCTCTCTGCCCCCACCCCCTGCCTTGCTCCGCTATGTCTCTACCTCTCAAAACTAGACAAACATTAAAAAAAAATTTTAATACCCCCAGTTAAAAGTCTCAGATGTTTGCTAAACTGTAAACAAGAAGTACCTTTTTGTTTTTACATGACAACAGTAACACAGACATCCTCAATGATTTCTGCCCTATTAAAACACCTGCTTTGAAGAAAAGCTAAAACATTTAAGACGCGATGTAAAACAATGCTAGCTGACATATAAACCAGTAACTCTGTCTGGAGCTTAGAGAGGCATTTATATGAGGTCTGAAACCAGGTTCAATGAAGTTGTTTTTTTTTTTTTTCCATTTCTGAAATCAAGGTTCTTAATGATATAAAACAACCGCAATAGCATGCAGTCAGAATGCAACTAATTTTATTACTTTTTATATTCAATCAAAATGCCAAATGCTATTCACAACACCATTATCCCTGAACCATGAAAACATGTTTAAATTCATTATTATTATTATTACATTTAAGGATGTCCAAAATGATCTAACTCTATCTTCTCTAAAGACTCACTAAGATAAAAAAAAAATTAATTTTCCTCTCCACTCCCCAAGTCAGAAATGGATACGCTGCTCCCTGCTGTTAATGAGGTAATAGAAACCCCACTACTATAGCACTAATGCACTTACTTAATGAATTATTTTTTTTCTTGGTAATTACTGTAATAACAGTAACTCATCCCAAACTTCAGCATTTTAACACTGGCATATTATTTCCATTTCCATATTTAGTCTGCTTACCTCTTGGACAAATTTAAATGAATGAAAAGCAGCTAGATTACAGGTGGGAAGGACCCCAAAAGAAATACCATATGGAGATCCATATGCTTTGGCCCTTTATCAGCATGTGACAGAATCCTGGAATATAGCTTCAGAATAACTGACATCCTCTATGTATCAATTCTCTGTACTGGTGCTCTAGAACGTTCACATTTTAAACCTTATGCTAACATATTCTCTAACTACTGAAGGCAGTAAATCAAAATGCACAGCCGTTACTTTTCTCCTTCCAAAAAAGTAAACAGAGCAATTTCAAAACAACTCAAATTACAAAAACATTATCTCCCTATCCTCTTCATGCAGTAAAATTGTAAGATGAACCTTTCTTTCTGAAGAAAAACCTGGAAAAAAAAAAATCAAACGTCAAATTACGGCAGTGCGGTTGATGTGTGCAAAATGGAAGCATCTCTCACCTAGCAAAAGTCACATAGCAACAGCCTGATGTGTTAGGAAGCATGCTTTCGTCACATTTTTCATTATAAAATGATCAGAAACCCCCTCTCTGAGGGGTAATTTATCAGTCATGGTTCAAGCAGAGAAAGAGTATCAGTAGGAGATAAAGGTGAAGAGATTACAAGGAAGTGACTGGGGGCTGGCTAGGCAAGTCGGAGACCCACAGGGCAGGCTCTCCAGGAAGGGCAGGGGCTCCCTCTCGGGCCCACTCGGACATTATCATCCATGGACAGAATTCCTTCTTCAAAGAGTTAGGGCAGCTCTGCTTTTAAGGCCTCTTGCTGGTGGAATCGGGCCCACCCATATTACCTAGGATCCCCCACGCTTCAAAGTCAACTGGTGATGGACTTTAATCATAGCTACAAAACTCCTTCACGGCAACAGCTAGATTAGTGTTGTATTGAACTAACTAGGGACTGTAGCCTAATCAAGCTGACACCTCAAAAAGATCATCACAGGTAATCATCTGGAAGCTAGCACGAGTCCCTCACCTGCGGGGTTAAGGCACAGTGGACGTCACTCATACAGTTCTGTCCGCTAAATTTGAAAGCTTATGCTTTTTTAACCCATACAAAATGGAGGCTACAATACAAAAAGCCTTAATGATGCTGCTGGCGGTAATAACAGGCCATCACTCTTAAACAAGGCTCATGTCATTAACTACTAGAAATTGCTCAAAGAGAGGTTTTACAGTCTCAACCATGGAGCTCAGTTAAAAAAAACAAACAAAACTTTATTGGAAATCCACACAGGTAAAAATAACTGGGTAAATGACAACCATAACTGTGTCACAAAACAAGCCTAAACAGGGTGTGGTTTTGAATATAACGGGACACAGTACATTCTTCTATGAAAGGGTTGAGCTACGGGAGAGATTCTTTCTCCGGGAGTGCCTACTGCTGTCTTCTTGGTACTAGGATCACAGTGGTACACAGGGGAGACATGGTCCCTGCCCTCAGAGAATTCATTTAATAAAAATAAATCATTTACTGCAAAACATCTCTTCCCTACCAGTGTAGGGCTGTTTAATACCTAATGAAAGTGACAAGAGTTTCATAACAGAAACCATGGCTTCAATTCAAAAACAAAAACGTCTTACAGTATACCTCACAAAAATTTTAATTTGTAAGGAAAAAAAAAATCAGTTGAGAAACAAAATTCATGGGTTTCTTACCTCTTATGGTGAATGGAAAGTACTAGGCATACACATTTCAAATTTAAAGCTGTCAGGGAACAGAAATGTCAGGAGAAATGTGTATTTTAATCAACAATGTATCATATGATAGTTTCAAAATCATATCGGTAGGTGGAAAAGGTTAGACTAGTATATAATAGAAATGCAGGATGAAAACTATGTTCCAGACTTCCACCTGCCAAAATTTCTTGTGTTGTCCTTGGTTAACAAATATATATATAAACATAAGCAGAACAATATTCTTGAACAGAACACAAAGAGACTGATAAGTAAATGTCAGCTTAGAGAATGTTCTGTAGCATCAAACAAAAGTTCTGTTCTTAGCTCTTCTTTGGTCAGCCTTTTACTTTTCCACAACATGGACAAAAAAAATATAGCCAAGTGCATATCAAGTTCATGCATGCCATGAGACTGGGAAGACAATAACAACAATTAAGATCCCAAGAGATCATGATAGTCTAGAGCTATGTACCCAAGCTAAGATGAAGAAAATTTTAAAAAATAAAAAATCAAGTTCTATAGTAAAGCAGAAAAATCAGCCATGTAAGAATAGAAAAGCATCTAGAAAAGGCAAATTCATAGGGACAGAAAAGGTACCAGAGGCTGGGGGGTAAGGAAAGAGAATGACTATAAAGGGGCATTAGGGAACTTTTGGAAATGAGGAAATCTTCTATATATCGGGTGTGGTGCTGGTTACATGACTACGTATATTTGTCAAAACTCATCAAATAGTCCACCTAAAGAGTGAATTCTGCTTTAAATCACAATAAACTTGATCTTAAAATGGACAAACCTAGCTTTGAAACAGCACCAGTGAAGAACTTTTAAATGTCAATATGAATCAACAGAGTAACTAGCTATGATATATCTAGAGAAGGGGTGCCTGGGTAGCTAAGTCAGTTGAGTATCCAACTCCTAATTTCGGCACAGGTCACGATCTCACAATTCGTGGGACAGAGCCCTGTGTAGGGCTCTATGCCGACAGTGGAGAGCCTGTTTGGGAGTCTCTCTCTCCCTCTTTCTCTGCCCCTGCTTTGCTCCCACTTGCCATCTCTCTCTCAAAATAAATAAACATTAAAAGAAAGACATATCTAGAGTAGTATTAGATTAACAGACATACAGTTTTTAGAACAAGAGAAGTAAATCATCCAACTTTCCTCTAGACAGATCAAATCATGTCTGTAGTGAGAATCCATTTTCTAAGAGTGATTTGAACCAACCTAACCAGTCAAGAATGTCAAGCAGAATATCAAGAGCACTGGAAACCCAGAAATATATAGTAGGAACTGAGGGTTTTCATCTGGAAAAGAAGAGGCTCAGTGGGAATGTGCTGGCCATCCTCATGTATCTCAAGGGCTGCCATGAGAGACTGAGATGACATGGCCCTCTAAGGCTAGATGGGGTCACACTATGACCAGCATGATGAAGCGCAGATGTAGACTGGAAAACCAGCTGAAGAAGTAATGGCGAGAGAATCCAAGCATTAGGAGAATAGTCAGTCCAGATGGCTCTTAAAAGCCTTTAATATTGAAAATAGTTCCAGGGAGTGATGAAAAGAATCTTAACTGGGAAGCTGTAGCAAATATGGAAAGACAAGACAACTGGATGCAAAATCTAAATGTTTTTGTGACGGTAAGAATGTGAAGAAATAAGAGAAAGAGAAGGTAAATCAAGTTATGACATCCAACGGGAAAGAGGAAAGAACCTACTGTGTATTAAATGGCTAGCTGATATCAAGTGCTTCTCTAGGTATTTCATACACATGTAATCCTGAGAATAAACCACTGAAGTGTGCATTACTACAAGTCCATCTTTAGTAAAGAGGAAATTGAGGCTCAGAGAAGTTCAACAACTAGTTAAACCTCTAAAAACTGGTGGAGCTCGGATTCTTACTTGGATTTGCCTCAAAAGCCCACACCACGTCCACTGAACCCCCGTGTGATTCCCAGAGGTAGGATTTAGTTATCTGGAAAATTAACTTTTGAGCCACACTTTGTTTCCTAATGATACTAACAAATGAGGCATTACTATACTTTTTCTCCACAAAGCAAGAGTCTTGAACCTAAAGTGTTAGAGGGGTGAAATATCTCTTTTAAAAGTATTTGGCAGAGAAAATAGCTACCATGCACGCAAAAAAAAAAAAAAAAAAATTTAAGTAATCTTTTTATCCCTTGCAAATTTTCAACCACCAAGCATATACACAGATCCCCTGGCTTTTAAAAACCCAAAGTGAAATGGAATTAAAAACAAAATAATCAGAACAAAAGGTGAAGAGTTATCCTCCTACTCATTCAAGCCTTATCGCTCTATTATTTCATGTATGAGATACAAAGCTCTGAAGCATGCTGACCAGGAAAAAAGAAGGAAATCTACAAATGGAAGATAACATTTTTTTTCTGCACCCAATCAACCCAGCACATCAATATCCTGTTGCTTTAGAAACAGAACATAAAAAGGTTACTGCTTTAATTCCCTTGATTTGGTTAAACCTCAGATTTGACAAAATACCATCTAGCAAACTTATTAGCATGGTCTTGGAGAATAAGAATTGAGAAAAGGGGAAAACTGACAGTGTTGAGGTTCTGAAATTTCGGTTAAAATGCAGAAGCAAAAGGCATTAGACACTGTGAGGTGACCTAATTTAATTTGTTCTAGGAGCTGATAAAAATGGGTTCTGAAGTCATTGATCCTGACTGACAAAGAAAAGACCATTTCAAAACAAAGATATCAGAACCACATGGAGAAGTAAGGTAAATCAGTTTCCTACTGGGAAAACAAATGAATGGCGGAAGTTACTATAAAAGTCACTTTACCAGCAGGAATTGTACTAGATTTCAATTTAACTTGATCTTTAAATGATTAGAGGACTAGAAGGAAGACAGATAAAACATTAGTCCTTCACATGCTGTGATTATCAAGATTTAAAAATTTATTTTAGATCTGAAAAAAAAATCAAAGCACAAATACCTGGTAAAATTGTATCTTCAACATGTATTTTTCAGTGTATCTGAGAATAATTTTCACGTTAGGTTGCAAGCAGGGACGATGAGGAATCTTTTGTTCTCTTCAGAAAATATATGCTGAGTTCTTTACACTTTCATTTTCCCAAAGCACCATTATTTGGTGCTAAAAGCCAGGCAAAAAAAAAAAAAAAATTTATATATGTATATAATAATAATCAAAATGTAGCCCCTAGCCTTTACTATTTAACTCCATTCAGAAAGGTATAATTCAAAATTTTCTAAGTAATGCTATTTCTTGGAGAAATAAGATAAACCTAATTTCATTTATAGGCTAACTAAAGACTGAGGGTCCATTTATCATTTTTAAAATGTTAGCCAGAAGATAAGATTAGTTTCTGTCACTCACAGCACTGTCAAGATGACTCAATATGATTGCAAAGTCGATTTTTATGGCCATAGTTGAACAAATAATAAATGTTCCCATGGAGGCTTCAGTTTGAAGATCTCCAAGAATTTGACTGATATAGAGGATACACGACAAGCACACTTCCACCGGTAGGTTCATTTTATAATCTCATACTACTGTTTTCTAAAGATCGAGAAGAAGCCACTAAAATTATTAAAGCTTTATAAAAGCAGTATAGAAATAAAACTCAAAGCAACTGTGATTACTGTAGCTGAAGAAAAGACAGCATAAGGGTAACCTAATAATAGTTATTAAATATATGAAAGCTTATTGTCTGAAGGATGGGTCAAGCTGCACAACCCAAGCAAAAATAGAATGAGAGAATCAGGTAAAATGAAGAAAGGAACTTGCCCACAGTATAACCATTAGATACTGAAAGTATAAAAATTCTCCTCTGAAACTCAACACTAGGGAATATCAACTGAACAAGAGCTTGGGTGGAGTCAACAGAATTAATTACATTATATCTGGATTCTCAAGGTAATCTACTGAAACTCTCAAGAAATAATGAAATGAATAGAAATAGTCGATTAAATACAAACATGAAAATATGTCTTAGGGAAAAAATCTTAGGTTGTAGAGATTATATCGGGATACTGAATTTACATGCAAAGGGAGTTTTGGAAGAGCTATAAAAAACCTGATTGCCTTCTTAAATTATTACCAAAGAGGACTAAATACCAAACACCAAACTGCAAAGCCAATCAAGAGTTCAGGGACAAAAGCTAAGGAGTTCAAGTTTCCCCAAACACTCAACCTGTTGCATTTGCGGACTAATGAAAATGAGCAAAAAAGAATTTTGACAACTGTGGTCATCTGACAGTTCTCAAATGACATGTTTCCAGTCTAAATATGCTTATTATTAATACTTTTAATCTCTAAGTTTTAATTCTGAATCCATCAACAGGTTTGAAAAGAACAATTCAAGTGGTCCTTAATGAAAAGAAAAATAAAACTGGTACTGATAATCAAATATAAAGTTAATGCCATTCACTGAATCAGTGTGAAACTATTTCAAATCATTTTATGAACACCTTTAAATAGGCATTGTCTGGGCATCTGGGGGGATCAGTCGGTTGAGCGTCTGGTACTCACAGTTTGTGAGTTCAAGCCCCACGACAGGCTCGCTGCTGTCAATGCAGAGCCTGCTTAGGATCCTCTGCCCCCCCCTTCCCCTAGTCATGCTCTTGCTCTCAAAAATAAAACATTTAAAAAATAATAATAATAAATGGGCATTGTCTGACAGTCATCAAGAACACAAGATATAACAAGTGTTAGCAGGGACGTGGCAATGAGAGAACACGTGTGCACCATTGGTAACAATGTAGATTGGTGTAGACACTATGGAGAACAGTATTTTAGAACAGTAGTTCTAAAAATAGAACTATCATGTGATCCAACAATTCCACCTCTGGGTATATATCCAAAGGAAATGAAAACAGGATATCAAAGAGATACCCGCATTCCCATGTTTATTATAGTATTATTCACGAGAACTGAAATACGGAAACAACCTGTATGTCCACCATTGGGTGAATGGATAATGATGGGTATATATACACGATGAAATATTATTCAGCCAGGAGAGGGAAGGACATTCTGCCATTTATGACAACACGAATGCACGCTGAGGGCTCGAGGCTAAGTGAGATACGTCAGACAGACAAAAAGCAAATACTGTACAATATCATTTATATGTAGAATCTAAAAAAGCTGAACTTGTAAAAACATTGAGTAGAATGGTGGTTACCAAGGGCTGGGGTGATGGGAAAACTGGAGGATGTTGTTCAAGGATATAAACTTATTAGCAACTAGTAGATAAGTAAGCTCTAGAGACCAAATGCACAGCATAGTGATGATAGTCAACAATATATCATACTGTAAACTTCGAAGGTGCTAAGAGACTAGATCTTAATTGTTCTCACCACAAAAAAGAAATTAAAATTATGTGATGGAACAGAGGTATTAACTAACACCACGACGGTACTCACATGGCAATATACAAATTTATCAAATCAACATGTGGTACATTTTAAATTTAATGTTATATGTCAACTACATCACAACATAAAGAGAAAAAAATGGGCACTCTCTAAGTGATATATTATTTCAAAATAATTTTTAAAATAAATTTATAGGGGCGCCGAGGTGGCGCTGTCGGTTGGGTATCCAACTTCGGCTCAGGTCATGATCTCACAGTTTGTGGGTTCGAGCCCCACGTTGGGCTCTGTGTTGACAGCTCGGAGCCTGGAGCCTGCTTCGCATTCTGTCTCCCTCTCTCTCTGTTCCTCCCCAGCTCGCACTCTGTCTTTCTCTCTCAAAAATACATAAAGATTAAAAACATTAAAACAAAATAAGTTTATAAAATGGAGTTACACTGTATACTAAACAAAGAATCAAGAATCAAAAATGCAGAACCACCAGAAGAGAGAACCGAGCCTCTATCTTATTACTGGGAAGGTAACCCCACACACGATGCAAATATCGTGCTGTGACAAAAATTCTTTCCCCTTGTCAAATTACTCCCTAGCTTTTTTTTAACTTTATCATACTGCTAAAATATCTACCAAGTAAAGACCACAGGAAGTAAGTCCACAGATAAGACTTTTCTTTATTTAAAAAAAAAAATTTTTTTTTAATGTTTCTTTATTTTTGAGAGAGATGAAGACAGAATGCGAGTGGGGAAGGGGCAGAGAGAGAGGGAGACACAGAATCCGAAGCAGGCTCCAGGCTCCGAGCTGTCAGCACAGAGCCCAACGTGGGGCTTGAACCCATGAACCGTGAGATCATGACCTGAGCCAAAGTCGGACGCTCAACCGACTGAGCCACCCAGGTGCCCCAAGATTTTTCTTTAAAAAACAAATATTCCTGGGTTGATGATTCACACCTAAAAGGAACTATTTATGGGGTACCATACATTGTTATTCCCAAGTGTTTATGGCCCATGTCTTTCAAATGTATCAGGGGGAAGCCAACCAGTAGTGCTAAATAAAGAATGGAGCAGGTAAGAGTGATGGACATTCAGACACAGAAAACTGACCAGATGCCATTTGGCACAGAATTTCGGAGATGGCATACCGAACTTGTGCTTCCCGGGGTACTGTTCAAATTGTCCAATTGTTTGAAAAAGTGGGGGGAATCCTTTCCAATAAGAAAAAAAAAAAAGTAAATAAAGACTATAATTAGCTTACTTAAGCCTAATGATTTCATACAGACATAAAAATTCAGAAGATGGGCCACGAGTTTCCGTATTGCTACCTACTATAATGTGAAATCTTCCATGTTCCTAATTGTATTAAAAATACAATTGTTAGTACTGTCAGAAAAAGAAAAATAACTAGCAAGAAGTGCTTTGATTCATTATGTAAAAATACCTCACACGTCAAGGGATTTCAAATTTGAAAACAAAATATGCTTTTTAAAAAGTTTTTTGATGAGAAGCAAATAGAGACTAAATCAACATATTTCTCAGCAAGAAAGCCTTTCTCTGCTTTCTAGAAGGAAGCTATTAGTTGTGCAAGTGAAACTGGCAAAGTCTATCAGGTCAATACATTGTTCCATAACATACAAATTGGTAACTGCTGGCAGAAATCTTTCAGAATAAAAGACCCCAAGCTTTTGAACAGGGAAGAAACAGCAGTTTACCAGGAAAACGCACACACACATACATATATACGATGAGCTATGCGTCAGCAAATGAAAGCCACAAATTTTATGTTCGCAAATCTGAAAGTAAATAAAGGGGCAAGTGAGCAATTTAGCAATTGGTAATAAAAATGAAGCCACGCATGGAAAACTTATTAATGTTCTTTTAATAGTTTTCTGAGGTAATCAGAACTATGATGGGGTAACCAGTTGCTGTTACACTGGTTTTTAATGTTTTCTTCTCCTAGGTACCAGGCAGCATATATTCCTAAGAAATTCCCACCGGCGGCTCACTGACAAATGGGATAGAAACAGTATTCTACGGCTAGAGTTTGAAGAAGAAAAGAAATCCAGTGGCAACATTCAGATGGTATGTGGTTTACCAGAGATTACATAATGACAAAAAGTAGCCATCAGGAATAAAATTGCAGCTCCCATCAGCAATTGCATTAGTGAGGCAGGTGGTACATAAATGATAACAAGCAAGGGCAATCGGTATAACAAAAAATGCCTCATGTTTATCTAATGCCTTCCCTCTAAAGTACTCAAAACTACCAACAGGCAATAGCTAACTGTTCCTCCCGGGTTTTGGAGGTTGCTGGCGGTGATTTTTTTTCACCTATCTGAATTACAGAATGTTTACCAAAGCATCATAAAGCAAGAAGGGATTCTGAGAGAGAGTACCTACGGTGAATCCATTACCTCCAGAGCAGATGTGCCCCTACAGCATGCTTCCTTCGACTTTTCTGGGAGAAAGTCTACAATTCTCAGATCTAGGGATTCATAAGCAATGGACTTCTTCCCAAAGGACAATTAAAAATTGAGGTTATATCCATGACAGGATCTGGGGAACGCTTTTATGCTTACAAACCATATTATAATTTTCTTTCCCATATTTGAAAACTGCTAAGTCACACACAAAAAAGGAAAAAGTCCAAATTACTGAGTCACAACCTACACAGATATTACGGTTAGCTCTTAGAGAGAACCTATGCCTGAGACAAATGGCTTTTCTTGTTCTTGATTAACGAGGTACTAAAATAGCCTGTCTTCACTGACATCAGCAAGGAGTACAAGGCAACTGAGATCCAGAACTCTGTGAAGTCAGTCTTGCCAAAGAAAGCTAGTTCCTGAGTTCATAAGTTGAGTTCATTTTAAAGTTCACACATTGGCAGTCGTGCAAAATGGAAAAATACAGCTCAAGAGGTAAAGCTAAAGACAAATTAGATACAGGAGAGACGGCTATTTGCATCAGATAGCAGCTTGCAACAATAAGGAAAAAATTCTCTTACCTAATCAAAGCATCACGGTGGTTGAAGTAGCACAGAAGGAAGAATGACACTATCCCCATTTCTGGGCAGAGCTGGGATACTCTGCCAGCACCCTCTGTCTGACCCTTTGTAATTGTAAGATGATAAAGTGTGTTCAGGTGTGAATCTAAGATTGTTCTTTCTAGACATAATAGAGCAAAGCAGAGTTTTAAGCATACCACAGGTACGAAGTACAAGGGTAAAAGATAAAGGCAATTAAGTACACATTTCTGAAACAGAGGATGACAGAGCTATATCAATTTTAAAATGTACCACATAAAGAACAATAAAAAAACAACAACAAAAAAAACAAAAACATACACACGCGGCAATTTCACTGAGACACGTATGCCAATGTAACCCACATAAAGAGGTTTTAAGCTCCTTGAGAGCATGGACACAATTTTAAAAAACGTATTATAAATTCAATCCCAGAAGACAAAGAAAAAGGACTACAGGTAAAAGATTTTAAAGAGGGAAGAGGAGATCTTTGTTAAGCTATAGATGAAGATTTAACAGCAAATCAAGGAAAACAACCCTATTCCAGCTCAACATTCTGCTAGAAATGATGGTTCTCCCTTCAAGGATGGTCCATCCATTCTGGAAAAGCAGGAACAGGGAGTTCTGAGAATTCAGTCTGCACTAAGCAAAAAAATGCCCTTACTTTCCAGCTCATATACCATAGTGCAAAAGGAAGTGATTTTGGATTCAAAAGATCTGGGCTTGAGGCTTAGGTCTGCCGCTTACTCATTATATGACCTGGGACAAGTTACCCAACCTCTGAAACCAGTTGCCTCATTTATTAAAATAAAAACACTCTTATAGCCTCACATATCTGTCAATCATAATACACAATGTGAAAAAAGCAAAGGTTCTTGTAGTTGTTGCTACTGAAAAGAGGAAATATTTATAAAAGAAAACAAAATGAACCAAAAGTATGGGCTATTACAATTGATACATAAAACTGTTTACAATTTCATCTTCAATACAATTCATAATTACACTTGACTACCTATACATCTTAAATACGGACTCTATTTCCACAAATGCTTTGATAAAAATAAACTGAAGAGTGCTACCATTATTCTGGTGGAAGACAATCTTAAAATTCACACGTTGGACTACTTTCAGAGGAATGTGGAGAAAAATCCAACATGGCACTCTGCTAGGGGGCAGTCGATGGTAATGGTAGCTGATACAGGCAGGAACAAAGAATCCGACTGGTAAAGACACTTTCCTCTTGTATAGGCGATACTCTGTTTCCACAGGTAGTGTAGACTTAAGTGATAAAGTGGTATGAGAAGTAAATAGGCAGCAACAAAGTAGCCTTAGGAATGGAGCACACACGTGATGAAATATTAAGAAAAGCGAGCCTAGTTCCTCAATGACGTCATGAATGACTGACCAGGACCTGACTGCCAGACTTTGATGTGGAAAAAGAATACAATTCCATTTTGTTGATGCCACTGGTGAGTCTCTGCTGTTCATAACTACACCTGCCCCTATGGCCAAGTTAAAGACGTCTGGCAGCCAAGTGCCTCAACCTGGCAGGGAGAGTTTTAACATGAATAGACAGGAGGGAAGAGATAAGCCTGGATAAAAATAGGCAACAGGAGAGACAAAAGGTGTGACAGGGAAAAGTGCTATGACGCAGACTATACCCAGGACTATTTTCGCTGAAATGAGAAATCTGGCTAGAAACAATATCGAGGACCCTATTTGTCTAACACTGATGACCAGAGCATGGTCAAAGTACTCTTGAAAGTGAATAAGTGTGATCTCTCAAGAATCATTAAAACTTCGGGGGGGGTGAACAGATGAGAAAGACGAAGATAGTGGGAGGGAGGGGGGAGGGGGGCAAACACACAAAGTAGGACTGCATATAAAGGAAAATCACAATTTATTGAACATTTACTCTAAAAGGGGAATATAGGAGCCATTTCTTTTTGGTTGCCCTATTTAATCCTCACAAAAACCCAACTAATCCCTGTTATTACAGATCACGGTAATGTGGCTGGGAAAAGGCTCAAAGAGTAACTCAAAAAGCCAGTAAGTCGAGGAGCAAGAATCCTAATTCAGGCCTTTGTCTCAAAAGCTCACCCTCTTCCCATTACATGATGATGATGATGCATCCTCAAAGTTCTATATCTCAACAAAACTCACCAGACTCAGAATGGAAGCAAAGTAAAACACCCAGTCTGGCCTAAAAGACCAGAGAAATAAATGTGACAGCACTCTGTTAATCTGAGCCATCAGAAAAGAAAGAGATGATGTGATAGTAACAGACATCCTGGAAGAAAAGAAGTATGTTCATCCAGTTTGTAACAGCAACACAATATATGCTGGAAATACTTGAACATGCACTTACTTACTAGTCTTAGAAGAAAGGAAATGACAATGGGTTTAAAAGACACAATTCCAGGACTAGAGTCTATAAAAGAAAATAAAAATCTGTAAGGTAAAATTTTTAAGAAGATGAAAGAATACTACCTTAAAAATATGCACTACACTGGTTTCCATAAAATAGTACCAGAGTACTGATCTCCAGGCTGTCCTCATTAGTTTGAATGCAAATCCTACAATCCTTCCTGAGAGTGTTGGTGCAAACTTTGGTTTCATCCTTGCTGTCTCCAATGTTTCCAACGTTTGTGCTATCCTGAGTGAAGTCAGGATTCACAATGGCTCTGGTCATTCAGATATGACTGTAAGCATCAAGGTATGGGGAATTTTTAAAAACCTGAAACCCTCATCATCGTAATCGGGCATCGTGTTAACAAGTCACAGAAACAAGGCAGCTGCGGTGTGGTTAAACGACAAAATCACCACACCTGGAGTCAGAAAGACCTGTCTGCGAGGCCCAGCTTTTATGTGTGGGTAGTGTGACTTTGTCACTTACCCGCTCAGAACTTCATCAGTAAAGTCAGACTGCCACTTACCTCCCCAAATAAAAATGCCATGTCAAAAGTCAGGTACACAAAGACATTAGGTTTAACAGTACATACTCAATATACAGCGTTTGAGTTTAACTGATGCACAAAAAAGGTTGTTTCTGAAAAATAAAATATACTTGTATCATGTGCTCAAGCAGAGATATTACATAATGTGACCTCATCCAACTAAGGACTCCCGTGCCTCTCAAGCACAAGAATCCCAATGTGTGTTTACACACCTGCACAAGGACCGCTGAGAAATAAGCGACTACTTAGGGTAATGTCAGCTCCGAACATAAAATCAACCCCATCTGCCCCATAGTTTTTCCACTTTATGTCCCCAAAGATAGTATGTTGTCAATCAAACAGTTCTTCAGCTGGATATGAAAGACTCAATGTGACCAAAAGTGAATACGCTGTGTGTGTTTGCTGACTTGAAATCACAAGAAAAGCCATCTTCGAAGTCCATTCTCTCCTTCATTTGAGTCGGCCTGATTGGCTTTGAACACTGATATAGCATTCCTTCTGTGTGTGTATGTGTATGCGAGCGTATATACACATTAAAGCAATTCAATAGTACTAGGTTAAACTGCAGAGAAAACATTTCTCAGCCCTTGATTAAGGCCTGCATTAAACCATCAGACCCCATCACAAGCCTTGCTGATGAGTAGCTATTTGGACACACACAGAGCTGTGATTTCCATCCACTTTACTAATCAGCAAGTTCAGATTTGCTGCTAATGTGACATTGATGAACAGGAATGATGCTAATGTGACAGTGATGAACAGAAATGACAGCTCAGGGTTGATTAAAATTAGCTAAGGTTCTTCAACCCAGGACCAAAATGGAAGGGCTTTGAAAACAGCTACAGCCAAGGACGCATCTCTGAAACAGAAAGGAAACACCAAAAACACATGTTTACTGATTATACATAAATTTGAGCAAATACACACTGCAATGAGACATCGTTTAAAATGGAGGCAGTCATTATTCAAATCCTACACTAAATCAAAAAATGGCAATAAACATCGATACACAGAAGCCAAGTGCCGAGCAAAACAAAATGTCAAAAGGTAGAGGATATGGTTTGATTATGAAAACACCGGGCATACTGGAAACACAAAGCAAGTGGTTATCAGAGCTGAAATAAAAGTCTCTCACCTACATTAATGTAGGAAGAGTGTTCTCATATGCCATGTGAACTTCTTGCATTGGTCTCTGTGAGAGACTTGGAGTTGGAGATCTTATCCACGGCCTTCGGGACAATCACCTCACCTTCCTCACCTCCCCCTTCCTCTCCATCTACTCCCAAGCCATCATGGCCAAATTGATATGTCAGTACATGGCGAAACAGAAAAGTCACTGAACTGGGTTTGTAAGAGTCGAAACGTACTCCTGGAAAAACTAAAGAAGTTGGTAACATAGGTCTCTTTTCCAATAGAGTGCCCTTAATCCATCCACCAATGTTTCCAGCAGCATAATCCAGTTTCAAAAACCCCAAAACCAGAAACTGAACAAAAACAGAAATCTACACAGAAATGGCATGGTCAGCTGTGGCACTACCATAGCTTTCCATGGCAAAAAGCTGACCATAAATAACCCACCCCGTACAGGCTTACTCCCAGAGCTAGAGTAAAACAGAATACAGATGTGCTTGGTTTGTTGTTGTTTTATTTAACTTTTTAAAATTTATTGTTGAGAGACAGAGAGAGACAAAGACAGAGCATGAGCAGGGGAGGGGCAGAGAGGGAGGGAGACACAGAATCGAAAGCAGGCTCCAGGCTCTGATCTGTCAGCACAAAGCCCGATGTGGGGCCTGAACCCATGAATTGTGAGATCATGACCTGAACTGAAGTCGGACGCTTAACCCACTGAGCTACCTAGATGCCAGGGTTTGTTTGTTTTAAGTTCAAGTCCACTCATACACGCTGCCACTGTTAATTCTAAATAAAGTGACCAAATTCTCATGTTGACAGTATTGAATAATTAATTCCCAAAGGCAGATTTACTTAAAACGTACCCTGTACCAATGAGTCTTTCTAAAAGGGTTGGCATCCATAAGCTACAGCATCCAGCCACATGTCCTCATTCTAGCACAGAAGATCAAGAAGTGTTCCAGTATAAATATTTATATATATGAAGTAGTATAAGAAATAAGTGTATTATATGCCAAAAATATCGGTCTCATATTTCTAGCAAATCCTAATTCAAGTACTGTATAATGTTAATATTGCTATCAATCAAAATATTCTACTGGTAAACCCTGAACAGAAATGGTTAAGTGGCCCTCTAAGAATCCAAAAACCTACAGATAGACCAGACCCACTTTACAAGCATTTCTGAAGAGGTAACAAAGGAGATCAAAGAATAAGATACACTGCTCAGAGTTTCTGTAATCAGATATTGAAAGTCAATCAACACAGGCAAATCTTCAATTACTGTATTCCCAGTGGCAATCACTGACAGGGCTGTTTCTGGGTCATACTCCATCCATGTAATTTTCACCCTTAAATCTCAGAGAATAGACAATTTTCAAAGAGAATCTCTTGTTGTGAACTCTAACCATCTATAGTAACCTTACTTACTCCCTTTTCAGTAAACAATCTTTTCTCGTGCATAATTATCTAAATTATCCTTTATTAGAATTCTTTCTCAAAAGTAAATTTTCTGAAATTATCTGAATTACCTTATTGCTTCTAAATAAGTCAATTACAGGAACCTCCCAACAAATTTATATGGGAGTAAATAATTCATTTTGTGAGTGTGCTAAGATTTAAAATCTAACATGGTTTCCAAACTTAACAGATGTGGCCAATTTATGACTTGGCTACACAGAAGTCTTATTCACTTCTCAAAGCAAAGGGTATCAGGGCGCCTGGGTGGCTCAGTCGGTTAAGCATCCGACTTCAGCTCATGTCATGATGTCACAGTTTGTGGGTTCGAGCCCTGCATCGGGCTCTGTGCTGACAGCTCAGAGCCTGGAGCCTGCTTCGGATTCTGTGTCTCCTTCTCTCTCTGCCTATCCCCAACTTGTGCTCTGTCTCTCAAAAAATAAATAAATGTAAAAAAAAATTTTTTTTTGAAAAAAAAAAAAAAAAAGAAAAGAAAAGGGTACCAAAGCAGGCTTTCTCCTAGGTCAATGGTTTCTTTTAGCATTGCTCTTTGTTTTGTGGCATTAACTTACCACCATAGCACCATGTATGAAAAGCACTCAGGCAAATAAATTACCTAAGACCCTCGGTCAATGTGGTTACTCTGCCCCTCTCTGTTTACACAGTGGGAGAATACAACAGGTATTCATTTCCCAAGAGGTTTTTCACTTATGCACTTTATCCTAAATCTTCTCACTCTAAGGTCATCCTTTCTTGTGTTTTTCTAAAACACTTAATTTTGATCAGCCATGTGCTAATGAATACGGTTAGTAAGTCAAGTGCAGGCTAATGGAGAGAGAAAAAGTTCGGAGAATTTTGGGAAGGAACTGGGCTCCCCAAAATTATAAGCAGGAAATACTGGGTACCTGTAGGCCCCCTAGGCCTCTGCTTCCCAAAACTGATTTCTAAAAACCATCCAACAGAAGGTTAATAAAAAACTACCACGTTATTATGAGGACAGGTTCACTGAAAAGCAGCAGTACAACTGAATTCTCAGCTGTAACCCCAAGATGGATTTATGTTCCTAAGGACTACTGTATTTTTCACATGAAAAGAACTTTTCTCATGCCCCCTCTTCTTTTATGGAGTTTGAAAGATCTGCTCCCAAGCCTTCCCCGGGTCCCCAAGAAGTGATAGTGCCACAGGCCCCGACGCCAGCCAAGTCTTCCTTGGTTTTGTCACCATGTTCCTTTGTCTCCCCTCCAGTTTTCACCTACTTGTCAACATTTTACAAAGAGACATAAATTCAGCTAATGAGTCTGTAGTTAGCAGCCAAGTAGACCATACTCTCAAATGCTAAACATGAAATAGTTCATCATATTAAAGAAAACGAATTTAAAAAAGCATGGACACTCTCCAACATGGATGGTTAGATGCCACAGAACACTGAAGGCAAACTCTGTGGTTCAGGACTCAACCTAGTAAAGACCACATACAGTCAACAAAATAAAGACACCTTCTTACACAAAGGAAGTATCAGGTATATTTTAAAAGATATGAATAATAATAGGTACTATACTATTAATTTTAATTGAAATTATTTCCTCGCTAGAAATGTAACTTTGTTCCTTTCCTACAGTTTTGCTGTGCTCAAGAAAATATGTATATTAACAGGTATGTGTCTGTATACGTCTACCCAAACGTGTCTACTACTCCATTCACTTTCAATGATCACTAAGTCCTGCCCCCCCCTGAATCTTGCCATGATGGTTCATGTCTAATAGGACTTAAACCAGGGAAAAAGGTTAGGGTAAGCCCCTCCACCATGCTCAAGGTATTTGCATAAGCAATCAATATGCCAAAGCACCTGACATTGTCTATTCCTTCCTCACAGATGCCTTGAAACGGAAAGTGAATTGACTCATACCCTTCACCGCCTTTTACCTTGGGTGAAGACGCATACATGCAAAACCTCTAGCCTTTCTCTGTCCCTGCTTTTAACTTTAACTTTTTTTTATTATCAAAACCCCTAGCTCCTTCCATTTATACCCAAATAGAGTGACTTAGAAATCCTATGACCAACTTTCTTGGATTAATCAAAAGTATACAGAGTAAACTGACCTGCACTTTAACTTCTCTTTAGGAAATCTGTTATTTGAGGAGGGGCAAATGTACCTCCGCTTAAAGAATATTTTTATTTAGCGGATGGAAAAAGAAAATGCCAGGGGCTCAAATCATCTGCCTCTTTTCTAGGCTATGGCATCACACCACTTCCATGTTTTAACTGCCACTTCGTGGCAGCGTAGCACATATGGAGAGTGTGAGCCCTGGAATCTGATGGTAGCTCTCGCCCCACGGTATACCTGCAGGCTATGTGACCTTGGGCACATTACTCAATGGTTCTGGATGCCATTTTCCATATATATTCCTACACTTCCTAGAGGATTAAATGATGCATGCATGTGGTTGGCACGTTTTACTCTCCCAATAAACGTTCGTGCAGACGTTGCGATGTTTCTCGCTCCAATTACAAAGGAGGCTCCAGGCTGCTATTCCTGATTGTCCCTGCTTATTTCATTTGCAAAGACTGAATAATTCTCCAAATTGAAAAATGATGACCTAGATATGCATCTGAATCTCCAGATAAAAGGGGTATTTTAAACATGATTTCTCTAATTGTCTTTTTGTTCTGAATAATCATCCCTCATAAGCAATGATGCCACATGAAAAATGAACATGGACAGATACCTCATCAAAAGGTAACATAATAGGTATCAGAATCAGAAAGACACAGGTTTGAATCCCTGCTCCACGAATCATTAATGAGTTATTTGATCTTCCTAATGCTCAGTGCCCCATGCACCATCTATAAAATGGGATAACACTTATATCATCAAATGAAGTAATATGAGCAAAGCACCTGGCACACAATAAAGACTCAAATGTAAGCTCCTTCCCAGATAAGCATAATGGATTTAAATTAAACCCCTTCCCCAGCAAAGTTGCTTTTTATCCCCAAGGGAGCAGGGATGTCCGGATGGTAGGGATTTATTTGTGGAAATCTGTTCTTAATATTGTTCTAGTTACATAAACAAGTGATATGCACTAATTACACTGGGGTTTTATTTTTTGAAATAAAAGGCACACCATACACATAAACATAATAAGCGAAATAAGAAGGAGAAGAGGCTAACAAGGGAACAGCTGGTATAAACTGTGCACATCATTCAAAGAGGCAATGGGGCCAACAGAATTTTTCAATAAAAGCAAAGAGAACACTAGGTGGTAACGAAATGGATACTTTAGATCTTGGGAAGCAAAACATATTCACTCCTCTTTGGGATGCCAGGGGAGGCTTGGATAACATCTCCCGTCTTAATGAGCTATCTTCTATTCCCAGCTGTTCAGAACAATGACAGAGTTCACTGCGGCAGAGGATCCACATACAAAAACTCCACAGTCCCTACAGCCAGAGGTGCAGGGCAAATGCTAAATCATACATCTGTTGGTGTTTGGATGTATAAATGAATAGGGATTAAAAAAAAAAAAAAAACCACCTTGCACATCCGGGATCTTTCTTGTCCAATAACTGTCAAACCTATGTATATTTTCTAATCCCTTTTCCTTTTGTTCAGTCAAATGTGTTGGCTCAGAGCAGTTTTTATAAAAAACAATCCCCTATATTTTTTAGACTAGTTTTAGGTTTACAGAAAATTGAATAGTGCAGACAGTACCCATACACCCTCTCAATCTGAGCACATTTAAGGGTCCCAGCTCATTTAAAATATTAAATGGTCATGTAGAATTTGAATAAACCACTCATTTAAATGACCAGAGAAGAGAATTTTGAAACACTCCTCATTTATGTTTGCATAAATCAAATGATGGTAACAACAATCTAAGAACAATATCAGCACCCCCCCCACACACACACACACAATGTGTAGCTGATAGTTATCCAAGGCATAACTAAAGCCAAACTCAAAATCAAAATAACTGATAAAACATTTAAGTATATTTGTAACAATCAGAATTTTCACAGCCACTTAACAATATTAACATTTACTTAAGCTACATATTTGCTAAGACTATAAGAAAACATTTCATAATGGATCAACCTCCAATCTAAAGAACTCTGAATGTTCCTGAGATCAAGGCACAGGGCTTCGTGTTCATCAGACAGCCTCTTTGAACTATGGAACCACTCCCTTGTGTTTTAATAAGATGAGACGGTCTGCTGGGCCTACTGGGTCATACTGGGTAATGCAGACACATGAAGCAAGCCATCAGGTAAGTCATCACTACCAGCAGGAGATAACTAGGTGGATAAGATAGCAGAGAGGTTCTCGAAGTGTGGTACCTAACTTGTTAGAGATGCAAATTCTTGGGTCCTGCTCCTGACCTAATAACGAATCAGAAGTCGAGGGGGAGTGGATGGTACCCAGCAGTCTGTGTTTTAACAAGCCCTCCAGATGATTCTGAGGCAAATAAAGTTCAAAGAGTGACTAGTATATTCGAGGATGTCTGACCATGAAAAATAAGTGAAGATGAACAGTAAACATGTCCCCTAACCCCCCCCCTTTTTTGTTGTTAAAAATAGAAAGAATTTTGATTATTTTTAGAACAATGTTGCATTTCATTTGGGAATTTTGAGGACTATTTCCTAGGGCTTCCTCCAGTGGTTTACTGAATAGAATACTTTCAACTGCTGCCATTTTTCTTAAATGGGTGCAATTCACATTTTTCATTGCCCTCACAAAATGAACTGAAACATTTTGTTTCATTCATATACAATTTTTTCCTTCTATATAATTGGAAAGTAATTCTAACCAGGGTTTTTTTCCTTTAGTTTTACAGTGACTTTCCAGCTTTCCCGAACTACACTCGACCACACTGCCTACATCGCATTCCTTTGACTACAGCTCAGGGTATAACACAACAGACCTATCATAGGAATACCTTAGGTTCAGAAATCAGCCAAAGGTCTCTGTTTGTATGTTCAAGCCCTTAACCAACATAAAAGGCCCAACTATTGCATGACTTAAATATAAATACAAAAATATATATATAAAATATACATTTTAATATATAAAATCATATTTATGTATATATATGTATACACATATATAAAATATATATATGTGTGTATATATAGATATGTGTGTTTGTGTGTGTGTGTGTGTGTGTATATATATATATATATATATATATATATATATATATATATATATATATATAAAATCAACTACAGCTTGATGCAAGAGAAATCCAACTAATGGGAGTAGTATTATGGTTAGTGTCCCCACAACACTGCTCCCTTTTCTACTGTCCTCTAAATCGATTTCCCATTAAGTCTCTAGCAAAATTAGTTACATTCATACTGCTAATCCTCTCTGATGTGCGCAGAGAAGTGAAATGCTTTGCAAAAAGAAGTGAATCAATTTGTAAAACTAGATAGTCATGATGTATTTTTGTTTGCTACAGGAAGCTCTATCCTGGTAAACTTCTAAGAAACGGAATAGAAGATCAATGGGAAAACTTTTATAGAATCTTAGATCATGTATTAAAAAAAAATTCTCCTCAAATCAATTTGATCTTTCTTCTTAGACCAGTGAATAACTGGTTGACTTCAAATTACTGATCCTATATCACAAATTCCTAACCGGACATCAACTTGGATAGGGGAGGAGTGGTCAACATTTATAAATGGGATTAACTTATTTCAGCAAATTGGAAAGAAAAAGGTCGGGTATTTCTGTCAAACTGATTTATGCTTTGGTCTACACCATCCCAAGGAAATAAGAATTTCTCAACAGCTTGGGGAACAATATTGTATTGGTCTCTCAAGTGAAGAAAGAGCCAATTACTGGGGAAAGGAAAATAATGCACCAAACATACGTCTCTTCTGGCAGAAGAGGCCAAAGACGGAGAAGCCTTAGCAGTATTGCAGGACTCATCTGCTAATGTTTAAGGAAGTCTGTCCTTCAGGAACAAAAGGCAAGTAACTGTCTCACTCTCTCATTCCTCAGCTCCGGGAAAATACTGATAGGAAAGCAGGAATCCCTTTAGGAAAGGGCCTCTTAATCTGTGATCCATGGATAGAATTCAAGGAGTACATGACCTTGAACGGGGAAAAAAAAAAAACCCTTATCTTTATTTTACTAACCGCTAACTGAAATTGGGCATTCCCTTCTGTTTTGGTCCCAGGCAACAACTACAACAGTATTAACATACCTGCAACTTTGTCACCAATAGAAATCAACAATATTTTCATATCCTTACAGTTGTTCCACGTATCTCAAAATTACGCTCACAACGGCTTCCAAAATATCAAACTTTTTTTGTCATCAAACTTGCCACTAGATCTTGTTATTTATTATAACTGCATTTTGACACAGTCAGTCCCTTTTGTATTCCTGTGCATTTTTAATCCATTTAACAGTATTGTGACAAGTCAAAAGTGATCATGATTCACAAACTGTTAAGAACCCTACTTTAGAAAGAAGAAAGTAGTATGGGGAAAAGGAAATACTCCCAAACAGTCCCAGAAACTCATCATAAACCCTACCACAAAGAATTTTCTAAGAAAAACATATACCCATTGTTCTCTTCTGAAATCCACAAACATGTCAGGAAGCAACACCAGCTCACTATTCTCACCTGGAAACTACAACAAAACCTTTGAAAGTTTCAGATGGATTATTTGGTCTGAATAGGAATAATTTCTAGCAATCCATATGACCTTGGAAATACTACCCAAACAGCAGTGGCTATTCTGGGAAAAGGAAAAGGCCACTCAGAGATAACTCGGCAAACATCGTCAGGAGCCACATTTTCCACAGTCCAAAATACCACCCAAGGTACCGCTGAAAGGACACTATAAGGCACTCCAAGAACCAAAGGCCTTACAGTATGAAAGTAGTAACTAGCAAATAACCTGTGGTGGGTATTTCAAATGGCTAAATGTTACACTTACAAGATGGAATAGGTCAAAAGCTCTCTGTACAGAAAAGATTTCAAATGCCCTGACAACAGAACAGCTTTGCGAAATTCCACACAGGAGATGAAAACAATCACAAACTAACATCTTCGTAATTATCAGCTATGTTTTGATAGGCCAATCTCTGTACATAGTGGCTATTCCTGAAATAAAGGTTTATAAGTCCGATAACCTTCAATGTGCTAAGAATGAGTACATTACTGAAAGGACTCTTCTAGTAAGATTTGAGTTGTCTGGGACCATGCTTTGAAAAAAACATGTCAGTAAACTATGATATCAACATTACAGGGATCTACCCAAACTAATTCATAGGAAACTATTAACCATAAATATATACAAATCCTTACAGAAATTAATATGCAGTGTCTGCTTTAACAGAGATATGTACTAGCTACCTCATCATCTGACTTCTATGCTGTGACATTCCAAACTTCAAACTTTTCTTTCTGGCATGATCTTTTATTCTAAGCTCTCCCCAAAGTGGGGGTGGTCTCAAGCAATCAGTACATAAGAAGCTGTGGCATATTACAGTTGTTAGCTGGAATTGTACCTAGGGGTAAATAACAATTATCACTATGATGCAACTCTAAATGGATTTCTTCATGACATCAGCAAAAACGAACACCAAGTGGAGAGTCAAACACTAGTGGCAAAACATTACTTGATTTGGTGCAGAAGGGAAATGTTGCAGAGGCCCATTACACAGGATGGTTTCTGAAAAGAGTTCAAAACACACAAGTTGGCCATGGCTTTCAGACAGGCTTCAATTTCCTTATCATCCCTACAATGAAACAACTTAAAGTCATGTGTATGCAAGGATCTCACAAAGGGATATTTCTGAGACAGAGCCCGTGCATTTAAAATTCTCTGCAGCTGAAAAGAAACACTTTTTTCTTCTCTGAACAAAGAATTTTCTATTTTCTACACAACTATGCTATAAGCCATCCCAATTCCTTAAAAATCTGAACACACAATTATAATCCAGTTGAAAACAAAGACAGTGCCACTGTAATTGTGCCCAATGAGCCCAAAATATTAAACTTTTATTTTCAAGTATGGCTTTCATCACTCCCTTCTCTAATGTGGTATATATGATAATATATTATTTGTTATTCAGAAGAGGAAGAGTTCCATACAAAATGAATGACTTCAGTTGCCTTATAAATAAAACATGGATAAATGTCTTGGCAAAATAAATTAAAGGAGCATTTGTATTTGATCACTTCATCATATTACTGTCTTTATCTACAAGCAGAAGAAGCTGTTGTTGCCTATTTCCTGAAATTCATTATGTGTAAAGTCCATAATGGAGAAAAATCGCTACTAAGTTATGGCTGAAACTCAAACAAATCACACATATTATATACCTTGGAGAGATTCAAAAACACATTAACGGCACAAAACTCAGGAAAGATAATGGCGGCCCACACCTGTAGTTTGGGGGTTTGTGTGTTTGTTTTGGAAGGGCTTTTGCCAGCTTGACAATTTTTTTAAAAATTAACACATTACTGAAGGTTGGTATTAAACTCATTTGGCACTTCTTAAAATTTACTAAAATGGCTGAAAAGGGCAAATATTAGTCTTCATGAATACCTTTGCTGATTCCGATTTAACGACTAGAAGTCATAAGATAAGCTACTTATGTCCATTTTTTTAAAAAGCTGAATCCATACATTATCATATTGTTTTAGTTGCAAATACATATGAAACAGAACTGGAATAAATCATAAATAATAAATAGTATATATTACTCTGGAGGTATAATTCTAGGTTACCTTTCATTCAACACCCCCATTATTGTTTAAAATGCATTAGGAGCAGTAAAAATTTCAAAAACTATGGAAATAAGGAACACTCATTGTTTAAAAGAAAGCATTTTTAAACAGAAATGGCTAAAACTATTTTCAGTGAGAAAATCATTGGAGGGAAAAAAAACCAACTTTTTTCTCACAGGCTATGGCAGGGTGATTTACAAACCTAACATCTTAATTACAGCCATCATTTAAGATTAGGTAAAATGAAAATCATCCAATTTCTAAGGATTTCAAGTTTTCAACTAGTGTTTCCCATAGCATAAACAGTTCTAAAAGAAGAATATTAAAGTAAGTATATTCAATGCAATAAAACTTAAAGCCTGGTTCATACAAATGTCACTCTGCAAATTTGTAAACACCGTCATTTCCACTAGCCAATATTAAATTGGCTCAGTTTACCATCCAAATCATGTCGTTTTGCACGTAATAGCCCTGAAGGGTCAACATTCCGCATAGCATCCTTTTATTTATTTTATACATCACCAAGAGCAGTCATCCTGTGTTTGGAGCTCACTTCCAAATTGTACTGGGATTCTCTGTAACACACACCTGGTTGATTCTTAATGGCCAAGTGGGGAAAGGCATAAATGAAACTCAGAATCTTTGCTTTCTTGCTGAGCTTGTTGTGGGGAGGAAAAGAGGGCACAAGATAGGGAAAGAAGAAGGTGGGAGAAAGAGAGAAAATGATAAGGAAAGGAGAGAACTGAAATCAGGACCAGAGGCATGAAGGTAAGGCTTTAAGGAACTGAAAGAGAGAAGAATTACCAAGGACAGCGAAGAGATCTCCCATTATTTATATAAAGTAATAATTTATAGTATGACTCTAACAGCCATTCCATTTTTTGTTGGAGTATATATTTTATCTTTTAAAATATTTTACATCAAAAGTCTACATTTGTACAATAATTGAACTGAGCACCTTTCTGCCCTTTACTCAAATCGGTATCATCAACTGCAATGCACTTATAAGCATTTCACACCTCAGTAAAGCAAGGGCCTTAAAATCCTATTCCTTCATACTCAGACATTACTGGGTTCCTTCCAGGGGCTAGATTTTGTGCTTATCTCTAAAAATGTAAAAATGAATACAGGACCCCCACCGAATGAGACAGAGAGAAAAACGGCAATTAAAAAACCAATGGATGGGCATTGGCCCACCTGGGTGGTTCAGTCAGTTAAGCATCTGACTCTTGATTTCGCCTCGGGTCACGATCTCATGGTTCGTGGGTTTGAGCCTCATGTCGGGCCTTGCAATGACACTGCAGAGCCTGCTTGGAATCCTCTTTCCGTCTCTCTCTGGCCCTCCCCCGCCATCTCAAAACAAATAAATAAACTTTAAAAAAAAATGCAGTCAGTACATTAAAGAGACATGTACAGGATATACGGTACATCCAAAAGAGGCGTACGAGAAAAGCAGAAACACACCCATAAACAGAACAAACTGGTAGGTTTGTCAGATGGGAGGTGGGGGTGGAGATAGATCAAATGGCTGAAGGGGAATGGGAGGCACAGGTTTTCAGTTATGGAATGAAAAAGTCATGGGATAAAAGGTACAGCATAGGGAAAAGAGTCAATGGTATTTTAATAGCATTTCATGATGACAGATGGTAGTTACACTTGTGGTGAGCATAGCATAATGCACAGAGTTTTCAAATCACAATGTAATACACCCGAAATTAATGTAACATTATTTGTCAACCATACTTCAATTAAAAAACCAAAGCCTTTCTGCCACTATTTGTTGCGATATTATTCAATTTATTTTTTTAGCTTTTAATGTTACTGAACATTAAAAATGTTTTATTTAAAAAATTTATTTTCAATGTTATGTTTTGACGATAAAAAGGTTTTACATTTTTATGGAGCAATATTAAACTATCTTTTTCTTTATTCTTTTAAGTCTCTGCATATCCCAACACCTAATATTTACTTTTACCTTCTAATTTTTTTTGTTTTGTTACATTTAGTCTTTCAACCATCTGTAATTAGTTTTGTCAGATATTTCACATATTAATTTTTTTTTTCCAAATTGTTCTAATACTGATCATTGACCACATATCCATTCTACATTGAATTATCACATGCAGTAAGTTCTTAAAGAAAATAACATGTCTACTCATTCCCATTGGTCTAGAGGTCTGTTTTACAGTAAGAATTAGACCTGAAAACTGCTTCCTAATGCCACAGGTTGGCAGACCTGATTTCCTATAAATGCTCAACCTCTATAAACTATTCATTCATAATTCTCACGTGGAGACTAGTTAGGTTGTAGTCAACTTCTGTCCAATTTTTTGTCCATTTTGTATGAAGAAGTCTATGTGGATTCCTCTCTGGCTCGGCTTTTCTACCTTCTGATTATTTTTTTTAGAAACTTCTCTCATAGTTTCAAAGGTAAACACATACCTGTTTTTATGTATTTTATTTACATGTTTGTACTGAATACGTAATTTTCATTTATAACATATTTCTTATTAAAACATTTGTTATATATATGTATATATATTTTTTTAATGTTTATTTTTGAGAAAGTGCAATCAGGGGAGGGGCAGGGAGAGGGGGACAGAGGATCTGGAGACCCCAAGCTGACAGTAACAAGCCCCACCTGGGGCTGGAGATTATGACCCGAAGCCGAAGTCAGACACTCAATCAACTGACCCACCCAGGCTCCACACTCTCATAAAACATTTAAATTAATACCTACTGCTTCCTAAAATTTTGGTGAAATATTCACTTAAGTATAATTTCTTTATTGTGAAGCATCTGGGTAGTTGTCACTATTTCACTGCTGCAGTGAATATATATATATTTTTTAATAAAAGAATACATGACATAAAATTTGCCACTTAACCATTTATTTTATTTATTTTATTTTTTTTTTTTATTTAAATCCAAGTGAGTTAACATAGAGTTCAACAATGATTTCAGGAATAGAATTCAGTGATTCATCACTTACACGTAACACCCAGTGCTCCTCCCAACAAGGGCCGTCCTTAATGCCCATCGCCCATTTAGCCCCCATCCGCCAACCCAGCACCCCTCCAGCAACCCTCAGTTTGTTCTGTGTACTTAAGAGGCTCTTATGGTTTGCCTCCCTCTCTGTTTTTATCTTATTTTTGCTTCTCTTCCCATATGTTCATCTGTTTTGTTTCTTAAATTCCACATATGGCCATTTAACCATTTTTAAGTACATTCACAATGTCACGTCAGTGGGTGGAACTCCTGTAACTGTGAGAAGCTCTCATTTAGTCACTCTTGTCCAATATCAGTCTCTTCATGGTTATAGTATATCTCATATTCCTTAGTTCATGAGGACATGTAATTAGACATATGCACTTGGGGTAGAAAGAACAGATTTATGTGGATATGTGTCTAAATTGTAGTCAGTGATTGAGCCACATTATAAATAGACAGGTTCACAAGGTAGGAGAACAAAGGGTAAACAACTTACCTTGAGGACAATGACCTGAAACAAAAATATCTTAAATGATTATTTTCTGTGAATGGTTCAAATTCTATGACAAAATGAACAGGTAGTTTGGCAGTAAAAACTGTTACCTTATCTTCCAACCTTCTGACTTCTAGGTATATATGTAAGCAAAATAAAGTTTACGTGCACACAAAATCTTACACAGGAATGTTCAACGCAGCCTTATTCATAGTAGCCAAAAAGTGGAAATAACCTCAAAAGTGAAAATAACCCAAATTTCCCACCAACTAGTGAATGGATAAATGAAATGACCATACAATGGAAAATTATTCAGCAAAGGAAAGCCATGAAGGATTGATGCATGCTAAAATATGCATGAATCCTGAAAACATAAGTGAAAAAAAAAAAAGTCACAAAATATCACATACTGTATAATTCCATTTATATGAAATGTCCAGAAAAGAAAAATCTATAGAGAAATAATAAAGTAGATTACTGACTGCCAAGGTCTGGGGAACACAAAAGAGTATTAAAGGGTACAGGACTTGTTTTGGGGATGATGAAAATGTTCTAATATTGATTGTGATGATGTTTATACAACTCTGCATATCCTAAAAACCACCATACTGTATACTTGAAATGGGTGAATTGTATAGTCACGTGAATTGTACTTCAATAAAGCCATATTTTTTTAATTTAATTTATTTATTTTCAGACAAAGAGAGAAAGAGAAAGAGGTTGGTAGGGGCAGAGAGAGGAGAGAGAGAATCCAAAGCAGGCTCTGCACTGACAGCACAGAACCTGATGTGGGGCTCGAACTCACCAATCATGAGATCATGACCTGAGCCGTAATCAAGACTCAGATGCTTAAACAATTGAGCCACTCAGGCACCCCTCAATCAAGCTATATTTTAAAAAAGGAAAAAAAAAAACCAAAACCAAAAACAAAAACAAAAAAAGCTCCCCCAAACATTCTGGTGTTCATACAGTTGCAGAAACTGCCATGTGACCTACACTAGAGATTGTATTTTCAACATTGATGCATCAAATTCCTTCCAATATTTTATTTTTCAAATGTTTATTATTTTTATTTTTATTTTTTTTAATTTACACCCAAGTTAGTTGGCATACAGTGCAACAATGATTTCAGGAGTAGATTCCTTAATGCCCCTTACCCATTTAGCCCATCCCCCCTCCCATAACCCCTCCAGCAACCCTGTTTGTTCTCTACATTTAAGACTCTCTTATGTTTTGTCCCACTCCCTGTTTTTGTTATTTTTGCTTCCCTTCCCTATGTCCATCTGTTTTGTATCTTAAATTCCTCATATGAGTGAAATCATATAATATTTGTCTTTCTCTGACTAATTTTGCTCAGCATAATAACCTCTAGTTCCATCCACGTAGTTGCAAATGGCAAGATGTCATTCTTTTTGACTGCCAAGTAATACTCCATTATATATATATATAATATATATATGATTTATATATATAATATATATATATATATATTATATATATATATATATATAAAATATACACCACATCTTCTTTATCCATTCATCATCAATGGACATGTGGGCTCTTTCCATACTTTGGCTATTGTCGATAGTACTGCTATAAACATTGGGGTGCATGTGCCCCTTTGAAACAGCACACCTGTATCCCTTGGATAAATATCTAGTTAATACAATTGCTGAGTCATAGAGTAGTTCTATTTTTAAATTTTTGAGGGACCTCCATACTGTTTTCCAGAGTGGCTGCACCAGCTTGCATTGCCACCAGCAGTGCAAAAGAGATCCTCTTCTCCACATCCCCACCAACATCTAATGTTGCCTGAGTTGTTAATGTTAGGCATTCTGACAGGTGTGAGGTGGTATCTCATTGTGATTTTGACTTGAATTTCCCTGATGATGAGTGATGTTGAGCATTTTTTCATGTGTCAGTTGGCCATCTAAATGTCTTCTTTAGAGAAGTGTCTATTCATGTCTTTTGCCCATTTCTTCACTTGATTATTTGTTTTTTTGGTGTTCAGTTTAAGTTCTTTATAGATTTTGGATACTTTATCTGATATGTCATTTGCAAATATCTTCTCCCGTTCCATTGGTTGCCTTTTAGTTTTTCTCATTGTTTCCTATGCTGTGCAGAAGCTTTTTATTTTCATGAGGTCCCAACAGGTCATTTTTTATTTTGTTTCCCTTGCCTCTGGGGACATGTTGAGTAAGAAGTTGTTGTGACACACCTGAAAGAGGTTTTTGCCTGCTTTCTCCTCTATGATTTTGATGACTTCCTGTCTTACATTTAGGTCTTTCATCCACTTTGTGTATGGTGTAAGAAAATGGTCCAGGTTCATTCTTCTGCATGTCGGTGTCCAGTTTCCCAGCACCATTTGCTGAGGAGACTGTCTTTATTCCATTGGATATTCTTTCCTGCTTTGTCAAAGATTAGTTGGCCATACGTTTGTGGGTCCATTTCTGGGTTCTCTATTCTGTTCCATTGATCTGAGTGTCTGTTTTTGTGCCAGTACCATACTGTCTTGATGATTACAGCTTTGTAACACATCTTGAAGTCTGGGATTGTGATGCCTCCAGCTTTGGTTTCTTTGGCTATTCGGGGTCTTTTCTGGTTCCATACAAACTTTAGGATTGTTTGTTCTAGCTCTGTGAAGAATGCTGGTGTTATTTTTATAGGGATTGCTCCAGTATTTTAAAAGTACTGGCACTGAGCAATGATTCAACTCAAAGATGTGTTGATGAGATGTCAATTAAGATCAAAGACAATTTTTCTATTTAGATTGATGAAACCACCGTTATTGACAATAAGGCTCTTCAGTGGCCTGTTTTCATTACCTTGATAATAATTACAAATTGTAAGAAGACATGCTGTTGGTAAGTTCTTTAAGAAAGTGGCTGTACTGGAACTTTTATTTTTGCTACTGTAAAAAAAATGGATTGGTGACAAATGAATCCATTGGGAACTCCTGTGTCCCTACCAACCTCCAAGGTCATTAGGTGAAAAGACTTATAGCCCACCTAAAGGAAGTATGCGATTCTTGCAATTCTTGCAATAAAGTGTACTGTGCATCAGTATTAAGTTAATTAATATTAAGTTAATCTTAAGTTACTAATTAAAACCAACAATAGTATAAAGTCATACCACAAGAAAATGACAAGTAGAGGAGCCTGGCTGGCTCAGTCAGTGGAGCATGCAACTCTTGATCTCAGAGTTGTTAGTCTGCACACTGGATGCAGAGCTTACTTAAAAATAAATCTTAAAAAAAATGAGCAACTAGTAATCAAAATCAATTACATTGTAGAGACATGTACAAGAAAAACAACACGCTCTAAAAATTTCTTTTGACATTAATAAGAACTAGAGTTAATACTTGGTTATCAATCTGAACCCTGATTAATAATACATAATAAACTGGCAGTGGTAACAAACATTCAAATATCCTTAGTCTAATGCATGAAAGGAAAATTTCCTTATATGCAGAGAATTTAGTATAACAAACAAAATACAGATCAAAATAATCCATAGCTCCAGTTTTTCTCATTTTAGTGCCCAGTTCCGAGTGCCCCTAAGTCTAAGCTCTGAGAGGTTCACCGCTATTTAGCCAACTCAAAAATGCTAACATATTCTTAGTTACACACTTTTGTACTTTTATTTCTCTCCTTTTAACAATGGTAATGCTTCCTGTTGCCCCCATGAACAGTCTCTAAATCTAGATTATGTAGCCTCTCATCAATAATTTAGATACTGAAGAGGTTATCTGATGCTGCACAGAGCACCTCTTTGACAAATTTTATGAAACATTCATTCCAGAGGTAGATGTATCAGAAATTACCTGGAGGAATTTCTATTTGTTATAAATATAGAGATGTCCCTGAGAGTTGAATATTAGAGCAAAATTTATCAACTTGCGTTATATAATAGTAACAAAATATTATCACTATCACTAATGCATGTAAATCACCTAGAACAATGTCTGGACATAGGACCCAACAAATGTTAGATATCACATTACATGCATTAACTAGCATGATGTAGGGCCCTGAGCCAGCCACAAATGTGCTAGAAAAATACCACTCAATGGAACAACCAATTTTGTCCTCTGCCCAATTACCTTCCAGCAATTTGGACAGCAGACACAGCTCGCATACATTCAGCAATTTGTTGACTCCAGATAATAATCAAAAATTGAAAGTAAACAAAAAATGCCTCTTAAGGGACAAGATGGATGTTAAAAAATTCATAAGCCTTACTACTCACCTCAGGTCTATTTACTTTTACTTTACAAAGAACAATTTTGTGAATTTTGGACATTTTTATATCCAATTTGTAAGTCTAAAAGAAAGAATGAAAACAAGATTACTAGAAGAAAGTAAGCTAAAAGCAGAAAAAATGCTGGAAAATATGGAAACAAGACATAGGAAATAAGTAACAATTAAATTAAAAAGCTGAACCTAGAAAACAAAAAAGATAGGATGCTGGATGATCTAAGTCAAGGACAAAGAGACCCAACCTTTAGTACAGTCTACTCTTTAAAGTTCATAACAATGACTCTAAGTTATGAAGAAAAAGTTGCATTATGTTTACAATATTCTGTTCAAGCAGAGATAAAACAAGTAAAAACTAGTCAGAATGAAATAACAAATGCTATAACTCAGCTGCAATCACGAATGGATGCTGCAGCGGCAAGGATGGATGAGGCAGAACAGAGAATCAGCGAGATAGAGGACAAACTTATGGAGAATAATGAAGCTGGAAAAAAGAGGGAGGTTAAGGCAAAAGAGCACGATTTAAGAATTAGAGAAATCAGTGACTCATTAAAAAGGAACAACATTGGAATCACAGGGGTCCCAGAAGAGGAAGAGAGAGAAATAGGGGTAGAAGGGCTAAAGACACAGACATCAAACTCCAGGAAGCACAGAGGACTCCCCTTAGATTCAACAAAAACCGACCATCAACAAGGCATATCATAGTCAAATTCATGAAATACTCAGGCAAGGAGAGACTCATGAAAGCAGCAAGGGAAAAAAAGTCCTTAACCTACAAGGGAAACAGATCAGGTTTGCAGCAGACCTATCCACAGAAACTTGGCAGGCCAGAAAGGAGTGGCAGGATACATTCAACGTGCTGAATCAGAAGAATATGCAGCCAAGAATTCTTTATCGAGCAAGGCTGTCATTCAAAACAGGAGAGATAAAAAATTTCCCAGACAAACAAAAATTAAAGGAGTTTGTGACCACTAAACCAGCCCTGCAAGAAATTTTAAGGAGGACCATCTGAGGGGAGAAAAGATGAAAAAAAAAAAATTTACACACACACACACACACACCCCAAAAGCAACAAAGATTAGAAAGGACCAGAGAACACCACCAGAAACTCCAACTCCACAAGCAACATAATGGCAATAAATTCATGTTTCAGTACTCACTCTAAACATCAATGGACTCAATGCTCTAATCAAAAGACAGAGGGTAACAGAATGGATAAGAAAACAAGATCCATCTATACGCTGTTTACAAAAGACCCACTTTAGACCTAAAGACACCTTCAGATTGAAAGTAAGGGGATGGAAAACCATCTATCATGCTAATGGTCAACAAAAGAAAGCCGGAGTAGCCATACTTATATCAGACAATCTAGCCTTTAAAATAAAGACTGTAACAAGAGATGAAGAAGGGCATTATATCATAATTAAGGGAGCTATCCACCAAGAAGACCTAACAATTGTAAACATTTAAGCACCAAACACATTTGGTGCACATTTAGCACCCAAATATATAAATCAATTAATCACAAACATAAAGAAACTCATTGATAGTAATACCATAATAGTAGGAGACTTCAACACCCCACTCACAACAATGGACAGATCATCTAATCAAAAAATCAACAAGGAAAAACTGGTTTTGAATGAACACTGGACCAGATGGACTTAACAGATATATTCAGAACATTTCATCCGAAAGCAGCAGAATACACACTCTTCTCCAGTGCACATGGAACATTCTCCAGAATAGACCACATACTGGGACACAAATCAGCCCTCAGCAAGTACAAAAAGATCGAGATTATACCATGCATATTTTCAGACCACCACGCTATGAAACTTGAAATCAACCACAAGAAAAAAATTGGAAAGGTAACAAATACTTGGAGACGAAAGAACATCCTACTAAAGAATGAATGGGCTAACCAAGAAATTAAAGAGGAAATGAAAAAGTACATGGAAGTCAATGAAAATGATAACACCACAACCCAAAACCTCTGGGACGCAGCAAAGGCGGTCCTAAGAGGAAAGTATATAGCAATCCAGGTCACAGATACACAACCTAACTTTACACCTTAAAGAGTTGGAAAAAGGGGCACCTGGGTGGCTTGGTCGGTTAAGCGTCCGACTTCGGCTCAGGTCATGATCTCACAGTCCGTGAGTTCGAGCCCCGCGTTGGGCTCTGTGCTGACCGCTCAGAGCCTGGAGCCTGTTTCAGATTCTGTGTCTCCCTCTCTCTCTGCCCCTCCCCTGTTCATGCCCTGTCTCTCTCTGTCTCAAAAATAAATAAACGTTAAAAAAAAAAAAAAGAGTTGGAAAAAGAACAGCAAATAAAACCCAAAACCAGCAGAAGACAGGAAATAGTAAAGATCAGAGCAGAAATTGATGCTATTGAAACCAAAACAACAGTAGAACAGATCAATGAAACCAGAAGCTGGTTCTTTGAAAGAATTAACAAAATTGATAAACCACTAGCCAGTTCGATCAAAAAAAAGAAAGGACCCAAATAAATAAAATCAAGAATGAAAGAGGAGAGATCACAACCAACACAGCAGAAATAAAAACAATAAGAAGAGAATATTATGAACAATTATATGCCAATAAAATGGGCAATCTGGAAGAAATGGACAAATTCCTAGAAACATATACACTACCAAAACTGAAACAGGAAGAAATAGAAAATTTGAACAGACCCATAACCAGTAAGGAAATCGAATTAGTAATCAAAAATCTGCCAAAAAACAAGAGTCCAGGGCCAGATGGCTTTCCAGGGGAATTCTACCAAACATTTAAGGGAGACTTAACACCTATTCTCTTGAAGCTGTTCCAAAAAATAGAAATGGAGGGAAAACTTTCAAACTCATTCTATGAAGCCAGTATTACCTTGGTTCCAAAACCAGACAGCCCGCTAAAAAGGAGAACTATAGACCAATTTCCCTGACGAACATGGATGCAATAATCCTCAACAAGATATTAGCCAAGCAGACCCAACAATACATTAAAAAAATTATTCACCACGACCAAGTGGGATCTATACCTGGGATGCAAGGCTGGTTCAATATCCACAAAACAATTAACGTGATTCATCACGTCAATAAGAGAAAGGACAAGAACGATGTGATCCTCTCAATAGATGCAGAGAAAGCATTTGATAAAATACAGCATCCTTTCTTGATAAAAACACTCAACAAAGTAGGGATAGAAGGATCATATACCTCGAGATCATAAAAGCCATATACGAACGACCCATGCTAATATCATCCTCAACGGGGAAAAACTGAGAGCTTTCCCCCTAAGGTCAGGAACGAGACAGGGATGTCCACTCTCACCACTGTTATTCAACATAGTATTGGAAATCTTAGCCTCTGCAATCAGACAACACAAAGAAATAAAAGGCATCCAAATCGGCCAGGAGGAGGTCAAACTTTCATTCTTCGCAGATGACATGATACTCTATATGGAAAACCCTAAAGATTCCACCAAAAAACTGCTAGAACTGATTCATGAATTCAGCAAAGTTGCAGGATAAAATATTCTGTTTGAGACAATGAGAAACACACAGAATATCTCAGAAAGTTTTTTCTAGAAAATGGATCAAACTTTTAAAGATAAAAATAACATCAGGCATAGGGCTAAAAGTTTCAGATAATTTATCTTCAATTCTAAGTGCTTCCCAAAATAAAATATGTATTTGCACACTGCAATTTAGAACTACAAGATGGTTCTTACCCGCCAAACTCTAAGAAGCAAAACATCACAACTTGTGCATTACCAGAACGATCCTAATAGAGTCACTACAGCTTCTGCTGTGATCTGTACCGTCCTGTCCATAATGAACCGAACAAACTATCATGACAGTACTAATTAGTCATTTGCAGCCCCGTGGGTCCCATTATCACCACCCACAGTGCATTACTAAAAATCACTGTAATGGTGTGATTTGTATTTAATGTATGCTCTTAAAACAATTTTTATTGCTTATATGCCTCCAGTGTTTAGATTTCTTAATAAATGATCTCTTACAGGATTTCACCCTCACAGCAACTCCACGAGGAGGACTGTAACATCATCTTTTAGAGACAAGGAAATCACATCTTTTAGAGATGAGCAGTTGGTAATTTACCTGAGGTCACAGGACTTTAAGTGTAGGAGCTAAGGTTCAAAACCAGGTGTGCCAAAGCCTTGCAGAAGAATGTTCACAGCAGCCTTATTCATAACGGCCAAAAAGTACATGGAAGGAACCCAAATGAATGGATAGGCGAATGTGATATTTGCATATAATGGAAAGCTATCCATCAATAAAAAGTAATGAACTACTGATATACACAACATGAAGGAACCTCAAAATACCATACTAACTGAAAGAAGTCAGATACAAAAGATCACATAATTGTAGGATTCTATTTATGTGAAATGTCCCAAGAGGCTAATCTATAAAAACAGAACATAGATTAGTGATTGTCTGAGGCTGGGGCAGGAGCTCACTGTGAACAGGCTCAAGGGATTTTATTGGGGTGACAAATAAGTCCTAAAATTGGATTGTGCTGATGTTTGAACAACTCAGTAAATTCACTAAAAATCACTGAATTATACCCTTAAAATGGGTGGATTTTGTTACTTTAATGATGCCTCAATAAAGTTGTGAAAAATCAAACAGGTGTATGTGACTTTGAAACATGTTATTTCACAAGGAAAGAAAAAATAAAAGGTGTGAGATGACAGGGATGAAGTTATACGTGTGGAATCATTTTTAATGAACTTACAGGCGCAGCAGTGAACACCTCACAGGTTTGGAAGGCATACCCTTCTTTAAAAAGAGAGAAAACACGATCTTCAATATCAAAGGTTTGAAGGTTTGCTTGCAAACAACAGAAGCCACATACAAACTGCTTAAATATGGCAGAGGCTTATTTCTCCCTCCAGTCTGAAAGTACACGGTTCTGGGCTGGAACGAGGACTCCTGTGTTCACCAGCGACTGAGGCTCCTCCCTGCTCTACCAACACTACTGCCTGGCTTCCAACCTGGAAGATGTCCTCCCAGTTGCAGGTGGCTGTTGAAATGTCAGCCATCGCACCCGAATTCCAGGCAGAGAGGGGGAGAGAACACTATAAAGGGATACCTTCCAGCTGAGTCAGGCCTGTTAAGGAATTTTCTCAAAGCCCCGTCCAACCACCTCAGGTTAGATTTCATTGGCCATGCCTAACTGCCAAGAATACTGGAAAAATTCATTTACTTAAGCTGGTACCATTACCATCTAGAATACACTCAAGAGGTAGAACGAAAAGGAAAAGAAAGGGGCCCGTGAATGGACACCGCTAAGCAACCAGCACTTTCTACTGGGTTTTGTTCAAAATCGCCCAGGACCAAAAATAATCAGAAGAAAGTCTAGAACAGAAACTCAAAAAATACTACTGTACAATTAAACACCTAGGATAAAAATGGCATATGTGTATTTTAGTCTTTTCAAGAATGCCATGAAGCATACTGACTCTCGTTTTCAAATCAAAATTAGAGTCCAAAATTTCTATTAGGATAACAGTTTGAAAACTAGTCCTTCAACCTTCTCCTAAACATTCCCCCATCTCCAGTCTGTAACTGATGCATAAAACCCAAATGAAGGAGACTTGTACAAACACCCAATTATAGAGCCTGGCAATTGTTAACTGGTTACTATAGCTACAGGTTTTATGTCATTTGATGGGAATGTCTCTTTTCAAATTGCTCTAGGCCCAGGGGAAAAGGTATAAGGTTGATGATCTCTTAATGCACATGCATAATTCTATTAGATTTGATCTCCAGGGGAAATAAGATGGTTCCTAAGTGTTATCGTGTAAAAGAGGCGACAAAATCAGCTGGTCAGAGACAACAGGGCTATCCTGACTCGCAGCCCCATTTTTCATTTTACCCAAGGTTGAGAGTAGAGTTTTCAAAATGTATTCCTTGGACCAGCAGCATGAAGGGCCATGTAAAATTAAGTCCGAAATGCAAATTCTCAGACCCCACCCCAAACCTACTAAATCTGAAACTCAGGAAACAGAGTCCAACAGTCTGTGTTTTAACAAACCCTGCAGGTATTCTCATGTGCCTTCACATTGGAAAATACTGTCTCAGGATACACATCGTGTTTCACATCTTCCATGGAAAATGACCCAGTTTTCACGGACAAATGAGAAATATCATTACAAATTCAACTAAGTGCCTTTCTGGTCATAGATTAAAATAACTATGTATTTGTTGATTTTTTATTTTAAGAGAAGAGGACTTATAATGCCTTCGTTTATTATTTATACCTCAGCACTAGCTGCTGGTGATGGCAAAAAAAGTCAGTCAACTAGTCATGCTAAAATTCTTCCAGCCCTACTCAGCTATGGTCCTCGGCCAGGAGGTAATTCTTCAAGGAGGTATACAATACAAGGAACAGAGGAATAGAACACAAAGCTGATTACCATGCCTTCTAAAGGAAAATACCACATGTTGGACCACGTATTGCTACACAAGATAACTATGCCCTATTTGCATGGCAAATGTGTTTTATCTCGAGAACACATCTCAATAGACTGAGATGCTAACTTATGGTTCTGCTGTGGTATGACCTATGGCAAGTTACTAAACATCTGTTCCTCCTTTCGAAAAATTACAGAGGATGCGTATTCATTCACAATCAATCCATAAGGCACACTATGATGACCACAGTCTATACAACAGACTAATTTTTAGAAGAAAAACTAGAGTCAAATTGCTACTTAGTTACTAATGATTTGAAATATTAATTAAAAGACTTAATAAAATTTTGGAATTTTAGGTTAATAGGAAAATTTTTTAGATTGCTAAGTAAGATTAGTTGACCATATAAGCATGAATTAATTTCTAGGTTCTCTACTCTGTTCCATAGATCTACGTGTCTGTTTTTGTGCCAGCACCATACTGTTTTGATTCCTACAGCTTTGCAGTATATCTTGAATTCTGGAAATATGATGCCTCCAGCTTTGTTCTTCTTTCTCAAGACTATGGTTATCCAGGGTCTTTTGCGATTCCACACATATTTTAGTATCGTTTGTTCTAGTTCTGTGAAAAATACTGTTGGTATTTTGATGGGAATTGTACTTAATCTATAGATTGCTCTGGATAGTACAGACATTTTAACAATATTAATTTTCCTAATCTATGAGCATGGAATAGCTTTCCATTTTGTTGTGTCATCTTCAGTTTCTTAACATTTTATAGTTTTCGGAGTACAGGTCTCTCATCTCCTTCGTTTATTCCTACATACTTTATTCTTTTCGGTACAGTTATCAATGAAATTGTTTTCTTAATTTCTCTTTCTGCTACTTCATTATCGAAGGAGGCAAGGATGTATAATGCAGAAAATACTGTCTCTTCCATAAAGTTTGCTGGGAGAACTGGACAGCTACATGAAAAAAGAATAAAACTAGACGACTTTCTAACACCATACAGAAAAATAAACTCAAAATGGATTAAAGACCTAAATGTGAAACCTGAAATAAAAATCCTAGAAGAGAACATGAGCAGTAATTCCTCTGACATTGGCTATAGCAACATTTCTCTAGATATGTCTCTTAAGAAAAATAAGAGCAAAAATAAACTATTGGGACTACATCTAAATGAAAAGCTTCTGTACAGTGAGGAAACCATCAAGAAAACAAAAAGGCAACCTGCCCAATAGGAGGAAATATTTGCAAATGATATGTCCAATAAGGGATTAATATCCAAAACATAAAGAACTTTTACAACTCAAGACCAAAAAAATCAAATAATCACATTAAAAAGTGGGCCGTGGACCTGAATAGACCTTAATTTTTCTTTTTTTTTTATGTCACGAAACAACATTGGTAAGAACTATTAGACACTCCAGGAAAACTACTAAAGGAAAACTGCAATATCTACTTACTTGAGAATCTTTTTTAAACAGCTAGCCATCCATCTGAAAGAAACCCTACCACCAAAAGCACTGCTAGTTTAATAGCTCTAAAATTATTTTTACACAAACGTTATTTCCCATCAAAACTAAATCTGATCTAAGGGTCAGACTAGGGAGGGAAAAAAAACACAATACATTCACCTCAAGAACACATAAAAAATATCTAAAAATCATTAAAAAGACTAGCAAAAATAGACAACTCAATAAAAAGTAGCAAAGGGGTTAAAGATTCAATACTTTTAGACTCTAATTCAATGAAAAAACGGCAAGAATCAAATAAATGCAGAAAAGGTGGTAAATCTGGCTAAATTGAGTATATGCACTCAAAGTTCTTAAAAAATTGATAATATCCAGTGATATCAGGGATATAAAGAAGTGGATGCTTTCACAGACTTTTGGAGAGAATGTAAAATTGCAAAAACTGTTTTGAAATGTAATTTGATCCTCTATTCAAATTCTAATTTTCATATTCCAATTTTGTTGTTGTTGGTTCTTTCTTTCTTTTCTTTTTATTGTTTTTGAGAGAGAGAGAGAGAAGGAGAAACAGAATGTGAGTGGGGAAGGGGCAGAGAGAGAGGGAGACACAGAATCCAAAGCAGGCCCAGGCTCTAAACCTTCAGTACAGAGCCTGATGCAGGGCTTGAACTCATGAGCCATGAGATCATGACCTGAGCCAAAGCTGGACCCTTAACCGACGGAGCCACCCAGGCGCACCTCATATTCCAATTTTGAACGGGGTTGTCCTCTTACACAAGAATCCCTCTTCTACACACCTATTTTAAGGGAGTGTTCACAAATGTTCATTGAAAGTGCTCACTGCAACATTTTTGAAAGAGCAACATTTGGAAACCGTGTGTTTGTGAAATCATGTAATACGTATAGAAGTGCCTACAGCAGGAACTGGAAAAGGATGCACAGTAGATTCCTTACAACGGACCGTCTGGGCAGAGGAACAAAAAGAGTGAGAGGATGAACGATTCTAAACTTTTTTAAAAAAAATACATCAGGCATGAACAACAGTTTCACACATAAAATTCAAAAAAACATAGGGGAGCCTGGGTGGCTCAGTCAGTTATGCATCTGATCCTTGGTTTCAGCTCAGATCATCATCTCACGGTCCATGAATTTGAGGCCCAAGTCGGGCTCTGTGCTAACAGTGCAGAGCCTGCTTGGGATTCTCTCTCTCCCTCTCTTTGCTCTTCCCTGTTGGCTTTCTCTCCCTCTCAAAATAAACAAAATAAAACTTAAAAAAAAAAAAATCAGGGGCCCCTGGGTGGCTGAATCGGTTAAGCACCCGACTTCTGCTCAGGTCATGATCTCACGGTTTGTAGGTTCGAGCCCCACGTCGGGCTCTGTGCAGACAGCTCGGAGCCTGGAGCCTGCTTCGGATTCTGTGTCTCCCTCTCTCTCTGCCCCTCCCCCATTCACACCCTGTCTCTCTCTCACACAAATAAATATTTAAAAAAATAATAAAATTCAAAAAATTTTAAAAAATAGAAGTATACAGAGGAACACTTAAAAGAAAGTCTTATACATCTATATACTTAAGGTGATCATAGCATCACATATAGAGTTGTCCAATCACTATGCTATATGCCTGAAACTAATGTAATATCATATGTCAACTCCACTCCAATTTAAAAAAATCTTACACTAAATCTCAACATACCAAACAAAACAATAAACTCGAGCCTCCCTGGTTGAAGCTTTCAGGGGAGGACGAGGCATCTTGACTAAATCATTTCTTGAACCTTTTCAGGCCTGGAAGTGTTCCAGAGGACAAACTCAGTTTTCAAACCACTAGACTATATGAACTCAGAACATGATTCCTAGTCCCACAGGAGAATATGATGTTTTCGAGGCATTTAGTATTACTGAAGTCCGTCCAAATTTCAGTCACATACGTGAGACTACATTTAGATTTTAGACCACCGACATGGAGTTTGACCTTCATCTGAAATCAGTCATGTGTCAATATTAAGAAACCTATCTTCCTAGCCATTTAAATATTCTAAGACAACCTGTCAGCCAACCACCAAGCATAGTACTACTATCAAATAAGCCACCTGCTATTGAAAAAAAGAGTATTTTTGAAAATATGTCTTCAGCATGTCTCCCATTTTAAAGAAACTCTAGTTGCGGAAGACCATTTGAAAGTATCTGTACCCTCGCTGAACACAAAGGAAGGGATTGTTCGTTCATCCCGTATTAAATGCCTCCTAGGGGCAATGGCTGCACTTGAGCAAGCAGGAGCCCTCAGTAGTGGTTAATGGCAATTCAGCTAAACACAACCACAAAATCATAGCAATTTAAGACTCCCAAAGAGAAATGTGGAAAGTCATCCAAGCTACTAATCATTTATAACATTTTTTACATTATTTAAGAGAAACCAGCTACAGAACATCAAGCTTTTGTTCTTATACTATCAAGGTTTTGTTCTTATACGATCAAGGAATTAACAAAAAAATCTGAAAATATTAATGTGATTTGCAATAGTACTTCAAGCTTACAAGAATCAGAGGATGGGGTCCTCTCAGGAAGGGAGGTCTTGCAATCACCTGGGCCTCAAAGAAGGTTCATATAAGAGATGGAGAGAGGAACACCTGGGTGGCTCAGTCTATTTGGCATCCAACTCTTGATTTCGGCTCAGGTCATGATCTCATGGTTCGTGGGTTCAAGCCCCGTGTCAGGCTCTGTGCTGACAGCGAGAAGCCTGCTTGGGATTCTCTCTCTTCCTCTCTCTCTGCCCCCTCACCCTCTCTCTCTCTCTCTCAAAACTAAAAAAATAAATAAACATTAAAAAGCGAGAGCGAGAGAGAAGTCCTTATTTTTTTACTAAAACTTTTTTCATGGCTCTAATCTATTTCATGTCATCAGAACAAGTTATTTCCATTAAAGACAAGATGCCATTATTTAGTCCTTGTTTTTCACTGACCGTTATTCTCACAATGGTTGCAAAAGTCCTACCATTCTAACTCAGGAACTTGTAGTCAAGAGCAGACTATTAAACCATTAAAAAATCTTTGTTGGTAATGTTTGGAAAAGACAGCTTAAATATTTTTAGATGTATTTTAGATATGTTGGGTTTGCAAAGGCATAGTTATCAAAAGCAAACATTTAATTATGGTTACTGGGAATCATTAAGGTTTTTAAAAAGCTGATGGTGGAAGATTTTTATACTTATAAACTTTAACTGTCCACCTGTCTGTCCTCCCCCTAACTTACTGAAGATCCCCCTCACGTTGCCTGAGGAGTGAGGTGGTCAACCAAGGCTTAACCTTGAGCTTCTCTTTGTATTGATCCTGACTTTAAAAACTCAGCCACACCAAGGTTTCTATCTACCACACAAATGCCTCGTTTATTTCAACTCCTGACCTGAACCTCTCCCAATTCATTGCTTGGAACCCCCAGGTCTCAGCTTTTCATTTCACTGGCCTAACTGAGCATCAACTCATCAAAATCTGATTTTTTTTTTTTTACATTAGATTGATCAGGATAAAAAGTAGGCTTCTTTGTTCCCACACTATTTCTGCTAGAATAAGCTATCCTTATCAAATCAAGTATTTCAATGAGAAATGGTATTAAAGAATAGAGAGTTTTAGGCACTCCATAACAATGTGATTTTCCCAGTAGAAATTTCAATAATAATTAAATATTTACCTGCATACTTAATATCTGTATCTGTGCAGAAAGATATAATCATACAAACACTCATGATTCAACCACTGTTAAAGACTATGTTAAACGTAAAAGTAAAAGCTATCTTTTCCAAACTTTGCCAGCAAAGATTTTTCAACAGCCTACACGCAAGTCCATCATCCACCATGATACGAACTGAGCACACAGCAAACCAAACAAAGCAGAAATGTTGCCAGAAGACCAGCTGACATCCTCACCCTGTCACTGGGAATTTCAGAATGGAATAAGGTTATTAATAACTGGGAGCCTCTTAAAGTAAATCAAGTTCCTTAATTATTTGAGGAATTGAGCTATATCAAACTATAGTTTTTAAAAACCTAACATTACAGGAGGCAGGGGGGAACCCTAGAATATGCTCTCCTTTTCCACTCCACTAAATAATCATCCTTGTTTTCCTTAAAATGGCTTCACTTTAATTAGAGTGCCTCTCCTGATCAATTTTTCCGGTTTTGATAAATTCCATTATTTCTATCTTTGATGCTGAAGTAAACATTTGAATATAGGTCTGTCCACACTTATTACAAAAGGATATCATTTCATGCGCTTTTGCTGGAGTTATTTTATTGTTTTCCTCTATTACTTTCATAGATGGGAACTGTTTTTATACACATACTTGGGAACGTGTGCGTGTCTATGTGCAGTTACAAAATCTGGCAAATCTAACGAACACGAGGCACCTTCTTTCCTCTTCTACCACAAATCTGCGTACAATACGGAAGTCAGGCTCCCCACAGGTCATCCATGCCCCCTCCTCCAAACAAGCACACGTAGTGAAAATCCCTAATTCATCTGCTTAGGCTCCCCATGTTATGGATCCGGAAATGTAGGAACATTTTCCAACAAAGAAAACATCCATAAACATAACCCTATAAATTCTTTCAGCAAATATTTATTGGATACCAAAATAAGCCTATATAACCATTAATATCCAAAAACACGAAGACCAGCATTCGAGGCTGATGGCTCCAAATCTGACAGGATCAACTCTTCAGACCCTGATTGGCAGTTTTTCCTCCTCCTTTCCCCAAGATTAAACTGCAGCCAATTCTCATCCAGCCAGATACTCTTCACCAACAAAGGAAGGAAGATTAAGCAAGACTGACAAAGCTGAGAATCCGTTGTGGGATTGCAAGAATGATAGACTAGATCAATGAATCTTGTTCCTAAATCAGAGATGCTTTAGGGGGAAGAAATGCAATGACAGAAATCACCGATTATATAGTCACCATATGGTCTCTTCCATTCATGGTTAGCACAGTCCAAAAATTGCTTATAAATCTGTTTTTTAAAATACCCCCCAAGATTCTAACCAAAGCGCCTATCCTTTATATAAATAGAGAAGATCAACACTGGAGAGCATGAGAAAAGCCACATTCACGGCCCCACCACCACCTCAGGCCTAGGCAGGGTTCGTCACCTGCGTCCCATCTTCTGGATACAATCTCCCGGATGTCAATAAGCAGGCGGGCCATAAATGTATATATTGACAGCTTCGGATGTGCATACCACCATCGTGAGTGCAAAAAAAGCACAAGAAACAAAAAACAACAAACAAACAACAACAACAACAACAACAAAACAGAATACCAGAGAAGCGAAGACAATGCTGGATGATTGGAAAGTACTGACAAGGTCCCTTTACTTGGAAACCTTAGAATCTAAGGGGTAAAGAAGACAAAGAGAAGAGCTTCACCCTGGCAGAGTGAGCTAACACAAAGGATACACTGCTCCTCTATTTCTCAATCCGAAATGAGATGTCTAAATTAAGAAAGGAGAGGATGAAAAATATTTTCCAGAACAAATGAATTTTCATTATGTTGAATTTCCACGGGGAGCACCAATTATGCTGATGACAGAATACGCTGTTTTAGAGGACGCGTGGGGGTGCCTTACTTATCATCTCAGGCCCCTAAGCTTGACAAAGATCACCTATCATTAAGTGGTAAACTATGTCTTGAGATAACTCACCACCTAAATGATGTCTCAAATGATTTAAAATAATTTAAAACACCCCCCCAATAAATAAGTAAATAAAATAGACTCCCCAAATAACAAACCACCATTTAGAAAAAAAGGTTCCTTTCCTAATGAAAGAAATGTTGGCTTCTCTCCAAAGCATATAAACACTAAGTGTTTGTTCAGCAACTGAATATGCAAACGAAATTTATTGGAGGAAAATGGAATAATAAGTAATAATGCAGGAACAAAAAATACCACTGTGCTTCTAAAACATATTCCAAGCAAACATTTACAACAGAGATTTTGCATAGCAAACAGGCCACTAAAGAATCAGGCATTTTAGGTTCTTCCATTTCTGATTTCTTATTCATTCCCTTCTCCAAATTTTCCTTTGCTTTAATGGTAATCTCAGAATTAAAATCAAAAGACAATTTTTTTTTTTTACATATAATTTCACACTCCCCCACCCCCGCTTTGCTGTCAAGTGTCTGACCCCAGTTTGATAATCTCATTTCCTGAGAATCAAAAAGCTGGAAATTTAAGCTTCCTAGAGTGTTAATTGCAGCCCTGCTCCATTGCTAATCAAAAAATTGGATGTTTTGCATGAAAATGCTTCTCTAATTAATTCTCAGTCATAAATCGCCCTGGTTTTAATAACCCCTCCTTGATTGGATAGCCTTTGAAGAGACAGTGCAGCTAATCCGCTAAACTAGAAAAAACACACGCAGAAAGAAATAATAAGTGGGCTTACAAGGTATGAACTAGATGATTGCATTAATACTGTCAAACTAAAAAAGTGAGTCTCCTTCCCGGGCTTTTCATGCCTCACCCAGCACCCCAGTAAAATAAACCATGAAACTAGGCATCATGAACAAAGTCAACTGTCACAGAGGTCATGCATCAAAAGTCAAATCTTTTCGCCCTCCTCCCGTAAAACAGCTATTCCTATCATTTTTTTAAAAGAGGTTTCCCTTGGCATTTTTTCCCCCTAGAAACTGGAGATCCAACAATGTCCACGTGTCACACTGTCTATTTTAATAAGACAGGGTTTTTGTTTCTCTCCTTCCCTCAGCTTCTGACTGACAATATATTATCATACATATCTCTAAGAGGTGCTGAACTGGATTTTCATTATCCAAAATGTCAAGATTCGTTTTTGTCATCACAGAACACAGCTGGTCTACACCAGCAGCCCTTTGATTAATTCAAATGGAACAAGTCACCTATACATAACTTCATTTTCCCTAGACTGGGTCTTGCATTCTGCAGATTTTAATTTACAGCTTGTCAGTATAAGATACCATTTGCTGCCATGGTGGCACTCAAAGAAAAAAAGCAAGTCTTAATTAGCAGCACTTTGCATTAATCCTATGATTACTAATAAGGCAACAATTGGGAATTTTCAGCTTCAGAGCAGGAATTATTTAGAATTCACTCACTGCTGTTTAATAATATTATACAAACTTTCAGAAGATGTTGCAACAATATAGATGCACAATGAGTACATTTAACAAGCACTATTTTTAACATATAAATGAAAATAAATGTGGTTCTCCAGTTGACTTATAAAATAGTTATGTCTACGTTCCCTAAATTTCATAAAGGCAGATACAACAAAAGTTATGCTAAAAGAAATGACGGAATAACAGGCCTGGATGAATTACTACAACAAGAGAAAAAGGATTTCAGGTTGATTCTGACTTGAACACAGAATGCTCAAACCCACAGTTGTATAGCCTTCTACCGTCAATAAGATTACATTAAAAACTTCACAATCCAATACGAGACACCACTGTATACCCCCCAGAATGTCTGAAATTAGAAAAACTGACAATACCAAGTGGTGGCATATACCGCTGGTGGAAATGCAAAATGATACTCTCACTTAAAAAAAACTAGCAGTTTCTTAAAAAGTGACATATACACCTATCATAGGACCCACAACCTCACACCTAGGTATTCCCGAGAGAATTCAAAATTTATGTGCCACACAAAGATTTGTACACAAATGTTTAGAGCGGCATTATCACAGTGGCCAAAAACTGGAAACAATCCAAACACACATCCGCAGCTGGAAGGATAAACAAAGTAGTAAATCCATTTCGACTGTGGTATATCCATTCAATAGAGTACCACTCAGCAGTAGAAAGAAACTATTGATATCTGCAGTAATATGTATGTATGTCAAAATCATTATGTTGTGAAAGAAGCCAGTCACAAAACTGTTTACTATATGAGTCGATTTACATAAAATTTAGAAATTGCAAGCTAAACTATTGGGACAAATCATTTCACTAGTTACCTAGAGCTGGGAACAGAGAGAAATAGTCTATGAAAGGGCACAAGGAAATTCTTGAGTGATGAAAATGTTCTGTATTATGACAGGTGAACATATCTCAAAACTCATCAAATTGTTCATTCTAAATGAATGTGGCTTACTGTATACAGATTATCTCAATAAAAGAAAAATAAGCACCCGCTATTTCAAATGCAAGTTATTTTGCAAACCCTATATAATGAACTCTATGATATCAATTGTTCAACTCTGTGTGACTGGTCAAGTTATTTAACCTCTACGAACCAAGCTGTTCTTAGACGTAAAAAGTTAGAAAATAAAGGCCTACTAGACAAAAGGATTATGTGAGTCAAGTGTTAATTATGTATGTACTCAAAAAACTGACAGCTCAGTAACTTCACCCTCTTCTCGCAATATTAGTTTCCCTTCTCTTCTTCCATTATAATCTATGATATATTCATGTATCTCCTCAAGTATCATTAACATATTGGAAAAAGTTCCAAACTTGAAGAAAAAACACCTAAGCTTCTATCTAGTTCACCATTTGGTTAATGTGTAATATTGAACTTCTTGTCATTTGTAAAAAGCATGAATATTTATTGTGTACACAGCATATTCCAGTCACTGTATGAGGAACTTGAGATGTAAGGTAAGCTCAACTGACATGGACCCTGCACGCTTGGAACTTAGAATAAATAATGACTACACATTTTACACAAACAAAAACAAAATACTGAGTCATTACAGGCATGTCATGGGCTACAACAATACGAAGCTAACCTAGTTCTGGGGGTGGGATGGGGGGAGGGGGGTGGTTGAAAAAACAAAACAAAACAAGGTAAGCCGCCTCAAGGAAATAACAGTTTACAGATTAAAAAGGGACACTCCATGTAAAATCTTTTAGAATACTGACACATGGTAAGTACTTAATAAGCATTATTTAAAAATCGTATAAAGCAGAGAGCTACCTTAAAGATGACAACTAGTTATCAAGGACAAAGAGAAGATGGGCAAGTCAGTTTTATGAATAGGGAAGGGCACATGAGGTGTTCCCGGGGCCTGAATGAACATGGCATGTTCAGAAGCCCAACATGGCTGTGATCAGAAAAGGGGCCACACAATAAGAAAGAATGAAATCTGGCCATTTGCACCAACGTGGATGGAACTGGAGGGTATTATGCTAAGTGAAATAAGTCCGGCAGAGAAAGACAGATACTGTATGTTTTCACTCCTATGTGGATCTTGAGAAACTTAACAGAAGACCATGGGGGAGGGGCAGGGGGTAAAAAAAGTTACAGAGAGGGAGGGAGGCAAACTGTAAGAGACTCTTAGATACTGAGAACAAACTGAAGGTTGATGGGAGGCGGGGGGGTGGGCGAGAGGGGAAAGTGGGTGATGGGCATTGAGGAGGGCACCTGTTGGGATGAGCAATGGGTGTTGTATGGAAACCAATTTGACAATAAACTATATTGTAATAAATAAATAAATAAGAAATATCTCAGTGGAGAAGAAGGAGGAGGAGGAGGAGGAGGAGGAGGAGGAGGAGGAAGAGGAGGGGAGGAGGGGAGGAGGAGGAGGAGAAAAGAAAAAAGAAAAGAAAAGAGGTCACAAAGAGGCTGGGTGTAAGTGGTGCCCAAATCAGGCAGAACATTATTAGGCATATTAAGGGCACGGTACTTGGTACTAAGAGATATTTTTTAAAAAACCACTAAATACTTTTAAATTACTCTGGTTCCAGTGTAACGAATGGTTTGGAAGGATTCAAGGCAGAACCAACCAAGAGGGGAGAGCAGTCAGAACCTGGGTAAGGGGGCAGTATCGGTAGGACCTGGTATTAGATTAACTGCACGCCGCACGGGTGGAAGACAAGGGTGACCTCCAGGTTTAGCAACTGCTAACTCAACAATCACATTTAATGAAATCAAGTACATACACTGAAAGAAGAGCAGGTTTGGGGGGCAGTGGGGAGAAGGGGAGATTGTGGGTCTGACTTGGCCATGTTCAGGATCGGGTGCTCAAGAGACAGCCAGCTCAGAAAGTCTATACTGCTTTGCCTCAGAAGGTTATCATGACAGTGACGGTTTTGTATTGCTGTGTGCACAAATTATTACCAATATTTTTAAATTGTTACTCCCCACTGTAAAGTCTACAGAAACACTGGAAAACAACTAGACCTCCACACTTTCTCAAAGTCCCTCTCAGCTTCCAAACTAAAATCAGAGAGAACTGGAAACATAGGAAATAAGACTGACAACTAGAATAAATATGGTTCTTTTCCTTGCTTACAGCAAGAAGTATTCTAGCAACTTCTACCCATGAGTCTGAGGAAATATTTGAGAGTCTTAAAGGGGAAATCATGGGGTATCAAGATGGGGTGCTAGATTAGCTTTCTATTGATGTGTAACAAATAGCTCGCAATTTCTGTGGGTCAGAAGTCCAGGCATGAGTTAGCTGGGTCCTGTGCTCAGGGCCTCATTAAAATCTAAAATCAAGGTATCAACCAGGACTGCAACCTTATCTGAGGCTCAAGGTCGTCTTCCTAGCTCATTCAGGTTGTTGGCAGAATTCAGTTCCTTGTGGTTGTAGAACTGAGACCCTTGTTGTCCAGCTAGACTGTTGGATGGGGGTTCCTCTTGGCCCCAGAAACCACCCTCAGCTACTTGCCACATAGTACACTCTTCCCGCAAGAATTACTTCCTCAAGGCAAGCATCTGTTACTGCTTCTTGTCTCTTTTAAGGACTCACGTGGTTAGGTCAGGCCCACCAAGGACAATCTCCCTTTTGAATACTGTAAAGACTATCGTCCGGGACTTTAATCACATCTGGAAAATCTATGACAGTTGCCATATAGTGTAACCTAATCATGGGAGTGATAGTCCGTCATATTCACAGATTCAGCCCACACACAAGAGGAGGAATTATAAAGGTTGCAGGTCATTGGGGTCATTTTAGAGTTCTGCCTACCACCAGCAGGAATATCAATTAGATATGTGTAATAAAGGTATAATTCAAAGTAGAAAGCCACTGACCAAAACAATGGCATAGGGGAAGAGAGAAAATATCTTTATATTCTACCTCAAACGTTGTAAGAAATTAGTAAGTGATTTCTAGCAAGAAAGGTCACCCAAGAATTCTGGGTAAAAATGTATACACAGTCAGGCCTTCCACGGAAGAACAAGGTTACTCCCCTACGGAAAGCTTAGAGAGAGCTTAGAGATTCTTTTTAAAAATGAAAACAATAAGGTAGACACATCCACCAGAAGGACACAAACTTAAGAGGCTGATAAAATCCCATTTTAGTGAGAATGGAAAGCAACTGAAATTCTCAAGCAATTTCTCATTAATTTCCATGATTTTAAAATGCTTGGTAGTATCTTCTAAAGCTAAACGTAAAGCTGTCTCATGACCCAGCAATTCCACTCCCAGGCACATCCCTAAGAGAAATGAGTGTTTATGTACAAAGTTATTTATAGCAGATTTGTCACAGCCCCAAAGTAGAAATGACAAATGTCCACTAACAGGAGAATGAATAAATTGTCCTACAATCATACAATGGAATATACGACAACAGCAACAAACGGATACATACAATAACATGAGTGAATCTCATGGACATCATGTTGAACAAAAGAAGTTAGTACACAAGATACTGTATGACCCTATTTCTATAGGTCTAAAGAACAGGCAACACTAAGTGATGACATTATAAATCAGAAGAGTGGCACCTTGAGGGGGTGGTACTGACTAGGAAGTGGCATGAGAAAGCCTTCTGGGGGCTGGTTACACGGGTATGAGTGTGTGTGTGTGTGTGTGTGTGTGTGCAAAAACCCAGCTGTATATCTAAGGTAAACAGCACTTTACACACTTTTTTGTAGGTATAGTCCACTTCAATATAAAGAGAAATAATAAAATAATAAGATAGAAAAAAGGGAGAAGAAACAGAAAGGATTCAGTTCATAGGAACTAAAGCTCAAAAGTTTACATAACATGTTATTACTTGTAAAAGTAACTGAGGCAGTTACAAATTTAAAGTGTAAACAAACAATGATGGCTAAAATCTCAGCAAAGTCATCTAAAACTGAGTAATTATTCTCCTTGGGCATTATATTTGCCTAAAAATGTCCTAGAAGTGAAGGTATAAAAGGAACACTACTATCATTTACGTGACAAAGGATTTCAATTTCTCAGGAAATAAAACCAAATTCTGTATCTGTTCTGAGGAAACTATATCTATTGAGTTAACCAGAGTAAACAGTTTAGAAATGATCAGAGACGAGGCACCTGGGTGGCTCAATCGCTTTGACGTCGACTTCGGCTCAGGTCATGATCTCTCAGTCCGTGAGTTCAGGCCCCTCATCAGGCTCTGTGCTGACAGCTCAGAGCTTGAAGCCTGCTTCAGATTCTGTGTCTCCTTCTCTCTCTGCCCCTCCCCGACTCATTCTGTCTCTCTCTTTCTCAAAAATAAATAAACATTAAAAATTTTTAAAAAATGATCAGCGACAACCACTCAATCTAGATACTAAAGAATTCTTGTGGCACAAGATCTTCTCTTGAGAATTTTTTAAAAATGATTCAATAAGGTTTTCAAGAGGTGTTAGAATGTCTGATTCCCAATAAGAGTCACAGAATCTAGAAAGAAGGGATAATCATAGATGACTGGTGGTCTGTCCCATCTACAACCTCACTTTTATCCAGCCGCTTCCTACAGCCACGCTGTCGCGAACTAGGTAAACAATTCGTTGCTCATCTTCCAAGCCAAGTCAAAAACTTCCCTTTCAGATTAGCTGTAACCTTTTTCTTTCCTTCTTTCTTTTTCTTTCTTTCTTGATTTCTTTCTTTTTCTTTCTTTCTTTCTTTCTTTCTTTCTTTCTTTCTTTCTTTCTTTCTGCTTGTTTCAGTCATACACCTTTTATTGTTTTCAAGAACTTATGTTGTTTTCAAAAGATCATTTCCTTTATGGTACTAATTTGAGAGCTCTGCTAGTTCTAGGATTTTTTAGTTTAAGAATTGTTGGCAAATTACAAGTGAGCCTATGACTCCTTTTTTTTTGTTTTTTATTTCGCCCATGGGTAGCCGGGATGTGACCTCAGAATGAAGGCAAGGGGCAGGCAAGACAAGAGTGTCCTAACACATCGCCAAATGATCAGATGTAAGGTAGTTCATTTATAAAGAGAAGGAACGACCTTTCCATTTTAACCTCCTTTTTTAGCCATATGCTAATCATTCTCAATTACTTATGTAGTACAATTCAGAGTTAGTGGCACTGAATATCAAAATGACTTTGAAGAGGAATGGCCACTTTGATTATTGCCATGGGATTTTACCTCTGGGGTGGATGTAAGTGGTTAAGAGCAGATCACTAAGGAGTCACTAAGTGCTGCCCTCTTGGTTAGAGACGTTATGTGAATTCCACCCGGGGCCACCGCAGTGGATGACACTTAACACTGCATGATTGGGATGACCACTGATGTAAGCACATTTTTTCAACACTCCTAAAGAACTTTTGTCAAAGAAGAAAGCAGGGATTTAAAAAAAAAAAAAAAAAAAAAAAAAAAAAGAGTTTCTAAGAGCCATTCTAGAAGATTTCACTTAAATCTATTTTACTTGAGTCTCATTTTCATTAATTTTTAAAAATGTAATGGTCTCCTATGTGTGAATTTAAGTGTCTCCTATGTGTGAATGTGGGGGGGGGACCCCAGATAAATTAACAACAGTTAACACTTCATCATTACTTCATATGTGTCAGGCACAGTTCTCAACACTTTATACGTATTCACACATTTCACTCTGGTCCTATGACATTAAGTATATTATATACTTAAGTATATTACATTCAATTTGTAGAAAGTAAAACCGACACACAAAAGAGCCAATTTACTCAGTCACCCAGGTAGGAAGCCTGACTGCAGAGACCACACTCTGAACCTCCAACTAGTCTTCAGATTCCAATCTTTAGGAATAGTGACCAAATACTGAGAATCCAGAACCCAGAGTTTTGGACTTGATGGAAAGTCATAGAAATCATGTAACTTCTCTCTCTCGGAGAAAACCAGTTAAGGGACTTGCACAAAACCCCAGAACAAGCTGTTAAGAAAGATGAATGGTAGCTAGATTTTAATAACACAAATACAGGTCCTTCTTGGAATAAAAAATAAAGAATCGTATTCTACAGATGGTTTAAAATGAGCACTCAAATTAACAGATCAAACAAAGCCAAAAAGGAGAAAGTGGTATTTGCAACTTAAAAGGAGGAGGAGGAGGAGGAGGAGGAGGAGGAGGGGGGGGGGGGGGAGGAGGAGGGGGGGGGGGGAGGAGGGAGGAGGAGGAGGAGGAGGAGGAGGAGGAGGAGGAGGAGGAGGAGGAGGGAAGGAAGAAAAGAAAACCTGAACTCCGACACTGGATGTCAGAAAGGGAATGGTGACAGGTAATCAAACACTGCCGAATGCCTTGATAAGAGATTAGGCTTGATTAGATGTCGTTAGATTAGACAGATCTACACAAAATTAAAAGAGAAACATGAAAATATATGTTTAAAAAAAGCTATCTTCACCCCTAGGTAACACTCCATTAAAACTACCTTCTTCTTAGGGCACCTGGGTGGCTCAGTCAGTCAACCATCTGACTCTTGATTTCCGGTCAGGTCATGATCTCACAGTTCATGAGTTCAAAGCCCCATGTCAGGCCCTGTGCTGAGAGCCTGCTTGGGATTCTGTCTCCCTCTCTCTCTCTCTTTCTCTCTCTCTTTTCTCTCTCTCTCTCTCTCTCTCTCTGCTACTCTCTCTCTCTCTCAAAAGTAAATAAACTTAAAACAAAACAAAAAAAACCTTACCCTTTTCTCGTACTGCCTATCTTAACAAATAACATCATTATCTACCCAAGTCGCCAAAGAGGAAAACTGGGAATCAGCCAAAACACTGATCTTTGCTCAAGTTCCACACAGGAGGAGTCATCATGTCCACTTGATTCTACCTCAGAAGTGGCTTTTAGATGTACTCCCCTCCTCCAACCTCTCCACTATTGCCTCCTAAAATGCTGCCATGATCTTCTATAAGCTCTCACCTGACATAACAACACAACTCGCCCCCCTCTCCAGCTTCACTATACTCAATGCATCCTCCACAGAGCTCCCACAATACCTTCTCTAGAATGCATTTCTGATTATGTCACTCTCCTGCTTTAAACCCTTGGAGGACTCCTTATCACCCAGAGGACAAACCGTGCCTTCTTGCTGTTACACCAGGTCCCCGGAGACCTGCCCACCAGGCCTCCCTTTTCTAAGCCCAATCTTCCCTACATTCTCTGCTTCAACCCCAACAAAATACCGACTACCCCACGAAGCTCTCACACAACAGGGTGTTGTTTTCGTCTTTCTCCCTACTGGCAGTGCGTGCCCTCCCTGGACAGTCTCGCTTTCGGATTACGACTCCCCTTGGCAATGTTCAGTGTTTCCTCCTCCATGCTCCTGAAAGTGCTTAGAACGTTCATTAAAACTGTATCTGTTTGCAAGCCTTGTCTTCCGTGGCACCTAGAACTCTCCTACACGCAGATGTTCCAGGGGCAGGCCTAGAATACAGGTGGCCTAGAAATGTTGACCGTATGTTGTCACTTTTGTTATGTCAATTGGTACAACAACCCTAAGAAATAGACAGGGCAAGTGCTGCTAACTTCATTATACAGATGAGCAATCTAGGGCCCAGAAAGGTAACGTGACTTGCCTAGTAAGAGCAAGATGAGTAATAGCTACTCCTTCCATTAAACCACCATGCTCCCCAAGCTACTCAAAGCACAAACAGCTGCACCAATATTCCACATATGAACATCACTAACCAACTGAACAGGGATATGTAAATTAGTTAACTGGTGCTGAAATCAGACGTTAATGTGCAAACAAACAGGGACTTATTTGAGCTAAGTGGGCATGAATATGCAAATGAACTGGCTGCAATTCAGTAGATGTCATCACAATTCTAGGAATGAACATCCTATATTATGACTGTTACAATATTCATGTAGCATTCGTACATACTATCATATATTACTGTAATACGGGCTTTTTGAGTTTAAAATTGTGGTGAAGCCAAAAGTAACTTGATGCGTATTTTCACCCACACAATTACAAGCTGGAAATCAGATGTGAGCACACAGAACTCTGCCGTCTGCTGCCATTTGCAGTCCACGCTGAACGAGGTACTATGGCACTAGGGTAGGCGGGTCCTTCGTGATCCAGCCCCTGCCAGTATCTCTGGCTAAATCCACCGTGCACAGTCTGATATGATACACTACCACAGTTGCATTCAACACCGTGATTTTTCCTACAAAAATGTTTAATAAGGGGGCACAGCTATACCATTTGAATACGCTTCAGAAAATCCAGTATGTGATTACGCTTGGCTTTTGCTCAAGTGTAGCATGACTTCTGTTTCATTACCATCACCAGTACACCATTGGTTCTATTGATTCTTAATGTCTTAATTGTTACTATGAACAATGGCCCAATTGTTATTATGAACAACAGCTTTAGTGTCCCATCTATTATCTCTGGTTCCTGAAAGTAACAAATTATAATCAGTAAAGGTGTGTATACATAAACTGATTTCCTTAATAGAAACAGTTATATCCATCTAACTCACGTTATGAAACAAGGAAAGCCTCTATCTACTCTCACACTTGTAGACGTTTCTACCTGCCATGACCACTGCCGGAAACGCCCACCTTCTTTACTTGAAAAGCTTCTTTCCACCTTCTTCTATAAGAAGTTTGAAACCTCAGTGCTCCCAAGAGCCTCCCTGCCTTCCCAGCCCTGTACGCACATCTGTTAGAGATCTACACAATTCCATCATAATGCGTTTCACAGTGCTCTGATCACTTGTTTGCACTGCTGAATTAAACAGAATATAAGCAGGGCTACAAGTAGCAGAGAACCAAAATACCAGTGACTGAAACAAGACAGTTTGTTCCTCTCTCGTGGAGAAGTCCGGGAGGCTACAGTGGCTCTGGCCATCAGCGGTGTGACACAGACCCCAGCAGCCAACTCAAGCTGCTCCGATCTCATTGTTCTACCACCAACAGGGGCGCCTCGCCCGCACAGTCTAACATGGCTCACCACCACGTGTCATTAGGGCTGTGCGTGAGGACACGTTCACACACACCGCGCTGGCAGAAAAGGGGCAGCCTGTTCCTTCTCTTTAAATGGAAGGCCTGAAGTTATCTCACTTCCACGCACATTCTACTGGTTAGAATTGAATTACATGTTCATGGCTGGCTGCAAGGAAAGCTTAGAAATGTTTTATTTTGGGGGGCCACGTGCATGGCTAAAAACCAGGGGCTCTATTCATACGGAGGAAAGAGAACACATGCTGGGGGGGACAACTGCCCGTTTCTGGAACACAGTCACGGCCCCTTTCTGCTCCTTTGCCCTCCGAAGACAGAACTGGGTTCTGTTCATTACTGTATTCTAAAGGCCTAGTGGAGCGTCCAGGACAAATAAACGTAATGAATCTGTACATATTCAACAAATAACCAGCAAGTCCTAGAAAACACAGGAAATGAAGGAATAGCTGCTGACGTCACTTAACACTAGGTTCTGACTTGGCCGATGAGGATGAGGGAGAGGAGGGGGCAGGAGGTCAGCAGGGAGCGCTCCTGCTCCTGAGTCATCTTCTCGTGAACGACTCAAGGGACAGCTCCAGCCCAGTAGGAATTCACAGCGGTGGCACGGACCTGGCATTTCAGTGGAAAGGTGCAGGCCAAAGAACCAATCCAGCTCTCACAGAACACTCCAAATTTCCTGCAGACTTCTAAATGGGAACATTACACTACATATATGGTTGTGTCTCTGGAGGTTTCAGAGGCCTTTTAAAAATTGTTGTGTTTATACTTTTTATGAAATGTATAATAGCTGAATGTATCGGACATTTAGTACCGTTGTAAAAACACAACAGCATTTCCATCACGTAGCTGAAGAACCAGCACCAGCACCATTATCTTTGGAGTCCTAGGTGCTCCTCTCTGATTATTCCTTCCTCTATCCTTTCCAGAGGTGATCTCTTCCCTGAGCTTTATGTTTATGCTCCCTCCTTTTCCTTCTTCACATTTTCACCACATAAGGACATCCACCTGAAGATATTATTCGGTTCTGACTGCTTTTGACCTTTATACAGATGGAATCTGACTATACATAACATTTGTGATTGCTTCTGAGATTCAACCATGTTAACAAACAGTCCGGTTCATTCATTTCCATTGTTACATGGTATTCTACTGTGTGGCTATGCCACTATTTTTGAATCCATTCTCCTGTCTATGGTATCTGAATGGTTTCCAGGTTTTGTTATTCAAACAATGCCACTATAAACTCAAGTGTCAACAGATTTTGCCTTTCAGTTCTCAATGCGCCAAGGATTTATTTTCCTAAATGATAGGAGTTTCAAACTCAACATCTTTTTTGGGTTTTTTTTGTTTTGTTTTGTTTTGTTTGCTTATGGATAATTGTCTGACCACTCATCATTGACTCATCTGTCCTATCCCTACAGATCTATAATGGCATCTGTCTCCCTTATCAATTTTCCTTTGCATAGCGCTCTGCTTCTGGGAGTCTTTAATTTTGTAATGGTACCTTGGGTGCTGTACAGAGGAAGGGAAAAGGGACAGATGTTGGGGGTCTAGGCAGGCAGGGCTCTGAGCCCTGGACCCCACTTAGTCAAACCACCTCCACTTCCATCTGCTTTCTATACTCAACTCTGAAATAAGACCTACAGAAAACAGGTTCTAAGACTAAGAAAATGAGTTCGAAAACCAGATTAGGAGTTCCAAATCAATTTCTACCATTAAAATCTACTGCTTTATTTTCTAGACATCATATTACATATATATGCATATCAATTTCTTCTGGATTTTGATAACAGCTCACTTCAGGTAAGGCCATCTCTATGAGTAGTCCTGAAAGGACTCAACCTTCGTTCTGAAAACGTAAAAAGGCGTTAGGAACCATGTCTTGTTGGGACAATGACCCATGTGTTCTTCGGTGCCCTCACCAGTCTAAGAATTACTTTCCCCATGATGGGTCATAAACGTTTCTGGTCTTCTCTATTTGCTGAAACAGCTGAAGTCAGAATTAGTTGCATCATATAAACTACTGAGGTTGGAAAAAATATAATTTCTTGCAGCCCTAACGCAACTCTAAGAAAAGGAGTAAAGCTGTTATTTTACATTGAAAAGTTAATGTGAACCAAATGATAAAAAATATGACAGAAGCTAACTTTAAAATTTTTCTGTTACATAGTAGAAATTTGTTAACTTTTTTCATATTTTGGATGGGTTTTTTGACGGAAAAAAACACTTTTAACTCAGGTATAATATAAAGAGAAATACATATGTATCACTTTCCAATCTCTAATACATACGTCACTTAACAGTATTCACTCTTTTCCCCTATCTGCATGGGTGAATGAATAAATGGGTAGAACAAAGGTTACAGGTCATCAACCAGTTCTGCATGATGACCAATGATCACTTCCCAAGAGTGAGGTTCACAGGCTTTACGAAGGCTTTGTGACAGTTGCTCTGAACTCTCAGGATCCATTGTCCCATGACCACCAGGCTCCTCCACACAGCGCAGGTACCAATACTCTGTCCCATGGGTAGAAAGGATGTTATAGGAACTAGAATTCTTCGGAAAATGAACCCGCATTATAAATGAAACCCAGAAACAAAGAACGTTTTTAAATAAATGTCTACGTTGCACGCATTAAGGCTAAGAGGCGACACACTCAGTAACAAATCTTGGCATAAGAATACTTTTATTTCTTATCTGTTCACGACCTGAGGAACATATACTTATAACTTACCACTTCTTAAGAACACATAAAGAAACTAGCATTTCTGAAAATTCTATTATAATTTCATTATAAGGTTACCCTCACATATGAGTAAGTTCAGTCTTTTAAAAAAGCAGGAGTGTACATATATAAAAGGAAGGGGAATCAATGTTTATACACTATTTTAGAATCTAAACCAGAAGAGATAACTATGAAAGATTAAGGTTATTTTGAAATAATTATATGCAATTTTAAGAAGAAAAATGTATTTTTTCATGTGCCCAGCACATTGCTACATAGTTATTAACAAAGTCATTACGCAAAATTTAAGACTACAAAGAATCTTCCAATCTTGTTTCAGGATATAAAGCTTTATAAGTGCTTCTTATATTTAAGGCTGTGGAACAAATGTGTGGTATGAGTGTAAAGGTGCTGTACCTCACTTCAGCCAAAATGCCCCTGAAAATGTGTGCGTAAATGAAATCTTGCTTTAAATGCTCCATTATAGAACAGTTCGCTATCTGAGAGACTTGTATTATAAATCCTTTGGTAAAAAAGGATGCTCAACTCATGCCTAATATATTCCAAAGATCACTGTACCTTAAGGCAAGGTACCTCCAAACAGATTAATTACATACGATATCATTAAGTATTCACAGCCCCAGATACCAACAACCCATTAGAGGGAGAGACTAAGAAAATTCAGGTCAGATCAGGCTAAGAGCCCAGTTTTCCCTGATGCCAGTACTTCCATATTTACCATGTAAAGCAAATCCTCTTAGAGAAGTCAATTCTCAAGTGGTGGGAGCTTTACAGAATATTTTAATGTCAGGGCTATAGAAATGCCACTCATTAGACTAATGGGAATAAAAATAGCACTCTAAAGGTAATATTATTGAGTACAAACAGAAGTACTAAGCAGCCCAAAGACAGGAAAGAACTGTAATCAAAACTGAGTATACATTTCTACTTGGATCAATGACAATTAATGTACTCTACTCATTCGTGATTTTATTATCTGAAAAACGAGCAAAGAGGACAAATCACAGGCCTCTTACTCTGTATTAAACCTCCCACTAGGCCTTCTCAAATAAGTAGGCCTATAGCTACAAATCAGGAGATACTGGGGATAGAGGCCTCCTCCATTATACTTTTTAAGTGCTTAATTCAAGCCAAGCATTGTCCCAGGCACTGGAACGCACTAATGAGTAAGACTTGCACTGTGGGTATTCAGAGAGAAGGGTAGCAAATTACCAAGCGGGAAACACACACACACACACACACACACACAGAAATGAAGTCTGATAAAGAATGGTAGGATGGGGAGTGGGCAGGATGCTGGAAGAGGTCAGGAAACAATAACGGGATTTGGGCAGGAGATCTAGATCTGGAAGTCACCCGAACCAAGGCACCAAGCAAAACTCAACTGGGGCTGAGATACCTGGGTGGAGTCTACAGAGTGAACACAGCAAAGGTTCCCAGGACCAAACCTTGAGACGCTCAAACATAAGGAGGGGAAAAGGAACGTGGCTGGCCGAAAGATCAAGTGAGACGAACACAGAGCAGCAAACGTTCAATCTGCCAAGATGGAGGTCACCGGTGACCTTGAGAAGAACCAACTCGGGAAAAGTAAGACTGGTGAGGCAGAGAAAACAAGAGATAGAGAAATGGATGCAACTCTCCCAATTCCACCATGTTTAATATTTTAAAGTACCGTTTTAACGTAAATCAATGATAGCTCCTCTAATTTTACCAGAGTTTTAATATCTAATTTTACAGTCCCTATGTCCTCCTAAAGTAGTCAGAATTGATAACAGCTCTATTTTTCAAATGAAAAAACCGAGGCACAGTGGGGCTGATTAACCTAAGAGCTTATTTTGATCATGAGCAGCAGTATTTTGATTTTCTTTTAACCCTCATGAGATACTGTATTCATCAGTTACCTTGATGATTCTTTGATACCCAAAGAATCCCACATTAAACCCGAGAAGCTATATTCACCTAAATGTTCATGTAACCTATGACACGGTTGTCTAAGCGGTAAAATGAAGCAGTCAAGAGGCTCAAAACAACGGGAAGCCTCTGACTGATGGAGACACACAAGTTAGATTTCCACTTGTTACTGTGCACACTTTGAAACAGCACCCCCCACCTCCTCGGCCCAATTGCCAACAGTGGACTATATAATGAACCAGCTGTACCATAACAGAGCCAACTGAGATGGGTTGATGATACCAAAGAAATCTCATTTTTACATTCTTTTTTCCCCTTGTGTGTCGTTAGGGTGGGTAACATTTTTAATTGCATGATAACTTGAAAATGTTGGCAGGAACTTTACTTTCATAAAATTTGAGCTTTTTAATGTTACTTTGATGGTCTTTCTGATGGATTTTCTTTGCCACAGAAGGAAAGGTTGACCCTGTGAACGAAAGCACTAGGAAGCGAAGCCTGCAGCTACGCGGTAGTAAGAGGAGAGACACAAATCTTCTCCAGTCTTTTATGATTTGACTGACCTATTCAATTATGCCTTTTCAAGGATAAACTGAAATGCAGATCTCACTGTGGCCCTCGTACAAGCCAGATTAATAGAGTAACTGAAAAAGGATGGTCATTTTCTAATGGAAAATAGGTGTGATTTTCCCCTTTTCCAGCTGGAATGTTAAAAGCATTCATCAGAGATGCTTTTGCTCCTCGATGAAACACCATCAAACTTTCACAAAAACTCCTCAGCTGAGCTATTCTCTCACCAGGCAGTGATCTGTCAGCTCAGTGAAATTATTTAATGATTATTATGAGCATGATATGTTTGCTAACTACTTTCTTCCCTGGAACCAAAGATCAATCCTCCCACTTGGCTGAACCCTGGTAAGGAAAACAGACTACAGAATACAGCTCCGTAGTTCTATTAACTTGCTGAAAAATGAGAAAAGTTCCTAATTAGATTATAGTGACTCTTCCATTAACCACCCTCACAGAATAAACTTCCTCCATAACTCACTTGGATTTCAAAATGTTTTCCAATCACATACGGCAGTATCATCCTAGGCCAGACAGCTCAGTGGCCACACTTCTTATGGACGCTAGTTACGACTGCAGAGAACAAAAATGGATCTACACATAGCCTCTGCTTCTCCTCAAACTTAAAAACTAATAGAACCGTGAAGCTGATACCGGCTCTCAGTGGCCTCCCCTCCTTTGGGGGGCCCTTCCTCTCTCTCCATGGTAAGTTCCCTCTCCTACGTTTGACATCGACTGTCCTCATTTGTTCTGTCGCTGAGTCAGTGAGTATTAATTGAATATTTACCATACCAGGCACTATGCTAAGGACAGGAAGTAAAATTGTATTTCTTCACTCCTTGACTTTTTTCAATCCTAACTGCCCTCTGTACCCATGTACCTTAAGACTCCAAGATGCACACTTCACGTTTCCCACGCCCCTCCCCTCCCCCCTCCCCCCCCCCCCCCCCCCGCCACCACATGGCAACACTATTATTAAATAAAATGCCGGTAAGTTAATTTCCTTTTCCTTGTATCCTCAAACTATTTCTAGGCTTTTCGTTCTGATATATACGTGAGCTATGGAATTATTACTGTGGCAGAGCTATGGGAGAGCACAGCCGCATCTTCAGAAAAATTTACAAGTGTTTAGATCAATAATGAAGGTGTAGGTAGAAATGACTAGGCAGTGGTCCTTAAATCCAGAGAGGCTAGCTGGTTAATTTATAATGTTTTGATGTAGAACCATGATGAATCTTAAAAACTAAATATTTAATTGTGTAGGCTACTCGCTGCAAAATATTTCAAGTGCCTCTACTGCCTCCCCAAAAGTGGAAGTGTTCTTACGCACCCTTCAAGCAGGAAGCCCACGGTTTTAAAATAATTTTAAATAATCACCCCGTCCTCTCAACTCCTCTACTAGTTTTTATGCATAACATTACTTGGTTGTAAGCACTGACTTCCTGATATTGTTAGTGATGTCCATGAACACTGATAGCTGGATCTTAAGGCTTTATCTTCTCTTTCCTTCTATTCGACCTCCGTCTCCTCCCCCTCCATCCCCTCTGATGCCTGGGATGGCTTGCACTTAGCAGGACTTCACAAATCTTTCTTGATTGATTCCATTTACCATGATTAGCATCTTTCTTGTCACAGAAGGAAACGTTATTGGATTTTTGATTTAATTAAATCTACTTACGATTTATTTTCTCAAGTATTTTCTCCTACAGATTACAACTCTTTAGTAACCACGTATGGATATCAAATATCCTGTATATCAGAGCTAGCTTGATTACAACATCCTATTTAGAGGCATCTTTCTTCCTTTTAAATAATGGCAGAGGCTGCATCTGCCCTTTTCGAAATCCCAGGCACTCCTGCCACTTTCCAGAAGGTATAGAAAACAGTAAGTGTAACACTGACGGCCACAGACTGGCATTCCCGTGGACTGTGACTGGACTCATGGCTGCCATGTTTAAGCACAAACAGACTGACCTCCTGTCTTTCTGCTTTGAGTTCTCACTTGAATGGTAGCAGGTCTATAAATCCTGTGGCCATAGCAATCGTTTTAGCTGCTCGGCAGCAGATGCTGGGAAGTGATAGAGGAAACAGATTATCAAGTCTTTAAATCTCTGCTATCTTGAAAGAAACTGGTGAATGCGAACGGCAAATTCACATGTGCCACACACTTCAGATCTTCCTCCAGAAACTAACTTTTCCAGAGCAGTTCAATCACTTACCTTGAAGTTCTCCACTGCGACTGTAGAGCTCCCGTCTCTGCTCTCGCAAATAGGCACTCATACTGATGGCATGGGAGGAGGATTCGAACCTGGAATGAAGCGCAGGGTAAACAGAGAGGCAGTAACCAAAGAAGCGGTGGCCACCTTTGTACCCCAAGTGTCCTACTCCAGTCTGTGTGGCACTCCCTAGCATTCCTTGACCCAAACATACTGGCCAATCCATGACAGGGCCAAAGCCGGCCGCCACAGACCTGGATTCATGAACAACACTCATGGCCAACGCCCCTCCACAACAGCAGTCGGGCCATTCGCTCATTCTTCATTTCAACGGGTACAACTCTTCATCTGTTGCAACTTTCTTCTGCCTCCAGACCCTTTGCCAGGGTCCCTACACACACGAATAAGGGTATCCTGGAAGGTCATTCTCATTTTGCTGCTATGTGGTTCAAAACCTGTGAGTGACCGCCCCCGCCACAGAAATGTATCTTGCTTTTCTACACTCCCCTGGTTAGAGAATGAGTACAGAAGGCACGCTAGCAATGCCGCTGGATAACTACACCAAGGAAGCAAGGCATCTGTGGTTTCTCCCTAAAAGTCCTCAAAAGCAATACCGTTTCTAAACGGTTTCTGATCTGCCATCTACAACAAAAAATATTCTCAAAAGTATCAAGGGCGCCTGGATGGCTCAATTGGTTAAGCGTCCAACTTCGGCTCAGGTCATGATCTCATGGCTTGTGAGTTCGAGCCCATGTTGGGCTTTGTGCTGACGGCTCAGAGCCTGGAGCCTACTTCGGATTCTGTGTCTCCCTCGCTCTCTGCCCGTTCCCTGCTCATGCTCTGTCTCTCTCTGTCTCTCAAAAATGAATAAACATTAAAACAAAACAAAACAAAAATCAGGTGACAAAGTGTGTGTTCACATCACCCCAGGAATCGTTCGTTTCAGAGGCCAGAAACATGGAGGATAGGCACAGGACACAGAACAGGTTTCTAAAGGCTAAAATAATAATTCAAGGATGAAGAAAACAAAAGAAAAAATCACAGTCTTAAGAGAAACTTGCAGGTAAGGGGAAAAAGAAACAGGTAAATTTAAGATTAAATCAACAGTAAATCCCCTGACGTGTTAAGAAATTGCATTTCAAACCTGAGATTTTCAAAGTCAGGGGAGCAGGCTGACAGGAGAAATCCTTCTAAGAATGACTGCCTCTAAGTGGTAAACAGCAACATCACGAAAGAGCAGCAGTGATAATGGCATAGGTTTCTGGCAACAAAAAAGGAACGCCATCACTTTCTTAATTATGCCTTCTTTATCCATTCTTTGACAAGGAAGATGAATGTCAGTTGGAGGGAAACACTTGGCCTTCTTGATCCTCTCTCTGCACCCTGCCAAGAACTGAGAGGGCCCTAACAGCCAGAAGGAACGCAAAGTGTGTGGTACTTCACAAGTGCCACCTGCCAGTCAAGTGCAGGAAAGAAGCCGCCGACCTCCAAAAAGCGCGCTGACGGCTATTGATCAGAAATGGCGAGGGGGGGAAAGAAAAATAAACTCTTGAGCAAAGAACAGAGAGGCACAGATTATACAATGAGAGAGAACTTAAACACACTTAATTAACCTTGGCTAAGGGCAATTAAAGAGAGTAATAAAGTCCTTCATGGATGCGATAAAACCAGATTACAGCTCGCCCAAACCTTAATCCTTTATGACCTGATGTATTTTTGCTACTGAGGAACCCTCTTTATGTTTGCCACCACTCACAGATTGGTATGATTTTACAGTAAAAGAGGCACTAGAGAAGATACAGCCTCACCTCTTACTGTATAGCCAAAGGCACAGAGGCCCACTGAGACGGGAGACCTGGTCTGCCGCGCACAGCTCATTAATGGTAGAGCTGGGTCCGGAAACAGGCAAGTCTGTAGTAACGGCCTCATTCCGCGTGGGCGATGAGTTTTTATTGCTATGCAATAACAATAAATGTTTAACAATTACTTAAGTCCATTTATTCATTTCCAATAGTCTATGTTTTCCAGTACCTCAATTTCAGGATTGGCTCAACGTATAAAAATGTACGTTGTGGTCTGAGATTCAAAGTTAAGGATGAGGGTTGACAGCATGAAATCTAAACACCCTGAAACCTGCTTCTGCAATACACCTAGATTTACCACAGGAAGTGGAGCTAGGAAGACGGAAAGGGAAGAGGAAGAGACAAAGAGGAGAGGAAGAAGGAGAGGAAGAGACAGACGCAGACACAGAGACAGAGAGCGCACACATGAGCGAGCAAACAAGTGAGCGGAGGAAAGGCCTAAGCATTAAGGCAGCATCTCAGGCCGTCTTAGTTGCCTTTGCTCCCTCTGCAAACAGCTGTGTGCTCAGGAAAAGCGGTTCCTTTACAGCCCAAGACCTATCGCCAGAGAGAACCCCTGACTGGATGAAGACCATCGCCGTGGTCTGCTCCCCTTTGCCAGTGACTGCTTTAGGAATGGGCGTAAGACCTGAGGAAAACTTGCAGAGAGACTTTGTCACTGGCAGAAAAGATGAATAAATATAATAATTATTAACAAAAAAAGATCTGAAGTGGGATAGCCCCTTTGTAAGACAGTCTGGCAGTGTCTTACAAAGCTAAATAGAATCTTACTTTATGGTCCAGTAATCATTCTCTTATGTATTTATCCAAATGACCAGAGAACTTACATCTACACAAATGCTTGCACATTTACAGCAGCTTTATTCATAATGGCCAGAAATTGGAAGCAACCAAGATGTCTTTCAAAAGCTGAATGAAAAAAAAAAAAATCGAGGTACATGCACACAATGGAATATTATTTAGCAATACAAAGAGATGAGCTATCAAGCCACAAAAAGACATGAGGAACCTTAACTGCATATTGCTAAGTGAAAGAAGCTAGTCTAAAAAGGCTACATACCGGATGATTCCAACTATAAGACATTCTGGAAAAGATAAACTACAGAGACAGTGATTATCAGGAGCTCAGGGGGTGGGGAAAAGAGGAAGGAATAAGTAGAAAACAGAGGATGTTTAGGGCACTGAAATATTCTGTATAACGTACTGATGCATATATGACATTATGTATTTATCAAAACCCACTGAATGTGTAACACAAAGAGTGGACTCCAATATAAACAATGGACTTCAGATAATAATGAAGGATCACTATCAGTTCATCAATTGTAACAAATGCACCATACGTAAGAACACAAGATGTTAACAAAAGGAGAAATTCTGAAGAAGGGGGACATAAGGACACTCTGTATCGTCTGCTTGATTTTTCTGTAAACTGAAAAACGGTATAAAAAATAGTCTACTAATTAACAAAAAATTTTGTCACAGGAAGAATCACACCCTTTCCTTGGCATCACTCTATCCTGGAGGGGAACCTAAGGCAGGGAGATGGAAAGGGCGGGGTCGTTGGCCATTCCGCACTGTTGGATTACGGAGTCCTCTACATTCCTCCCCACTGTGTAACATAATAACCTTCCTATGGTTTAATCTCATTCTTTTGGGGTCTGGATTACCTGCGGACTAAGGCATTTTAACTAACAGTGCATCTGCCCTCTGAACAAAACTGTAAAACATCAGAAAAGAACGCATTCAATGAACAGAATGTATTTTATCCCAACGCAAGCACACTCAATCTCCTCTCCTCTGGACCACAAGATAAATGAACTGTTGAAACTTTCCATAATGATTAAGAACTCAATGAAAAAAAAAAGAAGAAGAACTCTATGAATCTATGATATAAACAAATCTCAAAAGTGAATCAATAAAAGATACTGGAGCTTCAACTGTTCAAAAAGAATGAATTCAAAATACTTCTGGAGTCACATTATACGCTTAGATTTATAGGTACAACTTAACTAGTTATCTCCCGACTCGTCAGAAGAATGCACAGATCTGCTAAGATTTAAATCCTGCTTTGACCAATTGCCAGTTATTGCCAGTGAATCTACTTAAATTACTTAACCTTGCTTGCCTCAAGTTTCTATGTGTAAAAAAGGATTAAAAATAAAACCCAGACCTGTAAGGCTGCAACGAGTAAATGAGATAATCCATGAAAATGGCTTAATGCTTAGTACTTGGTGAGGATTCAGTGCCAGCCACTACTCCTGCTGCCAAAATTTGATATAATCATATGTAAATTATGTTTGAGATTATTTTGAGAAATTCATCTCCCACAGTACCTGGTACATAGTAAGCACTCAGTGGTAGTGTTACTGCTGTTACTATTAATATAATAATATTAACTATGAGCTGTTACCAAATGACATAGGTACGTGGCCTGGTGGTATTAACTAACATAGTAATTAGACAAAAAGAATTTCCAGAGTGTTCCTTTATTTAAAAATCAAACAGAATCCAATGCTACTTAGCTAAGGAGATTCTTGTAAACTTTAAGGTTATTTCTTGGCACTAGTGTTTTTCTCCCGAAAGCTGACATATTTCATTTCATACAAAATGCCCCAGAAATAGGGTTTTGTAGCCCTTCATTTTATATAAAATGCCACAGAAACAAATGACAAAAATTTTTATTAAAAGTCCTAGACAGTCCAATAACCATACCCCAAAATATCTACTTCCCCTTATAGAAAACAAATGTACACAAAATAAAAAATACATTCACTTCCCATAAATTATTTCAAATCAGCTTTCACTGGGTGAAGCAATGGCTGCCAATAAAGTAGAAAGCCATCCTACTTGGATCAAACATTTCTTGACACCTGCTATCTTACCATCAGGGAGATACTTACTTAAAAAGAGAATTTTTTGGCCTTTGAGGTTTCTTCTTGGCAAAAAAGGCTGCAAAATCTCGGCCAGTGCTGGCATAACTTAGTTGAGCTGATGGTTCAGAGGCCGTACGAGTATTTTTCATATCCAAGTACTCGGTCAACAGCATCTGTACAATCAGATAAACAGTTTAACACACACATTTATGATATGCTACTAAGAAAAGCAATTTAAAACAACGAAAACCTAATTCTAAATCCTCATCCCTGACATTCAGAAGTAACCTCGCTATTCACATTTCTAGTTGTAGATCTGAGGAAAGATTCATCGCAGCCAGAACATCATCCACTTGCCACCTACCCCCGAAACTGAGAATAGGATGTGCTAGGCATCTGAACATAGGGGTCAAGGGGGGCGCTTTTAGTGAGGGTCTGCTACTTGCCGTGCGCTGTGCCGAGCGAGTTAATCACCATTCACAGCTTAATCCTCATCACTGCCATTTACAGCAACATCAGCAGCAATACAATAATAATTACTGAGGGCTTACACTGGGGTAGGCTAGGGGCTAATTTAGATGTATTATCTTATTTAAAGCACAACTCTGATCAAGTGAATTCTCAGATTACAGAGAAGGAAGTGAGGCCCAAGGATAGGGCTGGGGTTGCAGAAGGAACCCCGGGGCACTCGCTCTGGAGCCCTCGTCACACCCCTCACTCCACAGCACGGGGGATTAAACAACTCTAACAAACCTGCTAAGAGCTATCGTGAGCCACTGCAGGCTAAGAGGTGCTGACCCGCAAATAATTTCTAGGGCCACCACTCATCTTGACGGCTCCAAAGCAAGCAAACCAACAGCTTTTTAATCTATTGCCAATGGGCAATGCTTAAAAAATCAATCCACTTTACAGCCTCATTCGGTGGGGCCTGGGCTAGAATCCACCATTGTATTTCTAAGACAAATAACAAAATTTTTTAAAGTTCCCACCGTTGTGAAAGAAAACAGCAGATCTGGACCAGAAATCATCATGGTTCCTAAGCATATCTAACCTGGGATTAAAGTACATCGACTCATTTCTGAAATCACTTGCCACATCTACAATTTTAAGATAACCGGGCCGCCTGGGTGACTCAGTGGGTTAAGCGTCTGACTTCCGCTCAGGTCATGATCTCATGGTTCGTGGGTTCAAGCCCTGAATCATTAGGCTCTGTGCTGACAGCTCAGAGCCTGGAGCCTGCTTCAGATTCCGTGTCTCCCTCTCTCTCTCTGTCCCCTGTCTGTCTCTCCCTCAAAAATAAGCAAACATTAAAAAGAAGAAGAAGAAGAAACATTTAAAATTTTAAGATAACCAAGTGTTACAGCAAATGTACACCAGCAATTCTACCCATGACTGAAGTAAAAGCTTTTCAGAGACTCCGGTTCCAAAAACGATTCCTTCCTGTATGGGGTATATATTCATTCATTTGCTTATTCATTCAATAAAGATTTGATGGGGCGCCTGGGTGGCTCAGTCGGTCAAGCAGCGGACTTCGGCTCAGGTCATGATCTCGCAGTCCGTGAGTTCGAGCCCCGCGTCGGGCTCTGTGCTGACAGCTCGGAGCCTGGAGCCTGTTTCAGATTCTGTGTCTCCCTCTCTCTGACCCTCCCCCGTTCATGCTCTGTCTCTCTCGGTCTCAAAAATAAATAAACGTTAAAAAAAATTAAAAAAAAAAGATTTGAGGATCATATTAAATGTTATCATCGAAAAGCATTTATGAAGCACTCTGTGAACATGATGCTCTCCCAAGTTTTAAAGCTAATTATGCCTGTTATGAGCACAGACATTACTAAATAGTTATCAAATATCAGGCATTTTTAGAAAATGATCTTAACTCAATCCTGAAATCTATGAAGTTAGAGCTAATATCTGTATTTTAGAGATTAAGAAACAGATTTAGAGGTATGAAGAAACTAGCCTATATGCAGGTGTGGGTGAAGGGATTAATGGGAAATCTCTGTACCTTCCCCTCCATTTTGCTGTGAACCTATACACATACCTATAAATGTGTGTGTGTGTATATATATGTATGTGTGTGTGTATATATATACACATTAAATATAAGTTATACACATATATACACACACACATACATATATATATGTACACTGAGATTTCAATGGAAAACTATAAAACACATTAACAAACTGTTCAATTTTTTAAAATATATATATTTTCAAGGCTACTAGAGTATCATTCAGCATGGTGATGAAGTAGTATGTTGACAAATACTATCTCTGTGAATACATCATCCAAACTGCCCAAGAGTCAAGAAGGGTATTAAACTGGGTCTCCAGTAACGACTCAACTGAAGGACTCAATTACTTGGTAGAGTTGGCACTGATGCTAATAAGGTTTGTGGGGCTGTGTGATCAAAAGAGGCTGGTAAACCAGAACAGAATTTCAAGTTGACAGAACACAGAAAGAGGTCTACAAGGGCACTTGTTGGTTTTAACACCAGTCAGTATGATGGAAGTATGGTTCTGCCAAAGCATGAAGATACACTAGACCAGTAATCCTTCTGAGGTACTTATCGTCCTAGAATTCAATGACTGGCCTTGTACAAGAAAATATTGACTGATCAGGGCCTACCTGGTGAGCATCCTTAAAATTCAGGTTTTTCAAGATCACTGTTCTTTTTCTCCACGTTAGTAAAGTCCTCTTAATTCTCACCGCTCACTTTGTTAGTCTGTTCTTACACACTGGCTTCTTCCTTTCTTTTTACAAACAGGTACTATTTCTACCTTCTTGATGAAAATGTTGCTTTGGTCCTCATTCTCTATAATTTCCTTTCTCTTTTGTCATTAGGTTCCAAACTTAAAAGGCAGCCTTCCCACATATTTCCATTATCATGATGTAATGTAGTCCCGATTCCTCTCCACACTCCAATCCCACGGATGTGACTGCACGCTTGACATATTCACACATTTCACTGATAACATCAACCCTAAATTCTGAGACCTGAATGCTTTTCCCATAAAATCGGTAATTTCCTCTGTCTTCTTTCTGTGAGTGGTTTCTTATTCTCACCGGCCTCCAGGTTTAAAACTTCAGAACTGTCTTTAGATGCATTCCCCTCCCTTTGTCCCCATGCAGCAGTTAGTGCCTCAGCCCATTGGTTACTCTTCCTCAGCTCTCTTAGTTTGCCCCTTCCCATCCATCTGGTAGCCACCAACCTAGTTCAACTCATGCAGTTTCTCTCCTTTTCTGCCTCACATGTTTTATCCTTCCAGTCCTTCCCATACACCACGGACAGAGCGATCTTCCTAAACAACGGTTGCCACTGTCATCTTAAGGCTAGTTATTTTGTCATCTACATTAATCTGACCTCAATATCTATTCCCAGTCATAGCTTATCCTCCTCAACACGAACGCAACACTCAATCAGCATCAAATACTTAACTCTTCCCTGAACACGCATGCGTGGGCCCTCTGGATTTTGGAATGCCTTAACCTAGATTACCCTCTTTCCTCAATATCCTGACAAACCCTGCCCAAAAACAATTCCAACGTTTTCTCTCCCATGACACCTTCCCAAGACAACTCTAGGCCAGCTGTCCCCTTTTCTGAGTTCCTACAGCACCCATTTCCCACATCATTCGATTAAGTGTTAGTTGAAAACTGCCCTATACTACTACTTATCGTTTAAGGAAAAGACACCTGACCACCCCAATTTTTATATTTCTTTACTTCAATCGCAGAGCCATGAAACAAACCAGAAAATGAATATATACATAAATATGAATACATATATATGAATATGAATATCTATATGAATTCATATATATTCATATATATACACACCTATATATATCACCGAATCCCTAAATTTTACAAAGTAGGTGATAAGAAGCCTTGATGGGTATGTTTTTAATACACGTATTAGAAATAGTCTCCAAAACGAGCCCTGTAAATGACTCCTCAGTACACAAATCTTTACTACAAGTAAAATTAAAAGGGATACCTATGATTTTAATCATAGGCTTTGCCATGTTTGTTTCCTTCACTATATCTTCTTCTTTCCTAATAATGTTTACTACCAGCTAGAAAATATTACTTTAAAACAGGGTAAAGTTTTATTTTGACACCAAATTATGAGAAGTGCCTTTTAAATACCTCAAAGAACAAACAAACAAATCTTTTTTCTAAGAAATTTATCTGAATTAGACTAAATCTTCTACGACCAAGTCTTGACACACACATCAGACACCTGGCATTAAAACAGAACCATGGCAGGGGTGCCTGGGTGGCTCAGTTGGTTAAGCACCTGACTTCGGCTCAGGTCATGATATCACGGTTCGTGGGTTCAAGTCCCGCATCGGGATCTGTGCTGACAGCTCGGAGCCTGGAGCCTGCTTCGGATTCTGTGTCTCCCTCTCTCTCTGCCCCTCCCCTGTTCATGCTCTGTCTCTCTCTGTCTCTCAAAAATGAATAAATGTAAAAAAAAAAAAATTAAGAAAAAAAAGTAGAACCATGGCAGTTCTTGGTGCTTCCTCATCATTGTGGATAATGTGCTGCATCTTCTAAATTGTACATAAATATCCTAAACCACTACCTATGAGTTCAAATTTCCATTTTTATGAAAGGAAGTAAGCTATACAGCTTGTCTTTTGCCCGGGGAAAGTCACCCAAGCCTGGAAGTCTGGGGCAAGGGGACATTACATATAATAGCAAATACATCCTGGCCACAGAAAATCTGCAGATTATCCCATGTTCTCGCTGACTCTAAATTCCTTCATCTCTCTGACACTCATTTCTTTTCTCTTTTTTAGTACAGGGAATTGCTATTTCTTATTGATCAAGCATTAAAAAAAAAAAAGCCAAAGTTTATGGGTGTTTTAAGTTTAACTTGAAAAGGTATTAATTTGTAAAACCAAAGACAAGAAATATAAAAACATGGCTGGAAAGCACCAGATTATCTATCTATATACTCCAGTGATATTATGATTCACCATATTTTTTGAGTACCTGGTATACTGGATGGTTCTGTGGTAGAAACAAAGAAATATGATGCTTTAAAGAACATACACAACGAGGGAGTCAGGCATCTCTTATGCTATGATATTTGATCGGCAGTTGCTAAGATGCTAGTCAGAAATCACATGATATATAAAGCAGGGCCAAGATTTTGAGATTTAGAACGTGCTTAGTATTGGCAACATCATTCTGAATGAACTCCTCATTTACCACTTAACCCTCTTTATTTAACATATTGCTTGTGGCCACTTATGGTCACACACCCAGAGTTTCCTAAAAATAAATGTTGAATTTACCAGCTTCCAATGAACACATCACCTGTCTTCAGCCTCCACATTAATCTAAGTAGAAACATTCAGATCCTTCTAGGTACTTAACATGGTAAATCCCTTTCAGTAGCTTCCCAGCTTACAAAATCTTCACCTCATCTAAGAACTGTTCCCCAACTGCACAGCAGATTCTGGTAACCATGCTTGTGACCGTGTTGGAACCATGCCTTCCCTGCCGAAGCCTACTCCACCGGGGGGAATAGCCAACATCCAATTAGCCCGTCAGGTTCTCCCTCCCAGGAATGTGTTAGTGAGATACAGTCTCTGGTGGTCAATATAGGCAAGGCGATGTAAATTCTTTGGGGCAACCACCTTGTACCATGAGAAATCAAAGAAAGCCAACCTGCAGAGAGAGAATAAAAGAATGAACAAGATGACCAGACACAGAGAAACAGGAGACCCACAGAACAGAGATTTAAAGGTGGCAACCTAAGTTTTCCATAATTTATAGGTCTCAAATCCAGTTGCTATTCTTTGGTTCCACAATATATCCTTTTGGCCTTTATAACACATTTTCCCTATGTTTTTCTTATGACAGCCTCAATGGGGTTTTGTTTCTTCACCAAGATATCTATGGATAAATGGATATACACTAACATGCATCTGGTGACATTTATACCACAAATCCTATTTTTTGCAGAACACTGGTATCTCATGATAACAAGAGTAGCAGTCTATATATATTTCAATCTGTTCAACTAACAAACCAATTCTCCTCACCACTGACTCTGAATGTCCAATGCTTTTACAGCAAAGCCATACTGTACTTGCCCCATGTGATGAATCTGAGAATTCGACTGCTTATGACAGGAGCAATAATATGGTGGGAAAAAAAATCACTTTCAGCTCCCAATATGAACCAAGACTCTACTCATCTTGAGCAATATGTTGAATGTGCCTATATTAAATAGTATAATTTTCAATAATTTACTTTTCAGATGTAGATGTCTAGGAGTTTTTTTTTTTTTGTTCCAGGAACAGCAAAGTAGCTTCCATGGGACTAGCCCTTATCCTGATAATAATTATAAGAGCTCAACAGTGAGACCAAAAGAATAAGAATTTGAAGGGCATGGAGAGGAACCAAATGAGGCATAAACTATGCTCCTTAAAAGAAGTAAAGCACAGTAGGTGAGTTCCCCTGGCTTCTTCCCAAAAAGCCCTTACTTCTAATTTCCACGGAACAAGGGTAGAACCCGAGCAGAAACTATAGTCTTAGAGGATGGAGGAGACAAAACTAGGTCCAGGGATACCAAGACATCCAGAATTTGAGAAGAGAAATCCAAAGAAGGGGTGGGGGCAAAATCAGTGTAATATATCCCTCAAAATATCACCTTGATTCCAGAAAATATTACAACAGACACTGAAACATTTTAAAAATTAGGACCATTTAAAATTATTAAAAACTATTAGGTTTCCCCCGTGTATGTTGCTAGTGAATGGAACGTTAAAGAGGAAGAAAAACAAAGCCAAAAAAATTATTTTTTCAATGTAGCACTTTTTCATTTTCCCATTATATAAGGACTAAAATATTCTGCAGTAAGGAAACTAAAAGAAAAATAAACAGTCATTTTGAAAGTGGAATGGCTGCCTGCTTAATTATACTCATTATCAACAGCAATTGTGTAATTAAAACCACTATTAGCATGATCTTGTGAATAGTTGCCTTAGTGTTTAAAGGAAAACAAACCAAAAAATTCAACGAGTACACATGTATTTTCTGGTCCCGTATCAAACACCTAATCAGGAAACCCTAGATCATGTTTAGTTCCCTGCCAACCTCCAACAGATGAGCTCCTAACAAAGAAAACCCAGTTAATAGCTTCCAGAAGAAAGTTTTCATTTTTTTAAACTAAACATATTTATTTAATACACAAAATATGCAAAGTACTGTGCTGGATATAAAAACAAGACTTAAAAATAAATCCTTCCCTCATATCAAAACAAGGGAATTTTACTATATATAAATAAAATTTTTAAGGTGTTAACATCTTTAAAGAGTTAAAAGCCAAATCAATCAATCAATCCTCCCCCTTCTCGCCCCAAGTGCTTATCTAGTGGCAGACACACACATGAGTGACCACAATACAAGGGAAAGTGGTAAGCATCAGGACAAAGAAATTGCTGTGAGCACTTATCAAAAGGACAAAACTACTCCTAACTGGAGCAGTGAAAAAAGGTTTCAAGATCATGGCACACGTAAGACATAAATACAATATTCAAATGTGTAAAAGCCCAAAACCTAAAATGGTGGAAGGAACCCAACAAATACAGAAATGGAGCTAGGGAAATTCAGAGTATCTTTAGTGAAGAACAAATAGTTATGGTAACATAAAAAGGAAGAGTAAGAGGTAGACCTGAAACGTTGGTAAACAGACAAACTTCTCAGGACCTTTAACACCAGGCTCAGGTATTGAAGCCACAGCAAAATGGGAAGGCAAAAACGGTTTTCAATGGGTAAGTAAAATGGTGAGACATCTAGTTTAAATTAATCTAGCGGCATATGAAATAATAGATTAGAAGGCAGTGGGATTTGTGGCAAAATGAATGATTAAGGAAACAGTCAATGATTGAGGAAGTGCTTAACACATGAAGAGAAAATCTACCAAAATAGTTCAAAAGGAAAAGAAAAAGAGAGGTTAACTAAAGTAGTAGGAATGGGATTGTATAATTAGGGATACCTCTGAGAGCCAATGCAGAGGAAAAACTGAATAAAATTTAACCAGCTACTCAGCAAAGGAAAGATGAAGAGAAATAAAGAATAAACAAAGGACTGCACATCTGAGGAAATAAAAATCTATGGTTCCAGGAACAGTAACCAGGAATGCAGGAAGAGTCTGTTTCATATAGACGATAAATTTAGTTTGAAATATACTCCCTTGTGAAGCACATGAATATTCATATTCGTGTGTACCCTCAAATGCATAATTGTGAAAGGGGAAATAATGGTGATGAGATCTCCATGATTTATACATTAATTAACTTACATTAGGACTATTAAGTATATTTCTATACAGTCTCTTAAGGACACTTTGAAGGACATATACCCTTGAATATCTGTAATGTGATTTTGTCCCACAGTATTTGTAAAACAGCTTTGTTGAAGTATAATATATGTACCATAAAATTCACCCATTGTAGTGTACAGTTTAATGATTTTTAAGTAAATGTATACACTGAAATCATCATCACCGTCATTTTAGAACACTTCTAACATCTCAAAATTTCCCTTATGGTGTTAGCTGCAGCTTTTCCTAGAACCTTTTATCAGGTTGAAAAAGTTCCTTTCTAGTCCTTGTTGGCTAAAGTTTTTGCTTTTTAATCATTATCAGGTGCCAAGTGCTTTCCTGTGTCTACAGAGATGATCAAGTGGTTTTGGCCCTTTATTCCATTAATAATTGTGTATTACATTGATTTTTTAAATAAACTCAACTTAATCATGGTGCATAATATAGTTTTAAGTTGAGGAATCCCATCTGCTAATATTTTGTTCTAGAATTTTGCATCTATGTTCATGAGGCATATTGCTCTACAGTCTCCTGTGGTATCTTTCCCTTCTTATCAGGCTAACACTAATCTCACAGGATGTACTGGAAAATGTTCTTTCATATCTCTATTTTCTAAATGAGTTTGCAAAGGATTTGGTATTATTTCTTCTTTAAATGTCTGACAGAACACCATTGTGCAACCTTCTGTATCCACAGGAATTTTTTTTTTTTCTTTTATCGCCCACACCCCTTCACCCATTTTCCAATCTTCCTGCCCTTTCCCCTCTGGCAAATTCCAGTTTGTTCTCTGTACTTATGAATGTTTCTGCTTTTTGTTTTTAGGAAAAAAATTACTAATTTGCTTTAGGGCAATTCAGTTTTTCTCCTTCTTGAGTCAGTTTTGGTATTTTGTGCCTTTCTAAGAATTTCTCCATTTAAGTTATCTAATTGGTTGGCATAAAGTTGTTTACAATATCCCATGTAAGCTTTTTAATTTCTTTAAGGTCTGTAGTAATGTCTCTTCTTTCATTCCTGATTTTGTTCTGTTTTTTAATTTTTCTTTTTAAGTGATCAATTTGAGATTTATCAATTTTGATCTTTTAAAAGAATCTCCTTTCAGTTTCATTACATTTTTCTATTATTCTTCTGATTTTTATTTCATTGATTTTCAATTTAATATTTCCTACCTCTGCTTGCTTTGCATTCTCTTTCTCCTTTTTTCTAGCCCTTAAGGTAGAAAGTGACAGTGCTGATTTTAGGTCTTTTTCTTTTTACCCATGGTGTATTTAGAAGTTTGCTGTTTTGGGGTGCCTGGGTGGCTCAGTCAGTTAAGCATCCGACTTCGGCTCAGGTCATGATCTCACAGTCCATGAGTTCGAGCCCCACGTTGGCCTCTGTGCTGACAGCTCAGAGCCTGGAGCCTGCTTTAGATTCTGTGTCTCCCTCTCTCTGACCCTCCCCCATTCATGTTCTGTCTTTCTCTGTCTCAAAAATAAATAAACATTAAAGAAAAAATTTTTTAATAAAAAAAGAAGTTTGCTGTTTTATTTCCAAATATTTGAGAAGATTCAAATTTTCTTCCTGTTGTTTTTTTAATTCCATTGTGGCTAGAGAACATACTTTGTGTGATTTCAACCCTTTCAAATATACAGAGGGGCACCTGGGTAGCTCAGTCGGTTGAGCATCTGACTCTTGATTTCGGATCAGGTCATGATCCCAGGGTTGTAGGACCGAGCCCCACATCGGAGACTGCTTAAGATTCTCTCTCCCTCTGCCCCTCTCCCTTGCTCACATGCTCTAATATAAAATTAAATTTAAAAAATAAATGTACTGAGACTTACTCCATGATCTAGTACATGTCTAATATGTCACTGTGAAATAATCTCTTTTCTGATGGTGTTGGGTAGAGTGTACCATGTATGTTGGTTTCACCCAAGATGCTTAAGAGTGTTGTTTCAGTCTTATGTTTTCTGTCTAGCTGTTCTATTAATTATTGAAGAAAAGTATTGAAATCTCTAACTTTAATGACTGAATTTTTGAATTCTTTCAAGTTTGTCAGTTTTTCCTCCATGTATTTTGGACCTTACAGTATTTTGATGGTTTGTTACTTTTAACTCATTTATAGAAAACAGAAGACAGACAGATACCAGGGTAGGACACAAGCATGGTCTCAACACCCAAAGGCACATTTCTATTTCAATACATTCTCTGGCCACTTCAATTCAAATGTATTTTAACGTTCATTCTATCTATTTCTATCACTTTCTCCCCTTCTCTCAAACTTGACCACCAAGCTCCATGATTTTCTTATATCATTACAAAGTAAAACTTCAGCTACTGGTTCAGCTTTCCACTGCACTAAGATGTTTCATGACAATATTTTAATGACCCCTCTTATCATTACACATCCTTTTTCAGTGTCCTCAATTTCAAAAATGCAAAATGAGAGGGTCATATAGAAATGCATAAAGTTTATGTTTGAAATCAGCTCTACAACTCACTAGCTGTACGACCTTCATAGGTTGCTCAGTCTCACTAAGCCTTATTTCCCCCATCTGTGAAATAAGGATAACAGAATCTACTTCATAAAATTAATATGAGAATTAAAAGAAAAAACATAAAATGTCTGGCACATAACAGGCTATTCTCTCTGGGGATGAGGCTCAGAAGATCTGCTGTTGTTTTTTGTGATGCATCCCAGGAACCACATAACTGAGATATTATCTCCCTATGCCTCGGAACCTGGGTTTCCTCAACTGTAAAACGGGAGTAATAATATTACCTACCCCAAGGTACTATCATCAGGATGAAATAAGTTAATGCTATCAATCACTGAGAACACTGCCTGGAGCATACCAAACAATTTATCAGCATTATTAAATAAACAAAATTCTCTCTACATCCTCATAATCTTCCCACCGCTATCACTTTCCTCTTCCCTCCTCCTCCCCTTCTCTCTACCATAAAAACCTCATTTGCTAAGGCTGGGTTTCTGCTAATACTCATTCTCTAAACTTCTGGAACACTTTCTTTCGCTTCAGTGAATCGGACTACCATATTGTCCAACCTAAGTATCTGAATGCTGAATATCCTACTCTTGTTCTTGTTTTCTTCTTAGTTAGTTCTACATTTCAAATTATTCCCAAGTCTCCCTCTACCATCATACTTTCTCTCAAGCTATGATACCATCACTTGCAAGAGCACCTGTCTGGTTTCCACATCCTTCTTACAACAAGAAGATGAAAACAGCGCAACAGACATTAAAGGAGCGCAGAGGCACAGGGTCAAAACCAACAGCCTGACCAAACAAACTCTTTCATCACCACCATTCTTCAAAAGGAGGGAGGGACAAAAGAAAGGTCCCCTTAGCTCCCTTCCTTGTTAATACCATTATTTTACTGATCTCCCAAGATCAAAATCTGCAGTTAGCTCTGACGCTTCTCAGTCTGGCTGTCCAAATCACATGCCAAGCCCTAGAGATGTTATAACATACATCTCACGTCCATTTCCCCTTCTAGTTATTTCCATCCCTACACCCATCCTTTTATATCTGGTCTTCGTTATCTTTGTCATAAAGTCTTACAGTAGTCTCCCAACTGTCATTCTGCCTCAAACGCCTCATGACCATCTATCCCATAACCTGGCACCAGAGTAAGCTCACTCATGCAGAGCTCAACATAATCACTCTTATTCTCGAACCCTTCAATGGCTTCCCCCTAGCCTACAAAATAAACCCCATCTCCTCACTCTTACTCAGCACCTTCCACAGCCCCGACTGACCTCTGTAGCCTCGGTTCCCATTAACTGTTTTGACACAGTTACTGTTTGGTTAAACCAGTGTCCTGTTCCTTACCCAAGTCCCAAGGTGTTTTGTCCTGTCTGAGTTTCTCTCTCTCTTTTTTTTTTAACCCTTACTTGTTACTACCTCTTCCATCTATCAAACATGGGGGAATGAGATCAAGAAAGTGAATTTGAGTATAACTGACTGATTTTACTTTATGAATTTTTAACTGGACTGATTTTAACAGACTTCGTGTGTCCCATGCAGATGTTACTAATCAGAGCCCACAAGCCCAGAGGAGGTGTCAACCCCAGGAATAAGGAAGTAGAGGCAGATAAACACCTTTGAAGCTTTATCTTCTCATGGAGGTGTCATCTCCATCCTCCTCTTTCAGAGTTCTTTTCGAAGTGGTCTCTTAATGTCACTTATCCTTAGTCTTAGGATGACAGCCAGCTGTCTCTATCTTCACATTAGATGTAAATGCGTAACACATGCTGGTGAGCAGGGCAGACCTTTCTTATCTGCTTTTCTACCTGGAGGTCAATATTCCAGCAGTCAACTGACATCCAAATTGAGACTATCAGACAACCAGTGAGCTTATCTCCAAAAGATACTGGCTGTTTTTCTGGTTTTCATATACTTAACATACTCATTTCAGATCAACACTAGACACTGATAACTTGGATCCCACAGGGGGAAATCTATGTGAAAATTGTAAACGCTTCTGATGATCTAGCTCATATTTTACCGCTACATGTGCACGTATGTACATGGATACAGATATTTGTTCTTGCTGACACATATGCAGATTTATATATGCTGAGCAAATAAACGTAAGTGGGCATGCTGTGCGGACCTGTCATAGATCTTTGCCTTCTGAGAGGTTACCATCTATCTTAATTGCTAATTAGAATGTCCCATTCTCATTAAAACCCATACAGCTATTTGTATTATTCAAGGGTTTTATCTTATAGCTATTTGCTTTCTCTCCTGCCTCTCAGCTCAGGCCATGCCTTTTCTTTGTATCTCTGGTAACATCCAGCAGAGTGTCTTAAACAAAGTAGGTGCTCTCTAGTAGGTCACCTAAATTCAAAGTAAGATGCTCTAAAGGGCAGCTCCATATTGATGTTTTACACTCACAGATGAGCTCCTTGGAGTAGAACTACAACACCCAGGGTGAAACTTCAGGCTTTCTGAGGTACATTAATTTACTCACATCACAGGAATACCATTTATGAAATTTCTGCTCCACTGAGATAAGTGCTACCCTAATGACCTGAAAGAGTTAATGCATCTTGGAAAAGACCCAAATTGCTCTCTGGAGACAGTTTATTCAATTAAGTGGCTCCAACCCAGAATTTTCAATTAGCAGTTCAGTTACTAAAGCCTCCTTCATATTGGTTCTCTGTAATCTGTGAACGGTGACACGCCTATAAAAAAATGTTTGTTTATCATTCATTCAAAATAGACTCTTCAGGAATAACAAGTGCAGATTCAGATTCCATTAACATTTACCTTGTACCTACTGAGTGCCAGAAACTGTGTGAAGTACCTTCTCATTAGTATTTGAGGATAATATTCTGAAGATGGGGCGGATAATGGCGTTTGGAGGCACTGAGTGTATAACGCACGAGGATACAAAGACCCCCCCAAAAAAAAAAAAAAATGGCTCCTTCTTTAAGGAGTTCACAAAGATCTCCACTGAATTCATCTAAGGCTTTTCAGAATCTGGTTTCAGGCTATCGAATCACATCTTATGCTCTTCTTATGAATTATGTATATGGTAAATTCAGTAAGGTACTCACTGTTGTGAATACGTGATATTATCCTTACCTAGAATGATCTTCCCAAATGCCTAAATCCTAGCCTTCCTTCAAGGACCAGTTCAGCTCCTACAAACAGACAAAATCTTCTCTGACCAACGTATCTTAAGTTCCTACAGGAACTTAAATTCCTACAGGATCCACAGATGGTTACCTGGACTCGGTAATTAATCATATACTGCTGTTTATTTAACTTTTCCTGTATTTATCTCTTAAACTCCCAATGTGACCTGATGAGAAGGCACTCTAATATCTCCCTGTGTTACCATAATTCACATCACACTGAAACACTTTAACTAAAGTCCTTTAAAACCAAAGGAACAACTTAATATCACTCATTTCTAGACTCTGTCAACTCCTGCATCTACAAGAATGATTTTTCTATAACTAAGCAAAATTCTTCTATCTGAAGGTGATGAAATACATATACATCCCGGAGGCAAGATACTAACCTGATGAAATATACCTGTCAACTGCCTGGTTAAACAATAAATAATCCTATTTTATCGGTTTTGTTTCCAAGGAAAAAAAATTCCACATCTATAACAAAATCTGTGATTATTATACATTATTTCTACTGAAATGTTATACGCTAATTCAAAACATGGGGATTAAACTATTACATTTATCTAGTGAACTTGAGGTTAGCCTATAATTGGAAAGGTTAACCAAATTAACCGTACTATTGGTTTAAGTTTATTGAACATTCTAAAAAAGTCAAGGGTTCAAAAATGGAGAACTATTTGACTGATATTTATGGCATCAACTTTAATTCTTTTAGACTGGTTTTCCTATTTAACTTTACTTTTTCCCAAATATTTCTTTGTTTTTTTTTATCTTTTGTTTAAAAGTAATATATGCACACGAAAGTTTCAAATAACACAGAAACATGTAAAGATTCAAGTTCTCTTTAATCGTACTGTTATATGCAACATACTTTACTGATATGCCTTTATTGATACCTCATTTCATTGTTTTCTCGTCATTCCTCTGGTAATAGTCACAGTGTTCTGCACAAATACAGGACCTAAGAAACACATTATGTCCTTCCAGAGAACCCGACTCTATCAGCAAGTGAAAAAAGAAAAAGGAAAAAAAAAAAAGCCAGATTGGCAGCATATGGTCCAATAAGATCCTTTTGGCTTTCAATTATTTAGCCTCCATCTTTCATACATCACAGCACATATCAATTTGTAGACTGTACTACACCTGTCGGCTCCAACACATTTAGCTCCTCCCTTCTGCCCCTACGGTCTAAGGGCAATGTCTGAACAGCCGATGCCTAAGAGTTCAGAAAATAAGTGGCATACCTGATTCATTTCTCTCTCCCAAATCTCATCTGTTACTTTTAACTCTCAGAAAGACCACCACACCCAGCAGAGAGATGCAATAAAATGCAGCGCAGTAGTGTGGTTCGCCCGACTTCCTACAACTTGACAATGAATGCTTGTAAACATGACTTGGGAACATCAGAGGGAGGGGGAAATTGAGCCCACCCCTCCTCGGAGGAAAACCGCCACAGCTCCGCCTAACTGCCCCCGGCCCTACTCTCACTGGGTAACAAGCTCATACCGTAAAGCAAGTCATTGAAAAGAAAAAGGCAGCGTGCTATTTTAAATACCAACCATGTTAACGCGGAAGCAATACGGTACAATTCGTGTACCTCGTGTTCTCTGCTAATTGCTGAAGACATCCTGCCATGGAGGAGACAGCAACACTAGCCAGGACCTAGTCTTCTTTAAATGCCAGCTCTTAATAACAAACTCCAAAAAGGTCTTAATTGCATTTACCAGGAGCTCATGAACTTTAAGAGTTGTTAATCAGATTCCCATGTAAATGGAATGACGATTAAAGGTTAAGTACAGGTTTCTGAAATTTCAGAAGTTGAGAATATATTGCCCTTCATGGGGGAAAAAAACTATCAGCCTTGACAGGAACCAAACATCTTAATTAAACATGCAGAAGTACCATGCTTGTTTTTATGTGAAGTTCTATTTTCAAATGTCAAAGTTAATCATGCACTCGACTAAAAATGTGCACTATTCACTCTGCCAGAGAAGAAATGCCTTCGTCTTCTTTTCTGGGACAACATCTGCAGGTCTCCAACAACTTCTCCGGTGTCCCCTCAGACCCGCTACATGAGAACCTGAGAATCACGGTGAAATGCCTTCCACACAGAGATCTTAATTGCTCTCCATCCGAGGAGTAATCCAAAGCCACACGTTTTCAATCAAGTCTGCTTCATATTTATGTGGCTTGGGAGAAACGTGAGACACTTCCTCCATAAATTTGCTGCACCTGTGTCCCTGGAGTGACATGTTGACAAATGAACATGACATCTCCTCAAACTCCAATAAGAATTTATGATTCTTGGAAAGAATATATTTGATCAATTACAGTGCCATCACAGTTGAAAGCAAAACCATGTCTTTGGAGCACACTTCACAAAATCTGCGAGCGCTTGTATTCTGCGACAGGATAAATGACGGATCCCAAACCCCCGAGTCGGGTCCTCCTGCTCTAACACTCCATCTCGGATTCGCCGGCTTAAGAGGAGCGAGGCACAACGACCGCTGAGTACAATAATGACGAAGATGAACAGCTGTGTGGTGCCCTAGACGAAACAACAGAACTCAAAATCGGAAAATATTTGTAGTATAATACTTAGCTAGTAAAAATAAATAATTCTTCTTTAAGCCAGGTACCTACTTATGGAAGAGAAAGAAAGCTCTTCTGCGGCTCTACCTTCATCTGCTTTTGTCTCTCATTATACTTTTAATTCTCCCTTTCATTTCTTCTAAAAGTCTGAGCAAATTTCAGTCTTTGCGCCATACCGACTACCTACAGCACACTTTAATAGAAAAACACAGGTTCTTCGTGTTCCTGCCAGACCCACAGCTACGACTGCTGTTAGAATTCTTGCCAGTAATTGTACTATCATGATGAAACCTGGCCATGAAGCAAACCCAGGCTCTGGTGTTTTAAAGAAATCCAGAAGTGAAAAAGTAATACAATACAATGATCAGCTAATTTGAGGTGAAGAGAGAGGAAGCAGGGAAGAATTTTTAAATGGTTCTTTTTGGGAAACGCTTCTGCTAGACTATGAGGTCCTTTGAGTCACGGCTGTGCTTCCCGAGGACTGGCATGACGGTGGCATCGACCAACTTTAAACTACAAGGGACTCCCTTTTCCTCAGGGCAGAGTCTGAATTTTACATTGGATTCAATCCACCAACTAGTCCGCAAGGCCTTTTTTTTTTTAATGTTTATTTTAAGAGGCTGCACAAGCACGCACACCCACACAAGGGGGGGGGAGAGGGGGAGAGGGGGAGAGGGAGAGGGGGAGGGGGAGGGGGGGAGAGGGGGAGGGGGAGAGGGGGAGGGGGAGAGGGGGAGGGGGAGAGGGGGAGGGGGAGAGGGGAGGGGGGGGAGAGGGGGAGGGGGAGGGAGAGGGAGAGGGAGAGGGGAGGGGAGAGGGAGAGAGGGAGGGGAGGAGAGAGGGAGGGGAGAGGGAGAGAGAGAGGGAGAGAGGGAGGGGAGAGGGAGAGAGAGGGAGAGAAGGAGAGAGGGAGGGGAGAGGGAGAGAGGGAGGGGAGAGGGAGAGAGGGAGGGGAGAGGGAGAGAGGAGAGAGGGAGAGGGAGAGAGGGAGGGGAGAGGGAGAGAGGGAGGGGAGAGGGAGGGGAGAGGGAGAGAGAGGGAGGGGAGAGGGAGAGAGGGAGGGGAGAGGGAGAGAGGGGGAGGGGAGAGGGAGAGAGAGGGAGAGAGAGGGAGGGGAGAGGGAGAGGGAGAGAGGGAGGGGAGAGGGAGAGAGGGGGAGGGGAGAGGGAGAGAGAGGGAGAGAGAGGGAGGGGAGAGGGAGAGAGAGGGAGGGGAGAGGGAGAGAGAGGGAGGGGAGAGGGAGAGAGAGGGAGGGGAGAGGGAGAGAGAGGGAGGGGAGAGGGAGAGAGAGGGAGGGGAGAGGGAGAGAGAGGGAGGGGAGAGGGAGAGAGAGGGAGGGGAGAGGGAGAGAGAGGGAGGGGAGAGGGAGAGAGAGGGAGGGGAGAGGGAGAGAGAGGGAGGGGAGAGGGAGAGAGAGGGAGGGGAGAGGGAGGGAGGGGAGAGGGAGAGGGAGGGAGGGGGGAGAGAGGGAGAGAGGGAGAGAGGGAGAGAGGGGGAGAGAGAGAGAGAGAGAGAGAGAGAGAGAGAGAGAAAATCCCAAGCAGGCTCCATGCTGTCAGCAAGGAGCCCAAAACAGGGCTCTATCCCACAAACTATGAGATCATGACCTGAGCCGAAATCAAGAGTCGGACACTTAACTGACTGGGCCACCCAGGTGCCCCAAGGCTTTTAATAAGCAATCTGATTGAGAAAATCACCGCACTCGATACAGTCAACTCTAAGCTACTGGAAGATGGATGGATGAGAAAGCACATTTGCTTCTTGCTAGTGCCCCTTTGTGACCAACGGCACGCAGCAAGGCAGCCGACCAGGAGTTAGGAGACTAGGAAACAGCACTTCCTTCTATGAGACAGAATTTCTCAGCAGAAAAATGTTCCATTCTCCTTTGTATTTCCCCAAAGAAGCTTATTATTGTGTGTTTGTTTGTGGATGCAGGTAGGTGTGTACGTGCAATTAATGCCAACTGAATAAGCGGTTTTTATGCGGATGAAACCCATAAGCTTGGCCTCACTAGGACCCTGCCCTCCTAAAGTACCCAGCAAGATAATCAGGGCAGGGCTTCATTAAAGACAGAAGACAAGATTCTTGGGAAGCGGTCTTTAAAAACAACCTCTTACCAATCATTACCATCACAACAGCCACCACAGGCTTCTAATGAGACTGGCCTAGCCAGTGTCTCACAAAATGAAACCACCTCATTCTAGTATCTGTGCCTCTCTATTCATAGAGTTTTACTGATTTGAAAAGTTAGTAACTTGAAAAACTGGCTCATTTCCTTCTGCTTACAAATGCAACCACCTTTCAAGACCCAGCACAAATATCAGCTTGACACTAACGTTTCTGTTCATTTTTCAAGCATTTATTGAGTGTAAGGCAGCGTGTTGGATACAAAGGCACAGGAGACAGTGGACGCCCCGAAGGAGCTCTAAGGGCTGGTCAATGGCCTTCCATTCCTTTGAACCACAGCATTTAGCTTCTCGGCTAGCTTAAACAAATAATGCTGCAAACAAAATTAACCTTAAATCTATTACAAACATCACACCCAAAGTATACACGCGAAGGTAGCGCCAGAACAGACTTTTCAGCTACTGACTCAGCTCCCATCTCTACTCTCCATGCTGTCTGGCTTGTTTCGGTAATTTCCTTTGTTAGTTTAAACAGTAATTGTAAGCACCTTCTATATGGTAGGCATTACCCTAAGTACCTTAATTTGTCACCTAGCTGCTATGTGGGATGAACCAGTCCCCAAATCACCTATCATGCCCTTTATCCCAGGCTCCGTGTTAACCGATTCCATACTGGTGACACCTGCAACCCAAAAGAAAGCTCTGGGAGCCTGGGAAGGCACATCTGCCATCAGGTACAAGAGGAGTATCTGCACCATTCAGAGCAGCTTGTGGAGCTCAATCCATGATGTCTCCTGAGTTTTCTCACACACGAGACATTGATTAGATAGCCTCGAATCTAGTTTTCTGCAGCCCCATCCGAAGTTTCTCCTGAAGCGTTCCTAAAGAACACTCCTGAAGGCGTTCAATTATATGATCACGTCAATGTAAATTATGATGGTGTGCTTCATAAAAGCAACAGAGCTTATCATTCCTGATAAGGATGTACTTTCACGCAGCGAAGATAAAATAATTAGTGCCTGTTTTGTTGGCCGTGATACAGCTATTCTTTCTTCTGGACCCACGATGCCATTTCTAGCCACACGATGACCCCTGAGAATCTGACGACCCATATGAATACAGGGATTCTAGGATTCAGTTACAGCAACCTGCAAGCAGGAATTAGATTTGTTAATGACAACATATAGATAGGCTGGGATACGGTTGCTTTCATTTCCTTCGCATTTACTTTCGACAGGAAAACACGTATTTACCTTTAAATAATAGCTTCCATGGATAAAGGAGAATACACCTAGATTGAATGCAGAACGTAGCATAGCAACCAAAGACATTTGGGTTTAGTGCAACGTGAGGGAAACAGACTGCTAATGTAATTAATTTCTTGTATGTTCTCAAAGAGTGAAGCTATCACAATCAATAATTCTTAAATTAATAAGTAACATAGTTAAATAATATAAATTTATGACTTGGGAGACGGCAGATGGGGGAGTAGCTAGCTGAACTGCTTATGTTTCATGGAATTCCGTTTCTTTTACTGCTTGAAACACCGCTAGGACCACAGACAGATCATTCCATTTTTAAGTTAAAATAGGAGGAAGTTCAAACCCATAAATCTATAGAATGCCAATTAGGCATATGACACATGTGCTTTTCAATCAGCACTTTTCCATCCAATCAGCAGCTCAGCCTTCTCCATTGATACAGTTCCATATATATATATATATGAAAAGTTTCAGACTCATCAACTCTGAAACAGCTCTCAAAGAAACCTAGGCTTCTCATAATAGAAAGGTTCGACAGGTAACAACTTTAGAAAATAAAGACTATTATTTTTTTCTCATGTGTCAGTCATGATACTTTAACTTAAAAAAAAAAAAAATCAACGGAGTCTAGCTGGTGGTATTCTTGAGGTCTGTCACAGATGGGTTGAAAGTTGGCAAGATAATCATTCTATTAAATAATAATCATATACTGCCACCTTAGAAATATCTATTTCTAGCAGAGAAAAAGTTGTGTGCTGTAACCTTCAGCCTAACGATGAACCAAAGCAAATCTTCTTAAGAATGAAGGCAGTGCTGGAGAAATTATTAAAATATAATACAAAACATATAAGCAGAGCTATCCTCATATGGCAAAAATTTCCTTCTAGAAATGAATTTTAAAAAGTCTCCTAATCTATTAGAAACTGAATATTTAGAATGTTTTCAGTCCAGTTATGTGTGAATAGGGATAAAAATGTAATAGCAGCCTGTCTCTAGTTTTCCTTAAGACTGACATTTAAAAGCGGCCTGAACCACACAATTTAGAACTTAATCATATATTGTCTTGAAATGTCAGTGCTGTTAAAAATAATATTAGTTTGATCTCTACTAGGAAGCAATCCAAGAACAAGTACCATCTTATACTTTTTCTTTATCTCCTGCATTATATAGAGGTGCTCAATTCCAATGACATGAATAAAGCACTTTTTATATAAAAAGAGTATCATCCTGGTTTCAAAGTAAAGTTGTGCATTTAACATCGAACGCGTAACTCTTAACCACGTGTGAGTTACATATTACAAAGAAAACTTTCTAAAGCACGAAATACTCTGTTTGCTAAAACAGCTAATTAACCAAAAGGATATTTTAGCAGAGAATATTCAATATACATTTGAGAAGGTTACTAACATATATTTATGATTAATTTTCCTCAGAAAATCCTGTTAAAATAGACACAACAGGGGGGGAAAAAAAACGAGATTCTCTGGATGCTTTTCCTAAGTTGCCCAAAAGTTAATCACTAATTTCAGAGAAATGACTTTTTAAGGAAGGGAAAATATAATGTTTGATATGTTCAATACAGACTTTTAACTTTAAAAGGATTAAAAATCTGTATGGTATTATCTAAGAGCAAATGCAAGAGGAAAGGTGAAGATTTTATTTGAGAATACCTTGAGAGCAAAAGAAAACAAATGCAATCTCCCATAGAAGGAAGCATTAGTATTCCATGCTATCAATTATCACCAAGAATTTTCAGTATGGAACTTTCTACCACATTCCACAGAAATCTGGTCAACCAATGTTATTAGAACCACTGCTCTTTCTCTAAAATAAATAAAACTTAAACACACATGCACATACATATATATATAAATAGAAAATCACTGAGCCTTATTGTAGGAAGAAGAAATATATATCTGCTTTCATATAAGATGATTTCTATAACCCCTCTGTATTATTTATAATTCACAGTGACTTTTATATTCTTACAGCCTACTACAGATTTTCTTAGTGATTTATATTAGGCTCTTCTATTAGGCTCAAATCATTGACCTCCTTAGTGGTTTTATATTAGGCTTTTGTATTAGGCCCTATTTATGGTTTATTCTCCTCCCCAAAAAGGTAACAATCCATCCCATGTATGTGTGTCACGATAAACTTAGAGAATGATGGGGGGGGGGGGACACATGTGGACTTTACATAATGGAGACTTTACATAAAGGAGACTGATGAACAGCGGGTGATGCCATTATAAGGTACTTTTCGCACGGAAGAAAAATACATATAACTAAAGAACTCAACTAACCTCACAAGACAGAATTTTAAATGGACAGATATTTCAAATGTCCCTATACTGCTCATTTGCTCAGAGCAAACACAAAGGCTAGTAGTTCACACGTGTAACATTTTGTTGGCTCTTCTGTCATTATTGCTAAGAACATGTTTCCACAGTGTACATTTGTTAGGCTGTCAGCCGCTGTCAATAGCCCATGATGGTGGAGAATCAAAACCGTCTAGTCAAAAATAACTTTTAGAAGGAAAAACACTATTGTCTACGCTCGTGCGCGTTAGCTATTCTGGACATGGGAGACAGGCGGAGAGCTGAAGGTTGGGCGGGTACGGAGGTGGCGGTGGCCGTTGAAGCGGTCAACGTGACCCCTGACACTACTTCCCGCTCCACGCCTGTGCTGCGGTACCGTTCTGCCTCTTGGGTCACCAGCTTTCTCCTCAGACACGACGTTTACCTCCTCTCATCACTGTATGTGACACTTCCCTCTATTTCTTCGATTCCAGGGTACACGCTTTCTCACATCTTAACGTACTAAAATAGTTGTAACATCTCTAAAAGGAATTATCAACAGTTGTCTTGTACGACAAATGTACACATTTAGGTACCTTTCCTTTTTCTTCCTAATCTTATATTTCTTAGTATCTTAGAGTTAAGAATAAGAATAGTAAAGCCTATTCCTAATTGAAGCTTTATTCCTCTTCCCTCCTTTCTGCTTTTCTCCCACCATCACCACCCCCCCCCCTTTTTGTCTTTTGTCTTTTTTTCATATACTTGTTTCACAGGGAAAGCTGGTTTGTTCAACAAATCAAATGCGTTGGACTAATTATCAAACCCTCACCCTTCTCAGGAGAAAGACTTAAAAGCGTCACAGCATTGTGAATATAATTAACACTATCGAATCATACACTTTAAAATGGCTAACATGGTACATTTTATGTTATGTGTCTTTTAACAATTACAATTTAAAAAAGAAAAAACAGCAAAAGCAAGCAAGGCACGAGGTCTCTCTGGAGTCATCCCGTTATATAGCTACACCTTCTCGACTCAAAATCATTGACCTCTTTCCATCGCGTCAATTAGCTGTGGGCTAAGCAGATCAACCCCCCTGACACGCAGTTAACTGGCCTCCTGCTGGAGACCCTACTGAAGATACATCAGAATTGGGGTTTCATTTCATGCTTAGCAAGGCAGTTTACTGATGGGCGGCCACCATCTAACCCCTCAATAAATGCCTGTAACTCTTTCTCTGACTCACGCCTTTTAAATAAAATATGCCTGGGGATGAGGACGAATATACAAAGAGAAAAAAAAAATTTCAATTCTATGAGTCTATCAAATGAAGAAAGGGAAAATCATCTGGTCAAGAACACAAGAAAGAAAATGTATTAAGTAAAATGTTAGCAAATTACCTGAGTTAATAAATATTTGTATTAATCTGTCTTGAATATATACTTTTAAAATCCCATTGAAGCTAACAAAAATGAGATAAAAAGAGGATCTTGACCTAAGCTGCAAGTCAATACAAAATCTTTGAGCAGAAATGAGAAACAACCATCAGTCTTTCAAGTCAAAATGTCAAGACGGTATTGGACCATAGTTCCCCGCAGTCTCATCCATAAGTGCAAGACAAAGAAACAACCCACCATGCTCAGACTCTGACCCACACACAACTCCTGTCAAAATCTTTAAAAACCTTGCACTAAATAGAAGGCTGATGGAATGGGGTTAAACCTATACCTTTCTGGTTCACATTTAATGCTGCACCACTGGAAGCAAAGCCAGTCCGCTTGCCTGGATGAGATGCAAAAAGCCTTCCCTACTCTTCCACTGTCCATACTCTCCAAATGAAACAAAACTGAGCCACATTCACGGGAGCACTTCTTGTACTATGTCCATTAGAAACAGCACTTCACAGGAAACAATCTGCAAGTGGGAGAGTCCTAGCAATGAGGCTCTGACAAATAGAATCCTCTTATGTAAAAGACTGTAGATAAGAACAAAAATAATCATGGAAAGTGCATTTGTATATTTTAATATGTCACCTTTTCTCTATGTATCAGGAAGTCAAGAGGAAATGAAGGTTGAAGATTCTATCTCAAGGAAACAGATTTGCATTATATGAAAACTAGGAACTGGGCTTGGCAGATATACACGTGACACTGAGTTTTAGCAGCAAAAACCCAGAAAATGATTTCCCGAGCACCCAAACATTTAAATAATAAGCTGAATAGCAGTCTTCATATTCTAACAGTCGGCAAACACGAAGTCTCAGATTTCCTCTCATTTGAGAATGAGTAAACAGAAAAAAGAAAAAGTAAGCAAGAGAAATTTCGGTAAACGAGAAACGAGAAAACGTCAATAAATGCTGGCATCTTCAGGAGCGTACAAGGACACACGGCCTCTTGTAACAATAAAAGGAATCTGTGAAGAGAAAACAGGCTGAAAGGAAAAGACACCAGGATAAGATAAAAAACGGACAATGGAAAGACACGAAGAATTGCAAGGAAAATAGAAATGCTCTAACAAAAGAGAAGCCTACAATAAGAGCAATAGGTTAATAATTTATATTCCATAAAGTAAAATCAGAGGTGAGACACACAAATTTGAGAAGTACTCCCAAATGTAGATGGGAAAAAACAACAAAGATTGAGAACAGGTGATAGCCATCAAGACTGGAGAATATGGATTCAATCCAAGATGATAGAAACAAGACTTTTTTAAAAAGATGTGCATGTACACACACACACACACACACAAACACACACCATTTAGCAGATTTCCTTGCATTGGGGGAAAAATATGTGTAAGACAAAGGAATCTACCACGTTTTCGGGAGTGGGAGGGGGGAGAGTGACAATGAATTGACCCTTATCTAGTTAGATCTCATTTGTGATGTAAAATTAAAACAAACAGGCAGAATAAAGAACTTCTAGGGATGCCTCAGTGGCTCAGTCCCTTACGCACCTGACTTCAGCTCAGGTCATGATTTCGTGGTTCATGAGTTCAAGCCCCGTGTTGGGTGGGCTCTGTGCTGACAGCTGGGAGCCTGGAGCCCGCTTCGGATTCAGGGTCTCCCTCTCTCTGCCCCTCCCTGCTCATGCTCTCTCTCTCTGTCTCCCTCTCAAAACTAAACCAAAATTTTAAAAAAAAAAAAAAAAAAAAACCTTCTAAAAACAAAAATAAAATGAGGATAGCTCTATACTTTCTCCAACACTGTATGATAGAAGACTATGGAACACAGTCCACGGGTTTTTAAGAGAAAAGAGAGTGTCCCCTAAAAATTACCCTCACATTTAAAAAACATAAACTTGAGAGACTTCAAAAAATAAGGAACCAGTAGTTCTTGGGAGTACATTGGTTTCTTAGGGCTGTGCTAACAGATTAGCACTAACAGGACGTCTCAAAACAACAAAAACTGTTCTCACATTTCTAGAGAAATCAAGTACGAAATCAAGGTGTTGGCAGGACCACAGCTCTCTGAAGGCTCTAGGAGAGGACACTACCTCGCCACCTCCTAGTTTCTGGTGGTGGCTTGGAGACCCATTACTTCAACCTCTGCCTCCAACATCACATGGCATCCTGTCTTTTTGCTCTGTATCCAAATTTTCCTCTTATAAGGACATAAATCTTTAGGTTAAAGCCCACCCTAATACCGTATGATTTCATTTTAACCAGATCATATATGCAAAGACCTTATTTCCAAATAAGGTCACATTTATTATCCTATCTTCTTATCTTATGAACTTATCTTCTGGGGGTACACAATTCTATCTACAATGTCATGGTGGGGGGGGTGTTGGGGAGGTGTTCAGATACTCTAGGCTACCAAAGATGAGTAGAAATTGGGACTGAAAACATAAGGAAGTCATGACACAAAGGGCTGGTGAGCTTTCCCAGCCCCAACATTAGTAACATGCCTGGGCTGGTGTAATGGAGGGCGCTGAGCAGTGTGGGCAGAAAACACTCCCCTGATAGGCACCTTTCCTCTTCCGCCCTTTACTGAGAATCACTTATTTTGACTCACAGTCAAAATATCTTAATCAGACACTTGAAACAATAGCAGTGTTATTCTACCACTAATAGTGGCTCAACTATTTTAAACACATTTGGGACAATATTCCAGGAGAAGCACTAAAATAGTAAGTGTATTGTTCTCTCTAAAAGAGAATAGCTACCTAGAGCAACATAATAGCTCCCCTTTTTTTGGCCTAGAAACTCGAGAAATAACTTCACATATTTCAAACTCATACTGAATTACTTGAATCATTAGGTTTCTTTAATGAACTCCTCTCTCATCTAGGTCCTATGACTACAACTGTATTATACATACTTAAAAATAATTACGATATGACCTCAACTATGCTTTCAAAAATATTAAAAGTAAATAAACCTAAGTCAAAGTTAAAATTATCCCCAGGATATAGAATTCTGTGTGATTTTTAAATTATATACTTTACATATATTCTCTGCTTTCTAAACATGTCTTTACTGAACATACAACTACATTTATAAACAGAGTAAAATGGCTTATTTAAATAAGTGCATAGAATTTTACATTCCCAATACGACGCTGATTTTATGATTTTTAATGAAGTAAAAATTTGGAGAAGGAAATTCACTGATATATAAACAACAGTTATTTCTAGGTGCGGGGAACATGGAAAACTTAACTTTCTTCCATTTCTGTATTTCTGAAATTTTCTATAATGAGCAGGCCTTATTCTTGTAATAGGAAATAATAATATAAGAAGAAAATGGGGAGGGGGACTTCCCTGGAAGACTCTGCAGGAAGAGCAGACTGAACCCATCGTCCTTTCCCATCTGTAAGATCTATGCACACTAGTTGGGGGAAAAGCAACAAGAAAACTCTGACTGCCAAAAACACTATATAACAGCAAGGAATCAACATTGATGTGTTCATGCCTCAATATGCTTTAGAAAATGATGTATCTTCTAGAACATAATCATAGAGAGCCAAATGCATCTGAATATAAAAAATGATGAAATGCTTACTTGACACGGCCAGACTCACTTAAAAATGGGAACAGAAGCTGTCAAAGTAAACCCAAAACTCTTTTTCCCCTTTAGTTCTTGATTCGTGATTAAAAATCCAACAGTAAACCTGTCAAAATGTTCCTGGGACTGCAAAGAGCTAAATAAAATTTATGTAAATGTAACTGCAGCCTCAGGAGGACAGGTGGAAAGTGTGAGAAACATGCAACTTTAGAAAGTTAACATAGTAAACTGAGGCTGAGTTCTAGGCCGATTCTCACTGCCAGAACTTGAGTTTTTCCACTTTACAGTTTATCACTCCACATTCTCAAAATAGTCCCAAATCAAGAATATCATCACTGTTCATCTGGGAAAAAGGAGAAGTGGTCCTTATTCCTCTCAGTTTCTATGGGGTTCAGATATCTAATCCATGGCTTCCAAAATTATCTGCGAGGCTGGATCAGTTTTGATACTATTAAAAAAACACAAAAAGTAAAACTTAAAAAACACTAAGGTAAAAATCAAAGCTCCCAATTCATTTTTATTATTCAGACTTATAAAAGTACTTTGTGCAATCACCTAGAGTTTCTAAATGCATAATCTCATTTCCAAGCTTCTTTTGTCAAGAATAGGTGACTGAGCAAAATGACCCTGGTCTAGAACCATGCCTTGAGTATCACTAGTCTGGGCAAGCTAGAAGCAGGTATGTTCTCACCAGGTAACAGTGAGCAAACTAGAGAAAAAGCCACCTGCATTTTACAGATAAATCTGCATTAAAAGCTGGGAGCAACCATTCAAACTACCATCAAATCACCAGAGAGAACTTTCCAGCACAAAGACAATAGCTTATCTCTCAATCCTAAAAACTGGACAATGTGCCCTTTTAAAAAAGTTTTGTTTTTTTTTTTAGTTTTTATTTACTATGAGAGCAGAAGAAAGAGCTCGAGAGGGGTAAGGGCAGAGAGAGACAGAAGAGAGAATCCCAAACTGGCTTTGCGCTGTAAGCACAGAGCCCGCTGAGGGGCTCGAACCCACAAACTGTGAGATTGTGACCTGAATGGAAATCAAGAGGTGGCTACTTAACCAACTGAGCCACCCAGGCGGCCCTAAATAAGAAATGGAAAGTTTTATTGCCAGTTTTTGGTTGTCATCTTATTGGGCTGGAGGGAAGAAAAGGTTGGCCGAGCTTCACTGGCCTCATGGCAGAGAGAATGCTGATGCCAGAGAACGAAAATGTAACGCCTTCACACTCACAACCGGAGAAGGAAAGCAGTCACGGTAAGAGGAGGGGCTCTGCGTGAGATTCTACTGGCAAAGAAAAGAGACGACTTCCTTACCAGTGTCATTAGAAAGGAATTACCAGGGGAGTATAAAAAATGCGTTATCAGAGCACCTGGGTAGCTCAGTTGGTTAAGTATCTGACTCCCGGTTTCAGCTCAGGTCATGATCTCACGGTTTCAGGAGTTTGAGCCCCACATTGGCTCTGCGCTGACACTGTGGAGTCTGCTTGGGATATTCTCTCTCTCTCTCTCTCTCTCTCTCTCTGCCCCTCCCCTACTCAAGCTCTCTCTCAAAATAAATAAATTAAAAAAAATTAAAAATACATATGTTATCACCACCCACACCTCTAGAGCAGGGCCTGGGTATAAATAAGGTTGGCTTGGGGCACCTGGGTGGCTCAGTCAGTTAAGCATCTGACTTCAGCTCAGGTCATGATCTCATAGTTCATGAGTCGGAGCCCCACACTGGGCTCTGTGCTGACAGCTCAGAGCCTGGAGCCTGCTTTGGATTCTGTGTCTCCCTCTCTCTCTGCTCCTCCTTCACTCATGCTCTGTCTCTCAAAAATAAATAAATGTTTAAAAAAAAAAAACTTTAAAAATAAATAAATAAAATAAAATAGGTTGGTTTAACTCCCCAGGATAATTCTAATATACAGTCCAGGCTGAGAACCACTGAGGACTGACGTAACGAAAAAGAACCCCAGCACAGAAATTAAGCCTCGGTTTCTAAGACTTGCCCTAACAATGTTCAGTTGTGTTGCTCTGTACAAGTTGCTTGAGAGTCCAAAGCCTTACTCTACACAATAGCAAGGGAATGAGTACATATAACACTCTCGTACCTCATAGGGGATTCAGAACCTCAGATGTGTGTTAACCGTAGAGCACTCTACACGTGTTCCAGCAATCCTTTTCAAATACAATATTTACTAAGAGAGAGATTTCAGGGACTCTTAATAAATCTGAAGATCAGAAACCTATGACTGCATATGCACACTTGAGTAGATTCTATAATGAGTTTAGGAAAATTTCAATTTGTCAGAATGTAAGCTGAAAACTTTGAGAAATGCTGTCCTTTAGAATCAAATATATGGTAGGAGGAACTTGGCAATCAGTACACATATGATTCAGAAACACACAAAAAAATACATGCACACAGGAAATCATATTCATGTCTCCAAAGATGTGTCTAATTTGTAAAAATCTATTCTATTTAAAATAAGATGTTTTAGGGGCACCTGGGTGGCTCAGTTGGTTGAGCACCCAACTCTTGATTTCAGCTCAGGTCACGATCTCAGGATCGTGGGATTGAGCCCCACGTTGGGCTCTGTGCTGAGCGTGGGCGCTGCTTAAGATTCTCTTTCTCCCTCTGCCCCTCCCTCACACACGTGCACTATAAATAAATAAATAAATAAATAAATAAATAAATAAAAATGTTTATGTGCAGTTCATCCCTAAGCACACAGACATGATTTTAAAAAGCCTCTAAAAAGTGTGAGTTTGAGATATCATCTAGTCCTGTGACTTTAAAATACAATCTATCTGCTGAAACCTCTCAATCTATCAGCCCAGACCTCTCTTATGAGTACCCGGAAGCATAACCCACCTGCCAGCTCCATATCTCACGTCTCACAGACACTACAAACTTAAAATGGCCCAACAAAACCCCAATTCTCATCTCCCTTTCCCTGATCTTAATGTGGCTCTTTCTCATCATTCAGGACTAAAATGTCATCTCTTCAACCAGAGCTTGCTGACCATCCGAGCCTGAAGAAGACACCTCCAGAACAAACCACACCCTGAAGTGGTGTTCCTTTATCTTATCTTTCTCATAAGAATTCATCAGGAAGGAAATTAGTGCGTGTGTGTGCGCACACGAGCGCATGTGTGTGCATGGATGGATGGATGAGTTTATTGTCTCCATCTCCAGGATTCTGTTGTTCATTGCTGTAGCCATGGTATGTAAAACAGTACCTGGTACAGAGTCAGTCCGCAATAAATATTACTCTCCAACTAACTATGTGTCCCAATAGAGGCATTTTGAAGAAGGGAAATTCAAGAAGATGACTAGAAAAGGAATAAACTACCCACAAATGGTCAGGCTCTTTTAAAGATTTCCTCCTTTTCATCCCTGATACTCCATGTACACGTATAAAGACATTCACTCTGATGCAGAAAAGTCCTCCAAGCTCTACGTGGTATTTTATGCTTTGACCCCTCCATTTCTGGTCTCCTGGGTCCATTATACTAACTCTCACCCAGAATCTCCCTTGCCCCTTTGAACTAAAAATTCCTTTGGCTACCAGCTTGACTCTATAATTTGGCTTTTCCTGAAGACAACACTCAGATCGAACCCTTGGCCAACCGCAGTCAGTGAGTGAACTTACACTCTACTCTGATGCAGACCTGGTTCTCAGCACACCTTCTTGACTAGGATACCAGTAGACTCAGGTCTCCTGGGAACAAAAGAACAGGAAGTGATCGTAACTCCCTGAACCACACAGTTCCTGGGTCTGTCATTTGTCCTTGGCCCTGGCACAATGGTCAAAATAAAGGAAATACTCCATCACAAGCTTCCTTGATCTGGGCACCATCTTCTTGCCACAAACACTTCTTGTACAGTTTGAGCTTTCCGTGCACAGAGGATAACACCTCACTTAGCTACCACTTTGCACTTTGAGGAGCCACTTTCCAGCTGACCTTTCTGGGCATATAACTTTGAGAGATAAGGATGAAGCCCCAGGGCCCACGGTAGCAGGCTTGGTTCTGGCCCCTCAGTGCAGCCAGGAAGATGGGGGGATTCTTCCTGAGGGCCACTCATCCCACCCACTGAGACCCCTAAGGGGCAAGCCAACAGGCAGGAAACTGAATCTGTAGGGCAGCAGAGACAAACACTCACCCAGTGTATCTGCTGGATTCTGCACCCTTAACCAAAGGAAGGGTCACTGAAAAGTTTATGATGTTTGTGTTTCCACCACCAGAAGCAAGTGACAAGACTCAGGTGCAACTATTACGCACTTCACAGACCGAGTCCTGACGTATCCAAGCTTACCCAGCTGCTCTTTGGTCAAGAAAGTGGAGCTGAGCCCGCACTTGGTACACCACACGAGAGTTTACCAAGCGGCAGGTGTGCTAGTGTTCCACTTTCCCCTCGGGGTGGGCCTCTCCTGCTAGAATTTCCTGCAAACCCATCCTCCTGCATCCACCACTACTTGCATTTCCTACACCAGGTCCAGCCTGGACAAACACACACAACCTCTGGAAGATTGTCTGAGGACAAAAGCTGAGGCACCACCTCAACAAGGAAATGAATGGCCTTCCAACTAACTCAATGCCTCCATCCACATCAACTACGGCATCTCGCTCCACCACCTGCCCGGACCCCCCAGCCCCACAGACACGCACTTTCTACTACAGATACGTTACCATTACGCTCCTCTCTGATCAATGGTGTTTGCCCTTATCTTTACCCTGGTCAACCTTATCACCCTTCCTTCCAAGCTTTTGATTGGACGGCCATCATCTCAAACTCGAATGGGTTTAAAACCATTCATCTTCTCTTTATTACAAATAGTCCTGCCATTCTCCTAGTTACACAAAGCTTGGTCAGCTTTGATTTATTCCTTTCCCCAATAACCAGCCAATCTTCAAGTCCCTCAAATGTTTTCTCCTTGTGGTCAAAGTCAATGTACTCCCACCCCTCCATATGTCTGTTCATTCACTAACCCTTCCATCATAAACCCTTCCTTATCTATGAGGCTCTCTCCTTTAGCTTTATAAACAGGCTCAAATCCCATCATGTTCAAGCTCTCCGGTGTCCCTCCCCCAGCCCCACTACACTGAGGACTCCCTCCTACTTCCATAGTGCTTCAGCTCTGCTCCAACACTTAGCACATCCTGTTATCACAATTTATATGACTGACTGCCTACTGGTGAGTGCTCTTGAAAAGCAGAGGTTCCAGCTTTTCCAACTTTAAATCTCCACAGTATAATCAATTTCAATAAATGTTTACTAAGTGAATAAATTCTCCCTATAAATCTTCTCTAATAACTACCCATTTCTATTCTCACTGTCCTTACAGAGGGGTCTTTTGAATCGGCCTTGAGTCTCGTCCCCTCCAGTTTATCATGAAAACCACATCCTTTCTAAGACAATAATTTCATCATATCAATTCCAGAGTTTAAAAAAAAAACATACATAGTGCACACACACACACAAAAAAAAAAAACACAACAGAAATCCTCCAATGGTTTCCCACTCCTGATGTCAGGAGTCGTGGGCAGGCTGATCATCACTAGTAACAGATCTGGGCAGAATTTTGAAGGTGGTTCGTAAGAACTCAGCCGGCAGAGCTGCTCTCTGCTCTGCTCTGCTCCGGGCTCTCATCTCAGGAATATCCATTAGTACTGTGTTTGCTCACATGCACACACGTGTCCAGACCTACACAAAGGCTCGGAGGTTTTGGTCAGAATTAGCCCCCCTGTACCATTCACAAGCCCGATCCCTTAGAGGACGGGTTAGAGCTTTACAGGGAATGATAAATGTCTCTTTAAGATGTTAGAAACTCTTGCTCCATAAAATATAAACTGAACGTCTTTAGCTGGGATTTCTAGGTGCTCTATGACTCAGCCTCAGCCTACCTGGACAGGGTTCTCACTCATACATGTCTCCCACGTACAGCCTCCCTCCCAACTCATGCAGTACAGTCCCCCCACTGACACACTCCTTGCCCTCTCCCACCTCTACCTGTGCGGGCACTGCTCCCCCAGACCTCACTTGCTTATTCCTCTGCCACACCGCTTCCATCTTGATGCATTTCCCAACAACTCCGTAATTTCTCCTTTCCTTCAACTCCCCTGGTACTTGGAGTCCATATCACTGGTTTGGCACTTACCACTATAGCTGTTGAAGTTACAACTTCTGAAATAGAAGATTTCAACCAAAATGTCCCAGTAGTACTAAAATACCTCGAGTCAAATCATGAACATTGATGCCCAAATGTAGCATAAGAAGTTAATTCTAAGGCTAAAAATGCCTGAAAGGGAGAGGGAATTGAATGGGCAGCCAGGGGTAGAGATAAAGGTAGGAAGAATAACAAAGTGAGAGCCTTCATAAAAGTACAGAGTTGATTCTGGTACTTTCCTCTGCATCCCTTAATATATCACTCAGAACAGTAAGACTCAGTAAAAAGCAGGAAGAGAAATGAGACAGCCCTTGTAGTTTTCAGAAACTACAATTTTTTTTTTAAGTTTAAAAGGTAGTTGATATTACCTATGCAAGACTCTGGCTTGGGAAGAGTTAAAGTGTGGGGGTGCGGGGGGTGGGGGGTGGGAGAGGGTTGCCAGCAAGTGATTATTCAATTGAACCACTAAACTTGTTTTTTAAAAATGCTTTTAAATGAACACATTTAATTAAAAGGAAAAAAATAAATAAAGAGGTTGTAACTCATGAGAAGCATTGTGCTAACTTGAGTTTGGTTTCTTTGAGCTGTCTGAACTGAGTGATAGATGTAAGAGTTACCCACTGAGTTATAGTCACCCTGATTACTTTATTGTTAGAAATCTCTACACACTCCACATTTCAACAGTGAGGCAGATCCAGGGGAAACACAGGAAGGGTCACCTGAGCGAGGAGACTGCTGGTCTCCTACTACATCTTTGCTTCTTTTGTGTTACAGACTTTGTGTCTCTTAATAAATCCTGATTCTTTCACCAGTGCCAGACCAGTGAGACATCTTTTTTGGTCCCAGGTGATCATATGCCAGTAGTTAGACGATAGCTTTCTGTAGCATCATTATTGTCATAAACACACACACACACACACACACACACACACACACACACACAGAGGCAGTACTGCATTGATTACATGGTGCACATCATTTCGCATTTTAACATTTCTGAAATTGGCGGGGGGGTGTCTTATAAAGGATGATATATTAGAACTGGTACAATATGAACGCAGGGAGAGAGACTGAGATTCTCACAATGACCAACCAAAAGGAATATCGCTGATCCAATCCAATCCCCTTCTTTTATAAGTTAAACACACAAACACAAACACACACACACACACACACGGTCAGAAGCCAAAATCAATCCTGGAATCCAAACCTCCTGATACGGTTAATGTTCTGTGTTCTAGAATCTCACCAGAGATACTAGAGAACTGACTTGGTGTTACATGTAAACAATAGGAAATCAAAAAAGTTTTGGGATGAGGAAGACATGAAGAAAGCAATTCAGTATCCCATACACATAAAAGATCAGAGACAGAGTCACTTTTGCTCATTATGACAATTCTGAGTGCCCAACACAGTGCCTTGCAGATAGCAGGCATTTTACAAATTAATTTACAGATGAATGTTCTGAGATGAAAATCTGGCAGACATCTAAGCTCTTCACCCACCAAGTGTATTAGAATTTCTGGGCTTGGGACCCAACATCTTGACTTTTGACAAGCATTCCGTGGCGATTCTCCTGGCCATCAACGTTTGAGAACCCAAATGTATGAGACAATAATGACCTGCAGTGGAGGCAAAGGAAGGTAAGGAACTCCAGAGAAACAAAAATTTAAATCCAAAGCACACAGGGCATTAGAGAGAAAAGAGAACTGGGGCAATGGGGGGAAGAAACAAGGGAAGGTTAGTTATAAAGTAAGAGCCATTTGAATATAAATGTACAAACATTACAGAATCAGCTCAGAGGAGCCCTGGGATGAAGGATTAATTCCATTAGTGTGCAAGAGGCCAGGAGTACCATATGAGACATCATTAGGATAATTAAATAATTAACACACATAGGATTAAAATTCCTCTTGGGGGAAATTATAGCGAACAAGAAACACCTAACGTACTTTCACAAATGACTCTTCAAATACCTACAGACAAAGACAGATCTGAACTAAATATGGAGGAAAGTGAAAAGTATCTTGTTACAGTCAGCTAAAACTTATAAAAGATAATCAGAGGTAGCAAATTAATTCGTGCTCCTCCAAGAAGTCAGACAAGAGAAGACAAGCTTTTAAAATCATCAAGGGGAGGAGGGAAGACTAGGAAAAGTGCTGCTAAAAATGGGGTGGGGGACGGAATGAATGAAGTCTAAACCAGCTCAGAAACTGAACTAATTCCTGCTAATATGTCTTTGACAAGAGAAATGAAGAAGATGTATTTGTATAATTAGAGAGAATGAAGACTTTACAAAAATAGCGACTGACAAAAAGCAGATGGGGAACACTTGACAAAACTGAACTCATCCCAGTGAGCCGGCCTGGATGATGGGAAGCTGAGCCTCTTCAGGGAATTCACTCACATACTTGAGGAGTCATTTACAATCATTATGGAAAGATCACAGAAAAATGGGGAAACAGAAGATTTGAAGGGAAAAGGCTTAGATAGTGAAATATCCTATCAGTCTTAAAATGGTTACAAAGAAAGATTACGGAAGACGTTCATGGTAAAACCAGTGACATTTTCTCCCATGCAGACTGGGAGCTCCATGAGGCCAGAGACATGCATTTTTCTTCACTTTGTGACACCTGCACCAAGTTTGGAGCAATCAGCAAGTGAGCATCCGGTAGCTGAGTGTATATAAAGGCAATGAGCTAGAAAGTGAACGGTACCGAACTTTTCCATTTCTTCTAAGCAGAAAATTGCACCACAGAGGGAGTGATAGCCCATTTTTTCTCTTGTGTATGAAATAATGTAATAAGAAAAGGTAAAATACTTGAGCATCTGGTAGCCAATTAAATCATAAACCATAATCAGAATAAAACCATAAATACTCTAGAAACATAAATATAGTAAATGTGAGAAACTATAAAATAAAAGCAAAAGAAGTCCAATATATACCATAAACTGAGCAAATATTCTTAGTACTGTCTTTATAAAGCAATCTTCTTAAGAATTTGGAGAACATACCAAGCTTAAAGAGGAGCCAAAAGTAAGCAGAAATCCTAAAATCAACCGTTACTATGATCCTTATAATTCAATGAATCATGGAAGTGAGTCCCATATACACACATTCCAGCCCAACCCCCATGCAATGCCAAACACCCAACTACTTTTTTGATTAATTTATCCTCAATTTATAAACAAGGCAGACAGGCAAATTTATTTAAGGCAGAGGCTTTCAGGAGGTTGACACTAGCTAATGGGAAAAGATCTCAAACAGTTATAAACAGAAGCAAAAAGACAAAATGCTACATTCCCCACAAACTACATTAAAAGGGGGGGAGACTCCATCTTTGGGTATATCTTTATGTATAGTGCATTCCATGTGTATATGCTAATAACTACACACTGATTAAGCCAAACTGAAAGCCACTGAACTCAGAGGAAAGGTATGTGACAATTACGAAGGCTGTTTATGTCACAAGTCAGTCCTAGTTGTCTGATCAGGTCCTCTATGGCCTTAGTAAAGGATTAAGCTACCAGACTATCCCTTAAGATACGAGTGATACTAGGCTTTCGACCACATCGAGATGAAGAGGAACAGAAGAGTATTGGCCCCGATGACTGAGAAAAGGGGTCTCATCACTGATAAGTCTTCATGCCAAATGAAGAACAAAGGAGAAAACAAACCCAAAGGTAATTTTGTGTGAATAACAACAGCTCTGGCCTACAGAGGACAGAGTCAAATTCAAGACCTCATTCAGAGGGCCAAGCTCAGGGTGGCTGGATGGGCAAGCACAGAGATACCAAGCTGAGAGAGTAAGAGGAAGTACAAGGAAGGCCAGACCACTCTAGGTTTGACCCGTGGAATACCCAGTTTGTCTGGATGCCAAAAAAAAAAAAAAAAAAATCTTTCAAAAACAATCAAGCTGATATAAGTGTACCGATCTCTTGAAATAATTGGCAAGAATAAATTCTATCTCCTTAGAACAGGGCATAACACAACACATGCAAAAAAAGTGCTGATCAAAAAAAAAATTCAAACACCCTATACCACCTCTAGGAATAAAAGACTGACAGGAACAAAGAGATTGTTTCTGTACCTTCACTATTGTGAATAATGCTGCAACCAAAGTGTCCCTCAACAAATGAATGGATAATGAAGATGTAGGGTGTGTAGGTGTATATATACACATACATACACCTACACACACAGTGGAATATTATTCAACCAGGAGAAAAAAAATTTAGGAGCAAATTAGAAAAAAAAAAGCTAACCAACTTAGGACTTGACCCCAAGGCAAGGAAAAAAACCCAAGTGCTTCAGTGTCGAAAGAAGCAAGTTTATTTAGTCACTTACTCAGTGAACACAATCTAGGTAGGAGAAGAAGCAATGGCAGAAACTTACCTAATTCAGATACTTTCGGAAATTAACAAATTACTAAATAATGGAGCATTTTTTCCCCAAAACTCGGTGTCCATGGCACGTCTGAAACCAGAGTAACAGAAGTACAGGTGCAGCTGACTAGGAGAGAACGTTCCACAACACACGTTTTAAGTGTCATTTGATTATTATTGTTAGCACAACTGACACCTAATTTATCTGGTAACCTGAACCGCTCAGAACTTAAAGAACAGGAAAGAAAAGGAGACCTCTCCAGAGCCAAAATGTACTCATGTTACAAAATCCACAGCGAAGAGCTCGAGCACTTGATGCCAGGGAGAGTTCTCCTGATTAGGTATTCTGCACGCAATTCTAGGGACCTTGGTTCCTGCCTTCGGAGCTCATACCAGAGTAGTTGGGCGGCTTGGAGAAGCCAAGAGGAGCTTGTCTGAGACAGACATGATAAACTTCTACATAGGATAACCTACCACCACACGGCAAGGAGAAAAAGACAGATGGCCTGAAAAACAGACAAGAGAGACAGAAAGAAATGGAAGGCTGGGGCGGGTTCAAAATGCGGGCAACACGGTATGAGCCTCTGGAGGGGATGAGGGGACCTCTGACACACCACCATACATTCAATAAACGGTAGCAGTGCAGAGTTGAGAGGAAGCATCAGTGAACCAGGGTCAACATGATGGCCCTTCAAATCATCAGGATAAGTCTCAATGTGGTCGGGATTTTTGTGGCACAAAGATCTGAAAGAGTTCAGAGCACATGTGCCATTTTGGCATATTTTGAGTTAAAGGCACTTGAAAAACAGCAAGTACAAGAAAAACACTCTGACTTTCCTTCTTTTTCTTAAGAGCAGGAGATGAAATTCCTCTATGAAAGATATCCTCTCTAGACCAGAGGGAAAGTGACATTCTTATCGTCAAGGACAAGAATTTGGGAGGGAAAGAACTGTACAAACAGGTCTTGCTAAAATAATTCTCATCTCCTTTAGCCTCCTCACGTAGCTCAGTCACTTCCATGGTTGCCTCTCTTTGTTCAACCTAAGAGAACAAAGCAAGTAGGGTTCACTATGTCTTTGAGTCTTTCTTGATGAGGGGCCCGTGTCACGTAAAAGTGACATTAAATACAGTTGTATGCCTTTCTCCTCTTAAACATCGTTGTCGATGTTCAAACCCAGCCAGGGACCTGAAGCGGGGGAAGGAAAACTTTTCCACCCCTTCATACCTAATTCGAGAACTATATTTTATAAACTTTTCCACTTAAAAACGTTAGAATACAACCTTTGGTACTTAAAGAAATGAGATTTTGCTTTCTAAAATATAAAAATAGAGCTATATTGAAATCTAATCCCTAGACAGTGCAAAAGAAACTGAACATTATCAATCTTCTTTTTGGAGAAAATGTGATACAACAGTTAGGAGGTTACTTACAATAAAGCAATCAGTCCCCATCAGAACTGTGGTTGCCATTGAAGAAAAAAAGCAGCAAGGATAAAGCTTTAATTACAAAAACAAAGAGCCATATGGATTTGGCTATTATGACAGCACAATCCTGAGGTCTGTGAAATACAACTCATTTCAGTCCTGGCACACAAGCCTTAAAAAATGGTTAGACAAGCTCAAAGTATCAGTGTATCAATGGCGCGCTGGGTTTCTGATTTTTTTCTGCACTGAATTAAAAGTTAATAAATGTCGCAGGCAGTTCCTCTGCATTCCTTAATCAGCAACCCCCAAACTCTAGGAAATAAAAGCAGCCACTACCATCACTTTACAGTCTGGAGGGATAGCAAAATGACATGGTGGGGGAGCTTTGAAGTTTGTTAATAATAGAAAGAGAAATATACCATGAATGCCAGAGGGGGGAGCTCAGAGCAAAGGGAATGATCAGGTTTACAAGGGCCAGAGAGAAATTCTGAAAACCTTCTGAGGTTTCACACAATATCCTTTTTTCTCTTTTTTCAGGGCTCTCTTTTGAAAGATGGGTTCCAATACCCTTTGAAATAAACAATCTCCCTCCCCCCATTTTTTTCCTAGGTAGAGGGAAAATAAATAAAAGTCCTGCCAAGGGAAACCAGTTTAAACAATGGGCAGGTGTCTGAAACCTCTGCTTTAGGGAAGTCTCCTGCACACAGCTTCCCCTCTCTAATCAGTTTTGTTTGCAAATGAACCTGCACAGAAGGATTGGCATCTAATGATGCTGGAGGCACAGTGAAGGAATTAGCCCAAGATAATCATTATTTTAAAGAGGTGTTTGGCCTCCTCCACATTCCTTTATATGTTTACTTCTACAGACAAAATGGAATTTTAATAGGCTCTTTCCATAATTAAAGAGACTATCTTTGTGTATTCACTGCCCTTTCAGCACAAAGAAAATGCAATGACTTTACCAAAGAAAGGAGCCACTGGCCATTATCCTCTCCCAGAAACAACTTCCAAGTACAGATAGGCTTGCAGAGATAGCGAGGGTCAACCAAGCGCCCTTCCTCTTCCAGATCGAAATTGTTAGCATTCATTTTTAAGTGGGCTTTCAATCCTGAACGATTTTGTCAGTGACCAGAGACACAAAATTGGCTTTAAAATAGGTACAACCAATAAAGTTTTTGATTCTATAGGGAAAGTTAAGGCTCCCAAATCAGGACATACAGAAAATCTTTATAAGGAACCTGCATCTCTTTGTATCTGTTAGCTACTGCCACAAGAAAACTGAGTAACAAATTCAACAATGTACAACAATAAGCATTTCCTTCTCCATCAATATATATGCTGGCTATCTGGGATTTGGCAAAAGACCAAATCCAAAAGCACATTTCAAGCCTTTGCTAGTGGCATTATCTGCTAATTCCACTGGTCACAGTAGGTGACATGTCTGAGCCCATGATCAATGGAAGGAGGAAGTATACTTCTCTCATAGAGAAAGGCAGGGGGCGGGGGAGGGGGGCTGGGTAGTTTTAGGGAATAACAATTTGCTGAACAATAACCCAATCTCCTGCATCCTCAGATGCAGGCTGCTACAGTTTTTTGTTGTTGTTTATGCACACCTGGCATCCTGCTATTAATGGAATACAAAGGTCTACTCACTACATCATCTTGGTGAAAGAGACCTCGATTTATAAGCTTGTCATTTAGAGGATCATTAGAAAATAAGATGGGGGTGGGGGAACCTTTGGAATTGAATTATAATGTATTTCTGAGTACAAATGGACACAATTAGGAATTTTATTGTTAGCACCTCGGTAATCTGTTAACTAATAAACTGTCTACCTTACATCAGCATCAACAATCTTTTATACAATATGAGCTTTACAAAGAAATAGCCTTCTAGGCAGCAAAATTACAAAGAACCGAGATGGTAGAAAAGATCATGCCAAGATGTAAGCGATAGGAGTAGCACTGGCAGAAACTAGAAAAGATTAACAAATCTTACAGTAAATAACATTATAAAATAATTTTAAAAGGCTCTGGTTATCTACACACATTTAAGAGTTAAATGTATGGCAACTACGTAACCAGTTAAATTCTAGTGGGAACACATTGTGGGATGGAGACAGACTGGTGTGTGTGTGTGTGTGTGTGTGTGTGTGTGTGTGTGCGCGCGCACGCACGCGTGCATGTGTTGAATGTATGTATGTATGCATGCACGGACATATAACAAAACTTGATGAAGACAGGACAAAGAACCCCAGGTTCAGACTCCACTAACAACTACTGAATGCCTACTGTGTGTCCCATATGGTATCTCACAAAATACAAAAGCTACATTGTGAGGAATTACTAGTATCTGTGTTTTATACATACTTAAAGTTCTGTGATTTAAATAAGATTATTCAACAAGTTAGTCATAGAGCCAGAATTTGAAGATAAATCTTCTAAACAAAAGTGTGTTTTTCCCCTCGACCACCCCATGCCACTCCCTAAAAATGCCTTTATTTTTTACCTTAACCAAAAAGCAGATTCTTTTTATATTTTCCCAACCTCCATGCCAACACTACATGAATGGAATAAATCAGAAACACAATTATTACCTTAACAGCCTTATAATCCTCCCCAGGAGATGTCCCACAGCTATTGACAAACATAAGCAGAGTTCAGGAATCTGTTAAACCTCCTACTCTAACATCAAGTATCAATCAGCTGGTGACAAGTTACAAAAAGAAGAATCTCAATACTTCCAAGTAACGTCTTCATATTCTGCTTCCTGGAATGAGTTTTAACTGAAGTAATTGAACTGTTTCCCATAAAGCCTTATAAAATAAAGACTTGGTCAAAAGGAAGTGAAATATATATTCTTTGTGTTCAAAGGCTCTAGATTTCTACTACCTACAGTCTATAGCTTTCGCACAGTGATTCTCAACTTCATTAAGGGTCCAGTCTATAAACCTATCCTTCATGGTGCACAACTCCACTTAACATGCAAATGTGGCTCCAAGAACACTGTCTCAGATACAGGGTAATCTACGCTTACTTACGCTATGCTACATTTAATTTATACATATATTACTCTGGAAGAGCAGAGTAGGGAGGAAAGACGGATAAAATGGATTCCTCTATCCACAAGGGTGATTAGGAAAGAAAAGAATACTAGTAAATAGATAGCAAACCTCCATTAACTTGCCTCACTTTTAGATAATTAGTTGTGAATTTTTTAAAGCAAGTGACTCACAAGGGAGGGTACAAATTTATTGTCTTCCACAATCTAATAATCTTGGCAGCTATGAAAGTTATCTATTTATTGATGGGCAACTGTAATTTATCTTCCCTAGGTAAAATGCAGTTATTTAAATGTTTTTCTCCTTTTATGAATGCTGGCCTCAGCAGTAAACATGTAAATGACTTCACAAGAACAAAAACACTCATTAAATGTCAATAAAGCCCCAAAGTAAAGCTATAAACTGTCAGAAAATGCTATACAAGGTCAGCAATGGACCACCACGCTTGGAAAGAGAACTGAATTCAAAAGGATTGTGATGCTAAGAGCTGGGCAAGGAAATCAGGACCAGGATTCCTGCTACTGCTCTGCCATGAAGTTTCTGTGTGACCATTAGAAAGTCACCCGATTTCTTTGGGCATAATTTCTCTCATTAAAATACAGAGGAGTTGGATTATACTCATTTATTCAAAAACAGTTACTGAGCAGCTACGATTTTATAGCACTGATCTAGGTGGAGTGGATACAGCAGTGAACAAAAGAGACACGGACCTTCCATTCCAGTGGGAAGACGGAGCCATTAAAAACCCTCCAGCTCTAAAGTTCTATGACCACTCAAAGCTTCAGGTAGTAACTCATTCCAGTACACATGATGTTCCAAAACGCAGGAAACAAATGGTAAGCTTTTTAACTGTACTCCACTTACATTTCAAATAATATGCCCAGTATGGTGGGAATACAAAATGGTGCAGCCAATTTGGCAAACAGCTTGGCAGTTCCTCAAAAAGTCAAACAGAGTTACCATATGACCTTCAAAATTCCATTCCTAGGTCTATTCAAACTGTAAATATATCTTCGCACAAAAACTTGTACGTGAATGTTCACAGCAGCATTATTCATAACAGCCAAAAGTAGAAACGATCCAGATATCCACCAGCTTATGAATGGATAAATCAAATGTCCACACAATGGAATATTAGATAATAAAAGGGAACGGCATACTGATACATGTTAGAAAATGGATGAACCTTAAGAACAATATGCTAAGTACAAGATGCTAGTCACAAAAGACTATCTACTGCATACTCCATTTATATGAAATGTTCAAAATACATAAAGCCACAGAGAGAAAGTAGACTGATGGCTGCCAAAATGCTGAGGAGGAAGAAGAATGGGAGTGAGCTGATCGGGATGACTTCCTGCCAATGACCAGGTTCCTTTCTGGGGTGATGACCATGTTCTGAAACTAGATAATGATGAAGAAGACGCAACCTTGTGAACATACCAAAAACTATTGAACTGTGTGCTTCAAAATGATTAATTTTATGGTATGTGGATTATATCTCAATTTTTAAATCTTGAAAAATAAAACAATTATGGAAAAATATTGGCCCCAATATGTAATAGCATCACTTCCCTTTAGCAAATCTTAGAAAATGGTACATTGGAATACAAAGTAGAGGATTTGCTAGTGAAATATTTACAATACTCAGATTAAGATTTCAAAGTAAATTTTACACTTGGTTCATTATTTTAGGTCCAAGGCAAACACTGTTAAAGTCAATTAAAAGATATGAAAAGCCATGTTTCTATCAATTCTTTCTCTAATATTCTATTATAAGATTTCATTGTTCTGGTACGCTTGCACCTACTAAATCAATATACTCCCTATTTCTCCTTCCTCATTGTTCTTCTAACCCATGTTATTAATTACCTCAATCCCTATTCTCAAATCATATCTCTCTTGGTTAATACTTTCCCTGCCTCTCCAGGCTTTCTAAGGCATCAATATTTCTACCATCCCCCTTTAATTGGCTTTTGACTCACAACAAATTAGTATTCTTAGATACATACATCTGCATAACGTTCATAAGGCATCTTTTGATTAGTGCAAAAGAACAAGAGATAAAACACAAAAATGAAAAAGTGATGATACTCACTGCAAGCAATTTTACCAAAATTAACTTTAAGTCCTGATATAACCCAAATCAGAACTAAACATATACAGTAAGCACCAATAAATGCGGGTGGAATAAGCAAAGAGGAGTAACAGGAAAATACATTGATGTAGAAATTGGCTGAAGAAACCTCAAAGTCGGTAAATAAGTCTTCGAGCCACAATTATTGAATCAGTTTCCTAATTTATAAATTCTACAGCAGCAAATTCTGAACATTAAGTTTATGCATACTTAGTCAAACGTAAAACAGCTCCAGGGATTTTTACAAGAATTATAGGAATGCCTGCATTATATAATAAAATATTTGCATAGAGTGATGGCCACGTGTTCTGAGATTGCATCTTCCTGATCACTCTCTAGCATGGGCTCCAGTTCCTGGCACATGCTTGTGGCTGCTGGAATGACAAATGGCATTGAGGTGTCAATGAAGAACAAAGTCAAGGGGAAAGAAATGTTAGTAATCCTCTGAGAAGCCCAAGAAGGAAAGAACTCCCTACAGCTCCATTTGGTTGGGCCTGACCAGAAACTAACCTGGGGTTGAGAAATTCACATTCTACTACACAAGACTGCAGACAGGGTAGCTACTCCTCACATCAGACCAAGTGAATAAAATTGGAAATTTTTAAATCAGGACATTCTCTGTGCTGAGGTTTAATAATCCGTAGACATACAGATCACTGTCAAGTGTGATCCAGCAATTCTGAGAGCTGAATTTTAAGCTTCCATTAGGCTGCAGCACTTTTAGCATGATCCTATCAGTCATAAGTTGAGAAGTTAAATACCCTATTTCTCAAACTCTTGAAAGCATCACAGACTGAAAGCAAATAATTTGCAAACACAAGGTAGTTATGTCTCTCATCCTTTTCTATAATAAAAAAATTGATTCTATCCTCAAAATCTACCAATTGATTTTTCTCCTCCCTTTAATCAGGATTATTAATATTATCAGCAGAATTTCTCTATGTGGGAACCTCAATCTGAAAGGAGGAACAGCAGCACAGGGGATCCCCAAGCGGTGTGTGTGTGTGTGTGTGTGTGTGTGTGTGTGTGTGTGTGTACTGCCCTCACTCCTCACTCTCACTGTCCAGAAACACAGTAAGAAAATTTTTGGCCACCCCAGCCTTCTGAATTTTAATCTGCACCATGGTAATGCATGGAAAGGATAGGAAAGAGAGTCCCCAAAGGCAAGATGTTAATTTACAGAGTTCAGTGGTTCAGCCTTCCTAGGCCACCCCCATGCTTTCCAGCACCCCAATGCACATGTAACCACTAGATGGCAAAATCAGGTTGGAGAGGAACAGGTACAAACTAATCCAAGATACAAAATGCTCTGTTTTCCTTTCAGACTTGATGTTAAAATTCCTCCTCTACCAAAAACTAAAGCAAAAGTCTACTTCCATTCTCCTTCCTGTTCTGTGAACATATGATAAATCACAGTGTTTGGCATGCCGTAAGATAACAGTTTCTAAATTATATCAAAATGCCAGGGTTGTTGATGAAAATGCACAGAGGTGAGTGAAATGCCTGAGATTTAGCATATAGAGAGCAAACAAAACAGTAACCTTGGGGAGGTATGTATCACCCTATCGAGGGACACATTCAGTGGATAAGCTCAGCCTGGAAAGTTGGACAGAAAACCAATCCCTCCTTGCCCCAACCAAAATGCTGCCTAGCTTATGAGGCATCTGATAGGCAATACAAGTTAATGACCCACAAGAACTGATCATCTTGAAAGAATAAAAGAACTCACCCAATCACCTCTCAAGTACCTAAGGAGCATACACCTCCAGGAGCGTGAAGAGTGACAGCAGAACGCACAGGTTTCTTGACAGTGTGTGAAGTCCTATGTAGACTTCAGAGCCATCTTTTCAAAATGAACCCAATCACTCATTAGCACAAAAGGCAGAGATCCACACCATGGGTCGCGCTGTCAATATAAACTGTTCAATTCCCTGTGCTGCCTTAAGAGAGGAAACGTCTGAAGTTCACCAAGAAGCTGACATCAAAAGATGTTCATGAAAACGATCAACAAAAGGTCAATCTGGACTGCACCACACGAGTGATAATATTCAATGATCAGAACTTCTGTTAGGGAAGCATGTTGATGATGACATTCGCAGAACTTCTGTTAGGGAAGCATGTTGATGATGACATTCGTTTAAGGCAAAAAGGCCCCACGTACAAGTAACAATTCTTTCTTCACCATGTTTACATAAATACTGTCTTTAGAACTGCCCTTGGCAAGGCAATGATAGCAAGACAAAGCAACAGTTTTCACAATTTCAAGAAAGTATTTCTGAAACAAAGGCAAAGGAACCAAGTATTTACCATTTTCCACAGGACAATTAGCAGAAAATTGAGTCATGTAAATAAACTTGCCATAAACATCCAACAGATACTATTATTATCCCACATTTCGTGAGCAACAGTTATTTGCATGTAATTAATTTGCTTATTTCTGGCGCCTCAGACAATATAATATGTTTATCAGCTTGATTTCTAAACAATAAGTGTTTAACTCTTCCTTTTATATTTATAAGAAAATATTTATCTTGCTCTTTCCTTGACAGATTCTGAGCCATCTGCAGATATAATACACAGAGCTGTTTCTGTGGTGACAGCAGACATAACCCCAACTGGGGCATGATGTCATCAACTTTAGGGTGAACAGAGAATTGGTCAAGGCTGAATTCAGTAACACCTCTACTATCCAGGTAAGCACGTTGATCAGTGATACAATCTGTGCCGAAAGCATCATTGCCAGAGACAGAGAAAACATCTCAGGGGTAGGATGGAGGCAATCAGCACCAAACCCAACTTCTAAATTCTGTGCTCCCTTCAAAGGGCAACTCCCTGCCACCTTCCCCCACATCCCCGGCAGCTTTTGTGGCTGTGGCTGACTGACTGTCTCAGGACCTCACCCTACAGACCTGTAACTGTGATCCATGGGGCACATCCCCTCCCCCAGAGAGCACTCTCTCCTGAGCTCTGGCCCTGAGAAAAGAGTCTGCTTGCTGGCACCACTGACTTAGTTTGTGGCTGGGAGAATGGCCATAACCTTGTCTATGCACTGGCCAACCTAGTCGGGGCTTTGTCCACAGAAGACTGTGGTACTCATTTGCCAAGTCATGGGTTAAAGATTATTAAAGCCCCACATACTGATCTCTCTCTCTTATTCTTCTTTCCTTGCTTTAGTTCCTCTCTGATGGAATATAAGAAATTAGACTTAACTGATATTTTTATGGATTTACCAACCATATTTGTAGTGCTATATCTCACAGCAAGTATACAATATTCTAAGAGACTAAAAATGTTGTGTGTAAGTATTTCTAGCATCTCTTTGTATGAGTAATACTTGTAGAGTACAGGGTTATGTGAATAAATAACAAATATGCACTCATTCAATCAACAATTAGTGAGGGCTTACCATGTCCAAGAACAGTGCCAGGTACAGGACACATATTGACAATGAGATAATTACATGGTTCTCATTTTTTATGAGCTTGAAAGGGAAGAGGGAAGAACCTGACAAATGTGTAACATGCACACACAGACACACAATTCCCAAATGAGCAAAGTGATATGACATCAGATAAAGAGCACTATGAGGGAACTACACGTGCCTTAAAGAAGGCAAGAAAAAAAGGCGGGATAGAATATCTTAAGCCAGGATTAATGTTACCTGTGGTTTCACTCCTTTGTTTTATAAAGTCTCCAGAACAATTCTAGAATTAATCTCTAGAAGGAGTCTCACCTCAAAGAAAATCACTGAGCTCATCCTTGGGTTACTCCATTAATTCTATTACTTACCCTAATGATATTTTCAAAATTAAGACTCATCACAGTAGTTCCTTTCTGCTCTAAAAAATATAAGCCTTTCCCACAATTTCTTTAGTAAGATAAAGCTTCACATCCTTCTCTAAAATTCTAACTACAGATTTTTTTTTCTATTATTGAAAGGAATGAGATTCCTAGATTTTTTAATTGCTTCACAAATCCCCAAGGGATTTTCCACCGATGCCCATTTCAATCGGGTCTAAGTTGAATGTCATTCCGAACTGGGTCATTTTGAAAAGCTGCCACGAGCCAGTAAAACATATAACCTATATAACCTCCACGTTAGGAAAGTGTGGTTCTAAAATCAGTCCTATGCAGTTTGACCACAATTTCACTGGCTTCCGTCTAATTTCAGCACCCGTTATGTAACGCAAGCTATAGAGAACACAGAAATCTCCGAGTAGGTCCTCTTTTTTATTACGCAATGCAAGCTATATAAATACCCTTTCGTTACATAACACGAGCTATAGGGAACACAGAACTCTTGTACGGACTATCCTTTTTAGAATACAATGCAAGCTGTGTAAGCACCCTTTTTGTACGCAGTGCTAGCTTATAGGAAACACAGAACTCTAAGAGCAAGCTTAAACACAGAAACGTTCAAATCATCCTCAGGTAAGGGGGACCTAAGTCATCTCAGGAGAGCAAATAACTTCATTGAGCAAGTTTAAAAAAAAAAAATAAATTTCAGACCAGAACTTCTGTTTGGTCTTGTTTCCAGTTTTAGCTTCATCACTGCAATTTCCTCCACTTACTTTAATCAAGAAAGGCGTACGTGGCCATCCTGTGGGGCCTGCTTGCAGTGCTCAGAGGAACAGACAAAAATGATAGATCCAGAAGCATCAGTCAGGACCCTAGCACCAAGTCAGGGACAAAACGGTTTAGTGGGGGGGGGGGGGGGGGGGGGGGGGGAACCAACAAGAAAAAGAAAGAAAGAAAGAAAGAAAGAAAGAAAGAAAGAAAGAGAAAGAAAGAAGGAAGGAAGGAAGGAAGGAAGGAAGGAAGGAAGGAAAGAAAGAAAGAAAGAAAGAAAGAAAGAAAGAAAGAAAGAAAGAAAGAAAGAAAGGTTTAAATGGCTTTAAGTAATGCTATCAAGCAGAAGATCAAGATTGCCTCACAGGAGCTGCACATAGGACTTATTTCTTCTGCCCAATATTATACGTGGTCAATTAGATGTCCATCTGCCTCAAGAAATTAAAAATTGCTTGAGGGCAAGGATCATATTTCTTGATCTCACATTTCTAAAACGCCCTGGAAAAAAAAAAATAATAAAGAATATAATTGGCCTTTACAAACAAATTATGTAGGGAAGAAAAAGAGGTGAGTAGTTAGGGGATAAAAAAGAAATTGTAAGTACCATTCTCATTGGCCTTCACATCAGCTCTCTAGTTGAAAGTAACAGAAAACTCGAAATAGCTTAAATAAAAAAGGGAATTTATATATGAATTTAGAGGGCTATTATGCAACTCAAAGGCAAAAGTGTAGCCAGAACGAAGAAAAGCAGGCGGGAAATGGGAAGCAGACAAGATCCCTCTCTCTCCATTATTCTGCAGATCTAATTTCCCTCTAGGCTCTGCGACAAGCTTTCTCTACTGCTCCATGTAACAGAAGGCAGTTGCACTAAAGCCTCCTTGGTTTCTAATCTCCTCACATTAGATAAGCCAGGCCAGAACTGTCATCTTTTGGTCCCAAATTCAAATTGCAAAAAGGAAAATCTGTGTGGCCCTGTTTGGTTCAGGCATCCATCCCCGGTCAGACAGGCACGACCAAGGCACAATCATGACTTTTAGGGGCCTGTTTCTATGGGAAGAGGGTAGCACTGGGAATCAGGCATGTACAACCGAACAAGTCCACTGCCACGTTACATAAGGCTTTACAGCTTGCCAACAACGGTCATATTCTTTAATTCATTCAATTCACACCGTAACCCTCCAAGAAGGAATGCTAGAACTCACAAGAAAACAGAGGCGGAGGATAGTTCAAGGACTTCCCCAGGGTTTCTCAACTATTAGGGCAGAGGAAAAAAACCCATATCCGATACTTCCCACCAACAAAATGAACAGTGAAGGTGAAAAGAGCAACGTTTTTTCAAAAAGCCAAAGTTAGGAACTTACAAACTCTGAAAGAAACGTCGGGCAACATCACACAAGGGAAAAACACTGTACTTAATTGGAGGTGGGGGGGGGGGGTGTTGTTAGTAGGGGCGATAGGAGATACAACTAATTCCCTGGTGTGCAGAAGTCTTTACACAGATTATTTTCACGTCATAAAACGGTTTACCTAAGCCAAGCCCAAAGAATCTTCTTCTCCCTCCATGAAACTCTTTTGGCATCTACCACCTTTTAACACTGCTTCTTAGCATGCAACCACCTAGGGACTGTAGTTAAAATGCAGATAATGATTAAGTAGGTGCCACAGACAGACTTTAAGACAGCCATCATGATCCCCACTTGCTGGTGTCCGCACTTCTGTGTGATTCCCTCCCCGTGGGCCTGGAGAGGGACTTGTGACTTGCAGCATACAGCAAAGATGACAGGATGTCATATCATGTTATGTAAGACGTTGTCTTGCTAGTAAACTCTTTCTCTCTCTCTCTCCCCACTACCCTCACCACTAGTCAGTCTCCACAGTTAGCTGGCTTTGAAGAAGCAAGCTCCCAGGAATCAAGGAGCAGCAACGAAATGAATTCAGACACCAATGGAGGAAGCCTGGAAGCAAATTCTCTCCCAGTCGAACCTAGGAGGCTCACCTAGACTGCAGCCTGGTGACAGACCCTGATGAAGAGGAACCAGCTAAGCTGCCCAGACTCCTGACCCACAGAAGCCGTGAAGTCATAAACGTGTGCACCGTTTTATGTCCGTAAGTTTTTGGTAATATACAAGGCAACCACAAAAACTGATAGAGCAGGTCTAGCTGGGGGACTGAGAGAAACCCACTTGGAACAGCACTACTAGGCATGTGACACCACCGTTTGCTGCCTACCCGTTTGGGCTCAGCTTTCAAGTTGCTCTGGTCCCCATCAGACTACAATCTCCTTATAACACAAAGCATTATACTCCATGGCTCCCAGGACAGTCCTCAATAAATACCTGAGTGCTGGCTGTCTTCGTGTCATTGTTACCTTCCTCGTCTCACTTCCACCAGATTTCGGTTTATCCCTTTAATTCAGCTTCACATCAAAACATCACACACAGGTGGTAAATGTCTTTCCTGTTGGTTCTCAAAAATTACTTCTTCATTCTTTCAAGGATGAGTGCTAACTTGGAGGGTTGGAGAATTTCAAACTTGCATCTGTAAAGAAGCCCTTACTCTGTTCGCTGCCCTGAGCTTCCTTTCCTTCTCTTCCTTGATGTTTTTCCTGGTCCTACTGACCATACGTCAGCTCATCTGCCCCTGTACCATTCCGTTATTCCATAATCACCAACAGTCTCACGAGATGATCCATCTGATGTCCCTCAGATTGAAACCACCTTGTTATTTTCTTGAAATCACTTTTCTGCTCTACCCTCTTCAATTCCACCCAGATACCTGCTACTTGAAATAACACTGATATTCAGAGGAGTCCGCTGTATAACTCCCTCGGATTCACTCATACCAGGAAGATCACACTGAACCATTTAATCACTTCTAAATACGGCCAAGGATGACCTTTTCCTAACGTTGAAAATATCAGTTGTCCTTACAATATTTCCCCATAAATGTCCGTTTCTTTTCATTTTTAATTTAAATTCTAAAAGCTTATCATGTCTGAGGGCTTTATCTAATCCTATGCCCCACATAAGAGTTGCTATAAAACAGCTGGCCAATCAATTACAACGGTCTCAGCCCAGAGTAATTCACCGAAACTACTGTCCTCAATTCATCTTATACCTGACAATATTCATGATAATCTGAAAAGTAGTTACAGGTAATGGTATACATAATGATTCCAAACATGCCTTAAAAATACACAGAATCCAGGGAGTGATAGCTACAGCAGGACCTCAGGAGATGGGTCAGGTATATGCAGGAAAGTTTTTACCAGAGACTTTGTCATGGTCCCTTGAAGACTGTGGCCCTTTCCCTCACCCCAAGAGAATCCATGTACTGACCCATTTTTTTTCCTCACCGGTACATCCCCACCTATGTACATGTCAGACATCCTTCGATGTAATTTCGAACACATGGCTTTCCGTGGATGCTGTGACTTTCATTCCACAGTGTCTTAGCAGTGCGATATGAAAGCTAAACCGACTGATTATTCAATCTTCTCTAGGAACCAACACACAACCTTAGCAAGCCAAAGGGCTAACTGGCCAACCTTAGGATCCAAGCTATTTTTCCATTCCTTTCACATGCAGATGAAGCAAGCGATCCTATAGTAATCAATGTGAAATTTCTGGGCACTGAGGTACCATATCAAACAAACAAACAAACAAACAAAAAAAGTGTTGAGTTTGAGACCCTACAAGGTCATAGCCTACAGCTTATATATGCTAAGCACTGAGTCCGGAAAGAAACCAATACATGAATTCTATATTAATTAGTTGTTCTTTATCCTGGACTTTATATGTTTGGTGACATTTTCTTCACAAGGTGGGTGAAACTGATAAAACTATGTTCTCTCTATTACTAAGAGGAGATAAAGCGAGGAGAAAAGTTAGGAGACAATTATTTAGAAGCTGTTTTCCAGTAAAAACAGAAAAAAAAAAAACATTTAGCTATTAACAGTATGGCCTTAACTCAAAATCAAACATCCATCTATTAACTGATGCCAGTAAAAAGAAACCATGCAAAAACCGTCAGTATATAAAAAATGTTCATGTTTTACATGCACAATCAAATTTTAAAATCCAGAGTTTTTATTTCAAATCAGTTAATTATAGTTATTCACTCTACAATGACATTTTAAACGAAGGTAAAAGCACATGGCGCCCAAAGGCAGTGCTGAGACGGAGCGGTGGAGAATTCCTGCAAACAACGGCAGATGAGGACGGATGAGATCACGTTGTTAATGTCAACTGTGAAGAGGCAGCAAAAAGGAGGTAACTATGGCCTGGGTATTCCCACTTGTCTTCGATCTCTGGCTCTTTTCTGTCTATAAATGATGTCCCAATCTAGTGTGGACTCGCAGTCATTACATTTTTTTTCTGCTCTTAACTAGAAACTACATTTTCTTACCCCATCAACCTCGTGATCATAAAACCTTTTAACACCCTAAGTGTTAAAAAAGGGTTTTAGTTGACATGCAGTCAGACCTTCCATTTTCACATCCTAGCCCCTCTTTGAATCCTTCCCCTGACAGGAGACTCCCTAGCTCTCGGAATACTGTATTCTAATATTGGATAGCTCTATTATTTGTAAGTTCTCTTACCGAGCAGAAATCTGTCTTCCTTCCAGTTACTTAGCCTGAGCCCTGTCCTCTCATAAAACAGAATTAAAAGAATTACTTATCCATATGGGAACTGTTCAAACATTTAAAAGGAAACTACCATAGCTCCACCAAATCTTTCCCTTGCAGCCCTGTGGATCCCTTCGTTTATATTGCACATTCTGGGTGCTTGTCTTCAATCCCAGCTTCCAAAGCATAAAAATCACATATTCACATAGACCTCATCATTCACACTATCTAAATTCAAGTGAACTCTCAATGTTGCCAGACAATGCAGTCAGTCATCCGCTTTTATTTCTTTGCTCTGAGGAAGATACCGTAAATGTTCTTCATTCTCTGTGATAACCTTACATGGCCACCTCCAACTCCACAGGCCCTCACTTCACTACACACAGGGCCATGATCACAAGTCCCATCACCCTTCTCTGCTCCAACACTGGCTTATCCTGCCTCCCTCCATCCCGCCTTTAAAAAGTCTAATCCTGCCATCCTTTCTGTGTCTTCTGGAATCGTTTCCTCAATTGTATCCTCTCAAATAACTGGGAAGGAAGGAGCTATGAGGGAATACTAATGTTTATCAACCCTGAGTCATGTATTGTGCACACACTTTGTACACACTGTTACCGTTCAGTCGTTCCAACTTTTGGATGGCTTTCCCATAAGGTCTCTCCGTGCTGAATAAAGTTGTTCCTTTTAAAATTAAGATATATCATTTATGCATCTACTATATGCAAAGTACTGTAGCTGGCAGTGGTACAAAGATGAATAAATCACCCATTATTCCTTCACTCAAAGGATCTTAAGAGCTAGAAAGAGAAAAAGCCATATATGCAAATACTATCATGCTTTTAACAAGGGAGGAAGGAGAGAAGATATGAATAAGGAAGTAGTCACTCTCGTGTTTCTAAATCAGAACACTGTTGCTGGGGTGCCACTTAGAAATTCCAACCGGCTCACATGGATGATGGTCAAGTACTGCACCAAGTCTGATATGTAAGGCTAAATAACGTACTTTGATCCACCTCTCCTTTTGAGCTACTGCCCTGTTTCTCTCCTTCAATTCACCGACCTTTTGAATGTGTTTTACTCTGATTTTCTCACACACCATATCCTGCTTACCTCCTACAATGTAAATCTGAGCCTTATTTCTAAAACTCAAAACTCTGTCCTTGGAGGGTGTTAATGAGCTGATCACCAAATTAAAAGTTTTGTGTTTAAGTTTATTTATTAATTTTGAGAGAGACAGAGAGAGAGAGAGAATGGGAGGGGCAGAGGGGGGGTGGAGAGAGCATCTTAAGCAGGCCCCACACCCAGCACAGAGCCCGATGGGAGGCTCGATCTCAATGAGAACACGACCTGAACCAAGATCAAGAGTCAGACACTCCACCAAATGAGCCACCCAGGCGGCCCAATTTTTTTTACTTAGCGAGACCACACTCTCTCCCTTTCTGCAGCACGTGACAATGCTGACAACCGTAACTTGTATTTGTACTAACAAACAATTCTTCAACTTACGCCTTTTGACCAAACTTTATTTCCCATTTCTCATACCTCACCAAAATGGAAGCACGCACTAAAGTATTTCTGAGATTTATTTATTTTTTATTCTTCCACAGAAAAAAGTTTCTACTCTCACCACACCAACTATCATTTCTGGGGAGCTGTCTTTCTCCCCCGCTCTCTCTCCATATATATATATATGAGAATATGGATTTTTTTTACATACATACACACACAACTAGACAATAATGTAACAGAGAACTACGTATCTGTCACCATGATTTAATAAATGCTAATATTCTGCCTTACTTGCCTCACGACTTCATTTTTTTTAAGAAGCAAAATGATGCAAATATAGCGTAAGACCCACTCTCCCATCTCTTCCAATTTTTATACGTTTGATTATACATATATGAGAAACAGTACATACTAATGTACGTAGATCCATACACAAACATATGAAAAAATTATCAACATCATTAGCCATCAGGGAAACTCAAATAAAAACCACAATAAGATACTGCTTCACACCCACTACAATGTTAAAATAAAACAGATGGCCATTAACAAGTGCCAGCAAGGACAGAGAGGACAGACACCATCATAGGCTGCTGGTGAGAATGTAAAAGGACACAGCCACTTGGGAAGACAGTCTGGTGGTTCTAACACAGTTACCATATAACCCAGCGATGCCAGTCCAATGCATACACCCAAGAAAAACGAACACACACGTCCGCACAAAAACTTGTACGCAAATGTTCTAGCAGCGTTATTCATCTTAGCCAGAAAGCGGAAACAACCCAAAGGTCCACCAGCTGATGAATGGATAAACAAACGTGGTGTATCCACATAATGGAATGCTGCCCGGCAATAAAATATGAAGGACTGTTACAGGCTACATCATGTATCAACACTGAAAATACGATCTATCTGAAAGAAACCAGTCACAAAGGAGCACGTAGGGTGTAATTTCTTTTACACAAAGTGTCCAGAATAGCCAAATATAGGGAGACAGAAAGTAGATCAGTGGTTGCCTAGGACTGGAGAGGATAGAAGACTCGGGAATGGGGTAGGGCAGCTAAGGGTTTCTTTTAGGGATAATGTCAAGGTTCTAAAATTGACAGACGCACAACACTGAATATCCTGCAATCCACTGAACTGTATGCTTCAAACAGGTGAATTGTGTGATATGGGAATTATATCTCAATAAAGCTGGCTTTTTTATACATACAAAACACGGTATACATACATAGTATTACATTACATATGTATTACATACTCTTTCACAGTTTAATTCAGTACTATATTCCTGAGATTCATCCATGTGGATAAAACTAGTTTATTTTTACGGCTCCAGGGCATGGGGGGAAAATTACACTGCATTTATCAGGACCCGTACTTTTTTGTCTATTGGAAGTAGTGTTAGCAAGAACTTCCTTGTACATATTCCTGTAAGTGTGTGACTGTTTTCTAGGCTAACACCTAAAAGCAGAACGGCTGAGCTGCAGAATACGTGCATCTTCAACTGTACCAGATATTTCCACATTGCTTGCTAAATATATTAGAGAATGTGCTCCCATCAGTTATATGCTAGAGTTCCTGTTTCTTCTCATCCATGCCAACACTTGGTGTTAGCAAACCGATTAGACTGCGCCAATCAATAGGTGTAAAATAGAATCTCACCAGGGTTTTACTTTTCATTTCCCTGATTATTAGTGATGCTGAGCATCTTTCATAATTGGCCATTCAATCTTCTTCCTCTGTGAAGTGCCTAGTCACATCCTTTGCCTGTTTTCTACTGACTCTTTGCCTGTTTTCTACTGCCTGTTTCTACTGGGTTTTTTTCTTACCGATTTGTGTAACTTTTTCCAAACTCTGGATACTTACCTTTAATCATTTAGAAGAGTTACAAGTACATACTCCCAGTCTGTGGTCTGTCTTTTCATTTTCTTTTTAATGCCTTTTGTTATATTGAATATTTTTATGTTAATATATTCCAAAATGTCAGTCTTTTCTTCTAGGGCTTATAATTTTTATGTCTTAAGGAATTCTTCCCTATCACAATGTCATGGAAATCTGCATTGTGTGTTCTCTTATGAAAATGTTAGAGTTTTGCTTTCCATATTTAGGCCTATAACTCATGTGGAATTTAGTTTTCTGTGTGCTGTTAAGTGGGGATTTAATTTTATTTTTTCTATATAGATAACTCTATATCCATGTATTATTATTTACCAAATCCATCCTTATCCCACTAATCATTAACTCATGCATTACTTTCAAATCTGTATTAACTATTTTATAATCACCAATATAATTATTGATTCGGGCTAGAATCAAAACCGGATGCAAGAACTACCTGGTGAAAGGTTAAGAAAGAGGATCAACAAATGGTCTCTATCACTCTACAGACTGCCTATTATAAAGGAGATCTGTCTCCCTAAAATGGAAAGAATTGGAGGAAACGTTTTAAGCAAGCAATCAAACCCAGCATCGCCAATAGCCAAACAAAGTGATATGTACTTCCTGACACGACCATGGAAAGCACACAACACCTCCCACGCAGCATTAGTGCCCAACTTTGCCAAACTGACCTAATAAGGAGGAATGAATTGGACGAATCCAGATGTGGGACATTCTTACAAGACAACTGGTCTGACCTCTTCAAAATTATCAAAACCAAAAAGGTGAAAGGACTATTCTAAAGAAAATTAAATAGGCAGGACAAACAAAAATGTGAATACAATCCTTGCAGAGATCCTAGGTTATTTTAAAGGTCCAATTGTAAAAGACATTTTTGAATAATTGGAGAAATGGAATGCATGTTAAATAATATTGTATCAATATCGTGTGTAATAACAGTACTGAATTCAGCCATGTAAAAGAATGCTCTTTTTGTGAGAAGATATAAGCTAAAGGATTTAAGGATAAAGTGTCTTGATGTGTGTTACAAATACACACATATTTTTATACTTGTGTGTGTGCATATATACATACAATATAGAATATGTACACACAGAGAGAAACTACATAAATCTGGCAAATTTTAAGACCTGGCAAATCTAGGTGACAAGTCTATAATGTTTATTTGTACTACCTTTCAATATTTCTTACAGTTTAAGTTAAAAAAAAAAAACCCTACGGGTAAAAGTTACAGTGCCTCTCCTAACTTCCATCTTGAACTACTGCTTTTTAAATTTCATCTTTGACACCCACTATCATTTTGACATCGACCTAAAATAAATATGTTTTCCCCAATATAGCCTCCCTTTCTAAATTTCTAATTTCTATCAAGTTGTTTCAGCATGACTTATCCTATTAGACTCAAGATCCTGTACTCAACTTGTAAGGTACTATGAGGTTATTAAGACCAATTTTACTGATTTTGACAATTACAATTTAAAAATTATTTTATCTAGGGGTGCCTGGGTGGCTCAGTCTGTTAAACATCTGACTCTTGATTTTGGCTCAGGTCATTTTCTCGCAGTTCATGAGTTCAAGCCCTGCGTCAGGCTCTGTGCTGATGGCAGAGAGCCTGCTTGGGATCTTCTCTCTCCCTCTTTCTCTGCCCCTCCCGTGCTTGTTTGCTGTCTCTCAAAATAAGTGAATAAACTTAAAAATAAATAAAAATAAAAATTACTTTACCTAAATAGACCAGTGAGTGGAGAAAGAATGTATAACTCTGAAGAACTAAACTGATAAATCTGTGACAGACAAGGTGAGTCCAAGAAAGAATTTCAAAGAAAGCAGATCCAACGACATTCTCCATCAGAGAGATGGCATACAGGCTTGTTCCAATACCAGACCTCCCAGAACAAGAAGTCACCAACTGACAAGACGTCTTGGAGTCACCAGGTGTAGCTGGTAAGGTATCAGGATCTTCTATTAGGCCAGGGTTCTAGAATGCATGTCCTCGATATGCAAAGCAGACTTCCAACCTACCAAAGGATGCACTGATGCAACACAGCCTCTGTGCACACGCCCCGGCCCGGTGCGGCCTCCCCAAATTCTGGGAACCCTCAGTGCACGCGCCCTGTGCGGCCTCCCCAGATCCAGGGAACCCGTGGTGCACGCGCCCCGGCACTGTGCGGCCTCCCCAGATTCTGTGAACCCTCTGTGCACACACCCCGGCATTGTGCGGCGTTCCCAGATTCTGTGAATCCTCGGGGCGATACGCAAGTTGCCTTGAGTCTGTGCAACGCTGACCACTGCTGGCACCGTGCAGAATCCCTTGTCAACCTACTTTTAATAAGCATTTATTGAGGGGCGTCTGGGCGGCTCAGTCGGCTAAGCGTCCGACTCTTGGTTTTGGCTCAGGTCATGATCTCACGGCTTCATGGGTTCAAGCCCCACATCGGCTCTGTGCTGCCAGTAGGGAGCCTGCTTGGGATTCTCTCTCTCTCCTTCTGTCTCTGCCCCCTTCCCCACTCACGCTGTCTCTGTCTCTCTCACAATAAATAAAGAAACTTTAAAAAAATTAATAAACATTTATCGAGTGCCCAGGATGTGCCATCAACACCATGCCGTGTGTGGAGAAATCAACCATGAATACAACCTGGGAAAGGTCACGATGAAAGCGGTTAAGTATACACAAAAGCATCGCGGTGCGTTAAGTCTGAGGAACAAATGTATACCATATACAGACCAGGAAGTTAGTAATTCTTTTTAAAAAAACAGGTTATCTGAACGGGAACGTAGAAGCTGGAATAGAAATTCACCAGGGAGACCACAGAGCCAGGGCACAGAAACAAGAGTAAACAGCATGCCCACAAGCAAAGAGGCACGAAGAACATGAAATTTTCTGGCCTGCTGCATGCACTGTGGGAACACAAAGGTGAGGAGATGACAGGCGAGCACCGCGACGGAGGAAAAGCCCTTGGCTGCGACACTTAAGAAGTGTGGAAAAGGCAAAGCTGAAAGGTTTTAAGCAAGAGGCAGAATAGCACACTACGGGTGCAGAAGGTGTGTGGGCGCGTGCGTGTGTGCACGTGTGTGTCAGTAATGACACTGTGATTAATAAATCTATTTAAAGGAAACAGCACTTACTAAACCCTAAATATGTATGTGACATTATCTCATTTAATCCTCTCAACGGCCTTATGATACATATATTAATTCCCTCATTTCACAGACCAGGAATATAGGGCATAAAGAGGTTAAGATTTTCCCAAGGCCACACAGCTGGTGGGTGGCAACGTGCCATTTCTCCCTATTTCAATAGTACCTACGGACTCTTGCTCCATTCACCCTCTCATAATGGTTACTCCCGCCTCCCCTCTGTGGGATCCACGTGGATGCCAGATTACACATCCTAATACACTGCTTTAGTGAGTTACTTCTCTGCTCAAATAATCCCCAATGGGCCCCCTATTACCTACGGGTAAACGTCCAAATTCCATAATTCGGTCTCTATCATCCAAAGTCCCAAACTGGAGTCCTCAGAAACCAGACCAGGACAGAGTTTTGCATGCCGGATGTTTATTTAGGAGTACTCTTGGGATCAACACCCACAGTTTCCTTTCAGAGAAGAGAAGCAGGATGGAGGGAAATATCAAGCCCCAATAAAGGCCCAAGAAGAGCATGAGCTGACACCATGGGGAGCTTTGGAGCTAGAAGGGCCCTTCAGAGCAAAGATGGCCTCACCTTCACACTCCTTCATTGATCAATGTGAGCGAATGCAAGAATAGGCATCTTGGGCAGTCTCTGAAGAGGCTGACGTCCAGAGTCATGGCCACCAAGATCTCTGATCGGATCCACAATGCAAATGTGAATGGTCCCCTATTTAAAACTCTTGAAAGACTCTATTGCCTCTCCAACAAAATCCAAATGCATTAAGCATGGCCCACAAGTACCCTGAGGTTTATAAAAAACTTAAGTCACTTTCACAATATCCCAGAGCCAGCCAAGTCGGTTAGACTGAAAATCAAGTGGCAATCTGACACCAAAGTCACTTTTAATACCTCAGACATCACCAATACAATGCCAATGTGAGGGTATTGAAGGGGATTCAAGGAAGGGATAAGTAAAGAAAAACCACCTATGGCAACATTTTCTTAAGGGCAGTCTTTACCATTTTACTAAGTCCCAACAAAACACGATTATTAAATGAATTAAGAATGCTCCCTAATAACTCCTTTAGATTTAAGCACCAAGCAAAATGACAAGAAATTTGGTTTTGAAACAACAAAATTACCAGTTTCAGCATTACCTCCATCGGAGCCTATATATCGGAAGAAAATTCAACGAGCTGTGCAAAAGGAAAATCACTGAACTCAACAGAAGGAATCATTCTGATATGGGCCTTCGGTAGATGGAGCTCTCCCCTCTGAATTGGTGCTGAACCACACAGAGCAGGGAAATCCGAAGAGCTAGAAATATAGTCATTTAGACAAAGGTTCTGAACATTTGTGCTGATTAAAATGCCAATCACCCTCTCCTAAGAGCACTGGCATTAACCCTGGTGTACCAGCCACATTTCAACTCTGAATAATGTTATTATTAAATATGAACTGAGCACCAACAACGCTTTCAGCACCTGTAAGAAAGAGACGGAGCACTTGCCTGGTAGTTTGCCATCAACCAGTGTTTCGAGAAAGTCAACACAACGACTAGAAGTCACTCTTGGATTTTATTTTCATGGGAAAAGAAAGAAAAAGAGTTTATCTCTCCTTTTAAATTTTAGTATGATTTAAGGATTTATTTATGGAAAAAATGTTCTTTATGAATACTACTTTTTTCTCATGCTTGCTGCTGTCATATGAATTAGGCTTACGACCAGGCTCTGTTTTAATTAACTCAAGTATATTTGATTCTCCATGCTGGCTTGGGATTAACATACAATTGTGAGGTTTCAGAATCAACACTAAAACACTCTACACCTGGATGTGGAAAAAAGATTAGACGTTACCACCCATAAAGAAGAAAATATTAAAATATCCAAATACATTCAAACAGAAGTGTATCTAATCCTCCAAATGCCACCACAACATGCTACTTTTTGTCAGCTAACTAATTCCCGCCCACCACACACTGACCCCCAAAAAGCTGAATTCTCTATGGAAGCAGCCCAAGTGTCCATTGATAGATGAATGGATAAAGAACATGTGGTATATACACAATGGAATATTATTGAGCCATAAAAATGAATGAAATCTTGCCATTGGCAACAACATGGGTGGATCTAGAGAGTATAATGCTAAGTGAAATAATCCAGTCGCAGAAAGACAAATACGGTGTGATTTCACTCATATGTAGAATTTAAGAAACAAATGAACAAAGGGAAAAAAAAAAAGATACATGAACCAAACAATGGACTCTTAACTATAGAAAACAAACAGATGGCTACCATGGTGGGGGGTTGGGGAGGCAAAAGGGTAAAACAGGTGAAGGGGATTAAGACTACACTTATCTTCATGGGCACTGAGTAATGCATAGAACTGATGAATTACTATATGATATACCTGAAATTAATACAACACTGTATGTTAACTTGATGGGGGGTGGGGGAGAGGGGAAAGTGGGTGATGGGCATTGAGGAGGGCACCTGCTGGGATGAGCACTGGGTGTTGTATGGAAACCAATTTGAAAATAAATTATATTTAACATAATAAATAAATAAATAAATAAATAAAAATTTAAAGGATTTTTTTAAAAAGGTGAATTCTCAAGTACTTAGCAGGTATAAATCAGGAATTCTGCATACTCTAGAAACCCTTACAAGGCTTAAAGTTAGACTGTCCACTGCAGAGCAGGACTAACCCTGGCCCAACAGTCAAGTAACAACTCCCCCAAAGCAATATACTCTTGTAAACTAGCTCACTGAAGGACAGGTTATTATTAGTTCATGATCCACTTTAACAGTTAGGGGGCCTACCTCCTCCTTTCAAAGGCCACACTTAGAAGTAAACTGCACTAGAAAGGAACAAAACACTTGCAAGTCAACATCAAGGGGAAAAAACTGCTTTGTTATAATGATTTACTCCATGACTTTTAAAAAGACAGGCAGCAGATGAGAACATACATTCAAGTATTTCAGTAAACACAACACTGCATGAGTTCCAAATAAACTAGTTCATGTTCCACTTGACACCGGGGCACAGCTTTCCCTAAGCTGGCATATTTTTGTGACCTTGAAGATAAGGCTCTCATAATCTGATCATAATTTGTACCCAGAGATACCTTCATCGGGCTATTTGGTGTCGGGATTTTTGTTCAGACACCTTTCTTGAGAATGTCAATACATGTTTAGACGGAATGTAAAGACCAAGAAATTGTGCTACTTTTGCTGATGCTGAGTCTCAAAAATATTAAATCTACAGATTTAAAAATCTGTGATAAGATCTAGTTAGAATTCTGCAAGTGTAAGAACGTGCTAAATGTACTGGCAGAGGTCAGGTACAGCACCGGAAAAGGGAAATGTCTTGATAATGCATAAATGACTAAGAATATTTCTAGATAATAAGAATTCTTGAGTTTACTTCTAATGCCATTTCAGAGACTACTAAAGGCAACACTGTAGTGAGTAAAGTGATTCAGCGAGGCTCTAAGATCTACAGATGGTTGAAAGATGTTTCAACTTCCTTCTATTTTAGTTAACACTTTTAATCAACTATTTAAGGCCCTTTCATTTGTATCCAAAAATGACTCTACAGATATGAGATATGATGAAGTTTAACTGGGTTTTTTTTTTCTTACAAAAGTGAATGAGTTGACACATGCTTTTGTCAAGTTCCTTTTGATAGAGAAAACGGACACCTTTAAGATGGTTGACCGTAACAGTTATTTTTGTTTATTTTATAATTTATCATATGTAGCCAAAAAATAGGTCAATGACAAAGATCAAAAGTATCTCTAACTTTTCTGGTCACAATGGCTAAAATTAACAACGCAGGAAACAACAGACGTTGGTGAGGATGTGGAGAAAGGGGAACCCTCTTGCACTGTTGGTGGGAAGGCAAACTGGTGCAGCCACTCTGGAAAACAGTGTGAAGGTTCCTCAAAAAAACAAAACTAGAGTAACTCTATGACCCAACAATAGCATTGCTAGGAATTTATCCAAAGGATACAGGAGTGCTGATTCGACGGGGCACATGCACCCCAATGTTTACAGCAGTGCTATCAACAGCCAAAGTATGGAAAGAGCCCAAATGTCCATCGATGGATGAATGGATAAAGAAGATGTGGTGTATATATATAGAATGGGAGTATTACTCGGCAACCAAAAAGAATGAAATCTGGTCATTTGTAACTACATGGATGGAACTGGAGGGTATTATGCTAAGTGAAATAAGTCAGTATTTTCACTCATATGTGGAATTTGAGAAACTTAACAGAAGACCATGGGGGAAGGGAAGGGAAGGGAAAAAAATAGTTACAGAGAGGGAGGCAAACCATATGAGACTCTGAAATACAGAGAACAAACTGAGGGTTGTTGCTGGCGGGGAGGGAAATCAGTGATGAGCGTTGAGGAGGGCACCTGTTGGGATGAGCACTGGGTGTTATATGCAAGTGATGAGTCACGGGAATCCACTCCTGAAGCCAAGAGCATACTGTATACACTGTATTTTAGCTAACTTGACAATACATTGTATTTAAAAAAAAAAAAAACAAAAAAACAGGGTCTGTAACTTTTAAGATCATAGTTGTATCCACTAGCATGCCGGTCGTAAACTTTACTAAGATGATAGATGGTGACGTAGCACAATTTAAATGGTCAAAATCTATTGATGCTAATGTAGATTTCAAAGCAATTTTAGTGCCATCTTTCGGGGACCTTAAATGTATTTATTCAAACGAATACAAAATAAAGACAGTAGACAGAGGCCCACAGATGAACATTGTGAAGGCATGTATAGCCATACAGAGAAGAATATCACACAAAGACATTCCTCCATCTTAACTTTCTTTTGATAATCCTGCACAAAACCCTAATTTCTCTAAATGGATGCTTTTTTCTCAAATACAATGCTTTCTTTTCTCCCTCCTCTGATATCCTGTAAGATGGATAAGCCCTGATAAGGAGACGCTGGACTACCTGGAAACACATGCCCAACACATTATTATGATCCCCACAAGTTAACTGTGTGGTGCTCAGGGGCATAAAACCATTTCAGAAGTGCACTCACTGCGCAGTGGCTCAGGAGGATGGGCTGTCTGGAGCTTGGGGAAAAATGAAAAGGCAGAAAAGGCCCAGGTAAAATACAATTGCATTTCTTAGCCTGGAAAAAGGGACTCCCTGCAAATCTGTATGCCTCGTCTTCATGTCTTTATTTTCTAAACAAGGCTAATAATTCTGAATACGCTGTTAAGAATATAATGTACATAAACGAATTAACAACGATTGAGAACAGGGGCGCCTGCATAGGCTCAGTTGGTTAGTGTCCGACTCTTGATTTCGGCTCAGGTCATGATCTCACAGTTTCATGAGTTCAAGCCCCACAGCAGGCTCTGCACTAACAGCGTAGACCCTGCTTGGGACTCTCTGTCTCCTTCTCTCTCAGCCCCTCCCCAGTTGCACTGTCTCCTTCTAAATAAACTTTTTTTAAAAAGTTAAAAAAAAAAAAAGAACAAGGAAAATGCAAAATTCTTTAAAAATGTTAACTGACAGCAGGTTTCTCTGCAAGTAAGGTCCAATGACTTCTAGTTTTCAAGCGACTCTCTTCCCTTGGCTCCTCCCTGGTAAGGTTAACTAACCCAGAGTTACGAAGAGCAAAGTATTTCCAACAGGCCAAATGTAACATTCTGCAGAATAGCAGATCCCTGGGGTAATTAAAATATATAGAAAAGAAAGAAGGAATTAATTGAACGATCACAGCCTGCCAAACGTCTGAATAAGGCTAGCTGTTAATATGTTCCACAGTAAGAAAAGTTGAGCAGGGGTCAGGATGAGGATAGAAGAAAGTCATGCCCGCTGCTCTGAGCTAGTGAGCTCTGAAGGTAATAACGGAAATGCTCAGAGAAACAAAAGCAAATCAACTCCTCTGGCCTTTTCTGGAAATATTTGGAACATCAACAGAGAAATTTAGCCTCCAGCACATTCTGTCTCTCATAGCTGGTGATACTCCACACGACTGCTTTGAGAAAATCGGGGGGAGGGGGGGTGGGAGGGGAAGCACTATGCTTAACCTCAACGTGTAGTAGCACAGACATTACACATGCGACTCTCCTCTCACTGAGGCAGTATGCAGCCTTTGTAAGAGGAATGCACTGAGAGAGCAAACCTAACACAGCCAAAATTCTAGTATGTTCAGACTATCAAAATGGTAGCTTTGTAGTGGCAAAACAAAACCTCAATAAAGTGGCGATAAAGCCCGATCATTCTGTTATTGTATTTGAGCTAAACATTTATAAATCTGCTGGTTTATTGTACAGCCCCTCATGAGCAATGCAAAGGCACAGACTATGGGTAAAAAGGATGATGATTTATCTATAAACTAACCTACTGGGAGGCTTATCTGATTTTGATGACACTTCTCTTTTTATGCGGTCACTCCAGACAGCTCCAGCAAGAGAAAAGCTTATGTAAGATGGTCGGAACACAGACCACTGAAGGTGCTCCAGAAAGGTCTTTTGGCCTTATAAAGTATTAAATATTAAAATATGAAAAAAAAATCATCGATTCCTGTTCAATCGTCTTCTCCTAGGCCCACAGCCCACAGTCCATGGCTAGTGTCGCTACTCGATGAAAATCTGTAGAATTTACATATGATGGACGGGAAAGAATGTGGGCAGCAATCTAATACTCCAGTGGAATACATAGACGTTGGTGTCAGACTAATTTAGATTCAAATCCAAGCATTGTCATTTGGCAATAACATAGTGAAACACGGACAGAACATTGCAACGTAGGGGAAACAAGATTATGGCAGAGCTCAGAACAACAACAAAATCCTAAGTAAGGAGTAGCTGCCACCCCCACGTCCACCACCATCACGACTCCCAACAGCTGTGTCATCACACCGCCTCCGTCATCACCACCAACACCACCGGCACTGTCACCTACGTCACCTTCACCGGCATCACCAATACCACCACCCCCTACCGTCTTCATCATCATCGTTTTAATGGGTTTGGAGTCAGGTTTGGGTTTAACTTCCGGCTGACCTCAAGTTACTTGACCATTTGTAGCCTCAGGTTTCTCAGCTGAGCAAATGAAAATGAATAATGGCCTTGGTTTAACATAAGCATTGAGAGGACAAAAAAAAATTAAATGGGACCCAAGTACACACTTAAAAATCCAGGTCTTGTTTCCGTAGTGTAGTGGTTATCACGTTCACCTCACAAATCCACGTACTCAACATGGACCACTTCTGACCTAAATTCTACGTTCTGGGCTTGTTCATTTTAAGTATCTCTGCATCAACCGAGGAAAAATGCTCCATACTTTGGTAATTCTGGTACTATCAACATTCTGTTTGAACTGATCTAAGCCCAGCAATTGACAGCAATCCTTTTCAGTTAGCTGGAGACGTCATGTTACAAACATCTTATCTTGCTGCAGGCCGGTATTCTTTCAGAGCTTAATTTTCAAACACTTTGTATTTTCATATAGCTGATATCCCTTTCCTTTACCATTAAGACACAGTGACTTTAACCTTTACGCCCAGTCACAGACTTGATTACTTGAATTGCTTTTGCTGTTGTGAATGCATTAAAGAGAAAACCATTCCGATGCCTGTTGGAAGGGTAAGAAAGACTATTCAAGACTACTGCAAAAGCATTACTGCAACAGGGGAGAGACAGAGGGCTCAACTCTGAATACAGCAGAGACCGTTGGGGATTTATAGATGACAGGCAGAGTGAGGAGGTCAGTGGATCAAAAAGTACTAATAGGAAACACCAAGGGTAGGGGAATTCTTGCTAAACCCAGGTCAAGGACTTATATATCAAAGGTGGGGGGTGAGGAATCTGGATGAGTTATTAAGAGTGACCAGAAACCAAGGATGAGGAGATCCTCCCTAAACTGACTTAGGATTATTGCTAAAACTGAACCCAGTGAGAACGAACACAGAAGCTCAAGGTCGAGGCCCAGTCACGAAGATGGCTAGAGGACTCTTATTAAAGTTTACTCACAGATAGGATCTTTGTCAAATCCAAGAGTAATCAATCCGTGAATGAGGAAAAAGAGCAGCCATCCTAATAAAGAAAATGAGCTTCACTGCACACACTGTGGGACATTTACACTATCAGCAATAGACTATTTCCGGTCACTGTCTAAGTTCAGGGTTATAATACCACTTCACATTCACTAAGCATCATGTATTTAATAAACCACAGTTACATTCATTTTCATCAATACTATCAATAAAAATGATTATTGCCTAAATGCTTTCTGCACAAGCAGACAGAAAAATAAACTAAAGTGAACTGTAAGAACTACATTTTACTTACATGCTACAATTCCAATCATATAATCACTCTCTCAAGTTCCTTTTAGCTGTGAGGACTGCATCTTTTATATTTTATCAATACAGCAAATTACAAGAGGCAAAGACAAAGAGTCCAAAGAACTTTCAAAAAATGCAATTGTTTACATTTAAATTAAAAACACCATCTTAGAAAACCATTAAGGGTAAAAATATGATTTTCATGCTCTAAAGCAACAGAGACTCAATAGACAGTACAGTGGACACAAGTCAGATTGTATTAATCCACGATGCTCAAGAACCACTAAACATTGGAACACGTGTGGTAATTTTTTTTAAGTATTTTTCAAACCATGATCTTGAAAACTTGTTGGGGTTCTGTGAAGTACTCCACAGTAGCTCGTGAACAAAGAATGGTTTAAGAAAATAGCGTGGGATTTGGGATCAGAGCCTATCCTGAATTTCAGTTTACTTTCTCCGTGGGTAGCCATGTGACTTTGTGTAAATCACTCTCAGCCTTAGTCTCTTCATCTGTGATGTAGGAATAAAAGGAGATGAGGCTCACGAAAGAGCTTTGCAGGCAGTAAATCACTAAGTACCAACAACATGGAGAATACCAAAGCAGACTCAGGCTTGAGATGCCTTTGAAAATTATGTACATATTTTAAGATCATATATATTGTGCTGGCAACCCCAGCATCTTGCCCACAGTAGACTCCAATATTTGCCACGTGAGGCAGATGGATGGGTAGATGGGTGGATAGAATTTCTTTCTCTTTCTAGCTCTAAATCACGATCCCATTACCATCTTATGGTGGCTCATTTGCCCTGTAGGGCAAACAAAAATCACATTCAGAAAACAAGAAGTTATCAGATCAATATTTGTTGGTAATATTTACATTATTTGGCAATAATCTGAATAGAGAAACCACAAACAGGAAAAGTAATCTTATTTTTTATAATTCCCACAACCTCTCTCTATTCAGATATTTATTATTGGTCTTATGATGATTATTCCAGAACTCTTCCTTCCTCCTTCATATTTAATAAGGATCACTGCCTACATATTAACATAAAATGATAAATTTTGTCTTATTGAAATTTGCTCTACATACATTAAAATTTTACTACTAAATCAATGTGGTATGATTTTAATAGAAAGTTTCCATAGCCACAAAAGCATTGTAAATTCTGCCTTCGACAAAATACAGATAATACTTAACCTGTAACTTTTTTTTTCATAGAGTATTTATTCAATAAATACTTGTATGTACCAGGCACTAAGAATACAGCTGTGAGTCTTTTTCACAAATGGTGCTAGAGAAACTGGATATCCACTTGCAAAAAACTGAAGTTGGAACTTTACCTAACACCATTTAAAAAAAATAAAAATAAAAGTAAAAATAAAGCCTTAAATGTATGACATAAATATATAAAACCTTAGAAGAAAACAGGGCAAAAGTTCCATGCCACTGAATTTAGCAATAATTTCCTGAATATGATACCAAAGGCACAGGCAGCAAAAAGAATAAGTAGGACTGCTTGAAATTTTTATATGTGCATCAAACAACCCACACAATGGAAGAAAATATTTGCAAATCATACATCAGATAAGGGATTAATATCCTGAATAGATAGAGAAGTCCTAAAACTTAACCCAAAAAACTACCTGATTCAAAAAGAGCCAAACGACTTAATAGAGATTTCTCCAAAAATTATATACAAATAGCCCACAGGCACATGAGAAGATGTTCAACATCACTAATCATTGGGAAAATGCAAGTCAAAACTATGAGATGCCATCTCATAATCATTAAGATGACTACTATTCAAAAAAAAAAACAAAACAAAACAAAACAAAAGCCAAACAAATAACAAGGGTTAGTAATGATGTGGAGTCACTGGGACCCTGTGCACTGTTGGTAAGAATGTAAAATGGCACAGCCACTACCAAAAAGCTAAAAATAAAATTACCGTATGATCCAACAATTCCCCTCCTGGGTATTTACGCAAAAGAAATGAAAGCAGGGTCCTGAAGAAATATTTGTGCACTTGTGTTCACAGCAGTATTATTCACAACAGCTAAACCATGGAAGCAATCCGAGTGTCCATTGACAAATCACAACGCAAGCAAAATGTGGCATATACATATGATGGCATATTATATAAAGTTTATTTATTTTGAAAGAGCGAATGAGAAAGAGAAAGAGAGAGAGAGAGCACGAGCACAGGAGAGGGGCGGAGGGAGAGGGGGAGAGAGAATCCCAAGCAGGCAGCACAGAGCCTGATGAGGGGCTCAAACTCAAGAACCGTGAGACCACAACCTGAGCCGAGATCAAGAGTCAGACACTTAACTGACTGAGCCAACCAGGTGCCCCAACATTATATAATATTTTAATAGGTGCATTTTACCACAATTGTAAAAACTGAGGCCAAAAAAAAAAAAAAAAAAAAAAAAAACAAAAAAAAACATAGCTGTGCATGGGCCTCTGTCATGGCCCCAAGAAAGTTCCCAGATGAGCCAAGAACAAGCGTACTGGACACAAATTGCTAGGGCAGCAAAGCACAGAGGCCATTAGGGAAGGCCACGCGGAGTTACATAATCCTCCCTCAGAGGTTCAGGAACTGCCTTCCAGGAAGCTTGACATCAACGTTGAGAAGTGAGTGATAAATGAGAGCTACCCAGGGAGGGGGGGGGAGGGGGTTGGTGAGAACAAGTATCTTAGGCAAAGGGTCCAGTAAGTGTGAAAGTTTGGAGCCAAGAAAGAATAGGATCACATCAAGGAACTACAATTGGCCCTTCAACACGGCGTTAAACTGTGTGGGTATTTTTTTCCCTGCTGAATACAGCACAGCATTTAGTGTAAGTGTATTTTCCTTATGATTCTCTTAACATTTTCTTTTCTCTAACTATCTTTATTGTAAGAATACAGTATACAATACATATAACGTACAAAGTATGCATTAACCGGATGTTTATGCTGTCAGTAAGGCTTCTGGTCAACAGCAGGCTATCAGTAGCTACGTGTTTAGGGAATCAAAAGTTACACACAGCCTTTCAACCACATGTCGGCCCCTCTCACCCCCACATCATTCAAGGGCCACCTGTAAAGTGAGATGTAAAATTGCCAAGGCCAGACTCAAGAAAGGCCCTATATGCCATGTCAAGGAGTTTGGACTTAAACCAGACTTTAGATGTTAAGGCGAGATTCATCATTTAGAAAGATAATCCACTGCAATGTGGACAGTAAGTAAGAATAGGGTAAGAAGTTCCATTAACAGTTGGTGCAGTGACCCGGGGGGAGAGACTGGTGCCCTGAACTAAAGCTGTAGCCTTGGGGGTAGAGGTGACGGGAATAAGAATTTTAGAGTGGGGCGCCTCCGTGGTTCAGTCAGGTAAGCACTCGACCCTTGATTTCAGCTGAGATCATGGTCTCACGGTCTGTGAGACGGAGCTCTTATGATCTGGGCTTAAAGCTCTCACTTAGACCTTAGCTGGGGCAGCTGGGTGGCTTAATCAGTTAAGTGTCCAACTCCTGATTTCATCTCAAGTCGTGATATCACGGTTCATGAGATCGAGCCCCGCATCTGGCTCTGTGCTGACAGCACAGAATTACTTGGGATTCTCTCTCTCCCCCTCTGTCTCCCCCTCCCCCACTTGCTCTCTGTCTCAAAAAAAAAAAAAAACATTAAAAACATTTTTTTAAAAGAGTATTTTAGGGACATAAGGGGTGGACTTGTCAGACTCTAGAGGGTGATATGGGACAGTTTTAACTTGGAGCATCTGGAATGGTAATATTCCAAAGTCACTAGGGTAGAAAACACAGCTGGCTTAACACCCAGCACTGAGTGAAGCAAAAAAGGGAGGATCTAATAAAAAACTGGCATCACTCTAGTGGTCCATCACTGGAACAGGCCAAATTCATTTCTGCTAACATTGACAGAAAAGTTCACAACTTGCATTCTGGGTCAAATGTGATGCCCAGCCAGGAGTCTTTCCACAAATACAGTAGGCTTGCAGTAATTAAGGGAAAAGGATACTGAAGAGACAAGAGTCGAGATCACAGCCCTTTAAAAACCCTAAGGAGCTCCCAAACTCTCAAGATAAGAAATGCTCAACGAGGGAGGGGAGGGCGGTATTCTACAAGTAAAGACATTTCTCCACTCGTTCCAGTAAATATCAGAGTCCTGCTATTAAAATTGTGGTCCACGTGATTTTGGCATCACCTGAGAGCTTGCGGGGGGAAATGCAAACTATGCAGCCCCACCCACAACTACTGAAGAAAAGTCTGCATTTTAAGATCAACAAGTGATTCATATCCATGTTAAAGTTTGAGAAGCACTGAATTAGGGGACCTGTCCAAAACTCACCTCCCAAAGCTCAAATGAGCATGTCAGCATTGATGCCCCCACACCTGTTGTTGTTTTTTTAATATTTATATATTTTGAGAGAGAGAAAGCTTGTGCACACGTGCACGAGAGAGCTGGGGAGGGGCAGAGAGAGAGGAAGAGAGAGAATCCCAAGCAGGCCCGATGCTGTCAGCACAGAGCCAGACACGGGGCTTGAACTCACGAACCGTGAGATCATGACCCCAGCCAAAATCAAGAGTTGGACAATCATCCAACTGAGCCACCCAGGAGCCCCGCCCCCCCCCACCTGTTTGAAGGAGTAATTCAACAACAGCTTTCAAATCAGGCAACGCAGGCAGAAGTACGCACTGGTAGTTAATGGCTATTAGCAGGAGTCAAAAAGCAACTCAAGTATTTCGTGTATTCAGTGCACCAGAATGCTTAGGCAAAACTAATATAATTATGACTTGTTCTTGTTTTAAATACCTTCCAGAGGAAAAATTCATTTCCACTTTATTTAGTAGAGCAATAGATAACTTACATACCTATAACTCATCCCGGATTTTCTGGTTTCCCAAAGGGCTTTGCAAAGACCTTAATTATATACTAGTCTGGAACAACTATTTCATTAGCTAATTTTCTGCCCACCCCTTTTGTCAGATGAAAATGTGTTACCACATTTCTCAGTGAAGGCACAGTTACTGTGTTTTGGATAGTGATTTGCCTTAAAAGGGGTAATTAATATTCTAGTTTGAAAATAAACACTACATCTATTAAAAGTACTGCATTTAGGAACAAATTTAAAAGTTGAAGAAGCTAAAGTTATGTCAAAATTTAGACAAAAAAAAACAAGAAGTCATGCAAATGTCGCTGTATATATTATTTAATATGTTTAGTTATTTTTTTTAATCTTCAGTAAAAAGACTTATAATTTAGCCTCTAATTATTAAAGAATATAAAACTCCATGTTACAAAAGACCAAATTTTAGGACAACTAAGGTCACTGGGAAGTTAACAGAATGAGTATGAGAGAAGCAGATAAGACGGTTCCCTAATTTAGGGATCAGAATTAGTACAAAAGCCACTACAACAAAGCTCAATCTTTTCAGAACGCCCAATAAAAAGACGTGTGCACTATGGCCTCAAGGAACAATGCTGTAAAAAAAATGGTGCTGATAACTAAGGTTCTTAGGCACACCCAGAATAGTATTAAAAATCATGGCAGGGCGCCTGGGCGGCTCAACTGGTTAAGCATCTGACTCTTGGTTTCGGCTCAGGTCATGGTCTCACAAGTCACGAGGTCGAACCCTGCATCTGGCTCTGCGCTGACAGTGCAGACCTTGCTCGGGATTCCCTCTCTCGCCTTCTCTCTCTACCTTTCCCCGACACACATGCACGTGTCATCTCTCTCCCCGTCTCAAATAAACTTAAAAAAAAAAAAATCATGGCAACTCTGCCAGGTGGTTAAGAGAACAGTCGAAAGGCATTTGGTCACTCTCATTGCTGGCTGCACAACTTGGTTATGAGTTTCGGAACCTGACGTCAACTATGACCCTCACGGCTATCAACGGCTCCTCATGTCGTCACTCTGAGGTCTCATACCCTCACCTTTTCTCTGTCCTGATTTCACCGCTTCACTCCCTGCATCTGTTCTTTCTTCCTTATTTCTCCATTACAATTCAGTTTCCATCATACCCACTCGTCTCCCAATCTATAGACACCACCCATCTTGATACTCATTCTCCCATCATCTAGTTTATTAACCTGCATGTAACACAAAACAGGGGAACAAGACCTCTCGGAAGGGTGAGGGAAGGACAGCCCAAGACCAACCGTAGGTAGTTGCTATGGACAACAAGTTCTAAACCTAGGAGAAAGAGGTCAAAAGTAATTCCTCACAGAAATCTGACTTTGGTTCCCAAAATGATGAAATGAGAAAGAAAAAATGATAAGCCCTATACTAGATTCAATGACCTAACGTCAACATGCTGCCATAAGAGAAAAGCAACAATCCCTAAGAAGAAAGCAGAGGAGAGAGCACTGTAACACACAGTCTCCAGGGGCAGGGCGACTCCTCAGTAACTGGTTGTCTACAAATATTAAGAAGTGACTTATTAAATGGTTGCCCCCAAATTAACTGGGGCCAAGCAACACCTCAAAGCTCGTATAGAGATGTACCTAGAAGAGGTAACTGATAATTATCTGCCAACTAAATAATACTTTATCACTGTTACATTAGATTATATGTATTAAATGTAAAATATGTATTTTTGTACACATTTTATATATACATATGTATATAATTACATATGTAATTATACGTATCATATGTATTGTATGTAAAATAATTCAGAAAATCTTAAATCTCTGCTGTCTAGGTCCAGGGTCTTCAAGTAGCTAAATTTACACATTTCAAAACCAAGCCTATTCTGAGGTCTCATCATCTCCTGTCACATCAACCACAGAAGCCTTCTAATTGTTTTTTCCACTTCCAGCCTCCCCACTTTTCTCCAGGCTGCTGCGATGTCTCTAGTGCCACTAACCTCTGCATCCCACAGCCCCGAATGACTCGCGTATAAACTCAAAATGCATATAAAAGCACTGAGCATTATGCCTAACGTAGACGGTATTCGGTAAAGGTCAGTTTACTATGAAACCGTAGCTGGCATTCAAGAGCCTCAAAACTCTGGCCCCTACTTCCCTCACAAATGTGAACGGTGACGAGGCCTTTGCAGGGCTCCTCTCCTCCAGACAAAGTGGTGACTACCTGTCACCACAACACCCCACATGCTAAATCTAGTTTCCCTGCTGGGAATACATACCGCTCTTACCCTCCCCCTTTTTTTGCTTCTCTTAACTCGATCCTACTCTTCTGTCCATGCTCTCCACCACCAGGGCCATCCGGCTCTACTCCCACTTCCTCATGATGCTTTCCTAAAAGGGCCTGACATCGCTCCTGTGAGGTCCAAACTGCATTTTGGCCACATCACTCATGCAGTGTAAACCTCTTTCTGTGACCGTCAGGTACTACTTTCAATGGGTGAGATAAAATTTCTGGAAGACATAATTGATGAGTGTCATCACAGAAACAACATCTCAGCATGAAACTCACCCTGCCCCTAATTCCAACTCTACCAACCTACCTCTTGTCCGTAAGTCAGAATCTTGCCCTCAAATGAACTTAATGAACAAGTAAATGGGGAGCCGCAGAGATCCTGCTGCTGTGGTACTTCTTGACCCGGGTGTTGATGCCATGGGTATGTTTGGTTTGTGAAAATATATAAAAAAGAATACACTCTTAGGATGTGTACACATTCTCGGGTGTGTGGGAAAGGCAAATAAGCAGGTGGAAGAGAAATGGAGAGGGAAAAAGAGAAGGGGAAGGGGAAAACCTAAGATCCACCATCTGTACAAAGGAAGAATTCATTCGCAGATATTAGCCTGGCGGCCATCTCAATGTTTACTTTTGAGGTTCAAATGCTATTAATTACTTTCACCCTTTGAACAAGGTGTAGTTTGGCTGAAACAAAAATAATAACTATAAACTAAAAATGTCAACATTTCAGAGGATAATACCGACATAATTTACAGAAATGCCAGGAGGACCAGCTAATTTACATGAATAAAGCACTTTGGAAATGCAAATGGTATACAAATTCTAAATGATGATGATAATGATGGTTGAGTTATCAATATTTTAACCTTTACAAATGTAATTAAAAAATAAGCACTTAAATACCGCTTTACATTCTCTAATCAGTTTAGAGATACTAATTAAGCCACAGGTCATCCTCAGAAATACATGTAAATAATTCCATTTAGAGAAAATGGAAGTCCGGTCACTCAGTCGGGCTCATGTTGAAAGAACTAGAGATAATCCAGTTCTCTCTGGTGCTCAGAATGTCAACTGAGAATGGGGAACACACTGAAACAAACAAAGGAGGACAAGAAAAACTCAACGTCCTGTAAACTTTGCTTAAAGAAAGATGGGGTGCGGCGCCTGGGTGGCTCAGTCGGCTGAACATACGACTTCAGCTCAGGTCACAATCTCTGTGGGTTTGAGCCCCGCGTCGGGCTCTGTGCCGACAGCTCGGAGCCTGGAGCCTGCTTCACATTCTGTGTCTCCCTCTCTGCCCTTCCTCTGCTTGTGGCTTGTGCTCTCGCTCTTCCTCTGGCTCTCTCTCTCAAAAATGAATAAACATTGAAAAAATTAAAAAAAAAAAAAAAAGATGGGATTACTGGGAATACCTGGGGCGGGAATTTAAGTAAAATGAAGATCAGACCCCACTATGCTATATGCTACACCAGAAGCTCAACATAATTGAATAAAGCAAATGTGGAGAGCAAGTGTGAAATAAAGAAAGGGTTTACATGCAAGGGGACAGAGTCACTAAGGTCCTGGATTGAAAGGAACTGCTTCAACTAGGAAAATGCTGGCACAGCCCTATTTCTTAACAGCCACACATGCATCCTTCTCACCCCGACCCTAAACCTACCAAAAAATGGTACCCAAGCTTAAGTAAGAACTAGAGTGAGGAGACAGTTTGACCTACATCAAATAAATTCTAACCCGGGAGGCTGTAGCCCATCATGGCCTCCGGTGATATTCAGGGCCCTTTACTAGAAAATTCTCCAGATTTTAGATGCAGAAGTTCTGGCCTGGAGGGCCTGCCTAGTAATCTCTACACATTTTGATCTTTTTCCAAATGCAACAAGCATATGAAGCTTAATATACGAGCAAGATACCATAATAAAGGGAAACAGACAAAGCCATAAAGGTTTATGTACATTTCGAGAAAACAATGGAGATAATATGTCACAGTGGTTAAGTGTCTAACTGGAATTAGACAAAACAGAGTGTGAATCTTGGCCTCACCACTTAGGAGTGGGGTAAGTCACTAAACTTCTTTAAACCCTGTTTTTGGGCCTGAAAACGAAGAATAATGGCATTATCAATGTGGGGATTAAATGGAATAATGTATGTGAAGTGCTATGCACAGCGGCATGTAGTGAATGCTCAGGAAACGTTAGCTGTGATTTTTTTTAAATGTTTTAGTTATTATGGAGAGACTAAATGTAGAGACAACGGTGTACCTGTACTAGGCAAATGGCAAGTACAAATGCTCAGAGGTAACACAGGGTGAATTATGAAAACTGAAAGATAAATAGAATAATAGAGGGCAGGCTTCATAATAATAGGAAAAGATAGCACGATAAGGATCAAAAATATTAATTCTTTATGAAATTATCAAGCACCTTCCATGAGATGACATAGTTTATAGACAAAAAAACAAAGGGGTTGTCTTCAGTGCTACCAGCTCAAGAGCTATTAATTCAGCTGCAGAGCCTGCGACTTTAGGTGACAGGTTGGGGGGGGGGGGGGGCGCGGAGGGGAAGGGTGGGGACAAACAGCAGCAGCAGAGGATATGTTCAGGCTTAGACAAGATGGGTGGCAAGACCAGCTCTGTTTGTGGTAGATCCTGACCGGTTCACAGGCCGTGAGGAACCAAGGCTCAAGATGGATAAAACCATGATAGTTGTGACAAACACCCAGGATGGAGTCAAACAAATACTCTGGGTTTGCAAAAAGACTCCTCAATAAAATGCAGGTAAAAGTGAAAGTCAGCCTCTTGGTTAGTTTGTATTTCTTTGCTCTTAGAGAGACCGGCAGCAACTTTTAATCCTGCAACACTAATATGAATGGAAACAAACTACAGTTCTTCCACTGAACAGGGATAATGACCTTGAAAAAGTCACTCCACGATGCTGATTTTTCCAGTTTGAAGTGAGAGCCTTGCGGTAAGAGATGTTAATGCACTATCCAGGGAAGTGACTGACATCCAAGGAACCAGGACCCCCAGGAGGACGCCGATTGAGTAAGACATTAGACTAACTCAATGAATACGAGAAAATAAAGGCAGAGATGGGCTAGAACGGAGCTCTAGGTTTACAGCCTGGGTTGCTCTGGGCACCCAACTTGCTATGCAACTAACTTCCCGGGTGCCATCCTAACACTAGTTGTAAAAAGTCACTACAGTGGTCATTTAAATCATTCTTTTGTAAATCTCCCTATTTGATAGTAGTTAAGACAATAACCGTTGATATCAGACCAGGATTCAAAGCCTGGCTCTACTGTTTACCACTTATGAGGACACAGTTGTCATCTGAGCATGGGAAGAATACCTCCAAGCTCTCTGAAATGTTGTGAGGGTTCAAAAACAGACTATATTTAAGGCTTGGCCTGGGTAACAGTCATTAGCTTAAGTGAGTACGAGTGCTGAAGTTTCCTGAAGTGACATCAGTATCTTCTTTTTACACCCTAGTGTCTAATTCCATGGTTCTCTTGCACATCAGGATAGCCAGGAGGGCTTGTTAAAACACAGATCACAGAACTCCATCCTCCCGGAATTTCTCAGTGCATTTGAGATGGAGCCCTGGAATTTGTACTTCTAACTAGTTCACAAGTGATGCTGATGATGCTGGTCTGGAACCACACCTGTAACCACTGGTCTGTCTGAAGTCATTCCTGATGCCCCTGTCCAGCCTGAGAACTTTTCATGCTAAGACAAAGGAACGAACCTCTTTCAGAAGGAGTCAGAAAAGGGGCTAACATTAAAAAAAAAAAAAAAAAAAAAAATTGTTGGCCATGTACATATGCAATAAAGAAAAGAAGACACCATCAGCTGAATTAAGAGCTAAACAGTCCTGGGGGCACCTGGGTGGCTCAGTCGGTTGAGCATCTGACTCTTGATTTTGACTCAGGTCATGATCTCACTGTTTGTGAGTTCAAGTCCCACGTTGGGCTCCATTGCTGACAGTGCAGAGCCTGCTTGGGATTGCCTTTCTCTCTCAAAATAAATAAAAATAAACATTTGGAAAAAAAAAAAAAAGGAGCCAAACAGTCCTTAAAGAGAAAGTCTGGGTTGCCCCACGCATAACTCTTGGTGCCCTTTTTCATAAAATATTAGCACAGGCTTATTTTGTACAAATCCCAAGTGATTCATGTCAGATTAAATCCCCACAGAAACGTAGGCAGAATGAACAGATGGCTTCTTCCTTTCTGAATACTGTGTGTGTGTAATTTTTTTTTTTTTTTTTTTTACTTGAGCAGTAAAACTCACTGCCTCCAGAGTCACACAGGGCCTAAGTATGAGTAATCTCCGTGCATTCACAGCCACCACAGTGCTGGGGTCCTGTTCACTTGCTCTTTTAATACTGCGAACTGCTCATACCCTATCAGATCCCCGTTGGCCATGAATGGAAATAAAGTAGATACAAAGTCAAGAGCCTGAGAGAGATGGAAGATGAGGGTTTTTCCACGCTCTTCTGGTTGCCTCCAGGTTTTTATTTTCAAGAAAAGGGCTCTGCTCTTCATGGCATACCCCTTCCCACCCCGCTAGTCCTCTAATGAACAGCTGCTCACACACACTGAAATGGAGTTTCTGTGCAGGTAGAGGAAAATTAGAAGATTATTTTATATTAAAAATGCAAACTTTAAGGTGAACACTTTATTTTTTTTTAATGTTTTATTATTTTTGAGAAGGCGCAGGCAGGAGAGGGGCAGAGAAAAAGGGGGACAGAGGATCAGAAGCAGGCTCTGCACTGACAGTGGTGAGCCCAGTGTGGGGCTCGAACTCACGAACCAAACCACAAGATAATGACGTGAGTAAAAAAGTCGGACGCTCAACTGACTGAGCCACCCAGGTGCCCCTAAAGTGAACACTTTAAATGTCCCTGTTTCACGTCAGGAATTTCACCTTTGCCATTCCACAAGTAAATGGATTTTCATCATCTCCAATTGCTACCAGGTTTAAAAAAAAAAAAAAAAAAAGGCAAAAGTACTGCTGTTTGACCAGAAACAATATAAAGACTTGGTCACCATGGGAAAATTATACTAATTACCACAGACTGGCTGGACATCCTCAAATTGAGGCTCGCTGAAGTAATTTACTAAACTGACTGAATTACAGCAATTTGAATTTCATATTCTTATAGTTTCTTTTCTCCCCCTTGTAAAACTTTGCTGGTCTTTAAAAAGGCCACTGTTAGGCACTTTGGGTAGGATCTTTTTTTTATGCTAGACTTGTAACGTTCTCTTGAAGCCTGAAATTGAAATTTCTCTTTCTTACAATTTAGTCCGTTCCCATCTGGCAAACATCTTTTTTGATTCTTGCGTCTCTAATGGAGCTGAAAATTAATGTGACTTTTTTGCTTAATTCTTTGATTACGCAAAAGAATCATCAGTGATGTTAAGCATGGTTCTTTCTGCATAGTAGGGAGTTGTAACAAAAACCTTACATTTCTATAGCACCACAACTCCCAGAAGATCACAAAACACTTCCAAAAACTATACCCAGAAGGAACATCTCCACACCACGCACTCCCAGCTGGCCCTCAGGTGAAAGGCATGCTCTGACCAAATGGCATTTATTCAAAAGAATCACGTCACACGAGCTCTGATGATTCGAAAGAGAGACGTAACACTTAAAGAAGGGAATTACACACAAAAGGTATCACTGAAGGAAGTGAATTTAATTTACAGCAAGATATGCAGGAAAACTTTAATAAGGATAGGAAAATCAAAATGAAAAGTCATTTCCCTTTTTTTCCCGAAAGAACTAAGGACAATTTGGGGTGCTTTCGTTTTGACTTAACCTGTTATCAAATGTGTCACAGTTCTTCCAAATGGGTTGTCACACCCGCAGTAAAAATGATGCCAATGAGTGAGGCTGGGTTAGCTGGTAACCATACTGTGATCATCTCTGTCATTAACGGTTTCTCTTGCCAACGTTACTCACGCCCCTTATCTGGAAGCCTGAGCTAATCTGCCTGGCCAACAGAAACCCTGGAAATGATTTAACTACCATCCAGTTTAAGAGAAAGAGGAAGAAATGGTCTCCTGGGAACACAGCAAATCTTGAGTTTATGATTCCTCTGCTACATGAGTTTTAAATCTACAAAGTTCATCCCATTTACAAGGCATTTAAAATTCAATCTTAGGGGCGCCTGGGTGGCTCAGTCGGTTAAGCCTCCAACTTTGGCTCAGGTCACGATCTTGCGGTCTGTGAGTTCGAGCCCCGCGTCGGGCTCTGGGCTGCTGGCTCAGAGCCTGGAGCCTGCTTCTGATTCTGTGTCTCTCTCTCTCTCTGCCCCTCCCCCGCTCGTGCTCTGTCTCTCTCTGTCCCCAAAATAAATAAACGTTAAAAAAAAAAATTTAAAATTCAATCTTAAATCAAGCAATCAATAGGTATCTATTGGGTATCAAGTACTCATTCATTCAAGAAATATTAGGTACATACTGCACCTAAGAAGCTGTGCCAAATTCTGAGGCAGCAGGGCAGGGGCCGGGGGGTGGGAACCACGATTAATAAACAATAGTCCCTTCTCTCAAAAGGCTCAAAGAGGAATTGAAAAAGGAGTTAAAAACTACAAGTGTGAAAGCACTGTGAGAAATTTAAAGACATGTGAGAAATGGTCCTCCAGGGGACTGTTACCTGCCTGAGGAAGGAAAGATGTGGATTCAGTACAGGAAAAGAAATAACCACGAGAGATGTCAAATGAATAGTAAAAACAAGCAGCGCAATGAGTTCTGGAGAGGAAATCATGGCTGCTTCACGGATAAGACAGAACTGACTGGAGCACAGCAGAGAGGGGATTCAGGCACAGGGGCAAAGATGGAGAGAAGATGTGCAGTATAAAGAAAGGGCAGAGTCCTACTTCAAGGACAGACCAACTTACTAGGACCATTTCTATAGGAAAAGAGTAAAACTAAGCATGGAAGAGTAGGCTTGTCCAAATCGTGGAGGCATTTGAATGCCAAGCTAGGAAAATAATATTATCCAACAAACCAGCTTATTACAGGGAAGCAGAGCATTTGTAATGAACCTAATATGTAGTTTGCATTTGCAATTTCTTTCTTTGATTAAGCAACGATGCTGCTACAAAGCCTGGCATATCCATCATCACCACAGCATAGGGAGTCAAGCTATTCTTCAAGAGCCCTTTCCCATGCAAGAACTTAAAATTAGCACATTTCTACGGGACACAGGAAGGGTCTGTGGTCATTTAGCCTGCAGAATATCCTTTCTCTGTACAGTAAAATCCTAGGGGAACAGTGGGGATAGGACTGGCATTCGTGCCTACCACTCTCCTATTCCCAAAGCACCCCGGGGAGGCCAGCTTGCAACCTTTTGGATTCTTAGGTATCTCTGAAGACCCTGACCCCTCACACCAGCCCACTCTACCAAGTTTATCTGCATTCAGTGAGGGACCCTAGTGCCCCCACCTGTGCTACATCCCAGACAGAGGGGCAGTTCTATAAAATCAGCGGGGATGGGGCGGGGGTACCAGGTCAACCTCAGGGCAATGACTCTCCACTGTGCCCTATTATCAATCAGCAGAGCATCTAAAATGTGCCCGGGTGTAGAAAAACAAGAGATGGTTATTTCTACTCACAGCAGGTGAGCAGATCATCAGCAAGGACGCAGAATCAGAGAAGAAATGAGAAAGCCTGCAGGGATATTCAGTCTATTTCCCTAGTGATACACATTCAATTCTGTCAGGATCAAATGCCCAAGGAAATTCAACCCCATTTTCCTAGGGGACTATCCGGTAGCCCAATAATTCTCACTGTGGAAGTATTTCCTGACACTCCGTATACAGCATGCGCTTCTTATTTCTTTCTGCCGTGCTCACCTCTACTGTTGTGAAACGTAATTCCTTCATTTCTTATCCGAATTTTTAAAAATTCTTGTAGAACCTCCACTTCATTGTTCCCAAGTTTACCTTTTACATTTGCATTTCCAATCACAAGCTACCTAAGCTACTTGATCAATTATTATTTCGTATTCCTTTTCTGAGAACAGCAGGCACTGCCACGTTTATCGATCCCTTGATAAAAACACAGCTGAGGAGCTCCTGGGTGGCTCAGTTAGTTGAGCGTCCATCTCTTGATTTCGGCTCAGGTCTTGATCTCATAGTTCATGGGATAGAGCCCCACGTCAGGTTCTGCAGATGACAATGCAGAGCCTGCTTGGGATTCTCTCTGTCCCTCTGTCTCTCTCTGCCCCTCCCCAGCTTGTGCATGTGCGTGCTCGTGCTCTCTCTCACTCTCTCAAAATAAATAAACATTTAAAACACACACACACACACACACACACACACACACACACACACACAGATGAGGGGCGCCTGGGTGGCTCAGTTAGTTTAGTGTCCAACTCTTGATTTCAGCTCAGGTCATGATCTCATAGTCGTGGGATTGAGCCCCACGTCAGGTTCTGCAGATGACAATGCAGAGCCTGCTTGGGATTCTCTCTTCTCTGTCCCTCTGTCTCTCTCTGCTCCTCCCCAGTGCATGTGCATGCTCGTGCTCTCTCTCACTCTCTCTCAAAATAAATAAACATTTAAACACACACACACACACACACAGTTGAGGGGCACCTGGGTGGCTCAGTTGGTTAAGCATCTGATTCCTGATTCCAGGGTCATGGGATCAAGCCCCGTGTTGGGCTCTGCACTGAGCATGAAGCCTGCTTGGGATTCTCTCTCTTTCACTCTCTCTGCTCCCATGTGTGTGCACTTGCTCGCTCTCTCAAAATAAATAAACATTAAAAAAAAAATCACAGTTGGGGGCGCCTGGGTGGCTCAGTCGGTTGGGCGTCCGACTTCGGCTCAGGTCATGATCTCGCGGTTCGTGAGTTCAAGCCCCGCGTCGGGCTGTGTGCTGACAGCTCAGAGCCTGGAGCCTGTTTCTGATTCTGTGTCTCCCTCTCTCTGTCTCTGACCCTCCCCCGTTCATGTTCTGTCTCTCTCTGTCTCTTAAATAAATAAAAACTTTAAAAAAAAAAAAAATCACAGTTGGCTATAAGCAACTGCTCAATTTTACTTGGAGCTATCTGGGAAATAGCTTGAGTAACTACACCAACGTGCTCTGTACTAAACCAATGCCAACTACTGAGGACTCATAACTCTGTTGTGAGTGACTAACGTTAGAATGACGATGTTTCTTCAGTATCGTCCTATCTCCAAAAAGGTTAACATCTCTTTGCTTCCGTGCTCCTTCCTAAATATGCCAGTTCTAAAAACCACTAAACTTGCCTCATCTGAAGTCCTTAATCACTGCAGATGCTCTGCTTGGGACTTCCATCCATTTGTCTACCGTTGTGGTGCACTCGAGTTCCACACGGCATCTGGGATACTGCCTCTCCAGAACTGGGTAAACAGGGATGATCGGCCCCGGCTCCGTGATGAGATGCGGTTTTGTGCAGCATAGCCAAAAATAGCGCTGGCCTTTTTCATTGCCATATCACGTTGCTAACACATATCTAATGTGCTGTCATTTATCACCCCCATGAGACTGGCTACTTCATGCTGAGCTTTCGTCATCTGCTATAGTGTGCCTGGAGGCCCTTGTTTTCCTTAGATGGAATCATATCCCAAGCAGTGAATTTTGTGTGTCATTGTTCACTTTATATTTTCAAAAGCCTTCAAAACTTTTAAGTAGCTGAACAAAAAAAGGTCCACACCCCTCACTAGTGTGACAACTCTTTGACAATACCAACAAATACTCCCGGAAAGCCCAGAACTACTAAAAAAAATTGCAGGTTGAATGCTATGATAATGTAATCTTATCAAGGATTAAAACTTTTAAGTGATTTGTGAGAAAATTCCCCTGTGAAGGACCCATCATCTTTTTGCAATGCCTCACTGTATTACCAACAGAGATTTGACAGCAAAAACTTATTCTGTCCATCCTTCGACAACTAGGCAATACATGCATAAAACATAGCTGGGTGAATATGATGCTATTAAAAAGTTTAAAACAGATCTCTGAATAACACATTTTCTTAAGATACTTTAAGTGAGGAGGAACTTCTTATGACAGCATATAATTTTTGTGGCTTCCCATTAACCACGTTCCCTGGAGTTCTGAGGGTTAGAAGACGGAAGAAATAGGAGAGGGTATCAGGAAACTCTTGGTAACCAACCACCCTCACTACCTGCTTCTCAGTCATGGTGTAGGCCAGGCTGGCCAATGCAAGGATCATGAGGGAAAGAAGTAAGTATCAAGTCACCTCAACTCCAATGTCTTCTCCCTACCGCTGGCCAAAATATACTTTTGGCCCGGCTCCCTCTGCTTCATTCACTTCCTTCCAGGCTCACTTCCGGACCTGCTCACACAAGCTTTTATTCGCTCTCCAAGCTGTCTGTCCACATCCCCTAAGGAATCGCCTGCGTCGGAAAGCTACCACCCCCGGCTGGAACAGCATGTGGGTCCCGCTCAACGAGCTGCCGTCCTACCACCCGCACATCCTGAAAAAACGCAGAAGCGAAAGAAAGGCAAGATGTGGCCTCACTGAGAGAAACTCTAGCCTCAAGGGACTGTGTAACAGGCTGCTCATCGCAAGTGTGAGAGCTAACTGAGTTGATGAACTGCTCAAGGAAAGACCTCGCTCCACTTTTACACTCACGAGTTTCTGAGCTGGGCCATTTGTACTGCTTCGGCTATTATCCCCAAGCAGATAGATGATCCCTATATTTCTATCTCCCGCCCTAGTCTCTCCCCTAGCCTCCCGCGTTCCATCTCTAGTTGCCTGGAGTAACCCAACTCGATGGAGATACTCTGCCGATTCAACAGGCACAAAAATACCATGTTCCTGATCCTAACTGCCAACCACCCATTCCCAAAACTCCATCCTGACTTATGATTCTTTGTTAGAGTCGATGGTAAAAGGTTTTAGAAAATTCACTCCTCTTTCAAAACCTCTTTAACTTCTGTCCTCTTGCTTGTCACTGCCCCTGCCCTAGTCTCCCTCTTCTCTCCTGCACTGATTGAGCCTGACGTTTAACTGGGATCTCTCCATCCATTTCCTTCTCCACCAATCCATTTTGCACACCGCTTCCAGATAAATCACCCTAAAAATATTATTTTCACCATTTTACTTTATCAGAAAAGCATAATTTCTACCATCAGCTACGAAGTAATTATGCCTCCCCAAATCAGCCTCAATCTGATGAAGCCTCTAGACCCAAGTTACAAGACAATAATAATAAATAGCAAGTGACACTGTGGAAAAGCAATCAACAAAAGCCAGAATGTGGAAAGTTCTACAGGACAATGATCTGGTTTCTTCAATAAATAAACTGCAAGTGGTAAAAACAAAATGAGAGATTTAACTTACAGATTGATGCAGTTTTAAGAAACTTACCAATCACGCCACACTATTTAACCCTTATTTGGATTCTGATGCAAACAAACTGTAAAAAAATATATATACAATTACAACATTTGAGACAACCAGAAATTTGAACACTGACTGGATATTTTGGTGATAAGGAAATTATGTTTTTAGGTATGGCTATGTTTTCTTTTTTTAAAGGAGTCCTTATCTTTTAGAGACTCATACTCCAATATAGATGAAACAATATCATCTCTAGGATTGTTTCAAAACAGTAAAGGAAAGGGAAATGGGCAGTGGTAGAAACAAAACAGTATTACCATCAACTGATAGCTCCTGAAACTGCTGAGACTGGATGATAGGGGTTCATTATATACTTTTTTTTTTTTTTTATTTCTGAACACATTTGAAATTTCCCACAATAACAAAAATCCATAATGGTAGCTCACTGCCAAAAGGAGCAAGTCCAAACTGCCCAATTTCTTATTCAATCTCTTATCTCCAAACTTCCCAATCTCTTATTCAATCTCTTATCTCCAAATTGCCCAATTTCTTACCCCTGTCACCCAAAATTATTCAATCTTTTTTTGGTAATGCTTCCCAAAAAACCAACCAACCAAAAACCTCCATTCTCCCCAGCTCTCTAGCATACCACCTGCATTTTGCATTTAACCCCAACCAAATTGAAACATGCCCAGTATCCTCTTGACCATGAACTCAACGGCTTTAACCCATTCTGACCTCCTTCGCTGGTCTTCCTTAGCAGTGGTGTTCACAATGAACATTATCCCTTCGAATCATAAACTGTTCTGTAATTGTCCTTGATATATGTTCTTATCTGAACTCCCTGCAAGGTTATACTTCCTTAAATTCCTTTAAATGAGTGTTTAAAAAGGAAGAAGTTTCTTTTCCCCCTAATTAAAAAAAAAGAAGTTCCGTTAACATAAATTTAGAAACCTCAAATAAGTAGTAAGTGGAGGTGGGGAAAGGCAACATAGAAAACCCCCATTCTTAATGACAGACATTCTGATGTAATTGCTTCCAATCCAAACCAAGTCTCAGATGAAATAATGTATTTGTCCACATTCTCAACTATTCAAGTCAATAGGAATCACCTGCTTGGGATGCTACTCTAAATAAGTTGTCCAAAAGCTGTGAAGGGAGATCAGTGACAGCACAATCATTCAGTTTCCTTTTCCCTTTAAAGTGTGTATACTCAAGCATTTTCACATCTTGATGGAGTTTCAACATCTTCTCATTCGCTCTATGTCATGGAACACTGACATTCCTGAACATGCGGCAGTGACATTTCTTTCAAAATTAAACCAGATTCGCCTTTTGCGAACTTCTCTTACTCCTGAAGATTGTCTTTAATAGCTCCGGTTTTAACATGACCAAACCTCCAACATTTGCTAATGCTGGCTCTCAACTGAGAACATGCAGTAGAATCCACTGGAATCCTACTGAAACAGGCTCTCCAGGGATGGGCCGCACAGGGAATTCTGGTTGGAATCCTCACCACTCACCAGGGTCTCTTGGTTCCTAACAAGCCCCCTGCTTCAGCCCAGGTGCACTACAGCTTGATAAGCACACCGTCATCATAGGGACCCTAACGGCATCAGTAGCGGCACAAGCCTAATGGGCATGTGGCTTGTAACACTCCCCTCTCTCAAATCTCAGACAAAACGGGACGGAGGAAGAAGGCTTGGAAGTGGTCGTGTGGATGGAAAACCTGCCATCTCTACCACTGGTTTTTCTAGACCAAGACCTAATCAGACCCAAGCAGACGCTGCCTGGGTAACAAGGAATTTAAGGAGAGCAGACTTCCCACCAGATCTACTTATTCTGCAGTTTCTGCCACCAAGTTACTGGGTGAGAGTCTGGCCCAATGTATTCAGATGCCCGTGACATGTACCTCCGGTTTCACTGGGCAGACACCTTAGCACTTGCCACATGTACACCAGGAGCTGGGGGGACACGGCGACAGCCCATCGGTTCCTGCATTAAGCAGCAGTAGTAGTGAACCTAAAACAATACAGGTTGAGCCCTGATGCTATGGAAACGGACTCCAATTTGGAGGAAGATTTCTAACTTAACGTTCTAATGCTAACTCAGTCCTGTTCACTGGGCAGCATACTATCCACTGACAAGACACAACAAAAATTCTAGGAGCGAGCAGCTTTCTGGAGACACAGTGGGAGGACTTCAATACGCCACCCAAAATAGAGACTATCAGAAAGTTTGAAAGGCTGAGAAATGAAGAAAAGCTCTTTCTGCAAGGGTAATCTCACAGGTTATCTGGCCTGGAATATTAAAAAAAAAAAAAAAAAAAAAAAAGCTAGTTTTACTTTAAGGTCTGGAATCCTCAGCCAACAAAACATCAAACGAAACCAAACCTAAGAAGAACCTAGTTTCAGACCTGGATTCAAAATAGAAGTTGCGCGTGTCTCCTTGAAAAACTCCTCCGGGTCACAGATCACCACCAATAAGATTTGTCGACTTTCTTACCTGACAGCAAACTTCAAGTTCTCTCTGGGTGAGGTTAATTTTATCACCATTTAAACATTTATGTGGCAGTGAACAAAAGGAAAGTGATTTTACATTCTGTGTGTGTTAATCTCCAGAAAAAGAGACCAAGGCCCTAAAAAGGGAATTGACTGGTTCTGGGCGTCACTGTCAGGGGTAAACAGAGTGATTAGAACTGCCCCCACCTATAGAACGCTGCTTAGCACACCGAAGGGTTACACGTTGCAGCCAGCAACGGCGAAACAGACAGTTTGTTTTACAAGGAGATATGAAAGAGGGAGATTTCTTTTTTAGAATCCTAACACCCGTTCAAAGTGATGCTCTTATTTCCTGTTGGGCAGAATTCCACAAGAAACAGAGTATTTTGTTTCCAGTGTACCTTAGTCTTATGCACTCGAAAATGTGCAGCCAACAGTATGACAGGCATGTCACCAAGTAGGTGACATTTTGGAAGGTGCTGCCGCTGCTCAGAAGGGCAAAAACATGTATTTCTATTATCACAGTTTCAAAGAGAGTGTAAAACTGAAAAAGGAGTGCAGCGGTGTGTGGTCACAGGGCTGACACCAGCAGAAAACTCTGACACCCTGTTACTATGAGAGCTACAGCCTTGTCTCCTCAAGAGGCTGTCTCCAAACACAAACACGCAGGGACAAACGAGCCTTTCAACTGCAGGATGGATTCTGCCTGCTGGGGGAAGCCCAGGTTCCAGTGGAGAAAAACTGCTGAAGTCTTTAAAAGATCAAAAATTATTTTCTTTTCCGAGATTTAATAAACATAAGGGCGTTTCCACTTTTTAGCAAGGAACACTTTCCATTCAAAGAAACGCAGAAACTCAAACTCTACTTACGTGACTCCATTCGCCATGTGATGCCATCACCTCCACTCAAGCCTGGCGCACGCTTAACTGCAGGTATCTATTGTTCGCTCCCTTATTTCATTCTCCAGGAATGATCTTTAACCCAAAGAGCGTGCCACCACCAAGCATGTGAGAGCTAAACTGGCCGGAGCATAAAACTCTAGAGGAACTTAAGCCAAGAGTCTTTTTGAAAGCCTCCGTGTTGGTTTAGAAAAAAAACATTCCGCCGTGTTACCACTCCCGCAAGATCCCTAAGAATGACTTTAGTGGAAAAACATACACTGCTTCAGGTCCCTCCTCACTTTGCCAGTGAGCTCTCTTGTGTTCACCTTTATTCCCTAATGCCTAGCATGTACCTGGCCCCAATAACAGTACTAAACCATCGTTAGTCTCTGTCACATTGGAAACCAGATTCCTAAGTCGACGATACAGTTTTGTAGAATTCCCAAGACTCCCTAACGGCTTACAAATCCTGCTCTCCTTTGTATTCCTTTTCCATACCCCGTGGGAGCCTGTCTTGTTTATTTCACTATTAGACAATACCTCCAGTAATATCCGCAGACTCTCCACTTGCCTACAGAACAGCTTCCCTGCATTAGTCTCTAGCTTCTCCGCTCAGTCCATTTCAACGCCAGCACTGATCCTACTTTATCTCATCACACCCCAATCAAAATCCCCAGTGAGCCAATAGCACTGAAAACAAAGGTCCCCAAACTTCAGCACACACACACATCTCCCAAAAGGCTTCTTAAAACACAGACTATATGGCCACATCCCTGGCGTTTATGATTTGGTGAGTGTAAGTTAAGGATAAAAATCTGCACTTTTGGGAAGCCTGAGTGGCTCAGTCGGTTAAGCGTCCCACTTCAGGTCATGATCTCGCAGTCAGTGAGTTCGAGCCCCGCGTCACGCTCCGTGCTGACACCTCAGAGCCTGGAGCCTGCTTTGGATTCTGTGTCTCCCCTGCTTGTGCTGTGTCTCTCTCAAAAATACAGATTAAAAAAATTTTCTAAATAAGAAATTCAAAATCTGCATTTTTAATATGTTCCCCCAGGTAACACTGGCCCAAAGCAATGGTTCCCAATTATAGGATCCTAAACATATATAACAAAACCACCTTAGGAACAAAAAAAACAAAACAAAAAAACAAAAATAAGCCTACAGAACCCAGCCTTTATCCATAGTGATTCTCATTCAAAAGGTGTAGGATGGGGCTAGGAATCAAACCCTGGGTATATCAAACGCACGTCCAGCCTCAGAAACCATCAGTCTGAAAATTAATCACAAAGCCTATGGGTGACACTAGAGGTCTTCCACAACCTGTACCCAAATCCACCTACAAACTTATCTAGTCCCCAAAATAAGCCCTCGCTTACAGCTAAGCCATTCTTTTTCTTATCTCTGAATACCATTTTCCATTCTTTCTGAGCCACTTAACATCATTTCATTCGCCATTCCCGCTACCTAGACGGCCATTCCCATCTCTCCTCTGTTCCTGTGACTCCTCCAAGAATCAGTGTATCATCAACCTCGAAAAACAAAACAAAACAAAACAAAACAAAACTTTTCTGGTCCATTCTACATGTTTTAGAACAATTGTATGACACACGGCGCCACCTACCTTCTTACATTTGGCAACATCAGTTCATCCGTGTGTCTGCCACTGTGTACCCAATTCATTGACGGGTGTGTAGCCTGATATTATTCAGTAACCTGTACCCTGAATTTCTGAAGGAACTAGAGAATACAGCACACTGAAAACAAATTGAAAAGTTGCAGAATGATTTTTATAGTATAGTAACAATGTAAAGTATGAACTTCTTATTCAAAAATGCTTCATTCTCACATCTGCGGGTTAATAAAAAAGAGCAGAATGGACCATTAAGAGAACAACCACAGATTAATTCAAGTGATGACTAAGATCATTCTTCCAACATATGTCTAAGAAAACAAAAGATGGGGGCAGCAAAGCAGATAGGTAAGAGGAAGAGAAAAATGGACTAAAAGGAAAGAAGAACATGGTTATACCTCGATCTCAAACCAATCAAACACAGTAAGTGAAAGGAAATAGTATTTCTATGTTAGACACCTCACCTTGTGCTATTAGATCAGTTTTAGTTTTATGTTCTTTATCTGTCAAATAGCTTATGCCAGTGATACATGAACACATCAACATCAAATAGTAACAGTCTTTCCAAGTGTATGACTTGGGCACTACCAGTTTCCTGGGAGCTGTAACACACAACGGAGCCCTCTTTCCTGACTTAAACATGTCTTGGGGGTAAAAGCAGTGGGGAATGGGAAGAAACTGCAAATGGACACCAAGTTTCTTTTTAGGTGTTGAAAATATTCTAAAATTGTATCATGGTGATGGTTGTACAACTCCACAGATATACTAAAAACCACTGAAATCTACATTTTAAATGCATGAATCTTATGCCATGTAAATTCTATTTCAATAAAGCTATTTAAATAGGCAAAACAAGTAACTCATTTCATAATATGAAGGTAGGATCCCCAAATCATTCTCCTGAAACAACATATGTGAAAGGTATAAGTCATTTAATAAGACACAAACACATATTTTAAATCATGTTTACGTTTTGGCTGTTAATGTCTGAGCGAACTTAAAGTTCCTTAGTATATTATAAACATTTTCAACATAAAATTACGTGTTTTGTTTTCAAAAGTACGAGAATTGTACACATTTAACATATCCAAAGTAAGTAGAGCTAAGGCATATATATCTTTGTTCATAATCATAATTCTTCATGATAGTATTATAAATAGGATCCTAATAGGCTTAAAGTTGTTTTCAACTTAGAACATCTATCTAGCCTAAATTGGTCAAATAGCAGAGATCATAAGAATTTATAAAGTATTTCATAACCTTGCAAGAGTAGGTTTTAATAGTCGATAAATACTTTCTGGGGCTTCACGTATTCAAGTTTTAAACGCCGTAAGTACCAGGACACAAAGTAATTCCATCTGATAATATTACATATTCTAATAGAGTCCAACATGTTTGCATAATACAAATTACTAGTATTCCACGGTATGTCTCTTTCCATTCATACACCTTAATCTATCTATATCTTTATATTTAAAGACGATTCTTTTTTCTTTTCTTTTTTTTTTTTTTGAGACAGAGAGAGAGAGGAGAGCAGAAGGAAAGAGAATCTTTTTTATTTTTTTAATGTTTTACTTTATTTTTGACAGAAAGAGCACAAGCAGAGGAGGGGCAGAGAGAGAGGGCAACAGAGGATCTAAAGACAGCTCTGCACTGACAGCAGCAAGCCTGATGTGGGGCTCAAACTCACGAAGCACAAGATCATGACTGGAGCCAAAGCTGGATGCTCAACCCACTGAGCCACCCAGGCGCCCTGGAAAGAGAATCTTAAGCAGGCGCCATTCCCAGCGTGGAGCCCCAGGTGATCGTGAGATCTTGACCTGAGCAGAAATCAAGAGTCAGATGCTTAACGGATGGGGCCACCCAGGCAACCCTAAAGAGGATCTCTTTTTTTTTTTTTTTAATGTTTATTTATTTTGAGAGAGAGCGGGAAAGAATCCACACGTGCGTGCACACACGAGTGTACCAGAGGGGCAGAGAGAGAGGGAGAGAAACAATCCCAAGCAGGCTCCACACTGTCAATACAGAGCCTGACACAGGCCTCCTTCCCACAAACCGTGAGATCATGACCTGAGCTGAGATCAAGCGTCAATCAACCAACTAACTGAGCCAGCCAGGGCCCCCTAAAGAGGATCTATAAAATCCAAAATCAGGAACTCGTATTGAAAGACAGGGCCATGTTCTTCAAAATGCCAGGGAGAAGTTAGTGGACATTTTTATCATGGGTTCCTTCTTAGCGTTGTGTCTTTTTTTCCTCTGGCTATCTTTAAGACTCCTTTGTTCTTTGGTTTTCAGCAACCTGGTGATGATCTGTCTAGGCATTGGTTTTCTCTAGGTTAAAGCTGCTTGGGATTTGTTGGGCTTGTTGAATCTGTGGGTTTATGTTTTTCAATAAATTTAAAAACTTTCGGTCATGATTTCTTCCAATAATTTTCTGCCTCAGTATCTCTCTTCCCTCTCCTCTGTACCTGCAACTACCACGTTGCATGATATTGTCCCATTATGGACAATATGGCCTTGTTCATTTCTCCTTGCAGTTGGCTTTCTTCCTGTGCTTCCTTTCGGATCACTCTGATTTATTCATCTTTGAGTTCCCTGGTCTTTTTTTCTATAGCAGGCATCTGCGGCTAAACCCATCTCGTGATTTGTCCATTTCAGATATTAATTTTTATTAATTTTCTTATTTCCCAGTTAGAGTCACATTTTTCTGCTTTCCCACAAATATAATTGTATGCTGGACACTGTAGATGCTTCACTAGTGAAAATGTGGATTATATTGCCTCACTTCAGAGTGAGTTTTGTTCTGGTCAGCAGCTGATGTACAGGTGGATCGGGCTGATGCTGGAGAGACTTGGTTATGCAAGATCCAGAGTAACCCCTCCCCTACAGCTGGAATAGTCCCTATCCCTGAATCACAACCTTGCTGAGGCCACATCTGAAAGCATGGGGTGTTCAGCAGGTTCTCCCCACACTGACTGAACTCCAGCATCCAATTTCCAATCATCTGGCAACGTCTGGCATTTCCATTCAACTCACGGTCCCACAGTGACAGTTTCCTGCCAAGCTTTGTGGTGTCTGCATCACTCGGTTTTTGACCAAAGGCTCAAAGGCACTCTTTTCAGGCTGACAGGGTGCCTCCTCTGTGTGATCCTCTCTTCCCCACTACCCTACGCCACAAATTCCAGCTGCCTCTACACCTCCAAACTCTCATCTCTGTTCCCTTTGCTTAGAGGCTCCGCTGCTGTCTGCCTACGTTTCACTTCCTTGGGCCATAGCACGGCAGGTGTCCCCCAGGAGGAAGCCAGGATGAACGTGGAATCCACCTCATGTGTTCTCTGCTCTGAACTGAAGGTGCGGACTGAGTCCACCCAGTTGTAGAGCTGCTCACATCATTTCATCATGGCTAGAACCAGAAGTCCCTCATTCTAACTATTTCTGAAATGGCTTTAAAATCTATGATCCTATTTCATCCTTAAAATAAACAGGTGACCTGAAAAGCACCTATTTCCATGACATTAGCAAATCAAGATAGAAAACACTGTAAAACCAGTGTCTAGGCAATAAAGACATTTTATTCAATACACAAATGTTCCTCAAGCACCTACTATGGACACGTGGTAATTGACAGAGGAGCAAAAGGGACTCGGGGGATGTAGTTGCAACCTATAATCTTTCCACTGAGCCACCAATAAAGCACCCAGACTGCACCAAAAAAAAAAAGTCAAATGAATGAGTAAGCAAGAATCGATCATTCAATCCATCAGGAGCATACCTATACTCTTAAAAATGACTACAATTTAGATTCGTGATTTATTTTTTCCGGCAAGTATTCCTATTTGCCATGCAAGAAATTTCATTCCCACACAGTTATATTTTTCAGTTCCCTACGTATACTTTTTTTTCACATTAGTAGGGACTATCTAACCAAGTCACTTCTATTTAGCTATGTCAAATTTGCTTCGGCTACCTCTTAATCGTATTTCCAATTCTCCTGTGGCCAAATCAAATATATTTGCCTGGCACTTGGAGACAGCATATAATAAAATTTCTAAATACCATCTCTGCAGCATCATACCAAACAGTAATATCATTGCTCCAATCTTCAGCAAATCAAAGTGATGCATTTATTCCTTACAGTAATTTTCATCTCTCAAAACAAGCTCTTGACCGGTCATTCACCTCAATATATGCAAGAGATGACTGTACGAAAACGGCCATAAAACTAAGCTACATATGTTTATAAAATACTGTCTAAGAACATTTTAACACTGATTACCTTAATATAGGACTAATTCCAGTGCAGTAAAGCACTTTACAACAGAAGGCCACATACTGTACCTCCTTGATGGCTACATATTGAGAATCTCCTCATTTTCAAGCCTGGCAAAAAAAGTTAAGAGGTCTTCTGAAGATGATAGAAGTTGATGACATCAGCAGCATCCCCTTTCAATAGTAACATTATTCTCTCACTGTTTATGAGCAAGGGAATATCTTAGGTGGTAGATATTTCGTTCCAACCTGTTATTCTGAATCGAGACGGCACCACGTGTAAAAGGACCTTTTACCTGCAGAACATCTTGGATCTTCATCCACACGTCCGCCATATCGTACAATTTGACATCTTCCTGCTGGGCCAGCGGGGTCACAACGGTGTCCTGCAGGTACCCCAGGACCACAGAATGTGCAGTGGCTACAGCGTTAAACTTGTCAAATAGCAACTCCAGCAGTTCTAGAAGTAGCCTGGGGAAAAAAAAGAGATAACGTTGACATACGGACGCCCACGCACACGAGGATGGCTCACAAGGGCCCACACAAAAACCATCAACCTGCGGGGAAGCAACGAGCCACCATGGATAGAGCACATGAGATTTCCACAGACGGATTTCCAACAGTTGTAGGATCTAAGCAGCTTTGGAAATCTAAGCCTCAGTTTCCTCTGCTGCAAACTGGAAGCGACGTAAGAATCTAAAAACCAGTTGTAACGTCCCTAAACCAGCTGGAGCAGCTCAATAAACACATTCCCTTTTTATCACATTTCAGTGATCACCACACTGCTACTCTGTATTCATACAGGCAGTTTCTCTAAGAAATTCAGGCAATTTTTCAGACAACAGCTCAGATGTTACACAGAATATGCTATTTCCCCAGCAATAAATTGGGCACTTTTGTAAGGATACTAATCCTTTTAGTCATGGAAAGCTGTGCCTACCACTCAAACGTATGGCCGAAGTCGCCTGAAAAAAGATACACACCTGCCGAGCAATCTGACTTTCACCACAGGGAGCAGCTTAGGCATCTGCATTATCTCACTTTTCATAGTGAGAGATGCTGGACACATATTATTACATCAATTTTATATACTCAAGGACACAAAATGAGGTTGCGAGGCAGCTGAGCCTAGAACAAAAGTGGATTTCCATGTCAGTGCATTTAGCCACGTACCTCTCGCTATAGTTCTAGAATGTAGATATGTATTCACAGATAGTTCGAAGCTTTATGTCAGGAATGCCAAGTAATTCCTCTATCACGGAGGCTTACAGCTGCACTGATCACCCAGGCTTCGAAGCATCCTTTCCTCCTCTGAACTTGTATTTCATCCCACTTGTAAGGTGCTTATACGTGCCTCATAGAGGTGACTCGATAAATGCGGGTCACAGGTATTTATATAGAGACATTCTAACTCCCTTCTTCATTATTAGTCTTTCAGTGTAGGAACTGCTTTATGCATCTCCGTATACTCAAGGGCATTTAAAACAGTGATCAGCAAATATTTGCTGAATTTAATGTGTATACCATGAAAGAGTCTAGAAAATTCGGAAATGTGACCTTTACTGTATATTGTGGGCTCTCGGTTTGAGATTTCCTAAGTGGACTTAGAAACCAGCCTGAAAAGTAGAAAAGGAAAGCAAAAGAGCTTGTCAGCAGTGTCCATTAACAAGATTTTAGTGCCATAAATAAGAGGTGATAACTACAATTTCATCAAAATGTAGAGCATATTATCCATTCCTATGGCTACTTTACTGCCCAATTACGATAATTAATGTGCCAGTATGACACCCAATAACTATCTTATGATAAAACCCTAATATCTGTTTGACGTTTTAATTTAGATGAGACAGAATCAATAAAAATTTATGTAGTACTCCCAGTTTAGAACACAAATAATCCAGAAATTAAACATTGTATTTATAAATAGGAGCCATTCTACCTTTGGAATTACCTTTTTTTTTTTTTTAATCTTTGAAAGGTCAAGTCCCATTTATGCTCACATATACCTAAAACAATTCTTTCTCATCTGTGTTACTGAAGAAATTTTCAAATATCAGCAGAGGGGTACAAAGTACAGGAAGACGTGCCTAACGTAAGAGCCGAAATAGCTAATTCATCGTAGGGAAATGATCTGCATAAAACAGATACCTGGCATCGTACAGAGTAAATTCCTGATGAAGTGAAGATTCTACTTTTCAAATATTTAAGCTAAGTATGTAAGTCTGTGGTTCACCAATATCAATCCACGGACCACAGTGTACTTTTCAGTGACAGCAAAATAAGAAAAACAGAAACATATATTAACTTTTCACAAAAGTAAATTAATTTGGTATTTTGAGCACTCTCCTGATAGGAAAAATCTCCAGTTGCTTTCTGTCATGATGGCAATTACATTGCCAAAATGTCCTTGACAAAATTAAAACTGAATAACCTCATATTATACCCTAACAGTTTTGAAGTCATATTGATTCAGGACATCCAGAAGCCTGAAGCACACTGGTGTCCAATTTCCCAACGGCACAAAGCTCCAGGTAAAAGCCTGCACACCAGCAACGAAGCAGAAAACACTGGAAACGCAGTGGCTCCTCTGCATGGAGGGGCGCTGCTGTCTGATCATCTCCAGGGCCACCAAGCTCCATGACTGCACATCTTGACCGCCGCTCAAGGACACGAGCAGCTCGGCAACCTGGGACAGTGCTCTATTTAGAAAAGAGACCCAGCAGGGAAGTGAAGTGTAAGATGAGATCCATGGTATCTGTGAGCATCGTGGAAACAGCAGTCCTTTGATAAAATGCAGACTCATTGCCAGCTTCTCTCATTCCTGGACAATCAAGGCCAAGACAGACCTGCTGCAGTATGACCATCATAGCCTTAACACAGGCCTCACAGGGAAGAAGGAAGGGAGAAGAGAAGGGCTGGAAGTGGAAACATTCTACCAGCTCTACCTACATTTGAAACAGTGACCCATTTCAAGGAGAGGGATGCTCTCCTCTGCCTTACCACAGCATGACTATGGCAATATTAATAAAACCCGCGGTTCTTACAGCAAAACTAAAGACGTTTGTGCTGCAAATAATACCATCAGTAAAGTGAAAAGACAACCCACAGAATGAGTGAAAATATCTGGAAGCCATTTATCTGACCAAAGACTTGTATCTAGAATACCTAAAGACTTCATACAACTCATAATAAAAAGATAAACAACCAAATTTTAACATCAAGAGTTTGAATATATTTCTCCAAAGAAAATCTACGAATGACCAATAGGCAAACAAAAGACATTCGACATCATTGGCTATCAGAGAAATGCAAGTCAAAACCATTAAGATCCCGTTTCAGCCCATCAGGATGGCTATTTTCAAAACGACAAACAATAAAAAGTGTTGGTGAAGATGCAGAGAGAAACTAGAACTTTCCATACAGCGCAGGTAGGCGTGTAAAACACTTCAGCTGCTCTGGAAACCTGTCTGTCACTTCCTCAAAACATTAAACATACAATTACCCTACGAACCCAGGAATTCCATTTCTAGGGATAGCCCCGAGAGAAATTAAAAAATACACGTGCACAAAAACTTGTACACAAATGTTCATGGCAGCATGATTCCTAGTAGTAAAATATTATACTAGTAAAATTGTAAAAATGGAAATCATCCAAATATCCATCCACTCCTGAACAGACAAACAAAATGCGGTATATTCATACAATGGATTCTTATTTGGCTATCGACGGGAAAGAAGTGTGGGTGCATGCTACAATATGGAAGAATCTTGAAAACATACGTAGGTAAGTCACGGAAGATACGAATATTTATAAAAAATATCCAGAACAGGCAAATGACAGAAAAAGAAAATATATTCATGGTTACTTCGGTGGGTGGGAACTGACTACTAAAGCATATGGGGTTTATTACATTTTTTTTAACATTTATTTATTTTTAGAGAGAGAGAGAGAGAGAGAGACACACACACACACACACACACACACACACAAAGCATGAGTGGGCGAGGGTCAGAAAGAGGGAGACACAGAATCCGAAGCAGGCTCCATCCGGGCTCTGAGCTGTCAGCACAGAGCCGATACAGGGCTCGAACCCATGAACCATGAGATCATGACCTGAGCTGGAGTCGGACACTTAACTGACTGAGCCACCCAGGTGCCCCTATGAGGGTTTTTTGGTTCTTGTCTGGCAGGGGACAGAAATGTTCTAGAACTAGACAGTGATGCTGGTTGCACAACCCTGTGAATACGCTAAAAACCACTGTGTAGTATATGAATTATATCTCAATATGTCTATTTTAAAAAGAAACCCAGCAGCTATGGCATTTGAGTGAGGACAGTAGGGCCCAAAACCTCCCTTATAATGAAAAAACATAAAACAGTGAAAAAGGAAACTGATGTCTTAAAAAGTAAAATATTACAAAAATGGATTCCTTTGGAGTCTTATTACAGGAGGACATTAACTTTTCTCTTTTGGTTCACTTGTTTTTTGTTTGTTCTTCCTGCTAATGTAAATAACCTATAAGAAATCAAAAGATTCAAATTCCTTCCCAGCATTGATAATTCTTACATTTCTTTATGGAAAACAAAAGTCAACGTCTCCAAGTGTTCCCATCTGTAAAAACAAAGTATTAATTGATACCTTCTCTAGAGCTCTCACCGAACTGCTGGAAACAGCACAGTAGAAAATGGACAGAACTCGGTAGAGGAAAGGGCGTTCAGACCCTCCCTGTCTGGGTTTCTGGCCTGAGCAACTCTGAAGATGACGCTTACCTTTCCTGAGAGTGAGAGATGATTCAAGCGAAGGCAGAAATTTGGAAGGAGAGATGGTGGGTTTAGATCTGGTTCAGTCTAAGGTGTTATGTATTTAAGCACTTGGATATGCAAGTCTGGAGCTCAGGGGAGAGAATGACATTGGAAATTTTTAAAATGATAAACATTTGAGAGGATGAGATCACTCGGGGATAATATGCAAAGTAAGTAAGGCAGGCGAGGTCCACAGCCAACACTTCCCAAAATAGCAGCATTGAAAAGATGGTAAGGAAGGAGCTAGGGAGGAAGAACGAAACCAGGAGAGAAAACTGTAGAAGACAAAGGAGAAGAGAAGCAGCCAAGCTACACGGAGGTCAGAGAAGGTAAGGACGGAGAACTGTACGACTCACAGGTCCCAGCGACCTTGGCAAGAAGGATTCCTGAACTCAGCAGTGGGATGAGGAGTGAATGGCTAATAAGGAAAAAGTAACCAAAGTTAAAACGCACGCTTTGCGAAAGGCGCACCATTCCTCACCAACATATGCACTCCTTAAAAAAGAAAGACCACTCCCTCCCGATGCGCCGAAGAACAAGAGAGATTGGGAATCACTCACATAAATAGGACATAAATCCACACTGATCTGGCTCAATTTAAAGCCGGCAGGAATCAACTGAAACAAGTTAATATTCACAGACACTCTCCAACTGCCCACACAACACGAGATGGAGAAAACACGTCTTTTGCCTTCCGCTGCAGATATACCCAGGGTCACCCAAACACACAGAGCCCCGCTGAAATCATTCCCTACTCCCACCACAAAATTTAAATAAATAAGAGAAATAAGACATTACACTGCAGATAGTTCAGCTGCTTAAATCGTATCAGGCTCAAGGCTTCACCACTGATCTAAAAGACAACAGACAGAATCAATAAGCTACTAGAGACTCCTTACACCGAACTCAACGAGAAAAGGTCTCTTATACGAAGACGCCCAAGAATGTCGGAGATTAAAATTTCAATTAATTGCAATTTCTACCCTTCAGAAGAAAAGAACACACATTCTCTCTCACACACACACCACAGAGGTTACGTCTGGAGCCACAGAATAGGATGCTGTAACGGCAACACGACATCACAGCGGGTGAAGAAAAATGTTAATCCCGGGATGGCAAGACAGTATAAATGCCACTGAGAACTGTGGACTTGAAGCCTGCTCTCTGCTGCACGTCCGTGGGACCTTCAACACGTCATGCAGGCCTTCCCAATCGCAAGCTCCTCAAACACAAACTTCTTCGATTGCAATTTCCTAATCACAGATGGTGAGAATTACATGCAAAAACTATGTAAAAAGTATACTCAAAAAGCAACCCCGGAGGCTCCTGGGTGGCTCAGTCAGTTAAGTGTCCAGCTCTCGGTTGCGGCTCAGGTCATGATCTCACAGTTTGTGTGACTGAGCCCTGCATCAGGCTCTGCGCTGACACAGCGGAGCCTGCTTGGGATTCTCTCTACCTCTCTCTCTGTCTCTGCCCCTCCCCTGTCTCTCTCTCCATCTCTCTCTATCCCTCCCCTGCTCATTCTGTCTCTCACTGCCCCTTCCCCTGCACTCACTCTCTCTCTCAAAATAAATAAACTTAAAAAGAAAAACAAACCTAAAACAACATAAACTATTTTCTGTACCTTTAACAGTCACCATCTGGAGGGGGTGGGACGTGCAGAAGACACAAGAGACGCTCCAGATGTTTCCATGGCCCAGCTGAGTCTCTGTCCCTCCCACAGCTCAGTTAGTAAAACCCGGCTTGTATTCCGTGACATGTTCCAGCATGATCCCAATAAAACTCCCTCTTTAATTTAGTTGGAGTTGGGGTCTGTCACTGGTAACTAATGGAGGCCTAACTCACAGAATAAGAGCCAATTCCTTCATTCCTCTGGGATTCTATAATCCCTCCAAAAAGAGATGCTCCCAATGGACAGAGAGAAGTGACAAAATAGTGACATGCATGGCCTCCCGGACTAGAAAGTAAGGACAGAGTCCTTGGTTAATGCTTCCTTATAACCACCCGCCTCCCCCAACGCATGGCCCAATGCCCAGAATGGAAACAGTCGAATGTCGTGGGTGCCCCGGCTCAGGGGTAAAGGAATGAGCAGTAGAAGGTGGCAATATTAGGAGAAGTCTAGGATCAGAGACACTGGCCAGGGGTCCTCTTCATGGGGCTGGTGGCTAAAGGTGTCACAATGGAAGCGAGCTCTGAAACAGCAGGGCTGGAGTAGGAGGGGAAAGAGAATGATGACCACAGGGGACGAGGGCCATGACAAAGACCACTACACCCACCACAGACAGACACACTGATCCCATGCTGGGCACTGTGCCAAGTGCTGTGCTTGGATTGGCTCATTTAAACCTCTGGATGACCCCGTGAGGAAGGTGCCGCTTTTATCCGCATATTACGGACCAGGAGACTACAACACAGACAAGGTGCAAGCAAAGCCCTCGGTTGTAGAGGATGTTCCTTTTCAGGGGTATTAGGAAAAAAAAGGAAGTCATTTTTCAAAAGAGGCCAAAGAGGTATCAGTACTGTACAAGGCCAAGGAAACCGGGCTGGAAAGAGTGTCAGTAGAACAGTCTATACCTGCCTCTGCCTTCTCACTGCAAACTGGTTTCTGTCCCCGGCACGCTACTAAAACAACTCTTGCGGAAGTCTCCCACATTCATTTTGCTCCATCTCATAGACACCCTTTCTTTAAATAAGTACAGCACTGGTTTCTACGGACTACTCTCAATCCTCCTGGAAACACTGCCTCCCACTGGTCCACAACGCGATACTCCTCGGCTCTCCTCCTCCCTCTGGTTGCTCCTCCTCGGGAACCTCTTCCTCCTCTCCTGAATGGCTGTGCACTCCTCTCAATCCTCACACTCTCTCTGGGTGAGCTCGCTCAGCACGGCCTTCAATTTCCCACCTACTAACGATGCCTAAACCCATCTTCTGGCCAGTTCACTCTCCTGAGCTCTGGACCTCAAACCTCACAGGTCTCAAACAGAACTCATCCTGTCGCTCCCCAAACCTACTCCTCCGCGGCCCCTACACCAGTGAATGGTACCACTTGCCCCAGCAAATCACCCTCACCTCCTTTCTTCCCCCAGATCCAATCAGTGACCACGTTCCTCTACTTCTACTCCTGTGCTATCTCTCAGATGGACCACGGTGCTCCAATGCCACTGCTACCCTGCTAATGCAGGCCATACCATCCACAAAAACAGCCTTCAAACTGGTCTGCTTTCCTCCGGTCCTTCCCTCTCCCTCTCTAGACTGTATACTAAGAGAGGGTAAGAACTGTGTCCAATTTATCACTGTATTCCAACATTTGCCATAATGTTCAGCATATGATAGGCAGTATGTATTTGTTGAAGGAATGAAACAAATGAGCTCCAGCAGGTCGGGGAGAGAGGGAGAGAGGCCTGGTTATAGATAACAAGGTGAGGAAATACATTTACGAATTATAATCTCCTAGTTTTATTTTTTATGTTTTATAGCCTCCTAGTTTTAGAAGACCACAATAAAAAAAAAATATTCCACATGTAACTATCCTCTCAAAAAGATAACCTTACCAACCTTAACATGAGAATCAAAAGAAGTATAGTTCAAGCTGAAAGATACACGCACTCAGAGCTAACATTAATAATACTGCAATAAAATCCATTTTGTGTTAAAAAAGAAAAAAGAGGGGCGCCTGGGTGGCGCAGTCGGTTAAGCGTCCGACTTCAGCCAGGTCACGATCTCGCGGTCCGTGAGTTCGAGCCCCGCGTCAGGCTCTGGGCTGATGGCTCGGAGCCTGGAGCCTGTTTCCGATTCTGTGTCTCCCTCTCTCTCTGCCCCTCCCCCGTTCATGCTCTGTCTCTCTCTGTCCCAAAAATAAATAAAAAATGTTGGAAAAAAAAAAAAAAAATTAAAAAAAAGAAAAAAGAAAAAAGAAACACATAAGTGTCAAGTTGAAGAAAGCGCTTGTTCTTTAAACATACATGCGATGTACCTGGCAGGTTTTTAAAACAGCCCTCTTGTAAGTAACATGTTACTTACTTCCCGATCTTGCACTAACCTCCCACCTGCAGCCACCCCAATCTGTGTCATTGCCAAGAAACAGAAGGAGAAAATGTGGAGGAACAGGTACAGTTGCAAGGGGCAAGAAGTGTCTATGGTCTAGAGCTGGATCATCAAGCTGTGAAAAATGCTCAACATTTAAGGTGAGATACGACTATCTGAATCTAAACTTAACATCCAGGGAACCTTGAATTAGTCATTTGGCTGGAAAACCCATGCCTGCAGCCAAGAAGCTGCCTTACTCGGTCACGAAGCAGACACACACACGAGGTAGAAAATCGGTTCCGTTCTACTACTTATCTGCAGAGACTTTAATATCAGGGTTCTGCATTTTCCCACTGACAGACCAAGGCAAACACCACAGAGTATTTATTTTCCTACCACTATGCTCTAAAAGATAAGAAGAGACTGAACTCGGAGCTTAGGTCTTACATGAAAAAGGAAAAGAAACTGATCATCAATTATTTCCTATCAAAACGGTCTCAGTTTTACATGTCTCTACCTCACATACACAGTTTCATAATAGGCTTGGCTGAACTAGCAGTTTTCTTTTCAAACAGGACAGAGACCCCCATTTAATCTTCAGGGTTATCTAATGCCTACTTTTAAAGGCAGAGTAAGTTTTGCCACTTATTAATAACAATCTTCATGTAAAAAGAAGTTACTATTTGAGGAGTGCTGACTAATTCTCCATCTGTGCAATGAAAAGAACGGGAAAAACCATTAGCAACATAGACACGGAGCAAAAGGAAGAACACTGAGCTGGGCCCCGGCTCTGGCGACTCTCCTCCTGTGTCACTTCCCTGACAAGTTGGCCTCTTGTGCTCAGTTTCTGAATTCTCAGTACACAAGCGCAAATGAATTTTTAATTCTAACAGAGGGCAAACTAGTGACTAAAATTAGAAAACAGACCCAGGCCTTCTTCCTTTTAATTAAAGTATCGGGGTCATTTTTTCCACAGCCTTTCCCAGGATAACCTCCTCGGTTGCAGGTGCTGGGAATGCTGGACGCCACTTGCACAAGAGTGACACTGGATCACGATCTCACACCGTACGCAAACATCAACTCTAAATGGGTTGAAGACCTGAACGTAGACCTGAAACCATAAAACTCTTAGGAAAAAACAGAGGTAAGCGCTTTGACATCAATCAGCCTTGGCAACGATTTTTTGGATCTGACACCACAAGCAAAGGCAGCAAAAGTGAAAACACACAAGTGGGACTACATCAAATTAAAAAGTTTCAGCACGGCACAGGAAACCCCCAGCAAAATGAGAAGCTGCCTACAGGATGGAAGAAAATATGTGTAAATGACACATCTGATAAAGAGTTAATATCTAAGATTTTGGGGCGCCTGGGTGGCTTAGTCAGTTGAGCATTTGACCCTTGATATCAGCTCAGGTTGTGATCTCGCCTCGCGGTCATGAGATCAAGCCCTATGTTGGGCTCTGCAGTCAGGCTTCCTGGGATTCTCTCTCCCTCTCTCTCTCTGCCCTTCCCCCACTCATTCTCTCTCTCTCTCCCTCCCTCCCTCCGCTTCTGCCTCCTCTCCCCTGCTTACTCTCCCTCTGTAAGATAAAAAAATTCAAATAAGGGGCACCGGGGTGGCTCAGTCGGTTGAGCGTCCGACTTCAGCTCAGGTCACGATCTCGCGGTCCGTGGGTTCGAGCCCCGCATCGGGCTCTGGGCTGATGGCTCAGAGCCTGGAGCCTGCTTCCGATTCTGTGTCTCCCTCTCTCTCTCTGCCCCTCCCCCGTTCATGCTCTGTCTCTCTCTGTCTCAAAAATAAAAACGTTAAAAAAAATTTTTTTTTAAATAAAAAATAAAATTCAAATAAATAAATAAAAATAAGCAGAGAGCTAAATATTAAGACATTTTTCCAAAGAAGACATATAAATGACCAAAAGGTACATAAAATGGTGCTCAACATTACTCATCACCAGGGAAACGCAAATCAAAACCACAATGAGATACCACACCTCACATCTGTCAGAATGGCCTTTAACAAATGACAACAAGAAAACCAACAAAAAAAAAAAATATGAAAAATAGTATGAGAAATAGTATGAGGGCTTCTCAACAATTTAAAAATACAACTACCACGTGATCGAGCAATTCCACATCCGAGTATCTATCCCAAAGGAAATGAAAACAGGATCTCAAAAAGATGTCTGAGCTCTCATCCTCACTGCAGTGCTGCTCACAACAGCTAAGACAGGACAACTTCAGTGTCCATCAATGGATGAACGCATAAAGAAGATGCAGTGTGTGTGTGTGTGTGTGTGTGTGTGTGTGTGTGTGTGTACACGTTCAACAGAATATGTTCTTGTGATGAGAAAGAGGGACATCCTGTCATTTGTGACAACCCTCATAATACTTGAGGGTACTATGATAAGTGAAATAAATCCAACAAACACAAATACTGTACATTCTCACATACGTGGAATCTAAAAAAGCCAAACTCAAAGAAACAGACTGGAATGGTATCTGCCAGGGGCTAGGGGTAGAGAAAATGGGGTGACGGTCAAATAGTATAAACTTCCAGCTCCAAGATGAGTTAAGTTCTGGGTAGCTAATGTATAGGAGGTGACTGTAGTTAATGCCATATTATACACATGAAAATCGCCAAGGGTGGATCTTAAGCTCTGACCACAAAAAGGAAAATGGTATTTAATTGATGTGATACAGCTGTTAGCTAATGCTACAGTGATAGTCATTTTGCAACATATGAGGGTGTCCTTATATATTGTTCTACGTCTTAAATTTATGCCATGTTGTAGGTCAACTACACCTCACTAAAGCTAGGGGGAAAACACCTCTCCCCCATTCCGAAATAATATTCATCAGAGTGGAACAATAGAAAAATTATCCATAAATCCACTTCTCAGCGATACCTGAAGATGTTAGGTGTGTATTTTTAGTACGAGAATGTGCAAGGTCTCTAGGGGAGTTACTCAGGTATCTAAGTCATCTGTTTAATTCTCACGCGAGCTAATTAAGATCCATTTACTCTGTGGCTGCTGATCATACTTCCTAACATGTCCAGCTATCTCTGAGAGGCCTGTCATTGATCACCACGGGGGGTCGGGGGGGGGTGGGGGGGAGAATGGATACGTCAGTGCAAATACCGCCTTTCTCCGGTGGAAAAACAAAATCGGCCCAGGAAGGGGTCAGGAGCATCATCTTTATGTAAGACAGAAGGCAAACTTGCACGATGAAAAGACAGTGCTTCCACTCCTCTTTCTACCACCACCAACTGCTGAGTTATTTGAGCGTTCCCATTTCCTTGGGCAAATCTGGGATTAATAATAATGTCCCTACCTGTGATGACGCCAAAAGTGAGGCTCACTCAGGTGAGATACTGGATGACAAACTGCTTTGCAAAGCATAAATGCCACCAAACTACCAACCGGTGTGATTATCTGTAATGTTATAAAGAGTGTTCTCAAACTTTGGCATGCCTGAGAATTACCTAAGGCAAGACTCCTGTGGGGCCCTGCACCCAGAGATTCCAATTTAATCACCCCGCCCTTTCTAACTTTCAAATGGCATTGGTGACGCTGATCTTCCGGTATGCAGTGTGGGGATTTTTTTTTAAAAATTCACAGCCTCTTATTTATAAATCACCTTTTTGGCAACTTTTTCTTATTCATTCATTAAACTTCTTGGGCATTTAATATGTGCTCAGCCCTATATCAGGCTGCAAACACAAAGTTAAGCCCCCTTTTACAAAAATCACAATGCGATGTGATTAAGAGACCATGATAATGGAATGGGCCAGGAGTTAGAAGAGCCCATAAAGTATGACATCCCAAGGGATACCACCGTCAACATCAATGAGGAAAGACTGTCATTTGACACAAGTTTTTTGTCCGTGTGTTTCTTCAACGAAAGACCTAATGTCAGTTTGAATGTGGAATACCTTCCATCGAACACCAAGTGCACAGAAAATAAGACCTAAGGCAGCTCCCACTATCTGCCACATAGAGGAGTGGTCCTGACGCCGCGTGATGGCTATCACCTAAATGTTATCAATATCCCACGAAACAGATTTTACCTGTCATCCCTACAACTGGCATGATCCCTAATTTGACCCTGCAAACCCTGCAAAAACAAGAGAAATCAAAAGCAGCGTTTGTTTGTTTTTATTACCCTGACAAATATAAAGATGTAAACGATGTGACATTAAGCCCTGTCCCATTTAGCCAAACATGTTTACAAGAGAGTAATGAACATTACTAACTCACCTGATATGTTATGAAGCTATTACCAATTTATTTATTAAGTCTTACCAGGAACCTACAGAGGTTTGGAACCAGTACCATGTTCCGTGGTAATAAAGTTTATGTTTTAGTTAACAATTGGTATATTAAGTCCCACATGTAAAGAATTAACTCCTTTCATCTATTCTAAAAATATTGCAATAAAGCTGCAGGGGATATATTCTAGTCAAAGAATAGTGGAATTTCTTCTGTATGTCGCTAGTTCATCCTATCTATCCATCCTTCAGTGTTTAACAGTTGAGTATATTTAAAGCATGTTCTCACTGATATGTGTAATCAAAAGGAGAGATTTAATCAAATGATACCATAATCACTGAAGTTAAATTTACTTGCTTCCCGCTTGCTTTGATTCGAATTAACTACTCATCTAAATTACATCAAGGCCCTCCCTGATTCCAAACATGTCCAGGTGCTACGTGTGGTGCCCGGGAATGGCCTCAAGCAGCCACAAGGACAAATGCCTGACCTTCCTGCAACGCTGCTCCAAATGACTTTTCGGTCGAATACAATGACCAATCCCACATAATCCTACATTTCAGATACTTAGGAGAAGAACTACTAATAGAGAAATAAAAAATGAAAGGCAATGCTACTTCTTTAAAAAAAGAAACATATGCCTGACTCTAGCCACAGATCTGAATGAACCATGAGAAGTGTTTCATTTGTCTTTTCATAAACACTGCATTTGAACGACAAAACTAATCTTGGGGACTGAGCCTTTAGACTTCCTTATAGACAGAATTACTGTGTAAGGATGCCCTATTGTATCAGTATGCCCTCATTCCAAGTTCTGACCTCTGAGTTTTAAAAATATTCTTAAAGCTTATTTTTTTTTAGCTTTTAGAGCAGTAATTCAATGATTTATGCAAACCTCCCAGGCTTCACTGACTGACAAACCAGGGGGGAAAAAAATAGTTTTAGGAAATGAGGCAAATACCAACCTTGAAAAAAAAACATGACTATAAAGTAAATGATTCAGTGTTAGAATTATTCTGCAAGCATTCAGCTAACACTCACAATCAATTACATGGCAGATACATAGAAGACACAAATGAAAGGGGGCATACAGCCCATTATAATACAGTTCATTAGTGTTATATCCGCTTAAAAGTGGTGTGGCCACTCCTTCAGATTCCAGGTGTATCAAAGACATAAATATTACAAATGAGACTACATAAATACCAGAAAAAAGTTGAGAAATTTTACTTATACTCTAAGAGTGGGGAATATCTAAGTTTAACACAAAACTCAGAAGGTTTGAAAGAAAACACTGATAAATACAGCCTCATTGAAACAAAAACTGTAATATATAATGCCTACATGGCCAGATATCATAAACAAAGTCAAAGGAGAAAAGTGAGGGGAAATTATAAAATAAATCTCAAGGAACTAGTTTTCTTAATAAATAAAGAGTTCCCACAAGTCAGTAATAATAATAATAATAAATACCAGAAAAGTAGGTAGTTCGCTGAAAGGGAATAAACATTATTTGAACTCTGTATTATTGAAAATTACAAATTTTAAAAAGGAAAAAGAACAGGAAAATAAACCACCCTGTATCTAGAACACTACTTCAGGAAATATCATTTACAACTAATAATATATTATCTGTATCTCCACCCACTCTCAATTCAGATTATTTTGAAGTAATATATTCAGATACAACCCAGGTATCATAACAAAAAAATTTTTTACACAAATGTCAAGTTCAACCTCACTCATATTAACAACAACAACAAAAAAAATGCAAATCAAAACCACCTTGGAAATACCATTTCACCTATCAGCTTGGCAAAGATAAAAAAAAAAATGTTTGATAATACAATCTGTTGGCAAGGGACTATAGAAACTCTCAAACATTGCACGACATGAAAACTTGGTATTAAGAAAAGCACACTGGCAATAATTATCAAAATCGTATCAACCACAGAGGTCAGCACAAACTTTGAAAATGCTCTATTGAGAATCTAGCTGCTTTCCTTCTCCCATCTTCTATATGGATGCCAAGCTAACTGCTCCACTGGAAGCACAACTGATAGGTGCTATCAGTGAAAAGAGCTTGAAAACAACTATTATAAAACACAGGAGCTGCCTCACTTTATCTAAAAACACACAAGAAACACCTCAGTGCCCACTTACCCGGACCAGGTCAGGTGTCCGTGGTTATACGCTCTCACGGCACACTCTGTTCTTCCTCTACAGCACTTCACACAGTTTGTAACAATATACTTACTGAACAGTTCTTTGATTAATGCCTTTACTTCCCTCTAGACTTTAAATTCTATAAGGACAGACACTATGTCTTATTTGTTTGGCATTTTATCCCAGTGTCTGGTCCATGGTACATATTCAGTACACGTGGAATTCACTCTTTCGTTCAACAAATAATCACTATGGGTCAAGTGGGTACTGTGATTCCTTCTGGAAATAAGGTGATAGGGCTCTGAGCAAGGCAAATCCGTTCTCCCTCAAGGCTTCCATTCTAGAAGCAGTCAGAAAATAACCAAACACACACAGCCACACACATACATCATAAAAGGTAATCTAACGGTCACGATCCAGTCGGCCTGCCGACAGGTATTACATTTTTCCATACTGATACCCCCAGTAGGCATTTTCATTTTTAATGATTTTTTTTCTGATGAAAATAACTTTAGTACTTTAATTCTTAAATAATGAATTTATTTCTCACTAGACTTCCTAACAGTTACAAAATAGAGGGGGGCAGATCTACAGCCTTATTATCCAAACACAACTACTTTTAGCGTTAAAGCAGATTTCTTTCCCGTGTCTTCCACAAACCTTTCTTTCCTATCACAGTGAGCACAGAATATGCAATGTTCTCTTTAGCTCTCTTTAGATCAGACACTGAAGCTCCCTTCATTCGTAACCAAGATGGAGGAACACGGCAAAAGGACCTTCCAAAAGGAAAAAAGGTCTCCATAACCCGCCATGGCTTCCACGGACTCAATCCCTCCTGCCCTCTCCAAGACCAGCAGGTTTACCAAAGTGGAGCAGCCCTGCACCGCCTCTTGCACGATCGGCTGCCTCCACATTGAAAAAGGACCATTTCCAAATAGATGGAAGAGCTGCCTCACGCACGCCAATCACTGTCTTTTCCCACATCTTTCTTTCCTCCGTCATCTTTTTTTTTTTTTTTTTTTCAACGTTTTTTATTTATTTTTGGGACAGAGAGAGACAGAGCATGAACGGGGGAGGGGCAGAGAGAGAGGGAGACACAGAATCGGAAACAGGCTCCAGGCTCCGAGCCATCAGCCCAGAGCCCGACGCGGGGCTCAAACTCACGGACCGCGATCGTGACCTGGCTGAAGTCGGATGCTTAACCGACTGCGCCACCCAGGCGCCCCCTTTTTTTTTTTTTTTTTTTTAATTTTTTAACATTTATTTATTTTTGAGAGACAGAGCATGAGCGGGGGAGGGGCAGAGAGAGAGAAGGAGACACAGAATCTGAAGCAGGCTGCAGGCTCTGAGCAAGCTGTCAGCACAGGGCCCGATGGCGGGGCTCGAACCCACAAACTGTGAGCTCATGACCTGAGCCGAAGTCAAATGCTCAAGCGACTGAGCCACCCAGGCACCCCTCTTTCCTCCATCGTCTTAACGTTGCACCTCTGAGGGGATTTTATTTCTTTTAGCTCTTCCTCATGCTTTTCCTATTTGTTAATTATTAAAGAACTTCTTCCAGCTTCTTAGGCTCAAAAATGGTATGAAATGCTCATGAGCTAGATTTGAGGAAAGAATCAACAATTAGGCAGCAGGAGATGGAGGAAATCGGTAAGGTGCTGTGCAGACTGGAGACCACATTCAGCATCTGAAACTGAAGACCCCGGCTGCCTTTCTGAGGAAATTATGGGTAGCGAGAGCTTCCGGGAGATTAGCAAAAAGCACATGTTGCCCTAATGTTTATATCGAGCTGGCAACAAGACCATCTGAATATTTTTCTTCAAAAGTAAGTAGAGGTTTATGGACACCACCCAGATTACGAATGAATGAAAGGAGTATCTCTCCTACACACAGAGCACAGATCGTCGGGAGCGGGGGTGGGGGGGGGGGGGTGGGGGGGGGGTCGGGAAACAAGTGGGTCACTGAAGTGATTTTTACAAACTGGCTGAGGAAGTATCCTGGCTCTCTCTGCAGGAAGTGAAACATGACCATTCAGTAGCCTGGTTCCTTCTACTTTTCTAGAAGAATAGCACACCATATAAATTCTCTTTCCATAAAGACAAATGACAACAGGCCTGCAATGCATCACAACCAGAATATATTTAGTAAGATGATGCTGAACAATGGAACTTTTAAGAAAAGTTACAGTAATGGTGTCTTGCCTCACTGCAGTATTTATATGCTTATGATCTGAAAGAGGTTATTTCACTACGGGGGGGTGAGGGAAAGAACGTGCATAGTGGGGAAAAAGGATTTGTGGCTCTTTTTGCCTACACCCCAACTTTAAGAAAAACAGATTCTGGTAATTTAGCGTAAGATGCCCTGGATGGTAAATAATATGAAGCTTTGCAACTTGACTTCTTTCTAAGATAAATGCCACTAACACATCCCAATACAGTTTAATGAACACAAAGTACCATGCAGGCTGCAAGGGATAATCTGACAACATCCCTTCTAAAATTTTCAGCCTCTGGAAGTAACAGTGCCAATCACTTTTGAATGACGTTCCCAAGGTCACTAATTGGTGAGTTTTAAAGCATTTGAAAGCACAGAGCCCTCACAGACTAGCATGAAACTATCAGTCGTTTGGAATCCCAGCCCAAGACTTTCATCTTTGATCTCCAAGAGGAGTGCTTCACCCCAAATGTTTGCTTTCTCTGTATTATTCTATCTCACCACAGTTTCGGCCCAGTTTTTCAGATCCGGTCATTTATAAAATGGGATCATGTGACACACCAGAAACCAGGGCAAGCAGCTGGTTTACTTTCCAGTGTCGAATATACCCTACCCACAACAGCCTCTAAATACGGACGACGACAAAACTTAAAGAGGGTGGGGGGGGAGACCCTGCTGCTGACTCATTCCTCACAGGGAAACAGTTATTATTTCCTGGGGCAGTATGCTGAATTTCCACCTCCATAGCTGTAATTTCTACTTGTGAATTCTGGAACGGGCTTAGGAATGGAAGAGGAAGAGGTCAAAATCCTATGAAAGACACATTGCTTTTAAGGGTACTGTAATGAGATTTGCAGAAAAGTTATTGATCCGTGCCCTTTCGTTTCATTTTCAATATACCCGATAGTCATGTTATTTCCCTATGAAAGTTCAGGGTATTCATCTAGGGACTTGCAGCAGCAGGGCAAATAGCAAGCCAGACCAGAATTCTGGAGTGTTCATTAGTAAGGAGGCAAAAGGTCTTCACGGAAATCCAGGCACAGGGCAAAGAAAGAAGAAAAGCAAAATTCAGTTGAGAACCATTGCCCAGCCTCTCTGGATCACAGGGTGAAGCAAAGAACATGGAAGTCGAGGAAGGAGGCAAGAATAAACAAACGCGTGCATCCACATATATGAATGCATGTGATAGCTCCTGCTGGCGCTACTCGACTAAACTCTGATCATAAGATCTCACCTAGACCAAGCAACCCTCTAAGACAGGGAGTCTTTTCTTCAGATTACAGAGCTGGCATTCAAAGTCAGGTCCGCCTGACTCCAAAGCGCATGCTCATCAAAACAGGTGCTGGGAAAGGGTCTACGGCAGGAGATGGGTTAAGGATGGTTTCTTCACCAATTGCACTTCCAAATGAAGTTTAAAAGGCAATTAATTTTTGAAGACATTTAAGGCATAATCAAAATCAATGTGGTTTAGGTATCAAAGAATATAGAAAATGTAAATAGGTAACATTAATTTTTCCCCAAAATTTAAAGTCTGGAGAATTCCATACTAAGTAAGCTATTATTTCTCCTTACATTTGTTATCTGCTTTTTAAAAAAAATATATTAAAGCCCTAAGTACACACAGTAGAATTTCCTTAACAACAGGTCTACGATATTATGAGCCCTTCTACACACGGTCTGGCACCTCCCAGGGACTTACGTTATTGGAGAAACTGAGAAGACACGCTTCACTCTGCCCTCTGCTCTCACCGGAAATCGTAGTTTCTATTTTTTGAAACTGATGTGCCTATTGGCAAATAGCACCACACATTAAAGAAGAAAGCATAGGACAGAGGAAAGACCATAGACCTGCCTTCAATCCCAAAGCCAGCCACTTGTTCTGTGACCTTGAGCTAATAACTAGTTTCTGAGCCCCAGTTTCCCTGGCTGTACGAAGTTGTCGTGAGAATTCAATGAGATAATATAAATTGGCTTGAATACTGCTTAGTACTTAATATTCAATAATTGGTACATTTTTTTTTTGAGTATTAACAATATGCTTTTTTTTAATGTTTATTTCTGAGAGAGAGAAAGAGAGAGAGAGAAGGGGAGGGGCAGAGAGAGAAGGAGACACAGATTTCGAAGCAGGCTGCAGGATCCGAGCTGTCAGCACACAGTCAGACGCGGGGCTTGAACTCACAAACAAGATCATGACCTGAGCTGAATTCAGATGCTTAAATGACTGAGCCACTCAGGCACCCCAATATATGTTTTTTTAAGCTTATTTATTTAAGCAGGGGAGGGGCAGAGAGAGAGAGACAGACAGAGAGACTCCCAAGCTGGCCCCAAGATGTCAGCGTGGAGTCCGACGTGGGGCTCAAACTCACGAACCGTGAGATCATGACCTGAGACAAAACCAAGAGTCGGCTCTTGGTACCCCTGTAGTTAAGAAGTTTTAAAGCATATTGTTCAGGAGCACCTAGGTGGTAGTCGGGTAAGCATCCAACTCTTGCTTTCAGCTCAAGTCACGATCTCATGGTTGTGAGATCAAGCCCCGTGTCAGGCTCCAAGCTGGGTGTGGAACCTGCTTAAGATTCTCTCTCTGTCTCTCTCTCTCTCTGTCTCCCTCTCTGTCCCTCCCCAGCTGCCACGTATGCATTCTTGCTGTTAAAAACTAGACCAAAAAACCCTTCTTAATTACATCAAAACCAGCTGAATCATGCCTACTCAAGCTCTCTCACCAATCTGAGTTTGCATGGGCTCTAGCAGCCCAAGTGCAGGAAATAACGCTAACAGGAGTTAGTCACCAATCCCCCATCCTAGTAAACGTACAATACCCAGAGTTCTCAAAACCACTGTTTACCTTGGCTGGTTCTCCACGGTGAGGTTCTCTCCTCTCTGATAGCTACTGTCTGCGACCTGGGTCGTAGACCGCTTCACAATTTGCTGAAGCTCCTGCTCCAAGCGTTCTTTGATTGCCTTAACGGTCTCTGGGACCTTCTTCAGTTTGGCCAGCCCCTTGATGAGGATGCCCATAAAAAGGGTGCTGTTCTCCTCTGGATCCAACTCCAAATCCTCCTTGATGTCCTGCAGGTTTACCTCCTTGACTGTAAAAAAAAAAAAAAAAAAAAAAAAAAAAAAAAATCCATTACAAGATTCAAAAACAGAATAGGCTGACTAAATGGGATCACTGCTTTGATTACTCTCGTAATGGAGTCAGAGAAGATTTCTTCAACTAAATTAATAATTAAATCATTTTTACACATTAACTAAGAATCACAAAATAACAGTTATATTCCTCAAATCATTCCCATCCGTTAAAATAAGAGGTGGAAACCATTAAAAACAAGCAAATCTCCACAGAAAGTTTTCCACAGACTGCCCCATCCACAGTCGGTCAGTCCATGACACTGATGAAGCATTCACTGTTCATAAAACGCCATACTGTGGGGCGCATGGGTGGCTCAGTTGGTTAAGCATCCGACTTCGACTCAGGTCACGATCTTGCACTTTGTGAGTTCGAGCCCCGCACAGGGCTCGGTGCTGACAGCTCAGAACCTGGAGCCTGCTTCGAATTCTGTGTCTCCTTCTCTCTGCTCCTCCCCTGATCACGCTCCCTCCCTCCCTCCCTCTCTCTCTCAAAAATAAATAAATGTTAAAAAAAAAGAAAAATTTAATAAATTAATTAAATAAAACACCATGCTCGGTGCTGCAGGAGAATTCTAAAGAAGCAGACCATAGTCTCAAAGCTCTTACTTAATAGTTAGAAAAGATAAGTAACTTGATAAGAAGAGATTACAAGTTAATGTAGAAAGGTAAAGAAGTTAAATAAGATGAAGAAAAATAAAGGAAGAACAATACGTTATCAGTGACACAAGACTCTGAGGAAAAGAGTACTAAGTAAGGAGTTTTCATAAATACAAAAGAACCACCTTCTATTTTTCTTTAAACATGGGTCTACCATAACACTCTCTGCTGTAAACAGTTCTTGCTAATCCGTGCTAGTTCTCAGAAGTAATTTTCTACATCCAAAGTCTCTGTAGATCGGCAGAGGACAGCTTTCATGGAAACCACGTGGTTTGGGATTGGAAGAGGACAGCCCAGCGCAGTGCTTCTTACCGCCAGGGGGGAGCTGGCAGGAACAAGGGATGAGGCTCTGAGACCTCTGTTAGCCACTGATAACCACAGGCCTTCCCTCCAAACTAACACAGATACACACGAAACTTCTCACGGGATGCCAGGGGGTTCACAACTACCAAAGAACCCCAGGTTAAAAAAACCTCTCGCCCAAAAATCATTCTCTCCTATTAAAAATGGTTGGGTTAAGGGAGAATAAAGCAAAAGTGAGTGCAAGCCTGAAGCTGGACCCCAATAGTGAAAGTTTTCCCCATCCTTCCTTCTCCTTTATTCTTCAAAACGAGTGGCAGGTTTTTAAAACATGGGATATCCTGAAAGAACGCGTGCATTCTTCTCCAGTAGATTCAAGCTCAACTACACTATGGGTCCCACTCCAAGTTGTTCAGCACCGCTGGAATATACTGGAATCTATTTATTGGAGAAGAATAAAAATATCCCAGCTTATGGAGTAAATCCTTGTACCCGCTGCCCAAAGTCCCCAAAAATCCCTGCTTCAGATGAATGCAGTCTCTTCTCCTCAATCCTTTTTCTTTTTGTTCCCAACTCATAAAATGCACTTAAACATGAACCAGAAGCATTTAATGATGTGCATGATACAACTACTTGAACAAGCTTGCTCTTCACTGAAGACATCCTCTCAATATTTATCCATGATGCTGAAACCATGTGGAGAAAGAGAACCACATAAGGAAAGACCAAATTCCTATGATTTTCTCTGCAACATAGAGGACATCTGATGATATGGTATTTAACTTAAATAATTTTAATGCTAGTTAAAGCAGGAGTAGAACCAAAGTGGCTTAAACCTCTGAAGATGACAATTCTAATGGCAAATCAAAAACAACAACAACAACAACAACAAAGGGGGGGGGGGGCATTGATATTTCCAAATGTGACATCCCAAGAATAGACATTTTAGTTATTGGTTTTGCTTTATACATTAAGAACTAGCCACCTCAGGCCACAGAATCACTGCATCCTGCAAAACCAATCCCAGCAGCAAGAAGAGAGAAATACTTAGCAGCCAAGGAGCCATCTAAATTCAGCATGTTAGAGAGGGAAAATGAAACACAACTATAAGCGGGGCTTCAGGCGAGGGGACAAGAGTAATAGAAATTTAGCTGGGAGAAAATGATCTTCACAAAAGGGCACCTATGAGTCACAAAAGACACAAGCAAAGGGCCATCTGAATGTGGCAACCACCTGCGGCAAAAGCGATTGGCAAGGAGATAAATGTAGTTTAAATCAATAAGCCCCTAGATTATGTGGCACATAGCTACTTATATGTGTGCTAATATGATAGATGGCCTATTAAAAAATAACAAATAAGCAAGGTCTGAATAATAAAATGCCACAGCCCCAAATGACACATTTCTGTAGAACCTTACCTTTCTGTTTGTCTCCTGAAATCTCCTAGAGCATAAACACTGAATGGATCCAATATTAATTAATTTATATGATCTATTTCACTTACATCAGCTGAAAATTAAAAGGCAATTTAAAAGGATAATATAATCAACCGTGAAGACTAGTCCAATAATCACAAAAGCCCTGTGAGGTCATAGAGAATTATTGGTGCTTTGTGGAAAAAGGCTTGTACAAAAATAAAGTAGCTGAAATTCAGCAAGGGCCTCACACCACAATTAGAACAAAATGTACATATTTCTAAACTACCAAACGCTACCAAACCATTCCCTTGTATCTACAGTGATAGAATATGTACTCACCATGTAGGTTTGAGAACACTTTATAATTAGAAACACTTGACTCTCTTACCTAGTTCTGTTTGATTTTTTGCTCTGAGGATACTTACCAAGTGAGGATTTCTTGAACCCGGTTTTAAAGACCCTTACTGGCAGGACAGCGTTAAATATTAAGACCTTCACATCTTTAACCCATTATTTCTACCAAAATCCTACTGGTCCCAATTGGTCTCTATTACACGCATAGATGGGGAAGGAAGGAAAGAGATACGGATGTGTAGATATACATGCCTAAGTGCATAGAAACCGTGTCTGTGGTTTGAGGCGAAGCAGGGATTCATGGAAGGTTTAAGTAAGACACGCTGGGACTCATGGAACAATTAACTAAATGATATCTCAAGTCCTTTCAAGCTCCACAATTCCATGATTCTATCAACTTAGTCTAAATCTCTACATCTCCAGTTACATGGCCCATAGCTAATTATGTGAACCTAGATTATAGATAGCCCATTTAAAAAAATAACAGATAAAGTGAATAATCCATTTAAGCCCATAAGTGTTCTATAAAAGAAAATCACCTTTTGTTTCCCAGTGAGTACAGGAAGCAATGTAGACCAGTATATAACTGCTTTCTTTTCTCAGTATGTTTGGTAGGAAAATACCAGTAACACATGCCACGGCTATATACAAATGTTATCAAATTTGCACAAGAAACCTGGTAATACACTTTAACTTCGTACTGAATAAGCTTTATTATTTGACTTAACATTTATACATGTTGATTGAGTTGTAAAATAGTGGTAGTGTTTACCACAGAAACTCCTGGTAGATGTCCTTCCTCACACTATGCACGGTACCTAAAGTATGTAAATTTGATATATATGATTTTGGCCTACATACATAACTTCATTTACCTGTTGCACATAAGAACATTATATAACAGGAGAACTGTGTCACTGTTGAACGGAATTCAATATAAAAAGGGGACTTCAAAAAAATTACCAAGCCTAATTTGACCAATAAAGTATCAAGAGAATTACACATCCAAAATGCTGCCCCCAGAGATGGGAATCTGGCCTCAGAAGAGTAACAATACTCTCAGGTAGAAAATAAGAAAGTTACCACCTAAAAATAATTCTGTGCTTCTGGTCAAAATGGCACTGTAAAGTCGTACCGGAGATATCCAATCTCAAAACACAGGTATACATAAAGTATACATTAAGAAATTAAAAAAATAGTCTGGTTCAAAATTGAGAGTAACACCTCTGTGGACAAGAAATGGAAACGAGGAGTGGAGCCAAAGGATGTATCCAGTGACCTGTGTGTGGACAAGCAGGCAGAGGCAGGCAGGTTTTAGCCCAGGGGTGTTACAGAGACTTAACACGCACCACTGGCCATATGAGCTGACAAAATCCTCCATTAAGACTGCAGGAACAGGACCAAATCCAGCTCTAGACCTGGGTACGCTTTTGGCCTCTTCAAATCCTTATCTTCCATTCATGTCCCAGTGGAGATACTTGGTCAACCCTATACCTTAAATACCATTTGTTTCACCAATAAAAAATTACTTCTAACATCTTTTATTTAACGCACCCACTGGTACAGATCGAGAGCGCAGTATAGGATGCACTACTGGTCGCCTCTGGAGTATAGAATCTTGATTAGGGTCTTTCAAATGTTAACTAACTATCTCTGAAGTGTGGATTCCTGATTAAGGTACTTCAAAAATGTTAACTAAGCACCCCTAAGGTGCAGATTAAATTATTCCGAAGGAAACTACAGACAGCATAACACTCCACTCCAGAAAGGAGACTGACAAAAAATATTGCCAACTGCTACTTGGGCTGTCACTGACATGGAAGCTAGGGGTTTTTACGGTCGCAGTGTAGGAATAGTTTCAATTCAGAGGTGGAGATGAACCCCACACTGCAGTGAGGTTGGAAAGCACAATGAATGAACATTGGTCCCTCCACAACTGAAAGTGGGCTAAGGGGGAAATGATGGTATGTTTGAAGGGGAAGGTAGAGTGGAGGGAGGATTATTAGGATAAAAACCAACAAAACCAACACGTGTTCAGTTGCCCTTGGGACAGCACTGAATGTACATTATCTCTTTTTAGAGCAAGGAGGATGCATCTTTGAAAGTCAAGGAGTAGCCACCAATGGAAGAGTGGCTACTAAAAATATAACAGGGATACAGGAGAAGAGAAGAGACAAGGAGGAGATGAACAAATTCATACTTTATATTAATATTCAATAATATCTAAGGCTTTATAAGTTCAATTGCCCAAAAAGATAGCATGATGTAGTAAAAAGAGCAAGAGCTGGGCATCATAGAATTTTAGATTTGATTATCAACTTTACCATGTTCTAACTGTGTAAATCTCTCTCAAGTCATTAAATCTTGTGGGACCCCAATTTTTCCATCTGTAAAATGGAGATAACATCGACACCACTGTGTCTATCAAATGAGATAATGTGATATCAAAACACAAAAACAATCCCCTAAGGAAGTAAAAAAAAAAAAAATGTACTTTTAAAATTTCCAGCTTTAGCAACTCCTGGATTGCTGGAGACGATGGTAATTGCTTAGGTCTCCATTTCTCCATATTCCCTCCAAAACAACATAGAACAACTAGAAGAACAAATAAAATTTGTGCAAATAATACCCTCAGGATAACCTGGAAGATAGAAATTGCCCAAAATTCACAACTGTAATAAGAAACACCTCATCCCAGCAAGCAATCTCTCAAACTTTTGCCCCACCCCTGCTCTGCCACAAGGCTTTGTCGCAAGCAAGCAAAAGCAGGCAGGTGAAGAACCATGATGAAGAGACAAGGGACTTACTGATGATCCTAAGATTGATCTAAAACTATCACTAAAAGAGACAATGTCCACCCTAAGTTTGAAAATACCCAAAAAGTATCCAAGTAGATGAGAACATGGACTACAGGAGAGAGAGAGTTTAAAAACAGACAATTTGCAAGAGTATTTGAGACCTATAGCTTCTATGGGAGAAATAAGACAAAAGGAAGAGAGAAATGCCCTGTGACTACTGGATAGTGAAGGGAGAAAGAAGCATAAAGAGAACATTCAGGACCCCACAAGAGACTCGAAATTCTGAGAACAATCTTCTCCTACCATCAAAACAAATAATACACTCAAGTATTTGGATTTTGCTATGCTGACAGAAGAGGGAGCCAATGAGCTAGGAATTCTATAAAACACCCCATACCCATTTAAAAAAAAAAAAAAAACATAAAAAAATGAACAGATTCATATAAAGGTATATGGGGGGAGGGCGATCAGAAAATCCAACACACATTAACAGGAAAATTCAATAAATTTTCCTACAATAAAACTATCATGAAGCACAAGAAAACTAGATGACAACACTCCAGATGGAAGTAATATACTGAAACAAGAATCTGGGGATAAGAAAAGTCACTTTGAGTCAAAAACTCCAAAACTAGGAACAGACATGGACAAATAAAAGAAAGGTATGAGAAGAAAACAGACTAAACTCAGAAGAAATACAGAAGAAAAAGACGATTATTTCAGATAGGAAGAATAAATTATAAAATACCCAAGGGGAAACAGACTCAAATGAATATTTTATAAAGGGCATTGTGGAAATTCAGGGAACCAAAATAGGGAATAAAAGGGATATAAAGACAGCAATAAAGAGACCAAAGAGAAAGCAGTAGAAATGGAAGACAGGCAAAGAAAAAAGTACACATTCGAAAAAAACAAACAATAGAATACTTGAAATTATAAAGCAAAAAAAAAAAAAAAAAAAAAAATCTTGAATCTGCAAAATAAAAGAGCCTACTGGGTATCTGGAAAAATTAACCACCCCACCCCCCAAAAAAAGAAAAAAAAAAAAAAAACCTCCAGGGCATATCCTACTAAAACTATTAAGTTCCTAAGTTAAAAATCCTCAAGGTCTACAGGATCACAGCTTACAAGAGCAAAAAATCAGTAAGTAAAATTGTAAACTAAGGCATTTATGCCCATCTAAGCTGTCCTTTAAGTACCAATGAAAAGAAAACAAAAAAGGGGGAAAAAGCAGTTAGCCTTAAGGAATCTTTGGATAAGCTTTATGCAACCAAGAGATAAGTGGGAAAACTTCAGCAAAAAAAGATTGATGGTAAGTATTTAAAATATTTAAGTACAGATTTATGACAAAAGCAAAACGGGCCGGTGTGGATAGAAGACAACTAAGACGGGTATGTTGTGAAAAAGTAAAAATAACACAACTAACAATTGGCAGAAAAGAAAGGAAAATAAAGTCATGTTGCTACTTAAACAAAAGATGGGGATTAAAGGATACCAACAAAAACAGAAATGAGAGAGAAAGATTAAAGCATTAAAAAGGGACTAAGAGCATTTTATCCAAGTTTTTAAATACATTAAATAGACCATCACTGGGGGGAAAAAAATCACCTCCTAAGCCAAAAAAAAAAATTTGTTTAAAGAGCAAAGAATTAATATCCCAGAGATAAAGAAATACAGCAAATATACGTATTTATAAAATACTATGATAGAGTTGAGACAAAACATATTAGTCTTATCAACATATATTAATAGATTCAGCTCCCCTATTATAAGAAAAGGGTTTTTCAATCTGAATCAGAAAGCAAAGCTCAACAATATTGTTGATCCCAAAACTAGAAATTTGGAACAGCTAGAAATATAAAATGAACAAAGGTATGCCAGTCAAAAGGCATTAACCATAATGACAAAAGGCACATGCCCTCTAATACCACATGCCACAATTCACAATAAGGCTATAACATTTATGAATATTTATATACCAAATTAAACAGCAGCCACCATTTTAAAACAAAAGCTTCAAGTGATGCTGAGACAGAGGAAAAATCCAAGAGAAAACTTGAATACATCACAAAAAAAAAAAAAATGAGATAGAAGACCTAAACAACATAATTAAATAAGGTGGATCCTATGGATATATATCAAACCATCCACCTGGTAATAAAGAATGCATCTTTTACTCAAGTATCCATGGGACACTGATAAACACTGATCATATAATAAGCCACAAAGAAAATGTAAGTTCCCTGAAGTAAAAATATTACCAACAATACTCTCTGAATTCAATGCAATAAAGGTAGAAAGTATTAGTAGAAACAAAACACACACAAAAGACCCTTTTCTTTATGAATGTAAAATCCTTCTACTAAAAACATTATGTTTCCAGCCAAATAGAAATTGAAATGAGATCATTTTTTTTAAATATATGAAATGTATTGTCTAATTGGTTTCCATACAACAGCCAGTGCTCATCCCAAAAGATGCCCTCTTCAATGCCCATGATAATGGAAACATTAAATATCAATGTCTATGGGCCAAATTTAAAGTGTTGAGAAAAATTCCTGTCATTGAACACATTTATCAGTAAAAATTAAAATACATGATCTCAATGTCTAGATCAGAAGAAAATATAAGCCAAAGGAAAGCACAAAAAAGGAAATAAAGATAAAAGCAGAAAATAATGAGGTAGAGAAAAGAAAAATAGACCTACCCAATAATCAAAACACTGATTTCTTGAAAATTAAAAAAAAAAAAAAAACCACCCTAACACAATACACAAACCACCAGCTACTTTGATCAAGAAAAGGGGGCTAGTGCAAATAAAATAAACAAAAGGAAAAAAGAAAATTTCAAAAACATAAGAAAACACTTTAGAGACCTCTGCATAAATAAATTTGAAAAACTAAATGAAATCAATAATTTCCTAGAAAAATACAGATTAAAATTGATCCCAATAGAGACAGAGTACTTAAGGAGAGCAATTTACACAGGAAAAAACGGAGAAAATAAAAAGCACAAACATGAAAAATGTATCAGATCCAAATGTTTTCACAGGAAAATTCCCTAAACCTTCAAACACCAGAGAAGTCCAATGCTCCAGAAATTGTTCTAGAGCATGGAGAATAAAGAAAAGCTTCCTAACTCCTTCTAGGAAGCAAATTATTCCACTGAAACCAAACTCCAATATGGTGGTGGTATCATTTATAAACATTGATGCAAAAATTCTAACTAACGTATTCACAAGTAGAATTCACCAGCACATTGAGAAAATAACACACCATGATCAAGAGGCATTTTTTTCTAGGTAATGAAAAACTGGTTCAATAATAGGAAGTCTTGCACAGTAAGAGATTTAAAGATAAAATAGAACAAAGTGAATAAAAGACATAATAACAATTCACAAAAGTTAAAATGGACTTTAAACATTAAGGAAAATTGTCTCAACTGACTCCTAATTGTAGAAATGCAAACTTTTTAAATATTTTTAAGCTTTATTATTTTGAGAGGGAGAGAACACGTGCACAAGCAGGGAAAGGGGAGAGAGGGAAAATCCCAAGCGGGCTCCACACTGCCAGCGCAGAGCCCAATGCAGAGCTCAAACTCATGAACCATGAGATCATGACCTGAGCCCAAATCAAGAGTCAAATGCTTAACTGACTGAGCCACCCAGGCACCCCAGAGAAATGCAAATTAAACAACACTGTGACACCATTTTCACCTATCAAATGAGCAAAACTTAAAAACTCTAACAACACAGGGGTGCCTGGGTGGCTCAGAAGGTTAAGCATCCAACTTTGGCTCAGGTCATGATCTCACAGTTCGTGAGTTCAAGCCCCACATTGGGCTCCATGCTGACAGTTAAGGGCCTGGAGCCTGCTTTGGATTCTGTGTCTTCCTCTCTCTCTGCCCCTCCCCTGCTCACGCTCTCGCTCTCTCTCTCTCTCTCTCCCAAAAGTAAATAAACATTAAAAAATTTTTTTTCTTTGTTTTAAAGTCTAATAACACATTATTTGGTGAGGCTGTGAGGGAAACGAGCACTCTCACACACTCGTGGTACAATGAACTACTACAACTCTTCTGGAGAATACCAGAAATACCAAAATAAAAGCATAGAACTTTGGTATTTGGAAATACCAAAATAAAAGCATAGAACTTTGGTATTTGGAAATACCAAAATAAAAGCATAGAACTGTATATGTGTATACATGATCAAAAAATATTAATTGCAAAATGTAAAATCAAGGCACAGATTGGCAGAAGCAAGAAACCCACTGAGAGAAAAATGGTTAGTGTCCATTTAGCTTTCCTGTATGTTAGTGAAGAAAAGAAATGACATCTTAAAGGCCTCTGCACATGATGGGCATTTTACCAAAGAGTCCTTATACATGGAAAGATTGGCATGTGTCCAACGGAGGCTAAGTATCCAGAATATATAAAGAACCCCTATGAACCAATAAAACAAGCTAATTAGCAAAAATATGCAAACGTAAAATTATAAAAAAAATAGGTAAACCACATGAACAGTTTGTAGTAAATATATGAAAAATTCCTTATACACTCTAGTTAATGAGTTATTATTTTATTTTTTTTAGTGTTTATTCATTTTTGAGAGAAAAGACTGTAGAATAGCTTCAAAATTGTATCTTTTTTTTTGTTTGTTTATTTATTTTAGAGAGAGAGACTGAGACAGAGTGTGAGCGGGGGAGGGCCAGAGAGAGGGAGACACAGAATCGGAAGCAGGCTCCAGGCTCCGAACTGTCTGCACAGGGCCCGATGTGGGGCTCAAACCCACAAGCCGTGAGATCATGACCGGAGCCAAAGTCAGACGCCCAGCTGACCGAGCCACCCAGGTGCCCCCATCAGGTATTATTTTTCAAAACTCATTTTATAAACCTATTCCATCCACAGAGGTTGAGTGATTGGTCCAGGTTGACCAGATGGTAATTATTGGAAGCTAGCCCCTTGCTGTTCCCACTCTAAAGAAGTAAGAGATGTATTTTGCAAGCCTTTCTCCCATTTCTCATCAGTCACAGTATTTTGTAATGTACAGGAAACTAATGTCTAATTTAGATGTAGTAATTTAACTATAACTTAGGTAAAAGGATGGGAGAAATGTGGAGAAAAGCCAATAATTGTAGTAAAATGTTGGTTTAAGCTTTTGGATTCTCAGTATGTCCTTTCATTTGGCAAACTGCCTTTGGAACGTTTTGACTGAGCAATTACTCCCGGGGTACACAGGCATTTCATTTGTGGCTTCTTTATTCATTTTTATGCATGCTCCTGCTGGGATTGCTGTGAATATAACCGTAATGAAACTGGACTTCTTACTTTCTTTCTTTTTGGTACCAGCATAGGTTAAGCAATAAAACCCAAAGAGAGCACAAATTAAATGATTTTTTTTCTTTCGCTGTTTTCTTACGTGCATCCTATTCCATAAAGTCTTGTTCTGGGACTTGATATTTTTCTTAAAAATTTAGGATTTGATATTTAAATTCTCTCTACATGGAGTGGGAGCTATGAATCCTAACATAAAAGGAGATGAAATTTTTCTTCCTGCAACTCACATATCTAGAATAATGAAGGTTCTCCAAAACAATAGGACACTTTTTGAGTTACTTCTGTCCTAAGGTTGGGGCCTCCCTAGGCATTTTAAATCAGTTGTTCCTAAAGAATCCCTCATTTGCTATTAAATATCTTGGTTGATTTCTATGATTAATCATAAATAGAACTGAGAACTATATTTTTATTTTATTTTATTTTTATTTTATTTTAGGGAGAGAGAGAGAAAATGGGAGAGGAGGCGGAGGGAGAGAGAGAATCTTAAGCAGGCTCCACACTGAGCGTGGAGCCTGATGCAGGGCTTCATCCCATGACCCTGGGATCATGACTTGAGCAGAAATCTGGAGTAGGATGGTCAACTCACTGAGGCACCCATAGCTCTAGCTGGCCCCTAGAGCTGAGGACTATATACAAAGGGGCCAAAATAGAATTGTTAGTTCAGATATTTATAAATGTAAAAATAAAGCAAGGACAGGGTTTGTTAATTAAAATACATGTATTACACATGAGTATTATATCATATATTAGAGATTAATGTAATCATCTTCAGGTACTTCCCATTAGATTAATACATCTTAATATTTTTCCATATTTGATTCAGATTCTTTAAAGAAAAATTACAGGTATAATTGAAGGCCCCTGTGAATACATGAATTCTTTCCCAATTCTTTTCTTCTCTCTTCTACCCTAGAGGTAACTACTGTTTTGAAATTGTTCTGTATCTTTGTCCTGTATGTTTGCACACTTTTACTGTTTGTACGTAAATATGTTGTATATTTGTAAATACAGAAACAATACATGTGGTTTATATATATATACATATATTTGTATATAAATGTTATATATTGTGCATGTTTATATATACAAAGTATATTATTTTGAGTAGGGCTTAAATAAATTGTATAACTTGATTTACATGTTTACTTGATTCGAATTTGTATACTTTAATTAATTTGCTTATAATTGTATAATATGATATGTATCATTTTACTGCTTGGGTTTTAAACTCAACTTTGTATCTTTTGGGTTTTCTTATGTTACAATATAGCTCTAGTTTATTAGTTTTAACTACTGTATAGTATTTCATTATATAATCACAATTTATCCATTCTTCTATAGATAGGCAAGTTATAAGTTTGCAATGTGTCATTATTAGAAACCTTACAGGAATGAGTATGTTTGTACATATTTCTGTAGGACAGAATTTCCCCAACCACTGATCTCTTGGGAATGGGTTGTAGATATATCTGAGATAATGGGCCCTTCAGCCTTCGGGCGGGTAACTAGGTGGGTCTTGGGGAAATCAGAATCTCTAGACAAGTTCTCTTTAGCTACGTGCCGCCACCTCCCTTTACCCTAGTTGTACTATACAAGTCATTGTGCTGTATAAGTTATTTTGCATATGCGCCATAATGCCTAAAAACTGAGGAAGCCCAACTCTTGGGGGGCCACGTGTGTTATATATGTAGAGGAATGTTGGTACATTTTAAACTTCATTTTCCAAATAGCTTTTTATTTTATTTTAATTTTTTTAAATGTTTATTTATTTTTGAGAGAGAGAGGGAAAGCATGAGCAGGGAAGGGGCAGAGAGAAAGGGAGACACAGAATCTGAAGCAGGCTCCAGGCTCTGATCTGTCAGCACAGAGCCCGACATGGGGATCGAATTCACAAACTGTGAGATCACGACCTGAACAGAAGTTGGACGCCCAACCAACTGAGCCACCCAGGCGCCTGCCAAATAACTTTTTAAAGTGATTGTGCCAATGTAGATTTCTCTGACCTGTGCATGAGCTTTTGTTTCTCTCTTTCTTGCCCTTAAAATTGGCTTTGTTAGACTTTTAATTCTTACAAGTAGATTTTGATTTTTACAAATCTGACAGGCTCTGTGTTTTTATTTCTTTCAGTTTGTTATTTTAGTTTGCATTTCTGAGGTTTCTAGTGGTGTTGAGAATATTTCCAGGTATATGAACCATTTGGGTCTCTTGTAAATCGTCTATTGTTTCCCTGGTTTTTATTAGGCCATTTCTTTTCCCTATTACTATGTATGAGAGTTAAATGGATGCTAATCATGTTTCTGTTTTTCTATCCATCCCATGTAGTTAGTTAATCGATTTCATTAGTTTCTGGTTTATCCCTCCTGTGTTTCTTATACCTCTCTTCCAGGAAGAGAAATTTTACTTCAGATACTCTCTTATACTTGGCTATTTTCACTTTATAATATATCCTGGAAATCACTCCATATTAGTTTATATTGATAACTTAAGTATTTACTTATAACTTAAGTATTTACTAGACTGAAAAAGGATAGATATGAAAAGAATCATCATGATAATGACAACAGTACCTGCCCTAACTACCTCAGGGGACTGCTGCATCAATTGCACGATGCAACATGTTTTGCAAACCATAACATGTAAACCATTAGAAAATCTCACATAAGTCACTCACATCTCTGCCTCTAAATAAGACACTTGAAAAATGACTAATTTGCAAACTATCAAAATTCTTGTTTAATTAATAATAATCTGAAAGTCCTTAAGAATCACCTCCAACCCTGATTTACAGCACCCCAACGAGAGATCTGTTCTATCCAGGGATTCCCTACTGGAACTTCCTCTATAAAGATGTCAGTTCTAGTGGATCACACCCTCAATCCCACTATTTCACAAGCTGAGAAGGCAATTTTAAAAGCCCATGTTAAATTCCCTGCTGAAAATGACTATTCCTTCCAGGACTGACTTGCAGGGCACTTTGCAAATAGACTCACAGGACTTACTGTTCACTAAGAATAAAAAAATACCTGCCCTTTATTTATAGTGTATTTCATCAGCCTCACACTTTTATATGTACTTAGCAACATTTTGTGCAGTTCTCTACATAATTTACATCTTCTTCATTTATACAACCCCCTTGAATAATGTGACCCAGATTAATATAGTCCTAAAGACTAGGACTGCAGTGATTTAAAAAAAGACTTCACACATAATTCCAAGAAAGTCAAAATTTTACATACTGGCTCCTCAAGGCGACTCAAGTGAAAACAAGCAGTACAGAGTATGGTAAGCAGAGTAGTTGTTCCCAAAGGCTATCCATGCCCTAATTCCCAGCATCTGTGAATGTATTACATGGCAAAGGTGACTTCGTAGATGTGACTAAGGCTAAGGACCTTGAGCTAGGGAGAGTGGCCAGAATTATCCAGGTGGAATCAATCTATCACAAAAGTCCTTAAAAGGGGGAGGAAGAGGCAGAAGGGTAGGGCAAAGAGATGTGACCCAAGAAGTAGGTGAAACACACTGTCTCTGGTTTGGAAAAGAGGGAGGAAGAGGTCAACAAGTCTGGGAAAGCAGCAGCCTCTAGGAGCTGGGAAAGGTGAGGAAGAGGGCCTCCCCGAGGGCCTCCAGAAGGAACACAGCCCAGGGAGACCCATACTGGGCTTCTAAGCTACAAAACCGTAAGCTGGTCGTGGTCATTTGTTGGGGTAACAAGGGAAAATTAATGCCCAGAGCATACCTACCTCTCTGGCAGGAAAACGCACTGGTTAGAAGAGCGTATTCTGGACTCCAGCTCCTCACTTGAAATCACAGCTCTACTACTTGTCAGCTATGTCAACTTAAGCCAGTTATTAACCCCCCCAATGCCTCAGTTCTTCTCAGCTGTAAAATGGAGCCATTATAACAGTACCTACCTAGAAAGACTGTTAAAGGACTGAGCTAACCTCATGAAGCACTCAACATACCATTTGGCACACAAGTAGGCCCTAAACGTGTCTTAACTACTACTAGTATACATCTCCACCAGTAATATTTCGACCACCTTCTCTTTCGGTCACCCACAGAAAAATCAGGAGATCAAAAGTCCTAACCGGTCAAAGAAACGAGCCCTTGTAAAAAGAAAGGTTTGTAGCTTATGTACAAGCAGTCTCCATGACGGTCCCAGCTCCACTCAGACAACATCCGGCTCTTCAAGCGTGGTCCCCAATAACGAAGAACAGACCGCCGAAGTCAAAGTGTCACCACGAACTCCACTAAGTGAGAAACGCTAACTACAGGTCCTGACAGAAAAAGTGCCCGTCAAAGAGCTGTCTTGTTAAAAATAATAGATGGAGCAAAATTAGTTTCTACTTAAATTTGCCATAATTGGCATGTTTTCAACTTACTTGCTATTTGCACAGTGCTTTTCATTTGCAAAATGCCTGCCCTATCATTTCTTCATAAACAATTAAAATTTTTGTTACATGACCGTTGATTCGGCAACATTTACTTAAATCGATATAACCAGGCTAAGCAATGATAATTCACATTATAAACATAAGAAAATATAACAGCTGATAATGTCTCCTCCAGGTAGAGGGAAAAATCCAAATCAAAAGTATAAATATATATTGTGTTTCATAATTCCACATTCTACAACAGCTCAAAGCAGTGTCAAAACTCAGAGAACAGCAACACTACAACAGACAGAGGAAGAAAACAAAACTTCTTAGCTCCAGGAAGAGGCTTGAGCACAAACCTTGTAAAGTGTCATAATAAAAATAAGTGTTGGGGTTTAAAAAAAAAATCATTAAGTAGACTAACAGTAAAATCTATTATAAAATAATTTCTACACTTTTCCTACAGTAAAAGCAATAAACCTCAAGATTCCAAGCCTAAATAACCCTAAAACTTAATTAAATGATATTTTAAAAGGTAATTAAATATGCTCCAGCAACAACAATATATAGTCAGGCTCTCAAAAGAAACACTTTCAATTAATTACACAATATGTATTGACTGAATCCAAATTATTTTTCTACCTTTCTACCTTTTCATTATTTCAAGCTCTACAGGACTATAGAAATGGTAAGAACTGATTTATACCTGCAAAGCCTACGATAACCAACATTACTCATTCCTTAAAACGTATTGAGGACTTTAGCTGTGACAAGAAGGCACCTGTGGGACATCTCTCAAAAACACCCCATCTCCTTCGCCTCGATCCAGAAATGCAATAGTTGAACAGCTCTTTGCAGAGACCCAGAGGCAATCTGAGCCAAGCTAAGCTGAACCCTCCAACGGAGCAGGTCTGAGCCATCCCAGAAGAATTCCCCTAAATCTGCATTAAATTCAAAGAACTTTAAATATAGGCTAAAATGGCTCTCCTTTGTCTTATTCAACAGAATAGTAGGTAGCCCAAGAAGAAACATGGTTAGTTTGCAGCTATGACCTCAAAGTGCATTATATGTATGAGTGTGTGTGCACACCCACATGCAAGCACATATGGAAGCGGAGAGGCCACTGGAAGGTACAAGGAACCAGTATAGAGGACACACAGGATATAGATCACACACTCAGAAGCTCTCAAGAACCAGACGGGCAATGTAACAGGTGCAGCAGCTGGGTAAAAGCTAACAGAAACAATAGAGGTTATAAAAAAGAAGAAGAAAAAAAAGACAATGCCTCGAAAAGCATTCAAATTCAACTTCAGAAAAACAAACCGTGCTCGTCAAATAAAGCATAACTACATCTGGATTCAGGAGTCAGGCCAGATTCAGCTGCCAGTTTTCAAAGCTGAGAATGCAACAGGCCCAACCAATCATTTCCTTATTCCCTCTGAGGGTGGCAAAGAGCTCATCAGAGACTCCAAGGCACTCACCCCAGGACCTCCCACCCCTGACTCCCCAGACTTCCCCAGGTCTTTGCCTTACTGTAGTATTATGAAAAGAGGCTAAGTGGCTAAAGAATTAAAAGCTTACCACTTGAGCTTCCAGGAGTAGAAAACTGAGAGGCATCGAGGAATTTTCGAGGAGTAGGAAGGTTGGTAACATCAATCAGAGGAACGGGAGAAGCATCTTTTATAAGGGAGCTAAAAAAGAAAGGTAGAGTAGTTAGTTTCCACTTTCTCCAAAACCAACTACGTGCCCATCTCTTAGCCCTTTCTTTTTGTCATGAGCCCTCTATCTCCACTGTGACTTCAAAGGTCTCCCAAGAGTATTTCCAGTGGTGATTGCTATAGAAAGGGGGTTAAAGATACATTCTAAAGGTTCTAAGTATTCAGTTTTTTATCGTCTTACTTCACTGCTAGGTTTAAAAACATTAGTGTACATATATTCCGGATCATCTGGATGACTACCTTACAACCAAATTATGCCATGCAATATCAGCACCCTTTGTTGTTTCTGTGTTAAAATTAATTTATCAGCAAAGGAAGAACAAATGTCACCATTTCATGATAACTGAACAAAGGTTTAAGTAGTTAAGCTTTGTTGAACCTGTGTTTTCCAGCTGGAGTTTTTGATATATTCTGGGAGTTCACTACATTCAGCTTTCTTTAAAAGAGGTTCATAAATTTCATCAAATTGAGAATCACGACAATAAAAGATGATTTAAGGAACTCAAACAGCTTAATTCAGTATCTGATTACCCATTTCACCTTTTCCAAAAAGGCCTAGCACCTCATCTTAATGATTAACTTTAAGCATCTCCAAAATAAACACATTAATTTTAAATGACACAAAGACTATAAAAAACAATTAAATTTTCAAGTTAATTCCCACTTATAGCCATCTGTTAAGTGAAAGAAGTAGGCAATTTCAAGGCAAGTAACACCTGTGTTCTACTCTCAAGAAACTGAACCATCTATGGTGCACCTGGATGGCTCATTCAGAAGAGCATGCAACTCTTGATCTCAGAATCGTAAGTTCAAGTCCCACACTGGGTGTGCAGATCATTAAAGAAATAATAATAAACTTAAAAAAGGAAGGGAGGAAGGGAGGGAGGGAGGGAGGAATAAACTGAATTATCTAACATTCTGCATCTACAACAGGAAAGCTTCTCCAAGTTCCAAGGGTAGACAGGTCAAAGCCACAATTCTCACCTCTCTCCAGTCCCATAAACAACATCAGCAGTAGCAGTGGCAATCTGGCTAACCATGGAAGTGACCCTCACAGTGGTTGTAAACAGAGGGCAGGCAGAGCCAGGGCATGGGGACAAGACCACACCTTAAGGAAAGCTGTCTCCAAATGGGACAGAAAGTCGCATGCTTTTTTAACATCTGCACCCCCCCAACCCACAGTGACATATCCCTATCTCCCTCTCATCACTCCTTTTGGGTCCTAAGTACTAGGTATTTTTGTATGTGTGTATTTTTAATCTAATAAATGTATGCATGTTCTTTCAGAAAACTCTGAAAAACAAACTTCACATTAAAGGGCAAAATCATCATTTCAGGTATTATTTTTAATACCTGCGGTATTAACATGTGAGCTGTTGTCCCAGGCCTGTGGATAAGTGACAGTTACTAAGTCCTCCCTTCTCACTGACTACAGGGGAAGAAGGAACCATTGACTCAAACAAGTCTTCCGCATCTAAGTGCTGGGCACAGGGTTCAGTGCCAAGGATGCAAGTACGAACACCATACAAGCGAAACCAAACTTAGCCCATTTCCAGCTGCTGGAACTGCTTGCCCACTAACGTCAAACCTCAAATGTAAGATATAAAAGTAACAAAGATAACATTTACCTGGAATTAAATGGACATGGTTCCTATAAACCTTTTCCTCCAATATAAAGCTATTAACCTCCTGTTTACCTCAACTATCCTAAGAAACAGAGCCTTCAAACCTAGTGACTGGTCACAGTAATTTGTCTGTTTATAAAATCAATTAGAGCATAGATTTACCCAGTCATCTTTTACATACCAACTACTGCTCTCATCTCAGTTTCTCCCTCAATTACCTCACCTCATCCTCTTGCCCGGATTTACTCACAATTGCAAACCTAGCTCCATACGCCTCCCTGCCCTGGATACAGGAGGATAATCACCGATGTTTACAGTGCTGCTACCCGGTATTAAGAAAAAGTCCATTCCAATTCTAAATGATGGGAAAAGTATATAATACATTTCATAAATATTTCCATAACAAAAATGGACAAGTTATTTTTAGAGCATTGATAAATGAAGGTATCAACTAACAGGAAAGTTCAGGTGTATACCTGGGATACATGAGGCGGTAAAGTTAGTACCTACTTGTGTGCAGTGATATGTGTCTACATGTGAGTATAATACACCCTTCTACAGACACAGATGGGCACGAGCTTCACTCCAGACTAAAACCTACAATTATTTTCTCAATTTTAACCCAAAAATATGTTCTCAGTTAAAAACAGGGTAATAAGTGGCATGCCATTTTAACTCTGGAAAACATAACCTACTGACTTTATTATGAGAGCCAACAGGACTCTCAAACTCCATCAATACATTTTTAGAAAGTCAATGGACTGCAAAACTATTTTCATAGACTCGTCTCTCTAAGATTTTCCCCTGGGCTTCAATTTTCTCCTTTGTGAACACTAACCCAAAGGCAAGTAACTCTGGAAATGACTTTTGGTTTTTCTCTTGTTCCTTTACGAAAGGACTTAGTCTCAAGAGTTCAAGAGAAGCGAGTACACCCACTCGTTCAGTAACTAGAGACATGAAGCACCACAGAAAGGGAGATTATTATAGAACACGGCCTCTGTTTCCATTTCAGAAGAAATAAAGTTGAGCAAGTATTAGAACCTCCGAAGAGTTCTGAATATCTCTAAGGAAGTATTTTTGAAAACAAAAAATAAAATCAAGATTAGATTGTTCTTACCAATTTCGTCATTCATATGAATGCTCTGAACTGCTTTATGTTGAAAGAAACATCAGAAGCTATTTTTCTTTTTATACATATAGGATTACAAATTTTTTTATGTTTACCTTTCAGACAGAGAGACAGAGACACAGAGAGAGAGAGACAGACAGACAGACAGACAGAGAGCGGGTGTGGGGCACTGAGAGGGAGACACAGAATCCAAAGCAGGCTCTGTCAGCACACAGGCCGACGTGGAGCTCGAAGTCACCAACTGTGAGATCATGACCTGAGCCGAAGTCGGACGCTCAACAGACTGAGTCACCCAGGCGTCCCCTACAAATTTTTATTTTAAATATATTTAGAATCACTCATGGCTGAGCTGTCAAAGACAGCTGACATACACAAAATCCTTTCCGGCATAAGACAATACCCCCACAATTACTAACTGCATGTTGTGATTGAATGGGGTTTGCCATTGACTAACCACCTGGTGGCAAACAGGAAAACTATAAAGCAAACTCTACCAAAAACATTCCCTACCACCATAACCCTAAGGACTTTCTGGCCGCTAACCATCCATCCATCTAGTAAGGACCTATTTATATGTGCTTGACTTTAATACACCATGAAAAGTTTGGGTTTTGTGGCGTTTTTTTTTTTTTAAGAAGGATTAGAAGACCCAAAAACTTATTAAACATTTGCTTTTTTATTAGAACTTCCTTCCACTCCTTCACTTAACAGTATGTCCAACTACGGCCGAATTTCACAGGGGCGGCTCCTATGGCTGATTTTAGTGTCAAACTACAACTTGACAGAGGTGAGCCGAACTTTAAGTTGTAAATCTAGTAACGACTAGGTTTGCCTCTATAACCCCAACGCCTGGCACAGTACCCGGCAAAGAGCAAGGGTTCGTAAAAGTTTGTTAAGTCAAACTGAGCTGAGAAATAGCTGTCCACGATAATATGCCCTTAGTCAGAAAATGTAACTGAATAATGAAACAGGGGAATGGCTGGCAAAGTAATTCTCTGTCGTTCTAAGATCGGCCTGAACATATGGAAAGAATAATGAATGATTCAGAGGGTATAAAAGTCAAAAACAGTAATGGTCTCAAATGACAGATCAAGAGTGAAGCCATGTAATACAAAAAAAGTGAAACTAAAATGTAGGCAGAGGGAAAAAGAAGAGAAAAAGAACTGAAAGATAAAAAAGAAAACAGACAAAAAAAGAAAAAAATTAACAGACAAAATAGGAAATAAATAACACAACAGGGTCCAGCACTTTCCTTATGCCCCCACAGACAAATATGGACACCAAAATCCATGGGGCTGAAATCCATGGGGCTCTCTATGAGCAAGAGAGCATCCAAGGAAACAAGGTCAAATCAAGTATTAAGCCAGGATGCAGAAAGTAAATGGATTAACTTAAAAAATAACTCTTTATTGCTCATCAGTTTATGAAGGTATTATATGTTTTTAAAATATATATTAAAAAATAATCTAATTATACTGTAGCACTTTCCAAAACAGTTAACAGCAAAGAGTCTATCTGTCCATCCATCCCTACCCCCCCCTACATATACACACACTCATACATACAAAAACGTACACATGCTCTTTTTCAACATTATTTGGATCATCCTATATAGAATTTTAGATCCTGGTTTTTCGTTTCAGCAGCAAACATTTTACTATTTCATTAAAAGTAATCTTCAGAAGCATCATCAATAATTATATTACTACTGAAGTAATAATACATGCTCATGATGGATACACTCACAGTCCTGAGGATATGAACTAAGTCCTTATTTCCTATTTCCTATCTACCATTTCCACTTCTCATAGCTAATTCCTTTTATCAGTGTCAGTATTATCCTTCCAGGAATTTTCTTTATAGAAACATACATTTATGTCTACATATAAAGGATACATATTTAAATATATATTCTCTCAATTCTTACACAAATAGGTTCATCCTGTACACACTGTTTTTCAATTGGCTTTTTTTAGACCCAATAATGTATCTTAGAAATCTTTCCCCATCTGCACAGAGATCTTTCTCGTTTATTTAAGAATTACATGGCATGGATACGCCATAATTCATTTCACTATATGCCTCTTGATGAACATCTAAACTGCATTTTTTTGTTGTTGTTCTTACCAACAACATTCCAATGAATATCCTTTTACATATATTTTCATGATATGGTACTATTTTGTAGGATATGGGCCAAGAAAGCCTCCTCCACATACATTCTCTTGATTTTTTCTAATGCTAGTAAAGTTTTATCATGTGATTTTTAAACTGAGTTAGAATTTTTTATATATAATAACAAGTAGGCATCTAAATTTATTTTTCTTTAGCCAAATGTCTCAACACTAATTTCTAAGCAGCCATCATTCCCTCTACTTACTTGGATTATTGTTAAAAAATATTAAAGTTCCATATATCCTGCGTCTGTTTCTAAATTCTATTTTGTTATACCAATCTGATTTCCTTTCTTTTTTTTTTTTTTTTTAAACATTTACTCATTTTTGAGAGATAGAGAGTGACTGTGGGAGGGGCAGAGAGAGAGGGAGACACAGAATCTGAAGCAGCTCCAGGCTCCAAGCTGTCAGCACACAACCCAAGGCAAGGCTTGAACCCACGGACCATGAGACCATGACCTGAGCTGAAGTCGGACGCTTACCTGACTGAGCCACTCAGGTGCCTCCCCAATCTGATTTTCTATTTGCATACCTGCACTGTTTTGATTAGTTTGATAATACATTTTAATATTAGATAAGAAAAGCCTCCCTTAATACTGCCCTTCAATTTTTTTTAAATAGTTCTTATTTACTTATCCTTCTATGTGAACTACAGATGTGACAATTTCAAAAAAACCCAACTGGGATTTAACTGGAACTGACATCTTTGAGTTAAGAATGTGGAAGTTCTCTCCATTTATTTAGGTCTTGTTTCATATCCTCCAAATACGACTTTTATTATTTTTTCCATGGAGCCACGTAACTTCCTTTTATTACACCTACTAGTTTTCTATTTCTACTTCAAAAATACGTATGTGCCCAGGTGCCTGGGTGGCTCAGTTGGTTAAGCAGCTGACTTCGGCTCAGATCACGATCTCACAGTTCGTGAGTTCAAGCCCCTCATCGGGCTCTGTGCTGACAGCTCAGAGCCTGGAGCCTGCTTCAGATTCTGTCTCCTTCTTTCTCTCTCTGCCCCTCCCCCTCTTGTGCTCTGTGTCTGTCTCTCAAAAATAAATAAACGTTAAACAAAATATTTTCAAAAATATGTATGTGCCTTCGGGTGATTTTTTTTGTTGTTTTCTGTGAGAGTAGACATTTGTTGTTGGGTGTTTATGTGTTTGTTTCTGGATACCAGCAGTTAGAACAGTCTTTGTATTTGGAAAGACTCTCGACTGTCTAAGTCAATGCAAAAAAGAAAGAGGGCCCAACTTCCTACTGTACCAGCTGAAGGAGGCCAGACATGTCTCAGGCTCAACAAACTGGATGCTTCTACCCAGGACTTCAAATCCTGAGGAGATAAAGACAGATGCAGGGACACTTACAGAACACTGGCACAAGAATACAAACTCCAGCAGCTGCAGGCATGGTGACAAAGACAACAACCCAACCAGCCCCTTCCCTGGGTTTGTCGACAGGGTGTGCTCAGCTGCTTCATCTCTCCTGGTCCCTCCTGGGTGTTAGAGCCTGATTGCACAGCCTTCCTTCCCTTCGGCTCTATGACCTACCGCCTTACCACTTTCCACTTAATTCCCTTCCTTGTTTGAGTTATCAGGATTGATTTCTGCTACTTGCAATCTAGAATATTAGCTAATAAATCATCCTTGTACTAGAGAATATTTTATTTGCTTCCCCTCTAGTGATTGTCCATAGAGAAGTCTGTAGGGGCGCCTGGGTGGTTCAGTCGGTTGGATGTCCGACTCTTGATTTCAGCTCAGGTCATGATCTCGCGGTTCATGGGATTGAGGCCTCTGTCGGGCTCTGTGCCGACAGCACAGAGATTGCTTCGGATTCTTTCTCTCCTCTCTCACGTGCTCTCTCTTCCCAAAATAAATATACAAACATTAAAAAAAAAAAAAAAAAAAAAATCTTGGGACGCCTAGGTGGCCCAGTCAGTTAAGCATCCTACTTCACCTCATGATCTCATGGTTTGTGAGTTCAAGCTTTGCATCGGGCTCTGTGCTGACAGTTCAGAGCCTGGAGCCTGCTTGGGATTCTGTCTCCCTCTCTTTCTGGCCCTCCCTTGCTAACACGGCCTCTTTTCTCTCACTCTCAAAAATAAACATTTAATGGGGCGCCTGGGTGGCTCAGTCGGCTAAGCGTCCGACTTCGGCTCAGGTCATGATCTCACAGTTTGTGAGTTCGAGCCCCGCATCGGGCTCTGTGGTGACAGCTCAGAGCCTGGAGCCTGCTTCAAATTCTATGTCTCCTTCTCTCTCTGCTCCTCCCCTGCTCACGCTCGGTCTCTCTCTCCTTCAAAAATAAATAAAAATATTTAAAATAATAATAATAATAAACATTTAAAAATTTTTTAAAATTAAAAAAAAGACATCTTTAAATATACATATCTAGGTTAATAAACACAAAATTAAGTTAAACATTTTCTCCAATTATTCAAATCCAAAACAACTTCTGACTTATCTTACACAAGAATTCACCACTCCTTTTTATCTCCTGACTGTCCAAATTTCCCTATGTTATGTCTCTAACATAAGATAGGGATATAATTCCTGTTTATTATAGAGTATTCTTTTACCACATAGACCTTTTTCAAAAATAGCTTCAGCTTATATTTTTGATCTTATAAAAATGTATTTGTCAGTTTTTTATATACACATTTACATATTTAATGGTGTGTGGTCCTTACAGTAGTTTCAAACCACTACAACTTTAATGTTGTCAAGTTGCTGATTGTGGTTTGTATCTTAGAGTTCATCTTTGCATACTAGTTCTTTTTGTTGTTACTTTATATCTGAGAACATCTTGCTGCTGCCCATGCTTAACAGTGTCCACTTGGCTGGGTATAGAAACCTTTGGTCCCCATTCTTCCCTATTCAACACTTTGTAAGACTCTGTTCTGCTGTCTTCTGGTATTCTGTGTTCAGCAAATCCTGGTGATCCTGATTTTTGCTCCTCTTTACCAGGCCTGGGTTCAACCGTATAAAACAGAAAACTCATTGGGGCACCTGGCTGACTCAGTCAGTTAAGCATCCGACTTCAGCTCAGGGCATGATCTCACGGTTCATGGGTTCGAGCCCCGCGTGGGACTCTTTGCTGAAAGCTCAGTGCCTGGAGCCTGCTTCAGATTCTGTGTCTGCCTCTCTCTCTGCCCCTTCCCCACTCGCACTCTGTTGCTCTCTCAAAAATAAACAAACATTAAAAAAATAAAAAACAGAAGACTCAAAACAGCAGTGGCCTGAGCACAATAAAAAAATTTTCCTCCCTCTCAGAGGAAAGATGTAACCCATTCAGACTATAAACGAGGATCCATGCTACTACAGAGTTCAGGATGTGCTTCCATCCTCAAGGTCACCTAGTATCCAAGATAGCTTGATGGCACCAATCCACGTCCTTGACAAGAAGTAAAGGAAGGCAAGGGAAGGGTAAAATAGTGAGTGTACCAGTTTGGCTGGCACCTTTAGAGAACCTTCCTAGGAGCCCTGATTCAAAAGCTTGCAAGCAGAAATCTCCCGAACCACCTTTAGCTATGTGGGAGGATGGGAAATACAGCCTGTGGGCTGCCAGGAACAAAATAAGGATTGTCATGAAAATTGAAGAAGGGCCAAATGGATATCAGGTGGGCAAATAACTCTCTGTCACAGGAGACAACAATTTTTCTTCCTAGTCCTCACAGAATTTTTTTACAATTCATAAATATCTCCTGATCATATCTAAGAACAAGATTTTTCATTCATCTTACCTTAAATCCTTGTGATTTTCAGACCAAGGTCTTTTTGGGTTTTTTTCTCCTGTTTAAGTAGGCTTCTTTATTTACATTGTAATTATTATCTGTTTCTCCCTGTATCCGTTTGCTAGGGCTGCCACGATAAGGTACCCCAGACTGGGTGGCTTAACCAACAGAAATGTATTTTCTTACAGTTCTGGAGGCAGGAAGTCAAGATCAAGATGTTGGGACTTGGTTTCTTCTGACGACTCTCTCCTTGCCTCGTAGATGGTATCTCAGCACGAGATCTTCGCAGGATCTTCCCTCTGGGTGAGTCTGGATCCAAATTTCTTCTTAAATAGACAACAGTCATACCGGAGTAGGGCCCACCCTAATGGCCTCATTTAACTTATTTACCTCTTAAAAGACCCTATCTCCAAACTAGTCACAGTCTGAGGTACTTGCAGTTAGGTCTTGAAGACCTAAATTTTAGGCGGGGGGGGGGGGGGGGGGGGGGGGGGGGGGGGGGACACAATTCAGCCCAAAACACTATCATGTTAGTGTTGTTCTACAGAGTAACTAAAATCACTATTCTCCAACTTTCGCACCCACTATCTTTCTTTTATCATCCTGTCTTTATCCTCTGTATGATGAGGAAACTTTTCCCTCCTTACCACTGCTTCAACTCTTCTCCCCAGCGCTTGAAACAAACATTGAATTTCCCTACTTTGTCCCATTTGTTCTTAAATTTTGTTCATGTTTAGTTCATTCTTTCTGCATCTCTACCAATTCCATTCTTACAGCTCTCCATCACCCTCTCACAGAAGCTATATGCTTGCTGCATACAGCCACAGAATAAGCACATTCAACAATAAGCACATATTTTGGTGGTTGACTAATCCAGGCTAGGCAGCCCAGGTGATCTCAGCTCAGTTCCACAGAGCTCTCATCCTCCTCTGGGCCTGATGCCATCCCGGCAACAGCAAAGACACAAGAGGGCATGCTCCCTGCCGCAAGCCCATTTCGAGCCCTTCTTTGTGGCACATGCTTAACAATAAGCAAAAGCAAGACCCCACCCCACCCCCCCCAAAAAAATCACAAAAATCAAAGAACAGGAAATATACTTCTCTCACTACACTGGAGGAAGGAGTAGTAATTTTGAATAACCTCATCTATTACATCATCCTGTATCCTTCGAAAAACTCCAGCTTAAGCATCTTAAATTTTCCTGTTTTGATTTATAAACTTATTTCAAATAAATGCTCTTCTCTGAGACTTCAAGGTAATGCTTATTCTCCCTTATGTTATAGAATACTTTCACAGAACCCAGAGTATTTTTGGATTTTTTTTTAGTCCTTACATGGGAAGGAATCTATTCATACCTGCTATTTACCACCACACACTGTGGAAGGAATTGCCTTAACACCGCCCCCACCTAACACTACTTTCCACTAAGGAACTAACATTCTATTCAGATACAGTGTTGAAGTTACTTCTCGGGTACATAACCCTCAGCTCAATTTGTGTGCCTGGCAGAAGATTTTCTAGTGCCCATCTGCGAAAACGAGATAGAAACTTCTCTTTCTGTCAGGGTCTTGGACTAAACTGAAGCATCACGCACAAAGTTGGCAATTTTTGTCTGAAGAGGATAGGACTTCAAAGGCTTCCTTCCCAGTATGCACTGCTTCCAGTGCTCCGCTTGTCTGTAGCTGGATGAAAAAGTACGAGCACATGTATTTTGACAGGTACAGCTCAACTGCCCTCTGAGATCTGAGAGCTATTTTCAAGGAACGCTGGAAGGACTATGACATGCACAGCTATCTGATACATGTTAATAACGTCAGTAGTCTACTGTCTTAACTGTCTTAAGACCTGGTCTTACTTCCTACCAGGTCTAAACTAACCCAGTGAATTTCTTGAGTCCACACCCAGGCCCTTAAGTACAGGACTATGCTACGATCAAGCCCAGGGATAAAAGAAAAGTGTTCTCTCTGAAGCTCCCCTGAACTATTCCAGAAAGAAGACTGTCTACAGCTGAACACGACCCCTAAGTAACAAAGAATCTTATAACTTCAGTCCATACACATATTTCTTAATTAGGCCAGCTGTGCTGTATAACTTAAGGATCTTTTTCTCTCCTTTGTGAGATGTACCAGAGTATCTCTGATCCAGTACACAGGCCCACAGTACATGTTTCTTATCCATCTTTACATAAAAGGGTCATAATAAGTGTGCAATGAAGGAATGAAGAAACTCGGGATGACAGCCTTTCAGAACATGGAGTATTTGCTATTACAAAACCATCTTATAGTTTCAGGGACAGTATGTTGAAAAGTAAGAAGCAAAACCAAGAAGCAAATCAAGTACAACAGTCTTCTGGGAAACAAATAATGGTCCTTGAACTTCTCCACTGCCACAAGACACTGTAGCGAAGAGGCTCTTTAACCAACCTCACTCTCCCTTTCTCCTTGTTACGCTGCACAACTCGGCTGGTGGATTTGATGTACAGGTGCCGGTGCAGTTCATCTATGAGAACCAAGTGGAGGTTCATCTTCTTGCTGTGAAGCTCCAGCCTCAGGTCGCTCAGTCCTTCCACCTGGAGCAGGGGGCCCTCCAAAGACTCCACTGCTGACACCTGAAGAGAGAATAAAAAATGATTAAGTGGGACAACTACAAAACCTACCAATATTAGAAACACAAGAGACTATTTCTAAAAGAAAAAGAGAATTTATATGAACCGTACCAGCATACATCAGACTTTGAAGAGTGTAACGTGGTTAGGCCTAGTTGTGCCTTTGAAGGTGCACCATCTAAGAGGAATAGTGCTGAAGGAAACAATCTTGTTAAAGATAAACATTTGCAGCAACGTGGATGGAACTGGGAGGTATCATGCTGAGTGAAGTAAGTCGGTCGGAGAAGGACAGATATCATATGTTTTCACTCATATGTGGATCTTGAGAAAGTTAACAGAAGGCCATGGGGGAGGGGAAGGGGAAAATAAACAGTTACAAACAGAGAGGGAGGGAGGGAGAGAAACCACGAGAGACTCTTAAATACAGAGAACAAACTGATGGGGAGGTGGGGGAGAGGGGAAAGTGGGTGATGGGCATTAAGGAGGGCACCTGTTGGGATGAGCACTGGGTGTTGTATGTAAGCCAATTTGACGATAAATTAAAATAAAAAAAGAATAGAGGAAAATTTTTCACTAAAAAAAAAAAAGGATAAACATAAAGGCATCTAAAGCACCACAGAGCTGTATGTATCATTTATTCCCACACACACTGCCTGTTAACAGACACAAGTGTGATGGCCTCCCCGACCACATTATGTCATTCATTTCCTCACAAGAAGTCCACATACTAATGACTGAAATCAACTTTTAATCACATTTAGCTTTTTAAGACTAAGACTAAATAAAAGCACACTACATGAGGGGCACCTGGGTGGCTCAGTCGGTTGAGTATCCGACTTCGGCTCAGGTCATGATCTCGCGGTCCGTGAGTTCGAGCCCCGCGCCGGGCTATGTGCTGACAGCTCAGAGCCGGGAGCCTGTTTCAGATTCTGTGTCTCCCTCTCTCTCTGACCCTTCCCTGTTCATGCTCCGTCTCTCTCTGTCTCAAAAATAAATAAATGTTTAAAAAATAAAAATAAAAAATAAGAAAAGCACACTACGTGAACGTCTAAATAATTCTCACTGTGATCATGAGGCAGAGCTTGGTTAGCCTAAGTCTACATGTGTGCCTACATACAGACAGGCTCTTGCTCGCTCTTCCTCGTACACACATACACAGAGGTAAATGCGTTTTTGACATGAAAGCTACGGGCAGAAAATAACAGTCATCACCTCTCCTTGACCTGATCCAGTTCGACAGAAGAAATGGGATATGAACGGTGAAGAGAAAATAAACTACAGAGAAGGAAACGCTCCTGGTGTGAAGTGCAATTTGGGAGATTTTAAGACAGAAAAGATTGGATGAATAAAAATGGAATAGGAATACCTCCAACAAATGAAGATGAGGGCCTCGGGGAGTGTGGAACAACTCACTTTGAAACCAAAGTAGTAACTGTAAAGGGGGGGAAATAAAGTATGTTTCATATGATCCCATTTATCCATGGATATAAGATTATATTTGTCTTTCCATAAAGATCTAGATTTTTAAAAATCTTTTTCATGTTTATTTATTTTTGAGAAAGAGAAAAAGAGAGAGAGAGAGATCGCAAGCGGAGGAGCAGAGAGAGAGGGAGACACAGAATCCGAAGCAGGCTCCAGGCTCCAACCTGTCAGCACAGAGCCTGACGTGGGGCTTGAACTCAAGAACCACAAGATCATGACCTGAGTCAAATTCGCACGTTTAACCGACTGAGCGACCCAGGCACCCCAAGATCTAGATTTTTTAAAGAAAATAACGAGGTGAAGAATATACTCTTACTATTCCTTAGGAGAAAAATAAAAACAAGAGAGAAACACAAAGAAGAAAATAATAATAAGGAAAGGGGAAAAAATAGTTTCAAACAGAGGGAGGGAAAATAAGAGACTCTTAAATACAGAGAACTGAGGGTTGATGGGGGTGGGCCGCTGGGGGGTAAGGAAAATGGGTGATGGGCACTGAGGAGGGCACTTGTTGGGATGAGCACTGGGTGTTGTATATAAGCAATGAATCACGGGAATCTACTCCCGAAACCAAGAGCACACGGTATACACTGTATGTTAGCTAACTTGACAATACACTGTATTGAGTAAAAATAAAATAAAACAAAACAAAACAAAATAATAGTAATAGTAGTAGTAGTGTAGTAGGAGTAGTAATAGAAAAGAGAGGACTACAAGCTGAACTCAGAGGGAGAAGAGCCCTACCCAGCTCCCCAAAGGGATTCCTATGCTACGACTACTCCCTGCTTAGGTTATACTTGTCAATATCCCTAAAAGGTACAGAGAAAGGCAATAACTAGTAATACTTTAAGGTACAAAGAGTGGATGTAATTAGGGAGATAAACATGCTCCTAAAAAGTAAGGCGTTTAAGTAAAGGCAATAGATAACGAAAGCCATGAAACGTATCAATGATCAAAAGTGCTGATCACGGACCTACACCAGTGCACAACGTCACTGAGGAGCACGTGGGCAGTGAATACAGAAAGTCTGGGAGCCGCCAAATACAAACCGGCCTGAGGTGGGGGAGGAAAATGCAACGGCTTACCCACAAACACAGCACTTGTTTTGTGATGTGCTATACAATCAAATGTCAGCAGCAAGTAAGTCTCCTTAAGTTAACCAAGCAAGAAGGAAGGAATGAAAAAGTGGCAAGCGCTGAGCCAGCTCTGCCCCCCGAAGCCTGCCAGTTCATTTTCATGCTGACCCATAACTGCCCCTGTGACAAGAGCCCCTGGGCCTCATGCGAGCTGCCAACAATTCCAAATGGAAAAGCAGCCTCGCAAAATGACCACTGTGTCCCCAAGGAGGAAAAACAACAACAAATTCATTTACACTTATGCTCTAAAATGGATTTTAACTCAGGTCTGTAACAGAGAAAAGAGGATGCATTAACCTTTAGTGACATCGAGGTCCAGAAAATGAAAAATAATTTGGTAAGCCACTGGCCCATCATGTCGCCTTATCCCTTAAGGTAATTAAATCCAGCTGAGATATTTAAGCTTAAAAACCACCCACTGCACATCCACACTCAATTTGTTTGTAGGAATTTGCATGAAGATTTTTAACCCAAACAGTTCATGTTCCCAAAACAAAATTATAGGATAATGTCAACTTGCAAAGCTACTTAATTGAAGTCTGTTTTTGTTTTCGTTTTTTTAATATAAGGAAAGCACTTAACACAGTGCCTGGCACATACTGAGTGCTCACTGGAATTAGACATGAGATTTTTAACAGAATCTATTTATTCTGTGGTTAAAGAAATCTCACGGGGTGTTACTAACGTGCTAATGCTACTGTTTTCAGCAAAGTGTTGTTTACGTTACAAGCATTTGGATGACAAATTTTCTGAATATGTCTTCTTGACCCAAAATACAAGTACAATTTATATATATATATAATCAAGAGTAATTTTACAATTTCAAAGATTTGAAAACCATACCACAGGGAAGACAGCACGCTTATTTTTATATGAAAATACAGTGCTCCAATTTCCTGGCCTTCACTTATTAAAAGCTATAATTACGAAAGCTAGGCAAGGGCACTGTCTTCCCCCACTCTAACCTTACTGAGTGGTACTAAAACGGATTTTAAGAAAATAGTTATCAGTGCAACATGTGATCTCTAGAACATCAGTTTATAGAAACCTGACATTTATCTTACCTGGTTTCAAGAAGCCTGTAGCGTAACATTTATACATAAGCAAAACTTGGTGAGGCAGAAAACAGCCAATCCATCCAAACATCACTGATGGTCAATTCTGCTGTATGGGGGATGGGGGAAACCTGGTTTCCAGGCATTTGCCAACATTCAGGATTTATTAGAAATCATTAAATATCTTTGGGGTGCCTGGCTGGTTCAATTGGTACAGCATGCAACTCTTGATCTCAGGGTTGTAAGTTCAAGCCCCACATTGGGTCCAGAGATTAAAGATAAAATCTTAAAAAATATCCACGTTTAGATATGCATAACTACTGGTAAAAACACAACTAAAGAGTTTGTTTTTTTTTTTTAATGTGGTAATTTTATGAATCATTTCACTGTGTCCCAAATTTAATGTCTACAGAGCACTTTTTTTTATTTATTTAATGTTTATTTTTGAGACAGAGAGAGACAGAGCATGAACGAGGAAGGGTCAGAGAGAGAGAGAGACACAGAATCTGAAGCAGGCTCCAGGCTCTGAGCTGTCAGCACAGAGCCTGACGTGGGGCTTGAACTCAAGGACCGTGAGATCATGACCTGAACCGAAGTCGGCTGCTTAACCGACTGAGCCACCCAGGCGCCCCTACAGAGCACTTTTTAAATAACACTAATGAACCATTAACAAGAATTCAAGAGATGAGGTTGGACTAAAGTAGCAACAAAACGGTCTCACAGGTGAGTTACTATGAGAAATTATTGAAATTGGGTTCTTAAATGTGACATACAACATCAAATAAATATATATTCTTACCAAACAAGACATACCAGATGAAAAATCAAAGAGACAGCATTCAGGACAACAGTTCACTAGTAAATGCTGTCTATACCTCTACTCACAGATGGAATAACACACATTCATACCCCAAATGATGTCTAGTATGACCCTCTAGAAATCTCAGACAGGCCACACCATTTCTTAAGGGTAGATTACCATATAATGAGTGAATTAAATGTATTTGGAAGTTTTCTTACACATATTTTCAGAAATAAAATTGGAGGGTGGAGGGAATTTTTTCATATAACATCTATTATTACCCAAAAGAACATTAGTGTCCTACTCACCACAGTTGGAAATGGCTTTGATAACAGAACTCTGCTTTGGAGTTGAAAAATATTTCCTTTAGGATAAACTTAAAAAAAGGGTGGGGGGGGCACCTGTGTGGCTCAGTTGGTTAAGTGTCTGACTCTTAATTTTGGTTCAGGTCATGATCTCACCGTTCATGAGATCAAGCCTGGTGTCAGGCTCTATACAGACAGTGCGGAACCTGCTTGGGATTCTGTCTCCCTCTCTCTCTGCTCTTCCCCCACTTGCATGCACGTGCTCTCTCTCAAAATAAACTTAAAAAAAAAAAAGGAAGAAAAATATTTCCTTTAGGATTATGAAAATAAGCAAGCATTCACCAAATGTTTTCATACATGATACTGAACAGGACGGCATGTTTTGCTATTAGAAACCTATGCACTGAAGAACAAAGAAATCCCAAAAACTGTTTCCATAACTCAGTAAGTATGCAACAGTTACATTTAAAATGTACACAATCAAGAATTGTCTGGTATTTCAAAAAAGTTTACCGTGAGTTGAGAGATAAGTTTACAACAAAAGCCATCTTTGTAATTACGAACTACAGAGCCCTTAAATTTTCTTTCCCAAATGTCTATTTCTCAATTTCCTTCTAGTTTATTTTTTTAATGTTTATTTATTTTTGAGAGAGACAGAGAGAGAGAGAGAGAGACAGCACAAGTGGGGGGAGGAGTAGAGAGAGAGGAAGACACAGAATCCGAAGCAGGCTCCAGGCTCTGAGCTGTCAGCACAAAGCCCAACGCAGAGCTCAAACTCATGAACCACGAGATCATGACCTGAGCCAAAGTCGGATGCTTAATCGACAGAGCCACCCAGGTACCCTTCAGTTTCCTTCTAGTTTAAAGTAGGAAGTTATTGTTTCATAGTTAAGTGTTCATCTTCTGTTAGCCTCACTCAAGTTGATTAGGTAAAAAGATCTAGTTTTGTGCTTTAATATGAACCACTTGAAATGTTTTGGAGGAAAGTTGGCCATTCTCAACATTCAGTTGGCTTCACTGAAGAAAGACTGGTTTATTTTTATATTATTATTTCAGTTGGGGGAGAGGAGAGACACAATGGCAACTGACATTAGTAGCCATCTAACTAAACCACCTGTCAGCTAAGGAAAATGCTTATTTTGGCAATAATGTTCCCTAAAGAAAGCAAATGTGTTGCCACGGTTGAGCCTAGAACAAGTATTTCCTTCAGGACTCTGATAATTAAATGGTTCCAAAATGTTTTATCACTTTTCAATAGGTCTGTATGCCTCCCTTAAGGAAGTACTTTTCGAGTAAGACATAACCATTCTGCAAATCTTGCCTTGGCTCAACTTACAGATGTGTATCTTTTTAGATATGAAATTAGGCTATTCCAGAGAATGGATACCCTCTCCCTTCCTATACCACCACGAGTTAAACCTGTTGAACAGACTCAACTAAGAACGCCAAAAAACCTTGGCTATGAGCAACAAAAGAAGCAGGCCTTGGAATCTGACATTTACTTGGTGCCCAGGCCACTGGCCAGCTGCCACCTGGGCCCCTGAGCTGCTAGAAGGCAACCTGTGGTCGCTTCAGCCCTGCTCCTCAAGACAGCCCTATACCCAGAAGTATCCACATAGAGGGCTCAAGGAGTCCTAGATGGGCATAAGAAGTATTCCTCTGGACGCAGAATGAGCCAAACCCACCTTTACACAAGCAGGAAAAATGTTTATCACCAAGAACTCCAGATCAATCACTTACCAAACATTGTCATTTTGCTACACCACAGTGCCCAAAGCAGTAGTTTGGTTATCAGACAGAAATTTTTAAAAACCCAAAAACCAAAACAACAACAAAAACAACAACACACAGCTTTAAGCCCCTCCCCCAAACAAAATCACAGTCTTTTTCATGTATTAGTTTGAAATCGGAACCTTAGGAACCTGTTTCTTACAAGTCAAAAATGATCCAGTATTGGCTGTTTCATATGGTTTAATCCAACAGTTTTAGGAGATCTGAAAGCTTTGGTGCATCTAGGACATCACAGTGCTGTTTGTAGAACACTGTGGCCTTGATAGAACCCTGTGTTCTATAGGGTTAACTGCAGCAGAGAATCTAGGAAAATTTCAACTAGCAGAATATTATATATGTGTGCGACATAAAACCACAAACATGTGACCCCCAAAGGATTTTGCTGATCAAAATCCTGTTAAATATAAACTTAGTAACAACCTCCACTCGGCTTGTGTTTAAAACATGACAGCAGCCACCACAGGGGACCTATGTAGAAGATGGCTTAGACTGCTCTTCATACAAAAATGGTTAGGGGAGCGGGGGAGGGAAGTCGGGAGGCAGGGTAAGGGGCATAGAAAGCAGAATAAGGGAATGCCTGCAAGGCTTAGAGGAGTCTTCGGGGATCTATAGGAAAAACAGAATCCCTGATCCCAGCTTTACTGGAGAAGATTTGGCTCCCTAGGGTTCTGCTTTGCCACAGCCTGCAGGCCTCCGAGCTATTGACAGTTGGAACTTAAGACAGACTTCCCAAGAAAGCTGCATCACAGGAGCAAGGCCAAGCGCCTGGAGCATGAACACTTTTTTCCACCCTAAGTCCTCAGCCTGCAGCCAACCCAGTGATCCAATCAGGCAATCAAAAATGCCCATTCTTGAAGTCATCTGTGAACAGAATATTGATCAGCCCCATTCAGGTGCCCCTTCTCCCTCCAGAAACCCGATACCTATAATGCAGACTCAGCATATGCTCTCACCATTAAAAACAGGATGCTGTCTACTTCCATTCTGCTTTCATTACTGCTAGGGTTATTACATGTTTTTATTTAATAAACCTTCATCAGTTCAAATGAAGGGCTGTTATTAGTTGTGCTAACAGCCAAATGATAATGCTCCAGAGAGATATCAGTGCTTGTTGGTGCATTAGCAAAGAGAGGAGAAGGGCTGAGGTCAAGCATGTGTCAATGTAAATGAGGTGATATTAGGTAGTAAAGGCTTAATGCAATAGACTGCCGGGGAGCTAATGGAATTTACAGGATGCAGCAAATGAGATGAAGTTATTGATAAGTGAATGAGCGGAGGGGTGGCCTGTAAGATAAAGTGCTGTCAAAGAAAAGCCCATTTACTTGTGAATTTCTTCTTTAAACTATCTTCACAACTATCTTAGAAAACAAAAGTCACAAGAGATCAAATGTGACTTCTGATTTTAACAAAGAGCTCATCCTACCACTGCTATGACACATAGACTTGGTTTAAAAGCATACCATTCGACTAAGCTCTTTCTTAAGTCTTCTTTGGGGATCCCCCCAACTTCTTGGTTTTCGTTTTTTCTTAAACATCAGGGCCTTCTACCACAAATAATTCCCAAAATTTAAGCAGAAATCTTTGGGGGTTTTTTCCTCTTATCAAGTAGGGGTGGTCAGATCTAAGATATTCCATAAGCCCAAGTCTAAAAGAATGACAGTATCTGAGAAATGAAATGTTGAGTTTTCTATTACAAGAGACATTTAAAGGCTGTCAGGACTGGAGTCCTACCCCAATTTCACAGATTAAGGAAAAAAAAAAAAAAAAAAAAGAGTGAGGCCTAAGGCCCAGGAATGTATTTTTCTTAACCTTTATTTTATTTTTAATTCCCAATTATAAAAATACATGATCAAGAAAACTCAAAAAACACAAAATCCCAAAGGAAAAAGATGGTCCACATTTCACTACTCAGGTAAAATATGTTTTAATCTGATTCCTTCCAAACGATTTCCATACAAAGTTTTGAAAAAGTATTATTATTTTTAAATAGGCTTTTTCCATTTGGCAATACATTGGGAACATCTGCCCATTACCAAATATATTTTTAGCATTCATACTACTCCATAAAATGAATATTCCCCAAATGATTTAAACCACTTCCCCATACAAAGTAGTTGCTATATTCTTTTACTTTCACAAATCTTTCTGTGATAATTATCCTTGTATAGATTTTTTATCACATAATTAAAATGCTTAACTCTTACCATTCTAGAAGTAGAATTCCAAGTCCAAAGTAATGCACATATTTAGGGCTTCTGATACATAATGCCAAATTTGGAGCCTTATTTGTTCTAAATCAACTTACAACAGATCAGTTCATAATTACTTTCCTGATGAAATTAAACATACCTAACACCTTAAGTGAAAGTTAAAATGTCAATTGCTTATGGGCAAGATTGTGCGCGCGCACACACACACACACACACACACACACACACACACACCCCCAATGGGGAGCCTGGGTGGCTCAGATGGTTAAGCGTCTGACTCTTGGTGTCAGCTCAGGTTATGATCTCAAAGTTTTTGAGTCCAAGCCCCACATCAGGCTCTGTGCTGACAGCACAAAGCCTGCTTGGGATTCTCTGTCTCCCTCTCTGCCCCTCCCCTGCTCTGTCTGTCTGTCTCTCTCGCTCTCTCAAAATAAATACATAAACTTAAAAAAAAAAATCCTTCTTTGTGCCTAATCTAATGGTCCCTCCAATTCTCAGTTCCCATCAGTGCTCCATAAAGACAGTACTAAATCCTAGGTTCCTACTCCAAAATACAAGGGAAGAGACCACTAGGAAAGACATCCTCATTTGACAAGGGTCCCAAAGCCACTTACTTCTGTCATCTTTTTGTTATTCTGGGACAAGAACAAGTTACAGAACAATTATCTTAGGAGTTGGCAAAGGAGGTCTCTGAGAGTCACGTCAGGCTCACACTTCAATCAAGACAAATTCCCAATCCATTAGAAATGCCCAGCACTTACACAATTCTTTACTAACATCAACTGTTAAAATCCCACAAAGGAATGTGAGAGGAAGAGCTAGGAACAACAAGTAATTAGTACTGGGATAAATCCCAGAGAAAACATACTTCAACAAGCTCCTATCTGGTCAAGCCAGGCAAAAGCTACTGATCCACCTTCCCCAGTCATTGTCAAGTTGAGATAGAGGGCTCCCATCAACATGCGTGGTCACCTGCAGCTACTTATACATATATAGGGTCCCCATCTGGCCACACAATGACCAAACAGAAACCTGTTTGAGGAAGTCCATATGTGAGGCTGAAACCTGGAATATGACAGAGGAGGTCAGCAAAGGCCTCGTGTATTATTCCTGCCTTAGTTTATTCCTCATACGGGGCGAAAGTATATAAAAGGGCATGTGCACACAGGTGATCTGATTAATGCATTAGTGATGGCAGCACCAGGAGAGAGAGAAAGACTTCTCGGTATAAACAAGTCCCAGATGATAGATGACCGCTTTTCTCTTACCTGGCACTTTGTCATAGTGATGATGACGCTACTTACACCTTCTTAAATTTGTCTATTGCCTTATATTTTACAAAGCACTGTAACCTTACCAAATTTCACTTTTATTCTCACAGCATGTCTACAATCTAGATAGGGTATTTGTAGATCCACCCTAGAGAAGAGAATACTACATAACAGAGAGAGACAGTGATTTGTCTAAGCTCGCCGAACTAGGGAGTTGTTGAGTCAGGACTAGAATTAAGAACGTCTGGCTTCCAAATCCATTCTGTCTGCACTACACCACCGATGTACGTAGCCACCACTCGTCAGTAAGTACATCTGTGCTCCAATTTCAACCCATGAAATCCCAATGCAATTCCAATAAGAAACCACAGGAAGAAAGCAGCAGGCAGAGCACCAAGAAGGCAGCCCCGAAGAGTTCAAGTCCACCCAAACCTGGAGAGCATCTAATTTAACCACTCAACACCATTCCTACTGACCAAATAATCAGGCTATAAAATCAGAGTAAGGGCCCAATACTTGTCAGCCCTACCCAAAACCTGCAACAGAGGATGGCAACAAAGCAACTTCACACTACAGTATTTCTACAAAAACGTACCAATCACTGTGCAAAGTCTGTCTTGTGCAAATACAGTAAAACCTTGGTTTGTGAGCACAATTCCTTCTGGAAACATGCTTATAATCCAAAGCACTTTTATATCAAAGCGGATTTCAAGAACCACTGGCTCAGTTGTGATCGTGTGACACTCAGCATCACGTACGACTCATACTGCAAGACATCACTCATTGATCAAGTTAAAATTTATTAGAAATGTTTGCTCATCTTGCAGTACACTCACAGAACAAGTAACTCACAGTCCAAGGTTTTACTAGTACTTGGTTTCTAACCCCTCAAAACTGGTATCAAAAGACATCAAAGACAACTAGTTTTACTCTGTTAAGTGGCATAGGGTATACCCGAGATCTACAGTTCCACATTTATCTGTACAATGGAATCACCTGAAGAATGTCAAATTACTGAAGGTAGTGTACCACCATCAGAGACTTCAATGTCATCAGTGTAGGGTGGGACCTGGGCTTTAGATTTCTTCAAGAAGGTCCCTAATGTGCAGAGTTTGGGAATCACTGCCCTACAGCCAAGCGAGTCAACTGAAAACTGCTGAACCTTATGAGGTTTAGTGTAATATAACAAAATTTCTATTTGCTTTAAAATAAAAGAGGCAAAGAAAAGCAGATAAAAGAACAAAGTAAAAGGGAAGGAAAGCTAATACAATGACCGGGTGCTTTTCAAACAGTGTGCTACCCTAGCCTTCAAAAACAAATATAAATAAAAAAGGGCATTGGACACGAACACAAATAATTGTTTACAAGCCCTGTGCTTTTACTCTCCAGGAAAAAAATAAAGCTGCCACATTAGGCCTACTCATTTAATTTTAGACAACTACCAAGATTTCTTGTTTAATACCTTTATTTTCAGCTCTTCCTAAACCTTTCTGAAAAGATCAGATGTAGGCGTTTGAAGGCCTGAAGGGGTCCCAAATGCAGCTAGAAGCAGCTATAGCTGACCACCTTATTTATAGAGCAAACCATACTACCCTACCTCCATCCCCAATTTTCCTGATCCCCACTTTCTTGTTATGCTCATCGTGATATGAGACTCTTTATTTGTTCACTGTCTCTCCCTATTAGCATGTAAGCTCCTTCAAGGTTAAGGGCACACATTCAGATATATTTCCCAGCAACCGGAAGTCATCGACAATGGCATCATACCATTCTTTGTTAAGTCTACCAAAACATGTGCCCGATTCTTTCCTGTTATTAGTACAGAATATTGGCAATGGTCTTTCAAAGCAATATTCTACACTAGAAATAGATGGGCTTAATGGTGGCTATTTCATTATTGATCACGGATATATTTTTTAACGTGTAGAGAAATCTATATGGAATATTGAAACATTTTTGCAGTCACTTACCACTTTCAGGTTAAGTCCAATAAGTTCACTAGAATGTTCCAGCTCTCGATATTTATAGAGTTTTCACCTCAATACCATTCCCACAGTCATAATGAGAAAAAACCGTCCTGGGAGATCTTAGAAACTCTCAGATCAGACGAAAGGGATGTACACTTTGCCCCCTTTTTCTTTCTTGTGCATTAATCATTTGATAGTAGATGCATGATCACCCCTTCCCTGCCCATAATATGAGAAAAGAAGAATTTGTCTATTTGCTAATGACACAGTTCTAATGGCAGCATAAAGAACAAGCTCGCTGGTCCACTGGTCCTGCCATCTAAGCACTGACAGAAAAAAATAGCTTAACATCAACTACTTTATAACACTACAATCAACATTATTGATAAGTACCCTCCAATAGTGAACTGGCTTATATCTACTTACAATACTAGCAGAAAAACACACTTAGTTACCTAAGAGTCGATTCTGCAACAAACTGATCCTAGATAGTTTACTGACAAATTGCATTGCTATGAACATATCGTTGAAGTAAGCCAAAAAGGTGATTGACACAGAATCTGAAATTTGCCCATGTCAAATCCCAAATATATGGGAAAGAACTTTAGGGTCCTGATCATCCTTCTGTGCATGTGTTAGATCAGACTAGCCTTGTTTTCAGAGAAAAATCTTTTTTTTTTAAGATTTTATTTTTAAGTAATCTTTACACCCAACGTGGGGCTTAAACTCACAACCCTGACATCAAGCTCCACCAACTGAGCCAGCCAGGCACCCGTTTTCAGAGAAAAATCTTATCTAGGCCTGCAGGAACTCCTTGGACTACATAAAATGTGGGGTAGTCTTTCATTTAGATAGATGTCCATTTAAGGGAAGAAGGAATCCATAATGCCTAACCTAGCCAGCCCTACTCCAACTCTCAACAGTTCAGAACAAGTCCACTTCCGAACACTTTGCGAACTTCTCATGTGGGAGCAATCACCATTATCCTTCTTACAGTATCCATTAAAGTAATCAATTCACTATAAATAACATTTCTAAGCACTTACTGTGTATACTGCGTGTACTTTATATAAATAGCTTAGTATCTCATTTAATCCCTTCAACAATCCTTGGGAGTAGATGTAATTCTCAACTCCCAACTTTCGGCAGGGTCAAAGAATTAGCCCCAAGTGATCCAGCTAGTAAAAGTCAAAGCCAGGACCCAAACACAGGTCCATCTGACCCACACTAACATTCACGACCTTGATTGTTATACAACTAATGCGAAGGCTCTTGTAAGCTGAAACCATTAGAAGTATATTTTTATTATAGGAGCTTAGAAAACCATGAGATTAAACTGCTGCCTTACTCCCTTTATGCCCGATGTGGCCACATTTTCAGTGTAAGTGATATAATTCCACCATACTATTCTCTCAAAGCACGTGGGATTCTCTGGGCGGAAGGCAACTACATAAATCTAAGTAGTTATTATAATAATCCTTATCTTAGTACACAGCTATGATTTTTTAAAAAAACTATAAATAGAAAAACAAGAGACATCCAAAATCTCTACAATCTCAGGAAGACTTAAAAATGAAAAAAATGTAGTCCCAGGCCTTGTGACGGTCAGCTCAAGTGGTTCAAAACTACCCACACTGGCTCAGTTTCCACTGATTGAATGCAATTATGAGTCGACTTCTATGGGTTGATAAATCAGAACTTGGGTAAGTGGTTTTCAAAGCTCATCTGTGCAGTTTTCGTGTGATGCAGACTTCCACGTAAATTTTCCTTTAAAAAAGTTCATAAAAATATTAACTATCATCAAATACCTTCCTGGTTAGCTCATGCCACTGGGAAGAAGCTGCTGTTCTTATATTAATAATTCTTCCCGGAATTAATCAGTCATTGTACATTAGAACCAGCAGCTGGAGTGTTCTGAGTGATAATGAAACCTGTAACAAGGCATCTTCAGCCGTCTTTTCAAGACAATAAGGGAATTAAAATTTCAATTTAAATGCAGAGGTTTGAAACACGCTTCACTGGCAAAATTACTTCAATTAATGTGAGTGGAATACAAAGGACAGACTGCAGAAATGTGATGCAGCAACCAGAAATTATGTCATTAATGTGCTTGCATCAACCCAGCACAATGACTGCAGAGGTCTAATTCAAACCATACATATCGCAAAGCTACAGGCTACAATATTAATCAAGTCTCTGATTTCAATGTGACGGATGCAGGCTTCTTGTTGGACCACTTTGAGCCTTTCATGAGCTAACAGCAGCTGTTTACCTTGAAGAAGGAAACAAAAGGCCATGCCTATTTGCAGACAGTCCCTGTCATGACAATTTAATTATTTTAGGCAATACTCAGGTTATCATATCAAAAGAAGAAATAGATATCCCATCTAGAGGCCAAGTCTCTAGCTATCAGCCCAGTGTGACAGTGAAGTAGCAATTGCAGGAGCGGACAAGGGCCATGGGTCACCACTGATTTATTTACTCTGGATTTATGAACCGGAGTAGGGATTACACTCCTGGGTGTCTGCACCTGCCTTACAACGGAAATGCAAAATCTTTTGATAAACAGATCCAAGGAAATCGGAGAGTTTTGAAAGACTTGATTTTTTGTCTTCACTTTCCTATGACGTCTTTTAGCAAGCATGTTTCATTTTGACCCTCGAGATGCCTTAAGTAGATTTTACTTCTAATAGCACATAGCCACGGGGAAAGGAAATGTGAGTATTTTTTCACATCAAGTCCAATGAAAGAGCAATTATAGCCCTTACTATCCACTCATATACAAAAGGCCAAATTGAAGGAAATTTCCAACCTTTTAAGCACACCTTTAATCCTACCTTCATGAAATCTTCATTGTACATTAGGATGCTCCAGCTCCTCAGATCATACAAAGCAACTACCTCGTCGGAAAAATGGAGAGCACATCAGAAACCCATCTCTCATAGGGTCACTGTCAGAATTAAATGCGTTAACAAATGGGCTTCTTAAATGTAATGACATAGCGAATACTCAGTACGTATTGGCTGCTAGTGTAATTATTGTTTTTTGTTGTTCACTCAAATATTGCTAAAGGGAAAGGCTGGAAACTGGAAGACTTTGTCATTAAGACAAACACCAAACCCAAAGAAAAAATCAGACCAGAGCCCCTAGAGACGAAACACCTCTTTCCTCTATTAAAGTCTTTCACATGGTTACCCATCTGGCTAACGATCTGTGAACCCTGACTATATGAGGCCCAAGGTGCTCAGCACAAGGCAGACAAAAATAAATAAGATATAGCCCTTGCCCTCAATGACCTACCATACAAACAAAAGCAATTGTATTACAAGGAAGTACATGCAGCTTATGGAAACAAACAAACAAACAAAAAAAGGCATCTACTCAGGTCAAGTATTCTCAACCACGATAAAAACAAATGCCTAATTTTTTGGAAAAAGCACCTAATCACCTGGGACATTCAGAGAGCTAAAGAAATCTGAGCTAAGCCCTAAATAAATAAATAAATAAATAAATAAATAAATAAATAAATCATTTTCCAGGCAGACAGGACTGGGATTAGATTCAGGAACATATGATCAATTAAACATCTATCACATCCCTTCATCACTAACAAATAACTAAAAATTGTTATTAATAAAGCGCCACTGTTTTAAAAAATATGATAGCCAGCAATAAGATATATTTAATACCTCTAAGGAACATATTACTAAGCATTATTATATAGAGCATAAATGAAGATCTCAATAAATGAGGTCTATCCTGTTCACTGAAAGACTCGGTAATATGAAGATGAAATGCTTACAATGAATCAGTCTCATGACGCTTCTTGCAGAATGTGACAAGCTGATACTAAAATTCATACGGAAGAGTAAAGGGCCAAGAATAGAACAGACAGTTCTGTCTGTTTTGACAAGCAAGGTGAGGGAACGTCTCCACCTGCTATCAAGCTATATCATAAAATAACGGTAATTAAAACAGCATGGTTTCAGTGCAGATATAGACAAGACCAATTAATAAAAATGAAGAGCTCAGAAACAGACCCATGCATACGTGAAAACTTGGTATGTGACCAAGATGGCATTAGAAGTCAGTAGGAAATAAATTTAGCAAATGGTTGGAGCTAAGTGGCTTTTTACATAGAAGATAAAATTAGATCCCGAGTTTATACCATATACGGAAACAGAGTCCAAATGAATTAAAGAAGACATAGTAGATTCTCTAGAGGACACTGGGATAGAAAAAAATTTTTCTTAAAAATCAGATAAAGGAAAAAAGAAAGAAATCTTACCACATTAAATTTCAAAACTTCTTTGTAACAAAGGGCTTCATAAAGCATAAATATATACCACTAACTAGGAGAAGATATTTCAAATACCTCTGACAAAATATTAGTGTCCATTATATATAAACAATGACAAACAGGGAAAAAAAAGGAACTTCTGGGCAACACAGCTCATATACTCACTCCTTTCTGGAGGTAAATGCTCCTCCTTCCCACCCCACTCCTCCCAACCACATGATTTTAGTTAGAACTGACAATCATAGTATTCAAGCTGGCCCAATCTGGACCCTATCCATGTTTTCTTTGGGGGGGGGGGAGGGTGGGTTAAGTTTATTTATTTATTTTTGAGAGAAAGAGAGTACACAAGAGGGGGAGGAGCAGAGAGAGAGAGGGAGACACAGAATCCGAAGCAGGCTCCAGGCACCGAGCTGTCAGCAAAGAGCCCAACATGGGGCTCGAACCCATGAACCGTGAGATCATGACCTGAGCTAAAGTCGGATGCTTAACTGACTGAGCCACCCACGCACCCCTGTCCCTGCACGTTTTAATTACAAGAAATTTTCCTCCGCAAAGCTGGAAAGACGTTGGCCACAGCCCACACCCTTTCTCCTCCCCCAAACACCCAAACCCCACCCACTTGTGAAAGCAACAGTCTGCAAGAGGACACTGAGGACAACAGGCAGAGAGACCACACAGGTGGCATTCCACATCTCCTCCTGTCCTGTTAGCTGACTGGTTACAGCGACTGCTTACTGTTTACTCCTATCATACACCAGGTTTCAATATATGACAGAATATCACAGCGTATCTCACATCTTAGCAACCGAATTCCCTTAACAGGTTCTCATGAAGGACTTACAGCGTAATTCTTTTTGAAAATCTAAATTGGAACCATTTGGAAGATTTATCCTGCTTCTCCCACCGAGTCGTCTCAGTGTTTTTTTCAGTGTTACAGCGAATCTAACTCAGTGAAACAAAGACAGGGGACTCTCACCTACTGTGGAAAAGAGGAACCAAATGCAGTCACCTGCTATGGAGGGCTTCTGTAGTCCCCAGACAGCTCGAGTAACACGGCAGTGGGGTGGTCATGTGGAAAGCGGCGGGGGGGCGGGGGTGGGGGGGTAGATAGAGCAGCCCTCTAAGAGCCACCAGCCCTGGGAAAGTTAGGACTGTTAGGAAATAGGATGTGTATTATTTTTTATTCATCTTCTTGACACTCAGCACATGCACCACCAGTAACAACATTCTCTGAATTTTCATTTCTAATTCAAAAAGTAACAGAATGGGAGCGTCCAGCTGGCTCAGTCAGTAGAGCATGTGACTCTTGATCTCAGGGCTGGGAGTTTGAGCCCCATGCTGGGTGTAGAGCTTACTTTAAAAAAAACAAAAAAAGTAACAGAATGACTCAGAGGCTAAAGGCTAGTCTGTGGAGTATGCTTGCTTGACAAAGTCGCTTCCAGAATTATTGCTCCAAAATTATTTTCTTGCTCTTCGGTTTAAAGGAAAAAACAAAGCCCTCACATAACAATCCCTTCAAAGAATTTGTGGAACGTGAAGTCCGTAAATATCCTTAAGTTGTCTCTCATACAGATTTCATTCTTTAAAATGGGATTCATTAGGGGTGCCTGTCTGGCTCAGTTGGTAGAGCATGCAACTCGTGATCTTGGGGTTGTGAGTTAAAGTCCCACATTGGACATGGAGCCTACTTTAAAAAAGTAAGTAAATAAAAAATAAAATAAAATAGGATTCATTAGCCACCTTTCTCTGAAATTCAAACATCTTCATTACCATGCCAACGTGATCTAGGTACCAGTTTCTTACCATTACGCACCTTGCCATTGTTCCAAAGGCAGATAACGCATAAAAAATCGCCTACCACTTCAAACACTGAAATTAGGAAGAGAACCGGTCAGGCTTCACCTACAAGGGCTTGTGAATCCCAAGAGGCGGTCTGTAATGTGCTACGTGAAAGACAGCATTCAGAGAACAAGAGCAAGGGCTTTCCTATCTTAGCAGAAATGACCGTTCGCACAGGCAGCTCTCTCACCAGCATGTCGGTGGCACTGAGATAGTGCTTGCTGGCCATGCACTGTTCCAGCTTCTGAGGCACTTGCTTGATATTCTCAATTTCATCCAGCAGGTTCAGGACATGCTTGTGTTCAATTCCTTCAATCCACAATTTCCGGAGCTCATCCCGTTTACAGTGCAACAGCATCTTGCAAGAAAGCAGATTCTCTTTCACCTACAATAAACAGATTCAACCTTGGGTCAGTCCAGAGTCTTGCCATCCTAAACCTATAATCTGGTTAGTACTTTTCACTACCAGTGTCACTAGAAGTAACAGTTCCCAATTCCCCCTCCCACTAGTTCCCGGTGGTTGGCTGGCTTGCAAAATTCTAATCCTGGTTCTGACACTGACTCGCATGGATGGGGGTCTCCACCTCTGTGTGTATCTGCTCCCCTGTGAAATGAGAAAACTACTCCTAACCTACCTTTGAGTGAATCTGGAAGAAGCTACTTAGGATATACAGCACTCTGAAGACAGGAAGAACCCACGGATGTTAAACTATCTAAAAGGGAATGACTGATCGAGTCCATGCTGATTCCTTCCCAATTCTTCTCTACATGTTTCTTATTCAGCAGACAGCTCACTTGGACCACCCTAGATCCACAACTTCAGCTGAAGCTTACAGCCAGTGAACTGTGCATTCATCTCAACTAACACGAAAATAAGCCCGCTTTCCAGAAAAGAGGAGACACGTCCAGAGACCATCTCAAAATAAAAGCACTAGGACGTATCAAGGATTTTTAGATATTAAATAAGACAATCTCAAACATTCTCATGGATCTAGCTTAGTGACCAGTACGGCACAGCTCGACAGAACAGGAGGAGAAGGAGCAGGAGGTAGTCACGATGTGCATGATGAGCACATTTTCATGTTCATAATTAAGGTTTTTCAATTTTTACAACATGAAATAAAAAGAATCTGGGGCGCCTGGGTGGCGCAGTCGGTTAAGCCTCCGACTTCAGCCAGGTCACGATCTCGCGGTCCGTGAGTTCGAGCCCCGCGTCAGGCTCTGGGCTGATGGCTCGGAGCCTGGAGCCTGTTTCCGATTCTGTGTCTCCCTCTCTCTCTGCCCCTCCCCCATTCATGCTCTGTCTCTCTCTCTGTCCCAAAAATAAAAATTTAAAAAGTTGAAAAAAAATTAAAAAAAAAAAAAAAGAATCAGGACCTTTCACAATTCACAGAACTACTCTCATGTACTTTTGACAGTCCTCACATGTATTTTTAAATTCGAATTCAGTATTTGTTTAATTTGGTTTTTGTTTTAGGTAAAATTTATGAATACATGTCAGTTATACCATTTGATGAATTTTAGCAAATGTAAGACACCTGTATAATCCAAACCATCATGTATAAGACATTTCCATCAGCCCAGAAAGTCTACCACGTTTCTGACCATTGAAAATTTGTCTTCCACAAGATCTGGTGTGGTGGTGCATACACTCATGAACACTTTGCTTCTGGTGATTATAAAACTAAATTTTAACATTTTCCGACAAACAAGGAAAATATAAAGATGGAATGCTAAGATCAGAATGTTTCTTGAGAAACATTTCTCTGCTGAGAAAGCATCTACTCTATCCCAATAACTTAAGGACAATACACCTATCATACCTTTATGAAACTCTCCAATGTAAAAAGAACCCTAAATAAAGAGATTCTGTAATCTCTCCTGATAAGCACAGTGGAATGATTATTCGCTTTGGAAGGAGTCATGGACCCTTTTGAAAAACTACCAAAGACAATGCTAATTACCTCCACTCCTTCCTTCCCCTTTCTGCAGTCCTTAAGTGATTTTTTTTTTTTTTTTTTTTTTTTTTTTTTGCTAATCATAAAGCATCTAGAAAAGAGAACAGAGGGGGGGAATGGTATATAAGAGATGGTAACAAAACTTTTCAAGTTGGCAGGAAGATGGAATGTGGGTAATTTAGCAGAGCAGAGTGATCTGAAAGTCTTAGTATGGAGACGGGTTTGCTACCACTGACAAGGAGGTGCCGAGAACACCGAAAGCCGGAGCCCCAGGGCCAACACCTTCCATAGGGAGTATTTTGAGCCCTGGACCTTCATCAATCCACACAGATGGGTAATTCCCTCCCCCCAAACACTGGCCAACTAGAAGGCTTATGACCTGAAGAAACTCAATCAGAAAGGATCCAGGCCAGACATCACTAAGGGGAAGGTGTGAGGCACCAGACTGCAAACACAAGAATGATATTAAAGTGGGCCTATGGAACAGTAAAATCCTCAGCCTGCTCTGGACACCCAGCCTCCTGCTAGGGTTGCCTCTAAATACACACAGCCTGATTTTTAGCTCCAACACAGGAAACTTATGGCCTTCCTTGGGAAAGATGACAAGGCGAAAAGACCCAGAGTTAGTGACACCTGAAGTTTCACCGAGGAAACTACTGGGTCCCTGCACGATCATCACTAGACAAGGCCCACAACATGCTCTGAGCTTTCCAATCAGCTTTGTACTGACTCCCTCTTTCATTTAAATAGTTAGACGAGGATCACCAGACAGCCAAGGAAAGCTTGGAATATGAAAAGGCAGGCACCAAAACAAACAAAAAGAAAAAACTGCTGGATGGGGCTGGGCGGGGAGGGGCAGGGAACACCAGAAACTATGCAGAACAGAAATTTTTTAAAACTATAATCAATATCCCTTAGGAAAAATAGGAAATATTACATCAATGAAACAAGAATAGGATGCTATAAAAAAAAAAAAAACCTGAGAATAAAAACAGCTTTGGAAATTAAAATATGGTAGAAAAAAATCCAATATAAAGGTCAGAAGCTATCTTTGAGGAAATCTACAGAGAATAAAACAAAAAACGAAAGGTGGAAGATAAAAGAAATGAGGAGACTGATCCAAGAAGTCCACTATTTGCCAAATAGGAGTTCCAGGGGAGGAAAAATGAGACAAATGGAGTAAAGAAAAATACAATAATAAAAGAAAATGTTCCGGAAGACATGTGTTTTTAGACTGAAAAAGTACACCAAGCGTTCAAGAAAATGGAGTAAAAAAAGAACCATGCCAGGACATGTGATCCTGCCGTGTGAGAACACATGGGATAGAGAGGCGATCTTAAAAGCTTTTGGGGGAAGTGGGGAGGGACAGAATCCATATAAAGCATTATGAATCAGAATGCATCAGACTTTTCTCAACAGCAACGCTAAAAGCTACAAGACAAAGGAATGATATAGCTTCAAAATCCTAAGAGAGAATTATTTCCCAGAAAAACTATCAATCAAGTGTGCGGGAAGAATAAAGACATTTTCAGACTTATAAGCTCTCAAAATGATAAAACTTAGATGCACCATAGCTCAGCAAGCTAGTGAAGAACGTGCTCCATCAACACAAGAGAATAACAGAAGACCAGAAACACAGGATCCAGGAAAGGGGAAAACCAATGCAGAAGACAGGCAACAGGAGGATTCAAGCATTAACTGCAAGGAAAACAGCAACAACAAAACCGCACAGGCACAAATAGTATGCTGGATGGCTCAGAGGGAAATAGTCACGTAGCTGTAATAAAATGAGCAGCATCTATTTAACCAACAACTAGGATACAACTAGAGAGAGGAAGTGGGAAGAAGATGAAGTAGGGCAGAGGAAACGGTGGGAGGGGGACCTAAATCCTCATCTTCCATAGCCGGAAGCTTATATCCAATGTCTAAAGTAGAAAAACCAAGAATAGTATAAGCATATTACTAAGAGTAAAAGTCAGTGTCTCTGAAGTTTTGGAAGTGGGACTGGGGAAGGATGAGGTAGGGAAGTACTGGTTTTTGTCATCACTTACGGTTTTGACTTTTGAAAATATTAATTGAAGTATGGTTGACATGTACTATTGGTTTCAGGTATATGACACAACGATATGACTATCATATACATTACAAAATGCTCACCATGACGAAGTGTCATTACCATCTATCGCTATACAAAGTTGTTAACACTATTATTGACGGTATTCCCCAGGCTCTACTCTTCATCCCTAGGTCTTATTTTGGAACTGTGTATCTCTTAATGCCCTTTTTTGGACTTCTTAAACATATTTCTCAAGGCTATTCCCAGATCCTCTTGGCACTCTTGGTCTCTGGGCTAAGAACTCCAACTATTAAATCCATTCTCTTTTAAATCCTTAGTTAAAATCTGCTTGAATTTGATTTCTGATAGTCTACTTTTATCACCTGGGTTCTGTAATTCTCGGATTTTTCTTTGGTGTTTAACAGTTATTATGGAAATTGTTAAAAATAAATTTTATGTCGTGCAACACCCAACTAGGCTCTTGATCAAGAGGGCTCGGGATAAACTTACTTAGTGTCAGTAAAGCTTGGCAAACTCCTTTCTGAACGGGAAAAGGACTGTTAGGGCATTTCACAGCAGGATATATACAATGTAGTCTGCTCACTTCTCATTTTTGCTTACTACATGGAAGAAAATGGAAAAGAAAAGTGGATTCTGTGTCTGTGTTTAGGGGTGGGGGAGACGGCATCAGGCTGTGTGGAAAATGAACATCACCAAAACTATTCCCTAAACTGAGTTATTAGCCAAAGCTCCAGACATAAGAAGGTACAAGAACTTTTAATATTAAATTGCCCCGAGGCCTCAGCTTTTTGATTAGAAAGTCACGGTTATGAAGAAATGTTATTTTAAAACTTGGGCGGCAGGGGGGTAATACTACTCAGTAATAAAAGAAAAGAAATACGAAGAATCTCAGAAACATTATGCTGAACAAAAGAAGCCAGATACAAAGAAGTACATACTGAAGTTCTAGAACACGCAAAAATTAATGTAGTGATGGAATTCAAATCAGCAGTTGTTTGGGGCAGGATGTGGAGGGGAGTGGGAAAGGAGTAGAGGAACACAGTCTTTTCACTCCAAAGGAGCAAGGGGGAACTCTCTGGGGTGGATGGGAACACATCCTAGGACATATACATTTGCCAAAACTCACTGAACTGTCTTCTAAAATACTGCAGTTTATTGTATGTCAATTATAGCTCAATAAATGTTTTTATACAGGGAAGAGAAACAGGACTGTATCCATCAATGAACATCATCTAAAATGTGAGAAAGTTACCAAAGTACATCTAAACTTTTATTTCTCGATGTGGTAACAGTATTTTAATTCCATTCTGTTTTAATTTACCAGGATAATTAAGATTGAAAAATTATCTTCCTGTTTCTTCTTGAAATAAATCCACAGAGTCAAGCTATTCAAATCAAGACATCGAAACCCACGTACAGAAATCCTTCTTCAAACACAAGTTTCCTTTCCTTCCTGAGACTTCTAGTAACTTCACATTTGCTCCTAATCACCTGGTCAGCCACAGCAAGAATTTCAGTTTCAATATACTAGAACTTCCAGCCATTCTAATTAGAGACTATTAGCAAAAGAGAAAATGAGGGTAACAGGCCCCAAGAGGTTACTGTGAATGGGTATGGGAGAGGATACAGAAAGCAGAGAAATAGAGTTATTCGCACCCTTGACTTGGGGAAGATGAAGACAGGAGGAAAACTACCTGGAGCCTGAGTAGCAGAGATACATGTACGAGAGGCTGATGGATCCAGGCCTTAAGTCATCAAATTCAATGCCTTTCTGATTTTGATCAAGGATAATGGGAGGAGGGACTGCCTTTGAGTGTGCAAACTGTCTATAATAAAGCACAACAAATGCGCAAGCACCCCACTGAAACTAGAGACTAGAAATGTTCTACACAAGGGATGGTAGGTGAAAACTAATGTAACAATCAACGTCATTCTTAATTCTGAAAGTACAAAACAGACTTTCTCTTCTGTAGTTAAAAATAAATCTACATATAAGCGTGTTCATGGGTATTCTCCTGACCTGTGTCCAACCCATTTTTTTCCACAGCCTTCTAGAAAGTGCCTAGAAAGAAGTGCAGAAACACCACTCACCATTCTGTTTAAAAGCCTTTTAGAACTGCAGATCACTTTTAAATTACCCTCAAACTTTTATTCCCATGCTTTTGTTTCCTTAGTTTTGGAGGAGGAGGGGCGGGTTTAGCTGCCATTCTAAGGTCTTAAATTATCTGAGAGGCTCCACAGAACCCCTTCTGAGGGCAATACTTTTCCGTTAAGTTGCAGAGTCTTGACATGGTACACAAATACAGATACAGTTAAACTCAACGGAGAGATAAGCGCATAGTTCTTGTGACCGCATTAACACGCAATACTGCCTAGTACATTTTAAATTATGCTAGCGCATTATTGCCCACCGTTTAGCCCACCTTTCTACCCTTTCTCCCTTTCTCATAGAAGCAGCCGGGATTTTTCCATCATACGTTTGGGCCGTAAACAATTTCCTACCACAACCATGTTGCTCTACTGCGACATGTTCTATATTAAGATTATTCTTTGTTCTTATTCTGCCTCTTAAGGTATAGTTTCATATAAAAGCCACAAAATTATTTTAAATGTTAAGTAATGAATGTTGCACTACTCAATGATTAAGCTCTTAACAACTTCATTTGAATAATCACATATAGTTATTTCCAATTACAGGCAAGAAAAATGAGTTAGCAGTTTCATCTAGTACCAACAGAGCAGCTGAAATTGGGGGGAATCGTAAAGTGTTTGTGCACACCTCACAAGAGAGACAAGTATCTGTTTTCCCTTGTCTTCCAGCTTCTGTGATAAACATTAGACAGACACTTAGTATCTTTAAAGAAATCTGATGTCCTCTCGTCTACCTAGCAGAGCATGGAGGAAACACTCAAATTCAAAGACCAACAATCACATTCAAATTCAAACATTACCCAACTTCCCAGCTTGTATCCATTCATATCCCTCTATTTTGGTGCCGCTGCTGGAACAGTCATTATTATGAGACACTGGCAGTACCTGTGGCTTCTGAAGTTTTCTAATACAGTAACATCTCATTCTGACTGATATCACTATGTGTTCAACAGTAATAATAGGGTAGCCTAAGTATTTTGATTATCCACATCACTCAACCTGATCAATCATATATATCTCTTGTATGGACATGTAAATTTTTTAATCTAGAAAAACATTCCCAATAGACTTGACTACCTGGGAAAAGAGTCAACTCTGTCTGTCACCTCAATATCCCCAAGGACATAGATCCTCCCAATATAAATCCATATACGAAACTATTAACACAGTGGGAAATGTAAACAGTTCTGTGTTCTCAAGCTTTAAAAGCGTGAACATGAACACCTTCACCTGCCTTGGTCCCCACCAAAATCTACTCTCAGAATAGCAGCTAGCCCTTTTAAAACGTTAGTTATATCATGCCGGTTTTATGTTCAAAAGCTGATTACAGTGGTCTCCCGTCACAAAGAGTTATGAACAAAGTCCTTACAGGCACCAAAACCCCACGTGACCTGACCCACTACACTGTACCTCACCCACCAGCTCTCTCTCTCTCTCCCTCGCCCTCTCTGTCCAGCACTCTCACCTCTCCCCACCCCATTTTGCTTCAGCCCCACTGGCCTCCTCACTGCTTCCCCCAAACTCCTATCATGTTCTTGCTTCAAGACCTTGCTGCCCCTGCCATGCCTTCTTCCTAAGGCGCTTCTCCTGACTCTCCCTCAGTTTCTGCAGGTGTTGGCTCAAATGTAACCTCAGTGAACTCTGCCCAGCTAGGCCACTGAAGCAGCAACTCTCTATTCTCCCTTCCTTGCTCTTGGATTCTTAAGTACAGCACTTCTTACCATCTGTTAGACAGCATTTTACTAATTTATAGTGGGGTCTCCCTTGACTAGAATGTAAAGCAGAATGTAAACTCCACAAGGACAGGAATTTGTTTGATTCACTTCTAGACCCCAGAGCCTAGAGCAACGCTCAGCACCAAACAGGCACTTTATACAGAGACTAAATCACTGCTGTTAAGTAACACCTACTTTCTTTTTCCGTCTCCTCCTGTAACGTGTAAGTTCCATGAGGACAGGGACAGGTGTTTTCCACTGGTGTCACCCCAGCAATTAAAACAGAACCAGGCACACAGCCAGCACTCAACAGGTATTTGTTGAATGAATCCTCATTACTTTTGGCAGAGAGCAGAAAGAAAATTTCAACTCACATCTATACATCCTCAATATCTTGCTGGGTGTGAAATCATGTAGCCCCATGATTATACAATCATCCCCACTTTTACTTTAAAAATACACACACCTATATCCACCGAGATTTTACATACAATCCAAAGTAACAATTAAAAACCAAAAATGACAGGGAAAGATTCAGAAGAAAACATCAGCGTTTCCTTGGTGATAAGAAATGGACTTTCACATTATAAAACTGTCGAATTATACAATAGAAACAAATTCGCTTTCATTTTTCCCCCCAACATTTTTCTGCTCTTACTTATCAATTACTAGAGGCTTTTTGGAAAAGAGCGTTAGCCCTTTCTCTTCCCAATACTGAAGCTAATTCATAACAGAATTGTGTGACATTTACTTTGACAACTGTCTGATGTAACAAACACCAAGTTTTCTTTTTATTTTCTTTCACTCAAAATCCCAACGTACTTAAAAATGGGGATGGTGGACAGACTATAGCCACTAAAGTAAATGTGAAATAATCAAGATGAGACTCTTTTCAAAACCAGCCAACACTCTCTAGGCAAAGAGGCTATCGACTCCAAGTGAGAGGGGGTCAAAGCAGAAACCACTACAGCGCTTCCCCTGACATTATGACAAAGTCCTTTCAGCCAAGCAAACTAATCAGAAAACAGAGATACCAAACCTTCACCCTTCCTGGGATTCCCCGGGGCAGAGCCAGAAGGTCAGCACCGCTGAACATTCATTTTCTGACTCCTCTTGAGGTTAGTGTATTGGGTCAAAATGGACTACAGTTTACTTTAAACTGATCTACAGCTTTACCTAGTTTCACAGATAAATCCATAGGATGAACTCATCATTTGTAAAGGCTAAGAATTATAGTATTCCTTTTGAAAATTCCCAGTTAATTTGACAAGGTAAAGAGGTCAACAAATTGCTTCAAAATAGGTTAAGAGCTTACTGGTTCTCAACCGGTACTCAGAGAGGCTGAAACTATCAACCACATTCTTAGAAGAATAATTTAGGTCTCTGCTTAGAAAATCATAACATAAGGCCTAGAAGACAGAAAAGAAAATGCGGGAAAGCTGGGAGCCTAGATATCCCCGGGCGGGCACAAGGCGGGGAAGATACCACCAGGCGGGCACAGTGCAGGGAACTCCCTGACCGAGCAACAGCACAGCCAGAGTGCTGCAAATGGTCTGTGCAGCCCTGTGGCCACAGAGGTGCTGGAAGGGCAGCTGCAGGCTTTTTTTTTTTTTTTTAATTTTTTTTTTAACGTTTATTTATTTTTGAGACAGAGAGAGACAGAGCATGAACAGGGGAGGGTCAGAGAGAGGGAGACACAGAATCGGAAACAGGCTCCAGGCTCCGAGCCATCAGCACAGAGCCGTCAGCACAGAGCCCGACGCGGGGCTCGAACACACAGACCGCAAGATCATGACCTGAGCCGAAGTCGGCCGCCCAACCGACTGAGCCACCCAGGAACCCCCAGCTGCAGGCTTTTAAGGAGGGGATCAAGCATGAGGCCCTGCATCTCTCACCCAACACCAAACAAGAGGCAGCTAACATATCGGGGTTCCACAAGACAGCTCATTTCAAAAAGGGAGGTTACCACTTAAAAGATGTCTGAAAACCAGCAGCAAGGACCTGAAAGGGAGACCAGCGTTTACATCCTAGTCTGCTGAGTGAGGAACAGCCATGCCTGGCAAACAAGCAGTGCTAAGTGGTAGCAATTAATGCCATCAGAGTGGTATTAAAAGGAGTGACCCTCGAAACACATGGCCAAAACCATATGACAACGTGACAGCACCTACATGTCAGTTCATCCCTCAGGCCAAATATAAAAATAACCTTTATGAGCCCACTTTATCCTTTAGGCAGTAAAGACCTGGTAGCCAGGAACCAAGAGTTTTTCAAGGACCTACTACAAAAGGAAGGAGGTGGGCGGGGAGAGAAAAGGGGGCAAGAAGTAGAAAGATGGGGAGGAAGAAAAAAAGAATGAAAAGAAATTGCTGCAAAATATTAAGAAAATGACAAAATGTAAGTAAGTTAATACATGCTCGTCACTACTGAAGAACGATATTCAAGAATGCCAGTATCCATAAATGCATGTTGAAATAATCTGTAAGTTAGGGTTTCTTCTCAAAATCATACCAAGAATGTACAATGACTGCATAGAAATCACAACCAATTTCAAATGAGGGGACACAGTGAAAGCCGAAATTTCAAAAAATTTTTCAACTGCTACAGCAACACACACACACACACACACACACACACACACACACACAGTGTGGGATAGGACCAGACGCCATACATTTGATACACAGAAATGGGAGCCTCTAATAGCAAGAGGCCCTTCAGTGTCTTCATGTTGAGGCCACCTCCTCCACACCATTTCACACGGCAAGGAGAAGGAGCAGCAGAAGCCAAGGATAAGACATCGGGAAGAGGCAAGCCTGGGATGCCCTCTGTGATCCTCCGCAGCCAGGCTTTCAAAGACACTTGCAAAACTCCCGAAAAGCGTCGTTACGCATCACTCACTATGGCCATTCACCACCACCGTGGCACCTCTACACGCTACTAACGGTAGATGCGGTGCGACAATCACAGGAGGGAAGGAGGCTCACCTGCTTTATCTTATTTCGGGAGTTGGTAATGCGCTCTGTGATGCTCTGGTATGTGCGAATGGCTGTCGTCAACTCTGTGTAGTGCTGTACAATCAACTCATCCAGGTCACGGTCACATTTCTCATAGGCTTCTTCAAGGCGGCCCTTCTCATTTTCTCGGTCTTCAACATCATCACTGGTAGACAGAGTCCTGGTGAAGACAGAGATTATATCAAACCGAATCAAATTTAAAAGCAAAAAAGGGGGTGCCCGGGTGGCTTACTCTGCTAAGCGTCTGACTCTCGATTTCGGCTCAGGTCATGATATCGCGGTTCGTGAGTTCAAGCCCCGCCATCGGGCTCCATGCTGTTAGAACAGAGGCTGTTTCGGATCCTCTGTCTCTCTCTCTGCCCCTTCCTGGCTGGCATGCACTCTCTCTCTCTCTCTCTCTCAAAAATAAACGTTTTTTTAAAAAATTCATTTAAAAGCAAAACAGTAAAAGACAAGTTAATATGCTGGCACATTCATCTAACTAACTAGGGAGGAAATGAAAACAAGTTACTAACAGAAAATATGAAACCACTTTCATAGCAAATTTCAGTAGCCCATCTAAGTGGATTTGCTGTTTGCCTATCCAAGGAGGCTTTCACTCTTTCCCTGGCATACCAATTTTAATCCATTAAGAGGCAGCATGAACTCTCCAAGAGTCTGGGCGGGTCTTGATCACTTGAGTGAATCCCAGTAATTCCATTCGCCTTATCCGTGGCAAATCTGACCAATGAGACCTAAGGGCCTCCAGGAGTTTTCTTGCAAGATTAATAGGAGGCAGGTCCCTTTTCCCGATTATTACACAACGCTAAGATACTCAAATGTTTCACACACCTTACAACCATGGAAGGGAAAGCCAAGAGAAATGCCAGCTACTGCTGTGACATCATTGGGCCACCAAAGCAGCCAACTCTACACTGCCTTACCTCAGGGCTTCTTGTTAGGGGAGAGAACCAACACCCACTGTTTAAGTCACCCTCAACCTGTCTTTTACATAGAGCTAAAAGTGTACTCACTGATAAAATTACTTATACACTGAAGAACTACATTCCAAATAGCTCATTTAAATGAACTAAATTTGGCACAGAGCCCCCAACAGCCCGGAAATAAAGTCATATCGATTCTAAAGTATGTTACAACAACAATAATATAAGCTACACCAGAAGACAATCCCTACGTTTACTATTCTTCCAACAGCACTAATGAGATTGATATAAATCAACAATAACCAGGGAATGAGATAGATACACTTATTAAAAACCTTTCAATAACTTAGTTTGATATGTGGGCCACAGATCTTTGTTTCTTTTATTATCTTTTTTTGAAAAATTTTTTTATTTAGTGTTGTAATCAGCAACAAAGAAACCCTTTTCTCTTATCTGTTGGCTGTGGTAATTTAGAGTTTCATTAAATTCCCTCAGATTTGTCAGCTTATACATTCAGCATAGCTTATTTCATTTATCTTTAATTTAGGAAGGGGGTAGTTTAGGCTCTCAATGATGGATGCAATCAATTATAAGTCCATCATTAGAACTGCTTTCAGAGATGGTCTGTCAGTGAATCAATCACATATCTACTTCCAGATATTCACAAGCAAAATACTGTACAACAGTTTTTTTCCCCAACTGTCATTTAGAGCAAGAGATCTTAATTCATGAGCCACATAATATATAAAACTTCTTTTCCAATTTACAGAGAGATTCAGCAGGCCAGTCTTTGACATCAATCTTACCTCTAAAAAGAATTGTGTAAATGTGTTAGGGATGCCAAGAGACCAGTTCTAGGCAGCAAATGGCAGGGACGGGGGTGAGGGAGGTGCAGACAGGACAAGACATATAACGAAGGAAAAGACAAAGCCTCTAAGGGCTGTGGTGTTCGCTCAGGAAAGCAACGCAGTAGGAACCCCAAGACTTGAAGGAAGGCCTGTATCCTGCCAGATCCTGTATCCTCCTCTGTCAACTGGTGATCATATATCAGACCACCATACCTCCAAAGTTACTTTCAGGGAGAAAGTCCCACACAAGTATCTAACTCATAACATGAATCAGAGTGGAGAACCTAGGAGGAATATGGCTTCAAAGATGGAGCTATGAATATCACTTGCAATACGTAGGTACAGGGAGCTAAGCATGTCTTCCTATTGTTTCTATGATACATAACTTTGCTCTTTAAATCTGAAACCTTCCAGGCTGGTAATCTAAAGTAAAGCACAATCAGAAAAGGCCTTCAATTTATCAGCTGTCCCAAAGGGAAGAGTTCCTAGGTATCTACCTCTCATTTCCCCTTATAACAGCACACAGACACGGATTTGTCAAAGTTACCCTGGATCAGTTTGCCGTCTTTACAATGCTTTGATTTCCTCTCCACCACCATTTGTGGAAGGAAACATGCCAAACATTTCACATTGTTTACATTAACTAGGAGAATTACCATTAAACAAAATGTCAGGCCCAGAGAGGACACCTTCCTAGGCATCAGCTGTCACTGTAACACATTACTGTCGCGTTAAGAGTTATTTATGAGATGGAAAGGGTTACTAAAATGAAGATTAAAAGTAAATTGGGTCTATAGGGGATTTTAGCTCCTATTTTCATTTTTAAAGAAAATATTTGTATAAGGAAATAGCCTGTGCCAGGTTTGCGCCCCTTTAATATTCATCCTCTTAATGTGAACCGGGCTGAATGACATTCTGCCTTTCGTCAGCAACAGAGACCAAAACTAAAGTTTTTTGTTTTTTTGTTTTTTTGTTTTTTTTAATTAGAAGGGGAAAAGGCACCAAGGTTAATAATGACAATAATAATAGCCTTTAGAAAGGTTTGTTATAGTGGCCAGAAACCAGCAGTGCTGTGCACCTCATAGAACGTATGTTTAACCCTCCTAACGGCCCTTGGGGCGTGGGGGGGAGCCCTCTTGCCATCCTCCCTCTACCTTTTGAATCCTGGCTCCACCATTTACTGCCCATGTGACCTTGGTTGTGGCATCTCATTTTGCTCGCCTACAGAACCCAGACAGTACGGTCACCTTCCTTGGAGGGCTGCTGGTGGGAAGTAAAGGAGATCAAACAAGGCCTGGCAGTCACCAGCATGCAACAAACGGTGGGGACTGTGGTTGGCGATCACCATCACAGGAACAGCAGTGATGGCAGTAAAGGCAAGAGCAGTGTTCCACGAGGTCATGGAAAGAATATCCTTTGGAGACACAGGTTCGAATTCCATCACCCCCAAAACAGTAGGTCATTCGGCACTGGCCATGGGATTTAACCTCTCTGGCTCACCTTACTCCTCTTTGCCGTCAAGCACTGTAGACAGTCTGAGATTTTATCCTACCCACGAGCTAACGAGTGAGCCAGCCAGAGTTTCATGGATGCTGCTAGAAGACACAAAACTCGTGGGTCAGAAGCAAAGGGCTTTGTCATTCACAGCACAGCAAGAAGCAAGGGCACCAGCATATCTGCAGCAGCCCCCCCACCACCAGGCCCCTAGTCCCAAGATGGTTAGGCAACTGGACCCAAATGCGTGCCTGTATACGCTGTGAGTGACTAGAGAGGAACCCTCAGCTTAGAAAACTACATCTTCTATACCGGACAGTAAACATGCCTTCCCATTTTTCTAAAGGGACAGATCATCTCTGTCTTCCAAACACCCAAATAAACATCCTTGACAAAGACATTCTCAAACAAAGGGCATTCCGTGCTTTGCTCCTAAGGACTTCAGAAACAGGGGCACCTGGGTGGCTCAGTCAGTGAAGTGTCCTGACTTTGGCTCAGGTCATGATTCTGTGGTTTGTGAGTTTGAGCCCCATGTGGGCTCTGTGCTGACAGCTCAGAGCCTGGAGCTTGCTTCAGATTCTGTGTCTCCCTCTCTCTCTCCCCTTGCCCCGATCATGCTCTCTCTCTGTCTCAAAAATAAACATTAAAAAAAACTTTTTTTTTTTTTAAAGAGAACTTCAGAAACAACACAAGGAGAATGGCCCCAACAATAACGAAACGTCATTCACTGGGTACCTTCAAAGACTGCGTACTGGACGGCGTTTCCAATCTGTTTTCTTTTCTGAGACCAGAAATACAATGTCTCCCACAATAAGTATCTGCACAATGAATGAACGATAGACCATAAGAGCAGACTAGAATTCTAGGGAGAAAGTTTCCAGGCCTGCTACCAAAACCCAGCAAATTTCAGCGTGGAATTATCTTCCTGGAAGCCAGTCACTTGACCCGGACTGATAGCAGGGTAGGAGAGAACACCTGCCAACGAGGTCACCTTGCCATCCAGGGCGCGAACCTCTCCCCAGCCTTCTGACGAGCCTCTGTGGCACGGACACGGACGGCTCCCTGGTTCACAAAGCCGTTCACTGCAATTCGTAACAGCTGTCCTTGTTACGAAGCCTTTCATTACAATAAAATCAGCCTCTTGATGATTTCTACCATTGATCTGAGTTCCACCTTCTTGCGGTGACGGAAGTCTATTCCCTCCTCCGTACAATTTCTCTTTCGATGGCAATGTGCTCTCAGTACTTTTCTCTCAGGTTACATAAACATCTCTAACTGCTTCCACCGTTTCTCCCACAACATGGCTCCCACGCAGCCCACCATCCTTGTGGATTTGCTCTGAAGTCCCTCCAAAAACAGCGAACATTCACATGGAGCTCACTGTACGCTCAGCATTAACCTAAGTGGTTTCCACATAGGAACTCGTTTATTCCTGACAACAACCCTAGGAGGTAGGTGCCATTATTACCCCTCTTTTTACAGACAGGAAACAGAGTTGTGCGTCGGAGGCACAGAACTTTTAAGTAGCAGAGCCAGTCCGCAAGCCTGAGCGGTCTGGCCCTTAAAAGCTTCCCTATCCTGCCTCTCAAGACGTGGTGCTAGAACCGAACACAAAATTCCTAATATGCTGTGACCGATCCAAACAGGAAGAGGTGTTTGGTTGTTTTTTAAGTTTTATTTATTTCGAGAGAGACAAAAAGCATGAACGCGGGGGAGGGGCAGAGAGAGGGAGAGAGAGAGAGAATCCCAAGCAGGCTCTACGCTGTCAGCGGAGAGCCCGAGGCGGGGCTCGAATTCACGAACCATGAGCTCATGACCTGAGCCAAAATCAGCCCTGAGTCGGACACTTAACTGACTGAGCCACCTGGGCGCCCCAGTAAAAGGCTTCCATAGCCTCTAACATGGGTACTGTATTTCTAAATAACCAGGCCTAAAAGTACCTGCATTTTTGTAAATATTGAGTCCAAAAATTATCCAAGATCCCACTGACAACAAATGCTGACAAGCCAGCTCTCACTCATCTACTTGGGAAATTTTCAAACGAACCACAAAAATGTACATGCATCCTTGTGTCATACACTTGGGAAAGGGCAGATGAAAGTGAACACAGGATATTATTTAGTGTCTGTTACGTGCCAGGGATTGCGGTGGTTATTTTGCACACATAATCTAAGACAATACTCAAAACAGTCTGGTGAGATGGTTATCGCCACCCTTTTTACAGATAAGGAATCAGAGGAAGAGAGAGGTACAGTAACTTGCTCCCACACCCACAGCTAACATCAGACCCGGACTTCAAGCTTATATGCGACTTCAAAGCCCATGCCTTTTCCACTGTGCACGTTATGAACTCCTACTTCCTGTGCTTTCAGCTCCTAATCAAGCTACAGCTCACATGTGAAGAGACGAGTGGATGAGGAGAGATGCGGACAGTACTAAAAAAGCTGCTAAGTGCTCTAACGGTCTTGAGTATGAACAAGAAGTATGAGCTTAAAGACATAAGCAGAGAGGAAACGATTTGAAGTTGCCACCCCAAGATGCATTCACGTTAGCGAATCGCTCTTTAGATTTTTTTTTTCCCCACTCTTATCTCAAAACCATTATGATTTACAAACTTGCCAAGTTCACGGAGGAACACAAAAGCCTACGCTAAATTCTAGTAAGGCCAGACAGAGAGACATTTCTGGATCACCAAGAATTTTTCACTAAGACAGCTCTGGCATTTTGCATGATGAATTGCATCTCTAACCGTGACTAATTAATCCCTAGGAAGAAATTTATTTACCTAATGGGCTCAAAAGACCATAGCACACATGTTAAGTTACTGTTTACAGCACTTAGTAGGGACACATACTACATGATTCTAGTGAATTCATAACCATCGGCTCTAAGCAAGCCAGACGCGTGAGCGTTAAACCCAAGCTAAAAACCTGCAGATCTAAAACTGAATTTGTCGGTTTCCTCGTTTTATACCAGCTTCTGTGTTTCCATGTAGTCAGTCAAGTGTTTTGAAAGGAAAATAACTAGTCACCATCATGGACTCCTTCTACGGAGCAATTTTGCCTTCACTTCGGACTTAATAGAGTAATGCAGTCCAGACATGGGAAAAGCACACAAAAGTTGCTATTACTCTTAAAAAAGACAAAAGTGAGATCAAGTAAGAGAAAAAGCGCACCTATAAAAATAAGGTTAGTCACCCAAAGGTAACTCATCACTCAAGAGAAACAATAACCTTCAAAATGAGAGGATGCAACAAAGAACCACAAACCAAAAATACTACCATTTGGAATGTACCAGAAGTTTTTCCTCTTCCCTTCATATATGTCAACCATGAGGCATTTATAACTTTCAAGCCCTTTGAACTTGGGCAAGTCACTTAACTTCTGTGGGTTTCTTCCCTTGTCAAACAGACAAGATAGTAAGTGTACCTGCCTCACCAGGTGGTTGTAACTGGCAAAGTCCATGAATGTGCTCGGTGAAATAAAAAGTGCCATTGACGTGTGGGCTGATACATTATTAGGAACCAAATACATCATCTGTGAATCACAACACTGTTAGCCCAAAGCCTCCCCCCATTCGAAAGTTCCTGAAGATATTTATTCACAAACTGAGGTCAGACCTTTTCTTTATATTCTTCTGGTGCGTGGCACATTAAAAGTGCTTAGGAAAAGCTAAATAATGAGCAGCAGCAAGATACAGGATCTGAAGGGGTCAGGGAGGGCAGTTCCTTGCCGGAAGAAACAATTGCTACTAAATTATCTCGCGCAAAGAAATGCCTGCTCAGAAATCTCTAGGAAAGGACGAATAATAGTTACAGCTACCCTATTTAGTTCATTTAGTCATTCAACTAATAGTGATTAAACACCTACTACTTGGCAGGTGAATAAAGCCAATCCCTCCCTCAGGAAACTTACATTCTCGCAGGAGAAGCAGGTGATACAAGAGAAATACAGAATACACGGCAGCCCGGGAAGAAGCAGCTACGGAAAAAACAGAGGGACAGTAGGAGGAGGGGAACTGTATTACACAGGAGGCCAGAGAACCTCTCAGATAAAGATGGCATTTGACCAGAGCTTTCTAGAAATGAGGGAAAGAGAGGGGACACTATCTGGGGAAGCGGATTCCAGAGAGAACGGAAGATGCACAGACTCCCAAGATGCACAGGGGACTGTTTGGCCCGTTCAAGGAAGAAGGAATGGCAGGCAAGTCCGTGTGGCTTCAGAGAAGCAAGGAAGGGGACAGTGATAGACATGAGATCAGGTAGGAAGCCGGGAGCCAGAACAGGGACACCTTTGTGGACTTGTACTCTAAAAGTGTTCTTTGATGCCACCTGGGGATTAGCACCCAAAGAATGACAGCTTTTGCGGTGCCTGGCTGGTTCAGTCGACTGAAGAGCGTGCGACTCTTGACCTCAGGGTCATGAATTCGAGCCCCATGTTGGGTGGAGAGATAACTAAAAGAAATAAAAACTTTAAAAAACAATGATAGCTTTCAACCAGTATTCTTTTTTTCTTTTTTTTTTTGAGAGAGAGAGAGAGAGAGAGAGAGAAAGCGAGCTTGTGCATGCACATACATGGAGGGGCAGAGAGAGAGAGAAAATCTTAAGCAGGTTCCATGCCCAGCACAGAGCCTGATGCAGGCTCAATCTCACAAACCGTGAGATCATGACCTGAGCCAGAACCAAAAGTCAGATGCTTAACCGAATGAGCCACCCAGGCACCCCTCAACCAGTATTTATTAGTGAATACTGAATGGCGAATATTCAACAATATTTCAAGTTTCATTTTACTTCTCTCCAACCCCTTCCAAAAAGGATTGGAGATCATTTGTACAAGAATATAGAAAATATCAATGAGAAAACAGAACTAGTTAAGGAGATACAGGACAAAACAAGGCCACATGAATGCAGAACACAGGTATGCAGGTCATACCCAAACAAACACAGCTGATATGAAATCAGCCCTCAATCTAACTGTGAGGTTCCTAGCCATGCAAAAAGTGAAGTGTAGCTAAATAATTCTCATTATCAAAGGTATAGATTCCAGTTCCTTTGCTGAGGAAGCACACTTTAAGCTAGTCCTAAATTCTAAAAGAAACCTTTCACTTAAAACAGGGAAGAGGGGCGCCTGGGTGGATCAGTCAGTTAAGCATCTGACTCTTGCTATCGGCTCAGGTCATGATCTCACGGTTCATGAGATCAACCCCCACGTCAGGCTCTGCGCTGACAGTGCAAAGCCTGCTTGGTAATCTCTGTCTCCCTCTCTCTGTTCTTTCTCTCTCTAAAAATAAATAGATAAAAACTTAAAACAACAACAACAACAACAAGGAATACAATATACAATACAGTGAACAATGTCTTCAACCACCTTGTAAATACAATAAATTTTACATGGTCAGTTCTTCTAAATTCCTTCAAGAACAGAACATTAAAACACAACTCAGACCTAGAGATTGTGACTCTGAACATAATCCTAACATGAAGATTTCCAATGATCCATTTTAATCTAAGGATAGAACTGGGGGAATTTACAGGATGAAATGAATCAAACCATGTTTCATTAATTTCCTCCTCTCAGAAAGCCCTTTGATAGTTCAAGCTGACCAGAGAGCAGTTCTTTGAAGAGCATCAACAGTACAAGTATTTGTATTAAAGAGTTAGTAGGGGACTGTTAAATATTATGAGCCAGAAAAGCAAGTAGAAAGGTTGACGACCAGTCAGGAAAAATTAGTGGCCTGCCCAGGACTCTAGACTCAAGACCACCTATAGGTGATAACAGCTATCACTCTGGAAGCCTTTTAGGGTATTTTAACAAAGTAGTAAGAGTCCCCAGAGTACAAGCTGTTATAGACTGAATTGAGACATACCCCCTACCACTACCAAATTTATGTTGAAGCACTAACCCCCAATGTGACTCTTTGGAGATTAGGGTGTCTAAGGGAGGTCATATGGATGGGGCTTTAATGAGGTAGCCAACCCTGAGTGGTACCTTGATCTTGGACTTCTAGCCTCCAAAACTCTGAGAAAATAAATTTCTGTTTAGGCCACTCGGTCCGTGTTTTGTTACGGCAGCTCGAGCAGACTTATACACCACCCTGCAAAACACAGGCAGTATTATTTTGGTTCGCTAAAATCTCAAGGCAGATGTTATCGGTCATACCCTAGTCACAGCAACACGGATTCTCCACAAATCCTCAAGAATTAACTGCCTAATACAGCCTCAGATAACTAATTAACCTGCTAGAAGAAATATTTAACGTAATACACCTGAATTCTGGTGACCCCTGCAGAACAATTAGTATTAAGTCATGCTATCTGAAAACAGTTAATATGCTTAAGTATTTACTAAGGTAAATACTTGTTGGTATCCAGTGACCTCTCCTCCAGGAATAACAAAAACAACTGATGTAAATCCCTTCAAACAACTCAGAAAAACTAATCACAAGTAAGGTCCCACATATCCAAAATCCACTTATCCAAAAATCACTTACTTATCAGGAAGCTACAGCTGTTCAAAGCACAATCTACAGCAGGAATCAAAACTCAGTGATACCCTTCCTGGGAAATAAGGCCTCTTAGAGAAACTAGCAGTCTCTGAGCCCTTGTACTTTTTCCTCATCAGGCACCTGAACCCCTCAACCTGTACCACCTTCACTCTCGTCAGGACAATCCTAATGAATTTTTTTTAATCACATAATGGAAAGAGCACCAGACAAGGGGTCCTCTTTATTTACAAAATAGAATAACACATTGTCATAAGGCAAAAAGTAAGTATTTTTAAACCCCAAAACACAAGGATTAACTAGTTTTGGACCCTCACTCCAAACAGGAAAAAAAAAAACAAAACATTAGCTTACTGAGCTTTCTAGAATATTCCTTTTGGTTATTGATCCCAAGACAGAAAAAAAAAACCCTAGAACAGACATGATTCTTGAAAACATGAATCCTATTTTCTTTCCCAAACTGCTTTTAAACAAAAAGATTTAGGTTACACTATTAGATGATCTACTCAGCCCTTATTTCAAAGTCTGAGAGTCAGATTTTCTTTTCCTTTAAAGCATGAAACAGCCAACCTAAGAAATGCCTGACAGTAACATGTCAGCAGGGGAACTAAAGCCAGTTCTGCATAACAGTAGAGTGTAACTCCAAACTAAAGAAGAGGAAAAGAGATCAAGAATATAAAACTTGAGAAGTGGTCTTCAAAGCCTATTCTACTATGCAGAACACTTTGTATATGATGAATCGTCTATAAATGCTTCCAATGAATTATAAAAAAAAGAGAGAGACACCCTCGTAATTCTGAGTTTGCATGGGAAAAAAATCACACATTAAATATTTGAGATGTGTATCACTATATAATCACATAAGATATGGCTTCACTCAAAGCATAACCGAATCTACATTACACTTTTTAAGCCGATTTTATTATATTCAATTATACACTGTGACGGCTTGTTTCTTAATTATGTCTTATTAGATCCCACAAAATACAAGATAATCCCATCCCAACTGATAGCAATTCATGATGACAAGTCTTCTGAAAAACTTTTTGGATGCATAAAAACAACATCCCTTAATTCGCTACTAAGATTCATTTAATATCAAGTGACAGCAAACAATTTCTGCTTTAAAGTCAGTTGAAAATTCACTGGTGTCTTGCTTCAGACAGCACTTAGGGCCAATTACTACACCCAACACATGCGGTTTTTCAATATTTCAATTAACTTGGTTATACAAAATACTTCTGGGGGCCAAAAGCTCTAAATCTTATAACCAACAGAGAAGGGCATTATCTAAAACTAAGTAAAATCAGCCTCACTAAAGCATAAAACTGAATCCAGGATTGACAGAGTCCATTTGAAATCCACCCCCCACCCTCACTTAACCAGCACCATCTCTTTTCCCACTTGACCTTGAAGCTCCACATGCTCCCTAGCCTTCTCCACAGGGATCTTATTTTTCATCCCCGGGGGAAGGCTCCTGTGACTACCACACATTACGGCATTTGGTCATTTTGAAGGTGTAGGCTACTTCCCTGACGTGGAGATTCTGGCGAGTTCCTCAGAAATCACATTTTAGAAGACAAAAGTAGGTGTTGCATGGCACGAGGTTATCTTGGAAATTCCGGAATACCCAAATTGAAGCAGGTTTAACTACAGACATCCGAGAGACTTGAACACGTCCATGCGCAAGGGAGGGAGGGCAGAAGCTGGGTGGACTAGACGTGCAGAGTATGTAGTATCTCTTAGATTTGTCCACAGACCCTTGTAATGCCCTTCCCTCCCTCTCCCCAGGACCTACATATAAACACACCCACACATTTTCATGAAATGTTCAAACACGTACAAAAATCAAGAGACTCCTCAAATAACCCAGCTTCAATAACTGTGAACACATCCCAATCTTGTTATACCCTAACTTCAACCCTCAACCCCCACGATTTTGAAGCAAATACTAGACACGATATTTTTCCTGGTATATATTCAGTATGTATCTCTCAAAATTAAAAGAAAAGAGTCTTAATTCCAGTGTAATTTATATAGTGTTATATTGGTTTCAGATGTACATACAGCAATTCAACAAGTCTATCCATCACTCCGTGCTCGTAACAATAAATGTACTCTTAATCCCCTTCACCTACTTCACCCATCCTCCCACTCACCTCCTCTCTGGCAGTTAGAAGGCTGTGTTTCTTTTGTCTGTCTTTTTCCATGTTCAGTTGTTCTTTTACTTAAATTAAGAATATTTTTGTAAACATAGCCAAGATACCATCGTCTCCGCTTTAAAAAGTTAATGCTAATTGGTTTACCTTATTTCCCCCAACTAAATTACATCCTAAAGGCTACCCAATTTGCATTCAAAACACCTGCTAATCTTAAAATGGAGGTTCTGCCAAGGTGGGTAGGTGGTGACTGAGTCTGCACTTTTTTTTTTTGAGATTCTGAATTTTTAAAAACACGCAGGTGATATATTTGAGTATAAAAATGATGTCTCCCATAATATTTAGCACAATGATAGGCACCAAATTTTGAATGGAAAAACACGTTTTTGAACTATGTGCCACTTTATTTTTTGCAAGGGCTATATAAAAACTTTTAACACAATAAACATCAGGAAAGGTTCTCCTAAGGAACTTAAAACGTTAAGTTTGCCTACCATGTCAAATAGTCACAAGAACCTTCCTGTTAAATGGTAGTTCCCGTGTTTTTCAAGGCGAATTCCCAACACATAAAGGACTGGCTACTGAAAAGAGCAGAACTCATTTCATGGCTTGAAAAGCAGTTAACAATGTAAGGAGCAGAGTAGAAGATGATAGAGAACAGCCCCCACCACTGCAAACTGAAAAATGCGAGCACAGATTGCAAACTTCCAAATGCAAGCAAAAACAAAAAGCAAAACAAAACCACCACCAACAAAAATAATCTAAACGCTGTGCCACCCAAAGAAAACCAATTACCAGCTCTATGAGAGCTCAGGCTGCGACGAACAATACCATCACAGGCATTAAACAAAACAAAAAAAAAACTATACCCTCAAAAACAAATACATAAACAGATGCAAAATAGTTCTAAAGCATTTCTAGGAGTTCTGAAGGCAAAGTTCCTGGAAAAATATTATACGAAGTGAAACTTTTTAGCTGCTTAATTAAACACTCTGCAAAATACTGCAAAAATCAGGCCATCAGGGCTGAGATACCTACCTCACTCTCCTGCCATACCTTCAGACAGCACATCTGATTACCTTATTCTTCCTCTCTGGGCATATGCAGCTGATGAAATCGGACCAATGAAAAATCAAACTTTAGAGATATTTTTCAAAATAGTAAGCCCTGATGGACTTCCACTTCTGGCCGGGATGAAATGACAGGAACTAAATTTACCCTAGCATCTGAAAGTAACAACAACAACCAAAAAAACCCAATTTTGAAACCTTAAACATGAAGGCAGTTAAGAGTTTGCAGGGCTGGTGACAGAAGAAAGAGAACTGCACAGGGCACTCTGGAGATCTGGAGAAGGGCTCCCTTAAAGCTTCCGCTGACCATCATCAGCACATGCATGAAAGGAAATAACCCAAGGCCAGGAATAGAACTACCAGTAAGGATTAGTGGACACAGTATCTGAAATCACACACAGCCAGAGTGAAAAATCTCATGATTCACAGAGCACTGGGTGGAGTATTCAAAAGGATTTTGCAACAGAAGTGAGACAAAATTGACACTAAACCAAATGCTGCTCTGCTCCCAATGAGCAAAACTTAAAATAAGACCTGAAAGGGCCACCGTTTCCAAGCAACCTAACCACATCCCAGAACAAAACTCAGGAATATTTACAGGAAAACAAAGACATCCACTACCAGTACCCAAAAAGGTAAAAATCACAGTATATAGTATCCAAAAGGTATAGAAGAATGTCAAACGGGGGGGAGAACAGATAATCAACTGAAACTAACCCAAAAATGACACAGATGACAAAATTAGTAAAGAAGAGCATTAAAACCATTATACCTGTTTCCATAGTTCAAGAAACTATAGGAAAGACTGAACATGTAAGGAAAGCTATTAATGATTTTTTTTTCTTAAAAAACCCAAATCAAACTTTTAGAGCCCCTAACTACAATCTAATAAAAATTACATCACATAGGATTAACAACAGATTGGAAACTGTAGAAAAGATGAACTTGAAGACACAATAATGGAAACGATACTAAAAAAAAAAAAAAAAAAAAAAACAAGAAAAAAAGACTGGGTGTGAAAACACTGAAGTGGCCTTTAAGATAAACCTGACTAACAATACGTGTAACACTTACACGCTGAAATCCATTTAAAAACTGCTGAAATTAATTAAATAAAGAGATATACCTGTTCAGGGATAAGACAACTCACACCTGTCAATTCTCCCATATTAATCTGTACATTCAATGCAATCCCAGCCAAAATCCCAGCATGTTTTATGGTAGAAATTGACTAGCTAATTCAAAGATTAATATGGAAAAAAATAAAAAATAAAATTGATACAGAAATGGACCTAGAATAGTGACAAAAATTTTTAAGAAATACAATACAGTTGGAGAACATATATTGTCTACAAGACTTATAAAAGCAACCATCAAGACTTTGTAGGGACACCTGGGTGACTCAGTTTGTTGACCAGCTAACTCTCGATTTTAGCTCAGGTCATATTCCCAGAGTTCATGGGATCAAACCCCGTGTCAGGCTCTGCACTGAATATGAAGCCTGCTTAAGATATTCTCTCTCTCTCTCTCTCTCTCTCTCTCTCTCTGCCCCTCTCCACTGCTCGTACTCTCTCTCTCAAAAAAAAAAAAAAAAAAAAAAAAAAAAAAAAAAAAAAAAAAAAAAAAAAAAAGACTGTGTGGCTGCTGTGTAATAATGTTATCAAGATAAACAGATGAATGGAACAGACTAGATAATCAAGAAAGAGACCCGCACTGGTCAAATGATTTTTGACAGAGGTGCAAAAGAAATTCAGTGAAGAAAGCATAATCTTTTTAACAAATGGTGCTGGAATAACAGGATACTCTCACACAAAATACGAACTGGAAAGAAATGGACAGGGATGCTGGAAATGTTCACCTCTATCTTGATGTGGGTAGTGGTTACACAAGTTAAAATTCAGCAAGACATATACTTAATATGTATACACTTTACTACATGTATATATACCTCAAAAAGTGAGACAAATAAAGTGAGCATACAAGTCAGCATATAAAGATCCTATATCTATTTAAAAAATTATTTCTATCTATACACCCATTTCGTACCCACACAGAGACAGAGAAATGTCTACAATTAGGTGCAGCTAATATCAATGATGGTTAGTAATTTACAAAAGATAAAGTTTGGAATAATGTTCATCTTCCATCTTGCTGCATTTCCAGTGTTTGAACTCTTTATATGAATGTGTATTATTTTCATAACAATTTTTAAACACTGGAAGCAAATTTCTTAATTTTTAATTCTGGGTAAAGAGAATGAGTTTATATTTTTCTTCTCTGTACTTTTCCATATTTTTTGATTTCCCCACTTAGAAAATGTATAATTACAGGGGTGCTTGGGTGGCTCAGTCGGTTGAGCATCCCACTTCGGTTCAGGTCATGATCTTGCTGTTCGTGGGTTCGAGCCCTGCGTGGGGCTCTGAGCTGACAGCTCAGAGCCTGGAGCCTGCTTCAGATTCTGTCTCCCTCTCTCTCTGTCTCTGCTCACACTCTGTCTCTTTCAAAAATAAATAGACATTTAAAAAAATTTTTAATGTATAATTACAAGGTCTACACAGCAATACAAAAAAATTTTGTTATGCTAAAAAAAAATTAAGTTTGTTATAATTACAAGTATTAAATCTCTGTATGTACCTAAACAGAATCCACACACAAACCTTAAAAAGAAAATAGGTATTATTTGGGAAGAGGATTGTTGGATTTTTTTTTATGACTTTTTTTTTTTTTTTTACCACCTTTTGTGATGCAATTTTTATAAAGGAAAATGAGGAAAGCTACAATGACAAGTGTGCACAAGAAGAGAACAAAAGGCATGGAATGTTGTTCACGATCCCACATGTGTCCAACAATGGAGAAAAAAGATCATCTTTCCAACAAATGGTGCTGGACATCCACGTGCAAAAAAAAAAAAGATCTAGACACAGATTTTATAGCCTTCACAAAACTTAACTCATACCAGATAACAGTCCCAAATATAAGACAAAATATAAAGCCCCTAGAAGTTAATATTGGAGAAAATTTAGACCATTTGGGGTATGGCATAGACTTCTTATAGTTTTTTTGAGAGAGCCCATGTACATGCACACAGGGAAGAGGCAAAGAGAGGGAGAGAGAGAATCCCAAACAGGCTCCACAGTGTCAACACGAAGCCCAAAGCCGGGCTCGATCTCACAAACCGTGAGATCATGACCTGAGCTGAAGCCAAGTCAAACGCGTAACCAAGTGAGCCATCCAGGCAACCCGGCACAGACTTTTTAGATACAACACCAAAGACATGACCCACAACAGAAATCACTGATGAGCTGGACTTCGTGAAAATTACAAACTTCTGCTCTGGGAAAGACTATGTCAAGAGAATGACAACACAAGATCGGGAAAAAATATTTGCAAAACACGTATACCCACATGCATCCAACTACAACATGCAACTATGTGACAGTGAGACAAATACTACCCTCTTACTCATAACAGAGTTAATAAAGAAAGACAGTCATCAAAAACATCCAGTTCCTGGCCAGGGCCAGGGAAAACAGGTATGCTACCACACCACTTGTGGGTGTGTAAATTACCATCTTCCCAGAGGACATTTTGACTCTGTCAAAATACAAAATGTGCATATACTCAGATGTAGCAATTCCTCTGCTACTGCCATGATTTTACACCATGGATATGGCTCTCAGAGGTACATGAATGCTCACTGCAATGCATTTTTAACAGAAGACGAAAAGGGGAAAAAAAAAAAACTTAAGTGTTACAAAAGGGGTGGGAAAGAGACCACCAATTAAATAGATTATGGAGTGCCATATGACAGAACGCGACATCGCCACTGAAAAGATTGAATAGATCAATACGTGCTGCTAGAAGAGATCTCCAAAATAGAGAAAAATAAGCCAACGAACAGAGGTTCAAAAATGTACATAGTATGACCCCAACTGTTTAAAGAATATATAATACATAATTTTCATGAATATTCTTTAAGTGCATATAATTTCATAAATAATATTATATATTAAGATACTAAATATTAAAAAATGGGGCAACTGGGTGGCTCAGTCGGGTAAGCATCCAACTCTTGGTTTCGGCTCAGGTCATGATCTCACGGTTCATGAGATCAAGCCTTGCATCGGGCTCTACGCGGTCTCGAAGCCTCCTTAGAATCCTCTCTCTCCCCTTCTCTCTGCCCCTCCCCCACTCGTGCTCACTCGCTCGCTCTCTCTCAAAATAAATAAACATTAAAAAAAAGAAAAAATATTAAAGAATATACATTCTTGTTTAAAGATCATACATTCACACATACTTAAATACAGTTTCTATTTTCCTCAAAGAACCAAACGACACTTAACAGAGATATTTCAGGGAAGAGATGAACAGGGAGAAAAGTCTTTGGTTTTTATTTTGTTCCTCTTGAAATATTTGCATTTTCTAAATACGTAACTGAATTTTGAAAATTATACCTGTGATTTCAGAAAATCATGTAATTTGTTAATGGCAAAAGGGGTTATCTAGACAAAGTGATCATAGGCTTTTCAATTTGCTCGTTTATAAACTTTCTGTCCTTAACCTAATAAATATTTTGTGTTTTACGTCTGCTTAGATATATTTCATATGTACACGTAAGAGTACATGTACTGAAATCTAGCTTTTTTGGCTGACTCCCAAATTATCAATAATTGCCATCTTAATTCAGCTACAGAAGGTTTTTTGGTTACCTTCACACCAAACTGGGAAGGAGATTTCTGACAGAAAACTAACATCCTATCCCGGTTGCTATCTGGCAAACATTACAATCAAGTTTCTCACCAGATCTCGCTCTCCCTCTCCCTCTCCTCTCTCTCTCTCCCTCTCCCTCTCCCTTGCTCTACTAACTACACCTCAACTCCCACCAAAAACTGACCGCACCTATCTACTCTAAGTAGTGGCTTGGAAAAAACCTGACCCAGCACCCAACAGTACATACCCCTCTCTGCCTCAAGGCCTTCAGGAAATCCCCGTGTTAAAAATGACACATGAGGGGCGCCTGGGTGGCGCAGTCGGTTAAGCGTCCGACTTCAGCCAGGTCACGATCTCGCGGTCTGTGAGTTCGAGCCCCGCGTCGGGCTCTGTGCTGATGGCTCGGAGCCTGGAGCCTGTTTCCGATTCTGTGTCTCCCTCTCTCTCTGCCCCTCCCCCATTCATGCTCTGTCTCTCTCTGTCCCAAAAATAAATAAAAAACGTTGAAAAAAAAAATTAAAAAAAAAAAAATGACACATGAGGTTGGAAACTAAGACATGGGTTCCCAAGATATTAATTCTTCATGTTTCACAGAAAAAAATAACCGGGGGGGGGGGGGGGGGGGATTATTTTGCCTCTTATATCCACATATGCTGTCGGACGTGGCAGGACTTCGAGAAAAAAGTGTTTACTCTCGAGAGAGCCTAGCAGTGATGTTTAAACGGCACCACGTTGCTAGGGCCAAGACGCCCCAGGATGCAGAGAGAGCGGGGAACCCTAAAAACCACAATGAGCCTGGCTCAGATGAAGAGAGGAGGGGCCGCGGCAAACAGCGCTAACCGCCTAGCACAACTTCCAGGCCTCCGCTCCGAACACGGTGACCACGTTCCCTTCTGCCACAGACTGTGCCATGGACCTCAAAGCTGTTTGTTCAAAGCTCTGATCAGAGCCCGGGCCCCTTCAACAAAGCGGGCTTTGAATTACGTCCGGGGCTGACCGAAAACACTCTCTGAGGAGGAAGGGAATTTAACAGGTGTCTACAATAAAGGATTTCCCAAGTTTTTGAAATCCCAACTTCTGTGAAGACATGAAAGTTGGTGACACCGTGGGCCTTCAACTGCCTTCAAACCTCCTTGACATCTGTAGCCAGAGTCTGTCTACAAAAGCTCCGCTCTGAGGTTCCGGTAAGGTCACCTCAAGCCACAGCCAAAGTTTGGCTTCCCAATTAAATGGTCTATTAAAGGCCAACTTGCAAGGAGAAGTGAGTCAACATTTAATTGGAAAGCAAATCACCTAACAGTAAGTGGTAGACACATTTCCCAATTAAAAATCTGACAAGAACTCACAAAAATCAAATAGCATCTCCAAAATGCCATTCTGCTTACTTCTCATTTAGAAAGGCTGCCTGTTTCGACATCACACCAAACAAGAGGTTAGGGGGTAGGAATCAATAAAAAAGTAGGAAAATGCTGTGTGTGCACACACACGTGTAAAACTGTCCAAATTTACATCAGCGGATAATCATGACTCTGTCCACCCAATTAGTTCCATCTCAAAGGGCCAGCGGCAAGACTTTAAGCCAAAAGCTGCAGTTAGAGGAGTGGCCTCCGACAGACTCAGTCCCAAGCACGGTCTGTCTCCTCATCAAAGCCCCACTTCCCAGCCTGAGGACCCAGCAATACCCCGGGAGCCCACCCTTTGAAACCTCTGATTGACCTGAAATCTTTTTCCCCAGTACTTTTTTTTAAAAGGCTAAGAATTGCATTTTACGAGTCTCAAGGTTCTTAAATAATCATCTACCAAACATAACATTTTCATTACAACTACACTATACTTCTTGAAGCTGTTTTGTTTTTCAAATGCTTTAAAGTGGTGGTCGATCACACCAGCAAAATAGTTGTTATTTAACTAGTTGGCACCACAGCAGGAAACAGTGATGAGATCTGGCCATTCCCCGTGTCTATATCTACTGTATCTTTAGGTCGAACCCTTACCCACCTGTAGTTTCCTTATGCTGTTCCAACTCATAGAGAGAGCATTAAATATATATGTGTTATGCTAATGCCCAATAAGAAATACAAATAACTGTTTTTTACACATCTGAACAAAAGAACTGATGGAGAATTTTTAACACTCACTATTCAAAAAAAAAAAAAAAACTGCTCAGTGACATAAAAAGAGAAATAAAGAGAAATAAAGCCCAACTAATCAAATTTTTCAAAGGACTATCACTGACAAATCATTTCTTTGGTGATAAAATGATAGGTCCAAGGGAACATGAAAGAGAACTGGCACGTATCAGATACATCTTCAAGGATGCTGAGACTTCACAAACATGAGCCTAAAATGGGTTCAAGAAAGCTTTGGTATTTATTTGAAAGAGAATCTGAAAAGAAGTCAAGGAGAAGAAGAGGCAATCCTCAAAAGTTTTACATGAGAAATTAAGAATCATGAAGACAGAGGCTCCTGGGTGGCTCAGTCCGTCAAGCATCCAACTTCAGCTCAGGTCATGATTTCACTGCTCCTGGGGTCGAGCCCCACATCGGGCTCTGTGCTGACAGCTCAGAGCCTGGAGCCTGCTTCAACTTCTGTCTCCCTTTCTCTGCCCCTCCCCCGCTCATGGTCACTCATGCTCGCTCAGGCTCGCTCTCACGTGCTCCCTCTCTCTCTCTGTCCTTCAAATATAAACATTAAAAAAAATTTTTTTAATCACGAATACAATGTTGCAAGAAGGGTATCACAAAGAATACAAACTGAAAAGACAAAGCAGCAACTTCAGAGAAAAGAGTTTACTAACAAGAAATATACATTCCCATTTTTTCCTGTTTTAGCAAGATGTAATTGACATATTACACTGCAGTCCTTTAAGCTGTACAACATGGCTTAATATATTGTGTATACTGCAAAATGATTACAATATGCTTTAGTTAACATCCATCCACCTCACACAGTGATAATTTCTTGTAATGAAAACTTTTAAGATCTACTATCTTACCAACAACGTTCCCCATTCTATTCTCTGCTGAAGTACTCTCCCCTGCTACTCCCCACCTAAACACCGAAGTTACTACCATCCTCCTCTCATTAACTGCCACTGTTTTTATGAAATTTAAACCACTGTGTTATGTTCAAAAGCACATCAGGGACATAACAAGGAGGGAGAGCTAGCAACACTTTCGCTTCAACCCCACAATGTTCCTATGACTCAAAGAAATATTGAAATACAAACATTAACACTCCAGAACCAACAATATCCAGTCATAAGTAAGGTCCTATGTAACCATGAGCTTGAATCCTTACTAAACTTGCCCAGAGGGGCACCTGGATGGCCTAGTCAGTGAGTGTCCGACTGTTGATTTTGGTCAGGCCATGATCCCAGGGTCATGGGATTGAGCCCAGTATTGGGCTCCATGCTGAGCGTGGAGCCTAAGATGATCCCCCCGCCCTCCCTCCCTCCGTCCCTTCCCCCCAGCTTATGCTCTCTAAAATAAATTTTAAAAAAAAAACTTGCCCAGGATACTAGGTCTGGACACTCTGTTATACCATGCTAGTCAACAGATGTTTGAAAAGGGTTATTCAAGTGGTCGGAGGTGGTCAAGGATAAGGAAGAAAAATGACAAATATTAACACACAACAGAAGTCAGCACAAAAAATGCATTGCCCTAAATCATGGTGATAATGTGAAGGTAATATAGATGGGTGGAAAAGATGGACGAACAACCACAAAATCATATTCCACACCATCCAGTGGCAAAGTCCCCCTGAAGAGCAAAGGAACAGTCAACCAAAGGCAGTGTTTCTGAACCAGCATCAGTAAAAAAAATAAATAAACTTTAGTTTGGTTTTCATGTTGTCAAATGTAGGGCATTTAGAGTGAATGTAATTGGCATTTAAGAAAATTGATACACAGCAGAAGTGGTAAAGCCTACAGAATCATAAGTACACAGTTGAAATGGTACATTTATATACAGCTGTTCCCTTCCCTAATCCACACTCTACTTCACCACTCCTCTTGGATTCTCATATTTCACCTGTCTCTGTCTCTCCCACTCTTATGTCATAGTTTTTACTTCCGTATTTTACCCCTCAAGTGAGCTATACTCTCCAGGATAACGTCACGTCTGATTCATCTTCGCAAAACTCAGGGCATTCCCTCATTTGTTTGACATATATTTATATATTTACTAAGTACGTATTAAGGACCAGGCATCATACTACAAACTAGCATTAAATGCACAGTTTAAATGAATGTTGACTACAAGGCAGAAAAAAGCTCAAAAAAGAACCCAAATAAATTCATGTATTATAATTCTACAGGAGATTAAGATGGGCCACTACCAACACTCTAGTCGGAGTTTTAGTATCATGAAACATCTACACTATCTATACTGTCACAGCAAGAATGTGGGTCCACACTAGACCCGCATTCCCTTTGTATGGCCTGCCAGGTTTATTAAGTATTTCCACACAGAGAATTATCATCTTAATTAAAAAATCTTAATTAAAAAGAAAAAAATCAACCAAAAAACTTAGTAATAATGATTCAATATACCATGATATGAAATTAGAGGCCCCAAAATAACACCCATGAGAAGGGTCTTTATCAGTCCATGAGTGGGAGACTGTTTTAAAATTCAATCTAGGGATACCTTCAAGCCCTTAGGAACTACCAGGTACTACTGAGCCTGGGTTTTAAAAAGATCAACAGGACATTCCAGGAGCCCTCCTAGAACTCAACCAAAAGTTTAGCATAGGTAGAGGGATAGACGAGAGAGGGAAGGGGTGGGGGGGGGGACATTTTATGAAAAATACCTGAGTTTAAATTCAAAGGTCAACAAAGTAAAAACGTGTTAAATACATTTTATTCAGGTTGTTTTAATCACTCCCTGTGTCATGCTTAATGGTGTTTGAAAGGATTCCCCTATCCTTAATCTAGATCACATTTTTAAAACAGGAGCCCCACCAATCCCACTCCCACCATACATATTCTGGGAGAATGGCAGATAACTCGAAATTTGTTTGGTTTTGTTTTGAAGGACTAGACCGGGATAGGAAGGCAGAAAAAAATTGAAAACGGATGTGTGCCTGCAAACCCACGGCCCTTCTACCAGCTCATTACAGGCTCTTGTATTTGAAGCTGTGGCCATTCACAGGTGGTTGGAGGTGTCCGAAGTGTGAGAACACAATCTGCAACTCGTGACAGTAGTCCCCGGACTTCAGGGCCTTCCACCCAGAAATCCAGGAAACAAGAAGCCTTCCCTAGTGAGCGCGGCTGAAGGCAATCCATAAATAAACGTTGTATGAATAAATGAATACACCTGGCTTTCTCTACCAAGCCCCCAAACAGCGTGCCTTTAGGGCCCGGGGACCCTAATGGAAAGCTCTGGCCCTAAAGAAAAGACAGCGAGGCGGGGTTCCTCCCTCTAGCCCAACCCCAGAGAAAAAGGGAGGACTGTGGGGGTCCTTGGGAGGGGTTGGGGGAGGCAAGGAGGAAAGGGGAGGGGTCGGCAGGGTGGAACCCACCTAACCCTTCTCCCTTCCAAAGCGGAGGTCGAGCCGCTGCCCGCTGCCCCCTGTCCCCTGACCCTGCCTCCTGCCTCCCTCACCTGATCACAGAGATGAGCAGCCCCGAGGGGTCTTTGCTTTTGCTGACAGTGCTTCTGTATTTCCCACCAGCTGCTTCTGCCGCCATCTTGGTACCGGGCGGGGAGGGGGAGAGCCGGCAGGCTAGAAGGGCCGAAACGAACGTAGGCTCTGTAATTGACCTCGCTGGGGAGTCCACCAATGGAAAAAGAGAAGTTCAGAGACGCGCAACGGGACAGTCCAATCACTGGAATAAGGAGGCGGGACTGAGCCAGCAAGTTTCCAGGCCGCGCACGCGTTCTAAGCATTCTGGGAATTGTAGTTTTCTTCCGCGGTTCCTGGGAACACAGGGAAACTAAACCAGTGGTAACTTGGTCAAGTCTCCTAAGGACTGTCTGATTTGTATCTGTTCTGATCTGGTGGGATTCTTTTTTTTTTTTTCAGTGTCCTTGTTTTTAGAATTTTATCAGCTTTTTAATCAAATGTATCTAACGATGCCAAAATGTGTACGTAGGGGCGTGTATTTTACTGGGGCGGGGTTGTGGAAAGGGATGTCTATGAGCAAAATTTTAATTTAAACACAAGTGGTTTAAAAAATAAATAAAGTGCGAAAATAAGACACGGAGATGCTTTTCTATAGAGAATAAATGTTTATTCTCTAAAACTAAATTTTCTACATTCGTTTTATATGTGAGTTCAATAATCTTCCAACATCCCTGTATTTGCAGATAATGCTTTAAAAACATAGCTGCAAGCGCTCACAAATTGGATACTGACAAAAAGACCAAAAAACAAAACTGACCAAATTGCAGATTTTTTCTTCCCAAGCTAAATAAAATATAGATAGTAATAATGTACATTTGAACTTTATTATTTTTGCCGGTAAGTTTTTATACTTTTTTTTTTATATTTATTTATTTGCGGGGAGAGCACAAGCTGGGAGAAGGGGACAGAGGATCTGAAGCCAGGTCTGACTGACAGGCGGATAACAGTGAGCTGATCCGGGTCTTGAACTCACGAACCCTGAGATCATGACCTGAGCCGAAATCCAATGCTCAACAAACTGAGCCACCCAGGTACCCTGGTTGTTATATTTCTTGCATTTGACTCTACTGGCTTAGTCATTGATTCAGCAGATGAAATAAGCAAAAAACAAAGATTAGCATATGTATGAGAAGTATAAATCAAGGAACAAGAAGAAAAATAAACATGAAGCAGGAGGGAAGGAGGTGATCTGCTTAGTAGCAGTAAAGATTTAAAGAACTTCAGAACTGAAAAGAAAGCAAATTCAGAGGTTCTGGAGTTGTAGAGCAGAACACATCAACTATTTTTACTGAAACGATATAGAAGTACTAAGTAAGTTGTAGAACATCCATATGAGGATATAACGTGCAACCTCGGGGGAAATATATGTATATGGCCTCAGGAAATCATAATTTTAATGGTTTTTAATGAAAATGAGATTTTCATGGTATGAGTACAAAAAGCAGGTTACAAACTTAGGTAACTTATATACATAGAGAAAAGTAATTGACCCTACTGGCCAAGAATGCAGGCCAGGAGAAAACCATGATCATCCCAGTTGCTGCAGAAAAAGCTTTTGACAAAATCCAACACCCTTTTCACAATGAAACATGCAGCAAACCAGAAATAGAAGGGAACTTCTTCAGCATGATAAAGACTGTTTATTTAAAAAACACAGCTGACATCATACTCAATGGTGAAAAACTGAAAGCTTTCCAGCTGTGATCAAGCACAAGACCAGGATGCCCACTTTTGCCACTTCTATTCAACAAAATACTGGAAATCCTAGCCAGAGCAATTAGGCAAGAAAAAGAATAAAATTGGAAAGGAAGAAGTGAAACTATCTCTATTTGCAGATACTATGATTTTACACATGGAAATCCTAAAGAATTTTTTTAAAAAAATGATTAGACCTAGTAAATTACTTCAGCAAGGTTGCAGGATGCAATATTAAGACAAATCAGCAGTGTTTTTATATACTAGCAATGAACAATCCAAAAGAAAATTGCCAAAACAATTCCAGTAACAGCACTGAAAAGAATAAAATACTTAAAAATGAATTTAACCAAGGAAGTGAAAGACTTCTACACTGAAAGCTACAAAATATTGCTGAAGTAAATTAAAGAAGAATCAAATAATGGAAAGACATCCTGTGTCCATTAATTAAAACAAAATACAGGTAAGATGCCAATATTCCCTAAAGCTATCTACAAACTCAATGCAATTATGAAAATTCCAATGGCCTTTTTTGCCAAACTGGAAACACTGATCCTAAAATTCATACAGAATTGCAAGGAGCCCCAAATGGCCAAAGCAATCTTTAACAATAACAAATTTTGGGGGCGCCTGGGTGGCTCAGTCAGTTGAGTGTCCAGCTTCAGCTCTGGTCATGACCTCACAGTCTGCGGGTTCGAGCCCCACGTCAGGCTCTGTGCTGACAGCTCAGAACCTGGAGTCCTCTTTGGATTCTGTGTCTTCCTCTCTCTCTCTTTCTCTCTCTCTCTCTCTCTCTCTCTCTCTCTCTCTCTGCCTCTTTCCAGCTCGCACTCCAGCTCTCAAAATTAAACAAATGTAAAAAAAATTTTTTTTAATAACAAATTTGGAGAACTGAGACTTCCTGATTTCAAAAGTTGCTAACAAGCTATAGGTATTCAAAAGTGTGGCATTTGGATAAAGATAGACATATAGATAACTGGAATTTTATGAAGAGTCCAGAAATGAATCCGTATATCTATGATCAATTGATTTTCTACAAGGGTGCCAATGTTATTTGATGAAAAAAGAAAAGTCTCTTCAAAAATAATGCTGGGAAAACTGGACATACACATGCAAAAGAATGAAGTTGGATCCTGTCTTAGTCTACTCAAGCTGCTATAACAAAATGCCACAGACTGGGTAGCTTATAAACAACTGAAATTTATTTCTTGCACTTCTGGAGGCTTGGAATCCAAGACCAGGGTGCCAGCATAGTCACGTTCCAGTGAAGGCCCTCGTCCTTGTTCATGGCCAGCAACTTTTTACTGTGACCTCAGTGGTAGAAGGGACTAGGGACTTTCATGAAGTCTCCTTTATAAAGAATACTGATATCTAATCACTTCCAAAAGGCCCCACCCCCCTAATACTAGCATGTTTCAAGGTTAGGATTCAACATAGGAATTTGCAGGTCAGGATGAATGCATTCAGACCTCACAGCATATTACAAAATTTAACTCATAATGGATTGAAGATCTAAACATAAGAGATAAAATTCTTAGAATAAAAAATACGGTAAATTGTTATGACCTTAGATTTGGCAATGGGTTCTTATATATCACACCTAAATCATGAGCAACAAAAGGAAAAATAGATGACTTGGATTTCATCAAAATTAGAAACTTTTGTGCATCGAAGGACACAATCAAGAAAGTAAAAAGACAACCCACAGCGTTTGAGAAAATATATGCAAATCATATATCTGATGGGGTCTTATATCCAGCACATGGAAAGAATTCTTACAACTCAACAGCAAAAGACAGAAACTCAAATTAAAAACTGGGCAATAAATTTGAATAGACATTTCTCCCAGGGAAATATACAAATGGCCAAGAAACACATGAAAAGATGCTTTAAAACATTAGTCATCAGGGAAATGCAAATCAAAACCACAGTGAGATACCACTTCACACCCATCAGATGGCTATAATTTTAAATAATGGAAAATAAATGTTGGCAAGAATGTGGAGACATTGGAACCCTTGTACATGGGTAGTGGGAATGTAAAATGGTGCAGCCAATGTGGAAAACAGTTCAGAGATTCCTCGAAAAGTTAAAATTACTACATGACCCACCAATTTTACCCATAGGTATATATCTAAGAGAATTGAAAACAAGTACTCAAAAAAATTCTTACACAAATGTTCATAGCAACGCTGTTCACAATAGCCAAAAAGTGGAAACAACACAAGTGTGTATCATTGGATGAATGGATGAATGTGGTATAATATGTGGTACGTGACTGAGGTATAAACGACATGTGATATACGCATACAAAGGAATATCCTTCAGCCGTAAAAGGGATTGAAATACCAATACATGCTACAACATCGAAGAACCTTGAAAACATTATATTAACTGAAAGAAGCTAGATACAAAAGGCTACACAATCTATGATTCCATTTATATGAAAAGTATCCAAAATAGGCAAATTCACGCAGACAGCAGATGTCAGGGCCAAGGGCAGGACACCCAAAGATGGGCCACTTTAGCATAAAGATTGTTTTGAGTTAAAAGGAATCAACACTCTGCAGATTCAGGAAAGTCTCTCTACCTCCCTCTCAACCGCCTAAAAAGAACTTAGATAGAGGATCTGCTCTGGGTCCATAGATAACTACATTGCAATATGAACCAGGTACAGCAGACATGGAGGAACCTAGCAATGCCTGTTTGACCCAAGTCCTCTATGTCTCGTTGTTTCTGAGTGCCCCAGCAAATGTTTGTTTATCAAACATATACTCTTGTGTATCTTCCTATAAATTGTATTCCTTCCCTTTGAAGTCCCAGACCCCTGCACTCTTCTTCTCCATTCAGGCTGACACATATACCTCATTCTGTCTGCCTTTGGAATCTCATGTCTGTGTGGATTCCCTGTATATAGGAAACTAAATTTTATTTTCTCCTGTTGATCTGTTTCATGGCAATTTGATTCTTAGTCCAGCTGGAAGGACCTTGAAGACCAGAAGAAATTCTTCTTCCCCAACACAGATTAGTGATTCTCTGGGGTTGAGGGAGATGGGAATGGAGAATGACTGCTTTAGAGACACAGGATTTCCTTTGGGGAAGATGGGAATGTTCTGGAACTCGATGGTGGTGATGGTTCCAAAATTCTGTGAATATATTAAAAATATAATATAAATATAAATATATATATAATATATATAATATATATATAAATAATATACTTTACAATGGTTAAAATAGTAAATATTGTGTGTTTGGCCACAATGAAAATATTAAAAATTCAGGCTGTGCAGTAGGGCTACCTAGATTCAATCCTAGCTCTCCACCTACTGGCTGGGTTACCTTAGGCAAGTTACTTAACCTTTCTGTACCTCAGTTTCCTTACCTGTAAAGCAGTTGATAATAGGGAAGTCTCCTAGAGAGAGTAATTGTGAGACTGTGTGAGATATGCATGATCAGCACTTGGCAAATACCAGCTATTATTAGTAAAGTAAGGTACTAGTTTTGTTTAAAATACACCTCTGCAGGTATCATGAAGTTGTTTTGAGCAAGAATATAGGCGTTTTTTCATTTTTTAAATACTTTCCTGTGCTTCCTGAATTTTCTATGAATAGGTTGCCTTTATAAACAGAAATAAACAAAAGAACTTTTTTTTCAAATTTTTTTTCTTTTTAATGTTTATTTATTTTTGAGACAGAGAGAGGCAGAGCATGAACAGGAGAGGGTCAGAGAGAGAGGGAGACACAGAATCCGAAACAGGCTCCGGGCTCCGAGCTGTCAGCACAGAGCCCGATGCGGGGCTCGAACCCACGGACCACGAGATCATGACCTGGGCCGAAGTCGGACGCTCAACCAACTGAGCCACCCAGGCGCCCCAAGAACTTTTTTTTTCAAAAGAACTTTTTTTAAAAAACACAAGAATTGGATAAGAATCAAAATGATGGCTACTTCTATCACAAACTGGAAATATAATTATGTGATAATTAAACCAATGCACCCCAATTAAACCTTAATTCAACAAACTGCTTTTGCTTCTCTATTCCATTTCCTTCATATCTCATTTCAGGAAATCTTACCCATTGTACCTTTCATCTTAAAGGGACAGGCATGCCCTTTCACATGGCTTCTCTTCTCGGTGACCTTCCAAACTAATCTCAAACTTGCACTAAACTATGAACAAATGGGGCGTCTGGGTGGCTCAGTCCGTTAAGCGGCCAACTTCAGCTCAGGTCATGATCTCCTGGTTTGTGAGTGTGAGCCCCCGCATTGGGCTCTGTGCTGACAGTTCAGAGCCTGGAGCCTGCTTCAGATTCTGTGTCTCCAGCTCTCTCTGCCCCTCCCCAGTTTGTGCTCTCTCTCTCTCAAAAATAAACATTAAAAATTAAAACACACACACACACACACACACACACACAAAACTACGAACAATGAAAAATAAAATCAAGGGAAGGCTTAGTAGGTCCACCCTTTTGTAAGCCTTGAACCACAGACTCCCAAACTCACCATGCTACTTGGAACCAGATAAAATTTATGAAGATCTAAGGCACGGATTATGGACTTTGCTGTGTGGAGGGGCTGACCTACCACATGGGGAAATAAAAGGGAAGGAAATAGCATCTACTCAATACTCAAAGAAAAAGAACATAACTACTGTAGATGTTTCAATGGGAAATAAAGGAAGGCTAGGATGACTATAGCATTCTTCATGGAAAAGGTGGGTTATAATTGAATCAGATCCAAAAAAAAAGAGTGGAGACTTAAATATGAGAAAAGGAAGAGAAGGGCCTTTTAGACAGGTAGATGCACAAAGTGAAAACACATATCTTGTATTAAAAGAATCATTTGAATAGAATAAAGGATTCATGGAGAAGAAATGGTGTCATAGATGAAGAGATACATGGAGATCCGCTCAGAAAGGACCTTGAACCCCATGGCCGGGCATTGGATACATTTGTGCGGTGAGGGTGAAAAGCAGTTTATGTTCAGATCTTGTTTTATGCTGTCTATTATATTGTAAACCAGGGCAGACTGTTTCTTATTATTACATTTGTAAATATACCCAGAGGCTTTTAAAGCCACGGGAACATCCAATTAAATTAAAACGCTTTGACCTCTTTGGATGAGAGGCTCTACATAAATCCAAGGTATTGATATTCTTATTATTGCGGATAAATGAAATGTGTGAGTAAGCTTACCTCAGCAGCAGATTCATAAAAAAATGCCAGGCCTAGGTGTCTGCAGGATGCCCAGCACAGAACCAGCATATTTAAATTTTATTTTTTATTTTTTTAAATTTACATCCAAATTAGTTAGCATATAGTGCAACAATGATTTCAGGAATAGATTCCTTAGCGCCCCTTACCCATGTAGCCCATCCCCCTTCCCACAATCCCTCCAGCAACCCTCAGTTTGTTCTCCATATTTATGAGTCTCTTCTGTTTTGTCCCCCTCCCTGTTGACCCAGCATATTTTAAAAAGAGTGTCTCATAACGTCAGCCATGTGGGCCAAACCCTGGAAAGAGCTATTTCATGTCCTTGTCAATGTTGCCTTCATACAAGAGTCAGCTCATCTAAGATATAAAAAAACGCGGGGCGCCTGGGTGGCTCAGTCAGTTAAACATCCGACTCCTGGTTTGGGCTCAGGTCATGATCTCAACGGTTCACATCAAGCCCCCATGGGGCTCTGGGCTGACAGCACAGAGCCTGCTTGGGATTGTCTCTCTCCTTATCTCTCTCCCCCTCCTCCCGACCCCACTCATACTTTCTCTCTCTCTCTCTCTCTCTCTCTCTCTCAAACAAATAAATAAACATAAAAAATGTGTTTTAGGCATGGTTGAGCCTTTAGATTAAAACTGAAGGGAAAAGTTAATGATGCTTTGATCATGGAAAAAACGACGATTTTATTCAGCATTTTAATTTATCAGCTTTTTCAATGACTTCAGTTTACATAAATATTACAAAAATATAAGCTTAGTTTGAGATATACACACAATGTATTCTACTGGGAGGCAAATGTTGGTAGATCACAATAGGCTCTACAATGTCTCACCTATGGATTTTGTTTTCCATATTCTTAGTACCTGGTTCAGCCTGTGTTGTCTGATTACAGAATTATGGTTTAATTTTCATGATGCACTGGGGTTTATGAGTGTTTTAGGAAGTTGGTCAAGATTAGTATTTTCAATAATAAAGGGGAACTTTGTTGAAAAGGGAGTGTCCTTTGTTTCTGTGGGACACAAGCCTGACTGCTGGTAGCTAAGGCAGCAACTGTATCCCAGTCTCTAATCCAGATTCCAACACTCAACAAACACCAAGTGCATAGGTGTTCCAGGCACCAGGCATAGCCAAATACCTTCTGGGGCTCTCCGCTCAGATTTTCAACCAGGCCTCCAACTGAACCCACTCTTTCTACTCCCTTCTATCCCTACTGCCTTCTTCCATTGTGTTTCCTGTTTCAACAAATGGCTCAAAAATCTGTTGAGTAAAAACACAACCTGGGATACCTGAGTGGCTCAGTCAGTTAAGTGTCCAACTCCTGATTTCAGCTCAGGTCATGATCTCACAGTTTGAGTCTGAGCCCCACATTGGTCTCTGTGCTGACATAATGGAACCCGATTGGGATTCTCTCTCTCTCCCTCTCTCTCTGCTCCTCCCCAACTCATTCTCTCTCTCTCTTTCAAAAATAAATAAAGTTTTTATTTAAAAAGGTAATGTAGGGGTGCCTGGGTGGCTCAGTCGGTTAAGCGTCCGACTTCAGCTTGGGTCACGATCTCACGGTCCGTGGGTTCCAGCCCCGCATCAGGCTCTGTGCTGACAGCTCAGAGCCTGGAGCCTGGTTCAGATTCTGTATCTCCCTCTCTCTCTGCCCCTCCCCCACTCGTGCTCTCTCTCCCTCTGTCTCAAAAATAAATAATCCTTAAAAAATTTTAAAAAAAAAGGCAACCTATGCAGTGGAACACAATATTTGCAAATCATTTATCTGATAAGAGTCAGGTATCTAGAAAATAAAGAACTCTTATAATTCAGCAACGAAAAGACAAATAATCCATTTCTTTTTAACGAGCAAAGGATCTGACTAGATGTTTCACCAAGGGAGATATACAAATGGGCAATAAGCACATGAAAAGATGCTGAACATCATTGGTCATTAAGGAGATGCAAATCAAAACCACCATGAGATACTAATACTTCACACCCACTACCATAGTTATAACTTTTTGAAAAGGAAAATAACAACTGCTGGCAAGTATGTGGAACGGAAACCTAGTACATTACCTGTGAGAAGACAAAATAGTGCAGCTGCTGTGGAAAATAGGTTGGTGGTTCCTCAAAAGGTTAAACCTAAAATCACCATACGACCCAGTAATTCTACATGTAGGTATATACACAAAAGAATTGAAAACAGGTATTCGAATCAAAGTTTGTACACAAATGTTCATAGCAGCACTACAGGCAATATGCAAAGGTGGAAAGAACCCTAATGTCCATCAGTGGACAGATGGAGAAACAAAATGTGGCATAGCCATACAATGGATTATATTATTCAGCCATAAAAAGGAATGAAGTATCGATCAGTTCTACAACATGGATGAATCTCAAAAACATTATGCTAAGTGAAAGAAGCCAGACACAAAAGGTCCCATATTGTGTGATTCCCTTTATCCAGCAAAGGTAAATCCAAAAAAGAGAGGAAGTAGATTAGTGGTTGTTGGGGGCTAAGGGGAGGTGAGTATAGGGAGTGACTGCTTTACGAGTACAGGGTTTCCTTTTGAGGTAATGAAAATGTTCTGGAACCTAGATAGTGTTGCATACCATTGTAAATACATTAAATGCCACTAAATTGTACACTATTATATATACATAATATATATTATGATATATAATATATAGTTATAATATGTATAAAGTTCTAATATATTTTATAATAATGTAGTTATAATATATACATATAATGAAAGAGCAAAAAAGGAAGAAAGAGACCAAGCTAGTCCTTTAAGTCATCTTTCAACTGGTCACCAAATTCTATCAACTTGACCTGCACAATGCTTTTTATTATTATTATGTTTTAATGTTTATTCATTTTTGAGAGAGAGAGAGAGAGAGAGAGCAGGGGAGGAGCAGAGAAAGAGAGGGACACAGAATCTGAACTGAGCTGTCAGCACAGAGCCTGACGTGAGGCTCGAACTCACGAACCGTGAAATCATGACCTGAGCCGAAGTCGGACACAACCAACTGAGCCACCCAGGCACCCTGAGCTGCACAATGCTTCTTAATTCCATCCCCTTCTTGGCATTGCCTCCCCATTGCCTTCATCAAGTCCTCATCATCTCTCATCTCAGCCCTCATTAGCTTCCCACGCGGTATTCCTTCCTGTTACACCTCCCTCATTCTGATCTCTCCACCACTAGTTGAAATCTGCCATTTCAAATGTGTTGCATGCGGTGTCTGTGGTCTTTGAGGACTTGAAGCTGTTCTGTGAGGTCTGCATATCAACTAATGATTTAGGGATCTGACTGTGCAGTACTTTGTGCATTCTGGATGTTAAAAGTTTTTTCTTATGCATTAAATCTAATCTACCGTTGTATGAGTGCAAAGTAAGACTCTACGTACTTAAAAAAAACTATTTATTTGGAGACAGAAAGAACATGTGAGCAAGTGTGTACAGGGGGGAGGGGGGAGGAGGAGGAGAAGAGAGGGAGAGAGAATCGCAAGCAGAGCGCAGAGCCCAATGCAGAGCTCCATCTCACGAACCATGAGATCATGACCTGAGCCAAAATCAAGACTTGGCTGTCTAACTGGCTGAGCTACCCAGGCACCCCAAGACTTTATGTACTTTTTATGTGTTGTAATATTTCTTCACATGAATCTCTCACATACCCCACTCCTAACACAAGGAATCTGATCCTTTTACTCCTGCTTTGGAAACCTCCAAGGACTCTCATTGCCCACAGCATTGTTTTAAAACTGTTTGCTAGAGAACCAGCTCCAAATGATCTTTCCAGCTTCCTTAGTGATTCCTCCCCATTACATCTTACTCTCTAGCCATGTTCCAAATACACCAGATATTCTTACATTTTCCTTTTTTCTACGTGCTTCTGCTCAGCCTACAGTGTCTCCGAGCCCCAGATCCCATATCCATTAACATGTGGCTATCTATCTTCAGGTTTGTTGAGAAACTCAGAGATAAGTAGATATGTATGTAGGATGCTCAATATACCGTTATTTTTAAGAGAAAAAAAAATGTATTTTCCATTTACCTGATTAAAATTCTGCTTGCCCATTAAGGCCAAAAGTCAGTATCTCATTTAAGCACTCATGCACTACACACGCATACATCACAATTCCCTTAATTCTTGGTCAGTAGCAGTTATGACGAGATGATATGGTTGCTATAGCGGCTGTGCTGGTTTCCTTGGGTCTTGTTAATTTGGGGACCCTAGTGCACAAACACTGTTGTATTCATTTCCATACACTCAGCACCTTCCACAGAGCAGTGTCTCAGTATTTGTTGAATTGAAACTTCCTTTATACTCTTTTAATATACAATGGGCCAGGGGCACCTGGGTGGCTCAGTCAGTTGAGCATCTGACTCTTGAGTTTGGCCCAGGGTCATGGGATCAAGCCCCCCAGCACGGAGTGTGGAGCCTGCTTAAGATTCTCTCTCTCTCCCTTTGCCCTTCTCCCCTGCTCACACTCTCTCTGAAATTATATATACATACATATGTGTGTGTGTGTGTGTGTGTGTGTGTGTGTGTGTGTGTGTGTGTGTGTGTCTGTACTGGGCTGAGACTGAATCTTCCAAAAATACTTTAAGGAAAATTACACCAGAGAGGCTGGCAAATGTCACCACAGTCATCAAACTAGTAAGTGATTTAAACACAGTATTTTTTTTCAGCAATTTAAAGAAGACTTTACCATTTAGTTACCATTTAATTCAAATTTAAGTTGCCTTTTGGGAGCAATAACAAAAATAGAAATTATTTTTGACAGATTTATAGATTATAATCTCATTTTACTACATAAGATCATGAGGAATATTAAAATAGAATCAGCATCAAAATTTCATATCTGTAATTTTTCATACTGTCTGGACTAAAATCCTATCATGTGCTGTCTACATTTTTCCCATGTAAAAGTAAACTGTAGACAATACAAAGACCCATGTGCTTGTCTTGTAAAAATGCTTGTAGATGTTTATTGTGGAATGAAACAAATATTCAAAATATAAAAGCTTTTGATTTTTATTTAAATAATGATTTGATAACACTTTTGTCCTTAATTAGTCCATCAGTGGTTTAAAAAATAAAATAAACTTGTACCAGACAATTAAACAATAGAGTTTCCTATTCCAAGATTTCAAGGATTAATGTCTCAAGAAGTTCAGTCACTCTGAAATCACACTTCCCATTCCAATGGGAACAACAGGTTGACCACCACTGATCTCCAGCTCTTTTTTTTTAATGATTATTTTTGAGAAAGGAGACAGACCATGAGCAAGAGAGGAGCAGAGAGAGAGGGAGACACAAGATCTGAAACAGTCTCCAGGCTGTGAGCTGTCAGCATAAAGCCTGACACAGGGATCGAACTTATGAATGTTGAGGTCATAACTGGAGTCAAAATCAGAGACTTCACCCACTGAACCACCCAGGCACCCCAATCTTTAGCTCTTCTAAGAGAATCTTCAGCCATCTACTGATATAGCTTTATTTGTTATGACAATTCCCTCTGATATCTGGAGACTAGAAGGCATCACAGGGGAACCTGATTCACAAATGGAATCAATTATTTTGCATGGGTTAAGCATCTATTGAACAGAGATTATCAAGTTAAATTGGTTCAGCTAATAGATGAAAAACAGCTACTTACCTGGTGTAACTTGATTAGGTCTCCAACATAAATCTTCTTCTATTAATCCTCTTTGATAAAAACCGTTCTGAAAAAAGCCATTGTATGTATGGAGGGAGGGATAACATAGTAAGATTTATTTACATTATATAGATATATTTTTCCCCAGCAGATATATGAGTACATATTACAAAGAGAAATGTGAAAGACACAGCATCATTCTCCAATTGGGCATTACAAGAAAATGCCCAAGAGTGGAACACAGAAACAGTGCCATAGTCATGCAATAGAATACCCTAGAACAGTGGAAAAGTGCCCAACTTCAGCTACACACAACAATATAAATGAATCTCAGAAATAGAATATGGAATACGCAAAGAAAGACACAAAATAATGCATACTGTATAATTTCACCTACACAAAGTTCAAAAACAGGCAAAATATACTGTTATAAGTCAAAATTGTGGTTACCTTCTAGGTAAGAGGCACAGGTAGCAATTGGAGGGGAGAGGTGCTGGTAGTGTTCTCTTTCTTGATTAGGTGGTAGCTATGTAAGTGTCAACATGATTTTATACCTTATTTCTATTTTATTTTTTATATTCTATTTTATTCACTTTTCTGAAAGTGACAACAATGAATTGCCAAATATATTGTTCACTTTTCTGAATGTCACCATACTGAATTTACATAAAATCTAAATATATTACACTTACATATGCATTATATATTGTCGTGAGAGTACAAGAAGCTGGGCCCCCGGGTGGGTGGCTCAGTCTGACTCTTGATTTTGGCTCAGGTCATGTTCTCGTGGTTCATGAGTTCGAGCCCCACATTGGGCTCCGTGCTGACAGCATGGAGCCTGCTTGGGACTCTCTTTCTCCCTGTCTCTGGGGGGTTTGTGTTTGCCGAGTTCCTTTTACTTCTTTTAATCTTTCCTTAGTTGCATGGCTGTGTTGGGTTAACAATTGGTTTGATATTTAGTTTATAGTTAGGTTATTTTTTCTTCCTCCCCTCCTCATTCTCTGTCTCCCTCTCAAAAGAAATGAATACACTTTAAAAAAATTTTTAAAAAGAATACAAGAAGCTGATAATGTCATCATCTGGGTTCCCTCCTGGGAAGGAACCAGGCAGCTGAAGGTTAGGAATGCATTTTAAAAAACCTTTTAAATATTTTATTTATTTTTGGGAGAGCACAAGGCAGGGAGGGGCAGAGAGAGGGGACAGAGGATCGGAAGCAGACTCAGCACTGACAGGCTGACAGCAGAGAGCCCGATGAGGGGCTCAAACTCACAAACTGTGAGGTCATGACCTGAGTCGGTCGATGCTCAACCGACTGAGCCACCCAGGGGCCCCCGTATTTAAAAATGTCTAAGCCATGTGAATGTTCTCTGTTCAAACAATAATAATTTAGATAAGTTATTCCAAGCTCTATCTGACATACGTTGTTTGACATACATAGTATCTGTATTCTGGCTTTTACTTCCTGTGGTTTACATTTGTCATCAATATCTTGCATTGCACAGGGTTCACATGGGTGTCTTGCTTGGGTGATGACAGTCCATTGACAATCAGCATCTACTTAAGAAATTTGATGGCGTTTTACTCTTTCCGTTTTAAGTCATCCTCCGGCACTCTCTATCACTGATCCCTTTCAGGCTCCAAAACTCTCTCTTAAGATTTCATTGATGAAATTTTTTTCATTAATGAAATTTTTTTTCTTTAATGTTTATTAGTTTTTGAGAGAGAGAAAGAGAGAGAATGCGTGGGGGAGGGGCAGAGAGAGGGAGACACAGAATCCAAAGCAGGCTCCAGGCTCTGAGCTGTCAGCACAGAGCCCGACGCAGGGCTCGAACTCACAGACCATGAAATCATTCATGACCTGAGCCAAAGTCAGATGTTCAACCAACTGAGCCCCCCAGGTGCCCCTCATTGACAATTCTGATACAGGTTTTCAGGGTTCCGAAACACAGTTCATTCACTTTTTACATTCTTAAAAACTTTTAAAACTTGAACAAAATGATGGCTCAAAACCTCATCACATTGTTTGATTATGTAAATAACTGCTCAGAAGCACCACTTTCCTAAACACTTGTGTGCACAAAGTAAACGCAAAATTGACGACATTTGTTTAACTTTACAGGTTTGTGGAATTTTCACACTTAATTTCAAAAATGTTAAGTAAATAAATGTTCAGCTATGCACACAATTCTGAAGAAACAGTCATTACCACCTGTTACCTGCTCAGTGCCAACATTTGTAAATTGATAAATATGGTTTTCACCTGAGCATGGAATGCTGGGTTCTTTGGCTGGAGTGATCATGTAGAGAATGTGCTCTTCTTTGGGGAAACATAAATTAGATTTTTATATATAATACATTAGCGTGAGTCTAATGAAAAGCAAAATGCAGAGAACTACGGGACAGACGAATGAGGTGACTTAATACTTTAAGTAGTAAAAACTGTTAAATCCTAAACCTACTGAGTGACTTGATAAAATAGCAGAAGTTCTAAAATAATTTTTTACAATAATCTCAGCAGATGGGAAAACTGAAATAGACACAGAGTAATCTGGAATGTGTCTATTCAAGGTTTTCATTCTTTTAATCCAGGAGTGATATTTTATTATTTAAAAAAATTTTTTTTACAGTGTGATACCATTGATGACAATTTTATTTTTTTGATTTTTTCTTTTAAATATAATTTATTGTCAAGTTAGCTAACATAACAGCGTATACCGTGTGCTCTTGGCTTCGGGAGTAGATTCCCATGATTCATCGCTTACATACAACACCCAGTGCTCAGCCCAACAAGTGCCCTCCTCAATGCCCATCACCCATTTTCCCTGCCCCCCAACCACCCACCCCCATCAACCCTCAGTTTATTCTCTGTATTTAAGAGTCTCTTATTTTGCCTCCCTCTCTGTTTGAAACTATTTTTTCCCTTTCCCTTCCCCCAGAGTCTTCTGTTAAGTTTCTCAGATTCCACATATGAGTGAAAACATATGATATTTGTCTTTCTTTCACTTATTTCACTTAGCATTATACCCTCCTCTTTATCCATTCATCAGTTGATGGACATTTGGGCTCTTCCCATAATTTGGCTATTGTTGATAGTGCTGCTATAAACATTGGGGTATATGTGCCCCTTCGAATCAGCACTCCTGTATCCTTTGGATAAATTCCTAATAGTGCTATCACTGGGTTGTAGGGTAATTCCATTTTTCATTTTTTAAGGAAGCTCTACACTGTTTTTCCAGAGTGGCTGCACCAGTTTGCATTCCCACCAACAGTGCAGGAGTGATATTTTAAAGGTTAAGAATGCTATAACACAGGGACTAACCAAGCAGAGCAGACGTCTCAGCCTTGGTCCTGGAGGCCATCTGCGGTGCCAGGAATTCAGACTTTAGGTGCTTCAGTGTGAGAGGTGTGAGGAAGGGAGTACGTTATGGGGGCTTCAGGCAATAGCTATTTATCAACAGTAAATAGCATTTCAGTATTAACATCATTGCATATGCCAGTGCATATCAGCAAAATACAAGGCCTGTTCTAATCCCAGTAACAATCATGATCTCCTGAGATACACACACACACACACACACACACACACACACACATAAATATTTCTAAATATGTTATCCCTAGTTCCTTTATCAACTTTCTAGGTAGAAATAATTATTCCAGATTCTACCAAGAAGAACCACGACACAAATGATTTTCAATTTCCACATTCATTCAAAGTGACTTTTTGGATATAAGAACAAAATGCAATCCATGAACCTTAATGGGATTCTAGATTTTGAAAAAACAGTAACCAGGGCGCCTGGGTGGCTCACTCGATCAGGCAACCGACTTCGGCTCGGGGCATAATCTCACAGTACGTGAATTTGAGCCTCACATCGGGCTCTGTGCTATAGTTTAACACCTGGAACCTGCTTTAGATTCTGTGTCTCCCCCTGTCTCTGCCCCTCCTTTGCTCTCTCTGTTGGTCTCAAAAAGAAATAAACATTAAAAAATTTTTTTAAGTAAATAAAAAAGCAGTAAACCAATCATAGCAGATATTTTTGAGACAATTCTGGAATTTTAAATATAGACTGTATATTATTCTTTTTTCTTAGATGTTATGACAGTAGTTTGTTTATATAGGGAAATGTTCTTGTTTTTAGGAAATGTGTATTATTTGTAGATGAAAAATCATGGTTTCTGCAGTGTATTTCCAAATGGTTTAGAAAAAAAAATACATATGTATGTGTAAACAGATAGAGCAAATGTGGCCAGCAATTGGTATCAGCAATTGGTAAATCCAAGAAAACAGTTTTTCTTTCAATTTCTCTGTAGGTTTGAACATTTTAAAAATACGACGTTGAGGGACAAAAGAAAGATATAAAAAGTGTATGTGGAAAAGGCATATTTACCGTGTAAATGAACCAGACACGGAGGTACATAAAGAAAATGTGAAAATAGTTCTCATCTTGTGGTATCACATCAACAGGTTGGGAAATAACACAAACATGCTTACAATCCGAGGTTACTACGTGGTTTTAGACACAAAGTGCTCCGAGAATAACACCTCCAGTCAATGGCACGGGGACTTAGAGGATGTTTAATGGCGTTGTCTAGAAAGTACCATGGTGTAGCCCAGAGCAGGATCATTGGCTGCCAAACAGGAACTAACACTTCCTACCAAAGGGGGATGAACCAGCTCTGTGAAAGATCGCCAAGAACGGAAGATGGATTGTGCCAAAGCACAAGCAGAGGCCAAAGAGACGAAGTGTGTAGTCCACGCTGAGTGGAATGAGAGATGCCGTGGCAGCACGCACCCATTTTTGTTAACAAGGCAGGCAGGCAACTGGCAAGTAATTTGCATAATACAGAGCAGAGAGGCAAACCTTCCGTAGAAAATATGTAATAAAGACTCAGTTCTTAGAGGTGATTCTTTGACAGGCAAACGCATCTGCATTTGCAGCAAGAACAACGTGGAATACATCAAAGAGGGCACAAATGAGACCAGAACCATCCTCTTCACCACATTGGTTACAGGGTTTTGCCAGGGCGTCAGAAGGTATGCTTTACAGTACGCGTAACATAGGTGCCTACAGAAAAAGAAGCTATTTTCCTTACAGAGAGCGCACTCAGCCCTTCTCGACAAATGTTTTCTGCCATTTTCATAAAGTTCTGCAATAAGGACTTTCTCTAAGTATTATTATATTTAGATACCTGGACCCAACAAACCCCATACCATTAAGTCTGAATCCCCCTGCCTGAATAGGGAGAAGCTAGCTGGTACTCTTTGCAAAATCGGATTTCCACAGCCTATTTCTGTGTAGTACGCTGTGTCATACTAACGTGAGGGGCTGCCAAGAGTAGAGGTCTTAGAAGATTGGAAGCTGAGTAGGAGAGTAGGAGAAATAAAATTCACAGACAGAGAGGGAAAACATTAGCAGAAAAACCCAGAAGGTAATGTGAGGTTATGCAGGAAGGAAGGATTTCCTGACTATAAGGATTATGAGTCACACAGGAATGAGTGACTGTGGGAAGTAAATCTTCCCAACGCACACGCTCATGCATGCACACACACACACACACACATGCACGCACACAAGCTCACACACACACAAGAGTTTTCAAAAAATCTCAGGCCACGAACATTCTCCTCTCTCCCCCAGAAAATCAGAATTGTTCTTCCTACAATAGAAAGTGCTCCGGGGCTGAACTCTCCTTCACAGCCACCAACCTCACCTTCTCTATCCTTCTATATCACTAAAATGAAAAAACATACGCATCAGCCTGCAGCAAATTCTAAAAGGCCTTTGGCATATCACATTGGTTTTGCATCAAATTTATTGCTGAATTTCACTGGCTTCTCCTGATCTGGTTTATTGCTGATTTTAATCTTGTTTGCTTTAGGCTTCTGAGCCCCATTGCAAAATACCTAATATACTCTTTGTAGCTAGACACTGTATAAATAAAATGTATTATATTCCCATTATAACCACACTAGATCATCCACATTATGTAGCACCCATAGGTGGCCTACATTTTTAATTATTTCCCCCCAAAACTCTAAATTACTACAATGAATCTAGAAACGCCTTTACTTCTCATCAGAGCAAGTAATTGAATACTCCATTATGATAATAAACCATTTTTCGTTGTAAGTGCTCATTCCCAGAGGGCTTTGCTCTGTGCAGGAAGGCTGCAGGCAGTGGTACTAAAAGGGCAATGTGTACTCAGATAATAACGTTTGTTATTTTGCCTTAGATCTTAAACCACTTTTACTCTAACAAACCCTCCAAGTATTCTGTTGCAAAATGTTATCAGGGAAGCTCCATTTTCTGAGTAGAGAAGCAACTCCTGGTCTCCGGGGCCGAGGAAGTTCTCCTCCTGGTACAGGGAGGTCACCCTCCTCAGGAAAAATGTTATGACCAGTGTTTAGGTGGAAAGAGGGGCCGTCAGAGAGCCCTTCCTACATCTCCTGTTTCTCAAGTTACTTCAGCTCAAAATAATCGATATGCCAAAGTGGCATATTTTGGGGTAGTGGGTCCTCAACTCCTCCAGGAGGCTGGGTGGGCAGCCCATACCATGATGAGGTTGGAAAGCTGAAAAGGAGCCTTGCTGAACAGATACATCTCCCCTAGCAAGCCACAGGGGTGAAAAATCATTCATCAGTCTGAGGCTTCGCATCAGAAAGCTCCTCTTGAAAATAAAAATAAAAATAATGACAAAGAGGAGGAGGATGATTAGCATCTGGTCAGCTCTCCCTTCCAAAGCCTGCAAGGATTCCCGATTTCCCAACAACAGATTCCTCCCCTAGCTGTTAGAGCCCTTTATTAAATGGCCCCAGAGGGCTTTTCCCATCTGAATTCTTGACGACTTTCCAAATTTATCTTAGCTCTGGGCCTTCTGCTCATCGAGCTGCTGTGAAAGTTTATTCCAGCTAGAAATAATTCATTTCAAGGTATCTTTTCTAAGGGGGGCTCTTTACTCAATCTGGGTGTAAGAACCCTTGACAGCAAATACTGCTAAAGCCCAGTGACTTCCTGTGTCTATCCCTGGCAATACCTAAAGGGTTTTCATAACAGAAGGGTTAAATTGTCCACACAACAGTGGGAAATTTATATACAGTTACTAACAGTTGATCTTCAGCATAAACCCAGCTATAATTGATATATACTGTCATTCTCTTCACTTGCCATCCTTTCACACTAAAGGGCAACATGCATGACATGGAACGTTCTCCAGAATAGACCACATACTGGGACACAAATCAGTTCTCAACAAGCACAAAAGGATCGAGATCATAACGTGCGTGTTTTCAGACCACAACGCTATGAAACTCGAAATCAACCACAAGAAAAAATTTGGAAAGGTAACAAATACTTGGAGACGAAAGAACATCCTACTAAAGAATGAATGGGCTAACCAAGAAGTTAAAGAGGAAATGAAAAAGTACATGGAAGCCAATGAAAATGATAACATCACAACCCAAAACCTCTGGGACACAGCAAAGGCGGTCATAAGAGGAATGTATATAGCAATCCAGGCCTTCCTAAAGAAGGAAGAAAGGTCACAGATACACAACCTAACCTTACACCTTAAAGAGCTGGAAAAAGAACAGCGAATAAAACTCAAAGCAGCAGAAGACAGGAAATAATAAAGATTAGAGCAGAAATTAATGCTATCAAAACCAAAAAAACAGTAGAACAGATCAATGAAACCAGAAGCCAGTTCTTTGAAAGAATTAACAAAATTGATAAACCACTAGCCAGTTTGATCAAAAAGAAAAAAGAAAGGACCCAAATAAATAAAATCAAGAATGAAAGAGGAGAGATCCCAACCAACACAGTAGAAATAAAAACAATAATAAGAGAATATTATAAGCAATTATATGCCAATAAAATGGGCAATCTGGAAGAAATGGACAAATTCCTAGAAACATATACACTACCAAAACTGACACAGGAAGAAATAGAAAATTTGAACAGACCCATAACCAGTAAAGAAATCAAATTAGTAATCAAAAGTCTCCCAAAAAACAAGAGTCCAGGGCCAGGTGGCTTTCCATGGGAATTCTACCAAACATTTAAGGAAGAGTTAACACCTATTCTCTTGAAGCTGTTCCAAAAAATAGAAATGGAAGGAAAACTTCCAAACTCTTTCTATGAAGCCAGCATTACCTTGATTCCAAAACCAGACAAAGACCCCAGTAAAAAGGAGAACTATAGATGAATTTCCCTAATGAACATGGATGCAAAAGTCCTCAACAAGATATTAGCCAACGGATCCAACAATACATTAAAAAACTTATTCACCACGACCAAGTGGGATATATACCTGGGATGCAGGGCTGGTTTAATATCCGTAAAACAATCAATGTGATTCATCATATCAATAAAAGAAAGGACAAGAACCGTATGATCCTCTCAATAGATGCAGAGAAAACATTTGACAAAATACAACATCCTTTATTGATAAAAATCCTCAAGAAAGTAGGGATAGAAGGATCATACCTCGAGATCATAAAAGCCATATATGAAAGACCCAGTGCTAATATCATCCTCAATGGGGAAAAACTGAGAGCTTTCCCCCTAAAGTCAGGAACAAGACAAGGATGTCCACTTTCACCACTGTTATTCAACATAGTATTAGAGGTCTTAGCCTCAGCAATCAGACAACACAAAGAAATAAAAGGCATCCAAATTATCCAGGAGGAGGTCAAACTTTCACTCTTCACAGATGACATGATACTCTATATGGACAACCCAAAAGATTCCACCAAAAAACTGCTAGAACTGATTCATGAATTCAGCAAAGTTGCAGGACAGAAAATCAAAGCACAGAAATTGGTTGCATTCCTATACACCAACAATGAAGCAACACAAGGAGAAATCAAGGAATTGATCCCATTTATAATTGCACCAAAACCCATAAAATACCTAGGAATAAATCTAACCAAAGAGGTGAAAAACCTATACACTGAAAACTATAGAAAGCTTATGAAAGAAATCAAAGTCACAAAAAAATGGAAAAAGATTCCATGCTCCTGGATAGGAAGAACAAATATTGTTAAAATGTCAATACTACCCAAAGCAATCTACATATTCAATGCAATCCCTATCAAAATAACACCAGCATTCCTCACAGAGCTAGAACAAACAAACCTAAAGTTTGTATGGAACCAGAAAAGACCCCGAATAGCCAAAGAAAACCCAAACTGGAGGCATCACAATCCAGACTTCAAGCTGTATTACAAAACCATAATCATCAAGACAGTATGGTATTGGCACAAGAACAGACACTCAGATCAATGGAACAGAATAGAGAACCCAGAAATGACCCACAAACGTATGGCCAACTAATCTTTGACAAAGCAGGAAAGAATATCCAGTGGAATAAAGACAGTCTCTTCAGCAAGTGGTGCTGGGAAAACAGGACAGCAACATGCAGAAAAATGAACTTGGACCACTTCCTTACACCATACACAAAAATAAACTCAAAATGGATGAAGGACCTAAATGTGAGACAGGAAGCCATCAAAATCCTCGAGGAGAAAGCAAGCAAAACCTCTTTGATCTTGGCCACAGCAACTTCTTACTCAACACGTCTCCAGAGGCAAGGGAAACAAAAGCAAAAATGAACCATTGGGACCTCATCAAAATAAAAAGCTTCTGTACACTGAAGGAAACAATCAGAAAAACTAAAAGGCAACCGACGGAATGGGAGAAGATATTTGCAAAGGACATATCAGATAAAGGGTTAGTATCCAAAATCTATAAAGAACTTATCAAAATCAACACCCCAAAAACAAATAATCCAGTGAAGAAATGGGCAAAAAATATGAATAGACACTTCTCCAAAGAAGACATTCAGATGGCCAACCGACACATGAAAAAATGCTCAACATCATTCATCATCACGGAAATTCAAATCAAAACCACAATGAGATATCACCTCACCCCGTCAGAATGGCTAACATTAACAACTCAGGCAACAGTCGATGTTGCCAAGGATGCGGAGAAAGAGGATCTCCCTGCACTGCTGGTGGGAATGCAAACTGGTGCAGCCACTCTGGAAAACAGTATGGAGGTTCCTCAAAAAATTAAAAATAGAACTACCCTACAACCCAGCAATTGCACTACTACGTATTTATCCAAGGGTACAGGTGTGCTGTTTCGAAGGGACACATGCACCCCAATGTTTATAGCAGCACTATCAACAAGAGCCAAAGTATGGAAAGAGCCCAAATGTCCATCGATGGATGAATGGATAAAGAAGATGTGGTTTATATATACAATGGAGTATTACTCGGCAATCAAAAAGAATGAAATCTTGCCATTTGCAACTACATGGATGGAACTAGGGGGTATTATGCTAAGCAAAATTAATCAATCAGAGAAAGACAAAAATCCTATGACTTCACTCATATGAGGACTTTAAGACCCAGAACAGATGAACACAAGGGAAGGGAAGGTAAAATAATATAAAAACAGGGAGGGGGACAAAACAGAAGAGACTCTTAAATATGGGGAACAAACAGAGCGTTACTGGAGGGGTTGTGGGAGGGGGGATGGGCTAAATGAGTAAGGGGCATTAAGGAATCTACCCCTGAAATCATTGTTGCACTATATACTAACCTGGATGTAAATTTAAAAATAAAATAAAAATAAATTAAAAAATTAAAAAAACAAAATTAGAAAATAAGTAAATAAAAGTAATTCGTAAAACTTGAAAAAAAAAAAAAGGGCAACGTGAATGTCACATACTCAGGACGAGGGAAGAATGTTCCCTGGTGGGTGGCGGGGGTGGGGGGGATGTTGTGAGGGGTTGCCAGGGATACCGAAAGCCACAAGACAAACACACAGCTTCTTTCTGAATCTTGTCCTTTGCACCACGTAGACATTGTTGTTAAAGTACACAAGTGACTGGCGAATAATTGGTAGAACATTTGGCAGATGAGTCCAGCAACCGCAGAAAATCATAACGATTCAAGACTTAAAGACGACTCTTTCACAGGAAAATGCAAAGCGGCAGGAGAAACTTTCTGCAATGCCAGTTATGTTCTAATTCTTGATCTGGGTGACAGCTACCTAGCAGTGTTCATTTTGTGGAAATTCATGCAGCTGCATACTTATGAGTTGTGTGTACTTTTCTATATGTGAGTTATACTTCAATTAAAAAGCTCATTAATGTATTAAAGGAAATTGAATATATTAAGTGTATGTGCTAGTGGAAATTTTAAAGGAATTTTAATTAACAATGTAAATGGCTAAATATTAATCAGTTTAAAATTTATTGTTCAAAATTTGCGAATTCTATAAAATAGAATAAGATTTATAAACCGGATTTTAAAACTCAGGGAAAATATTATTCATCCATAACAAGGAATAAAGTACTGATGCATGGTACGATGTGGACAGACCTCCAAAACACACGGAAAGAAGCCAGACACAAGGTTGCAGATTGTAGGATTCCGTTTATACAGAATGTCCTGAATGGATAAAGCCATAGAGACAAGATGTAGATTGGTGGTTCCAAGGCCTGGGGCGGGAAGGGAAATGGGGAAAAACTGCTTCACGAGTAATCTGGGTGATCTGGTTTTTATTAGATTAGGGCCGCCAGATTTAACAAATAAAAACACAGGGCATCCAATTAAATTTGAATTGCAGATCAAGAACACATTTTTAAAGTATAAGTATATTCTGGGGTGCCTGAGTGGCTCAGCTGGTTGAGTGTCCGAGCCTTGATTTCGGCTCAGGTCATGATCTCATGGTTGTGGGACGGAGCCCACTGTCAGTGCAGAGCATGCTTGGGGTTCTCTCTCTCCCTCTCTGTCACCCGCCCCCCATCTCTCTCTCTCTCTCCCCCCCCAAAATAAATTTAAAAAATAAACATTAAAGTATATTCCACATCTTGCTTGGAATATACTTAGACTAAGACATCGATTTCATCTGAAATCAGATTGAACTGAGTAACCTGTATTTTATCTGGCCATCCTAAATGAGGTGTTTAGGAGAGACAGAAACTGAGTGTCAGAGAAGGCATGGTAGTCCCAGCACAGTCCCCCATGGTGAGTCAGGGACCCTGTTCATTTTGCCCTAAGATGCTGTGAGAAGGTGAAATCGTGGTTGAAAAACTGGAGCTTTCTTGATTCCTGTCTTTCTTGATCGTGCCGTCCTGCCTCTGTCTTTTCTGCTTTATGGCCAAACAGATTTCTAATTAACCTCTTCTGTCCCTTGTATCTACAATCATCTTCATGGTTTGCGTCTCCAATGAACCTCTCTTCCCCCCTGTTTTCTTATCCTGGCCCTGAGGTTTCATTTTGCCCAGGAGTCTTCTCAAAACAAGTTCAAAGTAAATGAGGACTGTCAGCCTACCGCAACCTGGACCGGGGTGAGTAGGGAGGCAGCAACACAGGAAGCAAAAGAGAAGAAAAAATAATCTGTTTTCCTTTCCCCTTTTTGCTATACATCACCGAAGCTGGGACCCGCTGTGTCTGTCTATATTTACCTTAGATACCAGCTTTGTGTAAATAGGGTAAGCCACTTGACCTCAGGTTTTTCAACTGTAAATAAAAAATAATCTCAACAAAAGACCGCAAGTAGGCTCCAATGAGAAAAGGATGTGAGTGTACTTTAGAAAGTGCTGGGGCTAGGAAAGTTATTTTATTTGTCTTCAATATTTACTTCTCTTTATTTATATGAGAGTTACGGAAGATATTTTAGTATGTGTTTTTTCCTCCTGGAATATCACCTCTAAAACAGGCTTGGATGTCTTTAAAAGAAATGTTGTCAATATATTCTCTCCACCTTCACCCTAACCCCAACAACTACTCAGAGGTGTTATAAACGGGGATAAAGAAGCTTAACTGAGGTGGACCAAGTTCCACCTCCATTGTAAATCACCAGTGCCCTCCAGTTTCCCTGGGTTAAGGCCCTCTGTTGGAAGGCTGGTGATGGTCACAGAAGCAGTCTCTTTAAAGCCACACTGGAGTCTCTAAGAAATGTCAAGGCTTCAGATGCATGAAAGAAAATGTTCTGGAGCTAAACACCAGGAAACATCTATCAAACTACAAAGGAAGTGACAAATTACTTTATAATATGCCGAAAAATATGCATGTGAATGATCGTCTCTTAAGAAGTTTGGGAGGGAGAGGAAATAACACATTTATAGACGTTGTGCAGGAGGTTGGGTGACTGCTTTATTCTTCTATTAAATCTTCCCAGAAAAGGAAACTTTAAGGACTCAGAAGGTGCTTGCAAATCATACCTCCAGTTCCTCTCTTTATGTCACGGGCTTTCTCTGACTTTTGCTCTCCACAAAGCTTCACGACCCTGATGTCACATCCATCACCCATGTTGGGCCTCGGCTGCGATTTTTTGGTTTTGCTGTTTTTAAAACATTCTTCTTGTAGTCTCGTCTTTTCAGCTCCGCAGAGATAGCTTCGTGTTTTCTAGCTATTTGTATTCCTCTATCCTTGCTTTCAACGTAGTTTTGTAAATCCAAGTTACAGAGATTCCCCTCCTGTTACAAAAGGGGATGTGCCTCTTAGGAGCCCTTGTTGGAGGTCTTACATGGCTATTTAACACCATTTATCAGCCTTGGTTGCCAGCAAAGGACTAGACCATAGGTCTCTAAAGGGGAAGGTGGGGGCACCTGGGTGGCTCAGTCCGTTAAGCATCTAACTATTTTGGCTCAGGTCAGGATCTCATGGTTCACGGAATTGAGACTTGCATCGAGCTCTGTGCTGTCAGCTTGGAGCCTGCTTGGGATTCCCTCTCTCTCTTTCCCTCTCTCTCTCTCTCTCTCTCTGCCCCGCCCCTGTGCATGTTCAGTCTCTCTTTCTCAAAATAAATAAACAATAAAATAAAATAATAAAGTAAAAGGGGAAGGTGGGGGAGACCTGTGATACTCCAGGAATTGGGTAAAATGGTCCTTTGGTGTATGAGGAAAAATAACAAGACAGTGATTTCTCCTTAAAAAAATGAAAGGAGTTAAACTTCCATACTTATTACATGGATTGATTGACCCTATCATCCTCACCTGGGCCATTCAGTCATTTGCCACCCGTGGTGTGCGACGTGAACTGGGAAGAGTGGGGGTTCCACAGTGAGTTGAAATTGACTGTGATCCCCATTCTCATTCCCAGTATTTGATGGAATTGTGAAATGTTGTCATTTGCATGCATATAGTTACAGGACTTTACAGACTGTGTTGTGTAGGTTTAATCCACTCAACGAAGAAGTAGTTTTAAAATGTTCCTACAGAAAGACCATAAATTGAATTTTAATAATGCAGGTACAAGGGAACAACAAGAAATTGGCAAAGTTGACATATTGCCTTCTCCTGGCATGACCTCTATTTCAGCCACATTGCAGGTGAAAATAGTGATGATCGAATAGGGCTAATACATTTCTCTTGCTTAGGACAAGTTTGTTTCCATTGAAAATAGAAAGTGTTATATTACATAAATGGAGTAAAATCTATTTTAAAATACTATATATTTTTCCTTAATAATTTCATAACATATTAGTAGAGTAGTACATGCTATTTTGCAATTGTAAACTCAAAGAATTACTCCTGATAGGTATACACAACCACAAAAGTTCAGCAACCCCTGGATGAAAGTCAGTAGTGTGCTGGAATTGGCCCATAGAGGCTCATGAGAGCTGGTTGTTAATTTTTTAGGAATTTTTCAAGCTCTACGTTAAACGCAGATATTATTAAAATTTTAGTTTTATAATCTTACAAATTTTGTTAAAAACAGAGGTAGCGGGGCCCCTGGGTGGCTCAGTAGATTAAGCGTCCAACTCTTGATTTTGGCTCAGGTCATGATCTCAGGGTCATGAGATTGAGCCCTGAGTCAGGCTCCACAGTGGGTGAGGAACTTACTTAAGATTCTCTCTTTCCCACCCTCTCCCTCTACCCTTCTCCCCCACCCAACTCATCCTCTCTCTCCCTCTCAAAAAAAAAGTAAATAAATAAATACTTAAAACCAAGGTAGTAATTATTTGAAAATTTTGTTTCCTAATTATTTCGCTATTATTATTTTAGTATCTTTTCTTGAGGTTATTTACATCTATTTTATCTGTATGGTGGTGTTTTAGTTATCTAGTGCTGTATAGCAAATTACCCCAAAATTTAACAGCTCAAAATAACAATACATTTTAGCTCACCAAGGCTCTGAATCAAAAAGCTGAGAACAGCTTAGCTAGATTGTTCTGGTTCAGGGTTTCTCATGAGGCTACAGTCAAGATGTCTCAAGGCTTGACTCAGGCTAGAGGATTTGCTTTCAAGAGTTAACCAACATGGCTGTTGGCCGGAGGCCTAAGTTCCTTGCTGCCTGGGCTTCTCTATTGGTCTGCTCGTGGCAGTTAACTCTTAGGTGAATGATGAGAGAGAGAGAAGCAGCAGTGTTTTTCATCACCTAACCTTGGAAGTAACTTACCATTACTTCTGCCATATTTTATCAGTTACACAAACTAACCCTGGAACAATGTGGGAATAAGCACTAGGTGTGAATACCAGGGAGGCTAGCTTATTTCCAGCACAGGTGGAAATACTGTATAATGATGTGCTACTGTGTATATCTTCCCAACTCTGCCTTCAGTGACATCACACTGATTGACACTGACTGTAGTAGAAGTATTTATACCACAGGAATCAAGAAGTGCTACAAATCAAGTGGTTTTCGTCGTTGTTTCTTTGTGGGTTATTTTGTGTGTTTGCGTGTGTTGTGAGGAGAGCCACTTGTTAAACACTCACCAACACATTCCAGATTAGAGTACACCCCCACACTGTTCTGTCCATGCTGAATTTGGCAAGCTGATGGGAGAGGGGGCAGGTAACCCATAGGTAGGAGCATGTGGCAGGGAGAATCAGCTGGAAGTTATTCAGGACCGTAGAAGGGTTAAAGAAGCTAGGCAGATGCAGCAAACCCAGATAAAGGTGGCAGGAGGTGGGATCAAGTGAGGGGCTGGTCTTCAGTGGTGTAGAAGGAGGGCACAGCAGATTGCTCCCTGCTCATCATCAACTGTCTAGGACAATTATATATTGTCTAGGACAAGGAAAGACTAGACAAACACCAAGTTCGATGGTGTGGATCCAAGTCTTCCATTCTCTAGGGGGCTGAAGGATTGCACCTGGACTTTGAACTTGAGCTCATATCAGCACCCTAATCTGAGACTGAAACAGCAGTGATTTAAGACTGGGAAAGCAAGCATTTGAAGCAATGGCTAAAGAAACAAAGAAACATGGTAGACAAACAAGAGACAATGGGAATGGTCTTCTAGACAATAAAAGATTCTTGATCAAGAGTGAACAAAGATAATGATATTAATGACGAGAATTAAATCTGTTCTATGAGAAGAGATCTCTTTCAGTCTCTGCTCATACAAGATAAATAATGGAGGCTTGCTTTTGTCATGATTTTAACCGTTCAAAAGTTAATTCCATAAGTACTTATTGAAGGCCTGCCATGTACCACAGAATGGGCTGAGCTCCTGTGAACAGAGGTTGGGCTTGGAGGTAAGAGAACTATATTCAAGTTTCTACTCTTGATGATATTATAGACTTCTTGGTCTAATTTAAACATTTTAAGGAAACTCCAATTTTTTTCTGATAAAAGATAAGGACATTGGAACCTAAAATTTGGTATTCTTTATAGCAGTAAAATACACATAAAATTTACTACTTGAATCATTATTAAGAGTTTACAGTTAACTGATAATTCACAATGTTGTGCAACCATCACCACTATCCATTTTCAGGACTTTTGCATCATCTCAAACAGAAATTTGTAACCATTAAGCAATAGTTCCCCAAGAGATATTGGAGCTTTTAGTGTTTTGATTGCTTTTTTCTTTTTCTTAATACCATTCAAGTCTGGACATTATGTATTAAATATGGAAGCACAAAATTGTTAGCCAGTGTTAGTGAGCACCACGTGGACTGAAATGTTTTTAAACCCAAATAAAACAAGGCTTTGACCTACATCATACGACTGCTAAATAAAAATTGCAGATTTAAAGATCAGTGAAAAAGTGAGTTAATTGATTAATTGCAGAACCGGGGAACAACTAAAAGCAACCAGCCTACCAACAAAGACCAATTACTTATTTTTTTTTAAATATATGAAATTTATTGTCAAATTGGTTTCCATACAACACCCACTGCTCATCCCAAAACATGCCCTCTTCAATACCAATCACCCACCCTCCCCTCCCTCCCACCCCCCATCAGCCCTCATTTTTTCAGAGTCTCATATGCTTTGGCTCTCTCCCACTCTAACCTCTTTTTTTTTTCCTTCCCCTCCCCCATGGGTTCCTGTTAAGTTTCTCAGGATCCACATAAGAGGGAAAACATATGGTATCTGTCTTTCTCTGTATGGCTTATTTCACTTAGCATCACACTCTCCAGTTCCGTCCACGTTGCTACAAAGGGCCATATTTCATTCTTTCCCATTGCCACATAGTACTCCATTGTGTATATAAACCACAATTTCTTTATCCATTCATCAGTTGATGGACATTTAGGCTCTTTCCGTAATTTGGCTATTGTTGAGAGTGCTGCTATAAACATTGGGGTACAAGTGCCCCTATGCATCAGTACTCCTGTATCCCTTGGGTAAATTCCTAGAAGTGCTATTGCTGGGTCATAGGGTAGGTCTATTTTTAATTTTCTGAGGAACCTCCACACTGTTTTCCAGAGTGGCTGCACTAATTTGCATTCCCACCAACAGTGCAAGAGGGTTCCCATTTCTCCACATCCTCTCCAGCATCTATGGTCTCCTGATTTGTTCATTTTGGCCACTCTGACTGGCGTGAGGTGATATCTGAGTGTGGTTTTGATTTGTATTTCCCTGATGAGGAGCGATGTTGAGCATCTTTTCATGTGCCCGTTGGCCATCCGGATGTCTTCTTTAGAGAAGTGTCTATTCATGTTTTCTGCCCATTTCTTCACTGGGTTATTTGTTCTTCGGATGTGGAGTTTGGTGAGCTCTTTATAGATTTTGGATACTAGCCCTTTGTCCGATATGTCATTCGCAAATATCTTTTCCCATTCCGTTGGTTGCCTTTTAGTTTTGTTGGTTGTTTCCTTTGCTGTGCAGAAGCTTTTTATCTTCATGAGGTCCCAATAGTTCATTTTTGCTTTTAATTCCCTTGCCTTTGGGGATGTGTCAAGTAAGAAATTGCTGCGACTGAGGTCAGAGAGGTCTTTTCCTGTTTTCTCCTCTAGGGTTTTGATGGTTTCCTGTCTCACATTCAGGTCCTTTATCCATTTTGAGTTTATTTTTGTGAATGGTGTGAGAAAGTGGTCTAGTTTCAACCTTCTGCATGTTGCTGTCCAGTTCTCCCAGCACCATTTGTTAAAGAGACTGTCTTTTTTCCATTGGATGTTCTTTCCTGCTTTGTCAAAGATTAGTTGGCCATACGTTTGTGGGTCTAGTTCTGGGGTTTCTATTCTATTCCATTGGTCTATGTGAAAGACCAATTACTTAAAATATACACTGAATGAAGAAATTTGGTGGGCTGAAATAAGCATCATAACTATATATTTTACAACTTGGCTTTCAAAACATGAATGGAACCCAGAATTGCTCTACCCTGGCTTGCACATGTGTCACCAGATAATATTTTATGTATATATATAAACATTATATTTATAAGTATATAAATAAAATATATTAAATATATAGGTACTAATTTTATATTGTTCATATACTATATATGATATACATAGTGTGTGTGTGTGTGTGTGTGTATATATATATATATATATATTTATATATGTATAGTAGAAATGTTCTAGAGAATCCAGTGATCTGCTTCCCCCCTACCCTCACTGTCTAGACTTGACAGCTAGATCTATTTTATGTTCAATCTTAGGAATCATACCATGGGAGGAGGGTTGGGAGGGCAGGTATGCAGGTTAGGAGAATGGGAAATAATACAGCTCAATTTAGTGTTCTCCACTTTTGAATTTTGCCAGAGGCAGTCTATGAGACAAGTATTCAAGTGCAAGTGCTTTCATCTGGAAGGGCAGGAAAGAAGCTCCATAAGGGAGTGGGCAAGTGAGACAGGAATGGGAAGGCAGCCAAAAAGGCGTGCATTATCAAGCAAACTTCCAATTGAATGTCTGCAGCTTACTCCCATAAGAAACTCTGGTAGATGTTATAGAACACACACCTGTATCATCCAAGCCAAAAGCTGAAGGAGCTAAGTATTGTGGAAGAAAAATAATTTTCCCTGCACCATTCTGAGTTCTAAACTGAGACCTCTGTAATAAAAGACAGATTAATAAGAGAAAAACAAACAGAAGTTCATTAACACGTGCACCTCATACCTGCATGAGAGATGCCCAGGGGGAAATGTGTAACTCTCTGAGGGGGCTTTTAATTCAGGTTTAAATACCATGGTAATAGAGTGAAGGGAGGGTCAATGATTTTTAGGGAAGGTGAATGGATCCTTAGTAAAATCTATGGAAGGTAGACAAAATTGTCTGGTGTGGTGTTGACTTCTGGTCTCCTCTCCTGTGATAAGAGTCAATCTTCCCTGGGGAGGAGGAAACTCTTGGGGAGAAGATTTATAACTGAGTTCCTTTTGGAGGGTGCATCTTTAGGCAGTTATGGGGGGTGTTCACAGAAAGCTCTCCCTGCATTTGCTGTTTCTCAAAGTGCCTTCAGCTCAAAAGAATCAATCTATCAAAATGGATTTTTTGGGGGTGACATGTCCTGAACTCCTATAGTCATATTTTGGAGTGGCATACTCTGCTATTCTCCAGTATTTATATACAATTCCCAATAGTCATTGTTTGAGGGCTATTCTCATGGGCAGATAAAAAAAAATAGCCTACAGGGCGCCTGGGTGGTTCAGTCAGTTAAGTGTCTGACTCTTAATTTCGGCTCAGGTTGTGATCTTGAGGTTCATGAGATCAAACCCTGAGTTGGGCTCTGCTAACAGCACAGAGCCTGCTTGGGATTCTCTCTCTCCTTCTCTCTCTGCCTTTTTCTCTCTCTCTCTCTCTGAAAATAAATAAAAATAAACTTAAAAAAATAGCATAAAATGTCAGACTGCATTTAAATTCATATAAGAAGTTGGGGAGGCAGACCAAAGACCGTGGAAGCTTGAAATGTGATGAGCAGTTAAAATTTTATTCTTGGTATCAAGAATTTTATTTGGGATGCCTCAGTGGCACAGTAGGTTAAGCATCTGACTCTTGATTTCACCTCAGGCATGGAGCCTGCCTAAGTTTCTCTCTCCCTCTCTCCCTCTCTCCATTTGCCCCCTCCCCCAATTTTTATTGAAGAATTTACTCTTGAATTATTGGAAAGTATTTTTAGTATGGGAGTATTATCTGGCTAAGTTTTTAGCTAAGATTACTCGGGCTGCTCCAAGAAGAACAAATTTCAGGACCACAAGAGTTGAAACAGAGAAGCCAATTAGAAGCTGATTGCTTGATTGATTGTTGGAAACAATTTTAAATTAGTAATTGAGGCAAGAGATGATGGGGGCTCAGTTAAGGTGATGGCAACGGGATTGAGAGTCATGGCCTGAATCAAGATATTTATATTTACATATACATATACATATACATATACATATACATATACATATATATATATACATAGAGAGAGAGAGAGGAGAGGGGCAGAGGGAGAGGGAGAGAATCTTAAGCAGGCTCCATGCCCAGTGGGGAGCCCTAAGAAGGGGCTTGATCTCACTACTGTGAGGTCATGAGATCATGACCTGAGCTGTAATCAAAAGTGGGACGCTTAACTGACCAAGCCACCCAGGCACCCCCAGGTGTATTTTGAGGATAGAGTTTACAGCACTGCATGTAAAGAGTGAGAGGAAGAGGGGAGTATATGGTGAGTCTCGGGTGTTGGAGTTGAACAACTGGGAGTCTGCCAGAGCTTTGCTAATTCTGGAAAGGCCAGGGAGGCACACGTTTGGCGGTGGAAATCAGCAATTCTGTTTTGAATGTGTTATGTCAGTTAGACACACAAGTGAAGCTGTTAAGTAGGCAGTTGGAGCTACAAGTCTAGATTTTAAAGAACTGTGGCATGAGATAATAAATTTAGGCCTTAATAACATCAATTTAGGTGACAAATATAGAGATAACACTTATTTATTAAAAAAAAAATTTTAAGGTTTATTCATTTTTGAGAGACAGAGCATGAGCAAGGGAGGGGCAGAGAGAGGGAGACACAGAATCTGAAATAGGCTCCAGGCTCCGAGCTGTCAGCACAGAGCCTGACGCAAGGCTCAAACCGCTGAACCTCGAGATCATGACCAGAGCCGAAGTGGGATGCTTAACCAACTGAACAACCCAGGTGCCCCCAAGAGATAACATTTAAAGCCAGGAGAACAATCTTCCAGTTTTTAAATAGTTGCAGAAGGCATTTCTGTCCCTGTGTCAGTTATCTTCTGTCTGTCCCTCTCCTCCATCCCCTAAGACTCACTCTCCTCCTGTTTCTTCACCACTTTCTGCCTTGAGTGGATTGGTAAGTGTGTAAGGAGCCATGCATGTTCTCCCTTGCCCTCTGGCTCCAGGTTGAGGGCTCCATGATTGGGGACCCTCCATCTACCCCCAGGAGAGAAGAGGAAGAAAAGAGGAGGAAGGATGATAAGGTTCTTTGGTTGCCCCCTTACAGGGTCACCTCAACCAAAGGTCACTGCTACTCTTTCAAGATGGCTTCCTCTACTTAGCTCTCTCTTTTGGATCCCAGTTACCTTTCCCTGTTTTTCCCCCCTCAGGCTGGGGCCTGGGTGAGTAACAGCTCTGCTCCAGCCTCTGGCACCGTAGTATCCCCTGTGATTCCCCTCCCTCCAGCTCATTCTTTGCAAAAAGTCCATTTATTAAACATACCTCAAATTATCCCAAGTTCAGTACGCTATATGTTTCCTCTCAGGACCCTGAATGGTACACCCCTTTCTCCTCTTAAAAATCACCCCAAACACTAATGAAAAGAATGCACAGAAGAACAAACACCCCATTTGTCATGTGTAATCCCAACTCACACTATATGAAGAGAAAAAAGAGGATGAGGAATGATAAACAACTTTGCAAAGCTTGGGAAAGCACCAGACTGTCTGAAAGGAAGGGGTACAAGGTGGTAAAAACAGGACGACTGTTTAAAAGGCTGGCTAGTAATACCCATGTCCCTGCCTCTGCTTCAAATCCAGGACAGCCATGCTCACCCACTTTGGCCAGAGATAGGGGATTTCTTTTCTGGAGAAACTAAACCACAGAGAGTCCAGATTGGAGCAGGAAGGTGCAAGCCCCAAGAAGGATTATTTCCAGGAAATAAAAATTAGAATAGATCCATTTCCTGACAGGTTTGACTATGTAGAAAATTATTTGCAGTGATATTTCACACTTCTCTGTGATTATACAGGAAAGCTTAACTATCCAGTCGAAGAGTATTGAGCAAATGAAAAAATGAGTGTATTTTTAACTCCAGGTAAAACAAAAATTTGCACAAGAAAAAAATCGTAATTACAGCACATCAGTTGGCTCAGCAGTGAACAGTACTTATATATTCATTATACTGAAAACACACTTAACATGTGATTGTGTTGGGAAGAAGGGGAAGTCCCTATGAACTTAAAATGCATATACCTTATGGCCCAAGAATTCCCCCTACAATAATTCATACTGTGTATTCACACATACTTAAGGATATTTAGGGCAATGTTAAGACAGCAAGAGGTTGAAAAGAACATAAAGGACAACAATAGCATTAAATCAATAGTGTTCTAAACAATAGAATAATATTCAACCATCCAAAAGAATGAGACAGTGCCATGGGTACTGACACTGACAACATCTCTGAGGTACATTGTGAAGTGATGTAAGTAAGATTTAGAGCATTATACAAACTTTACGTACAGGTGTGCTTGTGTTTGTACGCATGCAGAATACCTCTAGAAGGAGATACAAGACATCAGTAATGTTGGTTGCCTCTATGAAGGAAAGGGAACAAGGTAACGAGGGCATGGTGTGGGAAGGGGGTGAATTGGATGGGGAAAGACTGGTGTTTTGTTATAAAAGCCCCTGGCACTGTGTGACTTTTAAAAGACTATACTGGGGTGCCTGGATGGCTCAGTAGGTTAAGTGTCTGACTTCGGCTCAGGTCATGATCTTGCAGTTCGTGAGTTCGAGTCCTTCATCAGGCTCTGTGCTGACAGCTCAGAGCCTGGAGCCTGCTTCCGATTCTGTGTCTCCCTCTCTCTGCCCCTCCCCTGCTCATGCTCTGTCTCTCTCTGTCTCTCAAAAATAACCATTAAAAAAAAAAGCATGTATACAAAAAGTCAGAAACAGACCCATAAATACAGAGAACAAATTGGTGGTTGCCAGAAGGGAAGGGGAGTGGGGGGTATAGGCTTCTAGTTACAGAATGAATACATCTCAGGGATAAAAGATACAGCATAGAAAATATAGTCAATGGTATTATAACAGCGTTGTATGTTGACAAATGGTAGCTACACTTGTGAGCATACCACAGAGTTGTCAAATCACTATGTTGTATACCTGAAACTGATGTAACATTGTATGTCAACTATGTTCCAATAAAGAAGAAATTTTTAAATTATTATTACTTAATTTTTTTTTATTTTGAGAAAGAAAGTACAAGTGAGAGAGGAGCAGAGAGAGAGAGAGAGAGAGAGAGAGAGAATCCTAAGCAGGCTCCAGCACAGAGCCCGATGAAGAACTCGATCCCATGACCCTGGAATCATGACCTGAGCTGAAATCAAGAGTCAGAGGCTCAACTGACTGAGCCACCCAGGCATCCCTTAAAAGTTTATTTTTAAAAATGAACTCGTAGAACAAATTAATGGTTGCTAGAGGTGGTAGAGGTGGGGCAGAGAGGGGTTGCACAAAAGTACAAATTTCCAGTTATAAGATAAATAAATTCTTGAGAAATAATGTACAGCACGGTGACTATACTTAATAATACATACAACTGGAGGCACCCGGGTTGCTCAGTCAGTTGAGAATCCCACCCTTGACTTCAGCTCTGGTCATGGTTTCGTGGTTTGTGGGATCAAGTCCAGCATCTGGCTCTATGCTGAGAGAGCGGGACTTGCTTGGGATTCTCTCTCTCCCTCTTTCTGCTGTCCCTCCCTCTCTCTCTCTTTCTCTCAAAATAAATGAACTTAAAAAAAATAAGAACACATTCAACTATATTCTATGTTTGAAAGTTGCTAAGAGAGTAAACTTAAACGTTTGCCTCACAAGAAAAGAATTTGTAATATGTGTGTTGATATCCATTAACTTACCATGCTGATCATTTTGCAATATAGGCATACACAAAATCATTATGTTGTGCACCTACGACCAATACAATGTTATATGTCAATTATATCTCAATTTAAAAAAGAAGCCAAAAAAGTTAAGAATTAGAAAAATTAAAAGTATGTGTAGATACACTTGATCCCAAATGAATACTCAAGGCTCTTTGACACTTCCATGTTTTTTTAAATGCTGATTTCAAGTCTGCTCAAATTTCTGAACTTCCTTATTGACTCTAATAGTTTCAGTTAATTATCTTGAACATTTACGTTAAACAGTAATTTGTAAAGATACAAATGAGACAGTTATCTTACTTTCCCTCAGTATTTGGGACTTATTTCTTCGTCTTCTGGCTCCAAGCTCCAGTACGATACAGAAAAACTGAGCTGATGTACACATCCTTCCCGCACCCTGATTTTAGCAAGAATGTTCCCAATGTCCCACCTGAAGTTCTACTGCTTGGTCTGAATTCATGGCAGAGATCATTTATCAGAGTAAGAGTGTTTTCTTCCTTTCCTAGTTTAGTCTGAGGCTTTTAATGGTGATCAGAAATAAGAATTCAATTTGAGCAAATTTCTAAACCATGTATTGATGTCAATTTTCCTATTTGTTAATGTAGAAAATGACATGAAAAAGATTTTCTAACATTTCAGTATTCTTAAATTCATAAGTTTCAATGATACTCGCCTATGGTGTGGGCTTATGAGATTATATATTTATATATCTTCATTTTATAATATATTACTTAGGATATTTAGTTGTATTTATAGTCCTTTTTTTTTTGTTCTATCCATGACTGTGTAGCAGGTTGGGAAGGCTTCCCTCTTTTTCTATTCCTGGAATGATTTCTATAAGAATATTTGTTTATTGAAAGTTTGATAGTACTGGTCTATAAATTTTCTGAGACCGAACCTTTAGAGAATTGATCTTTGATTACCGATTCAATGACTTTTGTAGTTATTAAGAAATTCAGCTTTCTACCTCTTATTTCTCCTTAAGTCAATATGGAGATTTATGTTCTTCTGGAATATCATCAATTTCGTCTATACTTTCAAACATAATGTACAAGATTTACATAATCTTGTGTCATTAAAAAAACTACTGCTAGACCTCTAGTCTGCTTTCTTTTTTCTAACGTTTATTATTTTTAATTTTCTCATTTATCTTTATAAGAATTGCCATTGTTTATTTTGCTATTCTTTTTAAATAATTCATTCTTGTTTATATTGATGTCTATTTTTATATTTTCATTAATTCTATTTTTTTTATAATACTTCCCTTTTACTCTTGTGTTATTTTCAAAGGTTCTTGTAACAAATGACTAGTTCACTTTTTTAAATGTTATTTTCTAATAAATACATTTAAGGTTATAAATTTTCTTTGGCATACCCTACAGGTTTTGATATGTGGGGCTACCGTGGCCATTCATTTCTCAATAATTTATAATTTCAGCATTGATATGGTTTGTAAACCAAGAATTATTAGAAGTGTGCCTTAAATATCTAACTTATATTTTAGGGGGCCTTGAATCTCCTTTTTGACACAAGAAAAGACACAACAATGTGAATATACTTAACACTACTGAACTGTACGTTTAAAAATTGTTAAGATGGTGGGGGTGCCTGGATGGCTCAGTCAGTTGAGCGTCTGACTCTTGATTTTGGCTCAGGTCATGATCTCACTGTTTGTGAGACAGAGGCCCACCTCTGGCTCTGTGCTGACAGCATGGAGCTTGCTTGAGATTCTCTCTCTCCTCTCTCTCTGTCCCTCTCCTTGCCCATGCAATCTCTCTCTCTCTCTTAAATAAATGTTTTAAAAAATGGTAAGAGACAAACCATAAGAGACTCTTAAATACAGAGAACAAACTGAGGGTTGATGGGGGTGGGCCGCTGGGGGGTAAGGAAAATGGGTGATGGGCACTGAAGAGGGCAGTTGTTGGGATGAACACTGAGTGTTATATGTAAGCGATGAATCACTAAATTATATTCCTGAAATCATTATTATGCTATGTGTTAACTTGGATTTAAATTTTTAAAAATGTTGAAAGACAAAAAATTAAAAAAACTTAAAAGGACAGTAATTAGAAAAAATATGGTAAATTTAATTATTTTTTAAACTTTATTTTTATTTTTGAGAGAGACAGAGTGCAAGTGGGGGAGGGGCAGAGAGAGAGGGAGACACAGAATCTGAAGCAGGCTCCAGTCTCTGAGCTGTAAACACAGAGCCCAAAGCGGGGTTCGAACTCATGAACCTCGAGATCATGACCTGAGTTGAAGTCGTTCACTTAACTGACTGAGCCACCCAGGTGCCCTTAATTTTATGTTACATGTATTTCATCACAGTTTTTAAAAAGCTTAATGCAAAAAAGTAATAATGGAAGAAAAGACAAGTGGCTTTCTGGGTGGGTTCAGTGGAATCACAAGACAAAGACAGAAGAACCAAAGAGGTAGAGGCGTCAGAAGGACTTGGTCCATTCTTGCTGACCTTGAAGTTGGAGAAAGGGGCCCTGAACTGAGAAATCCAACAGCTTGTAGAAGCTGGAAAAAGCAAGAAAACAGATTCTCCGCTAGAGTCTCCAGAAAGTTCTGCCAACACCTTAATTTTAACAGTTAATTAAGCCTGATGTTTATATGACATACTGCATTATTAGCCCCTCTCTCTATTTGATATAAACCTAATCTAAGCAGAGCGATCTGTATGGCCTGGCATATAAGCCATAGGGGAAGACTTCCTATAAGATACTCAAAGTCCCTTCCTTGCCCTCTTGCCATCCTTTTCCACAGCCATGGTGCAGAGAGCATCATCTAAGGTTTTCAACGAGAAAATGGAAGCAGAAGGAAGTTAGGCTCCTAGACCTCTCAGTGGTGGACGAGGGGGCAGAACTTACTAGATCAAGGATATCTCCACCATCTTAACTGAGTTCTCCCCAGAATCTACTCTACACAGCCAGGATTAGAATACTAAGCCTCTGGCACCCAGTCCCAGCAAGGCCCAAAGAGGAAGAGCTTGGGAAATATTAACCTGAAACACTATTAAAACTTTCATCTGCAGTGATTAGAATGGTGGTGAGAGAAAGGCCACAACCCAGCAGGCTCTTTGCCCTCTCGAGGGCTTAAGGGAATTTCATTCCTAGAAATGTATACAGAGCCTTTGCCACTGTGTCCCAGATGTGTTCCACTTACTTATCCTTTGAACTTTAGATTGCATTAGAAGAGCTAACATTTGCTTGTTTGGAAGGAGGCTGAGCCTCTTCTCTACCCTTCTCCCTGGCCATTTGAGAAAGGTCTGAAACAGAATGATTTCTTTAATAAAAGGATACAGAACTGCATCTTGCCAACACTATTTCCATCCATCGTTTTTCTTATACTATTTTTAAAACAGAATTCAAAGTGTTTTTCAGATTTGGTACAATTCCTCTGACCTATGATTTTCCAAGTTCGTGGATCAGTGCAGGACTTTCTGGCCTAGAAGGTGGGGAAACTGAGGCAGGGAGTTGGGGGAGTGATGGAGTCCAAATTACTCAAGATTAGGAGGGGGAAGTTACAGAGAGGAGGGAGGCAAACCATAAGAGACTCTTAAATACTGAGAACAAACTGATGGTTGATGGGGGGGTGGCGGAGAGGGGAAAGTGGGTGATGGGCATTGAGGAGGGCACCTATTGGGATGAGCACTGGGTGTTGTATGGAAACCAATCTGACAATAAAATATATTTTTAAAAAAAGATTAGGAGGGGAATTTGAAAGCACACGATAGCATTGTGAGTTGATGAGAAACTCAACCAGAGAGTTGATTTTTTTTACTCTTCCCCTCAATGATTCTTTGGCATCTTAGAATAATTATCTCCCAGACTCTCAACTATAGCTCTCTTTCTACAAGGCAGAAAATGGAGGGGAAGATGAAGTTCACATGTTTAAAGCTGAAGCAATACTTTATCTCCTACCCTGCCTCCCCAAATCATCCAAATAATTTCTGGGGTCTTTGAGAAAAAAACTTAAAATCTACTTTAAGTGGTTTCTATCATTGGTATTAAAACGCTATTCCGAATGTGAGATCTGCAGGCAAAAATATTTGCACACAATAATTTTTATTAGGACTTTTACAACGTATAATCTTTACAAATGACTTTGTTATGTAATCTTTCTCAGAAAGTAGTTTACTTAAGAAGGTAGTTTATGAAAGTTGTAAGTTGTTAAAAAGTTACTAAGGAAAATCATTTATGTGCAAAATAAAATATTGATCAAATGGTTGTAACTTGAAGCGAGCTCTCGCATAAAAGAAAAATAAAACGCAAAGATGTAAAGGCACTCAAGTGAAGAGAGATCTAGAAATAGAATTAATTACTAAAAGGTTTTTTTATCTGAAGGGCTGAAATGCCTTACCTGGTCATAATCTCCTCCTTTTCCTGCTCCTTGCAAAGAATCGATGAAAAGACCTAAAACTTAGAAGGAGCTACTTCAGCAGAAGCTATGGAGAGACTGGAGTCCCTGAAATGATTCTTTAAGCTAAAGCAATAGCCAGGAATTGATGGACTCTATGAAAACAATGTTTTACCCCCAGGCAGTCAGCCTATGGAGCCATGGACATGAACCATCTGATATATTATGTGACTTGAAAACAAATATTAAAGGGGCACCTGGGTGGTTCAGTCGGTTAAGCTGCCGACTTCGACTCAGGTCTTGATCTGGCAGTTCATGAGTTCAAGTCCTGTGTCCAGCCCTGTGCTGATCACTCAGAGCCTGGAGCCTGCTTCGGATCCTGTGTTTCCCTCTCTCCCTGCCCCTCCCTGCTCATGCTCTATTTCTCTCAAAAATAAATGAACATTTTAAAAAATAAATAAATAAAATCAAGTCTTGGGATAAGAAACTATGCTATGAATGATTATGTTCAGAATTTGTAAGAGATGAACTGAGTTTTATGTTATACTAGGGTTTTTTCCAACGATGGCTCATAGATTAGTGCATCTGAAGCAAAGGGCTCTAGAGAGGAAACGCAAGTTTCACCAATATCTAAGCCTTTTCTGTTCCACCTGGACATGCCAGGAGACTACATTCCCCTTCCCAATTCACAGTTAGGTGTGATCTCTCGATTGAGTGGAGCCCTGGACGACTTATGGCACTGCAGCAAAAACTCCCAGATCTTCCACATCTTCACGTTCTCAGTCTTCATTCAGTTCTTGGTTGGAGGCCATTTTTCCACACAGAGACCTCAAAGTCCTTACAAGGTGACGGAACCATGAAATGTAAGGAGTCCGAGTCCCTGAATCTCTGCATGGAAAGCTGCTAATCCATTTGGGTTGGGATATGAGCAAGAGACAAACCTTTTCTTAAAGTCCTTTTATTTATTTTGAGAGAGAGAGAGCATGAGCAGGGAGGGGCAGAGAGAGAGAGAGAGAATCCCAAGCAGCTTCCGTGCTGTCGACACAGAGCCTGATGTGGGGCTCAAACTCACAAACCGTGAGACTATGACCTGAGCTGAAACCAAGAGTCAGATGTTTACCAGTTGAGCCACCCAAGTGCCCTGAAATGAACCTTTTCTCATGTTAACCATCTGAGGCTTGGAGATTATTTGTTATGGCAGATAAGCTACCTTAATTAATACAGTGCTCGTTAAAATTACAGATGTTTTGTTCCATTCCAAGATATATTGAATCAGAAGCTCTTGGAATGGGATCCAGGACTCTAGGATTCTTAAGTTTTCCAAGTGATTCTATGCACACTGAAGTTTGAGAAGCGCTACTTTAGACTTGAATGTCTTTAAAAGTTATCCATTTATATATTAAATTGAAGCCTTTCTTAAAAATGTAAAGCTCAACTATTCAAAAGAGTTTTAAATCTGTTAGTATAGAGCAATGCATTAGAAACAATATCAATCGTGCTTTTAATGCCACACACATAGTTTTAAATCATGTAGATCAGGGTATGCAACCTGATCTATTTATTATTTAATTAATATTTATTTAATTAAATTTAATTTAATTTAATTAACTAATATTTATTAAGCACTCACTGTGTGACAGGAACTGTACTAAATACTGGGGATACATGATCAACAAAATAGTCACATCTCCTGCTCCCACAGAGCCTCCTATGGGTATGGATACCTAGGATAACTGTAATACATTGTGATAAGTAGAAATACCTGATGCTCTGAGAGCATATGAAAAGCATTTAACCCAGGGGTGGTGGATTCAGAAAAGACATCTCAACTTAAGCATGAAGGATGAATAGGAATTAGCCTGATGAAAGGGAACAGGGAGGGCAAAACCTTTTTCCAAGTAGGCAAACAGTGTGCAAGATCAAAAAGCAAGAGAAAGCATGGAACATGACATTGAGGATGGGCACGAAGAGACTTGGGGCTAGCGAGCTAAGTAGGGGCCAGGTCAGAGGGCAGTGAAAATCAATTTCAAGAACTTGGAAATCATCTTGAGGGGAATGAGGTGCCATTGAAGGGGTTTAAAGGGAAATGCACTTTATCAGATTTGCTTATAAAATTACTCCAGTTGCATCATGCAGAATGGATTCGATGGGCTCACACTGGAGGAAACCAGTTAAAAGACTGGTTTGTGTGGGTTACAGAGTTCCAGGTAATAAGCTAGATAATTGATTTATTCATTCAACTAAGTTTTATTGATCCCCATACAAGGGGCTTGGGATACACTGGTGACAAGGCAGATATGATTTATCCTCATGATCTTTAAAGCTGAAAGAGAAAGAAAGAGAAAGAGAGAGAAAGAGAGAGGAAGAGAGAGAGAGAGAGAGATTGAGACTCAATATGTAATAAAACAATAGTGGCCCCAGAGTAGTCATGGTAAGGGTGGAGGAAACACCAATAATTGAGGGAAGATAGGAGTGGAGGAAGAAGCCTAAGCTAACACTCTGGTTTCTGGCATGATGAATGGCACCACCATTCATTGAAATAAAGACAGGAATAAGACTAGGTTGAAAGAGAGAATGTATTTAATTCTGGACTTAACACCACCTGATTTCAAGACTTATAAAGATACAGTAATCGAGACATGTGGTATTGGCATAAAGACAGATAAATAGATCAATGAAATAGATTAGAGAGTACAGAGATAGATGCACACATATGGTCAATTGATTTTCAACAAAAGCACAAAAGCAATTCAATGGAGGAAAGCTAGTCTTTCCAACAAATGATTTTGTAACAGTTGAGCAACTATGTGCAACAATTATCCCTTGATCTTTATCTTATACTATATAAAAAATAAACTCAAGATGTATTTTATATGGAACTATAAATCCTAACACTAAAACTTCTAGAAGAAAATATTTGTGGCCTAATACAAAGGTTTCTTAGATATGGTACCAGGACCACAAACCATAAAAGAAAAAAAAAATCGATACATTGGATTTCATCAAAGTTAAAAATTTTGACAGAACTTGATCAAAATTAAGAACTTTCATTAGAGAATGAAAATCCATAGACTGGGAGAAAATATTTGAAAATTACGTATCTGGTAAAGAACTTAGATCCAGAGAATATAAAGAATTCTCAAATTTCAATAGTAAGAAAAGAAACAATTATATTAAAAATGTGCAAAAGATTTGGGGCACCTGGGTGGCTCAGTAGGTTAAATGCTCAACTTCAGCTCGGGTCATGATCTCGCGGTCTGTGAGTTTGAGCCCCGAGTCCAGCTCTGTGCTGACAGCTCAGAGCCTGGAGCCTGCTTTAGATTCTGTGTCTCCCTCCATCTCTGCCCCTCCCACACTCATCCTCTGTTTCTCTCTCAAAAAATAAAAAACATTAAAAAAAATTTTTTTAAATGGGCAAAAGATTTGAGAAGTCGCTTTGCCGAAGAAGATATACAGATGACAATCTCATGAAAAAATACTGAACATCTTTAGTCATTAGGAAAATGCAAATTAAAACTACAATGAACTGCACACCCATGGGGATGGCTAAAACTGAAAAGAAAAATGAACACATGTGTCTATGCAAAGACTTGTACACAAATCTGTATAGATTTGTAATGCCCCAAACTGGAAACAACCCAAGTGTTCATCATCAACAGATGAATGAGTAAGCACATTGTAGTATAGCTACACAATGGAATACTATTCAGCCACAAGAGGAATTAAGTATGGATACATGTAGTAATCTAGATAAATCTCAAAGTTATTATGAGAATTAAAAACAAGTCATGAAAGGAGCACCTGGGTGGCTCAGTTAAGTGTCTGACTTTCGGCTCAAGTCATGATCTCGCAGTTCATAGGTTTCAGCCCTGTGTCAGGCTCTGTGCTGACAGCTCAGAGCCTGGGGCCTGCTTCAGATTCTGTGTCTCCCTCTCTCTCTGCCCCTCCCCTGCTTGTGCTCTGTCTCTCTCCCTCCCTCTCTCTCTCAAAAATAAACAAACGTTAAAAAACAAACAAGTCATGAAGAAGGGAATATGCCATATGACTGCATTTAAAATTGAAAAAAAAAAATCCTAGAAAATCCAAATGAATCCATAGTGACAAACAGCAGATCAGTAGTTGCCTGGGGACTGTCAGGGAGTGGTGGTGTGAAGAGGTTGGAGAGGGGGGTGACAAGGAATACTAGGAAAACTTTGAGGTGATGCATGTGTTCATGATCTTGACTGATTTTAGTTTCAAGGGTGAACATAGACGCAAAGGTTCTCAAATTGTATACTTTAAATATGTGTAGTTTCTTGTATATCAATTATATCTCAATAAAACTGCCAAAGTACTTTAAAAAATAAAGCTATGTGGATGGGCCTCATCCAGGTTGTTGAAGGCCTGAATAGAATAAAAGGCTAAGGTAGAGTTTTCTGTCTTCAAACTTAGACATCAGTCTTCTTTCTGCCTTCAGACTTGGACTCAGATTAGAACTTATACCACCGGCTTCCCTGGGTCTCCAGCTTGGGACTACAGATCTTAGGCTTTCAGCCTCCATAATTGCACGAGTGAATTCCTTAAGGAAATTATATATAAATTTATATATATAAAGTAAATATATATATATATATATATATATATATATATATATATATATATATATATATCAGCATTTCCTGCTTGCAGGTTTTGCTACTTTAAGTGATTCACAACCTCTGTAAAAAAATGATACTCCTAAACACATAAAATGGTCATGGAAAAATATCATGCCTGAAATATTTTGATCAGAAAAACTGTGTATTTAGTGCTCTAGATGGTCCAGCTCTTTCTTGTCCTTTCAAGTGTTTTCAGCCTTGCAAGCTATAGGACTTAAAAAAAAATCTTATTAAAAAAGTTCCTTTCCTGTGATTGATCTTTCCTAATCCCTCACCTGGCACCTCAGCTTTAGCACAGTGACTTGAGTTAGTTATGATTGGATGAGCTCTAGGAAATGAGGGCATTGGATTAGATCAGTGAGAGGTTCTGGGCCTCTTTCTTTGTTGTTGACCTCTTTGGAAATTTGATGAAAATACGACTTCTTTTTCCAGGAAAATGAACGTTGCACATACCCACACAATTCTGCATTCAACTGAAAGGTGGTTCATAGACTGTTGCTTAATATAACCTGACTTTGATTACCATGGGTATCTTTTCAATTCAATATTATGACTACAGTTATACTACAAAATCAGCTGGCTTGTTAGCAAATAAAAAAAAAAAAAGACAATTAAAAAAAATTTTTATTGTAATGCTTTCCCCTAAATTTGTCTCTGAGATCCCGTTCTGTAATTGGTGAGGTCTAGAGCTACCATATACATTTCTCTCTGATTGTGGCCTGATATTTCCCTCCTAGTGAGACCCTTCCCTGTCAGAGCACCTGAGAGTCATGTTATTCACCCCAACAGATTTTATTTAAAAAGGATCAATCCCTTTGGCTGAAACAGCTGAGCCTGGCATCCTGTTTGTTGACTGGCAACAGCCCAACCCCACAGCTGAAGCTGTGGAAGGGACATCAGAGACCCTCACTCTCTCGCCAATTCACTCTGACCTGGGAAGACAAGTCAGAGAGACAGGTTTGGCACAGAAGGCAGCTGAGGGAACTGATGGGCCAATGACAGGGCCTCTGCTATACACATTTGTGCTCATGGTCCCAAGAGTGCTTAGAAATGGCAAGCCTAGGAATAGACCATGGAGCAAAATGAGGAAAAGAGAAAAAAAGTCCTTCCCCGAGCAAGCAAGCAACAAACATACACCACTAAAAAAAAAAAAAAAAAATCATATCTGGAGATAGACTTAATTTCTTATTCTTCTTCAGTTAAAATCAGTCACCAACACGGTATCTTTCGCTTTCTGTTAAAAGGTCATTAGCAGCTTGGCCAAGGCAGCAGCAGATCTAGCTGCTTAGTAGCCAGAGTGAATGCAAATTCTAATCCGTCTGAGAAAATGGGCTCCATAGCTGGGGTCTTCCTGTCTTGCTCTTAGGCAGAAAGTTACCTTTGTTCTGTTTCTATCTATGCCTTCTCTTTTTCTAGAGCAGTTCATTTTTGTTCTTGCTCTCCCTCTATCAAATTCCAAGAATGGTGATATAAAAAGCATATACAGTTTATTTACCTATTACTTTGATTTTATCTCTTGCCCAAAGCATTTGAAATTATTCACAATAAAGAGCAAACTTCTAGAAACCATCCAGAGAGCAAAAACATAAGGGCCAAGCAATAGGTCAGTTATAGCCATGTCATAATTTACACACTTAGGCTAAGCAAAACTACAGTTAATCCCCAAACATAGCTCCGAGCTCCCTGGAAGCCAAGGTAAAAAATATGATGGAAGCAGTCTTCATTAGCTATTAAATTAAATATATCAGCTTTAAAAATATTTCCCTATTATTAAATTCTCAAGTAAATTTATCTGTCGTCCAGATATTCAACTAATATGGCTGATTCAAAACCTTCAATTTTATTTGAGATACAGGGACATTCTTATAAGGAAAGTTCACAAATACATTTTTGGTAAGTGTCAAGGGGAGTATCTTAAGTCATACATTTGTTGAAGTTTTCTCAGAGGCAGCTTAAGAAGTCTATCTTCAAAGCGTTATTTGCTAGTTTTTGATTTGGCATGAAGATAAAACTTAGACCAGAAGAGAAGTTAGGCTAGAGGAATACATCTTTAGCTATGTTTCTTAGAAAATTCTTTTCAATCATCAGTCATCTTAGGTAGATAATTAACAGACAGTGAATGGCAGGTAATGTGAGACCTAAAGCATAGATCTTCCACGCTGCTGATAGAAGGAGACTCACACACATATCTGGTGTGCAGAGCTGAGGTTTTATTATGAGAACTAAGGCTTGATTTAAATTCTTGCCTAGGTGGAAAGATGAAGTTAAGCTTTCACTTTTTGCAGATGACATGATATTATACATGGAAAATCCGATAGACTCCACCAAAAGTCTGCTAGAACTGATACATGAACTTAGCAAATTCGCAGGATACAAAATCAATGTACAGAAATCAGTTGCATTCTTATACACTAATAATGAAGCAACAGAAAGACAAATAAAGAAACTGATCCCATTCACGATTGCACCAAGAAGCATAAACACCTAGGGGTAAATCTAACCAAAGATGTAAAAGATATGTATGCTGAAAACTATAGAAAGCTTATGCAGGAAATTGAAGAAGATATAAAGAAATGGAAAAACATTCCGTGCTTATGGACTGGAAGAATAAATATTGTCAAAATGTCAATACTACCCAAAGCTATCTACACATTCAATGCAATCCCAATCAAAATTGCACCAGCATTCTTCTCAAAGCTAGAACAAGCAATCCTAAAATTCATATGGAATCACAAAAGGCCCCGAATAGCCAAAGTAATTTTGAAGAAGAAGACCAAAGCAGGAGGCATCACAATCCCAGACTTTAGCCTCTACTACAAAGCTGTCATCATCAAGACAGCATGGTATTGGCACAAAAACAGACACATAGACCAATGGAATAGAATAGATACCCCAGAACTAGACCCACAAACGTATGGCCAACTAATCTTTGACAAAGCAGGAAAGAACATCCAATGGAAGAAAGACAGTCTCTTTAACAAATGGTGCTGGGAGAACTGGACAGCAACATGCAGAAGATTGAAACCAGACCACTTTCTCACACCATTCACAAAAATAAACTCAAAATGGATAAAGGACCTGAATGTGAGACAGGAAACCATCAAAACCTTAGAGGAGAAAACAGGAAAAGACCTCTCTGACCTCAGTCGCAGCAATTTCTTACTTGACACATCCCCAAAGGCAAGGGAATTAAAAGCAAAAATGAACTATTGGGACCTCATGAAGATAAAAAGCTTCTGCACAGCAAAGGAAACAACCAACAAAACTAAAAGGCAACCAACGGAATGGGAAAAGATATTTGCAAATGACATATCAGACAAAGGGCTAGTATCCAAAATCTATAAAGAGCTCACCAAACTCCACATCCGAAGAACAAATAACCCAGTGAAGAAATGGGCAGAAAACATGAATAGACACTTCTCTAAAGAAGACATCCGGATGGCCAACGGGCACATGAAAAGATGCTCAACATCGCTCCTCATCAGGGAAATACAAATCAAAACCACACTCAGATATCACCTCACGCCAGTCAGAGTGGCCAAAATGAACAAATCAGGAGACCATAGATGCTGGAGAGGATGTGGAGAAATGGGAACCCTCTTGCACTGTTGGTGGGAATGCAAATTGGTGCAGCCACTCTGGAAAACAGTGTAGAGGTTCCTCAAAAAATTAAAAATAGACCTATCCTATGACCCAGCAGTAGCACTTCTAGGAATTTACCCAAGGGATACAGGAGTACTGATGCATAGGGGCACTCATACCCCAATGTTTATAGCAGCACTCTCAACAATAGCCAAATTACGGAAAGAGCCTAAATGTCCATCAACTGATGAATGGATAAAGAAATTGTGGTTTATATACACAATGGAATACTACGTGGCAATGAGAAAGAACGAAATATGGCCCTTTGTAGCAACGTGGATGGAACTGGAGAGTGTGATGCTAAGTGAAATAAGCCATACAGAGAAAGACAGATACCATATGTTTTCCCTCTTATGTGGATCCTGAGAAACTTAACAGAAACCCATGGGGGAGGGGAAGGAAAAAAAAAGAGGTTAGAGTGGAAGAGAGCCAAAGCATAAGAGACTCTTAAAAATTGAGAACAAACTGAGGGTTGATGGGGGGTGGGAGGGAGGGAGAGGAGGGTGGGTGATGGGTATTGAGGAGGGCACCTTTTGAGATGAGCACTGGGTGTTATATGGAAACCAATTTGACAGATTTCATATATTGAAAAAATAAAAAAGTAAAAAATAATAAATTCTTGCCTAGGTGGAAGGTTTTTCCATTTGTACCCTTAGTATTTTTCCGATGCATATGTAGACAGTGCCAAGATTTTTGTCAGGATACAGCTTTGGATATCTAAAATATCTCCTGATGACTAAATTAAATAACAAAGTTGTTTAGTCTGAAAACTGGAGCACATTTGTGCATAGTGACTATTTAGAATTTGGTACAATTTTAGGCTTTTTTTGTTTTTTTTTTTTTATAGTCAATGGGATCACTTGCTTTAGGATGATTGCTAAAGACAGTAAGACTATGCCAACATCAGAGAACAGGATGAGCACATTCCTGTTTGCAATGGGAAGAGAGAATGCCTCCAGTTCATCTTACAAGTTGTACCAATATTTTGATATGAGCTCCAAGGAGTGGAAAAGGAGTTATATAATTGCAACTAAGAGTATATAGGACTGCTCATTTCTGTTTCTCAGGACTCACTTCAAAGGTGCTGTTGAAGTTAAACGAGAAGAATCAGACTGACATTACTTGTTTCAGTAAGGACAAAGGGGAACATGGCGCAAACTATAAAAAGCAAAAGACTCAGAGTGTCAGGGTGATTGTTAAAGCAAGAGGAAATTTGCATTACAATCTCCCATATTATTCAAAAAAAAAATTTCCTTTAGATTCAAAGTCTACTCAGGTATCTTGTCCTATGACTTAGATTTCGAGAACCAGAACAAAGAATTCCTTGTTCTGTATTCAGTTTTTCCCCTCTGGGAATATGATTATTTTGTAAATTAGTAAATAGCCAAGCAGAATGGAGATGCAGAGAAGAAGAGTTTAGTAACGAAAGACACTTCTTTAAGTGCATTGGAAAACTAGCCCAACCAGTGTTGGCAGTGTGCAATGAACAGAGGAGTATGATCAATAGAACCAGAGGTCCAAATAAACAACAAACAACAAAACGTCTAGATTTTAAAATAGATTCTAAGTCAAATTCAGTTACAAGAGACAAAGTAGGTCACTATATAATAAAGGAGCCAGTTCATGAAAAGCATGTCACAATTATAAATATATGCACCCAACACCAGAGAGCCTAGACCTAGTAAATACCAACAGATCTGAAGGGAGAAATAGACAACAATGAAATAATAGTAGAGGACTCAGTACCCCACTTTAAACAATGGAGAGGTCATCCAAGCACAAAATGAGGGAATATTGTACTTTAACTACCTCTTAGACCAAATGGACCTATCAGATATATCCAGTACATTCCACCCAGGAGCAACAGAATGCACATTCTTCTCAAGTGTGCATGAAATGCTCTCCAGGACAGGTCATATGCTGAGTCACAAAATAAGCCTCAGCAAACGTAAGAAGGGTGAAATCATAACAAGTATCTTTTCCAACCACCATGGTTTGCAAATGGAAATCAGTAATGGGAGGAAGACTGGACAATTTGCAAAGGTGAAACTAAACAATACATTCCTGAACGACCAGTGGGTCCTGAACAACCAAAAGGGAAATTATAAAAATACCTTGAAACAAATAAAAATGGAAACACAACATATCAAAATTTATGAGATGCAGCAAAAATAGTTCTAAGAAGGAAGTTTATTGTGTTAAATGTCTACATTAAGAAAAAAGAAAGATTTCAAAAACATGACGTAACTTTACACCTCAAGGAACTGGAAAAAGAAGGAGAAACTACGCCCCAAGAAAAGATCAATGAAATGAATTGCTTGGTTTTTGAAAAAACAAAATTGACAAACTGTTCTCTAGACTTACCAAGAAAGAAAGGATAGTTCAACATCCACAAATCAATAAGTGTGATATACCACATTAATAGAATGAAAGATAAAAATCATATGATCATCTCAACAGATATAGAAAAGGCATTTGACAAAATGCAACATTCTTTTGTGATTAAAAATTCTCAAGAAATTGGATATAGAAGAATTGTACCTCAACATAGTGAAGGCCATGGGTGACAACCCTACAGCTAACACTGTACTCAATGGTGAAAGGTTAGAAACCTTCCTTAAAGGAACAGAAACAAGACAAGGGAGCCCACTCTCACCATTCCCACTCAGCGTTGTACTGGGAATCTTGGGGGCATGTAGGTAAGAAAAAGAAGTAGAAGACACACAGATTGGAAAGGAAAAAGTAAATTTGTCTCTGCAGATGATACAATCTTACAAATGAAAATCCTAAAGACTCCACCAAAAAACAATTAGAATTAACGGATTCCGTAAAGTTGCAGGATACAAAATCAACACACAGAAATCAGTTGCATTTCAATATATTAACAATGAACTCTCTGAAAAAGAGGTTTAAAAATCCCATTTACAGTAGCATCAAAAATAATAAAATGCTAAGGAATAAATTTAACCAAGGAGGTGAAAGATCTGTAAGCTGAAAACTAGGAGAAATTGAAGATGATATAAATAAATGAAAGATATCCCAAGTTCATGGATGAAAAGGGTTAGTATTATTAAAATGTCCCTAATGCCCATATCCATTTATGGACTCCAACCAATTCCTATCAAAATTCCAATGGCATTTCTCACAGGAAGAGAAAGAAAGAACAACCCTAACATTCATATGGAACCACAGAAGTCCCTTAATAGCCAAAGTGATGCTGACAAAGAACAAAGCTGGCAGCATCATGATTCCTGATATCAAATTTTATTACAAAAAAATAATAATATAAAAGTAAGATATTCATATAAAAACAGACACATAAACCAGTGGAATAGAATCAAGAGCCCAGAAATTAACCCATGCGTATACGATCAACTATATTTGGCAAGGAGTTGAGAAAACTCAATGGGGGAAATCATAGTCTTTTGCGCCAAAAAAGAATGAAGAAAAGTGAAATTGGACCGCTATCTTACACCACTCACAAAACTAACTCAAAATGGAGTAAAGACCTAAATGTAAAACCTGAAACTGTGAAACTTCTAGAAGAAAACACGGGGAGAAATCTCCTTCACGTTGATCTTGGCAACAATTTTTTGGATGTGAACCCAAACGCACAAGCGAAAATGAACAAGTGGGACTACATCAAACTAAAAAGCTCTGCACAGCCAAAGAAACAATTAGCAAAATCAAAAGGCAACCTGTGAGATGGGAGAAAATATTTACAAATCACCTATACGATAAGGGATCGATGTTCCAAATACATAAGCAACTCCTACAACTCAACAGGAAAAAATTACTTTTTCTTTCTTCTTTTTTTTTTTTTTTTAGATATGTGGAATCTAAAAATGCCTAACTCAAGGGCATTGAGAGCAGACTGCTGGTTGTCAGTAGATGGGAAGTGAGGGAAATAAGGAAACGTTGGTCAAGGGTACAATCTTTCAGCTACAAGAGGATTAAGTTCTGAGGATCTAAGGTACAGCACGGTGACTGTAGTTAACAATACTTTAGGGGCACCTGAGTGGCTCAGTTGCTTGAGCTTCAGATGCTTGATTTCAGCTCAGGGTGGTGGGATCAAGCCCCACATCAGGCTCCACACTGATCGTGGAGCCTGCTTAAGATTCTTGCACGCACTCTCTCTCTCTCTCTTCCTCTGCCCCTCCCCCATGCTCACTCACACTCTCGTTCTCTCTCTCTCTCTCAAATTAAGAAAAAAAAAACCCACACAATACTTTATTACATACTTGAAAGTTGTTAAGAAAGTAGATCTTAACAGTTATCACCAGGAGCATCTGGCTGATTCATTTGGTGGAGCATGCAACTCTTGATCTCAAGGTTGTGTGTTCAAGCCCCACCTTGGGTGTAGAGTTTACCTAAAAATAAGATCTTTAAAAAAATTATCACCACCCCCCCCAACACACACACACAACTAGTAATTATGGGAGGGGATAAAGGTGTTAACTAACCTTAGTGTGGTCATGATTTTGTAACATATACGATTTTGGACTACTGCCTGAATTCCAGAACTGTAATAAATCGATGTTGTTCTAAGTCACCAAGGCTGTGGTCATTTGTTAACAGCAGCAATAGAATGCTAATCCCATGGGCAATGTGGATGAAATGTATCATTGTCATCATGAGTTGATATAAGAGCCCGTTGTAGGCTTGGCAAGAATTGAAACTGAACTGTTAGGAGGGGTAGATTGGGTGTGGGTCTTGACTCTTGTCAGAGAGGTAATTCCCCACTCCCTTCCCACAGCGGTTTGTATTCAGAAGTAGGAGACAGTAGAGCCACGTGGGGAAAATATATGAGACTCTCTCCCCTTTCCTCGGATATGAAAGACAAAGACTATTCCTCCAGCCTAAGGCCAGGCTGCAGAACAGAGAGAAGTTATGCCACAAGAGAGGAGGAAATCCAGGCCAGAGGCTTTGACTTAGCACAAGCAGTTTGCTATCAGAGGAAACTGTTGCTTTGAAGCAGAGCCCATGGACTAAAACTTCTCCCCACCCAGCCTTCTCAGCACTCTGAGACCTCCGTGGTGAAAATGGCTGTAAACTCAAAGAGCTGTGCCCACTGCGACCCAGACAGCAGTGCGGCTGGCTGCCTCTCCCGGCTTTCCATTTGGCCCGATGGCAGGGGGCAGAGATGGAAACTCCAGGCCAGTGGGAGGCCAACAGTTCCCATTGCTGTTGACTGGCTGGCTGGCCTCAAGAATAAATGAATTCTCTCTCTCCTGGCTGCCAACAGCTGGCCAGCCCTGAGGGGGGCCTCCCTGAAGAAACCATGGGGTTCTTAAGGAGGTCTGGCAAGAGCGGCTCAGGGGTCTGGTGGCCTGGGGTCTTAAAGAAAATTCGAGCATCTTACATTTTGTCCTAAGCTTGTGGGTTTCGGATATTCAGGTTAGCTTAGGCAGATTTTTGGTCCTACATTTGCATTTGGAACTAAGAAATGACCACGTGTAAGTGACACGCTGGGACCTAAAAGACAGAGATTACACAGTGTCCGTACACAGAGATGCTTAAAATGACGGCCTTTCCTAGATGGGCTCTTCCTGTCTTTATCAAGGAAGATTCACTGGAGCAGACCATCTGTACATGTGGGAGAGGGATTTCCTGCAGTGCAAGAAAGGGTGGCAAGGCTGTTCGCAGAGAATACTTCTTAGTATAGGAGTTCCTCTCTGAGGAAGGACAGACAAGCAAATCAGGCCTAAAAGGGAAAGGCTGGGGAGGGGCTTAGGGGAGGGCCCCAGGAACTATAGTGTGTGCTGATAAGCCGGCTCTCTAGGGGGGCTGTCACCACCATGCCCAACACCCTCTCCCCGGGGATTAAGCCTTTAGTGTCCACTGATAATTGGAAGTATCAGCTTGGCCTCAAGGGTGAAATCCTGGGCTTTCTGCCAATAGGCACCTGGAGAGTTTTGCTGTCAGACAAGTAATGGGGAAAGCAAAAAAAACTGTGAACATATTTGCACCCCGACTTTGTGGAGCAAACAGTTTTACAATTGATATAAATGATGCTCTGTTTCCCAGAGCATTCAGCATTCAGGGAGAGACAATTTCACCGGTTCCCTCCTGCTCAGGCATCGCATGGCCTTGTTGTCTAAAAACCACAAACAGGGGAGCCTTAGGAGATGAGGCTGGGAAATACTCACATAACCCTTTCACTGCCAACTTCTCCAAACACTTCTGCAGACAAGCATCGCTGGCTTTGTCTGACATTTGCCAGATTCCTACATAAATCACCAGTACCTGAATCTCCAGCAGCTGGGAAATAAATAAGATTTAATAGGTTCAGACTGATAAGGTGGTCCAATCTGGCTGACTTTGTTTCGAAACAAGATTAGATACCCTTACAGGAGCTTGAACGTGTAAATATGTGCTAAACGTGACCCTGAAAGCCTGGTAGACACAGCTCTGGGCCTCACAGAGGTGTGAGGGGGAAGAAATGTCCTCCGTGCCCAGCTGTAGACCATTTTAACACCCTCTGTCTCTGTGGATGAAATTCTGTCATCCTGTTAGCTCTGAAGCCTGTGTTCTTCGTTAATATTCTGTTTTCTTCAGAGAAAATGGTACGCAGTAATTTTAAGAGGGAGCCTATCACTGGAAGAGGTCAGGTTGGAAAAATTAACTGCTCCAAGCTGCTGGCACTTCTGTTAAGGAGACAAAGCATATGCAGATGAAGAGAAAGACTCTTCACAATGGAGGGAACACTTACAGCAGGTTGGTGAAGAGACACACGGGTGCCGACCTGACCTGCAGGCGTGGTGGGGTGCGAAATATCTTCGGGCAGGGCTTGCTGTGCGATTAAGGAAGCTCTGAACACACTCATCTGCATGAAATGAAGAGAAAGAAGTAGAAGAACAGGAGGAAGAAGAGGGAAGGTAAGGGAATTGGTGTTAGAAAAAGCCCGTGAAGGATACCTGGGTAGCTCAGTTGGTTAAGTGCCAGACCTTGGCTCAGGTCATGATCTCCCAGTTGGTGAGTTCGAGCCCCACATCGAGCTGGCTGGCAGCACAGAGCCTGCTTCAGATACTCAATCCCCCTCTCTCTCTGTGCTCCTTCCCTGCTCACCGCTCGCTGGTGTTCTCTCTGTCAAAGAAAAAGCCTACCAGAAGGGAGGTTTTCCATCAGTTTCCTCCAAAATGTCTTCCAGCTGTTCACTGATCCAAATAACAGTTCAAATTGGCCCTGGATCTCAATTGTCTATCCTGGGTTGGGTGCTTTACCTGATCCCAGTCACCTGGCTAGGTGGGTGCTTTCCACCCACAGGAGAGTGAGTGGCTTGCAGCAGGGACAGAGGAATCCAAAGTTTCGGGAAGCTTCCCAGCACCCTGAAGTTCTCTGGTGGCTCTAGGTTTACAGGGACACAACTGGGCTCACCCTGTAACCTGGGGGTGGAGCAGAGGCTCGAACATTGGAGCATACCTAATCAGGGCCACTTATAACAGGTGGTCAAGCCACAAGTTTCAAGAGCAAAGTCAAAGGGATCTCGTAGCCATGAAACCTTCAGAAAAGCATAAGGCACTAACAGTAGGTCATGTAGAGAATATGAGCACTTGTCCTGGTGACAAACACAGCAATAATTCTTTGTTCAAGTGTGATATGATGCAACCAACCCCAGCTCCTCAGGATTTCAGTTTCCTTGAAAGTCAAGATCCCATCTCGGTAAGAGCTAGATGCTATATTTGGTTGGTTGATGGGCTAAGACCCATCAATTTCAATATCCCTAGATTACGGCAAAATCATTTAAAGGCCCCTCTGACTGATGGGCTATTCTTTTTCCCTTCCATCATCACAGCATGTCGACTGTGTGTTTGCCATAATTAACTAACTTAATGTTAATAGCAAACTGCAGTGATGTATATCGGCCCTCAAACTCACTAAGATCTTAGGAGGAAAAAAAAAAGACATTTTTTTTTCTTACTTAACACAATCCCCCGGGGAAATCAGAAGCTAAGGAAATTTCCAGCGATGAAATTAAAAACTATTCCCTCAGTGGATTAAGTCAAATAATAGGGAACAATAGTGGCTGTAACTTAACCGTAAGGGACTTTTTAGTGTCATTTCAGAGTTGGCAACACTGGAACACAATAGGCCTTCAATAAATGTTGATAGATAAAAGGGAGGGGGAGTGGGGAGAGACTGAGGAATGAGGGATGGATCCGGAGGAGGTGGGAGGAAAGGGACGTGGGAAAGAAGGCTTGCTGACTCGAATTTAGTTCCGATTTTTGAGGAAACCAATGAAAAGACTGAAAATATATATAAATAGGTGTGGTGGAAAAGTAATTACTTCCAAAAACTTGTCACATGTCAATAGTTGTGCTGACACATAACTTACAAAATCAAGGGGATCCTGTAATATCATAATATATATGATATTATATCATATATATGATATCATATCATATCATATATATGATATGATATGATATGATATGATATGATATGATATATATGATATAATATCATATATATTTTATATATATGTAGTATATATTTTGTATGTATATATAATTTTTAATTAAAAGATTCAGTTGTGGCAATGAGTGCTCACTTGAGACCCTTTCTGGTGATTAAATTAAAGCTGTCTATAACATTGGAGAAACCTGTCTTTACAGTTTGGAAGCTGAACATTTGCATACTGTTGACAGGTGATTTGTCCTAGTCTATAGTATTTTAGTTTGGGGCTCAGGGTGAGGATTATATACACCTTCATCACTCTGCCAGAAATTCTAAGTGAAGGATGTGACCTTAATCCATAGATATTAATCAAAACCCAATTAAATGCCAAATGATTAATGGTGACAATCTCAAATTCCTCTTTTGAACTCTTTTGAAGAAGACTGAAAAAAATCTAAAAATGGAAATTGGATGAAAGGAAGAGAAAGGTGTGAAGAAGGAAATTATGAGAAAGGCTTTGAGAAGCAAAAGTAAAAGAAACCCTAGAATAGTCTTGAAGTCTTATGTCCAGAGCCATTTACCCCTACTCTCTCCACTGTCTTTCTCAGCCACATCTTCCACATAAAACAGATTCCATCATCCAGAGTGTCAGGACCTGAAAATTCCAACGGGGCAGGGAGTGAACACCAGGGCTCATGGCCCTCAACCTGCTTCCACATACGAGTAAGATACCAGAAGGGGCTTCCAGTTTTCTTTCTCAGCTCCATCTGTCTGTTAATAGTTCTAGGGTATATATGCTTCGACATATTATCCTTCCTTTTATTCTGTACCAGCCAAAGCTCTTTCTCTCTCTTTCTCTCTATCTTAATTTTTAAAGGTTTATAGTCTATCATGCCTTAGCCTACTCGCTGTGCATTGTAATTTGAGTATAAAGAAATAAATCAAGATTTTATTGTTGTTGTTGTAAGCGACAGATAACTAACTCCGACTGAGTTACGCACAAAAATGAATAAGTTCTCATGATGGAAAAAGCCTAGAACTTCAGGTATGGCTGGGTGTAGGGGCCTGAACCAGGTCGAATCATTAGCACTCAGTTTTCTTCTCTCTCATATCTATTAACATCATTTTCAAGAAGATGGTCCCCACGTGCGAGCTCCCAGCAACTTCAAACATCTATCATGTTTATATCAATAGCGAGGAATATCTTCAAGAGCGGATCTTCCCCCATAATTTCAGTGAAACTCATGGGGCTGCATCGCATTGCCCGACTTGGAGTGCGTGCCCATCATTGAACCAATCAATGTATCAGCAAAATGCAATACGCTTACTGGCCATGCTCGGGCCACATGCCGACTCCCGGACCTGTGGGCACCATCAATTCTACAGAACAACGCAGACTGGGAGTGGCATGACCTGAAGGGCAAAAGCAATCAATATCCACCACATACCCTTTTTTCTCTTTTTCTTTTTCTTGACTTTCCTAAAACCTTAAGAAGATCCTTTTCTTTGTTTTTTCAGGAACCTCTTCTCCTACCTTCAGTTCCAATTAGAAAATGAATTTCTCAGTTAGTTATCAACCTCAACCGTGTGAGTTTCTCCTCTTCCTTCCTTTTCCTTCCCTCAGAGCTTTCAAACTAAGTGAAAATATTCCCTTCAGCATTTGCTGCTGGTTTCCAAGCCTCTTCTAGCTGATTTGCCTCTTGCTTAGGTAATTTTTCTGATCACTTCTCCTTTCCCCCAGATCATGTTCCCTCATTGTACATCATTCTTCTGCCTGCTTCCCTTGGCCCCATTCAATTGGTATTTTTGAGCGTCCAGGCCTGAAGGCTTTTAGCCTGGCAAACAGTGCCTACTTTAACCAATAGTAACACATGGGGTGGCTGGATGGCTAGGTCAGTTAAGCATCTGACTCTTGGTATGGGCTTAGGTCATGAGCTCACAGTTTTTGAGATCAAGTTCTGCCTCGAGCCCCTCATGGGGCTCCATGCTGACAGCACAGAGCCTGCTTAGGATTCTCTCTCTGCCCCTCACCTGTCATGCACACACTCTCTCAACATAAATAAATAAACAAAAAACCTAATAGTAACACAATTATCTGTTAAACTATTGACCGAAGAGAGATAGTTCTTAAAAACTCCACAGCAGGGGTGACTGGGTGGCTCAGTCGGTTGGGTGTCTGACTTCAGCCCAGGTCATGATCTCACGGTTCATGGGTTCGAGCCCCGTGTTGGGCTCTGTGCTGACAGCTCAGAGCCTGGAGCCTGCTTTGGATTCTGTGTCTCCCTCTCTCTCTGCCCCTTCCCTACTCACACTCTGTCTCTGTCTCTCAAAAATAAATAAACATTGAAAAAAATTAAAAAGAAAAAACAACTCCACAGTAGATGCCTGGGTGGCTCAGTCGGTTAAGCATCTGACTCTTGATTTTGGGATGTTCTCTATCTTGTGAGATCTTCTAATACCTTAAGACAACTAAAAAGGCAGTTTATTATGGTAAGTCCCTGACTATCTATTGAAAAATATTGAAAAAATAGTTCAAGACACCAAGAAGGTTAGGAATACATTCTATTGCAAGTTATTGAAAACACAGCTTACAATGGCTTCAATCAAATACGGCCGTATTTTTTCCACATAAAAAGATATCTGACACAATCAGTTTGGAAAACTGCTCAGCAGTGCATATCCAAGGACCCAGCAATTCCAGTCTTGGGTGTATACCTACCAGAAATGGGTACACGTGTTTATCCTCAGACTGTTTATGAACATTCATTGATAATAACCAAAAACTGGCTAGTATACAAATGTTCATCAACAGTAGAATGGATAAATTATGGTGTATACACACATGGGATACCACACAGTAACGAAAACAAATGACCCACAACACACACCAACATGGAAGAGTGTCACAAACATAATATTGTGTGAATGGAGCCAGACCCCAAATAATACCCCCAATGATACACTGTAAAATTCTATTTATATAAAGTATAAAGTCGGGCCAAATTAATCAGTGGTATTAGAAGCAGGAAGAGGGTTATCCTTGTGGAGGTAAACAGTGAAAGAAGACATGGGATAGCGGGGGACACTGGGGTGCTGGTCGTGATCTGAGTTCTGCTTCTGTGGATGTGTGCAGTTTGTGAGGTTTCACTGAGCTGTACATTTATAGTTGCTGTCCTTTTTACATGTATATTACACTTCAATAAAAATTTTCACTTTTTTAAATGTTTATTTATTTTTGAGAGAGAGAGAGAGAGAGAGAGAGAGTGCAAGCACGGGAGGGGCAGAGAGAGAGGGAGACACAGAATCTGAAGCAGGCTGTCAGCACAGAGCCTGACATGGGGCTGGAAGTCACGAACCCGCAAGATCATGACCTGAGCTGAAGTCAGACACTTAACCAACTGAGCCACCCTGGTGCCCCAATAATAAAAATATTTTAAAAGAAGAAAAAGTGTAGAGGTGAGTGGTTGCTGGTATTAATTCTGGGACCCAGGCCTTTCTGTATTTGTACTCTACATCCTAAGCCTGTTGGACTTTATCCTCAAGGCTGTCCCCTCATGTGATGACTACCCCAACACCCTGTGTCTCACATGCAACTTCCTGGGCTGCAGAAGAGGCCATCTCCTTTTTTTTTTTTTAAATCAAGAAATCAAAAATTATTTTCCTGAAGCCCCCCCCCTCACCCTAGCCTGAGAGCCATTCATTTTCATCAAAAAGGCCAAAACTGGGTCATGTGATCATTCTGAGTTGCAAGAGAGACCCCCCTCCCCCATAGCGAAAAGTGCCAAGGGAGAAAACATTTGGGAAATGTTTTTATAATCGATCAACAGTATCTGCTATACAGGCCAAAGAAGATACATTTATAAGTCGGATGTAAGGGTTGCTACTTTTCTGGATCCCCATGTAAGAGTGTTTTCCTGTGAGTGTGTTCCTGGGTATAATTCATCACATTGAATTTAAGAGATATTTTTGAGATTTACACAGCTGATCACTGAACTGTCTGACCTGGTAAGTCAGGCTTACCCAAAATGGTAAGTCGGGGAAGAGATTGGACATGAAGATGATCCAGAGTGACGGGATCCTTTTGACATGAACTGTGAGACTTCTTTTGGACTCAATCAACAATGAAATGTAGCCTTGCTCTTCTATGCATACCTGTACTAGTTAGATTTCAGACTATAAAGGCCAATTCTGTGTGTAAAAGCAGGTTTGTTCTTACTTTGAACACTGAACACCCCTTCCAAAAATCCTGAGCACTCGATAATCTCTAATAAACTTTTTGTTCATTTAATTTGCCTCTTCTAGATGTTTCATATAAGTGGAATCAAATAATATTTGTCCTTTGGTGTCTGGTTAATTTCAACGAGTGTAATGTTTTCAAGGTTGTCTGTGTGGTAGCATGTGTCAGGACTTCATTTCTTTTTATGGGTGAATAATACTCCATCATATGGACAGGCTATATTTTGTTTATCCATTCACCCATCTCTGGACATTTGGGTTGCTTCCACCTTTTGACTGTTATAAATAATGCTGCAGTGAACATTGGTGTATAAGTACCTGAGTCCCTGCTTGCAATTCCTTGGGGTATATACCTAGCAGAATTGCTGGATCATATGGTAATTCTATGTTTAGCTTTTTGAAGAACCGCTAAACTATTTTCCACAGCTGCTGCACCACTTGACATTCCCATCAGCACCTTAGGAGGGTTCCAATTTCTCGAAGGATATGTTCTTTAACTGAATTTCTGCCACTAATGGGCACATTCCACATCTGTCCGCCCTCACTTCCCATCTCACGTTTCCGCGAAAGAGAATGCCATGGCGCAGCTTGGGTTGGATCAGGGGCTTGCCCCCCAAATCGGCTGGCAAGGGGGTGGGGGAGGGGGAGGGATCATGTGACATAAATGCGGTCAAATGTTGGGGGGGAATTGTGTGAGCTGAGCAGTCAACCCGCGATGTTTGTAGAGTACTCAGTTTCCTCCTTTCTGAAATGGGAATAATACTCAGCACGATGCACCTGTGAAGATTAAAAAAAGATAATGCATATAAAGTTTTTAGTAATCGCCTAGCCTTCAGTAAACGTAGGATAGTAGTGATAATGGCAGCTGCAGTCAGAGTGGGAAAAAGGACGCTTTGCGGGCAGGCGCGGCTATTCTCGGTCAAGTGTCAATATACCTGGCTTTCCCATTACAAAGGAAACCCTCTGTTGTAGATTTATAAGCCTTGAATTTATCCAAAGCAATTTTTGAGCCTATTTCTATTTTCAGTCTATATCGCCTTCAGCGGCAGCATGTTTCATTTCTTTACTACCTGCCTTGTCCAGTAGTAATTTGTTGTGTTTGTCCTAAACCGGCCCCCGCGCCTTCAAACTCCTGAAGACAGCTTCTCGGTTCTACCTCAGTAGCCCCGGGGACCTTCACCACAAGGACCTGCTCGCATTTCCGACTTCAAGCGAACGGGAGCATCTGTACGGGTGCTGCGGCGCTTTGCTTCTGAGTTGCTCTCCAAATCATGTATTTTCTTTGCATATCTTCACAGACAAGCTTACAGCCCTTTTTAAGCTTTATTGAAGTGTCAGAGTAAAATCACTTCCTTACAGCATCCACGCGAGTTGCTGCCTATGCGAAGGACGAAGCTGAGATGCTGAGTGGCTGCTTTGCGACTGGCTCGGTGCCACCATCACCTATAGGCTTTGTTCCTGGTACTCGTCACCAAGCACAAGCCATCCAAACTCAGGCCTCAATAAAGTGACAAATTCTCTCACCTGCCTTTGGAGCTACCCCGATCACGAACGAAAATTCATGAATGCAAGAGTCTACTGATTTAGAATTTAGTGAACGCATGCATTTTTTGAGCTTCTTTTTTCTTTTATGGTTAGAGGTGCAATTAGGGACATCTGAAAAAGAGATTTTTTTCCCCCTAGAAAACTACAGAGTCTTTACAAAGCTCTTCTTTGGCTCCCCCACCCGAGTTAACCACATTAACCCAAACTCTGAGAAATGCTACTGTGATGTGATCCATATGAGACAACTGTGAATCTTCCCCCATATACAGTCACTCCCAATTATCGGCACAAATGCAGGGATGCGGTGGTGCAGATAATTCAAAACAGCAAACAATCCAAATGCCATTTCTGCTTGGCTTGAGAATACATTATGCAAATTTTGACAGCAAATTTACCTTCTTTATTACATTTTGCTTGGATTTATATTAAAAAGTTATTTGCATTCTCTGGGTGTGGGGGGGGGGAGGGGAGAGGAATGGCATTCCTGGAGTTCAAGAGAATCATAAAACCTGGGCATGGAAAGAAGCCTTCGAAATCGTCATGCAACTACTCCTTCACTTCTTTAGAGGAAGCAGCCGAGGCCTGGAGCGGTTACTCGACTTATGTGAGATGCCAAGTTAAACTGGCCGCGGAGTAGGCATCCGAGGCAGCATCATTCCAAGGGAGAAACACGCGCTATAAAACCAGAAGCCCGACTGAGTGCTCCAGCTTTTCCCTGACAAACCCGAACACGGAAACCATCTTGTTAATGCCTCCAAAGGGTGAAGCCGTCGGCATCCTGGTTTCTGGAGGGACAGGACTTCCAGAACAAGGAAGGCTCCGCCTCCACGTGGACTAGATAACACCTGTTTCCCCCAAGGCAGCTAATAGCCCTGGAGTGCTCTGAGCCTTCTTACTACAGGCTGTCAGGTTTGAAGTGCTTGGCATCAGCCAAGAGCTCCCAAGGAGGATCACCTGAGCTCTGTGTGAGTTGGGAGTAGGGAATTGCGGGGAGGCCACAAAGACTGGGATTAGCAGATCTGTGCCTCGGGGAGTGTTGCGAGGGAGAGAGTGCGTGAGCGCCTTGCTTTGAATCAGGACTCCGGCAGCGTGTGCCAACCTGATGGGAAAGCTGGGACCTGGACGCCACTGAGTTAAGTTGACCCTGAAATAACAGCTAAAAAGCAAAACATGAAGCAGGTAGGCGGGCCTCCCCCTCTGGCTAACTTCCCTGAGAAGTACCAGCGGTGAGGTTCGAGAAAAGACAGCGACAAGATCAGCCTGCCAGCAAACCTCAGCTCAGGTGCCTCTGGAGTGGCTAGAGGGAACAACAATGAGCTACGCTGGGTTGCCCCACTCCGCACCAACTTCCAACCCGACTAGCAGTTGTGCCAAAGGTCAATGGCAGTTAATGGCTTTTTGTAGCTTGAAGCCGGCCGGCAGTACTTCCCCGAGCTTTCCTGTGTAGGCAGGTGTTCTCGGGGCCTTCGGTCCTCCTGGAGTGGTTCAACAGGAGGTGCTAGGGCACCTGGAGGTACTCAGAGGTGGGCGTGGCATTGGTGGCTGGCTTCCAATAGGAATGGAACCTAGAGATTGAGGACGCGTTCTTTGCAGGGAAAACAGGTAGGATTTCCTTTGAGTTTTCAGTCTGGCAAGTCTGATCTATATCAACACCACTTGAGCGTCCTGCACACATTTGTTTTCTGCCAAGAAGGAAGACAGACATTGATGTTTGAATGCAGAGTAATGTCTGAAGCTACTTAATGGGTTGAAGTCCTCCCTTTTAATCGGAGATGGATTTTATTAATGTCTTTAATAATTTATTAATGTCTTTCATTCTTTTCGGGCAAAACCTTTTTCTCTACTCAGAGCAACGTCTGCTCAAAACTGCTAGGGTTATCAATAATAGCAATGTTACGGGGCGCCTGGGTGACTCAGTCGGTTAGGCGGCCGACTTAGGCTCAGGTCATGATCTCGCAGTCCGTGAGTTCGAGCCCCGTGTCGGGCTCCGTGCTGACAGCTCAGAGCCCGGAGCCTGTTTCAGATTCTGTGTCTCCCTCTCTCTCTCTGACCCTCCCCCGTTCATGCTCTGTCTCTCTCTGTCTCAAAAATAAGTAAACATTAAAAAAAAATTGAAAAAAAATAATAGCAATGTTACAATACAGTAGGTTACTGACAACAATACATCATAACAATATAACTTCAGTTTCTGAAAAATTAACGTTGATGGAATAGGTTGTATAGAATCTCCCATTTAATATTCACAATAGCCGTGTAAAGTAGGTAAGAGCATTTTAGTATCTCCAGGGCTTCAGAGAGCTTACTCAAGGATACAGTAGGACAAAACCTTGAACCCAGGCCTTGTATTTCTTTTCCAGGTTCTATGGCTCTCCCTCCAAATACTTGGCAGGAAAGATTAAATGGCTTATGATAAGACAAAGTGAGAGCTGTGAACTGGACCCTAGTGCTGGGCAGAATGCTCCATGCAGAGTGGGCAGAGCAATGTTGCATTGAACACACTGCTGCAGATTACACCTGCCATTTGGATTGAGAATCTTCTATCTTCCAGCTCATAGAGAACATGGAATAGGTAGTTGCCTACATAGGGTAATCTGAAGATCATTAGAAAGAACTGGAAATACAAATTCTTAGGCCCTCTTCAGATCTACTGAATCAGAAACCCTGAAGGTAGACACAGCAATCCATGTTTTAATAGGTTCTTCATGTAGCTCTGAGGCCCGGTAACATTTGAGAACAGCTGGCTGAGACCAAGGGTCAGCAAATTTTTTCTGTAAATGATCAGATAATAAATATTCTAGGCTTTGACAGCGACACAATCTCTGTCAAGATTATTCAGCTCTGCCATTGTTGTGAAAGCAGCCATAAAGAATATGTAAACAAATGGATGAGGCTGTGTTGTAACAGAACTTTATTTAGCCTAATCAGGGCTCACTTGGTTAATGATATTAATGCATACCGAGGTGAGTATACCTACAGAATAAATTCCTGTAAGTAAAATTACTTTTTCAAAGTATAATACTCTATTTTATGAAACTTTAAGAAGACTTATTTATTTTTATTTTCTGATTTATTTTATTTTCTAGGTATCCTCATATTACAGAGACTCTAAGTGGGTTGTTTTCCGGTTTGTTTGTTTTTTTTTTACCTAATCATATTCTCTTTTATATTTTATCAGTTAGCTTTGCTGTCTAACAAACTACCCCAAAGCTTAGTGACTTAAGACAGTAACCATTTGTTATTGTTTCTAATTCTATACTTCAGCTGGATGATCCAGCTCATTGGGCCAGGCTTGGCTGGTCTTGACTGGGCTTGCTTATGTGTCTGCGGTCAGCCAATGGGTTAGCTGGGGGCTTACTTGTCTAGGATGGCCTCATTCACATATCTGAAGGTTAGCAAACAATGATGATGGTGACTCAGACCCATGTCTCTCATAGGAACAAGCCCAGGCCTGTTTATGTGGTGCCCGGACAGCACTCCAAGAGATCAGCGAAAGGCTGCAAGTTATCTTGAGACCTATGGTCAGAACTGGCACAAACTCACCCCCACCATATTCTGTTCATAATGCAATTCACAAGGTCAGCCCAGATTCAAGGAGTGGGGACCTAGATGAGTCCTCTTGATGGAAGGAGCTGCAAAGGCACATGGCAAAGTAGTGTAGATTCAAGGAAGAGAATAATTGTGGCTATTTTGGCAATCTTCCATAGAGATGCTTTTAATTTTCATATTTGGCTTTTAGAAAGTTGTAAAAAAAAAACTGCACTGGTCATAAAACTAGCATAGAGTCCTGCATGATATTTTGGGTTTCTCTATCCCTGCTGGTATATCTGGGAAAGAATTATGTGGAACCTCAGGCTTTATGGGACCTTAATTACCTACCTGGTGCAGTGAGGAAAGGCCAAATGAGGTGGGATTACTTCAGTCTCATCTAACAATCTGTGAAGCTAAAACTACTTTGGAACCATTGTCCATGTCCTCTCTCTCTTCTCCCTCTCTGCCTCTCTCGCTGAGTTATAATGTACATGCAATACAATTCACCCTTTTTAATGCAGTTCTATGAGTTTTGACAAATGCTTATCGTAGTTCATCCCCCAGCACAATCAAGTGATTTATTCCATCACTTCAAAAAATCCGCCCTCTTCCCCCTCCCCCCAGCACCCTTACAGTCAACCCCACACTCTACTCCCAGGTCTTGGTAACCTCTGATCTATTTCCTGTCTCTATAGTCTTACCTTTTCCAGAATGTCTTAATCCTGTGGTTCTGGTTTCTTTGCCTTAGCATAATTCCTTTAAGGTATATCCATTTTGTAGCATGCAGTTTGTTCTCCTGTGTTGCTGAATAGTATTCTGTCTGTGTTCTTTGAAATTACTCTTCAGGAAATGAACTCAGGCCAAGTTTAGAGGTCGATTCTATTCATGCAAACATATACTTTTTTACTTCAAAGCTTATGGAATTAGCATAAGAGCAGGAAAAAAGAAGCCCATGAAGGGGGAAAAAAGTCTTTAGTCCTTCAATATGCTAGTTAATTTTTCATACTTTTCTCCTCCCAAATGGTTTCTTTCCTTGGAACCTTTTAATAGGTGCCCTTTTTTTTTTTTAAGTTTATTTATTTATTTTGAGAGAGAGCATGTGCTTGCAAGTGGGGGGGGGTGGGCAGAGAGAGAGGGAGAGAGAATCCCAGATAGGCCCTGCACAGTCAGCATGGAGCCTGATGCGAGGCTCAATCCCACAAACCCTGAGATCATGACCTGAGCTGAAATCCAGAGTCAGATGCTCAACTGGCTGAGCCACCCAAGTGCCCCAATAAGTGCCTTTTAAAGTCAGGAGTGGGGCACCTGGGTGGCTCAGTCGGTTGAGCAGCCGACTTCAGCTCAAGTCACCATCTGGCGGCCCGTGAGTTCGAGCCCCACGTCAGGCTCTGTGCTGACAGCCTGGAGCCTGTTTCGGATTCTGTGTCTCCCTCTCTCTGACCCTCCCCCGTTCATGTTCTGTCTCTCTCTGTCTCAAAAATAAATAAACGTTAAAAAAAAATTTAAAAAAATAAATAATTAAAGCCAGGAGTAATTGTAAAGATCACCTAATATGACCACCTTATTATTTAAAAGTTACTTTTGGGGACGCATGGCTGGCTCAGTTAAATGTTTGACTCTTGATTTCAGCTGAGGTCTTGATCTCAGGGTGTGTGAGTTCTAGCCCCACATGGGGGGCGGGGCGGGGGTGGGGGAGACTCCATACTGGCAGTGGAGTGCCTACTTGGGATTCTCTCTCTCTCCTTCTCTCTCTGCCCCTCCCCCATTTGTGCTGTCTTTCTCCCTCTCAAAATAAATAAATTAAAACTTTGAACAATTTTTTAAAAAAGTAAACGTTTCTTTTTAATGAATTATCACAGGCAGATCATTTTTAAAAACCAAGGATCACTGAAAGAAGTAAAACTCACAGTCCCAGACCCCTCCATTTCCTGATTCCCTGCAGGCCCACTGTTCTCAGTCCTTCTGTTTGTTCCTTCTGGTTTTTACCTCTGCCTCTCTCGGTCATGAGCTCATGTTGATGTGTGAGTTACCCTTTCTGGTGTTTTCTACTGACTTCGGGTTATGTCAGATGAAGGTTTAGGTTTCTTACACACTCACTCCCCTCTCTCCAGATGTGCTTACATCACAGTTGAAGGTTAAAGTGACATTTGTATTTACATTACATTACTTTGTGCAAACTTTGGCCACTGGTGCACCAAGCAGTATACCATGATTGTTTCCTTTCTTGGACTTTTTCCTCTAGCGTTAATGATTACCTCGTACTTTCCGTTTCCCGTTTTCTTTGTAAATACTTAATTTTTCATCCAACTACCTCTCAATACAGTTTTCCACGGTGACACAGTCATCAGATGATCAATCAGTTCCTTATCCCTGGAAGCTTACATTTCCTTGCTCCAGTGTTGACTGGTTGCTTTCTGGGCTTGCTGCTCTCATTCTAAGAATCCTCCTTATCTTTCTGTCTTGTGTTGGATCCCCAAAGACCTGTTTCTCATCCTTTCTTGTGTCTGTTTTAATCCTTTTTTGTGAAGCGCATTCTCTAGTAGCTTCCTAAGAATGATTAATGAGAGGTAAACATCTTAGGTCTTTTGATACTGAGGATGTCTTTGTTTTACCCTCATGGTTGATAGTTTGGCTGGATATGGATAGAACATAATTTTCCTTCAAAATTTTAAAGACGTTATCTTCTAATTTCCAATAATGCTGTTGAGAAATGCTATGCCATTCTGATTCTTGATCTTTTGTGTATGATTTTTTAAAAAACCTCTGAAAGGCTCTTTATTCCAGATGCACTGAAGTTTTACAATGGTATCCTCTGGTGTGGGTCTTTTTCGTTCTTTGTAGTGACCTTCTGGGGGCTCTTTCAATCTGGAGACCCATGTCCTACAATTTTCTTGTATTATTTCTTTGATAATTCTCTCTCCATGCCTTTCTTTGTTCTCTCTTTCTGGTATGTCCATGAATCAGATGTTGGGTTTCTTGGTTTGAATGTCTAATGTTCTCATTGTTTCTCTTATGATTTATCTCCTCGTTGGTTTGTTGTTGTTGTTGTTGTTGTTGTTGTTGTTGTTGTTTTAGTATACTCTCTGAGAGATTTCTTAAACTCTTTTTTCTACACATTCATTGAAAAAAATTTTTTAAATGTTTGCTGTGATATTTTTAAGAGCTCTTTTTTTCTGATTACTCTTTTTATAGTTCCTTTCCCCCCACCCCCATGGATTTATTCTTTTCATTATCTTTTTTTTTCTTTTTATTATTTCTATGAAAATAAGTTATTTGTTTTTTGAAAATAATTTTTTGCTGCCTACATTGTCTCTATTTCTTCCTAGTTCCTTTTCACTGGTGTGTGTGTGTGTGTGTGTGTGTGTGTGTGTGTGTGTGTTACTGTCTTTCATATTGGAGGACTTTCTCAAATGTCAAGAGATCCTTGGGTGTCAGTTCATATTTTAGAAGGAGCTATTAAAGAGCTGATTGGAAATTCCATCTGTAGAGCTGAGTTTGCTGGCTCCGTTGTAAATTAGTAGAGTAGCAAGCTGATTGATTTTTATTGGTGGAATTCATATCTATATTTCTAGGTATTTTCTCTGGGATATTCAGTTATTCCAGAGAAGAATTCTACAATCTATTTTACTTTCTTTGGGTAGAGGGTGGTGGGGCAAGGGGAAGGCCATGGCAATAAATCTGGTTCCCAGTGTTTTGGCAGCTACGCATCGCAGAGGAGGTGGGGGTCTTGCTGTTCATTTTACACATAATTTACTTTTTTTAATCTAGTGCTTATTCCCTGCCTTCCACTGGGCTGGTGACCCTGAGTTTGAAGTTACTGCTTTAATTCCTTCCTGGTCCTGGGAATGAGAGATATACACCTGGCCGCTCAGGATGAGGTTCTGAGGGGTTCTCTCTGCTCCTTATATAGATTTTTAATCAATCTCCCCATTTTTAGCCACTTTCTATACTCTTACCTTCTATGGTATCAAGTGTCCTAAAAATCCTATTGTTAACCAACTATACAGGCTTTCTTCATGCTGCTACATCATTTAAACTCCTTCATTTATTTTCATCTATTGTAGTTTGAGTTTATAAATATTTCCTAATTTCATGGATTATGGAGTTTGTGTTTTGTTTCTCATATTCCTTGCTGGTTGTGGGTGATTTCTTAGAAGAAACAGGGTCAGAAAAAAAAAACAAAACTACACACTACACTGCTATCTTAAAATTGGAAATCTCTAATAGCACATTTTAACTTTGATGCATGTTCTCAAATTACCCTCCATAGAGTTTGCACCAATTTATAAATAGCAATATAAAGGTGTCCCTTCTCTATATCGTCACCATCTTAACACAGTCCGTTTTTAGTCTTGGTCAATCTTCATGAAGGATGGAGATGGCCCAGTTTTAACTACATCTTTTGCAAAGGGCAGTAAAGCCCCATTCATTCTAAATTTAGTCGCTCAGTAAATACATGTCTTTGCATACAGATGTTTGTAGGTAAATTACTATAAATTCCTCTTTAGTAAATATATCAGAGCACTCACTTTTCTCACAGGAGATTTTCTGGAGAGTTGTATTTATATATGAGAAATTGCACATGAGTGGGCTTGTTTGCATATAATAAAGGGTGTGGGGAAGTGTAGTCTTAAGAACTCTGGATCCTGTAACATTATTCCCTAGTTTGCCCTCTTAGAGTTTCCTCTAGGGAGGCAAGTACAGGTGAGGGAAAGGGGTGGGGAGATTTATCCTATAGTAGGCTTTCTTCACAGGCTCCTGACTTCTCAGCTCTTAGTTTTACACAGTATGTGTCCTCTAAGCTGTGCAAGGTGGTCTATAATCTCTTTGACAATGAACATTTCACAAATGGCACAAGAGCCCAGCCGTTAGATGCCAGGCTAAAGGGAAACATTCACACAGAAGTGAATCCAAATCTCTGGCCTGCCATCACTGAGGTTGTGGAAGTTGTTTAGACAAGCAAGATCTGATTAGGGAGTTATCCACCCTCAAGTTTAAGAAATGCAAAGGGACTGGATTTTCCCACTTAATGGTCAGTTCTCTCACACTGGGCTCCTTGTCTGTCTAGAAAGATAAAAGACACTCTTGGAAGGTATAGAAGGGAGAGTTGCTGCATTTTAACAAACTTAGTGCACCAGATTGTGAAAATCCTTTGTGAATATGTGGAAGAACTGAGTCTTTCCCCTTTATTAACCTTTTATGGCAATTTTTATACCAAATTTCCAATTCCTAGCGTGTATCTGTGGCTAGGTTGGGGAAGTAATGTCAGTTTGGGGAGAGGCTAAGGGAGTCAACAAAGAGGGGTTCCTGTTTAGTGTGGCATATCAGCTACACAAACATCCTGGCAGTTTGAGCCTTAATGACTGTATCTTGTCTTCTAAGGATTACTCTTCTCAAAGATTTAAATGGGTCTTTAAAGTTCTGAAAAATTTTAAAAACAAACAAAATGGCTGGTTTCATTTAAAGGTGATTTATGGTTCTGAATCTACTTCACTGTGTTTCATCACCCTCATGAAAAGGCAAAATGGAAATAAACCTCTTAATTCCTTGGCATCGGAGGAGACAGCACAACTACATGCTTTGCTACACTTTTCTAGGTGGGGTATAGATGGGGATCTATGCCTTACATTTCAGTGAAGTTTCTAAACATACTTTTTCGCTTCCCTAGTGAATGCCTAACACCTGTGTGTCTCCAATGCAATTCCGTATTTCTACCTTATTTAAGCAATTCCATCAATAAGGTTTTTTTGTTGTCATTTGACAAGGGAACAATACGCTGACAGACTAAGCCCACAATAGCTTCTATCAATCAAGCACTTTGGGAAATCAGAAATGACAATGAAACCCACTGCATTAAATAACCCATGGTGCTGGGAATTAATCAGAAATCTGGTGTTGTTGAAAATAAATGAGTTTTTAATAAATTAGATTTGAGAATTACTTACAAGCTGTGGATTATGGGTCTGTGCAGAGGCGGCCTCTGATTCATTGGGAAGTCTGCAGGGGGTAACTGCTGCTAAAGTAGATGGGAAAATATGCTCATCCCCCTGGAGACAAGGAAAAGGGGGCTGATTGCCCAAAGATGTGCCAACGTCTCTTCTCCTGCCCATTCCCACACCGGCCAGGCCAGATCTTTGCTTGAAGCCCCTACATTGTCTGTGTTGACGTTGATATCCAACAAAGAAACAGTTTTCCTACTTAGCGGTCTTACATGAAACATCTGCTTTTCATTGTAAATTGAAATTACCTGAAATTTTAAATTATTTAAAATACGACAACACACAATTTCATAATTAAATTAATCAATTTAGTTTGGGAGACATTCAATTAATGATCAACAATAGGCAGCAAGACCTGGCCCACTGTACCCTAACAATCAATTAGATTTAACTCAAGACAGATGCACCAATTAGTTATGGAGTGCCTACTATGTGTGAGATTCTATGCTGTGTATTAGGAATACAAAATTGCCAAAGCCCTCCCAAGGATTTTAGAATCTTATGAGGAAATTAGATCTGAATACAAAGCAAGGTGTCTTAAGTGCTCAGCTGAACTTACAAATCCCTACAGAATGGCAGAGGAGGGGCAGGAAATTGTAGGCTGAGTTGTTTGGGAAGACTTCACAGATATGGGGGTATGTATAGCAGATGCTGGATGACTAATCTAATTATAACAGGTGGAGGAAAGGTTAAGGTATTCCAACCAGGTGGAACAGTATGAGCTAACACTTAGATGGAGTCTTGGAAATGCAGGATAAATACAGTCAACAACACTATATTGTAAACTTGAAATTTGCTATGAGGGTGAACCTTAAGTGTTTTCACCGTGTGCAAACAAACAAAAAACAAAAAACAAAAAAAAAGGAAAGGAAAGGGTAAACATGTGATGGATATGTTAATTAGCTTGGCAGTATTCATTATTTCACAATCTATATATCTATCAAAACATCAAGGCATATACCTTAAATATATATATCTTTTTACTTGTCAATTATACCTCAGATGGGGGGAAAAGAGAAAGTGCAGGTTATATTTGAAAATTGTAATTCATTTGTTCATCCAACAAGTATTGAATGCTTACTATAACTTAGCTTCTGTATAATGAGGCTGAAATGTAAGGTCGAGGAAGGAACATAGCAGGAGATGAGGCAAGGAAAATTTGGGAATAGAGATTGAAGGACCAAAAGTTCATATAAAATATTTATTTTTATTTTGTTTAATGTTGTTTTCATAAATGGGGTTATACTGAGTCTATTTTTTCTGCCACTTAATTTTTTTCACTTATTATGTCTTGGAGATACTTCCATGTACTGGTAAGACCATCTCATTTTTTAATTCATGTATTATATATAACAATGAATTATAATTTATTTAACCATTTTCCCATTGATGAATATTTATTGAAGAAACTATCTTAAACATTTTTTTTTTCATTAAAAGAAATCAGCCTGAGAGCCATTACTATGTTGTAGAACTTTTTAAAGGGAAGATATATTAGAGCCAAGACTGGATCATATCAAGTCAACCAATCAGTCAATTAGTCAATATTTGCAGAGAACGCTATCAGAGTCATGCCAGAAAAAAAAGAAAATGCATTCACCCTCGGTATTTGAGAAGAGTTTAATAAAGTTTAAAGTTTGATAAAGTAATAATCCTTAATAAAGGTAGGATTTACAAAAGTATAGGCAGGGGGTAGGGAAACTAATGAGGGATGATGTTATACCCCACATACTAAATTCAAGAAGCTATCACCACTTCTAGGCCAGACAGGCAGGGAGGAGAAGAGGTTTCTGGATGATCTACAGAGAAAGGCAAGCCAACTCCTTATGACCAGGCATAGAGGGATCCAGGGAAAGATATACTTTGACCTCATTCTCTTTCTGACTATTACTTTTCATCTGGGTTTCCCAGCAGCCGTTAGCAGCCAGAGGGCAAGATGATACAGTCCACAGGGGTCAGCCTCTTGGGTCACAAAGCAGGATGGAGAAGGATGGGGAGAATCTGGAGGTGCGCTCAAAAAATCTCTAATAGACCGATTAAGAGTTATCAACATTTTTTATATTAAAAAATTATACCAAGGGGCACCTGGATGGCTCAGTCGGCCGGGCGTCTGACCGACGTCCCACCTCGACTACTCTCTCTTTCCCCTGCCCCTGTTTCTCTTACCTTATTATAGAAGCTAATCACTCTAAGTTTCTTCCTCTGCTACATCATTAGATTGTTGAACTCAAGACAAAGATGTGGCTCCTTTTTCACCTTCCACATGACCTCTGTAGGGCTTGCCTACCTTTATCTTGCCTACCTAATCTATTCCATAGGACTCCTCCTAATTTGTATCACCTTAGTTGTTCCCAAACCATTCCATTTTTTTTTAGCCATTTCCTCACCATATTGTAAGTTATTTGAGGGCGGGGACCATGTTTATTTGTGTTGATATGCCTTCTGGTTTTGAGGAAAGAACTTAACACTCAGTAGGAGACCGGTGGGTACTGTTGATGTTTTTGTTCTCACTGTTAATTGTGTCTGGAGTAAACCATGTCTCAGCTTGGGCACCATCTAAGTTTACTAGACAAACTTCAACATGAGAACTAAGTTTGGAACTGTAATATTCAAGATGGATTCCTGTTGTGTCAGGGCTCCCCACCGGGGAAATTGCTTTCAGTCCAGCCAGTATTTAACTACTCTGTCAGTTGACATGAATATGCAAAGGGGAAAAAAAGGCCACTGACAGATCACGGGGTGACTTGGTGATTAGGAATTAACAGACAATCAGAGTTTGAACAGACCGAGTCTTCAAGTGCTGCGGGTATCAAGAAAATGTACTAAATCGTTCTGATTCCATTGAAATGGCTGTTAGACAAGACTGAAAAATACTTGATTATAACTACCCTTTGGTGGGTCTTTTCCACATTCATGTGAAAGAGGTATGGCAGCCCATAAAGAACAGCAACTTCCTTGCAAGCCAGAGGGCTTAATGAAGAATTAAAGATATTGCAACCTTGTAGCTGAAATAATAGAAAGAAAATTGAATTATTCTTCCCATATTAAATGCATATATTTGTGAGTGTTTCTGCCAAAATGCCTTTGCTAACCCGTGGAGTGAAATACACTTTGATTTCACATGGGTGCATTAAACTAAGCTGGGGCCCTACTGCAACTGCTTAGAAGGGAACAAAAAACATCAGGATGAAAAAGCGTGCTCGACGTATGGTTATATCAGCCCTAAATTGTGTCACAGCTGCTTCTGGTACCATTAGACGGAACACTGGGCAATTTATAGAAGTCATTTTTAACAATTTGATTGTCGGTATATATCTGCCGAATTGATTGGTTGCGGAGACAGATCTTTATTTTTGTAATAGCAATAACATCCTTTGCAGATTACTGCTCAATTTATTCCTGACGCTAACATTACCAACCAGCATCTATCAATTTATATTGGAAAAATATGTTCTTATTTCTTAATTATCTGTTTAATTGTAGGGAGACTAGAGTCCCGTGATGCCCTGATTTGCCAGCACTGGGGAGCCTGCCAGAGTCAATGAGAGTCTCTTGGTTTGGCTTCTGGAGAGCTCTGTGCAACCTCATGATATTAACAACATTTACCCCTGTGTATAATAAGGCACTCATGCCCTGAATCACAGCCGGCAGCACAGCCCGCTCTTCTGTACCCCAACCGAAGTCTCTGCACGCTGGCAAATGGCTTTTCCACTGACCTACTTTTCTGCCCCTCTAATCTTGCCAACTCTGGTAGTCAGGAATCCTGGTGATGACACCCTGCATGGGGTCTCCCTTAGGCCTCTCTGGAGAGTGATTGATGGGAGGGCAGGATTGCCTAAACTCTGTGGCAGCTCCCCAGAAGAAATTAGGGGCCTTATTTTTGACCAGTGGGTTCGGATTGGTAAAAATGGAACCTAAAACACATGTAGTCAGTTTCCTCTTTACCCCAGCCACCACTACCACTAAATGTAAACATAAATCTATGTAATAAATGTACATTAGAAAGCAACTACAGGGGCGCCTGGGTGGCTCAGTCGGTTAAGCGGCCGACTTCCGCTCAGGTCACGATCTCGCGGTCCGTGAGTTCGAGCCCCGCGTCGGGCTCTGTGCTGACCGCTCAGAGCCTGGAGCCTGTTTCGGATTCTGTGTCTCCCTCTCTCTCTGACCCTCCCCCATTCATGCTCACTCTCTCTCTGTCTCAAAAATAAATAAACGTTAAAAAAAAATTTAGAAAGCAACTACAGTGATGAAGTCCTATTTGCCTGCTCCTTTGAGATTTCCTTTATTATTTTTTATTACTTTTTTTTTTTTTTTGAGAGAGAGAGTGAGAGTGCCAGGGGGAGGGGCAGAGAGACAGAAGGAGAGAGAGAATCCCAAGCAGGCTCCATACCATCAGACCGGAGCCCGACGCAGGGCTTGATCTCACGAACCATGAAACCACATGACCTGAGCCAAAATCGAGTTGGATGCTTAACCAACTGAGTCACCCAGGCACCCATATTTATTATTCTTATTATGGTAAAATAGATATAACATAAAATTTGCCATTTTATCCATTTTAAGTGGATCTTTCAGTGGTATTAAGGACTTCCACATTGTTCTGCAGTCGCCACCACCATCCACTTCCAGAACAAAATAAGAACTTTCTTTATTTTTCCCAAGCTGAAACTCTGTACCTATTAATAATTCTTCATCCCCCGCTCCCCTCCTCCAGCCCCTGACAAACTCCAACCTACTTTCTGTCTACAAATTTGACTACTCTACGTGCCCTGTGTAATTCCTACAATATCCACCCTTCAGTATCAGGCTTCTTTCATTTAGCGTAATATCTTCAAGTGTCGTGTTGTAGCACATAGCAGAATTTCATTCATTTTTAGGGCCAAGTAATATTCCATTGTATGGATTGACCATATGTTATATATATATGTGTGTGTGTGTGTGTGTGTGTGTGTATACATATATATATATATATATATATATATATATATATATATATATATATGGCCATCAATGGCCATTTGGGTTGTTTCCACCTTTTGGCTATTGTGATTTTTTTTTTTTATAGCGGCATGATTTTATTTCTTTCTCTTTCTCTTTTGTGTATCTACTAAAGGTTCTTTCTCTGTGGTCACCATGTGGTTTACACAGACCATCTTATAGCATTCCATTTTAAGTTGGCTGTCATGAATGACGCTACCATGAACACGGGTATAAATATATCTGTTTGAGCACCTGCTTTTAATTCTTTTCGTCTTTGCTTACTCTTTAGAAATACTGCTCATCTTTACCATGTGACCACATCCCAACCCCATCTCCTTGTGATCTGCGGTTCCCGCCAAAGCCTTTCATTGTTGCTACCTGAATTTCACCTCTTTTTATTCTCTGCCCTCCCTGCATCCTCTTCTTCAGCTCACAGACTGTGATTTTTCTCCCAAACCTCCTTTTTACCATGAATCTGCCATAGAAGAGGCAGGGGCGCAGGGCTGGACTCCCAGAGGAGGAATACTTGCACCTTTTTCTCTTTGATGGCCAATAGCCAGGGTGGGCCCCAGTCCCAAGCCTTCCACACCCAGAAATGGTAATTCCTGATTCCTACCCAGCAGCCTACATGAATGCATGAAAATCATCCTTGATTTTGAGACCTGGTCAGAAGATGAAGGCTGAGGATAAGTCCCACAATCAAAGACTAAAAGCCAGAACTGTGATAATGGCCTCGGCAACTTTGAACTCCATCAGCGCTGTGGCAGGAGGAGGCATTCTTTGTCCCAAGTGGGATCTAAGAATCAAGTAAAGCCAGCCCTCTCTCCAGTAAGGAGGAGAGTTTGTGTAGGGCCAGCAGCCCTCTCAGGGGTTATAATCCCTCTTTTCTAAATTACTTTGGTTTTTTTTGTTGTTGTTCTTTTCCTCACAATCATCATTATTTTAGATCACTACCATTTCTTGCATCTTACTATATACAAATGCATATGATAAGAAATGTAGCTGAATTTTTTTCTTTTCATATATTTTTTAAAATTTTTTTAATGTTTTTATTTATTTTTGAGATTGAGAGAGACAGAGACAGAGTAAGCGGGGGAGGGACAGAGAGAGAGGGGAATCCACGGAAACTGAAGCAGGCTCCAGGCTCTGAGCTGTCAGCACAGAGCCCGACGTGGGTCTCAAACTTATGAGCCATGAGATCATGACCTGAGCCAAAGTTGGACACTCAACTGACTGGGCCACCCAGGTGCCCCACTTTATGTATATTTTTCATCTCATTGTTAATTGGAGGCAGAATACTTTTTGGAACCAGACTTCCAGATTCCCATCCTGCTAACTAATGGCTTGAACCTCTCTATCCCTCACTTTTCTCCTGCAAAAGGGGATAATAGTCTATATCTTGAAGAGTTGTCAGAATTGAATGAGATCATTAGTGGACATCATTAGAATCATACCTAGCACATAGTCAGGACTTGCCTAAGGTTAGTTCTTCTTCTTTTTCCATCTTAAAATAAAGAAACTAAGGCAGAGCAGGTTAAGAAACTTGCCTGAAGCCACACATTTTGGGTGTATTGACTCATGATCTTTCTTAGCTTTGTAGATGCTTACTCTGTTGTCCATGGACGAGGAACTAGAAAAAGCTGTATTTCAGCCTTTTATGTACATTACAAATAGGTGCCCATGCCGAGATATATTTTGTGTTAACCAGCCTACCTCTACCTCAAGTTGCAAAGAGCAGATAACACAGAGTTAAATAAAATTCTTGCCTCTAATTTTTACTGCCCTAAGGCAAGTAGATATCTAAAAGGCTGATATATTGATATCGTCCATGTACAAACACACAGAGAACGTGGAGATTCCTTATCTCACCCTCTGCTAAATATCTATCCTCAACATTCCCAGTCACTGGAAAGCAGACTATTAATCCTTTCTCCTATCTCACCGCCCCTCATCACTCTCCGTAAATTGGCACATGAGAGATAGTGAGTGGAGAAGGCAATTCACAGAGCTGGAAATGATCTCCACAGGTATTCCTCCTGCAGAAAGCTGCCCATTCCCCAAGAGGAAGGACCAGATGAGTCCTGCTCAAGTGCATTTCAAAGTCATCATAGTGAAACTCTTTTAAAATCTGGATCGTTTCAAAGTTACCTTTAAGAGACTTCACGTTTAATTTTCTTGGACTTGACTCACATCAAGTAATTTGACTACATTCTCCCTGTCATCAAACGTCATACTGTGGTTGATACCAATTGGTTATTTACAAGTGGGCTAGGCCCATGTGACAGCATGAACGCAATAGGGCATGTGTCTGAACGCAGACGGTTTTAAATTCTGCCTCATTTGTGATGGGTCTCTGGACATAGATGTGAGCTCATCTTTGAAAGGTAATACCAGGTAAGATGGACATGATGGAAGGCAGGTGAACTCTTCTTTAGAGTTGGTTAACAAAAGATGGGTGCGCACATGTCTAGGTTTTATGGAAACTTTTCTTGCAGAAAACAAGGTGTTAGACTAGAGACTGAAGTGTAAAGTTTCTTTTAATGTCCACGTATTCTGATTCTATGGGTGAGAAAAGGTGTGTAATGGGGAGAAGATTGTGTCTAGGTCAAGGTTGATAAACATTTTCTGTAAAGGGCCAGGTAGTAAATATTTTAGGTTTGCAGACTATGTCGTCTCTGTCACAACTACTCAGCTCTGCCATTGTTGCAGGAAAGCAGCCACAGCTAAGATATAAATGAATAGACGTGGCTGTGTTCCAGTAAAACTCTGTTTACCAAAACAGGTTGTAAGTTGATTTGGTCTATGGGTCACAGTTGGTCAGTCCCTGTACTAGGTTCTGTGCTGGGCACTTTTATGTATTATCTCAATTGCTCAGAATGTAAGGCACAGTCCAGTTAAGCTCATGTAGTTAAGTTACATGAACAAAGGTAAAGAGAGATTTTTCTCATGCATCAAGTAAGGAACAGTAAATAAGACTGGCCCCAGGCTTTTCTACAAGAGCATCCAATGCTAGAAGAAAGTAAAGGAGGAATATCATCATCAGAGTTCTAAGAGAAAGAAAGTATGATCTGTGACCATTACATGACCCAAGAAGCCTTCATGTAAAAAGCTACAGGCAGACTCTCTCACATATGAAGTAACTCAAAGACTACAGACCCCTGAGCATTTCTGAAAAAACTGCAGATAACAAAATACCACATAGAGATAACTCAAAATCAAGAGCTCAAGAATGGACATTCCAAGATCCAAGGACTGGGAGGAAGCATTAAATACCTTTGAATAGAGAGCCAAATCTAGAGCCAAAACCAGATTCCAAGAAACGATGAGAATTACATGTACAGAAATTAAAATGAAAGCTACAAATGTGGACAATATTAAAAAGAAACATACAGCAAGCAGACTGGGACATGGGTGAAGGGAGCTGAGAGGAATTGAGACAGTACTGATGTCTAAAGGAGAAATATGTAAATGACTCTATCTGTCAAATATTTTTCATATTCTCATCTTAGCTTTGAAGGGATCTTTTGGAAAATTGCTTCTACTGCAGGTGAAGGAAATAGTTATCTGAAGGTCAACAATTCTTTTGTTTCATGTCTATTAAAAGAAAGTGAAATTAAGTTTAATTCTTTTAATTTAAAATAGCATCTATAGGGGCACCTGGGTGGCTCAGTCGGTTAAGTATCTGACTGTGGCTTAGGGCATGATCTCACGGTTGCTGAGTCTGAGCCCTGCGTTGGGCTCTGTGCTGACAGCCGAGAGCCTGAAGCCTGCTCTGGATTCTATGTCTCCCTCTCTGTCTGCTCCTCCCCAACTCCCTCTCTCTCTCTCTCTATCTATCTCTCAAAAATAAAATAAGCATTAAATTTTTTTTTAAATAAAATAGCATCTATAGTGTGAAGTCATTTAAAAAAATGTATTTGCATCTATTTCTAGTTCCACATTTGCATTTTGCTTTATTTATTTATTTTGAGAGAGAGGAAGAGCACACAGGAGGGGCAGAGAGAGAGAGAGAGAGAGAGAGAATTCCAAGCAGACTTCACGCTGTCCTAGTGTGAAGCCCGATGCAGGGTTTGAACTCACAAACAGTGAGAACATGACCTGAGCCAACATCAAGAGTAGGTTGCTTAACTGACTGAACCACCCAGGCACCCCTCCATGTTTGCATTTTAAAAAGATATTTTGTGTGGGCCACCTGGGTGGCTCAGTTGTTTAAGCATCTGACTTTCGCTCAAGTCATGATCTCACTACTCGTGAGTTCAAGCCCCACATTGCGTTCTGTGCTAACAGCTTGGAGCCTGGAGCCTGCTTCAGAGTCTGTGTCTCCTTCTCTCTCTGCCCCTTCCTTGCTCATGCTCTGTCTCTCTCTGTCTCTCAAAAATGAATAAATGTAAAAAGATATCGTGTATAACAAAAAGGCTTTGGTTGTGTCATCCTAAATAAAGAATAGAATTTGGGGATGCAGAGATTTGAGCTGTTTCTAAATTTCTAATTTTTTTTTTTTTTTTTACATTTCCTTGAATTGAAATTTACATCCTGGACAAGTAAAAAAAATTTCTTTTACAAAATGATGGAGTAGTTTTCATAAAGACAGGAATGAAAAAGAAAAGAGAATCAAACATGTTAGCAGCAGTTAACTTTTGGTGATGACACAAAAAAGACGAAATATTTCATTTTGTTCATTTATATATTAAGGCAATCTTAAAGCGACCAACATAGGTTTGTAAAAACACAAGATATATTGTCATAGAAGCCATAGAAAGAGCATTTTCAAGGAGAGAATGGTCAGCTGTGCCAATTCTAAAAAGAAGCTAAATAAGATTAAGACAAATATTACCGGTAGGAAAGCCACAGTTGACCTTAATGAGAAGTAAGTGAATGTAGAAGGAGTGGGGAGTGAAGAAATGGAGATTCTGAGTTTAGGTAACTCTTTCCAAAATAAGTCATTATTCCTCAAAAACACTGGCTAGGAGAGATGGTATTTCCTCTATTCTTATGGAGAAATTGAAGTTTATGCTCCTTAACCAAGGTCACATGGCTGGTAATTTCTCAGCCAGTGCCCCAACCCAAGTCTGTCTGGTTCTGAGCCTATGCTCTTCCACTGTGTCATGTTTTGTGTGAAGTTGTCGTTCAAAGTTTTGGTTGGAGGATATGACTCTTCTGGCCATCCCAAACGGACTGGAGTGGACACTCAGGGGACAGTACCAATCGAACTGGAGTAGACAACACATGAGCCTAAATATTCTGGGGAATTTTATTAGAGCTACAAGATACAGTACTTTTTAAAAAAATTTTTTTAGCCACTTGACCTGAGGAGAATGAAAATGGGTCAAGGTAGCCACATTTGTCCTTATACACGTAAGGAGGTAGAAAAAGCTGATTAAGAGAGACAGCTAGACGGGAAAAGGCAAAGGTGAGGATGGAGATGGAGAGAGAAGGGTGGGAGGGTCATGCAAGGAAAGGTGAAGTGAGAGGCTATGTGGTTCTAGAGAGGGAAAGGGACCAAATGAGGTAGAGAGAAGCTGCTTTGACTCGTTGGGTTTTCCAGTGCTGGGTCTGACAAAATCCAGCTGCGCTCTTTTGATTGAGCTTGTTCTTTCTGTTACTGCCAACCAGTGAGTCTTGACTAGGACGGGAAGGCAAGAATTTAGCCACATCAAAGGAAGACTAATGGAAGCCTGAGAGCTTGAAGGGTCACCTGACATCATCATGGCTCTGGGCCTGCTACTCATCACTGGATCGTTGGACAGACTGCTCATCCATCAGAGTGTTCCAATTCTACTGAATAAAAAGACGTGTCCTGAGAGACATGTGGCCCTGACCCCTCTTCCCAGATGCCTCCCTCCCTCTCTGACTGGGTCAAGAGAACCTCAGAGCATGGAAAGCATTGGCACTATTCTGATTCACGGTGATAGCTGGTAATCCAGTCCTAGGCTCTGTAAGTTGCTTGCTATTGATCCACCAGCATGAATACTTGAAGATGATCTCCTTACAAGGCAAGACTCTTTCCACAGTAGATTGGAGGCACCTCCTCTTGCCAAAAGTTTGGAATGTTTTCATTTGTCAGATCCTCTCTCATAAGGAGCCAACGGTTGTGGGGTTTTCCAGGGGGGAGCTGATAATTCAACATCGTGGATGAACTTTGGCTCTCAGACGGGGTGTGACTCAGATGCCCCTCCTTGATGGATTTTGTACCCTCAGCCGTCACTTCCTGCACATTCGACTGCATCCTCTGAATAAAGAGCATGTAGTCTCCAAGCCAAAGTGTGCAACCTGGCTGATGCTGGCTTAAATGCTGCGACGCATTACAAAGTGCTTCATGCAACCCCAGGTTGTATTCGCCTCCATCACGGCTGAGGTTGATGGGATGCAACATAACAGGATGTGGCAAGCTGGGTGATGTATAATGCAATGTTACGTGTCCCGCCTGCAAAGCAGCGTGTTCTCAGTGGGAGCAGCACATCGCAACAGAAAGCCCTGTTCTCAACCGATCCTGCGTCTGTCAGTGGACTGGGGGAAGCTGGCTCGCTTAGGCTCTCAACACCTTAGAAACTACTGTTCAATTCTAAGTGCATTTTCCCCAATTCTATCAGCAATTGCTTTAAAAAAAATCAGCCGCCCCAGGGAAGACAGGAGCCTGGAATGGCATATCTTTGGTTAGAAATTAGGCATGCTTGAAATCTCGGCATTTGCTCTGTCTTTTGAAGGCTGTTATGAGGACAACTTCCCATTTAGCTCCTGCATGTGTTTGCCGGATTTGCATTCGTTCTGAATATGATCAAGTCAGTGATACCAAAGAGTCTACGCCAGACCACTGTCAGCCTAGAAGTTGCCTCTTTGTAAACGGGAAAAAGGCACCGCTTCTTCCGCTGGGTGTCCACAAGACTGCTCATTCCGATGATAGCTGCTTGCTAGTTACAGCCACCCCAGCTCTTAGTCGCTTGAAACGTTCTCTAAACAGTCTCTTCCTTGGTCAAGTTACTCTTGTTCTTTGCCCACTGGCATTGCCTTTTGAACATGCCTATCTTCATGCAGAGTCTCCTTCAGAGAAAACTTACACAGCAAATTAAGGGGATGTTTAAAATTCCAAGCGGTTCCTGGGGCACCTGGGTGGTTCAGTCGGTTAAGCCTCTGACTCCTGGTTTTGGCTCAGGTCATGATCTCACAGTTCGTGAGTTTGAGCCCCACGTCGGACTCTGTGCTGACAGCTGCAGAGCCTGCTTGGGGTTCTCTGTCTCCCTCTCTCTCTGCCCCTCCCCTACTCACTCTCTCTCTCTCAAAATAAGTAAACATTAAAATAAAATAAAGTAAAATTCCAAGCTGTTTGAGAACATCCACTCCTTGAGTGCAGGACCAAAGCATACCAATGTATGTCGACAGCAGTGAAGATAATGTTGTAGGGTCTCACTGAATATGAGATACTAAATCAATTCATAAGTGAGGTGTTAGCATATATATAATTGGCTTTCCTAATCATAAAAGTGATGTTTACTAAAGAAAAATTAAAATGTGCAAAAAGTATAAAGTGAAAAACTAAAACTACTCATAATCCTACCACTCAGAGATAATCACTAGTAATGTTTTGGTATATTTTCTTTCAATTTTTGTTATAGACATACTCATGCATTGAAGAAAACCTCTTGAGGTTATATATATGATACATACTAGCATGTATAATATATTATATATAATGATTACATGATATAATAATTACATTATTATAAAATATATAATATATACAGCATATTATTATATATGAATATAGTATATATAATTTGGTGCCCTTCCTTTTTCCCATTTATTATATTATTAACATTTCTCCATGGTTTACTTTGGATAAATTACCGGTACAGGAACTGCTAAGTCAGAGGGACATTTGTAAATTACGTGACATATATATATATATATATATATATATATATATATATATATATGTGTGTGTGTGTGTGTGTATATATATATGTATATATATACATACATATATATATATAGTCACATTGCAAGGATGTTGTCCGGCTTTGAAATCTTAGCAACCTCACAGCATCTTTCCCTGAGAAGGATCCAGGCTCATTACAGGAACTAATCCACGGCAGCTGGAGGCTGAAGGTGCTTCTTCCAGTTCATTCACGAGTCACTGGAACAATAAATAGTTCCACCTAAACCTCACTTTCTACCTCTCTAGGAGGAACTTGCAAATTACCTCCAGGATTCAGGATTCGGGGGCACCTGGGTGGCTCAGTCTGTGAAGCGTCCTCTTGATCTCAGCTCAGGTCATGATCTCACGGCTCGTGAGCTAGAGCCTTCCTTTGGGCTCTGTACTGGCAGTATGGAGCCTGCCTGGGATTCTCTCTCTCTCTCTCAAAAATAAAGAAAGAAACATTAAAAAAATTACCTCCAGGACTCCTGAGGTCTTGTTGAGAGGATCGCAAGACACCCAGGATGGGTTCCCAGACTTCCTCACAGGCACTGTTCACCACTTCCGGCTTTTCCCAGAAACAGGTTTTTTCATCTGCTCAGTTCTTCCAAAGACTGGAAAGGGTTCTCAGGTGAGCAGAGGCTTAGGAGCAGAAGCGAGGCATGATGGGGAAAATGTTACAGAAGCCTCCTGCTCTGCTCCGTTTCCTAGATTCTTCCTTACTTCCCAAAGACTTGCCTCAGGAGATGTTGGGAATAAAATGTAAACTTGTCCTTTAAACCTGTCCTATGCAGTAGCCACCAGCTACATGTGGCTATTTACATGTAAATGAACTAAATGAATTAAAATGAGATACAACTAAAAATGTAGCTCCACAGTCTATGTCAATGGCACATGTGTCTATATAGAGCATTTCCATGATCTTAGAAAGTTCTATGGGTAGCGCTGCCCTAAACTCTTATTAGTTAGAGGAGAATAAACGCATACCCCTGGATTCTGGAGCATTTCCCAGAACTTCATCAGGGAAGAAATTTCTTTGAAGACTCTCATTTTCCTTGAAAAGCTCATGCGCATTTCTCATTCTATAATACAACACTTACACATTTGCTTTAATGTAAAAATATGATTTTAAATATCAAACATTGAATAACAAGGACAAGCCAGAAAGGCATTAGATTTATCCTGTGGTTTTTCATATCGCAGTTGGAGGAACACCCTTTGGGGGTGTGTGGAGGACTGTCCTCCCCTGCCTGTCACCAGTGCAAACCTCTCACAGAACTTCCCCACACATCCAGTGAGATGCTGTAAAGCACAGGGAACATTTAGAGGTCATTTCAGAAGGTCTTTCCCATTCCTTAACTATGCTGTGACAACCTGGCTGGCTGTGTGGATGCAGACTGAACTTGTTGGCCGGTTAGCAGATTCCTGTCTGATCACTGAGGTCCTAGCATTCTGTCTGAGGATGCTGTTCTCAAGGAGATCACTTCAAGCCCAGTGCTGAGGTTTGGTAGCCTTAGGCCAGAGGTTTTCAACATCACTTGAAGAGGCTATTAAACATGTAAATTCCCAGGGCACCTAGGTGGCTCAGTTGGTTAAGTGTCTGACTTGATTTCAGCTCAGGTCATGATCTCACAGTATGTAGGATTGAGGCCCACGTGGGTCTCTGCACTGATAGCTCGGAGCCTGCTTAAGATTCTCTCTTTCTCTGTCTCTCTCTCTCTCAATAAATAAATAAATAAACATTAAAAAAAGTAAATTCCTTGATAAGCAAGAGCCTTGAGTAATTACATTACATGTGATCCCTGAGCAATGATACTGAGCACCTACTGTGTTGGGTATAGTAGCAGACAATGGAAATATAAGGTAAATAATCATTAGTTTCTAGAATCCCAAGATTAGAAGCAACCTCCAAAGCATATATATTTCATGCCTATGCCTCGAGTGGCTTCAGCTATTGTCTACAGTCTGACCCTCCTTCCAGTACATGAGATGGCGTCCTTTGTTAATGATTTGGCCTGTATTGTTTCCAAAGTAGTGCTTTCGCGACTGAAGTGAAGGCTGCTTAATGATTTCCAGCAAAAATGATGTCCAGAATGATATGAAGAAAAATAGAAATGTGTGCTGAGCATGGAGGGGGCTCTGTGTTGGAATTTATGGCCTTTTGCTATCCTAAAGGCTTCGAGGGGAATTAGATCAGATGTCTGTGTCATCTCTTGCTCTAGAACCTAAAATGTCGAAATGTGTGCTAATTTCAGTTCCTCATTCTGCAGTGGGGGCTCATTTCTTCTTTGGGCTCTGGAGAGATGGACACAGTGAATTTCTATCCTTGGGGAATAAAACTTCTCATAATTGTGAAAGTCTCTATTAATGTAGTGAGCAGATTTATAGCCAGACTAAATCTCTGTTTTCTCACCTTCCCCATGGGTGCTATTTTCCAACTCAATCACTCTTGTTTGTGGATGGAACTTCTCCCACCTATCCATGCCCGTGCTAGGGTAAATGTAACGACAAAATATGGTCTTAACCAGTGCTCTGGGGTTGGATTCAACCAAACCTGCACCAAGGCCAATTTCAGTTCCAATTTCAACTGGCCCATTGGTTTTTCTCTGACCTGGGGCAAAACACCTGTTTTGTTTGTTTGTTTGTTTGTGTTTTTTTTTTCTTTTTCTGTGTGTGTGTGTGTGTGTGTGTGTGTGTGTGTGTGTGTGTTTTACCCCTGATCAGACCCCACTGTTAGGATTCTCTCAGCGTTCAACTGTTGCAAATATATCATATATTGGAGTTGTTATTGCAAATATTTGTTTCAATTAATTAGCAATGGCCTTATGATGAAGCCTGACTGCATTTTTCTATTGTAACCATGTGGTAGCTCTCGCCCCAGGGTGACACACAGCCCAGCAACAATCCTTAACGATCCTCTTAATTACACAGTCGGGGTAACCATTCTGTCTAAAAAATCTGCTTCGTAATTACAAAATCACCAGCCCAGTCAGCCGTGTTGACCCATCAATCGCTTGCATTCCACTGTGTCCTTAAAATGTGTGCTGTCTTCCCTCCAAATGACAGGGAAGCTTTGGAAACTGGTGAGTGTGGGGTACAGCTGCTCCTATAATAAATGTCTCTGCCTCTCTGCCCAGGGCCGCTCCACTGCTGGGCTCCTTCCTCTACCTCCTGCCATCTTTTCCTCCACAACAGCCTCAAAAACACAAGGGAATTCATTTCTTCTTTCGAATCCATCTACAAAAAGCTAGTTGCAGTAATTTAGCATAAGCCTGAAAAAGTTAATTATGGCCCTTCAGGTTGACTGGCTTGGTTCCTTGGATGCAGAAGCTGTTGTTGAAATTGCTACTTCACTTGCTCCCATTCACTAACCGGACTTGTATCATCAGTTCCAAAATCAATGTGTGTCCATTTGTCATGGTGTGTACCACATTGAATCATGATGGCTTGTGGACATGTTGGTCTCCTCCATGTACAAGCAGTTCTGGGATGCTAGCATCTAGCATAGTGACTGGTCCGTAGCATGGGCTCAATGCATCTTTGGGGTTAAGTGTTGGCATTGAAAACCCTAGCAAGTTCTTCAGTTCTCTGCTATGTTACAGCTTTTCATTTCGAAGGCTCCTGCTGATAAATTTGTCCTGATCGCAGTATAGATGAGGAAATCTTGGGACCCAGGTGATATATATGCAACTTGAGTGGCTGGTTAGTGGAGCTCCTTTTGGATATCAGGGAAGCACTGTTTGGGTGTGTGACGAGAATTTCTAGTGTCCTGGGTGTTCTCCACATGCTCTTCCCTCATTCCATCCAGGGAATCACAGCCTCTCCTTATACTGTGAAAATATTGGAGCTCCAGGTATCCTTTGGGAACTGGAGGCACATAGAGTCATGGGCGTGGTAGATTCTGAGGCTCTGTGCCTCAGTCACCACCTCTTTTTATGGAAACCCTGCCTTCTGGAGCAGGAGAGACTAGCGAGGTGCTTGTCTTCATGTTTTAAGTGACATGGCTTGAATTAAAAGGGAAGGTTTGGAACAACACGGATGCTCATTCGTTGCTGTGGGAATACAAAACGGTACAGTCTCGCTGGAAGACAGTTTGGCAGTTTCTTGCAAAGCTGAACAGTGTCTCTCCATACAATCCAGGAATCATGCTCCTAGGCATTTACCCAGCTGATTTGAAAAGTTATGTTCACACAGAAACCTGCACGTAAGTGTTTATAGCACCTTTACTCATAATAGCCAAAACTTAGAAGCAGCTGAGATGTCCCTCAATAGGCGGATGGATACACAAACTGTGGTACATCCCTACTATGGAATATTATCCAGTGATAAGAAGAAATGAGGGGCACCTGGGTGGCTCAGTTGGTTAAGCATCAGACTCTTTTTTTTTTAACGTTTTACTTTGTTTCTTAAAAGACCGAGAGAGACAAAGTGGGCAGGGCAGAGAGAGAGGAGGACACAGAATCCAAAGCAGGCTCCAGGCTCTGAGCTGTCAGCACAGAGCCCAATGTGGGGCTCCAACCCATGAATGCGAGATCATAACCTGAGCTGAAGTCGGCGTTCAACCAACTGAGCCACCCAGGTGCCCCAGCATTGGACTCTTGATTTCAGTTCAGGTCATGATCCCAGGAGCATACGATTGAGCCCCACATCTGGCTCTGTGCTGGCAATGTGGGGCTAGCTTGAGAGTATCTCTCTTCCTCTCTCTCTGCCCTCTCTCCTGCTTGCACGTGTGATCTCTCTCTCTCTCTCTCTCTCTCTCAAAAAGGTTAAAGTTTAAAAAAAAGGAAATGAGCTATTAAGACACAAAAATACATGAAGGAAATTTAAAGCTCCTAAGTAAAATAAGCCAATCTAAAAGACCACATACTGTATGATTTCAATTATATGACATTCTGGAAAAGGGAAAACTATACAGCCAGTAAAAGGCTCAGCAGTTTCTAGGAATTCAGTTGGAGGAGGGGAGGGATGAATGGGTGAGGGACGGGCGATTTTAAGACAGTAAAATTATTCTGTATGATACTGTAATTGATACCTGACATTAGGCACTTCTCAAAACCCAGAGAACTTTACAGCACAAAGAGTGAATCTTTTTTTTTTTCTTTTCAGAGAGACAGGGTGGGGGAAGGGATAAAGGGAGAGAGAAAGAATCCTAGGCAGACTGCATGCTCAGTGCAGAGCCCAATGTGGGGTTTGATCCCACAACCCTGGGATTGTGACCTGAGCTGAAATCAAGAGTCAAACGCTCAATGGACTGAGCCACCCAGGTGCCCCCAGAGTGAATCTTAATGTATGTAAACTTAAAAAAAATTATTTAAGGTGTTGAAGGGTCCCAGGAAGGAATGCAGACTATGTTAAGAGAGTCTAAATGTATGAAACCTCACTGAAGAGGGCAGGGGAAAAGATGCTGACGTAAGTAATTTTGGAAATTAGTTGAGTCTGTAAGAATAAAAATGAAAGACACTGCACATAAGCCCTGTATTTATGAAGTTGTTAGCCACAGCCACAAGTTCTGATATTGCATTTTGTGCATGTTGGAAGTGAACATTCATGTATACTGGAATTAGGTAAATGAATGGCCAATGATCCAAACCAATTTTCTCACTGATGGAGTGGAAATTTACAGATGAGCTAGGGGAAGAAACCTAGAATGATCCATGTGGTAATGGGTTAGAGTTGGAGACATCAGTATGAATTCATGTTTAGCTTAGTATAGATACAGATGATTACATGTAGAAATGTATTTTTGTATATGTGCATGTGTGTACACATGTCCATATGTGTATGTATGTGTGTATATACGTGCACATGCATCTATTTTTGACTTGTTAGCTAAGAGGGTCTAAGAGAAACAACACCCCAGGAGCAACAAACACACTTAACACCCAGATCTTGGTTTCTAATATCATCCTTCAACGAAAGGGACCAGAACCCGTTGAAGAAATGGCAGTTTCTAGAACGAAGGCTAATGTGACAAAGTAAGAAATACATATTTGGTCTCTCTTCCCAATTCCAGGTATAGAACTCCTAAAACTCCTGGAATTTCCTGAGTCATAGGGTGAGAGGGACCACTTTTGTTCTTCATAATAAGCCCCTTTCAACTGTACCTGAGTTTATGCTAACAAAGTGACTCTTGGAGGACGGCTGGTTGCCAGGGGAACAAATCATGTGATTAGAGAGCTGGAACTTTCAACCCTACCTCTACCTCCAAAGAAGGGAGAAGGGCAAGAGATTGAATTAATCGCCAGAGCCTGGTGGTATGATCAATTATGCTATATAATGGAATCTTCATAAAAACCCTAAACAAGGGAATTCAGAGAGAGTCTGGGTTGTTGAACATATCCAAGATGCTAGGATGATGTCATGCCCATGTGGCCATGGAGGCGCCACGTGCCTTCTTCCTTGCCCTACGTATCTCTTCCATTTGGATGCTCCTGAGTTTGAATCCATTCTAATAAACTGGTAATAGTAAATAAAGTGTTTCTATGAATTCTGTGAGCCATTATAGCAAATTACTGAACTTGAGGAAGAAGTCGTGGGAACCTCCAATTGTAGCCAAGTCAGACAAAAGTGTGGATAACCTGGGGGCTCACTGCCTGTGATTAGCAACCCAAGTCAAGGGTAGTCTTGTGGGATTGAACCCTTAACCTGTGGGGTCTGTGCCAACTCCAGGTAGTTAGTGTCAAAATTGCTTAATATAAGGGTGAACTCCACACGTTTGGCATTAGAAGTGTTATGTGGGTAGAGGAAATAGTTTTTCTCTTAGCAAGAAATGCGTAGAATAAGCCTTGAGCCATCTCGTAGGGCCAGAAATTAAGAAAGTGCATACAGGGTCACCTGAGTAGCTCAGTTGGTTAAGCGTCCGACTCTTGGTTTCGGCTCAGGTCATGATGTCTTAGTTTCATGGGTTTAAGCCCTGCATTGGGTTCTGTGCTGGCAGCTCAGAGCCTGCTTGAGATTCTCTCTCTCTACCCCTTCTCCACTTGCACCCTCTCTGTCTCTCTCAAAATAAATACACTTTTTAAAAAAATTTAAAAAAAGAAAGTGCACACAAAAAAATAAAAATAAAACAAATTGATAGAGATGTGTCAATGGACTACAGGAACCAACTGAAAAACTCCTAATGGCCAAAGCTGGGACAGTTTGGACAACATGACAGATAAAGCGTGTTGGATTATAATTCAAAGTAGAAAATAAGTATACATGAGTCCATAGTGATATAATGAATGATTGGATTAAAGAATAAATGGTGGAGAAAAGAAAAATCTGCCATGCAGAAAAATTCCAAATAACTTATGTAGATATTCCTCCTTCAAAGAGGGGAAGCATAATTTCCCAATCCTTAGGCGTCATGTAGTGACTTCCTTCCAGAATACAGTGTGGAAAGGAGGAAAAAAATAACTGTGTAGTCCAGAAAGCTAACAAACCCTTCCTCAGCCAGGTGATCAAGGTCAACATCAATAGTCATAAATCATGTTGAAAGTATGTACCCTTGATATGACACAATAAAAATGGTACTTTACCCCTGTGGTTTTCCTTCCAGTAATCCATAACCCAGTCTTATCATGAGAAAAACATCAGACAAGTTCCAGTAGAGTAGCATCCTGCAAAATACCTGACCAGTACTCCTCAAAACTGTCAAGGACATCAAAAACAAAGAAGGTCTGAGAAACTGTCACATCTAAAATGAGCCAAAAGAAACATGATGGCTGGATGTAATATGGTATTGGATGGGATTCGGGGTGGGAGCGAGGAGGACATTAAAGATAACCTAAGGAGATCTGAAAAAACGATGAACCGTAGTTAATAGTAATGTATTAAAATTGGTCCATTAACCATAAGAAATGTGCTATACTAATTTAAGATGTTAATAATAGAGGAAGTTGGGTGCAAGGTCTATGGAAACTCTTTGTATTATCTTCTTAATTTATCTGTAACTCCAAAACCATTCTCAAACAAAGACTAAAAAGTGGGGGGGACAAGCTCTGTGGTCATCAAGGCTACCTTCCCGGTCCCTTTCTCTCCTACCTCTACATTCTGGGAGCCTCGCAGCTCTTCTGCTTTGCTCTCCTTTACCTTTGGCTAGCGTGGCAGGGCAATGCCAGATGTACTGTTTGTCTCTCTGCCCCTCACTCCTCACCCTTACTCTGTGCCTCTAGAAGTTGCCCACTATGAATTGCACCAACTGGGCTCCCTTGCTCTCTGACTCCTGCTGGGTTCTGCAAATGAAGGTGCTGGCAGGAGATCAGAAAGTGGAAGGAGGGAGAAGCTGGGGTATTTACTCCCCTGGTGTCCCTACTGCTTGGCTGTGGGCTGGCGGTGACTATGTTGTACTACCTGAGGCTAGGGCTCTGGGAGGCCCTCTCAACAGATCTCTTCTCTGTTTCCCTAACCACTCCGTCCTCTTTCTCCTTCAGATTTAGCCTGGTTACAGATGCTACTGCTACCCAGATATTTTACTGGGTATAATACCAGTATATATAGAATACCCAGATATTCCTCCTTGGTTTCCTTTAACCCTGCCCACACCTTTATAAGTAGCCCCTTCACTAAACTCTTCCCTATTTCCCCACTTGAATGTGCCACCTGGATCCCGCCCTGATCCTACTGACATTCAGGGTTTCAAGACCCTGATTATCATCAATGCTCCTTCGTGTGATTGCCCCATCCCCCCGGAACCCCTCACCCCACTAGCCTGTAACCCACATGCTTCTGTTAGAGAACAAGAGAAACTTGCCTCCCACTGATGCTCTGAAGCCCACCCTGACTGCCTTGGAGTCTGCAAACCAGGTTGAAGCAGGACGATGAGGGATTTAGTCAACATAATCTCTCAACGTAAACTGACGGTGACCATAGCACTCTCACTCCCTACCAGGTTCTTCGTTTGAAAAATGGAGGTGTTGCCACAGTCATGCCTCACTTCGTGCTCTAAGGACTGTTAGTGATAACAAAAGCGAGGTCATTAATGCAACCAAAGAAACATGGCATAACATCATTTTTATTATCTTTTCTCCTCATTACAAAAGGAATATAACTTCTGCAGTGTTAAATTTTTTATAAGCATGTATTCCGATATTAATATTGTAATTAAAAGGCTATAAAGAGATAAAAATAAAATACATGCTTATTAAACATTTGAAAAATATTCTACAACTTTGAAGGAGCAAATAAAAACGATCCACCGCGTTGGGACAACAAAATGGCATGTGGAGAGAATGTGGGACTTCTCAGCTAAGATGCTGGTGCCATCATTTTTAGCTGTAACCTCGCACAAGACACTTAGCTCCTCTGAGTCTCATTTGTCACAGGTCTAGAAAAGGGACATTGACACCTCCCTAAGAGTATTGTGGCAAGAATGAGTGATAGTAGACGCATGGCCTTACGGATAGCGCTTCATGCAGAGTTTGTATGAGTAGAGACAGAGCTGGGTTTGAATCTCTGCTGGTTACTAGCTGTTTGACCCTGGGCAAGTTAGCTAACCTCTCTGAGTCTGTACAATGGGGACATAAAAATGACAACGATCTCCTAGGGTTAAAGAGGATAATTAATGAGAAAAGAGCTTCTCAGGACAGCAAAGAGCCCCCCGTGAGCACCTTACACGGCAGCCCCTGTTTTCATCTTCCTCCTCCTCGTCTTTATACCTTCAACATCACCCACAACCGCCACCATTACCTTAGGGAAGGAAATCAATCCCGGAGTGACCCACCAGGGCTGATCTTACAAAGAAGGGATTTACATATTCAGTGAGGGGGGTGTGATTGGGCCTGTTCACTGTCCCCAGAAGTACACCTTCTGAGAAGTATTTGAGTTCAAGCCTATCGAAATGCAATTAGCATTCTCTAGGAGCTCCTCGGTCCTCAGGCCGCTTTAAGGGATGGGGGCCTGGGCCCTTCCCACCCTGATGTTCCCAGACAGATCAAACTTGGTAAGAATGGACAGTGGTAATACCCTTAAATTGGAGAAGAAAGAAAATAAGTAATGTGGTGAGAGGGGGAGGGGTGGGGGAATGGAGATGGAAGGTGAAAAGGAGAGGTGATGAGGGAGATGTTAGGAGAACCTGTCTTTTCTAATTTGTCTCAGCAATGAGGGAACGTTGGCCGGCTCTTTGTTCATTTTGTGTACGTCTGTTTGCTTTCTGAAGAATCCCATATACTGTTTTCTGTGAGCCGGGCACTACTCTAAGCGCCTTGCAAATATTAAATTTGTTGCAAATGTTCAAATTTACAAGTCTAAGCATTTGATCGTATGTGGACCCAGGAGTCTCGGGCTTTGTTTAAAGTAGCAGGTACACTTCTTCTCTCTCACCTTCCTCTCTCTGTTCTGGGGGTCAGCACGATGGCATGGTGCACCTAAGTGCAGACCACTCATTCATTAATTCTTTCAGGAAAGATTTACTGCACACCTGTCAAGTGAAGGAAAGAGCTCACACTGACCTTCCGGAACTTATATCCCAGCGGAAAAAGACAAACAAATTAGTTATAAATAACTATTCTAGGGAACCCAGCATTGGGGGATGAATAGTCTTTCTGAAAGCAGGGTTGCTTGTTTTTTGTTTTTTTTTTTAATTTTTAAAATGTTTATTCTTTTTTTGAGAGGGAGAGAGAGTGGAGGAGGGGCAGAGAGTGAGAGAGACAGGTTCCAGGCTCTGAGCTGTCAGCACAGAGCCTGATGCAGGGCTCGACTCATGAACTGAGAGATGGTGACCTGAGCCAAAGTCCAACGCTTAACCGGCTGAGCCACCCAGGCACCCCTGAAGGTAGATTTTGATAGATGAGAAGATGGCCCAAACTTGAGGACCTGGTTTGGGGAAACAGGGTTATTTGGGGACATGTGAATGAGAGGAAGACCCAGATGGGATGATCAGAGGTCTGGGCTGTTCCCACATCACATCTTTGGCTGGGGTCGGTCCAGGGTCCCGGCCTGAATCCTGCAGGAGCTCTGGCATCCCTAGCTAACCAGGCTCTTCCCGACCTCACCACGTTTCTCTAGCAGCTCTTGGAAGTGGCATGTGTCCACACAATCTCCAAGAATGAGGGTAGTGCTGAGCCCAATGGCTGGGCGGCTTCAGAACTTCCTTATCTCTTTATCTCCTGCGGGGACTGTTTCAATAAGGCAGAAGGGAACTGGGGATGATAAATTTTCTTAGGAAAATCATATTAAAGTTCAATTTGTTAAATCAGCCTCCTGATCTTATCAACAGTGGGCACTTGGTCTAGCAGCAGAACCAGGAGGTGATAAATCCTTTAGGCTGAGCCTGCAGATGGTTATCCTAACTGAGGACGAAATCAATGGGGAAGTCAACTAAGGAATGTACTCCGGGCTTATAAAATACCAGGCTGGTAATATTGCTTGATCAGATTGCAATCATTATTTTCCCCTGGTGCGTGTATCATTTCAATAACAAAGCTTTTGATATCATTGGAATTTCCCTTTTCTGATGAGAGCAGCCGAGACACCTGTTACCTATGTTCCTGTTTACAACAACAAAATTCAGACTCTCTACCGTGCCAGAATGTTTCCTGGAAATTTTTGGAAACAAGGCTGGAAGAGGAGGTTTTATGTTGCTGGGAATGAACACAAACCCATATGATGTGTTTCTCAGAGAGCCTTTGGTGCTGAGGAAAGCATCCTAACAGCCTGATGGGCAATTCGGGAAAGCAATTGCCTTTGGGGAGACTTCATGGGCTGACGGAATAAGGGGTTAAGCCAGTGAAAGCCTTAGGAAACAGTCTAGGGACTGGCCTTTACCCCATTTATCCAGTCACCCAGTAAGTGCCGAGCACATTCTATGTGCCAAGACCTGTGTGACACACAGGGCAGAGGCTGCCTGAGCAACTCACTCCCTTACTCCAGGAGTAACCTGAGGGCTAAGAATGGTCTTTACTTTTTTTTTTTTTAGTGGTTGGGGGGAAATATTTCATGACCAGTGAAAATGATAAGAAATGCACATTTCAGGGACGCCTGGGTGGCTCAGTCGGTTGAGCGTCCGACTTTGGCTCAGGTCATGATCTCACGGTTCGTGAGTTCGGACCCCGCGTGGGGCTGTGCTGACAGCTCAGAGCCTGGAGCCTGCTTTGGATTCTGTATCCCCCTTTCTCTCTTCCCCTCCCCTGCTCATGCTCTGTCTCTCTCTGCCTCTCAAAAATAAAGAAAACTAATTAAAAAAATTTTTTTAAATGCACATTTCAGGGGCACCTGCATGGCGCATTCGGTTGAGCATTGACTCTTGATTTCGGCTCAGGTCATAATCTTATGGTTCGTGGGACGGAGCCCCGCATCAGCATCTGTGCTGGCCGTGCAGAGACTACTTAGGATTCTCCTTCTCCCTCCCTTTCTCTGTCCTTCTACTCATGCTCCCTCTTTCTCCCTCTCTCAAAATAAATAAATAAACTTAAAAAAATAAATGTAAATTTCAGTGTCCATAAATAAAGTTTTATTGGAACACAGATGCTCATACATCTGTATTGTTGTCTGTAGTTGCCTGCTCACTACAGTGGCAGAGTCGAGTACTTGCTACGGAGACCTTAAGGCCTGAAAAGCCTAAACTATTTATTATCTGGCCCTTTAACGATATATTTTTTAAGTAAAGCTACATCCAACGTGGGGCTCAAATTCATGACCCCAAGATCAAGAGTCACATGCTCTCCCGACTACAGCCAACCAGCACCCCTATCTGGCCCTTTAAAGAAAAAGCTTGCTAACTATGATCTAGAGGGCACAGGCAAGTAAGAAAGAAGCCGTCTCACAGTGTGATAAGGTACACAAAGTGGTAAGTGCAGAAGTTGCCCCTTGCCCTTAGGACCAGCACTCAGCAGGTGTCCCAGACATCTGCACGGCAGGGGTCCACGCGGCTAAGTAGAATGAAGTTTGGGCCCCTGGCTGTGATCCATGCTGTTGGAGTGATATCTCTCGCTGCTGGCTGTCGGATCCCCTCCGGCTGGCCTTGCAGACCTTGTGGAAGCAGGTGCCTCGTGTGCTGGAAAGAGCACAGTTCTGGACGCTGGAAGGCCTGGATTCCCTGTCTCAGTCGGGATTCTCCAGAGAAACACACCCAGAAATGACAGTTAGGCAAGTATCTGGGCACCTGTAACTCAGTCAAGTTGATATATAAAATGAAACTTTGCGGTCCTGACCGACCCTAGTGAGCTATTTATCTTTTCAGTCTGGAAAAAACTGCCCTTTCTAATTCATACGTTGCTGGTGAGGATTAAACTCATTTCAAGCTTCCCCAAAGAGCAGAGTACCATATAAATATGACAGGGGTACTATTATTTCTGCCAGAGCCCCCTTCCCATTTCTTCTACAACACGGAAGACTTTTCAGAGAGTGTTGTCTACCAGCAGCTTGCCAACAGCCCCATCTGAGTACAGTTAGCACTTAGCAGTGGAAGTTTGCCTCTGTGGATTAAATAGGTCCGCCTGGCCCAGGATGTGTCTTGTTACCCACTGGCATTTTCCTACCTCTTTGTTGATCAGTCCGCTTCTGAGCCCTAAGGATCTGTAAGCATCCATGAAAAACTATAGGAGGTTCCTGTTTCTGACAAAAACAGATAATCCTTTGACCAGGACTACTTTTTATTTTTTGAAAGTGAAAAAAAAGAAAAGGAAAAAAAAAAAAAAGGAAGCTGTGGGACCTTCCTGAGCCCCCAGCCCACTGTTTCTTGAAAAATAGGACTATGTTTGGGTGGTATACCTCTTCACGTTATAGGCATCTTGCTTTCCTGGGACCATTGAAAGGACACTTTTCATATTTGATGGTATTTGCTGCTTGTGCAATACCTGGGAAGAACCAAAGACCCTGCTGGTTTCAAATATATGCAAAGTATATCTCACCCTGATAGAAGACAGTTTTCATCAAAGGGAGAAATAAGCCGGGGAAGAAAAGGAGGAGGGGGAGAGAGAGAGAGGGACAGAGACAGAGAGAGACAGAGAGAGATGTGAGCCATCCCAGGATGCCATCCATACTCTGGGCTGTCAAAGAAGAGGCAGACGCGGAGAGAAATGATGGAGACAGGGGATGGTCAACATCTGCAAATCACTGCTCATGGCTGCTTGGTTCAGTCGAGGTGAAAATGTGGTGAAAGAATCTATTCTCTGAAATCCGTTTTCACAACAGCTGAGAGAGGCACCACGTATAACCAATTCGATTTTATGGAAATGGGAAGTAAGTACCTAGTGTCCTATCACAGTGGGGCCAGAGAGAGAATCCAGAAACATCCATTACCTGGGGACCCCTTTGGAGCAAAACAGTCTGACTCCCTGGGGTCCCATTCTGCCCTCCCTTTGCCAGTTCATCCCTCAACCCTCCACCTCCGATGGCATTTCCTTCTCCAAGGTAATTACGAGCAATAATTCTGAGATCCTGCCATTTGAAGAAAGAATTTTTTTTTTAAGAAATTGAAACTCTCAAATGCTGGAGTCCGTCCCTTAAGGCTCCTTCTTGTTTTAAACACTGAAAGAAAGAAATGCTCACTATTCTTAAAGAGAAGCAGAGATCAAAGACAGGAGTTAAACCCACAGTTACAGACCTATCATTTCAAAGATTTTTCCCACCGTGGCTGTATTTGGAATCTGCAGTAAGCAACATGTCTCAAGTCAATCGCTTCACATTTCTTTCATGATTCCTATTCCTGAGAATTTGACAATCTAACAGTATGTTTCCCCCATCACAAAAGTCAGCTTGATACCCTTGTTTCTCCTTTAATAGATAAAGGCCCTAAGATAGAGAAAGGGCAAATGGCTCTTCTTGTGGTCTTATCAAAGTCAATAGAAAAGTCAGCACTTGGACATAGAACTCTGGCGCTCCTCCTTCTATTTAGGCTTACTTACTAATATACACAGTCACGTCTTGGGCTGACTGGACTGTAAGAAGGCAAAGAGGAATAATAAACTGGGACAACACATCCATCAGGGTATCTGGGTGGCATATCACAGCATTCATCAGCAATCTTAAGACAGACACTGATAATTCCTGCAAGGAAGGAAGGAAGAAAGGAAAGAAGGAACAAAGAAAAAGAAAGAAAGAAAGAAAGAAAGAAAGAAAGAAAGAAAGAAAGAAAGAAAGAAAAGGAAAGGAAGGAAGAAAAAAGGAAGGAAGGAAGGAAGAGAAAAAGGAAGAAAGAAAAGGAAAGGAAGAAAGGAAGGAAGAAAGAAAGAAAAGGAAAGGAAGAAAGGAAGGAAGGGAGAGAAAGAGAGAGAGAAAAAGAGAGCAAGAAAGCAAGAAAGAAAGAAAGAAGAGAGAAATTGGATGAGGAAGGAGAATCCAGCAGTCCAGGGATCCCTATTGCCTCTACCCTTCTCACTAGTCCTTTGGCAGGAAGCTTGCTACACTCATCTAACAGGCTCTGGAAGATGCAAGACAGAAGCTGAGCGATGGAAGCTCACATCTTCTTGCTGCTGGTGGCTGCGCAACCCCTAACTGATGCAGAGGGCATGTCCACGAGCAACAGGGAGCCCAGACACAATGTCAAGTGTTGATTTTACAAGGGAGGACCAGATTCAGAGTAAGACGTTGTCCTCACTGTCCCTAAGGAACCTGTGCTTGCAGAGCTCAGATTGGTTTAACTCAAAGCTACCCTGGAGTATGGCAAGCAGCAAAGAGTAAATTCAACACAACTTCATTTGTTATGAGACCTGAGCCATGCCGGGGCACCACTCTCCTACGGACTCTACCATAGATTCTTGAGCTAGCTGCTCTGAGGAACTTCTCCTCTCAGTCCCGGGGGCCTGGATCCCTGTAGCAATGTAATAGATGCTCATGAAATAGAATGAGCCTAAAAATGAGACTCAGAGCCACAGAGAAAGTCTTAGCACTCCTGGCTTGTGGGCGTCCTTTTCCAGTCTGGCACTCCAGCATTTGAAGCTTGGTCTATGTGAGGAGACCTGGGGACAGAATGAGGCTCTGGTCTCTCAGAGCCCCAACTAGGATGGTTATACTTGAAGAAGGTCCAACCTGAATCAAGTCTGGAGGGCTGACCTGCTTTTTTCAGTGATTACCTTTTGAGTTGTGGACACCTGGAGAGGTGTGCACACAGTTGGAGCTGAGACTATCAATAGGCCTGATCTGTCAGGATTATCTTGACTTCAGAAAGTTCCTGTGTCTATCCAGGCATGAAACCTTCCCGTTCATTCTTTTAACAGACGTTTCCTTGGACCCACTCTGTGCTTGGCATTGCATTCGAAACTGCAGATACAGATACAAAAAGGCTGATATGTGGACCTTTTCCTTGAGGAAATCAATGGTGGGCTTTGCAGTGGTATTTCCTAGAATCATTAAGGACCAGTCTCAAATGTAAATGACCTTGACTACTTGACATGAACTCTACGGTTTCTGCTGAGGCAAGAGCCCTTCTCTGAACCTCATACTCTTTGACTAGGGCCTTGATATCCTATCTGACGTTTGTAAAAATCTCCTGCCTAATGTTGGCCTCTGACAAGGATGAACTTCTTGAACCTTAATACTGCCATTGTCTACCTTCAAGCATCTCAGCATCATAGAAACTTCTGCTGACATGCCTCACCCAGTGGGCTGGACCTCTACATATTTATGTCATCCCAGACAGAGCCTGAATTTGCTATAGCCCTTTGAAGTTGGAGTTGCCTTCCTTCCTTCTTTTCTTGTTTCTATCCTTCTTTTCCTACTGGGACAAAGACCACAGGCTACCATCCCATGAGGACCACCCAGAAAGCAAAAGTAATACCTCAGTGCCAGCTCTACTTATTTGTGGCTTCTTCCTTTTCATCTTGGCTTACAGCCGAGAACCCAGTATGCCTTCAGGACAGACACCAGGTATTGTGGCACTGCCCAGATTAAATCTTTCCCAAGAAAGACCTCATCCTCCACATCATCTGTCCCATGCCCCCAACTCTGTGCTCCCATTGTGGATTCCTGTGGGTGTACTGGGGGCAGAAAGGGGGATGACAGCCTGAAATTATGTTGCTGCTTTTGGACATTGAATAGGAGGATGATTTCAAACCCAAGAGTGGAGGGGAGTTGACCCCTGACGGTCAGCCTGAAGGGCCTCCCGTAACCCTCTGCCCCCTACAAATTAGTTTATATCCACTTTGACACAAGATTTAAACTGGTGCTTTGGGACAACAGACCTGGGTTCTAATGCCAGTTCTGCCTTCCTCTGTGACTTTGGACACATTATATAACTCTCTAAGTCTCAGTTTCTCTATCTGTAAACCAGTGCTAATACCCTCCCACAGAGGATGATCTGAGTATTTAATTGAGATGATGTATTAAAGCATTGGTTCAGTGTTCAGTAAGTGTTCAAAACATGGCAACTATTATTACTTTCTATGGTGATGATTATTTCTTTGACTCTCCTGAAATGAAATCTTAAAGGAGCCTCAATCCTACATTTGCAATGACAGTGCTAACACATGATTCAGGAGGGCCTGGAGGAAAAGCACAGGAAACTGAGGTGAAACCAGAGCAACCTGAGAAAGAGAGAGGAAGCAAGGTTCAAGGTCATGTCCTGTCACTGGGACAAAAATGTGCTTTTTGCTTTTTTGTTTGTTTCTAGAATCTCTCTTTCTCCTTTTCATTATGGATATTTTTTAAGCATACACCAAAGCAGAGAGCATACTCTAATCAACCTTCCACGTACTCCTCCAGTCTCAATGAGTGTTTGCCAACCATATGCAACTTGGTTTTGGTGTCTTAATTTCTCCCATGTATAGTAAAGAATGACCAATGTCTATTCCCCTCCTTGCTAACAGGAATGGATAGCAGCGATCAGAGGATCTTGCCATCCTCCCATTCCTTAAGTACCTTCCAGAAAGCCGTGAAACATATCATCATTTCAAGTGCAAGAGACTTCTGAAAATGTTGAAATTTTCCAAGCTGGCACCCTCATCCCCAAACGTGCCCACAAATCCAAGACATAACCTTACAAAATGCAGAGGAACATAACTTCCCTTTTCCCCCTAACTCCTGTCATATTGTGTAGTATGAAACAATTCGAGATTAAAGTGACAAATTAACTGTTAACTGCTAAATATTTAATGTCAAGAAAAGCTGTTTAAAACCCATAAAAATTCAGGCAATAAATCTAAATAGTATAGAAGGGAAATGTTATATTAACTTAGGTTTTGCAGCACCTTAATATTGTCTTATATTAGACGCTTGCCAATTGGAGAACACACAGCACATTTACTGCATGAATTTATGAATGTGTTCCAGGAACCCCATCCATTTTCTCTGTATTGTTTTCTCTTGGCATTTATAGCAACTTCAGTTTGTCACTGTGCAAAGATAAGTGATTTTTAAATTTTTTTGTCCAGCTTTGGCTCTTGCTCAGTGGAGTACACTCATGGCTAGCTTACTTTGTTTCCATCACCCTGAAAAAATCAGGTTGATTTTTTAAAATGAAGGTGATAGAATCCAAGGTGGGACTACAGACGAGGTAGAACCCAAGGACAGGAAGCTCTCGTTTTCGACCTCTCAAAAACTCATCATCAGAATCCATATCACTACCCTTAATGTATTCTACTGAGGTTACTAACACTTGCCACAAAATAATTCTCCAGAGATATAGAGGGAGTTAATGAAGTAATAATGAGGTGATAATGCCTGTGGATTATAGAATCTTCCTTGGTTGAAAGTAGTAATAAGTGAATGCGAATCGAATGAGAGCTTCTGGGGGCGCCTGGGTGACTCAGTCGGTTAAGCGTCCAACTTCAGCTCAGGTGATGATCTCACCGTTTCTGAGTTCAAATCCCATGTTGGGCTCTGTGCTGACAGCTCAGAGCCTGGAGCCTGCTTTAGATTCTGTGTCTCCCTCTCTCTCTGCCCCTCCCCCTCTCCCACTCTGTCTTTGCCTCTCTCAAAAATAAATTAAAACATTAAAAATTAAAGAAAAAAAAAGAGAGAGCTTCTAGGTCTTTGCTCACATTGTCTTCCCTACCTAGAATGCTCAACCCTCTTCTTCTTTACTTATCTACAGGGATGCCATGTGCAGCTACGTATGTTGTGCACTGCATATCTCCAGGGGCTCCAGTCACACAGACCCCATGTGATCAGTGTTCTTGACGATCATGCTCCATCTTGGGATGGACCTCCTCAGTCTCCAGGGTTCTCTACCTTCAGTGGACACTCAAAGACGCTACGAGTGGTACCTCAGACAGGTGCCTCTGGCTCTGATCTAATGAGAAGACCACGTCCTCCTAAAATGAGAGTTCTCGGGGAACCCTGAAGACCTAAGGTGAGTGGTCAAAATGAACTGAGAAGGGAGCTTTAACTCCGCAAGTAAAACCAGTCACCTCAGTGATGTTAAACTACCTACAGAAACCACAGCAAGGGTTCTTGGGCCAAGGAGGACTCAGCCATTACCACAGGGAAATCAAAACGGGTGTTCAGATGCAACCAGCCCTTTCATCTGAATGGAGATCAGCTGACGGTCCAGCCTGAGTTATCTCAGCTGAGTATCTCAGAATACTGCTGCCAGAATTCCCTACCTGGGAGCCAGGACAGAGCTAGTCAGGTGCATTTCTTCTAGCCTCCAGTTCCACCGTCTGAGCCATCAGGAACTGGGCTTACTTAAGCTGCAACGAAATCTCACCTGGCTGCAAACGAGAGCCTGGAACCTTTGTATTAACATCATTCAGACTCCCAGCCCAATTCCTGCTACAGACCATGACTTGGCCAGTTAGCTGTGTCCTCTAAGCTGGGCTGTTAGACCTCTCCAGCACTGCTTCTGTCACTCTATCCAGGGCCATGAGGCATCCCGGGAAAAGGCAGCTGTCCTAATAGCCTGACACTCGTCACATGTTACCTGTGATATGTGTTGAACACAGTATTCCAGAACTTCAGCCTGGGTGAGGACACAGGCCAGGTTGCATTGATCTTTCTATCCCCAGGAGCCAGCACAGTGATGAACGCACAGTGGATATTCAAAAAGTATTTGTTAATAGTGCCATGCATGTAAATTGAGCAGTTTTAAATTTCCTAAGGTAATAAAAGGAGCATAGCTCTCATATCATCTATTTTTTATTGCTTTGTGTTTACATGCCTCAGGTTAGTAACCCAAACCTGTTTCCATGGTGAATGTGGCAGGAATATGTGATTATGGGCCTGTAACTCTCTCTTCCTTTTGAAAGAGCTATGTGATCACCAGGCCTGGAGCTTTATCTCCTTTTACAAATTATTTCTAAATATTATCTTGTAACTAACTTGTCACTGCCAGTGGCATTCTAGAGTTGGCTTCTCTTGCCATGTACTTGACTGTTTTGTGGAAAGTTCTTATAAATGTTTCAGGAGAGGGGCACCTGGGTGGCTCAGCCGGCTAAGCGACCGACTTCAGCTCAGGTCATGATCTTGCCGTTTCCGAGTTCGAGCCCGCGTTGGGCTCTCTCCTGACAGCTCAGAGCCTGGAGCCGGTTTCAGATTCTGTGCCTCCCTCTCTCTCTCTGTCCCTTCCCCACTCATGCTCTGTCTTTCTCTCTCAAAAATAAATAAACATTAAAAAAATTTGTTTTAAATGTTCCAGGAGAACGAGGACAGGGAATCCTTAAAGGTCAGAGTGAAGAAAAGAGAGGTAACATTTCTGTGGGGCTCTCCAATGCCAGGATATACATCTATTACTTCATTTAATCCTCTCACCACCATTTTACAGATGAGGAAAACTAAGTCTCAGAGACGTAAGTAACTACATACGACAGGGCAGGTCTTAAAAGTAGAACTTGACTCTAACCCAGGTCTGTGTGATTCCAGGGCTCCTTTCACTAGATACGCTTCTGAACAGGTTGGGTTGGTAAGATAGCAATGAAACTATCAAAGGTCAAGGGAGTAGATAAGAAAAATGACATCCTACACAGATGAATTGTGTTGTGATGAAGGAAGACAAAGGGGGATAATATCTCCTGCCTGTAATATCTGGCATTGATTTGATCTAAACGCAGGGCAAGGATCACATCTCTCCTGGTTGCCGGTATCTACCGTCTGCTCAGAACGTGCTTGGCTCCTAATCTTTGCTTTGATTTGTCAAATAAGTTTCTAGTCTCTGACATGAGGCTCTTTTGTTTGTTTTGCAGTTAAATCTCAGCAAGAATAATCAAACACACCTTTATTGGTTTTGGCCACTCTGCTTCCAGATTGTTTTATGAATATTCAATCAGCGGTGCCTCATAGCTTACCCTAGGTCTTTCCTAGAAGACAATTGCACAAAGTGGTTTTGAGCTGTTTGGCCTGGATAATCGGCGACTACCTAATATGATAGTCACCGGCTGCATGTGGCTATTTGATTTCAACCTAATGAAAATTAAATTAAATTAAAAATGTAGTTGCACTAACCACATTTCAAGTCTCGGTAGCCACATGTGGCTACTGGCTACCATATTGGGCCGTGCAGGGAGAAAACATTCCCATTATCACAGAAAGTTCTGTTGGACGGCACCAGTTGAGAACACAGCCTCGGTGTCAGACAAAGCCTGAATCCTAGCTGCATGATCCTACAGCTATATAACCATGGACAAATAATTAATTGGCATCTATAAAATGGAAATAATAATATTACCTGTCCTCACCGAAGTGTCCCAGAAAACGGAATCTAAAACAGAGATCTATGTGCAAATCCTTTCTTGGGGAGTATCACTGCAGAGAACAGGATGGGGCAAGTGAAGGATGAAAGAAGGAGAGCCTGTACATGGTATGTGTTTGAGTGGACATGATCTACAAGCAATTAACGACTCGATTCTTCAAGACTATCTGAAAAACTACATAAGGCGCAATGCAGATTCCGTTTTCTGGGGAATGGAAAGGGATGGGAAACACTTATCTATTGGTTCTTACCCCCTTTGCTTCCTTCCCGATGAGGGGAAGTGATTCAGATAGTCATCTCCGAACAACCTAAGTTTTGGTTGCCCTGCACTGCCAGAGAGTGATCACTGCAATTCTCATTCACCAGTCACTAAGAGATGCCCACATTGAATCCCCTGGGGTCTAGAAAAACCCCTCCCTACTTGAGTTGTATAGGCACTAGCTCCTTGTAATTATCAAGGTCAATTACCCTTGCCAGTTCCTTTCTTAGTGCCCTTGAGCTCCAGCATGAGGATCCCCAAACGATACGGTGGTAGTGGCTGCTTCAAGTTCAGTGGCTAAGTCCCCTGGCACAATTTCTCCCATTCCAGGTATTCTAGATGTTGGGGAGATAACACCGCATGTCTTCTTTAGACTCCATGCATATATCTTGAAGCCAAAAAAAAAAAAAAAAAGACAACCCAGCAGGTGCTACCTCTGAGATGGAGCCTCGCCGGGGTTGGCACTCAATGAAATATTCTGTTAGGCTGGTTGCTTCTGAATAACAGGGTAAGTGGTCAGACCAGAGGATCCTGTGGTCATGTATCCATGTTGCCCGCTGTTTGCTATAAAAACGACCCTTTTTCTCAGGTCGTGTTGTTCTGTGCACACTGTAAATGGATCAGGCATTCTGTTGTTCGATAATAGGGGCTCTAGTGGGGGCACTGTGGGTTAGAAAGGCAAACACATATCTGGAGTAAATATCAATTCTATTAAAGGCAAATTGCTGCCCTCTCTGGGGTGGAAGAGTTTGATGTAATCAACTCCGATTGTCTGGCTGATGTCCTTGAGGAATAGCGTGCTACATGGAGGGCTCATGGTCAGTCTTTGATGTTGGTAGGCTGAACGTTCAGAAATGACATTAGCCTTGGTGAGGGGAACCTAAGCCCTTGGACCCATGCATAGTCTCCATGGCTGCCACCATAGTCACTCCATCTTTAGATCCATTGTGCCACCACTGCAGTGGCTTAGGAGAGAAGCTGGCTGACATTCATTCATAGGATGAGTTAGCCTGTCCATCCACCTGGCTGTTTATAGCTTCTGCAGAGGAGATATCAGGTATCTTCTTCTGTTGGCATCAATGTGAGACACAAAGGTCTGCCTGCTTTTTTCTCATTCCCAGAGGTCCAGCCACATGCCTTTCCCCTGGATTTATCTGTCTTATTATATCTTCCGGTCTCATTCACGTCCCTGATCAACCAGCCAAAGCATTCACCACTGCCCAGACATCTGTGTTTATCCATACCTCAGGCTACTTCTTTCATAGAAAATGGAACAATTAAGTTCACTACTTCTCACTGTTCCATCTACTAGGAAAATTTCCCTTTACCACTGGACTTACAGAATCCATTTTTGGCCAGCACCAACATATATAGCCAACCCGTCTATGAACCAGATGCACATTCTTTCTCCCTGTGTTAGTTGGCTGGAAGGACACCCTCTTCCCACTCCACAAAGCCATCGTTGCAAGTCGAGGACAGATGTTGCTTCAGAAACCTGCTATAACCCTCACATCAGGGCTTGCCAGAAACTTTAAACAGCTTTCTTGCCCACCAGGGATCTCCCTAGCACACTATTAGATCTGCTGGGCCATGTGGTCCAAGCGACGGGGCAGTTCGCCCTAAAGCCTGGACCTGTTGCTGAGTTGTTTTTGTGTTTTGAATCCCACTTGAAAATGGAAGACTTTCTAGTGACCTGATAAACTGGTTAGAATAGTATTTTCAAGTAAGTGCAGGCTTCCAAAATCCAAAAGGCTCATCGAACATTGTGCCTCCTTGATAAGAGGTGCAAGGTACAAACGCTTGTCCTCTACCAGGACAGCCCAGACTTTATGGACTTTTAAAAATTTCATCATGAGCTGCGTATCTACAGGAAACATAGATGAACATGCCAAAAGACACCACAGGGATGCCATTAGCAAAATCCAATCTGTAGGAAAAATGACCCAGTTTCTTTAACTAATAAATTACAAGAAAAAAAATCCCAGGGAGATGGAAAGGGAACTGGTAAATTAGAAGCAACATTAAGAACATGTCAACTATTGGGGCGCCTGGGTGGCTCAGTCGGTTGAGCTTCTGACTTCGGCTCAGGTCATGATCTCACGGCTCATGAGTTCAAGCCTCACGTCGGGCTCTGTGCTTACAGCTCAGAGCCTGGAGTCTGCTTTGGATTCTGTGTCCCTCTCTCGCTGTGCCCCTCCCTCGCTCATGCTCTATCTCTCTCTCAAGAATAAATAAAACATTAAAAAAAATTGTTAAAAAGAACATATCAACTACTTGCAATGTATAGGATTTCTTTGTATCTTTACTCAAACAACCAACTTTAAAAATGTTTAAAAACATTAAAACCAACTTTAAAAACATTTATGAAACAACTGGAAAATTTTTAAAAATGACTAACATTTGATGATATTAAGGAATTCTTAAGTATTTTTGGATGTGAACATAATATTGTAATTATGTTAAAAAGAATTCTTATCTTCCAGAGGTATATATGGGATACTTATGAGTGAAAAGATACAAACTCTGGGATTTATTTCAAAATATATGAGAAGGGGAAGTGAATGAACTTATAGATGAAAAAAGAATTGGCTATGGGTCCATCAGTGTTGAAATTGGTGAAGGATGCATGGTGATTTATTATCTCATTCTGCCTAGCTTTGTATATGTTTGAAATTTTCCATAATAAAAGCTAAATTTTTAAGTTAAAAAATTTTAAGTTATTAGCAACTAATCACACTACTAATGTTTGCAACTTGAGTCTGTAGAATTTATCTCCACAAACTGGCTCACTTACAAGGGCATCCAGGACACTTGCCATCCCATTCTCACCAGATCCCATTAGCAAGATGTCATTAATGCTCTGGTGGCATGTCAAGACAATCAAGTCCCTACAGACTCAACTGGGGCAGAGCATAGGAAAGTTAACATAGCCCTGGGGCAAGACAGTGAATGTACTTCAGTCCTTCCCATGTAAAATCCAACTAATTCTGATCCTTCTTGTACTGATCTGGATGGGGAAGAAGTCATCGGCCAGATCAACAACCACATATGAAAAGCTAGCGGCTGTGTTGATTTGCGTTAGTAGAGGTATCACAGCTGAAATGGCAGCTGCTAATTGGGGTTACCACTTGATTAAGGTTTCTGGTTTTCATCCACCATGATCTATCTTGGATTTTTTGTTTTTGTTTTTCAGCATCTGGATAGGTGAATTAAATGGAAATATTACGGCAACCACTACGCCTGCATCTTTTAAGCATTTGCTGGTAGCACTAATCTCTACAACTTCGGAGATACACGATTGCTTTATTCTCTTGGCCAGAAAAGTGGGGGAGGGGAGAAATGACAAGAGCCTCCACACTGTCCTTTCTTTCACAGTGGCGTTTGTTCTAGAGCTCAGAAAACTAACGAGAGGATTCTTCTAACTTTTGAGTATATCCATCCCAATGACATACTTGGGCTTTCTCAGAACAACCCATGCTGATCATGAGCAGGGAAGCTCTGGGGCAGGAAGAATGGGACTGAGGGCAGATATCGCCAGGTTGCATCTGCATGGAGCTGTGCAGGACTGGTCACTGTAGCACTGGCTAGACTAACAGATAAGGGAGATTCAGAGAATTTAAAGTAGCCTACGTGTTCTATACAGTCAAATCTATGCCAAAGGATTATTGGGAGAATTAAACGAGAAAGCATTGTTATTACATACTTAAGTACTCAAAAACTCTTAGCTACTCTGTCATTACTGTCATCATCATCATTATTATTTCCCTGAGGAGTAGACCTTTTATTTAGGGAAAGAGCAAGGGGCATAAAGCTTAGATTATTATAACACCACCTCCCATCATCTCTGGGATCGTCTTTTTAAGGAATTCATTTGCTTGCTGGGCCCCATAAGGCATGCAAACATAATTAAAACTACAGTGGCAATTGCTATCTTACCTTTTCCACCAGAATCTTTCTGATAATAATGAGTTTTTCTTCCCAGTTATCTTCCCTCCCGTTATTAATTAATTTTTTACTCAGTAGCCATGCTGGATATTCTCCTTCCTTAAATTCTCTTTTCAGAGGCCTGTTGTGATTTCATTATGGCACCTGGATCCTGAGCTATCCTTATTCTGAATCTTGCTGACTATATTATCAGGTTCACAAAACTTGCTTCCGTGAAGTGTAATATCCTACTAAGTTTCAAACTAGTCCAGAGGCAAAAACGAGAAAAATAAAAAATAGTCAATTTTTTAAAAAGCAGTAAATGGAAATAAAAAATATATATACATGTAGAATAGAGACGAACAATAAAAAGATGAGGTGGTAGATATAAGCCTAAATAAACCATTGAGTGCGTAAATAAAGAATTTAAATTGTATTATAATTAAGCTAAAATTAATAACATTTTAGCTAATACTTTAGCTAAAATGAAGATTTTATGCTAGGTTTAAGAAATCCAAATACACGCGGTGCCTGGGTAGCTCAGTGGGTTAAGCGGCCGACTTTGGCTCAGGTTGTGATCTCGCAGTCTGTGGGTTGGAGCCCCATGTCAGGCTCTTTGCTGGCAGTTCAGAGCCTGGAGCCTGCTTCCGATTCTGTGTCTCCCTCTCTCTCTGCCCCTCCCTTGCTTGCTCTCTGTCTCTGTGTCTCTCTCTCTCAAATAATAAACATTAAAAATTAAAAAAAAAGAGAGATCCAAATACACGTTATTTACAAAAAACACATCTAAAACCTGAGACTAGAGAAAGATTAGGAGTAAAAAGGTAGAACTTCTGATTCCAGCAAAGATGGAATAACAGAGTTTAAATTTACTCTCTCACCTGAAACAAATAAAAGCAGACAAAATATTTGAGACAATAATTTTCAAGATGCTGGAATTTGTCAATGAAGATCAATGATCTGTAGAAGATAGGAAACAAATGAGGTGAACCACACCACCACCCTAGTTTAATTTCTTGAGAGTTTCCCGGTCACGGATAGGGAGGGAGAACCCATGCAGAGGTTGGTGAACTCCCTGAATTGAGGAAACAGAGCTAAGAATCCAAGGTGATACGGGTGGTTCAAGTTTTCAGGAGAGTGCTGAAAAGAAAGGGCTGAAAAGAGAGATAATTCCAGAGATCTGCAGAAGGTCCTTGAGTATTCAACAGAGTACTGATCAGTACATGCATGTGAGGAAACTCTGAGATGATGGGGAAGGGGGGAAACAACCTTCGAAGGCTTTCACACAGGGTTGGGAATAGTACTTGTTTCCACCAGTCAGACTAGAAACCAACTTCACTGATAACTGAACAGAATACTTAAAAAGATCTTGCCTAAGTAGTGAGGAATAATTAGTCCTAGACTAAATACTACTCTGGTCCTAACAAAACTTAAGGAGAGGACAGAAAGGATCAAAGGGTTTCCAAGTAACTAAACCAGAACAGAGGTCAAAATTATTTATAGGAATACAAAACTATTCAGCACCCAGCAAGGTGCAATTCACAATGACTCACATCCAATTAAACAATACCAGACCTGGAAAAAAAGGCAGGAAATTATGACCCAGAAAGTGGAGTAAAATCTGTTAATTGGAACTGATAAGGGATTTACACATATTAATATTAGCAAAGATATTAAAAACTGTATTTTCATATATTTAAAAAGGTAAATAGAGATATTCAAGACATTAAAAAAATGGATATGAAAATTATAATATTTAAGATGAAAGAAATGCTGAATGGGTTAACAGCAGATTAGACATTGTAGAAGAAAAGAGTGGTGAACTTGAAGACTAAACTTGAAGACTAAATAAGTGCTTTTCAAAATGAAACAAAAAGAAAAAAAATTTTTTTAATGAAAAGAGCTTCAGTGACCATGAGACAACTTCAAGTGAAAATAAGAAATAAGAAAAAATAAGGAATAAGAAGGAAAGATCTATTGATGCACACAACATAAATAAATTTAAAAATAAATATGTTGAATGAAAGAAGTCATATAAAAAAAGAGTACATAAGGAATGATTTCATTTATATAAAATTCTAGGGAAAGCAAACTAATCTACAGTGACAGAGAAAAAGGTCAGACATTGCCTAGGAACTGTTAGGGGACAATGCAGGGAGAATCAAGGGGAAAGGGAATGAGGCATATGGGAACTTTTGAAGGTGATGGTTATGTTCATTGTGATGCACAAAGATACCAGGCAAATACTAACTGAAAGAAATCTGCTTTTGCTATGCTAATATTGGGTGAAATAGATGGTTAGTACAAAAAAATACTGTTAGCAGTAAAGATGATCACTTCTTAATGATATAATTAAATTACCAAAAAGAGATAGCAAATTTAACCTAATATGTACTTAATAATATCATCTCAAAATATATAAAGCAAAAATGGACAAAACTAAAATGAAAAACAGATAAATCCACAAACTTAGCAAGAGACTTTAACCACCTCTCTCAAAAATTCCTTTAAAAAGCTGACAAAATTCAGGGGCGCCTGGCTGGCTCAGTCAGTAGAGCATGTGACTCTCTTGATCTCCTGACCACAAGTTCAGGCCCCACGTTGGGCATAGAGCTTACTATAAAAATCAAACAATCTTAAGATAAATAAAATAAAATAAAATAAAATAAAATAAAATAAAATAAAATAAAATAAAATAAAACAGACAAAACCAGTAAGAATATGGAAGATTAGAACAATTAATAATTTAACAAACAAACTTTGCCTAATAGCCCAAGTAGCACAGCACCCAACATCTTTAGGATGTTGATGCTTTTCAAGGACCTATGGAAAATTTACAAAAACTGACCATGTGCTAGGACGAAAAAGAAATCTCCAAGCATTTCGGAGTATTGATTCCTATAGAACAGTGTTGCAAGTTGGGTGCTTCAGAGGCATGTCCCCCTCAATGGGCATGGGAACTGGGGTTCTCATATACCAACTCCAATCAGTGAGTGGTTGAAATCCCTGAGTTTGAAGATAGGGAGGCATTAATTCCCAGCAATTCCTATCAGGGTTGTGAGAGCCAGAGAAACTCTCAGGCAAAGAAAGGCAGTGCAGGTTGTTTGGGGGATCAGTGCTCAATGAGGAGGGAAGGGCAAGGGGATGAGCACTAACCACATCTGCCACACCATGGAAGGGGGTGGGATGGGGCATGCAGTGATGAAAAACACACGGATGACTCTTTCCAAAGATATCCCAACTCTTGGCCTCTATTCTCCTTAATAAATTTCCCATCCCTCACATTGCCTAGAAGTGGGTGATGAGCCAATGCTGGCCAGAATGTTTCCACCACCCCTTTTATCAGTGATTTAGGGACGCAGTTTAGAATGTAGGAGTGTTTTGCACCTATAATCATGAGTTGGGGATCCTGAGCCCAAATTCTGAGACAAGAAGAGTCCTATTTTTATATCCTATTACAAGTCCTTATAATTCTTTGCCCTTCCCTATATTCTCTTGAGGTCACTTGGGCAAATCTTTACTCTTTGAAACCCAGAATCCAATAAAAACCTATAGATGTTGGCAAAGAGGGTGTTAATTATACGACTGGGAGGGAATAGTAGTTTCAATATTTTTGGAAAGTAATGGAGTATTAGTGATATTTGAAGCATATGGTACAAGTTCTTTTGTTATTTCTCAAGGAGTGAAACAAATTTTAGGGAGAAAGGAAATCTTCTGAACACAGGAGTTGACTGTAGTGTGCATTCTGTAATATGTCCATCTGTGCAGTAGCTCTCCTGCCCCCGGAAGCTCAAGTCCTATGCACAGTCCCTCCCACTTACCCAGTAAATAGTTCAGAGAAACTTTTCATCTCAAGTCCAAAACCAAAAAGTTGGAGAGATCATTTTCACCATCTGTTCAAGCATCAACAGACCAGAACAACTCAGTCCTCCAGATCTGTTGGGCAAAAACCACGCTGTCACCTCCAACTGGGAGCTCACACAGCTTATATCCAAAGAAAGCCCTCCTCATCCTAGCTCTTGGAGTTGGGTAGTTGATTCTCTCTCTGCAATTTGTCTCTCAGATACATCACTCTGTTCCCCATTCCTGCTTTCTTAGATAAGGGTTCCATATGGCTTATCTGAACTATAGTCTTCTGGAAGATTTTCTTGCCTCCCACCACTACCTCGTCACCACTATGTATGTACCCTGTGTTATCTGTAGCCAGGATAAGCCATTTAAAATACCACTTTCATCACGTCACTGTCTTATTCAGTATCTCATTCTGGTTCAAATTTTTTATCTAAGGCCCCATCCTGGCTTTCGAAAGTCAGCTCTTCTTCAGCTGTCTAGAATACCCTGTCCCTAATTTTTTTTTAATGATTATTTATTTTGAGAGAGAGAGAGAGAGAGAGAGAGAGCACATGAGCAGGGGAGGGGGAGGGGCAGAGAGAAAGGGAGACACAGAACCCGAAGCAGGCTCCAGGCTCTGAGCTGTCAGCACAGAGCCCGATGCAGGGCTCAAACCCACGAACCATGAGATTATGACCTGAGCCCAAGTCGGTTGCTTAACTGACTGAGCTACCTAGGCGCCCCCCCTCCCCCCCCGTCCCTAATTTCTTTCCTGTGCCCTCCCTTATCTGGTCTGTTGCCCAAACTCAGGATGCTTTTCTTGATCTCACATCGCATGTGCTCTTATTATTGCCTTCCTGCCCATCATTAACATCCAAATATTATTAAATGAGATAATATGTGTAGCAGAATCTATCACTCTACCTGACACAGTCAATCTTCACATTGGTCCTCTCTTCACAAATGTCACTGATTATTAGGGTGCCCCAGTCACGTGAAGCCCTCCACCTCAGAGCAATGAGGCATAAAGGGGAACTGACTCCAAACTTTGATGAACAGGACTTTGAAAACAATCAGTCTAAAAGCCCCTACTTCTGTTACTTTCATTCCGTTTCCTTTTCTTCATAGAGTTTTCCATCATTTGAAATTACCTATTCATGTCCTTGTTGACAATCTGTCCCTCCCCACTAGGTTGTGATCTCCACAAGAATAGTGCCCTGTACATCTTGTTCCCCACTTTATCCTCAGCACCTGTGCCTGGCACATAGCAGGTGCTCAAGAAATAGTAGTTGAATGAATCAATGAGTCTGTTTCACGAAGCCTTCTCTTATTAGGTTGGCTAACATTGATTCCTCACTTTCCTGACTGATAGCACATTACCTCACTTTTGACCCTAGGTTAGATCGGGTGTGGCAGCGTACTGAAGTCTGAACACGTATCTCTTTTTTCTGCACCTCGATATACTTTTTGTTACTTCTTGTTGGCAGGAATTTAAGCTTTGTGACTGAGATCATCCACTTCCGAAGGAGATAGAACTAGATTTTAATTCCATTTTTTAGCCTAACGATTTTGAATAAATTACTCAACCTTTCTGAATTGGAACAAGGCAAAAACAGTACTTTCCTCAGAGGATTGGTAGAAGGATTCAATGAGAAATTGCATGTAAAGACTTGGTAGAGAGTTTTTGACATAGTGAAAACTTGCTAAATGCCAGATACTTTTAATTTAAAAGATACATACATTTATAATGTATACATTATAAAAATATAATGTATGCTTAGTTTTACTATAATATACATATTATTAAAATATAGTGTATATATTTTTTAAACGTTTACTTATTTTGAGAGAGAGAGAGAAAACCCATGCATGAGCAGGGGAGGGACAGAGAAAGAGGGGGGGGGAGAGAGAGAGAGAGAGAGAGAGAGAGACCCAAGCAGACTCCATGCTCAGCACAAACCCTGAGATCATATTCTAAGCTGAAATCAAGAGTGGGACGCTTAATGGGGCACCTGGGTAGCTCAGTCAGTTAAGCATCCGACTTTAGCTCAGATCATGATCTCGCGGTTTGTGAGTTCGAGCCCCACATCAGGCTCTGTGCTGACAGCTCGGAGCCTGGAGCCTGCTTCAGATTCTGTGTCTCTCCATCTCTCGGCCCCTCCCCTACTCATGCTCTGTGTCTCTCTGTCTCTCAATAATAAATAAACGTTAAAAACAAATTAAAAAAAAAAAGAGTGGGACACTTAACTGACTGAGCCACCCAGACACCTCAATATAGTGCATATTTTTAAAAAGAAAATAACATAACAACCATGTGCCCACTACTCAGAATTAACAACTAATATTTCATCTTTTTTTTTAGGATTTTTTAAAAGAAAGAAAGAACACATTATAGATAAACATAGATAAGCCCTTGGTGCTAAATGTTATTATGACTTGGCTTATGATTATCATTTCCACCCAGAAATGCTCCTTGAGGATAGTAATCATGTCTTAAATTTTTTCCACTCCAGTCCTTCTAGAACAAATGCTGACAGAGGTGCTCTGGGAACACTCATTGAATTAAATTGAGATGAGAGTTTATTCACACTCTAGAAATCTGATTTAAAGAGGATAAGAGGCTTCTTGATTGTCAGATCCAGGAAAAATCTGCAGTGTTTCTAGATCATGTATAAAAGATTTTATTAAGTTTATCAACCCTATGACAAAGCTGGAGATAAATTCTCTCCCTGTAAGATCTCAGAGAAACACTACAATTTGAAAAGGAATCAAATAGGGGGATGGGACTCACATTCCACTCCACCTGGAAAGCCTTTGAAAGCAGCATCTAGCCAGCTAATAGGAGTCAGAAAGGCTTCTAGCAGGGAAGAGATGATTAAGAAGACCGCTGGTCTGTTCAAGGGAGTCTCCTTTTGCAAACCAAATGAGAGGTGGCAGGTTTCTGGGTGCTTGGTGGCACCAAACCCGGGCAGCAGCCCTGAACAAAACCACCACCAAAGCCAGAGTCTGAAGATGCATCCAGGTCTAAGTCAAGCTGTCACCAATTCACTCCACAACAAGTGCCTTGGTCCCCTTTGAGCTCAGGCTCCTCACTTTCCTAATGAATTGTTAGGAACAGTTGAGCTCTTGCATTCCTGTAAATTCTAAATATTGTGATATTCCAAGTCCCATCTGTTTCTGAACTAGTCTGGGTCCTTCATGGTTTACTGTTGTATTCGTTATCTATTTCCATGTAACAAGATACCCCAAACCTTCATAGCACAAAACAAACAAACAAACAAACAAACAAATGTTTATTGTCTCAGCTTCTCTGTATCAGGAATCCCCGTGTGACTCCACCTGGTGCCCAGCTTGAGGGTCTTTCTCAAGGCTACAGTCAAGGTGTTGGCATGGGCTACAGTTAACTCAAGGCTGGATAGAGGGGTAATCTGTGTCCAGGCTCACTTAGATGACACTTGGCAGGTCTCAGGTCCTTGTAGGCTGGTGGCAGAGACATCAATTTTTTGCCATGTGGGCTTCTCCATAGGGCTATTCAAGACATGGTCACTGGCTATCCTCAGAGGGAAAGAGAGAGGAAGAGGAAAAGAGAGGGAAGAGAGAGGGGAAGGAGGGGAAGGGAGAAGAGAGACTGAGGAGAGGGAGTACCCAAAATGGAAGCCAGTCTTTTTTCTAAAATCTCAGAAGTAATATCCTTCACATCTACCTTGTTTTCATTGGAAGTGAGTGAATAAATTAAGCCCACACTCAACTGGACAGGATTAAAAAGGCATGTAAACTAGAAGGAGGGGATCATTGGGGCCATCTCAGAGGATGCCTACTACAATGGCATGGAAATGGAAATAGGGTTAGGTGGAGACACAGGACCAAGGGGAATTTAGCTGGTAGGGCCAGTGATGGGGATACAGGTAGGCTGACCAATTCATCCCAGTATTCTTGAGACACTCTTGTTATTAGCAGTGCCAATCCTCTGTCCCAGGAAACCCCTCAGTTCATGGCACATGGGGATATTTTGTCACCCAATGACGGTTCTGGCAATTGCTAATTCTCCCTTCCAGGGGGTGCTCTGTCAGTGCACAGGAGCTGCCCTCTCACAGTCACTCTTCACAGACAGAGCCAATCTTACCCATGGGACAGGGTCTACACCGAAATGGGCCATGTGTCACTTGCCATAATGAGCGATGTTCCTAATTTGGCAGTGTGTGCCTTCCCTGGGAAGACCTTCTTACTGAATGGTATACAGTTTATTGTGTCATGCAGGGCATTGTTGCTAATGCCACTTTGGCTGGCACCGGGACTGGTGGATATTGGCATGTCACCCTGCAGCAAGGGCACCATGCCATCATGACAGATGGATTTGTGTGCTGGCATGTTGTGGAATCAACAGGTCCATCACGTGCGAAACTGACAGGCTAGAAGGGGATTTCAGAAACCCGGAACTCAGACCAAACCCTAGGAGACTTAGGGATATTGTCACGGCAGGGCTGGGAGATGAGTTTTCCAAGAATGAAATGAAGCAGAGGCCAATGTCCTCTGAAAGGCTTTGTGAAAGAATCTGGCACCAAAATAAAATTCCGCCCATCCTTGTTTTTTTCTCTCAGGGGCACCAAATGCCCAGACGGAAGATCAACTCCTCACCAACACAATGAATCAGAGCAAAACAGAGACAGAAAAAGGGAAAGAGACCCTCTGAGTCTCATTGAATTTTCAATCCCTCTCTGCTTTGCCTGCTTCTTTGTGCCTATATAGCCAGATCAGGTGACAAGTTAATAGAAAATCCTATGGTAAACTCTCCTTTAAGAGACACTTTTGCTAAAAATAATAAAAGTTATCTCTTACATTATTGCACTTTTTTTTTTTTAACCTGAGAGTCATCCTCATACCACGAGAATGTAATTCAATTTACCTTTGTGGCCATTATTCCCTGCATTTTCCTTAGAAACCTTGGGAAACATACTCTCAGTGAAGAGAAATAATAGCAGGCATAGAAAAGGAATGATTTTTCGTTTCAATGCAATGTTTTTCTTAGCGATCAGAAAGGCAGGGACAAAGGGCTAATCAGGCAAGCAGTGTGCTAGACTGACATGGGCACACTAATAGTTCTGGGGGCTTAGATATTGGGATTCTCCAAGTATCTATCTGTATCAGACTTCCCTCAGGCCGCTATGGGGAAAGGAGACAGAGATTACAGATAGAAACCACTGGAAGTTGAAAGAGTGGGAAGGGAATCACAGAGTCTCAGCCATGGTGGTGCAATGTCTCAGGATCTGTTAATTTGTTCCCTCTAAAGCTTTCTCATCTATAATCTCACCTTGCAGAGGAGGTAGGGAAGGTGTTAGGAGCCTCACTTTATCTATGAGGAAAGGGTTGAAGAGATGCCCTTCACAGATCCGAGCTCAGGCCAGTATCTTACCCTCTGATCCTGGTGCCCTCACTAGAACACGGCCCAATGAAAGCTGAATCACATACCATCCAGTGCCCGAGTCCCCATATCTCAGCACGAGATACTCATTAAACAACCGCTTTCACATCATGTGACAAAGGGAAAGAGGCTATATCCTTTTTCAAAAAATAGATTTTAATGTTATTTTAGACAAAATGCGCACAATAGAAATAGCATTTCACGTAGGGCCAGAAAACTTAGGTGTGAGTCTAATGCCATGATTCAATTATTGTTAGGCATTCTTCTCTTGAGGTATAACCGACATATAACATTAGATTAGTTTTAGATGTACAACATATTCAATATTTGTACATAGTACAAAATTATTCCCACAACAAGTCTGGTTAACATCCATCACTACACACAGTTATAATTTTTTCTTATGATGGGAAATTTAAAAAATATGTATATGTATATATATATACACACATATAGATGTAGATATAGATATATATAATTTTACTAAGGTTTTAAAAAAATTCCAGTAACAGTTAACAGTGTTCCGTTAGTTTCAGGTCTGTGATAAAGTACTTCAACAATTCTATACACCACCCCGTGCTCATCATGACAAGTCCATTCCTTAATCCCCTTAGCCCCCCACCTGCTCGCTAATAACCATCACTTTGTTCTCCATAGTTAAGAAACTGTTTCTTGGTTTGTCTTTTTCTCTTTCCTTTTTCCCCGCCTTTGCTCATTTGTTTTGTTTCTTAAATTCCACATATAAGTGAAATCATATAGTATTTGTCTTTCTCTGATTGACTTATTTTGCTTAACATTATACTTTCTAGCTCCATCCATGTTGTTGCAAATGGCAAGATTTCAATCTTTTTATGGCTGAATAGTATTCCGTTACGTATATCTCACATCTTTATCCATTTGTCTATTGATGGACACTTGGGCTGCTTCCATAATTTAGCTGTTATGAATAACGCTGCAAAAGGGGTACCTGGGTGGCTTAGTCAGTTGAGCATCCAGCTCTTGATTTTGGCTCAACTCATGATCTCACACTTGTGAGATCGAGCCCTATGTTGCGCTGAACACAGAGCCTGCTTAATATTCCCTTTCTCTCCCTCCGCCCCCTTCCCCTGCTCGCATTCTCTCTTTCTCTCTCTCTCTCTAAAATAAAAATTTTTTAAAATTTACAAAATAATGGTGCAATGAACATAGTGGTGCATGTACTTTGAATTAATACTTTGAATTAATGTTTTCATTTTTTTTTTTTGGTAAATTCCCAGTAGTGCAATTACTGTATCTGAGGGTAGTTCTATTTTTAACTTTTTGAGGAACCTCTACACTGTCTTCCACAGTGGTTTTATCAGTTTGCATTCACCCCAACAGTGCATAAGGGTTCCTTTCTTATGATGATAACTTTTAAGATCTATTCTTTTAAGAACTTTCGAATATGCACTGCATACTATTACCTGTAGTCGCCATGTTGTACATCACACTCCCAGGACTTATTTATTTTACAGCTGGAATTTATAGCTTTTGACCCCCAAAATGTCATTCTCAATCCCCCTCTCTTGTAAGAAAGTTGGATGCGGAGAAAGTTCTTTGTACGGATGCAAAGTGAGGAAGCTGAGACAGGCTCTAAATTGTTCCATGGGAAATAGGAAGCTAGGAGAGGGCGATGCTGAGCTCCAAATAGCTGGAGAGTCTGCTCTCCAGGAAAGGGTAGGCCACTGAGTCCTAAGAAGACATTAGAACAATCTTTGGAAAATGTTGCTGACGGGACTGTACTATAGGTCTCTCCTCTGTCTTATCACAAAATCTTCCATAACGTATGCAACTTGCCGGTGCTTTTGGAGTTAGAATTTACCAAAGATGGGTTTGTTTGTTGTGCTACTTGGGGAGATCGGGAGGGTGCATTGCCGTAAGTGGTGACGTGGCCCAGTCGGAGGGCCCTGAATGTGAGCACAGATGCTGTCCACACAGAGAAGATCAACCTCAGCCACCCTTGGCTACCCTAAAGCAGCTCAGGGATTTGTGACGTTAGACATGGTCAGAAGTGATGCCACAGAGTCACGAAAGTGCTCGGGAAATAAGGGTATATATTTATTTATTTCAGAGAGTCATTAGGGGTGAAGAAGGCCCTTAGACATTCTAGCTCAGGAGTAGGAATAAATAGGACAGCATTCTGAGATCCTGTCATTGGAACACCTTCCCCTGATTGACCCTAGAACCACCGGACAACAGAAAAGCAGCTTAACATACCAGGAGCAGGGAACAGCATTTCGAGAGCCCTTCCAATCCAGGCTACTTTTCGCTGTTTTTCTCCATTCGATTTGCATAAAGGGAAATAAGGAAACCTACCCCTGCTCATCCAATTATTTGTTTGGCCACCTCAGGCCCAGAATCTACGAACTAATGCTTTCATCACCAAGGCTTCAAAACAGCAGATGGGATCAACCCCTACGTTAAAACCAAGCAAGTCAAACATATTAGCCACATAAGCTCAAAATAAAAGTCTTTACAGCAATCTCTTGCCGAGAAAATAAGCTGTTGCAGTTGCTGGCAATTAATCAATTTGTTATTTTGTGGGGGATTCAGAGGCGCCTATGTTTCCATAGGCTGGTAGCACACTGCATTGGCTGCGAGCAATCACTGCCTGCCAGCCCTTTACCGCAGCTAAGCTAGGTTTAAGGAGGATGCCCAGAAAAGAAGACGTGTTGTTGGCATCGGTGGGGTCACACTGCTGTCCGTCTCCCCAGAGCCTGGTGCTAGCTCTGAGCCGCGGAGAGAACCGGGCTCCCAAATGTCAGGGAAAAACATCTGTGTCAGCCGCAGCAAAAGCCCACACTCATTCCCTCTGCTTTTTGACTCATTGCAGGAATCTCATTATGAACTCATTTCATCTCTCCAGGGAGCAAGTTGATGGAAGACACTGTTAAAATTGTATTTCAGTGTCTTGAACCTGTTTAAAGCAGACTGCTGGGAGGTTATTAGCCTTTCTGTCGTTAAAAGTGGAAACAACGCTACCAATAATAATATTGTTATTGAGCACTGAAACCACAAATATTTATTGAATAAGTATTGTGTCTACCGAGCACCGTATCAGGCGCCGCTAGAACTTCAGAGTAGCTGGGCACCTGGCCCCTACCTCTGGAAATTTACAGCATAGCTGAAAGGCAAGCTGTCTTTTAAAATATTTTCAGTACAGGGGCGCCTGGGTGGCTCAGTCTGTTCAGTGTCCGACTCTTGATTTTAGCTCAGGTCCTGATCCCAGGGTGGTGGGATGGAGCCCGGCATCTAGCTCCGTGCTGGGTGCAGAGGCTGCTTAAGATTCTCTCTCACCCTCTCCTTCTCCCCCTCCCCAACTTGTGCACGTGCTCTCTTTCAAAATAAAATAAAATTGGGCAGCAGACTCTGTGCTGACAGCTCAGAGCCTGGAGCCTGCTTCCGATTCTGTGTCTCCCTCTCTCTCTGTCCCTCCCCGGCTCACACTCTGTCTCTCTCTCAAAAAAAAAGAAGTAAATCTTAATAATAATAATAACAAAATAAACAAATATTTTCAGTATCATTGGGCTGTATAGTGGAGAGATTCATCCCACAGACACAGAAGATCTGGATTCTACCTTGGCCCCAGCATCTACCTGCCGTAAGCCATGGAGCAAGCTCTGTGGGCCTCAGTGTTCCCATTGATAGAGTGAGAGGTTTATCCTATCTGAGATATACACCGAATATTTATTGAACACGTAGGTGTCAGTCATGATGCTGGGGCTATAGAAATAAAATAATCCACATCTTAGTGCAAGCAGCAGATAAACCAGTAAATAATTACAATGGTCTAGGCAACGTGATACAACAGAGGTTCATTTGTTCCATCTGTCATGTATTCTCTTAGCCCTTACTATGTGCTATGTCCTCTTTAGTGCTTTGGAAAACATCAGTGAACAAAATGGACAAACATTCCTCCTCTTCATGAAGTGTATATTCTAGCAGAGGGGAAGACAGAAAACATCTAATAAGCAAAATTAAAGAATTGCCCACGCAATCGTGCTAAGTATGAGGAAGATAAAATGAAAACAAGCTAAGTTGGGTCCCGAGTGAGGAGACAATGAGGTGTGAGGGTGATTTTTGAGAAAAGACTGGAAGGAAATGAGGGAATTAATTATGTAAATCGCTGGGGAAAGAGTGCTCCAGGCAGAGTCTCTGGAGCAGGCGGAAAGGAGGTGAGGAGACCTGCATTTCGTGGTGCAGGGGTAGCAGGGCAAAGGAGTAGGTGAGGGCAGAGAGATTGGGGCAGAACCTGACAAATTCACAACCCCTGAGGAGCTTGAACCATAGCCTAAGGGCAGCAGAGTCTTGCACACAAAGGAATGACATTTCACTACTTGCATTTTAGAGGGTTACCTCTGGCAACTGTGTAGCCAGTGGGCTGGAACCTGAAGCCTGGAGCTAAAAAGAAGCCTGTTTCCCCCACCCCACCCCCAGTTTTACAGACAGTAATTGACATTTAACATTGTGTAAGTTGAAGGTGCACCACTTGTTGACTTGTATATTGCACTTGTATATTGCACAACTATAACCACCACAGCATAGCTAACACCTCCCTCCTGTCGCATAATTACCATTCCTTTTTTTGTGGTGAGAACATTTAAGATTCTTAGCAATGTTTAAGTATATAATACAGTATTATTAACTCTAATCACCATGCTGTACATCAAATCCTCAGAACTTATTCGTCTTGTACCTGGAGGTTTGTACTCTTTGACTAACATCTCTCCATTTTCCCCCACCTTCCAGCACTGGTAACCACTACTCTATTCTCTTTTAAAAGAAGCCCCTGGGTCCTTGCGTGGCTCAGTCTGTTAAGCATCTGACTCTTGGTTTTGGCCCAGGTCATGATCTCATGGTTCCTGGGTTCGAGCCCCACATTGGGCTCTGCACTGATGGTGCTTGGGATTCTCTCTCTCTCCCTCCCTCTGTCTCTGCCCCTTCCTGGCTCATGCTCTCTCTATAAACAGACAAACAAACTTAACCAAAAAAAATTACTTAAAAAAATTTTAAAAGAATCCTCTTTTAATGCTCCAGGAGGGAAACAAGGAAGGCGGATACTAAGTACTAGAGATCTCCGGAGATGGAAAACCAAATCAAAATATTTTAAGGTAACAGAATCGAAAAGACCAGTTGTATGTAGAGAGAAAGGGAGACGATGGGTACCAGATTCGAGGCTTGGGAACTGGATAGAGGGTGGTATCAGTCTCTGAGAGAGCACATACACAGTTCAGTCTTCTGTAGGGCAGGGTGGGATGGGAGAAGACGTGCTCTGTTTTGGACTTGTTGACTAGGTGGTGAGTGTGGCCGCTCTGATGGAGTTGTTCGGGAGGTAGTGGTGGCTTGTCAATATCTGCCTCTGCTGTGCTTCTGGGCTGGTGGAAGCCTTCATAGCACCCTTGCAGCGGGGCAGGGCAGGCGATTTATTCTGCCTGATGAATTGTGAATGAAAGCGATGTGTGAAATTTCTGGGACTATTTGCAAATGCACGCAAGAGTTCTTTACTGGGCACCTACTATGTGCCAGCTGGTGTGCCCGCAGCAGTGAACAAAACAGACCGAGTGCTTGTATGGATCTGATACGCTAGCGTGTGTTGGGGAGTCGGATTGACAAAACATTTTTTTCACCTCATGTTACTTCTGAAACTGGGATGCACCATATAATTGATGGCATGTCATGCTTAATTGGCAACACTTTTTCTTCTTAGTAGTAGATAAACTAATAGTGTGTCTTACAACTGATGGCATCTTAAATTTGATGAAATATGGGTGTAGGTCATCAAAGTCACAAATAATATAAAAAAATGACTATTGATTTAGCCAGAAGTTCTGATATACTATGATAAAGTGTCAGGGGGTGTGTGGGAGCAGAGGCAGTGTAAATGACTGAGTTCTCCTCTATCCCTGTGGGAAGTCAGTAGATAATGTTTAAAAAGGAAATAGGGTATGCATGTTACTTAAAACATTAGGATAAATAGTAAGAGAATTAGAAGAATCGAGAAGGACTACCTCCTAGACTGGGGTGGAGGAGGTTTGGGCAGGGGACTGTTTACCAGCAAATGCCTTTTCCTACTTTTTTATTTTTAACTATGTCATCTATTTCTTTGATTAAAATAAAAACTAATTAAAAACAAACCACTGTGCTTCTTAGGTTGTGTTCCCAAAAAAGCAGAGCTGAGAGGGACTCGGGTGCCTGGGACTTGTCAGGCCCCTTGGGAAAGCTCTGTAAGGAAGCAAGAGCCGGAGGACAGGGAGGAGGAAGGAGCCCAGCAAGGAAGTGGCCTTAGCTCAAGTCTCGCTTTGGTGGATCCACAGATAGCTCTCGGTCATGTGTTCTGCAGAGTTGTCCCACCCGGAGGCAGGCCTGCATCCGTCAGTCAGAGGCTGATGCCTGGCATAATTTCCTAGGCACCTCAGGGTGAAGATGTTTTGTCAACCCAGAGATCAGGCCTAAGTCATTAGCGTAGCACTTACGGCAGCTGGGGGGTGGGCACACTAGCTGCAAAGGAGCCCTGGATGGGGCATCGACAGCGTTCACACTAACATGCCATAGATCTCAAGGATAAATGCACAATCTCTAGTAGTCGGGGTTCTTTAGGTTGCAAGTAGCAGAAAGCCACTCCCAACTAAAATAAGGGAAAACAAGGCACAGAAGGATTTTGTTGACTCTTAAAAATCAGGCTTTGGGGTGCCTGGGTGGCTCAGTCAGTTAAGCATCCAACTTTGGCTCAGGTCATGATCTCACGGTTCATGAGTTCGAGGCCTGTGTCAGACTCTGTGCTGACAGCTCGGAGCCTGGAGCCTGCTTTAGATTCTATCTTCCTCTCTCTCTGCCCCTCCTCCACTTGAGCTCTCTCTCTCTCTCAAAAATAAATAAATAAATAAATAAATAAGTAAAAACCCGGGGTGCCTGGCTGGCCTGGAGCCTGCTTCAGATTCTGTGTCTCCCTCTCTCTCTGCCCCTTCCCTGCTTATGCTCTGTTTGTTTCTCTCTCTCTCTCTCTCTCAAAAATAAATAACATCCAAACAAAAAAAAAATCATACTTGGCTGCACCCAGAGCTCCACTTATCTCTCCCTTTCTCAGACAGCCTCTTTCACTGTGATCATAACGATGACATCCCACAGCCCAAGACTCCCATCTTGCTGGTTTGGCAATCCCAGTGGAAAGAGAAGGTTTCCTGCAGCTCTGGCAAAAAAAAAAAAAAAAAAAAAAAAAAAAAAAAAAGTACCAAGGAAGTTGCTGATTGGCCGCCCCCCCTCCCATTGTATCCCTGAACCAATCGCTGCAGGCCTGAGATGGGGGAGCGGGGCAAGGGGCAGAGTACTCAGTGGTGAGAGGCAGGGGTAGCCTATCCTAGCCACAAGGAAAAAGTATCCCCCAGAAAAGAAGAATTCTACAAGCAGAAGGAGAAAAGGGGATGTTCGGTAGGGGGAAACCCAGCAGCTGTCCACGACCACCCTTTTGTTTTTCTAGCTTTTCTCCTTCTCCTGGTGGCCAGACTTTTAATTCTGAGAGGTGGGGAGATTTCACCCCTTTGTTCGCTCTCTTCCCTCCAGTTCGGGAATACTATCAACCGCCCTCACCTTAGCTGCCGTCCTTAAGAAGCCGAGGGACCGACGTGAAATAATACTTGCGGCTCCACTTAGTTCATCTCAATTCTGCTCTGTGCACAGAAGTCTAGGGGGAGCAGAGGGCTTGTGCAAGGTCAGACGAGAAGGGAACATTTTCTTGACCCCGTGGTAAGACGATAAATTCTGCAGCTATGAGGTCTTGAATCAGGATGCTATGACCTTTTCATTCTTCAAGTTGTGTGGTCTGCCAACCTGGTTATTCACACAAGTGGCAAGGAGCCCAGAGGCTTTCATGAAATATAGAGGATGCCATTCCAGAAAAGAACACACGGCTCACTTCTTCCACAGTGGATTATATTTTTCCCATTCACATGAATATTTCTCAGCTCAGAATCCCTAAGCTGCTTTTAGCAAAGGATCATTATTCCTTGTATTGCAATTAGATTCTGATTTAGACTTTAAACACTGAACCGGCGGGAAATCCTGCACCTCCAAACCTACCTCTATCTCAAGTCTGGACCTTAGGGGACATATAGGAAAACGTAAAAAGTGAGTCTTAATAAAGTCTTGGAAGTTGTACGCTGGGGAAAGAGTTAATATTGAAAATCAAAATGCAGGGAAATCTCAGATGCAGAGAGATGACAGTTTCTAGCCTGGGAAGGCAGGAAGCCCACCAAGGAGATTTGAACCATAGAAACACCAGTGTGAGCCTTTGACTACCCGCATCGGGGATCGCTGGGGAAGTTTATTAAAAAGGTAGAGGGGCGCATGGGTGGCTCAGTCGGTTAAGCATCCGACTTCAGTTTGAGTCATGATGTCTCAGTCCCTGAGTTCGAGCCCTGCGTGGGACTCTGTGCTGACAGCTGAGAACCTGGAGCCTGCTTGGGATTCTGTGTCTCCCTCTCTCTCTGTGCTCCTCCCCCACTCTCACTCTGTCTCTCTCTCTCTCTCTCTCTCAAAAATAAATAAAGATTAAAAAAAATTTTTTTTTAAAAAGGTAGATGAGGAGGTCCCACCCAAACCTAATGTGAATCACAGTATCTGGGCATGGGGCCAGATATTTATTCATACATGTTTCAGAAGCCTCCTGGGTGATTCTGGTGCACATCAGTGCTTAGCACTGCCACCCCAAACAGAAAGCCACTAGAGGTAGGACTCTGTCTCTGGCACTGACAGCACCTGGCACTTCAATTTTAAGGCTGCTCTGGAGAAGTAAACCTTTGTAAGGACAGATAAAGAAATTAACAATGTACTTGCAATGTTATTCTTCATTATACCACCACTTTGTAGAAAGAGGCCAAGAAATGCTTAGCATGAGATAGGTATTTTTTTTTTAATTTTTTTTTTTAATGTTTATTTATTTTTGAGACAGAGAGAGACAGAGCATGAACGGGGGAGGGTCAGAGAGAGAGGGAGACACAGAATCTGAAACAGGCTCCAGTCTCTGAGCTGTCAGCACAGAGCCCGACGCGGGGCTCGAACTCACAGACCGTGAGATCATGACCTGAGCCGAAGTCAGTCGCTTAACCGACCAAGCCACCCAGGCGCCCCGAGATAGGTATTTTTAAAGAGAATGTACTATTTGATGGGGAAACCCCTACCTCATTTTTCAAAGGATAAAAGCAATGAAAGGATTGAGGGGACTTAAAAACGTATTGCTTTGAAAAGCATGTTTAAAGTATCACTTGAAGATTCCAACCTTCTGCTAGCCAGCATCACAAGATTTTGTGTATAACCCTGTTAAAGTTATTATGGGATAGCTCCATCTCAGAGTTGTGCCAAATCAAAGACACATTCACAAGGAAAATGCTACCCGTGGCCCCAGGGTTACCCTGTCAGGTCCTGAAGAGGTGAGCTCCTAGCCATGAGGCCAGAGGCCAATGCCAGGAGGACACAGGAGTAGGCAGTACCCCCTTGACCTCCAGCATGAGCTTCTGTGGGCTGTTGTAGAGGAAAGTGTGTTTTGTTTGCATTTCACGCAGGTCTGTAGTTTCTAACTCCATCTTGCACACTTCTCCAGTCTGAATTCCCTTTGGATAAATTCCAGCTAGTATGAAAAGAGAGCTTCTTGTCAACTTTATATTTCTTTTTTTTTTTTTTAAGTTTATTTATTTATTTATTTATTTATTCATAGAGTGAGGGAGAGAGCACACATGAGTTAGGGAGGGGCAGAGAGAGAGAGAGAGAGAGAGAGAGAGAGAACCCCAAGCTGGCTCCGTGCTGTCAGCACAGAGCCCAGCTTGGGGCTTGATCTCATGAACTGTGATGTGAGATCATGACCTGAGCCGAAATCACGAGTCAGACACTTAACTGACTGAGCCATCCAGGCACCCCCCACATATGTATTTATTGATATCTGTGCTTTTTACAGAGCTTCCTGAGTTGAGGAAAACAACCGGTATTTTCTAATTCTTTTTATACTTCTGATGACACACATGAACAAGTATTTGAAAATTTGTCCACAAAAACTGGTGACTCTAAGTGCAAATTACATAGGACTTTCTAGAGAGGTTGCAGGGTTGTCAGTGACCAAAATGTGGCACATGGGAATATGTACAGCATTATCCAGCAATAAACCTTTTCAAGAAATTAGGTGGATCTTTTTAGAATTCTACATAAACCATGATAGGGTTTCAGCTATTCTAGCTGTTCCTGGTAAAGAGGAACAATTATATAGAAAGATATTATATTATTTTTAATAATTGTCTTATTAGTTGGGAAAAGAGGTGGCAAGAGAACATCTTTATTGTTCCTATTCTTTCAGAGAAAAGTACTTTTTGTCTCAAAGATACCAAAATATGATTTTTCACTTCGCTCTTTCTATTTTTTGAACTATCCAAATATTTTCCAGTGACCATGTATTGCCTTTTCATTGTGTCATGAGAGAAGGATCAAAGTATACATTTCAGGCCCTTGGGGCCCTGAAATTCTACGAGAGGCAGAGTTCAGCTGGAGCCTGCACAGCCCCTAGGCCTCAGGGAGATTGCTCTGAATTCCCAATTCCATCCCCTCAGGGGGTTCCCCAGCCTCCTGCTGCCGTTTCCTCCAGGCTGACATTGACCTCTGTCTCCAGCTCTGGTGTCCTCCCTGTGGGCTTTCTCTGCCCCACCTCAGCCCTGATCCAAACTCCAGCATCACCCCTACTTTCCACAGCCAAGTAGTGTTTAGTCAGTTTGGGGGCACTTCTCAGAAGCTGTGCAGTTCACAGAGCAGGGTCACACAGAAGGCCTTGTGGCTTTCCTCCATCCCTGACAACACGCTTTCTCCACCCAGGTCCCAACCCCCCTTTTCTCTCTCCTTTCACTTCCTTTTCCCCTCTCCATTAGGGACCGAAAAATGTCCGTCTTTGTCTTACCCAAAATATGTTTTCAGCCTTCTCTGAAGCCTTGACACTGGCCACTGTTCTTGCCTGTACCGTGTGGTGGAATTTTTCCAATGACCGAGACTTTTTCCCTCAGAATACATTTGCTGCCAGCAACCGAGAGCATGTATTTTTATTTATTTTGTTAAATATAGATAGACTGCCAAATCCCAGGCAAGAATCAAAAGATTAGGTAGCAACTTCCAACTTCTGTCCCTCCAAGAACTTTTATTTTGATCAGAACTCCTAGAGTAATACCAGCTGTTGACCCACAATTACCCCGGATCACTCTCTGGTATTAAACCAGCGGTTATTGGGGTGCCTGGGTGGCTCAGTCGGTTAGGCGGCGGACTTCGGCTCAGGTCATGATCTTGCGGTCCGTGAGTTCGAGCCCCGCGTCGGGCTCTGTGCTGACAGCTCAGAGCCTGGAGCCTGTTTCAGATTCTGTGTCTCCCTCTCTCTGACCCTCCCCTGTTCATGCTCTGTCTCTCCCTGTCTCAAAAATAAATAAAACGTTAAAAAAATTAAAAAAAAAAACCCAGCAGTTATTGAAGGATGAGCTACTTGAGACACCTGGTGCTGGAGAGGAGGAGTCCCTGGGGACCTGGTAAGAGAATGTCCCTGTGAACTGGGAAGCTCGCCCATCTGCAAAGCCCATTCCTGAGGTATCACCACCTGGCAAGAAACATCCCTGGGTACGGCATGCCCGATCCTGTCCCAAGCAAGCCGGTCTTGCCAGGGTTAGGGTCGGGGACCAGGGCTGCCAACACGCACAGAGGGCTGGGGTAGGTGTATTAGGGTGACAGGGCTGGACCTGTAGAGGTGGGTCTCTATCCCACAGCAAACACGGACCAGAACAGAGCAGAGAAGCTCAGTTCCTGGGCCACCAGGCAGAATACAGGGCCAAACTGCCCTTCTGAGGGAGATGGGGTGACTGGGCAAGGGAAGGGGTTAGAAGGGAGGAGGATGGAAGGGTGCAGGAGCCCAACCTTTTAGACTAAGCCCGCATGGGGAGGCATTAACGGTCACAGGGGGGCCACCTTGGGGAACCGAGGCTTGGGATGGGCCTGGACGAGACGGACTCAGCGAGCGACGAGTCTGGTGGTCTTTCCAAGCCCTGGATTCCAGATCTAGAAGAGTAATTATTCCAGTTACTGTGGCTGTTGCAATAGAATTACCCTATAACTTTATGGCTTGAAACAATGCAATGCTCATTCTGCTTGCAGATCTGATTTGAACAGGGCTCAACAGTGACAGCTCGTCTCTGTTCACACAGCATAAGCTGGGATCATCTGAAGCCTTACCCACTCCCATGTTTGGCGGTGATGCTAGCTGCAAGTGGGGACCTTAGCTGGTACCATCCGCCGGAACGCACGGCCTCTCCATGTGACCTGGGCTTCCTCACAGCACGGTGGCTGGTTGGCCCGGGCCGGCATCTTGAAAAAGAGAGAGCCAAGCAGAAGCTATAGTGCTTTTGATGACCTAGCCTCGGAAGTCATGCAGGGTCTGTGTGCCTCATGCTATTCATTGAGGCGGTCGCGAAGTCCCAACCAGGCTCAAGGGGGTGGGGGTGAGGGTGGGGGTGGGGAATAGACCCCACTTCTTCGCAGGGAGTGGCAACGCTCTTGGAAAAAAGCACTTGGGATTGGAAAGATTGGAAATATCAGTGGCTATTTTTGGAAAATTTCAGTTTGTCAGAGTCAGAATATAAAATCAGGGCCGTGGCGTTGATACAAGTCCTCTCCCAGTCAGATGGGCTCTGGGACTGGGGCCCACTTCAGCCTGGGAGGGGGCGCTGCCTAGGGGGTGGCAGAGGGTGAGGCCTGAGTATGAGTACCCCATCCCATTTCCGAAAGGCTGGAGAAGTTGGAGCAGAAATGAACTGAAGGAGGAGAGAGGAGGTGGCTAGGAATTCTTCCTTCTGCTGTTCACAGCTCCATTAACCATTTAATATTCTGGCAGAAGGCTGGCATTTCTTGCAAGGGTTTTGTTTATAATTGAATCGCTGTCTTGGAACACACAGGCAGTCGAGTCATGAAGATGGTACCGATATGAGATTGACAAGGTTCGTCGAAGCTCCAGATTAACTATAAATTCCTAATGTGTTTAGGTAAGACACATCTCTACCTCACAGCAGACAAAAAGGCAAACACAATGATCCATGAAAGAAAGAAACAGAGATGCTGCCCAAGTGAAATGAGCCTTTATATGTCACCTTCCTTACCTTGTGTTTTTGTAGCTGTACCTTCAGACTTCCAGATTGCTGCCTGAGGTTTACTGATGGTTTCTTTCAGGGATCATTAAAAGTGATTTGTGGGCTGGCAAGGCTTGCATTTTCCATGCTCAGGATTCGGTTTACAGCACGTAACTTGGGAAGGGGTATCTAGAGGACTGCTTTCCCATCCAGGAAATCTCCTACTCTGGGAAGTCAAAGAGGGCTTCAACAGTCCATTGGCGATTGATGATGCGGGGCTTGAGCCGGAGGAAATGGTTCCCTGGGACTCAGGGTGAGGGTGGGGTGAGGACACAGGAGGTTGCTGCCTCTCTTCCCTCCTGTCACGCTGCCCTGGTGAATGGGGCCTTGGGAGCACAGGGCTTTGAGCAGCCTCCATTCGGGGCCCTAGAGAGCAGAGCTAAAGCTCTGTGCAGGAGAGCTCACGTGACTAGGCTGTTCAAGAAGCCTTTTGCAGATTTTCCTTTGCTTGCTTCTCAGTGGCCCTCTGGCCCCCAATTTCTTCTCAGAGGTTGTTTCTATTTACATGTGAATAGCACCTTTGGACTTTGCAGACACACGCACTGGATAAGTTATGGTGGATGAGGATGTGCATGTCAGACATCGAGGTGTTCTCTTTGAAGACTCTGTCCTTTCTCTGGGCCAGCTCTTCATCCTGGGATGTACGCGTCCAGCTTGCTCGCCCTCAGAGGAAAGGCCCTTCCTCAGGAATTCTCCAAAGGCAGAGCCACAATGCCCACCTGCCCCATTATTTTCTCTTTCTCCCCATACCCCAATTTTAATCAGCAAAAATCGTTTGCACAGCACCCGCTTAGTCTGCAGACTGTCACTGGTCTTTGTGTCTGTGCATGTCTGATACTCTTTAGCAGAAATAAATCCCATTGTACTGTATGGATGAGCCTCGGGTCAGGGTTTCACCCAAAGAAACTGTCCAGTGACAAAAATGTAAAGCAGATCTAATCTATACTGGTGTGAGGGTCAGTTTTCTGTGTCAACATGGCTAGCCTATGACTTGGCCAGTTATTCAGTCACACACTCACTGAGGTGTCACTTTATTTATTTATTTATTTATTTATTTATTTATTTATATTTTTGAGAGAAAGCATGAACGGGGTAGGGGTAGAGAGAAGGGGGCAGAGGATCCGAAGCAGACTCTGCCCTGACAGCAGAGACCCTGATGCTGGGCTCGAACTACAAACCATGAGATCATGACCTGAGCCGAAGTCAGAACGCTTCACTGACTGAGTCACGCAGGTGCCCCTCGAGGTGTTGCTTTGGATCTGGCTAACATCTAAAATCAGTTGGTTAAATAAAGGAAGTTATCCTTGATTATGCGGGTGATAATTTCAACCAATCAGTTGAATGCCCTTAATCGTAAAACTGAGTTTTCCCCGAGGAAGAAGAAATTCTGCTCAAGACTACCATATCAGCTTCTGCCCCAGGGTTTCCAGCTTGCTGGCCTGCCCTACAGATTTCAGACTTGCCAGCCTCCACATAAACAAATTCCTTGAAATATCTGTACCTATGAACCATCTATCTATCAGTCATCCATAATATCTATCTATCTATCTATCTATCTATCATCTATCATCACTATCTTCAGTCTGGTATCAAATCTCCTACTATTTCTGTTTCTCTGGAGAGACAGCTGGCATCTACTGAGAGCCAATATAATGGAGCCAATTCTTTGTCCACTGAATTTCCCCGTCTCCCTCATCACTAGGATTTGCAATCCCTGACACCCTTGTGTTCTGCGGTCACCCCATGCCTCTGCCTCCACCATAGCCTCATCTGCCCAGGGCTGGAGATGGAGAAAAAGGAAAGGGGAACTGCTGAGTAGACGAGCCACATGTGTATCTTACTGGGCAAGAGCGAGACCATCTTAGTTGTTTTAAATTTAAATAATTAAAAAATTCTCCTGAAATCTTCATAATAACCAAACAGCTATTCTTTATGTTACTCATATTTAAAAAAAATATATTTGTTTATTTTTGAGAGAGAGAGAGAGAGAGAGAACACGAGCAGGGGAGGGGCAGAGAGAGAGGCAGCCAGAGGATCCAAAGTGGCATCTGCACTGTCAGCACAGAGCCCGATGCGGGGCTTGAACTCATGAACTGCGGGATCATGACCTGAGCTGAAGTCAGATGCTTAACCGACTGAGCCACCCAGGTGCCCCTGTGTTACTCATATCAGTTAGATGAGGTAGGTGTTATTTGTTTTTAGAGATGAGAAAACAAAAAGTTCGAGAAATTAAAAGTTATGTGCAGGTCCCATTCTAGATAGCAATTTACCGACCACAAAGTTTGGTTTACAACCTAAGAATTCTGACTCCACTGCATTACAATGCTGGCACTTTATAAACCAGAATGTGCTTGGTTCACATTAATTAATCATTTAACAGACATACATCAAAGACTAGGGACTCCAGATGGGCAGAATAGAAAGTTGAGTGGGACACAGTCCCCACAAGGGTACAAGGGAGGAGGGCGGTGTTGTGATACAGATGGGTGCTCCCTGGTTTCTCACCACGCTCAGGAGAAGGATGGTTTGTGTAGGAGCCCTCCTTGGGTGAGATCTCCTGCCTACCTTCTTCACTTTCCTCATGGAATGTGCGTAGCACAGCGTGTCCCAAATCTAGCTGCTGTTGTGTTTCAGGAATCCCATATACAAACTCGTAACCTCTGATGTAAGGTCCAGATGCAGAGTGGCCAGAGGTAATAGGGTTCCTACAGAAGCACACACAGGCTGTGTCTGCTGTGTCTGTCATAAGGAGACAGACCCACAAGGGGTAGGAACCCAGCCTGGGAAGGTAAGGAAGTCCAGGAGAAGAGTAACCTCAGGGCAGATGGGGAAAGATGTCTTGAATGTCGAGGACTCTTCCCGCCCAGAACCACTGCTGTCTCTGCTTCTCTTCCTATTAGTTTTGTAATTATTAAAAATGTAATTAAAAGCAGAGAAAATGATTTTCTAAAGAAATGAGGAGAGAATAAAAAGAAGATTATATAAGGCAAAAAATGGTTTGAAGAAAGAATTTAGAAAGACTCAGTAAGATGACATCAATTATAAAAAATTGGGAACAAATTTGAGAGATGGACAATTAAAAATAGATACAAAATAATTTAAAGTAAAAATCATAATTAATAATATAAAAACAAAATCATGATTAACATTATAAGGCAAAATTAAGTTAATTATACTTTTAAAAGACTTAAAAAGCAGAGATAAATATTATTAAGTTGAAAACTCTAATTAGTTAACATAATATTTTAGAAATGATGAGTACACTAACAGGACAATGGACTAAGAACATGAATTCACATATGAAGAAATTCAAATAATAATATATACACGCCAAAATGTTCAATCTCACTAGTAATAAAATAAATGCAAATTAAAACTATGAGCAGTTGATTTTTTATTTATTAAGTTGGGAACGGCTTGAAAAAATGATGCTGCTCAGTGTAGTCAAGGATATAGAAAACAACCATTTCATGCCTGACAGGTGGAATTGTGAATTGTTTCAGATACAGAGGTTGGGAAGACATACAAGGACCTTGAACCTTTTTTTCTTTCAATTTTCTTTATTGTGGCAAAGTATATATAAATTGTACTATCTTAATCATTTTAAATGTCCAGTTCAGTGGATGCAATTAAGTAATTCACATAGTTGTGCAAACATCCCCATTATGCATCTCCAGTAGTACTCTTTTCATCTTGCAAAACTGAAACCCTATACCATTAAGTAATAACTTGCCATTTCCCCCTCCCTCCAGCCCCCAGTAACTGCTGTTCTCCTTCCTGTCTCTGTGGGTTTGACTACTCTGGGAACCTCCTCTAAATGGAATCAGACAGTATTTGTTTTTCAGGATATATATTCTTTTGCCCAATGATTTCGATGCTAGGGTTTTATGGTAGAGAGATAATCACAAATATGCACAATGAGTTACTTTCATCAAAGCATTTATGGTGGCGTTTTTGAAATTAAGAGGGAGAAAGTCCCTCTGGCCTGATAGTAGGAAATTTAATAAAGATTTATTACAAAAGAAATACTATACAATCATTAAAACATTGTTTAAAAGAGTATTTAATGACATGGAAAAGAGAATCTCAATACATTAAGCAAAAACTCCAGCAGGCTAAATAACAATGCATACTATATGATTCCATTAGTTTTGGGGGGAAAATAGGTGTATATATGCTTCATATATTAGCCCAAGTTATTTATGGGTAATGAGTAGTTGTGGGTGATTTAAATTCCAACTTATTGTTTATCTACTTTACTACAATAAACACATTATGTTTTCTAGTTTTATTTGTTTTGAGAGAGAAAGAGAGAGAGCACATGCGCATTTGCACAGACAAGCGGGGAAGAGGTAAAGAGAGCAAGAGAGAATCCCAAGTAGGCTCTGCACTGTCAGCTTGGAGCCCGATGCAGGGCTCGACTCATAAACCATGAGATCTTGAACTGAGCTGAAACCCCGAGTCAGTTGCTTAACCAGCTAAGCCACCCAGGTGCCCCAACGTGTTGTTTTTAATAAGTGAAAGTAACTCAAGGAAGATTAAGGAAAATAAGACAGCAGGTTACAAATAAGAATTCTAAATTAAGAATTTAAAAATAGAGTCAATCTAAGTAATTTAAGTATCTAAAACATATACAAACAAAATACAATATTAAGGGCTTGGAAATATAATTAATAAGAAATTTTAAATCAGGCAGAATGAAATTAACCCCACCAGAACATAAAATCACCATTTATTGAGCTCTCAGTGGATGTCAGATGCTGTTTGTGCTAGGTGGTTTAAATACATTAGCTAAAATGGGGAGAAAGGGTAAAAAGTTCCTTTATTTAAACGAATCAATAGATAATAGAGGGAAAAGGTAGAAACATCTGGGAAGGGCCAGCTTCAGGCCTTAGAGCAGACTCTAGCTGAGACATCCACTCCTCCTTGAGAAACTCCTTCCTCACAACCTAGTCTTGGGAGCAAATGACTCTTCCTTTCTGCCAGTCAGCAGGTGTCAAAAAACAATACGTTCAAATGGTTTCTCAGGCTCCGACCTACTCTAGGTAGTTTCTGCCCCTGGTCAGGGCCCCAAGAGATCTCCCTAGTTCCTGATCCAGTCCCTACCTTCTACCCTAGTGACCAAAAGGACTGCGTGAACTTGTGCAGTGTCCACTCTGTGCTACCCTAAAAGTTGGTGGAATGAATGTAACTTGACATACAGAAGATGAAGCAATTTATCAGTTGGTGTGTTTTTTTGTGGCAACTTACAGAAAACAAGACTCAGATTTGTTTGCTCATTTAACTTAAAAGTCCAGGAAGACCTCTGGCTTCAGGTAAGGCTTGATTCAGAGCCAGGAGATGTGACCAGGGCTCACTTTCTCTCTCTCCAGTTCTTCTTGGCTCTGTTCTTTCTGGGTTAGCTCCATTTTCAGGCAGCTTTCTCTCGGGGTGAAAAAAAGGACACACTCTAGGCTATAGCCTCCTTCCCATATGGTGGAAGTCTATTCCAGAAGGTTCCTCAGAAGAACATTTTTTTCCCTCCTGGAATCACCAGATCTGCTGATAGGCTTAAGCCACTGAGGAACCTCATTCCTACCCCTTGCTGGAGCTGAGGATGGGGGACAGTGTAATTCAAAATTGATGTCTGAGAAAGGCAAAGAGGGAGATTGTGAATAGAAGACAACAGTATTAATGGCAGGAGAGAAGAGAAACAAGTGTCAGGGAAGAACCAACAAATGTCCATCCCAGCAATTCTTTGATTTTAGGCATCTCGGGGAGACTTTAGACTGTGAAGATGACATTTGAACTGGGGTTTTCAGGAAATTCATGATCTGAAGAACAGGAAGAGTGTTTCTAGATTTAGGTAACAACTTGCTGAATGGTCTGGAGTTATGAAATGTACTGGACTACTTAGAAGTTTAGTGAGATGGTGACCACAGGTAGATAGTGAGAAAGATTGACTGGGATCAGATCCTCCCTGATTAGTAGCCAACAGAGCGCAGACACATTTTACTTAGACATACTTACTCTCAGGTATCTGGTTCTAACAGTAGATGCAGTACACCATCCCATGTGGATTGCACCTTAAATCCATTTCAATAACCTGATGTGTAACAAACAGCTGGAGGAAAAAAATAGAAGAGCTCTGATTTGTAGTGTTTGCCTTCCATTGTGGTGGAAACTATTCCCACCCCAGCCAAATGCAAGCCACGGAGGTGATGTTACTGAAGAGAGAGTTGGGATGTCACCTAATGTGGCACAGCTCTCATGAGTCAGTGGAAGTTTACTTCAGCACATCACTGCTTTAAACTCCTCAATTTGGGACTGCCTTGGACACATTGGTTCCACTGCTTCCTCTTTTTTTCTGTCTTTCGATTTTCTCAATTTCACTGATGAAGGCTATACTAGATTCAGAATGTTCTTGTTAATTATGAAGTATTCTGGATCCCAGCTTCCCTGTAAAGGATTCACTCATCCCGTAAGACATATTGTATCAAACAAATCTCTCTCTTTAAATGTACTTTCTAAAGTTTATTTATGTCTTACATAGAGTGGAGTGCAAAAATTGTAATCATCCATCTCTGTGAATTTTTATTTTTTAATTTTTAATTACTATTATTTCTTTTTCAGAGAGCGAGTGAGAGAGAGAGAGAGTGTGTGTGTGTGTGAGAGAGAGAGCATGAGTGCAAGCAGGGGAGGTGCAGAGGGAAAAGGAGGGAAAGAAAATCCCAAGCAGGCTCCACACTCAGCATGAAGGAGCTGAGTCAGGTCTCCGTCTCACAACCATGAGGTCATGACCTGAGCCTAAACCGAGAGTTGGATGCTTAACCGACTAACCCATGCCGGCACCCCTCAGTGAATTTTCTAGACACCTATATAATAACTACACCATAAAACATTCCCAGCCTACCAGAAGACACCATCATGCCCCCTCCCAGTCAGCCACACTCAAAAAGGTAACACCTACTCTGATATCTACCACCATACATTAGTTTTGCCTGTTCTTGAACACCATGTAAATCATGCAGTATATATTTTTCTACATTAGGCTTCTTTTGCTCAATTTCATGTCTATGATATTCAGCCATGTTGTTGAATGTAACAATAGCTTATTCTTTTGCATGGAAGTACAGCATTCCATTGTGGAAATATACCACCACCATTTATTTCTCCATTCTAAAGTTGATGGACATTTGGGGCTCTTGTGAATAAAGCTGCAATGAATATTCCTGTAGGTGTCTTTTGGTAGACACCAGCCTTCATTTCTGTTGCATATATTCACAGGCGTGGAATTTCTGGGTCATTAGCTAGTGGATGGTTAGCAAATGAATTGATGAAGCTTCTTATATTCCTATGGGGAAGGCATACTGATTCTTGCTACCTGAGCCACCTCTGTGCTGGATGCTTCTGTTGCCACCTCACAGCTGTGCACTGTCCCTCCCCATCTCTGCTTGATAATCTTGTTCGTCATGGTTCCAGTAGCCACTGGAGTATCTCAGATCAGGCTTCAGAGCCCTGACATATAGGGCTCACGAGGGCAGTTTCTCATGGTAGAGCAGCATGAGGGTGGTGATAAAGTCCTAGACTAAATTGCTAGAGGTCCGGGATCTCCCCAGGTTCTGATAAAGTAAGACTGTGTGGTCTTGGGCAACTCATAGCCTTTCTGGTTTTCAGCTCCTTCATCTATGAAATAAAGAGAAGATTCAATAGTTGTCAAGGTCACCTCCATTTGGAAGTCTTGTGATTACTAATCAAAGAGTTGTGTTGTCCAGATTCTTGTTGCAGGGTGAGGGTTGGGATTCACTGTGGTTTGGAACATCTGAGTAGAACAGAATCTCAGTGGAGTTGAGATTCTCATACAGTGCCCTCCTTGGTGCTTCTCTAAGCAGGGAAACACACTTAGGTGAGGAACAGTTGTGTGGAATGTATACTTAGGGACATTTCTACTCTATTAACATCAATAAACAGGCATTTCTCTGCCTGTCCAACACTGAAGCAGAAGTGCTCATATAACCTTGATGCATTTCAAGCATTTGTTATCTGGAAGTAAAGAAGCTAACAGCCTGTATTTCAGAAATCTCTCAAGATCCATGACAGGTCGATATTGTTAAAGGGTGAGGAGAATGTCCCTGTGCTCTCGGATAAAAATGGTTTGAAAATTCATCAAGGCCAGAGGAGCCATTCAGGAGAGATGACAGATGGAATGTTTGAGCCTGTTTGAGGTTCAGAGAGGAGAAATGAGCCTCTTCTGACCTGGGCTCTGTTTGTCAGAGGTGATCACTCCAGATCAGACACAGAGGAAATCCAAGGCCCTGAGACCTTTTCAGGGCTTGAGGGTGGATGAGACAGGAGCTGGGCTGGGTGGGCCTCTTGCTCTCTGGGCAGACTTTCCCCTACTCTCTGGCATCCTTCCTTCCATGTCCTGATGCCAACACTCTGTATTTCGGCTACTGTATTCTGATGAATGTAGGATGAGGAGAAAAGAAATAAGATGTCAAGGAAAAAACATAAAAATGAAAATATATATATATCAGAAGGATGTCCAGGAAATGGCAGAGAATGGCCTTTTAGAAACTGGCTATAAATTTGTTGAAGCTTTACTCTATGATAATCTTTATGCCAGAGGTACCAGGAAATCTTCTTGGTGCTTTGCCAAGTGATAACCCAAGTGTAAAATTTATTTTAGCTATGTGGTATTAAGTGATGTCTGTTAAGCAGAATGGCCACCAGAGCCCATACTGTGATGACGATGTAGCACAGCTTATACAATTTATTGTGAACAAGAAATCAGTAGCAAAGGCTACTATGAGGTGAAAGTCAAAGATAGATGGAGAGGTCCTTGAAACATGGAGAACACTGCCTCATGATTTTACTAGATGCATGGGCAGTGCAGGGGTCTGTTTTACTTGACCAGTGATGAGATACTAAAGGGACACCATGTGATTTGTGCCATTACTGTGGCTATTTTCCAAGACATAAAGAGATATTGTCCTACTGTACTTATGAATACCTTGTAATTATTGCTGACTTGTTTCATGCTATTTTGGCTTTCTAATCTCTTCAAGTATGCTGCTCAAAATTCTTGTATTTGAAATATGTCGCATAAGCACACTTGTGCAGGCACACACAGGCACACACACACACACACACACACACACACACACACTTCATTGTTTTTATGATTCTACATACAGTAATTGGTGGGGAAAGCTTTAAGGCTGCTGTCCTGTTCTGGCTTGTTGAATAAGTCTCAGTCTATATTTTCAGAATGTTTTTATATTGATTGTCTGCACTACATAAGAAGCCCTTTTCAGTGATTTTAATTGGTTTGCTATAACTATGGCAACTATATGTCCTAGATTTTCTAGGATGATCCTGATTTCAAGGACTGATTTAATTGTCTCTATAAGTACACAAATAATAGTCAGAGCATGTGTTCCAATTTTTAGCTCAGAAAACATGATCATTATATCTATCTTCTATTTCAGCACAGGTCATAGAATCTGCGTGATCTCCTGTGCAGCTGAAATGCTACTCAGAAATGTGGGGGAGAGGCTATGATGAACAACACATTCATTAGTGTTTCTGGTTCAGGACCAAGAACAGGTCTCTCTCCTTCCTGATATCTCATCATGTCAGATCATCTTCTTTCTTTCTTTTTACCTCTCCTTCTCACACACTTCTTCTTACATTCCCAAGTAGTATATCAGGGACAGTCAAGTGTTGTGTGAAGAAACGTGGTAGAAGAGGGATCACCAGGATTTTGCTTCTGCAACTTTGTGTTTAAAGTTGGAATTGAAAAATCAAGAGTATGTAGTGCAAACCTTCCTCACGTGAGACTTCTGGAATTTTATGTGAGTGATTTGGAAGTCTAGGTGTGTTTTTATTTTTCCAGGGGATGGAGGGAATTAGGGATGATTGGAATTTTGACACCAAAAGCATTTATTTATTTGTTTTCTTTATTTGGAGCATTAATTCTAAAGGTTTGAGATGGTGGGAAAGTAAGAAGTCACTCAGGATGAAGGAATTGGAAGGTAATGTTGCTTGCTGGCCAAGCTAAGCGTTGTGAACAATCAAAGTACTGCCCAGTTCTCTGTTCTGCATCAATGCAAACTGTTGACAGCCAGTGATTTCACTTAGAGTGCTGGTCTCCTTGTGAAGACTGAAGAGAATGCTATGTTGTATCATTATTGTTGTAGATGTTTAGGTAGGCCTCCTAGGATTACAAAGATTCTTTGGTAAGGGCATGTGTACCCCGGAGCCTAGGAAACACGGAACAGCTGGGCATTAGGAAGAGTAGGAGCCTTCAAAGATCCAGTCCTTATAAAAAACTGCAGTTTGAAGGCCTTTATGAATCCTAGGGAACTCCGGAAGCTTCTGGAGCTGTGGGTCTCCACCCCCAACACCCCCATGCTATGTGTAGGACTGAGCTAATTCTGAAAGGTCCAATTTATTCTAGTATCTCTTTTGATTGGCTTATTTTTCAGTACCTTGAAGCTTCTCAGAGTTTCTTTTTTTTTTTTTCTTTCCCTTTTTTCTTTAAAAATCCTATTTTAGACTTTAGTGAATGATAAATAAATTTCTGTCATATTGGTATGGAGCTTTCATACTGTATAGTTCACCCATTTGGGGTATACAATTCTATGAGAGTATATGCAAAGAGTTCTGCAAACATCACCATAATCTAATTTTAGGACATTTTTATCACTGCTCCTCCCCCCCCCCCCCCAAAGAAACTTTGTTCCAACTAGAAGTCACTCTCCATTTTACCCCCTCCTAGCCCCTGGCAAGCCTAATCTACTTTTTTTCCCCCCTATGAATTTGCCTATTTTGGACATTATATTCAAATGGATCATACAAGAAGTGGTATTTAATGTCTGAATTCTTTCACTTGGCATAATGTTCTTGGGGTCCATCCACATTGTTGCAGATGTCAGCACTTTATTACTTTTTATTGCTGAATAATATTCCATTTTCTGGAAATGCTACATTTTGTTTACCAATTCATTAGCTCACAGCATGTGAATTGTTTTTTGCTGCTGTTATAAATGAAATTGTCTTCTTAGTTTCATTCCCAGCTTGTTAATTGCTAGTGTATAGAAATTCAATTGGTTTTTGTATGTTGATCTTATATCCTGCAAACTTGCTGAATTTTTAAAATTATTTCTAATAGTTTTTTTAAGTGGATTTCTTAGGAGTTTTGTATTTATAAGATCATGTCATGTTATCTGTGAATAGAGATGGTTTTACTTTTTTTCCAGTCTGGATACCTTTTATTGTTCTTATAATTTCTGCTCCCCTATCTTTAGCTTACTGTGATGCCTCATAGTTCTGCCTCAGAATTAGAGCTTTTCTCTTTGCTATCTTTTTGCATGCTCTGAAATTTCAAGTTTAAATTTGAGAAAGAAACAGAGATATAGAGAAAAGGGAAAAAGACATATAGAGTCTGAGTGGCTCAAGCGTTAGCTGTTATTTTTGTTTGGATAAAGCTTTGCATTCTAGCTCATAGGTCTCTGGGTAATTAAATGACACCTTTGGGTTAGATGATCACTAATAAGCTGTGGCCAGAGAGAAAGGGAGATCACAGGTCCTGGGTAGCTCAGGAAATTATCTTTAGAAGGGACTGTAGGCATGGCTTGGCCTTGAAATTGATACAGATAGACCAATGTTGTTATAGTAGGCATTTTTCGAAGAATGAGATGTATTTTTTTTCAAGTCAAGGTTTTTTTTCCTTTGTAATGTTGGTTGGAATGGATTATGAATTCCAAAGTATTTTTAGATTGCCTAATAAGATTAGTTACATGTTTCTCTATCATAAAATATATATTATGGCAATATGTTACCTCTCATACTTTGGCCTCCTCATCTTTATTTTGTTGAAAGAACTCATTTAGTAGCTGAAGGGCATAGATTCAAGATAACTAGTGATTCCTTCATATTTCTACTCTTTCCTTAAACTCCTGTAATTAGTTATTTTGATAAGAATTTACTTAACATCTGCTTTATGTAGAACTTCCAATAGGTAGTATATGTTGGGGTAATAAGTGAGGAGAGTGTGTATGTGGAGGGAAGGTGCCAATGAAAGGAAAGACAGAATCCCTGGTATTTTTAGCTCCCTGTAAAAGCAAAGTTTAAACATAATATACAATTTGGGGAAAAGTACAAAGTAACATGTAGTCTCAAAACTGCAAAGTTGCATAATAGAATTTGGAAACATATATAGTGAAAATTTAAAAAAATGATGACATAGGATAAATTCACTACTCTGCTACAGGGATACAGAGATGAAAAAGACATCGTCTTGGTTCTAAAGATTCCTACAGTAATAAATCAGCACATAACTGAAACTCAAAAATGTTATTGCAGTTTAAGGGGTGCCTGGCTGGTTCAGTAGGAGAAGCATGCAACTCTTGACTTTGGGGCTGTGAATTTGAACCCCATGTTGGGTGTAGAGATGAGAAAAACTTAAAAAGAAAGTGTTACTGAAATTTTGTGAAGGCCTATGTAATAAGAGGATGCTGTGTTGTGGTTGGTTGTTTGTAATGTTGAAAGGGATCCCAGGATCATACTGTCAATAGCCTTATTTCCAAATCGACCTCCGTTAAGACTAAGGTCACATAACTAAACTTACATGTCACAGAGTAGCAAATAATAATTTTTTAAGGGGGGAGGGGCAGAGAGAGAAGGGGAGGGAGAATCTTAAGCAGGTTCCATGCTCAGTGCAAGCCCATCGCAGGCTCAATCCCATGAACCATGAGATCGTGACCTGAGCCAAAATCAAGAGTCCCACCCTCAGCCGACTGAGCCATGTAGGCACCACAAAAATAATACTTTTAAATGTGTGTGTACATTACTTAAAAATTATTTACTTGTCTTGTAGAGGTGAAAGTCTGAACTAGAAACTTTCCAAGATAATTATCTCAACTTTGTCTGAAGTAGTTTCAATTCTTTCACTAATTCATGCTACTTTTAGCAATCACTTAACTTTTTCTTTGCCTCATTGTATTATGGCCTAACTAGCTTATATAACTGAAGTTGAAGGAGACACAAGAAAGTGAATGATCTGCATGTTTGGTGCAAATAATTTATGGTCTTTGTTTTCACATATGCAGATTTGAAAACCATTATATTTAAAGTTTTACTTTACAAAAGTAAACAGAACAGTACATAATATATAGTCCTCATGAGGTAAGGCCATTGGCCAAGTTCTTAATTTTTATTTTTACTTTTTTATGGTTAAGACTAAACTAAATGTTAAATTTTGCCTCAGATTTTATAGTTAGGAATCTAGGAATGGCTTCATTTGCCGGGTGCATCTCCGTAATTAAACTGTGAGTTCCTTTAGGAGAGACATTGTATCTTTTAACGCACCTACCTAAGTTTCTAGAATATTTTCAAAGTACGCTTTGTTAGATAAACGAACTTCCTTGAAAGTTGTCAGGCTAGAAGCCTTTCGGGCAGTCAAGACCACATCTCCCAGAATGCCATGCTCCCCTTGCGCCCCAGGTCTGAGGCGGGAACGTCCCAGCGACCATCGCGCCTGATGGAGACTACAATTCCCAGTGCCACCCAGGGGCTCCGGAAACCTTGTCAAACAGAACCTGTTGCCATAGCATCCGGGTCTGGACCAACCAATCAAGGCGCCCCTACCGAGTAGAGGCGGGCCATTCGTATCTCCGACCAACCAGAGGCCTTTTTGTTGTGGAGCGTGACCGGAGGAGGCGGGAGTTCGGGACCGGCGCCTTCTCCTTGCTCCTCGGGGTCGTGGCCTTGCTCCCGCCGTGCAAGGGAAGAGTCCGGGCGTGTCCACGCGCGTGTGTGCGCGTGGGGCCTGAAGTGCTCGTGCGTCCAGCTAGGTCTCTGTGGGGGCAGAAGCAGGAGCCATGGGCGGGACCTCCAGCACCCGCCGGGTCACCTTCGAGGCGGACGAGAATGAGAACATCACCGTGGTGAAGGGCATCCGGGTGAGTGACAGTGGGCGGGCAGAGGGCCAGCAGCTGGATTCGGACCCCAAACCTCCGATCTTCCCGGGACTCGCTCTGCCTGGTTTCCCCCGTCCCGGCCCCCAGTGTTGTCCGGCCCGAAGCCGAGTTCTCTGCAAAGAAGCTTGAAGTTTCAAGACTTGGGACATTCATTCAGAGATATTTCCTGGTTGTGTGCTAAGTGCTGAGCACTGTGCTGGAGGGGGTTGCGGGGGTGGGGGGGAATGCCACGCTGAATTAAACCGGCCAGGGGCTCACAGGCTAGATTTGACTCTTGCTCACGAGTAGTGGGACTTTATTTGAAACCCCTGTCTTCCATTCTGTGAAATGGGGCTTGTCTTACACCCCCTGGGTTCAGGACCCCAGCTCTCGTTTTGCGCTGCTCCCGTAACCTTTCTCAAGCTGAATTGGCTTTGAGGAGACCTTTACCTGCTCTCGGTCGTTTGGTGCCCTCCCTGTGATACCACCCGTTGCCGCACGCTCGCACACCCCATAGACTTCTGACCTGCCTGGGGTGACTTCTCCCTTCTTCGCTTTCACTTGGTACCTCCTCTTTCCCTCTGTGGCCAGCCGCCTAAGTTTTGGGCTAGACCCAGTTGCTTCAGCACAAGTGTCTGCCAGCCTGACAGGGCCTGAGACAGGTTTGCAATTTTTCAGACCGCTGGGAGTCATACGATCAGTTCTCAACCAGACGTCGCAGAGGAATTTTTAATGTTCCCGCACGTGCTTGACACATAAACTGACAGCTTGAGTTTTCTCTAGGGTGTCAGCACACCAGCACTAACTTCATTAACACACTCGCTGCTGCACCTGAATTTGGAGCCTCTTTTTTTTTTTTTTTTTTGAAAGTATGCCTGAACCTAGTAAATAAAGCAATTTCACTTCTGAACGTTTTATAATATCTTTTATTTTTCTTCCTCTGTAATTACACCGCCAGCACAAGTAAATGAAATGTATCAATTATTTTTAGCATGTTATCAGGAAATAAAATTTCTTAAATATTTACAATGTTTACAAACTTTTTACTGTGAGACTGTTACCTTGAGAAGAATTTATTAAAGTTTTCTTTATAGAAACTCAGACTGTTGAACTCAGTTTTTGGTCTGTGACCACCATTTCTTTATATTAATTAATGATAGTGCCACATTTTGTAATAGAATGTCTGAGGCTGCCTTGCATTGTTGTGGTTTAGTTGGTACTCTTTGGAGTAAAATGAAAACTACTATAAACTCTGAGTTTTATGCAGAGATTTGTTTAATCTTGCTTGAGGCTTTGATTGTTCCATACCCAGAGAGTGAAAAAGAAGAGTAAGAGGAAACAAAATAAATTTTGGGTGAGAAAACATTGGCCAGAAGAATGTGTAAATCATTATTCTCATGCTCTGGTACAGACACAGTGATGAGAGCAAACTAAATTAAAAGAAAATTTGGCCACAGCACAGAGGTTAATATCAAATATTAGGTAAGGTTAAATAGGGTAAGTATGATGATAGGGGTATATAATAGACTAAAATGGAGAGATTGTTTAAAAAACTTTTTCTAAACTTTTTAAATAAAAGAAGCTGTGTCTTTTGGCTGCTCAGCTTGACAGCTGTATTTTATTTTATTTTTTTCCTTTCTCACAGAGCGCACTTTATTTATAATAATCCAAGCACACACCATGCTCCTTTTGACCTCTACGCTTTACTTTTCTTCAGGATCTACCCTTCACCTGGAATGCCCTTGCAGTGTTCTCCCAGTTGCTTCAAATCCTTCTTTTTCAAGGACAGTTTGCATCATTCCGAGCTTTGGTTTTCTCATCTGCAAAATGATGGGGCTTGAGTACATCTCTAAGATCTCTGAGCTTTTCAAGTTCTGAAATTCTGTGAGTCTAGTGGCACTATAAATTTCTTGTAGCCATAGTCAACCCATCGCATTTTCCTCTAAAAATGGCACGCTCTTGAGTTGTTGAGTATTCGGGGGTCATTCTGAGTTCTTTGAGGTCACGGTCAAAAGAGCATCAGTCAGAGTTAAACAGACCTCGGTTTTAAGTCTCAGACTAGGCATTTATTAGTCTGGCTTTGGACAAGTCACTTTTTTATATTTGGTAAGAAGTTGAGGTAAGGTATTTAAAATATGGGGCACATTGTAGATTTTCTAAAAGTAGCCATTTTTGTAAGGTTCCATCACATCTAATATTTGAAGATTCTTTGGAGGTGCTGTGTAGTATAGTGGAGAGCACTTGCTTTGGAACCAGGCAGACCTGGGTTTAGTCCTAGCTCTGTGTCTCACTAGGCTCCGTGGCCCTGGACAAGTCACTTTTGACTGTGTTTCCTTGTTTAGTATGTCTGCATACTGTAGCCTGCTTGAAATACTTATGTATCAAGCTCTACTGGTGACAAAGTTGACAATGTATATAGGCATTTAGTATTTTGACAGTGTTTACTACTTATATGAGTAATAGCTATTATTAGAGCTGTTCAAGGGAATGGATATATAAAGTTATATTGAACTTAAAAATTAGAGCATGTTGTGTTCTCACGACATACCTAAAGATGTGGACGGGGAGATAGGAGTCCTGAGTTCTGCAGCTGATCGTCTGTGTGATTTTTTTCTTTAGGCATTTTGTATATTTTTTCAGCTGATTTCTGTATTTTTCTTAGCTCGAAAGAGTCATCTTGTTTCCCTATGAGGCACTGGGAAGGATAAGCAACAATCTCAGTATCATAAGTGAGTTACTGGTTTTAGCTCAGTTGATTAAAACATGGTGCCGATGAGGTCCATGCTTCAATGTTGAACTGCAGATAGGTAGTTCAACTTGGCTGAAGAAAACGTTCCAAATTTGCCCAATGTCTAATATTTATGTCCTCACTCGTAAGAAATGAGAGCATAGGAACGATTCATGGACTCAGTCACTGCTGGAAAACCAATTCTGCATTCCACTGATAAGGATAGTAATTTCATCTTCATTTATCTTAATATAGGAAGTGTTGCACTTAGCAGACAATATCAGGCTTTCAGTAACTAGGCTGTGTTTATTGATAATGTTTGTCTAGATTTTTCTTGCTGAGGTCCTCAATGGCTAGCAATTAAAGGACCTACTTACAATTTTAAGTTTAAAGTTTATTCTCACCTACGACATGTTATTTTCATGGTATTTATAGGGTCTTATTTATTTCCTTTATCCTTAGCAATTGATAGCTTTCCCCCCACTTGCATAAAATCACCCATAATCTTATACCTTATTTCAGCTTCTAATCTGAAACAACTCATGGTTGGATGAAAGGCCACCTTCTTTCCTTGCCTTCCTCTCCAAGTCTAAAATAATTTCTAGGGATAGAAAGACCAAGCATTTTCATTACTCATATTACATGTGCTTAATAGGATTTTTCTGAGCACCTGCTGTGCCTGCTCGGAAGGCATGCTTACCACTCAGTCTTCCACTGGTTTATCTGAAACATCAAAGCTTTGAGTGAACTCTTCCAGAGCAAATGTCAACTTCAATGAGTATCATTTTCAAAGTAATATTTATCGTGCTTTCCAGGCATAAATGAGTCTCTGCAACGGGCCTTGAAGTTGCAAGCTGAAATTCATGGGAGCCATACATGTGGTAGTGTGGATCCTCACATGGAACACAGCTAATGCTTTGGGGAAGTATTGGCAGTTGGGAGCCTCTAACTGAAAAGATTATTTAACGTGAGATGTTGTTGAGGATTCCGGAGAGTGTATATTAGCAGAGGCAACAAGTCCAGTCAGTCATGGGGAGTGCGGAGGGATGTTGTCTAGGTAATTCAGCTAACTGGTGGATGATTGGTACCTTTGCAGTTTAGCATCTGTGACTCTCTTGGGCAGAGTACCCTGTTAAACTTCCTAGGACTTTTCTTTTTAAAGCTTTCTAAGATTTTATGCAGGTAGTAGAAGTTCATTTCCACTAATGACAAATGCAAAGAAATGTTTGTGGCAAATTACAAACATAAGCTAAAAATTACTGTATTTATCTGTGTGTCTCTCCCTCCCTTGCCATGCCCTTAAGTGTTTAGGAGTAACAGCTTCTAAATAATAATGGCAGTTTTTGGAGCCTGTGTCTTAAAATGGTAATTTAACAAAAAGCAAACCAGTACTCTCACAGAAAATGACCTACGTGGAAGGAAGACCGAGCGAGAAAAATGGGTCTGACTCCTTTAATCTTTTGGATAAGATGCATCTGGAAGAGATGAGAAAAACTATTATGGAGGTGAGGGTGTGATTTATTTGTCTCATGTGGTTGCAAACTTTACCTCTTGGAGAAGGGTAACTTAGGAGCTCCCCTCATTTTACTCTGTTCCTTGGAAGTGGAAATACTTTGTCCATCTCACGCAGCCTCCTGTTTCTGAAAATACCGGATTCTAGATTGGTGAGTGGTGTATTTGTGCTCATTTTATTTTATTATTATTACTTTTTAATGTTTATTTATTTTTGAGAGAGAGAGAGAGAGCCAGAGAGAGAGAGAGAGAGAGAGAGAGAGAGAGAGAGAGAGGCAGAGCGTGAGCAGGGGAGGGGCAGAGAGAGAGGGAGACACAGAATCTAAAGCAGGCTCCAGGCTCCAAGCTGTCAGCACAGAGCCTGATGCGGGGCTCGAACTCAGGAACCGTGAGATCATGACCTGAACTGAAGTCGGACGCTTAGCTGTCTGAGCCACCGAGGAGCCCCTATCTGTGCTCATTTTAGATAAGACCAGTCAAGGTGGGTGGGGAGATTTGAGTTCCACAGCGAACCCTGTAGGATATGATACACCTCTTTTCCTCCTCTCTGGAGCACATGTTGGTGTGGTGAGTGGTTCAGAGCTTCGGAAGCCCCATTTACATAAATTTGTCTTTAGCATCAGTAGAGAATAGGGCAGATAATCAAAGTCAGTGGATGGAATTCTGCGATGTTGGCAGGCCCTTCTCTAAGTCATCTGTCATGTTAGAACAGTGGTTCTTTTAGTTCACAGATTATTGTAAATCTGTGAGCTATAGATTCTGCCTAGAACTCTGCAACAAGCAGAGAGTTGCATACAGCTGAGGAATTAATCCATGGGCCCCTGAGTCCAGGGACCTCCGGGCATGATTCCAGTGTGTGTGTGTGTGTGTGTGTGTGTGTGTCAGAGAGAGAGAGAGTTTGCCATTGTTTGCTGCAAATACTTTTTGTAGATTGCACATGATATTTGCCTTGCTGGGGAGTAAGTACAGAGAGGTCTAGAAAGCAGGTATAGTAGCTATAGGTCTTTAAATAGGACAGAAGCTTTTCTAAAAGAAGTACCCTGTTTAAGGGAAGATGTTTCCTGAAGTAGCTGCTTCTCTTACAGAGGGCTGCTTATCCAGCTCTTGCAGAAGCTTATGTTCTACCTCTGATCCCTTTTGGGTCTGTTCACATCACAAAGAAGAGTTGTTCTAAAGCTACAGATTGCGGGTGTAACCCTGACATGTCAACTGCTTCACGAGTACCCCCGGTTCCCAGAGGAGATGAGGGGAGGGTGCAGGTATGAACCCATTTCTGCACCTGGAAGGTCAGCTCAGCTGGTGTTCACTGGAAATACAGAGGATAACACAGCATGGCAATTGCCTTGTATCAGCGTAGCTGAGAACGGCCTGGGGTAGGGTGAATCATGCTTGGAGTACGCAGAGTTGCAACCATAGGCTGCCGTGGATGTGCCTTTGGAAGGGCCTAAGGATCCACTGACAAAGATTTTAAGAACAAAACAGGGAGGTTGATGCTCAACACAACTTTACGATGTGTTTATCAACTCAAAAGATGAATTGTGCTGCTTTGGACATGACATGCTTATACACTTACTGAAATACAATCAAAGACCACATTGGGGAATGTTTGGAATTGATGTAAGAATTTGACATTAAGTAGCAAGTTTTGAGGCATCAGATAAGCCACAAAAATAAATAAAAAGACTTAGTGATCAGGCTGAAAGAGACAGTACACTTTACCCAAAGAGTATGCATGGATAGGGACAAATGAGAACTTTATGTAATCGTTTTAGGACTTAGGCAGCTGCCACCGGCAATAGCTGTAGCCCTGGTCTTCGTGCACCGGGTAGCTGAGGAGCTCAGCCCAAGCTCTGATGAGCTGGTGGAAGAACATGATGACAGGATCAGTCCAAGTCCCCATGGCTGGAGCCGTATTGCTGGTAAAGTTTTACCAAGTATGTGTGTAGGTAATCCTCCCTAAAACCCTGGGCGTAGGCCTTCTTCAGTTTCAGATGAGGAAAATGAGGCCCCTGGAGAGGACTTCCTTAGGATTGTATAGCCAGGAGGTGGCCAGTGCTTTTTCCTCTATTTGGGTCAGCCTTTAGTTTTACTCTAAAGGGATAATACTTTTGAAGCTGCTTTAGTCAGTGGAAGAACTTTCTGTCGTATTCATTTTGAAAGTAGCAATAGGTAATGGTAATGTATAAATTTGGATGAGAAATGGATGAAGTGGTATTTAGAAGAAAGGGTAGCCTGTGCCCAATACAGGTGCAGGTTTATAGCTAACACTTGGTTTTTAGCAAACACATTCACTTTCTGATTGTGTAGGATATATATTTAGTGTAGTTGTAGTTCTTTGACTGGCCTGAGCAATAGAAATATAAATTAACATATAAAATTACGTGTGTATATAATTTATCTCAAAATAACCTTAGGTGATTGGCTTTCAACACAAATTATGTTAAATATGTAACATACCATATATGATGTATAATAGTGTATGATATGTGATATATATGTAATATATTATGGCATACTAATTTAAATAGTCTATAAATATACATAATGTGTAGTATATTACATTATATATTGAACGAGCTTTATATACATTATGTATCAGTTAAAATAGTTTTAAGATTCTAAAACTTAGGCTCATTTTACCTCCTTAAGAGGAAGTGAATTTATTTTGTCACATAGGATCGTAGGGGTGTATTGTTTAACAGAGAAAGCACTGGCCTAGAGATTGGGGGGTTACCGCTTATCCTGATGCTACCAGAAACTGGATGTTACTCAGGATTATAGTCAGTCAGTCTTAAAGGGTTTTTTCCTAAGATGTATCTCAGCTTTGCAGATGAGTTTCAACAGCAGTGTCAGTGGCTGTCAGTTGTTACAAAAGATGCAAGTGGCCCTGACATCTTCAAATAGAAAGTCCCTTGACATTGTCCTTTCTAACTTCGATTTCTCCTCCAAGAGCCTTGGGATTTTCCTCCAAAGATGCCAGCTTTTGAGCTGTAGTCTTTCCCTTAACTGGCTCCCCCTGCATTCCGGTTTGGGTCCTGAGATACAAGTAACTGCTCAGGTACAAACTGTTTTGTTCACTGATGTCTTCTTGCAGGGAACATTTGGTGAATGATTCCATAGTATACAGGAGCACACAGTTTTGTTGAAAGGAAAATACTTGTTTTGTCTTTGGAGATTTGTGCAAGGTATCGTGGGGCACAAATAAGGGTAGCCCTTGGGTAAGCAGAGTTGGAATGGAGTGGGAACTGATTTGGTCAGAGAAGGCTGTGGGATGTTTGAACTGAATTTTGAAAGGTGATTCCCTCCCCCAGGGCCAGGGGAGAAGGCAATAGAGCCATGTGTAAAGGCAAAGCAATGGCATCAAATAAGTAGCCAGTATGGAGGTGGGGAAACAAGGTATGAAGTATTAAGGGAAAGGCTGTGGAAATTGAGGTTGGAGAGTTAGGCCATGACCAAATGATGAGGAAGTCTTGGGTGCTGTGCAGAAGAATTTGGACTTTTCTGTCAACAGAAGGTATGAAGGAGTTGAAGCAGGGAGTTACCATAATCAGATTTGTGTTTTAGGAAGGTTATTGATGGTGCCATGAATTAGGGCAGGGGAATTGGGACGGGAGAAGGAATGTTGGAATAAGTAGATATTTAGCGGTTGAAGAATTCATGACTCAGAGGACGAGGGAGAATGAAGAGTCAGGGTAAGTCCTTTGTTCTGATTCAGAAAGTTGGATGGAGGTGGTGTCATTAATGAGATTAGGAAAGCAAGAAGATGGAGAGATTTTGGCAAATAAGAATTCAATTTAGGAGATGTTGGGTTTGAGGGGCTTGTGGTCTGTCCAAGAGGAGGTGTCCATTAGGCAGTTCAATGTATAGGTTTAGGTTTTGGGACATGAAGGATTTAGAATTCATTAATTAATCAACACAGTTATCAAGGGAGTGGATGAGATTGCCAACAAGAGCTTTGAGAGTGTGAAGTGAATAAAGGCAAGGGAGGGTATGTGGACCTCTGGCATCTAAGGGTAGGCGAGACGGGGGAAGCCTGCCAAACAGATAAGATGTGGCCAGAGCCCTAGGGCTGTCAGGATGGTGGGTGGTCAGAAAGGCCACTGGAGACATTTCCAGAAGAGGAGAGTGACCACAGGTGTTAGAAGCTAAAGGGAAGCCGTGTAAGTTAGTTGTATAAATATAAACACAAAAGATTATTTGGTCATTGGTGACTTTTACAAGAGCACCACTGTACTGGGTTATAAGCTAGATGGTGGTGAGTCAAGGACGTGGAAGTTGGAAGGAGGTCTTTGCGGGTAGAGGAGGGGGATCACCCAGTTACACAACTCACAAACCTGGCTGTTCTGATGACTTCTTCTTCACTTCCATGGCTAGTCAGACACCAGGTCTGGCAATAAAGCGGGGTACCTGAGTGGGACCTTGAGACTCAGACTTCCTGGGTTTGATTCTGGCTCCATTACTGATAAAATATAAAATCCAGGCAAGTTATTTAGTCTGGTTGGGCTTCACATTCTCACCTATACAGTGGAGAAGTGTCTGTCTCATATGATAGGTGAGGATTAAATGAGGAAAGTGTTTTTAGTGTAACGCCTGGCACATAATAAGCACTCAGTGAATGTTAGCTATTTTAATCCTAAATATCTTTGAATGTGTTCCTTTTGGATGGCTAATAATTTTTTTTTAAACAACCTTATTGTGTATTTCACGTATTATAAAATTCACCTGTTTTCTGTATACAGCACTTTCTAGTAAATTTACCAAGTTGTGCAACTATCAGCGCAAACCAGTTTTTTTTTTAATTTTTAATTTTTTAAAAATTTTATTTATTTTGAAAGAGAGAGAGGGAGAGAGAGAATCCCCAGCAGGCTCTGCAGTGCAGAGCCTGATGCGGGTCTTGATCTCCCAAACTGTGAGATCATGACCTGAGTTGAAGTTGGATGTTTAACCGACTGAGCCACCCAGGTGCCCCAGCATGATCCAGTTTAAAATAAATTTTTTTTAAATTTTTAAATTTTTTTTTATTTTTGAGACAGAGAGAGACAGAGCATGAGCAGGGGAAGGGCAGAGAGAGAGAGAGGGAGACACAGAATCGGAAGCAGGCTCCAGGCTCCGAGCTGTCAGCACAGAGCCCGATGCGGGGCTCGAACTCACAGACTGTGAGACCATGACTTGAGCTGAAGTCGGACGTTTAACCAACTGAGCCACCCGGTCGCCCCAGCACAATCCAGTTTTAAAACATTTTCATCACCCCAGTAAGATCTGTCGTGTTCATTTATAGTTAATCCCCATTCCTACTCTAGCCGTAAGCATCTATTTCTCTACTTTCTATCTACGCAGAGTTGCCTTTTTCTGGGCATTTCATATAAATGAAATTATATAATATGTGGCCTTTTGTATCTGGCTTTCTTCCCTTAATTGTTGTTTTGATCTATCCATACTGTAGCATGTGGCAGAACTTCACTTCTTTTTACTGCTGAATTGAATTCCATCGTATGGATACATAATGTTTTGTTTATCCGTTTGCCTGCAGACGGACATTTGCGTGGTTCCGCTCTTGCTATATTATGACTGATGCTGCTGTGAACATCCCTGCACAAATCTTTGTGTGGACATATGCTTAATAGCTTCTTAATTGGTCCTTTAGCTTCCTTCAGGGGACTTCCTGCTTCTGTTCTTGTCCCCCTCCAATCTGTTCTCTAGCAGTGGCTAGAGTGATCTTTCTAAAATGTAAGTCTGATCTTGTCATTACCCTGCTTAAAATCCTTCGATTGTGCCCAGTTGCCCTCAGGATCAAGTTCAAACTGTTTGACTTCATGGGTTTGCTAGGACTCTTCAGAATCCAAAATCTTATTTCCCTGTCCACCTTCTCTCACTGTGCCCTCTCCCCAGTTTCGTGCTTCAGCCATTCTTCATTCATTCACATATTGTTTCAGTCATTTCTTTAGCCATTCACTCAATTAACCAGGCTTATTGAGGCTCTGGGGATATAATAGGACATCCAAATGCTAGCTTTCATGGAACTTCCTTTCTAGCGTAAAAGGCAGGCAAACAATGCATCAGATAGTGGTAAGTGCAATAAAGAAAATAAAAAGAATGGTACAATAGTAATTCAGGGACTGATGACTCTCAGACCTTCCAGGCCTGAGTGTTCCTCAGAGCCTCTGCCTTACTGCCAACTGTCTACTTGTTATCTGCACTTAACGTCTGATGGTGGCAAGCCCTGTTTCTCATCTATACCGCCATGTGTTTTCCTCTTCTTGGAGTACTGTTATCCCCTTCTCTTCCTAACACCTGCTTATCTTTCCCAGTCCCGGCCCCATGCCCAAAGCCTGGCTAGATGTCCTGTCCATTATGCCTTCTACATACTTCCATTCTAGGCCAGCTGACATAGGCAATGCTCTTCCTGTTATATTTAAATGCCTGATGATTGTTTCCTCTAACCCACTTGATGCAACTTGATGACTATTGAATACCCCAAGTCTAGCCTGGTTCCTGGCACGGGATAGCTGCATAATAGAATCTGTTGAAAGAGCAGTTGTTTGTGATTAGCCTGAACAGGAGGGATGAAGGGACACCATTTCCTTTGAGACTGGAAGGAAGGAAGGAACTAAGACCTGTTGCTTGCATAAATTAATTTGTAGGATTAGGGGAGGAAAGTCAAAGGCGTTTTCTTGGCTTACGTTTTCTCAGAGATTAATTTAGTGCACTGTATAAAATGAGGACAGGAGGTATTTATAATGCTCAATTAGCAGTGCATTAGGAGAAATAAAGTAGTGCTGTAGGGTGCATCTTGATGTCTTAAAACTTTTCTTCCTTTTAGTTTTATAGCTATTAGCTTTCTTTAGGCCATTCGTTATACATATTGATATGGATGACTAAATTACTCGGGTGCTATTGTACTGTTTTCTTTCTTTCCTTTTTTTTTTTATAATTGATTTTATTTTGATGTTGCCTTTTCAGCTTTCAGAAAATGTGATTGATCGTATGAAGGAAACCTCCCCATCTGGTTCGAAGTCTCAGCGGTATTCTGGCGCTTATGGTGCCTCAGGTATTTCAGAATTTTAATTTTAGAATTTTTAGTAGAAAAATTATAAGCGATAAGAGTTTACTTGGTAGTCAACTTCTTCTACACTCCTCTGTGTCTATTGTTATTTGGGTGTTCGGCTTTTTATTTATTTATTTATTTTTTATTTTCTTAAATGTTTTATTTATTTTTGACAGAGAGTGAGAGACAGAGCATGAGCGGGGGAGGGGCAGAGAGAGAGAGGGAGACACAGAATCGGAAGCAGGCTCCAGGAAGCAGGCTCCAGGCTCCGAGCTGTCAGCACAGAGCCCAACGCGGGGCTCGAACTCACGGAGTGTGAGATCATGACCTGAGCCGAAGTCGGACGCTCAACCGACTAAGCCACCCAGGCGCCCCTAGTGTTCGGCTTTTTATATGCAATGTTAGAAATCAGTACCAGGGTTTCTTTTAAAACATTTTGCACTAAAAGGAGAATGAATCTACTTGCAAACCAGTCTTGGGAACAATTTTTTTTTTCTCAGCCAGCTTCTGAACCCTTTATTAAGTTTTGGCAGGTTACTTCATAATATCTGTATAAAATGGATTACTTGTAGGAATATTAGAGAGTTAGGAATAAACATTTATAATAAAATATTGAACTTAGAACATATCGACTTACTGTTGCCAAATTGTGAATATCCCTAATGCTTTCATTTTCCAGTAGACTTCTTCTAAGTTTATAAACAGTTTATTTCTTCTCAGTCTTAATTATTGATGAAAACAAGATGTTAAATGAAATCTACAGATGATTATTAAGCCTCATTTTATTTGTGGATCCTGTGGAATAAGAGACTCTTTCTCTTTTCTTTGCTCTCCCCTATCCCATCCATTTCTTCATCCAACAGATAGTTTACTGAGCACCTGCTTTGTGTGTGGTACTGTTCTTGTGCTACTCAGTGTGATGGATGGACCCTCTGTTTATTCGGAAAATGGCAATGGGAAAATAATCGAGATGGTTAATCTTGGACTAGGTAGTTTCTGTATTTATTAGAAAGGGTATTGTGTGGCAAATCTGCCTCCAGACTGAGATACACTGAGAAGGATGAAATGCTGCCCAGATGCCATTCACTTGGGCATAGTCTTGACCTTCTTACCAATCATTAGTTATACCATGAATTGAGCTTCTGATATGTTTTTTAAAGCAGAGGGTAAGAGATGAGTAAGAAATAGTTGAGTAAGAAATAATGAATAAGTAATAGTTCTTGCTGTTAATGAATCTTCTTGTTTAGTGGGAGCATTAAGAGGGGTTCACAGTTCATTAACATTAGGAAGTGACCACTCCCTCCTTGCCAGAAACCCTTTCTTTGGCTTCTGGACCACACACTCTCCTGGTTTTCTTCCCACCTCTTCAGCCTAGTTGTCTTTGCTGATTTCCACTAAGTAATTTCCCCCAATTCAGTGGCTTTTGAATCATAATACAGATGCCCGTGACTCCCATAATTGTATCACTAGCTCTGACTTCTCTCCTTGAAACAAAACTTAGGCAATGCCTACTTGAAGTCTCTGCTTACAGATCTTCAACGTAACATATCCAAAGTAAGCCTCTTTGATCTTCCCCAGACTTGCTTTTCTCCATCTTTCCCAGTAAATGGCACAGGTGGTCAAGCCCTAAACCTGGGCCCCATGCTATCCTTACTCCTTACTTTGGGCCATTAGCCAGTCTCGTCCCATCCATCTCTACAACACACGGGAATGTGACCCTTTCACATCTGTCTCTTCTGCTGTAGCACTGACCTAGACAACCAGTGCCTCTCACCTTGCCGTCTGAGAGCCTCTTAACTGGTTCCCTATTTCCTCTCTTGTCCCTTTATACTTTGCCATGCACACAGTAGCCTTAGCAATCTCAAAAAAAAATTGATCAGTCCAGGTCACATCCCAGTGGTGGCTCTCCATGGTACACGGAATATAAATTGAACTGCTTTCCTTGGCCTCTGAGGCACACCATGACTGGACCCTTTCTGTTTTTCATCTCATCATTTATCATTTCCTACCATCCTTCTTTTACTTGTGTCCGGTGACTGCCATCTCCTCCAGAAGGTAAGCTCCAGGGACATGGTCCCTTGTCTTTTCACAACTGAATTACCAGCTTCTAGGATAGTTCCTAGTGCTTAAGTGTTGAATTAATTTAGGGTGATCCCATTATCCATTTTGAAAGTAGCTACTCGTGATCGTTTTGGAATATAATTCTATAAATTTAATTCAGGTGGCATTTACTTTATTGACTGTCCACTATTGTGCAAATAATTAAACTAGTTGTTTTGAGAGGACACATACACACAAAACTCCTCTCCTTTCAAAAAGTTTTGGGTTTTTGGGCAGAAACAACTAAGTATATAAGAAGATGATAAGAAAGATAGAAGCATAGTATAAGAGAAACCTAGAAAGATACTAAAATTAAGTATATCAAGTATTTTGGCTTAAGAATAACTTTTGATATGTGGATTTTTTTTTTTTAAAGTTTATTTATTTTGAGAGAGCGAGAGAATCAGCAGGGGAAGGGCAGAGATGGATGGGGACAGAGGATCCGAAGTGGGCTCCAAGCTGACAGCAGAGAGTCCTATGTGGGACTCACAAACCACGAGATCATGACCTGAGCTAAAGCTGATGCTTAACTGACTGAGCCACCCAGGTGCCCCGATGTGTGGATATTTTTTAAATTGGAATTTGTTCTACAACATGATTTTTTTCTGGGTAGATTTCTTTCCTTCCTACAGTGTTAGGGAGAGAGGATGATAATGGTGATGATGAAGACAAGTAATGATGGAATAGTGATAAATAATCCTTAAATGTCATTTGCATGTTTCTATGTCTTACCTCATTTAATCCTTATAACCCTGTGAGGGAGGGACTGTTTTTAACCTGTTTTATATAGAAGGAAATGGAGACTTGACATGATGAGTTATCTTGCCCAGAGTCCCAAAGCTGGTAAGCAATGGAGGTGACAGTTGAATTCAAGTCTGTTTGACTCCAGAGCAGATGCTGTTAACCACCTGTTTATTATAATTTGAATAGCACCCGGCTTCATTTGTAGAAAGGATGTGACAGAAACTAGTTGGAGGGAAAGAGCTCCCTTTTTCGTGATGTGCTGCTTGAGTTTAGGAAAGAACCTTCTATCTGTAAGTGATTGTTGCATCTTCTAGCTTTTCCCCACATTAGTTCTCATTCAGTAGTGCATTGGAGGAGAGAAAGTGTTTTCCTGCTTGGGTTGGTTTCTTGAACTGGTACTTTTGAGAGAGTGGATGTGGGTAGGGAGGCTTTCTGTGAATGCTCATGGTCTGACCTGCAGAGCATGACCTGACATCGTGATGCACCCTGGCTGTGCTGAGGCGTCTGTCCCTTCCCATTTCTGGGTTTGACATGACTGATGAACTCGGGTCCATGGCCAGCCTGGGCACTGAAAACTCTTTGAATGCCACCTTGTGTTTTGGTGGTCAGGCTAGAACTACACTCTGAATGGTTGCCCCCAGTCACACGTGGCTGTGAAGATTTAAATTAAAATTAATGAAAATGAGATAAAACTGATGTTTCAGCTCCTCAGTTGCGTGAGTCACATTTCAGTGCTCAGTAACCGCATGCAGCTAGCGGCTATCTTATTGGACAGTGCAGATACAGGGCATTTTCATCACTGCAGAAAGTTCTGTTGCGTAGTCTAGAATATATCAGTGCTTGGCATTGTGAGCTCCATCAGATGATTTCAATGATGTGACTGAAGTTACTGAGCTCAATGGTGCTGTGTGTTTGAATCTTGTTGTCTTCCTTTCCCACATCCCAGCTCCCCCAGGATTGTGGGTAAGTGGACACTTCCGGGAATATTTCCCTGGGGTATACTATCTTCACCTCAGTCTTTTTTTTTTTTTTTTTAATTTTTTTTTAATGTTTATTTATTTTTGAGACAGAGAGAGACAGAGCATGAATGGGGGAGGGACAGAGAGAGAGGGAGACACAGAATCGGAAGCAGGCTCCAGGCTCTGAGCCATCAGCCCAGAGCCCGACGCGGGGCTCGAACTCACGGACCGCGAGATCGTGACCTGAGCCGAAGTCGGGCGCTTAACCGACTGAGCCACCCAGGCGCCCCACCTCAGTCTTTATAATAGCTTCCTGAACTGTGTGTTACAAGTGTCCTGGAGGTATTGATTCCTTAGATTCCGAGTAGCTGGGGAACACCTGTATCTTCACATTCTGCATAAATACTTGCTTTTTCTGTCTGTACCATGATGTGGTACAGGATGTGGCCCTCTGAGTAGAATATTTCCCTAATCTATTCCAACCCAACTCAAGAAAAGAACTAAGATCTGACATGCTGTTTTGAAATGGTCTTGCCCTTAGGTTAAGAATGCAGTTAGACTATGACTGTGCCAATTAACAAAAATTTATTTTTCTTAAAAATAAGAAACGTTTATAAAAGTAGAAAGCCTCAAAGTTTATGTTCTTGTCTGTGTTTGTCTCATTTGGGGGTTTTAGTTAATACTCAGTAATAGAGTTTTTAAAGGTTTATCATTTAGATGCATTACGAAATAATTTTTCAAGTCTACATATTGATAAAAATGTCACCAGCCTTTTCTACATTTTTCGGTGTCTCACATAAGTTATATATTAAATATGAGTTGAATTTAAAAAAAAAAATTTTTTTTTTAACGTTTATTTATTTTTGAGACAGAGAGAGACAGAGCAAGAACAGGGGAGGGTCAGAGAGAGGGAGACACAGAATCTGAAACAGGCTCCAGGCTCTGAGCGGTCAGCACAGAGCCCGACGCGGGGCTCGAACTCACGGACCGCGAGATCGTGACCTGAGCCTAAGTCAGCCGCTTAACTGACTGAGCCACCCAGGTGCCCGAGCTGAATTTTTTAATATTCGTTAAAATGCCTTCTTCCTCTGAGGAGTCTCATTCATACCAGCCCTAGACTATTCATATGTGTGAATATAGGACAGCGTATTTGGTGGACTGAGAGCCCTAGGGTTTCTGTATATAGGAGCTAAGTTTTGTCATATATATTGTTTGAGAATATAATTTATGCTATAAAAAAGTGAGTTCCTCTAAAGACTTTACTGAAACTTTTTTTTTGCCAAACCTTGAACCAGATCAATGACTCGTTGCAATAAGTATTTGCATGTAAAGCTGTTCAGGCAAAATAATATAATATGTGACACACAGCAGATTGTAATGCCACTTTAATAAATGAATGTGCTCTAAAGAACTTAACTGTGTCCTTGCTGCCTCAAATTCTTTGCTGTGTTATGTGTTATCCCAAATATGTTGGTTTGCTTTTACACCAGTTGATTTTTTTTTTTTTAGGCTGTTGTAAGGCGATATTAACATTGTGCATCTGTTTTGATTTTAAAAACCACTGTTGGATATCGATTTTCTTCATTTCCACCCTGATCCTTTAGTTTTTCTGGCTTATAGTGAGGTCAGACCGCTCATGTTTGACCCTACCTAATGTTGAGGGAACTCTGTCCCCAAATCAATAGGAAAAAAACAGGCAGGAAATGACATTAGGAGGCTATTTGTTGGTTTCCTAAGCCACTAGGAACCAGATGAAAATGATGAATCTGGGAAAAAAGACAAATAACTCACTTTTATTGTTATCCTCACTGGGCAAGTTTCTCTGTACATTTCTTGCCATTGTGAAAAATAAGAAAGATTTGCTGATTTGTGTTAAGTGTGTCACTGAGATCACTAAGTATTTGGCAGCCTTAACAAATTGCAGGAAACCAATTTAAGCCGGAAATAGCACAGCCCAAACTCAACAGCCAATTTAGGGAAATAGATTCATCTATATGTTCTATGTGTTTTTCTCCCCAAATCTAGCCCTCTGAAACAGCTCTTTAAGGCCTATTTAGACATAACACAGTAGCGAGAGTTCACAGTAAACACGTTGCACTTGTTCCTTTGACTTGAGTTACAAGAATGGAAGGGAAGTTACAGAATCCAGGTTTCCAACTTTTAATACACGAAACTCTGTTGATGTCAGTGTCTCAGGTGTGCACTTTTTGTGCTGTAATAGATAATTTGTCTGACGGTTCCTAAAAGGAAGTTATGTGTATGCTATTTATTTATTTATTTATGAGGGAGGGCACAAGTGATCGGGGGGCAAAGAGGGAGAGAGAGAATTCCACAAGGAGTAGAGAGAGAGAGAGAGAGAAGTGGGGCTTACCTGAAGTGGGGGGTCATGTTCACCTGAAGTGGGGCTTGAATTCACAAAACGTGAGATCATGACCTGAGCTGAAGTCAGATGTTTAACTGACTGAGCCATCCAGGCACCCTGCACACTATTGATTTAAAGGCTTTATTTATTTATTTATTTATTTATTTACTTATTAATTTTAACTTTTTAAAAAAGTTTATCTATTTTGGGGGCACCTGGGTGGCTCAGTAGGTTAAGCTTCTGACTTCAGCTCAGATTACAGTCTCGCAGTTCATGAGTTCGAGCCCTGCAAGGGGCTGTGTGCTGACAGCCCAGAGCCTAGAGCCTGCCTCACATTCTGTGTCTCTCTCTCTCTCTCTGCCTCTCCCCGCGGCACGTGCGAGTGCGTGCGCACGCGCGCTCTCTCTCTCAAGAATAAACATGAAAAAAAAAAGTTTATTTTGAGAGAGAGCGCACAAGAGTGAGAGCAGGGCGGGGCAGAGAGAGAGAAAGAGAGAGAGAGAGAGAGAGGGGTGGAGGGAGAGAGAATCCCAAGTAGGGTCCATGCCGTTAGCATGGAGTCCCACATGATCTGAGCAGAAACCAAGAGTCGGAGGCTTAACTGACTGAGCCACACAAGCACCTCTCAAGGTTTTAAATCAAATTCTCAACTCAGTGCATGCTGTTCTTAAAAATAGATCCACAGTCTATGTTTAATGGATGGTTGAACTCATATTGTTAATTCAGTCAACAAGTATTATTAGCATGGCAGTGGTCTTTGGCTTCAAGGAATTATTAGTTTGGTCAAAACCTATTTAACAATATAATGTAGTGGAGAAATACGAGTTTATTCCCCTTTACCTGCTCAGTTAATATTTTTGAGTTGGTGAATGAATATGTAAGGAAGATAGAATATGCTAGAGGGATAGAAAGTGTTTTAGGAATTCAGAGAAGACAGTCAAGGGCTCGGGCAGGCAGGTAACCAGGGGAGGTGGAAGTGTTGGTGTGAAAGGTGTTCAATAGACTCGGTACACAGATGTGAATACTTTAGATGAAGGGTACACGTGGGAGTCTCATGGGACAGAAGGTTGAGGAAGTTAAGGAATTGGCTTTTGTCCTATAGGGCCTAGTGGCTACTGAGCACTCCCATTTAATTTTAGGGTGCAAGTTTAGAGAGTTGCATTTGGTGCTACTGTTCAAATGTACTCAGATATTAATAACACTGTTATGGCTAAAAATGCAGTGCTGATTTTTCTCATTGATATTTTTACATTTAACAAATGTAAATGGTAAGAATATATGTTTTCCACTGGAGTACTAAATAAAACCATTTTCATTTTCATGAAAAGATAAGCAGCCCCATGAGCATTTTTATTTGTCCTTAACTGGCCCTGTAGCAAAAAAGAAAAAGAATAGACAAAGTTGCCCTCAGCTTTTTGAGACAGTATAGGGCACAGCAGATGATTTCTGAGCAGGGAGAGTGAAATGATACAAAAGGGTGCCTGGAAAGATAATTGACAGGATGCGCTGGAAATCAGAGACAGGGACGGCCGCTCTGCGTGGTGCGGATCCAAGAGGCGGTGGCAAAGAAGGACTTGGTGGACTTGGTGCCTCAGGCCACAGGGCTGGTTAGTGGCAGTCCCCCCCTCATCTAGGGCACCGTCCTCTGTATCTGTTGATCCGTCACTGTTGTGTTTTATTTATTTTTGAGGAACCAGCACAAATTTAAACTCACTTTGTTTTAAAATCGAGAGCAATAGTTCCCTCCTAAAAATGGAACAAAAAAAATCATTGACAATACAGCTTATATCCCATGGTATTTTGGGATGGTGAGAGGGGAGGCATGCAGAAAGGAAAAACCTCCAGCAGTAGAGGCAAGGAATTATAGAGAGATGCTTAGTAGGTTCTGACCTGTCACTGAGTCACACCTTCCAGTCGTTTTCTGTGACTTAGAACTTCTGCCCTTTGATTTCTGAGTTAACTGACCACTGGCTGAGCTGCTTTTTATTCCGTCTTCGGAGGCTCCTGCCCTGTGATTGGTGCAGCATAGCTGCCTTAGCGCTTCGAGGGGTTTGACATCAAGTGGGCCAGAGATTCCTTACTTGTTCCTCAGTTCCTGGAAAGAAGAGGTGCTTTGTTAGTTGCATCGCGTCCTGTAGATTTGCGGTGTAGTGGTGCCGTGGAGTCAGCGCTCAGGAGCTGAGCTGAAAGGCAGGAACGGCAGTGACCACGGGGGAAGAAAGAGAAGGGGTGTATTAGCGAAGCGCTCCACTTTTTGCCGTGGTAGATTTTGACACTGAAGTGAATTGCGGGATAGTGGATTGTATTTTCTCATAGAACAAGTGTTGTTCTTGGGCATTAACAAGTAAATCATGGTCAGCGCCAATGATGGCTCATAAACCACAAAGAGAAAACGACTCTAAAGTCAAAATGTTATAATCGTGCTTCAGGATTTATAAAATAAAATATCCGACGTTGGTTATGGAGGCAGCTCTCCTGGCTTATAAAGTGTAGGACATACAATACACAAAAATACCATCTTTGATTTAAATTTAATATACCAGTTATAAAAATAAACACTTGATTAGCAATATTTTTGTCTTTCTTAGAATTTGATAGACTTTGAGGGCGTCATCTGGATGGCCCAGATCTCTGAAAATAAATTGCCCAAGAGAGTGTTAAAGGTACATTTTTCCTTTAACTGAGGAATTCAAGCTGAGGTATTCAAAATCAATCCATTGACCCTTCCGGCTGTTGACCAAATTGTGGGTTATTGTTGTCGATGATGATATTTTTCCTTGTAAAAAAACATTTTAAAAAGTAAAGTCTGACCCAGCATTTCATTTCTTCTCTCTACCCTTTCCTGTCTCCCTGGTTTATTCAGAATCACAGGTACAGTGCTCTGTATTAGGCCAAATCAGTGCTACCCGGGAACACTAAGTGCTTTTAAGTCCCTGTTTAAACCTGTTCTGCCCCCAGGGCTCCTTGACACTTTGTTGACAGCCGTCACTGGACTTGAGTGTTCCTTGAAAAGCGTTGGGCGCCCATGCGGGTCACTACAGTGAGGCTCTTCAAACTTTTTCACAGAATTGCCGTGGCATGCTTAAGACAGCGTTCTGGGTCTGCACGCCCTGGTCCCCCTGACTGAGCGGTTAATCGGAATATGGGTTTTAATTAACCAGACCGAATGATTGGAGCTTGGAATTGCTTTACGGGGTAACAATGGTAACTGTCTCCTCACTTCAAGGCTATGATGTCTTGCAGATTGTGCGGTGGGGAGGTAGAGGCCGCAGAAGGCCCTTGTGTATTGACTTTGGTGGCAGGACTCATTTACTTTGGCTGGTAAGCGAGTGCTGCTGCTCCGTTCCTCAGTTCCTCCCCCTTACTCTTTTTTTAATTCATTTTGCTGGTCCGCCCCCCTTGTGCCTATAGTCCTACAGGGGACACCCCAAGCCTCCCTGTGTGTTTGAGGAGTAGGGGCAGAGCCATGGTTTCACGATTTACGGTTTCTCCCGTCCGCGGGGTCGTTGGCCCAGCAGCTTCCATCATCTCTCCCCTGCCGTATTCCAACAGTGTCTTGCTCGGCTCCTGGCCTTCAGTCTTGCGGTTCCCAGTCTGTTCTCACTGCCAGAGTGTGAAACCAATCGTGCCTTTCCTCTGTTTAAGGAAGCCTGAGAGGCTTCTCTTCCCCTTAGGATGATCTAGATTTCTCCCACGTTGCCAGCAGGTCCTGCACAATCCCTTTGCTGCTTTATCTCCTACCTCATCTCCCAGACCCACCTGTCTCATGGTGAACTCTAGTCATATTGAAGTTCTAGAGTGTTCCTTTTGGGTTTTTGACCATGTGTGAACACTGTTTCCCCAGCCCCACCCCCACCCCCACCTCAGCTCCTGCTTGTCTTTTATCTGGCTAGCCCTTCCGGATTGTTCAGATGGCTGGAAATCATGTACCCCAGCAAGTTTTTCCTGACTCCAGGTCTGAGCTAGGTGCCCCTCCCAGCACCCTGTGTGTGCCTCCCCTTATCCCATAGTGCTGCAGGTGCCCATGTACTCAGCCCTGTCTCTCAGGTGCCACAACTTTTCTTCACTTGTGTGTCCTCTCAGGACACCTTATATGGTGTGTCTTGCTGTGGTGCCGACCTGCCTTGGCTGAGGTGAAAAGCGGTTACAGGTCTGTCTTTGCTGTAGGTAAGCATCGACCTGTTGAGGTGAGATGATTAGGCAAACTCATATAAAAAAAAAAAAGTCTCAGAGGGCTGAGGAGATTTCTCTTTCTTCAGGAGCCATTTTCCCATAATCTGGGTACAGACTTTCCAAATTGATACCTTTTTGAAGACTCTCCTGTGCTTTCATCACTATGTCTATAGTACTGATCCTTGTTAGAGTATGGGCTTCATTGTATTGTAGTTGCTGGCTTAGTTGTCTGTCTCTCTTCCTAGATTATGAGCCTTTGGGGTCAGGGAACGTTTGTTTACTCCTCTTGTATACCCACAGCCACGGTGACTATGTTATCATGTTAGGTGCCCAGTACATATTTGTGGAATGAACGAGCTAAAGCCATATGGGTCATGGAGCCTGATGTGTATACGTGAGTGTGTCATCTAGACACAAGGTGGAAAAGGGATCTTTCTCTTACACTTGTTCCACTGGGCATGGGTATGAGGGTCTTCACCAGGCCCAGGATGGTGTCCATGTAATGCTTTGCCAGTTTTAGTTCTTAACCATAGCGAATCCCAGGAAACCCTGTTGCAAGAGATCCTTTCTTGAACGCTCTCTTGTGAAAAGCACAGTCTGTGGAGCTAGGGGCTAGGGAGTAGGGCCCTGATTGATTCAGAAATGCTGATGTGGCGATCCATGTCCCATTCCTAGTTATTAATTTAGTTTGGAGAGAAATAATGTGCCTAGATTTTGCCACGTTTTGGGAAGGGCTGAAGACAGTTGGGATTTTCCCTCTAGGACCCTCCACTCTTTTTTTTTTTTAATTTATTTTTGAGACAGAGAGAGACAGAGCATGAGCAGGGGAGGGGCAGAGAGAGAAGGAGACACAGGATCCGAAGCAGGCTCCGGGCTCTGAGCTGTCAGCCCAGAGCCCGACGCGGGGCTCGAACTCACAGACTGTGAGATCATGAGCTGAGCTGAGGTCGGACGCCGAACCGACTGAGCCACCCAGGCGCCCCAAGGACCCTCCACTCTTAATTCCTGGTACCATCCTCACTTTCCTTCTCTGTTGCATCGGAGTTAATCTGACATTAGTCCCTTTGTGCCCTGGAATTTGAGGAGTTTTAGGACGGTTAGATTCGGCCTCTGACTTTGAAAAGCAGCTCCTCAGCCCTGGCAGCCTCCTCCAGGAGGACCTTCTGCTGTGTTCCTGATGTCAGTGCTCTGGAACCCTTGAGAGTGGAAGCCCTCTTCATCTCTTCTTCCTGGGCAGCTGTTCCCTTGCTGGATCTCCATTTCTGACGCAACTGTTATCACTCTTGTCTTCCAGAAAGGCTGGTCTCTGCTCTCATTGACTTCCTCAAGCGCCTGGGGCCAGCTCTGCGGTTTTGGTGTCTGGAAGCTCAGGAACTTAGAGGTGTTAGGGATTGGAAGGAAGATCCGCTGCTTGTGTCCTCTTATGCCTGTGTGGAGAAGACCGGGAGACCAGGGAGCTGGCTCCTCAGCGTGTTCAAACACACATAGATAGCTAAGCATTAACTAACAGTGATCAAAGAAAAACCTCTGGGGCACCTGGGTGGTCCAGTCCATTAAGTGTCCAGCTCTTGATTTCGGCTCAGGTCATGATGTTGGGATTCGTGAGTCGGAGCCCCGCATCAGGCTCTGCTCTGGCAGTGTGGAGCCTGCGTGGGATTCTCTCTCTCCCTCTCTTCTCTGGCCCTCCTTCACTGCGTGTATGTGCTTTCTCTCTCTCTCACTCAAAAATAAATACACTTAAAAAAAACTTTTTAAGAATTTGGTTTAGCTCATATGGGGATTTAGCCAAGGCATCCCATTTTCACCTTATTGCTGTATACCGCAGTAGTGATAATGCATATAATTATATCAGATTGGCTTTGCCCTACCATTTTGTTTGGTAGCTAGGCTAAATTCTTCAGATGTAATTAGTCTTGCTATCGATGTGACGGGCATCTCATTGCTTTAAAAAATAAGATAAATATTGATTGCTGTATGTCATTTTTGAGGATTGACCTGAGGAATGATAAGAAAATCAATGACCATAATGAGGATAGATTTGATCTAAATAAAAAATATAAAGCAGCATTAAAGATTGACAACTCCCCCAACACATTTTTATTGTTTCATGAATTCAGCCAGCTAGGTTATGGATTCTGAATGTTGTCCTTGTAATTATGTAAACAAATTATTTTAACAAAACACTTCCAACAGCTCTCATTCATTTCCCTCCTTAAAACTTGTGCTTTTAGCGAGAAGAGACGGCTTCAATCCACAGCGTGCATGCACACTTGCAGACGTCATAGGGCCGATCATCTCTGTTTTGTTCTCTACTGGCAGGAGGACCGAGGCTAGCTAAGCAGCTGTTGTTTAATTCTGTGGGGCATCCTGGACGCCCGTTGGGCACAATGTGTTTCTCCAACTTTTTAAAGTGACGTGTTGACTTCTGGGAATCTCGTGAGATTGAACCCATGAACTGCCTTTGTGACACCTTTATAAAACTTTTCTGAAAAGGTTGCTTTACTATTTTTTCTCAGAAGCTTTTTAGAGTGATTATTACAAGAATATGGGAAATTCTAATCCTCTTTTCATGATTATTTGGCCTTTGGCAAATTTTATTAGTTTTTTAATAAAAAACTTTTGAGAAAACATGGATTGTATAATTAAAAAATAATTTTTTATCAAGCCTGATAAACATACAAATGATAAATTGCTCCCTCTAATTTTTTTTCTGTCCTATTAAACATTATAGCTCTACGGGCATAGGCATTGTTTCATAAACCCATGCTCACCTTTTTGCAAAATGATGATTGCAGAAATGACAATCAAATTTAAAACCAGTGATTTTTAAAAAAAATTGCTCATTTTTATTGCTCATTATTGCTTATAGGGCTTGGAACTGAAACTTTTTAAGGCTATGTTATGTTTTGATTGAGAGTACCCTCTTCTCCATCCAAGTAAACTTCTTTTAGCTGAATTGTCATAGAGGCCTCTGTAGTACTTAGGTCTGCAGCATTATTTCTGATGTACTGCAGGAGGTAAGATTTGTACCAGGCTAAGCAGACCCAGGATGGAGGCTGCAAAAGCTGACTGCAGTCACCACCTCTGTTTCCCTGGCAGTGATACAGTGCGATGGTGTGGTTTTGGGAACAGGATTCCAGAGGAAACGAGCCCGTTTCTTCAAATAGGTAATGGGAAGGTTGTAGTTGAATTACCTTGGATAGAAGAGAGAGAGAGCGTGTGTGTGCGTGTGTTTGCACGTGCACACGCTCGCATGCACAGTGTACGTTTAGTGTTCAAAGAGCTTTTGCCATTTATTTTATTTATTTATTTATTTATTTATTTTTAGAGCTTTTGCCATTTGATAGTTGGGTGATCTTGTGTTATCTCCGTTTTCTCCAGGATAAAATGGAGAGACTGATTTCACATGGTTGCCATGGAGACTAAATGAGATAATGTGCGGGTGCTGACATATAGCAGGTGATCAATAAATGTCCCTTCGTTAACATAGCATCCAGGGCTCTGACTTCAATGCCACCTTTCACACACCAGGTTGGCTCTGCCAGTCTTTCTGTCTCCCTCTCTGCCTTTGTCTTGTGTTCTGTTCCCTAGTCTCAACAATCATTTATTTGGTCCTGGCTGTGTGCCAGACACTATTAAGTGCTGGGCTTTCATAGATGCATAAAGCAGAGCAATGCAGTGTATGCCGTAATGGAGATACACCTGTAGCATGAAGAATTAAGGACTAACTCTGCGTGGGGAGGTCAGGGCAGACATCATGAAAGAGGTGGTGATATTTGAGCTGAATATTGAAGGATGAATAGAGTTTACCTATCACACATAATGGATTTGATGGTGGGGGATGATGAAGGAGGTGGGGCACAATTCTTTCTTGGGAGAAGAAATGGTGGTTGCGGCATCAGAATCATAAAGGAGTTAGTGCTCTCTGGGAATTGCAACTAGTTATATTTATTTAGAATGCAGAAACTGAGTGGGAGATTAGAGTACGAGTAAATATGGATGGAATAACAGAGCTAAGGAGTGTGGATTTACTTCTGTAGCAAATGCCTCCATCCCCATGTTTCTGTACTTGATTTTAACTATTTGTGTGTGTATATATGATCAACTCAAAGGTCACCTTATCAGAACTTCTCTTGATTCTGTTTACTTTGCCTTTCTCTGAACATACATGATACTTTGTCTGTATTTTTCCCTTGGTGGTCACTATTTCTACCAATAAAATAAGTGGGTTATTGATAGCCGGGTTAGCATCTTTACTCTTCAGTAAGCTCCTGGAAGGCAGAATTCACACCTGAAAGCCCCCCCTGGGCCCCACTGTGACCCATCTGGCATCTGCCTCACCTGTAGAGGGTGCTTAAGAATGGAAGGGCCCATGAGCATCCCCAGCTTCTTCAAAATACTGTTGACCTCAAGAACATTGTGTTCAATGAGAGAAGCCAGTCACAGAAGACCATATCTTATATGATCCCGTTTTTATGAAAAATGTCCTGCACAAGCACAGAGAAACAAAGTAAATTAGTGGTTGCCTACGGTCGGGGCGGTGGGGTGCAGGTGGGTAGAGAGTGCCTGCTGATGGTTGCACGACTGTGTAAGTCTCTAAAAACCACCGAACCTGTACACTTTAGATGGGCAAATTTTATGGTATAGGAATTTTATCTCAATAAAGCTGTTAAAATACTTTTGAATCTTGTCAGATTTTTGAAAAGTATCATCAACTGCATATTTTTGCCTGTTCTCATGTTGACAGTACCCACTTAGGGACTTGCATTATAATATTTATTATTCTGTTTTAAAATTGTGACTTGGAACTCAGTAGAATGTAGGTGAAGTAGAGCTTTGGGAATTCAGTACCCCTTCAGAGATGCCAGGGAGTGTGAGAGGGACCTTCTGACGAGCCCACGCAGTGACATCATTCTCTGTGTTAATTTTAGTATCAATGAAGTGGCATTGTTGGATATAGTTGAGCAGTGTATTTTTACCTTTCAGGTTTTTGAAGAAGTTTGTCTTAGAGAGTAAGGCATTGCTTTGTCTCAATAAAAAGCTATACGAGGTTCACAGAAGTAGAAGGAATGGTGTTATTTCTCTGTCACCTTCAGGATAAGAGAGGTAGATGTAGTTTGTTGATGTTGTGTTTCTCGTTAACAGGCACTTTATTTCTACAGTCTGTTTTATACTAGAGCTTTTATGAAGCCACACATATTAATAAAACGTGCCCTTAGATAAGTTGTTTAATGTGGTTTTCTTTTTCCTCCCTTACTGTAGGAACTAGTAGTTTCTGTGTTGATGAAACAGTGGGGAGCCTCTATTCTGGTGTGCTCGTTCATGCAAAATCTAGCCCTCTTGAAAAGTGAACAAGATCATTGCCAAAAGGTATTCATCATGCAATCTACCCACAAGAAATTTTGAATGGAATCGTTATCAACTGACTTAAATAAAACAGTTATTTTCTGACACTATATCACCCAATGTAATCACTTAGGACACTTACCATTATTATGTGTACAGTTTCGTTTTTCATATGATTGCCAACTATCTAAAAAAATGGGATGTTTCAGATTAATGTTTTGGGGAGGCTGATATGATCTACTTAACCCTGATTTAACATGAACAGTGGCAGTGGGTGGTTCTTCACCATGGATCTGATTGTTATGAGGGCTTCTTCAGAGACTCTGTAATAGCAAAAGCATTGCATTTCATTTCTCTTCACTCACCCTGCAGCTAGCCGAGTCAACCCAGGGCTGGATCAGTAGGTCTTGCCAAGGATGAGTAGGAGGACTTATTCAACCAGTAAGGGCCACAGTCCTCAGGTTTTGGTGGGAGATTTTCCCACTTGTTCCAGATAGGCCCCTCCGGCCCTCCTGTGCGTGACCCCAAGAAGTTGCTCAGACACCTATTGAATAAATGCCCAGCGCCTGGGGTTTGGTGGAAGGAACACTGGATAATTGATAGATGTTGAAGTCCTGACGTGAGTGGACCTGGACTTCTGCTCTGCCCCCTCTTGTGTGTGTGACCTGGGGGCAGTGTGCTCAGCCTCTCTGAACCTCAGCTTTCTCTGATTTGTGAGGCCCACGAGTGGCAGGAGCTACATCCTGAAGTCACTGTTTCTTGGGCAGTCCCCCATTATTGGGAAAGGAATGCATTTTCTTAAATAATGGATGACGTTGAAAATAATGTTCTTAGAGTAATTCTTCAGGCTTGTAATGGGTTTTGGGGTTAACTTGGAAACCCAGATGCCATTTCACTTTTTAGTGAGGAAATTACATTGAGCTTTGGCACCACTAAGGTGTGGGTACCTTCCTATAGCTTGCAGTCAGGGTTGGCTCCTTTGTACAAGGTTTCTTCTGTCTTGTGAGAGGGCTTATAATGCTTCACTTTGGGGTCGGGTATTGTCTCTATGCAGTTCTGTTCAAATAAACACATATATATACACACAAACGTGTGTGTGTGTGTGTTCATCACCTATGGAAATGACGTGTCAACCACAGATGTGTTTGTGCGGACATTGAAACATTTTAATTAGTAGTTACTGAAGGAAGCTCGTGTCAAAGGCAAATGGTCTCCTGTTTGCTGTTGTGCCCAGGTCCAGTGTGACCAGACAGGGAAGCGAAGCGGTGGCAATAATTTACTTTTATAATAGTTTAAATAATTTTGGTTGACTTTTGTTTATTCATTTTCCCAAGTGTGATAGTGGTGGCTTTTTGTTCTTGTTTTCCTCTATTTCAAGAGTATTAACTATTGCATTTCTCCCCAATACACTTTAGAAGGGAGAATTTAGCACATATACATGGAAATAATTTCATGACACATCAGGCCATTTTTCAGGGAGGGTCAGAGCCTGTCCAGATCTGTTGCTGCAACAACACTAGGGCTTTGGGATCAGTTCTGAATCTCTGTGGGCCAGTCACAGTGGTTTCCTCACCTAGAAAATTGGTACTGATTGGGGAGTCTGGGTGGCTCAGTTGGTTAAGCGTCCGACTTTGACTCAGGTCATGATCCGCGGTTTGTGAGTTGGAGCCCGTGTCTGGCTCTGTGCTGACAGCTCAGAACCTGGAGCCTGCTTCAGATTCTGTGTGTGTGTGTGTGTGAGTCTCTCTCTCTCTGTCCCTTCCCCGCGCATGCTCTGTCTCTCTCTCTCTCTCAAAAGTAAACATACGTTAAAAAAAAAAGAAAACCTAATACCTACAATATTGTTTAATAAATAGACTATTGAAATTAATGGGGTTATTGAAAGTGAGAAGATCTGACTTTTATCTCGACCTTATTACCAACTAGTCTTTTTTACCTTGGATAAGTTTATTTCTCTGGGCGTTCTAATCTGCCAAATGTGGAATGGACTCTTCTCTCTGAGATTTCCTGGGATAAATAAGAACCATTTTCATTCATGTTTGCGTGTGTGTGTGTCGACAGTGTTACCCAAGCAAAACAGATTTTCAGCAAATGATGGAGTCATTGTTATGTGATTAGATACTGTATAGTATAGTTATGAGCTTATTTGTTTATATCCGTGAGCATTTATAAATGGAAATTGTCTTTCTTCGAAGTTTGTTCCCAAGTGGTCTGAAATATATCTTTACCTACAAATTCATTCATATTAAGGAGGACACTTGTTGGGATGAGCACTGGGTGTTATATGTAAGTGATGAATCACTAAATTCTACTCCTGAAACAAATATTACACTGGATGTTGACTAACTGGAATTTAAATAAAAACTTGAAACAAACAAACCCCAAACCCCAAAACAAAACACAGTTCCTTCATACATATATGTGTGTGTATGCCTAGATCTAATATATAAAATTTACAAATTAGATAAAATACATCAAAATGATCAAGGCACAAGAACATGTATTTTAAAAGATCTCTTATTTTAAAATTATTTATTAATATACTTCATTATTTGGATATGATGCTCAGAATAACGTAGCCAATAACAGCAAAAATGCTGTTGGCAGCTTTTAGGTTTAAAGAAAGTCACTCTAGAGAATTGGAAAAAAATAGTAATTAGCAGGGTACTATCAAGGTTGGCATGTCTAAATTTAACACAGCAGCTGTGTTTTGGTTTGTGAGGGGTGTGTGTGCTCTGTTACGAGCTGGGAGCATGTTATAATGGAGGTAGAGATACTGCCTTCTGAAATGCAGTCTCAAGAAATAGCTGCTGCATGTTGCAGTGCCCTCCCTGCTGGCCCGCAAGAACCTCATCAGTTCCTGGAGAAGTTTATAACTGGTAGGTGGACTGTGGTTTGACTTTCCAGCTTGGCTTTGGTCTGTTTCTGAAGGAGGTCTCCAAGAACGTAGCAGACATAGCCTTTTTTCTCCTCTGTGTTTGAGATACTGATTTCTTTTCTTCTTTTTTAATTTTTTCTAATGTCTGTTTATTTTTGAGAGAAAGAGAGAGAACGAGAGTGAGAGAGCGAGTGGGGGAAGGGCAGAGAGAGAGGGGGAAGAGAATCCTTAGCAGGCTCAGGTTCAGGGCCGTCAGCACAGAGCCCCATGCAGGGCTTGAACTCCCTAGCCTTGAGATCATGACCTGAGCTGAAGTCAGCTTAACCGACTGAGCCACCCAGGCATTCCAAAATACTGTGATTTCTTGAATCTAAAGATGCCATTTTAATGATAAGAAACACCATTATTTTATGTCCCACAAAGAAATAACCTTGACACTTAAGCTTAATAAAATTCTTTTTTATCCATTAGGATGTTGATTTTCTATTTGTTGGAAGAACACAGATTAAAAAGGAAAACTGAAATGAATTGGGCATGATATTTTTGAAACTTATTCACTATCTAAGTCTGACTCACTTTCTGACTCTGAGTTCTCCATGTCTGCGTATTCCCCCATGCTCTTCTTACCTTCTGTGCCATTAAAATGTGGCATTTCTTACAACAGTGCTTTTCTTTCGATGCTGGAGTTTTCTCCCAAGCTGCCGATACTCGTTCTGCGTGTTTCGATGGTATTGCTTTCTCTATCGTACATAGACAGTTTCGTGAACTGTGTTCTGTGAGCCACTCTGCTCACAGCTATAGTCAGATGCTGTTGCTGTCAGAGCAGTTAAAATGTGGACAAGTATGTGTCCTCAGAATCCACGGAATATGGCAGCAATGTACTAGCTTGTGAAAGAGACTTGCATCAAGGAGTCACTGTCCAGAGGCTAATAGAGGAGGAGTGGAAGGTGGAATAGTTTTCTTTGTTCTAAGTGGTTAATGCTGCAGTTAAGGATATTGTTTCATGTTCAGACACTGTTAATCTCTAATCATTTTAATGTACAATTTCCTTTTCTCTTTCATGGAGATTCTTAATGGAGAGTTTTACTTGAAAAGATAGCCCTGTTCTCTCTGTACTGTTGAAACACCTTCCAAACGTCAAAGTTACGTATATAAGAGATACAAAGATGAGTGAGGCTTTTGTTCTCAAGGTACCGATGGTTAAACGAGAAATGGTAATAAACACAGCTAACAAGAGTACAGCATAGTCTGTGGACCTCATTATGGGTGAGAAAGCAGTTACTGTACTTCCTTAAATAGTATAGGTAAGCCTCTGTCTTTTTTTTTTTTTTTTTTTTTTTGTAAACGTGGAAGACCACCATAATAGTGTATGTAAATAGAACTGAAAAATTAAGTAGGATAAGACTGCTGGGCACTCTTTCTCCTGGATTTATTAAGTTTAATTTAGTCTTCAATAAATTAACAAAATCATGTATCTAAGGAAATATGCTAACTGAAATGTGTATGATCCAGGATTGGATCTGAATCAGGTTTTTTTTTTTGGACATTTGTGGACAATTGGTGAAACAGAGTAAGATTATAGTATTGTATGACTGTTAATTTCTTAATTCTGATCATTGTCCTGTGGTTATGTAACAGATTGTCCTTGCATTTCAGAAATCACTGGAATATTGAGGTGTGAGGGGCATCACGTCTGCAACTTACTGTCACATGTTTCAGAAGGGTGTGTGTGTGTGTGTGTGTGTGTGTGTGTGTGTGTTTATGTAGAGAGAGAAAATGATCAAATATATCTAGTAAATGTTTTTTTAAAGTTTTATTTATTTTGAGAGAGAGTGAGAACATGAACAGGGGAAGGGCAGAGAGAGAGGAAGAGAGAGAATCCCAAACAGGCTCCGTGCTGGTGACAAAGAGCCCAATGTGGGGCTTGAACTCACGAACTGTGAGATCGTGGCCTGAGTGAAACCAAGAGTCGGACACTTAACTGACTGAGCCACCCAGGCTCCCCTATCTGGTAAATGTTAATTGGGAAACCTGGGTGAAGGGTACATGGGGATTTTTTGTAGAGTTGCCATTTTTCTGCAAGTTGAAATGATTTCAAAATAAAAAGTTACAAAATTGAAAAAATTTGCTAAAATACAGGGGTCTAGTACTTTATTTTTTTTTTTTAAAGATTTTTTTAATGTTTATTTATTTCTGAGACAGAGAGAGACAGAGCATGGGTGGGGGAGGGGCAGAGAGAGAGGGAAACACAGAATCCCAAGTGGGCTCCAGGCTCCGAGCTGCCAGCACACAGCCCAATATGGGGCTCGAACTCACAAACCGTGAGATCATGACCTGAGCCAAAGTCGGTCGCTCAACCGACTGAGCCACCCAGGCGCCCCAGGGGTCTAGTACTTTAAATTAGCACATTCTGTGTGGCTGTGGAGCAGATACATTACCCTGGCTCTTTGTCTTCAGAAATCTGAAACCTCTCGCTTTGTGAATTTATATGTATTTTGAGGCTTGCTTGGGGAGTATTTGCACATATGTTTTTATATTGTTGCCGTTCTCTAAATATTATATCATTGTGTCTGAGAGGTTTTAAATTATTTTTTGGGGGACAGTTCTTAACGTTTACCTTTTGATAGTGAATGGAAAATGAGTAACTGTTCTGTTGATTTAATTCAGAAAGGAGGTCTCCTCTTGTTGCTTTCTAAACTGGCCCTATGATCCCTGTTCCCACCCTGCCTCTTTGGCTTTACCTTCGTTGTCATCCTCTCCCCATTAGGCCAGATTCGTCTTTAAAATCAGTAAAATCCTGCCTCTTCCAAAACGCCTTCCCTGATCATCCCTATGCGACTCTGATCTCTTAACTCTTACCACACTCAGTTTCGCCTAGTTATTTTATTGTTTTAGGTTGTTCTCAGTGATGGATTAGAATTGTTGCTTTGTGGTCCTTTAAAGTTATGTGTGCATATTATTTTCCCAGCCTAGTGTTAGAATACTGGCAGGTACAAATTGTTTTCTTTTCTTCCCTCCTGAATTTATACCCACAACTCATGACTGCTGTCTCTATAAGGTAGTTGTTCACTAATTGATTCTGACTGTATAACTCTTACTGGATCCAAAACTAAAGCAACTGTGTTTGACTTTTTGGATTATCTATATCTGTCTTCTTTTCCTTCTGTCCCCCAATCTTTAAAGATTAAAGATTTCTGTTTTGGGCCTGTATTAGTTGAGATAATGTTTTCAAAACTTAGCTATTTTAAATTCAGGCATCATAGGTGGGTTTTTTTTTCCACCTGTCATTAGATCTCTGATTGTTAAAATGTATAAATCATATGTGAACAAAAAAGCATTGCACAGTAATTTATAAATATGTTGTACTCTGTGGTAAGGGTAAAGTGATGAGACTCATTTTTGCTTGAGACAAACCACATTTGCATCTTAAATATAACTTAATACTTCTCTTGTCGATTCAACTCAGGTAAGGTATCTTCTTGAGTGACGAAAATTTAGATGATTATATAAAATAATGAACTGTGGCTCTGAGTTTAGTTCATATCTTGTTTTGAATTTTCTGGATTATCTATTTATTTATTTTAATATATTTTTTAATACTTATTTTTGAGAGAGGGAGCGAGTGAGAGAGAGAGAGAGAGAGCCAGAGCACGAGTAGAGGAAGGGCAGAGAGAGAGAGGGAGATACAGAATCCGAAGCAGACTCCAGGCTCTGAGCTGTCAGCACAGAGCCCCATGTGGGGCTCAATCAAACTCACAAACCGTGAGATCACGACCTGAGCCAAAGTCAGACACTTAACTGACTGAGCCGCACAGATGCCCCTGGATTACCTTTTTAAAATGACCTGAGGATAAGACATTTTATAGAGTTAGGATTATAGGACTGTAAAATACCCTCTTTTACCTCTGTCTTTAGTCTGAAACTTTTGGTTAAATCTTTTCGAGAAGTCATATTGATGCTATTAACTCTGGTATCTCTACCATAATTTGGCATCATCTAAAATTTGATTCATGTTCTTTCATACATTATCACAATCCAGCAACTTTGAGAAATATTTGCAAATGAGGGAACTGAGGCTTTGAGAGGTTAAATGACTTGCTTAGGTCACAGGCAACAACATCCGGATTTGAGCTTGGGTCTTTACTGCAAACCTGTGCATTCTACTGGATTAGACAGTGTTAACTGTTTTGTGCCATCGTCTCCTTTGGCATTCCGGTGAAGCATATGGATCTATTCTCAGAATAATGTTTTTATTAATACATAAAATCTATAGCATTACAAAGGAAACCAATTATAACATTTTCGAGATACTAAAGGACCCAAATTTGTAATATTGAAGTATACTTACTAGTTATAAGCACACTAAATCCAAAGATCTGGTGTTTTACTGTTACTTCAAAGTAGTGATGAGCATGAAGTATTGATATTTTGAGATATCTGAAACTATTATTGTATGTTATGAGAATATGATTCCTTTTGGTGACAAAATCACAGGTGCTGTGTCTAATACTAATTTATTTTAGGCTATCATTCAAAATTGAAGGAAATGTTCACTTTAATTTAGAAGTTAGCAAAAATAAAGATACATTCGTTTTTTCTACCCAAGTTTATGAGCCTCAAAATCTCCAGGTTACGAGCTGCATCAGGGCCATATTGTCCATCATGCCGGTACACATTATGTTACCTGCTGGTCTTGGCACATACTAGGTACTTAATAAAGGTTGAATAAACAAATTGCAAAATCAAAATATATGCTAATGATACAAGGATTCATTAAAAAAGGAAAATAATTAAGGTGCCCATATGTTGTTAGATTCTTGAGGGTAAACGTTAAAGTTCACTTTAATTTAAAATGGTTGGAACCTATACTTGTAAATTATGTGTTTCTTCAGATTCTAGTCAGTTCTCTACTCTCCTGTGCTCTAAAGGTATTATATTGGGGTTTAGTATTTTCGTGCTTAAAAAGCATTAGTCTTATGTGTTTTAGCTCCTTTTGGGCAATTTGCTTTAATGAGGATGATTGACTGTCAGCATTTCAGGTCTCCATCAGTAATGACTGGTACGTGGGGCACAGACAGGACCTGAAGTGGAATGTTAGAGTGTTGAAATGGCTTTGTTTGCATTAGGTGAGCCTGAAAAGGTTTGTTGTAACGCTTTCTACCTGGTGAGTCTGAACCTCTTCATCACTTGTCAGACCGGACAGCTTGAGTGTATTGTACTTGCTCACTACGGGTACCTAAAGCCTAATTCTACCAGTTCTTTTGTGAGTTAAATAGGAGATAACCACTCAAAAACCTTTTATTTCTTCCCTCAGGCGGGGAATAGGTAGGCTGTTTTCTTCTCCGGCTCCTGTCTGACTTAGTTGTAGCTTCAGAGATACTAAATAACTTGGATGGTGTTCCAGGAAGAGCTTTAGGTAGAGGGAACAAACTCCCTTGGCTCATTTGCCACTCAACAGGATTACAGCCCCCCCAGTACACAAGAAGTTTGTGTCTCCGCTTGACCCAGGCCAGCTTCCTAGGTCCCAGCTGAGGAATGTGTGGGGCGCGTGTGGGGCACGCTGACATAGCCCTCCTCTTCAGCCTCGTCTTCCCTCCCACGAAGGGGGCTTGCAGACCTGCACATGCTTCCTTCCCCACGTCGGCCCTGCAGAAACATCTGGCAAACTTCTCTTCTGCCACACACGTTCTTTCCCTCTACTCTTTCTAACCTCTTTAATTTGTTATTTTTCTAGAGCAGCTTGCAACAGCTTTTGGCCCAAGTTTTTATAACAAGACTTTTGCTTAGGATAGGGCTGGAGGATGCTGTTAACTCCTTATCATCTGAGGACAAATCTTTAAATTTGGCATTGACAGTATACACTTTTTTTCTCTTAGTGCCTCTTTTTTTATAATGACGTGTGTGTGTGTAACTGTCCTGTGCCCCCATTAACTTTTATTTTGCTATTTGATTCCCATTAGGAAACTTCTGGAGCCCTAAAGCATAAGTATTTATACAATTCATAGGAAAGAACTTTGAAAGAATCCATGTCTGCTTAGGTTGGTATTTTGTACCATTTGAAAGCACTGTTTCCCATCTGGGGACTTGAATGGCAGTGTTCTGGAGAGCACATTGCTGTTAAAAGCTCTAATGGAGGGTATTTTAATTTCTGTGAACAAATCACCCAGTAAAACAGTTATTTAAATATTTTCTTTGCCTGTCTAATGAGTTTTGTGATTGTTAGTGGAGATCAGGCAAATAGGCTTTAGTCCCTTGTTTGCTTTCTCACATAGTTGGTTTATTACACATACTCCCACCTGCCTTGGCGAGTAGACATTTAAGTAGTTTAAAATTTTTATTCATAGTCATGTAGTATTTGATTTATGTCCATAATGGATTGTTGGTTAAAGTCTGGAAACATATGGGGCACTAAAGATGAAAAGCAGGTTAATGAACATCATAAAAATGATGATAGTTTTGAAAATTAACTTTAGGATGCTTTTCACTAGATTAGTAAGCTGTATTCATTTGATAAAAATTCTCATATAGCCCATTGAGGTGTGTCTAATATTTTAATACTAAATGTTAAAAAGAAAAATACAGTGATTATTATATTCAGTTTTGCTTTTAATTTATTGGGAATAAAAGTTATCCTCCATCAAATTTGTTTGCATTTACAAATAGCACCCTGAAATCTCTCGTATCTTGTCATTAAACATTTTTTTAAAAATGTTTATTTATTTTTGAGAGAGAGAGAGAGAGAGAGCAAGAGAGCGAGAGAGCATGAGCAGGGGAGGGGCAGAGAGAGAGGGAGACACAGAATTTGAAGCAGGCTCCAGGCTCTGAGTCATCAGCACAGAGCCCCACACAGGGCTCAAACTCATGAACCACAAGATCATGACCTGAGCCAAAGTCAGATGCTTAACTGACTGAACCACCCAGTTGCCCCTCTCTTATCTTGCCATTTAGAAATAAAACACAGAAGGGGCTAAAATGAAACCACTTAATTTACTTTAACCACTTTAGACAGTTGAAGTGCAAAATGTAAGAATTCTGAATATTAGGTCATGGAAGCACTTTTCGTCTGTTTTTGATACCATATTTAAAAATACTCTTGGCCCCCAACATATATATATGGTTTTACTTTTTTTTTTTTCAATGTTTATTTATTATTTTTGAGAGAGAGCACACGCAGGGAAGGGACAGAAAGAGAGAGGGAGACAGTATCCGAAGCGGGCTCCGGATACAGCTGATACAGTATCAGCACAGAGCCTGATGTGGGGCTTGAACTCACCAGTTGCAAGATCATGACCTGAGCCGAGGTCGGATGCTTAACCGACTGAGCCACCCAAGTGCCCCTGGTTTTACTTTTGAAAAATTTTTTTTTGCATAAGTAAAGACTAGAACAAGTTTTATCACGGTATATTGTAAACACTATATAGAAAGGTTATATAATACACTTTGTCATCATCTCAATAATATTAGTAATTTAAAATCCAATGTTTTAAACTTATAATTACTTTATCATGTAACATATAAATTACAGATTCTTTTAAAAATTACAGAACAGTTTCTTAAGATTGTATTAGTGAGAGGATTTGTACTTTTAGAAGCATTGAGCAAAGCATTCGGCTATTGGAATGTATAGCAGGGAGAAGAGCTTTGGGAAGGGAAATGAAACATCTCCCCAGTTTGTGCACCAGGGAGCAACTTTGTGGAAACGTGTACACATTGGCACAGACCGGAGCCAGTTTGGAACGACTTCCGCAGTGTATTGGCCCTGCTTGGTCCCTGTGTTATTGCAGAGTTGACTGTGGTGATGAGTGTCACCTGGCAAGGATGCCAAGCTCTCTACTTCTCTCTGGGGTAACGATGGTTGGCAGGAGGTAGGAAGTCATTTATGACTCCTTCAGAGGCTGTTCTCTTGGTGTGCTATCTCCTGTGTGGCCACGAGGTTAAAAAACGGTCATTTAGGCGCTCAAAGGAAAGACCTAAGATAGTTCGAAAGAATCTTAGGGAAATGCAGAAATATTACTGCAGCTTGAGTAAGAGAAGCATTCTTAAGATGGCAAAAGTACAAGTATTGCTCATTAAAAAGGGAAAAAAACGATGTGTTTCAACAAAGCTTCCTGTTAAGCGAATATGTTTAAGTGGATTATGGTTCTCCATTTACATCTTTTATGAAATTGGACATGCTGTACTAGGAAAAAAAGGGCCTCTGGATATGATTTGCATTTCTTAAGAATGCAGCAAATCAGTCACCGCATGCTTAAAATAATTATTTTCTTACAGAATTTTAACATGAATGCTAAGAACATTACCAGCAGCTTTAATGTATTAATATTTTACCTAACTTATGCCCACGCAGGCTGTTTTAGACCTAAACTAATGTTTATTTTGTAGCTGATGGTTGAAGTTCTCTTAGGAACTGTTAGCATATCAAAGAGAGCATTGAAGTTGTGCTGTTTGTTTTGGACTTTAGGAATTCCTGAAAGTTAGTAGCGGAACAGAGAATAGTGGAAGTGGGGTTCCCAGATGGTACATCCAGAATAGAATGTGAGGTTTTTTTTTTTTAATTTATTTTTAACATTTATTTATTTTTGAGAGACAGAGACAGAGAGCATGAGTGGGGTTGGGGCAGAGAGAGAGGGAGACACAGAATCCCAAGCAGGCTCCAGGCTCTGAGGCAGGCTCCAGGCCGCCAGCCCAGAGCCCGACGCGGGGCTCCAACTCAGGAACCGTGAGATCATGACCTGAGCTGAAGTCGGATGCTCAACCGACTGAGCCACCCAGGCGCCCCAGAATGTGAGTTTTTTGTGGATGATGGCAGGGCAAGGAAGATGGGGAAAATGAACTTGTGACATCATCATTCTATTTGAAATTCTGCTTGGTGAATTTGCAATTAAAAAAAAAATCTATAGGAAGGGAGGACTTAGGATTTGTTTAAACCCTTGGCTGCTATATAGAATGCTGCATAAGAAGAGAGAAGGAAAAAAATTGAGAGCATTCCTTCCGGTAGTCAGATTCTGAACAAACTTTGCGATAGCCGGAACATTTTCTCACCAAGGTTTCACTTTCCAGAAAGGGGGTGGAAAGTTAGTGAATTACTGGTTTGCAGGCAGTATGATGATGTTAGGCTCTATTAAACAGGAAGTAGATGGCAAGATGAAGCCTTGAAGAATTGCCAGGGTAGAAAAGGTAATTTGTGATTAAAAAAAATTTTTTTTTTAATGTTTATTTTTGAAGGAGAGCGAGACAGAGTGTGAGCGGGGGAGGGGCAGAGAGCGAGGGAGGCACAGAATCCCAAGCAGGCTCCAGATTCTGAGCTATCTGCACAGAGCTCGATGTGGGGCTTGAACTCATGAGCTGTGAGATCATGACCTGAGCCTAAGTCAGAATCTTAATTGATAGTCACTTGCTATTTATTTGAAATTTGAGGACTGCATGTATAGGTCTTTAGGTAAAGTAGGTTTATGAGTGCTAAAATGTAATCTGATGAGGTATGGACATCCATTAGGAGGAGATATAATTTCCACAAATTCCTGTGACATGGTTACTCTTTTTTTTTTTTAATTTAAATTTAAAATTTTTTAAATTTTATTTTTTATGTTTTAAAATTTAAAAATTAAATTTAAAAATTTAAATTTAAAATTTAAAAAATACTTTTTTTTTAAATTTAAATTTAAAATTTTTTAAATTTTATTTTTTATGTTTTAAAATTTACATCCAAATTAGTTAGCGTATAGTGAAACAGTGATTTCAGGAGTAGATTCCTTAATGCCCCTTCCTCATTTAGCCCATCCCCCCTCCCACAACCCCTCCAGTAACCCTCAGTTTGTTCTCCATGTTTATGAGTCTCTTCTGTTTTGTCCCCCTCCCTGGTTTTATATTATTTTTGTTTCCCTTCCGTTATGCTCATCTGTTTTGTCTCTTAAAGTCCTCATATGAGTGAAGTCATATGATTTTTGTCTTTCTCTGACTAATTTCACTTAGCATAATACCCTCCAGATCCATCTATGCAGTTGCAAATGGTCAGATTTCATTCTTTTTGATTGCCAAGTAATACTCCATTGTATATGTATATACCACATCTTCTTTATCCATTCATCCGTCGATGGACATTTGGGCTCTTTCCATACTTTGGCTATTGTTGATAGTGCTGCTATAAACACAGGGGTGCGTGTGTCCCTTCAAAACAGCACACTGGTTCCCGTGGATAAATGCCTAGTGGTGCAACTGCTGGGTCGTAGGGTAGTTCTATTTTTAGTTTTTTGAGGAATCTCCGTACTGTTTTCCAGGGTGGCTGCACCAGCTTGCTTTCCCAATGGTTACTCTTATTATATTTATTTTACAGGTGAGGAAACTGAGTCACAGGGAAGCTAATGACCAAAGATTTACATATAACAATGGTAGAGCTGGGTTTTGGCACTAGGCAATGATTCCAGAGCTGACTTCTTAGCTGCTCTGCTCTGACGTCATGGGTAGAGAAGCACAGGTTCAGAATTAGGTTAACTGAAAGGAACATTGAGGTGATCTGATCCATGCCCCTCATTTTAGAAATAATGAAACTGAGGCTCTTCTAAAGAAATTAAATAGCTTGCTTAAATTACTTACCCTGGAATGGACCAAACACCTGGGTTATTTTCCAGTTTCCTTTTCTCATGCACATCTGGAGGGAGGGGCTTTTCCCTAGGACAAACATAGGCCTCTGCCCTCAGAACTCTTCCGCTTCTTTTCAGGGATGCTCAACAGAGCTAGTTTTGAAGTGTCTTTTCCCTTCCCCACCCTTCCCCACCCTTCCCCACCCTCCCCTCTCCTTCCCTCCCTGTCCTTTCTCAAGTGTGCATGTTTTTGAGATTGTCTTTGAGGTCTGAGAGAGGGTAGATTGGAACTTTGAATTTTTGCCATATTTTAGGAAGGTGTATAGGATAGAAGAGAGGTTCCGCTGTCGAATGGCAACCCCAAGTAACAGTGGCTTAAAAAGTTAGAATTTTATTTTTCTCTTCTGTACATTTTGGGTAATTTGATGATTCCTTTTTATTGCGACCCAAACTCCTTCTGTCTTATTGCTCTTCGCCTCTAGGGTGTTTCCTTTCTGTATATATGGTCCAAAGTGGCTCCCAGCTGTCCTCCAGCCTCTGCTGTGGGGAATGACTCAGAAGCTTCACCCACCTTGTCTGCTTACACATAATTAGCCAGAAGATGGCCATGAGGGTATGAAACTGCGAGTGAGGCTGGAAAAGGTAGTCTTTATTCTTTAAAAAAATTTTTTTAATGTTTATTTATTTTTGAAGGAGAGACAGAGTGAGTGGGGGAGGGGCAGAGAGAGAGGGAGAGAATCCGAAGCAGGCTTCAGGCTCTGAGCTGTCAGCACAGAGCCTGACGCAGGGCTCGAACTCACAAACTGAGAGATCATGACCTGAGCCAGAGTCGGACGCTTAACCAACTGAGCCACCCAGACACCCAAGGTAGTCTTTATTCTGATTGGCCATGTGCACAACCAAAAATTACCCCTTGTGGTATCCTGTGCTGTGTTAGTTGAAGTTGGTAGTTTGGATTCCTAGGTAAGGCTGGATGAGGATATAGCCAAGATTGTAAGTGCTGAAAATTTGGGCATCCCTGAGACACAGGTTCTTTTCAGAATAGAGCTGAGTAGCGCTGGAGTATTTTGGTTACCAATAATTCACTTTGTCACATGTCTGAATTCCTGTTTGGATTTTAGTTATTCCTGATTTAGTAGCATGGGTGAAAAATTGAAAAGATTTGATATTTTCAGTTTATATTCAAACTGCATAAACAGTATCTGAAGATTTCTCTGCTACTGTAAGGAATGAATAATTTAGTTTGATTTTCCTTTAAACTCAAATAAATAAGATGAAGATTAAACTCACGATAAAGCTATAGTATCTGTTACAGTATCCTGTCATTTGTCATTGCTACTCTGTCTTGAAAGCTTTGTGAAAAGCGATGATTTTGATATTTGTCATTGAGATACAGTTCTTACAAATAGATATTTAAAACCTTTTTGTCTTAGCCAGTGATTGTATTGTATACATGTACTAAGCAACTTTAAAAAAATGAGAGTTTGGTACATTGAATAATAGCTTTCACTAGAGATGCTTCAGGCCATGAAACCCCAGTGAGAAGTTGTCAGATTCCATTTTAAGGAAGCAAGGCTAAATTTTGATATGTATTTCCTACTAAGTATAAATCTAATCAGAAAGCAAAGAACATTAAATGTTTTATTTTGCTAGTGGCAGCAAAGAATATAATGATAGATATAATATAGTTTAAATTTATAGTTGAAGTTATATTTTCTTTTAGCCTGTGCCTCTGTGGAATAAAATAAATAGGACTCTATGTCTGTTTTGCAGCCAAAATGGACAATTTATAGATTTTCTAGAACATCCCCAAATGTAGTGACTCTGTAGCGTTGACTGCTGTATGTAGGAAATGGATCTCCATAGAGCCTTACCATCATTATGTTGTGGGTTATTTGTTGTGTGATGTAGAAAATCCTATCAGTGGTTATCTTTCATTCCTTTTATCTGACTTGCTTAACCTCAGTTGATTGCTTAAGTCAGTGACTAAGAATTTTTCATCAGCTGTCCTTGATAACATATTATCATTCATCATACTAGGACCATTGGTATTATCAATTGAAAAATCTAAATGGAAGACAAAAAATTAAACGCTTCTTGAAACAATGAAGTGCAAAGAGAATATTTTGACTCTAAGGCTCCCCCTACCCCATTTTCTACCTGTATTTAATATGGCCATCAAGTATTATTTTTCTGACACTTTGAATCTCATCATTTTCACTACAAAAGAATTCTTTATCAAATAGCCATCATGTGGCATGCTTCTAGGTAGCACATAAGAAACCATGGTATAAATTCTGTCCCCCCAAACATTATTACAATAATGGTCTCTGATTATACTTTCTTTGAGTAATTTGCCTTTTAAGAATACATAGTCTAGTATAATGGTGTGTAGGCAGGATGGTTTGTGGGGTAAAAGGAAAAAAACAAACAAGTTTTGTTTTTTTTTTTTTTAATTTTTTTTTTTTTTTTTAAACGTTTATTTATTTTGGAGACAGAGACAGAGCATGAACGGGGGAGGGTCAGAGAGAGGGAGACACAGAATCCGAAACAGGCTCCAGGCTCTGAGCTGTCAGCACAGAGCCCGATGCGGGGCTCGAACTCACGGACTGCGAGATCATGACCTGAGCCGAAGTCAGCCGCTTAACCGACTGAGCCACCCAGGTGCCCCTTTTTTAAATTTTTTTTTTTTTTTTTTTTTTTTTTTTTTTTTTTGGTGGTGTAAGTGAGGTTTGAATGTCTTGTCAGCTAATCTGATATATTCTGTGTATTTGATGTTCATGATTGACTTGATAAAGGTGTTTTTTAAACTGGAATTCAAGCATTTTTAAAAAATAACCTTTTAAATGATTAGGGATGTAAAAGTATGTTTTTCGTAAAAAGAACCATTAAGTATAAAGAAAAAGAAAAATGATCCATTCCCCACGAAATTTGAAGATATCATTAATATCACTTTATATATATAGATCTATCTATTTATCTATATATATATATATATATCATTCTAGACCCTATGTATAGATATATGTATGTATTTCTTTGTGATGGTTTCCTATGCTCTTTTCAGTTCTAGATGTTTAACTTACAAAACAAAATGATCAAACAGTATGACCAAAAAATATGGTAAGTTTAGGTTCTTAGCTTTCTTGTGAGAATCCTTTCATGGATTAATATTCTTTAAAGCCTATTTCTTAATATTAGCACCATATTTCATAATCTGGCTCTCCTGTTTTACTGTTTTGACTATTTTCCTGTTTCTGGATATTGAGTTTGCTTCCTATTTGTCATTGCTTTATATATACAATGTATGCTTTCTCCTTTGTGGTCTAAATCTTTCTCTTTGCTATCAGCCTTCATGTTTCTAATAGTCATTTAAATGGGCCATGAAAATGAATATTTAGACAATACTGGGTCGCATCAGTTTTACTTTACCCTTCAGTCTCCTCATCATTCATCATAATCTATGACTTTAGCAGTGTTCAAAGAATAGGAAAGAAATTAAAATTAATTCTTGTTACTGTCAGATTAAATTCACTTATAATAAATACGTGAACCTTGGAGATCAGAAGCTAAAATACTTATGTAGTTGGACCCCGACATCAGGCAAAATCTTAAATTCTCATGAGAGGCACATCACAATTTTTTTTTCTTTTTCCTATTTTTCTTTTTTCTTTCTGTTTCAGGCTTCTGTTAAAACTCCAGTTAGTTAACATACAGTGTGATATTAGTTTCAGGAGTAGAATTCAGTGATTCACCACCTACATAGAACTCCCAGTGCTCATCACAACAAGTGAATTCCTTACTCCTTCCTTATCACCCATCTGGCCTATCCCCCCCCCGCCCCCCACCTTCCCTCCAGCAACCCTCAGTTCCCGGTTTTTTAAATTAAAAAAAATTTTCTTATTATATCTTTTCTGTCCATTGAAAAAAATTGTAAATCATAGCATGTTGACATTCTGAAGAATATATGGCTTAAAATAGTCTCTTGTGAAATACAGTATTGGCTCAATGAAGTGTTATAAAATAGTCAAGATTTTAAAAATGAAATGCTGGTGGTTCTTCAGTTGAGTAGAGCTTCATTCTGTTTTTGTAATGATGTTCATCATTGGCCTTAAAATACCTCCATAATTTACTTCATCTTCGAGAAAAACCTCCTTGGTAATTTATTGCTAAGAATTTAAGTCACGGAGGGTAAAGTCAGAAAGAGAACACAGGTGTCTTTAAACATGATTCTTTAATTAAAATAGCTTTGCCTTGCTTCTCATTGAGCTCTGTTTTACTGTCCATTTCAGAGAAATTCAATATGATATGCTTCTCTATTTCACAGTTGTATGTGATACACACACACACACACACACACACACACACACACACACACACACACACACACAATGGTGACTGTAAAATGAAAGTCTTTTTGTGTGTGGCATGTTATACTATTCCTGTTATCATGCCATGTTTCAGATGCATATAGATTTAAATCTGAATGTTTCATACAATTCTCTTAAAGATATTTTTATATTATGTGTGTATAATGTCTTATTTTTTACTGTGAAATCCTCTAGGAACTCTATTACAGATAAAATATGTTAAAGCCACTTAAAATGTTAAAACACAGTAAAATTAATTTGGATTCTTTTAATTTACAATTTGTCATGAAATTAGAGAAGATTTATATTTACTTACACTAACAGGGTGGTGGGTGGGGTGAAAGAGAGGGAGAATTTGGTAAAAAAATTCCATGCGAGGACATCTCCAATTACTCAGCAAATTATGTTATGAAATTGTCATGTACATTAGAAATTGCTATTTACAGAGAATAAGTTGATACTCTAATTATTGGTCTTATTAGAGTATTTCTAGGGACCTTTACCTGATAACATTTTTTAAAAGACTGGATCCAGTTGCTGAAGGTACTTAAAAATGACATAAATACATTTTTTAAAAGTACCATGTGTATTTAGATTATACTCATTCTTGCTGCCTTCCTATAATTTGTTAGTTTTTCTATTATATGCTATAGTGAAAGCTAATTTATTTTGGTGTTTATAGAGAAATTATTCCTTACTAAACCTTTCATTTCCTTAATTTCAAGAAAGACTCTCTGTGAATTGTTGTAAGTTAATTTAGAGTGAGTAGCTTGAAATACCTTCTCATTTTCCTGGACTATAAAAATGATATGGCCTGTTGAACTGTTTGTTCAGTGTTAATTCTGATATTGTCACTTATGAAACACATAGTTTTAATTGGCCAGGAACCATCAGATGTAGATAGTTTTGATGGGAAGTGTGTTATGTTTGGGAAATTGTTTTCTTAAAGGCATTAACCTGGAAACGTCTGTGGGTTCTTAATGAAAACATTAGAATAGTTTGTGGGTAGATGGGTATCACCCTGTATCTCCATGTATTCCTGAGGTATCATGACAGTGAGCTGGAGTCTTCAGGCTGTAATTTGAACCCACCTTTCCATTTTTACTAAATTCCTGATGGAACCCTCAACCTTGTAGAACTCATCTTGAGGCATCAGAGGAGAAAAAAATTGACAAGTTGATGATTAGCAGAAAGTGGTTTTGGAAACCTTAAGGAAAATGAAGATGATCTGAATGACTGGGACCTGGCAAATGTGATTTTGGTGAGTATGGGGAGAGAGGAAGCTAGTAACACTTGGGCACCTGGGAGCAGAGATCACATTGGTGGAAGGCATTTTGCAGTTCTCAGCAGATTTGTATCTGTGTTTGAAAAATCCATCTTGTAGCACACCTGCATAGCTCAGTCAGGAAGTGTCTGACTCTTGATTTCAGCTCAGGTAATGATCTCATGGTTTGTGGGTTCGAGCCTCACATCTGGCTCCATGCTGACAGTGCTTGTGACTCTCACTCTCTCTCTGCCCCTCCCCTGCTCTCTCTCGCTCTCTCTCTCTCTCTCTCTCTCTCTCTCAATAAATAAATAAATAAATAAACCAAAAAACCAAACAAAACAAAAAAAGAAAAATCCATATTACTATCAGTGCATTATTTGCGACTATCATTGGTCATATGGACCATAAAGTAGCTAGGTTTCTCGTGTTTTTCTTGTTTCAGAGTGAATATTTAATTTAGTCTAAAGCAGTGGTGGTCAGGGATGAGGCAGTACTGTTTCCAGGTGGGCATTTTAGACATTTGTAAGGGAATCCTGGTGTTCAGTGGTGTGGGCAAGGATCTAGATGTCTTGCAAGGCCTGGGATAGTTCTGTACCTTGAAGAATTGTCCTGTGCCCTCAATTTTCTGGATGACTCATCAGAAATTTATGCAGTTGAAAACCTGCCTACTCAGCCCAGAACCTGTTTAACATACAAGCAGAAAGTCTGTTTTGCATGGCTTTAAGATATACTGAATTTTCTAAGAATGCAGCTGCTGTGTAACCATAGTTATATCTGTTGCATTTGTGGTGATTTAATATATAAGCTCAAGATTCAGACTATTTTGTTAAATCTTTTATTTATTTATTTTGAGAGAGAGAGTGAGAGCAGGGGAGGAGCAAGAGCAGGAGAGAGAGAATCCCAAGCGGGCTCTGTGCTGACAGCTTGATCTCGTGAACTGTGAGATCGTGACCTGGTTGGAATCAAGAATCGGATGCTTAACCGACTGAGCCACCCAGATGCCCCTCGTTACATCTTCTAGTGTGGTTAGGTTTGAGCATTGACTTAGCGAAAGGTCATTATTTTATTATAAAGTAGTGTCTTTTTATTCTTTTAAAAATATAACACGCAGGGTATTATATTGATTACAACTTTTTTGTGTCAGATTATCATTTATTTTCGGGATAGTAAAGGGACCATTACAAAATGTTTGCTAAAAGAAAGTAGCATTGTTTCTGATAGGGAGAAAAACACTGGTTTGAAGGAAGCACCTGTTTTCATTACTATCTTGGATAGCCCCAGGTATTCCAAATGGTTTACATCCTGAAACCTGGTGTTAAGCTAACAAAAATGACACGCCACTGAATGAGAAGAAAGGGTTCTACTGCCTTTCTCCGTATAGCACTGGTATTGAGGAAGTTTGTGGATCATTAGGAATATAATCATAATAAATGTTTTTACTCTTCTGTTCGGCCTAACTTTACTGTGGGTAATTTATTTTACTTCTCGAAAAAAGGTTAAGTGCATTCTTGGATTTAAATGAAAGACAGGACAAGGGCTTGGGTCTTGAATTCCCTGTGCACGGTCTTGTGTTTTAAAGGTGGTGCAGTCAGCCTTGATCTGCTGATGTGCAGCTTCCGCAATGCCTCAGAGTATTATTTTTGCTTTACTAGAGATTATGACTACATTGAAATTCTTTTTTTCTGAATGATAAATGGAAATTTGTTACTTTAGATGAAGGAAAAAAATAAACAGGGCTATTGATATAATTTTACTTCAAAAAAAGAGGCCGATCTAATTATCACAATGTGAATTAAATAAAAAAAACTCAGGATATTGCACTATAGCTTAATGAAAAATATAATACCAATGTGTATTATGCTGTCTCACAGTTTTAATATATTTGAAGTACCATAAATAAAATATGAATTAAGCATGGGTGTTAAACCTGACTTGCTTTTTCAAAAACTTCCCAGAAGAGGCCATTGTTCTGTAGTGGTTAGTTAGTGTGTTAAATACGTCCTTTTTGGCATCTCACACTTAATGGGCTATAAATGAAGTCACTGAAGCCCAAAGGTCTATCTGTGATCCTCTTCTGTTTCTACTGTCTGATAGTGGGCCAGTGTCTAGAAATAGGACTCTGTAGTTTTCTTCCTTCTCAAAAGGGCCATAATTGGGTCAAAATTTTTATTTTCATTCAAAAGAAGAAAAGTCTCCAGATTGGGGTCAGTTGACATTTCCCAGAGCTATAGAAAGTTAGGTGAATTAGAAGGTAGAATTTATTTTCAGACTTTTGAGTCTTCTGCTTTTCTTGGGGTTTGATTTCATGCAAAGATAAGTTAGAAAATAATGTTGGTCACAGTTTAAAGAACTAAATATCCTATTTAGGAATTAATTTATTTGTGTATTATTTAATCACTTCTTTTATTAGTGATTAATGAATTTTTGGATAAAATACAGTCTTTATTGCCAAAAAGCACACACTTGTTCATAACAGTAGGAAGAGGGAAGATTGATTTATGACTCTAAGTGTCAGAGTGGTATTTGACTTTGTATTTACCAAAGCAAATTATTTAGGGAAGGACATTAGTCTTGGTTAAAGCTTTTTAGCACATGAAGTGGGCTTGTCCACTCTGTTTCACTGTTATAAATATACTTTAAAAATTGTGCTGTGAACGTTGCAACAGGGTGGTAATGAGAAAAGTGGACTGGAAGATCATATATAAACTTTAGTTGGTCTTCATTATGATACATTAAACAATCAGATCCTTATGAGTAATGTGTACATTGTATTCTCCAAATTACTTCTGAGAAACAACAAGCAGCATTCATCAGTCTTTTAACAATTTACAGATTATTCATTATGGCTGCCCTTCAAACATGCACAGATTGCCACTTTTTGTGAAAATCGTCTTTTATTTATAAAATTTCTATCTCGTTCTTGTTTCATTCCTAAACTTTTGAAGAGAGGCCTGCACCTGCTGCCCACCATTACTCTCTTGCCACTGATTCCCGATGCCGACACAGTCTGAATTCCGTGCACTCCACGGAATGATAGGTAATTGTTAGCCATGCTTCCAGATCTTCCTCCAGTGCTCATGGTGGACTATAATTCACTGAACCTGGACTGGCCGTGGAGTCCTTCTACACACAGCACTCCAAGCAGCTGCTGCCAGTTGATTGAAATTGGCGCATGAGATGAAGTCTCTTCCTCATTTGTGCACATGGTATCTTGGTTCATTTCTTCCTTTCCATTCCATTTCTTCTTTGTCTCTAATGGTGTTCCTCTTTTACTCCCCTCCTTCCTCTGATGTATTTTTAAGGCCTGTTCCTTAGTCTTCTACTTTTTTCTCTCTACACAGTTTTTTCCAGAATTCACTGAGCTCAGATCTGTAATTGTCATTCCCAAATCAGCATTTCTAGCCAAGTTGCAAATCAAATCTGAATTCCATGTGGTGATTCTACCATTACTTTCAATTGAATTTGTCTGAAATGGAACTCATTATCTTTCTTGCCCAAACAGCTTCTCCTTAATTGACCATCATGGGTATTAGTTTTCTGGCATCTGGTTGCACCTTTGACTTCTTTCTTTCTTCTCTCAGTTACAGAGGATCAGTTTTTTCCACAAAAGTTCTTATATCTTCCAGCACATCGTTTCTGTCAGTATCCTGAGTTCAGGTCTTCATCACCTCCTGCCCCCCTCCCACCCCCCCACCCCCAAATTTGAGAGACCATCAGGATCACCTGGAGGGCTTGTTGGGCCCCACCCCCAGGGTTTTGTGATTTATAGGTCTGGGGTGGGGCCGAAATATTTGCATCTCTCTCTGGTGCTGCTGCTGCTTGGGAGGGGAAAGAATTGGGGATGAGGGGATGAAGCTATACTCTGAGAACTACTTATTGCCTTATGATTTTCCCATCCTGTTTATCTGCAAACCTTTGCCAGAATAAACTTCCTGTCACACTCTGTTTCGTTGCGTTATTCCCCTATTTTAACAACTGTTCATGGTGCCCTGTTTCTTAACATTTCGTAACATTTCTTATCCAAACTTCTGCTTGGTTTCCAAGCCTCCTCACAATTAAACATAATTTACCTTCTATTTTTTCTTCTTACAAATAAGCTTTATCGCGTTTCCTTTCCATCTCTAGTGTAGGTACTTGCTCCTGTCCCACCTGCTTCTTGAACGTGGGACTCCACGAAGCACTCCATGACTACAGCCAACCTTGGTATGGTTCCTTAATATTAAACCTCAGTAGCACAATTTTACTAACTTAGACTATAATCTGTAATAGTAGGGATCGTATGCCTTCATCTCTTCTAAGGCCTAGCATAGGATTAAGTCAATGAGAATTTTTTTTTTTTAAAGATTTTTTTTCGTGTTTATTTATTTTTGAGAGAGAGAGAGAGAGAGAGACAGAGAGAGACAGAGCACAAGCAGGGGAGGGGCAGAGAGAGGGAGACGGAATCCGAAGCAGGCTCCAGGCTCTGAGCTGTCAGCACAGAGCCTGATGTGGGGCTCAAACCCATGGACCGTGAGATCATGACCTGAGCTGAAGTCAGACCCCCAACCGACTGAGCCACCCAGGAGTGCCTAGTCAGTGAGAATTTACTACTTAATGAATTGACTGATTCCTCTAGTTTGTGTTATTCCTACAGGTTGCTTGATTTGGAAGAAAATAATTAAACAAAAATAAGTTCATATGGTTAGCCATAGAATGGAATACTAAGGTTAAATATTGAAACTGAAATCCCCAGCCAGCACAGGAAGCTTCCTCTCCTTTATAAGTAATAGAATGTCAGTAGTGGTGACTCCAGATTTCTGTAAAGGAGCGTCCAGGAGCAGAAACCTGGTGATGGTGGCAGTGCTGTGGGGAAGTGAGGGGGAAGGGTGGGGAGCTTGTCTTGAATTTCTTTTTTTGAGTAGCAGGTACACTTTTTACTTACATTGTATATGATTTTACAGTGTGTCTGTTTCTTCTTCTTCTTCTTTTTTTTAATGTTTGTTTACTTTTGAGAGGGAGAGAGAGATCATGAGCAGAGGAGGGGCAGAGAGAGAGGGAGAGAGAGAGAGAATCCCAAGCAGGCTCTGTACTGTCAGCACAGAGCCCGATGTGGGGCTCGATCTCATGAACTGATTTTGAGCAAAATCTACAAAAACTAATTGTGGCAAAGCCTGGACTAAACGGGAGCCCCCTTCATTTCCAGTTTGGCCCTCTTTGCATTTCACAGGACTCCCTGGAGAAATGTTTGAGTATGTCCATGCTCAGGACTACCAAAGTGAAATGGAAGCAGGTTTGGGAAGTTTGGGTACTTTATTTGGGGCTGGAGATTTAACGCTGTTTCATTTATAGTTTTATCCCCATGATAAAACACATCCATTTCTGAAACAGAAAAAAATTAAGCTATGCATCAAAAAGCAATACCCAGAGGTAATTATTATTTTTTAATTTAAATTATAGATCTTATTTTTCCTTGAGGCTTTGTGAGGTCTTGCAACTATCATTCAGGATATTAAGACATGAAATACTAGATCTATCTGATTCTCAATACTGGTTTTATGAATTATCTACTTAAAAATGTGGAAACTGTAGAATATGACTGATGAGCTTGTCTGTTGCTATACAGCTTCTGTGGCCTGGTATTGATGTGTGTTTTCCCATAGAAAGGAACACGGAGCTGGTTTCCGTGAGTGCCGATTGTGAACGGAGCAATAAAGTGGACATTATTTGCATATTATCCATTCAAATTAGAAATTCACAAAGGTATATATAAATCCTGATGGAGCAGTAATAACTACGAAAGAAGCCGTTAACTTGGTGCTCCTGACGTTTAGGCTGCCAAACTCTTTGTAGCACTGTGCTTTCTCATTCAGTATTTGTGGTTATAAATGTGCATTAGAGATTTTTCATTCTAACATTGTCATTAACTTTAACATATAGGTAGCCTCAGTTACTCTGCCAGGTACTTCGACAGCATGTTTTTGAAGGCAGTCTTAAAGTACATTATCCTCGGGTGATAGTTAACATAACTGTCAGCTGAACATCATACTTAGTATACATGTGTGTGTGCGCGTGTGTGTTTAAATCCGGTTTGTCTGCCAAGTAAATGGTGCTACAGAAGGATGATGGCAAACTGTTACATGTTTCTTTCTAACCTCAGAGATTTATCCTTGTCATCTTTTGACCTTCTCCCAATCAAACCCTGTACTTTTTACAAGGAGTGGGACAGGATTTATTCTGCAACCCATGCTGTGAGCCATTTAGTTCTAATGTACTGTGTGCTGTATTTCATTCATTGCATGGATGCTTTCATTATTATATTTAAAAGAATCAGTGCTCTTTTTTGTTTATTAATGAATTTGTTGAAATTATAAGATTAATGGATATTTCTCCAGAGCTGAAAATTTAATTTGGTTATGTCTTCTGGTGTAAGCTGTGGCTCAACTATCTCAATCCTGGCAGAGTTTCATTGTTTCTGTAAAATCTGCTTGTGTTATGCGAATATATACATTTATTTCCTTCTGTCAGTAGATCTTCATAGTTTTTTTTTTCAGTGTTTTTAAACCAGCATATGAAAATAATAGGCTTTGTAAAATCGGACATGACATGTGTGTGCAGATGGTAAAACTGGAAAGAGAAATAGAGGAAAGAAAGAGTCCCGAAGGACCTGACATTTTGCCAGGAGGCAAGCCATCATTTTCATTAAGTAACTTCTAGAGATTGTTTAAGAAATATGGTAACTGGGGAGGGAATTATAGTGTAAGGATGTTGCAAAGAAGATGAAGGGAAAAGGAAAGTCATAGGCGGAAAATGTTACAGGGGACATTGATACGTCCCTTGAGGTTCAGGGAATCCATGTAAATCTTGAATCATAGTTGTAGTTTCAAGTTTTTGTGTTTTCATAGATGTGAGGCATTCATAAAATTCTTCCATCTTTTGGAGTCATTTCTGTTTTCCGCTCAAGGAACTGTCTTGAGTATAGTGAGTCTCTCTCTTCACCCCTTCCTTCCCGGTCTCCTTCTAGTTTAACCAGTTTCTGAAAACAGGATTTAGACACAAGTCATATCACATAGAAGCAAGTGAGGCATAATGAATTTATGCTACACTTCCTCTGAGTATTAAGACCATGGTATTCTATTCCTAAGAACACTAGGATCTAGAACAAGGTAGGAATCTTGGAGTTTCTTATTTGAACCCAATGAGAAACTTAGATTCTCAGAATTTCTTTAGACTTTAAATTCTCAGGGGTGCCTGGGTGGCTCATCTGGTTAAGCGTCTGACTCTTGATTTTGACTCAGGTCATGATCTCACGGTTTGTGAGAATCAAGCCCCACATTGGGCTCTGCGCTGAGTGTGGAGCCTGCTTGGGATTCTCTGTCTTCTCTCTCTCTGCCCCTCCCTGCAACCCCTCAAAATAAATAAATAAGATTTAAGACAAAAATAATTTAAATTCTTAGAAATTTAGAATGTGGCCAAGAGGAGTAAAAGATTGCTAGGCAGTCAGTAAAGAATTAGTGGACTAATGAAAACATGTGTTTAGAATGTTGTTTACTCAAAACAAGTACAGATTTGTTAGGAACTGTGAGCAGCTTTCAACCATACAAGTATATTATTTTCTTTTTCTTTTTTTTAATTTAAAGTCTTAAAAAATTTTTTTTAACATTTTTATTTATTTTTGAGAGACAGAGAGAGACAGAGCATGAGTGGCGGAGGGGCAGAGAGAGAGAGAGAGAGAGGGAGACACAGAATCCGAAGCAGGCTCCAGGCTCCAGGCTCCGAGCTCTGAGCTGTCAGCACAGAGCCTGACGTGGGGCTCGAACCCACAAACTGTGAGATCATGACCTGAGCTGAAGTCAGATGCTCACCTAACTGAGCCACCCAGGCGCCCCTATTATTTTCAATAATAGTTTTAAATAAAGGATTTAGGGCCAGATTTGCTATATCCAAGCCATTGCAATACTTGACTTTTTCTCACATGTTCTTTGGTCAGTGTTGTATCATCTATAACTAATTGAGAAAATGCCAGTATTTGTGTTCATTAAGACACAATTTGCCACTGAGGAAGACATTAACATGTTTTTTGAGAAGATTTTTAAAAGCAAAGCATTCAAGTATGTGAAGAAAATACCCTTTTGTCTTAACACATTTTAAAAGGAAAGTGTCGTATGTATGTAAAAGCTGTGGAACCATACTTACTGAGCTTGAAATAGGTTTGCAGATTTCCATGGCAAATCTGATTTATATGGCTTGAGCATTTCTCTTTTTCACTTTTTCTCATTTCACAAACTTTTCCCATCCCTAAAGATCTGCTTGGAAACTCACTGTGCTAATAGGCAAGGTTGGCCTTTCTTGTGCTTCTCTTAAAGTAGTCCATCCTGAAACTCTGACCTTTTAATTTAATAACAGTTTTATTTGAGAAAATGTTCAGATCCTGAGAGCTGAAAAGAGTGTTTTCAGAAAGGCCATTTTAAATAGTGGTCTCCAAATGGTATATCTTTTTCCCTTCTGTGCTTTGGACCAGACCCCTCAGAAGAAGTATATTGTTGCTTTCTGTATTCTATTGATTTAAAAACAAATAACATGAAACTTAGATTTGCTCAAAACCCATTACTACACTGGTTTATTTTCCTGCCTGGCTTAGATTTGCTATTTTAGATTTTAAACTCTTTATGCTAGGTCATGTTTTATCTTTTGTTATTTTAAATTCTCACTTGTAGCTAAGGTAATTACTTTTTCAGCTGTGACCTTGGATGTGAGACCCAACATTGCATTTTTTTTTTTTTTTTTTTTTTTTTTTTTTTTTTTAAGAACTGGCTGGGGCATTAGAAAGACAGCTGTGCGTTGGTGTCTTTCCTGACCATAAGTGATGTCAGCTAGTTGGTCCCTTGGGCATGTCTTCTTCAGTGACCTCTAGGAGATCCTGGCCCTTTGCATTGCTGGTAATTTCTCACTCCCACCTCTTTCCCTTGTGGCCTGCCTGGATGACATCACCAGTTACCTCCATCTCTTTCTCACCTCACCCCTGGCCGGTAGTGGAGTTGACCTGATTGGCAGGATAGTATAGAAAAAGAGGACAAGCCTTGAGGCTACATTTCTTTCTCTGCAATCTCTTCTGCATGGCTGCCTTCCCAGCCACCCAGCTCGTTGCCATTTGGTAATGGAGTCCTTACCGTTCCAGTTTAGGTGTATCACACGATTGTAAGAAGCTCTCTGCAGACTTTGGCTTTTCCCGTGGTAGGAAGCCCCTATATGTAAGAGGCATAAAGCACGCTGTGGAAGATACGGAGACTTAGGAAACAGATCCCATTGCTGTATCCTCAGACCTGGGATGCTGACGTCTCACTGAAGCTTAGTTTTAATTGGTTGAATGAAATTCAGTTGAATTGTGGTTGAGAATTTGATTGCATTTTGCCTGAGAGAAATGTTGCTGTGGTAATTTGAAAAAATCCGGGGGAAGCGGTGTGACTACACATCAGCCTGTGTGTGGATTCTAACTGGTATGTGAAACTTAAGGGTATAGTTTGGGGAGCACTAATCGGATTAAATACTTGTTTCAATTTTTGCTACTAATTAGAGCTACCAGCTGTGAGCAACTTGAAACAATGTAGTGTGATGTTGTTTTGCTTGTTTATGAGAAGTAGCTGACAATGTGAAAATCATCGCCTTGTGGAGTGCATAGCCTCAAACTTCATAGCCACTTGACACCCGTGTAACCCAGCGGGTCCTGTTTTTGGTTGAGGAAGTCGAACCTCTGGTAGGTTATTTGACCGATACAAAGTCTAGCTAATGGAAAAACAGGGACTATTCTGTTTAGACTCTTCGTTGACCTCTATTACTGTCTAATTTCTCTTGTTGGTGTTTGCGTTGTTTTAAACCTTTAATACTAAAAGAATTTTAAGATTTGCCTGAATATAGACAGAATTCTCTGTTCTAGTTCTTTTCTTGATTTTATGTGACCTTTTCAAAGCCTAGACTTGTATCTTTCTCATCTTATGGACGGTGGAGGAGAGAAGCCAAAGGGCAGCATAGTATATAGTTGAAAGGGACCCTGGAGAACATCCATTTGAGAACAACCTTTTGAGGCAAACTGTCCAGAGAGGCTGGTAACTTCCCCTAGGTCCTCCAGATTGTTGATGGCCAAGCTGGGATTAGACTCAACTAGTGTTTACCCTTTCCCTAATTCGTTGTCCATTCTTCTTCTTTTGTATTATATTCTTTTTTCTTTCTAAAGCTTTATTGAGATGGATATACATTTTATTTATACATTCATCAGTGGATAGGCATTTAGGTTGTTTTCACTTTTGGGATATTGTCAATAATACTGCCGTAAATTTCTTCATGTTCTCAGCAACACTTGTTAATGTTTGTCTTTTTGATTATACTGTGTTTGAATTGGTGTATCATTGTTTTGATTTGCCTTTCCCTGATGATGAATGCCCTTCAGTCACTTTTCATATGCTTATTGGCCATTTGTATGATCTGTTTTAGAGAAATGCCTATTTCTATCCCTTGCCCATTTTTAATTTTGTTGTCTTTTTGTTTGTGTATTCTGGATACAAGTCTCTAATCAGCTATATGATTTGTCAGTATTTTTTCTCATTCTGTCAGTTGTCTTTTCACCTTCTTGATGATGTCCTCTGATGCTCTTGTTGTTTCCTGATAATCTACAACTTACAGAACACAGGGGCGCCTGGGTGGCTCAGTCAGTTAAGCGTCTGACTTCGGCTCAGGTCATGATCTCATGGCTCCTTGGTTCAAGCCCCACATCGGGCTCTGTGCTGACCGCTCAGATTCTGTGTCTCCCTTTCTCTCTGCCTCTCCCCTGCTCACACTCTTATCTCCCTTTCAAAAAATAAATAAACATTAAAAAATTAAAAAAAAAAGAGAACACATCCTTATGACCTTTCCCATATCTTCTTTGTTATTGTCCAGTGTTAGCTAAATTTTAAAAAGGCTTTCTATGTCCTGTTGTAATTCACTTTTTTGCATATGCGCTGAGGCAAGGTGCTGATAAGCGTGGAGATCATCAAAGTGTTGTTGCACGGGAGAGACGGTCCCACCTCATTTCCCACCTAATAGCCTCTACCATTTGAAATACTTCTTAATTCCTGTAGGTATCCCTGATTCCCCCCAATTTTTGTGGTGCTTTCTTGGTCATGATTTTGGGTAGTGGATTTCTAGTAAAGAGGAAATGCTCTCTACATATTTCTTATGAAGGCTCTTAAGAAGTATGTCAGATTTGTCTATTTGATTTGCTATCATAGCTGTAAGAATCTTTACAAAACATATCGTACAACATCTTCCAATTGGAAACACCAGATGTTTCAAATCAAGTCACCAGGTATTTAGAAAGCTCCAGCTGTGTTCTCAGCATTTTTTTTTTTTTACATCTCTCTCCAATTGTTGGCACTTGATGTGGATGACATAGTTTCCAAAAATACGGCTTTAACATTTTTGCTCTCTCCCCCCTTCCCTCAGAGGATGTCCTCCTTCCAGCTCAACCTCAGCCTGCTCAAGGAGCTACTCAGCTTCATCAAGGTCCTCGAGTGGATTGCTTCTATCTTTGCTTTTGCCACCTGTGGAGGTTTTAAGGGCAAAACAGAAATTCAAGTGACTTGTCCTAAAGTTAATGAAAATAAAACGATTACAGCTGCTTTTTTGCCTATCCATTCAGGTTGAATGAAGCATTATTTGAGGCAATTCCAGATGCAAACGTGTGTGATGTAAATTGGAAAAATTATGTCCTTATTGGAGATTACTCTTCTTCTGCACAATTCTACGTTACATTTGCAGTCTTTGTCTTCCTGTACTGCTCAGCTGCCCTTCTGCTCTATGTTGGTTATATGAACCTGTGTTGGGATAGTCGAAACCTTCCCATGATTGGCTTCATTGTTACTCATTGCCACTTTTCTGTGGTTGGCGAGCACTTCAGCCTGGGCTAAAGCTCTTACAGATATTAAAGTAGCTACTGGTCACAGTATTGTCAAGGAACTTCAGCCTTGTGACCATCAAGAAGTGACATGTTATTTTGGCTCTGTAACTAGTATCGGATCCCTAAATGTGTCTGTGATCTTTGGCTTTCTGAATATGATACTTTGGGGAGGAAATGCATGGTTTGTGTACAAGGAGACCAGTTCACACAATCCATCAAATACTTCTGCTTCCCACCCCAAGGAGGTATTCCACCTCCTTCTGGAATATAATTAAAGGGAGAAATACACTGTATGAAACATATGTCTATACTTTGACCTGTTGCCAACATTTTGAGAAGCATTATTTGTTTCTAATAAAAGTAATGGGTTTTTCAATAAATTGGTGGGTTTAAAATTTTGCTGCTTTTTTTATATAAAGCCTATGCCTTTCCTAGAAATTTAAGATGTAAATGTATTCTCACATGTAAATTTGAAAATTCAGGGGCCTATTATGAGATGATACACATTTTTAGATGACTGGTTATTTCTTTACTAAGTTGTTTGCCTTCCAGAGTTGTTTACACCTTAAGCCTTAACATATGTCTTCACTCAGAAAAGAGTTACATTGTCATATCATAATAGGAGGAAAATCTCTGTTTGGAATATACACTACTGTAAGTTTGTACAGATCATACATCTAAGACCTGTCTTTGTTTACGAAAGCCTTGATTACATAAATCATATTTAGAAAAAAACATTTAGTTCAGAATTTGTATCTGAACATTGTTTATATGTTATGAAAAACTTTTAATTGCAAAGACTGGTTGTATGTTTTATTTCTGGTTTTCTAAGTGACCTACAGTACTTAATAGGTGTACTAAAATTGTTTTGGAAATGGGGTTTGGAAATTTCTGATAGATGTATAGTTAAGTTAGTGATTCTGTCGCATGAGGCAGAAGCTTCTATTACACTGGTTGTTTAATAGACTTGCTATAGAAGTAGAAAGAACGTGGTTCAAGTCGAGATTTTGATATGTCTGGGCATTACTGTCAATGGTATTTGTTGTCCTTTGTTGCTCATGCCACTTAGTGCAGGCTGAGACCTAGTCTCCTTGCAAGCAGAAAAATAAGCCACCTGTTCTCGCAGACCCTTTCATAGGGTTAAAAAATTTAAGATTGCCTTTCACTTTGAAACATTTAACCTTTAGATTCAATGAAGTTACTATTTTGAGTATAGCATTGATGTTGTGAAAATAAATGCAATTTGGATTTCATGTTTCTTCATGTTCATTCTTCTTGCACAAGTGGATGATTAAGGAATTATGCATCATAAACGGGAATTTAAAGTGAGCTGTATTATGGGTGCACTGTCTTTGTGCACACATTTGGGTGTATTCTGAATGCAGGGATTATTCACATTTTGCTTCCTAATCTTTTTGTTGTGCAGGGCCAGATTTCTCATTCTTACCACATGATTGTTTATATGTGAAGCACATCTTGCTGTTGCCTTATTTGTGTTGCTTTTGTTCATGGCAAGACTTGTCAGTATGAGAATGTATATCTTTTATGCAACAAACTTAATAAAGAAGTTAAAAGAAAAATAAAATTTTCATAAATTGTAAATGTCCTTTTTCACAAATCATGGAAAAATGGTTGTAAATACAAATGATTTTCTTCCTGTCGTAAGTGGTTCTTTAAAGTGTTTAATTATCAAAGTGAGAATGTTTTGATGTCCTCTTCCTCTTCCTCTCTGAAGTCCCTTCCTTCCAGCCTCTCCTCCTCTTCTACGTGATGGTCACACTTTAATGATAGGACATCATCCTAAAGAATTTGTACTTAATGGTTCGGTCCCCACTGGGCAGTAAGCAGCTACTTGAGTTTATTATACGTTTTGGCAGGTGTGGAAATTTCTAGGTCACCAGGGAACTTTTGATTAAATTACTCCTGAAGTGCACTAATTGGTCTTTTCTACAGTGCTTAGGTAGTTCCAAGGAGATGCTGACCAGCTGGCAGAACTTTGCCCACTAAGATCTAGTCTTCGCTTTGTTTTTCTGGAGTATTGTCTTGCTTTTGTTTTTAAGAAATCATTGATTTTCTCTCCTTCCACTCTATTGATCCTAGTTTCTGATGAAGAATTGAAAAGAAGAGTGGCTGAGGAGCTGGCGTTGGAGCAAGCCAAGAAAGAGTCTGAAAATCAGAAACGGTGAGTTTTGTGATATCTGAGGGAGATTTTGGTGGACTTTTGTCATAATTATGAAATCTTTTTGGAGAGGAGTGATTGTAATAAGACTCATATTTGTGTCTGGGCTGCAGAATGTGTTGAACATATGAACGTGGCCATTTTCTAGTTTTGGATGGTGCTTGTTCAAACCCTCCCTTACTCTCTTCCCACACTTGATTGTGACAGCTGTATCTCTCGTGTGGTTCTTAGCTGCGTGATTATTGTACAGTTTCTCGGTGTGTGAGGAGTCTTTCTTGAGGATTCTCCAAGCATTTCTGAGGCTAGTTTCTCTCAGCAAATGGTTTGCGATTGTAAATTGTGTATTCTACTGTGGGTGTTAAGGTTTACGGTATTGTAGCTGCTAGTGAATGTTACATGTTTTACATAGCGCTCATATTAACAGATAGGACTAATTAGTAATGTGCTCACTTAAAAGAGCGGAGACATTGCAGAAATATATAAGGTTGAAGAATCAAAATCCTCCATAACTCTGTTCTATGGAGATAACCACTCTTGAACATTTTATTCTTTTGTACATCTGTACAATTATTGTCATTGTTACTACTGCTAACAGCTGAAAGAATGTTCACTGAAGTGTTTTTGTAATAGTAGAGAACAGGGAGCAATCCACATGCCCATTATGGGGACAGGATGAATGACTTAGGATACATGCCTACAATGGAGTACTAGACAGTCAAGTAGATCCTCCTGTGCTGATTCAGATAGATGTGGAAAAGCCATAAATTGATAAAAAGCAACGTTCCAAACAGCATAATTTTTTGTGGTAAAAAATACTACTTTTAAAGATTTAAAGTATGTACTTATTCATAAAAATATATGAATACATTTTAATCCAAAATAGAGTCAAGTGTTCCATCTGTGCTCCTTCTGAAATTTGCATGTAGCACAGTGTATTCTATAATCATGTGAAGATCTTTCTACTGTGAATACTAGGCACATGCCTACCATGTGTAGATGCCTAGTATGTATTTGTTCTTATTTTGGACTGCTTAACTATTTTGTTTGAGAGAGCTCAATGTAAAGAATCTTCGAATTGGATTCTAGTCCTCACTGACCACCGGACCTTCAACATATAATTTAACCTCGCTGGGCCTTAAAGATTTTTATCTCTAAACTGAGGAGTCTGAAAAATGTTCCCTAATATTTCTTTCCCTTTGACAATGTGCTGAGCTACCTCTAATTTACTTGAAATGTATGGAATAGGACATAAGTTTTAAGAGTAAGACCACCATTTTCTCAGGAAATAGGGAAGGCTCAGGGCTTAGGGTTTAAAAAAAATCAAGATGTAATTAGTACTGCTAAAAGGGTTTTCTGTGTATTTCAATAGTTTCCTACGCAACACTTTATAATTACTTAATTGGGTTAGGTTGGTGGAGTATATAATTAGAGAGTGGAGTTTAAATATTCAAAAGATTTCAGACCACTTTCATTAAGAAGCAAAGAAAATCGATATGTTATGGTAGAATTTCTTGTCTTTGAAATTTTATTATTTTTAATTGAATTTTATTTTAATAAGGCTTTTTTTTTTGGTTAGACTCTCATATGTACTTTGCTTATTATATTTCACATAGGACTTTTGTCTTTTCTCCACACATGGTACAGGCTTTCAGTTACAATAACTCTCACTGTGGTGTCTTGTTTTTGTTTTCGTGTGTTTTCTCCCCCCTTTCATTATTCAACTCCCATTTGCTCTGCCTTGGTCTGTGAAAGGGTAAAGGGCAAATGGGATGAGTAAAAGGTACCAGTGAGAGCCAATCTCTTATCTCTTGTGGACTGGGGTTGGCAGCTTTGCTGTAACTGGACAAATGACTATTGATAAAGAATTTATTTTCTGTCACCTTTAAGGAGAGCGGAGGGTAGTACAACCTTTTTATTATTTTTTCTTTACAAAAATATTTTGTCTGAAGCCTTCTTCAGAATGAAAATTTCCAGCTGTCAGGTCTCGGCAAAAAGTGTGTGTTCATCTGTATGGTAGTTCTTGGAAGAATCAATAGCTATTTTTTTTTTCTTTCTTTTTTCTACTGGAGAAGAAACTTTAGAAGAAGCATTAAGAAAGTTTTATGCATAGTCTTTTAAAAGCAACTTTTTGGAGTCACGAGGCATTTATACATTATTGTATCTGTTGCATTAATTGAGTAAACCCTGGTAAGCAGTTTCAGAGAATGGTTCCTTGTGCCATTGTCCTGTCACTTGTAATGCTGCTTCATTGTTTTCCCTTGCTGTCCAGATGCACACATAACTGCAGGTAGTTTCCCAAGCACTTAAGGTTGGCACGTAGGTACAAGTATGTGTAAGGAATCAAATTTGTGCAAAAAGGACTTTGGAATTCATTTAGATTTTGTTATTTTTCTCTACAGAGTATTTGTTATCCTTGTTTTACCTTCTTATTATGGACATTTTAAAGCACACTGAAAATCAGAGATAAGTACAATGAATCCCTAAAGCCCATCACACTGTTTCAACAATTCTGGCTTCATCTATAATCCATTCATGCTGCCTATGTGGCGAATGGTAAGGGAAGCAGTAATATTTTTTTTCTTTTTAAAATTTTTTTTCTTAATGTTTCTTTTTGAGAGAGAGAGAGAGAGAGAGAGAGAGTGAGAGACAGAGTGCGAGTGGGGGGAGGGGCAGAGAGAGAGGGAGACACAGGATCTGAAGCAGGCTCCAGGCTCTGAGCTGTCAGCACAGAGCCTGACACGGAGCTTGAACTCAGGAACCGCGAGATCATGACCTGAGCTGAAGTTGGACATTCAACCCATTGAGCCACCCAGGTGCCCCACCAGTAACATTTTTAATAAGCTGATGAACTTTGTGGCAGCGAGCTAATCCAAAATGTCTTCCATCAGGCTAGCTTAAAGAAGGACTTTTGTTTCAGTTAGGTTTTTTGGTTGAAAGACTGAAACTGAACTCTGGGTAACTTAGGAAGCGAGGAAATTTTTAGAAGCATATTGGATAGCTCAAGAGAATCAAAAGGAAGATGAGAGAACTACTAGGTAGGGAAGAACTGAGTACTACTGAAACTGTACACAGCAGGGTAGAAGTAATTCTCCCAAAGGAAATCAGGATGAAGGTTTCACAACAAAGGGGAAAGAATGGTGGGTGGCTAAATTTCATTGAACTGAAGATGTCATCGATTTAAGAAGCATTTGATGTACCACTAAGAAAAAAATTGCTGCAAATTATAGCACAGTAGTTTATCTCTTAGAAATTTTATTGAAAGAGCTCATTAAGATTTACTTTGAATTTTTAAAAAACCTATTACTTTGTGTATTCATGAAAAAGGAAAATGTAAGCAAAATAAATAGGTTAAGGTAGTGTTCTCGAGTGAGGGAGGTTTTGGTCCCCAGGGGCCATAAGACAATGTCTGGAGACATTTTTGACTGTCACAGCTTGTCATTATTGCCATCTAGCAGGTGAGGCCAGAGGTGCTGCTAAAAATCCTGTAATGCATAGGGTAAACCCCCCCACCCCACACAAAGAATGATCTGGCTCAACATGTCCTTGTTCATACTGGGTCTGATTCCTCTGACTCGCTCTTTGACTCAGGGTCTTGATGTTCTTGCTTTTCCATATGGGATCCCATATTCTGTGCTATCAACACCTTGGCAACGCAGCATTCCTTCCTTACAAGGTTGCTCCGTTGTCATTCCTGGGGTTTTTTCCAGGCTGCTGCTGCCAGTTGTGTAAGTTTTGATGCTACGCGCAGGCTGTGACAACCGTGCAGGACTGCCGCGTGGCAGACAGCAGTTGTGAGATGCTTTCAGGCGGGAGAAAACACGACACATCACAGTCCTGGAGCTGCATTCTCCGGTACAGTCCACACACGCTCCAGGCCATGACATCTGTCAGGTCCGAAAGGACTTCCTGAGGGTCTGCCTCCTGTCCTACCTGCTTGGAAGGCCTTGGACGGCATCTCTGCCTGGCAGTGCCACACGCCATTAGATCCGGTTCAGAAATGTTTGGACTGGCCATTGAAAATTCACCTGAACTCTTTTCCTTTAAATCTCCACTGTCTGAAATCTAACCAGCAGACGTAGCCTAATTAAAAGTTGCTTTGTAGGAAAAGGTCTTCATTAAGACCAGTGACAATGCAGCTGATTGTAAGCCCCATGACTGTATGTGTTGTATTCTCATCGTATCTCAGAAAACATTTGCATGTGGAAGCTCAATTCAGTTAATTTTAGATCCGATTCTCTTTTATGAAAATCTTTAGTTATTTGCTTAGTTGACAAGATGACACCCCCCAAATCACTGACCTGGTAGTAGTACACTACAATTGATGGGTCTAATTTGGAATCCTAGTTTTGCTTACCACCACATCTCATGGATGGAACGGTTGTTTGGTGCATTGGGAGTCAAGAGTAAATTGAATGCCCGTGTCAGCAGTCTGTTTTTGCTGTTATTCTTTATTGCCTGTTTTGGATTATGGCTGACCGTACTGTGTTGTAACCGTAGCAGGCCAATGTAGCAGGCACACAATATGCCACAATATGTGGTCTTTTGCACCCCACCTCCAAGAGTCAGTCTCTGACAGCAAGAAAAATGGAACTACTTCTGACCTCTGACCTTTGGCATTTGAATTTCACCTCTTTACCTGTAAAGGCAAGCGCAGGTGTTTCAGTTTTAATAACCTTTCTTCAAGAAACCAGGAAGGGAATAGCTACGTGATGTTGTAACTAACCGAGCATTAACCAAGATGACTTACCTGCTGTTTTTGATGGACATCAGTTGAAATTTCACCTCATTTTTAATTACTTGGAAAATTACCTTAGATTTGTGAGACTTAAAATAATTAGTTTGGTTAATAAATTAGTTATAAATTTTATCAGTATCTGGGTAAGTTAGAGTAGAGCACAGTCCATTCAGTTTTCAATTTAGAGCATCAAGTAAGGGCTTATGTCAGCAAACAAGGGCTTAAATAAGCTTATTTGTGCATTTAGTTTCTTATCGTAAAAGTGAAATTCACAGTGATGGTATCTTCTGTTTAAACTCATTATGTATCATAATTCATTTCAGCTTTATTATTAGATGTTTTCTGCCCTTGCAGGAAAAAACTGGGAAGGGAAGGAGGAAAGAGTCCACTGGAGAAAAACAGGGTATTGTGGGTTAGCGTCCCACTGAAAATACCTGTCAGAGGGGCGCCTGGGTGGCTCAGTCGGTTAGGCGTCCGACTTCAGCTCAGGTCACGATCTCGCGGTCCGTGAGTTCGAGCCCCGCGTCGGGCTCTGGGCTGATGGCTCAGAGCCTGGAGCCTGTTTCCGATTCTGTGTCTCCCTCTCTTTCTGCCCCTCCCCCGTTCATGCTCTGTCTCTCTCTGTCCCAAAAGTAAATAAACGTTAAAAAAAAAAAAAACCAAAAAACCTGTCAGAAGTTACGTAGCGTGACGCCTTTCATGTAGTGAGCTCTCACAGAAATTGTTGAGTTGAATCACTGGGCCTGGAAAATCCTGACAGTCTTCTAGCAAGGACGGCCTGTTCTATAACATATACATATATATTCTATGTTTTGTTAAAAATAAAAACAAATTATGCCTTTAAAAATCAGACGTTGGGGCACCTGGGTGGCTCAGTTGGTTAAGCATCCAGCTCTTGACCATGAGTCATGACCCCATGGTTCGTGGGTTTGGGCCCTGCATCAGGCTTTGGCACGGACCCTGCTTGGGATTCTCTGTCTCCCTCCCTCTCTCTGCCTTTACCCCGCTCACTCTCTACCTCTCTCTCTCAAAATAAATAAATAAACATTAAAATATTAATAAAAAATAAAAATCAGACTTTAACTAGAGACCATAGATACTTGTCTTATAAATCTTTGTTTTAAGTTAGTGTAGTGTGAAACACCATTTTCCAATTGTAGACACAAATCACACAGTTATGAAATTACATACCTTCAGCCTGTGTGTAATCTCTAGGTGTATAGTACTTAAAAAAAAAACAGTTTTCAGGCAAGAAGTACCATGGATAACCGTACTCATCATAAAAGCGCAGTTTTTTATTTTACTGTTTTTAATGTTTATTTTTGAGAGACAGAGAGTGAGCAAGAGCACATCCGCGAGTAGGGGAGGGACTGAGAGACAGGGAGATCCAGAATCTGAAGCAGGCTTCAGGCTCTGAGCTGTCAGCACAGAGCCCGAGGCGGGGCTCGAACCCATAAGCTGTGAGATCATGACCTGAGCTGAAGTCGGACCCTCAACCGGCTGAGCTGTGCAGGCACCCCTTAAAAGTGTAGTTTTTAAGTGACTTTAAAAGATCACTTAGCAGTCAGTATTTTCTCAAGGCACTCAACTGTCACAGGCAAATGAATTTTAACTTCTGATTTATAAATATTTGCAAATAAGGTGATCGATGAAATTTGAGTTATCATTCTTCGGTGACACTCCTCTGATACCCGGGTGTAATGTGTATCACTCTGCTGTGATGCGAATGTACTTCTGTGTCTGGCTTGCTAATGGTAGTGGACAGTTTGTTGGCATTATCTGCAAACTACTCCTTTATACTCGCTGACATTTAAGAGCTCCTTCTGTGGTATTAAAAGCCCTAATATAATAGATTTATTTTCTTATTGAAGCCTTTTTTTTTTTTTTAATGCATACTGCATTGCTGTTGTTTTATACCCATCCCTTTTCTATTACATTTGTTTAAAAGTAGATAAAGACCTAACCCGTTCCCAGTGCAGTAGGAAGATCACGTTTAGCCACCCAGTACTTTTCCGGGGAACATGACTGGAAGTGCTTTGTATGTACTGATTATTGGAATCTCTCACCATCTGCTGCTTTCATCTTTTTCTCTTCAAGTGACACTTTTCTCTTTTTAATAGAATCTACTCCATTCTATAACCAGTCATTATAGAAGGTTGGATTATTGAGTCTGTGTTTTATTTAAATCTCTTCTTTTTCCAAAGCCATTTTTCTTTCCTATCAATGCTACGTTGTTGGAGAAGCCCACCCCGAATCCTGTTGAAGAAGCTCTTTCTACATGGTAGGAATATTAAGCCTGGAAAACCAGAATCAGTCAAGCATGCCGTAGAAATCTGTAACTTTTTTACTGATTGTATTAACAGCAGTGATGTTCAACCACTTCTTGTTCACGTGTATCTTCTGATAGTAATTACAGAGTTTTCTCTCGTGAAGCATAGTGTTTGAAGTTATTTGTGCCAAAATTGGTTTCTGCATTTGGAAGTTTCTACGAATTGGTTTCTGCGTGTTCTGTGGTTGTAGTGGTTCTTGTTGCTGTTTCTGCATTGCCCAGTACAATCCGGGGATGGGAGGGGGTGGTAATGTGCTCTGTGAATCATTTATCATTCCTTCCATAACACTGACAGTAGCATTAATAGTTTATCACTGTTTCATAGAAACATATGACTGAAGTAGACATATGTGAAGCTTCTTAGTCAGCAGCCGAACCAGGACTTGAATTGGACAGCCCCTCAGCCCCACACTGTCGATTGCTGAGATGATAGAATCATATTGACTCTCATCATCCTGTAAAACATTGATTCAAAGGAAGCTCCACATGGGACTCCAATATAAAGTGCCATCTGGTTAGGGCTAGGACTAGGGTTGTAGAGCTCTGTCAGCCTTTTCCTCCCTCTTTTCCCTTCCTAGAGACCTGGGAATCATCTTCATAGGCCCTGATGCTAATTAGGGCTTAGTTTGAGAAACCTGGGGTCAGGATAATTTTCTCTCCAATTTGGACACTTTCTGTGTGAGGAGTGTACTTGTCTTGTCCAAACGGCATTTCTTGGATGGATGTGGTTTTGTTTTTGTTCTAGAAGGTGAGTGGGCAGTGGCCTGATGTCCATTTCCTTGAGTCCAGAAGTTAGTATTTATGGACGGTGGTCCACGTAGGCTGGGCCTTACCCTGGCTGAGCACGCAGTCCTGGCCTTTCTGGAAGACATCTGCTGATCCTGCTGGTAATGAATGCTGTGTTGGGAAGAGTGTAGAAGAATGTGAGATCCTTCTATGGCAGTTCCCTTTGGAAACTGGAAAAATACATGGACAGGGTCCCTTCTTTCTTCTTCTGACTTTAACAGCTTTGCCAGTAGAGTCTCAAGCTGAAAAGGAGTGTGGGCAACACGGTTGTAAATCAGATGTAAAGTTTTTTTCTCAGCATTATAATATTTCCAAACATTGACACATTTTGATGTTTAAGTAATAACCCCTCCCCCTTCCTTTCCTGGTTGGTGAAAACTGTTAAAAAGCTAGTGGCTCATGTTAAGTTTCTAGTAAGTATTTTGCTGAGAGAACCCATATTCTTTCATATCCCATTCTTATCCAGAAGTGGATATGGTTTGTCTTTGGAAACTTTCTTCACAGTTTATACATGACAGACACACATAGGATATACACTCTGGGGTCACATATTATCTGTTATGAAAACCATTTCCAGTTCAGGACCCATTTGCCCAACTAAAATGAGAAAATTAAAAAAAAAAAATTGTAGGTGGTGTTGCCTTGTATTTGTTGTGTGTTCAGTGCTGTTCTGAGCACTTTATGTATTTTAAGTCATTCATCCTCTCAGCACCTCTGTTACCCCCACTTTATAAATAAGAAACATGAGAGGTAAAGGAGCTTGCCCAGGCCTGTATCTAGTAAGCGGTGGGTCTGGGATTCAAACCCAAGTCGATGGAGTCCATGCACTTTACCGTCCCACAGTACTACCTTCCCATGTGTACAGGGAGTCCTTCCCTTAAAGTTTTTCATTTATCATTGTGGGGAGGAGTAGCAAGCATTTACTTGGATTTTCACCTCTGAATCATAGTAGATAAAAGATCGCTTCAAAAAGGACCTCCGTAGGTGTGCTCCTGGTTATTAGATCTGGGCAACTTTATTTTATTTTATTTTTTTTTTACAACTTCCTTTATTTTAGGACCAAAATCTTTTGAGAATTTGTGTTTAAAGTTAATATTCTTTATTTATGTAGGCTGTAACTTAATTATTAAATGCTCATTTGTGTACATATTTTAAATGATGGAGGCAATGTAAATTCCTTATTAGCTTAAGATTGGGACATTTTTCTTAACTGCTCAGTGTGGTGGCTCCGCACGTGGCAGCAGGTGGTCCTCTGCCTCCTGAACTTTAGAGATGAGTGTCAGCTTCTGGTCACTGAGGCACACGTGTGCTCAGCAGTGTTCTGTTGAGTTCAGTGGAGCCACCTGGGCCCTGCCATTGTTCGAGAAGTAATAAAGAGGTGTAGGATTTACTTAAATGACTGTGGAGTGGAAATCGTTTTGCATTTCTACTTTTATATTCATTCTTGGGCTTTTTCTTTGTTTTTTTTTAGGAGACTTACAGTCATTCTAGTATTTTTATCCGTTGTGTTGCTTCATGTGTTGGATTTTTGGTTTGTAGCGTTTGTTATTATTTGTCTTTTCTGTAATAGTCAAAGTAATTTGATAAGGTATCACATTTAGTTGACAAACTTCTGTGTTTTTAAATCAGTTAAGAAAATTAGCTGTTAGGGCAATGTGCCTTTGGAACTAGAATATAGAATTCCTGCGTTGAGTAATGTGCAGGTACGATGTGTGTGGAGCAATTTATCATATACTGTTGACAGCTGCTTCCCTACGCATATACTGTGTAGCACCTTCACACTCAAACTATTTCACTTGAACTGGTTTTCGAAGTTATCCCATTAAAATGATTTTAGTGTGCTTTTTGACATCAAGTATAAAGTATAAAAATAGTTTATTAACCATTAATGTTTCAATTAATGATTTAAATTTAAGTTCCTTCACAGCTTCTTAGAATGGATTGCTTAAATTCCTTATCTCCCGGTGCCATTTGACGAATGGTGATTAGATTAGAACAAGAATTCCTTAAAAACCCATAAATTACAATTTTGCTATAAGTACAATAGGATGATGGATTAAAAGCAAACCAAATCAAAACAAAACCAAAAAAAAAGGGCAACTGAGACCACTAATTTAATATGGGAAATGTCAATTAATTTAAAGACCATTGCCCATACTCTGGTTTCTCTTCATATAAATCTTTCACCTTTTAAAAACCATTACCCAGCAGTGTCTGCAATCTTTATTATTGCTACAGAGCCTGGTAGGTTTGACTTAGGTCATTCCTCAAACTACTGAAAACACGGATGTTTATTTGTAAAAAAAATACACACACACACACACACACACACACACACACACACACACACACACACAAGAAATACCTATTGAAGAAATTCAGATAATATAGAAGAACAAAAAGTTAATCATCTTTCCCCCTCTCTCCCTTACTCTGCTGTTTCCCCGTAGAAAACCATTCACACATTCATACCCGGGGGGAAATATATTCTTAACAGTGTTTTACATGGTTTGTGTTTTAAACAAAATGAGATTGAAGTAATGTTGTATAACTTGCTTTTTTTCCCTTCCCAATCCTATATTGTGGGCCTCTTCCCATGTGTGCCATTTATACAGATCTTACAGGTAGACTTTAGATCTGATAATACACGCCATTTAAGAAGACTCTACGTAGGAAAAGTAATAGTCACAGTAATAATATGTAATAATAAGTAATAATAGTAACAGCGGATAGTTTTTGAACCCTTCCTTTGTGCCGAGCACTGGTGCAAGCACTTTGCACGGATTGATCATTTAATCCTTCACAGCAGTGCTGTGAAGGAAGTTCTCTTCTGCTGGTACACTCACTTTGCAGATGAAGTATCTGAAACACACAGAGATTCACTTGCTTACAGTCACATGCCCAGAAAATAGAGAAATTGGGATTTGAACACAAACAGTCTGGAATCTGAAATCATACTGATCACCACTCTACTTGACTGTGTCTCAGAGGCTAAATTATTTTCTGGTCCAACAGTGATGTTACCGATTATATATTAGTCTGAATGTTCTGTCTGAGGCTCTTTTGATGTGGTTTACTGAAGTTTTATGTTTTTCAGATTTCAGTACAATTTTTCCATTGATTGTTGAGCTCAATAAATAAGGAATTTAGTTTTGAAAAGAATTCATAAGTAAAGGGATTTTTTTTGGTATTTTTTTAAATTCACATGACTGTATTTTGAAATAAAACTGTCAAAATACTGTCAAATAGTGGATGAAAATTAATATTTCAGTAAATTTTGCTATAAAATGTTGGGAATTATGTATTTCTTTATGAATATACCTGTCAACCATACAATTTGGTTTTTATAGACTTAAAGAAAAAGAGCCCAAACTATTGTCCAAGTGAGTTTCTGTAACATAAGTTATTTGTACACCTCCAGGTAGGTTTGACATAGAAAGCACTTTCCTGAAACTACTGAAAACTTACATGTTAGCTTAACAAAAATTGAGGGTAATATTAGAATTTTGATTAGTGATTATTCTTGCTCCCTTCTTCTTGCCTTTATGTCTCTCTTTTCCCCCTTCTAATTAATTAGCCCTGTTGTCCCTGCTTTTCAAATGTATTGCAAATCCATTGTCCCTCACTATTTCTATCCCTACTTAGTCTAAGCTAGCGGTTTTCAGTTGGGGGATAGTTTCCTCTCGCCCCCACCCCTGGGGCATTTGGCCATGGCTGGAGACCTTTACAGTTGTCACAACGAAGAGGGTGGTCCTGGTGTCTAGGGAGTGGGTGGTGGCCAGGGATGCTGGTAAATATCCTATGATGCATAGAACAGCCTCCAACAACATAGAATTATTCAGTCCAAATGTCATCAGTGCTAAGGTTGAGAAACCCTGGTCTAAGTCTTTATCATTTCTCATTTGTACAATTACAAAGTCTCCTCCAGAGAGCCACCCTGGTCTCCAAGTTCTCTTCACAAAGCAGTATTAGTGTGCTTTAAAAATTTATTTTTTAAAGCAATGTCTGTACCCACCGTGGGGCTTGAACTCATGACCTTGGATCAGGAGTCGGATGCTCTACTCACCCAGCTAGCCGGGTGCCCCTAAAGATGTATTTTGAATCATGGGAGTTTATTTGCTTAAAATTTTCGACTGGCTTTTCATTAGATTTAGCATAAAGTCCGGATCTTTCCATGACCTTCTAGTCCTCTGATTCCTTTTGTATATGAATATGCTCATGCCTCATCTCTTACCACCTTCTCATTGGACATTTCAGTGGCATCAGCTGCAAACCTGTTTGTGCCTACAGCTCTTTGCCTACAATACTTGTATTCCATTTTTGCATGGCTGGCTTCCTCTTTACTATTTGGTGTTCTCTCCAGCCCCACAGAGAGGCTTTCCCTGATTATTTCACCTAAATATTTTTTCTTTCCTGTCCTCTCACTCTGGTTATCTTTTTCTCTACTTTGTTTCTTCATTGCACTTTGGCTGTTGATTGACGGTCTCTTCCACTGGAATAGGAGGGCAGAACTCATATATATATATAGTAAGTGTCAACAAGAATGCATTACCAAATTAAAATGATATTTTATGGTTATGGCTAAATAGGATTAGAATGGGATAGAATTTGTCCAGAAGGGAAAAGAGGCAGGAGAATTATCATGTGACAACAGCAGCTCTCACTTAATGATTGCTTCCTGTTTACTGGGTGCCGTGCTGCTGTATTTGTGTACCTTAGCTCCGCACTCCCGCAGGAGCCTTCTGACCACCCTTCCTTAGCCTGTATGGCAGCCTGTAGGATGATACCCCTCACAGTTCCTCAGGATTCAAGGCTGGGCGCCCCCCCTGCCAAACTGGGAGCAAATGGATGGGTAGCTCTGCTCCTCACAGGTTTGATTTACAGTTGGAACGCCACGCCACTCGGAGAGGCTGAGTCCCTTGCCCTAGGCTGTGTTACTGACAAAAGGCAGCGTCAGGATTCGAATCCAGCTCTCTTTCCCCTTACACCTCTTTCCCAGCTGTTCCTCTTCAGCTTTCTTGGGCCTCAGGAAACAACTGTGGTTCATGTCTTCCCCTCTAGTAGGTGTAACTGGCTCGCAGGTTTAACTGCAGAGGCAGCATTTTTTTTGGTTTCATGTGACTTAGGCAAAAAATGATGTATTTTTCTATCCTGTCCTGAGACAGTTGCTTAGTCAGCATTGTCTAGAAGTGAAAGACTGACAGTTAGGAGACTATGGTTTGGACTCTGGACTATTTTTGTTGGCAACTAAAAACCTACGAAAAATTTGAACTACATCTAAAATACACACTGTCACACACTCATACTTCTATGACTGAGTGTGTTTTATCTCAGTCTGTGAACCTTGAATGTTGGGACAGAAATCAGAAAGTCTGTGGCTCTAGCCGCACGCCTCTCATTAGTCCCCTCGAATCCTGTTGAAGGTGTTCCAGTTTTCCTTTGAACATTTGGTGCTTTAAGTTCAAGAGGAGCCTGGGGTCACATGGATTTGTATTTCGAAAATTTGTGTCCTTTACCTGGTTTTTTGAGATCGTTTTTTCTTCTTCTCGTTGTTGAATCCCAAGAGACCAGGAAGGTTTCCTCAGCCTTCCTGGCTTCAAGGATTCGGTGTCCATGCAAGGCCCCCGGGGAGATAAAAGCCCAGGAGGGTCCACGATGGCAAATTGTTCTGAGTTTCAGCATTTCTGTACTCTTTGCTATTTGAATGTTGTCTTGTGCTTCATGCTTTCTTGTCTATCCTCCCACTACCTTTAATTTTTTTTTTTTTTTTGGTTGACTTTTTTGTTTTTTGTTTTTTCATTTCCAGCAGCTTGTCATAGGAATGACACACACTCAGCAAACCCAGCTTTAGACAGCTTTTTGCAGACAAGAACAACAAATTCACCAGTCAGGGAGCAAAGTGAGAGAAAAATGAAGAACAATATTAGAAAAGAACCCTTTGGGAAGCTGCACAAAAAATGTTATATTAAAATCGATACCAGGGCTTGACCTTTTGTGGTACTGTATATTTTAAAGGCTTCTATTGATTCTCTTTTAATAACATGTTTATTCTAGTTTACTGACATAAGCCTAGGGAGAATACAAAAAAGAAAAGATCAAATTCTTTATTATGGTGGTCATTTAAATTTGTCTTAGGCATTTTTCATGACTGACTAGCGTTATCTTGATGTATTTAACATATATCATTCTAACACAGTATAAAACTGAGAGGTTATAAAAGTGGCAAAGTGATTTTTTAATTTACTCTTATTGACAACATGCCTGGCCTTGCTGTGTTATATAAGTGTGCCTCCCCCCCGCCCCCCCCCCCCCCCCCCCCCCGCCCCCATAGAATTTCTTGCTTTTCTGCATGTGTGTATAGATAACAGAGAAGTATTGTTTTGAATTTTCCTCTCCTAAAAATCATTGGTAATATGATCTGCTGATTCCGGTACCATATGGTGACAATTCTGTGCACAGAGACATAACACCTTTGACTGCATAACGAATGGCAAAATGCTGAAGAATAGGAAATTGCCTTAACTGATCCTTTTGATCACTCAATCTTCTCATTTCAGAGAAATATCCTTTGCTTTTCTCTGTGAGCAGCTGGCTATTCAGTCTTCAGTCAGGAAGGCAGCCCTCTTCAGGGTGTTGCCCAGTCTTGACTTGATTGCACTGTGTGCTCATCCTCTCCAGTTTTTCCCATTAGGAGAAAAACAGGATTAATTTTCTTACCTCATTCTGATGATTTTCCCCAACATACAGATATTAAGAGATATCCAGAACAGCAGGAAGGACTTGAAAGATACACCTGGAAAGGTTATCCTGTAAATGGCAAATTAAATGAGATTCAACCTGTAGAACATCAAGTTAATAGGCTTAGGGAGAAATAGGATGCTCGGATCTAATTCACGGTTTTAATATAATAGTCCTGTTGTTTATGGGACATCTGATATCACATGTCGAGAAGCCAGACAGCAATTCCAGGAAGGCTGTAATGAATTAGAGGACATTTTGAAAGGGCAAATAAATTAATCAAGAAGCTAAGAGAATCAGAAGATTGGGAGACATGTATCGTAGCGTGGTGGGGAGAGGGCTCAGCAGTATGTAGCTTGGGGGTCCCTGAGGAGGTCCAGAGAGCTGCCAGTTTCCCCTACCCGTGAAACTTCAAATGCTGCAGGGATCTGGAGTCAGCAGCAGCCATGACACGGGCCACCTTCTCTGCCCACTTCTAGTGGCCCCTCAGGCCCTCGATAAGGGGAATTGGTTCCTGAGCACCAGCCTGTCCCTGAGCCTCTCTAGAGTCTGCCTCTGCTTGTTTCTCTTCCTTTGTCTGTAGTCGATTCTTTCTCGTAGCCTGCTCTGCTTTTCTATGTTCTATCATCCCCTCACCCGTACCCTCTTCCTACTATTTGAGAATATCTATGGGTAAAAGGATAGTCAGAGGCACACAGTAGTAATAAATGTTTTACTCTAATTTCAAAAGTAATGTGCACTGTAGACAAAATTAGAGACAAGCAGCTAAACAAAATGAAGAAGATGAAAATTGCCAAAATCCCACTGCTCCCAAAAAACCGTTGTAAATATTTTGGTACATGGGGGAAGGTAACAGAAGTGATGTCATATTGTAACTCCTGTTTTTCTAAGCTGCCTTACGTTTCTTCTTAAACGTATCATGGACGTTTTGTCATTGGATACTTTCATGGTAGTTCACCATTTGAGACTTTGCCTTCCAAATAAATAGCTCAGAATGTTTCACTACTGTGGAGAATGCTTTGAATATCCTTGTTAGCAAATTAACACATATCCAGTGTTATTTCCTTTCCTATTACAGTATTATCCAGCATTGCTTCCTTGGGGTAAATTTCTCCAAGTAGAATTGCTCAGGCAAAAATTATGCGAAATATTATTGCCAGTGTACCTTCAAGAAATTGTGTTGGTTAACTCACTACCCATGAGTCGCTGCTTTTGCCTCACTGTTGCAAATTTTGGGAATATAGTAGTAAAACTAGTGTTGTGTTACATTATGCCCATGTGATCATACCTTCTCAGATTTGCTTGGCTAGCATTTTCATTGATTTTAGATGGGTGGTTCTTTGTGGGATGGAGGTGTCTTTTTGTTGGTCTTGTTACCGAAGGAGTGCCGTGAGAGTTTAAGCACCTGTTAAATACTTGGCAGATAATTTTGGGTTATTTAACAATAACCCAAATAGATTAAATAATAAATTAAATAATAGACAAAAAAAAACTGTTACTCAGTTCTGATCTTGTGTCAGCTGTCTCTAGATACAAGAACCTGTCAGTGAGATCTGTATGCAGCTGAAGAGATGCGATAGGCTTAGAGCAGTGAGAGACAGTATGTGGCTGGCGGGCTCCAGAACTTGATGTTCCTAAAATTGCCACCCTAGATCTGGCCTAAATGTGGTTTGGTTAGCTGATCGGCACCATGTCGCATCTGTGAATGTATGATTGTGTTCTAAGATCAGCAGAAGAAATAAACCAGCTTTGAGATGTTTCCAGTTTTATAAACCACGCCTTGCACACAGTTTGTACTAAATAAATATTTGTTGAATGTTGAATTTGGCCTTACTTTCATCTTTTAATTTTTTTTTTTTTTCAACGTTTTTTATTTATTTTTGGGACAGAGAGAGACAGAGCATGAACGGGGGAGGGGCAGAGAGAGAGAGGGAGACACAGAATCGGAAGCAGGCTCCAGGCTCTGAGCCATCGGCCCAGAGCCCGACACGGGGCTCGAACTCACGGACCGTGAGATCGTGACCTGAGCTGAAGTCGGACGCTTAACCGACTGCGCCACCCAGGCGCCCCTTTACTTTCATCTTTTAAAGGATAACACAGTGTTTGCTTTTTGCTTGCTACAAAAAATGAAATGAAAGGAAAATCAAATAAATTTGAAGATTGAAATGAAAAACCTGTGAAAGGGAAGTGGGTGACTGAAGTCTAGGCTTAAAAAAATTGCATGGCAGAGGGGCGCCTGGGTGGTTCAGTCAGTTGAACGTCTGACTCTTGATTTTGGCTCAGGTTGTGATCTCAGGGTTGTGGGATCAAGCCCTCGGCTGGGCTCTGCGCTGAATGTGGAGCCTGCTTAAGACTCTCTCTCTCCCTCTCTCTCTGCTCTTCTCCCTCACTTGCGTGTGCTCTCTGTCTCTCAAATTAAAAAAAAAAAAAAGCTGTGTAGTTTACACTTTTGTTTCTTTTCTTGTTTCTTGATTTTTCTATAATTACCTGATTTTAAATTTGTAATTAGCACAGTTATTTTCATAAATGTTCGTCTTATTCTAAAAAGTGTAAGTACATGTTTTTGCTGGAACGTCTCTTGATTCTGGACTAATAGCAGATGCAGAAGACAAGTTAGACATTCACTTCACCCTGGTGTGAGGGATAGCCTGGGGATGTGCACGTGCTTCTCCCCGACGCCACGTGTGCTGACGAGTATAATAAACATAGAAGTGGCGTTGTAGAGATGGAAGAGATTTGGGTGCGTATGCACATGTGTTTTTAGACAAAAAGCACCCAGAATTGGGAGTCAGAAGACGGGGGATCTAGTCCTTCCATATCCAGTTATTAACTGTTTGAGGATGGATGAATCACAGAATTTCTTTATCTCCGAAAACATGGAAACAGTTATGAGAGAGTGAGGTCCTACTGCTTTCCTAGTGTTTTGAAGATCAAATAATATATTGCAGTCACGTTGGCCCTATAAACTTTTATAATAATACTATTTTAAATAATAAAAGTAATGACTGTTATTACCACAGCTACTTCTACTACCACTATTAATCTCTTGAATAAACTCCCTTCTGTTTGCAAATATGATGGTGGAGATAGAATGCAGATGTTTAACCAGTAGAACCCAGACTTTCTTCAGTTTGCTGTATCACGGGGATTATATTCCGTAGATCACTGAACCAAAGTAAAAAGTATCTGCATTTGGAAATTTTCCTGATTGCAAAGTGTTGTGCTCTTTTAAAGAAGTTTCTTTTGCCCTTTTCCCTTTCCTACCCCTGGCCTAGAAACTGTTCCCCCTTCACATCGCTTTTTCACTCATATATATATATATATGAGTGAAATATATATATGAATATATATATATATATATATATATATATATTTTTTTTTTTTTTTTTTTTGTCTGCTACTTAATTATCCCAGTGTCTTAAATTGCTGCTTTCCTTTGCTTTTTGGACATATATCATAATTCATGCTGTACTGAGAGGTACCTTAACCTGACCTCTATGCTGAAAAGCATTATAAATCTTGGTTCCATTTGAGTTTTATCTTTATTTATAAGCTAGCTTGTCTGAAACTTTCCTTTTGCTTTCACGGCCCACCTTTGCAATGCAATCAGTCTTGTTTTCTAGAACTCTGAAGCTCCTCTGTTATTCTTTCTCAGGAGATGGCGTATTAGTTGGCTATGGCCACCATGACAGAATACCACCAACTGGATAGCTGGAAACAACAGAAATTTATTCTCCCAGTTCTGGAAGCTGGAAGTCCAAATTAAAGTGTTGTCAGATTTGGTTCCTCCAGGGGCGCCTAGGTGGCTCGGTCAGTTGAGCATTCAGCTCTCGATTTTGGCTCAGGACATGATCTCATGGTCATGGGATTGAGCCCCATGTCAAACTCTATATTGGGCTCTGCTGAGTGTGGAGCCTGCTTAGGATTCTTTCTCTTCTCCTCTCTGCCTCCCCCCTGCTCCTATGTGCGCACTCTCTCTCTAAAATTCAAAAAAGAAAAAAAAAAAAAAAAAAAGCCAGAGATTTGGTTTCTCCTGAGACTTGTCTCCTTGTCTTGCTGATGGCTGACTTTTCTCTGTGTCTTTATCTGGCTCTGCCCTCCCTGCCCCATCCCCCATTTTGAGAGCATCCTTGGTATGTCTTCCTCTTAGAAGGACAGGAGTCCTATTGGATTAGGTCCCATGTTTATTTATTTTTGAGAGAGACAGAGTGTGAGTGGGGAGGGGCTGGAAGAGAGGGAGAGACAGAATCCGAAGCAAGCCCCAGGCTTCTAGCTGTCAGCACGGAGCCAGATGCGGGGCTCAAACCCAGGGACTGCGAGATCATGACCTGAGCTGAAGTTGGATGCTTAACTGACTGAGCCACCCAGATGCTCCACCTTGCATTTAAATAAATACATTAAAAAATCAGAAACAAACAGGAGACTATGTAAATTTGAACTTGACAGCTCAAGTTCAATTCAATGGTAGTGCATTGTCATAGTGAGGAAGGAAATAAAATTGGTCTTTACAGCCATATTTTACTTTTTCACTGTCACGTATGATGGACGGCAACAAAATTATCGTTTCTTCAATTATTACATTTTTGAGTCATTGAAGATATTTATAGCCAATTGTACGTATCTCACCCAGTTAAAAATAAAAGCTCAGTGGTTGTATTTGTTATTTTTAACTTTGCTTTAAAAAAAATAATGGTTTATTCTGTCTTCCCATGGGACCTGACCTGAACCTAGAGAGGTTAATTTACCATTTCAAGCCCATGTTTAAAGCATACAAGTCTCCAGGCATTTTTAAGATCATGTTTGCCAGTTCTGTACTTTTTTAGTCCTATAAACAGGTCTTAAGGAAATTTTTAAGAATTGGCCGTAGTGGAAGTTTCACGTTCTAGCAATCTTGCACAAATTTGGTTGCATGTTATCTTTGAAACATTTATCTTACCTGATAAACTGTTTTGTGAGGTTCATCTTGATTCATTTTAATACATAGATAGATCCTTAATTATTTTATTTTATTTTATTTTTAAAAAAATTTTTTAAATGTTTATTTATTTTTGAGACAGAGAGAGACAAAGCATGAACGGGGGAGGGTCAGAGAGAGGGAGACACAGAATCTGAAACAGGCTCCAGGCTCTGAGCTGTCAGCACAGAGCCCGACATGGGGCTTGAACTCACAGACCGCGAGATCATGACCTGAGCTGAAGTTGGCCACTTAACCGACTGAGCCACCCAGGCGCCCTAATCCTTAATAATTTTAGGATTTATTTTTTAAATATCCTAATAGACCGCATTAGTTACTTGTATCTTTTCACCCTATTTCCATACATATATAGATAGATAGATATACACACACACATACACTAATACACTTATTTATTTATTTACATAAAATATACGTATTATATATAAATATATATAGATAACAAATATATAAATATATATAGCAACCCCTAGAAATTCAAATACACATTTTATTTTTCAATGTCTTGGCATTTTATTTCACCCTGGAATCTGTAATGAAACTGTACAATAATGCCCCTTAATTTCATTTTTATTCTTGTTTGATTTCTACTTAAATGAATGGTAGGTTAATATCATTGCAACATTTGCTGCCCGTGTGAGTGTATTGTGTATGAAGATTTCAGGAGGCGTCTTTATTGTGTGACATTAAATGGGAGAGCAATTTTAATAAGGGTTCTGTAGATATTTGAAAAGAAAAAATTTGAAAATGTGTCCCTATTTAAATAGTACGCCCATTCTGAGTTAATTCTATTAAAGCAAGCTAAAAGTGAATTAGAAATTGAAACAGTGTTAGCCTCTAATAGTTTTGTAATGAGTGGTCTTTTTTGGTAGTGCTTAACTTCATGCAGGGTATCTCTCTGTATAACGTGCTCGTTTTGAACTGTTAAGCATTACAAGTAAAATTATTTTAGTCATAGGAAAGCCTAATTACATGGATTTCTTCCATTATACTAATTACGAATCTACCTACATCAAGGGAGGGGCAGAGAATAGGCTGAAGGTTAAGAGATGGAGGTTTGATTTGACTGTTAGCTTTGTGTTTTAGTAATTTGTGATCTCGAGTAGCTGATTTACCTTCTCAGTTCCCTCAGTTGTGAAATTAGGTTAGTAAGAATACCTACCTGATAAGCTTGTTTTTAAGTGAAGGTTAAATAAGATAATATATATAAATTGCCTGGCACACATTGAACTTTCAATGCAAAATGCTCATTTTTTATAGAGAACTTTTGTCTCTTTGAAAAGCAGTAGCATGTGATGGGTAAGAGTGTGACCCCTCAGGGGTCAGACTGCTTGGGTTTGAATTCCATCTTTATGAGTTACTAGTTCAGAGACCACAGAGTAAATTACTCAATTTTAGGGGTCAGTTTCCCCCTATGTAAGATGGAACACAATAATAACACCCACATTGGCATATCCTCAGGGCTACTTTGAGAGCTAAGTGATATATTCCATATAAAGTTCTTAGAGCAGCACAGTGACTCACAGAATCATAGTACATGTTCTGTATATGTGATTGTCTATTTCGTCCATCGGTCCATCTACCCATGCATTTCAGAGAATTATTCCCTAGTTGTATAGAGAGAACAACCTACCTGCCACCTTCTGCATGTGCCCTTTCTCATTTCCTCTTGCTGTCATCATTTCTAAGGAGTGTAGAAAATCTCTTTGTTGGTGAAAATGCACGAAAAACAAGCTAAGTGAAGGTAGGTGTACTTTTTTTCTTTTGCATGAGCCCTTTCTCATTTCCTCTTGCTGTCATCATTTCTAAGGAGTGTAGAAAATCTCTTTGTTGGTGAAAATGCACGAAAAACAAGCTAAGTGAAGGTAGGTGTACTTTTTTTCTTTTGCATGAGCCATTGACTGTGTTTCTTAAGGATAGGCCATGTCTAGTTTCAAAAGTGCTAAGTGGGAGAGGTGAGATAGGGCATTTTTTTCTTATCAGATTAACAAGTGATTGAAAAAAATCGACTTTTAGTTTGAAAAAATTATCCTTTTAGTTAATATAAGTGTTAAAATTGATAATGATGCTAAATGATTGATTCTTATGTACTGGCACCTTCATTTTTTTTTTTTTTTTTTTTTTTTTTTTGCTTGCTCAGAAAATAATTTTCAATCGCTGGGAGACCCTCTGTAAAGTCTGGAACTGTGTTCTTCAATTATGTTTGGCTTTAACAAAATTTTTTTTTAATGTTTATTTATTTTTGAGAGAGAGCGTGAGGGGGAGGGGCATAGAGAGAGACACACACACAGAATCTGAAGCAGGCTCCAGGCTCTGAGCTGTCATTACGGAGCCTGATGCGGAACACGAACCCACGCACCCACGAACCCACGAACCCTGAGATCATGACCTGAGCTGAAGGTGCCTGACTTAACTGACTGGACCACCCAGGCACCCCTGTGTTTGGCTTTTTAAAGACCTTCTGAAAGGAGAGCCAGGTGATCAGCAGTAGCCAACTTTGCTTAGGTAGTTAAAGCCCTGAATGAAGATAGTGGCATTGCACACAAATAACATAATTTTTAAAATTCCAGTTAGTTAAAATACAGTGTATTGTTAGTTTCACATGGACAATATAGTGATTCAACACTTCCAAGCAATACCCAGTGCTCATCACAAGTGCTCTCCTTAATCCCTATTACCTACCTAACTGATATCCCCCACTCACCTCCCTTCTGGTAACCATCAGTTTGTTCTGTGTAGTTAAGAGTCTGTCTCTTGGGTTGCTTCCCTCTCGCTGTCTCTTTTTTTCTGTTTGCTGGTTTGTTTGTTTCTTAAATTCCACCTATGAGTGAAATCATATTGTATTTATCTTTGTCTGACTGACTTGTTTCACTTAGCGTAATACTGTTTAGCCCCATCCATGACTTTGCAAATGCGCAGTGTAATTTTAAGAATTCTCATTTACATACCAAGAAGGTAAATGACATACACGGATTGAGGGCATTGATGAGTAGGCTAAATAAAGCCTTGCAGAAAGAAATTAAATCATTCCTTGTTGTGGAAGTTGCCATCAGAAGCAAAATCTTGACAAAGATCTTCAAAATCAGTAGTGAAACAGTAGTATTACTGCCATTAGCTGAGAACTGATGAGAGAGAGGTTTGCATAGATACCTCCTTATTGCTTTGAAATCTAGGAAGAAAAATAACTTGTACCTAGATGTGCCTTTGAGACTTAATGTAGGTCTGTGTTGTCCTATGGCTGCATGTAATTATTAAGCACTTGAAGTGTGGTTGATCCAAATTGAGATCTACTCTAAATATAAAATACAGATTTCAAAGACCCAGTGTGAAAAAGAATATAGAACATCTCCTTTATTTATAAAAGTCTCTCTCTAATTGTATTGATTATATGTGGAAATAATTATTTTGGATGTATTTGGCTAAATAAAATACATTGTCAAAATTAATTTGATGTGGTTCTTTTTACCTTTTTAATGTGGTTTTTAGAAAATTTTAAACTACATTTGTAACTTGCATTATATTTCTAGTCAATGTTGCTCTAACATTTTATGTAAATAATACATTTGCATAAAAATGGCTATACCACAAAATTGAAAAAAACTCAGCCCAGTACCCCATCTCTTTCCCCAGTGGTAACCATTATTAACAAATTCTTGTGTATTCTTCTGTTTTTCTGAGCATACTATTCTCCTAAATACGGGGAAAATTTTTTTTTTAAGTTTATTTATTTATTTTGAGAGTGAGAACTCAGGGGAGGGGCAGAGGGAGAGAGACGGGGAGAGAATCCCAAGCAGGCGCCACACCATCAGCTCGGAGCCTGACGTGTTGCTTGAAGCCACAAACTGTGAGATCAGTTTCTGAGCCAAAGCCAAGAGTTGGGCGCTTAACCCACTGAGCCACCTAGGTGCTCCATTTGCTTTTAAGTACATTTTAAAAGAGAATAGTCATAAAAGCTACTGTATCTTAATATAGATTTTTGGGTTAGGGTGGGTAAAGAGTACCAAGTGAATTTCTGTCTGCCTTTTTGTCTCAGTTATTCACACTTGAGGGAAGTCTAATTACCGATTCTCTGTTCCCTTAAAGAGACACCATCATTACCTGCAGGAGCATCAGGACCAGTGCTGAGGAGGAATTAATTAATTTTCATTGAATTTGTAGCATCAATTCTTTTAAATGGTTTAACCGAAAAAATTGACTCTTACTGATTGTGCTAGTAATTAACATTTTGTAGTGAAAGAAGACTATTATTACTTGTTGGCAAACTTTTCAGATTTTCTACGGTAGACATTTTAAAGCAGTTTTGTTTCTGTTCGTCTCATTTTGAAATTAATGTTGATGTAATTGCTGATCTGGTAAAAATGGGATAGAATTAACTTAATAGCATTATAGAAAAGTCATGATATAAAGGAAGGAATAATACTGTAGTTGATGATAGAGTCACTGATTTTTTTAAACATGTTTTGTACACTATTCTAAGCACATAATAAGTGCTCAATAAATAATGATTAAAACATGTATCAAATTGAATAGTAGAGCATTGATGATCACTTGATAATTTGTCTTTTTTCCAAATTGAGAAGATAACTTTGTCAACTATCAAAATATGATGTTGATGGAAATACAGATATTAGAAACTTTTTCACCCATATATTTGCATTCCTTCTGTTGTTATTTTTTTTTAAAGGCTCAATACATCACTATTTAGTATACACTTGAAAAGAATATGCATTCTCTATTTGTTGTGTGGAGGGTTCTATACATGTCCATTAGGTAAAAATTGTGTTCAAATCTATAGTCTTACTTTTTTTTTTTTTTTACCTGCTGCATCATCTACTAGTTACTGTAAGAGCTGTGTGCCTGTATTTTTGACAGTTTTTGCTTTATATAGTTTGTGGCTGTGTTATTAAATGCATACAGGTTGAACATTATATCTATTCCCGTTGACTGAATCTTTTGTTATTATCATGTAGTTATCTTTAATGATACTCTTTAACATAAATTCTGTTTTGTCAATATTAATATAGCTGCACCAGCTTTCTTTTGGTAAATGTTCGCTTAATTGCATTTTTTCCCATCTTTTTATTTTTGGTCTTTCTGTATTTTAGTGATTTTGCTGTATCTCCTGTAGACAGTATGTAGGTGGGATTTTAAAATTCTGTCTATCAATAATGTGACTTAAACTAGCAAGTTCAGTTCAAATTACACATATTATGATCACTTCCATATTTAGAATTATTTCTGCCATTTTGCATTTTGTGCTTTTTGTCTCCCCCCACCATTCTCCTGTTATTTTCATTTTCCTCCTTTTTTTTCTAGAACCTAAATGAAGCGGCCTAGACTTTGCCATTGTCTTCTCTTTTTATTCTGACAACTACAGTGGTAATGCAAATGAAGGGTTTTGTGCAGGCCCTTTGTCACGCATTGTAGTTGCTCAGTAAATGTTACATCAGTTTTTCTGTGTTTACTCACATTGGTATAATGCCTTGAGTATGACCTAGTGCTTAACAGTGTTATTTAATTTGATTCTATAACAATCATTTGGCATAAGGTGTTATATTTCCATCTGCCTGTGAGAAAAATCAACAGCTCAGCGAGGTTATATTGATAAAGTCAGTATGCCAGAGTAGAGTTTTACACGCTGATGTTCTGATTCTAGGTAGTGTTGTAGTGGTTATTGACATGGCTGTTGTGAACTATTAAGTGCAGATAAATATTGGAGACTGGGCCTTATTTGCATCCTTGGAATAGTGTTTTATTTTAAGAGCACGAGAATATTAACATTCCAGTTAAGAGTACTTGACAGTGCTTTCTTCACAGTTTTATGGTGTTGGGTATTACTTTACTGATTTTGATAAATCTCGTTCTTATTGCTCTTCATGTGCTTAGTTTTAAGACATAGAAATGTTTGCAGGTAAGTCAAGTTCAGTAATGTGTGCATTAGACTAACAGGTTGAACCAACATCACTGTGATCATTTGATTAGATCCTTCTTGTGTGATCCTTTAGGTTAGGTACTTAACCTTTACAGAAGATATGGAGATAAGTTATTTGATCTGAAGTTAATACTGTATCATAGTTTCACACATTTTTAAAAAGAGAAATAATCAAATTGACATATTAGTGCAATTGGCGGGTTTGATTCTTAAATGTGTTTGAATGTAGACTACCCAGTGTTATTTTTACGCTAACCCTCCTTTTCCCACCTCTTGGCATAGACATCTGAGCTCCTAGTAATTTAAAAATTCTGATAAATGACACTTGATAAATGTTGTGATGCTGTGAATACTGATAAGCACTAGAAATTCAGTTGGCGAAGCATCAATTTCACACCTGAGACCTCAGCTCAAAGTTTAGGTTAAAGGTTTGCCTCGAATCCGTAGTCTTTTTCTCAGGTCCCCTGAAAAATGCAGTGATTTCTAACCACATTTTTCTTCTGCATCAAATCCAGGCAGCACTCTGAATCATTAAATATTAAACCTTATATTCAAGAACATTATTCACTCATTAATATTGCATTGCGGCCTAAACTGCATTGTTCAAAACATTTTAGGATGTTATGCAAGTCTGTCAAAATATATTAACAAACTTAGTCATGTTGAACTAAGCAAAAAAATGACAAACTGTTTGCACCACAAACGTGTTGCAGTTAAATTTTTGTACAATGTAAGCATTTTGAGTTGGGATATTTGGAAATCACGGTAAAGATAAAATGAATTGCAGCGGAAGCCAGATGGAATGAATATTCATCTTCCATGTAACATCTGCTATATATCTTAATGAAATTTATAGTTATCCCTGAAATTTTTCTTTCTTGACAGTATTTATTTATCTTTAAAATTATTTTAACTAGGGGTTCAATATGAGTTAGTACAATTCTAGCTGCTTATAAAACTGAAATATCTGATTCAGGGACCATTTTTCAATTCTCCATGATGGCTATCATTGCTGCAAAATCGGAGCTAGATGGGCCTCCTGTGAACTGTGGGGTAACTGGACACTTTTGATATTCGGCAGAGTGTAAGAGAGTGATCGAGTTCAAGCCTTGGTCTCTGTGACCAAATTTGTTCTGGATTGCTGTGAACGCATCTGGTTTCTTGCTGCTTTTCACAACCCTGTTAGTTACAGTGAGAAGCCATAAAATTCTTTCCATGAAGGAAAATGACAGAAGCGTTTTTGTGTCAAAAATTGTTCCTTCTTAAAAAAAAAAAAATAAACCCTTTTTCTGGTGCAATAAAGAAAAGTAAAGTAGTAAAAGGTGTGAAAATGCACAATTGAGGAGATGCGTTGTTTTTTGTGCCAATACCATAGCGTATCAGCTTTATCTGAAGTATGCTTACATTGATTATATGTTGGTGTTTATTGACATTTAATGGATTAGAATTTAATGAGGGAGATCAGTAAGAGAGTGTAGGTTGATTTTAAAACATCCTTGATTACTTAAATATTTTTGAACAGAGGATGAATTAATTTTCCTGTGATATGTGGATCCGAAACTATGTAAGTAGCCTATGGGCTCATCGCTAAGATGATGAACATCTATAGCTGTTATTTCAAAAAATGATAGAAATGGGCATTGTGAAGTAAATAATGAAGGTGGCGTAGCGAATTCCTGCTGGCTGAGAGTTAAATTATTCATTTTGTTGGTTTAGCTAACACGGTTCGTGCTGCGTGGGATTGAAGCACGATGTCAGTGACTAATATTGCATAATTAAAAAGCCTTAGTTCCTCAGGCCTATAATAGAGTTGAAATTTAGAAATGGTTGTTAACATCGTGGAAATACAGTTTTATTTGTATAAGTAGATGCGGTTTACCTAATCATTTTGAAGTTTTTACGTTATTAAACATCTGTGTAACACGAAGGCAGTACGCCCAAGACGTTTTTAACTGTGGTTAATGTTGGAGTTCCTTGCCCCTGCTTTGCGTACCGCCCGCTGTGTTGTTCTTCTGGACAGGCTGCCCGGGAGTCAATGGTGCGGTTCCAAAGCCCGAGGAGCACACTCCCTCCTCACTGCAACACTGCAGCTGCTTTTCTCACTTAGAATTATGTTGCAGATCACTGAAGGGGTTCAGGAGGCTCCCCACCCCTATAACTACTAAATTTGAGGGACTGCATAGCTATTTGCATTAACTGAGACGTTAATGTTAAGTTATTACCTCTGCGGCCTTAGTAACTCTAAAGAGAAAAAGACCTAACGCAGACCCCTTTGAATTTCTCTGTTCTTTTACCCATGGTATTTTGTAGTCCTAATCAATGCGCCTGTAATCTTTGGTTTATGCTTCTCTTAATGTAATTTTATATGCAGATTATACCTTTGGAATAGTGCTGTAGCAGTATTTCCCAACCTCAGGAGTCTGTGAGTGGGGGGAAAAAAGAGTGGAAGCACATTCTGGACCATCTGTTAACCACTTGTTGCCACGTGATATCACTACCCGTGTTTGCTTTTGCAGTTGCATTATGGCCAAATGACAAAAGATGGAGGGGTCTGATGGGGAGGGAAGAAAGACTAGCTGTGTATGTTAACATTTGAATCAGACACTGGACATTTTGTTCAGAGGGGCTTTTTTAGCTGAGCATTTTGCTTCACACAATCAAGGTCACGTAGTATAGGTGACTAGCATGTGGTTTTGAGAGTCAGAAATCTAGAATACAAATCTTGTATTTTCCTATGTGACTTTGAGCAGTGTATTTAACTTCTCTCAGCTTTGGTTTCTTTAGCTCTGAAAGGTGAATAACTACTACTCTGTGGGATTTTTGTGAGGATTAAATGAAATAATGTACGTAAAACACCTGTTAAAATACCTGGCACAAGGAGGTACTCCCTAAATGGCAGCTATTATAATATTATTAGTTGAAGATTATGCATACTTTTTCACTTAAAAGGCATAAGTTGTGCGTGAAACTCTTCAGTATTCAAAGTAACAAATGAAATGGAATAGAGAATGGAAGGAGCACATGGGTCTGAATGCCTTTTGTTAGAATGAATTGGAATTGTGTCTCCGTTGACTCCTTAAGTGCAAGGCCTAGATGTCATGCTCTGTCTCCTGTGGGTTGATTCCTTGTTCCTACACTACGGTCTACATATTAAATTTGCAAAAAAGCACTTTTTAATGCGTTTTCATTTCAGACGATTCCATTTGTTTCTTTCATTTTTATCTCTGATGTGACTCCGGAATGGTAATAATTCTTATTCCTGAAGGTGCGTCTGTGATTTTACTTTTGAGTCAGAGATGGAAAATATCAAGTGAGGGAACGAACATGAATCTGAGAATGACAGTAGGTGAAACCATACAGAAATTCACAGTTTTGGATCTTGTGCTACATCTTTGTGCCATCTCATTTTCTGTTTAAGGTGAAAATTAAAATGAAATCCAGTATATATACTGCTTAGTGTGGCTTTCAGATCAGTGTGTTTTTATTAGAGTTTGTTTTGTTCTTTAGCATGGTTTCTAGCGTGAATGCTAGAAATAGAACATCTGCCAGAGAATGAGTTTTTAGCTGATGAATAGTATCAGAGAGGCATGTAAAATGGTTGCTGTTACCTAGGGAGAGTGCATTGTGGAGCAGGCGTGGTGGGTGCTGAGGTTGTCTGTTGTACTTGAGTAGACCAAGGTGATTTGTAACAGAAGACCAGCTTGGTCTAAGGGTCAAGACCCCTTCAACTCTTGGTATTTCTTTTGAGGTTACAGAGCAGTTGAGGTGAAAAAATACAGGGCCATCTTTATTCATCTGTGAGGCTGATGGATATTCTTTCCTTTTCTTTTAATTAAAAAATGTTTTTGAATGTTTATTTATTTTTGAGAGAGATAGAGACAGAACGCAAGTGGGGAGGGACATAGAGGGAAACACAGAATCCGAAACAGGCTCCAGGCTCTGAGCTATCAGTACAGAGCCCGATGTGGGGCTTGAACCCACAATCCGTGAGATCATGACCTGAGCCGAAGTCAGTCATCAGACCGACTGAGCCACCTGGGTGCCCCATGGATATTTTTTCCTAAGGCCTGTATTTAACTAGCTCATAGTAAGAATGATGGCTGTGCTCAATGATGTAAAATTTTATTCGTTTTTTATTTTAGCTTAAAAAACTTTTTTAAAGTTTATTTTGAGACTGAGAGAGGGAGAGAGAATGAGTGAGCTTGGGGGGGGGGAGGGGAGGGGTAGAGAGAGGGGGAGAGAGAGAATTCCAAGCAGACTTTGCACTGTCAGTGAGGAGCCCCCATGCGGAGTTCAGACTGATGAACCATGAGATCATGACCTGAGCCAAAAGAGTCGGACGCTTAACCAACAGAGCCATCCAGGTGCCCTGTAACATTTGATTCTTTTTCTTTTTTAAAAATATTTTAATGTTAACTTATTTTTGTGAGAGAGAGAGAGAGAGAGAGAGAGAGAGAGAGAGAGAGAGAGAGAGTGTAGGCAGGGGAGGGGCAGAAAGAGAGAGGGAGACATAGAATTCAAAGCAGGCTCCAGGCTCTGAGGTGTCAACACAGAGCCCCAGGTGGGGCTCGTACCCACAAATTGTGAGCTCATGACCTGAGCCAAAGTTGGACACTTAACTGAGCCACCCAGGTGCCCCTAAAATTTGATTCTTAAGAGGCTGTTGTAGTGGATTTTGTTGTAGTGAATTTCCATAGTTTTTTGAGAACAAAATTTGTCTTTGCAGCATATACTTCTTTGGTCGAGGGGGAGTGGTTGTCTTTCTGTTTCATGTACAACTTCATTAGACTCTTAAGCTTTCCAAAGAGGATGTCACTCTTCTCTCAGGCTGACCTTTGTGTCAATTGACTGTTTGTTTCACCAGGATTATGGAATAGGTGCTTGCCATGGAATTTAATCTTGAACTTACTACTGTGCAATATTTAATCAAAGCAGTGCTCTGCAAGATAGACATTCTACCTATTCTTTGATTCCCTAAGACCTGTCCTTCAATTGTGCTTGATTATTTTTAGCTGCAAAACTGGGCCACGCTATTCTGTCCTTATGTGAAATTGCTCTTATTTGATTGTTTAGGTGTTAATGGTTTTCACCCTGTATATATTACATATGTATGTATAAAGTATACATAACGACTTCATGGTATTTATAGTGTGGGGAGCTATGTTCTACCTCAAGTTTTCTTTTTAGGAAAATGCAGCCTATAGTGAAGAGGTGATATAGGGAAATTTTTTCTATAAGACTTAATTTCCAGTGCCCTAGATTGCTTCATCCAGCACTTTTTAGTGTTTAAAGAGTGTTTAACACTCTTTAGTGTTAAAAAAGAATAAAAATACAAGAGAAATTTTAGAAGTGGAGAAGATTTTAAGGAGTTGGAGGCTTGATAGCATTGAAAGCGTCTCCACTGACCTCTCCTTTCAAGTTCGGTCTTGTTCCCTGCCGTCCCTGGTGAGAAGAGCATGTGATGGACAGATGTGAGCCAGTGGGCTAGCTTTGGCATAGCACAAGGATCACCAGGATTGTCCCCAGTCTCTCTGAATGCTTCTCAGAGAACCTTTTGGCTTCCATGTCCTTGTCAACTGGTCTGGGAGGGAGATGGGAACAGAGAGATTCTCACCTGGTTCCCTTGACAGGGGGCTGAAAACTTTTCGGCTGGTGATATACCACTAGGCCCCGGGGGTGGAGACTGCCTTGTCTCCTACCATTGAACGGGTACCTCCACTTAACGTAGCCCTGCAGCTGGGCCTATACCCTGGTGAGCGGGCAGATGAAAAGAGGGCACTTGCTGGACACTGCAGCCAGGTAGACAAATGAAAGGAGCCCTCAGAAAAGGTGCTTCCATCAAGAACTGTTGCAATATTTCAGTGGTGCTTTTGCTGTTTGTAGCATTGGCAGCGACTGCCACTCGATTGTGGGACACGTCGATCTTAAGGTGCATCTTGATTTTATACATATTGAAGGATGGGGAAGATAACCCATGCAGGTTATATTTGATGAAATAAACTAAATTGTAGATGGAGATAAATGGAAGAGACTGAGGAACAGTTGTAATTAAATGGTGTAACACATTTCGCTGAGTTGAAGACAGCCTGGAGTCTGCACTTTGAAAGGCCTCTCTATTTAGGAAGGTTGATGAGAGCAGATGCACCCCTATTCATAGACGCTAACATTTCTCAACTCTAAGGATAAAGAGAAAATCCGATAAGCTTCCTAACAGAAAGAACCACTAATTTATAAAGGAAATGGAATCAGTCTGGTATAGCCTTTTCTTCTGCCAAACTGTAAGCTAGAAGGTGGAATAACTCTCGGGATTCCTGAGAAAAAGAACTGTAAGTCCAGAATTCTGTGTTGAGCTCTCATTTACCTGTCAGGTGAAAAAAAGGACCTATGGGCATGCAAGGGTTTCGAGCATTTATTAACGGTAACAGCTAGCAGCCAGAATCCATTAAGGAGACAGAACTCATCAGTTGCTTTTACAGAGAGAATTTAATAGAAGAATTGTTAATGAAGTATTTAAGAGCTGAAAAGGCAGGGAAAAAACAACTCACAACAAAAAAGAGCCCTAAGACAGTGCTGTAGACATAGATGGTTCACATTATATTTCTGTTAATTAGAATTTATCTAGTAGCCATGTCCAAAAAGCACAAAGCAATAGGTGAAAATAATTCTAAGGTGTTTTATTTCCCCCTGTGTATCCCAAATATCATTTTAACGTTTAATATTAAGTTATTAACGATATATACCACATTCCTGTTTTCATACTAAGTATTAAAAATCCAATGTGTACTTTATACTGAAAGTGCGTCTCAGTTTGTAACAGCCACATTTGTGTGGCTATTATTGACTGTATCACACAGCACAGCTTGAAGGTGCCCCAGACTTAGCCCTGGTGGGAAGCGGTGGCAGTTGTTAAACATGGAAGTTTGCAGGAGGGGTTCTTAGTGCTGCTCAGCCTCCGAGGAGGAGGTGCCCCCTGGCTGGTGGTGATCCTGTCTCTGAGCTTAGAGGAGAGGCCAGTGTTGCTGGGACTCAGATTTTGAGGAGCGCCCTGGTAGGCAGGGCTGGTGTCTCCAGACTGGGGTACAGTGAGGTTGATTTTGCAAGTGTGGGCAAACTGGATTAAATAGTGAGGCCCGAGTGATGCTGAAAGGCATAGACAAGCAAACAGGAGAGTGGCTTTTTCTTCCTCTAGCTTTTCAGTCTCCCTCTGGCACCCTCTATTGGCAGAACCCAAGAGGGACCCAACCGCAGAGCAGAAATGTGGTGTAGAGACTTCCATCTCTCAACATCACAAAAGTAGATAGAAGAGGGATGTGAAGCTAATAGTTGTAGAGAAATATCTGATGCAGTAGACTATCTTAGGAAAATACTTAAAAGAATTCTAACGAAATTTCAAATGACAACAGAGATCTCAATATAGGGAAAGGTGGAGAGGAGAAGTTCCCATGAGGAACATTTTTATAATGTGTACATGAATGATAGAAACGTCTAATAAGGATAGTATTAACACCGATGCTTGAAACTGGGGAGAATCCTTGAAGAGAAAACCCACGAATTGTATGAATTTGAAAACACTGAACCCTTAGCTAAGAGTTGGGTTGAGGGGAAAAGTCACTGTATTCAAATGATTTCATCTGACTGAGTTTGCAGAGGGTAGTGGTTGAGAAAATAGTAGGAGTTTTGTTTTTAAACTGTAGTAGGGGGAAAACGTGTCTGAACAGGAAAAGGAATGGCCACTAATTGCATACAAAAATACTGTAGATCTTTTTGAGAGGTGAAGAGAATATATAGTATATAACTGGGAAAACAAGGAAGGGGGAGAAAAGGAGATAATGACAAGGTAAAAATAATAGTAAACATAAAATGGAAGAAATAAAGGTAAGTGTATCAATTGTTATACTGTTGATAATTGTGGCTGGCCACATTGCCCATTTAAAGATCAAGGCTGCCAGATTGTGTTAACACACAGACACATTCACCTACCCACATTGTGTTAACACACACATTCACCTACCCAGAAGCTATGTATTATATGATGTATGCTTAAAACAAAGTAATTTGTTTTAACCTTAATAAGTTAAGGTTAAAAATTAATGGTTGGGCAAAGTTGTCTCACACAAACAGAAATCTGAGAAAGGTACAATTCAAGGTTGTAACCGCTAACCAGAATAAAGAAGCACGATTATGTGACGATAACAAGCACAGTTTACAAAAACAAGTCATTATTAACCTTTATGCATCAAATTAACAGCTCAATATATGAATCAAAAACAATGAGAAATTCAAAGACTACTTGATTAAAAAAAAATAAAAGACTTTGTGTAATCATTCTTAAAAATGTTTACCCTGGGCTTGACGGAGGAATCCGCTAAGCTTTAACATTAAAGCATCTCCCATAAAAGAGATGGATTGAGTCAGGTGAGGTGTGCATCTGTATGTTCCAGAGGCATAATGCCGGTGGAGGGTGAGAGGTTGTAGTTTGGTTCAAGCTTGAAAGTTCTTTGAAAGAGAAAAGAAGTATTGATTATTTTCCTCTGCAAGTCTTAGAATGGAGAATGGTAATGTCTTCTCTCTCACTCTTATCTGGCCAAAATTTCCCCAGACTTCCCACCTTAACAAGGGCATTAATTTCAAAATATGTGTCCTGGCACAATGTGTCTTTTATGAAGAAGAAATCTAAATTCAATCACCGTAAAAGGCTTGATGTGTGTTCTGTATACTTGAGGATATGAAGATGCTGTCATTTCTTCATAGTTCAGAATCTTCTTTATGCAGATACCCCTGTATCTTAGGTCACTGAATCAGGAGTGTTGTGGTTTTCTGTCTTCAGCAGGAAGCCATCTCACACTGCCATCTCTCCCTGGCTCAAGCTGCTCATGTGGGCTGATGAGAGGGATTTGTCCCCGAGGTACCTGCGTTTGTATCCAGCGGACTCTGTGGTTGCCCTCCTCCAGCATCTTAGTACGTAAACCCCTGCAGCACCCACAAGAACAGTGCTAGCAAGGGGAGGGGTGTAGATACTTTCTAGACAAGAAACAGGTCACGCAAGGTGATTTCTTCCTTCTACTTCTGTGAAACAGCTGGTTTTCAAGCCCTGCTGATAAGCCACAATTTAATGGTGTCTCTACCTCCTTACTCTTACCACTGTTCATTTGTATTTTGAATATTGTGACAAGTGATGTAACCTTTAAAATAAATAGTTGATTTTGGTGTAAGATGTCTCTAAATATTCAGCCTAAGCCCATAAAGAAGTGGCCATAGGTCTTTCTGGGAGAGGGAAGACAGGGGTGCCTCAGGGTGTTGTGTAAGTTCCTCCCAGGGAGTTTAATTGTGAATTTCCAAGGGACAGAGACATTTATGAGCCATGGATATGGTGACATTAACTTGGGAATAAAATCAGAATTCTTTTCAAGTGTAAGTGTATTTTTCTGTGCAGTAGGAGAATGCATTTGGTAAGAAAATGGTATCAGAAAGCCACACAGGTAGAACTTGTTCCCAAGTAAGAACTGAAATAGGGACTCTAGGTACAAAATAATATATGATGTGTGATGGGAGGCAGTCATTGGGTGGGGGCAGGGATGAAAACCGATTAGGATTATGGCTACAGGCAATCCCCAGTAAAAGTTGTGGGTTTCCAGTTATGGGCTGAGTTTCACCTCCAGCATCATTTTGAAGTTATGCAGGAAAATGTCCACAGACTACAAGTAAATTTGAGTGTATACTAAAATCACTTAAAAAAAATGTTCTTCTGCAAAGAAAGGAGACCTTGATTGTTAAATTCTGAATGACATTTTAAATGATATTTATGTAGAAACATAGATGACAAAAATGAATGTCCTCTCAGTTATATTCAGAGCCAGGTCATAATGCTGGTTAAATAATACTAATTTACTATATGATTTGTGAGATTGCGGTCATTCAGCTTTCCAAGACGGTGCCATTTATTGCTAAATCACCATTATATAAAGAATACCTATGTTCTGTAATGCTAAACTATGCTTATAATCTGTATTCATTCTTTCAAAAATATTTGTTGAATACCTGCCAAGAGCTAGGCACTATTTAACTTACATAAGCTTTGGTGTTACATAACTTCTCTCTGTCTCTGCTTCCTCATTCAAAATACAATAATCGATTCCATAAGGTTTGTTGTGAGTTATGCCTGACAAGTGCCTAGACCTGTGCCTGGCACAGAAGTCAGCATTATTAAATGCTAACTCTTTATCTGTCGCACATCTGTATATTCCATATAGGTATATATAAATGTCACATAGGACACATAGCTATTATATAAATGGTATATTAATGTGCGTTTACCTTCCTGCGTGTATTTTGGAACCTCAGTGCACAGATATCTCTTCCAGTATTTGAAGTAATTTGAGCAGAGAAGTATTAAGCTTGCTCTGTACTTTATAAAGTCTCACTAATAAAAAGTTGTATACTTGTTCCATCATTATTTTTAATAGTCTAATAATCAGTTCGTTGAATTACCAGCTCAGCTTTTCTGTTTAAAAAATGAATAGTACACAGTATTTTGAATGCTGGTTCAGCATGTTCTGACAAAGTATGATGCATTAAAATAAAATTCATCATTAGCATTAGAAATGACCTTTGAGGTTGTAGTCGCTCATTTTTCTCTTGCAGTGTTTGAAACAGTCTGAGTCAAGTGCATTGCAATACTTCGCAGATATTGTCTGTGTATAATGGTCACAGTTCAATTGTAGATCAATCATTTCATCAAGTTACTGTATCTCTAACAATCTTCATTTCCCGTTTATTGTTGCCCATTATCTGAGGTTCTTGTTATTGTTCCTCAGTAATATAATGGCCTTATACATTAAATTATAAAGTAATTTTCTAAGCTAGAATTGTATGGAATTACTTACGTGTCAACCCAGATGAAGATAAATCTAAGTGTTGTGAATGGCCACATGAGCAGTGTGCAGGTTCAGAGAAACATATAGGGCCACTGAAAGCCACACCACTTTGGGGAAAGGCTGGTAATAATTTTGACTTTGGCAAAATCTGACTTGATGTAGTGGAAACAAATAAAAAATGAGGTTTTAAAAAATAATTATGAATAATATCAGATTTAAAACCTGTCCGTGTATGACCACAAAGTAAGTGATGTAATAGAAACGAATTCCGGTAGAGGGGTGACTCTTTAGGACATTTAAGAGCATAGCTTTGGAAATCCAATCAGGTTGTTCTCTGTCTCCCTCCCATGTGCTTTTCCACACCCCAGTCTTTCTCATGTAAAGAAGGGGGATGACAGTGCCTCCTTCATGGAGGATAATGAGGTTTACTGTACAAAAAATGGGTAGCCAAAGCTATCTTTAAAATGTCCTTCCCACTTTCTTGAAATCTTTAGGTTCTTTGGAATAAAATAATAAAGGCTGGTTTTTTACATAGAAACTGAAATAGGTAGGACTAGATTATAGATAGCTATGAAAGCTGGATATATGAGTAGTTTATTTTTTTTCCACTTAAAAGGAAAAATATAATATTCATTATAGGAGATTTGGCTGGTTTTTAGAAATTCATTTTGCCGGTGTACTTAAGTCTCTCACCTGATGGAGAATAGACTGAGAAAAAGAGCGAAGTTGCTAGGGCTTGAGGTATAAGGGCAGAGCTGACTGGTATTTGTTTCATTAAGCTTAGGCAAGCTATCCAATTACTTAATGCAAATAAGAAAAGTTTACACTAAACTCCTACTTCTTTGCTTAAAACTCTAGAGAATTTAAATGAGGAGAGATATGTATTTAAAAGAAGGAGATTTAAATGAAACTTAAATCAGGGGCTTAATGTAGAATAATATTAGACCAGGAGATCTGAAATAATAAGTGGGGAATGCCAGTAAATAAAAAGGGAATGTATTCTCCAAAATATTTGGTTTGGCTAGTTTTATTTTGAGATAATTCTTAAAGCTTTGGAAACCCAAGTTAATAATGCAATAATAGTGCAAGTTTTATCTCATACCCTCTTTTCACCTAAGAGGGACCTTAAAAGTAAAGTGCTGCCTTCTGTTGTCAATGAGCACTTCACTCTTGTTTCCCTAGTGGAGTGTTTACCGAACGACCTGGCTTCTGGTGTGCAACTCCACCTTTGGGCTGGTAGCATTCAATGAGGTCCAGAAAACAGGCTCATCTCACTTGGCACAAAATACGAGGAAAATTAGATGATCATACAGCCGTCTACCTTTCATAGACGGCCATTGAACAGAGTAGCTTGGTGGAATAATAAAAGCAAGGGCACCCGAGAGGAAGCTCAGAAAAGAATAGGGAGCTTCTGAGAATACAGGCAGTTTTTCTTTGCAAAGCAGTTGTAAAATGTTTTAAATGAATCAGTGAAAGAGGAAACTTAATTAGAAGAAAGTATTGCTATAAATGAATTTCGTGGAGGAGAGATTTGGGGAAATTAGGAAGATTACAATATAGAAATTTTTAATCTGTTGCTTTTACTTCCGAAGTAAAAAGGAAACCTCATTTAGTGACACCATCTATCTGAAATCTGCCCTCCAAAATAATATGTCAGTAAAGAAAACTAAAATTTTCTAAAATTCTTTTCTAAAATTGCAAAGGCCATTCATTTTAAATCCCCTTTCAAGCCTTGCACTAATTTTTATTGACAATTGTGTGTGTGTTTGTGTGTGTCTGTATGTTTTAAAAGCGTTCCCTCGGTGACCCTAAATATGCCAGCCATTGGTGCCTGAGACAGCAGTCACAGAGCTCTAAAGAAAATGCTTTCTCAGATGTTTCCTCTAAAACTCATTCTCCTTCCCAAGGTTCCTCAGTTAATATCCTCTAGATTTCAATTCACATCCATATAGTTTCATAGCAACCTCACTTAAAAAAAAAAACAAAAAACCATCAGAGTTTAAGCTTCATGAGGATAAGGACTGTGTGTCTCTTGTGCTCACCATTTTGTTCTCAGTAATCACAATAGTGTCTGATACTCCGTAATTATGTATCGAGTGAATTTGTGAATCCCACTTTTTCTTTTCTTTTTCTTTCTTTCTTTCTTTTTTTTTAATTTTGAGAGAGAGGAAGAGAGAACCCATGCAAACAGGGGAGGAGGATGGGGGGTAGAGAGAGAGACAAGGAAAATCCCAAGCAGGCTCCGAGCTGTTAGCTCTGAGCCTGATGTAGGGCCTGAACCCATGAACCATGAGACCATGACCTGAACTGCAATCGAATTGGACTGAGCCACCCAGGCGCCCCTAGTACATGGTTTTTATTAAGTAGTGGGAAAGTCTAAGGATGACACAAGAAATAGAAGTGCCCACTGAGTGAAAATTTGGAAATGATACTTCTTAGTTTCATTTGTCCCCTACCACCACCTTTCTTAAGAGTTTGTACAGGATGAGGAATAATGTATTTAATGTATGATGTTTGTAAAACTTGTACCTGCAAGTGGCCTTAAGATGGTACAGTCCAACCTTCACATTTTAAAGCTGAGCAAACAGGTTTATTAGATTGTACAGATAGATTAGTTGCTGACAGGTAGTAAGAATTTGTTCTGGCCCTACCGCCAGACTTTCTGAAGATGCAGGTCTATTTGTAATGGTGAATAAAAGTGGCTAAGAATTTATTAAGAAGGGGAAATAATTTTCTTTTTAGTCACTTTGTGCCCATCTAGTCTCTCTGCAGCCAAGAGTCCAGCACAACTAGGTGCTGATATTCCAGAGGCTCTGAAGTATTGTGGAGTATAGAATTTCCATCTACAATAAAAGTATTATAACGTCCTTCTGTTTTAGGGTATTTCGTGTAGTCTGGGACTATATCACACTTGTGACACTTGCAACCCGGTGGCTTGGCTCTTGTGGGGTTCAGCTGGTCTCACCAGTTGTTTTGTAAATCCCTCAGTCTTCTATGTTCTGCAGCTGGTTTCCCTCCATCCCTTCCTCCCCCCGTTTCTTTCCTTCTTTCTTTCCTTTCTTTCTCTTTTTCTTTCTTTCTTTCTTTCTCTTTCTCTTTCTTTCTTTCTTTCTTTCTTTCTTTCTCTTTCTTCCTTTTTCTTTCTCTCTTTCTTTCTTTCTTTCTTTCTTTCTTTCTTTCTTTCTTTCTTTCTTTCTTTGTCTGTGGTTGGAAACATGCTCCTCACTCATTCTTGCATGCATACATTCAACAAGTATTTGTTGAGCACTTACTCTGTGGCAGGCACTGGTAAAAGCACCGGGAATATAGCAGTGAACAAAAACAGACCACCTTCTTGCCCTTACAGAACTTATAGGCAAGTGGGGAAGAAACAAAGGAGCAGGTGAAGGGATAGGGCTGCAAGGGCATTGTCATTTTCAACTTTGGTAGTTCTTGAAGGTCGTAACAATAAAGCAGAACTTCTTAGTGGTGAAAACTTGGAAACAAAGATGGAGAAGACCAAGCTATATATAGTCATGGTATATTTAGCGAACTTGGAGATTTTCTTCTTCTTTTCAGAATACTATTGCTTTCTCTGTGTTCCTGACCCCATAGTGAGTACTGTTACTAATACTGCTACTTACCCTAATAGTGGTGAGTGCTTATTGTATTACAGGCATCATGCTAAGTGCTTTGTGTATGTAGAACCCTTTAAGGTAGGTATTACACCAGTTCATTTTGCTCATGAGAATAACAAGACCCAGGGAGGTTGGCTCAAGCATTGACTCAGCTAGTAAGTGCTAGAGCCTTGTTCTGGACCCAGGACTCCCAACTCCAAAGTCTGTGCCTTTGTACCAAATATTACAAACTGATAACCTTTATGTTTATTATAACATTGAAGTTGTGTATATGTTTTTTCTTTTTTTTTTCTTTTTTTAAAGTTTATTTTGAGAGAGAGAGTGAGTGGGGGGAGAGACAGGAGAAGGAGAATCCCAAGTAGCTTCTGTGCTGTCAGCTCAGAGCCCAATGTGGGACTCGATCCCATGAACCATGAGATTCATGAGCCAAAATCAAGAGTTGGACACTTAACTGACTGAGCCACCTGGGCACCCCAAACATAGTAGTTTGCTTCTTTTTCATTACCTTGTCAAAACTTTTAAGCTTGAACCCCTTTTAACTACATTTGTAGTTAAAATTGGTATATGTGAGTAAACTAAATTTTAAAAAGTAGGCAGTTATTATTAAATAAATACTACTTTAAAATATGATATATACCACATGTGGTAGAAGATAGAAAATCTAGTTGTACAGAATTCATTTTATGTTAATGAACTAATAATGTAATTTTTGTAATAGTTGTATATATGTATGTAAAGTCCCTAGCACGGTGCTCGGCATAGAGTAGGTGATCTATACATGATGGTGATTTTTATTATTTTTAGTTTCCACCTGACTTGTAACATAGGTAATATCTTTTACATGCAGGTGCCATGCCAGTAAAATGCTTTATTTAACTGCACCATCTTGTTACCTTAAACGGTAACCTCAGCAGTGACTGGCACACTAGCTTGATGAGGACCACTTCATTTTTGATGTTCTTCTCCTTTTACAGGGCCTCCAGGATTTATGGGAGTGGAAGTATATTTTGCTAGTTGAGGGCTGTGGCTCTTGGTTTAGTAAGCATTAGAATCACCTGGAGGGCTTATGAAAAGGCAGTTTGGAGACACTACCCCCAGACTTTCTAATTCAGTAGATGTGAGTGGTGTCCCAAGTATTTGCATTTCTCACAATTTCCCATGGGTGCTGCCACTGCTGCTCATTTATGGATACTTTTGGAACTGCTGCTTGGAAGTGACAAGACTTCGCATTATTGGTGTTCTTTTTCGATTATGCAGGTCCACTGAGTTACTGTATTGGTATCATTGATGTTGCTGAACTCACTGTGAAATAGTATGGAGAAATTTGATTTGTGTCAGTGTGATTGTACTTACTGTTTCAGGAGAAGTTCCTAATTTTTTTTTTTAATGTTTATTTATTTATTTTTTAAGTGAGAGAGAGAGAGAGCACAAGTGGGGGAAGGGGCAGAGAGAGAGGGAGACACAGAATCCGAAGCAGGCTCCAGGCTCCAAGCTTTCAGCTCAGAGCCCGAGGTGAGGCTTGAACCCACAAATTGTGAGATCATGACCTGAGCCAAACTTGGACGCTTAACCGACTGAGCCACCCAGGCATCCCTTAAGGAAAAGTTTCTAGAGGTTACTTTTGCATTAGAGATTTTCAAAGTGTAGGTTTTAATGTGTTTCTGTTATTCGTCTTTATTCAAGACCTAAAAACACACAGGTTTAATTTTTTGGAATATATTTTACAAGGTAATTTCTAATTATATTTTTAATTATAATTAAGTTTGGTTATAATTGATTTCTGAGAATTTCAGAGTATCTGGATGATGTGGGAGTTTAAAAATAGTAGCAAAGATTTTTATTTTCTTTAGTTCTTTTCAAAAATCATTTTAAGACTAAATTTGATAGAGTAGTATTGAATTCAATTTGGTGCTCATCATTCCCACTTACAAAGTAGATTTCATTCAGAATTTCACTTATACCAACATAACAATTTTACCTTTTCTTTTTAAAGCAGTGCTTGTACCTTTAGGGATATGATGGTATACAGGGGTTATTCTCTCAAAGAAGAAAAGGCAATCAGAAAGTCTTTGTTCATGAGATTAGACTGAAATATCTTCTCATTCACTGATTACTGAATACCTTTATGTGCCAGGCATTATGGTGAAAATAGGTACCAAAGTAATTTATCTTTTTCATGCACAATGAGGGGTTTTAGTGGATGGTAACTGACTATGATGTAATTGTGTGATGAGGTTACTGATAAACCCAGTGTTGTCGGATGCTTCATTAACACAATCAGTATTCTGTACAGATCTTAGAGGGTGAAGTTCTGTTTTCTTATTTTGCTAGACTTATTTCTTATTTTGTGTCCATAGTGTTACATTTAGTTTGGAGCTAAGGGACAAATTGGAGTCCTTCCAGAAGTGAGGACCTCTGCTGTTGAAAGGTCTTGCCATTTTTGCATATGAGGATCCTTGGAAAATGGGAGTAATTCATCTGGAGGGAAGACATCTTAATTATGTTTTTAGTTCCCTGCTGTAATGTAAGATCCATGAGGACAGGGACCCATCCTTCTTGTTCAGCACTGTGTCATCGTGCTTCTTTCCATGGCTGGTGTGTGTTCCACAAACAGTTGAATGAGTCAGTTTTGACGGGAAGATGATGGTTACTTTCAAATATTTGTCTTGTAGATGGCCTGTTAATTAGACTTACTGCTTATATTCCAGAGGACAAAGGAGGCAGGCACCAGGGATGGAATTTTTAGGTGGGCACATTTCAGTTTTACATAGGAAGAACTTTGTAAAACTAGTTTAATAGTCCTATCAATTAACTTTTTCCGGGATTTGAATTCTGCTATTTTAAATGTTTGGGTAGGGGCTGCATGGGGGCTTAATAGAAAATATACGCACTTTTTTTTTTTTTTTTAATATTTAATTTTGAGAGACAGAGAGAGAGAGTGAGTGAGTGAGGGAGGGGCAGAGAGAGATGGAGACCTAGAATCCGAAGCAGGCTCCAGGCTCTGAGTTGTCAGCACAGAACCCGATGTGGGGCTCGAACCCACAAACCATGAGATCATGATCTGAGCCGAAGTCAGATGCTTATTAACTGAGCCACTCAGGCGCCCCAGAAAATATACGTGCTTTTAATAAATTATAGGCCAGAGTGATTTTTGGCTGCTTCTCTATTAAAGTATTTTGTTAACTAATAACCAGTAAAATAGTTTTTCCTAAGTTAGTCCTTTCCTGTCTTTTCAGACTTAAGCAAAGCAAAGAACTGGACCGAGAGAGGGCTTTTGCCAATGAGCAGTTAACCAGAGCTATTCTTCGAGAAAGGATATCAAGTGAAGAAGAACGAGCCAAGGCAAAGCACCTGGTGAGTATTAAAGATTTAGTAGAAATGTCTTGTCTACAAGGAAATCTCTGATGTTCGGGAAAAGCTAAGTACTTCTGGCCAGCTTTCAGTGTGGACAAAATGCATGTTCTCTTTGCTTAGATTTTTTTTTTTTTTTGTTTGTTTGTTTTGTTTTTTTTCCTCTTACAAGTTGTTGACAGTTTGCTAAGATTAACCTTGAAGGACTTTTTAAAGGCAGGCAACTTGAGAATTATTGCAGTGATGATCCACACCGAGACACTGCACATGCATCTTCCCTGAAGGGATATTGCTTGTTTGCTCTGCTTGCCTCCCTCCCCGCCCCCACCCCCTTCCCCTTGATTTTGATTTCATTGTCTTTGAAACCTCTGGGGCAAGCAGCCTATCTTGTTTCTATCCCTGCTCGCAACCACCAGATGTTAGTCTGGGAAGTCTCCAGCAAAGGTGAGTAAGTTTTGATCAATCACTTTCTGGGCTTTAGAAAGGGAAAGATGCGTAGCAAAGGCTTTGGGGAACTGTATTTTTAAAGAAAAGGGATACTTTTTTTAAAAGAAACATTTTGAAACAGTTTGAGAGGGAAGGTTATATAAACGTTAAAAATTGATTATTGATAGGGGAAAATTTAAAAGGCACCCATAAATCTGTCATTCTTACATAACTGTAAGAATTACAGTTACAAACACTGGGGTGTGTTTCCTCTAGACAATTTTTTTTTTAAGAGAGGGGTTGGAGAGAGGGGCAGAGAGAGAGAGAGGAAGAGAATCTTAAGCAGGCTCCGTGCTCAGCACAGGGCCTGACCCGGGGCTCCATCTCACAACCCTAAGATCATGACCTGAGGTGAAATCAAGTCAGACACTTAATCAATGGAGCCATTCAGGCACCTCTAGACAATGTTGATTCTTAGATCAATTACATACTTTAAGAATTTGTGTATACATAAGAATATATAAGAATTTGTATAATGCTGTATATAGCATTTACCATCATGAATGTTTTCTTATATCAGTGAATGTTCTTGTGAAATGTACTTTTTGATGGCTAAATAACATCCTGTCTTCTCTGTGCGACATAACTTATCAAAGGATTTTCCATTGTTAGGGAAAAGTGGGGCTGCTCTGGTTGAATTTTGGTGTCCCAACAGCTTACTGCCCACTTCAGTCTTCCTAGAAACCCACATGTAACTTCCCAGGACCACTAGTGTTCATTGGAGTACAGTTGGGAAATCAGTGGAGAAGTAAAATGAGACTATATTGGAGAACTTTGATTGCAGAACTGAGGGGGATGTCCCTTGTTCAGCAGGCCATTGAGAACTGTTGAAAAATTGATAAGAAAAGGGTCACTTTGTGTTCTCTCGTATTTTTTCCCTTGGTCCTTTCTTTGAGAGGCCAACTGCTATGACCACATGCCATTAGAGAAAATAAAAGGAAGCCGATGTGTAATGAATCCATTTCTCCAAAGACTAACCCAGGGTCCAGGCTAAATGGGTAGACAGTGAAGCCAGAACAGAAGTGATGGCCCAAGAAAGAAATGTCCAGGGTCAGACTGTTTTGTAGGTCTCTTCTTTCTTGATTCTGGGGTCATAGGGTATAGATAACAACTTATAGTATCTTCCAGATTTTGGCACCTATCATAATATTAGCCAAAACAGAGCCCTCACAGCACTTAGGGACTAAAAGTGGAATTTATACAAGAGGATTATAGTCGATCTGTCCTGGCTTGAGTGTTCTTAGAGATTTGAGTGGTAGTTCATGGCCACAGCAACATGGCTGCCCATAGCAATCTAGCTACCTGATACGAGGTTAACCCCCCTGTATTGTTGTTATTCATTTTAGAAGGCATGCATATTCATTGGATAAAAGTCAGAAAGTAAATAGAAAAATATTGAGATCACTTGGATTAACACTATCCAGAGACAATTACTGTTAATATTCTGGTTTATTATTTTTGTATTCCTTTCCACATTCCACTAAGTCTGTATAAAACATTTATATTAATATATTTATATGTAGTTCCCCAAACATAGGTGATGGCATACATAGTCTCATATAACTCTTACAGTAACCTGCACATTAAAACAATTTAGACTATATGTAAAGATCATTCTGTATTCATAAATATGTATTTGTGTGATCACTTTTAATGATTGATGACTGCATTTCACAGCATTTTCTTCTAGTAAGATAATACAGGGACATTATAGAAAATTTGGAAAATGTACAAATTACTAAGGAACTGTCTGTCTCATACTCGTTAGGATGGCTGCTATCAAAAAAACCTACAATAACAAGTATTGGCAAGGATGTTGTGGGAATGTAAAATGATATAGCCACTATGGAAAACATTATGGCAGTTACTCAAAAAATTAAAAATAGAATTACCATATGATTCAGCCATCCCACATCTGGGTATTTATCTAAAAGATTTGAAAGCAGGGTCTCAAAGAGATATTTGTACATAGCAACATTATTCATAACAGGCAAAAAGTGGAAACAACCCAAGTGTATGTGAGTAGATGAATGCATAAACAAAATGTGGTATGGACTTACAGTGGCATGTTATTCAGCTTTAAAAAGGAAGGAAATTCTGACACAGTGCAACATAGATGAACCTTGAGGATATTATGGTGAGTGAAATAATCCAGTCACAAAAAGACAAATACTGTGCGACTCCACTTACATGAAGTGTCTAGAGGAGTCAGATCTATAGGGAGAAATTCTGGAAGGGTGGTTGTCCTGGGTTGTGGGGAGGGAGAAATGGAGCACTTTTTCATGGGTATGGAGTTTCAGTTTTGCAAGATGAAAACAGTTCTGGAGATGGGTTGAATAACAATGTTAATGTCCTTTTCCTGAACTCTTCACTTCTAAATGGTTAAGATGGCAGATTTTATGTTATGTGTATATTACCACAAATAAAGATTTAAAAAGATTCTAAAGAAAATAAACATTAGTGCACGTGTAATATTTAGAGGGTATAAAGTTTATTCTTCCTTTTCCCCCATACGTCTACAGTCCAGTTTCTAGATTCTACAATCTAGCAACTTATAAAACAGGATTTAAGTGATTTAAGTCTAATGTTGTCCTTTAGTACTTTGATTCTCAGCTGGAGAAGTAGGCATCCCCAACACCCGTTATTCCTGTGAGAGTCACTTCGAGAATGTTAGCATGTTTCTGCTGTGAGTGCTGGGCCTCAGTTGCAGCCATTCTTCACCCTAACATGTGAGACTTGTGGAATGGTGATCAAACATTGATTTTGTTCCTCTTTATTTAGAGCCCGGATGTTGCAGCCAGTAAGAAAGTAAAGGTTGGGTTTCACATGTTTGAAGGAATTGGAAAGCTGTCTTTCAGGAGAGCTAGGAAAAAAGAAACAAAACTGATGGGATATTGGTACCGTGAAATAAAACGAACTCCTTCCCCAGTCCCCGTTTGCCTCTACCCGCTGACAGTTGACATTTAGATTGCTGTCTCCGTCCAGGCTTCTCTTCCCACAGTTGTAGCAGCTGGCTTTACTGAAGCTCTTTGAAGGGCAAAGACGGTAGTCCTGTTGTTGAAGTTTTAAAATCGGATCAGATCAGACTTTGCCTTTAGGAAGAATTGCTTTAACTGGAGAAGCTGTTCAGTGCTGCTCTAGATCCGAGAAGCCCATACTAGCCCCTCACTCTCCTTCTCACTGACTGGTACTGATCTCTTAGCTGATTTTTACCCAGAAGTTTTAGAGAAGAAGTTCACTGACAGGAATGAGTGTTTCTTAAGTGCAGGGAAGCCCCTCCATAAAGAATGAAGATTAAATAAAAGGACAGCACCAGGCAACCTGTAAAGTTCAACTTGACATTCTATGTATCTTTAAGACCTTGTACGTATATAAATCTAATATTTTCTGTGTCATTAGATTTTTTTAAAAAAAATTAAAGAGTAGGGAGTTGTGTCTTTTTTAACTTTGGAATTACATTTAATTTCTTTTTAAAATGTGAATTAAAATTTTGGTTCACTCTTTTTTCTGTCTTATTAAATTTTGTTGACTTAACATTAGTCATTTTTTTGTTACCCCACAGAACTATGTAGTATTTTCTTTTTTCTTTTCTTAACCTAAACTTTAAAAGAGTCCACAGTTTACTTAAGGAAATAGTCAAATAAATATACCTCTAATTATGCAGTAGTGTTCTTCACCCATTGGATGGATGTTTTAGTGAGTGCTTACTGTGTGAAAAACACTGGGCTAGATACATACCAAGTGTATATAAACGAAAAAGACAAAATCTTATTCTTAAGAAATTCACAGTATAGTGTGGGAGACTGATACATTAAAAATAAGTTAAGAAGCACTAACTCTATTAGAAAACCATGCCACTTACATTCTTGAGAGAATTCTGACTTTTGTGAAAGCAGGGACTTTTAACTCATTGCCACATGTGCATTTGTTTGTTCAACACACATTGAGTGCCTAATATATAAGTGCCTAGCAAAGGGGAATTAGTCAATTAATACTTGTTGGTTGATTAAAGGAAGAATCAAATCTACTCAAGCCCTGAAAATGAGAGAGGGCGTGGGAAAGAATAGAAAAGACTTCTTAGGGAAGTGGTGCCTGAGCTGTGTGTTGAGGAATGAGCAGGGATCACGCATATGGTTGAGGAGTAGGGATGCTTTCATGTTGCAGGTGAAAGTGTGGAGGTGTGGGGCCAGTGGTATACAAGGAGTTGCCGAGCGGGAAGTCCAGGGCAGGGAGTGTTGAGTGATGAGACAAGAGGTTGGCAGGGCTAAGATCATGAGTTCTGTGTATGCGATCCAGGGAACCCTGCACCATATACATATAAGGGGAGAAATGAAATGGTTAGGTAGGCATTTTGATACCTTAACCTGGTGAAGTGGGCAGGACAGAGTAGAGGAGGAAGTAAGTGGAAAGAGACAAGTTCAAAGTCTTCATTAATCCTATTTGAGGGCGGGTGGTGCTGGAATTTGGACAGTGCTAGTGGGGATGGAGAGAAAAGAGGACAAGTAAGAGATATTTAGATGATAGTACTTAGAAGATTTTAGATTTGAACAGTTGAAAGAAGTGGCAGGGGTGACTCCAAGGTTTCTGTTTTTAGAAATCCTCTTATTTTAAATAGAAAAAGTAGCTATCAATGAAAAACATTCTTGGTTAAGTGCATATTGTGCAGTGTGACTTCTGTGTGGAATTGGGGAGGATTCTGGACTCAGAAACCACACTAATTATTTTGTTTGACTCTAGATGAGATCATTAGTCAGATTTGGTCCCTTTCTGCACTTCCCTCTTTCGCAAATTTATTGAACACCTACAATGTGTTACACACTGTTAGTTGCTGGGGATGCAAAGATGAATTATATCTGCTTACTTTTCTTTGAAGACTCTCCTACAAGGTGTAGGGCTTGTGGGAGGGTCATTCTTCAACTCTTCTTCTACTTATGTCATATTTCTTTGAATCTGTAAAACCTTGTAGTGTTTAGAAGAAATAACACTAAAAAAATAGGGTAGGTGAATGCATAAATTTAGTTTTTCTAAATTTAAGTGACTGTTTCACCAAAATGTCACTTTTTATCCCCAGTTTCCTTTTTGTCAGAAATGCACCAGTGAAGCAATCAAGAAGAAGAATTGATTAATTTTGTGCTGTGTGCTTTTCAGTTCTATGTTTTGTTTGTGCTTCAAACTGTGACAGTTGAAATTTCATGGTCAAAGAGAAAAAGGTTTTGAAATTTGGGGTATGGAGGAAAATGACTAAATTAAAAGAAGTAGATAAGAATACCAACGCTGCCCAAATATAAGTGAGGTTCTGCCCAAGGCCAAAGGATGCAGTTGGGATTGTCATTTTGAAATGATCAAAATGATCAGCATGGCTCTTGCTCAAATTCTCTGTAATAGAACAGTAAGGCTGATCACTCAGGGCTTTCAACGTTTTTTTTTTTTTTTTATTTATTTTTGGGACAGAGAGAGACAGAGCATGAACGGGGGAGGGGCAGAGAGAGAGGGAGACACAGAATCGGAAACAGGCTCCAGGCTCTGAGCTGTCAGCCCAGAGCCCGACGCGGGGCTCGAACTCACGGACCGCGAGATCGTGACCTGGCTGAAGTCGGACGCTTAACCGACTGCGCCACCCAGGCGCCCCTCGCTCAGGGCTTTTAGTGTCGTTAAGATTAACCAGGTGAGCCACATTGCCGTGTTGCAGCAGCTTTCCTGGGTTCTTGGGCTCTTAAATATACTTTAAAAAAAACTGTTGCAGTTTTTTGGGTGCAATTTAGTGCTTTGATTATAATCTCTATTGATGTGTTCCCTCTGGTTATATATACTGTGTGCTGGTTTTCTTGCAAAAGACGCCGAGCCCAAAATGTTTTGACATGCGTGGCGTATTAATTTGCTTTCAATGCCAAAAATGAAGTTAATGATTTTGAGCTTTTGCTTTTGAAGACGATTTAAATATAGAATTTCTACTTGATGTTTGAGGGATCTAAGCCATGTCGGTAGAAGATATTTTCCTCAGCCTTATTGGTGAGAATGGGACCAGGGATCCATCTACAAGTCTCAGTTACTCTCTTAACAGGAACTTTAAAGGGCATTATCCCTCAAGACTGGTGGAGCCAAGGTGCACTGCACACATTTGCCTCCTGTGTGTTTGGAATCAGCAGGCCATTATCGTTGCCAGGACAAAGCATGCGGATGCCATCTCCCTTTGTTCTTTGTTACCATATGGTCCTTACTTTCTGTGTGTAAAGCAGCATTATTATTGTCAGCGGGAGTGCACAGAGCCCTGTGAAGAGATTGTTCGAGAAATATCCCATGGAAAGGTAGGGCAGCTTCAGGTGTGTTTATTTGCTCCTGCGGTGGAAAAGGAGAAAGATGTTTTGTCTCAGTTTGCCAGCCTAGCCTTATGTTAAGAGCCCAGAGAGAGAATAGGACGGTTATTACAGATTTCAGTATTAACTTACATACTGAAAGGTTAACCAGATGAATATGCTTCTCAATGTACCTAGTCAAACCCTGTCCTCATCCAGCTTTACAGGAATACCCGGGATCTCAGCATTACCAAGTAGCCTTAGAGAGGCATGCATGCTCAGCAGATACCGTGGGGCCTGGAGCAGAGAATGGCTGAGTGTTCTTCGCGCAGTGGAGATTAAATCTCACTGTCAGGGACGGCGAAGCCGTCCAGTGGACACATTGTACAGGTGACCACAGTTTGCTCGTGTTGCTTTTGTCCGAGGAACTACCTGTGTGACCTTGTTGACAAAGTGATTAGAGAAGAAATAGCACAGTTGAGAATAATGCTGTTGATGTTCTTGCTTACGACTAGTTGTATTAAAAGACCACCGTGAGGAGGACAAAGTGATTAGAGAAGAAATAGCACAGTTGAGAATAATGCTGTTGATGTTCTTGCTTACGACTAGTTGTATTAAAAGACCACCGTGAGGAGCAACTCTGCTTAGAATGTGCTGTCATATTTCCATTCGAAACGTCCTGAAAAAAGTGCGTCAAGTTGCTTGCAAGCTGGCTGGCTGAGGGCAGCTCGTGTCGAGTGGTATCCTATGTGGTAGCCCTGCCATCAATAGCTTATTGATGTCCTATCAGGTGGGTCATTATGGGTGTCAAGGTGAGGTATGGAGAGCACTGAGTAAAAATCCATAGGTAACTAAGGTGCAAAGGGCTGGTTATGATTCCATCTCTTTATAATGATCTGGCATTTATGGTTAACTTATTTGCTTCACTGCCTGGTCTGAAATGAACGGTCATTAGGGCCTTGGAATTTTATCGAACTGACATCATAATCTCATTTCCTGCTGAAGAGGCCAAGAAATATGGCCCTCGGTGTGAGGTTTAACCTTTAACAAATTAAAAGTTTAACATAAGTATAACGAAGTCTGTCAGTCCTTACAAATCCCAAGTAAGATTTTTGCACATTATGTTGTGAATGAGACTGTAAGACAAATGTGCTCCTTTTTGTTTACCAACAGTCTTTTCAGTTTGTCTTCATGGCAAGTCCCAAAGCTGCCAGTTCTGATGTCGGCTTTGGAGAATTGCTTTCAACCCATTATGGGCAGACCTGTGACTTAGTGAATTCAGCAGTGAATCGAATAGCAGTGATGCTTACTCTGTGACATACTGTGTGCAATGAGATCTGCTTCATTTTTGGGTTTTGGACATTGAAATTTTCACAATGTTACGCATTCTTGAACCACTCTATATTTATTTCTTTTATGTATCCCTGATTTTATTGCTTAGATCTGATTCCTAAATGGGACTGAATTATGTTCTTTCTGAGTTTCTTGATGTTTTAAACTATGCCCTGCTTTTGGGTGTGGGAAGGTTTATTTCCACGTAGCCTGGGGTTATTCCGTTAACCAGAAAGACATTCAACATTTTGTTCCAATGTGACTCTCTCCACTCTTTTCTTTACTAACTATATTTTAAGGATGACTTCTCCTGAAAATACCGAGGGGCAGAATTACCAAATGAAGTAAGGCCTCCATTCTCCAGAGAGCGGGAATCTGTTTACAAACCTGCGGTATTTATTACATACCTCATTTAGCCCATTCATCATTTTAATAGAAAAATGAGTCATTTTAGATGATTCTGAAATAATTCGAGGTAAGCTACATAGCCCTGGGCAGAATATGATTTACTCAGACGGCACCAGGCTATTTTCAAAAAAATGTAATGGAATGATCAGCACCAATAATTCATGATTACTTGTGGCAAACTCATCAGATGTTTTCATTGTCATAGAAATTTGTTGATGAGATTAAAAGTTTAGAGGAGTTTTCTAGCTAACTTCTCATTTGCCCATCTTTTATGATAAATGACTACAAAGTTACATACTTAACTCTGTGTTTAAATATCCTCTGCCTGTTTAAAACACTGACTATAAATTTAATTCTAGATTGTGTTTAGTATTCTCTTGAGACACCGGTCAGTGTCTCAGGGCTAGTTTTATTGGCGATTACAGACCTATTTGTATACATTTTCTGCTTAAGCACTAAATATAATCCTTTAACGTTTCTTTAGGCTGATTCTCAGAAACGTAGCTAACTGAATGCCTGGAACTATAGCTCCAAACCCAAAACACTTGGAAACCCACAGAATGTTTCTAGGTAGTGCTGTATCCCACATGAGTGTTGTTGATAACCAGCATCACAATGAAAATAGTTGATAACTTGTTTTTAGCGCTTTTCATTTAACAAAGAGTTTCCAAGTCCAGTGTCTTATTTGGTGTTGATAATTGGTTGGTCCTGAAATGGGCAGGACTTCTATCATTCCTGTTACAAATGATAAGAGAACTGTTCAAAGAGACTGTCAACTTAAAGGTTGCACAGGGAGTGAGCTGCAAATTAGGTCCCCACTGCCTGGGTGATCTTAGTTGGGGCACAATTTAGCAAATTTTGTTATTATCGAGTTTTTAACCTATAGTGCTTTTACCAACAATATTTGAAAGAGTAAGGGGGCTTTTAGGGTTAGGTGAATGGACAAAGGAGAAATTACTGGAGGCATAAAAAAGACATGAAAACGTCATACATATGGTGAGTACATGCAGGAAGTAAAAATACCACAGCATGATAGGCATACTATACTCATGGAGAAGGAACATGAAGGCAGGCAGCCCTGGCCACTCTAGCAGGCCTTGTGTGGTATTGCTTAATGAAATAATGTATTCATTATTGCAACACTACCAGAGATTAAGAATAATCTATTTAAGGACAAGGAATGGACGAATTCATATTAGAACTAAAGTTTCCTTCTAAATTATTTTGAATTGAAAAGTTTCAGCCTGTCAGGTTGTAAATTTCAGTATTCCAAAAAAATTTCTCACCTGTGAATGTCAACAATGCAAAGGATACTGGTTAAATGAAATATTATTGTATATTTTCATAAAGTTATTTTCAAGTGTACTTATTAAAAAAATGTTTGCTCTATTATGTTGTATTTTGAGAGAGGTGATTGATATGGATAGAAAAGGACCAGGTTTGTAGCAATTATCCATTTCCTTGCCCTCAGAAGATCACCAATATATAAAGGAAGAAACTTTCTTTTTCTATGTGCAAGGTAAACTATTTGCAGGGGAGGTAAGAGATGAATTGATTATTTTTCTACTTTGGACAATAAAGATGTGTTAATGTAGCAGGATTCTTGTTGAGAATAGAGATAGGCTTGCTGCAGATTTTTTAAAAAATGTTTATTTATTTATTTTGAGAGAGAGAGGGAGAGAGAAGGGAGGAAGGGAGAGGGGGAGGAGGGAGGGAGGGAGAGAGAGAGGGAGGGAGGGAGGGAGGGAGGGAGGGAGGAAGGAAGGAAGGGAGAAAGAATGAATCCCAAGAGGGTCTGTGCTATCAGCACAGAGCCCGACGTGGGGCTTGTGCCCATGAACTGTGAGTTCATGACTGAGCTGAAATCATGGGTTGGATGCCCAACTGACTGAGCCACCCAGGTACCCCTAGATTATATTTAAGATTAAATGTAATATATTCACAATAATATATGTATGTATTCACAGTAATATATGTCCACTTTACTCCTGCAGTGGATTTAGTGAATTGTATGTTTTATGTTTTACTGAACTTTATGAGAAATTTAAAGTGAAGGTATTCCACAGGTTTTCCCTGTAAAAGTCAGACTCTGAATAGAGTTGAAAAAAACTATGTCATTGACCATTTTGGAGATTCGTAAAATTAAAAAAAAAAAAAAAAAAAAAGAAACAAATTGGGGATGTAGTTATATAACCATTAATGCAGTTTTCAACTTAATTAATGATCCCAAGAATATTTCTTGTTCATAGCAGGTTAATTAATGTAATAGAAAAATTAGTCTTTTTCCTAAAAGTAGGCTTTTCCCTCACAGCTATGGTAGAAGGACAGGAAAGAGCCAGTAACTGATTTTTACTGTGTGTTGTAAAATTAAAACCTGAACATAAGCAGGGCTAGATGATGTTCTTGCATGTAGGTGTGTATACTTTGTGTTGCACACGGTAAAGGTATTTTGTAGACACTACAAGAAATTTTAATTTCAAAATTATTTTCTTAAATTTTTTATTTTAAATTTTTAAGTTTCAGAAATTTCCTAAGAACAAAGAACTTTACTCAGATCCATCTAGTACACATGGATTATCATTCTGTCTCTTTCTATGCGTGCCCTCACACATACACATTCCTTCTCCGAACCATTTAGCATGGGTTGCATACGTCATGCTAATTTGCCCCTTAACACTTCTGCCCTTTAAAAATTAGCGTGTTTCTTCGGGTGCCTGGGTGGCTCAGTTGGTTACGTGTCTGACTTTTGCTCCAGTCATTATCTCGCTGTTCATGGGTTCGAGCCCCGCGTCGGGCTCTGTGCTGACAGCTCGGAGCCTGGAGACTGCTTTGGATTCTGTTTCTCTCTCTCTCTGCCCCTCCCCTACTTGCACTGTCTCTCCTTCAAAAATAAATTATTTTTATGTATTGTTTCTTACATAACCAAGAACAGTTGTCAAAATCAGGATGTCTAGCATTAATGCAATAGTTTAATCTTAAAAAAAATTTTTTTTAAACGTTCATTCATTTTTGAGAGACAAAGACAGAGAACAAATGGGGGTGGGGAGGAGAGAGAGGGAGACATAATCCGCAGCAGGTTCCAGGCTCTGAGCTGTCAGCATGGAGCCTGAGGCAGTGCTCGAACTTAACAAACTGTTGAGATCATGACCTGAGCCAAAGTCGAACACTTAACTAACTGAACCACCTAGAGGCCCCCGCCGTAGTTTACTCTTTAATCCAGATGCCAATAATGTTCATAGTAATGTTTCCTCCTGGAACAGGATACGTCCCAGGATCATATATTGCATTTTGTTGTCATATCTTAAGACATTTTAAGCATGATTTACGAACAACGGGATCTACATGAATACTGTGTTAATTTCAATTTATGAATTCTTGCTGTTATTGTTAGAGTTTTACAAAGATGGTGGTAGAATGGGCAGAAAATGATAGGTGAGGGGTTTTATTCAGACATATAGATTAATATTCTATGTTGTGGGTAAAGATTCAATTGTTCTGGGTATTTTCTTTTCATGAACCAAAATGAAAACAACTTAAATGCTTTCACCAGCATCTGTATTGATTCTGTGTCTTTGAAATGTAGCAGGCATCCATGTTGTATCATGAAAAACTGTTAGAGAGTAAACTCTTATTTTTCTACAGAGTTTTTTGAACAATATTTTTATCTGGAATAGACTTCTCTCTGTCCCCCCTTCTACTCCCTCAAGTACTGCTCCAGGTAATTTTAGGCAAATTGCTTTTTTTCTTTGTGCCCTTTGTTTCTATCTGTTTAAAATGAGGACAAGGTCGTTAATGCACTTTTCTTTCAAGTCTTTTACCTTGATGAATAAATATATAAATACACGAGTTCTAAGAGAGTGCAAAGTTCTATATGCTTATAAATTGACTTTTCATAAAATAATTTTGCTTATGAATAGGTTACCAATTCCAAGAGTCACATCTATTTTAATTTTCTTTAGTTATTAAAAAAACCCCATTTTAAAAAAAGAAAAATAGTTGAAAGCCTCTATTTTCTTGGTTAAATTGGATTTTTGTTATTGAAAACTTAACTCTGATTAGTAGAAGTGGTTTAGTCATAGGCAGTGGTGTAAATGCTGTTAGCAGTCACTGTATTGAAAGGGTCAATGGGTGGCCAGGTGGCTCAGTCGGTTAAGTGTCAGACTCTTGATTTTGGCTCAGGTCATGATCTCAGGGTTGTGAGATTGATCCCTGCATCTGATGTAGGGTTTGAACTCACCACCTGCGAGACCATGACTGGAGCCTAAGCAGATGCTCATGCTCAATCCACTGAGCCACCCATGCACCCCTAAAGATTCATCTTTTTAAATGCTTACTGTATTTTCCATTTATTTCCCACCTATTTCTTCAGCTCACTAAAAATCATTTGTTAATTTTCTAGTATGAGCATTGTATCTCTGCCTTGCCCATTTGAGGCATAATTTTTCTTTTCCAACTCCTCCCTGCCTTTCCATGTTATCTCTAGAATGTTCCCATCATTCTCTGTTATACATAGGTGACAGGAGAATGTATGGATGCTTCAAATTTTTTTTTAACTCCTTGAGGAAATCAGTATATTGTAAAGAAATTTGCTGAGTTCCAACCCTGAAGGCATCCATCAAAAAGAACAAGATCTAAATACCATCTTCTTTTTGGGGCTCCTGGGTGGCTCAGGCGGTTAAGTGTCTGACTTTGGCTCAGGTCACAATCTCGCGGTCCGTGAGTTCAAGCCCCGCGTCGGGCTCTGTGCTGACAGCTCGGAGCCTGGAGCCTGCTTCAGATTCTGTGTCTCCCTCTTTCTCAGCCCCATCCCTGCTCATGCTCTGTCTCTCTCTGTCTCAAAAATAAATAAACGTTAAAAAAAAAAATTAAATTCCATCCTCCTTTAGAATGCAGCATATTTTAACCATGTATCTCCATCTTGTAGATCACCATTTCCAAGATGTATGTATAGCTGTACATATGCTCTGCATGTATATTACACTGTTGCTTCCCCCACCCTCTCTTCCCCTCTCCTCTCTTTATATATACTTCATACACACACACACACACACACACACACACACACACACACACACACACAGTATTTTTTTTCTTCTGTGAGCCTTGGGAACATGTACACCAGGCCCGTGGAGTGACACAACAAAGGCAGGCTCATGAAGTAGTCAGGTTTTGTCTTTGTAAATGACATGGTACAAATGCATGTGGTGGATTAAAATATGTTCACCCTGACAGAAGTCTTTTACTTGAAGTGAAAAAGCCTGCCGTCACTTCCAGTCGCAGCAAAGGTTGCGGCAGTAAGGATAACTTGCCAAGCCGGCGAGTTTCTCCAGCTCTGTTCTGGAGGTGTGTTTGTTACTCGATTCTCAGCTTTGAGTTGGTTATAATTTTGTCTTGGCATGCGCTCTTTCCAGAATACATCAGTTTTCATGTTTCTTTGTTTTTTTCCTCAAGATTTATAAAGGGGTGGGTTTAGCTTTTTGTCTGGCAGGTAGCAAGGCCTCTTTGAGTTCCCCAGTCAATAATTGTAAAATAACTAGAAATTGATCCATGCCAGCTGTAAATCCATCCATGCATTTCTATTAATGTCTGTCATCCTAGAGAAGCTGCACAAAAGACATTTCTGTCCCCATGTCCCTGAAAATGGGACACAAGCAAGTAAAAGCCAACTGTGCACGAGGGAATGTTCTTATGGTGGCCACAGTCTGGTACAAGTCTTCTGGAGCTTTTCTTCTGCTTTGTATTGTGTAATTGCAGGAGGTTGAAAAGGTTTTGTCGTGTGAGCCTAACTTAATTGGGGGCTTAGAGCTTCATCCTGCATGTAGGTGGAGTAATGATGTGATTTGATGCTATTGCCAGGTTATATGTCTACAAAATATACTTTTCATTGACTTGGCATGGCCTTACCCTCTTCTCTGTTTCTCCCTCTTATTTCTCTCTCTCTCCAGATAGAAGCAAGGGAGGAAAGTGCGGGGGTGTTTACTTTGGCAAGACTACCGTTGATATGCACGTGTGATGCCTGGGAAAAAGGATGCTAGTTGATATCTGGGATAGGGGCACTCCTCCTCCTCTCCCAGCTGTCGTGATGAGGCGTTTGTCATATCGCCACCTTGTCAGTCTGGAGATCTTATAAAGCTTAAAGTTTCTAAGGATGGGGTGCTTTCATTTTAGGAGGTCTTTTCTGTAGTTAGAGACTGCAGTATAGTAGCTTAGAAATAAAGGAGGAATAGTTAGTTGTCTTATAATAAAGTTCAGAACATATTTTGAGTGACTGTAGAGTAAAACTTGCTTGTCACTGATGGAATACATTAACATGTCTAAAGAAAGAATGTGTCAATTTTTATTTTTCAGTCTTCAAAATAAAGTTTCAAAAGATCTTTAATATCATGGGACATGTTTACAATATGATATTTAATACCATACAAGTCCTCATGCTCTTTCTAATCTGTATCTGCGCAGACAGCTTGCTATAGGATATTTTCTTTTTGATTTTTTCTATTTTTAAAACACTTTTTGTGTTTATCTGATTCTCTGAATTGAATATGTGTTTATTATATACAGTTTTTTAAAAAAGATCTCTTCAGTCATTAATGAACTGCTTTTTTTTTAATGTTTATTTATTTTTGAGACAGAGAGACAGAGCATGAGTGGGGGAGGGGCAGAGAGAGTGGGAGACACAGAATCAGAAGCAGGTTCCAGGCTCCGAGACGTCAGCACAGAGCCCGACGTGGGGCTCGAACTCATGGACCGTGAGATTGTGACCTGAGCCGAAGTCGGATGCTTAACCGACTGAACCACCCAGGCTCCCCTAACGAATTGCTTTTGAAAGAGTTCTATAAATGGAAGGAAAGAGAAGACTCAAAAAGACAAGAAAAGCTGTGTCCTTCCCACCCCAGCCCTGGTCTGCATTTGTCTGGTGCTGGTGGATGCCTGCCTTTTGTGGAGATACATCGAGCAAGCTGTCATAGCATCATGCCAGCACACTTCCAGGTCATAAAGCTTTTCAGGTAACTTTCCAGTGTCCACATAGATGGCCTGCAGAAAGAGCATGCCTTGGCCAGAGGTCCCACACGTGTGTTCTTTTTGGCAGACGTAATTCTTACTTGAAAGCGATAATTTGGCCTTTTAGTTCATTTGTAAGTCTCTGTAAACTTCCGAGGCGGTCAGCAAACTGGATTTTGAAACGTGCAATAGTAAGTTCACCCAGGTAATTAATTCCTCACCTGGGGCCTTTGACAGGTATCCTGATGCCAGTCCTGTTAATAGCCCTTGTGCCATGTCCCTGAAGAAAGGAAATTGAGAGATGTGCTCGGCAAGGCATGCCCTGTGATGGGAGAGCCTCATCAATTCAGAGCTGCAGCCCACTGCACACTTTTGCCTAGAACCTGCTGTATGGCGCTCTGTCTCCTTCCTTCCCCCGGTCTTAGTGGCCAGTCAGCCTTGGTGCAGATAGAGGTGAAATTGTCTCGCACGATCACTGTACTTCTTGTTACAACTTAAACTATAGAAATCACCCTACCTAACCTCCTATTTGTGAAGAAAGAGGCCCAGGCCTCTTAGGGATAAAGTGACAGTGAGCTCAGTTTACACTATCTCTAGTTTTCCTGTCTGGGATGTTTTTCATCATCTTCAGTGGTGATTTCCAGGTAGGCTGTGAAGATTGCAGGCCAGAGAATAAGAAGGCCAGGATAGATCACTCTTCAACAGAGCTAGGGGAATGCACGTTTATCTTTGTATCACCTCTTCTGTCTCTCCTTTATTTTATTTATTTTTTGAAAATTTTTATTTATTTTGAGAGAGAGAGAGCAAGTGAGCATGTGCATGCAAGTCAGGGAGGGATAGAGTAAGAGAGAGAGAGAGAGAGAGAGAGAGAATCAGAATCCCTAGCATACTCCGAGCTGTCATTGCAGAACTCGATTGGGGCTCGATCTCACGAACTGTGAGATTATGACCTAAGCCAAAATCAAGAGCTAGATGCTTAACCACCTGAGCCACCCAGTAACCTCTGTCTCTCCTCCTTATGTGGTGGTTTTCTAAGTGGCCCATTTGCCTACCTCCTCATTTAAGAGACGTAAGTCTCTTAAATGACAAAGATGAATATAACTTCCTAGACTATGAAACAGGTACCTTATGCCCTAGTCACTCTTAAATAATGGGGGAAAGGTCCATATTATTTGTCGGTTATTCAAGGCCACCGTTAGAACGACTTTGGTAGTGAATAAATGTCACTGGCTTCTGTTTTACCTTGAACAGAGGCAGATATATGGTAATTGAATAATGATCATTGATAGACCTCATTCCATGATTATAACGACATTTTATTTTACTCATGTGGAATTTTTATAAAGCTCTTATAATTTAAAACATAACTTGCCTATCACAACCAATGCTCATGGGTTGATCAAGAGTGAACGTTTTCTTTATCTCATATGTAGATCTGTCTGTAGGTATGTGTGTTCCATCTGCATTTCTCTTTATTCAAGAATTATTTATTGAGAGCCTACTCTGTGCTCTGCACTGTAGTCTATATACTGGGGATATATCAAGACATACAAAAAGAGAAATCCCTTCCCTAATGGCCTTTACATGTTGGTAGGACTAATTGGTATATATCATGCTTAATGCTGAGGCCTGAAATACTTGCAGATTAGGGAAAGAGAGGAGTTAACCAAAAAGGAATAAAAATAGTGAACTCCGTATTTCATGCTGTAATTCGGCCTCTTGATCGTGTGTGCACGTGCGTGCCACCTTATATCTATGGAGTGTTTTGTCATTCAGGGAATTTTTACTTTTATGTTTGAGTTTGAACAACTTTGATAATTGGGTCAGATGACATTGTTTTTGAAAACATGTTTAAAAACTGCACCACACTTAAAATACCTAGAAATAAATTTAACCAAAAGAGGTGAAAGACCTGTACTCTGGAAACTAAAACATGGATGAAAGAAATTGAAGATGGCATAAACGGAAAGCCATTGCATGATCATGGATCAGAAGAACAAATATTGTTAAAATGTCTATACTACCCAAAGCAATCTACAGATTTAATGCAATCCCTGTGAAAATAACAACACAATTTTTCACAGAACTAGAGAAAACAACGCTAAAATTTGTATGGAACCACAAAAGTTGCTGAATAGCCAAAACAATCCTGAAAAAGAACAACAAAGCTGGAGGCATCACAATTCCAGACTTCAAGTTATATTACAAAGCTGTAGTCCTCAAAACAATATGGTACTGGCACAAAAATAGACACATAGATCAATGGAACAGAATAGAAAGCCCAGAAATCAAACCATGATTACATGGTCAATTAATCTTTAACAGAGGAGGTGAGAATATGCAATGAGAGGAAGACAGTCTCTTCAACAAATGGTGCTGGGAAAACTGGACAGCCATAGACAAAAGAATGAAACTGGACCACTTCCTTATAACCATACACAAAAATAAACTCAAAATGGATTACAGACCTAACTGTGAGACCTGAAACCATAAAATCCTGTATGAGAACACAGGCAGTAATTTCTCTGACATCATCTGTAACAACATCTGTCTAGATATATGTCTGTAACAACATCTGTCTAGATATATGTTTCCTGAGGCAAATAAACTATTGGGACTACATCAAAAAGCTTCTGCACAGCAGAACCAACAAAACTAAAACATAACTTACTGAATGGGGTAAGATATTTGCAAATGACTAATCTGATAAAGGGTGAGTATCCAAAATATATAATCAACTTATACCACTCAACACCAAAAAAAAAAAAAAAAAAAAATGCAAGTAAGAAATGGACTAAAGGCCTAAATAGACATTCTCCCAAGAAGACATCCAGATGGCCAACAGACACATGAAAAGATGCTTAACATTACTCATCATCAGGGAAATGCAAATCAAAACCACAATGAGATATCCCCTCACACCCGTCAGAATGGCTAAAATTAAGAATTCAAGAAACAAGTGTTGTTAAGGATGTGGAGAAAAAGAACCCTCATGCACTGTTGGTGGGAATGCAAACTGGTGCAGCCATTGTGGAAAACAGTATGGAGGTTCCTCAAAAAATTAAAAATAGAACTACCCTATAGTCCAGTAATCTCACTTCTGTATTTATTTATATATATGGTGGAATATTATTCAGCCACAAAAAGAATGATATTTTGCCATTTGTTATGACATGGATGGATCTAGAGAGTATAATGCTAGCAAAACAAGTTAGAGAAGACAAATACCATATGATTTCACTCATATGTGGAATTTAAGAAATAAAACAAAGGAAAAAGGTATAAACCAGAATGTTCAGGGCGGGGGAGGCAGACTGGAGACCCAGGGGAGTGTTGATGTGGCAGTCTGGAGGCAGAAATCCTTCTCCCTGGGGGATCTCATTCTTTGGTCTTAAGGGCTGCTTCTAGCCTTTTGGCCTTTCTGGGCAGGACTTCATGGACTGTTGAGAACTCTACCTGGTATGCAGTTGGGCCTGCAGGTGAAGGCTCCTCTTGTTTCTGAGCATGGCAGAGTCCCTATTTTGTTGAGATGCAAAAGGTGGCACAAGGGAGGGCTAAGGTGACATCATGTTGGCACTGTCATTTGCTTTCACCTTTCAGCCATTTCTCAGTAATGTGTCCCTGGATGTTGCCTCACGATAACCTCTGACCCTGTCTCCACAGAGGTATGGGTTCTCTAGGCCCCGCAGTCTCCTGTATGTTCTCCTAAACTACAGGGCCAGCCAAAAGTGCTAGGGTGTAGCCAGAGCTGTGTAATATGGCAGGGTAACGTGATGGTGCGTGCCCCACTTCATTCAGTTGAATCGCAACACGTAATTATTAACCGGTAGGTGTTGTATACCTCCTCTGTGTAGGTGCTGTGTCCGGAGCTGGAGGAGCACAGATTGAGCAGGATCCTTGCTCTCAGGACACTTAGAGTAGCCATAATATGGACTGCCATTTACAAAATAAGGTAGTTCAACTAGTAAGTGGTTCAGAAGCAGCAGATGTGCCTTGCTTCTTGTATCGTACTCAGGCTGGTCCTTCTGCCTGCAATGTTGTCCTCTGCTTTTCCGCCTATCTCTGAGTCCCCTCGTTTAAATTTTGCCTTTCATTTCAAAGTACAGCATAAATACCTCTTTTATAAAGCCTTCCTGATTTCCTAATTCAGAAATGATTCACAGTCTTTCTGTATTTCTAAAACCTTTTGTTCATAGCTCTTTTATTAATAGGGCCACCCTATAATTTATCATCTAAACAGGGAAAGCGGAAGGAGGCACTATTAATTAATTATATGAGGACAGTACACTTGAACTGGGACATCCCAGGGAAACCAGAACATGTGGTCTCCCTACTCATAACCTTTACTCCCTGTTGGAGTAAAGTATGGTCTGGTCAAGTGTGTGTTCATCTCTCATTTTAGAATGTCAGTTCCATTGTAGAGGTGGGAAGGGCAGATGAGAACCCTGCCCTTTATGCTTGCATTTTCACACAGAGTTTTACACTCAGTAGGAGCCCACTTATGCTCACTGAATGGAGTTTCTCCTATCCACAATAGGTATCAGTAGCTGAGCAGCCCTGTTGCAACCTTCCAGCCGGCTAGCTAGCTATCAGAAGGAAATCAATCTGAATAGGCAGAGTTGGGCCAGGGAGAGTCAGCCGTGATGGGGCTCCTTTGGGTCGTTCAGTAGTCCAAATCTTGGTATAATGGCAATTCATGCCCATTCTGGGCTGCTATGGTCAGCGAGATGACTGTTCTGTTAGGTGGAGGATGACCATGGGTGATGCTCCTTGCTGCATTCATCTAAGAGGACATGGGAACCTAGCTGGGGGAGGGGGGGGCACTACCCCTGAGGCCAGTAGGTGACAGGGCCCTGTTCCTACATGCTGTGGTTGGTATCTTTAGAGTCTCCATTAAACTTGAACACCTCCTGGCAATATATTAAACTCAAAGCACTTGAGAAGGTTATAATCACTTAGTAAGTTTGCTAAAAGTTACGTAGAGTAGAAGACTCTATAAGGTTCTTTTATAGACTAGGTGTCACTGACAGATGTCCTTGATGAAGGGTCCAGATGACATTAATTCATGGGCTTTTACATATAAATGAAGCACTTGCTATTTAAACAGTCCTTTTCACTGGGTAGACTATGTAGCTATTGGTATTATTAATTCAGGTATTGAATAATATTGAATTTATTACCATGTGGTTCTAGAATAAGTAAATAATGGACACATTGACTTCTACTTTATAGATGACCGTAAGTTAACACCTCTTTAGAACACTTCAAAGGTCTTTAGGTGCAGTATTTTATTGCCACCTCCCTGGTTATCATTATTCTTGAATGCCAGGGGGCAACTCCCATGAAAAGGGAGACACTTAGAATCTTTCTGCAGGTAATGAGCATTTGGTTTTACTACAGTCTATAATTTGGACTTCAATGGCAAATCGTTAATACAGACTTGAGCTTGGGGTGTCATAACACCTTTTGTCAAGCACCTTTGCTCAGCAAACACTATATGGTGTGAGCTAATTGTAGTCTGTCTCTGTTAAAGTGAACTTCTCATCCATCCATTTAGGGCTGTCTTGAGTGCTTTCCTTTTCTGTAGTTAAAAATCTCTCAGGCTTGGTATTACCTTCCTGGACAGGATTGTTTATTGTTTAATTCTTTACTACATTTTCTGCCCTTCACTTAACTCTTATAAAATCTGTAGCTTACTTTTAAAGCTGTGAATTTTGTTCCGACCTCTTTTTCTCTACCAAGTGTGTGTGGAGGTACAGTAGAAAGGGCTGTGACTCTAGGATTCCCAAGCCTGGCTGGTCACTCATGTCCCCTGTCAAGCTAGTAAAAAACATAAATGCCTGAGTGGACTGGTAGTTACAGGGTGGGACCTGGGCAAGTGCATTTTTAAAACACAGGATTTTATTTTATTTTATTTTATTTTATTTTATTTATTTTATTTTATTTTTTTAAAAAATAAATTTTTAAAATATGAAATTAAATATGAAATTTATTGTCAAATTGGTTTCCATACAACACCCAGTGCTCATCCCAAAAGGTGCCCTCCTCAGTACTCATCACCCACCCTCCCCTCCCTCCCACCCCCCATCAACCCTCAGTTTGTTCTCAGTATTTATTTATTTATTTATTTATTTAATTTTTTTTCTATATATGAAATTTATTGTCAAATTGGTTTCCATACAACACCCAGTGCTCATCCCAAAAGGTGCCCTCCTCAATACCCATCACCCACCCTCCCCTCCCTCCCACCCCCCATCAACCCTCAGTTTGTTCTCAGTTTTTTAAGAGTCTCTTATGTTTTGGCTCCCTCCCTTTTTTTTTTTTTTTTTCCTTCCCCTCCCTCATGGTCTTCTGTTAAGTTTCTCAGGATCCACATAAGAGTGAAAACATACGGTATCTGTCTTTCTCTGTATGACTTATTTCGCTTAGCATCACACTCTCCAGTTCCAGCCACATTGCTACAAAAGGCCATATTTCATTCTTTCTCATTGCCACGTAGTACTCCATTGTGTATATAAACTACAATTTCTTTATCCATTCATCGGTTGATAGACATTTAGGCTCTTTCCATAATTTGGCTATTGTTGAAAGTGCTGCTATAAACATTGGGGTACAAGTGCCCCTATGCATCAGCACTCCTGTATCCCTTGGGTAAATTCCTAGCAGTGCTATTGCTGGTTCATAGGGTAGGTCTATTTTTAATTTTTTGAGGAACCTCCACACTGTTTTCCAGAGCAGTTGCACCAGTTTGCATTCCCACCAGCAGTGCAAGCAGGTTCCCGTTTCTCCACATCCTCGCCAGCATCTATAGTCTCCTGATTTGTTCATTTTAGCCACTCTGACTGGCGTGAGGTGGTACCTGAGTGTGGTTTTGATTTGTATTTCCCTGATGAGGAGCGACGTCGAGCATCTTTTCATGTGCCCGTTGGCCATCCGGATGTCTTCTTTAGAGAAGGGTCTATTCCTGTGTTCTGCCCATTTCTTCATTGGATTATTTGTTTTTCGAGTGTGGAGTTTGGTGAGCTCTTTATAGATTTTGGGTACTAGCCCTTTGTCCGATATGTCATTTGCAAATATCTTTTCCCAGTCCGTTGGTTGCCTTTTAGTTTTGTTGATTGTTTCCTTGGCAGTGCAGAAGCTTTTTATCTTCACGAGGTCTAAAACACAGGATTTTATGTCCAACCTTCTTTGTGAACAACTGATGGAGGTGAGAGAAACGAGGCCCTCTCCTCCTCTTGTTGGTACCTGGCAGCCCTGTGGTCGGATAGCCTTTTGTGTCAGCTGAACAAGGCTGTTCGTTGGGTGCGCCAAGGCGTGGGCGCCCATATCCGTTTTCAAGCGTCTTCCATGTAATGTGACTGTAACAACTATCTGAAACATGTTGTACAGTAGTGATAGTCTTCATATTTTTGTAGAGATTTAAAGAAACTGTCCCCACCCATCCTACCTCTCGTCCCTCCCCGCTTCACATCACTTCTTTCGTATTTGGTCTTTGAGAAAAGAGTACTGGCCTTAAAGACTGAAGACCTGACCTCTGGGCGCTTCAGCTAATGAGCCTGAGATACACTGAGTCAGTCCCCTTGCTTGTAGCTGCGCTTCAGTTTCCTCTCTTCCAAAAGCAGCATGGTATTTTCTTTATAGCCTTCTTGGTAGGATCCAGTGAGCTAACATGCATGCATTCACTTTGTAAAAACGCACTGGTCTACTTCTTGATTCCCACAGTAGCTGGGTCAGTGTTTCTTCTCAAAATGGGTGATCGACAAATATTCTTAACAGGTTGTAACGGAAAGTTCTCTGAATAACGATGTGTCGTTTCCACTCCTCCTCCTTAATTCTTCTCTTCTCCCCCCGCCCCCCGCACCTCCCTGTGAGGCTTGCAATTCCACACCTTGATTCACTCCTAGGAAATAGGATACGTTTTGCCTGCAGTGGGTGTCTAGTGTTGGAGACTCACCAGTTAGTAAGCACATGGAACTTTCTCCTTGGCCTTTTTAATGGTTTAATTCCAATCACGTTGTTAAAGCAATATTTCATTACTTCTGATTTTCCTAATTATCATGCAGACAAACAGTGGGGATCATGACATTAGAATAAGTGAGTGGCTTATGATTTTTGCCTCAGAAAGAGAAACTCTTGCTGTTTTTCTCCCCCCTTGAGCAACGCAGCAGTAATAAATGAGCAAGTCCAGAGTACTTTATGATAGATAGTTAATGGTGCTGTGCCTCAGCCAACAGGCCTGTTTCCACAGCATCTGTCACAATTCAGAGTCATTAGCATACCTTTAATGGTTTCTTTTCAAAATAATTTCTACTAGGGCATTTAGAATGCATCAAGGAAAAATATTGAGTTGTAGAGATGAGGAATTTTAAATGTAGACAAATGGTTTTCATTCTCTCAAATGTAATTTTGATAAAATGGAGAAACCACATAGCAACATATTATACAGTGTAACACAATTGACAGCACTTAATGTACTATCTGGGAATTATTTTTTCAGACATTGGAAAATAATTAACAAAACAAATTTTTAAATAAAAATCTAAACTTAAAAAATTGTGGGGTTTCTTAGCCCCCTTACTGCCACCCTAGGCTTTCTGATCTGTGTTTGGATGGTCCTTTGGTTGTCTTTCACATTCTGTTTTATGATCAATCATGGAATCAATGTTTTTCTCATCTTATAAGATGAGAAATGTTTTGTTGGTTGTATGTCATTTTTACATAATACTGGTAAATATTAGCCTTGTTATTTATTTAGTTGTGAGGGGGAAATCTTCAGAGCAGCAAATTAAGCCATCTTTTTCCTGAAATGCCAAGTGCAGGTGAGAGGAGATCTTTATTAGATTTTTAAATATGAATGCATTTACAGTGACGTGTTTTTTTTTTTAAACAAATGACTTTCTTTACTTTTTAAAAATGAAAGCCAGTGTGTATTTTAGCATGTACACATAGCTATTTGAATAATAGTTCCTTATATTTGCAAAGGATCATTTTTTGGATCCATTTATAAAATGTTTTTTCCATACTTAATGTCTACAACAGCACCGTGAAGTAGACTGGGCACCTGTTACCTATTTCTCAAAGCAAAATTGAGACCCTCCAGGAGGAACTCAGATACGGCCATGTTTGTGCAGGTGACAATTGGAAGGGCTGGGGCTTCTGAGTTGGATCTGTCTTTTTTTTTTTTTGTTTGTTTTTTTGTTTTTTTGTTTTTTGTTTTTTTTTTATTTTTGGGACAGAGAGAGACAGAGCATGAACGGGGGAGGGGCAGAGAGAGAGGGAGACACAGAATCGGAAACAGGCTCCAGGCTCCGAGCCATCAGCCCAGAGCCTGACGCGGGGCTCGAACTCACGGACCGCGAGATCGTGACCTGGCTGAAGTCGGACGCTTAACCGACTGCGCCACCCAGGCGCCCCTGGATCTGTCTTTTAAGTCCTTTTATTGAATATTGTTTGAATTCTTCTCTGCCTCCTCTGGGGTGATTTTTGTAGTCTTACCTATACTGAAATCTTACACCTTTTTGGGGAGACCATGTTGTTTCTGTATCCTTTTCTTGGTCCTTCAGAATCAAAGAATTTGATTTTCAAAGGTCTTAAGACTTATTTGAATTACTCTAAGATATGAGTTCTTAAAAATTTATTTGAAATATTGATACTTTTTGAGGTCATTTGTACATTGTTCTAGATTTGTTTTTTTTTTTTTTTAAATGAGACTACTTAAAATTTAAAGCCATTTGACTGAATTGGGAAAAGGTATTATCCATTTCTGGAGGATATCACATACATTTTTACATTCTGCAACAATTACTGTTAACACTACTTAGGCAAATAAGTATAGGCTTACTAAAATATGGAACTTGCAATTTTAAATTTTATATTAGTGTATGTTTATGGTTAGTCTTTATCCATAGGGTCTAAGAAAGCACATTTTCACGTTCCATACAATGGGACAGTGTCAGGGGCAGAGGGGAAGTAGGGATATATCCCTTCTCGACTAGGATGAGTCCCGCAAGGTACAGATACTACTTTGGTCAGAACTTACTTACTAGTCCCCATCCAGCATCAAAGGAAGCTAGGAAATACCCCCTCTCCCTATGTGCCAATCCCCCATGATAATGAGCCGAGCTAAACATCAGAGGCCCAACTATCGATAAAGGTGAGATGGATATTATGAGGAGTTCTCAGTCTGCCAAAATTACAAGGTCTTCAAGACTGATACTTGCTTGAGCTTTCTGATGTGAAGCCAATTTAAAAAGTATTTAGGTATTTAACATTCCTTGACAACTCCTTTGCGATTATAAATCATATTGACTTTTTGATTACATATATTCTTTTGAAAACACCAAATACTATTATTTTCCTAGATATTATAGTGATAAAAAGTTGTCAGTAAAATTTAGATTCTTTAAAGAAATTTTGAAAAGGGGTGATGGACGAAATGGAATTCTAATCACTTGATTTCAACTCATTTCTCTTTCATTTGAGTCTTTGAAGGGAAAAGTGAAAAGCAACATTATTCTTGAAAAATTCTCTCTCAGCATCTAAGCAGCCGTTTTTAATTACAGAAAATGTCTTCAAAATTTGTTTTGCCATTTTAAAGTTTTAGCTGTGAGAAAGTCAATTGTCAGTTGTGAAATGGAGGAAAAAAATCTTGAAGTAAAAAAGCCACTTATGCATTATGTTGAGTAGACGTATGTTATTTGAACATTAGTGACTGATTTCCCATAGAAAATTTTTCTTCTTGAATTTGGTATCATTGTTGGTCATGTAAATACAGAAGAGTCTCCACTGTCAACCAATTCATGCCTGTAGAAGTATGACTGGCATGTAATGAGAATTGTTTAAAAATAAACTGAAATCGCACAGTAAGTGTTCTTCCTTCTACAGAGCCTCCCTGAAGCTGTTGTGTTGATTCTGTTAGAACTGCCCTGCTCAAAGTCTTGCCCCATCCTCCCCTGCCCTGCCCCGCCACCTTCTTTCTTTTCTTCCTTTTTTTCCCTTCTTCCAAGAATTGCTTTTAAAAGCACATCCTTTGAATATCCTCCAAAGTGATAAATCTTCATCAGCTGAGAATAGATTTGATATTTTGGGAACAGGCTGAAGTCATTTAGAATCAAGGCTATTGGGTGATAGAACTGTAATAATATTTTCAATTCGATACAAGGAGTAACTGTAAAGTAATTAGACCAATTTTCTTGAGTTTTTGGAAGGCTAGGAAGGAAGTTCCAAAATAGGATCTCTCAGCCTGATGTGTATGTTTGTTTAAAATATTAGTTTTATTATTTGATAATGACATTACAAAATTTGTGTATTTATTTATCCTCTTACCTTTGGATTTGCCCCTATGTCTTTTTCCTAAGGGCTGTGTTTTGTGACTGTTTGGGGGATCACTGTCACAGTTTTATTTTATGATGATAGTCCTTTTGGAGTTTTTACTGATCATCTGTATGTCATATTTGAAATATAGTAATTAAACTGACACACACCAGAGGAAATCAAACTTTACTCAATGTTTAATTATATAAATTGGGTACCTGATAGATTTTTTTCTTTTACAGTTTAACATTTGAAAATTGGCCGTCAGGTTTTTGTGCTTATCTTAAACATAATCATCATGTAGTTCCATATTATCAAATGCAATGATATTATTTTAACACCGTCAAATAAATGATATACTTAGTGCACTATCAATTTACTTTGCTTGGAAAATACAACTTTCAAAAATAAATTGAAGTGCTCAGCAGTTACACTAAACATTTGAGTCTTTCTGTATCTACTAAATGTAAAACTTAATGGTCTTTATTTAAACTTAAAACTATGGTTCTCATTTCCCTATTTCTTTTGAACTTGATATCTCAAGTTTTTAAGGCTCTAATTTTAGAAACTTTTGCATTCTTTTAAAATTTTTTTAATATTTATTTTTATTTTTGAGGGACTCAGAGTGCGAGTGGGGGAGGGGCAGAGAGAGAGGGAGACACAGAATCCGAAGCAGGCTCCAGGCTCTGAGCTGTAAGCACAGAGACTAACATGGGGCTCGAACTCATCATGACCTGAGCTGAAGTTTAGATGCTCAACTGACTGAGCCACCCAGGCGCCCAAAACTATTTTGCATTCTTAATGCCATCAGAGATTTTTCGTTTGTTTTTCTTTTCTTTCCCTGAACTTCTTGTGTAAAGTTTTAAAATAAAGTGAAAATACTATTGAATTTGCTTTGGTAAGGAAACAGGAAGGAAAATAAATTAGTACAAAAGCCAAATAGGCGTGCTTAGATATTGAGATAACGTACCCTTTGTTTCTGGTTATTTGTGCTACATGGTTTGTTTCATTTAATTTTTGATTAATAAAATTATGCCTTCAACTATGATACTACATAATAAATTTAAAGCACTAATAGTAGTGAAGTAAGAAAGTTATTTTATTAAGTTATTTTTTGTCAGCTTGTGTTAAAACATTAATTTTATATAAAAAACAACAGTGTTCATTAGATTTTCTAGTATTTTAATAGAGTGGTCTATCTTATAAATACTCAGTAGCTCATGTCTCAAGAATGGGTAAAAGTGGTGAATGCTGATTCATGTACATTCTTTTGTAGAATAGACAACTGATAAAACATAGCTTGGTAAAAGTTTTAAGATGGTGGTATAAAGGTTATTGTGGATTTGAACATTAAAAAACAAAAGAACATACAATTCAGACATTTCTTCTCATTAAAGACATTATCTAAACAGATTATAATGTTAATTTGTTCATTTATTCACTCATCCATTTATACAATAAAATATATGTATCAGGCTATAAGCACACTAATACGAGAGATAAGTTTGCACTGAAATAGAATCCTATCACTTTTATTTATTAAAAAAAATTTTTTTAATGGTTATTTATTTTTGAGAGAGACAGAGACAGAAAGAGAGGCAGAGTGCCAGCAGGGGACGGGCAGAGAGAGAGGGAGACACAGAATCTGAAGCAGGCTCCAGGCTCTGAGCTATCAGCACAGAGACTGACGCGGGGCTTGAACTCCTGAGCAGTTAGATCATGACCTGAGCCAAAGTCAGATGCTCAACCGACTGAGTCACCCAGGCACCCCAGAATCCTCTCACTTTAGACCTTAGCTTGATATATACAAATTTTTACTCTGCCTGTATATTTATAAAATTAGAATATGGAATCAGTCATTAAATTCTTGGAGTTAATTCTGACCTGTTGGAATAAATTTAGCCTTTGGCATTTCCAACAGAGTGAAGCCTTAAATGACATGAAAGTCCAGTATGAACTCAGCCTCTCAGCCAAACTGACCAAGGTCACAAGAAGAGTTTTAAGTGATGTTCCAATCATAAGGCTCTAAAATGGGCTGATTTTTATTCCAAAAAACATTTAATGAGTGGCTACCCTGTTCCAGGCCCTCTTTGGTGCTGATTTTCAACAAATCAGGTACATTCCAAAAATATTGAGATACTCTTGAATTTCTCATTGTTTTCTTTCCCCAAAAAAAGGCCAACCAAAGTTTTTAGTCAAATTATTCTCCTATGGGTAACTGAACATATCTTATCAAGACCAAATATAGTAATCATCAGTATAAACTTATCAGTGTTGGATGTAATACCTATTTTTACCCATTTTATAATTCCTGGTGGCTCTTTGGATAGTGGGTGTATACAGATGGTTCTGTTTATCATTTTCCATAAAAATGTTTATGTGACCTTTGTAAGTCTGCCCTCTGAAGATTATGCATCATAGAATCTCCTGTGCTTATTAGTATAGTTGCTGACTGGCATAGATTGTGGTTTCAAATTTTTTTTTTTTAAATTTTTTTTTTCAACGTTTTTTATTTATTTTTCAGACAGAGAGAGACAGAGCATGAACGGGGGAGGGGCAGAGAGAGAGGGAGACACAGAGTCGGAAACAGGCTCCAGGCTCCAGGCTCCGAGCCATCAGCCCAGAGCCTGACGCGGGGCTCGAACTCACGGACCGCGAGATCGTGACCTGGCTGAAGTCGGACGCTTAACCGACTGCGCCACCCAGGCGCCCCTGTGGTTTCAAATTTAATTCAGAAGATATTGTGAGCACTTTTTGTGTGCCTACTGTCAGTGGTCTACATTTTAGTGCATCTTCAGTAGTTATCTAAACAGCTTAATTTTTCTTTTTGAAAGTTCTTTTAAAACAAATTTTATTAATGCAGCTTGAATTTACATCTTTGAGTGTTAGACGAATGATTGTTTACTCTTCATGTTAACATTATGTGTCCAGCTTGCTCTTGCATGTTTTCTTTCAGTCTCTTCCCTTTTCTTCATTTACATCACGTTTAAAGAAAAGAAGTTTGAGGTCATTTACTAATGTGTATTATTTTAACTTTCAGTAAAATACAGGAATTCATTTAGGGGCTTGACAACCCCTTTGGGGTGTGTGTGTGTGTGTGTGTGTGTGTGTGTGTGTGTGTCTGTGTGTGTGTTTGCGTTTGTGTAGAGACAGATGTGTATGTGTGTGTTAATATACACACAGTATTGAAGAAATTTAATCTACTGTGTTATATTCCTTTGACACAAAATATAGAGTTCTGGAATACCATGCCTTATTTGAAAAGTGTTATTTCAGGTTAATTTTACATTATTGTGCATATTTAATTAATTCCTTTTAGTTTGAGGCAACAGTGTATGCTCTTAAGATGAGCCTTTTTAAAAATTGATTTTGAAAGAAACCCCTAAAATCCAAGATGCCATTGTGATTCCTAATGGTGATTTAAAAGAAGCATTCCCATTAAAGTCAGGAGCAGCATAGGATGTCCATTATTTATTTTGTTCTGGAAGTACTAACCAGTACTGTTAGGTAAGAGCAAAAAATGGAAGAGAAAACATAGAGGAAGTAAAATGTCCCTTATTTGCAGGCTTTGTACCTAGAAAACCAAGGAAATCAACTGACAAATTTTCGTAAGCTAAGAGAATTAAGTTACAGGAACTGTCTATAAAGTTAATGAAGAAATTCTCTGTCTTGATAAGGAGTGAGTTCAACAAAAGAAAGTTTAGAGTAGGCTTCCATTTTGGAAGACAATTATGTAATATATAGATGATTACATCAACATAAAACAAAACCAAATGTTTATTGTAAAAAATTTGTACTGATGATATTGAAAAAGCAAGATATCCATACCCTACCACTCCTGAAGACTAACTACTGTTCATATTTTATGTATGGTTCCTGTTTTTTGCCATTATATATGTAGACATACATATGCATACATACACACACAAACTTTTGGGGAGTGTGCATGTGGGGCAGGAGGGTACAGGTTAGGGCTCATATTGTATTACTATTTTAAAATCTTTTAATACAGAAATAGGTTGTGCATATTTTTTCTCATTATTACTTTTCTGTGGGAGTCTTTTCATGGATGTATAGTTTGGATATTTGACCATTTCCTTATTTTTGGATGTTGTTCCTGTTTTATTAAATTTTATCAACAAAGATAGGAGAATGTACCTGTGGGCTAAATCTTTGCAGATATCCATGATGTATTTTCTGTTTTTTTGATAAATTTCTAGAAGCAAATTTGTTGGGTCAAAGGGTATATTTGAATGTTTTTGTTTTTATACACACACTGCTAATTTGAATTGCCCGTTCATAACCTTTTTACAGGATTTACAAATATTTTTATGTTTATGGGGTGCCTGGGTGGCTCAGTCGGTTAAGTGTCTGATTCAGCTCAGGTCATGATCTCACAGTTTGGGAGTTTGAACCCTGCTTCCAGCTCTGTGCTGACAGCTCAGAGCCTGGAGCCTGCTTTGGATTCTGGGTCTCCCTCTCTCTGCTCCCCCCCCCCCCCCTCAAAATAGTAAACATTAAAAAAAATTTGTTTCAGTTTTTAGAAAGTCAAATCTATCACTTTTTATAGTGAGTATATGCTTAGAAAGGTTTGTCCGTCTGTAAGATTTAATTAGTTTTATTTTATTTTTTACTTTGTTCTGAGTTTTTTACAGTGAAATTTTTACTCATTCTTGTATTTATTTTGGCATATGGTATGAAGTTTTTCTAGACAGTTTTGCCAGTAGCAGTTTTTAAAATAAATAATGTATCCATTCTCCTCAGAGATATCTTGGCTATTTCATACCCAAGTTCTAATGTAGAATTAAGGCTGTTTCTGGTGTTGAATTCTGTTTGTTTGCTATATTTGCCAATTCTTGAACTAATATCACATTATCTAAATTATTGTAGATTTACACTGTAAAAAATTTATCAAGGCAATTCCCTAGTCATGGCCATTAATTTTTAAAATTTCTTTATTGATACAATTCATCTCTTCTTCACAATGAATGTTAGTCTCTTTTCATTAAGTATTTTCATACTTGAGACCCTTGGTTATTCTTTGTGCCTTGAAATACCTTCATGTAGTATTTGGAATGTATATGTAAATAGAAATTTTTGTGCTCCTAATATTACTTTAGATATTTGGTAGTTTATTCTTTAAGGATCTATTCATGCTTATTCCTTATCCTTTCTCTTTTCTTCTCTTATTGTTTGCTAGAGTCTCTTCTCGCTATTTGCTACTAAACCGTTTATCACTCTTGCATGTCTGGAAGTTTTGTGACCCTTGCAGCCAATCAGATGCCTGGCAGTAGACATCATACGTAATGTGGGTTTTGTTATTAATAAATAACATCAGTTTGTTATTTATTGAGGTTCACCTGTGAACTTCATTTAGCTAACTCTTCCTGTTGTCATTATGAACAAAGAGAAGTACTTGTTTGCTTTTTCAGAGGACATTTGTGTGATGTGTTTTGCTCTCTTCATGTTTTATGGATGTTGTCGTACAGCACTTTCAAGTCTGTAATACTAGTCTGGATCCCATCATATCATTTTTAGCTCTTCAATGTATTTCATATAGATATCTTCTTTTAATATTAAAAGCACACAGGAGAAACTGTCTGAAAATTCTTCTGATGTATAAAGCCACAGGATTCAACGATGTGAAATTATAGTGGGTTCTTTAGTATCTTCAGAGAATTGCAATTATTAACACCGAGAGTGATTTTCTTTCTTGTAGTTGTTAGAGAACAATTTAGAAAATTGATGCTTCTGTCAAAAGTCTGGATGAGTAGGATACAGGCTCAGTCTGGATATGGCAACATTAAGAACCCCACTAACTGTAAAAAAGAGAGTCTACTTTATACTCCATTAAACTGTTATACATCATAAATAAATTATTTCAACACTTGTTCTCATCTTTATCAAGGACGATAAACAAGTCACTGTAAGGATTTTTTTAATGAATGTAATAGTGTTCCCCTCTTCTGCCTTGTGTGACTTTCTGCCTTCCCTTCTCCAAGCATCTCTTGACCTCATTAGAAACAAGTGTGTGCCTCCTGGATGGTCCCTGTCAACAAATATAGGCCTAGAATTGTTATGGGGGTGACACTGGAGGAGGTCAGATGACTCAGGGTGACTTGCTCCCGAGCTCTTCTCATTAAATAAATGATTTCGGCCACTATCCGGTGTCCCTGAATCTGTTTCCTCATCTTTCAAATGACCATAGTTACTTCAGAGGTTTGTTCTGGAAGTTCATAGAGATGAGACATGTGCTCTGTAACCTCATCAGTGTAGTCCTGTTACGTTTCTGTAGATAACGATTCCCGTAGTTGTGTTTGGCAGTGTTAACAAGGATTGGGAGATCTATATTGAGATTCCACAGTTGGACATGGGAATCCAAGTGCTGTTGTTAGTGCTTTCCCACGTTGCCCTGTTGTCTTCATAAACACCTCATGCTCCCTGACTAGATCCCTGCCCTGTCTGACCATCCATCTATCCCAGCGGTTTGCCAGAAACGCAATCAGAAAAAGTAGAGGAGGTGATGCCATTAAGGGGAACAGGATTGAATTCCTAATTTTTGGTGTCCCCAGCAATGTGGAGAACCCGGCGTCCCTAGGAGGTGGGCAATTGGTTGGTGAAGGTGGAAGGTTTGAGAGAGTTTGTTAAGGAGGATAAAAAGAGGAAAATGAGGCTGTGGTTGAAGAGATGGAATCTCCAGTTACAAATCTATGTAGACAAGCAGAGCACCTGTAGAAAGAACCCCAGTCTAGGAGTAGCTGTTCCAGTGAGTGGCTGATGGTCTCAGAGGGGATGTTTTGAAGAGGACAAGGAAAGGCATTGATGTGAGCTGAAGTGTGGTTATGCTGAGCAGCAGGGAGTCTTAGCAGAGGGAGCATAGCTGAGGATGGCCTCGGGAGTGGTGCATAGATAGGGATGCCTAAGCAGTAACTGCAGCTAGTCCCCCACCCCCACTCCCACAGTGTGAAGTTGTAAGGAATCTAGTGCCTTCTTTTAAGTACTGTCTCGAGGATGACTACAAAGGTAAGAACTGGTGTTGTAAGTAGTGACATTGGCCACTTCTTATGTTGGATATAGTCACAAATTTGAGGAAAGAATCCAAAGAATTGCTGCCCCATCATAATCTTTTTGGTTTGAACACACAGAGCATGATACCTTTAGCAGATGGAATCATGTAAGAAGGGATGAAAATGGGCCCGCCTAAAAGTAAGGTCCACCTTTATGATTGGGAAGCATCAGCTTTACATTATTTTGAGAGGATATCCGTCATTGAGAAATTGGCTTCTCTGGTTGTGTTTGAACTGGATCTTACCTGTGGAGTCTGGGGTCCTTAAGAGTTCCCCTGCTGTCTTCTCTAAAAATGGAAACTGACAGGGTAAATGCAAAATACTTTGCTCATTGAATTTGGGTACTAATAAGAATAATAAAACTGTATGCTTTTTTCCTTATGCCCCCATTTTTAGCCCTATTGATGCCTATTGAGAGTGTGTGTGTGTGTGTGTGTGTGTGTGTGTGTATTTTTTTTTTTGACCTAAATTGTTTCTTAGTTAAGAATTTTACAAGCATTACTTATATTAGTGGTAACGGCGGAGCTGGAGAGTATTGCTTCTTCTCCATGAGACTTGGCGAGAACCAGCAATAGTCTAGTGGAACTTGTGACCCTTTCCAAGGCCATGGCTTTTGTGGCTTGCAGGTGTCAGCCCTCACATCTCCCTGAGCTGATAGACTGGTTTGGTGATCTACTGGCTGTCAGGATTTCTTCTGATAGCTTTATGGAATGGATCAATGAGTATAACCTCAAAGAATTTGCACGTGGAATCTTCTTCAACACAGTAAGAGTTCAAGACTCTCAGAACCCCACAGTGGTGTCCAGCTCACTCCTCTGCAACAGATAGAAGGCTTTGGGGCAACTTTAGCTGGTTAACACCATGATGGACAAACTGGCCATAGGTTGCACCCTTAGGCACTGAGCGTTTGCAGCCACCACATTGCACATGAATCTTGGCCTTGTACCCCAGTCTTCATTCTTTATTGGGCCAGGCTGGGCGGGGGGCCTCTGTGGGACGCACCACAGAGAGCCGGTGGTATTGGCAGCTGAGCACTCTGAGAAGAAAATGCATTACATTGGATGGCTTCTTCCTCCATAGCTTCTGGATGTACATGTAGGTGCCCATCTTGGCTTTCCTATGAGCTGATGGCTCTGCCAGATGGAAAGGCTCGACTATATTTCTTAACATGTTTGGTTATTTGCTCCACCAGTCCATGGAAGATGCAACAAATCCCAAGACTGGAGTGAATAATGGAATCTGTAAATTGGAAGCCATCACTGTGATCCTGGGAGAAATGACTGCTAACTGCTTGATATTGAAGGAAAAGACACAATATAGAAAGTAAGAAATGTATGAAAGTGCTTCAGTGGTGAATGTTCCTTAAAATTTTTTTTTATCGTTTATTTATTTTTGAGAGGCAGAGAGAGACAGAGCACAAGTCGAGAAGGGACAAAGAGAGAGGGAGACACAGAATCCAAAGCAGGTCCAGGTTCTGAGCTGTCAGCGCAGAGCCTGACGCAGGGCTGGAACTCATGAACTGTTAGATCACGACCTGAGCTGAAGTCAGACGCTTAACTGACTGAACCACCCACGTGCCCCTGGTGAATATTCCTAATGATGGCCTTGATTCATCCATAAAGCAAAACAACTTGGAAGCACTTCACTACTTTCTGTCCAATTGCCTGTAAGGAGACAGGGAAATGAAATACTCCGAGGAAAGATTTCCTTTACAGATGGCCACAGATTTAATCAGGGATTTAGGATGCATGAAGATAGAAGCTTCAGTTATATAGAAAATGCACTTAAATGGAGCACTTTATTTCCCAGGGATGCCAGATAATTGAGTTATACCTAAAATCTTGAACTGTCTGAATAACACACATTCATACACACATCGAGCTTCTGTGTGCCAAGAGGTGTTAAATGGTTTGAAAACTGTAATTAAATAGCTGAAATTCTGCTGCAAAACCACTGTAAGCATTGCCTCTTGTAGTATTTCAGTATTAAGTGCTAAAATTTAATCTGGGTAGCTGTGACTAATCTACTCTCTATTTGTAACACATTCAAATTAAGAGGTGTATGTTCTTGTTCATGTACTTTCTCATTAGCACTAATAATGCTAATGGGAGTGACAAATGTATTCTGTTTCTGCTTTCTATCACTCACACCTTTTAGATAGCTAGCTCCTTAGAGGAAGTAATTTTCCATGTGATACATTTGTGGAGCTGTGTGTTTACTTAATAGTTTACCTCAAAAGAGAATATGTCCATAGGGACTACTTATTAGTTGATGGGCTCCTGGGAAAAGAAATTTGAATTAATCAATTTGAACCGTGGAAGAAATTATGATGATAATTAATATAAATGAGAATACCACAAACTCATTTGTTCCAATATATCTTTCAGGGTTGTTGTTGTTGTTGTTTTTTTTTTTTTTTGGTTTGTTTGTTTTGTTCTGTTTTTTAATTTATTACGAGACTTCAAGGGTTTTTTTTTTTTTATCCCCCAGACTCTTGACTTTGATGCTTGAGTATACCCTATTCATTTCTCCTCTCCAAACCTTCCTGTTTGTTCAAAAGACTCTTTAATGTTTAAGCGAGTGAGTGACAGTTCTCAGTATTTGAAACAGTGCAAAGCCCTCTTCTTTTTGTGAGTACTCATCTCATTAAGGGTTAGTATGCTTTGTTATTATATTCCCTCCACCATCTTAGCAAATCCTTTCTTTCTTTCTTTCTTTTTTTTTTTTAATGTTTATTTTTGAGAGAGAGTGAGAGCGTGCACGCATGAGCAGGGGAGGGACGGGGTTGGGGGAGACAGAGGATCTGAAGCAGGCTTTGTGCTGACAGCAAGAGAGCCTGATGCGAGGCTCAGACTCACGAACCGCTAGATCGTGACCTGAGCTGAAGTCAGATGCTTAAACGACTGAGCCACCCAGGCGCCCCAAGTCCTTTCTTTTTTGAGAGATCCAGAATGGGATCTGTGCAGGGATAGCCTGCTGTTACCAGGTTTCCTCCTGCTTTCCCCAGCCCCCAACTCTCACACACTCATTCATGTTCACTGCACCCCATGCCTCATGGGAATGTTGGCTGTGCAGTCCACAGCTCGGGCTCCTCTTTCAGAGGAGATTCATTGATCTCCCCAAACCAAATTCCAAGTGGAACAGCCCATTTTCAAGTTGTGTACAGTCTGTATTTCTGTCTTGTCTTGATGGGTTACTCAGATTGTTTTCTTAGGCTCTGGAAATAGCTGTATCAAGTGTGCAATGTCACATGGGGGAAAGAGTGTGAATCCCTAACATTATTAACTTTATGTCCTTGGGCAAGTCATTTAACATCCACAAGCCTCAGTATTTCCATCTGTTAAGTAGAAATAATTAATAGCCATGATACCTACTTCACAGAATGATTGGAAACATCATAGGAGATAATGTACATGAAAGTGCCTTGTAAGTTTTTTAGAAAGGGATATAAACCAAAGACAATTATTTACTATTTAACAGTTAGAAAGAGAGAAGAACTGTGTTGGCAGGTCTCTAAAATGCTAAGAATTTTCTTAACTTGTTGAAGGTATTTGCTAGGAATTCTTTTTTCTGTCATTTTATAAAACCACTGATATATTGTTTTTAAGTAACAGATTTTTAAGGAATTAATTTCCTTAATGGCAGTATGCTGGGTAAGTAAAACACTTGACAATAATAAGGTACTTCGAAAAGGCAATGCCCTTTGACAGATGAAAGATCAGCCAGTCTCTTTATGTAACACAGTGAAGAAATACTAGCCACCAGATTAAATCTTAAAGACTAATCGTGTTTCACTAATTATAAGAGCTCGTTTATATTTTGGATAAACTGCTGTTGGTAAACATTGGATTATATTATATTAGCTCACGGAGCTGATTACCAGCCCCAGAATAAGCGTAAGACTTACTAAAAGCTTTCATCAGTGGCTTGAAGTCGGTAGGCACCACTGCCTAATATTTCAGTTAGCGTGGAAAGGCAGGTAATGACATTATGAATACATTTATAATGCAGGCCAATTTCTTCTAAAATGCATGTAAGTATTATTACTTTACCAGGAGTCTGTGAAATATGATTTATTTAATGCATTTCAGCCCCCATAATATTAAGATATAATTGAGATGCGAAGTAAAAAAAAAAACAAAACTGCATGCAGTTGGTATGGTACATGAATCATAGACTAAATTGCTTGTAATTTTAAAGGCACTTAGAGAAATTGTGAAATTTATATAATGCATTCTTATATTTGGAAAAGGTTATAAGAACAATAGTCTGGTTATTTTAGTATTTCAGTCCTAAAAATAGGACTTTTGAATTATTATTAAACCTGGGATAGCCATATTCGTGAACAAATCCAAAAGTCTTTGTGTCCACTTCTCATTAAATAATTTTTGTGAATTTTTCCTTTAAACATCTCCTATTTAGCAGAGTAGTTGAGCAGCACATGATTTCTATAAAGGCCATAATCTAGTTTTTATAAACTATACAACTGATGAATGACAACATAAACGTTGCCAGCATGTTTAGAAGGGAATCAGTTAAATGGTACTTGGAATTTTGATGATTATTGCTTTGAAAAGACTGAAAATCACAGGTCTTGGCTTATAGTTTAATTACTTGCTTAACAATTGCTAGTGATTCACTAAATCACAAGGCTTCCAAACAAATAACATCAGTAACTGCCGCCATGCCTGAGCAACTCCAATTTTCTTGACAATGGCTACCAAACTGTGTTTAGCCTAATAGAAACTGTTAGTTTAACAGCAAGCAATAGGAGTTTCAAGTGTACCATTGATGAGATGCCAGCGAATTGAGTGCTTTACCAGTGGTAACACTTGTGTCGAGAATAACGTCAGCATGTTTCATCAAGACCAGTTGGAGAAGCGAATATAGTAATTATCCACCTACCTTTTTGATATTGGATTTAATAATTACGAGCACTGTCCAGCTTTTCAGGGCTTCTAATTAATATAACTGATTCTTAAGAACGCAGCTTGCGGTTCCTCACCGTTTGAATAAGACTGGGCAACAGGGCAAGCTTAAGGCCCTTCGTACCTTTGGGGGCCAGGGTCAGAACTCCTGGTGGCAGTTTAAAAGAAGAGCAAGATTCAGGTGTCCTGGTGAGAGAATTTAATTTGTGCCTTTATTGACCTGTGCTCTCTTTCTTTGCTGTGTCTTAGCTTGGTGGCATTTCTGTGAGTTAGTGACTCTTCCGTCGTGCCCTTTTGCAGTGGCAAGCTCTTTATTTCAAGTAGATTCTCCCAGAATTAAAAGAGTTCCTCATTTTTCACTTATTTAGAGCCACAGTCTTGCTCGCATGAGTTACCTTAACCCCTGTTCCTTAGTATTTTACCACTGAAATCATGGAAAAAAAACGTTATCAGACCTACCTTTAAGCAGTGATGATAATGGTACTTTATCGAGCGCTCAGTCGTACCAGGCTCTGTGCCAAGAACTCCACATATATTTTATATAATTGTTATAGCATGAGGTGATAGTATTACCGCTCCTATAAGATTGGAGTAACTGAGGCTTAGAGAAGTGAAGTAATTTGCGCATAGTCACCAGGCAATCACTTTGGCCCCAGACCCATGCTTGGAGTTACTATGCATACCATCCCTGTAGTATAAATGTGCCCTCTTAATTTGTGAACAGGACTTATTTAGGTGTGATGCTATGTAAAATATGGCCCTCCCTGGTGTAGATGGGTTTTTAATTGTGTCCTACAATAATACATTTTAAATTATGACCCACCGCCCACAGATAAATTAATTGAAACACAGGAAAGAATACCATATTTTATTTATTCCATTTTCTGCCTTCATCTTTTCTACTTTCTTCTGTTTCCATTTTCAAAAACAGTGGGTTTTGACCCACTAATACGATTTCACAGTCCACTAATGGGTAGCAACCTACAATTTGAAAATCATTGCAGATCAGTGCTGGCGTTTTGGGTTCATGCTAGTGAGTGAAATCTGGGTTTCACTGGTTTCACACTTGCTTATATGCTGCCTCAGGTACTTGCACTTCTAATTTTGTTAGTTTTCTAATTTTGTGAGACCTTCAGTAGTTTTGCTAGGAGGCATTTATGAGTGATTGAATTCTGAGGATGGATTAATACCTTTCCTGAGGCTCAGAGTTTCTCCTTTGCCATTTCATCATGGTCCTTTGGGGATCCTGTGGAGTTTAGATTCAGGGTTATGCTTAGGTTGTACTTTCCAGAGGCTGCCTCCCTTTCTTTCTCAAGTTCTCTTATGCCAGGCAAGTTCATTATGGCAATTGAGGGAAACTGAAGAGGAAAAAAATGGTCTCCCTCCAGTTATACCTCTTCTGTTTTGTCTCCTGTTGTGCTGGACACTGTATACCCCCTGTGTTATTATAAATAGAATTGAGAAGGTGCAGAAATTAATCCTCTTGTACCCTTTGCCAGGCAGACCTACCTAAGTACTGGCCAGAATTCAAGACTAAGGTTATTGCCCCACTTGTCCTTGCCTGGAATGAACTGGTAGCACAGACTAGGGTAACCCAGCACTAGCGTGACACGTGGTACCCCCATCCTCTCATCCAGTCCCTCCTTGAATCAGCAAATTTGGGTGCCTCCTCCGTGTCAGAAGGCTCCAGGGCTATGATGGGGAGTGTGATACACACGGTGCTCCTTTTTTTGAGTTTACATACTAGTGGGAGACAGACGATACATAAGACATGCAGTCAATATTGGAGGAGCTATAATATGGAGTAAGATGATGGAGCCTTGCAGCCTGCAGCATTTCTCCACTTGTCTGTGCCCCATCCCCAGGACTGTCAGTTTTGCCAGTACCCACAGATGCTCGAAAGAGACGCAGAACGTGTAAGTCAGAGGCCACCGTGGGCGTTTCATTTGTGAGAGGCCTGTAACTCAAGGGGAGACTGTTGAGGGGAATGGGGCCAGAGTGGTCCCTGGAGCAGCAGCATCATTTTTTCTTGTTAAACGCAGACTCTCTGACCCAGCTCAGACCTACTGAGGCAGAATCTGCATTTTAACAAGATCCCCAGGTGAATATGCACATTAAAGTTTGAGAAGTACTCTTAGAGTCGTGGTATTTCTCTACTTGGCTATGTAGAGAAATAAGAGTTGGGCACGAGAAGTCATGGCCAGCAGAATGATATTTTGTCACACCTTTAAGCATCAACAAGGATGTCAGATGCTGCTGCTTTTACTCACTTCTCTTACTCCCAGCAAGACCGAGCAGTGCACCCTATCCTGTCCTTTTGATATCTCCCTCCCCACAACTGGAATGGACTACCTGAAGTTAGTCCTCAGCCAGCATCATTCAGAAATCCCACTGGTATGCTGTAGTTCCATGTATATATGCCCAGCACCTGCCCTCTTGTGTCTCCTTGCACCCACAGGAGGGCCCTTTTGCCTGTGGCCCCCTTGCCCATAGACTCTCTTGCCATATGTATGCCTGTGTGCCATAAACCTTTGAAATACTTGTGATCTTTGGCTCAGCTGTGTGGTGTTTTGACCTCTGGTATCTTTTGAGGGAAGGAAATCCAGATGTGGACCAAGTCAGACTAGGGCTTTACATTTAAAAAAAAAAAAAAAAAAAAAGGAATCTCGAGATATCACTCCAAACCAATGAAATCCATGTTTCTGCAGGATGGGACCTAGGATGTGGCAGGTTTTCAAAGCTTCCAGGTGATTCCAGTGGGCAACCAAGGTTGACAACCTCCTCTCTAGAGGAAAAATATCTTTTATGTAGGGCCCTAGAACAATTTAGAAGCTACCTATGATAAATTCTGACTGATGCTTTCAGTGTCCATCATTGAAGTACACCCTTGTTGTGCAGATACAGATGTGTGTAGCATGCTGAGTGCACACCTGTAGAATTGCTTGGGCTCATTCTTGTAAAAACGTGGCAGAGTTGATGGCAGCAGAACGGAAAGCTACCAGAGTTGAATTTGAGTCAGCACAGTGAGACTGACATCAGATCCTGTGGAAAATATAACACTTGTGACTCAGTTGATAGATGAATAATAGCACTTTTGCATTTGAAAAATCACAGTTCTTTTGAACGTTTAGGATGTTCTTGCCTACCGTTGTTGTCTGTCTGTTTCACGCTTGTGAAACTCATCAAGACCCAGGGTTATATCTGATTCTGAAAAGGAAAGCTGTAAGTCCCAAACTTCCACATTCTGGAAGGGTTTCATGTCAGAAAACCTTGCTTTTGCCTTTTGCTTTTTCAGATGACACAGAGCAGAAAGGATCAGCTGGGAGTCCCTCAAAGCCAGAAGATTAAATGGAATTAAGAGAAGGTATTCTGAGGCAGGACACAGTGGCTAGATGAAGGGACTCCAGGGGGAAGATTTTGAGGTCCTTAGATTTTATGACGTTTTCATAAGCCAGGGTGATAAGCTGTGGCTTGGAAGAGAAACTCAGGTGGAAAAATTGAAAGGAGGTCCTTAAAATTTTGTAGGATGTAAAAAAGAGAAATTTTAGTGGATAAGTTTTGCGTGCCAGTAATGAGCCTGATCTGAAATAGTGTCCTTCCAGCACTTTGATATGGGTCTATCAGTGGTCTGCCTTTGACGTTCAGACCCTGCATGAGCTGCCTTAACTTGTGAATCCTGACTAAAAGGGAACAGTTGGAGATGGCAGGTTCTGTGCTCATGTACGAGAGTGATGGGCTCCCGAGTTGTGCTGGCCAATAAGCAGTTCCTTCCAGGGTAGAGACCAAGGGAAGTGCCTTGCTTTTGCTTTGTCTTAGTGCCTGCATGTCTTTGACAAGTGAACAATAAAATGTACTGTTTGATTTCAGACTGTCTTGCTTCTTTCCTGTGTCCCTCCTGCAATCTTTCTTTTTCATGTCACATTACACAAGGTGCTTTTCACCTCTCTTTCTTGACCCTGGGTTCCAGTGTTCATTGGTCGCTCTCACCCAGGATGTGCTCTAATTGGCAAAACTGTAACCTGGTGGCAGCAGTTCGCTATTTCAGTTTCCTAATTGGTGTCAGGGGCTGCTGGTGGAGCCCAGCCATGTGGGATTGATTGATAGATCGGCCGCTGTGACCGCCAAGCTTCCGTCTGACCAACAGGTTTATTGCTTTTGAAACCAAAAATTAAAATGTTAAATATATCCTACAGTGTTCATAGTGGGTCTGAAATGAAATCAGCTATTCATCATTAAGGAACACTTTCAATGTTACCTAAAGGTCCCTTGGGTTTGCAACTCGAAATTTTGTTCTATTTCTAACTCACAGCTGGCTGTTTTCTTGCTTTCATAATGCAGTGTAAAGCTGCATTATATTTCACACTGCCTGCTGCACAGTGGGTTTCTTCTTTTCAGAAGTAAGGCAGACATGGTGTTAAATGTGTGTGTGTGTTGGGGGTTGGGGTGGCATTGAAGATACTCTTCTTATAAAACTTGAAATGTACAAGCTCGTTTACATTGGTCAGTGAGAATGTAGATTGTTAACTGTGAATCATAAGAAAAAATGAAAGCTGCTTTTTCAAAAGCTATTTCATGTAATTGACATTTACGTTGAAAGTATAACTGAGCATTTAGGTATAGGAGTGTAATATAATGACTGTTTACCCAAATTAATGCCTGAAGTTACAGAAGGCTACAAAATACTGCATTTAAAAAATGTTGTTTCTTAAATGTTTTATTTATTTTTGAGAGAGACAGACAGAATGAGAGTGGGTTAGGGGCAGAGAGAGAGGGAGACACAGAATCCAAAGCAGGTTCCAGGCTCTGAGCTGTCAGCACAGAGCCCAAAGCGGGGCTCGAACCCACAAGCTGTGAGATCATGACCTGAGCTGGAGTCAGATACTTAACCGGCTGAGCCACCCAGGTGCCCCTACAAAATACTGTGTTTTAAAATCTAGTTTAATATTTTGTGATTAACATGTTATATTTCAGTATGATAAAGCAATGCATAATCTTAAAGAGATAAAATATTACCAGTGAGCAGACCTCTTTGATGTTTTTGTCTCATCCAGTTTCTGTTGCCAGTACTTAATCATTTATAGCAGCATTTCTTTTGGAGAAAAAATTCAATCTTTATCAATATACATTGTGTTTTAAAACATTCTAGTAATGCTGTCTTATGTTTGTTTGCATAATACCGGTTTTCCAAAGAACTTTCATATATATTCTCTCTCTTGGTCCTTTGGATACCCTCAAATTAAAGAATTCTTATTTTACATTTTATTGAGGAGGGGACTGATAATCAAAACATTAGGTGGCTTGGTGGAAATCACTACTACCACAGAAGTGACTGAGTCATGGCTTGAACCAGCCCTTGACATTCCTTGTCTAGTGTTTTCCCACATTAATATAGTGCTTTCTATGTGCTGAGCGTTACATTAGTGCTCTTGGCATTACAAAGATGACTCACACTGTCTTGTTTTTTGAGGAGTCTCCATATTGTTTTCTAATGTGGCTGCACCACTTTGCATTGGGAGATTTTCTTTAAAGAGGTTGATGTATTTGGGAGTTAAGGGAAGGAGCCCCAATGGCAAGAGAAGGATCAAAAATGCAAGAAAGGTGGTGATAAATTGATAGAGCAAAATCTCAGAAATTTGGGAGTACATCCAAGTTTAGAGTTGAGGGTCTTCCTCTCCAGAGTGAGAGAAGGAGGAAAGGAAGGATCATGTGAGGAAATGTAAGCTGAAGGGAGAGAAGTTTGCAGCCTAATGGCCTCCATTTTCTCAGTGACAGGATTTACTGAGATTCTACATTCTTCTGTGTGAATGCCGAGTCGATTTATTCTTTAGAGTAGGGCTCTGAAGCAGCTAAGGTGAACATGGTCAGGTGAGAGGCGATGGAATTCCCAGTCCAGTGTCCTGAGCAGGTGCATCTTCATTGCTAAGCAGATGTTGATGCCTCTTACCTGACTCGCTTGCCCCCTTCCTGATACCTCTGTCCCACCTTCAGCTTTCACTCATGTCTCCCAAACTTCTTTTTGTTTTTCTTCCTTATCCTTGATTTAATTCTCTTCCATGTTCTAGTTCTTCCTTCTTGCCTGGGCCTGCCCTCCTCCCTTAGGATACCTTCCTCGTCAGGCCTCCAGCTAAAGATCCTAGTCTAGTCTTTCTGTGGGACTCTTCTGCAAGTTCTGTGCTTCTTAGAGATAAAAAGGCTGAAATTGCTTCATGGGTCCTTTTCTCAACTGTATCAATCAATAGATTTGCTATATGAATACTTACATATGTTAGAAGATCCTTCAGGATATGGATATCGTTGACTTTAGGGGTACATTAACATACTTCTTGTGAAGGATGAAACCTTTTAAAAAAGTTAAAATGAAGTCTAAAATGTATCTGACAGATTGGTTTTTCTATCAGATGGACTGCGTTTTTCTTGCCAAAACATACTTTTGAGTCTTACTGAAGGGTGAGTTCTTCCAGTGCTTCTGAAATCTGTTCTGACATTGGAAATGGACATCCAATTCCAAGAAGAGCCTTATATTAAAGATTGCCAATTTCAAACAATTTAATAGATACATAAGTGATAGAGCTATTTTAACAGTGTCTTTCAGCTTTTGAAAAATACCACTTGTTTTAGAAATTCAAGCTGTTTTAAACCAGTTGCTTCCATGCAGCTTGGCGGTAGCTGTTAGACCCTATTATAAATGCTTCAGCAAGGTTCAGTGTTGTAATCTTGGAAGGGGCTGAAGTTGGTTACATATTTGATCAAATTACCAGGCACCTATCTGATTAGAAGCAGAGTTTGTTGATGGCTGGCGAGAGGTTAGAAATGAATAGAGAGTTTCCAGGGACTTGGTGTGTATCTTAAGAGTAAAGGAGATTTCCCATTTCACTTCATTGTGGCTAATAAAGGCAGCTGGGGAAGGGGCCAGAAGCATCAGCAGTTTGGAGAAAATTTATGATTTTCCATGAAACTACTGTTCATACTACATTTTGGGGAAACGGGCTAACATCTGTTTCATTGTTGTAGTGGGCTCTTTACTGTCTGTGGTTCTAATCTGGGGGTCGTGGGCTTCTGTGTAATCTGTGGGAATGTATGTTTTAATAAACTGTACTCCCTAAATTTCTGTCATACTTCAGATTCTAATCATTAAGTCCGTATCCCATAATACATAGAACTGCTCATAAAAAGACGAATCAGTAGAGATGATTGATAAAAGAGTACGGGCACTGACATTTTATTACCCGATGTTATTTATTATACTGATATTTTGTACCTGTGTCTCAAAGGCACAGCTTGCAATGCATTCACACACATCATCTCATTTGCTCGTCACAGATTCCTGTGAGTACTTCCTGTTCAACCTCTGTACTCTCTCTTTACAGTCTCATCACACCCATGGCTCCAGCCATCAGCTATAGACCAATAACTTCAGAATGTATATTCTCAGGCTGTATTTTTCAACATGTAACATTTAACCAGTGTTCTCTTCTCACCCGCTAACTTCAGCAGAAACTGCTGTTCTCTTTCTCAGTGAGTGAGACCGCCATCTATATCCGAAATCTGGTTGTCCTCCTTGCCATTCCCGTCTCCTCTTCCACAGTCCACGGATTCCACTTCCTTAAACCTCTGGAATCCAAACCTGCCGCCACAGACCTTGTCTGGGTCTTCATGACATTTAGCCTGTATCTCTGAAAGCATATCCCAGGTAGTCTGCCTCCATGTTCCGTGTGGCCTCTGGAGTGGTTTGGTTTGTCTCAGATGAAACGCTGATGTGTTACTCCCATGCAAGAAGTCCTGCAGCAGCTCATCTTGGTCTCCAGGTAAAGCTGGAGGCTCAGTATGGTAGCAAGGCGTATCTTCATAGTCTGTCCCTGCACGGTTTTGCCACGTCATGTTTGGCCATATTTCTGAGTGTGGCATAGACACCACTGCCCTGAACCGTTGGTAGGTTGCTGACCCTGCCATGTACTTTCATGCTACCACCCCTCCATGCTTTAATGCCTTTGCTTGCAAATACGCATGTACGTCTTTTCCATATTGACACTTTCTTGAGCCCCATCTTTTGGAACCATTTTTTGTTAATGTTTCTCCATCCACTGTGAAATTTATTATCCTTCTTCTGTGTTCCCACTCCACTTTCCCAGCAGATGTGAGCTTTTAGAGGACAGGGGCAATGAGGTGAACATCTGTTTCTCCAGCACCTTGTGTCATCTGGGACACTTAGGAATGTCATGGATGTTTGCAGAGCATTGCACAAGTCTGAGCCTAAACACATATCATATCAACTTATTCCAAAAGTTCTTCTAGTCTAGAACTTGTATTCCACTTCTGTATACACCGATTCCTAAAAATGTAAGTTGTGATTCAACTGACAAAATCATTGACTTTGTTGAGTTATTCTCTTGGTTAAAAAAAAGTATCCTTTTGGCTAAAAAACATTTAGGGGTGCCCGGGTGGCTCAGTCGGTTGAGCATCCAACTTCAGCCCAGGTCATGATCTCACAGTTCGTGAGTTCGAGCCCCGCGTCGGACTCTGTGCTGACAGCTCAGAGCCTGGAGCCTGCTTCGGATTCTGTGTCTCCCTCTCACTCTGCCCCATCCCCATTCATGCTCTGTGTCTCTCTCTGTCTTAAAAATAAAACATTAATAAAAAAAGTTAAAAAAAATTTAGAATGAGAGGGCGCCTGGGTGCCTCATTTGGTTGAGTGTCTGACTCTTGATTTCAGCTCAGGTCATGATCCCAGGGTTGTGGGATCGAGCCCCATGTCGGGCTCTGCGCTGAGCATGGAGCCTGCTTAAGACTCTCTCCCTCTCTCCCTCTCCCTCTCCCCCTCTCCCTCTCCCTCTCCCTCTCCCTCTCCCTCTCCCTCTCCCTCTCCCTCTCCCTCTCCTTCTGCCTCTCCCTCTCCTTCTCCCTATCTCTCCTTCTTCCCTTCCCCACTCATTCTCTCTTTCTCCTCTCTCCCTCTCCCTCTCCCTATCTCTCCTTCTTCCCTTCCCCACTCATTCTCTCTCTCTCTCTCTCTCTCAAAATAAGAAAAAAGTATTGATGATAAAACAGTTTGTTAGTATGGCATTAATATGGCTGGGTGCTGATAGGCTGTGCCATAGGTGAAAAATGTCAGCCACAGATGTTTTTAGAGATTTCTATAAATAACACAAACTCAGTAAAAAACTTCACTTTACTAAACTGAGGGGCTAGCTAGGGGAACTGTGTCCCCTGTGAATAATGCATTTAATTAAGTTCAATTTTAATGTTTAAAGGCAGCAACTAGACAAATTTATTACTCCCAATATTTATATCTTACAAAGTAGTAAATTGTAGCTGGAAAGCAGTAATAAAATGCAGTCATTTTGAAATGAATTCCAGAGTCACAGTAGTGCAGGGTTAATCCATGATGTACCGTGCTTTCTGCTTGCAACTTTGCAGCATAATCGGGTTCTTTTACGATTAATCTCACTTAAATGAGAAATTGTCTCCCACCCATTTGTTAGATTAGAATCTCTCCCCTTTCTAGTGGAGGCTGAAGTGATTTTCCTTACATCCTTTCTTTCTGCTTGGCTCCTCGCTCCACTCCATTATTGGTATTATTATCTCATAAGGATTGTTTTGTGTTTTGAGAATTTATTTTTCCCCTCCAAAACTCCCCCACCCTGTTCCCTTCCGAACAGATAAATTCAAAGAAAGAATAGTCCTTCTTTCATCCATTATAAATGATTTTTCATTTGAGCATATGTCATCTTGCTTTTTTGTTACAATGAAGATCAAAGGGGTACAGGTTCACCACTAGTATTCAGCAGTTCTTTTCAGTTCTGGGCCTTAAAGAAATAGGATCTAGTTTAATTTGTTGCAGCCTTAGATCTCTCTCAAGGCATGTAGCACTCAGATGGCTGGGCATGACTGCATGCTGTGTGTGTGTATGTGTGTGTTAAAGTGAGCGAGCTGGACATTTGGTATTTCATATGCTTTGCAATGCATATCCCAGAGATAACGCATCTCAAAGGAATGCATTTGTGTGGAAATACTACTTGCTTCTATCTAACCCAAGTTGGGAGTCCTTTAAAGATCCTCATTTAAAAATATCCACTCCACAGTTTGAAGTCTGGTGTCATAGGAATTTTGGATATTCGACACTTGCTTGGCTTTTTCTTTTTTTTTTTTTTTAAAGAGCTGAGAAAAACGGAAAAAAAAAAAAAAAAAATTCAATTCCTTACTCTGACCAAAGCCAGTATATCCCTTTTACATGATGACCTCTCAGTTGTTTGTTGTCTCAATTTGGAGTATTGGTGGGTGAGATGAGGAGAGTTAATCATTACCTATATTTCAAACCAGGAATAATAAATTGCACTTAAATAACTGTGAGACAGTGACAGATTTATAAATTAAAAACAATTGAGCTGTTTTTAAAGTTTGTTTATTTTCAAGAGAGAGTTTATTTATTTCAAAAGTTTATTTTCACGTGCGAGTAGAGGAGGGGCAGAGAGAGAGGGAGGAGAATCCCAAGCAGGCTCTGGGCTGTCAGTGCAGTGGCCGATGTGGGGGTTGATGTCACGAACTGTGAAATCATGACCCGAGCGGAGATCAAGAGTCAGACACTTAACCGATTGAGCCACCCAAGTGCTCCAACAACTGAGCTATTTTTAAACACTGTGCTTTTAACTTCATTCTGCCTTTATGTCATGTATTGTGAGACTATAATTGGATAATATTAGAGTAAAACATTCCCCCAAAGCCTATTGAGGCTTATTCTGATCATTCTTAGTTTTCGAAATTTCCACATAATATATTCCATATTTCACTAAAACCAGGCCTCTTTTTCCAAGTCTCGTTATTGTCACCTAATCTCACCCTTGTCAGTCATCTGAATGCTGATAGTTCTTGGGGCACCTGGGTGGCTCAGTTGGTTAGGTGTCTGACTTCGGCCCAGATCATGATCTTGTGGTTCATGGGTTTGAGTCCCACGTTGGGCTCTGTGCTGACAGCTCAGAGCCTGGAGCCTGCTTTGGATTCTGTGTCTCCCTCTCTGTCTCTGCACCTCGCCTGCTCATACTCTGTCTCTGTCTCTCAAAAATAAATAAACCTTAAAAAAAATTTGGTTTTTAAATGATGACAGTTCTTTTCTTCTCATCCGTTATTTCTCCATTTGTGGTCAAAGTTCCATTCTTCTAGTTACCTTGACTATTTACTCCAAGGTTTGTAAGCCAAATGTTATTCTTTTGGTTCTAATGAATTGCATAGTTTATCCATGTTGTCTGCAAAGGATTACAGGATTCTTCAGAAGTCTAATACCCATTCATTTATTGCATACAACTAATAAATACTTCAACACTTCAGCTATGTACCTTGTGCTTAATTATTCCTGCTCATTCCCTAAGTCAAATTGAACTTTCCATGTATCTGTTTCTTTTTTGTCTTTGGGTGAAAAAAGTGTGTAAACACTTCTTCCAAAGTCTGAAGATCAAAAATTTTTCTGGTTGTTGAGGGAGGGCTATCTCCTGTTGACAAGTTATACTTGAAAAGGTGTGTTTATCTGGATGTAAAACTTGGGTTCTGATTTTTTATCTTATTTTACATGCAATTTTATGAATAAGGATCTGAAGGCACATAAAACTCATGTATAATCAGGTTTAGAGACCCTGACACCCCCATTGCTAAGAATTAAAAAATAAATCTTACTTGAAATCAATACTTTGTTTTAACTGGTTACATTTGCCAGAAATCTGGCCACTGCATAAATGGAATAATTAAAAAAATTTTCTCTCTGAATATTTTACATATTTATTTCTATCTATGTCTAGTCTTATCTATTCTATCCATATGGAAAAAGCAGGTTTGGAGTGTCCAGTCACATACAAATCTGCCTATAAATGGGTAACCACATTCCAACTGTGTTGAAATATAGACATTTAAAACCCACCAGAATATCAAATAAACTTTTGAAAAGGATTATTATAAGTTTTCTTGGTAACTGGAGAAAAGAAAATTATTAGAAGATTCTCTTGATGCATTTGAGCTTTGAATGTCTGTTATGGCATGTGTTTGAAAGCTCTTTGTTTTGTTCTCATTTAAGTGAGACATCATTCCAATTATTTTGAATTCACATTCTAAATGGCTCTTTGATTTTGGTTTTCCTTCTTGACCATTTTAGATTCTGCCTCATGTGGGAATAAATAAGTTTTCTCATAAAGGTTTGTGTGTAAATTCTTTTTACGATATACCTTAATATGTTTATCCAACAACATTTAGCACATTATGGGTGGCATGGGCTTGATACAGCATGACTATTTGAAATGATGTTTCCTCATTATCGGTTGAGGGATATGATTTTTAAAAACAGATAGTTGCTTTTCTGGTAGCTTCCCCATACTTAAAATACAGCGTAGCAGTTTATAAGGTTGAGAGTCTCAGTTGTGGCTAAAATCCTGAAAATGAATGAAACTCCCTGAAAATTGGTCAAGCGACTTAGATACCAAACTCAAATAATTAGAATAATTTTAGGCCCGAGTGAAAAATGGGGGTTAGGCCTTTCAAATCAATAATGGACATTTGCTCAAAGTTCAAATGTATCATTAGTACCTGCTCGTACATTGGCCATTCCCCCCCCCCCCCCTTTTTAGTATTGAGAGGAAAAGAAACAGAGTGATAGTATTGAAACTTCTTTCAGTGAGTAAGCAGAATATGGGGGACAGACCCGGCATGGACTCACAGTCATTGAGTGGCACTGCAGTGGGGTATTGGACAGTTTTCTAAATCCTTGTGGCATTTTCTTTGGTTACGGGCTTTGGGGGACATGAACCAATGACTGTTGATTAATTAGCAGAGGTGCTTAGTGGTGATGTTAGTAGTTTTGCTTGGAAGAGGTCACATTAAATGTCTGCAAACAGATTTTGAGTCAAGAGAGATTTGCTCAACCCCTTTCATCCTTCTTAGGGTATATTGGGTGCGCTCTATGAGCCCGTTTTGTACATCTCGAGCAGCTTCACTTACCTCCCCGCACTCCCCTTAAGCTGTTTCTTCTTTTCCCTCTGTCCTAACTCTTGCCTGCCAAGTTGACAAAAGGTTTTTCCCTTTCCTTTCTGCGTCCTCTTTGTGAACTTACGAAAACCAATCTAGTCAACCTCAGTTGTATGCACCCAGAAAAAACGCAGGAGTTGAGACGGTGCCTCTTCACCCTTCTGGCAACTCTTTCTAGCTGTGGGTCCTTGGGTGGTCATTTACTCTTGCTGAACCTTTGTTTCTCCTCTCAACAGAGATGTGGCTTGAAGGGATGGATTTCTCCACTCCACTGAAACTAAAATTCTGTGTCTCTGCAAGTTCCCTCTCTTCTGTAGGGAAAGGAGACTTCTCACTAACCCAGTACCATCAGCCTCTGAAACTTGGTGCTAAGAAGTCCCCTTTAGGCTTTGTAGCAGCTGCCTTTGGACTATTTTCTAATGGAAAAATACATTCGGAATTCCAAGCAATTGCCTTTGAATTTAGTCTTTGGAAGATGACTTACATAAGTGCTTTTTGTTGGTATGTGTCATATTTTTCTGTTTTGTATTTAGTAAAAGTCTTAAGCTCTTCTTAATTTCAGTGTTTATCTATAAATTGAGAGTTTTGACATCTCCTTCAAGCACGTTTTAGGTTTATTTACTTTTACTTGTAGGGTGAGCTTAATATGCAGAGACTTGTAGATTATTAATCTCATTACTTTGCAAAGGAACTGTTTCAAGGGGTGAGTAGTGAAACTTGTGCTAGTACTTGGGATTTACTTGCTTTTATTACATTTCTTAAATGAAATTTCAAAGCCTGGAGGAAAGTAGTGGTGGAAGTGTATTTCAGGGATATATAATTGGCTTGAGTTCTTTGGTAGAGAAGAATTTTATAAAATTAGAGTATCATTATGAGTAGTTTGGCTTTTTGCTTGTATGTATTTATACACCCTCAAATCTTCTCAAAATTGGAGTCATAATTTCCTCAAGTATTATAATATTAAAACTAAAATATTGTTCCCTTTACACAAGACCTTTTCCTTTCTCTTGTTCTGCATCTGATTATATTCTATGAGTTTTGTTTCTGCGTGGTGGTGATTTGTCATGAGGAAGCCATCAGTGATAGGTGGGAAACAGCCTCTTTCCGAGGAGCCCAGGGGAGGGTATGACATGTGGTTGCCGTTGTAACCCAAGCAGTGTCTGTTACTGTGGTTCTTGCTCAGCCGGTAAGTGTTGGTAAGTGGGCAGAAAAGAAATGATGTTTGGAATTCTCTTTCTTATTCGCATTCAGCAAGGAACATGAGCTGTATTGGGATGTATAGTTTAAAAAGCTGCTTTCATGATAAACTGCAGGGCCAGATTTAATCTGTAAATCACTTTTTAAAATGTCAAACCTGAGAACATTAAAAAAATATTGATGCCTAAAGTAAAAGAATTAAGTGAACAATGATTATATTCTTATTTTGGGACGTAACAAGCCTGTAATTCTAAGTGAACTTGAACTTGGCTAAGATGAGCCACTTGTCAGGTAGCCATATTGACCATGAAACAACTTGCTTCTAAAGTGTACAAGAGCATGCTGTCACCATCCTGGAACTCCATAACAATTTTTGGTTCTCTTTTTCATGGCAACAAGTAAACAAATAAACAATAAATAAAACACAAGTTAGGAAACTATCCTCTCTATGACTCAGTTTTCTGGTGCTTAAGAATAATAAGTTGAGAGAACTTGTTGATCTTCACTGTATGTGTTTGGTCATTCAGAAAACTAGTTTTTTGTTTGTTTTTAAGAGAGAGTGTGAGAGAGGGGTAAGATGGAAGGGGGGGGGAGAGAGAGAGAGAGAGAGAGAGAGAGAGAGAGAGAATCTTAAGCAGGTTCCACACTCAGCATGGAACATGACCGGGGGCTCGATTCCATGACCCTGGGATCATGACCTGAGCCAAAAGTCATACTCTCAACTGACTAAACCACCCATGCTACCCTCAGAAAACTAGGTCTGTATCTAAATCATATTCGTCTGCCTTTTGGGAGGACTTGCATGTCAGATAAACATCTTTTTTGTATATTTTCTTTTTCTGTCCCAGAGTGTCAAAGGACTGGGTTTTCTAGGTCTTTTGGTTAAGGTACCACATTTTCTGTTAGAGCAAGGATCAGCAAACTGTATCTGTAAAGGGCCAGATAGTAAATATTTTTTAAGCATTGCATGCCTTACAGTTTCTCTTGCAATGACTTAACTGTCATTGCAGCACGAAAGCAGCTGTGAACAAGTACATAAATGAATGGATGGGGCTATGTTTCAGTAAAACTTTATTTCCAAAACAAGTGGTGGGCAAGATTTGGCCCTTGGGCCACAGTTTACTGACCTCCGTGATAGAACGATTTTTGCTCTTTGTATATTCATCTATACAACATTGCTGCATGGGTTACCTGTGTTATAAATAAAGGGATAGATAAAGGCATGATGATGAAATGCATTTACAGTGTGCTAGCTAAAGCTCTACCCCTTTCTCACTGAAAACACCCAGAAACCCAAGGAATGAGAGCAACTTATCACAGGGATAATCTTGAATCTTCTGTGATTTGTGTAAGAGGGAAACCAGTCACAACCTTTAGTACTTTGTTAGTAGGGTCTGATTACTTGTCATACTCCTCATAGATGTGTGACACATCAGCCTGTGGCTATACATCTGTGAGAAGTGCCAGTTTTAGAAGGCTAATTCTTTGGAGTTAATGGCTTGGGTTGCATTTAGAACACAACTTGTTAAAACTGGAGCAAGACGTGTCTGCTCCTCCGATAGTGTGCACGTGGGCCACAGAGATCTTAGGGTGCAAAAAAATGCTCTCATTATCAGTTGAGCCAAATGGTAATATGCCTTGTGTTTAATATTACTGGATCGTTCCCTGTCTTTGCTTTCTGCAAGCTAGAATTACTGCAGACTAATCATGAAAACTTGTGACTGGATTTGGGCGACTTGAAAGTTGATTTTATTGCTTCCTGGGAGGGGGTTAGATCGGTTGTCTTAGGGGATCATTTGGTCAAAGAAGGGTAAACAGCTTACGTGGAATCTTCCAGGAACAAATGGAAATATATGGGATTAGAGTGAAAGCAAACGTGTTGGTGATGATTCAGCTATAGTATAACCCTTCTCTGACCTCTTCAGATTTCACCTGGTAGGTTAAACAACTTCTATTCCCTCAGATACATACTCTGTGATGTCCATGGCTCATTGGTGCTCTTGTGACTAGTAGACTTTCTAACATCCCTGTGCATTTCTTACCTGATGCTTACCAAGTTGGATGCTTACCAAGGGTATATAATGTTTTTTGCAAGCCTATTTATGTTAGTTGTCACTTCTGCATAAATTAATTAAATGTCGTGTCATCTGTTGCTATTATATGAAAAATAAGGTGAATGCTTTGGAAAGACTCATAAATGTGATTTACTGAAAATTTGCTGTTGAGTTAGGTATGGGTATGGGTGAGAGAACTGTGGGAAAGATTAGGGAAGAAATCCAAGAAGGATCCTGCATGCTGATTGCTCTATGAGGGTCTTTTAGTCCTCACTCACCATTAAGGAAACCAGTTGAAATTATTGATAATCCATTATGAAGATTATGGGGAACTCAGCAGAACCATACCCAAGGAAAAGGACTCATTCTTATTTCAGACAATTGGCAAGGAATTTGTATTTAGGTATTTTATTACAACTTAATGTATAAAGTATGTAGGTATTTTTTGTTTTTCAGTCGGTGTTTTAAGTCTGTCATTTACTAGTCCTGATGGTATTGTTTCCCACGTGTGTGCCGCACCGTGCCAGAACTTTATATATGGTCTTATTTAATCCTTACAGAGCCCATTTAAGGAGTGTCTGATTGTTGTCCTCATTTTGGTGATGGAGAATCTAAGGCTTAGATAGTCTGTGTAATTTTCCCAAGGTCGAAAGCTAGTAAAGGCTAGATTTGAGATTCAGTATCTTGGTCTCCCTAACTATACCATCGCCATCCAGCAGCCAACTCAGCACTTTTGTAGTAGGTCTTTTTGAATATAGCAATAGGTAAGATCTTAACTTGTTGTCAGTTGCTAAGCTATTCCTTATTAGAATCAAAACTAGAAGTTGTCACAGAGTGAATTAGCTGTAGTGAAACAGAAAATAAAGACCAAGCTTGAACTTAAATTTTAACTATGTTAAATTTCCTGTGTTTTCTTCATTCTGGTCATCATTTCTCATTTGTTTGCTCATATACCTACTTGTAATGAATATATTGTTTTTAAATTCTTAATGCTTTCACAGGTATGATTTAATTTGATTCTTAAAAGAGAAGTAATAGGGCAGGTGTCACTAGCTTTGTTTTTTAGATGACGAAACCAAAGTTCACAGAATCTAAATAAACTGAGAGGGATGTAGAGTTTGAGTAACACACAGAAAAGATCCACACTGCAGTTAAAGAGCTGGATAAAAAAACATTTAGCTATATAGCCCAGGTATTTAGTTAAAAGAGGAGACGTTTGAGGGGATTACCTTCTGCTAGTATGTGTAGAAGTATGATATGGAGGATTACGACTGGCTCTTTTCTAGCTACATCTGAGTATGGGATGAATTTTTTTAAGGATTCAATTTCAGCAGGAGGGATTTAGTTTAAAGACAGGAACTAGTTCTGGTAGAAGGAAAGTCTATTGGTTAATCTTCTCTATGGGATTGTGTATAGAACACTTTTAGATTCAGTCCAGATTCAGCATAATAAACTAGCCAACCCAGTGCAGAGTTGTACCGTTAGATATATTGATTTTACTTTTTTTTTTTTAAACAACAGCAGAATCATAAACGTGGGTGCAGCCCGTACCATTTGAATGCACTCATTATATACTTAGAGACTGTATTATAAATAATTTCCTACCACATTCTTTTCATTCTAGGGAAAATAAAGAATAGTGATATGAAGCTATCTATTTAGGGCAAAAGAGGCTGCTCAACAAAGTGTCACATTTATCAGTTTCTATCTTTTCCTGCTGAATGATTTAGTTATTATTTCTAATTCTCTGAAAGAGCACTTGAAGGGTAGTCCCAGACCACAATAAACTGGTGAGGATGAAGAGTAGAGGAAGAGAGAATGGATTTAAAAATGAGAAGTATGTGAAATCAAGGGATGAGAAGTATTGTTTAACTAGATCACTGGGAAATATAGAAAAATAGGTTATGAGTAGGCAAGAGACATTGGGAGAGCTAGCTTCAGGCGGGGGCTCAAGAATTCACTGGCCTGTCCCCCATATGTGTTAATTCTGTAGTGTTAGATTCTAGAACGACAGTGCTAATTTTGACTTACCAGATAAAAACATTTTGCTTTCTGTGAAAAATTAGTTTTATATATATCTCACACAAAGCATCACAATTTTACGTGTGCCAGGGATAATTGTGGCTTAATACCCTTTGTTCCCCATGCTCACAAAGTCAGAAATTAGAGAAGTAATGAAAAGATCAGTGAGGCATCAGTACGAGCAAAGATGCAGAGAACTAAGAATGTATTTGCTAAATCAGGAATAGGGAATTTTTTTTTCTCTGTAGTTCTACTAATTATCTGGAGGAAAGAAAGAAAGAAAGAAAGAAAGAAAGAAAGAAAGAAAGAAAGAAAGAAAGAAAGAAAGAAAGAGAAAGAAAAAAGAAAAGAAAGGAACCCAGCCACAAGTAAGGCGCTGGGGGTGGGACTAATGCTTCTCGGTTTTTAGAGTCAAAAGTACAACATATTCGACTTGATTTCCTTTGAACTTCAAAACAATAACAACAACTTAATGCGTTGCATACATTTTCACCCACTTAAGGGCAAGAACAAAAGTGAGGAAGAAGAAATGAACAAAGAAAAGAGACCAGAATAGAAAGAAATTACTAATAAGTGGAAAAATGGATAAATAAGGGAGGGAAAGATGATGGCAAAGAGTCCAAAAGAAAACACCAGAGGAAAGAGAATGAGGGAACAATAGAGGTTGTCCACATCTGCCCTCAACAAGCCTGTTCCAGCACTTTCTCAGGCTTGCTGGCCTATGCTTTTGCCCTCTGAATGTGACTCACTCAAAGTAAAGCTTTGTCAGAATTGTCCCTTTCCTCACCCCATGTTTCCCAGAAGCTCCATCGCTGCTCTCCACCTCTGTCTTGCCTGAATTCATTCCTGCTTACCTCAGCTTTGGTTCCTTGCTCTGCTCTCCCAGTGGATGTCCTCGAAGCTTGTGGTATCCATAGGACTTAGTGTGTCCTTGTTGGATTTATCTTTCTCTTCTCTGTTTTAGCTTCATTAGTAAAGTTTTCCTCCTGTTGTTTCTAAGTTGATGTATTTAAGTAATCTGATTACATAGCATTTTAGGGTCCCTGTTCCCCTCACTGAGCACATTCTCAATGCTCACACATCTCTGTCAGGTAGGGGGTGCTGCTTTGGCATAGCTGCACCCCTTTTCCCCACTTTCAAGCTCAGCGGTTGAGAACATTTGAAAGCTGTTGCCTGGAAAAGAAAAGTGTGTTTGTATTTCATTGACATTTAGGATGTATCTATCACAACAAATAGATAAACCAGACCATCTTTTTTTCCCATTCTGTGGTGAAATATATTTCTTATTGATTACATGCATAATGATACTAATTTAGATGAACACAATTGTATGCCCAGGCCTAGATGGTTGAGGTTATAATGTCATTTCTGCATGTTTGAGTCCTAAGTAGAGATCACTGTTCAAGAAAACTGATGTGCAGACCAGACCCCCTTTCTTTGGTTGGATTTTATATCCCAAATGAATCAGATGTTAGAGAGCTTTAGGTATTTATAGCCCTGATTTTCAGCCAGATGTCATTCTAAATACATTGTTCACCATCACCTTTTGGGCTTGGCTTGCTGCTCATCAGCGTGATCTCGCCTTGTAGTGGCTTCCAAGTAGGTGACAGTGATGTCACTTCGTTTTCAGTTATCTTTCAGGCCATCTTTAAAGCCTTTCTTCCCTTCCTGGTGCTGCTGGCTGCAGCCCACTGTGCGAGTGATTCTTCACATTTGTTCAGTCTGGGCATGACGCGGCAAGAAAGCATTGTGTTATAGACGTCCCTTGTTTTCAAGGTCTTGTGTGTTTGGGTTTTGTTGGCGTAGACAATGTAGAGGAAGTTGTTCAGGTTCTCACATGTGTTGCCAGTCCTTGAATGCAGCCTGCTTTCCCACCTTTAGGCGTCATACATTCTGAACCTGGAGTACCCTTTCTCTTGTCTGGTGGATGAAGAGCTACTCAGTCTCTAGGTCCCATCTCAATATTGACTTCCTTGGTAAAGCCTTTTCTGACTCCATTGGCATAATTTCCCCCTTCTCTGATTTCCATGCCACCACCTTTCTCATCGTATTATGTTGTGATTTTTTAAAAATCAACTGTCCCTCTTTAGATTTCTAGATCCTTGAAGCAGGGTTTTGTCATCATGGACGTGCCTACTACAGTTACCTGAGGTTGTTGAACTTGGGGAGAAGCCAACTCTCTGGTCTACTTCAAACAGAGGAAATGCAGGGCTCATTTCCTTCACTTCAGTTGAAATCTCTACATTCTCTTTGGTCTCTCTTGGCATGTGTCCTTGACATACCTAGTGTCTTGATTTATTCATATTCTTGAATGTTCATCGTGATAGTGTTATTTGTTGTAACTTGTGAGTAGTTGCTGTGCCTGTGTGCTCTTCAGCAGAACCTAATTTTGTCATTGTGGTGGTTATATTCTGTTTAACAAACATGTAGTGAAGATTTAGTGTTTTGCAAATGCTAATCCGTTTAACCTCGTAACTACCTCATGAGGGAGGTACTGTTAATAGTCCCATTTTAAAGATGAGGAAACCAATGCACGGAGGGGTTAAAATAACTTGCCTAATATCACATAGCTAGTAGGTGGAGGAATTAAAATTCCAACCCAGGAGTTCTGGCTGTGGATTACATATCATTAACTCCTGCAATTTACTGCCAACATCGTTGGTGATACTTTGTCTTTAAACGCTAGCATGGTTAATCTACCTTTTTAATAAAGAGAATGGGGCATGTCAGAGGGCAAGCTCAGAATCTTGGGTTGGGCAATAATTTCTAACCAGAAATTGTTTTCATTGTATTTTTCTCTATTATCTTCTATTTGTGACAGTTGAATCTGGTTTTCTAATTATGGTAGTTATATAAAGTTTTATAATTATTCGGCTTTTAAAAGTGAGTTACTTTAAAGAAAAATATCGAGCCAATAGCAGCAGGTCTTAATGGTGGTTAAATTCATATCATAAAAGTCCTAAGAGTGGTACATGAACTACTAATTGATAGGATATTGTGATAGTTGCATGGAGAAAGTGAAGAAGAGTTATGGGTATGACAGGTTCCTAGTTTGGCTGATGTAATTGACTTTTATTCTATTACCAAAGAAAATATTAGCACTAACTGAGGGAAAAAGAGGGAATAAAAAGGACATGGGAGGACACATTAATGTTCAATTATTAGTTTACTCATATTGCATATATATAGAATTCTTTTGTCAGATTGGATTTATAAGTAAAAACTCACTCATGCCAAAAGTGTTCTCCTGCATAGTTTATGGTTTTAAACATGTAACCCGCTTGGGAAGTGGTTTAGAAAAGTTTATAAAAGAAGGGTACGGAAAACCAAACGTCAGTCCTGTGAGGTCAGTTCAGAGGCACTAAATCAGGAGTCAGGAGAGCAAGGCAAGGAGCAAGTAGGCTGAGCCAAGATAAGTTTTGTAGTGCACACGAGTTTTATTTTCCCATATCACTTTCTGTGCACCTCTGCAACAAACTTTTGGTTTCTCACAGGATTTCTATGGGAAGAAGGAAAATGAAAATAATTTGAGCTGTCCACACCTTTGGGTTCTCTGGGCCCTTTTATGGGTCTCTTGTCAGTGTCTGCCATGACTCATTTGCATTCTGGTGGTTGCTGGGCACAATAGGGCGCTATATAAACAGCCCGTCCTTTCTACCCACGTGAGCTGAAAATAGGCTCTGGCTGCTCTCTGCCCGAAGGTGATGTCACCCTGGTGATGCTCTGTGAAACAAAACTGGTGGCCCTAGTTTTGTTTGGGTAGGAGTGGTAAGTCATCTTTTGGTCACTTCCTGGCTGGAACCTCTTCCCATATTGTCCCCATCAGTCCCTGATTCCCAGAGTGTGGCCTGCTTGCTTTCTACCGGTTTCTACTTAGATGTGTGCATTTAGGGACTGGGCATGCTCCTGGGGCCACTGGATCACTGTTGTGTATTTGTGCAACTCCCATCTCCTCCAGCTTTTCTGTCCACTGTCTTCGTGCCCTTTAACTCTTTTTATGGTTCAACACGGTCTGTGCTTCTTTTGGGGCCTAATCTATGATTGCACCTCCCGCACCCTAATTATTCTCCGTTACTCCTCTTAGTATTCTGTACATTTTTCTCCGCTTTTTCTTTGACCCAAAGCATGCCTGACAGCCAGGAAAGTGCTCTGGCAAACTGTCAGCCAGCTCCAGTTGATTGGGACTGCCTGCCTAGAGCACTGAGTTGAGGAAGTTCTGCGGCCCCCTTTAGACTCTGTGAGTAAAGGGCAGCGGTGGCCAAGTGATGTCTGCCATGGGCGTGGGAGAAAGAGGTGTTGACATACTTGCTTCTGTCTGCCATCCTGGATGGGTGTCTTGGAAGCATGTAATTGCCAGCTCTTTACTGATCAGAATGCACTGCTATGTTCCATGTGATAAAGTAGAGGGGGTCAGATTGGATCAAGGGAAATGGAAATCATAAGCTGACTGCGTAGGCCTATCTCTTGGAAGAAGAGAGATGGAGGAAATGACACATATAAAAATGCACAGTATCAAATTTTGCGAGAGATCTACAAAGGGGCATTTCAGAAATACACTTTTTCTTACTCATCTTCCTCTTTCAAAAATATACTCTTTGAAATGCCAATAGTCAATAAGAAAGTTGAGGAACAAAGAGTGTGCATTTAGTTAAACCACTCTGTGGCCGTCTGGAACCTGAGCAGTACAGGTAAGCGTATGAGGAAATCTTGTCATTCATCCTCCAAACTACATGGTGCTTCTCTTAGGTACCTGCTAGGCTCTGTTCATGCAGTGATCAAAAGACATCCACCCTGCTCCTGAGGAGTTCACAGTCTACAAATTTTACTTTTGTTTTTATAGTTATTTGTATGCTTGTATCCTCCCTCCCTCCCTTTCCCTCTTCCTTCCTTCCTTCCTTCCTTCCTTCCTTCCTTCCTTCCTTCCTTCCTTCCTCTCTCTGTCTCTCTGTCTTTTGGCGATTTTATTAAAGCATGGAGAGTTTTTCAGAGGAAAACCCATACCTGATTAGTTTCTCATTCTTGTTGCAGCCTCTGTTGGTTAACTTTATGTGTCCGCTTGTCTGGTCCAAAGGATACCCAGATAACTAACTGGTAACACATCATTTCTAAGTGTGTCTGTGAGGGTATTTCTGAAAGAGATGAACATATCTGATTCAGTACACTGAGTAAAGAGATCTGCCCTCACCGATGTGGGTAGGCGTCATCCATTCTGTTGGGGTCCTGAATGGAACAAAAAGGCAAAGGAAGGGTGAATTCTGTCTCTTCATCTGGGATGAAGTCCGTTTCTCTTGCCCTTGAACACTGAAGCTCCTGGTTCTTGGGCCTTTGGACTCCAGGAGTCAAACCAGTGGCCTCAGCTCCTCTGATTCTTAGGCCTTCAGATCCGGGCTGAATTAACCAACCAGCGTTCTGGTTCTCCAGTTTGCAGACAGCAGTTTGTAGGACTTCTCAGCTTCCATAACTGTGCAAGCCAATTCCTATAATGAATGTCCTCTTATATATCTCTCCACATATCCTATTGGTTCTGTGTCTCTGGAGAAATCTGACTAATACACCCTTAAGCAACAATACTCTGTACGATGCCTCATACACAGAAGTTTTCTCATAACTTTTGCTGAATGCATTGGGTGCTGCAGGCTGCAAGTGCCATGGGAGTTCGTACCAGGGAATGGTTAGTGGAGCCTGGGCATGGCTTTGGGCAGAAGGTGAGAAAGGTACTGTACACATCTTGACCATTTATTGGCTTTGTAACTTGACCATTTCTTTTCACTTCTGTGACCTTGGTGTGTTCTGGTATAAAATTGGGGTGATCATTTTCTCAGGGTTTATTTTACTACTTTTGTGCTATGCTGTTCTCTAGGCGTTGTGTAGAGAATTTAATTTAGTCCTAGCATTGTTTTGAGAATTAAATGATGTAATAAATATGAAAGAACTTTATAAACTCCTAAGTGCTGTACAACTATTAGTTTTTATTAATCTTTGTTATTAAGAGTGGTTAATTCTTTTGGTTCGTTTTCTGTTTTGTTGAAGTGTCCACGGATGCCTAAGGGATCCAGCCTGTTCTGGACCCAGCAAGCAGGACAAGGGCTTTCACTTCTGACCTACTTCTTGGGGCATCTTAGCCATCTATTGTAATTCATTGGAGGAGGGTCTAGAGTTTAAAACTCTTTGACCGTACCTTAGAAACCATTAAAAAATGGTTTTAAGATCAGAAAGCTAGTTAAATCACAAATTAATCATGGAATACAGGTTTCCTTGACTAACATTTTTTTTTTTTTTTAATTTTTTTTTTTCAACGTTTTTTATTTATTTTTGGGACAGAGAGAGACAGAGCATGAACGGGGGAGGGGCAGAGAGAGAGGGAGACACAGAATCGGAAACAGGCTCCAGGCTCCGAGCCATCAGCCCAGAGCCTGACGCGGGGCTCGAACTCACGGACCGCGAGATCGTGACCTGGCTGAAGTCGGACGCTTAACCGACTGCGCCACCCAGGCGCCCCTCCTTGACTAACATTTTTAAAGTGGCATACAAAACAACATCTCGGTGAAATATCTGAGCAAATATTAAAATTAGGGTATTAAAAACTTTATCTAGAGCCATCATGATTTTTCTAAGGTAATGGATTTTATACAGTAGTCTTTTGTTCAGGATAAAGGACTTGAAATTTAGTGTTAGACTGTAGTGAATTTGAACATCTTGATGGAAGGACATTGGTACTTGTGTGGAGCTGGATCTGGAGAATGCTGTCTGTTGTATTTTCCCAGATTTTTAACCTTCGACTGCCACTGGTGGTTAAAGAAAACAATGCCTGAGATCTCATGGTAACCTGTCCCAATTTTCGTCCTCTTTCATTAATTATATTTTCCTTGCTAGTTAATTTTATTTTAGAATGGTGTGCTTGACATCAAATATATCCATGGCCTATCTCCAAATCACATGGTTTCAATGGTTATTTCTGTCTGGAGATCCTCTGTGGCGTGGCTGACGGGACGCACTGTGTTCACGCTCGCACGTCTCCCCTGCGTTTTGGAGAATGGTTTGTTCTTTCAGTTTTGCAGTCCCCTGTCCTCTCACTGGGATTTATATATTTACTTCAGATGGTATTTAGAAAGTGCTGGTGGAAACATAAATGCCATTCAGCACATGTAGGCCGCTATTATCTCACACCTGGATCCTTTCAACAGCCCCCTTAATGGTTTCCCCACTGGCATTCTCCCCTCTTTCTAATCCATCCTATGCACCAAGATTAATCTTCCTAAAATACCGTTTTCATCCCACTCCAAAACCTTTAGAGGCCCCCCATGGCCTGCAGGATGAAGTCCGGACCTCTTAGCCAGACAGTTATGTCTTCCTGCAGACTAGTTCCCACTTACTTTCTGACCCTCCTACTGTAAATGCCCTCTTAACTGCTGTATGCGCCGAGGCCTCTTGTCTTCTCTCCTGTGTACCTTTGATTACTGTCCCCTCTCTTGCAGTGGCCTTTGACTCTGCCTCTGCCCATCTAAATCCTACTCATGGAGCTTTCAAGTTCTGGTGCAGCTGATCGAATCCTTTATTTTTTGTGCACCATTCACTGTCCTTATCATATATTATCTTTTATTATGGTTGGTTGTTTACACAACCCATGCACTGCTCTTCACGCCAGTTTGTGAATTCTTGAAGAACACAGTTAGTAGACAAGAATGGATTGTTGCTGGTTTTATAGCTCTGTGCAAATCGCAAGTTCAGGGTTGTGGTTTATGGTCACTGAGATGTATTTGGCTATTGTGTTCTACCATCTTTATAAAATAGGATCTTCATAAAATAGGTTTCTTCATAAAATAGGTTTTATAAAATAGTGTTGGAGGATCTTCATAAAATAGGTTTCACTGAGTGCTTGTTGAATAAATGAATACATATGTTAGGTTGATTTTGTTGTCCAGAGGGGCAAATTATTTTAGCATTTAACTTAACATGTTTGCAGGTGTGTAGGGTCTGGTTTAGGAACAGACATGTTCACAGTGGCCCCAGAGTCATTTATGGGCTGTCGTGTGTTGTGTATTCTGCTTAGATCATGGTTGTATGCTTACTTAGAACTGAGTAAGTTGGTGGCCCATTTTTTCTACCAGCCAAATTGGAAAATTTCTCCCAAGTGTTCCAGAAATCATTTGGAGAATACGTCAAGTAACTGCTTTATGTTACATTTCAGCTCTTGAGGACGCAGGCTGCCTCAGGAGCCAGAAAGCACGAGTAGGACAAAATACAGCTTGTTGCAAAGATCAGTTAAGCAGTCTTTTTTACAAATATTCCGCCAGTTGTCAACTCTTCCTTGATCATGTCATCATTACTGCTTGTATTCATCTGACACCAGACAAAAAGAATAAAGGAAAAAGAGGGGGACTTGGGAGGGAATTCCTTCAGCGCTTAAACCAGGCTTGTCACACCACAGGGACACAATATCTGGTTTTAATAATCTCATATATCATTTGCAGTTTATTATTAGTAAAATACAAATCCTATCTCAGAACTTTTTGCAAAATTTTCGAGATTATGAAATGTCACTTTTGCTCTTCTTTGAGGAAAGTAGGGGAGGGAGTGTTAACTTGCTAATGTCATTACACTGCTTGTTTTCGGGCTCAGATTAATAGCAGGTGGTAGCCATTTTTCAGAGCAAACAGGCTGCCTTTTTAGTTCAGTTAGGAAAAAGCACTAATTCTTTCCTGGAGTCTGGAATATTCTGTGCTAGGTGACATGGCAAGGATCACAAAACATCCAGCATTTTAAAATAGAAGAGCTGGCTAATATTGTTAAAATTTTAAAGAATCAAGCCAGAGCTTTCAGCAATAAATTTCTTTTGCTGTACTGAATGACTTACACATGTTGGTATTTATGCTTAACATATATACCTGTTACTTTCAGTGAATATGTCTTCATGCACCTCTTTTGATTTGTGGTCTGTAGTATCTTTGTCCACTTCTTCAGTGCTCATCCCAGATTGTGAACACCCCTTAGCAGCTCTGTAGATGATCACCCATGCAAATGCATGCTTTTTTATTGTGTATGTGCCTGGTGGGCGGTGGAGGGGGGAAGCAGTGATGTTATGTTTGATATAGCAAGAATTTTTATTTTTGGGTTCTTTTTTCTTATTCAAAGGCAGGTTTTTTTGAGATATTGTTTAGTATGTCAACTCTAAATGTGAGTCAAGATAACCTCTATTCTGTTTTTAACTCATGACTAACTAGCTTTATGATCTTATGTGAGTAGAGCTGTCCCAGAATTAGTTCTTTAACATCTGAAGACCTTGGTTTCTAAGGCACATTCCTGCTTCAAATGTATATGATCCTTTCTCTTTTTGTCTGAGTGTTTTTGATAGCTGATAAATATGGCATCACGTGTCACTCATGCTATGTCATTAAGATCATCTTTTTACTTGCATTGTACTTGTACTTGGTTTAAGAGGCTTGAGGGTGGGGGTCACTTTCTTTGGGGCTGGGATCTTATCACTTAGCTCCTCAGTCAGAACAGTTGCTAGGGGCTTTCTGGCATCTGATCAAATGATGGATGAATGAAAATCATACTCACAGGAGGATGATTTTTAAGCCAGAAAGATAACATATAATAAGATGGCCATAACTATAAGGCAGGCAGGATATCATGTCAAATAGTTAATAATATTCTGACTTCCCAGCAGGCAAAACCAAGTCAAAGTCAAAAAGTTGCTTTTCATTCTTGGATCCAAACCTATAGAAGTGTCTGCCTGGTGAGCTGTAGTAGTAGGGAGAGTTAGAAATTCTGTTTTCACGAGACAGTTCTTCCAGCTGTAGATTTCAGGCAAGTCTCTTGTCTGGAACCGTTTCCTTAACTATTAAAAAAAGAGGGGGTATAAAACTGTACTCTTTACTTCACATTGCTGTGGAGTGAGGCTTTCTAACATGATTGTGTAGTTTTAGGTCTTAAAAAGTGATAAAGGATGTTAAGAATTGTCAGTGGACATTTTGGTTACGTCCATTCCTGAGTTCCTTATTCAGCAAACCTTGGATGAAAAGCACCCCTCCCTCCCCTCAGTGTACCAAAGGATTCTGGAATTTGAGAATCTCTGTATCATTATGGGGTTTCCACACCAGTGTGTAAACAGGGATGAGAACAATGCTAAATCTAAGCTAGCCGAGCTCAGAGAATGAGAAGAGGTGTGATTCAGTGTGGTTCTACCATGGGTAGATAATGGCTGCCTTCTCATCCTTCTTCAACCAGCTTGATCCGGGAATAGAAGTGGCTTATTTACATTCTATCTGGTCTGCTCTCTTGCTTTCTGTTTGGGTGATTTATGGTTTGGGTGCATTCTCTTCTTTCCATTCCTCCTCCCTAAGACTTCTTTCCATTTTTGCTTTGTTGAAGCTTGAGTTTATCATTTGTTGTTCCCATGGTCTCATATCTTAACCGCTTTTCCTTGGTCAGGTAAGCTGGAGGCCTTGTACAGAGGGCCAGGTACCCCTTCATAGTTTCATTACCAGTGGCCATTGCTGAGGAAAGTTTTAAAAATAATTTTTATCCTTGTAATACTTTCCCAATTCCAGTTTTTCTGGGAATACAGTGGAGTCACATCTTAAGGGTTTAGTTTTAAAATCAGCATGAGAATTTTATATGTCAATTACATCTCAGTAAGACTAAAAACAAAAACAAAGAAACCTCAAGCCCAGAAACAAAACCCGTGTATGAGGCAAAGATTTCTTTTGTTCAGATTTATTCTTAAGAGCCCAGCCATGCTATTTTTCTTCTGTTATTGAGTCACTATGTTTCTTTAGTTGAGCACTAGATAAAATGTTGGCTTTTATTTAAGGATTTGTGAATGGAAACTCTATTATCTTGAAGCACTAGAATTCCATTCATTGGGCAGGAAACGAGGGAGGCCAAGAGTGCGGCAGGCTGTCTGTCCCAGGCTTCCCGATGGGGTAGTAGAATCCTGTGCGTTACTTAAAATTCCTCTGTCCAGGGGCGCCTGGGTGGCTCAGTCGGTTAAGCATCTGACTTCGGCTCAGGTCATGGCCTCGCGGTTTGTGAGTTCAAGCCCCACGTCAGGCTCTGTGCTGATGGCTCTGAGCCTGGAGCCTATTTCAGATTCTGTGTCTCCCTCTCTCTCTGACCCTCCCCCGTTCATGCTCTGTCTCTCTCTGTCTCAAAAATAAATACACGTTAAAAAAAAAAAATTCCTCTGTCCCCTCCTTCAGGGACTAGTTTTGTATTTGCATAAATTAAATGTGCCTGTGACGTAATTCCACCGTGCCGTCCTGTTTAAAGCATTATAAATGAGAGAAGGATGCCCAGTTATTTTCTGCACTTAGTCATTTTTTTTTTTTGGTAGAAAATGAGAGCCAGTGTGATTTGGTTAGCAGCAGTGAGCTGAATTTGTTTTAGAAAGCGGCCCATTTTATAGTCAGTCTTACCTGTTTGAATCTGACAGGTAGCATTAGGTTCAAGAAGCAGGCCTGTGACTATTGCTGAGAGCCTGAGAGCCGGGAAAGGCCACATCACTTCTCCAGTAACTGGACACCCACCACCAGTGCCACGTCAGGCAGAGAGGGAGCGTCACGGCTGCCGTGCAGCGTCTGCCCCTGGCAACCAGGTGTCACACACACACTCCAAATGTTGTTTAATGTGTACTTGTAGCATCCTAACAATTGGGCAGCAACACATACGCATTCAGTGAGTTTCCTCTGGCCTAGCTGGAGAGTAGATTCAAATTGAATAACAGCAGAATTGTTGTGGTAGATGTAATGCATAAAACGTGAATGTTAGAGGGATCTTAGGTATTATTTAGACCGTCCCCTTAATTTAAAGGAAAGGAAACAGGCCCCAAGAGGTTACCAGGATCATGAGTTAGCAGCCAAACTGGAATTGAAACTTTAATTGTCTGATGACTGTTTTGTTGCTTTTCTTGCTGTGCAGGACTTCTGGATCAAGTTGTATTTCTTAGGTCCGATTGGAAATATGCAGCCTGGCCTGCATAACTGGGGCAGTTCCTAAGGAACTGATACGTACAAACAGATATGAACTCACTCGTGGTGGCTGGTTTATTTCGAACTGGAAGCTGAAGTTTAAGATCTGCTCAGAGTTGGTCTTTGTCATTTGCAAATCAGGTTATGTGGCAGCCATGGGGGTGTGCCTTTCGGCTCTCACTCTTGGAGAGAATGTGTTGCCAAGGGTGCACTTGGCCGTAAGCCTCAAGCTGCTGCAAGTCTGGAACCCACCGCAGGCATTCGTCCCCGGGCCATGCCCCTGCCTGGCTGATAGTACACGGCAGAGGCTCTGGAGCTGCGCCATCTTGCCTGACACAGGATTCCTCTAATGGTCAGTCTTCGGCCTGGGGCTCCTCTTTGTCCTGGCCTTTTCGGAGCTTTTCTCAGAGCTACGCGGTTGTCTCCTTCCAACCTCACCTCGCACCACAGGTATCAGACCTACAGCATAGTCAGAGGCTCGCTCTGCCACCTCTGCCACTCCTGCTCCCTCTCTCCTTTATCCTTCCCCCCCACTACATCCCTCCTACTTCTGATCTGCCTCCGCGTCTGCATCCCAGTGGGCCTGAGCTGACATGGCATATCGGTGGTTTTGAAGACATGTTTAGAATATTCTGCATTAGCCTCACAGCAAATTTTAAAAATCTCTTTATGTTGGGTAGGGTTGAAAATAACTACAAATCGTTGACTAGTCACTTTTACATTGTCTTCTCTTCACGTCGAGCCAAAATGAAAAGAAATCCAGTCAGTGAGTGATGTCTGCTGTCAAGAGCAAGGGTCCCAGAGCCAACTTGCTCCCAGACCTTGGGAATTCCCTCCGTCAACAAGGAATAAGGTTATAAGAGGAGAGGTTGACTGCGGCCAGTGGGTCCCAGTAATATACGCATTGAATCTCAATGTAAATTGAACAAACACAAGTTAATACAAAGAAAAGGAAGTCAGAAGTTGGGCGGTAATTGCTTCCACGTTGTTGTCCAACTTAGGTGTCAGATCAGGGCCACCAAGTATCTTGGCACAAATAGTGTGGCTCACGCAGCATCTCTGTGCTAGAGTGCTTCTGAGAGTTTTTAATCTCTGTGGTAGAACAGGATTATACATAAGTGCCTGGAAATGGAAGTACTGTTCCCCACAATGTGGAATAAGGAGATCGAGACATTGTAGTGGAACTGCACTTTGCTCCTTTCTACTCTGGACCCCGTCAGATGTGGTCTGGAGTTAAGACCATGCTGCTCTTATATGCGATGGTAACACTCAGTGGTTTATAATGCCCATCTATTCTGCAGCTGGATTTGATAATAAAAGCCCCTTCCTGCTCTGAGCCCAGTAGTTTTCTTGAATATGGTCCCTTTCAAAAACTGCCTTTTCCTCTTTTGATGATCATTCTTATCCTTAAAGTTTCTACGCTTACTAATGATTCTGTGACATGAGGTTCTTATTTATTCATAGAACTTGGTCTTCTGGAACATCGTTTTCTATTCCGTTGCCAAATTTGATTCAGGTGGTCTTTTAGACTTGATGCACGATTGCATTCACTTGTGTCTTTCGTAAACATGGGGTAGCTAAAGTTAGTGTCATTAGAAAAGATAAAGCTGCTTATTTAAGAATTCTGAAATCCTAACAGTTCATTTACTTTTGATTGAGCATTTAGTTAGTGTTTCTTACGAGCTGGGTATCATGATGAATGTTCTTTTTTCAAATGGGTGTTTGGGACCAGCATGGAATATACAGAACTGAACTGACCAGGTGGTATATTTCAGTACTTTTCATGTTGAACTGTCATGTTGCTTTGTAACATTGAAAGTTGTAAATTATAATGGAATCATTATACACCTATTCTCAGGAATGATCTATAAAATATTTAGCATCAGGTATAGTGTTGTCATTGCCCAAGCAGAACACATGTTAAACAACTAGTACCAGTTCATGTCAACTGGATAGCCATTCTGCCCGAACTGAACATCAGTTGCATGGATTCAAAAATTTTAGGTTATATGGGCATTGGTTCTGTTTATATACGGAGCTATAGAAAAGACAGAACTTACATACTTATTTTATAAATTGCATACTTCAGAAATAAAGAATTCACAAATAAAAAATTACATTCCCAGTTTCCTTTCTCACTGAGATATTATTCATTACATGCATGTGAGCCATTCTTGTTGCTTTTATACATTATACCTTTGTGGTGCAACCCTGCCATGTTATAATGGGAGCAAGTCTCCACCTCAGTTTTATAATACAAACAGGTGTTTATTGAAGAAAAATGTATTAGCAATAATTGATACAAGCCATTCAGTAAAACTCAGTGGTCCCAGTTGTCTATTCTTTTAAGTTGTTTTATTTTCAGGACAAGGGTTACCTGGGGCAGACTAGGCTGCTTATGGTTGACTTTAGGCAGCCAACAATCCTCTTAAACCAGTGGTTCTCAACTGGGGCAGTTTTGGCAATGTCTGCAAACATGTTCGGTTGTCCCAGCTCAGAGTTGGAGTGGTACTGTTGGCACCATAGAGGCCAGGTATGCTACTAAACACATTCTGTGATGCATAGGGCAGCTCTCCACTACAAAGAAGGATCTGGCCCAAAATGTCAGCAATGCCAAAGGTGAGAATCTCTGTCTTCAACCGGTGCCTGGATACAAGACTGTTAAGCGATTAAGCCTAAGGCCACCATCCTTAAAGTTAGAGCTGTGTGCTTTGTTCTCATAAGCTCTCACTGTCTGATAACTGGTCACACCGCAGATGTAGGAGGGTCCTTCCATTAGCTAACCCTTGTATCTTTTTGAGCGTTCATTTTACTAACTAAAAAGAACTTATATCTGACATCATGCTAGTTAATGAACCATTTTCACTAATAAAATCTCATTTGCACCAGTCATTGTGCCAATTAGCAAACCATCATTACTGATCAAGGCATGCATGAGTGAAGCCCTTGTAGTACCCACCTGTACTTTTTCAGCTTCCGATTTCGCACTTCCAGTAAGAATACTTGCTGACTGCTCCTGCGTTGTGTATTCTTGAGTAGCATACTGGCAGCACCTGGTTCAGAGCTTAACCTAAGGAGCACAGACACATGATGTCATACTGTGCATCTTGAAGTAAATCACAGATGCTGTGACAGAATTGCTCCCCAGAAGTTGTGTCTTCTTACTTCCTCCAGTCTCTTCACCTCAGTGTACTTTTTTTCCATTTGAGCTACCATGTCCTGAGTGTTTCCTTTGTGGAAGCTCCAGACCTAAGTTGAGCCAGAGATCCAGAGAGGAGTAAATCTCTTCCTAGACAGGGAGGAGGGTTTACAGTTGAGAGAGGGACAGTGGCTAAGTAAACATACATGATACAAGACAAACTCAAAAACAGGAGCTATAAGGGGCAGCTGGCTAGTTCAGTCAGTGGAACATGTGACTCTTAATCTCGGGGTTGTGAGTTCAAGCCCCACATTGGGTGTAGAGATTACTTAAAAGTAAAATCTTAAAAAAAAAAAAAAAGGCAAACAGGTGCCGTAAGAGACCTGCTGAAAGTTTTATTAGGTGCAAAAGTAGCAGAGGCAGCAGGGGGTGGGGAGGTGGGTATGACTTGGGAAAAGCTACATGAAGGAAGTAATATTAGAGAAGGATTTTAGAACATGGCTGAGGCCTGAGGTGGCCATCGTGATTTAACAGAGTTGGAATGGGTATATGGATTTCCTGACTCCCCACCAGGTGGACTACTTACTGTGTCATAGTGGTAGTAAGTTCTGAAGCTAGAAACATGGAGAAGTAAGTGTATAAGTAAAAAATTATTTTTCCTCTTTAAAGCTGTAGAAGAAAGCTTGTAAAATTGTTTCTGACTTCATCTAGCACTTAATTTTGCTTCTTTTGTTAACTACCATGTTCTGCACAACTACTAGGAGAGAACTGGAAGAATTTAAAGCAAAGCAACACTAGGTTGTTTTCTATTCTAAATTTATGTACCTAATAACGTCCTCTCTTCACTCATTGTTGGCTTTACTTTTTAATTTCAAAAGCCACTTTGCTGGCATTTTGAAGAAAATAAGCAGATATGCCCAAAAGTGGAAGAGGACTTATTCATTAGGCTGTTTCCAGTATATCCTTAGCATGAAAAAGCTGAAATGTAGACCAGAGTTCTTGAAACTCTTCTCGGGAAGACAAAACAGAAACAAATGGACTGATCAAGTCCTGGGGCCTGGATATGAGTTCCAGATTTAGGATTAAGGAGTCTGTTGGAAGTCCTGGTCCGTATTCAATTTATGTTAGCGGACATAAGTGTAGTTTAACATTTCAGGCTGGGGTTTGGTCATAGCTCATGCCTCTAAGTAGTCATTGAAAAGTGCTAAAGTTGATAATAGGTTGGGCATCATTCAAGTTAACCCAGATGAGTTACCCTTTTTGAAGGTCATCTTCTAATGTGGTTCGGAAAACAGCACTTTGTATAATTCTTTGTTTATTAATGCCACTTGATAAAAGCTCAGTGAACCCTATGTAATTTCTCATTTATAACGGAAGTCTAGTATTCAGCTAATTGAACACATGGCTACTTTAATTATTTTGTTACGGCCAATTGATATTCTCAATGATCATGTTCCATAGCTTCTAAATGTATTATTACCTTACAGGTTTAGGTTTGTCCCTGTTGGATATTTCAGTTCTCTCTTTGTTTTATGTCAGCATATAATTTTATTAGGTTCCTATATATTTTGTGTTCTGTGTAGGTTTAATGAAGAATAAAGCTCTTTTTTCTGCTCTTATTTGCCTATGTGAGTTATTACATAGATGGAGATTGATCTATGCCACAGATGATCCATATCATTGTGAAAGACTAAATCTTTCTCCATCCATTATATGTGTGTTTCAGATTTGTTACAAGATTTAGAATGATAGGAAATATAATTATAGGGATATCCTGGGTGCATTGATTTACAGTTGTTGCCTTTTCTCAATCCTGGTAATCTCTGGCTTCTTAGTATCAAATTGAGCAGGTACCTGCTTTGTTTTCTCCCTTGAGCAATTAAAATTGAACACTAGCGTTTCCAAGTACTTTGTCATTCAAAATATACGAGCTTTCCCGTAGTCCCAAACCTTTCCTTAACATGCCTTGTCCTTGATGTCCAAAGAAGTACAACCTCTGAGCTAAGTGATTGTGATGTCACTGGGTTCTCAATGCCACGTACTCTGTGCCACATCTCAGTCCTCAGCAGCAACCAGGCCTAAGAAGGCTGAGCTACTATGCCCAAAAGTTTTCGGTACGAAGAGTTACCTAGGAATGTACGGGGGAAGGTAAAGTTCCCACCACCACAATATGTTGTATCCAAAATCCCAGTTTTTACTTCTGTTGATCTTATTATATTCTTAGTCATAGTACCTTCAAATCCTTTCTGAAAAGAATCAAGTCTTAAGGAAGATAATATATGGGTACTTTATTTTGAAACTAGCTACCACCGAGTTTAAAACATTGAAATGTTTATGTGTTGGGTTTCTTAAAGGAACCTTGATTTCCTTATTTTCTTTGTTTCTCTTGCATATGGGGTGCTCTCGTTTTCCATAATGATCCACTTAAGTTCTGTCATGTTTTCCCAAGTTCTGATCATGTTGTCCCAAATCCAACAGGATCTGAAAACTAACCAGCGTACATTTCTTGTAGTGAGAGGAATAATAGCAAACAAGAGATGAGGGGAAATTTTTTATATTCCTTTTTTTCTAAGAAATAATTCTGCAATAATGTTGTAATCCTCTTTGTTTTTATTTGTTCATTTACAATGATTCTCTGTTAGAGAGTTATATGTAGAAGTTTTATTTCCTTGCACTTGGTTTACTGCTTTTTTTTGTAAGTTGAGTGTGATTCTCCATACTTGGCAGCTATTAGCTTAGTCAATGTATTCTAGGCTTGTTTGAGTTTCAGGATTCATATTGTGTGACTTTCCCTCCCAGCATCACATTAACTGTTTCAAAGCAATGTGCTGTTCAGGTGTTGCAGCCATGTTTCTTGCTTTGTTGTTCTCCCCAGTGGCTCGCAAACTATTGATTCTGTTGGCTGTCTAGGGAAAGATTTGTGATGTTAGACTATAGTTTGGTGTTTTCGGGTCTTTGGAGGTAGTTCCTTTTTAGTGTGCACATCTGACCGTTTCACATGTTGCTTTAAATTTTTTCAAAGATTGCATCTTAGAAAAGTGAATGAGGATATTGCTATACATCCTTTATTTATGTTGCTTCTCCAAATTAAATTTGTTGGTGTATGTGGTCCTCAGTAGGTTCAAGCAATATATTTATGGTATTGAATTCTTTAGTGTTTTCTGAATAACCATAATGGAATAGCTATTACTTTTTTGTGTGTGTGTTTTTAAAAAAGTCTCACTGTGCACTATATGTGAACAAAAGAAACATTTAGTGCAAGTGTTTTAAGAACCATGGTGGGTACTGTCAAAAATTGAATGGGAGAGAGAATCAAGTGCTAGTACATTAAGGATTTTGTAGGTAAAATAATTTCCATGCTATAAATAATTGTTCAAGTTGTTAAAACAATTTGGTTGTTAATATAATTACTTAATACCTCACTCTTTGAGCTTCTCTATCATATTTTCCATATCCTAGTCAGGGATACATGTATGTGATATTAATGTTTAAGAAGCATTTTTCTGATGACAGAAGTAATAATTGTTCATAACAGAAATTTTGGAAAGTATAGAACAGTCCAAATAAGAAAAAATATCCCACTATGCATATCATATTCACTGTTAACATCTTAGCATACTAAGATGGGTAGTTTTTTTCCAAGTCTGTGTAACAAGGCACTCAACTTTCCCTGTTCCTTCCTTAACCAAAATTAGGAATTTCCCGTATGTGCTATTTTATGACCTGCTTTTTTCCCCTCACATAAAATTTTGAGTTAAAGAAAATTAACTATTCTACTAAAACATTAATTTTTAGTGGCTCTCCATGTTTGGTCATTATAGCTGGACAAAATCTTTATAATCAATATCTTTGTGTTGGACCAAATCTTATTTACACAAACTTCTGTCGTTCCCAATTATTTGTTGCTTTAAATAATGTTGGCTGTATTTTCTTAGGTATAAATCCTTGTGTGCTTTTCTTAATATTTCCTGGGATTAAATATCTAGAATAAAATCAGCCAAGTGATAAACAGATTAATAATAGTAAAGACATATGTATGCATCCATCCATCCATATGTTTATATGTAGCTATTTTCATAAGTTTTAGTGTACTTAATTTGTGTACACTTTCTAATATTTATGTAGTTAAATTCATTCTTTGTGATATATAGTTCTATGAGTTTTGACGAATGCATGCAATTGTGTAACCACCACCATAAGCAAGAAGAGTAGTTCTCTCACCTCAGACAATTCTCTCGTATGTCCTTTGACTATAAAGTATGTTTTTTTTTAATTTGGAAAATATAAAAAAGCAAGAATAACTAGAAACTGCTCATAAGCCTACCATATAAGTTTTGTTGACATTTTGTTGAGTATCCTAGTTTTTTTCTTCCCTACCAAAAAAGAGATTATACTGTCCTTTCTGTTTATTATCTGTTTCTTTTTTTACTTAGTATATTTTGAGGATATTTTTATTTAACCATTAAAATGTTGTGGGGTTTTTTTTTTTTGCTTTTTTGCAGTTCTATACAACCCTATCATGAACATCTTCATATATTGTCATAATTACTTAAATCCTAAAAATAGAGTTTAGATCTCAGTGAATATGTATATTTTGAAAACATTAGATTTTGTCAAATTGATTTAAAAAAGGGTTATACCAGATTACATTCTGATCAGTAGTGTCTGGAAGAGCCTATTTTCCTGTATCCTTGACATTTTTATTAGTACTTTATATTTTTGTCTGTTCAGTAGATGAATAATGATATTTCATTATTTTAATTTTCATTGATTTCTCTTGGGCTTTGATTTTTACCCCATGTGTTTATTATTTGTATTTTTGTGTGTGAATTACCAGTGTAGGTCATTTGTTTTGGGGGGGGGGGAGGTGCTTTTTAAACGTGTTCTGTGTTGTATTATCTTTAACTCTCAGTTACATGTTGAAATTTCTTTTCTTCTTTTTGTCATTTGCTTATTCATTTGGTTTAGTGATTTTTTTTTTTTTTTTAATGGTGGGTCTCATAAATCCATTCTTTCACATTTCCTGTATTCAGTGTGTGTGTGTGTGTGTGTGTGTGTGTGTGTGTGTGTGTTGAATTTAGGAAGATCTTTTCTTTTTAGGTCATATAGTCATGCATGTTTTCTTCATACTTAGCTTTGTTAAAAATTCTTTTCCTTGTTTACCTTTTCTTTTATATTCCTGACAGACTTGTCAGCTTTTTACTATGTTGTAACAAGGAGCCATAGATTATGTACTTTCATATTAGTATGTTGTGGCGCAATCTTAATGTTTGTTTTTATTTATTCATATGCTATCAAGTAGCAGGAACTTTTCATTGAAATCTTCTATTCAAACTGTAACAGCACAGTGACATTCAGATGCATTCCAAGTTAAGCAAGTCCTCTGATTTTTTTTCCCCCCATTGCTTTCTTTGGTTTGCATCTCAGATATTATCTATCAGATTTCTTTGTGACGTTAGGAAAAAATACTACTTGTATTGTTAAAAAACTGTTGTTTGTTTGTTTCAAACATGCTGCAGGACATTGAAGACAAGGTAAGTAGTAAAGCAATGACCTATAAATGTGCAAAATGGGTACACTGAATCTGAGCCTCTAGGGGAAGTCACCCTTACCCAGGCTGAGCTAGGGGACACTTGATCGCCCTGCAAAATAATGTGCTGCACGGCACAAGGATGGGAGTGCCAGAATACATACTTGCTTAATATCTTAAAATTCCTAGTCAAGTGTGTTTTCAGCATTCTACTGAACAAAAATATTAAAAACTTTTATCATTTGGGGTGATTTAGGGAGGTCTGTTATCAGAGATAAAGATCATTAAAATGTAATGATCAAGATACAAACAACAGTTTGAAAAATGCATTTCTTAACCTTGAAAAACATCCACAAGTAACTACCTTTATTTTTTCAAGTATCAAAAAATATTTTATTACATTTTTTTAATTTTGAAAAAAAATCTTGTAAATTAGAAAGGGGACGACCAAGTTTTAAAATTACCTTCACTATTTTTTATTTATTACTTTTAATTTTCAGTTATTCAAATAAACATTTACAGTAGTTTTTGCCCCTCCCTCCAAAGACAGTTGCTTCATAAGAAAGAAGATAGACCAATACATGTATTTATGTGCAGGTTTCACTGTGTAATTTAAGCGTTCTCAAACATAAGATTTATGTAGAAAATGTCATACAGGCATTTTTGTTGTTCAGAAAAAAAAAAAGAAAAAAGGTTAACCATGTAGCTTATGATCGGAATAAAATCTAAGTTTTATTGTAGAAAATATTTAAGAAAAATTTATTTTGGAATTACTCTTCGAAAGAAGTTAAATAAAACTGTCTGCTGTATTCTGATACTTTTGGACAAAGTAGGACACAGCTGTCACAGTAAAAAAAAAAAATACAATGTAGACTCCTTTACATTTAAATACAGCAATCATCATCTTATTAATATTGTTCTGTGGCAGAGACCTAATAGATTGCAAAAATCTTCAGCTTTGTGTACTTATTTCTAATGTAATTTATACTTGACTTTTGCTTTGCTGTTGCTGCTTTTTCTCGATATAGTATATTCTTCATTTCTTTTTTTAGGCTAAGCAGCTGGAAGAGAAAGATCGAGTGATAAAGAAGCAGGATGCATTCTACAAAGAGCAGCTGGCTAGACTGGAGGAGAGGGTATGACTATTTCTTGTCATTGATTCTCTTCTTGTACCACATCTGCAGCTTTCCCATATGATTTATTTAAACATCAATAATTACAAATATAACTGTTTTCCTAGTTAACAAGTGGCCAGGAAGTGAAGACGCCAAGCAGGTAGATCATTCTCACAGGAAATATCATTTCTTCTTTGGTTGCCTTGGGTGTGGTCATGTTATTGGCTCAATGAGGCATTTAGCACTCTGCAAACGCCCTCATCTTTTTTCCTTAAATGTTTAAAAAAAAATTTTTTTTTAACGTTTATTTATTTTTGAGACAGAGAGAGACAGATCATGAATGGGGGAGGGTCAGAGAGAGGGTGACACAGAATCTGAAACAGGCTCCAGGCTCCGAGCTGTCAGCACAGAGCCCGACGCGGGGCTCGAACTCACGGACCGTGAGATCATGACCTGAGCCGAAGTCGGCTGCTTAACCGACTGAGCCACCCAGGCGCCCCTTTCCTTAAATGTATAGAAACTGCACTGCCTCCAGGTCAGATAGTAGAGTGCTACTCTTGTCTTTCTCAAACGTTGTGCAAAGTTGAGTACGTTCTTAGAAATGGTAGTGTTTTAAGGGGATATTATTGTCTTTATGAAATCTCAGTTTCCCTGCATTTGTGGCTAGGAAATGAATATCTCTCTTCAGAGTGGTGGCCAGGATGGGGCACCTGGGTGGCTCAGTCAGTTGGGTGTTCCACTTCGGCTTGGGTCATGGTCTCGCGGTTGCATGGGTTCGGGTATGCTGACAGTCAAAGCCTGGAGCCTGCTTCGGATTCTGTGTCTCCCTTTCTGCCCATTCCCCTCTCACACTCTATCTCTGGCTCTTTCTCAAAAATAGGTAAACATTTAGAGGAAAAAAAAAAAAAAAGTGGCGGGCAGGAGTTGAATAGTAGGAGTTGGGGAGAAGAGCTAAGTGGGGTAGCTGAGGCAGTACCTCTAGTCAACATGGCCCCAGAGTTTGACAGAGATGTAGAGGAGGGAATTAAGGCTAAAACAGAATGAGACCGTGGGTTTAAGAATGGGAGTTTGAGTACCTCATCGGTGCCCTTGTTCAGGAAAGTAGATTTATCTAGAATAATTTCATACATAGGTCATACAAAGCTAGCTTTCTCTTCCCTTTGATTGAGACTTCTAAAATTTGATTTGTTTAGAAAGGTGTTTAATAAGAAAGTAGATAAAATAAGAAATCTACTATTAAGCCCCATTCAGTACAATTATTAACACGTTAAGTATGTTCACCCATCTCTGTGTGTCACTAATCTGAGTGCTTCTTGCACACAGGGTTCATTTCCTCATTCATTGAGCAGCTATCTTCTTAAGCACCTAATAAATGTCAGGCCCTGGTCCAGTGCCAGAGATATACTAGTAAAAAAAAAATGAACCAAACTTCTGCCTCAGGGAGCTTAAATTCAATTAGAATCCAATATATCTATTGAATGGCAGGTTGCAATAATATGGATGAGCAATAAAGCAGAGAAAAAAGGAGTCCCAGGGCTAGCTAGGAGTGTTGGTGGGGATCTCGTGGAGAGGGAGGGCCTGTCTCATAGGTGGGTCTGCAGTAATGGGGAGCAAGCCAGCACCAAGTAGGGGTATGCATGGTATGTTTGAAAAGCTAGAGGGTTTGTGAGTATGGGAGCCTTCTGGCTGCTGTCTTGGGCAAGAACTGATACAAGAGAGACCTATTAAGATGTAGTGGCAATAATTCAGAAAAGGGATAGTGATGGCTTGGGCCAGGCCACTAGCAGTAGAGGGAATGAAATGGGGTTGGATATTTCACAGGCAAAGCTGGTCACATTTGCTGATGGTTTTGAACATGAGTGAACGAACTCAAGGATACTGTAGATCTATGGCTTTTATACCTAGAGGGATGGATTTTCCACAGGGGAAGACTAACCAAATATGGACCTGCATGTAGATGGTGGAGAAAATCAGGACTTTGATTTTAAATACTTAAAGTTTGGGGGATTTGTTAAGACATCCAAGTAGAGATGTGAAATAAGCATAGAGTGGAATGGCTTACAGCAGGAGGCAGCAGATTTTTCTCAGAAGGGCCAGGTAGGAAATATTTTAGGCTTTGCTGGCCATGTAATGGTTTCTGTCACGACTACCCCACTCTCGGTTCATTGCAGTGTGACAGCAGCCATAGCCAGTATGTCGCTGAACAAGTGTGATTGTATTCCACTTTATGGACACTGAAGTTTGAATTTCATGTAACTTTTGTATGTCATGAAATACTCTTTTTTTTTTTGATTGCGCCCACCCCCAATCATTTAAAAACCTAAAACCACTCTTAGGGCTATATAAAACAGATAGCAGGCTGGATTTGACCCATGAGTTATAGTCTACGGAACCCTGGTTCAGAGCACAGCCTGTGATGTCAGATGGCTTGGATTGAATTCACTGAGCGGACATTTACCTGCTGAGTTTTTGGGGGCACGCTACTTAGAATTTCAGTTTCTTTAGCAGTAAAATGAGGATGTAACAGTACTTATCTCACTGATTTGCTAGGTGAGCTAATTCTCATAAAGCACCTATTGTAGTATCCAGCATAGAATACCTACTCAGCCAGTGGTAGTTCTTATTTTACTTCCGTATTTCCAGAGCACCATACTTGGTAGTCGATGTTATTAGCAGGGTAAAATGCACCAGTGGTAGTTTTTGAGGTGATTTATCTAGCATCTCCTTTTTCCCCACCCTGAGACCGTTGTCTTTGCCTTCAGGTTTTACTATGCTAGGTACCTTTTGAATTTGTCATTGACCACTGTTGGGTACAAGAAAAGGCACTGAAAAATATTCACCCATTTCTCATAAGTCCACCAATTTGATGGAGATAATTCGGTGATTAGTGTGAAGTACCAAGAGGATTTGCTCTTCGTGCGTGAAACTGATCTGCTTCGCACGTAACTGTTGTTTTTGGCCTCAGGTTAGAACATGCAGTGGTATATCAGATGGATATGGTACGGTGGGGTCAAATCACTGCGATCAGCATTTTCTTATATAGGAAAAAAATATATATGTTTTCTTTTTGAAGATAAGGCTGGAAAGTAGTTATTTAGGAATTTTACCTGAAAACTGGGAAGCATTGGTGAGCTTAGAAAAATCCTGGGGTGGAATAATCACATTACTATTAGTTAATACCTAATAACTCCAGACTAGACCAGGAGCCAGAAGGCACGGTGCTGTCATCTTGTTATGTGACAAGTCACCTAGTTCTTCGGGTCTCTGGTTCTTCATCGATGAAGTGGGGGTAATACTCCGTTACTTGCTCACGTTTGTGAGTTATTGAGGGAACCAGATAAGATGATGTATATAAAAGCTCTTTGAAAACTGGAAAATGATTAGCAAAAGCTGTTGCCATTAAAGAAAGCTACTTACTTTCCGTTGTGTACAAAATACTAAAAATCATGAAATTACTTTAGTATTATTCAACTTTCTGCTGTCTTCTCCCATCTCTGTAAAATCCTGTTTACTATTGCCATTCCTGAAGTACCTACATTAATTTCATTCAACTAGATTTCTTCCAGGAATATTTGAGAGACATTTAGGTCTCCAATGATGAAGCATTTTCTAGGTTTAGTGCAGAAGACTGTAAAAAGAGTTCCCCTTGTATTGGGATGACAGTGAAAAGTACAATGTCTAACCATTTCTATTAGAAGTTCTCCATACACTTCGGGTTAGAAGATATAAAAGTGCTGAATCCAATAATGCATAATGTCAGAAAAATGATTATGATATTATGATCACTTGCAGAATCATCTAACTTACTGTATGAAATCCAGACTGCCTGTGGTTTAAAAGTGGTTTAAGCACATGTCTTTATTCTAACCAAATGAGATGATGAAACCATAGACTAGATACTAGGTGGTGTATCATTACTGAACAGGGAACATTGACCAGTCTTTCATAGAATCATTCCAAAAATGATCCCCTAAGATCACTTTACCACCTACCCGTCAACTAGGTGAACACCATAACTGTCTACATTATCACTTTTTGATGACTCATCATCTTATTACTTGAACTGTTCATTTTCATGGACTTGATACCAATTTCTTTTGAGAATATGAACCCAAGCCCCCTGAGCATGTGGAGCACATTTACTTCTATAGTACAGCTTGCCTCTTTGATCTGTTTCAATAAATTCTGTCAATTAGATAATTCCCACGTGTGAATGGAGCTTTTTCCTCGCGCATGTCCATAGTGGTTAGTTCACTAGGAGTCTGAGATAACTTTCTCCTACCACTAACTCATGGGGAGGAATAAGTAAAAAAAATAAAATAAGAATTTTTTAAAAATGTTTACTTTTTGAGCAGGGGGGCAGAGAGAGAGAGAGAGAGAGAGAGAGAGAGAGAGAGAATCTCAAGCAGGCCCTGCACTGTCAATGCAGAGTCAGATGCCAGGCTCGATCCCAGGAACTGTGAGATCATGACCTGAGCTGCAATCAAGTCAGACGCTTAACCACCTGAGCCACCCAGGAGCCTCAGAATAAGTATAATTTAACTGGACACCAGTTCACCCTTCTTAGAACCAGTATTCCAAAACCAGCAACTCTTTGTTGAGAAAAAAAGTCAAAGCCATTTGAAAAGTCTTTCAAGTCCTTATTTCTTTGGAAAGGTTGCTGGCTTTGTCAAACAACATTGAACATAGTTGTGAATTGAACTTCTATGTGTAAAGAACATGAAAGGGGTCACATTTAGGTATGTCACGTCATTGAAAGAGACTTGAACACTAACTCTGGTTGTTGATGCCAGAGACTTGGAGAATATTGCTTCCTGATTGGTGATTTGATGAGAGGAAACCTAGGGCAGCTTTCAAAGCGAAGGTTCTTAAGTGTTTTTAGGAAGCTTTCAACAAATTGGTAAGGGAATTCTCCATAGTGTTTTATATACCTCTCTTCAAGGTGCCATATTCATGATAACTGTGGTAAGTTATCTGTTTTTATCTTGTAAATTCCTTCAGAGCAGAGGTAATTTTCTTGTCCCTGTATGTTCCACAACTCACGTAGGAGTTGAGTGAATGAATCCTAGATTTACTAAGCTTATACCATAAAATGATGTCTAAGCAATTAATGTATACTTTTAACTATCCACCAAGTAAGTGGTAATCTTCTTCATTAGTCATTTAAATTAATAGTATATATCTGCCCTCTGAGAATCATATTTAAGTTTGACTACCTTAATACTATTTGTAGCATCATCATCATTGTAGTAACTCAGAATAATGTTTTTCGAGTATTTACATGTGCCAGACCCATTGCACGGACTATGTCATTTTATTCACACACACAGCACTATGAGGCTATCAATCCTGTTGTTGAGATGAAGGCCCTAAGGCTTCAAGTAATTTGCTGGAGAACATACAGCCAAAGCTTCTCAATCTGGGGCAGGTCCGGCACCTGACCTTTTAGCCATTAGCCAGTATTAGCTTTAATATTTGTTAGTTCTCCACTCATGAGTTAAATCCTGCTGGTTGTTTGTTCTTGGGGTGGTAAATTCATTCTTTTTGGCTTCTAATACAGCGTTTTTTGGTCCTGATGTTAAAATGTGATTAATGCTGCCTTATAAACTGCAAGGGTGTTAAGCATTCAAAATGCAGAATCTTCCCCCAGGATTTGGTACTTCCCGGGGACATTTGGCCAAAAGGAAATACGTAAAGTCAGTATTATTACCTACCAATTACAGCGTGATACCTCTAAGAGTTATTTTAATATCTAGTTGTGCTTCTTCTACTTCAAAGTAAGGAGTTCATAGTCATTCAAACAGTTTAAAAATGTTTTTGAACCATCCATCTGTATGTTCGTTGTGTTGCTCTAGGAGAGTCATCTCATTCCATCTCTAGAAAGAAAACAGACTCTGTTACTGTTGATAAGCCGCTTTGATGGCCATTTCATTAGGATCTGGATCGCTTGTCTTCATGTTCTTCAGGGAAATGTGTATTTTCCAGTAGTCTGTTACCCCTATGGCGGGAGGGAAGCGAGAAGCAAGGCCAGGCCATAGTATGAGAGGGCAGAGTCCAGATTCCCCCAGAGATCTTCCAGCATGAAGGACCCCCTCCTGCCCAGGACATCTTGGAGATGTGAGTTCTTTGATGATTAGTGTGTCTTGCGTGTCTAACTTCTCAATTATGAACTTGAATTGATTTGCTCTACTGAATCCACTTTGCTCCTGGCACTCGTAAGAATGGCGGGGTTTGGCACAGTGTGAAGAGAGCTATAAAAGCCCTGGTGAGCTGAGGAGCTGAGGGAGATCAGAGGGCTTAGTTAGCTACAGTTATAATGTTCAGAGCAACAGGGTAGGGGGATCTGTATTGCTCTCAGTTTATAGGCTCCTCCGGATTTCAGCAGCTATTTGCATACACACTGCAGTCAATCCCATACAATTAAGGAGAGGGAATTGTACAAGCTGGGCAAAAGAGAGCAATGCAAAGAGAATGGTGAAAAATAAATTGTCATTAAGAAGAAAAGTACTTCGCTAGTTTGTCACCTGTGGAGAGAGTTACTAATTAAATTCTAAGGTCGTGCTTACTTACATCAAATGAGCAATTTTTAAAAGCCTTTTACTTATAGTGGGTGGCATATCTTCCATTGCATCATAAAGAGTTGGGCTCATCTGTATGATTAATTGGATTTTTTGATTGCTTGACTTCTTTGTCAATTAGTACCTCGGTTTCTCTTTTCCTTTGTGCAAAGCTTGGGGGAGAATAATGCCAACAATGACATTAAAGAGAAACGACAACAGAGCGGATTATTGTCAACCCAATGTGCTCCTTATGGGAAGAAATTATTATGTATTTTTATTACCAGATGAAGTCTGTCATTATAAAAATACTTCATTGAGTGAAACTTGGTCAGCCTTTTGAAGGGATTAATATAGGATAGAATCAGAGATCAGCGCCATCTGAAATACTAAAACATAAACATTCTTTTTGGGTAGGAAGATAATAAAGTCAATTTATGGGATAAAAAAATTCTTTGGTAGTTTCACCCTCAAATGCTCTCTAAACAGTCATCATTACCTATTCTAGGTCATATGGGTAGCTCATTCATATATAATAAATTTTATTGTGTGGGCTGCTTTGGCCATACGGTGTGACATAGCAAATTTAACACAGTAGTTAAAAGCAAGTACAACTTTGTGGTACATAACTAACTAGTTTGCGTTTGTCAACCTAGAGATCTATTATTCCCTTGGCACCCTGAATTGTTGTACTGCCTTCCTCATTCATCTTGAAATCAGGACAGATTCCCTGTCGTCTGAAGTTACCCAGCGTTGCAGAAACAGAGTTCTCTGGTCCACGAGTTGGACACTGAAGGCAGTGGAAGCCAGTGAGTGACTCTTTTCATTGTAATGCCATCACACACGACAGAGGTTTTAGTAGTGGTTTACCTTGAGTTCCTCTTTTTTTTCTCATTAGCAAGTAGTGATAATTCAACTAAATATACTTAGGTTTTAATTATTAGGTAGAGAAATTAATAAGGGTCAGTATCATTACAACTTTTGCTAATATAATTGACATAGTTCTTTATAATGTGGGTTCAAAGACCAAACCCTTTTATACTCTAAACTACCTCCCTAAAGGAAGCTTGTTGTTGCAAATACTCCAAAAGCAGCAAGCAGGAATGGAGGTTTTTGTTTTTGGTTTTTTTCCTTCTGTTTTGTTCTCCTTGGGGGGAAGGGAGTGATCCACGCAAGATAGTGGGTATGGGGGTCTTATCCTTAATTCATTATTCAACAAGTCCTTCAAACACTCTGGCTTTTCTGTTAACCTCTCTGAATTTCCTAATGGGAAATGTGATTTGGATAACCTCGAAATGCTTTTTGAATCTGGCTTTACGGTTATGCGACTTACATTCTTTTCTGGGGTGAGCCTGTTAAAAGTGTATCCCATGAATATTATCCTTTTAACTGGAGCCAGTTTTTCTGTGCCTCACTTTAGAGGAAAGATTTGCAAATCACAGGATCAGCACTTAATTTGGGGCTCTATTTACCATGTAGGCTGTCAAGAAGTATTAACCTGAAGGTAAGATGAGAGCATGGTACACCAGGTATTAAATAGCATTATCCATCCTGCTTGCTACAGTAAATAGGATTTCACCATTATGATGTGTCAGGGCTTTCAGTGAAATCAAATTTACAAGACACTAAACTGCCATCCTCTCTGCTGAGCAGCTTTATTCTGGGATCTTGCTTTCATATTAATCCTGTTGGTAGGAAATACTTGTACCAATTGTGCATGGAAATTATAATTTAATGATCTCTTCCTTTTCTCTATTCAGGGCTTAGAATGGACCACTGTGCTTTGCAGTGATAGCCCCAGGGCTCTGAGAAAGAGATAATACAGAGTTCAGCTTTAAAGCCCAGTATTGCCTTTTCGTGAGTGCTTGTGATGATCAGAAGTGCCACGACGCCAACCATATGGGATGCGTACTTTCTCAACTCCTCACATTTCCTTTACCTTGTAAAAGACCATACCGTAAAATAATTAAATTCTGTTTACCATAACAGTTTTTTTAAAACGATATGCCACTTGAACGTGTAAAGACAAGGTAAGAAGTAAAGTGTTAGGAAATCCAGGGAAAATTAATTTCACTTTTAAAGATTTCTGTTTTGTGTGAGGAGGCTCAGCCAGGCTGTTTTATTTGTCAAACAATGAATACCCCTTTTCCTTTCTTTGGGATCTTTTCTTGCCGTTGGTGAGAACCCTGCAGCCAGGAAGTCATCTTGTGTTTCCGGTGTATGTGATTGAAAATGGGCTGGACCTCTGAATCTTCTCTGCATCCAATTTCATAATTAGTGATTGTTTTGTTCCTTGGTATCTTGTTTAGTTATAAATTTCAAACATACTCCATTTAGTTATACATAGTTATACCAGCCAATGTTTACTTTCCTGTTTCACTGACTGAGGAATTGAAATACACGAATATTAATTTTTTTTTTAAAAGAAAATTGCAGGGCTGGTGTTAGAAAATGCTCTTGAATCCCAGTTTTATGTTCAGACCATGAGCCAGCTGTGCCTCTATAAGGGATTACATTTCAACACATTAGCTCCAGTTAGAAAGATCTATTTGGTCATTAAAACATTTGCAAATAATATTAGCTCATAACATCATCAATAAAGAAGTGCCCACATCTGAACTTGGCATATAAAGCAGGTTGGCACAGTAAGGGCAGCATTCAATAAAGGGAACCTAAATCCAATTTGGCCACAGAGACTAAGTAGGATTTTGATCTGGGTCATTCTTAGTCTGAATTTTCAGGGGCTAGAAGGAGTCCTTGTCATTTACCGTTGATTCAAAAACACCTTTGTTAAACCCCGCCGGTGAGCCAGGCAGTGTATGTAGGTATAGTGACGAATACAAATGGCACAAACACCCTTTGGCATCTGGTACAGAGCTTTTAATTGCCACAGCGGATCCAGGGAGACTATGCCAGACTATTATTTTCCAGAGCAGAGATGTTTTGTGAGGAGTAGCTGCCATTTTTGTCTCAGAGAGCTAAAGATCATGGGATTTAGAGGGGAATTTAGTGAGTTGGAGTGATCTATCAGGTTAAAGGCTCAGATAAAGACCCGGTGAACTGGTTACCTTCAATAGCTGTCTTTGAAAATAAATATTAAATATGTAAGTTACATGAAGACCAGAAATATTTCCCCTTTGATCACCATGGCACACAGTAGGCACTAGCGAACTCTTAAAAATTAATGTGTTTGTCAAGAAGTGGGCTGGGTTCCACGGCCAAATAATTTTGAAGAATGTTAGGTTTAACTAGCTGAACAGATTTCTTTACTGTAGGCCTTGTCAGAGTTTATATACATCCAGAGCTTCCAAGATGAGGATGCTGCATGCCATGTTTCAGCATTACGCTCAAGCCAGGGAATCGTTTTTTCAGGAAACACTAGCTTATCCCAGCACACCATCTGAGATCTGCTGTGCCCTGCACAGTGCCGTTTCCTACAGTTTTGAGTCCTTCCTGATTTCCATCGTAGGACCCCGAAGTCAAGAGCCATAGTTTCATTAGTAGAGTTTCTAATTTGAAGACTTCTGAGGGACTGCAGCCATCCTAGAATGGTCTGCCATTACACTGTGTTGCAAAAGAGGAGACAGACGAGAAAGGCCGGAGGATTCTTAAGGTCCTCTGGAGTGGGGGTTGTTCACACTTTTAGTTCTCTTTATAATCATTAGTCTTTCTAAGAATCTTTAGAAAACGGTGCCTATGATTCTCAGTGTTGTGTTTATATTCACATTCTTTATTCAGGCTTGCGTTATTCCAGTTCTGCAGACTTGGGAGTGAGGGGTAGTAGGGTTTTCACTAGAGCGCTTCTATCTCTGGACCCAGAATTATGCTCATTAACCCAGGACTTGTATGTACATCCTTGAGTGACGAATCAGACAGGGGGTGCTGATGCCACCAAGAATCAAGGTCCAAATAGGAATTTTCTTCTTTTTTATAAAATGAAGTAGGATGGTAATCAAATTAGATAAATATTTAATTACCATTGCAGGCCTTTAAAAATCTTCCCACAGTGTTTACACAGTTCTAGAGCTAGAAGACTAAGGACAAGATGTATTAACACCTTCCTTTCCTTCAGAGCCTTGAGTTTTCTGTGACCCTTCAGGAAGAGTTTATAGGACTGGCTAGTATTTGATGAGGAAGCTCTAGGTTTTGCTTGCCTAGGTCGGAAAATGTGGTCTTTGTATCCAATGAGCTAAGCGGAATAAAGGTCAGTAGTCATGTGCTCTTAATTTCAGTTGCCTTCAGGCACAGTTGAAAACACGAGGTCCGGGGAGAATAATGTGGCCACGGTACTGTGCCCTCGCTATTTGTAGGTCTCACTTAAGATCTATAAGAGCAGGAACCTTGTCTGTTCACTGTTGTATCCCCAGTCCCTGGAACAGTGCCTAACACATAGTAGGTGCTTTGCAAATCTTTGTTGAATAAATGAATGAATGAGTTTTCAGGAGGTAAAAGTCTTTAATATAAAAAACGATCATGTAGTTAAGATACTCATCTTCCAGCTTACTTAGTGTCCACCTTACCTCAGGTTACACCTTATCCTGCAGGTTTTCTTAGAGATTTGGGTGAGGGTCCTTCTGGTCCAGTCACACTAGCTACTGATATTAATACAACGGCACATCTTATTTATATAAAATTAAACATCGGTGTAGATACTACTTTTTGAGCAAAGTTTTGAAGTAAATTAAATCATATTGCCTAAACAGTGTTCTTAGCCATTACTTTTTACATAGTTTTGAAGAGGAGGTAAACAATTTTATCTACACGCCCTGTCTTAAATAGAATGCCCAGCTTCATGTATGATCCCCAGACTTGGCTTTGGGTGAAAACGCTCTTTGGCCTATTACACTGTGGACAGTGTTGGCCAAGAAATATGGTATCCGTGTTGGTATCATCAGCAGTGTCATTGAAACAGCTGCCATCTACTGAGGAGTTAGTATTAGCCGGGCAGTGTATGAAAGGACTTAACACCATCCTTTTAATGCCAGCACAGACCCTTCGGGGATGGTATTTTCTGTCTTCACCACCCGGTCTGTTGTTGATTTTGTTGTCGAGGCTCAGAGACCTCAAGTAACTTGCCTTGAGTTTCCCAGCTGTTGTAGCCAGGCCCTTCTCTTATCCTCATTAATAGTCTTTTCTCTTGTGTGACCTGTGCTTTCTGGCCTTATATTCGTTATGCAGTTCCAGTCCCCTGCCCCTTGTTTTGAGACGATTTTTGGTGGAAGTGGGCATGACACTTTTAGAGCCATTAGAGTTAAGGAGCAGGTTCTCAGCTGAGTCTCCCCTAGCATCTTTTGTTCTTGGCTTCTTTTATAAACTCTGCACCAGTAGGCTTACTTAATGGTGGATCGTGTTCCACAGTAAAGAGAGATTGCGCCAGTTTCTTTTATAGGGCCTGATCAGATGCTGGATACAATTCGTCTGACGAAGTACACAGACCAGATTGATAGGAGAGGTGGCAAAAGGTCTGCAGATTGGGCCTTATTCCTCGGAGGATGGAGAGAAAGAAGGTGGTCTGAGAAATACTCTGGGGAGAAGCATCCAGAAATCAAAGTTACAGGCCAAGCTAGATCAGCCATGTAATGGCAAGTCTTAGTGTGCTGGCAGCAAGGAGAGAACGGGATGTGGTATCCCCTTCCAGCTCGCACTGCTACTTGGACACGTTTTCCCCGGCCGTCTTCCTTTGCCACAGCTCATTTTGCAGAATCATTTCTTTCTAGTACATCTCTGGTGAAGTAGCCCTTGAACCCTGTCTCCACAACAGCCCAGCTTTGTTATTTGCCCACTGGTTAGATTGTATACATGTAGAATCCTGGGGCATAAACTTCCTGTAGATTTGGATCATGGTCACACAAATAGAAGTTTACTGTCAATTTCCTTTCTCTAATTTAAGGCCAGAAATAGTCCTCCTATCGTGGAGCTATTTGAACTTCCAACTCAGTGGCTTCCTTAGACTCTTCTTCAGAATTAACCTGAGTAATTTCAGTATTATAAATCTCAGAAATACACCATTCAGTCAACTAAACAGAAGCCATTTCTCCATTTCATCTCTCGTGATGGTCTCCATCTGCCGCTTCAGCGTTGCTCACTAGGAAATCTCTAAGCTTGCTGTCTCTCTGTACATTCTTCTACCCTGTGTTAGACATCCCCCTTTTAGGGGATGTGGAGCACCTACTATGTGTCCAGGTGCCATGCATTGTAGGCACCTGAGATACACAGAGTGGCTGAATCCGACACAGTTCATCTCTTGTCTCTCCTCCTTGCCTGTTACCTCTTGTTAATATCAGTGTTTCTAGAGCTTAATCCCAGTGTGCTTCTGCCTTGCCCAGATGGACAGTATGTGATGGATCAGATGGATCAGTATGTGATGGTACAGAGAGTGCAGACACAGGCAGGAGAAGGGTAGTTTAAGGTGGAGAATTGAGATCCTCAGGTTATCTCCTCCGGTAGGTAATCTGCGTGTTGAGATCTGTTTTTCCGCTTATCTCAGTGTCATTCACATAAAAATGTAACTAGAACTACACTGAGTGTTTCTGTAGTTCAAAAAAAAATAATACATAATAAATTATGAATGGTCTATTCTTTCATGATACATTTGCTGTAAATTGTAGAAGTTTGGCAGACATTCCTAGAACTGTTTGTCAAAATTAAATAGTATGCATTTAAAGACAGAGATTGGCATTTCTCTTTTGGGTACATTAAAAAATTATGTATCATTTGGATGTGACCCTGAACTCGGTGCCCAAAAGAATAGTGCCAGAAAGACAAAAGAGTGTTCTAGTCTAAATAAATGCACAAGTTATATCGAGTAACTACATTTACAGAAATATCAGTTATACTCTAGCTATTTAAGAGTAATTACACAAAAGATAGTTTTTGAATGAATATTACTTTAGGAGTAGCCAAATGGAAACAGTGATTATGATGGAATCCTGGATTTCAAGCCTTGCCAGGCAACAAAACAAGATTGCCTATATTTGAAGCCTGTGCTCACTGACAATTAAAACCATTATTGATACAGCAACCTGGATTCTGAATGAATGAAATGGAGTATTTTATAGACATGAAAGTTTACTGCTCCCTGGAACTTTAGCATTTGTCTAGTATGGAAGTATACTTTTTCAGACAAAGAAGCAGAAGCCTGGAGGTTTAAAAATTGGTTTTATATAGTTGGCAGAGTGCTGGCAGTATTTAGTCCTTATTATTATCTTTTCAAATAGGTTCTAAGTAAGTAAATGAATATTTATTTTGGCTCTTAGAACTGATTGGTGTTAGGGTGGTCATCCCAAGTACTGCAAAGGTGACTGAAATATATTGGATACTTGGATACCATTCCTTATGTTTTATGAAACTCAAACAAAACTTCACTGGGTTTATTGATACCATGGCACAAAGCAGGCACGCGGTAGTTTTTTTAATTAATTGCTGTGCTGAATGAAAGAAAGTTCCAGTAGAACTTGCCTGATTTGTTCTAACAGAGAAAAGGACAGCTAACTTGCTGATTCGTTCCATTTGCTAATTTTCACATACTCACTGTGTTGTAAAGCGGTAATTTCCAAATGCTTGTCTCTCAGTTATTTCATAATTACTTGAGATGTTTAATAACCCCAGGCCTCAGCAAGTTAGGGAGATGGGCTTAGATGATCCTAGTATTCCTCAGAGGCTTGAGACCTCTCCCTCACAGGACCACAAAGTAAACATAATGACATCAAAGATCAGTCATGTCAGACCTACTTTTTGACTCTTCGTCCTTAAAAACACCACACGCAACCTGTTTCACCCAAGAGCCTCATCAGTAAAGTGGTTTTCATAACGTCTTGAGGGTGTAGAGATGAAACCAAATATTTTATGTGAATTTATATGGATATTACATTCGGATAGCAGCTATTGCCAAGCCTCAGTCTCCAGCATCTAGGAGGATGATAATTACGCACAATTTGAGGTAACTTGTTGGGGACAAAAACTCTAGGAAAAAAGTATCCATTATTTCGTTATGTTGAAATGTTATATTGAATTTTGCCAGAAACAACGATTAGCTCAATTGTATAACCATTTTGTAATGCAGGAAAAAAGAAGAAAACTGCAGTTAGGTCTGCCTAATCTTTTAGGTTTTCAGAGCTCTGTAAATACCTTTTTATTTGATAAAATGAGATTTCTCTTTGTTTTTATTAAAAAAATTTTTTTTAAATGTTTGTTTATTTTTGAGAGAGAGAGAGCGTGAGCAGGGGAGGAGCAGAGCAAGAGGGAGACACAGAATCCAAAGCAGGGTCCAGGCTCTGAGCTGTCAGCACATAGCCCAATGCAGGGCTCAAACCCACGAACCATGAGATCATGACCTGAGCCAAAGTCGGACACTTAACCGACTGAGCCACCCAGGCGCCCCAAATAAGATTTCTCTTGTATGTATATCCCTTGAAATTTGAATGACTCTGTGTGTGTGTGTGTGTGTGTGTGTGTGTGTGTGTGTGTGTATTAGAGAGAGGGAGAGAGATCAAATCTGGACACTTCAGTGTATTTAAGCTGAGGTCTTTTCTTTCATCCTCCATTTTTTGAGGAGAGGCTGGTTAGAATCTTTGTTCATTTATGACTATAAGGCCGGCCAGTAGGTGGGAGATTAAAAAGAACAACAACAAAATGGAGCTGGTTGAACTCACTTCTCCAGGTTAGGAATGGTTTGTTTATGAAACATTGAGATATTGTGATTCTGGAGGGTGGCTCCCCAAGCCCAGGGACTGACACGTAAGGAGACTGGGTTCTAGAGACGTGTGGTTGCAAAGTTCAGGGGAAGCAGCTTTAAGGAAGTAGCTGGGGTACGAGGAGCACAGGGATGGAGGAGACTGAAGAATCTGTAGAATTATTAAATGTGCTATGATTACATGTGTTTTACTTGAATATTTTTTATTTTAATCTTCCATCGGAAGTCTCTGATCTGGGATATCAGTGCAGAATAAGGATTGACTTTTCTTTGTGATTTTTTGGGTCAGTCTTGCAGAGTTTTTATTTAACAAGTAGTACAGAATGAGTTATGTTTTCATCTTCTGTACTATCCATTAAAGAAGGAGAAAGCATGAAAGCCTGGGTGAAAACAGGTCATAGGGTTGTGTTGGGGCAAGAGCAAGGAGATACGTGGGAAAACAAAAACCAAAAACAAAAGCACAGTAGAGTGATTCCTTGACACAGACTGTGCTTTAATGATGGATTTCATGGATCAGAATATTATTCCTGGTTACAGGGGTCTTTTTTTTTTTTTTTCTCTTAAATGAGGCTTTTATTTTGGATTGTATTCCTGAGAGGCAGAAAACATTTCTGGTGTGGTCATGACTTTGGGGAAATAACAGTGGGATGTTGATATCAAATCGTAAATTTCATTTCCACAGAAAAGTGTATTAGGTCAGACTTAATTCTGGCATGTCTCATCATTTTGTGCAGTTTATGCAAGAGTCTGTTAAAAGTACCACCAAAGAGCAAAATCACTGAAGTCCTTTTAATTATAAAACTAACACCTCAGCATATTGTTGGCCTGCTCAGAAAAAAAAAAAAAAAAAAAAAAAAAAAAAAAATCACAGTAGGTTGTGTTAACTTTCTTAAGAAAATACCTTTTTTAAAAAAAAAAAAATTATTTTTGAGAGAGAGAAAGACAGAATGCAAGCGGGGGAGGAACAAAGAGAGAGGGAGACACACAATCCAAAGCAGCCTCCAGGCTCTTAGCTGTCAGCACAGAGCCTGACATGGGGCTCAAACTTATGAACTGCGAGATCATGACCTGAGCTGAAGTCTTAACCGGCAGAGCCACCCCGGCGCCCCAAGAATATACCTCTTTTGACTAGATTTCTCCAGAGGCATTCTGAGATTAGAGAATTTGCATAGAAATAAATGACTAAATACTACATCTAAAAAACAAAATCAGCAAACAGTAATATTTTCAAAAGATCTCTGTGAACCTCTGTGTTGCTCTCCTGTAATTTAAATTTTTATGTCTCTCCCACAGCTTCCTGTTGTCTTTATTGCTTGGGCCTCAAAAAACCCAAATACAACGAATATTGGTTTGGCCCCTTAAATTATCTTTTATATATGCAGATCTTGTATTTTCAGTCCCTGGAAACCAAGTATATTTTAATGACTGAAGTATGCAGTTATTGTAGTATAAATTATGGGCATTATAAGGATTAAACCGTTTCTCAATCGTGGGTGAATGTCTTTTTTTATTTGAATATGCTATAATTTAAAGATAAAAGCATAAGTAACTGTAATAAATTGTATTTTTCTTTCCCATTTTCTCTGTGGTACAAAATACGGCAACTTGCCACCTTGCACACCCACACGGCAGTTTAAAAAATTTCCCAGAGCTTATTTTATATAATGTACTTTCTGGATCTTCCCATTATCTGAAGAAAATCATTTTTCTTTTGAGAAAATTACTGCTCTTAAAGTTTATCCACATAGAAAAATGGGCATAGGTAGGTTCTCTCTTTGCTTTGTAGTTTTCATTATTCATTTATCCAAAAATCAGTAATGGCAATAAAATACTGTATGTTCTTGGTAAGTATTTTAAGGAACAGAAATATTGACTTTTACTTAACATACATCTAGTCACTTTCTTTATCTATGGACATTTTATGGGAGAAAGGAATGTGTGCTGATTTTAGTTAACAAGTGAAATAAACTTTCTAAACTATACATTCTCATAAACCTACCTTGTGTGTTCCTCATTCATTTTTGTTGGATTCAAGAATGATTGTCCTCCAATTTCTTGGTCCCATCTGTGATTTAGAATGCTTTTTAGATAGTTTGCTGGGTTTGCATGAACATGAAAATCATTATTGCTTTAACTGGCAATATTAATTTTTTTTAAACAAGCAGTTTAGTACCCCATTACAGTTTAGAAATTTTTATTTTCAGTATCTTTTTCTTTTCTTTGTCACCGTGAGCTCTTCACCAGGCTGGATCATTCATTTAATATTTATTTAGAACAAACTGTATGGCGGACTCCATTTTAGGCTCCGGGAATATACCAGAGAGCAAAATTGACAAAAATTCCTGGTTTTGCAGAGTTAACACTCTGTTGATATTGACAGTATATAACAAATATATTTTATGTCAAGCAGTAATGAGTCCTGTGAAGAGAAATAACTCATAATAAGGGAAGAGAAAATGACAAGCTTGTGTGTGTTGGGGTGAGAACAGATAGGTGCAGATGTTGTTTTATACTGACAGGCCTCTGATTAGGTGCCACTTGAGCAGGGACCTGAGCGCCAGGCGTGAACCACGCATATGGGGGAAGAGCCTTCTGGCAGGCCCCGTTGCACACCAGTTGCCCACATCTCTTGCCTTGATTCCATGCCATTTATTGCTCTAGCGCATTCTTCACTATCTTTTCAGCAAGTGCCAGGTTTGCTTTTCAAGTACAGTATCTGTCTTGCCAAGCCTGGCAGACGTTGCTTATTTCGGTCTGTACTTTGTTAGCAGATCAGTTCTGTTGAGTTCAAATGGCACTCCAGTTTCAAGGGTGATTCTAATCCTCATTCTCCTAGAGGACTAGAAAATAGGTACTCTGGATCTGGTAAGTGAATACTCCAGTATTTAAAAGAAAATTCCTTATCAATGGAAATGTGCCCACAGGTCTCCCTGTGACCTCACATTCCTTTCCTCAGGCCCCCATCACCCTCCTCCACATCCAAGTCAGCAGGAATAATCCTGCCCAGCTATTTGAAAGGAGGAACCACAGCATTTATTGTGAGCTTACCATTTGCCAGCACTGTGCTGCATACGTCATATACATTCATGTGCAGGCCTGTATCCTCCTTTTACCTTGGAGCAGACAGTGGCAGAGTAACAATGTTCTCAATTCTCAATGTCCACATTCTCAATCTCTGTGCTGCATAGACTCTTGGGAGGCCAGAGTTGGGATGGGATTGGATTAGACACAAAGAATCACGCAGGCCTCTTGCACTCGGTGTCCCTAACCAAAGCTGAACACTATGTGGATTACCCACATACGTTGTAATATTAGTCGCACAAAGATTTCTCCTCTAATCATGTCCACAGATTGGACATGGTTAGCCTGTTTTCGTGATCCCTCTCTTCCCTTTCTGGCTTTCATTGATCCTATCAGAACAGAAAAGGCTTGGTAGCTACTCTTTGCACCTCCATTTTGTGCCCCCTTTTTGAGGGAATTCCCTTCCCTACTTTCAGGCTTATAATGCCCCTCGTGCCCTCTACCTCTTTTCCATCCTTAAAACAAACAAACAAAAAAAGATTAGACCCCCTGCTGGTTTCTGTACTGTGGACGGTAAATGTTAGAGTGGCCGTGCTGGAGCTTGGGGACACGTATTTGTGCGTCATCCTTAGCATGGCCGGGCCATCACTTTCTTTTTTACCCCCCTCCCATTAATTTTTTTTCAAGGCACTCAGTTACAGGATATTGCTTTACAATTTACATTTGGCATAATTTTATTAGATATTTAAAGGCATCTTCATACCATAACCTTTTTTATCTGATAAATTAAAATTCATTTTAATGGTCTGTCTTACCATTTTTAACTATAGAAAATGCAGGTTTAATGACAAGAGGTATATGGTTGGAGGTCAGTTTTGTATTTAATAGAGATATTGCTGACCTTGTCTTTGAAAATAGTGTTTGTTCTGAACAGGTTGACCTACAGGATAATAGGAGAGTTCTTAGAACTTTTTACATTTTTTTAAGGGTCTTTCAGTTAAAGTCATTATTGTAATTTGAAATTGAGGTTTATTGTATGACCACTCATCTTTTGAAACTGCTGTATTTCTCATCATGGCCAGATAGTACCAGAATCAAGAGAAAATAAGCGTTGTCTTTGTTTCAGAGTTGGGATACATTTCTGCAATTCTCTTCCTCCTTTCTTTCTTGCCTCTCTTGTGATTAAAAAAAAAAAAAAAAAATTAAGTATTTGGTGAGAAGATTCATAGACCTGGTTTCCTTTTCTTAAGGAACCAGTAGGCTAGTGGAAGGGTAACAGGTATGTGAATACAAGGATTATTTTACAGTGTAAATTCTTCAGTGGAAGTTAACACTGATCACCTAGACTACCATTTCCTCATTCTCCTTTCCTTGACACTAGATGTGTGAATTTTGGATAGACCAGGGGTCAGCAAACTGCGGCCCACATGCTAAGAATGCTTATTACATTTTTAAATGGTTGAAAAGAAATCAAAAGAATAATTTCATGACACACGAAAACTGTATGAAATTCAAATTTCAGCCTCTATAAATATAGTTTTAGTGGAACACAGCCACACTCATTTGTTTGCATATTCTCTGTGGCTACTTTAATGCTCCAGCTGAGTTGAGTAGTTGCAAGAGACTGTGTAGCTCTCGAAACTTAAAAATATTTACTATCTGGCCCTTTTTAGAAACAGTTTGTTAAGCTGTCTTTTAGGCATGTTTTTTTCCCCCTCTCCCTAGAAATTCCTGAGGATAATTGATGGAGCAAATGTTTATCCAGTTGCAGTTATGGGCCGGGACCTGTGCTTGGCACCCAGGAGTTAGGAATGGATGTGAAGGACATACTTGCCCTAATGGAGCTCATAATCTAGTGAGTGTGTGACCATTAAGAAGGCAAAAAAGCCAGAAAATCAGATGATGAATAAAGTATGATTAAGGACCCATGGATACTGTGAGAGAAAATAGATTAGAGAGGTGCTGTTTCAGATGTTGTGGTCTGACAATGAAGCAGTGAAGAGGAAGGGCACAACAGTCTGTAGAGAAGGTTGAGTGTGGGGGCCACGTAGAATCTCACGTGTGCGCACATATATGCACACCCTCCCTCCCTCAGAATAGCAGACATAGAGGTTATGAGGTGTTCTGGACACCAGACTTCCTCCAGCTTTCTTCCTTCCTCAGGAAGTGGTACCATTATCTATTCAAGGGTTGAAGCTAAAAAACGCACGACACAGTATTGATTCTTCTTTTTCGTCACATGCCCTCTTTTTTCCTTTTGAATATGAGAAAGTTCTTTTGAGACTTGTTCCAAAACACAGCTCAATTTTGTCTGCTTTCTAATTCTAATACCAACAAAGACCAAGCAAGCCTCCATCATTTCTCACCTAAATTCTTGCAATCACTTGTCACCTTAACTCTGTTATCTGCCCCACCCACCACCAGCCTATTCCCCAACTAAGAGCTACAGTGATCTTTTAAGAACTTGAGTTATATTACATCCATTCTTTACTTACAAAATTGTTCCTGCTTCCCCACTGCTCTTAAAATAAAACCCAAGCCCGTTACCTGCCTGTTAAAGAAGAAGAAACAAGGCAGTCTGGCCTGAAAGTAGGGAGTGAGAACACATGATGTGGTGCACTGAATATAATATGAGGAAGGAGAAAAGAAAGAAGGGGGGATTCCTGTGTTGGAGCGTCATCATCTGGGTGAAAGGAAGAACCGTTTATTGAGACTGGGAAGACCAGGAGGATGAGTTGGCTCTTTGAAACAAGAAAATGTCTGTGGGGCACAAATCAGCAATTGTGTTTTTATCCATTTAATTTTGAGGTGTCTCGGTGATAGCCAGTTGAGATGTCAGCAAAATATTTGGACCGATGAGCATGTCGTCAGAGGCAAGATATGAGCTGGATATATAAATTTGTCAACTGAACTGGGGAAAATTTTAGAGCCACTAGACAGGAGGAGCTCCCTTAGAGACCCAGAAGGAGGGAGGACCATGAACCAAGCCTTGAGGCCTGAATTGGTGGTTAACTCTTTGGAGAGGACAAAGTCTGGCAGAGGGAGTCTTCCACTGGGACTTGTTGGTGCAGGACTATTTTGGATGGTGTGGGATAGTGTAAGACTTGTGCTGATTTGTACAGGGAAGTGGTTCTCTATCATCATAGAGGGAATGCAAATTTGGACTAGAAAAAAGCAAAAGATTATTAAGAGCATTTTCTATTAGAAAAGTCTGACTAGTCAAAATTTAATTCAAGGCCTTGTAATATACAGTTTAGCAGTTCATTTTAGTTTAATTTGTATAGAGTGAAAATAAGTTTTTACCTTTATAATTGCTATGTCAGAGAAAGCGCATGTTCATTTACTTGTTAACCAGTTTCCCTCTGATTATTTGTGTGTGTGTGTGTGTGTGTGTGTGTGTGTGTGTGTGTGTTTTGTTTTGTTTTGTTTTTTGGCTTCAGTTTGTGGTGTAGAGATTTAAAAACAAGTGTTTGGATATCCATAAAATCATCACAGCCTCTTAGCACCTGTATCTGCTTTTGTTTGTAATTACAATTGATTTATCACCCTTCCTCCCTTTTTAAAGCTAAGTGAAATACATAATTTTTTAATATAATAAATATCTAATAATAGATTGAGGCAAGGAATAGGATTTAATTAGAGGCTACCTGCTACCTTCTATGTGAAGCCTCCTGATCCTTCTGTACAGATGTGATTTCTTTACATAAGGCATTTAAGTTTTTATACGGCTATTTAGAAATCTATATAGCAGAGCTGTTAAGAATATCATCTCTGGAGCCAGCGGGCTTGGATTCTTTTCTGGTAGTGCCACTGACAAGCTCAAACAATCTGTTAACTATTCAACTTCTTTGGGCCTCCATTTCCACCTCTGGAAAACAGAAATAATAATACCAACGTGATGGTAGTGTTGTATGGTTTAAATCAGATAACCATGTAAAGCACACTATAGTGCCTGGCACATAGGATTTTATCAGTGAATATTAAATATTAACATATATAAACTCTCTGGCAGATTGGTTAGTTGAGGACAGAGATGGTGTGGTGTCGATTTTTGTGTTCCTCCTATGGTTCCTTACATATAGTGAAGCATTTGGAAGAATTTAGTTTTATTTGATTTTGTTTTCATTCCAGTGTAGTTAATATAGTGTTGTATTAGTTTCAGGTCTACAGTATAGTGAATCAACAGTTGCATACATTACTCAGTGCTCATCAGGCTAAGTAGTCTTTAATCCTATCCCCTGTTTCACCCATACCCCATCCACCTCCCCTCTGGTAACCATCAATTTGTTCTCTATAGTTAAGAGTCTGTTTTTTGGTTTGTCCTTTTTTTTTGTCCTTTGTTCGTTTGTTTCTTAAATTCCACATATGGGTGAAATCATATGGTATTTGTCTTTCTCTGACTGACTTATTTCAGTTAGCATAATACTCTCTAGTTCCATCCACGTCGTGGCAAATAGCAAGATTTCTTTCTTTTTTTGGCTTAGTAATATTCCACTGTGTATATATACCACATCTTCTTTATTTATCAGTCGACGGACACTTGGGTTACTTTCATATCTTGACTATTGTAAATAATAATGTAGGAAACATAGGAGTGCATGTATCCCTTTGAATTAGTGTTTTTGTAAGGAATTTAGGAGTTAAGGACTTCTTCAGGAATACTCTTGCTTGGATAAAATAAATGCTGAAACTAAATTGAAAAATATTAATCATCCTGTGTCACTTAATGGCATATGGACGTCTCGTTAAACTGTGAACCCCCCTAAAGAACCTCTGTTGCTTTTTTATCCAAGCTGATTATATGAAAGATACCACAAGTGGGGGAGACTCTAGAAGCTAGGTCATTATCGCGCAGGTGTAATTTTATAATTTTAATGAAGTATCCTCTAGCTTTATGTTGACGTTAACTCTTTTGGGAGGAAGGACACGAATCTTTGCAGCGTTACGTACTGCCGTGTTCCCCAGGCTTCTAAGCCATGGTTGAACATGTAAGGGAGCTTTTAATGAAGTTATCATCAAGTGCATGCTGCATCACTTCCTTCCAGGGAGTTCACGGACTGTAGCTAAGGCTTTCATAGTCATGAGTGGGAATCTCTTCCAGCCGGTAAACTGAGGCTGTGCGGCACGAGTGGAGCTGCTCATCAGTGTTGCAGTAGCACACAGAGCAGTGTAGTTACCCAGGCTGCTCTTCTCATTGGATTTAAGAGCCGTGTAGGAAAAATGGCTATATGAACACCTGGCTAAAAGATGTTACTGATTTATGAAGTTAATATTCTTACTAGCATTTCTACTCTTTCTTATCCCCAAAATGATTCGGTGGGACTTGAGCAATATTTTGAGCTATATTGTGTAAGAAAGGTTGGTATTCTCTAATATGTAAACCCTTAACTGAGAAAAACTCTAAAAATCAATTTTTTGTCTATAATCAGTGCTGGCACAATACTAGGCCATTCATGCTTTGTTCAGTGGGGAGCTAAACCCCATAAAGTTGTTACCAGAGAAGCAGGAAGATCAGGGCACGGTTGGCATAGACCGGCTGCTTGCGGGGTTGTGTTAGTGATCGCCAGCCTCAACAGAACTTTCCATTGTGTTGTGGTTTCTGCTTTTTGTCAAGAACGAAAGGTGTATAACCAAGTTGGTTCAGGGGAAGTGAAGCCAAAAAGGAAGGAGGCAACAAGAATTGAAGAAGGAATTGACAAAAGAGTTGAAGACAGCTGTACCCTAAATGAGCTCCCATGTCCTGGTTGAAATGGCCAGGACTCAGCACAGACAGTTAGACACCAGCCTGGTGGCTCTGCTTATGCTGGGACACTGTCTCCCAGGACAGCGTGGTATCCCATGACCTGCTGAATTCAATCGTCTTCTGGCTGGGATGCAGCAGTCGCGTCTCTAAATGACTTCCCCTCCTCACCTCTGGTTCTTTCAACATAAGGGTAACCTAATTTTTGAAGCAAGGACCCCGAGGCCAGGAGAGGTCAAATGACTTGCCCAAGGTCACACGCATTCATTCAGGCCACCTTTAGGAGGTGGCCTTCTGTCAACCAGAGGTCTTCAGCTCTAACATAAGCTGCCTTGTGGGGTATGACAGTCTCCCTCACACCACCAGTGTTTCAGGCAGAATGAGAACGATCACTTGTCAGGGATGCCGTAAAGAAGATTCTTGGGATAGGATTCCATACCTTGAAAGGTCCCTTACAGCTTTAAGTCCTGTGATTTTTTTGCTCTAGTTTCATTGGTTTGAGAAGTGCTCGCTCCCTAGCTCCTTATGGAAATGGATCTTTGAAAGCATTTTGTACATTTTCTGTTTAAAATACCAATTAGCTTTGCATCTCAGATACTTTACTGGGTACCATGTGTATCATTCATTCAGAGTATTAGTTTGCTAGCCAGTGGCCCACAGTTTTAGTTCCATGTGAAGCAGTAGTTTGGAGAAATAACATGGCAGTTCCTCACTAAACCCAAAGCTCAAGAAAGCTGCTTATTGCAGAGAGACCCTCATTTTCCTAGCTGTCAACCTGACTGATATTTTAATTTTTCTGCCCTGTAGAAAACTTCAGTCTCTTATCCAATAGATAAATGAGTGAACCCCCCAGGAAATGCAGCAGAATGTTTCTGTTTGCCAATGCAATAAATGCAGAAGCTAATAAATGTCTCCTTACATCAGGAGGAGGCGTGTAATGAGTAAATGATGAGAAAAAGAATCCAGGGAAACAAATGATCTATCCAATCTAAGATGACAACCGGGTTCTTAATAACTTGTCCTCTAGTTGGAAGAGAGGGCTTTCAGCAGGCAGAGAATAAACCTATAGGACATAGCCGTTTACATCTAGCTGCTGAGGGATTTAGTTACATTTAGGCCACACTCACGATGCCAGTGGAGCCAGCTTATTACAGACTTTCTTTGCTGTGTGATTTCTGTGAATGTGGGCCAAAAAGAGCAATGATTTCAGGGCCTCATTCACATTACTTACCCCAGGTTACATTTATATTTCACATTTGTCTTTTTAATAAAGACCTTTTGTCAGAAGTAAAGAACCAGTCTCTTTCCCGTGAGATGTGTTCAGACCACAGGGGTTTCACAAGAAACTCTTTCCTGTGGGTGAGTACGTTCTTCTTTAAAGTGCTTTTGTAGACCTCAACTCTAAATCCCCAGGGTCCGCCTTTGTGGAAACTAACGGAATACAGCATGCTTTGTCCCTGGTGGATGGCTGCATTCTTGCTTGCGGTGTTTGGAAGGACTTGCGCTAGGCAGAAGGCACAGTGTGATTAAGACGGAGTGAATGGGATAGGCCCTGGAAGGAGACGCAATCCACACAGAGGATGTGCGAGAGAGACTCCATGCCAGACCAAAAGATCATTTGATGACACGCATTTTGTTATCACCCCTCTCTGTGATCTTTCTAAGAACATTTCTCAGTAAAAGCGTGTGGAAAAGATTGGCTACTAAATACTAGCAGTTTTCAAGAACAGATTTTCATGAATATTTCTAGAAGAAGACTTATCAGATTTGCTTACTGGGTCTTCCATAATTATCTTTTCTTCTCCACCCCCCTCATCCCCCACCTCCCCCTGTACCGCTTGCTTTTTTTTTCTTTTTCTTTTTCTTTTCTTTTCTTTTCTTTTCTTTTCTTTTCTTTTCTTTTCTTTTCTTTTCTTTTCTTTTCTTTTCTTTTCTTAACATTCTGGCATGTTTCAGTACCACACGAATGAATGCATTTCTGCAGTTGGGGAGTGAAACTTTTAAGTAGTAGTACGATTTAGGCCTGTCATGAAGGGAAATGTTAATGAGTCATCAGATAAAAGCTGGACAGAAGCCACACTGCAGGGCCCTTGTGTACTCAGCAGCATGTGAAATGCGCCTTTGCCTTCCAGATGGAGGAATCTTGCACAGTGCTTTCTGAGGGAGAGCCATTATACCTGAAAGCTAAGATTTTTCAATGTGCTTCTATTCACATGCATATTTCTGTGCCAGATCTTTCAAAAGGCCTTTCCTTTGAAATACAAAAAGATAAACATGTCTTTGAAATGGATAGGTGATCCCTTTGCCACTTTCGAAATCTTTCTCCTTTTCATAGCTGAGAGTTTTAACCCTTAAAATTAAGTCTTGAGTTTTCTGTTCACCTGAGAAGCTTTATATGCGTTCTAGCACTTGAGAGAACCATGCCACTGTTATTAACAACTGAGTTGGGGCTCAAAATCGATGAAAGGTAATTAAAACTTGAGATAGGTGTTTCACCTGCACTGGATCTTATTTTGCTTGGGTATTGCAGTTCATTCTTACATGACTGTTAAATAAATATAATACCTTCTGTGGTCAAAAAAAATCGTAAATCTGTCAGGTATTTATAGGATACCATCTACTGCTTTTTGTTGAAGAGGCTATATTATTTTTAAATCTCAAGACCTAAGTTTTACAGTCCTGTACTTAGAGCATCAGACCTGGGCTGATTTGGTTATAGCGCATACTACCTATGGGATATCAAGCAAGCATGTAACTTTGGTTAAGCATACCACTCCTGGTAGGTAAAATGAAGGCACAGCCTCTGACTTTGCTGATTCTTTAGCTGGTTTTTATCATAGAATCCATTGAGATAAATGATTGCTTCCTCACCGTATTTGCCTTTTGCGGGGGCAGGGGTTGGCCGGCAGGTCTCCACCAGCTTTCCAGCAGTTTCAGGTGTTGGTCTGATGGGATTGTGGCAGTTGTAGAGATGGGATTCCCAGACCCTCTGCTCTTTTCAGGACTTCTTCATATGAATATCAGATTCCTGTAGGTTATAAACATTGGAATCACATAACTACCTTTAAAAAAAATTTTTTTTAATGTTTGTTCTTGAGAGAGAAAGAGACAGAGCATGAGTGGGGGAGGGGCAAGGGAGAGAGAGGGAGGGAGACACTGAATCTGAAACAGGCTCCAGGCTCTGAGCTGTTAGCACCGAGCCTGATGTGGGGCTTGAGCTCACGAACCGTGAGATCATGACCTGAGCCAAAGTAGGACACTTAACCAACTGAGCCACCCAGGCACCCCTCACATAACTACCTTTAAAACAAAAAAAAAAGGAAGAAGAAGAAGGAGGAGGAGGAAGAAAGAAAAATATTTTCCTCAGCTTCTAGCACTTTGCTGTTAGGAGATGTTTGTCAGTAAATATTTGAGTGAATAAAAAATGAACATTTCACCCACTTAGCAAATAGGAGAAGAATTTCACAGACACCACGAATAAATAGGGTTTTGACCTTTGTAATTTAAAATTGGTTTCCCCCCTCTTTTAAAATTAATCTCTACTGTCTCATCTGTATTGGCGTCTTGGATGGATACGTACTTTGTAGCTTGTGAAAATGCCAGCTATTTGTTTTTATTTCTTCTCCTCTGGAGGAGAGCTGATACTGTCTGGGAACATTGTAAGAAATTGTAAAACTGTCCTTACTCTTCAGTATAATCACGAAAGGAACTTAAATATTTCTTCTCTCATTTTCCATCTTCAGGAGTGAAGCAGGCTGAAACAACTCTATCCTTCCATTGTTTGGTTGATCTATTACTTACTTTAGCTGCCCTCTGTGGTTGAATGTTTAAGTTGCTTTTCATTTTCCCGTGTTGTAAACTCTATGATGAAAAATATTTTAGCTAAATTTTTATACACACCCATGATTTTTTCAGATATTTGTAGAAATGAAGCTGAGTCAAAGTCATTTGAGACCTGTTGCTCTAAATTGTACCAGTTTATACTTCGATTAGCAAATTAAGAGGGGAGCCCACTTCTTCATATACTCATCAATGTCATCCATCTGTATAAACAACAAAAAGCAAACAAAAAACCCAGCCTATTTGATGAGGATAAAGTGAAATGATTTTACCAATCTTTGACAAATTTTCCTGTAACCTATTGAATGCTACTTCTAGGGAAATGGATGTGGCAAATACTTGTACTCTGGACCTTTCTTTTTTTTTTTAACCAGGAGATTTTGAAAAATGGCATTTTCTTTCAGGTGAAAAGTTTACTTAGAAAACAATAAAGTTATTTCTAAAATGTTGGCTTTGGTTGGGTTTTGCATAGTTTTTCTCTAACCCTCTGATCGTATAGAATGCCAGGGACAAAAGTAGATGTGCTAATGAGAAACTGCCGTGGATGATAGTTCCATACCCCTTACCCGCATCTCACCAAGACTGCTGAACATGGGTGTGAAATGTATGCATTAGAGGGTGAGCACCCTAGCTCCTTAATGAGTAAATCTCAAGGTGACAAATAGCTTTCTAAACAGAATGATGAAACTGTCTTTTAAGCTTTGGAGTGCTTTGCCATATCTGCATCTCGATGGGCACCCTCATTAAGGGTTTTAGTCCTAACGGTGCTGAGGTCCGCCAGAATCCTAGCTTACTCACGTGAAGAGATGTGCTCAGTCTGGGATTCTGAGCTTGTCTGTGGCCCTCTCCCTTTTATGTGAGCTGCTCCTTTTTACGTAGTGTTGGAAAGGTATGACCTCTGAACAAATGCTTGATTCACTTTACGGTTGCCGCTTAGCTGGTGCCAGAGAAGCAGAGAAACTGTTACGGAACCAGGCTGGAACGCTGGCGGAAAAACCAGGCGGCACTCGGAGACCTCAGTGGGTCGGAGATTTATTTAACACCGGCGGGCTCAGAGGAGACCGTTTCTCCAAAGATCTGAGCGCCGAATGCAAGTGGGGAGGGTAATTTATAGTTGTCAGCTTCCATATCTGTGGGGGTTTTCGGGCGCGCAGCAAACAGGGCAAGAAGAACCCGGAAGAGGGGTCTCCAAGCTGGAGACCAGAGCTTGTTGTGGTCCAGTCGGCCATCTTTGGCGCAGTACTTTATTCATTTCTCCAACAAAACCAAGTGTCGTGTCTGTGAAAGCAAGCTCAAAGGTTTGCTCAATTTTCACGAAAGCTTTTCTTGGATAGATTTTTTTGGATATGAATGAGTTATTGGTGTTGGCCTCTACCATAGTTTAAAAATTCTGGTTCTAGGCAGAAGTAGGAAGACAGGCTCTGTGTTGGCCTCTCCAACTTGCTGTCAGGACCCCTTTTTTTCCCTGACACTTCTCCTTCCTCCCGGGGATGCAGTTTTTACTCTACACACTTCTCTTTTGCCTTGGGAAGCATTAGTCTTCCCCTACCTGTTTGGTTAGGAGGCCCTCTGAGGAAATCACCTTATAATAAGCTACAGGGCAGTAAATGGATTAGTTTAGAGTTTCTCAATCTGGATTCCAAGGAAATAATCTCAGAAGGTCTTCTAATCTTTGTGAGAGTCTTTAACATTTGTGTTTTCTGTTCTGTATTTATGTGATTAGTAGAATCATATTTGCTGTCAGTAGGATGGACCTTACAGGTTTGAGGAGCAGGGGTGGATGACAGTTTACCTCCGCTCAAGGCATTTTCAGTGTCAAAAGGGGCTCTTGGAGGCTCAAAGACTATAAAACTGAAAGCAACTACCTGTGTTTCCTGTAATGGGTTAGTTTAGGTTTTTCTCCCCATAAGCCTTTAAAGAAGCCCTCACCCTCCCATACAAGGGCTCACCCCTGTGGGTGTGGCCAGCATTAGCTTTTCAACAATAAGCCCTTTTAAATGCCTGAATCTCAGGTTGGCCTAAGGGCTAGACCTGAAGACTTGAAGGTAAATGGGACAGCCGGTAATGGTCAAGGGGAGCTTGTGTTATAGATTCTTCAGATTATTAGTATAAAATGTGAACAAATGAAGAACTCAGCAGAGTTGATGATGAAGAAGCTAATGTTTGCCTCCTTCTCTACTGTAAGGATTATCATTTCCAGCTTTCTTTTTAGCCCATGGTTTTCAAGAGGACACTGAGCATGTGTGGGCGCCAGTGCATGTGCTGAGCAAGTATAAGAGAGTTACAGAGTTCCCTTCTATGGGAGACGATAATGAGACCAGTTAGGGTAAAATGGAGTGCAGGCCTGAGATGTGTTGGCAATAGAAAAGTGACGCCTTCTGTGTGGAGCCATCCGGTGGGGGTGCTGTTAAATGTGCATGTAGCGTCACCCCAATGAGCCCTTCACAAGACTTATAACCTTGAGAATTGACAGTGTCATGTTACACAGTCCTCAAGAGAACCAGGTTCCTGTGCAGTCATTTAAAAGGTTCTGTGTAGGTCTTGCAAGATATCATGGTAAATTCTCATGATAACCCTTGTGATAACTGTGAAATTGCTTTGTCTCACCGTTGTTGAGGGAACAGTGAGACACACAAGCATGTCAAAAGTAGAAAGGTGTCAGATGTATAATGTAGAAGTCTAAAAGGGGAGTGTAGGAGGGGCGGGTGGTTTTATCTCAGAAGAGCTACAAGCAATATAACGACTGAAGACCTTTTATCGACATTATTATAGAAAAGGATAATAGAAAAGTTCATACCTTATACTTCGGGTAAATGAGAAGTCTTACTGTAAGCATGGTAAAAGGAACTGTGGGCAGGAAGGGGTCGGGGAGTCACTTTCCCAATAATATCTAGATAAGTTACTTTCTGGCATGATACAAATATAGGTGTAATGCCTGTTAGAAATTGCAGCATGGTTAATTTTCTTTTAAAAAATAATACGATCCCATGGTAAAAAACTTAAATTGTCACAGGCGGCTATAAAAAAAAAAAGGAAAGTATTTCTTCCTCATGTCGCTTTTCCAGGGATGACAACTATTGCTTACAGGGTATTTCAGGGTGTACGTGTATGTGCACGTGGACCCAACAGGTTAGAAAATATACTCTTCAAATTATTTTACATCTTTTTGTTTTTCTTACTACTTGGACCTCTTTCCATCCATATGAGTTCAAGTAGATCCCCCTTATTTCTAACAGGATTAGAAGAGAGCTTTACAGTTGGAGAGAATTCTGCTATGAAACTTGACTTATATGACAGAAACAGCTAGAGAAATTGAAAGGAAATAAAAGCATAAGTAACTTAAGAGCTGAATATGAAATATAGAAAATATAGGGCTTTAGAGACTCATTAGACAAACTACTTCCCAGAAATAAAAAATTCTGTATAGTGATCCTGTGGCACTGTAATTCTTTGTTCATTATAATTTGTGTGATTTTTGAATTTGTGTCTGTCTCGCCCTGTATGCCATAAGCTCTGTAGAAGTAGGGCCAAGCCTCTGTTTACTCTCCATTATATTCCAAGTTCCTGGCCTAGGGTCTGGCACAGACCTTCAGACCTTCAGTATCTGTAGAATGAAGAAATGAGCAGATGAAGGAAACTTAGGATGCCAAGTGAATGTTTGGTACAGTTTATTTAAATTGCCCAGATGAAGAAACTGAGGCATGAGACAATATAACTCATATATAATTAATATACCTCATGTAGTGGCGAGGCTGTCAATGAATCTATGATTTCTATTCTAATTAGAAAACTAAATCAAGAAAGGAAAAACCTGAGACTCTAATTAGTGAAGTTTCTAAAGTGCCTGGAATAAAACTAGAAATGCCAGAAGCAGCTCTGAATAGTTCTGTTGCTTTTTATGAGAAATAGTAGAGATGGAAGGAAAATGTAGGTACAAGAGCAGTTCATTACCTTTGCCAGAGTGCCTAGGAGACCCTGGTGTTTTCATGAAATGTGGTTTCTTATGACTGGTAAGATTTGATGCTAGAGTTAACCATGGCTCTAAAATTTTTCAATTCTTCCTGTCCTTTGTCAGAAAAGGAGAGAGGCAGATGGAAACAGATTTCTGACGAGTGGAAGCAAAGCATTACTGCAAAGGACAAACGTTTACTCCTAGTGCATCATTTCATTTGATTTTATTAAAGTCATTCCTGAGGTGCACAAAAAGCAAACCTATCAGGGCTTAAGGAAGAAGGTCTGTTCTGGATTATTGTGACTCAGTGTGTCATAAAGATGGAATGGCTTAAATTACAAGTTTATTTTTTTCTTATTTAATAAGAGTCTAGAGGTGGGCAATTCAGGGCTGGCATGTTGGCTTCAAGGTTGTTAGAGCCCCAGGCACCTACTGTTTCTCTCCAGCCTCCTGGCACAGGGTCTTCTCTCTTTAAGGTCAGCTTGTATTCAGGATGGCTGCTGGGGCTCAAACACTTGCAGACTGGAAAAATGAGGAAAAGACTGGGCTGAAAAGATTTTTTGCCAGTCGAGGTCAGCTGTCTTTAAGCAGCCTACCTGGAAGTCCCCATACAGTTCTGCTTACAGTGCAGCCTAACCTGAAGCAAGCTGGAAATTTTAGTTTGGTTGACCATATATCTAGCCTAAAACTGGGATTTATCTAACTAGGAGAGAGAGATGTTGGAGTAATTTACTGATAGGCTTTTTCCATAGGGAAATCTTCATTTGTCTTTATCACAGAACTTAATGGTCAGAACTTCTGATTTGTGAGAAGCTGCTAAATTAGTAATTTATTATCCATCACTAGTGATATAAATTTGAAAAAAAAATAAGGCTGAGCATAATTAAAATACACTTATATATGTACCCAAATGGTTATTAGCAGAAATGTGGGGCTACTCAGGATAGCTACTTATGCATCTACTCGATTCGATGATAATTCTTCAGGTTGTGGAGCCATGCAGGCAAATTAATGGAGACCCAGGCTCTGGTGGATCAGCTAGGGAGCTAGGGGTTGTTGGCGGGAGTGGTGTTCTGCTGGAGAACAGGGAGAGGCCAGGATCTGTGCCATTTGGTGAGCCTACAGTGGCCTGTTGATACAATCACTCTCAAAGATAAGGTCCTCGTATTTAGATGTTAAAAAGTGAGACTCAGCTTAAATAACCAAACCCATTCCTTGATGTGCGTCTTAGAAACAGAATACTGAATCTGATACACCATGCATCTGAAGCAGTGTTGGCAGTTTGCAGACTACTTAAATAGGCAGTGTATTTATTTACACAGCTTTCTCTGGGGCAGGAGGTTAGAGGGAGGGAAAGAGATAAAAGGAGAGAGTAGAGAGACAATAGACTCGAGGCCGTGGGTTTAAGAAGTGCCAAAAATGAAAGAGTCTTTACTATGCCAACTACATTATTCAAGGGCCACTTTTCTGACTGAATATGATCGAGTTCCTCCCATGGCTCTTATGCCCACCTGTTTCAGACTTCAGGATATACAGGAACACACAGAAGGCTGAATTCAAACCAGCCGTTAGATGTTCTGATGGAAGGTTTATCAGGAGAAATAACTGAAACCACTAGGTAAACTAAACTGAGACCAGTAGTGGTTTTTTTTTTTTTAAATTTCTAAAAATTCTATAGTTCTTTTAAGATTCTTATGCAAAGAATTTAGTTATATTGCAGGGAGTCTCTTGATTCTGGGTAAGTCTACAAAAAGACAGGTTGAGGAAGCATCAACTCTTTTTGGCCACCTGATGCCATTCAGTAAATGACTGTTTCAGGGATTCTGTGCCTGGAATTGTAACCATGCTGCATGTGCAGGATTAAATCAGGTCCTCGTATGCCTAGCTCGCATCTTGGGGGAAACGTACTTACCTGCATCTAGCTGATTACATATTATAACATAGCTCCTGGGCAAGTGTTATAACGAGAAATAGAAGCCTGTTTTGAATCCAGCTACTTAACATAGGAATGCTCACATTGACATTGTCATAGGAAGGCTCTCATTGGTACTTGTACACACTAGGCCTTTGTTTAAAAAAACAAGCCAGGAACAGTAACATTTACATTTGGGTGGGTTGTAGGAGGGATAGAGACCTATAATTGTTAATGGTAATTATAGATCAGTTTGGAAAGAGGAGAGCCACACCTTCAAGCTGGACCGCTCACACTAAGGCCAGACCTGGTCCTTCTCCCATTCACTGTTGCTAAATGCCTGCTGAGCTGCCGTAATCTTTGAATGGACAGTGAGTAGGAGTGTTACTCACCTCTGAGAAAAAGTGTAAGATTACCAGAATCTACATTATACTTCAGTATGATGTGTTATGTAGTTGTGCCCAAATCACCATACGAAGCATTTGGTAAAAGAACTGACAAAAGCTCGTTAGCAAATTTTTCTTGTGACCTTTCTGTTTTGTTCGTTTCTTACATACTGGAGGTATGATCATATTAGTTAGAACAGAACAGAAATGAGATTCAGAACCTCAGAAAATGCTGCAAGAGTACTGTGTGTGCGTGTTTTCTTTTGATCTAATTTAGAATTGAAAACAGATACTTTTCAAATCTAGCAATAATGTGTGTCTGTGCATGTGCATTTAAAAATACACTTTTAAAGGGAAACTTTCTGAAAATGGAAAATGGCAGTGTCACACATTCAAAAACATGGGCCACGGCCAGCCCCAAAAAAGTGGGAATGATGCCCACTCTTGTTGATTCCCACTTCCTTCCTATACTGTCTAAAAACTTTGTTCTTGAGCATTAGGATACCAGATGTGTAAATCCATCCCCCCATACCCCAAATTTGAAGTTTAAGAGCAGCTGGAAGGAAATACTGGGAATACCTGCATCTAAAATCAGCCACACAGTTTTGTGCATGATTTTGTGCTGTCACTTCAGCTGTCTGCAGCAGGTATGATAAATTGGCTCAATAAACACCAATTCCAAACTCCTGCCTTCTCTTTCTTACTGTAGAAGTGAGAAAACAAAAATTCTTGCAGCCAGGGTTGTGCATGATCTATAATTCTGGCCAGAGAGATGTAAGCACAGATCTCTGGAGAGGGCCTTTCTCCCCTTTTTTTCACTTCCCTCCTCTTCCTTCCTTAGACCATGGGCATGATAACTGGAGGTACACTAGCTATCTTGAGGCAATGGGAATAAAAGGCAAATGCTAAGCATGGCTGCGGAGGAATTGAGAGAAAAGGGCCTAGTCATTTGATAAAATCCTTGGCACCTACATCAGCTCTGGGTTTCCAGCATCCGGACTTGTTATTTCATGAGACAAATAAATCCCTTACCTGTTCAAGCTGCTGTTTGTCCCTTGAACTGTTAATTGTACTGGGACTGTAACTGAACACAGTCTCCGGCAATAGCCATTTCTTTTTTTCATTTCCACAGCAGACTGCAGTGTTGGTCGGTTTGTAAGAGATGTACGATAAACGTAGGGTTCCACGTTTCCATGTTACAGTATTTCAGTTACCTTAAACTTCTGTCTGTTCCAGCCTGTTGTAAATAAAAGTAAACTCTGGAATGCAGCTTACAATTAATGGTGTCACTCTAACACTATTTCAGTAAGTTTTGTGTGTCACGTACTTTGCCGAACGCTTTACGTACGTTGATGAATGGGATGAAATACTCGCCTTTAGGGATCTTATGGACTAGTTGGAGAGACCACATGTAAAAACACATGGTTGGTAAGTGCGTTAAGTGCTTTGCTAGAAGTGCATGGTGCTGTGAGAACACAGACAAAGGTATAAATCAGTTAGCTTTTACTGTATAACCAACTACCCCAAACTTCGTGGATTAAAACAACCACCATTTATTTACTTCATGATTCTGCAGATCACCCATCTGGGCACTTCTTCTGGATTTGACCGCCCTCACTTACACTGAGTTGTCTAAGGTTTGGCTGGTCTAGGACGACTTCAGCTAGGGTGACTTACAGTCTCTTCCTCTTCAGCCTGGACTTCCATATGTGGCACTAGGCCAGGATTCCAAGAGAGAGGCTTATGTTTGCAACTGGCCCATTGTCACTCCTGTCATTCTGTTGGACAGAGCAAGTCACAGGCATCGCCCAAATTGAAGGGGTGGAGAAACAGACTCCACCCTTTCTTGATGAGAGAAGCTTGCAAGGTCTTGTCACCAAGAGCCGTATACACAGAAAAGAGGGAAAAACGTGGCCACAGGGCACTGAGGGAACAGCAGGGAGGTACAGCAACAGTTTTCTTTAAAGAATTCATCTCAACTTTCTAAAGTTCAAGATAATAGACTGCTCCTTTTTATTAGCACTTCATAAAGAGGGATGCCATCAGTCCTGGAATCATTTTCCAGTATTGCTGATTTCTACCCTTTGAACATGAGTTTTAAGAGTAACCCGTAAGAAAATGTTGCTCTGGGAAGAGAAAAGTTGCACGCAGAGAAGTGCAGGATTGAAATAGTGGTTGTGAACTTGTCTTTAACCCAGCGTTTCTCCTGGAACATTTGAGGAGTTCTGTTCTCTCAAGATGCTCCAGAATTAAAAGGTTCCATGGGAAATCAGTTTGGGGCTCATCACGAGCAATATTTCTCATCTTGTCGATTTATAATGCATACTAAGAATTAAGGCCCTGGGAATCCTGGCAGTAAAAAGTACTTTTACTGTGTAATTTGGTTCATTGGATTTCATTGATGATAAGGTCAAAAATTATTGGTTTATTTTCTATTTTTTGTAAATATGGTCTAGTGTCACTATCTCTCTATGTATTTATAGTTTTTTCATAGCCATTAACATTCTCAGTACAGCCCAGCCATTGTCTTCACATTTCCCATTTATCTTAAAGAACAGAAAAATAGAACAGATGAGCCGTGTAAACAAAATTCAGTGATTGGTCCAACAGAAGAAAAGATATTTGTGTTTTAAAGATTTAAATGTTTATTAAAATGGCTTTTGCAAAAAGTTACCCAACACTCTATACTTTTTTTTTTTTGTACTCTTCAAATGATTTGTAATAGTAATAGGTAACATTCCAAAATGCTTACCATATATAGTCCCAGGTATTGTTCAAAGAACTTTACATGAATTATCATATTTGATCTCCCAGAGATTTTTATTAGGCCATTTTTGTTACTGTCCCAGTTTTACAGAGGTGAGAGAACTGTTGGGGTACGGTGACATGTCCTGTTTTATAAGGAAGGAGCTGTATTGGCAGTATGGCTCCAAAGGAAAGTACGTTGCTCACCGGAGTACAGAGTGCTGTGGACAACATATTCTGTTTTAAATATATTAAACATTTTGTACAGTGGAGCATTCAGTCTCCAACTCAGTCTGCTGCCTGTGTTTTTAGTAACTGGTACCTAGTGCCTTAGATTGGAAAATGTTTTAATACAGAAAACAAAAATGCCTGTTGTTTCCAGTGGTGCCTTGACCTCTACCATAGGGGACAGGCACATCTCCCATATCTAGTATTATGTTGTTATTTTGGAGATAGGTCACCTCCTAGGAACTTCGTTTCACTTAATCTTTGACAAAGACAAGCCTTTATCAGATTTTTGATAGCGCTGAAACATCAAAAAGATACCATTATTCTACTTTGAATTTACAAGATCTACCTTTCTCAAAGGAAATCTTGATAGAAAACATTGTTTTAATGCTCATGTCAAACAAGAAAATTTTGTTTTAAAGTAAGAAAATAACAGACTTTTAATATTTGATTTAAATAAGATTTACTTGCTACAAATTTATGCTTCCACTGGACAAATCATGTCAACTATTCTACCTCTGTTGATGGAGCAGGAAACTACAGAATGAATATGAATGAAAGAGAGTTTTAAATTTTAGGTTGTAAATATTTTTAAATTTTAAATTTAATTACAATTTACATGTTTTTAAATTTTTAGGTTGTAAATCTTCTTAAATTTTAGGTTGTAAAGGACCCTACAGTCATAAAAACAATATGACCATGCTCAAAGCAATGAATGGTCCTTTCGTTGAAAGACCACCATGTTAGATTATGGGCAGCCTTCTCTGCCTGTTCTTTTTGGTTCTTTTTTTAGGGTCATCTGACCAGATTATTCTCCCCTACCCCATATGGTGTGAGGACTTAGAAAGCATCTTAGCGGGGGCGCCTGGGTGGCTTAGTTGGTTAAGCATCCGAATTGAGCTCAGATCATGATCTCACGGTTTGCGGGTTGGAGTCCCACATTGGGCTCTGCGCTCACAGCTGAGAGCCTAGAGCCTACTTTGGATTCTGTGTCTCCCTCTCTCTCTGCCTCTCCTGCATGCACTCTTGACTCTCTCTCTCAAAAATAAATAAACATTAAAAAGCAATTTTTTTTTTAAAGAAAGTATTTTAACAAAGTTTGGAGGGGAGAGATATAGACACATATAGATAGGTAGGTAGGTATACTTAGACAGGTATATATGGCCATTTTATATACGTACATATATAACATAATATCTACCTTCTTTGAAAATTGGAATGTGGATATTACTTATTTGAAGCACATATTGTTCTCAAAATGTGGCTATTAAAAAAGGATCAGGGGTGCCCCGGGTGGCTCAGTCTGTTAAGCATCCGACTTTGGCTCAGGTCATGATCTCACAGTTCGTGAGTTCAAGCCCCGCATCGAGCTTTGTGCTGACAGCTAGGATCCTAGAGCCTGGTCCAGATTCTGTATCTCCCCCTCTCTCTGCCCCTTCCCTGCTCAGTCTCTGTCTCTCTCTCCCTCAAAACTAAATAAACATTAAAACAATTTTTTTTAAAGGATCAGACAAAAACACAATTGATGTGTGTACTTAACTACAAGCTGTAGGGTTGACCAAATAACAACAAACTTAGCTACCATAATAACATTAAAGTAACGGTAATTTATAATTGATAAGAAAAGATGCATATACACACCTACTACCATCTCAAGACAACATAGATAATACAAACAGACTTTCTGAAAATTAGGGTCCTTTTTAAAAAAACAATTTTAATTTTATTTTTGAGAGAGAGAGCGCGCGCGCGCGGGGGAGGGGCAGAGAGAGGGAGACACAGAATCTGAAGCACCTCCAGGCTGTCAGTACAGAGCCCGACATGGGGTTCAAACTCACAAACCATGAAATTACGACCTGAGCCGAAGTAGGACACTTAAAGGACTGAGCCACCCAGGGACCCCAATTAGGGTATTTCTACCACCTGTGAGTACCTGTTCAGAGTAGAAGCCTTGCAGGATCGGTAGGCAATTGTGAAGCTAGAATTTTGGGAGTAGTTTGGGGTCCAGTTTGGAGAAGGGCCGATTGCCACTATGATATTTGTCCCAGTGATGCATAATAACGTCAGTCTAATGAGAAAACATCGGACAAGTCCATATTGCCAGCCATTCTACAAAATATCCAACTGGTGTATTCCTCAGGAGTGTCAAGGGGTCTTAAGAGACAAGAGGATACTGAGAAGCTGTGACAATTAAATGCAAAATGACCTTTGGAATTGGGTCCTGACATAGAAAAAGAACATTCATAGAAAAAGTGTAGCAAAATAAAGTCTGCAATTTAGTTAATACTAGTTACTAGTAATGTTGCATTGTTAACTTACTCGTTTTGATGATTGTGCTGGGATTATCTAAGACATTGACGTGAAAGGAAGGGGGGTGACAGTATATACAAACTTTCCACCATTTTTGCCCCTTTTCTGTAAGTCCATACTTATTTCACAACAGAAATTGCTTTTATTTAGTAATTTGTGGACATTCGGCAATAGGTTAGCATTCAAGAAAATATACAAAATCTTGACTTAGCCAACCTGTTCAGCATGTATCCCTCTACCCCTGTTTTTATGTTCTGGCTATATTATTAAATTATTTGTTGTTAATTAGTTCCTTTGAGGAGGGGGAGAGTAACACAATTTTTGTATATGTTACAGGCATTTATAACCAGCATAACAATTAGCTATGTACACCTCATTTTAAGAAACATAACGGGGCGCCTGGGTGGCGCAGTCGGTTAAGCCTCCGACTTCAGCCAGGTCACGATCTCGCGGTCCGTGAGTTCGAGCCCCGCGTCGGGCTCTGGGCTGATGGCTCAGAGCCTGGAGCCTGTTTCCGATTCTGTGTCTCCCTCTCTCTCTGCCCCTCCCCCTTTCATGCTCTGTCTCTCTCTGTCCCAAAAATAAATAAAAAACATTGAAAAAAAAAAATTAAAAAAAAAAAAAGAAACATAACAAGTCAGTGAGGTCCCACTGTGTTTCCTTTCTTGATGGTGTTCTGCCCCTAACCCCCCGGCTACCACCACCAAACTGCTGCTACTTGGGGATAATCCATGGAATTTGCTATTTACTAATCCTATTTGATTATTTTGCATTTTTTCCAAACTTGACATAAATTACACTCTACAATATTCTATCTAGAACTTGCTTGTGTTTGCTCCACATGTATGTGTAATTCATTCTTTTTCATCACTGTGTAGATTTCCACTGTGTGAATACCCCGTATTTATTCATTCTCCTGCTGGCAAGCTTATTGGCAAGCTTTTTGTTTTTGTTTTTTAATGGTTGTTTATTTTTAAAAATATTTTCTGCCACCAAAAGAGAAACTCTACTCTTTCTGTACTCTAGTAACACTATCCACAACTTTAACTCAATATTTATGACCTTTCATTTAACTCTTTCTTTTCTCTTATATCGGATAGAAAGCTTCTCAAGAAGTTTTCAGATCATCAAGATCTGTTTCCCCAAGTTGGACATTATTTGGATAATAAGTATCTAATTTGGTTGAATGAATAAGTATATACTTACATGAATTAAACGCTATCTGCATACAGATCTTGGGCATATTTGTGTTTATTCCCTTAGTTGTTATATGGCATTGCCTCCTGGGGACTTTTCCTCATTATAAAGATTTATACAGTGTGGGAATCTGGCCACTGAGGTGGAAATACAGGACATAAATAAAGCCTAAAACTTTAACTTGGGAAGTTAAGAGCTAAGATTGCAGACAGCACAGGTACATGTCTTTTGTCTGTTTAACGTCTTAGGGAAACTTTGACAAAATCAGTAGTAATTTTACCTGTATTTGGCATTATAAAGCAGAGGGGAGCTTGCTAACTTATGTTATGGCAGAACTCACTTTTGTGCATCATTCTTGTTAGAAAGCTCAATATTTGCCTTTGATCATTTTGAATTTGTACCCAGAATTAGTTTTGCCCAAATTAGCTTTTTCCTCCAAAATTATTTTATTTGTATGTTGACTTGACTCTGCAAAAATAGGTGGCACAGCTCCTGTGCCAATCTCATTTGATTTCTGTAACTGCTTTGGCAGAGATAAGCAAGGCTACTTCATCCGTATTTTACAGGTGACAAAAGAAAGCCAAGGGGACTTTGAAGGACTTGCTCAAGGTCACAGAGCAGAACCAGAAACCAAATCTGTCAGCCTCGTCCTGAAACCAAATCTGTCAGCCTCGTCCTGGCTCTGTCTGGACATTACTGTTTCAATGTTTAAATTAATTGAAAGTATTAATCAAGATGTTTAGCTTTGCCAGCATTTTGAAACTTTAGTATCATAACGCCCCCTTGACAGTTTATTATAGTAGTATGGGGCGTTTCTCATCAGTGTTAGTGGCAGGTTAGTAACTGCCTTTTTACTGCCCTCTTTGTTAGAAGGGTTCACACAAAAAAAGCTTAAGCCAAACGTTGCAAAAGAGCATGTAGTGACCGGTGTGTATTTTAAAGGAAAGAAAAATCTTGTAAAATAAAACTGAAAGGGAGGTGTGATACGACATAAGGTTATAATATCTGAGAAGACAAAAGGCCTTTTGGTAGCTTGCGACCTACAGGTGAATGAAAACCTCTTGGCATATAGACCGATGAAGTTGGTCATTCGCAGTGTGATTTTAAAACATGCAGAAGCCCTGCATGAATATTGTCTTCATGTCAGAAATGCACCTTCGTGCTTGAAAATGATAAAAAATTACAATCGATCCTTACAACTGTTCTGTTCATCTTTATTGATCAGGTGCAAGAAAGATAAATCGCAGCCCAAATAAGATTATAGTAAATGTTAGCATCGTAGGGGCCTCTGGGTTGATAGAGAGCCATTCATCATCCCAAATGGTGACCCGTCCATTGCTCCAGCCACCCCGAGTCTGCTGTCTAATCACATATCTATTGATTTTATCTACATCCAACAAACCTGGATGTGACTGTCATTGGGCAACCCAGATTGTTAAATGCAGAGGGGTCACTGGTGTGAAGAGGATTTCATTTTCATTTTCTCACCGACCAACAATGATTTATTAAAAAATAAACTACCCCAAGTCACGTATGTGTAACCTGAGTGATTAGGGATTGAAGGTGCACAATAGACCACTGTATCATGTAGTATTCTTTTGTCCTGGGACAGGTTTTGCAGGGTATTTCATTGAGTCTGAAGGCTCTTGGGGTCATTTAGGCCACCCCCTGAAGTAAGATAGGTTTCAACGTAGCCAGCCAGAATGGATAGTTTAAAATTGTTCTGCCTCAGGAAAGGCATTCCTTTCCTATTGCAGCTTGATTTATGTTGCTTATTGTGTTCATTTATGTAATACTGGAAACATTTTTTTTTTTTTAGGGGGTAAAAAAATTACCTAAACCCATACCCTGTTCTTACTAATTAATTTGTTATAAATATTGATGCTCTTGTGGTCATGTGAAGGTAATAGAACACATTCTACTCTGTAAAGAATCCATCTTGAGGACAAAAATACTGTATAAAAAGAAGTGAACCTTTAATATCCCAGGTAGAACATTGGAATAATAGGCAAATATGTGAAGAATTTTCTCACAAGGATCAAATAATGATGAATTATAACAATGAAGGTTTACTCTAATTACAACTTGTATACCAGCAGATGTGCTATTATTTAAATGGATACCTTTACGTGCACTTTTATAAGTATCTATGTCACTTATGCAAGAGATCTTTGTCCTACTGCTCGAATGGCTGAAAAAAAGGATTTTATGTATTATTTTGTAACTGTAAGTCTTACATTTTGCCCTCTCGAGTAGTGAAAACTCTACTGTCAATCTCTGTCCACAGAGCTCAGAATTCTACAAAGTCACCACCGAACAATATCAGAAAGCAGCTGAAGAGGTGGAAGCAAAGTTCAAGTAAGTTTTTAACACATAATGTTACAGTATTTCCCGTCCTTGACAAGATCAAAGTACAACGTTCTTGCTTCTTGAATAGTGGATGGCTTGTTGTGGGCCCTCTGGAATACTTGGAAGTGTATTTGGGTATTTGGGTAGCGAGGTGCATCCATGTTCTCCAAATACAAGGAAAGGGCATTTGATGAAAGCTTGTTGCAACTCAGTTTCATGAAGTAAGGGGAAGTTGAAAGCAATGCTAATAGAGTTTTCATTTGGAATAATATTATATAAGATGGGATGCCCTTGATTATGAAGGTGATGTGAAATTGCTATCTCTTGTTAATAGAATCATAGAGACCATTCAGTTTTATATAATAAAATGACAGGCATGTCCAAATTTGAGTAACCACTTTTCTCATGTTCAAGCTGTTTTCATTTCTTCCCATGTACCTTGAAAGCGTTTAAATCACAGACTTTACCTTGCCCTTGATTATGAAGGTGATGTTAAATTGCTGCCTCTATTAATCCTTGGAATGTTTAAATGAATGTTCTAATTGATGGATCAAAGTGTCCGTGACCCGTAGCCCTGTACTTTCCCTTTGCTGCCAGTTCTCACATTAGGTAAGAAGACATCATTCAGAATTTTCCTGAGAGTATAAATAGTTTTATTGTGTAACCCCTGTTAGTAGCACATGTGCAAATTAGTGAAGCAAAAAAAGGTATTGTGACAGGTTTAGTTGAAAGATCGTATTGGGCTCTGACCTTCTTCCTGGTGCATGTTTATAAGCTTTTGATAAAATGATTAAGCCCTAAGGTGTAACATTATTTATTACTTTCTGCTGTGGTACAGTTTGTATGGTAAATGGATATTAGTGTGTTCTTTAATGTAATAAAAAAAAAAAATCTTTTTTTTTTTTTTTTTTTTTTAAAGGTAGTTTGAGGTATATTTAGACAAACCTCTTTGTCTTTGTTAGTGAATTATCTTTTTAGGTCAGCAGGGAGAGACCTTCAAAGAATGGGCCACAAATCTCACTCTTAAAGGTTAATGTGCTTTCTTAAGTATTTAGATATAAAAATGGATCTGGACTTGATTTTAAAAGGTACTCTACATATGTATTTTTCAAGTTATGGTTTATCTTTTTCCCCTAATGATAACGTAACATTTGTTATCCTTTCTGTCTCTATGCCATGAGAATCTTTGACTTGGCACCCTGGGTATTCCTCTACTGTCAGAGGGTAGCTATTCAAATAAGTAAAATTTATGATAAATCAAAGGAGATCAATTCTGACTAGAATGATCTATGACGTTATCATAAGGAAAACAATTACTCAGTTGAGGCTTGAAGGGGAATATTGAACAGGTGGAAAGGAAAGGATTCAGAAGGAAAATCATGTTCTTGAGTTGGGTGACAAATCCCTTAAGATCAGTGGTTTGACTCAGAGGGACTCTCGTGCAAGATGAAGTTGGAAAAGTCAGTACGGTCCTTTGATAACTGCTGGGCTAAGAGGTTGGTCTTCATGTAGCAAGAAGTCTTTGGAAGGTCTTTGACCAGGTAAGCGCTTGATTTCCGTGCTCCTTTGGTAATACTAACCAGACAGTGGATGCGAGGCTTGACCAGGGGGTGAGGAACAAGAAGCAGTAGTAGGAAACGGGAGGACTATGTAAGTGAAAGAGAAAAGATAGGGGGTGCAAGCAAGTCACTGAAAGATTAGACCTGGACTAGTGAGTGACTGGTGTATTCGTTTGCTAGGGCTGCCGTAACAGAGAACTACAGACTGAGTGGTTCCACCGAAGTTGATTTCCTCACAGTCTGGAGGCTGCCAGTGTGAGATCGGGGTGCCCGCACGGTTGACCTGTCTTCCCTCTCCACATCCGTGTCTCAGTCTCCTTTTCTTATAAATCACATTGCATTAGGGCTCACCGTAATGATTTCAGTTTAATTTAATTACCTCTTTGAAAACCCTTTGTCCAAATATACTTTCTGATACCGGTCATTAGATCTTCAACATACGAATTTGGTTGGGGAGGGGTCCCTTCAGCCCGTGACACCTGGATTTAGGCACTAGGGAAAACCAGGAATAGAGGTTTAGCAGATTGGAAAACTGATGGAGGCTCGATTTTTATAGAGAGAGGTAAATCTGGTTTTAGATGAACAGAATCACTCTCCTAAAAGCTCTGTGCAGCTGCCATGTCATTCAGCCTGGACTAGCCTGCTGGCAAATGAGAGGCTGCGGGGAACACAAAAATAAATGTCTTGCTGACTTACTTTCTCCAAGACAACATGGAGCTATAGGTTAGGCTTAGTGTTTTTGTTTTTGTTTTTTTTTAAGTTTATTTATTTATTTTGAGAGAGACAGAAAGAGTACAACTGGGGGAGGGACAGAGAGAGAAGGAGAGAGAGGATCCCAAGCAAGCTCCACACACACTCAGCATGCAGAGTCTGACACGGGGCTTGAACCCATGAAACCATGAGATCACGACCTGAGCCAAATTAAGAGTTGTCACTCAACCGACTGAGCCACCTGGGAGCCCCTAGACTTAGTTTTAATCAGAGCCTCGGCAGCTTCGTTCTCTGTTACCTTTATAAGATATTATTCTTTATTAAATTCTACTCTCATTTGGCGTGGTAAAGAATTTGGCTTTTCCCAAAGAGAGGTCTGGCCTATATACTCATCTTCTGGGAGAGGGAATTTGGAATCCTTTGGAATTTCCCAAGTGATGGAAGCGTTTCATTAGTCACGATGGGCCCTTTGGGCCATGTGTTGTCAAACCAATCTCTGGGGAAGTGGTGCTGGAGACTGAATTCAGCCACATGAGCGATCAGTCAAGCAAACCTATGCGATGAGGCCCCAGTGCAACTCTGGACACTGAAATTTGGGTGAGCTTCTCTGGTTGATTCTCTGTGCGTATTGTCACAGGTTGATGCCTGGGGAGTAGAGCATCCTGAGGAGAGTGGAAACTTTGCATTTAGAACTCTCCCAGAGTCCATCCTATGTATCTCTTCCTTTGGCTAACTCTCTGTGTCATTTCCCATGATAAGCCGTAACTGTGAGTTTAATAGCTTTCTGTGAGTTCTGTGAATATTTTTAGTGAATCATTAAGGCTGGAGCAGTTTTGGGAACCCCTTGAACTTGCAGATGATGCCAGAGTGGGGACAGTCTTGGAGACTCTGCCCTTGGACTTGGCAGTTTGGCCAACTCTGGTACAAACAAAACCCCAGGTTTTCACATACTGTGAAGGAATTTTAAGAGCTAGTTTCTCAGAGAGTGGCTTCCATTATATTAGTACCCCCCCCCCCCCCCCCCGCCCAATACTACCTGCTAGATGGAGCTTCTTAGAAAGTTTGTATTTTGATTTGTGGTGAGTTTGTTAGCTTCATGCGTAGGAAGTGATAGTGCCTTGGCTATAAGAGATGCTTACCATCTTTGAAGGCACAGAAGTTACTCAGTGGAACTTTGTTTCTCCTTAGAGATCTGAGCATCTCAGGTAATCCTGGCAGCTTCAGTCTTTTGCAAGGCAGTATACTGTATCCTTTTCATTGCATGACATTGTTGATTTCAGCATTGTTGATCTCAACAGGCTCTGAAGAACTTTGGGGAGGATTTAGTTAATTTTATTTGACGGGAGTGTTCATTTGGGTGCATCTTGGTTACAGGAGATGGAAGCTTTTTAAAGTGCAATTTCAAGGGTGTTATTACTCACCTGATAGAGGGGCACACAAAATCATTACAAAGTTGTTTTGTTTTGTTTTGTTTTAATGTTTATTTATTTTTGAGAGACAGAGAAGGAGCAGGGGAGGAACAGAGATAGAGGGAGACACAGAATCCGAAGCAGGCTCCAGGCCCTGGGCTGTCAGCACAGAGCCCAACGCAGGGCTCGAACCCACGAACCGTGAGATCATGACCTGAGCCGAAGTCAGTTGCTCAACCGACTGAGCCACCCGGGCGCCCCCACACAAAATCATTGTAAAGAGAAAGAAAGCTAAGAGCATTTGAGGTGGCACGTGATAAACACCAGTCACATCCATGCGTCCCGCCAGGATAGCTAATGGAATTATTTTAAGGATGCTTAAATATTAACTCACCCTTCAGTCTTTCAGTTTATAGTTTTGGCAGGAACCCATTGAAACACTTTAGATTTAATGGGATTTTTCCTCCTATTTTATTGCCGCGTCATTCATTCAGAGAGCTTCTGTGTGACATGCCCTCCGAGTCCTGAGTACATAGCTCTGAGGAGACAGGTAGGACCTTGCCAGTGTGGAACTCAGAGTCCACCAGAGAGAGCAGGAGGAAGACAGAACTTTACAATAAAGAGCATTTGAAAAACCCCAAATTAGTTCTACTGTAATGGAATAATTATGTCCCTAATAAGTTATTAAAAATACTGTTTACCATTTTTTTCAGCAAGAATCAATTTGGAGATTAAGAGTGTGGGCTGTTTATTTTCCTGCAAGAACTTTTCCCGACCACAATCGCTTTAAGATTTTATCTATAAAACCCAAATCACTTAGCAAACCCAGCAGTTTTTTTTTCTTTTTTTTTACGTCTAGCTTTTATTCAAAAGGTAACCGTTACTCACCCAGTCCAACTAAAAAGTCACTGTTAGCAGTTCCAGTCACCTTTTATCACCCTTTGTTAATATGTGTTAAACAGAGCCATTTATGGTGCTAATTCTTAGTTACGTGCTGCTAGTACCCTAGTACTGTGTCACATAGCTCAGCATACCGAGAATTACGTTCCATATTAATCCTTATTTTCCACCTGATAGGTCATTAATTAAACAAACTAATACATCACGTAATGTTACACTGACGGTGCTTTGCGTTGGTCTAGCACAAGGTAAATGCTCCGTGTGTATTTGATTTTATTAGTTTTCATTGTTAAATATATTGTGATGATATAATTTTATTATTATGTCCAGTTTAAGTTACGCAGCTGTGCACCACAGGAGAAGTTTCTGTATGCTTCCAGACAAAATCTACATGATGTTAAACAAAAAAGGTAACAGAAAGGGTTCTTATCCTCAGGAAGCCCCCAGCCCAGCGGGAGACCCAGTGACCTAGTGTGCAGCCCTGGGGACCTAGGGCGCCCTGAGGGGTGTGGCAGAGCAGTAGGGGAAGAGTGCTGCAGGGGCCCTGCTTCACGATCCCTGTCGCAGTCAGACCTCTTTGGGGTTCAGTAGGGCCTGAATGCCACACCTGCAAAGCTGAACCATTGTTACCAGTGTATTTTGTACATATGAGGGTTTTTTTTTTTTTAGGTTTCTTTATTTGAGAGAGAGAGAGAGAGAGAGAGAGAGAGAGAGAGAGAGCGCATGCCCAAGCAGGAGAGGGACAGATAGATAGAGGGAGAGAGAGTCTCAAGCAGGCTTCACACTGTTGGTGCAGAGCCGAGCCGGACGCGGGGCTCCATCCCACAAACGGAGATCATGACCTGAGCTGAAATCAAGAGTCAGATGCTTAACCGACTGAGCCACCCAGGCGCTCCACGCGTGCGTTTGTTTGTTTGTTTGTTTGTTTTTTAAATCTAAAAGCTAATATCAAGCAAATGTAAAAGCACATATCAAAGAAATAGGAATATGTTGAAGGCAGTGGAAAACCTTGTGAAGACGTGCGCTATCAACCAAATGAAAAGCATTTTAAAGACGACTGATGTTTCTTTCCCATCCTGTCTTAGATAATGAAGTGGCCCATTTCTACCTTCCAGAAAGGAGAAAATGTGTATGTGGGAAGTGACGTAGGTCTGTGGAAAACAGTTCTGGAATCCTTTTGTTAGAGGTGTAACTTTTCAGCGTGGCTTCTGTTTCTTTGAAAGATGAAGGAGTGTGATTCTGAGATTGGATGTGAGCACTACTAATACTCCTTTGTGTGCCTGACTTCAGAAGGGGTTTTCACTTTTATCCTTGAACGAAGTTGTTGAAGCCCGACTTATAAATTTAGGCTCTTGGAAGAAGCCTGGGCTATCCTTACAAAGTATTAAAAGATTAGTCACCCTGTGGAAGAAGTTGAGGTGATTTTAGAGTATCTGAGGAGTGCTGTGCAAAACTCCTCGAGATAAAATGGATTTTGTAAGTATTACCATATATTCAAAGTTTTCTTCAATGTAAAATCCTTTAACTTTAAACTGTTTTGCTTTTATTAGGTTTCACTTTGACTGATGTAGGGATGGAAAAGTTTTCCCTTCCTCTGGGTTCTTTGGCTGGTTGAATAATTAAATTTGTGTAAAACCAATTAACAGGAGAACACAACTCAAAGAGTAGCGACATGTATATGTGAAAGAGACCTGGAAAAACTGAGTAACTGTCCAAAATGGCCCAAAGCATCAACTTAAATACCGACTGTCTTCAGCTAAAGACAAAAGATGTTAGAGGTACAGAATCAGTTACAGGAGCACAGTCAACAAGGGTGAGGTGGTTATGCAGACTTAAGTCATTGTCTTCTCCATTGAGAGAGGACTTTCTGCAGACTGAGTCATCCCCCCTCTTCCTGGTACAGCAAGGGAGACCTCCCCCCACCCATGGAGGTTTCCCTTATGCATGGGTACGTCTCTTGCGAGAGGGTAATTTCTCCTTGGTTTCCAGAGCTTCTCGTGCGTTGGCGTGTGTTTTTTCCGAATGATCAACCAAAACTAATCCTATGCCAGAGGGACATATTTTGGGGTGGCAAGTTCTGCGCCTCTATACTGGCAGTACTGTTTTGTTTCTCTTTTGGGTGTATGATTTTAATAGCTATACTGCAAATGAATTAGAGAAGCTGAGGATGACAGGCCAGTGGTATCAGCAGGTGTTTCTCGTGTTCTCTATAATTACACATGGGATCATGGACAGTTTTAAGCAACAGTGTTTAAAGATCCTGCTTAATTGGCCGTGAAATAATTAAATAAGGTTTTGACTGGCAAATTTATAATTCTGTTAGATGCGTAAGCCAGTGTGCCTGAATGTCAACTTGACTTCAACTTGGAAATACTAGATTAATAGAACTAATTGTACCGCAGGTACAAAGTTTGCTCTGATTAATAGTCTCAAAACTCGTCTAGAAGTTTAGCCAAGTAAATTTATGTTACTTGCCTTTTGCTTTTAATTAAAACTTATTTCAGAAAGTTTGAGCTGTTTACTTTCGCTGTGCTGCTCTTTGTGGTTTCTCCAAAGTTGAGCTCCAGTAATTTTTCAGTGACTCCAGCTGCCTTATTGAATAACTTGCCTTATCAAAAGGCTTAAAATTATATACTGTTGGACATGTATTTGTATCTGCAGCTGACAGGTCCCCTGCACATCGTCTCTAACACTTACTGATGTCTACTTATAACGTACTTTAGTGCTGCGTGAATGGCTCTGATAGACCAAATGTACATGATAAATGTTTTATCTCTGATTCTCATTGATCAATTTCTAAATGATCAAATGGTTTATCTCAGTGAGACACTAATTCACATTGATCAAATTCTAAATGACCAAGTTGACTTGGTTTCTGCTGAACACAAATTGTATTAAAACAACATTACTTGAACATGCTGTCTTTTCTAATGCAGGAGTTATGTTACCAGAAGTTACATTATAACTAGAGTTATTGTATTATAAAGATGTCTCCTTCATAATGAAAAGTTTACACAAGAAGAAAAGAATGCGATATTGCAGGAAGAACAGGGCTTTGAGCAAGGATTTGGGCTTTTACTAACTAATTAAATTCTGCATTTGTATTGGGCCCTCCTTTCCCTTTTTTTAATTTGAAAGGCTGTGAGCAGGAAATATAGCAGCTGCAGTGGTGACATTTTATTCCCTAAGGACCTTGAAGCCAAGTAACATCTTGATTATTCAGTAAGAGACTTAGTAATTGAAGAGGCAAAATTCTAGATAAAATAAATATACCTGTACCCTTTGTGTATAAACTTGGTTACAATAGCCTATTTAGAAGTTTAGGGTTATTTGTTGTTTTTTAAAAAACATCGGCTCACTTTTGTCAACTTGCACAGTATTTCACGTACCGTCTAGAGTTTGTCGATGTGTTACTGGTAGAGGATTTCAATTCGGAATTTGAAAAACAATGTTTATGAGTTTAAGAATATACTTTGTATATGAAGCTAATGGCAAGTACACATTTGGCTGAAACATGGGCTTGGTTTTTTCCAACAACCAGTTCCTCAGGCAGGTTATTTATTACATCTTTGGCTTGTCTCTTGCATCTGTAAAATGGAAACTATAACCACCACTCTCTCGAGGGCATCCAAGCTGAGAAGGTTTAAAAGTTAAAAAAGAAGGAAAAGAATGTTGTCATTGAGCCTCATCTAAAGAGGGTTGTAAGTAGTTGTTGTATTCAGTTCTGAGACACCGGCTGCCATTTGAATTATCTTCTAGATGGTGTGGCTCCCCTTCTGTCCTTCATCAGGGGGTACGTACAAAGTAGTTTGCCACCTCTCCGGCTAGGAGTCTGTCTCCCTTTCCACCAACCCCCCCCCCCCCCCCCCAAAATCCCAACTGTGTCCAACCACAAATTAGTTCCAATTAAAGTGAGGTCTGCTTGGGAACACACCAGTTTTTGACAAACATTTCATGTCATAGGCATTTAGGATTGGTTAGATTTGCAAAGAAACCTTAGGTGATTAATGCTTTTTAAAATTCCTTTAAGATTGAGGCCCTTCTAATCAGATCTAAGTTATTTAGTTTCCTTTTGTTCCTTGGTTTGGATCTCTGTAGTTAGTCTCTGCACTGTTTTTTAAGGGAACAGAAGTAACTGGTAAGAAACATTAACACTACTTGGGGGTTAGGTTTTTAATCTGCATTTTTTCCCTCTGCTTCCTAAACTGTCCCTCACAGCATTCCACTCAGTCCAGGGTGTCTGTATTTGAAAGGGGCAGGGCAGAGTGGCCAAGGCGATTGGGACGTAGGGCAGGTGCAGGGATGTAAACCATGGACAGGATTGTCTGTTTCACAAAAAAGAACCCAGACTGCGGCCATCACTTGAGCATCTGCAGTTGGTCACAAGGTCACGAGAGGGTCATTGCAGCAACTTCCTCATCATGTCAATGTAGGATGTACAGGAGCCTCAAGTGGTGACAGAAGCCACCAAAGGTCCAGTCACATTCGCCACATCCTATCCATGACCTGGAACTCTCTTCTGGGTCCCAGCTGTGGCAATCATAGTTGGTTTGGGTTGCTCTGAGCATCTTCTTTACTTTAATGGAACCTGTTTGTGCATTAAATGTAAATGATCCTAACCAGTCTCGCTGTAGCCCTTAGGTTTGTGGCCATAAGCTCCTGAATCCATGATTTGTTCCACGCGAGATAACAAATGGTTTCTGTTTTCCCCTACAAGAACATTAGCATTGAGCTTTCTTCCTTAATCAATACAATCCATTTAGAATCTAGCATACCCTACATGGTTATATGAAATATTAATTGCACACTCAGATAAATGAAGATTCTGCCAAAATGATAGCTTGTTTCTTTCCTTGTATTGTAATATTTAAATGAGAACATTTTGAGTTCTAGAGTGCATGGTATTTTGGAATGTGTTCCTTGATCCTTGCTTTTTTGGGTAATTAGACAACCATACAGCTTACAGCTCCCAAAAGATATTTCTAACTGGGACTTGGAAGTTTGTTCCTCTTGTTGATTCTGACTAGAGGTCCTTTATGTTTTAAAGGATCCAGTAGAAAATAATTTTTGATTTTCCTTTGATGTTTGCAAAGTAAGAAAAAGTTATTTTGCTTTTTGAGTGCCACTCAGCTCCAGGTAGAAAGGAGAGAAGCTTGTAGGAGGGCCAATTAGAGTTAATTATTGTCTTACTGACCTGCCATGTTTTAAAATGTCCGGGAAAGTTCTAGGATGTAGGTTTTCAATTCTCTCCTTTTGTCAAGGTTGCAGAGTTAACCATCTTATGTCTTGAGCATGGTTAAAAATTACATCAAAGCCGTTATCTACACATAAAAATGATAGCTCTCGGGACAATCTTTAAGAAGTTGTGTAGGTTCAGCCATATTGTGAGATCCAATTATGTTTTATCATCTCATAGTTTGGGAAGTCTGTTCCAAATACTGTCAGGCCTCCCTTCCTTCAACCAGATAATTATAGATGTCTGTGGTTGCCCTTTCACCATGCCTGGGGTTCAAACCCTGGTAGTAAAATCGAAACCAGAACTTCTAGGATAATTCTACTTAGGCATACATTTCTATAGGTCTTTTGAAATGATAATTTTTAGTGAGATGTCTCATGGTTTCAGTCTATCAAGGATTCTCATTGCTGCCTCTTTTGATTTTTCTTAAGACATAAGCATACAAAATACAAAAGTTGATAATTTGGACCTTATCATGATTTAAAAGTTCTGTTCATCTTAAGACACCATTAAGAAAAAAAAAAAATTTTAATAGGCAAAAGATTTGAACAGACACTTCAAAGGAAGGTATAAGGATGGCCATTAGCACGTGAAAGGTGCTAATAACATCGTTAGTCATCGGACCGTGTGAGTTATAACATTGGAATGCTGCAAACCAAAAGGACTGATAATATTGTTTGTAAGGATGTGGAGAAACCAAAACTTTTATCCTTTGCTGGTGGAGGTATAAAATGGCAGCCACTTTTGAAAAAGTTTGGCAGTTTCTTATAAATTTAAATATACACTTGCTCTATGACCCTGCAATTCCAGTCCTAGGTATTTACCCAGGAGGAAAGAAAATATACATCCACGAAAAGATTTGTGCACATATGTTCGTATCAGGCTTATTCATAGTAGTCAAAAACTAGTAACAACCGAAATGGTCCTCTGTGAGAGAATGGATAAACAAACTGTGGTATATTCATACAGTAGAATAGAATATTATCAGCAGTTAAAAAAAAAAATAACAAAAACAGAAAGGCAAACTGTTGATACATGGACTAACATGGGTGAATCTGAGAAACATGTTAGGCAAAACAGAAGCCAGGAGCCAGGAACAATGATGTGTCCTTTTGTGTGATTCCATATATATGAAATTCAAAAATAGGAAGAATTAGTCTATATTGACTGAAATCACACTGGTTGATGGGGGTAGAAGGGTATTTGCTTGGAAAGGGACACAAACTTTCCAAACCGCCGGGAGTATTCTTTTCTGGGTAATGGTTATACAGATACATATGATTTTTACTACAATATGAACACTTAAGATCAGTGCAGTTTTTTTGTAATGGTAATTATACTTAAAGCACCCTAAAGTCATTGTTAATTAATTTTAATGAGGGGAAAAATTGCCCCAAATATTAGGAGTGCCCAACTTCTAACTGTAATTTGCCCTAGGTAAAATAAGTTAGTTTCTTGAATTTAGTCAGCCTTAAGAAACTTATGATTTCCAATTGTGTCCATAATCGTATTTTTTTCACTAGAATTAGAGTCCCTTATCTCAGTCAGGACCGTTCATTCAGTATGTGTCAATGCTGTAGAAATAGGAGTAAACCGTGCTTTGCTTTCTTTATTTACTTTCTTATCAATTAGTCTTCTCCCCATTATTAAATTACATTTGCCTGTTATACTTTCTTCCTCATTAGCTAAGAGTCTTGTTTGTAGATAGACCTGGTTACATTTTGAAAGTTATTTTTGATAAAGGGATTTTGAAGGCGCTATTTATAAATGAAACATTTATACAGTAACACTGGTACTTGGTAATATAATAACCCGAGGCAGCAAGTTGTTCATACTATGTATTGCATCCTGGCAAAATGCTTCAGAACTTGTAAAAGCCTGCATCTTGGCCCTTTTCTACATGTTGAAACGGAAGCACACATGTTCCCATGTTCAAGTGTCGCCAAGCATCCCCAACTTGCTCACATGGCTGCCTTAAGCTGTTTTATGTGCTTTCTCATTCAGTGGCCAACAGTTAAATTGCCGTGTTCCTTTTGTGAGCTTATACGTCTAAATGCTGGTAATCAACTGCGTCCCTTGAAAATTGATAGATGCGCTCATTAAGGGGCGTTTTTGCTCTTGGCTCCTCTCAAAAGTCACCTCAGCTACTGTTTCTGGATGAAGCTGGCAAGAAATACTGTGCAAGTGATACATCTGGCTTTGTACTCCTTTGTGAGGGCTCAAACCTCCGTTTTCAGTATGTTAAACATGCTTTGTAGGGATCTTAAGTATAAAGAAGTCAGCTATTTGCCAATTACAGTATTAACACAACAAAGACTAAGGGCTGCTGTTGTGTGGTGGGATTTTATTTTTTTTGATTTGCTGCCATTTGCTCTTCGTTTTGTTCTCTTATGCTTCTGGGATTACACACGTACCTGTTTGTGAGACATCCACATCCCTGGAGACTCTGAAGTCCACCAGCCTGCCACTGGAAGAGAACTCAACAAAGCTGCCTGTGTGAGAGGCACATTCAGCGTGGTTTATGATTGGGATTTTGAAGGTAGCATACACCTGTTTCTGCCTTCAGGATGAAAAATGAATTGCCAATTACTGTAGACATGTTCAGACATGACACTTCATATGGCAGAAGCTTGCTCAGCCTGCTTTATGCTGGGCCCCCAACTAGGAACCATCAGTTCTGAAAAAGGGGTGTGTTGGCAAGGAGCAGAAGAGAGAAGGGCCTCGATCCTTGATCCTTTCCTATTTTGTGTGCTCGTGCAAGCTGTGGGAAGGAGGTCAATGCCTCTCACCTTTGTTTCCCCAGCAGAGCTCTTGAGCAAGACGAAGCGCTCGAAGCCCGGTGCCAGCGCATCATCACAGTCTCATTACTTTGCAAGCTGCACGCCCAGATGCTGCTGTTTTCTGCACCAGCCTTCACTGCTACACATTCATAACACCTCCATCACAGCTCATTTGGTGCTACTCAGAATTAACTGGCTCTTTTCACGATAGTGTTTCTCTAATACAAAAGATGCTAATATAAAGAAGAAAATGACATCGTCGGGTGTAGAATCCATCTTTCAGACATCCTTCGTTAGTTGAGGGGAAGCAGGAATCAAGTGTTTTGTCACTACTTAAATAATATGTGGTTTTGGTTTGGTTAGTTGAGTGTTGGTTTGGGCGTATTTTTGAGGTCTTTGAAGTTGAGATAGTAGATTTCGCTGGCAGACCAATTTCATTGATGCCCCTGTCCTGGAGGTCCTTTCAATTGGTGGATTCTGCCATCCTCATTTATTGGGATTCTTTCCCCAGTGAAGAGCTCAGGGACGTCCATTTATTTTGAAAGATTATTAATATGACATTTTTGCTTTAGAGAATTTAAATCATCATTAAAGTCAACAGATCCATCCATCAAAGGTCTTTGATGCTCCTCCAAATGCTGTTGGCACCGGAAATGCAGAAACGTAACTTTGAGTCCCTGTCGTCAGGGGTCTTGCACTTGTTGAGATCATTAGCTCTGCTACAGAGATGTCAAAACCTCATACAGAAACTATAACATTTGTTCAAGAAAAACTGTTGAGTATCTCATATCTCATACACTCCTGGTGGTTTTTATAAACGGGACATATAGATATGAAGAGGTTATGATCCTTGACTTCAAAACACTTGTAGAATACATGGGGGAGGCAGATTAATACACAAGTGACTAAAGTGGGGTAAATGCTGATAGAAAGGTACAGGAAAAATGCTATAGGAGTAAGGAAGGGAATCTGGGTTGCAGGAAGAGGTGACTGGTGTAGGCTGGGTCTTTCCACTTTGAGATATTCAGAAGGTAGGAAAAGGGGGAATAGCTTTCCACGAAGAGGGAATCGGATGCTGGAAATGGTTGTGATGAATGTGGAGGGAGATGTGATGGAATATGAAGCTATAAAGGAAATTAGAGTCAGACTTTACGCACCATGTTGTAAAAAGCAGAGTGAGGAAGATGTGAGGATTCAGCCAAGAATCCTACCTACTTGAAAATATTTTTTAAAGTGTAGTTATTTATTTTGAGAAGGAGATTGAAAGAGCACGAGCAGGGGTTGCAGGGGGTGGGCAGAGAGAGAGATAGAGATAGAGATAGAGATAGAGGGAGAGAGAGAGAGAGAGAGAGAGAGAGAGAGAGAGAGAGAATGAATATCCCAAGCAGGCTCCATGCTGTCAGAGAGCCTGATTTGGCACTCGATCCCATGAACCGTAAGATCATGACTGAGCCGAAATCAAGAGTCCAGACACTCAACCAACTGAGCTACCCAGGTGCCCCCAAAATATATATATATAATATCTCCTATACCTCGTGCCCATAATTCTCACCATGGGATTATGCCTTCTGAGTTGGTCATTATTCTTACACATCTTCTATCAAATATACAAGGGTAATGTTTGGTGCATATGTGTGTGTGTGTGTGTGTGCTTCTTATAATCACAAGTTATTATATACTATTGGTTACTATTATTTTAACATTATTAATATCCATTCAAAAATAAGCACATATTAATTCATTAACTGTCTCTTTGCAAAGTTCAGGGCTTTAAGAGACTGGCCACAGGAAAGAGCAGTTTTGATTGAAAAGAAACAAAGGGAAGAGAGAGTTCAAGAAACGTTTGGTTCATAGGATGCTGTGTGGGGAAATCCTAGGGCATTTTAGCAGAGAAGGAACCTTTTCAGATAAAGGAACACCAAAAGCCAGTATGCCAGTTCCTTATTTAGCACTGTCCCTGCAGACCAAGTTATGGGATCATCTTTTAACTGAAATGGTATAATGGTGAACTTTTAAAAATATTCCTAGGCGTGATCTCTTTGAATGGTATACTAAGAATTCACATGATACCAGATTCTGCATTTTGCAAAGAATGTGTGTTAAAGGCAAATTTTATGTGGTTTATTCAGATACGGTCTGTCTGGGTATGTGGTTTTTGATTGATGTCTAACGGTGATTGCATGGACCCAGACATATAAAATTAGCTCCTATGTTGCCATAAGATCCTAGTATTATTATTAAATAAATAAGAACTCTTTTTCCTTCCCATTGCATTTTGTAATCAACCTTTGCCTCTTGATATCCATCCTAGAGGCTTAGTGTGAAAAGAATATGAAATTAATAAATGCTATTGGATTTTTAAAAATTATCAAGGTAGTACTTTTTTTTTATAACAAGGCAATGTAATTTTTTTCTTCATTTTTCTTCCAGGTTAACCCCTTAAAAGTAAATCCTGTGACATTGTAGTTTGATAGTAATCCTTCCACATTTATGTCTACCCATAGAAACAATAAATATAGATGTTCGTTTTATTTTTCACACACACACACACACACACACACACACACACACACACACACACACAAAACCACATGAGATTGTGCCATATGTATTTTCTTTGACTTTAATTTATTATGGATATATCCTCCTTGGTCAACACCTGTAATTCCAACTCATTCTTTTAATATTATTCTATGCCATTGACCCATCAGAATTCATGGAGCCCATCCCCTACAGACAGGCACTCAGTTTTGTTTCAGATTATTTATTGGTTTTTTTTTGTTTTTTTTTTTTGAGTAGTGTAAAAACCAAAACAAAACTACCTCAGTGAAACAAATTTGTACATAAATCTTTTGGAATTGGTACTTTTGTTCCTATAACATGGGTGCAGTTTGAACCCTGACAGTCCTTACTACGTGGCATTGGGCTGCTCTTTGCTGATGTAGGAAATGTATATCCTGTAATAACCCATGGGGTTTGTAATAAGGGGTGATGAATAACGTAGGTAAAATTCTGGGCATATAGTAGACACTCAGCCCTATACAGGATCAATTTCTGTACAGATCTAGTGGGGTTAGAGTTGGCAGAGCCTAGGTTACTTAACTTTAGAGGTTTTATTACAATGTGAATCTAAATCTGGCCTCCCAAGTGTGTGTGTCTCTCTCTCCTTTAAGAAAAGCAAAACCCATTTTGTGAAAATTTTCAGCTTTTTTGACTTGTGTAATTTAAAAATATTACATTTTGGCACAACCTTTAGAGTTTTTGCTGCTGGTTTATAATTCCCTAGAGGTGAATTGAAAAGATTAGTGGTAGAACTTTTTCCATTAACTCTGGGAAAAACTACAGAGCAAAAAATTGTCCTTTGGCAGAAATGTCAATCCATACCTCTTTTGGAGCATTTGGAGACTGAAGCACTGAGAAGCTGATTTAATAGGAGAATTGAAAACCAAAATGTATACACATGTTCACCTTTCCTAACTGATGACAAGACAAATGAAAAATACACTCTCGGAACTTGGTGATGCAAAGAAAATAGGATCATTGCTCCAGAGAGTGCATTAAGGCCAGATCTTTAAAAGATCCCAGTGCTAGGCTTTTGGCCATGTTCTTCAAAAAGCTGATCTGTTCTTATTAATGATACATCTATTTGTACCTCATGCCATAAAATTCCCCTTTTGTATGATGCAGTTTCTAGAGAGTAGATTTAAGAAAAAGAGAATGTTTAATATGCTACAGGTTTTGCTATAGCAACTACCAAGAAAATAGGCTCATTTTCTCTTGTTTGTGGGTCTTGGTCTCCCTGGGTTTTTTCCCCCCACTTAGGACGTCTCGTAATTGTTACATTCCATAATGTCACTATAGCTATAATGGAATAGTAAATATCCATGTCAGCAGAAATTTTACTGGGTATAATCTTTATCCTTCACATTTTGCAGTTGAGTTGTTTTAGCAAGTTACCTCTCCTCCTCCCCCACCTCCAGGTATGTCTTCTGTATCTATGGAAGGTGATAATCACAGAGATGCTAAATAGGAATTAACTGAAGGCCATTCTTGTTTTTGGCATACCCCATGATGGCTATCAATAGTTAGCAAATTGGGATGGTCATCAATAGTTCAGGTTTCTGTTGAGTGAACTCCGTGTGTTTTTAAGTTGATGTCCATCATATAATTCAGTGTATGGTTTCTTCGGAGATAATCCCTGGACATATAAAATTGCAATTGAGAATGTACCATGCATGCCTCTAAAAACATGTTTAAAGACACATGTTTTCTGTCAAATCATTAACTAACAGCAACACTGCTCAAAATAATAATTGTATTTTAACATCCCAGGTTGTACACATAATTTAGTTAGGGACGCACATGGGAGGTTGTGCTTGGATAAATGCAGCTATTGTTTATAGTATAGTTTTCATATAATAACTTGTTTTGCCTTTAGAATATTAATATTACCTTGAGATTGTGGGCAATTATACGTTGGTAGTCTATAATGCATTAACGAAATTCTTCCTGAAGTTTCTTCTGAAGTCATTTGCTTGGCATTTGGACTATAATTTTTCCAGAAATAAAAATGATACCTGTGATTATGTTAGTCCTCAAAAACCTATTTAACCCCTGTATGTTTGCAGTTAAGAATAAGAGACTGGAGATTAGGGGTTGTGGGAAGGAAAAGAAGCAAAAAGAAAAAAAAATTGTGTGTGTGTGTGCGTGTGTGTGTTTAAATTACATTCTGGATTTTAGTGGTGCCTTGATGGCTCAGTTAGGCTCAGATCATGGCTCTGTGCTGGTAGTACAGAGCCTGCTTGGGATTCTCTCTCTCTTCTGTCTGCCCCTACCCTGCTCATGTGCTCTGTTTCTCTCTCTCCCAAATTAAATAAATAAACTTAAAAAAAATAAACTACATTCTGGATTTTAAAAGCTAAGCCAATCATGAGTATAACCTTGTTTCTGTGAAAAAATGTAGATCCACATAGTGATGTGGGAACACGGAAACCTTGGAAAGAACAGCTTTCTCCCAGGCCCTTTAGTAGCTTTCGCACTTATGGGGACCAGTGAGTGGGATTGTTTTCAAATGAAATCCTGGGTGGAATCATCAGACTTACAAATGATAAAGGGTATTTTTAAAAATATAAATGTAGTTTATAAGCTTATTTACAATCTTTGCTTATTATCAGGAAGACAGAGACACTTGTTTTCATGAACACAACATTTGAAAATAGGGACTAAGGGTGGTGGCCTCAGTCTCCTGTCATCCTCAGCACCCAAATTTTAATTTGGTTGCACAGTGTTGTGATGATTTTGGTTTGCAGTGATAAGTAGCGGCAACTGATAATGGTTGTTTTTTTTTTTTTAACAGCTTGCCCTGCAATCTCCAGATACTCATCCATCAGTCTGATCCATATGATTAAAAGTGAAATAAGTTTCTGCTTTAAAGCTGAATAATTGACAGTATCTAATAAATCATTATACAGAAGTTGGGACAAACACCCAAAACTTACAATATTAAAGCACAATATAAAAATAACTTTTGACATGACCTCAACCTCATCTTTTGCCGCAGTCTGTCATGGACCTCAGAGTTCTTCCTTAAAGAGAGAACACGCCTCACACCTTCCTGCTTCTGCAGGCGTGCTCACACTGCCCTCATAGCACAGCACACCTTCACCATCTGCTCCTGGTAAACTCCATTGTCAAGACCTGTCTTATATGTTAGTGTCTCTGAAGTCCTTCCTTGACACTTCCTCCCCCCATCCCCCCCTTCCCAAAAGAGAACACAATTAATTGCTCCCTCTGTGTTTGTACAACTCAAGCCCTTGTTACATTGCAGTCTGTATCGCGGTTGCCTGTGCCCGTCTCCCCCTTAAGGCATGAGCTGTGTCTTAGCCACCTTTATAGCCATAGCACTCTTAACAGGTGTTCAATTAATATCGATATCGTTATTTACTAAATTGATTTTAAAGTCTTATAAAACTTTTTCCTGCTTTTAGCTTCTACTCACAGGATGTTTTGACTTGAGAAGGGACTTTGAATTTTCATTAAAGGAAACCCTTGTGGGGGCGCCTGGGTGGCTTGGTAGGTTAAGTGTCCGACTCTTGATTTTGGCTCAAGTCATGATCTCATGGTTCGTGGGTTTGAGCTCCACGTCAGGCTCTGCACTGACAACCCGGAGCCTGCTTGGAATTCTCTTTTTCTCGCTCTCTCTCTGCCTCTCCCCTACTCATGCTCGCTCTCTCTATCTCTCTCTCTCTCTCTCTCTCTCTCTCTCTCACAAACAAACAAACTTTAAAGGAAACCCTGGTGTAAAAAGCTAAGTAAGAATTACAGACTCTTGGGAGTTTGAAGGTTCATACCAAGGTTGTATAATCTAGTTACAGTGTGTGAATCTCATTCCCAGTGGAAATGAAAGCTTCTTGAGGGCAGGAATTGTATTTTATTCTGTTTATAGATCTCCCCCAGCACCTAGCACTTATACTGTACTTAGTAAATAACATGCTGAAATAAGTTCCTTCAGCAAATTAGAGGACTGTGGCTATGTGACATCTCTCTGTCTAGCCTAATGGTTTGATTTCTCTGGTTGTTGGTGTTCTTTATTACAGGCTGTTAATATAGGGCTGATTTTTGTGGGACACTAGCTAATTGTCACAATTCATCTCCAAAACGTGCTGGAGAGAAGATGAGCTTTCCTCTTGACAGTATCAGTAGGGTAGTTAAGATTATAGCCAAATCCAAAATACAGTGGAGTGTTATTTGTTAGTTTAAGGTTTGTCCTTAATTGGGAATTCCTTCAGTTTCAATTTCTGTACAGTATGAATTTTTGTTAAAGAAGATATTTGAAAACTTCCTGACCTTTGCTATTTTTCAGGACTATTTTTCACCTCTGTGAATGTAGATAGATTTATATATTTTCTGTAACTAAAGTGTGCCTTATTAACATTTTCTAGTTGAACTTGGAAACATGACATCTTCAAGTCAGGTAGCTCTCTACCAAGAAAGCCAATTAAACACTTCATAAGAAGTTATCTTATGCAAGCTGACTTACCTGCATTCCCCGTGAGGTCTCTATTGTCTGCCATACAAGTCTGTATCAAACTTGATTATAGGCATTTTATGATCAAGGCACTGATGGAACCAAGACACAGCAGAGAAAACTCCTGTATACTTTAAGAAAAGGATAAAAGAGCCATTTCTTTTTCTGGCTCAATTAAAACCGTACTGATTGTCAAGTCCCATTGACCTAGTGGGTTGCCACTTTGCACATATTACCATTACTGGCAGTCCCACTGTAATGTGGAACAGTCTTGCCACATCATCAACACATTTACTAAGATAGATAACAGCTAAGGTTCAGTGTTAACCTTTATTATCAGGCTGTATAAGAAACTGGCACCAAAATAGTATGGTATTGGCATAAAAACAGACAAATAGGCCAATAGAATAGTATCAGTAGCCCAGAAATAAACCAAATCGTATATGGTCAGCTAATATTTGACAGGAGAGCCAAGAATATTCCGTGAAGAAAAGACAGTCTCTTTAATAAATGGTGCTGGGATAATCGGATATTCATATGTAAAAGAAAAAACTAATATCTTACGCCACTCACAAAAATTGACCCAAAATGGATTAAAGACTTAAATGCAAGACCTGCATTCATGAAAATCCTAGAAGAAAACATGGAGCAAATCTCTTTGACACGGGTCTTGATAATGACAGCATAAGCAACAAAATGAAAACCAAGTGGACCTCCTTCAAACTAAGCTTCTGCACAGCAAAAGAAACCATCAACAAAGTGAAAAGACAATCTATGGAATGGGAAAAATACTTGCAAACCATATATCTGATAAGGGCTTAATATCCAAAATATATAAAGAACTCATACACTCAATAGCAAAAAAACAACCCAAATAAAAAAATTGGCAAAGGACCTGAATAGACATTATTTTCAAAGAAGATAGATGAGGCTCCACATCATCAGGGACATGCTAATTGAAAGCACAATGAAATACCATCTCATGCCTGTTTAAATGGCCATCACCAAAAAAGACAAGAGGTTACACATGCAGGTGAGGATGTGGAGGAAAGAGACCTTGTGTACCCTTGGTGGGATGGCAAATGGTGCAGCCACTGTGGAAAACAGTATGGAGGTTCCTTAAAAAATTAAATATAGAATAACCGTATGATCCAGCAACTCCACTTCTGGGAATACCTACAAAGGAAATAAAAACACTATCTCAGAAAGATGTACACATCCCATGTTCATAGCAGCATTCTTTATGATAGCCAAGACATGGAAACAGCCTAAGTGTTCATCAATGGATGAATGGATACAGAAGTTGTAATGTGATATGTATAGTATTCAGCCATAAAAAGAAGTCCTACCATTTGTGGCAATGTGGATAGGCCCTGAAGGCATAATGCCAGTAAGTGAGATAAGTCAGAGAAAGACAAATGCTGAAAGATCTTCCATATATGTGGACTCTTTAAAAAACCCCAAATTTATAGAAAAAGAGATCAGACTTGTAGTTACCAGGGGTAGGGGAAGGGGAAACTAGAGAAGGTGGTCAAAGCTACAAACTTCCGGTTACAAGATAAATACAATGTGATGACTACAGCTAACACTGCTTTGTGATAGCTGTTAAGAGGGTGGATCCTAAGAGTCCTCATCACAAGGAGAAAACGTTTTTCCCCCTTCTTTTCTTCTTTCCTTTTAGTGTATCAATACAAGAAGATGCATGTTGGCTGAAGCTATTGAACTAATTATTGCACAACATATGTAAATCAAGCCATCATGCCGTATGCCTTAACCTTCTTCAGTGATATGTCAGTTATTTCTCAATGAAACTGGGGGAATAAAAGAAACTGGTTTGGTTTTTGCTTTGATTTATGAAAAGGTTGCCACATGAAGAAGATGTCACACAAAACAGCACCGTGGCGGCAGTGTTATTAGATGCAGTTGTCAGTATAGCAAATAATAACTAACTAATTAGGGTCATTATCTTCTTGCTACATTCTGTACTTTTGATGGGGGTGGGCCCTCTTAGCAGTACAGTATCTTCCCTGCTTTCACTTGGATTAGCATGTTTCTCCAAAGGTTTCCTGTTAACAGTAGTAGCAAGCAGTGTGATGCTGGTCGTCTGAGGGGATCATTAAGTAGTCGACTTGATGGTTCAGTTATCCCACAGTGACAGCATCCAGTAATTACCTATTGGTTTTGCCTTAGGGTGCACGTGCGTGCATACTCTCCTACACAAATAGATGGAAGGACTCAAATTCTAGCTCCTGAATATTTGCAATAGCTCCAAGTAGTAGCAGGTGGCTCTTCTAGAAAATGGCACCTATAGCTTCTTGCTCAAAAGGACTTTTGTCCCCAAGGAGCATAGTCATTACTTTGCCTTGGTTTTTTAGATTCAATGCACTTTGGTATGGCGGAGTATCTTTTATGCTGTAAACTTTCCTTCCCTTTGAAATCTTTGGTCTTTCCAGTTCCAGTTGCGTCTTAATATGCAAGAAAGGCAGCTGTGTTTTCCTTTAAGCAAATATAATTGTGGGGGAAGGCGTCTCTGTTTATCCCATGGACAAATACATTATGGGTAATGCCAAATTAAAAAAAAAAAAAAAGCTTGGGACCCCAGAAAAAATACGTAAATCTTTTCAATTCTCTATAAAGCAGATAAGTGCTGCCCTTTATATGACTGCCTCCTGCAACTCGCATTTTCTTTAGAGCCAGCAGCTGTGGGGGACTAGGGACAAACACAGGCACAGGAGAAGTGGCCACCTTTCCTTCAGTTCCCACGTATAGACAGAGACGCACTGTGTCTTTTCTGGCTTCTGTCCATTTTTCAGGCAGCCACATTTCTAGTCATTGGAACCTACCTCCATTTGGGTATTCCAGATTATTTTCAAGGTCTTTACGTGCCATTTACCAAGTGAACTTTTGGCAAGGTTTTGCCATTCTCTGATCTTCTGTTGACTTCCTTATCCAGAGAGATCCTTCGTGCAAGTGTGGGAGATGATCCTCTCTTAATCTATAGAACGAAAGAATACAGGCAGAAGCATATATGAGTTACTCTTGGGAGCGGAATGTGGCCCTGGCCCAAGCAGGCTGCATCTAATAGCTTCTTGTTGCCTGGAAGGCTTCTGTTCCTGGATGGCCTGGAGAGATCAGGCAGGCCCCTGTCATAAAGCAGGAAGCACAGCAGCAGCTGGGGAGAATCACATTTGGCCCACAACGGCAGGCAGGAAGACTGTGCCCAGGAAGTCCTGCTCTCTGAGGTGGAGGGAGCCAAATTATGAAGGTTGGATGTGAGGTGGTGTCATTAAGGGCTTTCTGGAGAGAGAGAGACCAATTATATTAGAAGCCAAATGAACGAGTGTGTTAATGTATGGGGAAGGTATTCCTAAAATGATCGTGCAGGGTAATCTAGTGACTGTTATGAAACTTTCTTTTAAATGCACACTTTTAAAAAGTGTAAATGCTGATTCTGAACCTCATATCAACCTTAAAAATAAGCACAGTTAAGATCCAGCTTAAACATTAATAGGGGCCTGCCAAGCCCAGGTGATTTTTTCCTGGCTTTGCTCACCTTTTAGAGGGATGTGGAATGAGTCAGAAAGGGGTATTATCTGGTCTCTTGCTTACTTTCAGATGCCTTGGATTCTGTATGGCAAAGTGTTCACTGGAAGAAAGCTGGGGCTCTTGTGAATTTCAACATCACGAACTATTCAGCCTTAACTTCAGGTCCTAGGAGAGTGCAACACCAAGAGAGTCAAGCCCAGTGCTAGAGCTAGAGCACTGGGGCAAACTTCCATGTCAGGGAACACAACTAAAGTTGGTTTCAGGCACCAGCCCCAGCTGATTGTAGTGAACTCCCTACAGCATTTTGTTGAGAAGGACTCTGAGGCTGCGACAAGGCTCAGCCTGGATTGATTAGTGATGTCTGTCTTTGGCATAAGCATTGAGAGAGTTTTTCCTCCCCCCCCCCCCCCAACCCCTTTAGAAGCACATATGTAAATCTGTTTGCTGCCTGATTGACAGCGCCTAAACTAGAAATAGGAAAAATGAGGGGAGGGAAAGGGGGAGGAAGGAAAAAAGACTGCAGTTTTAATATCTTCTCTCAAAAAAAAAAATTGTTTCCCCCTTTGTTCTTTTTTCACCTTTTCTCCTACCAGCAGGTTTAGTGAAATGAAATACCGCATGGCAGGACTCTCTTTTGCTGTCTCTTCTCCTGATGTGGCTTCTAGTAGGAGAGCCCATTTCTTTTGCCCCACTTCAGCTACCTGAGCACCAGCGGAGCTGTGACAAGCATTTGCAGGGACCTAGGAAATAAGCAGGGTACAAACAACTGTTGGTCAAATGTCCGTCGCGTGGAGTCATATCAGCCGTTTTCTTCATAATAAATAAGATAATATATTAACACTCCACTTTGATTAGCATTTGTAATGCATGCGAAGATATTAGCCTTCAGTGCATTTCTGAAAATAGTGTCTCATGGGCAAAAGCCTTAATTTTCAAGTAGGGAAATAAGACTTCAATCAAGTGACCTCTTTCCTAAATATTGGAAGTAGTGAAGCTCTATCTGTTAAATGATTCTTCCCTCAGTCTAAATATTGACACTTATTGCCAGTATTGGAGATCTCAAACTGGTAAAAATCTATGGTATTTGGTAGAAATTAATACTATACTTGATTTCTCATCGTGTCAATAAAAGACCTCAGGGCTTTATTTCACTGTGACTGTGAATAACTTATCTAATTGTTTTATCCAGTTTGGATAACCAAACCAGCTACTCAGACCTGAAACTGAAGTTATAATCCAGAGCAGTACTTAAGATTTTCCTCTTTCAGGACTCTTCAGTCCTAACTCCAGCTGGAGTTGCTGGCCACAGTCAGATGGCTTTTGACCGTTTACATTGACCAATTAGGCAGATATGTCCAAAATTTCTACTTCATGGCATGCTGTATCACCATAGCCATTATATTCTTACCGTGATATGAAATGATATATATAGCACATCAGTTTTATAAGCTTTTAACATCATAAGTTAGTCATGTGCAATTAATTTCTGAGCATTAATCAATCCACAGTTGTCTGTTGTGTTTTTTGTTTTTTGTTTTTTGTTTTTTTTTAACGTGTAGGGATCCAGGTGTCTCATTTATCCTTCACAAGGGCTACACATTCCGGCACGGGGAAGACCATTTCTGATTTCTGATCTGGGCTTTCTTTGCATCCAGTATTAGAGAAAAGAGAACTTATCTGTCCATCCTTTCCCCCATCCCTGCTTATTGGACTGTGCTGTCACTGCCTGTCAATGCTGTCACTGCCTGTCAATTTCAAAGCGTTTGAAAATGAAATCATCGTTAGTACCCTCCTATTTCTCCCTGTTCCCGAGTGCCCTTTGGTAGTTAAAGTTTTTGAGGGTGGGGTGGAGGAACAGATCTCACAGCATGAATAAACTGAAAAGTTATCCAACATTTTTAATTAACACTGGCACTTCTCAGCTTCCCGCTGAGGACTGCCAGCTTGACTTTACAAAATGACATTTATGACACTAAAGATACAGAAACTCACTGAAAGAGGCTGAAAACCAGTTTCTGGCCTCTTTGAATACTGGTTTCATGGTAATAGAACTGTAGCTGTGTGGCGTTGATTATTCTTGAAATGCCCAACTTGTTTTAGACACGCTTTTGCTACTATTAAAGCAAATTAAAGCAGTGTGCCATCGATTCCGTTGAGTTCCCCCTCACTGCCTAGTCACAAGTAGCAACCCCACCACCAGCAGTGGGCAAATCTGTGCCAAGTGTAATTACTTCAAATACAATTCCATTTATTCAAAGGGAGGGCTGTTGCTCCCTGTGAGAACTTAGTTGAGAAAAGAAAAGATATATAGGTTTATGTTAATTATATACCCCGTGCCGGAGGTTTGATTTTAACACAAGTGCAGCTTTTTAATCCCTTTATCAAAATACGTGCAGGAACCTTATTTTACCACCACCTGAACACTTTGTGCTCACCTTCAAGTTGTGTGAACAGTTAGCAGCTCTCCCATGGATTGTATTCTAAAACTTGTTTTTAAGTTAGTCTTTTGAAAGTGGAAAGTTGTTTTCCTTTGGAAATAAGGTGGTAACTAAGAGGTTCCCAGAATAACTTACCGATGTTTAAATGATTATACTTAATCATTTCGAAGTCAAATGATAATTTGACATTCATATTATTATGAAGTATCATAATGATACTTCATATTTACTAAAAGCATACTATGTGCCAGGCTTTGCACTGAGTGCTTAAACATTATCTTACTCATCTCTACAGTAATCTTAAATAGGGGAAACAATGAAAAAGTCACATCTTAGAGAGATTAAGCACTTTACCCAAGCTTCATAGCAGGTAGAAGGTGGTGCCCGGATATGGACGTAATGTGTCTTAGATACCAGATCCTGTATTAACCATCACCACAAACAGCTAAAATCTAAGCAGTAACTGTAATATGGAACCTAACTTTGGGTATACTACTTTATTGGAAAGCTCATTCTTAATTCCAGTTTGGATGTTGGGAACATTGGTCTCCCCGGCACAGTTTGGCCACTCTTCCTCACATGTCCACCTTATCCCCCCCCCCGCCACACACACACACACTATGGCTAACACGGTGGCAGTGAGGAGCAGGGAGGGTGCCCAGTGGCTGCATGGTGGTTGGCAGTGCTGTGCTAGGCACGGGGACCCACGGTGGTAGACTAAACCGATGTGATCCCTGCTCTCTTGCAGCTTGTAGTCTAATGGGAGGAATGACTAGTCACTCAGATAACTTGATGACTGCCAAGCACTGAGAGAGCACATTGTGTGGGGATGGACTGTGAGAGATCAGGCTCAGACCTGAAAGCTAAAGTAGCAGGCTTTAGGGGGAACACAAAGGAAGGGTGTTTAGGCAGCAAGACCAGCCTGTATTAAGACCCTGAGCAAGGAGCTTGGCTCACTGGGGTCCTGAAAGCATGTAGGAAAGCATAGTGGGCAGAGTTGAGGCTGGAGACAGAGGCACCTACAAAGGTCATAAGTAGTATTTTAAAGTTTATCCCAAGAGCTGGAAGATGTATTTGAAGGATTTGAGTTGTAACCTGGAAGTCAAGAGTTTATTTTTTTTTTGTTAAATTTTTTTTTTGGTTAAATTTTTTTTAATGTTTGTTTATTTCTGAGGCAGAGAGAGACAGAGCATGAGTGGGGGAGGATCAGAGAGAGAGGGAGACACAGAATCAGAAGCAGGCTCCATGTTTCAGATTCTGTGTCTCCCTCTCTCTCTGACCCTCCCCTGTTCATGCTCTGTCTCTGTTTCAAAAATAAATAAACGTTTAAAAAAAAAAAAAAAAGAAGCAGGCTCCAGGCTCCAAGCTGGCAAAACAGAGCCCGACACGGGGCTCGAACTCACAAACCGTGAGATCATGACCTGAGCTCAACCGACTGAGCCACCCAGGCGCCCCTGGAAGTCAAGAGTTTAAAAAGGGGCACTCCAGTTGTGTTGTTGATAATGAACGGCAGTAGAGATTGGGGGGATGGGGGCGCAGAATGGAAACCAAGTGACTACTTAAGAGATTTTTGGGATTCATTGTTCTTGAACTAGAATAATGACAGTGAAAATGGACAGAAAAGTAGGTCGATTCTAGATCCTATTTTAGAAGTTGAATTGACAAGACCTGGGGACAGATTGTATATTGGGAGACTCCTCCCTGAATTTGGACGGTCCATTTGCTGAGATGGGGAAGAAAGAACAAACTGGGTGTAGAGCAGGGAATTAAAAGTTCAACTTTAATCATGCAACGCTTGCAAAACCTTCAGTGTAAATAGTAGTAGGCAGTTGCCTGTAAGTAGGGAGGGCTAGAGATACAAATTTGATTGCTGTCAGCACACAAGTGGCATTAAAGCCATGAGAATGGTTGAGATAATGGTGGAGAGAGTATAAAGAGAGAAGAGCAGAGAGAAACATCCAAAATATGATCCTGAGGAACTCCTGTATTTTAGAGATTAGTTAGAAGAAAATGGCCAGTGAGCTAGGAGGAAAAGCAGGAAAGCACAGTGTTTCTAGAAGCCAAGAAACTCCTTTCAAGAAAAGGGAGTAATTTATATGAACAAGTCCGAGCGAGTGTTCCTATATGATGTGTACAAAGAATCATTGGGTTTGGCCATTTTGGTGTGAATCAGAGAGAATGAATGGAAGGTAGGGCAGTGGAGGTGGTTGTTGTAAGCATAGTATTTCCCAGAACTATGCTTTCAACAATAGGATAGTCATTAGCCACGTGTAACTGTTTAGATTTAAGTTTATTAAAATTAAGTAAAATTTAATGCATTACCTGTGCATTAGTCACATTTCAGGTACACATGAGCACCATGTAGCTGTGACCACTGTGTTGGACTGTATAGGTATAAGACATTTCCATCATCACAAAAAGTTCTGTTGGATAGCACTGTTGTAGAGACTGTTGGATTTCTAGTGACAATGATATAGTCAAGAAAGAGATTGAAGATAGGAGGTGGAAGAAATCCCGCTAGAAAAGAGGGTAGGGGAAAGGTAAGAACTGGATCCACGTGTAGGAATTGCCTTTGTTTTTCTAGAAGAAGGATCTTTTTCTCCAAAGTAACACCTGAAAAGGTACACATCCAACTTTTACCCTGGGAAGATAAAGGAGTTCTCTCTTGGTTTCAGTTTTTCACAGCAAAACATAGAAAAATGGCCAAGCGTGAAAGAGGAAGGAAAGGGGTGAGATTTTGGGGAGAGGTTGGAGATGGGATGAAATGATCATTGTAAAGGGGACAAAAGTGAATTTACCTCAGAAGTGTGAAAACATGGCAGGCAGAATTTAGTGTCTGCTTATGAATTTATAATGACTCGAGTTTCCCTGGTTTGTGTGATTTTTCTCCAAAACACTCAACTGGAGAGCTGTATTAAGGGACATTCGTAAGGCAGACGTTCATAGATTGAGGCTGTGTGTAATGGCTTAGATTAATACTGCTGAATTGGAACCCTTAGGGAGATGTAAAACTAATGGAGCTCAGCATGGTGAATCCAATCCAGGACATGAATTGAGAAATGCATTGTTTAGTCCTGCAGTAATACATCATTATCCCTTTATATAGGAATCATTGAGATTCCACCTCTGAAATGCTCATGTATGAGGCTCATCAGAATCATTTGGAGAATTTGTATAGCAAGCTGTTGTTTTTCTGTACTTCATGGTTGGTCTTGTTAATTTAGGTCTCAGCAGCAGCCTAGAATGTTAAGCCAATTTGCTAAATCTTGCCTGCCCTCTGAAAAATGCTTAAATCCATTTATGTAACACAAGGAGTTGAGGTTATATGATGTGTTAGAATTTAATGCCTTCTTATGGCATCAGCACTGAATATTTTAGTTAATCAGAACCAAAAAAAGGAAACATGTTAGAATTTTTAAATTAAAGAGTAATTGTGTTGGTGTTTCATAGGTGTGCGTGTAGTTCAGTGTAATTATACGTACCATATAAACTTTTCACTTTCATTAGCTATAAAATGCTTTGGAGGTGTGTCCCTCATTTATGAACTATTAAGTAGGGAAATATTAGTTACTTGAATTTATAATGTATTTTTCTTTTAAAACTTGGTAAGTCATGTTACCATGTGTGATTAGTTGTGCTTAATGCTAGAGATGAAATGGATTATCAGCAACTTGACTTCCAAGTTCTTTCTTTTCCCTACCAGTTACATTAAATAATTCGTTTCCCAAATACCCATTTTTTCTCATTTCTGGGACTTTCACGGAATTAAGAGGTTAATATTTATAGTACTGAGTTTCAGAGATGTAAGGCACTGTGTATAACATCTTGAGCACTTGTTTTTAAGCCTCTGTGTTCCAACCCTTTGAAATGGATTTAGTTCCTATGGAAGCTTATCACTGTGGTAGATAGTGCCCTTACCCACAAGTGAGAAATTGAATCAAGTCAGAATGATTGTATAATTTTATAACATGGCTTGGAAAGTGCACATTAGGAATATGTATATTTGTGCTCTTTAGCTGTTGTACTGGTTCCTATTCGATTGTGTTTGGAAACAACCTTGTAGGTGTCACCATCTGTCCTTCACGTTGAGGCCAGAATAGGTAAATAGTGGTTTAGTGGAGGTTTCAGTGGGTTCTCTTTCTCCCAGTACCACAAGTAGTAGCTTATTGAGGAGGCAAGGAACATGAGAACTATTTTCGAAGTAAAATTAGTTACGGAAGATGGAGAAGAAGGAAGAGTCCTGATTGTCTCCTCTGAAAGGTTTGTGTATGCAAGTATGCATGTGGTGGAATTCATGATGTTGAGCTTGAAGAGGAGGCAGCTGAGGGCAGAGAGACTATTCAGAGGATAGTGATCATAGTCTGTGCATGAACTGTTAGCCTAGGGTGCTGTTAGGGCGAACTGAGCAATGGTTGAAAGTGAAAGACTTTTCAAAGGAAGAACTAACAACCTCAGTGACTTCTTGACTATAAAGTATTAAGAGCACAAAAGAGCAACAATTTAATGCCTACTAAAAAGTTAATGGTATTGCTATTGGTGAAAAAATGGAAGGAAAATCTCGTTTGGATGAGAAACTGGAAATCGAATAAATTGGACATACCCATTTAATGCTTAGTCTAAAGGTTTTCAAGTTGGAAGGACTGTAAGAGGACCACCAGATCTAGTCCCTGGCTTCAGGTGGGGAAGATTACTGTCTGTGTATTTTATAAAGAACTGATGCCCAAAGAAACCAAAGCTCACACAGCTACTAACTGAAGGAGAGCAACTAGAAAACCCTTTCTGTCACACACACAGCAGTAGCACTCCCAGAGGGGGAAGGGTAACTTGCCCTGGAATTAGAAGAACAGCAGGGCAAAGACCTGAGCTTTGGGGATTATGCACAATTAAGAGAAGAAGGAGATGGGGAAAGAGCAGTGAAAAAGGTAAAGAAGGGAGCAGCTTCCCTGACAAGGATTTCGTGGATGGAGACAGCTTCCAGGCTTTCCAAACACTCATGTTACATTTTACTGCCAGCACTTTGCCCTGTGACTTAAAATAATTGGGCAGTTTCTCTGTCCTTTTTTCTCACAAAGTTGCTGAGATATTAAACCAGAAGGGCTGTGCTGCAGGCTGACATGTGTGAAGGCATTTTTGAATTATTTTCCGGTTTACATTTTTGTCTTTGTGTAGAGTTGGCATGTGCGGTTTCACATCCGGTGTCTTGGTGTTGTCTTTAAGTTTCCAGTCACTTCTATGTTAAGTGCTACAGATCTCACAGAAACAGGTTTGGGTGCTTAGGCATCTGGAAGGAAAGCAACCTTCCTTTTAGCAATTTCCAGGGCATTCAAAGTATCTTTAGATAATACGGCATTGTAATCTTTTAAATCAATTATTTATTGATAAGCAACAACATATGCCTGTAGTAGAAGATTTAAATGTCAGATGCAAAAGTAGCCCTCTTCCTTAAGTCCATAACCTCCTATCCCAGTCCTCTCCTTTGAAGCAACTCCTGTTGCCAATCGTATGTATATTTTTTCATACACCTTATGCATATATCAGCATATACACGTTACATGATTTTAAATTGAACCTGAGTACATCATGAGTTAATGGAGAATTATAGTTGACCAACATCCATAAACTCCTGTTTTTCAAATATATTTTATGCCAAGCTTTCTCCATCTTCCATTAATCACCCATTAATTTCAGTGTATGTCTATTCTGGAGAGCAAGAAGGGACTCATAATGAACATACTAGACACAGCGTGAGCGTGAAGACAAGACCAGTAAATGCACTAATATATCCCTGACTTCAATGCATTTACTTTATGCATAAAAGAATGAGCTGTGGTGGGAAGTACAGTGTGGAGTGGGGGTACAAGAGGGTCTCTGGCCTGTCCCTTGTTCTTGTCAGCGTCTCTTTGGATGGAATCCCTGGAGTCCCATCTCTGCCCTTCTGCCACCAGCACTTAGTGGCACTTTGAGGAGGAGAAGCCCTCTCATGTCCTGCTCTCTTTTGTACAAGATTTCCCGTTCCTGCCACATGATTCTGTTAGCTTTTGAGGTTTCTCAGCAAACAGATGATTGCCTTCTCCTCCTGCATCTCACCAACCTCATGTTTTGTATTCTTTACAGTGGACTTCATGCTTCAACTGGGAAATCTGTGTTTCTCCTTGATCATACCATGTCTGCAGGGACCATGCCCTCCACTCTTCCCTTCTTGCTTTTCTCTAAAGGACTGTTGAAAACCTCTTTCTTCACACAGCCTTCCCTATTTACTAACTTCTGAGCACACGTTCACTCATTACTGTACTTGGTGGGAATTCCTTCATCTGCTTACAGAACATGTTCCTGTTGAAAGTGCCGGGCTTTCTGATCTGTTTGTAAATTTCCGTATGACTCTTTGGAAGAAACAGTTGATTAGTGACATCACTGCCTTTCCTTCTTCCACTTTTCTGTCTGGAGTTCCTTTCCATTCCTTCTTTTACCTGCCTAAGGCCTTCCCTACTGTTTAAGGCCCTACTGAAATCCTTTCATCTCATCTAAGACCTTCTCCAGATCTCCAGCCAGGTGGAATCCTCCCCTTTCATATTTTTCCCTTTTTCCTGTTGCCAATTGTACCCTATTGAAGTAGCTCCTGTGGGATGGATGTCTCTCCCCTCTCCATACACACACATAGTTTCTGCTGTGTATGTAACATGCACCCAGTAAGGGATATTGAACTGACCTAACCCCACTGCCTCCATTTCTCTAACTGCCTGTTAATCTGTTACTGAAATTGTTTCTCCAAATTGCTAAGGATCAAATGCCATGACCTTTAATCGGTCTTATTCTTGTTGACTGCCTTCTCTCTCATGAAACTCTGTCCTCCCTGGCCTGGGACACTGCGCTCCACTGGCTCTTCCCTCTACTCTCAGCTTTGTGGCCGGCCCACCCCCTTCCCTGTCACTTCCCCAGGCCACTGCCCCGCAGCGCCCCCTGTGGGTTGTTCAGGGATTTCCCATCTGCGCATGCAGCCCTGCCCCGTGCTGAGCTCCAGCTCCACGCTGTGGATCATGGTGGCTCCTTTCCAGCTGTGGTTCTTTAAAGACTCAGGCCTAAACCCTGTGTGTGCCACTCCGTCTTTCCTCCTCTTAAATCCGTGTCTGGTGCGTTATCTCATCCTTCCATTCCTGCTTTCCAGGGCTGCTGTTCTTGCCTGTTTTATACCTGGGGACTGCTCTGCTGGCGTCCCAACCTAGACTGCTCCCTCTGCCGCCCATGTGGTTTATTCAGATCAGTTCAGCCTCTCCACGGTGGCACCTTTATAACTTCACTCTCTCATCTGGACAGGCTGGTGGCTTGCCATCGCCTGCGGAGTAGACTGTAAGCACACTGTCTTTTATAGGAAGTCTGTCCCAGCCCCTGCCCCTTCCTTTGCAGCATTGCCTCCAGTCTAAGTCCCCTGAACATGCCTGGCTCCGCTGAACCTGAGCCGGGACCCACACGTACCCTCTCAACTGTCCTCTGTCTTCTTGCAGTCCCAGCCTTCACTCAGGGGTCTTTTACCCCCTCTCCTTTTCTCTGGAAAAGGCACCCAGACTCTCCTCCTGCCTCCCTCAACTGGGAGCAATCACTGCCTCCTGAGAACAGTGTGGCACCTACCGCTGTACTGTTTCCTTGGCACCTTTATTGCCTTGTGCTGCCTATGACTTCTGCAAGTGTGTGTCTTTCATGTGTGTGTGTTTTTCTCTCTCCTTTTGTTTCTGCACACCCTTTAGGACTCTCTTCACAACGTATACATGGTGGCCACCAGTATGATGCCCATGTGGCTTTTTTCTGCCTGGCTGCCTGGTGTCCCTGGAGATTTGCTGGCATGGCCTGTTGCACCTGTTTAGGGATTTCCTGCTTCTGGTGGCAGTGCTTAAGCATCCAGCCCTTCAAGTCCTCAAAGGAGTGGAGACCCAACAACAGGCTAATCTCTACCTCCTTCATCCCTGCTATTCCCTCCACTCATTTCTAGCACCCTGATACTTAGAGGACAAGTCAGTAGGGATGACTTTTTTCTTCACTTGTCACTAAAATAAACACATCTGCAATTCTTTCAGTTAAGAGAGCCAGACACATTCCTTCCTGGGTGTATCTGCCAGTTGGATCTTGCTTTCAAAACGTGGTGGAAGAAGGAGCATCACCTCAAGTAATGCGGTGCACCGTGTCACTACAGACCTCTTGGTCTTAACGTACTTGTCTTAGGATGTGCCACAGTCCTCACTGAGCTGTGTGACAGTTGTGAAATTTTTAGAACGAAGCTGTTCCTGACTTATCTTAGTATTAAACGTTCACCTGTGATCACAGCTGGGAAGATGTGGGGATAGTGGAACGTATTTTTATGCTTAGGTGACTCAAATGGGATTTCACCAAACTTCTCACTGCCTAAGCATCCCCTCAGCTGAGGAGCCTAAGAAATCCATCCCAACAGGTAATTCTTTTTGAAAACTTGTAAGTGCCTAAAAATAGGAGCTTAACATGAATATGTGTGCTCAACCATATTTCTGTATAGGCTCCTGGTACCATACTACTCACTTGGAAGATTCTGTGATTCTGTGCTATTATAATAGATTTCATTGATGAAAATGATATTATAAGGCCTCTGAAATCTATATTTCTCCAAATATGGAAGGATTATCTCTGGGAGGTTGTATGCAGTGTTTCATTACATTTGCTTGGAAAGGCCTAGGTTCATTGCAAGTATACTCTGTCTTGCCAGGACTGGTGCCCTGCTTCTTGGCTGTACTGGGGATGGCCACACTGGCTATATCCAGTCCTTCCTCTTCTGGACTTGAGGACTCTCTACAGGAAGGATGGGTAATGAAGGGAAGTGTAATATTCCTTCCACAATTTGCAATGAAAGTTGTCTTGGAAAACAACTGCCACAGTTGGCTTCAGCCCCGTGGCCTAGAATGTGCAGCCTCCCCTTTCCCATGGGCTGGTTGGGATGCTCAGTCAGACCCTCTGTTTTTGTCTCCACTGAAACTCATCTGGCCCCTAATGTCTTCCCTTTCTCCTCCATGATTTCCCTGTAATTCTGGTGTGTTCTTTTGCTTCCTCGTATCTTTTTACTTTCCCCATATTATCCCCACCCCTCCTCTCTCACTCCTAACTCCAAATTTGGGCATTGATCCAGGACCCAGTTGTTCAGTTTGCTCCTCCTTGGCCCTATCAAGTAATAAAGCAACAGAGTGATTACAAAAAGCATTCTCAAGTAGCGAAAACATTGAAGGCTGAAGAGTAATTTTAGCATCAGTTGAGAGTTACCACCAGAGCCCTCCTACTAAGACAGCAACTGGGAGCTTTTCTCAACATTTGTTTATTGTTGGTAGGTCTAAAACTCTGTCCTGGCCTCTGATTATTTCCTTGTGGATTCCTACTTGACTCAAAGAGTTTATAAGCTCTAACTATACACAACTACTTCCACCCCTCCAAACCAAGCCTGTGTTAGCAGATGTCATGAACGCAAGTACCAAGCTTTCCTCTGTGGAAAGCAGAGGAGTTCAAAAGGCTTGGAGTCACCAGGTTATGGGTGTATTCATATCCCCAAGTTCAGAGGAGGTCTCTCCTCTCCATTTCTGTCTCTATAGTCTGCATACACTGTGCAGATCTTCCAGCAGGCTTGAAAGTTACTTTGAGGAAATCATAAAATCTATTCTTGTTTCCTGTTCACTAGTGATAGATGTCCTCATGTCTCCAATACTGTATGTTCCATTTCTGTCATATCCCAAACTAAATCTCTGGATTTGCTTAGCACTAAGTTTACAAATGTATTATCTCTTGATCTCATTATAAGACCTTATACACACTTCTGTCTCTCCCCCCCCCCATTCGAGCCATCTGAAGGCAAATATCATATCTTATTCAGCGCCTGTCATAGTGAATGGCATGTGATGAATGCTTAATAATATTTGTTGTTAGAGTAAAAGAATGGATGAAAGAATGAATGAATGAACCAGCCAACCTTCATATCTTCCATTCTTAGACCAATTTTAGTGAACATTTCAAAATAACAGGATAGGAGAAATACAAACCATTCACAAAGTCTGGGTCGGGTGGGGCAAAATAAGCTAACTTGTGTTGGCGTAAGTTCGATATATTATATATATATATACACACACACACATATTTAAAGTAAAAGAAATGCAGGGGTGATGTATTGTGTATGCTCAAGATTAACATTTTGTAAGTTGTCTAATTAAACAGCTGTTTTATCAAGTCAGGTGAGAGTAAATGCCATGCTTTTCTTTAGTAGTACTCATAGTAGTATTCCTTATTAATACTAATACTTTTCTTCACCTTGACGCCTTATGAAAATATTTCAAATAAAAGTAATTTGGTGTATTGAGGTGGCCTTGGTCTCACATTGATGTATCCTTGGGAGATTGAAATTTAATGTTGGGCCCTGGACAGCTCTGCATTCCATGGCTTGTAGGTCTTTTAAAGGGACTAAGAATGCTTCTGCAAATATTACAGTTCCTATAACCAAGGGCCACTTCTATGAGCTGTGATTCTGTTTTTAGTGCTGTGTGCATGCAGCAGGTGATGTTTCTACTCAGGATACTTGTATAAACTGCTGCTGTCTCGGGCATATTAAAGCACAGAGCTGCATGGTTAACCCACTAGAGTCCCTGTTTTTATTACCGCATTATTAGTGGGCATTTATTAAGCAATAACAATATTCCAAGCATCGTTAAGAAAGAAAGGGAGAGAGGGAAGGGATGGCTTATAGGTCTTTAAATTAAGGGTCACTCAGACTAAAGTGCAGTATTTAGCTGTAGAATTTCACCTAATGAGAAGAACTGTGTGAGTTTGAGAAAACATCTCCTGAGTACATGATTGTTCTAAAGAAAGTGTGACCGGAAGTTGATTTGGGGTCTTTCCAGGTTGAGTTAATGTTGGCATCATTTATGTTCTTTGTCCCTATAATTATTGTCTCATGTTTCAGGTATCTTTTATGTAAGTAAGAAGTGTTTTATCTTTTTAGAGATGTAAGCCTTGCTGCACATAGCCCAGATGTATCAAGGGTACCATGCTATGGTAGAAAATTCAAATTAGCCAACTGATTGTTTTTCTCTGCCTCATACCTGATACCTGACTTCACAAATCTTTTGAACCGAATAAATAACTATTTCTTGTCCAAGGCATTATTACCTGGAGAAATTTTCTGGAAAAGTTTTTTACTAACATTAAGTTGCCATTGGTCTCTCTAGATCACCAGATTTTAAGAAACTATTTATAAAGCAAAAGGGTTCAGGCCTTTATTCTTTGGAGATGTGGCAGAAGATGGCCCCATTTTTCTAAATCCAGACCCTCGTGGGGTGAGTCTCTGTAGTAGGATCTCACTCAGCGAATGGTGAAGTTGGCAAGATGCCATGTCATTCTCCCTGCAGAGTAGAGTAGTAGCAACCTGCTCAAGAAAACAAAACCAGACATCTGGGAGTCCCATACTGTCAGAGTGGTTTTTGTCCACTGAGCACCATGAGAAGAGAGAGCAGTCAGCCCCCACCAGCTTTCATGTGGTCACATGGGAAGTTCCCACTCTCCTCCTAGGTTTGCCCTCATGTCCCCATCATTTCCAAGTACTCAGTATTACTGGATGAGGAAGCAAAATATATTGCAAAATTGGAAAGCTTTTCACTCACCTAATATTCTGCTGTGTTTGTGTTCATCTGCTTAGGGTTTGTGGGGCCTATTGGTCAAAGAACAGTGAACCTGTGTATGTAGAACATTGTATTATCTTATCTCAGATAGGTGACCACAGGTCCTATCTGTGTATTTTTCCTAGCATTAGGCCTTTTACTTGGGATGCTGAAATCTGGGGTAAGACTGGCAATATTTTCCCCTCTCTCCTTGCAGACAGGTCACCTTCCTCCTATGGATCCAGATTACTGAGTTGTGATACTGGCATCTTTCCCCCAAATCAACCATAGATTAAAATTAAGAATTAAGTATTAAAATATTTTCAGATAGATGTTGCTCTTTCAAGCCTTTGGGTATATAGGATAGAATTCTGTAAATTCTGTTGTAGCTGTAGCCACGCTGGGTTTTTCTTTCACAACACCCAGTTAAATCTGTTGGTTGAATGGTATGGCACTCATTATGGGCAATGAGCACTGTCAGCTTGATTGGTTCATTGAACCCCTGGTTGAACCCAGGTTGACCTGGGGTAGTCAAGGTCAGGGGTCCCTCCTCTGATAACAGAGGAGGCCTCTTGGCATTTTTTGTGTTGTGAGGATAGACAACATCATAGCTAATAACATTCATCATTTTACAAACTAAATGTAAAAAAAGTTTTCTGCTTTTATTTCATTTTATTTTTCAAATTTTATAGCAAAGTGTATATGGAGACAAATTGAAACAAAGAAAGTAGGCAGCTTTGGGAGATGTTTGGCCTCTAAAGTGTAATTGTGGAAATTTGATTACAGCCCAGGTAGAAGCTTCATTAATAAAGATGGTTAGCAGCTAGTAAGAATGGAAAGCTTAGGGGCGCCTGGGTGGCTCAGTTGGTTAAGCATCTGACTTTGGCTCAGGTCATGATCTCACAGTTCGTGGGTTTGAGCCCTGCGTCGGGCTCTGTGCTGACAGCTCGGAGCCTGGAGCCTGCTTCAGATTCTGTGTCTCCCTCTCTCTCTCTGCGCCTTCCCCGCTCATGCTGTGTCTCTCTCTGTCTCAAAAATAAATACAAACATTAAAAAAAAAAGAATGGAAAGCTTGGAGTTGTCTTTCAGATTTTGCATAGTTAGAGGCTGTTTACATTTTATTCTAAAAACTATTATTAGGATATTGTAATTTAAGGTAAAATTAAAATGAAAAAGATCTATTTGATAACACATTTGAGTTAATACTTTCTGCTTTGCTGCTGCATTTTATGATAGCTTTATTATAAATGATAAGTGGATTATTTCATGTTTTAAACTATTGGCAATGTACTTGATAGCTTTAGTTTTGTGTCATAAAACCAGAAATCCTGACTCCTGGGCTTAACATCTAATGAAATGTTTAATACAGAATAAAATTACCATTTTTGCATTATGCCATAGGAATTAGAGCTAAAGATTTGATTCCATGGCTGTATTGTGTGCCTGCTTTTAATGTGGTAGATACTGTTTTATTAGACCACCAGATCCCATGAAGGATGCAGTCACAACCTGTTAAAAAAAAAATCAGAATTCTTTTAGCACCATCCATTTCATACCCATCCATCTACCCATCCATTCCTTCCCTTCCTTCCCTCCTTCTCTCTCTCCGTTCCCTCTCTCTCTGTACTTACTGGTCCAGATACAGGGAAAGGATCCTTTTTCATGCACCTGCACTCATAACGAACAATTTCTGTGCTCCTGAGAGCTTTAGGAATTTGTGGCTGCTGATTGTCATGACATGACTCCTTTAGCCTTCTGGTAGAGTGGTATGAGGAGATCTATCTCCATGTTTTCCTCCGTCTCTGAAGTTACCTTCTTATCCTTGCCATTTATATTAGCAGAACTAAAAAGATGGGTAAGTAGTTTCCTCGAAATGTAAAGCTCAGACCCACATCAAAGAAGTTTCTCAGACATGAAAGTAGACACAGCAGCAGTGAAGTCTGCAGATAGCTCTAAAACAGGTGGCCAGGTGTCAGCGTGTCACAGATGAAGAGGAGAGCTGAGTACCGCTTATCTCAGCTTCATTTTTACCAAAATGTTTTTATTTGTCTTTGACCCTTAATGCAGCTTACAAGAAATTATGCCCAGGAAATAATCAGAGAGAAGAGTAACAACATATAACATATCCATCTCTGTTACTTTAAGCACTGAAAAATTAGGAACAGCCTTGATGTGTTTCTGTATTCTTTTCTGTTTTATCCCCCCCCCCCCAAACACACACAAAGTTTCTACAATGGCCTTGTTAGTGTAATGAGAAAATACTTGGATATATTTTCTTAGCTGCCTTTTAAGTGAATATTAGCATTAAACATTAACAAAAATGGTTTCATTGGCTACCTAATGCCTACCAGGAGTGATTTTATTCTCTGTTCAAGTCTTTGGCTCTCCAGTTCTGTCGCTGAATATGGTCATCAACCCTCTTGGTCCTCAGTGCCACTGTGGGGTGGGGTAGGAAGGGTGAGGGCAGCTGCTGATACTTGAAGAAGTGAGGGAGGTGGCAGGGAACAGAGAATGAAGAGTCCAGGAAGGAAAAGGAAAGTGAAGAGGGAGGATGGATATGAGGTGGGACCCATCAAAATCCCCAGTCCTTTCAAGTGACCATGAAACTTTTTTTTTTTAACTTGTTTTTGATCAATATATATTTTCAAGTATCAACTTTATTCCACCAATTCCTTTTTACTCAATGTTTCTGGGTTACTGTCCTCTCTTTTCTTTATTACTGTTTTGAGTTCTCCATATTTATACTTCATCTTTCTCTTAACATTTGTCATTCACCATTTCCTTTTTAAAATCTTATTTCCCTACAAAGAAATTAAATTATTTAAATGTCCCTTGCAGCCAAGATTTAATTTTCCTTCTTAGGTATCTTGAAATTCTGCCCTTTTGTCATTTTTGCCTAGTAGTGACTTTTTCCATCAGCAGGAAGGAAAGCAGTCAATAAAAATCAATCGCTGACTCAATGGCTATATGAAGGGTTGACCATAATGCATATTGGAAATGCCTTTAAACCTTTTCCTGAATGGAAGGTGCCATGGCTTGTGTTTTATGGCCTTCTAATGGTGGACGGTAATCTCATTTCACATTTTCCCAAAGTGAAAACAGTACATTAGAGCAGCATAACAAGCACTGCAGATCAATATGGAGGCAGAGCTTTGCCCTCACAGATTAATCCAGGAAAAATGTACCAGAGGCTCCTCCAGGAAGTGGGAGACAATTATGCTGATTTCTACCCCTCTTTCCCCCTTTCTACTATCTAATCATCAATAAACGTTGAAATGTATACAAAAAGGATTTCAGAAGGGTGTGTGTGTGTGTGTGTGTGTGTGTGTGTGTGTGTGTGTGTATTTGTATACATGCATGCATGTGCACGTGCACACATCCACACAGGCCTACTGGACTCCCAGACAGGAAATCACAGGCCCTGGAAGTGAACAGTATTGATTTGTGGTGATAAAAGTATGTTTTGACACATTTCAAATCATAAATAACTCATGGACATTAACTTGCATGACTAATAGCTCAGTTCAGTAAACGTTTATATACAACTTAAATTACCTCTTTCTAAGGAGTTCATAGTATTGAATGAATTATTCCATCGCCAATAGTTTTTTAAAAGAAAAAAAACCACACACTGTCTTCTTTATGATGTGCAGTATGTGGAAGCTCATTCTTTACAATCTTTTCCTGTATGTTAATAAGGAAGAGCTGAATATATGATTAGGATTGTTCTAGGCTTCTTTCCCTATCCTGCTTCCCCTGCTTTTAAATCTAAGATAGATTAGAAGAATGATGGTCCTCAACACTAAGACAGACTATAAGCCTGTTTTCCCTTGAACTGTTATAGGCATTCGTCATATATTTGCTAGGTTCAGCTGACCTAGTGCTTGATTATATTTTATTCAATATTTATCCAGATGTGTCTTGCTATAATCAGTCAGTTCATGGTATCTTCTACTCTTCAAAGCACATCTTTTTAGATGCTGATGTTCATGGTAGGGGATTAGGGAAATCCACGTCCAAAAAAAATTCTCATAGACATGTGAACTTTGAAATCTTAAAGAGAATGGAAACTCCAGGGCTTGGATTTAAATTCTGTTCTTAGGTATTTGGCAGAGCAGGACGGTAATGAATGAAAAAGTAAAAGCAATGTTATGTAAAATTTGTGGGATTATTTTTTTCCCGTGTGTCTACTTTCTTTAGAAGGTAGTAAGAAGTAAATTCCCTCAGGGACCAGTAACGTGGTTTGCATGTCAGTTTTCTGTTCTAGCAAAATCTGTGTTAGCTTAGTGTCTTGGATAAAAGTAATGAGACAAATCGTCACCCAGGGGTTTCCTTATTGATGAAAAATATTCCCCCTCTATTCTGTAGGGGTTTTTTTTAGAACCCATTTAATTTAAAATAATGCTATTTCAAGATTACTAGAGAAATAAAAAATTTAAATTTCAAAAAAAGAACTGATATGAAAAACTGGAAGCCTTTTGTACTAAACAAAACTAATTTGAAAAAATATAAATTCCTAGATTAAAAGTGATAATATTATGTATTTTTTCTGCGTGTATTTAGCCCTTATAATTCAAATTCCTCTATGATCTTAACAAGAATATTTTATTTTCATTTGTATAATTCATTCGGTTTATTTTGTTATCGTTTTTCAAGTGTATATTTTAAGATTTTTGGAGGCATTTGTGTTTAGTACTGCATATTCACTGAAAGCAAAGATTTGTAAGTATAATTAGTAAAATTTTAGCCCAGAATTTAAAAATGTTTTTTTTCTCTACCCATTTATATTCTAAGCAATTTATTGCATGACTGCTAAAAGAGGTATCCATATCAATAGCTGAGGTCACAAAGAAAATAAGACAGTCCTTACTTCTTGGGATTTGCCTCCTAGTAGATGTAGGCTAGTAAATTACACCAGGCTACGGTGTCATCGGTGTTAAGTGGAAGGTGAAAGAAGCAGTAGAAGCAGCCAGTATGGGGTCAGTGGGGTCACCAAAAAGGGAGTGGTAGATTCCACCCTGAATGGAGAGTTAGTGAAGCTGTCTAGAGAAGGTTACACTTCAATACTTAGCTCAACTATTGAAAGATGAGTAAGTATTTTCCAGATATATAGGGATGGGTGGGACTTTGGGAACAGAGCATGTCCAAAATCAAGAGCAGCATGAGCAAAGACATGAAGGGGCGTGTCTGGATCAAACCCTGAAAGTGTCTTGGTCAGGCTGCGGCAATCTGAGGATTGAAGGCTAAACGGCAGGCAGAAACCTGACCCAGAAGGACTTGCCTGTTGACCTTGTATTTTATTCAGAAAGCAGGCGGGAGAAATATGGTCTCAGATTTATATATTAGAAAGAACCTTCTGGAAGGCAGTAGTAGAGGGGCAAAAGCTAAGAGACAGACTAGCTTGAATCCAGGATATGAGTGATTACAAATTAATGTGATGACAGTGAGTACAGAGAAAGAGGACTAGACTGCTGGGTCTCGAACTGTGAGACTGACTAGATATGGGCATGGAAGAGAGAAGTTAGGGCTCTCAGGTTTCTGATTCGGCCGACTGGGCTGAAGAGTATCGGTGCCATTCACCTGGTTTAGGTGTGGGTTTCGGTGGGATTGTTACAACGTCCAGAGAGGCTCGTGGTGGTACCAATTACTGCAGCTCATTTCATAGAAGTCATTTACGTTACATGTATTTTTATCATGGGAACTATTTTGGTATCTTTTTTTAAGGGTTGAAGAAAATTACTTCTCAAACTTCGCTTCTACATTTGCAACATTTACATCTTATTGAATGTTTTATCCACTCTTTAGCCTTGATCTTTACTCTGATTGAAGAGCATTTGTCTCACGGGTTCCTGTTTTTGTTTTCAGGCGGTATGAGTTTCATCCTGTCTGTGCTGATCTGCAAGCCAAAATTCTTCAGTGTTACCGCCAGAACACCCAGCAGACCCTCAGCTGCTCTGATCTGGCCAACCAGTACATGCGCTGTGTCAATCAGGCCAAACAGGTGGGTGTGCAGGCCAAGCTAACTGGGGCACCAGAAGGAAGCAAGCCCAGCATCGTGGGGCAGTGGTAAGGACTGAGTGGGCTAATGTGTGTGGAAAAGCTTTATAAACCAAACTAGTCCTCATCATCAAGATTTGCTCTAACACGTCCATTAGGTGTTAATTAACCTCCATCCAGGTGGTTGTGGGAAGAGTCAATATTCTCCTTATATTTAACTCATTTATTTGCAGGAAAGAAAAAGATTCTTACTAAAATAATACTTTCTCCAGTTGCTTTGAACTTTTGTCGTCCACTGTATGGTAATTGTGTCCACAAGGTCATTGCCCCATATTTCTGGGCCACTACTCAAAGACAACAAAGAGGAAAGATACAAGTTAAAGGGTCTGTAAGCAGCAAGTACTCATGCAGAGAAACACGAAACATGAAGGATCGACAAAAAAACCTAAAAACAGAAAGCCATCTTTCAAGCCCTGTTCAATCTTCTACCAATTGGTAGAGCCCGCTGGATTGAGCAGGGAAAGGGAGGCCAGAGATAGGATTTAGGCAACACTTTCCATCTCTTTTATGTTCCTGCAGTCATTCTCTTCTCTTGAGCCCTCATTCCAGAATAATACGATGTCCACAGGACATGTGTTTTCTCTAATTCATGTGCTTTACAGAGCTAATGATAAACACTGAAGCAAATGATCATTTCTGGCAGGTCACATAATTGCCCATCATTTAACTGGTGTAATAGTTGGATATAGGTTGTTCTGACAGATAGAAATTGTTGGAAACCTTGATTCTTTGTGCTGACAAACTCCCTAGAGTTGACCTTCTGACCCAACTAAATCTAGTGTTTGAGTTACACAGCATGCCTTTCTCCAGTCTAATTTGCTGTAGTTATAATAATGCCACTTACTGTATATTTCTAACACTATAAATATCTGATATTTACGGGAGGGTTAGTATTATCTGGGTAGCTAGAAAATAACATCAACACTAGTGGAAGAAAATACAATCAAGACTTATTAAAAGCCTCCGTTTTCTTTAAAAGCCTAGTGGCTTGAGGCTTTTGCTGTTTCTTGCTTGAAGCACCACCTGTGTGGCTCCTAGTAGCATTGCCAGCGATTCTTTTCTTTAAAGGTCTTTGGTAGAAGCAACGTCGCTAATGTTATGTTAGTACATTTCATTTGTCAAAAACAGCTTCCTGATATGCTCTTCACAAGCCCCAACCTTCACTACTAATACTAACTGAAGCACCTGGGACCTGCAGGCTTGACTCAAGGATTTTTCTAACTTGATATTAGTGCCATATCGAGGTGGGGGTGGCGGTCAGTGCAAAGAATGGCTGTGACAAAGTGTATGTCTCTACCCTGGCATCCAGCAAGCATGCCTGTGTGCGCAGTGTGATTTGTAACATTACTGAAGTGGCGACTGAAAGGGTGTATGCAGTTGCCACTCCATCATGCCCGTCTGCACCTGGCCCCATGCCGTCAATGGCACATATTTATAGAATAAAACGCTTTGTGAAAACGTCACATATGCCACACAGTACAGTAGGGAGTTCACACCGGGCAGATCTGGGTGTGTATACAAGCTTTGTCTTTTACTAACCCTATGACCTTGGGCATTGATTCTTCTCATCTGCGAACTGGGGTGATGTTATCCCCAGTGTTGTGAGGATTAAGTCTATATGAAGTATCCAGTAAATCTTATTTTTTCCTTTCCTCAGTTGTATTATTGCACGTTGAAACCACTGAACAGATCATCTCAAAGCACCAAATTATTACTAGTGATTCCAAGAGACCCCCCTCCCCCAATCTGCAATATAATTTAATATCCTTTTCAGCAGGTGTGTTTTGAGGTACGTGTTGTTTTCACAGCTCTTATATTCAAATATTAGGGAGTATATAGCAGGTAATAATAATGAAAAATAAAAATCTAATAAAAAGATAGCTGTTCACATGACATTTTTATCCTAAGTTGGGCAACACTGTAATGGGCAAGAAACAAGAAGCAATGGTACCTTGTATTTCTGTAGGACTTTAGGTTTCAGGGTGATTTCACATCTATTCTCTTACTTCTTTTTATGACAACCGGAGATGTAAATAGAGATGCTTTTATTTTCACTGTTTTACAGTTGAAAGAACCAAAACCCAGGGAAGTTGTGACCATAAATGTAACAACTAGACCAAGATATGCCTTGCCATAAAAACAAAAAAATTTAAAATGGCGTTTGGTTTTTGAGTTGGGCGTGAGAAAGGACCTCCATTATCCACTAATACAGAAATAAGGCAGTGAGAGAAAATGTGAACGATAATCACGAAGGGAAGAGAAAAAACAGGAATAACAAATTAACTAGTAATAGAGACTAAGGTAACAAATAAGGTGGGATTATAAAGGCCATGAGCAAAGGTATAGCTCAGCACCGCCCTATCTTTAGAGCATGTTCAAATGGCCACAGGGCATTAATAATCAGTATTTCATGAGCACTTTTCCTCTAATACTACCTTCCCCTTTCTCTCAATGTGAAATTAGTCTAACTTTGTGACCCCGACTCTGCCCATTGGTAGAAGGGGCTTCGGCAGTATAGGGTCCTAAGTGTCAATTGTAGCAGATCCTGACTCGTTACCTCCCCTTCTTATGTTCCCTTGTTAAATCCAAAGAACAGGCTAGGCGTGCTAATGTGGAAAATGGTCAACATGACAGCAACCCATTAGGTTGTGCTGTCCATTTCCGGCGCAGTGCAAGACTTTTCCCCTTGGAATAATTCCAATAGCCAAATCCACTCCATTTTTAAATGACTCATAAGGTTGGGCTTTCACTGGTTCCCTTGAGACATTGTTCTATAGACTAATAGATTTTACTGATTGGAAAATTTCCGGATATTCCTTGGCCTTACTTTTCCTTTCTCCAGCCACTTATTCACATCAGTCTTTCTTCAGCTATTCTTAAACAGTTCCTCATGGGTTCATATGAGACATTTAGATTCTTATTTCCAGTATATTAAGTTACATGTTCTTCATAAGGGTAGAGAGATAATAAATTGCTATAATTATTATTTCTAAGACTTAAAAGCTACGGGCCAGCTATATGAGGTATATCTTTTAAAAATGTAGGAGGACATTGATTGATAGACTATTGTATCTTTTATTTCTCATACTTGCTTAGCTTCAGAGCTTTCTATAAACTCTCCAAGATTGTATGACCTGATCTTACCATTAAAACCTGAATCCTATTCAATCTTGGTTCACCTACCTTACAGGAGACTCCAGAAGATGGGAGAGAGATGGGGAGCCAGTGATACTTGCCCGCTAGTGGACCAAAATGTACCCAAGTTCTCTTTATCAAAAGGCGAGGAAGGGTATAGAGAGGGCCCCTCTCAGATCTGCATTGCTGTGTTCCCTGGGATCCCCCACCACCTTGCTGTTTTCTTGCAACATCTGGCTGCTTGGGGGATAGCATTCTTAAGGGGCAATTCAGAGCATTCCAAGTGTTTTCCCACCCCTGCTGCTGACAGAATGGTACAGAAGCTGGCTGGCCTCCGGGTGAACATTCTGTATTCACTGGAAGGCAGGGTTTATGGGAAAGACTAGCTAATCTAGTAGCTAAGTAGCTAATCTAGTCATGATGACCTGGGTTTCAGTTTCTTCTTTGGTAAACTGTGGGTTTGAACCAGGTGACCCATGAGGACCTTCTAGCTGTGATACTGTGGCACTGATTCTCCTTCCCTGCATGAGAACGAGAGGCCACGTGCCCAGGAGCACACGTTTATGAGCACCTTTCAGTCAAGAGACCTGTTGTTCGCTCTAGGCAGCACCGCTGCTTCGGGGACCTCCAGCACTTGTGCCTCTGCCTCTTAGATTTTTTTGTCAGCCTTAAACTTTCACTCCAGAAGAGCAGCTGCCCTTCTCATTGCCTGCCTGTTGCCTGGCCTCCCACAGCCATATACCCTTTCCTTGAAACTCATACTCCTGACAGCCCCAGGGAAGCCAGGGTGGCAGAATGAACTAGGAGGGGGTAAAAACAGTTTCTCTAAGGCAGTGTACTGAAAAACAGCTATCTCAGCACTGCCTGGCAGAATGTAGCCTTCCAGATAATAAACTCCATTAGAAAATGCAGGCTCTCTCCCTCTAGCCGGCCTAGGCTCCCCTGTGCAATGGCTTTAACCTTGTCCACCACGGATCATGGGTGGTAAAGGGAGTGTGGAGACAGAGCCAGGAAGCCAGGTCAGAAGAGCTGAGGAAAGACGGGGACTAAAAGCAAGGGCTGGACCCAGGAGATGCCAAGGGACAGAGGTCAGTGTGGAGCCTGGAGTCAGATGATGGAGGCCAGTCAGAGGGTAAACCATAGCAGAAGTGTAAATCAATAAGTGGGCAGTGGGTCAATAGCCAAGTAAGCAACTTAGTTGAAGGAAGGATCAAAATGAGGACATCTTGTAAGTGAGGCGACCCCCACCTTAAGCCAGTGCTTCCTGCTGGCATCATTGGGGACGTCAGAGAGCCACCCAGCTGTAGGGGGGGAGCATGAGGTCAAGACCCTGATAAATGAGGCTGGGTCTTAATATGAAGTTACTTAAGCCCAATGCTAATGCACCCAGTTCTTCATTTCTAAAATACAAATGACGCCTCCAATCCATGGTTAGCCTCCAAAATTAAAAACTTAAAGATCGGTGCATATGATGGAATTTTTCATGGCAGGAAGCATCAGCCTTATTTTAATAATTTTTCTTTCTTTCTTCCTTTTTTTATTTTACATAATTTTTTTTAACATTTATTCATTTTGAAAGGCAGAGAGAGACAGAGTGCGAACAGGGGAGGGGCAGAGAGAGAGGGAGACACAGAATACGAAGCAGGCTCCAGGTTCTGAGCTGGCAGCACAGAGCCCGGCGCGGGGCTCGAACTCACAGACCGCGAGATCACGACCTGAGCCGAAGTCGGCCGCTTAACCGACTGAGCCACCCAGGCGCCCCTTTTTTTACATAATTTTTAAGTTTATTTATTTTGAGAGAGAGAGAGAGAGAGAGAGAGAGAGAGAGCAAGCAGGGGAGAAGCAGAGAGACAGAGAATCCCAAGCAGGCTTCACAATGACAGCATGGAGTCCAGTGCAGGACTTGAACTCACAAACTATGAGATCAAGACCTGAGCCGGAATCAAGAATCAGATGCTTAACTGACTGAGCCACCAGATGCCCTGGAAGTGTCAGCCTTCTTAAGGACATCATGTTTTATCTCCCCCCCGTAGTGGGTTTATGTTAGACCAAGGCTCAAATACTTCCCTGTTATTGGAGTGTGAAGAAGGCCTGAAAACCCAGTAGTCACTGTTGCTTTTGAAATCATAGTTCAAAAAAACCCAGCGCTAGAGCAAGCTATATTCTATCATTGTTTTCAGACAGACTGTAAATAACATCCAAATGACTTAATAGAGCTGGACAGAGCTTAGTGATCATGTGACCTAATCCCATCTTTTCACTTGGAAAAAATTTGCACTCAGAGTGTCGGTGATCATCTGTACATGGGGCAGAGTCCAGACCAGCACAGCCCATTCCTGATGCCTAACCCAGGGTGCTGTTTTCTATAATACCAGGTCTCAGACATGGGGGAACATCAAAATCAGCTGGGGAGCATATTTGAATGCACTTGCCTGGCCCCATCCCTGGAGATTATGGTTCAGAAGGTCTGAGGTTGGACCTGGACATCTGAAGTTTGAACAAATTCCCCAAGTAACTCTGTGCACCACAGTTTGGCAAACATAGCTCTAGAGCACGTTGGCCTAAACTGCATTCGAGGCCTTCGACCTTCAGAGGTCCTGCTAATAAGAATAAGTCTTTGTTTTCCCTCTTGAGAGTTGAGGGGCTGCCACTTCCCATCACTGCCTGTCGGGTCCGAGCCATGTGGCAGAGCTCTAATCAGACCAACCCTGGGAACTGGTTCCTGGTTCAGCCTCAGGAACATATTGGAAGAGGTCTTGGACAGAGGGCAGGAGCCTCTTAAAATGAAGTTATTTTCTCCCCTCCTGTTTTCTCCTTTGAAACTGTAGGTAGCTCTGGGTGAGGAGCTGGCAGGAGGGAGGAAAGAGGCACTGAACCAAGGCAACACGGTCCCCTGACCACCTCGCGGTTGTAGCTAGATCCTCTCTCGGCCCTGCTGCTTCAGTCACCCTGCTCTCTCCTGACCCACAGCAGGGGCCCCTCGCCTGATGCGGTTCTTCTGATGTCCACACACACCCACCTTCAGGGAGCACAAAGATAAATCAAGAAGGTTCATTCCCTGGGAAGACCTATGGGAGCATGTTTTTATTGTGTTTAAAGGCTTCTTTATCATCATCACCTAATGACATGTATTAATCACCCAGCTGGGTTGCTCATATTCAGGATGACACGTGGGTGTTCCACAATAGATTTCCCGTCCTTCGGTGGGGCGGCCCTTCGGATTTGGAGTCACATCAAAGCAAACTAATTTCCAAACTTTAAGCGCGTTAACCCAGTCTCTTCTATCATAGGAACCCTTCTATCATAGGAAAGTGGTTTCAAAACCACTTTCTGAGACTAATAGTCACTTTACGATGTTTTCTTTTTTTTTTAATCTGGGTTTAATAGAAGAAATATTACCATGGTAATAGACTCCTTCTTCCTAATAGGCATTTCTTTTCTAGTGCTTATCCTTCAAGAGCTAGAACCGCAGTATGTTAGTGTTTTGTCTATTATTACAGCAAGTTGTGTAAACAGTTAATTACCTGTAACTTAATTTGCATATTACACAGAACACTTGTCACGGAAAGAATGAAACCAGATCCACGCATGAAGCAGGAGGATAAAGAACAGCCCTTGCTGGTCAGGGACAGACAGAGAGTGAGAACACAGTAAGTTAGCTAATCGGATTTTCAGGTGGTCAGGAGTGTGCTCGGTGCACGGTCAAGGCTCTCTTTGTGCTCCTCATAAATTGAATTTATTGATTACTTTTGCTTCTATCTCAGCGTCTCCTCGCTGTGTCTTCACCACTCTCTTTCTTTTACTCCCACTTTTCATGTCCCTCCTTGGTAAAAACTCAGGCATACCCAGACACATTCCCATTTTAGTTCTCCCCTGTAAGCCTTCCCGCTTCCATATCCAGCTTCAGGGGGGCTGTTGAAATCTTGGCGAGATGTCGGGTGAGCTCAAGAGACAAGCACTCTGACTGGTGTCTTTAAAACACACACACACACACACACACACACATTTTTATTCTCTTCATGGGTATTGTTCAGCAATCCAGGGTTGCCATAATTCTTCTTAAATATATTGAGACATCCAGTAGCTGACACACGGCTGTGATAGTCAACCCCTTCAAGAAAGCTATGATTCAGAAAACAGTTGATGAGATGACTGTGTAACAAAAATATTTGAGGAAAACAGTTAAGATCATATTAATAAATGGAAATGACAAGCAATCTTTGGTCTCCAAGGGCACTGCTCTTGTCTGATGGTGCGAGCTGCCAGCTGTTCCTTCCTCGGTGGCTGGGATCAGGAAAAGACTTGGGGAGAGAGCAGTATTGATGCCTGAGCCGTCCCCTCCTTTTGGTAGTTTACCCAGCTGTTTTTAAAAGGGGTTTCTGCAGGCCCATATACGTGAATGATGAGCAAATGCGAGGAATTTCTTTCTCCACATTAAGATGAAGTGTTAGCAGTTCCTTAAATGAAGGAAGCAATTTTTTTTATAACTTGCAAATCTTCTCCCTGATTCTTCGGGGAATTTCCTATGTTAATTTATGCAGTGTTAAATTTATGCAGCGTTGAAATTCAGCCCAACAGCAGCTACTTACAGAACCGATACAGAGATTGTGGGAGAACCTATAAGGTGACACTAAATGACACAGACCTTTCCAGGCCTTGGGATCCCTCCAGCCAGAGGTCCTCAGGCCTGGGTTTTGAGCAGGTTTTATTGCATAGTTACAATACAGTAATAACAGAGTGTTTTGTCAGTCTAGTTTTTAAAAAATTTCAACTTGACGTTGTATTTATTGCTGTCTCTGACCAAAGTGAGGAGGTTTTGTACCGACCTCTGCCACCCTTTGGTGGCATCTGAGTGCCACCACAGTTTACAGCCTGTGTGTAGACCAGCCCTAGACCTTCTCTTGTTCTTGTGTCTTCAAGGAGCCACCCGTGAATTAGCTGAACTGCTGTGCTATCTTTGAAAATTAGAATTTTAATACATGTAGCAGGCCATTCTGTGAATGTGGTGATTTCTCTGTGTTTTGTACTTGCTCCAAAATGTTCCTGTTCATCTTTTTGTTAGACTGGCCCACTGATCCTCAAACCAGCCATGGCCTCGCTTGTCTCTCTTAAATTTAAGAGAGTCCAGGGGCGCCTGGGTGGTTCAGTTAGTTGAGCGTCCAGCTTCAGCTCAGTTCATGATCTCGCGGTTCATGAATTCAAGCCCTGCGTCAGGCTCTGTGCTGATAGCTCGGAGCCTGGAACCTGCTTCGGATTCTGTGTCTCCCTCTCTCTCTGCTCCTCCCCTGCTCACACTGTGTGTCTCTCTCTCAAATATAAGTAAAAATTAAAAAATACATATTTTTAAACAATTTTAAGAGAGTCTGGAATTCTTACATAATCTGGCTAAAAAATTACCCTTATGTATTTGGATGGCGTTGGAGGAAGAATAGTAAGATTCCCTAGACTCTGGAAGAACTCTTTAGCTATTGCTTTAATTACATTGTGGTCAGTACAGATTATTTTGCAACATTTGAAAAGAGTAACACGTTGTCATAAAGTGATCGTAACCGTAAGACCTAAACTGTAGTATGAGGCACAGCCATGTAATCTTGACCAGGAAGATAATTGCTTAAAGTTCCCATCGGTATGTTGAAGGAAGTAGTGAGTGTATTAACTCCAAAATGCAAAATGGCATCACTCATAAAGTGATCATTTTCTTCGGTAATTAAATGCCTTTAGATGGGCTCGGTATAAATCTGCTTCATACTGACTTCTATTTTATGTTAACGTGTGATGTTGTGGTGAGGTCATCTATATATCTGGAATCCATGGTTTCCTGTCCAAGTAGTTGGACATGTGGTTGTTGTCTCATACAGATCAAGCCACAAGTGGGTGGGGATAAATGAGATGCTGTGCTACTGGGACATTGTCCTGTCTGACTCTTACATCGTAGGTGCTCAACTTTTAATTTTTCCAGCAGATGCAGAGCTTATGTGAATGCTGGGTTTAAGAGAGAACTCATGTTTCAGTGCTTGTTTTCAAGACAGCTCTGCTGAGCAATCCTCTGCTTTATCTGTGTTGTCTTTTCTGTTTTTTCTAGATGCATCTGGCTTTTCTAATTTACTTCCTCCTTGAATGTATCATCTTTATGACCATTTCTGTGTGTTCTCTCTCAACTCGTTTGCCTGCTTTCATATCTGTTCTTTTGTGCTCTGTGGACATAGCCTTAGAAACGTGTAATCCAGGATGAGTTAGGATAATCCTTAGGATAATCTATCCATCCTGTGCTTTTGTGACCCAACATGCTCTCTTATTTGTCCTTCCACTCTTTCTGTTCTGCTCTTCTATGTCAGTCGTCATTCTTCATCTTTGGCCTTAAATCTTTATCTCTAAAGACTGTTGACATCTCTTTTCAAGTTCGCAACTTCCTTCTAGACATTTCCATCTGGGATTTTTTACAAACCCCAAATTTAAGTCACCTTCCTCATTCCCAAACTGGCTCCTCCTACTGTTTTCTCTTTCTGTTGGTGGCACTACCATTGTCCCTGTCACTGAGGATCACCATACCTTTGGTATCACCACCTCTCTTTTCCTTCCCCTGTCTTTTTATGGTTCTCTCCATTTCGCATCCCCACCCCTGCTTGATTCCTAATCTGCCTCCACCCTGGTCTTCTTCACTCCAGACTCTTATCTCTTGGATCCATTAGGCCATGGACATCAGGGGAACCTTCCTAAATGGCTTTTTCCTATTTAAAGACATGTTGGATTCTCAGGTTTTTTCCCAGAGGCCAATAGGAAGTATCTTTGCCAGGCTTTTCCTCTAGCTCTGCTCATCTCTCTCCTCTGCCCCCCACACATACTGGGCTTTCTCCTACCTCCGAATTGTTGCCGCTGCTTCCTGCCCTCACCCCTCCTCAACCTACTCCTGGACCTTCTGTCTAGCTTCTGAAAGACTCTGAAAGATGGCCTGAAAGGTCTCTTAGAAGCCTCCTCTGACCACTCCAGCTCTAGAGAGATCTCTTCTTCTGAATGAGGCAGAACCACTCGCTCCTCTTTTAAACTGTTACCTTCTCTGGAAGGATACCCAAGAAACTGGGAAACAGGAGGGAGGCAAAAATTATTTTTTCTCTGTATTCTTTTATCTTGAATAAATACTTGAATCTTGAATTTTATACTGTGTGTATGTATTACTTATTCAATAAAATCAACTTTTAGCATGTATTTAGCAAGTATGTTTTTAAAAATAGCCAATTATTACATTATATTACACCTTAATTTTCCATGGGCGTGTCTATTGGTTTCCCTGTAACACCTCACTCAGTCTAGTGATTACCTAGTGGGAACTCAGTTAAGAGCTGAGTGAGTAAATGGCTGGAAGCATGGGGGATCTAGGGAAGAAAGTGGGAACAGATGAGCTAGAGGCAGCCTAGCCTCTTCCTAAGTAATTTCAAAACTAAATGGGAAAGCATCACTTTTGTCTTTTAAAGCTTCCTAAGAATGGAGAGAGTATATATCTTCTGTCCTGGCTAGTTAGAGAGTTTTAATCTGATACTTGAGAATTCTTCCCATTTACCACCCCCTACCCCTATTCACAAAAATAAATAAATAGAATAGAGGGGCCATTTTTGCAAGTTGGGAATAGATACTTATCTCCGTAGCTCCACCCAGCATTATGAACTCATGAACATCTGCATATTCTGCCTGGAGTGAGCGGAGATTTCTGGGAGAGATTCTTACCCTCTCAGAACCTTTGGGGTTTAACCTCCACTCCACCCCAGTCCCTGTGGCCACCAGATATACTCCCACCACATTTCCAGATGTCCCTAGTAGTGAGAGAACACACATGTCCGGCACTCCCAACCCCCAACCCTGCAGTCCAGACCATGCTCACTCTTAAGGTTCAGCTTGGTATGGGGGTGGGGGTGGGGTCATTTGGAGATTATACATGATTAAGCGGTGGTGTTCTTTAAAGGTAATAATATTTTGAGACCATGGAGCATACACCTTGTTTTTTGTGTTTTTGAGTAGATCTTTGAAAAGTAATACAAATAGTACTAAATAGTTACTGCCATTTTTCGGTCCCTCCTGCTAAAACCCATGTTTTCTCTTTCTCTTGCAGAGCATGCTTGAGAAGGGAGGATAAACTCAACTTTTAGAACAAGCAAAACTCCTCAACGTTAATTCCAGAGGCGGAACATTTTTTTTTTTTCCTAGTGAGAAAGTAACCCATTTAAAGAGAAGACGATTAAAGAGAAGCACCAGAGAGCAGATTCAGCCGAAGCACATCCCAGTTTGAGTAGCTGCAGTGTGAAAAGCCGAGGCCTAGATCAGGTATCTGCCAGCAAGGACACTGCAGTGTTAGTCAACCCATTTATGACCATTAAAAGAGAAAGGCACCCCCTCCACCTTTTTAACTTTCTGTTCTTGCCAGGCTCCATGGTTTGGTGAACGTTCACCAAACAAAGCTGGGGTCTGGGATGGTGGGGGGCGGAAGGGGGGACAAAGGTAATTAGAGTGGGGAGGTGGGAGGGGCACCAAACCTCCCTCTCCGCCCAGCGGTGCTGGGTAGAATTGTCTAGGCTGTGGCACGTTGTTTTTCTCTTGTTCCTTTCTCCCCTTACTATATAAGAGCTACTTCATTTTAACTTATTATAGTGATCATGTAAGTAAGACAAAAAGGAGAGAAAAATGTACCTCTTTTACTGGAATGATGTTTATGATTACAAGTGAAATAAGGCATTTTTTATCCTCATAAAGGCAACCTTGGCTTATACAACCTCTTCTCGATCATGAATACTGACATCTTTACTTCACTCACTATCAATAATAAATATATTTTCCGACGAAGACTGGCATTGTAGCCTGGGGCCTCGCGTATTCCTTTCGTTGGGTTAGATGCTTATGCATAAGGGAATTGAGTTGATTTATATTGTTATTAATTTGCATTTGTGCTGTACCTTTCCTCTAAAAAGCTCCAAAGCACTTTGCCTCAGACAGTCAAGAGATTCTTCTAACTTGCCTCTCAGCTAGGTAGGATTCAGTGAGATCTTTACAAATTGCATGAACCTTCCTGTCTATGGGATGACTTAAGTCACCCCGCCTGGGGCAAGAACTAGATTAGATAAGCTCGGTTACTAATGTCTGACCCTGCAGTACTATGAAAATGTTAAAAAAAACAAACAAACAAAAAACCCAAAAAAACAACCTTGCAGTTTTTCCTCTTTCCAGTTTCATTGAAACTTCTTGATTTATAACTCCTTTTTCTACCAGAGGATTGGTGCTTCCATCGTGGATTTTGGTAAGTTGGAAGTTAGTGTTCACACAGAAGCATTCTAATGGAAAGGTCCTTGCGGGATACACATGGAAAAGAAACTTGCCAGTGCTCCGTGGGGTCACCTAAGTAGAAGTTTTATTCCGTTTTTATTTTGATACAGAAAGCGAATGTAGCAAAGTGAGTAAGAATACAGGCTCTGGAATAAGGAGCATCTGTATTCGGATGGTGGCTCTGCTTCTTACGACCTTGGGACTAACAAGTCACATAAGTGTACAGATCCTCTGATTCTTCAACTGGAAGCAGATGGGAAATTGAAGAACCTGCCTTGTAGGCTTCTGGTGAACAGTCCGAATGCTTGCCACATACATTCGGTCCGGCCCAGTATATGTTGTTGTTGGTTTGTGTGATTACTCAGTAAACCGGTATTTGGAGTTGGGAGCGTGGAAAGATTATCCACATTCCCAGATTGCCTTTTACTTAGAGGCAGTCAGGATGAACTCGTGTTGGGAAATTTCAACCAACCCCCATGTATGTAAGCGTGGCGTCTTCGTTCCTCTTAATTCCCGAGTTGGCTCCCTTTGGATGGCATCTTCGTGTACCCTTAAGGACACACACTGTGGACCTGATGTTGATTCTGAGTGACGTTGGTGACTCTCCTACCATAATCACTGAGAGGCTCTGTGATTACTGTTTAATGAAGGTTTGGGGGCTTGGTTTGTTTGTTTATTTTTGTTTTGTTTTTTATTTTTTTATTTTTTTTGCTTTCTTAATGATGCAAAATAAGTTGAACTCACTTAAGTGTGAATGGAGGAAGCATGGGTAACTTGAGCGGCACATTTGGCCGCTGTCAGGATGGGATCCAGGTAACTGCCTGGGAAAAAGATAGGTACACAAAAACAAGTGTTTATGCAGTGACTTGCTGTCGTGTTTGCAAATCAGCTAACTCACAAACTCCCTCCTATACTGTTTTGTTTTGCAATTGAGAGCCAAGAACTTGGCACATCCCAGGCTGCCAGTATTGTCGCTGGCAGAGAAATGCAGCACTGAAGAATCCAGCATTTCAAGCTGGTTAAATACAATGAGAACGGGAGGGTGGTTTGTCAGATTATTAATTTATTATTCTGATAAACATGACAGTACAAGGGGGAAAGATACCACTTTGGGGGAAATAAAAGAGATGATGCCTTTTCTGTACCTTTGGAGAGCTCCCTGCTGACTGCATTACAGCTCTGTTCAGGTCACTGTTGACTTTAGGACAGGTGCCTGGGAAGAATGTTGTGATTTATGAGCATCATGGGAGTGACCTGCTCCAATGAGTTTCTCCGTGAGGTAGAGCACACCTTGAACCACAGTAGATGAACTCTCAAAATCAGGAAGAATAGAGTATCCTAAAAGTTGGTCACAGTAGCAAATGTCTTCTAGAAGACAGCTGGGTCAGACCAGTACAAAGTCCTCTCTTTGAAGAGTTGGTAATTTATTACAGAAAACTTGCCAACATGTGATAGCTAAAAAAATTATTGGCTAATTGTCATTAATAGCAAATGTGGGCTGCTAAAAGCCAGATGCTTGTGGCCTGCTGGTCAACCAATGAGACTCTGTAGCAGCTCTGAGTTGTATTCTGCTTAGAACTGAGCAAGCAGCCAGATGGCTTTAGTTTCTCTGGCTTAGGAGCTGGGAACCTGTGGTTCTTAGCTTGATGTCTTTTAACCCATGTATATAATTGCTTTTGCCAGAAACTCACAGGGTAATTCTCTTTTCCCCATTTCGGTGAGCTGTTGGAGCTGACCCTTTCAAGATTTAAGAATTAGAGCAGGTGAAGAACAATTGAAAGGGTAGCAGTAACTTACTGTGATTCAGACCAAGTGAACTGAAAACCAGGAGTTTGTTTTGAGTTAATATTCTTGAAAAGCTAACACTTTTCTTTTAGAGAGAGAGCGTGTGAGTTGGGGAGAGGGGCAGAGGGAGAGAGAGAGAGAGAGAGAGAGAGAGAGAGAGAGAGAGAGAATCTCAAGCAGGCTCTGCCCTCAGCATGTAGCCTGACGTGGGGCTCAATCCCACAACCCTGGGATCATGACCTGAGCCAAAACCAAGAGTCGGACGCTCAACTGACTAAGCCACCCAGGCGCCCCAAAAAGCCAATACTTTGAATGAATGAGTTCATAATCCATTCTGTCACTGAGCCCCTACTTGGGGCTTCATCCCCTTCTCATCCATTTCTCTGTTTGCCCCCCTCTGTCTTTTCCATATGTGTTTCCTCTCTAGCTTCTTCTGTCTCTTTAAACTTCTCTCACCCTACTTGGCCTTTCAGGTCCAGCTCCTGGGAGGTGTTATTATGAGAGTGCTGAGGGCATTATCTTGGGGGCAGAGTCTTGGGCTCTTACTCTGCTTCTGCTGCTCTTGCCATTTGGGGCAAGTCATTTCTCAGGTTTTTCACTGTACTGTCTCTCTGTCTCTCTGTCTCTCTCTCTCTAGACATAGATAGATATTTCTTGTTGTATTCGCTCTCTCTCTCTCTCTCTCTCTCTCTCTCTCTCTCTGTCTCTCTCCAGGTATTTCTAGCCTCAGTATTGCTGGAAGAACCACACCCCTCCTCCCCACTCCCCTCCCCCCCAAGTTGAATTACTTTAGGAAAGTTGTCATCTGAATCAAGTCTTCCACTTTTCCTATCAGTTGTCTTGAACCTTCCAAATAGACCTGCAGCCTTTTTCTTGTTTTTAGGTAAGCTCCGTGCCCAATGTGGGGCTCAGACTCATGACTCTGAAGGTCAAGAGTTGCACGCTCTACTGTCTGAGCCAGCCAGGTGCCCTAGACCTGCAGCCTTCTTTGAACCATGATTATATGCCCTGTATTTATGGAATAGTCCAGTATTAAGCCCAGTTTATTTATGTATTTTTAATGTTTGTTTATTTTGAGAGAGTGTGCATGCATGTGAATGGAGGAGGGGCAGGGAGAGAGAGAGAGAGAGAGAGAGAGAGAGAGAGAGAGAGAGAGAGAGAGAATCCCAAGCAGGCCCCATGCTGTCAGCCCAGAGCACGACACGGGGCTCAAACTCACAAACTGTGAGATCATGACCTGAGCCAAAATCAAGACTCGGACATTTAACCAACTTAGCCACCCAGGTCCGCCAAGCCCAGTTTAGATTCAAAACATATGGTCACCATGTTTATGGCTTTTCAGTTAAGTTAACTGAAACTGTTAAGTTCCCAAAACTCCCTCAAAGCAAGTCCACCCTAGGTGGGAAATTAATGGAATGCCGCAAACCTCTTGAAGTGAGTGTGATTGGGCAAGGCCTCCGTACACTTCAGAGAGTTTCCAATGCAGACAAGCTGGACTTCCCTCACCTATTTATTCCTACATGATCTCCCGGCTCCCTCTCCTGGGAGGATCCCTACTGAGCTGTGGTCACCGTCCCTTGGCCGAGAAAGCAGTGTGCTTTGAACATAACTGTGTCTTCAAAGTAAGTTACCTTTCCATAATGGCTTTTAAATGCAAATGTGGGAACCAGAGGTCAGTGGCCAGTTGGCAGGGTTCCTACCGCTGTTCTGCTCTCGCTATGCCTCTCCTTCCTTGGCTTCATCCTGGCACACATAACAGCTTTCCCCGGGCCTAGAGCCTCCTGCAGTGCCCTTCCTGTCAGGCCTGCCCACTGACCAGGCTGCTGCTAGGCTCTCCTCAGTGGCCGCAGCACAGGTTGGTAGCCTGTGCTCACTCTGTCTTCCCATTGCTGGCAACTATAAGAAATCGGGGTTGAGGGCCAGGTGACTGGGTCCAGCTGCTCATTATCCACCTGTGCAGCCCAAGGTAAAACCATTTTCTTCATTTCGTAGCCACAGGCTGCTTCCCTCAGTCAGCATCAAACCAGAAACCGAGCGCCAGTCAGCCTGCAGATTTCAGCTTTGCTTTGTCTCTCTTCCTGAGGCAATGTACACCCTAGCCTCAGAAATTCGTCCACAGAGTCATTGAAAATACTCTTCAACATAGGGTCAAAGTGGCCGTGTCGTCTTATTTCCAGCTTGGAAGACAGGCTGCAGAGCAAGCACCCGTGACTCTGCTTTAGCTGAGGGTGAATGGGACGGCCGCTCACCTGCTGGTGAGAGTTTATTTTGAATTACCTTGGTGTTCTTAAAATGGCTTTGCAGCAGCCGCATGTTCAGTGTGAACCCCAAATAAAAGAGCCCACACTCATCACTCTCGGGTGTATAACACAGCACTTGGAAATCTCAGTAGCTAAGGCAAAAGGTGATTTTCTTCTATTAGAAATGAATTTACCAGTGAAGTTAGAGAGATGTTAGTGTGTAGAAGCAGAAGAGGAATTACGGATCCCCATTGCGTGATGCTCTTTCAGGAACATCAGAAGTAACTGTCCTGAGTTTGTATACCCACTTACAGCTTCCTCCTCAGTGTAGGAGTGGCTTGTTCATCACCTTGTGGATCTACCCGCACCACTCTGCTCACCACTGCTGCAGTCTCTTCCACCCCGGGGGAGGTGGTTTTCAGCCACAGTGCCATGCCACACTGGCATTGACTGAATCATCCACACATTGATGCAGCAGAGCCTACCTTTGTGCCCTAGGCACTGTCCCCCAAGTCAGGGATACAGGGATCAACATGATAGAGAGGGTCCTGGCCTCTCGGAGTTTACACTGGGTGGGGGTAGGGGAACTGAACAATAAACCCAATGGCAGGGCAAGGACTAGAGAGTTCAGGGAGAGGGAAGAGGGCTTTGGAAGGCAGGGGGATTGGTACTATGTAAGCTTGAGTGGTGAAGATAGCTAGAAAGAGGTGACAGCTGAGCAGATTCTTGAATGTAGTGAGTGGTGCATTCCAGGCTGGGGAGAATAGTAAGCACAAAAGACCCGAGGTAAGAAAAAGTTTGGTGTGTGAGGGGAACAGAAAAGGGGTCCTTGTGGCTTGAGTGGAGTGAAAAAGGCAAATGGTATTGGGAGACGAGTTCAGGTAGGCAGGGTCCAAAAGGTGGGACCTCTTTGTCCATCGACAGAATTAAGTCTTACTCTTAGTGATTAAAAGCATTGGAAGATTTGGTGCAGGGCCATTAATTGATCTGATTTACATTTCTAAAGGATCACTCTGGCTGCTATGGGAAGAACTATCTGAAGTTTGGGTTAAGTGGAAGCTGAGAGAACATTAGGAGGCGATTGCACTAATGACGTGCTGACTTGGTGCTAGGGTGGTAGCAGTGGAGAAAGTGAGAAGTCCTCAGATTTTGAACATCTATAGATAAAAGTAGACCCAGTAAGACTGACTATGGCTTTAGATGGAGGGTGTGAAGGCAAGAGGAAAAGTGTAAGAACCCCAAGATTTGCCTGAGCACAAGCTGAGTGGTGGTACCATTTACTGGGATGGAGACACAATACTAACAAGATGGAGGCAGGGGCAGGAATTGAGGGGTCGATTTTGATCATGTTACATTTAGTATGTAAATTACAGTTCCTAGTAGAAATGCTGAGTAGGCTCTTTGGTAAGCGCTGGGACTAGATAGAAGATGGAGGAATCCGTGTGGACATGAGACAGAACCTTGGCACTGATTATGCTCACCTAGGGGGTGAACAGAGGACTTAGCCCTATGGCTCTCAGGACAGAAGTAAGCAGAGAGAAATACGTGATTGGCCACTGAGGAAGGGGACAAACCAAGGCCAACTTAAAGGCCAAGGGAAGAAAGTGTTCAGAGGAGGAGGGAAGGCCCAGCTATGTTAAAAGCTGCTGATGGGTTGAATTAACCAATGGATTCAGCAATATGAAGGTTACTTGACAAGAGCCATTTTGGTGACTGTGGTAATGAAAGCCTGGTCCAGGGAGTTGAGGAAAGAATGGGTTTGGGAAGTGGAGGCAGGAGAGGCAGCACTTCTGAGAAGTTTTACTAAAAGGAGAAGTAGGTGGAAGAGCTATGAGGCTCTAGGGAGCTTTCTTTTTAAGATGAGATATTTTAGCCCTTTTTGTATGCCAGTGGAAATAACCAGAAAGAGAAGAGAAATTCAGTGAAATGTTTCTGAGCAAGCAGGCCAAGAGGTGGGGATACAGTCTTGGATGGGCACAGTTTGTCCATTGTGATAGGAGGGAAGGTCGAGTTCATGAATATAGATGTAGACAGTCTATGGGTTTGGTCATGAGAGGATTAGGTCATTTCCTTCTGATGGCTTCTATTTTCTGATGAGCCACGAGGAGTGTCTCAGGTTAATGTTTACCAGTAATAATTAAGGTAGCTGAGCGCTTTCCTTTCTTGCTTCCTTTTCTTCCTTACTGAACAACTCAGTCCAAAATCCATTAGGTGGGATCTCTCAAGGAAGGCCTCCAGGCTAGAGGTTGCGGTGATGGTGGCCCACATCGGGATGCCTGAGCAGAGTGAGGAAGGATGTCCGTTCCTGGTAGGGGAACTTTACAAGGTTGTGTCAGAGCCTGAGTGATTGGAGGAGGGTGGCTGTATTGGTAGGGAAAGAATAGAGTCAGTAGCAACAGGAAAGTGGTTACATACAGTGGATACTGATCTAATAAATATATTGAATGAAGATGATGAGAGCCAACTTCTTACTGTCAGATGAGGGAGTTACAAATATGGAAAAGGAAAAAAATTAAGATGAAGTCTGTGGTTATGGTTTGGAATTGGAGGTATGGGTGTGATTATGGTTTTAAATATATATGGGTACAGAAATAAGTGTAGATATAAATGTGTGTGAATATTTATATGTACATATACCACTGTATATATTAAGTACATATATGTGTATTTATATTTGCGTGTATATTGATACATATATTCTTTAGCTGTGTCACTCACTGAGAGGACTGGGAAGCAACAGCATCCTAATAGCAATGAGCATCCCAGATGCCCAGATCTTGGTTTCTAAATACCATCCGCCATGAAAAGGAACCATATCTTCTTGAAGAAGTGACTAACTCCAGGGCTGGGGCAGGGAAAATACAAGATGGGAACATATCAAAAGGACAGAGCCAACTTGAAGGGGATATCATTGTTCATAACTGGAACACTTTAAGTATCAAATATTGAGGGTAATCCATGGAACAGGTACCTACCATGGGTAGGTAGGGTTCATACTGATAAATAAATGAATGAATAGATAGGGAGAAGGGAATACTTCTTCCTTAAGATAGAATGTAAATATAGGAAAAGTAGTAATTGCATTATAAAATCATCACTAGAAACCATTTCAGTAATAATTCACCCAAGAAACATCAATGGACATTAATACTAGGGGTGAAAGTTTTTTTAAGAAACATAGTCTCAAACTGATGCCCAACTTACGAACTATAAAAGTAAAAAGAATAACCTTGCAGTAAAGAAACCTGACATAAACCTTAATCAAGTGTCAAGTGAGCAACATTCCCATTCCAGTAATGTGTCAAATGAAGATCTGACGAGACGCAGTGAGAAGAACACAACAGCGTCACCTCTGTGATATTCCTACCAAAAAGTCCAAAAATGTACAGCCTGATCTAATCGTGCAGAGAGAGCAGACAGACCCAGAGTGAGGGACATTATACCAAAGGCTTCCAAAGTGTCAAAATTCCGAAAAGCAAGAAAAAAAACTGAAGAACTATTCCAAATTGAAGGAAACAAAAGAGACACAATAATAACAGTACAGTATGTGATCCTAAACTGGATCTTTTGCTGTAAAAGGCATCTTTGGGATACTTGGCAGACCTTGAACAGGAACTGGACTATGGATTGGATGATAGTAAGGTGACTTTTTTTTTTTTTTTTTTTGGATGATCATATGATGGTTATGTAGGAGACTATTCTTGTTGGAGGTACTTGGGGTGATGGGGCACATCTCAGCAACTCACTCTTAAATGGTTCAGGAAAAAAAAAAGTTACTTGTACTATTCTTGAAACTTTTCTAGAAGTTTGAAATTTATTTCAGAATCAAAAAAGAATTATAAAGTAGCCATGGGTAAAGAGATTCACTTTTAAAACATTTTTTTAAAAGGGATGGCTAAGAACTTTTTTCAAGAACTAGATGAGAGGACCTCCTGTTCTAGAGTCATTATCAAGTTACACTATTGAGGAGTGAATGACCTTGGACAGATAGTGGAATAGCATAGGGTGTCCACAAACGAAATGGCACATAGGTGAAAGGTTGGTTTATATCAAAGGTGATACTGCAGGCCAGAGAGGAAGGACTGGTCTTTAAAACACATGTCACCTCACACCTATTTGAGTGGCTATTTAAAAAAAAAGACAACAAGTATTGGCGAGGATGTGGAGAAAAGAATACCCTTGTGCACCTTTGGTGGGGATGTAAGCTGGTGCGGCCACTATTGAAAATAGTATGGAAAGTCCTCAAAAAATTAAAAATAGAACTGCCATATGATCCAGAAATTCCACTTTTGGGTATTAACTGAAGAAAATGAAAACACTAACTCAAAAAGATATATACACCCACGTTCATTGCAGCATTATTTACTACAGTTATTAACCATAATGACCAAGACAGGGAAGCGACCTGTGTCCATCAACAGATGAATGGGTGAAGAAAGGATCTATGCATATACACACACCTGGGATATTATTCAACCATAAAAAAGAAGGAAATCCTGCCATTTGGGACAACATGAATGGCCCTTGAGAGCATTATGCTAATCAGAGAAAGACAAATACTGTATGATCTCTCTTACATGTGGAATCTTAAATAAACCCAGGCTCATGGATACGGAGAACAGATTGGTGCTTGCAAGAGGTGTGGGAGGAGGGATGGGCAAAATGGGTGAAGGTCGTCAAGGTACGAACTTCCCAGCTATAAAATAAATCATGAGAATGTAACATACAGCATGGTGATTATAGTTAATAATACTGTATTGTCTATTTGAGAGTTACTAAGACAGTAGGTCTCAAAAGTTCTTATTACCAAAAAAATGTGTAACTGTGTGTGGTGATGGATATTAGACTTATTGTGGTGAATTTTTCACAGTATATACAAATAATTGAATCATGTTATACACCTGAACTATTATAATTGTATATGTCAGTCATATCTCAATAAAAGTATATATAGTGCTGTGTCAATTTGATATCTACATGGAACACGGAAGGGAAATTGGACCCTACTTCATTCCATACTCAGAGGTCAATTTTAATTGGAGCGCGTTTAAATGAGTAAGTAAAACACTAACACTTCCAGAATACGATGTAGAAGAACAGCTTCGTGACCTCAGCATAAGGGAATATTTCTTAAACAGGATATTAAAAAGACATCATAAGGGAAAAGGTTGATAAATTGGATCAATTCAAAATTAAGAATTTCTGTTCATCAAGACACCATGAAGAGAGTTGAAAAGGCAGGCCTTAAGAGAGAAGATACTTGTGAAGCATAAGCCAACAGAGGGCTCATATCCAGAGTATATAAAGAACTACAAATCAGTAAGAAAAAGGCAACTGAACAGAAAAATGAGCAAGAGACCGAAATAAGCACTTCACAGAAAGTAAATATCTAAATGGCCCATAAGCATATGAGATGTACTCAACAGCATTACTAATTAGGGAAATGCAAATTAAATTCACAATGAGATGTCACCATTTACCACCAGAATGGCAGAATTTTAAAAACATGGAAACTATGGAGTGTTGACAAGGATGTGAAGCAACTAGCTTCTAATACATTGCTGGTAAGACTGCAAATTGGTGTAGCCAGTTTGAGGAATAAGTTGGCATTATCTGTTAAAGCTGAACATACTGCCTTAGTTATAACAAAACTACTCGAGAGGACTGGCTTTTAACATCAGAACAAAACAACAGAAATTTCTCTCTCACAGTTGCAGGGCTGGGAATTCCAAGATCAAGGTGCCTGTCTGGTGCAGATGTGCTCCTGGTTCTTAGATGGCCATTTTTCTCCCTGTACCCTCTGGTGGCGAAAGGGGCAAGGGGTCTCCAGGAGGTCTCTTCTATAAGGGCACTAATCCCATTCATAGGTGATCCACCCCCATGACCTAATCACCTCCCCTAGGTCCCACTTACAAATACCATCACACTGGGGATTAGGTTTCAACATTTGATTTGGGGAGGACGCACACTCATTCTATAGCACATACCCAGAATTGATGACCCAGCAATACCATTCCTAAGTACAGCCCAGAGAACATCCAATAGCATTCATAATAGCTACAAAGTAGAAACAACCAAAAGTGCCTTGTAGTAAAAATGTATATGTGGAGGCATGTACATTAATACAGATGAATGAATTACAGCTACACGTAAAAATGGGTGATTCTCACAAATGTGAGGAAAAGAAGCATTAAAGAATACGTGTTGAATAATTCCATTCGTTAAAACTTCTCAAAAAGGCAAAGTATGTGATAGCGTTTATGAATGGATACTTATGTGGTAAAACTATACAGAAAAATGAAATATTATCATTTCATAAATGGATAGCAGTTAACTTTCTGGTGGTCACCGGGGGCATTGATGAGAAGGGACACAAATGGGTCTTCAAGCGTCCTGGTAGTATTCTTTCTTTGCCTGAGCGGTTAATGGATCTATTTCTGATAATTCATTGGGCTGTACATTTATGTACTTACTGTGTCTTATACTTCACAATAAAAAGTGCTCAAAATAAATGTAAAGAGGTTTAAGGTTATCCCTATGACAAAGTCATTTCTGCTCCCTTGACAATACTTACTAATTAGCACCTGATATTCAAGGGTATTTTGAGCCAAGCACTGTATTAAGCATTTTATATACATCATCTCTTATGGTAGTAATCCTCTAAGTTAGGTGCTTTTATTATCCCCATTTTACAGAAAGGGAAACCGAGGCTTAGAGGGGTTAAGTAACTTGCTAGGGGTCATACAGCTAGGAAACTCAACCCAGTCGCGTTCTCCCCAGAAGTCTGCCTTTTAATTGCTACAGGTTCTCCTTTCTGTACATGCTCCATCCTGCTACCAAGACGTTTAGGGCATCCCTGTTTATTGTAAACTGCCATACCCCCCACGGCCTCTAGCCCAGTGCATTGTACAATATAGGCCTTCAAGAAATGTTGAGTTGAATGAATAATGACTGAAAGCTCCGTTCGTTTCATCCACTTCCTCCCACGTACTGGCTGCACTAGTGCAAGATTTCCTTGACTGTGCAAAGTCACTGAGGTTTCAAGCAGAGGAAAAATAACGGAAAGCTTCCTGCCTGTGGCTGATGCTACTTTTGCTTGCTGGGGTTTGTCAGACAAATTCCCTACTTCCTTTTTTTGCCTTCCCTGAGCTCCAAGACATCTGCCTCACTTCCTCGTGTTCCCTCCCTTGGCCTGCCACCCAGGAAGCGGTAGATGGAGAAGCAGCCAGGCTGCGTGCATGCCTGCTGCTTCTGCCTCCGGAGGGTGTCCCAGGTGCAACCATTCCGCAGGCCTTAGGCGGGCCAGGAGGGTGCAGGGCAGAGAGCCCAGCCATTCTAAATAAATCTCCTAGTTCCACGTTGCTCCTGGTTTCGGAAGGTCGTCTGAGGCAAGAAGACTCCCAAAGAAAAGTAACTTGGTTTGGAACTTTCAGGCCATATTCGGTGGCGATTTGTCACTGCCTTTGAAGCCGTAGCTGCTCAGTAATGCAAGTACAGAGGCAGGTGCGTGGGACTCCATGAAATATCACCAGCTCAGTCTTTGCCATTTGCCTTCACTGTATGCCCTTTTCCTATTGATAGAAGATTACAGAAAATAAACGACGGAGGTGCCTGGGTGGCTCAGTTGGTCGAGGGTCCGACTCTTGACTTAGGCTCAGGTAATGATCCCAGGGTCATGGAATTGAGCCCCATGTGGGGCTCCACACTGAGCATGGAGCCTGCTTAAGATCCTCTCTCTTTCTGTGTGTGTGTGTGTGTGTGTGTGTGTGTGTGCGTGTGTGTGCGTGTGTGTGTGTGTGTCTCCCTCTGCCCCTCTCTCCCAGCTTGTGTACTCTAAGAAAATAAACAAAAAGAAGAAATCAAATCCTGAGAACTCTGCATATTTTCCTGGACCATTTTTACCACAATCTCAAGTTGTTCAAAGCAGCTAATTACTTACAGTTCCCTCACCTCCGCTGAACTGGCTCCTCCTCCTGATTTTGATCCCTCCGCCACCTACCTCAGGTGTCTGAAGTCCATAACACTCCCTCCCTTCCCTCCCACTCACCTACTCTTGCCTGCCTTTAAGGTACCATCCATTTGGACCTGACAATCCTTTAGGTCCAGGAAAACTTGGGCCAATGCTTTGTTTTATAGACAGCTTCAAGTCACATGAATAATGTCCTTAGAGTGAGGATTACTAGGCACTAAAAAGGTTATGGGCGGTCTATAACATCCTTCAGGAAAATCTCTATAAATCTGTGTAGGGTGATATAAAAGGGTCAGAGTCTCTTCAGTGCTTTTTTTCCATAATCTCTCACACAGACTGTAATAAATGATGTTCACTGTGTCCTACCTAAGAGTATCCTTCCTTGAGTTTGTTCAAGTATCAGGTGGCCAGGTCTTTCAACAGGAAACTTGCCTTCCCAGCTGCAGGGATGAATCTTGATTAATCTATGCCAATCATAGTAATTCATTTTCCTTGCCAGTGATTGGCTTAGGAGTGGACATGTGTAATCCTGGCCAATGAGGTGTGGGGAGTTTTCTGGGTGCTTCTGGGAGGGTCAAATTCGTACATTAGTGAGGCTGGGTTCTGCGTCCTCTGATGGCTTTTATGTTGCTGTGTGAGTGCGCAAGACTGGAGCTCTGGTGCCCACCTGTGACCATGGAACAACAGGCCTGAGGATGGAGACCAAGACGGGGGGGTAGCAGAGATAAAATGTGGGAAGGACCCAAGTGTCAGCCAAAACTGTTCTACCATTGGACATGGGGCTTATTGTTATGAGAGGTGATACATTGCTACTTGTCATTTATGTGATTGAACCGGGCTTACTGTTACTTGGGCTGAAAACCTGATACATCTGCACTTAACAAAAATACAGCCTTCTCTCCCACCTCCCTCATTAGGGTACCAGCTTCAGGCTAGCTTTTGTCCTAGCAGGGGGTTGGGTTTTTAATGATATCCTCATATTCAGTCATCTCAGCCTCTTACCAAATGCTTGCTCAAGGTTAGACTTTTAATTATTTGTTTAAAGTTCATTTATTTGGAGAGAGAGAGAGCGTGCCACACGTGAGTGGGGGAGGGGCAGAGAGAGAGAGGGAGTCCCAAGCAGGCTCCACACTGTCAGCACAGAGCCAGATGCAGGGCTCAATGCCACACACTGTGAGATCATGACCTGAGCCGAAATCAAAAGCCCAACGCTCAACCAACTGAACCACCCAGGCACCACCTCAAGGTTAGGATTTTAATCTCTAGAATCCAACAGTATGAAATGAAGTCCCCCGAACAGGTACATCAGAGTCACATGGGAAATGGGCAGAAGATCCAGAGAAGTTAAAAAAATAAGACTATGAGAAGACTTTCAGCATCACTTATCATTAGGAAATGCAAATCAAAACCACAGTGAGATATCTATCACTTTCCACCCACTAGGATGGCTGTGATCAAAAAGGACAACAGAAGTGTTGGTGAGTATGTGGAAAGATTAGAACTCTTCATATGCTGCTGGTAATGTGAAATGGTGCACCTGCTTTGGGAGAGTCTGGAAGTTTTCTCAAACGGTTAAACATAGAGTTATTATATGACCCAGCGTTTCCACCTCTAGAAACATACCTGAGAGAACTGAAAACATAGGCACACATGAACGCTTGTGCCTGATTGCTCGTAGCAGCACTATTCATAATAGCCCAAAAGTGGAAACAGTCCAGATCTCCACCAGCTGAGGAATGGATAAACAAAATGTGGCATATCCGTACAGTGGAATATTATTTGATCCTTGTAAAAGAGAATGAAGTTCTGATACCTGCTACAGTACAGAAGAGCCTTGGAAACATGCGAAATGAAAGAAGCACATGTTGTGTGAATCCATTTACGTAAAATGTCCCAAAGAGGCAAATCCACAGAGACAAAGTAGATAGTGGGTGCCTGGGTAGGTGTTAGGCGCGATGGGGAATGACTGCTAAAAGGTACAGGGTTTCTTTTTGGTGTGAAGAAAATATTCTAAAATTAGATTGTGGTAATGGTTGTACAACTCTGAATATACTAAAAACTGTTGGATTTGTACACATTAGATGGGTTATATGATAGGTAAATTATATCTTAAAGATGTTTAAGAAAGGTCCAATTCAACCATTTTTGCTTTCTGAATTTATAAGAATTGGAATCACTCCCATTCGTTTGTTAAGTAACAATATGGGCAAAAACATTTGCTATATAGAATAATAATTAATGGCCTTTATGCATCTAAAAAAAAATCTGGGAAGTTTTTTTGTTTTTTGTTTTTTTGAGAGAGAGAATGAAGGAGGGAGAGAGAGAATCTTAAGCAGGCTCCATACTCAGCCAGGAGCCTGACATGGGGCTCTATCTCATGACCCTGAGATCATGACCTGAGCCGAAATCAAGAGTCAGACACTCAACTGACTGAGCCACCCAGGTGCCCCACCCCAACTTGGGGAGTTTAAATTATAAATTCCTGGGCATCTCCTCATACCTACAGATCAGACCCTCTGGGAGTGATGTCAGGGAATACACAGCTCTCCAGAGATGCTCCTCATGCCAAGGTTTGCCAACTGAGAGATCAGAGAGAGTTCTGGCCTTCAGAATAATGGTTCCTGCCTAGTGGGAAGTGTTTATTTGCAGAAAGGATGCTGAGGGTTGCATACATAACCATAGCATGGTGTATCATGAATACACAGTTATGGCAGAGTTTTAGCATCACAGACCTTCCTTGAGTCCTGGTTCTGTTAACCCAAAAGCTGTATGAAGTCTGGGAACTTACTTAAACTTCAAGTCTGTTTCATAATCTGTAACTGAGGATAAGAACGTTGCTCTCAGTGGCAACTGATGTAATAACAGTTAAAAATCTGAGGTGCTTCATACAGTGTCTGGTCCCCAATAAGCTTTCATCTGAGTGGCATGCAGAATTCAGTATATCCTAAAGTATATCCTTACATCAATTTAAGTCTTAGGAAGAGTCTATTTGAAGGGCATTAGCTCAAGAGCACACAGAAATGTCTTTATTGAATTCCTAGCCATATGGTGAAGTCCATAGAATATAAACCCTGTGAGAGCAGGGCTCTGGTTTTGGCTCCATGCTGTGTTAAATCAGCACCTGGAGAGTAGTTGATTCTTAAATATTTGTTGAGAGCAGGAGGGATACGGGGTTTTTCAGCAGTTGTGAGTTAATGTTCCCTGAGTCCCTTGCCATAATGTGAGTAGCTCCATTTGCCTGATTGTGGACACCTGGTGTCTTAGTTGGCTTGGGGCTCCATAACAAAATACCACTGCCTGGGTGGCTTCAACAACAGACAGTTACTGCTCACAGTTCTGGAGACTTAGAAGTCCAAGATCATGGCGCTGATTTGTTGCCTAATGAGGAATCTCTTCCTGGCTTGAAGATAGCTGCTTTCTCTCTGTGTCCCCACAGCTGTGTCTCTTTTTCTTACAAAACCACTAACCCCATCATGAGGGCCCCACCTCCTATAACCCTCATTGCGTCTTAAAAGCCTTAAAAGCCTCCAGTTACCATCACGTTGGGGGTTAGGGCTTCAACGTATGAATTTGAGGGACAGAGTTCAGTCCATAGCACCTGGTTCCTCCTCCAGCCCCAACTCATCAGCTAATATCTGTGCTTCTTTCAGTACCCCCCAGCTAGGTCTGACAGAGATCTGCCCTTCTGCTTCTGCCCACTCCTGCACTCAGCTCCTGGGCAGCTTTTATTCACATTATTTATTCACATTCAGTGAACTGCTCACTGCCCTGCTCTGCTGACCCAGATCTAACCTATAAACTTGCAGTAGGCAACAATTTGTAGAGCCTTCTGTCCTGATAAATCTTTGTTCTCAAAAGTTCCTGTGAGTGCCACCTGCCATAGAAATATCTCTGAAAAGGTATCGTTCTATCATGGTAGGACCAAGATCTTTGTTACAAGAGTTGGCAGGTGCTGCTTGGACTGGCTGAGCTAATGGCTCCACGTTGCATGGCTATTTCCATTGGCACATTCTTATCTCAGTTGCCGTAGATTATCATCAGGAGCTGACATCAACAGTTGTGCCTCCTGGGCCTAAAGGAACCAGCTTCTGCTCCTCTCTGCCAGGAGTGTTGGTTGACAGACATTGTTTTCCAACACACCTCGCTTGGTGATCATTTGCCTTGGGTTTCTAACCTCTCCCTCCACAGATAGTTTGCTTTCTCTGTTTGGGTTGGTGTTTCCTGCACCTCCCAAAATAGTATCATCTGTGAGTTTCATCACCCACTGTTTGCCCCCACTTCTCCCGGCTCATTAATAGGCATCAAAATGTAAAACCCTCTCCATCATGGCAGGAGAGACCGCCAAGCTGCCATAAGCTCTGGGGGTGGTTGGGAATGTGACTGTCTCCAGTGCTAAGAGCTATATATAGGCCTCTGCTGAGGAGGTGACACCTGTCTAGAAAAAGGAAACCGTGGAGCATTCTAGAAGCCAGTTGGGAGCTTGGAGAGTCAACAGTGGATAGATAAGAGAGGGCCCCTGGAGGCTCGGGTGGCCTGGCCCTTCCTCTCTACTTGAGAAGCTCTCCTGAGCCGTGAGCTGGAGGCTCAGAGACATCATATCATCCCCTGCTCCTGTCGGTGGCTCCTGTCCTGGCTCTCGTCTTGGCCCAGAGGCTCCTACCCAGCAGAGCCTTTGCTACCCACTGTGTCTTCATCCTGACCCTGGGTGTTAGCACAAGGTCTGTCAGAAGGTAAATACCCCAGTGTTTGAGTGAAAAGTATCTAGGTCTACTAATCAACCTATATTCCAACAGTATTGATGACCATCAGTATTGCCAAGCTGAGGAAATCCCAGTGAAAAGAAAAACTACATTTAAGTTGACCTACTTGGTTTCATAACAGGGTTACACCATGTTCTTAGTGTTCAAGAACAGCTTGTTGAGAGATCTGTACACCATACAGTTCCCCCTTTTCAAGTATACACTTCAGTGTCTTTTAGCATAATCACAAGATTCTGCAACCATTGCCACAGTCTAATTTTGGAGCATTTTCATCATCCCAAAAAGAAACCCAACAGCCATCAGCCATCACTCCCCATTTCCCACACCAATCCTCAGTCCCCGGCAACCACAAATCTACTTTCTATCTATCTAGACTTCCTTATTCTAGACATTTTGTAAAAATGGGGTCTTTTGTGACTGGCTTCTTTCACTCAGCACAATGTTTGCAAGGTTCACTCATGTTGTAGTCATGTGTCACAACTTCATTTCTTTTTATAATCAAACAATATGCCATTGCACGAATACAGGAGATTAGGATTTCCACTTTTTGACTATTATGAATAATACGCTGTGAACATTGGTGTACACGTTTTTGTGTCAACTTTTGTTTTCATTGCTCTTGGGTATATACTTAGGAGTGGAATTGCTGGGTCATATGGTATGTATGCTTAAAATTTTGAGGAACTGACAAACTGTCTTCCAAAGTCTCTACCATTTTGCATATCCACCAACAGTACCTGGGGGTTGTAATTTGTCCATATCCTCATCAATACTTACTGCCGTGTCTTTGATCATAGCCATCCTAGTTGGTGTGAAGTGATGTTACACTGTGATGCTGATTTACATTTCCTTGATGACAAATGATACATCTTGTGTACTTATTAGTCATTTGTATATCTTCTTTAGAGAAATGTCTGTTCAGATTATTTGCCCATTTTTAAATTTGGGCTACTTTTTAGTATTGTAAGATTTCTTTACATATTCTGGAAACAAATTCCTTATCAGATATATGATTTACGAATATTTTTCCCTTTCTGTGAGTTGTCTTTTCACTTACTTGATGGTACCTTTGCAGCAGAAAGATTTTACTTTTTAATGAAGTCTAGTGTATCTGTTTTTCTTCTGTTTCTTGTGGTTTTGGCATCCTATCTAAGAAACCATTGCCTAAATTAAGGTTATAACGGTTTACTTCTATGTTTTCTTCTAAAAGTTTTATAGTTGCATTTCGAGTTGATTTTTGTATATGGAGTGAGGCAGGGGTCCAATTTCATTCTTTTACGTGTACAGTCGTTTCAGAAGAGTGAAAATAACTCCACCCCCTTTAGCATGTGCTGTCAGGTTGTAACCCACGCCCTGGCCCATACCATCTCCCAGGGCATATAGCAGTAAGTGTGGTGATGCCTGAGATGCCGTTTGGGGAAAGATTAGCATAGAGAGTATGCAATAAAGAAACAACAGACCAAGGGACGAGCTTTGGATTTCAACCGGCAGCATCTCTTTTGTAGCTGCCCACTCCTCTCCTGGTTATTAAATTGGGAGCAGTGTTACACTGGAGGTCAACTTGGACTTTTAAAAAATACTGGATGTTAAGTGGTGCCTCGATGTTCACGCCCTTAGCAGAACACTGCCTGGGGGAAACCGCTAAGGCACAGTGTTTACTAAGTCTCAGACACCATTCTGGGCATTTTACCCGCTTTTACTTACTGATCAGGGTTCCTGTGAGCTCTGCTTTTCAGGCCTGTGTATCTCCCCTTGAGGGAGGAGGGTGGAAGTGGTGGCGGGGGCTGGAGGGGGAGGGAGGGAGAGCAGAGTGATGTTAGGGGAAGGAATCCAGTAGAGGAAGAAGGTGGCATGTGTGGAAGAGAATGTGGGGGTAAGGGAGGATCTTAGAGCAAGTCTACCAGAGCCACTTGAAGGTTGGATGCGAGTGCATACGTGTGGAGGGGCACCTCAATGTCTTTGTCTTTCTCGCCTCTCTGCCTCCCCTTCCTCCCAGTGCCCCTGTGTCTCTGCTCCTCTGCACTGCTGCTGCTCAGGGTGGGCCTCACGCCGTGGGCACCCACCCTGCTCTGCCCCTGTCCCTCAGGGAGCACCTCCCCAGACACAGTCACTTATTATCTTAGCGAATCATCTAAACCTCAGCTCTAGGTTATCCAAACCTGATGATTTATTTGCATTTTGGCTTATCAGGCTTTAAAATGCTTTAGCTTTGAAGGGGCCAGTGTCAGGGTCCAGTACCTCATTGGGTTGGGAAGGGAGAAGGAGAAGACCTGGGGGAGGAGAGGATTTTTTTCCTTGGTGCTCAAACCCACAGTGGCCTTTCTGTCTTAGCCCCTCACTCGTGACCCCATGGTGGGCTAAAGCCAGGGTCCCTGACCCAGAGCAGTGAATCTTCTTGGTGTGCCCCCCCACACCCCAATCTCTGCCTGCCCTGGGCCAGCCCCAACCTACAGTTGACATGAGAGTTGAGAAATGGAAGGAGCTCTGAACAAGGGGCCAGCCTATGTGGGCTTCAGCCGTGCTGAGTCTCAAACTACTTGTGTGCCTCTGGGAATTAGGTCCTCACCTGGCCTCCTCTGGCCAGGCCCTCACCCCCCATTTCTGGTTTTCCATATCGTCCTCCCAGGCACAGCTGGCCACTCTGGGTCCTGCACTGGGCTTCCATAGCCAGTCTCCTCCATCGGAAATAGATGCCTGCGCCTTTCTCTTCCTCCATTTTCAGGGCACGTGGGGCCTGCCCTCCCAGGCGGATACACCTTGTCTGTCTCTCAGGGGAAGCAGCCGTGGGACAGCCACTTACTAGCTCTGTGACCTTGGAGATTCTCTGTAGCCTCTTTTGCCACAGTTTCTCTATATATATGTGTATATATACATATACATATACATATATATATATATATATATATATATATATATATATATATATATATAGGGATGGGTTGTGAGGATTGAGTGAGTCAATCATAAAGCTCTCAGAACAGTGCCTCTTGTAGAGGTTAACTGAGGGCTCCCATTGCCACAACCACCACTTTTCTGCCTGGTTCCAACTGATCCTGCACATCCGCTCACCCTGTCTACCCTGGAAAGGCTGCCGAGTGTCACCATGCTGCTGTCCTGGTCACCATTCCCCACTTTGTGAGCTGAGTCCTACTCCCTGTCACGTCTCCCTTCAAGTTCCCCAGCCTCTGTTCTCCTTCCTTGTGGAGTCTAGGGCACATGGGGATACATGTAAGTCGGACTTGGGGCATCCGCAAGTCTCAGGTCCGGAAATCTGCGTATCTAGAACCTACGTTTTCATACCTACAGAATCACAGTTTTCAATACCTTCTAGTATGTTCTATGTGTACCCTGTAGGCCACACATTGAGGTTTTTCCTTCTGTTTCCTTGGTCCTCCATCGTCTCCTCTTGGTCCTACATCTTTAGCTGTAGGGTGGCAGATTATTTGTAATTATTTGTTTTGTATTAGTTTATAAGTGATACCTATTTGTAAACTTGGAAAATGCAAGAAAGTGAGATAAAATAAAAACAAAAGCAATTAATGTTTTCTTTATTAATCCTATAGGTAAAAATATACATGAACAATGACATGATTTAATCCTTTAAAGAGATTTAGCTGAAATACTTTTAGTGACAAGTTTTAAGAGAGGAGTTAAACATGCTTATTTGACAATGATAATGGTTTTAATTCCTTTTAATTCAATAATCCTTTATTTCTGTCATGGTGAACAAATGCCCACTATAGTCTTAGCCACTGATGTCTCTATATCCTGCAACACTTTCTCTCTGAACCAAGATGTTGATAGAAACATTCCTTGTGTTGTCAAATGCTGAACTAAACAAATTTATAACCAGCTTCTTCATTGCAAGACTTTTCAGAGCCTCTAATTGCTAATTTCCCAGGAATGACAAGCTGTACGTAGTATTGCCCAAACTTGACTACGAAACAATACCACACTAGTTTTAAAATGTACATTGTAACATCTTGCTAGGAGTTAGGATTCCCTGGAACTCCATTCGAGAAACACCACTTTATATTAAACCGTCCAAGTTTTCCCCTGGTTCACTTCACACCCCAAAACCAACAGCACAGGATTATGTGTAGATGAGTGGAAGAGCAGCCTATAGCTGTTACTGATTTCTAAGTGAAGCAAATCTTGGATGAAGTAGGACGTTGGACGTGGAGTAGAACACAGGGCTTCATGTCTCGGCATTGTTGCTCAAAAACTAGGTGAATTTGGTTAATCACAGCTGAGGCTGTTTCCTTGCCGACACACTGGGAATAAGATCTGCCTCTCAGGGTTGTTGTAAAGAATAACTGACATTGTTTATGAAAGTGCTTAGTTAAATAAAAATGCTCTAGACAAGTAATTTTTAGGTGTTTATTAGTATAGGAACAAACCCAAAAATTGTAACCTTGTTGGTATCGTGTTTTATCAACTTGGCTCCTGCCTGGTGCTCCAGAATCCACAGGCCTTTCTAACCTGACAAACAGCATCCTCACTCTCTAGGACTTCCTGGAGAGAAACACAGAAGCACCTGCTCTGCTGTGCCAGCCCCACCCCAGCCTGCCATGGGACCCACTCCATCCACATCGGAAGCCCCTCTATGCAAGGACACCCGACTGCTGGGCCACGAGAACGGCTGCTCCGTCTGTCCTGGAGGGTAAGAAGTAGCCAGAGCACCAGGAAGCCCTCAGTTCCCTTCCCACTCACTCTGTCAGTCTTCACTGAGCTGAGGCCCCGAAGGGAAATAGCACAATAGCAAACACCATCCTCTCTCCGTGGGTGGGGCAGGGCGGGAACCACCAACTTCAGCGTCTCCATTTCTTCATCTGCCCAAATGTCTGATAATGCAGACAAAAGAGAAAATGTCAAACTTCTAGCCCTCAAGGGGCTTCATTTTAGTGTGGGAGGAAAGCCTCATACTCTAAATAAGAGCAAGTGAGGGGTGCCTGGGTGGCTCAGTCGGTTAAGCGTCTGACTTCGGCTCAGGTCATGATCTCACAGTTAGTGAGTTCGAGCCCCACACTGGGCTCTGTGCTGTCAGCTCAGAGCCTGGAGCCTGCTTCAGCTTCTGTGTCTCCCTCTCTCTCTGCCCCTTCCACACAAGCGCTCTCTCTCTCTCTCTCTCTCTTAAAAATAAACATTTAAAAAATTAAAAATAAGTAAATAAATAAGAGCAAGTGACTTTTTATGATGAAGTAGCTGCCATAAGGCCCAATGTGGCATCCACGCATAGATGCATGGCTACCTCAGCTGACCGTGGCCGAAGAACCTAACATCACAGCGTGCTGGTGGCTCAGCTCGGGATGCCATGACACCATACCATAGACTGGGTGGCATAAACAACAGGCAGTTATTTACTCACAGTTCTAGATTGCTGGAAGTCTGAGATTAGGGTGCCAGCATGATCAGGTTCTGGTGAGGGCTCCTTTCCTGGCTTACAGACAGCTGCATGCTCACTGGGTCCTCACGTGGTCTTTCCTCAGTGCACATGTGAAGAGAGAGAGAGAGAGAGAGAGAGAGAGAACTCTCTGGTGTCCCTTCTTATAAGGCCACCAATCCAACCAGATGAGAACCCTACCCTTATGACTTCATCTAACCTTAATTACTTCTTAGTACGGTCACATTGGGGTTAGGACTTCAAACATATGAAGGGAGGAAGGGGCACAACTCAGTCCATAGCAGATGGTAGTGAGGTCAAGGCTGTGCCTCGTGTTCCCAGGGGATCAACTGAATCACCTTGGTTCTAGCCACAGGTAGCATTCTACCTAGGTCTGCTCACAGCATGGTTGGGGGGGGGGGGGCGGCGGTATGGATTAGATGTAGACCATCCTAACCACTGGAATGGCAAAATGTTAGACCCCTAACTCTTTTAAACCCCTCACTTTGAAGGATGAGGAAATCAAAACTCCCAGAAATTAAGTGGTACTCTTGAGGTCCCACAATCCAAATCCTTGACTCCCGCAGGGATTACCACTTTAAAAATACGATTTCTAAAATCCCATGCCCATTTAGGGCACTGCAAACTACTCCCAGGGCTGTGCATTTCAGGCATCCCAGGAAGATACTCCCAATTGATCTTGCTTAATGTCAGGCCATTGTAAATATATTTTTAGCAGCCCCCATGATTAACTCTTAAGGCAGGGAACACCAAGCCCAAACTATTCTCTTCCTACTCCCTTCCCCTTTGAAGCTTCTGGAACCTCCAAGGAAACCCTGGGGCTTCTAGGACATAGGCAGGAATTCACTTATTCAAGTCCAACATCCTTCTTTGAGAGATAGGCCCAGAAGAAAGTCACTTGCCCAGTGTTACATAGGAAAGACAGGAAATTAGTGCCACACCTGGAACAGAACCAAGGTCTCCATTCAAAATCATGAATTCTTCCAGTCCAGAAGACTCCAAACTCAAACAAGTGTCAGAATCACTTTAACATAGATGTCTTCAAAGAATTCAATTCAGTAGGTCTACTGTGTGGCCCTAGTGTGGAGATTTTTAAGCAACACCAAGTTACTGATGTGGCTGCTCTCACTATAACCAGGTGTTTGTGTTCACGATGTGCAAGCAGCTTTATTGAAGGCAGGAATAGGAGTCTCTTAGGCTTTCAGGCCAAGTTGTCATTGGCTTTTTATGTCCCTATAAGCACCATGGGCTCTATTCCTGCTTCCACCAACTGAAGGGTGATTCCTTGCAATAGTTTGTGTCTGATCCCTCAGCATCCCTTGTTAGACTCATCCAGCAAGTTCCCAACACATTCCTATAGGTGAAATGTGTACATAAACAACAACAGGTGCAGGCAGGCGATCCCACTAATTATCACCATCTGGATGAATAGACTAAAAAAGAAATCCCCTAAAAATATGCGATGGAATTTTCCCCTTTTTGTTTTCTTATTTCTGGTGGCTTAAATGTTGTGTTTGGTTTAAATACAGGCATGATCCGACCACAAATATTATGGGCAGAAAAGCCAACACAGCAGACTCTGTGGAAAGACTTGCTTTCAGGTAGGACGTAAAAATAGTGCTCGCTGCGTCTGCAGGTGTTCCTGGCTCTTGTTGGAATGTGTCACTTTGCTCCTCCATAGGAGATCTCTGCAGTTAGTTTACTCCCGTTTTAGGGAGAAGTAATTGGGGAGGAAGAGGTTAGATGGCTTAAGGTCACAGAAAGTTGGTAATGGCATGTGAACATGTGGACGGCATGTCTTAGCTACAACCGGGTCTGGGCTTGGCGTCTGGACCCCTGAGGTGGGGCTGACAGGGCTGAGTTGTTGGCCCCTGGAATAAAGGAGCCAGGAAAGGAACTCCAGTCAAGTGGGCTTGTTTTTGTTTTGATGCTTAATAAGGAGCCTTTGAAAGGTAATCATCCGTGTAAAGTACAGTCCAGTCCTGTGCAACGTCCTCTCAGCCCCCAGATAGTTGTTGATACCTTTACGGTAACGGGGTGGGGAGTGTTGAGCTCAGCTGCCAGGGAACCCCCAGGGAGAGGTGTCTCTGATCAGCTGGCACCCTCACTATTTGGGAAATGAGATTTTAATCCTGAAGATTCAGTCTTGGCAGATCGTCACGGTTTACATTTTGTTTCTGGGGACTCTGCGCCTGACCTTTTCCTACGTCCCACTGTCCTTGCAGAGAGGAGAACTGGGACTGACGTAGTCAGGAAATGAGGACAAAGTTGCCCGCTTTCCTCTCTTCCTGTAGCTCGGGAATCAGAACCAGGGCTGGTGTAGCTGGGGCGGGGGGTGGAGGGGTGGGGTGCTGCCAATTCCATTTTGACCTGCTGAGCACCATGGGACTCAGAGATATAAAAGATGAGGTCCCTGCCCAGCCCCATCCCAAACGTCACAGGATAATGTCAGTCAATGGGAAACGGGACTGGGTCTGCTCAAGCACAGTTCTGTGAGACCGCCAGGGTAGGAAAGACCTTGTTGCAGAGGGATGAAGCTGGGGTAAGGCAGGGGTGAGCTGGCTTGTCCAGGTTTCTGGAATCAGACTCTGAAACATGGCAAACCCAGGTTACTTACAGAATCTCTTTATTTTATATCCATACAATATTGGTATGAAGACACTGAGCTTGCCTGTTTCTTTGAGTCTCCTTGCTTCTGCGGATGGGGTTCGCGCTAGGCTAAGCCCATTACCTACGAAAGCGAAAACATCCCTTGGGCCACTGGTCTCTCTTGAATGAGGCATTGGAGCCCTCGTTAAAGGCAAAACATTATCTGACCACGTTATTAGTTGTAACACCTTAGTTCCATTCAGCAAAGCAGATTTGCTACTTCCCAGCCAGGGCCCTGGAAGGACAAGGCTTGGGACAGGTCTTGTGTTAGTTGTGAGATAGAGGGAGGGAACCAGGAGGGTGAACTGACCCAAGTGCCCCATTCCTGAGGTAGAAGGAAGTTTGCTGGAGGATGCTGGGCAGATGCTTAGCTGGGGTGGGAGGGGCCCTCCCACCTTGCCAGTGATGCCCAGAGTCTGCCCTTGGGATGCAGCGTTTGTACTGTTTATCCTTGCACCTGTGGTCTGTCTGGCTGAGCCCCCACACAGGTGGCCCACCTGTGTGCCTCCCTTGCATCCTCCCTCACCGCCCCTATCAGTCATCAGTACTGGCTTCTCTCATGTGACTCAAGTCCTGCCTGCTGCCATGTTCTCTTCAGTCTGGATCCTCTGCCTTCCAGCATGGGAAAACCGGCTCATGGCTAGAGCCCGTAAGGAGTCTTCTTTTGTAAAGCTTAAGCAGTCTCACCACTTAATGCAAATCTGGTGAATTCTTTCTGACACAACCGTGGTAAGCTAGGCAGTTGAAAGCAGAGGCATTTTAAAATAAGTGAAGATGCCACCGTCCGATGAGCTGAGGTTGCAATAAGCAGAAAGGAGTGCGTTGGCTAGTTCACTGGGGCTGGAAGGTTCGGGCTACCCCCAGAATTGGTGCTAACCCCTGTAAGAGTGTACCAAGGAAGAAGGCCAAGGGACAAACCACAGCACCCCCTTGTGGGCCTCACACTGACCTGCCATCTCATTAAATGTCAGCAGTGGGTCTGGGGAGCAAGGAGTCCTCCCCAGTCCCTCTCCTGGACCCCTGAGACAAGAAGCTTTCATTTTCAAAAGTACTAGTCAGAGTTAAGAACATGGCAGGTGGCTATAGAATACTGCAGAGTTGAGTTGCTCCCTCTGATACGCCTGGGGTGGGTCTACAGTAAAGAAACTGAGTTTACACATAGAAAGGTCTAGCCTTTGCTCTCAGCTACTGGAAGCTGATCTCTACTGGGAGGTGATCTCTAGGCCCTTGGAATATTCCCCTTGATAGGAAGTGGAAGCCTTGAGCCACAGTGGACAATGTGATTTCTGATAGGGGATTTTGGCCATGTGGTATCCACTCTACTTCCAGAGGGGTCAGCCATGTTGGCAGTTCCACGGAGCCCCAGTGCAAACTCTACACACCAAAGCTCAGGCGGGCTTTCTCGGTTGGCAGTGCTCCGTGCATATGTCATACATCATTGCTGGGAGGAGTTAACGCGGTCCACGGCTCCACGGAAGCTCTGCATGTGGAAGCTTCCTGGACTCTGCCTTATGTGCCTTTTCCCTTGGCTGATTTTAAGCTACATCCTTTAGTTGTAATAAACTGTAACTGAATATAACAGCTTTCAGTGAGTTCTGTAGGTCCTAGTAAATTATGCAACCTCAGGGGAGTCTCAAGAACACCCCTTCCCCCCAACACTAACCAATTGCAGTTGGTAATTATGGAGGGGAGTAAAATCCTTTACCATCTGAAGGTCTTTTTAATGCTGGCTTTGTGACTCAGCTAACTGACTGCAGACAGACAGACAGGTTGAACCTAAGAAAAATCCAAGAAAAAAGTGGTGGAGGCACAGGCTCTTAGAGGCAGATGTCACAGCAGTGATACTGGGCTTTGGGCCAAGCTCACTGCATGACGGGCCGTGTGAGCTTCAAGTGCAAATACAAACTGAGCTAGCTGGGCTGTCACTGAAACACTTTCTGCTGCCAGGATGGAGAAATCCCAAGTAAATATGCAAGGTTAGAGTGTAATCATGGCCCAAATGACTATAGTGCCTCCTTGCTGGAGGGGAACTCTGATTCCTAGGGTTCAGTGGGCATAGCAGCTGGGTGGATTGGGGGTGGAAAGGTGGGTTGGTAACAGGAAGAAAAAGAATAAACAGGTGATGAGTTGGAAGCTGAGGATTTGGGTCCTAAGATTGTTACGGACTGGTCATGACCTTGGGCAGGTCATTGCTATTGCTGGATCTTTGCCCATTTGGCATCTTGCAAGCAGGTATTCATATGTTTTATAGGAAGATGGGATAGATCCAGGGAGGATAATGGAAGAAAATGAACATTTGGGTACTTTCTCTGTCAGGGGCCGTGTGGGGGCTGGACTTACTATCTTAATCAAGGTTCTTCATGGAAACAGAACCAATAGCACACACACACATACACGGAGAGATTGAGAAGCTTGTTGTAAGGAACTGGCTTACGGAATCGTGGGGACTGGCAAATCTGAAATCTGTGGGGCAAGCCAGCAGGCTGGCAACTCAGGGAAGAGTCGATGCTGTAGTCTTGAATCTGAATTTCTCAGCAGGCTAAAAAACTCACATAAGTTTTCTATGTTGTAGTCTTGAGGAGAATCCTTCCTTTAGAAAAGGAATCTCAGTCTTTGTTCTTAAGGCCTTCAACTGATTGGATGAGGTCCACCCACACATGGAGAGTAATCTGCTCTATGCAAAGTCTACTCAGTTAAATGTTAATCACATCTTAAAAACAGCTTCACAGCAATACCTAGACTGATGTTTGACTAGACAACCGGGTGCCATAGCCTAGCCAAGTCAACACATACAAATAACCATCACACTTTTCCATTTAATGCTCACAGCAATAACGCAATGTAGACAGAAGTAGTAAAACATAGCAGTGAGGCTGTCTAAGGTGTTTCTGGCTCCATTTTCACATGATACCATGCTGTATCTTGTACATAATCCCTAAGATCTTCCAACTGGATCATTTAAACTCTTTGTAAACCCTAACAGACCATTTTTCTTTCTGTCCCCACCCCCAAAAGAATTGTAAGTATTACTATCCCCTTCCTTCCTTCCTTCCTTCCTTCCTTCCTTCCTTCCTTCCTTCCTCCCTCCCTCTCTCTCCCTTTCTTTCTTTCTTTCCTTCTTTTCTTTTCTCTTCTTTTCTTTTCTTTTCTTTTCTTTTCCTTTCTTTTCTTTTCTTTCTATCCCCCACAAGGTAATGATTTAGTAGGATCCGGGAAAGCTTATTAGTAGCCAAAGACTTGTCCTTGTGTCCAGCCTCTGATACTTACTAGCTTCCTTTAATCTCTAAATTTGAATCTCCACTGAATGGTTCAGGGAATGCATTTGTTCATTCAACAAAGTCTATTAAATATTTATGATGTTCCAGGCATTATGATGAAGCTTGGGGATGGAATATGGCTAAGACATATGGCTCAGTCTAGCCGGTCTTGAGAAGATTATGATAAGATGAGCAAATGTTTGGAAAGTGCTTTTGCTATTGTAAAATGCTGGCTCTAAATTTCTACATGCTCATTGTAGCCACTGAATGCACAGGCTTCCACAATCCTGCAGTCAGATGATGTAGTTGTACCTGCAGTCAGCATGGTTGTGACTCAACACTGCATGCATTCTGAGCATTTATTTGCCTAAAAGTTTAAGTATATCAATTGCTTAACCACCTGTAAAATCTCTGGAATCCCAGAAGAAATGCTAAAGAAAGATCTTAGCTGAAAGTCAACCATGAGCTTCACCAAAGAGAGGAGAGAATGAATAGAAATGAAGAGTGTCATTATGCAAGACCAATTTCTTAAAATGCCGGATGTTAATAATCAAACTTTCCCTAATGGAGAAGAACACAGCAGAAGAGATGTTACATTTGTGAAGTTAAAAACTCTTCTCATGCCTAAATGACTCACATTCCATTTGGGAAAATGCCCCTTTCTAAGGAGATGAATTAACTAGGTAAATTGCCTCATGACTGGAGAGACACAGAGCACCCTTGTCATGTATTCACCTGTAATGTCATGGATGAGTCCTTTTCTTAGGAGTGCAACCTTTGGGCTCAAGGGTTGTAACTAGAATGATAGTTTTACCCTGAAACGTATGAATAAGTAAAATATATATTTTACCAGTGAAGACCAGTGCAGTTCCTTCATAAGTGATTTTGAAGATATTCCAATGGAGAGAAAAATCAGTTTTATCAGCTCATGTGGGCTCTGAAATAACAGTGACCAGGAAGAGAGAAAGAACTCAGATGGGCCTGCAGAAGCCTAAGCTGTTTGTTTGTTTTTTTATATACCTGCAAAATTATAGGTTTTATGATGTGTGAATTTCATTGCTTCCTCTTCACCCCAACTTCCTGAGACCCCAGGGTGCTCACATTGTGCTCTGCTCCTGGTACTACTCCATTGTTCAGGTGATGGGAAACCGGGACAGTCATTGCTGAAGGATTATCTCTAGCTTGACCTGGAGCTGAAGCTTTGTGCCCACCCTCATCCGAGCAGGTCCTGGCCATGGCTGGACTGGTGAGGGCAGGGAAGGGAGGCAGTTTCCCTGGGGCTGGGCAAGGTCCAAGGGCTTACTCCATCTCTCAGAAGCGTCTTGGGACAAACATTTGCGGAGGCTGCAGAAGGGGGCGTAGAAAGGGCATTGCCATGGCAACCCCCAAATGTGTGCACTCCAGATCTGTCGATGACTCCCTCTCTGGCTTTGTGACTTTTCTGAAGGGAGGGGACAGATAATCGGGAATGACCTGGGGATATGAGTGAGTTTCCACAAGTCATCTTGTAGCCCACAGCCTAAACACAGTTCCCGGAGGAGGGTCCAGCACCAGGACACCACACAGCACATGTAAGCAGTGCTGCATCCCAGAAACAGTTTCCTGGTGCCTCTCAGTCTGTCTTCAAGGCCTGACCCAAAGCCCACTTGCTCTGAGGGGCCCGTGGCAGTCAACCCCCCATGGTTCTGTCCCTTCTCTGAATTCACTCAGCCTGTATGTTGGTACTGATGTGCATCATACTTGTGTCAGTAAGTATCCTTAAGGTTTCTCAGCTGTCAAAGGTTTCAAAGCTGTCAATATAGTAGTTAGCCTTAGTCTAAACTGTTTCTACGATAAATCATGTATGTAACCATGTACCGGCAGCATAGGAAGAAATGGGTGGAGTGAGCGGAGATCTGTGCTCAGGTGTAAGGAATAAATAAACAAGGAAAGGGGAGATCAGAGAGGGAGTCACCCAGAGAAGCCAGGTAGCTGAAGGAGAGGAGAAGGGGGCGGAGAGAGAGAGAGAGAGAAAGAGAGAGAGAGAGAGAGAGAGAGAAAGAGTGAGTGTCAAGGGATAATGGATCCCATGTGATTCTGGAAGGGAGGTAGGAAAATTAGAGGCAAGAATAGATACGATTTAATTAGGCAAAAGCTAAGTGTAAATAACATTGTTAGTTGCATCAAGGAACCGGTTTTGGTTTCGGTTCCTGAGCGTCAGGGCCTGCGGGGTGGGTGGCCACTGAGAGCCTGCTGTGTGGGCCGCAAGGCACGAAGATCACTTCTGCTTTTCCTTCTCGTGGCCCCTTCCAGCCCTGGAGCTGCTGCCCACCAGCCCCTTGCTGGTGCCCATGGAGGCTGGAGGGACTGACCACAGCGTTTCGGAGCCTCCGCTCCAGTCACTGCTGTTTTTAACTTAGAAGAAGTTGGCCAACAGACCCTCAGAATGGCCTCAGCTGCCCCCCACTTGTCCCCCACAAGCCTGTCCATGCTGAAAACACTTCTGTTTTCCTGGCTGCTCCCGGGCCACTGAGTTGTCAAAGCAGGCAGCTGTTGGGCGGTGTATTCGTCACGCACGTGAGTTCACTGGAGTCTGGTGTGCGTGGCCGAGCTTCCACTCTGTTCTCTCAGCTTTTTCCTCAGACTCCGTGGCTTGGAAGAGAGCTCTGGCTTTCATATCTGTATGATATGAAAACAAGATTCTGTGTGTGCTATATATAGTTGTGCACAGGTGTTAGATAAGAAGTACATGTGTTATGAGTGTAAAATATGGTCTTAAGACACAGATGCATGAATCTATTTATTTCCAGCCAAGTGCATCTGTTTACAGATGACCCGGTGGTCCCTGCCCTGGTCCAGAGAATTAGTTAGGACCATTCAAAATGAACCATACTTGTCAACATGTTCTAAAAGCCAGTTAATAAAAAAAGAAAATGTCAAGTTGCTTCCACATTGATCTAAGTAGGATTTTTTTTTTTAAATGTACCCAATGAAAGTTATTTATGAGACAGTTTCTATCATTTTACACTCAAAGAATTTCAATGCCATCTCATTGCCTATAGTGAACAACCCAGATTCTGGCTGGTCATCCAAGGCCTTCTACGGTCTAAACCTAGCATTATTTATCTTTTAAGATATGGCCTCCACTGCTCATACCCCAGAGATTATTTTTGGTTGTATCCTTTTGACCATGTGAAAAATTCAGTTTCTTGGACAAATATATAATTGACACACACATCCATTTTGCAGATGGCTCAAAGCTAGAAGGGAGAGTGAATTCATTTATCAACTAATATTGACACCTAGGCTGGACTGGGCTTGGTTCCAGCACTGGGGATGTAGCAGTGAACAAAACAAAGCCTCTGCTGTCATGGAGCTTACATGCTGGAGGGGGAGACAGACTGACATGTCAGGTGGGGTAAGAATGGATACCAAGCAGCGTGTGACGGGGGTTATTGCTGGCCTCAGACAGCTTCTCTGATAAGGTGACCTTTGAGCGGAGACTTGTGTAACATGAAGAAGAGGGCCAATTAAGATTCAGGAGAACGGTGTCTTTAGGTAGTGGGAAGAGCAAATGCAGTCTCTGAGGCAGGGGGATGCTTGGGAGGTTTGTGCCACAAGAAGACGCAAGAAGGCCAGTTGTGGCTGTGATGCGGTGAGTGGAGGTGAGAATAGGAAGAGGTGAGACTGAGGGGCAGCTAAGGCCAGATCGTACAGAGCATTCTGGCCATGGTAATGGCTTTGGGTTTTACTCTGGGTGACATGGGAAGCCACTGAGATGAGAGGTACAGATGACTTATGTCTTAAATGATTACTTTGGCTGCCATATGCAGAAAGGGCTAATGTGGGCTTTAAGAGTAGAAGCTGGGAGACCAATTAGGAGAATATTCTAACAGTCTGGGTTTGGGACTAGGTGGTTTGGACTAGGGTGTGCATGGGAGTGGTGGTGAAAATGGTAAGACTCTGTAGATACTTTGAAGGCAGAGTTGTAAGGATCTGCTGATAAGTCAGATGTGGAATGTGAGAAGGGAGTCACTTTTTCCAAGGGTTTTGGACTGAGCAGTCAGGAAAATTGAGAATAGAGTCACTATGGAGATGGGGAGGAGAAGTTGAGGGGAGAAGTAAGGGTGGAGAGCTAGGGGTTCTATTTTAGATAGATTACATTCTTTTCTTTTTCTATTATTTTTTATTTTCTAAAGTGTTTATTTAAATTCAAGTTAGTTAACATACAATAGAATATTATTTTCAGGTGCACAGTATATTGATTCAACACTTCAGTAAAACACACATTGTTCCTCACAAGTGTACTCCTTATCCCCATTACTTGTTTAACCCACCTCCCCACCTACCTCCCCTCTGATTCCATCAGTATGTTCTCTATAGTTAAGAGTTCGCCTTGGTTTCTTGGTTTCCTCTCTTATTTTCCCTTCATATGTTTTGTTTCTTAAATTTTACAAATGAGTGAAATCATATTTGTATTTTTCTGACTGACTTATTTCACTTGTAATACTCTCTAACTGTATCCATGTTGCAAATGGCAAGGTTTCATTCTTTTTTATGGGTGAGTAATATATATATTATATATATCACCTCTTCTTTTTCTTTTTCTTTTATTTCAAGTTTTTATTTCAATTCTAGTCAGTTAACATACATGGTAAAATTGGTTTCAGGTAGAATTTCGTGATTCATCACTTATGTATAATACCCAGTGCCCTTCCCAACAAGTACCCTCCTTAATGTGCATTACCCATTTAGCCCATCCCCCATCCACCTCCCTCCATCAACCCTCAGTTTGTTCTGTATGGTTAAGAATCTCTTATGGTTTGCTTTCCTTTTTTCCCCCCTTCCCCAATGTTAATGTGTTTTGTTTCACATATAAGTGAAGTCATATGATATTTGTCTTTGACTGACTTATTTTGCTTTGCATAATACTCTCTAGCTCCATCCATGTTATTCTAAATGGCAAGATTTAATTCTTTTTGATGGCTGAGTAATATTCTGTTGTGTATATAGTCTACATCTTCTTTATCTGTTCATCAGTTGATGGACATTTGAGCGTTTTCCATGGTTTGACTTTTGTTGATAATGTTGTTATAAACATCGGGGTGCATGTGCCCTTTCAAATCAGTGTTATCCAATTATCCTTTGGATAAATACCTAGCAGTGCAATTACTAGGTTGTAGGATAGTTCTATTTTTAACTTTTTGAGGAACATCCATACTGTTTTCCAGAGTGGCTGCATCAGTTTGCATTTCCACCAACAGAATAAGAAGGTTCCTCTTTCTCTGCAAGATAGGTTACATTTTAAGATGCCCATTCTGTAGTTAAAAATCTTCAGCAGGCAATGGGATAATATGATTCTGAGATTCAGAGGAGATATTAGGATGGGAGAAATAGTGTTGGGAGTTGTTCAGTCTATAGATGGCTTTAGGGAGCTAGGTAGATAAAGAAGGAAGAGGTCCAAAGACCCAGCAAAGACTCAGAAGGAACAGCCAATGGGATAGGATGGAAACTGAGACAGATTTTTGTGAGGAAAGAAAGCATCCCCAGGAGGAGAGAGTGATCAATCAACTAGGTCAGAGGTTGCTGAAGACAGAGACTTCACCATTGAATTTAATGTTGTAGAGGTCCATTGCTATATAGAGTTTGGGTTTCGAAAGTCCCCTACAGGCCAAAACTGTTATGACCAATTTAATAGGTACTTACACATGGGTTCAAATGGTCAGGTTTTCATGTACAGGATTTGGAAGATGTGGCTTCACAACTGTTCATGGGAAAGGGTCTATGATTTAAGATCCCAAGTGCCTTATGAACCACTATGTGATGGGGATGTCAAAAACGCCACACTAACACTGACTTTGCCACATGACCAGAAGCACAGCGTCTACACCAATGCGATTTGCAGTCTCTCTGAGAGGTCCATGGCCAGAACACAGGTGCATGTGTTTCTTTACTGAGCCCCACACTTGTAAAAAAGAGGGACAAACCAGAGCACCTTTCGCCTACTGCGAAAATTTGTTGAAGAACTAAAGGTGTTCAGGAGAGTATTTAGCCATTTGAAGGCCTGACCTGTGGAAGAAGGATCATTCTTCCTTTTATAGATGGAAGGTAGAAGTTAAAGGGGGAAGTATTTCAGCTCTCTATTTCTGTATAATGAGCCATCCCCAAAATGTATTAGTTTAATACACTGATTTATTATTTCTCACAATGCTGTGAGTTGATTGGGTGGTTCTTCTGCTGGTTTTGCCAGGGCCGATACAACTATAGTCTGATTGTGGATTGGCAAGGGGCTCTGGGCTCAGCTGGCTCCCTCAGACCACTTGGTCTTGAATCTTCAAGGAGGTAAAATTGGACTTCCTCCAATGGTTATGGCAGTGATCCAAGAGGGTGAGCCCAAGGCACAAAGACTTGCATCATGTGTATCCCATTGGCCAAAATGAATTGTAGGGGCAAGCCCAAGGTCAAGGTGGGGAGACAGTATCAGTATATGAATACCAGAGATATGATTCACTGGGGCCATTAGTGTAAGATCTCCACTGGCAGATTTTGACTTGATATGAGAAAGAAGCTTTAAATAACTGTAACCATGCGGTTAGGTGCCTTATGAAATAGTTGGCTTACTGATGGTAGAGATATTCCAATTCTAATTCATATGTTTGTTCTTGCACTCATAACATTTTATTAAATATGTATGATGTGCAAGATCGTGGGTTAGATAGTATGGGGGATAAAAGATGGATAGAATGAAGTCTTTGGAATGACTTTTACAGACCACTGGGAGAAATGAAAAACAAAACAAAAAAGGAGAGACTTACAGATAAAGTACAGTAAGCAAGCAGAGAAGAGAGAGAAGTGGCTGAAGTCAGGATGTGGAGGGTAGAGGAGGCCTCTAGAGTCTTTACGGGAAAGGTAACATTTTAGTAGAGGGCTGGGAGCTAAGCTAATGATTATCAAGTTCTTTTTGCAAGGCAAAGCACTAGGTTCTGTGTGAATGTTTTAACCTTTAATCTTTATGGCAACTGCATCATTCTCATTCCACAAATGAGAACTGGATATCAGAGTGTTTGCAGATGAATTAACAGGTCAAGAATGTTGGTCTGGGTGGTCCAAAGTCTGTATTCTTTACAGGAAGCTAGGCTGCCTCTGTAAAATTATCATGGACATTACAATTCAAGGATTTAAAAAAATTTTTTTTCAATGATTATTTATTTTTGAGAGACAGAGAGACAGAGCACGAGCAGGGAAGAGCAGAGAGAGAGGGAGACACAGAATCTGAAACAGGCTCCAGGCTCTGAGCCATCAGCACAGAGCCCGATGTGGGGCTCGAACCCACAAACCATGAGATCGTGACATGAGCTGAAGTCAGACAATTAACTGACTGAGCCACCCAGGCGCCCCACAATTCAAAGATTTTTAAAGTACTTCACATACAAAATTTCATTTGAACCTCACAACAGATTTGAGGAAAATACTATCCCCATTTTATAGATGAAAAAACTGAGGCTCAGAGAAGTTAGGTCAGACAGATATGGGAGTTTTGCATTAACTCTTCCCTTTGTCTGCATTGCTGTTTTCCATGACTTTATGTAGCTGGCTCCCTCTGTCATTCAGATTTCAGCTTAAATGGCACCTTCCCTCATCACCAAGTCTGATGTAGCTCCCAAGTCCTAGGCTCTCACATCATCCTATTTAAATTCTTTAATAGCACATGTCATTTTTGGAATGATCTGTGTGCAAGATTTTTTTTTCCCCTCTTTTTTCAGTTCTGAACTTGACTTCTGTAGTTTCATTATGACGTGCCCTGCTTGGAATTGGTTGGGTTTCCTGAAACTAGGAAGTGTTGTCAACTCTGGAAAATTCTAAACCATTAACTTTCAAGTATTTTTTCTTTCTCTTTCTAGTTACATCTTTTGTAACCCCAATTATACTTAAGTTGTATCTTTTCATTCTTTCATTTATGTATCTTAATTTTATTTTTATCATTTTTTTCTTTTTTCCTGATGCATTCTGGATAAGTGTTTAGCTATATCTTCCAATGTAGGTGTATATTTTTCCTGTGTCTAATCTGCACTTTAACCCACTCCAATGAGTTTTAAATTTCATGTTATAATTTTTGTTTCATGAAGTTATATTTGGTTTCTTTAAACTAAGTTTGTTGAACTTTGATAATCTTTTGCTCCTTCATAATACTGTGAATTCCCTCTTATTTTTTAACCATGTTAAAAATCTTTCTCTGATAATTCAATACCTGTAGGTCCAGTGGGTCTGATTCTGCAATTTATTGTTTCTGTTGACTCTGACTCGTATTGGCTTGTACTCCCCATGTGTTTTGTGATTTTGTTCTTCATTTGTGAAAATATCAAGATGTCTGAGTTGAGGGTCCATTATTTCAGAGAAAATTTGTTATTTGAGATGACGATAACCCTGGCTATAGATCACTAGGAAATACACAGTTTTCCACAAGGAAAATGTCTCTGTAGCTTACTCATTCCCATCAAATTGCACTTTTTTATTTTTATTGTGTCTGATTGGTTCCCTTATTTTGCTGCTAGCTAAGCCATACTTTGAAATGTGTTCTTTGTTTTACCCAGCATTTTTAGGTATTCTCTACTGGGAAGATATTCTCTCTTCATTTATTCTAACATATTGCCAGAAGCAAAAGCACCTCTCCTTTTCCCACAATACACTGTGTGGCCTCCAAGCTTGACAAATACTTGCCAGAGATGTAGCAAAAAGTCATTTCTATTTTGAACAATGTTACCAGGATCCTATTCTCCTGATATTAAAAGTATCCCTCTTTCCTTCAGTTTCTCTCGCCATAAAAGAAACCAAAGGTCTTAATATAAAATGAAGGGATAATGCTGCTAGAACACGATAAGAAATGGGAAGAGAGGTACAAGAACAAGTTGGAGATAAAGATTGGAATCAGATCAGGAAGGGCTGTTGTGGGGAATTGGGTTTTATTCTAAGTCAGATGGGAAGTTATTGAAGGGTGTTAAATAGGGAAGGGATGTAAACTAATTTTATTTAAAGAATATAATTGAGAGTAACAAGTTGTTGGAGAGCAGAAGTGGGAAAACGGAAACTATCACAGTAGTCCAGATAAGAAATGGAGGTAGGTTGGAGGGGCATGATGATAGCCATGAAGTGGCTGAGGTGTCAGCCATGAGGTGACAAAAATGCGGATGAGTGTAGTATCTATTGTCGTATAACTAATTACCCCCAAATTTAGCAACTTAAAACAATAAATACGTGTATTATAGAGTTTCTGTGGGTTAGGGATCTAAGATCAAGTTACTTGGCTATTTCTGGCTTAGGGTCTGTCATGAGATAACAGTCAAACTGCTAGCTAGGGCTATAGTCATCTCAAAGCTTGACTGGGCTAGATACTCCACTTTAAATCTTATTCATGTGGTTTTTGGAATGCTTAGTTCCTTTTTTGGCTATTGGCCAGAGGCTTCTGTTCCCTACCACTTGGGCCTCTCCAAGGGCTGTTTACAACATGGCAGCTTGCAGCTTGATTCCCCCAGAATAGGGGTGGTAATGGGGAGAACAAGATGGAAGTCACAGTCTTCATAACCTAATCTCTGAAGTAACATACTATCAATTCTGTCATCTACTATTGGTCATGGAGACCAACCAAGTACAATGTGGGAAGGGACTATACAAGGATGTGAATACCATGACAATGGAATCATTGGGGCTCTTCCTGGAAGCTGCCTACCTTAACAGTTATGAGGTCTACTTTGATTGTAGAACAAACAGAACATTGCTGATGAATTTGGTGAGACATATGAGGAAAAGAGAGAATATCAGGATGGTTCCTAGGCTTTTGGTTTGAGCTGCTTACCACAATGAGAACTATTGGAAGAGAAACATATTAAAGGTGAGGAGAAATTAAGAGTTGTACTTTCAGCTTGTGAAATTTGCAAAGCCTTTTAGATATCCAAGTGGACATGTCAAGTAGGTAATTTGAATGAATGATTCTAGAACTCTGGGTAGAGCCCAAAACAAGAGATTAAATTTGCTAGTATAGCCTATGGCTAGGATTTAAAACCTAGGCACTAGATAAGATCGCTTAGTTGCAGTTCTTGACCTTAGTGGATTAGGATCATCTGAGAAGCTTCAAAAAAATTTTTACACCAGGCTATTCTCCAAATCAACTAAATCCGGGGGTGCCACCCAGCCATTGGGATTTTTAAAACTCCCAAATGATCCCAATATGCAGCCATGGTTGAGAATCCTTGACAAGGGAGAAAATGCCAATGGAGGAAAGAAGGAAACCCAGGACTCTTGCATGTGTGTAAGGGTAGAGGATGATGTGGTGCTCCAGAGAGAATTATGGCAAAAGACACAGCTCATTTTGCAGTGCCTGAGAATTGGTTAATTTTGTGGTTACTGTGCCACTGAGCCAGTAACCAGCTGGGGACAATAGTTTGTGTACTTCACGTGCAAAGGGCTATCATCTGTGGCCAGTGGAGAGCCTAGGATCACTTTGGAATTTCAAAATGTAAAAAGTTGAATACACTTATTCCATTTCGTCATGCAATCAGACTTAATTAGACCCAAAGTATTTACCAAGTATTTCTCTGGCCTTCTTAATTAGGGATAAAAGTTAAGCAAATTTGAACCTGACACTCTTTAAAGGGTGGATGATTCTGTGCAGAGATGTGGCTTGATTCCAGCTGGAAGCTTCTGAAGCCAGGCTGCAAGGGAAAAGAATTAAGTGTCCAGCCCAGTTCAACTTCAAATTAACAATTATGCCACTCTTTGCATGCAGAAAGAATTTGGCACAATCCAGTGTTGAGTAGGTGTTTGGAGGTATTTTTCCATCTGTGGAGATTTGTGCATTGAGAGATCTCTTTTCTTTTTTTTTTTTTTAAATTTTTTTTTAATGTTTTTATTTATTTTTCAGACAGAGAGAGACAGAGCATGAACGGGGGAGGGGCAGAGAGAGAGGGAGACACAGAATCCGAAGCAGGCTCCAGGCTCTGAGCTGTCAGCACAGAGCCCGACGCGGGGCTCGAACTCACGAACCGTGAGATCATGACCTGAGCCGAATTCGGACGCTTAACCGACTGAGCCACCCAGGCGCCCCGAGAGATCTCTTTTCTAAAATTGAGGGCTCTATGTATTACTTGCCCCCTCTGTGTTACTAGTATACCTAAGTGAGCTAAGAGAACAATGGCTTGCAGGTATGTTCTCAATCCTGCTCCCTGAGACACTGAAACTGTGACTTTGATATCATTAATTAAGATTCTAGGACCTTTTTTGTTTTTGTTTTTAGTAGGCTCCACTCCAAGTCCAATGTGGGGCTTGAGCTCACAACCCTGAGATCATGATTGCCCCACGGTGCCCCAAGGACTCTTGACCAACAAATCAAACAGGTCAGGTTTATAACTATTGAGTCCTTTGGAAGTACATAGCATATTACCTTACCCTATACAAAGCTGTCACTTTGTCTATGTTCCTATTTTTATTAAGGTCATTAAGGGAGCCCTAAAATACTCTATAGTTGGAGTACAAAATCCTCAGTTCAAGATTAGCTCTACCACTTGTTGGCTATGACCCCTAGGGCAAGCCACTTAGTCTACAAATCCTTCTCCCCCTCTGTAAAATGGAGAGGATTCCTGCCTTACCTCTTTCCTGAAGTCATTGTCTAAAGAGAAATGAACGAATATAAATAGTCTTATCGTCCTGATGTAAAGACTGGCTGCTCTTACCATAACCCCTCCTTCTGGGCACATGTAAAAGCCACTCATCTGCTTTGTATGTCTGCTTTGTCTTCTCACCGTCAAGCCTTTTTTTCCTTCCAAGTCTCAAGGCACAAACCTCACATTTCTTCATGAAGTCCTTGATTTACCCTATCTCACTTGGATCATTTTGTTTGTTTGTTTGTTTGTTTGTTCTTCTATAGATGTCTTAAATTTGTCCCAAGTGTTCATTCCAAATCTCATTAGATCGTAAGTTTTGGGGGTGGTTAAGGACTGGAGATTTCTTCCAGCTTTGCATCAACTGATGTATATAAAAGTTCTGTCCATCACTGTGGACTTCTTCCTACATCTGATTTATATTTCTCACTGATCTTCACAAATCATGATCACCCAGAATGCAATCCAGTTTGAAATGTCTGTAGACATTTTCCTTCATCAGTCCTTCCTTTGTTAAAACAATTCTTGGTACCAGAGTCTTAGTGATAATTGGCTATAAGCCAGCGAGGGAGGGGATGGAAACATTCCCTTTTGCCTTTTGTAAGCAGGAGCATGTCTTTATCAGCATACTCTGCTGAGATTTCAACATCATTCTCCTTCCTTCTCTTTCAAGTTGTTCCAAGCCCAGTGACATTCGAAATGATGAGTCATTGTCTAAATGTGGAGACCATCATTCTGCATGCACGTCCCAGGCTGTGATGGGAAGCATGACTCTGACCTCATGGGGGAGGGCATTCTGAAAATGATCCTCTGTGAACTTGAAAGTGGCATAAACCATGATCTGATATTTTTGGAACCTCCACAGGGACGAGAGGACTGAAGCTGATGTTTTATGGATTTTACATAATAAACCTATATCGTAGGCTTCTGTGGGATAATAGAAACCACATCATCCTGGAAGACAGGAGACCTGAGTTGGGGTCTTGCTCTTTCACTAAGTAGTTGTGTGATCTTGGGTGTGCCATGTCCCCTCTCTGGACCTCAGAGAGGAAGCAAGTGGAACTGGATCATCTTCATTTCCTTAAAGCTCTAAATTTCTACCGAGTGCTATGAGATCATGCGACCCAATCAACACGGACTTTGCAATTTTTTTCCTGACTCATAATGTTTCTGTTGATCTAGAGAGGTGGGAGGGGAACTATTCTGGGGTAGCTTTCCGGTTGTCTCACAGATACATATGCAACAGTGAAGGGATCAGATAGTGAAGGGATCAGAAACCAGAAGGTGGTAATGGGGAAAGAGAGGAAAGAAAAACAGAAAAGAGGATGTTCTGGTGTTTCCCTCCATAGTGCCATTTTTTCTGGTGTCTTAGTAGATTTCTGGTCATTTCCAAATGGTCAAGGGTGGTTGCTGATGGCACTGACTGCCTGTGCTCTCCCCAAATTCTTCTTTGTTTTTTAAGTTTATTTATTTATTTTGAGAGAGAGAGAGAGAGAGAGAGAGCGAGCACGAGCAAGGGAGGGGCAGAGACAGAGAGAGAGAGAGAGAGAGAGAGAGAGAGAATCCCAAGCAGGCTACAGAGCCATCCCCAAATTCTTACGTTGAAGTCCTACTGCGATGGTATTTGGAGGTGGGGACTTTGGGAGGTGATTAGGCCATGAGAGTAAAGCTCCCGCAATGGGATGAATGTCCTTACAGGAAAAGGAGCGGACTAGCCCATTCTCTCTCTGCCACGTGAGGCCACAGTGAGAAGATGACTTGTGTCAGCCAGAAAGAGGAACTTTTACTAAGAACCCAACCGTTCTGGCACCCAGCCAGCCCCCAGAACCATAAGAAATAAATGTTTGCTATTGAAGCCACCCATTCAATGGTATTTGCTGTAGCAGTCTGAGCTAAGACACTGATAACATCCAAAACATAGGGTGGGAACCTGTTTCAGCCCCAATTCAGGGCTGGAGTGACCCTCCCCCTCCCCGCCCCCACCACATCACTCTGTTTCAAGGAAAAATGTCTGCTTGGAGAGGCTGAATCTACTGCCCTTGGACCCCCATGTTGCACCCTATTCCTCACATGCTTTTAAAATTAAAACTTTATACAAAGGTACCATTTGGCATAGCTTTCTGCAGCTTGCTCTCTGTGTGTGTGCATGTGTTATGCGTCCGTGTTGGTTCAAGTGGCTCAAGCTAGTTCATTTTAACTACTACATACTTTTCCATTGTTAGAATGCGACTGTGTATACATTCTTTTGATGGACATATATGTTGTTTCCAGTCCCTTTCTATTAAAAGCAAAGCTATGGTACACATTTTTAGTCCTATCTCCTTGAGCACATGGAGTTACTGGATCAAAGAATATGTAGACCTTCAATTTTTTATTGCCAAAATGCTCTTAAAGGGGTCACACGAATTTATACTCTCACCGGCACTACAGGAAAGTTCTTATTATTCCAATCCTTGTATCCACGCAGTATTTTCCAGACCTTTTAGGTTCTGCCAATCTCTGATATAAAGGGCATTTAATCTGCTTCCAGATTTTTAAGGGAATGATTTAAACATTTCAGCATTAAGTAGGATGTTTACCATAGGTTCTTGACAGATGTTGTATATTAGATTGAGGAAGTTACTCGTCTTAACTTCTCTATGATTTTTTAAAAAAAACACAAATGGCTATTGAGTTTTATCAAGTATTTTTGTTCTGCGTATCTAGAGGTGATCATCTAACATTTTATATAATCTTCCTAATGATATTAGATCCGGGTGACTGGTTTGATGGGAAATTGAGATGAGGTAAAGATTCTTATTAAGACAGATTCCTTCCAGGTTTTCAAAGCATCAACCTGCCACAGAGCATCTCAAAAGTCACCTCCCACAGTCAGAAGGTTGGAAAGGAAGGCAGGTATTGTCATGTACCACAAATAATCCATCATGTGGCAAAGTGGGGGATGTGCTAGGGTGTTGTCGTAACTGGAGACTATTACAGCATGCTTCACAATGGGTTGTTTGAACAATATACGATTATTATGGGCCGATGCCTCTGGCTTGGATATATTTTTGTTAAGGTGAAATTTTCTTTGTAATGGAGTTGGTTATAATAGGATTTGATGTCCATCCATCTCACTTACCCATTCTCCCTCTGGCGGCTGTGATAGCCTTGCTCCCTGTGCAGCAGCCAGCCCAGCTGTGTCTAAGGAGCCAAACGTGCCTCTAATTTGTGACCAAATGATCTCCAATGGGGCTCTCCTTGTAAGCCCCAGATCTCTTTGATTTAGCAAATGTTCATCCATCACGGGTAACTCTCCTCAATCTGCTTTCCCAAGGTGTTTATGATCTCACTTAGCTCATCTCCCTCTGAACCCTCCCAGCCTATTTAGACACAATTCGAGCTTGTCACACATTGTGGATGAGGAGCGGTTACGTCCTGGAGGGTTCTGAGTTTTTGCCCCTGGCTGGGGTGAGCGCCCTGTCTGCCTGGGTGGAACAGTAGTCAGTTCTAGGATGATGCTAACAAGCTTCATGTCACAGGTTTTGAGTAGAGGCACCTCTGCCAGCTACCTCACGACAATATTTGGAGCTTAATAAGTTTGGCCTAGAAGAAGGGTGTTCATGATGCTACAAGGCACCGAATCACCACTCCAGCCTGCAAGATTCACAGGACATCCCCCCATGGGCATTAGTTTGGTTGAACAATCTATATGCAAATTAGGAATTCCTCTTCTCCTGGAGTGCTGTATTAAGTATATTAACCTCATCATGCTTTTCTTTTTCTTATTCTGTACATGGACTGGTTCTGCAAGAAGTTACAGTATGGGCCATTGTTTATGGCATTCCACTGGAGGGGTGTTAAAAGGCCCCCTCACCAGATATATTTCCTCTGCCGAAGTGCCTGGGAAAATGTGACTGTCATGGTTGGGGGACATAAATCATTGTCACTCTCAGGCTATGATTACTTAATTAATAAGCTTAGCTAGAGAGTCGGGGCTCGTAGGAAGTATAATGCAACGTTTATTCATTCATTCATTCATTCATTCAGGAAACTCTTAATAAATAGTGAGCATGTGCCCATGCTCTGTGAGGTTCCAGTGAGCCAAAGATGTGCTGGTGTCCTGCTGTTGCATCCTGCCCCAGAGGAGCACATGCCCAGCATGTCTCTGAAAGAGCATGGAAAGAGTGAGGGCCTTGGAATCTTGTACCAATCCTCTACCAGATCTGAGAGCCAGGTGAACCAGGGAACCTCTTTGGGTCACGATTTTCACATTTACAATTTTAAAGCGGAGAAAGAGTAGAACAACTCCCTGAAGTCCCTCGCAGTCCTGGCCTGCTAAGTGTAGAACGGGACTTACATTCACCTGGTTCCCACATCAGCAAAAATCTCTCTTTCCCCTTCCTTGTGTGTCATCTGTCCGGTTCTGTCTTCCTCTTCAAGCAGGTCACCATTGGTGTTAGTACTTGCTTATCCTTTCAGAGATTAAAAAAAAAAAAAAAAAAGAAAAAGAAAAAGAAAAAAGGTATGTACTAGCCAATTGAAATCTGTATTCTTTATCCCTTTTTCATGTAAGGCAAGATATAACATGCTGTCAACATGGTCTTGCCATTGCCTTTTTTTCCAGTTAACAACATATCTTGGATTTTTTTATGTTTATGAAGAGCTTCTTCAATCTTTTTTGTTTTTGTTTTTATCATTCTATAGAATTCCATTGTATGCATGCCAGCAGATGCGAGCAGGGGAGGGGCAGAGAGAGAGAGGGAGAGGGAGAGGGAGAGGGAGAGGGAGAGGGAGAGAGAGAGAGAGAGAGAGAGAGAGAGAATCCCAAGCAGGCTCCACAACACAGGGCTTGAACTCACGAACTGTGAGATCATGACCTGAGCCAAAATCACGTGTCAGACACTTAGCCAACTGAGCCACCCAGGTGCCCCGTTCTTTTGCTATTTTAAACAAGGCCCAAATGTATAGAGTTGTATTTACGTCATTTTGCATGCTGGTGAGTGTATCAGCAAGGTAATTCCTAGAGGTGGAGTTTCTGGGTGGGTCAAAGATATACATACACATTGGTAATTTTGAAAATGTGATGTCTTTTTTCTGACACCAAATGTGTGGTATCTTTTCCAACACCAGTTCCCTGATTTCTCTGACACCAACTGGGTATCCAACAATGCAATTCAAGTCTGACACTGTATTTGTGGAGTTAGCATCGTACTCCACAGTTCTACAACACTGGGCTCACTTTAGATGCACTGAGGTTGCAAATGGGGTGCCTGCCAACTACAAACCTGGGGGCTCTCATGGCGACTGGCGCCCCCCTCCCCTGCTCAAGAATTCTCTAGAATGACCATAGAACTCAGGAAAGTGCTTTAACACTACTACCAGTTTATTATAAAGGATGCAACTCTGAAACAGTCCAATAGAAAGGCCAGGTATAAGGTGGGTGGTGGAAACTTGCGTGCCCTCTCCAGGGGCTACCTTCCCAGCAAGTGCATCAGGGTGGTCAGTGACCTGGAAGTTCTCTGGACCTCCTTCAGGGACCAGGGCTGATAGTTTCCACCCTTAAATCACCGCCAAGTTTGGTGCTTTTGCTGACCTGGCCCCATCCTGAGTCACCTCATTAGCATAAACTTAGGTGTGGTTTACAGGGCCTCCCTGTGAATCACAAAAGACACTCATCACTTAGGAAGTTCCAAGCTTTTCGGGAGCTCTGCGCCAGAGACTGGAGACAAAGACCAAACATATTTTTTTATTACATTACAGAAAGATACAGTCAACATATCCTAATACATCAATTTACACTCCTGCTCCTGCCATTAGTGAATGAGCCTGCCTGTGTCCCCACGGCGTGGCCAGCACTGTGTGTTACTGAGCATTTGGCCTTCTGCCGCCTTGATGGTGGTAAATGGAGTTTCTCAGTAGTTTTAATTTGTCTTTCTTTTATTCTGAATGAAGCTGAGCACCCTTTCATATATTAGAGAGCAATCTCTATTATGAGTAGATACGTTTTGAGGGGGTAGGCGAGAAAGGAGAAGTCCAGAACTTGGTTCTCTTTAGGAAAGGGGAGAGAAGGGGCTGAGGGGTCCTGTACATGGGGCACATGCAGGGTCAGAAATGGACTGAAGGTCACTGACTTTTTTTCTTACCATTTTTGTTAGAGTCGTCAGCCCCCTTCCCTCATGTCACTGTTGATGCTGGAGGGTAGAGCAGTTGTGGAGGGCTGGAACCTGGAGAAAGGAAACAGTAGGAAGAAAAGAACAGAAAGGGAGAGAGAGTGGGTAATGCTGTTCCAGTGGCTGATAGTCACCGTCAGCTCTGGTTGGTCCAGACCCATTTATGTCCAGGGTCCCCTCATCCCAGGATGTGGGACGGCTGACAGCATCAGGGGAAGCATGCTGTGTGTGTTGGGGATCTTGGCGGGGGGCTTGCCGGTTTGGTCTCTCTCTGGCAGCCAGGGCTGGGAGAGTGAGCTGTCCATGGGAGGGAACCCCACTTATCCACCTGGCGTGTCAACCCACCTGTTCCTGGAGGACAAGAGACTGGCCTCTTCTGCGGCATGGATGAAGGGTAGGAGCCAGTCCCTTTGAGGGAGTAAGATGCTGCTGGCAGGGTGATGGGCCTCGTGTGCAATTCCCATGTCCCTCCACCGAAGCTGTACCCAAAAGCAGCCTTAAGCATAGATGCTTGGCAAGTAAAAGGAGAAGCGCCTGTTGCTCAATGGTTGTTTCCACTCTGCCCATTTCAAAACACGGTTAAGATGTAGCTGGGGTTTATGTTGGTTTCTATCCCATGATGCACGACTCAGTTTCCACGTGTGTGAAATACTTGTGAGCGTTCCCAGAACATTCTCATTTCCAGAAATGTTAAGAGTCCCAAAGACCAGTTGCTCAAATCTCCTCCAAGGAGCAACGTGGGCAAGTGTGGAGTGTCGTCCCCCAGCAGCCATGGCCTCTACCTGAGTTTTTGTGTACCTGAGGCAGAGCGTTCCTGGTGCTATGATGGATGGAGGGGAGCAGCAGGATCTTTTGGCAGCCGCCTGCCTGGAGTCTGACGAGCAGCCAACTCAGAATGAAGATAAAGCACCAGTGAGCTTTGATGGACGATGGGCAAAGCTTGTCTTGAAATTGGTCTCTCAAAACAATATACAAACTAATACACAAATCAATGCAAAGTGTTTAAACCGCCAGGAAAACTCGGCCCATCTATCACACTTAAGAGGAAGAGGGGGCCATGGAGTTTGGCAATTGCCTGAGTCCCCAAGGCCCTGGGGAAGGAAACTCTATCTCTGGGAACTGACAGCTTGATTCAGCATCTCCCTCCTGAGCATGGACCCCAATACGGCTTGAAGGGGTAAAAGGGAAAGAATTCTTGACCTCAGCCATCCACCTGTGCTTCATAGGAAGAGCTGTGACTCTGGTCTCTTCAGTGCCCTCAGTGACCACTCACAGAGGGCCCACGGTTTGGGGGTGGCCATTGTATCAGGGGGCCTGAGGTAGGTGGTAGCTCCCAGGCCTGTGCTGGCGATGATACACAAGAATGGGTCTCAACTCGGGGTGATTGAGAGCCCAGCAGCACGGGCACCTGTGATCATGGGCACCTGTGATACACATGGATATATATTTTTATTTTTAATAAAAGTTATAAATATTTAAGGTGCAAAGCATAATGTTTTGGTATACACACACAAAGTGAAATGCTGACTTCAATCAGGCTGTTTAACATAAACATCACCTCACATAGTTACTCTGTGTGTGTGTGTGTGTGTGTGTGTGTGTGTGAGTGAGTGAGATGAGAGTCCTTGAGATCTACTCTCTTAGCAAATGTCCAGTATTCAGTACAGAATTGTGGACAATAATCATCATGCTTGTACGTTAGATCTCAAGATTTACTCATCCTACATAACTGCAACTTTGCACCCTTGACCCTCTCCCTCCCCCATCTCCCTGCCCCAGGTGACTGCCCTTCTAATCTCTGCTTCTATGTATTTGATTTTTTTAGATTCCACATATAAGTGAGATCATGCAGTATTTTTCTTTCTGAAAGTGGCTTATTTCACTAAGTATAATGCCCTCCAGTTTCATAGATGTCTGTTGCAAATGTGGGATTTCCTTCTTTCCAAGGCAGAATAATATTTCACTGTGTATTGTGTGTCTCTGTCTATATATGGACACACACACACACACACACACACACACACACACACCAATTTCTTTATTCATTCATCCATCGACAGACTCTTGGGCTGTTCCCATGTCTTAGCTATTGTGAGTAATGCCACAGTGGACATGGCTGACTGTTCTCCAGCTATGACTCCAGCCCCACTCCCCCTACCCTCTGCCCACATATGCGGTGACTCACTTCTTTCTTCGTTCTCTGAATAATTACACTGTCTACCTTGGACTGTTTCTTTCATTGAAATTAAGGTCTTACAACTTTGTATCAGCCTTATTCATTCTAGATATTGCTTAGCTGGAATAGGAAGTGAATAAACATAGCCATTTACAGCACGCCTTGGAGTTCACAGTCTTTTCATGTATATGGCTGATAGCATTGGTTCCATTTAATGGGAGAAGAGAGTAAGGCTCAAAGAGGTTTAATGCTGTGACCAGGCTGCTAGAAGAAAGAACCTTGTAGGAATATGGAGTTGCCTTAGTGTTGCATTTCTCAAACACTTGACCACAGTCTCTGGCAAGCACACTATTATCCCAGCTTCCACAGAAGTTCTGGGGAAGGGTTAGCAACTTCCTCCTTTCCTTCTGTTGTTATGGTTTCTGACATCATCTTGGTGGGTGCATGTGGGAGCAGAGCCAGCAGGCAGAGGCATCAAACCCCCTGTATCTTAGTAGCCTAGGCATTTGGCCAGAGTAAAGGATGGTTACATTTTAAGGATTTTGTTCCATGACCAAAAACTGAAAGAACAATCCCATGTTCAGCAATAAAAACAAAGGTTTGGAGAGCACCCAGCAAAGGGGCCATGTAAGTCATAGGGGCAGAAAAGCTCCTGGAGGCTTTTCGCTCATCTGCTTCCAGGCTGCAGCCAGGCCATCCCAGCCAGGTATGCTTCTGACTTACCCTCAGAGAGAAGGAGATGAGATGACCTTCTTCTGGAACTTATCCTAGTGCTTTGCAAAGCCCATACTTGGCAGTTCATCCTAAATCCCTCTTCTGTGATATTGATCCATGGTCCTGGGTTGGTCTGTGTCCCGTTATAATGTCTCAAAACTGCAAAATCATTCCTGTAGTCTACGGGTTATTCTCTGTGCCATTTGGATCACCCCTGAAACATGTGGTCAGTCGTGGGTATCCTTCTCTCTAAAGGATGTGGACAAACTGGAGGCCTCCAGAAGAGAGTGAGCAGGACATGGAGTGGACAGGCCATGCTGCCACATTGAGAATAGTCCAAGAGTCTGAATTGTATGGAAAAAAGGCTTTGGCTTATTGGCTGGAATTTCAAAGGAGTACATTTGGGGAAGTGCAGGGATGCATGGGGGATTGGAAGGATGGAGATAGGGCGCTATGGGGAATGTGGCTAGAGAAATGGACAGGAATCAGGGCATGGGTGTGGAGTGTCATGATAGGGAGTATTGTTCTGAGAGTGGTAGGGAGCCACTGAAGGTCAGTGCATAGCAATGACCTACTTAGATGTATGTTCAGAGGTCTTTACAAGGCTGTGTGGAGGAGAGCTTGGAGGGGACAAGACTGGAGGCAAGAAGGGCCATAGGAGGCTGGCAGAGTGTCCGTCTGCCTGTACCTGAAGAAGGAACTTCTGGCTCTTTCATGGGGCTCGTGAATGGCCCTGGGGGTTGCACGGGCTTCCCTCCACCTCGGGAGCCCTGATCTCAGAGGACATGTGGGGCATGGATGTGGAATGTAGATGGCATTGCCCGTGGAAGGTACTCTGCTTCTGCAATGGATCACATGGGGGCTGGTCATCAGTCGAACTACTGTCCTGAGAACAGCAACCGTGTAAGAACCCACATCTCCCACCTCCCATCTTGGGCTCTCTGGTTGCTCCTGTTGTTCCAGCATCTGGGCCCCAGAGGATTCTGGGAAGGCCAGCTGGAACAATTCACAGAGGAACACACAGCAGGGTGTTTCTTGCTCCCCGGTTTCTGTTTGCAGGAAGAAAATAATCAAAACTCGTATTTTCATAGATACATACTTAGGAGAGGCTGAAATTCATTCCAGAAAGCTGTTGGGGCAGTGGCTGTAGTCTGTACACTGTCTTTACCTGTTGGGGCCCATGAAGGCCCAGGCCTGTCCCACCACAGACCTTTTTTTTTTTTTTCTAATTGTAGTAAAGTACACATAAGATAAAGCCTGAGTGGCTCGGTCGGTTGAGTGCCCAACTCTTGATCTCGGCTCGGGTCACGATCTCATGGTTCATGGGATCAAGCCCTGTGCCGGGCTCTGTGCTGACAGAGCTTAGGATTCTCTCTCTCCCTCTCTCTCTCTGCCCCTCTCCTGCTCATACTTTCTCAAAAATAAATAAATATTTTCTTAAAATTAAAAAAAATACAAAGATAAAATTTACCATCTTAACCATTTTTTTTTTTTTAAGTTTTTATTTAAATTCCAGTTAGTTAACATATAGTGTTATATTAGTTTCAGGTGTGCAGTATAGTGATTCAACACTTCCGTACATCACCCGGTGCTCATCATGACAAGTGCCCTCCTTAATCCCCATCATCTATTTTACCCATTCCCCCCATACACCTCCCCTCTGGTAACCATCGGTTTGTTCTCTATAGTTAAGAGTCTATTTCTTGGTTTCTCTCTCCTGTCTCTCTCTCTCTCTCCCTTTGCTCATTTGTTTTGTTTCTTAAATTCCACACATGAGTGAAATCATATGGTATTTATCTTTCCCTCTTTTTTTTAGTTATTTATTTTTATTTTTATTATTTATTATTTTTTTAATATGAAATTTACTGTCAAATTGGTTTCCATACAACACCCAGTGCTCATCCCAACAGGTGCCCTCCTCAATGCCCATCGCCCACTTTCCCCTCCCTCCCACCCCCCATCAACGCTCAGTTTATTCTCAGTTTTTAAGAGTCTCTTATGGGGGCGCCTGGGTGGCTCAGTTGGTTAAGTGTCTGACTTCAGTTCAGGTCACGATCTCGCACTCCGTGAGTTCGAGCCCCGCATCGGGCTCTGGGCTGACAGCTCAGAGCCTGGAGCCTGCTTCGGATTCTGTGTCTCCCTCTCTCTCTGGCCCTCCCCTGCTCACACTCTGTCTCACTCTCTCTCTTAAAAATAAATAAACATTAAAAAAAAAAAAAGAGTCTCTTATGATTTGCCTACTTCCCTCTCTGTAACTTTTTTCTCCCCCTTCCCTTCTCCCATGGTCTTCTCTTAACCATTTCTAAGTGTACATCAGTGTTAGCACATTCACATTGTTGTGCAACTAATCTCCAGAACTCTTTTCATCTGGCAGAACTTAAACTGTACCCATGAGCTACTCCCCGTTCCTCCTTTCCCTTGCTCCTGGCAACCACCATTCTACTTTCTGTCTCTATCAATTTGTCTACTCCAGGTGCCTTTTATAAGTGGCATAATATAGTATTTGTCTTTTCATGACTGGCTTATTTCACTTAGCAGAGTGTCCTCCAGGTTCATCCATGTTGTAGCAATTGTCAGAATTTCCCCACTTTTCAAGGGTGAATAATAGTTTATTTACGTATGTACCGTATTTCATTTGTCTATTTTGATGGACATGGGTTACTTCCACATTTTGGCTATTATGAATAATGCTGCTGTAAACATGGGTGTTCAAATGCCTTTTTGAGAACTGCTTTCAGTTCTTTAGGTTATATTCCCAAAAGTGAAATTGCTAGATCATATGGTAATTCGACTTTTACATTTTTTGAGGAACCGCCGTCCAGCTTTTCCACGGCAGCTACACCAAGCCACTGCAGACTTTTTATGACATGCCTGTAAACTACAGGGCTACCATGGGAGTTGAAGACACGGGCTGAGTTACAGCCACACTGGGCATATAATTCAGTCCTCAACCACACCACTACACATTCATGAGCCCTGGAGGTGAGGGGCAGGGAGCAGTGGAATCTCTAAGCCACCCAGCCTAAAATTACTCTTGTTCAATGTCAGAGCCTTGGGTTTAAATGCAAAAATTTTCTCTAAAAGACTATTTAAGAAACAAAAAAAAATTTTTGAATAAGCTTTCTGAGTTACTGAACTATAGGTTGTTTAGGGGGCTAATTGCCTCACATCCCTTGTTTCCTCTTTTTTTTTTTTTTTTTTTTTTTTTTTTTACTGTGGGAAACTTCAAAGTGTCTCATTCTAAATAGGACTTTTTTCTGAGAACCTCAAGAGACTGCAAGAAGTTTCTTGCTACTCAATTCCATGGGATTATCTTGAAGTCAGAAGACGTAAGGGCTGATACTCCCAATTTATGGTTGCTGTAATGAGAAGCAACGTAGTGGACCCTTTGTGGGGTGTCTCCTCAGACTCTCTCCTCTGAGAAGCCCCACCTCCAGGTTTTGGCTCCCCACAGCTGTGCTTCTGCTGTGTTTCCCTGACTATCCGGTTACTGACTAAGGGACTGACTACTTAACCCATGCTGAACCATTCAGATTCTTCTGAAAATTTGGGGTTGTGTCTAAGGCAGGGATCAGCAAACTAGCCAAACCTTGTTCACTGCCTGCCCGTTTTCGTAAATAAAGTTTTATTGGAACACAGTCATATGCCCATTTATTACATATTATCTGGGACTGCTTTTGTATGACAATGGTAGAGTTGAGTAGTTGCACAGGGACTGTGTGGCCCACAAAGCCGAAAGTATTTTCTATCTGGCCTTTACAGAAGAAGTTTGCCAACCATCAGTCTAAGGGAAAGTCAGTCTCTCTGAATGGTCAGACCAGTGTATGTGAATACCCCATCCGTGGAAGAGTCACATTCTGCCATGTAGACTGAGGAGAAGAGAAACTCAGTCTGCAGAAAGAGAGAAACAGGAGACAGAGAGGACCGGGGCTGGGAGATAAGAGAAGGAGAGCAAATCCTTTTCAGGATAGCCCCCAAGGCCTTTGTTCTGCACCTTTCTTAAGGCTACTGGTTTTCAGTAGTTACTCCCAGACCCTTATGGTAAAATCGCCTTTTTTTGATTTTTTGTTTTGCTTAAGTTAGCTCAAATCTGTTTCTGGTTTTGGCAATTAGACCCCTGAAAAATACTCTGGAGAAGCTCTGTGCCTCCTGCTACCCACAGATCAGTGGTGGACCAGCACATCAAAGCTAAGTCATGAGATCCAGCCTTCCCTCTGTCTTATCTTCTGAGCTGGTGAGTCTCTCCTGGCCGTGCTGGGGGAAGCAGGTATGCACAAAGGTTGGCAGCTAAGCTGACGCAGAGAAAAAGTTGCTGGTGAGGAGCCCAGGATCAGAGCTCCCGTGCATGGCCTCTTGCCCTCGACTGACAGCCACTGTATCCTCCTGGCAGGAGCTAGAGTGGCCTCCAAACCTTGTGCACTATAGCAGCTGCAACTGGGGGAAATGCCAGAAGCTGCCAACCCTGGCCTTTCTGCCCTTGAACCCTTTGAAACATTTCTCTCAAGTCTACTTTGAATTTCCTTTGTAACTTTTTAGTAAAAATGGACTCAAATATAATCTACAGTCAAACACTTTTTTTTAAAGTAGGCTCCATCCACAACAATGGGGCTTGAACTCATGACCCCAAGATTAAGAGTCACATGCTCTATGCCAGCCAGGTACCCCTCAAACACTTCTTATACCAGCAGCCTAGTGACATCAAACACAGTGTTTGGCATGTAGCAGAACAGCATTCATGGTTTAAATTCACAGTGGAAGTCCAACAAATTTTTAATGAGAATTTCTGGTTCAAGATGGTGACTTGAGCTCATGCTTTCACCTTTGGCACTGAGATTTTACTGGAATAAAGCTATAATAATGTCTATTATGGCAAGGGATTGGAGAGAAAGATTGCCACAGGATAAGAAAGCTCAGTACTTTTCTGGAAGATGGAATGAATGCAATTTGTGATGCATGCAACCATCAAAAAAAGGCACAACCTGGAATAGAAGGAGGCTGCAATGGATGTGGGAGCCTATAAACCTGTTAGAGGCCAAGAAGGGTTCTGGTCTCAGACTTAGCAGGTACAGTGGAAGGTAGGAGTAAGAGATGGGGCTCATAGAGGAGGGATGGTTAAATTTGTATGTGTTTGCAGAGGTAACCTGGTGTCTGCTCCAAGACCACATACAAGAGGTGTGTCTTTAAATTTAAACCAGCCCTCTGACCTTTTGGGATGAGCACTGGGTGTTGTATGGAAACCAATTTGACAATAAATTTCATATATTGCAAAAATAAACAAACAAACAAACAAACAAACAAACAAACAAACCCAAGCATCTAGTGTAGACTTGGGTGCACATTCTGCCCTTCAGGGAGTCTATAGCTTGACTGTCAAGGAAGCTTCTTATCTACTCACCCTAACACCAAACCTACCAGCCAGCATGCCACCAGGCAGCAATCCACACCCCATGGAGAGCTAATCAGACTTCTAGGGTAGAGACCTGGTGGCAAAATAGATCTCTTGCATTCCAACACAATGCAGAAGAAAACCACATCAGCTGTCTAGTCCTTTTAAACTATGGAATGACAGGGGCATCTGGGTGGCTCAGTTGGTTAAGTGGCCAACTTCAACTCAGGTCATGATCTCATGGTTCATGAGTTCGAGCCCTGCATCAGGCTCGTATCCTGGAGCCTGCCTTGGATTCTGTGTCTCCCTCTCTGCCTGTCCCTTGCTTGTGCTCTGTCTCTCTCTCTCTCTCAAAAATAAATGAACATTAAAAACAACAACTAGGGAATGACAAACAGAGGCCACAAGAATTGGAGAATAACCAGAATCTGAAAGAGACAGACCAAGATAAATACACTGACCCCAGTGGAAATTCAATTAATTCAGAAAAAAATCTTATTTATACACTCAGATTCAAGGATACATTTATACCCATTGAAGCAAGATAACTCACAATAAAAAAGGAGCAGAAAGCAAATGAGACAGTTGTTAGAGATTATAAAATCTTGATTATCAAAATAAATTCAAAACAAGTTTGGGGTATAAAGTCAAGGGGATCTCTCAAAATGCAGAACAGAAATATTAAGAGAAGAGATATATTGGAGCAAAGACAAGAAACATGAGAACTCATCCTGAGGTCAAACATAAAAGGAAAAATAATTACAGAAAGAGAGAATAGAGAAGATAGAAGTTAGCAAAGAGATAGTAAAAGGAAATTTCTCAGGGCTGAAGAGGACTTTAATTTTAAAGGGCTCAGAATATCCAGCAAAATAAGTGCAAGCAACAATAGCATAACAACCCAACACTTAGATTCTTCTTTTGCAAAATCCTAAACCACCAAGGATAATTGGTAGATCCTAAAATCTTCCCAAGAGGTCAATAGGTCACCTCAATGGAATGCAACTGACTCTTCATCTGTAACTCTCAGTGCTAGAAGACAATGATGCCTTCAAAGAAGGCAGAAGACCTAACCTATTTTTTTTTTTTTTTTTTTTTTACCCAGCCCAAATTATCAAGTATCAGGGCAAAATAGGACATTTAGTTTTCATATGCCCTTTCTTAGGAAATTATTTGAGGGTATATCCCAGCAGCATGGGGAAGTAAACAAAGGAAGAGAAAGACATGGGATCTAGGAGACAGGAGAACAGCCCAATCAAGGAGAATAATTACAGTTAAGAGAATCCCAAAGTAACAACTAGGCAGCAAGTCTTCAGGACAACCAATCTCGAGGATAACCATCCAGACGGGAGCAGAAGAATGGAGTGCTCTGCCAGGAAGAGTGTCTGACCAAAAAGGCAGCTCCTTGGATAGATGGTATCCTTGGGAGAATGGAAAATGCTGAAGATCTGAAAAATGCCCATTGTTCGTGGAAAAAAAGAATGTATTTGGGAACTCCTAGAAAAACAAGAATCTGTACCAGAGAGTCATTATCCAGGTGGCAAGAAAATGTATCATGATTTTAAGGAGTTGATGGAATATCAGAAAAAAAATTCATTGAATTTTATGATGAGCCTTCTTCCTTCAGTGACCTGGGGATTGTAATCTCAGATTTTTAGAAGAGAAATTGATTCAGGAGCCTTACTGAATTTGGGCAGTGAGCAATATGTCTATAGTGATACTAATGTAAACACTATTTAAAAAAAGAAAAAAATTTGGAGTAACACTGTAGAAGCTTAGAAGGTGGGCTTGTGCTTGTGGAATGCAAATGTTAGCCTTTTCAATTCAATATAAAAATATATCTGAAAGGGGTGCCTAGGTGACTCAGTCGGTTGAGCCTCTGACTGCTGATTTTGGCTCAGGTCATGATCTCACAGTCATGAGATCAAGCCCTGCATCATTTTCAGCACAGAGTGCAGAGCCTACTTGGGATTCTTTCTCTCTATCCCCCACTGTCTGCCCCATCCTACTCGTTCTCTCTCTCTCAAAATAAATAAATTAATTTAAAATATATGTATCTGAGAGTAGGTTAAAGATTGAAGGGAGAAGAAAGTGTAGGGACACAAATGTTACCATCTTTACGTGAAAGAGAATCAAAATACTGACTCGAATTGATGGCATAATAAATGGAAACACAGTATACATGTGCCAAATATATTTGTAAAAAATAATAAGAAACCACAAACTTTGAGCTAGGTCTTAAAGGCAGGCAGTTTAAAAGGATTTAAATGCTTACATTTTTACAGAGGGAAATCAATGGGTATTGTTTAAAGTTGACAAACCAAGAGGTGGAGTTCTACGTGCCATTTAGATACATACCATTTAGATGAAGACATACCATTTAGATTAAGATTGAGCGGAGTTATACATACCATTTAGATTAAGATATATACCATTTAGATTGACTCCATTAGTGGAATTATACAAACAATTAAGATTAAGACCATTTAGATTAAGTGTACTGGTAGGGCATTACCTTGATCGTCTGGGTTTGCTGTGGGGCCACATGTGTAGCTGAGCTCGAGGCTAGCCTATGGCTGCTGTTGGCTCTTTCCATTTGCCCAGATGTACTGTGTAAGTAATATCACTTTCTTTATTTCTTTTTTTTTCATATTTTTAATATTTACTTTTGAGAGAGAGTCAGAGTGTGAGCGGGGGAGAGGCAGAGAGAAAGGCAGACACAGAATCTGAGGCAGGCTCCAGGCTCCGAGCTATCAGCACAGAGTCCCACGTAGGGCTCAAACCCACAAACTGCAAGATCATGACCTGAGCGGAAGTTGGACGCTTAACTTGACTGAGCCACCCAGATGCCCAGTAATATTGCTTTCTGTTTGTGCACTCAACAGAGCAAAGTTAGGGAGCCTTGTTTTATAGAAGCTGGCATGCCTTGCTCTTTCCCATCTCAACTGATGGTCTATCTTGGTTGCTGGCCCCCTGTTTGCATTACAGATGCAGCTCTCCACAGGTCATATGTGGTCAGTTGTGGCCTACAGGATTCTGGCAATCCGAGGCAGACCTGCACTGCCCTTGGGAGCCACGGAGGGCCTGCTGAGTGCCACAGAAATGTCCTCCCACCTAGTCCTGGAGCTGCCGTGCAGTGTTCCGGCGACATCTGTGTGCTCAAGACAGGCCCAGGGCTCTGTGGGTTTCCCTGAGAGATCCTAGTGTGTCCTACAATGGTGGTTTTCATAGTAAAGAGCCAACATACTTTAAGGAGGGAAGAAGAGGAAGAGCTAGCCAAAGTGCTTTCTGCCCCTGTGAGAGTGTATCGAAGAGCCAGTGGGTAGACTGGGCTAATGACAAGCCTGTGAACCCTCCAGTTGCCTGTGGTGGGGCCAGTCCTTTGCAGCTACAGATGCTGTGCTTGGCAGCACTTAATAAAATGCAGAACTGGACTTCACTTGAGGACACAGTAGACTTTCTTGGAAAAGGACAGAAAAGAGAGGCCTCTAGCTGGTGTAGTGACTCACCCAGGCTAGCGGTGTGCTCGCAGTGTTCAGAGGGGCTCAGTGTGCTTCCAGAAGAAAGGGGAAAATAGCTGCTGGTGAGATAACAGAACCCGCTGCACAGTGTCACTTTCCTGAGAACAGAATTCAGAACTGATGGCTAAAAGGGAAGCCGCACCAGCCTCCCAACTAATGCAACATTCTCTTCTACACTATCCCAGCTTCCACCTGCTTTCAGTTCAAGCTGGGAAACTCACTCCTCCCTCAGTCGACCCGTCGTGCGCTAATCATTTAAAAAATAAATTTTCTTCCCTGTTATCAAAAAGAAAGAAAAAGTGAGCCCTCTCAACTTGACTTCACGGACTGAGGACAACTCACCTTCAAAGATGGACGCGGCCACTCGAAGATGCACCAAAGTCCCTCCCAACCCCAAGTGGCTGAAGCAAAAACAAAAAGGAAAACACACCTTAAAAACATCTCACAACAGTGCAGAAGAGCTTCAGAAGAACATAACGGATGGCTTGAATGAAAACACTAATCTTTGGGAGAGTCTAGAAACCAAGGGATGGAAGCAAAGGACATGAAGGAGCAGAAAGAAGGGTTGGAAACCCAAACGCATGGATGAAACAAGTCATGGGTGAAAAACTGAGCCGGCTGCAGTCTCGGGCTGACACCGTGATGAGCATCAGAGGTTCGTCTGCTCTCTCTGTGGAGAACATCTCTACATGGATGGTGGCCACTTGCAATTAGAGGAAAGAGGGCAGCGGACAGTGGAGGCCACCCAGTGCCCCAGTCCAGATTGATTTGAAGGGAATCAGGGACCTATTCATTTAGATGTGGAGAAAACCAAAATAGATCCGAAAAATGATGTGAAGAAAATGGAACGAAGAGCTTACAAATAAAATAAAATAAAATAAAATAAAATAAAATAAAATAAAATAAAAAGCCTCCAAACTGAGCAAGTATCTCTGCAGCCTGAGGTTCCGGCTTGAACATGAGGTTGAAAGTGAGATTCGGAAGCCCCAGCCGAATCTTGAAGTCCATCAAGAACATGTAATGCAAATTCAGGGGCAACATGTTGAAAATGAACCAGCCTGCTCAGAAATAGAGATGAATGACTGGTCCCACAGACATGGACACATGAACCACACACATCAGAAGAGCAACCTCTATGGGAAGGTGGCTGAAGACCCAGACAGAGAATTGGAAAGAACCATTTCCTTTTATCAAAAAACCAGATTCTCTTCTATGAGAAAGTGCTCCAGGAAGTTGGACGATAGCTCTGTCCATAGACAGAAAGCTGTGGGCTGGGAAGACACAATGCTCACAGCCAGTAGTGAATAACATCGAGTTTCAGTTCCAGCCTTTCCCAAATGACCCTTTGCTCCTGTTTCTCCCCATGCAGCCCACAGGGTCCCCGGTGTCACAAGTTCCCCCCTGGGTCATCAGGTCCCAGAGGAGAAAGGAGATTCAAGTCATGGGGGCTAGGGGATCTGGGTCCTGAGGCAGATTTGCTTCAACTGACCACAGCAAGACATTTGCCTGTGTTTCCTCTTTATAGTAGTAATTTTGATTGATCTCTTTTTAGTTTAACTGGTGTTATTTAATTGATGCCACAATTGCTCTTATTAAAGTTTGATAGCATTTAAAAAAAAAAGATAATGGTCATCAAAAGAGCTAGAAATGGATCCATTTTAGAAATTGTCTCTGGGAGGGGAGATGAGGATGAATGGAAGGTCAGGTCATCAAATGTGAATGGCCCTGGAGCTCATTCCCGCCCCAGGAGCGTAGAGTCTAGCCAGCCTCAGAGCTGACCACCTCTTTGTGGATGATGGGAACCCAGGGGACTGTGCACTCTGCTACTGCTCAGACTTGTGAATGTTCCCTCAATAACCCCTATGTTATGGTCACAGCACCTAGCATTAGCTGTTCATGTCTTCACACCCCCTTTTCACATAAGAGCACTCCTGCAAGATTTGATTTGTTATTGTCTGCATGTTATTTTGAGAAAAGTGAAAACTATAAAACCCTTTATTGAGAGCTCCATGAAGCTCTGTGTTTCATGGAGCTTAACTAACATGAAATCTGTGAATTTGACAGAAACAGCTGCCTGCCCCCTGCACTCGCACCCTTTGCCCTGCTGTGGAGAGAGTTCTTTGCTCAGGACACAGAGTGAGGGCTTCTAACATGACCAAACTTTCCATTTAGGCACATCTTTGATGAGCCTTAAGGAGGTCCTGAAAATGGCCATAGATTTGAGGTAATCTGAGGTTGAAGGTGACAGTTTGTAAGGGTTGAAGGAGGGGCATGCAAATTGGTACCTTTTGTATCTGAATGGCTTGCTGTCCCTGTAAGCTTGAACACCCTTTTCAAAACAAAACCAAAACCAAAACCAAAATAAACAAATACAATCCCAACCATTTTTGTTCTGGAATGGTTGAGTTGGTTGGGATCAGTGTGGCCAACATGATAAATTTGCCCCCTGTGTTCTGTGTCTGGACGTTAGTCAGTTTCCTAGAGGGCAAGGACTTGATGTTATTTTTTCTTGAACCCTTTGTACTGAGGATAGTGCCAAACACATAGTAAGTGCTCAAAAAATTGTTAAATGAAAAGTAGTTTTTACTATATACTAAAACAAAAGTTGCCAACAAATCATTCACTAATAAATTTATCTCTCAGTTATAAGATTTGGTCCCGAATCCATAAAACATGTGGCCCATTCCCTCCCCTCCCCCAAAAGCTGAGTGAATGAATGGATAGAAGAATGGATGCCCTTGTTCTGAAGTGGAAGTTTGCTGTGACAGTGCACAGTTATAGCTCGAAGTCCTCTCTGCTGTGGGTAAAGCTACAGAGGAGTTGAGACACCATATACATAGGAGAAAGACAGTATATTTTATTGTCAATACCGCTTCAACAGAATTTCTTTTGGGTTTTTTTTCTGTATTTTAATGGTCTAACATAGTGCCTGGCACACCACATAAATAGTAGTTTTCTTCCTTCTCATTTTTTTCTTTTTGTTTTTTCAATAAGCCACTGATCAAATGTCTTACTCCATATTGTGCTTTATTTCTCCCCCAAGCCTCCCCATCTCCCCATCTTAATTTTATTAGGCAGGGAGCTGGCATGAACCAAGGCAAAGAACACTCTCTCTTAGCCCCAGGCGTAGGGCAAAAGTGTTTCAGAGTCACTCATGGCCAGCTCTAAAGTATCTGCCACTAATAGGACCTGGTCCCGAGTTGTCAGAGAGAGGAGGGGGGAGAGTCAAGCAGCCCGTGCATCAGGGTGAGACTGCAGGCTCAGAAAGGGCTTTGGGAGGGAGAGAGAGCCCAGCTCTTGTCCTCCTGACTTGGGTGCAGCTGTCACCATGAAGTGATGCAGTTCTCTGCTCAGGGTCTCCTGCTCTGATCCTACCCACCAAGTTGTAGAGAGGCACGGGCAATATTTTATTATAGTTGAAGATGAAAAGTTTTTTTTTTTTTTGTTTTTTTTTTTTTTGTTTTTTTTTTTTTTCCTCGTGGGCTGGAGGAAAAGATCTACCCTCTGGGTCCTCTGTTTTCTTTCCCATCTATAAAATGGAACTCCTAATATGTGCTTGCAGAGAAAGGCAAGAGGTGTTCTGGCAAACACCAACCTAATGAAACTGACCTCATTATCCACTATGCAAAGAAACTAAAAGCCACAGGCAAGGCTGGCTTCCCTCCTGACAGAGATCTGAGCCCCTCGGGAAGGAGCTGCTTCCTGCTCAAAGGAGAGCCCTTCAGAGGGATGTTTTATGGGCATTGCTGAAAACATAGGGGATACAGTAAAACACAAAGACACAAGAGCATTGAGCGGGAGTTGTCATCCATTCTGCTTGACAGACATAAATTACTGACCAGACACAGGCATTTCCCCTCTTGGTCATCACCCGACGAAGGGGAGAGCTTTTATTTTCCAAATGATATATTGATCCGATAAAATTATTATTACATCATCTCTATTGCCCATCACCACGCACAATGGGAGAGCATTATAGGGAAAATGAATGCTCCCACTGGAATAGGATATAGAAATGTGTGTGTGTGTGTGTGTGTGTGTGTGTGTGTGTGTGTGAAAGAGAGAGAGAGAGAGAGAGAGGGAATGAAAGTGTGAGTGTCCATGTGTGTAAAGATTTCTGACAGAGGAAGATAGGGAGTTTCATTAATATTAGTTGATGGCATTCCAGCACTCACATGCCAAGCCAAGCATCTCTCCCCAGGCATTCCTCAGGGGTCATGGTGGAAATTAGATGCTGTTAGGGAAAGGCCTTCAGGGCTTAAGAAGGGGACTAAAGGGCTTTTGTCAGACTCAATATGTCTTCCTTAAAGTAGGGAGGCAGGGAGGGAGGATCTACAAAGTAGAACTTCAGACATCTGGGTACACCATGCAGGGGTAAGGGGTGGCTGAGGAATGGGGTGACTTAGTGCAGGCTCTCAGACTCTTAAAGCACCCTTTATGGCAATCTTGGGGGGAGAGCCTCCTTCACTTAAGAACTAAGGATGGGAATCTATTTCCTCCTAGGAAAGTTGTTGGTTGGTGGGTTAATGACCTTAAGTCAAGTTGTCTGAGAGGAGCTTGGCCCCTCTGTATTGACAGAGGGCTAGGAAGGTCCAGAGTGGTGGTGGTGTGAGTGCGACCCCCAAACTAGGACTAGCTTTAACCACCTGACCACCTCACCTGAAGGCTGAGCCCTCCATTACTTCTCTGGTCTTAGAAAGCTGAGGATATGATTTCTTCCTTAACTTCTGTGGGTCTCAGGCAACAGCTACGTCTGGGGAATGTTTCTCTCTTGAGTAAATGGACTGGTTGCCAAAGTGTCACAACAATCTATAGGAAATACAGCCACATAGCCAAGCCTCAGCTTCGGGAGGACAGCTTTTGGTCCTGGGTAATCCCTAAGGCTAAGTATGTGCACAAATATGTGCATGGCCATGTACACATGAACACACACACACACACACACACACACACACACACACACATACACACAGACTCTTCCAAAAGATGTGGGTATTTGATAGTTTAAAGTGGCTATCCTGGAAAAATATCTGAACTGGGTTGGGCTTTCTTTTCCTTATGGTTTAGTTCTATTTTAATTTTGAGTTATATAAGAGGGGGTTCAGAGTGTTTTTATTGTTGGGGGCCTGGACTAATTTGGATGCTTTGTACCTGGAGTTCTCTGAGTGGAGGGTGGGGGTGGGGGTGGGACATCCTCTTAGGGGACCCTTGGGCCTGGTAGACTCGAGTGCAGCTTGATGAGTCATAGCCCTTATGGAGATTTTTGGGGTCTCTTGTCTCCTAAATTCTCATTAGCTGTATATTCAAGTTCATCCTTTTGGAATACAACTTGGTGGAGAAAGACATAGCAATACCAGTTGAGATGGGTAAACCAAGGGCACTCGACTCCTCCTCTAGGTCAGTTCAACTTTGTGAGACTTACACCACTATCAGGTCCACATGGCTTTTCCACTTCAGGACACTTCCTGCCCCTTAGAGGGGAGCCAACAAGCCAGGAACCGCTGACCTTCAAGGATATGTTTCTCTAGGAAGAATGGGGGCCAACAGATCCTGCTAGGAGGACTCTGTATAAAGACAGGATGGTGGGGGCACCTGGGAGCCTCAGTTGGTTAAGCGTTTGACTCTTGATTTCCACTCAGGTCATGATCTTGCAGTTTGTGAGTTCAAGCCCCGTGTTGGGCTCTGCACTGATAGCATGGAGTCTACTTGGGGTTCTTTCTCTCCTTCTTTCTCTGTTCTGCCCCTCTCCCTCAAAATAAACAAATAAACTAAAAAAAAAAAAAAAAAAAAGGGGATGGTGGAGAGTTTGTCCCAGGGAGTATCAACTTTCCAAACTGGAGAGAATGTCTCTAGACCTCTGTCCATAGGTTATTAGCAAATATATACTCCTCAATAGCAGAGTTGTCTTATCAACCTTGTTCCAGAAAACCTGTTAATGCCCTCCTTCAGGCCACAGACATGGGAACTCAACTTTCGAGGTCTTATACCCTCTCAACACGTCTTACCCACTCAGTGAGTTTGGTCTCTTTACCCCCTCCAACTCTAGCTCCGTTCCTTTAGAGACAGTCTCTTTAGGGTTCCTATATATGGTGGACTCAGTTCCAGAGTTGGAGCGTGTTCTACAGCAGCTCCACTGCTTATGGCTAGTCCTCCTTCAGCCTCAGCTTTCCTTCCGATAAAGTGGATACAATAATGGTACCCATGTCTTTAGCCTACACTTATGCACCTGGCCAATGTCCACGGCTATACTACATACACTATAACAAATGTCAGTCAGTTGAAGAATCCCACGCTGCAGGACGAGTCTAATGAGTTTTGATCATGATTCTGGAAAAGAGTGCAGGTTCTGGAGTCCACCACAAATGCCTAATGAAAGAAAACCTCTTTGAATATACAGGCAGACACAACCACCTGAATTTTGAGGGTGTTGTGCTGTACCAACAGTCTCAGTAACATTGCTAACATTGTATACCCTGGCTGTCTATTTCGCGTTGACCTTAATCCATCTTATTTTCACAAACCCAAGCATGTTTCAAAAATGGTCTTTGTAGCTATCTTGAGAAAGAGCGATGTGGTTATCTGTTAGCCGAACAGTGCAGTGGCCTTTACTGACATTGCTTTGTCTTTTTAGAGTTATCTTAAAAGCTTTCCAGAGATGGTAGGGAAGGATGGGACCCCCCAAAAAAGAAGGGAAACCAAGAGGGGACTGAAGACCATCAAAGCAAGAGCTCTAGAGAACCATTATCTATGAACATTATCTTGGAAGTCAAGACTTGGAGATCAGATGATAAGTTGTTCCCCTCTACAATGGAGGATTACTTTATAGTTGATTTGTGTGATTGTAGGAGTTTATTTGAAAGGAAAAATGGAAAAAAAGAGCTGTAGCTCTAAACATTGGATGTCACTGGATGAATTCTGTCCTCTGATGTTATTTGTAGCACATCAGTTTCACAGAAAGCAAATCAGACACTTCCAGATTAGACTACCCAAGCCTTCATGTGACCCCATCCTCATATGTGAGGGTACCATCAGGGCTGATCTTGTCAAGTCTAGAAAACTCTAGCACCCTCCTGCCAGGATCCCAGAGCCCTTGTGTTCTTTTTCACTTCCCCTATTAACAACTGTGGTCAGGCTGGTTTTAAAGAGTCTGTTAAGCTCATTCACATTTAGGAGTCTGTGATTATCAGTAATTTAAGATTACCCTCTTCCAACTATGGGTGCTCCTGAAAGTTCAGGCAGTGCCTTCACCTGAAGGAATGCGTCTGTAATGGCAGAATTCCAGGCCTCAGGTGCATGCTGTGATTGTGAAAAGGCCCTGAGGAATGGGTGATTTAGGGCGAGGCCCTTCTCACAGTCTCTCCAAATTACACCCCACAAGTGCCCTTTACTCTACCAGTGGTTTAAGGATATAGCAGCAATTATGGTCTGTAGAAAGCCTGGTACCTAAAGGAAAAAGGAGGTTTGGAAAATATGGTGGAATCCTGTTTGTTGCTGTATATGTAATGTATATGTAATGTTGCTGTAATGTATATGAGGACCCCTGACATTCTTCAAGGAGATGGCCTCTCACCTTAGTGAACTACCAAGTTTGAGAGTGATACTGAGTTCTGTGACTCCTACCCCTGCAAGGCAGTACAGTATAACTGAAAAATCTCCTTCCTCTTTTAGGTCCATGATGATTCTATAAAAATGGAACTTGGCTAATTTATAAAGCTACTTTCTGGCCTAGACCATCACATGATGAGACCCCTTTCCTCCCCCATTCTAGCAACCACCTTCCTCTTCAGACACACTTTCCCACAAAGCAGCATAGGCTTTATCACCTCCTACGTGTTCCTGCCTATGGATGACAAATGGAGGAGAACAAAGCCACAGCCAAGTGCTCTGTCCATGCACCAGGCTCAGAGTGCATGATTCAAGTTTGTGCCTTGGCAAAATGACTAATGGCTACACATCACATGTCATAAATTATGGGATCATTCATGAATAGTTAAAACCATGAAGGCTAAGTCCTTGAATGCCAAGGGCCTCCTGGGTTGGTATCATGGAAATGACTTTAACACGTGAGCCTGAGGCTGAGAAACATGATGCCCTGTCCCAGGGCAGCCCAAGGGAAAGACATTCTGCCCTTTGTATTGTCCCCACTCACCTTGGTCTACTGACCTTTGTATTAGTTTCTTAGGGCTGTCCTAACAAAGTACTACAAACTGGGTGGCTTAGAACAACTGAAATATATTGTCTCATGGTTCTGGAGGCCGGTATGAAATCAAAGTATCAGCATCCGGGATGTGTTCTCTCTGAAGGGGCCAGGGAAATACCTCTGGTCCAGGCCTCTCCTAGTTTCTGGTACACTTGGAGGCTTCCTGTTTTATAGATGATGTTTGCTCCCTCTGTGTGTCTCTCTCCTCACATGGCATTCTTTTTTATAAGGACACCAGTCATATCGGATTAGGGCCCAGCTCACTACAGTATGACCTCATCTTAACTAATTACATCTGTAGCGACCCTATTTCCAGATAAGGTCAGGTTCTGAGGTGCTGGCAGTGAAGACATGAACGTATGAATTTGTGGAGGACATTTTGGTTCAATCCGTAACAATCTCATAAATTTCTTTTAAACCTCTGCTAATGTTTGTGAGGAGGCCACTTTCAATTTTTTTTTTTAATGTTTATTTTTGCAAGAGAGAGAGAGGGCAAGCATGAGCGGGGCAGAGGCAGAGGAAGAGGGACACACAGAATCCAAAACAGGTTCCAGGCTCTGAGCTGTGAGCACAGAGCCCTACATGGGGCTTGAACTCATGAACCGTGAGATCATGATCTGAGCTGAAGTTAGATGCTTAACTGACTGAGCCACCCAGATGCCCCTGGAAGGCCACTTTCAGAGGGTGACAAACACCTGGGCATTTTAACATTCAAAAGAGTGATAAACACCACTCTACCTTGTTCTTACCCATCTCTTCACACATGTACACACACATTCTCACACCCACATTCACACATATCACACCTGGCTGCTTTTAAAGAAGACTTAGCATCTCACATCCATCAGGATGGCAGAAAGCTGTGTTGGAGAGCATGTGGGAGCCCCAAGCTGAGTGCTGAGGGGTTAAATGTGGAGGCTGGCATCTCCCTTCAAAGACCAGTATTCACAGCCTGAGGCCTTTGGGGAGATTGGAGACAAGTCCTTTTGCCCTGTTTACCTCTGCTGGGGCTTGTTGTGAGGCTGTGTCCCTTGAGAGGAGGAATCTGATCACCCCAAAGAATGACTAAGTGCCACAGACCACAGGGAAACAGGAAACCTCTGCAGTGCAGACAGCCCCTCCCGCCTCTGCATTCTGGTGGGAGGAGTGAGCAAGCTTCTAGGTAAGTCTATCCCTGGTGTTTTTTTTTGTCTCTGAGGCCGAGAGGACAGAAGCGCTTCTCAGGCATCCCGTCTAGAGCTGCTCTCCAGAGCTGCAGGGCTGGGCCCTCCTCCAAGGCGCTGAAGCTTAGCCATGCTCTGGGTCCCGAGAAGGTAGATGAGAGATTGCTGGGCGTAGTCAATCTACGCGTGCGCTTGGTGGTTCATATTCCTCCTTGGCCTCAACACTCCATCTGCCCAGACTCCTTGGTCTGTCCCTCTGAACCCTTTTCCTTTCATTTCTGTTTTCCTACTATTCACAGACCTGCTACCAACAAGCTAGGAACCAAAACGGCCCCCAAGCCTGAGACCAGCACCTTCTTCAAAGGGAGTCAGGGTCACTGAAGTCTCTTTTCTTTAGAGGAGCCCTTGTCAGGGAGGACTATAAGCCAAGCTGGAGCCCGTCATGAACCCAGGGCCAGCTAACAGGTACTCCCCAAAGACTTTGGCTGAGGATGCCATTTCCCCATGCAAAGCCAGTATGACTGTTGAAAGGCCATCGGTGCTCACTGAGCTACCTATCTAGTCGAGAGGCTGGCAACAGGGATGGGTCTGCACGCTTGCCCAACCCCGCCTGTCTAGAAGGCAGGGAGCCATGGACAGGAGCCAATCTAATGTGCTAGGTGGGGGGTGGGGTGTCAGACCCAGTGTCAAGAGCTGCCTTGATGATACAGTCACAGACTTCAGAGCAGGAAGGAGGGATCCTTTGATGGTGCACCCCTATGTGCAACGATGGCATCAGGTGTGGTCACAGATGCAGTCTCACTTACTCCTCACAACAGTCCTGTGCAGCAGGTCTGGTCAGCCGTCATGTTTACGGAGGAGGTAAACAAGGCACAAGAATCACTCAGGGGAGCCTTAAAATGTTCACTGCACAAGACAATGTTAAATTTTATTTTTATTTTATTTTATTTTATTTTATTTTATTTTATTGTATTTTATTTTATTGTATTTTATTAATGTGTATTTATTCTTGAGACAGACACAGAGCATGAACAGGGGAGGGGCAGAGAGAGAGGGAGACACAGAATCTGAAACAGGCTCCAGGCTCTGAGCTGTCAGCATAGAGCCCGACGCGGGGCTCGAACCCACGAACTGTGAGATCGTGACCTGAGCCGAAGTTGGACGCTTAACCAACTGAGCCACCCACGCACCCCAACAATGTTAAACTTTAAACAACAACAACAACAACAACACTATTTTGGGAATCACCATAACAGAATTTCTCCTGAAACAAACTCTAATCAGGCTTCTCTGAGCTCTCTTTTCAACTAGACCCTGACTTTTAAGCTTCCGTGTCTGTCCCTGCATTGTCCAATTTTAGAAAGAATCCAGCTAAGTCAGTTTAGCCAGAACCACCGCCCCAATGTCTGATCACCCTAAAATCTGAACAGATTTCTCATCTCCCACCATCTCCCCCACGTTTTCAACAACATCCTATGTTCACTTTGGCCAGAAGCACTCCTTAGCCCCTGATGTTTCCTCTCAGTAATTTTCCATCCACTGACCCCACTCTGTTCCTGGCTATGAATTCCCACTTTTCCTTATTGTATTTGGAGTTGAACCCAACCTTTCTCCTCCACTGCAACACCCCCCCTCCCCAACTTTCAGTGGTCCCTATGCATATCACATTGTGATAGTTGACCTTACTATTTGTTAAGTAGTGTCATAAACAATTCTTTCTTGAACAACCCCAAGGGAATTACATACCAGTACCTTTAAGGATAGGAGAGGGGGAGGCACCTATAGTCCGGGAAGCCAATTCCAGCATTTATGATCTCCTTGGCCAGTAGGACCTTCCGTAAATCTTCAGCCAGCAGGCCCATCACTGCCATTAGGACCACAGAGAGAAGGGAAGCATTTTCTGACCAATTCAAAGCAGCAGTAGCTTTTGTGGACAAATGGAAGGGTAGGTATAAAGCCACAAGGAGACTCCTGGGTGTTTTTTGTGAGGGTGACCTAGGGCCACAAAGAGAGGAAGGAGGAAACAGAGCAATTAGGTGACACACTGCTCACCTCTCTTCTTCTACACATCCTTGAATACCCAGTTGGAAAAAGAGATCTAATATTATTTAGACAAGCAAAGAAAAGCAATCTGGGCTTTCGTTACTATTTTTCTCCTTTCCCTAGAGCTTGTGGAGTGGCTGCTGTTAATGGTGGGGAAAAAAAAATCACCCAAAGCTCTAAAAAAAAAAACAAAAAACAAAAAACAAAAACAAAGCACCAAAAAAACCGATGACCCAATGATTGCTCTGGTACCTGCTCCAAGTCTGTCAGGCCAGGGTCTCTTGTAATAAGTCACCTCGGCGGCAACACCAATAGCCAAGGGTGTGTACCAAAGCTCTGGTGAAATGTGGTAGTGGTGACCCCTGTTTCCTGGTCCTCTTGGATCTGGGTACAAAGGTGCAGGAGTCAAACAGCAGAATGGAAAGGCACAAGCCAAAGAAGCGTGAGGCAAGCAGAGGGCAAGGAGGAGCACATACATTAAAACCTCCATATGCTTAGAATCCAAAATGTTTACAAGGCTGGCTAACAGCAGGAATTGGCAAACTATAGCCCCATGGGCTAAGCATGGTTTTTATATTTTTAAATAGTTGAGAAAAAAAGAGTATTTTGTGACAAGTGAAAATGATATGAAATTCTAATTTTAGTGTCCATAAATAAAGTTTTATTGGAACGCAGCTGGTTGGTCTACATACTGGCTATGGATGCTTTTGCACTGTAATAGCAGAGTTGAGTGGTGGAAACAGACTGTATGACCCGCAAACCCTAAAATATTTATTATCTGGCCCTTCACAGAAAGGTTTTGTTGGCTCCCGGCTAAGCAGGGTTTCAATCCCAGCTATAACACTTACAGATTGTTTGACCTCGGGCTGGTTCTCTAGCCTTTGTAAGCCACAGGTTTCTCTTCTATAAAATGGAAATACTAGTAACACCTCCACCTTGGGATTCCTAGGAGGATTTCCCAAGACAGCAGATGTAAAGAAAGTACTTAGCAAAAGACCTGGTGCAGAATGAATGCTTAGTAAAGGTTTGCTATTGTTATTCTGTTTGTTAACCTTCTCAATGAAAAGGGTTGGACCCTGTGATGGAGATTGCTGGTTTGCCAACCCTATGGATCCTCCCAATATGCTTCTTCAGGAGCTACAGAGGCTAAATGTTTGCTTTTTCAGGCTCCTTTCCATCCAGGAATGGCCACATGATACAATTTGGCCAAAAAGACATAAATGGAAATTTGTTCTGAGTATTCTGGGAAAGCTTTTGCTTTCCTAATAAAAGGGAAGGCATGGTTGAACACTGTCACATCTCCATCTTCCTGCTTTGACTATAGATGTGATATCTGGAGCTGCGGCAGTCATTTTGGGCCCATGAAAGCAATAGTCAATAGAATTACAGAGACCACTTGTCCTGGATCATTAAGCTGCTGAGTCAACTTTCTGTTGTTTGAGAAACATAGACCCTGATTTGTTTAAACCATTGTGGGTCAGGTTTTCCATGACATGTAATTGAAGATATCTCTAATTGTTCTATCCTTTTGAAAGTTGAGTGAAATGCAGAAGAACCATTTGTCAGAAGGGAGAGGTTCTGAGTAAGGAAATCTGAAGTAACCAGTAGATAGAGGGATATAAGCATGTACCTTTTGAGAAATCCGGTTTAGAGACAAAAGACCCACAAAAGAGAGACAGGATTTCAGATCTCTGATCAAGTTCAGCTTTGGTAAAGAGAAATGTCATTGCCAAGGGATAGCAAGGATGTTAAGGAAGATTGTTGCGTTTTTTCAGTAGAGCTGATATGGAAGAACAGGGCCTGTGAGCATTCTTGAAACTGTTAAGAGGGCAAGGAAACTAATTAAAATATATGCAATACATTTAATTAAAATTTATAAACTTCTAGAAAACACAAATATATTATATTCCTCCTTAGAGTAAGTTATCAGTCTGAAGAAAGTCTACACATTGTACTAAGAAACTCAAAATCAGGACAGCCCCTGGAGGCACATGGGTTAGAGGTATAGACTAGTGCAGGGAGGGGCAATCTTTCTCTGAGCTGGCCTTCACCCCCTTAGATTTCTTTCTTTCTTTTTCTGGGGGGTGGTATATATGCATATATTCTTTTAATTTAAATTTTAACTAGTTAGTAGACAGTGCAATACTGGTTTCAGAAGTAGAATTCAGTGATTCATCATTTACATATAACACCCATTGCTCATCACAAGTGGCCTCCTTAAATACCCATCACCCATCCACCAAAAACAATAAGATACCTAGGAATAAACCCAACTAAAGAGGTAAAAGATTTGTGCTCTGACAACTATAGAAGACTTAAGAAAGAAATTGAAGACACAAAGAAATGGAAAGACATTCCATGCTCAAATGTATATACTACCCACAGCAATCTACACATTTAATGCAATCCCTATCAAAATACCACCAGAATTCTTCACAGAGCTAGATCAAATAATCCTAAACTTTGTGTGGAACCGGGAAAGACCCATAATTGCCAAAGCAATCCTGAAAAGAAAAACGAAACTGGAGGCATCATGATTCTGGACTTCAAGCTGTCATGAAGCTTGTCATGAAGCTATAGTCACCAAGGCAGTATGGTACTGGCACAAAAACAGACACATAGATCAATGGAACAGAATAGAAAACCCAGAAATGGACCCACATCTACATGGTCAACTCATCTTTGACAAAGCACGAAAGAATATCCAATGGGAAAAAGACAGTCTCTTCGACAAATGGTGCTGGGAAAATTGGACGTCGACATGCAGAAGAATGAAACTGGACCGCTGTCTAACACCACACACAGAAATAAATTCAAAACGGATGAAACACCCTCTTAGATTTCTAAGAGTGTAAATTGTTTGTGGGAGGGGAGTGTAAGAGAAATGCCTTGATGGAAAGGGAAATAACAAATTCCAGCAATCTTTGCAAGTTGTTGGTTCTCCCTGGGCCAGTCCAGGAAGGCTTTGCCAAGGAGACGTAATGTGTGTTTGTTATAGAACATTCAAATGATACAGAGAAGTATAAAAAAAGGAAAATCACTCTGAAATCCCCACCTCCATCCCAGGCTGCCACGGTTTCCACGCCTCCCTCTGGGCACATATAGACTTGTAATTACAAGTGTTACGTAAATGAAGTCCCATTATGCTGAACATGCTTTCTTTGTGTTTTCTCCTCTCCCTCCCCACCCCCCTCTCTTTTGCATTCTGTTTTTTATGTGTTGAATTTTTCTTGTTGTCGACTGCAGACATGCATCATCCTTTGTGTTGTCCACATCATATTTATTTGAATGGCTCCCTTGGGGATGGAATTATTTGAATAGTGGGAAGGAGTGATCTGGAAGTTGCATGGCTGGAGTTGAAGCATCAGGATGGTGCAGATTAAGTTCTCGATGGGGTTTCCAGTGAAGATGGAGGTTAAGTTGGAGACAAAGAGGCAGGTAAGAAAAAGGTAGAAGTAGTTGATCTGGAAAGAACTGTATAATCTCCCCATCCCCTGTCCCCTCCTTCCCTAGCATAGTGGGAACCCATCTCTTCTCTCCTCTATGAGCTATTAAGGTACCCACTGGCTGGCTGCGTGCCCACCTGCACCTTGGGACAGTCTGGTTCCTGTTCTGTTGGTCCGGTGCCCTGATGGTTATCTGGTTCTATCTGGTCAGAAGTGGGGCACATGCTTCAGTCCCCTGAAAGCCCCAGGAGGCTGCACTGCCAACCAGGAAATGAAGTGGATAAATGATCCCGGCTGGAGAACCAGCTAAGTGGTTTGCTCCAGGAATACCTCCCCGAGTGAGTAGGTCCTTTCAGAAAACCAAATGGTAGCTTAGAAGCGTATTTTATGGACACAGAACCAGAGCCAAAGGTATTATAAAATAATTTCTAGATTCTGTGCTGATTTGACACTTGGATATTCCACCTGACTGGTCTTTGAATTTGTTTTAATTGTTCTTTCTTACTTGTCCTTCAGTCACCTTTTACTCCTTACTGTAATGGTCATCAAAATGGCAGAATGTATTACTCTGCAAGAGTATGGGGTCCGGAGTCTGCCTGGCTACACATCCTGGCTTCATTACCTACCAGCTGTGTGACCTTGGAGCAGCTATTTGACTTCTCTGAGCATCCACTTCTTTATCTGTAAAATGAGGCTATCAGTGTTAGTGTACCACACAGGTGCTTTGAGCATGCCTTTATTTTCATGGCCCCCATTCATACTCAAAGGGAGTGTGCATCAGCCCGGTTTCCTACCATCCTCTCCATCAGCATCACCTTTCAGGCTCAGGCAAGGTGCAGATCATGGCTCGGCCTGCCTCTGTGTAACTGTGCTTCTGGTACTTCTGGTTTAAGGAGCTCAACACAGCGCTTTGGTTTAAATGCTGCCTACAGGCATCATAGGGGACAGAAGAGAACACAATGTAGTGATTCAGGTCACTTCAGGACTTCATCCCTAGCTCTGCTTAAATATGTTAATGAGAACCAGAAATAAAATTTCGAAACTGGAAGGAGGAGATAGCAAGCAATAGTTAGGGCCAATGAAAGATGGGACCGCAAGCAGATGTGGGTGGGGAAAGAGAGAGACGTCTCCGGAGCACCAGGGGTGGGGGGACGGGGAAGGCGCCGTCCTCTGTCTCTGCAGGTGCCCCACAGAGGCCATGCCAAGCATCAGTCCAGCTTAAAAAGTGAATTCCCAGCCTCACTGGGTGGGTGATTGAGCTGCTTCCTCCTTTCAAAACTGAATGCTGCAGGAAAATGCCCCAGCACCACAGCTCAGGTCCCAGGACCCCGGGGGCTGGCTGAGGCCTTGGGTTCTGTAGCTCTTTCTCTTCCCCTCGCATGTTCTGGTGGCCTGACCCAGAGAGCCAAAGAGACTGCGTGTGCGCACGCAGAAAGAACAGGCAGGGAATCAAAGCTGTCAGACCCTCTGCCACTCAGCAGCCAGATTTTGACCAAGCGTGGCTTCCTGCCACCCCAGGATGCTCGTTGTGCTCCTAGCTGCCTTCCTTCACTGACTTCCTCTCTCTCTCCTCTTTCCTAAACTGTTTCCTACCCTTGGAGGGAAAAAGGAAAAGCTTCACTTGGAAAAAGAAAAAAAAAAAAAAAAAAAAGCCCCAGTGAATAGGAGTTTTAAGGGACAGATTCAGCTCCTGTAAACTTTGAGAAGGAAGGACTCTACCAAATTTGGAGGCTGAGAGAAGATCCCCCTCCCCCTCCACTCTGTGGCTTCAGCTCATGCTTTGCCTGGTGGCTTGGGGGAGGGGGAGCACGGAGATGCCTTTCTTTCCCCTCTTGCTCCCCACTTCTCCATGCCACCCACAGCCAGACCTCAGGTGAGGCCTGTGCTGGGCCTGAGAGCTGGGCAATCTGAACCTCCGGCAGACCTCACAAAACAGTCTGGCAAAAAGGAACACGAGAGATGCTTCTGCCGAGACTCCTCTCCCATGATTTCATGAGAAACACACTCAGCCGATTTCTGTGCCAAGAACACCATTCAGACATCATGGATGCTGCAAAGATCTGGCATATTTTAGGGACAGGGTCCCAAGCACGGTGATGGGGGATGAATGGGGCCGAGCCACTGTTTTCCCAGGTGACAGGAACAGCCTGGCCATTCACCACCAGTAGCTTGTCTTGTTTTACAAAATGAACTTAATCCACCTCAGAATAGAAAACAAGCATTAAACACAACACTTTATATCCCTCCACACTCTTGTCCATGATTTGTCAATAATTGTATACTTTCTTATACAGTTGTAATCAGTGTGTACACAGTATTTTATGATGCTTTTCCATTTAACATGATTCAGAATGCGCGTTTTCCATGCATCGACGGCCATTTAGGTAGCTGTATGACATCCCATTAAACGGATACCCTTTCGTTTATTTAGCCAAGCTATGTTGCTGGACATTTGGGTTGTTTCCAGTTTGCCACCATTGTAAGTAGAACCCGCAGCAATGTTTTACACTGGAACAATGATGATAGAGAGCTGAAACGTTGCTGACTTTATTTTCACTGGCAACCAAATTTAGAGAGAGCCTCAATATTGCTCCTCTCAAATGTGGGAGTAATTAAACAGCTGCCTTGAAGGATGGCTGGATGATTTATAGGCAGCTAGATGTGTTCAGTGGGTTTGTCAGTATCCTGCGGCATTAAGGATACGCTTGTTAATTATCTGTGGTTAATATGATAATTTAGGAAAAACAACACCTATTAAGAGTTCTTCATTAGGCAAAAGGCTTCTCATTTTTGAACAAACAAAGCCTCCAAAATTAATGATCTTCACCTCTGATCTGTCACCGGGCAGGGACAGCAAAGAGTCCCATTTCTTTTTAACATTCCCACAGTGCCCTCGGTAAATGAGGCTCCCTCTTGGAAAATCCTTCTAGGCCCTGCCCGTCTTTATGGTTACCTCTTCTTAGAAGCACCAAGTTAACCATCTTGGGACTAATTAGTTTTTTCCAGGTGTCTCAATAAACTTTTGCTCTTATCAGCTCAATTGAGAAACTTTTGCCTGCTAATTCCCTGGGACTTAAATGGAGTAAGAAGGAATACTCTTATTTTGTAGATGAGGACACTGAGATCCGGGGATGGTGAGTAGCGGCTTGCCTGGAGTCCCAGAGCCAGGTAGAAGATGGGCAAGGGGACCTGGGGCTCCCTCCTCCCCACCGAAGTCCTACCCCAGCCTCTACCCTTTCCCTGTGGTGTGCTCTCACTCAGCCAGTTCCATCAGATCAGGACTAAGGAGCTTCTTATTTGTAGGGAAGCATCAAACTTGCTTCAGTCCCCGAGGGTGGGGGGAGTGAGCAGAGAAAAAGGGCATCGCATAATGTGATGCCGGAGATAATATCTGGAAGACCCGAGGAGAAATAACCCATCGGTGCATAACCTCATCTTTATACTTCAATAAGTATTGAATGTAACTCATGGGCGGTATTCAATCACCGCTCCCTGGTGTTACCCAGTCACCCTCCGCTGCCCCATCTTCATATTTCATTTTGGCCCGGACAGTGCAAACTCCATTGTAGCCATCAAGAATAATTTTTATATATGGGGCCTCTGCTGAGCCAGCATCTTGCTGCATACACATTCCCCCTTATCCGATTTGGTGGTGGTGGCAGGGGGGTCAGAAGCCATGGGGTAAATGGGGAGAAAACTTTTCTGAGCAAGAGGCCCCTGTGCAAATCAGCATGGTCCAGCACAGAGTCTCCCTGGCTCTTTCCTTCAGGGTAACACCAGCCCCGGTTTTAGGCAAACACCAAGACAGCTCCCATTGTGTTCCTCTGGAAGAGTCAGGAGGGAAGAGGCATACCACTAATCTCTAGGTATGGGATTTTCATTCATTAGCACATTCACTCTTCAGGATAAACTCAAGAGGCCTATGTTCTAATACTCGTCTAACGGATGGAGTAAGTGATCCTGGAAGAAGTTCAATCCTTGCTTGAGGTCACACCGGGATTAAGTTGCAGACTGGTGGATTTATACTTAGATGCCACTTTCCCGTGGGAGTCCTCCCTCACTCCACACCCTTGCTGACCCTGACATTGTTTGGGATCTCAAGCAGGGGGCGGCAGACAGGACAGGGCAGGTGTCACAGCAGAAGCCACCATGCAGTTAGGCAACTCAGGGTGTATGGAGAGGCGTCAGTACCCCACCAGCACTCGGGGGCTGAGCCCACGGGCTGTCAGGGACAGTGCTAGTTGTGGCCTCTGAGGACAAACGGGATACTCTTTATAAAATTGCCTCCATCTGTGTGTGAGTGCCCACCTCGCCGCCTGGGGAGGTCCCTGGGGAAGTCAGAAGAGAGACAGACTGGTTCTGGGTTCGAGTCCCCATTGCTATTTAGCTAAACACGTGGCCCCAGGCAACTACTTAACTTCTTCCAGAGCCTGCTTCCTCTTTGCAGGACTGAGATGATGAACATGTTTGGGCTACCGTCTTTGGGTGGCTGGCAAGAGCAAGTCAGATGAGCCAGAAAGTGACTTGGAAACAGAAGCATCATCATTATTACAATCAAATAATGCGAGTGCTGAGACAAATGATTAAATGCTGTCTTGCACTCCCTTTTTCTTCCTGACAAGTTTGCCTTCTGCGATTGCGGTAAATAATACTCTTGCCAGGGTTTTCCAAAGTGCAGCCCAGAGATGAGCCCTGTGCAGCCCAAAGTGCAGCCCAGAGATGACCACAGGGAGAGTTGGCCGGAAATGCAGATGGCTGGAGCTACCCCCACACCTGCTGATCCGAAACCTGGGGAGCCAGGAGCCTGGGGAACCTGTGTTTCCAGCTTGCTCCCTGGATGGGATGGTTCTTACACCCAGGTTTTTGCAGTTCTTTTGGCTGTACTTGCAGAGCTTTGTTCCTCTTCTTTGGAACTTGGGGAAGAAAGAGGGAAAGGAGCATGTGGGCGTTTGTGTTCATTTGTCTGGTTGTGCAGGTGGCTAGCCAATGTCGAAGGCTTAATTCTGGCCTGGCTCCCTGTTCTACGGAGGTAACAATCCGTTGACCTCTGACTTTTCAGTTTGACAAATCAAAAATGTCAGCCCCAGCTTGGTTCCCCTTTTTAAGTCTGCTAAGCTTCTTCCTGGGGGTTGGAACACTGACTTGGGAAAGGCTGATGGGGCCCAGAGGCTTGCTGTGTGATGTTGCCCAGTCCCCTGAGCTCTCTGTTCCTTGGGGCCTTGCCTGCCCCCAGTCAGGAGAGGGATGTGATCCATCAGGTGAGGCTCGGCTGGTTTTGTCTGTAGGGCCTCCTCTCCTGGGCTGCAATGTTAGTTTCCATCACATTTGTACCTTTCTCCTAAAGGTAAAGCTGTATTGCTTGAGGGAGCCCTGTCGTGGGTCGGAAGGCCCTCTCCCGGAATGCGGGGATGGATGAGACTTGCCACTTTCTGAATAGTGTCTGCCCCAAAGTGGACAGTTTGCTGCATCTGGCTTCCTTGCAGTAGGATTCTGCATGACAGAGGACCTGTTCTCAGATGCGGGCAGTGAGGGTGCGGGGGAGGGCAGGAGGGGCGAGGGTGGAGGTTTGCATTACTAAAGAATCACCAGGACCTCATTCCAAGGCCAGAGTGATGTGTATATGTGTATACTTCTGTGTGGGCATAGACCACAGGGTAGCGGCTGGTTGTGCACTGGGTTTTTGATCTAGTGCTTGAACCCAGGACTCAAGGAGGCAAGTACTATGTCAGAGGAAGGAAACAGTGTGGCTGAGAGAGGCCTAGCAGAGGATGAAGGCTGACCCTGCCCCATCCTGGCTGGTGGAGAAAAGACTGGCTCATCCACCCAGCTAAGTTTAAGCCCTTAGTCTCCAGGCGCCCCCCACTCCTTCCAGAAAGTCCTCATCCCCTGCAGACCGTACTCTGTGTGCTGGCTGCACACAGGCAGCCGTCCCCACTGCCACCCACCCCTCTGCCACGCATCCTCCCCTCCATCTGCAGGCGTTGGGCATGTTTCAAGGCTGCCCTGCAAACTGTGGTCAAAGAAGGGTTGATTTCAGACCTTGCTTCTTTCATCTTCCTCCATGGTTCCATGCCTGTTTCGTCACTCACAATTCTCTTTTCACCCTTGACTGATCAGGCCCTCTCTCTTAATTCTAAAATCTATTTTTTCCTCTCTCCATCCCCCCAGTCTGCCACTGAACTGCATCAGCGTTACTGTCTATTTCTAGATTTCTTTTGCAATTGAGCCTTTTCTTCCTGTCACAGCCTTTCAGGCCTGGTGCCTGGGCCTGTGAATGGTGGTGATTGTCCGTGCCATTCCTTCTCTTGCTTAGACACACCCAGATGGAAGTCCACCTCTAAGAGGCAATGTGGCCTGAGACCCTTGATTTCTTGAGTCTTGGGTTTATCATATGTAAAATTAGATGACCTGATCATCTCTAAGCTCCCCTGTTGCTTTAATATTGGTCAGTTCAGTGGTTCAGGGGACCAGGCTGATGATCAGGCTGATGGTGAATATTCACTCTATCTTGACACATAGGAAGATGTATGTTGTGGTGGCTCCCTCAGGCATTTAACCACCATCCAGTCAATGTGGGCTTAGGAGGTATAAAATATTGGTCTAAACCTGAGAGAAGGCCAAGACAGCAATGACCAAAGACCCAACTGCTGAGGGCGTTAAGTGATTCTTTGATTTATGATCCAAGTGTGTGCTCCCCTACCCTTCGGGGCACTCTTGAATCTCCGAAGTAGACCAGCTTGCCCAAGCTGATGTAGCTTGTTCACTGCGGAGTGGGGACTGGAACTCAGGCCTCAGGTCTGCGAGAATGCTAGTGAGGCACAGCTGGGCCCTGTGCTGTTGGCAGGCTGGACCCATTCGGGGGTTCTTGCTGGCCAATTTGATGATTTTGAGCAAATTAGAAGAAGCTGTCCCCTTTGACTTGCCCTACCCGTTGTTCACGGCTTGACAAGTCTACATGATGGCCTTGTACAGGATGTCTGCCCAGACCCAGGGCCATCTGCCATTTTGTCACTGCCTGAGACAGTCGAGTTCTCTTAATTCCCAGACACCCAGTAGGCCTGAGCTTGCTGTTACCCATGGGATTGTCAGATGGCTCTATGTATCGTAGAAAGTCTCCCTTCCATGAAGACTTCCAGTTGCTCTTTTTCTGGAGCTCAGCCTTTTATATTCCCTTTTGGAAATTGGTGGGGGTATAAAAACACACATTTGTAAAACGTGCTCTGGATTCCACCAGTGCTCACATGCAGAACCCATACCAGCCGTTATGCTAGTTGACACATGACTTAGGGTTGCAGGCTCGTTTCTTCTTTGAGTCTTAACTCTCCTGTTAGTGAAGTGCCTCGAGGGACAATATTTCCCACTTAAAAAAAAAAAAACAACTTCTCAGAATGGTTAGCCCAGAGCTCAACTTCCCAAATGTATTTAACAAATGCTGTTGAATTTGGTTGAGTTCAAGATGATCATCCTCAGAGGCAAGGAGGAAGGATGGCCCATACTTGGCTCTAACTCAAACATCCAAGACCCCACCATTGCCAGGAGAAGATATCTTCCTTCTCCTGCGGGTAATCCTGTGTCTCCCCCTCCTCCTCCCACCCTGGCTCCAACAGTGGTTCTGAATGTCTTCTGGGGAAACAGTTCTTGGTCTTACTGTCAGTGAAAGCAGATAATGTGCTAAAAATTAACCTCTCCAATGTCTGGCCGACTGCTTTCAGGTTTGAAGACATTTTCCTGACAGAAAAGAAGGGAGGTGAACAATGAGGTGGTTTTTCCCTGAAAGTGCTCAGACAGCAATTGGAAACCACTGGGACTTTCTTTCCTTCTTTGTCCTTTATCTCTACAAACCACTGCAGAATGCTTTTGGTGGGGAGAAGGGCATGAGCGGATGGCCTCCAGGGCTAGTGGAGAAAGGTGGGGTGGGTCGAGGTGTCTCTGTGTGAGTTATGACCAGACCCTTCCTCCTCACCCCTGCTCCAAGGATGTGGGGCACCCTGGTCCCAGGCGGCTCACGGGCTGGCTATAGCGGTACTCCACTTTAGCTGCAGCTTGGAATCCCTGGGAGACGGTGGTGGGCTGGAGCCAGTCCTTGAGCTGTTGGTTGCCTGCTCTAGGCCCCAGCGAGAGTATTTACACCATGGAAATTGGCAGACGCTACAAATGAGAACTTCTCCATTTGGAGAGCTGGTTTACCGGCACACCACTGGGTAGAGAAATGGAAATAATTGCATGTCCAGACTGCACACCCAGAACAATTCAACTGCAGTCTTTGTGTACAGAGCTGAGACATGGAGCTTTCTAAAGCCTCCCAGGTGATTCCAATGTGCAGCCAAAGTTGGAACCACTATCCCAATCAAACATTCCTCTTTTACACGGGACTCGGGATCAAAGAGGTAGCAACTCCTTGCTCTATCCCAACAGCTTACAGGACTCAGTAGCAATTCCTGGACTTTAGAAAAAGCAACTGTTCCTGTGGCGAGAAAAAGGAACTCCAGGTGGCAGAGACTCACCTCTGTGTCATTTGCCCTCTCTTTTGCTGTTCTTTCTTTCACATTGCCCTTTTTCTGTCCCTTCCTGCCAGGGACTGAGATATGCTCCCGAGAAACTGACACTTAAGGTTGTCCTCAGAGTTAGGTCTCTCTGAGGAGACAAGGCCCCTAGAACAGGTAGGAGATGGCAGAGACAGTCTATGATTGTGTCCCCCCCCATGTGAGAGGTGCAGAATTTCCCATAGGAGCAGAGTGGCCCGGGACTGAACAGAGCTGTCACTAGAGAAAGACCGGATCTTCACTGCAGAGGATCTCAATATCATTTCCATTCTGCAAAGTCAGAAAAAACATTGGCCTGGGATTTCTCAAGGTTAGGCCTGGGGCCTGCCCTTGAAGACTTGCTGTTCCCTCTGTTGCTGGGCAGCCCCCTTACCACTGGAGAAGACATGGGGGTCCCGCCCCCAAGAGGGAATGAGTAATAAAAATAGTTTTTGGGAAGTGCTTTCACATGCATGATCTCATTTGAGTTGATGACCTGGGGCTCTTGAATGGAGAGGGAAGTGGGAGACTTGGGAATTCAAATTGCAGCCCCATTGTCTTGGGAAACCCTTTCCGGCAAATAGGAGCCAGCAAATCCCCACCTTGCCGTCCCTCTTTCTCAGGCCAGGAGCATTTAGAACTAATTGAATCACTAGATTAGCTAATGCAGCCTCCATTAAGGCAGGAAGATCCCAGAGGAGAGGCCATTGAAGAGAAGCAGAAAGATCCACACCCAGCCTGACCATTCTCCCAGCCCCCAACACCACCGCCTTAGTCTCAGTAGTCTGAGGAGAGCCCCATGGACTCCATGGCTGACCCCTTTAGACTTCCTGCGGCTCTAGGATTTATGCCCTCTGCTGATGCAAAGGCATGATTAGTCTCAGACCTATTCAGGGCCTCTGTTTGTTCAGTTCTAAAAGGAGCAAAAAGTTTGTAATAGATGATGATGTGTTATTTCATCCCTGGGTTTTCCTTTAGGGTAAACTCTTCTGGTTTGGGGAAATTGAATCCCAAGGTAAATAGCTGGCCTCCCAAAGTCATGAGGTGGATTGCGGGACGCTCAGGGCCAAACACTCAGGTCTACTAAGTTTCTTTCCATCCAGCGCAGCAACCTGTTCTGGCACAAGGTGGGATGGTGGTGGGATTTGCTCAGTGATTCATTGCATTTACTGGATGTCTACCAGTCCCTGTGCTAACAGCTGGTGGGGAGAAAAGAGTAAGTGAGGCCTTCCTTCAGGGTCCCCGAAGTTGAGGGTTTACTGCGCGCTGACTGCAGAAGGGATACTCAATTCAAACTTGTGGCATTAACGAACAAAGACAAATAGTTCTTTTCCCAATGCTCAAAGTGAACGGCAATCTCCCCAAAACGGGATGGCGATGGATGTTGTTTAATGCTGTGTGTGAACACTAAGATCTTGCCTATTCCCTCTAGAGCCCTTCAGCCGCTTCTTATTCAAACCTGCAGCCTTTCTGCCCTGAAGGCCTCATGTCACACAGCTGGTGCACACGCCCCTGCCACATACAATAAATAGGCCCCCATCTCTTCTCCCAGCCCCTCCCCCGCTCCAGTGCATCTGTGTGTCCAAGCACTCGGTCTGGCTTTTCAGTCTTCTCTTCCTCCGTTTTCACCTTTCCTGTCTCCTCTGCCCTGGCTCCCCTGCGCTGCTGGGTTTCCAGGAAGAGACAAGCTTGCGGGCAGGAATGGAGTTTTTCCGGGTTTCAGCTCACGATGAATTCCTCTATAGAGGCCTGATCTTTCTTTTTAAAAGAATAATGCTTTTGTCTCTTTCCACAATAACATTTCGTTATGGAAAAAAATTGTACAACACGGAAAGTGCACACAAAATGGAAATATTATCTGCTGTTGTCCAAGAATGCTGTTAACATTTGGTGAATTTCTCTGCAAACTTCTCAACACACACACACACACACACAAGCACACACATGCACACACACACAACACGCGTTTGTTAATATATATCTATATACATACATCTATGTATGTGTTTGTGTATATGTTGTATATATTAACAAAAGCAAAACAAAAAGGAGGTCGAACACTGAGAGGTTTTGCTTTCGAAGAAAAGGGTTCAAGAGACAACCACTGCCCAGCGGGTGTTCTCTGTGGTCAAGGTGCCTCTTCCTGAGCCAGATGATATTCCAGCTCCCAGGGATGGGGCAGGTCTGTCCCGGCCAACTCAGTGAAGTCCTGCAGCACCAAAGACCACCGTCCTGATGGGCAGCCTGGATGGGTGACCCGTCTAGCCCAAGTTAGGCAGACGTAGCCTCAGTTTCCTCATCTGTAAAATGGGGGCATTAATAGCACCCACCTCAAAAGGTTTGTGTTTATATCTGAAAACAGTGCCTGAGACAAACAGCTGGGTGCTGGTAGTTTCTTTGGGATCCCAGGAAGAAGGAGGAGGCAACAGAGAGAAGGCAGGCCATGGGGTTGGTTCTATGCTGCTAGGGCCTCCTGAGCAGCTTAGTGAAGACTCCCAGAATTGGGAGATTGGGGCCTTTCCCGCCAGCTCCTGTCCCACTGTTTGAGACTTGCCCCCGGGGTGCATAAGCTGCCCTGGGCTCTAGGCTGCTTCCCCTTACTTGCAGATCAAACCCTGTGTGTTCCTGATAGGATGCTGTCAGTAGTGGGGTGGGAGAGTCAGAGCTGAATCTGATCGTTCCACGGCAGCTGAGGCTGAAGTCAGGGGGCCAAGCGTGTGACATGGGCATCCCTTCAAGGCCTAGCATGAGGGGAGGAGAGAAGAGACACAGGCTCTGAGAGACTCACACAAAGCCTCAGGAGACAGGTTTGAAGGCAGTGATTTTCTGAGATCTCTGACTAGGAGAAGAGAGAAAAGAGCCAGGTGGGGTGGAAAAGGAGAAAGTCTTCGCAGGCCGTTCAGCCCTCAGAACTAAAATCAGATTGCACTGGAAAGAAGAGCTCTCCTTCCCTGCTGTCTCCAGACGCAGCTGGCCCGCCCCCACCCCACACCTCTCTCCAAGGAGAAGGCTCACATCAAACATGGCGTGTGGGCCATGGGTGGAGAAGAGGCCCCAGCTCTGGCCTGTGCTCGACTCCTGGCTTTCGGGCAGCAGGTCTTTCCACATAAGGGAGACCCGGCATCCTTGGCATTCCATGGCTTATTGTTGGGGGCAAAGGCATGATTAGTCTCAGACCTATTCAGGGCCTCCGTTTGTTCAGTTCTAAAATGGGCACAAATTCAGAACAAGACCATGACTTGCTAGCCCCGGTGTGGTTGAGCCTGCTCACAGCCTCAGAGCATCTGTGTTTGGTGACATCTTGAACTTGGCACAGTGGGAGTATTCATACCAGGTAAACGGGCAAATGCTACAAATCAGGGCTGTTTTATTTGGAGCACCAGAGGTTCCGGAGTCCCCAGCACGTCACTGTGCTCCGGGTACTTTGTCCATCCCTCGAGGAACTGGTGGCACTTGACCTCCGCATTCACTCTTCGGCAGCCCCTGAGGAAGGAAATGGGTAAAGCCCCGCCCCCCCACCTTTGTGTTAAGGGGCAGAGGTGAAGCTTGGTGAGTCACTGAGGAATCAGGAAATGGAGTCAAGCTGGGGCCCACTCTTGCGCTTTTATGGTAATTTTCACTGTATCTTGAGCCCTGCACTCTCTCAGCCACCAGGACCTCTGCACCCATTTCAGGCATCCGCACGGGAGCCTCCGTTTTGCGTCTGTGAGACAGGGTAATGACATCCTCACTTGTTAGTCTGACAGTTTGTCGGGGCTCAACATAAAAGCGAGACAACGTAGGAAAGCATGTTGTGGATGGTGACATCCATTCATGGGCGTGGGGCGATGAGTATTTTGACTGCGGAGCGCTGCCCATCACGGACGCAGAAGACACCACGGGGAAATCTCTCTGGATGGAGCCCCTCAGACACTCCGGCGGTTCTGCCTGTTCTCTCTGCACTTTAAATGTATGATTCCCAAACACTTAGCTGCCTTTTACAGACACAGGCTGAAATGCCCCCTTGGTCCTTCCCCATCCCTGCAGCCCCCCACCCTCCCTGCCAGGAGCCTGCCTGCCACCAAACTGCCATGCCAGCAATTTTCTCAGCCGCTTAAAAGGCCATCAAGACGGCATCAAACTGCCTGTACATGCTAAACCCAAATGCTTATGGAGCAGAGCCCAGAGTGGGATGCTAAATTGGATTCTATCAAATCAACATCAGCTGCGTGCGAGCCGCTGCTAATGAAAGGCTCCTAATGATGGCGTTCATCACTGTAAGGAGATGACTAAGCTGGGCATGGGTGGCTGCTGGCCCGGGCCTGGGTGGGAGAGGCCATGGTGTGGGACTGCCCCTGGGTGGATGCTGGCTGGAGGGAGGAGGCAAGGAGCCATGTCCTCCATTCCTAGAATGGGGATGGATGTGGGAAAGGCATTCATAGTCTCCTGCCTATTGTACACACAAAAACCTCAGAAACACTGATATCGTGAAGGTAGGTCCAGCCTAGAAATGGAAATAAATTGTACATTCTGATCTGGGAACTACTTTCCCATTGCTCCCTGCCCCCACACTTTTTTGAGCTCCTCAAGCCTGGTGGGGATTACTTAAAGAAGAGAGGAGGGGAGAAGAGCTAGTCTAGGAAGTTGGGGCCTATGGTTTTCTATTCATGCCTCTACCTTCACTGCAGGTCACATGAACTGCTTCTTCCATATTCTTCTTGGCATGAGTACGAGATCCCTAGTGCTGCTCTAACAGATCACTGCACACTTAGCGGCTTCCAATGACACAAATGTGTTGCCTTATGTTTTTTAAGTGACAAGTCTGACTTGGGTCTTGCCAGGCTGAGATCACGGTGTAGGCAGGGCTGCATTCGTAACTGGAGACTCTAGAGGAAGATCTGCTCCTTTGCCTTTTCCTACTTCTAGAGGCATCCTGCCTGCTTTGCTCGGCTCTCGGCCCTTCTTCCATCTTCCAAGCCAACATTCTCGCTTTCTCTGACTATAGCCAGGAATGGTTCTCTACCTTTAAGGCTTCAATGGTTAGATCAGGTTCACCTGGGTGATCTAGGATAATCTCCTCATCTCAAGGACCTTTAACCTGAATCACATCTACAAAGTCTCTTTCTCCATGTAAGGTGATACATTCACAGGCTCTGGTGGCTAGCACATGGGCATCATTGGGAGAAGGGCATCATTTTTGCCTACCCTAGCAGGCGTAAATTGAAGCCTTGTTCCCAAAATTCCTTTCCTTTGGCTGAAATGCCTGTTGACCAGGATGGAGCCAGATGCAATCTGCATTCACAGCCTTAGGCGCCGTGGCCATGAGCAGACAACGCTGTAGAACCCCCGTCTGTGAGCATCACTGCCAAGGTCTGTACCAGATGGGATGGGGGAGAGAGAGGCCTGTGCAATGGGGGCTGCCTTGAGTCTCTGTCCTCAAAATAGTAAGCCAGCGATAGTGCTGCACATTTGTATAGTACTCAGTGGTTTTCAAAATTCTCTCAAAGATATGTCGAAACTGGGTGGTGTGCAGCTGGTTGGACTGGTGGAAATTAGACCCATGTTGCAGAATGAAACACTGGGATTCGAGATGAGTCAGTGATTCCCCCAACGTCATTGATGACTTCATGACCAGGATCCAGGACTTTCCATTTGTAGTTCAGGGCTCTGTTCAGCTGGAGGGAGCACCAAGAGATGGTGATGATGAGTCAGCTTGGACAAGAGCTTAGTAGGACAGCCAAAGGGCTGATATGAAAGAGCAGGGAATAGGGAACAGCATTAGCCTCAAGCTTCCATTACACTTCTCTGCGTTCTGTGCTTCTGGGCACTACCCCAAGACGGGTTTCAATTGCTCCCTTATAGAGAAGGTTCATGTACCCCAATCACATTGTCTTGCTGGGTCCTGCATACTGAAATGAACCACATGTGTTTTCAGCCCACTGGGTAGCTGAGTTTCTAAGGGCTTGTGTTGTGACTGGCCTGGGAGCTAAATCTGGGATCTCAGGCTCATCTCCACTCTCCCCTAAGCAGCTGACTCTTGACCAGCACTCAAAGGACAGTGTCCTGCACATGGCAGAGGGGATCTTTGTGAACAGGCCCAACCTTGCCACTGAGAACCTTCCTGGTTGGGTCACACTGACCCAGACTGCTTCTGGTAATCATGGAAGTGTGCATGATCACCGGGAAGAAAAGTGTTACTCTTGGCATCTCCTCCAGTGAGGAACCAGCTCCAGCTCTGGTATCACATCTGCAGGATTTTTTTCACAGGTGCACTTGTATTTTAGTTTGTAAGTGTGTACGAGCGCACGTGACTTGCTCACATTTTGGGCACCCTGCCTGCATATATCCCGGCCTCTAGCTATCTTGTACCCCAGACTTACCCTCTATCCTCACCTCTGCCCAGAGAGTGCAGCTGCTCATAACTAAATGGTTCCAAGGAGCTGTCAGGAGAAGCAAAGAGGAAATTGGCTCTGGAGTCTGGCTGCAGTGGTCTTGAACAAGTTACTTTACTTGTTGGAGTCCTCATTATTTCAACTGTAAAATGGGGCAATAATAGTTGCAACTATTTACTGAGTGCTTATTATATATCATGAACTGGTTTAACTGAAGTTGTATGTAGCTTTTAGACATGGCTCATTTAACTCTTACAATGTCATTGTGATGGTCAATTTTATGTGTCACCTTGGCCAGGCTATGGTGCCCAGTTGTTTGTGAAGGCCAGTCCTACTATTGTCAGTGAAGGTATTTTTAGATGAGATTAACATGTAAATCAGTAGACTGTGAGAAAAGCAGATTATCCTCCATAATATGGGTGGGCCTCATCCATTCAGTTGAAGGCTTAACCTTCAAAGACTGAGAGCCACAAAGAGGAGGGTATTCTGCCCCTAGAATGCCCTGGGACTCAAGTCTGTGACATCAGTTCCTGACAGAATTGCCAGCCTGCCAGCCTGCCCAGGAGATTTCAGATTTGCCAATCCCGTAGTCACATGAGCAGTTCTTTAAAGTATCTCTGTCTACATATCTCTATCTATCTGTATCTGTATCTGAGAACTTTGACTAATACAGACATAATGAAGCAGGAAATATTGTCATGTCAATGACATAGATGAGTAAATAGGTCAGACTCTTTGTGACCTGTAACATGCTCCTTGACATTTCCCAGCCTCCTGTACATTGAGATTGGTCATGTGACTAGTTATGGCCAATAGTATGTGGGCAGAAGGAAGAATGTCAGAACTGTAACTGCTCTGGAATTTCCCACCCTGTCTTTGCACTTTGGTTGGCCAAATGGAGAAGATCCATTAGAGCCCTCTGAAGAAGAACCACAAGATGTCAGGAGCCTGGTCAGGAGCCTCCAAACCATCCTGTGGAAGGCAACCCATGAGACCGGATGGGGCATGAGCAAAATATAAACTTTTTTGGTATTAAACCACTGAGATTTTGGAGGAATTCATTGTAGCAGATGGCCCCATGCTGACTAATCCACTGTCCAAGATCGCCTGGTCAGCAGGGGCAAAGTCAGGACTCAAAGCCAGGCAGCCTGGCTCGCTTAGCCACTACCCTGCCCTGCACAGAAGGTACCTTGTGGCATTGTTGTGAGGGTAAAACGAGGTGGTGTGCTGTAGGCTCAGAACTGGGTGGGCCCTGCATACGATGGTTCTAAATATAGCAGGAGTTTTATTTGAGTTAGGGATTTGACGGTGCCTCTTGTAGTTTCATTGTGAACAAAACGGAGTAATGTGGTAAATGGTGGTTTTCTTACTGGTTGAACAATTGTCCACAAGACGTGTCGACTAATGAACCGATGTCAACCAGAAAGTCCTCAGTGCTGAGTCATGGTAGGCTCGTCTGCTTCCCTAAAGAACCATACCACGTGTCTGTCTTCTTTGACATTTTATCCTCAGATACATGAAGACATAGGAGGCATGTTTAACAAATTGATAGATGGAGCACAGCTAGATGGGAGAGCTAATATGTTAGATGACAGAGTGAAGATTCAGGAAAAGATCTGGGCAGGCCAGAACAATGGACTGAATCTAACAAGACAAAAAAGGTAGGAGGGATAAATCAAGTCTTGCCTTTAGTTTAAAAAGGAACTGAAAGGGGCACCTGGGTGACTCAGTCAGTTGAGCATCCGACTTCTGCTCAGGTCATGATCTCATGGTCCGTGAGTTTGAGCCCCATGTCGGGCTCTGTGCTGATGGCTTAGAGTCTGGAGCCTGCTTTGGATTCTGTGTCTCCTCTTTCTCGGCCCCTCCCCTGCTCATGCTCTCTCTCTCTCTCTCTCTCTCTCTCAGTAAATAAACATTAACAAAAATAAAAAATGAACAGATGGGAGACAGGATGAAGGAGGCTTGACAAAGAAGTGGCTCATGTGGTCCTGGGGTTCGCATCGTCTGTTAGCCTGACATGAGTCAAAGGAATGATACAGACTCTTTAAAATGGAGAACACATTAAGCTGCATTACTAGATGCATCCTGCCCAGACTTCAGTCACTCATGCAACCAGCATATATAGAATGCTTACTCTATGCTGGGCGTTGTGCTGGGTGCTGGAGATTGAGGGGTAAACCAGACAGATGAATGCTGCCCTCCTGCAGCGGACATTTAGGGATGTAGTTATCCTGAGCTCTCTGCTAATTGCCTTTGACGCGTTCCTTCACTTCCTGTATGCAACCACATGGCATAGGGCTTAGAAACCATGCCATGTGAGGAATGGTCTCAAGGAACTAGGCATGATGGGATTGAGGGAAGCTTAAAAAGTATTAAGGGTTGTCCTTGCAAATGAATGCTATGCGTTTCAGAGGGAGAGAGGACCAATGGCTGAGAAAAGATGTGTGATGTTTGTTGAGCTCTGGGCAAGGCACTGCATGCTCCTTCTTTCATTTCATCCTCCCAGCAGCTCTGTAAGGTAAATAGTATCTCCTCATTTCACAGATGAGGAAACAAAGGCTCAGAGGGGTTCATGTGACTTGGATGTGCTCATAATGCTGGCAAGTGGTTAAGATAGGATCTGAACCCCTCTGTCTGAATTCAAAACCCTGGGCTCTTTCCCGTTCAGCACCCAGATGCAGATTTGGCCTTAATTTAAGGTGGATAATTTTGGCAATTATTTTGAAGCCCTGGGAATAGCCCACACCCACTGGGTTTTCCATCATGCCTCCGTTTCAGCATGAAGCTGGGACTGGGCTGGGTGTGTTCAGCGCAGGTGGTACTGTGTGGCAACAGGGCAGAAGGGAGCACAAGTGGCCACTGGCCCCAGCCCTGCAGCCTTCCCTACGGCAAGCTGATGGCCATGGAACTAGACCTGGCTGAGCAGAGCTGGTGAGAGGCCCAGGGATCTCACAAGTATCTGGGCCCCTTTGTAGGTTCTGGGCTATCCAGCACGTTTCCCTTCTCTCACAGCATCCCCCAGGCCCTGGCCCTTTGGATGTGAGGGTGCAGCTCATTCCTCTGTATGTCCTTGGCTTGACTTTCTGCGCAGCGGGCAGCAGGGAGAGAAGGGGGTTAACCATGGGGCTGGGATGCTGGGGAACGGAGAGTGATGTCAGCCAAGCTGCCCAGCAGAGACAAAAGCCTCTAATTGCTCTTTTCCTTCTTGTGAGAAGGCTGACTCCATAGTTACTGTAATAAAGGCTTGTGGATGGGGAGGAGGCCAACTAATAAGGGAGCCATTGTCCAGTGATGAGGAGAAGTGGGAGATGAGGAACAGCCCAGGGGCCGGGAGAAAGTCCACCAGGTCACCTGACCTGGGCTGGTAAGGAACGGTCAGCAGGGCACCTGTGGTCAAATTGCATGTGAAATGCCTTCAGTGTGGGAGCAGCTGGTCCCCCCACCCTGCCAGTGAGGTGACACTTTCACAGAGGATGCTCTGAGGAATGAAACTGGGCATTGATGGTTTTGTTAATAAGCCGGGACGACTTCCTTCAGGAGACAGATTTTGAGAAGCAATTTGGTTTGCAGGGAATTGCTCTGGATGCTTGGTCACTGTCTTCTCTTTGAATGTGTCATAATTGCTTTTAATTCAGCAGTTCTTCCTGAAACTGCCTTAGAATCAGAGACTCCCAAGAGCAGGAAGATTTGTTCCTCTATCCATAAGAGTTGGGTGTTTTTGTTTTGGCGTAATTCACAGAAATGGTTGTCTTTGCCAGGCTACCGTTCCCGAGGCAAGGGGACTCCACCACCCCCTCACTCCCCAGTGGGCCCAAGATCTTGTGGACACAATTACACACCTGTGCACAAGCCACCCTCTCAACCAGCTCACCTGCACACACTCCACATGGAACCCCCACTGAGCCATCTGGCTTCCCCACCCTCACCTTTACCTCCACATCCATTGTTACACCCTCTCTTCTGCCCCTTTAAACCTCACCTCTCGCCCTCTGCAAGAAGGCTTCTTCACCACTCTCTCTGCCCTGAGCCCCCTTCTTCTGGCCCCCAGACCCCCGATTTTAGCGCCTACTCAAACACTGCCTTGACATCAGAGCTACCAGTTTTGGTTTGGAGCCTGGTCCTGTTTCCCCTGGATTACAGTCAAGCCAGTGACTCTGCTTCTGTGATTGTCTTACATCTACCACAGTGTTATGGACTTGGACTTCAGAAAGGACTTGCTACCTTGAAGGAAATTGGGTTCTGGTTGGAATCCTCACCAGAAAACTACACTTTTCACTTGGAGTCCTTGAGTGTTTGACAAAACAGGTCGAAACGACTTAAGTCCTTATTAAGGCCCCTGGCACTCCAGGACTCAGAGCCATCATAGCGGAGGCAAATGGGGTGTCAGTTCAGGAGGGGAAGACACCTGAAGACAGAGGGGAGGAGTGTCAGGACATGGGTTCCAGCTGTGTCTCCCAGGGCGAGCTCTGTGAGACAGGGTTCTGTGGCCAGGTGGCTTTGGGAAACAGTGTAAGCCCAGGTCAACAGGTTTGTCCACAATGGGGCTTCTCAGATCCTTTAAAATATGAGTGTGCCTATGGATCTGCAAGAGGCCCATGTAGCACATGCTGCTTTCCACCCTTATGTCACCCTGCAGTCTCTTTTGGGGGAATCATCTCCTGGGAGCTGGCTCACTGTTGGGGAGCCCCTTATGTGGCTCCCCTCAGGGGAAGGAAGGGTCCACACTCTCACATTAGGTCCAGGCCCTGGAAGACTGAGTGTCTTGGGTACACCCTGTCCCTCCACTGGCCTCCCTGGGTCTCCTCTGGTCATCCTGTCCTGGCTCACACTGGGGTGGACTGTGGGCTCTGCTCCCTTTTGGGTCTGCCTTGTATTCCTGCTCCCCCAGCCTGAAGCCCCTTCCACCTGAAATCTCTTTATCAAGTCTCTGGGCTTCTCCAGGCCCTTTTGCCCCCACTCTGGCCTGGGTGCTTTAATTTACTCAAACCTCCACATCTCCACATGCTCCTCTCTATTGCTGGTTCCATCCATGTCAGTCTTGCATTATATAAATCTACAAAATGTCTTGGGCTTGAAACAAAGAGCGAGACACCCATTACTCCCTCTGAGTGCACACATTACTATAGGCCTTATGTATTTTTTTCTAACTCTTTGGAACTACAGAGAGCATTGCAACCATTACCCCAATGGCTCTTCATTTGGAAGAAGAGAGACCCACAGAAGGCCCAATGGGCTGAGGTAGGGAGGCCTTGGCTGTGATGTTACCAAAGATACCGCCCATGCTGTCGTTTCAGAAGATGCCAGCGAAGGTCAGATGATCTGGGTGCTGATCCTAGCTTTGCTGCCAACTACCTGTGTTCTTCCAGTGAGTCCCTTTCTCTCTCTGGCGGTGGCCTCCTCATCTGTGAAGTGAAGGCATTAGACCACGTGGCTCTGAGGTCCCTCTCAGTGCACATGTGCTGTGATATGCCTCCTTATCCCTCCATGACACCAAAAGGGAAAAGAGTTAAAGGCAAGCCAACACACTTGTCAATTTGCATAGCTTTCAAACATATTTTAAAAGTCATGAGGAGCAGATCTATTATACAATGAGTTCATTGTTTAAAATTGTTTTGCCATAATAGGAAACCTTAGGATGCCCAACGCAGAGACTGTTTAAATTCCTTACATTTATATAACAGCTTTATTTCTAATGTGCTGGGGGTACCTTTTCATGTTTGGTCTTCACAGTCTATTTCCAGAAGGTGAGTTGAGGAAAGGGAGAATTCCAGTTTACAAAAAGGGAAATGGAGGCACAGAGAGGCTAACTTCTTTCCCCTAAGTGACCAGTCTGCAAGGTGACAGAGAACAGGAACTTAGACATTATGTTTGCTGAGAATTTCTCTACTAGGATACCGCCCCCCGCCAAGCCATTAGGCCTCATATGGTCAAATGGAACCCATCCTGTTCTCTCCCCAGTCTTTTCTTCCTGTTGGCCACTCCCCCGACTCCAGTGTCATCCAGGCCAGAAGTCTGATAACCATCCTTGTTCCTGTACTGCATCATGACCTGCATCCAGACAAACACCAGCTTACTCCTCTGGGAATTTTCCAGATCTTTCTCCTCTCCCCCTTAAAGGCTGCTGCCCTGGGTCAGACCTCTACCATGTCTCATCCAGACTGGACTTTCCCCATAGCTTCCTAACTGGTGTCTTTGCCCCTGGTCTTCCTCAAATTAATTCTGCGAAAGTTTAAACCTGGCTACATCCCACCTTCCTCCCCCCACCCCCATACAGAGTTTGAAACCCTTTAGTGGCGCTGATTATTTATTAGGTAAAATCTATGTTTCCTAGCATACTGTCTGAGAGCTGCTGACTTCACCTTGGACATTTATCTGCACCATACCTTATGTTTTAATAATACTGGGTCAATGGTAATTCTCCAATTGAGCCACACAATTTTTTACCTCAATGATTTTGCTCATGCTGTTTTCTCTGCCTAGAGCAATGAATGCAGTCCTGTTCTTTTCTTGGCTATTTCCTGCCCCTTGTCTTTCAAGACTTAGTTGACATGACACAATGACACCGTTACACACCCCATGGCTGGATTAGGTGCCACTCTTCTTTGTTCACATAATATCCCCTACCTTCCTCCAACATGATGTTTGTGTACCTATCTCCATTAGAAGATTTTAAATTTTTTGAGAGCAGGGACTACGTCTTTTTCACTTTTATAGCTTCAGTCCTGCTACTACAAAGCAGAAAAGAGTATGTGTGTGGTGGGGGTTTTAGAGAAAACACGATGTTTGCTTTTATTCTCAGAAATTGATGGGAAGCAAAATGCTGAAAGAAGTAGGGTAACCTCATGAAGATGGAATGCTTCTTTGTGCTGATCCCAGGGGTCTTTCCCTAAATGCTTTACTGAGATGCAGATGCTCTGTCAAGGTCAACCAAGTCTGCTCAAGAGTTTCTCTGGTTCTGAGTTCAAGGTTGTGGACTCCACTCCCCAAAGGAGATGTTTACTTGGCTTAGTAAAAATGTCTTTCCCAAAGCCACAAATATTTCCATGACACTGGACAGCCATCTTGGAAATCTGTGTCCTTGACCATGAGAAAAAGCTAGTGAAAAATGATGGAGACATCAAACCCATCCTTTCTACAGTGGAGGACACATATAAAATTCAGTGTCACTGTCTGTTTCCCAGTAATGGTGATGGAGGAAGGGAGACAGAGAGTAAGTGCCATTTCAGGGAAGTGTGTGTGTGTGTGTGTGTGTGTGTGTGTGTGTGTGTGTGTGACACACTTGTTTTCCCTGCTGCTCAGGGAGAATGAATCAGTGTTGGGACAGAGTCCAACAGCAGACAAGGTCTACCAGGAGCAGCAATTGGCTTTCCCTCCCACGAGGATACTTCATCTCTGTATATCCATGGGCCTAACAAAGCAATCACTGCCTCCCACTGTTTCAATCTTTTACTCAATCACTTAATTATTTCTCAGGTCTGGGTGGCATGGCCACCACCCCAGTATTAACCCAGAGTATAATTACCCATCCTATTCCTCACCACTGCACCTCCTGTTTAGAGCTCTTAACTGGGCCCAATTTCACCCGTTGTCTTGCTGTGGGCATAAAAAGGACCATGGGCCTCTAATCACTGCCTGGGGCCTTGGAGCAGCCAGCCATAAACTGCAATATCTGCTCATTTATTCCTCTTCATTCAATTGGCTCCAAATTGCTCTGAATGAATTCTTGGGCTGTAGAAGAAGCTGTGCAGGCTTATTTTCATTAGTGTGGACACTGAGCAGGGAGTGAGGGAGAGAAGAGGAAAAAAGGAGAGAAGACTCTTGCCAGAGTTTTCTCCACCCCTGCTCCCATCTCCGCCCTCCCCCCCCCCCGCCCCCCCGCCAGCTCCTCTGCACACAAATCCTCCCTTCTGTGTAGGAAACAGGCCACTCTGCAGTGCCTGACCTTCTGCTGAGGCCCTGGATCTTATTGGCATAGACCCCTCACTCCCATTACATTTGTGACTTAAGTCTGTGATGGGAAGGATATCTTATACCTGTGCTCCTTTCCAGCAAAGTCATACGTGAAGGAGGAGATGCTTTATCTAACTGTGTTTTTATCTCTCTCAGAGAAGAGATAGAGGACTTGGTCAGGGGAGACATGGCCCCAGTGTGGTCATCTGAGCAGGACTGCAGAGTCAACTGCATGATGAGCCTAAAACAGTAATCATTTACTTCCCTCCTACCATCGACACTGTCCCCATAGGACCAACTCATCTCGGTACCCTTGGGCTGAAAGAAAGTCTCTGAGGCCAAGGCAACTGGTATCTCTGTCCTGTGTTCTTTCTTGACTTCCTGACTTAACTCTTTTTACAGTCTGGAAGTTCTCAGCAATGTCTGATCAGGATCTTCCTTATATAAGAGAACCCTGTTTCTCTTTTGTTCATCCTTGCCTGGTTGTCTCCATCTGTAATTCTTTAAACTTGAAGGCAGTTGTGAAAGTCTTATTTCACTTTCCTTGGTCTTCTGTTATCTAGGCCAAATTGTCCTAATCCCAAGAGTCATAGCATCATGTAACTGAAGAGCCAGACAGATTTCCTTTACTCAGCTCTCCTCAGCTTGACTTTACTGCCCTTTATTTATGCATTTGAGGGACTTCCTTTAGATGCTGTCCAATTTCTGTGTAAGACTTTTAAAATGTGGATGGTCAACCTTCTATTTATAATAGCCCACGCAGTTCTGGGGGCTGGGCTGAATACTTAAAGAATGGTTCTTGTTCTCTAAAGCTTTACTTCTAGAGTTGGAGGATGGGCAAACATTCTTTATGGTTTATTTTTTTTTCTTTTCTTAAGGGCAGGGCAGAGGGATATAGCCTTGGTGGCTCTACAGATTTTCAGAAGCCAGTTCTCCCATCTTAGCTTCATGAAAGAGGGCTTTCCAGAGGAGGTGGGGCTGTGGAAAAGAATACTGGGTTTGTATTCAGGATGCTTGGGTTCTAGGTCCAGTTCTCTTAGGTCTAGCTGGGACAAGTCACTCTACCCTCTAGATCACGTGTTTCTGTCTAAGGACTTGGCTCATCTTACAGATAATAAAAACTAGCCAGCTCCAAGCCAGCCTTCCCTAACCAAAAGATCCAACAACCAATATTTTCTACTGCCTTTTCTCTCCTAATGTTATGTAGATGGTGCATGTAGATACAGGAGCTGGAATGATTTGAAAAAGGATCAAGACCCTATTTTCTGTGTCTGTAAAAACACTTTCCCATCACCTTCTTTGACATGGTTGGTTGGATGCTTTAATATCTTGGACCTTGATGAGCAGAGTGTCCACTGTGGTAGGCTCATCTCTCTGCCTCCTGTCTCTCCTGGGCTCAGCCCAAAGCCTTCAACTCACAGAGAAAATGCAGCTTTTTTTTTTTTTTCCTAGTGATGGAGGCTGAAGCAGGCTTGGGCCCTGCAGCTTGCCAGATAGCACCAGACAGTGCTGCAAATCTGAAACCTACTCTAGGGGCAAAGGCAGAAGAGACAACAGGTTGACTCATGGCTGTTTCCCAGAGCTATAGATTTCCTAGCAGCTGAGCCAGATCTGTGGTAAGTCAGGAGAAAGGGCTGGCCGGAGAGCTGAGGGTGACATTCCTCAGCTGGAATGTTCTGGGCATAATGGTTCAGTATTCTTAGGGCAAACTTCTTTGTGTCACCAATTTGATTTCCCTTCCTTTTCCTTTTCCCTTGGAACTTGCTGCCATCTGCCAGCTCCCCACCTCATGGTTGATATTACTAGTGCCAACTTACTTATTGCTTTATGTACCTGATTGCTTCTCTATTAGATGGTCATTGTTATTATCCCATCTAACCGAAGAGGATACTGAAGATCAGGAAATGTTAAGTCCTTTGACCCAGGTTTCAAAGAGAGCAAATAGCAGAGATAGGACTCAAACTCTAGTTGGTCTGATGCCAACACCACATCTTTGCCACCACAGTGTAGCAAAGATGGGAACCTACATTGCAAAAGACCAAGGATAAATATCCATCCGTCTGTAGGTTCCTGGTATTTAGACTTTGGGTACTCATTGCTTAGCTCAGCCACATACTCAGCCTCTCAAAGATGGCTTTCCTTTTAAAGATGTATCCCCATTCTTTCTAGCAAGGCCAAGTGGTCCTGGGAAAGAATTGGAACCACAGATTCCAGAGACCTTGTGTCTAGTTCTGGTTTCAATGCAACTCACACAATTTGTGACCTTTGACAAGTCAGTTGATTCTTGTCTTTCTACAAAATGGGAATACCATCTCTCCTCTGGCTATAGACTGCATCCCCTTTCTGCATGGCATAGCATAAAGGATCATGGACCTGGAATCAGGCAGGGGGGTTCCAGTTTCAGCTCTGCCACATACCCACCTTGTGACCCTGGGTATCATTTTTAACATTGATAAGATTCAATGTATTCATCTGTAAGATGGGTTTAATAATATTTGCCATGACAATAGGGTTTTGTTTGAATCAAATGAGATAATAGTGCTTTGGAAGAGGAAAAGTCCCACACAAAGGTAAAGTAGGGCTAATGGCCTAGACATGCATAGGAAATTTCATGTGAAAGGCTTTGGGTTCTTTATCATAAAAGATGTATATAAGGTTGTCATCAGAAGCTCCGTGTTTAGCAAGGAAGTGAACATTTTAGGCCTTCCATGGTGCTCAGGGCTCTGTGCTATCATTATCATCCCCTTCAATGTCTACTGGCATCTGGGAATCAGTGAATCATTAGGACTACCCAAATCCTTATCTAGTTCTTCACCAAGCCATCGTGATAGAGGACTTTTGGGGCAGGACAGAAGAGAGGAGAATAAAGTAAAGAGGATAGGAGCCCTCCAAGCTAACCGTTCTTGGAGATCACGTCCCCACCCCTGGTGATCTTCTGAATTCACCAGAAGCAGGCCAAAAACTACAGTGGGAGGACATACTTTATAAAAGGCTTGTTTCAGGGCTGGGTCCTGAATACTGGCTCATGGGTCCTAACTGAGTCATGGGAATCATGGAAACTTTGCACTAGGGTTGACCAACTCTGAGCTAATTCACTGAAGACAATTTACATGTTGTGGATATTTTATATGGACAAAGAACCAGGCTGAGGACCTGTGCATGGACAGAGTTGCTTTTTAGGCCATTACTAGCATTATGAAGGCCGTGTTGGTACTTGCCTGTGCCTTTGCATTCAGATGTGTCTAGGCCTGACATATGTCACATGGATAGATATCTAGGCTATCCTTTAAAATCTTCTGGGAGAGGAGAGTCCAAAATTGCCATAGGCAAGACATACAAGTATTAGCAAATCTAAATCCTGGATTCTTTCTCATATTTAAGAGATATTCTTGGGTGTGCCTGGGTGGATCAGTTGGTTAAGCATCTGACTCTTGATTTAAACTCAGGTCATGATCTCACAGTTCCTGAGATCGAACCCTGTGTTAGGCTCTGTGCTGATAGCATAGAGCCTGCTTGGGATTCTCTTTCTCCCTCTCTCTGTGCCCCTCTCCCACTCACATGCATGTGCATGCTCTCTCTCTCTCTCTCTCTCAATAAATAAATAAACATTTTTTTAAAAGATATTCTTGGATTCTCAAGAAGGGGAAAATAGTTTGTTGACCTCTCCTTGAAGATACACTATTCTTGGATTGAAACTTGTTCTCAAGCCTATTAATGTGGAATTTGAGAAACACAACAGATGACATAGGGGAAGGGAAGGAACAATAAAGATAAAATCAGAAAGGGAGACAAGCCATAAGAGACTCTTAAATACAGAGAACAAACTGAGGGTTGCTGGAGGGGAGCTGGGGGAGATGGGGTAAATGGGTAATGGGCATTAAGGAGGGCACTTTTGGGGATGAGCACTGGTTGTCATATGTAAGAGATGAATCACTGGGTTTTACTCCTGAAGCCAAAACTACACTGTATGTTAACTGATTTGAATAAAAAAACAGAAACAAAGCAAAAATGGTGGAGAGCCTGTAGAGATTTTCCCCTACTTGCAACCTGGTAAATTAACCTGTTATTGTTTCAAGTTGGCAGAAGACATGAGATTCCTAGATGAAAGATGAAAGATGTTATTACAGCAAAAGCAGTAGCTGCTTTGTCAACATATTTTTGTTGGCCCTGAGCCCCATTTCCCACAGGGTGGGAATGCAGGTGTCCAAATGACACCTGTACACACAGGAAGTTCCATGGTAGGGGAGGAACCATGAGTTTAGAGAACCCAAATCTTTTATAACAGATAGTAAACATGCCTGCCCTTTGCTCTGGAGTGAGACCCTATCTCTCTATCTTCTAGGGCTGTTTGCTATGTAAATGTTCTTGAAAAGGTGGTCTGGAACAAAGGGCACTCTTCACTCTGCTTTTAAGACATGCAAAAATATGAGAGTCCAATGGAGAATTGTCTTCCCAAATTTATCAGTTTTATTTTGTCTAGGTGAGCAAATTCCAGTTTCTTTAACCTTTTGGCTTGGGTTCTGTCTCCCAACCCCTTCATTTGTTACACATTCATTCCTACTCAGGCTCTTACTATCTTTGAATTCTGTGGTTTTCTACCCTCCTGGACAGCCCCGTCTAGACAGACCTGTTACTCTGCTGTAGGGGACTCCCTGGGGACTTCCATGAAGGAAATGTACCTCCTTGTTTAGGGGGGCCCAAGGAAACTGCACCTGGAAGACACATTGCCATCATCTCTTTAGTTCTTCAGTTCCAGAAAGATGAAGACAAATTGCAGGCAATTTAGAGACAAGTAACTTAGGTGATTAGGGGTGATGTCAGGGCGAAAGATGAAAAGAAGTGCATATGCAAGCGTCTGCTCAGAGTGTGCTGAAGAAATTAGAGGAAAGTGTGGGAGAAACATCCAGTGCCCCGCTCTGCAAGGCTAAGCATGTCTTTCTAGATACAGACCTGTAAGTCGGTTCCTCCCTAGCCTGACCCCTCTATGCACCAGTCTCCTCTTTTTATAAGGCTAGAATGAAAATGGTATATTCTTGTTGGGGATTAAGGGACACAGTTCATGTTAATCACCTAGAGAAGTGCCTGTCACATGGAAGGAGTTTGAGCAATATATACCATTAAAAAAAAGTTATTTATTTATTTTGAGAGATAGAGCATATGTGAGTGAGTGGGAGAGGGGCAGAGAGAGAGGGAGAGAGAGAATCCCCAGCAGGCTCCATGCTTTCATTGTGGGGCTTCATCCACAAACTGTGCGATCATGACCTGAGCCAAAATCAAGAGTTGGACGCTTAACTGACTGAGCCACCCAGGCGGCCCTGTGTGCTATTTTAATAACAGAAAACTTGAGCAGGAATCTTAGAGAACCTCATACTGAGCATCACAGTCTACAGAGGAGGAAGCTGAAGCTCAGAGGGAAAGGTGACTGATCCATGGGTACAAATCTAGTCACCGGAAGAATAGGGCTAACTATAAGCCAGGTCTCCTGACATCCAACTTGGTGCTATGGGGAGATCAGCTAGTTTTTTGTTGGTTAGTTTCTCAAGCAAAGGTGTGATTTTCTAGACAAAAATTCACCAGAATATTTAAGGTTACTTGTTACATTAGGGTTACTTGCTATTTTAATGTGTTTTAATTGTTAATGTCCACACACTGAGAAAAAGTAATCCCAAGTCTATTTGGTTTCAAGTTTTCCTCTGGAGTTCCTTAAAAGAAGGTAAATGCTTTTATGACAGCTTTTCTGAGACACCACATGACGTCTTCTTTCAAAGGCCTCCTGGTGAGTTTGTCTTTTTTCTCACTTTGGATGTTGACATCGATAGCTAAGTGTATATGGGCTTTCCTTGTGTGGGCCAACTAGGGGCAGCCACAAGTTCCTTATTTTACAAAGTTCTCTTTTAGGGATGGGTGAGAAAATTTATCCCAACTTCCCCAAAATAAATTAAGCTTTCTCTGACAACATAGGTTAAGAGTGCCAACGCTGTTGGTTTCTAAGGAATCACACAGTTTTTTTCTTTTTTTCGATCAAGTTACATTGATGAAAGAATGATTATTTACCTATCTTACAGTTATCAGTATTAACTGCCAACCAGAGCTTCTGACCTATATAAGACCATGGCTGTCCCACTGTGTTAAAATAATTCTAGGTCATAAGTTGAAACATGTTTTTTTTGTTTTTTGTTTTTTTAGTGTGTCTGGCGAGGCTTATCTTCAAAAAAAATTTCTGTTGCATTCTTGCAAACACTGAAAATAGTCTAAAGATGTCTAATACTATTTTCAAGCAACATAAGGCCCACCACCACTAACTATGGGATAAAGAAGCAGAAGAGCTCTTAGGAATAATAGAGTCCAACTTCTAACTTTATAGAAGGAACTGAGGCCCAAAGGTTTGATCACTTGTCCAAAGACCCTGGCAGAGACCTGTGGTGGTGGCTCCCAGCCCCATTGATGTCCCTCTTTTCTGGGAATGGCTGAAGTCTAGAGGGAAGCCTCAGGGCCATGTCTGAGCTGTTGTTCTATTCTGGTGGATCCCTCCTGTTAGACCTCAGAGACAGGTGGTTCTCAATCCTGGACTAACACTGGGCTTATAATGTCTCTTTTTAAGAGTATGGCTTTCAAAACAGCGTCTAAAAGGTTTTTGAGGTCAAGTCCATGAAGGGAAGCATGGGTGGAAGGAATTCCGTATTCTCCTGATGCTGCATGACTGTAGCCACTCTTGTGCCTTCTCTTTATGTGTCTTGTTCAGCTTTTTCTTCTGTTTCATGAGATACCCCAATGCCCTTCCAGTGACTTCTTCCTAAAAAAAAAAAGATTATTTAAAATTGATTTCTGTTGCTGGCAACCAAAAGAACCTTAATTACAAGAGACACAGGATTAGTAGATAGCAACATTGGTGTTAGAACCCAGATCTCAGGGCTTTTATTCTAATGCTCTTTCTTGTATAGCATGTTGCCACTCAATAGTCTATAAATCCTTGGTATAACTCCTGCTTTGTCCAATAATACTTATTGGACAGTGGAAGTTCTAGGAAAACAAGAGACTTTTCTGGGAATCCTTACTGAAAGCTCGTTTGGGAAAAAAAATTATGAGTTAGAGAAAATCAAAATCACACATATGCCTAAATACTCTATTGCATTAAACTAGAATAATGGATTCAGTTTACTTTAAAATGAGATATAATTATAACACAATCTCTAGATTTACCAAAGCATTAATATACAAAATAGAGAGACATTCTCTGAATTTTGAAATATCTTTCACTGGCATGTTTAATAATACCACTTTGTTTTCTGAGTTCCTGGAGGGATGCAAATCAATGCTCTATAGACAAATGAAGATGCTTCTCTTCAAGGTTGCAAGGAAAAAAAAATAAAATTTCTATTTTACTACTGTCCCTGTTTTATCAATAGAGAAACCAAAGCACTGAGCACAGTTAATTGCTCGAGATCTGCTGAGGGGAGGCAGAGGCGGGGTCAAGGGATGCAGCAGAATGGAAAGTCATGTGTTTTCTGGTCTCAAAGCTTGGGCTTAGCTTGTGAAATGTATTTTGAATGAGAGGAGAAAGGAGGTTTAGTCTGTGTATTATTTATCTTTATTCTTCCAGGGCCTAGCACATAAACAGGTGCCTAATAAGTATCAAAGGGAAGGAAAGAAGAATGGAGGGGGTGAAGGAGGGGAAGATAGGGGGAGGGAGGAGGGAAGAAAGTCTGTATGCTGCCTCATTGGGGGCCATGAAAGGAGTGCTCTGTTGCAAACTGTCCCATGAAGTCCTTGGGATACATGCGCAGGTGTATTGATGAGCACAAGTTGACAACCCTGTCACCACTGTGGCTGAAATGGGGTCTAATCTGCAGGGAGTGGAGAAGAGATACAGGGCGGGACACACAAAGAGGGAAAAGAGAAATCAAACTAAACCCAAACAAAAGTAAAGAGATTGATCTTTACTCTGGAGAAATAGTGGTACAGCATGGGGAGCAAGTGTTGTGGTGCTGCTGGGCTCCTTCCATCCGACTTGCCTTTCAGCCTCCCTCCTTGTCCGGGGCGCCAAGTACTCTCCTGTTCTAGATCAAAACCAGCCTCCTGGCGGAGACACTTCCAAAACCGAATAAAACACCAATGCCTTTTTAAAGGGTTATCAAACCCTTTGTGTCTTAACAGTTTTAAACCTTGGCCTACAGGACTGACTTTGTAGTGATGGAATTAAGATCGTCAGCCAGAGGATTGGCGAGGTTTTGTTTGGCGCCTTGAAATGAATCTCACAGAATGACTCTCACTGGCTTCTTCCTGCTTTTCCCCCAGACATCCGTCCCCTTCCTACTTCTTGACTCAGCCCTCCTCCAGACACCTGGGCGTGCCTTGTCATCCATCTGTCCAGTTTCCTGCTGCTTACCACCTGACTGCTGAGCCAGGCTTGAAGGAGTTTTAGTAGCGCACACACACACACACACACACACGGTATTGTTTGCTCCATTCAAAGGGGGTGTGTACTGTTCATGCAGCGTCTAAGGGGCTCCTCTCAGAGTCAGCTGGGACTGCTTAGGGCCCAGTGGGGCATGGCTTCCTTTCTTGAGACATGACTAATATTTATCAGTGTCAGAGACTCACGGCACAATAGAAAACTTTAGGGAAAAAGAATTAAGAAGAGCAGCCTGGGGATGGACTGAGGTGGATAGAAGAAGAAGAAAGAGGGGAAAGTGAACAGGATCAGGACGGGGCCATCTGGCCAAAGTGGTTAGATGTCAACAGACACTTGCAGGTGTCCCCGAGGGGCGAGGCCACCTAGAAAGGTTCCTATTTTGGTGTTCCGGGAGCAGGCAATTGGGACCCAATGGGAAAACTTTGAATTCCACCGAATATGATGATGGTTGAGGGCAAGCAGTGTAGTTTTTAGAGTATGAATAAACCGTGTGTGTGTGTGTGTGTGTGTGTGTGTGTTTCCCAAACTGATGGGAGGCTAGCCATTGAGACTTTGTTAAAGAGCCCACTATATCAAGAAACTATTATGTTTTTAATGAATCCGTATCAACTTCTGTTCCAGCCATGCCAAATGCTCCTGTAGGACTCTGAAATCAGACACTTTAAAGTCATGTCAGACCAATACTTTCGTCTCTTAGTACCTTAGTTTCTCTTCCAGATGAGTATTTTATGGTGGCACCCTCAAGTTTGCTTAGCCATATCATCTATGTAGCACAAACAATTCAAACTCCTGCCTCAATAAAATTGTACATCACATTGGATGATGGACTTCCTGGGTCAAAATAGTGAAGGTTAAACCTGTAAATGCCAAGGTTCTGTCTACAGTATGGAAGCAGTCTCCCCTGTGAAGTGCTTTGGTGGTGGTAGTGTGGGGGGTGGTGGTTCCCACTAGACTCGGATCCATTTAAAGCTCTGAGCTAATCTGTTCTGAGATGAAGCGAAGGAGGTTCTTCACAGAGTCGTGAATCTATCTGAAAATTCTCCTTTCTTTAGGCTCTGGGGTGCACGATCCAGGCTGGCGAGCCAGCTGCTGTGTAGTTCCCTGTCCTTCTGGGACAGGGTAGTTTGGCTACAGCGTGAGTCTCCCTGGCTCTGAGAGGGATCCTGGCATGGGGACCTGAGCAGGGGGGAAGCAGCAGACAGGGGGAGCCCAGCAGGCGAGCCAAGCCTGGAAAAGGCAGTAGCATCTGCCAAGTTGATAAAGAGCACTGTCACTGATCTTGAAATCTAGTGTGGAAGGAGGGAGGGAGCAGAGGGGGAGGGGAGGGCTGGGGTCCCAACAGGGGAGTCAGAGCACTTCCTTTCCGCTGTGATTCCAGGCCTGCCTAGCAGACAGAATCATTCAGAGAAAGGAATTGGGGAGGGGGGAAGAAAATCAATTGTTTTTCATTTGTATTGATTGCCTTCAATGAATCTCTGTGGTAATGTAGTGGGAGGGGAACGGAGGAGGAAGGGTCAGCCTCCAAGGGTGAGTGTGTGGCCATCCAGTGTGGCAGCGGGAGGGCCATGAGGCCACAGAGGTCCCTAGGACTGCAACCTGCCCACAGTGTTCCCCAGAGGATGCAGAGGGGACTTCACTGAAGTCTATATATCAGGGGTTAGGAGAAAAACCAGAAGATGCTTGTCTCAATGTTTGGGGTTGGAGTCCTTTCCAGGTGGATTAGATTTTTACCCCCTATTGTATAAAATGATAGACATTAAAACAAAAACAAAAATGGCTACAGGAATGAGTAATATGGTAGAAAAATGCCTAATTGCACCAGAGTATTGTAACCATTTCAGTCCTATCTCTATACATGGTTTATACAGTTGTGGTAGAACTACATGTACTTTAATGTATTTTGCTTTTTTTTTTCTTTGCTTCTCTGTAAAGTGCATTTTCCACATTATTAAAAGCTCTTTTTTTTTTTTAAATTAAGTCTATTAATTTATTTTGAGAGGGACAGTGCTCAGGACGGAGATGCAGAGAGAGGGAAAGAGAGAATCCCAAGAAGGGTTGGTGCTGTCAGTGCAGAGCAGGATGACATAGGGCTTGATCCCACAAATCGTGAGATCATGACCTGAGCTGAATTCAAGAGTCCGGTGCTTAACCTACTGAGCCACCCAGGTGCCCCTAAGAGCTCCTTCTTTTTAAAATGTTTATTTTTGAGAGAGAGGATGCACATGTGTGCACAGGCATGGGTGTACATGTGGGGGGGCAGAGGCAGAGGGGGACAGAAGATCCCAAGTGGGCTCTATGCTGATAGTGACAAGGGGCTCGAACTCATGAACTGTGAGATCATGACTTGAGCTGAAGTCAGCCACTTAATTGACCGAGCCATCCAGGTGCCCCTTAAAAGCTCTTTAAAGGATGCTTTGACACTGGGTGATGTATGGAAACCAATTTGACAGTAAATTTCATATATTAAAAAATAAAAAAATAAAAAAAAAAAAAAAGAAAAAATCATAATGAACATAATAAAAAAAAAAATAAAGGATGCTTTGAGAAAGACTTTTTTGAGCATAAAATAACAAATGGCCATTATAGAAATTTGGAAACATTTTTAAAAATATGAAAAAGAAAGTAATGACACTCATAATTTCACTGCCCAGAAATGATTCCTCTTGATATTTTAGTATATTTCATTTTAAGCTTTTTTTCCGTGCATATAAAGTGTATTTTCCTCCACGATCTTTTGATCATGAAGTATGTGGAGTTTTTTATGTTCTGCTTTTTCATTTATGTTATTACAATTTTTTGAATCATGATTTTTAATGTTTGCATAATATTCCATGGTATATGTGTGCACCAGTCTTTGTTCAACAGATCTGCTACTATTTCCAACGTTTTGAACATGGTGATCGCTATCTTTACATCTGTCCTTAATCTGTCTCTTGGTACCTAGAAAAGAAGATTATTTCTTCTTAGGTGGGCCTGGATTTTTCCCTCAGCTTCAGGTAGGAGCTCCCATTCTCAGCCCAGTAAGGCTCTGCCTGTACAAAGCTCCTGACCTGGGTTCAGAACCTGGTGGAAACTTCCTATAGCAGTGGTGGGTCTCCTTCCAACAATCCTCATCTTTTTAAATTAAAAAAAATTTTTTTTAATGTTTATTTATTTTTGACACAGAGAGAGAGAGAGAAACAGAGAGCATGAGTGTGGGAGGGGCAGAGAGAGAGGGAGACACAGAATCCAAAGCAGGCTCCGGGCTCTGAGCTGTCAGCACAGAGCCCGACGCGGGGCTCGAACTCACGAACCATGAGATCCTGACCTGAACCGAAGTTAATCGGCTGACACTTAATCGACTGAGCCACCCAGCCCCTCCCCCCCAATTTTTTTAATTTAAGTGTTTTTCTAGAGCTTTGCTGCCTAATGTATTAATACATAGTCACTAGCTATATGTGGCTCTTCAAATTTAAATTAATTAAAATCAAATAAAACTATAAATTCCGTTTCTTGGTCACATCAGCTACATTTCAAGTGCTCAAGAGGCACATGGGATGCATGGCTACCATACTGAATAGTAAAGATATAGAACACTGCCATGGAAAGTTCTATAGGACAGCACCAGGGAAACCATTATCCTGAGACTCTGGCAGCAAATGGCAAAGCAGGGGCTGCAAGGCTGATGCGTCCAGGGAAATCAGGTATTTAGGGGTGAGCGGCTTAAACACACCAGGTAATTGAGAAGGAAAGGGCTTGGAACACAAGATACACACCAACACTCGTGGAAAAAAAAAAAAAGAAGCTACAGCTCCAAGCCATTTACACTCACATTTCAACTGCATTGCCAGCATCCAAATTCAAACTGCTGCCTTCCCAGCCCATGGCGTCAGTCAGCTTTATAGAAAGGCCTCCAGGCTTTCATTACTTTGGAGACAGGCTGGTGACCACAGAAAACCTTGTTTCAAGCTATGAGTTGTTCGGGAGGCAGATGCTGGACCCCACAGGAGATAGTGTTTAAAGATCCTTCCCAAGTCAGGTCCTTATTTCTTGTCCACTGTAAGACATGAGCTCTGTGGGGAAGACAATGGAGGCACCTCCACGCTCTAGGCTGCAGACTGGCCACCAGACTGTAGGTTCCAGAAGGGCAAGCGCAAGGACCAAGCTCGTCTTGTTCAGTGTAGGCGCTCTCTAACGTTTGTTGAAGGAGTGAACAAGCAGCGATTTGACAGCTCCAATTCATCTGATCTTGATCGGTCTCAACATGTTCCCAAAGGACAAATGAATGTATTTTAGGGGAGATTATGAGATTTGGGACTGTCGATGTTTTTCCTCATATTCTTTCCTAATATTAAATTTTTTATTATATAGTATTGAATACATACAGAAATATATGTGGTGTCCATGTAATAAAGTAATACATATAGCATGGTAATAAAACACATAATGGTGAATTTACCACCCAAATTATGAAGCAGAGTTTTACTGACACCCGGATTGCTCAGCCCTGGGGCCCCACAAAGGTAATAACACTGTTTTCAATTTTATGTTTACCATTCCCTGGACATTTCTTTTCTTTCTTTTTAAAAATTTATTTATTTGGGGGGCAAAAAGGGGCAGAGAGAGAGGGAGAGAGGGAATCCCAAGCAGTGGGGCATGGGGCTCAGTCCCACAAACTGTGAGATCGTGACCTGAGCCGAAACCCGGAGTCAGACACTTAACCAGCTGAGCCTCCCGGTTGCCCCTGGACTTTTCAAACATAGTCACACCTCCTCATTTGTGTGAATCATTGGACAATATGTTTCATTTTGCTTGCTTTTGAATTTAAAAGACATATTGATTATAGTCCTTGGAGACTTGCTTTTTATGCTACATTTTGTTTTTAAGATTAACCTTGTGGCTATGGGTAGATGTATGACCTTCATTTTTCACTGCTACTTAATATTCCATGCATTCACTCTCTTGCTAATGGACATTTAGGCTATTTCAGGCTTTTGATTTTAACATCATACTTCCAAACAAGTTGTCCTTTCCCGACACGCGTATGAAAGAATTTCTCTAGGTTGTATACAATCCCCTGCTGATGGGAAGTGCACTTTTAACTTTCAAGATGTTTTCATATTGTGTCCCCAAAATGAATGCTTTGACTTTTCCTCCCCAAAACAGAATTCCCCTTGCTTCACGTCCTCACCATCACTTGCTGTTCTCAGGTTTTTTATTTTTTGCCAGTCTGGTTTTATATGGTATTTATCATGCGCCTAATTTGTATTCTCCTGATGACTAATGAGGTTGATCATCTTTTCATACGTGCTTGTTTTTTTCATGTTTCCTCTTTGGTGACATTTTTATTCCTTTCTTTCTCTGTTGGGTTATTGTCTTTTCCTAAATTGACTTGTAAGTATTATATCTGTGTTCTGAATACTAATCCTTCGCTGATTAAATATATTTCAAATGTTTTCTCCCACTTGCCATTTACTTATTTAATGGTGTCTTTTGATAACTAAAACTTCTTTTGTATTTATGAACTGAAGTCCTTGATTTTAGAGTAGTCAGTATTTATCAATCCCTTCTTTTTGTTTAAGAAACTTTTTTATCTTGACTTTATAAAAAGACTCACCTATATTATCTTCTTTTTTTAAGTTTATTTATTTGTTTTTGAGAGAGAGAGGGAAGAAGGAGGAGGAGGAGGAGGAGGAAGAGGAGGGGCAGAGAGAGAGGGAGAGAGAGAGGATCCCAAGTAAGATCTGTACTGTCAGCACAGAGCCTGATGTGGGGCTTGAACTCATGAACTATGAGATCATGACCTGAGCCGAAATCAAGAGTCAGGTACTTAACTGACTGAGCCACCTGGAGGCCCCTCTACCTATATTATCTTCTAAATGTTTTAATGTTTGCCCTTTGTATGTAAATTTTCAGCCTACCCAGAATTGATTTTTATGTGAGATGAGAATAGGAATTTATATATTTACCTTCTTTGCTTCCTTCCCTTGGATATCTACTTGTCTTGGTACCTTTTATTGTACGTCCCTCCTCTCCCCAGTGACCTGAAATGCCAGTTCTATATCAAGGGCATGGATCTGTATGAGAAATCTTGAAAGCTGGTGAGGTGAGTCCCTCTACTTCACTAGTCTTCCCAGGGAGTGCCTTTCTCGCATTCTCAGTGATCTGAGGAAAGGTGGTGCCTGTGCCCTAGGTCATAAACACCAGGGACTTGGGAATGCAGACCATTTGCGTGTGAAACTTGCTTGTGAAGGCTGCACCAAGTAGATGAAACCAAAAACGTGTGTCTGTGAGGTCCTCTTTTCAAGGTAGGACATTTTGAAAGTCTTTTAGCCTTGGGCTATACTTTCAAGATCCTTCTAAGTCTTGAATTCCTAAGACAGATGAGCCATCTGAGTGTTAGAGTTTATTCAAGGACAGGAAAAATATCATCGTTTGGCTTGTAAACCAGATGCACTGGATGTGAATGTCTCAGGAGGGGAGCAGCATGGTCTTAGGATGGCTCGTATACCGTGATGCTGTGCTGTCATGCGTTAGGAGGAGAAAATGAAGCAGAAATACCCTGCCTGAGATACTCAGAGCAAAGCCTCTTCCTCCATGCCTCTGCTTCTTGGCAAACAGATTCTAAGATGTATCTCCGGACTGTCCCTGATGTAGAAAAATCCAAGGTCAGAGACACATCAAGGGAGGGAAGAATCTATTCACTTATCCATGCAATAACTATTTCTTGAGATTGATAACTATTGAGAACCTACTGTGTTCCAGGCACTATTCTAGGCACTGGAGATAGGGGCCTGAACAAGACAGCCAAGGTGGGGGGAGGCAGGCAGTAAATGAAAAACAAAGAAGATAGATGTGGATAACATGTATTTAGAAGTGAAAATTGCATGACGCTCAGGGAATTTTTCTTTGAGAAAATATGAATGGCAGGAAGGGGCAGCCATGGGAAGGTCAGGGGGCCCATGCTCTAGTCCTGGACCAGCTGGTGATGCGGTGCTGTTTGGGGGACATGGAGAGAGACTGGAGAGTGAATAGAAGGAGGACGTGGTATAAGATGAAGGCAAAAAACAGAGAGTGGCCAGATCCTATGAGGACTTGCTTGTCATGGTCAGGAGTTTGGATTTTATTTTAACTGAATGGGAAGCCACTGGAGGGTTTTAAACAGAGAGTGTGTGTTTAAGGCTGTGGCTTAGAATCACTTAGAAAGTGATTGCCTTCCTCAAAAGATGAGGAAACAGATTTGGGGGACCTCAGGAGACTAAACTGAGACCACTCAGCTAAAAAGCAGCAGAAGCTGTGGAGTGGGGGTCCTAGGCCACGCCATCTTGAAACATGGCGCTGCCTCCAGCATCATTCCCTGCCTGTAGGTCTGTCTCCCTGTGAGGCTGGATGCTCATAGCAGGAAGCCCTGAGGGGTTGCTGACCTGTCTGCCAGGAGGGTCTCAAGGCCACAGGAACAGAGCGATTCAAGCTTCAGTGGGTATGGGTTTTGAATGCCTGTGTATATTACACCATTCCTGTCTTTGAGGGTCTGTTTGGATCAGTTGGAATATTTATCAGGAAATTATTCAGTTTTCTGTAGAATTTGGAGTGTGGTTCTCCCAGGTCTGCCTGTCACTGATTCTCCTATTAGAGCATGCGGGTCGTCCTCCCACGGCCTCTGATTTTCCCTGAAAATCCAGCCATCGATGTTTTCCCTTTTCTCTTTGCTGAGATAATACCATAGCCAATAACTTGGTGCCTTAACAGAAGCCTATCAGTGCTGCAGCTGGGCTGAACTGCCAGCACCTCTGCTCCCTTGTCCTGGGGAGGCTAGCATGGGCTCCCATGCTCACAGGCGGGCCTTCACTCATCAGGGGCCTCGCCATCAGATACCCTGCTGCTGACTATGAGGACCTCCTCAGGAAGCCGTCTGCCCAACTTTCCCTCTTCAGAGCTGTCCATTCTGTTCTTCCGGATGCCCCATCTGTATGAGCCATGGAACCATATGCTCTTGGCCACCTCACTCAGCTTGGCCTTCCCTGTTTTGCTGTCATGCTCTGGGCTCTCTGGGGATTCAGGGTTCTGTCACTGGGCCTATTAACCTCGTCCAGGACAAGAAGCCAGGAGACCTGGGTTCTCATTCCAACTTGCTGTGTGACCCTGCGTAAGCCTGTCGGGATGCACATCCATAAAATCCAAGGATTGTCCCAGTGATTCTCAAACGCTTCTTTGGGAGGGAGGAGCATCTCCCTGTCTGTAGAAGCAATTTGAATTTTATTAAAAAACTATTTTTATAGCTTTAATAGAAAAACACAATGCCAAAATGCATTATATGCCAAATATAACATGTTAATTCGACCAACCAACATGTTAATTCATTTTTGCACATGAATTAACATGTAAGTCTCACAGATTTGTTTAAAATGCAGGCCTGGGCATGGCCACACTCAGGAAACAGGACCAGTGGGTACACTACTGCACCACATACCCTCCATCCGTCCATGAGGAGCTCACCAGGCAAGGCTCAGACACGTGTTTTCTAGAAATGCCCCTTATCATACGTAACCTTGTCAGTTATGTGTGGCCGAGTGAACACGTAACACAATGCTTTGTGGTAATGTAGGCTGGGACCGTGTTTTCCTTACTAAACGTTTTGTTTTAGAATGATTTTAGATTTGCAGAGAAGTTGCCAAGATAGCACAGAGAGTTCCTGTGTACCTCTCACCCAGCTTCTTGTCATGTTACCCTCCTACATACCCATAGTGCATTGCCAGAACGGGGAAATGAACATTGCTACAAGACTGTTAACCAAATTAGCCTTTATGCAGATTGTACTGGTTCTTCCTCTATAGTCCTTTTTTGTTCTCGGAGCTGGTCCAGGATTCCACATTACATTTGGTTGTCGTGTCTCCTTAGTCTCCAATCTGTGGTAAATTTTCAGTCTTATTTTTCATGCTCTTGACACTTTAGAAGAGTATTATAAGTCTTTTTTTTTTCTTTCTTTTAAAGAATCTTCCTCAGTTTGGGTCTGTCTGATGTTTTCTCATGATTAGACCGAGGATTTGGGAAGCAAAACCATTTTAATGCACAGGAGTCTTATCCACTAGTAGCCAGATTATTATTTCCCCTTCTTGAGCAGGATTGAGGAAGGACAGACATAGAGGCTGAGAGCGTGAGTGATTCTGCTTTAATTCCCCAAAAGATAGGAAAAGGATTGTGTGGAGGAGGCCCCTCATTAGGAATCTGTGGGAGTATTGTGCAATGTCACTGTGGAGAGTGTGAAGGCAGAGGCAAGCCTGAGAAACAGCTCTTGGTAATGTCCCTGGGACCTTGGCCGTGGCCCCATGGGAAATTCTATATTTTATGTCACTGAAAACTTGGTGATAGTTGGATATGGGGAAGGATCTCTGTATCACTCATCTCAATAATTAGGAATTATTTGATATTGCTGGAAATGGAAAGCAAGTCTGATCAGAAGGACGGTCATGGTATGTGTGTGTGAAGGTACGTGAGAGCATGTGTATGTGTGTGTGTCGTCAGGTTTATGTGTGAGGCAGTGAGAGTGTGAGAGAGTGTGTGTACCTGTGAGTGTGTGTACATGAGTGTAAATGTGTATGTATGATTGTAGGGCTGGCAGTAGGTTGGAAATTGGGGTTGGGAATTGGGTTCTTGTCCTATTTTCATTTTATTCGGTAACTACGTCTCACTGTCCTCTATCCATAAGATGAGGGTAGAAATACCTGCCCCCACCAACCATTCAGAGGTACTACAAGGAGGAAGTAAGTGCGAACCATGGGGAAATAAGTAGTTGGGGGGGGGGGGATGTAGCATACTGTGCACCTGTAGGGATGGTATTATCATCAGGGGAGTAAAGGAGTAGGACCTGCCATTATTAGTCAGAGAGGTGAGAACAGGAAGTGAAAGGAGAGTGAGTCTCTAGAAACACAGGCTTGGTTAGACAGTCAAGTCTTAGGCTTTGTACTTGAGTCCGTGTGGTGAATTCCGAGGTCAGGAAAGCATTCTGTGTAGACCCGAGGGGCCACGGACTTTTGCACTCTTGCTCCTTGTATTCCCAATTGCTGGCCAGATTTCCATTTCTAACTGGCACTTGCCGCTGAGGTACAGTATATTATAGACTAATTAAGGCTGTTAATGATAATGGCAATCCAGTAAGTAATCTGTGGTATTACTCTGATCTATCTCTGTCACCCTCCTTTCATCAGGCCATTAAGGTGACAAGCTTCATAGAACACAGTAATCGCCCCTCTGTCAGTCCCGTCTGTACTTTTCTCCGTGGAAGAGCCATGGACTGACTCTCTGGGGCTGGAGCATATGAAGATATCACTAATGGGCCAGACTGACCAGGCTCCTTCTCCATCCGGTGTGTTCCATTCATGAGACTTGGGCACAAGGGAAATCTCTTTTTTATGTTCCCTTCTCCTCCCCTAGTAGTCTTGCAGAGTCTGGGACAATGAAATGAGTGCAAAGGAAGCAGATAGCTAAGATCTAGTGCCTGCTCATGGTGTGGACCCTTCATGGCATCCTTGGCAACAGGCAGGTGACACTCGGCTCTGCAAGCTAAGAAACACATAACTGAGAGGGCATTCCAGTCTCACTGGCCCACAGGCATCAGGGGTGGCCCTAACTCAGCAGATGCATCTACTGGCTTTCCTGCATCCTCAGGCTCTTAGCTGCTCTGCCCACCTGTTCTTACTTGTGCCTCAGGTGAGCACACTCGGTTGGAAGCTGGTTTGGGAAGTGTGAGAGAGGGAAGCAGGCTTTGGGATTTTACCAGAGGAGGTGACTCAGAACACACCCTCCCCATTGTTCAAAGGCTGAAACTGGGAGCCACAGAAAGGAAGCCTTATCATTGAAAGTCCTAGTATAAAGCACTTCCTTTCATTTTTGGACATTGATTCATTGACAGCTAATTTTGGATGGGGACATGTGTATCATATATTCTTTCAAACCACAAATCACTGCTATCTTTTTCTTCATCATCTTCCTCTTTAAATCTACCATGAAGGAATCACAGTGACTGGGGACCATCTATTTCCCTGGCACTGAGGCTGAAAGGGGGCCAGGATAACAAATGACCTCTTGGAGCCAAGTAACGTTCTCCGCTGAATTGAGACGCGCTTTTCCAGTGACCCAATCCTTTGATGGTTCAGAGGCAGGAAGCTGCCTGGGTGGCTGAGGGTGGAAGCTGAGCAGGAGCTGCTAGTCTGGAGCATTTTCAGGTGACCAGGAAGGTGGTGCTTCCTCAGAACGCAGGCCACCTCACACTCCCATCTCAGCCCAGATCACAGCCAAGTCTGTGGTCTGCTGGTGGGCCAGGAAGGCTCGACAAGATGAAAAGAGTATATCTTGGTGGCAATAATAACATTCTTAAATGATAATAATTTCTGAATTTTGACCATTGCACTAAGAATCTTATAGTAATTTCACGATACTAATGGATTGTGTATCCTTAGTTTGTAGATCCTTCCTCTCGGTGCCCGTGAGAGTATTTAAAAAAAATTTTTTTTAATGTTTATTTTTGAGAGAGAGAGCGTGAGTTGGAGACGGGCAGAGAGAGAGGGAGACACAGAATCCAAAGCAGGCTCCAGGCTCTGAGCTGTCAGCACAGAGCCTGATGCGGGGCTGGAACTTGTGAACTGTGAGATCATGACCTGAGCTGAAGTTGGACGCTTAACTGACCGAAGCCCCCTGGGCGCCCCACCCATGAGAGCATTTTTAACCACAAAAGAATAATTCCAATAAGGGCACATTTTTTCCCTGACCCTGAGACCAGGCAGGCATGAGGAGAAGAGAAACTTCTCAGCTTGTTTACACTGCATTTGGGTCGGGGTAGACTCTTAGCTAAGGCCATTTTGTGGGGTGAGAGAGGAGCCGGCAAATCTGGCAACTGGAGTCGAAACACCCTTGTCTGTGTCTAGCATGGTGTTAGGCACTGTGGGGATTCTAAATCTGCACATTAGAGTTCCTGCCTTTGAGGAGTTTTTACTCTTTTCTCAGAGAACATCACCATGTGAAATGACTGCAAAACAATACCAGACTGATAGAATCCTGGAGAAACCTGAAGGAACCTGAAGGACTTTCGTCATTGTTCGTTCATGCAAAAGCCTTTCCAAAACAGAGTCCCTAATGAACTGCCCTGATACTTAGAACATCTTTCTTCTTCCTCATCTTCTTCCTCTTCTAGTCTCCTCCTCTTCATCCCTAATAGCCTGCTACATTTGTGAGATTCAAGACTTAAAGGATCCCAAAGGGTAGACCACTATAATTCTACGTCCCATCACTATCCTCGGACACCGTAATGCCCTTCTCTGGAGGTAACCAACATTTCTAGCTTCTTGTGTATCTTCCCCAGAATAGTCTGGCCCCTATAAGCAAGTGTAAATTACTTTTTCTTTTTTAAAACACAAATTACACTCACTGTTTTGCATCTAGCACTTAATATGTCTTGGAGATCATGGCATATCGATGGATAAAGAGTTACATCTTTTTTGGTTTTTTTTGTAACTCTAGCAGTTTTTGTTTGGGTGGACCATAATTTATTTTATCCCTCGTTGATGAAACATTGAGATTATTTCTAATTATTGCCATGATAAAAATTGAAGCAACAAATGACTGGTGTATACTCGGTTATGTGTCCACGAGACCCAGTGGGCGTCTGCCTACATCTCCATCCTGTGGTCCCGCGTGCCGTCCCTTCCCTGGGCTCTCAGCTCCGAGTCTGTCAGCCAGCTTCGCAGTCCCTCTCTCCAGCCCTGAGGCTTCTGTATATGCTGCTCCTTCTTCTTGGAATACACCCTTCTCTCCTGCGGACACCGGCTCACCTGCCAGGGCTCAACTTAGGAAGTATTTTCTCAGGGACGCTCTGTTTATCATCAGAACACTCTGTAATCAATCACTTGATACTGTACAAGGTAGCTCTAAAGTCCTTACATAGTTTGGGAATTTTGATAAATTTACTCCTGTATGTGATATAAACAATCTCTGCACGATGAACCAAGGAGGGAATTTAATCATAATTTACTATATTTAATTACAAAAATGTTGGCTTTCAACATATCTAACATCATTTTAGATACATTTGGATGTAACCATTCCATATAGCGTAGGCTTTATTACCTAGAAAATTAAAGGAGGAAATTAGAACAAATGACTCATTAAAAATTTTATTGAAATCTGAAGTAAATTCCTTCTCGGTTGCGTTTTGCAGCTTATTTATATAGTATACAGAAGTGACTTTATTAAAAACTCAAGCTGCACAAGAACTTTATGGATATCCTAATTAAATTTGTTTTGCCATATTTCATCTAACATATACACACTTTTGTCCGTATTTAACATTTCTGAAATTGGGATATGTCTTACTATGAATACTGTCTTGCAGTGATGTGGGTCAGGCAACAGTCCTGATGCTGTTATTGTCTGAGCAAGCACAGGCTAGGTCATGGTTGTTTATAACGTCATCACTTCAATTGAGCTAGGAGCATTATTGACATTACATGGTTTGAGTTTAATTTACATTTAAAATATCTTCAAAAAGATCACACTCTGATTTGGCTCCGAAACAAACCGTTTATGTATAAAGGCAAGGAAACAGAACTGCAGGTTGTCAATTTGATATTAGCAAAGCAAATTTTTATCAATGGGAAGGTCGTATTCATTTAATATATGTTTGCGATGTAACAATCGAATGCTTTACAAGACCGTTATGGGCTTAATTGTGTCCCTCCAATATTCGTATGTTGAAGCTTTACTCCAGTAAGACTGCAGACCTTATGAGAAAAGGAAGAGATACCAGCAGTGTGTACATAGAGGAAAGGCCGTATGAGGACACAGCAGGAAGATGGTTATCTGCAAGCCAAGGAGAGAGGGCTCAGTAGAAACCCACTTTGCTATACCTTGATCTTGGACCCGTAGTCTCCTTGATCTTGGACCCGTAGTCTCCAGAATTGTGAGGAAAATAAATTTCTGTTGCTTAAGCCCTTTCGTCCATGGTATTTTGTTAAGGCGGCCCTAGCAAACTAATACAAGGCCCTAAGAAAGACTCTCATTAGTAGATGAAACTATGTTACATTGTTACTGACGTTAGTGTTGAAGAATTGTCTATCACCAGGCAAGCACGAAAGCTCAACATCCATCTTGCATAATGGGTGTCAATGGCTTGGAAAAGTCTTGGAGACATTAGTGGAGCCTACTTTTAAGAAATGCTGCCTCTTCCATCATCCATCCACGGTGCCGTTTTCTACTCTGAGATGAAAAGTGATTCAGGGGAGTTACTCGGAATAAGTTTTAGGAATTCTGTAACCACTTTCTTTTGCTTGTATTTCCCTTTTTGGCTGCCTTAAGCACCAAAAAAATTTGTCTAAATGATTCTAAGAGAGTCTTATGTTAAGTATAAATGTTTCAAGTGATAATAAAGTATTATGCTTAATTGGCAGGGTTTCTTCTTCTTTTCTTTCTTTTTTTAGTAGTACATTAAATAATGGCGTGTCACAAAGTCAATGATATCCTGGATTTGATGTGATATGTTGTATGTCTCTATGGGCCGCCATAACAAAATATCACAGACTGGGTGGCTTCAACAACAGAGACTTGTTTTTTCACAGCTCTGGAGGCTAGAAGTTCATGATCTAGGTTTTAGAAAATTCATTTTCTGGTGAGGCCCCTTTTCCAGGCTTGCAGATGGCTACCTTCTTGCTGTGTCCTCATGTGCCCTTTCCTCTATGCATGAGCAGAGAGAGAAAGCTCTATCTCTCTTCCTCTTCTTTAAGGCTTCAACATATGAATTTGTGGGGAGGCGGGCACAATTTGTCTACTACATATGGTGATATATATTTATTTTTGTGTAAGTCTTCCCTATCAATTGAAAGATCTCTGAGGCCCAAAGCTTCTTTGACTCGTTAGTTCTGTAGTGACCACGTCTTCTTTGATCATCATTGTTCTCCAACACCTAGCATGTCGTCTGGCCCTCAGCAAACGCTCCACAGAAGTTTGTTACCTCACTGACAACTTTTTACGATTCTCTCTAAGAACTGAGCATGTTTCCGCTTTGGGACAGAATGCCAGAGATCTGCCATAGATGCTTCAGACACTGCATCAAGACCCCTGTCGGTCGTAATCACTGATCATGAAAGAAAGACAGTGAAGTGCTGGCGCATCAGAGCTTGGCAATCCTTAGAAATTCAGCCAAATCCTTTTAAATCACAGATGAGGAAACTGAGCAAAATCCTTACCCAAAGCTAATTAGAGGTAGAGTGGGGGCTGGAGCCATGTCTCCTCCGTAGTACCCTTTCCACTCCACGACTCCGGTCATCAGTCTGGAAATTCACAAATGTCATACAAAACTGGGTGCCCTGGCCCTAAGGCTTTTGCAATGTGATGCACGGAAATTTGTCATTTGAAAAATTGCATGCAGTTTTTGTTTTTGTTTTTTTCTAGCTGGAGATGAAAACTTTAATAGTGTTTTTGAGAAGATTAGTCCTTTGTTCTGCAAGACCTCCTGAATGATTCCTTCCCTAGTGTGGTGTAGCACCTATCCATGCTGGGAAACTAGCAGGGGTGGGGGAGCATTGACTCAGTGTCAATGTAAAGCCTGAAAAGATAGACATTCATTTAAGGAACATTTTACTGTTGGTGATTGGGGTAGGGGATTTGGGGAACAGTAGGGGTTAAGGAAGAGGCTGAAGGGTGAGCCTTTTATTTTGTTTTCCCTAAGTCTTGCTTTTTCTTATACAAGTAAATGAGGTTAGTATACACGTGTGGTCATGATGATGAGGAGGTGGGGGAGGCTGGGAGTTGTTTTCAAGAAAATGGGACTGGAGAGGCAAAGACCCAAGAGCATGAGGCTTGATCTTCACTTGGGGGTGGAAATGGAAACTGAGGCACAGGCTACCCTGCCACAGGAAGCAAGCACAAAAGGCCTAAGAATAGGAGGAAGCATGACTGCCCTTTCAGAAGCGGAGCCCTGCTCTGGGAGCCCAGCATTGGAGGTTGGATCTCAGCACAGAGGTGCGTTGCTGGTTTCACCATTCCTGGGATAATGTGCAGGGTCCCTAGGCCTGGGTTGTGTGCTGCATTCAGTTCTGACCTCATCATCCCCAGAGTGAACTTTGATAAGGACCATGGTGCAGCAAAGGTGCTGCCTGGGGATGCCAACCCCGTAGAACACAGAGGAGGGGCGCCTACCAGAACTGGAAAGTGCAGGACACGTAGACTCCATTCCGGAGACCTTAGGAATACTTGGCGACTTGGTAAAGATGAGATGTCTTGCTAGTCAAGCAGGCAGATGTAGAGCTGTTGCTATTTGCGGGCTGAATGTCAATGAGCATTGGTCCCCGGGCTGAGACATTCCCAGGAACACACACACCAGAGCATCCCTTGTTCCCTTTTAGCTCACAATGCTTCCCTAACATCATTCCTTTATTTATTTGCCTTTCACATTCTCGGGGCAAAAGAGAGAGGAGCCGTGATTGCTCAGTAACCATGGGGACTAATGCCCAGTGTCATCTTTTGTATGAGCTTTATCCAGATAGTCTTATTTAGTCCTAGGCCTAGGCTTGCCATGACAAATGTGATCTGCTCATGACACCTTGGGGCAGGCAGGGAGGTGGACTGGGCTGTGCCTGGCCTGATGCGAGGGCCTGAAAGGGGGGGGACCCAGATGTAGTCTAGGTCCAGGTTAGGCCCTGGCCACTCTGTAAGTGTTGCTGTGGATGACAGTTGAGTCCAGCTGACTGTGGGGCTCCTGGCAGACTTCAGGACCGAAGGAGGCCAAGGGAACCCCTGCTCCGTATCCTTTTTTGGATTTAGGAGTAGAGATCAAAGTGGAAAACGTTATGGGTGGGGCGCAAAGAGACTGAGCCACCTATCAGCTTCCCATCCCCATTGGGATTGGTTCAGGATCTGAGCAGAGGCTGGGGCAGGGTCAGCAGGTGGGAAGCCCCAGTACTCAGTTTATAGCAGAGGGGAAAACAGGGGCAGAGGATATGCAGAAAGGTCTGGAATTCATGGTTTTGGGAAGTCCTGTCACTATTTCTGTTTATTTGCTTGTTTATGTATTTGCTGCCAGAGTAACTACAATAGAGTGGGGGTGAGGAAACGGAGGTACAAGACAAACCAATGGTCATCCTGGCAACGGTTTCTTACAGACTGGGAAGACAAGCCTGGCCTCTGTCAGCCTTCCAGAGTCTTCTTGGGCAGAAACAGGGGCAGAGGACGAGGGGAAGCTGAAAGTAAATCTGGGGGCATCTGTACTAATTTTTTACTCCCGGTTAAAGGGCCCTTCCAGTGTCTCAGAACTTGGTGCAGCCTTCCCCTTGTGCAGAGGGTGGAAAATTGCTTCTTGTGCGCCCAAGGCAGCCGAGGAGAGCCTGGTTTGCGTGCAGGGGCCCTGTTCATGTCCCTTTGTCAATTCCTCCGTGACAGCTGCAGACTCAGAGACCACACTTCAATTATGTACCCAGCAGGTGAGGGGTGCTTGGACAGGGGCCATCACGTTGAGATCAAGGAGGTAATTCATCCGTTTTACACTCAAGGGACCAGAGGAAGGATTGTGCATACAGATTGTAGCCTTGGCCTGAGAGCAGGGGAGAGGAGAGGGAAACAGGGGAGGGAGAGAGAGGAATGGAGAGAAAGGAGGAAGGGAGGAAGGGAGGGGGAGGGAGATGAGGGCAAGGGGAGCTACGAGCTGAGAGACTGAAGAGTGATCAGAAGGCTCTCTGGGAATGAACTTATAGAACCATCTATCTCTGCATTCTCTCTCACCCATCCCTGTCATTCTGGGCATTTCTGCAAAGGACTGTTTCTGTGTCACACAATACCAAGAAGACTTGAGGCAGAGGCTGCCCGGGAGGGAGTTGGTGTGTGCCTGCGGGCTGCTGGATGGGGCAGAATTTTTCTCACCTCACCACCTCCTGTACCCTTTGGGTTCAGCCAGCCGTGCTTCTGGCAACCTTATTCAAGTACGAAAGGTGAGGGCAGGCCTGAATGATTGGGTGCTGGAGGTCAGTTGCTTTTGGGAACGGAATGCATCCAAAGCAGCAGCTTAGCCGAGAAGACTCTGCTCTGCTCAAAGAAGGCCGCCTTCCTGGGGTGCAGGAGAGGGAGGATAGGGTGGCCTTCACATAGAGCCTGACCCACTCAGGCTTTAAGTGAGCCCAGGAGCGCGGCAGCCAGAGCAGGATTTTTGGCAGGTGAGCTGCTGCCCCTGGGCCTGGAATGGCCTTGCTTGAAGCCCAGGTGCACCAGGGGCTTGGGCACTTGCACAGTGACCGTGGGTTGGAGGTGAGGGTGTGGGACAAAAGCCACTGGCTGCAAATTTCTATCTCCCTGAGTGACCCCTTGGGAGGATCTCTAAAGTGCACACATTCCTGGAAAACCCATTCCCCAGAAGCCCCATGCCTAGAACATTGGACCGTAAGGGGATCTTTTCCACCCCATGGACCTGGGATTCCTGGTTGCCCAGCTCCTCAGCTCCCCTCCTGGACTTTGAGAGACCCCTTTTCTCCTCTGCAGTGGCCCTGTTTCTCCTGGTCCCCCAACTCCTTGGCCCCTGCACTCACAGAACCCTCTTGGCTCACAGTTTTAGGACAATGTTTCTGAAGGGCTGTCCCAGCTTTCTGGCTGTGAAGCCCCAGTTTGCTTGGGGTTGTTGTGCAAAGTTGAGCCAACCTGGGTCTTAGATCTGAGGCTTTGCACGGTAGAGGTTTGCAGCTCCCATTCTCTGTCCTTATTGCAAGAGATGGTGGCTGCCCTTCCTCACACCCCAGTGCACATCAGGGCTCTTTAAAGGGGATGCCTACTCCCCAAGCTCAGTACTCTGAGTTCCGGTGAAGGACTGCTCCTAACAGAACCTTGGAGACCTCGCCTTTATCCCCCAGCCTCCTGGCGGAGTTGCATCCCATCCTTGATGCCTGCAGATAAATACATGCCGTTCTTCTCTTTAAAAGTTGCCAGAAACAGTCATTCACAGATACTCATTTTCCTATCTCAAGTTCAATAACCTGGCACTCAGAACATTCTTGTGCCGTCAGATGGAAATGCTGGAGGCTTCTAATGCTGCTGCTGTTCAGAATTCTCCTGAGCTGGTGGAGTATTTGGGGCCAGCCTGGCAGAGACCTGGGACAAGGTGCAGCACAGTGGGTACAAAGAGCCAGTCCAGGGGGCTGAGGAATTGTCTAGGCAGTCCTTCTCCTCTGTTGTCCGTGGAAGCTTTCTTAGCGGTGACAGCTCACGCTGTTTTCTTCTTTTTCCATTGCTGGGAACACATTGTGCCATGTGTTCTAGCTCTTAGTTATCTTGAATCCAGCACTCTGTCTTGTCTTCATACCCGAGGGCATATCATCTCTCCAGCTAACTTACCAGCTCCTGGGACAGGGACCATCTGGCTCTCTGCACACAAATGTACGGTTCAAAGAGCCTATTTGAAGTTCCTCCTCCTCATCATGCACTGTGTTGGCATTGAAAATGCAAAGACCAGTGTGATATGACCTTAGCCCCTAAGGGACAAGCAATGGAAAACATAATTTCAGTGTAGTGCAGTGACCACCATGATCAATGCACGAATGCATATCCATGCGACCCAGCCTGGGTGTGAGGGCAGTGGCCAGGGGAGGATCCCAGCGTGGCTCCCTGAGAAGCTGAGACCTCCATGAGCCCTTAAATGGTAAAGAGGATTACATGGAAAAGTGGGAGGACCATGTAGAAAGAACAGCCTGTGCAAAGTCCCAGAGTTACTTGTCCCGTGATGTAGAGAGAAGTCTACATTTCTGGAGGATTGAGTATAAGGTAGGTTGTGCTGTGGGATGGCATGGATGAGTGGGTTCTGTGTGTGTGTGTGTGTGTGTGTGTGTGTGTGTGTGTGTGTGTCTGTGTGTCTGTATGTCTGTGCCTCTCTGTATCTGTCTGTTGCCATGGTCAACTAAAGAGATGACAAGGCTTGAGCCAGGGCAGAAGCTGGGGAAACATGAAAAATATCTAGGAGGTAAAATTCTCAGGACCCAAAGTTCCCCTTTACCAGTTCAGTTGCCGAACAAATACTTGATGGCAGTCTCAAATGGAGGCAGAAATAATAAGTACAAGACTGAGAACACCGAGCTCCACTGTTTCTGAATCATCTCGAGCAAATCGTGTTTGTTCCCCTCTGTCCTAGGCAATTAACTGCCTGTTTCATTTTTATACTTTTCATGTCCACGGGCCCCTCAGAACACCAGCCTCACTGATTTGGTTTCTTGCCATCTCCTCACCCGCCTGCCCCACATACTGGCTGCTTTTGGCCCAGGAGTACTTTGGGTTGAAGGGAGCATGGCAGGTCTGGTTAGGATGGAGGGACCCTTGAATAGGACCAGACACAGGCCTTCCTTCCTTGTAATGTCCCCAGGATTGAAGCTGAGAGTCTGTGTCCATCCGCAATCTACCACACCAAGATGACTAGAGACCCTGCTCTGAGTCCCAAGAAAATGCACCAGGTGAGCTGATCCCTGGCTCCAAATGCTGTAATAGGGACACTGAGGTCCCCATCAGTTTTGACTTGTCTTCAGCAAAATGGAGAAAACAGGGCAGATGTACTGTTTTGCACAAATCTAAATTTATTTAGTTTACATGTCTGCTTTTATCCTGAGATTATCTACTTCCCATTTTGTGGTGCTAACAAGTCATTTTAAAAATGATCTGATAGTGATCATAGGAGTTATTTTTAATGTGCTTATTTGGCAAAACATAAAGTTGGCAACCCTGTGTCGATCTACCCTTCCCCATATTATCTTGAAATTTTCTTGGCACGTGAAAAGTCAGAGCCTGGGAGCTCTTGACATAGATATACATTTCTACTTTAGGAGGTAGTGTAATGGGTAAGAGCCTTATGGGGTTTAGGACACACCACCCCGAAATGTGGTGCCTTGGCATCCTGAATACTCATTTCAAACTAAAGAAATTTGAGGAATGGCAGGAAGGACTCTCTGGCCTTCCCCTGAAGCAGGTCATGGACCTTCATGTGAGAAATGCCCTCCTTATATCTGGAGGAAAAGGAGCATCTTTATCTCCAAAGACCAAGGGACACTGAGAAGAATTTGAAGGGACATGCCTTGTTAACTTCTCTCCAGTTTACTACCCATAGCTCTTAGCCCTTTTGTCCTATCACGTTTTCCTACGACTTCCCACTCTTCATTGAACCTAGTGTAAAAGCCCTCAGCTATGATGCTTCTTTGGGTCTCCACTTCCTTATGAAGGCTGCTGTGTCACATAAAATTTATATAAAGTAAACTCGTATGCTTTTCTCTTGTTAATCTGTCTTGTTACAGAGACAGCTGTGGTCCTAAGACGGGTAGAGGCACAAAAGATATATTTTTTCCCGCCCACCAGCCTAACTGTGGAACCAGACAGTCTAGGTTCACACGTGGCTCCAGCATTTACTAGCTGCGTGACTTCTGAGTTTCAGCTTCCTGATCTGTGAAATGGGAAAAATGGAGCACCAACCTTCCAGGGTTGTAAGGATGGAATGAGCTAATACGTGTTCTCTATTATTATTATTACTTCTAAAGATTTCCATTAAATGTGACTTCCTTCACTACCAAGGGCTTTCATTCCAGAAATTCTACCCAAGAAACTTGGGATGTTTTCCCCCAGCAGATTAGTCTTATTCCTTTGCCAGTTAGGGCTTTGATGAGAGGCAGGAGTAGAAAGGAGAAGGTGAGAAGATGCTCTGGAGCTTTTTGCATTTAAAATTACAAGGCCAAAATAGAAGGCTCAGAGAAGAGAACCGAAAGGACTGCAAATAGCTGCCTTATCTTCCTAGAAGCTGGTTAACTTTTTTTGTTTTCTTTTTTTTGTACCACTAGAGCTGCCTTTGGCCTTTGGCTACATTGGAAAGTTGAAAAGGTCTGTACTTACCCCAGTAGGAATTTCTCTCTCCTTGTGGTCCTCTTACTCCTAAGAGATAGGCAACTGCTTTTCTACCTATTCACTCCGGGATATTAAAGACTTTCTGTGGCACCCCTCCAGGGCCCTTTGCACAGTGAGAGGACAGTGATTCGAGGGAAGAATTTCTGACTTCAATGGGAGATTTGCTTAGATGAGGGGATTGTCCCTGCAGTGCTCAAAGTTGAAGCCTCTGTGTTTCTCGATGTAAGGCCAGCCTTGCTTCCGAGATGGCGCTTCTGGGATTGACTTGGACATGTAACACAGATTTGATCTTGCCAGGAGCTCTAATGAGGGGTGAGTGAGAAGCAGGTCAGAGCATGGCCAGGGGGAGGTTCAACGGTTAAATGCAGAGTAAAGAAACCTCAGTAACAATGCTTATCCAGGGACACAGATACCCTTGGATCTCAGGGAATATATCAAACATAAGAACATTTGGAAAAGCTCCCAGCCTGTGGTACCACCCAGAACATACTCAGTATGTTCATTCCTCCCTCTAGAACTTGGCTTAGCTAAATGGTCTACTTGATCTGCCATATGCCCCCCTCCCCACTCCCCATCCAAACAAGACCCACCCTTCAAGATCATCCAGTTCAGTTCATTCATCAAACACATGTTAAGTATCTTCTAAGAGCCAAATACTGTTCTCAGTATTGGGGGCACAATAAGAATAAGGGCCGGACCTCTTAAATTGACGTATATGTCTTATGGAAACTCAAAGCAATGAGATAAGCATGAAGTCTTTCCCAAAGCATCAATTTTACTTGAAGATTGGGGAAGGAAAGTAAAGGAAAGCAATTTAAGTGCCAATAATTAAAAATAATACTCATATATTAAAATAAACAGATCTATTATGGAAGAGAGATAAAATTTGAATATATTTAAAAAATAAAACATGAGATTTCAAAGAAATTGCATGCAAGTGGTTGACTTCTTTGGACTGTAGCCCAGAAGTTTGGTAGTACACATGTTAATTCTCTTCTTCTCCTATGAGAAAATCCTGACTGCATGTCATGAGGAGAAATTGAAGGGGTTTAGTTAGGGAAGAGTCATAATAAAGGTTGCAGTTCAGATATATCACTCTCAGATATATAACATTTGCATTTCCTTCTACTCCCTCTCTAAAACCCACTACAATAACTATGAAGAGTTAGGGGGGAAAAAGGACAAAGTACAGGAGAGGGGGTGACAAAAGGCAGAAGTCTACAAAGTTGTGGAAGCTGAAAAGCAGTGGCAAATGACTTACCAGCACGGAGAAAGCAAAGTGCTATGGGAAGAAACCAAGAAGAAGCAAACTGGTTTGCAGAAAGAACCAGGAATCTGACATAATGGTTTCCTTTGAGGTCCTCTGGTATCGACTAGGACTGCGTGCTATCGAATTGTGTCCCCACCCCTCACCCCCAGATTCACAGGTTGAAGCTCAACCCCCAGTGTAAATGTATTTGGACACAGGGCCTTTAGCAGGTAATTAAAGTTAAGTGAGGTCAGAAGGGTGAGGCCCTACTCTGATAAGACTAGAATCCTTATAAGAAGAGACACTGAAGAGAGCTCAGACTCTCCCCACCACCCCTAACCTCACAGCTCTCATGCACACAGAAGGAAGGACATGTGAGGACACAGTAAGAAGGTGGCCGTCCACAAGCCAGGAAGAAAGGTCTCACCAAGAACCTTGATCTTGGACTTCCAGCCTTCAGAACTATAAGAAGATATTTTTATTGTGAAAAAATATTTTTGTTGTTTTTTTAAATGTTTATTTTTGAGAGAGAGAGAGAGAGCTGGGGAGGGTAAGAGAAAGAAGGAGACACAGAATCTGAAGTAGGCTCCAGGCTTCAAGCTTTCAGCAGAGAGCCCAACAGGGGGCTCGAACTCATGAACCATGAGATTGTGACCTGAGCTAAAGTCAGATGCTTAACCAACTGAGCCACCCAGGTGCCCCACATTTTTAGTGTTTAAGCCACCAAGTCTATGGTACTTTTTATGGCAACTTGAACTAAGATACCCTGTGGTACATCATGAATTTTCAAAATGCTATAGACAAAGAGCTTAAAAGCTGAGAGACACAGAGGTAGAGAAAGGAGGGATGAGGGAGGATGGTATATAAAACAGCAGGAGTCAACATGGTATGGGTCTTCTCATCAACATTAGAAGTTAGAGGACTACAGAGCCATGACTTCAGAATTTTGAGGGAAATTGTTTTTGAACCTAGAATTCCATACCCTGCCAAACTACCTCTATGTATGAGGTATAAAGTATGAGGATACATGATGGTTCATTTTATGTGTCAACTTGAGTGGGCTAAGGGATGCCCAGATAGCTGGCAAGGCATTGTTTCTGGGTGTGTCTGTGAAGGTGTTTCAGATGAGATTAACATTTGAATCCATAGACTGAGTATAGAAGATCTCCCTCACTAATGCTGGTGGGCATTATTCAATCTATTCAGGGCCTGAACAGAACAAAAAGTGGAAGAAGGCTGAATTTTCTCTCTTGAGCTGAGACATCCATATTATGCACTAGGACATCTGCACTCTTAGTTCTTGGGCCTTCTGGTCTGGACTGGAATTATGTTACCAGCTTCGCTGGACTTCCTGCTTGCTGATGGCAGATCATGGGATTTCTCAACCTTCCTTGTATGAGCCAATCTCGCATAATTAACAACCAAACAAACTCCTATTGACTCTATTTTCATGGGGGACACTCACATAAGATAGAATAAATTTTCAGAAATACAAGACTTAAAAAAATCATCTCCTATATACACTTTATTGGGAAGCTACTAGAAAATGTATTCCACAAAGATGAGGATAATTGAGCAGGATTAGAGAGCTTCAGTCCATGTTGGAAAAAGGAGGAGGAGTTTCATTAGGGAAGTCTCCAAGAAGAAAAATATTGAGTGGATTGATTACCAGATGTGTTTAAACATATTGAAAAGAGATATTCTGGTAGAAAGTTTGGAGAGGAAATAGTGTGGGGTACATAAAAAACAAGCAAATAAGAAAACATGGCAATTATTTATTCCAGGGAAAACAAAAACCTGTACAGGGAAAGAAATGTAATCAGTACACTACATGGATCATCTGTGAAAGATACTATAAAGTCAAAACAACAAAAACAATGAAAATTGTGATATTACTATCTTGGGAAAATGAGGAGGGGGAAGTGTGTGTGTGTGTGTGTGTGTGTGTGTGTGTGTGCGTGTGTGTAAAAGACCTAACCCTTATCTTCCATGGTAGGATGTCAATACATATCTAACAATCAAAAGCATCAACAAATAGAAACATTAGGTTATTCAGAAATATAAAAGTAAATGCCAGAAGATGATCTGTGATGGGTGGGGAAGGGAATGCCATTCTTCATTGTAAGTCTTAAGTAACATTTGATTTCATAAACTTTGTAGGACTTTGATAAAAGTACAAGTTAAATTTTAAAAAATCATAAATGTCACTTTCGTAGATATTCAGAGATGGAATTGGTGAAGCAATAAACGAAAGCAGAGAAGGAAGTAGAAGCCACTGCAATTATCTGGGTATCACAGGTTGGGTTCCAGCATGCAGGCTGTTTATCAAAGAGGGTCCTTGGTATTGACACCTGTGGAAGGGAAGGGACAGAAGTGGGAGTGGGCAGAGAAATATGCCATACTGCAACAACAGCCTCTGTGGTTCCATGGGGGCTCTGGGACTAGAACAGCCCTTCAGAGTTATTCTGGGTTAGGCTGAGATAGATGAGCCCTAGATAAGACAGCTCTCTGCAGCTGAAGCAACTCCTGAGGGGGTTAATAGCTGAAGCCTGAGCACCCGCAGTATTCCGAGGCAACAAGGCCTTCCTGGAAGGGGAATCTGGACTTTGCATGACAGTGTCCACTACTTACCTTCCTACTGAAGGTAAGACATGATGAAGTCTCGAACTAGGTTGTAGCAGTGGGAATATGAAGGAGGGAACAGATTTTGGAGGCAATTAGATAATATCTCTCTGACATGCTGATTGATTGCCTACAGTGAGTGAAAGGAAGAAGTGCATTAGGACCATCTGGTATGTCTCCAGGTTTCTTGCTCGTAAGCCTGGGTGGATAGTGATGGTGACTGGGTTCACAGAAAGAGAGTCACTGATATTGGAAAAGGGGTGATGAATTCAGTTTGGGGTAAGCTGAATAGAGTCCTGTGGGGAAGGAGTTCTACAAGAAGCTTCTACCTCAGATCTCTTAATTACAGATGACTTTTATTTTCTGACCTCCACAGTCAAACCCGGAATTATATTTCCTACTATAAGGTAAACTCCATGAGAGCGGGGATTTTTGTCTATATCCCAAAACCTGGAGCAAACCCTGGTGGTACTGAGTATATAACACATGTATATATTTGCTATTGATGCAATGTACTGTTCCTATTATTTTGGTATCTGGCCTCTTCATTGAGAGTGCAAGCTTTTTGCTGCCTGATATGACAAATCATTTTACATTCCACAGCACCTAGCATAGTGCTGAGCATAAAGCACACACATACCGATTGCAACTGATTTATGAGTAGCCAGGGGATCTCAGGTCTCTGACAAGACTTTGCACACCCCACTCTGCCTCCAACCTGTTTCTACCTTCCGTGATGTTCTTTCTGGTGCTTGGATGCAGTAGATGCTTTTCCAGATCCATGAAAATAGAATGAAAAGATGGTGCCCAGAGAAAGGGGAAAAACATTGAAATATTGCAGAATTAGCCAGTTTTATTGGAGATCAGCTCAGATTATGTGCATTAGCAGGGATATGATTTGATTTAAGGCCACAAAAGCCAGAAAAGCAGAATTAGGTATCCCCTGACCACCACACTCTGCTCCTTCAAGCATTGTGCTGGGATAGGGGGTGTTTCTTATTATGTGGTTGTATAATCCTCAATCTAGGGAGGCTTAGTTCAGCACACCCCCCCCCCCACCTGTCCTGGGCTTAAATCATTGGTCTTTACTCCATCAGGGGTGTTTAGGTTCTTGCAAATTACCTAGCACTCATTTTTGAGATGGAAAAAGCAAGTAGAGGAGGAATTTGAAGAAGGAAAGAAAAGGAAAGACCTTGAAGACCAAATATACTGCTTTATTGTTAGGGTTCAGTTTTCTGCATTTGAAAATGCACTCATAGCATTGGCTATTCATGGAAAGGAGTTATTTTACCTATATTATACCAGGAGAATGAATTGGGCAACATATAAGTAGAGTCCCCTGACTTGGGTTCTTTGTTCTCTTTTACAATGGCTTCTCTATACACGTGCTCATTTCTTATGGTTGCTCATGGACTGACTTAGAGGTAGGTGAATTTCTAAGGGTTTATGGTGAAGGTGACTCTAAGAGAAGGTGGTAGGTTATGGTGAACCTAAATAGGGTAGCCCTTGACAATTTGCTAAAGGGGACTGGTGTTTAACTTTTAGGTCACTAAACACCGAACAAGCCACTTGTGAGTTGTGGACCAAATTCATGACCTATACCAGGACCAAGGAATTTTAGTTTCCAGACTCATGCTTCCTTACCAAGACTGAATAATTCCTGGATGTAACTTCCCATGTGAAATAGGACTTGGAGTTTGAGTTGGTTTCCAGATCATGAAACTAACTTTTCATCCCATACTTTTCATGCCCCTGGAGTTCCCTGGCATGAATATTTAGGATGACTGTTTGATGTAGAGTATAATCTGTCCTCATAGAGCAAGGATTGTCCTCCTCAGTGTAAAGAGATAGAATCTGCAGCCACGAGAACTAATCAGAAGGGTTGTGCTTATGGTCAGAGACTGTAGTCTTTATATGCTTTGCATATTGCTGTGATCCTACTAAATATTATACTACCATCCCCACCAATGGTTATGGCCATTAAGGTAGGAGAATCTAAGAATGTCAGTGGTGAGGACAGTAGAAGCATCATGGGCACTTGGAGCCAAAGATATGGTTCCAGTCCTGCAACTTCCCTTGACTAGTTGTGTGACATTAAACATGTTACCTAACCTCTCTGATATTGTTTCCATCAAAAGCATGATAATCACTGTCTTGACTATATCACAGTGGGTTCTGAAAGTGCTTTGTAAACTGTAAAATGCTATGTGGCTAATATGCTGTAACTGCTGCTGATTGCAATGTGAAGACCAAACTTCCTTTCTTCTCTCATTTCTTGGATAGTAAATGCCTACTATGTGCTCCATGCTAAGCCAGGTACTGGGAATACAACAGGCAAAATGCAACCAAGTCTCTGCCCTCATGTCTTTATGGACCATTAAGATTCCTACCTCCAAGAAATGCCATCACCTTTGGAGTGCTGCTGCATGCTTTGGGGGTTGCTTCCCATTAGACCTTTGGATGGTCCACCTGGAGGGGCCTGTAGAGAAGTGCTTTTCAAACTGTGCTCTGGGAGCCCAAGGGTCCCGGGGAGAAATTCACATGGCTGAGGGGCAGAGCAAGGAGGAAGGACTCTAGGTCTCCCTCCCTGCCTTCATCCAGTTTTTCTTCTCTTTTCCTGCTTTATTTGATTGTTCGAACACTGCTGCTTTGGTGGAAGGAGATGGACAGTCCAGTTTCTTGACCTTTTCTAACTTTTACATTTGGCTCATGAGTAAGCCTCTTTCTGAGTCTCTTTCCTTCCCTCCCAGTACTGCCTTTATTAAATGTAACCAGGATATGAATACTTTAATCTCAGTTCTTATGTAGAATGGGGGAGGGGCTGGATGGGTGACAAGTTGCCTGGAGGGATGGGTCAATTTCCTTTCATACCCTTAGGACAACAACCTGCTCAAATAGCTTTGACAGCCACCCTGTTGAGATGGCTTTGCTTCACAGGAAATGCCTAGTGGGACTCTATGTAAGGCAATTTCTCTTTTCTCAGTAGACTGTCAACCTCAACAGGGAACCTGGTAAGCCATGTGGTAGCCTCACCCCTGTCCCCAATCGCATGGATATCATTCTGATAGCAAATGGCATTCTGGGTAGTCTTTGACCACAGATGAAATTATTCTAGACTAGTGTCTAGTGTCTAGTGGTACTAGTCTAGTGTCTAGACTCTAGTAATTGACCCTGGTAGCTGACAGAGAATTTCCAAGTGAACAGAATTCCCCAGGCCAAGTGCTGACCAACACCCAGAGTCTCTCCAGTAAGTGGTACTTTGGGCCACCGCGGAAACCAGAAAATGGATGAAATCCCTTTGCTAGCCAAATTGGGAAACATTCAGGATTTGCTGTCTTCAGCTAGCTCCTAATTATTTCGAGATTTTCCAAGATGGAATATTCCACCCTGGGAGATATCCCTAAATATCTGCGAGGGAACTGTTCCCTGATTTTTTTAACACCCGGCGGTCATTTTAATGAGTTAATCCTCACTGCATTGTATTAGCATACTTGATGGCTGTTGTAATAAACCCCAAAATGCTCAATCATACTAGAAGTTTATTTCTTGTTCACACTAAATCTGAACCAAGTCTTTGGATTGGTGGATATCTCTTTTCCAAGTAGTTATTAAGGACCCAGGCATCTTTCCTCGTGCAGTTCTGGCATCTTCAACGTGTAGCTTCTAGGCTCACCATGCTTATCTGCATCAAGCCCGTGTAGAGGAAAAGAGCATGGAAGGTAGCACGTGGAAAAGTTTTATAGGCCAGCTGGGAAGTGGGACACATCACCACACTTAGGTTTTCATGTCTAGAACACGGTAACAAGACTGTATCTAACTGCAGAGAGGTCTGGAAATGTAGTCTAACTGTATGTCTTGAAGAAGAGAGTTGGTGGATAGCTAGCCATGTCTGCCACTGCCATCTGCTTAGGTTGTGTCTCCCTCGTTAGCAGGGGGCAAGACATAAAGCAAAGTGAAGACAACTGTAGCAGCCACGAAGCTGACCTCCTACATTCAAAACACGGTGGGGCAAAATAAGGCAACAGTGGGAAACTGTTTTCACTCATCTGGAAGGCCATCATCTTAAAGTTTGATGATGGTGGCAGGCATTTAGGGAGGTGGGTTCTCTCATATAGTGCTTATGGGAAAGTAATCTGATGCAGTCATTTTGGAGAGTTATCTGTCAGTGTTTATGCCCCGTGACCCAGCAATACCATTTCTCACTATCTTTCCGGAGTAACCCTCTTGTATGTATACAGTAAAGCATAAATAAGATGCCAATTGCAGGCAATGTACATAAACTGAAAGATTACAGACCATCTAAATGTCCAGGAGTAAGGAACTAGATAAGTAAGCTCTGGTACACTTGTATTGTGGAATATACCATGAATGGTGAAAAAAATAAGGTGGATTTATGTGGACAAACCTGGTAAAGACTTTTTAAGACCTATTCCAAAAGAAAAAAGCAAGTCATAGAGCAAAAGATCCCATAGTATACCATTTATAGAAGTAAAAACAAGAACAAGATAAAACTATAAATGTCACTGTGTACATATACATTTATATGTTGAAGTATAAAGAAAAATCTGGAAGGATGCAAACCAGGGAAAAGTTACCTTGCAGGAGAGGACTGGGTGTGAGGCGATAATCAAGGGGACTTTAGTTTTTATTGTTTGGATTTTAATCTTCATAAAGCATTATTAATGTACTACTTCTGTAATTAAAAATAAATTAATTAAAATAAAGAAAGTAAAATAAAATAAGAAAAATGAAAAACCCAAATATATTGGATTTTGCAAATACAAATAGCAATGTTATTTGTTATGTTTTATTGTTATCTCGGTGTTTTAAGATCATAAACAAAGAAACAAAAACTAAACAAAACAACAAGGACCCCTGGAGGACCCAAAGTCTACTCAGAAGCAGGCTACTTATTCAGGGTCACTTCCAAAATCACAGGAGTTCTTGGGATTAGGACCTCATGCATGCTGAGTGTGTCACTCAATCTTTCAGGACCCCCGCGAGCTAATATGCCTTTGAGCATGTTTATCAAGAAAAAGAGAATCTCAAGAAAAACCACAAGGGGTGTTGCTGTCGTCCAATAATTTTCTTTTTTTTTTTAATTTTTAAAATTAAGTTTATTTATTTATTTTGAGAGAGAGAGAGAGCACAAACAGGGGAGGGGCAGAGAGGGAAAGACAGAATCCCAAGCAGGCTCCGCACCATCAGTGCAGAGCCCAGTGCGGGGCTTGAACTCATGAACTGTGAGATCATGACTTGGGCTGAGATCAAGAGTCGGACGCTTAACCAACTACGCCACCCGGGCACCCCTGTTGTCCAGTAATTTTCAAATTATGTGCCCGTTGCAGCAACAGGTTCTATAGCTAAAATGCCAGAGTTGCTCACATATACCCCTAGAATGTCAGACGCTGGTGGTGCCTGGGTGGCTCAGTCGGTTAAGCATCAGACTTTGACTCAGGTCATGATCTCACGGTTTGTGGGTTCGAGCCCGGCATCGGGCTCTGTGCTGATAGCTCAGAGCCTGGAGCCTGCTTCGGATTCTGTGTCTCCCTTTCTCTCTCAATCCCTCATCTGCTTACTCTCTGTCTCTCTCTGTCTCTCAAAAATGAATAAATGTTAAAAAAAATTTAAAAAAAAAGAATGTCAGACACTGGATAAGAACTGAAACAGAGCAGTGAGTAAGACAGACAGTCATTGCCACTTCCTATGTGGAGCTTACAGTCTAGAGATACTCTCCTCACTTACAGAAACTATGTAGTTAATGCATAGAATTTGCTCCATTTTCAGTTTTTTCCCATATGCTTTTCCTTTAATTTTTGATATTGCTTGTATATCAGCAAGCACAGACAATGGCCATAAAGATAAACCAGTGGCAAATGGGGATGAACAGAAAAATTTTGTGAATGTTTCATTTGTCAACTAATCTTTTAGGACATGTGTGCCCGGTTGTAATATCATATGACAGTATATATGGTATAGTATACTGCATTTACTGTCTACCAAAATTGTTGTTTTATGAAATGGAATTAAAAACATAAATATCTCATGGAGCTCTACAGAGGACATCATGATTTCGAGGCTGGGAAAGTACCTGGAAACATTTGAAAACCACTGCCGTATACTTCAGGCTTTTGTAGGGCCGTTTATTTTTGCCAGGATTCAAAGCAGAATCCTTGTTAAGAAGGTGTTCTGGGATGTATGCTTCCCTGACATTTTCCCGGTGTTCTGAGTCATCCTCACACTGAGCCACAGCTTGCCTAGTCACAAGGCAGAGTCTGGGTCACAGAAATATCTCCTAACAAATTTCATTTTCCAAATAATTTGTGTCCTCTTCCCTGCATTTCTTATCCTGCCATGATGTCTGCAGTGATACTTCTAAAATCTACTTTTCTTTCCTCGCCGCTTCTCTCACGCATACGGTTACTCCAACACTGTCCCTCCAACTTCAGCCTTCTGCTCCTTTTCTCTCCTCCTCCTCTTTTCCTCACCACTGTGCATCACAGAAAGCCCAAAGCAGCAAAGAGTGAGCCTAGCCTAGAGAGGACTGAAAAGAGAGAGACCGAGAAGACCACGGGGCAGGCAAAGGTAGGCAAAGTCAGAGGGCAGTAGGGAGGGACAGACAGAGGAGGGTTAATAATCACTGTCCTTTCGCATAATTGCCGGTTCGTCCACTTAGTCAATAAATATTTACTAAGCACCTACTAAGTGCCAGAGCGTGGGGGTACCAGCGTAAACAGAAGGAAATCAACCTGTGTGTTTGTAAGCTTCAACTGGTGGGACACAGAGAAGAGAAAGTAGGCATTTACGGTGCCCCGGACGAGCGCTGTGACCAGCAGTGCAGGACCAATATGGGAGCCCATGGACCAGGGTGGGGACAGGAGGAGAGGCTTCCAGAAGATGGCTGCATCACACACTAGGGAACCAGAGCTGCTGGTTGTCTGCTCATACCTTTCCTCCTTGTCTGCCTTTAATGACAGCATGTTCAAAATATAGCCGGCACCGTGGCTGCCCAGGTAGAGACTGTATTTTTCCAGCCTTCCTGGCAGCTAAGTTCAGCCATGTGTATGTCTGGTCATACAACTGGAGCACAAGTAATGCGTGTATCTTCTGGTAATGCCCCCGAGATGAAGGGTGTGCTCTCCTTCTCCTATTCCTATTGTGTGGAAAGTGGGCCTGACCGTGGTACCTGGAGCAGCCAGCTTAGACCCCGGAGTAGAAGCCCAATGGGAACAGTAGCAGAGGACAAAGGCAGAATGAACGGGAAACAGTACTGTGCGGCAGAGTTGCCTGGCCAGCCCAAGACCTGCAGAAAAAGAAAAATTCTGTCCAGTATAAGTTACTGTTACTTCGTCTCAGTTAGGGTAGCTGGACCAATCTATTAAGCCATATGTCCGGTTTAAAAAAAGGATTCCGAATTCCTAATCTCCTCTCCTTAACCACTTGAGATCCCATGCTGTAATTCAGTAGTGGTCCTTGCATCAGCCAATGCGGGAGGCATGGGGGAAACGGGCTGTAAATGTTTTAGATTCGATGGGGAGGTAGCTTCAGTGAAATAGGTACTCTTCCAATTCAATTCCCCTGAAAATTTCTTAAAAGACTGAGATCCACTGCCTTAGGAGCCGAAAGAGTAGCCTAAAGGAGGAGGATTTATGCATTTGGTCTGAAATCGAACTCTTTTCTATTAGGAAGATACAGGGCATGCAGAAACCAGGGCTACAGAGTCATTTTTTACTCTCTGGTTTGGAGGTCTTCAGCCCAGAGTTCAGGGATGGCTTTTGGATGAGGGTGGAAAGTGCCCGTCAACTCCTGCCCAAGGCTGCCCAGGTGGTGCCTACCTGGTCCCCCTACCTGGTCCCCCTTGTTCCCTGCTTTTCCCACCCGCCCTGCCCCACGGCACTCTGGCTGCTGTCAGTGCCAAGGAGTGCCCTTTTGGCAGTGTGAGTTGGGAGAGACCAGTCCTCGGAGACAAACCCATGACCGTGATGGCATCTGGTTCTTCACAAAAGGTGTCAGTCAAGATAAATCAGTTTGTGCCGTAGTAAGAAACCATTGCCAGACCTCAAATCCAACATGGCTCGGCAGTGTCTCCTCATCGTAGCCACTTGAGGGACCCTGGATGACCATCTTATGACACCACATTTGAACATGAGGCTTCAGGCTTGGTTGTGGAAGAGAGGGGAGGACATGGAGAATCACGGTTCTTCGTGCTCCCAAGCGGAAGTGACCATTTATTGGACACGCAGGTCACATCGCCGCTCTTACCTTCAAGGACTGGGCCGTGCAATCCTCTTGTGCATCTGGAAGGGAAAGGGGCCTGGAACGTTGCTGAGCAGCAGCAATGCTGGCCACAGAGATCACACTGTGAGAACACTGATGGGTGAGCTCAGTGAGCCTTCAAAGCGGTGTGTGCCCAGGGCGAGCACAAGAGGAGCCACGGGGTGTGGGAAGGATATGGTGGAACTTCCAGCTATATTTACTCTTATCTTCCGCTTTGTAAATTTCTATTTTTTGAGTATGTCTATTATATCTATTATAATGAGTATGTCTATTTATAAGGTGCATAATGTATATGTAGTTTTACATGATTATAATTTATAAGTAAATAAATATGCATATGCTGGGGGTGGATGCTCAAAAAAATTTTATAAATGGGACGAGCAATCAAAAATGTTTGAGGACCACTGAACCAGAGAAGAGGACCCAGAGATCCTTAGGTTGTGGGTGCTGAAGGCTCTTTGAAAATAGGGCCTAGAGCCCTTAAGCCTGAGGTGACTCAGTTTCCTTGGCTTTGAAATTTCTACCGTGATTCCCTTTTCAGAAGCTTCCAGGATTGATCCGCCAAAGATCCGTGGAGAGCAGAGGCCCAGACAGGGTAGGGTCAGGTCGAATGCTTTTTTTCCTCTCTTTCCAGTAGTCAGCAAATGCAAGAGCAGTCATGGCGCTTTGCAGGACTGCCAAGAGGCCATGTGCATTCATGACTGGGGTGCACGGTGTGCAGTGTGGGTACCCTGGGTGTGCAGTGGCAGTCCGTGGCAGTCGAGAATGCTGCCTCAGTCTGGAGAACCAAGGGAACCTCTGTGTTATCTGCCATTGCTTTCCCTGGAATGGCTGAAAACCCGTGAAAGGTTCACTCCGGGGGAAGAATGTTCCAAAATCCACCTGGGGTAGAGAGAAAAAGAGTGAGAAAGAGAGAGAGAATAAATGCCTGTGCATATGTGTATGTGCATGTGTGTGCATATCTGCACACATCGCTAGAAGCTGATATGGACGGAGCGTGTCAGTTTTTCTTCCTGTGGCTAAAATAGGGTCTCCTATCTGTGGGACATGAAAAGAAGGGAAGAAAAACCACAGAGGGGGAGACTGGCCCAGGGAGTAAGGGCGCAGGTACCAGTGGGAGAGGTGTGGAGAGAAAGTGTCAGAAGACAGACCTGAAAGTCAACACCAGAAACGACTGTTGTATCCCAAACTATTAGTAGACCAGGAGATGAAAGCCTGTGATCCGGAGTCCTTGTGGGACCGTCCAGACCAGAGAACTCTGAGGATGGGCAGGAGCAGCCCCAGCCACCGTATTTCACACTCAGCCACAGGCACAGGCGGCCCCATGTCTCCACAGTCCCAGCTAGGGCAGAGAGGCCAGGAACTCATGTCTATACATAATGCAGCATCATTTTCCCTTAGAGACCTGCCCCGCTTCCCCCTCCCTCCCATCTGTGCGAAGGACACCATCAGTTTCCCAGTCATCCAGGCTCAAACCCTCAGCCATCTCCCTAACACCCGCTTCCCATTCAAACAGTTGTCAGATCGTGGCAAGCTCACCTCTCACGTGGATCCCTTTCACTCCCTCCCTATGCTTCTCCGCAGGTTAGGAGGAAAAACAAACAAACAAAAACCCAACAACAACAACAACACACTGCATGTTATAAAGCTCTGTACTAATAATATTTCTTAGGACTTCTAAATCTTTAGTTGCATGGAACAGAAACCAGCATTCTAGAAGAGAAGCAAGGGAGGGAGGGAGGGAGAGAGAGAGAGAGATTTTAGTTTAAAAGTAAAGGATGTCCCAAGGGCAGTATTTCAGGGGAGGCTCAGAAGAGTCTGGAAAGCTGGAACTTGGAAGCCAGAGGCACCTTCTCGTAGCCACTAGAACTTGGTCTCTCTCTGCACACCTGCTTCCTTTCTCTTCAGCTCCTCAGTGGGTGGGTGGAAGTCTCTCTCTAGTACCTTAGCACTGCATCTCCCTAGTATTGGTGTCTCCTCCATCGAGGAGACTCAAATAAACTGAACTAGTCTCACGTCCCTCGGAATTTACATCCTTACCAATTTGGTGTGGCCAGGCATACAGGTCATTATGTGCGGTCGTGGCTGCTGGAGACACATATCTGTGTCCTCCAGCCTTGCCTCGGTGCTGTCCTTGTGGGGCTCACAATCATAACCTGTGCTTTTGACCATGCTCCTGCAGTCTTCTGCCTTTGAGCTTTGTTTCGGTAACTCACGGTATGAAAACAGTACTACGCGTGCCTCTTCGAACTTCACCCTCTGTCTACCATGTTCTGTTATTTTCCCAGGGTAAGCCTGCCAAGTCCACAGTGCCTAAGTGCACTGGGCCTGTGGCCACATGTGACGACTGAGCACTTGAAGTGTGACCAGTGCAAATTGAGATGAGCAGAGTCAAATACACACCTGATTCTTAACACCCAGGAAAAAAGAATGTAAATGGCTCCTTAATAATTGTTTATACTGATCATATGTCGGAATGGTAGTATTTGGATATATCAAATTAGATAATATATATATTAAAGTTAATTTCACCTGCTTCTTTTCACTTTTTTAAATGTGGTTATCAGAAAATTTAACACTACCTGTGTGACCCACATTTCATTTCTGCTGGACAGTGCTGGACCGAACTACCTCTCAGGAAAAACCTGGAAGTTCTTACTCACTGCCTTTATTCAAGCTGTTTCTCCCTCCAGGAAGGTTTCTCCATCTCCCCCCCTACCCAGCTCCTACCCATCCTGCAAAACCCCCCTTCAATGCTGTCCTATGAAGCTCCATGCCCACAGACAGAAGTCTGTCCACCTTCAGAACTGTTGAAATCTTTTTTTCTTTTGCTTTTTTACTTTTTTTTTGTATTTTAAAATATACTTTTGGCACATTGTATCTTTACTATAATTATTAGTATGTGTGTGTGTGTTCTGTACTATATTGTAGGTCCTGTGGCCATGCTTTATTTATTTGTCTCCTCCAGGTTTAGATACTTATAAGTGCTGATAATGGTCTGGAAATACTAAGTATGTGAAAGAAAATCCTTCCTTGGTTTTTGCGTGCTCCAGTGAGGCTTTTGTTCTGATCTGTGTTCCAGTTCTCTCCATTATTCCTTTACCCACTCCCTCACACCCCCTGCACATACACGCTCTCTCACCTCCATTACCATATTCATTCATTCATTCATTCATTCATTCATTCATTCATCAAATATTTAATGGCACTTTATCGTGCCAGGTACTGGTGAATACAGGTGAATGAAGAGATATGGTCCCTGCCTCCATTTAGGTTACAGTGTAATGGGGAGAGTGATAACAAAAGTGAATAGATTAGTATATGCTTAAGGAACCGTGAGATGGAGAATTCAGAAGAGGAACCCGTCAGTGGGAGGGCAGGGTGACTTAGATTCTTGGTCAAGTTGAGGCAATGCCATTTAAGCAAAGCCTCAGCAGAGAGCTGAGGAGTCAGCTGTGTGCTGAGTGGGAGGAGGGCCCAGGCAGATGGAATCTGGTGTGGAAAGATCCCTGCGGGGGGAAGAGGAGAGATACCTGAGGCCAGAGGATATTATCTCTGCAGTTCCAAGCTCTGGATGGGCGAGAGGAATCTCTAGGAGGGCAATTTCCTCTCCGTGTTGTGAGTTTACTCTTTGGAACCTCGTGAGCATCAGAGGGTACACATTGGCTCTTCAAATCTCTCCAGATGCTTTTCAATAAAGCATAAATACTAATTCCATTTCTTATCATAATGTCACCCTTAGGTGAACATGTGTAAAATTCATACTCTTTCTGTATGAAAATCATGTGTATAATCTCATTGTAATGCCCTTTTGATATACATCAGTGGTTCTCAGCCGGGCGTGATTTCTGTCCCCCGGGGGACATTTGGCAATGTATGGAGATATTTTTGGATGTCTCAACTTTAGGGGGCTGATGGTGGTGCTATTGGCATCTAGTCGAGAGAGGTCAGAGAGGCTGCAAAACACCTTATAATACACAGGGCAGCAACCCCTCCCACCCCCCAAAAAAGAATTATCTGGTTCAAAATATCAATAGTGCCAAGGCTGAGATATCTTGATATATAGTCAGGGTAGACATTCTTTTGATGTATGGAAAGCTGAATCTCTGTGACAGAGACTGCTAGTTGTCCCCTCATATCCAGTGTTTCCTCAGTCCTTAGTGGATGATTCCCAGGGTTTCTGAAGACCACAATGCACCCAGCCAAAGGGCACTATTTCCCAGTGTCCCATGCAGTTGGGTTTGGCCATGTGACTAAATCCTGACACTAAGGTGTCAGCAGAAATGCCTTTGGGGAAAGTTGCTACGAAATGGAGCTGCCATTTCCGTGGCCTGCAATGGTGTCATGGGGACATTTTGCTCTTCTCTTCCTCCTTGCTACCTAGCATGCAGTGTGATGGCAGGAGCTCAAACAGCCATTTAGAATACCAATGATCTAGGGGCGCCTGGGTGGCTCAGTCGGTTGAGCGTCCGACTTCGGCTCAGGTCATGATCTCCCAGTTCGCGAGTTCGAGCCCCGTGTCGGGCTCTCGTGTTGACAGCTCGGAGCCTGGAGCCCGTTTCAGATTCTGCGTCCCCCTTTCTCTCCGCCCCACCCCTGCTTGTGCTCTGTCTCTGTCTGTCTTTCAAAAATGAATAAACATAAAAAAATTTTTTAGAATACCAATGATCTTGAAGATAGAAGTCACGAAGTGACCTTGAGGTGACCTTGAAGATGATAGCGCACAAAGACAGGAGCCTTGGTCTTGGCTTCATGGAGCCCCTGACTGCCTTCCTGAAGACATCTTTTACATGAACAAGTGAACCTGTGTGTTAAAGTCTCTGCTAGTTCGGGTTACCCGTAATATACCTCTGAATTTACTTCCAGCTGAGAGACCGTCACTGAGGAGCCTGAGGTCCACGGCTCTTTCGACCGGGTCTTGGGGACCTCTTTCTCACCCCAGGCACCTGCACTTCTCTCTTGGTACTGGTCTCCTCGCATGCTACATTGTCAGCCAGCCTCAGATGCAATTTCACAATTTTTCAAGTTCTGGACCAGGCTCTGCATAAGGGGGGATGAGCGTGTGGCTCGTGTTTCAGGATTGTGCCCTGAGATAATGAATTCCCCACCTTCGGGTGTATGTTACCGTGTGGATTTAGTACAGTAGCCTCCCTGCCCTGGGGTCGTTCAAGGAGCCCTTCAGAAGTTGCGAGCAAGTGGGTGCTTAGGCCTGTGCGTGTGCTGTCACTTTAGAAGCCTGAATTCAGTTCTGTGCCGGAGCTTGGATTTGGAAGCACGAAGACATGTTTGCCAAAGGCTGGAGTTTTGATGTGGAGTGGAGGAATAGCTGTTACTTTGTGGGGGAGAAAAACACCTTTCGTTTCTTTAGGGAAAGATAAGTACTGCAACTTTGTGGTTTCTCACTTCTGATCTTCTGGAGAGCAGATGTTCCTTGAGGAATGGCTGGTCCAGAGGCGACATATTTAAGTTCGCAAACACCACACATTTAGATGTTAGACATTTCAGTGTTGCTAAAGAAAACCACCAGATTAAACAGCCAACTTTCCCTCTTGGTTTTTGTCAAAGAGATTTTTTTAAAATTAACTTGGCTGCCGGCAGTGGGATTGGCTCATTTGCCAGTCTCGGGGATAGGGAACAGGGTAGATGTGTGATTGGGGTCGGGGAGAGGAGTCACGGGAGGAGGTGGGCTGTGGGGTGCCTCGCCTGGAGGGAGAGGGACACTCCTGTGGGCCATGCATACTCAGTCTCCCCCGCCTCCCAAGAGGCAAACCTCTGCTCCTCCAGGAGGCCGCGTCATCACGCTGAAGGGGAAAAACACCCCTTGGCCATAAGGGCAGTTACCTCCTGAGAGATGCGCCCTCCAGGGGAGGGGGGATCCGGCAGGAGAAGACAGACTTCGGTAAATGAGCGGAAAGTATTTCTTTGGATCAGAATGAAAGCTGCCCGGGGTTTAAATGGTGCGCTGTGGGCTGGGTAAATTGCTTCTCTTAGCCTCGTGACCCTCTTATCACTTGTGCAAGCTTTAGTTCTTAAAACGTGGGAGGGGCTGGATGTTGGGGGAGGTTGTTGCAGAGAGCCAGGAAGTGCAACTTCACGCAGCTGTATCCTAGCTGTGGTATGGATACGATGAAATTCAGCTTTTTATTTTTAGCAGGGGTGGGGAAGCAGGGAGAGTCTTCGGTGTGGGGTTTAAAGAGCTTCTTCTGGAGGATGAGGATGTCAAGGTTAGGGACATTCCCTCCAAACACCCACCGATAGCACCACAGGAATCACCAGCAGCGGGGGCGGGCCTGCCACGCGGATAGAAAAGTGCCATCTCCTCTTCTTGGGAGCTCCAAACATCAGTGCCCTGGTGGAGAAACTGAGGCCCTGAGAGTTGCAGTGATTTGTCTGTCATCTCCCAGCAATTCCCTGGGCGGAGCGAGGCCGGCCCGGGTCCTCTGGCACCTAGTTTAAGGGTTTTGTCTGTGTGATTGCTTTGGCTTCATAATATCACTTTCTACTCTGGTACTTGGACATGTTCCATAAGTGCCCTGCTATGTGAAGCTCTTTCTTAAAATAGGAAAAGGATAAACTCATCGGAAGGGCTGGAAGGACCTTGTGAAGAGAGCCGGGCATGATTACAATTCACCCTGGTTCCACTAGTTCAAGCAGACAGATGGTGGATAGAACTGAAGCCAGACAATTTGCACTTACCGAATTAGCACCCGTCTGTTAGTCTGCAGAAATGGGGGAAAAATGGGCATCTTTCTTCTCGCCATATAAGGTAAATAACAACCAGTGCTCATGGAGCGTTGCCCCTAGGATTGCAGAGGCAGTGTTATCCAAGCTGCCCCCCTGTTGGCCACTCACGGGAGGCAGCTCAGAGTGATAGAAAGAACCCAGACTGTGGACCCCGGGAGTCACAGGTTCAAATCCAAGCTGTGGTACTTAGCACGGCTAGCGTGGCCTTGGGCAACTTAACCCCAGAGAGGCTGTTTGCTGACCTATCAAGTAGGAATAATAGCTATTAATCTGATGAAGTAAATAAATAAAAGTAATAAGTAAATGAAGTAAATAAATAAAAGTAAATGGGCAGTACCCAGTAGGTCTGCTACAGTGAGAACTCATCAGCGGTGGCTGTCAGCCATACTCCGACCCTGTCTAGCCGTCACCTGCATGGGACAGTGGCCGCAAGAATGGTGGTAGAAGGGACGGAGGAGTGTGGCTGGCCTAGAGCAAATTCCCGCTTGCTCCAGGACATGCGTCGCAAACCACGTGTTTGTATTCAGCCTCGAGTAAAGGAAGGATGGGGGTTTTATGCTGCAGGGCTTACAGTCGCATAATGGAATCTCACACGTACTTTGAGGGGAGCCACTGGCTTTGGAACAGGCAGTTTGTCACTCACCGTTTCTTTTGCCAACCATTGCTGAGTCCATCCAAGCCATGTCAGTCCTGACCCGGCGCTCGGGAGACTGGCCCTGCCCTCGAGGAAGTCAGAGTCTGGGAGGGAAGATAGTTATTCAAACAAACTACGACAAACTTTAAAAACGCTCTAATCATTGTGGTGAATCCTACCTGGCATGAGAAGGAAGGTGTTGGGAGATCCCTCATCTGGACTCTGAGCTGGACCTTTCGGGAGGACGGGGATTTCTGCAGATTGCCAATGGGGCCGAAGGACAACGTGTGAGCAGGGCCTCCGGGTGTGGCAGGGCCAGGCTTCCCCGGGAGCAATGAGTACCACGGGGGTGACAAGTGTCAGGCCCGCCTGAGTGTCAGGTGTGGGCTGCTGAGCACGGCCGGGTCCCACCCTGACCCGGAGGGGCTTTAGTCAGGGGAGTGACTGGCTCCTTCAGGTTTGCATTTTGGGAGGATCCATTTGGCTGCACTGGCCATAAAGGATCATGAGAGGCAAGAGTGGGGGCAGGAAGACTGTTTTTGGCTATTATAGGAGGGCCTGAACCAAGGCAGTGGCCGAGGGACAGATTTGCATCACCGTGAGAAGGGAGAACGGGCAGGCCTGGTGATGAACTGGACGTGAGGGATGGACGACAGAAGGCTGCGGATGATTACCTTATTGCTCTCTGGGGCAATTAGAATCTTAGGCCAACTTTCTCTCTCGGCACTTTATGTTCTAATACTTGCGGTTAGTTTCTCCTTTGCTGTTAGGCTGAGTGTTCCTTGAGTGTGGGGACTTAGGTTTTATTCATTCCACCTGTATGTACCCTTCATGGTACTACAGAATAGGGACCAATTAATGCTATTAATATTAGCATTAACATTTTGATAAAAGAATGAATGAATATTCTTTCTGCCTTGTACTGCACGTCTCTGGGACCAGAGCTGGGGAGAGTGTCTGTCCGACTTGTTACAGCTCCCAGCATGAGGTGTCATAGATGCCTGTCAAACCCCATGGGATGATGATGGTGGTGGTGGTGGTGGTGGTGGTGATAATAATGATGGATAGTGATGATGGTGATAAAGCCATACCGCTCACCTTCCCCTTTCCAGAACACAGTGCTTCTGAGCTTCCTCGGGGAGTGCAGGAGGCCACTTTCATTAACGGGAGCAAAGTCTCCTGATTGGAACTTCTTGGCCAGAAGAAGGCGTGGGCTCAGAGAACATTTCCATTCCAGTGATCGTTGCTATCACAGCGTGTGAGGGGGCCCGTTAAGGCTCTTCTGTCAAAGGAAGATAAAACTACAGTCCCCTTAGCCTGGTTACTACACTTCAGAACTATCCATCTCTCCATCTAGAAAATTTCCCCTTGATTCCTCATCTGCTCAGTGCAGATTTCCAGCTGCTATTCTGCTGTGCTTGCTGTTATTCCTGGGAAGGTGAGGGGAGCCCCCAGGGGAAGCAGGAGGAGATCAAGAACTGCTGGAGGGGGGCAGAGAGGCAGTTTCACCCTAGACGATTTGAACCATCAGAGCAGCTTCTCCAGAATTTTGAACTGTGATATATCTTACATGCTCAGAGGGCATGTATCCTGTGGGCATATGCAGGCAGCCTCTGGGAATCAGAAAGCTTGGGGCATAGGAGTTTTTGGCAAACTGAGAATTACCAAAATTCTTGTTTGGGTTAGCCTTGTTAAACTTCTTTTTCAAAGGCCTTGGTCCATTTCCCTTCCTTAAGCTATCTGAACACTAACTACCATTTATTCTTGATTTCCTGATTCAGAAAGCATTTAGGATCATGATTCAGAATCCCATTCTGAAATGCCAATTTTTATTACACGCATGCACAGGTGTGGAAGGCTAGGGGAACTGGGTGAATCTCTTTCCAGGACGCATTCTTGATTTTATTTGGCTAATTTCCACATATCAGCTTGTTTCTTGTGATTTGCTTCTTCTAAAAATTGAAGACAGATAATTCTAAATATATGAGGATTCAAGTTACTTACTGCTTAATGAAAGTTTTACTACCTATCAGATGCTCCCTCCTCCCTATCTTTTCTCAGGCTAAAAGTGAAAAGTGTCCGTGTGAAAAAGGAGTTGGTAGCATAAACTATGCCTAACTGGGTTGCTGACTCCCTATGTGAATTTGGATATACAGTCAGTTCTGCTATTAACGCTTGTTTTGGAAGAGCAAATTTTTTCCAGTGCAATTCAATTGATGCCTTAGGGAACAATTTAACCATAACACGAATTTCACATTTATTTATGTGCCATTTACCGTGTGGGAAGCACTAGGTGAGTGCAGAAAGCTGCACACGGCTGAACCAGGAAACCTAACAATGTATAGAACACACACGCCTATGCCTTAGACATCTCCCGGCTCCCACAGTTCACCAAGTGTGCTGGGAGCCATGCCCATCCACACCTGTGTTTCCAACTCTCTGTTGACTCCATGTCCCAAAAACACAGCTGTAACCTTTCCAGTGCCCATTTCCACAAGCAAACACCAAGAGTTTTTCAGGGTAAAGTGCCATTTTTATGGTAGTATTTATTAACTATTTTACATGTATAAAATTGTGCTACTATTTTTATCAGATTCTTCTTTTTAAAAAAAAATGTGTCATTGATGGAGTTTTTGAGTGTTGTGCTTCTAACCCCATTTTTTCCCCATAAGCTCTGTGGGTTTTATCATGTGATTTTGCACATGATGGTGATTTTTAGGAACATATATGTTGTGTTACAGCAAAACTGGCCATAACTTGGGGGGCGGGGGTCTCTGGGCTTCGCTGTAACCTGCTAGGAAAGGAAGATGGTATTTATGTTGAAGAGAAGGGGCTTTACCAGTTATACAAGTAATATTTGATCTCTTTACTAGAGGCCACTTTGATTACTCACCAAAGATACATAACTTATAAAGAACATTTTTAGAAGTCTGAGTATATCTTCCAGTTAAAAGAAATGGAAAACCGAACAAAAGTTTAAAATAGATATGTAAGGTGGTATCACTTCAACTTTACTTATGGGGCACCCAAAGCATAGAACACATGTCCTCTCTGTTACGCATAAGCTTTCTTTGTGAAATATAGGGAGTGTTCAGGGACATACAAGGGGCAGCTTTGGCACCTACTAAGTCCTTCCTATGGAGAATAAATGCATTATATTCACCATCTCACATAATCTTAATATCACATCATTCCCATATTCTTCAAGTACTTGTTGAGCCCCTGCCATGTGTCGGGTGCTGATCTGGACGTGGGGTTATATCAGTGAAGAGAATACGTTGCTTACTCCAGGAGCTGAACTTCCAGTGGAGTGAGGTAGGCAGTAAGCCAACAAACCAACGTACTCTTGGCTATAATGTGATAAGTGGAGGCTTACCATGTGTGGCTATGGAGAAAGATAGGACAGAGAAAGGAGTGTTTGGGGCAGAGGGAACAGAAAGGACAACGGAGGTGGCACCGAGCAGGGAACAGACAGCACTGTCATCCTCATTTCTATGGACGAAGAAACTGAAGTAAAGAAGGAAGGGTCAAGTTGCTCAGAGCTGTCAGTGGGCCATTTGGGAGGAAGGGGGAGGGAAGGAAGAAAAAGTGGAATTTGTACCTTGGTCTGTAGGGAGATAGAAAGTAGAGTGAGGACTGTGCTAAATCTAATTTTACTTCAAACTCTTTCTATGCCTTTGAGCAGTTTCTACTTTTTGAGCTTGATCTTCCAAAAACATGGCTTCCCTCTCATTACCTCAGTCTTGCTCAAGGACCTGGGAGGTTTCTCTGATGATGACTATATTAGTTTTCTAGAGCTGTGTCTAGCAAACGCTCAATGTGCTTTCCTTTACTCTCACACTACCCTTTTTGTCTGACACTGGATGTGTGGATTTTCCACACATGTGTGTGCTTCTCTCTTGGCCTCCAGTGGTGGTCACCAATCCTTGGTGTTCCTTGGCTTGTAACTGTATCACTCCAATCTGCCTCCCTTTCTTTACATGGTGTTCTTTCTGTGTGTCTCTCTGTGCCAAATTTCCCTTTTCTTGTAAGGATACCAGTCATGTTGGAATAAGGCCCACCCTCATCTTAACTTGATTCCATCTGAAAACACCTTATTTCCAAATAAGGTCACATTCACAAGTGAGTGCTAGGGTGTTAGGACTTCAGCATATCTTTTGGGGTAGACACAATTCAACCTATTGGCCAAACTAAGTCCCAACTCTCTGCCTGGCTTCCTCTGTCTCCAGAACGTGCTTGGATCTACCAGTGTCACCTGCCTACTTCCCAAAAAGCCCTCCACATGTGGTCACACCTCTGGGCCTTTGGCCTTTCCACCATCTGTCATGTCCCCTACCTATTCTCCAGGGCCAAGGGCCAAGGGCCAGGGCCAAGGTCCTGTTCACAAATCCTCTCTGATGATACTGTCACTCCATACTGATACTTAGTCATCTAAGCATCATCTGTGTAGCACACACACACACACACAAAATCAAAGCCTAGCTTGAAGGGTCCTCTTTTAGTGTGGTTAAGAGGTAAAGCACATGGACCTTGGCATGTCACAGCACAGATTTGGGTTTAGCTCTGCCACTTCCTGCGTGACCTTCAATAAATGTTATCCTCTCTGTGCCTCAGCTTTTTCATCAGTAAGATATGGATAATAATGGTGCCAATCTCATAGATTGTTATGGGAATTAAATGAGATGATTCCTGTGGAGTGCTCAGTGTGGGGACCGCACATTAGCTATTTTTATTGTGAGTACCTGGGGAGCTTGCCTTTTAAAAGCACCCCTTTCTCAGTTGGTGCTGAGGCTGGGCTGCTCTACACCACCAGCTAATGAAGGAAAGGCCATCAAGGGCTGGGATAGGAGGAAAGTCCAGGACCATGTAGGCCTGGTCCCAAGAAGTGGCTGCAGCCAGGCGCAGAGTCTGGTGTAAGCAGTCATGTCCAGGGGACATGGATGAGAGATGTGGACATCTGCACATGGAAATAGAGGTCTATCATGGTCCCTGCCCTTTGTCCTTGCCATTTGTTCAAATGAACAAATTACTGAATAATGATAAGTTTGGATCATAATTGTAGGAAGAGACATGTATATGGTGGGGCTCCCAGTAAATAAATATTTCACATAAGGGACTGGGAGAGTGGGGGCAGAATCTGACATCACTCGGCCAGTTCTGGCATTTTATATAACGGTGTAAACTTTTTAGTGTGTAATGATATACATGGTTTACTGTCTATTGAATAAGCAACTGTTTGCCAGATTATTAAGACTCTTCTCTATCATATGTGAGAACCAGCCTGAGCTAACTTTGACAAAAAGAAACCAACCGCCAAAAAACCCAAACACCTTATTTTGAAGCACAGGGGTGTGAGTTTCATGTAACCCAAGGGCAGAGATGATCTAGGGGATTGGAATGTCATCTGCATTGTCTCTTTCCTCCTCTTCTGTCTTTCCATTTGAACACTAGTCTCTCCAGCTGCTCTGCCTGGCAGAACACAGAGTCCCCATCAGCTCCTGGACTCATGGGAATGCAGGGTCCTCTATCTAGAGGGAGGCCCATCTCTCTCAGCACACATCCAATGCCAGGTATTGGGGGAAGGGACTCATATTGGCCTGCCTTGGGTTAGGGACCCACCCTGGACCACAGAGAGGTAGGGGAGTCTGTATCCTGGGACTGACCATTGGGATCATGCAGACTGGAGACAAAAGGGGAGCTTCTCATAAGAGGGTGGTACACAGTGATGGGCACAGCTGGCAGATGACTCAATCAGAGCCTAATAGAACCAGATAGTCTGCTATGTACTTTATATGTATAATCTTTTAAATCCTCATTACCACCTTGCAAAGTATACATTAACCTTCCCAGTACTGGTGTAGAAACTGAGGCTCAGAGAGATCATGTAATTTGCTCAGGGTCATCATTAATATGTAGTGGATTCAGAGTTTTAATTTAGATCTGTGTGAAACCAAGCCTCACAGTTAAGTGATTTGCCCAAGGCCAGAATTAATTGATAGCCAAAGATGGACTAATCTGTGTGATACATTCTAAAAAACACAAAACCACACCCAAGGAAAATGTATCAACAGACACCAGCCTCACAGCTGGTGGTCTAGTATATTTGATGCCAGTTAGAGATCCCATCTCCCAAGTCCTAATGTAGGCCCTGCCCTCCTACATGCTGGATGAGTTGGGCCCTGGGACACGGGGTCTCTCTCCCTAGCAGAGACTATACTTTCAGCAGTGCTTCCCTAGCCAAGATGTTTACCTGCAAAGCTGAATCCTGTCCTGAAGGTGGTCACAGAATTGGCACATACTGGGGCTTGGCTCCCCAGTTTCTTCCTGCAGCCAAAGCTGGTACCAGAATCCTCTTAGGGAAGGTCAGTGAAGCTTCTACTTGGAAACCCAGACACAATCACCGTCTGGATTATCTGCAACACAAGGCTGCAGAGTAGCTGGGCAGAAGTGTTTTATGGGGGAATAATTCCCAACAAGGGATTCTGGTGACCTTATAAACCAAGAGACTGAAGCAGCTTGGCTTCTGTCTTCCCAGGATGGGATTAATTCCACCTAACTCTCTATAATCCATTTGGTGTTTTTATTTTTCAAGAAAAAGAATACAGATCCAGGGGTCTGTGCTGTTTCTTTGAGACATTTAAACTACCAATCACATCAGGATTGTGGGAGCTACTTGAAGGAAGATTGAAACCAGCAAATTCACTACGTGAAGAATAAAAACATGGCGTAGAAAGGAATGAAAAAAATAATTAATACATTCATTTCAAGGCTAAGAGCTCTTTTCTGGGCCCTTGTGGGGTTTCTTTTATTTTTTATTGATTCATTATAAGTGGTTGATGGGATACACACCGGGAATTTTTGGTTATGCTGGGAGAGATTCTCTTGTTCCATGTTTATTCTGGTTCATAGAATTGTACCAACACTTCTTGATAAGTTCCGGAAGAAGCTTCTTTCTACTTCTCACTGGCTCCTCCAAAGGTGGAGGGGGATTCCACTGACAGAGGAGATGGTGAGAGTCTCACATTCTTTGTCCATATGTCCCCATGAGGCAGGATCTGCATCAGAGAATGATTTTTTTTTTTTTTTTTTTTTGTCTCTGGTCTCTTTTGTACTTTCTTCCCTGGCTACGATGGGAGACAGGTCCTTGTTCTGTAGATCCAAACCTCCACTATGTGTGAGCATGAGGATTGGGACTTGGGAAGAAAGAGTTGGAAGTTTGTCTTGGTCTTGCATCTAAACCGTGTCCTCTGCTCTTACCAGTAAAAATAACTCAATATTTTTATTCCTGTTTAACTTTATATCTCAGCTGATTTTGTCATCAGAGAGGGGACGGCTATCATCAACGGTCCATTTTCATTGAGTGCCACAACCACTAGCCATATTAGTGACCCTGATATTAAGTACTTTTTGTTATAAGGAGTACTAAATTGTGTTTGGAACAATCATCCAGGGAAAGGTTGGCTTTCTGGAAAATGGCTGGAGCAAAGATCAAGGAGGCTGGAGTTAGATGAACTTGGGTTTGAATCCACCTTCCTCCACTTATTAGCAGTTGACCTTGGAAAGTTATTTTAAGGCTCTGACTCTTATATCCCATAGCTTCAAAAGGGGCATAATAAAACCCATTTCAAGGTGTCATTGTGATGATTAATGATAATAGCCAGCAAGCAGTTATTGAGATCTTACGATGTGACCCGCACTGTTCTAAATACCTTGATCGTATCAACCTTATGAGGTAAGAACTACTTTACCTCTTTTTTACATGAATCTCAGAGAAATTAGTAATTCACCCAGGATCATATAGTTAGTAACTGTGCCTAACCTTTGCATTATACTGCCTTTTAACCGAACAAGAGATTCAATAATAAATGTATGTGAATATGCCTGCTACAGCTCATGGCACATATAAAGCTCCTAGTAAATATCATTTTTTTTCTTTTCTTCTCTACTGGTGAGATGACTGGGTGAGAGTCCACTCACTTTTAAGAGCACAAGGCCATTCATACTCCTTTGAACTCCCCTCTTCCATACCAATCCCCAAAGGCAGAGTTTAGCTGGGACTTTGGATTCTTTGCATTATATATCCTGGCCCTGGTATCCAGGAGACATAAACCCTTTTATTGGACCTAGAAGTGCCTATTTCTTTCTTGTAGGATTCTGGGGTCAATCCAGAGCTGATGTTGATGGTGCCCATTGATAATGATGCCACATAAGAAAAAACACTCCTAGAAGCCTTCAGTAATAGCAAAGAGACTGTAAGGACATAGAGAAGCTGACAGCAAGACAGAGGAAACATGGCCATTTGATTTTGTAGATTATAAAGCATGTAGGTGTTATCTATGAAGCTTGCTCTAAAGTGTGGAAAGCCATGCTGAGTGTGGACCCTAAACCACAACTCATGTGGGAACAGGTGGGGCAGTACTTTGAGAGTCAAGGTCATCAGCTATGTAGTGGACAAAGTTTTCATCATTTAATTTAAAAAGTTTTTTTAATGTTTATTTATCCTTGAGAGGCAGGAAGGGGCAGAGAGAGAGAGGGAGATAGAGGATACGAAACAGGCTGGGCACTGACAGCAGCGAGCCCAGTGCGGGGCTCGAACACATGAACCATGAGATCATGACCTGAGCGAGCCAAAGGCAGACACTCAACTAACTGAGCTACCCAGATATCCCTTTCATAGTTTAATGTAATTGTGTTTGATCTTCTTGAAAAGAACTGGGAACCTGATTACCTAGTTAGCCAGAGTCAAGCCTGAGAAAAATCATACCAGAGTCTAAAAATTTGAGGTTTACCTGGAATATTCCCAGACAATCACTGGGGCTGCATATTACTGGGAGTTCACATGGGAAAACTTAAGATTTTCCTGTGTTAAGAACCTTTGGGAGCAGACTTTTTCTAAAGAGGTAAATTTGGTCAGCAAATTGGGATCTGAGTGAGAATGAGAGATGAGTCTTAGTCTCGGCTACCTCACTGATTTTCCCATGTGTGAAATGAGGACTTTATCATCACCTTCTTTCTTAGGTCTTTGTTGTGTGAGGAAGGACATACTTTAGAAAAGGATCAACATGTGACCAGTGAATCAGTTACTAATTTGATTATATTATCATCAGTTAATATGTTCAGCTATATATGATAGAAGTTCCATACACCCCAAGAAAAGACCCCAAATAAATTATTGACAAGATGAGAATTTGTTTTCTTGTCCCAAAGCATTCATCTGGGGCTGCCATAGAGGCTTCCTGGTGCAAGAAACCCAGACTTTTTATCTTATTCCTTTGTCATGTGGGTTCCATTTCCAAGGTCATTTCCTGATCTATTATAACTAACTGAAACTCCAACCATTGTATCCACATTCCAGAAAGCAAGATGAAAAAAGGGGAAGAAGAAAGGCACATCTCCTCCCTTGAAGTACACTTTCTCAAGTTGACCCCACCATTTTCACTTGTATCCTATTGGCTAGAACTTAATCACTTGGTCTTCATTCCAAGTGGTTTTGTGCCTAGCTAAGATTGGTAGTTCTATCACAGGAGAAGAAGAAAGGAATAAGGGATCACTAGGATTACCAATGGTTTCTACAACACTATCAGAAATGTCTTTTTTTTTTTTAATCACAAGTGTCAATTAGATGAGTTCTGGAAGTTCCTTTAGGACGGAGTATGTATATTTCTTTATATTAACTATTCCCTCAGTAAATAGTCTCTCAGTCTTTACTGAGGCCTCTTATTTATTAGGTAGTATAGTAAGTTCTTTAAGGACTATGAAGTTGGATAAGACATATTATCTGATCTCAAGGTGTTTATAGTTGATTCATTTATTCAATAGACATTTGAGAAAAAGCTTCTGTGTACTAAGCATGTGCTCAGCTCTGGAGATAGAAAGTAAAAAAAGAAGTATGGATCTAACCCAAAGAAAGAAGAATGGATGAAATAATAAGTATAGTAAAAAAGTTTTTAAAAATTGAGTACCAAAAAACATAATAGAAAAGATTAACAAAACCACAAGCTGATTCTTGATATCATTAGTAAAACAGCTATACCTCTGAAAACATTGATCAAAACAAAAGAGAGAAGACAAAATAAATAAAATGGAATGAAAAAAAGAAGTAACTATAAACAAAGCAGAGATGAGAATAATAATCATATTATGAATAGTACTAGATGTAATAATAGATGTAATGGATACATTTTTAGGAAATATAAAATTCCAAAATTAGTGTAAGAAAAGAATTTGAGAATAGAATTAGAGCAGTAAGTATTAAAGAAATTGGGATGGTAACCAAAGACCCCTTACCCCCGCCCCCCCAAAATCCAAGCTCAGTTAGTTTTAAGGTTTCACTCTACTGCATTTATAAGGAACAGCATATTTCTACATATATATATATATATATATATATATATATATATATATATATATGATTCTAGAAACATATATAATTCTAGAAATATATACAATTATATATATATGCTAGAAAACATCATGAACATGTGACATTATCTATTTATGTAAATAAAAATTCCATGTGCATAAAGATATATATATACACACACTTTATAAGAATACATATAAACAAAAGAGCCTCATTAACTTCATTATAATGGTAGCCAATGATCAAGGTAACAAGATTGGGACAGGGGAACAAAGGGAAGAAATGAATACAAGAATGAGTGAATGAATGGAGAGAGATCATGCAGGGATAAATGTATCATGAACTAGGAGTGTGGCTGACTCAATTCTCTGACCTGCGGTCTAGTAGTATAGAAAAGAAGGGATCGAATTGCTGTCATTAGGGCTTACAATTTGGTAAAAGTAGATAGACCTATGTCATTTAAAAAGTGTAATAAAATGATTCAGGTATTTTGGAATAATTCTGGTCATGGTAGGGTGGGGACACAAATCATGGTATAGTGACTTCTCTCTGGATGAGCTTGTAGAGACCACACTCTAGTAGAAGAGACCGATGTGGAATAAAGAATGTGATTCAAACGGGGATAGAGAAAAAAAAAATAAAAGTGAGTACTAAAAATAAGTCCAATGGGAATGCAAAGGCAAGGAATGATAACCCAGTCTAGGGCGTAGAAAATGGCCTCTTAATACCTCAGCTGAGCCCACAGAACTGGGCAAATGACCCAGACAGTCAGCCCGCCAGGGCCGCGTCTAGGTGCAGAACTGGATGCTGATTTGGGCTCCAGACTATCCGCGGAGCCCATGTTAAAACTCTGCACAATCATGCACCGCACAGAGTGTGGCCTGTGAGCCAATCAAATGATTAGTAATAAAACATAAACTTTTATCCTGTTTCTTCAACTAGGAGGTGAATTCCTTTAAACCACTTCCCAGTGCTGGTTGTTTGTTGTTGTTTTTTTTTTCCCATGACCATGGCATTTAGATTTTGCCTTCGAATTGCAGATATAATGAGATGATTTATCATGGAAAATTATTGCATGATCATCAAAAAGTAATGAAAACTGACACAGCCTCTCTTCTTAATGGTATTTCTCACTGACCTCCTTGCCAACCCAGGGCTCTGACACTGTTTAATTCACTCAGGCAGTCAACCATAAACACAGTTTTCCGAAGTAAAGACAACTTCTGTAACTTTCTAATTAAAGCATAAAAGCCCGTAATTAAAGAGACATAAATCACCTTTACATCTTCGGAATCTTTTGCGGCGTTGCACGCATGTTTCCAGCTGTGTTCACTCGGACCCCAGAGGCAATCTGGTCCAGAGAGGGAGGGGACAGCGCTGCTTTCCGGTAGTCCTGGAGCAGTGGCTCGCCAGGACCAAACATTTAGTGGCAGTGCCCTGGTGGAGATGCTTGCATGGAGCCTGCATTTGATGGAGGGGACATGAGAGGACCTCAAACAGGAGCATTCAGTACTGTTTCCCCCTTAACTAAGTCCACTTTCAGTGTTTGGTGGGTCAGGATGGCAGCTGCCTCCAGAGAATAGAGGGACAACTCAACACCACGAGGAGAAACAATCACATGGTTTGAGACTATAAAACATTCTATGAAACCATCAGCCTGGTTCCTCAAAAAGTCAGAGTCATGGCAGAAAGGAGTTGGAGGACTAGAGTGGATTAAAGGAGTTCAAACAGACGCCAAAACCAAATGCAGCATGTGAACTGTGATCGCATCCTGATTAGAAATAAACACCCAAACTATGAAAAACCTTCCTTCCTTGGGATGATGGATAAAACTGAGTGTAGACTTGACGTTAGATGATATTATGGAGTTATTAATTAATTTTAGGTTGTGTGATCATGGTACTGCAGTTAAGTAAGCTAATGTTTTATTCTCAGGTATGCTGAAGGATCTAGAAGTGAAATTTCGTGATGTCTACAAATGTGTTGGAATGACAATTATTGGGCATAGGTGGAGGGCATCCATTGGTTCATGTTAGTAGTTTTAAAACTGTTTATGCATGTATGAAACAATTTTGTACAAAACTTGGGGAAGGAAAGAATGGAAGTTTCTTTTACTTGGTCTCTTAGAGACCTCTCCCCACACGTGGGTCATACATCTGACATGGGAGCAGAACCAGGTTGGACAAGTATAACTGGACAGGTCTTCCTCTCTGCTGTCTGGATGTTGTGAATGCGTTTCTTTACAGCTTTTAAAATAACATAGCCAAAACAAAAACAAAAGCAAACACATGAGCTTTGGGAAGGAAGTAGCTCTAGGAGGTAGGTCACAGAATCTTTCGACTGGCTGGATCCACTGGGGAACTCAAGGTGATGGTAAAGGTCCGGAATGGGACTGAGTCTGCAGGACCCAAGCCCAGCAAAGATACAAGTATCTGAGTGGAAATGCCACTGGGCTAGACCAAGAAATCTGCAGACTTTCTAGCCACTGGTAAAGTGGCCTCATCCTCCTGGGGCTCAGTGGCTGATGAAGCATGGCAGATGTGTGTGGTATGGAGATGTGCATGGGGCCAGTTAAGGGACTGGCCTATCCTCATAGCTAGACAAGTAAATGTCCCTGGAATGTCCTTTTCAAAAATCTCAAACATTCTTCTGTGAAAACTGAAAAGGGCTTTAATTTAGTGAGAGGTGGACCTTGGAGATCACCTGGCCTCATGGTTTTCAATTTGTGCTGCCAAGAACTTCTAGGACTCCGGGGACTTTCCAATTTAAGTCAAGACTCAGTCTAAAAGTCACAAACCTGGTCCAGAGCACTTCAGAAGCAGAAGGAATGTGTCAGCTTCCTCTGAAGGTGCTAGAGGAAGGTCTGCTCCAGGCCTCTTTCTTAGCTTTGGTAGTTCCTTGACTTGTGGCAGCATGGCTCCGACTGTGGAGCATTTTCCCTGTGTGTGTGTGTCTATGCCCAAATTTCTCCTGTAAGGTCACCAGTCATTCTGGAAGAGGGAACCACCCTACTCCAGTGTAACTTCGCCTTAACGAATGACATCTGCAATGGCCCTCTTTCCGATAAAGTTTACATTCAGAGGTATTGGTGGTTAGAACTTTAACATGAATTTTGGAGGGGCACAATTCGACCCATCGCAGTGAGCTAGAGGCTCAATAGTCTTGCCTGGTGTGGGCACCCACATCTAGGTCTGGGACTCCTGATTCATTCCTCGAGAGCTCTTTTCATTATTGTAAGCCATCTCCTACGGGTACCCAGACTAAACAAGGCATCCCCAGCATACTTTTCTTAGCCCTATTGTGTGAGTCATTTGTCACTTTTGGGGTGCCCATCATTCAACCTCTTTTTATTAAGACCCGATCTTCCTCGTGGGAAGTTTCCTATAGTGTGACACTTTCTGGACAGAGATTGCTTGTTTCTCACTCCCAGAACTGAAAGGGCAGAGCCTCTTCCTATCTGCAGTGAGCCCGGATGGATGCACACCTTGGGTTCAATCTGTCAGTCCCATTCTCCTGGGCCTCATCCCTGGAATGAGCGATACCATGAGGTGGGGGTAACACCCAGACTACCCTGTTCCAGTAGAGTGGCCTTACTGGGCTTCCTCCTGGTCATCTCCAGAACACCCTGGCATCCCATTCCTGTGAGTCCCTGATGCTTTTCTAGGAAGTCCCATTTTTGTTTAAGAGAGGCAGAATCCATGTCTGTTATGTACAGACATAAGCTGACCAATACACGTGTCGTCACCGGTTACCTGGAGAGGTGTCACTAAATTCATTTTATTTAAAAAAAAAATTTTTTTTAATGTTTATTTATTTTTGAGACAGAGACAGAGCATGAACAGGGGAGGGTCAGAGAGAGAGGGAGACACAGAATCTGAAACAGGCTCCAGGCTCTGAGCCATCAGCACAGAGCCCGATGCGGGGCTTGAACTCACGAACCACGGGATCGTGACCTGAGCCGAAGTCGGACACAACCGACTGAGCCACCCAGGCACCCCAATTCATTTTAATTTAAAATGAATCGAAGCACATCCTGAGACCCAGAAGATGACAAAGTATCGTTATGTGGATTTGGTTTGGGATCCAGGTCTGAGCTAGGACCTCCGGCATGTGCTCCGAGGGCCTCACTAACCCAACCTGGGTGGGGCCGGGGTGAGCAGGGCAAGGAGGCGACCGCCAGCCAGCCGCCACATGCTAATCTATATTCCGTGACAGCCCGCGTTACATGTCAAGTGTGTGGAAAACAGCTTCGCCAGTACCAGATCACAGGGCCTGACGATTTTATCTTGTTAAAATCGAGCCTACACAAAATAGATAAGCGCTCTATCATCTTCCGGAATTAATCCACATACAGTTTATCTTCTGAGAGGTTTGCCATGGTGGCCGCGGTGCCACTGTAAACATAGGTTGGGTGGGTCACTCTTATTTATTCAATTTGCTTTCAGATGTGTGTGTGTGGGACCTCCCCTACACCAAATAGTTTGGGATAATAGCAGCATGAAAGCGAGTGAAATAATATACGTGATAAACCAAGATCTAAAGTTTTTGTGGTTTTTTTTTCTTTTATCCTGAAGGAAAAAAAAAAAAAGGACATGTATGGTGTGTGTGTGTGTATATATATATATATATATATATATATATATATATATTTTTTTTTTTTTTTTTTTTTTTTTTTTTTTATTAAATGCCTTAGCCTTGCTTTGGTATTTATCTTCCTGTGGCAGCCCCTGATCCGGTCACAATGTGTAATTCTATTAGCATTATCTCTCAATTCATTGGAGGGGGCTTCAGCCCGGACAAGAGCGGCAGAAAAGGCCTCACTGTTCAGGAGGCTTCTTTCTTGTTTCTTCAGCAAGTTTATGCCTTTATCGGCAGCTCGTTTAAAGGGAACTAAAGGGGAGCCGGTCAAATCATTAAGTGAGAATTTAACATGGGTTTTTAAAGGCAAACGCAGAAGCTTTTTGCGGGGTGAAAAATGGTTAAAGTAAATAAATGAACGATGCCCGCACTGCTAGCGTAACTGTTGGCAAAGGATACTATTGAAAGGCCTTGTATTTGTAACGAAGGTTTTATCCTTGTACGTTTAATGAGAAAAGTGATTTTGATCAGATGTCAGGGCTCCTGGGTGTATTCCAGCTGAGCCACTGAGTGACTCTGTGACTGTGTCCCCACTTGCACCCCACTCCCATCTTTGTCTCTTGCCCACCACAGAGGGGAAGCTGGGAAGAAGAAAGAGATGATCTTCTTCCCAAAGCTCCTCAAGCACCTGTAGAGAAGGATGAGGGCAGATGGGAAGGAGATACGGGTACTTCCTGTTCGTCCGTGTGAACGGCAGGTGGGGTTCACAGGGAGAAATGAATTGCACAGAAAATCCCCACACCCCATTGGTGTTTTAACCCTCCCCTCTCAGGGGGACCTTTTACTTCATGTGCCAGCCATGTCCCCTCCCTGGCTTTGCTTCCCCTCTTCCCCTTGTTCACCATTCACAGAAGAGCCCACCAGCTCTATTCAAAAGATAGACAGCAGGTGGAAAGAGAAGAAGATGCCAGGGGTTGGGGAAGCTACATAATAGCGACTCCTGGGAGCTGCTTGTACAGCATGGTGCTTGTAATCCTGTTTTCTGGGAGAGGGATTTGAGGTGCCAAAAAAGCACATGGTGTGCGGCATTTTGACAGTGGAGTTGGGAGCCCTTGGGACAGATGCCTGTCCTTGCCATTAAAAATTGCAAACCTAAAACATCTGAAAGGCAGCCCAGGAGTGAGCCTTTTTCGAGGGTTCAAAGTACATCCAATCTTGTGTTAAGAGCTTCATATACATTATGTTCTTTAAAAAGTGTTTCCAAGCTGGTTTTTTTCCTTAAAAATTGGAACCCTTATCTGTAAATGTTTTGAGCAATCCCAATATCTGTACATTTATTTATTTATAAGTTATATATATATATGTGTATATATATATATATACACATATATATATACACACATATATGCTATTGTTGTGATGTATTATGCATATTATGATACATGAACAACTGTGTGTATTTTTGAAGAATGAGAAAAAGAAATAGAAATGAAAGTTATAATACTTTCTCCTTGAGTCTCCACAGAGTCTTGGGGATACGCTGGGTACTCGCAACCCACTCTGACAATTTCTGCTCCTCACAGCCTGCCTGACACGTAGGTGTTGTCACTTCTGTTTTATAGATGAAGAAACCGTGGCTGAGACTGTTTTAGTAATTTGCTCAGGGCTGGGATTGTAACTCATGTCTTCTGATTCCAGATGCAAGATCTTTCCATGACACTGCATCCCTCCCTTCTCTCCTCCTGTCTTCTTGCGGGCCCTAATGAATAGCCCTGCATTCCTATCACCCACTATTCCCTCCTTTTTCTGTTCCAAGGCTCTCCATGTTGATTGAATCTGCAGGGGATGACTCTGAATCTTGACCAGTCCAAATCAGTGCCAGTGATCCCATTCCCCTTTGCCAGACACTCATTTTCCCAGCTTCCCTTGCAGCTTGGAGTGGCCATGTGACCCAGTTCTGGCCAATCAGACATGCGCAAGTGTTCTGAGAGATGTCACCTGCTGTTAAAAGGGAGAGCCACTATAGGAGAGCGCCCTCCACCCCCCAGCACTTCTTTTCTTCTCTTGGGTCTTAAATATGATTACGTGAAGGGATGCTTGGAGCTGATTTGGGCCATGGGGAAATGAGTCTCAGGGCAAAAAGCCAGCTTGCTAAGGATGAGACACAGACAAGACAGAAAGAGACTGGCTCCCTGATAACCTCACTGAGTCCCTGCACTATACCAGGAACCACTTACCTCCAGGCTGCTCATGTGAGATATTAAACGTCTTCACTGCTTAAACAGCTAGATGGATGTTTTGTTACTTGCAGACAAAGCCTTGATAACCGATGTAGTCTCTGTTCTACAATTTTGGTTAGCATTTTCCATCCTCAGTTCACCATTTTGTCAGTTTCTTCTGCTCCTCGTTCTACATGTTAACCTTTATGGAACCAGGCTTGATTCATACGGTCCAAGAAGTCACATGACCTAAAGATCTTCAAAGACTAAGCACTATTTTCCTGACTCTTCACTGTTTTGTTTTCCCAATTGTATTACTACGCATGTGTTTGTGTGTTTATAATGGCTTATTCTAGTTCTTTGCCTGGGACAGTTCTGCCCACATTGGCCCTTTCATGGGTCGCAGAGCTTGCCTTCTTTGGAAGTATTATTCTTTTGCTATGACCCACTCCAGGGCCCTTGTACTGGTTGCTTCCACTCCCCACATCTTCACTTACTTGGTTTCTTCTTGTCCTTCCATCCTCAGCTCACATATTAACACCTCAGAGAAGTCTTTCCTAACCTGTGTGCCTTCACCCCTTACAATACTATGTTCCTTAATCTTCTTCATAAAACTAACCATTACCTTAGATTATCTTGTTCATTCATTCAACTGGTTCATTCTTGCCTCCGTCCTCAGTGCATACTGCCCAAGAGCAGAGACCTCGTCTGTCTGGAGTTCCGTTTTATCCCTAGATCCTAGAAGCTGGCACATAGTAGGAGATCAGAATATATTCGTATAACAAATGAATAAAAGAAAGTATGAATGGGAAGCTCCTTTTTATCTATTAGATTGGATGCTGCTTAATTTATGAATCGCTGAACAAAGCCAGTAAGATCTTTAAAATTAAAAAAAAGAAAAGAAAAAAGGAAAGAATGAATGGGTATGAGGTACCTGCTCATCTCAATTCTTGGTTTTGTTCCCCAGGGGAATATTTCAGTATTTATGAAACAAGGGTATTTGAAGCGATCAGCCACTCTATGCAAGTGCTATATAAATACTGTACCGTCATGAACTTTCTACAGCTTAAAATCCTAACTTAGAAGACCATATATTAGTGTTGTTATTATTTCCCATTTAGATGAGCCTTATTTTAAAAATGTTGAACCAGCAGAGACACTTCCAATAAAAGAAGGAATAGTTGTAATTATAATGTGGTGCTACGATCAGAATTAAGAATAATTGCTTTCTGAATTGAGTGACACTCTCTCCCTTACAATTCCACACTACCTGGTGAACACTTTTATCTTAGCATTAATAACATATTAGTGCACTCATTTGTTGATGGTGTTGTTCTCCATTCACCCGAAAACCCCTAAGGGTAGGGACTGTGCCTGAAACAGCTTTGATCCGCAGCGCAGTGACATATGGTAGGCATAAATGCTTTTTGAATGGATAATTTTAAACATGATATGAGTTACACAAAGTATCCCCTTGGCACATTTCACTCTCCAATTACAGTGAAATTAAAAAAAAAAACAACCTTTATAGTTCCACAAAAATCTGTAATATCTGTTTTGATCTTTGGAAGATATCCTTATCATTGTTACCATTATCATTTCACCCTTTTTCTCTTAAGATGTATTCTCTCTTTCTGTAGTATTTATGCCTGAATAAGCATGAAGAGTCAGGAAGGGACGTTATGACCACACCCAAAAGGTGTTGATGAAATCACTGGAGGGAAAAAGATAGGACGCTTTCATTTTCTTTGCAGAAGAAAATGATGTGAGTATCAACGATACTGATCATAATACGGGAGGAAGCATATTAGGAAAGGCAAAGGGACATTTAGGTTGGAAGTTTGGAAGTCCTGCAGAAGGAGCAAACACATTCCTTCACAGAGAGGTGCATTTGATGATGGAATCCCCAAGAGAGAGAGAAGAATGCCGTTGTTCAGGTCATTTAAGACAAACAAGAGGATAAAAGTGCAGTCATTATTTATAGTTTGTCCAGTGTCCACAGTATAGGTGGATGTAGGACAAAAGCCTGTTTGGCCCCCAGGTGTACAGTCTATGGGACAAGATGCCATGAATTGACATGGAGCCTGTTACCTGCAGTATCTCTGAGACACAGGGACCCCTGGCCTGGTTTTTAGGCCTGTAATGGCTGTAGGAAGTTCTTGAGGCTAAGAGGTAGGGATAGAACAAAGGAAAGAACCCCCTCAGAGAAGTAGAGGCTGCCTAGTTGAGGAAGGACAAAAGCAATCTGAGCACACAAAAGGAATGACTGAGGACTCAGGGGAGTAAGGATTTGGGGGAAAAAGAGAAAGGGAAAGAATGAAAATTCAGAAAGGTCAATCATATGAGCCTCCACTGGACAGATGATATGGTTCCATATAGGCCTGCACTGGGCCAAGGACAGTATATCTGGTGAATGAGGTACGCAGTACAGAGCAGGGAAGAGGCAGTGTTTAATGTAGCTCTGCGTCTGCTCATTCCCTTCATCCCACTCACTGACTTGACCATATTTCTGACTCCATCCTTGACTTCTCTCCCTGGTGTTGGTCTTGAGTGGGACATAAGTTGGCTTCCCTAGATATTTCTCCCAAAGCATTGAAGTTCAATACAGTAAACATTGACTGAGTCCATGCAAAGCACATGGTGTGGAGGATACAACAACAAACACGTGACAGTTAAAATATCAGACCCTTGAAGACATCAGAGATCATTTCATCCAAACTCCTGTCTTCACCTAAGGATCACCTAGTTCTCCAAGTACTTACTACCATCCAAGGAAATCTATTCTGTCTTTAGAGAGCTCTATTAGAAAGGTATTCTTTATATTGGACCAAAATATCTCTACATAAGATAAATTTTACTAATCGATCCCACTTTGCTATCTTGAAGTTATACAGAGCTAACGCAGCAACTCTTCCCCTTGACAACCCTTCAAATATTTGGAGGTGTCCTATTTCTTTGAGTTTTACTTTCCTGAAGCTGAACATTACCAGTTTCTTTGAATGTTCCAAATATAATAGGGCTTTAAGTCCCTTTGGGGCTTGGCCACTCCGTCTTAAATGTAGTTCAATTTTTCTTAAAGCACAGGGCCTGGAACTGTGTACAAAAGTCTGGGTATGGTTGGCTATCGCAAAGCAGAGCAGGGCTATCATTGCGTTCTTTGGGACTCTGTTCTTTATTAATAAATACAGCTTGTAATTTCATTGACTTCGGCAGCATCTCACACTGGTAACTTATTGCCAACTTTAGCTCATACTTAAAAAAAATGTGGTCACATTTCCTTGATCCGGTATTTACAAAGTTATTTCTATACCCATATATAGGACCTTGTTTGTATTCATATTACATTTCATTTTGTTGAAATTTCCCCATAATTTTAGCACAAAAAATTACTTTTGAATACAGACCGTATATTCTATGTTGCTAAGCTTTGATCATATACTTGTAGCCTGAATAAAACAGGTTCTTCTTGATTCTGTGTTAAGATCCATGGCACCTTGATAATATATCCAAAATAAATGCAGAATCGGCCCTTTCAAAGCATAGAAAAATTACAAAGTTCTATACTGATGGTCTTTTGAGGAGGCATCAAAAGAAGGAATTATGTCATACCCTCTGAAAGCCTTTCTAGAAACCCCTCTTTTTGTGACTGATGCTCACGTACCTCAGTCTTCACCATCATCATAGCCTTCCTCATACCTGGCAGCTCGCATCCTGACCCCCCACTTCCCTCCCAGGCTGCTGCTTTACTTTTCTCTCATTACCACATCCTTTTTCTTTCTGGAGTATTCCACACATTTTCTTTTTTTCTTTCTCCCTCCCTCCTTCCCTCTTTCCTTCCTTCCTTCCCTCTTTCCTTCCTTCCTTCCTTCCTTCCTCCCTTCCTCCCTCCCTCCCTCTCTGTTTCTTTCTTTCTTTCTTTCTTTCTTTCTTTCTTTCTTTCTTTCTTTCCTTCTTTCCTTCTTTCCTTCTTTCTTTCAATTTTATTTTTAAGTAATCTCCACACTCAACGTAGGGCTTGAACTCACAATCCTGAGATCAAGAGTCGCATGCTCCACTGACTGAGCCAGGCAGGCACCCCTTGTTCCATGTATTTTCAAATGTTAATCAACTAAACTTTCCTCACCTCTTCCATTCCTCAGCGTAGTGCCCCAAGTCAACACCAAAATGCCTTACTAAAGCACCAAAACTGCCCAATATAAAGCAAAAGTATCTTTCTCCTTTAGAAAGGAGGAAGATTGTAAATGTATATTTATATTTAATATTCTTCTTTTATTGCAGTCATAGACAAATTTGATGGCCATGTCTCCTATGTCTTTACCCGAGTTGTTAGTAAATCTGTTAAACAGGTTAGTTTGAGAACAGAGCTCTGAGACAGATCCCAAGAAAATCTTCCTGCAGATTGTCTTGATGCATTAATGAGCATCTTTGGGGGTTAACCATTCAGTCAACTAATCCATTCAGCCTGCATTGCCCCGTGTTATAAGGATTTTATTAAAGAGTCTACTGAGCTCCTTGGTACGATTCAGATATTTTCTTGTGTTTCCTCGATCTAAAAACCTCACTATCTGCTGATTTAGGGAGCAAGAATAGCCTGACAGAGTTAATTCTTCGAGATCGCAGACTGATTCCTAGTGATCATTGTATCACATTCTAAATAATCACGTCTACCTTTTACTGAACGAGTGGTCAACATCTGGGCCAAGCTCATTTGTTTATATTTTTCAGAACTTACATTATTTTCACCTTTCACAAAACTGGAATGTTATTTGCCTGTTAACCCTTCTTTGTCTCCCCCTGCATAGTTCCTGAGAAGATTAATAACTCACTAGGGAACGTTTACCTGTTAATATCTAAATCACGGCATCGTGGTAACTTTAGCCTGGACCATCTCTGGGTGTTAGCTTCCAGGAGTTTACTGATCCCACTGTAGAAGAATATGGCCTTTGACTTGACCTAAAGCTGCTTGTTTTATCCCAGAAAGGATGTTCTGGATCATTCCTGGAATCTCTCTGATCAATTAGGGCCAAATAGAAGTCCCTAGGCCGAGAAGGGCACTGGGTGGTCTTTAGAAAATGAGAGCAGAGGACTCAACCTGTGGGATGTTTACCCCATCGTGCCTGGCAGACAGGATGCCATGTGACCTTCAAGGCGGCCCACAAAAGAGGAGCAAGATGGCACCGATAGTCGGAAACTGGAACAAAGGCAAGCTTGACTGTGATACAGATGGGGTGGAGGAGTGGCTGGCTGGATTCAAGAAGAGAGAGCGTAGAGGACTAGAGGCGTGATGAAGATGCTTTTAGCAGCAGTGTTTTTTGTTCCTTTTAAAGTAGCTTTTTTAAAAAATGGGGAATGAAATACTTGCACATGGTAAAATGTCAAAAAGAACAAAGGATGTACAGTAAAACAATGAAATATATATCGCTCTAGCTCCCGCTCTGAGGTTTCTGCTGGTAACTTACAAAATGTTCTATGTATATTTAAGCCTATATAGATATATGCATACTATTCTGTAGGTTAACAAATATGCAAATATGTATACAAATACTCTGCGCTTGTTTTTTCAGAGCATAGATAACATAGATTTACTTCATTTGTTTAAGGTTAACACCGGTTCTACTGCATGACTGTACCCTGATTTTAACAGCAGTGCTTTGAGGGAACGAAAATAGAATTGTTGCCAAACACAGAGTGTTAATCTTAAATTTGAAGCCGAGGCAGTAAATGACAGGTGTGAACAAGTTTACAATTTGGATACCTATGTAATCTGAGATATATCACTTCAATGACCCTTGCCTCAGTTTACCTAGCAGGGAAGGGAAATCACTTTCCTTCTTGATTCTGGTGTTAGAAAATATGAGTCAAATCCCCTTAAATATAGGACTTGGGAAAAACAGCTACTGGAAAGGGTATATATTAATTTTTTCTTATTATCGAGAGGTGGGGTATGGGCAGAAGGCAGCCCTTACTCTGATTACAGCTACACTAAATTGAGCTGACATTGGTGGTGCGTTTTCTGGGTGTCTGTGAATAGTCAGCTGAGCAACGAAGCAGGACTGATCTGGGCTGACCCACCTTATTCTTGGCGTATTGCTGGTCCTGGGGCGCACTGGGAAATGTTTAACAACTGGCTGTCCACGAAAACAAAAGCCCCGGTGTGTGGTTTGATTCCCGTGGTGTAAATGTTTCCAGCTGATTGCTGGCTATCAGTACACCGTCACTGAATGCACACTTGGGGAGAGAGGCACACAGTTGGCTCTCCCCCCAGCTCTTCAGCAGCTGTATGCCGCGGTGGCCTTGGGGCTCACAAGAACCTCACAAGGACCTCACAAGGGACACTCAGCATTTGCAAAGACTGCAGTCAGCGGAGGTGCACTGGGAGGAAGCCCTTTAAAAACAGGGGAAAGAGAATGGGGCCAGAGGGAGAATGGAGTCAGGTTTCAGAGTCCTGGAGGGAGATGTTAAAGAGGAAAGAGGTCATGACAGGCCCTTGCACCATCTCTGGAAACTCGCAGAGGCCGTCCATGGCTCTCTTTCTACTCTGAGTTAGTATGGTCACCTCTGCCCTTCTTATTCTTCTCTATTGCTACTTTCTTCCTTCCCCCTTTCTTCCTCGTGCATGCCTTGGCCTCACTGCCAACCCATAGGCTCTGCTTAGTTTTCCAGAAGCTGCTCAGGGTTGAGGAGATCCTCTGAAGCCCGAGAGAAGATGATGTGACCCAGTCCTCATGGGGCCCTGTGTGGACGGAAAACTGCAGTGTCAGCTTCCAGCCACTTCTTATTTCCAGTCTCTTCTTGCTGTGACAAGAAGAGTTCCTGGACTTCCCTCCTCCCCTGCAGTACAGTAAAGGTCAGGGTCAGGGCTAGGGAACTCCCTTAGCACCATAGGGACTGGTGCTCACACTGAAGTCCCACACAGTCTGACCTCCGAGAGGATCCTGGGAAGGCAGGTGCCAGACAGCCGGTTCAAGAGAGCAGGATCCAGTACCACTTCACTGCTGTGTGTCCCCGAGGCTGACTCTCTGGAACTGACTCCCCCCTGGGACTTCAGGTGAGTGCTTGACTTGAGCGTTCCGTGGGCTGATGGTTTCCAGCGCCCTGGCTGGGTTTTCTCATTTTTACTTAACACGTTGGGATATTCTAAGATGCTTGATGCGAAGAGCTCTGAAGGGAGTCCCCGGCAGGGCACATTTTGGTGCCCAGTCCTGCCCAGTATGGTCACTGTCATGCACCAAGCATGGCCTCCTCTGCCCTTCTTCTTCTAAAGCCAAGTGGGCTCAAATAATAAGAGTAAGAGGCTAATGAGGCCAAGGTCAGGGGAAGGATTCCCTCTCTGTAAGTCACTGTATTAGTTATCTATTGCTTCAAAACAGAGCACCTCCAACAACATCTAGTCGCTGCTCCACAATGTCCAGGACCTCAGTCAGAAGGCTGAAAGCTGGGATCATCTGAAGACTTGAACAGGGCTAGAGAATCCTCTTCCAGGGGCTCACTCATGGGATGTCAAGTTTTGCCAGGAGTTGGCTGGGAACCTCAGTTCCTTTCTACAAGGCTGCTCAAGGGTCCTCACCACAGGGCAGCTCCCTTGCCCCAATGTGAGTGATGCAAAAGCCCAGGCTGGAAGCTGCCATGTCTCTTGTGACCTAGCTTGGAAATCACATGTGGTCACTTCTGCAGTAAAGTCTTCTTGGTCACCTAAGTCAGCTCCAATTCAGTGTGGGAGGGGACTGCGTGAGGGCATGAGTACCAGATGGCAAGGATCTTTAGGGCCATTTTGGAGGCTGGCTGTCACAGTTATTTAGGAGGTTATACTTAGGCCACCTGGCAATCATCTTGGAAATGTATGTTACCAGACAAGACTGTTCAACCTATCAGCACAAACCCATCTTCATTGCAAAGGAAAGCGACTTCGGGCCTTTCTGTTCTTTGTATCCTAGTCAGAGGGGCCAAGTGACTCACTTAAGCTACTTGGCAAGTGCTGGGAAGAGGCAAGATGGAGCCTTCATGTGGGAGCCATGAATTGCATTCGGTCCGTGAATTCAGGCACACTGTAGGACCTCGTGCCTTCTGGGACTGAAGTGTTTACCTTTTCTGGTTGAGCAAGATAAAGAACTGGCCAGAGCTGGGACTCTGCTATTTTCTGGCAAACGAGGTTAGGTCACATCCCCTCCCCCGCCACCTCACCCTCCATCCTGCTTCTGCGTCCTCTAATTTCTGGTTCCTGCAGTTGAAAATACAAGTTTGTGTGTTAGCCGAGAGAGAAGGAAGAATTGTGGAGAGGGTGTGGTGGATGAAGGGGTCTGGGGAGGTAGGGGAGGAAGACTTGGACCACGGGAGCTGCTTCAGGGCCCGGATCACCAATACCTGCACAATGTGTGAGTGGGGGTGGGGGAGGCACCCTCCCCACCCTGGTACCAGCTCCCCCCCCACCCGCCCCTGCCGTGTAGCCTGGGAAACCACAACAGAGCAGCACGGCCAGTTGTGTCCAGCAGTATAGGTGGGCAGGGGCGATGGGAGTGATGTCCTTCCATCAAATGGCTTCTGTAGGCGGTAGACTTTTGTGATGGACCCTATGGAGAAAAACATGATCAGACTGGTTCCTAAGCACAGCCACCATGGTTGTGCGTGTGTGTGGGGGGGGGGGGGGTCCTGTGACATAATGAGGGAGACAGGGAGGGAGTTGTCAGCAGAGGCCAGGTCTGTGTGAGCAGGGGCGGGCTGGGAGCTGCGATTCAGGTGTTAACATCTCTGTATCTTTGCTAGCACCCACAGGCTAGAGAAGCCTGGGACAGTGTGGGTCTACTGACCGTACCCAGCTACCAAGTTCAAGCCACAATTCGGGACTGTGGTGACCCAGGGAGACTTCTCCCTCAGTTCCAAGGGCAGCCATTTCTCTGTCCTTTTTTACTGTTCTATGGCCTGCAGTGTCAAAAATAGAACCGTTGGGTTAGAAGCTTAACCCCTTAGGCATCAGAGGAAAGAATAAGTTTGTTTCAATGGACTGAGAATCTTGAGAACAGCTGTCCTACATCGAAGTGTCAGCTTTCAAGGACGCAGAATTGAAGGTCGCTGGAATGTACAGTGGACATATGTTGACACATCCAGGAAGCAGGGGGCAGTGGGGAGTTGGGGGCCCTTCCTACTGTCTGCATCTCATCCAGGGAGGTGTCACCTGGGAAGGCTCTCCCTTCCCTCCCAGTCTCTGCGCAGTTCGGATAATGTTAGTATTTCTACTCTCCTGCAGGTGGCGCCACAATTTAGGTTTTTAAGCTGCTGCCTTCCTGTGGTTTTCATCTAGTGCACTGGGTGCTGTATAAAACCCAGCCATGGGGCCAGCTCTTGGGGGAAAAATTTTCTCTATAGCACCACCAGGCTCTGGTGATTTATTTAACAAGCAAATCTGGCTTTTATCAACTTAAATAGCGGTTCTGTTCCTAGGCTAATAAAATGGTGGTAGCTAAGTGAAGGAAAACTTAAGGATTTCTTCTCCTCTCTCCTATTAAATCTGGCCCTTTTACTCAGCTGTGAGTGATGGGCCAATACTTTTCTCCTCAAGCCCCTCAATAAACCACAACCAAATTGCCACAAAAAATCGCCTCCTTGGAAGACAGGACGTTATGAAGCAATATGACATTTCACTTCTCCCTCTTGTGGCCGTGGGGCCAGGCAATGACGACTGGGTTTCCTCACCGGCCTGGGGTAGAAGGGGTGACTTACAGATCTGATGTCAGTTGGAGAAAGTTTGGGTTCCTCTTTGCCCCTCACCAGCTGGCAGGGGCTGCAGGAGGTATGAGAGGGAGAAGGGTTTGTAACTCATGCAGAAACCCATTTTGAGCTGTTCTAGAGCTTGCCCTTCCCAGTGTGTCTATTCATAGAGAAGGGTCAAGACAACAGAGGACTTTCCTGCCCCCCTGTACTGTGCCATTAAAAAAGGGGCGATATGTCCTTCTGCAAAGCAGTGCTAATTCCTTGGATGTGTATTGCACGTATTCGAGAGTTTCCAAGTGCATGAATAGGTAGCATTTCCTTTGAATGTCACTATCTTTAAGGGGTAAGTGGGGCAGATGAGAACGTGAGATCTCCAAATCATAGCATTCGTGGGTGGCGGTGCCTAGGCTAGGACCAAGTCTTCTTGCTTCCAGTGTAGAGTCCTACCCATCCTACCCCATCTCACTCTCCAGCTTTGAAAGAAGAAATCCAAGAGGCCATAATAATAATAATAATATCAAGCCCCACACTGCTGCTAATTTGACCCTTCCTGTTCTCCCTTACAATGGTATTATATAACCACCCATGCAACATAGCTTCCTCCGTGTTACTAACTGGAGGGGAAGGAGGGAGAACATGGTTGGCCATATGGCCCTGTTAATGATGAGAGACTCAGCTGGGGCCACTCACCGTCCCGTGGTTGGGCCAACTTTTTGCCTCCCTTCTTTTCTGTCATTTGGTTCTGTCATTACTCTTCAGGCACCACATGGCATCCGTTTTTCTGAATGAAAACAAGTGACACCACACACTAGGCAGAAGATAAAGAATAATAAATATATTTTATTTGCCACCTCTAAAAAAGGTGTTTGACTTACCATCCATCCATCAGAAATTGACCCTGGGGCTCACCAGCGATATTCACACACACACACACACACACACACACACACACACAGTGCACAAAGAGGCTACAGGAGGGAAAATCAGTTATATTAAAAATACATGTTAGGGGTGCCTGGGTGGCTCAGTCGGTTGAGCGTCTGACTTCGGATCAGGTCATGATATCACGGTTCGTGGGTTCGAACCCCGTGTTGGGCTCCGTGCTTATAGCTCAGAGCCTGGAGCCTGCTTCAGATTCTGTGTCTCCCTCTCTCTCTGCCCCTCCCCTGCTTGCACTCTGTCTCTGTCTCTTTCTCAAATAAACATAATTAAAAAATACACGTTAGAATGGCTGAGAATGGAGGCAAAGATGTTTTCTTGCTTCCTCTCGCTTTCAGATTTTTATGACATACCCTGAAAGCTGAGTGGCAAACACATTTGAAAGGCTCGCCTCCTCCCCCACAACCCCACTCTGCCTTTATTGAGCCATATTCCTTAAGTAACCCATTATGGTTTTCCATGGGGTTATCTATCTGTGCTGTCACCTCTGGGAAAGGCTTGTGATGATCCTGTGCAGAAATTTTAGAGCAGAAACCTTAGAGTGGGACCAGGGCCGGTGCGAGGCCAGCCTTACAGGACCCTGAGCCTGAGCACCTCCTTAAATTTTGCATCCTGAGTGCCTCACCCTAGTCTCAGTCCTTCCTAGAGAGACATTTGACCCTGGGCTTCCTCAGCCTGGATGGAGGTCCAAGGAACAGTGGCATTGAGTTATTTTGTTATGTGTTTCTCCGGACTTCCTAAACTAACCTGATATTGCGGGCTTTATCTAGAGTCTGGGATCCAGGGTTTCTGAGAGGACAGGAGCCAGATCAATGTATTAAGGCACGCTAATGAGATAACTCCTTGCTGCTTTCTGGGCCATGCAGTGCTCAGCAGAGAACCAGAGGCCACAAGGGCTCCACGCTGTCTCCTGGAACAACCTCTAACCAAACAAGCAAATGTCTGGTGTCCTCCTCGCCCCCGGCTCTGGCTTGGCTCTTCTTTTCATTGAGGCCCCCACCTTTGAGAGCAAAGCTTCAACAAGGTGCTATCTGGATGGACCTGCCTGACCTATGTTGCCTGCCTTGGGGCTGGTAGAGCTGGTCAGCTCCCAGCTCCTTTCAAAGACTCACCAGTTTACAACTTGGATTTCTGTGAAAATATAACCCCTACAGGAAGGTGTCAGGATTTATGCTGTCATCCATCACGTCCACCTAATGGGAAGATTCTCAAGAGATGTTTTGATGGGAGGGACAGTAAGGGGCAGGAAGTTGGGTGCCTATAGGAAAAGGAAAGTTGAGGAGTCCTGAGAGAGGAGGCCAACAACTCTGGCTCCTTTGGATGGTCCTCAGCGACTGCTGAGGCACTTAGTGACACAACTGATGGTTCCCTGGGACTATGTTGGGGGTGGGGAGCAGGGCCTTGTGCAGAGCCGGTACCTGAGTGTGGGACTCTTTTAGGCTTCTCCTGGTGGGAGGGGGGCACACTCCCAGGAGGATCTAGGCAGAGGTTTCAGAGGTGGTGCTACCCACTTCCTTTCCGCATATTTCCTCTCTGCCAGATGGCTGTCGAAACCACAGCAACGTGATTTCTTTCTTCGGACTTCCGAAACTGCCCTGATGTCGGCATTGTCTGTTCTGTGGTCGAGGTTTCTGAGAACAGGAGCCAGGTCAGCCCCTCAATATAAACATGAATAGACGCGTCAGGTTACTGAGTAAGCTCCAGGGCACTCGGCCATTCATGCTCTCTCGCCCGGGCCTCCGTCCTTGGGTGCCGCGGAGGGGTGCTGGGGTTCTGATTAGGGATAGGTGCGTGCGCCTGTGTCAGCTCTGCGCACCTGAGGGTCCCTCCGACCGGCAGCGCCCGCATCCCGAGGAGGCTGAGCGTGCCTCCTTCCGAGTGGGCGCCCCGCGCCCGTGTCACCGCGTACCCGTCCCTCTCTGCCCCACATCGCCACCGGCAGGGTCGTCGGGCGCGGGCCGAGGGGACGAGGGGGGTGTCCGCCAACGTCCGTGCGGGGGGGGCGGGGAGCGCCAGCGGGGCGGGCGGCCGCGGGCGCGGAGTGGGGGAGGCGCCCCCTGCCCCCTCTGCCGGCCGCCCTCCGTCGGTCTAGATGTCAGCCGCGAGCTCCGAGCCAGCCCGAGCGAGCCAGAGAGGGAGCGGCGGCGGGCGGCGGGCGGCAGGGGAGGGGAGGAGGCGAGGCGAGGGAGGGAGGCAGGGAAGCAGGGAGGGCGGGAGGGAGGAGAGGAGGACCCAGAGAGCGCCAGGCAGCTGGAGTTTTTGCAGCGCTTGGCCGGGCTTCAATGCACAGCAGCAGCGAGCCGCGGCGGCAGCAGGCAGCCCGGGAGCTCCGGCGGCGGCCGAGCCAGCGGCGGCCCCGCTCCCTGCCCCCTGCAAACTTTGCGAGCAGCCCGCCCGGGGGGCCGGGGGCGCGCCCGGGAGGCCCGGCTCCGCCCGCGGCCGCGCTCTCCGCCGCCGCAGCGCCAGGCGCCGCCGCCGCCACCGCCGCAGCCCCGCGCCTCCCCGGGGAGCAGCCGGCGGCTCCCGCGGCCCCCCAGCCCCGGGCCCTCTGCACCGCCCGGCCGGTCCCCCGGCGGGGGCGGGGGCGGGGGCGGGGGCGGCAGCGGCGCGGCCGGTCGCGGACTGCCGGGGGGCGGCCGCCGCTGCCCAGGGAGGCGCGCAGAGGCGCCGAGAGCGCTCCCCGGCGGGTCCCCCGCGCACTCGCCGCGCCCGGGCAGCGGCCCGACCGGGCGAGCATGGGCGGCGCGGAGTGACGCCGCCGTGCCCGCTTGGCATCAAGGACATTCAGCCCGCGGGGGTGGGGACGAAGGGGGGCAGCCCCGCGTCGCCACCGCAGCCCCAGAGAGCCGCCGCCGCAGCCGCCGCCGCCGCTCCGGCTCCGGGCTAGGTGGAGGAAAGGGGTGCTTGGATTCGATCCACATTCTCCGACCTTTTTGTTGGACATTCCGCCCACCTCGGACGCCGCCGGAGGAGCTGTCAAGCCCCGCAGGCTGTGATTTCGCCCTGCGTTTCCCTTGCCTCCTCCCGGGTTCCCGGTGCCTCGGCGGAGTATTTGCGTTCGGGGCTGGGGCTGGAGGAGGCAGCCACACGCGCGCACACGCACACGTTCAGAGGAGGACGAGAGGCAGCGGCACAGGCACCATCTGCAGTGTCAATGCGGCGCTCCCGCTGAAGGAGGCAAGAGCGGCGCTTCCAGGTAAGGAGCCGGCGGGAGGGCGAGGGCAGCGCGGGCGGAGGTACCCGGCTCGGTCCGGGAGTCCTCGGCTGCCCTGGAGCCAGCCCGCTGCACGCACGCACACACACACACACACACACACACACACACACACACACTCGCGCGCGCGCATACACACACACACACACACACACACACACACACACACTGGCACACGCCGCGCACACGCACCTGCCCACGTCCCACCTGGACACCCGCGTAGGTGCGGCGCGGCCAGAGCAGGTATTTCCCCCTGTTCTTTCTCCTCTGACGATCCGGACTCACACTTCTCTTACCTAGGACTTTCAGGGTGGGATTCTGCGTATGCCTGCCTCTCCCTCCCACCGGGGTAGGCTGAGGGAGCGATTTTTCAGTTCCCCGGCCCCTGGTATTTCTAGCTGGTTTTCAAAACGGGAGAAGTAATGGGAGGTTTGGGGAGACCCGCCCAGCGTCATCTCCGCTCCGTGGCCTTTGGACACCCTGGGATTTTGACGGGAGACAGACCGACAGATAGATATTCTGGCAGATATTTGGAGAGCGTGGTGGCCCAGCGTGCAGGGAGGAGGCCACATAGGCAGATGGGGCTGCAGTTCTGTAGGGCGGTGCATATGGAACAGGCATTGCGTTTCCCCAGTAAGAGGCAGCACAAACGCCTTTCGGAAGCATTGCACTGCTTCCCCGGGAATGCGCCGGGATTCCAGGCAGGAAGGGGCTTCCGCATGGCATTGGGTGTGTGGCTGGTCTAGGGAGAGCGTATGGGGTCAGATCCTCCATAAGAGGTACGACCTATTCACATCTCCAATCTGTCCGCAACAGCAAGCCGCCAGGGCTTGGGGACACAGGTCTTGGGTATCCCTTTCACCTCTCTACTCTTCTCTCTACGCTGTGTGGGAAAGCATGGGGCTGTTTTGCTGTGCCTCTGGCTAACACCTGTCACATGCCTTTGGAGGTGTGTGTGAGAAATAGAACTGAAAGGGGGCGGAGGAGGGTGTTGTAGGGAAGGGAGGAAGGTCCCCTCTCTCACGACAACCTCAGCAGTGCCCCCCTGTAAGGAGGCCAGGCATTCTTGGGTTTGCCAGTGTTCCCCAAAGCCAGGTTGCTTTTGACTGTGCAGAACCACTCTCCAGAAGCCTGTGGTTCAAGGTTCTATTTCCCTAAAGCCTTTCCTTTCCTTTTCTGCCCAGCTGGAGTTTCACAGGCTGCTCATTTTCAAACTTTTTCTGGAGGAGGTAGGAGGTGGTTGGGGCTCCAAAAGGGCTTTTTTGCAGTTTCCATCGGGGGGTCAAAGAGCAATTCATTCGGGCTCAGTTGTTGTAGGGAGAAGAATGTGAGGTCCAAGTAAAACATGATTTTGGAGTTGCACGTAAATATAGCAGGGCCCCGAGTTTCTCTAGCTGTCCCTTTTGGGGTAGCTTGTGGGGCAGCCTGGCAAGAAATGGGGTGAACTTGTACCCTTTATATAAGATCATGTATTCAGAGTGTCCTACAAACTCACCAGTGGGAAAAATATGTTGGGAGTCTTCCAGAGTGCTAGGGGAAAGGAGTCAACATTCTTTGGAACAAGGGGCCTCAGTGTTGGGCACAGGATTTGGTTGATTCTGTAAATCCTGAAGATGGGTGCTGAAATAAAGGGCCCTCTGCGCACCCCCATCTCTGCTATTTTCAAACTTTTTTCGGATCCTGCAAAGGTCTCTCAGCTAGGCTGGGGAGGAGAGGAGCAGACGCCCCTGGGGGGAGATTGTATTCCTGCCGTGTGCTGTGTGTAACCGCCCTTTGACTGATTGGAAAGGGTAGATGGACTAAAGCAAAGCTCTCACAATGGGGAGAACCCAGTAGGGGGGAGAAACATTATTTTCTTTTTGAGAATGGTGTGTGTATGCACACCCAGATACATGCGTGCTTTCTCAAAGGGTCAGTTCAACGCAATCCGCTCGTCCAGAGTGTGATGGCGGGACCCATCTCTGTCCTCCAGGCTGTGGAAAAACTGGAACGTTTCCACACGCATGCCCTATGAGTGCGTGGACAGGGAGGTCCCACGTATGCATCAAGGAACACATGGTTTTCAGAAGAAATAGCCCCAGCAACAGTGGATGGCTCCTGGATAAACATTCTCTCACTGGACCTTGATGGGGCTGAAGCATGGTGTGCTGAGCTTCCGGAAATGTCTGTGTGTCTTCCACACAGACTTCTGCTCGCTTCCCCGCTTCCCTCTCTATCTTTCCTTCCTCCTGTGTTTGCAGCCTTAGGATCCGTCACGTTCATGCAAAGCCAGCAGTCATGCTAGTTATAAGCTAAACATTTTTAAACATGGGTTCAAAAAATCCCCACACTTTTTGCACTTAGAATTAGGTACCGATTTGGTTTCTAGGGCAAAGCAGGCATTAATTAACATCTGTGTAAAGCTGAGTGTACATCATCTAATTTTTTCCTGGCTCTTTCGCTGAGCCCTGGAGCATGGCACGTCGCCTCTCTCTCTCTCTCTCTCTCTTTTTCTCTCTCTCTCTCCCACCCCTCTGTGGACTTCCTTCTAAGTTCTCTAGGGTCTTTGCACTCGCAAGGGAGTCATACTAGAAAAACCCCAATCACGAGTGCTTCTTTTCAGCGGACGCTGGCTGCTGCTAGGCTGTGCCCTAGGGGCTCCTCCGTGAGCGTGGGTTGCCCGCGAGTGCTGTTCCTTCTTGCTCAATCTGGGACTCCCTTGTGGGCTCGCTTCTGTCCTCCCAAGACTTCATCCTGGATGCCCACTGATGCCTGCAAACATTTCCAGAGGCATCTGAGGCCACCAACTTGTTTCCTTTCTCCTCTGCTCCTCTCCATGGCTTCTGCTGCTGCTGTGCCCTGCAGACAGGGAGATCTGCACGGCACAGTCTGCCTGCACTTGGCCTCCGCATCCTTTTAATCACAATGAGGGCTGCTGGGAATTGAGGGGGGGGGTGCCTTCTAGGGAGGCCGTGGTCCTGAAGTGGGGAGAGAGCTGAGGGGGCGGGGAGATTAACCGCTCTTAGCTCCTAGTTATCACTAGGCTTTGATGCAAAGAAACTGCAGCCAATCTCTCTCCTCCTAGCCAGCTAGGGGGCATTTCTTAGCCGCTTCTCCCCATCCTCACTAGGAGAAGGCACTACACAGACAATGCCACCTCAGAGACCTGTTGGAGTGGCTCCGTGATGGGCGGGGATGGGCGGCAGCCCTACGGAAAACCGGCTCGAGATCCACGCCGGGATTAGTCTGTGTGACAGATGTACCATTCTTTTTTAGGCTCTCCCCTCCTCTTCTCATTTGTGTTGATGTGAAGCTCGGTGGACCCTGGGGTAGTAGAACAGCGCTCATTTCCTTCCCCTGACACCCCGTTCCTCCTTCTGCATCACTCCCTTCCCCTCCCCCCCCCCCACTTGCTAATTCACCTCTTAGCTTTGTGCGCACATCCGACAGCCCATTCGCCCTCAAATTTGTGGCACTCCAAGAAATCAATATGACATGAATTTAACGACAGCTGGATGATTAAGTGTTATTTATATTTAAGAGCGGCATTTTAAAAAGATGTCGCGCTAATAAATCAAACGGCTGTTTGGGAGATGCACATGATTAGGGTAATTGCCCTACAGGCCCCATTGTGCAATGCCTGGCCCGTGCAGAGCCCTGCGGACAGTATCTCTTTGGAAGCTACCGGCCCTGCTGCTGCCTACCCTGACCTCCCACATGATCCCCTCCATCCAGACTTACTCTCTCTCATGCCTCTCTCCTCACTGTGGGCCCGCAGCCTTCCTTGGCAGGAAGGTGGAGTCAGTGGGAACACCGAAGGGGGCTCTGCTGCTAAGTGGTAGGAGATGGGTCTTAAAAGCGAAGGCAGGCAGGAGGTCCTCATTGGCAGAGCAGAGGCCTTGTTCCACAAGGAGGAGGCTGCTTCTCTGCTTCCTATGAAGCAGCTTGGGAGAAAGGCTGCCTGAGTCCCCGCGAGAGTCTGGGCCGGCTCCCAGACCCTTGTCCTGACGATCACGCGGCATCAGCCTCCCCAGGGAAGAGGCTGTGTGGACATGAGTATTTGCCCTTGTGAAAGCTAGCAGAATGGAAAGGAATAATAATCAATGGTGATGGTGGTGGCTAATATCTATTCAGCGCGGACTTGGATGGGGCATCATTTTAGTGGTTTACGCAGGTTGGCCCTTATCTTCCATGGAACCACCCAGAGAGCCAGTTACTGTTATTATTCCCATTTCCTGCACGAGGAAGTTGAAAGGCCTGAGGCCAAAGACTTTGTCCAGGATCATACAGTTGGTGGGTGGTGGGGCCACATCTCAAGCCTGAGCAAACTGACATCCAGCAAGGGAGGGGGGCACTGTTTATTCCCATCTTGATGCTGTAGGGACTGAGGCCCAATGCCCAAGGCTCTAGGACACTACATAGCGGATGGTCTTTTCACTCTTGGGGAAGGATGCTTACAATAGGGACTTGTTGGTTCGTTCATTCATTAGCCCTCGGGTTCATTAGCCCCAAAGATTCCCCAGGGAATCTTTGAAAGCCAGGAAAGGAGTCTCTGCCTGTGGGTGTCATGCAACGCTGGGCGCCTGGCACATATAATTGTGGGAGCAGAGGTTCAGTGGAGGTTGGTGCCAACGGCTGCGTGTGTGGAAGGTCATCCTGTGCACTCAGTGTGAGTGGAGCACTTGATTAGGAATGACATCCGGATCCTGAGCGGTGGACGCTTGGAAGTCCTGAAGGAACCTGTAGACCTGGCCGGGGGCTGCTGTCCCATCTCAGAGCCAGGCCTCAGCCGCCTGATTTGGTCTCTCTGGCCTCAGCATTTTAGGGAATAGCCACAGGTGATACTCTTGTGGTTAGTGGTTTGTACTTTTTTTTCCCCTCCAAAGACAAACTTTTATTCTGCACGTCTTTTGGCTTCTCTATGCTGTAAGGTGAGCAGAAGCTTCTGCCAAACTCGAGGTGGCTCCCAGGGGTGCATTTCATCACCTCCCCTCTGGCGCAACAGTGGGAGTGGCCGAAACTGGTGGATGCGGGGTCCTGCTCAGACGTGCAGCAACAGGTGCATGCGAGGTGTTCGGCACCCTCTCTTTGCCGGCCAAGCTTGGCTAGCCCCTCCCGCTCCACAGTGCCTTCTCCATGAACCAGGATTCGCAGCAGCAAATTGGATTTTGGAATGTTTTGTCACTCCAGCACAAAACAGATCACTAGCTAAGAGGATATCACCTCTGCAGTCGATGCACTGAACGTAGACTAGCGGAATCAATTCCGAGGTCTTACGGGGAAGAGTATTTTCATTAGGAAGCATGAGGAGAGGAGCAGTGGAGGAAGAGGGCCCTGGGACTGTAGGAAAGGAAAACCATAGCATTTCAAGGGCTTTCCTGGTCTTCGCTCAAGATCAGCTTTACATCTGACATACTCATTGAACTTGCCTTTTACGAGCACAGCTGGATTTCCCTCATGGTGAGTTGGGTCTAGAGCTAGAGGCTGAACAAACCATTCCTTGGCTTTGGCCCAGAGGGCGAGGAGAAGGAGAGTAAGCAAAGCAGACTTGGCTGATTGTTTCCTTCTCATGGCAGGAGTAGACAGTGAGAGGAGGGCATGTCAGGTCAGCAGCCATCGGGACATATAATTGAACCAGCCTACGTAGAACGTCAGCTAACCTTGCAGACATAGTTAGGGTTTATTTCCTCCCTCTCCATCTCAGGCTTGCTTCCTGAAGGCAAATTTAAAATAGAGCAGAATTTCCCCAAGTTCATTCTGTGGGAGTGAATGGGTGTTACATACACAAAATGTTCTCATGGCCACAGTTGGAGAAACCCTTAGTGTAAAGAAAAGCTAGGGTTCCTTGTTGCAGAACTTCTCAGAGCCTTCAAACACAACTAACTTGGATTGTGAAACCACAATAAGGAGATGTACTGTGTGGTGGCCCTGGGAATCCACTGAGAAAGGCTGGCCCAAGACAAGCACTTCATTTTTCTATTCTTGACTGAATAAAGGATGGATTCTACGAGGACAGTTTCAGCAGAGCATTCATTCTATATACACAAAGTACAGGGTTCTAGTGATTAAGTAGATATGAGGGTTTCAAGCAGAATTTTGCCAGATGGGCAGGCAGTCTGACTCCAGGCTCGGTGTTTGCCCCTTGTCCTTCCTAGGCAACAGGGAGGTTCTCAGGCAGGAGTGAGGTCCAGGCAGGTGTATATTTTCTCAGGTTCCTAGACAATTCTGGTGTGTTCCCCCTGGTTAAAAAGCCGTGGTGTTGTGGGGAAAGCTGTGTTTTGGAGAAAACTATGTGTAGACTATCCCAGATCTGTCACTTACAGCCAAGGGGGCTTGGGAAAAATCCCCTTATGTTTCAGTATCATTACTGACAAAATGAAAGGGTTGGTCTAGCTCAGTGATTTTAAACGTTTTAATTTTTTTTAATGTTTATTTATTTTTAAGAGAGAGAGAGAGTGTGTGCTCAAGTGCACAAGCGGGGGATGGGCAGAGAGAGAGGGAGACACATAATCTGAAGCAGGCTCCGTGCTGTAAGCTGTCAGCACACAGCCCAATGTGGGCCTCGAACTCGTGAACCTCGAGACCATGATCTGAGCCGAAGTGGGATGCTTAACCGACTGAGCCACCCGGGCACCCCAAAACACATTTTAATATGGATGGGGTGGAGCTCTTTATTCAAATGAAATTCTCTATGGGATTCTGACCCACAGCACAGATGGGAGAAGGACTGTTCTGGTCAGAGCTGTGGAGGAGCCCAAAGCCTTGTACTTTCCGTCTGTCTGCCCCTCACCCGCAGTCTTGGCCTGGGCTCTCTAGCAAGCAGAGCCTGAGGCAAAAGCTGACGTGGGAACACTTTCTTGAGAGGTAGAAGCCCAGAGCGGCAAGAGTGAAGGAAAAAGGGGGAGAAGTAGGGAAGGAACAGAAACACCAAATGTACAAAGAATCCAAAGAATGTGTTGCCCAGCCAGCCAGAGCTTCCTGAGGAAGCACAGCTGGTGGTTCATTACCTAGACAAGCCTGATGGGAGCATAGCCTCAGAAGAGTCTGGAGGGCAGGCACAGCCAGCATCTGTGCTGGGACCTTGTTGTGAGCTGTGGTTCCTTGGGCACCATTCGCCCCAGGAGGCAGGAACGCCCCCTCACTTTGAGGTTGTGAAATTAGCTCAAACCAGAGCCTCTGTGGTCAGGCCCCTCGGCTGGGGCTTCAGTGGCTCCCCCCACAGTGGACCTGCTGGAGCTTGGCCTTTGCCCTGAAGGAAGAAAGTCTTCGAGAACTTTAAGAATAATGTGAGGCATTCCAGGGGCCACTCAGGCTAGAAGCGCCAGGGGCAAGTGGCAAGTGGCTGAAGGCCAGAATTGGGGGTGAGAGTGGGACTTCAGGAAAGATCTGAGCAGGTACAGAAATTGGGGGTCTGGGATAATGGGTTCTGCATAAGACGCATGGTTCTTCAGAATAGAATCAGATAGTGAGCCAGAGCAAGCTGCTCCAAGAAGGTATCATTCAGCCGCCAAAATTCTTGACTCCATGGCCACAATGGCCAACCACACTGTGGGTTACCTAGTTAAGCCACATTAAGAATGGGTTCCAGTTAGGGAGTCTAGGTGGCTCAGTTGGTTAAGCGTCCAACTCTTGGTTTCCACTCACGTCATGATCGCACGGCTTCGTGGGTTCAAGTTCCACATCAGGCTCTGCGCTGGGAACGAAGAGCCTGCTTGGGATTCTCTCCCTCCCTCTCTTGCTGCCCCTCCCCCACTCGTGCTGTCTCTCTCTCTCTCTCTCTCAAAATAAATAAATAAATTGAAAATATTAAAATAAAGAGAATGGGTTCCAGTTAGGCTTCAAGAGGCTTTTCCTACTTTTTAGGCTTTTTAAGCCAAAGGAGTGCCTGCCTTCCACATGATGATGTATGGATATCTCAGACACTTCTGTCTGCAACGGCTGAGGGGCATGGCTGCTTGGAAGCTGGGGTCAGAGGCAAATGCCCTCTGCCTTTCTCCTGGTTTTAAGAAATATTGTAAGCACTGAAATATAAAACAAAAGGGGGCATTTTTGCATAAAATACTTCCCATAAGTCATGCCTCCAGCCGGCGTCCCTTCCATTTTACCTCCATTTTACCATTGCCCCTCCCTTCAATGGAGGGGCATTGAAGCCCCTCCCCGGTCAGGCGGAGCAAAGGAGTGATGCTTGCCCTATGCTTGTGACCCCTTTCCCCGCTCTCTTCACCATTAGATACTGACCCCCGCCTTTCTTCCCGAAATGCACTTGCCCTTAACTGCTGATTGATGTGAGCAACTCGCTGACTTGGAGACACGTGTCTGCATTAGCATGTCTGCCTGAGATTTCCGGCTCCTGCGGGTCAGGACCAGCCGCTGGTTGAAGTGTGTCTTGTGTGATCAGAACTTAATTCTTACTTTGTAATAAAGGTGAGGAAGCTGATGCTGGTGGTAGCGATGATGGCCATAGCATTTTATTTTCTTATGTCGGTAGATGAGAGAGACCATTTCTTACTTCTCTTGTGTACTTGGTGCCCAGATTAGGGCCTATCATACTGGAAGCAGTCAATAAATATTTGCTGAGTAAATAGAATTAATAAATGGAGCAGGAGAAGGTGGAGACGAATGGCCTGTAAAGGACAGAAGTAGGGGCATGCGAATCAGCTGCTATGGCAAGTGCTTGCTCTCTGGCAGGGGCAGGGTTGGAGCCACATCAAGGAAGGTAGCTCTTTGAGAGGATAAGATGAACCAAGATGAGTGCAGGCTGAACCCAGCCGTCACCTTAGAGTGTCCTGGGTGATGGTGGTTTGGGGGCAGGTGGTCTGTTGACACTGACCCACATGGAGTTGAGCTCCTGCTTTCCATATAAAACTAAGTGTGGGTTTGGGTGCTGGGAGATCGGGTGGAATAACCAGATTGCATTTCCCAAAGCATTCCAAAGACAAGTCCCTTCATGGAAGAAGCATCCGTGGCCAAGTAAGCCTTGCAAACACCTTATGCTCTGTCTTCCTCTTGGAGATTCAAGACTTACATTAAAGGCATAGGACGGGCACCTGGGTGGCTCAGTTGGTTAAGTATCCGACTCTTGATTTCGGCTCAGGTCACGATCTCACAGTTGTGAGATGGAACCCGGCACGGGGCTCTGCACTGTCAATCTGGAACCTGCTTGGGATTCTCTCTCTCCCTCTCTCTATGCCCTCCCCAGCTCGTGCACACCCTGTCTATCTCTCTTACTCTCTCTCTCTCTCAAATAAATAAATAAACATTTAAAAAGGCATAGGAATCCCACTGTAGAGACACCTGTTTAATTATTCTTAGCCAGCCATTTTTCAGCTTGCTTGGTGGTGTGTGTTTAAGCCAATCAACAGTTCCTGGAACAAGTGTTGGACAGAAGACATTTTGGTGAAATCGTTTCAAGTGAAAGCTTTCAGGTTTGAGTTTGGTCCGGAGGAGAAGAAACAGGAGAATGAATGTACTGAACTGTTACACAGGGGAACATGTGGGCTCCAACTGCCTTCTTCTGGTCCTTGTCATTTGCCTTTGAGACTCTCAGAAATGGCTGTGAATTGTTATGAGATATTGACAACCATGGTGTCTTCCCATGTACCTTCTCTAAAGGGACCGTTTTAAGGAGTGTGATTGTGGCTCCAACAGGTTTGTGGAAATGTCTCCAACACGTAGCACCTTATGGTTGCATGTAATAGATCAGGATGAATGTTTGTAAAGTATGTGAGTAATGACATTCACCTTCTCAATATTGTTTTTTTCAGCTACATTTATCCAATAAGAGGTTTCAATAGAACTGGCAAACATACACATTCTCATTAACAGAGAGGGCTTGAGTTATTAAGACATACCTTCCTAGATTTTGGGTAGTTGAAACAAAGGATTTTCTCTTGGGGAGGAAACTTTGCTACCTCAGAGAGGCTAAAGTTTTATAATTAGACAAGAAATCCATGGTTTCCATCATTGGGTACTGACCCGGAGAGTGGAGTTAGACATTTCCCATGGGCAGCATTTCAGTGCCCAGTACTCATCTTACATAGGTAATGATGTGTGTGTGGTGTGTGGTGTGTGGTGTGTGTGTGTGTGTGTGTGTGAGAGAGAGAGAGAGAGAGAGTTGGGGTGGGGGTGGGCTAACACCCCAGTGGTATTTGGATTTGGTTCACGTGGGGACACAGGCTAGTGACCCACATGCCCAATTATAAGCCCTCGGCCATGCTTTGCCCAAGCACCATGCTCCTTTCCAAAGTGAATAACAGTTGCTAACACACACTTACTAACAAAATTCCCCTGATGCCCATTCATGAAGCATTGCACTGGTGATTCTATCAGCATTAAACTGTTTGGTGACGGAGTTTAGAATTATAGGAATCGGAGAAATGAATTAGCAGTAAATCAAGTCCCAGCTGAGTTCGAACCCAACTGCAGTGAGTTTTAAATTAAAAATATCTTGCTATGATGAAGCAGTTGTAAGTCAAGAACCGGAGTTCTGTCACTCTTGACTTTGGAGAACTGTAGCAGTCACCCTTTGAAAGAAAAACCCTGGCAATGGCTTGTATTGATTCCCAGCCATGCTGGGAAATTGCCACTTCATTTCTTCTTCATAAACTGTTGGCTTTCATTTTTTTTTTGAAAAGGAATCCTATTTGCAGGGACCTGGCAGAGCTCTGGGAACAGGGCAGGTGGGAGAGGGCTCCGGCCCAGGGGGCTCATTCATTGCATTCTCTTTGGTCCTTCTCAGGAGGAGCCATGCAGAAGGGGAATCTAGGTCTGCGGGTGTTGTGCGATTTGTTTTCCTGCTCGGACCATATTTGATTCTTCTTTCTGGGGGATCTGTACAGAAAAACAACAAAGAGAACACTTCAAGGAGGCTGCAAGACTGTCATGTTGCAGTGACAATTGCGGTGTAATAGGAAATCATTTATGTAAGTTACGGTGCCCTCTGAATGGAGCTTGTCAGAAATGTGGCTACAGCTTCTCAAGGCCTATTTTTTTTTCTCCTGCAAAATAATCCCAAGATTTTCATTTTCAGAGCAATTGAAGAAGTATTATGTGCCGACCAGGGAATAGGGAGACCCAGCTTCTAATCCTAGGCCTGCTGAATGTCTTTCAGCAAGTTCCCTCTCTGGGATAGGCCTCAATTTCTCTTCCTTTAAAGCTGGAATAAGCCCTTGCTGTTCCTGACCTGAAGCCCAGGAGGTGAGGATGAACGTGGCCATGCATATTAAAGGACCAGGTGAGCAGCAGAAGATTCTATTTACATGCAAGGTCAGAGAAAATCAAGAAGGAGAGAATGAAGTCTAAGCTCAGGCCTCTCGCCGTTACACTTGTACGAGTTCCTGTGTGCTCGCGGATCTGGTGAAGAGCTGTAATGATGAAAGCAACCTGCAGGGTTCGAAAGGAGAGTGTATGTGGGAGAGCAGGAGACCAGGGGAGGGGATGGTGAGTACAGGAAGACGGAGGCCTAGGTAAGAGGGGAGACCTGATCCTGGCACTGGTAGGTTAGTTCAGGACTTCAGAAAAAGAAAGGGGTCATGATTTCCCTGGAGTCCTACCTTTCACTTTGCTCCATACAGATATATTTACATATTATAGTTACAGAAGTAGAGGTGAGGTTAAAGAATATTTAACCAACAAATTGGTCAGTTAGTCAATTCAGTCAATATTTATCGAGTGCTTACTATGTGCTAGGCACCATGTAAGAGCTTGGTTGTACCGAGATGAGATGGTTCCTGCCATTAGGGAGCTCACAGCTTGGTGTGGTCACAGCACCCACATCTATAGATAATTTAAACCCAACGTGGTAAGAAGTGAGATCTGTGTGCACAAAGCCATCCTGAGACTACGTAAGAAGGGGCATCCGTCCACAAAGAAAGGCAGGACGTGGAGAAGGTCTTCTGGAGAAAGATGAGGGTGTTTTGAGGGGTGTGTGGGATTGGAACCTATGAGGAACAGGTACCAGGTGGGGGAAGCGGCACAGACCAGGCAGGGAGGCGAGCTCACTAGCACCAGCTGCCTGCCGTAGTGCAAGTCAGGCTGGGAAATAGCACAAGATGGAAACGCAGGTGGATGCCGGGTCAGGACCAGTGTGCTGCAGGCGGTGGCCAGGTCTTGGGGATTTCCAAGTAAGAGATCAAGATTTGCCTTGTAGAAAGATCACTATGTTGGCAGTGTGAGAAAGGGTTGGAAGTGGGGGGCTATGATAGTAATTCAGAAGGCATGAGAGAGGGCTAATCAAAGGTGGTGGCAGAGGAGGAAAGGACAGATCTGAGAGGCACATAAGAGTTTGAGTTGACAGGTGGGCTTATGGCAGTGAAGGAGGTAGGGAGCAAGCAGAGGGGGTGTTGGGAGGCCTCATAGGTGGAAGGTGACACATTCACTGAGCTAGAAATTTCTAGACTGAGACTTGATTGAGGGGAAGTAGTGAGGAAGGGGGATGTGTTTGTTCTGGACATGATGAATTGGGGTGCATATGGGATTTCAGGTTGAAGGGAGCAGGAGGCCAGCAGACATATGGCCCTGTGTCCCTGGCAGTTTCATCTAAGTGCTCACCATGCTGAGCCCTTCTCATCTCAGGTGTACACTTAGTTCACACATGTGCACTTAGTTCCCATGTGGGCACTTAATTCCCAGGTGTGCACTTAGTTTCCACGTGTGCACTTAGTTCCCACGTGTTCACTTAGTTCTCACGTGTGCACTTAGTTCCCAGGTGTGCACTTAGATCCCACGTGTGCATGTAGTTCCATGGTGCACACATAGTTCCCAGGTGTGCACATAGTTCCTAGGTGTGAACTTAGTTCCCAGGTGTGCACATAGTTACCACGTGTGCACTCAGTTCCCAGGTACACACTTAGTTCCTACGTGTGCATGTAGTTCCATGGTGTGCACATAGTTCCCAGGTGTGCACATACTGTCCAGGTGCGCACGTGGTTCCCAGGTATACACTTAGTTAGCACGTGTGCACTTAGTTCCCATGTGGGCACTTAATTCCCAGGTGTGCACTTAGTTTCCATGTATGCACTTAGTTCCCACATGTGCATTTAGTTCCCAGGTGTGCACTTAGTTTCCACGTGTGCACTTAGTTCCCAGGTATGCACTTAGTTCCCACATGTGCACTTAGTTCCCACATGTGCACATAGTTCCCAGGTGTGCACGTAGTTCCCAGGTGTGCACTTAGATCCCACATGTGCACTTAGTTCCCATGTATGCACTTAGTTCCCACGTGTGCATGTAGTTCCATGGTGCACACGTACTTCCCAGGTGCTCACATAGTTCCCAGGTGTGCACTTAGGTCCCAGGTGTGCACTTAGGTCCCACATGTGCACTTAGTTCCTAGGTTTGCACATAATTCCCAGGTGTGTACTTAGTTCCCAGGTGCGCACTTAGTTCCCACATGTGCACATAGTTCCCAGATGTGCACTTAGGTCCCACGTGTGCACTTAGTTCCTAGGGGCACACTCAGTTCCCAGGTGTGCACATCGTTCCCAGGTGTGCACTTAGGTCCCACATGTGCACTTAGTTCCCAGGTGTACACTTAATTCACTTTGGGATCTGGTAGAAGTTTGGTAAGGAAGCAAGAAGACCCACATAGATAGAGAGTTTGGCATTCTTCAAGTGGTTTACTTTTCAAATTAAACATACTCTCTTGAACCTTTTGCTTGAGAGTGTTCTGAAAACACCCAGATATCCACTTTGCCATGGGAGATCCCCACTATTTTCCAATGGGAAAACAGTGGTACCTGGAGGTTGAGTCCTACACAGAAGATGACTGAGCCAGCTCAGGATAAAGGCAGAGTTTCCATAACAGAGAAACATCAGGCCTTTGTCCTGGACATGAGCTGGTTCCCTTTTTTGGCATGTGCACCCCATTTTCAATGTGCACACACTCAAAGCAGCATGGTCTGCCGAAATGCGCTCTACCAGGAGCAGAGAGGTAGTGATGAAAATTTTGACCCTGCCCTTTCAAAGTCATGTCTTGTTTTCTAGGTGTAGGAGCCAGTCTGCACATGTCTGGCCTGCAGGTGGGATCTGGCCACTACATAGGTTTTGCTTGGCTTAAAGAATGTTCAAGAAACATTTGTCTTATTTGAATGCTGTTAGGTGTGGCCATCCCTCTCTGGGGAGCCATGGTTTCTACTCCCTGTAGTCACACCTTTGCTTCACACATTTATGGAGAAGGTAGTTGGATTAAAATGCCAGCAGCCTGGTACCTGGTAGATACTCCAGAAGTGTCCCTTGCCCCTCCTTCCAATACATGGGGGAGAACTGAGTTAACATATTAGCGTGGAGCGCTTTGCATTCTGCAGGGAAGCTTTGTAATTTAGTAACCCTTATTAATCCCAGCAGATGTAGAAGTGGCTGGTGGCAAATCTTGTAGTCTTCCCATGCTAGTGTGTTCATACTATGGAAACTTTAGAAAACGGGCCATTGAGAGTGGGCAGTGAGTGGAGAGAGAAGTATGGAACTCCTTCAAGTCTATGCAGACCTTTCAATCCCTGGTTCCTCTGTGCTGCTGTGGAAAGTCTCCAGGCTTGTGGGGAAGCGGGGGTAGAAGTCCTTAGACAGGGTGAGGTGTCCAACTAGCATGGGCACAGTTTCAATAGGTCCTCCAGAATGAGGAACTCTGAGCGTCCAGCCCCAAAGAGTGTCTTAAACTGCAAATTTGCAGTGCATTTTCGAGTGACGCAATGCGTCTACTCTCTTCTCTGGATTGCTCCTGGGTATCACGGAGCTAATAAAAATGGCTTGTGGACTCTCTTATGGAGTGGGAGCAGGGACCCCGGGTTGGTATTTTGGAGTTCTAGCCTTTCAAGAGCCCCAAAGAGGTGGTAGGGTTTCTGTACTTCCCTCCGTCATGTCTGTGCACCCAGCGCTCGTGCATTTGGTCAGCTGCACTCAGTATATAATATTTTTACATGGCTACACTTTCTGTCTCGGGGAACTCAGCAGTTTTTCCCAGTTTATCTGGTGGCAACTTGTTTCCCCAGGAGGGGGCAGAGAGCAGGGCCTGGGGTCCTAAGAAGGGAAGTGATCTAACCGCAGCGATCTGTGGTTAGGACCAAAATAGTGTTGTTGACACTACTCTGTGGCGTGCCCCGTGCATGACTCTGCTGGGGGTGATGTCCAGGACTGGGGAGCTGAGTCCTCTCAAAGGCTGCCTCAGAGTCTGGCACAAAGGTAGGGAACCCATGCTGTTTTCTGACACACTGCCCTCTTGTATTTCATTGTAGAGACTTCCCACTGACCCACAGGTTATCAGATGTCCTCCAAGGGGCTTCTGGTTCTGTGCTCAGATGAGAAGATCTAAGACAGGTACAGATACTCAAGGTGCTGACCATGTGCATAGTGTCTAATTGGCTGTTGATGGCCTGGGGCTGGGTGGTGGGGGTGGTAGGAGAGAGCAAGCTTTGCTAAACCTAGGACTGACTTCATGAAGAAGTAGCTGTGACTCATTCTCACCTCTGTTCCTTCTTCCAGGAGTTGATGCTAGCAAGATTCAATGCTTCTTGATGAATACTTAAAGATTAAATATTCTGTAAAAACCCGTCTTTGTATTTATGGTTGTTGTTATTGAGTAAAATGGTATGTTCTCTGCCTGTAGGATTTGAGATGCGGCAGAAGCCCTCTGGCTTTACTTTGGTGATGGCCATGCTTGGCTTGTTTATGAGAGCTCGCATCAAAAGCTTGAGGGATACCGCATGCCAAATAGAGAAACGTAACTTCTAAAAGTGTCAAGCAACATCTCCTCAGCTCATATTGTTTTGAAAGAATGGCATTTTCATCCCCAGCTTTGTATTTGCAAGTTAAAAAAAAATCTTTAGGCCTGGAAGAGTTTTTACCAGCTGACACATTTTGCAAGCAGCCTTGTTCACCTTCCAGATGTTAGCTAGATCTGAGTATTTTTGTATCAAGGCAGTGGCATACCTAGAGACTCTGCAAATTCAGGCTGCCAATAATTTATTTGTAATATGCGATTTATTGACTTCTATTTGAAGCATTTATATCTCATGTTCCCACTTAATTGCAAGCACCTCGAAAGCAGGCACCTGTCTTAGACACATATGCAGTTCCCTTTGGACCCAATATTAGGGTGGTTTGATTTTCTTCTCATGATCCCCACATTAAACTTGGTTTTCTAGGGGCATCTGGGTGGCTCAGTTGGTTGAGTGTCCGACTTCGGCTCAGGTCATGGTCTCGCGGTCTGTGAGTTTGAGCCCCGCGTCAGGCTCTGTGCTGACAGCTCAGGGCCTGGAGCCTGCTTTGGATTCTGTGTCTCCCTCTCTCTCTGACCCTCCCCTCTTCATGCTCTGTCTCTCTCTGTCTCAAAAACAAATAAACATTTAAAAAAATTTTTTTTAAAAACTTGGTTTTCTAAGCTTAAAACAGAAGTGTTCTAGAATGGCCAGACAGTAGAGGGTATCACACATACTGAAACCACTGAAAATCCACAGGAAGCAGGAAGTAGCTTCATGGGAAAGTCTGCACGCAGTGATGGCTGCATGCAGGCAGATAGTCTTTTATTTAATTGTCATTGCCTATGATTGCAAATGAGCATCTACTGAGTTGGAGTCTTGACCACAGACTTACCATATCGCCTGGGAGGCACATAGGAGCAGCTCTTACTTCCTTTCCAAAATGAAAACTTGGCTGACTTCTTATTGTCTTTGGCCAGAAGGTTCTGAGGTTTTGTAAAGGTGAAAAAATAAAAGTGATAACATCAAAGTGCAATTCAAGGAAAGAAAGAGTTTTATTGAGAAGCACAAATGGTTGTCCCTTGGTAGTTGATTGACTGCTTTTAAGTCTCCTGTCCCCCTGGGCCCCCACTCCTTTCATCTTCTATGAAGAAAATCTTACCATTTCAGGCTTTTTATCAATTCTCCTTCCACCTCTTGTCTCTGAGCCACACATCTGGGCTTTCCTGGCAAGTTGGGCATCTTTAGAAGGCATGGGAACCACCTCGTTTGGGGAGCAATGATGGAGGGCTTTCTCTCTTCATTACTTTCCACATCGATTGAAAGCTCATTGCTGCTCATGGCACATCTAGACCTGCCTCCACATCTGACTTTGGGGTGGTGTGTGGAGAAGGTCAGAATCTGGAGGAGGTGGGGCAATGAAGCTCAGGGTCAGTTCCTGTGTGTGTCAAGGTTATTGGGCACAGGCTCCCTTAAGCACTCGGGCCAGCCCTGTCCCACGGCTGGTTCATCACTGTTGGGTTTCTACACTCCCAGGCTCACTTCATGTGTATTTTACATGAACTTATGCCATCTGGAATTTTATTCATTATTACCTTTTTGAAACTTATATTTTGAACATGTTTACCACATTAAATTTCATTTTGGGGTCCAGTTTGGACCCTCTTCTAGCTTGCTCAGATAGTTTTGAACTATCATCAATGGATAAAGACTTACAATAATACAGCACGACTTCTCTCATACTATCTCATTTGACCTTCACAAATCTTGGAATTTGTCATCTGCTAATTTGATAAGTGTGACTCTAATCTTTACTCAAATTACTGATAAAAATGTGAAACAACATAGCACCAAGGACAGAACCCTTTAGCATGGCATTTCCTGGAGAGCTTCCCTCATTGGTTTCACACACACACACACACACACACACACACACACACACACACACACAATGTGATTAATCTGCTTTGGGCCCAAGAAGCAGTGGGGCATCCAGGACCCAGCATAGACACTGGAGGCACACAGACCTGGCATCGTAACCTGGCCTACACCAACTTGGCCATTCCCAGTGATCAGATTATTTGGGGCTCAGTTTCTAATGATTACAGGTAGGTGAGAGCTATAGGCCTCTCCTCCACAGGCTTCCAAACAAATCAGGTGTCAGACTCAGTTCTACCATATATCAACCTTTGCTCGTAAGCAGACACAGGAGCAGTCACACTACCTGTTCTTGAAGTTCAGTGAAGACCCCACCTTCTGTTTTGGCTAATGTGTCAGGGCTAGTGAGTGCCCTCACACCTGAGGGTAGAGCCCCTGGGCCAGCCCTCTCTGGCCCCAGGGTATAGTACAAATATCATCTTCTGCGTGTTCCAGGGAGTAAAAAGTTTGGGAAGCTCTGACATGATGACTGTCTTAGTCAGTTTAGGCTGCTGTAAAAGAATACATTAGACAGGGCAGCTTAAACAACAAACATTATTTCTCCCAGTTATGGAGACTGGGAGTCCAAGATCAGGGTGCAGCATGGTTAGGTTCTTGGTAAAGACCCACTTCCTGGGGCGCCTGGGTGGCTTAGTCGGTTAAGCCTCTGATTCTCGATTTGGGCTCAGGTCATGGTCTCACGGTTGGTGAGTTAGAACCCCATGTCAGACTCCATGCTGCACGGAGCCTTCTTGGGATTCTGTCTCTCTCCCCCCACCCCTCTCGAAATGTAGAAATAAACTTAAAAAAAAAAAGACCCTCTTCCTTGTTTACAAACAACTGACTGTCTTCTCGTATCTGAGAGAGAGAGAGAGGAAGAGAGGGATACCTAGTCTCTGTCTCTTTATAAGGACATCAATCCCTTTTTCAAGAAGGCTCCACCTGCATGACCTGATTCCTTTCCAAGGGCCCCATCTCCTAACACCATTATACTGGGCGTGAATTCGGTTGGACACAAACCTTCAGTCCATTTCAATTACTCTGAAATCACTTGTGTTTATTTGCAAGAAGGTTTATTTGAAGCAGCTGCAACAATAATTTGGTTTTAGGTTTCAGTTCACCTTCTAGTGGTATTGGAGTTCAGAATCTTTGGAAAGATGAAACATAGACCCAATGGGAGCCCTAGACCAAGAACAGAGCCAAAAATGCTCTGGGCTTGCCAGATTTTTGTGCCCACAGGGCAGAGATTCCTGGACAGTATTTCTAGCCAATAATTCTATCTTTGACACCACTTAATTTCCCACTGAAAAATTATTTCTAACATCTCTTATGCTCTTTAATAAACCCAGGAGTGCTGATGAAGATAGTAGAGTTGAAACGCTGGGGTGAACTCTAATGTGAGTCTATCAAAAGCCAGCTCACCAACCCTGGAGTATACCTTTTTGATGACAGCACTTCAGATGTTGACTAACCATCTTTGGGTGCAAATTAAAACTAACTTACACACATTCTACCACAAGTATGTTAGGTAAATTACAGACATCATCAAACCCTGGCTTCTTAGCTGTATGACCTTGGGCATGACCTACCTTCTCTGATGTTCCATTTCCTTATCATTAAAAAGGTAAGAGAATACATGACGGGGTTACTATCACAATTAAGTGACATAATGCACACTGCTTGGCACATACTAAATGCTCAATAAATGGAGGCATAATATCATTTAAAATTATGGTCTACTCTTCAGATACCTAAAACTTGGTAGTTATACTTCTTAACACCGTGCATTAGATTAAAGCTCTTCAATTTTCTTGGTTTATAAATAGTCACATCTGTTTCTAACACTGGGCTTCTGTGGGACTATTGCTTTGAGGTTCTACAAGCAAATGGCAAGACAAGAAGGGAAGGGGCTGGCTTTTTCTCTAAGGATGACTTTTTAAAAAAGATTTAAAAATATATATGGCGGGTGCCTGGATGGCTCAGTTGGTTAAGCATCTGACTCTTGATTTCAGCTCAGGTCACGATCTCACGGTTCGTGAGATTGTGCCCCACATTGGGCTCTGCGCTCTGATAAGACAAGCTGAGCCTGCTTGGGATTCTCATTCTCCTTCTCTCTGCCCCTCCCCTGCTCACACTGTCTCTCACTCTCAAAATAAATAAACTTTGGGAAAAAAAATTGCTTAACTTCTGCCACGAAACCACATACACACACCCACACACACACATACACACACCCACACACCATTAAAATATATACACATATGTATAGGGATTCCTTCATTTCTGGAAGATCCAGCACTTGCCTGGAGTTTAGACTTAACAGCTGTATTTATATATCTAATCTGTGCATAATACAGCCATCCTTTTTACCAGTGCACACATGTAAACAAACATTGTTTTTATTAGGACCTCCACCTATAGCTTAGATAATGTATTTTTCTTGCCAGGCAATGGTGATAGTTGGGTTGTTTTTTTTTTTTTTTTCTGGTTTACTACCCAGGACCCTGGATTTGTTTTAAGAGGGGAGCAAGTAGAAGGTTCTTGGCTTTAACTCAAGGCAATGACTAACCATTAGCTGGTAGTTATTGCCTGACACCTACTTGATTATCATGTCAAGCTTTGCCGGATGAAGCATTTGCTAATGTTTGCCTGTGACAAAGTCATAAAGCTGACATGGTGTCCACTGGACAACAGAAGAAGGGGTCATGTAGGCATGGCATCGACTACCTGGATATGCTCACCTGCTTCCAGTGGGATATTTATGAAGACCGCCCATCTCACCTGTCTTCAGTCCCAGGCCTCTGTTTCCTGGCAAGATAGACTTAAACGAGACAGTAAGGGCCTCTGGGATTTTCCCGTAGTTTACACTGTGTGTGTTCCACGTCCAATCAGAGTCCTTTGCCCTGAGGCACTGTGGTTATCAGAACCGGCCCAATTCTTCGAGGCCCTGAACTCAGTAAAATCTCTGCATGCATGATGACCAACTGTTAAGCTTGAGACACTGCATTATTCCCAACAGCACTCTGGCTGAGAAAGGAAGGAACCAGTGGTTGGCTGTGGAGAAAGGTGATTAGCTACCATGGAGGGGACTGGACGCCTGGGGAGTCTGGGAACTTCCAGTGCGTCGGTGTATTTTGGTGCTGATGGGGCCTCGGTGAACAGACTTCAGGCCAGCTCTGAATGAGATGGTCCTTCTGCTGCAGGCACAACCACGGAAAGACTTGCTGCTTCTCCCTTGTCTCCTGAAGGAAGGGGGGCTTCTCGCTGGCACACTGTCACCCAAGATCCTTGTCACGGCCATCCTCTGTTCTTCAGCCCATCTGCAGTGACCACAGGCTCTGGAGTTAGAATAGCCTTCACTTCAGATATTCCATGCCATTGACAGACCATGTGTCCTGATGTTTTTGGTTGGAAAATGGTTGTTTTATATATATAATAACATATAAATATGTAATATAATAATATAGTAATACATAATTTTATATATAATATAAATTTGTATTTATATATGTATACATAGATATACATATATACATCTATCTATCTACCCGATTTCCAAAGGGCATCCTTGGACAAAATTGGAAAGTAGTTGGGTTTTTCCTAAACACTCCATTCAGAATGAAGGTACTTCCTTTCTGTCTTTCCTGTTCCTTCCTGAGGTAGGGTCTCCAGTTCCACACTGTGGTTTGTGTGCCCATGACCCAGGGGCGAGTGAGAGCTGGCATTCAGCCCATGCTCTGTTGGCCAAGCCCTGCTGCATCTTTTGCTGGGGACAGGGTTGCCTTTTCTTCCACCAAGATACCTTCTGCCCACCAAGCTTGGCAGGCAAGAGATAAGGGCTTCCCCTAATTTTCACCAAGTAGCCTTCTAGACCAGTGGGGACCCTGCTGTTTGTCCCCTCTCGCTTCTTCTGCTTACTACTGTCCTCAGTGTCCCCTTGGCCACAGGGAAGGGGAGGTGATGGAGCAGTTGCACTAAGAAGGGGGTTGTTGGAGGAGAGAGTGTAATGCTTGACCCAGAGAAACAAGATCCAGTGGTAGCGTTTCAGGCATTCGGCGGAGGTGGTGAGATGTTGATTGGCACAGGGAGACTTTTCTAGAACCTCTCAAAGCAGACAGAGAGGCCCCTGAATACCAGCTCTATGTGTCTGTGGTTTGGATTAGGACTGGGGACAGGTATCTCTGGCCCTGCCTTCTGCATTCCATTTTGTGGATCTGTCAGGAAGCCCTCCCCAAGCCAATGGCTGTCACCCTTTGGCTTCTCTGATGGGTCTGGGGAGGTCTGGGGGAACACGGAGATCCTTCCAGCAGTGTTATGGGTCTCCCGGGGCAAAACATCATCAGTATTAATGTGGAAAATAGCTCAAAGGTGGTGGGAGCCGCTGTTCCCCCTGTCCCCACACTTCCTTTCATCTGCCTCCTCTCTGTCATTCCAGGAAACGCTGACCTCAGGGTGAACAGATCACAGGCCACACCTGGGGCTGGCAGAAACAGACCTCAGGATGCAAACTCTGCTTCTAGATCATCCGGGTGTGGATGTAGGTGCCAGAGATAGGTATTCAGAGTAGCAGGGTTTCTGTCTGTGAAGTCTACCCAGAGACACTTGCTTGTCCAGGAATTACAATTAAAGAGAACCTCGTTTCCATGGCGTGGGGGCCCTAACGTGCCCCAGAGCACAGGCAGAGGACTCCATCCAGGGCTAACAAGCCAGTCCCCTCACTCCTGGCAAGACCACCCTCAGGCAGCTTATGGTAGGCTTTGCCAGACCCAGGGCAAGATTTCTGGCTTCCGCTGGTGTCTTAGCTGGCATTGGGGAAGGCACTCAGGCTGTTACTCTGGATGTTAATCTCCAGGGAAATGAAGCCACAGGTTCCCTTAGTTCTGAGTTTCCAGGCCCAGGGCTGTGTGTCTCCAGGTGGGGGTATATTGGTATATGGGTGCTGACCTGAGCTCCTGCAGCTGGGGTGGTAGGGGGTGGGGGAGGGGCGGGGTGGGGTTTGCACGTAATCAGATCACCACTTCAGCTGGAAACCTCATACCTGCAAAAGAATTTCTTCTTCTCACCTTCCAGAGCCTTTCTGCTCTGAGATGTGCCACAGGAAATGGGGAGCTGATGGAGGAGTGGGCCCGCCCCCTTCCCATCCCCAATGTGGTCTCTAGAGCATCCAGGCCCTTGGCTCCCCAGCGCCCCATCTCCTGGGGCAAAGGTGCTTGTAACTACTCTTGATGGACCGGGATTTCTGAAGGGGAGTGAACCTCAAACAGACAACTCCCCTCGTGGCTTCTCTCTTAGAGCAAGTATTTGCTGAGAACTAAAACAACCCCCCTGGCTTGTTCTTTTCCAGGATTTTAAATAAAGGTCTAGGAGTTAGATCTCCAGCACCAAGGTCCTGGGTAAGTTTGCCAGCTGTGATCTGGACACACGGTCTCTGAATGTTTTTTTCCAGCCCCGATTAACATTGTCTCTGCTTGTCACATCAACCCTCACAGGGAGCTTTCCTGTCCAAGACTGGGAGGCGGGACCAGCACTCAGTGTTACCTGCTCTGTCAACGCATCTTGGTTGCATGTGGGGCATTGATTTTACATGTCCCTCGTCAGCAGACCCGCTAATAAGATTCTTTTCCCTCTCTCTCCTCCCCCCCACCCCCTTCAACCTGGCTCGACTCCTGGTCAGACCTTGATTACATGTCTCATTGATTCCATTCAGCTATTTATTAATACGCTAATTAGTATGTTCATTTAAAGGAGAGTGACACCGCTTTTTAAAAATAAATGTACAGAGGTGCAGGTTAATGGAAATTTCTGTTTATTTAACATTGATGTCTGGTGTGAGAGGATTAGTTTTGGATGTTAAAAGGACATAAGGGTTTTTCCAGGGTTTAAATCACTTTCGCTGACAGTCACTAACACTCTTTGAAAGGTGACGCCTAGAATCCTATCGCACTTTCCTTCAGTGATCACAGGCACTCAGCTTTTTGGGAAGGGAAACTGTGGGGGAGGAGGAGTTGGCCGAGGGGGTGTGGGGCTGGCTGTACACAGTCTTTCACAGACGGCTTGGATCCATGCGAGGATGGCTGACTGTCATGGTCGAAACGAGTGAGGCACACTCACTATTCTGCCTGTAGGACTGTCTGGAGTTTTGTAATTAAAAGTCTATGATTGGATGAATGTTACTTTTCTATTATAGTCTCATTCTGTTTGTTCTTGAGTTGCTTGGGAGTGGTGTTTTAATCAGAGTAGGCTAATTCTATCATGGACAACCCCCAAATGTCAGTGGGTTCACACATTGCAGAGTAATATCAGTTAGTATGTGGGGGGAGTTTGTTCCATGCAGTCATCTAGGAAACTCAGTTTCCTACTGGCACTTCCGCATCTGGTCAGGAGAGGAAGAAAGAGAAAGTTATGTAGCCGGTGTGGGGATCAAGATGCACCCGGGCCCACTGCCTTCCAGCCCAGCAGTACTGGGACTGGTCACTGAGTCTCTCTTTATGTACAGGAGCCAAGGGCACCTGCAGACCAGCTCAGAGGCAAAACGGCCCTGAGAAAGCCCACAGGGCACTGCCAATCCAGGGGAGAGAGCATGTAATGCTACCTACCTTAGATCAAGGAAGACTTTCCTTAACAGGTAATTTCTAAACTTTGTGGACAACAAAAAAGATCTGTAAATTGAAAAGGAAAAAAAAAATAAAGCGAGTAGAAGAGAAATTCGTAAGATCCCAAAGGGAATAGATTTGTGTTTCAGAAGTCTCTGGGGGAACATTTTCCCTTTAGTTGGCTAGGTGCTGGGCTCCTTGCATAGGGGCTGAATGGTATCTTTGTTACAGAGAGGAAGACAGTGTAATGTGTCTGGGATGCTGGGAGCTGCTGGGGAATCATGTTATTATGGGATGCATTGGTTTGGAAAGAGGAGTTTTGAGAAGATTCAGCATTATCTATCTCTCATTGCCCCCAATGTTACAAGAGTGAGTCTTAGCCAAGGGCACCGTTACTATGGTACCTTCTGCTTTTCTCCATTGACCTTGCCCTTCTACCTTTTCCCCAAAGCCCATGGCAGCTTAGTGTATAGTTCTGGCATCCTTCATCTCACTTCTGGGTCAGACCACACACACACACACACACACTCTGGCATCCCAGTGATATCCTCTCTTAGTAAGAGGAGGTGCCTACGAGACTACCGTATGGATTAAGTCCACTTGGAAGGTGGCACTGATTTTGAGTTAACTGGGCCCACACGAAGAAGGCAACAAAAATGCACATAGCAGTTTGGCAATGTCTAATAAAATAGTAATTCCTGTTCCCCAAGGATATAGTTCATGGAAATAGCAGTACTAATATGCGAGGATGTATGTGCAAGGATGTTTATATGGAATCAATTTTTGCACCAAAAAGAGGAGGGGGCAGGCTAAAGAGAATGCCCATTGACAGGGGAATGGCTGAATAAATTAGGGTACATCCATGCCATGGATTATTATATAGCCATCCCCAAATAAAGTCATAGCTAAACCAGGTGATTTGGAGGGTTTCCATGAGGTATTGTTGAGGGAGAAAAGCATGTGTAATATGACTTTATGCGTGTGTTTGATTCTATGAGTGCGGAGAAACTCGTGAAAAATACTCAGATGTCAACAGTCTCCTGGAGAAGGGAGGTGAATGGGGGACGGATGGGAGAAAGGCAAAATAAAATATGAGTTTAGACTTCTTTTATGCTGTAGGATGTGGGTACCTATAGAAGGGGGTTGGCAAGTGAAGTAACCTAATTTCATTTACTTTTTAGAAAGATCCCAGTCTTGGGGGTGTGGTGGGTGGTGTGGCAGAGGATGACCCTGACTGAGTCAGGGAGTCCGTAAGGAGGCTAACACTGCAGTCTGCGAGGAGGTGAAGGCATTGGAGTGAAGGAAGGAGAGGAAGGGTCCAGAAGTGGGTCAGATGGTGATGAACAGGTCTTGATGGTAATTAGATGAGGGGCTTGAAGACCCTGTGGGTGATGCTACACCAACCAAATGAGGGAGCACAGAAGGAGCAGGTATAGAAGTGGAGAGGCTGGGTTTTGATGAGCTGAGTTTGAAGTGCCTGTGGGATGTTGACCAGACACGTGCAGGATGTGGTGTGTGTGTGGCCTGGAGGCCAGGGGAGAGGGGACTGAGGTCTAAACTAGAGATGGGATGAGGGGCTGTAGGCAGAGATGTGGTCATTGTAGCCTGATGGGACCTTGGCCCTGGGCCAAGGTGGGTTTTGGGGGTTGTGGGTGGGCAGAGGAACTGGACTGTCTCCCCCCTCTTCCCAGTAGGTCTCTCAGACAGAAACCTTGGGGGCAAAAGGAGGTGATTGTGTACAGCAGGCCTCAGTGCCTTGTGAATACAAAACAAAATCGTATTTTGGTTAAAATCTAAATTACGATGATTTTTTTAAACCAGCAAGCTGTACTCAGAACTGCTTTAAGTGTTCAGTAATTGCCTCCTGCAGCTCAAGAAGTGCTGACTGACTCCCTGATGTTGTGCTCCCCATGAATCTAAGCTCCCACATCCCTCTCAGCAAGAGGGCAGGCTGTAACTCTGAATTAACTTTACCAATGGGTCCAGGTTAAGGAAGGGAACAGGAGAGTGACATAGAGGGTTACTTACCCTGATTCACAATGCAAGGGCAAGCCCCTGACTTAAGAGGTGACTCATTCCTCATTTCTGGGCATCTGGAAAGGGGGGTGCTCATTCTCATGCTCTGGGCTGGGGGTACTGTAAACTCCAGTTGAATCCCCACATTCCAGCCCTGACTTTCATCTCAGGGAATGTCTGCTCCTTCAGGGGATGCCTCCCTATTGGATACAGGGGTGGAGTATGGCCTTAAGGCACCAACAGAGAAACAAGAGAAGGGCAAGATTGTCTAGCACTAGTGTGATTCCCCAAGTCTGGGTCATTGCTCCAAGCTACTCCTGGATCTGGGTTCAGCCTCTCCTGGTAATGGGAGGACCCACTCACCTCTTCTGGCTTCTCTTGCTCCTCCTTTTTCTACCTCATGCTCAAACTGTAACTCACATGTCCCTCCTCAAAAATGAGTGAAGCATTTGAAAATCATCTTAGGAAAAAAATAAATCCCAGCCCCCCCCCACCCCCCCCACTGCTCAGTAAACAATCAAACAAACCTCAAACCAGGGAATATTAAATATGTGGTGGTAACTTAACCCAAATAGCAGTTTGCATAACTGCTGAGGACATCTCTCTGCAGTCAACGTACTTTACCATTTTCTAGAACACCAAAGTGGGTAGTGGTTCAGGCAAATGGCTCTCCCACACTCAAGAAATCTACCCGCTGGGGTATTTAGTGTCCACTCACTTTTAAAATTTTTCCAGCATCTGTGGTTCCAGGTTTCAAAAATCTTAGGAGAGACCAAGTATAATGAAGTCACTGAGGCTGGGGCCCAGGCATCACGTTTTATAAAGCTCCTCAGGTAATTCTCATGTCCAACCAAGTTCAGAGCCATTTCTAGTGGTTGAACTACACAGCTGTCTGTCTCTGCCTGAGACATCTAGGAGGGAGGGAGTCATTAATACATGGTTTGTGCATGGGGTGATTAGGTTGCATGGGATTCTCCTTTCCTTGGATGTGATGGAGATAGGAGTGAAATTTTATTCATATCAGTTACGAAAAACACATTATCGATTCGGGCCCCATTTCTAGCTTTGGAAAGAGCTAGGTTGGGTATTTATTGGAAAGCACGATAGAATGTTTGGTCTTCGTCTTCGGCGAGAACATGCCCAACTCTGAGTCAGAAGAGGTTTTTCTGGGATAAGAGGTGGGAACAGAACCCAGACTGCCTGGTGTCCATCCAGCTGCAGGCTCTCTCACTGTTCTCAGTATCTCCAGATCGGCGCCCCTTTTCCTGGACACTCCCTGCCAAGCAAAACCCCCAAAGGCATACAAAATGATGGGACATTAAATAAATAAATAAATAAATAAATAAATAAATAAATAAAACCTTACATGTGCTTGATATTGCCCTGGGCTCATCGGCTTATCATAAAAATCCTTTCTCAGTCATCTCGAAGTTAGAATTAAACCCTACTCTGAATTAATTTTGCATTAGGATTTAATTTGATTAAAGACAGGGCTGGGTGAGTCTAGAGCTCCACTTCCTACTATGACAACTAAGGGCTGTTCAATGTGCAGGGCTCTCCAAACCCCTCACAAACCCCACCGGATTTGGGACGTGGCATTCCTAGAAACTCCTTTGAGTCTTTCCAAAGCGAGGCTTTGTCTCTCTTCACTCTGTCCCCATCCGCGGCCCTGGAGTGAAGCCACCAATTCAAAGGGCTCTGTTTGGCTGTGTGTTTTCTTCAGTTTCACGTTTTGTTCGACAGCATTAGATGTGCTCACGCTCAGACTCCCCGGGGCCCGTGTGTGCGTCAATGATGTCTTTCCATCCTAATTTGGTCATGGTGATCTTGGGATCTGTAGTTGTGGCTACAAAGAGAGGTGCTCTCTGGTTTCTTGCCATCCCAGGCTCATTTGCAAGCTGCTGCCTAAGCCTGAAATAGAGATCAGTCCAAAGAATAGAAATCCAGGCTACCAACAAACTCTCTTGTTATCTGCACCCCTGATCTGATTCTCTTGGCAGGTGTCTGTGGGGTCCTGATGGCTTTTACTCCTTCCCTGTCTTCTCTGTGGATCTGGAATGCCTGCCCTTTGGCTCTTGTGCACGGTAGACAAATGAGTCAGAATCTCTGGAACAGCTCTGCCCTTACCAGCTGATTCTAGGAGGAGCCCTATGTAGCTCCCAGGCTCTTCTCTTGACTTCTATCCCCCACTGCATCTTCAACCATTCATGGAAACCCTGGCAAAGGTACAGAAGGAACTACATTGGCATGGAGGAGATGTTTGTTAAGTGACCTTCAAAGACCTAGAAACTTAAACAGAGATGTAGACGTCGGAAGGTTTAAGGAAGCAACATGATGCAGGCTTAAAGGTAAAGGCTCTGGGATCAGATCTAGAGGCAATTCACATCCTAGGATGTCCTACTTAGGCAAGTTACTGAAGTCTCCCCGAGGCTACTTCTTTATCTATAGGATGGGATAATGATACTTTCCTTACAGGGTTAAGTGAGATGACATATATCGAGTGCTCAGCACAAATTCCTGGCCCACGACAAACATCATTAAAGAACGGGCCCTACTACGTCTTCCTTTTGGGAAGAATTTCAGCTTCAAATTATCTCTGCGAGCAGGAATCAGGGAAAATATCAGTGTGGAGCTAGCCTCTTATAATTCAGTTTAATATGTCAGGAGAGGAAGTATTTGAAAAATAAATGTATTTTTCAGGCCACTTGTAACAGATTGGCATACTTTTGGCCTTCCTTTCCTTGAATAGTGAAACCAGATGGGCTAGTTTGGCATTTGACTTACATATTTTCATTTTGTGGATCTCATGGGTTGAACTCATGGTTCCCAAGCTCTGCTTATCCTAGGATTCAACGAAGGAGTTTCTGAGAAAGTACAGATTCTCTGGCCTGATCCCAGGCTGCTTGAATCAGAATCTCCAAGAGTGTTGGGAGTGGAGGTGGAGATGGAGAACCTTCTGGCAAAGGTTTCAAGGGGGATCTGGTGATCAGTCAGTTTAGGAAGTCCAAGGAAAGATCACTGTTACTGGTGTCGGTTCACAGGTGGGGGATGAGCTGCAGCCATTTGCACTGATGGTGTTTCTTCCCTGCTCAGATCTCCAGTGTATCATTAAAAAATCTCAGTACTCGAGGGATTATCAACACCTGACCCCTTCTGTTCCTGAATCTAAATGACTGTGTGTGGTCCTGAATTAACGGTGGCCCTTTTTGGCCACAGTGACACTACATTGTGGAGATCTTCTCACAAAGAGCTTTCGTTGAAATTCTCCTTTCATTTAGGCTTTTACATTTGATACATCCTTTGGATTCCTTCTCTTTTACTTCCTCCACCCTGCAGTGCAACATGCTGAACCCACTAAGATGGGCAAAGGAGATTTGAAGGTCAAAACCACCTTATGCAAATCCATGTCAGTGTGGCACCCTCTCTCTCTTCCCTTCCCCTTTCTTGTCTTCGAACCTTCTTGTGAGGACTCTCCCCTGCTGTGACCCTGGGGAGGTGTGATGGAAGAGAAGGGAAGCATGAGACTGTGTGCTTATGGGTGTCCTTCCTTGACCCTTTCTTGCTGCTTGAGTGGAAAGTAGTAACACTCAGGACATGATGCTCAGTGGCTCCTGCTAAAGTTTGAGCAATGGCTCTCTGCTGATCCTATCGGCACGCTTCTATGTGTGTTCTATGCATGTTCCTATGCAGAACATGCTTCTGGAGGGTTTCACTGATGTCTGTTAGATCCACTGCAGGGAGAACAGACTTTGGGAGATACAGAGTTATTTCTTCCTCTTTTTTTTTCTTCTCAAGGACAAGTTTTAGATGTTGTGAACGATCATGTTTTAGAATCATCTCAGTTTTGTTTCTTCTATAGATTATGGGCAAGGGAGGCTCAAGTCTATGAGTTTCTAAGGATCTTCAAGGACTTTGACATATGAATTAGGACATCAGTGAGGCATATCCCCTTCTCAGCAGCAAATACCCTGAGCCAGCAGTGGGTGCTCTTGTGATAGGGGTTGTGGACTCCGCCCCTGGCCTGACAGTGGGACAGTGAGACTGGATCACCTTGAATGATGATCTTAAGAATGGGATCTTCCTCCCCTTCCCTTGGAGGAGCCAGAGGGCTACCTTAGAGCAGACGACGAGGCCACTGGCTCCTTTTGCATCAGAGGGTTGGCCAATGTTATCCGAGGAGAGGAAGGAGAGAGTCTTTCTAGGCATGGTTGAGAAGCATCCTCCCAAAATTTAGTGATTCTCAAATTGGCCCTAAACCAGTGGTTCTCAAGTATGACTATTAACTGGAAACCCACAGGCCAAATCACAATTGTGTTTCATTTAGGCCCATGGAATGTTTTGCTGTCTGACAGATGAAAATAGAGTGGATTCTGACTTCAGGGCTCAGAGATTGGAGGAGCAAGAGAATAAGCCCCACCAAGGGGATGTCTAATACTTCTCCCCTCCTGGATACTAGATTTCATGTGGTCCTGGAAACATCCATTTCCACGTATCCACGTACAAAACTTTTCTGTAAGTGCCACCATTGTTTTTCATTCCAAAAATTAGCTTTGGGAGTAGGCATGGTCCTGTTCCTGAAGCTGTCACTAGAGGACAAGGCCCCAGGTCTGGGGGTACGGGGTGACTAGAACATCACAGAGGGAAACTAGACATATGTCTGGCTCAGACAGGTGCACCCTTCTGGAGCACCTTGCCCATTGGGGCAGTTGTTAAAGCAACTGTTGGACTAGCTAGTTAGCAAAGATGACTGACCATTCAGTACTATTCAGTTTCCAGGGTCAGTGGGTTATTGGTGGTCCCCTCCCCTGCTCTGACCTCAGTTCTAAATATGTAACATTGTTTCATCAGTCAACAGGAATAGTCTGCGAGGTCCAGACCCACAGGTGTTGGGGAGCTTTGTGGCAGATGATGTCAGCCAATCAGCCAGACCTTTCTCTACCCTGTTATACTTCTTACACCTTCACCCCAATGGATCTTATCCTCATCTTCCTTCTTTGCTTACATAAAACACGGCAAAGTCATATAATATAGCCCTCCCTTTCTGAGGAGTCTGGAAAGGTACCCTCCTTGGGACTGTGTAATGAAAGAGTTAGAAAAACCATCAGGTCAATCCATTGCCCTGCTCCCAGGTGGCAAAACGTTTAAGAATTATTTGAAGAGAAGTGATGCCTGGCTTGCTTTCCTCATCCCAGGATCTCAGTTCAACAGCTGCAGTATTGATGCTGGACGATGTCTTCTTTATGCCGGGGACAGTGCCAGGAGCTGGGGTTTGGTGGTGAACTGGCAAACACTGCCATACCCTCCGGGGGCTTGTGGACTATCCCTGGGCCATGTTGTTTTGGTGGCCTCACTCTGCATCAGTACCCGTACCTACTGTCTAGCTTCCACTGGGTTAAACTAAAGCCGCCCACAGGAGCCTAAGAAGGGATGGCAGGAGGTGGAGTTCTTTTGGGAGAACTACTAGGAACTTTTTGACCCCAGAGGATACTGGGAGACTGGCTGGCCCACTCTTGAATTCAGGTCTGAGGTGGGAGAGAGAGGAGTCCTAGGATAGGACAGGAAGAAGAAAGTGCATTTGTTTCCTGCAGATCTTATTGGTTCCGTACAGACAATTAATAAAAAAGGCAGGAGCGGACAGGTTATGCATGTGTGGTGAGCCTTGCTCGATGTGGCTTGCTGCTCTCCATCTGTAGCACACGTTCAGCTCAGATCAATGCCAAGGGCGGTAATTTATTTATGAAATTATATAGCCCTTCCTCAAGTAACATTTTACTTTTATTTTATTTCATCTCCCAGATCCCCACAGTGAGAGCAGAAGTTATTTCCTCACAGGTAGCTACCTTTTGACACTCATTCATATAAATGGAAGGGAGGATGGGGAAAATATCTGTAGTACGTGGCAGACATCTGGGCTGAGAAAGACGTGATTATAGTTTAAAGGTTTACATTTCCATTGGATCCAGTCTTTACCTAGAAACCTGGGAAGTTAACCCTAGTGGGCACCTTCTCATCACTCAATGGAACCGATAATGACAGACCTAGGAGTCCCCCAGGGTCATCTGTCACATAGTGATGGGATGTGCACCTCTCACCCTCTGCACACTTGAGTCTGTTTCTGTGAGCTGTTTATTTTCATGAAACCTCCTGGCTGTGTTCTGATGCCCCAGGATCTCTAGTTATTAACAAGGGGACCTGGGAGCTTTCCTCTTGCCCCAAGCAAGAATTGTGCTGTCAGCCAATGTCACTTATGGGATCTCTGATATCACAAAATGGGGTGACCTCCTTACCCCCCAAGAGGCTGTTCCACCTGCTTGTCCACGTGCCACTGAGAGTGGATGTGTTCCAGGGGCAGGCTCTTCAGTCTCACATGCCATTCTCTCTCCTCTGGGATGTTTCTGGGCTGCAGAGTGACCACTGTCACTAACTTCCAACTGAAATCTTGTCTTGGAGCTATTTCATGACTAAAAGGAGGATGGGTATGGTGTGGTGTAGACTCCTTCTTCTCTTTCCCCAAACCCAAACTTTAATTCCCATCTTTGAGTTTTTCCTGTTCAAAACCTCAGTGTCATCTTTGGCTCTTCCCTCTCCTTCCCTCCACCCCCCACTGTCACTCTCCATAACTGACTAATCGAATCATTCTACTTTTCTCCTAATTCTGTTCATCGGGTTTTGTCCCCTGGGCCAATTCCTGTCGCTGGCCCCTGGTTTGTGTCCTCACTCACATGATGCCCCTGTGTTTCCCATCTGCCTCTCTTTTGGGTCTCACCGCTATACCCCCAGTTCCTGTGTGTTTACCTTTTCTCTAAAAGCTTGATAAAGCCTGATAACTCTCCTTCCTGATTTTGATCTCGTGCCCCTCCAATATATTAAGCATGTGCGGCCCAATTCATTTTCCTCAAGGCTAGCTCTCAGGTAACCCCTCCCTTGCTCAAGAATCTTCAATGGCTCCCAATAGATGATTGAACATCGTTCCTTTTTTAGCCTAGGTTATGAAGTTAGAAATATTTTAGAATCAGCCTATATTTGGCTTTATCTTTTACTTCCTCCCTAATATAAATCCAGTGTTCGAGTCATGTCATGTATTATTTGCAGGACATTTGTTTCGGAGAATGGCAGACTAGCTAATCCAGACTGACCCACCTATTGAGAAACATTCAACGAGTGGGAAAGATATTTTCAGAAGTGTGCTTGAAAACATGTAAAAGCTAGTAAGGTGGTGAGGATTTACAGGGCCAGATTTTGGAAGAAGATGGAAATCAAGAAATAAGTTACCAGAGGAGTGAGACTTTTTTGCTGGTTTCTAAAGAGGCAGATGAAGGTCTAAGAATTGCATTTCACAGCTTTCTGGTGGGTAGGGGACAAAAAAGCTGCAATTCAGAGCCTATCAAGGTTATAGCATTTGGGGCTGAAACTATAAGTAAATCAGTTCTTGCAAGTTTTGAAGTCCAACTTTGAGCCATCCGAGCAGCTGAGAGAAATCTCTGTCCCTGAGGTATAATTAATGTTATGCCATATTGTAAGTCAGTCACCTGGCAGAAGCATTAGAACGCTTTCTGGAAGAATGTAGTAACATTATCTTAGTCATCAGATTATTCCCACAAACAAATCTTTGAATACAATGTCAAAGCACACGAGCAAACAACTAAACATGAATAAGAACCAAAAATAGACCTGCAAGTTTTTTGGATACTGCAGGGATCAGGCACTGGCTTTAAAATAACTATGCTCACCATTTTCAGGTAGAAATAAGACAAGATTACAAAACCCGGCAGCAAACTAGAAACTATAAACATGACATAGCAGATTTGAAATGTGGACCAAAAAGAAATTCTAGAACTTAAAATATAGCAACTGAAATTAAGAACTCACTGGAGGTATTTTGCAAGAATTTATACACAGCTGAAGAGATAATTAATGAAGTGGGGGACAGGGCAAAACAATCCATGTGAAACGAAGGATAAAAAATACAAAAAAGGGGGTAAGAGCCATAGAGGATATCATGAGAAGGTCTTTACCTATTTAATTGGATTTCTACAAAGAAGGAGAGAGAATGGGGAAGAAATATTATTTGAGGAAGTAATCGCCGTGAATTTTCTAAAACTGAAGAAAAATATCAATACACAGATTCAAGGAGGCCTACAAACTCTAAGCAGGATAGATAAAAAGAAATCTACATCCAGACATGTTGTAATACAAATGCAGAAAGTCAAGCAAGTCCCTAATTTCTTTGCATCTGTACCTTCGTGTATACACATTCCCTACTTCTTCAGCTTCACCTGAATAGATGTTACCTATCATCTATCACGCTTTATCCAATAATCTTCCTGTTTTTACCTTCAACCAGATTTATGATTAAAATTATCAATAATAATTTAATGTCAACAATATTAATCTTACTTTTTGGACTCCTGCTACCATTATGGAACTCGTATTTGGTTCTGGCCATTGTTCTTGGCATTCATCATACATGATTTCATTTCATCCTCATAAAACTCAGCAGGAGTTTTTACACAAGAAAAAAAAAAAACAAAAAAACTGAGGCCACCCGCCTCTCCCATGAACTTAAATAGGAGCATTTTACCTATTTTGTGCCATTTATACCATTTTTTCTTGAACTACTGTATTTTGTATACAAAGCCCAGCTCATCTAGAAGATGAACTTCATTTTCCTTTTGTGTCTCCTGCTGCGCCTAGGACCTTAGCTTTGCACGTGCATAGGAGGTATCCCTTCATTTGTTGAGTAAGTCTTGCACGTGACATGTCCCTGAGCTGCCTTAAATGCCTGTGGATCTGTTAAAAGTCTGAGCAGACGCACCAACGGAAGTTGTGAGCCTGTCCCCACACCTTATCATTTCTGCCTGCCTCAGCGGCTCGCATTCACACGTTAAATTGAAAGCAGCGACCGATGCTCTATTTAAAGTGTCCTCGAAAATGGTACTCAAGTGTGGAACACAGCTATTTCACTGACGTGGGCAAGGTATTTATGGAGAGGTTGTTTTTCCTTTGGATAGGGGGGTTTGGAACCAGGAGCCATTATATGACACCTGTGTGGATGTCAAAAGGGAAACAATGAAAAAAAAAAAAACCCAAAAATCTCCTCTACCAGTTACCTCCATCTCTATCAAGACATAATCTCCCCGGTTATTTTCTACATCAAGCCATGTCTCTTCCATCAGCATCCAAAGATCACAGAGTATGACCTCGGGGCAGCGAAGTCGAAGCAGGAATTGTCCAGAGCAGAGAAAATAATCACAGTGGTCGCCATTAGCATTCCAGCAACAGCTCTCTCTGGATTTGTTCTCTACCTCAGCTTGACAGCTTAATGGTTTGCGGAGAAGGAGTATTTTAGCACAGCCAGTCTCTACCTGTTGTGGGGAGGGGGTACCTGGTGAAAGTACTAGGTGAAATCTCTAGCGGAAGGGGGCTGCTATGGGAAAAGAGGTGTCAAGTTAGGGGAAATGGCCAATTTCATCATAGCTGCATGCCATCCCTGCCTCCAGCAAACCCATGATTTGAGTGTGCTTCCATGTCCCGTGGCTAATCTCTCCCTCCCCAGCTCTCTGTCTGGGCACCTTTTCACTTGGGCATCCTTCCAAATAAATCTTTATTGATTTTACTGATTAAATCCACTGCTTGCATTTTTGACAGCCAGGATTTTTTACTTTCTGAACAGCACCTCCCTCACCTGCCCTTAGCAACAAATAATGAATAGCACAAAGTTTTTAAGGCAAGTTCACACTTCTCCTTCTACTGTCTGGACCCAATGCCCATTTCCTGGAAGAGCTTTTGGAGAATATGGGGGAATCCCTAATACCAAAGTGCTGGAAAATGTTTGCCTGGGTCATGGAGGTGCAGACCTAGTGTAGGTTTGTTAGGGAGTGGTTGAAGCTACAGGCTTTAGGCAATTGCATTTGAAGGTGAGGACAGAATGTCTAGACTAATAACTAGCCCTCAAAATATCTAAAGTAGGAGTTCCGGGGACTCCGGCAACAAATATGTCCCATGAAACTTCCGGTACTTCAATGCAATTGCTGTGATTTGACTGATGGGCTCTCCAGGCAGCCTCTGACATGGTATCCTACTGGATATCTCTGTGCCTCTGGGGCAGTGTTTTTCAATGACATTTTGGGCAGGACAGTTCTTCCGTATGAGGACCATCTTGCACAATGCAAGATGAGCATCCATGACCCTCTGGGTGTTGAACACCAGGAGCACTCAATCAAAAAAAAAAAAAAAAAAAAAGGCTCTAGACAGTTCTAGATCCCCGTGGGAAGAAACTGCCCAGATGAGAGCTTCTGCAGGTCTGAGAAGAAGTTTATGGTTGATACCTGTACTTCTTCCTGAGGAGGGGCACTGTTGAGATATCTTTGACAGCTGAGTGGCCTTGGACAAGTCACTTCACAAGCTCTCTCAGCCTTCAAGGTTCTTACGCGTTGAATGGTGATAGTAGTAGAACCCATCCCTGAGGTTTGGTAGGAGGATTGATATTAGTGAAACTTCATGAGTGTATACAATGTCCTAGGCAATTTGCTAAGCACATTATATGTGTGATCTCATCCTTATCTTTGCAGCCAACCACCCAATGAAGTAGGATCCATTATTATTCCCATTTTACAGATGATGAAACTGTTTTTAGCCCCATCTCATGGATGCAAAGACTCGAGGTTATGCAGGTAGTTGAACTATAACTTTGGTCAGTTGTTCTCAAACTTCAGCATGTTTCAGAATCTCCTGGAGGGCTTGTTAGAAACCACACATTGCTGAGATCCACTTCCAGAGTTTCTGTTTCAGTAATTATGGGACAGGCCTGAGGATTTGCATTTCTATAAGTTCCTGGGAGCTCTGGTGCTACAATTCTGGGGACCTCATGTTGAGAGCCACTGACCTAAGTCTTCCAATTTATAACTCCTAATGATCTGCAGTGTGTTATAAGTTGTAAGTAGGCAGGTGGAAAGTATGTCCCCTTCCTCCATGCACACACAGTGCACATCAAGGGATTTTTGTATGTCCTGTGTGGCCTTGGACAGTGCTCAGTCCCTGGGGCAGGGGACAGAGTATTACTTGGATTCTACCTTCGCTGTCAATCTGTGGAGGTTTCATGTGTCCCTTAGCCCTGGATGAAGAGGCAGGTCCTAAGTAGGCAATAATGATGTCCTTGAGCCTTGTAGAATGGAGAGAGAAGGGCAGAATGGGTGACAGGGTGGCAGCCGCCACAGGGAGACAGACAGGGGCAAGGAGCTTGGGAAGTGCTGTAAGATGTGAATTATAATAGGTTCAGAGACCTGTACACAGAAAATGTGAATTTTTTTTATTGTGCCTGTGTTTTCTGTGACTATCAGATTTTTATTCTCATCTGACAATGTCAACTTGTGCAAAGAGGAAATAAGGAAAGAGATTTTTCTTTCCTCCATACTTGGGCCAGGGTGTTGGGGGGCGGGGAGCAATGGCTCTCTGTGGTTGGTCATGGTAGTAACAAAGTGTGAGAATCCCAAAGAGAGGTAGACATGGGGTGGGGCAGCCACCAACAGCATCCAGGCTCGCTTGGTCCAGCTGCCCTTCCCATCTGGAGAGCCTTCCAATAACAGTATTGTAACTACCACCCTGTTTATTGATTGATTACTTTGTGCCAGGGCTTATGCTGAGCACTTTAAAATAGTTGTGGGGATGAATCCTATTTCCAACGCCATTTTCTAGGTAAAGAAAGTAATTTTGGAGATTCAGAAATTTGCTCAGGTTCATGCTGTGAGCAAGTGACAGAGTAAGACCTGGAGCCCAGGGCTGCCTGGAGTAAAGCCCATCCCCTTAACCACTTTGCACCAATGCTCAGTTCCAATGTTGGCTCTTGGGTTGTCAGAATTTGGAAAGACTCTTCCCTCACTGCACAGAGACCATACTTCCACTCTTCCTGCCCGGAAGGAGGTACCCCCTAAGACTTATGGAGCTGCTCATGTCCCAGGCGTCAGACCAGCCTCTGCCTACGACCCTGCCCATGAATGTGAGTTGGTCAGACAACCTCACAGAGTCTGAGTGTTGCCTCTTTGTGAGCACCAAGACCCCTCTCCTCTCCTGCGGGATTGCCGTGTGGATGGCCAAGTCCAGGCTCCTGGGAGTAGGTGGTAGTGGTGTCCTCCACCACAGGGGCTGTCACAAGGAGCCTTGGCTCTAGCTGCCACCCCTGGTGTTTGTGAGCCTGTCCACGTGCCTCCTCTTCTGCGTAGGTGGCCGCACTGGGAGTGCTGAGGAAGGGGAAAGTAGGGGATGGGGCTGTCTTGATGTCTTTTCTAGGAGGAATTGAAATGCAAGCAGGTCCAGGGTCAGAGCAGGATCAGTGATGCTCAGCATGCTGTAGGGGAGTTGCTGTGTGCTAGGGATTTTCCCCTCTGCTGGTTTGAGAAATGATCCAGGGCTAGGTGTCCAGGCCCAGCATGTGGGTCATGGTGGCCCCCACTGCCCATGCACTTCCCTGTGAAATTGACAGCTGAAGCTCCTGGCTTGAAGGGCTTGATCCAGATAATGACCCCATTTTTAAACTTTTTAAATTTATTATTTATTATTACTTTTTTAAAATTTCATTTCTATTCTTACCAGAGGTTTCCTGCCATTGTGGATTTGACACCTCACTCTCAGAGGGATTTTGGCTTCTGTTTCTCTCTTCCTTTCTGTGCCCCCTCCTCCCCATCCCTCTTTCCTGTGCAGCACTAGCTGTAGATGGTGCTGGGTGAAGGGCCCTGCCCTCTGTGGAGGCACATGACCCTCGGTCCTGGGATACCCTGAAGTCCTGTCTCAGGATGTCTGTCCCAAGCTGGGAAATCCCAGCGAAAGCCCTTTAAACAGGTTTTAACTTTTTTTGGAATAGTACTTTGGATGCTGAAAATGATCTCATCCAGGCAGTGAGTAGACCTAGAAGATTAAGACCCCTTCCCAAAAGGCTGGCTTTATTACTTTTGGCTACAAAAGAACCACAAAAGTCTCATCACTAGATCAATAATGACCATAAAAGCGCTCAGGTGTTGAGTTGTGAGGAGGTGATTCATGCTGCTAAGTGCTTCTGTAGGCATCACCTGGTCCAACTTCCTGCCCCACATGGGACTCTATGCATAGCATCGCTGCCAGACGGATGCTTGACCTTGGACTGGGCAGCCTCTCCCACAGCTGGGCTGGCCCCATGGACTCAGGCAGGATGGGAATCTCTGCCCTGTGATCTCCACTCACAGGCCCTATTTCTGCCCTTTGGAGTGCTCTAGAAAGGTCACTCTCTCCTTCAGGTGGCAGCCCCCAAGTTTAGTTTAGACATCTCGTCCCTTCAAGATGACCTGGCCCTCCATAGTTGCTTCTTTTCATCTTTTTAATCAGCTTGATGCCTCTGCAGGTAAGGCCAAGGTGGTAGCCTTCCTTTGCAGAAAGCAGAGTCTGAGACACAGAGCGGAGACTCAGTAGTTCATTCTCAAAAGATATGTTTTTCTTCTGAAATACCCCTCTCATGAATATCTCTTTTCCCCCTAACTTCTTGGAAGTAGGACTTTCGACTAGGCCAAACCAGCCATCTGTATAAGGCTGCTTCTCCACATTTTGGGTAATGGTCTAGGAGTCCTGGCTGGAAGAGGCAGCTCCTTGCGCTGGCTCTGAGATTACAGCCCCCAGCCTCTCTCAGCAGCTGCCTCCTGCTGGGGTCCTCTGGGCTGATTTGCCCAAGGACTGGATGCCTAATTAGTCTCCAGGCATCTGCAGCCTCAGCGGAGCAGGCTATATTGGGCAGGCCTACTCGGAGCCATAGGCTGCCTGTGCCAGGTGGGGGCCCCACAGGGGCTGTGGGAGGCCTTGTCCGGGAGCCTTCTCCATCTTTCTTCAGCTCTATCCACGTCCTGGGCCATTTGCTGAGCCCTGGACATGGCAGTGGGGTGTGTGCTGCAGCAAAGGTGGGGGCAGGGAGGGTAGTTTAGTCTCTCCCTTCTGAGATCTGCAGCTTCTCCCCAGGCCTGGAGCAAGAGTCAGGATTGGGATAAAACGATAAGGATTAGTCTCTCATAGGGAACAAAAGGAGGAGACACTGAGCTTACCGGAGAGAGCAATATAACATGAGAAGGACTGCGGCAATGATGGCTAACACTGATAGAACAGCTATTTGTGCCCAGCACTGTTGGAAGCATTTACACCTATTAACTCACTTAATCCTCACAAAAGCCCCATGGGATATGTGCTATTTAACTCCATTTTATACACAGGGAGCCTGGGGTTCAGAGAGTAACTTGTCCAAGGTCATAATACAGATGCATGCTTTTCTCCAAGTTCGGCACTCCCAATCTCAATGAGGAGCAGATGAGAGGTGGGGAGCAAAGGTTCTGACCCTGGGATAGAGCCTGGGCTCTGGCCCTGAAAATTGCCTACCCTCTGTGAACTCCAGTTTCCTCCTCTGTCAAAGGGTAGTAGTAAGAGCTCCCTTGTGGTGTTGTGGTGAGGAGTGGTGGTGTAGTAAGATGATGGGGTCAAGTGTACAACCCAGTGCTGGGCATGTGGCAAGGTCTCAGTAATCTGAGAAGGGGAGGAGCCTCGATTCTCAATCACAGAGAAAATATCCTGATGGTGGGGCCTGTGGAGAGGGTCTTGGTCAAGGAATAAAGTAGAGTCTGGGAATGAAGAGACCTGGGCGCTCATTCTCTATGGTATATTTTCCTCTTGACTCCCTTGGGTGAATTGGTGGGACAGTGGGTCGTGGCCTACAGGGTGGCTGCCACGGAGGCAAATGAGATGAATAAAGTGCTTGGATAGGAAGAAACCCCTTCCCCTTCCCTCTGGGGCCCCAAGTCTGCAGCTGACGTGAGGTAGGGGGTAGGAGGAATGGTGAGTCCCATTAGATGGGCTCAGCCACAAGCGCCTTTACTAGAAGCTGTATCTTGAGATTCCTTGAGATGCCACTTCTTATTCTCCTAGCCAGACCACCGTCCCTCCCCTGCACAGTGAGCCCAGCGCAGCCCTTGAAAAAGAGAGGCAATGGGTATAGTCTGCCATGCTGTTGATATGCATTGCCATCCATTGGGCAATATCTCAAAGTAAATCAGTGCTTAAGAGAAGGTTCATTATTAATGATGGTGACAATAATAAATCAAGATATGAACAGTCTTCCTAATAATTTTGTTTTGGAGAAGAAAGTGATGAGTTGGTGTGGTTGGTTAGTTGGTCCTGTAGCTTCTAACGTAGATGATGAAGAGTTTGTGCTGGCAGGATCACCTCTTCATTTTCATATTGACCACTGGTTCCTGCATTATCTGTATTATTTTCTATCCATACTCTCCTTATAGGTATCCTTTTTCAGTTTATTTATTTATTTATTTTTAAGACAGACGGCATGAGCAGGGGAGGGGCAGAGAGAGAGGAAGGGAGAGAAAGACCCAAGCAGGCTCCACGCTGCCAACTGTGGAGCCCAGTGCGGAGCTCGAACCCATGAACCAAGAGACCATGACCTGAGCTGAAACCAAGAGTCAATTGCCCAACCAACTGAGCCACCTAGGAGCCCCTATCCTTACAGGTATCTTTTAAGGTCACTTACTAATTTTTAAACACACTGGATTATTAAAGTGAAATAATGCAATAAATAATAAATCCCCTTGGTTGGCACAGATATGCAATAATACCTTGCAAATGCTGATGGGAAGCTAAGGTATGAGGGGACCACGTCAGCCTTTCAGCATCATGAGAACCCTTTGCTGCCCTCAGGACACCGCTGTGCCCTGTCGGACATAGGCCTGTCAACAGAGCAACCTGTGGGCAGGCCAGTTCTATATATAGGATATTAGTAGAGCTGTTTTCTTTTTGTTATATATATATATGTTTTTCTAGTATTTTCTTCCCATATCTCCTGAGATTGGAGACCACAAAGTAAAAGACCTTCTGTGCCAGCCAACCCAGTACCTGTCCACTCGCTCTAAGTCCTAGCTGTTCTTACTCTGGAGACTCTATCCTCCTCCCTTTGCTCTCTCCATGTCCCCTTCCCCCACTGCTGTATCTCCACACACTTGCACACTTGTGTGTGTCTCCATGAGTCCCTAGTAGCCAGGTTTTGTCTGTGCACTAGGTGTAAATGTGTGGACACTAGGGCAGGGAGGTCTGAGACAGGAGGATCCCCAGGCCATGCTTCTTTCTCCTGGAAGATGAGATGCTCCTCCTTCACTGAGACTCCTATAGCAAGGAGTGAGTCCAATGATAGAAAGAGTTAGGAAGACAGGTGGCCCTATAGCAAGTTAGTTGGAGACCCTGGATAGGATCAGGGAAGAACTGGAATTGCTGGGGGATCTTACTGGGTATCCCTGTTATAGCCAAGAAGCAGAGAGAAGAAGTATTATATCCTTTCTTCATCTATGCTGATCCATTTTCCATTTCTGTATGAGCTCCTTCTTCCCACTCCTCTTTACCCCTACACGCACGCATCAAGCTGTGGCTTCCTCTTACTGGCTTTCTCTTGGGGAGCTTGGGTGGCTCAGTTGGTTGGTGGCTGACTTTGGCTTAGGTCATGATCTCACGGTTCATGAGTTCAAGCCCTGTGTCAGGATCTGTGCTGACAGCTCGGAGCCTGGAACCTGCTTCAGATTCTGTGTCTCCCTCTCTGTCTGCCCCTCCCCTGCTTGTGCTCTGTCTCTCTGTCTCTCAAGAATAAATAAACGTTAAAAAAATTTATTGGCCTTTTCTTCTAAATAGTGTTAGCCCTGGGAGTCATCACAGAGTGGCCATTTTGTTTCCCAGCCTCCCTTCAACCTTCTCTCCTATCAAAGGAATGTCTCCAGTCTCAATGCATTGCCTGGTGAGTTGCCAAAACAACAAACAAACAAACAAACAAACACTCTTCTCTTTGGAACAACTCCATAGGGGTCTAGTTCTGTAGGCCATGGGCTCAAACCAGACTTCTGGGCCCCCAAGATGAGGACGTGTCCAAGGAGATGGGTTGGTATAGGGTGATGGCACTGAGGCACGCGGGAGCAGAGGAAAGGCGAGATGATGAGGGCAGGTGAGGAAGGGAGCGCAGAGCCTGCTGGGCCTGCACCCTGTGTGTGGGAGAAGCCCGAGGACTCCACTGAGTCAGAACTCCCCAACATGGGTAGGCAGCTGCAGCCTCACAGACTAGCAGAGCAAAAGGAGAGCAGAGGCCCACAAGCATCAAATGAGAGAAAAATGGTTTTCTTGTGGAGCCAAGGTTTTTTGTTTTAAGTATGCACAAGGGACTCCTGATGTGGAAGGGAATCTTTGAATTATTGGAAAATGCTTTGGGGATGGAAAACTGGGCTGAGGCTGGTGTCTGTGGATTTGGGGGAACTCTTTGAACAGGGGGTATCTGGAGACCCTTCTCCAAAGCTCAGCGGCTGGTTCACAGGACAACTTAAATCTTTTCATGTTGGAGGCCTTGCACCCATCCAATTCCTGAACTAACATCCTACTCAAGGATTTGGCTAACTTTGATGGGGACTTAGAGCAGTGTGAGGGATGCTGTAGGGTCTGTTTAGGGTCATATGAGACTGATCGTTTCTTCTTCCAAGTCCTATTGGGCACTTACGCTGTGCAGAGTACTGTGCACTGAACTATAAATAAGGAGCATATTTTCAAGTCAGGAGGGTTTATTTAGCAGCAAAGTGAATACAGATGTAAACATTATGGCAAATGCAAAGTAGAAAGTGATCCGCTCTGACATTTGCACACATTGTTTTGGAAAGTTAGGGAAGGAGAGAGATTCCTTTGGCTTGGAGGTTAGGAGGGGTTTGTGATGGTGGTTAAAATGGATTTCCTCATTTATTCCTCACCACCACCTAGAAGGCAGGTCCTATTGTCATTCCCATTTTATAGTTGAGCAAACTGAAGCCTAAAGGGAAGAGGTCATTTGTCCAAGGTCAAATTTTCAAGTGTAGAGATAGGGAAGCAAGAAGGAGAAGGGAATCTCAAGCAAATGGAACAACTAGGTGAAGCCATGAAAGCAGGAAAGCACAGGACATGTATGGGCAGTGAAGAGTAGTTCTATTTGAGTGGAAATGATGAAAGCTAGGTGGAGGAGGTCTTTGAGTATAAGGCTAAGTCTGTCCTCCATTCTGTAGGCAATAGTGGGAGAGTGTCATGATCAGATCAGACAAGTGGTTTGGAAAGAGGAGAATCAGAGATGTATAAAGCATTAAGTGGTGACTGTAACAGAACATGTAGGAAGTAATGCACTGTGCCCAGAGGACATTATAAAGAACTATTATCTTGGACAATGCAGGGGAGAAAATTTCTCTTCATTTTGGTAAGAGGCAGCTGATTTCATAGGAATGATGAAAAGTAGTTCATATTCCAATTCCTTCCAACTCCATCTACCCATTTATACATATTCTCCTAACCACTAAACTAGAGCCTACTCATTACTGCTCCACCCTTTTTCTTTCTGCTTACTGGGTTTCTTTACAGAAATGCAGTCACTCTAACACCAGTTCATTGGAATGAATTAAACATCCTTTTTTAAAAATGTTTATTTATTTTTTGAGAGAGAGACAGAGTGTGAGTGGGTGAGGGACAGAGAGAGAGAGGGAGACACAGAATCTGAAATAGGCTCCAGGCACTGAACTGTCAGCACAGAGCCCAGTGTGGTGCTCGAACTCACGCACCGCAAGATCATGACCTGAGCCCAGGCTGATGGGCTCTGCAAGATCATAGTTTAATCAACTGAGCCACCCAGGCACTCCTAAACTTATTTTTTTTTTAGTTTGTTTGTTTGTTTGTTTATTGAGAGAGCAATCACGAGTGGGAGAGGGACAGAGAGAGAGAGGAGAGAAAGAATCCCAAGCAGGTTCCACATTGTCAGCATGGAGCCCGATGTGGGGCTCGATCCCATGAACCATGAGATCATGACCTGAGTAGAAACCAAGAGTCGAACACTTAACCAACTGAGTCACCCAGGTGCCTCTGAATTAAACATCTTTATGTCTTCAGACATTTATTGGCTTTAAGCCACCCAGGTACCCCTGAATTAAACATCTCTTATGGCTTTAGACATTTGTTGGCCTTGAAGGAGGCGGTATGTGAGTGCAAAGTTGGAATATGGAAGCATCTAGATCACTGGGGTACAGGTATTGTACTGTAGTGAAGAGCACTGAACTCAGTTCTACATAGAGATGACAACTCCTTTGGTGGTGCTAGGATGTGTGATCTTGGATTTTGAGCTCTATACCTGCAAGATGGGGATAAGAATACCTATACTAGTGATGGACATTTGGGCTCTTTCCATACTTTGGCTATTGTTGATAGTGCTGCTATAAATATGGGGGTGCATGTGTCCCTTCGAAACAGCACAACTGTATCCCATGGATAAATGCCTAGTAGTGCAATTTCTGGGTCGTAGGGTAGTTCTATTTTTAGTTTTTTGAGGAACGTCCATACTATTTTCCAGAGTGGCTGCACCAGCTTGCATTCCCACCAACAATGCAAAAGAGATCTCTTTCTCCTTGCCAACATCTGTTGTCGCCTGAGTTGTTCATGTTAGCCATTCTGACTGGTGTAAGGTGATATCTCATTGTGGTTTTGATTTGTATTTCCCTGATGATGGGTGATGTTGAGCATTTTTTCATGTGTCGGTTGGGCATCTGGATGTCTTCTTTGGAGAAGTGTCTATTCATGTCTTTTGCCTGTTTCTTCACTGGATTATGGATGAATGGATAAAAAAGATGTGGTATATATATATACAATGGAGTATTACTCGGCAATCAAAAAGAATGAAATCTTGACATTTGCATCTACGTGGATAGAACTGGAGGGTATTCTGCTAAGTGAAATTAGTCAGTCATAGAAAGACAAAAATCATATGACTTCACTCATATGAGGACTTTAAGAGACAAAACAGATGAACATAAGGGAAGGGAAACAAAAATAATATAAAAACAGGGAGGGGGACAAAACAGAAGAGACTCACAAATATGGAGAACAAACTGAGAATTGCTGGAGGGGGTGTGGGAGGGGGGGATGGGCTAAATGGGTAAGGGGCACTAAGGAATCTACTCCTGAAATCATTGTTGCACTATTTGCTAACTAATTTGGATGTAAATTTAAAAAAATAAAAAATAAAACAAGTTAAAAAAAATACCTATGCTAGTGAGAAGAATGAGATGGTGGTAAGATAAATGAATGTGTATGTCAGTAGTGCTCCCAAGTGTGGTCAGGCCAGCATCATCAGTGTAACCTGAGAACTTGTTAGAAATGAAAGTGACCAAGTCATGCTCTAGAACCACTGAGCCAGAAACTCAGGGTGGGCTTTCCAGGTGCTTCAGTGCTGCATGGTCAAGTTTGGGACCCAGCATTCAGGCTCATATGTGAACTCTACCTTGGTCTGTAACAGGAGTTCTCAAACCTGATTTTTCTCACAAGCACCTGGAGGCTTTGTTTAAACACAGGTCCCTTAGGTCTGGTGTGGGGCCTGAGAATTTGCATTCTAGAAGTTTCCTAGGTGAAAACCCCTGCTCTGTTACATGCTGACTTCACGGGCTTTGAACATAAATCTGGCTGTAACTCAGTTTCCTCACCTGTAAAATAAGGATCATAATAGTTTCTACCTAATAGGCTGTTATGAAAAATAAATGAGGTAATTCATATAGAGTGCTTAGCCATTGTACCTCCCTAAACATTCTCCTCGTTATTAATGAATTTGTACATGCTTTACAGACAGAGAGGATCATTGTGAAAGGTGGATCAGAGGACTACAGTGGGTCTACTTAAAAATTTCTTTGTTGTAGTAAAATATATAAAACCGAAAATTTGCCATTTTAAGCGTACAATTCAGTGGTATTAATTACATTCACAGTGTTGTGCAACCATCACCATCATTCATCGCCAGAACTTTGTCATCTTCCCAAACTGAAACTCTACCCATTAAGCAATAACTGGCCCCTTCTCCCTCCTACCAGCCCCTGGTAACTGCCTAATCTACCTTCTGTTTCTCTGAATTTGCATATTCTAGATATTTCACAGGAGTGGAATCATAGAACATTTGCCTTTGATGTCTGGCTTCCTTCACTTAGCCTAATGTTTTGAGGTTCATCCATATTGTAGCATGTATCAAAACTTTCTTTTTTTAAATCAGTGAGTCATATTCCATTGTATTGATACACCACATTTTGTTCATCCATTCATCTGTTAATGGATACTTGGGTTGTTTTCACCCATTGGCTCTTGACCACTGGCTAAATGAACATTGGTATACACATATGTGTTTAAGTCCCTGTTTTCAATTCTTTTGGGTATATACCTAGGAGTGTAATTTCCAGATTGTATGGTAATTCTATTTTTAGCTTTTTGAGGAACCACTGAACTGTTTTCCACAGCAACTGCACCATTTTACATTTTCACCAGCAATATTCAGGGGTTCCAGTTTCTCCACATCCTTGAAATCATTTGTTATTTTTCATTTAACTATAGCCATCATGGTAAACATGAAGTGGTATCTCATTGTAGTTTTGATTTGCATTTCCATAATGACATCTTGTCGTGTGCTTATTGGTCATTTGTCATTGGTCATCTTCTTCAGAGAAATGTCATTGACCATTGGTCATTGGTCATCTCCTTTGGAGAAATGTCTCATCAAGTCATTTGCCCAATTTTATATTGGGTTCTTTGTTTTTTTGTTGTTGGATTGCAGGACTTCCTTCTGTATTCTAGATACTAGACCTGTACTAGATGTGTGATTTGCAAATATTTTATTCCATTCTATAGGTTGTGTTTTTTAGTCTGTTTTTTAAAATACAGGTTCATTGAGATATAATTGATATGCCATACATTACATCTTTAAAGTGTATAATTTAATGAGGTTTGACATATGGAAACAGCTGTGACATCATCGCCACAATCAAGATAATGAACAAACCTATCACCCCCAAAATTTCCTCATAACCCTTCGTAATTCCTCCTTCCTGCCCTTCCTCTATATGCCTGTTGATCATAATGCTCTAAATACCCTGAGGTTGACACTGAAGTATGATGGGAAGATACCTAATCTGGGACTCAGGAGACCAGACTCCTGGTGCTCTTGCTCTGTTGTTGGTGGATGCAGATTTTCAAACAGCCTGTCCACTTCCCGGGCTTGCTGTCTGACCTGCACATGACAGGATCCTGCTATCAGTGGTTCTCATCCACCCTGGCTGCATATTAGAATAATCATTTGGGAGACAAATAACCATTGCTTTTTTTTTTTAAAGCAACGTTTTAATAATTATTTTATAGTTAATTTTTAAAAATTACTGATTTTTGAAAAATACTGATGTCTATCCCCCATCTTTTGAGTGAGAGTTTTTGGGGGTAGGATCTTGGTGTCTATGCTTTTTTTTCCCCCCAGTTTATTTCTTTCTTTTGAGAGAGTGTGTGTGTGTGTGTGTGCAAGCAGGGTGGGGCAGAGAGAGAGAGAGAGAGAGGAGAGAGAGAATCCCAAGTAGGCTCCATGCTGTAAGTGGGAGCCCAGCATGGGGCTCAGATCCCTCGACTGTGAGATCATGACCTGAGCACAAATCAAGAGTCATACATTTAACTGACTGAGCCACCCAGCTCTCCCTCTGTACTTTTTAAAAACCTCCCCCAGCAATTCTGATGTACAATAAGTTGAGATGATTTTCTTCTTATTCAAAATTCCATGGTTTGTATATCACTTTGTATTTTTCATATTGATTTCCTTTCATGCTCCCCAAAACACCATAAGGTAGGTAAGCAAGATATGGCATTTTTAGAGACAAGGACACATATCTAGACAGTGGGTAATGGACTCGAGTAGATAGATGTAAGGTAAAGACTGCAAGATAGCACGTGTTTTCTGTTATTCCCCTCGATTGCTGTTAAATGAGATTATACCAGCATGCAAGTGTTTGACTTTGCCATTGTATCCAGAGATGACCAGATTCTCAGGACTAAATCTCTCTAATTCCTTAGGACATTGATATTTAAGGTAAAATGTCACCTTATTCTTTGCAATCGAGTCTGTTTTTATTTGGTTGATGAAAGAATGGTGATTGCTCTCCTAGACACCCTTCATGGCCTTCACAGTAGCAAGGTATCCAGAGAACACACCTGTAACCTGAAGGTGTACTGGGTGAGTCAGTGAGATGTGTTCAGATGCTTTCAGCTGTTGGTACTTTCTTCTCTGCTCAGCCATGGTGGGCATATCGGCAATGTCTCCCCTCTTTGTCAGGAGAAGTCTGCAACAGTTGACGTCACTGTGAGTGGTGGGCAAGTAAGGACAAGGGGTGCTCTCCTTAACATGAAGTCCCCAGCAGGCTTCTGGTCCAGTGGCCAGGTTTGAGTCTTGTGAATGGTCAAAAATGTATTACTGGCAGAAGGGAAGGAGACCATGACAACTGGTTTAATCCAGTCTCGATTAACCACTGGGGCTGGTAATCACTGCCTGATTCTAATCATGACTGACCCCCTTCTGAGGTAGGGCCCCAGGTGGAGGATGAAACCCTGAATAAATTGGGGAATATACCAGTAGGAAAGAATCAGTTGGGTCAGTTGCCTCACTGGGGGAGCATATAATGGGGACCAGGAGGCTGGTGTTTTTGAGAACCATGTCATCTGTTTCTTGGAGAATTTTGATGGCCAGCTGTCATCTCTTCTTGGAGTGCACTTCCTGTGGAGCCACATAGTCATGTCTGGAGGCTATAACAGCGCTCTCTCTCTCTCTCTCTCTCTTTCTGGTTGGTATGAGATTAAAAGCCAACAGTTCTTTGCTGTTTTGCTTTGTACTCCAGGCTGACCATCCCGAGTTGGTTAACACCTTCTTTATTCAGACTCTTTAGATTACAGCCTTCTTGAGTTACATTTTTGTCAGAGGAAGAAACTGTCACCTGAGTGGGCTTCAATTCCCTGTTCTTTCAGCAGTGATTTAGGGACAACTTGCCCCTGTAAGGTGGCTTCTGCAGATATCTAGCGCTTTGTGCAGATGTCTTGTTACTAAATTAACTCTCAGAAGGTCACCTTATCTCCTTGTTCCAGGGACTTCTTTCTATAGCCTCTGTGTTCAGACTCCATCAGCTACCTCTCAGCTCTGTTTGAAGATGTTGATTAGGTCAGGTGGGTGCCTGGATGGAGGCTGAATCTGGCACCTGGGCAGTGTGCTGGCAGGCGGCATGGGGAGTCGGTTTGGGCATATACAAACATGACTGTGATGTGGTCGGGTGTCAATTCAGGTGGGAATGCGGGTCATTGGTTGGTTGCTGCATCGATCTTTCCAGGCTGAGCATTCTGCCTCATTGATTTTCACTGCCGACTGACTCTTGTTCATCTGTTCACTTGGGGATTACTTCATTTCTTTTCAGTTCATTTTTCTGTGTCCATTTGACATTCGGCCACATTGTATTACCCTTACTTGCTGTAGGTGCTGATCACCCCTTTCCTAGGACAATCTCTGTGACCTTGGCAAAGGCCTCAGTTTCCTTATCTAGATAACTCCTGCCTAAAGAATCTAGAAGCTGGGGAGGAAACTGGGTATCTGAGAGAGTAACCCCTGAGAGGTGGTGGTAAGACTCGTTTGTTAGGGAACTATGGCCTTGCTCACACTTGGCATGGAGGGAGAACCCCCACTTGAGGAGGGTCACAGAGATCCCATGGCCCCAACTCTTAATTCTGCTGCCGGTGCCTATAGCTCCAGCCATGCTGGCTCCCAAGAATGGGCTGTATCTTCCTTGTAACCTCAGCCCAAGTATGGATTTATAACTGTCCATTAATATCTAATAGCACAGCTGACATAAGGCTGGACATTTTAACAGGACTTTACTAAGGGTCTGGGGGTAATAAAAGGGAAATAAATAGAGTTACTATAACAAGTCAATAGAGTTACTATAACAATAACAAGTTATTGTTTATTTTGCTTCATCAGTAGATGAAACCCCAGTTTAACACCTGTTGTGCCGCCACGGAGCACTGTCCATTTTTGACCCTTAGCTAGAGCCAATAGATCCCTTAATGTTTAGGCATAAAGACTGAGGCCCAAAGGATGGGCGTTCCCTCTCCTACCTGCAAAAAATGTGCCATCAGACCTAGTGACCATCTTACCTGGATGACTTACATCATGAATGTTCACTCTTCGTGAGCCTAGCCTTACATGACAGATCAGGACAGAAGAGTCATTGTCCCTAAATAAAACAGCAGCCCCACACGGGCACCAGGAACACCTGCATTATAGGCAGTAAAGAAGTGAGGCATCCAGACAAGGTGCTTAGAATTGAACCAGCCCTTTGTGTGCGAGGGTGACAAGGCCTTTGGGTCTGGGAATAAGTTAGGAATGGATGAAGCAGAAAACCATACTTTGTTTGGATAGACTCATTTTATGCTTCTTCCTTTCTCTGTGTTTATTTTGTTTTCCCGTCGATTTCATGTAATCACAGAGAAAATTATGGCCGGCCTCTCTCAGCTGTACTAAGAGGAACCAGGGGGAGAGGGTTGTAACAGGTGTGCAGTGTTCTGCCAGGAGGTTAAAGGGAGGAGTGCAATGTACCCATGGGGCTCTGGTGATGGTGAACACAGTATGTTTGACAGTGGACCTTCAACAGAAAAGGGAAATCAGGGGACAGGGTCTCAATCACTTGTTCTAGCTGCTTCTCCTAACCTAGAGATTTTCTTAGCAGACCTACATCTTGAAAGCATTTTTTCCTTTTTCACTAAGCGAAGCAAATTAACTTAAATTTCTCAATCTACTTGACAGAAGTTTTATAAAGACTAAGTGAGAAAATAGATGTAAAAGTGTTTTCAGGCAGAGAAGCCAGCATACCAGCATTTCTCAAAGTATGTACCATGGAACAGTGTTCCTAGGATAGTAATAGGGGTTAAGCAATAAAGGATTCCTTAGTCAAACACATTTGAGAAATCCTGGTTAACAATCCTACAACAGGTATCTTTATCAAAGGACTTCTTGGGATATTTATGTATGTATGTATGTATGTATGTATGTATGTATGTATTTATAATTTTTATTTGTTTTTGAGACAGCAAGCATGGGGGAGGGCCAGAGAGAGATATTTGAAATCCAGAAAACTATTTTTTGAAGGGGGAATCCTTTTTTTTTTTTTTTTTTAAGTTAAAAACTGTCTTACCGCACATGCTAGAGTGTGGGTGAAACTTGAAGACATTTTACTAAGTGAACTAAGCCAGACACACAAAGACAAGTACTGTATGACTCTCCTTAGATGAGGTCCCTAAAGTAGTCCAGTTCATAGAGACAGAAAGCAGAAGGGTGGTTGTCAGGGGCTGCAGGGAGGGAGGCTTGGGAAGTTTGCAACTGATGGGGACAGGGTTTCAGCTGGGGAAGATGAAAAGTTCTGGAGATGGATGGTGGGGATGGTTGCACAATAATGTGAATGTAATTAATGCCACTGAAGTATACACTTAAAATGGTTAAAATAGTAAATTTTATGTAACATACATATTACCGATTTTTTTTTAAAGTTGATATTACAAAAAATCTTGTCCTCAGTCTGAGTTCTTTTTTTATTTTTTGTTTTTTAATTTATTTTTTTTAAATTTACATCCAAGTTAGTTAACATATAGTGTAATAGTAATTTCAGGAATAGAATTTAGTGATTCATCACTTACGTATAACACCCAGTGCTCATCCCAACAGGTGTCCTCCTTAATGCCCCTTACCCATTTAGCCTATACCCCCACACAAAACCCCTCCAGCAATCCTTATTCTCTGTATTTAAGAGTCTCTTATGGTTTGTCTCCCTCCCTGTTTTTATATTATTTTTTTTCTTCCCTTCCTTTATGTTCATCTGTTTTGTGTCTTAAATTCCACATATGAGTGAAGTCAGATGATACTTGTCTTTCTCTTATTTCGCTTACATTAATACGCTCTAGTATTGATGCAACATCCATGTTGTTGCAAATGGCAAAATTTCATTCTTTTTGATCACCGAGTAATACATTGTTTATATATACCACATCTTCTTTATCCATTCATCAGTCGATGGACATTTGGGTTCTTTCCATGCTTTGACTATTGTTGATAGCGCTGCTATAAACATCCGGGTGCATGTGCCACTTCAAAACAGCACACCTGTGTCCTTTGGATAAATACCTAGTAACACAATTGCTGGGTCATAGGGTAGTTCTATTTATGTTTTGAGGAATCTCCATACTGTTTTCCAGAGTGGCTTCACCAGTTTGCATTCCCACCCGCAATGCAAAAAGATTCCTTTTTCTCTGCATCCTCGCCAACATCTGTTGTTGCTTGAGTTGTTAATTTTAGCCATTCTCACAGGTATGAGGTGATATCTCATTGTAGTTTTAATTTGTATTTCCCCAATGATGAGTGATGTTGAGCATTCTTTCATGTGTCTGTTAGCCATCTGGATGTCTTTTCTTAGAAAAGTGTCTGTTCATATCTCTTGCCCATTTCTTCACTGGATTTTTTTTGGGGGGGTGTTGAGTTTGCTAAATTCTTGATAGATTTTGGATACTAACCCTTTATCTGATATGTCATTTGCAAATATATCCTCCCATTCCACTGGTTGCCTTTTAGTTTTGTTGATTGGTTCCTTTGCTATGCAGAAGCTTTTTATCTTGTTGAGATCCCAATAGTTCATTTTTGCTTTTGTTTCCCTTGCCTCTGGAGACAAGTCAAGTAAGAAGTTGCTGCAGCCGAGGCCAAAGAGGTTGTTGCCTGTTTTCTTCTCTGTTGCCTGTTTTCTTCTTTCTGTCTTATGTTTAGGTCTTTCATCCATGTTGAATTTATTTTTGTTTTATTTTGTAAGAAAGTGGTCCAGATTCATTCTTCTGCATATCCCTGTCCAGTTTTGCCAACACCATTTGCTAAAGAGACTGTAGAATCTATAGATCTGTAATCTGTAGAATCTTCAGAATTTTCCATTGGATATTCTTACCTGCTTTGTCAAAGATTAGTTGTCCATACATTTGTGGGTCCATTTTTGGGTTCTCTCTTCTGTTCCATTGATCTATATGTATGTTTTTGTGCCAGTACCATACTATCTTGATTACAGCTTTGTAATACAGCTTGAAGTCTGGAATTGTGATGCCTCTGGCTTTGGTTTTCTTTTTCAGGATTGCTTTGACTATTTAGGGTCTTTTCTGGTTCCATACAAATTTTAGGATTGTTTTTTCTGGCTCTGTGAAGAATGCCAGTCTGAGTTCTTTTGATTCAGACTCTGGCCTTTAGACCTTCGCTCGTTTGCGTAACTGAGTGCCCAGGATGCTCTTTATAACTTGAGTGAAGAGAGAGCTCTTTGCTAAGAAATATGTGACTGATGCCAATTATCCCTTGCGAGTTTTACTCTTTTCATATTATTAATTTTCATTGGAAATTTATGAAGTTTACAAATTAGCTTGTACTTCATAAACATTTGTAAGTCTCCTTCAGTAAAAGAGCAAGTTTGATGTGACAGTTCTATCCCAAAAAGTAACTGTAAAATGCTAGCCCCTTAAGTGAAATATGTTTTATTTTTTATTGGCATCAACTTCTTCCAGTTGAGGTCATTGATACACCATCTGCATCACCAGGGAACTGTCAGAGCAGAGGGTCCTGATGACTAAGGGCCTTTCTGTAGGTCTAGGTTCAGGTCTTAGCCTCATTTTATATTTCATTATGAAGAATCAGTTTCTCATCTAGGAAATAAGGATACCATTACCATCTTTTTGGGAGTGTTTAAATAAGGTGCCTTGTGCAGACCACACAGCTGGGTTCTGTGTGAACCACTCCTCTCCATGATTCCCTTTCACATCAACCTGGGCAGGACTGGCTCTGCAGATGATCTTGCCCTTGATGTCCCAAACAGAACTCTTGATTTCTTTGCTCCCCTGCAAAGTGTTCCCATAACAGTAACATGGCACTACTACCCACCCAGTTCAGTTGCTCAAGCCCAAATCAAGGAGTTGTTATGCATTTCCCTTCCTCCCTCCCCTCTCATTTCCATACTCACGAGCAATGCTGTTGGAGCAGGTTCTCTGTTTTCAACACCGGCACCTGAGCCTGGCCACCATCACCCCTCAGTGAACTACAGGTCTTCTGTTCCACCCACAAACCATTCTCCATCTAGCAGCCAGACTGAGTTTGTCAATGATAAACCTGACCTTGCTTAAAACCTTTTCATGTGAAATTCACACTTCTTCCCATAGCTTTTATTTTTTTAATGTTTATTTATTTTGAGAGAGAGATTGAGTGCAAGCAGGGGAGGGACAGCGAGAGAGGAAGAGAGAGAATCCCAAGCAGGCTTTGCACTGTCAGCACAGAGCTCGACATGGGGCTGAAACTCACAAACGAGGAGATCATGACCTGAGCTGAAACCAAGAATCAGCCACTTAACCGACTGAGTCACCCAGGTGCCCCTCCCAGAGTTTTAGATGTCCTCTGCCATTTACCCCCTGCCTTCCTCTCTGACCCCATTACTCACACTTCTCTGCTCATCAGTGCCTTCCAGACCCTCAGTCTTCTGCCTTTTTCTTGCTAAGCCTGCCCCTCCTCAGAATTTTTCCCTTCACTTTCCTTTGGCCTAGAATGCCCCTTCCCCAAATCTTGGCATAGCTGGCTCCTCTTTGTTATTTATTTAGCTCCTTTGTAAGCATCACCTCAGAGAGACCTCCACTGGTCACTCCAGTTGGGGACTCTGCCCCCTACCCCACAGCTACTCTGTATCAAATGGCCATGCCTTCTATTTTTTAAAGTCTTAACACTATCTGAAAATAATTATGTTTTCTTATTCATTGTCTGTATTCTCCCTATTAAGTGTAAGCTCTGACATCAAAGACTTTTGTCTTACTCATTGTGTACTCTTAGTACCTGGGTTCCTGGTAGGAGCCAAGTAAGTGTTGTTGAACAAATGCATAAATGGACTTGGGTCATCTTCCCTGCTTGGCCATTTCATATCATCCTTTGGCCACCCAGGCCTTGTCCACTTGTGTCATTTCCCTGGGATGAAGGAAAGGGGTCTCGTCTCTCCTTCACGTGCAAGATATCAAGGCCTATCAAGATGATGGCACTCCAAAACAGTTCAGTTTCTATATTCCAATAGGCTAGAAGGACTTCCTTCCCTCCCATTTAACAACCACACATGGGTCAGAGGCCTCCTAGATTCACCTGCCCTCCTACTTTTGAAATAGAAACGTCAGTGATGACCTCTGATGGGTGACTTTGTGGTTTACAGAGAAGTATTGGATCTGTCAGAAGACTTGAGTTGTAGACATAGGAAGAGCATGGCTTTGGGAAAATTAATGATATTCTCTGAGTCTCTGTGTCCCCATCTGGACATTAACAATCATTGGATAGGGATGGATATATATTTTTGGAGTCATGAGTGTTTATTTCATATGAAGGAGCTTATGGAAGGCAAGGTTTACACACGAATGAGAGGTAGTGGGGGTGGAATCTCAGGCCATGTAAGAGGAGGAGGTGGGTGGAGCTGGCAGGCATTTTCCTCTCTGTGGAGCACTTCATGTTTCCGTCCACTGGGCAATGTGCAGAACAGACTCATAAAAGCTATGAGTCTACTTAAAGGCCTCCTGGGTTTTGCAGTGGATTCAACCCTGTATCACACCTTGGATCCATCTCCTGGCCTCTTGTGCCACCAGTGATACAGTTTCTGAGCAGGTCCTGAAAGTGGGTGTCAGCAGTATCCAACATGAATCTTCCTCTGCCTGGCCTTGCCGTGGGCCCTCCACCAATATGCCCCTCCTGTATTCTTTCACCTGGAGGAGAAGGGCACAACTAATTCACAGGGGTGCTCTGGGAGGGAACCAGTCCTGTCAGGGGTGAGGGCAAGAGAGCCTGGCATTGATGTTGGGGCAGAGGTTGACTTGTTGAGGACCATGTTCTGTTGTTACTTTATGGTGATGGACACCTTGGAGAATGATATTTGAGGGTCTTCACCGTTCTGTGACTTGCTTGTGAAAGGGTGGTGGGATGGGGGTAAAGATTTCCTACTCCTTGCCTCATATGTTTCTGGTATAAATACAGAAGTAGGGTGAGGTCTCAGCAGAGTGGGGCAGGCAGGGGAGAAGGAGTTGGGAGATGGGAATGTGTTCATTCCTTTAGAATTGTTGCCAGAAACCACACATGTCTCCTTAGTCATTTGATTCATAGGTGTGTTCCCAGCAGGTAGGAGGAACAGTATGACTTGGTGGCACAAATCCCCACTGTTGGGGACCCAATACCATAAAGCACACGGGATTAAGCAGTAGGTGAGCCAAGAACAAGCATCTTAATAGGAATAGCATACTATACTAACATTACTTGATCAATACTAAATACTTCAAAAATTCAGTGTTGTCATGGTGATGGGAATTATTTCCAAACTTGAAGATATAAGACCTATTCTGCTACCTCCTTGCTTACTTCCAGGTAGCGGTGTCTGGCCCCAGAACTTTGTTGCAATCATTCTGAACACTTTTTTTTTTTTAAGGAGCGAATATAGCTCTGTTCAGCTTCCGGCTGCAAGGGAGATTTCTGCCAAGATTTGCGGCACGCAGCTGAAATATGTTTTGTATTTTATGAGCTTTGGCTCATCGTGGAATTAAATAGCACTAATTACATGAATATAGACCAGCAAGGGAGACAACTGTTCACTTCCTGATTTTTCCTGGAATTGAAAAAGAAAGGGAGGAGGTAGAAGGACAATGATGGGACTGGGAAGAGAACCCTCCTACTAGACATTAGATGACAACAGAAGTACTGTCATTTGGCCCAAATGTGCCCCAAATAGGCTGCTCCTTCACAGTGCCACTCTTTGGTGGAAATACTGGCCTCCTTATATGAAGATTGTGTGGGCGGGAAGGGCGGTGGCCCTGATGCGGGCAGCAGTCACAGGGCCTGGGGTCGGTGGGGGGACATTTGGGGAGCCAGGTGCTAACTGGGGGAAATGCTGAGGCCCAAGGATCTGAGAGCAATGGGCTCCCAGCTGGGATCCCCCAGCACCCTGTATTTAGCATCCTTTCCAAACCTCTTAACCTTTTTCAGCTAGAAAAGTCGAGTTAGAGAGTTCACACTTGTCTAAGGAAGGGAATTTTCATTCCTTGTTAACATTTATTTTCTTACTAGTGAAAGGGAAGGAAATGGGCAAAATCACTCTATCACGGATGTAAGTTAAACCCTTGGGTTGGGGTTGGGGGGGTGGTGCTTCAGAGTCTAGAGGACTCCTGCTGACTTTTCAGTCAACTGTTGTGGGTGGGGATCCCCAGAGGCCAGAAGAAGTGAAGGCCCCTCCCTGAAGGGCTAGTTTGCTCACTTGGACCTGGCTCTGTGAGATGGACCAGAACCTGAGCTGACAAAGTACGCCCCGCTCCAGCCTTCCTTATTACAAGAGAGAAAATGGCTCAAGGCGGGTGATTTAGGGCCACTTGACAGATGAGTGCTCCGCGTTCTCAAAGGGCAGGCAGTGCAATCCGACCGTGGCAGGCTCTCCCAAGGCGCTCCACAATTTAGATTTAGGCCGCTAGAAAGCCAGTTTAAGCAAAGATGCAAAGAGCCTCAAGAGAGAAACTTCAATGCCAGCCTTTTGTTTTCCAGTCAACACCCTCCCACCCCCTACCCTGGGTGTTGTAATCGTCACCATTATGTGGTTCTGTGGCACGTGCCATCTGTGGAAACTTCCCAGCACAAGTGATGGCCTGTATCCCAGGAGGCCTAAATGCCTTACTCTCACTTCGAAATTTAGCCCAAGAAGGAACTTGGTGATCTCTCTTGCCTTATCACCCTATTTCCTGAAACACTATTTTACAGATGGAGAAACTAAGGCATTAAGAAAGAAGGGCAGCCACTGAGCAGGACTGTGACCAGTTGGGATTACCATTCCTGACTTCTGTAGCATCCTTGCCATGGTGACTCAGAGAAAGGAGGCTTTTGTGGGTGACTTTGGGTGACACATTAACCATGACCCACTGTGGGCTAAGAAGATCCTGCTTCTTCCCTTGACCATGAGAGGAGAGGAGGGTATGGAGAGGAGGAGCTCATTGGGGTGAAGCCATGTGATATGGTTTTGCTTGCTGCTGCCACACTGAGAGTCCAGGCAGAGGGGATGTCAGGGCTGAGGGAAATGTGGCTGGAAGAGCTGTAGTGAGCCTTGTCTCCAGATGAAAATCAGTCAGCTAAGCAAGCCTTCAATCTGCTTCCCCCCAGGCCACATGTATGTGAATGGCTGCATGGAGCATTGACTGTCCCCAGCCTGTGATGGACCCCCAGCCCCATCTCTGTGATCTGAGTGTCCACCCAGATCTTGGAGCAGCAAAAGTGACAGCAAATGCCCTTTTGCTATAGCTTTCGGGTGTCATGAGCACCTTTGCATGATGTCCCTCCATTTCTATACATCCAGAGGGAATAGGCACCCTCAGAATACTGGGAGCCAGCCCCCTGGGTAGGGCATTCCTCATGGGCTGGGCCCAGGGTTGGGGTGGGAGAGAGTGACCACATTGATGCCAAGTCCAGCTGGGGCATCTGACCCTGAATTCCTGGCCAGCCTGTTTCTTTAAATGAGACACTGGAAAGTTTATGATTCTGTCCTCCCAGCCCAGACTGCTATTGAGAATGTTGTGTTTTTAAAGCCTCACAGCCAGACTTGGAGTAAAGAGAGTCATTGCTTAGCGACTCCCCCACCCGGAGCACAGTGCCTGGAATATAAAAGGCTGCTGCGATGTAATAATAAGAGTTCCATCTTGAGCTGCCTGGGCTCGCTGAAGCTCCCACTCAGCTCTGCTGGGAACGGCAGACTTGGCCAGGGAAAGGTGGTTTTGTCCCTGGGGGGCTCCCTCAAGGCCAAGGACAAGGAGGCCTGGGGGAGGGGAAACCATAGATGGGGACCTCAGGGGTCCAGAGACGACCTAATCTCTGAATGGGGGCGGCTCACAGACTCACCCTCCTGCAGAGGCTTCTTCCAGGCTGGTTCCAAAGGCTCTGTCCATGGTAATCACATTTCGCCAGCCCCCTTCAATAAACTGGGAAGTAAGGATTAAGAGAGCCCTGAGCAGCTTGAGCTTGGTGCTGAATTTCCTGGGGACCCGGGCTGGTTGCCTGGAGGCACAGGGACTCTAGGTCTGTGCCTGGCTCCCCATTCCTCTCTCTTCCCCGCCCCTGATGGGGCCTCCAGCCCTTCCCCCAACCACCAATGTCACATTTCTCCTTGTTCAAAAGAACAGAAGCAGAGCAGAGGGAAAACAGACTGGAGGGATTGACTCCTGGGCTCCTGACCTGCCCTAGCTGTTGTTGCATTCTGGTTTTTGCTGGGTTATGGCCACGCTGAACTTTCAGAGTCCTGCATGCACATATGACTGTCCGATGACAGTGCTGTGACCTTCTCTTGGAAAGACGGTTGCTTTGACTTGATTTTTCCCCCTAGCGGTAGTAATGGATTGCACTGCAACATTCACACCCTCAGGCACTTTCCCATTTATGAATGTGGCACTCATTTCTGAGATGGCGATGGGGAGGGGGGCAATGAACACATGCTGCACGCACATCACAGGCTTTGGGGACAGCCATTGCATGACTAGACTACAGATGTCACATGTAAATGATTCTTGAGAAAAATAAAATAACAATTCATGGCTCCCACTTAGAGAAACTAAGAGTTTAATGTGAGAAAAGCAGACACACACAAAAATACTTACTGAGAATGTTCTTCTGAGCACATAGATTATAAACTAGAGTAGGAATCTAATAAAGGCATTTGTCCATTTTGCTAATTTGGATCAATGGATGTCTAGTGTTTCTTGAATTAAATAGAAAGGAGACCTGTGCTGTGTCCCCAGCCCTTTCTCTGCCCTCAGCTGCACACACATAATGCCTCCCTAGTTCCCAAACTTTGGGAGGGCCACTGAGGAACATGAAGATTTTTCTTCCTTGTAGACATTGGCACGGTCATCTTGTACCCATCTAGGCACAGATACTTGAAATCTGGCTTTAGGAACAAGGAGGGGGCTGCTGGCATTTAAAGCCCCCCCCCCCCGCCAGGGGCAGCCTTATGTGCTACAAGAATCAGAGCCCCTACAGCACCCAGGCTGGGGTTTGAATCATGGCTCTGATATGCTGGCTCTTTCTGCCTGTGTTAGTCAGGGTTGTGCCTATAGCTGTCACACAGAAATCCACCATTTCAGAGCCTTGTTCCAGTAAAGGTTTCTTTCCTGCCTTGGTGGATGGGTCCTTCCACCTCTAGGCTCCATAATCCTGTAGAGCCTCAGAATCCTCTTTTTCCAACTGGTGAAAGGCTCTGTAGGGAAGACATATCTATTTCTTAACTGCTTTGGTGCAGAGGTGGAACCGTGACAATTCTTCACTATTCACAGGGTCACACCTGGATACTGTGTGAAAATGTAGAGGCTGGGAGAGGTGGCTGGTGGCCTCCTTACCAACAACTTCACACAGTCAGCCGCATGGATGGAGAAGCACACATTTTTGGTGGATCATTAGCTTTCTGTCCTCCAGCCTTGTCTCGACAAGAGATGAATTACATAAAGTGGGGCACTGTAGAGGAGGCTAAGGGAAATGAGTTTCCTGGTTCCTAGCAGGGGCTGGTCAATGGAGCTCTGCAGAACTTACTAGTGACTGGAGATGACCTCAAAAGGGGACAGCTAGAGGGTCCTGTAGGAGACCCTCAGCCACCTGAGGACAGGGGTACTGTCTTCTGCTTTGGAGTGTCTGTACCCCTTGCAGCCAGCTCAGAACGCCTCGCATGGTACATGCTCAATCAGCATTCATTGGCTGAATGAAAGAATGGGTGCTGATTCTAGCAACTATGTCTCCTGCCTCGTCTAAGTTTTCCTCGATGCAAGTTTGTCTTAAGGCCCAGCTCCTTCTCCTCAACAGGGTCTTTGCTAATTTTCTCAGCTGAATAAGTGGTGGTTCTCAAAGTCTAGTTCATGGACACAGGGCAACTTGTTATGATATTCCAGCTGGTGGACTGACAGTTCTCGTTGTAAATCATGTACGAAAGATGTAGTTTTCCTGATGCATTTGAAGTCATGCTTTAAGCAGACAAAACTGAGTATTATAAGTGGTTCTAAGCCCTAGATTAGAGCAAGGGAAACCCAACATTTTGCATTTGGTCACTGTTTGAGCTAAGTGGCCCAGCACCAAGATTCATTTTGAACTTCAGCTGTAGGTGATCCCAGCTGCCACTTCATACATACTGCTGTGGAGTAGTCATTCATTCATTCATTCATTCACTCACTCAGCATTCATTTATTTATCCATTCATTCATGTGTTCTCAAACATGTATTACATACCTACCATGTATTAGGCTCTAGTCTTGGACCTGGAGAGGATAGTGGTGAAAAATACATAATTTCTGATTTCTAGGAGCTCATATTTTTGGAGAGGGGACAGCATATATGGGCAAATACAACATAATTTGTAAAGTGTGAGACTCTGGTGGGAACTGATTCCCGTTTTAACATATCACAGGGGCATCCTATGCATTGCCAGGGTCAGAGCTGGCTTCTTTGAAGATGAGATCCTAGGTGAGGGGGGTTGAAGGGTGGGGATTCGGGGGGTATAAACCACCTATGAAGAAGACACAGAGGCATGGCCAGGTGGAGAACACCCCAAGAGACCTGCCAGCACAGCCCTCTAAGCAAACACCCAGCAGAGAGAGGAGCATTGTGTTTGAATACGAAAGTCAGCACACACATACATGCACACAAACCTTCCCACACCCAAATCTTACCTGAGATGAAGCCCCACTATTTGCAAAATTCTAGATTATCTCTGTGGCCAGTGGGACATGGAGATATCTTTGGCATGCTTTCTTTTTCCTGTGAAAGAATAGTCTATTAGAGAGGATGTGGTAAGAGACACTGTCGTCTTTTGGCTAGAAGGCTGGATTTTTCTGTGTATGGGTTAGGATTCTTTCATTAACAAATTCCAGAACCCACACTGGCTTGTGCAAAAGGGAAATTTTGGCTCGTGCAACTGGAAAGTGTAAGCATAGAGCTGGCTTCAGCATGCTTGATCTAGACATCTGTGTGATGTCACCAGGCCCCGAGATCCAGTAGTTTCCAGTGGCTCAGCTCTGCTCTTCTCCGTGCTTCGGCTTCATTCTCTTCAGGCTCCCCTTCCCATCTTTCACCCCCATGGTTATAAGATGGTGCCTGCAGTTCTCAGGCTCACACCTCTCCAAGATCACATCCATGGAGACCTAGAACTTTTCCCTCAGTCTGTGATCTCTCCGAGATTCTGATCGGACCAGGTAGCCATGCCTGAACCAATCACTGAGACTCCCTGCCCTGCCCTGCCCTGCCCCCTGCCAGCAGCTCTGTGCTGATTGGCTTGGGCCCAAGTCATGTGTTCCCCCTTGAACCAGGGGTGGTGACCACTCCCCCAGAAGCTTTTGGTCTTTCAGAAGCTGAAAGAGGGTGAAGAGGTGGGTCCCTAGGGGGTAAGTGAATAGGAGCAAAATAACAGATATCCACTATCTCTAATGGTGTCTTTCAAAACTCTTTTTGATCATGACTGCATTAGTCAGGGTTCTTCAAAGAAACAGAATCTGTGTGCGTGTATGTGTGTGTGTGTGTGTGTGTGTGTGTGTGTGTGTGTGTGTGTGTAGAGAGAGAGAGAGAGATTTTAAGGAATCCTACAATTATAGAGTCTCCAAGTCTAAAATCTACAGGGGTAGGCCTGCAAACTGGAGACACAGAGGAGAGCCACATAAGCCCACAGACTAGAGACTCAGCAGAAAGCCAAACGCTATCTGCTGGCAGAATTCCCTCTTGCTCAGAGAGGCCAGTCTTCAACTAAATAGATGCCCACTTTATAGGGGGGAGTGTGTATCACACAAGTCCACTGATTTAAATATTAATTTCATCAACAGGGACACCTGGGTGGCTCAGTCGGTTAGGCATCTGGCTTCAGCTCAGGTCATGATCTCACAGTTCGTGAGTTTCAAGCCTGGAATTGGGCTCTGTGATGACAGCTGGAGCCTGGAGTCTGCTTTGGATTCTGTGTCTCCCTCTCTCTGCCCCTCCCCCGTTTGCTCTCTGTCTGTCTCTCAAAAATAAATAAACATTAAAATTTTTTTAAATATTAATTTCATCTGAAAACATCCTCACAGAGACATCCAGAATAATGTTTTCCTGTGTACCTGGGTACCGTAGCCCAGCCAAGTTGACCTATAAAATTAACCATCTCAGTGACTAACAGGAAGAAATACATTCACATCACATTCAATGCATACATATATATGGCTGAAACAAGAGTCTCACTAAATAGTGGTTACCCTTCCTAAAAGTGGCATAGTCTTATTTTTCTCTTCTACTTTATTTCATAAAAAAGCTCGTGTGACTCACTCAATTGGTTTCTGGGTTCACGGTATGTTATAGAGATGGTCTTTTGAAACATCATCCTAGAATATGTCTTCAGAATGTTCTGTTATCCCATTGCAAAGGTCCTGTGGACAACTGAAGAGCTTTCCAAACCCCAGCATGACTTTGTGTTGCCTCAGCCCAGACCTGACTTGTATCTGCTCATGCCTCAGTTTCCTTATTTATAAAGGAGGCAGACTTACAAATACCTCTTCTACCTAACAGTGAACAATAAATCCAGAACAAGGTAATGTATATGAAAGCATTTTGTAAACTCTAAAGTAATTTCGTGAAGTAATTGCTATTTTAAACTAGTCTGTAATAACTTTCCTCTCTTCTACTCAGGAATCTGAGAGGAGGGTGCTATTTCATGAAAATTAGTTTGAGCCCTTCAACACTTGCCACATAAAACAAAGACAGCCCCAATTTCTTTAATCAAAATGATGATCAGCTTCTAAAAATGAGTCCCATCTCCCCTGAGATCATTCAGAATTAAAATCTGATTTCAAAGAAGGGAAATGTGCAGTGTGTTTGGGTTTGATCCAGAGCCTTTTTGTTCCCCAGCTTTCCACTCATTACCCATTCTGCTGGTTCAGTGAGGTCTTTGGGGTGATCTTGGGGTGACCCAGTCACATCACTTGCCTTTAAGAATCAGAGTTGGGATGAATGCTCCCTCCAATACTTTGAAAAGCAGCTAATTGATGACCGAGAGAGAAATGATGTGGGTAGGACGTGCCACTGGGGGCAGGGGTTCCTAGGTTGGGTCACCACTTATGAGGACAGATGTCCTGGAATGGAGCCACCCTGGAGACAGAGCAGCCTCAGGCAGTCCTAGGGAGCAGGGGACTGGCAGCTCTGCCCACTTGTGGGTCTGGAGCTTGGGGGGTGCCCTGTGTTTGGGTGACCCCTGTAGTGGTGGTGCCCAGCAGGGTCTCCAGTGAGGCAAGCCAGAGCCCGCACCCTTGCTTGTTCCTTCTCTCTTCCACTTCCCTGTTACTTGTTTTCTAATCAGTCCTTTCGTGGTGTGTAAAAAGGGAGGCTGGTTATTCCCATCATATGTTATTGTTTTCTGTGGGTTCCCCTCTCTCCAGGCACAGTAATTTCACTATCCCTAGATGAGGGTGATAAGTGTTTGAGATGCATAACTGTGTCTCATTTCAGTGTCTAATAGAAGATGGAGAGAGAGCCCTGGCACCTTTCTGCTCAGTAAATTCATAATTACAGGCTTCCTTGCCTCGCTTCTCGCAAACTAGAGAACTGTTGATTGGCGTGTGGGCCCATGAGTGTGTACAGTAAGGCAGGGGGTGTGGCAGGCACACTTCCCTGGTTCCTGGCAGGTTCCAATATGGGAACTGCTGAAAGTTCCCTCCAGAGAGTTGGTGGCTGAGTCCTGACTGGCACCTGCCTGTCTGGAGTGAGGATTACCAGCCTTGCTGGAATTTCATTGTTGCCAGTAATGTTCTGAGAGCTGTGTTAGCCGGGCATATGGCACCCAAGACAAAGGCCAGGGAGCAGGTGCTGAGGTGGGTTCAGACAAAGCTGGAAGACAGGCTGCAGGTGGTAGAAAGAGCACTGGGCTGGGAGTCTGGAGACCTGAGCTCAATGCCATCCCCACCTTCAACTCACTATGTGACCTTCTACAAATCACCTCACCTCTCTGGATCGCAGCTTCCTTGTCTTTAAAATCGGGGATCGGAAATCATTAAACTGGATTATCTCTTTCAGATGAAAAGCTTCTAGATTCTTCTCTGATGTTTGGATTTGCACAGGCAGTTCAAGATGAACCATCCTGAGTCCTCATCACTCTGACTGAGATGGTGCCATCACGTACTATCTCGTTATCATAATCCTAACCCTTTTCATCTCATTTCGTCTTGTCGACAAGAAGAACAACTATCATTTAATAAGTAAAATACCGTGTGCCAGGCCAAAGGCCCTGTGCCAGGCACTTTCTGTCATTATCACTTTTTAGAGGTGAATAGTGGTGCCCGCCTGATGGATGTTATCTGCCAGGTTATGCCCTGTGGGTCCCAGGGGCTAAGCTTCCTCCTACAGAGCAGGTGGGGAGGTGTTCCTGGGTGATGTCCTGGGGCTTTTCTGTCTGGGGACTTACATGGATTAGAAAGGGCTTCCAAGTGCTCTATATTCTGGACTCTGGAATTGTGTGTCTCTAGGAACAGTATGGGTTTTGTAGGGGTGCAAACCTGGGTTTCAGCCCCAACTCTGCCATTTATTAGCCCCATGCCCTTGCAGACCCCAAGTTTCCTCATCTGAAAAGCAGATGGAACAACCCCAAGCAGAGCAGACAGCTGTACTGATTGGGTGAGGTAGTCAGTATGCAAGCATGTGCATGGGGCCTGGGTGCGGCGTATGACCCACACATACTGACATTCCTCCTGGCTTCCAGCCCCTCTCTCTGCCGGTCAGAAAATAAGTCTTGAGTTTCCGCTGGACGTCGGGCATGAGCCCGGCACTCTGGACTCACCAGTGAACTCAGTGGGCCTCCTTGCCCCCACGGAGCCCACAGCCCTCAACCCCAAAGTCAAGTCCTTCTGCAGAGGCTAAATTGAAGCATGGGACCCTTTTCTGGGAGCATGTGCTCTCTTCCTTTAAGTTTCTCTCCTCAATACCATGAAGTTTTGTCTCCCCCTCGCAGGGATGTCCTGACAAGGCTTGGGGCTCCTCTTTTAGCCCTGTCTCCTACCTGACCCTGTTCTCCAGACAAACATTCCCTGGTGAATATGCCATCTGATATGTTCAGACTTTTGCTACACTGACCCCTCCCCTTCTCTTCTGGCCCCACATGTCCTCCCTTAGTTCATGGCCAGGCCCAGATGCCATCCCACAGCCTTGTCCTTGCTCTCTTACCCCAAGGTAGAAGTCAGCGTTCCTCATGGGAGCTGCCGTCACATAACCTTTCACTATCTGAATAAGTTAGATTCCGGTGGCATCTACCGGGACCTGACCCCAGCCTCAGCTGTCCTTGGATCCTGCAGCATTTTGCAAATTCTGTGTGTGCCCTGAGCAGACATTTCCCACGTGGGGGTGTGAATGAAGGTACTGGACTCACAGGACTGTTTTGGGCTGTGGGTGTGCAAACCATTCTCCTCTCTGATGTTCACTCGAGAAGACGTGTGGCTTTGGTTGGGATCTTAGCTGACGAGGTCATGTCTTTGCTTTCTTCTTTCTTCTCTTGGTCTTTGTGTAACCTCGCACTCTCCCTGTGGGGTGTTCTCTTGCTTCCTGGTCTACCTCTTCCCACTGCTCCATTATTGAGGATTTGGGTGAGAGAAATTCCACAAAGCTGAGATGCCCCCAAGTAAGATGCAGGCCATTCCTGCCCTGCTTTCTCTCAAACTGGAAGAAATATGAAGCCGTCCTCTTGAATAGAAATGAATAAGACCATTAGGACCAAGAGCTATTTTGTTCCATGGGGAGTTATTTATTTATTGGGCCACTTCTTAAACCATTTGTTCTCTCCTTTTAATGAAAACCTCTCAGAGGAGGCCCCAATATGGGAGGCAGCCAAGATCTGCCTCATTAAAATGACATCAGGGCTCAGAGCCGGGCAGTGTACCCGGAGGACCTGGTTGCTGTCGTGGTGCAAAGGGATCCAGGATGTGGTTTTAAAGTTTTGGCCTCATGCACTATCTGGCAGTGGGGAGGTGCGAAGGAGAAGTGTCCGCGGCATAGGTGTAGACCTAGAAGACTGGGGCTGTGACCAATGGACCCCAATAAAGGGTTGTTTGGACTATTCTGCTGCATATAAACAGTAGCTGGTGCACCTCCCCATCTGTTCCAGGTTGGGGTAAACTGAGACGGATTAGCAGTTAAGAATGAGAATCCACTGGGGGTGCCTGGGTGGCTCAGTTGGTTAAGCGTCTGACTTCAGCTCAGCCCACGATCTCACGATTTTGTGAGTTTGAGCTCCGTGTCAGGCTCTGTGCTGACAGTGCCGAGTCTGCTTGATTCTCTCTCCCTCTCTCTCTGCCCCTCCCCCGCTCATGCTGTCTCTGTCTCTGTCAAAATAAATAAACTTAAAAAAATTAAAAATGAGAACCCGCTGTAGACTTGCACACCCAGGTTTGAATCCACTTCTGCTTATAGCTATGCAAGTTTTATAACTTCCCTAAGCTGCATCATGGGGATAAAGGTACTACTTACTTCAAGGGGACTACGAATCAGGGTCCCAGTAGGAGATAGTGCGTGCAAATTCAGTTGTTTGTGCAAAGGTCAATATGGGAGCTCTTCACAAAGGTATGGCTCCCTAAGAGCAGAGCAGTATTTGGGGGTAGGAAGAGTGAGGCCCGTTACCTCCTCTAGGACCAAGTGGGGTCAGGCAGGAGGTGGTTCACAGCACCTGGAGACAGAGAGGCAGTGTGGAGAGGCACGCCTGGAGCCACTGAGACCTGTGGGTGAGCATGGAGGCCCAGCCCCATCGCCTGTCCCCTCCCCCTCCTGCCAGCCTTCTGCTGATGCTCCCATCTGGCTGTACCTAACCAGGCCTGTGGGCAGGCAGCCCACAGATATAGCGTCCATACAGGCTAGCCTCCGAGGCACAGAGAAGGGTGGGGAATGGATCTGGAGGGGAAGGTAGAAGATACCCAACTCTGAAGGGTTTGTAAGATGAAATGAGATAGTCTCTGGAAGGTGCTGGACAGTGACTGCTATGAAGCCAGGCGCTAGATAGCCAATGGCCGTGCTTCATCGTCATCATCATCGCTATTATCATTATTATTAGCATTGTTGTTATTGTTGAAGTTGCCCTCCCGTCCCTGCTGTCACCCAGACCTGGGTGACCCACACATGCATGGGGGCCGAGTCCCATAGCCTCCAGCTTTTCCAGTGCAGTTCTTGGTCTCAGCATGTGCAGAGGGCTTCGAGGGGCCAGCCACACAAGCCCTGTACCATTATTACCCAGTATCACATCCTTCCTTTCCCCCACAGGAGCCTCCACTCCTGAGTCCTGGCCCTCCGAGGAGGCCCCTGTGCCAAGTGCTACCGTGCCGCGAGGACCCGTTTCTGAAATGAAAGCCATGCCGTGGAATTGGACTTGCCTGCTCTCCCATCTCCTGATGGTGGGGATGGGCTCCTCCACTCTGCTCCCCCGGCAGCCACCCCCAGTGTCCCAGAAGCGGTCTTTTGTTACGTTCCGCGGGGAGCCAGCTGAGGGTTTTAATCACTTGGTGGTGGACGAGAGGACAGGGCACATTTATCTGGGGGCCGTCAACCGGATCTACAAGCTCTCCAGTGACCTGAAGGTCTTGGTGACCCACCAGACAGGGCCGGACGAGGACAACCCCAAGTGTTACCCACCCCGCATCGTCCAGACGTGCAATGAGCCCCTGACGACCACCAACAATGTCAACAAGATGCTCCTGATAGACTACAAGGAGAATAGGCTGATTGCCTGTGGGAGCCTGTATCAAGGCATCTGCAAGCTTCTCAGGCTGGAGGACCTCTTCAAGCTGGGGGAGCCTTTTCACAAAAAGGAACACTACCTGTCTGGAGTCAACGAGAGCGGCTCTGTCTTTGGAGTGATCGTCTCCTACAGCAACCTAGATGACAAGCTCTTCATCGCCACAGCAGTGGATGGGAAGCCAGAGTACTTCCCTACCATCTCCAGCCGGAAGCTGACCAAGAACTCAGAGGCGGACGGCATGTTCGCTTACGTCTTCCACGATGAGTTTGTGGCCTCGATGATTAAGATCCCTTCAGACACCTTCACTGTCATCCCTGACTTTGATATCTACTATGTCTATGGCTTCAGCAGTGGCAATTTTGTCTACTTTTTGACGCTTCAGCCTGAGATGGTGTCTCCACCAGGCTCCACCACAAAGGAGCAGGTCTATACATCCAAGCTTGTGAGGCTTTGCAAGGAGGACACCGCCTTCAACTCCTACGTGGAGGTGCCCATTGGCTGTGAGCGCGGCGGGGTGGAGTACCGCTTGCTGCAGGCCGCCTACCTGTCCAAAGCCGGGGCTGTGCTCGCCCGGACCCTCGGAGTCCGTCCGGAGGACGACCTCCTGTTCACTGTCTTCTCCAAGGGCCAGAAACGGAAAATGAAATCCCTGGATGAGTCGGCCCTGTGCATCTTCATCTTGAAGCAGATCAACGATCGCATTAAGGAGCGACTGCAGTCCTGCTACCGGGGCGAGGGCACGCTGGACCTGGCCTGGCTTAAGGTGAAGGACATTCCCTGCAGCAGTGCGGTGAGTCAGGGGAGAGCCTGCGGGCTGGGATGGCGTGGCGTGGCAGGGGGACACTAGCCTGTGGTTTCCATGGGATGTGAATCACCCATCCCATTTTGCCAATGGGACAAATACATCTCTGGGTCTCACTGGACTCAGATCAGCACCAGCTCCAACATGCTATGGCTATGGTGCTGAGCTTATGAGAGCTGGAGCTAGAGCTGCAAGGTAGATTTCCTATTTGATGCTTTTCTCTATTCTGTATTAGCTCATGGCATGGCTCTAGGAGGGCATGCTAGAAATAGGTGGGGATTGTGTCATACAGATGTCACATACACCAGGCATTGTTAAGACAAGATTATTATGTCCTGTGGTATAAGACACATATCCATCTTTCTTACTGACCATGCCAAAAATCACTTTCCTGGGAACTTAGAATAAAACCATTACTGGGAGTAATGGAGCCAGCCATTCTATACTTGGGATAGATCTAGGGCTTCAGGAGCATCACGTTTTTGTCCCTCGAGGATCCTTAGGAAATGGCTAAATGAGAGCAGTGGTATGGTGGGAGTCCAGGGAACACAGAGGTGAAAACAGAGCTTGCTGAGAAAACTGCATTTATGGGGCACCTGGATGGCTCAGTCGATTAAGTCTCTGACTCTTGGTTTTGGCTCAGGCCATGATCTCATGGTTTGTGAGATCGAGCCCCATGTCAGGCTCCATGCTGACAGTGCAGAGCCTGTTTGGGATTCTCTCTCTCTCTCTGCCCTTCCCTTGCTCACTCTCTCTCTCAAAATAAATAAACTTAAAAAAACTGCATGTATTAAGCATCTTCTGTGTGCACTGTTCCGTGGAAGAGATATGGCAAGCAGCCTCGGAACCCTACTGAGTGACAGAAGTGCTGAAGGAAACCAGAAAAAGGGGAGAATGAAGGGCTGGTTTAGAAGACCTTCCCAGGGACTCATGCAGCAGGTGACCCACCCTCCTGCCTCTCCCAACCTAACTCACTCGTGATCCAGCTTGCTATGGCTTCACATCTGTTCATCTTTAAAATGGTCCAGTTTTTTCTCATTGTTCCAGTGACTTAGAAGTCTGATTTATGAGCATCTTCTATGCACTGTGTCCCTCTCCTTCCTCCTTTTTTTTTTTTCATTCACTTAAAAACCTAGTTTGAGAAAAGTCTATCCTAGAGAGAAGAAAGGAGAATTCACACACAGGTGGAACATGTTTGCACGGATGTGATTCTTGACTGCTAGCCCAACTTTGGTGGGATTCCACATTAGTGAAATGTATTTTGATTGATTTAAAAAGTCTAAGTTTCCCTTCATGAAATATGGCTACTTGCCAAACCCATCTCAGAGGGTGCTGGCACCCAGGCAGCTTGTGGGGGGAGGGGCTGTTCTTGCGGGCTCTGGGACTTTGAGGTAGGGGTTGGGAGATGGAGAAGAAGGAAGGGACTTGGCAAGGTTTGCCTTTGGTGCCCTAACATTTAGGCTCATGCTGTTTTCCACTGGCGAGTTTTCTAGGTAGTTGGGCTGAAACTAAAAGATGCCATTTATTTCAGATATCCTGAGAAGCCTAGTGTCACAAAGGAAATAAGAGAGGCCAGAGAAGGAAGCAACAAGTTGACAATCTTAGCCAGGCCAGAGAGTGGAGGGGACTCCACTGTACCTGCTGAGCCTTAGTGGGTGGCATATCTTTGGGAGCCTTTGGTTTAGGGCAATGGCGGATTCACTCAATAGAGTCAATGAAACAAGACAGGTTTATGACCTGGGGGCCATGGACTTCTCCCAAATGCAGGCTATAAAGGCCAGGTGCTGTACTGTATGTACATATATTACAGCCTCAAGCACAGCTCCCTGGGAAGACGCAGTAGGGAGCCGGCATGGAGAAGGAAGGCCCTTAGAGACCCTCTGATCTGTACCTTCATTCCGAGGCCCAACAAGGTGAATGAATTGCCCAAAGTCACATAGTTTGGGAAGGAATGGCAGACACAGCACTCGAGGAAAATTTCCTTTGCCTCTTGAGGAAAATCACACTTGCACACATGTATGCACACACATGCACACCTACACATGCATGTGTGCACACGTACAATAAATACCCCCACGAGCATGCACACAAGTATGCACACCCTATGTTTGAAAGTGCAAGTCTATGCGGTGTGCTTACCAAACAGCTAGTTCTTTTGAGATCAGATGGGTTGGCTATTTTTTCCATAGATGCTTTTCTGTAGAAAACTGGCTCAGATTCTGTCTTTTCGGGTGATGCTTTTGGGAGTAGACTCAGCTGCAGGGATCAGCCTGGCTGCCGATGGGCAGGTGTTTGCCCCGCCCTTGCTCCCTGCCACAATACAAAAAGCAAAGTTCATCATGGGAGTCTGCAGAGCTGCGGGTCCTGAGACCGCATGGTGGCCTTGGAGAGAACAGAGGGACGACAGCTTTGCAAGACAGGCTAATGCCAGGGCTGGGAGTCATGGAGCCAGATAACAAGCTTTTGATTTTTCTTTGGGCTTTAATTAGCCCTTTCAAGTTCGAGGCAAGTTCAGGGCTGAGAGCAGAAAGGAGGAGGCCAGAAACTCCACACCAGGCTGGGCTGTCTCCCCAGCCAGTATAAAAGGCCACACCAGCTTGTAATGTCAAGTATCAGTTTCCTTTGATTCGGCCGACGCTCGGATTACTTTGCTCCAGTCCTCAGGTGCTCGGCTACAATTCATTTGGCCCCAGCTCAGACCACACATGCGCCCCGTGCCATCAGCCAGGCCAGGCTCCTGGGCCTCCCCAGGGAGGAGTGGTCATGGGCACACCACTTGCAAACCCAGCTTGTCCTCCACCCGTTCATGTGGCTGTTGGGTTCCTTTCCTCTCTCCCTTTCCTGCCTTGAGGCAATGATGGACTGGATGCATCTAGAGTTCTCTTTTGCCTGTGAGTCCAAGATTCCCTTGAGGCCTGTGAGGTGGGATGGAATCTCGGATGGCCTCTGTCCTGCAGCCTGCCCTTTGTAAGACCACAGTGGAGGGAAGCGAAGGCCCAAGAGATTGACTTTTAAGACTTGTGGTTTGTAGGCTAAGGGATTCCCTTAGCTTCATCATAATTACAATCCATAGAGCTTGAAAAGGTATGATTAGTGGTTCATTTTTTTCAATTGAGACATAATTGACATACAACATCATGTTGGTTTCAGATGTACAACATGACAATTGAGTATTTGTATGTATTACAAAGTGATTGCCACATGACGTCCAGTTATCTACACACAGTCACATGTTTTTTTTTTCTTGTGGTGACACCTTTTAAGATCTATTCTCTCAGCCACTTTCAAATATACAATGCAGCATATCAACTATAGTCAATCATGCAGTACATTACATCCCCAGGACTTATTTATTTTATAGCTGGAAGTTTGTACCTCTTGACCAGTGACTCATTTTTATTGTGTTCCTGTTTTCCTAATTTCCTAAGGTAGACCACTCATCCCATGGTATTCTTCAGGGTTTTCCGGCCCTTCCCATTTCTTGGGATCCACATTCCTTCCCCTGAACTCAGGCCTCCCGAACTCAGAGCAGGAAGCAATATAAGCCCTGGGGCCTCTGGCCCCCTTGTTATGTCCCAGCTGGTATTTTGCCTGTGTGCAGGGAAGACCAGGTAGAGTGGGAAGAAGACATCTGTGTGACTCAGCCTGCCATTCCATGGGGCATTCGTGGTGGGCCACAGCCTGGTGAGCAGAGGGGGAAGGGTTGTATGTGAGGAGGGTTCTCAGTCTGCAGGTCCCCAGAGAGCTCCGCATTGTTTTGATTTTATTCCAGGTGAATCAGGGAAGGGTGGCGGAGTCCACATCAGAGATAAGGGCTGGCAGGCTCGGAGTGGCCTCCTCACGGGGATGTAAATGCATGTCGCAAACACGAATCTCTGAGTGGGTGTTGGGTGTAGAGGCTGGCGAAGCAGCCTAGGTGTTTTCTGGTGCTTGTGGGAGATGGAAGCAGCTTCCCCCTTTGCCTTCTAGGCCATTCTTTTCCTGTGTCCTGGCTTTCCCAGCCTGAATGGAAAGAGGTATCCAAGAACAAATGGTCTGTTGTCTGAAAATTGCTTTACAGGTCTCAGGAGGGCACAGGCAGAAGGAGGGTCCTAGAGGCATCAGCTGGGGGTCCCATTCTATCTTGGGACTCAGCAGACTGAAGACCGACCTGAGTCCCTTTGCTTCTGAGCGTTCAGGAGGGTTAATGCTAATGATGTAATCTCTGTTTCTGCTACTCAGCACGGGATGGTCTCTGTCTCTCCCTTTTGAAGGCTGTCATGTCACCCAGGCTCCCCAACCCCTCTGTCTACAGAGCACAAGATGACTGGCATGAGAAGCCCATTGTCTCTGGCTTCTGTCATGTGCCATGGCCCTAAGCAGGCCAAGGTGACAGTTCCCAGCCCTTTCCTGGGAGCCCTGACACTCCTGACCCAGAGTGGGGCAACGAGGCTGGGGAGTGTGCTGTTGTGGGCCAAAGCTCTTGTGTTCACATGGGCCGAGTGGCCTGGCCTCCCAGATCCCCCAAGCAAGCTATCTATGCCTCCTCAACCTTTCTTCAGCCTTCTAGGGTAACCTCATGGAACACTAGCCCTTCCACCTTCGAATTAATTAATGAATCGATGAAACATTTGTCAGGCCCTTGGCTACGTGCTCCCTCCTGGTGGGTGCCAATCATGAAACGACATCGGTCTCCACGGGCCCAGGATCCCAGGAGGGAGCTGCGCCCCAGTAGGTGATTATGGCCTGTGTGATGGGAACAATGGCTGTGGTCATGGGACAGGTCATTACTCATGCCACTAAGTCTTCCCTGAGTTTGGAGCCAATTGAGAAGTGGACACAGGAGTCAGGCAGTGTCAGCTTTAGTACTGATAAGGCCATATGGGGCAAAAATCAGCTTTTTAATCTTCCCCTTAAAACTTGAACTTCAAGTGACCTTCCAATACAAAAATGTAGGTGCTCAGGGCAGAAACTATTATCCAGAATCATTGCCTCCCACCGGTCACGTCTCAGTAGTGGGAACAGAGAGTGGTGGCCTCTGGGCTGCCTCAGGAGTTCATCTTGTGCCTGACAGTTTACAGAGGGGTTCATCACCTCCTTTTCTTCTCCCAATAGTGCAGTAGGATAATAGAAAAGGCAGGCATCCCCTCCAGTTGAGGAGCTGGAGGAACAGAAAAGTCAAGTAGATCCCTCAAGGTCTTATGATTGGTGGACTAGAACCTACATCCTAATTCTCAGCCCAGTGCTTTCCCCACTTGTGCTCAGTGGTGTGCCAGTGGCATCCAGCGTGGGGCAATATGGTGCAGGCACTGTCTGGGCATTGCAGGGCACTTATGATCCTGGGATCTCAGGCTCTAGAACACTGAGTGCCAATGGGACCCTCATTCCCTGCAAGAACTAGAAAAGCCTCTCACATTTCCACAAGTCCCTGCTTGAGAACCATTGCTAAACCACACCTCTCTATGACTCGGGGTTTACCCGCCAGTCCTGCTCCATCCCACAACATTCACAGAGGCACAGGGACTGAGCTTTTGATTTTTAACCCCAAGCTTCGCTTCATGTCTGATAGTGAGGAATAGTGAAGGAGAACCCCGTTCACAGGTGCCCTTGCTTTGACTTGTGTATGCATTGGTTTTGCAGGCACGGCAGCCCTGGGAGGAGACAGGGTCACCCCCCGGCCCTGGACATGGGCTGGCCTCCCATCCCAGCCTGGATGGTTACTCAGGTTCGTCTGGCGCCTGGGATCCTGAAAGTCCATGCGAGTGAGCATCCGGCATGGTCAGGAGGCCGTCCCAGGCTCCGGGTGCTGGTTTCTGCTAGTCTGCTTTAGGGTGTTTTCTTTTCCCAGTCAGCAGGAAGTGCCGCTCTGGCTGGATGGGGTGTATCCTGTTGTTCATGGTGCTAGGCAGCTTTCTCTTGCTGCTCAGACATAGTCCCTGCTCAGACCAGGAACTCCTCCTCTTGCCTGCCCCATGCCTCCTTCCTCAGCTCCACTCTATCTCTCTCTCTCTCTCTCTCTCTCTCTCACACACACACACACACACACACACACACACACACACACACACACTTGGCCCATCAGACATGCTCACCGCACACCACACTCTCACCCAGTGAGAGCTCACATCACACTACTTTCTCATTGGTCCCGGTACCCACCCCTCATGGCCCTTTGACCCAGTATTCCAGACTTCAAATTTGGGATTTGGGAATCTGCCATATTGCAACTGCCACATTGCAAACTTTATAGAGTCAAGTTTTCCCTCCCTCCCCTTGACATGGCTTCTGTTCCAGGCATGCAGGTGAGAAGGCCACCCACCTTCCTCTTTTTGCCCAACGGGGTTTGCAATCAAAGTCATATCCCAGCTAAGTACACACGGTCCTTTGGGATACAGGATGGTGGCTGAGCCTTGGGTGGTGTGCTGGGCCAGGTGAAGGGACATGTCCTCCCAGAATGCTCTGGAACCTCTCGAGTCGGCAGGGAGAGTGGCAGGACCCAGGAGTCCCACACACAGACTTTTAACAAAGACAGCTGCCAGGAGACCTGAGGAGGCCTTCATCCCTGTCTCTGCTGCTCTCTCTGCCGTGTCCTGCTATCTCACTTGCGCTCGTCCCCCGGGGCCCTCTTCCCCCTCCTTCTGTGACACATTCTCCCTCCGCCCACACACTACGCGGAGCAGCTAATGCGGCAAGATCTTGCTCACGTGCACACACATGCGCACACATGTGCCCCATGCGGTGTGTTAGTAGCCCAGCCGAAATGGGCATCCGGGTCTCTTGTTCAGTGAGCGCGCAGACCAGCCAGCCTCCACGGCCCGCATCTGCATTCTGGGCCTTTCCTTCAACTCCTGTCATCCTCACAGGGTGGTGTCTTGGCTGGGATTCTGAGAATTTGGACCTCTGGGTCTCAGCCAGTCCTCGCTCATGAGATACCACTGGGCTGGTGATGAAGCTTCCTTTTTGCTTTGAGCTATGTGTCCCATCTTCACAAAGGAGGTGAGAAAAATAATATCCCTTTCATAAAGTGTGTTGAGACTCCTAAGGAAAGAGAAATACGTAGACATTAATAAATAATGAGAGTCATAGAACACTTTGTGTTTGTAAGACGCTTAAAACCTCCACGGCCCCACCTGTATATTCTCCTTTGGTTATAATAACCACCCGATGGGACAGGAAGTAACTTAGTGACATTACTAGGATTTCACACTTGTATTTTTTCTTCACCAGGATCTGCTTTTGAGAGATTTGGGCTCTGCCTAACCCAGATGTCATGTTCCATATCCCAGGCCTGGTGTGTACCCTGTTCGTCTTCCCCTGCATCTGGCACATGTTATGAATGCTCAGTTAAGGCATTTGAAAGAGAGGCTACATTCCAAGCCAGACTCTCCCTGCTGTTCCCTTCAGGTGTCCCTCAGCTTTTGCAAGGCAGAGGGGAATGACCACACCTCCGTGCAGGGCGCTTGCTTCTTTTCATTAACAAACTTAGTGGAGAGAAGGGGAAAAGACAACTAAGAGAGTTTTTCACTCAGCCTCTCCATTTACATTCTTTTTTCCCCTGTGGATTGGGCCCCCCATGCTGTCCACGTAGATGGAATGGGATCAGCGGGAGAAGAAAGCCCACATCTTTTCCCGGTCTCGGTGTCATTACTGTGTCTCTGTCAGTGTTCCAAAATATAATGGGATTTGTTTGGCTAATTTATCCCGCATGCAGGCAACATTATCCAGACTCACTCACGAGCCCGAGGAGCAAGAGGGGAAGATGCACGGCAACAAGAGTGGGGCTAATAGAATTTATTCCCACTAACAAGGGAATGACCTACCCCATAATTCAGCCTGGCCAGCGGGGCCGCTGCTTCCCGGCGCCCGCCAGAAAACACACAAACTTAATCATTGTGGCGCGCCCCGCTCCAATTACAGCCCTCGTGGCGCGGGGGCTGTCTGCTGCGTTCTGGAAGGGGGTGGGAAGGTGGGATTGATGAGCTTCTTTGCCCTTGACAGGTAGCCACCGGGGACCTCTGAAGTTAAGGTACAAATGGAGAGAAGCGGCACCCAACAAGGCTGTGCTTGGTGCCATTCCCAACGCTAGGAAGCCTTCCCTGGTATTTCCCACAGGTCCAGTTTGGACTACTGGGCTAACCCCAGCATGGTGGCCATCTGCAGAGCTGCGCCAGTGGGGTCCTGATTCTCTTGCTTGGCTGGACTATAGCTCTGGCCATGGTATCACGAGTCTGTCTGCTTATCAGAGGATGGAACCCAGGGCTCTCAGCAGCTGAGCTAATGAGGAGAAGGTCATGGGTTCAACCCCCGGGATCCGATCCCTTGTTGGAGCTACTCTTTGCTGGCTGTGCTCAGCAATTCCTGGGAGGGGTATGTTGCTACAGCTCACTGTTGGTTACAGCAAGGCCTACAGAGAGTGTGCTTGGCTTAATGCCTCTCTCCTGGGAAAACAGCTCGAGATACTGGCATTAGTTTCCTATCAGAAGGATAGCTTATTATGATGATGAGGGAAAGACCACTCAGATACCTGGTGCGATTGGGCACAGACGATCTCAAGCACACGCAGAAATATTAAAATGAGTACGAAAATGAGCATTGCTTTTAGCAAATCATTCCCGTGGATCCATAGATAGTTAAGTGCTTTCATGGTTGTTTGCATTGGAAGCCACAAATACACACATAACTCCTAAAACACGATGACCTCTGTCCTCTATTTTAGTACCCACCCTTTTTAGATGCTTAGAAATCTGGCACTTGACTCTTGGGATCCTTGGTGTGATTTGTTGGGTTGTCCTTCCAAGCCCGAGATACTTCTCATGAAGCCCCTTCAGTAACAGTTTTGTGTAACCAGGTTGTTGTGACTGTGGTTTTCTGGCTTCCCCTCTCTCGGTCTCCGTATACATTCATTGTCCCTACAATCTCATTGGAAAAGACAATACAGGAATCATTCTGAGATCGCACTTAGTAACGAGGTGGATGGGGCCTCATTCCCTCTTTCCGCTTCCGATGTCTGTGCTCACAGCCAGGGTGAGAGGGCCGGCCTTCACTTGCTGCAAGGCTTTCTCTGGCTCTCAAGAGAGTTCAACCCATGGGGTCAGCATGGGCCGCGGGCAGACTTTCAGGGGAGGAGAGGTTAGAACGAAAAGAGAAAGGAAATTTTATGCAGAACTGTAAAGGAATCGGTGGGTCAGAGTCCAACTTGGGGGATTTTTCCTTGTCACAGAAATGAGCACTCGGGCACATGGGACTATTTTATGGAGTAAGAAGCTTTCTGATAAGTAAATCTAAAACCTACCAGAGCCACCTCAAGATGTTCCCACCTCCCCGAGGATTCTCTTTGCTTACCTTCTCCGCCTGCCGTCCAAGTCAGAGTCATCTCAAGGGATAGATGCACTGTGGGCATCAGACGCTATTGCATTTATTAACACCTTAGGGGTCAGTGGTCATATTTGAGCTATGGCCCCCAATAAGTGGGTGATTATTACCTTCCTATACTGCAGGGCTTTACAACTGGAGTCTGTATTTAGACATGAGCTACTTCAGCTTATCTGATCAATATCTCCCTTTAAAAAGAAATCCCACATGCGTAATTCACTGATTCCCCATTTCCAGTGGAAGTCTGCTATGGTCAGCTTTCAGGATGTGTGTGTGTGTGTGTGTGTGTGTGTGTGTGTGTGTGTGTGTGTGTGTGTAATTAACAGGAAGAATTTAGGGCTGCTGAGCATGAGGAATCTAAAGACCTTTTCTTTTCCACATTAGCAAGGACCTCATGGGCCTTTGCTCCTCTTTTTTTCCTAACTTCTATTTCTTTTCAAAACTTCAGCCCTCACTTTCTTTGGGACCAACAGACCCAGGAAAGGAGGAAGCCCTTTTCTGATGACTGGCCAAGGGCCTCCTTCATAGGGGAGAGTTAGTTGCTTCCACGGGTCCCAGAAAGGCAGAGCACATGTCCTGCATGACAGGAGAAGTGGAGGCAGGGGCTCTTCCCTGAGTAGTCTTTGGCCCTGGAATAAGTTCCTTTGGGGTCACCCTATAGCAACCCTGCAGGAAACCCCTACATAAGATCAGTTTTTGTCCCTCTGGACTGAGGATTTGGAGTTCTGGTACCATTTTCCCATCAACTTACTAGGTCACCGGTGGTGGGGGCATTGTCGTTGGACGCTATAGGCCTCAATTTCCCCTTCTGCAAAATGAGGCTGTCGGATTCTAAGATCTTGAGTTATTTTCCTTTTCTGAAATAGCTGATATGTGGAAGAGTGGCCGTGCCGTGTGCTGGATGGAGCTCTCTGAACTGAGCCCAGATGTCAGCCCTCCTGCACAACCCTGCTGCTGCCCCAGGTCATTGGTCACCATGCCCGCTGTACCTCCAGCGCTGGGTACAAAACTGAGGCAGGGCATGTGTTGCCTTGTCTAGTTGTAGCCCAGGTCTGTCTGTCTCCACTGGGAAAGGGGCAGGGACAGATGAAATGTTTCCATCTTTATATAGTTGGGTCCTCACCTAGGCTTTTATTTAATTGTTCCTTCCTACACGTTCTTAAGCATATTAATAAGTGAAGATCAGTAAGTAGTGTTGTCCTCACTCACCGCCTCAGTTTCCCCTAACAGAAACAGGAGCTCCAATAGCCTACGATACCAAAAGTTTGATGGAAAATGGCCCAACACAAGGCTCTTCAGAGGGTGAGCCTGGGCAAGTCTCTGGCACCTTCTCTCCTTGTGTGATGGTCTGGCCTTCCAGCTCTGTGGCGGGGATCCCGGGGTGCTCAGAACTCCTCTGCATGAGGTTGAGTGCTACTTTTGCATTCAGGAAGGGCAGGAGAGCTGGTGTGCTCCCACATGGAAGGACTCCTCTCTTTGCTGGACCAGGAGCTGCCCACGGAGCAAGGGAGGACCAGGTCTGACTTTGTATTTCCACGCCGACCGAGAGCAGCTGGGTCCCTGTTTGGCAGAGTTGGCTGTATCTGTCCCTCCCTGCTGGCTCACCTGGTCGGCCTCTTTTGGATCAATTTGGGATATTTGTAAACAGTCGATGCCCGGGGTAAGGGGGCAGCCTGTGGCTATGGAACAGGCTGTGTCCTAGAGCTGAGCTAATTGGCCCACAGGGGGATGGACCTGGTGACCTTTACCTCATTAGCACCACATTTGGATCACTGAGCTCTGGCCTAGTTCTGACCTTTCCATAATAAGGACTCAATGTGGGGTTTCTGCAAAGGCGGGGCAACCGAGGGCGGGGCCGCGACTGTTCCACTTGACTGGGGAGCTGCCAGCAGGAACCAGACTAAGGGCCACGCTAGCCGGGGTGAGAGGTGGTTTCAGGACCAGATCGTGTCCCACCTCATCACCCATGGCCTTCAAAGTGGATTGGCACAGGTATCAGGTGACAGTGGTTCTTTATGAATGTGTCACCAGGGCGTGGGGCTTGGGGGCAATGCCAAGGAACTCCTGAGGAGATGCCCCCACTGTGTCCCAGCCCTGGCGTCTTCCTCAGCCCTCCTCAGAGTCTCCTCAGAGTCTCCCCACTGGGGTTCGCCAGCGACCGCTTTGGAGCTCCGGCCCCCGGAGCCTGGGGAGGCTGTTGCAGGAAGGATGCCGGCAGAATAACACCCTCTTTCCGCGGAGATGATAGAGCTTTTCAGAGTGCCAGTCTCTCTACGGAGTGGGAGCAATTTCCCTGTAATTGGTAAAGTAACCGTAACTGCTCTGTCATTTGTATGTAGCGACACATAATTGCACGGTAACCTTTGCCGCTGTGCGCGAGGGAAGCGCAGGAAGCTATTAGATTGTAATTTGGAGTGTCAGCTCTGGCTCTCCACACCACCTCCGCCACCACCGCTGGGGAGGCTGCCGTGGGGCCTCTGCGTCCCGGGGCCAGTAGGGCCTGCTCAGAGTGGCTGTGCTTTCTCTCCCCGGGCCTGGTCTGTGGCACCCCTGGCAAGGAAGGGGACCTCCATGGCGATGATGCAGGTCCCTGAGTCTCACTTCCAGGGGTCCCGATCCAATAGATCCGGAGGCCATGCAAGAATTTGTGTTTCTTTCTTTCCTTTTTTTTTAAAGACACGGAGAGAGTACGTGCGCATGTGCAAACAAGGGAGGGGCAGAGGGAGGGAGAGAGGGAGAGAACCCCAAGCAGATTCCACACCTGGCTGGGAGCTGATCTGGGGCTACATCTCACCAGCCATGAGATCATGACCTGAGATGAAATCAAGAGTCAGACGCTCAACCAACTGAGCCGCCCCAGTGCCCCAAGAATTTGCATTTCTGATGAATAACGCTAAATGTTCTGGATCTTACACTATTCCTCTGTTCCTTCCTACAGCCTCATAGGCCTCATAGATCTTTAGGAAGTACCACTTTTGAAATTTCGTCTTGATAACATTAGTCTCCTTAGTTGTGATAACACCTCTCTGAGGTAGATACCATGAATTTCCCTAAAAACATGAGCCTCCCAAAGCTTGTCTGAATTGTCTAAGGATGACAAACGATGTGAGCTAACATTCCCATAGCACTTAGGAAGCGTCAGACAGTGTTCTACGTGCATTAAATCATGTAATCCTTACCACAGCACTAGGAAGTATATACTCATATTATTATCCCCATTATACCAATGATAAGCTGAGACACAGAGAGGGTAAGTGACTTGCCCAAGGTCACACAGCGCTAAGTGGTGGAGCTGGGATTCAAATCTAGACATTCTGATTCTAGTTCCTCAGTGTTAACCACTGTGAAACTCAGGCTTTTATTTGCTCATCCATCCATCCATCCATCCATCCATCAATTTAACATCCGTCTTAACCTTCTATGAAGCTAAGGCCACAAAGACACATAAAACATGGTCCTGTGTTTGAGCTCATAGGCCCTGGAGTCCTGTGGATCACAGGTCTTAATTTATAAGCCATGTACCCGTGAGGACATTTGTGGAAAGCGAATTTGAGATCTTCCTGGTTGGGGCAGAAGGGTGTGGGCCCTGGCCTGTTCACAGGGTTGCCCAAAGAGACACCACATATATTTTCATGGAACAGATCCTTATTTTTGCCTTGATAAGAATGAAGCTGCTCTCGAATAAATAAGCATTATACCAATGGCCAAAGCTCATCTGTGGGCATTTGTGGAGCAGCTGAGGGAGACGTGTGGCTGGGCTCCTGATTACAGTGGGGTCCAGTCCACCCCTGGCTCCTCTGGCTGCCACTCTAATCTTGCTGTTAATGGGGCCCAGGGGAGGCTCGGCCAGGGCAAGAGCAGACACTCTCCTCCCCCACTGCCCAGGGTGTTCTGGAATCCACACCAGCCCTCACCTGTCGAAGGCTTTCACCAATTAGCCTTTTCTTCCAAGGCCCACACGGCCCTGGCATCTGCTCCTTACACCTCAGCCTCCCGGGTCTGTGGGCCCTGTGGGGTCCTCCCTCCTCCTCCCGCTGGTGCTCTAATTACCCTGTGGCTGCTCAGACCCAGCATGGTGGTGTCCTTAGAGAGCCTGCTCTGGTCAGGAGCCATGCTAGGGGCACTCCCTGCAGCCATTCTGTCCCTGTTCTGGGCCGGATTTCCATTAAAAAAAACTAATATGAAATATCACCTTGAATTGACAAAGTGCTTTCCAGTTTACCCAGTGTCTTCACTCCCGTTTTCTCACCTGGCCCTCATGACAGTCCTGTCTTGCTGTTTTACAGTCAAGGGGAAGTGAGGCTCAGAGAACAGGAATGCTAAGTTGTATAGTTAGGAAGCAAGCTGCCGTGTGAACCCGAGTCATGTGTTTTTTTTTTTTTCTGTTATTTTAGTGTTAAAAACCCCCCTCCCGTTGCCCCTGCTTTGAGGAAACAAAGAGCAAGGACCCCTTGTGCCATAGCATCCATGCAGACCTGGGCTGCACCTGGTCAAAGGCCTTGCTCACATCTCTATCACCTGGGGCCCTATGCAGAGGGAGAAACCGATGCAAGGTGGGGGCGTGGGAGAAAGCCATCATTGTCCCTGGAATCCCAATGTCACATTGGGAACTCCAGCTGCAGCCTTGGCCTTCTTGGAGCCTGATGATGACACCCTGAGGTAGGCAGCGTCAGGCACAGGTGAGCTGACCAGCTGCCTCCCTCTCAGGGAGCTGTCACGAGCCGAAGACGGGCAGAGCCCTGGCCACCAGGCTTCCAGGCTGGGCTGTCCTTGCTTCTTCCCGATGAAAACATTTCTCCCTGGACCCCTTGCTGCTCAAGGTGCCAGAGTGGCAGAGACTTGCTGCCTCTGAGCAAGCAATGATTTAATGCTGCAATTGGCCGACTCTTTTTGTAGATGGTTGTTTATTTATTTGCTTGTGTTTTGCTCAGCCAAGGGGAAGAATGGTATTCAGTTACTGACCACTCAGAAATGTAATTCTGGGGGCTGAGGAGCCTAAGTCTCCCAGGTCAGTGAGGCACGCGTTTGTGCCAAGGGTGGTGGGAGACTGTCAGACATGGCCTGCCTTGCTCCCTGCCTTAGTTTCTCCTTGTGTGGCGTGGCCAACCATTTTGCCTTATCTACTTGGTAAATGGTTCATAATGGGCAAGATATGTTTGCTAATGGCAGAAGTCTCTGTGGCACAGCTTAGAGCCAAGAAACTTGGGGACAAGGGCTCCTTATGAAGCGGAGGCAGGAACAAGGCCATGAGGATTCCCAGCATGCCTTAAGCCTCCCCTGACATGCCTTTCTGGCAGGTCACCCTACCATTATGTCCGGCAGGGAGAAGACACCATCCTCCCTTTATCTGGATTTTTCTTTCTTTGTTTCTTTCTATCCCTTTTACCCTCCACCACCTGTCTCCTCCCCCATTTTCTCATTTTAGGAAAGAACCATAAAGATGAGACTAGACCTTGAAAGCTTGCTCCTTACTTTGACTTCTTATATTGTTTTTTAGCGGGGAGGAGCTGAGGGTCGAGTTTGGCCTGGGCTATTTGACCAGACCAAGCAAGAAAGGCCAGGGGGGATCAAAGGCGTGGAGCAGACATCTGCTCTGCACGTGGCTTGCCCGGGCCTTCCCCTGCTCTCTCCAGCCCTACCCTGACTGCCCTCATGATAAGAAGTAGGGGAGAGGTCAGGGAGAGGTTTTAGATGCTCAGCGTGTTGTCTTTCCTGAGATGGACAGTCTTGCTCCCTCCATTCTAGGAGGGAGCCAAGGGGTCCCCCAAGTCTCCGGAAAGCTCCGAGTTGGCCGCTTTCACATAGCTTTGCTGGCAAGAGCCTGCCTGCTGGTTCTCCAGATGCCTTTTCCTTTGGCTGGATTGAAGCCTTTAAAAAAGTGACACCTTGTATTTTATTTCACTCCTTTTTCTGCAAAGTCCAAAGACGTTTACAGGCATGAGCTCTATAGGCTTTATGGAAACCCATCAAAAAGCAGGGGTTGTTTCCTTCATCTTTATAGAGTGGAAAATAAAAGCACAGGAAGACAGAATAGCTCTTCTAAGGCCACACAGTTCTTAGAAGGAGAGAAAAATCGGCGTAGGTTCCTAGAGCCTCGGAGAGGTCTGTGCCAGACCAGAGCTGTTCGGTGGTGGTGCTGGGGGCCCCTTGCCAGCCATGGCAAGGTCTTCTCCACTTCCCAGTAGGACAGAACCCAACTGTGACCCTGTGCTCATGTGGGGATCTGGGAGCCTGGAATAAAACAGGGCGAGATTCAGCCAAAATGGGCCAAAGGTTTTTCCTGTTGGTTCCCTGGCTCCTGAAACTGTCTGGGATTCAGGAGCAAGAATTGAATCCATGAGTCTCACAGAGTATCTAGGGGATATTCTCTTTAAGGAATGCTAACAGGTGTCCGAGTCATTTTTAGGGAATATAATGTTTGGGAAAGGCTAAAGGAATGTTAAACATATTTCTTCTTAAAAAGACTTTTCAGACCTTTCCTATAATTGTTATGAGTCTCCTACATAGTGTTAGAATGTACTATGTTTCAGTACAAAATAATTTTCCCAAGGAGCCCTGTTTTCGTAGAGCATCTTGGGGGGCTTGGCTTCCACAGAAGACACTTTGGCAAATGCTGGTGTAGGTATGACAAGGCCAGGGTTGTCCACCTTCACTGGCGTTTTGAAAAAGGCAGGGCACTTGAGATGGGGCATCATGAGGTACCCCTGTGGTTTGTTGACTTGTTTGTGAGTCTTCCACCTCTCCTATTTCTCTTTCCCCAACTGATTGTCTACACATGCTTCTGTCATGATATTGTCATTCACATGTTAATGTTTCTAGTTCTCTATTCTACACTCTTGAGTCTTCCTCTGTGGTCTGTTCAATAGGAAGGGTAGATGTGGAGGCCATGTTCCCTCTTATTCCTAAGCAGAGCTGCCTGGAGCCCATGCTCATGGGTGCTGGCCCAGTGCTTTCCGATGTGACAGTGATGATGGGCCATCTAAGTTACCAAGATGGTTTCTGGAGAGGTTGGAGGGGGGGCAGAGAGACCATGGAGGCCAAGAGAGGAAAGAGACGCTAGGGATCTGTATTTTTTTGCCATGGTCCTACCACCTACTTAGGTTGACTGTTAACAGGTCACCTAGTTTCCCTGGAGCTGAGTTTTTCTTGTATAAAAGGATTCTTCTAGCCCTGTAGTTCCCTGACTCAGTATTTCTGCTTATTGCCCTGATGTTTCCTCCTAATTTTTCATTTCTTTCTTTCTTTTTTTTAATTTTCAGCTCTTAACCATTGATGATAATTTCTGTGGCCTGGATATGAATGCCCCCCTGGGCGTGTCTGAGATGGTGCGTGGCATTCCCGTCTTCACGGAGGACAGGGACCGCATGACTTCTGTCATTGCCTACGTCTACAAGAATCACTCTCTGGCCTTCGTGGGCACCAAAAGTGGCAAGCTGAAGAAGGTAGGAATGAGATGCCGTCGTTTTGGTTATTGTGAAGGCAATCTATCCCCGCCGGGATAGACATCATCTCATGCTTTCTTACTACTTTGGGCCTGGTGGGCAAGTGATACAAGTTTGAGCTAAGGAGATATGTTGCTCTTGAAGTCATGAATGACAACCTGCTCCTTCTCTGCCTCCGGGTGGAGGGTTATCGTGGGCATCACAGTGGGTGAATGTGCAGACTTACTTCTTCCCTAGGGCTGGTATGCACGTGGAGGAGTTACCCCGGCCTCACTAGGCCATCCTAAATGGTGTGCTCTGTCCATCTTGGGTTCGTGCGCTAATGCAAAGGCTTTCTAAGGGCTGGGTGACTGGGGAAGGTGGGCAGGGGTGAGGAAGGTACCTTTTCCTCTCGCCTCAGCCCTTTTGACTGGTGCATCCATCTGGAATCCATGCAGGGAAACAGATGGGGGGAAATTCAGGACCTGCTAGAGTTGGTGACAGGGCTAAGAGCCAGATCATGGGGTGAGGAAACCGTGGATATTATTGGAGCATAGAAATTGTTTGAGGTGGAGTAGAATGGTGTGATCTGAGACATGAGCCTTTCCTCCTCGTCCTCCGGAAGTTGCTCGCCTCAGGTGCTGGCTGATGTTGGCCCATCAGCAGTTTGGGGGCACCTTTCTATCCAGGACTCTTCTCTCACCTGTTCTCCTTCTCAGGCTTCTCATCTCAATGAGTTAGAGCTGGTGCCCTCAAGAGCCCCCTTGATTGGATCAAAAGCCTTCCTAAGACTAAGCAGTATGTCCTGTTTTATGCTGACTGGTAGTCTTGTCCCAGGGAAATATTGGTGAACCCACGTGGAGCTCCTGCTTGTTTTATTTAATAGGCTTCCCTTGGAATTCTCTGGATATTGTGTGATTTACATCGAGAGAGTGGCACTGCCAGACCTGAGAGAGCCTTGAGCTCTGCTTTCTCTTTGCCGGGTTCCTGGGTATTAGCTGGACACGGTCAAGGGGAAGTGCTTTTGGCAAATCTAGAAGACTTTGCCGACTCTCCCATCCTACTGTGTAATGGCCTGGCAATAATTTCTTTCTTTAAATTCTACAACTCTTGGAACAGGCAGCGGGGCTGGTGTGTGAGAGTATGGAGGGGGAGAGCCAGGGGGAGGCGTGTGTGCGTTGGGAGATGTGTGGGGAGTAGTTACATGGGTAGTATCTGGAAGAGGAAGCCTGTGTTGGTGAAATGCCATAATGCTCCACAAGGATGATGCAGGCAGTGTGCTACCGTCTGGTACTGCCCAAAGAGATAACCAGGACATTGTAGCGTATGGCCTTCCGCGTCTAAACGATGACTCATTCAACCATCATCTACATAGCTTTAAGAACTATATTGCATAGTTCCCTGCCTCTCTGTGAAGAATGTATTAAACACAGTTGAACGTTTTGTTGCTACCTTGGCCTCCTTGTTGTGATTACTGCTCACGCATCGAAATGAAGCTGGTGGACGCCCAAGAAGGTGCCGCGTGCAAGGCGTAGATGCGTTGTCCTGGCGCGACTCCCGTGTCTGGTTGTCGCTGCCTCCTGCCTCTTCCTTTAGTGCACATCGTCGCTCGTCACCTCCAGCTGCTGTCAGGAACCCTGGGCGACTCCGGTCTTTCTTCTTCCCTTCATCTGTGGCTTCCAGCTTTCCGTGAGCTGAGTGTCCAGTATCCAAACTTGCTGAAATTGTGTCCGCTAAGCCTCAGTATAAACCAAGGAGGGAAGCACCCGAGCTTTGGAGCAGGGGCCTCGAGGGTGTTTCTGTTGGATGCTCAGATGATTTCATTCTTTATTATGATTCAGTGAGTTTGGTTTGCTAGAAAAGTGAGTTCTAAATACCAAAGGCATTCCCATATGCAGTTCATACAATGAAATGTCTGTTGACCTGCTCCGCCTGGCCCGATGGGTGAATAAGCACTATTGAGAGTAAAAAATAAGCAAGACAATTTGGGCTGCCTTAACTCTTTTCTCTAGTGAGCCCTGTCTCTGTGCAATGGAGAAGTAACTTACCTCAGTATGCTAAAAGATTCCCGCCCATTGACCTTCCTACTCGGTGCAGCAAGATCATTTACTTGCTGGCAAGACTGAATAGATCCTGGAGGAGGCTTTTTTTTTTTTTTTTTTGGGGTCATTGAGCTGGTCAGAATATGGTGTCCATGAAATAAACATTGATTGAGAGTTCAGTGCACATAACAGAACAGTTATTCTCTCTTGGGGGAGAAAAAGAGACATGCTCCCTGGCCGTGGCTGCACTGTAAACCCAAGACAGTCAACTTGCAAATATGTGCTGTTGGTCAGCGGGTGGATGGAGGTCAGTGGGGGCTGGCTCTCCGGTGCCCGTGGAAGCCTGGCCCCTGATGGGGAGGTCAGAGCGCAGCAGATCCCCATGACGGTGGCTGAGGATGCCTCTAGGAGTCTGGGCACACAGAGCGCACAGGGACAATCCTTGTGGGGTAGGCTGTAGGCAGATCCTTGCCTTCAGGTGTCCCGGGAGGTCGGCCCAGCCAGCAACGACAGGCACCTGACCAGGAGGCTCGAGGCTTTATAAACCTCCGCCGGCATTTCCCATTTTTTACTTCGGGGAGTTTATATAAGAACAGTTCTGTTTCAGCCACCTGGGATGTTCCGTTTAATTTCCCGAGCAGCGGTGGGATTGGTGAAGCATAAACATTTGAGCGGTAAAGAGCAGAGAGGGTCCTGTGGGGGGAATGAGCCAGTGGTCCTCCTGGGGAAAGCTGGGCCATCGGGGCAGCCAAACTTTCTGCTCCATGAGCTCTGAGTGGCAGACTTTTTAATAGTTTTGCTGGAGCTCAGCTACTGCCGCTGCAGACTCAGCACAGCCGGCCCAGGGGACAGTCGGAGTTGGGAAAGGAAGGCTGGGCCGCCGAGTCTGTTGTTTGAAATAACAAAAAGCAAAACTGGCCAGTTTATTTATTTTTTCTGAACAATAGACTTTCCCACCACCCCTGCTCGCCGAGCACTGACCACTCCCCTTTCCTTGCCATGACTCTGTATTGCTTTTCCCAGAGGTTATCAGACCACATTCACCTTTTGGGCAGAGGCCCAGCCATGAAGTGCTTTGGGGCTACAGGAGGATTTTGCAGGAAGTTTTGTGAGCTACTGCAACCAGGGGGTGAGAATAATGGAGATCACACTGTAGCCATAATTACAGAGTTGTCTTCTCCGAGCCCTGTAATAATCTCCTGTGTGTATCAAGGGCTTCGCAGGGTTCTTTGCAATATGACAAGGGACTCGAGGTGGGGAGGGTGGGTGGGAGGGCTTGGGGGTTTGCTGTGGGTTTCAGGGTCTGGGAGCTAGACTGTAGCTATCCATAGGCTGCCCTCAAAATTACTGACTTTTCCTTTTGTTTGAAAGGTGTGGGTCCCCATCATTTGCAACCTTGCCTCTGATGACCATAATTTCACTCCTTTAGCGCACACATCACATGAGGCAGAGGGAAAGGAGGTGAGGAAAGTGCCAATTTGGATGTCTTTTATGTTTTCCGGTATGTGAGTGTGTGTGTGCGCGCGCGCGCGTGTGTGTGTGTGTGTATGTTATGGCTAGTATTGGCAGCTTTTTCACGGTGAGCATTACAGGCAAGTGCTGGTAAGCAATGTGACATATAAATGCTGACATATAAATAGACACCAGGAGGTACCTAGGAACTTAGAAATAACCCACAGACTGTTCAAATTTCACCTGCAGGTAAAAAATCTTAAGGCAAACACCATCCCGATCTGCTTTAGGGTGTCTGTATAAACCTGAAAATCTTTGTCCCAAGATGGGGTAATGAGGTCAGTGTGACAAAAATCTCTTTGCTTAAATACTTGGGCTGAAACCCTCTTTCCTTGCCTCTTGCATTCCTACCACTAAGTGATCCTATTTTATGGCTGCTGTTCAGCAGTGAATTACTGCCTGACATTAGTGGGAGAGACTAGTGTTCATTGTGAGCCAAAACATCGTAAACTTCCACTTGACGTGTGATTGCTCCTTTCATTTGGTGAATGCGTCGTTCCTGAGTGTTTCACTAGGTTAAACTATTCACACCTAAGGGGCGGAGTACTTTGTGGATACTGGTTAAGCAGAAGTCTGGCTGGCCCAGCCACTGGCTTGTAGTATGATATGTACCCAGGTGTGTGACATACCAAGCCTTACCAGCCTCTCGTGATAGGAATTGAGTGTGTGTCTGCATGGAATGTCAATAGGAGTCGATGTCACAAAAGAATCGTTCTCATTGGGAATTATTATGCACATTGATTTAATCTGCCTAATTTTTTTTTTTCTTGACCCTGTTTTGAAATCAGTTTGCTTGTGTTCCATATCCCCTGATCATGGATCAAGAAGGGCAAATAAACAGAAGTAGAGTGGGGTAGAGGGAGACCCACCTGGGTCTGTGTCATTCTGACCATAAGTTCTCAGCAATGGATGCTGTGTGTGTGTGTGTGTGTGTGTGTGCGCACGCACGCGATGCTCACATCAAAGAGCAATATCAGATCAGAGATGTATAGCCCCTGCTTTGCAACTTCCTGAATGTGTCTGAGAATTCTTAACATTCACCTGGAAATCTGAATCAACTTTAAAAATAAATTCATGCCATAGAAAGGACTCCCAGGTGGGTGAAGACATCACGAAATCAGATGGAGAGGTAGTGTTGGAACTCAAACTTGCCTGGGGACCCTGAGATTAGAGCACAGGTGCAGGTATCTGGTAAAGGATTTGGTCAGTGAGCTCTGCAGAGCTGCTGGCTAGTTTGCATGTGCTTAGGCACTCAAGCAGAAGGGAAAAGAAATATGGAAGAATCAATGCTGGACAATTTCCATTACGGAAAAAGACCATCAAAGCATTTTTGTCTGATTGTTTTGTCATGTTGTTTTTGCACTTCCCACTGCTGGCTTTGCAAGTATTAAGCCTGTATAGATCTTAAGCCATGGGTTAAGTGGAGAGGAGCTGAGGTTGAAGGAGCTGCAGACAGAAGAGCATCACAGATATTCCAGGAACTATCATGCTCCTTCCGCTGATGTCAGTCACGTCTAAGAGATGGCTGTTGTGTCATTAGTTCTTTAAGCCCGGGGACCAACCGCACCTCATGTCATCTGCCCACCTCTAATCCACCTCTCACCTTTTGCAGTCTCCCCTGCTGGGTTTTAAGTCTTTTTGTGCATGCTGTACCCAGTAGATGTGGACAGCAGCTGAGCTGGTCGATGTCCTCTTGGGCGTGTCTCACATTCTTGAGCAATATTAAGTTTTCGCGCAACCATCCATTGTACATAAGTGTATCCCACTGGCACTCATTTCTTACTCCTTCCTACTTTACACTAGTCTGCCCTTGGGCCCACCCACTGTCTCTGCATGGCCTGGTTGGGGCGGGGGGTTGGGACTCAAGTGATCGCTCAGAGCAGACCTGAGCAGGCATGGGGGAGGTGTCCTCGTGACGGAGTTTCCGTCTCACCCACTCTCAGAGCAGCTTGACATCTTAAGCTGGGGAAAAGCCTCCTTCTTCTCCTGGCATCCTCTTGAAACACACTTTGAGATCCCCAGAAAATACTACCTCAGGAACATTTGTCATTTTATTTTCCAAATGATCATTAGTAGTGCACATGATTTAAGGAGATAGTCTCAAATGAGCTTTGCCAATTCAAGATTTATTGATACACGTGTGCCACTTTTTTGAATCATATGTGTGTGTATATATATATATACATTTGTGTAGAATGATCCTGATCATAAATTAAAATGCAAACACGTTAAAATTGAAGAGAGTGCTACAGAAACACCCCAAATCATAGAGCACACTCAGTCAGCTGATGCTCAAATGCCAGACACGCTGGAGGAATTTATCCAGTGACACATGCAATTGAAGTAAAATATTGTGCTTTACAAGAACATATCATTAAAATGAAAACTAGCAGCATATCAGGAGTCTGGCCATGTAACCAAGACAACAAAGATGGAAGAGTATGAAGGACACGGTGTACCAGAGCGAGAGGGGGGAGCAGGGGCGAGAGGAGGAAGGGGCCCCCAGCTGGAAAGGGCCCCTTACTGCTGGGCTCGCATCGGACAGATTCTGCACCAGCGGAGAAGAGAACCTTTCTGTCAATACCGATGAGGGCTCTCAGTGAGGGGCAGGACCAGGGAAGGTCTTCGTCACCTGAAATCCCTGCACTTCCGCAGCCACTTTGATGGGTGGACCGACTCAGGACCCACCAGTCGGAGCTCTGACTGGGAGGTCTGCTTAGAGTCCCTACTTGTTCACAAGTGACTTCTGTGAATGTGGCCACGTGCCTGGCCTCTTGGGAGTGTCACGGTGTTTTTCCCAGCAGCTTTGGCTTCTCGTAGAGGCATTCATGGGACTTTTAAAATAGTTCCCTCAAGCCTGCTGTATTCACTCCACACCTTCTACCCTGCCCCAGGTGACCAAGGGGTATTAGTTAGTTGCGGTGTTAACAGATTACCCCAAAACATAGAGGCTTAAACAAAACACGTGTTGTCTCAGTGTCTGTGGCGTAGCCGGATGGTTCTGGTTCGGGGTTACTGACAGACGACAGTCAAGGTGTCGGCTGGGGCTGGACAGGGGGAGGATCCACTTCTCAGGTCATTCACGTGGCTGTGGGCAGGTCTCAGGTCCTCACTGGACACAGCACACACCACGTGGGCCTCTCCATGAAGGCTGCTCACCCAACATGGCAGCTGAGAGAGAGACAGGAGAGGGTGAGCAACATGAAAGCCCAGGTCTCTTTGAAACCTAATTTCAGAAGCAGCATCCTGTCACCTTTGCTATATTCTATTCCTTAGAGCTACCAGTCATGTGGTCCAGCCCACCCTCAAAAGGAAGGGCTTCCAGCTTCCACAAGGGCATGGATATCAGGAGGCAGGGTCCACGGGGACCCTTTTCGAGGCCGCTTACCACACGAGGGCTCTGTGTCAGAGCCTTGGGGGGCACCTGAGCCAATACTTTTAAACTGTGAGTGACGTGAGAAGGGGCACAGCCTGGCTCAGGGACAGCTGTGGCCCGGGCCCTGAATCCTGCTTCTGGCTCCCTAGGGTTTGATTGTACAGATGTGTTCAAGAGTCCGGAGGATGAACAGGAAGAGGCCATGTGGCCTGCCGTGCCCAGGGCCAGAGGGTGAGGGACTGTCCTCAGCAGGAGGCCTGGGAGCTCAGAGAGGCAGTCCCAGGCACTCTACTAATCTTAGGGCAACAGCGATGGTTTAGGATGGTGGGTGAGTGATGTGTCAGGTCTGAGAGCTCTGCATGGCCTTAGAGAATCTGTGCCTCCTGGCTTTGCTAGGAATCACCTACTTCCTTTTTCTTTTTTAAAGTTTTACGTATGTATGTATGTATGTATGTATGTATGTATGTATGTATGTATTTAGAGCATGCACAAGCAGGGGAGGGGTAGAGAGAAGAAGAGACAGAATCCCAAGCAGGCCCCTCACCATCAGCGCAGAGCCAGACTCACGAACTGAGAGATCGTGACCTGAGCTGAGATCAAGAGTTGGATGCTTAACCAACTGTGCCGTGCCCCCCCAGGCAACCCGGGAACCACCCTTCTTTAGGAAAGGGGTCACTTTTGAGGGATGGAGCTGGCAGGAAAGGGGATGGGAAGGGAACCTGAGTGCTTTGCACGGGGGCAGAAGTCCCAGGCACTGTTCTAGGTGATCCACATACACAATCCTCAGCATTTCCTTTGGGGTACATTCTATGACCTCCATTTTACACAGGATGCAAGAGATTGAAGAATGCCCCGGAGGTCACATGTTTTGATCTAAGATCTGCCCTTTGATCCATTTATATAGTAATATCATGGACTCTACTGGGGCTGTGCTGTCCTGGGTGAACCTCACCTCCACAACCATGAGCGGAAGTGGTCATCTGGCCTCCTGCACCCAGCCAGTGTGCCTGGTGGCCAGAACTTTCTTTCATTCCCTCTGCCCCTACCCTGGCTCAGGGCCCTGTGCTCAAGCCTGAGTGGCTGTAACTGATTTCCCATCCCTAGGTCCCTCCCCTCTGTTAATTCTCCTATAAATGGTGCCAGATTCATCTATCCAAAACAACTCCAATCCCGTCTGTTTCCTAGTTAAAAAAAAAGAAAAAGAAAAAGAAGAATCACCTCATCCAAGCTTCTGTGGCCCCCGTGCCTGTTGCCCTGCACGTAAATGGCCTGACCACACTGTCCTGCAGTTCAGCCCTTCAGCCTTGGCCCCTCATGTTTTGAGTCCTCGAACGCCCTGGCTAAATTTAAATACCAAGGAAGAGGCTCCCACCTGAGAAACAATGGGACTCCCACCTACATGGAAGCTCTCTCTCCTCCGTGACTTCCCTCTGGAGGAGCAGTTATGCTGGGCCCCGTCCTGCAGCAGAGTGGGCGGGGGCCTTGGGGAGGGCCGGAGCTTTCTGGGAAGCAGACAGGCTGTGCATTTCCACTTGCACTGACCTGCCGCCCAGGACACACTCGGGTGTTCCTTTGTCTTTCTTTAGCTTCCCACCAGAATGCTCTCTCCCAACAGCCTGGAGGACAGGGTGTAGTGGTTCTAGAGGATTTTTCCCATTACGTACGGGTCATCCAGGGTCCCTGTCTTTACTCAATTGGAGGATGGCTGCTTCTACATAGATCCCAGAACTGCTTTGCAAGCCCTGTGGAGCTGAGGACCTAATTACACCGTCTCCTTACCACTCCTGGTCATTTGACCACCTCCCCCAACCGGTCCATCCCAGGCTTCTTTTTCTCCCTAAATGCCCATCCCTCCAACCCAGAATTCTTGGCTGTGCCCGCAGCCCTCTCTCCACTGCCCCCTCTCAGCCCTTGCCCATTTCTCCCTGTCGTTACGTAGTATTGTACTTCTGCCAAACAAACATCCACTCGCAAACATTTTCTTGTCCAATTCACCGAGGACAACTAGTGAGGCCTGGGACAGCTCAGCCTCCACAGTTCCTTTCTAGATTTGGTGACCTGGAGGACAGTGACTTGAGGGGCACCCTTTACCCCCAAGCCACCCCTTGATGCTCATCATCAGGTGGCATTATCTCCATTGTTCATTGGAGAGCCCAAGGTTCAGGACGGTGAGGAGTGGGAGCCAATCTTCATCATATCCCGTGTTGCTGGCATAGCTGGATGGGGACCCAGGTCTACTCTGTTGACCTGCTTTGCTCCCATTTGGAAAACAGGGCCAAGGAGTAGGTCTGAGAGCAGTGAGTGTTGGCTCAGGGGTCTCCCCCACCCCATAGGCTCTCCCTTCCTTGAGGCCACTCTCCGGCTACTGAAACACTGGCATCCCCAGTGCGTCCCCTGGTCCCGGTTTTTCTGCTTTCCAGAAGACTCTTTCAGAAGCCCCCTCCCCTCCCCTCCACCCAAGGCTCCTGAAGCCTTGGAGGCAAGGAGGGTGGAAGGGAAAGAGAACAGGAAGGAGAAGACTCTCCCTCCTGCTCTTGCCAGGAGGATGGATTGTCTTTCTGCTCAACTACTCCCATCTCCCCACCAAGATGTGAGCATGCTGGGGTGGGGGCAGCTGAATCAGAGTGTGCCCCCGTGGTTCGACTTGAGAGGCCAGATGACGCTGAAGCCACTGTACGACTTGCTCTCATCACAGCATCTGGAATTTCACCCAAGTGCTACTGCTTTTCAAGTCTTCCCAGTGGGAGGCCCCGATGCCAGTGGGTTTTCAGGTAGAATTATACCCAAGATCCTATGTTTTTGATAGTACGTCTCATGTACTTTATGTTTTCGATAACAGTGAAGATGGTTAGAGAGCTTTGGTTTATTCTTTAAGATCTGTAAGTTTATAAATTCTTTAACTCAGTCTCTCTGCCGGCTCACCAACATTTCCTCCAGTGATCATTCAGCTCTTTCCATTTTCTTCAGCCTACTCCAAAAGATCATAAACATGATTTTCTACCAGAAACAGGACTCCTCTATGGGGACTTCTCACAATGCGTGAGTAGGTTTTTTGAAAACTTGTGTGTAATTATATTTTAAATGCTTCGGATTAGCATACATAGACGATCTTTGTTAATCTTTATGTTCACAGTTGTTTTGGGGCCTTCCCTCAGACATACTGGATGTGGAAGAAGAAAAGACATTTTATACCTCACTTCCAGGGTGAATTTCTTTTAGATCCTATGAGGTGTTTCAGGCAGAATCAGCTTAGGCCTTGGGTAAACCAGAACTTGCACATCGTTGACCTTAAGTGCCACCATGGCAGCTGGGGACACTAGATCCCACCATGATCTGGGCAGCATCAGGCCGCATGGATTCCAGCAGTACTATTTCATTGCATCCAGTGGAAAGATCGTGGGCTTTGGAGGAAGAGATATGAGCTCATTGAAGGAAACCAATGAGTACTTTTCCAAACAAAAGATCCTTTTCCAAAATGGATACATAATATATCCATTTTATCAATTTGAGCTGTTATTCAGTGCTGTTTTGATGATGTAGAAATTGCAGGCAATCAGAGATTTCAAAATCTGTAGTCGAGAACGTCTTCTGAAAGCAGTTTGCTTATTTTCTTCACGTAAAAGAACAGTTTATTAATATCACTGGATCTTTGTCCTGGTGTGTCTAAACCTTCCCACTTAGACTTCAGGGGCCCCATGCAGTGCTGTCTGAAGGTAACAAATGTATCTGAAGACTGACTGTTGAGGCTTACAGCACATGGATGTGTGAGGAAGTGTATCAGCTAGCTTAGGCTAAGTTATGCTGTGGTAACAAATGGCCCCCGAATTTAAGTAGCTTACCACAGTAAAGGTTATTTCCAGCTCACGTTCATGTGCACCCTGGTTGGGTGGCAGCTGTACTTCATGTGATTTATTTGGGACAGAGACTGAAGAGCATCCCTTCTGTCTGGAACATGCCAATCTTCCATCAGAAGGAAAACAGAAATGGTAGAGCTACCTGATGGCTATTCAAGCTGTCTCTTGGAAATAGTACTCATTATTGCCACTCATATTTTATTTTATAAAACCAAAATGAGTGGTGTGGGAAATATAACCGTGCCACAGGAAGAGACCTGGTGTGTACATATGTAGGGAGAGGCGGGGAGGGGCAGAGAACATTTTGTCAATAACACAGTTTACCATAAAGACTATTCATGTGAATGTCAACATTGACTCAAAAGAAATATCAGCTTGGTCATCTGTAATGCACAGGATGTTTTTTGACTTACAGAGTCATGGTCTCTTCTGGCTTAATATTGGAGAAAATGTGTGAGAAATATAGGATATGGCTGATTTCATATCATCACCCCCAGACATGGTGTTGGAGATTTTTTAAAAACTAAATTGTCCATAAGCTGTTTTTTGTGTGTGTGTGTGTGATTTGCTTTTTCTCCAAAAACCAAAACTAGAGTTGTTCCGTTCCTTCTATTAGGCTCTGCATGCTTATATTTCCCTGGATTCAGTTTTCCATAAGACTGAGGGCACTTTTCTACTTAAATACCAAGATCAGATTGTGCTCAGCAGTTATCTCTGGGAGGTAATTAAATTGTCCAAATTTATTAGATCATTTCTCTTACCTACTATTAAATGGAGCCTCCCAAATTAATTTTCCCTGAGTAACTTAACCCCCAAAGGTCCCCCCACTTTCCCCTCTAAACTCTGCTTTTCTAATTGTGAATTCTGAAATTCATTCTGGATACAGGCAGGACCGCTGGCCCCTAAATTTCATTCCTCTGTGCAATGAATCCAATCTGGGCATTCTGGCTCCAAAGCTAGCTCCCTACTCACAGCCGCCTCATGGACCTCGCTATCAGGGCTCCCCTACCATCCACTGCCCTCTGGAAAAGGCAGAAGAAGTGCAGAGCTGGAATCCTGAGGGGAGGAAGCCATCCTGAAGACTGGTTTGAAAAACATTGATTTTTAGTTCTCAAACTTACTTTGTAGCCTGCCAATTTTTTGGCTGACATGTCTTAAACTTGCATCATATTGATGATGCATGGGAGTCATTGAACATCCATAACTGGGGAAAATGATATGTATTTTCATGGCTGAGCTGGTGGCAGAGATTGTGAGGGCCTTAGCAATCACAGAAAGCTGATGGAAGAGTTGCCTTTTTGCAAATATACTGGGAGGGGGTCCTCTTATCCTTTCTAAGCTCTCCACCTTCTATTTCCAGGTAGGTAAGACATATACCCACATATGCATGTTTCTGCGCGCCCTCCCATGTATATACACACATTCATGTCATAAACATGTGCATGCACCTAATCCTCATGTGTACCTGTGCGCACCGAGCATGCTCACTTAGGAGCCAGACCCTTCTCTTTGCACTGAAGCCCGGGGCTGGTCTTCCCGTGTGCCGCCCTCTCTGACTGGGCCCCACCTCCCTTGTGTTCTCTCTGGGAAATTAGCAGCACAGCATCTAATCAGTTTACCTCTGACTCTCCCACTTTGGCTTCAAGATGATGACAGAGTGGAGCTATTTAGCTGTCAAATGTGCTGACTATTGCCCAGATGGACAGCGTCTCAAACATCAGAGTGGGTTCTTTCTCCTGTGTGTGTGTGTGTGTGTGTGTGTGTGTGTGGTGGGGGTGGGGTGGGGTGGGGTGGGGTAATGAGTCTCCCAGTTGCTTTTTTAAGTGCTTCTTGCATCTGCCTTTCATTTTAATGCCTCCTGCCTGCTGACCTCGCTTCCCAGCAGCCAGCCTAAGTGTGATTCCCATAATTAGCTTAGTGATAATTTAATCTCTCTGCTTTAAATTTGATTGTTTTTGAGAAGCTTGGGTCTGGGGACAGAGGAAAGGGGACCTTTGTGCCTCCCTGGACCTTTGCTTTTGTCTGGACTTTCTCTGTCAGGGGGCAGGAGCCGAGAGGAGTCACTGGGTTGGGGTGGGGGTGGGGATAGTGAGAGAGAGGCCCATGGCATTGTGGGTAGATACTGAACAGGAAGCCAAAAGCTCTCCTTTCACTCCTCCTCCTGTAAAGGGGTTCCCTTTATTTGTCCCCAAACCCCTTCGGAGTATGAAGGCATGTGGGTGTGGATATACAAAGCCCTTTAAGATGCTTAGGTGAGAAGCAGCTCAAAAATGGGAAAACAGTATACTTCTTCCATGGTCATGGCAGCCATTTTCTTAAGCCAGAGAAAGGCAAGGAACAAAAGGAGCCACTGAATGCCACTCTGTTGCTTCCCACACTCATTCCTCAGCATCACCACCGTCTTCATGCCCAAGAGCCTGTATCTGTGAGTTGCCCGTGCCTCTCCATGGTTAGGAACCAGACCTGCATGTTACATGAAGAGTTGGAACTGACATCCAGGAAGGCTCAACTTTGTTGCTGGCAGCACATTTTGGACAAATTGTTTATCCATATTAAATTTCACCTTCTGAGCATTGAGCATATTGATATATGCACTCTCCTCTCTTATGAAGAGCTGAGGATAATAGGACTTCAAATCTGGAGAGCACTCTTTGATTCACCAGGAGGAAAAAAATAATAAAAATTAAGAAGATGGTGAGGATCATATGACTTTCTGTGCTTAGTAAACTTCTAAGAATAGTCTTCAAAATCCATGGATGTAAACACCCCTGTGAACCCAGGCAAGGAGTGTGAAAGGTCTCCAGAGATGGGAGTCTCTAGGGGAAACCTCAGATGCTCCAAATAGATGCACTAACCAGTCCTTGTGGGGTTTCACTGTGTGTATGTGTGTGTACCTACACACTCAAGATCTCTTTGGCAGAAGTTCAGATGCCCAATGAGGAAGGTGAAAGATAAAACTCAGCTGAGTCACCCTTAGCTACTCACTGAGCTGCTATGACATGTGAGATGCTGTAATGGGTGAATAACCTGGGCGAAGAGGGGGCACAGGCAGGGTACCACTCAGCTCTGAAAAGCTTGGGTTCCCTCCTACCATCTTCTGCAGCCTGGAAACAAGGTCTTTGATTTATGAGTTGACTTTTAATTAAAAGAACAGCAGAAAAGAAATCTCATTTTGCCGCGACAGGATAAATGGTTCACAATCTGAACTAATTTTGTTTCTTCTCCAGATGTCCCGGCACTGCAAGTGTGTGTGTGTGTGTGTGTGTGTGTGTGTGTGTGTGTGTGTGTGTGTCTGTGATGGGATGCTGGCCCAGTGCTCTGGGTCTGACCCCTCTAATGCTTCTTTGCTCTCAGCACTGACCTTGCCTCCACATTTTGGGTCCTGCTGTGCAGCCCTAACGGACACTTCCAGGTGTACATCCTTTCCCTGAGTCACGATTTCTCTTTGAAGCTTTTCCCCAGCATCTCTCCTTGAAGAGACGCTGTCAGTTCTAAGTTGCTTGTAGAACTTTCTTTCCTTCCTTCTTTCAACCATGTTGATGCGTATGTGCTCTTTGTCAGAAGACATGTTATTTTGGTGGTCACCCCAAATTCTCAGGATGTTTTTATTTCACTGATAGCCCCTCATGATGCACTTCCCAGGGTGGAATTTACCAGACTCGCAGCCCCTGTTCTCCGGGACTCAATCTGCGCTAATATGACTGAATCTGACATGGGAGTAACCCCCACCCCCACCCCATGTGTTTGGATGCAAACTTGGCCTTTCTTATGTGACAACATTTATTTACCATCACTATCCATCACCTTTAGCAATATTATATGGGCTGCTCTTTTCTGCAGTCCCTATGTTCTAGAAATATCAATATTTGCTATTTAGAAGTGTATTTCCTTCTATCTGAGAAGGTATCATGTCTATTCTTAGTATCTTTATCCTTCCCTCTACCAGCGAGGTTTGTCAGGCCCTGTCCACTGGCTGAGGAAGCAGAAACCAAGGGTCCTTATCCCAACCAAAGGACCCTCCTGGTACTACCCTGCTGTGACTTTTGGGCACTATTAGAGAAGCCACTGTGGACGCTTTGTTCAAGAGAATAAGAGAAAATCTGCCCACAGAACATACCAAAAAACCTCAGGGGACCTGGGCAGCAAAAACCACCAGCTAAGATAAGCCAGAAAAACAACTGCAGAGCCATGGAGAGGGGTCTTGAGCCAATGGCAAGAATTTGGGTTTGCACTTGGTGACAGACTCTCATCCTTCTCTGCTGCTGACTCACTGTGAGGGACAAGGGACAATCACCACCACCCCCCCCCCCCCGCCTTTGCAGGGTCTCAGTCTTATTTGCAGTAAACAACAGAGGGAATGAGCTCTAGTCCTCCCCCACCTTCTGTCTGCTGTTGCATTTATAAATACTCAGTCACATAATGTCCTGGTGTCAGCACGGGGGAGGTTCACAGGGACATAAGCCACCACTTCACAGTTAGAATGTTTGCCTGCCACTCACATCAGACGAAGTATGGGTATCTGTGGACTCCCTTAAAGCACCAGCTCATGCAGCCTGATGCCCGCTACCAAGCCCGGCCATCACCTGCACCTGCTTCTCTTTCGTGCGTGGAGGGAAGGACCCCTATGCCCTCCACCTATGTTATGGGACCAGTAGTGACGTCCACTTTCCAACCTGTCGAAGTGATGCTTCCCAGAGCCCTGTGAGGCCCTGGGGGCTGTTCTGCCTGATGAGATCACTGGTGTTAAACTTGTCTTTGCTGACAGCCCGGAACTGGGTTCCAGGGTTCCTGGCAGGCTTGGGAGGTAGTCAGCTCAGTGGGGGGTAGTCCCACAGGTGCCCAGCTTCTGCCACCACGGCTGTCTGTTGAGAGGGACTTCCTTCTCCTCTGACAGTTCTCTCCTCCCCTTTTGGCTTGCCAGCTTCTCTGTTCTGAAGATGTGGTTCTGGGGCACCTCTGTGGCTCAATTGGCTAAGCATCCAACTCTTGATTTCTGCTCAGGTCAGGATCTCATGGTTTGTGGGTTTGAGCCCCACATCAGGCTCTGTGCTGATGGCATGGAGCCTGCTTGGGATTCTCTCCCTCTCTGCCCTCCCCTGCTCATGCTCTCTCTGGCTTTCAAAATAAATAAATAAAACTCAAAATCAAAACAAATGAATAAAGTGTTTCTGTGCCCGCCACCCTGCCCTGATCCTGGTGGCTTAAAGCGCTGGTATAAAGCAAGGTTGGAGAATGCACACGGCATCGGTGAGAAGTGACACGTCACTTCCCTGTTCCTGCGTGTGGACGGTTGTCTTGCATCACAAGCACTGGGGTTTTGTGTTGTGCAACTCTGCCTCCGGGTAGGGGCTGAAGGTGGGTACTGGAGCCTGAAAGAGCTCCTCTCCTCCTCACGCTCCTGCATGTCTGTGGTCTGGCATTCTGACAAATGAGTTTGGGACTCGAAGGGTCCCAGAAATTTAGAACAAGACTTGGGAATCCATCATCAGGAACCAGGGCCATTTGAAATGGAAGGAGAGGGCTCTCCTGGCAAGAGAGCTGGGCCAGGGAGCCCCCACAGAAGCAACAGGTGAGGTAGATGAGCTTCCCTTCTGGGAGGACTCTACCGGGAGCATCATCAGGGAAGTCAGCTGTGGAGGGGTGAGGGGAGCGAGCACCAGGCACCTCACCAGAGACCAGTAGTGGGTGTATTAGTCTCCTATTGCTGACGTAACAGATTATCACAAACTGACCGACTTAAAACAGCACCGATGATTCTCTTACAGTTCAGTAGGTCAGAAGTCTGAGATGGGTCTCACTGGGCTAAAATCAAGGTATCCAGCAGCTGTATCCCTTTCTGGAGGTTCTCAGGGAGAATCTGTTTCCTTGCCTTTCCAGCTTCCAGAGGTTCATTCCTGGTTCAGGGCTCTCTCCCTCCATTTGTAAAGCTAGCTATGCTGCATCTCTGGAGACTTTCTTCTGTAGCCTTTGCTCCTTCTAACCACAGCTGGGAGAGAATTTCTGCTCTAAGGACTCATATGATTAGATTGGGCTCACCTGTGTAATCATCAGCGAAAGCTGAGTCCACTGCGAAGGTCAAAATCACTACTTCATCAGTCAAGGCTGGGGAAGGGAAGAGAGGAAAGTGAGAGAAAAGTGAGCAGCTACTATGTGCTGGGCCCTCTGCTACCCAGCCCTTACATGTGAAAGTCTAGGGCTCTCACGGCAGCCCCACGTGGTAAATGTGTTTGCTACAGTTTTTCCCCACAAGGACACTGAGATCCAGACCCCAGAACCCACATCCTTGTATTATGTTATGTTCCCTCTCCTTTTATGGACATAAAAGATTTTGTATGTGTGTGCCTGTGTGCATTTTAGAGTTAGATTCCGTTTCTTCACCCAAAATCCAGCTTTGTGTAGGGGTGAGGCTGGGCATGTGGAGAGTTTGAGGCTCCAGAGAGGAAACCCTTGGTACTAGCATCTTGGGCAGCTTCTGAGCATTCCAGGGCCCGTGTTCTGACCTCAGAGAGCGTGGGCCTTTTCTCTTGCTGCTTGTTGAAATCCCAAATCCCTGGACTCTCACCACAAGCTTCTATACTTACAGGACTGATCTCAATTGGGCTTGTGAAAAGGAACAGCTGATGTGTTATATAATTCCCTTTCAAATGTGTGTGTAACAGTATGTGCATAAATATAATGTGTGTATGTGTGTGGGGGGGGGGGTTGTTCCTGGAAAAGCTGAGGAGGACCTGTTTGCCATTTTTGATGACTTCTTCTAAAGCATTCCTTTGCCTGTCTTCTCATTCCGTTCTCCGTCTCCGACTTTTGAGGGAAGAGGGAGAGAAGTCACAGTGCACCACAGCCATAGAAAGGGACGTTGGGAACATTGTATGGGGTTCTGACCGCCTCTTCCACTTTGTCACCATAAGGCAAAGTCCTCTCCATCTGACCTCGGCTCTTTGGATGGTTGAGATGAGCAATTTTGCCTTCAGGCTTCACTGGGATAGAGTGTGCAAACAAATAATATGATTAGGAAAAGTTATTTGTGTAGAATATGTATGGTGTGTGTATAAACATCAGTTTACAAATAATAAATGGGGACAATTTCCAAATAGAGTCTTCTAAAGATGAATTATATTTTAAATTTTCAACAATCCCGTGTGTGTGTGTGTGTGTGTGTGTGTGTGAGTTAAAACGTTGACGGTGTGAATGTTCCTATGTCCATTGTAATTACTTTAAACTTAACTTAGGCCCATTTGATTCCAGACTAGAGTTTTGTGTGACAGTTTTCCAGAGAATTGAAAACTGGGAGGAGCTCTTCCAGCTGACTGTCACCAGGATTGATCAGGGAGCACACCCAGGTCTATACCCAGGGAACCAGCCAATGAGCCAGCTGGGGTCTGGGTGTGTAAGTGTGTGTGTGAATATGTGAAAGCTGTGTGTAATTACTTCTGATGGTACCTTCTGCATTAGGGGGACAGGTGTTTCATTAAGTTTGAGAGATTTGGAACATGTCAACCATGCCGTGGTGGGATCTTGGCATTCCAAAGTGAGCAAGCAAGGATCCCACTGCCAAGAAGCTGGTTTTCTCAGCAGTGCGGTTATCCAAGGATAGCATATTTCACCACTTGGACACCACTGTCCTGAATGACGAGGTTATTCAAGGTATTAGAAAAACTGAAACAGTGTGCTGCCACACCGCCTATGGGCATGCTCTTTTGGGCATGGTTCACTGGGTCCCTGGTTCACTGCTTTTTCATTTTGTGATCTTGGGCAGTTACCTTGCCCTCCCTGTGTGTTAATTTCCCCACTGTCTACTGCAGACCAGAAAATGTGCCAAGTAGCAGCCTTGGCGAGAGCAGCCTGGGAGTGGCTTTCAGAGCCTAGGATCGGTGGCCAAGTTGGCTGAAGTAAGACTGTAACAAGGCCAAGGTCTCTCACGTGCCTTCCCCCCTCCCCAGCAGGGGGACAGCAAGTGACTCTGGCCACTGGCCTCAGGCAGAACCCTGAGCTCTTGCCTCATGGGTCACCTTGGCCTCAAGAGTGTGTGACTGATTCAGCTCTGGAAAAATAATGCAAACTCCATGCGCTCCCCATTATAGGTCAGTGAGCCTCACACCTCTTTTGGCCCCAAGACAAGCCACTCTGCAAAGCTGTGGGGATGACTCCAGGCGGGGGGCGGCAGGGGGTGGGGGTGGTGAGAACTCCTTCTCTTGTTTGGTTGCTTGATGAATCTCAAGGAGAAGAGCGGGCAGGCAGGAAAATCAGAGCCCATGGGACCTCAACCCCCTTCCCCACCAATAACTTCTCAGCCTGTCTTCCAGCTTCTCCGTGTGTGAAACGAGTCGTGGGCAGGTTTACCTGACAGAGCTGCTTAGAGAATTGCTAATGATTCTGGTGGTCAGCTAAGAGGCGGTGACAAGGCATATTTCTCTAAGAAGCTAAGACGCATATTAGCCAGGTGACTTCCCCCAACAGAAGTCTCCCGCTAGCTGCCCAGAAAGCCAAGAATCTGTGAACAGGCACCTACATCTATGGTCATACTTATTCGGACTTCTTGATAAATGGTTTGGCAACTCAACTTTACTAAAAGAGCACACAGGTAAACTTAGAAATGTTTTAACAATTTAAAGAGGAGGGAAATGGAGGGATCAGGGAAAGGGAAAGATGGGGATTCCGAGGTGGAGCAAATGCCCCCAAGGGAGGGGCTACACCTAGAGAAGATGACAGTTGGGGAGCTGTTCACGTCCTGCTGCTACTTTGACCCACACCCACGCGGTTGGAGGGGCTGAACCTGGTGGGGTGCACTGCCAGGGGGGCTTAACCATGCCCTCTCTGGCCAACATTTATCTCATGCTTGCTGAGTGCAGGCACTGCTTGGGTGATAGGCCTCTATTAATTCAGTCCTCCGAACTGCCCTGCAAAGTAGATATGCTTGTGATTGCCAAGAACAGTTGAGGAAACTGAGGCCCAGAGGATTTAAATAGCTGGTTCAAGACTATGTGATTAAAGCCAGTACAGAGTCTGGGTCTAAGCCCATGCTTGTTGATCTCAGGCTGAGTGTGGTCCCCTGCAATTCCCAAGGGAGGCCTGCAACCTCCCAGAGATGTCAGACCCCAGCCTCTCTTTCGTATCTGTCCCTTGGACTAAAGCAGGTCCCCAACTTGCATTCTCCTTGCCTTAAGATCTTTGGTGGCCAGGCAGTGATGGATGGCTCTTCCCTGCCTGTCGGGCTGATGGCTTCTTTCTCCCAGGGGGAGACCTGGGTTGCTTACCTCCTGAGTTTCCTGGGTTGAGACCAGGCCCCCTGGTCCATGTGGATACCTAGATTGGCCTGGTGTTGCTCATGTGCTTTCTACTCCCTTAGAAGGGGATACTGTCTGCCTCTAAACTGGTATCTCTGCTTCCCTAGCCTTCTCCTCTTTTTCCAAAAATGTGCATTTCAAAAGAAGCAGATGGGCTTATGGGTGCTCTTCCAGCCCCTCGCTCCTCCCTCTCCACAGGGAGAGGTTTTCTTCTCTTGGTCTTTTTGTTTTCCTTCCTTCCCCTCAAACCTTCTGCCCAACAGCCCTGCCAAATATGTGGTCATACTTTGCTCATTTGGGCCCATGTAGCCTGGGCTGACATGCCTGGTCCCCATGGCCTTGAGAGGAAGAAGGGCTTTTCTGTGCAATAGGACAACCCCTTGTCTGCAGGGACAGCAGCCACAAGTCCAGAGAAATTCTGGGTGGTGTTACTGTTGAACTGCATTTTCCCCGTAATGAAAACATTACCATTATTTGGGTGGGGAAGAGACCTTTAGGTGGCTTCACTCCAGTCCAGGGACCAAGGTCCTCTTTCCCTAGACTTCAGTCGTGGTTCTTCAGAGCCTCTAGGGCAAAGATTTTGAAGCTTTTTAGACAGAGAAGTCATTCTCAAATAAAATCCTTACATGGGAGCCAAACATAAAACTGATACAAATCAAGTCAGATTGAGGTTGATGGATGGGGAGGGTGGCGGGGGGTGGGGGGGAGTGTGGGGTGGGGAAGTGGTTTCAGAGCTTCCCTTTCTATCTTCCTAATGTCTCCCCAAGACCCTGGGGTACCCCATGGAGCTCAGGGAGCCCTATGGAGCACAACTGCTACACATTTGCCTTGTGGGTGGTCTAGACTTAGTCATGACATCATCCCAGTGTATGGACTGTGTGTCCTGTGTCGCTGGGGTGAGGTCTGGGGAATGCGGGGTAGTGTGTATGTAAAGGAATGGAAAGAGGGGGGGGACCTTCCACTGCTTCTCCTTTGCACTCTTACCATAGATGGCCCCTGGGCCTCCTGGGACTGCTTCAGGCCTGGCATGATGGTCCTTAAGTTCTTTCTTTCTTTCTTTCTTTCTTTCTTTCTTTCTTTCTTTCTTTCTGTCTTTTTCTGTCTTTCTTTCTGTCTTTCTTCTTTTTTAGGGAGAGAGAGACAGAGAGAGCATGTGAGCAGGGGAAAGGGGCAGAGGGAGAGAAAGAGAATCTTAAGCAGGCTCCATGCTCAGTGCAGGACGTGACGCGGGGCTTGATCCCACAAAGCTGGGATCATGACCTGAGCTGAAATCAAGAGTCGGACGCTCAACCGACTGAACCAGCCAGGTGCCCCTGGCGTGATTGTCCTTAGAGGGAAGCCAGCCCTCAGGGAATGTGCTGAATATGATTGTGCATCTTCTCTCTTAGCCAAAAAGCTCAGAGCTATGAAGAAAACAGCTTCTGGCCAGGCCACCTGTGTCTTTAGGATGAGATGTTTCCATCGGAGAAATATCCATGAAGGTAGCTTCCAGCCCGTGTGCCTGGGTTAGGAACGGTGTCTCCTGGGCTCGTGCAGGAGAACACCTATGGGACCGGCGTGTTCCTTTAACCGGCTGAACAGGGTGGGGGCCGACTCGGGGCGATTTTCATTTTGGTAATCCGTGATGGCAGTGGTGGCAAAGGTCACCTGCATCACCACCGCCACCAGATACTCAGAGATCTCCTCTAACATTTGAATCACACGTTGCAAATTTACAAAGCCCTTTCACAGGCTGCCACATTTACGTGGCATACCCGCCTGCCAGGTAGGGGCCTCGATCCTCAATGATTCTCCGTTTTATAGATAAGGAATCAGCTTGGAGGGGTTATCTGACTCAAGCAAGGTCACAAAACTAGTTAGTGGCAGGGTGGGCACGTTCCCAGCTGACAATCAAGTCTCTGATTCTGAATCCAATGCTATCTTTACTTTTCCACAGGTGCTTTCAGCTGTCAGACGTAGCAGCTCCGGCTGGGAGAGGAGCAAGGTGCAGGAAGGCCCTTAATTCTAGTGGGTTCTCTGCAGCCCCTTCTAAATCTCCCATGATGCTGCCTGCCTACCCCTCCCTCCTTCCCAGGCTAGGTAGATTGGGGCTCTTCCAGAGAGCATTCCCATTGTTATTTTTTGCGCTTCAGCTCCACGTGTACAGCTATTTTTATCCTGTACTAGAAACTATTAGGAGGGGGAGAAATGTTAATTGGTATTATTACGGCAAACTGGGTCCTAGTAACATTGCAATTCAGAGGTAAGCTCTCCGCTCCCCTCCCCTGCCTTTTAGGCGAAGGTAGGGATTTTATTCATTTGGCTGCCAGCCAGCACAGGTTTCCTTGGCTGGTGCGGGGCCCGTGGGGAGAAGTATTCAGGACTCTGACATATATTGGACAGGCCGCTGGGCCTGCACTCCACGGTGAGTTTATGAGGGAAGGATGTGGGGGCGGGTGAGCTGTGATGAAATTGGTTCTGTTTGATCCACCGAAGCTAGACTGGAAGGGATAGTGTGTCTGCTCAGGAAGCTCTCCTGGGGTGCAGCTTGCAGGGTCTTTGTGAGAGAATCTGGGGCATTTGTATTCATGGCCCAGCTGAAAGCAAGAGATAGCAGCGCTCACAGTTGTGTCCTCCTAAGCCAGAGTGAAGAATGAACAGATTAGAAAATAATAGCAATGAAGTCAGACAAGTTTTGCTTAACTTCCAGAAGGAGGAAAAGAAATGGGATTCAACGAACAGGCTGTCTGCTGGCTATCTGGGTTCGGATCCTGTCAGTTTCCCTTCCCCACCATGTGACCTCAAGCAAATCTCTCATCCTCTCTGACCTCAGTTTGCTCATCTGTAAAATGGGGCTGGTATATTTGCCTCTTGGGGCTGTCGTGAGGATTCAAGCATGTTGCACACAGCATATAGTAAGGATTCTGAAAAGTGAAGCTTTTCTGGTGAGATTTTGCTCATGTGTCTGGAAACTCCTGAGGGAGGCAGCAGGAGATGGAAAATCCAGATTCCAGCCTAGTGGGGTCTGCTGACCGCTTGGACCCAACCCACAGCCCATGATATCTTCCAAAGCCTCTCAGTGCCCTCTTCTCTCCCTTTTCTCAGTTTGATTTTGTGGGACCCTAAAACTTTTATTTTTTTTGTAATGCTTATCGCTTTTTAAAAATTATTGTAGCGATATATGTGTGTGGAAAACATAGAAAAAGAATAAATAAGAAAATGACAATCACCTGAAGTCCTATCACTTTCAGAAAATTATGATTGATACTTGAGTGTATTCCATTTCTCTTTTTTTCTATAGACATGTACTTTAAATATATACAAAGTGAGATAATATACCATATAACATATATATGTATATATATATATATTTACATATATATATATATGTATATACATATATATGTATATATATATATATTTTATATCATGTCTTCTTCTTTTTATTGTGAACATATTCCCATGTGATTAAATATCCTTCAGGCTCGATTTCTAAAGACAGCCTAGTGTTTCATAATGTAATCTTTGCTCTTCTGTTCTTTATCTTTAAGGTTTCTGGTTTTCTTTCTCAATGCTTTTTCCTTCCTGTTTCCTTTTTACCTGTTAATTTTTACTTTATGGATTGGATTTGCTCTGCTTTCCCTCCTTCTGGTGATTTGGGGAGTATTCATCCTACTTAAACTTAATAATGATTACCCTTAAGTTTTTGAAAGCATATTTAAACCCATAAGCATCAAAGTTAAGAATTACACAGTATGGTTTTATGTCCTTCCCTTCCCCATTTGCCCATTTTTGCTACTATGCTTTAGGTTTTAAGACCCATGCTAATAATTTTTACATTCTGGTCACTTCAATTTCCCTTCATTCCTTTCAAAGATTGTTTGACATTTCTGCCCTTCTACCACTGAAATTATTCTAAGTAGTTAGACACCTCAACCAGCTTATCATTGTTCATGTATCTCTTACCCTGCACATTACCCACTGCGGGTTCTTGATTTTGCTTTGTCTCTTGGTGGATCAGCATTCGCCTTTAAAACTTTTTTTTTTTTTTTTTTTTTTTTTTTTTTTTTTTTGGCCAAGAAGGAAATATTTGTAATGTAATTTATTTAGCCCTTGAGTTTCTGAGAGTGTCATTCTGTTGACTTTACATGTAAATGACAACCTGGGTGAGTATTTTTCTTTCCTCAAAGTTGTTGAAATTTCTCCATTGTCTCTGAGCAATGAATGTAGGAGAAAAGCCTGAGACCCATTGGATTTTGATTACTTTTTTTTAAGAGAGACTGAGAGAGAGAGGGAGAGAGAGCTGGGGAGAGGGGCAGAGGGAGGGAGAGAGAATCTTAAGCAGGTTCCACGACTAAGCAGGGCTCGATCCCATGACCCGGGGTTCATGACCTGAGCCGAAATCAAGAGTTCGCCCTCAACTGACTGAGCCACCCAGGCGCCCCTGGATTTTGATTCTTTTATAGGTTTTCTTTTCTTTTTACCTGTTTGAAGGTTCTAGTATTTTCTCTAGATATTAAAAAAGTTTATCAGGATATGTGTCCATGTTGATTTAATTTCTTTTGCATTGCATTTAAATATGCTCTTTTAATCTGCAGCCTCAAGTTTTCAACTCTGAAAGGATGGTGATGATGATGATGGTGACTATGATCATGATGGTCTCTGCTCTGGGCTGTTCTCTTCTTGAAGGATTCCTTCTATGCATGTATCAGTCCCCTGGTTTTGTTGTCTAGGCCTCTCTCTTTTCCTCACTGTCACGCAAGTCTTGGGAAAGCTTTCCAAGTGTATCTTTCCATCTTGAACTTAATTTTTTGCAGGACGCTTTTGCTGCTGACTGCTTTCCGTGAGGTTTTAACTTCAACCTTTCACGTAAAGTTCCATGACTCCACATCCTTCCTTTTAGGTGAGCTGTGGCGGGCAAGCTAGGGCTGAAGTCTGTGTCTGGTCCCAGCCATTCTTTACATATTGTCTACTGCTTTGGGGAGCCCAGCTGAGGAGTTGCAAAAGAGACCATGTGGCCATCAAAGCAGTTAATATTTACTATCTGGTCTTTCTTTCTTTTTTGTTTAATTTATTTTTGTTTTATTAATGTTTATTTATTTTTGAAAGAGAGAGACGGAATGGGGGAGGGGCAGAGAGAGAGGGAGACACAGAGTCTGAAGCAGGCTCCAGGCTCTGAGCTGTCAGCACAGAGCCTGATGCGGGGCTTGAACTCATGAACTGCTAGATCATGACCTGAGCCGAAGTCAGACGTTTAGCCCACTGAGCCACCCATGTGCCCCACTACCTGGTCTTTTAAAGGAAAAGTTCATTGACTCTTGCTGTAGATACTATTTAGTTTGATTTTTTTTCCCCCAGCAAAAGTCCTCTTGAATCTTACTGAAAAACGAGTAAGAAAAATTTCCAAATATTCCCTTTCTCTTTTTCATTATGTTAAATCTATCTCATAATAGGAGGATATTTCTTGTGATTCTTTCATCTTTTTATTTTTATTTTCTGGACCTGTAATATCCCTTTTGCATATTTTTTTCTGTTTGTTCAGCCCTCTGTGGAGAGGTTGTATGGGGAGGTGAGACGGGTCTACCAGAAATCAGTGTGGGCTCCATTCTGAAACATTTAGATTTCCAATACCTTTCTCTCTCTGTCTCTTTTTGTATGTGCGTTTGTGTTTCACTGAAAAGTCAAAGTCACCCTCATAGTGAGTGATATGTGAGATTAGCAGAAGGTGAGATTCATTCTTCCCACTTTATGCAGTAAAAGGAAAGAGAGACACAGAAAGGCTGTGATGAAAGGATCAGAGTTTTGATTTTAAACCCCGCCTTCTTGCCTTGAAGTCCCCAGTCCCACTTGCCAGCTGATAGCCCCACCTCCAGCTGTCCTGACCTGTCCTGACCTGGTTTCAGTGTGGCAAAACCTTCCCCAGAGTTCTTTGGCAGCTGAGGCTCGGGGAAGGCTGCAACTCTGTCGTTCCAGGGATGAGCTGGATAGAGCCCCAGGAGGGAGGGGGAGCCACGCAGCCAATGTTTTCCATGCAGCTATTTTTGAAAACATTTGGAGAATTTATGATTTGAATTCTTGTTATGTTGTACCTGAATACACCCGTGACCATAAGCGTTCTTGCCATTGGCTTCCACCTGGTAATTCCCACACCTGGACTTTCAGAAGCAGAAGGTGAGAATGTCTACCTGCACGAAGCCCGGTATATTTGCTGCGCTTCTGAGGAAACATAAAATATTGTTTGGATGTGGTTCCCCTTCACTACATATGTTCTCACAGGCTAGCAGGGTGAGTGTGTGTTAAGTGTGCATGTCCAAGGGGAGAAGGGAAGAGAAGGGGCAGGGCGTGGGCGTGCTTCTTTGCACAAAGGTGAATTTGAAAATCAGGCATTTTCACAGTTTGGTCAACCCCAATTGTCTGCACTTCTGGAAAGGAGATGTGAGGCAGATCATTGAAACCAGCAGATAACGAATTATTTCTACTTTGTTTTGGGATACTTGGTATTAAGTGCAGAGGAGACTGTCAATTCACACTGGCCTGCCAGCCCTCACCCCTCACAGATTTCCCCTCTGGTCTGGTGTTAAAACAAGCCCAGATTGGGGCGCCTGGGTGGCTCAGTCGGTTAAGCGTCCGACTTCGGCTCGGGTCATGATCTCGCGGTCCGTGAGTTCGAGCCCCGCGTCGGGCTCTGTGCTGACAGCTCAGAGCCTGGAGCCTGTTTCAGATTCTGTGTCTCCCTCTCTCTGACCCTCCCCCGTTCATGCTCTGTCTCTCTCTGTCTCAAAAATAAATAAACGTTAAAAAAAAATTAAAAAAAAAAAAAAAAAAAAAAAACAAAACAAGCCCAGATTCTCTGACATGCTGACCGTAGGTCCGAATGTTGTTGGGGCAGGGGTGTGGGAATATGAATTGAAAATGCCCAAGGGGGTGACGCCTGGGTGGCTCAGTTGGTTAAGCGTCTAACTTCAGTTCAGGTCATGATCTCACCATTTGTGAGTTCCAGCCCCGCTGACAGCTCAGAGCCTGGAGCCTGCTTCGGATTCTGTCTCCCTCTCTCCCTGCCCCTCCCCCGCTCACACTCTGTCTCTCTCTCTCTCTCTCAAAAATAAATAAACAAAAAAATGCCCGAGGAGGATAAGCTCCGCATAAAACCTCAGGACTGGACCCCCACCCATCTTCTTCTCAGGGCGTCGCTAACACCGTTTTGTGCTTCCCCTGAAAGAATCTCACAAAATCAATTTCCTCCAGCCCACTTACTGCCTTTCAGCCTGTCCCAGGTTCTTCTCCGTACGGCCAAGGATATATGATCATCCCATTTCACATTTACTGCCATTCAATTTGCTCCCAGCTTCTCTTGAAGGATAGATTATGACCACAGAGGTTGAATTTCAAATAATAAAGGAAGGTGGGAAAATCTCTTCCCAAACAAAAAATCTTATTGGTGTTGAAAACAACGCCAACGTTATTTAAGTTCTCACCCTGTGCTTCTTCATGCAGTTTTTAAATTATGGGCTCTGTCCCAGAAAACTGTCTGCTCAGGAGAACTTGTCCTCCGAGTCGCTGTCTTTGTTCAGACAGGCAGCCCAGAGGGTCCGAAAGCTTCATGGCCGCGTGGCAGGAGGTAGGCGGCAGCTGTGACGAGCTCTCTGATTTGGTCACGCCGTGTAAATTACATGCCTCACCTGGGCTCACGTAGATGTGTGTATTGACACTTACTAAGTTGCATATTTCAGGGTTGTAATTGCATCCCGTGTCCCCACATTAGAGACGTGAAGGGAAAATGAGGGCTTCACATGTCCCTAGAGATGTGATTATGATAACAGGCAGACCCTGTTTGCTGTGCTTGTCCCGTTCGACATTTAGCCCGGCTCTCTGCTGCGGGCAGCGTCATGAGTGGATGCGATTGGCGGTGGCATTGCTTCCCACCTTGGGTTCCTTGGGTAACTTTGAGCTGAACTTTCATATTCACATGGGATAGCGTGTTCACCGTTAAGTGTGCACCTTAGTGACTTTTCACCTGCAACCTGTACCCAAGTCAAGAAATGGAACGTTGCCCGTTCCCAGAATACCCTCCGGTGCCCGCTTTGAGTTTCTACTGCCGCCTTCCCAAGGACGGCCACCCTCCTGACTTCTCACGGCGTAGATGAGGTTCTCCAGTTTTTCCATAAGTGGGATCATGCGGCACACACCCTCTTGTGTCTCGTTTCTTTTGCTCTGCTTTATGTTTAGGAGACGGATCCCTCTCACCGAAGTAGGTATCGTTTGTTCATTCTTATGGTTGTATAGCATTCCGTTGTGTGACTCTAGTAAAATTTGTTCTCCCGTTTTATTGTCGATGAGCATTTGAATGGTTTCCAATTTGTGCCTTTTATGAACGGCGCTATTCTTAATACTCTTGTGTATGTCTTCTGGAGACCACAGATTCATATTGCTACCGCGAACATACCTAGGAGTGAAATTGCGAGGCCGTTGCGTGCTTTCAGCTTTAGGAGATACTGCCAAATATAGACTATAGATGTTTTTAAAGGGCTTTTTAGTTGTGAGAGGCTGGCTGATATCCTCAGCAGAAAATAACAGAAAGAGGGGGAGCTTTTCTTTTTTCAGACAGGCCAGCGTTGTGGATTTCAGAGGGAGATAGACCCGGCATACTAGTTTAGCAAGTGTTTGTTGAGTGTCCACTGTTTTAAGTGGCGGCTGTAACAGATTACCTCATAGTTGGTGGCTTAAGACAACACGAACTTATTCTCCTGCAGCTCTGGAGGTCCACGGGCTCTGGAGGGACATCCATTTCCTTTCCTTTTCCACCTTCTAGAGCTGCACTGGCTCACGCCTCCTCCCTCCATCTTTAAGGCCAGTAATGTAGCATCTTTCAAACCCTCTCTGCCCTGTCTCTGCCTTGTTGTCTCCTCTGTGTAGTAAAGTCTCCCTCCACCACCCTCATACAAGGACACTTGTGATTGCACCTGGGACCCACCCACATTATCCAGGATAATTATCCCATCTCAGCATCCTTAACTTAATCACATCTGTAAAGTCTCTCTTGCTATGTAAGGTAACGCACAGGCTCCAGGGATTAGGGCCCAGATCTCTTTTGGAGCCATTACGTAGCCTACTGTACAGGGAGATACCATCCTCTCTTGATTTGTACCATGTCATCTACAGAACCTGTCTTCATGGAACATCAGCTTCCTACGTCACAAAATTGCCCAGCTGTTCTGCTATTCCCGATGATGTTTACTGCATCGTGGGGAAAGGTTGATGGAAGGGACCAGAGTAGTGTATTTAAAGGATAGAAGACAAGATTTGTTTCATCAAATTGTAATTTATTTCCAGTGATAATAGAGACTCTTAAGCAGGTAAGAAGAAAACATATCAAAATACAAGACACCATAAGTGCAATGTGGGATCTCAGATTGGATCCTGGAACAGAAAATGGACACGCGTGGAAAAATTGGTGAAGTCCAAATGTAAGTTTATCGTCTAATTAATTTTGTTTTCGGAATTGTACCCTGGTTAGGCAGGATATTGCCATTAGGGGAAACTTGGTAAAGAATATGTAGGAGCTCTCTGTATTATCTTTGCAATTCTTCGATAAATCTAAAATTACTCCAAAATAGAAAGTTTTAAAAAATTCAAGGCATCCACTCAGGTATAGTAGAAAAGCTCAAATTCTACTTGTTCATGTGGTTTAGGAGACAGGGTCCAATGTTGGCAGAATGAATTTCGAAGATCCAAATGGTAAGGATGAGGCTTACCAAATACATAACCACTGAAGTATAAATGGAGATGGGTGGGTGTGAGGCCAATAAGATGATGCATGTTATCTTGGCGGGAACGTATGGGTCCTCAGTACCACCCAAGCCTCCCTCCCCACCTCCACCCCACTCCCCCTGCAGGGAAGCTGGAGCTGGGGGCTAAGGGTGCTGCTTGGGTGTGAATGGAGAGAGGCTGGCCTTCAGTCTCTGATTGATTCATCAACTCCTCCTGCCCTCCCCCTCCTCCCTTCCTGGCCCACTGAAGGGCTCAGTGTGTTAAGGGCTCCCCGGTGGCCAGCCAGCTCACAGCTGAGTTGTTATCTTCCCGCACACACTTATCTGGGCACGGTTAGAGCTTCCTAATAAAATTTGTCACTGAATTTAATCCCATCACTGTCCAGACCCGGTGATTAGTCCCTCTGGTTGTTTTGGCTTTTGCTGTGTACCTGCAGCCTCTACCGAGGAAATTGGTAGAGATAGGAGCTCACAGAAAGCTCCTGGCCCTATAGAAAGAGAACACAGAAGAAGCAAACCAGGACCACGAATCATGCTACAATAATTAGATACAAATGGCTTCGTCTCCCTCCTGCCCCCTAGCCAGCCCCATTTCAGGCCCATGAGGCACAGAAGCAGGAGAGGGGGGCTGTCTTCTCTGGTCTGTGCTGTGAGCTGCAGAGGCTGGTCTGATCCCCACACTCTGGACAACTCCACGTGCCCCCTGTGTTCCTCCTTGGTCTCCTGAGATGGGGAGGGGGTGATGGACGGGTCTGGGCAGGGGAGAGGAGGCTTTTAGTCAGCTCACCTGGAGCCGTGCACCCACACCCCGAAACTGGGTGTGGAATTTCTGGGCCTCATTTCCCCTCCCCTCTGCCAGGCCCTGTGGAATGTCCTGGCAGGCTTCTGTGGTTGTATAACTCTCCGTGCAGCTGCATACTTGATGCACAATTTTGAAGCCCAGAAAGAGAGTGAGTGTGGAGAATGCAAACGGGAATTCTCTAAGGGGTGTGTTTACTCAGCAGATATACTATGGGTGCTCCCCACCAGACACGTAGACTGTATCTGGTGTGTGTGTGCATTAGTGCACTGAGAATCGCCGTGTCTGCAGGTGTGAATGCAAATATCCCCCCACTGTGTGTGTGTGTGGGGGGTATGTACAAGGGCGCACTTTTCCCTGTGCTGATTCTGCTGTGCCACACAGCTGCTACCTGCCTCCCCCTCGTTCCCTCTGCGCCATCCTGAGAGTCAGATGCCCCTCCCACTTCCTGAAGGTAAACCTGTTCTCTGTAAATCTGCGTGTTGTCTCAGCTCCGTAGTTCTCCTTTCTCAGCCATTGGGGCTTCATGCTCTGTCTTTGGGCACCTGCCAGAAAGGAGGCAAACACCGGAACGGCAGGAGCAGCGGGTACCTGCCATGCGTGTGCAGACAGAGCCCATGTGAGACTGGAGGCAGCCGGCCCCAAGGCAGGCAGCCAGGACTGCCTCTCCGAACTGCCTGTCTCTGAGGTCCTGCTCTCAGTGCAGCTAGGAGGTGGCATCTTTGTCATCTCCAGCCCCTGCCCGGGGCCAAGAGGCACAGAATCTCTGCTGCCGGCTAGAATGAGACCCTGTGGGGGCACCACAGGAGTTGTGGGAGGGTGGACAGCTCACACTGGCGACAGGAAGAGGTCAGTCATAAGAAAGCCTCACAGACCAGGTGGCTCAAACAACAGAAATGTACCTATTGTCTCATAGTTCTGGAGGCTGTAGGAGATCAAGGTGTAGGCAGGGTCGGTTCCTTCCGAGGCCTCTCTCGTTGACTTGCAGGTGCCTTTCTTCTCCGTGTGTCTTCACGTGGCCTTCCCTCTGCGTGTTTCTGGGTCCAAATTACCTCTTCTTATAAAGACATCAGCCATATTGGATTAGGGCCACCTCAATGACCTCATTTTAACTTAATTACCTCTTTAAAGATCCTATTTCCAAATACAGTCACATTCTGAGCTGGGGTTAGGATTTCAACACATGAATTTTAGGGACATAGTTCAATGCATAACAAGGATGTCTCTGGCTCCTCTCTGTAGGGGCCATTTCCTAGCTGGCTTCAGGTTAGAGCCAGTGAGCCCCCTCCCCAACCCACAGAACCCTAGCTCTTTCTCCTTCATGAGTGATAAGCCAGTTTTTGGTGTGGTGGCTTACAAATTAACTGCAAAGAAAATGGAGTGGTTTGGGGGGCTATTCTTTGAATAATTTTGGATTATTCAAAATATAGTGGCACATACAGGAACTTTGTGACCCAAGACGGTAGTTGTGTGGCCTTGACCAAATTACTTCACCTCCCTGAACCAGTCTTTTTTTTTTTTTTAATTTATTTTAAATGTTTTATTTATTTTTGGGAGAGAAAGAGACAGAGTGTGAGCAAGGGAGGGGCAGAGAGAGAGGGAGACACAGAATCCAAAGCATGATCCAGGCTCTGAGCTGTCAGCACAGAGCCTGATGCGGGGCTCGAACCCACGAACTGTGAGGTCATGACCTGAGCTGCAGTCGGGCACTCAACCGACTGAGCCACTCAGGCGCCCCTGAACCAGGCGCCCCTGAATTTTATTTTTTAAAATTTACATCCAAATTAGTTAGCATATAGTGAAGCAATGATTTCAGGAGTAGATCCAGTCATTTAAATCTGTGCAATGAGGCTATCGTTGAGGCTTGAGATAATGTGTATGAAATGCTCAAAACTTCTTTGCTTCCTTTACTGTAAGTTATGTTACTGGTGCTCCCACCATTTCTGCATATAGGAAAGTGTGACAGACGCTGAACCCAATGGGCTACTGGCAAATACCTGCTGTCCACACAAAGGAGCTGGAACAACGGATGCTGAGTACGTGGTGCAGACCTAATTCTGCTGTTTCCGAGTGAACCACACTCAGAATGTCATTTCTGCTGATGGTGGGCCAAAGACAAAACCTCTGTGCAGAAATGGTTATTTTTCATTGAAAGCAATGCCTGGTCTCAAGGGGGAACTTTGAACACAAAATTTGAAAAAACTCATGCGGGCAAAGGCTGGAAACAAAAAAGGATGGAGTCCCTTTTCCCTACAGGGACGGCTCTCAGACTTGAACGTGAACCAGACCCAGCTGGGAGGGCTTGTTAAAACACAGATTGCCGGGCACCACCCCCCCGGGTTTCTGATTCAGCAGACTCAGGGTGGAGCCTGAGAAGTTGCATTTCTAGAAAGTTCTCAGGAGATGCTGATGCTGCTGGTCCAGGCACCACACTTGGAGAAGCCCTCCTGCACAGGATTAGTCCTGGTTTAGGGTCCGCTGTCTGTTTCTCCAGTCTGTTCTGTCTCTGCTGTTGTCCTGGCTGCCTGATCTGATTTCTCAGCCTTCATTGGGGGGTGGGGGGCAGGTTTGTTGTAACTTCTCCATCCTTTCCCTGATTTACACAGGATTTTCACCTGTTAATAGGCAACTGTTCCTTTGGTCCTTATTCTTCTCTCCTTTTCTCTTTTTTTACCCCTTTTTCCTATTTGGGCCTCCATATATGAAGAGTAGGCCACGGTGTAAAGCTTCTCACTGATGCCAGCACTGACCCCAATTAGGAGGAGGCAGATGCAAAAACAGCATCTTTCCCATCACTACCCTCATCTTCTGTACTCCATGTGCCTCTACCCCAACACATCAATTCCCTGGCCCCAATTCCCTAATCACTTTGCCAGAGTAAATAATTGCTGGTGTGTGATGACCCAAGGTCATCGCCAATGGAGGAATGTAATTAGGGCCTTCGTTTCCGACCATTTTGGGAGCTGTCTTCCAGCTGACACTTGTTCCTCTGATCCCTTGTGCTAATGTTCACGTCTTCCCTCATCCCCGGCTTTGGAGACCGGAGAGCTTGGGCTGGAATGGAACTGCTCGTGCGCAGAGTCTTTCCCCACAGAAGGGAGAGGGCCGAACATCGTGTTCCAGGGACTGGGAGCATGGGCCTCCCACCTTTCACGCACACCTCATAGCGTGTGAGTGCTCTCTCATGACTATTTCCGGGAGGGACGTGGGACTAGAAACTTGCCCCGTGCCACATCTTTTTGGACTGTCCAGCACCTCATGGCCACCACTGGTTTTTTCAGTGTTAGACCCTCTTCCTTTTTCCTTGCCTTTGGAGCCCTGCTTGATTTGCGCTTGGGAGAGATGGGCACGCTCTAAGCTTTCTGGGCTGGGAAGGCCCGAGTACCTCGAAATGTGTTACAGTGGGTGGGGTGCTTCAGTGGGAGGCAGAAGCCTTGCCTTTTATTCCTGCCTATTCCATCTCTTGCTGCTGGTGCCACGATGCCTTGCTGGGAGAGATGATGAAAGATAACTGCATTCCAGGTTCTTCTGGAAATGCTTCTCCTGGTCAAAGCAAGGGAGGAAAACATCTTCTTGCCTCTACTCTAACTCCCAGAGCTAAGGCAAGACTTGAGACAAGCTCCATGAGAAGAAAGGGCCAAGACTCTCTTGTGTGTCCTTCCAGCATGCCTTTTGGAATGGGGAGGGGGCTGTCCAGAAAGGAAGAGGACAGTGAGTGATGCCATGTTTTGGTATCTGGTTCTTTCAGCCTCATTTTGGAAGAATGTCAATTTGAAGACTGAGAGAAACAGATTTAAGAAAAGAAGGCCCATTGGCTGTCATCTCTAGGAAGAACATTGCTACAATAAATTTGCAGGGCCCCACATCCCCGTGCCCATGTGCAGATCCCAGCCTGGTGTGCTCGGTCGGTTCTGCTAAGGCAGCTAAAGAGTGTGAGCCTATTCTTGCTCTCTCTTAAAAGGGCCTGGCCTGGCCTCCCCTTCCTGGAGCCCCCTGGGTCCAGGACCCACGCTGTCCCCTACCTTCTTCTCTTAGAAAGCTTTCCACAGACAAGGATGTGTCCTTGATTGCTTGCCCCACTGTTCCCTCCCCACTGGGCACCTCAAGCACAGAAAACAAACAAAATATAAGCCTTTTTTCAGGGGTGCCTGGGTGGCTCAGTCAGTTAAGTGTCTGACTCTTGATTTCAGCTTAGGTCATGATCTTGTGGTTCGTGGGATTGAGCCCCACATCAGGCTCTGTGCTGATAGCGCAGAAACTACTTGGGATTCTCTCTCTTCCCTCTCCTGATCTCTGTTTCTCTCAAAATAAATGAATAAACTGTAAAAAAAAAAAAAAGTAAACAAAAAGGTTTTTGTTTTTTTTTTTTTCCTTGCTGGAGATCAGTGCAAGAGAGCCCTCTTTGAAACTTTGATTTGGGAATAGGCTTCTATATTGCTTAATATTTGTTCTCTCCATGTGTATTCCCATGTATTCTAAATTTCCCCAACTGTCTGAGGGCTGGAACTGTCAGTCCTTTTAGACTTTCTGCCACAAACACCTCCTAAGCTGCTCAGCACATCAGTTATTGTTGGGGGATGTGATGCGGACTGGGAAAACAATGGCCGCTGCCTCCAGCTCCATTCCCGTGGTAACCCCCAGAGACCTCAAGGCAGGGGCACAGCGAAAAGGGAGCCCAGAGTAACAGCTCAGCCTGAAGGACCTGGAAGTGGAATCGAGCTGTCCCCTGACTGCTCCCTGGGTAAAGACTTCCAGATCTGCATCGATAGGCCTCAGCCGTGAAGGGTGAACCCTCATCCACATACTCTCACTTGCCTTTCTTACCCATGGTCTCCTGAAGGTTTAGACATTTGCCATTGAAAAAGACAAGGGGCGGGTGTTGGTGAGTCGGGACCTACCCTGAGTTAGCAATGAGGACCTTTAGGTGTGTACCACCCATACCTGAAGCATGTGGACACAGAAGGGAATGTAACCTGAGAATTTTCTTCAGGCTTGAGTCATCTCGTTTCTGAGGCCTCTAAGCCTTGGGTGGTAGAGTGTCCAAAGGTGGGGTCCCTGCCTGGCTTCCTGAGCCATGAAGTGAGAGACCTAGGATCAGACTTACCCACCTGGGCCTCTCTGGTTTTCCAGCTTGCCCAGAGAAGCTCCAGGCCAGAGTGGAACAGAGTCCTTACTCACAGACATGCAGAGATCATTCTGGAATCTCAGAGAGAGAGCTGAGAGGCTGAGAGGTTATGAGTCCAACAGGACAGCACATCTGCCTCCTTGGCTGTTGGCTCTGGGGAAGGCTGAGCCGGTACCTTCAGCTCCATCAGTGCTGCACTGAGGGGAGAACTGGCCTCTCTGGTCCCCCAATTATCCCTGGTCCCTGCAGCCACCTTGTGAGGACAACTCCTCAGCAACCAGGTGATGGAAGAGTCGGGGAGGGGGAGTGAAGTGAACATGATCACTTGCTGCTGATAGAACAGTAATGAAATTACCGGGCAGTTAGAGCTGCCCCATTAACAGTGGAGTCAGTGTGTCAGAGACACTTAGGGTATCAGCGCTCCAGATGTCATCCTGGGACAGACGTAGAGCTGCTCACGTGTCCAACCTGCCTTTGTGGGAAGACCCACCTGCTCTGCAGGAGGAGCACTCCCTTCCCTTTAGAAACCTTGCTGTGTACCCCTAGCTGAGGAGACATAGAAGGCCAGGGTTTTGCTCGGGTGCTTTCTGAGGCCTATGAAAGCTGATGATGTAGAAGCATTATGTAGAAGCTTCTTTGAGTGCCAGAGAGAACCACAGCCTCCTGGACCTGCATTCTAGTCTCATCTCTCGTAGTCACTTACTGTGTGAGCCTGATCTACTTACATGGCCTCTATGGATGCCAATTTGTTCATCTGTAATGTGGAGGGATCCTATGGAACAGTCCTCTTCCTTCCAGGAGGAGGGAAGGGATTCGAGATGCAAAATAGGAGCGAGTGTCCAGGAAGGAAATGGACAATGATGTGACTGAGAAACATTTCATCTGGTGTCCTTAATCTGGAGTCATTTGGCCTGCACCCCCCACCCCCCACCCGCCCTGCTGGGCTTTTGGAGAATGATGAACTCTGTGAAATTGTTCATTAAAACAATGGATGAAGGAGCATTTTCCAGAACTTTTGAGAAGATTCTCAGAGAGGTCTTGGCCCTTACAAGGTGAACACCCACTGGCATCTTTTTGCGGGAGCAGCCTGGACCTCAGCCACTAGATTGGGAAGGCAGGCTTCCCCTTAGAAGTGGCACCCCACTCAGCAAACTTGGCCTTTCATCCAGCAGATGGAGAGAGGCTTGCTTCTGATTCTAAATGAAGCTGTCAGGGAAGATGGAGAAGCACGACAAGTGGAGGCAGTCACATGTGACAGGGGAGACAGAGAAGGAGAGATTTCTGAAGGAGCTGTGTTTGCCTCCTCACCCCTTTATAGGAGCAGAGCTGGGACCATGAAGAACAGGATGTAATTTCCCTGGGCGCTGGTTTCCCTGAAGTGGATCAACTGTGGATTGAAGTGGGTCAGAAACACTGATCAGGCAGAAGTTTCGGAGAGATGGCTCCTCCTAGCTTCTAAACCCCATTGAATGTGAACCTGGCAACAATTCTTGGCCTGGATGGACTTTGGGTTGCCCTTATTTGTGGGTGCTCCAGGTGCAAGATTGAACACTGTCAGGGATCAAGTTGCCAGGTTAACTAAGACTCGCAGTATCAAACCATATGGCTCCAAATAAGGGGCCAGAAGCCTGGGAAACTGTGGAGAAGGGAAACAGTCAACTGGACAAAGTGGGAATGAGGTAGAGAGCCATAAGCACAAGCCCAGGTGAAGTTCTAAGGTCAAGCTTATGCCTGAGTATCTATCCATCTGGCAGCTGATTTTCAGCTCATTGGAAAAAAGGGATTTGTAAAGCTTGACCTCTGGTAATAAGCCAGTGGTCTGCCACCAATTCAATTCCATCTAAAGCAATTCAATGAGCAAACCAAATATTTGTGAATTACCTTTTGTGTCTTCAGTGCCTTACCAGGTACTAGCAAAGATGTCTAAGAAATAAAAGGCATTATCTCTGCTTTGATGAGCTCATCAGTTAGCTGGAGAGAATAAACGTGTATAGAAGGAATAGCTAGAGAGAACCATGGCTGGGCTATGTGTAAATGTGCGTCAAGAATTCAGTGTCTGGTTAAGAGTTCTTCGCTATTCTTATACCTCCAGTTCACGGCTTCTAAGAAATGATAGCATCCAGAGTCCCTGGTGTCTCTTCACCTTTTTCCATTCCAGGCCTGAAAACATGACCCGTGATTGTTTTCCTCGGGGGATAAATAACATATAGGTGCTGAGGGAATGAGGTTGTGCCTGATTAGGAGATGAGGAGGTGTGGCTGTTCGATTAGAGGTTGCTCTTTCCAAGAGATCAAAGAATGTGGTTTCCTTGACTTCCCTCCATCTCTTCCACCTTGCCCATCCTTCCTATGCCTTCTGCCTCTGTCTAAGCTGACCATATGACTGGCCACCCTCTTCAGTAAACCCCTCGTTCTCCAGAGGGGGGAAAAAAAAGCCCTGACTTATAGCATATGCCAATCTCTGTGGTGTAAATAGTCCCATTGTGGTGAGCTCACGCTGATTTAACAACCAGATCACAAAATTCCTAAAAATGTAATAATCAGCTGTCCTGAGCTGGCAACAAGCTGGCTGCAGCCCACCACTATTGGCTCTAGATCACCCTGTTGACCTGAACATCACTGACCACTTCATGGAGCACTGGGTCCAGATCTTACTGGAACAGTAGTGGCTTCCATAAAATATGAGCTTAAGCACTCACTGGGCAGTCTTCAGTGGGAATATGAAGTTCAGGGAAGAAAATATAGCTCCATTTAGTACCTCGTAATCCAACATAATTATCAGAGACAGAAACTGAACATTGAGAGAGAGGGATGGTGGGGGGGGGGGGGTCCTGTGTGCTTGTTTGGGTTCTTAAACTTAGGAGAAAAGCCTATCTTTTTGAAATATGCTGTGTGACCTGGACAGAAAAAGTGGTTTAGATGACCTCTGAGGATTATTAGAAAACTTTTTTATTAGAAAACTTTCCATTTTTAGAAAACTGATAATCACGTGAAGTCTTCCGATGAATTAAGGGATTAGGGCCCCTCCGTTTGCAAGATGGTAGCCTGGTCACCTTCCAGTCTCTTTCACTGAGCCCATCTTCCTCATACCTTCCAGTCTATTTTGCTGCAGGGTAATCCCCTCCCTCGTCCACAAGAAGTCAAATTACCCCTAGTCCCACTTCACAGGGCTACCTATTTCCTCCAGTTTCCCCTTCCCTCCCCTCCAAGTTGAGAGCCCTGAAGGATTGAGGAGAGCCTACCCATCAACTGGATAACAGGGACTGAGTCTAGGGGGTTATGAGCACATGCAAACAGGGAAAGAGGGGAAGAGTCCAGTTCAGCTTCTCCAGGTGATGAGCTTTCCCATCCTGGGCCCCCGTGGGAGCCTGGCCAGCCAGCTGAAGGTCTCTGAGGGGAAATCAACCAGAAATGTCAGTCAGGCAGTGGAGCGGGACCAGAAAAATCAATGCTGAATTCCAGATGCCAGGAGGGCAGGGGAGGGAGGATGGAAGGATGAAATGAGAGCATTTGTTTGCAATTCTAATATAACAAATCAACAGATCACCAGGCAAAGATGCCTAATGAAAATGCACATGATGGACGCGGGTGGGTGGAGAGAGGAAGGGAGGGAAGGAAAGCCCAGGCACAGGCCTACTGAGGAATTCAGAGGCGTCTGTGTCCACTGTGACCCTGCTACCAAGAGCAAGGGCACCCAGACCAGCTGGCCTGAGGCGGAAGCCCCAAATCTGCCCCTGACCATCATGTGGCCTTGCCCCAGTTACCTTACCTTCCTGCTCCTTCATTTCCTTCTCTGCAAACGGGGGCCATTAGGAACACCCACCAGATAGGGTTTTCATGAGGATAAAATGAGGTAACTGGGATAGCCAATGCCTGTTGTATGGGAACAGCTATTATTTATTTTCCTATTTAAAACCCTCATCAGGGTGCCTGGTGCATAAAGCTAATGCCCTTCCCCTCCTCGGGGCAAATTGAAGGCTAAAGAAGATGGAGAGGTTGGAGCCCAGATATCACCATCCAGGCCACGTCAAGGCCTTCACCAGGTTTCCTCTCTGGGCCCCTCAAATAAAACCAACAGATCCAGTCTTCTCTAATTCTGCTTTCAAATCACCTTCTATACAACATGGGATAGGTATTTAATAGCACAGGGTCTGGATTTCCTCGTGTGTGACGTCATGGTAACAGTGCCTAGCTTAGCAGGCTATTGCAGGGGTGAAACGCAAGGTATTCTGGGAAGGTTTTTTGTTCTTAGCTCACCTTTACTGGTGTGTATGAAGTGTAGTCTCTGGTGTGAGTGGGCTATGTGCACTATCTCATTTAACCGTTAACAACCGCAAGGAGTTTGTACTGTTGTTCATTTATGACTCGGGGAGAGTTAGTCTGACTAGTTATGCCCAAGGCCATACCTGCCCGTCTTAGCCTCAGCCTGGTGGTCGCCCTGCCCTGAGGCCTTCTCTTCCTCCATCTGAGCTGGTGTGCTTTTCTCAACATGGCACAGAGCTGAGTTGGACCTATTAGGGGGATAGCTCAGTTTTCAGAGCTGGGCGAACAATCCCCTTCATCGAGAAGTACCTGTGAGTTTTTCCCCTGTAATTGTGGCCTTGATTTTTACCAGCTTATCATGTGAGCGTGAGAGACTGTGTCAACCACATCAGAAGGCAGAATCTCTGAGGGAGGACATAAGGAGAGCCCAGCAGGGTTCCCAGTGACAAGGAGAACTTCCTGACATTCTTCGGTACCACCCAGAGCACTCCATCCCGCTGGAGGGGGTGAACAGAATCTCTTAGGAGATGCACAGAATTTTGTTTTCATGCTTCTCTCTTTCTTTCCTTATAGACAGAAAAGTGAGGTACTTAAATGGTCTGACCATGAAATTGGGCAAGATTTTCCAAACCGTATACTTGCCCTCTTTTCACAACCGGGCACATTTGAAAGCATTTTGGGTGTGAAAGATACCATTATCTACCCAGGAGTGAGTATCACAGTTTTGTAGGGGTGATGTGTGCTATAGAATAAAAGTTTGTGTCCCCCCCTCAAAATTCATAAGTTGAAAACCAATCCCTAATATGATGGTATGTGGACAAAGAGATTTGGGGGAGGTGATTAGGTCATGAGAGTAGAGTGCCCTTATAAAACAGGCCCCACTGAGCTCTCTGGCCCCTTCTGCCTTATGAGGACACAGCACGGAGAGGGCTGTCTATGACCCAGGAAGTGGGCTCTCACCAGTGAATCTGCCGACACCTTGACCTTGGACTTCTCAGCCTCCAGAACTGTGAGAGGGAAAGTTCTATTGTTTATGAGCCATTCATTCTATGGTATTTTGTTATAGTAGCCCAAATGGACTAAGAATGCAATAATTGCTGATTCATCCCATGGAGATAGGTCATTTGTATACTCTCACCCATGGCAATACAACTAGACGTGTCTGTGTATCTGTGACGTGTGTTCCTTGGACATGCCCCACAGGGGCTCTGTTGAGGGCAAATGAGTGGATACTGAGGCAGGCATGCCCACTCAACTATTGTGAAGAGAGGGCTCCAAAAGCTTAAGAGAGAAAAATCAGATGGTTTGGGATGTGAGTTACTCCAGAAAACAAACAAACAAACAAACAAACAAAACTCATCTGCTTCAGAAACAACAGAAGGAGCAGGGGGCAGATTTGGAATAATCCAAATTAGATGTGGCGAGGTGATTTGGTTGGCCAGATCGGGAATTTGATGAGAACCAAGCTTAAGGAGAAGCCCTTTAATGGGCCTGATGGCGCCAGTGTTCACTGTGTGGGAGCAGGGATGGTGGCTGTCAGATTCTTCTGCACTTCTAGAAAAATGGACTCGCATGAACACTCTACAGGTGGTGGGTAGCACAGCCCTCAAATGTGGGGAAGGCGGAGAACGTGTGTGGCTTAGTGGACTTGGTGCCTACCCACTGGTAGTCATACCCTCACTCAAACCTGACCATCCCTCCCACCCCACACCAGCACCAACCTTCACAAGATGTGCACCAGGCTGCCTGGGCTTCCTAGAACATGTATCCCTTGCCACCTGCCGCTCAGGGTGCTCACAATGCAGCATATGGTCCTCGTTGTCCACAAGGGAGTTAATTCCTGAAAATATATCTGAGTAAAAGGGCATTGCTAAGGAGGGTGAGGTAAGTGTTTGGTTCAATTTCCAAATTGCAGAAGTAAAGTATGTGTGGGAGAGAATTTCAAAATAAAAGTTTCAGGTTCTAGACAAAAAAAATAATAACGAGGGCTAAAATTGAGCAAGAGAATGCTCTTAAGTACACCGAAATGTTTTGGATCTGGCTCAGTTTGTAAGCAGTGCTTTTGGGGAGAAGGGACCGTGTAAGGGGGGGGTCCCCTGGAATTCACAGAGAGAATGTGTGGCCAGTCGATGCCGGCTTGAGTACACAGAACGATGATCATTGAATGGGTTCATGGTCCTCTCTGCTCATCGATAGGATCAGCCTATTATTGTGTTTCCTGGAATGGAAGCACACATTTTTAAAAAGAAGTGATGCCAGATTCGTTTTAATTTGAGAGAAGTGCCAATTTAGAAAATGAAGGGGAACCCTGGAGATGCTACATGTTGGTCTTCGGAAAGTTTCTCCGCTGAATCCTCCAGTGACAATATTTTCCCTTCAATGTAATGAAGAAAAGATACAGACGTGAGGTTAATTAAGAGGGATGTATCTAAAGGAAGGCTGAGTAGGGAGCAATCCAGGGGGACGTGGCCATGACCACCAGCAGCAGCATCGTCACCACCCTTGATTCCTATTGACTGAGCACGTGCAGGGAAACAGATCATGGGCCCACTGGCAGCTAGAAATCGACACTAGAAACATCAGGCTGAGAGGGCATGGAAGTCACAGTCATGAAGCCATCAGTCTGTCTTACCATTCAGAGGGAAAAAAATAATATACAGAGTGTCAGTAGAATTGGGTCCTGGGAAGAAAATTGCCCAGCTGATTTGAACTTCAGGGAGCAAGACTCCTCTTTCTGAAGGCTTGGGACTTGACAATGTGTTCACAAGCAGCCCAGGAGATGGGAATGCTCCCCCAAAGAGAATAAGGTGTAAAACAGATGATGCCACTGGTTGGATTTGCCTTTGCTGCAGAAAAACAACCACGAGGGGAGGGCTGGCTCTGAGCACCAGTGAAGGAATATCTTCCAGTGAGGTAAAGCTTCCTGCTCCTCCACAGAACTTGGGGGTGCTGAGCCCTGAGAGACACCAAAGGTGTGAAAAGCAGCAGAGAGGTCTGCTGTCCTGGTGGTTCTGCTCGGTGACGAAGCCTGGGGTGGGGGCAGGCGGGTAGCCTGTTGCACAGCTGGAACATCACAGGCTCAGCCGGTTAGAACTAACACTGTTAACAGCCTCTAGGACCCTACTAGCACCACCCTGCCAACATCAGTCAGCCTCGGGCGTAATGTAGGGGTTTGACCCCTCGGGGCCACACCAGACCCAACAATCTAGAAGCTCAAGCCCACCAGATCAGGGCGAGATAAGTCAGAGAGACTCCAAGAAGAAGCCACCCAGAAGAATCCGGAGCATTGCTTCTGGTTCCCTGTTGAATGCCCGTCTTTCATACTAATTTCTAAGCTCCGGATGCCTGGGATTGTTTTTGTTCCACACATGGCTGGTGCTTAGCCCAGTGCCTGGAACACAGTGGGTACTTGGTAAGTGCTTATTAAATGCGTAAGATGAGTTTGTAGAGGGAGACTTCTCTGAGCAACAACATTTGGGAGGGCAAAGGTCAGAATCTAAAATAAAAATGCAAAAGAACAGGAATGATCCCATGGAGAAGCAGCAGATTGGAATCCAGAAAGAAAACGTAGGTGGTGGGGAAGTTGCCCATTCGCGAAAAGTAAAAATCTTGAGGCATTCCCAAGAAGCAAGGGGGTGGAAAGGACATCTGTTAAAACTTCTGAAAATGGACTGGGTGCTGGGCGGGGGAGTGCTTCATTCGATCTTTCCAGGTTTTTAAGCCCTTTGTTTTCTGTTTCTCTGTTTACTTGCACGCAGTCGTACGCACAACTGGCAGGCTCACCTCTCCTGCCGTCATCTGGGACCTCTGTGGTCCTGGGCCCTGAGATCCAGGCTGGCGACTCTGAACGTATTCCTTTCATCTCCAACTCTTTGCTCCTGACTGATAACTTCCTCTGCATTCCTCAGACATAGATTTGTCCTCACTTTTGTCCCTGGGTCTCCCAGGACAGCCCTGAAGGTCAAGTGTAACCATTTGGGGTCTGGGAGACTCCTTTCACCTCTGACTCTGACAGAGTGGTGACTTGAGGGCAGGAATGTCACCCTTGATGCTACTTTGTAAAGCAGTTGGCACTCCTCACCCTGAGGGGCCCTCCAAGCGCAGCCTGGTAAGACCTCCGGCCTCATTAAGCCGGGTCTACCTTTGGGAACACCATTCTCTGACATTCAGCCTTTATTGGCCTTGGGCAAGTCATTTGTTGAGAGACCTTTGTTCCTCTGACTGGTGGCCAAGCAATAGGATTATTATTTGACTGAATAGGTATTTTAAATGTGGTACAGTCAGGATATGCATATACGTATATATTTATAATCAGGATAATATAGGCAGGATATATATCTGTATATCTACATAGATATGCTACCGCTCTACAAGCTGGGGATCCCTGGGCCGTGTCCAGTGCTTCTAAGCCTGGGTTCCTCACTTGGGGCTGTCCATGGGAGGTAAGAGATTTCTGTTGTTATTCTCAGTTCAGTGAGCACGTATGGAGGACACACACTAGACCAGGCACTTTGCTGGGCCCTGCAAACCCAGAAAGGTTTAACTGTGGCCTGAGAAACTCACAGCCCCACTTATAGATCAGTCTTCTAAACCAGTGTAAAGGGAAGCATCTTGTCTAGGACCTCGTAGCAAGCTCAGCGACAAAGCCATGTTTAGATATCCCTTTCAGAATTTGTATGTTGTGCGAGGCAGGTGAGATGCAGTCTCATGGGGCAAAAACCAGCTTGGGGGATTGTCTGTGACTGATTTGCAAGACATAGGTTCTAGCTCTGTCTCTGATGAAAACTCACCACGTGAATGTGGATGGGCCATAATGTTGTTTACCCTGGGAGGAACCGTGGACCCCCTATTGCTGTGATAGGATTGAAGAAGGTGAGGTTTTGGTACTCCAAGCCTTAGGTTGCTCCATACATAAAATAGGAATAATAATGCTTACCTCCTTTACCTTACATGGATTTTAAGAAATAAAACGTTGAGAACAGCTGTCAGAATGTTTTGGAAGAATCAGCATATAGCCATCTTGATTCTGCCTCTGGAGGCAAGTGTTGCCCTGCTCACCAGACTTCTTCGCTCCTCATTCCCTTCTCTATTGAGTGCCCAGTGAAACCCTACAGAGCCCAGCAGGGCTGCCTAAAAAGAGAGTCAGATACAATTTTAAAAACATTCTACTTATGGGCAAAAATCCCATAGCAGCAGTGAGGCCCTGACCCCTGTATAGTTGACTCTTTCCACAAACAAGCGCCTGATAATCACCCTTCATGGTGAAATATTTGATTTATTCTATGGAGGTTCATTGAAGGGCCTTTAAAAAAGGAAGCTGGGTAAAAACATTTGCTAGCAGCTTTAGGGAAAGGGAGGAAGGAGCAGAAAGAATTACGACCACACATCCTTGGAATTGTTATCATATTAAGCCTGTTTCCATGAGTGGATGGATTTTCTGATGCAGTCGGGTATCTTGCCTCTGGACAGTGAAATTGCTATCCTCTGCCACAGAATAAATTACCTGTCAGGCTCTTTTAAGCGGTTTCAGGATGGTTAGTTTGAAGACAGCAGCACACGCTGGGGAAGGCAGGCGGGTCCAGGGTGGGGAGAGTGTACTTTCAAAAGTTACCGTTTGTGTGTCATAGTGTTATTTGCTGTGTCGTGTTGATCTGGTGTGATTTGACAGCTGCGTGTGAGAGGCAGCAACCTCAAAGAATTGTGAACTGCCCTCCAGGTGTTTATCTGTGCAACACATGTCTGTGCAAGGCAGTGGGGAAGGGAAACCGAGCCTCCCTTTTTAAACACAGGAGTCCTGGCGTTTTCCTGCACGATGAAACTCAGAACTTTCATGGTTGCCTCATTGTGGGGAGATGGGAGGATGTAACTGATTCCTAAGAAGTGGCAGCAATGCACAACCCACACGGACCCATGCACATGCACGCACACACACATGCACACACACAGAGTAAGGTTTTCCAATTAGCTAGCCAGAAGCATATTATCCTAATCCCATAAAGCTTCAGAAGGCACCACACTACTCGTTCAGCTTTAGGACATTTTCTGAGGCCAGGAACCAGATGCTTCTCACCCTGGTAATCTCCCACTTGGCAGGGCCTGGAGGACCACAGGTAAAAAGGCATCAGTATTAAAACATTTGCTAGTGGCTTTAGGGAAAGGGAAGAGAGACCAGAAAGAATTACTGCCACAAATTTTGGTTGATCACCTACTGAGTTCAGGGCTTGCCCCTTTCACCAGCGGTTTGCCAGTGTTTGGGTTCCAGAAGCTGAGCAGAAAAGGACCCCCTGTCTCCCACAAACACCTCTACCCAACGTGTCACCTAAGGTGAATAAGGAGTGTAGTCATGCATTGGATATATGCATAAGCATAGGCTGATGCATATGTATGTGTATGTGTATAGATATGTATGTGTATAGATGTGCGTGTGTGTGTGTGTGTGTGTGTGTGTGTTATGTAGCTAGCCAAGTAAATTACTTATTCATGTGTTCTAAAGCATGGATGGTCACACATTCTGAGAGACCTATCTGTAGACAGCCTATATGATCTTCAGAGGCTTCCAGAGATGACTTCTTTCTAAAGGGCTAGCCTTCAAGATCGCCGAGCCCGAGCAAGGTGGTCCTGCATCTGTGGGCCATGTGTCTGAAGCTACGGCACCTGCCAGCTGAGCTTCAAGTCACAGGGCAGCTGGATCTGGCGGAGACTATTTTCTGCTTCTCAATTCCCTCCAGGCCAAAGATAAAACGAAAACTGCAGTTTTGAATGATACCTGGGCTGCTGAATGAACCAGAGACGGTTAACATTCTTGCCGATAGTAAAGCATGTTATACGTGGTAATAATTGCAGGTTATAGCTCGCTGCCTGGGATGAAGGGTTCAAAATGGACATTCCAGTTCATCTCAACGCCGGTTGAAGAATTAATATGTCCACGTGTTTCAGAGCGTCATGGCACGTTAAACCTTAGACACCATCCTGTAAAAGCCTTTCAACGACTTGCTGTCCAGCGGTGGCCAGTTGATTTGGAACACAGTTTTTGTTTTGATATGCTGACAATCAGTCATCAGGGAGATTGGGGAAAAAAAACCCATTAAACCAAGAATAGAATTGTCGATATTAAGCACATCTAAACCTATACAGAATTGTATTTCTTTAAAGCATCTATTAGATTGTTAGCCAATGCTGGGCATTGGGCTAAGGCAGGCTGATGGTTGGCAAGTGAAAACTATGGGTTACTGCTATGGCTTGACATCAGAGTTTTTCCTTACCATGACACTGTATGACACTTCGAAATATATGTTGGACTAATGTTGAGGTTGTCTGACTACAGGTATCATTCTATGCTAATACTCATTGTGTGGTCATGAAGTGGGCATTTGCATGTTTGCCTGGGAAACACGAACCATAGCTGAGCTGCAAGTAATAACATCTATCTGACACTCCCCTACTTTTACTGCCTCATTTTAGACCTTTGACGGGGGCTCGAAAATAATAAAATGAAGATGTATTGAGCACCTAGTACATGCGAGGCACTGTAGCCAGTGCTTTATCTATGCGTTATATCATAAAAGAAACCCTCTGAAAGAGTTGCTTAATACGACCTACATCTCCTAGATGAGGAAGTCAAAGCTCCAAGGGGTCACAATTTAACCAGAATCTGTGGCCTTAACCACTTTTAACCTCAAGTTATTAGGGCATGCTTTTGGCACTGTTTGTATGTTGTGCTGAGACCTTCCCATAGAGTGCACCAAAGCCGTGGCCTCCCCCATGGAAGGTCCCAGGTCAAGAGTGACCCCTTTTCAGGAGGCGAGCATCATGCCCCTACAACCGCGACCACACACGCAGCGTGGCTCCTGCCACCAACCTTTGCCTCACCCCCAGCCTTCCTCTTGCTGAACCCGTGGCTTTGTCTTGGCTCTTGCCTGCTCCCGCTCATGCTCCTTCCCCCCCCATCTTCACCTCCCTTTCTCCAGGGGACGGTGGTCTCCACCTGCCGTGACTGAGTGACCGCCAGCGTCAGGCTGCTCTCCCCCCTCGTCTGGACACCACACAGGGCAGTGGGAGAGACTCTGTTGGTGTGTGTGCATCATCCTGGCTGCAGCCTCTGGGTTTTTCTGTACTTTCAGGTTGTGTGTACTTGGTGGCATGGGCCAGCCCAGGGAGGGAGAGATGGGGGAGGTCTCTGTCTGCTTTGCACCGAGTGAGGTGATGAGAACAGGAGGAGTGGGAAGAGACCAACCAGGGCATGGCGGGCTAAGGATCTCTTCGAATAAGTATAGATCCGGCAGGGTTTTTCGTTTTTGTTTATTTCCACTCAGATGTAAGCTCTCTTCCCATTCTAAACTGTTGCATACAGTCACATGCAGCACCCGCCCCCCCCCCAACTTTCACACATACACCCACACTCCACCAATGATTGCGGTTTCCTTTGTGAGAATGTGTGCGTGTGCACGCACATACCTGCACACACTGTGATCGCATTCCCCCCTGCTAGATTCTGCCCCTCAGAAATCAACGTCATTAAGCCCTCTAATGATGTGAGCTGGGGACCATGAAGGGGAGAGGCAGCTACTTTCCGGCTGTAGGCAAAGATCTGTACTTTTTCAGGGTTTGGCTTTTTATGCTCCATATCCTGACCATTGCGCTTCTGGAGAGTCTCTTTGAAGAGCAAAACAGACGTGCCATAGGGACGCCTGGCTGGCTCAGTGGGTAGAGCATGTGACTCTTGATCTCAGGGTTGTGAGTTCAAACCAGAGCTTATGAAAAAAAAAAAACTAACCCCCCCCCCAACCGCAAAACAGTCATGCGGTACTAGTTGGTGGGTCACGTGACCTGGGTTCTCTTTTCCAGAGGGACAGCTAGTAGCTGTTTCGTCTAGGACTCAGGGAAGTGGGAGGAAGGAACTTGGAAGGAATGCTCTTCTGCATCCATGCTGTTGGGTCCAAAGTCTAGATGGGCATCATCTCTGAACAAGTAACGCTTGCGTAAGATGGAGCGCTGAGGGGCACTGCGGCCAGGAAGCCCAGTAACATCCAAGCCATGTGGCTCTACATGGTCTTGCAGTGATGGCGTCTGAGTGGCCAACAGTCCAAGTGTCCTCAAGCCCTGAAACTCCCCACTTTTATCTGTGGAGCATGGCAGCTGTGACCTTTTCAGTGACCTGTTTATTTATTTTGATTAATTTCTGTCCTTTGCTGATTTTAGGCCTCCCCATGTCTCCTGGGTGGTCAGCCATCAACTCAAATTCAGGACCCCGATTTCTCCGTGTAGCAACTTAGGTGGGGGGTTGAATTGAAACGTTTCTCTGAGACTCTCCAAGGGCTGGAAATTGGGGGAAAGATCACCTTGTTGGATTGGGCCCTTCTACCCCGCTGGCGACTTTTCCTGTGCCTCCAGCAGTGGCCGTGACGCTTGCAGCTAGGGTACAGGTGGAGAGCTGGAATCCCTGAAGCCGACTGGCTCGGTCCCCACACCCATAATCTATGGGGCAAGCCTTCCCCTGTGCCCCACTGCCCCGGCTCCAGGATGGCTAAGGCCAAGTGATTATCCCAGACAGCTGCGCGGTGTTCACTGCCATGGCCCTTACCTCATCAGCCCCCCGTTTGTGACTCTAGCTGCTTAAAATATAAACCAGATCCCTCGTCCCCCTGGACGGACTCCCTTCAGAGCAGGACGGAGTGCGGCGTGTCATATGTCATCTGATTTGCAGCGTGTTTGGGTGATTGCCAGATGGGCATAGGAAGAGGGAGAGGGTGGTTCTGAGCAAGCAGAGGGGAGCTCAGTTTTCTGGGGACAGAGTCTCCAGGCCAATACCAGACCCAGTGGGTGACTTTGACAAGTTGTTTGCTCCTGAGGCCCCACCTGTGGGTTGCTGGAAAACCTGTAAGTCACCAATCATTTTCCAGGCACTTGAGGAGTCTGGAGTCTGGGTAGGGAGTTGCTGAGCCATAAACCCTCCACTTCAGCGGAACTCTGGAGAACGTCAGTGCGAGTCTTCGCTCCATCTCGGCTCATTGAGAGATGGTCAGAAGCTGCCAGGGCCTGCTCCCGGCTGGGCGCTGACCCTGGCCTTTTGCCTTACAGGGGTTAGCCTTTGGCCTGCAGCCTAGAGCTTTTTACAGGAGACGAGAGAGAAGAGAACGTTCCATGGTGTCAGAAAGGAGGAAGAGAGATGTGGACAGTCTCAGGTGACGTGCCCACAGACAGCCACACTGGCATGATGGCCAGGAGCTGTGACATGTCACCCACATGGCCAGGGGCTCCCCTGCAAAGATAAGCATGCCCTGACGTGCCTGCGTGTGCACGCACACACACACAAGCACCCTATTCCCACACTTCTGTTTTCTTCCACTTCCCACACACTTCACCCCCATCTTCCTCTCCCCAGCAGACCTCACCCTTCCTGCCCAGGCATATGGGGGCATTCACGGACTGGGGCCGAAGGCTCCATCGGCAGCGCTGATTAGAACAGGCTGCAGTTTGAGCAACTGTAATAAGGAGCGGTTGTCATGGAAACCGGCTCTTGATGTTGTCCAGATTTCAGAATCTCTCCCCTCTCCCCACCTTGGTTATTTTCCTTCCTTCCTTGTTTTTCCCCCGAGGCTACAGCTACACGTTTGGCAGGAGTTTATGGGTCCACAACCGAGGATAAGGACTGTGGATCTCGGCCAGGCTCCGCCATGCGGCCGCCCTTCTAAATGAGGCTATGGCCCTGTGTGGCCAGGAAGCCGGAGGCAGGGTGCACGCGCTTCGTGCTAGAATCCTAGAGATACGGACCGGTGTGTCGGATGCCAGAAGTGTAGACGGGTCCTGAGAAGTGCCCTTCACACATGGGTGGGTCGGGAAGCTGAACCTCAGCTCTGCATACTCCCCAGTAGCGGCCCCGGAGCAGAGCAGCTGGGAGGAGGAAGTGGACTTGAACTGTCCATCCTGGATGAAAAATGAGAGTGGGACCTTGGTCATAGCTGTCTTCAGGGCCGGAAAGGCAGGTGTGCCCAATGTTCCACCTGCACGGGGGACTCATCCTCTAACTACCCCACACCTGCACTAGTCGGGGTCGTGCTCATGCAGCTGAAGGCGGTCAGAGCCCAGCATAGCCTGCCAGCCCGATTCACGGGGCTGTGTGCCTCAGCATCCCTGAATGCAGCAAAGTGGGCATCATGTTCCTTGATCTGCCTGCATCCATCTCCAGGATATTGGGAGGCTAAGAGAAGACAATAGGTGGCAAGCTGTTTGGAAAGGAGCAAGTCTTATACGAAGGGAAGAAACTGTTGTTGCTGGGAATCTACCGCAAGACAGAGTTGGAAACGACAGGACGTAAGGAGAACCCCAAACTTACCCTTGTTGTAGAGAACCTGAATTTCTAAGTTGGAGGGTTTTGTTTTCGTTTCTTTTTTTTTTTTACTTTCTGGGAGAGAGACCGCAAAGCGCCTACCGCATGTTCGCCCACCTGTCCTCCCTCTTTGCCTCCCGCTGTGACAAGCGGGTACAGGTGTGGCAGAAGATGCCAGCCAGACTGGTCGATGTGGGCTGGGCCCCAGGGACAAACCATGTGACCACCCTCAGTGGCCAGAATATCATGGGACTGGGGGTTGAATGCAAACTGTGACCAAAAAGGAGCACCGAAACTCAATGCTGGGAGCACCAAGTCGGACGCCAGTGTGGGAACTGGGGATGGGGGATAGGAGGCAAAAGCAAAATGTCAGGAGCTAAGGAGACATAGGACCAGAAGGGGAGGGGAGGCCACAGGTGGCCGGTGTCCCTGCAGTCAGGTCAGGCTGTGTGGTGATGGGCGGGCCAGCCTGGGTTAAAGGTCCAGGTTGGAGCCATCACATAGTAATTGCACTAGAAGGTTCTGAACAAGCCTTTGCCCGTTGAGTGACACTGGTCATCATCCCTAGGGCCTAGATCTTCAACTTTTCCTTCTGCGTGTCCTTAGACTGGATTCTATCACTGTCAGACACTTTTATTTCTCATTTTCCTTCCCTGCCTACTCAACTGAGTATAGCAAGGGTATGCAGGGAACTTCCCAATATGGTGGTTCTTTCTAGAAAGTGGGGAGTGGTAGATGAGATGTCGGGAAGGCAAGGGACGGCCCGACTCCTTTCACCGCCTTCTCAGGTTTGGGGTACCACAGGTGGGCACCCCTGTCTGGGGGCCTCTCCTTCCAAGCAGTAAAATGCCTTGCTGTTTGTTAGGAAAATGGTAAAAGATAAGGTGGTGGCCAGCTGATTCTCTGTTCCGAGAACAGAGAGGAGGCTTCAGAGGCAAGCCAGCCGCTCTCTTATTACAGTGCTGTTTGTGCTGTGTCCAAAGGGAAATGAATGCATAAAACGCAGAAAAACATCCCACTTAGAACGGTTCTGCCCATGGTCACATGTTTCCTGTTTCAGGTGTATTTTACTTGTTGTCCTTTACCTCCGGCCACCCGTGTTTAGCACTAACGAGCAAGGTGGGCACCAAAGCCTTTGCTGGTGTTTAGGATGGAACGTGTTGAGGATGGGCCTCGTCTCCTTCGGGGACCCCAAAGGCGTGTCTCTGGCATCGCTTTGGTTGTTACAATAAAAGGGTGAGGTCAAGCCAGTTGCCGCAGGAACAGATAACATCACAGAGTTGTCAAAGTGATCCATGATTTCACACTCAAAAAAGACTGATTTTTTTTTTTCTCAAACTTTTTACTCTGGTGAGGGGACCTCCATAGAAATTGGGGAATTTAAATAAAGCCCCCAAGTTTGCGAAGCCAGCCCGAAGCTTTAATCTTGTCATTATTGTTCCTGTTGCCCATTTAATACCAGCATCAACCAGGATCCGAGAGAATTACATATGTCAGAGTGACTGGCAGAATGATGTGGTGTGACAGCAGCACCTAGAAGAGGCAGGCTAGCTCTCCTGCATTAGAATTCTTTGCAGAGATACCGTGGGGAAAACACAGGAAACAAGACTCAGAAGGGTTCGAGTTTCAGCAATGTGATTTCTAGGTGTATGACCTTGGACAGTCGCTTCGTCTTTTGGGTTTCATCTGGAGGAGAAGTGAAATGAGCCTACTTCTCAAGGAGAAGGAATTGAGAGAGTATTTGTAAAAAACAAAACAAAACCACGTTTCACATGCTAATTACTATTAACCATACTCGTCTCATGAAGCAATTCTTCACGGCTCCCTTTCTTACCCCTTCCCTCAGTTTTTCCATCTGTTAAATAGAGGCAGTGGCTCGCCACTTCCCCACCCAACCCCAACATGCACACTTCCTCCCTGTGTCTCCCCCTTGTTCGTGAAGAAAGAAATAATAGATGTGAAAAGCTTCGAGTTCCTTGAAACCAAGAAGTGGGATAAATACCCTATATTGATTATGATGATTATATCTGGGACTAGAAAAATATGATTGCCTGGTTGCCAATAGCAACCAGATGGAAATGCAGGAGTAAGGGGCTGTGCTGGGAACAGAAGCACATTCCTTTTCTTCTTCTTTTTAAAGTCCCCATTCCTGCTCCCCTGGTCTGGCATTCCTGCTCTTGGGAGATGTGGTCAATTGTAAAATGGGATTTGGAGGCAGTTGTGGAGTAGGCAGGCTAAAGGTTTCTTTGGGAATGCCACGAGGGGCTGCGGGGCTGGTGGGTCCTCCTTCAGAGATGTTTCCTCTTCAGATACGGAGGTGAGAGAGCCAGCTGGTTGGCAGTGAGGTGGGCAGCGGCCCCCGGACCAGGGAAGAGAAGAGAAGCACAGGACTCACAAAGGAGATTGGGGGCCACCTCAGAGTAGGTGAGTAGAGCCCCTCCACAGAGGCTCTCTGGGGAGTGTGGGGATGCTCTGGGCTTGGTTCGAGCCACTTCCCCTCCCAGGTCTGAGGAAGGTGTTGATTAAGAGGAGAGGCCCTAACCTCATCTCAGATGGTGAGCCAAACCTGTCACGTCCCTGAATTCTGGATTCCTGTGCCTTTACGCCAGAAGTCCCAGGCCCTGGGCTACAGTGTGCGCTGAACACACATTATCTCACATACCCTCATTTAACTGCGGTCCTTGTTTACGGTCACATGGCCAAGGAGTGGCAACATCAAGATTGGAACTCATGGCTGCCTGCATCCAAAGCCCGTGCTGATCATTTTCCTAGCTGGTCAGAGGATTGACAAGTATCTGATCACTAGCCTTGAGCATGATCCCCGAAGAGAGCCTCTGAGTATTAGAGAGCCCCTGTGCTTGCCACTGGTTGTAAGCTTTGGCTTGAATCCCTCTGCCTTGCCCCTGTGTTCTAAGAAAGAAGGCATCTGACCTCTGGGTCAGGACTTCCTCCCTCCCTCCCACAGTGTTGGGGGCTGTGAGTATTCTGTAGAGCACATTGACTCTCTTGACAAAGGCCCCATGTGGAGCCATACATTTCTTGCTGCTGGCTGCCACTGGTTGACTCTGGGAAGTGACGGGGAGAGTGTATGTCAGCTTCCAAGGATGTGGCGAGGACCCCACCATCCAGGGTTTGGAGGGTGAGAAAGGGGGCAAGTGGGAATTGTAGAATTCCTACCCTCTCCGAAAAGAAGCTACTTTGGCTCAAATGTGACCTCTGACCAGGGGATACAATTTGACCGCTGGTTATACAGAAATACCTAGTATTTATCACGGCACTCAAAGAGCAGTTTAACTGATTATGAATTTACCTAGTATAGTAAAGCTATTCTGGTCTAAAAGTAACAATAATAGCTAATGTTTATTGAGCACGCATAAGCACTTCGCATGTATAACCTCAGCTGAATTTCACCACGGAGTTTGTTGTGAAATTTACTCCATTTTACAGATGGGGAAGTTTGGTCCCAGGGAGGATTGACCGTTTCCAGTAAGTGCTTTAACTGGACACGGCCTCCAGGCTCAGCAGTCATAGCCACTAACCTTTACAGGTCACCCCAGGCCACTCTTGGGCTCCCCCCGCCCACCCAGTGGTGTAGCTCAGTCTGCCTGCTCCTGTCCTGCTTGAGGGTTTCTTTAAATGGACTCCTTTCTTACTCCAGTCCTGATGCCAGATTAATCTTCCTAACCTCATCAGCACCCAACCACCTCTGTTCAGAAAACCCAACCCCTCCCTCCACCCACATAAGTTTAAACTCCTTTGTCTGACATTCTGGGCCCTCGGTGATCCAGACAGAAGTCAACTCTGAGCTCTTAGCATCCATTGTTATTCCTCTAGCTGCATGCATGGATCAGCAAAGCTAAACGACAGATGTTCTCGGTGTTCTCTTATCCTTCTGGCTGGAATGTCTCCTCTCTCTTCTCTCTCTGCCCCAACTACACATGCCCAAACCCCACCCATTTTGTCAGGCTTGGCTCATCTGGGTCCACTGTCATGGGGCCTTCCTTGGTGTCCCTACCTGGGCACAAATTCTCGTTCCTCTCAACTTCCATAGGATTTGACCTATCTTCCGTATGCCCCTCATTTCCCTCTTGCACATACGTTCACTTACTCATTTATCCACCATTTACTGAGCCTCTCCTTGTGTCCCATGCAGTGCTGGGTGCTGGGGGTGAAAGAGAAATAATAGGGCCCAGTCCTCAAGGTAAGAAGGGAATGGAGACTTGGTATCAGTACATATCTGATAGCCTGTGCCCACCTGGCATCTGGCACAGTGCCATAGGAGGCAATCCACACAATACGTTTGCTTTAAATGAATGTAATTGTAGCCCCTGATGCTAAAAGGAGAGGATGTGGGGGAACACGGTGGTAAGCTGGGTTGTGCTGAGGGGAAAGCCTAGGGGTTGGTCCTTTATTGCCTTATATGCCAGGAGACCCACTGTCTCGGCGAGAGAGGGCGAATTGGAACCCAATCCCTCTTCCATTCATTTCTGAAGAGGGATTACTTCCTCGGCTAGGGAGGTCTCTCCTCTACTTGTCCAGCTCACTCATATTTGGCATTGATGTCAAATCACTCTCACAGGGAGATTTCCTGAGGTTTTCGCATGATTGGTGGGGCCTGGCCCACCATGCCAGTGTGGCCCAGCAAAGACTGACCATCAGGACTCTAATGCCAGGCTGAGTCCATGAGTCATGTCTAAGCGGTGTGTGTGAAGCAATCAGAGAACCACAGTCTTCTAGCGGCGTGTAGAGTAGGTGTTGGCGAACTCTGGTCCACAGCCCAGTTTTGGGCCACCTGTTTTTGTACAGCCTGCAAGCAAACAATGGTTCTGACATTTTTAAATGGTTGGAGGAAAATGTTTTCAAAAGAATAATATTTTGGGGCACCTGGTTGGCTCAGTCCATTAAACATCCTACTCTTGATTTCAGCACAAGTCATGATCTCACGGTTCGTGGGATTGAGCCCTGCATCAGGCTCTGTGCTGACAGTGCAGAGCCTCCTTGGGATTTTCTCTTTCTACCCCTCCCTGCACCCCTCCCCACTCATGCACTCTTTCTCTCTCAAAATAAATACACATGAAAAAAGAATAACATTCCGTGGCATATGAAAACGATACGAAATTCAAACTCCACTGTCCATAAATAAAGTTTTGCTGGAACAGAACCATGCCCATTTGCTTACATTTGTCTGTGGTTGCTGCATGCTACAACAGCAGCACTGAGTAGTTGCAACAGAGAGCACAGAGCCCACGGGCCTCAATATTTGCTCTCTGGCCCTTTACAGGACAAGTTTGTGAGCCTTGTTGCAGATGACAAAGTTCTTCCTATACTCGTCCTTTCTGATCAAGAATAAAGGACTTCCCAGCCCTCTCCCAGTACATAGGGCCGATCAGCTGCTGGGATCAAAGGCTGGTGTTAAGGAGCCTACAAGTGGACAAAGCTGGGGTGGGGCGTTAGAATCCCGAGTTCTATGTGGTTTGGGGCGAGACCTCTCCCGTAAGTTTGGGATGCATGGTCTCTAAGGCCTTACTTCCCTGCAGGTGAGCACAGTCCTCTGGTCTACCTGGTCTGTTCTATAGAACAGTCTGTGCAGCATGAGGATGGCCCTGGGCCCCTTGCAGATTTGTCCTCTGAGGCTTTGGCCTGGGCAGCAGTCTGGACCCAGCCCACTGGACTCAGGAGCACCCCTCACTGCGGGATCCCAGCCCTTGCACCCCGCTGCTCACCAGGAACACCATCTTTTTCTTCGCGTTGATTCCTGTTTGGACTCAGCTCAGCCATTTTTTTTTGAAGCGCCAGAGATCTAGACGGACTGTAATTATGTAATTCTTTCTCGTTATCTTTTCTAATTGTTCTCAGAGCTGTTTCCTAAACTGATTGGAAACAATTGCAGACAGGGAATGGAGCGGGAGGTAGGTGAGGCCCTGGAGGCTGGCCAGAGCCAGCCTGTCTGCTGGAGGCCGCGTCTGAGCAGGGTAGGTCCAGGGTGGGGACCGAGAAGAAGCCACCGCTCACAGTTCCTCGTGTCTGGGTGCTGGGGTAGCAAGGAGAAGGACTCATTGAGGTGTTGGGAGCTTTGGTTTAATCATTCACAAATAAATCTCCCTCCTGCTCCAGGCCCCACAGGCCTGGCTGTTTTCCCTTTCTCTGCTGCCTCTGTGACGTGGGTAGGGCTCCCTGGGGATTCTGCCAGTGGCCAATGGGGAGCAGGGCCCTTTCCTCCTGGCACTGAATTGTTTGTGCGTTCCTGACAGAAAAAAAATAAAATGCAACCTTGAGCCCTGTATCACCCCCAGGAAGCCAGGGAGGGGCCAGTGGAGGGAGAATGTGGGGACGTCTGCTGATTTGGGCCCGAGTGGGTAAAATGAGGCCACTGGTATGTGGTCCTTGGGAGAGCAGGAGAGGTGCCACCTTCCTTGGGCCGAGACCAGGCAGGACAACGCACACAGAGCATGGGAGGGGCACTCGCGGCCATCGCTGTCGCCTCGGGCCTTCTTTGTGGTGTACCTCAGTTTCTCTGTGCGATGACGACGCTCTCCCCTTCCCCATTGCTCTTCTCCCCTGCTCTGCAGAAACGATGTGAGTCGGCTTCGAATAAAAGCTCTGAGGTTCTTAGAGAAGACAAGGTGGGACAGGGCAGGGCCGCCTGCCTCCCCTCCCCCTCGCACTTGGTGAGATTCCCCCCCAGGCCCACCATCCATCCACATGATCTCTTTTACCATTCACAGAGCCCCACTCACACGGGGGAGAGTATTGTTCCCATTCTCCTTTTGAGAAAACGTTTGAGAAAGAATTAAACTCCACTCCACCACTGGTGTGTGACAGGTGCTAGAGAAGGTATTGGGCACAGAGAGCCCTTCTCCAGGGACTTGACTTTGTAAGCTCCCGTGGATGTTCGTTCACAGCAGGCTGGGAGCTGGCATGTGAAGCCAGCATGTGGAGCCCAGAGCTCTTCCCACCAGACCCAGGGCTGCCGGTCGAGGCCGAGCCTGGTCAGGCGGGAAGCCGCACTGCTTGCTTAGAGGATTTGGCCCAGGGTCGCTTGCAGTGGGGGTGGGAGGCAGCAGCTGTCCTTCTGGGTATTTGTCTCTCTCTCTCTCTCTCTCTCTCTCTCTCTCTCCTCCTTTCCAGCCCTTGTTCAGAATGGGGAGTAAAGGGGGAGGATGAGGGGTGCCCATGGAGTGCTGGGGACCCAAAGGTCTCTTGCCGTCCCTCAGTCCTCCACCCAGAGCACCCAGGCTCCACGGGCCCCGAGTCCTCTCAGCCCCAGACTTTGTTCCTGCCTCAGGTTGTCTGGGGCATGTCCATTGGGTATCCCATTTCTTTCTGGGCTTAAGGTCTGGGCTGAGGGGTGGAAAGAGGCTCTTGAGGTGGTTTGTGTTCTGGAAGCTCTTTCCTCTGACCTGATGGAACATACAGGGTGGCAGCTTTCACCAATGGTTGCCCTGCTCTCGGGCTACTTCAGTCACTAGGATGGTCTCTCTTACCACTTTTGTTTTTCTCTTTTTGAGACAGAGAGAGAGAGAGAGATAGAAGGGAGCGCACAAGTCGGGGAGGGGCAGAGAGGAGAGACAGAATCTAGGGCAGGCTCTGTGCCATCAGTGCAGAGCCCGAGGTGGGGCTTGAACTCACGAAACCACTAGATCCTGACCTGAGCTGAGATCAAGAGTCAGGTGCTTAACTGACTGAGCCACCCAGGCATCCCTCTCTTGTCATTGCCTTCATGGGGACATCTAGAGGTCACTGACCGTCTCGGGGCAGAGTCCACTCCCATTTCCAATTTCTTGTTCATTCCAAGGGGATGAACGTGAGTGGCTTCATGTCTGGCCTGTGTGGCCATGGAGTATGTCACCCTGGGGCCACTGCCCTGGGCCAGCATTTCTCAAACTTTCTTTATTATTATTATTATCATCACCTCTCATTAGGAGAAAAATAAACTAAATGTAAATTCTTCCCAACAAGAAGTGTTAACAATTCATCGGGGAGGGTTGAGCTTTGGAGGGCCACATACGGACGGTAATATGTAAGATTTTTGTTTGCCCTCTAATTTTCACCCTCTTGGGGATACCATCGCCCACGTTGATGCTGTAGGCTTTCCAGAACATGTTTCCAAACTGTGCATGATTTCTGTTGTCTCTGGTAACATATAGAAACAAGGGTCTGGTTGAAGAGCACGGTTTCAGACATACAAATTTGGTACCAAATCCTCTACTGGAGTGGATGGCTTCCCATTTCTGGGCCTCACTTCTTCCACTTGTAGAACTCAGGCACCTGCTTCTTGCCCCCTCAACCAACTAGGAGGCCAAGCTAGGGTCAGGCGAGCAGGACCCAGGCCACACCTGTGTGCCTCGCATAGGGACACGGGTCAGGGCAAGACAATAGCGTCCTGCTCTTCCCTCAGCCTCTACCCCGCCACCCAGCCAGACACGTGGTCCTCCAGACGGTGGTGGGGAGCCCCATGCTTACCCTCTTGGTAGCTCTTCTCGCGTGTCACGGTGGGGCATTGAAGGGCTGGTGACCGGCTGGCGGCTGGGGTCTTCAGGATGACTGGGGGACGCTGCAGTCTTCCCCTCCTTGGCCTCCTTTTAAGTATCCCCGTCCGCACACAGATGTCCCTCCGGAGGACATCCCTCCGTGCTGCCTTCATCCTAAACGAGGCCCCTCAGAGCCTCGTGCCTGCACTTTATGACATTTCTGTCTCAGGACCCGGGAAAATTGAGGCCGCCAAGCAGGGTGAGCCTGGGCAGGAAGCCGACGGGCCGCCCTGTCAGCCTCAGTGTGAAACGGGCTGAGAAAGTACAGCCCAGAGCCCCAGCCCAGTCGCACACACGATGCACAGTTTAATAGGAGGCACAAATGAGAAGCAGGCTTCTGGAATTTGGCTTTGGTTCCTCGCTCTTAGTTTCCTCAACTGTTTCTTTCTTCTCTACTTTCCCTCCTGTTCTTCTCTCTTTTGGTTCTTTTTCTGCCTCCTTGCATCATTGCCTGGCTACACGTCTGCCTGCTGCCTGCTTCCCATTCAACCCCTGTCCCACCAGGTACAACCTGAGGTGGGATGGAGAGAGGAAAGGTGGGGGAGGAGTGAGCGGAGGCCCACTGATTCCAGTAAATAGAAATTAACCCTTTCCTGGCCTGAGGAGGTCAGCCAGTCATTTCCTTCCCCTTCCCACCAAGGTCATAAAATCTGTTTCTAACTTTTACCAATTCCCCTGTTAGTACCAGAAACACACAATTAGCTTTAAAAGTGTCTCCAAGCTGTGGCCAGTTAGAAATTTATGACTTTTTTTTTTAAAGCTTTCCTTTAAAGTGGCTAATTAGGTGTATTTCTCCAATGGTAATTTTTAAAATGCTAATTGGTCTACACTCTGGAAGGAGGAGAAAAAAACTTCCCCCTTTTATTGTCCTGGCGCTAGGGAGACATAAAAGAGACTGACAAAGCCTGAACAGTGAGAGCAGCCTCCAAGGACAGGGGCCAGGTGCCGGCCCTTTTATGGGTTTGGCAGCCAGGAGGAGGCCAGGGAGCGTGGCTTGCTGGGTTCCAGACAGTTTCCTCGGGGAGGGGATGCAGTGCATCTGAAGAGGGCGGTGAGGGTAGGGCAGGGCCAGGCACCGCCCTTGGGGGCAGTGGCACTCTGACACCAAACCCCTAGGGTGGGCTGGAGAGAATCCTTCACTGTGGCTTCCAAGGAGGATGGGTGGATGGGAGGGGAGGGTGCACGGAGGGCTCGCCCCAGCCAGGTCCCTGCTCTAGCACAGAGCTCGACAGTTGCCAAAGCACACGCTGGCAGAACGCGCCATTTGGGGGAGGCTGTTTATTCTAAGGACAATTCCAAATTGAGCCTATGGGGACAGAGCCCATGGTTCTCACACTGGAGGTGGGACGTTGCAAGGAACCCCAGGACAGGAACTCTGCCAGCAGAAGCTCTGGCCTGGGTGGGTGCCACCCACCTCCTGACTTGCCAGGCAGGGTGGGGGCTACCCAGGACTTGTGGTCCCCACGGATGGATGGGAAAGGCCTCAGCCTGACTGGGCGTCTTCTAGAGGTGCTGCCTCCCACCGCCTCCAGGCTGGGCAGTCCGCAGCTCCCCAGCTGAGCTCCCTTTTCTGCTCCCTAAATCACAGCCTGCCTCAGGACTTGGGAGTTGGCAGTGGGTTTCTTCGAACTGCGTTTTCTCCAAAAGGAGCTCAGAGACCGGACAAAACACAGCCAAGGAACGCCAAGGCAGCCCAGCAGAAGGAGCGTGTGAATCCATAACTCTTGCATTTCCAAGGCGTGAAGTTGGAAGATGGGGGTCAAGTTTACCTCCTTCTTGCGGCTGGGAAGTCCAGAGACCCTGCTGAAGAGGAAGCTTGGGTTCCTTCCCTTCCATTTGTTGCTTGTTCTCCTTGGGACAGCTAAAGTGGAGCAAGCCTCCAAGGGCAGGCTCAGGAGATGGTGCGGGGGCAGTGCAGTCCTGGGACGGGTGTGGGGGGTGCCCTGGGTGCTTCCCAGCCCAGCATGGAGGGGCGGGATGGGGGTGAGCGGTACGTTCTCTTGGAGAGCAGTCACGTTTTCCTCTTGGCCCAGACGCTGGTGGCTCTAGTCCTGCAATCTCCGTGCGTTGCTATGAGAATAATACAATTACGAAGACATAGGACAGGGATAAACAGAAAACATTCTGCAGCAGGGAGAGCGAGGGGGAGGGCCAGTGACAATCAGATATTTTGTTATCGGATCGTTTCAGGGAGGAGTAGAATTCTTTAAAACCCTGTGCTATTGCGGAAAGGAGGAGTGATGAGCAATTAAACAAATTACTCCATTTATTTTTCAACATTAGCTTTTATCAGGCATCTCTCACAGTTCACCTCCTCTCTTTGGCTCCATTACCATCTCTAGGAAAGCGAAATAGAAGTGGGACTAGAGTGCAGCCCCAATTCTCTGCAGCCAGTGCCCTGCTCTGCTCATGGACTCAGTGTATCCATCAGTAAATTGGGAGGGGGAAGCCTCCGCATTGTCTCCGTAGCAGCGGGATGGAGCTGTTAGGGTGGGTGGAGCAGGGCCCAAATCTGGGCTCTGCACTTCCTAGCTGGTGAGCCAGGGAGGATCACTTTACCTTGCAAGCTTCGGTCACTTGGGAAAAAAAAAATCAAATGAAATGTACAAATGGTGCAAAATGGAAACATAGGCTTGATGCAATTGTTACAAAAATGAAAGGAGACGGGGGATGCGAAGAATCTAACACAGCGCTGGGAGGGTGGAGCCCTCCCTGGTGTAGCTTTTACCTTATTACTGACTCTTCTTAGATAATTCCACTGTGTTCACGTGGGAAGCTGAGGAGGATAAACAAAGCTGAGGAGTCAGGTAAAGAATTCTGAGCCACCCCGAGGGGCTGGAGGGGCAGGGATGATAAATGTTCTTAATCTGAACCCACCACGTGATCTGTTTTATTCTCCCCGCCTCTCCAAGGCTGATGAGGCCAAGAGGCTTGGCTCCTTTGGCTAAGGGAGGGTCTGCTAGAGGGTTCCACCTTTAGTGGTTCCCCGAGCTGCGGGGCCACTTGGTTCATCCATCTTCTGGGACGTCCAGAATAACTTAACCTTTTGGACCCTCTGTCCGATGGGGTAATAATACCCACTTTACAGTGTTATTATGGGGATTAAGAGGGCTAATGTATGGCCAAAAGCTCCTGGAACAGGGCTGGGGTTTGGAAAGCACTCAGTGAATGCTGCTTCCCTTCCCTCCGCAAACCCAATAACCAATTAATCAGCAACTGGACATTGGACTGTGCACATCACTAATTAGCTTGAGCCATAAAGGAGATGGAAAGGAACAAGAACCAGGCCATGAGATAGGACCAATGTGAATCCATCTCTGAATGTGTTTCTGATGGACAATTAGGACGGCTCCTTACTAATAAGGCTGCCTGGAAGCATGGACGCTTCATAGATTCTGGAGGGAGACAAACCTGTTTTTGATCAGCTTTATGATATATCAGCTGTGTGCCTTTGGGCTGAACACATATTCTCTCTGTGCTTCTTTCTATTTGTCCACATATGAGGAGGATTAAGTATCATTGTGGATGGAGAATACCACAGATCCCCAATAAATATGAATTTTCTCCCCTTCCTCGTCTCTCAGTTGGGATCAGTTTGGTCTGCGTAAGGTCCCCGTCGCTCTGCAGTAAAGTCAAAGTCTTTGGATCACATATGTGCCCCACCACACGCGGCAATGAGTGCAGGGGTTACTAGTTTATCGTTGTTCCCTAGCCCCTCAGGTGAGGCTTGGCATACGGTGAGGACTCAAAGCATTCAGTGACCAACTGAGTGAATTGGTTCCCAAGGTATCAGCATTTGTCTGTAACCACAGGTGTATGTTTAACAATGACTTCCCTGTGAAAGGCTCAGAGCCCTTTGAAGACATTGCCTCATTGTGGGGAAGATTTTAGAGGCATTATTTGATCTACTTCACAGAAGAGGAGGTCGAGGAACAGAGAAAGACAACGGCTTGCCCAGGTCACAGGGAAGCAGTGGTGTGTATGTAACACCTGAGTCCCAGGCCCGACTGTGGTACTTTTTGTAGTAAATCAGTTGGTGTCTCAAAAAAAAGAGGTTCTGGGATTCTCCTGGGGGGATTTCCAGGAATCATTCTAGGAATCAGACTATGACCTTGACACTAATTGCGCTAATAATAATATTTATTATTATTGTTATTGTTATCATTTTGAGCACTATAGTCTAAGCTTTGTATTAGACATGTTGTGCCTTTCAGTTCATTTTTACCACAAGTGTTATACTATAAGGCCGATATTTCCATTTTATAGATGAAGCTCTGGTTAAAACCTTAATTTTTTTAAAAAAATTTTTTAACGTTTATTTTTGAGACAGAGAGAGACAGAGCATGAACGGGGGAGGGTCAGAGAGAGGGAGACACAGAATCCGAAACAGGCTCCAGGCTCCGAGCTGTCAGCACAGAGCCCGACGCGGGGCTTGAACTCACAGACCGCGAGATCATGACCTGAGCCGAAGTCGGCCGCTTAACCGACTGAGCCACCCAGGCGCCCCAAAACCTTTAGCTAATGAAGTGAAAGAGCAGCTAAGATTTAAATTCAGGGGTGCTGTAAATAAAGCCTGCCCCCTCTCCCTGACACCCCACTAACCGAGAGCCAGAGGGCGAGCAGGACTGGGGTGGGGGGTGTTCTGAGGACACAGAGTGGACGAGGAAGTGGATATTGCCAGGGAGAAAGATGAAGAGTTTGCCTTGAACTTTTCATGTGTTAAAACTTGAGAAAGGCCCAGTTATGCCCTCACTTCCTAGGAAACTGGGGGACTCATCTTTTGAAAGTCAGCATTCACTTATTCGTCCGTAAGAAGGAAGGTAATTCTGGCACACGCTGCAACATGGATGCACCTGGAGGTACATCATGCTAAGTGAAATAAGCCAGACACAAAACGACAAATACCGTCTAATTCCACTCCTGTGATACCTAGAGTCGTCAATCCATAGAAACCGAAACTAGAATGGCAGTTTCCAGGGGCTGAGGGGAAGCAGGAGGGGGAGCTGTTATTTAATGGGTACAGAGTTTCCGTTCTTCAAGGTGAAGAGAGTTCTGGAGATTGGTTGCACAACAATGTGAATGTGCTTAACGCTACCACTTAAAAATGGTGACGGTATAGGTTGGATGTTATGTATGTTTTACTACAATTGTTTAAAAAGTGAGGGTTTTCATTCCTATTCATATACTCAGAAGTGAGGGGCCTTTGGTTGTGCGGGAGCATCTGGGGGGCCACCCAGGACCACGTGGTTTGAGGTTAGGTGATGGAGCTGTGATCCGCTAAAGCCCAAGGGTAGTCATGAAGGAGCACTTGGGGATGAGCTCCTGGAGTAGACCGTGTACAAAAAGCCAAGAAAACGCTTGGAAAGAGCACAGTCTCTCTCCCTTTTCACTGGACTAGCAGCTTCTGGAAACTACTGGCTCACAGTCTCATGGAGAAGATAAGCGACACAGATTAGTAACACAGAAAACGCATTTTCTCTGAAGAAACCATTCAGGGAAAACAGGGGCCAGTAATGAAATATGTTATAACTCAGACTAACGCAGAGGCTGTAGGTCAACCTGCGCCTGTCCTTGACTTGTGGGTAGCTATGGCGAGCTTGTTGGGACCTGTTGCTAGAACACTTGGAGAAAAGAATTGGCAGCATGCCATAAATATCGGCGACACTGTCTGGGCTGCAGGTTGGTAAACAATGACCTGTAGGCTAAATCTGGGTCACCCCCTGATTTTGTATAGCCTGTGAGCTGAGAATAGTTTTAACATTATTTAATGGTTTAAAAAAATCAAAAGGAGAGTATTTCATGACACATGAAAATTAAATAAAATGTGCCTTTTAGTGTATGTAAGTAAAGTTTTATTGGAACATGGTCACACTGGTTTATGTATTGTTTGTGGCTGCTTTCATGCAGCAATGGCAGAGTTGAATGGTTGTGACAGATAATATGGCCTGCGAAGCTGAAGATATTTCTCATCTGCCCCTTACAGAAAAGTTCGTTGACCCCAGTCTAGTCTAGTATTTTTTTCAAACTGTGGGTCACAACCCATAAGTCAGTCGTGAATCAACTTAGTGGAACATGATCAGTATTAAAAATAAGTTAAAAAAAAAATAGGACAATGGACAGAAAATACAAGCATACAATCACTTGTTGTAAGGTTAATTTCTCCTTACACATTTTGTTTTCTTTCCTTAAGCTTTTATTTCAGTTAAATGTGAATGTATATACTCACTCATGATGAGCCTGTCTTTCTTATTTATGGGTCTTGGTGAAAATGTTGGCGAGCTATCGGTCTAGGTGAACCTACGAAATTTACTATTGTTCACTTGGATATCTGGGATAAGATTTGGATGCAGGCCTCTCTCAGTGACCTCCGCTCAGGGGTGCAGTATTCTGTTCCTATAGGCAAGCTCAAGCTAGGCTGATGGGTTCAGGATTCTGTACTATATCCCCCCACCCCTGCCCCAGAGCACAGTTGTCAACAGTGGCCACGATGTGACCCCATGTAAAGCTGTTCCCTTGTTTCCACCCAGTTTTCTCTCCCTTGAAGAGGAAGGTTTCCTTTACCCCAGAGGGCAAAGAATGAGGAGTGCTCACTCTTGGACAGAAAAAAAAAAAAAAAAAAACAAGCAAGGCCAGGGCCAAGGGTATGTAGCTCCCTTACTGACTCCTTCGATTGACAGCTGATACGCAGTGATGAAGGACAGCTCTTGTGCAAGGTGACAAGAGGCAAGATCTGAGAAGGCTTTGTGTTTACAAACATATTGCCAAAAGTGTCACGGATATAATTGAAAAACATCAATAGTGATCAATGGGAACAAATCACTGGCCCAGCCATTAGAAAGGAACAGAGATTCAGGCATGGAGGAAGTGAAGGGGAAGAATCTATTACTACCCTCCCCCTCCCTCCTTCCTCTTCCCCTCCTTCATTCCCCTCCCCCTCCTGACCTCACCCTGTCCCTTTTCCTTTCCTTCTGCTCCTCTGCCCCCTCATCACTGCCCATTTTTCTTTATGCAGTGGAAGGAAAACCATTGATTTGTGCGAGAGAATTTGCCTTGGTCTTAGAGGCAGAATGAGAATAGGGCTACCTGCTTTCCCCTTCCTCTCTCCCAGCTGTGCCCAGTACGTCTGTTGAATTTCAAATAGTGAGTCTGTGAACAAGTACATAGCCAAACTTCATATTCTCAAAGCCATTAACTCTAGGCATCCTCCATTAAGGCCTTAAACGACCAAGTAACAACGGGTTGCTGTAATACAATATGCTTTGTCTGAAGCATACTATTCCGGGTCTTAAAAGCTAAGCTGGGTTGGGTCTATCCTGATCCTGAAACTTTTGGAAGGCCAAGGAGGCATCTTCATCAGGAGGCTTTCAACCCCCACATCATGATGGAAAACAGACTGTGGTCTCCTTTAAGTTAGGAGCAACCAATAGGGGAGGAGTCCAAGAATTTGTGGTGAATATTATTGTAGTCTGAGAGACCGGTGTAGACATCTGGGAAGGTAAATCTTGTAGGTAGGATGAATGAACCTGGAGGGACAGTAAGGAGAAACTTTCTTAAAGTTCAAGTCATTTTAGGACCTTGAGAAAGGGTATGATCTTTCTTTAATAAAATATAATAAAACCGGTAGCAGTAGCAAGAGGGTGGCTAGGTGCCACCTACAGGGCTACAGGGGAGTTGGAGAGCCCAGGCGTCTGAGGGCAGGGCTGGCTGGGTGCTTTGACTATGGGTGATCACTAAGAGTCCTTCAATGCCCGGAATCTCCCATGCTAAATTCGCTCAAGAAGTATCAAACACGAAGAACAACGGGTTCAGAGAATTTTATCCAAATAAAACAAATGACCAAGGAAGACAGACTTTCAGAGGATGAATACCAGGCAATTACAGAGAAAGCAGTGTCCCCATAGAAGTGAAGGAGATAGATTGGGGACCACAAGAAAGAAAACAGAGACCCAAGGACCAAGAAGCAAGTAAATTATCCTTCCTTGGGATGAAACCATAGCAGACTGGGTACGAGCCAGAGTAACAGGTTTAGTGCCAATGGGCTCCCTCCTTCCCTCCTTCTCTCTCACTCTCCGTGTCTCTCTCTGTGTCTCTCTCTCTTTATGTCTCTCACTGTCTCCATCCCTCTGTCTCTGTTTCTCTCTGTCTCTCTATTTATTCTTCCATCATATTGGTTGTTTATTATATACGCCTGGCATTTTCCTGAACATCGGGAGAAAGATTTAAAAGATACAGAATTAAAATCTCTACCCTCGAGGAATTTGTGAGCTAAAGCATTACCTCATTCCTTATCTACCGCACAAAGTCTATATTCTGTCATTTCTCATTCTGTCTCCAAACAGTTTGATCATTTAAATGGCTAAATATGGAATTTGAGGGAACACGATGGAGCAAGGATCTAGAGACAGGCGAAGGAGGAGCCCCAAACCCAAGTGCAGGCCCTCTGTGCAGGGGAGGGAACCAGCTGTTTTAGGTAGCAGAGAAAATAATGCCCAATAATGCCTTCAGACGAGGGGTACCTTCTGCCATCTCATCTCCGGCTGTCAGAGGCTCCCCGACAGCCCTGGTCAGTAAGTGAGATGTCAGGAGGATGGATTGGCCACACACAAGGAGATAGGTAATGATCTTTGAGGCCAGAAGGGAAGAAGGGGTCCTTGTAGAGTGGTCATAAACTTAGCCTAAGAGAGAGTCTGTGGCTTTCTAGTGCAGGCAAAACAGCCATCTGGCAACTTTCCCTTGCAGAGACACAAACCCTTTCTTTGTCCTGATTATCATCTTTAATGTTGGGCTCTGAACTGCACTTGAATTTGTTCCATATTCTGAGACATTTTCCCCTTTGGGTGGTTTGTGGAGAGGCACCTGTGCATGCATGAATAGCAGTGTGTGGGAGGTGGGGATGTGGCACTAGTCTATAAAGTGGTTAAAGGACTCTTTGACAGATGTCATCCATCCAACCAACCAGTCATGGGTTTACTTGAGAAGTATTTACTGACTGCCCACAATATGCCCTAAGCCATACCCTGGGGACAGTAGAGAACAGAATCCTACTTGGCTGCTTTCCAAGCTCCAGGTTTGCCGCCGATCTTTCCAATGGCTGCTCTTTTACAAAGGCCCAACTTCTCATTCTTGGACAGCCTTGTGCCTTCACAAGAAGGGAAGACACAGCATTAGGGGTAATGACGTTATTGCTCTTAAGCAAAACCTACCTGTTAGGAAGCAGAATAGTATGAGATTAATGATGGAAATAGCCTCTGGGCACACATCTCAAGAGCAATCAAGAATAAGGACAAATGGGAAGGGCCCAGGGGGACAGGCTGGGTGGGAAGGGAAGAGCCCTGGACTTAACTGACTGTGTGACCCAGGACAAGTGGCTTCCCAAGTGGTCACTGACCTCAATTGTAATGAGAAGGGGTTGGGCATTCAAATCCTCAAGTCTCTTTCTTCTGTGACATTGGGTGAAGTCTCACTTGTTAATGACGCCAACCGATTGATCTTTGTCTTGCTGCCCTCACTTCCTTCTTGTTGCCTCATTTCTTTTCCTTTCTAGATGTGATCCGCTCACCTGTCATTGCAGTCCTTTTCCTGAAGGGCATTCCCTCTTGCCAATGTCTTGCACGGTCCTCTCACCCAGTGCTATCCAGTAAAACTCTCAGGGATGATGGCAATATTCACATCTGCTCTGGCAGACGCTATGGCAGCCGCGAGCCACATGTGACTATGAAGCCCTTGAAATGGTGGCTAGTGTGACTGAGGCACTGAGTCTTAAATTTTATTTAATTTTCACTTGACACCTGTGTCTAGTAACTACCTTACTGCATATCACTAACCTCTGTTCCCAACACTCGTGGGCCATTATTGTGTTTGGCTATTTGTTTCTTCTTATGTCCCCGATTAAGAGCTTGCTGTCTGTAGTCTCACTTCCTTAGCTTGAATCTTCGTGGCTACTCACTAGTGCGGGACCTTGAGCAATTTACTTCACTGTTCCAAGCCTCAGTTTCCTTGCCTGTACACTGAGGGCACTTAAGAGTCCTACTTGCTGGGATGGTTGGGAGCATTAACCTGATAATGAAGGTAGAACATTTAGCACAGTGGCTCGCACTCTGTAAATGTTAGCTGAGAAGGAGGGGGAAGAGGAGGAGGAGGAAGAGAGGGGGATATATGTCCTTCCTTTCTCTTCCGTTAGAGTGAAGTCTTGAGGACTCAGACTATCTAACTTTGAGTTATAACTACTTAGCATATGGAGACAATCCGGTGTCTCCGTGGGCTGACATGGGTGTCCTTTTTCTCGGATTCCTATTCTCCCTGCCCAGCTGCCAACTCTCCCCATACCTCTGTGCTCTGTACCGGGCCAGTAACAGCGCCTGCCCACCCTCACACACGTCTGTGTGCACACTCCTTCCCAAGCAGTTGGACGTGGGATTTCATTCCTTCAGACACATCTGTGTCTCCTGTCTCTGGCTCTTCCTCTTCTGGGCGATGGGCAGCAGGGTGATGACCCCATTAATTCTAGGCAGGCCCTTGTTACCCTGCAGGTCCCACTCCCTTCAGACCTTGCCTCTGGCCCACCCTATCTCCCAAGTGACACCTCTCAATCCTGCCCCAGGAATCAGGTGTCTAAATAGCAAATGAAAGATTAATGCCAGTGGCCAAGATTGGGGCGTGAATAATTTAAAGGGGAGAATAACAGCCAGCTCTGCTTACCACCGGGGCCGCCTGGGCAGAGGTCAGGGAGGGGATAAGGGCCAACTTCGGGCCAAGGATACAGGTTGTGGATACTAATGAATTGACTGACTGGGAAAGGATTTGCTGTCATTGGCGTTTGGAAGAATTTGTAGTTACAACCAGAAAATGGGTTCTTTGGCATTCTTACTGACACAAACGTTACGGTTTTCATGAGGAGTGTGGGAAGTTTTCCAAGTGGGTGCCATGTTTCCACAGACATTGCAGCACCAGGAACCACCCATCGGATGAATATCCTGAGCCCCCCACGATGAGGACTCCTCACACCAGGGTCTCTGTTCTTATCACCACCTTGAAACTGTTGGGCTATGGGATTCCGCATGGCTGGGATATTTGGCGGAATGCTTTGTGGGGATATGGGCTTTGAGGTGAGGAGGGAAAAGCGGCCTAGTGTTTGTGAAAGGAGCAGAGTTTTTACAGACAGTGTGGCTCTTGTCCAAGCAGAAAACCTCTGGGTGGATATTTTCCTCTCCTCTCTCTAGCACCTCGGTCACCTCTCTGCTACCCCAGCCTCCTGTTAGGTTTACCGCAGTCTCTCCTTTGATGGTTTGGGGTTTGATAAATATTTTCCCCTCCGGAAGTCTTTAGCAGTGCAGCAAGAAGGTTACATGATGGATTCTCCCCATCACTTAATTGAAGCCATAAAGAATGGAAAGAGAGTTTCCAATAAACCAGACCATTACTCACTGGTGGATAGAGAGGGGATCCCAGAACCAGGCCCTGGGAGGCACAGCTGGGAAGCCCTCCAGCTGACTGTCTATTATGATTATTAATCACAACGGCAACAGGGTTCATCTGCACAGAGCTTCTTAATGAACTTGGACTCATGTCCTTACAAGGTTGTAGCCATTAGAGCAGCCAGGGCCTTTCTATTTTAAATCCCTGAAGGCTTGGTTGACTGGGATGGATGTCCAAGGGGGAGCGTTTGTCTGGGTGCTCCCCAAATTATGAGATATGTGTGGTTGTGTGTAGGCCTGAACAATGAAGGGGAAAAAGCCACATCCGCTGTGCCTGGGAGACTCAAGTGTTATTAGGAGTATGAAAATATGGCTTGTGGCTGGGCGCATGCTGTTGATGCGTGCCAAATTAATGGTTACGTGCTGTGTATGGCGTAGTGAGAGTTTTGGCTGGTGGGTGGTTGATAGAGGCGTGGGAGTGAGGCGTGCTCATGGTAATGGGTGTATACACTTTAAAATAGCATCATCTCTATGGGGATTCCATAACATTTGCTTTTCCAGGTAGGTGCTTTATAAGTAGGAAGACCCTGGAATTTGTTGTCCAGACTAGACAAGTCTTGAAGGTAAAAGGGGACACTCCTACCATTTTGCCGGGACCACTCACATAAACCAGGACTATTGCAGGCAACGACAGATGTGTGCTAACTCCACATACAAGCTACCACTGAATTGCTTAGGTGTGTTTTCCATTGAGTTTGACCTCTAGTTGGGTTTATGTTGAGAGAGAGCCTGTCAAGAGTTTGAACTTAGAGGCACGGGCAGAGGGTTGCCTCTGAGGTGGCATGATAATCACTGGCACCTTCCCCGATGGCTGCCACAGGGTGGGAAAAGCAGCCCCTGGACTCTTCCCTGGGCCCATTGCTCTAGCTTCAGAGATGCCCTGGTTGTGTGCTCAGGTCTCCATACCTGAGGGACTCTGACTCCCACTCCAGGAACCCTGTGCGCTCAAGATGGAAAGGGTGGCCAGCAAACCCGTGGGCTGCATACAACCTCACTGTGCTGAGAACGACTGAACTGACCCGACCCAGGGAATCTTAGTTTAGACCACAGGTTTGCTGTGTATGCCTCCTGGGTCACAGTGCAGGGAGCTAGGAGCCAGACTCTGTTCCACTGTGGTTGGGTCTGACTTTGACTTGACCTGGGCCTCAGTTTACCCCTATGTGAAACTCAGGGAAGAGCAGTATCTCCTAAAAAGAGTATTAATGTTTGAGACAGCATTTGGGATGAGCTGTGTAAGACAAACACACCTTCTTTTCCTGCTTTCTTCCCTCCTTCTTTCCCAGCCCCTCAACTCTGCAGCTCTATTGTGTATCAGGTGACTTTGCCTCGAAAGACCCCAGACCTCTGTTCCCCAGAGTTCCTCCAGATCAGCGATAATTTGCCACCCTGCTGGCAAATCCCTGAGGTTTGGGAGGAAAAGAAAGGGGAGCCTTACCAGAATCTTGGCTGGTGCTTCCCACATGGAAGTCCCTCCCCAATGCCCTGGTTTTCTTTCCAGCTTGCTCTGTGACCCACAGCAGACAGTGGCTCCCCAGAATAACACCCAGAAGAATTCTGCCCAGGCTGCTTTCTGCAGAGGCTCTCTTTCCCACCTTCTCCCTGAAAACCAAGAACTCCCCATGCCACAAGCAACTAGATGTAAACAGACATTAATCCATCTGCAAAACCTCAACATGTCACCTGATCCTTATCAGGGCCTCATAATCGCCTCCAAGGAAGATCTTCTTCTATTAAAAAGCAGTTGCCCTCTCTGCTGGTAACACTAATAGATTTTGTGTGATATTTATATCAGACTTTGCTTTCAGCACGTGAGAGGCTGTCCCCTTCCTTCTGCCTGGGTCTCGGCCCTTAGCCTTTGCAGATGTCTCTCACGATTTCAGTTTCCTACAGGGCCTCTGCTGGCAAGATGCTGAGCTCCATGAGGGCCTCTGTCTTGTTGAATGTTGTATCACCAGCACAGAAAGAGCGGCTAGTATACAGGAGGCATGTGATTTCCTCCATCTGTCCAGTTCATTCATTCATTCATTCATTCATTCATTCAACAAGTGGAGCCAAGGTCTAGAGGGGGAGACAAGACCAAAAAAAGTAATAAAAATAATAATAATGACAAGCAGTTACAAGGACTTTGAAAGAACAAGTAGGGGTTTGAAACAGAGAGTAATCAGGTTTGGGTTCTACCTCAAGTGAAAGGCAGGAATATCCTCTCTGAGACCTAAAGAATGACAGGGTGTGGTCATGAGAGAGAGCGGAAAGAGAGGGGTCTTTCTAAGGAGAGAGCTCCACCCGGGGTCTGGGAAGTGGGGAGAGAGCTGAGCTCCCTTGACAGCCTAGGAAAAATTGTGGATAGAACTTTTTGAAAGGGAGCATTTGTTGGGTTCGGAAAGGTAGGGAGAAGTAAAGACATTTCAGAAATGTCTGGGTGATCAAGGCACTGGGGTATGAGATTGGTGGGTGGAACTTGAGATCTATCCTACTCAAAGCAGAAGGATCTAGAGGATCCAGAGATGAGGCCCCTGGAAAGTCTGTGTATGGAAACGAAGAGTGAAGGTGATGGAGAACGTAATCTGAATAAGGGATGTTGGGCAGTGGGTCGGATGCCAGAACTTCTGGGTCTCCTTCTCTGCTCACACTTTGACTGACACGCTGTTTGCTTACGTCTTCTGCTCCTCCACGTTTATCAAGATGATGTAGCTCCAAATGGGGCATCTGGGCTCATAGAGCTCTTGCTCAGACTGGGGCAGAAATTGAAATCAGGGCCCATCTAAAACCTCGCAGTAAGTCGACAAGACCCAGATTTCAATAACAGCCGTGATTGTAACCATGTCAGCAATGGCCCCTTCTTACCTTCTGGGCTCTTTGGTGTCAGTAAACGGAAACCAGTTTAACTTGAGACAGATTTGGTGGTGAGAGCCAAGCCCGTAAAATGCCCTGCAAAGGCTATGGCCTTGTCAATTAAGCATCAGAACAAGTTGATGAGAAATTTCAGGGCTGAGGCCCAAGCAGGGTGGCGATGTGGCAGCTCACAGTCAGATGGGTGGGAGTTGCTTCACGGAACCCAGGGAAGTGTAGCCTTTGTGGAGAGTCACCCAGCTCCAGGAGAACTTGGGCCCCCATCTACAGAGAGGGACATGGGGGAATTGTCCGGACAAGAGGAGCAACTCATTAATGAGAAGTTAAATGTCCTCCTCTCTCTGCCAGATCTGAATACATTCAAGTGAAACCATATGAGCACAACCCCCTTTCTTTCATCCTCTCTCCGTTTCTAAACATTTCCTTGCCTTAAACCCCCCTGTGTTCCTTTTTAATTCATGACAGCTAAATCGTAGCACGCACAAACATAATTGGGGTGACAGACGAGGCACCAGAACTTTTTCTACAAGACACTGCTGAGGACTGGGCTGTTATCTCCTGGGGCTCATGTCTGAGGTTTTGGCTATCGGTGGAGTCCCCGTCCAGGAAGGATGCTAGCCCACAGGGACAGGCTAGACAGATGGATGGATGGACGGCCAGAAAGAGAAAGACCAGGAGTACAGGAAGTCCCAGCCTCTGGCCCTCCTAATGGTGGTTCGTGAGAGTAGAAAATGGGGGTGGACCTGGGGGTGGGGTGAGTGCTTGGTGGAAGGCAACCCGGTCCCCCTCTCCGTACCTATTTGCCCATCGCTGTTGCCATCCCCCAGGCAGTAGAGACAGCTTGGTGATCCAACCCAACACTTGTCCTTATTACTTTTAAAACAACTCTCCTTGCAAGGATTTACCGTCCTAGCTTCTGTCAACCCAGTGGGCTCAGTTCAGGAAGAGGGGGCAGGAGAGGTGAAATTCCATACATTTTACCACCAAAGGCATGAAGCCTACTGCTGGGTCAAGATCTTGAAGGCTACCTGCTGGGCCAGGCACTAGCCCTTTAGGTGATGGAGCTTAGGGAGGTCCTTGGGGAATCCCCTCCAGGAGAGGGGCTGGGGCAACTGGGAGGTGTTGGAAAGCAGAGGCTTCTTACTAACCAGTGTGGACATATTTCACTATGTAAACTTCCTGGCGTATAACTGGCTGAATATTAAGTCTAGGAGCAAGACGTTTTTCCTCCAACTTGTGGGAAAGGTGGTGCAGGTCCAAAGGAGAGAAACAATTACACGTAAATATACATGTAAATATTCCATCTCAGAAGAGAGCTGAGAGATTCATTCATCCTCTCCTCCTGGGTGGGAAGCTAGTTCAGTATGTAGATTCTCCTCATTTCCCCTCCCTGTGAGCTCTGCAGGTGCTGTGGGCTCATCAAGACAGGGACAGACTTAAGGGAACGGCAGGTAATGCTACCGAGGAACTGGAACTCGGAAGCATGACATACAGCTTGTGAGGAGGTGCCCTCATGCCCAAAACAGACAAAAAAAATCCGTGGAGTTCGGTCAAAGGGAGATGTCTGGGGGCCAGAGCTGTCAGAAGGAGTGTAGGTTGTGAGAACTGTCCTACTCCCAGCGTGGCTCATCCTGCCGCCTGGTCCCAGCCCTGGAGATCAGCGTCGGTGGGGCTCTGAGACGGGGAGACCCAGTGCTGAGGACCCGCCTCCCCCAACAGCGATTCCTGGCTTCACGGCACAGCTGCCGGCAACCCCCTTCATCTGGGTGTTTGGCTCCAGATGTCTAAGCCCAAGGACACCATGTCAGCACGTTTCTCTGCCGGCTGTGAGAGAGCAGCTGTATCTTCTCGTAGACCCTTCCAAGTCCATCGCTGATGACGATGATTACAGTATTTCATTCGTAAGATGGTTATGCCTCTTGGGCCCCTTTCTGAGATCCCATTCTCAAACACAGGAAGAGGGTATTTCAAGGCACTGAGGGTTAAAGCAGAGTGGGTTTTAGAGGTCATGTGGCCCCACACACTCATTGTGGAGGTGAAGAAGAGGGGTGCAGGGGCGAGTGAGGCCAGCAGAATGGTCACATAATGTCCCTGAGGTCACCTGTAGAGGTGGTGGCAGAGATGTGACTGGCCCTTCCTGTCTATAACACACCTTTTGGTTGAAGTTTTAAAAAAAGTTAAAAGAAAAATTATTCTTTTTTAACCTGGAAAATACAGAAACATATAGAAGAGAACACATACCCAGAGTGCTACCACCCACACCATTGTTAATATTTCCTTTTAATTTTTTACATTAATTATTTCCCATAGTTAAGATTATCATATATTTTTTTTTCACTAACTAGGCCAGAAAGAAAATCATATATGTGTGTGTGTGTGTGTGTGTATATATATATATATATATATATATATATATATATATATATATGATTTTATATGTATATAATCATATGTGTGTGTACATATATACATACACAGACATATATGATTTTCTTTCTGGCCTATTTAGTGAAACATTATAACTCAAGTAATTTCTCCACTTGTTATAAACTCTTCATAAACATAATTTTCAGCATGTGCTTAATATTCTATTACGTGAACGTATCATAATTTACTTACCTACTCCCATATTGTTTTATGTTTAAGTAACTTCTATTTCTGAAATTATAAATAATGCTAATATGAAAATGATTATGTGGAAAGGTTTGCTTTTCTTTTTTAAAAAAATCCCTGTATTTCAGACTCTATTTCCTTTGGCTGGAGTCCCAGAAGTGGTGTTTCTAGGTCAGAGAGTATAAACACGTTAAGGATTGGCAATCTATTACTAAATTGTTCTCCAAAAGTATTGTTCCAATTTATGTTTCCACTAGAAAGCTATGAAATTTTATTAAATCTTTGTTAATGCAGCAGACAGTCCTCGTTTCTGATGTGAAAAATCTCAGTGTTCTAAGTTCAAGTGCGACTGTGTGAACAGAGATTTTGATGTGAATCAACAGTCCCATTGAACATTTTTGAAAATTCAACAAAACCCTGGATTTCCTCTAGAAAGCAAAGAATTGGCCCCATTTAGCCCAGTTGGCCAGGACCAGGCCCTAAAAGTGATGTCTACACCCCAGACCAGGATAGATGCACTGACATAGCCCAAGGAATACAGATAAAGCAGAGTAGATTGAACTCCGAGGGACCTGCTAGAATGAGGACCTGAGCAATCCTTGTGTGCTCGTGTGTGTGTGTGTCTGTACACGGTTATGTGTTATGTGCGTGCATAGACATGTGCACATGTCCATCTTTCTCAGCCCTGCTGTTCAGAGGTTGTCCGGGTCCTGGGGTGGGTCTCCCAGCAAGGGTCAGGCCATTTCAGCCAGGCTAGGGGAAAAGGCTGGCTGAGCTAATGAGCCCCTGCTCATGCCAGGGTGGTCTGGCGGGCAGGGACCTCAGAACAAATGAGAATGTTAATATCTGTCTCTCCACACCCACAGATGAAGGGCTGTCAGTGTAGATGTTTCTAGAGCCCCCGTTGCCCCTGCAACTCTGGAAGGAACATGAAGATCCTAGACGTGGAGATCCCACTTGGGCTTGTTTTGTTTGTTTGTTTTTTGTTTTTGTTTTTTGTTTTTTGGGTTTTTTTTTTTTTTTTTGTCTTTAGAGAAGGGGACAATGAGAAGGTTGGGTTTTCCCCTCAAAATGATCACCCACTCCATTTTAGTTCCCCTGGGATACCCTCAGCCTCTCCTGCTCATACACTGTGGGTGACCCTTCTCGTTCTTGTTCATGGGGAAGTTGCGGGGGAGGTAGGGACCTGGGAGACAGAGCAGCTGAATCCTGGCCCTGACTCTGGTAATCTGTGTGGCTCCGGGCAAGGAACCAGCCTCCCTGCATCAGGCTCTTCTCCGTGCAAAGTAGGAATCGGGGTTAGCTGAACACTAGGCCTTGGCCTGAAGTTTTATGTATTAGTAATATGATTTTAAAAAATCAAGTATGCCTAAATGAGTGACATTTTGGCCAGAAGGGAGCAGCTGCTCTGAATCCAAGAGGCCAGAGGAGTGGCCCCTCCTGTAAGTCATGTGTTCAGGAAGCTCCCGGGGGTCATCAAAGAGTGGGAGGGAGAGCTGAGGGTGAAAAATTGGTAGATTAGAAAAGATCTGGGTCCCTGTAAGTCCTAAAACTCTCAGAAGTGAGGGGGAAAAGTGTACCAGGTGAGGGACTGCCTGTGCTCTTGGACAGCATCAGTGACTTACCTAAGGCTGCTTCATTCGTGTCCCACGAAGAAGGTACATGAAACACTGTGTGGCAGGCGTGTGCCACCCCTTTCAAGTGAGGCTGCTTATGCGTGTGCTGAGAATTAGTCCGGAGTGACAGAGGGAGTGGGGTCTGTGCTGTGGCCCAGGCAGTGGGGAAGACTCTCTCCCCCTGCCCTTTAGTCCTAGGCACATGTGGTCTCTGCATTTGTCAGGCTATCTGTCCCCCTACAAAATGGAGTCATTGCGTGGTAGCCTTGGGAAGTCCTTGGCACGTCCCCGCCTCTCAAACAGTGCTTCCCAAACTTAGGGTGCTGCTGACGCCAGTTAGTGGACTGTGACCAACATGTTAAATAATGGACAAGAGTAAGAAAATAGAGTGCATTGCAGGTAGCAAGGGTAAGTCTTGTCTACCTGAACATTTTTTGTTTTATCCTGGGTTGCAATGAGAGTAAGATCTCCTGGGTAGGTCTCGATCAAAGCAGTTAAAACTACTCCACAGGAGATAGGATCTGAGGGAGAAGGACGCCGGGGACCCCGCCTCTATCTTCACAGTGTATATTTCGTGCCACCACGGTAGCTGTGGTGACAGCCAGAAATACCGCCTGGCTGGGGGCCTGGGGGTGGCCACCCAGCCCCCTGCATCCTGGCTTTGTGGCCCGGGCTCCTGACTCAGTCGTCTTGCTGTGCCATTGCCCACCCCACCCCCACCCCGCCGGGGGATGACAGATACCTGTTACCAATCCTTTCCGGGCCAGCAGGCAGCTGGGACCCTCCACTTCCCTTTGTCCCTGCTCCTCTGGCCGTTTTCAAGCCCAAGGAGGTTGAATCAAGGAGGAATAAAGTCAGAGAGAAGCGGCTGCTCAGCACCTCCTGGTGAGTCCACGCGGCAGGGATAGAGCCCCAGGAGCTGGAGCTTAATAACTAGAAGGGGCTGTACGAACAGCCTCGTCCTGCCCCATCATTTTGCAAGGAATCTGATACTCCGTGACGTGATGGGCAAGCAGCTAGTAGTGGTCAGTTTAAAACCCAGGTTCTCAAGCAGCAAATCTCATGCGCTATTCCTGTGTGCTGCCCCCGTCCTGCTGAAAGCATCATATTTTAGCAAATAGCGTCTGAGAGCTTTGGGGTGAAAACATACATCCCTGAGAAGGGAATGTGAATAACACCCCGCCTGCCCCCCACATGCACCCACCCCCAGCTGCCCCTTCTGTCTTCTCTGGAAACAATCCATCCCCGGATGTTCTCTCAGAGCAGGATGGTAGCAGCAGGTCTCAGCTCAAAAAGCAGGACCAGCACTGGGGTAGCCAGAGGGGATGTTGGGGGGTGACAGGGAGGCCCCTAGTATCCCTCCCTCGGCACTGCTCACACATGGTGCACCCTGCAGCCCCATCGTCTTTCCATACCTCTGGTCTCAGCCATGAGAGAGTGAGAGAGAGAGAGGAGAAGGACAATGAGGAGGAAGAAGGGGAAGAGGAAGGACAGGAAGGAGAAGAGACGAGGAGGAGGAGGAGGAAGAGAAGGAGGAGGGACAGCAAGAACAACAACCATGGCAATCAGAGTAGCGATCAGAGCCTACACGGGGCACTGATCCAGGCTTGGCATCGTTCCAAGCCCTTTACATGAATTATCTCAATTAATCTTTATGCCCCTGGGAGGTAGCACCATTGCTATCACCCCCTTTAGCAGTAGACAGCACCAGGCACAGGAAAGTTAAATAATTCATTGTCACACAGCTCGTTAGCGTCCCAACCAAGCAGTCTGGCTTGGCGGCCCCACTGTTAACCACTGCCCTGTATGCGTGGCCGCCCTGTTGCCCGGTTCGTGGCCAGGTGCAGCCAACAGGGTCTGAGCAGCCTCACTGGCCCTGCAGTGTCCCAGTTCTGTCACGGGTGATGCCTGCTTGCTCCCTCCCAGGCTCAGGGCCTGTAAGCGCTGGATTGCGACAAAGGGTGAATGGAGGCAGGTCCTGCTGCTGTCTTGCTCCGGCCCCTCCTCCACCCCATGAGAGCCAGGGGCAGGCACATTGTCCCCTATGAGGTTCGATGGTGAAGTTACTGGGGTGAGTCTCCCATAGCTCAGTGGAGAGGAGTCTTTCGAAAGATTTCGGGGGGTGTTTCCCAGAGTTGTGCAGGGCAGAGCCCTGCGGAGATGTAGTATCATGAACGGCATCAGGTCAGCCCTCTGGAGGGTTACATAAGGTGCGGGTTTCTCGTGGAGCTATTTAGGGTCAGGCCCCCAGGTGAATTCCTCAAGGGGATCTGACTTGTACTGCATCACGGAGGTGTTTAGGGACCCATGGAAACAAAAGAAGTGAAGCAAATCCTTCTCTGCCCACCGCCCACAGAGTCTCGGGCGATCCTCGCTGCTCAGAATTGACAGTCAAGTACAGAGCCCTCCCCCAGCCCCACTGTGTGAGCCCCGAGCCTCCCCAAGGCTTCCTGAGTCCAGCCCACAGGGAGGAGAGCGTATCTGCTGCGAACTTACCTGGCTGCCCTGGGAACCATGAAGGCCTCTGCCGGGAAGGGGCAGTGGCCACTGAAAGTCTGCAGTGTGGGTCCAAGCGGCCACCCTCCCCCTCACTCGCTAGCATCCTGCCCCCCAACGTGGGTGCCTAAACACTCCCTTCCTTCTCTCTCCCATCCCCTGCCTTCCCTCCCCACAAAGTGACCTACCTTTTAAACTTTGTATTCCTCTGTCATCACTTTCAGTGGGGATGGCAGTGGAGAAGGAGGTTGAAGAGAAAGAAGAAAAAAAGCTGGGAGAGAACAGAAGTCCCCATTTAAACCCAGGCCGGTGTGGGAATCCAGCTGACGCAGCAAGAAAGCAAGATTAGTAAAAAGTGAGAGAGAGATGATTTATGTTTTATGCCTGAGGATACACAGAAGACTTCCTGGTGTCACCCAGGCTGCCCTGAAGTCTGTAGCAGCAATTAGACTGTCCCAAAGCCCCTGGCCCTTACCTGCCTTCTTGGTCTTAGGCTGATGCTTTTGTTTACTCCCATGTGCACGGGGGCTTCCAGAAGCCTCCCTTCCCTGCCTAATTTGTCTTTCTCAACTCTCCGCTTTGGGTGAAAACAGGACATGGCTTCCCCGATGGGGTGTCGGGCTAGTGGAAGACGGTGCATGGCCACACCTCAGGGTGCCTGGGTCTGGAGCCTCCATTCCCTTCCTCAGGGCCATATTCACGTGTTCAGGCCTCCAAGCCCAGGGCAGGGACCAGGAAAGACCAACCAGTCTTCCCTCATCTCCCGGCTGAGCACTGTTTCCTACGGTGTGGGTGTGGAAAGGGAAGTGGGGAGGCTCTTTCTCTCCGGCTTTGAGCCACACAGAGAGCAAGGGCCATGTAGCTGACCAAGGAGGGGCTCAGGGTCAATACTGAGGGGGAAAGACTTCCAGTTTTTGCACATGGACATAGTGGCATCGGGTCAGCTGAGTGGTTTGTGTTTTGTCAATGAGCTCTTCCACACTAGCTCCTTGGATGGTGGGTCAGTGGGTAGGGGTGCTCAGCACGGGAGATGAAGCATCCGGGTCAAGGACACACAGCACGTTGACCAGGCTGGCTGCAGGAGTTCACAGCCAGACCCATCGCAGGCAAGGCGACGGTGCCTTCCTTGAGCATCTGATTGACCCAACAAACTGAGCAGTTTGAGGGCAGCCTGCCCTTTGCTCTGCATGCCATGGGAGGGCCGTGGTGGGTGCTACAAGGGAAGAAAGCAAGCTTTGAGAGGGGCACTGGTGTTTCTGGCAGAGGGCATTCTCTGGAATTAGAAAGGCTAGCCAGCTGCCCCGTACCTGCCGGCAGCAGGCATCAGGACACAGACACTCACCTTTGCACATACATTGGACCAATTAATAACAGGCACAAGAAAAAGCAAGGAGAGGCTCTGTAAGCCTTTTAGAACTTGGGCTTGGGCATCCAAACGTTTTTTTCCCCACCTTCACAATGGAGCCCCACATTGCTTTCTGTAGATTTATGTGTACCCCTGTACTGTGGGGGTGTCTGTCGTCTATCACTTGTCACTGTTGTCGGCAATGCTGTCTGATGCATCACCTGTTTAATTTTTCCTTTTTAATTTTCTGTGAGCTTGGAAACAGATAATCAAGCTTATTAGAGTAGTGTGTAAAGCAAGAAGAATGAGGTGTTGAGCGAGTACTCAAGAGGCCTGCTGAGCCAAGTGCATTAGCTATGGTGTGTAGGTGCTGAGATTTCTATTTTGACCCTTTCCAGATCATTTCTGGCATTTTCTAGTTTTTGGCTGGATTCTAGATGGGGATACCTACGGCCAGATGAGTGCAGGTTGGCCAGAGGTTATGAGCCACGAGGAGGACAACTTACTTTCGTATTCATCCATGCTATATTCTGAAGCTTCTCCAAGTTCTCCACGTTTTGGTCACCTGAGAGATGCTAAATGTCTTCTGGAAAATTGTCTTTTTGCTGACAATTGCTCTGGGCAATTTGCAAGGATTTAAAGCTCTTTCAGGCAGTTGAAGGCAGGGATGGAACCAGTTTATTATTAACAGTTTTGTCCACCCTCACTCCTCAGCCATGTCCAAGTTCAATCCTCCTCCTTCTCCCTGGTATGACCACACCTTCTCCAAGCCTTTCATCGTTGACCTGCACTGCCCTTTGCCTGCTCCTGCATCGGAGATCCCCCCACTCTGTTGAGTCCTGGCTTGATCCCACTTCTACATGATGCCTTCCTCCTCCTCCTTTCTTTGATTGCCTGTAACAGTTCAGGTAGCAGTTCATTTATTTATTCAACAGGTACTAATGAAGCCTTTGGTGCCGAAGCATATGCAGATTGCTGCCGGATTTCACATGTTTGCAACTTCTCGGCCAGCATCTAGGCTCCTGGAGCCACACTTCTCAACCTTGCCCGCACATAGGATCACCCAGGTGATCTAGATGGGTATCCCCATCTAGAATCCAGCCAAACACCAGAAAAGTTAGAACTTTGATGGAGAAGGTGCACCCTCCACTCATTAAGCCAGACACCAGCATCCTTTTTTATTTTATTTTTTTTACTTTCTATGTTGAAATTATTAGGGACGTGCATGCAGTTGCAAGAGGTTGCACAGAGAGGTCCCTTGTACCCTCCACTCACGTTTCCCCCCGTGGTCACCTTTTTACATAGCTATAGTGCAATAGCACAAGTGGAAAGTGGGCACTGGCATACTCCACCAAATTTACCCATTCACATTGTACCAGTTTTACGGGCACTTGCGTGTGCATGCACATACGTATTTAGTTCTGCACAATTTTATCACACGCATAGATTCATGGAATTACCTCGTGATCACATTGTCTTTCAAAACTCTCGGGTGATCTCAGTGTCTGACGGAGGTTGAGAACCGTCGCTCTGTGAGCCACACCCCATTGGTAGCCAGCATGCCCCCCCCCCCAGTCGATGTCCTCTGTTTCCTTTCTGGTTCGGGAGTTCCTTCTCCACACCTGGCGCACCTGACCCTCTGTGACCTGGCTGGCTCCGCTCACCCTCTCGGCTGCTACCGTTCTCTCTCTCCCTCAGCACCCGACCCTGACTTGGGACCCATGTGTCAGGTTGCTGGAGTCCTGCTCTGTCCTGCTTGCACAGATAGCTATTTCCAGGGCTTGAGAATGAAATTGAAAATAGACCAAACAATGTGACAGTTTTCTGCTGCTATTTTTTCTTCCATGAACAGAATGTTCAGCATTATTTTTTTTCTCTTTGTGCAGTACTGCAAGTGAGAAATAATCTGATTGGAATGCTGGCTTATGCTGTTTATAAGCTGCACTCACCAGCAAGCTGTGCAGAGGGGACTTTCTCAGGGACTCGGTGGGGGGGAAGGTGTTGGCGAGTCATGGTTTATGGCCACAGCGGGTGCTGATTAGGCTAGGAAGTAAATGCCCACATGCAGTTGGATGCTCCTTCTTGGAGCCTCTCTTTTCCTGGAAGCTTTATGATGCTTTTTCCTGGGAGTGATCAAGGGGTGGCCTGGTCCATGAACAGTGGGGAAGGGGCTGGGAAGGAAGAGCGAGGATGTCTGAGGTTGGGGCACATTTGGCCTCAGACGTTGTCACTGAATAACCTAGGGATAAGATGGGTATCCCTAATCCCCTAAATTTGCTTTCCCAGAGAACCTGGAATTTGAGGCCTGTGGCGGACTGTCTGTGGAAAGCACAGTAGAGTTCGGGGGTTGAGGGCAGTAACTGGAAAATGCTCTCTGGCATCCTGTTGGAGACTCCTTTCCAATCACAAGAGAAGGTACAGGAGAGTTTCATGACTGTCACTGTCACATGGGACTCTAGAGAAAGTGGAGTCTATCATTTCCTAGGAGACTTGAATCTGAGGACATTCATTCCTTCCCTTATTTAAGAAACATAGGGATCACCCCCTCTATGCCACGTGTCGAGCTTGGTTCTGGGGACACTAGGCATTTATCTCTGTAGATATGGGTTAATTTTATTTTATTTTTTCTCCTGGGATGGGAGGGTGACCAGGGATGGGCAAGAGAGGAAGTTGATTATTTTGATTTATACCAATCCACAAATGCCTAGAAGATGTAGGGACAGAACAATCAGATTCTAAAAGTCACCTTCCTTATTCTTCAGGCACTATGGAAGTGTTCTAGATCTTGACCGGGGTGAATGGGTGTGTTTGTTAAAAGCTCATCAAAGTGTACACATCAGATCGATACATTTCACTGTGTGTAAATTTTTCCTTATAAGAAAAAAATCACTTTCCTGACAGAAATGGAAAAGAAGCACAGTTAAGCAAAGAAAACTTTAATCAAGAATAAAACCCTGACTTTGAAATTTCATATCCTAGCTGCATTTTCGTAAACTACACATTGTGGCCCCAAAGTACAGGCATGCGCCTATCAGGAGACTTGCTCTATCCCTGGCCTCGGTGTGCCTGCTTCTGCTTCTGGAACATTCCTCCCACACTCCAGTTAGGGCCAAGGTGGTCCTGCTTCCCCCATGAAGCCTGTCTCAATCTCTCCAGTCGGTGTGACAGTTCCCTTTCCTGTTTCTCTTGCATTGACTGTCTTAATATAATTTGACCCTTTGTTAATCAGTATCTTTCATTTTTATTTACTGAGTAAGTTAGTATGTTGAAAGGGCTTGAAACAGTTCCTGGCACAAAATAAAGGTCAATAAATGGTCATTGTCATTGTTCTAGTTATATTTTACGCTTCGGGACAGTCCCCCGAGGGCCTGTGTCCCGGACTGATGTTCAAACATGGTGGGGGCTGAGTCGTGCTTACTGAATTCTGCACAGATGTGTGTAAACTCCAGGTAACTCGAAATCCATGAATTTGGTGAATCTGACCACACCCGAGGTGACTGAGGAAAATTCTAGCAGAGTCTTCTGCACTGAGATGCAGCATCAACCAGGTGGCGTGGGGTAGGAGGGCATGTCAGGATTCTAAAACCTCTTTGGGCCCCATGCTTGAGAGAGAAAAGCCTGGTCTCCAACAGAGCCAAGGGGCAGAAGGTTGTGACCTCAGAGTACCTGGTCTTTGTGGATGGTCTTTTGAGTCTCCCATGGCACCCTGGGGTGGGGTAATGAGATGCCACATGATGACAGCAGCCCTGCTTTTCAAAGTGACACTCAGCAAAAGGGCAGCATGACAATGACACCTGCTCACGAGCCCCGCCCACCTCAAGACTGTGAGGGCTGGGCCACCCCGCTCATTAGGTCGGCATCTGTCCCCACCAGCCTGCCTACAGCTGATGCTCATTAATCCCAAAGCCCTGAGCCTGATGGGCCGAAAGAGGCTGAGCTTTTAGAGCCATTTATGGCAATAGGATTAGCGAGAGCTGCTAGATTGATTTATAATTGGGCTGAAGGGCCCGCCCTGTGTCCCTGGAGCCCAGGCTCCCAAACTAGGCCGGCCCAGGAGGGTGGTTTTGGCTCACTGGCTTCATGAAGAGTCCCATTGCAGGGATGAGTTTCCTGCCAGATCAGCATGGTGGCCGTGCCACGGAGACAATTCCGGCGCACTCTGGGGCCTCCTGGCTGGGCCCTCCTGGGTTGGGAGACTTAACAGAACCTGCCCTGGTGAGGACATGGTCCCCTTGGGAGGGCAGGTCCCCTTGGGAGGGCAGGACGCTCGTCAGGGTCTTCACTGGCCAACTCTGGGATTGGCCTTCTGAACTCAGAGCAGTTTCACGGGAGAATATCAATAATGAAAACAGCAGCTGATATGTATTGACTCCTTACTATCTCCCTGACATTGAGCAAAGGCTTCAAATGCAGTTTCTCCTTCGGTGAAGCTCAAGAACCATTATCAAGCCCATTTTGCAGATGAGGAAACTGAGGTACAGAAGGTAAATAATCTGCTTAAAGATACACCTTCCTAGAAGCAGAGCTCAGCTTTGTACTGGGTGGCTGGGCTCAGGGTTTTCGTGCCTTTGCTTTCTGCTGTCTCAGGCATAGGACTTGGAGTTACCAGCCTAAGCAATGAGTCCAATGTGTGTCAGAGATGCTGGGAGCCTCCGCAGTGAGATCGGAAGCCCTGGCTGGTGGAAGAGAGCCTGGAAGTCAGGAGACTGAGACCCCGGTTTTATTCCAGCCACCTAGCAGCCATGGGATGCTAGATGCATTACCTCCCTGCTTTGTGCCCTCAGCCCAACAGGCATGCTGTTTTTTTTTTTTTTTTTAATGTTTATTTTTGCGAGAGAGAGAGAGACAGCATGTGATCAGGGGAGGGGCAGAGAGAGAGGGGGACACAGAATCCGAAGCAGGCTCCAGGCTCTGAGCTGTCTACACGAAGCCCGGCGCAGGGCTCGAACTCATGAGCTGTGAGATCATGACCTGAACCGAAGTCAGATGCTTAACCGACTGAGCCACCCAGGAGCCCCAGATGCTGTTTTTAAAATAAGGATACCAGCCTGCAAGAAATGTGCAAACACTTAGCAAAAAGTTAACAGTGACAGCGGTAACGGCCCCTGGCCCAGCAGGAAGGCCCCACCGCTGGAGCACCCACCTGGAGGTGTGACACATTTTAGGTGGTAGAGATGATGGGTGACGCTTCACTCGCCACCAGGGTGAATTCCCAGCCGTCTTCCTTCCTTTCTGGGTGCTGTGGATGTGGCTGGACCTCCAGGAAGCTCATATGCGCTCACCTTGTCTCGGGGTCTTGTCTCGCGCCTGGCATGGGCTCTCACGAGCGTGTGGCGAGGAGCGAGCTCATCTCATTCCTTTCCCCAGATCTTCCCGTCGGCTTCTCTCCACTTCTCCGCGCCTCTCTTTTTCTGCCGGTTCGCGATCATCAAAGACAGCTCTCAGTCTCCAAACTGTGAACCCAACTGTCTCCATTGCTGCAGGTTTCAGAGCAGCCGTGTGACAGTGGCGCTTTTTATGGCAGCAGAAGCTGCTGATGCATAATTCAACAAACAATCCAGAAATGCATCAGAATCCAAATTACTCACATCAGAGGGATCTTGATGTTAAACACGGTCTCTTAAAAACCCACTCCATTCATCCCGGCTCCTGTGCTTTTATCTTCCAGCATTTGTAAAAGTTTGGGGAAGGCTGGGCTGCGGTGGGAAGTTGTAGCCTAAAATGGATGGCTGGGCATCCCCGTGGAGAATGTAGGTGCTGCGAGGTCCCCAGCCCTTAGCCCCAGGCCGGCTGTGAGAGTGGCAGGTGCCTGGGGCTAGGTTTTGGGGCTGGATTCCCCCAAGTCCCAGGCAGGTGTGGGCCCGGGCTAGCCCTGGAGTCTCCAGTCCTTCTGGCAGGTTACCCCCACACAGAGGCAGGGACCCCCTAAAGGAGGCAGCATCCCGATTCACTGTGGAGAGGCTGTGCTGCATAGTGGTTAAGAACACAGGCTTTGGAAGAAGACTCTGGGGTTCGAAGTCTGGCTCTGGCATTAATCATCTATTTAACCTTGGGCCTGTTTCTTAACCTCTCTGTGCCTTTGTAAAATATGGAAAATAATAGTGCTTATCTTACAGTGCTGTTGTGATAACCAGAGTTAATTTATGTGAGTGCTACATAAATGTGAGCTATTGCTGTTATTCTAGAAACTTCCATGAATGTCTCGGGAACCCTTGGGTCTCCCCATCCTTTCCATGGGATCCCCAAATTTCAAAGCACTCTGGTTCTTCCCCAGCAGCACATCAGCTGACGCATGACCAGATTTGAACTCTGTAGGCTAGAAGGGCCTGCCTGCCTGCAATACTGTGAAAACAACTCCTTGCCCCCAGCCCACAGTTGCATTCCTCAGATTTATCCTGGTTGGCACTCTTCATAAGAAGCACTCCCTCTGGGGTCTTCTCTCTCATGTTTTTGTTTATTTTTATTTGTTTAATGTTTTTATTTATTTTTGAGAGAGAGAGACAGAGAGAGCAAGCAGGGAAGGGGCAGAGAGAGGGAGGGAGACATAGAATCTGAAGCAGGCTCCAGGCTCTGAGCTGTCAACACAAAGCCTGATGCGGGGCTCGAACTCACGAGCCATGAGATCGTGACCTGAGCCGAAGTCAGACGCTCAACCGACTGAGCCACCCAGGCGCCCCTCTCTCTCAAGGTTTTAAAATTTTATCTCCTCCCTCATGGGCTTCAGGGTCTAGAGAAGCTTTCAATCTGTCTTGCCCCACCCCCACACTCTCCTCTGTCCCCGGACGGCCACCAAGCAGCCCCTTATCCTTAGCCATGCCAACTAGCCTCCCTGTCGATTTGTAGCAGACACACCAGTACATTTTCTGAGAGGCTGGAGGGGCTGCTGTGGCTCGTCTGTGCTCAAGTCCAGACCCGAATGCCTAACTGGGTGTTTCTATCTACTACTTCCAGGAGTGGAAAGTGGGGTTATTTGATCAATAGCCCTCGTGGCTATTTATCAGTGGCTCTGGTCTTTACCCATTTGCTGTGGGGCTGCAGACGGGCACAGCATCGCTTCACTGAGTATGCAGCCGGCCCCACCTGTCCCTGCAAGGCAAGACCAGGTTTACACAAGGTGAGGACCCAGCTCCCTAAAGGCTGAGAATCCCCACAGCTGATCGCAGACTCACTGAGCTGGCAAATCTGAGCCACGGATGACAGCAGAGGACTCTGGCTAAGCAGAGGAAGATTTGTAAGTGAGGAGGAAGGGCAGGAGTCCAGAGGAGAACGGAAATTGTAACAGGTGGACCAGGAGCTTCCTTGCGACTGGGATCCCAGCATAGAGCCAGCGGGAGCATGTGGAGAAAAGTGTTTCGTGGATCCTCGGGATTTCTTCCTGCGTTCAGTGTGACCCTTATTTTACACCAACTCAGTTTTTTTTTTTTTTTTAAATCTTTTTGAACGTTTATTCATGTTTGAGAGACAGACAGAGAGAGACAGAGCACGAGCGGGGAAGGGGCAGAGAGAGGGAGACACAGAATCTGAAACAGGCTCCAACCTCTGAGCGGTCAGCACAGAGCCCGACGCGGGGCTCGACCTCACGGACCGCGAGACTGTGACCTGAGCTGGAGTCGGACGCTCAACCGACTGAGCCACCCAGGTGCCTTACGCCAACTCAGTTTTAACCCCATGCTGTATGCAATGTGACCTGTAAACTTGTGCTAACTTTAGCACAGAGAGGTGAGGGAATTTACCTAATGTCACACAGCAGGTTAATGGTGGAATAAAAGTAAGAACCAGGTGCTTTTCTTTCAAAGCAGTGTATGCTGTCCCGACGGCTAGAATCTCAGACTCAGACAATAGGAACACTTAGGTTCGGAGAGATGAAGTCACTTGCTCAATGCCACATAGCTCATTCATGACAGAGTTGGGACTGGAACCCAGTTTTCCTACTTCTTCATCTAGTGTTTGTTCCACTTCCCACCCCTGATCGCTTTTGCTGGTTTGTTCACCTGCTCCCCTCATTAGCTAGGGAGGAGGGGTCCTCCTAGGGACTGGCATCTGCTGGTGCCATCTGCACTGAGATTGGCCTGGGTATCTCCAGGGGGTAGGAGAGAAGCAGCCCTACCGGCTGGGCATCACTTCAGAGGGAAGCCGGCCCATCCCGGGGCTGGGCTGAATGGAAGGGAGGCTTTGCATCAGCACAAACTGATCCCACCCCCTCTGCCCCCCTCCCATGTGTCCTGGGTCTCAGCCAGGGCTTGGAAAAAAAAAAGTGAATTCTGGATGGCTGCTAGCCAGGCAGACACCCAGGTTGTCAGGGGATTGGGGAAGGTCAGACAGGGATGCCAGTTAGCATGAAGAAAAAAAACAGGATGGGTGTAAATTCGTGGCCTGTGTCTCAAGAGCTCTGTGCCTGGAATCTGTAATGGGCCTCAGCACAAGTTGGCTGGGGATTCTAGATGATGACACAACCCTCCCTCTGAGTCAAGCCCTGGCTTTACTGCCACATGGAAGATGACACGGGTCAGTGTCCTGGTAGCGCCCTGCCCTCCCAGCTTCTCCCCTGTGGAACTGAACTGACTCTGATCTCCCCGGGGCGCCCTCTGTTCCCAAGTGTCGTCAAGCACCTCGTCTGTGGATCAGACAGGCCGCTCTGCTTCCCCTACCATGTCTGTCCCCTTTTCTGTCTCTCCTTCGAGTCTAAGGGTTGCTACGACTCCAGGGCTGTGTCTTTCCCCCCTCTGAATCCCCAGCACATAGCAGGTGCTCAATAAATATTTCTCAGACGAATGAATGGCTGAATCGACGAATTAACAACGAAGGACTGCTTAGCTAACAAAATGAGGACCTGAGAGATAAAATGACTGGGGCTTCCAGCAGTAGTCAGCCCTGTCCAAAGCTGATACGTGGTATAGTTTGGTCTCCACATGTTGGTCTGATATCTAGGCCAGAGGCTCTGATTTCTGGCCCCTTGAGGCTGAAGCCCATCCAATAAAGTACTAAGTGCCAGGTCCTGTCTTAGGTGCCAGGCTGATAACGAGATCAAAGGGATGGTTTCCCTGGCCTCGAGGGGCTCACAGTCTGGTGGGGGAGTACAACACAGAAACCACCCGTTATACGGGTATAATCCAGGGTTCACCACCTGCTGTGGGAGCCTGGAAGGGGAGTAAAGAGCCTCCTTAAGAGGGCGGGGCTGGGTTGGGCTCTGGCTGCAGTGGTGTGGAAAGTGTGCTGGCAGAGAAGAGCATGAGCTGGGTCTGGAGGGATAAATGAAACTTTCCAAATGAAAAGTGGGGGGAAGGAGGGGAACACACTTGCAGGAGCATACTGACAGCCTATATGAGGGATTACGATAGCCTTGTTTGGCTGGACAGGAGTTGGGGGGTGCTCCCGTGCAAGAAAAGCGCCTTCCACGGACCTGACCATGGGACGTGGGTGCTCAGAGAGTGGCAGAGAGACAGCACATCCCAGGGATGTAGGGTTTTGCAATTGGTCATGTCTTACCTGCGGACTGGCCCCAAGCTCAGCCGGATGCTAGTCGACACGCACACCTTGGTTTGAGGCCCCCGGATTGCCACAACCTCCAATGGCAGGGCTCCTCGGACAGTCTAGAGGAGGCTGAATGCTGGCAGTTAACATAAGTAACTGCCGAGCAAGGCAAAACACGACGCTTGGCTTCCCACCTCGCTGTGAAGGGCGCTGAGTTCAACGGTAGCTTCCAGGACCTCTGGGGCACCCGGCCACCCGGCCAGACCATCGGCTCCCCCAGATGAGGCTCTTTCCAGCTTGGAGTATCAAGACTCTGGTCAGCGAGAGACCTGGGAAAGTCGGGGAGTGGTTGCCATGGAAAGATTCAGAGGACGGGTGGGGAATGACAGCTTCCTCTGCACACTGGAGAGTGAACAAGTTATAGGTAATAATAACCAGGTTCATGATTAGATACTGGATGAGGGCTAGTTTGTACTCTTGGTGGCATTCCTTCCTTCTTTCATACTTTCCCTTGTTCGTGGAACAAATATTTATTGAGTGTCCTTTGAGCACAGGGCACATGGACCCTACCCTCAAGGAACTCGTGGTCTAGAAGGAGGACAGAAATATAAGTGATTCCCACATGCTGTGGTGCATGTCTGTCTCTGTCTTTTGTTTGTGCCCCAGACCCTCTGCATCCTCCATACATTGTAAAGGCCACCTCAGTGGACTCCCTTGCCTCTGACTTCCAGTTGATTTGAACAATAAGGAGTTTGGCAGGAGATTGGGGTGGAAAACAGAGAGTCTGGGAGCTTTATTCCCTCCCATTCTGTCCTGGGTAGCCTCGGGCTGGTTGCATCCTTTACCTACGAGTATTTCTCTCAAGCTGGTCATGTGATCCTTTCTCCTTTCAACTTCTGGTAACCATTCCCATCCGTTTCTCCCTCAAGTCCAAGGGCAGGAAGGGTCCCCCCACTTTCCCAATCCTGAGATACTGCACTGTCCCATGAGGTTTCCCTTTAGTTCATACTGGGAGTCAGGAAAATAATTGGAACCTATCAGCACATCATTGCCACTAGCAGAAGATAGACTCACGAAGGTTCCATGGCTGTCTTCCACATTCCTTGCAAGTCTCATTTGCACCAATACGGAAACGAGAAAGGGGAAGCTCAAGTAAGAGAAGAGGAGCGGATTCCCCAGCCCGGATTTTCCCCATCCTCGCCCTGCTGAGGGACTTCCCACCTTGCATTTCCCACGTGTGATCTGTCTACCTGATGCCACGCTGGTGCACGGCCATGCACACGTGGATGCCACACACCTGCTCCTACCAGCATCTGGTGCTCTTCATGCTCCTGGATTAGGACATAATCACCCTTCTGGGTTGATGCTGGGTTTTGGAGAGGAGCAGAAACGACTAGGACATGCTGTCATTGCTTTGCTTCGTTCAGAAGGAGAAGGGTGGGGCAAAAGGGAAACACCCTAAGATCAGTGGTTCTTGGGAGAAATTACTTGAGCTCACTCTCCACGAGCCTTCCTGCTCCACAGTCTTCTCTTTCACTGACTTTTAAGTCTCCAGAAAAGCATTTTCCTTTTTACTGTAGGTATCCTTTCCCGAGATTAAAAGCACAAAAGGAGAAAAGGAAAGCCTTTGCTCCTCTCATACCCAACCAATGAGAGGAAGTAAAAACTAAGTTGAACTGTCGAGGAATCTCAAAAGTATGCTGAAATGCTGAGGGGCACGGGCATTTCTTAGGAAACACCGAGTGGGGTGTTGCTGGGGAAAAAGGGGGTGAGGACGCACGGGGCAGAGAATTTGGGGTCATGCTATGGCATGTGTTGGAGCTCACGGTGTCAAAAGGAAAAGTTAGTGAGAGATGTATTTGTACCTGGGTCTTTTCTTTTGAGAATGCTGTCATTTCCAGCCAGAGTTCTGAGAAGGCCATCACCTCTGCTCTGAGATGCTTGTCACTGCTTATGTGATTCCAGTTCCTTTCATAAGTTATAGAACTTGACAAAAAGAAGCCCCACTTTGAAGCATAGAATAATGAAGGCCAGTGCTCCCTAGAATCTCCCGGAACTAGAAGGGATGAGAGAAGGGGATTGATCTGATGAGCCCCAAGCTTGAATGGGTCCTGAATCCCACAACCCTTGGTCAACATATTCCTGTCTTGACCCACCGTTGAAGCCAATGGGGTCCCAACATGGGCCCTGGGGCCTTTAGAGAAGTAGTTGAGTGAAACTTCTTTTATTCTCCAAAGGGCTAGATGGCAGGACCCTTTCATTGGTTAGATGAAAATACATGGATGGTCAGGACCAGAGGAAGTAGGAGGAGACCATTTTTTCTGAGCCAAAATTGAGAATCGGGGGTAAATTCTTATGACAAAATATTGGGCGAGGAAACTGTCACTGGCATGGACTATCTGGGGCCTGGGGTCAGTACAGGTATGTGACCCCCAAATCCTGTATCTTTCTGTGTTATCTTAGGCAGCAACACAAACCAGCTGGGTAACTTTGAGCAAGACATGTGGCCACTTGGGACCTCAGTTCTATGAATTGATATTCTATGAATTGATGATTTTGGGTGAACGAGGAGAGGAGTCCTGTGAGGGTCAGACTGAGGTGATGGTAACAGTCCAGGGGGACATGAAGGCACAGGGTGCAACTAGGAAAGGGAGCCCAGGAGCGGCTGCACCCACTCTGCCCCCAGAGATAGGGGCCTCTCATGAGTCAGTGCCCCTCCCTCATGATTTCCTGGGGCTGGACTAATGGGGCTGTGGCTTCTCTCCTCCCCTGTGTGCAGGTTCAATGTTTAATTAAGGACCGGGGCTGCTCCTCAGTGGGAATTGATTGAAGTAGGTCTGCAGCCCCAGACACAGGCATAGACATGCTGGAGGAGGGGTGCAGAAAGCGGGCCCCAGGGGCTGCCAGCCTCTTTGGCACACTGCCGGAGACAGAGCAGGGCGCAGAGAGCCCTTAATGGCCAAGCACATTAGGAACATGGTTCCGGCTGAGGGCGCAGAGCCCCGGAGAATGATAATCAAACTCCTTGCAGCCAGTCAAGCAGCTAAGCAGACAAGATCTAAATAAACACGCTTCTGTCTCCAGTCGGGCGCCCCCCTCCCTCCTCGGTTGTGGAATCAGGTTGTCTCCTCCAACATCCTGACCTTGGACTCCCCACTGGACCCTGGTGAAGTGCCAGATTTTCCAGTGTCAGATTCACCAACATCCCTCAGCCCTGTGCTCAGTCTTCTGGGCTCATTTTAGATCTGGCAAGCAGATGCGGTCATTCTCCGCTGGTTTCTGACCCCTAGCTCTGTCCAGCCACAGACGGGCTACGTAGAACCCTCCGCTTTTCTCCTCCACCCGTGCCCAGTTACCTAAGTCCCATGAAATATTTTGGCCTGCAGACTCCGCTGAGTTTTCCACCCACTCTCCAACTTAGTCAAGATGCTTCAACATTAAGAATCTCAAGTGTCTTATTCAAAGAGACTTGTAAGGGTAGTAAGGCTTGGATGTGAGGAAAACATTTGTAATCTATTAACGCACGAGTCTGGTCTGCCCCAGTGCTTCTCAAATTCTAACGTGCACTTACACCAGCTGAGGATTTTATGCAAGTGCGGATTCCGATTCAGTAGTCCTGGGGTGGGGAACTAGGATCCTGCACCTCTAAAGAGCTCCTAGGTGATGCAGATGATATTGGCCCTTAAGCCACACTTTGAGGAGCAAGGGTCTTGGCCAGTGTCATTCAGAATATGGTCTGTGAACTGTTTATTAATGGTCTGCCGCGTGGTGGGTACAGACACTGAGAGCGAGCACTTGGGAATTTATATAGCAATTCGACATGGCTGCAACATCCTACGGTGTGGTCAGTGAATTTGCATTTTGCATTTTTAAATTTCATTTTTGTAGTGATTTCTTTTTGTGGTTTTTGACAAAAGCATCCATCCACAGTGGGTTGGAAATGTGAGAGAATAGCTCTTCAGCACAGATAACAGGAGAAGCAATGGACTGGGTGACTTCCGGCGTGCTTTGCCGTCTCTGAGGCTCTCCTGTTCTCGGCAGCTCATGCACAAAAGTGTCTGTCAGGGGGCGGCAGCCCCTGGTAGCATGTGATCCCTGCAGAGGACCCCCGTCCAGGTCTTTGGCATGTTCTCACCTCGCCTGTTTTCCACGGGCAGTGTTTTCTTTCCCAGGCAGAATTCTGGGTATTTCGGACAAAGGTTGAACGTGTCAGGGGAGTTCAGCCTCTGATGATGCCAGGAAGTGCCAACTAACGAGAGAGACAGGCAGCCCGAGAGCCTCTGAACACGCAGGCTCGTGGGCATCCACACTGGCACCGAGCAGCCCACTACCCTTGTCCCTAAGCAGGATCTCACTCCACCTTGGCAACCAGCTGCCCCACTTCTGAGAAAGAAAAAGCCAAGCTGTGAAACGGGCCAGTGACAAGGCTTCCAGCCTCACATGCCCACAAGGGAGGGCTGGGTGTTAATGAACCTAAGTGCAGTCACAACAGGAATATGGGGCCAGCTGGAGCCCGCCCATGTTTGATCTGCGGTCATTTGGCAGGCCTGGGACTGCTGGGGGAGTGGTCAGAGACGAAAACACAGTCCGGTCTGCTTCCTGCAGCGGCAGCCTCTGTTGTACTTGGCCCACTGTGGGCTGTCACAAATGCTGGCCAGGACGGCGGGGATGACCCTGCGGGGGCAGGGCAGGCAAGACTCATTTCAAATCTCACCTTCTTTCTCCCATCCCCCAGCCTTGGTGCCTGGTCCAATGTTGGGCAGCTCCCGGGTCCCCTCCATCAGTGCCTTTTCACGGATTGATTTCATATGCTCCCCTATTCTGAGCTAGAGGTAATCCCCTCGGTGATAGAAGCTCTATAGAACAGCTCGCCATCTTTACTAAATGCTAATTAGGTTTGAAAATCACAGAGAAAAGGGGTTGATATTGAATAACCATGTGTTGAATGATCTTCTTACATCCTTTGGAAATCAGCCACTCCAGTGTTCAAAAAGGATATGATTTCAGCTAAGCCGGATTTAATTGAGTGGTTAGATTTTTATTTGTGCCTGCGATTTATTAGATGACCCAAAGCTGCTTTACCTTTCAATTTGTATAATTTGTTAATGATGTTCTAGGTTGACCACAGGAGGACTTGTGATTGAGAATGTATGTGTGTGCACACACGTGAGACTTTGTAGAAAAGGCAGTGCTTGCTAAGGTGGGGATTTTGAGTTGTTCTTTTAGGGATGGGGATGAGCTGACCTAGCCTCATTTTTCCCCGTTGTTGTCTAAGTCAGATACCACCATACATCTTCCTGAGACCGGTGCCTGGGGCTGGGGCTGGCGTCCATGGTCAAGGAACAAAAGCAAAGCTATTTGGTTGATCCAGGGCTTGGACCCATGACCATGGCCTCGTTACGACTCTGGCCACTGAGCCTCTTAACGTATTTTGTGAAACTGAACTTTTGCACACATATTTACTGCAAATGAGAAGGGGAAGGGGAAGAAGGGCCTTTATGGCAACATCTGTGTACCACAGTCCAAGTCTGTTAAGACACTAAAAGGATTCATCTTATTTAACCTCTTCCCTATAGCGGCCCCCTGGCCCCCTACTACAGATGGATCCTGGATCCCTCAGAGTAACAATGGCTCTGGAGATTCTGCTCTCTAGCTACAACCCAACTGAGAAAAACTTCAGAGCTTGCCTAGCATATTGTCTGCTTTGAATGTTGCAAAATGGAAACAGAGAGCCAGCACCTACACAGTATGACAACATTGGTTGTATCCTGCCACCTCATGTCTCTAGGGAAAAAAAGTCTTCTGAGAACACCTCCCTGCCGAGCTCAAGGCTAGAGAGTTTGTCTCTCTTCCCTGCCCCAGACACCATGGGTGCTCCCGGACACTGGAGCTCAGGAATGGGCCATGTGCTCACGCTTGTATGTTCCAGCCAAATGATGCTCCCATCAGAATACAGTTGTCTATCAGACCTGGTTTCTATCTTTCGTAGTGTGATAGGATAATCTCATGCCCGGTTCCCCACTTCTGCAGCCAGAGTCACCGGGACACATGTGTGTGTGTGTGTGTGTGTGTGTGTGTGTGCACAGGGCAGGGCACATGGAGCCCACCTTGTTGTAGCATTAAGTCATTACCTCAGTGCTCAGAACCACAGCATCCCTGCAGTAGGAAAGAAAGAGGAAACCGGAAGCACATACCAAGGCTGATCATATGTGCTAAAGCTCTGTTAGCCTCTGGAGCAGGAAAGCACCAGCAGAAATGCTAGGTTGTCCAGTCTCTTTTCTCTAACACTGGGGCTGCAGCTGGGCATGACCGCATCTCTGGCATGACCAGTAACCAGTATACTTCTGTAATGCTTGGTCAGGAAAATTGGGGAGCAAGGATGTGGCCCGGAAGGTGAGAATACTTGGTGTCATAAGCTCCCATAATTTCTACTAGTTCACTAGGAAAAAAGTGGGGTGAAGAATGCATGAAGGCAAAATGCAAAAGTTAGAGACGGATGCGGTAACCTGATTACTTGGAAACAGCTGAAAATGTTGCGGTTATTCTTCTGCTAAGCACCACCTTTCTTCCCTCCAGCGGATCCCTGTGGGATGCACCGCGGCCTGGTGGTCCAGAGCCCCCTGGCCTGCAGGAGGGGATGGGGTGGCAGGGTCCTTGAGAAGCCCCTTCTGGGTGGTTGCTCCAGAGCTGGGGCTGGAAATGAGTCCCCAGACTAGAGAGTTCATGGAGGGGGGGGATCCCCCTCTGTGTCACGCTGTCCGTATCTGGGGGGCAGAGGCTGTGACAGGCCATCTGAGCCTGCAGGAGGACAGGTGAACAGAGGCTCTGAAGGAGTCAAAAGCAGTATAAACAGTTCTTCAGAAACAAGTCCCAGGAGTTAGATATGAAGCTGACTGTTTGCATTTGAAGTGTGGCTCTTGGGAATTCTAACTAGTACAACACTGTTGGAAAACAATTTGTAAATATTTAACAAGAATATTAAAAACATTCGGGTCCTTTGAACTAGCAATAATTTTTTATAGGAATCAATTTTACGTTTAAAAAAATGGTCCTAATCACCAAGATACATGTTTCAGCGTTATTTGGCTAAATTGGAATTGTTCTGAAGACCTGTTTATAGGGGAATGGCTAGGTAGATTTGAAATATTATGCAACCACTAAAAATTTAGTTTATAAAGGCCAGTATTATAATCAGTTCTTGTGCAGTAAAAATAAGTAAAAACGCACAATACAATTAAAACCTTTTATGATGCATAAAGTAAAAACTGGAAGGAAATCTACCCAAATGCTAACAATAGTCACGCTTGGAAAATGGGATACGATGTGACTCATTTTTTTGATGTATCTACATTTCCCCCAAATTTTCTTTAATGAGTATTTATTGCTTTTATAAGGGAAAAAAAATGAAATTAAAAAAAAAACCATTAAATCCTGGAGAGTTTTTAGGTAACATAGAGGTCTGAGAAAAGATACCAACATTCAACCCAAAGATCTGCAGTCAGCCAACCAGTTGACTCCATGGTGAGGAGATCTTTTTCTGAGTAGGTCGATGGTGGCTGGGCCATCGCATGACATGTGCCCTGAGTGGGCCTCAGACAGAGGGTGTGTGAGTGGAGAAATCAGCATAAAGCTTCCCCACTGTTGGGATAAATCCACCAGCCAACTAGAGTTTCTTAAGGGCTTCCTGTGAAGGATGCACCCTGTTTTGAATGAAGGACGGTATAGAAAAAGCAGAAAGGAAAATCGTTGCCCATAAGAACTTGCCTTCTTATCTAAGGAAAAAAACACGACTCAGACACACACAGAAACAGTTCGTGAACACGATATTCTATAAGTATGTTGTGTGTATATGTATTTGTGTGTGTGTATGTATATATAAATACACGCACACATACATAGGCACACACACACACACATGCACACCGCAAACACTCTCTCAAATATATTGGTTGCTCGGACAATACGTGATAATTGTGCAATGGAAAATAAGCACTTATTGTACTGTGTTAGCAGCATTGTCTTTGAATACAAAGGACAGCATATCATTGCAGATAATTTCGATAGCAATAACAATGATTGCAGACCATGCCAATACTCTCTCTGTTATTAATGAGCTGATGCCTTAGCAATCTCCATTTGCAAAATGCCACACATAGCAATTTAAAATCTTGATCACTTTGACCAAATTGGTGAGGCATGCTTAGGACGAAAGGCTTGTGGAGGCTCTGGAGGCCCTGCCACAGAGATCTCACAATTGGTTCTCCCCTGCGTCTCTCCAGGTGAGTTTGAACGGCCCTCTTGGTTTTCCAGAGGAAGACCCGGAAACTGGAGCAGACTGGTGCCGGGCGGGAGCCAGCAACAGCATGATTCTTGCTTCGGGGCTGCACTCTAAAGCTGGCCAAATATTACCCAGGCAGGCACAGCAAACAACCTCGAGAGAATCTCACTGGAGCCTGGGACGGCATTGTCCCGACCCCTGAGATTGGCTTTGGTCTCAACTCTCTCTCTCTCTGCTTCTTCTTCTCGTGGCTTCGGGGAACGAAGGAACCTCTCCCATTTGCTTAGTCAGAGACAGCAAATGCAGACAACTTGGAAAGCTCCTGACAGGTCTAGCCTTACATCCTGCAGAGAAAAAAGACCCCTGGCCTCCTCTTCCCCCTTCTCCCGCATATTTTCTCATCCCTGTGACTTTTTTCTTTTTTTTCCCCCCTCAATACAAGCAAACAGATAGAAGTGTGGATAATTGATTGAGAGAAGCTGCAATGACTAACAGTTCTAGTTGGAATCTCTAGCCCGGGAAGCCTGGGGAGGTGCAGAGGGGAGGTTATCTAAATGACAGCCAGGCCCCCCTGCATCCTACCCTGGAGGGTCTACAGGCTGCAAGGGGCTCCACAGAGCCATGTGGCCACCAGGCTGTGTCTGGGCCCTCCACTAGAGGTCTGTGCCCTGGGCGAACGGTGCAGGATTCTGGAAAGTTCTCCTCTGTTCTTCTCCAACTTGGATCACATCAGACATGGTCTGCATGTTTACCCCAAATGTGTGTGTGTGTGTGTGTGTGTGTGTGTGTGTGTGTGTGTGTATTTGCGTGTGGAGTAGAATATGGGCTGGCAGTGTAAATTCTTTGCCTTATGAATATTGATGCCAGATGTTACCAGACTGGGTTCTACATAATAGTCGTGTCACTTGAAACTTAAATAGTTGCTTTTGAATAAGCATTATCAGATCAAATTTGGGAAATGCTATCTAGCCTCCTCTTTGAGATTCGCTCTTCACTTAAGTTTATTAAAATACCCAAAAGGTCTCGCGGTAAATTCTTGGTTTCCACTTGTCTTCCCCAAACCTATTTGACCATAGGATCACATTTTGGGTCACTTTTTTTTTAAACCTCTTGTAGGACACTGTCGCCCCGTATAGGAAAATATTGGTGTGTGTAGCTCTACACACCTAAATACCTAGAAGAAGACACAGTGAGATTAGAGATGTGCGTTTGAATCCTTTCCTACCTCCCAGCAGCTGAGGGATTTTGTAGGAGTCTCTGAGCCTCAGTTTCCTCATCTATAACATAGGAATAAAAACCAACAGTCAACCCCCAGATTGCATGTGCGATTGCATATAATAGCAACTATCACAGTGCTTGGAACGTAGGAGACTCTGTAATCTTGTAAAGAAACTGAATATAACTATAACCCGTGGTAAATAAAAGTGTGCCATAGCTGAGCAGAACTGATTCAGATCCTTTGCAGAAACGTGAGCATCCTGCCCAGGAGACTTCCCCACTGTCTTTGGTAACCTGATCTCCTGCCTCATTCCTAACGCTGTCTGTAGGAAATTCTTCCTGGTATCTCTATTGCCTAGTACCCTGTAGTTCAAACTAACCCCATTCTCCTCTAAGGCCGTGACTCCTGGACGTCAGCATCAGTATCACCTGGGAACTTGTTAGACATTCACATTCTGGTCCCAGCCTTACAGAGGCAGGCACTCTGGAGTTGGGGACCAGCCATCAGAATTTCAGCAAGTTCTCCAGGTGATGTGGATGCTCGCCAAGGTATGAAAACCACTGCCCTGAAGCACTGTCTACACTGACTTTGCCAAAACCCGTCAAAGCTCACTCCCACGTGGCCCGTCCCCTGAAACTTAAACCTGACCTATGTCCTTTGTAGCTTCCACACAGAGGACGGCTGCCTATTTCTGGGGTTCTTGGAATGTTGGCAGATTTCTTGAAATCAGGGTTATGAAATTCGAGGCTGGCCGTTCTCTGTGCTTAGACAACGGACTAAGGGATGCAGGGCCCCATCACCTCATCTGCTCCCTCCAAGCCTCACTCTGCATCCTGGGCAGGTTCTTGGCTCCACTTATCTGCTCTCAGACACCAGGGCAGTTAAACCAACAGCGGAGGAAGAGCAAGCTCTCCAGGGAGAGGGTGGGCTGCGCAGGTCTCCTGGTTGTTACCATGGAGGTTGTTACCGTGCCGCCCTTTCCATGTGACCGCAACGCTGCAAATTCCACAGGCTTCTCTCTTGGGGAAGTTGAGCAATAGGTAACAACTGTCCAGAGGGTTATTTCTTAGGTATTTTGGTTCATTAAAAAGTTGTCTGCAGTTCCCAGAAGCCCCCAGGGGGAAGGACTGCTTCTACTCCTGGAATCCCATATGGGGCCAGTTTCAGCAACGTGCAGTCAATTCTCAAGCCATAAGTGAGTCAGCACCTTTATATTATGTGGTGAGTCGTTCCTCAGGGTGTGTGCGTTGTGGAGGGGGGAGCTGGCTCCAAGATCCTGTGTGCAAGTAGTAAAGGTCGGGCAAGAACTGAAGGACTTGTCCCGACCTCAAAGGCCTTGAAATCTAAAGATCGATTTTAGCTTGCATTGCTTGTAAAATGTGTAGAATTAGCATGAAGAACCATACCCCAGATTTCAGGAATCCTGGGATCTCATATTGACTTTGTCACCGATGGTTTGTGATATGAACAACCATGTTTCCTCACTTATTCTTTTCTTCTTTCCTCCAGCATCGGATTAATGGTGATTATGTTTCTTGGCACTATGCTGGTCACCTGGGGAAACATCAAAGGGTGAAGCACAGCCCTGTTCTCCAGTAGCCCACAGTCTAAGTAGGGTCCATGGATGTACTCTCGAAGTCCAGTAGGAAGTGGAAGAACCGAGCCATGGGTGCTTTGGAGAGAGGAGTGCTTCTCAGACAAAACTTGGAGATGTTGTCTCCATTTCTTCCTCTCCTGCAGTGGTTTTATAAAAGACGGGTTGTATCCATTGAGTCCTAGCTCTCTCTTCCACATCACAGGCTCCCAGAGTGAGAAGGGAGAGAAAAAGTTGCCTAGTTGAACCACTCCTTAGATGCTCGCACACACCCCCTCCTGCAATATACACCCACCCTTGCCCACATGCAAGAACCCAGCCAAGTTTCTGGACTACAAGCCAACCTATCCTTGAACATCTCCAGTCTTGGGGAACTTTTACCTCACATTTTATGGACATCTGTTACAAATAAGAGAACTAATGGCCACTTCAGAAGTTTTAATATATGTGCTGCTGAAGCGAGCACCATTTCAGAAGTTTTAAACAAGAGGAAAGACACCCATTTCAGAATGGGGTTGGCCGCCATTGTGATTTAAAGTCGACTAACTCTCAACTAGAGATTTCAGTGGTTCAAAGAAAATTAGAGATGGGAGGGGATTTTGAATATTCTGAACCATTCTCATTCCCTCTTTCCCTAAACCCAATTTGACAAATGAAGATCTGAGACCTAGAGAGGTAAAATGACTGACCCAAGTTAGTAATTTACCAAGAAACTTCTTGGAATATCTGGTAATTTTTCAGGGAATGCAGAGCTTGTAAGGGTACTGCTCTGGCCTCCTGAAGTCAGGGAAGGTCAGAGTCTGCAGACATATGCCACTGAAGGGGAGCGGGGATGGCTCACAGCACACGCTGCGTGCCTCCTCCTCAAACCACCCTGATCTCCAGTGGTTGCTCCATTTGACATTAACCAAACACTTGAGGAATAATCGCCTAGAACATACCATGTGCCAGCCACGGACCAGAGGTGGTGAGAACTCCGGATTAAATACTCTTCCTCTTCACGCTAAAGCAGGTTTTCTTTCTTTTTTTTTAAAATGTTTATTTATTTATTTTGAGGGGGGAGGAGCAGAGAGAGAGAGAGAGAGAGAGAGAATCCCAAGCAGGCTCCGCACTGCCAGCACAGAGCCTGACATGGGGCTCCATCTCATGAACCGCGAGATATAACCTGAGCCAAAATCAAGAACTGACGCTTCACCGACCGAGTGACCCAGGTGCCCCCTAAAGTGGGTTTGCGATCCTCCGTGGGAAGAAGAACTATTTCTTATGGCTGGAGAACACTAGACCTTCAGCACACGAGAGGAAAATCACTTGTGCCGTGGAAGACACTGAGCCATAACGATTAGCGCCCACTTACAGGTCGCGTCGTGACTCGAGAATAACTTAAGCGTTTCTGACAGAAACAAGATAATTGGAGAACTCTGGTGACAGCCTAGATGATTTTACCAGAAGCATGTGATGGTGGGGGCAAGAGATGGAGTCCCCAGGGTGTCCCTCCTGCCTCCTCCCCTCATCGTCAGGAGAATACGGTGCCTCAAGTGGGGCGGTTGCTCCAAAGGCCGTGGGCCCTCTCGTGGCCTTCCTCCCTCCTCTTCACGCCCGGCAGTACAGCCCTGAAGCCCCAAAGCCACAGGTGAGGTGCGGTGAGCCACAGGCGTGGCTGCCACAGGTGAGGAGCAAGCCACATCCTTCCACCTCAGGTCCCTTCTCCACGTGGAGATGATCATCCCAGCTCTCTGTCTTCTTTTCCTTTTATTTTGAGCCAGAAGAAGCCTGTGTCTGTAAAAGCTCTGTGCTTATGGGAGAAACACATTCTGTAAGTGCTATCCTACGAGAGTCTATAAACAGGAGGCAGAGAGGGCATTCGGCTTGGAAAGATGATCTTTAGGATTGAAATCCCTTGAAACGATTTTGGTACGAAGAGGAGAGAACTTGCTTATTTTCGGACCTGGCTTTTTTCCAACTGGGTCCCAGTAAACAAGGCTACTGGGCTGCTGTTTTATAACATAAGCATTTCATATTCACCGGCTCTTCCTCAATAGCTCTTCCTATAGCCGCGAAAGAGAGAGAGAGAGAGAGAGAGAGAGAGATCCTCCCATTGTCTCATAGAGAACATCTGGGGAATACCATGTAGGGTTTTTTTCCCTGTGTTTTGTTTTTTACAAAATTCATGAGGCCAGGAGAGGAGTTTTTGCTGGCATTCATGTTTGATGAGGAGAGAGCAAGGCAGGCAAGAGAAGTTTCTCTGTAAGCAAACATAGCCCACGGCGGATTTGGTGCTTCCCGCTGAAAGCAGGAAGGTGATTAATCCTGCTTCCCACCCAAAAGCCGAAGGTTGACCTAGAGGGGGGAGAGGCACAAGGAAGCCTGGGTGTGGGTGAGGCCCTGTCGGGTGACAGTCACTTATGTCCTTTCTAGGACATTCACACAGAGACCGTATCTTCTGATCAGAAACCCAGACCAAAGTCGAGGGCAGGGCCTGCATGATGAAATTAGCGGCGATGGGCTGCCTCCATTGTGGGATGGAGATGTTAGGAGGCTGGGAGGCTTCTCCTGTCTGAACAGTGATTGATCAGGGCTCCTGAGAAATGGTTATCACTGAGCAAATCACTTCCTGCAAGCAGGATTTCACAGCAGCAATTTTGTTTCCTTACGGTTGCTTCCCACTGAAGGCGCCTTGCCTGACATCACTGTCTCTAGTTACAGAGCTTGAAGGGCCTTCGGAAAAGAAAAGAAGAACCGTTTAAAAATGAAGGTATTTGGGAGAACCAAGATGAGTACGCTTGATTGGGAGGCAGTGGACTAGGGGACCCCAGCCTCGCGCCCCTGCTTGGAGCAGATGCGGGGTCTGGAATGCCTTCCTCCCTCCCCTGTGTCCACACCGGCTTGTGCTCTCTCTGCCTCACTGAGCACGGCGTCGTTCTCCCTCTGGCATGTAACCTCGAGGATTTTTCAGCAAACTTTGTATAGCCCCCTGGGTCAATACCGTCATGCCCAGTGATGAGTACTAAAGCCCCGCAGATTCCTTCATTCTCTGCCGCCATATCTACATTTCATTCTCATGCATGCAAACACTGGGAGGCCCTTCCTGTGTTACCAGTGAGGAAACTGAGGCACTGGATGATTCAGGCGTTAGTCTGAGGTCACGCCCATGGAACTGGGATTCGAACCCTACTGTCCGAGGTCACGCCCATGGAACTGGGATGCGAACCCTACTGTCCACCCTTTTCTATCACATGAGCTGGCAAGAAATAATTGCTCTCAGCCCCTCTTGGTTCTTGTGAATCTTCTTCCTTTCTAAGTTCTATGCAAGGCCCCCCTACTGTCCACTTTTACTCCAGTGAGTTTAGATTGTGTTTTGTCTCCCCAATAGGCCATGCTGTTTCCCACCCCTCTGATTGAGCCTATCTTGCTTTTTCCTGTCTACAGCATCTTTTTTGCCCTTTGACTGTTCTAGGAGCTCCTTCTCAGATTAGATGTGACCTCCTCTGGGAAGTCTTCTCTTATCCATTCTCTCTCCGCCTCACCCTCAAGCAGAACCAGTCACCCCAATTCTGGGACTATTGATACATCCCTTAACGTTTCCATATTTGTGTAGATCACACTGAATTATGGTTATTTAACCATCTATCTGTTTTTCTTATGGAGCTTTTTGTGAGATCCTGTGGGGCAGGGATTGACATATGTCTTTAGGTCCCCAGTGCCATACACTGAAGAATGCACATAGAATTTGTTTTTGATGAAGGGAGTTGAGGGCTGGGGAACCATGCCTACATGGCATGTCCTTGTGCCTACAAAGACTTTTCCACTTCTTGGGGGACAGCCAGACTTCTAGACCCCTCAGAAAGTTGTCTCTGTGAGTTTAGTGACATTGTCCTGAATCCTTCCGGAGGCTGGGCTGGGACGAAGCTGGGAGTGGTTTGAGTCTCTGGAGAATGCTCAAAGGCAAAGACTAAGATGACATGGAAGATGAGTAAGCACCAGTCAACACATTCCAGAAGACTCTCCAGCCTCGCTCTGACCAGGTACCTATGCTACCACAATCCCTCCTGGGCCTCCACCAGGACTCAAGACCCCAGCCAAACTCTCTGCTGTGTAGTGAGGAACACAGACAGGTGGGCCATCAACATTAGAGCCCTGGCCTAAGTGAGTTTGTGACATCCAGGATGGAAATGGAGGAGGGCAGGAAGGCAGCCCTGCCTCTGTTGGTCTTTACCACACACACTCAGCACACCGTTTATCGGAGCATCTCTCTGGCACCTTGAAAAGGATGGAGAGCTCATCCCAGGGGAGAAATTAACTTGCCATGGCCAGAACTAACTCTTGGCGCTCTACTTACCCCTTCACATGTCTTTTTTGTTCCCCTGGAGAAGGCTGGAACGTTGTTGTGGATTTAAGAGTAGCATGCCTGTTTGAAATGACAAAAAAAATGCGAGATGAAAATGATATGCTCTCTGTCGGTGCAAGCGCTGCCCACAGATTTGCCTAGAAGTGAAGACTGTGTTGCTAGTCACGGCCTTTCTGCTTGTCTTGGGTTTAGGACTCAAGTGCTCAACAACTTGTGTGCCTTTTGCAATAGTGGAAGAAGAGCCCAGAACCAACACTAGTGCCTGTCGAAAACCCTGGGCATGTTCATCTCTACAGGTTTCCGATGGATGCGCTCTGATACCCGCCAGTGACTTCTACTTACGAGCTGTCCTTGTTCACTTTCCCCTCAGCCTCCATTGGCTCGGGCCTAGCGTTTCCCAACAGCTTTGCCTTTGACATCCCGCTTGTCTGGGGAAGGAGTCTGTCATGTGGTATTAGGTGTGGAGGATCAGCCTCTCCGAACTGAGAGTGAGACCCCCAGATAGAATTGCCTGCGACAGGAGAGATGAGTTGGTTACAATCCGCAGCTCCTAATGAACGTAGCCATCCAATGCTGATGGGAACATTAAGGACCCAGACATGGATTAAAGCCACAGAGCCTTTCAAATGCGCATGCCCTCCAATAAACCACACGTTGAAACTGGTCAACTTACTCTTTGCTCCTCTCTTAATAAAGACCAGGACAAGCTTCTTGTTTCTCGAAGCAGGAATGCATGGGAGCCAGGCTGCCATCTTTGTCTGGCCCAGGTCAGGGTGAAATGGTTCGAGGTTCTTCTCTGATGTGCCACGTCTGGTGTGTTGCTGGACCGGCTGCTTTGCAATCGATCCCAGCTGCTGGGCAGGAGGGGTGGGGGTGGGGGCCCAGCCACCTGAGCCTCAGGTTGGAATCATCTCTTATATCCCCATTAAACTCTGAGCCCCTACCACATGGGAGAGTTTAAGGGGAAAATGAGATTTTATTAAAGCCAGGGGACCTCCCTGACTGAGCAGAAAGCCTAATAAGAGCCGTAAGGGTTTCTTATCTCGGATGAAAGTTTCCCTTTTTCCCAGATTCCTCCCTTTTGTTGCTGCTGTATCGCCCCTCCTCCACCTCCTCACTTCCATGGGTGCCTCATTATTTAAAGCCACCGCTAAAAAGTCAAAAAGCAGTTAGTAGCCAAACCATCCAACAGCTTTTTCTCCCCCTAATGAAGGCCAGAGGTTTTGTGTGTATGTGTTTTATAGTGTGAACACAATGACTTCAAAAGGCTCCTGAGTTTCAGAGCAATAATGTAATATGGATTTCAGGGGGGAAATAAGACAAGCCAGAAAGGTGGATGTGCGTCTGTATCTCCTGCTCTAGGAGGTGTCCGTGACCCAAACAAGCCACACTGCCAGCTGGTCTCAGCGGCTCACATCAGTGCATCTAGAACTCAGCAGCCTACCCCCAGTCATAGCATCCCAGCATGTAAGGAATGGTCACTTTCCACCCTCCCTGCCTCTTCATTTGTCCCACAGACCCTGGGGAGGACATTGCAAGGCTGGGCTTGGCCAATGACTGGGTCACCGGTCAGCCGGGACTGGGGATTAGCTCAGCCATGAAGTTCATCGAGGACAGGGCTTGTCTGCCTGCCTTATAGGCTTCCTCATTACGTCTTCTCTCATGCCCTGGCCACTTTCAAAACTCGGGATTGTTGCCCGTGCAAAATGGGGATCATGATATTTATCAGCCACATAGCATTATGAAGATTAAAAAGGATCATGGATTCTAAGCTCTCATTAAAGTGCCTAGTAATAGTAAGTACTCACTAAGTGTTTAGTGTTTTATCATCGGCATCGCATTAAAGTGTTTTCTGATTTTGCTGGCAGACACTTGAGAAATCCCAGTTGCCTTAGTGCTTCCCTCCTTTCCATGCCAAGCCCTCTACTGAACCCACAGACATAGACGATTTTCTTTAAGCCTCCCAACCTTCCCTGTTCATAGGTGAGAAAGTTGAGGCCTTGAGAATCAGCTCAAATCACACCATTGATGAAGGCAAAGCCAAAATTTCATTCGTCAGGTATTTATCCAGTGCCTGCTATGTGTCAGGCACTATTCTTTGTAACTTTGATTCTAAGCCTTTGTCTTTCCTACGCATCATGCTGGTTTCCAGTGTGCGAAATGCGGGAAATGGTGAACGACATCTCCTGACCCGGGATGTGCTTAAAGATAGAGAAGACAATGGCTTAGCATAGAGCTTCTGCCCCTGCCTGAGGAAGGGATGGAATAGCTGAGCAGATGTCATTCAGAGGAGCGATCTGCCGTGGGCCTGTGTCACCTCTGTTAGAAGACCAGCACCCCCCCCAGAAAAGGAGCCACTTAGGTATCCAAGACGTCCTCAATGAGGAAGACACTGCTTGAGGAAATATGCACAAACCACATCGTGTGTGTGCAGACTATGGTGATACAGAACGCTATGCAATTTATTCAGGTGAGATTTAAAAATCAAAATGGCAGAACCACTTAGGGTTATCATCTCTGGCTTAGCTTAGCCATTCCTTTCTGGTTCTTTTTTTATGATTGAAGTATAATTGACATACGATATCCTATTAGTTAAGGTGTACATCATGGTGATTGGATATTTTTATACATTTGGAAATGATCCCCCACAGTAAGCCGAGTTACTATCTATCACCATACAAAGTTATCACAATACTATTGATTATATCACCTATGCCGTGCATTACATCCCCGTGCCTTATTTATTTTTAACTGAAAGTTGGTACGTCTTAATCCCCTTCACCTATTTCTGCATCTTTTGGATTGGAAAATTTAAGCTCTTTGCTGTCAGGAACTTAAATATTTGCTCAATATCTGGCCCCACATGGTATGCCACATGAATATAAGTCTTTTTTCCCAAAGCATACTTGTTTGTCTGGTCACTGGAACACTGTGAGTTGATGAATATGAGATAAGAGCAAGGCTGGGGCACAAATAACGCGGGTCTCAATCTAGAGGCAGTGATCAACAATAATTAAACAGAGTAGTGACACAGATAATGAAAAGACTGTATGGTTTTGCAGTTTCTTTTTTTTTTTTTTTTCTTTTCTTTCTTTTAGAGAGAGAGAGCATGAGAGGGGGGAGGGGGCAAATAGAGAGGGAGAGAGAATCTCAAGCAGGCTCCACACTCAGTGCAGAGTCTGACCCAGGTCTTGATCCCACGACCCTGGGATCATGACCTGAGCCAAAACCAAGAGTTGGACCCTCAACCGACTGAGCCATCCAGGCACCCCAGACTGTGTGGTTTTGATCTGGGAATGCTCAGTAGCAGGCTTTCATACCAGGTTGAATTTCTTACCTTCACAATTAAGTGAAGGGTTCTCCAGGGTTATTTCTCAGCCTGTTTTTGTGGACTAAAGCACTCTTCAGAGGCTGGGTGTGTCCTTGACTTTGTGTATGTGTTGAGGGTGGGGACAGACTGGGGAGGCCCCAACCTTGGGCTGTGATAAGGGAGCACTGTCCCTGTGCCTGGACCTCTGGCACAGTCTCGCAGCCCCCACCCCATGCCACCCTGCTCTGGGGCTCCCTCCCGAGGCTCACTGCCACTATGGTTTTCCTCATTCGTTCCCTCAGTGCCTTGGCTTTATGAAGCCCTCCAGGTGGGTGAATTCCCCACCCCAGCACTTCCTTCTCAGAACTACGTCCAGAAATAGGCTTTTGTCTGAGAGGTACTGAGCTCTTTGGAGAGAAATTTTCATAAGAAGCGATTCAAGATCCTAGAGGCTATGAAACAGGCAACTGAAAATGGTGGGAACACTCTTTCTTCGAGGGTCCTAGGCAATCCCTGAGGGGCTCCTGGGGTAGTTCTTGGTAAACTTCTTTCTTGTCCACCCAAATGGCTCTGGTCTTCATTTTCCATATCCTTTCCTTCTGTTGTCTTCCCTGCCTCCCTTCTTCCCTCATCTTTGTGCCTATTGTATATATAACATGGAGCCAACTTAAAACTCAGTTCATCATTTCCTTTTTTGCTCCTGTCCCCGTCCCCACCCCCAACTCCTTCTCTGTTCTCACCTGCCTCCTCTCCCCCAAGTCCAGAGGCACATTCATTAGCAGTCAACTCCACCCTTCCCCAACCACCCCCCTCCCAACCCCCGCCATGTTCTTCTCCTCCAGGATTTCCTTTCCACTCTCCTGTCCTCTCTCCAACTCTGCCTCTGCCCACCAGTGAGGCTCTCCACACGCAGCCCACACTTGCCCACACATTCAGGTGCTCCCACAAACCCGGCACCAGTTCCCACTACCTGTCAGGACATAGCGCCTCCTCACTGGGGACCCTTGAGGCCAAAATTGGCTTTCAGCTGCTGAGACACATTATGCCCTTTGGGGAATATAGTTGTATCTACAGACAGGGGCTGGCCTAGCTTAGTCATAGCACCCAGCGGCTGGAGCAGGCTGGGGAGAAAGGACTCGAACAATGAGTCAACAGAACCCAAGAAAGAAATCTGCTCCCGGCTCCATTGAGTGAATTTGCTACTCACTGACATTTAGTTAGGTTCTCTTATGTTAGTGGTAGGAGAGGAATAGAAATAGGTAATACACGCCGAGCCCAGGAGAGTTGGCCTTGTGAAGTATAGGCAGAGCGAGGCAATTTTACTAGCTAAGTAGAGATGTTTTTTTAAAAACCTAAATGGACGATTTTATAGAACTTATTTTCAAGAGTTAAGAATTCTAAATAGGGCCAGGGGAGGGGTGGGGTCATCACCAAAGGCCGAGAGCTGATGTCTTCCAGCGTTGGTTACATCCAAGCTAAGAAACCACGGCCACTCTGTCATGGAGGCCTGTGGGCTCTCGGGGAACCCCGCTCCCACTGGCTGCCTTTTACATCCTGGGGTCTTGCGCCAGCATCTACACCGTCCGGGACAACATTGCGAGGTATAGACGCTCCGAATCCCAGCAGAACGGCATTTGCGCAGAATGGGTCTGGATTTTTCTCTGCTCAGATTCCCCAACAGGGTTAAGACGGGGAAGGAAAGACACCCAGGTTGACTCTGTCACTTCAACACTAAGCGCTTGGGTTCTCTTGCAGGGGGACCGGTGCTTCAAACTTGCTGTTCCAGGCCACACTGCCTCTACCTCTTTGTACTTACTTCCTGGGGGGCCATAATGGGTAGATTAGGCATCAAAATCACTCCTCTGCAGAGAATCTACAAAATTCTCTCTCTTTGATGAGCTCATTGTTCAAAGCAATGGTTTCAGGGCAGACATGAAGTGCCTGCTTGTCAGCGGAAACTCTGGTGGAGTTTTTCTCTGTCAACAGGGTAGGTGCTTGCTCTTTTTGGCGAATGTTGCATCCACCTGGGGCTCTTCCATCCTTTGCACACAGCCCCCTGGCTTCTCCCATCAGCAGAGCCACGGGGATCGCTGGCCTATGCCCCCTGCAAGGCTCCTCTGGACGGTGGCTGAGGAGTAGGGGTCAGGGACGTGTGCTCCTGTTCTCACCAGGCTCCGGGAGTTCTCTGCTCACCCTGCTCCTGGAAGCTGCTCCTGTCATTTTCGCTGAGAAAGAGAAAGTGCACACAGTACCAGCAAGTGGTCTGGTGCTTTGTCTTAGCAGGTTGCTAGCGCCTGGGTGGCTCTGGGGGCCTGGGAATCAAAGGAGGGGCTTAGGCCACTCAGCTTAGTGCTGTCTTTGCTGCTGATTTTGCCCGAGGGCAAGACAGAAGTTGAAAGGAGCTGCCTTGGTTGAATGGCAGAGAGCTGGGATGCTCTCATCTCCTGTTAAGGGGCCAGGAGAAGCTCTGTGCCTCTCTGAGCAGCTGGGCTCAATCAGGCCCACAGACCCAAGAAGGTAACCCAGATGAGAGGCAGAAATGGAGAGGAAGAGTCAGGGCAGGGGGTGGAAATGAGCACTGCCAGGCGAGGCCCTCAGGCCGCACTGAGAGCTACAGGCATTTATAGAGTGGCGTGTGAGGTGAATGCAGACGCCAGTTACGGTGGGATGTGGGTCCCAAGGTCAGTGCTTGAAACCCAATGTCACCACGTGACTCCGGGCTGGCGACTGCAGGTTTCACTCTGGCAACCTTGCTGTTTGGGGGACTGGGCCGCAGTCCTTCAGGGCTACACCTGGCTCCTCAGCAGATGTGTGTGTGTGTGTGAACCCCCCTCAGCCCAGGCCTTGTCTGCAACTGATGGCTGAGATGGGCACAGTGCCCAGAGCAGAGCGAGGTGTCCTTGAGCGAGGCAGGACAAGCCTCACCTGTGCACAGGTGCTCTGAGCCCACATGGCTGGGTGGGGGCCATGCTGTCATCCCCTTGCCGCTGAGGTTCCAGCCCTGGACCCTTCCACGTGCCAGCTGGAGCAGGGGCAGGGGTGGTAGGAGGGAGCAGGGCCCTGGCTTCTCCTCTGGTCCCCAGGTCAGTGAGGCACTATGCCAGCTGGACCCGGGTTCACACAGCTGCTCCTCTAGATTCAGGACAGGCCCACGGAGCCACTGGCAGGAAGGAGAGTGACAGGAAGCGAGGCCTGTGTGGACGCAGCCCCTTCTCTCCCTCCTCCCCTCCCCTCTACTCTCTCCTCCTGGCACCATATCTCTTTGCTGCTTTCCTTTTCTCTCACACCCTAATGATTGATCAGATACTTTTTGTACATTAACTTAAAAAATAACTAACTGGAATAGAGTAGGCACAAATGCTCTCATTCTAACTCCTCCTTATTCTGTGTCATCACAGAGGACTCCTTGCTGTGAGCTCTGCCCCTTCCATGGTCTCTTTCTTCCGTCGGGTCTGGAACATTTGGAGAAGGGTGTCACAGGGGAGGAGGGCTCTGGCCAGCAGACCTGGGTGGGTTCCAGTTCCACTACTCCCTGCCAGGGGACCGAGGGCCAGCCCTTTAGCCTCTGGTTCTTGGCTTTCTTCTGGAACACAAGCCTGAACTGCGGGTCTACTGTGAGCACTCAAATCAGTTGGACGTGGCTCCCAGTGGCCATTCCATCCCTGCTTATCCCCTTTGTTCACTTCTTCCTCCCCTCTCTGTGCCAGTCCCCAGGGATGCTCATTCTCCAGGGACATGCTGCCTCCATATGTGGTCATGGGTCCCAGCCAGATGGGTCCTCCCTCTAGACCGAGCCATCTGCGATATTCCCTGCACATGGGGGGGTGGGGGGGGGTCATTGCCGGTGTCCTCCTTCCCCCACAATTTCTTTCCTGTTTCTCCAGCTTCTCTGTGCTTCCCTTCATCCCTCTCCACTTATTCCCAGCAGGCCCCATCTCTCGCCAGTCCACCCTCCATCCTTTCTTCCTGGGATAGCCACCCCTCTTTCTTCTTCTGCATTTCCTTCCTCCCCGCCAACTTGTGCTTGAATCCTTCTTGAGGGCAGTATGGTTCACACCGAAGCCGGCAGCCTGCAGTACCTCTTTGATCATCGTCTGTGGCAGAACCACCAGCCCGGCCTCCTGTGCAATGTCTGGTCCCAGGCAAGGGAGTCTGTGCAGTGTCCAGGGCCTGGCCCCCTGCCACTGACCACACCCGTACGTTTCCACCCCTAAACATAGCCAACCGAGTTCCCGACTTGCTCTCTATCCACGGGTAGAGTGCTATCTTTAGCAAGGGTTTCATTTCTAGGTAAGTTTAGCTGTCTCTTCCTTGGCTTATTTAAAGCTCTCATTTCCGTATCCAGTCAACAAGTCTCAACTGTTTTCCAGTGAATTTTTCCAAGGTGAATGTAAGTGGCCCTTTGTTGGAGTCTCTTTTCTGGAATACCAGCTGTCTATCTCCTTCCCAGATGGTGGCTCCTGATTTCCTGGAAAGCTGGAGTCTGGCTGGAGAAAGAGATACTTCTTATTTAATTCTCTCTCTTTCAGAAGGTAGGAAAACCCGAGGCCTAGGAGGCATAGGGCCTGTTTCCCTAAAACACCGGCCTTCTTCATCCAGAAAGTGAGAAAAGAAGCGAGGACTCCTTCTCCAGGTACTGAACCACATCTTGTAGGGCTCTGAGCACAATGAGCCAGGGGTGAAACACACCATTTCCTCCGGGGTCATCCTTGGATTACAGATTTCTTCCAATTTCTCTCAGTGTGAAGCTCCCTGTAACCAGACAGTCATCTTTGAGACAGGTTCACGGCTTCTAACTAATGGAGCTGTTCCTCTTCAGGAGTCGCCAAGCTCCCTGAGAGGTAGGGAGGCACCCAGGGGACTGGGAAGCTGAAGGAAGCTACCTCCTGTGATTAGTGATATGAAAGGAAAGGTGGCAGGACACCCAGCTTTCTTCCTTGCAGAGTGTTCTGCTAACTCATATTTTAAGTTCTCAGAGGAATAGAGTTTCGACAATGTCCTTAGTGATACAGGTTTCTATTTAAGAGGACTTGGCAGAAGAAATATTTCCTTGCTGCCGCCTGTCTCCTCCCTCTGAATCTCCTTCTCCTCTACAGCCTGGGTATCAGCAGTCCTGGCTTTGGGCTCCATTTTTACCCTCTGCCTCATGGAAATGCTCTTCTTTCCTTTCCTGTTACTTGTATCCCATCAGCTATAGGCCCAGAATTGTGGATCCATGAAACTATGGAGCATTCTAGAAATTAATTTATGCAGACCTTCATTTTAGAGATGAGGAAACGGAGTCCCCAAAGGGGGTATGTGAAGAAGGATAGCCACATAGGTGGGCGTCCGTCAAAAGGGACTCTGGGTATGTTCCCCAAGGGGGTGGCTGCACTGGAAAAGATCTAACCTTTGTCACTTACATTGCGCTCTTGTGTGCCAGGCCCCTCACATCGCTCAATGAGGTAAGGCTGGCGTTCTTATTTATCTCCAGTTTACAAATGAGGAAGGTGAGGATTAAGCAACGTAGTAATTGTAGTAACTCCCTAAGTTTACAAACTAGTAAATGTCAGTCCTGAGAGTCAACCTGAGTTGGTCAAATCCCAGAGCCTGCCTGCTTAACCACAGCGTTTAACTATGAAGACAGTGAGGAAAGGAAGCCATCTTTCTCCACATCCCCAGAGCAAGAGCACAGAATGGGAATTTTTGGTAGTAAGAAAAATTCCTGCTGGTTTGTGATGATTTTGCTAAGGTCTGTTCTAGGCAGGAGTGTGGGCTAAACCCTTAGTGGGCCCTGGTAAGTCCAGTGACTTCTAGACAACTTTATGGAGATGGAAAGAGACCCTCAAGCTAATCGTCAGTCCCAGATGCCAATGGCACCCTGGGATGGGACGTGTCCAGGAAGCTCAGCCTCTTAATGGCTATGAGCTGGCATTAAATCGCTGGCCCATCACAGGAGGACAAGAACTCCAAAGCTTTGTACTCTGGCAGGCTGGCTCTGATCTCGCCAGCTGCAAGGCCTTTGTGGAACAAAGAAAGGCAGTAGCATTTCTTTCTTTTTAGCCCATTATTTGAGAGCTGAGTCTCTCTATCAGAATATCCTGTTATTTGCTCCACATGACAAGATCTGAACATAAATATGTTGCAACCAAAATGCTAATGGCTTCCTCCCACCATGGCTGCCCATCCTTCCCCAACCTTCCCTCCCCCTTACCCTTCCCATGCCTGGATCTGTGTTCCAAGAGGCAGTATCTGAGCATTCCCCCCTGCCAAGGGAAACATTACTGCCAATGAGTGGAATGTTCTTTCACACTAGTGCGCTGGTCCTGGCCCAGGGACCACATGCCCTCCACATACGAGCGGGTGGCAGGGCGGATGGGATCAAGCTGTTGCTTCTCCGACCTGGTACTCTGCTGGAGCAAGACAGCCTGCCAGCCAAAGCCTGGGCAGCAGCAGCAAGGGAGGGGAATTTGCCACATGCTCTTGGCCAGGCCTGGGCCATACCCGGCCAGCTTCAGCTGGAGTTTCATCAGCCTTTGTTTCCTTGTGATCTTTCAACCTCTCCATAAAGTATTCCACGAAGTATTGAAATGTTAAAAGAGGTAGTGACAGTACGATGGTTCCTCAAAAAATTCAATGTAGAATTTCTATATGATCCAGCAATTCTACTTCTGGGTATATACCCAAAAGAATTGCAAGCAGGGACTTAAACAGATCATTTGTATGCCCATGTTCGTAGAAGCATTATTCACAATGGCCAAAAGGCGGAAACAACCCAAGTGTCCACTAACAGTTGAATAGATACACAAAGTATGGTATATGCAGATAATGGAGTAGTATTCAGCCTTTAAAAGGAAGGAACTTTGGGTACCTGCTACAACATGGATGTATTAGGGACACATGTTAGGGATATTATATCCAGTGAAATAAGCCAGACACAAAAGGACAAATACTGTGTGATTCCACTTTTATAAGACACCCAGAGTAATCAGATTCATATGGATGGAAAGTAAAATGGTGGCAGGAGGGTGGGGAGAATGGGAGGTTAGTTCTCAATGTGTACGGAGTTTCAGGTTGGAAGGATGAAAATGTCCCGGAGATGGATGGTGAGGATTGCAGAGCAGTGTGAATGCACTTAATGCCACTGAACTGTACGCTTACAAATTTGTTAAAATGGTCAATTTTATGCTATACAATTTGCCATAATAAAAAAGAAATAACATACTTGAACACGTTTCACAAATTGCGAAGTCAATATACAAATGCCAATTTTCATGCCACTCATATTATTTCCAATGACAGGGCACCTGTGGCTCAGAAAGTTGTCTTTCCTAAGGTCATGGATCACGAGCCTTGGACTCCATATCTGGTGCTGTCTTCAACGTACCAGGGATGGCACATCCATGGCACGTGTACCAGTGTTTTCTTCCACCCCTATGGCGGACATCAGTTAATAGATCACCACGCTTTTTCGGATGAAATTCACACTGGACCTCAGAATCATTCTTAACATAGCCCTCCAGGCAGTTACTACCAATTGGTCAGAGTTATCCAGGCAAGTGGCAGCTTGCTTCTCATCCCTGTACTTCTAGCATTTGTATTCGTTTCTTAGTCCAGGTGCCCCATTCCCCTAGGAAGTTTTGAAGATGCAACAGACTGGTGTAGAAGGGCAGGAGCCTTCTGCAGAGAGCAGGGGGGCTAGTTACACGGGTTCCCAGCCCAGAAATGAGTCAAGTGCTTGCAGCTTTGTCTTATATGAATACTGCCTCCAGCCACCTCGTCAAGATCGGTGTAGTGGCCCTACCACATAGGGGGCACCCCTTCCTACAGGTGGCTCAGCAGAGAATCCATTCAAGATGGAGATATGAATTGAAGGCCTCTCAATCACCTGTCCCTCCCACCGTGGTCTGACTTGACCATGCGACCAAGACCTCTGTCTCATGCTTTATGTGGGGACCGGGGGAGGGGACAGCATCTGTGACTGAGAGAGGATCTTTGGTGACCTACTGGCCTTTTGAACTCCCTTTTGTTATAAGCTCCTGGTTTCTATTTGTGGGAAGCCTGGACTCAATAGCTGTTCAGACCCTACTTCATTTCCAGTTGAGTTATTGACACAAGTGAAGAAAAGAAAGGAAACAAGATTGGTGTCAATTTCCCTTCTTCTTTTTCTTTCTCTAATGTTCTTCTTTACTTTGAAAGATCAAAAGAGGGCCAAATAGGATTCTTTTTTTATTTTTTTACACCCTCCCCATCATAATAGAATACAGGAGGGAAAACTCCAGCAAACCAAATTGTTCTCAGACATCTTTTTATTTTTCCTTTCAATAGCTTTGATTTAGGTCCCATGGCTTTAATCAAAGTGTTCAGGGGGCACAGAACTGATTCTGTAAAACGAAGTCCTTGCTGCATTCACTCTTCCTACCCTAACCCTTTCTGCTCCTGTCCCGCTCGCCACATTTGTTATTATTGGTTTTTATTAATGTGGTTGGAAAAAAATATTCTCCCAACAAAGGAGAGAGGACTGGAGAGAAATTTTATTTTCAGAGCTAATAACTGGAAGCTGGCTCAGCCACTCTGCAGCTGACAGACTGTTATCCAAACCCAAGTCCCTTCTCTCCTCCTCTCTCTACTAAATTCATCCGTCACTCTGGGCAAAATAAATAAAAGGCCCCAAAACAAATCAATCCATCCATCATTTTCTATGAACTCACAAGGCATCTAAGGTGGGCACACGAATGGGTTTCTGTGCTCGAGGCAGTGAGTGCCCACACCAGGCATTGAGGGCCCACGGGGGCCTTTGAAGACGCTGGCTTCCGTCATTGGATGGCACAGTGAATGGCCTCCATGGTTGCCATTTCTGCCTTCTGCCTGCTTGAGACACTTCCCTCTCTGCCAGCTCCTCCCAGTTTTCCCTGGAAGGTACCCTTTGAGTTTACCTCTAGAGTACAGCAGCAACACGCCCCCTGGGGCTCATTATGGCTGACTCTTTGGGCAAGGGGATGGCATCGGCGACCATCCGCATAAAGGCCAGTTCCCGGGACAGGCCATCAGGCAGCTCACAGTAATACATTTACTCACCTCTTTGCCCTCTTTAGCATTCGTCCTGCAAACACTTAATGAGCAACTGGGCACGGTTAAGAACAGGGCCAGCCACCGGGGGTACAAGGTGAATATGGCAGGTGTGGCTCCTGTCCTCAAGCCACATGCACTCAGTAGACTGACTTAGAGGGGTAGGGGCTAGACAAGGGTGAGTGTGCAGGGCTCTGCATGCTAAAGTCAGCAAAACACTAGGGGCAACACCCACCATCTCCCTCTTCTGGCATACCTCCCTGCCATGTTCTAAGGCCACTCTGCAACACTTCTATAGCAGGTTTGGCTTTCCTCTTCCAAAGCTGCTCATTTTTATATTTTTATTTTTTGGTTGAGAGAGGCATCATTTAATTCTGAGGGCCATTGCTAAGCCTGTCAAGAGTATTCAATGTTCCTACGAAAGAAAGAAAAAAATCAGGATTCCCTCCCTGCTCCCCACCACCACTTTTTAGTCCCATCGTCCTGGGAAGTAACTGAGTATCACTGGTCTCCATTTTTAGGATGAATCTTACCTCTGATTTGATATGCACAGTCTTTTACCTTGGAGTTGCAGGGAAGGGGTGATGCCTGGTGCCTGGCGGACAGAGCATATTCTCCCAAGCCTTCTTGGAGTTCATTAGGAAGGCCTGAGGGATAGCAGGAAGGCTCGTATCTATTTATAGATGAGGGGCAGATGCACCTGGAGGTCCTGACCTTGATTTCTCCCATGCCCTCTGAAACCGCGTGGTCCTGAGCAGCCGGCCCAGCAGAAAGGCAAGCTAAGGAGGAAAAGGCACCCATGGTTTGGGGACGTATGTAGCAATGGTCCTGAGAGTTGTAATTTGGCAGGATGAGGGAAGGGATGTTGTGTCTTTAACATCAGGTCCCTAAAGGGAGTATATTTGTTAAACATTATAATTACCCTTCAGCTGCTGAACTCCATGGCAAATGAGAACTCCATCGCAATTGAGAACGATATAGCAATTGAAGCCACACCGAGGCCCATTACTGTTCTCAAATGATGCTTTCATTTAGATAAGGCAGATAATTATACATCTTGATTAGGTCACTGCTCCCAAGGGGATACAGCGGTTTGTTGTTTTTTTTCCAGGAGTGCCCCCCTCCCTGTAAATAATGCCATAGAGCTGCAGCCAATCTTCCAACTCTCTTTCCTCTTTTCTCTCCAGATCTAGATAATGAGATCAAGAGACACAGACACAGATGTATATGCATACATATGTATACGCAGGCATGGCTCCTTTTTTCTCTCTGGTCTTAGTCCTTAGGGACACTGAGATGCGTGAGTCTGTGGCCAGGATGGAAGAAGTCAGAAATAATCATAATAATAGTCATAATATCATCTTAGGTGTATATATTATCCTTTATTTTACGAAGTGTATTTGCATGCATTATTTCTTTTGACCACTGCTGCAATCAAAGCAGACAGAATGGGTATTAGAAGCCTTGATTTTTTTTCTTCAGACCTAGGAGGGAGCTGGACTCAACAACAACAACAACAATAACAACCTTCTGAGTGCCCTCCAGTCCCAAGTTTGAGTCTATTTGTGTTACTGTTTTATAAATGAGAGGACAGAGATTGGAGAGGCCCAGTGGCTTTCTCAGGGCCACTGGCGGGTTAAGATGTTGAGCTGGGTCTAGAGCCCAGACCTTCTGATTCTGATGTTTCTTCCTTTCTCTGATTCTAAACCCTTCAGTAGATTCTTACTGCATTCACAGTAAAACCAAGAGCCCCTTGTGTGACCAGCAAGATCCTGGCTACTCCAGGCCATGCCTTGTTCGACCCCTCCTCCCCTTCACTCTTCAAGCCTCAGCTCACCTGCTCTGTCCCAGAGCGATGCCACCCAGGTGTGCCGACAAGAGCATGCCCACCCGAACTCATTCGAAGTCGTGGTTCCTTTCAGCTTGACATCACAGAATTTACACAATTGTAATTATTTGTAAAAGTGAAAAAGAGGGGCCCCTGAGTGGCTCGGTCAGTTAAGCGGTTCAGCATCCAACTTCAGCTCAGCTTGTGATCTCACGGATTGTGAGTTCGAGCCCCATGTTAGGATCTCCACTGTCAGCACGGAGCCTGCTTCAGATCCTCTGTCCCCTCTCTGAACCCCCAACTCGCTCTCGCTCTCTCTCTCTCAAATAAACATAAAAAATTTTTAATTAAAAAAGTAAATATTAAAAGAAGAAGGAAAGTATGTGTTCATCCCTTTATCTCTAGCACCTACCAGAGCTCCAGTCATATAGTAAGCATCGAGTCCATAGTTGTTGAATGAATGCATGTGTTAAGAAATTAGCTGTGAATAAATAATGGTCTGGATGCTCTGAAATCAGCACACCTGAAGATCCTGTGAGGCTAATTGCTTCCAGAGAATTTAATAAAACGCAATCATTCCCTTGCTTAGTTTTCTTCTCCACCAACTCTCCCCCAAATTATTTGGCCAATTGCTACTATATTTAGAGACCCCGCTGCTGTCTCCTTGTATGGGAAAGACGTATTCTTCCCAGAGCGTGCAGGCTGGGGCTTTCAGGGCCACTTGTTAATATAAAGGGCATCCCTGTGAGATAATTGAGCTCGAATCCCCCTGGTTTTCAAATGAGAAACCTGAGTGGCAGATACTCTCTAAGATGACAAACATCTGGGTTAAATTGGAAATGGGGGGAGAAAAAGGATTCCTAGATTTCAAAATATCTGGATAATTAAATAAACCTCTCAATCCCCTTCCAGATGGCTGATGCCACATAGATGCAGAAAGACTTTGTTTTGGAGTCTAAAACACAAGTTCGTGGTGGCAATGGGATTTGAATCTTGGTCATAAATCGTCATCACCCCTGAGGTAGCTGTCCTTCCCTCTCTGTGGAGTACCCTGTGTCCAGCAACCTCCTGCTCTCTGGTGTGGGTTTCTCCATAATTCCTTTCCCTGACTCTGGCCTAAGAAAAGCCTGTACTTAACTCCGCCCGGCGCTCAGCCGAGCACTGTTATTTATTTATTAGAGTTGCCTGCAGAGTTCCAAGACCACCAGGCCTACGCGCAAATCTATAAAAACACACAATGCAATTTCCAAACACTGCAGTAAACTCCCCCTGAAGAGTCTGCTGTCATCGAGGATCCCAGACTGAGAAGGTTTGTGTAAAGGCAAAGAGAAGGCCGGCTCTCTACGAATTGAATGCCCAGGGAGATGTGAAGCCCTTAATTCTTTCTTGGGAAACGTTCTGGGCCCCCCCCCCCCCCACGTGCCTGAGATGAGATGAAATGTCAGAAGCTCTGGCTGATCCCCCCACATGCCTGAGATGAAATGTTGAAGGATTCCTGGCAACCTGGGTGGAGAGACAACACAATGGAGGGCACGTAGTTTGGAGTCTTGGTATCTTAAGACTCCAAACTGGACGTGGACTCGGGACCAGGCTACCGCACAACTCCAAGGGGGCGTCATTTCCAAAGAAGGCATGAATTGTGTCCTCAAGAGTTATTTGACACAGTGGCTCTGGGGTTACTCCCATTGGACTGGGACCCTGGGTAAGAGCCACTCTGCTTGAGTCATATACGCCTGACCACCAGGGGAAGGTGAAAACAGCCCTTTGTGAAGGGGATTACAAAGGTGAGAAGGGGCGCGAAGAAGAGAGGGAGGACAGGGCACAGGCAGGACACAGAACCCTGCACTCAGTACACCGTGACAGGTCACAGGCACACCGACAGCCTTCTTGGCTGGGCACATCTGGCTCACAAGCAGCCTCCTCTGTTGACCCGTGTGTCTTCTGCAGAGGTCATCGTTCCCTGGAGCTGCATTAAACACAGGCTAGGGAGTTCTGTTTTTAGATGGAGGTGTCTCTGGACAAAAGTAAATTTTGAGGCTTCTAGGTGACCAAAATCCCTTCCCTACCATCCCTGTCCATGTAGACAGTGCATCTCCTGTAAGCAAGGATGATGCCTGTTGGGCGAGCGCCCTTGGAAACAGGTGGATGCACAAACTCTCCTCGATAATCTTCCCCCATGTTCCTGAGTTCTTTATTCTCTAATGTGAATCCCTCGTGGAGCCCTTTTGACTCTCTAACATATGTTAGATTAAAAAAAAAGAAGAAGAAAAGAAAAGGCTGGCCACCAACATTCCTATGAGAGCCCCACATAGAGATAAGCAGTTCTAATTCAGTCCTGCCCCTGATGTTTTGTTTGGTTTAGAGCTTTGAAAAGTTCTCTTTGACCTTTAAAAATCCTCATTGCTTGCCTCTGGACTTCTTAGGACTTGCTGAGGATATAGTACCAATATTTCCTGGGCCAGAATAATTATCCAGTCTTTGCTCCTGGGTGATCACTTCCATAATGCTCTCGCCCGGGTCTTACTTCCGTTATGGTCTCGGGCAGCAGTGGACTTAGATCTGTCTTTGCAAAGCAGCCAAAACAGCTATGGGTGATAAAGAAAAGAACGGGGCTACTCCCTTGCAAGGGTTTGCCCTTATGTGGTTTTCTTGGTTCAGAGTAGGAATGAGAATATGAGACTATTTAAAATATGAACCTTCTACTTTTGTTTTTTTAAAAACAGCATTGACCGAACGCAGGAAGTTCATCTTTAATATCACTGTTTATAAGCTGCTCGGCAATGTTTACCGTGGTTATAATTGGTATCATTAAGCTTAGGTGACATTATTAATGCTGCTGATTAAATTGCTATAAACCCCACTTCACGATTTATACAAACAGCCGAGTCTGAGCTCCCAGCGTTCACACTTGAGTACTGGGAGAGGGAAACAAGCCCATTGGGGGGGCACAGTTGGGAAGGAAGGAAAATGGAACACCTATCCATCAGGTAGAACTTCTAAGAAGCTCCACCTCAAAATATCTTCACCCACTATTAGTAAAGTGTGTTCCCTTTGTAAAGTGATTCTTTGCAGCATTGGACTTCTTGATTCTGTTTGTGCACGTGCATAAGGGACATCAAATACCTCCCTTCTTGCTCTCCTATCTCTGGATCTCTCCCTGCTCCTCCCTTCAAACCCTGCATCCATCATCTGCTGCCGTGCTGGGGTCTTTGTCTGTACCCCAGTCTACCTCTCTACTACTCTACCACTTAACAAGATGAGTAGCCCCTCCTTTTAAAATTTGATTTTGGTTTTTTATTGTGGTAAAAAAACACATAACATGAAATCCACCCTATTAACAAATTTATAAGCGTGCAGTACCATGTTAGTAACTAGAAGCACAACGTTGCACAGATCCCTAGAGCATTTTCATCTTGCATGACTGGAACCTCAATATAGCAGCCACCCTCCCCCCAACTTTCCTCCTGCTCCTGGCCCCTGGTGAGCACCCTTCTACTTCCTGCTTCTGCTTTACATATCTCATATAAGAAGAATCATACAGTCTCCATCCTATGGCTGGTTTATTTCGCTTAGCATAATGTCCTCAGGGTTCACCCATGTTAAAGCATATGACAGGATTTCCTTCTTTTTAATATTCCATATTATGTAAATCCCACCTTTTCTTTTTTTGCCGATATTGAAGTATTTTTATTGAGTTATAATTGACATACAACATTGTATTGTTTTCAGGTTTACAAAATAATGGTTCGTGGGGGGCCTGGGTGGCTCAGTAGGTTAAGCAGCTTGACTCCATTTCGGCTCAGGCCATGACCTCATCGTTCATGAGTTCAAGCCCTGTGTCGGGTTCCACATTGACAGTGCAGAGCCTGCTTGAGATTCTCTCTCTCTCCTTCTCTCTCTGCCCCTCCCCTGCTCATTCCCTCTCTCAAAATAAATAAATAAACTTAAAAAAATGATAATGGCTCAAATTTGTATATATTATGAGATAATCACCATGATAGGTCTGGTTATCTTTCATCACCGAGCATAGTTACAGCATTTTTTCCCCTTGCGATGAGATCTTTGAAGATTTACTCTATTAGCAAGTTTCCAATATACAATGAATATTATTTAGTTGCCATGTTGTACCTTACCATCCCCATGACTTTTTTATTTTCAACTGGAAGTTTGTACCGTTTGTCTCTCGTCACCCATTCTACACCTGACTCCCTTCTCTGTATCTACAGGCGTGTTTTTCTTTAGATTTCACGCGAGTGAGATTGTACAATATTTGTCTTTCTCTGACTTCTTTCACTTAGCATAATGCCCTCGCCATGCATCCGTGTATATAATATACACACACACAAGTCTTTTGCCTCCTTGGCTAAGTTTATTCCTAAGTATTTTATTCTTTTTGATGTTATTATAAGTGGGATTGTTTTCTTATTTGTTTTCCAGATAGATTGCTGCTCGTGTATAGAAATGCAACTGAATTTTTTATGTTGATTTGTTGTTGATTCTGCAACTTTGCTAAATTCATTTATTAGTTCTAACCCTTTTTGGGGAGTCTTCAGGGTTTTTCTACATAAGAAATCATGTCATCCGCAAATAGAGATAGTTTTACTTCTTCCTTTCTAATTTGAATGCCTTTATTTCTTTTTCTTGCTGAGTTGATCTAGCTGGGACTTCTAGTACTGTGTTGAATAGAAGTGGTGAGAGTAGGTATCCTTGCTTCGTTCTTGATCTTAGAAGAAAAGCTTTCCGTTTTTTCCGTATGACGTGAGCGGTGGCTTTGTCATATATCAGCCTTTGTTATGTTGAGATAGTTTCCTTCTATTCCTTGTGTGTTGAGTGTTTGTATCATGACAGGGCATTGAATTGTGCCAAATGCTCTTTCTGCATCTTTTGAGATGATTATGGGATTCTTAACCTTCATTCCGCTAATGTGATATATCGCAGTGATACCACACTTGTATCCCAAGGACTCAATCCCACTGGGTCATGGTGTGTGATCTTTTTAATGTGCCATTGAATTCAGTTTGCTAGTATTTTCTTGAGGATTTTTGCATCTTTACTCATCCGAAGATATTGGTCTCTAGTTTTCTTATAATGTCTTTGTCTGGCGTTGGCATCAGAGTAATGCTGGCTTCAAAAAAAGAGTTTGGAAGTGTTCCCTCCTCTTCGATAGTTTGGAAGAATTTGAGAAGGGTTGACATTAAGTCTTCTTTAAATGTTTGGTAGAATTCTCTGGTGAAGCCATCTGTTCCTGGGCTTTTCTTTATCGGGAGGTTTTTGATGACTGATTCAATCTCCACACTAGTCCTAGGTCTTTTCAGATTTTCTGTCTTCATGACTGAGTCATTGTAGGTTCTGTGTTTCTAGCAATTTATCTTTATCTTCTAGGTGATCCAATTTGTTGATGTATAATCATTCCTGGTAGTCTCTTATGATCCTATGTATTTCTGTGACATCAGTTGTAATGTCTCCTCTTTCATTTCTTATTTTATTTAGTTGAGGTTTTTTTCTTAGTCAGGCTAAGGGTTTGCCAATTTTGTTGATCTTTTCAAAAAAGTATTTCTTAGTTTCATTGATTTTTGTTCTATTCTTTATTTTGTTTATTTCTGTTCTAATTTTCATTATTTCCTACCTTCTGCTAACTTTGGGCTTGGTTCTAGTTTTTTGGGGTGTAAATTTAGGTGTTTATTTGAAAGCTTACCCCCTCCTTCAGACACTTTTTTCTCTTGGCCTCAGGGGGTCTCTCTCTCTCTCTCCCCTTCCTCTCTCTCACTTTCCCCTCCTCCTCTCCCTTTTTCTCTCCTTTCCTCTCTCTCCCCCTCCCTCTCCTCCTCCTTCCCTTTCGCTCTATCTGGTTGTTCCTTCTTAGACCTGTCTGCTAGAGTGCCAGGCTCCTTATCCTTGGATCTCTTCTTTTCTCTAACTCACTACCTAGCAGGCCTCATTTACTTCCCTGTCTACAAACACCATGTAGACATTGGTGGCTCCCCAAATCACGTCTCCGGCCTCAAATCTTTTCCTTGAATTCCACACTGACACCCATATGCTTGTTCAGCATCTCTGCTTGGGAGTCCAATAAACATTTCAGACTTAACATGCCTAACGTCACACCCTTGATTTCTCTGTAAAACCTGACCCTCCTTCCAGTCTCCTCCAGCTAAGTTAAGAGCAACCCCATCGCCTAGACCTGTGGCAATAACCTCCTCACTGGTTTCCTTGCTTCTTCCCCTTCCCCACCCCAAAGTCTATTCTCAGTACAGCACCTGGTGGAGACCCACCAGTGGGGTCATGTTGCTCCAGTGTTCAGCATCTTCCGGTGGCTTCCCAGCCCGCTTTGTGGAAAACCCAGGGTTCTTCCAGTGGCTCTGGAGGTCCTTCCCCTGGCGACTTCCTGCTCTCTCCAAGCTCACCTGCCGCCATGTCCCCCCCCCGGCCCGTAGTCTCCAGCTTGGCCTCCTGGCTATTTCTTCAGCACACTTCAGACTCCCACAGAGTCCCTGCATCTTTGGTTGCCTGTTCTAGGGACTCTCTCTCCCCCATGTCTGCCTAACCAGCTCCCTTCCTCTCTGGAAGTCCCAAAGCCATTTCATCAGAGAAGCCTTCTCTAGCCCCACTTTATTAAGTAACCACACTGTATCTCCAGCGCTGTCTATCCCTCTTTCCTGGGTTTCTTCTCCTTCACAGCACTTATGAACACCTGACACAGGAGTTATTTATCTGCCTGTTTGTGATTGTTTGTCTCCCCAACCTCAACCAGGACATAAACTACATGAAAACAAAGATGTTCTCTTATTTGTTGCTGTATCTCTTGTACCTAGAACGGTGCCAGGCACCTAGTTAGTGCCAGGTAGATGCTAATTGAATGAAGGAAGGAAGGAAGGAAGAAAAGAGTCTGCCAAGCACTTGATGGTCTCATTTATCTGAATGTTATATGGAAATGGAGACGATTGGGTGCATTTCTTGCTCATAGCCAGTAATGAAATCTGACGTCAGCTGTCTTGGGGATTTATCAGTTAGGATGTTTCAGTTGCAACTAACAGAGACTGACTCGGGTTATCTTAATCAAAAGGAGAATTTATGGGGAAGGATATCAGGGCCTCCCAGAATGGATGAGTAGCTTGAGGAACAGGTTTGGACGAAGTACAGGAATCAGGGCACTCGGGCATCTGGAAGTGTGACGGGCATCTTTTAGCAGGAACAGCCTGCAGGATGTGCTGTCCCTACTGTGACTCACCACGGCCATCCTGAACAATTTCTAACCATTCTTCCATGTGTGTCATTGCTGGAGATCCAAAGTCTTAGAAGCAAGACTTCATTGACGAACCCAGGGCTCTTATGGCCAGAGGCAGGAAGAGGGAGCATCCAGCCCTTTCTGCCTCCAAAGTGAGGGCACTGGGTCCTGCCTGCCACCAAGACCTCCCTTTAATGGTGGGGGGGTGGTACTCCAAAGGAGGGGATGCTTGGGTCCTGGACTACCCCCGCGGTAAGTCCAGTAGAGGAAGGCATGCATTTGCCTGATCTTTTGCAATCATTTTGTTTCAAAGCCACTCAGAGAAGCACCCTAGAAAGGCGCCAGTGCTGACAAGGAACTCAGGCGCCTTCTCCACGCTTTCCTGGGGCTGTCAGCAAGTTGCCTCCCGGGAGGCCTTTGTGGAGCTTCAGACCACTTCTCTGGTTCTCTGCATTTGCCGCATCTGTACGTGCTGGTTGCTAAGCAGAGGGAGGAGCTAGATCGTCTTCCCTTTTGAAGGCAAAGAATCCCTCTCCAAGAGCTTTCCTTGCCCAGACTAATTAGAGCCATCTGCAGAGAAGGGGTGCATTAGGGACACACACATATGTATACAAACAAACACACCCACGGAGCCATGCACTAAGCAGCCTGCCCCTGCGTCCGTAACCTACACATGTTAGTGCTAAACAATGCTGACAATGTATTCTGATAAAAGTTATTTTTATTAAAGACTCTAGCCTACCACCTTCCACCATCTGAATATCCTATTCCTCGATGGGAAAAGCAAAGCTGTAATGGTAGAGCAGCAAAAATGTGAACATAAAGCACTTCAACTCCAGAAAACTGAGCCCTAGAAAGATCTTAGACCCCAGTGGGTTTCAAATAAAAACTTGTCCTGCCTTAATTATGAAGTCCATGAGTCCACGATGATACAATACATGTTTGTGGATTTGCGCTCATTCCTGATTTAAACCCCTTGCTATGCATGTATTCAGCATATGCACATGCGCGCACACACACACACACATACACACACACACGCACACACATTCTGCCAGTGCCCCCAGCTTGCAGGCGTGCACAGTTCTGGCTGTAATGATTCAGATGCCATTAATCCAATCCCAGCAGGACAGTTGCTCCTTTGATGTTCCCTTGGGGGAACATTCCAGGAGGTCCCCCTCTTACTGATGTGGATCTCTCTGGGGGTCAGTGAGCAATGAGGACATGTGTTGGGGGTAGGGAAGAGAAAACCCCCGGGGCTCAGGCTCCATGAGGGAGACAGATCTGACATGAAAAGAGCACAGACACCAAGGAGGTGCAAAGCGCCCAAGAAGCACAGGAGTCTTGGTGAATGCCTGAGTAAAAGGGCCTTCCCTGCAGAGAACAGAGCAGCAGGTACCCACCCGCAAGGCCAACCAAGATACTCTCTGTCCTTCTGCCTCAGTTTCTCCCCTTGATTAATGGGGGGAGGCGGTGCAGAACACATGCTTTCCCTGCCTCTGAGATAGAGCCAAGTCATTCATATATTTATTGTCTCAAGTAAGACAGGTGGAGGAAGCTACAAATTGCAGAGCTGAGATCATGCTTGTCTATTTGTCTTTGTTCTTTAATAAGGTTTCTCCTCAGTTTCAGGACATTCAACATCCCAAATACACTGCACTTGCCAAACAGATATTTTAAGGTGCGACAATATGTATTGGGGGTGGGGGAAAGCTTCCTAGCGAATATAAAAAAAAAGATTCTGTTTGTAAATATCAGATCGACAAGTGGCTTTCCCGACATCTATCCGTTACATGGAACTAAGTGCACACACCTGTAATTAAGTAATAATGATAAGATTATAGTAATTGGCATCACACGGATGCTAAGTTTATACTATACAATTAGCCCTTAAACGTGAGTTAATAAGGGCATAAACACATATTTAAGAGTGGATCTAAGAACAACTTAGAAAGTAATCACAAAAAGTATTCTGGGATGGAACCATAAAATCTAGGCCAATAAATCTCTGCCAACCAACCAGACATTCTGTTATTTGATAAAACTAATAATGCAAAACTTATTGCTATAGCAGAAACGTCATAAAAATGTAGTAAAAATAAACAAGCACATGGCTCTGGCAGAAGAGCTAAAAACAAGTGTGGAAATTGAAGACATCAAAGGAAAGCCAAGAAGCATCTTGGCAAGTGGGAGCAGGCGATGTTCACATATATTAGTGGAAAATCTTAAGGAATTTGGGATTTTTTTTCATGTTTGAGCAATATTTTGGGAAGTAGTATTTCATACATACTTGTCTGTGTACCAAGATATTTCTCTTCCCAACATTATTTTGTAATGTACTTGACTGGTGAGGTCTGTTACTGTTATGATGCCTTTTGGTAGAAATATTTGAAATTTTTCAAGCAAAGGAGAGGCACTAATGTTCTTAAGACATACACTCACAGTTACCTGCATTGTCTCAATTCTCAAATCAACCCTGGAAGTGGAAGGAAGGGGTGTTGCCATTTTACAAAGAAGTTACAAGGAAGTTGATCACATGGCCCAATGGTAGGCAGGGGTCTGTCTGACTCCAGAAGCCATAGGCTTGGCCACGGGACTAGCTGCTTCACACTCCTAGTCCTCAGCAGAGATCGCAAAGGATAAAAGAAGGAGGTTCCTGTAGAGCACCGTTCTGGGTGTTCGGAGCCCAGTGTCTGCTCAGTGAACATTCGTGAATGCTCATCTCCCCATTCCGTGTGTGAACTCCTTTCCACCTTTCTTCCACCTCAGACTCAACCACCTGCCCCTGGGGTGCAGACAAGGACTGACCGGAGGGAGTTATCTCCCAAAGTCTAGCAGTTGTGTTTGGGGCAGGCGATGGGAGGAGATTTGAAGGCCAAGGCCAACAAATCCCCCTCTTCATCAGCTCCCTGTGAAAAAAAACCCGTCTTCCACTGTGGCTCAGCCTTTACATCCACAGCTGCCTGGAACCAGAATAGGTGAAGCTGCCTGTCTCTCTCACTCTCTCTCTGGGACTCTACTCCTGCATCAGACAGATGTCTGCTGCCCAGCCTTGGGGGTGCCCACAGCTCTGAGAACGGGAGAGTCAGTGATGGGTGCTCATATTTGTGGGAGGGGCCTGCTGGGCCTCTGGGCAGTTTATCAAAGGAGGAAGAGAGAGAGGAGGAAGAGGAGGAGGACAGCTGTGTTTTGGATCTGAATGGGTCATAGGCCCCGTTTGGCTCTCGGAGGGCCGCCAGCAGGGGAAGCGGGAAAGCCGTGAGGAGAACGCCAAGTCTCCCCTGCAGGGGCCTATGCAGCTGAGAGCAGCCTCCTCACCCTCAAATCCAATTAAAGGCCAGTACTATGTCAGTGGAAATGTATGCCAATCCTAATACAGTCTAATAAGCCTTAAAATAGCACTCTGTAAGTGGAAAGCCCTGTGGTTTAATTTGATTCACAGCCTAATAACAGGCTTAATAAGAGGGAATTGGCCCCCTTTTATTTTCCAACTGGTCTCGGCATGCTCTTTTCTTCCCTTCTTTTTTTGCCTCCTCTTTCTCTGGAGCTCTGATGAGTGACCGAACGATGAAGGAGTGAAAGGCAGAGGGACACTCCTTTCTTTTCAGAACTTCTGGCTGAAAAGCCCATGGCTCCCGCCGCTTGAGGGAAGGTGGTTCTGGCAAGTGGCCGGGACTCTACGTCCTTGGTCCTATGCTTGCCTCACTTCATGCCTGGACAGCCCTGGCTGTTTGCGTTGCTGCCTTCCATCGGCAATGGGGCAGATGGACGTGGGGCTCCTCCAGACACATCCTACACACCTGCCTTCTTCCTGGGCCCAGGGTCCTCCCTCCCAGGACAGCGGAGCCGATGGCCATTCTCACATCCACTGCCGGCGGTGATGGGATGGCCACCTATGGGCAAGTCTTCAGAACACAGTCCAGAAATTGATCCAAGGACCTGTTTTATGGAACCTTGGTCCAATTCTCAAGAGAATAAAGGATTCCCAAACATTTATTAAGCAGAGTTCAAGGATTTAGTATAGTGTTTCTTTTTTAAACAGGTTTAATGAGCTATAATTCACATTTTACACAATTCACCCATGTAAAGGGTACATTTCAGTGGCTTTTAGCATAATTACGGAGATGTGCAACCATCACGGCAGTCGATTTTGCAACATTTTCATTACTCCATAAAGAAACGCCTAACCTTAGCCATCACCCTCCCCAGTCCCCATGCCTCCCATCCCTAGAAAATCACCAGTGTGCCTTCCATCTCTATAGATTCTCCTGTTCCAGGTATTTCATAAAAACAGAATCATACACTACGTGGTCCCTTGTGATTGGCTTCTTTCATTCAACATAGTGTTTTCAAGGTTCAGACATGTGGTAGTATGTGTCCACACTTCATTCTTTTTTATGGCTGAGTAGTATTCCTTTATATGATTATGGCACATTTTATTTATCCAGCCCTCATGTGATGGTCTTTTGGGATATTTTCACTTTTTGGCTATTACGAATAACGCTGCTTTCAACATTTGTGTACAAGTTTTTATTTTTTTTTTTAATTTTTTTTTTGACGTTTATTTATTTTTGAGACAGAGAGAGACAGAGCATGAACGGGGGAGGGGCAGAGAGAGAGGGAGACACAGAATCAGAAGCAGGCTCCAGGCTCTGAGCCATCAGCCCAGAGCCCGACGCGGGGCTCGAACTCACGGACCGCGAGATCGTGACCCGAGCTGAAGTCGGACGCTTAACTGACTGAGCCACCCAGGCGCCCCTGTGTACAAGTTTTTACATCAACATACGTTTTCATTTCTCTTGGATATATAGCTAGCCCTGAAATCTGGGGATGATACCCTCAATCTATATTGACATTCCCACTGGAAACGTGTGAGAATTGCAGTTTTCCCAGCTCCTCGCCAACACTTGTTATTGTCTGTCTTTCTTCATAGCCATCCCGGCGAACGTGGAGTGATATCTCAGTGTGGTCTTGATTCACATTTGTCTGGATGGATTTAATACAGTCTTGGTCTGAACGGGTCTGTGAGCTAATCAGCAGTGAGTGACCACTGCAGATCTGAGCTATGGTGATTATGAACCGGATAACCTTGAACAGGTGACTTACTCTTTCTGAACCTCAGCTTCCACCTCTACGATTTGAGGCTGAGATACCTACCTCCTCAGGCTGCGAAGAAGGAGAGGATCTAGGGGGGAGCAGCCAGCTTGCAGGGGGTAGGCGCACAACACAGGCTCCTTCCCTTCCCCCACTGCCAATACTTCCACCTCCACTTTGATGCTGGTGCAGTGGGAATGATAGTTATATGTGTTCCACCGATCTTACAACAAGGCCGGGAGAAAGACTGTAACTTTAAAAAGAAAAGGAGGAGGAGGATGGCTTGGGATGAGCTGGGACAAAGAAAAAAGGCGTTTGCCACTACAAAGAAATTGGAGTTTTTTGTTTTTGTGGGTTTTTTTTTTTTAACAAGGAGATGCAAAGGGTTAGGGGTGACATAATAACCATCGTCAATATAAGAGGGGTTATTAAGTGGAGGAGGGTGACCAGCTGTTCCCCATCTCCACTAAGGACATCAGAAGGCAGAATGCATTTAAGCTGTGGGAAGCAGCCTGTAGCCTAGTTATTAGGAAGAGCTCCTTCGCGGTCAGGGTCGTGAAGCGTTGGAATGGGAATTTATCAAATTTCCTGTCCCTGAAGGTCCTTCCCAAGTATGATGAACTGCATCCGGGAGCATGAATGAGATGCCCTGAGGGGATTCCTTCCATCACAAAAGTGCTACAGTTCCTGCCAGTGCCCGCCCTTGGCGCGTGCCCCGTGTAAGACCCCCCTCTGCCCACGAGGGAGTGTCATGGTGACCTCTCTCCCCCTCCTTAGGCTGGACCTGGTCGCTCTCCCCGCTCTCCCGAAATGGTGCGGGGGAGTTGTACAATCTCTATTTTAGTAGTGAGTGATGTGCTTTCTATACATAGCCCTGGCTCAGAACTTCTTTGGCAGCTCCTGGGTTGAAAGGTGCCGTGAAGAGAGAGGGAGAAAAAGAACTAAATAACCCTTTTATTTTGGAAAAAAAAAAAAAAAGACTTTCAAGAAAAGCTCAAATGTTTGGTCCTTTAATAGAAGGCTCACCGCGGCCATTGTTGTCCTTGGCAGATCTCTCGGGGCTGGAAACCTGGCTAGCTACCCCTGTTTTACAGATGAGCAGACCGGAGTGTGTATTGGGGAAAGCATCACAGGGGGAGTGTCTCAGCCATGGAATGCCGTTCCTGTGAGGATTCCTGTCCTGATCCGTCTGTGGTGGGCGCTGTGGGAGGTTCCCCACCAGTCATTCATTGCACTTTCCTCCCATAGCACGGTGACCAGAAATGTAAGGAGGGTGGCCTCTACCCCCAAGACTGCAGGTGGGTCCCCTAGGCCTGAGCTAACCAGGGGCATCTTATCTGCCTTGTCTGGCAGGGTTTGATGCAAATAATCGTAAACGAGAAGTGCCCAGAATTTCCCTGGCCCCAGGGTCTGGGGTCTCCCTAACCTGCTTTACCCCACCCTTACCCTTATTTGGGGGGGTTGTGCTTTCTTGCCCCTTGCCTTGGTTGCAGTGTGCCTAGCTATCGATCCCTACAGCCCTGGGAGCCACCGGGAAGGGCCTGGGCAGCCAGAACCCCTGGGGCCATCCGCCTGCCTCTGCGAGCAACCCTCCAGGTTACCTCGGCACACACTGGAAATATGCAGGACTTTGCTGTGTGTGTCATGATGGGGAAATATTTGGGAAACACTGAAGCAGAAGAGAACAGGTTTGGAAAGAGAAGGATAGATGGGCAGTCTCCCATCTACTTGCTCACATGCTGGGATGTGTCTGCTGTGTCCTCAGACTGGACTGCCCTCAAGGCTGTAGGAGGATTGCTAGTGACAGCACTGGCCTACGTGGGTAATGTTATTACCCCGTATTAGCGATTAGGGAACTGAGGCAAAGAGGTTGTGTGGGCGAGGTTATACAGTTAGCAAGTGGTAGGGCCAGAACCCAGGCAGTCTGGCCCGTCCACCTCCGTCTTTCCAGCTGACTAGTGGGCAGGTGGAGGAGGGGGGCAGGTTGCGTCTGACACCTCCTACCCCATAAATCACCCCTCCAGCACCAACCTCAGGAAAAACTGCGAGGCAAATGAAATTTGTCCCTCCTTCCCTTTTAGGGTTCTCCCATGTCTGTCCCAGAAGAGCTGTGTCTGGGAAGGTACCCAGATCATGGTGTCCAACCGTCCCCTGTCCGTGCTTCCTTGCAGGGGAAATCTGGCTAAAATGAACATGCCAGGAGCACTGAAGTGCCTCTGAAGAGCAAAGGCTGCCTGGACAGGCCGTGAAAGGGGGAGAAGGAGAAAGTGAAGCTAACTGAAGAAACAAGGAGAGCCCTGGGCCAAGGGTTAGAAGCCTGGGATGAGGTCCAGGCTCTGCCTCTATCTGTGTGATCCTCATTGACTGCCTTCCCCTCATCCCCCAGACCTCAGGTGTGGTTTTCAGACTCTTCTAGGAGCACACAAGTGCCTGTCCTCCTGGGCAGCCGGCTCAGCCCTGGACTCTCAGCCTGCCACTCCTTCTGTGACCGCCCCATCTCCTCCTGCTTGGCCATCTTGGACAGCTCTTTCTGTGGGCACCAAAATCTCTTCACTGAGCTGGGATTGATTCTGTCATTTCCCAGTCCGTTTCTCAATTTGTTTCTTCCCCTTCGCTCACCCCACTCAGACACTCATCGACAAACACACACGCACATACAAACAGGCTCATCTTAGGAGAATCCAAACTCCCCAACAGCTACTCCCTCCGTCTGTCCGTGTCTTGTTTAGTTTCCAGGTGATGAAACTGGCCTTGGGCCTGGGTGGTTGTCATGGAGATGCATCCCAGCTTCCCACCCCACACTGGCCCTTGAGCTCTTCCCAGCAACCTTTCTGGGCTAGAAAAGAAAGATCTGACCTTGCCCTCTGTTTCTCCTTTGTGGGGAGGGGCTTCAGCTGTGAGGGCCCGGATGCTGCCTGTCCCAGGTCATGCCACCGGGGAGGGGCAAAGGGCAGGTGAAAAATCTGAAAGCTTTCCATTGGCCTTCTTTGTATTAGCTAATTGTCCCAAGTGACAACCAGAAAAAAAGAAAACGTGGTAACGTCCATGATATTTATATTTTATCATCTTTGCCAAGGTCATCAGAGGAATGTAGTTTATTTCTCTCTGACCCTTCACTTAATGTCATCTTCTTGCTGCTGAGCAAATCTCACCACCTACTGATAGCACCATCAAAAATACCTCACCTTTTCATTCAAGGCTCTGAATAATAGACAGCTCATCAATAGTATCTACCTGAGCCTTTGCAAAGGCACGTCCTTCAGGAGCTTAGACTGGTCTGAGTTTCTAGGAAAGTGTGTGTGTGTGTGTGTGTGTGTGTGTGTGTGTGTGTGTGTGTGTGTGATTTATCCAGAATTAATCTCTAAGTATCTCAGAGGACTTTGGCCAGTGCTCTCCATAATCCTGACCATTTTCAATAGGAGAGCAGCATCTGCTCCTGCTGTGGTGGGCAGACAGAGGGAAGCTGAAGCACAATGTATAAATGAAGAATGGCATGTCCTTTCATGGAGTCCAACAGGTTGAAATCTAGAGGCCGCAAGGGGAAAACAAAGGTTTCCTGATTGTTCTGTGGTCTTTCCATCGTGTTAGGAAAATAGGCCTACCACAAAAATTGTAGCCATAGGACTTACTTTTACAGAGAGAGGGGTGGAATTAGCCCTGGAAGGGGAATCTGATAACCTGGGTCTTAGTCCTGCCTCCTCCATTATTGAGTTGGTCAAGTCACATAATATTTCTAAACTGGGGGGATTTAAAAAAATTTTTTTCCTTAAAAGTTGAGTTAAAATACCCACCTTCCTCCCTCTAGGTGATCCAAAGTTGTGAAGATACTTTGAACCTTTCAAGGCATGCTAGAAATGCTAAGTTTAATTAAAGCTATGAGATCTCTCATTTGGTGCTTACAACCCGCCTGTGAGGTTTGCATTATTTTGCAAGGCTCAGAGAGATCAAACATCTTACCCGAAGTCACCCAGGTAGCGAGCGCCAGTGTCTGGGTCAGGATCCGCGGACTTCAACTTGAAAGCCTTTCATCTGCCCACAGCTGTCTGTCTGTCTAAACCAGCGCAGAGACTCGGATCCAGAGAGAGGGTCATTTCAAGGTCATCCCAACAAACAGCCTGCTGTACCAGCTCTGGAACGATATGCAGCTTCAGTGACCAGGAATTATAGGAGCCTTATGGCTCGTGCAGCAGATGGGGAAAGAGGAGAAAGGGATAGAGTGGGGAGTGGAGGAAAAGTGGAGGAAAGAGGAAGCCATGTGAATTCCCATGCTGGCCTGGAAGAGGGGAGGGTAATGTGCCACGCTGACGTCTTTGAGCCAAGAGAACATGTGTGTCTTTATCTCTGTCCGTACAATTTATGATCCAGCTGGGCCCTTCCGCGAGGCACTGCCAGGAGAGTTACTCTTGGGGCCAAACACTGGAGCCCCTGGGGCCCTGCCAGGAGCGTACTGTAGTCATGGTTATTGGAAGGAAGCTCCCGAATGGGGTGGGCTAGTAGCGCCCAGATTTAGAGGGCACCACTCTGTGGAGTTCCCAGAGCAATGGACTGGCTTGAAGTCATGTTAGAACCACGGATTGTATCATTTCCTTCCCTGTGAGTTGTGACAGATGCTCTTGTTGACCCATCCATTCATTCATTCAACAGAGATTCATGGCAAGCTACATGGTTATTATCATTGTAGTTGAGATATGACATGTCTTTCTGTAGGAGAGCTCAATATACAGGGTACATCTGAGTTTTTCTGCCCTCAAGAGGTAGGCAAGAGACAAATGTTAATGTGACAAGCACCCATGGATGTACAAATTATTATAGTTCACCATTATCCAAATGGCTCTTTGGAGTTGTTCATTTACTGAGATTAATGATGATCTTTTGGAGTGTCGGGTTAGTGGAATAGGTAACCAATGCTGTATATTTATATGTGTTCTGAGAACTCGAATATTAGAGTAACCAGGCCTAATGTGCTATGAATCTGGACTTTAATGCCTGTGTCTTGTAGATTATTAAACACTCTGCCCATCAATGAATTTCCTACTTTCATACCTACAGCCTTCCCGAAAGCAATTATTTTGAAGATCTAAGATCTAGCCGAATATATGTGTGCATTCATCCATTTGTTCACTTTACCAACATTTGTCAGTGGTCAGTACCTATTCTGTTGAGGAAATATTTATTATGTACAAATTTCCAATGAGAAAGCTGAGATAAGATGCTTCCGAGGACACACTGGATCCACGATGATCCTCATTTCTCTTATTAGAGGAGATTTTCTCCTTGCTATGGCATGCATTGCTGTGGCTTTAGTTACAGGATCCCTGCGTGCCTTGGAGATATTATTAGCCCCTTGTTCCACTGAAAAGGGAGTTCTTCTCAGCTCTCTCCATCCTTGACACATAATTAAATTGTAATACAGACAGTGACATGACAGTACTTTGAGGGCAGAGGTAGAAATATAAGATGTTTTGATGAACAGCTGTTGGGATTCTGCATCAAACCAGTCACGTAGATAATGAAACAACATAAAGGAGAGCAAAGGAAGGAGGAAGCTGAAGAATAGCACAGAGAGAAGGGGTGAGGGTGTGGACACCAGCCCTGATTTGCAGGGGTGAGCACACTATTCTGAGTGCAGAAAGTAGGCAAGGCTCATGGTCCTTGCTCTACAGGAGTTGAGGCTCTAAGTGATCCTTTGTTGCACTAGTCTCCCCTGCCCACAGAGAGGCTCGGGATTCTGAGTGTTTTGTCTTGTGGGATGGGAAGATTCATACTTCAACAGTAGTATTATCAACAGTCCTTTATCATATCATGGCACACACAGGAAATGATCATCTCTGGGGGGCACACTGTGTCTTAGACACTGTTGGGATGCGCTCATTCAGGTGACTTGTCTCATGTGTACAAGAGCAGGTGATTTCGAGGAGGCCATCTATTCCCCTTCCTCTAGGCAGGAACTGCACTTATGTCATCCTGGTAAGGCACAGTAGTCAAGTTGACAGTGGGTGTTACAGGAGCTATGGGCGGGAGCGAGGGAGGGTGACAGCTGTGGATCCAGACTAAGTACTTCTTATCAGAGAGGTGGTACCTGCCTGTGCACTTAACCTATTCACTGCTCCCAGGCAAGCCTCAGTTTCCCACTTGCTCTCTTACCAGTGTTTCTTTAAGCCAAGGACTCTGGAAGGATGACCCTTCCCTCTCAAAGGGTGAAAGTTTCAGAAGGACTTTAGGCTCCCTGAAAGAGCAGTGCAATAATGATTATGAAATGGTCCATTTAAAAGGGACTTTCCAGACAGAAAGAAGGGTGGTTGTCAAGGGGTGGGGCCAGAGAGGACTGGGAGGCTCATATTTCATGGACACGGAATTTCAGTTCTACGAGACAGATGGCTCTGTGGATGGACAGTGGCGATGGGTATAGAACAATGCCGACATATTTAACACTGTTGAACTATGCACTTAAAAAATGGTTAAGATGGTATGTGTTACATTATGTAGGTTTTACAATTAATTTTTTTAAAAGGACTTTCCATCAAAAGCATATACCCTATCTACTCTTTGTCATTTCGAAGTAGCTTCCTTTCTTTTTACAGTATTTCTAACCTTCAAAAAAATCTTACTCTGTAAATTGAGCCTTAACACTATAACATTGAGTGCTGTTTCTCTTACCCTTTTTCCCAAGAGACATCTGCCAGACCCGGTCACCCTCAGTCCTTACAAACCTCCTAGGGAGGCTCAGCCAGGGTACCTTCTCTTGAAACCAACATGCAAAAGTCAGAGATCAGGGGCAGTGCCTGGGTGGTTCAGTCGGTTGACCATCCGACTCTTGATTTCAACTTAGGTCATGATCTCATGGTTTGTGGGATTGAACCCTAGATTGGGCTCTGAGTCCGGCTCTGCTTGGGATTCTCTCTCTTCCTCTCTCTGCCCCTCCCCCACTAGTATGCGCACACTCGCGTGCTCTCTCTCTCAAAAATAAAGCATTAAAAAAAAGTCAGAGATCACCCCCACTCTGGCCTGTGAGGGGACCAGTGGGAAATGCTGGCCTCTCATCTGTACCCACAAACACACCTAAGTCAGTGAAGCAGGAGACAGGACTCTTGCTTTGGGTTGTGCTTTTCAAGTTTTCTATAGCATGATACCTTAAAGCCCAGCTTAATTTATAATAACAGCAGCAACAATCACAGAAGCTTCTTATCTTATAGCTAAGATTAATCTGTCTGTAACTCATTATATTCACAGAACCCTTATTTGCCTAAGTATATTACTATGGCTCCTGAATTCTATTGTTATGATCAGCATTGTTATTTATACGTTTATCCAGTGTTACTATTTTTAGTGAGTTGCCTTTTCCCCTCCTTTTCAGTAACACCTTCAAAGTCCGTGTTTTACTTCCAATCATAAATTCCCCAACAGCAGGAATGGTTTTCCCGATGTTACGGGGCCGAGGAAGAGGGAGCCACAGAGCAAGAGTAAACAGTCTCCTCGAGCTCTGTCGATGCCACAGGGAAATCCCATGATGGATTGATCGTTCCAGTCCCATGCATTTACTGAGTATTCACTTTATGCCACTTGCGATGCTGGTGCTTAGGCCGCTCAGATCCAAAAAGATCAAAAATGGGGCGGCGGAGTCACCCAGACCTGGGTTTGAATCCCATTTAGATGAGGTACTCTACTTAGTCAATAGCTTGTGTGAATGTGGCACAGCTGCCTTCTGTTATCTGTTTCCCTCATTGCATAACAATAACACCCGCTTGCAGACAGAATGCGTGTGGCCGTACACACTTCTATTACCTGGCATGTAGTGAATACTCAGTAAACATGAACTTTCGTTCTGTCTTCCTTGAGGCACTCATGACCTACAAAAAGAACCTAACCCTGAAATACTCGCAACTGTGCTGTGAAGGAATGGGGTAAGGGCCACAGGAGGATGAACCAAAGGGTCAGACGGGCCCAGAGGAGAGGGGCAGGCTGGGGCCCAGGGCGGCCTTGCATGCAGAAGGAGAAACATCGACCCAGGCCCAGAACTGAGAAGGTGTGAGGGTGCCGATGAAGGAGAATCAGGACTGGCTGAAGTGCAGTCCACACAGCGTGGGGCCTGGGCATGAAGCTAGACGTGTGGATGAGACCATTGGGAAGGGCTTCAATGCCGAGGGATTTAGATTTTCCTGTATTTTAATACCTCTAAGACACACATTTTCCCACACATCTTAACATCTCCAAACTGAACGTATCTTATAATCAATGTGTTGTCCTAGTTAATTGCCATCATCTTTTTTCTTTTTCTTTTCTTTTTTTTTTTTTAGTAGTGCACAAAATTATAGTGTACTTTGCAACTGGTACCTCAGATGAGATGAAATATGGTGTGTTAAAGGCCACAGGACCCAAGGTCTGATTGGAGCAAGTTTCATGTGCTATCGTTTCCTTTCCATTCCGGTAACTTGTTCAGTGCCCCGTTGTGCTCACCTATAATTCAGTGCTGGTACAGGACGCAGTCCTCCCAGCTCTTAGCAGTGGTCGCCTCGGTGGAGCAGCCCTGGCCGGGGTTGAGTCTCCACCCGATGTGAACTCTGAGCCACATGTGGAAAATAACAAGTGCAGGCAAAGAGACAAAACGACCAAGAAAAGGCGCGGTATGTTCCGAAGACAATTTACAAACAACACTCAGAAACCTGCTCTCTTGTCCTCCACGCACACTCACCCACGTGCCCCTTGAAATGTCCTACAACCTCCTCCCAGACTGCTTCTCGCCGCCTGCACACCACTGCCAGTGGGGTCCGCAGGATGAGTTAAGAGCCCAGGCAGAAAACTGGACTCCAGGGATGATGCTAGAGAAGAGATCTTTTGCTATTTTCCATTTCTTGGTTCTTTCGTATGCTTCCCCATCTCTTTTGTTCCCCCATTCTTTATGCCTCTCTTTTCTGCTTCTCTGCACCGAGTAGAGCTGTTCTTGGGGCACAGTAAATCCATGGCTCACCTGTTGTGGGGGCAGGGGCAGGGGCAGGGGCAGCAGGCAAACACTGGAGAAGAACTGGGAGGTCCTACCAAGTGATGCTGAACCAGCGGAGGCTTATCTACATCCGGTCCACACAGAAGCGCCACCCCCCTCTTTGGTGGGGGGAGGGGCTGATTGCCTAGCAACAGTTCCCTCTGCTCTTTGCTCTTTACCCTCCTTCTTCTAGACATCAGGCATCATTCCTTCTCCTCGCTTCCCATCAGACCAGCCTGTGAAACTCATTTTTATCCAGCTTTAACTTGAGTAAATAACTGAGAAGTGTTCGATGTGATATTCCTTAGACACTCAGCCTTTAAGTTCAACCAGGCCACTGAGGGCTGTGCCACAGCCTCACTGTGGGACTGGTCAAAAGCAAAGGTTGTGGACAAGGCCTAGAGAGTGCAGAAAGCCACTTGGGATCTGTCGGGTCCAGAATCCCACTGTCACCCTTTCCCTGTTATAACCAGGCAGGGAAGCTGAGTGAGTGTCTAGTCCAGATCTGTATTATTTGTTGTATATAATGTGTATGTTCATTACAGGATCTTTAGTGAAAAACAAGTCTTCATTATTAGGTTCAGTGTCTCTGCTAGGTTCTTTCAGGTAAGAATCATTGAAAGTTCTGGGACACCTCAATGGGTCCATCAGTTAAGCGTCTGATTCTTGATTTCGGCTCAGGTCATGATTTCATGGTTCGTGAATTAAAGTCCTGCGTCAGGCTCTGCGCTGATAGTCCCTCTCTCTCTCAAAAATAAACTTAAAAAAAATCATTGGAAGTTCTTTTCAGAGCTTTCAAAGGAACTTTCGGTGAGAACCTAGTCTTCCACAGTCTCATCACAATAAATCCTGAATGCAACGTGGTATATAATTCAGCATTTAGACCGAGTGTGGGGGCCTTTTGAGTATTCTTTCCTCACCTAAAAAGATGGAAAACTCAGGTCTAATCAGTTCCAATTTCTGTATCCCAGGAGACAGAGAGAGAAAAGTTATATTTTTAAAGTTTATTTATTTATACACGAGCAATACATTCCTAATTGCTACTTTTCATGAAGTGGACTGCTTTTTCCTTTTTTTATCAGTGGCTTGCATAGGGTAGACACACAATAAATGTGTGTGAATGGAAGGAATCTCTTGTCCCATGACTTTATTAAAACACTTCTGATGGGATAAAATATGGGAAATTGATCTGTGGGGTACATGATCAAAACCTGAGATTAAGTTGGGGGATTATGTCGTTAGATAAGTTTCATATATGTTTTACCGGAGTTGTGTGGGTGGGAACAAGTCACATTATCCGGTCAGAGTTTTCACTTTCAACATGAGGGGTGGGTTGCAGATCTCTGACTTGTTGACCAGCTCTAACGTTCATGATTCCAGGTGTCAGTCACTTCCTTTCACTGGTTTCTTTCCCAGTTTGTCTTCTGGTCCGTAAAATGACAAGGATGCCACTTTCCCTATAGTTACTAGCTGAATAATTTCCTGAACCAGAGTGGAGTCCATGTGAGGTCCTTCTCCTCCCTGGGATTCTTGACATTCCGGGAGAACCTGTGTCTCATCACAGAAGGATCTGTGGGCTTCCATTTCTTCTCATCAGCCATCACAGCCCCTGACAGGTGCCTGGCATAGAAAACAGAGATGGGGGTGGGGGTGACTATGTCATCTTGCTATCAGTGATGTGAGCCATCCTTCCTCCTTCATTTGGCACAAGGGCAGCCTAGTACCCAAATGTCTCTTTAGGATGCTGCTAGGGCCCAGAAATTTATCTTCTTGGGGAAGAAAAGGACTATTTTCTTGTCCAGAGGACAGGAGCTAAATGCCAGATGAAGGAAGCGGGCGGTTGGGGTCATCAGTTTCCAGTTATTTTTTGAGGGCGGATCCTGTGTCTTGTGCAGTACTGAGTCCCCAGAGCCAGACCACCCCCACGCCCCAATATTTACAATGTGGTCACTAAGTAATTATTTGTTGAACGCTGAGTGTTATAAAAACATTCCACGGCTAGACTCCAAAGATATCTAGCTGTCTATAGAACATCCTCCTGTGATTTCGAGGGTGAGGATGTTAATCACTGTGTAAATATCTGGGTAATTACTGCACTAGCAGCATTTTTAAGACAATTTGTCCCCAACCTGGGGTGGAGCAACCCATTCTTCCCAGTTACATTTCATCCAGACTTAACAGTTGGCTGGCTCTGACAACTTCAGGGGTATTCTTTTTTGTGGGCTCTGTTCTCCATAAAAGCAAGGCTAGCATTTGCTGGTGGATTTCAAAACATTCAGGGGTCACAGAGTTTGGGGGGGGGGGGCTCTGACACGCTAGAGTGACCCTGAGGGATTTGAGTTTGTAAGATTCCTGTGCTGGTGGCAAAAGCCAGCTCTCCTTACTCCAAGCCCAGTGCTCCTTCTTCACAAGGCATCCAGAGCCAACCATCCCACAGTCCTTGCAGAAACTCGAAGGGGTAGGAACTTGACCTCACCACAGTCTGCAGCTGGAAATCTGCGAAGAGGAGACAAAGTCTTAGTGACTTTCAGAGAGGAGCTCACCATCTGAGAGGTGAATGAATAAATACATTTCTACAGTGTAAGCATCACGAGTGTGATGAGCAGCTGTTTTCTCTGACCGCAAGAGGAAGTGGACTTAAATCGCTCCAGGAAGGACTTAGGGCAGACAGTCAGGGGAACTTCCTGGCTCTGCGATCTCTGTAAAGACAGACCTGTCAGCTACTGACTCACTCACTGCCGAGGGTGGTTTTCTGGTCTTGCACACCCGTGTTCTTCCAAAGTGCAAAGGAAGCCCCTTTCGTGAACAGGGCTGCCTGGAAGTATGTTAACAAGCAGAGCCTCATTCCCCCTCGGGCTCGTGGGTCTCAGGTTGTGAACTGGGGCGGGCTGCGTCATTCTGCGTCCAGCTAAGCCAGCTGAAGCCACTGGAGCTACCTTGGCGGAGTCTTCTTAGCAAGAAGTCAGGAAGACAGTGTTCCAGCTTTTCAGCCTTATTCCTCACAAATGGTCTGAACTCACTACTACTGGGGTGCAGTTGACCACACATTTCCATGGTGATATTTATGCGAAAAGGGAAGTAAGCACATTCTCTCCATATGACCGTCCATTTACACACGTGTGTTGTGCAAGTGTGAATATGTGCATTGCAGGGATACGTGCATGGGTCCAGCTGTGTGTTTTTGCACATGCACCTGAGTATTTGTGTATATAATTGTATGGGCTTCTATAGCCAGGGCACGTGTGTGGACACGGGAAACGTGTATGTGTATATGTGTGTGCAAACGTGCGCATGTGACCCTAGTCCGTTTTTATTTTCACGTCACCCATAGCTTCTTATATGTACAGGTATCTGCAGCCCATTTGCAGATGTCCATGCTATTTTTTGCTCATTTATTCTCCCTGCCTTTATGGGGGAGAAATTGTTAAATGTTGGCAATGCAATAAAGAGAAACTGATTTCAATGGAATGTTCCCTTGCCCTGCAGACACATTGCCACTGCTTTTATGCTGCACATTACACCGTGGTGAAATTTAGTTAATTTTATGGTTTGTTATTACAACAGCAGAGTGGATTGAGAGAGGCAGCTTCTGTTGACTCCGTGTCCCAAATTTCCTGGGTGTGATGGGAGTGAGAGCAGGAAACAAAGTCAACCCAGAAGCAAAGTGGCTGCCCTAATTGGCTTTCAACTTCCCTAACAAGAGGAATTAATTGGGCAGCAGAGGCTTGGCTGCTGCCCTCATGGAGTGTATATTTTGGTCAGGGAATCAAGACGCACGTTCACGGAAACTGTGAGAAAACAACCAGGGGCTCGACTATTTTGCTGAAAAGCAACACGTCTTGGTGAAAAGAGCTTTGCAGTCTGAATATCCCACACTCAATGTCCAGCTTTGCCAGCTATTGGCTCCCTCTTCTCTAACCCCAACATCTTCCTCTGGAAAGTGGGGATAGTGATGAACTCCCTCTGAGGTTCCTGGGAGGCAAGCGCCTAGAACGTAATGGGTGTTCGGGTGGAACACTTCCTCACTTCCTGCCTGGGAAAACCCCCTCTGCTCCAGAATATCTCTGGAGTCAAGAGAAAGCCAGAGCAGCGAGGTTTTGAAATCAGACCAAGTACCAAGTGGGAAAGGAATAAGGATACACAAGTGATTGTGCCCATAAGGTCTGAACCCGCAAGTTAGGACACACGGTCTGGAAACTTTGCAAGGTCCATTCTGGAAGATCCGCAACAAAAATCGGTATTGCCTGCATCAGATGCTGATCATTCTGAGTGTGAATGTGACTGAAACCCATTAGCTCATTGAGATATATGCCATCAGTCACTCTGAATGAGGCAAAGCTATTAACATTCTTATTTATACTACTAATGAAGCTAATTAAATCTTACATCCGAAACAGAGTTGGTGTGGACTAGAATACTTGGAGAGCAGAAGCTGTTTCCACGAGAACATGGCTTTTCTTGTTATTCTTCTCAGCTGGGTCCTTGGATCCCACCACCAATGGTAGGACAAGCAGATGACAAAGAATATGTCAGCCCTACTATCATTCCCCCGAGGTCTGGCAGCTTCTTCCCCAAGCTGGGAGACTGTTCATCTCTCTACTAGTCACTCCTTGGTTCCAAGCGTCAGGATCCCAGCAACTTCTATCAGTCCTCCCAAGGTCATGTGCTGGCTGGGGTAGACCCCACTTCCGCCCCAGCATGGGGAGAAAGTTTCGATGGGAGGCGAGTAAACAAAGACTTACAGATTCAGGTGCTTGGGTTAGCTTTTCTTCCTCCACTGATTCAGCCTCTCATCTTTGGGAAGTTTCTTCTTTGGGAAGTTTCCTTGCCTGTCCTGTCTTAGAACCCTGGGCACATGGAAATACCATAAATTTATAGTCTCTGCCGGTTTGGATGAGAGAACAAACAACGATACCTTTGTTTCCTGAGCTGAAATGCATCATTTCATGGATAATGTCAGAGCTCATCATTTTAATATAGAGTGGCCTTGAGCTTTAATGCTCAAAAAAAAAAAAAAAAAGTTTCTATTTTGGCCCAGGAAGCCCCAGAATGAAAGTATTCGAAAACCACCAAACAAGGCTGACTCATTTAAAGACCGTTAACTCATGTGCTGTGGGGCAGTGGGGAGAGGAGGGCAGGGCTTGGGGATGAACACTGAACATCCTCTGGAGGAGAACGCAGGCTTCTGAGTCGTAGCATCACAGAATAATTTGATTTGGGTGATTTTAGCTATCACTAAACCAACCCCCTTATGGTAGAAAAGAGAACACTATTCATTTATTGTTCTCCCTCCAGATTCAAAATATTCTTATTGTACATCGTCCCCAGTCCTAACTTTTTTTAAATGTTTATTTATTTTCAGAGAGAGCACGAGCAGGGGAGGGGCAGAAAGAGAGTCCCAAGTAGGGTCGATGTTGTCAGTGCAGAGCCCAGCACAGGGTTTGATCCCACGGACTGTGAGATCATGACCTGAGCCGAGATCAAGAGTCAGACATTTACCTGGCTGTGCCACCCAGGTGCTCCTCCCCAGTCCTAACTTTTCAATAAAGCTTGTGGAAGGTGCTAAAGAGAACTGGTCGTTTTTGAAGAACAGGCTTAGGGAATAAGGTATCGTGAGTCGCTGAACTACAGATTTGAGGTAAACGGTGACGACTTTTCAACAGATTAAAAAGCAACACATTGGCCTTCACGATAGCACTAGCTGAATACAATGTATTTTTAAAAATTATTTGGAAGCCGTCAAGATGTTTACAGTGCTTAGAGCAAATGTTAACCTGTCAATGTAAACGTGCAGACATGTGGCTCATAGAAAGATCTGGTAAATAGAACAACAAACATAATGTACGGTATTGAATTTTTTTCCGAGGTGTTTTGTAATCTGGCTTATTTTACAATCAGAAAATTAGACTCTAGTGAGAATCCCCTGTTATATTCCCATGCAATCCTGATGGCCCAGGCACTGGGGAGTGGGGTCTCTGAGGGCGGGTTTGAAGAAATATCAGAAAGAGCATTTCTCCTGCAGTCCATAATACACATGGATGCGAGAAGGGCTTGAGGACACTCCCTTTCCCTCTTGCTTAACCCACAAAGTCCAGTTCTGATTCTGGCCCTAAGATAACGAGTGGTTTCTAAGTCTTGACTTCCTCACTGCTTGTATTCAGGCCACAGAATCTGAAGTGCCATTTTCTAAAGTACCATAAAACTCCAGAGGACAATTCTTAGCAAAAGATCTACCTCTTTTTAAGCGTAATCACTGTGGGGCCCCTGGGTGCTCAGTCTGTTAAGCGTCCGACTTCAGCTCAGGTCGTGATCTCCCCGTCCGTGAGTTCGAGCCCCCCCGTCGGGCTCTGTGCTGACAGCTCAGAGCCTGGAGTCTGCCTCGGATTCTGTGTCTCCCTCTCTCTCTGCCCCTCCCGTATTCTTGCTCTCTCTCTCTCTCTCTCTCAAATATCAAAAATAAATAATGTTTTTCAAAAAATAAATGTAATCACTGAGACGTCTCTGGGAAAATAATAATAATAAAGACAGAAAGAAAGAAGAAAAAGAAAAAAGACTGCTTTCCACTCTCTGCCACTTAAGTATTTTACACCCAGCCACAAGAATGCCATTAAAGGTATGCTACCTAGTGTAAAAGAAAAAGTTACAGATGTTATAAAATCATCACAATTATCAAATGCAATTTAATTAGTGTACCAACAGTAGCTAAATATGTGTACAAAACACTGCTATGCTCAAAGCACCTTATAAACAGGGAAGAATTAGGTCTTACAGGACCCTGGGGAGGGACTGGAGTTCTTTCCCTGTAGAAGAGAGGAAGAAACAGAGAGGCTGGCCGTGGGAGTGAGTCCTGCGCTGTGCCAACATCTGGCCCTCCTGCAGAGTGCTGCTGTCAGTGCTTATGAGACAAGGCAGGATGGGTGGCATCGCCTTGGACAGTTTCTCACTGGCAAGTCCCCACAGGACTCTTGGGAAGTGGGTAACTGTGCCGGTTCTCTTCACTGAAGGGGAGACGCGCTTCCTTCTGACTGCTTTGTTCTTCTCTGGGGACCCCAAGCCTGGACTCTCACCCCTCCAAGCCCAGACACCTCCTTGAGGACACCCCACAGTGGCCACGTCCCTCCAGCAGCTGAGGGCCAGGCACAATTAGGCAGCCCGGTGAGCTCCAGCCCACCTGCTCCCCCCGTGGGGCTGTTAGCAGCAGGAACCAGCGAAGAGTTGAGGGGGAAGCTGGTGCCTTACCTTCCACAGCCTCCCCGGGTGCTCACCCTTGCCTAGGTCACAGTTTCTTGGTGCTCGCTGCTACCTTCCCACCTCTCCGTTTTCCCTCCTCTTCCTCCTTGCTGGGATCCAGGGGAGCACCAGCTCTGGGCTGGGAGCAGGTGCAAGACAGGCAGGAGCTGGGGGAGCCCATTATCACTCTGCACGCACGTTGTCTAATTAGCATCAGGCGGGAATCCTGGCAACAAGATGGTGCCGGAGACTCCCACCCCACAAACCCCCCCACCAGCCACATCCGGGGAAGACTGCTACAGGGGAACAAGTAGATGAGGAAGATATCTGCCCATCCTGATTTCAAACCACAAAACTGGAAACGGGTAATGCCCTTTGAGGTCATCAAACGCGATGACTTTTAAATTGTGGCATGCGACCCATTAATGTGTCATGAAAGCAATTTAGTGGGTCGTAACCATCATTTTTTAAAAAGAGAAAATATCATAATGCATGTCACATATAAATGAGATTTTCCTTCCGTTGTCTGTGAGCATGTGTGTCCTGAGTTGAGATGTATTCGTGATGGCAAGTCTCAGAGAAAAAGCTGGAGAAAGGCATGGTAGCCCAGCCCCACCTCCTTCTGCACCGACTTCTCTCCAAGCTCCCTGAGCCATTGAGAACCATCCCGTCTGCAAAGATTTCCGTTCAAGTACCTCGGCTCCATTGGCAAGCCTGTCCTGGTTTCATGAACACTCCTCACTTCCACCAAGTTTCCCCTGCTGTCCTGTCTGAATACCAGTCGACACCACCTCTCTTCCTTGGTTATAGAAATCGGACCACCCTTCACGTAATAATCCTTGATTAAATTCTCCCTGTGAGGAGTTTAGAAATCCCAGCTCCTCGGGTTAAGAATTGGGCACACTTTCAATAGATGATGTCTCCCCTTGCCACTGTTGTTTGGGTTTTTTTTTTTTTTTTACCCAATCTCAGCCACCCTTGAGTGAGGCTCTTGCTACAGTTAAATAAGAACTGGGGTGAAGATGTTCTTGCTCCCAAACACAGACGTAAAGACCAGGGGCCACAGAGGACAGTAGCAAGGAGAGAAGCCTCCTGATTTCAGAGTGGACCGGGTCCCAGGAACGGAATAGGAAAAGGCTACGTCCAGGATGGAATGGGAAAAGGCTACGCCCAGGAATGGAATGGGAAAAGCCTACATCCCAGGCACAGTACATCAGCCAAAATCTCAACTCAAATGGCAAGAACGTGCATTCCCTGGCCTGAGGGTCTCAGTTGTTATGGCAAAGAATGGTGATGTCTTTTTACACCTGAGGTGGACACAATGTTTCCATCCGCTCCCTTCATGGGTAGAGAGAGAGAAGAGTCAGGGATTCCAGAGGCTTTCAGAATGCTCCCTTAATGAGCAAGTAACTTGTTAGTAAAATGTGAGTGCTTGAAGGAAATTCGGAAAAATCTGTGTATATTTCATAAAGGATACACATACAGCCTGTTGACGTTCAGTGCTTTGCCCAGGGTCACCCAGAATGCTGTGGCTGAGCAGAGTCTGGAGTCCAGCTCTCAATGCCCAAGAGCCCCTTCTACTCTCCCCGGATCCTCAACTGTCACTACTGGGTCTTGTGACGCTCACCGCCCCTTCTCCTGCAGGACAAGGAGAGCAGGACCAATAGTTGTCTCTCCACAGGACCCAACTGCACATCGTTTGAAGCACATGCTGACTTCAGGCTTGGTCATCACTTCGCCCAACAGTGGTGCTTTGGCCAGCGGGATGGAGAGCTGGTGGCTTGGGACCCCTGAAGGGGAGACGTGGGAAGAGAAAGCCTGAGAGCAATGGCCGTGCATTATTATGATGAGAGAAATACTGTAAACTTGAGGTTATTACTTTTATCATTGTTATTATTAGATTTAATGGCTGAGTGAGCAGTTCGCTTGGCCCCAATAGAAAATTGCTCCTAACAACTCTCCATAACCACGTGATCTGGGGAAAGGGAATTGCAAGAAGCGTTCTCACTTTTGCTGGGGAGTGACGTGTGCAGGGCTCAGACATGGATGGCCCGGGTCCCCGAGCAACAGAGCAGAGCATCTAGCTCCTTCTCTGGCCTGTGACTCTAAGCAGGAAGGGGTGGGGTCAGGGAGCAGGGAGGCTGCAGGCCCCGGTGACCCTTGGCAGAGGCGAGCACTCTGTCCTTGACAAAGGTGAGGTGTGTGTGCAGGGGTCGGTAAGGTTCAGTGGCCAGGGCCGGGAGAGACTCCCATATATATCTTCTTTCCACTCTCAGCTGAGCCCATTAGGAATGTATCTCTGCCTCCCGATTGCTCTTCTGTGCTATTAATTTGCGGTTGTATTAATTCCTGCTGTTATTATACAGCTAGGTGATGCAGAACAAAGCTTCTCATTAACGTGGCCAAGGAGCTGTTGCTGCTGCCAGGGTTGATGCCCCCTCCCCCACTCTGTCCCATCACAATCTCCACTCTGTCTTGACACGAGCGGAGGCTTGAACCTTGGGAAATGACTGGTGGGTCCTGAGACCCAGGCTGCAATTCAGAAGCCAAAGGTGACTGGGGAATCTCAGTAAAAGGAGCAGCTTTGCTCTGTCACTGCCCTTGGCTGACCTACCCCTTTATTCAAAAAAATTGGATTATACTCTTAAGCACCGCCTGTAACCCCTTATGACAGGCGTCTTGGACCGCTTTGGTGATGAACAGAGAAGCATGGCACACCAGGTCATATCCACAAGGTGACTGCCTTGGCCGGTGGTGCTGTGATGCTGGACACATCCCTCTGTTTGAGCCCAGTTGACCCATGACCCAGATCGAATCCAAGCCCAGCTCAGGCGCTCAGCCCCCAACCCACCGTACCATTCACCGAGGGGTCTCTGTGGGGACCACTCACCTCCGCACAGCCAAACACAGGCACAATTTGGAACCGGGGAGGTTCCCTGGTGGGACTCCCTGGCATGTCAACTTCTTTACATTTGTACATTTTAAAGCGTGCCTTGAAGAAATACTCAGGACTGCTACTGGGCAGAAGGCAGGTTTTATTTCTAAGAACTGAGGACATTTTCCACCCTTTCTCGTTCCTGTCCCCTCTGCATCATTCACTGGTAAGTGGGTTATATTTCACTCTGAGTGGTGATTCCTGGAAAGCGTGAAAGCTTCGTTCTGATGGTTACTCTGCCACCGCGAGGCAATCGATTAAATCCCTGTGGCTGTCTCTGACGCCCCGATGGGAGGTGGCCAGCACCGCTATGGCCTCCCCTCCTGCATTCACTTTCTCTCCATCACCCCCTCAAGCGTCTTCTGCTCAGCCGCACTGAATGCCTCGCTACCACCCAAACACCCCAAACAAGGCGCGTCCTTCCCGCCTCCAGTCTTTGCACATGCTGTTCCTTAAACTGGATTTTTCTCCTTCTTTACTATGTGCAGAATACCCACTCATTCCCTGAGAATCAACCCAGGGCGGGGCGCCTGGGTGGCTCAGTCGGTTAAGCGTCTGACTTTTGATTTCTGCTCGGGTCATGATCTCATGGTCATGGGATTGAGCCCCACGTGGGGGCTGGAGCCTGCTTGGATTCTCTCTCTCTCCTAACCCCTCCCCCATTCTCTCTCCCTTTTTCTCTCTCTCTCAAAATAAATAAAAATAAAAATAAATTTTTGAAAAAGAATCAACTCAGGCAAATCTGCTCTGTGGCCCCCCCCTTACCTCCCAACGCCCACAGCACCTCCTCGATTGCAGCTATAACCCTGAACGCACAAGACGAAGCTCCCCTTAAAAGAGTCTGGTGTCATAGATGCTGTGTGTCCCCAGTGCCTGGCACAGCGCCTGGCCTCTTGTAAGCTCAAAGAGTATCTGTTGAATGAATGAGGGAATCTTCCCAATTTTGTAAATAGAAAATTTTTATCACAGGACTCAGAGCGACTGGGTCTAGGTCACCAAATATAGATATAGGGGAGGTGGGACTAGAACTTGGGGACCCTCCCTCCATTCCAGGCAGGTGGCGCCTCCATTCATCTGTCAGGATCCTCGAATTTCCAGAGTGCGTCCAGAGGCCAAGAGCCAACCCATTTTTATCTCCGTGTCCTGTGATCCCTTGAGAATGGCTTGGTGCACAGGGATTCGGATTGTCATTATTTCGGTAATTAAAAACAACCCGTGAAGCTGGAGGCCCATGATGCAAACAAGGAAAAGCAGCTGGAATTGGCTCCAGGCTCTGTGGCGATGCTGCCACAATTAAGGGTTGTGCTTAACTGATTTTCTCTGGTTTCCATCAAGGCAGGGTGTGACAGACACGGGATCCTGGGGACGTGGGGCCATAGCAGGAGGACAGGCAGGCGGAGGGATGAGCACCCTTGAGCAGAATCTTGTGGGGACGCAAACTGGAGGAGCTCACCAACCATCTCCTTGTGACAAAGGGAAACACAAACAAAAAGACAGAAAAATACACTGAGAGTCAGGGGCGCCTGGATGGCTCAGTCGGTTAATCATCTGACTCTTGATTTCCGTTCAGGTCATGATCTCATAGTTCGTGAGTTCGAGCCCACATGGAGCTCCACGCTGACAGTGCAGAGCCCACTTGGGATTCTCTCTCTCTCTACCCCTCCCCTGCTGCACTCGCTCTCCCTCTCTGTCTCTGTCTCTGTCTCTCTCTCAACATAAACCAATAAACTTAGAAAAATACACTGAGAGTCAGAGAGTCAGGCATGGGGTGAAAGAATAATGATGGTTGTTCCCAAAGAGCAAGGGAGACTCCAGAGTGGGTCTGGGGTAAGTGCTGGAAGGGTAAGGTTGGAGCTGGATTCCAGGGACAGACTCAAGTTGTAGGGCATTTCGACTTTGCCTAGAGGTTTCCTGAATGGGTTGACAGTAGGGTATGCTTTGAGCAGAAGTTCTCAGACTTGGGTGTGCATCAGAATCGCCTGGGGGGCTTGTTAGAACACACATGGCTGGATCCACCCCTAGAGTTTCTGATTCTGGTCTGGAGTGGGTCTGCAAACTTGCCTTTTGAACAAAGCAAGGGACGCCGATGCTGCTGGCCCCAGGACCAACCCCTGAGAACTACAGCGAGCCACCCCTGGAAACGGGACCGTGCGAATCTCTTGGCCGGCTGTGGCATTCTGCGCGGTTGGGTTCTGAGTAAAGACAGCCTGTCCTCATCTGCCACGGTTTCCCCCCCTTAGAGGTGCCATGAGCATGACCTGAAACAACGCACGTAGTGGTGCTGATGACTCTTGTCTGCGTCAGCTAGCAGGGTCAGCTCGAGATGGTCAGCGAGGTGTCCCTAGCGAAGCCCGGTTCTGATTCATGCTCTCCTCCCCACCCCCACCTGAGAATGATTCTCATAAGAATGGGCAGTTGGGGGGCGCCTGGGTGGCTCAGTCGTTTGAGCATCCGACTTCGGCTCGGTCATGATCTCACGGCTCGTGGGTTCGAGCCCCGCATCAGGCTCTGTGCTGACGGCTCAGAGCCTGGAGCCTGCTTTGGATTCCGTGTCTCCCTCTCTCTCTGCCCCTAACCCACTCGCATTCTGTCTCTGTCTCTCTCAAAAATAAATAAACATCAAAAAAAATTAAATAAAAAGAACGGGCAGTTGGTGGCCCAGAAGAGAGTGTGAGCACCTCTCCACAGGCCGTTCCTGGGTGGAAAGTGCACCCAGTGGAGGGGCACCCCCTCCATGAAAAGCCACCTGCCATTCAGGGCTGTGCCCTCCACCCCCAGGCATCAGGAACCCTCCTTCTCAGTGGGATGCAGAAGCGAAGGGGTTGATTTTCCTAAAAGCAGGCTCACGGCCGCCCCTCCCAACAACAGGTGCTGCCGGCAGCTGATCGGAGGGTAGAAGTGCTGTATTTATCCCACACGCCAGGCAGTTGGTTCAGCGCTGAGGCTGATGCCCAGTAACACAGCCTGTAGTGCTGACTCCAGCGTCCACTTCCTGTTTTTTAATTTCTTAAATGTTTTTATTTCATTTTGAGAGAGGGAGGCAAGCAGAGGAGGGGCAGAGAGAGAGGGAGACACAGAATCCGAAGCGGGCTCCAGGCTCTCCGAGCTGTCGGCACAGAGCCTGATGCGACCTCGAACCCATGAACCGTGAGATCGTGACCTGAGCCGAAGTCGGACGTTTAACCGACTGAGCCACCCAGGCGCCCCTCCAACATACACTTCTTAACGCCTGCTCTCTCTGCTTCGCGAGCTGTCTCCCCCGACCCCCAGCCCTCCTCTACCCAGCCCAGCCTCAGGGAGCCACTCACTTATGTCCTGCTTGCCCAGAGAATGCCAGGAGTACAAAGTGAGGGGCCTTTTTATGGGGCCCGGATGGTCCACACTGGGTGAGCCGTGGAGGCTCAGGTTGGTGGTGCGTGTGAAGTGACGTGGGTGACAGGGCAGGGACCAGTGCTTGTGAGGCACGCGTGGCAGATATCTGGGAACATGGAGGCCGTCTCCTACAAGTGGACTCATAAGGTCTTCCCGAGAGCACCTTCCCCTGAGGGCTGTGGAGGGGAGCTCTTCCTTTCTGGTATGTTCTTCCTGCTGCTGTGGCGCTGGGGAACTCCTGGGTGGTGCGCAGTGTTCTGGATTCTGCCAGCCTCCCCCAGTCCCTGGGAATTCTGCGGGGCCGATCCAGGCCGATCCAGGCAGAGGGCACACCCTCTCTTGTTCTTCATCCCCGTTTGGCTCCCATAACATCCTAAGGAATTTTTACCCTTCACGTGCTCTGAGGCCAGGGCTCTGTTGAACTTTATGGCTTCTGGTAATAATCTCTCCCAGAGTCGAGACCCCCTGCCCTCTGGTCCTTTCACACCACCCACTGGACCAGAGGTAGGAGGTGTGGGGCAGGGTTAGGCGGCTGCCCCCCGTGTTGCCCGTGCTCAAGCATCTTGCACAAAATGCTCCTTTTGTCCAGCCCTCCCCCAAACCTGGAAGCCTCAGTGACGTCGTGATGGAGACTCGGTGGGGAGGAAGGGGTGGGGGGAGGGTGTCATGGGCCAAGAGGATCAGAAATGCAGCTGAGGAGGTGGCTCAAAATAGCTCGTGGAGAACAGGCTTCTGCTTGACAGGCTGACAAGGATGTGCCTGGAGCCAAACACTCCTCTTTGAATGCTCTGTCTCCTTCTAATTATGGATCTGTCAGGAGGAAGAGAAGCCAGCGACCGCCCGACCCCAGTGACCCTTCACTTAACTTGGAGACGGAGAGGAGAAGCTCAACCCCCATTAGCAAGGCCAGACACCTCACTGGGAAGACATCTGCCCACCCCCATCCCTTCCGTGGGGACCAGAAGTTCTTTTTGCCCAATCCACTGGCTTCCTTCCAGATGGATAAGAGAGGTCACCTGTGTCCCCAAGCAGGGACAAGTCTCTCTGATCTTAGAGCCTAATAGGAAGAGTGAGGACCACCTCATCCAACAGGTGGATGAGGAGTCTGGTCCACAGAGGACTTGCTCGAAAGTTGTCTGCCATCAGGGACTGACTTCACATCCCTTCTTTATAAGGTGTTGACTTTTATATGCAAATCCTTTTTAATTTAGTACAATTTGATGAGTAAGTCATACACAGTTAAGACTGTATCTTCTTCACACAGAGCATTCACTCCTGTGTCCTGAGGATTTAGAGAATAGCAAGCCTTCAGTGCATGTTCTTGAACGAGTGACCAACACTGATGTTACCAGGATGACCAGCGGAATGCATTCAGAGAGGGCCCTACTTTCTAGGCCAGCAGGCTGTATATTGATCTTTTTCTGGAATAATTTACCACTTCAGAAGGTTTAGAGGTGGAGGTGGGGATGAGGGTGGTCAATAGAATTTGATAATTAGCAATTATAATCTTCCTTGGATCTCTCTCTCTCTATATATATATATATATACGTGTGTGTGTGTGTGTGTGTATTTATACAACTGACTTATCTCTTGACACTTCCAACCCTAGACTGCAGCCTTGTCTTGGAGTGACACACTATGGGATGCTCTAGGCATGAGCAGACCCGGGGGGCCACCCTTGGATGGTGGATGGTGTGGGGTCAGGGTTTGGGCCCGCAAGACTGTTCCCCTCCCTCCCTCCTTCCTTCTTTCACTCTGTCCTCACTCCTTTCCAGCCACAAAACTTATCAACTCCCCACTTTGTGCCAAGCACTGGGCACAGATGCTGGAGGAACAGTAGGGAATAAGACCGACCTGGTCCCTGCCTTCAGTAAGTTTATATTCTAGCAGGGGAAGTGAGCAGCTTTAGTTTCAGGCTGCATTGTAAAGAAAAATTAAACTGGGCAAGAGAATGGTGACCTGTTAGAGGGATGGGAGCCATTAGAATCGGAAGTATGAGGGAAGGCCTCTCCGAGGAGAGATGACGTGTGAGTAAAGGAGTTGCAAGAGGTCAGCAAGAGCAGCTGCCTGTGCATCCCAAGAGGATAGAGTGGTCTGGAGGCCAAGGCCAAGTTGGGGGGGGGGGCATAGCAGGAAGGTGAGAGAGATAGAAATGAAGAGAAGGGGTAGGTGGAACATAGGCCATGGGAATGCCTGGGACTCATTAGTCGAGGGCTTCCAGGCATCTGACTCCAGGATTTACTGTCCGGGTTCTGCAGAGAAACAGAACCAATAGGAGGTACAGATAGATGATAGATAGATGGGTGGATAGATCGATAGAGATTTATGATAAGGAATTAGCTCACATAATTATGGAGGCTGAAAAGTCCCAAGGTCTGTGGGCAGCAACCTGGAAACCCAAAAGAGCCAACAGTGTAGATTTCCATCCATATCTGAGTCTGAAGGTGGAAGAGTGATGTCCCAGCTTGAACACAGGCAGAGAGAATTCTCTTATTTGGCCTTTTTGTTCTACTCAGACCTTCACCAGATCAGGGGTGGCCCACCCACGCTGGAGAAGGCAATCTGCTTTACTCAGTCTACCCATTCAATGTTAATCTCACCCAGAAATACCCTCACAATGTTTAACCAAATATCTGGGCACCCCGTGGCCCAGTCAAGTTGACACATAAGACTAACCATCACATAAGGTGACTCGATTCAAGGTCTGTGGAAGAAAAGAGAGACTGGGTGGGGTCAGGGAGGGCTGCTGTGTCCGAGAAGCCAGCTTCTGTGGCACCCACTGCTTTTCTGGCCCTGAGGGTTCTGCACACCCGTGCCCACCCCTCCCCTTTTACAAGACCGTCCCTAACTTCCGCAATGCCCTGCTAGGCTCCCTTGTACTCATCTCCTAGGTCTGCCGTAACAAAGTGCCACAGGGTGGATGGCTTAAAATAGCAAACATGTGTTGTCTCGCAGCTTTGGCGGCTAGAAGTCAAAAAGCAAGGTGTCTACAGGGTCCTGCTCCCTCTGAGACTGGGTAGCGCCCTCCTTGCCTCTTCTGAGCTCCTCATGGCAGCCGTCCATCCTTGGTGCCCCATGGCTTGCCTCTGCATCACTCTGATCTATATCACATGGCGTCTTCCTCTTTTATAAGGACCTAGTAATACTGGAGTAAGGCCTGCATGAATAACGTCATCTTATCATGATCACATCTGCACAGCCCATGCTTCCAAATAAAGCCACCTTCATCAGTACTAAGGGTTAGGATTTCAACATAGCTTTGGGGCAGGGACACAATTCAACCCATGACACTTGTTTTCCTGAGCTTCCCACAGGAGCCAGAGACACATCCAGAGCGGTCTTGAGGATTAAAATTTCGAAAGTTCCCCTGCCATCGTTCAGTTACCCACAAACCCACTGACTATCGCTGGCCAGGTACTCCAAAGGTTCCTTTGAAGCTCTGAGGCATCCTTGCTCATACCTCAAATCCAGGAGAAGTTTTCGGCACGCTGGAAACTAACTCTAAGAAATTGGGTGGTTAAACTGGAAACACAGAGTGAGTGTCTCTTTCTTCTCCCGAGCTGAGCTAAGAGTTACCCCGAAGAACGACCCATCTGAGGAACCACAGAAGTGAAAGTGGCTGGGGGCGGGTGTCTCAGCTTCTGTGAGAGTATTGTGGGCAGTTTGCCAGTCAGAGGACCCCGTCCGAATTCCAGCTGGGGAAGAGAAGGCTGCTGTCCTGTTTTGTTCTCTATGAAGGACTTCTGATTCTTGATTTTAATCTTCCCTAAGAGCACGAGAAAGGCTCATGAGTTTGAATCTGATTCCTGTCACCCATCACCCAACATTCATTCACCTTTCCAGGAATCTGTAATGCTTATGTTTGGGTAGAATTCGGTTCTCATCCATTTTCCAGTGCCCCTGCCACCCTGCAGCATCCAGAAAAAAATCCTGCCGGAATGAATGCTGGGTTTAGGCGTCTCTTCCATTAGCCCTAGGGAAAGGCAGTTTAATCTGCCAAATTACTTTAAAGTTATCAGGAGGCCTCTCCAATTCTGAACATTTTTAATAGCCAACACTCATTCCTTTCCCAATGCAAAGAAGAGATTTATTCTGGCCAGCTTATCCCAAGTAAATCTTGGGTATCTCAGCTTTACATTTTAACGAGAAACAAGCACTTTATAATAACCGCTCAGATTAAACTCCAACGTACTTTCAAACCATTAACCTGGAAGGAATTGTAACGATAAATTAAACATATTAATGAAGCTGTACTACAAGCTCGGAATTTGTTAGGTAAATTGTAGCATTATTAACAACCAACTTGACTTATCACAATCTATCATTGGAGGGAAATGAACTAAAACAGTGATTACCTGACACAAAACCCCGCCAGAATAAATGGAAACAGAAATGATTGTTAACAGCAAATGAAAATCTGCCGGGACATTTTCATGTGAGTGTCAAACCCGGCAGATCTTTAAAATTTCTCTTTTTCTCCTTTCCCCTCCTCTCCCATCGCCTCCGTCCCTTTCACTCTCCTCTTGGGAGGATCTGAGAGCCTGGTTTGGGGTTTACCGGTTGACATACTTGTCTTCAGTTCTGGGTGCACTTTGCAGAGAGAGCCTGGTTTCTGCACACGGCGTAAATCTCTCCGGGCACTTGTTACCCATTGTTTGCCTGTCTCTGTCCCTGCGTGGCTCTTGGCTGGCTACAGCCCCACTGCATCTCAGTCTTCAGGCAGATGTTGTGATTATTTGTGTCTGAATCAGTTTGCACCCTCGTAGGGTCGCAGAATCTTCTGCTTGGAGGAACCTCAGAGATACGAGGGCCTCACTTCCATGTGAGGGAGCGAAGGCACAGAAGGTGACCTGTCTTTCTTAACAGCCACCCAGATAATGAAGTGGCAAAAAACAGAAGTTACAAGTCTCCCAAAAGTGACATGCCCGTACATGAGACCTCAAGTTTCTCAATCCTGGGCTCAGAGCTTTTGGCAGAACTTGGTCCCAGGTCTGAGGGTGGTCTATGCTCTAGGGGGCTCAGCCTGGCCACTACCACCCATGGCCCAGGGGAGTCCCTGGTGCACTGAGCCCCTGCACAGCAGAGCACCTGCCTTGACCGAGGATCTGGCCGACCTTCTTTGGTGGGTCTGCCTAGAACTGTCCTGGGAGATTGCAAGAGGACCAGGTCAGGCCTCTGGGTTGGGGGGTTTGGTGTTGACAGTTTTGCTTTTACTGCCTCATCATAGTCCTTGGGGATCCTAATGCTTAACTCCTCAGATCGCTGTGAGGACCGGATGGTACACTTCACAAAGCCACAACGTAAGCAAACGGCACGGTGTCATGGTCAACGATTGTTGGCATGTCAACACACCCTGTCGTCACATTGTCTGAGGAACTAAGCACAAAGCAGTTATTCCCACCATCAGCCCCTCCCCCACCACCACCATAGGTAAACTAAGGCCGTTCCCCAATGAGGAGGGAAAATGTTGAGATGTAGGGCAGGGGGGAGAGGGGAAGAGCGGGTCACCTGGGGAAGGAAAGCAGGTGTAAGGGGAGGAGGCTCTTGTATTGTCTCGCTGGAGCGAGTCTCAGCCAGCTTAGCCAGGCTGGCAGGAGCCTGCAAAGCCAGTGGGTAAAGAAGACAGGTCCTGGACTCTTGAGCCAGGAGGGTGGAGGCACCCAGAGAGGGTTGTGGAAACCACAGTGCTGGAATCCTGGAACCTCCTGATGATACGCCTTGACCCTTCAGCCTCATGTTCCCACCAGGGCATCTGTCTGTTGGGTTTCATGAATCAGTCACTAGCTCTCAGCAATGTACACATACAGATGATTTACAGCCAGGTTGGGGGGAGGAGGGAGGGAAGACAGGCTGGACAAGGTGAACTCACGGGATCACAGCTCAGTGGCCACCTGAGTTATGAGTCTCTCCTTCCATAGATCTCTTCCCTCCATGAATTTCCATTATGTCACCCAGCGTACTCCATTGATGCCAGAGGAGAATTCACTGATATAAATGCGCCCCCCTTCCCAACCTTTGTGTTTCCGATCTTAAGGCCCCTCCGGACTACACTGTCTAGTGGATCAATTGTCCTGTTTAAAGTCTGAACAGATCTGTAAGTCACAGGAAGTTGAACCCCAGGATAGTGATATCTATACCTGGGTTGGTGACATTTCTTCTTCCTGAGGGTCTCTGGCCATTTGGAAGAGTGACCCAATGATCTAAATCCCTAAAGAAAATAAGTCACCGTAGTTTTGACAATGCATATGGTGCGTGATGGGCTTAAGAAGGGAGGAGTATTTTAAACCAAACAATGAACAATAGTGGCAGAGTGGTCAACTCCTAAGTGGCCAGCCACTGTTCGGGGTTGGAGGCTGGGGAGGTTGAGATCAGATCAGAGCTGTGTCTGGTTTGATGCTCAGCCATGCCACCTTTTTTGTTGTATCACAGAATTTGGCAACAGCCTCTTGCATTCTGACGCGCCATCTTGGAGAATCGAATTGAATAAGGCAGCCCTCTTAGGGAATTGGAACTCAGGCCTTTGTCTTTTTGGTTTCCAGACTCAATGCAAATTGTGTCTTAGACCAGAGTGCCTGCATGCAAAGATTTCCAGATTTCTCTGCCATATTCCTTTTGCAAACCCTTTTCCTCACCATATTCATTTTGATTGCATTTTTTCTCACTATGACTCTACTATAATTGTGCCCAATTTAGCAATTGGGAGAAAGAGGCGTGGAAACTGGAGGGTAATTTGCCCAGACATCAAAACAGTTGGCTAGATAGACAAATATACCAGCTTCTGCTTGTTGCCTCCTTCTCCTGGGTGTGGAGCGGTAGCGTTCTCTACACTTCCTCCTTCCCATATTTGGCTTCCCTTCCTTCCCCGTGCTCAGCTGGGGAGTCCCTCCAGGGGCTTGCAACTGGGCTAGGAGGTAGATCACCTGCACCCAGGCCTTTCCAACACCCACGCCTTCGCTCTCTCCCAAATGCTTTCTGCTCCTCCCCACCCCCAACCCACAAAAATATCTTTAAAATTTTGTCTTGAACGTTCACCAGACTCCAACACATGTCCCCCAGGGCTCCCTCCTGCCAGTCTATCTGCCTTCCTGCAGGTCTGTCTGCCAGTGCATGCCGTCTAGCAAACACACATGGTGCACCAACACTTCAGCGTTGCTTTGAACAAGCCCTACCAGGGGGTCAGAAATGTGGAGAGCAGATGTCAGAGGTGACCCACCGTCTGCCGTTTATGGGAGTTGCTCATTCTCCGGGTCGGGCAATGTGTACGGAGACTGTCACAGCCAGTGCAGTGAGCATCCAAGAGGTTGTCACTGGTACCTCTCTGGGAATTGGACCGTGATTTTGAAAAACTAAAATAAAAAAGCTTGCCTAGAACACAGACATGCTAGGGTCACTAGAATTTACGTTCATGCAGATCCTGGGTCTGACGTCCTTGCCTTCAGCAGCCTGGCAGATAGAGAAATAACAGTGTGTTTTGCGTGTGATCAAAGTTAAGTAAACCAACCCCTGCCAAGCTCTTCTCTTTGTCAAAAGAAAGAGAGGGACGGAGGCGAGGGCATCATAAGTGTGTGTGAGGGGGCAGCAGGAGAGCCAGGTGAGGAGAGAAAAACGCTGGCTAGTGAGTGTGCAATGAGTTGATGTGCTGGCATCTGACACCCTCTCCAGGCTAGAGATGGGGCAGGGTGGCTGGGGGCTGGCATTGCCGGGGACGGGAGGGCAGAAGAACAAGGGCATTTCGGGCAACAAGTGGTATCAGGCAGTGGCTCCTCTCCCTGGGGACACCCTCGTGCCCCCTCTACTGAAGCAATCATTATCATTCCCAGCCTTCAGTGAATTTCACGATTGCCTCGAGGGCTTCTTCTATCCAGATTGCTGGCCTCACCCTCAGAGTCTCTCAGCCAGTAGGTCTGCCATGAGGCTGGAGAAATGTACATTTCCAAATGTACATTTCCAACAAGTTCCCAGATGCCGCTGGTCAGAAGCCCACGCTCTCAGAACCACGGTGCCAGGGAAGTCAAGAAGCCGACTTGCTTTAGACGCTTCTAATCCAGGAAGTCACAGGGGGCTACGTATTAACTGGGCTTTCATACTGTGTCCACCAGAAGAAATGTTTTTATTCATACGAAGTATGTAGAGAGGCACTAACCCCCTAAAGCTGCTCTCTTTTTTCAATCATAAGGTAAAACATGACAGCAGTGCCTTTAGCGTATGGGTGTGATAGGCTGAATTGTATGTTTCCCTGCCCCCCCCCCCGCCCCTCACCCAAAGAAATGTTGAAGTCCCAACCTCTGGTGCAGGTGACTGTGACCTTATTTGGAAACAGAGTCTTTGCAGAGGTAACGAAGTTATTTAGATGTAATCCAAATCATGCTGGATTAGGGTGGGTTCTCAATCCAACATCTGGTGGCTTTATAAGAGAACAGAGTGAGAGATTTGGACTTAGAAGTAGACACAGGGAAGAATGCCCTGTGAAGACAGAGGCAGAGGTTGGCTTTATTCTGCCACAGCCAAGGAAAGCCAAGGATTGCCAGCAACCACCGGAAGCTCGGACAAAGCAATGAGAAATTCTTCCCTAGAGCCTTCAGAGAGAACATGACCCTGCCAGCACCTTGGTCTCAGGCTTCTAACCTCCAGAACTATGAGAGAATAAATGTGTTGTTTTAGGCCACTCAGCTTGTGGTATTTTGTCATGGCGGCCCTGGCAACCTTATGCATGGGAGCTTCAGAGTTTGACTGTGTTATCTTAGGAGCAGCCAGCACGACCGCTTTGGGTGGGTTTTGTGTCTGCTGACTTTCAGGGAGATACCCTATACCAAGTACATCCACGTTCGGCTTTGGGCGGCTTGACTGTGGAGCCTTGCCTGGAGGACACCCAGGAATGGAAGCTTTTCCCAGGCAATCGGATGGGATAGCAGGGAAATGGGAGAAGGAAGGGGTGCGCCCTCCCCGACCCTGCACAATCCCTGTAGAACCCCATAACCACTGAGGTGGGGGAGGGTGCTAGGCGTTTCAGGGGTTCACACAGAATGAAAGAAAGGCTAGGGTGACAGCAAGTTGGAGAAAACCTCCTGGAAGAGCAGGAAGTCAATGATCTTAGAGCACCAGGAGATTAGCATAAGGAAAAAGAAGTGGTCTCTGAGGAATGCAAAGCTTGAACAACGTCATGGCAGAGGAGTACGGCGATGACGTGTTTGAAGAGCAGGAACCAGGTGGCGAGAAGGAGAAGTTGCACAAGGCCTGAGAGCAGATGGTCGTATGAAGGCCTCCTCACCATACCTGGGATGTCATAGTTCTCTGTTTCTCAATTTGGGGCTCCCTGGCCACTGCATGGGAATCACCAGTGGTGCTTCTTGGGAATGCAAGTTCCTGGGCTCCACCTCGGCCATGCTGAGAGTGAGAATCCCAGTGAAAGGGCCTGGGAAGCTGTGTTCTCACCAACTCCGAAGGTGGATGGTATATCCATGAAGTCTGAAAACCACTGCTGCAGATGCTTCATCAACGCTAATAGGCTTACCCCTTGCTAGATAAAATGAGGGGAAATTCAGAAGAACAGAAGAGAGAGGGAAAGAAGAGGGGGTTTCTGGAGAGTTTTAGGATAGCCCTTCCCCAGTCGTCTTGCTCAGGACCTCTGGGTGGGCCACGCCGGCTTCCCAGTGCACACACCTTCCCTCCCACAGTTGGACCACAGCCGACCGGTGCGTTTCAGGGCTAGTAGACTGGAATCACCGGCCCGTCGCAGCTCTGCCACCTACTGGTGGTAGGGGGAGATGCAGAACTCAACGCGGAGTTCCCGCTGATGAAAGAGCAGTTTCAGAAAACACACACACACACACACACACACACACACACACACTCACTCACACACTCACGCACGCACGCGCGCGCACACGGACACCACCCACCAGGGCCCACTGGCCCTGCGAAGCCGCAGCAGCAGCTGTTGGGTCACCTGTTGCCACAAGTACAGATGCATTAGATTTCTCAGTTCAGGGACTGATGAGATTGGAGGCGGGGGAGGGGGGGAGGAAAAAGGAAAGCAAAGCGCAGAATGGCCACCAGAGGCTCTGAAAAGATCTCTTCCTCCTTCCTTACTGTTTTCCATGAAGAACACAGGAGGTAAGGATGATAGTGAGAGCTGTGAAAAGTGCCCTCTGTGGGGGAGGGGTGGGGGGGAGGCAAATGTAAGCCGCTGAGGTCCTCCTGGCTCCCGGCCCTAGGGGCGGGGAGCAGGGAGAGGGGGTGTGAGCAGCCCGCCCTCCCTCAGCTGGGCTCTCCTGCACCCAGGGCACATGAGCACAGACTGATCTTATGTCCTTCCCCTGAAGCATACTGCTGGCCAGTATTGTGGTCTCGTCTGCCTCAGTTTCCCCGTCGTAGCCTCTGCCTCGTGACTACCTGCACTGCAGGCCCACTTGTTTGGGGTGAACTTCTGTCCTTGCCTTGTCTCATGCAGTGATCTTACGTCAAAACTGCTGGGGGTTGAGTTTCATTGACCAGGTTACCTTAAGTCTTCGGGAAAACAGTCAACAGATCACAGCCATTCTCAGGAGTCACAGATAACACTTGTGGAGAATGCTCTCTGGCCTGCAAACTCTGCCTGCCAGTCCCCTTTGCTCTGATGGTTTCTTGTTCTCCCTCCCTGCCCTTGGCTCTCTTCCTTCCCTTCTCTGAAGCTGCTTGGCTGGCTGTAACCTGAGCCGGCTGAGGGAGGCAGCAGGCTGGGAGGGTCTCTGAAGTGGGTGTCCAGGCAATGAGCTCTGGCCTTTGCTGGTGGTGCCCTACTTTGCTCTTGCTGTGCATGACTTGGTCATTGTGAAACCACTGTGGCTTGGCAAGGGCAAGCAAGTGGACACTGAATGCCACAAAGCATACACAATCAGGGCAAGCTTTGTCTCAGGCCAGTAAATCAAATCCAGCCCGACCCAACACATCCCAACACAACACAACACGATGCAATCCAATCTAACCAATGCAACCCAATCCAACCCAAGCCATCCCAACCCAATATAACACAACACACCAAAATAAAATAAGCCCAACCAGCAGGCAGTCTTATAGCAACTTATTTATTCACCTCACTCTGCATCGATAGAACTGGGGAGGTAGGAGACTGGGGAGTGGATTTTCCTGGTCATATTCCATCCTTTATTTATAGGATGGTTAACAACAAGGGAATGTCGAGGCGGCATGGTGAGAGCAGCAGGTTCAGGAGTGAGGAGAGCGGTGCCATGAATTTGGGTATTCACTTAACATCTAGGATTTTGTTCTGCATCTGTTGGCGTGCTGGGGCCTAAAGACATGTTACTAACCTGGCTCACCACACTGTGAGGATACACTGAAACAATGGACCCAAAAACTCTTTTTCAAAGTTTAAAGGTTTAAGCTACTGTTAGCTGAGTAACTGCTTTATAGACAAGTTAAACCTATGTTTTCAAATCTTAGCCTAGAGGCCTTTAAGAGCTGGGGTTTCTACCCCACAGTGACTCAGTCGAGGAAGGCTAAAATAAAAAGCTGTCACTCCACCATTTTTTCCCATGACTCCAAATTGGTTGATTCCATTTATTCTTTTTAATTTTTTTTTAAATTTTTTTTTAACATTTGTTGATTTTTGAGACAGAGAGAGACAGAGCATGAACGGGGGAGGGTCAGAGAGAGAGAGGGAGACACAGAATCTGAAACAGGCTCCAGGCTCTGAGCTGTCAGCACAGAGCCCGATGCAGGGCTGGAACTCACGGACCGTGAGATCATGACCTGAGCCGAAGTCGGACGCCTAACCGACCGAGCCACCCAGGCGCCCCGGTTGAGTCCATTTATTAAAGAACATATCAAGGATTTCCAAAACTCCAGTTAGAAAGCTTGCCTTGAAGAAATGTGTTATTCCCTTAACACACACACAGAGGACCCAAACACAAGAAGTTGGCTACGACAGAACTGAGAGAATGTGGATTATTCTACATAATCCACCTCCGACACAAGGTAGGGAGCCTCTTGGTGGTGTAGTATTTTGTGTTTTCGGTGCTTGAGACAATAAGTAGATTCTCACCTTTGTTGAAGGGATAAAAATGCTCACCTTCAAGGGTCTTCTTGTAGGTTCTCCAAATTGGTAACGTAGAGTATGGGTGATTATCCCCTCTTATAAAAGTCAGATTCTGCCAGTTCCCGCCTCTGAAACATACACTTCCGCCTTGGCTTGCGGCATCAAGCCCAGTGCTTAGAAGAGCATTCAGGGGTCTCTTGTACCTGCATCCAAACTACCACCCCAGGCTTCCTGCTCACCTGTCCCTCTGAAGTCATCTGTCCTGGCCATAGCTGGCCACTCCCCACTGCACACACATGACACTGTCTTCCATCCCCACCTGCTCATGCCAGCCAGTCCCAGGACACGTTCCTCCTTATAGCTCCTTCTGTGTGAATCATATACCTCCTTTAAAAGTCAGCTCAAAGCACCACAATTCTGCGCAATGTTAACCATTCTTTCCTTCTCGTGGCCACACACAGCCTGTTATCTCTGTACTTCACTCAGGAGGAGCTGGGTGTGGGCGATAGGACATGTTGGCAGAGATCGGGTAGAAAATTCTCAACTCACCACCTGTTGGCTGTATCTGACCTCAGCTATGTCATTCAACCCCTCAAGTCTTGGTTTATTTACACCTGCGATGTGAATAAAAATAACTCTCTCCCTTATTTCATCAGAATCGTAGCTCATTTATTAAATCAACAAGGGTTTATTGCAGGCCTACTAAGTGTGGTGTGGATTAAATTAGATTATAGATATGAAACTGCTTTCTAAATTGTGTTTTGTATCTGAGTTGTTTTAGACAAGAAACCTCTGAGGATAGAAAGTAGCCAAATTCCCTTTGAATCCTTTGATTCAAAGATTGTGTCTTCTGTGGCAACAGTTTACTGTGTAAACAGTAGGTGCTCAGTTAGTGTCCAAACATGGCACAAACTAGAGAAAACAAGACTCCCAGAGATTGCACACAGTGGCCGATGGAAGAGCCCTCTGTCTCCCTCTGTCTCCCTCTGTCTCCCTGGCCTCAGTCACAGAAATATCTCCCCTGCTCCCAGACCCTCCGACCAGCTCATCTCAGTCGCCAAATGAAAAAGGCAGGGAGAGAAAGCCATAGAGGAAGAGCATAGGTTTCCATTGGATAAACAAAATGCTTGGGAGAGTGAAGAATAGATTATTGTTAATTATCTGACGCCCTTATTTATGTAGTGTCTACGATAATAATAATAAAAACTCTCTGGAGTACTTTCAGCCCATTGGAGGCTGAGGAAATAATTACCTGCTTAGAAATCTGGGAGGAAATTAAGTGACGTGAGACAGGTTTGTTGCTGGCTTCTTTTTGTCTACCTTTCACTAGTGCAACACGACAAGCTGACATGAGCAGAGTCCTCTGGGCTGAAGAGGAACAAAGAAGTGTTTCCATCCTGCTTTTCCCTGGTCTACCTTGAGGGACAGGAAATAAAGCTCGCTGCCTAATGAATGCAGCTACAGGTCAAGCCAGTGGACTTCATGCTACAGACCAGGGATGTAGGGACGTTCTGATCTAGCGCCCAGGGCCTTGTGTGTGTGTGTGTGGGGGGGGGGTCAGTGGGGCTTGTCTTGGAACCTGGAGAGTAATGGCTTGCACAATCTCCTTCTCCCTTCCCGAGATTTCTTGACACTCAGTTCTCCCATCTTTCCCCTCCCCTCAGGCCATTGCCTCCATTTCCCCTCCTTGCTAACTGGGGCGAAAGTTGGAAGGCCCCAAGAAACAGAAGGGAACAGTGACCCCTGGTGGTTGGTGCTGACATGAGGCCCACCAAAGGTAACCAAGGGAAAAGGTCTGTGAAGAGGAAGGGCCCAAACGCAGGCTCCATGCTTAGAGTCAGCCCTCAGATTATACTTCACTTTGTCTTAAGTCTTAGGTCAGTAAGGCACATAAGCGCTGAGTTGTTGGTGGTTTTTTGTTTGTTTGTTTGTTTGTTTGTTTTCATAATGATGCATAAATTAGGGTTTTGAAAATGACATAGGATTTGGAGAGGAGTTCCAGAACCAGCCCCTAAGCAAAATTTTGGTGGAAAAGGAGACTTCTCTTTAGTTCTTCAAAAATGCCGCCACTTCTCCAACCTGAACCATCCTGGTTTCTGTTGTTCCCTCCATTAATCTTTCGCTAGGCACCCCCATTCTCTTCTGTCGTGGAAGAACTGTAGCTAACGAAAGCCCATATCTAGCCTATATAATCGTGTAACCTGGACCAGAGAGTGCACCTAAACCCGCCATTTTGTTGATGGTACCTAGAGAGACAGGCAACCTCTTCTAGATCAGGGCCTTTCTCTTTACCCCACTCCACCCCACCCCAAAGGTCAGCTTCCTCTCCTTCATCAGAATATTTGTATCTTAAAAGATGCTTAACCCAAACAAAAGTGCCTCAAATGCTGGAATTCGAAGATGGCAATGACTGTGTGGAGAAGATATCTTTTGTGTGTTCCTCAAAGTGACTCCCTATTCATTTGTAAGTTTATGTAAGTTAAGGCACGGAGCCTACTTAAGCTGCTGGGCTGGGAAACGGGAGAATGTTCTCATTTCTCAACTGGAGTGAGCCCTCTGTGGTTGTTCAGAGGCAACCTGAAGGGAAGTGGAAAAATGTGACTTTGTGTTCTTCTCTTTCACCACTGACTTGCCAAGCTGTGTTCTTAATCCATGAACTGTGCCAGACCTGATCTCAGAGAGAAGGTGAGAGGTACAGTGGTCTAAATTCTGGCTCTGGAAAATGTCATTGTGTTGCGATTTCACAGTCTACCTCTAGCATGGCAGTGGCCAATGGCAAGTCCTTAGCAACCACTTTCTACCTAAGCACCAGTCCTGAATCTCCAAAGGCAATCAGACACCATCAACTGGCCGTGCCGTCATTATCTCACATTCAGCAGATCTCAGACTCACTTTTCATCTTGCCACCCACACCAGTTCTCCAACCCAACTTGCCCTTGGTCCCATCAGTCCCTTGGTCATCCAGACATGACAATTCGGAGTTGTCACTGATCTTCAAGCTCCATCACCTTCTACCTTCCTTCTTTCCCTCAATTCCCACTGCCTGGAGGCTAGGCCACAGTCTTTGACTGTCACTCCATTTCTGGTCTCTCCCCTTCATACCACCTAATGTAAAACCTATGTTCCAGGAACACGCAGTTTCCTACAGCAAAAAAAAGCCTTGTAAAGGAGAGTTATTTCTGTATGATCCCAGACTGCCACCATTCATCACATTTGATCCCTTAAGATATCCTCAGAATACATTAAATAATACTTCAACTAATTTCATCCATAAGACTTTGAGTAACCATTATTAACTTAATAGTGACTCTGGACTTGAAGAAAAATGATAGGGATACAAGGGCATGTTCCTGGAGTGGAATGTGATAGGCAGAGGGGGTGCAGGGAGTTCAAGGACCATCCCCACCCATATTCAGGAGGCCAGCTCCACCTTCAGACCATCCAGAAAGAATGAGTGTTACTCATCGTATTATGAATCTCAATGTCAATATGGACAGGAGACCAAGCCTCTCTCCCTTACCCGTGATGCAACCATGAAACATGAGTGACAAGAGAAGGGTCTTGGAGTACCCTATGGACCTCCTGTGATAATAACTGAAAAATTTAGATGAGCAATGATGATGACGGTGTGCTAAATGCTTTTCATCTACTGACTAGTTAATTCTTCCTGTCAGCCAAATGTGGTAGGTGAAGTTATTCCTCGTATTTTACGAATGAGGACACTAGGGGTTGGAGAAGTTGACTCATTTCCCAAGAGGCTCATAGCTAGGTCGTGGCAGAGCTGGGTTTGGAGCCCACGTTAATGGCCTGGGGAGCCCATGTGCTTACTCACTACATAATTTCTTGGCCAAGCCTGGAAAGCAACATCCTGACAAAGTAAGTGTTGGCCAAATAAAGAAAGGAACATAATATTATTAATACGTTATTGTAACATTAGTATATTATACTAACGTATTGATTCTTAATGTTAATATTCCAACCAGTGGCTTTCCTGCTCTAGTGGTTACCTCCCACTGGGTCTAGGTTTCCACATCTGAGCATGAGGAGAGACAGTTCCCACAAGAGCAAGGATAGTTGCTGTGGGTTTTGCGCAGCGCCTCAGAGTTGTGAGATCAATAGTTTAATTGCTGTGAAACATGGGCCTTGGTGATGCTGTATAAATAATTGTAATAACTGTGGCCAGTGACGGAGAGGATGGTTTTCCAATATCTTATTTTAAAATGCATTTCTCTACAATTAACTCCACAAGCTTCTGGCAGAATGAGTATCCCGTATAGGCACTGTTTTTCTTTTTTCTTCAAGACCCTTCAGCTCTGATACCTCATGCTTTTTCCAGACTCTCCCTCACTGGGATCAAAGTTCACCCATCTGACTCGAGGAGAGTGTCTTTAGGCCCCTCAGCAGAGGGTGGGGGCGGCTTAAAGCAGAGTCTCTGTGGTTTTCCTAGGATGAAGGGTGGTCAAAAGACCCTTTGTGATAATCACAGCCAAACTCCCCCTGGCCCTGGGGCCCCTCAGCTTTCTGCATCTGTGAATTCCAGCGCTGTCTGGTGATGTCATCCCCGGACAGGGACGCCCTTCTCCACTCCAGAATTCTAAGCCCCAGGAAGGCTGTTCCCCACAGTGTCTTTGGGAGCGGATTTTCTGACTGCAAACCATTCACATGCCTCACCCAGGCCTCATGAATTCCTGGGTTCTCATTTGAAATAGTTCCAAGTGTTTCTTTCTCAGAGTAGCTGCTAGAAAGAAAGAAAGAAAGAAAGAAAGAAAGAAAGAAAGAAAGAAAGAAAAAAGAAAATGTGGGCAGTGGCTGCAGGGGAGATGTGTGGGAATAGAGACAGGGCGAAATAAGTAACACTTGGTGATCAGTGAGACAGTACTGAGCAAAGTCCATTCCTCAGAAAAGATCCAGATAGTTTTTTGCTGGACAATAATGAACCCTGTCACTATGGTGCACAACAATACCTACTTTTTTGTCAGTTAAGCAAACTTAAACTCCAGTATAGGGCTCTACTCCCCTGGCTTTGTGACCTTGGGTTAGATGAGTAAGACACAGCCCTGCTCTCAAGAAGCACACACAAGACCCCGTGTTGTGATGTGTCACAAGTGCCCTGATCAAGGCACGCGGGTAAGTGCTTCTAAGGTACAAACAGGAGATATCAAGTCTATCCTAGGAGACGGTGGGGGAAATTTTTGGAGAGAGTGAAGCTGAGCTGGGTCTTCAGTAAACACCAAATGTATCCCACACTTACTTCTGACCCTTATTTTGTCCATACAAAAAAAAAATTCCTAGATAACCCAGGAGCTGGGGTTACTTCAAAATTTTGGTATAGATCCCAAGTGAGCAAAATTTGACTCTCTGCCTAGTTCAGGACTTTGTAAGTTTACTGACATTTGAAAGGAACCCTTAGCCATTCAGCCAGAAGCCAGATGGTGTCACTGTGACCAAAGTCCTTCCCGAGGTGGGGGGTGGGGGGGGTGCCATGTGGTCTGCAGGGTGAGCGGCTGATGCCCCATCCTTGACTGAGGAATTGTGTTCACCTTCTGGGAAACCAGCACCTTGGTACTTTGCACTAGTAAACATAGGCTGTTCCCAGCCTCACAAAAATACACACAGGTGTCCTTGGATGGTGCCCCTCGAAAGGGCTGATGCCCCAACAGCTTGATGAGGCTGCAGGGAAAGAACGCAGAGCAGAGCTCATCAGAGAGAGCAGATGTCGAGGTGACAAGCACTTGTCTGACGCTCCCTGGGTTATTTATTTGTCAAGGAAATTGCCAAACTGTGCCTAGGGGCTAAGCTGCAGTCCCGTGGCTTCGTGCAGACAGCTCTGAACAGTCTGACAAGTGGGAACCAGAGAGGGCTGGCTGCTGCCACCGCCCTTAGCCGTTTCTAACGGCACTGATGGTCCTTGTAAGGGCAGGACATCAAAGAGATGTACGCTTGGGAGAGTCTCTGAGGAGTTGGGGCGCTGGATCTTTTTTCCACTGTGAATAGAACTCATGCCTCCTTTTGTTAATTTGCCAAACTTCTATTAAGCAACTCTGGTGTTCACAAAGCTCTTGGGGTCCTTTCTAGGGGTCTGTGCTCTGCTTCATCAGCATCATCTTCATCTGCCTCCTAACGGACCGTGCACAACTCCTTGCTGCCTAGACTACTTTCTATGTACTGGACACTTGAGTCAGAGCGCTTCACAAGCCGCCTGATGAAGTCCTGGCGGCAGCCTTGAGCTTGGAATTCTGAGCCCAGTATTTCAGCTGAGGACAGTAACTCAGTCCTCAAGTTCTGCCTGACGTCACAAACGTTAATAAGAGGCAGAATCAGGAGGCCGGCCCGGCTGGCTATGCAGCCGCGTGCGTAAGCCAGACCTGCCCTCAAGGTGCTGACTCTCGTGGCTAAAGCCGACACCCTGGAAGTGTGGGAACAAGTCAGGAGAGACTTCCACGTGGGCCGAGGCATGAGGCAGCTTCAGTGGCTGCACGGGCGCCTTGGGTGACGTGACACGAGACAATCAGAGCGGGGCGGGTATTAATGAGAGAGCTTTTGGCCGAGTGTCTCGCGCCAGGTTCCGAAGGGCACCTGGGGTGGTTGAAAGGCAGCAGGGAGGAAACCGGAGGAAGAAAGCAGGTGAGGGAAATGGTGTGAACAGGAGTGTGAGTGGACTGATCCCGTTCCTGGAGGGAACCTGCCTGGCAGGAGGGTCAAGGCTGTACTGAGGAGTGAGGGGATGCTGCACCTACACCTGCTTTGCCTGGGCAGTGCCACGTGGTTGCTGGGTGAGGAGGATGGACGGGGTGGTCCCTGGAGTGAGCGAGGGGTATGGGGGAGGCCTGGGGCACAGACCTGGCCTCTAGGGTGCCCATGGCAGAATAAAGAGGATGGTCTGAAGACGGAAATGGCTGGGTGAGGATGAGAAAAATAACTAGGAGACCCGAAGGGTGGGGGGCTGCCTCCGAGCTGGGAGAAAACTGGACAAAGCCTACAGCCTTCATTCAGCCACCACTTGATTCTTGAGTCTCTACTCTGTGGCCAGGCCCTGTGCTGGAAGCTTCTGTCCTCCGAGCCAGGAGCCAGCTGGTTAGGACCCCTGAAGATCCTGGAGACCCTGCCACAGCTCATGCAACAGTCCATCCATCTCCAGGCTCCATTCTACTTCCGTTCTCCCTGGGTGCTCCAGCTGGACAGGGGTTTCTTCTCGTTCCGGCACAGCTGCGTGAAGCACCTGCTGGGTCCCACTCTGGAGGAGCTAGGTTTGCAGCAGGAGAGAATTGCTGACTGCACACCAGCCTCTCGCTGTCATGATGCACCTCTGTGCATTAACCCCTTTGTGACTGCAACCGTTGGGGGAGTGCAGAAGAGAGGGGATGGCCCCTTATTTGGCAGGGGACACATGGAGCTCAGAGACTGTGTGGGAGGACAGGGTGAAGAGTGATTTGTCTCTCCTAAAAGAGGCAGGAGGGGAGTGTGGATGAAGAATCAGGAGCACTGATTCTGGGTCCAGGACTCTGTCCCTGACACTATATGCGGCATGGCTTCATCTCTGGGAAACTGGATGCTTCTCAGCATCCTGCCAGCTCTGACTCTGCCTCCTGCCTGCGATGGGTCCTCAGAGATGCCTCTCTTGTCTGTGAGGCCAGGCTGCGGTACTCCACTTCCCCTCCTGTGGCTTGCCCAAACCATAGGCATGAAGCTGCTTTCTTCTTTCTCCATAAAGTCGCTGGCTTTCTGAATCACACCAAAGTGGAGACAGGCTCAGGGTTTCCCAGACAATCCCCCAGCTTCAGGACAGCCGTGTGAAGGTGTGTGCCTCCATGTTGGCGGGATGCCCGTCTGAACATTCGTCTATGTGCACAGACCCTTCTCCACCCAGTTTCCTATCTTCTGTCCAGCAATGCCTCCTTTCTCATCTGCCTCAGGTGGCCCAGAGTGGAGCCATAGGTCCTCTTCTCTTTCTAGCGCCTAGGTGACCTTGTCGGATGCTGGGGTCCGATCTGTGGGCCACATCTGATCTCTCTACAGCGCACACGATTGCTACTCCCAGTGGGGATGAGTGGGAGTCACGGGATCAATTCATTTGAATTGCCTCCATAGTAATCATGGCTAACTTTTATGGAAACTTAACTGTTACCCCTTTCTCTGTGCTAAGTGTTCTACACGCTTGCGACATGATCAGACTCCCACAATACGAATAACGATATCTGTTTGACATCTGAGGGAAGTGATACTCAAAGTTTGGCAGATTTATCTACGGCCACAGAGTTCCTGAGTGGCAGAGGTGGGGTTCCCATTGTCTGCTCCTGGGCTTACCCCAATGCTCTTCTGCCTGCAGCCCCATCTCAGGAGCCAGAGGGCTCGGGTCTTTTGTAACGTGGATGAGACCACGGTGCATCTGCCAAGCACCGGAACCTGCCGATGTGTGTAAAGCACAGGGCGCGGCTCATGGCAGACAGTGAATCAACTATCTATTCATCCTGTTTTTCCAGGAGTGGGTGCGGTCTGTCAGGGCTCCTTTGTGGCCAGAGGCATGCGGGAAGTGGCCAACCAGGCTTTGGGGTACAGGCTACTCAAACGAGTGGTGACTGTGGGGTTACACTCTGCATGCCCCACCCAGGCTTCAAACCTGTAACTTGCCCCATGCTCTTTGGAAGGGTGAGTCTCTGGAGGGGTGCAGCAAGAGAGGCTGGTTTTAAATATTTTACATTTGAGATGTGCTGGTTTGAGCCTTTTTCTGGCACTTCCTTGATACCCGCCATGCTGACCTTCCTTTTTATTCCTTCTCTCCTAGAGTTGTTCTTTGTGTCAGCACCCAAACAGGTCGGGGGAGGGACGGAGGCCACTGCTCCCAATTTTCTCTGTTTGGGGCAATGCAAGGCGACACATCCTAATGGCAACCTAGAAATCATCATTCAGTTTCATGAGTGTGTGTTGACAGACCCAAAGGGACCCATTTTCCCGACAGTGTTCGGTAACACGGCACAGGATTCACGCGCGCACGGGGCCTAATTAATTACTGTTTACACTCCTGCAGTTCCCTTTCCATCCTTTTCCTCCTGGCTGGAATCAGGAAATCGAACCAAAGCGCCCTCATTGTACTATTCTGGGGCAGCTGAAGCTGTGTGAACACGGGAGCAGGGTCTAAGCCCACATTCCGAGCCCTGGGCATGGAGGCAGGAGGGTGGCTACAGCAAGAGTCCACTCTGTGGCGAGCCAGGGCACTGCCGGCCCACTGGGGTCTGGGCTGCACAGCTCCGGCTTCTCTCCCGTGGCTGAATCTCCCAGTGAGAACACCCCCGCCTGTCTGGGTTCCTTGCTGTACAATAAGGGAGCTCTGCATGGTGAGGACAACTTGAGGTGTTGATGAGTAGTCGGAGCATTTCCATCCATTCATTTATTCAACCAGAATTTATCGAGCGCCTACTACGTGGTGGGGCTCAAGGGTTTGGGATGCGTCCACCAACCACAAAAGATAAAGACCTTTCCTTTTTGGAGTTTACGTTCTAGCAAGGGAGACCAACGATAACGCAATAGATGAGGAAGTCCCAGAGTAGGTGAGAAGCTCGCAAGTGCCGTGGGAAAAAGAAAAGTGAATCCGGGAAAGGGGGTGGGAGCTCCAGAGAGGGAGGGGGAGGTTTTAGAGTGAGAGCCCTGGGGGCCCCGGGACGTTAGGAGTCAAGTTCTGTCTGCAGGTGGCCCGGGTTTGGGGCCAGAGGAATATTGACAGTGAGTGCCTGGGGCCCGAGGGAGCTGCCCTTGGCAGAGGGTAGACTTATGGCCCTTGAGTGTGGCTGGAATCTGGAGGTCACAGTGTTCACCGTCCTACAAGCCAGGGAACTCTTCCATGGGCACAGGGAGACGTGGTAGGGGCCCCTTTCCCTGGACAGCTTTACCCCTGCAACCAGCAAGTCACCATGATGCTTAGACCTGATGTGGGGGTCTGTCTTCCTGCAGGCCCCACACACCCTTCCCAGGCCCTCCCCATCCATGCAGGGGCTGAATCACCTGCCTTCCGTCCCTTTGTCGTACACTTATAAAGGGGAAGTTCTCGAGGCTGTGTGGGAGTTGAGACGGGAGACAGAGAGATCATGTGTGGTTGGAATGTGGGTGTATGCCCAATGGTTGCAACTGTAGCAATTGAGGCCCAGAGTTAGTTTCTCAAGTCATTCATTCATTCATTCATTCCATCATTCATTCATTCATTCATTCATTCATTCATTCAACAAAGGAATGCTTACTGTGCCTGATGCTGGCACTCTAGGGCTCCTCAGCCTGTGTGGCAAAATGCCGAGTGACAGTGACCAGGTGACATCACTCAGAGCCTTGGGGGGCCAACTGAATTAACTGTATGAATAAGATCCAAAAGGCTCGTTATTTTCCTCCTGAGAGACACCGTGGCCCTTCAGTGTCCCAGGAAAGTGGATCCTGGTCACTTATTCCCCACCAAGTGTTCTTCCTGCTGTTTCTGCCTCAGTGGGAGACAGGTCGAGGCCAGCACAGAGAGCCAGGACACCTACAAGAGCCAAAGCTGTGTGCTTTAGGCTCTTGAGGGGAGCAGAGCCTGTATCCCTCACCTCTTCCTTGGGCACGCCACCTGCCCCCTCTGTTTTACAGCCCGCCTGCCCCGACACAGGCTCCATTTTGCAAACTGACTTCTCTACGGGTACTTGTACAGGAGTCCCTTGAGATCCTGGGTACTTTGGAGACTTGCCTGAAAGGCACACAGGCTCAACTCCGGCTCTGGCATTGCTTGAATGTGGGGCGTACCTCTCTATAAACCCTGCCCCACTAAGTCTGTGAAGGAGGCCCGGCCATGCAGCCACCCACATCACTGGGTTTCCCACTTACCTTCGTGTTTAGGTCTGAGCGTCTAGGTGGAAATTCAGTGTCCTGGGGACGTCTGTCCTAGGCTTTCCTCAGCCCCAACCCCACCTCTCTAGTTCCAGTTCCAATTGCAGGCCTGCCAGCGGAGACCCCACCCTCTCCTTCTTGGAGCTGGGCCCAGCCTGGAAATCTGGCAGTATAGACCTTGACCAGGAAGTTTAGGGCAAGTGAGAATGGAAAGAGGGGATCCAGGGGGTGGCCTGCATCTTTAAAGACAAATAGCACTGTTTGCTCATTAGGGAGATTATTCCAAGCAAGAAGGCAGCCAGAACGGTCTAGTGCAAGCATCTGCCTGCTACTGGGAGACGGTATTTATTGTTCAATCCTTCAATGGATGTAAATAAACAGCCCGGCCCAGATAATGTTCCAATAAACAAACAAGCAGCTGCCAGGAGCTCCCCGGATGGCTGACCTTTGCAGAGGCCACCCTGCTGATGTTTTAATAGCGCTCTGCCTGGCAATGCAGACACTCACCGTGCCAGGGAGGAAGAGAGGTGGCAGCGGACTGGCAGAAGGGCTGGAGGGAAAGGGAGCCTCGCCTAGGAATATCCCCGGGCTGCAGATAGAGCGGGAAGGGCAGGCTGGGGACGCCTGTGCACCTAGAGTAGGTGTGCCCGTGCATGCTTTCCGGCTGTGTGGGCCTGTCCCTGGTCGGCCACACGGAAGGGACGGTGCGGGCGTCCTAGACGCTGTGATGGAGGTTCCTGTGTGGTCCAGGCAGGACCGGTGTTCAATCATTTGGTCCTAGTGTGGCCCCACCCATCGTTGCTTCTCTCATCTTTATTGAAGAATATTTGACAAATGAAAATTGTATACATCTAAAGTGTATGACTTGACGTTGTGATATATATACATACATTGTGAAATAGTGGGTACAATTGAGCTAATGACTATATCCATCACCTCACACAGTTGCCCTTTCTTTCTTTGTGTGTATGGTGTGTGAGGAAAACACCTGGCAAATTTCAAGTATACCCTATGGTCACATTGCTGCATATTAGATCTTTAGAATGTATTCATCCTGTATAACTGAAACTTTGTATTCCTTGACCAACATCTCCCCATTCACCTGCTCCCCAGCCTCTGGCAACCACCCCTCTACTCTCTGCTTCTGAGTTTGACTATTTTAGATTCCACATATAAGTGAGATCGCGAAATATTTCTCTTTCTGTATCTGGCTTATCTCACTTAGCACGATGCCCTCCAGGTTTCCCTATGTTGTTACAAATGGCAGGATAGGCATGTATGTATGTATGTGTATGTGTATGTATGTATCCATCGTGTGTATGTATGTATGTGTATATTATATATATAATACATACACACTATATCTATGTGATATATAGGTCACATTTTCTTTATTCAGTTGTCAACAGACATTGCGATTACTTGAATGTTTGGCTATTGTGAATAACTCACAGTTGTTAAATATTGAAAGTCTTCCCTGTGATTGGTAGCTAGCTGTGCCCCCAGGACCCTGAGTGCCCACACCATCTCAGCCGCCCTTTGCCCCCAACAGTATTGCCTGGTGCAGCTGGGAGCTTCTGAGATCCTGCCCCTGCAAGCATGTCTTCTGACTGCTTGGTTTTCCCTCAGCAGTTCTTAAATGTTTTGACCGTCACCCAGGGTACAGGGGGTTCCTGACATGCAAGAGGTGTGCCCAGAGCGCCTGTTGCCTGAATGTGGAAAGAGGCATGGCTGCATCAAATGAGCTTGCTGAGCGCTAGCCTGGACCAGAACCGAGCACCCACGGCTGCATGTTGTAACTTGCTTGGGCTGATGGGGCCCACACAGTTCGTTGGAGCTTACAACTCGTGAGCTCCAGAAAAGCGAAGACAGTTAGGCACACGCATCTTGCTATAAATTGAAGGTCCCGGGAGACACAAGGGCATTGTAGCAGGGGAAGGAAGTGAGCAAGATCTCAACTGAAGGCACCTCCAGAAGGATGGTCAGCAGCCAAATTATTAACAACACTGCTTGGAGAGTGTAGATCAGAACACAGGGGTGACAGTAATCTAGAGGTGTGCCATCCAATATGATAGTCACTGGTCACACGTAGCTATAAAGTACCTGAAATATGGCTGGTCCATTCTAAGGTTTGCTTGTAAGTATAAAATATATACACATCAGGTTTTCGAAGATTTAGTACAAGGAAACAAATGTCAATTTTTCACTTACAATTTTTTATGCTGTATACACGTGAAAATAATAATATTTGGGGCACATTGGGTCAGATAAAGTAGATTATTAAAACTAATTATAATTCATTAATTAATTTTACCTGTTTCTTTTTTTATGTTTATGTATTTTTGAGAGAGAGAGCAGGGAGAGGCAGAGAGAGAGGCAGAAAGAGAATCCCAAGCCGGCTCTGTGCTTGTCAGCACAGAGTCCAATGCAGGGATCAAACCCACGGACTGCGAGATCATGACCTGAACCAAAATCAAGAGTCCGATGCTCAACTGACTGAGCCACCCAGATGCCCCTACCCGTTTCTTTTTTAATGTACCCACTAGTAGAAAATTTAAAATTGCGCATGTGACCCACACTTGTGACTGGCATTATATTTCTTTGGGGCAGCACTGGTCGGAAGAACGTTCTGTTGGGTCTTTGGTGAGACCTGAAGGGACACCACGCCCTACCACAGAGAACACACTTACTTACACTCAGCCTCCCCAGGACAGTGCTGCGTGAAGACAACCACATTTTCCCCCTCCGACCCCCTTTTTCATATTTTTACTCTTACTTCCCTTGGCCAACATGGATATATCTTTATAAAATCTGTTAGTACCACTAATTGTGCTACTCCAGGTCAATCTTCCTATGGACCCACGAGACTTTGTCTCCTAGGGTGGCTTTTAAATAAATCTGGTATTACCCACTATGTGTTTTATTAGTCAAACTTTCGAGAGTTGGGGGTGCCATGTTGGGAGCCCACATGCTCCCTTGAGCCTCTCTTGGGGCTGGGCTGATAATTCCTGGTTACACTCTAGTCAGTGGCTAGGTCTCCTGGGAAGAAGGAACAGAGGCCTATGAACACCCTCTGTTGTAGCATTTGCCACTTGGCCTTATTTGTGTGATAGCTGAGCACTTCAGGAGGTCTCCTGGAGGGCAGGACGAAGACACCCCTTTCTTCTCCAAACGCTAGCTCGGAGCCTAGAACACAGTGGCATTCCATAAAGGCACTTTGGATGATGATGAATGAATGTGGAATGTCGCTCTGTCAAGGGACGTGTAGGGTTAGGATGGGATTTTCTCTTCGGTGTTAGCCTCAAAGAATAACATCTTCTAAACACCCAAATTTACATTAGCAGCGTCTTTACATTTTGTACCTTAAAAAAAAAAAAATCTACTTTCTCACCGCTTAGGTGATCCACAAGTATCATCTGCGTTGTGTAAAATAATAAATCTTATTTGTCCTGATGTGTACAATAATAACTCCTGTGTGTTCTTAGCTGTCACCTCACAAACTTCAGGTGGCCCTTGAATTGCTGACTGAACCACAGCCACTGGCCAACACATCTCCTTTGATCTCAGCTATGTCTTTGTGGCCTGAGGCATCTTTCCAAGGCTGTTCTCGCAGGCATCTGGATTATGTTTCTACCTTATCAGGAGTGAAATGGACATGATATTCTGTATTCAAGTGAACTTGGCCAGGAGAATGGCTTCTGTTTGTCTGTTTTCCCCTGAAATCCTATTTGAATGCTGCTTGAATGTTGCTGGCCATTGGACTGTCACAGAGGATCTAGAACAGTGAATGATGACACTAAGCTCTCCTTTCTTGGTCCTGCCTCTCACTTTGAGTATTCCTTGGTCTCATTCTGATCAGTCCACGGTCCCATTGGTAGAATGTAGCTTGTTTTTCCCATAGGGAGTTAATCATTTATGTAGTAACTACTTATTTTTTTCCCATCTTTTATAATTACCAAATACAAGTTGTATGTATTTAAGATATACAACTTGATATACGGATGTATTGTGAAATACTTGGCACAATCAAGTTAATTAACATATCCATCGCTTCACATAGTTACTGTTTCCTTTTGTGTGTGTGTGTGTGTGTGTGTGTGTGTGTGTGAGATCAGAACACTTAAGATCTACCTTCTTAGCAAATTTCAAATATACAATTCAGTGTTATTAACTATAGTCAATTGCTGTATTAGATTTTCAGAACTTATTCATCTTATAACTGAAACATTGTGCCACTTGACCAAGATCTCCCCATCTTCCCCAACCCCCAGTCCCCTGGCAACGGCCATTCCATTCCAGTCTTTGCTTCTGTGAGTTTGACTATTTTAAATTCCACATGGAAATGAGATCATGCAGTATTTGTCTTTTTGTGTCTGACATATTTCATATAGGATAATGTTCTCCAGGTTCATCCATCTTACTGCAAATGGCAGGATTTTCTTTCTTTTTTAAGGCTTTACATATATGTACATATACATATATATAATATGATTATATATACACATATATATGTTTCGTGTATATATACATATATAGCAAATATATATGTATATGCGTATGTATATGTGTATGTGTGTATATATGTGTGTGTAGATATAGATATAGATACATATGACCTTTCTTTATCCTTTCATCCATCTATGGATATTTAGATTGTTCTCACATCTTGGCTATTGTAAATAATGCTACATTGAGCATAGGAGTGCAGTTATCTCTTTGAGATACTGATTTTGTTTCCTTTGGATAAATACCCAGGAGTAGGACTGCTTGATCATAAAGTAGTTCTATTTTTAATTTTTGAGGACCCTCATACTGTTTTCCATAGTGACTGCACCAATTTACATTTTTTAAATGTTTATTTATTTATTTTCGAGAGAGAGAGAGAAAGAGAGAACGCATCAGGGAGGGGCAGAGATAGGGAGAGAGAATCCCAAGCTGGCTCCACACTGTTAGCACAGAGCTGGATTTCATGAACCATGAGATCATGACCTGAACTGAAATCAAGAATCGGATGCTCAACCACTGACTAAACCATCCAGGGGCCCCCCAGTCTACATTTTCATCAACAGCGAGCAAGAGTATTCTTTCTCCACGCTCTCGCTGATACTCATCAGGAACTACTTGTTAGTACCAGCCATGTCCTGGGTGCTGTGCTGGGTGGGGCTACAATGCTGAGTCTCTGTGCTCATGAGACACGCAATCCCAGGCCTTTTGCACATGTGCAGCTCCCCTCCCCAGACTTTGCTGAGGATGCCCCATCTTTCTGTAGTCGCTCTCCATCATTGGCCTTCTTGCTATCCCAAAGGGCTTAGAATCATCTCCCTAGTTTCCTGCTCCCTCCTCGAGACCACTTATACAAAATATTAAATAAAACAAGTCATAACACCAGTGCTTGAAAAGTCCCGCAGTGCCTACTTCTCCATGCAGAAACGGGTCTTTTTCTGTCTCTAAGTCAGTTCTCTCTCCTTGGTCAAACTGCCCAAAGTCCCACAGAGACTCATTATTTTTAAATACCTTTTCATGTGGAACCTTGTCAAAGGCTTTTGGAAAAATCTAAATCGCTAAGAGGCAAGCACTGAGCTAGGAATCAGGAGACCTGAGTTCTAGACCCAACTGTCACTGGTTTTATCACTGAACTTTGGGCAATGCATAAGACAGCTCCAACCTCACTTTCTTCATCAGTAAAATGAGGATTATTATGCTAGTGGTCAACATCATAAAAATCTTACAGCCATCCAGTGAGACAATGTTATTTAAGAATGCTGCGCAAGGTATAAAACACAAATATAAGGGATCATTATTTGAAAATTCATGACAGCATCTTCTTCACTCATGTGCATGATTCGCTCCCAAAAGAACTGTAGTGGATACAGAGATGGTTTCTCCAGCACTCTAAGGGTGCTGTTTATTTAATATCAACTGCTTTCATTTCTTGAAGGGATGCAGGTTTATATAGCTGCAAGAACCTGGTTCAACATGCACTGGTGTGGTATGTAAACACAAGGAGGCACGGACAGAATCAGTCAGACCTTGGTATGGGTCAAGGCCATGCTGTTCGCTAGATGTGTGACCATGAACAACTTGCTAAACCTCTCTGTACCTCACCTGTAATTGGGACAATATCAATGCACAGAGTTCTGTGGTTTAAATGAGAAGCTAATATATGTAGAAAGGCTGGCATGAGCCCTGGCACACACTAGCCACCCAGTTATTAGCAGTTCTTGTTGCTATTGTTTGTGGGAGACCAAGGGAGCCCACAACTGGGTCATCCTACCTCAATTTTATGATTGTCCATCACTAAGCAAATCCTACCACAAACTCCTTTTATCCAAGATCTGTGTGAGAGTCTTTCCGCAGGGAGATAACGAATGCTTTCCTTTCTGTTTTCCGAAATAAGTAGTGGACTGGGGAGGTGTATGAGGAGAGGGAACCCTGCCTTTCCAACTACTGATTTCCCACCCAGGTGGAGTGTGGAAGGGGGTATCATAACCCCATCCTCCCTCCCTGGGGAAGGCTCATGAAAACTTGCCCTAGGTGCTCCCTGGTCCACCCCCTCTGTCCCTGCCCCAGCTCACCTGGCTTCCTCTGATGTCTACCTATATCCAGCCTGTCACCTTGCTCTAAAGAGCAGGGAGTGGGGGACCAATGATAAAGAAGATTGATCAGACACTGAATCCAATTTCCCTTGGGGATTAGACCATGGGCACTGGATGGGACTCATATCTAGCAGCATTCCCTAGGGGAGCCTACTCCTGCCGGCAGCCTGAGGGGGCTGGAGACAAGCCAGGGTGCTCAGTATCACTCTTGTCATTCTTGTGCTGCTGCACCAGAGTTGACTCACAGCTGGGGATGAAGCCTGGCTGGGCTGGGGGCCAAGGCCATCGCCACGCGGTCAGACTTGGGTGGTAATCCCAATTGGTTTTGCATGAACTCTCATTTCATTCAGATTAAGGAAAGACCTGGCCAGGATGGACATCTGGTGGTGTGGGGGTGGGTACAGAAGCAGGAGGGCTATTGGAATCTGAGGCATTTTGATTTTCAGAGCTAAAAGTATTTTCTTTAACTCCTTTATCAGTTTTTGGTTTTGTTTTTGTTCTCAGGAACTTAATGGGAAATCTGCAAAGAGGAGGTTTAACTTCATTGATTTATTTCTCCATTTTTAAAATAAATATTTGTCAAGCTCAAGTATTTCAGCATCAAAATTAGGAATGACTAGTGAAAACCGCTGGAATTGTGTAGACCAGAGACAGACGCTGACCTCAGCGCCCTGCCTTTATTTGGGTGGCACCCCCAGGGAGTAAACATGAGAGCCATCAAGGAACAAGGTCTCATGTAATCGATGATAGGAAAAGCATGGACTTCAGAGTGGAACTGGATTCTCATTCTGTCTCCAGATTTTAGATCTCAGGCTAATTGTTTCATGTACCTCTGCCTCATTTTCCTCATCTCTTACATCAGTATATCACGTAGGACTTTCGACGTTGCAGAAAGCCCTTTTGTTCCTTTAACGATAAGGAAATAACATGAGTAACTCGAAAGTCCTGACATAGGGCAGGCTTTGGGGTCATTTTGTGCCTCGGGGATGTCACCAAAGACCAATTTTTTTCCATCTCTGTACCTTCCCTGGTTTCAACTCCTCTCTTTATTACAAGACGGCTGCCCACAGTTCTGGGAGCTAGCTGTTTCTTTGACCCTTTTGAGGATGAGGAGAAATTCTCTGTTCTCTGATCACAAAACACTGTCTTGCCCTGCTTTGCTCTGAGTGCACATGTTGATTGGCCTGGGCCTGTTTTCTTTCAATCACTGTGGCAACAGAATGAGATTAAACTGATTTGCTTGTGCCCATCAGGGAGCACCCCCAGGAAGCAGGGCGTGGGTCCAATCTTGCCCCAAAGGTGAGAGAGGGTGGAATGGATGCTAGAGGGGCCATGCAAGTCAGGACAAATGACCACTAAGCCCACAGGATTGAGAGGATTACACCAATAAGGAATTATGTGCAAAACCATTTCTCAGTGCCTGATGTGTAGGAAGGGCTTAAAAATAGTGCTTAAGAGGAAAGCAAACAAACAGAGCCTGGAACGAACCTAAAATCAAACACATAAATCACAAAATAACCTAGTGTCAAAATTCGGTAAATTCAAAAGAAACGAGAAGCAGCAGACTTTCAGATGAATTGATGTCATCAGTTGACATTACTGTGGTTTTTCCCTTCTGTAATTTGGTTCCTCTGAATAACTTCTCTTCTCCTTGATCTCATGAAAGGTTAAAAATTAAAAGTAAGAGGACATTATGGGAATATATGGAATATAATTGTTCTTTAGTTTTGTTATTGAAATCTCTAAAATTACATTGCGGGTACCTTACAGAGTCATATACAAATGGTATCTAATCGAGTTTGGTGCCTCTCCCTGTCTCCCTCCACTGTTCCCCTCCCCTTCCCATGTTCCCTTGGTCCCAACTTAGGTGAGTAAGTAGCATTATTAGGGCTGGGCAGTGATTGTGTTGAATCCAGGAGGCCAGACTTTTGACGATTCTGATGCTGGAGACCTGGGCCAGCACCCAGGGTCGGATGAGCATCATGTGGGGTTGGGAAGTCCCTGTCTTTCTAGATTTGTCCTCCACTATGGGGGATGTGGGCAAAAGTCTCTCCTGGTTGTCTCCACATTGTCTAAGCAGTTCTAGGAAGTCCTGTGGATGGCCCAGGGGTAATCTACTATGCTAAGTGTTCTCGGAAGTTTGGAGATGACTCATGCCCAATACGCATTTTCCTGGAATACTCATGTCCCCTTCTTTGGGGACATAAATAGAACCTCTAGGGCCTACATCTACTCTAAAGCTTGAAGCATAAGCCAATGGTTTAATCGCCAGAAGTAGCCCACTCAATGTGAAACTGCTGGGGTTGGCTCCTTGCCTGGTTCCCCTCAACAGTATGGCAATGATAGCTGGGTAGCAGTTTCAAAGAATCAGCCCACATCCTTACACCCAATTTATTTCCTGAGCACAAATGTAGCAAATAATATTGCCTTTCTATTACATGATGGCACTGATCTGTGGCAGTTTCAGTTACCCATTATTCGCCCAATCCCCAGCTCCCACTCCCTAATACCAACCCCATCCTCTTCTCCAAAGATGTACAAGCCAGGCCTCAAAGACTTAAGTCTGAGGCAGAGGTAGCCAGAGAGGATAACACCGGAGAGGTAGCCAGAGAGGATAACATGCTTTGTGGAGCCCAGTTTGGTCTCCCTGCCTTCCCTTCTCTTTGCCATTCCCAGCAGGAAGCCCATGGGGGGCTTCTATCACTCAGGCTCCTCAGAGCCTGGCCTCTGGGCACTGTGGAGGCAGAGCTCACTGCCTCTCCCTTAGCTGTTGGGAGGGTCTCTGGACTGTAGCTTGACTTCTAGGATCTGAACTCACATCATCTCTCCTTTTCCTCTTCTCCACAGATCCGGGTAGATGGGCCCAGGGGCAGTGCCCTCCAGTATGAGACTGTGCAGGTGGTAGACCCCGGCCCAGTCCTCCGGGATATGGCCTTCTCCAAGGACCACGAGCAACTCTACATCATGTCAGAAAGGCAGGTAAGGCTCTTGGGCTCTGTTAGACATTAGTCTTGCAGCTAAATGCTAGCCTGTGGCTCAGTAGAAACCTACAGGAGGCCAGCTGCAGAGGGGATTTGATTTATTTGGCTCAGTGTGTATCCTTTTGGTTAGCTGCCTGGGGACTGAGGCTGAGTGCACTGAAACAGGGGATGAAACATTTAAAATATCAAAATATCTGGGAGTCTAGAACAAATCCACTAACTTCAAAGTGATGGTGAGTATAGATTCAGGGCCAGCATTTACTCTCTTTTGAAGAAACATGGTACAGGTACCCAAGTTTTTTGTCTAGATTTCCTTACACAAAGTACAATCTACTACCAAACTCAGCTTCCTGGACCCTGGAGGTCTATGGTGGGCAAGGATTTGCTGTCCAAAAATCTTGATTGAGGGAACATCATAGAACAATCTAATGGATGGAGATTCAAAAAACAGGGTCTGTGTGTATGAGGTAGATGATACAGCTGGTGTTCTGAGCCTTCCTGTGTATACCTATAACTCTAACATGAAGTTCCAGCAAGTTCATTCCATGAGGCCAAGCCAGGAAGAACAGAGGGTGCAGACATTACTGTTAACTGACATTGAGTAGCAAGTAGCAAAGCTGGGATTGTTTCTGGAATTCAGCTGAGTACTATGTAAGTTCTTCAAGGGTCCTTGAGCTTATACAAGGACTGATATGTCTGCAGCAGGCAAAAGTATAAATATCACCTTGAAAATCCCTTATATTTAAGAGTATATCCTGGAGTGCACAGCCCAGAGTGTTCCACCCCACAAGACACACCCACCTCAAGAGTGGATTAGCACTGCCATACCTCGTCTCTCTCATCTCTATGTAGGATGGGTCATTCCCAGGAGCTGTCCCTCCAGTCCATGAATATGTATGTGACAAAGGCAGCAGCCATGAGGGGCAGATCCCATCTCTTTATTCATCTTCATTAGCAAGGCCTGAACTCCCCAGAGGACCTTGCCGACAGAGTCTGGATTGTTCTGCCTGTCCCCTCTCTGCACAGTGCAGGAGATGAATACTACATTATGCCACCCACAGGGCTTGTGCATTATGCCTTGGCAGCCCACAGCAGCTCCACCCTCCCCAAGAGCTTGATGACATCTTCTCTTGGTGTGGGACTCCCCACTCAACCACACTGGGACCCATTGTGGGTGCCCTCATCGAGACTGCCGTGGCTTGGGAATTGTCTGGTGTAGGGCTCACAGAAGAACATTTTACCCCGGGAGCCAAGACGGGGTATGAGGCTGCTCCTTTGCTTTCATTCCTTGCTCTTTTCCGATGGGGCCCACACTCCCTACTCCCTGCCTACCTTTGAGGCCCTAGACGCTGATGGGAAGCAGCTTTCCTTGAGTCCCTCAGAAAAGACTCAATACCTCTACAAGGCATTAAGTATTTCAGGATTTCTTGCCTTAATGTAAAAACCAGGATTCCTGAACCTAGAACTTTGAGAACTTCCAAAGATGGAAAATATATGCTGTGCGGAGCCTCCTCTGATAACTGAGTTGGGATTCTGAGCTCCTTCTCCTCTCCCATTCTGCTTCCCTGAGAGCACAATCAGTGGTTAGTACCTACCCAAGCAGGGAGAATAAGGTGCACTGAGAGCTCCGGATTATTAGAAAATAAAGGAAACAAGAATGGATAGGGCCAGGGCATTCATCCATTCTGGGACTGCTCCTCACAGAGATGGAGGGCAGCCTGCTATCAAAATAAAATCCCAGATGGCTCGACACTGGTATCCAGTGGGTTTGCACATTCTTTGTGGACAGTGGTAGTATAGCACAGTTAAACACGTAGTCTTTGGTGTCAGAAATTCTGAGCATGAACCTTAGCTCCACCATTTACTAAGTATGATCTCAGGTAAGTTCCTTAACCTCCGTAAGACTCAGTGCTCTCAACCATTGTATGGAAGTAATAATAACATCTGATAGTGTTCCAAGAATCAAACGATGTAACATGTATAACAAGCATGAACCAAGCCTGGCGTGGAGTAAGGGCTTGATAAATGGAGGCTCTTATTTTTATGACATTGCAACAGAAGCGTCTGGACATTGTGGCTGTGTTTGAAGTCAGGCATGGGGTGGCATCAAGATCCTGGGTGATCTATCAGGTATAGAGCATAGGAGTTCAGGTCAAGGCCAAGGTGGGTAGGGAACAGGGATTCAGTCCCAGTGGAAAGCCCATCAAGGACCCAGAGCCTGCTTTGAGGGCATGTACCAAGTAGAGTTCGGGGCAAGAGCAGCCTGGTAAATACACTGGGGACCCTCCAGCCTCTGTCTGCTGGCGGGTTGGTCTCAGCCACATTGTGTCAGGACACCTGAGTCTACAGGTTAGTCTGTATACGCTCAGCAATGATGTCTGCTCTGCCTGGAGGGCACTTCCCTTTCTCATCTGGGTAATTCTGACTCGTTTCTCAAAACCTAGCTCTGCTGTCATGCTCCACAATCGGTGATTGCTCACTTGTGGTTAGACACCTCTTTGGTAGCTCTTCTCATACTGGGCTTTCTCTCCTTGTCTTTCTCTCTTACCAGACTTTCAGCAGCTTGAGGGCAGCCCTGTGTCTTCTTTGTGTGTCTAAACCTCACCGAATAGGCCCTTGATAATTATTTGATGAGTTAATTAACTAATTAATTATTGATTGAATCCCCACTGTCATCATTGACCTGGGACTGGAAAAGAGAAGGACTGGAGTGCCTGGGTAGCTCAGTGGATGAAGTGTCTGACTTCGGCTCAGGTCATGATTTCATGGTTCATGGGTTCATGCCCCGCATTGGGCTCTGTGCTGATAGCTCAGAGCCTGGAGCCTGCTTTGGATTCTGTGTCTCCCTCTCTCTCTGCCCCTCCCCTGCTCATGCTCTGTCTCGCTCTTCTTTAAAAATAATAAGCATTAAAAAAAATTTTTAGTGGGGCGCATGGGTGGCTCAGTCGGTTGAGCGTCTGACTTCAGCTCAGGTCATGATCTCATGGTCCATGAGTTCCAGCCCCGCGTCGGGCTCTGTGCTGATGGCTCAGAGCCTGGAGCCTGTTTCAGATTCTGTGTCTCCCTCTCTCTCTGACCCTCCCCCGTTCATGCTCTGTCTCTCTCTGTCTCAAAAATAAATAAACGTTAAAAAAAAAATTTTTTTTAATTTTTAGAGAAAAGAGAAGGACTGATACAAATTATTTATTATTTATTTATTGCTTAATTCTCAAGTTCAAACTTACATATATAATTAAAAGACTACACTTCAGCCAAAGAAAGTATCTCCCAAATTTCCACCATCTGTTTATCACTGCCATAACTCCTGCCCTGTCCTGAACTAATTTTTACTTTATGTTTTTATTTAAGTACACATACTGTTTAAACCTAAAAGCCTAGGGCACCTGGGTGGCACATCCCATTCTTGACTTTGGTTCTCATTATGATCTCACAGTTCATGGGTTCGAACCCCACATCAGTCTCTGTGCTGACAGTGCAGAATCTGCTTGGGATTCTCTCTCTCTCCCTGTCTCTCTGCTCCTCCCCTACTCATGTGCGTGCTCTCTCTCTCAAAATAAATAAATAAAAAGCTTTTAAAAAAAGATTATAAAAACCTAAGTAACCTACTTTAGCCATCTCTTAAATAGTAGTATTGTAGATCTGATGTGCTAGACATATATAATATACTGAATTGCAATATTGTGACTTATAATAAGAAACATATATTTGCTCTTCATCCCTATTTCTGGCACTGAGTTCCAGGACCCTTGGAGTATCCTGAGTGAATAGAGCAATGGGAGAATCTTTTGTTGTAATAGTTGGTCTCTTGCCCTCAGTTTCTGAAATCTTTGGGATCCGTAAAAGTGGAAGGAGTGTCTTGTTATTCACAATAAGCCCCTTTCAACCACAACTGAATTTATGTTAATTGAGTGACTTTTGGAAATCTCCTAAAGATGGAGGGGGTGGCTGGTTGTCAGGGGAGCCAGTCATCATGTGATTAGAGGGTTGGAAAAGGTAAGGATGGTATAAGAGTAGAAGAGAATGGAGTGTGTGTGTGTGTGTGTGTGTGTGTGTGTGTGCATACAAATACTATATAAGTCCTGGCTCTGAGACCATAGACAAGTTACTAACTCTCTCACTACCTCATTTATTCATTCAATATTAAATATTGAGCACCTACTATGAGTCGGCACTTTCTAGATACTAGAGATTCAGTGGGGAACAAGATAGACAAAATCCCTGCCCTGATAGTGCTTATAGTTTAGGTAGAGAGACAGACAATGAATGAGTAAATGAATAAATGATGTATGTTAGGTAATGGCGAATACAATGAAAAATTTAACAGACTCGGTGGGAAGGCAGTGGTTTCCAGGAACATGATGGGGAATGCTCCTTTAAGGAAGGTTGTCAGGGAGGTGCCAAGAAGGGAACTTTTGAGCAGAGAGAAGGATAAAGTGAAGGGCAGGAGGCGACTGGGGGTCAGTCGTCATCCAGGCAGAAGGAACAGCTGGCACAAAGGTTGTGAGATGGGAACGCGACTTGGTGTTTCTGGGGATGCAGACGGGCTTCTCTGGAATGGGATGCACTGGGAGAGCGGCTGCACCTCAATTTGTGACCTGTGAAATGGGGAATGTAATAAAGGGCATTGATCTCCTAGGGCGCCGATGAAGACTAAATGAGATAACGCCTGTAGGAAGAGCTTGGCTCAGCATCTAGAAGTGAGCGCACATCCAACCTATAATGATTATTTGCAAGTTGAATAATTCTAAGTGAGGATATTGCTTCTGCTGTTGGGAATATGTGACTTCCTCTTTATTTCTCACCTCGAATGGCTTTCACTTTCCATATAAATTTCTCCTTGGAGTGTGGCAGTGAGTGTCCGCTGGGTGTGTTCACAGGGTGTGCATGTGCGTGTGTGTGTGCACACACATGCATGTCTGCTCCCATGTCTGTCCCCATCTGCATGTCTCCCATCAGTCTCCTTCTTGCTTTGTACACGTCTGTGTGTGTATATGGTGTGTATTTACCACGACTCTAGTACCCCCGAGGGAATGTCTCTGCACACTGAAACTGTTGTGATAAAAACCTACCAAAGCTATGGCAGCGATGTGAGAAAAAATGTCAGCGAGGCAGATCGATGAAGAGATGTGGTGGCAGAGCTGTGCTGTCCTCAGGTACCCTGGAACAGCCCCCCGCCAGGAAAGAAGCAGCTGTCCCCCACGCAAGGCAAGTCTCTTCTTTGAAAGGCTCCAGAACAAGTGGCAGATTCAGCATCCCAGCCATTTCACACAGCAGCTCTTCCCTGCCTGAAAGCCAGAGGCCTCAAACGTGTGTTTCTGCGTGGGAGATAACACTTTGGTTGTGTCTGGGCCAAAGCCATCTTTCATGGCGTCCTTTGTTTTACCGACTCCTGTTGATAGTGGGTCTGCTTCCAGGTGCCTGGGGACACTCACATGAGTTGGTGACACTCACAGTGCTGGCTGTGATCCAGGATAGGATGCCTGTGGGGGCCAAGGAGGTGGGTCATGCAGGTGGGTCCACCTGCTACTTGGAGTTACTAGGAGGGTGGGACAAGGTGGGGTAGCTCTACTTGGTTGCTTCCGGCATAATCCAGGGGTCAAGTAGTGAGCGCCATCTTGTTTTATAACGTATTACCTAGGCCTGAGTCATCCATTCACTCAGCAAATATTCACTAAGCATCTGCCGTGAGCCGAGTGCTAGCTTTGGCATTGGGGCTACAACAGTAAAGAAACAGGTAAACCACCTTGACTGCAGGGGCTTACAGTTTTAGCAAGAGGACAGAGCAAAGAAGCAATCAACATACCAGATAAATCACACAGTAGGTTAGGGGGAAAAGGATACGGAGAGGGGTAAATGGGATCTGGAGACTTAGTCAAAGCAAAAGAGTTGCCATTTTAATTTTTTTTTAAATGTTTATAGATTTTTGAGAGAATGAGAGACAGAGAGTGCAAGAGCAGGGAAGGAGCAGAGAGAGGGGGAGACACAGAATCTGAAGCAGGCTCCAGGCTCTGAGCTGTCAGCACAGAGCCTGATGTGGGGTTTGAGCCCATGAACCATGAGCTCATGGCCTGAGCCCAAGTTGGATGCTTAACTGACTGAGCCATCCAGGTGCCCCAAGAGTTGCCATTTTAAACAGAGTGGTCAGAGAAGTCTTCCCAGAGAGGCATAGGTGTAAAAGAGGGTGAACGGGGACCTGTTGACCTATCCCCTTCCCTGTTCTTCGTGTTTCTTTACAAGCTCTTCACTCAGGGTTGTGAAACAGAGCTGGTCAAGTATGCCTGTTGGGAGGAAATTGGTGAGAGGGTCCCTTTGTGGTTGGGATGTTTACCACGTTGAGTCTTTCATGGGCAAGTTTGGTTCAAAGGGAAGGTGGTACTGTGCTCCCAGACCGGCTCAAGCCACTTGGGGCCAGAACCTCTAACTGGATGGCGCCTCTGCTGGTACCCCTTGTGTGATGAGGGGCCACTGCTGCTTCTCTGTGCCTCAGTGTCCCTCCCATCTCCAGCCTGCCTCCCAGGGGTGTTCAGAGGACAGCCAATGAGAATTCTGACAATCTTGGATGTCTGCAGACACCCATCTCATATAAGGTGAAGCTGCGAAGATAGTTTCTGCCCCCACTAGGCTCCCGTAAGAGAGATTCTGACTCTCGGCACCAGGTGCAGGGCCCGTCTCTCGTGAGGTGCATTTGCAGAGGGTGACACGGCCGTCTGGCGTCATTCCTCCGGCCCTTGCAGGGGACTGAGCTGAAGCTGCAGCTCGTGTCTGGATGGCTGACACTGTAACAAGCCCATTTGGACGTTTGCTCCTGGCATCCAGACCAGGCTGTTCTGATGGCTCCTGGGAGAGAGAACTTGAAGCACCGACCTGAGAGTGAGTGACAGGAAACGGAGCCACCTCAGACACTCGGAAAAAGAGGAAGCCTGTTGCAGTGTTTTACCCAATTTCACTCAGAAGGAAGCCTTCCTGATCTTCTGGAGCTGATCCCGAAGGTCCCAGCGTGTCATTACTGAGATGCTCCCACCTCTCACCTCCTTCTCAACGAAGGCAGAACATCTCCATTTTACTGTCGTGGAACCGGGGGACGACTTCCTGCCCCAGCTTCCCACACTCACTAGGTGCCGAGAGCCTGGCTTCTCCCTCGCATCACGAAACCCCAGAACTGGAAAAGCCCTCAAGGCTTATTGGGTCCTCCCCCCTCCTACTGCCTTATCCCAATGCGGCTGAGGGGGACACTGACACCCAGAGAAGTTAATGGCTTGTCCAGTGTCACACAGCAGGTTGGCCAAGGAGCCAAGTTAGAATCCAACTCCATTTCTCTCGGAGTGTCTTCTCCAGCCCCTCCTTGAGGGACATGGGGCTCTCTGTGGGCGCCAGGGACACGCTTCCCCTTCTGCCCTTGCCAGCAGAAAGTTATATACCCGACTCCTCAGGTGTCAAAACAAGCCTCAGAAGGCAAAAGGGCTTACTGAGGGTGGAGGGCCGAATGGGGCAGCGGGGGCGATGGCAGGAAGTCAGAGGTGCCTTGGCTTATTCGTCCTTGCTTCCAGCCTGATACAGGTTAGGACAAGAGCTTCCTTGCAACATTTATTCTAGAGCATCTTGGGGCACATGGGACCCCAGACACAGTCAGCCCATCCCATAGAGGGGGTAGGCAGGGGAGTCCCCTCCTCTTCCAACAGACATGCTTCCAAGTGGTCACTCGTGTAGGCACAAAGTCTTGAACTCCTGAATATGATTGAGTTTAGTAACCTCCCCAAGAGGAAACATGACAGTGGCCTGACGTTTCCCAGACGGGGTGAGTGGAAGGCAGTGCAGGATGGAGACCACAGGGTGGTTACAAATAGGCCATGAGCTCGGGCTTTCATCCTGGTCCTTTGCTCTCACCAGGTCTGCCACTGGAGCAAATCGCTCATGCGCTTTGTGCTTTAATTTCTTCATGTGTAAAATGCAAATGATAATAACTACCTTTCAGGGCTTTTAGGATTAAAGGTAATAATGTGAAGTGGCTAGCATGCAGTAGGCTTTCAGCAAGTTGTGGGAGTTATCTCCACCATTATCATCATTATTATTACCAATACTCTTAGAGAACGTATTGTCGCCAGGGAAAGGGACGCCTGGACAAACCATTTTGGGCATTAAAGGCCAGTTCAGCTCTGGGCACCAGCTCCCCAGGACGCCCTGGCACAGCCGCCCCTGTCCATTTTGAAGTCCCCCAGACAATACTAAAGCCGACCGTTCCCTTTACACCTGCTGGTGCTGCCCTCCAGGAGAGTGAAGGGCCAGGAGACCATGGTCCCCCACCCCAGTCAACAGAGCTATGCGGCCTCTCTGGGGAGCTGGGTGGGTTTTCCTCTGTACTCTACTTCTGCTCGGGGGAAGGAACTTTAGTGTGTTTGAGTCCAGTCCACTGGACTTGAGGTTATCACGCACTGGGCACCTGAAATCGCTTCCGGCTCCTCATCTGTCCGGACTTGCAGGGCAGATGGAGAATGGCCTGTTCCCCTTCTCTCTGCCCAGAACAGCAGAAGAGCTAGTATGTAAGGGTAGGGCAGCAGGGAGAGGGTGGAGTGGGAGGAAAGACTAGGCAATCCAAGGAGCAGGTGATTAGGGAAAAGCTTTGGCAGCTCCTAATTCTGAGCTCCATTAAGCATCTGTCTCCGGCAATTGCCCTGACAGTCCTATCTCCTCTCCACTCGGTGCCTGCGTCCCAAGACTTTTGGGGCACTCCAAGTGCCATTTTAGAGACAACCACCTGTAATATTCCACTTAGCAGCATATGTGAGGAGACTCTAACAGTGTGAGCAAACAGGGCCAGGGGCTCCATCTCTGCCACTCCAGTTCCTTCCTCCCACCATGTGTGTTTATCGAGTGCCCACTACGTGCCCACCCAGCGCAGGCATAGATGCTGTGCAGAATAGAAAAGAGCAGAAGGAAGTCGTTGTTCTGGGAGCCTCTGTTAGGGCTGAGGCGGGAGCAAACTCCAGCTTGCAGGACATTGAAACAAAAGTGGTTCTGCTGCGAGGATTGCCCTGGAAACCCAGCTTTCTTGTATAGTCAGGGCTTGGGTGGGGTAGAAAACAGGATGTCAGCCTGAAGGGCACATTCTCCTGGTGCATTTGGGTAGGTATCATGAGGACTCTGGTCTAGAGGCCAGAGATCTTGGGTTGTTTCCCAAGACAGTTCTCAATTCTTCAGGCACCGGTCAGCTGCCATCTCCTCTTACATAGGGTGGGTGTGGACGGAAGCTGACTCCTACTATCCTAGCCCTCTGCTCTGTCCTCTAGGGATGTCATCTGAATGGAAGTGGTTCTGGTCGGTGAGACTGATGGACTTGTGCTTGAGTCCCACAGAAAGAGAGGCTGGGAATATCGGATACTTAAGTGAACTGTGTACTCACTTTGAATATTGATGGGACATTTTCAAAAGTAAATAGATGCATGTTAATTTGTGCCATTGTTCAAGATGACTAGTTGGCATTAGTGATGCCACATGACTTTACCAAATGCAGTACAGGTATGAAAGGAGAAATTACAAATGGCAGAATTCTATCCAATCTGAGTCTCTTAAGTGCATTTCAAATATTTTGCGTAGACAATGGAGACATGAATTTGAAACTGACTCAAAGGTGATGTCATTGTTCTAAGGAAATGCATCATAGTTAAGGGGGAGACTATCTGGATATTTATTTAAAGTTATGCACAATAGCAAAGGGGTGGAGAAGCAAGTGTGAAAATCGGTGTGTCCTCTTTAGAAAGGATTTCGAGGGGCGCCTGGGTGGCTCAGTGTGTTAAGCTTCCACTCAGGTCATGATCTCACGGTCTGTGAGTTCGAGCCCCGCGTTGGGCTCTGTGCTTCGGATTCTGTGTCTCCCTCTCTCTCTGCCCCTCCCCCACTCACACTCTGCCTCTGTCTCTCAAAAATGAATAAATATTAAGAAAGAAAGAAAGAAAGAAAGAAAGAAAGAAAGAAAGAAAGATAGAAAAAGAAAAATGATTTCGAGCTCGTGCTAATATTTCTCTAGTTTATCTGCTGAATGACTTGAACGTGGTTCAGAGCAGCAGCTGGAACCACCCTTGTTTTGGGTCCTAGCTCTGCCACTTGCTACCTAGAGGACCGTGGGCAAGTTATTTAATCTCTGGATACTTCCAGTTTCTTAACAGTAACACTTGCTAGTGCCCACTGCCTGGGTGGTTGAGAGTAAATGAGAAAGCATATATAAAATTTTTAGTGCAGTGCCTGGCACATAACGAGGGCTCAATAAATCTTAGCTCTCATCTTTACTATTTTCAGTATGCTGGTCTAGTAGGATGGTGTCTCCATTTTATTTTTTAAAATCCCACCCATAATATTTTTACTTCCAATCCTTCATAAACTCACATCTGTCTCCTCCGAGGCATATCAGGACCCTGGTTTTTGGTGCCCAGAGCAGCAGAGAGCAGAGCAGGCCGCCCCCTTGACCATGCTTCCCAGTCCGCTGAATCCCCAGGTTCCGAGCGTCTCTCACATGTAGCTGTGGTTATTGACTGTGCCCGGTTCACTTCTTGAGACACTGCCTCCAGCAGGGGTCACCGCTCACAACAGAGTGTACCTGCTGGATAAGAGGAAAGGCCCCTCCAGGGAAAGTCCTACTGCCCTGAAGCCACGTTAGTCTGCAAGGCTTGCAGAGACATGCTACTCTCATTAAAATGAGGGCATCTCAGGACACGAGCAATACACACATGAAGCGTGACATGTAAACGACACCTCCCACCTGTCCCTCTGCCTTGTTACCGCTTTAAGCATCAATTAGTCCAGGATTCCCCAAATTTTATTCTCAGAACCAAAGTTTTGCAGGATTTTTTTTTTTTTTTTTTGGTCAAATACATTTGGAGAAATCTGAGTTAAGCAGATATCTTAGAACATTTGGTGTGCTAATGAGTATTATGACTCTCCAAGCTGGGGGGGAGGGTGGCGAATTTAGGAGGTAGTGTCGCCCAATCTCACGTGATCACAGAACTCACTTTACCAGGAGCACCCAGAGCTGTTAGCAGAGTTCTGGATCCTTCACTGGAAAGACTTCATTTTGATCTTTCCCAGGGTTTTCTCTCCCTGCTCACTGGTGATCTCGCTGGCTCTAGGCTTGGCTCTGGTCTCCCTTCTTTTGTGCTCCTCTCTCTCCAGGCACAAGCTGAATTCTCTGTCTCAATTCTCCTGAGTTTAGGAAAGGGAGTTTCTTTGGATCCGAGTCTCAAGTTTCCATCTGGATGTCGGGCTGTTCTTTTTCCCTTTCAGCTCACTGACCTCTGGCTTCCTGGTGCTCACTTGAATTCCCAGGACTGTCCCTCCTCTGTCCTAGGTGCCTGGAGCCCTCTTCAGCTCTGCGCTTAGCCTCAACCTTAATCTACATAACTCATTGTCCTTTTCTGAAAGCCACCAATTTTGTTAAAATTATTAAACTCCTGCCTCTTACCTACTGTTGCCATTCAAAGTTATACATTTGAGATTAATGGAATTAATGTATTATATCATTTCACATCTGCTCAGATGGTTCTTAATTTAGGGGCCACTGTTCATGCTCAGGTATTTATTACTCTGTCTTCAACAATTAAATAAATGTTAATAACCCAATATACCTTCAACTCACATGACTTAGAGAAGGCGATTCATTTATTTGTTTATTATTGTTTTGCTCCAGAATACCAAAGACCAAACTCTAAAACATTGAGTGCCCTTTTTGCTTCTCTAGCGTAGGGGTGTTTAAGCACACTTTGATGCTGAGTTCCCACTGAAGGCAATGAATGAGCCAATGGAGTATAGGAAGAAACTATTAGAACTTCTTTTTTTTTTCTATTTAAAACAAGAAATTAGGCTTTACTCATGTTTACTATAGAGACGATACTGGATATTGTTTCCCTGCCTTGGTCTGTATGTCAGGCATTCACATGTCAGGAAGTCGTGGAGGTACGTGGGAGTTCCACATCTCCCAGTGGTAATACTAGTGTTCTTACTGGACGGTTCAGATTCAGTATATTACAATAAGTTTGTAATCTATGTCCAACTGGTATTATCAATATTGTAAAAACAATCCTCGAAATAGAATCTTTACAATAACTTTGCAATGAGACGGAAATGACCATGAAGATGTTTTTGTACCACCCAGAGGTTTGCTGGTTATGGAAACATAATTAAACATTTTTCCTTTAAAAGAACCAATATGTCCCACAGTTGCTGATCTTTCAGTTCTGACAAGCAGCTGTCAGGAGTATGTCACTTTGCCGGTAACTTCAAATAAATTACACACATCATCTGCCCCCTCAAGATAACGGTAATACGTTAACAAAGAGAAAGCAATCACTTTTAGGAAGAATTTACAGCATGGGGAGACCATTTTGAAAGAAAAAAAAAAGAATGTTTGGAAATATTTTCATCTTTATGTGATTTTGTTGTTGGTAATGAGTAGGTGTGACACTTTAAAAACTTTTATCTAAAAACTTTTAAAACTTGGAAACAGAATCTTCTACTCGCCTAAAACTCTTCAAGGAAGAGTTTTAGAGAGTTTTGACCTGTTTTTAAAAAATACATAAAAATTCAGCACCTTTCGATTAGTTGAAAGAATAGCTGATTGACATCAGAGAAGATGGAAATCTACCAGGTGAATTTCAACAACAGTCTTCGCATAATTGGTGCATGAGACCCAAGAAAAGTATCTTGATTTAGTCAGCATAGTCAACAATGCTCTTTTTGCATTTCTGTGTCTATGAGGTGTCCTTTTCCATTATGACAGCTACGAAAACAAAGTTTCAAAATAAATTGAACTCTAGACCTCAGAATCCCACATCACTAAGTGCTCAAAAAGATTTTCACAAATAATAAAGCCAATCCCAACACAACAGTCCCATCATTTTTAATAATAATTTTCTTGATGAGAGTAGAATGTTTCATATCATTCATTAATAAAATAAAATAAAAGTTAAGATGCTATTTTGTCTTTATCTCATATCTTTATTTCTTAACCTTGTGTATAGTTGATAATGCATTAACATCAGTAAGTAGAACATGTATATTCTTTATAAATAAATATGTGTATTATTGGTGCATGCTCAAAAAAACTTTACTATTGGGTATGCAATCAATACTCTTTAGTATGTAAATTTGCAGAGGCGTCATAAATTAATCTCATTCGATCTCTGATCTTCACTTTCATGTTACCTTTAAACCTACCTCCTCTGTACCCAAGAGTTTGTTGTTCAGACCCAGCTCAGAAATCCTTAGGGCCCCTGTACATTGGCACATCTGTGTGGGTGGTGCCAGTATGGGCCGCTTCTTTATCCTTGGGTAATTTACCCAGTGTCTTCTAGATTTTTCTAAAGCCCAGATCCCTGAACAGCAGACAGAACATTCTCTCTGGAAGGGATGGTAAGGAATTTGAGATGGTACTGAGAGATAAGACAATCTCTAGACAAGCAGATAGCAAGATCATGGCCATGGCCATACAAGCTGGCAGGGAATATTTTTGTAGTAAATATGGCCAAAACGACTGTGGGTCTTGAGAACAGTTTGAATAGGCATAAATCTGTCAGTCTAGAGTTAGCCTTTGCTCATTATATCTCCCATTTTCCATTAATTTTTCCTTTGTCCCATTCTCTTCTTTCCCCCATTTTCTGGTATTACTCTCACCTTCCTCCTTATTTTTATCTCAGTCTCTTGTCTTACTCTTCTCTGTACCCACCTTCCATTTTCCCAGTCTCTCAGGTGGGAGGGAGATCTGGAATGGGGTCAGGCTGTGTTTTTTAAACTGCCGGTCATGACACATTAGTGGGTCGAGAAATCAATTTAGTGGGTCACAAAATCAATTTAAAGGGTCATGACCAGAATTTTTTTTTAAATGGAACAGAATAAAATCGAACAGAACAGTGTCCATCAAGCATAGTAAGGATAAGTACTATTTGTGAAACTATATATGTGCATTTATGTGTGCCCAGGGTTGCAATGTAAGATATCTCTTGCAGTGAGTCATGGTCAAAGTGAAAGCCACTGGTCTAGGGAATAACATTTTGCATGTACCGGCAATAAGTTTACTTAAGCTTTGGGCATCCAACTCACGTTTCAAGCAGTACTGATGACATCATCTGACCCAATGCTGGTTTTTATTCAAGTGATTTCTCAATTTCAACAATTTGGCCTCAACAGTTATTTGTTGACAGTTTAGTGTGGCAGCTGTGGAGTAGTGGATAAGGTGTCAGATGCAGAGTAAGGTCAGCTGGAATCAAGTTCTTGGCTCGCAAGATCTTGAATTCTGAGTCTTAGTTTTCCCACTTGTGGACCATCAATGCATCCCAACCTGTTATTTCATTAAGTACCCATGAAAATAAATGTATTTCCACAGCTCACTGGGATGATGGAGTTCCCCTCATAACTAGAGGGGACCAGGCTCTTGGGGTGCAGTCCTCTCCAGGTATTTCCCAGCTACTCCAAAGGCTGAGAAGACCAAGATGGTAGCACACCTACGGCTAATCCATGGCGACACAGCACATGTACCAGTAGGGCAGCATTGTCCAGATGACCATAATGTACGATGTTGGCCTAGAAATTGTCCCCGCAGCTCTGTGTGTACTCCCCATGCTGGGAACATACAAAGATGACAAGACACCTGTGCCCTCTTGGAGCTTACTATTTAGTGGTTGTGTTGACCACCTGCAGTTTGCAAAAACACACTGGGTGGTACAGGGCTGGCTCAGTCATGATTAGCTTTTCTTTGCAGTGGCCTCTCCTTGTCTAAAGCCCTGGCACTCGAAGTTTCTTTTCTCTCTGTGGGGACTGAACACAGCCCCTAAACTGCCTTACAATCCTGATACTTCTTAGTTATAGATGTAAACCTGAGTCAGGTCAAGATGAGAGGGGCAGACTCCAATGGCTCTCCAAATGCCAAACTCTGCTGCATTCACCATGTGCACCGAAGGGAATAAAACTAATTACTACCTTCCTAAAGAGCTGAGCATGGGTGGATACGCCCTTGAAAATGGCCAGCAGAAATGCTTCTTGCAAACTGTTCTCCCCATGCAGCTGCCTGCAAGTCTCTTTGCTACAGCCTTTGCTGCCCAAGGACCCCTTCCTCGGGCCATTAGCGAAGAGGCTGGTCGTTATTAACTAGCTGGCATTGACTGATGACACTAAGCTTTTTTTTTGGCCTTGTGTGGGCTGGTGGCAGGCGCTTAGTTGACCCCTGGAATTTGGAGTTTATTCTGCCATGAAAACAAAGAAATAAATTAGAGGAATGAACAGAAGCCCGTATGGTTGGACAGTAGTTAGAGACAGCTCAACAGCCTCAGCTGGTCCCCTCCCCAAGTGTCACCAGAAGACTCCTTCCGCCGTGGCTCTCCCTCCCAGATTCCTGGTCTAGTGCTCCTGTCGAGGCTAATGAAATGAGGGAGAGATTCCTGTTGTCGTTGTTGTGTGTGTGTGTGTGTGTGTGTGTGTGTGTGTGTGTGTGTGTGTTTTTCCCCTGGAGTCTGGTGCCGTGGAAAGAGATGGTGTCTGCACAACAACTTGCATACTGAAGAAGATTTAGGAATCCCAGTTTCATGTAAAGGACTCATTCTTTAAAATATGCTTCTATAATAGATTGTATGTTGCGAGTACCACAGAAATCTTTCTGCACAGAAAATAACTCTTGAGATGCCCAGCTGGCTCCTGTTAGAGCGTGCAACTCTTGATCTCAGGGTTGTGAGTTTGAGCCCCATGTTGGGTAGAGAGATTATTTAAAAATAAAATATTTTTTTAAAAAAGAAAATAACTCAACATGTTCTGCAGTTTTTTACTTTGTTGGTCATAGTTGATGTATTTTTTAAAGTGAGATGCACTTGTTATTAAATGGTCTCCTTTCAATTTAATTCAACAAACACTTATTGTTGACCTTCTCAAGGGGTTGGCCAACTATAATACAAATCTGATGGACCCACAGTTTTTGTAAATAAAGTTTTATTGGAACTCAGTCACACCCATTATTTACATATGGTCTGTGGCTGATTTTGACCACAACGGTGAAGCGGAGTAGTAGAGACAAGCAATATGGCCTTTGCAAAGTCTAAAATAGAAACTATCCAGCCTTGTATAGAAAACAAGGTGGTTTCTCTTGGTGTATGGATTAAACCTCAAGGTCAGGAAACAAAGGTATGGGTACAAAAGAAGTTTCGGGAAGGATCCTTGTCCTTAGCGAGGTTACACGCTCATGAGGGGAGAAGGATCTTTTTTTTATTATTATTTTTAATGTTTATTTGTTTCTGAGAGAGAGAGACAGAATGTAAGTAGAGGAGGGGCAGAGAGAGAGGGAGACACAGAATCCGAAGCAGGCAACAGGCTCTGAGCTGTCAGCACAGAGCCCAACGCAGGGCTCGAACCTGCAAACTGCAAGATCATGACCTGAGCCAAAGTTGGACGCTTAACTGACTGAGTCACCCAGGCCCACCGAGGGGAGAAGGATCTTTAAAGCTTAAACAGCCATCAGCTGCCAGTTTTCTGCTCAGTCACACATGTGTGTCCCAACCCTTGGGTCTCTGCTTCTGTCCTACTATCTGTCCAGGATGCCCTATGACTCATGTCACCAGGGTTATCGTGTGCATCCTTCAAGAATCCTCACTCACAACCACTGGATGTGAGCTCCTCCTTAGGTTTGTCTTGGCAACCTCAGGAGGGCGGCATGGTGATTTGGACCATGCAGACGCTCGATAAACATTTGGTGTAATTAAATGAATCCTCCCACTATTTGGGGAAAGATGAAAGACACATGAAATGACCTTCTCTTCACCAATTTTTTTAAAATCACAAATAGAGGTCAGACCCATGAGATCAGTCTCCCTACATATTCCCTCAGGTGAAGACCTTGGCTTTGGCTTTAAGCCAAGTGCCAAGGGTCCCCCAAGTAATTAAACCATTTTGGTAATTGTCTTCTAAGCCAGTCACTGATTCTGGAGGATAGTTGTACATTTTTATCTCATAGGTAAAAAGGGGGCCAAATAACTCATCCATCTCCTGCTTTCCCACTAAAATCTCCTAAATCCCACTACACAAAAGGACATTTTTTAAAAATCAAAATGAGAACAATAATTTTATGTGACAGGATTATTTATATGGCTGTTCTCCCCGTGATGAATCCATCTAGGGGTGCAGCACCTACCCCAGATGCCAATTCATAAATCAGGAAATGCTATTACCCACTGGCCATAAAAACAGAGCCCACCCCAATGCAGAGTACTCATTTCAGAAGTGGCTGCCCCATTTCAGGACAGAAATGAGTTCAGAAAATCCACCTGGCTGTCCAGAGAGTGAAGAAATGTCTTTTACTTGATAAATAATCAGTCTTTCTTTCCTCTCAATCCCCTTTCCCCTAGAAATATGTAGAATTAATGGCACAGATATATGCCATTCCACAGAAAAAAATAATAACAGGGCTAACTAGATTGAAATGAGGCAAAGGGCAAGAGTGAGAATGGCAGGAAGCCCGCAGATTTCCTGCGAAACCTTTCTTATTAGCTTAAATGCAGCTCAAGAATAAACAGCTTAGAGAAAATTTAGTGGGAGTCCTCCTTTCTGGGCAGTCCTCCCGCAGGCACCCATTAAGGACAGGCAGAGAGCCAAGGAAAAGTGTCGGGAAGGGGAGAGTCGTTGCCAAAAAAAGCCGAGAGTAAAACAGGGTAAGCTGAAGTCTTTGGAATTGTCTGTGGTTCCTCCAATGTGGTTGTGTACTTCGTTTTTATCTCAGCAGATATAGGTTGGAATGCGGAGAGGACATAAAGAGAGTTAAAGGAAAGAGAAGAAGGGAAGGGGGACAATGAGAAGTAAGGTGGCAGGAAAAAGTCTTCTGTGTGTGTGGGGGGGGGGGGGGTATGGTCACAGTCACTTGGCAATAGTGAAGATCCAGCCGTAGACAAAACAGATGACACCCATGCATTTATGTAGCTTTGTGCTAGGGGGATCAGGATGGACAAGAAACAAGCCAGCAAATAAATAACCAAGATAATTTCTTCTGGTGCTAAGTGCTGTAAGAGATGGACGGAGTCACACGGCAGAAGGGGCAGGTTTGGTCTATAAGGCTTGGGGAAGCTCTTTCTGAATAATGACAATAACGAGCTGGCTACTGAATATCTATGAGGTAGACATTCTAGACAGAGGAAACAGCAAGCGGCAAGACCCTGAGGTAGGAAGCAGTTGGCATATTCAAATAACAGAAGGATAGTCACCATGAGAGAGAGGAGAGGAGCAAATGTGGACCCACACTGGGGCACCTGGGTGGCTCAGTTGGTGAAGTGTCTGACTTGGGCTCAGGTCATGATCTCACGGTTCCTGAGTTCAAGGCCACATCCAGCTCCACACTGACTGTGCAGAGCCTGCTTGGGATTTTCTTTCTCTCCCTCTCCCTCTCTGCCCTGCCCCCCCACTTGCTCGCTCTCTCCCTCTCGCTCTCAAACATACATACATACATACAAAATAAACTTTAAAAAAGTTTTAGAAAAATGTGGGCCCACACTGATGTGCAGGAGATAATTTGGGGAGTCTCCCAACAGTGCTAGAGTAGCGCTAGGTCGAGATATTGGTGATTCATGTTTTGTCTAATTTATCCAGTATAATAACAGTCAGGGAGCCATGGGGAAAAAAAAAAGGTGAGGGCCCTTGTGCTTTTATTTTATTTTATTTTATTTTATTTTATTTTATTTTATTGCCTGTACTGGGCTTTATTTTGAACATCTCAGTCTACAAGTACCCCCTAGTACAGGAGAGAGATGCTCCTTGAGAAAACAGCAACAATGAGAGCTAAGTTACATACTGCTTACTGTTACCTTGGCAGAGTTTGAGGGTTTTTTGTGTTTTGAGTTTTGCCCGCTTTGTTGAGGCATAATTAACATATAATCACCAATTTTAAGTGTATAGTTATGTGGTGGTGTCGGAATAGTTCTGTATCGTGATTGTAGTGGTGGTTACATGAATCTACGTGTGTCATACAATGAAATAGAACTCTACACATACTTTACGCCAATGTCAATGTCTTGGTTTTGATTTATAGTTTTGTAAGGTGTAGCCATTGGGGGAAACTGGCCAAAGAGTACATGGGACCCTCTCTGTACTATCCTTTCAATTTCCCATGAATTTATAATTATTTCAAAATAAAATTATTTTTAAAAATAATTTTTTTTGATGTAGAAAGAGGAAAAACCTTTTAAATTGCACTACAATAATAATTGTTCCAGAGAATTATCTGCCATTGGATATAAAAATCAGTGGGCAAAGGTTTGAGGAAAAATGGGATATTTTCAGTCTCAAAGTATTTCCTCCAAGATATTTATTAACTACAAAGGGAAAAATAGTAACTTTACAGTGGAGAAACCACCTTAGCCAAATGATTGAGGTTAACATCATCCATAACAAGACATATCATTATCATGAACCCCTTGATAAGATGCACTGAGAAGGAGACAATGTTACTTCTGTGATATTCTTGCCAAAAATGCACAACCTCATTCTAATTATGTGAGAATCTCAGACAAACCCCAGATGAAAGACATTCTACAAAGTGACTGGTATTCATGAAAAGTGTCAAAATCAAGAAGACAAGGGAAGATTGTTACAAATTAGAGGTGACAAAGGAGATATAATAACTAGGTGGAATGCGGGATCCTGGAACAGATAGGAAATTAAGTAGAACTGAGGACATTAGAATAAAGCCTAGACTTTAGCAAACTGCATTGTACCAATGTTAATTTCTCAGTTTCCATAATTGTAACATTGTTACCTATGCTTTTAGCATGATGGAACCCTGGGGGAAGGCGCTATGGGACTCTCTACTCTTTGTGCAACTTTTTCGTAAGTCTAAAGTTAGTTCAAAATAAACCCTTCTTAAAGTTGCAAACAAAAACCTACACAATGATGCAATCGCTCTTACAGTCCTGACATAATTTCCATCACCCCAAAAAGTTCTTTCATGTTCCTTTGCACTGGATATTCCCCCACCTCTCCAGCTCCTGGAAATCACGGACCTTCCTTCTGTCACAATAGTCCTTCCTTTTCTAGAATTTCAGAGGAATGGAATCATATAATATGTAGTCTTTGTATCTGGCTTCTTTTACTCAGCACAATGCTTTTAAATTACAGCCATGTTTAGCTCCTTTTTATTTGCTGAGTAGTATTCTATGACATAATTGTACCTCACTTTGCTCATTCACCATTGAACGATATTTGAGATGCTTCTGGTGATTATAAATAAAGCTCCTATAAACACTGTTATACAAGTTTTTATATGAACATAGGTGTTCATTTCTCTTAGGTTAAGTACCTAAAAGTGGGATTTGAGTCTTAGTATGAGAAACTACTAAACTGTTTTCCAGGCTGGCTGCATTTTGCATTTTTATCAGCAGTGTGTGTAAGGGTTCCAGTTGTCTCTCCATCCTCATTCATACTTGGCATCATCTGGTGTTTTATTGTTGTTGTTTGGTTTGGTGTTTTGGGTTTTGTTTTGTTTTGTTTTTAGCCATTCACATAGATATGTAAGGATATCTCACTGTGGTTTTAATTTACATTTTTCCTCTAATGACTAGTAATATTAAACATCTTTTCATTTGATTATTTGCCATCTGTATATCTTCATTGGTAAAAAGTGTGTGTTTAAATCTTTTGCCCTTAAAAAAACAGATTGTTTGTTTCCTTACTGTTGAGTTTTAAGAATGATTTGTAGATTCTGAAACCCTTTTGTCAGATATATGATTTGTAAATATTTTCTCCCGGTCCATGGCAAGTTTGGGGCCCATCTTACAGAATAGGAAACGGAGACACAGACAGGTTAAGCACCCTCCCCAAGATCACACAGTTTATGGGGGTGAAGACAAGATTAAACCTCAAGAGTCTATGCTCCTAGCCACTCCCCAGTACTGCCTCTACAGACAGTCATTGTTCCAGGTAGACACATGGATAATCAGCATTATCAGGGGTACTTCTGGTGGAACTTTCCACCTGAGGAAGCCTCAGGTAACCCTGGAATAGCTACTGGAAATCTTATAAGTGGGACCAGCTAGAGGCCCTGACATTTTTACGTGGGGAACTCTGCTACAGAACATTTATTTATAAACGGAGGACATGCTTTGGCAGCCTTCTGGATTCCATACAAATGGTCGATCATTGATTAAATTATTTTTAACTACATGTAACAGTCACTTCTTCAGAAAATAAAATACCAACTCTGATTTCTAATGATAGCCATGTCCTGGGTTTATTTTAGCCTCCTCTACCTAACTTCTTTGGAGTTTGGTTTGACAGGCCCAGTTAGATAGTTCTTCCAGTGTTCAGAAAGGCAGAGCCCATCACACACATCTGCAGAGGATGCAGAAGACTAAGGAATTTTCTGTAACTGGAGTTTCCTCAGGTGGGACTTTTGGACTCCAATTTCTGCTTTAAATCCCTTTCTTCTTCTTAGATCTAGAACCTGTCTCTTCTTGTTTTGAACCCTTGTGGCTAGGTGCTATCTAGAACTATAAAGTTCTCCCAATTTTATATTTAGAAAAACTATACTAGGCTGTCATAGTAAGGCATGGCCATAAAGAGGAAACATATCCACGGGGTCCAGGGCTCCTGGTCAGGGCCACAGTCACCAGCTTCCCTGGAGGCAGGTGCCTCTAAATCTGCATTACCATGCAGCATGAGAGTACCCTTAGTGGGTACCTGTGCTTAGTGGAAAACGAAGTATAGATTCTGTTACTCATCAATATAACTTTCTGCACAGCTCAGAATCAAGACCTCAGGTGGAAGGAAACGTTGAAAATTAAACATTTGAGTTGAGTCATGAAAGCTGCCTATAATTCTCAAGACTGGAATATGGTGTTAAGATTCTGGAGCAAAGTGACAGGAGGGGTGTGTGTGTGTGTGTGTGTGTGTGCACGTGTATGTTCAAAAACAACAAGGCACGAATTAAAGAATTTCAGGTATGACCTTAGTGTATTGTATTTTCCACTAACTTTGAGTTCCAATGCTGCTCCTTTCAATAATTCCAGAAACACACACATCACTTAGAGCAGATGATGTCTGCCTCATGAAGATGTAGACTATATGGGATGATCTTACACCCTTCTATTGGTTGTACAACTTGTCTACTTTATTATCACTCCATGTAGGCAAATTCATTCATTTGATCATTTACTTGCCCAGAATTTGATGAGTACCTACCCAGTATTGGTACTGTCCTAGGCAAGAAAGTTATAGAATTAAATAAATCACATCCCTTCCTTCAAGGAGTTCAAGTGACCTTGAAAGCCAGCATATAAACACATGAATGCAATCCAATGAGATAAGTGTGACAACAGAAGTGACTAGATTGTAGAGAGGTAGCACAGAGAAGGAAGTAATATAAGAAGCACCTGAAGGAGGCCACATATGAGTCGGGTTTCAAAGATGAATAGGAGTTTACTGAGAGAACCAGAGAGGAAAAGGACATTCCAGGCAGAAGGGACAGCATTGCAAAGTCGAAGCAAACTTGAACATTATGCTGTCTTAAAGGAAGCTACAAGCAAGTTAATGTCATTGGAACATAAATTGAGATGGGGTATTGGTGAAGGCTGAGGAGTTGGACAGGGGTGAGATCATACAGCTTGCTAAGTGCCAGACCAAAAAAAGAAAGAAAGAAAAAGCTTGGATTTTAATCCATAAACAATGGATTCATTGACATGATTTAAGCAGGGGCAAGACAATGACAGACTTGAATGTCAAACAGATCATTCTGGTAGCAATATGGTGAACAAATTAAAAAATGGGAAGTCCATTTTTTTGGGACTAGGGATAGCCAAGTGAGAAGTTTTTGCTATCACTGTGTCAGGTACTTATTTAATTTAATCTTCACAGCAGTGCTACAAAGTAGGTATTTTTATTTCCATTTTACAGATGGGAAATTGAGAGGTGTGTAATTTACCTGAGGTCACCCAGCTGGTAAGGGGTAAAACTGTGATTATGATAGTTCCATCAGAATTTAAAGTTTCACAAAGGTGTAGATTTAAGGGATATTTAGGAGGCTAAATAGCCTTTGCAATACAGTGTGTAGGGGAATTTAGAGGAGATAAAGAGGTTCAAGATGATTCTGGAGTTCTCAGTCAGTAGAAGTTAGTTGCATGATGATGCCATGGACTCAGATAAGAAATAAGAAATGCAAAGGGAAGCCTTTCCAAACTCTTATATGTTCCCCCTCCTTGTAAAAAGTGCCATCCACCAGTGCTCTGAATCCTACCCTCTTCAAACATACAAAGGATTTTCCATCCACAGTTTTTCATCTTCTAATTCTTCCTGGTATTTGTTGTTGTACCTCCATCTTCACTCAAACTCAAGTTTTGTTTTTCTCTTTTTAACGACAGCCCCATTTCCTTCCTTCACCACCAATACTTTGAGTTTGTGGTTTATAGTTTCTACTTTCACTTTTTCACCTCTAAATCTTTCCTCAACCCTCTGGAATATGATTTCTCCAATGAAACTACTCTATTAAAAAGGTAGCCTGTGACTCCCCATGGTCTCTGTTCAGTTCTCACCCTTTTTAACCTCTGCTTGATGGTTGCATCCATCATTTCATGGCAATGATGTTGACCTTTAACTTGGCTTCTTTATGCATTGCAGAACTCTGATCATCAGAAATTAAAATATATTCTTTCGCCATTTAAAAAAGGAAGTTCAGAAATATAATTTTATGCCAAATAGAAACTTCAGTCTCTGAAAGCATTTCTATCATAGCTTTCCTAAATAAACCAACATCCAAGATGTCATTGTGGGGACATTGTGAGATAGACTTCTCTTTCTTTTTCCCCTAAGTGAACAAACTTCCCCTTCTTCCTTTTTTATTTCTTTGATATCTTTGGTAGAAGTGTAAAATTTTATTGTGATGGTCTTGGTTTTAGACACCAAAATGAGTAACCAAGTGTATCAATTAAGATGGGATAGAAGTGTTAATTCATATCATGGCAGACTTCAAATGATGAAAGTAGTTCAATGTTTCAGCACCAGAATTTGAGGACAGCTCCCCCCACACTGTAAATGATTCTGCCTGGATATCAGGTTTCTTAACAGTACCAATTTCCTGAATTTTTATATAGGTTTGGACATATTCAGAGTCAAATATTGCAGTTAAAACCCTCTCTACTTTCATCCCTCTATCCTAAAAATTGGAGCAACTTCTTTGGTGAGCAGGAGCAGACCATCAAAATGCCATTCTTTCTCTAAGTGTTTGGTTGACAAGTCCATCTAAATTTTAAGTGACAACCTCCACTCTCTGCATTTATGAGGATGCACTGCCTTTCACCCTAATGAAACTGCCAAGTAATTTTGGAACCATGAGGGAAAGTCTGGCTCTAGCCCCCAGGGGATATATTGAATAACTTGGTTCTTGCTGACCTCAATCGGTCTATAATTTCTAGACGTTAGTAGCTATCATATGAATCTGTCCTTCTCTCCCAGTTCTATTTGGAAACCATCCCCATGGTACATTTAACTTAAGGAGTCACAGGCACAGCAATTACTGATGAAAGAAATTCACGTGTGGCAGCTCCCTCCATACATGGTATGGAAATTAACAAGCATTTATTTTATGGCAAGATGATAACAAAACTGTAGGTAGAGATAAGTCCTCATTTCTCTGTATGTATGTATCTCTTTACATGTAGTATTTTTTCTCCAAATAAGCATTTAGGAAGATGAGCCCAGCTCTTAGAAAACCTAAGGGTGAACAGAATGGATTTCTGAGCCATGCTGGTATTCTCAATTATTCCTGTCAACCCCTCAAGCACGTTTCTTTGTCATTCCCATTAAAGGTGTGGGCCTCAGCACTGACTTTCCATAATGTGCGAAGGGCAGCTTCTGCTACCCTCTGCAGGTCCCCCTATTTGCCTTATTCCTTTCTCTTTCTAGTGATAGAAATATCAGACGTCCCAGTATTGTGTCCCTGTGTGTCCAAACCTGGCAGCATCTCAGGGGAGAGGACAACAAGATAAAGCCAATCTCTCTGGAAAAAAATAAAAATAAAATAAAACCATTAAAGAGACATGTTGTTTTTGGAAAGGCAGCAGTTGGCAGAAAAATGCCCTTGGGAGGGGGCAAAAAAAATTGTCAGAGTCACATCACTGGGTCACCTTTTTGCTGTTTCTACATCAGGACTGTATCTGCACCTTTGGATCTCACTGGCTTTTCCAGACACGTTATAACCTGTCATCAGAACACTATCCAGTTCTGAAGCAAGCTGATGTGGTGTTCCACTCTGCTCTGGGCCTCAGCAGCAGAGTCTCTGCACTCCTTCCCCATCTCTAATGTTTGTTCACCAGTGAGCACATCTGGAAACATTCCAAAAATTAGGAACATAAGCTAATAGAATAATAATACCCTGTTTTTATGTAGCACCTTGCTTGGAGGTATGCCAAATCCTCTACCAACTGAATGTCGTCCAGATCCACTCCCACCCCCACCCCCACTGCCAGCTCTTAGTGCAGAGCTACTGCCCCTTGCTGTAAGCACAGACAGCTTAGAATCAATAGGGGCAACTCAGGAAAGGGGACATGACACTCCTCTATCCCACATCACATACTTACCAGCCAGGCCAGCAATTAATGTACCAGAAACCTGCCTCAGTTGGCCAAGAAAGCAACAGACAACATCCAAGTGAAGAATGCTGACATCTGTGTTTCCACCACATCTGGCAACCTGCTTCCTCCTGGAGGTACCCACTGTCTGACCTGTCCATTGGGAGTGGCTTATGCCTTGGGCACCTGCACTTTGCATATGAGGCAAAAGCATAAACTTTTAGCTACTTCTCTTAGCAGACTATGAGGTGTTCCCCTCAGCCACCAAGTAAATGAGTCCTGTGTCCCTCCCACTAGTCACACTTGCTTTGCTTACAGTAATTTTTCATAAGTATTTAATGACCATATCAGTAATCCATACATAGTTTCAAACTCATGATGAATCTGATGAGGATAAAAGAACAGATAACGGAGAGTGAGCTAGGAGCCAGTATTGTATTTGGGATTGAAGGAAGTGAAGCAAAGGGGTAAATGGTCATGATGGTCTCCTGATTGGTACTCTGGGTATCTCTCTCTCACACTTGTGAGCAGCTTGTGACAAGCATGGAGTTGCTCTACCTGCAAAAAGAGACTATCCTGTATATTTCCCTGTGTAATATATTCTTTTGCCAAAAGACCAGGGCAACCATCAACAGGTTAGGAGGTTCTGTGCCAGCCATATTATATCTCAAGACCCCACAAACCATGGAATGGCACTAGAGGCTGGCAAGTTCATAAATTATCCTCCCACTGGATTGCATTTTTAATCAGGGTGTGCACCATGATCACTAATGGCCCTTGCTTACAGGATGAAGCCCCAGTATTTATCTTGTTTTAATTATATTAGAAAGCAGTGATATTCAATTAACCAACTAATCAAGTAAGCCAATCAATACTGGTCCTGGCAGGATCCTCCATAGCCCAGCTCCTTGTCCTGGGTGGTAGTCCATGCTTTAGAGTCAGATGGAGTTAACTCTTGATGTCCAGGGTCATGCTGCCGAGAAGTAGGCAGGAGCAACGAAACCAGGATTCAGCTTTCAGACATGGGCAGAACCCCTACAGATTCTTTCCTTTGCCTGATTATAATGGAGATTTGCAGCAGCCTCCTTTAGGTTAAGGTGTTATTTGTTCTACAATGTATGTATTGTTTTCCAAGTACATGTAGGAGACATTTTTCCCATCATGTGGATTGGAGATATGAAATCCCCATATCCTATAACAATCCAATGGCAGAGCTCTAAATATTGAGTGGATCTGATCATGGGATGACAGCATGAAGTAACCTGTGATGTTCCCAAGTTCCAAAGACTGTCCAATGGTTACTAACTATGTGAAGTAGTCTTAACAGCAGGTGGACCAACCTGGAAAGCCTCCACCAGGACCATTTTAGGTATGTGTGGCTATATTTGTGAACGGCTGGGAGACACAGTGAGTCAAGAGCAGAGCTGGTCCCAGGGTGAAGGCTCAGTGAGCAGGCACACCCTTTGCTCCATTCACATGTCCAGGGACACATGGGTTTGTGACTGTGTGGTTGTCCAAGGCTAGGGCGTGGTTGCTGCCCAGAGAGGAAAGTGCATCCCTTTGGCTATACTCATGCTCCTTTAACTTTCACCCAGCTCCTCCTACAGACACACACGGACCTAAATGTTCACATACCAAGCCCGCTTCTCAAGGTCAACCAATGACTGAAATTCAAGGAGCAGTGCCCAGTCATCCCATTATTTTTTCTGACTTGTGGGGCAAGAACCAGGGTAGAATTTTCCCTGGATGCTCCCTACTTGGGTGGTTTTGTTATTCTTGGACCCCAAGCTCCATGATGGTTTCAGGAATCCCCACCCTTTGCAAAGCTGAGGATCTCAACTGGAACCTCTGAAAATGGTCTACACCTAGTTGAGGATGGCGTTGGAAAAGGAGAAATGTCCAGAGAAGACGAGACAGTGGGTTCCAGGATACTCATCTCATTAGCTCCCAACTGCCCACGCACAAGTTTAATCACTTTGCGGACCAGTCAGATCATCCTAAAAAGGGAAATAAGTGTGTTTGATGACTGCAGACCACACCCTAGTAATGCCTTTTCAAATGCATCGAAGTTCCTGAGGCAGCCTTGGAAGGAAAGTAGGAATCATTTGGTACGATCAGAAAGCCAATGCTTTTATGCAGAAGAACACCACATTGCCAGTTGGAGGAATCATCCAAATAGTCAAGTTCTTGCACCTCTGTGGACTGTTGACTCCCTGCTGCTTCAGGTGGGCTAAGAATTAAAACCTGATTCCCTGTATGTGGCTGTCTGAGCCTAAATGAGTGTAAGGGAAGGTGAGACATTTCACACAGAGGTACATTAAAAGGGAAAGAATCTTAAGACTGCTGTTCATTTCCAAACATTTGATGAGTTCCCATTCATTAAGAGTTTTGTAGGCTTGTTAATTTAATAAGAGCAAACAGGGCCCTAATGTCAGACAATAATCAGTAATTTGAAGGGGGTGAAAAAGAATAAGAAGTAAAACAGTCATTACCTAGCACAATGTTTAATCAAAAGACACCAGGAACTTTCAACTTCACAGTTAATGTTTTCAAAGGTTGGAGATTTTCAAATGTACAGTCTTTGACTCTGGCAGGCAGGCTGGAAAAATGGACATAGTTGTGATAATTGGCTGTGATGAAATTTAAACGTTCAACCCCAACCCTCTCCCCACATGTATACAAATGCCCACACTAAACTTTCTTTCTTTCCCTTGAGCTATTCAGTTCGAGTTTCAGCCCAGTACTTCAGGAAGCAGGGCTTTATCATTGCATGTGAGGCCTGCTGAGCCCTGCACTCATATTAAGTGACAATGTTCTTGACTTTGAACCGTTCAAGACCTCCTCTTCTTCTAATGAATTTTTCCATATTTTCACCTCATCATTTCCATGCTATAGTTAGGACCTCTGTGCTTTTCCATTTATCCTGCTCTTCACTTTTCACAGGTGTGAGTATGTGATATGTGGGTTTCCTGCTCTGGCTGCCTGCCTTTTGATGGTTGCCTGGGATATTAGAGCCTGTGTGAGTGGCCTGGCAGGGTCACAGTGCACAACACTTGCAGCTGTGCCCTATCCTCTTCTTTGAGGAACATCCAGTTCACATTTCTATCTGCTAGGGCCTGGGCCTGAGTACACCTGCCTCATCTATACAAGACCTCTAGGTTGGGAGTCAGAGATCTGTATCTGCCTAGGGAGGACAGCATGGATCTCATCTGCCCTATTCTTCTTTGCCCAAGACTGAAAATGACCCTAATCCTAGCTTATTGCTCTTTTCCTGCCATCTGATCCTTTCTACATAGCATCCCTGCATATTGCCACCCAATCCTTTTTTTTTTTTTTAAATATTTATTTATTTTTGAGAGAGAGACAGCGTGCAAGCATGGGAGGAGCAGAGAGGAAGACACAGAATCTGAAGCAGGTTCCAGGCTCCAAGCTGTCAGCACAGAGCCCGATGTGGGGCTCAAACTCACAAACCATGAGATTATGACCTCAGCCGAAGCTGGATGCTTAACCGATTCAGCTACCCAGGCACCCCTGCTACCCAATTCTTTTTCTTTTTTTTACGAGAGTTCAGCTGTCATAATTTTTTTTAATGTTTATTTATTTTTGAAAGAGAGAGACAGAGCACAAGCAGGGGAGGGGCAGAGAGGGAGGAACACACAGAATCCGAGGCAGGCTCTGGACACTGAGCCGTCAGCACAGAGCCCGATATGAGGCTTGAACCCATGAACCGGGAGATCATGACCTGAGCTGCAGTTGGACACTTAACTGACTGAGCCACCCAGGTGCCCCCCCCAACTACACAATTCTTAATTGTTTAATTCATCATGCCATTTGACCATCCAAGAATGAATAATGTTTCAAAGGCTTCTCTTTGACTTTTAAGATTTCTTCTTGCCTGACCTGACTGATTATAGCACAGTACATAGCCTGGGATAGAAACCCCACAAGTGCTTGGTAATTGATAAGCAGAATATTATTTTAAGTATATGGAATCAACTCATCTACTTGACCCAGATGCTTTAGAATGGTTTTGAACCCTGGAGACTCAGGCCAGACTGAATCAGGCAGGACTTAGCTGAGACCAAGGCGCAATTCAGAATTACCACCCAGGACTTCCCGGATTTAAGAACCTAATACATAACCTAAGTTCCTCCAGGGCTCTTTCCACTATACCAAACTATCTCCTGCTGCCCCTGCTGGTTGCCTTTTGTATCCATTGTTTTAAGCATGATGAAAAGCTTGCTATTATATCTACTTCTGGGATCTAGTTGCTCTAGTGGCATCAAAAAGGGACAGACTAGAGGCACCTGGGTGGCTCAGTTGGTTAAGCATCCGACTCTTGATTTCATGATCTCATGGCTTGTGAGATTGAGCCCCACGTTGGGTGGAGCCTGCTTGGGATTCTCTCTCTCCCTCTCTCTCTGCCTCTCTCAATCTCTCTCTCTCTCTCTCTCTCTCTTTCCCTCAAAATAAATAAATCAACTTAAGAAAATGGACAGACTAGGTATTTTTTTCTGCAGCCAATTGGTGCCCAAGGAGCAGATGGCAGTGGCTTAGGGGCATCAGGAACCTGGTGGTGTGGGTGACATTAGAAACCATCCTCCTTATGTACAGAGGAACAATAGAAGGACTCCAAAAGCGAGCATTGCGTATGTTATGTGTCCCTGATAACCAGCCCTGAGAGAGGGCATATGTTGCCCTTTGGCAGAAGAAATGAATGAGCTCCAAGTTAAGGAGGAGGTCAGGATCAAGTTATTTTGCTGCTGCCCCCAAAGTCTCATACCAGACAGTCACCCCACAATAATCTCTGGGCTCTGTGGCTGCATCTGCCTAAAGATAGAAGCAATTTTAGTACCCAAAGCAGAGAAAGCAGAGGGAGCAAACTCCAGGGGACGGGGTTCTGATGGGATGTAGATTCCTTAATAACAATTACCACGAGCACCAGAGCTTTCAATTTAATTAAACCAATTCTTCAGCGTGGGGATCCATGCCTGGGCTTAGTTGCTTTTTCTTCCTCTTTCTTTTTTGTTCTTTCTTTTTTATAATGTGCTTGCCTCCTCGGTGTTGTACCTCAGTGTACCAGGATATCTGAAATGATGAGTGGATGAAAAAAGAAAAATGATTTCTCTTCTGGAGCCTTAATGGAAGGTAGCAAAAGAACTGAATCGAGAAGTTAATAGTTACTATCATTTATGCTCCCTGGAAAGCCTGATCCAGGAGAACTCTAAATTATCTTTGCTAATGGGACAGGGGAAGCAAATGAAATGATGTCATGGGTCTGTTTAGCACCTGCCATCTCCAGCGTCCTTCCCACAGGATATCTCACTGAACATGCCCAGCAGCTCTCAGAGTCCCTATTATCTTACATAACAGATGATAAAGGTCAAATGGCTTCTCAAAAGTCACACAACCAATGGCATGGTGGCACAGTTGGTCCCAAGCCCATGTCTTTTGATTTTAATCTTTTAAATGTTTATTTATTTTTGAAAGAGAGACAAAGTTCGAGCAGGGGAGGGGCAGAGAGAGAGGGAGACACAGAACCTGAAGCAGGCTCCAGGCTCTGAGCTGTCAGCACACAGCCCGACGCGGGGCTCGAACCCACGAACCGTGAAATCAGGACCTGAGCCGAAGTCGGACATTTAACTGACTGAGCCACTCAGGTGCCCCAAAGGTCTTTTGATGTTAAATCCAATGCTTCTGCAATGACTCCAGAAACATTTCTCATTTGGTGTGTCACTTTTAATTGTCCCTCCCACAAAATCAATGCAAGCAAATGGCCAATTTGATAGGTCGTGTTATCTCCTTTCTGTCTTCAAGGAAGGGATGCTGATGAGTCATAAAATGTTCCAAAGCAGACCTACTGCATGAAGTGCTGTCATAACAACCAAGGCAGGGATTACTATCCCCGTTTTACAGTGGAGAAACAGGCTCAGACATATTGAGGAACTTGCACACATCTAGTGAGTAGTACGTAGAGCTGGCCAGCCTGCTCACTGACAATGTGCTGCCTGGCTGCTGGCTTGGCCAGTTCAAAATGCTGTCCATGCCCACTTGCTGGTAACCCTGTGCCAGGATGGCAGTGAATTTACATGACTGGAACACATTCTAAAAGCCGCTTGTGGCCCCTGCCCCGCCAGTGGTGGGTCAGCCATATCAGCTTCCCTTCCACACAAGCTTCCCTGTTTTCCATCTCTGCTAACTAGACTTTGGGGACAGAGGGCAGGGGAGAAGTTCAGCCTCTCTCTCCCATCTGGACGTACCATCTTCATCAATGCTGTTGTGCAGGCTGCGTGAACAGAAGTCTCAGGGTTTAGTTCTGTGCTCTACCGGAAGCACACTGAGGGCTTTCCATGAGCTGCTCCCCAGGAAGGAAGTGAGACTTTGGTCTCGCTGCTGCAAGGAATTGGTTCCAAGAGCAAATCGCTGCTTGTTAGCTGCCTCCCCCACTCCGTCCAAGCCCTGGGCTGTAGTGCCACACGGATGTGTATGAACTTGAACCCTTGACTTTAGCCAGGGGTTCACGGATGACAAGTGACCTCTAGGGCCCAGCAGCACCCTGATGCTTTAAGCCCCCTTACACCCAGTACCTTTTACCTTCCTCTCTAGGTATGTCATTGAGCTAATGCCAGGATGGGGTCTCTCCCTTGCCCCCCCAGATGCCCATCTGAAACTGATGCTTCCAGTCTCCTAGAGCACATAAGGAATAACTCTAACAGCAATAGTAATTGATCAGTTAATTAATTTAAAAGACTCATGGCCCTGGGAACCTTATTTATGTATAACACTGTGCTGTCTCTCCCTGTTTGTCTGTGTCGGTGGCTCTTTTAGACCCCCAGACAAGGAGCCATTTCAAAGGACAGTTCTACTCCCCATTATGCAGCCTCCCCTCATCCCTGGGAAGAGGGGGAAAGGCCCATCAGGGTCTCCTGTCAAGGGGTCAGCTAGAAATCAAGTTACAACCAGCACGACGTGTTTCAGAGCATCTTGGTTCCCATGCATCAGCTCAAGGAATCATTAATAATCCACAGCCTCATGACGGAGATGAATATTGGAGCAGGGGGGAAGCCTCAGTGCAGTGAGGCAGAGGGAGAGAGTGACTTATTAGCCCTGCTCCAGGTGTAACCTTCTCCCCACAACCAAGCCAGGGCCAGGATGATTTATTAGTACAGTAAACGGATTTTTATAATTAAAATTGATTTTCAGTTTCAGCCTGGTCTGAAAGGACCTGGTCAAGTTCAAGAGGGGAGAGGGGGGCAATCTAGGGAAAGAAAGGGAAATGTGCTCTCAATTTCCCATATGTCTTAGATTATTAGAGCAGGAAGAACCTCTCATTTTACAGGTGAGGAAACAGCAGCCCTGGGAGGTTGACATCTTTGGCCAGCCTCACATGGTGAGATAAGGCACAGCTGGGATTCAACCTGGGTCCCCTGAGTCTCCTGGATCCCTGATATACTCATTTCCCTAGGACTATGTGTGTACATGTTCATAGAACCACAGTATACTGTGATGTAGGTTGTTCACTGAACAAGGACAGCTAACCAAGGGGATTCTCGGGGCTGAAATCCAGCCATGTCTTGTGTGCTAGGGCGGGGCTGATGCTACCCAGAGGATGTGTTCAGAGGGGCCATTTGAGCCTGTTTCCTTTAGTGGTCGGCTCTTGGCCAGCCAGCAGCTGCCTCGGTCATCTGGGGCTATGCCCACTTGATCCTCACCTCACAGCCCAGTGCCTGGAGGCCACATTGGGCTATTTATTTTAAAACCCGAGGGCTCTGCCGTAGATGGTGGAGACACCCTGGGCTACTGTGCGTCCAGTCCAGGGCAGGTCACCACACAGGACACTGGGAGCGGCAGAAGCTAACCTCGAGGTGGTGGTAGTGTGTCTGCATACTCAGGAACACGCAAACTGGGCACATCTAGAAGACATGACTGCTGTTGCTGGCATTACCGCGTGTGCATGCTGCTCTTGACCACGCCCTCCGGGGAAGGCCCAGTTGAGAGAAAGAAGGTGAATCCCATGTCCACATCAAAGTCCATGCAGCAGACTTCTGTTCCAGCCCATCCCGGGGCAGTACAGGCCCAGGACTCTGCATCCTTGCCCATCGCTGGCTCTCCACACCAGGTCCCTCATCCTGTGCTGCTTCCCAGTGACTCTGGTGGCTGATCATTTGACTGTCTCCATGGTTCTGCCTTTTCGAGAATGCCGTGTGGTTTTAATAATTATGTAGCCTTTTCAGATTGGCTCCTCTCACTTAGTAAAAGTACATTTAAGCTTCCTCCCTGTCTTTTCATGGCTGGATAACTCATTTCCTTTTAGCGTGAAATAATATCTTGTTGTCTGGTTTTATCACATTTTATTTATCCATTCACCTCCTGAAGGACATCTTGCTTGCTTCCAAGTGTTGACGATTATGAATAGGGCTGCTATACTCATCCATGTGCAAGAATAGTTTGTTTCTCATCCACCTAGCTGGATACCACCCACCATAGGGAAAAGACCCAAGACTCAGAGGCACAAAGACTTCAGGGAGTCCAGACTGGCGGAAAGACACCTCATCCCACAGGTGTCCAACCCACACCTTGCACTCAGAAAGGGCTCAGTGTCTGTCTGCTAGTGATGGAGGAGGGGCCTCTTTAGAAGGCTAAGTGAGTAAGAAATGTAAAGAATGCCCTCGGTCCTTTGTTTGTGTAATTATGAGTAGATTACCATGGTACCCGAGCAGTAAACTAGGGCACCGGTACAGATAAGCACAGTTTACTTCTGCATCAAACTATTTCCTAAGTCACAACTGATTACATTTAATGGTGTGCGTAATCCTTATCATTTGTCCTTCGCATTGGGTGTAACTGGCAAACATGTTGCATAAATGGCTGTGGTGAGTACTCGTAGCCAATAAAAGCCTGGATTCAGAGGCCTGAAGGTCTCATCCAATGCGGGGATTCTCTGCTCCTTGTGTTAGGTTTGAGCAGCCAAGTCAGGCTTTCACAGCAAACCTGTCTGTCCTCCCCATGTATTCCTGGAGCTGTGGTCTTGCGTGGCTGTGGCTACTCTTTCCAAGCATCACAGAAAGTCTAAGCTTTAGACACATGCTGTCACGTATGTGAGGGGAGACTGGCCACAGGGGACAAGGAAGAGGAGATGGGAGAATGAGGGGAAAAGCCTATTTGGAAGGTGGAGGCAGTGGTGGGGAAGGGACCCCCTCCTGGGGTCGTGGGGACCGGGAGACTCTCACTCCCATCCCCTGTGTCCCAGGAAGGAGCCTTCAGCTGCTACCAGGAGGGACAGCTCATTCAGGCTGAAGTGTGAATCTGTGACCCTGCCAGGCCATTTCTGATAAAAAAGTAAAAGGGAGAAGACAAGGGAAGATCCAACTGCAGGGAGGGAGGCACTGCCCAGGCAGGAAGAGGGACCCCCACCCCCACCCCCCATGTATCTGCACCTGCTTCGTTCTGCCTCCAGCCCTCCCTTTTCAGACACGGGATGCCCTTTGATTTGCACCATCCCTAAACTCCCTTTGCTCCTTGAAGGACCAGAGGACAGAGAAGCCCTGGTGTTGGGGAGACCCTGTCGAGGTTTTGCTGAGTCTAAGTGAATAGGACGCCGGGCCAGGCCTCTTGCAGAGACTCCATGGGACCTCTGTCAGGAAGCTTTCTCATCATCTTTTCTGCCTTAAATGCCCACCTCTCCAACTGCACCCTCCATCCCCAAGTCGTGGACTTACTGAGGCTTGTCCTGGCAAGGAAGCCTTTGGGTGTCTATGGTTTTGCTGGGTCCTCCCTATATTTAGGAAGCTGAGTTGACAGGAGGAACTGAACAGCACAGAAGGGCAGGGTGGACCCTCCTAGACTTCCCCTTCCTCAGAGAGGCTGCAGGGTCAGCACAGGTGGCAAGATCACCCAGGCCAATGAAAACCCGTCCACGGTACCCCTCAGGTCCAAGGCCACAGCCGAGCAACTGAGAGCAAATCTGGGTCAGAACAAGCCACGCACGGGAGCGCCTGGGTGGCTCAGTCGGACTCTTGGTTTTGGCTCAGGTCATGATCTCGCAGTTTTGTGAGTTCAAGCCCCGCCTCAGGCTCCACGCTGGTGGTGCAAAGCCTGCTTGGAGTTCTCTGTCTCTCTCTGTCTCTCTCTCTGTCTCTCTCTCTCTCTCTCTCTCTCCCTGCCCCTCTCCCACACACACAGTCTCTGTCTCTCTCAAAGTAAAATAAATAAAAACTTTAAAAAATTATTAAAAAAAAAAAAAAAACAAGTCACCCACCCACTTCTGGCATGCGAGCGCTGTGAAATTCAAGTTAGCCCAGGCTTCTGGCCAACCTATGGGCCCAGGCTGCTCCTTGTCTTGGGACCAGACCCCTGAGCCCCAAGACAGGATGTGGATTCACTACTGAGCTCTAGGTAGCAGCGCCCCAGGACATAGGCAGGCTCTGAAGTCTGCAGCCCCCAGAGCCAGTGAAACAATTCCATAATTGGTAAAGTCTCTGGAGGTTAGGTATACCATCCCCTTCCTGCTTCTCCCAGGGTGACACTGTGCCATGCCGAGTGATAGTCTTGGGTCCTGCCCTGCGTGAGATGATAAAGCCATATTTGGAGATGAGAATCATGGGTGTTGAGACAGACCTTGCCATGGAAACATGCTGGCCAAGGAGAAATTCTAAGGAATGTTTAAATGGGACCTCTCCAACCCAATTCTGCCTTCATCAATTTCCATGATGTTTGGATCCGGCTCAGGCAGCTACTGCTCTTTGCTGGGGACTTTTAGGCTCTTGGCCCCACGCAAGAGAGGGGATTCCAGTGGAGAAAGGAGGCTACACCAGCCGTGGAGCAGTCATAGGTCATAGGTTCTGAGTCCTGTGTCAGAGTCCTGGCTCTGCCCCTCACTGGCTGTGTGCCTGTGAGTAAGTCACTTAACCTCCTCCAGCCGATGACCTCATCTGTAAAATGGAGGCTGTCCTTCCCAACCTGGCTTCCTCACAGGGTTGGGGGGGTGGGGGGGGGGCGGCTAGGTCACACGTAATCATGCCTGTGAAATTGCTTTGTAAATTGCAAAGCCAAGTACGGCAGCCAGTATCATTGTTATGCCTGCTCTGCCTGTCTCTGTCCTCAGAGCCTCTGACCTTCTGCATCTCTCAGACTCCAAGGCAGAAATACATCAGCCTTAGACCCCAACTCCTCTGCCGCTGTGCCTAAGGCCAGCCTATCATCAGGGTCATCAGTAGGGGCCGAAGGGAGAAGCACTGTGCTTTAAGAAAATATAGATGCCTGGCTCCTGGAAATTCTGATTTTGCTGGTCTGAGGTTGGCCTGGACATCAGCATTTTCTAAAAGCATTACAGTTAGGTTTTAGTTAAAAGCTCCACTAGGTTTAGGGGCGCCTGGGTGGCTCAGTCTGCTAAGCGTCCAACTTCAGCTCAGGTCACGATCTTGCTGTTCATGCGTTCGAGCCCCGCGTCAGGCTGTGTGCTGACAGCTCAGAGCCTGGAGCCTGCTTCAGATTCTGTGTCTCCTTCTCTCTCCGCCCCTCCCCACTCACACCCTGTGTCTCTCTCTCACTCTCAAAACTAAATAAACATTTAAAAAAATTTTTTAAAAAGACAGCTCCGCTAGGTTTGGAACCCCTTAGCCTAGACCCCACTTCCCTGCCTTTCCCCTCCTCCCTGGCACCTCCCATGTACCCTGATTCTCCCCTTGGCTTGCAGAGGCTCCCTGAGGGTGGTCCACACTCAGCAAGTGGTGACATGGGGAGCCTGAGAGGGGAGTCCTACACCCCACACCACCCCCTCACGTGCCCCAGACTCTGGTCCAGCTCAAGCTCTGTTTACGGCAGCATCCCAGGCAGGCTTAATGGAGTAGAAAAGCTTCTTCAAATGAATGCCACTTATGGCATGCTACCTGCCCTAAATTGTCACAATTTGTTTCCTTGCTGCTGCCTCAGTCCTGCATCCCGCAGGTTTGTTTGCAAACTCAGCAAACGCCCCGTGTTTAATCGTGTCTGGAGGCTGCCTCCTCACGTCCCTGTCACAGCAGGGTCTGCTGGACTCTGTGCCAACGCCACCACGCTGAGCCTCGCTGCCCGACCCTGGCCTGCCAGGCATGCCGTGCCAACCAACGTACCCACGTGCCGGCACACAGCGTGGCCTCTTGTGTTTGGCCGGGAGCCAGCATGATTTCCTGTCCCGGACCCACAGCCAACTTTTGATGATGCCTGTTCACAGAGGTCAGGGGAGAAGCGGAATAAATTAAGGCCGCAGATAACCCTGACCTCATTTCATCTAATAGCTGGAGCGGCTCCCCAGCTTCACCTAACTTTCCCCAGTGCTGTGGGCAATAAAACAAATTCACTGGGGTTTCCTCCTCTTCCTGCCCTCCGCTTGCTGTTCAAAAGCCCAGGAAAGGCTATCAGAAAAGCTGGAGAAGGGGAAGGGGAAGCAGGGAAGTGGTTGGAAAGTTCTGAGCTGGCTGTGGGGCCAAGCCCCTCTTCCTAGGGCCAGGAATGTGGGTCTGGGGACCAGAGGGGTTCACTGGGTGGGGTTGGCCGGTCAGGAATAAGATCATGAGGTCCCACTGAGAGTCCCCTCAAGCCCTAACTCCTTGTCCAGCACCACTTATAAAGTAAACAAATGGCGGAAGCGTTCAGCTGTCCCAGGGACATACCTGGAAACCTTCAAGGTTGAACTTTTCATTTAGGGGAATGCTATCTGCCCCCGAGGAGAAGCAAACCAAAAACGTGGACCAGCCATGGTTATCATCCCTGTAGTGACAGCTGCCACGTGTTTGGTGAGGATGTCCAGGAGCCGTGTGCAGTATTTTACCGGTATTATAGTATTTAGTTTGCATAACCTTTTGGAGGCTGGGGAATGTTAAAAGCCTGCGCAAGCTAATAAGTGGCAGAGCTGGAGTCCGAATGGCAACTCCTCAGATCACCAAGCCCAGGCCCCAACAGCCGCACCGCCTGGCTCCCCAGTGAACTTCCCTCCCCGCTGTGGGTTCTACGCACCCAGATCCTTCTCCCAGGCCCTCCGTCTGCCGAGCGTACCTGTCATATGTAATGAAATTTTGATATTGGGGGCTGTCTGTTGCTGTAACAGAGACTTGAGTGGACGGAGAAGGAGTGGCTGAGGCTCCTAGCCTCCCCCACCCCAGGCCATCCCACACACGTCCACGGAGAATGGGTACACGCAAGCCAACGGCGGACGCCTCCTTCCCCCGACCCCCACCCCAGGGCCAGCAATCCTTTCTCCCTGAGTCCCCATCTAAAGATAGCCCTGACCAGCCGCTTTTCATCTGTTTCAAGCCTTAGCCCGATGTCGATCAGATTCCCCAGCTGATGTGCAGTGGATGAGTTACCACTACCACACCCCTCACCCCTCAATGATGAACCTCCTAATGGAAACCAAATGACCCACAGCTACAGTGCTATGGGGTCAGCTCCTGGCAGATGGATGCGGGAGGCCCCACCTTACCTCCTCAGCTTTGCTGCCTGGACACACGAAGGCTGGTGTGGCGTGGCTGGGCTGCCCGGTATAGCGTGGTCCCACTTAGAGAAAGGCAAGAATGGACATTGTCCTCTCACATCTGCAGAGCTAGTGCAGAATGCCCTCGGGGCATCATCTGTTAATGAGGAAAACACATTTGCCCATGCGGACCCATGTCCAAGGACACTCAGACATTAGAGGACTATCTTCCTCTTTCCCCAGCAGTAGGCAGGGCCCCTGACCCCACAGGGGGTCTCTCATAGGTCCGGGAGAGTTCTTTGACTGCCTTGAGGCAGGAGGTGAGGGCAGAGGAAGAGGATCTAGGTTCCTTTGGGGCACCTGTGACCTCTGTCGCCTCCTTCTTAAGCCAGCAGCACCTGACTGCCTGAGATGCTGGGGCCTAGAAGGCCCCTGAGGTATATCAATTTCCTTTCATTTGGGCCCCATGATTTTTCCCAGGGTCAGACTCCTTTTTGAAGGAAGATGTTGGCCCACTATCCAAAGGAGCCTCCTGCCCAGACAGGAAGGTCTGCAAGGAAAGTTGTGTTTATTTGCAAACATGCTCCCATGGCCCTGAACACTCCCGCCCACTGCCGTGTGCAAATGCTGCACCTGTTACCAGGCACACACGTGTAGGCACACACCCTCAGGCTGCCGTGCGCCCATTCACACCAGTGTACTATTCACACACAACCACTCTTTAGTTTGAGCAGTCAGATCATTGCTGGGGACGCTGGCCAGCAGTGCCCTTGACAGAAGGCAGTTGGAGGGAAGGGTTGGGTGTTGGGTGGAGAAGGGAGTGCCTGCCCGGTCTGCCCTGCCGCTTCCCACAAAGAGTCATGCCAGAGAGCCAGAGGGTCTCGGCATATGTCTCAGAACTCACTTGGCTCAGCTGCAGGGGCCTGGATAGAGGTGTCGCCGTGCCAGCCCCTCCCCCTCCCTCTTCTTGGCTGCTGAAACAGAGGCCTCCGTTGAGCAGGCTGGGCTTAGGAAACTCACACCAGCAGGTCCCCAGTCCCAGCTCAGATGGGACCGTGGCCTCTGTAGCCTCTGTCAGCAGCGCCTGGTGAAAGATGGCTGGAATGGGAGCGCTTTGATCCCCAGGAAAAAGGCTCCTTCCCACCTGTTGGCCTTGGGGGTAGGGAGGGAGGCTCCCAGTCCCCAGTGGTATGGGTCCCAAAGGCTCTGCCTCTTCCTTCAGCCCTGACCTCGAAGCTAGGTCAAGAGCAGACATCTTGGGCAGGAGTCTGTATCAGAATAGGGTCTCAACAGAATAGTGTTGGTAGCCATGTGGCTTTGGACAGACCCTACAACAACTGAGCTTCATCTGAAAAATGAGGGGTTCCCAGGGTCCCTTCCAGCTTATTAACTCTGTGAATGCCAGAGCATTCCTCCCATCCTGGGTACCTTCTCTCCAGCATGGTGACGGGGCGGCTCTCAGGGTAACATGTGGGTGCAGCCACCAGTCTCCTCTGGTGCACTGAACTGCATTTCAAATGCACTGAACTGACCTGCCTGGGAAAACTCATGCCTTGCAATACCGCAGCTCTAGAAGTCCTGCCTCCCGGGGCACCTGGGTGGCTCAGTCGGTTAAACATCCAACTCTTGATTCCGGCACAGGTACCGATCTCACAGTTTTGTGATTTCAAGCCCTGCATCAGGCTCTGTGCTGACAGTGCAGATCCTGCTTGGGATTCTCGCTCTTATTCTCTCTCTGCCCCTCCCCCACTCACACTGTCTCTCTCTCTCTCTCTCTCTCTCTCTCTATATATATATATATATATATATATATATATAAACTTAAAAAAATAGAGCATTGTGTGAATGTGAGCATAATAGTCCAGAGAGGGGAGAGAAGTTGACCTTTAAGAGATGAACTTGCAGCAATACTCCAGAAATTATGGGTTTTGGGGTAGAGCCATGATGGGCAGATCAGTTAATTCCATAGGGTTCTTGGAACATGAGCTCAACAGGAACCAAATTCATTCATTCATGTGACCCTTCACCCTCTCGCTTACGGATTCTCGTTTGCCGTGCCTGAGCTGGGCACGAGGTGTGGAAAGGTGAAGAGAGAGGACTTCACAACACCCCTCAGGGGAGCCTTTTATCTGGGAGAGATGCTGGAACAATAGACCAAGTTGTTACTGGCCTTGAACTAACACATTCCTGTGTATCCTCCCAATTAATCCTTGCAGCAGCCCTTCAGGGTGCTTCGTTGTCCTCAGATGAGGAAAGGGATGCTCGGAGAGGATGAGCTGTTCAAGTCACACAGGAAGGGGCAGATCCAGGATTCTCACACCCCTATCTATCTTTCCTCCAAATCTCTGCTTCTCACTCAGCACTGAGATAAAGCTATTCCAAACTCCCTTTTTTCTCTCCAACCACATTGGAAGGAGCCAGGAAGTCTCCCTGGAGGAGGAAGGCTGCACTAAGATCTACTACAGGTCTCCCTAGGGCTGCTACTCCATGATGGGCCTCTTTGCCCTCCGGAGGGGCCCTCAGCCCCTCAACTTAGCCAACCTTTCCTGGCTTCCAGCAAGAAGCCTGCTATACTGGGAAACTTTCAACCTGAGAACCGGGGTTCAGTGGAGGTACCGGAGGTTTTTCAATCCCCAGGGGCGGCAGCAGGGGAGTCGGTGTGTTGGAGCCTGATGGCAGGCTGCTGACCCTGCTGCATTTCAACTTCTGCCTTTGCCACTGCCCTGCTGTGTGACCTTGGCCAAGCTGCTCAGCCTCTCTGGGTTGTGGCTCTTCCATCTGTGCACCTGAGACGGGGATGGCTCTCTCACTTGGTGAGGGGTCTGGTTAATAACAAACACTGGCCACTGTGGTGTGGCCCACACGGGGAGGCGGAGGACAGGGTGATTTCTGGAGGCTCTGCAGAAATCACGCTGAGAGCTCCTCGCCCAGCTACTGCCGTTTGCTAATGAGGAACAGCATATGTTGATGATTCCGGCGTCAACACTCGCTCCTTGGCTGTCCGAGTTCCCAGAGCAAACTGGCTTCCTATTAGGCATTTATACTTATTAATAGCAGCAAATTGCAGCCCTCCACAACATCTGCTACTTTTCATTTGCAAAGAGCTTCCCAGACCATTTGTATTAGTAGTATTTTGCAACCGGTTCTCCTAGGCAGAGTAGGCCTGGGTCCCCCTGTCTAGAAATCAGTCAGGGGAGGTGTAACGAGGGAGAGGATTTGTTCAGGGTTATCCAGACACCCGGAATGGATTAGAGCTCGGGCCTTCAGCTCCCAAGCCTCGTGTTCTGAGGCTGTTGCCCTTGTTCTTGACGTTGCCCTCGACGACCTTGACCCCAGAACTCCTGCCTACAGGCAGGTGGGGACAATGCTGACAGCCAGGGCTGCTGCCCTTGACCCTGTGCATGAGTCTGCTATCGGGGGAGACCCCTGCTGGATTAACCCCATGGCGAGAGCAATAAGCAGGAGAACCTGCAAAGTTCAAGGCAACCCATTCCTGAGGGGCTTTTATTGCTGCTGAGCAGATAAAACCATCTCCTGGCACTAGGGCAGCCAGGAGGCCAGCATTGGGAGGTCCTTTGAGCATCTGTGCTCCGGGCCGGCTGTCCACACGTGAAGAACCACATTCTCTTTCCAGAGCCTTTTCTGGTACTTTGCCCAGGGCCTGGCCCTCCCTGAGATCTATAGATCTATGGTCCTAGAATTAGGAGAGCTTGGTCAGCATGGAATATACTGGGAAGATTCATTTATGATGTTAGACCCAGCTTTAAATTTTTTTTTTTAACATTTATTTATTTTTGAGACAGAGAGAGACAGAGCATGAACAGGGGAGGGTCAGAGAGAGAGGGAGACACAGAATCTGAAACAGGCTCCAGGCTCTGAGCTGTCAGCACAGAGCCCGACGCGGGGCTCGAACTCACGGACCATGAGATCATGACCTGAGCCGAAGTCGGCCACTTAACCGACTGAGCCACCCAGGTGCCCCTAGACCCAGCTTTTATTTTTTTTTTTTTTTTAATTTTTTTTTTTTTTTCAACGTTTTTTATTTTTATTTTTGGGACAGAGAGAGACAGAGCATGAACGGGGGAGGGGCAGAGAGAGAGGGAGACACAGAATCGGAAACAGGCTCCAGGCTCCGAGCCATCAGCCCAGAGCCTGAAGCGGGGCTCGAACTCACGGACCGCGAGATCGTGACCTGGCTGAAGTCGGACGCTTAACCGACTGCGCCACCCAGGCGCCCCTAGACCCAGCTTTTAAAAGAAAGTAGAGTGGCACCTGGATGGCTCAGTCAGTTAGGCATCTGACTTTGGCTCAGGTCATGATCTCACAGTTCATGGGTTCAAGCCCTGTGTCGGGCTCTGTGCTGACAGCTCAGAGCCTGGAGCCTGCTTCAGATTCTGTGCCTCCCTCTCTCTCTGCCCCTCCCCTGCTTGCACTCTGTCTCTTTCTCAACAATAAATAAACAATTAAAAAAAATAAAAAGAGAAGAAAGTAGAAAGTACCACACTGCAACCTTTCCCTCCTCCATTTACCCTCTCCCCTCTACCTGTCACAGGACCTTTATACCCTAATGTGACTTTATGGCCAGCATCTGTGTATCAGTTAGCTATTTCCATAAAAGAGCTGTGTAACAAACCACCTCCAAAGTCAGTAGCAGGTAATAATAAGCATTAACTCCCATAACCTGCACATCCATTGCATGTCAACTGATCTGGGCTAAGCTCAGCTGGGTGGTTCTGGCTCAAGCTTCTGCACCAGCTGGGCTTGTCTTCTGTCTGTGGGTTGGGCTCAGGTCTGCTCCACACGGGTTCATTTGGCTGAAGGAGAAGCAGCTACATGGGAATCTCTTTTCATGGCCATGACAGAAACGCAAGAGGGCAAGGCCAACCACAGAGGCACATCTCAAGCCTTTGCCTTGTGCTTGTTGTCATCCCGTTGACCAAATCAGGTCCTGAGACCAAGCCCAAGGACAAGGGCCTGGAAGTACACTCTATCTCTCCATTCACCGTGAGGCCAGGTAGGTAGGGCCCTGGGGACGTAGGAGGCTACTTCAGGGCAGTGAAGAGTTGGGACTCATGACACAATCTGCCATAGCCTGTGACCAGCCTCCTGGCCTCAGCCTCTCTGACCAGCCTGCCAAGGTCAGACATAACTGCTATCTCTGAGCAAAGAGGTTGTGAGTGACTGTGTTCCGGGCACCTGGCAAGACCTGAAATAAACACAGCTTCCTGAGCCAGCGTTCAGCCACCACATGTTCGAGCCTTGGCAATGAGGGGGTCAGAGGTCATCACAGGAGACAAGAGCTCTTATGCAGCCATGGCATGGCCCCAAGTCAGTAGAAGTGAAGTGTGGAAAGGCAGCCAGAGGCCACTAAAGGAAAGAAAGGGCCCTGGAGAGGTTTGGAGGGGCGCCCCAAGACCACGATGCTGAGATCCATATGGATTACCGAGTTACTAATGTTCTGGAAAAGGACCGGCTTTTCCCAGCTCTACTTCCTTTGCTCAGAGACAGGAGGACAGGATGGGGATGGATGGGACAGCACCAGGGACGACAGGCACCAGGCACAGTCCCTGCACAGCTTGATAGCTCTGCAGCAGCCCTTCAGAGTTTCTTAATGGGTCCTCTTGCATCTTTTTTCCCCTTTTTTGACAATTTTGAAGGAAACTGGGTACTTAAGGAGACTCTCGGACATTTAAATTAACCCCCACCATCAGACTCAGCATAGGCACGGCAGCATTGGCATCCAATTATAAGAGGAGAGACAGAGGAATAACTCACATTTCGACGAGAGTGTCAAATATTTAAAGAAATGAGAGCTATGCACAGAGACGGTAGGCTATGTCTATGGAACGTGTCTGAATGCAATCCACAGAGCAGCAGGCTCCCTTTGGGACGCTCACAGCAACAGGCGGAGTGGGACTCGACTGCCAGAAGAAAGCATCTTCCCGATATCAGGGAAACCAAGCAGAGTCTAGACAGTCGGGGGCCAGGACTCAAGAAAACTCCCCCAGCTGCCTTGAGCACACCCAGGGCCTGGCCGCTCCAGGCGGTGGGCTCTCTTGATCAGAGTACGGAAGCTTGTCAAGGTCAAGGCCATGAGCTGAAGTCCTGTGTGGGCTCCTTCAGTCTGTCTCAGTCAGTCCTTATCTTTCTATCCCAGGCCACTGTTTTAATACATTCACGGCTTTGTTCGTGGGGCCGGACAGGTGAGAAAATAGAGATGATGATTCTATTTATAGTATTTAAAACTCAGACGAAGCTACGCTCTATGATTTAGGGAAGTTTACCTTGGGGCAAAAGGGCGAAGAAAACCAATGAGAGTGTCAGAAAGGTAAGGGGGGGGGGGCGGGGAGAGGAATAGAGGTAGACAGAGATAGATACCAGCACACAGGTTTCCTGCTCATAATGGCAAATGAGAAGTGCCAAAGTAGAGGCAAAGCAGTAACCGGAGTATCTTATAAAATCAGAGACCATTTGACCTCACAAGACCAGTTTGAATTCCAAGACCCTGCCCCGTGCCTCTTGGATGAGGTGGGAGGTGAGAAAGTGTTCTGGGTAGAACAAAGCTATGACATTATTTTTCCAAATCAGGAAATGGAGGCCCAGAGCTTGCGAATGACAGATCAAAGTTACATCACAGTCCATGATAAGAGATATTCATCCGAAACCCTTTTGTCCATGTGAGATTAAACTGAAAAGGGTAATATGCCAATCTTTTCACGCAAGGATCTCAGAATATTTTATACACATGAATTTATTAGTCTAACCAGAAATAGTTGTCTTTTTGCGTCTGGCGTATTTCACTTAACATGATGTTTTCAAGGTTCATCCGTGTTGTGGCATGTGTCAGAATTGCCTTTTTTTGAAAAGCTGAATATTATAATAGTCCCTCCTTATCCACAGGGGATATATTCCAAGACCCCTTGGTGGATGACTGAAACCATGGATAATAAAACCCTAGATATCCTGGTTTTTTCCTACATATACCTACCTATGATAAACTTTAGTTTATAAGTTAGGCACAGTGAGAGATTAACAACCATAATGAATAATAAAATAGGACAATTATAATAATATAGCATAATAAAAGTTATGCGAATGTGGTCTCTCTGTCCCCCAAATTTCTTATTGTACTGTACGTCTTGTGATGATGTGACATGATAAAATGCCTACATGATGAGATGCAGTGAGGTGAATGACATAGGCACTGTGGCATAGCTGTTGACCTTCTGATCATACATCAGAAAAGGAGATCATCTGCCTCCAGACTGCGGCTGACTGTGGGTCGCTGAAACCGCGGATGGGGGTGGGGGCGGTGGGGGCAGGGGGCCGACTGTATTCCTTTGTCGATCTGTACCACACTCATTTATCCATTCGTCTGTTGGCTTGCTTTGGCTATGGGTTGCTCTGGGTTGCGTTCCCCCTTTTGGCTATTGTGAATAATGTTGTTATGAACATGGGTCGATAAATATCTGTTTGAGTCACTGCCTCCAGTTTTCTGGGGTGTGTACCCAAAAGGGCAATGACTAGATCGTGTGGCAATTTTATGTTTAGGTTTTTGAGGCACCACTACTATGCTGCCCCACAGGACTTTGCACAAACCCAGTGGTATATGCAAAGATGACCCTGTGCCGGCCCTGTCCGAACCCCTCTGCCTGAGGAGCCCCCCGCTCTCCCCCAGCACTGCATAGGCACGCACAGAGGTTCTGCAAGGTGGTGGGGCTCCTGTCTTTAGAAGCAGCGAGGGAGCTCGTGCAGACACATCAATCAACACCTCTCCTGGAGTCCGGTGACTAGGGGACAAACCTCAATCTTTTGTGGTGTCTGAGACCATCCATCACTAGGATGGCTTGGGTCACATCGCCATCTGATTTGTTCTCCAAGCGGAAGCCCCCCTCCATGACTTTCTTTTCTCACCTCTTCCTGTGGTCTGAATTCCCTCACTCAGTTAATTAGCATGCCTGGCACTGTAGCTTAAGACTTTAATCAGCGTGGGGTGGTTTTAATTAATCGTGTGGCTCTGCATCTGGAGTGGTTTGTGTTCCAGGGTCAGAAGAGGAGCCGACGATGGGGGAAGGGAGAGGCGGCTTTGTTTGGTGTAAGGTGTGGGCGGAGAATCTGGGGACTTGGGGGGAAAGAATCGCAATGCCACGGTGCTCGGAAGCCACCTGGGCACCCGTACAGCTTCCTAGCAAGGTGCGGAAGGTAACCTGAGCCATGAGGGTATAGAATCGCACCAAGATAAATGATGGATATTCCGTCTAGTTTTCAGAAGGGACCTCAAGTGTCAGAAAGTTTTCTGATGCTTTCCAGAATTACCCATGGGGTGGGGAGTGAGGCAAAGCAGTCGTATAGATGGGGAGATGTAGAGTCAGTCTGGAAGGGGTTGGCCGTTCTGGGGAATGCTGCCGAAAAATGGGCCTTTGAAGGTTTCCCAGGACCGACCTTCCTTGGGAAAGGCGAGGTGAGTGACAACTACCTCTCAGGTAATGGTAACCTTTTTGCCTGGTCTATAGCATCCACACTTTAGAAAGAATGGGGGAAAAGAAACGAGATAAAGCTCAGGAGAGTAATCAAAAATGACTGAGTGTATACGTAGAAAGATCCTAAAAGAAAAGGTCGAGAGAAGCTGGGTCTCATAATAACTGCCTAGGAAGGACTTATGCTCCTGTCCCACAGGGATCTATCTAGATGAAAAGCAGAGAAAAGACAAGTCTGTTACAGTATCTGGTAAAAGCACTGAATAAGTCCAGGAAGCAGGGCTGCCCCGGAGTTTCATCCCAGATGAAGCGATGGCTGCTGGTTAGGGGCAGACAGCACAGTTCAAGGAGGAAACGGTAATATCAAGGTGCTAAAGAAGAAAAATTCCTCCCGGCCTACTATACTCCTGGTGGAGTTTGTGGGTCCAGGGAAACCTGTCGGAGCAGTTTCCTGTGGTGTGGTAGAGAGGTAATGTGTCAGTGCAACAAAGAACGAGACATTAAGGACAAAGATGACAATAATAACCGTCACTTATAATGTCCTTGTGTGTTTACAAAGCAACTTCACACCTATCAGGTGATCTGTGCTCTGGGAAATCCCGTGAATTCAGGAGGTGCAGGGAGATTTTTGTCTCTGTGTTTAAAGACGAGGGAAAATGAGACCCAGAGGGAGAGGAGGACCTCATTGCTGGTAAATGGTGGAGTCAGGATTTGAATCTCACTCTGTGGGCTCCTACACTCTTTCCAACCAAACTAAAATCACTCTCATTTAAAATGGGGAGAGGAAGGAGTTTATAATTCTAGGTATTGGCGTTATTAAACACCAGTTGCAAGATATTTTTAGAAATCTGAATGCAAAGCCTTTTGAGAACATCAGGTTCGCCAAGCAGCTGGCATACCCCCAGAGCCCCATGGCCCATCCATCTAAGACAGATTATAGAACATGTCAATGGGAGAAACTGGGGAGGATATTAATTAAGTTTAGACCAAGAAAATGCTTTTGATTGAACAAGCCATGATTTTCTCCTTAAGCCCATGCAAAATATGGAGTGCTAGACAAGCATCTGGAACACATGAAAACATTATTACGTACTTGTGTTACCAACTTTCACCATCTATGGCCCCTTTTATTACTTTTTCCCCTCTAGGCATCATGTTTTCAAAGATTTTTGCCTGCTAAACAAGCTGCATTTATTAAGTAATAATATATTTCCTATTCTTAATGTGGGACATACATCACTGAGTATGCACACAAAAAAGAAAACAGCAACAATCCAATTTCCATTACGCTTTGGGAAATATTGAAAATAGCGTGAGGACCTTATTACCACTCATGGATTCCGGGGAGTCCAGGTACTCTGGGCTGGGAACCCCTATTTATATGCTTACATGAACAGCATGTCTGTGCCCACTTAAGGGATGAGGAGAGACATTAAAGAGGCAATAGAAATAGGGTAAGTTCCTGGCTAGGTGTAGAGCCAGCAGGGTAATTTGTACGAAATTGATTGTCAGAATTAATTCCAAGAATGGGAAGGTTGCATGTAGGCAGAGCTCAGGCGTGGCCCCTGCAGCTTACATGAGCAGTAATAACAGGAAAGATAAAATCCCACGAGTGCCAAAAGATGTCTGAGAGGGCCACAAAGGCCAAGGGCAAAGCTAGAAGAATGGGAGGAGGAGGCCAACAGGTAACTAGGAAGAAGTAAAAATGCAGCACACAGTCAGTAAGATGGCTCAGCGGGCACCTGAGGAAACAAAACAAGAAGGTATATAAAGGGAGTAAGTAAATGAAGGTGGAAAGGGAAGAGCGATCATATGGGGTTTGGGTTTAATTATTAATTAATTCCAAAAGACAGTCTTGAGACTAATTGAGCAGACCCTGGTGCCAATTGGCCTGTGCGTGAGCTACAAGTAGCCCCTGCCAAGTGTACATCATTTTAGGGAGTCAGATGCCCGTGCAGCAGCAGGGGACGCAGCCTGTGCATTTGCCTACGAAACACGGAGGCTCGGTCAGGTCGGTGTGGTTTGTACTTCTTGGTGCCTGTTGTCTGATGGCGAAAAATTAAAAAGGGGCGGCCACATCAAATTCTCTTAGCACAAGCTGAAAAATTAGGTAAGAAGTCTTCCGCTGAGATAAAAAGGTGCCCCAAATAGAAAAGGATGATTAAAAAAAACCTTTTTGTGAGGAAGAAACTGGCAAACTAGAGAATAAAGACCAAGGCTATTGAAAGAAAATTAAAATTCATTTGATCCTGGGTATCGTGGTTAAGTACCTCCTATGTACCAGGCCCTGAGAAGTCATGTAAAAAGACATCCAGGCGTTGGGTGGCGCAGTCGGTTAAGCGTCCGACTTCAGCCAGGTCACGATCTCGCGGTCTGTGAGTTCGAGCCCCGCGTCAGGCTCTGGGCTGATGGCTCGGAGCCTGGAGCCTGTTTCCGATTCTGTGTCTCCCTCTCTCTCTGCCCCTCCCCCGTTCATGCTCTGTCTCTCTCTGTCCCAAAAATAAATAAAAAATGTTGAAAAAAAAAAAATTAAAAAAAAAAGACATCCAGGCGAAGCTACATTGGAGAACAAAGAAATGCAAAAGATCTTTCCAAGTGTGCAGGCTATGGAAGCAATTGGGCTAGGCAGGAACGTCGCGTGGAGCATTTTACATTAATAAGTGGCTGGCAAAAGCGAGTGGAAGGTTCTGGGGTTGGAGAGGAAGCCTCCAGTCATGAAAAGGGTGTGCGCAGGAGGAGAGGTAGCAAAGGCTGTTCTATGAAGGCACCAGAATGAAACACCTTTAGAGCCAGTTGGGCAACAGCATGAGAAAGAGAGAGGGCAGGTTAACAGCTACAAGGTGAGGTCACAGGCATGGAGAACAAGAACGAGAAGAGTCTTGGATTTGGCTTGTGTGCTCTCTGGGACCGCACAGATGATGAAACAAAAGGAGGGGAACCAAGAAGAAGGCAGAACACTGTATGGAAAGAAAGAAAAAGAAAAAGAAAGAAAGAAAGAAAGAAAGAAAGAAAGAAAGAAAGAAAGAAAGAAAGAAAGAAAGAAAGAAAGAAAAGAGAGAGAAAGAAAGAAAGAAAAAAGAGAGGGAGGGAGGGAGGAAGGAAGGAAAGAAAGGGAAAAAGAAAAAGAAAGAAAGAAAGAGAGAGAAAGAAAGAGAGAGAGAGGGAAAGAAAGAAAGAAAGAAAGAAAGAAAGAAAGAAAGAGTGGGAGGGAGGGAGGAAGGAAGGAAGGAAAGAAAGGGAAAAAGAAAAAGAAAGAAAGAAAGAGAAAAAGAAAAAGAAAGAAAGAAAGAGAGAGAAAGAAAGAGAGAGAGAGGGAAAGAAAGAAAGAAAGAAAGAAAGAGGAAGGAAGGAAAACAAGAATGAAGAAAGAATAAACATTTGGGTTTATTATATTAATAATAATATTAATATTATAAGTCAGTAGGTCATAGATTGGATGTTTGTAGAGATATTTTGGGGTTTTGACAGTGGGAAAGTTTAAATACGTCTATATAAATATCTTTCATAACAATTTATATGAACTCTAAGGAGGTTGTTTTCAAAGACTCCCAAGAGAATCACAGGTGGCTGTCTCCCCTGGATGCTTATGTGGCCACCTGCTCAAATACTATTTGGGGGTTCCTGGGTGGCTCAGTCAGTTAAGCATCTGACGTTAGCTCAGGTCACGATCTGGCAGTTTGTGAGTTCAAGCCCCACATCAGGCTCTACACTGACAGTGAGGACCCTGCTTGGGATTCTCTCTCTCTCCCTCTCTCTTTCTCTCTCTCTCTCTGCCCCTCTTCCACTTGTGTGTCCTCTTTCTCTCTCTCTCTCTCTCAAAATAAATAAATAAACTTTCTTTTTTTTTTTTTAAGATCCCTTCCGGTTCTGGAGCTCTGGACCTCTTCACATTCCTGCAATGATTTAGGTGATATATCTCATAGAATAGTGTCTCTTCCTGGTGAACGCTGGGTGTTCTGCAAAATCCTAATCACCCTTTTCTTGTCCTCCTGTCCTAGCTCACTAGAGTCCCTGTGGAGTCCTGTGGTCAGTATCGGAGCTGCAGTGAGTGCCTTGGCTCTGGTGATCCCCACTGCGGCTGGTGTGTGCTCCACAACATGTGAGTACCTGAGTACCACTGGGCAGCTTCCTCCTGCCTCCTACTTCCCCACCCCACCCCCCACCCTTGCCCTCCCATAATCCTCTTCCTCCTCGCCTTCCCTGTCACCAATCTCCTTCCCTTTGATCTCTCTTCTCTCCCTGCCTTTTCTTACTCTGCCTTTTTTGTATCCTTTGCAAATCCTATCCCCTTCTTCTGTTCTGACTTCACTTTAAATTGCCAAATTCCCATAAGAAATATATGCAAATATCAGCTTGGGAATGATGATGAGTTAGGATATGGGATCACAAGGGTAGTAACATTCTAGAGGGCTGGAGGGAGGTTCCTGGATATTTCTGACTGTGGCTGTGGACTGATGTTCCAGGACTGAACACCAGGAAAAAGGCATTGATTGGACTTTTTTCTCAAGGCTCATGTAAGCCACAAAATCATGTGCGAGATACATACTCTCCATTTAGTGATTCAACATCCACATAACACTCTTCAATATCCACCCCCCCAAAAAACTTCTGGTATTTGAGGGGTATATTTTGAGTGTGTAGCACCCAAAGACCCTCCCTCTGCTCTCCATGCACTCATCTGGCTGTCAGGGGACCCTGGGCCTGGGGTCACTAGGCCAGTGAAGCCCCGTCCCAAGCGCTGGGTGCTCTCCCTATGTTCCCCTTAGTGCTGGTTCCACGGTATTCTCTAGAAGCCGGGAGAAGGCAGTAGTATATACAATGGAGGTAAATGATAAGTGATCTAAGGACTGGGATACAGGGTATAGACAACCAACCCAGACACATGGAGGGAACTAAAGGCACTTCTTTGGAGATCCAAAGACCCTTAGCATTGCTGACTGGAGAAGCCAAAAATAGTTGGGCCCCACTCGGAGGGAATTTGATCCCAGTTAAACTACTGTTGCTGGAACCCCAGACTTCTAGTCAACACTTGAAACAGACATGTTCGTGTTGGACACAAGTGTTACACGTTAAGGAGAAAGGCTTTAGTCTTCCTGCGAAGACTCTGAACTATGTGTGACCAACGACCATTTCTGGTCATTTTCAACTGTGAGAAGGTGGGGGGTGGGCAGGATCTTGTTTGCAGGAATGCTGGCTCAGAATTTAGGAATGCTTCTGAAAGTGAGAAATGTCCTCTTAGGTGTACATCCTCTCCAAGGGAGTGGTCACCCTCCCATCCCTGGGGAACAGGCTCATGCATAATGAGTCCTTGTGCTCTTTGAGGGAAGGTCTGAAATCCCTCATGTGTATTATGGTGGGAAAAAACGGAGACCCATTGACCCACATAACTGAGAGATGACTGGAAACTGGGGGTGGGGACGTACTCAAATGTGTGTATGGTAACAGAGAGTAGCAGAGTCCAAGAGGGGCCGGCATAACAGAACGGGGGAGATTGCATTCAGAATTCAGATCAGCTCTGATCAGCACAGAGGAGTGGCCGAAATGGTACTTTGCAAGGCAGAAGGGAAGTCATTTCCTTTTTCCCCCACAATGAGTCCTCTCAGAAAGGGACCGTGTTCCAGACCCATTGCTTCCCTTGGGGCCTAGGCCAGCTGGCTTTCTTCTCAGCCAAGGGTGGCTCAGCTGCTCCTGGCGTGGGGTGCTCACACCTGGCTTCCTTCAAGGACAAATCAGGAAAGCCGGCCCCTCTTGGACACTCTATGCCTGGGGGAGCCAAAGACAGGTCTCCATGTCAGCTTTGATCCTGCCTAGAGAGACTGACACACCCCACATAGCGCTAAGCCCTATGAGGAAGAGGGACCCGGAGGCTCTGAGAAGGAAGCAGAGAGACTGTGAGTACCCCTGTATCCCATCCCCAGAGCTGAGCCAAACAGGAAGAAGAAGAGGAGGGACCAGAAATTACTTCCTGCATGGCCTCAGTTTCTCCTTCAGAAACATAGTACCTGCCTCCTGTCAAGTGGCAGAAAACAGGGGTGAACTGGGGCCAAGGAGAAATCTGGACAGTTCATGAAGGAGCCCATCAGTCTGCACTGGGAAGCCAGCAGCTCTATGCTCAGTGGATGTGGCCTAAAGAAAACAGCCATGGGCATGAACTTTGGGAATCTGCCACCAAGGCCAAATTCCACATCGCCCAGCTGTGCAGCAATCTGGGGCAGCCCAGCTCATCTGTGAATTAGAGATGGCAGTGCCGGTCTCACCCACCTCACCAGGTCACTGGAGAATGAAATGAGATCCCGTTGGCGAAAGCATGCCACGCACTGTGGAATGCTATGCAATGTAAGGCGGGGGTTGGGGCAGGAATCGTGACGCAGCTGGGAAAGGACTGAGAGCCCCTGGGTGTGGGCGCCCTGCCGCTTATGATTTCGGTCAGCCCCCCTTGATCGTCCAGATGGCTCCACTTAAATTGCATCCTTCCCTTCCCATGGGCATCCCAGCCTCAAACTGCCTTCCTCTGAGTGCTAGATGCTCCTGCTGGATCCCCCTCACCTCTGTTAACCTGGCATCCCATCTTCCTTTGAAGTTTACATATCTTATTCGTATGTGTCGTGTGGGAACAGCCCTTACTAGGCACACGTTCTCAGAAAGCAGGGGAAGGGCTTTCTCTGTGCTGCTCAGCACTGAGCGGCGGCGGCAGCTGCTGCTGCTGCTGCTGGAGCTGCTGGCAGCTCTTCCTTTTGCCCAAAATGCCACGGTGAGAACAGGCGTGGGAGAGCCAGGAGGGACCTAGAAGGACGACGGGGATGGAAATCACTGAAGTCTACTTCTCACTCTTTGCAAAAGTGCTATGGGGGGTTGGAAAGTATAGGCAGCTCCCATTACTCATGGTGGTTCTGTTCTGTAAGTCACCACAAACACCAAATCAGAGAATACCGATCCATAGCTCCTGGGGTGGTTCCCGGGGCTGGGTTCCTATGAGCCTCTGGTCACAGCATGTCTGTCAACCAGTCAGTGCATAACTGTGCTCTATGTGGGTCTCTGTTTTAAAAACATTTGCGGCGGGGGGCGGTGGGGGGCACCTGGGTGGCTCAGTGGGTTAAGCATCTGACTCTTGGTTTCAGCTCAGGTCACGATCTCACGGTTCATGGGTTCGAGCCCCGCATGGGGCTCTGTGCTGACGGCACAGAACCTGCTTGGGATTCTGTTTCCCTCTCTCTCTGCTCCTCCCCCGTCTGTACTCTGTATAAACAATGTTTATTTCTTTATTTTTGAGAGAGAGAGAGACAGAGACAGAGTATGATTGGGGGAGGAGCAGAGAGAGAGGGAGACACAGAATCCAACACAGAACCATGGGGCTTGAACTCGTGAACCACGAGATCATGACCTAAGCCAAAGTTGGATGCTTAGCCGACTGAGCCACCCAGGTGCCCCAGTGCGTCTCTGTGTAAAGCCACCTTATTTAATAGAAATTGTTTCATTAACACGGAATTCACAGCCAACAGCACCACATCTCTTGCCTGAACACAGCTTATCTAGCACACGTGTTTTCCCCATAAGGCATATCACGGTCTTCTCATGCTTAAGAGCCCTAGACAGCACTTCAGCACAACACTTGGGGGCCATTTTAAAGGGTGAAGTCACCAAGAAAATGCACAAAAATGCGAAACAAAATGTGGCACTAAATAGACCATGAAAAGGACATTTGTTTATAGTATGAGCTGAAACAAGAAGGCAGAGTATCACTACCTTGTCCAGCCTCTGATGGAAATGTGTGCATGTGACCACTCCAGTTTTTCTCCACTCTGCTCATGTCCAGGAATGACCACAAAGGTGCCATAAGTATCAGTGTGGAGATTTTAAAGAAATGTCAGCAAGTAGGTGAATTTACAAAACTGGAATCCACAACTAATGAGGCTCAGCCGTAACTCTGTACATCAGAAACTTGGCATCCTTGTTTATGAAGAGGAAACAATAGCTTCTCGTGGTCGTGGCAAGTGGATGAAATTAGGTAATAAAGGACGTTGTAGGTCAAGGTGATGTTCTCTGAAATCTTGAGCCTCCTGATGTTGGGGTCTATGCCAGTGCATGGTAAATCTCAGCTCCTCTGGGAGGATACAGCTCATGAGCACCCCCAGGTCAAGACTGCCTTCCAGCCTGCCCACCATGACACTCCCTCCCAGGGTCAATGACCAAGGAGAAGCTCTGGTCCACATGGCTGGATGAAGAAGAGAAGGTTCCTGGATCTTCTAAGATGCTATAAATCAGAATATAATGTTAAATATAGAGAGAGTGAGATAAGCAGATCGTAAGTGTACAGTTTGAACAGTTTTGACAAGTGGGAAGGCCCAGGTAATCCACACTCCCATCAAGATACACAAAATGTCCTTCATCCAGAAAGTTCTCTCATGCTCCTTCCCATTCTTTCCAGTGGACTTTTCTTCCGAGTTGCTTAAGTTCAGGTTGAAGCCAGACACTATTTCTTCTGATACACTCTCCATTTTATTTTATTTTTATGTATTTAATTTAATTTTAATTTTATTAATTTTATTTATATTTTATTTTTATTTTTATTTTTTATCTTATTTCCTTCCTTTCATTTTAAATAGATGCCAGCCAGACATTCATGGTTGGGAGAGATGCATGAGGACGTGGCCAGAGAAAGCTGGAGCAGGCAGATCAGAGCAGAAAGTGGCAGAGGACCAGAGGGAGCCCGCAGATGCTTCCCCTGGGGCCCCTCTGTTTGCCAGGCAGGGAGCGTGGTGACAAATGCAGGGGGTTTTATCATGCATGGGGGTGCCATGCCCCCGTAGCCCTTGTCCACACACCTTTCACACTGGCCCTGCTCCCTTGGTGCCAGGCACTGTGCTAGGCTCAGGGGATCCAGGGGGACTACGTTAGACTGGCTCTGCCCTGAAGCTTCATGGGAACTGGGGCCCTTGGGCCAGGGAAGGGGTGGGGCTGCAGACTGCACTGGAATCAGTGCATTTGGTAGGGCCGCATCATGGGCAAGCCCCTGTGCTAAGTGCTCCAGGGCCCAGCAAGACTGACCCTAAGGAAACCAGGGCAAAAGACCATCAGGAAGAAGGTTCCTTTGAGTATCAAGACATGCCATTTTTCTGTCACTTTTGCCAACTTTTTATGGTTGTAAGAAGTAGGAGGGTGGGAACTTGGTAGCAAGCGAGCAGCCGAAGCTGTGTGTGTGTGTGTGTGTGTGTGTGTGTGTGTGTGTGTGTGTGTGAGACAGAGAGAGAGAGAGAGAAATGGAGGGGAAGAAACAAGGAACAGAAGGAGAGAGCATAAGAGAGAGAGTGAATAGTCTAAGGGCAGGGCCCCTACTAACAGGTGGCTCAGGTGGCTGAAAGGGTCCTTTCTACCAGCAAGGGCACAGGTGGGGTGCAGACTGAACAGGCTTAAGAAACGCTTGTGTAATTGAAGCCTCCCTCCTGTTACTTACTCTTGATTGTCTCAGAGCACGGGCCTGCCAACCCAGTAGCACAGAGCATCGCCCCTTTGTCCTCTCATACGGTCCCTGACCCAGCCTGCAGGCTTGCTGGTTTCCAATGGCAACGACAGTTTCAACAAGCTGGGTTTTTGTTTGTCTGTGAATCTTGAGCTTGTATTCCCAGGGCCTTTACCTTGGGCCTGACCCTACCTATTCCGACTTGGGGGAAGGTAAAGGAAAGCCTCCAGCCCAGCCTCACCTGTCTTGGGCCTAGAACATTCCCTCCAACCAGGCTTGGCATGTCCCCAGGCCTCCCTCCCATCTTCCCCCGACCAGGCCCAGGCTGAGAAGCCGATCTCAGTCTCAGCGGGTAACGGGATCCCATGGCAGACCCAGCCACATCGATTGGCCCAGACGTTACCTTTCTGAAGAAGGTTCATCAGCGTCACTCCTGGGAGGCTCATGTAACCCAAGACATCAACAGGGGAAAGATAAGACCAGCTTTGCCCAAGTCTCTCTTGCCCCCTGGTGTCCCCACCTCTTTGCAGATTTCTTCTGTTGGAAGAATGCCCACCCTTTGATGCTTGGCCCAGATTACTGCTCAGTATCCACTCCTTTTCTTCTCTATATCATTTCTGCCTAGATGGAGAAAGGGAAAGGGAAGGAGAGGAAAAGTACTGGCACCCAGAGCGGAAGGGAGGGGTTAGAGCTAAGAACCTGTCAGTGGTCAGAGTCAGGGTGGGCTCACTTTCCTCAACTGTAAAGCAGCAATGAAAGAGCCATCTTGCCACCACACCGTGGAAATGAAGGGAGGGGATGAGCCTGACGTGCCCTCACTGTGCCTGGAGGTCACCCTGATTGCACTGACTGCGGAAGCAGAGGCAGTGGGTCAGACCCCACGGCCTCCTCCATGGTCCCTGGCCCTTCCTGTCCTCTCCAAGACCAGAAAGCTCTGGCTGAGCAGCCAGAACAAACCCACCACTGGAAAGTTACCCTGCCTTGAGCAACTCCAACCAGCTACACCATGTAGGCAGTGTTCAGGGACCTCGGTCTTCACTGGTCCCTGAGAAAATGCACAGTTTGTCCCATAGCCATGGCCAAGTGTCCCCTTAATGGAGCATAAATGGATTCTAAACATGTAAGTCCTTCCCTGCTGCCTTTTGGTATATCCCATAGCCTGGTTTCATTTTCTCCTTAAGCTGTATCGAAGGACTACCTAATACCAACCTGCTAAGGCACCGGTGTCTCTGAGAGCCGTTTGCAGGATGCCCACCCACTCGTGAGGCATTGTTAGAATCACTTCTGCCCAGCAACCTTTCCAGTCTATACTCTGGCCTTCCCTCTTTGCCAAAAAGCTTTCAGCCCCTGGTCCAGAGGGAAGAATCCCAGACTAGATTTTGGTACAGTCGAGTTTTTCCATCTGTGGCCCAGCAGATACATAGTATGAGTTAAGGAATCTTGCTTTTTCCTCTCCCAGCTACCGCCTCCCCACCCCCGCCCACATACATGTGTATAACACATGCTTTCATGACCAAAGGATGTTCAGTCAGCACTGCCATCAGCTCATAGGAATTAGGAAAGTCCTGTGGTCCATATGATCTCGGCATGTCCCTCCCAGTCTAATGACTTGACTTTCTGGGGACAGCCTGAGGGGCTGGGCTGCCTCGGAGGTTGAAGTGCAGATGTGCACAGCCATATACCAGCATTCACACATTCTAGCCACGTGTGTCCAGCCATGCCACCCTGGCCTCATGGTGTGGAGAGTGGCCCAGCTCACACAGAGCAGAGTGCTGCCCAGCACCTGACTTGGTGACATTAAAGAAAGCTCCAGGCTGTTGGGTAATGTGTGGTGTGCAAGCTGATCAAATCAACCAGAGTAACTAGTCAGTGTGTCTCAAGTAACATACAGCAGCCCCCTTGTTACTGACTGGATTGAGGGGACAGTGGACCAGGCTGCTACACCTTGCCTTTGCTTTTTCCTCCCCCTCCTCTTCCTCCTCCTCCTCCTCTTCCTCCTCCTCCTTCTTCTCCTTCTCCTCTTTCTCCTCCTCCTCCTCCTCCTCCTCCTCCTTCTTCTCTCTCTCTCTCTCCTTCTCCTGCCCTCTGTCCCTCTCCCTCCCTCCAATCCTACTCTTCTCTCCACCTCAACTTTCCTAACCTCCCCTCACCCTCAATAGAAATAAATAGGTCCCAACAGTACTGATGAAGAGAGAGACCATCCCTGCTTCCCCCTCCAGTTGGACACCTGCTAAATATAATTCTCTTCTCAGAAACATAAATTCTTTTCTTAGAAAAGGGACATCCCCTTTTTTGTGCGTTCAATATATCATTTGTTTGAAGACGGGTTGAAAGGAAGGCGAGATAAGACTCCCAACTGGGACCCAGGGCAGAGCTCAGCCCCTCTGTGCAGCCTATGGTGTTGGGCCAGGACCATGTGGGCCACATAAGCCCACAACGGCTCTTGGGCCTCCTCTGGGCTCTGAACCTGCTGGTGCCGTTAAGTCCTGTGCCTTCCTCCTGTTTTGGCGAGTGAGACCCAGGAGGCGTGGTACCCCACATCTGCTGCTTAGGTTGGCTTTGGAGCCTTAGAGAAGGCAAAGGGCGGTGAGTACAGTTGCCAGTTCAGCAGCTGATGGCAAAGGGGACATCTCTAAGAACAGCCTAAATCCTTAGGTCAAGACCATGGCGTTAGTCACCAGATCCTAGAATTGTGACACTGCAGGGATCACCTGATCCACACCCTTTGTGTAAGAAACCTCTTGCACACTCATCTGCCTGGAAAGGGTCCCTTCATTCTGTAACTCACCTTCCTCTAGGCTGCACAGATGTGTCTTCCCACTTCTGTGGGCTTTCCTAAAGAGGGCGAGGCCAACGGTATTGGCAAACCCAGTTTCTTCCCTCATCAGGGTTCCCAGATGTGGATACAGTGACCTAAGAGCCCCTGCTAGTAAGCATTCCTCTTAACTTTTCTGGAAAGCTCATTTGGGAAACTCTAACCCCATCTCATTTTTTTCAACCTCCTCATGTTCTAAACCCAGCTCCCCTCAAGGGTGCACTTAAGCCCAGGCCATGACCAATGCGAGATGTTTAAGGATGGGGGAGGGGGTCAGCTGTGGAGAGAAGTCAGGAGACATTCTGCGAGGCAAAGCGGGTGGGCCCCTGCTGGAGGGCCAGGGGACAGACCAGCACCTACCCCCCAAAACTGAAGACTCACCCAGACCCCACCTCACCCAGAGGTGGGCTCACACCAGCCCCAGTTCCAAATTGAAATTTGCTCACCCAGTTGGTGGCACTGGACGTTAATATTTCTATCGCTGTCCTTAGGAATTAATTTCTAAAGAACTTAATCACCACCTCTTCCCTCTCCCTCACCCCCTTCCTTTCTCTGTTCTTCTCTTTTCCAATTTTCCACTTGGCTGGGAATTCTCCAGCAGCGAAAGTTCAGGCTTAGGGGAGGGCGGAGGTGGCTGCTTCATTAGAGAGGATAATCTCATTGGAACCACTGGCTTGAATAATAACCCCTCCAAGGGCCAGGCCTCTGTCCCCATGGCCTTTCAGCACCTCTGAACTGGGGCTGGAGGGCCCAACTGCAGACAAAGCGGAATGCGGAAGGGGCGTAAGACGAAGTTAGTAGAGCCAGACTCCAATTCTGGGGGCCTGAGCTGTCTTCTCGGGGGCCCGCTTCCTACTGGCCACATGCAGATCTGTGTTGTGAAAGGGCGTGGTGATGGCAGCCCCATGGATGACTGTCTGAGGACTCCAAGTCACCTAGCATGCGCTTTTTGAGTCCTGCCTGGCAAACGGATGAAGCAGGTCCTTCCTCCAGCTCCAGGGTCCTCCCACAGTGGAGTTGAAGGAAATGCCATAGGAAGTACCTGGAGCCCTTTTGAAAGAAACAAGCCACCACCCCGCTACCCCCAAAAGTCATGCCTTAATCCTTTGCACACTTCCCAACTCTTGCCTGGGCTAATGAGAAATCACAGTCCTAGAAGAGTAGGAGGCCATTACCCTGACATTCCCCATAAGGACTCCGAAGGAATCCATCCTTCCCCCTCCATTACCCTCTCACATCTAAGGTCAGCTGTCTGGGTTTTGGGGCATTTGCAGCCTCGGCCCTCATGGGCCCTGAGGGGTAGTAGAAATGTCAAAACATCCCTGGCACTGACCTTAAACTTGACTTTCCACTAACAGAGCTGAGTACTCAATACCCTTTGACAGCTACTGAGAAAGCAGAACTCCAAGCGAGCCAGACCACTCTTTCCCTCTTTCCTCCCTCCTGGTCTCTGGGGCTCCCCGTCCCTCATTAGGAGGAAAACTGCTGGAGCCATCTCTGTCTTTTTGTCTCTGGTTTGCCCCATGGGCCAGTCTGGAAAATCTGTGCTTCTGTGTCAGCTGTGGTTTAGAGAGCTTGCATGAGGAAGGCGGAGCAGGGATGGGGTCACAGTGCTAGTGGACGTGTACTGATGGCTTATCGCGTACGAGCTATGCCCTGTTCTAAATGTTTTACATGCATAACTTCACTGAATTCTCCATAATAACCCTATTTGTTAGACACTGTTTTGTCCCCATTTTGTAGAAGAGAACATTGAGGCACGAAGAGGTTAAGTTATTTCCCCAAGATTACACAGTTAGATGGGATGTTTGAAATTATAAGCTACAGGTGGCTTCCCTGGTAAGACCTAAATTGGGGGTCAGGGGGATAACGAGTATGTGGTTTGGGGGCTCTCAAATTTGGGGAGCCATGGCAGGATGCAGCCACACCAACTTTGGAAGCAGCAAACCGTGCAGGTGTGCCTCATCTTGAGACCCCCCCCCCCAACCAAGTACCTTTGTACACCTGCAAGAGAAGTAGAGTCCTCTCTTCTCCATCTGAGGCTGTATTTAGTAACTCCAGGTAAGGTTTGGCCTGGGTGCAGGTTCATTTTTCTCCCTTCATAATTTGATCAAAGACATTTTTCAGACCTACTGATTGCTGTTGGAAATACGAACTTCAAAGTTGGGGAGTCAGTGAATAATTTAAGCCTGTACCAGCTCTCTGGGTCTGCTGTTAATGGGAGTAATAACACTATTAATAGCGATGTCAGTGCAGACACCCTGGAAAAGTCCATAACATTAGCTTAATGGCTGGAGGTAATGAAGTCCTCACAGAGGAGCTAGCCTGGTAAATTAACTTCCAAGACTTTTAGGCAGACGCCCTTGTTGCCATGGTCGGCTAGAGCAGGCAGGGAGTGCCAGGGAGGTGACCACATTCATGTCTGACCCTTCACTCTTGGGTTTCCTAGAAGGATCCTGGAGAATTCACAAGTTGCAATAATATTCAAAGTGCTTCCCAGTGGCAGGCAAGAAGAAAAAAAAAACAGTGATTAGCTTAGAGACAAAGCTTGAAGGGAAATTTTGAAATTGCCTTAAGCAACATGAATCGAACATCAAGATGGCAGGGAAATGGGTTTCGTCTGCAGCAAGAGGGGGTCTGTCCTTCCCTCCTCAGTCTCGAAGCTTCAGGGAGGTACAGCACGGCAGAGGCTCCAGGGTTCATCTGTATTCAAATACTGGCTCTCTCTGTTGAGCTGGTGACCTCGGGCAAATTACCTACCCTTCCTGCAGTTTCCTGGTCTATAAAATGGGTTTTTAAATGGTACCTGCCTTGCGCATTGTTGGGAGACTTTGACGTAAACCGCAAGCCTCTTACCAGGGAGCCCAAGAAACGCTCAGTGACTAGTAGCCATGATTGTATTACTTAAAATTGTTTTTCACTTTCACGTTACATGTCCAATTTACTCTGCACTCATCATTTTTGTCCCTGCGTCTCCCCTTCTTCCTTTAGTCCGTGCCTTCAGTGACTTCTTCATTTGCTAAATTCTCCCCCCAGACTCGCCACTGTTAGGCCGTCCCTCCCACAGAAGCCAAAGCTGTCTTCCTTCCCTGTGGCATTCTTCCTGATGACTCAGGCGCGATCTCCCTGCTGCCCCAGCTTACCTCAGCTTGTCCCTCTAAGGACCCTGCTTTCCCTTACCCCGCAGCAGAATCAGGAGTCCTCAGCTTCCAGATCACGGCCGCTTAGCAAAGGTCCACATTCACATGGCTTATCGGATCTGCATTAAAAGCCTGTTCCCCAAAGCTCAGATACCTCCATGCGGTGAACTCCCACTGTAAGGCAAGGATGCCCTGGCCCTGGCGGAGAGTTTAAGCACCTTCCCCCATGTGTGGTGTGCACATTTGGGTGAAGGTACATGATTCTTATGTGCATGTTTCACAAGCTCCATCAGTGAAGACTGTAAGATCCCAGATCACCCTGGATGTAGTCTACCCGTGACGCAGTGTACTTTGAACAACACAGGACGCTAAGCAATAATAGCAAACCTTCTCTAACAGTAACCCTGGGCCAGGGAGCTGGGATTCCCCTCCAAGGCGGTCTGGCTCCAAAGCATGCTTTGAACTGCTACACTCTTTTCTTTTGATCCTTCCTTCCCTCCCTCCCACCCACCTACATTTGTCCTCTGGCTGCTGGACATGAGGTATACAGGGGATTCCAAAATAAGTCAGGCATCATTTCTTCTTTTGAGCTCACGCCTGGTAGGAGAGGCTGCACTTAACCCAATAATTATAATATAATCAAAGACTTTGTAGACTATAGGAAACCCCCAAATGCTCTGAACTCTGCCTCAGGTGGTAGCAAGGAGAGATTGCAGATGCACAATGGTTGAACCACATCTGGAGGGTAGGTAGAAGCTGGACAGGGGAAGTGTGGGAAGAAGGTGGTCCAGAGAGAAGTGGCCAGCACAAGGCAAGGAAATCGGGAAGAGTATTTTGTATATCGGGTGAGAATAAGTCTCAGTTTGCCTAAGAGGGGAGGAGAGTTACAGGGCTGAGGATGGATGGGGAGGTAGAATAGCAGGACTTTGCAGCTCTTTATGTTAATGAGGAGTAGGTGAGGGGTCTTTAGGGTGACCCCCAAGTTTCTGCATTTGGCAACAAGTGATTAGAATAACCATCTTTTTCACATTCAGGCACGGTGGGGGAGGAACAGGCTGGAGGAAGGAGGCAAAGAGGGCAGTTCTGGACACATCGAGTTTGAACATGTCCTGGGAGCCACTGGCAGTGCCTGACCTCCGTGCCAGCCCCTCACTGGAGCAAGTGGCCTTCTCCTAAGTCACTCGTTGTTCGTCCCTCCCAGGTGCACCCGGAAGGAGCGCTGTGAGAGGTCCAGAGAGCCCCGCAGGTTTGCCTCTGAGATGAAGCAGTGTGTCCGGCTGACTGTCCATCCCAGCAACATCTCTGTGTCCCAGTACAATGTCCTGGTAAGGGCAGTGGGATCCGGGTCCAGGGTCATGGGAGAACCCTCTCCCCACCAAAGCCCCCCAGTGTCCTTAAGAACTGGGCCAAGCCTGACCAACAAAGCTGCTCGAGAGCACCCTTAAAGAATGTGTCCCTGGAGATGGAAGAGGGGGACACGCACAGGAATAACGGGGCAAGGCCCTCTGCATAATGGATGGAAAGATGGGGGAAAGTGTGACAGCAAAGATGATTGAATGGGTGACCAAGAGAGGGAGGATGATGAGAACTATATCTTTGTCTGCAAGATGGGAAGGATTCATGTGCAGAGGAAGAAAGGGGCAGGATATCGCCCATGTACATGCACTGGGCACTTGGCGGTTGGTTTGCCGTTTTTCCAAAACAGGGAATGATGGAAGAGGAGCTTGGCCCGCAGTACCTCAGTCCTGCCCGCCTTTCTTTCTACAAACAAATCCCCTAAGGCCTCCCATTTGCTGGGCCAAATCCATTCATATGTAACGAAGTCTCCTCTGTGTCTGTCTCTTTACCTCCCACCACCTCTGGTCTTGTGATCAATCGCGGCTTTCTTTATGTTAATATCACCTCCAGTTTTCTCTCTTTTCTTTCTCTCTGATCTCTCTTGCTATCCCTCCTTCTCCTTTTATTACATACCCTTCCGTGCCCCACTTCACTCTCTTCCTCTCTCTCCCCTTGCCGGGGCTGTTCGCAGCTGGTCCTAGAGACATACAATGTCCCGGAGCTGTCAGCTGGAGTCAACTGCACCTTTGAGGACCTGTCAGAGATGGATGGGCTGGTGGTAGGCAATCAGATCCAGTGCTACTCCCCAGCAGCCAAGGAGGTGCCCCGAATAATCACAGAGAATGGTGAGTGTTCCCCAGAGGCAAAGCTGGGTGGCATGTCTTTCCTCCTGGCCTGATGAGAACTCAAGACAGGCGTTGGGGGGGGTGGGGGGGGGCAGCGCGGAGGAAGCCCACTGGCAGGGGAGAGTCAGAGGAAGGGGGTGCTTTGGTGGGTATGATACAGAACAGGAGGATGAAGTGTCTTTTTGCTGCTCTCAGAAATGACTGTTGAAACCAGGTGAGCATCCCAGAGTCGGCCTCATCCTAGGTAGGAGCAGCTGCAGAGTGCACGGAGAGAGGCAAGGCCACAGCATCAGAATGTGCCAGCTGAGTTTAGAGATTGTCCTGGAGCAGGAGAGGGTGGTGTGGAGGGGCAATGCGGGAGGGGCAGCTGGTCAGGAGCATGGGGCAGGGGGGTGCCTATGTCAGGGCTCCTATGGCTCTGTCCCCTGCCTGAACTGCTGGGTCACTGATCTCGAACCACTGCCTCCCATCCCCACCCTGCCCTGCCTTCCCAGAGCTGCACGTTCATGGCCAGCTGCACTGGGAGGAACAGGGGTGGACAGAGGCCCAACGCCGGTGAGGGACAGGCCCAGCCTGGGCAGATTGATTCCATGTTGGCCCTCCCATTTGGGCTTGTCACATTTGTTCCGAGCTGATTGATGAATGAGGCTCTCGGGGAAGGCACAGAACAAGGCTGGAAGTGGGGGCCTGGGGTCAGGGCTGTGAATTAAACATGGGCTTCCAGCTCCTCGCTGGCGCCAGCTGAGGGTTCCAGGGACACCCGCCTGAACGGAGCCCTGAGCCCACCAGAGGAGGGGGTGTAAGACCAGGGTGTCTCCTTACCGAGATGGGGAAGGAAGTCGTGTGTGCACATACATGCACATACATGCAAAATCTCTTGCGTGGCTTGTGGCAGTATTCCAAAGCGTCTACATGTTTGTCCTGGTGGCTAATCAATGTGTATGTTTATAATTCTGTGAGTCTGGCGTGGACACCGTGCATGCAAGCCTGTCAGGGTATGTGCACATGAGAGCTGGTGAGCAGATGAGGGGTGGGTGCCGGGAACACAGTGTGGAAGGAAGAATAGACCAGAAGCACCCTCTGCAGATGTTCTCAGGGCTGTCCTGGGACTGGGCCCCCCTGAATCAGAGTCCTGTTTAGGGGAGCGGCACCCCTTTCCCAGTGCACATCACTCTCAGTAGGACCCTCACATGGGATCCTGGCCTTTTCCCTGACCTCGTGGTTGGCTCTGCCCCCCAGGGGACCACCATGTCGTCCAGCTGCAGCTCAAGTCGAAGGAGACGGGCATGACCTTTGCCAGCACCAGCTTTGTCTTCTACAACTGCAGCGTCCACAATTCGTAAGTGCCTCCCAGCCTCACTCAACTCCCTGTTCCTGGGGTCCGTGATCATCCAGCGATAGAAGATGCTGGCACTGTTTGCAAGAAGCCCTATAAGGAGGAGGATGAAACAGACCCCTTCCGTGGCACCCACAGGGTTCATAGGAAAAGCAGAGCTGGAATGAGGAGAGTAAGAACTTGTAGGGTGGGGATCTCCAAATCCCTGACCTATACATCTCTGGCATCACTCTGCCTCACCTGATTCAGTTCCCACCATCTGTTGAGGAGGAGGGCGTCCCTCACCTGAACAACAGAGCAGCTAGCACCCTGGGTGAGAGGAGGGGTGTCAGGAGGGAGAGAAGCCCCCACGTATGTCCAGGCCAGGGCAGGTGGTCCAACAAAACCCTGAATGCTCAGCTCTCCCCAGTGCCCTGAGGGCTGCTGGGTCAGGACTCAGGCTGTGGAGAGTCAGAGCAGGGCAGAAAGGTCCATGCTGGCGGGCTCTGGCCTGGGAAGTCTTACTCCGGCTCTAGCCCTGGCCCTGGCCCTGTGTTTGACTGAATAGTCCATTTCCCAAGGGAAGGCACAGAGGACAGAGTCTCGGGCTCTCGAGTCAGACCAGCCGGAAACTTAAACCATTCTGTGTCCCAGTGTCCTCTGTCAGTGGGGAAATAATAGTCCTCCTTCCAGGACTGTCACCCACATATTCCACCTGTGACGTGGCAAGGGCACTTCCAGGCAGAGCTGTGGTTGGCTGGGACACCCCTGGTTGCTGCCCCTGCACATCAACCCAGCTTGGCCCACAAGACACCTGTGAAGACTAGAAGAGCCATTACAAGCACAGCAGTTAGAGCCACTGTCCAGGCGCTGCTCATGTTTTTGCTGTTATTTTATTATTATTTCCTCTGTAAAATGATGGAGTTGGACCAGACTGAGAAAGTACAAGCCTTCTTTTTGTTTTATCATAGAAACCTTTCTCCAACCAGAATTAGAAGCCCAATATTCAAGGCAGATGAAAGTAGGAGCTACTCTGGTTGAGGGTTGAGGGCTTCTGGAACCCCTCTGTCTTGGAATCCCATACATCTCCTCGTCTCCAAAGAAGCTGCATGGAAGCCCCAGGGTTCCATAGAGCACAGTTTGAAAACCATAAAGCCCTGCTTGTTTTAAAATGCTATCCTGTTTTCCTCTCCCTGTAGGACAAGCTAGTTAACATAACCCAAGACATTTTGGGACTTTAGGCCGATGGAATGTTGGTCTACCTATCTGGTTATGGCAGCTGTGAATCCAGAGCTTGGCTCTCTATGGGGCTCCCAATAAGAGGCAGTCAGGCCTCCCAGCCAAAAACAAGTTGCCTCAATGCCAGAATTCTCTTCCCGCTTCTTGTCATGGAGCTGCCCGTGGCTTTACCACTTGGTGGCCTGATCCCTCGCTCCCCTTTTGCCCCTCTAGGAAAGCAGAGTGTAGGCAGATGAAATCATGTGTGAAGTTCCCATGCAGTCCACAAAGTAATTTTAAGCATCTACTTTGTGCAGGGCAATGTGTCACTCATTAGACAGGAAGGATCAACAATTAATAAGACTCAAAGACTCAGTCTCTGCTTCCCAGAGTCCTGACCTTGTGGACTGGTGAATGAACTGGACAGTGAATAAGTAAAATATGGTACAACAAGGCCAGTACTGCCCCAGAGACATAAACAAAGTGATTAATGGGAAAAGGGCCCAGTGTGACCAACTCTCTGTTGGTCAAAGAAGGAAGAGGAGATGGCCAGGTGAACGAAGGGAAAGCGGTACTCCAGGTAGGAGGACAGCGTGGGGAGAGCATAGCCTGTTCGTGGCAGAAATGCCAAATACATGTGGAGACAGTGGACCTGGACATCCTGAGGGGCTTAGACTGCATGGCAAGGCATTTGGGTTTCGCCCTCTGGAAGATGGGAACCATGCTGGGTTTTTAGGCAGGAAGGAGTTCTTCTAAGTTGTCTTTGTGTCTTGGGGGTGAAGTGTAGAAGCGGGGTCGCTAACTGTACAGGGACCCACTGCACTGAGAGGGAAGCCTCAGGACCTTCCTCTGCCCAGGTGGGACCATGTGAGTCCCTGACAGTGAGACCCTAGAGTCAATTTGAATTAAAAGTCAGTTTCTTTCTTTTCACTAACTTATATGGGCCCTCTGAATGAAACCCCCTACTTCAGACCTCGTTGCCCCCCAGTTCAACAGAAGAGGTCAGCATCCTGTGGAGATGGAGAGTGGTTGATTAGGCCCTTAAGAATTAAGGTTTTCAACCACCTGAGTTGGGGGTGGGGGGAGAACACAAATTCTGGGCATCCTGAGAAGTTGGTGCAAAAAGGGTCAGATTTGTATCAGATTTGCCCTTCATGAGGGTTTGAAGGTGATTTCTCTTAGTATTAAAAGATATTTTACTAGACCCAGGAATCGTAGGCCCTCTGCTTTGGGTTCACCCAGGTTCTGTGATTTGTGCCTCTTCCTCCTCTGTGCCCAGGTGCCTGTCCTGTGTTGAGAGCCCATACCGCTGCCACTGGTGTAAATACCGGCACGTCTGTACCCATGACCCCAAGACTTGTTCCTTCCAGGAAGGCCGAGTGAAGCTGCCTGAGGTAGGTCCTGGCAGCTAGAGTGGTGAGTGCTGCTTGCTCTGAGCATGGGGCACAGAGGGCAGGCCTTCCCTTAAGAAGAGAAAACAGGCAAATCCCACGGGACACCTGCTTCTGCCCCAACCGCACCTCTTAAGGGACCACTTCATGAAAGCAGGAAACAAGCAAAGCTCTGTGCTGGGGCCGGTGGGCTCTGAGTCAGTCCTGGAGGCTGAGCTACAGGCAAAGGTACATTCCAGGTCACTCCAACCATGAAGACCCTCCACATGCCAGGTGAGTTCTAGAACAGTTCCAGACAGATGTGTGTATGTGATTGAAATAATTGTAAGTCCACAGCAAGACTCTCTATAGACTCCTTGGCTGTCCCTCGGAGCACCGTCCACAGAGCATATCTGAGATCAAATAGGACAAGTTGGGTCAAAGGGAGAGAGAAACAAGAAAGAAAGAATGGTCAACTTACCAACCAGAGTCGTGGTTCTCAAAGTGTGATGCCCAAACTAGTGGCATCAGCATCACCTGTGAATTTGTTGGAAACTCAGAGTCAAGCACTCCACCCCAGACCAACCGGACGAGAAAGTCTGGGGGTCGGCTCAGTACTTGGTGATTCTGCTGCACAGTCCCATTTGGGCATCACTAAAGTTGGCTTCATGGTGAAGAAGCTGTGTTTTTATTCTCTCCTAATCTTTATCCTCATCCTTGAACATTATTCATCACTCTAATAGAAACACTCTATGCCTCTGCCGTTGCCTTTCTTAGGCTGTAAGTTTGTGGGCAAGCACCTTAAAGATAATGGGTGTAAAATTACTTTGGAGAAGTCCTGCTATTGTCCAACCATTATGGTGCTTGTGTGACTCCAACTTTCAGGCCAGTAGGACTGAACACAGTGATTGCCTTAGAATGTTGTTATTTAGACTAGAAAGATATTTATGTATATACGGTGTTGGTTAGACCCCACTCAATGTAGAGCTGCCAGCCTGGCCCATGCTCTCTCGGCCAACACTGGACTCGGACAGTTTCCAACATCTTCACCCCCTTCTCCAGCCTTGGGTGTACCTTCCAGCCCCCTTCGCATACCCACACATGTGCTATGACCATGTGGCAAACCCCACGGCTTTGAGAGCATTGTCCTGGGACAGGAAGCATAAAAGCTGTTTAGGGTACAGGAGGGGAATGGTGAGCACAGAGGCTCATCCCGGTGCCCTTGTCCCAGACTTCTACCCCCAGGGGTTTGGCCAAACCTTTAATGGCAGGAGGGAAGCTGTCTTGTCTCTGAGACTGACAGGTCAGGATGATGTATGGTCTACTATCAACACCTGTGGCACGGGGCTCTGCTAAAGGGAAAATGACTGGACTCTGCCTGGCATTGAGAAAATCCGAGCTCCAAATCCTATTTTCCCAGGCCCTGATGACTGAGCAGGAGTTCTACAGGTAGAGAGTGAACAGACCAATTCATTTTAGAGGTAAAGGCAAGGAATGGTGAGGTTGTCAGGGGGAGGGGATGATCCCAGTTGAGAGGGAAGACACGAAGAGCAAACAAGAAAGAAACAAGAGAGGAACAAAGAAGAGAGAGAAGAGGCTGTGGCAGTCTCCGAACATAAATCTCTCTCCCTCGACGATGGGGTCTGTCTCTGGCTAGCAATGGCTACTCTGGATCATACTCGAGAAGAGACCCACACTTAGATTGCCCTTTTATGGGGAGAAGGAGGAAAGAGAATACATGTTGGCTTTCAAAAGGAACGTGAAGCTAATGTGTATGTGTCAGTTCTGTTCTTTAAGAGAAAATGGATCTAAAGCTCGTAGGACAGACATGGGTTTGACAGCCGAGGGGCGCACCACTGACATGAAGACCCTGATAAAAGGCTATACAGTTTCCTCAACCCTGAGCCTTTATCTTGGGGCATGCAGTCAGGAGAAGAAGGTCTGCTTCGCCCACCAAGACCAGGGGCTGAGGGCACAGGAAGAAATCTCTTACTTTGTTCGGGAACCTACAAATGACTTGATGGGAACAGAAACAAAGAGGTTTGCAGCATCTCTCCGGCTTCCCGGACCGGTGTATCTGGCAGAGGTTTCATGTGGGGAGAGGCCCAAGGATAAAATAGATGAAAGCAGAAACAATTGAGCGATCTGGTGGATTTCAAAGACGCCTAATCATTTAATTACCTTGAAGGAGGTTTTCAAATTTCTGCTTTTTCTTTCTTGTGTGCTCCTCTTGTCCCAAGTTTCTGTCTTTAAATACATAAAAGCAGCTTGCATCTGCCGCTCAGAAGGAGGAAAAAAGAACTAGAAGAGAATTAAACAAGAGCCCACCATGTTTCCCAGGGCAGTTCAGAGATCCCTACAGAAGAACGCTGTCTTTAAGCGCCCAGATTGCCAGCCAGGCACAACCCCCCATCTACCTCTGGGGCTGCGAAGCCTGCCAGAGAGTCACAGCACCTCATAGGATGTGGTTCCAGAGCCCCTAAGAAAGGAAAAGGCCTGAAGGGGCATGGCCAATGGAGCGTGGTGATAAAGTAACCTACCACAGCCACCCTCAGACACTCTCCGTTTCACCCAAGCTGTGTTATGGTGAGCCTGGCAGACCACTGCAGCCAGAGGCCCCCTCTTTTGGATGTTTCTTTATCCTAAGAAAAGGAAGCTCTAAGGCCGTGTTTCTGGTCCAAGTTTGGAGGCTGCCTTCTACCCACCTCAATATGAGGGCCGTTTTGAGTATAATGTAGTGGAGAAGCTGGAGTTGACCACTTCACGATGGGCGTTGTAGCAGCAGCATCCTGGGAAATGTACCAAAGGGAAAAGAAGTGATAAATATTTGTGGACTATTGACTGATCCAGCTATTTGGGTCAGTGGAAGGAGGTCATTGTGCTCAGAGCTTAAAAGGAAAGCCCCTGGCTTCTAATGGAAATAAGGTGATTTTTTTTTTTTTTTTATGTCGTTGTTTTGTTTTCTATGTTTTCGTCCCTGGGAAGAGCTATAGCAAGAATAAGAGGTAACAAAGAAAATTACACATTTGAAAGGTGATGTTATAGAAGCTTCCAGACACAAGTGTCCCCTCTCCCTGCCAGGGGAAGAGCTTATTCATAGCATGGTACCTGAAGCTTCGCTGCGGGTCAACGTTTGTCCTACATTACCCAGTTCCTGAGCATTTCCCATATGCAGGGCATTGTGAGAGGTTTCGAGGTGTGTTAGAGACCTGTAGTCTACATTAAGAGATTAGTAAAATGGGACCATTGGTCTACATGATCTTTTAGGTTCTTTAATTGTAAGTGGAAATAAGCCGGAAAGCACCAAGGAGGAGTCCATGCCTAAGAAGTGGTCTTACAGGATGAAGTTAAGTCCAGGCTGTGGTCTCCTTGTTGTACCTACCAGGGGACTCCCCCTCAGCCTCAGGGGACATCCAGGCCCAGACCCATCCCCACAGGATGAGAGTGAGGCCCAGGCCCAGAGATTCTTCTGGAAGTCCCTGGGTTTTCATTTCCTTTCAACCTTTGAGTATGGGGACACAGACAGGGCCTTTTTGTTAGCCAAGAGGGAGACTGCCAGGTGGCTCTTCGGCTCTCCAGCACCATCTTTTATCCCCAGGAAGGCTTTCATCCATGCGTCTTCCAGTTTCAACACTGGCTTTGTTGACTGTCACCAGGGATGTTGAATTACCTCTTTTTTTTCCCCCTGAACAAAGAGTGCATTCAGGTGAAGTTATTGGTCTGGAACAGAGAACTGGTCTGTCATTGTTGTTATTATATTAATGGCAAGTATTCTAGCATAATTACAATTATTAGAAACAGAATGCCCAATAAACGTATGTTGTTTACAGTAACTATATTCCGGTTACAAGGAATGATTTTGTTTCAACTAATGATGGCATTGGGATAACAAGGCTGGGTCTTTAGATCAACTGCCAGATCCTACATACCAAAAAGAAAAGAGACAGGAAGTCAAGGAAAGCAGAAGTAGGGTGAGTCTTCCTGTGCTCAGCCCTTCTCCCAAAGTCGGGACAGACTTCTTGCTTCCCAATGGAATGGCCTTTCCCAAGGGCAGCCATTAACCTGGCCGTGACCCCATGTCTACTAGGCAGGAAGGGCCTCTGGTCCCTGAGTGGTTCTGGAATCCCCAGGCTCTGCCATAGCCTCCCCTGAACCCCCGTCAGGCCCACACACTTAATAACAGTGATCCATAGGAAACAAAGGTGAACTTCCATGGAAAAACAAATCCACTGACAAGAATTTATCCTCCATAGACTATTGTACTGTTATTTCTCATCTAAACTGGAATGCAAAGTCAGCTGCAGCTGAAGCTGTTCCCTAGGAGCCAGACCAGATGGGCTTTGCTAGGAAGGCCCACGGTGCACAGGCTCAGAGAGAAAGTTCCTGTAGGCCCTCCCTCTTCTTGAAGTTCAACCAGCATTTACTCCAGAGAGCAGGTGTAAGATCAGAAGAGGCAAAATGAATTCTGTCTGATTTCTGAAGCAGTGCTCGTAAGGTTCTTCTAACATCCCCTACCGACACCCCGAACATGAAGCTGTGGACAGATGGGTATTGTAAAAATCTGCTGAACCCAATTGTCAGTCCTCTCCAAGACCGAAGTGTTGGCAGGGTGAGGACGGTCCTAGCCCCTGGACTGCTGTTTGCCCCTCGTGCTGAAATAAACCCCTGAGACAGGGCAGGCCAAGGGCATTTACCTGCTGTTGGACTCTGGAGAGAAATTGGGCCATCTACCTTGTAGGTGATTCTGGCAAGAGGAGCCATTCCTGGGGCCCAACCCAAGGGATCAAAACCATCCTTGCCATGCCCTTCACCTTCCTTTGAGAAAACAAAGCCAAAGCCAGCTAAAGAACTTGCTTCCAATCCATGCACCACCCCCACCCCAGGTATTCCATTACTGGGTTGCCGTTTCTCCAGACAATTGCACTTTCCATCAATCTCGTCTGCCCCACCACCCCCCTTGAGGTTATGGGTATTTCCTTTCTGTATTATTACTTTGCTCTCTCCATAAACCAGCCCATCGTAGATCACGCTAATGGCATTATAAACTTGGGGAACAGCAAGAAAATATATGGCGCGTTACATTTTTGTATTGGGCATCATGGGTCTGAGAAGGTGAGTGTAAATTTGGGGGGTTGGCTGGGGCTAGGGCTGGCTTCTTTGGAATTGATGGGGGCTGAGGCGACAGTTGTGGCGAGTGGTGCCCCGCAAATCACTTATTCCTTAGCTGCCCCTGCCCTGCACTCCCCCCAGAGCTTCACATTTCCCCAATCTTGCCGTAACAACTAGGAGAATTAGAGCCCTCATCTTGTACACACACGGGGGGCTGTAAATCCACAAGCCTACCACCTGCCTCCCCAGGCAGCACCAGCCCTAAGGGCAGTCTTTCTTTTCTCTCTCAGCTCAGCAGCGTGCTTTATGTCCTTGTTCAATTATTTAAATATGCAATGAAACCTCTGTATAAAGCAGCCACTGACATGCTGGACATGGTAGATAGAAAGGCATCTTTGTGCTTTCATACTTTGGCTTGATGTTCCTGCTCCCTGCCATTAGCATTGCTATCTTTACTTCCGTGTGCATTTCCCTGAAAACCAAAACGTGCGTGGGGCTGGACAGTCGACCTGGAGCCCACCAGAGCCACCTCCTAAAAGCCAAGACACTGAAGATTTTCTTTCACTTCACGCCACGGCCACTCTCAGCCCTGTTCTTACAACTGCAGAATGTAGCCACAAGCAAAACAGCCTCCAGGAGAATCTGGTTCTTGAATGTATGCATTTGTCTCCAAATAATCTTGTTAAATGCAGGTGCTCTCCACCTCCAAGAGCTCGCCCTTTCCATTTATAGTTCAGAGAAATCTCTTCCTTGAAAAAAGAAGAAGAAGAAGAAGAAGAAGAAGAAGAAGAAGAAGAAAAATACTATGTTTTTGAGGAATTCTGTATGGGGGCTAGATAATCATCTGGGGACAAAAATCAGTAAGATGATCTGGTGAAAATATTTTGTTCCTTGTCATTGTGGGAACTGAATGAGGTCATGGGTGCCCTTGCTTCTTTTACCATGAATGTGGCCGTGATCGTATGTGTTGGCTGTGAAACAAGACAGCAAACAGGAAAGCGCGTGGAAGGTAATGGAGGTGGCGAAACGTGCACTGGATTGAATCCTTGAATCCCTTGTACCGTGTTGACTAGAATCATAACAGCATCACACAATGCCTACCAGAGCCACACCGCCTGTATGACTGTACCAGGTTGCAATGCGCCAGTTATTAAAATATTAAAATACTTCCCTACTAATAAGTAAATGGCCACTTCCAGAAGGCTCCCCCTCCAGCCCCTCCAGTGTTCATTCCGCTGTTCGATACTTTGAATACCACACTTCCACCTGGTTGAGCAGGCATTGTTATCCCAGTCTAGAGATGGGAAAACTGAGCTTCAGCAAGGCTATAAAATGACATGTCATAGTTCATCTATTGGGCTAATAATAGAACTAGGACCATAAAATTCATTGGATCCAAACCAGCTTCTCTATTCCGTGGCCGAGGAGACCCAGAGGGTTTGAGGGGGACTTGTCCAAGGCCACGTAATTGGTTGGCAGAGGTCCCATCACAGAGCATATGGAACATGCAGCTATCGGATGTCACCTTCCAGAAGAGGGAACTGCTGTTAGAGAGCAGTGGGTGGACCCGGGGCCTCTGTACCTGTCCCCCTGTGTTTGGGGCACTTAGAGCTGTTGGAGTTGTCAGGCTCTGAAGCTCATAAGGGGTGGGAAGAGCTGGACAGTGGGAGCTGATGGGGTGTTTATGGAAAAGCACACAGAGGTAGTAGCAGGGGAGATGGATCCTTTGGAAGTGAGGTAGGAAAAGGGAGTAGATGAGGGACAAGGTGCGACCTGAGCTGGTCAGGCAGTAGATGAGGAAAGAACAAACATTTGTGGAATGTTTGCTCTCCCTGTGTCAGGCACTTTATATGTGGTAGTTCATGGAACACCTCCCCACCAAAAACCCTTTGGAGGAGGAGCTTTTAATCCCCACTTTCAGTTAAGCCAAGCAATGACTAGAGCCCTTGCAAGATTCTGAAACTAGCAGGAAGAAGATAGCCTTGCATTCAGAGATCAGTGGCTCCCCAGCCAGGTTCTTCCGGTTAAGGACTCTCAGAGGTGATTGTCTGAGCCCCAGGCTGCCGTGGAGGTGCTGGGAAGTCAGGTCTGGAGACACGGTCAGAGAAACAGGGAGGTTTCCCTGCACCTTCCCACGAGCAAGAGGTGGTTTTGTACCTGAGATCTCAGCGTGAGGCAGGTCAGGATCTGAGGAGCTGGGATGGGAGGAAGGGACAGTGTGGTGGCCATGGTCCCTTCATGCCTTGCTGCCTAAGGAAAAATTGCCATTTTACATCTCAATTAGGAGGGACACCGGGGTCAATCGGCAGTACCACCAGAGGAAAATGGGCCCAGCCCAGCCCTGGGCCTCTCCAATTATTATTAATGAACTTACTCTCAGACCTGCCAACCTTTTTATATGCAAACTAGGCCTTTATGGGGCCACTGGCAATCAGGACTCATTAAAGAACGTGTGCCAAGCCTCAGAGAGAATCTTCCAGAGGAAGAGAGGCTTATGCTTCTACCCACATCCTATCACACCCACTAGAAGCAGCCCAGCCGGAGGCCAAGTCCCAGCCCCCACAGGAGGGTGTTGCAGCTCCCCTGTCCTGCTATGCTCGGGGAGATCCTTCCGGACCCGCCACCCCATCCTGAGGGGTCCCGGCCCACCAGTAGGAACTTGCCTCTTTCATTAAGGGGAGGAAAGATAGTGGGTTGGCATTCAACTTCAGCTGCCAGCATGTCTGCTGATACTGAGCCATTATTTTTCCTCTCCCTGCCTTGATTTCCCCTTTGCAAAGTAGAAGGGATCCGTTAGGTTGGTCCAGAGGACTCTCAGATTCGAGACACTTTCTGAACATCGTTCAAGGGCAGCAACATTTTGCTGTAGGAGATGGAAGTGAGAGATCCAGGACTTCCCTTACTCCAAATGCAACCGTATGCAGACATGGATGCAGCAGGAGGGAAGGCCAGGCTTGTGCTTGCTTTAGGGAGAGGAGAGCTGCCCAGGGCCTCAGGTAAAGGGAGGAGCGGAGCCAGGACCCTCTGGCTAGAAACTCCCTGCTTTTCGTGGATCTTCTCTCTTGATCCTCCGCTATCACACACCTCCTGCCCCAGTCCTGAGCTTCATCCTAGTCACGATATCATTCCTGTCTTCTACGTGTCCTGTGTTCTCATCGTGCTGGGGCGGGGGACACAGAATGGAGCTTCTAAGACTCTCTCCATGTGGGACCTCCAGGTCCCTGGAGACCGTGCACTTTAGAGCCTTAGGACCACATGCCAGGTTCACCGCTCTGCTCCTTCTCCCCTCCTGCTGGCCTGCCTCCTGCTGCTCCTCTGTGTTTTCACTGATTTTTAATCATGGAAAAATACACACATGAAACTTACCATCTTAGCCAGTTTTAAGTACATTCACACTGTTGTGCAACCACCCCCACCATCCGTCTCTGGAACATTTTCACCTTCCCCAACCGAACGAAACCCTGTCCCCCTGAAACACTATCTCCCCATTTCCCCTCCCCCAGAAAGCACCATTCTGTCCTTATGAATTTGATTATTCTAGGTGCTTCATATGAGTGGAATGACTGGTTTATTTCACTTAGTATAACATTTTCAAGATTCACACCTGTTGTGTGTTAAAATTTGCTTCCCTTTGGGGGGGGTGCCTGGGTGGCTCAGTTCGGTGAGCATCTGACTCTTGATTTCGACTCAGGTCATGATCCCAGGGTCATGGGATCGAGCCCCGTGTCGGGCTCCACGCTGATTGTGGAACCTGCTTAAGATTCTCTTTCTCCCTCTGCCCCTCTCCCCTCCTAGCAAGTGCTCTCTCTCTCTCTCCCAAATAATAATAATAAGAAAATTTTTTCTTCCTTTTAAGATGGAATCCTATTCCATTGTAAGTATATATCACATGTTGTTTATCCATTCATCCACTCGTGGACACTTGAGCTACTTCCACCTTTTGGCTGTTGTGAATAATGTTACTACAAACATGAGTGAGCGAGCATCTGTTCTAGTCTCTGCTCTCAACTCTTTTGGGTATATATCCAGAAGTGGGCTTGCCTGATCTGCTGCTCCTCTCCTACCTGCCTTTTAAAATAAAGGTATGGGCAGCCTGAAGGAGAGAGGGGGGTTAGTTTCATGGGCCTGGGACACTTGCTCCTCTCTGGTCAGGCTCCATGGTAATCCAGAAGGACAGAGGTGAGACCACCCCAAATCATGGAATCAGGACTGGTAAGAGCTGAACGGGTGGTTGGAGCCCATCGGATCGAGAGATAAGGAAGTTGAGTCTCCAAGTGGGGATGTGATGTATTCAGGGTTCCGTAGCTGTCCAGAAGCTCAGGAGGCACTAGAGTGTGGGTCTTCTCCCTCCTAGTTTTCAGTGACAGAAGGGGTTCATGTTTGCCTTCAGACCCAGGAGGGACAGCTGCCAGTTGCCTGATTGCCTGCAACCCCTCCAGTCTGCTGTTCTGCCTCAACCTCCTTTCTGCCTCAGTCTGCTGAGGAGGAGTGCTGGGGTCAGGAGCCAGCAGCCTCTGCTGAGGGCAGCATCCTCAGGAAGGATGTGTATACCGTGCTTTTAAGCCATCTGTCTCAGCATGCCCCGAACAGTGCCACAGCAGTAGTCTGGGGCATGGTCTGTCTGGGGGGACCCAGGCCCTGCTTGTGTCCTCACTCCTGCCCATGCCGATCAGGGCTGGCATACTGACTCTCTTCTACTCGGCTTCTCAGAATCCAGCCACACGCCAGCCCCTACCTCTGCAAAGAGGACAGAACACCCACACTCCGTATTTGACCCATTCCCCGCCTCCCAGCCCTTCCTGGACAGAGCTGATTGCCTCAGGGAAAAGGGCCCAGTCATTTCCTCCCTCCCCCAAGGCCCAACGGACCCCACTCAGCCTGAGGAATGAGTGTGTTCATTGCTAGCATCCCAGGGGTTCTCCCTGTGTGTCTTCTCTGAGGGGCATTTCCTTGGGGTCAGGCCAACCTCAGAGGGCAGTCAGAAGCTTCTGGATCTTAAAAGGCCTCTGGGCCTCATTCCAGAACATTCCCAATTGCCAAACTCAGCCACGTATGGAAGACCCTCCTGCCCACCCCCCCCTGCTGTGGTCCAGACTCACATTCCAGAGCTGGGGCCCACAGCTCACTTCTGGTGGGTCTCTCTGTCCCAACTCTTGGCAGCCTAGGACTGAAGCCCGAAGTGCGACCCGGGACACCCAGCAGCTGAGTGTGTCTCCGCTAGGGTCGGAGGGGTGCTGGGAAGAGGCAACCAGGAGTGTCAGTCTGGAGGGCATTAAACTGAAAACTGAAGAGGGCAGGAGACAACCTCAGTGAGAAGTGGCCTCCAGGAGGTGACTGTAGAGTCTGGGATTTCTCGGACCCTTCCCTCCCACACAGAGGCTGAGGATGGGCCCCAGTGCCTTGAACCTTCTGTGGGTGTGTCTGAGGGAGGGTGGAGCAGGGCAAACATCGGGGCTGGGTCCGGAGAGACCCCTGCACCTTTGGCTTCCCGCTCCCCAGCCTGAGCTGTGCTGTCTGTTCCAGGACTGCCCCCAGCTGCTGCGAGTGGACAAGATCCTGGTACCCGTGGAGGTGATCAAGCCAATCACTCTCAAGGCCAAGAACCTTCCCCAGCCACAGTCTGGGCAGCGCGGGTATGAATGCATCCTCAACATCCAGGGCAGCGAGCAGAGGGTGCCTGCCCTACGCTTCAACAGCTCCAGCGTGCAGTGCCAGAACACCTCTGTGAGTGCCCCTAGCCCTGCCGCTCCCGGGCCGCCTGAGCCCCCCTCCTGCACCCCCAAATCAGCTCAGCTCTGCAGGGCTTCCCCACACACCCACAAAACGAGCTCCCTGCCTCACTGCTTCCCCCGACCTTGCTTGCCCGGCTCAGCCTCTTACGCCCACCCCGGCAGAGTGCTAGGCTCTGAGGTCTGTCTGCCCATGGTTATGGCAAAGAGGGTCCTCTGTCAAAGGCAGGGGCCGCGGTGGCAGGGGATGATGGACCAGCCATGGGGCTGCTGAGTGCTGTCCGTGGACAGAGAGAGGTGTTTGCAGGGTGTGTTCGGCTCCGGGAACATCCATGTCCATCCTCCTTCCAGAGACCAGCTCTGGAGTCCCTGGGCCCTGTCTTCCCACCGGGGCTGACCCGGGGGCCTCATGTGAGCCGGCAGAGGCCCGCTGCTCCCTTCGTATCTGCACAGAGGCCATTTCCCAGCAAGACAGACCAAACACCTGCAAAGGGAGCAGTGGAACAGGATGGAGCTAGCCAGAGGGGTGCTGCTTGGATCAGCACAAACCTGCCCGGGGCTTAGAACATCCACATCAAGCCCATGCCCGACGAAAGACAGGTCAGCAGCCCCTGCATCACCTTTCCTGCGTGGCTGCTCCCCTGCCGACCGTGTGGTCTCCCCAGCCACTGCTCTGTTCTCTCTCTCATTCTCTTTCTCGGCCACCTCTATGCACCCAGACCGCTCAGAGACAAACATGAGGCTTATAGACTCATAACATGTTCAAACTGTAGGAAACCTTAATATTCTTCCTCACCGTGCGAATGAAAACCTGGAGGCCCAGAAGCAGGGGCAGGTCCTAGATTCGTGGGGCGGAAACTTATACAATCTGGGGGACCCTCTTTTATGAATAAAACGTAATCAATACAAAATGTGATATATAGGCAGGCCTGAGAAGGGGCTGAAGTTCCATGCGCCTCAGGGTAACCCACCCCGGCCCAGAAAAAGATCGAAATGTCTAAGGTCACATGGCTAGGGAGGGGCGGGGCTGGGCCTGGATTCAGGGTCTCCTATGTCACACTGCCTCCCATTCATCCTTCCTGTTGCTGCGGGGTGCTTATATGTGGTGACTGTATTTAGGGATGTGATATGGGACCAGGAGAGTCCTGAACAAAGCAGCTCACGGAAAAACTCTAAGCGTAAGTGGAGGTCAGAGAGGCCCACATGCTTGCCCAAGGTCGCTCAGCATTACAGGGACTGAACTGGCAATTAATGTCCCAACCCCTGAAACCCCAGATGTGTCCCCACAGCTCCCACAGGTACATCTCCCTCCTGTCCTGGTGGCCAGGCTGTTTGGCAGATTTCTGCAGCATTCCAGATTAAACCCACAAGCAAATGGGATATTAAACACCTCCTGTTTCCTCATAAATCCTGAAGCCAACTAGACCAGCCCCAAGGGTTTGGCTCAAGTGATTCTCCCCTAAATAAGCAAGTTCCTGTGGGAAGAAAAAGCCTGAGCTCCACATGTGAGTCAGCAGAAGGCAGGTAGGGGTTTAAACGACGTAGAAAAGTCTGTTTCATCAGAGACACTGCCCCAGGGAACCTGGCCCAAGAGGGAGGACAGAGTCTGTGGCCTCTGATGATGGAGAGCCCTTGTTCCCCAGACACAAGACTGGGCCTCATGGGCCCGGGCTTCATCCGGCTCAAACAGACGAGGGCACCCCATATAGCAGCCTGAGTTCATCCTATAAACTCCTTGGTCAGAACTCAGTGCCTCGGGACCCAATGCCTTTCTACGAATGGCCCTCAGCACTCCTGAGCCAGACCTGACTCAATGAACGAGCCCCCTAGGGGTCACATTGCCCTGACTGTGGGGGCAAAGTTGGAGCCTCCTGAGAACTCAGAATGGAGCCCAGCATCCCTGACAGGTGGGGTGGGTCCCTCGTCTGGGGTGTCTCCGCAGGGTGCTTCTCCCGACATCCTGGTCAGTACCATAGGGACAAGGGGGAGGTGCTGCTGGACATCTGCTTGTCTGACATTGAATCCTGGGGATTGACAAAATCTGCTGGTCACACACAGCTCCTTACTTGGGGATTTCATGATCTGGAAGCCTGATGCCCCAGGACACAGCGGTCAAATCTGCTTTCAGCCCTGAGAGGCCCCAGGCCCCCCATAGGGGTCTTGCCCAGCTGGCTGGCTTCCTGAGCGCAGGAGCTCAGGCAAGTTCAGATCCACTTCCAGGAGACTTCTCGTGTCAGCAGGACCACAGAAGAAACATGACATTGGGGCTGGAGGCCTGTGGCCCCAGGCTCTGACCACCAATGAGAGGACATGACTCCCAGGCTCCCTGCACATCCCCCTGCCATCCCTGCAGGACCCTGAACTCTGGCCCTTGGAGCTAGGAATCTGTCTGAGGTCTCCCACCTGCTATGGGCCGGTTTACAGTATCTTACTAAGGTTGCTGCTCCCAAAACAGCTCAGCCTCTCTTATTTCAACACCCTCACGAGGAAGGTGATGGGGAAGTTTGTTTCTGTACCATTTTAAAGTCTTAGAATGTGAGGAGACAGGAGGTGTACCCCACAAAGGGTAGATTCCAGGAAAAGTTCCCTGTATCTACCAGAACCTGCTGGAATATCATGCACTTCAGGAGGGCTCAGCCCTGGCTCTTCCCAGGAGCCTCTCTTTTTCAAGGATCTCAGTTTAAATGCTGTTCTTGGCCAGGATACCACTTGCCATCAAGTGACGTCCTTAAAAAACTTTGGGGTCATAATCAGCCGCAAGCCTCTGTTACCATAGTTATAGAGGACAACATATTACCAGAGCAGGAATAGACTTGAGAGAGTGTCTGCTTGTGATCTGTAACAGAGGGGAATCTCTGCAGCCCAGAGAGGGCATGTGACCAACCCCAGGTCACACAGCAAGTAAATATCAAATTCAGAAATTCAACCCAGCTTCATAACACCGCCCCCCCCCCCCCAATCAAAGGTTGGGCAAAAAATAGCAACTGAGCGCTTTATACCCAGCCTTGGTGCTATCCTTGGGAACAAGGTCTGATGTGCCTCAGACAGGACTGCGGGAGGAGTTTTGTTGTTTCACTTCTTCAATCCCTGAGCTTTCTGGAATGGAGGGGGGCCACTGGGGAAATCCAACAAAACCCCCGAGTTTGTGATGACAGAGGAAGAGGGGTGACAGAGATCTCAGAGGAAAGCAGAGAAGGAAAAGAGACATAGGAAAACTCCACGTGGGTGGGATACTAGGCTGGGTGGGCAGGCAGTTTGTCTCCAGGCCACATTTTGGGGACAGGCCCTGGGCCATCGCTGGAGCCCTCGGTGCGGGGGTGGGGGGGGGTGCAGCAGTGGTTGTAGGAGGAAAACAGGGCAGCTCACAGGCAGCAATTGGAGGGAGGAACAACTGTGGGTATTCTTGGCCTCCTTTAGACCAAGGCTCCAGGGAAATGACAAGTGCTTCTAATAATAGTGCCCAGTCCCCGCCTCTCAGGCACCAGCAATCACAGGAGCAAGGGGGCCGCAGGGGGCAGCCAGCTCCATCCCCCCAGCCTCCACCAACCCACAGCAGCGGCCCATCTCCTCTCCGTGTCCCGGTTTACCAGGTGCAGAACAAGGATGGGGAGGTAACTTGGCCCCCTCCCTGCTTTACTGGAACACAGCTGGGAAGGGGTCTGCTGAGCCATCGGGGGTCCTGGGGATGGTCTCGGAGATTACACAAGCTTCTTCCATTGTTCAGATCTGTCCGCCTGAATGGTAGAATTTTCCAGCACAACATCTCAGAGCTCAGAACAGGGAATGGTTAGTGGAAAGAATGTCCAAATTAAATAGGTCTTGTCTTTGCTTGACAAGGTAGAGGCTCACCCTTTCCCGAGGTAATGAACAACATCATCCCCTAGCTGGGCTGTGATGTGCCAGACCTTGATTGAGACACTTAACCTCCTGGCCCCTGAGAGCCTGAAACATTCTCCCCTTAGTTCTGGGTTTTGTGCAGATTAACTGCCCGCTGATTGCGGAGAGCTATATAAATGCTAAATGAAGCAGAGGTGGGGGTTCCTGGGGGATGGGAGCCAGTGGTCCAGGCTCCCCAGCTGTTGGCCCCCTCCTGCTGCAGGACGCAGGTCACGGGGGGGAAAAAACTTCCAGGAATGACAGTGACCTCCCTAGAGAGGGAGGAGGTGGTGGGGAGCGCCAGGGGTTAATGGCTTCTATAATATTTCATAGTCAAGATCCCAGGAATGGGCGATAAAAAGATAAAGCGATGCCAAGCATATTTGATCCTTGAAGTCTTTTATTTTCAATTTTCTTTGAAAATTAAATGCATGCAAACACAGACATGCACTCCAAAACACGTAAGCATGCTCGTGTGCGTTCATCCCATATGTACCAAGAGTCTGGTGCATAAACACTCAATAAATGCCTGCTATTATTACTTCACATAAACACAAACACAGGGAACACAAGCATATTTTTGGACGGCATCCCCAAATGTATACGCGTAGACTAAACACACAGTCATATTTGAGTGCTCATTCCTTGTGACAGGCACTGTGCTCAGCGCATTGGATGGTTATCTTGAACCCTCAAAAGAGTCCTGTTGGGTCTGCAGTGTTCATAATTCCCACGTCACAGATGGGGAAACCGAGACTTACATCATTTGCTCACATTCACACAGGCGGTCACTGCGGAACCCCTCTGTTGCGGTATGTGCCCGTATGTGTGTGCACGCGTGTGTGAACACGCAGGTAACATAGATTTGTGCTGTGAGCTCTTCTCAGGTCAGCTGCATGTGAATACGTCTGTGCACACAGACACACATGCATATGTATGCAGAATCTCTGGGGGATTTCCGGGCCTTTCTGAGAGAGGCCTGAAGGTTCTATTGATCTTTGGTTGATGGGGCCCCTGGTCACCACCTGCTGCTTCCACATTGAATCCTGGCCAGACCCAGGCCTGAGAAGCAGGAGCCAGGCTTGGATCCTGACTTAGGCACCACCAGCATCCCTCCTGGAGATAGAGGCAGGACAGCCTCAAGCCAGCCCTTAGCACCTTCCCTTAGCAGTCTTCCTGCACTGGGGCCTTGGAGGAGGGAGATGGAAACAGGGATGGGAAGGAGAGGAAGTGGAGCTTGGCTAGGGGAGGGAGTGGGAGGCAGATCTGGAAAAGTCTGTCCCTCTCCCCTTCCCGCCCTCCTCTCCCCCGCCCTGTCTCTTGCTCCTGCAGGCCGCTGTCCCCTGCTTCTAGCAGACCACAGGGAGTGTGAGTGGTGAGTCTCTAACTCCCCAGAGTACTGGAGTCACAGAGTTGCCTGTTTGAAATGCATTCCCGTCTTCCAACCCGGCAGGTGTAGGGAGAGGCCCTGGGATCCGTGGTTAGGCCCCCTGAGTGGTTCTGAAGACTGTGGCCCACAGACCACCCTGAGAACCACCAGTCTAGAGAGGAAGAGGTTTTGTGAGAAAGCTCAGGATGCCTTAGAAGGACTCCGTCTGACCCAGAAGCAAAGAACATCATCTCTGGGGAGTTGATCAACTGCACTACATAGCAAAGGGCTTATGAGTCACCAGCTGAGCTGAGCGATCATGAAAGTCCCTGTGGTTGTTTCTTCAGGGCTGGGGAGCTTTGCTTTATTCTATGGCTTGAGCCCAGACCCTGGTGTCGCGGGTCACAGGGGAGATTCTATGAGAGAGTGGATGGTACAGAGCAAACCACCACCCCTGTGGGGCAAACACTGAATGTGGCTCCCTGGTCTGGGCACGTGTCTCCAGGGAGTTAGTGAAAAATTTGGGAGTGCTAGGGTAGAGCCTGAAGAAGGCTAGACAACCATCCCACTGATGTTGTGTATGAGGATAGTGTCATGATGTATTCACACTGGAGCACATTCTCAGCAATAACTCAGGAGTTTAGGGCGATTTCCCAGGTTAGGATTGTAACATCTCCTCTAGAAGTCTCTATGGATAGGCTCCAGAGGCAGAGGCACCGTCTCGAGCCCTGAGACCCTCCACAGGCTGTGCGTTCCCAAGGTTCTGTAGCCTCTTAGTGAGAAGCTAGCAGCTCGCTTGCTCTGGGGAGGGGGCACCAGCTACCTCCATAATATCCATCAACACCCCCACGCCCCAGCCCCTCCAAACTTCAACTGAGTTGAAAGAGCCTTTGGCTCTGCAAACATCACTTCAGGCCAGGTCTCTTGGACTGAACCCCTCTAGCAAATTGCCAGCTCTCAGCCCCTCCTCTGCAGAAAACCTGTCTCTGTTCCATTCCTCCATTCACCCCCTGTGGAGAGCAGAGTCTGGTGGAATGATGAGAAAATCACCAGGTACGGATTGGAAATGCTGCCCTGGGCAGGCTCCGATTCCCTGCCACCTGCCTCCTTCTCTGGGGATTGAGAAGTGTCTGCTCTCAGAAGGCAGATGTGGGGGGGGCTGGCACTCCCTGTTCCCTCCCTGCCCTGCCCCAGCACTCAGTCCCAAGGATGAGACCCAGCCAGGTGGGGCACTGATTCCGAAGAGAGCTGGGCAGGGACCCTGTCCAGGCCTAGAGGTAGCTCCCGCATGGGCAGCCACAAAGCTGGGGCCTGGCCTCTCTGAGCCAGTGCATGCCTTTGGAGTCTTGACCCAAATTCCCAGGTTTGGTCCCTAGGGTGTCCACAGGATTTCCCACCTCACCTCTAAGCCACATCCAGCTCTCCTGACTCCTAACCTCCATCAGCTCAGCCCCTGAAGAGTACGGCCCCTTCATTTCTAGTGCCTTCACCCACTACCCCTGCCTGGAAATTGATCAGCCCTCTCTAGGTCTTTGATAAAGCACCCACCCCCTCTGACCTTGTCCTAGGAATTAACATTCCCAAGTTGAATCAAGGGCCTGGTGGGGCCTAACGACAAGGTTCCCCTGGACAGCGAGGGAGGAAGATGGGAAGCGACAGCTGGTGTGAGCCAGCATCCGTGGAAGGGGGTTGGGTAGCTCCGCTCTAATCTGCTCTGTGAATCCATATTCCAAATGGGCCCCATCCAGGCCTGGCCCCTCCCCTGCCTTAGTATCCTGCCCCCCTCCGCCCTACCCTGTTCCCCGAACCATGCTTCCCCACACATGCCCTCAAACACAGGCACAGTCACAGCAGGTCCTTAGCCCCAAGCACCTCGCGGGCTCCAGGCCAAAGAGCTAGCTCTCCCTAGAAATTTCTGTAACCCAACTTTTTTCTCTCCTACTCCCAACCTGCCTACAGTATTCCTATGAAGGGATGGAGATCAACAATCTGCCTGTGGAGTTGACAGTTGTGTGGAACGGGCACTTCAACATCGACAACCCAGCTCAGAACAAAGGTGTGGAAGGTGGAACCCGGTGGCAGGGAGGTAGGGCAGAGGGAGGGGGAGGCCCTGCATTCGAGGGCACACATTATTCCATCCCTGCCCCAGTGGTGACCCTCTCCCTCTGGCTCGGAGCCTGCCCTCTATGCCTGTGCACTGCTCCGTGACCTCTCGGGTGCAGGGCCACCGTGGGCAGTGGTCCTGGGTGTGGCGGAGTGAGCAGGACTGGCCACAAGAGCCCTGATGATTCTGGAGGGAGACCCACTTCTGATTAAGTTTCGCTGCCTGGGGCCCAAGTTCTCTTTTGCTCTTCTCTGTGTCAGAATGGCTAAAGGGACACGGCTGCTTGGGTCTCATCATCCGAGGCTGGGACTGCACTCCTTGTCCACAGTCCCATCCCCTCCCGCTTCCCCTCTGCCCTTCACCCGCAGTTCACCTCTATAAGTGCGGAGCCATGCGGGAGAGCTGCGGGCTGTGCCTGAAGGCGGACCCGGACTTCCAGTGCGGCTGGTGCCAGAGCCAGGGCCAGTGCACCCTGAGGCAGCACTGCCCCGTTCACGAGAGCCCGTGGTTGGAGCTGTCGGGTGCAAACAGCAGGTGCACCAACCCCCGCATCACAGAGGTAAGCCATGGGCCTCTGGGCCGCTCCGGGTGGCCGAGCCGTGCCCTGCCATGGCCTGGGGCCTCACCAGCCATGCCCCGCCGTCGTGTCAGCCACCCCAGTGATTACCAGGGCAGGCTGGGGGCATCCTTGTTTTCCTGCCCGGCTTCTGCAGAAGCTGTGGGTTTGGTCCAGGGGTGTCTCCCTTATCAAGGAAGGTTGAAAACAGAGAAGGGCTCCACTGTCCTGTTGGAGTCTCCATGTTAACAGTATCAAAAATGACTCTAAGTCCTGGCCACTCTCCCTTTGTCTCTCAGAATCTGGGTGATGAGGCTGTTAAGCTCCATCGGGGACAACCTCACCGATCATTCAGCCATGAGCAGAGGGTGCATGGGGTTCCAGGGCACAGAGCCCAGCCCTCGGGAGGTGGAGAAGGTGGAAACGGTGAGACCTTGGGACTCACTCAAAGCAAGACCTAAGCCGGTAGATGGCAGAAATGGATTTGGAGCACACTTCAGGGGACATGGGTCATGGAGCAAAGACCAGTGAGAGGCAGGGAAGAGCTAAACGTGCCGAGAACAGGGCTTGAATCCCAGCTCTGCCAGCCAGTTGCTGGGTATCCCGGGGCTAATTTATCACTACCTTCGTGCCTCAGCTTCCTCACGTGTGCAAGGGGTCTAAGGTTCCATCTCACAGAGGAGTCACAAGGATTGTCTGAGATCCGAACTATGCAAAATGCTGGCTCTGTGCCCAGCCCACAGGGATCTCACCATCCTCCTCTTCGTCCATCATCAACGTTGTTAAAGCTGTTGCCATCCATGTCTACACCGAGGGGTTCACTGCCCCTGGGGTTTATTTAGCCACTGGTGTCTTCATCTCCCCACTCTCCACTCCTGGCAGAGAGACCCCTCAGGCCTCACCTCCCACCGTGTTCCCCTGGTACAATAAAGAAGGGGCGTGTATGTCTCAACAGCACGACCCTCTGGGCCTCTAGCACAGCATTTGTACATTATAGGTACTCAACGCCCCCTTGCTCTAGTGGCTGCTGATTTTAATAACAAAGCAGGGAGGGGCAGAGAAAAACACAGGAAAGGGAGTTCTGTCTCGCCTGCATACATAGTAAGGATAGACAGGTATGTGGCTCTGTGCAGAGTTTCACAAACACACACGTATCCAATAACCTGACCGTGGCAGTTACCATAATAGGCCAGATGTTGGTGTGGTCCTTCACAGTTTGCGAAGCAGTTTCCTGTCCCTTGCTTTGTCCGTGCTCACAGCAACCCCCCCACATGGTTCCTGGGGCTATCACCACACAGTACCGCAGACGGAGGGGCTTCAGAGACAGAAATTTGCTATCTCTCAGTTCCAGAGGCTGGAAGTTGAGACCCAGATTTGGGCAGGACCGGTCCTTCGGAGGGCTGTGCGGGAGGACCTGCCCCAGCCTCTCTCCTGGCTTTTCTCCCTGAATTTTTCTCATTGTCTTTCTGTGTGTCTCTGTCCAAATTCCCTCTTCATATGGGGACACCCACCAGTCATGCTGGATGAGAACCCACCCTAATGACCTCATTTCAACTTGATTACCTCTAGAAAGACCTTTTCTCCGAATAAGGCCACGTTTGGAGGTACTGAGCATTTGGACTTCCACAGGTGGATTTGGGAGAGGACACATTTCAAGTTATAATGCTTGCCAAAGCCAGGGTTATCAGCCCCCTTTCCCAGATACAAAGAGTAATGCCCAGAGATGCTAATGCCCTCACACCAAAGCATAAATCAAAGGGTCCCTGAATCCCTGGTCTCTGGATTCCTAGATTAGCGCTCTCTCTCACCACAAAGGCAAGACACCCATAGAGATACTCCCTTACCCCTCCACTCACAAGCTGTGCACGCCTACAAGGGATGGAGAAAGGCAGGGAGGGAGCTTGACCTTTGCGGGTGCACAACCTCCTCCAGCATAGTGGCCCCACGGTGGTGGCCCTCTGTATGTGCCCAACCCCCCCCCCCCCACTTCAGTCCCTTTGTCCTCCGCGTTCCTGGTTTTCCAGACACGGGGAGTCTCCCTCAGACTCTACTTCAGTCTCCTACATGGGTAGGAATCTCAACAGCAGCTCTCGAGTTGGGGCAAAAGACATGCATTTAACCTGGGGAAGGAGGGCACCTGAGCCCTACGTGCCCCAGTCCCCCTCCTTTACAACTTCCCCCACCCGCAGAGCCTTTAATGCAGAACCACCCCCGGGGGCCGCCACGCGTGACTGCTAACCGTGTGTCTGCAGCAAACAGTACGACTTGCTTCCTTCTTGGCCTGAGACCAAGAAAATCACAGGGAGGAGATGGCAAATTAAACAAATCTCCCTGTGACGGAGGCTATTTACTGGCTCCATACTGGCGTCAGCCCTCCGGGGAGCCCGGGGAACCAAGGACTGGGCCAGAGATAAAGCTCCTTTTTCAGGACAACACGCCAGGGCTGGGATATCATGAAGCCACTCCTGCCAGGTGCCAGTGGGGCTTTGGGGACTGGCTGGACAGGCATTTGAGAACATACCCTCCGCCTTCCAGCCCTCCCTATATCTGCCTGCCTCCCTCTCACAGAAAGGGCCCCTGCCTCCGAGGGATCTGTCTTTCCACTACAGTGGGAACATGCATTTGAAAACCCTCACACTCATGTGCACGCTCACTCGTGCACATGTGCACGCATGGGTAAGAAGCAGGAAATATCTTAACTCGTAGGTGAACAGACTTCCCCGGCAAAGCCGCCCCTCCAGCCTGGTTTCTCTCACCCTCCTCCAGGGTGGAGCCCCCAGTTGTGGCCCTTGGCGGTGGAGAGAGTAGGAAACATTAAGAGGTGGGCCGTCTGGGCTCCTTCAGTTGCGATCCCATTGGTGTTGGCCAATATCCAGTTGCTGGTGTTCAGAGACACCAGGAATGGGAAATGTGCCCTTCTCTGGTCTTTCAAATGCCAGGAGAGGCTGGCACAGAATGTCTTCTGCCACTAGGGTCACTGCTGCGGGATGTCATAATTAGATCGCATGAACTGTATGGGGCACCTACCTCAAAGCAGGCCCTTGGTTGTTGGTTCCCAGCGTCTCAGTCATGGGTTTTTAACACCAATGGTGACATCTTGGAAGGAAAAGCCAGTCATTTTGGCCAGTATATGAGGGTAAAGTCTAAATTAATCCCATCTCTGGTAGAAACCAAGCCAGACAATGAAGGCAAAGGGCTTGTGACAAATGCTCTTCTAAATCCAGGAAGATGCTTGGGTAGTTGTGGTTTTCAGCCCAATGGCAACTTGAGAGATAAATATAGTGCCATCACTGAGGAGTCCATGGGAAGTAAGACACCATCCCTGAGCTCAGAGACACAGGATCCGAAGGATGAGGAATCAGACACCAGTGATTGTTACCATGACAGGAGCATTACATGTCAGTGGAGAGAGAGGGGACAACTGGTTATGGGGAAGTGACATTTGAGAAGGATCTTGAAAACTTGGTGGTTTGCCATAGCGCGGAGGGCGGTGGGCATCAAGAGGGTTGTTCATTTTCCTTCCGAATGAAACAACACAAGCAAATGCCGGGAGGCTTTATTCCGTGATTTTCTATGAATCACCCGAGAACGGTGTATATCATGTTCCATCCCCTCATCTCTTCCACAAACTAGGAAGGTGAATGAGGGGATTTGAACACTGCTCCTAATACCACACCCAAACACGGACTTCTCTACCCGAAGTTCCTGCCATTAAGCGTCCCAGACCTGGGTGCCCTTGTGGACAGGGGCCCAACTCAGGGAATGGGGCAGAGAGGGGGAAGAGCCAGAAACCTCTCCTTGCCCCACCAGCAAGTGAATAATGGCTCTCTCTCGGTGCCTGTCAAATTACCGCGCTTCCTCCCTCCAGATAATCCCAGTCACGGGTCCTCGGGAAGGGGGCACCAAGGTCACCATCCGAGGGGAGAACCTGGGTCTGGAATTCCGGGACATCGCCTCCCATGTGAAGGTGGCCGGTGTGGAGTGCAGCCCTTTAGTGGATGGCTACATCCCTGCAGAACAGTAAGTGGAAGCCACACGAGACGGCTCTCTCTTGTTGTTGACCCCCCCTTCCCTGGCCAACAATTGACAGCCAATGGCAAAAGGTGTTAGAGACCCTTGGGGTGGGGGGAGTAGAATGCCCCTAATATTCTAGTGTACTCCCCACCCCTGAACTAGCTAGCTACCATATTGGCAAGTGTAGAAAGGGGAGGGGGACATGGGGCTGGGAGGGAAGAGAAAAGTGATCACTACCTCCTTGGGGTGTGACTGTGGGTAGTGGTGAGACAAAGCAAAATGAAACTCTGCAAGAGAAGTGTGAGTTCAGTTCCCGACCCCCTGCAGTCCCCAACCCCACTCATGTCCTCCAATTATGAAAGAAGCTAAACCTCTGGTCCTTTCTGTGGAGACTGAAAATGAAACCCCACACCCACTCTCTGGCCTGTGGGAATTTTGGATTGTTTTTTTCTCCGTGCAGTTTGCTGGTGCCTGGAGTGGGTCATTCCATGATTGACCTTTACCTCCCAATCCACCTGTTAGAGGACGTTTGTGAGTCATGTATCATTGCCTTGGAAATAAGTAAGCACAATTCTCCAGCCCAGCAGACTCTCCCATGAAATGTTTACCAGCACGATAGAATCTATCTTCTATACCATCTTGCTGCCCCTCCCAGAGTGACACCTTACCACCTGTCCTGTGTGCGTGAGTTACTGACTCTTTGCAGGTCTCCCATGGGTATGTCAGTGCGGTTTACCTGTCAGCTTGCTGGTCTTGCGCAGGTTTCGTGATTCTGGAACCATCAGTACCACCATCCTCACTTCCTCCTGATTTCCCTCCAGATCTTCCTAAAGTGCTCTTAGTAGATGCTATGATAGAAGGATCTATTCTTGATAGAACTCACCTCATGGTCTGTCACTGCTTATTTGCCCAAAGATCTTTCTGTGGCTCCTTCAACTTTCTGAGTCCTTCCTAGAACAAAACCAAAAGCAAGCTGCTACTGATATATTGTGATTTGGGGAACTTCAAAATGCCCTACTCTGGACCTGCAAAGCCAGATAGAAAATATATTACTATAAAGTCACATGATTGAAATATTGTGGTACTAGTTAGATCAGTGGAATAAGATAGAATACCCAGGAAAAGAATCCTGATACATAAAAAGTCAGCGATGTGATAAAGGTGACATTTCAAATCAGCAAGGGAAGCAAAGATCATTCAATAAGTGGTCCTCATTAACTCCCTGAAAAAAATATACACCAGACTCTTATTTCACATTATATGCCAAAATAAATTCCAGATGGATTAATGAATTAAGTGACAAAAATAAATCTGTGGAATGACTAGAAGAAAATGCAGGTGAGAATTTATTTGATTTCAAATAAGGGAAGTATAACTGTGCTAAGCATAACAGCAAAAGAAAAAAATTATAAAGAAAAAGATCAGGGGATTGGAGTATATAAAACTTAAAATTTGTTCATCAAAAATCAAAGAAAAATATGAATGATAAACTGGGACTATTGTTATAACCAATTAGAGTTAATACATGCTTTTTCTTAACATACAAAGAGGTTCCATTAAAAAAAAAAAGTAAATATCAGAAAATGAGCAAAGAGCATGACTGTGCAATTCACAAAGTAGACAAAGAACCAAAAGCCATGTAAAAAAGTTAAAATCATTAGTAATCAATGAAATGAAAATTAAAATAATGGGGAACAATTTTTAAAAATCAATGTCCAGTGCAGATGAGAAGCAGGAGAAACAACATATTCATACATTCATATTGAGAATGTAAATTGGGACAAATTTTGTGGAAAGAAATTTAGAAGTGTGGATTGAAAGTCTTCAGTCTGGTCATAATATTTCTAGAACTTTACTTAAATAACCAGAATGCACAAATATTTATTTGCAAGAATACTTATTTGGGCCTTATTTTTTTTTTAATTTTTTTTAACGTTTTTTTATTTACTTTTGAGACAGAGAGAGACAGAGCATGAAGGGGGGAGGGGCAGAGAGAGAAGGAGACACAGAATCGGAAGCAGGTTCCAGGCTCTGAGCCATCAGCCCAGAGCCCGACGCGGGGCTCGAACTCACGGACCGCGAGATCGTGACCTGAGCCGAAGTCGGACGCCTAACCTACTGCGCCACCCAGGCGCCCCGGCCTTATTTTTAACAGTGGAAATTTAGAAGCAATTTGTGTATTTTAAAATAGGGAATTAATCAATCCCATCAATTATTGTACATCCACAGGCAGGTAACTATATAGCCATGAGATCTGATATTACAGAAGAATCGTGACCAGGTGTATACTAAAGGTGTATTAGTGAGAACATCATTTACCAAGCAGACTAGAGTTTCTAATTAATTCTATAAAAGATAAAGAAGTCTGAAACCATGTACATCAAAATGCTGACAACAGATACTTCTGGATGGTTGAAATGGGGTGGGAGGAGGTATATGTACGGCAAGTGTTTTCATATACTTTCTATTTTTTCTTTACACTGGACGTGTGCCAGATATGCTATCTGGACAGAAAGGCATATCTTTTTACTGGACTCTCACCCAGAAGTTCTTTCTAAGACAGACACAGAACCTGGAAGCCACAAAGTAAAAGAAGGAGCAGTTTTACCACAGATACTTTTAAATGTTAGTGGAGCAAAAGACATTACAAAGTTGAAAGACAGATGACAGGCTAAGAGAGAATAATTGCAATACTTACTACAGACAAAAGTTAATACTGCTCATTCAGAAGCTCCCACAAAAAGACAATCCATTAGCAATATAAGGAGACAGCTTCAGACAAATCAAAGGAAAGGCTATCTAAGATTTTTTACAGCCACACACACATGCTTGAAACTATCTACGTGACTGGTAATCAGGGAAATAACAATGAAAACAAAAAGGAGATCTTTTTTCCCTATTACATTGGAAAAACTGTCAAAGGATTGATAATATCTAGCTTTGGAAAAAGAGTGAAAGAATCTCCCTCTGTTGCTTTTGACGGAAGTGCAAATTGGTAACAACCCTTTTGGACCATTATTTTCTTCTACCTATCAAACATTAAATGCCTAAACAACAACCCCGCAAGCTCCCTCCTCAGAGATTTATTCTAATAAATATGCAATGCTTCGGGACGTATGTGTAAAAAGTTGGTTCATTTTGCAGGGTTATGTGGAGTAGGAGAAAAATCAGGATAAGTTAAATGTACATCAGGAGGAGGATAGTTAAATAAATAATGGTGCAGCCATAGTATGAACTGCAATGAAGCTGTCAGGAAGAATACAGGAGGGCTGTGCCTGACACGAGGCAAATCCACGCTGTGTCTCTGAGTAGAACGTGTGTGTGTATATTTGCAAATATATATATTCGGGCAAGTTGCCTAACTTTTTCTGTGTCTCAGTTTCTTCATTTGTAAAATAGAGATCTTAATTATATATTGATCTTGTGTGTGTGTGTGTGTGTATACACACGCACACACACACACTACATGTGTTTGCATAGGTCTAGAGAAAGGTCTATGAGGATATATACATATACACCAAGCTTTTGTGAGAGATTAGGAGTGAAAAAGGGACACTTAATTTTACTGTCGCACTTCTGTTTTTGAGGGGTATGAACAAATTTTGTAATTAAAACAATGAGCATTTTTAAAAGGGACAAATGTGTGACTCTCCTCCATCCTTCCCCCTCTCCCCAAGCACGAGTCTCTCCATCCAGCCAAGTGGCCAGCTGGCACCAGGGTGGGGGCAGAAAATACTCCACTGAGGCAGTCCATGCAGTGGGAATGAAGTGCCCCTGAGTGAGGGTCTGAAAACCTTAATTAAGTCTGCTCCAGGGTCCCTGTCTGACATGCTGTGGGCCCTTGGGAAGGTCACTACCTCTCTGGGCCACGCCAGCGGTGTTCCCTGTGCTATTTGGCTGAAACATTTCCCACCCTCTGATTCACAATTCAGTGGACAATTCCTGAACGAGGGAGTGGGTGTCTAGGGTCAGGACACAGGGACCCTCCCCTAGGCTCCTCACTTTCCAAGGGTCTCCAAGGAGACCCCTGTAGGTTGTATTTCCTCATTTCCTGAGAACCAAAGGGGAGCCTTGCAGGGAAGAATCGGGTGTCTTTCCCCTCCTCCTCCCCTGCCCACCCCTGAGACCCTACTGCAGAGAAAAGGCCTGGGTAGGTATGGGGCCCAGGGGTCACATCTGGGAGTCCTGTGACCACAGGGTCTGTCCTCTCCTCTCTGCAGGATCGTGTGTGAGATGGGGGAGGCCAAGCCGAGCCAGCACGCAGGCTTCGTGGAGATCTGTGTGGCCGTGTGTCGGCCCGAGTTCATGGCCCGGTCCTCACAACTCTATTACTTCATGGTGAGTCCCAGCCGTCGGCGACCTGACCGGCGCGGGCTACAGACCTCGTGACCATGGTTGTTGCCCGGCTAGACCTCTGTGGGCAGACTCCAGGCCGCTTGTGGGAGTCTGTCCTTCAGTGTGAGAGCACAGCCCTCTAAATCTGAAAGGCTGGGTCCCAATCCAAACCTGCGGTGGCTGGCCCGGCCCCAGGGAAGCTGCTGTGGTTCCCAGGCCCAGGGCCCCCAGCTGGCCCAGTGGCAGCGTGACCAGGCTGGGGTTGGAGCCCTGGCTCTGCTGCCTACTCACTGGGCAAACTTGGGTGAGTTCCTTAACCTTCCTGTGCCTCAGTGTCTTCATTTCTAAAATGGGGGTGATAATACTTACATCTACCCCATGGTATTGTTGTGACAATTACACAAAATGGCTGTGTCACCTCTCTCATTTCTTGTACAGGTTCTGTGGCAGCCGGTGTTTCTACTATGGCCTGCCCTCTCCTTGTACACGGGCACCCTGTCATTTCTATCCCAGAACCCACATTCATTCTGCCTTCCCCCTCACCAGCACCCCTTCCCATGACCTCCTTAACCCCACCCCAACCCCCACCTCACCAGCACCCCTTCTCATGACCTCCTTAATCCCACCCCAACCCCTACCTCACCAGCACCCCTTCCCATGACCTCCTTAACCCAACCCCCACCTCACCAGCACCCCATCTCATGACCTTCTTTACCCAACCCCCACCTCACCAGCACCCTGTCCCATGACCTCCTTAACCCAACCCCCACCTCACCAGCACCCCATCTCATGACCTTCTTTACCCAACCCCCACTTCACCAACACCCCGTCCCATGACCTCCTTAACCCCACCTCAATCCCCACCTCACCTGCACCCCTACCCCACCTTCCCCTCCCAGGGCTTGTCTCCAGACCTCACCCTGACCTCCACATCCCCTCCAGCCAGGACCCTCCCTGGCCCTGCAGAGGCGGCCCCTGGTGAGGGGCTCTGCGGGGTTGGGGCTCTCGGGACCTCTCAGCCTTGTCATGTCCGGCAGGTGTGCGGGAGGCATGGGCGTCTCTGTTGCCTCTCACGCTGCCTCATTTTCAAAGTTTTGCCATCCAGTTGATTTCTCAGATTAATGATGGCTGTGATGGGGTAGTTTCCTCATGATTCTAAGCTGCTTTTGGAAGCTGGAAGCCTGAAGTGATGGATGGGCATCAAATGCTCCAGAACAGTCCAGGGGAGCCCACTTTCCACCCTCTGCCCCTTCCTCCCTCCTCTTTCATCTGCCTCCCTCCTCCTCCTCCTTCTTTCTCCATTCAGCTGACAACTCTTTAGCACCACCTGGCAGGATCCTTCTCATGAAATTGTTTGATAAATATTTGCTTAATTGGTTGAATTTCATAATTTAATTCGGTGGCCCCGGCTTGTGGGGGTTACAGTGATGACCCAGACCGGGCACAGCCCATCCCTCGGGGGCCTGAGGTCTAGAAGGAGAGGTATGGCATACGTGCAGACGGGAATGGAGACGGGTGCATCAGACGCCCCTCCAGCCGGCGCCCGCGCTCTCTGCTCCCCCTCTACTCCTGAAAACCTCCCCTCCTTCTAGACACAGTTGGCTCTCACTGCACACGCAGGAGCTCACGTAGAAGAACACGCATGTGTAATGGGTTTAATGGATAGGTAGGTTTACCTGGCTCTTTAGGATCTGTACCCCCACCTTCTTCTGAAAGGATTTGAGGAAGTTGCCAAGGGAAACCCAACACACGTGAAGGCAATCAGCGATAAATGTGTGTGTGTGTGTGTGTGTGTGTGTGTGTGTGTATGGAGAGAGGGCATGTATACCGTACGTTATCTGTATGTATATACCCAGAAGTTGTTAATCCAGCAGAGTTGAGATACTGAGAGGGAGACGCAGACAGACTGAGACAGAGGCGGAGCCAGCGCTCCCCAAGTGTTTAGAGGTGTGGCATGGATGCCAAACTTGGGCACAAAATCCAGCTCGGAAATTACCTGGCCAAACAAGCGCTGGCCAGCCAGTCACCTGCCCTGCAGTTTGTTTTATGTATTGTTTAGTTTTTAGAGGGAGCGAGAGAGAGGGTGCAAGTGAGCGAGGGGCAGAGAGAGAGGAAAGAGAGAGACAGAGAGGGGGAGAGAATCCCAGGAGGGGCCTGGGTGGGGAGGGAAGGGGGAGGAGAGAGAGAGAAGCGGGGCTCACTGGAAGAAGGACTCGAATTCACAAATCGTGAGATCATGACCTGAGCCAAAGTCAGATGCTTAACTGACTGAGCCACCCAGGCGCCCCTGCCCCAAACAGTTTTTATCCTGGGGTCATGTGGCAGCGACAGATTGGATGGTGATAGGAACGACCACTACCTCAGGAAGCCGGAGTTTGCTTTGGGTGTTAGAGATCTCTGCCAGGTCTCCAGCTGCGGCTCTCCCCTTCGTGACTCACTCAAAGGCCACCGGGGCCCCCTGTCCTGCCGTCACCTCTGTGACCCACCCAGGCTGTCAACTCCCACACACAGCGTGTCATTCCCCCCTCACTTGCCCATTTCTGTCAGGGACTCATCACCATGCCACAGTTATCGTGGACAATGGCTCGGCTTCCCTTAATTCTGATTTCAACCACTCCATCACTGGGTCCTAGAGTCTTACTTTTCCCATTTTCATGGCTGCTACAATGGCCTCTTTCAATCCCTGACTTTGAAGGTTGGAACCCATTCTAATCCTAATCCATCTACCCTGTAGAATGTTGGGTCCACCTCAAGAAGGACCCAGGGCCCCACTGCCTCTAGCTGTGGTCCAGTCTCCTCGGTCTGGCCCGCCTTGTCTACCCAATTCTGTTCCCGAGGCTTTGCATGGCCTGACCCCTTTCCTTTCTCCATCTCCTTCCCCACGTTTCCCCAAGCCCTGTCCTCCTCAATCCTCCAAGCCCTGCTTATGAGCCACTCCACACCTTCTCCGAATACCCAGCCCACAGCACCCATGGAACCTGGCTTACTGGGGATTCCATGGCATCTGCCTGCATGGCACTCCGTGTTGCCTCTTGGAGCCCCTGCTCCATCAGACCAGTAAGTCTTTGGAGATGAAGCCCTGGCTGTTTATTTCTTTGTTAGCCCCCATGGTGCTTAGACAGTTCTAAACCTTCCTGCATGTTGGACTCTCCCAAGGAGCTTCAAACAAAATGCTCCAGAGTCCCCCTGAGCTAAATCACACACTACAGGTGGGGCACAAAACTCTCCGGGAGATTCCAACTCAGCCCAGCCTGAGGGCCACTGGCCTAGGAGAAACAATGTTTGTAGAACAGCTGCTGTGTGCCCATTGATATCCGGTTCCAGGCTTAATTCTTACAAGGAGCCTATGTTGTCAACATTCAAAAGCCCCTTCGGCTCTCAGGTAAGGTCAGTCTTGCCTGCATGACGGTTTCTGCCCCAGAGCAGGATGTGGTTAGATGCAGGGCATCAAGGTGAGGCTTCATGGAAGAAACTGGGTGGAAAGGCAGGATAGGATGTTCCGTATGGATCTGGAGTAGTGGGAGGCTGTTCCTGGCATAAGATAGGAGTGCACCTAAAGATGGGAAAAGAAGGGAGGGAGAAGGAAGGGGGTTGATGGCAAGGGAAGAGGTTGGGACAGAAAGAGAAGTCAGTAAACAAAAGAGCTGTTGCCACAAGGCAAAAAATGCACCGGCCCAGTGGGGCCCTGGGACTTGGCGGTTTGTGAGGGACTGTGCTGATGCCCCGTGTCCACTGGGGAAGACATTCAGGGAGGGGAATGATGCTGGGGAGCTCGGGTCCTCCCCCGTCCCTCCTGTGCATTTAAGGGCCCAGTTATTGAGGCTACCCCAGAGCTCCTCAGGGTCCAGGGAGGGAATGAGGGGCAGAGGTTCCCATGAGTCTCACCTGAGAGGTGGGAAGAGACAGAGTGACCCTCTCTCCAGCATCTCGGAGCCCTCATAGCCTCCCCACACAGCTAGGCAGCTTGCAGGTGGCCCTACTTGGGCCCCACAGAGAAGCCCGTGACTCCTCTGGGGTCATGGGACAGCTCAGGAACCCCTTCCCAGGGGTCCTCCGGAGACATGGGGCACGCGGGGGAGCCTCTTCTTCAGGGATGCCTCTCAGGACCTGGGGCATGCTGGGGAGCCCCCTTCCCTGTGCTGAGATTGGGAGTAAGGTTTGAGTCTGATTCAGTTTCCCTCCACAAATCAGGCCAGACTCTGATGTGTGGGTTTATTCACCCAAAAGCCAGAACCCGACCGCCAAGGCCAAGGGATCAGCATCCTTGGTCTTGTCACCCGTTCTGTCCCTAGAGATCTCCACAGAGGGAATCTTTCCCTTCCCTACCTCCAGCCAGGAACCAAGTGAAGGGGTGGCAAGTAATACAGAATTTGATTTCCCGTGCAAACCCGCCGTGAAATATTTATGAAGCATGACTTGAATAATTAATAGTTTCTCACAACTTTAAAACATGTCTCAGTATCATCCACTCCTCACCCCCGCCCCCAGCCCGCCACTGCAGGGCCAACAAGGATTACTCCCTTCCACCCCTTCTAGAACCCCACCCACAGGCTGCCAGAGAGCCTCTTCTTCCCACGTTGCTGCCACCCCCATCTGTCTTAACCTGCCTGTTTTTTTTACTTTATCTCTAGGTCCCCCCTTGCCTCGCACAGACAGCGCCCTCTTTCCCTTCCAGACAGTGGGACAAAGGCACCATGTGGGGGAGGTGACTGCAAGTTACAGAATCGGAAAACCGGCAGGCCCCTTTGAGATAACTGTGTTTTGATCCAGCTCCCTGATTTTGTGATCAGAGAGGTTACATGGTTTGTCCAGAGTCCCACAGCATGATCTGGGCAGAGCTGTTCTCCACTCTTTCCACAGCCTCACCCCACCTGTGTCCCAGTCTCCATTTGAGCCAGCAGCAGCTCCAGAATGAGGGGTTCCTTAGCATTGTGGGTGCCAGGTGCTCGGGATCTGCAGGGACCCGGTGGGCAGATGGGCCCCACGTGTGGGGCAGACACTGGGCGGTGGGCAAGTGTCCCCGCGGGCCCCCCACCACCCCGCATACCTGCCAGCCTCACTGGGGCTTCTCCCCTCCTCCCGAGGTGTTATTGAGGCCTCTCCTGGGGAGGTCGCCTGCGGGCTGGGAGCCCAGTAGGTTCAACTTTTGGTGCAGAATTCTTTAAGGGGCAGGGGAGAGCGAAATCTTCATTTAAATGCAGATACGGGCTTCTCACCTGGGACTGAGGAAAGTTTTTTTCCATTAAAATGCTAATGAAAGAGCAAAGCACAACTCCAAATCCTCAGCTCACAGGTGCCCCCTCCCCATCCTCACTCCATCCCTGACCCTTCTTCACTCCTCCCCCTGGGTTTCCCTGGGGCCCTCACCACCCATCGCTCAGGCCTCTGAGCGTTTGGACAGTTCTCTTAACAGGCCCATGGAAGGAACAGGTCACCTTCCCAAAAGCACCTGAGACTGGAGAGGTGATGGAGAACCAGAGCTCTGGAGTCAGATCTCAGATGTGCCACTTTTTAGCTGTGTGACCTCGGGAACTTTACTTAACATCTCTGAATTTTTTCTGTAAGATAGGTAATAATACCTACCTTGTAGAATTGACTGAGCAAATAAATTATATAGAGATGGATGAAGGTATAAAGCGTGCCAGTTAAAACGTCAGCACATAGCAGCTATTACTACTGTTATGAATATAGAGGTGTAAGCTCTCAGGGTCCAGAACGTCGCTTTCCCACACAAGCTCAATAAAATCTTCATGGGCTCTTTGGGAGGCCACCGTTACTGAGGATTCCAGAAGGCAGCTCCGGGGAGCGGGGTGCTGCCTCTCTTCAGACCCTGCCCCAGTTGTGTCTCAGGCCAGATCCTTTCCTGCACAGACGCTGACTCTCTCGGACCTGAAGCCCAAACGGGGGCCCATGTCGGGGGGCACCCAAGTGACCATCACGGGCACCAACCTGAACGCGGGCAGCAATGTGGTGGTGATGTTCGGGAAGCAGCCTTGCCTCTTCCACAGGTAACTCAGCTCAAGGCAGGCCTCCGGGGCCCACAGCCCAGTGGGTGGGGCCGGTGGGGCAGCCTCAGGGCAGCAGACGACCAGGGCTAACCTCATAGAAGTGCCTTCTCTTCCCTGAGAAAGTGGCCTTTCTCTTTGAGGGAGGATTTGATGGGCAGAACTGGCTGTGGATGTTTTTGCCTCAGTCTGGAGAACTGCCAGGCACCCCATTCATGCTGCTGCCCACCATTTAGCCTTTGTGCCCCTATACCAACCGCTGTACAGAACCCTCGGGTTCCGCAGGACTCCCTGGGGAATCTAGAGCCCCTGCCTGCAGGCTAGCCTCTCTCCAGCTGCTGCAGAGCCAGCCAGGCCTGCTGAAATCTGCTAGGGGCCCCTACCCCAGCTGGCTGAGGTTCAACCTCCAAGGGCAGCCGACTTTCTCCCCACTGATTCCACCATCCAGGCCCAAAAGGGCACACCTTCTGTAAGCCAGGAGCCTGGGGTATAGGAGGGAGGTGGGAGGTTCGTCTGATGCAGGACTCAGATTTGGTGGGGACGCGACATTCTGCAGGAGAGGTTTTCCTGGGACAGAACTATGCTGAGGGCTGTGACAGATCTGAAGTCAGGCCAGTGATCAAGAAAAAACTGTTCTGACACTTGCTAAAATGGTAAGGAAGAGTTCACTCAGGATTATTGCAATAGGCGCCAAGAGTATCACAAGGGGGAAGGAAAGAAATCAGGTTTGACTCCAAATACGGCAAAGACATGGGGGGATTTATAGCCAAGCAGCATAGTGAGGGGGTCAGTGATGGCAAATTACTAAGATGAATAGGAATAGGGAGATTCTTGCTAAAGGGACTTAACAGGATTCTTGCCGAAGGCAGCCCAGGGGACTCAGGTATCAACTGGAGGGGGGTCGGGAGTTTTGACTTAGCAGGATTCTTGCTACAAATGGGGCTTGACAGGCCCAGGACAGGGCCCCAGGATAAGGCCTTGTTGAAAAGAGGGCTCAGAGGAACCTGTCTACCGTTGGGTCAAGTCTCTGCAGTAGTGCCTGGAGCTTTATATCTGAGGCAGCGCTGACTTATTGCCTCTGAGGAGCCTGACGAACAGGGAGGGGTGGGAGGGCCCTGACCCGGACCCCTGTCCCCATCAACACCCGGAGCCCAGCTCCATGTCTGCCCTCCCTGCAGACGCTCTCCGTCCTACATCGTCTGCAACACCACGTCCTCAGATGAGGTGCTAGAAATGAAGGTGATGGTGCAAGTGGACAAGGCCAGCATCCACCAGGACCTGTTCTTCCAGTATGTGGAGGACCCCACCATCGTGCGGATCGAGCCAGAGTGGAGCATAGTCAGGTAGGGGCAGCCCTGACCTCAGTTTTCCTTCCTCAACTCTCAAGAGCCAAGGACAGTTCTGGGGCCCAGTTCTGCTTTGAGGACTGATGAATCGGGGTTGACTCAGAGCACCCCCCAAATCAGACCTTCCTTCCAGGGTGCCCTCCTTCCACCGAGAACACCTCTGAATGGGACCCGGCCCCTGGGGCCAAGCTCTGACCGGCAAGAGCCCGTGACCCCTAATCTGAGCATTGGTGGGTACACCCGGAGGAAATGATCCCGCCATAGTGACTGCTGAGGGGGTGCCAGTCCTCTTCCCCTGAACCTCCCTTCTGGCAAATATGGGCGATAATTCCAATCCTGCTGAGGGATGCAGGAGAAAGAGATCAGATCCAACTTCTTCTTGGCCTGCTCTTGAACAAAAACGTGCCCTGACCACCAGGGTGCAGTTCAGATGTCTGTCCTCTGGGCTTCTGTAGCATCCTGCCGTTCCTCTGTCCTGCTCTGTCATGACCCCGAGTTGTCTGCTTGCTTCGACCTTCCCTCTATTGCAAACTCCTCAAGGGCAGGGAGTAGATCTTGTTCCCTGCTCTTTTCCCGGGGGCCCAAAACAAGTATAGAGAGCGCATGTCCTAGGAGGGAGCCAGGTATGTGCTGTTACAGCAACGCCCTCTAAGGCCACCTCTCACTCAGCCATTCGCAAGCTGACTTGTACCAGCTGCGTAACTTCCCGGCCTCCCCTCTGGAGAGGTTCACAGGGGGCTTTAGAAACTCCAGGATCCCTAGGGACCCTCCCAGTCCCTGCTTGGTGGGGCTGTGGAGTGTGGCATCTCCCTTCAGGGAGGGAGCGCTGTTCCAGTCCCTGGGGGATGCATTGTAATGGGAAGGCGATGCTAAGGGCATCCTGACACCAAGGGCCCTGCTGACCTTTGGGAAACTGCTGGATCAGGGGCTGAGGTGGAATGGAACAGGCCTTGGGGTCAGAAGGAGTGGGCTCAGCCCAGCTCTACTTCTAACCAGCCAAAGTAACCAATCACCTTAAAGGTTACTTGACTTCTCTGGGCTCATGGTTTCTCCTCCATCAGCTCCCTCCTGGGGCACTGGGAGGGGTAAGCAGAACGCATACGCACAGTGCAGTGCCTGGCCCAGCTCTCTCCCACTGCCCCTCACCCACCCTCCCCACCGTGGGCTTCAGTTCTAGAGGACATCTGGCATCAGGGAAAGGGGGAACGCATAGAGATGTGGTCTCCCTGGCTGAAGCGGGGGTCAAGGACAAGTCCAGTACAGAGAACAATCTTTTAAACTGGGGTTGAGCAGACTCCAACCTGGGGGCCAGATCTGGCCATCTGCCTCCTTTTATAAATAAAGTTTTATTGGAACACAGCCATGCTCATTCATATATGTTTTGTCTGTAGCTGCTTTCTCAACACAACAGCAGAGATGAGTAATTGCAACAGACCATATGGCCTGGGAAGCCTAAAATATTTACTCTCTGGCCCTTTCCAGAAAAGTTTGCCACCCCCCGCCTTACAGCCACGAAAGGCAGCCTTTGCTGAGATCAGATTTGGTTGTCCTCAGCAGTTACCTCCTAAGACCCAAAGTTTATAAGCTTTAGCTGTGATTTTAAAGTAGATGAATATGAGGCACAAAGAGGGGGAAAATAGTCTGTAGAAAGCTATTCTGGGATTTGCCCCCTGAGGCCCCGGGAATCTAGGAAGTTGGTGTAGCCCTTTGCCTAGACAAACTCTACAGCTCCCTAAGGAATTCACAGTCTGGGTTAATTCAGCTCTTCCTCATGTCATTGTCACAGAAGTAGAGGTGTTGTCCTTCCTGGCACTCATTAGTGGACCCTGAGTCACGTTCATAACAAGAGGGAGGTTGGAGGTTTGGGGCCTGCCAGCCGGCCCTAGAGTTTTTGCTGCAGTGAACAAATTCTCCGATGGGGTGGGGCTCTGCAGAGTGAGGCTTCAGACTGCTCCCAAGAGTCTGGGCTGCTAAGGATCAGTGATGGGGGGGCGGGTCCGTTGGTAAACGCGTGTTGAATTGGTGATGGAGAAGATTGGGAGATGGCCAGATAGCAGAATACCATTGTGGAACACCGCCATGGGCAGAAGAGCCTGTCTGGGTTTTACAGGAATCTCCCAGCATGCATGTGCACGTGTGTGTAGGCCCATGCTCGTGTGTGTGTGTGTGTGTGTGTGCACGTGTTGGGGGGGAGGGAGAGGGAGCGGGAGGGGCAGGTGGAGGGCGAGAGGAAGCCAGGGAATAACTGGGAGTGCAGAGATGAGCACATGCATAGGGAGGTAGAAATGAATGTGGGTGACAGAGATTCTTTATTCGCCAAGCTTGTAACTGTTGCAGATGAAATTGTAGTAATTTCTGGGGAGGAGACAGTGCTCAGACCCTGGAGGGTCTGGTGGGGGGCGTCTTGGAGCAAGGCTCTCATTAGGCCAAGGCTAGTGTGAAAATCTCCCTGAGATCGGTGAGGGCTGGGGCAGAGACACCAGGGGCTGCAGAGAAACATCTGGCTCCAGTCAGGAGGCTTCAGAGCCTCCACGGGTGTCCAAGCTCTCGATGAGCCCAGTGCTGGACAGCCGCAGACATCTGGTTATCACTGTCGTCCCCTTGGCCGCTGAGAGCTCATCCTTATCATTATTCAGTCGGTTTGTCATCATTGTCCCTGTGAACATTATCACGCCTCCTGGCTATCATTGTCTTTAATGTCAGAGCTCAGCCTGATTGATCATCATCATCATCTTCAAGTGCCTTTGCTATTCCTATCCCCGTGTTGACACGCCTCCTCCTTTCTTCCCCGGGCAGTGGAAACACACCCATCGCCGTATGGGGGACTCACCTGGACCTCATACAGAATCCCCAGATCCGTGCCAAGCATGGAGGGAAGGAGCACATCAATGTGAGTCCAGGGTGGGCAGGGAACACGGGCAGGGAGCATGAGCACCACTCAACATGTCCTGACGGGACCCAGACACCCTGGAGCACTGGGACGATGGGATGAGGGAGCAGACATGAGGGCATTTTCACACCTTGGGGTACAGGCACGGAAGAGCAGTCACTTCTGGGGGTTCTGGGGTTTCATATCCTCATTCCTCCACCTTTCAGACCTCCGGTGCTGCCCCTTAGCTTAGAGATCCCCTAGTCACTGCCACACCCGCTGTGGACAAAGCAGATCTAGATGCCACTGCAGAGTCTGCTGCTTGAGTGCCCAGGTTATGTGGTCGTGGCTGCGGAGGGGTGGCGGCCCAGGTCAGCGCCATGCTGTTTGATGGCACTGGGGGGACCCTGGTGGGTGCGTTGGGGCTCTATGGGTTCAGGCGCTGCATAAGTCCCCCTTTCTGGCTCCTCCAGCTCTGTGAGGTCCTGAACGCCACTGAGATGACCTGCCAGGCTCCGGCCCTCGCTCTGGGGCCCGACCACCAGTCTGACCTGACCGAGAGGCCTGAGGAGTTTGGCTTCATCCTGGACAACGTCCAGTCCCTGCTAATCCTCAACAAGACCAACTTCACCTACTATCCCAACCCCGTGTTTGAGGCCTTCGGGCCCTCAGGAGTCCTGGAGCTCAAGCCTGGCACTCCCATCATCCTGAAGGTAGAGTGAGGTGGTGGGCGGGAGGTGGGAAGCCGGGAGGCTGCTGCATGGAATGGGGATGCTTTTCAAGTCCCAGAGAAAGGCCAGAAGTCATGGGCTCTGGCCCAATTTCATGACCGCCGTCCCTAGCAGAGGTTGTGTCATAGTCCAGAGCGTGGAAAACACTGCCTCCGAGTTTGTATTGGGAGGCAAACTCTCTTTACAGGCCGTAGAGACCCGATCGGGGCAGCTGGACCCATCCTGGCCATCTGCCTCCCAGGCTTCCTGTGTCCCCCGAGTCCAGGACCTGGGAGGTCAAAGGCGCACACTGCTTCCTCCCGTGTAGCCCTTTGCAAACCACAGCATAGGGTTTCTTTGGAGCATGGGTAGCAACTTAATTTTAACTCCTGTGACAATTTCAATCAATTGGTACCGATTGACTGTAGCTCTGTGTTGAGAGGGATTCTGAGGCTGCACTCGGATGAGCTCAAAAGAGTGCCCCGATCACTGACTCCCCACCGAGGAAAGGGGAATGGCAGTGTATGTGTCACAAAGCTTTCGGACTTGTTGTGGAAGGTGGCCTCTCCACCAGCTCGCCAGCAGGATGGGACCCCTGGGTGGGAGACGTGGCAGCCAGCCAGGAGCTATGATGCTGACTCTGGGGTGGGAACCGAGGCTCTCCTGTCCCTCCAGGGCAAGAACCTGATCCCACCGGTGGCTGGGGGTAATGTGAAGCTGAACTACACCGTGCTGGTTGGGGAGAAGCCGTGCACGGTGACGGTGTCGGATGTGCAGCTGCTCTGCGAGTCCCCCAACCTCATCGGCAGGCACAAAGTGATGGTGAGGCCGGCGGGGCCCCGATCTGGATGGGGCGGGCACTTACGGATGCGAGAGTGTGAGCGGACCGGCTCCGTGCTGGGCTGCCAGGGCTTTCCGGGAGGCGATTCTGGCCCGCTCGGAACTTACCTTGTGGCCAGCCATCACCCCTTGTTCCTTCTCTCTGTCATGCTTCCCACCTCCTTCTTGTGCATTGTCATTCTTTCCTGACGCTGGTGCTACAATAAAGGCCATGCAAAACAGCTCTAGGGATGTGCTGCATGGCCTGTTACAGGCTAGAGACCCTTCCAGGAGAGCACTGTTGTTGGCCCCAGGAGGGCCATAATATGCTCTGCCTCAGTCTTCCAATCCTTATGATGGGAAGAATCTCAGGGAGCGGTCATTGAAGACGTGTCAGACTTCTTTAGGTCCCAGTCGTGGGCTGTTTCCTTATGAAGATGGACGTTAGTCCCGGCTGAGGGAATTTGCAGCTTCCCGTCTGTGGGGGTGGCCTGCTCTGAGCCATCCGGACCCATCCCCAGGCCCCCACACACCCTCTCCTCTGTTCCGACCTGCGACGGTTTTCCTCCCTCGAGCCCTTTCCTTCATCCTGCCCCGGGGCTGCTTCCCCGGGGTGCTCTGAGCCCGCTCCCAGCTTCCTCTCGCGTGCTGTGCCCCCAGGCCCGAGTCGGTGGCATGGAGTACTCCCCGGGGATGGTGTACGTGGCCCCGGACAGCCCGCTCAGCCTGCCCGCCATCGTCAGCATCGCCGTGGCAGGCGGCCTCCTGGTCATCTTCATCGTAGCCGTCCTCATCGCCTACAAACGCAAGTCCCGCGAAAGTGACCTCACGCTGAAGCGGCTGCAGATGCAAATGGACAACCTGGAGTCGCGTGTGGCCCTGGAGTGCAAAGAAGGTACTGGAGGACCGGGACCATGCCCCGCCCCCCACCCCCCGGCCGGAGTCTGTGCGCGTGCGCCTCACACAGGGCAGCGGGCTGGGCACCTGCAGGCTGCACTGGGGGCCGGGTGTCTAACCTCTAACTCTGCTCTCCAAGCCTGTATCCAGACAGATCCCTTATCCCAGCAGACCCACCCCTTCCCGGGCGAGGCCCCTCTCCCCTCCCTCCAGGTGCCCCCTTCCCCTCTTTCCCCAGGTCAGGCTGGGATCATCCTAAGCTCCGTGAGAGCAGTTTCCAGCCCAGAATCCTGGCCGCCGGGGTTTTATGCTCTTCTCTTGGGGACACCTTGGGGTGTCTTGACATGACACATTCAGCAACCCGCAGCTCCCTTCCTTGAGGAGGAAGGTACGGCTGTAGGGCTGATTTGAGATGTAGAAGGAAGAGGGTTTCCCAGCCTGTATGTTTAAAAATTACCAACACCGCCATGATGTGAAATCAGCTGCACTAAATCCAAGAAGGAAATTTAGGAGTCAGACTCTTGTCGCCTGCCAGATATCATGATATCATTTCATGAGTCACCCTGGGAGGGTCTGAGTGGATTCTTTGCCGTGGATTTATTCTCTGAGCCAATCCGGCCTGTACCTGGGGCTCTCCCATCCCCACTAGGGAAGCCGCAGCTCCCTCTGATGGGGAAGTGGGTTCATCCCGTCCCTTCAGTACATCCTTAGCTGTCAACACTGGCATCTGCCTTGTGGGACTGTTAATTACTGCCTTTTATTATATTTACGCTGCTTAATTTTTTTCTCCGCAATGTACTCTTCCCTCTAATTAGGTGTAGTGATTAGAATCTCTTTTATGTGTGGCAGGCACGAGGCTTTGAATGTTGGAGGCGCTTAGTGACTTGAAGGAAAGCTGCAGACAGATTAAAAAACCACCCCCCTCCTTCTCCTCTCCGCCAGCTGAGCACCCCCAACGGGGAGCGGGCAGAGAGGGGAATGTGAAGCCAGGTTCCTCTCGGAAAGTTCTGGAGAAGGAGGAATTAGCAGTCAGGGAGTCCAGCCGAAGAGGGTCAGCGGAGGCGCCAGGAGAGGGCCTTGGCTTCTGGCTCGGGAGAGAGCTCTCCTGCGTGAGTGAGACGAGAGAGGTGTAGAGCAAAGTACGTGGAGATTCGCCACGGAAGTATTCGTCGGGGGTGCCCAGAGCTGGCTCTCGAACATGTAAGGGGCAGCTTGGGTTCGGGGAAGGTGACTCCCCAAAGACTTGAGAGTAAGCCGGGACGTCACCCACACGCAAACCCAGGCCCTGCGCTGGCCTGGCCTCTTGAGACATAAACACACACACACGTGCTTACACGGCCACAGCAATTCACTGGCAGGGCCCCCCCCCCCCCCCCCCGTGTCAGTGTGACCAGGGGTGCGGACGGAGAGCAGTGCAGGGGAGGTCTGGAGCAGCCTCTCCAGGGGCCCGGGTGGGGTCCTCACGATTCCGTCAAGTGAGAAGCAAATGAGAAGCCTCGAGGCCTGGAGACCCAAGGTCCGTGGGCCCAAGTTGGCACTGTGGGGTGCAGTGGGGCCCCCGTCCACAGTGCCTGGGGCAGCCGTGTTGTGTTTGTGTCGTGTGATCCGTAGAGCCCACAGAATACTGTTTTCCCATTCTTGTGTTTATGGAAATCGTAAGAAGTATCGTTTCATCGGTGCCCACTGGCTGTGTTAATCCACGCTGGTTGTGTGTGAACGTGCGTGTGTCTCACGCATGCATGCACGCGAGTACGTGTGCGTGTGCCCTGGAGGAAGACGGAGCGGGGGAAGGTCCGGCACGTCATTTCTGACGGCCTTCCGGGGCAGAGGGTGGCCTGGGAGGAGGGCTGTGCTCAGGACAGAGTGTGGCCGCAGCTTTGGCGCTGTGTGACCACCTGGGCCGTGTGCTAGACTTCCTTGGGGGCAGGAAGGAAGGGCGTCTTGCAGCTCCATGACCATCTGGAGGCCTGAGCTGCCTCCACAGACAGCAGTGCCCACATGCAGACCATAATTCACCGTGGAGTGGCATCACCTTGAGGAAGGAAAGACAAAGATACGCCCTGCATATCTATCCAGAAGGAATACAGTAATGTGGCAGAGCCTTCGTCTTGGCCCCATTGGATGGTTTGTGGTTTGAAGGCTCCAGTGAGCTGCGTGGCCCAGAACTAGGACTGCAGAAGAAATTGTTTTTCACTTAGCCCACTATAAAACGCAGAATTAGGAATAGACCCTCCACCACTGGAACCTCTCCCCTCCCTCCCCCGTCCTTTGACGTCCCCCCTACCCCCCCAGCATATTCTGTAAACCAAAACCATTCAGGCCCCAGCAGCAGGACAAATCTATGGACAGCCACCCCCACCCATGCTTTGGAAGGGATTTGGCCCAAGACAAGCCTCCTTGTGACACATTCTATCTCTCCTTCCTATATCATTCTCCCCAGCTACTTAAAACATCCCACGTTATTCCTGCACACCTGCAGCCTATTGCCCGTGTCTCCTAAAGGCCTGGGTGAGGGTTCTGAGCCTCAGACTCGAGGCCCACCCCAGCCAGCAGTCTCATGGGCTTCCCTTTGTACCAGCTTTTGCTGAGCTGCAGACGGACATCCATGAGCTGACCAGTGACCTGGACGGAGCTGGGATCCCCTTCCTGGATTACAGAACGTACACCATGCGGGTGCTGTTCCCAGGGATTGAAGACCATCCTGTGCTCCGAGACCTCGAGGTGAGAAGTAGGACCCGTAACCAAGCCTTCCCCATCAAGGTGCTAGTGCAGAGAAAGGTGTCGGTGACCTGCAAATGCAGCCACCTCATCGGGAGGTGAGAAAGCTGAGGCCAGGGAGGGGATGTGACTTGCCCAAGGCTTCCCCCTGCCCCCGCTTGTCAACGGCAGCCAGCCCGTCCCTCGGGAGGAAATGGGGCCGAGCCAGGGAGCCATCTGAGCAGAGATGGGAGTAGATTTGGGTTCTAGGGGTCATGGAGCCCTTGAGAATTGAATGGAAGTTGAAGAAAAACTGTACATACACACAAAAACAACACATCTGGCAGCTAATGTAACGCGCTCACGGACTCCTGTTTAGGAAACTCCCATGATGTAAGGGATTTCACCACATAGTTGGTGCTCAATAAATACATGTGGAAAAAATAAGTGATGTGCTGGGAAGGGGGGGTGGAAGCGTGAACGATAAGAATATAACTGTCTTTTGTACCAGCAGGACCTCATCTTTTGAACATTTTATCACTTCCTGTCTAGCATAGTATCTGGCTTATGCATATATTCATACTGTGCTTTGTTCCGAAAGGGATTTCGGATGACTTATCAAGATAAATACCAGAGAAAAGTGAAAAATATAAATGAGGAAACCAGGGCAAAGTAATAATCGTAAGGCATAATCGCTGTTAGCGGGCTGCCGACTAAGCTCCCGGTCCAGTTGTAAGTACTTTATACGTGTGTGCGGATTTACTGTCTCACAAGCAGTCTGAAGAAGTCGCGCTTCTTTGAGAGGCAGCAAAACTAAAGGCACAGAGAACTCCGGGGCCACGCAGCTGGGAGGGGGTGGCACCAGGATTTGAGTCCTGCAGTTAGACTTCAGGGTCTGTGCTCCCAATGATGAGTCTTTGCACGTCACTGTCGTGCCTTCGGGCTCTGGATACTTATTAGGACGGATCAAAACTCTCCAGGCAAAGCAACAGTAGAGATTAAGGCTAATTCCAAGACTTATGTCGTGCATAACATAACAACAGACGCCTCGCTTGGGGGGTTGCACGGGTTTGCAGGTACCGACCCCTGCGGGAACGTCTACACGGTTGTTCAAGGGGGTGGAGACGCTGTGCATCTCGACAGAAAACACAGCAAGTCCCCAGGGACTTTGGGGCCCATATGCATTTATTTCTCCATAATTGTTGAATAAATTGTGTGCCAGTGTGTGTGTGTGTGTGCACGTGTGCACACTTCTATAACGAGGGCACAGTCACTTCTGTCTGGAGGAGGGTCCCCTCGGCTCCTCAGTGGATAGATACCAAGAGGCACTTCCAAAGGCCGTAGGTGGTAGGCTCTGTGTCCTCACTGATAACGCACCTCTGCTCCGTGTACACGTCTGCTCTTGTGTGGACACGTATAAGGTATACGGGTGTGTCGTATAAACAAATGAAAACATCGGCTATATTATGATACGCTCTTCCTTTTCTTGGTCTCACTCTTTTTTCTGAATGAATATTATCTTGCTTATTAATGTGTTTACTTGTTTACAGTTCATATCTCTGTAACCCCCTCCCCCCAGACAGGCTGCATTCGAGCAATAACCGTGTTTATTTTATAGACGTTAATACCAGAACACCAGGTGGCACCAATTTGGTGAATGAAAGAAGTCGCTCTATAGCCTAAGACATATAAAACCCACAATTGTTTATGAAATTAAAGCACCATGCCTATGAGTTGACATTTTGAAAGGATGTAGGTCTTAGATCTAGCAAAATAAAGTATTATAGTTGACATATGGCTCTGGTAAGTTAACAAATAATTGTTTAAAAATATCATTTGGGGGCGCCTGGGTGGCTTAGTTGGTTGAGCATCTGATTCTTTTTTTTTTTTTTTTATCCAAGTTAGTTAACATGTAGTATAATGATGATTTCAGGAATAGAATTTAGTGATTCATTACTTATATATAACACTCAGTGCTCATCCCAACAAGCGCCCTCCTTAATGCCCATTGCCATTGAGCCCTCCCCCCACCCAACACCCCACCAGCCGCCCTCAGTGTGTTCTCTGTATTTCTTATTGTTTGTCTCCCTCTCTGTGTTTATCTTATTTTTGCTTCCCTTCCCTTATGTTCATCTATTGTGTTTCTTAAATTCTGCATATGAGTGAAATCATACGATATCTGTCCTTCTCTGCCTTGGTCTCACTCTTCATGCTATGCCCCTCTCTCATTCTCATTCACTTTTCTCTTACATTTATACTCTTTCCAGCCTCATTTTTCACCTGCTTCAAACTACTAGGGTATTAGTCCATGGAAGAGTACGCACTTTCCACATGCATTTGCATCTCCAAGGATTCTCAGACTCTCAAGCCTGGCTTGGCACGAGTTTAACACACAGACTAGGGCAGTATATTCCCAAGGACTGCCCAAGGTGGTGGCAGGAGAGTTATAGGACTCCTTCTCCTACAGGAACGCATGGGCAGTTGTGCAGGTTGAACACTGTAGTGCTCCAGATGGCATCATTCATATGCAGCACCTTTGGGGTTGTTCAGTGCACAACCTGCTTCACTGTCTACAGCAGCCCTGTTTACCTAGGACCAGACTACAAATGATTCCCTCTCATTGCCCTTCCTAACTGTACCAAGCCTCTCGCTGAAAGCTGTTGGAGTCCCTAGCTGCCCTGCCAGGCTGTAACCATCTGAGATGCTCTCTGGGTAGATAGCCCGCCCCCCGGCCCGGGCGGTTCCAACGGCCCCAGTATAAATCACATCACACCCTACCACGGCCTTATTCCTCATCTGGCACATTAAAGTTTCCCCTCCAACCTGAGTCTTCTCTCTTCTTTGCCTTTAGCATGAGGACAGACTCGCAGCTCCCACCCTCCTGCTCACGAAGGAGTTACAGCCACCTGCACCAACTTCCTGAGTGGGAGCCCACACAGGACAGCTCACTGTCACGTACACTCGGCTTCACACAGGGCACGTGGCTCTTCTTTGTTTGAGTGGTGGTAAAATAAGCATAACCTGAAGTTTGCTATTTCAACCATTTTTTACATGTTCGGGGCCATTAAGTACGTTCCCACTGTGGTCCAGCCATCCCCACCATCCATCTCCAGGATGTTTTCATCTTCCCCACTAAACACTAACTTCCCATTTGCCCTCCCTCAGAAACCCCCGTTCGATTTTCTGTCTCTATGAACTTGACTGCTCAGCGTCCCTCGTGTAAGTGGAAACACACAGGATTTGTCCTTTGGGGACCGGTTTATTTCATTTAGCAGAATGTTTTCAAGGTTCATCCATATTGTAGCATGTGGTAGAATTTCTTTTCTTTTTAAGGCTGAACAATCGTCCGTTATGTGTATAGACCACATTTTGTTTATCCGGCCATCTGTCAGTAGGCACAAGGGTCACTTCCACCTTTTTTTCTGTTGTGAATAATGCAGCTAAGAACGTGGGTGTACAAGTACCTGCTAGAGCTCCCGCCCCTGGTCTTTTGGGTATATGCTCAGAATGTACGACCCTTCGACCCTTCGTTTCTGTTAAACTCACTAATTAATTGACAGAAGTCAACTTTTACCATCCCACATTAGCCTGGGGCCATATGAGATCCAGCATCCTAGGCAAGACCCTGGGATCTTGCCCGGATCATTCTGATTTGCTTCCAGCCCCGCCTTGCCACCGAGATAGTTTCTCCCTGTTGGCTTTCCTAGTATGGAAATATTCCCAGGGAAGCCACGGATAATCTAAAGCGATGTTTCCTCCGGCTCTATCTGTCCTGGACTTAGCCCTGGGTGAAGGGCTGGCATGTGGTTAGGGGGCTGCCCAGGCACCGGGGACACACCAATCCTTTAAAGACAGAGAGCAAACAGTAACCACACGCCCCGTTTTCAACCTATCCTTGTCTCCTAAACTCTAACCTGTTGGGTTACAATTAAAATTTACTATCTGGTTTTGTACTCACAAGCTTCAACTAAACTATCGAACCATCTGGTGAATAAAGAAAGTCTTGTTTCAGAGTGACATTTGCTTAGGGAGCTGGTTGGGGGGAGGTGGCAAGTTACAAAGGGGAATTGTGCTGAATACTCTTCACCGAGACACTTCACCTCTATCGCCCCCTTCGTCAAGTGGGGAGAAAATTCCTACCTTCTCCACCCCCCAGACACTGGGCTGATGTATTCGATGTCTTAGAAACTCCTGGGCAAGAGGGATGGGTGAAAAGCAGCCAGTGGAAGAGGAGAGGCAGGTAATAAAACTGCCATTAAGTGCACACTGTGTGTGCCAAGCACTTTACATACATTATCTTATTTAATGCTCATAAAACATTATGACATGGGCACTCATATTCTCATTTTACAGACGAGGCAATAGAGCCCAGAGGTGACAGGGCTTTCCTCCATGTGTGAGTCAGTGAGTCTTTCTGATTCCAAAACCCATGCTGCTGATGGGGTTCACCCCACAGCTGGCTTTGCTAACCCTTCCTCCCCAGGGCCTCTGTCCTTGGTGCCCCGGAGGCGTGTGCAGCCAAGGCAAGAAGTCCGAAGCACGCCCTCTCCCCAGACCTGCCCTCTGGCCAGCCCTGTGCCCTCTTCCTCCTGGTGCCAGACCCGGACGTGGCTCCCCTGCCCTCGATGGCCAACCTGAGTTGCCAGGAGGCCCTGCGTGGGAGGCTGCAGGGGAGACTCGGGGCTGTCTCTTGGTCACCTCCTAGGCCCAGGGGGAGGACTAGGTGTGGTGAAGGACGGGCAGATGGATGGGGACTCGGGAGCCAAACAAGCTTGGGTTTGGAAGTCCAGCACCATCCCGCACCAGCTGGCTGGCCTTAGGAAGCCTGCGGTACCTTCTCTGAGAGGCGGTTAAGAGGACACCCTCACCCTTGCGAGGTCCTTAAAGGCTTAGATGGAGCCACGATCGCAGTGTGTCAACACCGTGCATTGCACGTGCTGGGTGCCTCGGAAGTGGCATTATCTATCAGCAGTATAACGAGTTGTGGGCATGTTGCTCCGGCGGGGTGGGACGGGGGAGCGGTGGGTGGGGATTGAAGGACAGAGGAGGTAAAACATGCACACGTGTGTTGGAGGCCGTCACAGGGAGAGGAGGGAGGTCGGCGGGACACAGACGGCTGGGTAGATTGAGGCCAGGCTGACGGCAAGGTGAGGCTGTCTCATACCCTTGTCTTTTTCCCTTGTCAGCCCCTGTGGAGAGGGGAACCGGGGATCCGGGCAGGATGCCAGCTGAGATCGGGCCCACCTTGGGGAATGAGGAGTTTGCCAAGGGCAGCTGGGCCAAGAGCCGGGACAAGCGGGGCCCCGGCTCTGGCGAGTTCCCATCCCTCTCCTGAGTACCGCCTTCCCACATGGCCTTCCGGAGGGGCCTCCTGCTGACCATCCAAGGGCAGGCAGGGGCCTGCCCAGTCTCTGCCTTCTCCAGGGCCTTGCCTCGAGCCTGGCACACAGGGGAGCTCAGGAAGTGAGTGGCGTGAACATTCCGGCTCTGTGCCTACCACCTCCTTGGACCTTGGACACACAGGGTTTCTCCACTGCCTGCATCTTCCCCAGTTTAAAACTTCTGGACTAGAGTGGGATGCACTTGCTACCATTCAGGAAAGGTGACTGTGTGTCAGGCCCTGCACTGCCAAGGTTTTCACGCACCTTCTTCTTCAGGGCTCACGCCAGCCCCCCGAGATGGCAGGATGCAGTGCTGGCTGCCTGGGTGCCGTCCAGGCTCTGACACTCCTGTGTCTTGGGATCCCGGGAAAGTTCCTCACTGTCACGAGGCCCTGGGATAGTAACGGTACCCAGCTCATAGGGTGTCATGTGGAAAAATGGGTCACCATTTCTCAAGCATGTAGAGCCGTGCTCAGCAAAGTACGGTCTACAGACGCATTAGCTGGGGTACGTTCGTTTCGCTGTTGGAGGAATGGAGCCTTCTCAGGGTCCCCGACTAGTCTATGGCTGTGACAGTGAATCCAAGCTTGACCCTCCCCGAAACTGCTGGCTTCACTGCTGCCCACAGGACGCTCCTTCTCCAAGACCCCTGCGGGGGAGGGCACAACCCTCCACACGGCACCTCGTTTGAATGTCCCTGCTCCTCCCGCACCCCACTCCACGACACGGGTGCCCTGCTCTGTTCTCCGAGGGCTTCACCTTGAGGGCAGAGGCTGCGCTTTATTTGTTAAGCAACCTTGTTGCGATAATGAAAGAACACCTACAGAGCAAGGCACACGTTGTCGGGACACAGCCCAGTGCATTTTCCCTGAGTGAACACGGCCAGCAGGCCAGCACGCAGATCGGGAAGCTGAACCCTACCAGCCCTCCACAAACGTCCCCGAGTGCCCCCTTGCAGTCACCGCCACCCCCGAGAATAACCATTTTCCTGCCACCGTTGTTTTCTTATGAATCTTTATGTAAATGGTACTACACGGTATGCCCTCTTCTTCCTGATTTTTTTTCATTCCATTGTCTGCAAGATGCATCCATGCTACTGTGAGTGCTAGAAAGCCCTTCACTGCCGTGGCTGTGTGGCTTCCCGCTGGGCGAATACCCGCGCTTCCTGAGCCGCTCGCTGTTGCCGGGCACCCGGCGGATTCCAGTCTGGGGCCCTGACACGCAGAGCTGTGGGGCCCGCCTGGTGCATCTCAGAGATGCGTTCTCCATGCCTCCTCGCCCAGTGGCTGGCTGGTGTGAGCTGGGTAGACCCTGCCCCCCCCGCCGGCCTCTGCCGGTGGACAGAGGACGCGGGCAGGAAGATGAAACCTCCTTCCCTGTCTTCCTCCCGTTTCCCTGGGTGCGGCAGGGTCTCAGAGGAGTCTCTGAGAAAACATCAGATGCTAGGGTCTGTGAGGCTTAATCTTCTTTCTTTAGGTGAATCACCTTGGGGCCCCAGAGAAGTTGTGGGACCTGCCAGAGGTCCCACGGGGTGGCGGAGTCAGAGCCTGTGTGGACCCTGGAAGTCCTGACTCTGAGGCCACTGGTCTGTTAACGGGATCCCCGTGGCCAGAGAAGGGTCAGCATGAGGACAGGTGGAGGCTCAGGTGTGACGACCCCTCCGGGAGGCCCCCGGGGGCTGTCCGTAATGCTCATGCGCCCTGGCGCAGGGCCCCCCACCAGCCCTGTGCTGCCGTCAGGGACGAGCTCGCGCTCAGCAGCGGACTCAGATCCCAGCATGGCCATGATAATGATAATCACTCAGGGTGCCTTCTCTCTGTGCCTCACTGATTCACCTCCAAACAAGAGGCAGTGAGCCGCACGTGGGTTAAGGAAATAGCTGGCACGGTGCCTGGGGCCAGATGAGGGCAGGGTCCACAGTGTGCGGCACCCACCCCGTGGGGAGGCCCCTGGGCCCGGCTGGCCTCCGCCTCACGTTGGCGGTCGGCAGTCAGGACTCCCCCGGGGGCTCCTCCGCAGGTCCCGGGCTACCGGCAGGAGCGTGTGGAGAAGGGCCTGAAGCTCTTTGCCCAGCTCATCAACAACAAGGTGTTCCTGCTGTCCTTCATCCGCACCCTGGAGTCCCAGCGAAGCTTTTCCATGCGCGACCGCGGCAACGTGGCCTCGCTCATCATGACGGTGCTGCAGAGCAAGCTGGAGTACGCGACCGACGTGCTGAAGCAGCTGCTGGCCGACCTCATCGACAAGAACCTGGAGAGCAAGAACCACCCCAAGCTGCTGCTCAGGAGGTGAGGGCCGGGCCGGGCGGGCGGCAGGGGACGGAGGTCGGAGAGGGCCCCTGCCCAGCCCAGCCCGCTTGGCCTGGATCTCGTGCCTTCTGGGGAGACGGGGGCAGAGCTCCCAGGAGGAGCAGCCAAGTCCTGCCAAGCTTAGGAACCAACCTGCCCAGAGACCAGGGCGCACCCCATACCCTTTTGGAAGAACCCGTCCACTTGCCCTGCTGCTTCTCTTTCACCCTCTAATTCCGCTCTGCCTTCTTCTCTCTCCGTCCTTACCCTTCCCTGGTTACAGCCCTTTCTACCGGAGTTCTTCTCTCGTGGAATCTTCAGAGGTCACTTGCCCAGCCCCAGCCTTATCTAAATCAGAACATGAGCTAGGAGAGATACCCCAGGGCCTCTCTGGGGACCATCCTCACCCTCTTAAGACTGGAAACTTTAGGGGCGCCTGGGTGGCTCAGTCGGCCAAGTGTCCGACTCTTGATTTTGGTTCAGGTCATGAGCTCATGGCTCATGAGTTGGAGCCCTGCGTCGGGCTCAGCGAGAGCAGTGCGGAGCCTGCTTGGGATTTTCTCTCCTTCTCTCTCTGTGTCTCCCCTGCTCTCTCTCTCTCTCTCTGTCTCTCTCAAAATAAATAAGTAGATGTTAAAAAAGGTTGGAAACTTTGGCCCTGGCCCCTCTCACTGCTGTGAGCACCACAGCAGCGAAGCCACTGGGAGCTTCTCGGTAACACAGACTCTCAGGGCCCAGCCCACAGCCGGCTGGATCAAAATCTGTATTGTAACGAGAACCCTAGGTGATCTGAAGGCACAGCGAAACCTGAGAAGCACCGGTCTGGCCTGTGTTCGAATGAAAGCCCTTCAGTGGCCCCTTGCCTGATGCAATGCACCGGGTGTTTCCTGGCACCTGCTGGGGACTCTGCACGGGTCCAGGTGCACCACGGCACACTGCTGGACGCCTCATCCTTGACACTGTGGAGACCTGAACGGTCACATGTGACCGCAGAAGCCATATCCTGTGGCTTCGGCTTTATGGCAAATAGAGGTTCTCTGATTCCATCCATGCCGCCTTTCACGTTTTCCTCCTGCTGGAAGGCCATTTCCCCTCTAGGCTGTTAGTGCGGTGTCTTTAGCCTTTCTGTGGACAAAGCTGGAAAACTCCCACATCAGGCCTTTGCGTCCAGCCCTCTGCCTGGACCGCCCTAGGGGCCGTCTGCCTCTGCCTGTCCTCTGCCTCCGTCCTGGGTGTCTGGGTCTGAGGCAGGGCCCCCTGCTTGGTCCAGTGGCTACATTTGGCTTCCAGAAGTGTCTCCTTCAGGCTTTTTCCTGGGGCCGTGGGCATTCGCCTGCACAGCTGCAAAAGGTTGCTACATTTCGGAGCAATCAGACAGCTTTGGAAACAGCAAGGTAGATCATTTTGATTTTTGTTTTACTTCCACCACGCAGCCACCCACCGGCATAATTCTAGGGTTGCCACTGCCTGCCAGAGCTCCCACCGACAATTTCCCCGCGTGGCCTCGCTCTGTATCCGTGCGTCTCCACCTCTTGTTTTCCACCCGCTCTCCCCCAGATGCCCTCTCTCCTTCTGCCCTCCTCCGTCTCCCTTTCTTTTCCTTGCCCTTGGCCGGGCCCCTCATTTCAACAGTCTTGCGCTTCTCTTCTTAGTTTCATTTGTGTGCTGGCAGCTGCCTCAGGATCGTACTTATCCGTATCTTCTGCCAAGTACAACTTTCAAAGCCTAGCCACACATACCCGAACGGGCCCATGTCTCCATGGAGGAGGCCACAAGCTTAGCGCAAGTTCGAATGAAGTTTGTTTCCTCCAAACGGGTGCAACCAGAAGTGTCTTGGGGCCATAACAAGGCCGCAGTGTCCTTCCCTTCCAAAGTAAAAGAAGGGAACTTGGGTAACAGCACAAAGGGTGCGAGCTAGACTCAAGAAGGCACTTCCTGCCGTTGCAAATGAAACACTAGCGAGGTTCCAGGGGAAGTTCCAAAGTAATTTGAAACAGGACAATTTTGGCATCTCTTGGGATGAGCTAGGTATTAGCTCTAGGAGTCTTTAGCTTTAGGGGATGGGGTCCGTGTAATCCATCTGGTTTTTGTCCCACGACCCGCTTCTCCCGCTGCCTTCCTTTCTGTCCCCTGCCAAACTAGTATCTCCCCGGGTTTCTTATTCTTCTCTTCCCCACCCATAGGAAATTATAAAGTTCTCTAGGCTTGCACTGTCTGACAGGTTGCAGCTACAAGCTACACGTGACCGTTCAAATGTAAATTGATCACAGGTCAAGAAAATGTAAAATTCGGCTCTTCAGATGCACTAGCTGCATTTCGAGTGCTCAGTGGACACGTGTGGCAGGCAGGGGGCTACCACGCCGGACAGGACAGTGTTTTCCTCCTCGCGGAAAGTGCCGACGGGCAGCTGGTCTAGCGCGTTCCCTCCAAACGTGCACCAGGGAGCCTGGCACCAGAATGTCATCTCCTGGCTTCGCGGGCAAAGCTTGTCCTATCATTACGGGGTGTCTAGGAGGCTATGGAATCCAAACGTTCTTTAGCACCTCAAGATGGGGCCCAAAAGCCGCAAGCAGCAGAATCAGTGAGGAGTTGTTCCCTTGCCTTCCCAGTCCTTGGGGGTCTGACCAGCTGCTTCTGTCTTTGTCTCGCTCCATCGGTTCCCTTGGTGACTGGTGACAGGACTGAGTCGGTGGCTGAGAAGATGTTGACCAATTGGTTCACTTTTCTGCTCTACAAGTTCCTCAAGGTATGATTGGATGTGGGGGTATCTCTGGGGGTACCGCCCTACCAGAGCCTGCATGCCCCCAAGCCCACATTCCCCACGGCCTGGCTCGTAGAACCCCACCAAGAAATGCGGTCCCCCTCAGCACCGTCACTGGCCCCGAGGCGGCAGACTCCTGACTATCTCAGGAGACAGAGCATCTGTCAGCCCTTGCATGAGAGATACCATCCCCTGTCCCCCAGGCCGCTTTCTCCAGAGCCGGGAGAGCATCCTGCGTGAGCCCTAAAGCCAAGTTCCCCTTGTGAGCCCAAAACATTTCACCCCTTATTTCCTTGCTTTCCCTCTTCCTCCCGTCCTACCTCTCCCAGCCCCCAGGCCCATAAGGGTTCCAGGCTGGTACCTTGCAAGGCACGCTGCCCGTGTGGCTGGGAGGTAGAAAATCCGTTCCCCTCCAATTATTCCCTGTTTTCTAAGGCTTTGGCACCACCAGGGACTGACCTCCGTCTCATGATGGGCAGCGGTGGGGTGGGGTGGGGAGGAGGAACAGAGAAGGGACAGGAGGCAGGGGAGGTGAAGAGGAGGGGGCGGACAGGAGAAGACAGGTGGTCGAGAGAGCTGAGAGTAACTCCCGTCTGAAGGGGGAGTTGGCACCAGAGAGGAGGGCGGGGAGCAGGAGAGAAACGAGACGGAGGAGTGGAGAGCGGCCCTGTCCAGAGAAACGGGCTCCGGGGGGCTGGTCTGGCGTCCGCCCAGCACGGCTCTTCTCTGTGTCCAGGAGTGCGCCGGGGAGCCCCTCTTCTCGCTATTCTGTGCCATCAAGCAGCAGATGGAGAAGGGGCCCATCGATGCCATCACAGGAGAGGCCCGCTACTCCCTGAGTGAGGACAAGCTCATCCGCCAACAGATCGACTACAAAACCCTGGTAAGCCGGCCTCACGGCGCTGCCCATGCCCCTGGACAGGGGGCTCTGGTCCCGCACAGCCCCTGCCCAGCAGAGGGGATGGCTGAGGTGCTGGCGAGCCATCTGTCCTTACCTGCCGCACGGGCCCAGCCAAGCGTCCCACCTGTGCCCGTCACCCCCAGACTCCCTCAGTTACCGCCACACCAGGGCAGCTGGATTTGGGGGCCAGTCGCTCAGGCACAGCTCAGCAACACTCAGCAAAGACTAGTGTGGTTCCGGGCCAGTGCACTGAACGTGGGGTCCCAAGCCCTTGCCAACAGCTGGCTGGCTGATTCCCCAAAACAAACTCCTCATCAGGAATCCCAGCGTGGAGAGTGAAGGTTCCATGCAGAGCAGGTACAGGCCAAAGGAGAGGAAACCGGAAAGAGTTCCTTATGTTTCAGAAGCCCAGCTCTGCCTACAGTCTAAGTGCAAATACGCCCATGACCCGAGCTATAGACCACAAGGCCGGGATAGCCTAGTGGTTAAGGCGCTTGTCCAGGGAATGTAGGGATTCCCTCTGTCAAGGTTAGACCCCTTCTTCTAATAGCAGCTGTCACCCTAGGAGGCAGCCGAGCTCAGCATGTAGGAGCATGAGGTCTGGATGAGAGCCCTGACTCTGCTTCTGACCAGCTGGCTGATTTGGGGCAGATCCCTCAATCTCTCTGAGTTTGGGTTTCTTTATCTGGAAAAAAAAAATGGAGGATAACACTAGAACTGATTTACCCAGGGATAACAACCGTGCATACCTCCCAAAGTTGTCCAGAGGATGGGGTGTGGTGAGGAGCACAGGGCAGGGAGCCCACTCTTTCCTGCCATGCCTGTCCCGCAGGCTGCCACTGTCCCTCCCAGCAGGGCGGGCACTCACACAGCTCTGGGATCTTCTGTATGGAGGTGTGATCTCCCACCCGGCCTCCTCTAGGAAAGGGGAGGGGTGTGAAAGGAAGGAGGTAGAACGTAAGATCACAGATAAGCGCTGCAGGTGAAGCATGGATGGCCTCAAGACCGGTGGACAGACAAAAGGATTTAAATGCACTTACGGGGAGATGAGACCCATGCAGGCTGGGCTAGCACAGGGCAGAGTCGGGCAGGAGCAGTGAGCCCAGGGCGAATCCCAGACCCCATGGCCAGTGGGGAGACAGTCCCTTCTGGCTGGGAATGATGCACCTGTCCCCCTCCATCTTCAGAGGGCCAGCAAGGCGGGGAGGCACCCAGTGGGCATCTTGACAGACCTGCTGGGATGGGCTCCACTGGGGAAACTTCAGAGGAGCAGCGTGTGACCGAAGGCTTGGCTTCCTTGAGTCACATTCTGCTTCAGAGGAGAGAGTTAGAGGCTCTGATTAAAATGAGAAGGGGGGGGGGGGGGGGGAACCTTCCCAAAATAGAGACCCCAATAGATTTTTTAATGAGCTAGAAGTACCATTGAAATGTCTCCTGCCTGATCTCCCCCGACCCCTTCCTTTCCCGTCCCATCCATGGTTCCCCAATACTGAATCCAGCACCGTGAGCTGCCGTGATGCTCTGTCCCCAGATCGCAGCATCCTTCCTTCCAGAGGCCCTGGCTACTGTTCACACGCCAGCCTGGTTTCAGACGATGTCAGGAACTAGGAGTGGGTCAGGGGAGCGCAGCCATCAAGTGGAGAGACCTGGGGAAGAGGTGCCGTGTGGAAAGGGGGAGGAAATTGCAATTGTTTTGCCGGGGAAGAAAGGGCTGCAGGGAGACAGGCTGCTACCGCAGGCCTATGAAAGGAACTCCCAACAGGCAGAAGGGGAACAGCCCCTGGCTGGCAAGAAGGAAAAGGAAGCAAGCCTACGAGACAAGACAGCCGCAGACAGGGCTGCCCCGGGCCAGGCCAGGCCGGAGCCACCGAGATGAAGGGGTCAGATAAAAAGAGGGGAAGTCATGGGATTCAGCAGTGCCAGAAGAGCCCTGGGCAGTTTGGGCCAACTGCTGCTGTCCTTGTCCTGGGCAGGAGGGGTACCACAAAGGAGACAGGAGCTGAGAGGCTCAGGGCTGCATCACGTTCTAGTTAGGTGCCCTCAGAGGTATTGAGTGATTAATTAGCTGGATACTAGAACTTGGGCTTGCGTGTTCTAGGGCCCTGCTGCTGGGAGTGGCTATTGGCATCACCCGGGAGCTTGCTAGGTGCTAGACCACTGGATGCTTCCCTGCCACAGTGCAGAATCGCAGGCCCCACCCCAGACCTCCTGAGTCAGAATCTGCATTCTAACAAAACCCCTGAGTGATCCTATTCACATTAAAACACCAGAAGTACTGAGTTAGCAGGGAAAAAACCTCAGGCAGTTTGCTCAGAAACTAGCCAAGGGGCATAAGGAATCGGTGTTCTGGGTGGAGCTGTGGCTTGGCCGGTGGCCAGGCAACCCTGTCCCTCAGTACTTACTCTTCTCTAGATGCCCTGATGCATCCCTCGGGGTTCTCCTAGGGCCACCATGAACCCCTGGGGCAAGTAGAAACGTCAGAAGGGCATACTCTGGGGTGGGGCAGCCTCTGCCTCGAGGTTCTAGTGGGAGGAAACCCAGAAAAGGTTGCGTTGCTCCTGGAGGAGGAGACTGAGTCCAGAGCACAGGACCCCAGGGGCAGCCAGGGCAGCACCAAGTGGCAGGCTGTGCCCAGCCATGGAGGGGACAGTGAGGGTCCGGGAAAGCTTTAGAGGGAGGGGCTGGGAGAGGGCTCAGAAGGGACCCATGGTCCAGAATTCCTTCCACCATTGTTTTCATTTTAGGACACGTTGAGGGTGAGAATCTGGATTTATAGATTTAGGAGGGTTTTTTTTCCTTCTTAATGGAAGAAGCATGTTCCTGTTTGAGCTCACAGCAGTCTGGCTGCTAATAAAAGGCAGGCGTCCAGGGGCCAGGGTTCTGATTGCAGCCACATGGAGCAGAAGGGGGTGGGGGAGGAAGCTGTCGTCTGAGTCTGCAGACATGTGACATCTGAGATCCGAGGTGGCAGGGGTGCAGGGAAACATCAGGGAGGGGGCATAGGGGGCTCAGGCGGCAGGGGCAGAGGGAGGGTATGGGACCCGGCGTGCCAGGCCGCCTAGCCGACCCGCGCCCCAGGTCACCCACCCCACCCCACCCCACTGTGGCCGCGCCCCCTGCCCAGCATCCTGCACAGCCCCATCCACGTAGACAGAGTCCTCTCTGAGAACAGCAAGGAAAGAGAAGCCTTGGGAAAGAGCCCAGAACTTTTTAAAGGAAAAAAAATACAGCTTGGTGCTTTAAGAAGAGCCTGAATTTTTCTGACTAGTTCCAGAAGGAGACTTTGAGGCCCTGGGCCAGGGTGACCACTTTCCCTTAACACAAGTTTGTGGGTTCAGAGCCAGGAAGGGATCTCAAGTGGTTTGAACCTGCACCTTTTTATTTTTAAAGAGCCCCTTAAGCTTCTTAGAGATTCTCCAACCTCCAGTCAGCCCGAGACCGTCACAAAAATCGAAGCTTATGAAATCTCTTGAGCAAGGAGCCAGATTCGCATGAGTGCGTGTACATTGAGGGGGAGTGACCGGGAGGATGGACCCACACACGTGGAAGGGGAGGGTTCAGAGGGCAGCGGGCTGGGTGTGCTGCTGACACAGTGCCGTGTACGTGGGAGAGAGAGCGAGTGGGGGTGTGTGTGGTGGTCTGAGGGTGCCCCTGGGACTCAGCTCTGCCTGCTGCCCTCCCCCACGCGCCTCTGCTCCCCCTTCCCCAGGTGCTGAGCTGTGTCAACCCAGACAATGCCAACAGCCCCGAGGTCCCAGTAAAGATCCTCAACTGCGACACCATTACTCAGGTCAAGGAGAAGATTCTGGATGCCATCTTCAAGAATGTGCCCTGCTCCCACCGGCCCAAGGCTGCAGACATGGACCTGGGTGAGTAGGCTGCCCGCCCAGGACTGTCCTGGGACTGGTCAGAAGCACCTCCTACAGACCAGGGGGGCCAGGGGGCAGGGGGCAGGCACCCCTCCGTGTCTGCTCAGTGAGTAATAGGCACACAGGGGACTGCCACCTGCTGGCAGTCCCACTGCCTCTGGTGTCCCATCGGCAGTGAAGGGGACGCAAGCTGAGTCTGTGTGGTCCAAGCTCCTGCCAGCACCGTCATTAGCCCCCCGGGCCCTTCCCTTCCCCTCTGTTCTGTGCGTGTTGTTTTTGCTGACTACCTAAGGCAGGAGGGATCTGGGTCAGTGATGGAGGATGGAGAAAAAGAAGAGAGGAAAATGAGAGGTGACAGCCTGCTGGGGAGCCGGATGACATTTTATTTGAATGTTCCATGAATAGATCGCATAGCCTACATAAACAAGGGCATGCCAGTTAGGGCCAGCTGTACTGAGATCCAGTTATGGCTCGCCTGGGTGTTGAATGAGATATTGTCCTGGGGAGACCCTAGTGGGGAGCTCCAGGCTCCAAAGGGGCCAGGGCTGAAGAGAGGCAGTTTGGCCTCGTGGCTCATTCTCACACCCGGATTGGAGTCCTGACGCTGCTAAGTTGTAGCTGTGTGACCTTGGTCAAGTCACTTAACCTTTCTGTATCTTAGTGTCTTTACCTGTAAAATGGAGATAATAACGGTGCCCGCCTCACTGTAAGAAAGAAATTAGATGGTGCTTGTAAAAGCCTCTTAATGCAGTGCCTGGCCCGTGGAACCCACTCAGTTAGTACTGGCTGTTGTTACTGCGGATCATGAGAATAACACCAGTAAGGAAGTGCTGTGTGTCTGTTGATCCCGGGCATGGAGAGAAAGGCGTTTATGTGTATGTGCTTATGTCTGGAGACTTGTGGCAACGTGGGGGTAGGAAGGCCTCCAGGGGCCCCTATTCCATCCATCTGGCCTCTAAGCTGCCTTCCGTTAAGCCATCCAACACAGATGGGCATCTATGCTATTTTCTAAAATCCAAAGGGAATTTTCATCTCCTCCTGCTGTGCCTGAAGACTTAGGGTCAGGAAGTTCCGCTCACTCACCTCAACCCTTTCTGCTTCGTTTAACCCCACCTCCTCTTGCTTGGCTCTTGGCGGGATGTGTTCTGCCCCACGCCCAGGGCTCTGACACCCAGGGAGAGACATTGGGCGAGCTTGTGGTCCCCTTCCCTTGAGAGGTGTCTCTGTGCGTGCTGCTCTCACGGGAGAGAGTCGGTGGTGGTGACGTGTGTGCAAGCGTGTCCACGCGTGCGTCCCAGGGCACTGGGCACTCCAGTCGGAGAGAACATGTGTGTCTGCGTGCGGGTGACTCTGCTGCCGTGAAGATCCCACAGCCTGATGTAGGGAAGGGGCCTGCTACGGGACCAGTGGGAGGGAAACCGACTCCCGTGTTCCCCACCCCCAAACACCTAAGTGGGTGGCTCCATAATGGGTTTCTTGGGGAGAGTTGCATTCACCCGGGATGCCAGGTAGCACCCACCACTCCTTTTGTTGATTTACGGAAGCCGCGTCAGAGAGCTTATCTGTGCTTCTCGGTGTCCTTATCTGCACAGTGGGCGGGAGGGTGACCCTGACATCATGGGGCCAAGAGCAGGAGCTGTTGTAAGAACCTTCACGCCAGAAGGTGAGTTCGGAAAGGTGGTGTTAGAACACAGGAAGAGCTCCTGTGAGCAGGTGCATGTAGGACTGTTGCTTCTCACGCTTGGGAAGGGGTGACTCCCCGGGAGGGAGAGCAGCAGGTGGCTTCGTAAGCCTCCACCTGAAGCACCGAGACAGAGTATTTGCTCCGGAACTCCTCTCTTCCTTACCAGAACAGGGCAGATGGGTGGTAAAGAACACTACCTCCTGTGGTGGTTCAAACACTTAGTAGATTTCAGGAAGGGCGGGAGCCAACGTTCTCCAGTGTCCTCTCCACCCCAAGCTCAGGGGGCAGCGGCTGGAAGCAGATTCAGGGGCCACACCTTCTGCACCTGCTTGATTTCCTGGAGGGAGAAATCCAGTTTCACAGTTCAGGATCTCTCTCCCTCCCTGGAATCTGCACTGCCCCCCGCCCCAGCTTGGGAGGGGAAGGGGCCGCTTCTTAGCCTTAGAAAATTGCTCCCCTAAAAGGCCTGGAGATGCAAATGCCGGGCAAAGCAGAGCATTAACGAAAAGATGTAAAGCATCCGGCAACCATCGCGGTGAACCATTTGGAGCGAAAGTGGCAGCCTCAGAGCACCTGTGGCTCCTCCCACCCCCCCAAGGCGGAAGGACCTTGCAGCAAAGCAGCCAAGACTGCCCCCCGGGGTGCACATTCTCAAGCAACAGGCTGCTTCCCAGGAGGGGCGGGGTCTCCTGTGACTCACCGCCCACCACGGCTGCCCACGTTTCAGGTCCCAAGACAGCAAAGAGGGCACCTCCCATGGGAGCTGCTGCTGGGAAGGGACCCAGGAGCTACCCTGGAGGGATGAGGCCTCCGACAGCAGGGACAGACAAGGGGGAAAGCCAAAGAAGTAGGGACCTCAGGCGGTTCGAGCCTCAGGGCCCCATCTCCCTGGGGGAGGAGCCTCTTGCTGGACTCCTCATAAAGGCCCCCTGTGGTGGGTGCTTTTCTGAGGAAGGTCCTTTTTTCTATGAGATCCAGGGCTTGGAGCCACCCCCAAAGCTCTGGCCTTCTTTCTCCCAAAGCCACATTGCATCACAAGGAAATGGGGCCTCCTCAGAGATCCGGATGCTTTTTCCACATGATTCACCTCAGCCTTGTGCCCCCAAGGAGAGTTTTTCCGCATCATGTAGGTGATGGTGCTTGAAACGCCTAAAAGCAATTTACAAATGTAAGGTGTGATTACTATCAAAAATTAATTTATGCCAAAGGGACATAACACATAGGCACGGAGAGGACTCAGACCCACGCTCTGGACAGAGGCAAGATAGCCAAGCATTCCCCCTTCATCCTCCACTCCCACCCCTGCCCCCACAGCCCCCATAGGAGGGCATTGGGCCAAGACTTCCTTCCCCCTCCCGATGCCAGCCAGCCCCTGGCAAAGCAGGGACACCTGTCTAAGAACAGCTCAGAAGGGGACAAAGACATTTTAAGCCACCCCTGTCACTGTCCTAAGTAAATCCAGCCCCAAACACCTCCTCCTGCCTTTCATCATCACCCCTGGCCTGGCCCCTCATTCCAGACACTTCCATCCACTGCTCCTCAGACTGAAGTTCTCTCACCTCCCCACCCCACCCCCATCCACCCTTTCCCTAGACCTTTCCAGGTGTTAAGCAACCAAGATGGGGAATGTATAAGTCAGGGTTCTCCAGAGAAAGAGAACCAATAGAATGTGCACAGAGAGAGAGGTTTGTTTTAGGGAATGGCTCGTGTGATTATGGAGTCTTAGTCCGTTTGGCCTGCTATCACGTGATACCATAGACTGCATGGCTTATGAAGAGCAGAGATTTCTTTCTCACAGTCCTGGAGTCTGGGAAGTCCAAGATCAAAGTGCTGACAGGTTTGGTGTCTGGTGAAGATCACTTCCCGGTTCATCGGTGATGCCTTCTTAGTGTGTCGTCACATGGCAGAAGGAACAAGAGAGCTCTCTGGGGTCCCTTTGACAAGGGCACTGATTCCATTCATGGGTCTCCACCTTCATGGCCTTTTATTTGACATAGAACCCACCTCCAAATCCCATCGCATTGGGGGTTAGGATTTCAACATGGTAATTTTGGTGGGACTCAACCATTCAGTCTATAGCAAGGGGGCCGGCAAGTCCAATGTCTGCAAGTCCGGCTGGCAGGCTGGAGACGCGGTGAAGAACCCACCCTGCAGTTCAAGTCCAAAGGCCTTCTGCTGGCAGCATTCCTTTTTGCTCACAGGAGGTCAGTCCTTTCTTGTCTTCAGGCCTTCAGCCCAGTGGATGAGGCCCACCTACCTTATGGAGGGCAATTCATTTTACTCAAAGCCCACCGATTCAACTGTTAATCTCATCTAAAACAATTCACAGAAACTTCCAGAGTAACGTCTGACCACATAACTGGATGCCTAGGCCCAGCCAGCTTGACACATAAAATTAACCATCACAGGAGCCAAAATGAAGGACAGGAAGGCCTGCTTTCATTTCCGTCTGTTGGAATCTAGGGAAGGAAGGAAGGAAAGATACCACAGGGCAGGGGTCTGGGGCTGTGCTGGGCAGCTACAACTTCCGGAGCTCTCAAAGCACAGTGGCAACGGTACCCCACTGTGTTACACACGAGGCTGTCCTCACCACGTTTATGTCCCTTTCCACCCCTGGGGCACTAAACTCTTCCACAAATGTATCAGAAGAGCCTAACTTGGGGCAAGCTCTGTGCCAGGCATGGGATGTACCAGTGTGAGCAGGATGATTTCCTCATTTCTTCACACAGGACACCCCTCCCTCTGAGCCGTGGGACTTTGTCTCAGTAAAATGGAAATCGTTGGTGCCGTTCTGTTCCACGGCACGGGACAGTCCGCCACTCAGAGGCACAATGCCTGGGCCCTGGTCACACAGCAGGAAGGTGGAGAGACCACCCATTTCCTCCCTGTACACTCGCCCCGTGGACCTTGACCTCCAGAGATTCCTCTGGTTTCATGCAAATACTCTCTCATAGCCCCCGGAACTCTGGAATGCTCTGCCACCCCCCCCCCCCCCCCCCCCCCCCCCGTCTTGCCGTTCAAGGTTCAAGTCATGCTGTAAGGATATATATATTTTTTCAAACGAGTAATTCCTGCATGCAATAAAAAGATACACTATCTTCTGAGTGAAATATAAAGAGTTCACAGCAGCTGTCTCCCCAGTTTGCATTTTCCGCTGCAGCTGATAGGAAGGACAGATAAAGATAATGGGATTTTTTTTTCCCTTTCTTCTTTTCACCTCCCTCTCTCCCTGGAAGGTGGAAGTGTAACAAATTGGATTGTGAGTGTGTCTGTCCTTTGTGCTTGGAGCCGGGACCAGGGCACCGGGCTGCCAGGCAGGAGCTGCGAGGGAGAGGTCAGAGCCACCAGCTCTGTCTTGGTGCCGTGCGCCGTGCATATGAACCCCGGGCCCCTTCTCCTCCTCCCCAGTGCCCACCACCTGCCTTCTCCACTCTTCTCTGACCTTGCACACCACAGCCCCGCTGGACGGCCACCGGAGCCTCTGTGTCCCATACTCAAGAATGTCCATTAAGCCCTAGCTCCTGTGTCCTAGACTGAGTAGCAGAGCACAGCCTCCTTCTGCCTTCAGCTCTCCAGACTTCTCCCAGATAGCAACAACTCACCAGTGCAGGGCACTTTACAGTTTACAGAGACCTAGTACCTTAAATGCAGACGGCAAGTTCTACCTGAGAATTTCGTCTACTTCTTATTTTTTTTTTTAATGTTTGTTTATTTATTTTGAGACAGAGAGAGAGCACGCGCATGCAAGCAGTGTAGGGGCAGAGAGAAAGGGAGAGAGAGAATCCCAAGCAGGCTCCATGCTATCAGCGCAGAGCCCAAAATGAGACCCGATCTCACGAACCGTGAGATCAGGATCTGAGTTGAAATCAAGAGTGGGGTGCTCAACCGACTGAGCCACCCAGGCGCCCTGGGAATTTCTTCTTTTAAGCACCTCTTGTTGTAGTTCGGTTATTTTATATTTAGAACTTGCTCTCACAATAAATAAAATACTTCCTTTTTTTCTTTTTTTAAACAAAACATAGTTAGACAGTACCCCCTCCCGTTCCTGAGTCAATTTCCCAACCTTGTTTGCAGTGACACTCTGATCCTGTCATGGCCCCTCCCCGTTCTGCTTTGACTCACGTTCCCTACCCTGCTGAGTTGCTGGGAGTTGAGGGTCCCAGGGTCCCCTGCCAGGTGTCTCCTTGGGGTTCACCGGTCAACAGGTGTGCAGCAGAACCCACGTCTCCTCCAGCCCTCTGCTCAGGGTCCTGTCTTTGGGGGCAGAGCAGGCGCTGTGCAGGTTGGCTGTGCTCCTGGTGAGAGCCTGCTCCCCGTGCCCCCAAGGTGAGACAAGGTGGCCTGGGGTGGCAGCTCAGGCATCCACTGGGAAGGTCCCCTGTGGATCAGGAGGGCTGGCTCAGCCAGTTCTGATGAGTCTGCCTCTTCCCCTGCCCATCTGGGTCAGCCTTTCTCAAAGCTTCTCTGATAGATCTGAGGAGAGGTGCTGATAGGAAGAATGGAAAGGGGGGGGGGGGGGTTGCAAGCCTTGAGGCCCCACCCTAAGGTAAAATGAAGTGCATGCATGAATGTGTGTGTGCATACATCTATGAGTGTGTGCACGCATGTGTATGTGTGCCCGTGCACACACGTGCACACACACACACAAGGGAAAGAGCTTGTGCAGGTTTGTGCTCTACGTAGGGTGTGTCCCTCAACATAGCACCTGCTGGGAGGCAGGGGAACCTCCAGGAGCCAGGCCAGTGGTGTGCTTGGGGCCACTGCCTCCTTCCAGGGATTTCCTGCACCCGAATCCCTCCCTCGTCTATGCCTCAGCTTCCAGCTATTCCCTCAGCCACCTTCTCAAAACTTGGGGGACATACCGTGGTGCTCCCATCTCCTCTTCCCTGAGAATTTCCAAGCACTGTGTGGTCTATCTCCTGAACACCCCCTACGTCTGTACCCCAGTCCCTACTGCTTAGCTCGGGCCCTCACCATCCGCCTTGGCCAAGGGCAGCCATTCTTGGTGGGGCTTCCTACCTCCGTGTCCTTCAAGAGCTCCCCCCTTCTCATCCACCCCGTCTCCCTGCCCTGGAGCTCACCCCCAGATGCCTTAGCCTGGCTTGCCAGATCTTTCTTACCCCACTTCTGCCTTGCACATGGCTCTCCGGCCTCCCAGCCTCTCCTTTCCACTGCCTCCCACACTGACACACATCTACGGGTCCCCAGAAGCATCACATAAGTGGCATCTTCGGACCAGAGCACCCGTCCTCCTGGCCGCCCAGCCCTCAGCCCAACAGCCATCCCTGGACCCACCCCCCCCCCCAGACGCTGCTCATTCTCCCCCCTACCCCCCAGCCGATCCCAGGGCCCCCGGTTCATCCTGCTTCCCCACGGCCTTCCCCTAGAGAGCCCTTCAGGAGCCAGGGCTTCAGTCTGATGAAGCGTCATGTTGTGCTAGCACAGGGCCTGGCACGCTGTGGGCACTGAGCAGACGGTGCTGGAGTGGGTGAGTATGAATGGGGCTCTGAGGTTTCCTGGATCTGGATTTTCAACACGGGGGCCGCAGGAGATGCGTCTTCCCAGATGTGCTGGTCCAGAGCGTGCCCTGTCTCAAGATTCTCTGGGGCCATCCCTGAGCTCAGTGTCTCCTATCATTTGGTGTCTGGAGGTGTTTTCTGGTCCCTCCCTGTGCCCCAAGGGCAGGCAAAGCTGTGTGGAGGCTACATCCTCACCCGGAGGATGCTGGCCATCAGCCCAGCTGTCCCATCACCCCTCAGCTATTCTAACAGGGCCACCTCATACATACATAGCAAGGTGTGGACACAAAAGAGAGATATTTTTAGCACCGTTTTTATAGGCAAGACAGAAGGAGCCTATCTGGTGAAGAGAGTGCTGGACTTGGGATTGAGAGGCCTGGTTCTATTGATTTGCATTACTGTCATTAACACTGAGCGTGTGTCGAATATACAACAATACACAGGGCGCAAAATGAGATACGTCCTCGCTCAGGGGCTTCCTGAGGATGACCTAGCCAGCCACACGCTGCCAAGGGCACGAGGCCGCTGTCCTTCAGATCTGAAGGTGGCAGGCCTGCCTTACCCTTAACCAGTGCATCCGGCCCTTGGGTTCCTCACTGCTGGGCAGGGAGGGTATTTCCGGAAGCCAGCTATGGCCTGCGAAGGGTGGACACTCTGAGATGGGGAGAAGCCAGCTGCTTTGGCCTTTGACCTTGTCCCTTCCTGGTTCTGGCATGACTCCGGAGAGCTCCAGCTCCTGCCTCTGTTGAGACAAGGTCACGAAGCTATGCAAGAGGACTCCAGAAAGCCGAGCCCATGTCTGCTCTCCTGATTTCCTGGAGACTTTCCGTGATGAGTCTGGGAAGAAAAGAGAGACCATGGCTGATGTGGATGAGGGATTTCAGGAAAGGAAGGAAAGTGTAACACAGAAGCAGAAATGTGTTCAGGCCAGCAGGTAAAACTAAGGACTCCGGCCAAGAAGAGTGAGTTTTAGGAATGAGTTCCCAGGTTAGCCCAGGTTAAATTACTCGGCACGGGGCAATCCCCTGCCTTCCTGCTGCACTCCGAGCCCCCGCCTCCGCTGGGGGTCAGCTTGGCCGGCTCCCCATGGCCTGGTTCTTTCTTGTAGCCCAGGGCTGGCGTTGCCAAAACCAGGCTCCCTCCTCCCTGGGTTTCCATCCATTAGGACTGATTTGGGGGCGGGACAGAGAAGTTCACTGTTTTATCTTCCTTCTATTTCAGCGGGATGGAAAGCAAATCCAAGTTTTCTCTCTTTTTTTTTTTTTTAAGTTTATTTTTATTTATCTTTGAGAGAGAAATAGAGAGTGAGTGGGGCAGGGGCAGAGAGCGAGGAGACAGAATCCCAAGCTCTGACAGCCCAGAGCCCGATGCGGGGTTCGAACTCACAAACCGTGAGATCACAACCTGAGTTGGACGCTTAACCGATTGAGCCACTCAGGTGGCCCACCTCCCCCGGTTTTTCGGTGTAAGAGGTAACGAGAAGAAACAGGTTCAAGAGATCTAAAAAGCAGGGCGAAGTGCTCCCCTTGATTCCAGCTCACCAACCTCATGTTGGCACTTGGGGGAATATTCATAACTTTTTGAGATAACTGCGAAAAGACGTGGCTTTATGGAAAGGAAGCTGCTGGGGCCTGAGGGACACTGCCTTCTCGGGTTCGTAGAGCTCCCACGTCTAGAGAACACGCAGGGCACGCACGAGGGCTCCTCTCATGTCACTGTATCCAGATGACCTAGTCCAGCGTCCTGCCCAGAGAAGGAGCCCAGTTAGTGCCCGTGGAAGAGAACTCCGCTGGTTATCAGAAGGAGCAGTGGCCTGCGGATAAGGACTTCTGCATCTGTCTTCCCAACCTGTTTCTCTAATTTCCTGGTCATAACACTGGAAGAATGAGTGACAATAATTTGAGACAACTTTCCTTCTGGCACTGGCTATGCCTGGCTGTGTTTCTGAAGAGTTCAGATCAACCTTTGACCCAGGTTGCTAAGAGAGTAGTTCATAGTTCCCCTTTAACTGCAACTCACTGCCCACTGTGAGCACCAACACAGAGGCAGAAAATTCTTTTGTACTGCCTAGAAAATAGGCCATCATCACTCACTCGCTCATTCTTCTCCTTCCTTCCTTCATTCATTCACTTATTCATTACTCTTTTAATAAATACTCATCAAGTACGTACTGTGTCCCTGGTGCTGGGCCAGCACTGCTGGTAGACATTTAGCAACATCAAATTTTTGTACTCCCAAGGACAAGCCATCATTCCTTGACTGCCCTGGGGGAAGCATAGCCATACTCTGCCCTACTTTTTTTTCAGTTGGGGACACAGATACAGACTGATTTTCATTTGCTTACATAATTATTGGACATGACTCAGAAACAAGGCTGCTGAGTACAGCTGCACAGGCTGCGCACTGCACAATTTCAAGGGGAGTTGTGCAACCGGGAAGCGTTCCATCGGGCTCCAGAATCAGTCACCAGCTCTCATGGCTTAGTCCATCAGGCTGTGTGGCTTGTTCAGATCCTACTGAGATGTGCTACAGCTCCATCAGCAAACAATGCCAGTGTAGCTGCTAAACCGGAAAGCTGGTCCCCATCTAGTCCTGGCAAGCCCACAGCCACTTCAGTGGAAGAGACCTTCTTCTCCCTTAGGAGAAGCCAGTGGACCTAATATCCCAGCCAGTGGGCCTAATATCCAGAGTCCTCCCCTCCTTCTCCCCCAATCCCTGTGTGGGAGAATGTAGAACACTGTCTTCCGTGCCCCCAAGCTGTCTCTGTACTGTTCCCGCCATGCAGCCTCTGACTTAATGGCCCTGGTGCTATTCACCAGGCAAGCAGGAGAGACCCAGGAGGCTTTGTCTTTTGGGACTGGGGTAGAGCATGCCAACTGCCATATTTCTTAGCCCCAGGCTGTATCAACTGGCTGACCAGCTGCCAGATATCCTACTTCGTGTTCCCCACCACTCAAAAATGCGTGCATCCGCACATACCCACATAAAATGAAAAACAAAAACAAAAAAAAAAACACAACCAACAACACACTGCCCTCGAGGTGCCTCAGTGGGGCATTTCCCTTTAGTCTATTACCCTACCTGCCCCGAGGCTCTAATCCTTGCGCTCAACTCCAGCCATGCCTTCAACGGCACTAAGTGATAGGCAGTGCCCAGGGACCTTCACTCCAGTGAACAGGCACCATTAGCCTCATGCTCTTATTCCTCGGGCGGCCTGATGCTACATGAAGCTTTAAACCAGGCAGCAGACAAGCCCACGACCTCGAGCAGGGACTGGGGTATTATGAGCATCTCTGCTGCCCCTCAGGGCAGGCAGCTCTCTTTCTGGGCCTGTCTTTCATCCACAGCACTGGTCATGCCAAGTGCACAAGGCAGGGAGGAATTGGTGCCCTCTGCACCGCAGATGTGGCCAGTCATGGGCCCACAGCTCAGCCTTGACCGGAGGGAACAGCGGGGCTGGGGGTGGGGTCTGAATCGGGTCTCTGTAAGCCATAGGAGAATCCACAGCGGGGTCAGGCAGGGATGTCAGGTGACTCCAGCCCCCGACTGTGCTCCGTGAATCCCAGGACTCTTGCACGTTTCAGAAGTACTGGCGTCTGTGCGGCGTTGAGCGGGGTCGTGATTGCCTGGAAGCCAGATTCGTGGCTTCCTGGCTGGAACACATGTTGCATTTGAATTTAAAAGGCCGTTTTTTCCTCTCTGGTGTGTGTATGTGAACATACGTGCGTGTGTGGGTGTGCACGTGCCCCTGCACACGAGAGCTGGCGTGCACCTGGGTCTCCGTGTGCACACATCTCAAGACTGGAATGTGCACTTCTTCGTCTGCATGTGATTTGTACCATGGGTGGTGATGGCAGTTTGGTTGATGGGAAACAGTCCCCTGCTTCCCCGTGCGGGAGCCATCAGAGAGCCTGTGTGTCGGTGGTGTCTGGGCCCCCGAGGAGAACGTATGGATAGAAGTATATACCTAAAGCATCAAATAATGAGGTGTTGGATAGATCACCAAGACACAGCTATTCACATTAAGTCCGTGGGGATGGGGCTGGTCCCGGGCACGAGAATGGGTTTTGCTGATCCCTCCACGTGCATTTACCCGGACTCCCTGCCAAGGGTGCGACCTACCTCCCAGCTTTCAGGTGCAGGACACAGCCCTGCAACAGGACCAGGGTGCACAGAGACTGAACCTGCAGCCTCTCCTTAGCTCTGAGACCTTGCAATCGAGCAAATGAGCCTGTGGCGGTGATGATGCCGCCTGGCATTTACTTAGCGTTCTTAAATGCTTTGACCTGCCTCATTCACTCAGCCAGTTTTTATAAGCACTGCTCACGGATGTGGCCGCTCGCAGCGGACAGGTGAGCAGGGGAGGACAGGGGATGTTATCCCACTTGTGGCACACAGTGCGTTGGGATGAGAACCGGGGCTGGAACCCAGGGCGCCTCTGCACTGAGAGCTTCTGCACCCCTCTTCAGGGAGTGTCTCGTAACACCTGTTGGTCCACGGATGCACCCTGGAGATCATGCATTGTAGCTGCCTGCACAGGGGTCCTTGGGAGCACCGCAGGGAGCTGTCCTTGGGAGCACAGGGGCCCGAGGGCCTCTCTGAGATGCATCTGCTCTCCCTACAGAGTGGCGACAAGGAAGCGGGGCGAGGATGATCCTACAGGATGAAGACATCACCACCAAGATTGAGAATGACTGGAAGAGACTGAACACGCTGGCTCATTACCAGGTGGGGTGACTGCACAGGAGGGATGGGGCTGGTAACCTGCCGTTCCCTCAGAGTCTCAGTCCTTGAAGGAGAGGGTCACCCTGAGGCCGGACACCAAGCCCTGCAGCCACCTCTCCACCGGCACTTCTGATCCCTTAGCGACCCAGGGAAACTTGGTGTCCGTCAGCCAGGAAACCTTGACCTCTTTGGAAATGGGATGCCAATATGCGCACTTCTGGCAGGGTGTGCTTCCGGCGGGGTATGGGCAAGTCTGCAAGAAAAGGCCTTTCTTGCATGATCCCTGGGGCGTAAGGCCGGGTGCTCTCCCAGGGAAGCATCGGGATGGAGGGTGCTGGTGAGACGCTCTTGCCAGAGTTGCTCTAAGAGTTAGCCACGGCGTAGGATGCTATTCAGCGTTCAGGTCTGTCTTGTTTCATCGAAGAAAGCTGACCGCCTCCAAAGCCCCCCTGTTCTTGGTGAGGCACTGATTGCCCCCGAGATCCAAGTAAATTCCTGTTGTCCTTATTTCCTCAGGGGGCAGAGTTTCTGTGCCCAGTCTCTTGTAAGCCTTTTCCTTGTAGGTGCCAGATGGTTCTGTGGTGGCTTTAGTGTCCAAGCAGGTGACAGCCTACAATGCCGTGAACAACTCCACAGTCTCCAGGACCTCGGCAAGTAAATATGGTGAGTTCTGCCAATCGTCCTGGGGAGGAGAGGATGCCCGAGCTTGTTGTGAGGATCGTCACATTAACAGCACCGCTGAACAACACTGGACCCCCGCACAGGGAGGGGGAGAGGGAGGCGGGCAGGCTGACCACGGCTGGGGAGAGCCCAAATGGGGAGGAGTCTCCTCGTTCTGGAACTCTGGCGCAGGAACAGGACCTTCAGCCTTGAAAACAAGAAGAAAATCTAACCTTCACGAGCACCCCACAGTCTACGACGCGGTGCTTTCATTTTTTGTGGTCTTCATTATCGCACGTCATGTTCGTGACAATCAGCGAATTAAATAATTATTATTTCCCCCTATTATGCAGATTAGCAAATTATAACTCAGATGCTCAGAAGCTACACAACACGTAAAGGTCACACGGTTATGAAGCGGCTGAGGGAAGGTGCAGACCCAGGGCTCCAGCTCCGGGGTGTGGGGTGGGGAGAGGATGCTGGGTCCGGGCCGGGGTCCCCCGGTGCAGCCCTGTTCTGCCTCCACCTGTGTGCTTTGGGGCCAGCTGCCTGACCGCCGTAAGACCTGGTTCTCTTACCAACAAAACTGGAGAGGAAAAAATGACCAATTCCCCAGGATCACTGTGAAAAGTCAGTAGTAAACATACAGTGGTGCCCGCACACAGTAGGACCTTTTCTGCTCCACACCCATTTCGCCACAGCCCACAGCAAGCCAGTGGGAAGATCTGGCCCAGGCCAGACGGGAGGATGCAGGTAAGCAGGTGACAAGGTGATCACTCGGCTGCTCCACGGCATTAAGGGAAACACAGCACACGTCCTGAGACATCACCTCAGAACCCTTACCAGGAAAAGTGTAATGACGGACAGGCTGATAGTCTTACAAATTGAAGAATTAAGGGCTGGAGAGATGCAGGTACAGGAGGGGGAGGAATCTCAGCGGGCCAAGTAGCCGCGGAGGGCTTCCCGGACGTGGCGGGAAAAGCATCCCACTCGCAGGGAATGGACCGACGCAAGGCAGGCAGCCAGCAGCACCCGCAGATTGCAGGCAGGATCAGACGGTATTGGCCACGGCCGGAATGGGGGGCGTGTGATGGGTCACGGAAGGGCCTCACACACGCGGGGTCATTGCCTTGGCAGAAAACATGATCCGATACACCGGCAGTCCTGACAGCCTCCGCTCGCGCACACCCATGATCACCCCCGACCTGGAGAGCGGAGTCAAGATGTGGCATCTGGTGAAGAACCACGAGCACGGGGACCAGAAGGAGGGCGACCGGGGGAGCAAGATGGTGTCTGAAATCTATCTGACGCGTCTGCTGGCCACGAAGGTATGGGGCTTCAGACGGGCTTCGGGGCACGTGTGGGGTGTGGGAAGGAACGTCGTCAGCCCACAGAAATGCCAAGCTGGCGGATGCCTAGCATCTGTGCTCGCCCCACCCGTTATCCACTCAGCCCCAGTGCTCTTTCCCAGCACCGAAACTCAGAATCCTCAACCTCGCGCTTCAGGCAAGCCCCACGCGTGCATCGGTGTGCAGCCCAAAGCACTGCTTCCATCCTGCTCTGTGCCCCGTTCCCAAATATGGAGACACTAGCCACATCTGTTCGTGTTCTTCTGTCATGCCTGTGAGAGAATGCCTCCTTCTCAAGGGTGTCACATACAACCCCAATGAGGCAAAGTGGGGCTCCATCAGTGACTTTCCAGGCACCATTTCTTCTTTTTTTTAATGTTTTTATTTATTTTTGAGACAGAGAGAGACAGAGCATGAGCGGGGGAGGGGCAGAGAGAGAGAGGGAGACACAGAATCCGAAGCAGGCTCCAGGCTCCGAGCGGTCAGCCCAGAGCCCGACGCGGGGCTCGAACTCACGGACCGCGAGATCGTGACCTGAGCCGAAGTCGGACGCTCAACCGACCGAGCCACCCAGGCGCCCTTCCAGGCACCATTTCTGATCCCGGTTCTGGGAACATTGTGTGCCTGCGCTCAGCCCTTCGCTTGTGAGGCTGGCCTCCGCTCTGAGCTCTGCAGAGCTGACTGTGTAACTGCTCATCAGCCAGCGTGAATGATGCCCAAACAAAACCAGCAGATTGTGTTTGTCTGCTCTGACCGAGTGAGTTGTTCGTTAGCATTTGTGAAAAGTGCTAAAATAACACCACCAAAGGGTGTTAAACCAACCCATGTTGTTGGCAGAGGAAGGCTCGCTTAGGTCCAGTCATCAGCATTATGTCTATTTTCCACGTGCACGGGAAATTTAAAGCTGTTGGAGGAAGGTGAAGACGGTGGGAGACTTGATGCAGGCACTTGCCCGGCCTCCCCGCTCTCCCCCTCCCCAGCAGGCCACGCCCCCTGCCCTCCCTGCCCCTCTCCTGGTCTGCCGGGCAGATCCGAGACCCTGTCCTGAGAGCTCCCTGGGTGGAGCTGTGTTCTGAACCAGTCCCCCTCCGCAGGGCACGCTGCAGAAGTTTGTGGACGACCTGTTCGAGACCATCTTCAGCACGGCGCACCGGGGCTCGGCCCTGCCCCTGGCCATCAAGTACATGTTCGACTTCCTGGACGAACAGGCCGACAAACACGGCATCCACGACCCGCACGTCCGCCACACCTGGAAGAGCAACTGGTGAGGGAGGCCGCCGCCCCCGCTTCCTCCGCAGGGACCCGGAGCAGGCCCTGCGTCTGGGCCTCCCTGCCCTCTCCTACTGCGTCCGCGCTGGCTTCCTCTCTCACTTCCCTCCACCCAAAGCATCCTTGTTTCCTATCCATCAGTCGGGCAGGTTGCAGACACTTATTGAACCAAGTAAGTGAGCGAAAACTTAACGCGCCAAATGTTGCCACCAGACCCCTGTCACACCCAGAGTATGCCCGACACTGTGCCTGGTGTGTGCACACACGGTCAGGCACGGCCACCGCCCTCGGTGGGCTGACAGGCGTGGGTAAGAGACAGGCAGGTGGCTGTTGGGACAGGGAGGCCGAAGATGCACGCATGCAACCAATTCTAGAGGCAGCACCTCAAGCACGGTTGTGACCTGAGAGTCGTCTAGGCGAACAAAAGGTGTGTTTCCGTTCTATTCGAGAAGCAAGGGTCTTCCCTTCTGCCAGACTCGTCTCCCCAACTCCCCTTGGGGAAGAGACCTTCCCATACCTGCTTTGTCCTGCTTTGAGGAAGCAGGACTCTCTGAGCCCTGACACCCTAGATGTCTCCACTGTGGTTCCTGTGTCCTTGAACAGAGGCCCTCCTTTCCCTTCGTGGGTGTATACTCTGTGTTTCCATTTGCGGCTGCAAGGTCAGACATCAGTATTCAGCACTTGGTGTGGAACCTCGCACAAAGCCGTGGCTCGATAAATATTGATGAAGATGTAGGACCAAGGTGGTCTCTATCTGAGGGCTCTGTCTCAGGCCAGGCCGGCTTGTATTTGGTCCCATCAGTTCCAGAATTGCCTCCCTGGAGCTTTTCGACAGTCCCTGTCCCAGGTTGTTCTTCCCCAGAACGTTCTTCCAAGGCAGCACAAGCCTGCTGCCCAGCACCTGCGGCCGACAGCCGGGACGGGCCCGGCTCTAGGGCTCGGCCAGGCACCCCGGCAGCCAGCCTGGAGCCCCAGACCAAACACGGATCACGGCAGGAGTCAGAAGTGGCACTAAAACCTCACTTAACGTCATCTGCTCTGGCTTCTCCTCTCTTTCGCCTGAAGAGTAGTGCGATCTCTGCTGAAACTGGAAATGCGGGCAGGAACAGAGGTTTGGACCATAGCACTAAAGAGTTGGGTTTACGCCCCCATTAATTCTGGGTGAGAGATCTTGCACTGCCGAGTTCCTGCACCCTTTCTGAAATAAGACGGTTAGACTCCGGATTCCTCAGGGGCACGGGGTGAAGGCTCTTCCCTGCTGAAGGCCTGCCAGCCTGGTCTGGGTAAGAGTGCTGTGAGTTCTGCCCATCCTCTTAGCGCGGCTCTGCAAAGCCGTTCCGTGGGCCATGTCCCTGACCTACCCAGTCTGCTTCTCCCTGCCAGTCAGTCTTCCTACTCCCCACCTCATCTGAATGTTAGCAGACTCCACAACACAAAGAATGCTCTGCCCAGCCCAGCTCTTGGGCCTGGCTGTGGAGGGCTGGTATTTCCAAAACACTCAAACACCCCTACATGCCCTCGTAGCCCCTTACCAGCAGACCACCTGAAATGGTATCTAAATCATTCGTCTTCAGCCCATACTTTGGCTGGGGTGAGCACCCCGCCCCCTGCCGCCCTCCAAGGATGCCATAATGCCCTTGGCGTGGGGCCAACCTTCCCTTCACACCAGCTCCTCCCAGTACTCTGGTGTCATCACAAGGAACCCCAGGGCGGTCGTCCGCAGTACCCGGCTCGAGTTCTCTCACCCAAGGACATGTGCCCCCTGACCCTGCTCACTGCCCAGGCAAGAAGCAGTTCGTCTGGGAATTATGAGATCTGCATCATGACTTAGAGTTCATCGTCCCTGAGTAAACAAAAAGATGATTGCTCGATTCCTGGCCAGAGTTGTAACTCACCTTCTCCCCACCCGCTTCCTCCACGTTCCCCTACCTTTTCTCTTTGAAATAAACCTCCTGCTCATTTAGCCTGAGTGGCTGCAATCAACCAGAGATTAGTGCCACCACCAATGTTAATAATATGCTAATATTTCATTAGGCAGGAGCCTCGGTGTGGTGCCCCGGTGCCCCCGTTTGATTTGCCTGTCAGCACAAGTGGCGTAAGCAAGGGAAACGACTGTGTAGCAGACATTAGACTCCCCGAGACCGTCTTCTGGATGAGACGCCCAGAAACAGGAAGGTGTGGACAGACCCCATGGGCGGAGCAGCCTGGAGTCCGTGCAGGGCTCTGACCCCAGCTGTCACGGTCTCCCCTGGGCAGCTATGATGACCCTGACTTTCACCGTGTGTTGCAACGTTCTGTGTCACCCCCTTATTTCCTAGTCCCTATTTCAAAGGACGAAACAAGTGCCACTTAACGTTGTCAGATCTCAGTGCTGCCCGAGATCTGACAGTCCTGTGCTGCACATTTTGTAGGAACGTAATACTTGCTGGTCGATCGGCAGTCTTGAATATGAGGTCTTACTGTAGTTCAGCATCTGTTGTATGGAGGTACCAGCCACTGGGAGATGCAACAAATAGAAATGTATTGTACTCGCCAGATTGAAGTAAGTAATTCAAAGCGCTGAAGTTTCAAGAGGCGAGTCAAACACATAGGAACGCTGTAACTATTACCAACAGTGAGAACAGCTACCAAAGCAATAAAACTTCAGGGCAGAAGGCAGGAGGTGAGGAGGAGGTGGGGGGCAGAGGGAGGGAAGAAAGCGATCCCTTGCTTGGTGCCATCCCGCTTCCTTACCTGCATCTCAGTAGGCCGGATGGAAGCCACAGGATGCGAGAGCCGGCAGAGTGTGGCCAAAGGGGACAGGGGACAGGTCTCTCCCAACCTCCCTTTCTGGCAACAGAGAGCGTGACTTGTGTTTATCAGACCACACTGCAGTTTTTCTCCTCTTTGGCTTGGTTGAGGTGACTCCTCTCCTGCTTCCTCCAGGTTACTCCAGCTAAGGAATGCATCTGTGTCTTTAAAACTCAGACCATCTAGTGTCTTTCCCTCCGTGAAGACTTTCTGAACACTTCCCTCTGCATAGACTCGGTGACGCCTCCCTGTGTCCCACATCAGACCCTGCCTGTCCTTGGGTTCCAGCACTGATAGCTCTCAGAGCACATACTTGGTGGCAGGCCTGACTCCCCCACGAACCCACCAGAAAGCTGGCTTCTTGAGGGCAGAGGATGTGTCCCGTTCCCACTGTATCCCCAGTTGTTAGCGTGCTGCCTGGTATGCAGTAGGCGCTCAGTGCAAGAAAGAGGGAGGGAAACACAAGGGGACAGATGAAGGTCTGTGAATGTGGGTTTCTAAGCACGCCGGCTCAGGGAGGAGAAATTAGCTACACTTCAACTGCTCAGCCCCAGTGCCTTCACCACGTAGGGTCAAACTGTGCTGTCAGGCAGGGAGGAAGGATGTGCTCTCTTCCGGGTCATACCGTGGATGGCAGAGAATAAGATACAAAGCCTGTATTCCAGGCTATTCTTTAAGGTTTGCCGATTGGATGTGCATTATATCCGGCATAGGGGGTGGACAGTGGAATAGAGTCAGAAACTCCACTTTATAGCACCCACACTGGCTGCCTCTGAGCCCAAGCCTTGTGCTGCCAGGGAAGGTTGTAGTCCTGCAGTCTTCAGGCTGGGCATCAAGCCCTCCCCAGTGCCCATCAACATTTGAGCTGTGGGTGGAGTAGTCAGCCTTGCTGATCCTCAGTTTCCTGGCAGGTATTAGTGGCATAGGCTTTGCTTTTAAGAACAATCGGTTCTCAGCCTTTTCTCTTTCCCCAGAGAACTCTCCAGGCCACGCCACACCCCCTGCCCTCTCTTCCTGACCATCTGCCTCTTCCCTCCACACAGCCTACCCCTGCGGTTTTGGGTCAACATGATCAAGAACCCTCAGTTTGTGTTTGACATCCATAAGAACAGCATCACGGACGCCTGCCTCTCCGTGGTGGCCCAGACCTTCATGGACTCCTGCTCCACATCAGAGCACCGACTGGGCAAGGACTCCCCTTCCAACAAGCTGCTCTATGCCAAGGACATCCCCAGCTACAAGAACTGGGTGGAGAGGTGAGTGCTGGGCCCGGGAGCCAAGGTAGGACCCCTTGCTGAGCAGGCAACTGCCCTTGATTTGGGGTCCCCTCGCCTCCAAAATGGGCTGGTGCTTACGGACGGGTCATTCACAGAGCCCGATCCTGCAATTGGCAATACCCACACCCGCACGTCCCCAGTGGTATTGTCAGCTGAAACAAGACCCCAGGGAACCTGGCTGGACATAGCCTCTGTGCTCGGCTTCCCTGCATGGAGGGTCCCAGATCTTAATGGCCGAAACGCCTTCAGGCCCAGGAAGGAAATCCAGTTCCTGCTCTAACCCCCACCAAAACAAAACAGAACAAACAAACAAACAAACAAACGCTCAAGGAACCAAATAACATCTTGGCACAGGAAGTCTGGAGTCCTCTACCCATCTGTCGCTGTCTATCCAGTAAGCCTCTCTCCACATTCTGTGGGGATGTCGTTCTCATTCTGACACTTCTGACTGCCCCAGACCCTTGACCCTCACAAGATGAGCTCTTGATGCCCTGTGCCCTGCAGTGCTTTCTCAGCCATTGTAGCCATGACCTTAGTCATGGTCTCACACATTGTCCTGTGACTGGAGGGCCAGTTGTAAGCTGGGGAGCCCGTCTTCATGCAAAGCTAACTCATGGTAAAGAACGTTAATGGTGTGTCTGGGCCAATCGGCTCCAGGTAGCAAACACCTGAGCTAGGCAACAAGCCAAAGCCTTATTTATTTATTCATCACCGTAGTCCTGTGTCCAAGAGGACAGGATTAGAACCTCATTTTCTGCCCATGAAAGCGAAGAAATATACATTCAGAAAGGCCAAGATGAGAGGTGATCCCCAAACTCAACTAACTCCTACTTTTGTACCATCAGTGATGCTTCTAGTCGGGGCCTATGCCAACCTCTGTGGTGCCTCTGTGTGAATTCAAGAAGGTGCCCTTTCCTAGCGGAGGATGTAACTCCAAGCCAGGTGCATGGTTTGTTGAATGATGGACTGGTTGTCAGCCCAAGCACCTCTGTGCAGTGAACAGCCTGCACAACTCCACAGGGCAGTCCTGATTTTAGAGTCCCTTTCTCTTGTTACCATGAAGCTCAGATTTGGTGCCTTTATTAAGAGTAAAAGATGCCAGAAATTGTTCTTGACTTAGTAACTGAAGACAAAATGAACAGTATCATTTCACCCATGGGAAAGAGACAGTCTCCATCTTCCTACTTGAAAATTGCTTTCCCTTATAAAGAGGGACTAAGAGAGAGTGGAGTCTTGGCCACCTCAGTAACATAGTTCTGCTAGAAAGCATTGAGTTTTGTTTTTCCTCTCCCCTCTGTTCTTTGATATCCTCCCTACCCCTTCCTGCTGATGCATGTGCTGGGCATCAGTCTTGGCCGTCAGAGAGAGAGAGCTCTCGTGTCCTTGTATCTCTTGATGTCTGAGTCACTAGGAGAGGCTCTCAGCTCCCTCCACATAGATGGTGGCCCATTCTTCTGAAGGCAGAGCTGCCAGGAACGAGCCCTCCCCTGTGGTCACCGGCCCTTCAGCAAAGATAGAGAGGAGAAAGGCAACAGCAGGGCTCTGGTTATCCCAGCACGGGTCACGGCACTAGGACCTCAGGCAGGGAGCGAGGAAGCAGGGGTGTGGAGGGCTGGAGGCGTTTATGAAACACCTGCAGAGAGGACCCTCCCCAGGACACGGCTAGCTAGTCAGAGGTGAGAATAACGCGTGCGCGGGGCTAACGGTCTTCCTTCCGCCTGGTGCTAAATGAAATTTGTGCCACGCAGCTGCTACAGGTCATGAGTAACCCCAGTCCATTTGGTTATTTTTAGGAGTGGCTTGATGGTTTCCATTCCTTATCCCGCCAGTTTCTTAGCAACCGGTGGTACTCTAGGGAGAGTCATCTCTCACTAGCTTGAGATCCCACCCAAACCCTTTCTCCTCTCATTCTGGGATGAAGTACAGGGACGGAGGGATCGGGAGACACAGCGTGAGCAGGTCTGGAGATCAAGTCTAGAGTGCTTCTTCCCTTGGTGACGGATGGATGAACTCCACTGTCACTCGCGAGTTGCCTGGCCTCCGAGGTTGTCTGCCTGCCGGAAGGTGAAGTCGAGCAGCACAGAACTCGCTCGGGGTGCGCAGCAAGCCTGGTCCCCCACCTTGGCCCACCACAGGCACCGGCAGCATGCAGTTCAGAGGAACGACGGTAGAACCCAGCCTCTCATGGCCGGCGCTTACCCACAATGCTATTGGCTGGCATCTCCCACTGCACACTCCCAGTCCTTGCCGCCTCCGTCCAAGTATGCGGGCTTTTGCTTATGGCCACATCTAGAGAAAGGGCAAAGGCCCTCCTGGCCCCCGGTAGCCATCTTAAACCGCTACACTCCTCTTACAGAGTCACCGAGAACAGTGTGTCGTGACCAGTTATAGTTCCTATTTCATTAGCAATAGCAGTAAAATTTGCACGTCGGGGGGGGGGGGTGATTTCCTCTCTGCTTAAATTGGAGGAGGCTCAAGGTTATTCCTGTGGCCGCGTTAGCCTTTCTCACCTGCCCTCAGGGCTTTGCAGGTAGGGCTGAGCGGAGCGGAATCGCAGCCGACCCGCTCAGAACCGGACTGGGGTGTGCCACACATTTCAGGGCCATCTGTCACATGTGTCACAGTGTGAAAAAGGTTAAGAATTTTGAATATTTAAAAATGCCTCTTAGGAAGCCATCCATTCAAAACATAAAATGGTGACAGTTCACCCTGGGAGCAATACCAGAGGTGAAGTATAGACATTTCATTAACTTATTCATCAGTCCATGGGTCAAACATTTACGGTCTCCATCAGAAGCGTATGGGGCACTCGGGATATATTACACTTGATCCTTCCCTTGTGGCTCTCGTGGTCAAGGAGGACACACAGACAGGCCCTCAGCAAACCCCGTGGAGCTGTGATCATGCGGCTGGGGGAGTGAGAGCCTGATTCTGCTGGGCCTGGAGAGGTCCGTGAGAGGTTCTCAGAGATAAAGATTTCTGTGCGGGGCCTTCAGGCTCTAGATGCTTCTCATATCTACACCTTCATCCTCGAGGTGTTTGGAGGGATGACAAAACTTTGTTCTTCTAAGAGTTCAGGGCATTAGAGACCACCTTCTTGATCACTGGAGCCATCCAAAGGCAGAGATGAGACACCCACCATCACTCACTGGGCCCATCCCCTAGAAACCCACAGACAGACCGCTACAGACGGGCCGACAGCGAGACATTCAGCATTCCAGGGCCCTGTCCTTTATAACAGCTCCCCAACGACCCACAAGGGTACTGGCATCCCATCTGATGTGAACAAACTCAGCAAAGAAAGCTGAGTAGGGCCGGTGGTGGGACCCAGACCTCGTCAGCAGGCCGGACCTTGGCCAGCTGGGAGCGGGGGGTGGTCTTGGGGGACTTTCCAAGCGTCAGTCCCTTTTGAAGGGGCTCACCTGCAGGCAGAAATCCCATGGGAGGAAGTTCAAGTACAGGAGCCCAAGCTGACCTCTCCCTTCCTCACTGCACAACCTGCTGATAAGAATACTTGTTTGAAGCTCATGAATATGGGGCATAATTGCATTCTTCACAATCAATAAGCCTTCTCAGTGGCGGAGCCCGGCGCAAAGACCAGCCCAGCGGGAGCTGAGAAGGAAGCAATTGCCCACACAGCCGGGGAATCCAGGGCAAGGTCATTACTGGGCTCAAGGGGTGCTGACAAGGCCAGGGAGAGAGGTGGGGCACAGCCCTGGATGGAAGCGAAGAGAGGTCAAGGCAGGGTCACATGCCTTGTTGGGTGGATGGTCCCGGCTAGCACCAGGCAAGGCTGGGGTCAAGACCCAGGCAGAGTGTTAGCTGGACCACAAACGCCACACTCATCTGGGAAATCGAGCTGTCCGGGGCCACTCAGCTCAGCTGTTCAGTACTTGCTCAAGATGAAGACATGTGGTTGGTCCATTCAGGGGCTACTGTGTGGCCTCAGGTGTGCATTGGTCCAATCCAGTGCCCTCCGCAGGTAGGCAACAGAGGAGAGACTGGGCCACTCTGTGCAGAAAGGACCTCACTGTTAGAATAACGCAAAGCCATCCGGGTGGCTCACCACCCATTTCTTCAGGTGAGAAGGTTGGAGCCCCTGCCCTCGCCCCACTCCGCTCCCAACCCCTCCCTCCCTCTCTTTCTCACACACAGACACATTTGTAAATTCTCTCTTTGGAGAAATGGACTGGCTTCTGGCACACACCAAGGCAAGCCATGTTAAAGGGACAGAGTGTTGGGCGTCTGCTGTTTGCGGTGGAGACAGTGGTCCCTAACTTGGACCCACAGGAGGCATCTCAGGGTGCAGGGTGCAGGACAGACCATCCATCTACCTGTGAGAAGTTTCACAGGTAGTTTCCTGTCAGAAATGGCAGGAGTCTTTGCTTCTGAAGACAGTCATGTCCTGTCAGTGAGGACCTGGGTTTTTCACCCCAGTCTCTCTGACCATCTACTGGTGACAGAGTATAACTGTCGGGAGGAAGGTCTGGACCCAGGCATGTTAGCAGAGATGTGCCTGGTTGCTGGCCGTGGAGAAGCCAGGGAGGTCCTCTGTTCGTGGTTTTCCCCAAAATGACCTGATGACATAGCACTTGACCCCACAAACACATGTACCTCGGCAAGTGTGAAGAGACAATGGTGCATAGCTCCTTAGGAGGGGTGGGGGTGGGACCATCACGGAAAGCCCTAGGTCTCCACTATAAAATGGAGCATTGGCATTTATTGCCTTCCAGAAATAGTGTCAATGAATCGAGTCTCTCGCTGGAACGTTTATACCTGGAATGTCATTAAATCACCCAGAACCCTGAGGAATCTGAGGATGTTTAGGGGGTGGACCGCAGGTCTGGAAGAGAGTGGGCCCATCTGGGATGGAGTGAAGGAACCAAATTGCACCAGGACAGGGAACGGAGGGCACTGAATGTGAGAAGCGGTGGGGGTGGGGGGCACCCACACTAGACGAAGGTTGTGAAGGATGAAGTCCAGGTGAGGCAGGGGGCAGGCCGGCCTCCTCTGAGGCCGCAGGCTCCTCTGAGAAAGGTCATTCCATTACACTCTTGTCCCCAGGCCCAGACCTCCCGCCAAAATGCAATCAGCTCAACAAAGCAGTTGGCGAGCGTGTCTGTGTGTGGCTGGCTTTCTGAGGTCAGAGGAGGCCCCCTCCGACCGGCTCCCTCCCTTGCCAGCGCTCTCTGCTTTCATCTCCCTCCCTCTGCCTCCCTCGGAAGGTTTCCAGAATGAACGACGGTCTGCGGTCACAGCAAGGCCGTGGCTTGGGGCAGGGTGGCCATCACCGCCCTCACTGGCCCAGGAATGCTCTGGCAGCAGATTGAACTGGCATCCCACTGCGAGCCTCTGAGCGTGATGGCTCGAGGAACACAAGAGTGCCACGTGTGCCGGGCTGTCCCCGAACTCCTCGGCCTGGACTGGGGGAGGTGGAGGTGTGGGCATGGCAGAGGATCTATGGATTCATGGTCTCGGTGCACTGAGGGATTCGGGCCAGGGTGAGACTGTTCCAGAGCCCCCGAAGATGCCACTACACTCGCCTGGTCAAGCCCAGTTCTGAGACTGCCCAGGGCCTGTCACTGGTACCTGCGCCTACACAGCTCGCCAGTGCCCCACGTGCCTCAGCCTGGTCCCTGCAACCCCCACCCCCCACCCCGGTGATCCCATCACCCTCCTCTGTTCTAGATGCTCAGGCTTGCTTTCACCGGCTCCGAAGCCGTAAGCATTCAGCTGCAGGCCGAGCTGGGATGACCGAGACTCCTGGGTGCTCCCCCGCTGCCCTGATGGCTCCCTGCTTTTGTAGGTCCCTGGCCCCTTTTATGTGGCCCACAGTGAGCAGGCAGCTGGGGAGGGGGGTATAGCTGTCTCTGGGGGGCACCGGGGCCCTTCTCTTCCTCATTAGGAAGCCGCGCCACTCCCCTCTGGCGGAGAGGTTGGGGTTTGCCGCACAAAATGTCAAATTGCAGAAATTAAAAATGTAAATGCTGGCATCTAATTAGCCCATTGACAGCAGCACACAGCTGCAAGTGACAGTGACTGATTGCCTTCTGCCAGCCTCTCTCCCCAAGCAGCCCCCGGCCCCGCCCTTCTCCCGGGTAACCCCCCAGAGAGGGGAGGGCATCGAGGCAGAGCAACTGCTTCGAAGAGCCTTTGGGCACTGGGGGCGGGGGGGGGGGGGGACAGCCCTTGCGTCTGTGGGAGAAGGGGTCAGAAGGACACCAGAGACATACTGGACCACACTTTGGTGGCCGGGAGCAAGGCCCATGCAGGAGAGGGCTCTTCCGTAGTCCTGCTTCCAGCCCAGTTCACCCTCTGCCCAGGTCTGGGCCACATCCCTTCCCTCTGCGCCCCCTGCATCCAGAGCTGTAGAGGGGCTCTCCGGGGCCAGACCCTGAAGCACACGCGGGAGAGAGCCCACCAGGTCCCCAGGGGATCACGCACAGGCATCCACTGGCCCCAGTGCTGGGAGGATCCATCTGTCCTCGACTCGTGCGTGCACGGCTCCAGCTCCTTTCTTCCGCACTCCCTTCCCTGGTAGGTATTACTCGGACATCGGGAAGATGCCGGCCATCAGCGACCAGGACATGAACGCATACCTGGCCGAGCAGTCCCGGATGCACATGAATGAGTTCAACGCCATGAGCGCACTCTCGGAGATCTTCTCCTACGTGGGCAAGTACAGCGAGGAGGTGAGCCCACCCTGCCCGGCGCCTGCTGGGAAGGACAGGGAAGCTATGGAAAAATCCCCGCCTGTGGCAATCTCTGTGCACAAGAGCACGGGAACCCCAGACCACGCTCTGTGTCTGCTGGGGAAGCTGTCTGTCGCCCTGGATTTGGGGGCTCTGTGCCACAGATGGGGATCGTAGGAATGCCCCATTCTGTAAATTCCGCATTAATCCCGTTCTCAGATATTTAGATAAAGTGTCTGTTTCTTTCCTTTTCTTTTTAAAATTCTTATTTCTTCCCTGCTTGTCCCTCCTTTTATTTTTCCCTTTTCACTCTCTGATCTAATCCTCTTTAAACAAGCAGTTTCCCACTCTCATGGCAGGCTGAATGGTATGGTATGGTATGGTGGGATAGAACAGGACAGGACGGGATAGGACAGGACAGGATGGGACAGGATCAGAACAGAACAGATACAGAGCAGAGTGGAATGGCATCTATTTTACTTGCTGTGTTCCCCAGGTGGAAAATCTCACCTGGGGTCATTGCCACTGCAGACACTGCCTTCTTCCTGGCCAGTACAGAGGTGCTTCCAGATTTCTTAGTCATGCAGGCTTAGCCCAAGTGGGTTCAGAATCCAGGCTCCCTCTGTCTGAGCAGCAGCATAACCACCTTCTCCTTGAGCAGAAGGTGGTAACAGGAGCTAAAGCCAGTGCCCCCCTTCTCTGCCTCCTCTCTATCTTGTCACTGAGAGAGGGTCTAGGAACCCCAGGCTAAGGAGGGAGTCCCAGCAGGCCACGAGCAGCATAGTGCTATGAACGCCAAGTGCAGGGGAAGCCAGCCGTGAGTCCCTCAGGGGAGGGACGGAGACTGCAGGCCATTGCTGGTCTGGGGCAAAGTTTTCACCTGTCTGTGGCCACGTGAGAGAAGTAAGGACGATGCGGAGTGTGTTAGGGTGGGAGTGTAACGGCCTCATCTTGGAAGGACTGCCCTTTAGTCTACAAGGACACTCATCTGCTCGTGGTATGAAAATGTCCCATCCTCGTGAAATGCTGGTGCCAGTAACCGGCAGTTCTTGGCCAGCTAAGAAGTTGGCAATCCCATCTTGGTCTCCCCCATTAAAACTGCACTAAGTGGGCCAAGAAATCCAAGGCTCTAGGAGCCTCCCTTCGAGCCTTCACCCTCCTCCGCCTCCCTGCCCCTCAGCCCCAGCACCGGCACGAGCATGCCTGTTTGTCTCACGCACCCCTTGTGGAGCAGACTTTGTGGGAAGGGCACACACGTGTGTTCTGTGACTCTGTCCTCTGCACTGGAGCAGCCCACGCGGGGACCAATAGTTCCCCCATTTTACAGACGAGGCAGTGAGGGTTCAGAGAGGTGACATGTTTTGCCCCAGATCACCTCGCTAGAAACTGGTTATTCAATCCCGTATCTCCTGAGTCTGAGTCATATTCTAACACATTTTCCATCGTGTTCCACAGTTGCTCACCGTCACTGTCCTCAACCAACCATCTGATCTCAGAAAAGGCTTTGGCAGACTTTGTCATGAGGTGCTGATGACCAGGAAAGCTTGAGATAGGGCTCTTTGAAGGATATTTGTTTGATAATGCACAGTGAAGCCAAACGACTTTCTAAATGTGGGACGTGGGGCTTCGTGATGCTGATAAGGAAGATATTCCTTTTTTTGGATGAAGGGTGGGATTTCTTAATATCTGTGAGGTCCCATTCCCCAGAGACACAGGGCACCGGACTTTACAGGGGTCACTTGTTAACCTGCAGGTCACTGGCACATCTTTGCACAGGTGTCTTCGGCCCACTGCCAGCTGTCTTCCGTGGACAGTGAAGTGCACACATTTATTCAGACATGCTGATGTAGGTGCTGACACCCTGAGCTCACTGACACAGGGCTACCCACACACTGCACCCCGCGCCCGCGTTAGCCAGTTAGCCAGGCTGCCTGCTGACCCAGCAACGTTCCGCGTGCATCTGCACATACACATGGCTTCCCAAGCCTGACCGCACCCGCCCCAAGAACGCGAACGTGAACGCACAGACTCGTAACCCCCCTGTTCTTGGCCCTTCAACAGATCCTCGGACCTCTGGACCATGACGACCAGTGTGGGAAGCAGAAACTGGCCTACAAACTAGAACAAGTCATAACCCTCATGAGCTTAGACAGCTGAGAACCGTCCTTCCAGGGCCCCTGGGGGGAGGGACACACCAAGCCGTGCCTCAGTCTAGATTATCATCTTTACCAAGTGCAAGTTCCGACTGGCGTCAGCAGCATCCCCTGAGCAGCGCTGTCTCTCTCTCCGCCTCTTTGCGTCTCTCCCTTCTCCCTGCATCCCTTCTCTCTCAGTTGCTCTGCCAACATGACCGAACCACACCGCCACCCCTCAGTTAGTCCAGGATGGCCAGGCTCAGGCGAGGGGCCCAGCCAGAAGATACCAGAGGGGCTCTCTTTACCGGGTGAGCCCAGGCGTCAGCAGCGGGGCCCGAAAGATGGCCAAGGAGCCGCAGAGAGAGGACGTTCCTGTGCTGCTGCTCTCCCCTCGCACGCTGGGCCGGACCTTGGTCTAGGGAAGAGGCAATGAGCTCAGTATTATCTTCACTGGGAAGACATCACCTGGCTCTCTCCCTTCTCACATTTCCACCTCCAGGGGGTCTGTCCGTGTGTGGCTCTGTTGTAACTGTGAGAAAGGCCACAGCTCCTGCATGGCCAGAGTGGGGGCAGGGGTGAGGAGCTGGGAGGTGCTTTTCAAGCTGCCTCTCACTTGTTGTGTTGGTGTCCCGAGGCTTCCTGGTCCCCTTCCGGTCTTCTTGGAGCCCTTCCAAGTGCTCCTAGGGACCTGCCTGTCCCCTCTCCTCCCCTGTCTGTGGAAAGCCAGACAGGAGAAACAGCAGTTACCTTCCACGATGGAGAGCCTCCAGACCTTCTGGTCTGGCTCAAAGGGGCAGAAACATAACATGGAGGGGGAGAAAGGGAAAGAGAGTTGCATCCATCCTGGAAGCAGAATTTGTTTTTCATTCACGCCCCCCCCCCCCAAGTGCAAGTGAAGCACGCCCATGGTCATGGGTCTGATCGATTGCCAGATCTTCGATGCTGTCCAGAGAAAGCACCTGCATCCTCCTTGGTTGGCGCTCATCAAGGGTCAATGTAAAATGCAGAGTACATCCAGGAGATTCTACCTCCAGCCGCCTTTATGGCTCCGTCCTCACCACCCTTCCTGAGAACTCTAGAGAATGCTGGGGCAGAGAGCTGAGCCCCCGCCCCCCCCTGCAGAGCCTGGTGCCATTGCTACGCAGATGACTTTGTCATTCCACTGTCCAGACCTCCTTGGCGATGACTCCTTCAACATCCTCTGTCTCCTCAGTCACTGCCCTTCCTCACCTCCTCCCCAGTCATTATGGAAAGAATCACACTCAAGCACAGCCTCATGGAGCCAAACCAAAATGCCAGCCAAACTCAGCCCCCAGCTTGCCATGTCCGGGACGGACCGAGAACTCTAGCTGAAGGACGTGGCCAGCAGCGACAGAAGAGATATACAATGGACCTCAGCCCTGGCGTCTGTTTCTCCATCTGTCCCTCCATCTCTGGATGGATCATCTCAGCTTGTCAGGCAAATGTGTGCTGAGACATGGGTGAGCAGGGGCTGTGGTAAGAGACGGTCTAACAGAGGGTCATGGAAACCTTAATCCTGAAGGGACCTTAGATGCCATCTGACCCAGTTTCCCACCATAAACAAGATTCTCTCCTGGCAGCCTTGGTGGCTAGTTGTACACCACTCTGGGAGACGAGGAGAAGCATCATCTAAGGTGTGGTTATGGGTGAGGGTTCCAGTCTTGCCTTCACTCCCCGAGCATCAGACGTTATTCCCTGCAATCCACTCAAAATGAGCCCCCATTGGAAAGAGGAAGGAACCGCTCCATTTCCAGCAAAGTCTATGGAGCACCCTGTACTTTTAAGAACGCTAGCCCCTTCGGGTCTGAATATGTGTGCACGTGTGAGTGAGTGTGTGTGTGTGTGTGTGTGCACGCGTGTGCGTACGTGGGTGTGTCTGCCCCAGAAGTAGGCAGAGAGCTCAGAAGGATTCCTTGTCCTATGTAGGGGACTGTGAAGCGTTTCCCTTCTCCACCCTTGCTCATTCATCGCAGCTTCAGGACATTTCAACGCTAGCTTTCCATGCTGAGCACGGGTGGATGGAAGGAGAGCCACCTGTCTGTAGGAAACCAGGGTGGTCACTGGCCGAAAGCGGCCTGGACTGGACTAGAGGCTGGGTGGAGGTGACCCACAGCAGGGCATTATGTGGCGCCAAGGAGGACAAATGGGGACAAAACACAAGTAGCCTAACAACAGGAAGGGGAGGATGGGGATGAGACACACGCCAAGGGAGAAAAATAACCAAAGGTTTGGCAGATAAAGTGCCAGGTGAGGAGCATGGGATTTCTACCCTTGACCATTTTATTTCCTCCCAAGAAGCCACGGGCCTTGGCCAGAAAGCAAGCACGTGGGAGGCAGGCGGAGGAGGCTCCACGGCCACTGAGATGTATTTGCACACATGAGGGGTTGGGGAGGTGAGAGACACAAACATATTTAACAGATTTGCTGAATGCAAGCGAGTGTATGTGTGAGCGCGTGTATGAGTGAGTGTGTTTGATTTATTTTTTAAGTTTTGCACAGTTAGAAAAAAATGAACAGGCAGACAAGAAGACTGTTATCATGGTTCTGCTGAAGCTTTTATTTTTTACCGGATTATTATTGTTGTTATCGTTCCTTTGTCGGTACAGAACTTCCCCCCTGACCCCCGCCATGTTTTGTCACAAGAGAAACTTCAAAACCCTCAGAGAAACCTCAGTGTCAGGAAGAAAGAGGAGAGGACAGTCTCCTGGCTCTCCTCCTTTCTCCTAGAAGAGGGTTTGAGGACAGATTTTACCTTAATTGTTGGCGGGGGGGCAGGTGTGGGTCGCTGCTGGTGTTTTGTTTGCCGAAGCCTCTGCAGCCTGCTCGGGCTGGAGAGAGAGGACAGACTCATCCAGGGCTGCAACCTGTCTTGCCCACAAAAATTCTCTTTCCTTTCGCTGTTTGTTTTCCATTTCTTCCGTTTGGATTCATGGTGCATGTGTGATACGTTTCAAAGTACAGGCAAGGCAGCATTGTCAAAAAGCTGTCCTTGCCTCCCCCATGTTCTTTCCAGAACTTCCCTTGGGATCCCCGATCTCCTCCTGGCAGGCCAGAGACCCCGAGAGCTGCCCCGGGGGGACATGTGGGCCAGCACACCGCAGAGAAGGGAGCTGGGCAGACTGGTCCGGTGGAAGGGAGCCCCCTCGAGGCCTCCCCCCCCCCCCCCCCGTGACAGTGAATTTCCAGGGTCATAACTCTGTTTAAGGTGGAATCTTTATCTAACTCCTTGAGTCCCAGGCAGACAGGAAGGGAGACAAGGCCCATCTCCTCTCACCTCTCCCTTCAACCACCTCCTGCACCTTCCACCCCTGAGATGGTGCTGGGAGATCCCACAGTCAGAATGACTGACATGGGTTAGGTGGGGATTTTGAATGTAGAAGGGAGATGGGCTGAAGGCTGGTAGTGGTAGGAGGTGGGGAGCTTGGTGGGGTCCCGAACTGAAAAGGATGGATGAATAGAAGCTGAAAAAGACAGCTGCAGGCAGGTCACTCCTCTCGCGGGGCATGAGTCTCCCCACGTGTGGGCTTTGCCGTCCTTTGTCCTTCCACGGAAGGAGAGACCCCCCATCTCTCGGTAACTGCAGGCAGTACCACTAAGTGAAGTTGGCTATGGTGTCAGTTAATTCCTCAGGAAAATATTTTTTTCTTGCCTTCTTTCAATGTGGTCTGAATTTGGGGACCAAGGACAACCTGAGTGTTCACAGGCCAAAGTAGGCTCACACCCCCAGGGCGCCCTAGACCCTCCCTCTCGGGAGCCGGTGGGCTGGCGGGTCAGGCCCCGGATGCTTGAGCAGGGCTACGGTCGAGAGAGAAGTCATTTTCAGTAATCCCAAAGTGAAGCAGACTGTCCAGGACTGTGCCAGGCAGAAGCGGGAGTCGCCGACAGGTAAGGTCGCTGACCTGGTCCGCTCGGGTCCCCGTCTCACCCCGCCCCCTGCCAGCCCTGGGCTAATGTCAAGGTACTGTCCCAGCACCCCACTTCCCCCTGCCTGAGGTCCTTGTGCTCATGTCCCTCTTGCATGTCTGGCTTCTGAGGGTGTCCCTCCTCTGCAGAGGGGAGTGTGTCCCCTCATCCCCCTCACCTGCAGTCTCTGCCCCAAGGCCATGCATCCACTCTTACCCAGAGCCTCCGACCTCACAGCCCAGCACCCCTTCCCCTGCACCACCCTGGGGAGGCCCTAGGCCCCTCACACCCTTTTGACAATGCCTCCATGAGTAGTTGGGGGTCTGGCCCTGGGGACCCCCCAGCAGAGGAGCCACAAGCAATGATTTCCCAAGCACCCTCCAGTCCAAGAGGCAAGTCCTGCTGATGTTTCCAGAGCCCTCAACAACCTGTTAAGATGGGGCTCGCTTTGACCTAATAGGCAAAACCCCATTTTCCATCTGTCTCCGTTCTTAGGAATAAGGGGACACTGCCTTTGGCTTCATAGGATGTAAAGTCAAATACTTAACCTAGCGAAGGTTAAGCTTAATTACTCATCAAGAACAAACTTTCCCACCTCTCACAGAGCAAGGAGGGAGGGGAAGAGGCAGGGAGGCCCAGAGACACCCCTTCCCCGGCCCTTCCAGGAATGGGCCACCCCAACAGGCAGTCCCAGCGAGAGTCTGAAAGGCCTCCGAAAGGCATTCCTGGGAAGGACTAACCCCCAGGCACCAGAGTCCCCAAGAGAAGACCCTGCCCTGGGCAGATCCTGGCTCCTTCGTGGCCTTTCTCCTCGCTCCTAGTTCACATCAAGGCCCTCCCGTCAGCCCCCCATGCCTCCAGTCAGCTCCCAGGACAGGTGACGGAGGGCCCTTGACCCCTCAGCCCCTCCTTGTTTCTTTATTCTGTATGTGGGCTGTTTATTTGGGGTCTGAGGTTGTTTATTTTTCGTCTGTATATGTTAAGCGTTTGAGATTAAGGAGGGAGCCCAGGTGTGGGTGTAAAGTCCAAATTGCTGGAAGGAAGAAACAAGACTCTTCACCTGTGACTTGCAGGGATGAAGAGAGCCACAGGGCTGGGGGTGGGAGGGGCTCCCCCTGTTGTTAGAAAATGGGTCCAAATAGTTCCCAGATGTGGACACGCCAGTCCTGGGGAAGCTGATACTCTTGGTGCTTCCCCTGCACCTCTGATAGCTGGGGCCTGCAATGCTACCCCTCCTCCGCCTGCCTCCTGCCACCTCACCCCTACAGGTGTGGCAAACGAGAGCCTTTACGGAGCAGGAAGCTGAGGTATGGCCACAGGTGACATTGGAGAGGCAGCTCCAGAGGCTGGGACACCATGAGCCTCCGAGAGTAGGGGGCCCTCCGCTGGAAAACTTACAAAGAACATTCCTCCCATTCAGAAAGGAGTCTCTGTAGTAAAAATTTCAGACTTTCAAAAGCGACCTTTTTTTTTAACTACAAATCTTTGCTCCCCGATAAAAATTGTGGGGTTTGTGTTTAGTAGGGGGGAGTATCCAACTTTATAAATGGGATTTTTTTGGTTGTAGAAGTAATCATACTCATTAGAGTCTCAAATTCCTTGGGTAGACTGGTGACAACCCCCAAAGCAAAGCTAAATGAAACAAAAGCCCTAATAAATGAAAAGAGGTGTCTGTATTGGCAGAGATAGTGAGGTGGGTGGGGGGCTCTGTGCCCTCAGCTGGGTGCAGCCCACCTTCCCTTCTCCTCACCCCCTTTCGCTTTGTCCAATCTTGGCTCTCTGGGCTGCCCCTGGTGTGGCTGAGTCCCGTGCGGTTCCCATCTGCTTCCCTCAAACCGTAGGGACACCCTTCTAAGGATCGGTCATGGAGGGATGAAGTCCCCTCCCCTGAGAATGCAAATGCCCATGGCAAATAGGCACGGTCTATGAAGCTCATCTTCCACCATTTTTTTTTTTTAATCTGGAATTAGAACATCTTTTGTTAGTATCTTTGATCTTATGACTCAAGCACATTTTGGAAGGGCTCCCTTCCAAGAGTGGAATTCAAAACAGAGGATATGGCTAAAGAGCAACACAAAGGACGCTTAATAAAGTGAGACCACGTACCAAACAGGACTGCTGGATGCAAGTCAGGCCCACGACCAAGATGGGATACGTGTCTCGTGTGTTCTCCTTCCTTCTCCCTTCCCTGATGTTCTCCCCAGCTGTTGGCTCGTTCAACCTTCCGTTCTTTAAAAAGAAAAGCTAGTTTACCTCAAAGAATCTTGTTTCCATTTGGAAACCAATGACTTTGTGTTCTAGAGTAGATGACCCTCCCCTCCATCGCTCCTTGCCTGGGTCTGGTGTGCTTGAGGCCTGAGGTCCTTGCTTAGTCATGTGATGGCTACGTTGACCAAGAACAAGAGCCCCAGGCCCTGAGATAGGAAGGATTGGGTGCAGCTGGCCTCCTCCCCACCTTAGCTGGTAAGGACCAGCCTATCTCTGCCAGCAGGGTCCTGCCAAGTCACCATTGTAACCAGCAACTCCAGGGTACCACCAACAAGAACGGCTCCATGAGCCGAGGTGCAGGGGAAGCGGAGTCTGGCCTGGTCACACAACCCAGAGTCAAGTCAAATACTAGAGGGAAGAGGAGAACAGGAAAGAATGAATGGGTGGTTTGAGGAACAGGCAGAGGCCTTTGAGTCTCAGAGAGAGGCTGCTGAAGGAGGCAGGGCGGGTCATTCCTGCTCCAGTCACCCCCTTCCAGCCCCGCCCCACCTCTGTTTCCATAAAGCTCCCACCTTGAACACTGACCCTTTGTTAGAACAAAGCAAAACATATCTTTAGACAACAGTGTTACAATGAGCCTCAAAGATAGGTGGATGAAATCTTTTAGAGGAAGAGGGTCTTCTGGTTTTGATTTAAAAAAAAAAAAAAGAGTATCCTAGCAAGATTTAAAAAAAAAAGATTTAAAAAGTAAAGTTTTTAAAAAGGAAACCTATGCTATTTAAATTGGAGCCCAGTTGTAACTTGGTAAAGGCAAGCTTCTGTACCTTTGTTATAATTAATTGTATACCTGTGTATGTAAATATAAGGCATTCCTATTTTGCAGTTCAGAACAAAAAAAAAAAAAACCTATTTGTAATATAGAATAAAGTTTATTAAAAAATAATAAAAATGCAGTTTGGGATTTGGGTCTTTCTTCATGTGTCTGGCTGGAAGGGGGAGAGGGGAAAGCTGGCCATAAATAGGCCTCCATGGTGCACAGATATGGAAGCGTCCCTCTCCAGCTCCATGATGTCTAAACTCAACCACCAGAGGTCAAGTCTTTCACTTAAGGCTCTGGCTTCGGTTACAAAGCAGCTGTCTCTGGAGGTGATAGTCCTCCCAGCAAGGGAGAGCGAGCATACTTCCGGCCAGTGCTGTCCGCACACATCACTTCCACACGAAGCCGGATCAGCCTCTGAATGCTTCCCAACACAGCCCTCCAGGCACACACGACTGACCCGCTAGATAGAGTTGGTGCCGGAGAGAACACGAGTTGCCATCCCTGCTTTAAGTCTTAGCCAACTACACCTTAGCATACGTGATTGTATCAGTCTCTCTGTCCCCGAGCGTTCTGATAGAGGGTAGGAATCTTGACCCCAGTTGTGCCCCTAGTGTAGAAGTAGGACAGGGGGAGAAAGAGAATGGGAGGCGTGGCGGTGGGGGCAGGGAGCAGGGAAGAGGCGGCCGTCTGCCCCCCACCCACGTCCCTCTGTGGTCCAGGCTGGCGTCCAGGTGGCAGCGCGAGGGGGAAAGGGAAGCGCAAGCAGACGGGGCGGTGTGGGCCCCAGTCTGGGCCCGGGGACTCTGTGTCCTCTGCTGTATGTTCAACTGGCCGCCCTCGAGCAGATGCTTTTGCCTCTCTGAGCCTCACCCAGGTCAGCAGACAGAGAAGGTTGAGCTCCACCTCTCCACCATTCTTTTTTTTTTTTTTTAATTTTTTTTTCCAACGTTTTTTATTTATTTTTGGGACAGAGAGAGACAGAGCATGAACGGGGGAGGGGCAGAGAGAGAGACGGAGACACAGAATCGGAAACAGGCTCCAGGCTCCGAGCCATCAGCCCAGCGCCTGACGCGGGGCTCAGAGCCTGACGCGGGGCTCAGAGCCTGACGCGCGGCTCGAACTCACGGACCGTGAGATCGTGACCTGGCTGAAGTCGGACGCTTAACCGACTGCGCCACTCAGGCGCCCCCACCTCTCCACCATTCTTATCATTCAAGGTGAAAACCAGAGAAGAGAACAGGAAGAGGATGAGGAAGGAAAGGAAACATGGAAGGGGGGAGAGTAAGTGAGGAGGAGAGGTGGGAGAAGTAAGACAGACCCTAAGCACTCAACAGCAAATCCTGCCCTCCCCCGTCTCCCTGCTGCCCCTGCGCCCCTGCACCCCAGCAGCCCCTCGGCTCCTCCAGCCTTCAAAGCAGAGCCCCCAGAGTGTGAGGGCGGGAAGTTCACCAACATGGGACCTCTGACTTGGTGCCAAGTCCGCAAGTCCTGGCTTGCCTCACAGAACTCTCCCACCTTCCAGAAGAGACCCCCTCCTGAGGTAAGAGGGAGCTGCTAAGGGGCCAGCACAGCTCCACAGTGAGACCAAAACACTATCACCTCTGGAAGACACCTCCTATAGCCGGCGACCAATGACGGGCACCTTCAACCTGGGGACCATGAGGGAACAGATGACAGCTAGGAGGGAGAGCGGGAATTAGCGACCCCAAGACCAGCCCAGACTGCACGGATTGAGATCGGAGTGGTGGTTTTTGTCTCTTTCAGTAGGTCCAACTGACGAGGAAAGTGTATTTCTCCCTTTTCCTACATCATGAGGCAGGCTGTGGCAGGGACGATGGTTTAGTGTGAAAGTTCCAATCAGATTCCACACACGATCGAGTTCCTGCCACGTCCGCAGACTCCTTTACCTGTATGATCTCATACTTGATCACAGGCAACCACCATGACCTTGAGCAGACCGCTTCTCCGTGATGTGGTTTCCTTATCCATGACCTGAAGACACTTCTAGCTGTTCTATGAGACCCAGGAGATGGGGGGGGGGGGGGGGGGGGGGGGGGGGGAGGGGGGGGAAGGCCGATTTAGATAACAAAAGTGAAAAAAGACCCTGAGCGCCACGAAGGGTCACACGTGCATGCGGTATTGTTATTAGTCATAAAAATGATGCTGTACAAACAAAAGAGTGGATCCAGCCTGGGGCCTCAATAGCAAATTGAGAATAGATGCCGTATTCCTCGGCTCAGGCTGCTGTAACAGAGTACCAGACTGGGGGGCTTAAACCACAGGCATTTATTTCCTCACAGTTCTGAAGGCTGGAAGTCCAAGATTAACGTGCCGGGATTGGTTTCTAGTGAGACCTGTCTCTCAGGCTTGCACACAACTACCCTCTGTGTCCTCACATAGCCTTTCGTCGTGTGTGCATGGAGAGAGATCACGGCTGTCTCTTTTCATCAGGTTAGGGCCCCACTCTGTGGCCTCCCTTAACCTTAATTACCTCCCTAGAGGCCCTACCCCAAAATTCAGTCACATTGAGGGTTAGGGCTGAATTGGGGGGAGGGGGGACGCAATTCATTCTGTAACAGTGCCTTATTGATTCATTGCCAAAAAGTAAGTATCTAACATCTTATGAAAAGGGACATGTATGTACTTTGATTGTTAGACTGTAAGACTGTTGAAGGCAGAGACCATATCAGCCGAATGTATGTTACCCAAGCTTAGCAAGCGTCCAGCACAGAGCGAGTGTTCAGTAAATCACGAATGGGTGGCGGGAGGCACGCGGGCAGTGGGACTGGCAGAAAGCAGTCGGCCACAAAGTCGGTCACTTGGTCGTCTCCCCACCCAACTACTATGCCGCTATTATTTTCCACATCAGGCCACATCCTCTCCCATGAATATTTTCTCTCTAGGAAACGAATTCCTTGCCTTGCAGCCAGCGGCTTATCTTTTGCAGGTGTAGAGAGCCAGGCGCTGTGGTCAAGCACTCTCCCGGGGTTGGTCGGGCTGCTGTTGGCCCGAGCAGAATAAGTGGAGGCAGGGGCAGGTCACTTGCACACCAATCACTTTCTCCAAACCTGTCCTGCTTTCCTTATAACAAAACTCATACCCTGAACACTGCCCCCAAGCCTGCAGGGCTACAGGGAGTATGTGCTAAAGGTGAGGCAGGTGTACGAGGCTGGGCCGTGCATAGGCGATAGGATTGTGTCACTGTTCGGCAACAGCCGCCCTCCCTCCCTGAGTGAGCATGACGGCCTCCCACCCCCTTCACGGCAGGCTGGCCAAGTCACTTGCTCTGGGCCATGGCACATGAGCACTCGTGATATGCTACCTGCGGTGCTCCATCAGCCTGGACCGTGAGGACGATGACAACATAGAGCCGAGATACTCGATGACTGTGCTGGCCATGTAGCACGAGTGGAAAATACACATTTGTTGTTTTAAGTCATTGAGGTGGGAAGGATATTTGTTACCGCAGCATGACAGATGATCCTGACTGCCACAGGGTACCAGAAATTTAACCTGACCAGTAGGTAGCCCCTTAGTTAATAGCTGATATATGAAATCTCACCATCCACCTATAGAGAATTATTCTTTTGACCTAAGTCTGTTTTTGTTTTTTTTTTTTCAAGACGTTGTTAGCTATTTATACTCAATGTGACTTACTGTGTGGAAATTCCTGATTTTCCCGAGCTGGATTTTTGAGCAGGCGGGAGAAGAAGGGGAAGACTCAGAAAATGAAAGAGCAAATCTATAGAGAACAGCAGAAAAGGCAGTGGAGGGGAGGGAGGCTATCGGGAGAGAGAAATGCGGAGGATTAAGACGATCCGGAAGGATAGCCTTCGGCCAGCTCTGTGCCAGAAACTGCCTGGTGCTCACCCAGCCGCCTGCAGTGGTGAGGGGTTTTCAGCCTCAGGTAGAGGTCACAGCACTCACACCCCACACTGCCCTACGAAGCTGTATTTGCCATCTAGGGATGAATCCAACCAAGGTCGTTTTAAAGCATAACGTATAGTTTTCTATATACAGTAAAACCTTGCACCGCAAGTAACTTGTTCTGCGAGTGTCCCGCAACAGGAGCAAGCCTTTCTGATCAATTTTAACTTGATGAACAAGTGAAGTCTTGCCATAGGAGTAGTACATGACGTCAAACGCCACGTGATCACAACTGAGCCAATGGTTCTGGAAATTCGCTTTGAAATACAAGTGCTTTGGATCACAAGCATGTTTCCGGAATGAATTATGCTCAGAAACCAAGGTTTTACTGTACTTGGATTTTCAACAATGGTCCACTTCCAGGAAAGCAGGGAACTTGTCCTCACTACGAGGCACAGACCATGTTCTCAACGCAAGTCCCACTCAAGATGGCAAGCCACCCTTAGGAGGCCACAAAGAACAATGTCTCACGATGCCCAGAAAGGCCCATCCACACACAGATGCTGGCTTTCCTCAGCAGCACCTACCGCTGCCTGGTACTAAGGCCTGGTGGCCCCTCTAAAATGCAGGCAGGGGAGCAACTCGTGCCCCCAACCGAAGAGGGCCCTTCTTGCCCTTGCCCCACATTGGAGCACACACCTGGACCACTGCTTCCCCATCTCCCAAGTCCCCAGCCATTTCCTGACTAAGCCTGCCTAACTCCAATGGGCAAGGGCAGGACCTGGGGGGACAGGAAGCAGGGGATCATGGAGGGGAAGCTGGCCAGTCACCAGGGTTGCCTCCACCCCATTTACCTGGAGCACATCCTGTTGCCTGCACTAAAAGGACCAGAACCGCCCCCACCCCCGGCCCCGACCTTGAGTGCCAGCCTCCATTGCCCCTAACTCTACACTGATTCTCATTCTTTCTTCTTCTGTAGTTTGCCTCTGCGGGTGACACGGGCTAATAGGCCACGAACTCAGAACTGGGTGAGCACACCCGTCCACACTGCTGTGACGTCAATCCCCTTCCTAATCCCCCCTTTTGCAGCCTGCACACCATCTCTACCTAGAGTAATGGTGAGACACTGCCCACCCGTGTCCAGCCGTGTTACCCTGCGTGAATTCCTAACCGGCTCCACGTCCTGGTCTCATCCGTAAGGACGAGAAAAAAAATAACACCTTCCTCCCAGAAGATCAAGTGAGGCAAGGATTACAAAGCTCTCAGAGCAAGCCCTGACATCTCGCAAGTTTTTAGTGGATGGTAGTTTTTCTGGTACCGAGCAACAGCCTTCTTGAGGAAAAGCCCACATGTTCTCCCTCTGGCCCCAGCTTGTGGGACAGCATATGGTGGTCACTCTAAAAACGTTTGTGAAATAAATGAACAGAGAGGGTCCAGTCAGCGCCAGGATGTTGCAAATGCCCAAATCCTGAAATGCAAGCCGAGATAAAAGCTTCGCAATAAAGTATAGACATGAATAATTAAAACTGGTAAGTGCCTGTGGTTCCCACAAAAGCAGAGCTTGAGACGAGGGCTTGTGAGCAGTTGGCTTATTTGGGGAAAGTGGTCCTGAAAAACAGAAGTGGAGGTCGGGGGAGGAGGACAAGCCAGGGCAACGCTGTGTCACCAAGCCCGTCCCCGCCGTGGGCAGCAAGACTCTGTCTCGCTGGGTGCCTTCAGAACAGAACGTGTTCACTGGCTCCCATTCCCTGCTGCTCAGAGGCCGCCAGAGGGGCCGTTTATCCCCGCGGACTCCTAGGTCTACATCTGGAAGAATGGCTACGCGGGTCCCCCCAGTGACCCCAGGGACGGGAGCAGAGGGGCGCTCACGAAGAATGCTGGGTGGATGCAGCGTCCGTCCCTAACGCAGGTGCGGTCTGGCTACCGTGCAAGCCACCTCGTTGCTGTGGCAACAGCTGGGGTTGAAAGGTGGGTCAAGAGCGTACAAGGTGGAGCTCGAGGAAGTCTCCAGCACCATACAGAGCCCTTTAAAGCCCTTAATAATTCTATAAAGGCAAGATTAAAGTCATTTCGAAAAGTATTTTCTCCGTAAGGGCCCTCGCTTTTCTTCTACCTCTTCGCTTTTCTATTACTTCCATCACCAGCTACAGGCCTTGCCTTTGTGCCTCCTTTCCATTATTCACCACAAAACCAAGTTTTATTCCACCTCAAAAGTTGTCACATGTGTGAGACAGGGAAAGAGCCTCCAAGCAACAGGAGACCCGATGGGATGTGGGATGTGAGGGTTGGACTCGCCCGCTGGCTCTGTGACTCATCAAACTCGCAGGTGACTTTTCAGAGGGACTTGTTGCTAATTTAACCTTCCGGCACCTTCCGCCTTGCTCCTGTGTGTTACACAATTAGCACCTTATCCCCGATGGCTGCAGCTCTAATTGCCTGTAATGTGACACTCAGCACCTTATTTTCACAGATCAATGCTGATACGTACCTGATAATTTTATTCCCTAAAAATTTTACCTTCTTTTCTACTTCCTCATCTCAATGCATAGACCAGGTGTTACATTTCTTTTATTCTGAGTTGAACACTGGATACATAGCAATAAGATAAGTGCCCACTGTTTTCTCTAAAAAAAAAAAAAAAAAAAAAAGCCGCAGGATTGAGTACGTCAAGAAGCACATGTAATGAAACCAAACTGATCCTGAAGATGAGGGTTCAAAATGACCAAAGCCTTCTGTATTCTATAAAAAAAAATTGACTTGGGGCGCCTGTGTGGCTCAGTTGGTTGAGCGTCCAACTTGCGCTCAGGTCATGATCTCATGGTTCGTGAGTTCGAGCCCCGCGTTGGGCTCTGTGCTGACAGCTCAGAGCCTGTAACCTGCTTCCAATTCTGTGTCTTCCTCTCTCTCTGCCCCTCCCTCCCTCATGCTCTGTCTCTCTCTCTCAAAAATAAATAAACATTAAAAATAATAAAAATAAAATAAAATATAACGACTTTAAGAAAGGTAGTGCTAAGGGGTGCCTGGGTGGCTCAGTTGGATGACAACTTCGGCTCAGGTCATGGTCTCGTAGTTCGTGGGTTCAAGCCCCACCTCAGGCTCTCTGCTGTCAGCACTGAGCCTACCTCAGATCCTCTCTCCCCTCTTTCTGTCCCTCCCCCACTTGTGCGCACGTGCTCTCTCTCTCTCAAAAATAAAATATTTTATGGGAATGCAAGCTGGTGCAGCCACTCTGGAAAACAGTATAGAGGTTCCTCAAAAAGCTAAAAATAGAACTACCCTACAACCCAGCAATTGCACTACTAGGTATTTATCCAAGAGATACAGGTGTGCTGTTTTGAAGGGGCACATGCACCCCCATGTTTATAGCAGCACTATCAACAATAGCTAAAGTATTGAAAGAGCCCAAATGTCCATCGATTGCTGAATGGATAAAGAAGATGTGGTACACACACACACACACACACACACACACACACACAATGGAGTATTACTCGGCAATCAAAAAGAATGAAATCTTGCCATTTGCAACTACGTGGATGGAACTGGAGGGTGTTAGGCTAAGTGAAATTAGTCAGAGAAAGACGAAAATCATATGACTTCCCTCATACGAGGACTTTGAGAGACAAAACAGATGAACATAAGGGAAGGGAAACAAAAATAATATAAAACCAAGGAGGGGGCAAAACACAAGAGACTCTTAAATATGGAGAACAAACTGGGGGTTATTGGAGGGGTTGGGGGAGGGGGGAGGGGTTAAATGGGTAAGGGGCACTTAGGAATCTACTCCTGAAATCATTGTTCCACTATATGCTAATTTGGATGTAAATTGAAAAAAAAATAAAAAATAAAACAAGTTAAAAAAATAAAATATTTTAAAAACAGAAAGAAAGGTAGTACTGATAAGATGCTTGGAGTAGAGAAGAGAATACAAGAGTTGGTTGGGGCTGTAACCCTGATTCAATGCCCGATGACAAAGGGTCACCCCTTTCCAGGCCACAAAGACCTACTCAGAGAGGTGATTTCATAAAATGAAATGATTTTTTAAAAAGTGAAATTATTCACTCAATTCTCAGGATCCAGCCATATGTAGTAGCTGCCATTACTATGCCCATTTTATAGATGAGTACACTGAGGTTCACAGCAATAGCCACTTCAGTCCCTAAAACAGTGAGTAACAGAGCTGACATGTGAGCCTAGGTTTCTCTGCGTCTAAAGCTTATGCTTTTAGCTATTGTGCTGTGTTATAGCAAACATTGAAGTCTCTCTCCCATCAGTGGGTTGACTGATTTTCACCACAGCATCGGAAATACAGAGGACGTTGTGAGAAAATGAGCAAAGATGGGTATTGGATTGCAATTGTGAAATAAAGCAGGGCGGGAAGAATAGAACTTGAATGGGAATTTAACTGACAGATTTAGGGACTGCCATTCACAGGGATGAGACACCGGCAGGCCTCCTGGCAGGATGCACAATAATTACAGAGGAATCGGGCCTAACTCTCCAACACCATACTCAACCGTGTGTGTGTGTGTGTGTGTGTGTGTGTGTGTGTGTGTGTGACTTTCGACAAGTTGATTTACATCTGTCCCTATGCCTTACTCCTTTCATTGGTGAAATGGAAGTCACTTGTGAGCAAGTTGTGAGAATTAAGAGTGATTATGTGCACAATGTCTGAAACGTAGTAACCCCACCCAGGAAAAGTAGCTGTTGTTTAACATGCATCACTGACTTGCCATTGAAGGCTGCTTCCGGAACTCTCTCAACCTTTTTGTTTTACCCTGAATGTGACAGAGGCTGCAGCTAAAGCCAGGGCAGGGTAGGCATATTGACAGCCACCCCCTCCTCCTCCCACAACACATCTTCTCAGCTGGAGGAGGGTCACTGCCGCCTCCCTCAGCAAATGACCCGCTCTCGTCTGTGAGCTCTTCAGCAGCCCTGCTGTGTGTTTGCTCCCTGATGAGAGGCTGGTGGTCGCCATCTTGTAAAAGGGCCAACTGCAGACGTGGCCCAGACAAGGGAGAAGCGGGGCACCCTCATGCCGCTCCGCCTCATCCAGTGAGAGATCCAGAGTCCTTGCTCTGTGGTCCCTAAGCCCCTTGCGGAATGTCACTGCCCACCCCCCAGAACCCCTTCCATCTGGTGTTGGGCCTTGTAGTGCTGCAGTTGGCCTCTTTGGTCTCTGTTCCTTGGAACTCACTTTGACAGCATCTCGAACACTGAGGCCCAGCTGCCAGCACCCAGTGCAGCCAGCCCCTCATATTCCTCAGGGGGCCTAAGGGGCCTGCGTGAGGCCTCCGCCAAGGGAACCTCCTATCGCTGACACCCTGACTGGGGCCCGGAGTAAGAGCTCGGCCAGGCTGGACGAAAGCACAGGCCCCAGTGAGTTATGAGGCTGTAATTCCACCAAGGGCTTCTGGAGAAATCGTAAACTCATGTCCTACGTCTCCCGTCCCCCTGGCCCCTTTTTTTCCCCCAGAGTGATTTATGACCCTATAATTATGAGGCAGGACTGCTTCCTATTTCATATAATCCAAATATTGTCCTAAGGCAATACGGGTCCTTCCTTCTCTTGGCTTTGAACTTCCTACCTCAGTGCTCAAGAGTGGCAACAGCGCCGTCTAGTGGCCGGAGACCTTGTGGGGGGTGCTCCTGGGTGGAATCCCAAGCCGCACCCTTTCTGCCACTTTGTGTAAGTGCTGCTTTGAGCTGGCATGCTCTGAGATGGCATGTGGAAACCCACATCACACCTGAAACCCCGAATGGGTATGAAGGGCCTCACCAGGGGGTTCAGAGACGTGCAGATGTAGCCCGGAGGGACTTACCAAGCGTTAATTTCCATGGTTCCACAGACTCCGTTGACAAGCATCTAGTGAGCCCTAGTTTATGTGGCGCTTGCTAGCGATCCAGTGAGTCGCGTCGCCAAGCCCGGCCTTCTCTCTGTGGCTGGGTCTTGGCCCTTCAGATGCCTTCAAGTACTAAAGACTGTGTGTCAATTTTCTACCCTGGCCCCAGGCCTTCCTGGCCCCAAGCACACCCTCGGGCCAATGGAAGGTACCATTACCTGACGTCATAGTTTATGCTTGTGCCTTTATCGTCTGCCTCTCCCATTAGAATACTAGCTTCACGAAGGCAAGCACTTTCTCGGGTTGGCTTCTGCTCTATCTTCAGCATCTGGAACAGTGCCTGGCCCCGAGCAAGCACTCGAAACATGTTTGTCGAGTGAATGAATGAAGGCATGAGCAAGTGAAAGAATCCGCGAGGTGGCTGTCTGGTCGGCAGCACCGACCCCGATCAGCGATGGTGAAACTGAGGCTTGCCTCAAGTCCTAACCCCAAGCCTGAGCAGTAGCTGGTACAGGAACCTTCCTGCCATCTTTCCCTTATTGCCAGTTCTGCTTGGGGTGTGGAGCCCCACAGTGGGTGGCATCGTAGAGGGCAGAGGGTGACTCTCCTGGAGCTGGCACAGGTTCAGGGCCAGAGTGGGACACCTGAAAGGTAGCAATCCATCCTGCCAGCTGTGCTGAACGCCTCTTAGCTGCCTCAGTGTCCTTCACAGAAAGCTGCAGTGGGTGATGTGCTGTCACCGGATCCCCAGGCATCTGCCCCTGGGATGGAGACAAGAGCTAACAGCTGCAGCTGTGCCGAACGGTGGCCACGCTCTCCGGCCCAGACCCCTCCTCCCCACCTTCTGACTTCCTTCTGCCTGTGCCTGCTTTTCCCCTTTAAGATCTGCTCGTGTTCTCCACGGTGGTGGCTGGTAACTATGGAAACTTCAATTAGGCTGTTTTGCTCAGTGTCTCTAAAAATTGCCAAGTGCAGGCAGCAGCAGCCCCTGACTTACCAGGGACCCAACCTGAGCTCTTCCATATGTTTTGTTAGGACACGCCCTCTGAGCATTTAAGAAAATACTCCTCAAGCTACCTGTGACGGAAGGCCAGTTTCTCTTTGTAAACATTTCCAATTCATCACCGTCCTATGCTTCTCTAAAATACGACGAGAACAAATCAGAAAAATGAAATTTAAACCCAAAAAAGACGTACAACAAACAAGCCCCAATAATATAACATAAATTCAATAGGCCCGAGAGTACTGGAATAGCTATAGAAGCTTCTCAGTGCCTGCTCTCAATTTCCATGCTATATTACCAGGGGTGAGTATCAGTTTGTGGCGAGACTCAGTAACGGACCACACTTCGAATAGCCCTGGCCTGGAACCCCAGGGAGACGAAGGATGCCACCCAGGGTCTCCCCTAATCCAAGAGCCTGCTGACCCAGTCCTGCTTTGGCCTGCCCTCAGGCATGCCTCAGGCTGGAGGGTGGAGGGTGGGGCTTCGCAGGGGAGCACCATGGAAACCTCTGCACCTGAACTTGAGCAAATGCAAGACGGAAGCAGCTGCCGTGCCAGGAGGTGCCCAGAATCCTGGGCTTGATCATCCAGTCACCCTGAATCCCTGGATTCCAGCAGGGGATCTGATGGCACAGGCCAGGGGTCACTCAGAGGGGCTCTGACCGAGTTTGCCCTGCCCTGGGATACACCAGATACCCCACCACTTTCCCCACGCCTTCTACAGGTACAACGATTGCTGTTTGCATGACCTGGGTGAGCATCCAACATTTTTCTGCCTGGCCCCTGAGCCCCTTTCCTCTTTTAAAAAATTAAGGTACACTCTTTGTAAGTAATTATGCAAATATTGAGTATAGCTCTATGAATTTTTGCACACGTATACCAACCAGATGAAGATAGAGAACACATCCAGAACGTGCCCTCATGCTTGTTCCTAGTAGATACTAACTTTCTCCATCCCCTAATTAATTACTATTCTGATCTTTATCATCATAAACTAGTTTTACATTAACTTCATATAAATGAGGTCAAACAGTGTATACTATTTTTTTTTTTAACTTCTTTCACTCAGTATAACGTCTGTGAATTCATCCATGCTGTGGCCTGGTATCTGGTTCTTTCTTATTCCAGTATTGTATTCCATCGCTGCTGTGAATGCTCTTGTATGACTTTTGTGGGGCATACATATTTCATTGCTTTCAGATGAATATCTGCATTGCTGGACCACAGAACAGGCTATGTTTAGGTTTTAAGCAGATACCGCCAAATTGTTTTCCAAAGTAATTGAGGAAATTCATACTTCCGTCAGAAGTGTCTGAGAATTCAGGTCCCTCTACCCATTCACAAGACTTGATTCTGCTGTTCTTTTCATGTTTGCCATCCTGGTGGGTAATAATGGTGTCTCAATGTGGTTCTAACTGCACTCCCCGGACGAATAATAATGTTGATGACCTTTTCATATGATCATTGGCCATCAGGATATCCTCTTTTGTAAAGTAGCTGTTAATTCTTTTGCCCTTAAAAAAAAAAATCAGATTCTTGGGGCACCTGGGTGGTTCAGTCGGTTGAGTGTCTGACTTTGGCTCAGGTCATAATCTCAGGGTTCGTGAGTTCAAACCCCACATCCAGCTCGCCGTTATCAGCACAGAGCCTGCTTTGGATCCTTTTCCCCCTCTCTCTCTCTGCCGTTCCCCTGCTTCTGCTCTCTTTCAAAAATAAATCAACATTTAAAAAAATCAGAGTCATTTTTTGTAATGTTTATTTTTGAAAGAGAGTGTTAGCAGAGGAGGGGCAGAGAGAGAGAGAGAGAGAGAGAGAGAACATCAAGCAGGCTCCTCACTGTCAGCAAAGAGCCCAACTCAGGGCTCAGTCCCATGAACCGTGAGATCATGACCTGAGCCGAAACCAAAAATCGGATGCTTAACCAACTGAGCCACCCAGAACCCAAAATCAGATTCTTTATTGGAGATACGCTGAATATCTTCTTTTAGTCCATGGCTTCATGGCTTACCTATTCACTTTCTAAGAGATTTTTTTTGATGGCAAAAAACAAGGTCTTATTTTAATGTAGCCCACTGTATCACTCTGCTGTTTTATGGTTAGTATTCCCGTGTGCTGTTTGAGAAAGTTTTGCACATCCCCCGAGGTCATGAACAGTTGTTTGTCGCCCTTTGTTTTCTCCTAGAAACTTTGCTGTTTCATTTTTCACATTTTGATCTATGATCTACCAACTATTAATTTTTGTGTATGGTGCTAAGGCAGAGGACAAAGCTCATTTTTTCTCTACAGATATCTAATTGTTCCAGTACCACTTATTGAGAAAAGGCGTCTTTTCCCCACTGATTTTCAGTGGAGCCTTTGCTGTAAATCTTGTGACTGAATATGTGTGGGTCTATTTCTGGATTCTCTATTCTGTCCCATTGATCTATTTGTCTCTCCTGCACCAAGAGCACACTGTCTTAATTGTTACAGCACTATGGTAACTCTCAAAAGCTCTTCTTCCACCTCTCCATCAGGGTTTTACAATCTCTAGTGTAGCAGTCTCACACGTCTTTTGTTGAGTTTATTACTTGCTATTTGATATTTTTGATGCTACTGTAAATAGCTTTTTGTGTGTGTGTGGTAAGAAACATGTAACAAAATCTACTACCTTAAACATCTTCAAGGGTACAGGACATACCCTTGTATGTTAACTCCGTGCAGATCGTGCAACAGATCTCTAGGACTTTTTCATCTCACACAACTGAACCTGTAAACTCATTGAACAGCACCCCGTTTCCCCCTCTCCCCAGCGCCCCCCACTTGCTACTTTCTGTTTCTATATATTTGACTACCCTGGGTTCCTCACCAGTGGAATCATAGTATTTGTCCTTTTGTGACTAGCTTATTTTGCTTGGTATAATGCCCCCAAGTTCATCCATACTGTGGTGTATAACATTACAATAATATTAACAATATATATAATTGCATAACAATACAATAATATTCAAATGCATGTATATACCTCATTTTCTTTACCCATTCATCCATCAATAGACATTTAGGTACTTCCACATCTTGCCTATTGTGAACACTGCTGCAATGAACTTGGGTGTGAAAATATCTCTGATATCCTGTTTCCAGTTCTTTTGGATATATATACCGAGAAGTGGGATTGCTGGATCACATGGCAAATCTATTTTTAATTTTTTGAGGAACCTCCATACTGACTTCCATAACAGCTGTACCGTTTTACATTCTTTGTAAGTAGCATTGAAAAAATCTTATTGTCCAATTGTTTGTTGCTATAGCATCAAGAAATGCAACTGATATTTTTGTATACTGACCTTGTATACACTGATCCTTGCTAAATTCAGTTGCTAATTTCAATAGTTTGTAGGTTCTTTCGGATTGTTTATGCATACAATTATTACATCTGTGAATGAAGAGTTTTGCTTGCTCATTTTCAACATTTATGTCTTTTGTTTCTTTGCCTTGCCTTATGGAGCTAATGAAAACCTCCTGCACAGTATTGAGCAGGTGATAGTGTACATCATTATCCCTCCCTAAGTTTAAGGAGTCTCCCACCTCATGAGCCTTGCTGGGAAGCAGAGTCCACCTCCCCTCTAGAAGCCACAATGCCAGATGCTTCCTCTCTCAGCTTCTTTTGCAACCAGGGCATAAGGAACAGAAGGCGCACTCAGATAGGGTTCAGGAGAGAGGCTACCAAAGGGACAGCCTGTAGTAATGTGGGCGGAGCTAAGGAGCCCATAAAGGGTCCAGGCAATCAGAGACCCACAACAGCAGGAAACTGGCCTGGAAGGGGCAAGGTGAGGAGGTGGTGGAATGCTGCCTGAGGCTGCCACGCGGGCAGAGCTAAATCCGAGCGCCTACAGCCACAACTGCTGTGCTCAAATCAGAGGGAGTAACTAGGGGTAGAAATGCCCAGACTTCTCTTTCTGCTCGTCCTTCAGTCTCCTACTGGCGGCTGCCATTGGTCTAACCAAATGGAAACCTGATAGCAAGGGAGTCTATCAGGAGCAGTGGAGCAGTCCCTGGATATTCAACCCTGGGACAAGAAACTTCCAGAAAAGGGTGGAGTATAAATGGGGTGGGAAGAAGGGTGATGACAATAGCTGACACAGGCAGGAACGTATGGCCTAAGCTGACCCAATCAGATGCATCCTTCCCAGGCCATGAATCAGAAGCTGGTGATGCTAAGAAACACAGGGTAGCAAGAGGGATAGCAGCAGAGTCCAGAAGCAGGGATGCAGTGTCACTGAGGCAAGCTGAGACATCTGCCGCGACAATTCTGTGAGCTGCCTAATATCTGTTCAACAACTTCCTCTTCTGTCTAAGCTAGCCAGAATTAACTTAGTGGCAGCTAAGAACCTCGCTGAAGCACGTCCCAGTGATGGCAACTTATCTCCACGCCTAAAAGATCTTAAAAGCGTCACAATCTAGCACCTGATTCAGTCAACAAATATTTCCTGAGTACTCCCCATGATCCCAGCCTAGGCTGGACATGCGCTGAGATACCTCCAGTAGAACTCAGTGCAGTAAGCACACGTGGGGTGAGAAGTAGAAGCTGCATTTTAGGGACAGGGAAGGCCACAGGCTAAAAATGGAAATCTCGAACAGAAATTTCACTTAACATTTTTTTGAGATAGATTACATAATTTTACTAACGAATACATAAAATGTTTTTATATTGAAACAATCGTGCATCTTACGGAGTTGAACACAAAATTCACTGGGTCTCTCAAAACAAAGCATATGCCTTCAAAGAAATTCCAAGCATATAGTGGTCCGCTCTTTGATATAAAATGTCAGGAAAACCCATACTGGGGTCTCTGATCCCCGTGCCCATGATGTGGAACATCAGATTGCTTTGGGGGCCTGGGGTCACTTTCAAAGTACTCTTGATATAAAGAAAGGTTGATTATAATCTAGGCATTAGGATTTAGATATGAGTGCTATGTCTGAAATGGAAGAGCATGACTGACTTCTATTAATATATTTTTAAATGTTTCTTTATTTTTGAGAGAGAGAGAGAGAGAGAGAGAGAGAGAGAGAGCTAGTGGGGGAGGGGCAGAGAGAGGGAGACAGAGGACTAGAGTGGGATCTGTGCTGACGGCAGAGAGCCTGACGCAGGGCTCAAACCCATGAGCTGTGAGATCATGACCTGAGCCAAAGTTGGACGCTTAACCAACTGAGCCTCCAAGGCGCCCCTATTAATGTATTTTAAAAGGTTTGGTGAGTGTCTCATGCCCTTAAATGCTGGTAGATGCTACCAGTTTGACAGTCCCCTTTAGTTGTTGCCTATGAGACAACCCTCACTTGGCCCCTGGATTAGTCGGGGTTCTCCAAACAGAATAGGATATATAAAGACTGATTACAAGGAATTGACTCACATGAGTATAGAGGCTAAGAAGTTCCAAGAACATAGTGGGCAAGCTGGAGACCCAGGAGAACTGATGGTGTAAGTTCAAGTCCAAAAGCCAGCAGGCTTGAGACCCAAGAAAGACAGTGTTCCGTGTAATTCTGAAGGCAGGAAAAGACCAGTGTCTTAGCTCAATCAGTCAGACAAGCAAGAGTTCCTTCTTAGCCTTTATGTTCTATTCAGGTCTTCAGGTGATTGGATGGGGCCCCCTACAGGAGGGAGGGCAGTCTGCTTGACTCAGCCAATGGATTCCAAAGTCAGTCTCACTCAGAAATACCCTCATCCTCACAAACACTCCTGGCATAAGGCTTGACCAAATGTCTGGGCACCCTGTGGCCCAGTCAAGGTGACACATAAACTTAGCCAAGACAGCACCATCCAGAAGTCCCAGTGGTCCCCTGGAGAGGCAGCAGGACCCAGAGCTAGTGTAGGTTCCTTTCGATGCACTCACCAAGACCCCTCATGGGAGTGCTCTTTCTCCTCTGGTCACAAGAGGCCAAAGCCTCCATGAGGACTGTGGACTTCCATGACGGATTACCTTTCCACCATCAAGGTGCAGTCTAGGGGACCAACCTGTCCTGGTCTGCCTGTGGCTTTCCGGGTGATAGCACTGAAAGTCTCATGTCCTGGATTTCCTAGGGGACCAGGATGCCTGGCCACACTAATCCAGCCTCCCCTTGGAGTGGTGAGAAGCTTCAAACCTTCACACTCCATCTGAGCTAGGAATCTTCATTGTCTTCCTTCTTGGTCTAGGGAGGATGGGTGGGAACATTAAAGCTTGCTTTCGTTTGACTCGCACCAGGTTAATCACACGGTCTAAAGCCCAGCCATATAGAGAACAGAGAAGATGCTTTTAGTCCCATGTTTAGATCTAAGAAATTAGTTCTTAATCAAATGAGCACTATCAATGAGGCAATGTGCTCCCCAGCCCCTGCCCGTCCTCCTCAAGGACAGAGCTGGTGCAGGGCTTGCTGGGCTGGAAGTCACCTGGTCACTGTTCCCCAGGATCCTCTTGAGGGCTACTGATTCTTGGGATCTCTTTTGTGTTTCTGAAAACGCTCTCACACTGGCATCTGCTTTATGGATTCTTTCCAACCAAATGCAGCCCTGAACAGGAGTTGAGTTTTGATATCCTCATCAAAGAGTACTTAGTCTGTGCAAAGGAGCTTCAGGGCCATGCAGTGTGAATCAGAAAAAAACTTGCCCCCTGACCTCCCTGGGAGTTCCCCCCAACCCCCAAGCCAATAATACTACCAGAAACACACAGACGGGGCTCTGAACAAAGATGGGAAACGAGAGTGAGAGAGAGTGAGAGACAGAGCAAGGTGATGGGTTTTTTTTTTCCCTTTCTCTCAGACAATTCGGGGCCATTATGTTATTGCTGTTGGTTTTCATGTTTTCACAAATGGGACGTTGCCTGCTTGCACTCAGAGGCTCTCTCAGCAATGGGAAAACAGAACCTCTGTTTCTGGCAGAAATGACCTGGCCTCACATAGGTCTGGTAAGCCCACAGGGATGAGCTTAGGGGAGCTGGGGGTATGACCTGAGAGGAGATCCCCATGTTCTGCTGAGATAGGACAGCACCTCCCTCCTGCCCCTGACCTTTGCCACACTTCGGGGGTGATAAAACTGATTATTAATTATTGTTATTGTTGTCACAGGGAAGACATGTACATGAGACTCAAGTCAAGAAGCACAAAAGGGCCTCCACCCTATTCACGTTCCCGACCATCAGCTCCCTTCCCCGGAGGCAGACACCGCCCCTGTCTATCTCGTCCTTGTCCAGAAACAGCCCACATGTACTTTGTGCTGCACTTATGCAGTTTGATGTTTTCAGGAGACACTGGCTCGAACTCAGGAAACAGGGCTGTAAGGATCCAAAGCTGGTTTGGGTACGTGTCAGAGCTCCAGAAGCAGGGGTTTTGAGGGCAACGGGGGGTATTTTCTCAAAGGAAAGACAGTGCCACGTGAGAAGAGAGATAAGCAAGAGCAGGAAGGAAAGGAAGAGAGGCTGTCCTGTATCAGAGTGCACATCTCCCCACTCTTCCCAGTCCGAGGTCCAAGTTATAAGCACTCTGCTGCTCCTCGGGGCTCTGCCTCGACTTGGCTAGTGGTTCCTGGAAGCCATCCTTCCGTGGGCTCAGACCGGGACCTCCTCTCCCGCATCCAGGGCTCTCCCACCACGGGGCCGGAGCGCTCACTAGTTTCCACCACGCTCCTGGAAACCTTGGGATTGCCTGCAAGTTACCTCTTTTTCTTTAAAAAAAAAAAAAAATTATTGTATAGACTAGACTCTCTTCCCACACAGTTACATTGAAAGGCTCACTCTGCCTTCTGGAACCAAGATGACAGCGTGCATGGGCAGGCTGGAGGTGGAAGGGAGATACAAAATGAAGCCAACTTTCCAATCATGGATTTGTGAGAGCAAGGGGACGTTTGGGGGACAAGGTCAGTGGGAGAGGCAGCTGCCTGGCCCTTGTCACGGGAAGGATGGGCTTGCAAGACGGGGCACGAGAGGCGCACGTGGTGGGTGGGCTGCTTCAGACCAGCCCTGCCCTGCTGTCAGCCCCGGGTAGCCTCCTAGCAAACACCTAGAGGCAGCCACAAAAGGCAGTCTTGCTCCCAACTCTATTTCCCAAGGGCTCCCCAGGGAGGAACGAGAGTTTTAGGAGGAGGCCACGCCACAGAGTCCGGGTCTCCTGGGCCTTCACACTAAATGCAAGAGCTTCACCGTTCTGGGCACGGAGCAGGAGTCCAGACCATAGGAGGCCGGTCCCTGCCCTTCAGAGGTCCCAGTATAACTTGACCAGACCACAAACGGGGTGAGAGTCAAACAGATGACTTACCCACACTTTGATGGCAGCAGAAAGAAATGCTACAAGACAGTCCATGATTCATTGCTCAATGGGGCAGTAAAAGTGTAACTGCCACAGGGGCTCCATGGACGGAGCAAAGAGCACAGGGTTTCCAGAGGAGTTGGGACTTGAGCTGCGCCTCGGAGGGTGGTAAGTTGCAAACAGGAGAGAGAAAGTGATTCAGCCCCGTCAGAGAGAGTCAGAAGTCACCCCTGAGCTCAGGGGACCTGTTCCCTGTCCACCCACGGACACTCAGGCCCTGATACCCGGGAGAAGTCAAGACCCTGCCCAAGGTCAACAGCCGAGGCAAGTCAGGTTGTACGACTTCCAGTTCTTGTGTTGGCCCCAATTACGCCTCCCAGAGCCTTTCTCTCTCCCTTTCACACGTTACGCCCTGTCACGTACGCTCTGCAGGAGCCCGAGAAACAGTGGCAGGCAGGCCGCCATCCTGGAGGCGGTGGCAGGAGAGAGTGTCAGCAAAGCCCTACTATGAGTGTCTACTCCTCTCTGCCTTCTGCTGGCACCTCAGCCCCGCATCTTCTCACTTGCCGGCAGCTAAGTGGCACAAACTGCTTTTGCTGCTCCTTTTTTTTCCCCTTCTTGTGTCCCCTCACTTTCAGGGAGAAAGAAAGAGCTAAAGACACAGAAGAAAATTGCCACTAATGTTCCCTCCTCTCCCTCCATTAGAGTTAGCGCTTATAAATATTGAAGAGCTAAGCTCCGCCAACCCCTGTGAGTACCATTGTCTGGTGGCTGTTCCCTCCCCCTCCTCGTCTCCCAGGGCAACCCTCCTGGGAGGTGGAGGAGGGACGGGAGGGACCCACTCTACACATGGGGGCCCGAAGGTCTCCTCCTACTGGGGCAGCTGCGAGCCTGGAGGAGGAGTGGTGGAGAAAGGCTGCAGAGAAGACGAGGACAGGGTCAGGGAGCTGGGGTTCTCCAGAGGACGCTGGGAAACAGGTTACTAAAATCAAACGGCCCTGGTAGAAAGAACAAAACAAAACTCACTCAAAGGCACCCACCCCTCCAACGGGCTCCTAGGCCAGATCCTGAGCTGAGAGGCAGGACTCAGGAGGTGCTGGTGAGTTCTGGAACACCCAGTAATGGGGGCTCCCACCTGCCTTATTCATAGACCCCGACAGGGAGGCCAGAGAAGGAGGGACCCTGCTAGTAGAGAAGGGATGGGGGTGAGCAGGCTCCTGGAAGCGAGACCCAGGCAGCCCCCACATGCCTCTCTCCAGTTGACAGAACTTCCCAGTCCTTCATTCTTGCAGCCAGGATTTCCTGCTCCAAACACACAATACCCTTCCCAGGCCCTCTCCTGGGGTGCTCCCAAGCCTGGCTGTGGGCCCTCCGGACGGTAGCGCATCCTTTGAGGGCAGGTGTGGGGCTGTCAGGAGATGTTCTGTACACTAATAAATCAGGGGGCCCGGCCAAGGCTTGTGCCCACATTAGCTTAGCATGGATTACCATATAAATTGGATTTTACTGCCATTTCCAGTTTCCCCTTCCTAATTTACCTTTTCTACTTCCTTCTGCCCTAGTGAACCTCTCTCTGGAAAGTCTTCTGTTTCCACGGGGAGAGAAACCCTTTCTGTCTGGACTCCAGGCCCTCTGGGTCTACCCCAGCTGGCCAGAAATCTTCTTTTCCCACCCATCTGATCCAATATGGTGCCGTCTCTGGATTGTGCCTACAGACTGGCTCTGAGTTAGCCTGATCTGTCATTCTCGAGGCCTTTGTATTTTCTAAAGTACATCTGCAGCCTTTTTTGGCCTTGCCCAGCTTTCCAGCTCGGATAGTGTTCTGGAAGCAAACCACAGGGGTTCGGGTGCTTTGCCCTACACAGACTCAGGTTTCCTTGACTTAGGAACGATCAGTGGGCAGAAGGATTTTTGCCACCCTTATCACCTCAGCCTCTCCAGCACCAAGCTGTCTCATTGCAGCAACTAGCTACAGACCATCTCTGCTCCGAGTGGCAAATCGCGAGTGGAGACTGGCCCCAAAAGAAAAATGAACAAGAAATGCAATATAATGAACGCGGGGCTCTGATGATTCCCGTTCAACGCCTTGTCTTTTTCCAGGCTGCCAGGGACTTTTGTCTTCTCACCAAAAGATTGAAAACTGTCACTCCGACTAAGGCCCACAGTTCGACTCATAGAACAAGCAAGGAGAGGCCTGGCCCATCGCCCACCATCTATCTACCCCTTTCCGATTCCATCAGCTATAAGATGCTGAACGGGAGTCGGGGGAATTCCCACGGAGGGAACTTCAGCCCCGATCAAAAGAACGTCGGGCTCCCAAACCAGTAGCTTTTTATCTTGTTCACTATTTGACAGCCAAATCAATCCTCCTTTTTTTTTTTTTTGCAACAGTTTTTGTTCTCACTCTGATCAGCTCACAGCTGGTGGAGAGAGATGCTTTTCTCCTAAGGCCACTTCCACACTCTTAATTTGCGTTTCTTAGGAAAAGGAGGAGAGGACCCTAACTGCTTGTGGTCATTCTGTCTTGGCTTCAGGATTTCCGCTGGTCTGGTCCCAGAGAAGCCACTAACAAAAAGATCTCTAGAAACTGAACAGTTAATATGCTCCGTGAGATTCACCTTAAAACAATGCAGGCAAAGAAAGGAACTGGAGAGAAGAAACGTTAACTAAGTGTGTAGCACGTGCAAAGCATTGGGGGAGGCAATTAACATATAATAGGAATATCGTTTATTAACATGTCAGCTTACCACCTCTTGCCCCACCGCCCCTGGCCATCCAGACTTGCTTCTGCTTATGCCCCCAGCCCTAGCCCTCTGTATACTCATAAGCGGAGACATTTCCAGCAAGATTCGGGGGTCTTCTGATGTAATTGGGAGAGTGGGTAAGTAGAAAAAAAAAGAGGCTAGAGGCAGGGAGTAACAGGAGGGTTTGGCCAGAAAGGCTAAGACCATACACATAACTTTAAAAACAACAACTAAAACAGACTAAGAAAGCCAGAGCGAAAAAAGTCAAAAGGTACATGGCTTAAGAGAAGGTTTGGGGGGGTGCCTGGGTGGCTCAGCCAGTTAAGTGTCTGATGTCAGCTCAGGTCATGATCTTGTGGTTCACAAGTTCAAGCCCCACATCAGGCTTTGGATTCTGTGTCTCCCTCTCTCTCTACCCCTCCCCTGGCTCCCACTCTGTCTCTCTCTCACTCTCAAAAATAAATAAACACTAAAAAAAAAAATTTAAAGAAAAGAAGATTTGGGAGATTAGCATGTAGCCTCTGGAAAAGTACAGATAGAAGAGAAGAGGCAAATGAGGAAGAGCTCTCAAGAGTTACTATGGGCTTGGGCTTGTATTCTCTTTAACGTTCCTCAAGGGGTGCCTGTGAAGTTTGGAATTCCTTTTAAACTGCCCTTTGGCTAATGTTTGTCTATACTTCTTTAAATGCAATTCTATACAAAGACTGGGCTCTGAGGGTTCACAAGATTTATTCAGGTTACATATCAAGACCCCTTTTGAACCTATGGCACAAAATTTCACTGCACCTCAAATCACAAACTGTATCTCAGACTCAAAACAAGAGCGGCGAGGACAACTTCTCCCAGGCTACTCAGTTACTGGAGTCACCCTGAAAAGGGAGGGAGCGGGTCGAGTATTAGAGCGGCAGAGTATTGCCTTGAATGGGTCTAGACCGATCGGGCACTGACATTCTCTCACTGCTCAAAAATGATTTGAGTATCTTAGGAAAGTCGGTTTATTAGGGTTGGGATAAAGAGGAATGTCTCAGCTTTGTAAGACCTTTTTTTTCTCTCTCTCTTTTTTCTTTCTCCCCCCCCCCCCCCCGCTTTTTTTTGGCATTTTGATTTAGTGATCTCACATAATGCCACATGAAACATCCTTTTCCAAATCCTCCATTCTCCTGCAAATTGCAATGCTGGCTTGCTCATCACCTCCCTGATTTCTCTGACGTTGAGGTTGCAGTGAATGAGCCATATGGGGCCTTAGGATTTATCTTGGGTGCAGATACCGTTATCCCTTAAGGAGATGAAGACACAGTATTGTCTTTCGAGTCTACTCTTGGTACCTAATTCTTTAAAATAAAATTGTAGCATCTGACTCTTTTGAATTTTTTTTTTTTCAATGTTTTTTTATTTATTTTGGGGACAGAGAGAGACAGAGCATGAACGGGGGAGGGGCAGAGAGAGAGGGAGACACAGAATCGGAAACAGGCTCCAGGCTCCGAGCCATCAGCCCAGAGCCTGACGCGGGGCTCGAACTCACGGACCGCGAGATCGTGACCTGGCTGAAGTCGGACGCTTAACCGACTGCGCCACCCAGGCGCCCCGCATCCGACTCTTTTGAATCCAGGAAAGCCAAGATAATTGTGAATTTAAAACAATTCTAGCTATTTTATACAAAATGAAAGAAAAGAAAAGAACTTCTCTTTTACCTCACGTTGCCCCATCTTATTTTGTCGCACCATTTTTTATGGAAAATAGTCACCCCTAATGCAAAGATGATACATTTTTACAGTGAACACAATACACCCACTAACTAAATTCGTCCATTAACGTTTTACTAGACTTGCACTGTCGTGTTTCTCTGTCCATCTATCCATCCCTCAACCCATCTTATTTTTTTTATTTTACCATTTATCTTTATTTTTTATTGAAGTATAATTGACATGTAAGAATGTGTAAGTTTAAGGTGTAGAACATATTGATGCATCTATATAGTACAACCTGATTACCCCACTGGCATTAGCTAGCCACTGCTATCACTTCACATAATTATCATTTCTTTTTTGCGGTGAGAACAGTTAAGACCTATCTCTTAGCAACTTTGAAGTTTATAACACAGTATCGTTGACGGTCATCACTTAAATCTCCAGGACTGGTTTATCTACCGGTTCCCAGTGTACCCCTTCGAACAACAGATGCCCAGCTCCTCCGTGCCCAGCCTCTGGTAGCCATCATTCTACTTGCTGTTTCTATGACTTCAGCTTTTTCGTATTCCACGTATAAGTGACATCCTATAGTATTGGTCTTTGACTTATCTCAACATAATGTCCTCAGGAATTTCCTTCCTTCCCATGGTTGAATAATATTCTGTGGCATGTACACATCACATCCTCTTTATCCATCCGGTGATAGGCAGTTGGCTTGTTTCCATATCTTGACTGTTGTCAATAATGGTACATTGAACATGGGAATACAGATATCGGTTTGATATCCCGGTTTCATTTCCTTTGGATCAATACCCACTGGTAGAATTGTTGGATCATACACTAATTCCGTTTTTTAATTTTTTGAGGAAATTCCATACTGTTTTCCATAGTGGTTAAACTAACGTACCTTCCACCAACGGAGATCCGAGGAGCCAAGAATGCCCAAGGGAGAAAGGAGGGTCTGACGGGAAAACTGGAGAGCCACATGCAGAAAGATGAAGTTGGACCCCTAGCTCAGACCACTCCCAAAAATTAACTTGAAATCAATTAAAAACTTAAACATAAGACCTGATGCTATAAATCTTATTTTGCACGAGGAACCATAGAATAAATTCTCTAAGTTACCTTATTTGTGGTGCATTGCACATGTCAGTACAATTCTCCCTAAATACTTCAACATGGGTGTCATTAACTAGATGTAAGGATTTGTTACAGATTTCTTTTACTTTTAGATAAAATTTATACACAATGAAATGCACAAATCTCAGGTGTACTTCTGCTAAGCTGGGATAAGTGAGTGCATTATTTGTTGTAACTTAAATCCTAATCAATACATAGTAGAATTTTGCCATCTCCCCAGAAAATTTTCCAATGCCCTTGCTCATCAATTCCATCACTCCTGCTCTCCAGAGCAACAGCCATTATGAATTTTTGCTGCCATAGATCAACTTAGTTAGTCTATTCTACTTCATAGAAATGGAACCATACAGTATACTCCATCCCATTTTACTTGCAAAATAAAGTAACCTCTAGCCCCCTGCAGTAGAGCAAATACTCGGGCATTTTCTCCTCACATGGTTTTAGAAAACAGGGGAGTCTGCTTGTTCCCCATAAAGACCAGAGTTCTGTGGGTCATCAGTCCTCATGTTGGATGCATGCTACCTATAGGCTCGAGTGGGTTAGCTGAACCGTCCAGAACAGGCAAAGCCAGTGAAAACATAGGATATCTGTGGTTTTAATGGGCTCTGTGATGGGTTCCTGTAGCCTTCCACTCATTTGTAGGAAATATTTCAGGAAGCTTCATTAGCATCGAGATCTTCCCGAGCTTCAAGGGACTACGTGGTCTTGCTCAAGGTTGGAAGTCAGGGTGCACAAAACACTTGGCATCATATAAACCCAGCCTGGGTCCTCATTTGCTTCATCCCTTTGACCCAGAGGGTTGCAGGCATCACATCTTGGGTTCTTGGTCCTGGAATCAGCACTGCGAGGGCCCTGCGGACCTTGCCACAGGGGAGAAACGTCTTGTTTTCCTTGTGCTCTCTACAGGAGGGAGCAGCCAAAGGAAGGAGCTGTCTGCATTGCCTGTGGTGTAAGACCACCCACCAGCACAGAATAGGAAGCCGAGGGAAGTAAACAAACCGAATTCTGAAATGCGTTCATCAGTGCAATCTGTCCTCTGAACGCTTTTGCATCGAGGGATGGTTGAGACGCAACCAAGCGGAAGGACCTAATCAGCTGGCCTCAATGACAGCATTAAGGAGGGGAGGAGAGGCATCCAGACTGCAGTATCACCCCCTCCCCCAGACTCAGCAGGGCGGGATGCTGTGCCTCCAGTGCAGTGGGCTATCTGCTTTAGACAGTCACATTGCTTCCCTGCACATGGGAGGTTTTCCCTCATCACTACTGCCCTGAGTGTAGGCACTGTGCTCCTACGTGCCTAGTGCTGAACCCAGGGGTGGCGCAAATGGGAATCACGGTGGTGGTGGTGGTGGTGGTGATGTAAAGGGAGGATTCTTTGGAAGCTCCTATGCCCATATCTCAGGGGTGGGTGAGACTGGGCACTAACAGAATTCTGCAGAGCCGACCGAGAGAACAGTCAATGTTAGTCCACATGGTCAATGGAATGGGGGAGGAAGAGGGGTTGCCTCTCCTTCCCAAGGCTAATTGAAACTAGCCTGATGTTCATAAACGTTAAGACCCAGATCCTGCCTTGACAGGGCCGCAGCTGCAGAGACTGCTAAAGAGAGGAGTCCACAGGTTCAGAGTTTCTGGTTTGGACTTAATAAGAATGATAATGGTGGTAATTAGAGACCAATCAATTATCAAGGATGAATTGAGAAGTGTCATAGGTTGGTATACATGAAAGCTTGAGGACCATGTGTTCTGGAAGCATGAACCAGATTGTGCAATCCCCAGCTTCTCAGGATGGGGTGGTGAGGCTCGGAGTTCTGCACACCCAGCCAGCAAGGGAAACCAATCTGCAGCAGGTGGCCATTGAGGAAGGACCAACAACTTTACCGGGAAGCCGAGGGCCAGCCAGTAGGAAAGCATGAAAGAGTTTTTTCCTATGTCCTCCTGACTATAAGTTCCCAATGTCGAGCCTTAGTTCTCCTTGGATGCTTCATTCAAAAACTATGTAATGACCCTGTACCTTGTACCAGAAAGGACCCTGTCCTTGGAGCTCATAATCTAACTCAGGGACAATCCTTTACCCCCTTTCTGCTTCCCTGTCAGCTTTACTTCTCCTCCCTTTTTTGACACCAGTGCAGGAAAGAGAAGGGGCCTGAGTATTTAAAAACTGAAGCAAAGGCGGGGCCCCCGGGTGGCTCAGTCGGGTGAGCGTCCGACTCTTGGTTTTGGCTCAGGTCATGATCTCACAGTTCGTGAGTTCGAGCCCTGCATCAGGCTCTGCGCTGACAGCCCAAAGCCTGCTTGAGATTCCTCTCTCCCTCTCTCTGCCCTCTCCGGCTTGCTCTCTCTCTCTCTCTCTCTCTCTCAAACAATAAATAAATAAACATAAAAACTAAGGCAAAGGAAGGAGAGAAGTGAGTGAGCATTACCCTGCCTCCTACTGTCTAGATGTATAATAAAAGCACACACACGGTTACTATCCTCAGGACCTTCTTATCAAGTGGCAGGCTAAGAGACAAACTGGATGACTCAAAAGTTGCAGATGAGGCATCTGACGCGGGGACTAAGGGACAGTTCCAAGTTCCAGTGCCAAAGACCACAGCCAAGAACTGATTCCAGCATTCCACAGTCTACACTGAAATTAAAAACCCTCTAGAAGAAACCGCCTTGAGGACTGCCCACTATTAGCCCACCTGTTAACACCTTTGTTCTCCTGAGACCCAGTCTGGGTCCACCTGCCCCTCTCGCACACTCTTTCCCTTCCCCAGGGTTGGCCAGGCTCTCCTCCCTCCCAGGCGACCTCTTCACCAGGACCGGGGAGAGCGTGGAGAACTCCCCACACTTGTGCTTCCAGATGGTTCTATTTATATAGCTCCTGACTTCTGGCCTTCCCAGCCCTGGGCCAGCTGTCTGATTATCCTGGTGGCGTCCTGACCATCCATGCGTGGGTCACCAGGGGGCACAGCCACATGACTCAAGGGCAGAGTCACGGGCCAGGGGCCAAGGCAGGGCTCGGCCCCACTGTGCCCACACAGGGTCTGCTGCATCAGCTCGCGAGTGCCAGTCCCAGATGGCGCAGCCAGGCCTGCCTTCTCGGGAGCCTCACGGCCTGACCATTAAATGGCCTGTTGTGCTTATACTGTCACCCACCCCGTCTACCTGTTTGTCTCCCTGTCGCTATTTCATGCTCCCTGAGCATTCACAGAGGCAGGGGCGACTCTAAGCAAGGTCCCCCTGCCCTCCCGGCAGCTGCAGTTCAAAGCACCTTTTCTTCTTTGACAATTTAAAGAGCAAGAACTGTCATATCCCAAGTTTCTGTGCTCAGTGAAGCATTGCCAATTAAGTCTCCAGGGAGACTGCATCTTTGGGGAGCCACTCACAAGAGGGCTGAGTCTCCAGGGCTGGAAACAAGGGGCCCCCACTGGGGGTGCTGAGGGGCCAGCTCCGAAGAAGGGGTGCCGAACAAGCTGATGCTTCCTCTTGGAAGCCTGGGCTTCCTTTCTAGAAGCCTGGGCTAATGTAAAACTTCCCCTTCTTCCAGACATTTGAACGCCTAACCAACCACCTCCTTCCTGACCATACACACGTACACACACCCAAGCACATATGTGCACACACATGTGCACCACAGGGATGCACACAAATGCAAGGTGGCTTGCACCTACACACACACACACACACACACACACACACATACACACACACACACGAGTCTCCACTATCCAAGCAGGCGCGATTACCCTCAGTCATGCTTTCCTACCTGAGACAGTTCAAAATGAAACAATTGCCTGATAAAAAAAAAAAAAAAAAAACTACAAAAATAACAATTTTGCAGCGTGTGACCATGTCTGAGTTATACGGACTATGTCTATTAGCTCATGCATGTCACTGTCATCGGTCTGACAGAGGGTGCACCTGAAGGGCCCTGACAGTGCTTGTCACTGGGGAGCTCAGTGCCTGTGCAAACCACCTCGCAATTGTTCTAATAAAACAAACATGAATCCATTTCTAAAAAGAGTATCCCCTAAATCACGCTAATTGGAGTTTAAGGGAGCGATTGGATTTTGTGGAGAGTGCTTTACTTCATATAAGAGCGGTTTCAAACCCCTGAGTACACATTGGCTCTGGGATATGGTGGGAGGGAGCGAGTGTGCTGGGAGGTGTGGGGGGAAGCCGTCCTGGGACAGGAAGGTGCTCTAGGAGGTCGCTAAGGGCTTTTCTTCCTGCAGGTGAAGACAGGATTTCCGGGGGGCCAACAGTTTGGGGAACCACAGCAGCAGACCCAGAGGGACCCTCAGAAATAAGTTCTTCCAACCAACCCACATACAGAGGAAGATGCCCAAGCCTGAGAGGTGAGAATCTGAGGAAGGATATGAGCCACCTAGTATAAGGGATGGGACCAGGACCGGCCTCAGACTCCCTACTGGTCCTGCGTCCCCCGCAGCACACAGGTACGGCACGGTACATCTCTGCCCCAGCGAAACACATGTGACAGAAGCCTCCCTCAGCTTGACAAGTGGAAAAGGCAGATTAGTTGTATCTCCAACCCCAGGACAACGGATAGGCTCCTCTGCTCCCCTCTGGACACAGGGTCCTGACGGTCTCTTCTGCACATCCTGTGGGTCGCCGGGAAATCTATCTCCATAGCCAGGACAGCCAGTGGGAGTGACCCATAAGAAAGCAGGGAGACAGAGTCCCTGACTACCTGGAACCCAGTCCTCTGCACGCGGGCCTCCCCCGCCCCCACACACCGCTGCTGCCACTACCCACTCCCTGCCCGACCGTGTGCTCCTCAAGGGCAGGGACCGTGCAAACTCTGTGCTAACTCCAGCACCCAACTGGAGAATTCTACACGCAGATGCGGGGCATAAATTAAATCAAACTGGACTGGATTAGCCGGTCAACGGTAGCTGGCTTTGCGGTGACTTGGACACATCAGGGACAGCAGCGGGACCTCGAAGAGGAGGGGCAGGCCCCTCGCCAGGCTGCAAGGACCGAGAAACAGGTCAGAGAGCTGACTTAACGGTGGGGCTGTGGCCTCACTTGAGGAACAGTGTCAGTTCAGAGGAAATGCCCTTTAAATTGCGCACAGGAGTTTACAGGACGCCTCTTTGCCCACATGTAGTTTAGAAGCGGGATTTCCAAAACGAGACGAAAGCCTTGGTTGGAGAGTGACGTGGCCTAAGCCAACTAAATGCAAGGCCAACAATGCAGGTCTTGAGGAAGCACAAAAACTGAGAAATACTGGGGTCACAGGGACCCGGGGAGTCTTGCGGTCGGGCCGGGCCCCTTCAGATGAGGAGGCCGTTGGCTGGAGAAGGGAGGCAGGCATGGAGTGAGTCACCCATGGGCGGGAGCCCCGTCTCTTGCCTCCGGCCTCGGCGGCTGCTTCCCCACTCTACTCTGCTGCAGCGGGAGGACACCACTGACCTCCAGAACCCAGGGCTCGGGGACAGAGCTGCGGAGACTCCCCGGGGCCAGAGCCGAATGGCCCTTCACAACCCCACAGAACTTGAGTAGTTAAACAACAGAATCCAAGCCAGACCTCAGAAGACACCAGAGGGCACCCGAAAGGCCCAGATCCTTCTTTTCTCCCCACTGCCTCCTCCTGGATTCCTCCAACTCATGGCCATGCTCCCCACTCATCGAGCCAGAGGAAGAGCAGAGAGGAAAACACACAAGCACAGGGACAGACTGAGCAAGCAGGTGGCACGGGACAAAGCAAGAGCTCCTTCCAAAGAGGCTATTCCAGCAGCAAGGGTTGCCAGTGCTGTGTCAAGGACTGAGGGTACAGTGGGGAGAACAAGACAGAGGCCTTACACTGGAAACTTAGCCGTCAAGGCACCTCACTCCTGCTCCCTCCTCCCGTCCCACCTCAAGAGGGGGACGGGTGTTCTTCCACAGGGTATGGCCCCCAGGGGCAGGGTGGCGGGTCAGGGGACATGCAGCACCACCTTCCTTCAGATACGGCCACCGACCCCCCACTCTGGTCCATGTGGCTCTGTCCACACCTGCTGAACTCCGGGATCACAGTGGGCAACAAGAGCGTCCACCGAGGGCCGAAGGGCCCGACCAGCTACACGTTCCCCAGAGCTTCCCAGGCAAGGGAACAGATGGCACTCCAAGTGGAGGGGCCCGTGAGGTGGGTTAGACATTGTCAGGACACCTCACCTGTCTGTGATCACAGGATCAGCAGGGGCCAGGTGTGGCGGCGGCTTTCTCGCCCTTCCACCTCCCCTCCTGCTCTCACAGGATGCAGCTAAGTGTGGTAGACACATCGCAGAACTTGAAAGTCTGTGGATGCGACTTCCAATTCCAGCTCTACCCCCTACCACCTGGGTGGCCTTGGGCAAGGACCCTAAACTCCTTACACCTCCCGGTATCTATCTCTATCTGTACAAGGAAGATAACACCTCCTCTCTCGGGCTCCTTGTGGGGATGAAGGGAACCAGCAGAACACATGTGCAGGTGAGCTCTGGCCCCTGAAAAGTGCTCAGTGAGGGCTTCCTTGCCTTTCTGCTTCCTTCCATGACCCCTGGAGGGCTTGGTACTCCTCTCAGGAGCCCCTTTCCCAGCCTCAGATGTAGTGAGGAAGGGGGGAGGCAGCAAACAATAACATTTATGTAAAGTTTACAAGCTAGACGCCATGCTCAGTGGTTTATAAGGATCTCCCACAACTCTGTGGACACAGCTTGTAAATGGCGGAGCTGTCTCTGTGGTCAACCATTAGTAAGAGGAGGACCGTGGTGAAGAAACCGTGCACAAGGAGAGAGCGGAGCATTCGGAAGAGGATTCGGGCTGCTTGGTGCATCTAGTCCTGCGTGTGAGGTGGGGGACAGTGAGGCTCGCTCTGGTCACCTCTGTCCTTCCAGGAGCCGGGCTGTGATTAAGCATGTTTGATGAGGGCTGTTTGTTCCGGAAATCACCTAATGAGCTACAAGGCCGTTATCTAGCACCAAAACAGTATTATCATAAATATTACAAATTAGATTAGGCCACCTTTGCGAAATCAAACAAATAATAAGAGTAACTGAAAAAATGAGAATAAATCAGCCCACTCGGTTCCTCAAGATGCTCTTGTTGATTTGTGTATCCGCTTTGGACCATGTGGGCTGAAGACAAAAATTGATCCAGTCATCTGTCAGGGCTGTTGTCTGAATGAAATTCTCCCAGGAACGAAGTGAATCTACATGTATAATGTGCACAAGCATGTACACAGGAGAAGCTGTCCCACTGTGCCACACTGCCAAGTGACTTCAGGCCTTCGTTCTCTGGCAAGATTACACCATTCTCTACTTTCAATTTGCAGATGGAAACGGATTTCATTTTTGACATTTTTATCCATAGTTTGAGAGAACAACGTTTTCTGTTGGGATTGGCTGGAGTGAACGAGACGATTTTATTTATCCTCATGAAAATGTTGAAGCCCTACTTCAAGTAGTTCCTTACAGAAGAAATCGGTCTCTCTTTCCATTACTGGGAGATCACCCTCTCTCTCCTTAGTCTTTTCAATTCAACCACTACTTGAAATAATCGATATTTGATTTTTACACAAAAGCACGTGGACAGTTCCATTTTCACCAGCACAGAATTGGATCGCATTGGAAAAATTATTTCTGAACCCACAAACTTTTGCTAAGATGACTGTTCAGAGACTATGCTCTGTGCTCACCTCTCTGCTTCCTCTTTGTAAACAGCAGGAAGGCTGTCTCTCCCAGGCTCCCCTGCAATCAGGCAGCGGCTACGTGAATGAGTCCCGGCCAAGTGGATGTGAATGGAGATGATGTAAGCCACTTCTAGGTCTGATCCTCTACTACGGCGACCTTGGAGGTCATGTGTCCCGGGTGTTGTATCTGCAAGATGAAGACCTAAGTGAAAATCTTGGCTGCAGTAAATGCTCATGACTGACTAACACAACGAGGATGCACTATTTCAGTTCCAGCTCACACGTACAGACAGCTTCCTCCATGGTGTGGGTAATAACGTATCTGAGTATGAGAAGCCCTTTGTGTCTATCCTCATCACCAAATAATCTGATCTAATTCTGATCACTTTTCGATCAAGAAAGCAAGAAGGTTTTTGTTTTTATAAAGAACGTATGCCTCTGGCAGATTACTTGGCAATAAAGAAAGCTCTTACCTCATAGAGTAACGAGATAGCAACTGCTGGTTTATTCTAATACAACAACCTGGCGGATAAATATCATTATCCCCATTCTACAGATAAGGACATTGAGGCTCAAAAACCTAAACAACTTGTCCAAGCGACATCGCCACGTCAAAAGAGGAGCCAAGGGGCACCCAGGTGGCTCAGTTAGTTGGTTAAGCGTCCAACTCTTGATCTCAGCTCAGGTCATGATCTCAGGGTCATGAGTTCAAGCCCTGAGGTGGGTTCTATACTGGGCATGAAGCCTACTTAAAAGAGAGAGAGAGAAAGAGAGAGACAGAGAGAGAGAGACAGAGGATCCAGGATATAAACTTAGATCTTCCTTGTTTCATGAACTTGTTTTTCTTAAGCCACATTGTCTCTTGACTCTATTATATTCAAATAAGGTAGAATTGCCAACATGGTATGATGAAGGGTCCCCTTTGTATATCTTTAAGCCAGAGAAACCTGAGGCTGAAGATAAAGGAATGAGCCTTGAAGGAATTCACACACATGCAGATAGGTCAGATTTTTTTTTTTTAATTAATAGGCTTTATTTTTTAGCAGGGAAAGTCAATGGAAAGCACACAAAGTTTCCATATACCCTCTCTTTCCCACCCTATTATTGCTATCTTCTATAATTGTGGTATATTTGTTACAATTGATGAGCCAATATTGATATATTATTATTATCTGAAGTCCATAGTTCACCTCAGGGTTCACACTTTGTGTTGTACAGTCTATGGGTTTTCACAAATGTATAATGATTTGTACCCACCATAACAGTCTCACACAGAAGAGTTTCACTGGAGCGAAAATCAGGGAAGGATTTCATGGAAAATGTGAATACAGGTTGGACTTTCAAAAATGGATAAGGGCACCTGGGTGGCTCAGTCGGTTAAGCATCTGACTTTAGCTTAGGTCATGATCTCACAGTTCATGAGTTTGAGCCCCACGTTGGGCTCTGTGCTGACAGCTCACAGCCTGGAGCCTCTTTAGATTCTGTGTCTCCCTCACTTTCTGCCCCTCCCTAGCTCTCTCTCTCTCTCTCTCTCAAAAACAAATAAACATTAAAAAAAATTTTTAAAGAAAAAATAAAAGAATGGATAGGATTTGGGGCACCCGGGTGGCTCAGTTGGTTAAGTGTCCAACTTCGGCTCGGGTCATGATCTCATGGTTCATGGGTCTGAGCCCCACATCGGACTCTGCTGACAGCTCAGAGCTTGGAGCCTGCCTTGGATTCTGTATCTCCCTCGCTCTCTGCTGCTTCCCCTCTCACCCTCTGTCTCTCAAAAAATGAATAAATGTTAAATAAATAAATAAATAAATAAATAAATAAATAAAGGATAGGTTTTTTAGATGGATCAAGAACCATGAACAAAGCCAAAGGGAAGGAAATGCACAAGGCGTTATTCAAGAGGTAGTGGGTTTCAGTTTGTCTTAAGCATGGGGCTCACACTTGGGAGATAAGAATGAATGCTTATTTGACACACTTATTTGACACCAGGCAATTGCTAAACATTTTACATGGATTAAGTGATCCACAAAACGATTTATAATACAGATGCACTGTTACCATATTTAATGAAAGGTGTGCAAGTTAAAGCTTAGAAGCATTTTTTTTAACATTTATTCATTTTTGAGAGTGAGAGAGGCAGAGTGTGAGCAGGGGAGGGGCAGAGAGAGAGGAAGGCACAGAATCCGAAGCAGGCTCCAGGCTCTGAGCTGTCAGCACAGAGTCCGATGCGGGGCTCGAACCCACGTGCCATGAGATCGTGACCTGAGCCGAAGTTGGACACTTAACCAACTGAGCCACCCGGGTGCCCCAAAGCTTAGAAGCATTTTTAAAAACTTCTCTGAAGCGACACAGTAGATATCTGGAGCATCTGAAGTACAAACTTAGGCTGAATGAGTCCAGAGCCTTTTGACTCAGTCACTGCACCATAATGCCTCCAGAACAAAACAGAACAGAGCAGATAAAATGGAAAAGGTAAAATTGGGGACCATTTGAGATGGACTTGGAGGTCAGGCTGAAAAGTTGTTTTCTTTCAGCAATATAATTTTCAAGAAAAGTATATACTAGTATTTCCTTTTGGTAGTTGAAACCATGGGGGAAAAGGATAAGTATGAATCTACAGAATCTTGTCTGCTTTACAACAGCTTATATAGGCTTAAAAAAAACCCTCTATTTAGGAGAATGACATGATAAAGTCATATTTGCGGATGTTATTTATCCTGAAGATGGTATGTCAAGTAGATTGGGGAGAAAGAAAGCTGAAGGAGAATCAGTTAAAAGTTTACTGAACATCATTCAGGTGGTGAGCCAGAAAGGTTTGGACATGAAACGGTGGTTGTATGAATCAAAATAAAAGGATGGTTATGGCAAAAAAAGAATGTCAAGAGAATTGACCAGTCTGGGGGATGAGGGAAATGTCTGAAAGAGTTAATGCTGGAACTATTTTCAAAAACACTAAAGGTTAGAGAAGGGGAGCTTGGATCACAGCCATGGTTATGATTCCATCAGGATGGAACTGTCCAGCAGAGACATGGAAATCAAGTCTGGAGTTGAGTGAAAGGGTCAGGTGCAGAGTCACAGATTTGAAAGTCGCCTTTGTAACAGTGATTAGAGTGAAGGGTGGAGAGAGGGAGGAAAGAGGAAATGATTGGACCATGCACGGAGGAAGGAGGACAATTCAGCAGACGCAGGAGAGTGAGAAGATCATCACTATGGCAGGGAAGCTGGAGTCCAGGACTAAGTGGGCTTCGACAAGAAGATCGAGATAAGACTGTCAGATGCTACCCCACCGAGAGACCAGAGGCAACACGACCAGGAAAGGGTCTCTGGAGTCCTTTAGTATGACCTGCAAAACATCCAGAAGGGAGAGAACGGAGATGCGGATGGCTTGGGAGCAGAGAGCGGTGTCTGGGGATGCTCGAAGCACAGGAAGAACATGACTTTTCTCTGGCATCGAAGACCCAGGAGGATAGATTTCCTCAAAGCTGTTGTTCAGATGCCAAGGGATGCCAGCACCAAAGCTCAAGTGACTGCGAGGAGAGCCATTTCTGAGCAGGTGAGTCAAGAAGAGACACCTGAGGCACGTTAGGTGGTAAGCACTGCAGGGGAGACAGGCCACCTCTGGAGAGAAGGGGTGGGAACGTAGTGGGAGGGAGACTCAGCTGCCACCATACCGCATATGTTGAATTTCATACCATGTACAATTATTGCTCATCTGAACTGGGCAAACAGGTGAGACCATCACTCTTCCCCGCGATGCTGCATCAAGCTAGAATCAGGGGCTCTGAAGTTATATATGGGAAAGCAGATCTCTCCCCTGAGCAGAAAATGTGCAGTGGGCTTAGGTTCTGAGAACTGACTCCACTTTGCATTCCCTCACTAGTTGTGGCAAGAAAAATCAATCAGAGGCAAAGACGAGGCTCCTCCTCCACCACCTTCTTCTTTTGTCTTTTAGCCCTTTTTCTCTCCTGTGCGTTTTCTCCCCAGGTATTTGCATCACACGCAGTGGATTCAGTGCTGTATTGAGAACTGGTTTTATTTTTCATTGGGAAGAAATGTTGGTTTTAACACTAGTCCAAGAAGAGCATGATTAGGAAGGCAAATCAGCTCCGACGAATGATCAAATGGTACATTTCAAAACCAGATGGTAATGATTTAAAGATTATCCACTGGCTTTGGATTACCCGTGCTATTGCTCACCTCCATCAGCACTGCTAACCATGAGGTGACTGGGATCCATAAAAGCCTTTAAAGCAAATGCAAAACTCCCATCTATTGCCTAGTTTCGCTTTTCCCCCACAGCACTGATTTAGACTGCAATCAATTGTATACGAACTCAAAGCAGAGAATGTTCAAATTAGCACTTGCCAACAAGTAATCAGAATCCCAGAATATTCTGTTTTGAAACTCATTTTCTTCCCTCTACACACACACACACACACACACACACACACGCACACGCACACGCACACGCACACACACATATACATACACACACTACAAGTGTGGAGAAACCCACATTAATCTGCTTGCTGGGTACTGATGTTAATGATGGAATTACTCTCTCGAAATCCAAATCTATATATTAGAGCATCATGAAAGGGAAGCCACTTTGCTTGGTAATGATTGAATGCTGCTCTTTGCTCCTTTAGACATTTCTATTTTGGGTGTCCAGACTCTTTTGAGCTCTAGACGCAAGTCCTTAAAACAGGAGAAAAGGTCAGTGACAGAGAAGGCAATCTATGCATCGGTTCTGCCAGGAGCTCAGAGCTGGGAACCAAGAGCTAAACTGGAGCCAGCATGTAAGTCATCGGCTCCATTTTCTAATCCCATCATGGCGGCCTCACAAGGCAAGTGAGCTGGCCCTGGTCCTGGGCCAGCTGGGGCCAGAGAAGGAGAAGACAGAAAGCTGATGCCCAGCTGCCCTTTGCTGTCTTTCCAGGCACCAGGACCAGACTCCAACAAGTCAAGTACATAGCTTGTTGTCAGGCAAAATTTCATGCATTCTGAGTGTGAAAGACAGCCTTTGAGATACAGTTTGTAAGCCAGAAATTCCAGCACTTGAGGGACATTCTGAAGTTTGTGGAAACAAGCAGCCCGTGTGACACAGCCAGCCTGCCTGGACACTTCAGAATGTTTATTCATCCTATACACCAAATTCACTTCTCACTCACCAGATTTGTCTTTTACCTCATGGTTCCCAGAGGAGTTCCTGGTAGCAGGGACCAGCATCTGCCAATTACCTTCAGAAGTGAGCTCAGAAGCCCAGAAGGAGCCTTCCTCTTGCGAATTATGCCTTCTTTGGGCATAATTGGGTTCCTGTGTTTGGACTTGCAGGGCTGGATGTGGGACAATCTGCTTCTTTGGATGACTACGCCAACTGGAGAGAAACCAAGTACCCTTCCTGACCCCAGGCAGCAGGATTGGGATATAGGATGTTTTGCGCATCCCCGGAGCCCTTTTGGCATAAGAACACTAGAGAGGGAGAATTACTAGAATTAAAGTTTAAGATTCTGACATCCAGACAGGATCTTGCACTCAGAAAGTTCTGGCCCACCATGAAAGTGGCCCACCATGAAAGACAGCAAGGAAGAAGTATGTCAGAGAGTGCTTTATCTCCCTCCCCCAAGAAGCCTGCAAAGCATCACAATGCTTATCTCTTCTAGGTGGACCTGGGACACTAAGAGTTCCAGATTCCAAGATGGTCCCATGCCTCTGGCCCAGGAGAAAGGAGCTGTGCCAGAAGCCTGGGGTTTGAACATTAACTGTCCTGCTAAAGCCTGCCAGCCATGTGCTCTCCGTGCTCCCCAAGGACTATTTTACTCTTTGCAAGGGGAAAGAATTAAAGACTCCCTTTTCCGCACAAATATCATGGAGGCATTTAGCACATACTCTTCCCCGGCTATCCGTGCCACTGAGGCAATCCCACCCTCCTGTCAGAGGGTGCCTGGCAAGAGGTCAGCAACAAATGAGCCAGACCAGGATTATCAGGATCCAGATGTAGGTGTGAAGGCCAGGAAAGGCAATCCAGCAGGGCGGGAAGCATCTGGAAGATCCATGCCTCCCTCAAGGCTTCAGGGGATGGAGGTCATCCTGTCTGGTCTCAGACAACAAAGCTCCAGCCATGAGTTCCAAGGACCTGATGCAGAACTGTCAGCCACAGCAGCACAAAGAAGAGCAAGACAGGACTTCAGCGACTGAGAGCAGAGAAATACACCCGGGGGTGGAGAAACGGGAAGGTCCATCCCAGGAGTAAGGTACAAGTTCAGGGCTTGAATGGATCAGTACTAGGAGGCCAGTAATGGGACCAGGGAATAAAGTCAGCGTGAGAGCAGAAAGAGCTACTTGGTGCTCAGTTGGGTTGGGGAACTCTCGGCCTAAGATCAAGATTATAACTTAATAGCCAAATACAGCACCAATGGTGAAAATAGGGGTTCATTCTTCTAACATCCAATAATCTGGTTATGCTTGTGGGGAGACAGATAAATGAGACCATTCTCTGCCCACCAAGGAGCTCACAGCAGGGTGGAGAAAGACACCTCTGTGAACTGGTAATCATGACAGAGTAGCTGGAGTGTGGGGCACATCCACAGGGTATGAACATCGGAACTGAAGAGGGAAGTGGAGGGTGGGTAGGCTCTCAAGGTGAGCCAGGACCAGGTCAGGGGGGGTCCCTATAGTCCATCTCACCCTAGACCTGACCTACAGATGGCAAGGGGCCATTGGGTGGCCGTTGGCATCCATTCAGGTCATATGTAACAGAAACCAGCTCTCACTTAAGTAAGAAAACCCACGTTGGGGGTGCCTGGGGGGGCTCAGTCGGTTAAGCGTCCGACTTCGGCTCAGGTCACGATCTCACAGTTCATTAGTTCGAGCCCTGCGTTGGGCTCTATGCTGACAGCTCGGAGCCTGGAGCCTGCTTCAGATTATGTGTCTCCCTCTCTCTCTGCCCCACTTGAGCTCTGTCTCTCTCTCTCTCTCTTTCTCTCTCTCTTTCTGTCATTCTCAAAGATATATAAACATTAAACAAATTTTTTTTTCAAAGAAAGAAAACCCATGTGGAAGGATAAAGGTGGCTCACTTACCTGAAGCCCAACCAGGAGTCTAGGAGACAGATTCAATCCAGGGCATCTCTGGGACTCCAGAGATTTAGGGAGCTACCAACAGGACAAATCAGCCACACCCTCCCTCCACTGGCAAGTCATAGTCCCAGGGAGAAAGTCCACTGCCAACCTGTGGCCACATGCCCGCCCCTTGGTTGGCGGTCCCACTAAACACCAGGTACTGTGAGTGGCACTTTCCCCCAAAGACGATCAGGGTTCTAGAGTCAAAAGGAGGGGATTGACTCTTGGGTGGCCAAAATTAATTGAGAGCATGCCTTGAGTGTTTAGGCTGCAGTGTGACATAAACACATGTACGGTTTAGAGCAGAGGGTCAGCAAACATTCTCTGGAGAGGGCCAGAGAGTAAACATTTTCCGCCTTGTGGGCCATATGGTCTCTGTTGCATCTACTCAATGCTGCTGCTATAGCACAAGAGGAGACAGACAGTATATATACGAATGGGCGTGGCTGGGTTCCAGTAAAGCTGTATTTATAAAAAGAAGCAGTGGGCCAGACTGGGTGCTCTCTGTGTATGATTCATGCCACACTGGGGTAGAAGCGAGGTACAGGAGGGGAGAGAAAGAAAGCAAAGAGAACAAATACAAAACCATTCTCTCCATGAAAATATGCCCTGTGGGTTTTCTAGCAGAGTGCAGCCTCTTGGGGAAAATTCCCTGTTTCTCTCTCTTTGGGATAAAACTACCCCTCGGTAAAGAGTCCCTTTATACATTTTATTTTCATGAACATTAAGTTCGGTTTCCTCTCGCATTTAACTTGTTTCTTAATTGTTTGTTCCTGTAGGGGGTTCTATTTGTTTGCTATCTTTCGTAGGCTTTTCAATTCCCGCAAAGGCAGCAGCAACCTTCCTCAGCAGGATGCCAGCAGCGTATTGACTACCCCCCCCCCACCCTTCTTATTGTACGGAACTGTGGGTTTCCCAGTGTGGGACACCTGTATTTATTTGAGGCCAATCTCAAAAACACAACACAACCACATCCACACTTTCCGGGTTGCCATCTTGCTCACGGCTGGCAAGCCCGAGAATCTTCCTCCGTATCGCATCTCAGCCATTCCGGCTCAGCCAAAGAGAAGGCACTGGGGACTTGGAGACAGCGTGTAGAGTCACGGCAAGGCAAAAACCTAGCCCCTCTTTTGTAATCACCTCTTCGGTATGAGGCAATATGCTGTGAATTAGTGTGTTCCAGGCCTGGAGTGGTAACATATGGTGTATCTCTGCTCATTCTACATTAAATCCTGACATTTTGCAGCTGTCAAGATAAAGCTGTTTATATGAGTAACATTGTAGTTTGTTTATAGGGAAATAATGTGTAGCAAGTTATGATTAATCAAGGTGTCTAAAATCTGCTGGAGGCTTCTAAATAGATTTGTTTTCACTGCCGTGCTTTCTGTCTCCTAAATCAGGGGGTTAGTGGCCCTCCGACCCCTTGGTGCCCCATGGACATTTTGGCCCTGTCCCCTGTGGGGCAGGTGGAGAGGGAGGCCGGGCCTTCCTGCAGAGGCAGGAAGAGTGGGGGTGTTGCATGGAGTGAGGAGGCGGGGAGTACTCACCTTAACTTCCAAACTTCAGGAAGCCCCTCAAAGAGCCTCTGTATCTTAATTCTTGTGTTTAGATTCCACGTCTCCAATTGGATTGTCCCCCGAAGAGCAGCCAGTAGGTGACTGAGTCTTCAAGGAAATAGTGCACCTAGCTTTGGTTTTCTGGGGTCCCAGAGGTCATGGGCCTGGAGGCAGTGCAGATTTGAGGAGTCTCACCTTCTAGAGGTTATCTCAATTCCTTGTGTCTGTGGTTGGGGGTTCCAATTTCCTCTTTGGAGGATAACTGGTTAGAACCCAAGGCTCCTGAAAGAATCTAATGTGTCGCCTTGCTGAGCTACTGTCCCAAGGCAAGAATCCTTCAGCCTCGCTGACAGCCGGTGTCAGGCCACCAAGTGATCCGTCTCAGCAGAAGGAATGAAGCCACCTGTACCACCGTGGGGAGGGTCAAACGCTGGGAGGAAACTGCCTTCTGACCCTGAGCTGTATCTGCCCTGTCTTGCCCTGGGGAACAACTTGGGGCTGGCTAGCCACTTTTCCAAATGAAAAACTTTCTGACCTTGTCGACAGCCACCATCTCGTCCACAGGCCAAACTTCACGGTCCCCGAGCACTGCTTGCAGTGCCTAGCCCCCCTCCGTCCTGGCCACGCTCCCCCAGCGCTTGCCGGCTGGTCGTGATGCACCTGGAAATGTCTGCTCCAGGATGGACCCATCTCAGTGTCCAAGGTGGCTGGAAGCCTCAACTGAGCTCTCTTGCCCTTTGTCCTCCTTTCCAAGGCCTGCCCCACTGCTGGCCAGGTGGAGAGGTGGGCAGTGAGCCCCCCACGAAAGGGCACAAAGAAATCCAGGACCCTGTGGAGGTGGCTTCATCCACGGACTGGAAGATGCACAAGCAGAGACGCGTTCCCCCAGCAACGCCTGTGGTGCAGCGGCAGGGACCAGCTGCCTTTTGGCCACAGAGACAGAGCCAGTAGTAGTGGCAAGAAGAGAAAGCAAGTTGCCGTAGCATCATGGGCCTGCACCCCATGCCTTCCTGGGCACGCGGAAGGCAGCTGGCAGGAAGGCAGGCAGGAGGAGAGGCAAAGGATTTGCTGCCTGAGAGAGCAGGGCGATTCCACAGCTGTGGATGGGACTTTGAGTCATCACCCAACCCGTTTTCAGCAGACAGCCTGCCCTCCCCCAAACCACTTGTACCTTGGATGTGCTTCTAGAAGTGTCCACGGTGAAGGCTCACAGAAAACAGCAGATGGCTCAAGCTGGAGTCTTAGGAGATGCCCCGGTTCAGGATGGAGGGGAGGAAATGAAGCCATTGGTGGAGCCTGGGCAGGACCGGGCCCAGGGGTAGAAGGAGAACTGTTTTGAGGTGTTGAGGAGTAGTCAGCCCAGAGATGTAAGTTAACTGACCTGGCCAGGGTGGAGCGGTTGAGCTCGCCTTGGAAGATACTGAGTTTAGCAACACAGAACCCTCCCTCCTGGGGTTAGGAGAGTCCCCCCAACAGTTCAGAGGGTATTTCTTCTCCTTAGCTGGACATCTCAGAGACCCTCTTCAGTGTCACCATGCGTCAGAGAGAGAGAGTCACTGAGGCCCCCATTTGATGGGTGAGAGAACACAGGGAAGACCAAGGAAAGGGCAGAGGGCACAGAGCCAGGGACGAATGGTGCAGGAAGAAAGGATTACTGCAGAAGGTGGTGCCTTCCGAAAGCGACCAGAACAGACAAAGAACTGAATCCAACCAGGAACCTTGGACCCTCGGTCCACCCCCGCCACCCCCCACGCCCCCTTTTCCTGTAGGGACAGCAGAGTGAGTGCGCCTCTTGTCAGAAATGAATATCGCATGGGACAGTTAATCAAAGCTGAACCGCCCCCTGCCCCTGTGAGCGAGCGGTGCTCGGAGGGGAGTGGGCAGCCCGGCAGATGGAGGGGAGGCAGTGCCTCCCCTGGCCGCATCCACCTGCAAGGGGGGGGGGGGTGGCGCTGTAGGGGAAGCACAAAGACTATTTCTTCCCATAAAAAATGATATGAGGTGAAAAACCGTTTACTGCACGTTAGGATCCACGGTTGGGCCATTTGTATGTTTTACTGGGATGGTTATGTCACTAAACGAAGCCTGAAAAATCCATCATGGGCAGGGAGCCTGACAGTGGCCTGGTCACGGGAGGGGAGTTGGGGGATGGGGGGGCTGGGCAGAAGAGGAGAAATGGGAAGGGATAGATACTGGTGTCTGGGGGGACTCAGGTCCATGCACTGTCCCAAATCACTGGGGTTCACGTCGGAGGGCCCGGTGAAGCCCCCACCAACTCTGTAGTTACTATTCTTCCTAAACAGGAAGCCCAGAGGTTCCCTCTACCCCAGTCCCTCTCGGCTGTTTCTGGGGATGCACTCATGTGCCACTTCCAATTCAGTGAGTGACTTTTAATTAAATTCCTATGTGCTAGGCGGGGGACCCTGTCACCCGCGTCACCCATCAGGACCCTTCCCCTCCATCCTTTGAGCCATGACCAAATCACCACACTTGTGGTTAGAGAAAGAAGTGACTGAGAAGGCCCTCGCAAGTTGGGGAGCAGATATCCCGGGAGCAGAACTCGGCAGGAGGGGAGTGCAGAAATGTCATTCGCGTGGCTGCATTTAATCAGGAGCTCTGTTAATGAATGCCAAGGCCAGCCACCTGAAACGTCAATTCTGACTTTAATCATCCACCTGTACCTCTCTCCCCTTGCCTCTGAGCAGTGTCTGGCTTTAGCAAAAGGGTCAGGAATTGGGGGCCTTCCTGGCCTCCCCAGCATACCACTGACCCTCTGTTATGTGTGACCCTCGGATCCCAGAGCTAGACAGGCCAAGAGAATGTCTGAGTGGAGCCTCTTGTTATCCAGGTAAGAAACCCAGGCTAGTACTAGAACTCTGTTCTCCTAATTCCCAGCACCTCCCCCCCCCCCCATTCCCACACCCTGCTGTGGCCCCCGGGCCAAGCTTGCAAACGCAAGGGAGCCCCAAATCACTAATAGCCATCTTCCCTGACCGCCCAAGGTACAACCCACGACACAAGCAGCCAGGGCATTTGCCAGAATGCAAGACGTTCTCATCCCAGCCTCCTGATCTACCACCTCACTTTCCCTTGTCATAATACATCGTCCCCGGGCACCACCACACTGAGAAATAAGGACACAAGCTGTAGGCAATGGACAAGCAGTTCCCGGTGCCTGAAGGAGAAGGGCAGGATGTCACTAGATGCCAGGTGAGGAGATACGCTGTTGAGATGGCTGCCCGGACCCAGAACCTCCAACAGCCACGAGGCAGACCGAGCACAAGATGGAGAAAACAGCCACCGATGGTCCTTGACCACACCTGGAAACAGCGTGCGGCCGCCACGTGGACTGGCGGGATGCTGGTTTTCGCTACAAGTTCATCGGAGGACAAATCAGATGCCGCATTTTCACAGAATCGACTCGGCTGTTCAATTCATCCTTCGAGGCGAAGGAAATGGATGCCAGAAGAAAAAACAATCCCACATGTCAGGTGGGTAGCAAAGATGTTGTGTGTCCAGTCCTGACACATGCAATTTCCTGCAGCGCGAGAGTGAGCCAGGAGTCTCCCAAGGCCCTGAGACCAAGAGTGGATGGTTCACAGAAGAGGTACAGGATCCCAGTGTCTGGGAGGCAGCCCAGGCTAGCGGCAGGCACGCAAAGTCTGGCACCAGGAGGCCTGGGTTCTAATCCCAGTTCTGCCACTTACCGGATGTGTGGCCTGGTGCAATTTCATTAACCTCTCTCTGCCTCAATTCTCCCATCTGTAAAAATGGGCAGAATAATAGCACTTGCCTTTTAAGGCTATCTAAGGATTTAACAGATTCCTACTTGCAAGGGTCTGGAACAGTAGCTGGCATGTGATCAGTGCTAGAGAAGTCTTAGGTGATATAAATGAGTCTGCTGTGAACCAAGAACACTGAGCCCTGAAACAAAAGGCAGAAATGGTTCTCAGTCAAGAACTTCTCTGCAGGTAAAACTGGGAGTGACTGAAGGGGACACTGCAACCACACACACAATGACTGACATGATGTCCTCATTTGCCTTGGTTCCTGTCATGTGTTGCCTGTGAAATGAGTTCCTAAGACATGCATCTTATTTTCTTATTCAATTTCAAGATAAAATTAGGGTTGTGTCCCTTAGGGAGAAGATGTGCCCCCCCTCAAAACAAGAGGCTCCCTAGAGAAAGCCTGTTTAAATCACATATTTAAAGAGACATCAATATTTTTCTGACAGAGTATTAGTAACAATAAATAAATTGCCAAATAGGGCTGCAAACTAGCAGGACTGCTCAATATTTGAGTGACAGTTAACATCTCATGGGAAATAGCAGTGACAGCTGAACATGTCACCAATGGCACGGCCTCAATTGAAGAGTATATGAGGGACTCCTTCCGGGAGACAGGGGAAAGCCAGGGCCAATGACAGCCAAGGCGAGGGAAAGCCAGGAGGTAAAGGTGGGCTGTCCACTGTGGGACAGCCTCTAGTCCAGAGCTCTGTGGCCAGGAGGGGACAGAGGGCAAGGTCCAGGGCTGAGAGTCATGGGGACAGATCTAGGCCTTCCTAGCCTTGTGTCAATGTGCTAGAAGCTGATCTGAGTGGGGAGGCAGGCAGGGCACAATTTAACACCCGTAGGGTTGACGTTGTTTGCATCAGGGAGACATTCAGGCCACTTAGTGGGGCTGATGTGGGAAAGACCCAGAAACTAGGGCTGGGCCCTAGGAAAACTAGCCAAGGTCAGGAGGCTGGGGCATGGGGGTAGAGCCCAATCTCTGCCATGGAGACAGGGAAGGGAGAAAAAGGAATAGAGGGGGAGGCTGGGCACAAGAGACCCAAATGGGAGACCAATGGGGCTTGGGTAAGGAGGCTGCCATTTTCAAGGTCTACGCCTAGCCCGAGGGACATGGCGGAGGTGGGAGGGGAGGGAAAGGCAGGGGCAGGGAACAGCAGGAGGATTCCAAACCCCTTCAGGCAGTGGAGCAGGGGCAGAATGAACAGGGCTGGGGTGGTTGGGGACAGAGAAAGACTGTCCACTACAGTGATGGAACCCTTGACTCTTGGAGCTTCTACCAAATTTTCATAGTAAGCTGATATAGAGTCATGGTCATAGCTTAAAGCCCATCTTCAGCTATGAAAAAGGATGCCCCAGAAGCATCTGTGTGTTAGAAATGAGTCGGTAACCCGGAGATGCAGAAAGCCAGCCTAAGGCAAACATTCCTGACATGACAGGAAGGAAACGGGTAGAGGTGCACAGATACTGGGACTTGCTGGGAGAACAAAACTAAGCAGGTATGCAGTGTCCAACCCGGACGGATGGCCCAGAGCACCTGGAAACGGCTTGTCTGTATCTCACTGACTTAGCAAGAGGGCACGACTAATCAGCAGAACCCTTGGTCAGTAAATCTTGTTTATACAAACTGTTTAAAAATGTTCTGTGGACACAAAACTTGTTAATGGACTTTTGGCTGGAGGAGAGACAAGGGACATTGATTACAGACTGCAGGGGACCATCACCTGGTATATATTTCTTTCATGTTCTAATTTTTCACAATAACCATGTTTCTTTCATAATAAAAGGCAATATTAAAACAGAATGCGTTATGGGAAGACATATAGGACTTTTTGAAATAACTTCTGGAAAGCTTGTGTAAGAGTCAGTTCATAAGGGTTTCTGGTGGCTAGACATCAATGCAGTAGCTGTGGGGTGCAGAAACAAGGGAATTTTTTTTTAAGTTCTTTATTTTTGAGAGAGAGAGAGAGAGAGTGCACACAAGAGTTGGGGAGGGGCAGAGAGAAGGGGACAAAGGGTCCAAAGCAGGCTCTGCGCTGACAGCAGAGAGCCTGATGCAGAGCTCAGACTCACAAACCATGAAATCATGACCCGAGCCAAAGTCAGCTGCTCAACCGAGTAAGCCACACAGGCACCCCATTATTTTTATTTTTATTTTTTTAGAGAAAGAAAGAGAAAGAGAGAGGGAGAGCATGAGCTGGGGAGAGGAGCAGAGAGAAAGAGAGAGAATCTTAAGAAGGTTCCATGCTCAGCGCAGAGCTCGATGTAGGACTCAATCCCACCACCCTGGGATCATGACCTGAGTTAAAATTAAGAGTGGAATGTTCAACCGACTGAACCACCCAGCCACCCCCAGAAACAAGGAATTCTTACTAGGAGGTCAGAGTGGGGACCACACTCTCCCTGTCCCTGGTTTCTCATCTTACCTCAGGAATTAGGAATTTGCACCCTTGCTGAGGAAAGGAAGGAAGAAACCTTTTGCCCATTCCATTCTGCCCCTAGAGTCAGCCTCTCCCACTCTGAAAGAAGAATCTATGATCAGATTAGCAGGCTTCAAACCCCAGGGAGCTGCTTTTCTGCACCCAGCAGAGCTCATGTGTCAAAAATGGCATGCACCTTGACCTTGACCTCTCTAACCCGTGCAGTATCTTTGCCCTTGCCTACTGGACTCCCCCCAGAGCAACTCCTGGCCCAGAGTTGGGGGAAATATTTGAAGAGGGGTTTTTTGAGGTCCCCTTGTCTTTCCTTAACCCAGCTTTACCAGCAATGAGGCTGAAGTTTTTAAAATTTTTATCTGACCTCTGGTCTATTTCTGAAAGGATTCAGAACTCATGGAGGGATGTGATTAAACGTCATATTTCTAGTCCCTCAAAAACAAAAACAAAAAACCCACAATTATCATTAAAGCAGATTGGCAGAGAAAGCTTCTGATTGGAGGAAAAGTGTCAGGAATTACCACAAATAACATCAATGTAACAACCAACTGTGATATTGTGATAAGTAATATATATTTTGGTCTTCATACACTGTCTTTGGCACAGAGCTCCTAAAACCCTTGGAATTTCCTAAGTGATGAGAGAGATCACGATATCTTTTGTTATGTTAATGAGGTGACTTTTGGAAAGCCTCTAGATAACCAAAGGATGGGAGCTGGTTGCCAGGGGAACCAACCATGTGATGAGAGCCCTGGAACTTTCAGTCCTACCCACCCTCCAGGGAGGGCTGAAGGGCTGAAGATTGAGTTCAAGGATTTAATCGATCATGCCTAAGTAATTAAGTCTCCATAAAAAGCCAAAAGGAGGGGTCTGGAGAGCTTCTGGGCTGGTGACCACATGGAGACCTGGGGAAAGGGGTGTGTCTGGGGAGGGCGTGGAAGCCCTGAGCCCCTCCCTACACCCTACCCTATGTATCTCTTCCGCCTGGCTGTCCCTGAATTATATCCTTTCATAATAAACCAGTAATCTCGTAAATAAAATGTTATGACTTCTGTGAGCTATTCTAGCAAATTAATCAAACCCAAGGAAGGACTCTTGGGAACCTCTGATTTATAGCCAGGGGGTAAGAAGCACAGGTGACAACCTGGACCTTCAATGGACATCTCAGTCTTGGGGGACTGAGACCTTTCCCTGTGGGATCTGATGCTGTCTCCGGGTAGTATCAGAATTGAGTCGAACTGTCGGACGCTCAACTGGTGTCAGAGAATTGTTTGGTATGAGCAAAAACCCACACACATCAGAATCGGTGATCAGAACATTTGTTTATTGAGTGTTTACCAGAAGCCAGACACTGTGCTAAGCACTTTACATGGTGTGTGTGTGTGTGTGTGTGTGTGTGTGTGTGTGTGTGTGTTTTAAATTGTTATCACAACTCTCCAAAAGAGGAAACTGAGACTGATAGATACCAGGGTGAGGATCTTTATGGCAGAGCAGATATTCACACCTAAGCTGACTTCTCAGGCCACCTTCTTCTTTTTAATTTTAGAGAGTGCACACATGCACGCACGAGCATGGGGGAGGGGCAGAGGGAGAGGGAAAGAGAATCTCATGCAGCCTCTACACGCAGCACAGAGTGCGACTTGGGGCTAGATCCTGAGACCCTGGGATCATGACCTGAGCCAAAATCAAGAGTCAGATGCTCAACCAACTGAGCCACCCAGATGCCCTACAGGCCCCCTTCTTAAGCATCACCCATGATAGTGGGTGATTTCACCTTTTCCTTATGAGAGGGAAGTCAGTCTGCTTCCCAGGCTGGTGGGACAGAGAGCTAGTACAGGTGGGGATTTGCTGCTCAAATAAGCAGTAAAAGGTGCAAAGGGCCAAGGACAGGATAAATGAGGACCAGGACACATGTGCACCAGCCAAATGACTGGGGGTGACGACTGAGGCAGTCTGGGGAGCAAGACAGGTCTGGGCCATGATCCCCAAGAGAGCTACACAGAAGCAGCCTCTGGAGAGGAAGGTCTGCAGAAATCCCTCAGGCTTGAAGTTTAGGCTCACCTGTTGGCCCAACACCACGGTTATTAAAATACCCTCGTTCCTTTTTTTTGCAGGCTTGGCCACAAGATCATGGACATTGGAACTTCAGGGAACCTTAGAGAGTCCTTCAACTCCCTGGTTCTAGGGATCAGTAAATGGGCCTAGGAAGGTTGAATGAATTGCCAGAGGTCACAACGCGAAGTAGGGAGGGAAACCCAGGAGTTCTGACTCCCCTTCCAGTGCTCTTTCCATGGTACCACCTCAAGGCTTGGGATTCTGCCACATGTCTGGTCCTACTATTATGAAACATCTACTTTAGGTGGGGCACTGTGATAAACCTGAACTTGGGAAAAGCCCAGCTCTAGACTTCCAGTGTGATTCATGAGATTGTAGCCATGTTGTGGGATACCCCAAGCATACATTCAGCTCTTTGGACTAGCTCTTAAACCTTGTCAATTGTAAAGATGACAACAAATGTGACAGAGAAACACAAGATTGATTTTCTATGTTGAGAGCTACTCCTAATTTATCCACTCTATAATTGCCAATATTCCATACCTTGAAAGACATCTATTCTAGCAGCTCAAGGTACAACCTTAACTCCCTCTTCCCCCCACTCACCTCTCCCTAACACACAGCCCTTGGACTGCAAGAGTTCAATAGTCTTCCCAAGGTCACAGAGCAAGCCAAGGGCAGGACAGATAGAGAACATCACGTCTTGACTTTCCAGGTCTCCAGTGCTGAACCTCCTCTCAACACTACCTCACCTTGCACAGATGTCTGTCAGCAGAGGAGAAAAGGTCATGCAAGCAGAAACTTCATAAGCCACCGGAATAAAGCACACACATGGGTCTCGTCCTTGGGGAGGCCCACTGCAGGCAGATGGAGGTGCAAGAAGAGAGGTTCATGAAGCTAAGAGTGTCTCCAGGCCAGATGGTACTGATTTAACAAAGGGTCTGTTTGCAGTGACAGAGGAAGACCCCAAACTCTGCCCCTCCCATCATGCAAGCCTCCCTGCTCTCCTTTTAATAGAAGCATTTTCCCTGCCTTTCTCCCTTCCCTCCAAAAAACCTCACAAATATGTTGTGTGAAATATCAGAACTAATTAGACCAAATGGTGTTCGTATCTGTCACTGGTTTTTCTGGGGGAGAGCAGGCTGTGTCGTGGAGGGAAATTTTGTTAACTAATTAAGGACAGTTTTTAGGGGAGAATGTCATGTCCCTGTGGGAAAGAGGGATGGGACGACTAGAGAGGGTTCTTGGATGGGCCAAGAATGGAGATAAAGGGCACAGTGACAGCTGGGTGACCGGGAAGGTGGTGTGGGAGAGACAAACAGGACTGAGTTAGCCTTGGGGGCAGCCCGTTTCATAGTTCTTCGTACAGTCAAAAGAGGACACCGTTTGCACACAAGCGTAAGCACACTCACCGCACCAATGAAAAATATCCATAGGAAGGAGGAGGTAGTCTATCCGGGTTAGTACTTAGCAGTTGTCACTGCTGCTCTGACACAACCAAGACAAGGAAACTGATCTTAGTTTCTTTATATCATACAACTCTCAGCACAATATATGACATCCGTAGTTACCCCAAATTTTTGACTGGAATACAATAGAGGAAGAAGAGGAAATGTTTGTATGGGCCTAGTTTGTGCTGGAGACAAACTAAGATCCTTTGATATCTTTTCTCATAGAGGAATATCTAAATAGAAGCAACGGAAAAGAGAACGTGAGGCTGTTGAGTCAGAAGAAGACAGGTGGAACTTCTAGCTGCCCTCATAAATTCAAAATAGTATCATGTGATAAAGGGAATGGATTAATTCCAGGAGATCAAACTAGGACTCACTGGTAGAAGATATCAGGAGGAAGACTTTGATCCTAAGTAATGATTAGGACTGTTCCAGAAATGGAGCAGTTCGCTGTGGGCCGGAGGCAGCTCCCGAGCTCCTCGGCATTTGAGCCGAGCTGCCCAGCATTGATCAGAGCTGTTCGGGGGGGGGGGGGGGGGGGGGGGGGCGCCTGGGTGGCTCAGTCGGTTAAGCATCTGACTCCAGCTCAGGCCATGATCTCACGGTTCATGGGTTCAAGCTCCGCATCAGGCTGTGCTGACAGCTCAGAACCTGGAGTCTGCTCTGGATTCTGTGTCTCCCTCTCTTTCTCTGCCCCTCCCATGCTCACACTCTGTCTCTGTCAAAAGTAAGTAAACATTAAAAAAAAAAAAAAAAAAAAAGAGCCGTTCGGGAGAGATTCCTGCAGGAGGGCTTTGACGCTAAAGTTCCCTAAATGTGAGCTTCCATGAGTCTGTTGTGCGTCCACAACAGGCTGAGTGTCAGCTCCATGCCACCAAGATGATTTTCCCTGAGAAAGTCTTTGAAACCCTCTTTGCTGGGAAGCCTTTAACAACTTGAGGGGGATAAACAGGAATCCTTCTGGAAATGTCAGGGTGTGGCCGTGGTCCAGGCAGAAGGTGGGGGAACAGGTGCATAGGGACACGGCTAGAAGAAGCACCCCGCAGCACCCAGACTTACAAGGCCAGGCAGGGAGGAGGAGGGGGGGGCCGAGGACCAGGAAGACACATTTCGTTCAGCAGGTGCTCAGTCCCCCAGTCGCGCCAACAGTGGCCTTTCCACACTTCTGCCACACGGCCGCCTCGCCTGGCCTGCGGCCTCAGCCCCACAGTGACTTCCAATGAGGTCCGCACTGAGCGGCACAGAGAACTGACCTTGCTTCAGGGGGAGGCACCAGACAAAAGGTGGGCCCCACCCTAAACTGCCTTCAAATTCTGCCTCTGCCACTCATCAGTTACATGGGCAAATTTCTTGACCTTTCTGGCCCCCTCTTGCTCTTAAAAAGGGGTGATCGCATTACTTAGTTCATGGGATCGTTGTGGGGATTGTGAATCTGCGTGGCGGATGAATGCCAAGAACGCACGTGACACCCAGGAAGCGCTACGTGAGCGGCCGGGTTTGCAGGGGCACTTGGCACTCTGCCCTCCAAACTGTCACCACTGTCCTTTGAGGGATCAAAGAGAGAGGCCACAGTGGTCTTGGGTTACAGGAAGGCCTCCCTCAAGCGGCCAAGAGGGCGTGTGTAAAGAGCTGTGCCAAGAGTGGAGATGGTTCCAACAGCAAATTTCAAAGGAAAACAAAACAAACCAGGGAATGATAGAAGGAAGCCCAGAGCGGAATGTTCCCCGGGGACTGGGGGACTGTCTGCATACCATGTCTTTGACTGCTGTCCTTGCTCTGGAGGCCACGTGGCCATTCTGCCAGGGGCTACCCGGGAGGCCTCCTCCAGCAGCCAGACTCCTCCCGGCCCCCCGTGCAGTCATCCCCCGGGGCTTCTCGCCAGCAGTGGTTTTTCTCCTAAGAACTTTTAAGCGCCTCCACGATAGACTTTGGGGGAACTGAGACGGGTGGCTTCGGCTTGCCTGGAGTCACAGCATGAGCGTGTGTCGGGCCCGGGGCCAGCATCCCCTGCTCCCCCTCTGCTGTCGCCAGGTCTCGCGGCCATGGCTCCTCTCTCTGCCTGCCTGTCTGCTCTATATCCTTCACAAACGTTCCTTTTGCTGGACTAATACCACTGCCCCTGCTCTTTGGCTCTGCTTACTTTAATACACACATAGATTACAGCTACATTAAAGAAGCCTGAAAATACCAAAGCAGAAGTAAAGCAATTATTATAATGCAGCCCTAACAGCAGCCGTAATGAGACAGAATTAAAAATGTGCCAGTATAATCACAATTCACTGTTCCCAACGACCTTCCAGAACTGCTTTCATTTGGAAAGTAACATCCAGTCCTGAACTGTCAGATGGAAAGGAAAAATTCAATTGTGCCTCCCAGCGTGGCCTGGTCCCTGGCTACCAGGAGATCTGGCTCTTCCACATGAAGACATCTGTCCCCTGGCCAATGCTACACGCTATTATCCATTTGCTTTGTAGGGGGCAAGGGGAAGGGACGCAGGGGCTGGGTGTTCCTTCAATGGCACGCAGGCTGGCTTATGCCACTCCCCTGCGTGTGTCACCAGGCCTGCCCGTTCCACAATGGAGCAAATTCAAGTCTGAGCAGCACCGTGCCCTGCACATTGCGGGCACCACTGTTACAATGACAACTCACATTATTTCAGTTGATTCCCACAGTCACCCTGCGAGGCAGATTCTATCATTCCCCCATTTGATGACCAAGGAAGCAGAGGCTTGGAAAAGTTAAGTGATGGCTCAAAACCACGCCCAGGGGGTGCCAGAGCCATGACTCAAATCCTTGTCTTCAGACCCCAGAGCACAAAATCTCACCCTGACTTTATGAAGCTGGTATCCTAACAGAAGCAAAGGAGAAGTCTGTTTAGACGGCCTTACGTTCCTTTATTCCGATGGCGGGGGATGGTTGGGGTGAACCCAGGGGAAGAGGCAGAAGCCCCACCCAGCAGGAAAGGCTTCCTCAAGGAGTCAATTCTGACGGAAGTGTCGCAGGGCGTCCGTGGAACAGAACCATTTATTCATCCCTCCTCCCCAGGTTCTGCGCGGGAGGACAGAAATAAGAAGGCAGAGTGCCAGGAGATAGAGCGGCCGGTGGGGGCGGATGCAGAGAAGGTATGGGCCCCTCTCCTCTAGGACGCCCAGGAGAAAACACTTTGCTGAGCTGGTCTCTGCAGCTGAACTGAGCTTTCTGGAGCCTCACTCAAAGGGAAACCTGACCACGTCCTGCAGGGCATGCTCAGTTTACTCAGGAGTCCCAGATGGGGATATTAAGACAGAAATGGGGAAGTTCCCTGGCTCTTCCTTTGTGTTTGGTTTTCACAGACCTGCCTTCCCATCTACGAGTGGGAGACGGCTTGCATCATGTCACCGTGGACAGAAGCGGGCACAGTGGGCGGAAGGAGGGTCAGGAGCCAGCCCCTTATCTTCCTTCCTTCAGGGGGCAGTCAGCCTTTCTTCTTTCCCCCAGTTCCGGGCAGTGAGAGCCCTGCCTGATGCTGGGGAAGATGGCCTGAGCACTCTGGGTCTGGAAACTCTACAGACTTGAATGCCTTCTGACGCGCCTCGAAGGCGTTGAGAGTTCAGAATGACTCTGTCCAGCCTGCCAGGGCCTCTGGAGAGGGTCTGGAGCCCCAAGCTACAAGCTCTCCATGGGCCCCCTCACCACTCCACTTGAATTGGCTTTGGGAACTGTGATCCCCCCATCTTGGGCTAGCAACGGTAACAAAGCACCTTACAGTTTGACAACAGTCGCATGTGGGTTCACAGTCACCTCCAGGAACCTAGGTCTAAAAGGTCATTATAAAAGGGAACTATTTGCTGTACCGAGGTTGCTGATCGGCTCACCCTGCATCCCGAAGAGGCCGAAGAATCAGGCCGAAAATGCTGGCCTCTCCACTTGTCTCTCTGCTGGGAAAAAGAGCCATTGAGAGAAGCCACCCCCAGCTCTTTCCGGTGCGCTGGCAGTCCCTCTCTGTGAAAGTCCTCCTTCCCCATCCCTATTTTATAGAGAGAGCACTGCTTGAGAGTAATCTGGCTCAAACCGAGTAGAACCATGTGCCTTTCACTTGTAGCCTAGAACAACCTGGGTGGGAAAATCTGGGGAATGTGAGAAGGTAGTAACCCCCAGTACTGGGGGCTAGAGGGGCTACCTCGTCACCGGCCCCAGCTCCTCCTGAGTGACAGATCCCCTTCCAACTGCCAGGCCCAGCTGCGCTTTCTCAGAAGCTGGGAACTTGGGAAGACAAGCACGAAGGAATGAAGAAATAAGAGCTGGGGAGAAATGGGGAAACTGCTGAGGAGTTGGGCTAGTTTCCAGCATGGAAAACGGGGCGCCTTCTAGGGGTGAGAGGCTCCTGACTTTGGCGCTGCGTGGAGGTGACTGTGGAGAGCGCCCTGACTTCCAGCCGGCAGTGAGGTCAACTGAAGATACACCATGACTCTGTGGCGACCCACCTTTCTTCGTGGAAATCGTATTAAAACCCCCAAGGTCCGTACATGTGAAAGAGATTTTCAAGCACTGGCTGCTTTGAGGAACGTGAGACCAACATGTGTCCGACACAATAGGATTTAGGTACCCGATACGTTCCGTGAAGATGCACAAGGGAACAGATGAACAAGCACAGCATCTGAAAGGCCTTTCGTAAGCAGGGAGGGGGGCGCCTCCTGTCCCACCTACCTCTGCTGGCCCGCACTGGCTTAGGGGAGTAGGTGGAAGCCGCCAGCCCCCCTCCCCGAAACCCACCCTGGGCGCTAATGAGATGCACGGAGGGGTCTGCAGGCCTGGTGGAGTGGCTCGCAATTTTTGTTGCTGTTGTTTTGAATATGTCTTTCCCTAGCGCTCTGCCAACAGCTTGTTAGCACATGGCTCTGGTGAGTGAGAAGGCTTTAGATGATGTGATGCCCTGCCCCAGCCCGTGCGGGAGTATTCAGGACATTTGTCTGCACTGTCCCCAGACAGATGCTCCAGAGCCTCCCCAGCAGCCACGGCCACACGGACACCAGGAAACCCCAGGCCTCACGTCCAGGAGCCACATCTTAAAGCCCATCCCCCACCAAAGTTTCTTTTCCCATCTGTCTTGCAAAGGTGTGAATGGGTTTGACAAAGGATGAGGAAGGAGAGGAAAAAGGGAGAAATTAACCGTACCCCCCTATTAGCACATCACCATCACCACACATGTGGGTGCATGTGCGCACGTGTGCACACACACACACACACACACACACACACTCATACAAAGGCAGCCAGACATCTGCAAAAGTAGGTGCTGGCCAAAGCACTAAGTCCCAAACGGCAAGTGGACAAAGCTTTCCCACCATGCGGTGTAGTGTCCACAGAGGGTAAGGAGATTTGGATTCACATCCCAGCTCTGTCATGAGCTAGCTGACCTTAGGCCAGTCACTTCTTCTCTCTGGACCTCAGTGTCCTTCTCCCCACTGTTAGTCATCTCTACTCTTCTAGAAAGCACCAGGATCGTACCATGCCACCTGTAAGTTAACAGCCAGGCACACCCAGAACCACCTCTATCCACAGAAGGCACAACAGCCTCAGAATCTGTCACAGATTTGAGGAGCAGAGGAAAACACACAGGCCTTTATAGCGATAGGACGGCTGACCTTAGCCCGCCAGCACCAAGACCTCCAGCTGCCCAAACCCTGGGGTCCATGCTGTGTGTATTTCCTCCCTTTGTGTATAAAGTCCCTAAATATGCATTTCTGTGTCTCAGACAAGCTGCGGTTCACTTTTTACATGCTTCATCAGCCACCCTCAGGTGGGACCGATCTAAAGCCATATGTTCCTTATCCAGAACCCATTTCTGGATCAGTTCACCCAGATCCAACTCTCCTTCGTCTGGATTCCAAATGTTTGCTGTTTGGACTTCTCACCCATCTTACTCTGCCTTATATGGGATTTGACTTCGAATGTTTCCTCTCAGCTAGATTGCTCTGTCTGTTGCAAGGTAATGATGTGTGTGGTTCTGAACTGGTTTGAAGGCGTTTTTTTCCCCTTAAATATACTTTATCCGCTATTTATTTTAATGCTATTAATTTTGTTTTGGTTAGTATTTTCACAGTATGCCCTTCTTCGTTCCTGCTACTTTCAAGCTTTCTGTATCTGTGTTGCAGAGGTGTGAGTGGATTTGACAAAGGATGAGGAAGGAGCGGAAAAGGAGAGAAATTACCTGCACTCCTCCCACTAACACATCACCATCACCACCAACACACACGTGCATGCACAGGCACACACACAAATACTTGTATTACACAGGCAGCCAGATATCTGCCAAAATAGAATATGGCCAAACCACCAAGGCAAAAAGAGCAAATTGCGTTTTAGGTGTTTCTTATAAATTGTATAGTTTTAGACCCAAAGGCAGAAATTCTGTCCTTAAAAAGGCAAAGTTAATTGATTTCTATTTATTGTAATTGCTAATGTGTTTTAATTCATTTCTATCACCTTGTTTTGGGTGTGATCATTGTTTGAAGAGAAGCTCAATGAGTCACTCATGCTTCTCCACGTCTACTGCGTATGCCACGAATGTAAGGCTCTGAGCTCGTTACCTGGTTCACTTCTCACAGTTGTGTTCACATAAAGAAATCTTACAGGTGATCTCTCCCTTTTGAACATAGCACATGCTCACTGTCTGCTCAGAGATGGATTCTCCAAGCACAGTGCTCTTTAGCTGCACACACACTCATTGCACATGCAATGGTCCCCCTGCTTCATCTTCCAGGGGACGTGGGGGCAAAGATGAGATGAAGCCCACAGGATACTCATGGTGGTTGCTGCGTGTGAGTCTTAAAGTCCTTTGTCTCTGACCCAGGAGTCTCATGTCTTCCAACAGCATCCATAAAACAGTAACAGGCTAGCTTAGTTGCTTGAAGTTGAATAAATCAAATCCCAGACTCTTTACAGACCTAGTAATAATTAGCACAGTTATTTTCTCCTTACTTCCTCATATCATGCCTCCTATGGGAGTGATTCTTCTTTCTTTCTTTTTTAGCCTCTATTGCTTTGAAAGTTGTGCATTGTATTTGTCTTCTTTTAGTGGCTAATCCTAAATAACTCCTTTTTTAAAAAATTATGTGTAACAATGTTTAAAGTCAATCACTGTCTCCATCTCCCTTCAGGACAATAAGACGCTTTCCCACCCCGCTGCCACTCCTGTCTTCCATGCTCTTTATTGTTATCCAAGATTTCACTGTCACCTTGTTTATAACCACTTTTTCTTATTGTTGCTCTTGCAGTCAGCACTTACTTACATTTACCAAAAAGTTTATTTTTTCGTTGTTGTTGTTGTTGTTGTTGTTGTTTTTCTCACCTTTGCTTCTGCCTTCCTACTCCTCCCACCTGGTTTGGTTTCCATTTCACTGAGTTACATTCTTCAGTTGTTCTTTCCACTGAAATCTGTGAATAAAAAATTCTCTTGGGCTTTGTTTGTGTTAAAAACTCCTTTTCTTCATTTTTAAATGATGGTTTGGTTAGGACCCGAATTTTAGGGTGCTAGTTGCTGTCCAACAGCAGTGCAAAGGTCCTTCTCCTATTTTTATCTATTTTTGCTGGTAGTAAGTCTGCTTTTACTTAAATTGTCATTCTTTTGTGTCATCTGACTTTTGGCTGGAAGTTTTTTTTTAATTTTTCTATTTCTTATTTCTGTAGCATATCTACAATGTGTCTAGATGTGCATTTGTTTTTACTTATTATTCATGGGACCTAATATTCTTCCATTTTAAAATTTAAATGTTTCTTTCATTCTGGAAAATTCTCTTATGATACCTTTTCAAATATTACCTCCCTCAAATATTCTCTGTTTTCTCCTTCTGTCACTTGACTAGATGCATTTCGACTACATATCTATTAACTCCCTTTCATATTTTCCATTTCAAATCCTAGATGATAGTCTCAATGTATCTTCCAGATCACTAATTCTCTCTTTGGCCAAATATATACTACTATACCACACACACACACACACACACACACACACACACACACACACACTACTAATGTCTAATACACTAATTTACACATCTAATAATTTTTTATCGTAATGTGATAGCTTTTATTGCTAGAAACCATCTGTCTCCTTTTTAAAACTGTTTCTGTAATGCTCTGTCCTGGTCTTATAATTTTTATTCCTCCTTTTTAAATAATTTAAATATACTCAAGTCACAGTCTATTTAAGATTATTTCCCCCTAGATCTTGGAATGCTAATTATTCAGGCTGCTGCTGCTCCTAAGTGTCCCTCTTCATAGCTTGTAGCTTTTCACAGATTCTACTTTTTATTGTGAGTTCTTCACAAATGGCATTTGCTTACTTAGGTAATCTCATGTCCATGGTACATAAATGGTAGCATCATCTGTCTATATAATACTATATGTTTACCTTTGCTAGCACCCCCACTGGTTTTAGCAGTTCTGAACCTGCATTTATGTTAGTTTCTAGGCATTACTTATGTGGCGTAAATTTGTACACATAGTGAAGGCTTAGGTTTCCAACTGACTCTCTTCCACCCAAGACATTGATAGATGACAAACTTTCTTGAAACTTTCCCAAAAAGGTCTGCTTAGTTTTCCAACTACCTTCAGAAGTTCTAAATTTATGCCTGAAGTCCTCCATCACTTTCTCCCAACTCACTGAGATTTGAGACTTTAACTCCTATCCTTCAATGGATATTAAAACCCAATCTGAACCCCTAAGGTTTATGTCCGGGTCTTAAACTCCCTTTGGACTATCGTGGTCCCAGCTCACACCCAACACTTGGGCTTTGAGTTCCTGCCTCATAAATGACACCAGGAAGTTCTGTAATTGAACTTATTTTTGTTATATGCAAATTTATATATGGGTGGGTGGATGGAACACCTTTCCATGTCCACTAAGTCTGCCACATTGATTGGAAGGCCTCAGTTAAATTGTAACTAACAGCAGGAACCATGTCTCTTCTTTCTGCGTATGCCTCAACCACAGAGCAGGCCCAGACTCACACACAAAGTCAGAACTCAAAGGTTTGTAACAATCTCGGGGTCCGACCCAGGGGCTTCGTTAACTGGACTATCGTACAACCGTGCGATGGATGTGGTGCTGCCGTTTTAAAAGATAAGGAAAATTTGTAAGTGATATGGAAAAATATTTTCCACATCATTTGTAAGTATAAAAGGTAGGTTAGATAATAATATGCACTGTTCTATTGTATAAAAAATAGACTGGAAGAAAATACACCAAAATGCTAGCACCAGTTTGGTCCCTAGGCAGTGAGAATATGGGCCATCTGGGTTTTATTCTTTTGATTTATATTTCCCATAGTTAACATTTATTTCTTAAATAATAAGTGCAATGAATATGAACTTAGGGTAAAACCTGGTAAAACCACAAATGCCAAAGAAATAGAAAATAGATGCTCTCTTGGGTTCCTCCCTCTCCAGAACATTTGTGGGCTTACAATGTCTCAAAGGAGTGTCTATTTGACATCCACACCCAGGTGTTGTTTCTTTCTGAGCTGTTCACAACTGCCTTACTTCTCCCTGACTCTGGAGGGGTTTTTTGAGCATTGAGCACTGGGCCTCCCCAGACTGGCAGTTGCCCATTGGTTCTTTTCATGATGCCTCTTTGGCCCATGTTCCCATGGTAGCCCTTAAGGGAGAATGGGCCAAGGACACTCCATGCCCAGCACCCCTCTTCAGTTCCTACTCTTACCCTGATTGTACCCCTGACGAGTGCTGCGCTAGGCTGGTGGTTCTGGTGGGGCTTCTGACAGCGTCCCATGCTGTACACAAACCTGCCCTCCTTCACCACCCTGGGCTCTTCCTCATTAACCCACGGTCTTTCCTTCTTCAAGTTTTGTTCTGGACCTCCCTGCCCTCCCCTTCCACTAGACTTCGATGGGAAGCTCTCTATTCTATCCTTAACAGATCTCCATGGCTTTGAACTGTAGGAAGCAGGGACTGGAGTATCTGTCCTCCTTACCCAGAAGGTCCTCTGGGCTCCTTTGGAAAACTAAGTCAACTTCTCCAGTGACCAGCTTTTTCAATTCCAGTAGAGGTATCCTTGCTTGGGTCACAAGAGTGTTTTTATGCCGTGACTGCAGAAAGGGGGCTTCCTACCATCCATACAATTGCCCAATTAGAAGGCAACTCGGGTAACCCTAGGCTGGATAAACGCCAGCATTTCTTGTATATATAATGTTATTAAAACAATAAAGTACTGTAACTTGACTAACCAGCGTAAGGATTTGTACCGTGTCTTGCAGATGAGGGTGGGGTTGCAGAATGTATTACCCATGACCCATGACCCAGGAGAGAAGCCAGGTGGTGCTGAGGTTCCACCTTGGAATCTCAACCCGGCCCAGTCATCGGTATCACCCACCTATTTAGTGGAGGCTAACGAGCTATGTAGATATTAGCAGTTTAGATTCTCCCTGTGGCAAGGTCCTTCTTTTCCTAGCTCCATTTTGGGCTGTTTTTGTTCCCTGAAACATCCTCCAGGCAGAGATCAATTAAAAGTAGGGGTAAGGACCACAGGAAGGACCGAGAAAAGAGGTCTATGGGAAGCCCTGGAGTTCCTTTGTCTGAAGAATCATTTTTTCCCCCTACCTCTCTCCATTTCACTCTCCCTCCACTCCTCACTCTTGCCTCTGGAAGTCAGGGAGGGGCAGACACTGAGCAGGTGGCCTTGGCTGGTGTCTGAGTCAATGGCAGGTTGGGCAGGAAGATGCTTGTCAGCATACGGGCCAAGGGAACACATGGCCCCGACTTCCTGGGGACAGGAGGGGAACAGGCAGGAGCAGATGAACTGCTAAGCAACAGGGTTGGTAATTTCAGCCAGGGAACTTTCCAGCGATAAGAAATAAGGGAAGGCAGCCAGTGGGGGAGCATGGGAAGGGAGGCTGAGGGACTCGGTAGCCCATCTCTGCACAGTGATATCTCTGTTTATGTTCTTTTAAAAATAAAATGCTATTCTCTGTAGGAAGCTTTTGCTTTTCCCAACTCACAAAGCCGAAGACAATAGAAAACCATCAACACATGTCTTCGCCCTCCGCAGAGGACAAAGTTCCTCACACTCACATTTCAATTATTTCTGAGCTTTAGGTAGCACTATGGCTGAACTTAAACACAGATCAACATACAGGAAATGGAGGTGTTTGGGGGGTTTTAAAAGAAGCTCAGAAGGAAGTATACCAGAGTGTTAATAGCAGTTGCCTCTAGGTAATGGGATTATGGGTGATTTTTCCTCCTTCCTGTTCTCTTCCATACTTTTCATGTTTTTATGATGTGCATGTGTTGTTTTACGACTTTTAAAAAGCTATTTTAAAACATAGACAAAAGCAACACCAATTACAGAAAAGAAGAACACCAATGGACTGCTGTTTCCAGAACCTACCATGTGGCAGAATCTGGGCCTGGTTTTTAAGTCTGTTATTTGATTTGACCATCACAAGCATCCTGTGATACTGACTGTAGCCTTCGTACAGATGAGGAAACTGAGACTGGGGGCGTTAAGTAGATTGTCCAAAGTGACATAGTGGCAATTAGCAAAGTGAGATTTCAACCCAGGTCTGTCTGACCACTTGCTGTTTATGGGAGTGGTGGACAGAGTACTTCATGCCTTCCTGCCAAGTGTTTCTTCAGGTACACATATCTTCATGTTAAAAAGGCCAGGGTAAGGAATCAAAGTGCCCAGGCTCTGAGTGGGAATATGCCTGGTGTGTTTGAAAAAGAGCCTCAGGCCAGCTGGAACAGAGGGAGCAAAGAGTGAGGTGGGGAGCGTAAACAGAGGTAGGGAGTGGTGGGCTGGATCCTATAGGGCTGAATGGGCCTCAGAAAGAGTTCTGGAAAAACTCATAGTTTATGCTCCTGCAAATATGCCCATGGCTGAGCATGGTTGCCTGAGCCCCTGGGTTTTCATGGCCTTTCAACACAAATAGCCAACAACTAGAAATTTCTTCTGCTTCTTTTAGTTCAAATTCCCAAGAGTGGGAATCTAGTTGGCTGAGCCCAGCCTGGGTGGGCTTCATTAGGTGAGGATTTTGTGCCCTTAACCAGGGGGTTGCAGTAGGCCAGCTGCCCTGACCTTGGCCAGGATCTGGGTAGTCAGACAGTGACAGACATCCTATGAAGAGAAACTCTGAATGGGACTTGGGTTGTTAATGGGAACCAGGCAGTCAATTCAGAGACAGAATCAAGTCAAGGGGAGAAAGCACCTCCTTCGTCCCTCATTCTGCTGTTGTCCCTTGACATTACTCACTTGGTGAGACACGAGAAAGGGGCAGAAAGTCTTCTGTACACATGGGTAGTTAGATCCTAATGATGGATAGGAATAGGCAAGGAGAAAATATCTGCATTTTTGGATCTACCTAAAATTACGATAAGGAGGAAAACACACCTTTCTGGAAGTGAAAGATTCAGAATCAAGGTTCGCTAAGTCTCTCCAAAAAAGAAATTTTTCTGCTTCTCATCACCTGCTGTCTTGACAACTTTGTGTCTAAGTTTCCTCACGTAGCACACAATGACTTTCTAAACATCAGGAAAAGCTTTCATGAACTCTGGCACTGAGTTCCCATCTGAATCTTCTCAGCTGGGACATGGCATAGCCACTTGTCTCTCAGGCCAACTGAGCCTCAGAAGCCTCCACAGGCTGAAAACAACACACAGGCTCCAAGCCTAGAGCAAGGGGCCAGTGAAGGTTGTGGCCCAGACGAAGTCATTTCAGCCATCCCTGGCCCCAGGCCCGGGGTAAGGCATCCCGATCCTGAGCCCCACAGACACCACAGAAAGACAGTAGAGTGGGTCTGCAGCAGGGTAGTCACTCTGTCTGTTTTCTCCCCTCCCTGGAGCCCCCACACTGGGCTGTCCTGGTCCTCTCTCCAGCAGACTGAAAATCTACCACTTGCCACTCTGGGCTTTACCAGATCTTAGTTTCCTAGTGTCAGGAAGATCAAGTTCACGTTGCAAATCTCAGAAGCAGTATTCCTCTTTCTTATACAAGAGCCAATGTCTCTGTTGCTGCTTTCTCCCTTTCCCCACTTTCTCCCTCCCTTAGACCTGAGGCTAATAATCACGGGGATGCGAAGCAATATGAAGTGACCCCAGCTCAGTCCCACATCTGTTTGCATACTACTTGTGGTGCACAGCTCATTCCCCCTTCACCGTGGCCCTGTACCTAACCCACTGCACAGCCAACCCACTGCTCTCTCCTCATTGGCCTCTTAGAATCAAGCCCAGAATTCGAATTCCCAGCTGCTGAATGAGGAACGGTTATAGAATAAGGAGTGGGAGGGGGCAGCTTCCCACACGATAGGACAGACCTTTGAGTGCAGTGCATTGGTGGGATAACATGAAATGATACTGGAATACAGAGAAACCCTTTCACTGAGGATGGGGAAGGGGGTGCCTAGTTGTTGGGCAGTAGGAGTCTGATTTCTTGTTTTGCCAATCCATTGGGGTTTTGATCATGAGGAGGTGTTGTCAAGAACTGTGGAGGGTGTGAGGCGTTACCCCACTCACAGCTAACGAGTCAGCCTGTCAGAGTTTCATGGATTCTGTCAGAAGACAGGAGACTCCTGGGTCAGAGACAAAGGACTATTGGCTCGCAGCAATAACAGTAGCCAGAGATTTGGCATTTATACCAAGTCCTCAGGCCATAGTTTTCACAGGGCAACCTAAAGAGGACTATGTGATTGATACCTGCAACTCAGTGGCTTGAGTTACAAGAGAAGAACTTGGAAGCTTAGGGAACTCAAATCTGTTATAACAAGTGGTAAGCCTGCTGGCTCTTCCTCCCAGAGAGAGAAGTACTCTTTATTGACTGGAGGGTAAACAGAACTGCCTTCTGCCATAGAAGGAAAAATTATCTCTATCTTCCAAAGAAGTTTGCTATACAAAAATCATTAAACAGCCCAGAACAAAAGCAGTCAGTGCTTCTACTCACAAGATGTTCAGAAACACAAGAGACCTGTTGAGAACTCTCTCTGAATAATGATTACACAGTGCCCAGTTTCAGAGAAAATGGTTACCAGTGATGTCAATAAATAATATGGGGGACCTGACAGAACAGATAGAAGCTAAAGTGTAATCCAGGTATGTGAATATAAAACAATAAAACATTGACCTACAGGTGTAGTATTTACCATTTGTGTCTGATAATCAGGCAGCGCATAACAATTACGAACATCAGTAAGGATGGGTCAGATAAACCTTTCAAGGCTTACATTTGACTAAAACGTTGTATACCCTAGATCACTTGATGTGGTCCCACAGTGAGGCTTTATTCATTTCTCTCTCTCTATTCTTCAGATTGCATTATTTCTGTTGATTTCTCTTCAAGTTCAATAACCCTTTCTTCTCTGACTCCAATCTAAATTACACATTATGCTTTGTAGTTCTAATGTTTCTATTTAGTTAGTTTTCTTCTTTTCTTTTTCATTTCTCTTCTAAGACCCCCCCATCTGTTCATTTTAACCATATTTTACTTCAAGTTCTTACACGTATTTGTAATAGCAATGTTAAAAATCTTGTGGCTCACATTTATTGAGATATAATTAACATATAGTATTGTATAAATTTAAGATGTATAAGGTGTTGATTTGATTTCATATACATATATTGCAAAATGATTGTTATCATAGCATTTACTAACACCTCCATAATGTCATATAATTGCCATTTCTTTCTTTTTATGGTGAGAACATTTAAGATCTACCCTAAGGGTGATTTCTTGAACCATCATTTACTCATGAAGCAATTCCTACCATGATTTTTCCTTGGCTCAGAATTTTTCTGGTATACATTTAAACTTCATAAATGTTGCTAAATGAATTATACAAAAAAAAATAAAAAAAAAAATAAAAATCTTGTGGCTAATTCCAGTATCTGGGTCATCTTTGGTTATATTTCTTTGGACTGCTTTTTCTCTTGACTGTGGGTCATAATTTCCTGCTTCTTCCACATCTAATAATTTTTTGTTCTACACTGGGAATTGTAAATGATGTGTTGTAGAGACTCTGGATTCTCTTTCTTCCTCAGAGGAGTGCTCATTTTCATTCTAGCAGGCAGTTAAATTTGACTGGACTCAAACTCCAAAGTCTGTCTCTCCTTGTGGCAGGAAGCACCTGAAATCTCTCCTCAGTTCATCAATCTTCCAGCTTTGCTTTCTTTTTGCTGACTCCCTGGAGTCTCCCTACACATGCCTAATTGTCCTCTAAGGCTTTGGTCAAAGCTTACATGTAGACTTGAGACTACTTTCTTGCTGGCCCCTTTCTTTCTGAGATTTCCACCCTCATTCAGTTACTGTGGCTACCCTAAACTTGTCTCCCTACTCTGCCAGCCAGTGGTTCCCCAGCTTTCTGCTGGAGTTCCAGCCATCCCAGGTGGAGTGCTTGGGAGTGCCCCTGAAACAAAAATACAGGAATATGAATCTCTACCAAGTGCAGTTCCCTACTTTCAAGGATCAGCCTCCCTCTAGCAATGTCTGCCTCTTTGGTCACTCTCTAGTGCCTTCAAATTATTGTGTTTTCTACTTTGTTCAGAATTTATAATAATAATCTCTGGGAAAGTTGGTCTACTATAAGCTACTTTACCATTAAGGGGAAGTAGAACCACACATAAACTGTTTCAGTAACCTGCTTATTCTACACTGTTATTTAAAATGCTGTACATTATTCTTATTGACCATTGTGTTAAACGAAATTTATGTACACTTAACTACTGTAGACACTTAGGATATTTTCAACTTTTGATGTAATAAAGTCAGAGGCTCCCACCACAGAGCTGCACACGGTCATTAATTTCACAGGGAGAAATATGTCTTAGTACTTCCTTTTGTTTCCATTTACCTAATCTTTTAATATATCTATCTCATATGTTTTATACTGTATATAATATATTATTACAGTAGTATAAGAAGGTAATTCATAAAAGATGTATAGATCTTTGGGGTATCTCCTCAATTTTACTTAATTCTGTTTTACAGATGGAGTATATGATTTAAAAGCTTAGATGGTACAATTATAAATGATGCTTTACTGAATGTATATGTACCTACATTCATAATATATGCATATATCCATATATATGTATATATATGTGTGTATATGTATACATACACAGATACATACATACACTTTGGGCATAATACTTACATAAGACAGTTACCCAGAAGGGGAATTGCTGAGTCAAATGTTGTGCACATACATTTTTTTAAAATTTTTGACTCATTCTGTCAGTATCACCCGGTAGTCCTCTAAAAGGATTGTATCAATTCACCCTGAAGCTGAAGAATATGAAAGTATACTTTCTCCTGTAGCCTGCTAACACTGACTACAGTTGGTGGTCTTTTTCCATCTTTAAAAAGGTTTTATTGATGAATAACAATATTTAGGTTTAATGAGCATATCTTCCTTTACTCATAGAGATGAACATTTTTCATACATTTACCATATTAAATGTCTTTTTAAATTGCCTGTTTATTTCCTTTGCTTTTTCTATTAAGATGATTCATCTTTTATTTAAAAATGAATTTTAAGGGATCTTTTTATAGTATCTCTATCCTTTGTTTGATACGAATGTTACAAAAATGTTTTTCAGTTTATCATTTCCCTCGTTATCTGTTGATGACATTTGCACATGCACAATACTTTTATGTCACCAAATTTATTAGTCATTTTCTTCATGGTTTCTGTCTTTAGAATTATACTTACAAAGTCATTCTACACCCTTCGAGTATATAATCATATCAATATTTTCTCTTAGGACATTCAGTTCACACTGAAATCTTTAATCCATCTGGAATTTATTATGAGAAATTATGCAAGGCAAAAAATCTTATCATACCCTAAAGTCTTGTACATATATTTGGGGCTGTTTCTGGATTTTTTTGTTGAAATCCAACAATCCATTGAACTACTAATATGTTGGTATTATCATCCTCTAATTTTTTTTTTTTTTCTTTTGGCTAAATGATGCATTTTTAACATGGGGCATTACATTCCAAGAATGACATGCAGAGTTCGAAAACTACTTCGTGTAATAAATATTTTAAAAACTAGGAATGTTTTACTTTGAGAAGAGAGGATTCAATGCCTGTCAAAAAGTTGGAATTCAGTAAGTAACCTAAGGCGGTTACGGCGTAGTTATTTTTCAGAGAGGTAAAGATCTGTTATATGGATTGGAACGGATATGGATGACTCTAGCGGAAGGAACCAAGGCAAATGCGTGGACATTAAGAGAGGAAAATTCTGGTTCAACAAGGGCCTTTCCTGACAACTGGGTTGTTCAGCAAGAGAACAGGCTGTCTCGGAGTGGGGTGGGGTCAGAGGTCCCGTTCACAGAAAAAGTTAAAAAACCAGGTAACTAATTTTTCCAGGATGCAATAAAAGCAGCATTTACAACAAATAAGGGCCTGGGTTACTTGAAGGACATTCATACTCTAAAGCCCTGGTGTCTATGATCTTATTTCCTAAAAAGACCAGTGTCATAACCTCAACTGACATCAAGCTTCAACAACTGAGAAACCAACAGCGAGTGATCCATAAGGCAATAGGGCTGAACCACTGTTTTCCAAAACTTGAGAAGCTCTGCTTTGTTATTTCTTTGTCTAGGAGGTGGTGGGTGCAGGGCTGGGGCTGGGCTGCAGGATATAAAACACATAGAAATTTAATAGGTCCCCACAGAGCCCTCTTTTTTGTTTACAGTTGTAGGCGTGACTCTGGGTGCCCAGGTTACAAAGGGGTAGTTCCCCGAACCAGAAGAAGAAAAGTGGCCCCAGAATCTTCGGATCTCATTTCCATCTTCTGTAGACACCAAGGCACTGAGCGAGGTAGATTCTGTCCCCTCTTCACCTCCATGAGGTCTGAAGAAGAGAACTCTCCTTTTAATTCCTCAGTGAAATATTCCGAGGTCCTGAGAGCTGTCCTATTCAAATACAGTGATTTCATCTATTATTTAACCCACAGCTTGGGGAGAGGAGGTGTCTCAGCCATGCTGAGAGACGGAGCTTTGAAGCCGCCTTCTTTGCGCTGGTTTCCTTGGGAAGAAAGCGGTAGCCCAGAACAGGAGGGCAGAAGTGTCATCCCTCTGGGGCTGGCGCCCCTGTGTAGGACTTCTCATAGCGGAGGACGTTGGCTCAGCAAGTGTCCAGTCACCTGAGCACTCTGGTTATAGTCTTCTGAAGACCCATGCTTCTGACTTCATTAAAGGCACTGGTAGAGGATAAAGCACCATATGCCATCAGCTGTCCAGCCTGCAGGGTAAAGATAAACACTTCCTGGGCACAAGGTGGCAGGAAGTGGGCAGTAAAAGGTGCCACAGACTATTAAGATGGACACGATTAGGCATTAGAACAGAAAGAGAAAAGCTTATGGGCTTTATAAACATAATGTTGAATAGGGAAAAAAAAAGCCAAACACAGAAGTTTTGTATTAATCCATTTATATAACATTTAAAACAAACACATGGTGTCGAAGTCAAGGTAACAGTTATCTTGGGAGGGGTGCTGACAGGTGTCTGGAAGGGGGTGCCTGGGGGCTTCTGGGCTGCTGGTCACGTTCTGTTGCTGAAACCAACTCAGTTTGTGAAACTTCATTGAGCTGTGCCTTTATGATTTATGCACTCTTCTTTATATGTTACACTTCAATAAAACATTCCAACCAAGAGGAAGGTGGTAACTTGGCCCTTCTCGGCCCTGTTTCGAGGGCTCCCACGGGTTTATGCCATTTAATTCCGCCAGCATCTGTGTGTGAAGTAGGTGATGCTTTCTTCCTCTCTCCAGTGAAGGGTGCGGAAGCACGGAGGATGGGTCGGAGTGGACTCACCTGGCTGGCAAGTCAGATCAAATCTCGGTCTTCCAGACCTGAATCCTAGGCTCAAGTTTTCACTAAATATTTACCATGTAGAGAGCAAAGTAATACCCCAAAAAACCAAGGAGGGGAGGAGAACTAGGCTTTAGACCCTCTTCAGACTTAGAAACCGGAATCCATGACCCCAAGGAGACCTTGCAAATCGGGGAAGAGTCCGAATGCTCCCAGGGGCCCAGTGAGGCCCGCGTTATTCAGAGACTGATCCCTCGTAGGCTCTGTGCAACACTGGAAACTCGTTTTGGGGGTTCTCTATCACCAGACCGTAGGGATCCCTCCACTTAAGGGCTGGAGCTACTTCACAGACTCCTCCCAGGTCAGAGTAGTGGGGGGAAGAGGAAAGACATACAGAAAATGCAGGTGGCCTGCCCCGATTCAGACGCTTAATCAGATCAGTTAAGCAGAAACATGGCCTCAGACAAAATTAAATTATGGCTTCTTCATGCCCTAGTGGAAAGTTCATTGCCCCAGGCTTCAGGAAACTGTTCCAGTTACTGGCTCTGCCATTAAGTATCTGCTCTAACCTCTCTGGGCTCCGTTTTCTTCATCTGTAAAATAAGAAATTTAAAAGATATTTTCCTTACATCCCTTTCAGCCCAGACGTAGGATCTAAATTACCGGGATTTAAATTTCTACCAGGAAAAAAATATTCTAACCCCAGATTTGAGCACAGGACTATGAGATTGAGTTTAAGTCTTGACTCAAAATGCAGTACTTTGCAATTTCTTGGAGTCTCAGTTTCCTGTTCTGTAATAAGGGAAGATGAACACTCTTAGAGATTGTTGCTAAGATTCAATGAGTTAATGAGTGATTCTCAAACTTGACCTTGCTACAGAATCACACTGTGGGGGCAGGGGGCTTATTAAAACCCCCTGCTGGGCCTTCCTCCCAGTACCTTTGACTTATCAGGCCTGGAGTGGAGGCCAGGAAGTTGCATTTCTGTCATGTTTCCAGGTGATGCTGATGCTTCTGGTCCCAGGGTCATCCTTTGAAGACCCCTGAGTTAGTATATTGAGAAGCTCCTAACAGAGTAGGAATCTAACATGTTTTGACTCAATCCAAATAGGAACTGGTTCCTCAGTGCTAAAATACAACCATACGGATGACTCATGTTCTTATCCGACAGGCAGTTGGGGTGTAAACCAAGTGTCCCCCGGCTCCATCAGCCTATAGGTTCTATTGGGACATTACTAGCATTGATAACCAAATTTACGGTCTCCTAGCTCTGGACTACAAGTTCAGGACCAGATATCTGGGGGACTCTTCATATGTCTATGCATGGTCTCATGTTCTTCTACAAGGTTCTCTCCTTATTGATGTTGCTCCTCCCCTGCCCTCCAAACCACTCAGCAGCGGTCCTTTGTCACAGCTATTCCTGCTGGTATATTCTAGAAGATGTTGCTTTCCTCGCCAGGAGCTGTCTCCCCACAATGCTGCGGCTTCAAAACCCTGAAGGTGCCAAACACAGCTACCTTCCCTTCAGCACCCCCAGAGATGTCATTTCCTCACAGAAAAGCGAGAATGGCTCTCTTCCACCCGACCATCCTTAGCACTGAGCCCTAACGTAGCACATTTGTGCCCTTCATGGATATATTTCACTGCAGAGAACATGCCTCTTTCATTTCACATGACTGGAATGCCAAGCCTCTCTTCCAGCGAAGTCGGAGCCATGCGACCAGTCTGCCATTGGTTTATAGGGGGGAAATGTGTGTGTAACTTCTGGGTCAAACCACCGAAGAGGGGCTGTGAGTTCCCCATGCCCCACGTCCCTTTCCCAGGGATGTGGGTGCCACATGTTCCAGGGGCATAGTACATGCAACTGTCCTGGGTTCCCGAGTCATTTTATAGAGGCAGCAGCCTTGGAGACATGCTGCCAGCACCGACTTAGTGAGAAATACACCTTTACGTGTAAAGCCACTAAGGTTTTCCCCCATAGCACAATTTAGCCCAAGCTAACACAAAGTTCCTTTAGCCTTGCTGGGACCTCTAAGACTTGGCCAAAAAGTTGGAGAGAGGCCAGAGACGAGATACCGTAAAGCCCTTCCCATCTCCACATCTTTCCCTTTTTCCCCCTAATATGTTTCCCTCTTACTCTACATAAACAACACTTGCACATAGTCCCAGGGGAGCCACGCCAGAAGCTCACCGCTCAGGAGATCAACCAGGTTTCAGGTTCCAGTTGGAGCTGCTACTTGTCAAGTCTGAAGATAAATCATGTTGAAATTTTTATTATATGTGTGTTGAATTGATAGCCTAATTTTGGGAGAATCGATATCTCTATAATAAAGACTTCCCATCTACAAACATACTGTATCTCAATTTATTCAATTCCTCCTACATTACTTGAACTTTTATAATACTTACCTTATTATAAGTCTTCACATGTATTTTCTAGTGTTTTTTTTGTTTTTTTTTTTACTATTATAAACTGCATCTTTTTCAAATTAAATGTTCTAATTTGGTCATTACTGTTGTGCAGAATGCAACAAGTCTAGATAAGCTTATCCTTTTTTTAAAAAAAAAACTTTTTATTATTATAATTGTTTTTGAGGGAGAGAGAGAGTGTGTGCACCCATACACAAGCAGGCACAAGCTGGAGAGGAGCAGAGGGGGAGAGAGAGAGAGAGAGAGAGAGAGAGAGAGAGAGAGAGAGAGAGAGAATCCCAAGCAGGACGTGCACTGTCAGCAGGGAGCCCGATGTGGGGCTCGATCCCACGAACCATGAGATCACAACCTGAGCTGAAATCGTGAGTCAGACACTTAACCGACTGAGCCACCCAGGCCCCCCTGGATAAGCTGATCCTCTACCCGGCAGATCTGACTTAAAAAAAATATTGATACCTTTTCCATCAGCCATTTGGGTTCTTTGTAGAAACTATCAAATAATGTGTAAATAACAATTACATCTTTAACTTTCCAGTTCTTACTCTCTCATTTTATTTTTGTGTTTAATTGCATTTGTTACAAACTTAAGCACAATGTTCACACTAGCGATGATGGATAAGTGGACGTTCTTGCCTTCTTCCTTTAAATAGGAATGTTTCTGGGGCAGCTGGGTGGCTCAGTCGGTTAAGCGTCCGACTTCGGCTCAGGTCATCATCTCACAGTTTGTGGGTTTGAGCTCCGCACGGGGCTTTGTGCTGACAGCTCGGAGACAAGAGCCTGCTTCATATTCTGTGTCTCCCTCTCTCTCTGCCCCTCCCCAGTTTGCCCTTTGTCTCTCTGTCTCTCAAAACTGAATAAACATTAAAAAATTTTTTTCAAGTAAAATAAAAATAAATGGGAATGTTTCTAATCTTTTGTAATTAATTATAGTATTTGCTATAAGCAGTAGACATTATTATTAGATTAAGACACTACTCTTAATTTGCTAAGGGATCATATTTTAATCACAAATGAGTATTGAGTTTTATCAAATCCTTTTTCTACATCTATTAAGATGATCGATTTTTTCCCCTCATTTCATCTTTGAAGAAAACAAACTGATGGCTGCAGCCAGGATAGAATCAGAGTATCTGATTATCAGAACTGGAAGCTTCCTGAGATATCATCCAGTGTTCTCAGTGGGACCGTGGCACGCAGGGCTGGGGAAACTCGTGCTGTTCAGGATTGTACTACATATTACAGGAGGGCTAGCAAACCTGGCCTTCACTCATTAGAAGCAGGATGCACCCTCTAAGTCATATGGAAATCAAACACTGTCCCTACATATTTACAAAGGTCAGCAGAGGTGCCAACATGTAACTTGGACACCGCAAGGACCCAGAGTTGTCCCGACCTGCAGGGCTCATCCTAACCCTGAGTTACCAAGTTCTTCCTTCCGATTCACTTTAGAGCGGGTTTTGACTCCTCCCTGCTGTGAAAGTTCCACTCCTGTGCCCCCAACCCTCGCTAAAGAGGTGTTGAATTGTTTGGATTCCTTCTAATTTACTTTTGCTCCTGCCCTAAGCAGTCCTTCCGGGGATCCCTATTTTCCCTCACTGTAAATAATTCTAAAGACCCATCTCTTCTCACACTCGCTCTTCTCTAGAGAGTCATGCCTGACCTGATACCAACCAGTCCTGCCAGTCACACTTCTCAGATGCAGTGGATCTCAGCAGTAAGAGAGCAAACAAAGTGACTTCTCAAGGTTGAAGAGACAGAGGTGCCCCCTTGCATTCGGTGCCCCCCCTCACTTAGCCACGAGCCCTCCAGTAAGAGCAGAGCATCCAACTGCCCCACGCTCTCTCCCTACCTCGGGCACACACACCAAGTGCCAACTCGGTGCTACTCAAAGAGGGCTCTGCCCAGGCTTCCTCAAGCCTGACCTTTTGTGGGTGTCGAGGGATCAACCTGCAGCCCCTTGGGAAGAACTGGTGCGAAGGTGAGTCCTTACCGTACAGCCTTACTTCCCAAACCACTGCATTTGGGGACATGGAGGCTCTGGGCCAAGGAGGGGGTGAGAGGAGGGGAACAGAGGTCATGGCAGGGGTACGAGGACAAAGTTCTGTCCAGAGGACCGACTTCATTGCCTTCCCCTTCGAAAAGGAAAGCCAAAGCAGCCAGCTCCACCTTGGGACCTGGGAATTCACCGGGAGCCTTGTGGAGTCATTTTGTCCAGTCTGCCCAACCTAACCAGTACATGTAAACCAGGAGCCTTCCTAGTCTCAGGGCACTTAAGCTCCCTCACTCGTGCTGTTATTCACACATTCCAACATTTCTTGAGTATCCACTTTGTGTTCAAAGGTGAATAATCCAGTTCCCATGCTCGAGTGCTTCCCAGTCAGCTGGGGAGAAATACAGGAACATGATTCCAGGAGAGGGTTCCCGGGGCCCCAGCGGCGGTACATGGAACATCAACAGAAGGGAATGACCATCACCAAGGGGCGGCGGGGGGCGGGGGGGAGGGCTGGGAAGGCTTCACAGAGAGGGTTGCTGCTCCCTCTGTCTGAGGCTTGTCTGGGGAGTGGGCAGGCAGGTACAGCCCATCCCGGCAGACACTGTGTGTGGGGAGCACCCACTCCACAGCTCACCCATTCCCACTTTTTCCTGCTTCTCAGGAAGACTTCTGCCCCAATCAGACTGAGGATCTGGACTCCACCCTTCAGTCAGAAAGCATCTGAGGAACCAGGGGGAGGGAACATTAAGATACTACCAAAGATGCCCGCGCTAGGGGCAAAGGGGGTAAGTGCAAACCTGGCTGGCTGGCTCAGCAATGGAGAACTGGCTGCAGGTGGATTCTGAGTCCAATATGGGCTCCTTTTGGTTGCCAAAGGATAAACATTCGAATCACAGTTGCAAGCAACTGGTAGACGTTTTAGAAAGCATTATTCCAATACTTTGATATAAAATCTGCCATAATAATTTCCTCAGTTTAAACTGTCCAATTTTTTGATAGTCATGAAATAAAGAAAGATTGTCAATGATGAACAGAGAAAAAATAGAATGCCTAAACCCTTTAATAATTTACCCCAATGGGCAGCATGATACAAAGGGCATTCTTCTCCTGTCACTTGCTAGCTGTGTGACCTGGTACAAGCCACCTAACCTCCCTGAGCCTTCTACTCATTTGTAAAATGAGGACAAGGATATATACCATGCATGATTGTGGTAAGAATGAAAACAATGTGCATTTGGCAGGTGCTTGATAAATGGGAGCTAGTACTATTATTCCTACGAGCTCAGGAGCAGGAAGATAGCTCCTGTGTCTACCATTTCTTTTTTTTTTTTCTTTTTTTTTAAATTTTTTTTAATGTTTATTTATTTTTGAGACAGAGAGAGACAGAGCATGAATGGGGGAGGGGCAGAGAGAGAGGGAGACACAGATTCGGAAGCAGGCTCCAGGCTCTGAGCCATCAGCCCAGAGCCCCACGCGGGGCTCGAACTCACGAACCGCGAGATCGTGACCCGAGCCGAAGTCGGATGCTCAACTGACTGAGCCACCCAGGCGCCCCTGTGTCTACCATTTCTAAGAATAATTTCTAAGCCAGAGCTGTAGCCCAGACCATACCTAGTAAGGATGACATTCCAGAGAAAATGAAAATGGAATTCAGTTAACGGAAGACTTGCCAGGTCAATAAGGCAGAGTGAGGAAGTCAGCATCGGTTTCCATATTAAAGGACTCTAAGGGGAAATTCCAGGAAATGCAGCTAATGCATCCACCCACCATCCATCCATCCATTCATCTATGCATCTATCATCCATCTATCCACCATTCATCTATCCATCCATCCATGCATCTACCATTCATCTAACTATCCATCCATCCACCATTCACCTATCCATCCATCCATCCATCCATCCACCCACCATCCATCCATCCATCCATCCATCCATCCATCCATCCATCCCAGGAAGGAAATGGGAGCAAGAACACTCAAATGCCACGAGTCCCTGGATGTCAAAAACATGTCCCACCCCAAAGGATATGGACAGGGAAGTCAATAAAGACGAAACGCAGATGGTCTGGTAACAAACTTTAAAGGTTTACTTGGCTTTGTTGACAACTTAAAATTTATAAATAAAAATCATACCACTTTTTCCACCTAACCTGTGGCAATGGTTTTAAAACGTGAAATCCTCATGTTTATAAGGGTGCAAGAAACGGTCACTCTCAAGAGTGCTTCTGGGAATCCAATTTGAGGTAACCTTCCCATCGGACAGGAAGAGAGGTAGGGGGTGAGGCAGCTGTAGAGCAGGTGCCCCCCACCACAACACCTCCAGATGGGATCCGTCTGTGTGCGGTGCTGCCCCAAACATATGCTCTAACTCCAGGAAAATGTGTATTTCCTTTGACCTCTCTGCCTCATTTCTAGAAACGTATCCTTGCACGTAACAACGGCATATACAAAACGTACAGCTATAAAGATGTTCCTCACAGCTTTGTGAGTAATATTTAAAAGCTAGAAATCTCTAAGTGGGGGCAATGGGCACTCAGCCAAGGTGGTAGTGCAGCCTGCTAGCTCCTAGACTCGGGAGCCAGGAGGAATGCACTGGGGTTCAAACTCCAGCTCTTCTGCTCATTCCCTATGCAACCTTGGGCAAAATATTGCCTAAAAACTTGTTTTCTCATTGATGAAAGGTGCATAGTAATGGGATTTACCTCGTAGATCTCAGTAAGGAATGAATTAGATGGTGCCTGTAAAGCACAGCCCATAGGAAGCACTTTATAAATATTTGCTATCATTAAATAAATTACACTATAACCATATGATGAAATTCACTGCACCCATAAAAAAGATGTTGTAGAAAACTATCCAATGATGCTAGGAAATGTTTATGGATATTGTTAGGTGTAAGAAGCAGGTTATTTACTGTGTGATATCTGGTTTTGCTAAAATATTTTTTTTGCAGAAGGAAAAGAGCAAAACAATTTACAGCAAAATGCTAACCATAGTTACTTCTGAGTGATGGAAGGATAGGAGATTTTTGTTTTCTTATTTGGGCTTTCCTATATTTGCCAACTTTTCCTCAAAAGGGAGGTAGAAAGAGGGCACCATCAGCAATGTGACACTGCCTCCTATTTATTTTTTATGGTGGTGATGGACAATAGTTGATTTTACCTGTAAAGACAGTCTAGAAAATAGGGGTAGAGGATGGCGTCCTACCAAATTCCTAACAAACTGTTCCTGTCCCAGCCCTTTTGGGGACGAAATAGCCTAAGAAATCCCCTCACCCAGAGGACGGCAGGTTCCCCAGCCTGTAGGACCCGAGGGGCCTCACCTGAGTCTGTGATGCTACTGAGCACCCACCCTTAGTCCCCTCACGGAAAACAGGTGAGGCAGAGGGGAGGTATCTTCCTTCAGTCTGCACACCCCTCCCTCCCCCTTCACCCTGGAACTTGCCATCTTCTTTGTTGCTGTTTGATTCAGCCTGCCCAGGGGCCACTATTTTCCCACTATGTAAAGCTTTTATGTGTTTTTCTTGACCACTGGATCTTTCAGGGCAAAGCAAAGACCCCAGAATTCCCCCCATATCTAACTCGGCCCCAGTATACAGTCCAGGGCAAGACTGGCTATTTCCTGGCCATGTTCCCTCCAGGTCAGGCCAGAGCCAGGAGGACAGGAAGAAAGAACAAAAGGCAAGGAGTGACGAGCACATCCTTTCCTTTGGGCAAAGGAGGGAGAAGGTGAGTTCGAGGCCTGAGAAAAGTCACCTTCACACCTCCCGCCAAATTAACCCCAAACCCCCAAGTTAACAATGTTTTCCCAAGAGCACAGAGAGGTGGAGGCCAGTGGATATGGGTGGCACACAGAAGTGGCTTTTGGGGTTTTGTTTTTTTCAGGCTGGAAGCCATGGGTGGGCGGAGAGTCCTGCTCATTTCCAGGGGCTCCATCATCCTTACTTAGCATTTATACTGCACGGCTCCACCCACAGAGCGCCCCTCCCATCACCTTTGGAAGGTATTCATGGAGCCACAGTGACTTTCGAGCTACCTGCAATTACTCTCCAGCTCTCTCCTGGGTATTTGCACACTTTGGAATGGCTTTCTGAGGAGGTTTGTTTTTTAGATCGTTAACTCCTGACTGGCTGCACCTAACCAGACGTTTAGGGTAAGAGAAAGCTTTTCTCCCCTGTCTATAAAGTAAAAACGACAGCAGTATCTGCTGACTTGCCAAAACCACAGGACTATTGGTGGCGAACGAATGGGATTGTCCCAGAGAGACTAGAAAGTCCCCTGGAGAAGAGGTATTTTAACAGAGAGAGAGGTCTGAGGCCCAGTTCTGTCTGACTGCAAAGCCCTGTTCTTAACTCCTACATTCCACCACCTTGGGAATAAACGTGGCTTGCAGACTGAGCTACGTTCCAGGGAACCCTGATTGGAACGACCACGTTACAGCAGCAGCCTTAACCTCTCAGCCTTCAGTACCTTCAAAGGCCAAAGTGTCCCTTTCTGGACTGTCCCTACCTGACAACTTTGACTCCCACCTGCCTCATCCTTGTCATTTTTTAATTTCAGGAGGAAAGTGGCAAGGGATGCCATCTGGGGATAAAGGCGGAAAAGAGAGAAGGCACGGTGAGCACAGCCAGGCGGAGGCAAGTGGCAGCCATTCCCTTGGTGTCAAAAGCCCTTGTTCTCTCCTGCTGGCCCCACCTCCCTGTGGCATTGGCTGCAGGGCACGGCAGACGGGATTTCGTCCCACCGTTGACTTATTAAAGACCCCTCCGTTTGGGCAGGAGCTGTGTCTTTTGTTTCTGAGAGCGTATGGCATCTTGGAATGCCAAATGGTAAGAGCTGGACTCTGAGGGGCCCCACCTGGGGCCCCGCAGGACCGGGTCAGAAGCTGTGTTTGCCTAAATGAGTTAGGACCTGTCAGGCACCAGTTAGGCTAGAAATACACAGGAAGCTGGAGGAAACTTGTCAGATAGGAAAACAGAAGAGAGGCTGCAGGCAGAGTGGCAGGTGTCTGTGGGACCTCCAGAAGGCAAACACACCCACCCATCGCCGCAAGAGTCCTTCTCTCTCCTTGCGGGAGCTGTTTTCACACATCAGACCGCACTACCGTAAACACTGCGATAAGGCAATACGGTGCACATGAGTTGATGCAGCTTGGGGTGAGGGCAGGACGGGTAGATGGGTGGGGACCTGTTTTTGGGCATGTTTGCTTCAAGGTTTTGGCAAATACGATTCTAGAGCAAGCTCCCCTCCCTCTGGGACCCCATAACAGGCTCCCTGTTGCCAGGAGTGGAATTTCCCATCATGCTCCCTTCCTCTTGTCAACTGCTGGCACTTCGAGCGCCGGAAGGCGGGCTGACAAGGTTAAGGGGAGAGAAGATCTGATATGCTATCATGCTTCTCCGGTCCATGACAGGCAGGCTTGTGTGGAGTGGGCCCATGGCTTTCCTCTGCTCCCCTCCCCAAATAACCCTCCGGTGTGCCAATCAGAGAAGAAGATAAGAAGCTGACTCTGAGTCCTGCTCCCAGAGCCTAAACCTTGAGGCAATTATTTATGGGAGCTCCGCAGTGTCGATCAGCCTCAAGCCTGGGGCCTCCTGTCCACGTGGCACTGTGGCAGCACCACGTGGAAGCTGTCACAGCAGCGGGGACTGCATTCAGCAGGGACAGGAGGGAGCTCTCCCGCATCCCCTGTGCGTCACGCTGGTCCCCATAACTCGACAGCGACAACCACTGGGAGAGCATACCCGCCGCTGAAACTCTGGCTGTGGGACAGACCCTCCCCTATGCGTGGAGGCCAGTAAGCCCCCAAGCAAAAGTCCACACTGACACCCCAGGTCACCTAGGGCAACTCGAAGTGCCTATCAGGGTCACGCTGAAAATTATTTATTGCTGGTCCACAGTGAGGTAAGCACAGAAACTGAGCTAGCATTTTGAGACTGTTACAGCAATGCAGAAGAGTAATTTAGTAGGTTTATTCTAGTAACACAAAGGGGAGTTGTATTTTCCTATCTTTTTATTTCACTTTCCCAGAAACGTATTCTAAAAAATACATTTTTAAGAAAAATATAGATTTTATAAAAATACCATTCTGCAAGAAATTGTCAAAGAAAAACCCTGTTCCTTCATCCCAGATGGTTCGAGAAGCACGAGTCTAGATATAGTCCACTGCTCCAAGTATATGGCACCGAAGCCTCCAGGCCACTGCCTACTTGTCCTCTTTCTTAGCAATTCTGAGAGTGCGAGAGCAGAGAACGAGAGAAGAGGAAAGAGACAGGCAGGCTGTCCGACGGGAAATACTTCCTTCCAGTTAGAGCAGGCTCCACCTGAAACCAGAGAGCCCGTATTCCAATAAAGAGGCACAGCAAATCCAGTCCTTTCTGGAACCCTTTCCTGAGTTGATGACTATGGGGCAAGTCAAAACAAAAGCAACTCTGCTGAAACACTGCAGGCGAGGCCCCTCTGGGCGGCTACCCAGAAAGCCCAAAGCAAGGCCGTCAGCACACCAGCCCTGAAAACATTCACTCTCAGCCACGGCCACTCTCCTCGCACGGCCTGGCTGCCTCGATGCCCCTCAACACTTCCTTTCCAGTCGGGAGGTTCTCGCCTTTTGAAGAATACAGGCAGATCAGGACCCGCACCCCCACCTATTGCTTAGGCAGAGTAAGGCTTCCAGAGAACATTTTCCAGCTCGAGCAGAATACCTAGTGACTAGAAAACGAAAGCACTGTGGTCACACACATACTTGTGCTTGAGTTCCGACTCCTCCACCCCCTACCCGTGTGACTTGGGCCCTCCGCTTACTCTACTGGGGCCTCAGTGTCTGCATCTACGGAATGGACATAACAATACCTAACACCTACTGAATGAATGGCTGTACTATATGCTACATACTGGCTATTTGCTTTAGCTGGAAAATCTCAACCGTAGGAGATAAGCACGTCTATTCCTGCAGGTGAGGAAACAGGTTTAGAGCAGCTGAGAACTTGCCACGTTTCCACGGCAAGTGAAAGTCAGGACTCCGCGTCCTGTGACCCTCTTCCCAGAGTTCTTGTGTTTGATTATTGTGGGATGTTGTCGTAGCTTCACTACCTGCCTCACGGGACTGCGGTAAAGATGGAGTGATGCACTTATCACAGTACTTTTCCACGTACGAGTTGCTATTGCTTCTGGCATGGTTTTCCGAAGGTTCCTCCGGGCCTCTGAATGTCCCCTGGCTTCAAGGCTACCACCTAGGGCAGCAAAAGCTTGGTGAGTTCCAGAAGGAACCAAGCCAGGGTTTCCCTGGCAGGTGGCCCAGCCTGCACATCCTTTCACAGTCCAGGGTCTCCTAGAAATATGCCAACAGCAAATCAAAGGCTCCGAAGCAAATCTCAATAGTTACTCAATTTCAGGCTCTGAAGCATTTCCAGCCCTGCACCTCACATCCAAGCTCTCCCATGTTCCCAGCTCCGGGATCCATCCACTACATCTTTCTAAATGCTGAGCCCCTCTCTGCAGAAGACCAGAGATACCGACTATAAAAAAGGGGAGTAGGACCAAAGGGTATGGAAGACACTTGGGGAGGTTGCCTGAGTGTCCATAAATATTTATGCCCTTTTGACGAGTCCATGTTGGAGCCAGGACTCTCGCTGGGGCTTTCCGTGGAGGACTTTTAGTGCACGATTAGGGAAAGCCGAATACCAGCTCCTTTCCCTGCCGTGCCCTTGGAAACCTCAGACCCATGCTACTGGTGCATCCTGTTGAGGGTCAATTCTGTGTCAGGCAAGGTGTCCCTGGCATTTCTAACCCGTACAACACACTGCGGTATAGGTATTAGTATTCCCACTTTACAGATCAGGAAACTGAGGTTAGAGAAGATACGTAGCTGGCCTAAGGCGAAACAGCCAACAGGTGGAGCCAGAATACGACCCAGCTCTGATGAGTACTTGTGTCCGAACCTGTCCCCCTCCCAGAGGCTCTCTGTGCCCTCCTCCTGGGACAGGATCCTGGATCCCTACTAGGTTCTAGTTTCCTCCCCCTTCCTCCCCCTTCCCTGAGCTCCTGGAAGGACTTCACTGCACCATCAACATCCCAAATGATCCCTCATGAATTCTAGCTTCCACATCACCCTGCCAGGAGGTGGATGTGTGGGCTCTTCACCTGTCCCTCTTCGAGTCTCATTTGTTTTACTTCCAAGGTTGTGCTACCGAGAGGAAAAGATAGTCTCATTTATTGGGTTGATGCAGAGTGTCTGCAGCCCTTGCTCATTGGTGCTTAACCGCCTCCCAATTTACAGGAGGGACTCATGTCAAAGCCTCTACTGGAGATACCCTCAGCACAGCTTTGTTCCAGGCTTATGGGTTTCTGGAAACACAGAGCAGGAAAATGTCATATCCCTTGTCCCCCAAAGGGCAGTGATGAGTATGTCAGAGACACAGGCTAAGCCTCTGAGTGACTACGTCCCATGTCAGTGATGGCATAGTGCTCACAGTGCCACCAATACCAGAATCCCCTTGGGTGCTGGCTTGTTAAAACATAAATTCTTGCATAATAATGCCATCTGCAATGGAGTCCAGGAATATTCCCAGGCTTCCAGGTGATTCTGACATTTACAGAAGCTGTACAATCTTTGGGTTTTTTTTTAAGTTTATTTATTTATGTTGAGAGAGAGAGAGAGTGCAAGAAAGAGCGTGAGCAGGGGCGGGGGGGAGAGAAAGAGAGGGAGAGAGAGAATCCCAGGCAGGCCCTTCACTGTCAGCACAGAGCCTGATGCAGGCCTTGCTCCCCACGAACCACAACCTGAGCCAACATCAAGAGTCAGATGCTTAACCAACTGAGCCACCCGGGCGCTCCCAGAAATTGTACGATCTTTGACTTAGAGCCGGGTTTCCGAAGCAGAACCATCTGGATTCAGGTCCTGACTTGGGGCAAGTTGCCTAACCTCCTTAAGCTTCAGTTCTCCCCTATTGTAAAGCAAGAAGAGCCGTAACGTCTGCCTCCTCAGGCATCGGGACGAGACGGAGAGAAAGGGCTTCGTTCGTGACAGCTAAGGAGCCCCTCTAAGGTTGTCCGCTTCAGTCCCACCACCCCACCTTGAACACAGTGCCCAGACGTGGTAAGTATTCACACGGCAAAGGTCAGACACCCGATGGATTTTGCTCTCACAAACCAGGGGAAATTGAGGAAACTCACCGAAGAGATCATTACAGGTGAAGGACAGTGACTAGAGGGCCAAACTCTTTCTAACTCTAAGCAGTCAACCCACAAATACATGGTGAACACCTGCTGTGAGTCTAACAGTGCAGGGCAACCACTGTTCTTAGCCACCACAACTCAGATTTTACTCGAGGAGATGAGGTAAAAACATACAGGCACAAGTAAAATAAGAATGAACTAAAAGAACAAAACAGTCATCGAAAGATGCTCCCTGTTGGTTTATTCATTCAGTGTATGTATTCGTGAATTGCCGATCACGTGCCGTAGACTATACTAGAATCCGTAGAAAAAAGGCTGAATAATACAGTCCCTGCCTCAAGATATTTAAAGGCCACAAAAGGAGACAGATCAGCAAATACAATGAGCAAATCAACGTTCGTGATTAATTTACTTTCTTCTGGCTACACGTACTGAAAAAGGTGAAGTTTCACAATATTCAAAATACTTCATTCAGAGACTAGGAGATCAGCCCTAATATGTAAGGAAGGCATCTGAGGTCTGGTTTCCTGTCTCAGAGGGTGTAGCGCTTCAGACTCAGAGTCTAGAGGGAAATATGCCAAGTAGACCACGATCAAAGTAGCAACGGCAGAAAGTTTTGAAACTCTTTAATCTAAACTTGCATCTTATTTCTGTGGAGTGTGAAAGCACACGTAAATCTGTTCTAAACAGTTAACCACAATGCAAGGCAAGGGGAAACAGAGAGAATGCCAACCCACCTTTAATAACCCCAATAGTGGGAGGAGGCAGAGGGTTTGGAGGGAATCCAATCACATCCACACTCTGCAGACTCACAGCTTGGTTCCTTGAGGCGCGGATTAGCATCTGCTCGCTGCTATCTAGCCAGCGCCTAGCAGAGCGTCTCTGCACAGTCACTGGTGTCTAATCAATGCCCATTGAATGACTGAATGATGCATCTGTCCAGAGGAGAGAATGCAAAGTGCCCAGGAGGCAGCTCACCATCAGGCCAGTGGGTCGGTAGCAAACAGACCTTTTCAAAGTCCGAACGTCTCTGAGTTCCGGACCTGTGTGTCCATCCAACCGTCTCTGTCATCTCGTCTGAGATGTCTCGAAGTCACCTCACACGGGGGATGAACCTGTCATCCTTCCTTGCACGTACTTCCCTACGGCTCCGTATCTCAGCGTGTGTTACCACTCTGTCTCGTCACATATGCCAGAAACTAAGGACACAGCATTGCACAGCGCTCTCCTCGCGCCTTATCACCCATCCATCCCCCAGCGCATTCTAGTTACTTCCTTAAATTCCCTCAAAGTCATCCCCTGCCATTCCTCTAATCCAAGCCGGCATCCTTCTCTGGAACTTAGAGTTGCCCCCTGGCTCATCCGTCCACATCTGCCGTCCCTAGCACCCCTCCATCTCGCTCCCCCTCTACCTGCAACACCCTCTCTTCCCATCTGCACCTGGTTAACCCCTTCTCATCCGTCAGACCTCAGACCTGTCCTCTCCTGGACTAGGACAAAGCCCTCTTGCATTGATCTCTAACACACTCCTCTCTCATAATATTTGTCACAGTTGCAATTCTCTTTATGCTCACTGTCCACAGGCCAACTATATTCATGCACCCGGGAACAGGCGGAACGGTAGAGGAAAGACAGTTCCCATAGTAGGGGTTCAGTTTAAGCAAAAGCCTTATGAAGAGAGGGAGGGAGAAAACAGTCATTTTGTGCTGCAGAAGCTTTTAGGGCTAAGAAGGGAGTGAGCCCCTGGCCCCTGGCCCGCTTGGGAAGTGACTCTGACTCAGCAGTTGCAAATTTAAATGCTCACAGCACCCAGCCAGGTCCCATCAATGAGCCAAGCCGGCTGGGGTGACAAGAGAAGGGTGGGGTGGCTACAGACCAGAAAGCATGACCCCTCAGAGAGCAGCTCCAGCCCCAGTGCTCGAGCCTTGTCTTTCGAGAAAAGTCCGAAATCAAAATTTTCTATGCAGCCTCCTGCCTTTCGAATGCTGGCAACTAATTCAGAAATTACAAAAACAATTTAGGAGCCAAATAAAACATATCTGTGCTCAGGTTTCTGCAGGCCGACTCCAGATTGCCACCTCTGCACCAGCGATTTCCCTGTGTTCCCAGCCCCAGCCCGACACGGCCTCGTAATGAATTCCTCCTGCACCCCTCCAAGGGCTTGGCATAAAACAGACCTGCTCTGCCGTCTGGTTAGCACTGCGCTAAGCTCCTTACCTCAGTCCTCAGCGGATGCTCCCTGATTTGGCCCTCCCCCTCCCCCCCCCCCCCCCCCACTAAATTTCATTCAAGCCTCCTCCCCAGAGCATGAACATCTCTGGACCTAGGCCAACCATGTACCCACAAATGTCTTTGTTTTCAAGACAACTTTTTAAAAGAGTCTTTCTCTGTGGGGGTGCTCAGAAGGGCCGAGCCCACCCTGGATCTCCACTTGGCCTCGCCCCCTCTCCTCCTTTCTCCTCCGCCTCCACCCTGTCCTCCAAGTCTTAGCAGCTCCCGAGGCCAGAAAGCTAGGGCTTGAAGGAACACAGTTTGAAAACTGTTGTCCAGTTCACCCCCCAAAGATTAACAGTGAAAATTAGCTCGCAAAGACCAAGCTGGTAGAATTGAGAGCACTCACACCACGAAACTGGAGAGCCTCAAATGCCACCACCAGTCATCCTCCAAACCCACTACTGGGGGACTACTGCCGGGAATGGGGGCGGGGGAGAGCCTCGGATGGAAGGCGCGGGCAGCACCCAGACACTGCCCACTTCAGGAGGCAGGAGTTCGCAGCAAAGGGGTTGCGGGGAGCCCCTGGGTGGCTCAGTCGGTTAAGCACCCGACTTTGGCTCAGGTCGTGATCTCACAGTTTGTGACTTTGAGCCCCGCGTCGGGGCTCAGAGCCTGGAGACTGCTTGGGATTCTGTGTCTCCCTCTCTTTCTGCCCCTCCCCCCATTCGTGCTCTGTCTCTCTCTGTCTCTCAAAAGAAAAAGAAGCAAGAAAGAGCAAGAGGGAAAGGGGTGAGGCTCCAAACTGCCTGATATCCAGATGTCCTACAGTTACCCAAAGCCCTGCAGGTCCTGATTTGTCCCCTTTGAGCATCCGAAGTCCCCCCTTTTCCCCTCTCCTTCCCATCTCCGAGGATGGCACCCCGCCTAGTCACCAAGGCTGACTCTTAACAAGATGCATTGAAATAGTCACCCAGTCCCCAAGACGACAAATTCCATCCCTCAGGACTTCCCAAATCTATCTCCTTTTCTCCATCCTCACGCCCAGAGCCTTAGTTCAGGCCACGGTCCCTTTCCCCAGATGACTGCCCTCGCTGTTCAGATGACCCCTCTTCCTCCTTTCTCGCCCCAGATCTAACCCCACCATGCTGCCAGAGCAAAAGGCTAAATCAGATCTGGCCATGGTGCACCCCATGCCGCAGCCTTACGGGACTGCCTGGGGATGCCCGGGCTCCCTCGTGCGTCCACGTCACCACACCTGCTATTCCAACCGCCTCCAGGGTCCCTTCCCGACCTCCTCATCAGCATGATAGGGCCTGTTATGGTCTGTTGGTCCTGGGGCTCCGGTGAGGCATCTGATCCTACAGAAAGTCTTTCCTCATTCCCCACTCCCTCTTCACTTGCCCTGCTTCCTTCTTTTACCCTCTTTGGATACTGTCATAGAATTGCTTCTGCTGTAACGCTTGTCCTGCAACGCTCTCTTTAGGCATCTCCCTCCTTAGACCGGGAGCCGCTCCGAGGCAGTGACCATGTTTCAGACACACACTGGAAGCCCAGTGCCTAGCACAAAGGACAGAATGAACGGCTGGAACATTCTAGCCTCTGCCTTGTGCCTAGGGTCGGCCGTTTGCAGCCTGAGTCTCAGCACACACGGCTGCTTTTCAGCATTTGTAGTTTATCTCCCTGTGAAATTTGGTGCCAGCTGTGGTCACCTGTTTGATCGCTCTTTGAGCTCTGCCTTTAACTAGAAATTAATTTGGATCACTTAAGCCTTTCTTGCCCACCGGAGAAACGCTGGCTGGGTAAATCCAAAGCTGCCGGCGATTTTTTTTTTCCATTTAATCTCTTTCTCTCATGTGCCAACTCTAATTGTGTGCTTTCTGGATTCCTACCCCCCGCCCCCAGTGCTTATTTTTAATCTGCCATCTCTGACCCTTCACCAAACGTTGATTCACCATGGATCTCCACCTTCCCACCTGCTCATCTCAGGGAAACTCAGGCCAGCCTTGCCCAGGGGCTCGGCTGCATCATGAGGGAAGTCCGGAGCAACTGTGAGAACAGAGACCAGACGGGAGAAGTCCTGAACCCCAGTCTGCCAACCCTCCACCCCAGACGACACCTCATGGCGCAGGAGCATCAGAGATTTTTAAAAGCCAATTCTTCGGCGAGGAGTTCTGACCACCAGCAACGAGGGCGCAGAGCACAGTAAAGAGGTCAGGATGGGCAGAGAAGCTGGCACTCACCCATCCTATGTTTGGTAAGATCGTGTCCACTTCCACCGGGGGACGCCCAACAGTCTGTGCCTGACAGGGAGTACTTCCGCTTCTGGGCTGATCCGAGAACCCCGTTTCATCATCAATACCTCCTTCTCCCCAGTCCTAGTCCCCGTCAATCTCCTGCCCTGCTCTCTTGGCAAGAGACCATTCACACCTCACACAAGCTCCAAAAAGCAAGACTGGCATGTGTCTGTTGAGAAAGAAAAACCACCTACTGCTCCTGCATGGGACTCAGAACCTCCCAGGAACTTCAGGGGAATCAAGAAAAAACGCATGATAAGCTGTTCAAGGGATTCTGGCCCAAAGGCACACAGGAACTGTGCAGAGGAGCCACCAGGCCCAGGTTTTGCGCAGACAGCAAATGGTTTTATACACACAGTCCACGGCCTCTGCTGCATCACCCTGCAGACAGTTCCTGCAAAATGTACGTTCTTATTTGGGGCAGAGGACGCTGCCATGTCAGTCCAGATCAGAACTCCCTGCTTTCAGCAATTGGCGCCTGTAAGAATTCCAGAGGAAACCTCGTGTGGCTCCCCCTAGCGATCTGAAAAGTCCTCGGCACCTGTCTGGGCAGCGCACCATGCGCATGCTCACTCACAAGGCAAGCCTGCTCTCAAGAAGCTTACGGTCCCGTGGGGGAGATGGCAGAGGCGTAAACAGAAGTGTGAACCTTAACATTAATGTAGAAGATTGATCAGTTAAACCAAATTTCTAGGTATGAGATTATATAACCCTCTGGAGTCCATAAAAAGAAACGATCAGACAAATCGGCCACCTTGCCATTTTCACTCAAGTGCCTGAACAAGTTTCAGTTCTGAAAATAGAGAAATTCTGGCAGCACCTGGGTGGCTCGGTCGGTTAAGCGTCCGACTTGGTCTCAGGTCACGATCTCACAGTGGGTGGGTTCGAGCCCCGCATCTGGCTTTGTGCTGACTGCTCAGAGCCTGGCGCCTGCTTGGGATTCTGTGTCTCCCTCTCTCTCAGCCCCCTCCCTTTCTAGTGCTGTCTCTCTCTGTCTCTCAAAAAATGAATAAAGTTAAAAAAAGAAAGAATAGAGAAATTCTAGCTTCATGCTTTTCGAGGAGTATGCGAGGCAGTGTGCAATTTACCTTTGGTGGAATTAGCAGAAACGGTTGGGATTTGTGAATTCTCCTTTCGTTTATATTTAAGAGAGAGAAATCCAACTTACTCCATATTCATTATCCACAAATAGACAGGATTTGCCCCTTGCTCCAATCTAGTTTTAAAGGTTATAGGAAATCGTAGAGGAGATATGTAAACTATCCTGACCATGAGATCACATGTTGCAGATAACTGTAGAGAAAAGGGTCCCTCCCTGCCTGCTGATACAAAAGTCACCATCACTGTGTACAAACCCAACTACAAGGCAAGGTTCTAATTAGTCCTCGTTCTCACCCCAAAACTACAAGAATGGCAGATCAACCCCTCCAGCAAACTGTCAGGAGCAGAAACTAAGAGATAACGATGCTAACTGGGATGTGCACCTGTGATGTCGTCCCTTACATATTCTTAAAATGCTCTTCTCTCCTGCCTGCCACCCCCCTCCCCATCTTTCTGCTCCTCATGCCTTCTCCTCTCCAGCATCTAACGTTTCTGAGCAAAAAGAGGCATTCTTACTGAGAGGATAGATCAATGGATCCAGAAGGGGGTGAAAATCAGTGGCCTTGATCTGGCAGGACTTAATCAATGTTTAGGAACTAACAGGAAATAGTCAACAATGAGTATAAATTTGTATCTGCAAATATTGTTTAAAATAATTTAAAAATGAAAAGCAACTTAAATCTTCATAAATGTTGGCTTTGGGGTGCCTGGGTGGCTCAGTCAGTTAAGCGCCAGGCTTCGGCTCAGGAATGATTTCACGGTTCATGGGTTCAAGCCCCGCATCAGACTCTGGGCTGAGAGCTCAGAGCCTGGAGCCTGCCTCAGATTCTGTGTCTCCCTCTCTCTCCCTGCCCCTTCTCAGCTCACACTCTGTCTCTCTCTCTCAAAAATAAATAAATGTTAAAAAAAATTTTTTTAATAAAAAAATAATAAATATTGGCATTAAGTAAACTATGATATGCCTGTACATAGAACTGAAAGTAGCATAGAAGCTATAGAAGAAAAGATGAACAGTTTTGACTATATAAAAATATGAACATTTTCTATGGCAAAAATAACATTTACAATGTCAAAGACAAAAGGGTAAATTATTTGCAGCATATATGACAGGAAAGCTAATTTATCTGATATAAAAATAATTCTTTAAAATCAATAAGGATGGCACAAAAACAGACACTCAGATCAATGGAACAGAACAGAGAACCCAGAAATGGACCCACAAACATATGGCCAACTAATCTTTGACAAAGCAGGAAAGAATATCCAATGACATAAAGACCGTCTCTTCAGCAAGTGGTGCTGGGAAAACTGGACAGCGACATGCAGAAGAATGAACACGGACCACTTTCTTACACCAGACACAAAAATAAATTCAAAATGGATGAAAGACCTAAACATAAGACAGGAAGCCATCAAAATCCTTGAGGAGAAAGCAGGCAAAAACCTCTTTGACCTTGGCCGCAGCAACTTCTTACTCAACACGTCTCCGGAGGCAAGGGAAACAAAAGCAAAAATGAACTACGGGGACCTCATCAAAATAAAAAGCTTCTTTCTACACAGTGAAGGAAACAATCAGCAAAACTAAAAGGCAACCGACGGAATGGGAGAAGATATTTGTAAATGACATATCAGATAAAGGATTAGTATCCAAAATCTAGAAAGAGCTTATCTAACTCAACACATGAAAAACAAATAATCCAGTGAAGAAATGGGCAGAAGACATGAATAGACACTTTTCCAAAGAAGACATCTGGATGGCCAAACGACACATGAAAAAATGCTCAACATCACTCATCATCAGGGAAATACAAATCAAAACCACAATGAGATACCACCTCACACCTGTCAGAATGGCTAACATTAACAACTCAGGCAACAACAGATATTGGCCAGGATGCAGAGAAAGAGGATCTCTTTTGCATTGTTGGTGGGAATGCAAGCTGGTGCAGCCACTCTGGAAAACAGTATGGAGGTTCCTCAAAGAATTAAAAATAGAACTACCCTATGACCCAGCAATTGGACTATTGGGTATTTATTCAAGGGATACGGGTATACTGTTTTGAAGGGGCACATGCACCACAATGTTTACAGCAGCACTATCGACAATAGCCAAAGTATGGAAAGAGCCCAAGTGTCCATCGATAGATGAATGGATAAAGAATATGTGATAAACACACACACACACACACACACACACACAGACACAAACACAATGGAGTATTACTTGGCAGTCAAAAAGAGTGAAATCTTGTCATTTGCAACTACGTGGATGGAACTAGAGAGTATTATTATGCTAAGCAAAATTAGTCAGAGAAAGACAAGTATCATATGACTTCACTCATATGGGGACTTTTAAGATACAAAACAGATGAACATAAGGGAAGGGAAACAAAAATAATATAAAAACAGGGAGGGGGACAAAACATAAGAGACTCTTAAATATGGAGAACAAACAGAAGGTTACTGGAGGGGTTGTGGGAGGGGGGATGGGCTAAATGGGTAAGGGGCATTAAGGAATCTACTCCTGAAATCACTGTTGCACTATATGCTAATTTGGATGTAAATTTAAAAAAATAACATAAAAAAAGAACTTACTAAAATCAATAAGGAGAGAACAACCCAGTTTAAAAAAAAAAAAAAAAGGCCAGGGGCACCTGGGTGATTCAGTCGGGTGAGCATCCAACTTCGGCTCAGGTCATGATCTCACTGTTCATGGGTTTGAGCCCCGCATCTGGTTCTGTACTGACAGCTCAGAGCCCAGGGCCTGCTTCGGATTCTATGTCTCCCTCTCTCTCTGCTCCTCCCCAGCTCATGCTCTGTCTCTCTTTGTCTCTCAAACAAACAAACAAAAAAAAGTTTAAAAAAAATTTTTTATAAAAATTTTTTTAAAAAGGCCTATAACCATGTGACAAGATGTTCAATCTCACACAAAGAAATGTAAACTGTACCAGTATCTAGATTCAATTTTTCATCTATAATATAGGCAAAGTCCAATGATAACCAGAATTTTTAAAAATTGTTTTCATTCATCTTTGGTGTTAGTGTAAAGCTGAAGGGCAATCTGATAATCTACCCACATTCTAAATTCTTGAATATTTCCACTTTAGGAATTTGTCCTTGTATATATACTTGTACAGGTCTGTAAAAAATAGATACACAGGGTATTTACAGCAGTGCTGTTTGAAATATCAAAAACCTGGAACAAAATAACAAATAAATGATGGCATTTCTGCAATGTACCACACAAAGGAACACTGTGCTGCTCTTAGGCAGAATGGGGTAGCTCTACATATAATCATATGTAAAACGATGCCCAAGATATCCTGGCATACTGACTGCTGAATGAATACAGAAAACTGAAGAATATTAATTATGAATAGTCTCATTTGTGATGTATACGTCTATTTTTCACATAAGGACAGAAAATGTCTTGAACACCTGGGTGGGTCAGTCGGTTGAGTGTCCGACTCCCGATTTCTGCTCAGGTCATGATCTCACAGTTCACGAGTTCAAGCCCTGCGTGGGGCTCCGTGCTAACAGTGCAGAGCCTCCTTGGGATTCTCTCTTTCTCTTTCTCTCCCTCTCTCTGCCCCTCCCGTGCACACGTGCTCTCTCTCTTGCACAAAATAAACTTTAAAAAAAATAGAAAAAACAGAAAATGTCTTGAAAGATATGAAAGAAATATAAATGGTGGCAAAGGCTAACACTTGAGGGGAAGGGGGATTTTATACTTTATTTTACATCATTCTGGAACATTTGATTTTTTTCTTTCAAGGATTATGTATTATTCTTATAATAAAAAACAACTTGAACCATTATTAAGAAGCTACTCTGTTACTGGAATTTTTTGGAGACTGGGTGGGATACAGTGGTGAATGGATAGACATGACTTCTCAAGTCGGAAATAATAACGTGAGATGAAATAGACTATTGCCATAGGGGAAGGGAGACGACAGCACTAGAAAGAGTGCTCCCACCTGAATTCAAGCAGAATTTTTATTTTGTTGTTGTTGTTGTTTTTATTTAAAATATTTTTAACATCCATTCATTTTTGAGAGAGAGAGAGAGCATGAGCAGGAAAGGGGCAGAAAGAGACAGAGAGAACCCGAAGCAGGTTCCATGCTGTCAACACAAAGCCCAAGGTGGAGCTCAAACCCACGAACCACCGAGATCATGACCTGAACTAAAGTCAGACACCCAACTGTTTGAGCCACCCAGGTGCCCCTCAGGCAGAATTTCTAGAGAGAGGAGTAAACCAGAATTGGGGGTGGGGGACAGAATGTGCAAGGAGTGTGATCAGATAGTTGAGGAGGGACTGTTTTTCTTTGTGGTCAGCCTATTTTCAGGAGGCGTTGTGAAGGAGGGACTCCATATTCCATTAATGGCTCAGCCTGAGCATGGGTTGAAATGCAAGGTTCAGGGTTGTGGAGGGTGGGGTGGAGAAAAAAACCTAACTAAAGTTTGGCCAAGGCAACTGAATGGGTATCTTGTCCACATTCATCAGAAACAAAGAGTAGAACTAAACATTTATGAGACAAAGAATGGGAATTTGGAGGGTCTGTGTCTGGCCTTGTCTTAAGTTAATAGGAGTTTACCCCTGAGTCTTAGACAGCTCACACTGGGCAGTCTGCTGCTTTGCAATCAGCATTTCCAGGAACACAAAGGAGCGGGGGACTTCTTGACCATTGCTGTTTTCCAGGAAAACAGGGCTCAGGTAGTATTTAACCTTGTCAAAGATAATCACAGCCTTTAAAGAGCTTTAATTCTCGGGAATTTAATAATTAAGCAATGAAATAAGTAAATAAATACAAGTTATATAATTGTCATCAGACGCTTTCAGAGAGAATTGGTTCTCCCAGCCCCTGAGGAAGCTATATCAAGACCACAGTTAGCTCCTTAGCTGTGCAGATTCAAAAACTCATCTGGATTTGCCCAAGACCAGACTGAGAGATCACTGTAATAGAACAGATGGCACTGAAATGGACCCGATTATGTACAAAGATGTAAGATTCATTACAGCTCAATGATGGAAAGAAAGGATTACCCAATAAATGGTGTCGGGACAATTAACTAGCAATTTGGAGAAACAGTAATTTCAGAATCTCGCTTTATATTATGCACTAAAATAAATTCCAGTTGAGTGGAAGAGTCAAATGTGGGTTTTTTTTAAACATCAAAATCTCAGAAAAATAGAATTGACTATTTTCCAAATGTCTATAGGAAAGATAACTTTATAGGCTCACAAGCAATACAAGGAATAAAAAAGAAAAAAGAGGAAGACCTATAAATTTGACTACAAAATAGAATGCAACCCATAAAAGTAAATGGCAGACAAAAAATACCGCAACAAATGTAACAAAGAGGCACTATATTTAGTATTTAAGACCTCTGTATATGGGTCAGAAACACATTAAGACACTAAAAGGGCAAAAGACACTCACAAAAGAAGTGATATAACAAGCAAACAAGGATTTGAGATGTTCAGTTGCCAGAGAATAAAAAATATAAATTAAAGCACTGAGTTCCCATTTCCCTCTCTTAAATTATCTCGAACTGAAAAATAATCCCTCTGGGGCTTCTGTTTCTGGTTAGGACGTGGAAAGCCTGAAGTGACTGTTGAACCTGCTCTAGCACTGAGAACCAGCCAAGCAAGCCTCATAGTCGTGGTTGTAAAAATCATCAGAGTGCTCAGGATGCAAAAAAAACACAAAAAACAAAAAACAACAAAAAACTAAATAAACCAGATTCCAGAAATGACAAGCTCTTCCTAAGATAGAAGAGACGCATGGCTGCTTCTATCTATGAAGTGACAGGTAGGAGAGGAATCGGTCGTAAACTCGGGTAAAGAAGTATCAGCCCAACTTGTAACAACATTTAACGGGCAGGTGTGAGCTCGTGTGACAGATCAGCATTCCAACAGCCCCGGTCATAGAGCAAGTGTATGCCCACCTGCATGTCAAAGCTTTCATAGACGTCTCCATCAAGTACACAGGTAATAGACCAAAGGCAAAGGGCAAGATAGAACCGAGAGAATTCCCTTTGAGGCATGCAGGATCTTCCCCAACTACACAACCTGCTGTAGACTGGGGGTAAGACAGAAGGCTGAGAAATCCCTTCAAGGGAGCCAGGGTCTCCACCAAGTGCAGCATAGTGGCCTTCCCAAGACATGGAGCAGGCAGGGCAGAGGATGAAGAGAGGTCTCTCAAGTTGCAAAAATCTGGGGGAAGGCCCTAAAACTCAAGCCCACAGCTGGCTGCAAAGCAGAAAGACAGAAAGCTTTCCATGGTTCAGAGAGCTCCAACAGAACTGGGCAGCACAGAAAGATCTCTTGAGTCTCACTGGTGCTCAGAGCCCAAGCCCTAACGAAGAGAGCCTTGGTACCATCCTCAAAACATCGGAAGCCAGTGGTGAACTAGATCAAACTAAAGCTGCAACCAATCCATACCCTGTTCAGACAGAGCCTTCTTATGTCTCCTTCTCTCACATTAGCAGTCTCATGGAAGGCACACAACCTTTCCTGTGCGTAAATATTCTTCACTTCAGTCTCTAGTGATTTCTTACACACAGTGCCCAACATAAATAAGGAATTAAGAGACCATAAGACACAAGCAAACGTGATAGGGTCAAGGGATGAAGAGTAAATAGAATGAGACCCGGAGATGGCTCAGATGTTAGAATTGTCTAGACAGTGACAGTGAAACAAACAGAGTAAGTACATACGAACAAATGGGGAATTTGGAGAGAGAGAAACACTATAAAAAAAGAGCCAAATGGACATGTAATTAATTCTTTGAAAGACCACTAATTCTGTTTAATATAAAAAATTGTAACAGCAGATTAATAGAGTTTAGAGCATATATAATTCTTTGTTATCATTTTTGTTTTTATGAAGTGCAAAATAGGCAAGAGAATTTTCTTGAGTAATGAAAATATTCTATAACTGGGCAGAGGTGGTTTTAAAAGTGTCTACAATTGTCAAAACTCACCAAACTGATCTATTAAAATATGGACATTTCATACAACTTACACCTCAATAAAAAAAATTTTTTAATAATATCTTAGGCTGCTGAGGGAGCAATGAAAGCAATACTCCTGTAAATTGGACGATCATTTTCGACAGCAAATTTTGGAATATTAATCAAGAACTATTAAAAGTCCAAATGTTTTGGGGCGCCTGGGTGGCTCAGTCGGTTAAGCGGCCGACTTCGGCTCAGGTCATGATCTCATGGTCCGTGAGTTCGAGCCCCGCGTCGGGCTCTGTGCTGCCAGCTCAGAGCCTGGAGCCTGTTTCGGATTCTGTGTCTCCCTCTCTCTGACCCTCCCCCGTTCATGCTCTGTCTCTCTCTGTCTCAAAAATAAACGTTAAAAAAAAAATTTAAAAAAAAAGTCCAAATGTTTTAAACTTTTTTTTAATGTTTATTTATTTTTGAGAGAGAGAGAGAGACAGAGTGCGAGTGGGGGAGGGGTGAAGGAGAGGGAGACACAGAATCCGAAGCAGGCTCCAGGCTCTGAGCTGTCAGCACAAAGCCCAACGTGGGACTCGAACTCACGAACTGTGAGATCATGACCTGAGCCGAAGTCAGATGCTTAACCAACTGAGCCACCCAGGTGCCCCAAAAGTCCAAACGTCTTAACTCAACAATTTCATTTAGGCAAACACTCATAAGAAAATTCAAAATAACAAAAAGTAACATGCACAAAAACGTTAACCATTGTATTTTTGTAATAGGGTAATCTGAAGTGCTTCAAAATCCAAAGCTGGATAATTAAATAATGTGCAATAAATATACTTAATAGAATGTATTTTAGCCATTAAAGTTATATTATTATGACTACATAACAGGCTGAAGACATGTTTATGCTATAAGCCTTCACATCCTTGAAAAAACACGTATGACACAAGCACTAGAAAGAAAAAAACTATAATGATAAGTCATTCTTATGTTGGGCCTGTAGAAGTATTTTCTCTTTTCAGCTTGGTTATCTGCATCCTGATATTTTTCTTTCCTTTAAAATGTTTGCATGGATGAGCTACTTGGGTGGCTCAGTTGGTTGAGCACCTGACTTTGGCTCAGGTCATGATCTCATGGTTTGTGGATTCAAGACCCACATCATACTCTGCACTGACATTGTAGAGCCTGTTTTGGATTCTCTGTCTCCCTCTCTCTCTCTGCTCGTCCTGCACACATGCTGTCTCTCTCTCACGCAAAAATAAACATTAAAAAATCTGTTTTGAGTAAAAAACTAAAATGTTTGCATGGGGTGCCTGGGTGGCTCAGTTGGTTAAACATCCGACTCTTGATTTCAGTTTTTCATGATCTCACGGTCATGAGATCGAACCCCATGTTGGGCTCCGAACTAGGCGTGGAGCCTGCTTAAAATTCTCTCTCTCTCCCTCTACCCCTCCCTTGTCCCTTCTCTCTCCCTCAAAAAAAATAATATGTTTTCAATTTTTTAGCTTTCATTTCTTTCTTGATATTTTTGCAATATTGCATTTTTCTAAAAACTAGTTTTCTCCAGTTATTCTCTTATCATTTACATCTTTCCACCATTTTCTTTGTTTAAATTTTTTTATTGCACAACAAACCCATGATTACATTTTCATAATTTTTCCTGTATATAAAAGGACCTCAGTCTTACCTGATAGTTTTTGATTTCTAGAAAGCAAATGTGACTGGATTTTGATTTGTGAAAAGAACAAATGGGATAGGCCTTTCCAATGACCTAAATATTTATGCCTGCCAGACGGAATCATGATATACAGCTAAACATTATGTCAATTAATGTAAAACATTAAATACATTTACTCGGAAAACATCTGAAAAGATAGCAGTGGTTAGTCTCTGGGTAGTGAGACAAGGTCAAACTTCTTTTTCTTTGTCTGCTGTCCCTACAGTGAACATGTATTATTTTCTGATAAAAAGAAATGATAAACTTAGATCCCAATTTCAGGCTCAAGCCCTCCTAAAGCTCTGGGCCCAGTTCTGCCCCAAGTCAAGATCAGGGAAATGCAGTGGTGCCCCTGGCCAGAAGCTTCCCCCACAGCATTTCATCTAGCTATTCATGCTCCACTTCCTGTCCCTTGACCTTGCACTACCTGTCACACTGTCCACATGCCCCAGATCAGTAAACCTGTTAAGTAAGTGCAGGAAGCAGAGACCCTCAGTCTGGTCTCTCTGTTGGTCCCCAGGCTCGTTAGTGTCACCTAGGCAGCCGGAAAAATAGCTACACCTACTTTCCCTCCCCGAGTCACCAACACCAGAGCCTGCAAAGCCATCCTAGCTCTGGTTCCTGCCAGACCTTTATTAACCATGACAAGGGTTTGGAACGCCTGTGCAACATCATAATCTCCCCGTCTCCCTGTAGAAGCAAATAGAGTTGAAGGAGGCTGTGGAGGGTGGACTGGTGGCAGATGTCTCCCTGGAGAGCCCAGCTCCAGCCTTCCTGGCCTACCCATGTCTCCCGCTCTCGGCTCAGATCTCCTCTCAGGAGTCTGGCCAAGCCTGATGAAGGGGAGCTGAAGGGGTAAACTGCAAATCAGAATGAATCATCCTGCTGAAAAGAATTCAGGGTGGTGATAGACGTCTGTATAGGGCCCTGGCATATTGCAGACAGCACAGAACTCTCTCCCCATGCACCCCGGAGTGTAAATTAGAGAGACACCCCTCATCCCTCCCTCTTCCTGACCCCCAAAGTACTCAGAAAAAGGAAGCATGACCACGCCTAATGAGGAGGGGTTAAGGAACAGCTCAAATTAGAGGGAACCTCATTAAAATCTGTCTCCTCATAGCTATTCAATCACTAATTGACTTTTCCTCCTCACTTTAATTTTGACATTGGTGTCTTGATTAATTAACTCTGTCACCAAAGCCCTAGGGTGTCACAGAAGGACTCACCAGGAGTTTATCTTGCCACGTTCCAGCCAATTTGACAGGTAGGCTCTCCCTGGCCAGTTCCATGGGTAATGGCCTGAGCCTGTCGTGGTCCCTTGAGCCCTAGAAGAAGCAGAGACACATTGTCATTCTCTAACCGTTGGCCACAGGGCCCAGCCAGCAGGAAGAGAATCAGGAGGCCTAGATTGTTGCTTTCCCTCTCCGGCAGCATAATAAATTTCCTTCTCTCCATCTGCATTCTCATATGGGCACGAAGTTCATCACCGACACCGTGGCCAGTGGGAGAGACGGATCACAAGTGTTGTTTCTGGGTAAGCCTTCTGGGAAATCATTCAGTCACTCCCTCGTTTACTCATAGAAGTATTTAACTTGCTTCTGAATGGCCTGTGCTGGACTTGCCGGGAAGGGTGGAGGCCCAAAGAAGTATAAATTATGGGCTCTGCCCACGAGACGTTTATAATTTTAGTTGAAGAGCTGTGACATTCTCTTATAAAAACAGAAGCCAAGATTTGATGTTCAAAGAAAACCCCCAGGCAGCAAAGTCAATTGTCCTGGATATTTTGGCCATGTGTCTCCCGCCACCCCCACCCCCACCCGCCACTTCTGCGACCTCCTGGCGTGTTTCAAACATGCGCTGAGTAACTGCAATGGAGCCACCAGCACGGGGAGCTTTGGCAGGAGCCCTTGAAAACTCAAAGTTCTCTTGTTCAGACTCGCTTTCTCCATTCTCCCTCCTGGAGTGGAGGGATTAGGGAGCAGGCAACAGACAGCATGTGAGGGAAGGGAAGCTCCCCATTCACTCCCTCCTCAGCCCGCCCCGCAGAAGAGGAAGGTTGATCCGAACTCACCGCTTTGGTAGTTTGGACTGGACTACCTGTGGATGGAGAGGCTCCGCCCTACAGATGGGCTGGGGCTCCGCTCCTGGTCTACACTGTACTGGGAGCTCTTTGTCGTCTTGTGTTGTCTTTCTCTTTTCTCCCCAGTGGCAGAAGTGGCATCCCGCCCCGGGGGCCCACCGTCCTGGAGCATCCCACCCATCCTGCCCTCTTCTTCTCTCTCCTTTCCATATAGAAAAAAGATTCATGACCAGGGATTGAATCTTTTCCTGTGGCATGTGGCGTGGGGAGGAGGAGAGAACTAAAGCCATCATTGTAGGTTTCCTCCAGCCTAATTTATAAAGCCCTCTCTATTATGGTTCAGGGTCCACTCTCACTAGCATTTAGGTGCTATTTTCCTTTTACTGTTTCCTTCATCTACATCTTTCTCCAGGAGACTCCTAGAGAGGAATGCTGTGATCGTGGGCAGAATATGGCTATTCCAGGGTGCCTTGTCCAAAGACCATCCACGAGTGCCTGATATGCATGGAGAGCCTACAAGACCAAGTCATAGGGTCCTGTCCTGATAGTCTTTTCAGGGCTCTACCCTAAAGGAGCTCCCTTGCCATGTGCTCGTAGCTGACACGCACTTTCCCAGATTGCCCTGCTTCTCAAATCTCCTATTTTCATCCTTGATCTACTTTTTAGCCTACCTTGGCAACCTACAATACCCTCTGTTTAAAAAAAACAAAACAAAACAAAAAAAAATACCCTAGTGGCTTTCTCTAGTCCTTGGAATGAAATCTAATCTCCTTACCATAGCCTACATGGTAGGCTGCATTGTTGATCTCAACTCCTGCTGTTCCTCTTGTGGAAGGATTATGCATCCCCAACCCCCGACGACATCACTTTTAACCATGTAACTTTCTTGGGCCAATAGAAGTGGCACATCCACTTCCATGCAGAAGCTGGAAGGCCATCACACCTCCACCTTCTCTTTTCCCTCTGCTAGGAAACGGGCAGTGTCCCAGGTAGGAGCTGTCATATCTACCTGGGTCCTCGAGTGAAGAAAATTTGCAGCCAATCCACAGTGGACATATAGTGTGAGTGATAAGTCAACTTCTCTATTATATACTATTGGGATTTGAGGGTGATCTGTTACCATGCAGATTAGTCTCATCTGACCGACACATTCATTCTACGGTGCGATCTGACCCCCAACCACTTCTCCAAACTCGTGCCTTACCTTCCATTCCCTCACCCACTACATTCCAAACACCCTGGCCTTCTTTCTCTTCCTTGAACATGCCATGTTTGTTCTCACCTCAAAGCCTTTGCATGTGCTGTTCCCTCTGCCTGGACTGCTTTTCCTCCAAGGTCTTCACACAGCTGGCCCTTCTTCATTATTCAGATCTTGGTTCAAATACTAACCTCTTAAGAAATGCCTGCCCTGAACCCCATCTGATGTACCCCCCCTCCAGGCATTCTTTGTCACGTTACCCTGTCTTATTTTGCATCTGCCCACTAGTTTCTTACTTGTTTTCCCTCCTTGGGAACGAACGCTCCATGAAAGTAGAGATCTTGTCTGTCACAATCACTGCTGTATCCCCAGACACTGGAAGGCCACCTGACACATAAAAGACACTTGTAAGTATCTGTGTCATGAAAAATACACGTCTCTCCTCTCCTAAACTTTAAACCCATTTTCAACTGCCAACTGCACACCTCTTCCCTGAGTTCCTGACTCAACAGACCCAAAGCAGGATTCATGATGCTGTCCCCTCTTCGCGCACTCCAATCTCCTCCTCATCCTAGTTCCCGATTAATGACCCCATCGTTCACCCTGCCGCCAAATTACACACCTCGGGTGCTTTCCCGCCCCTCCCCCTCACTCCCTTCCCCCCCCCCCCCCCCCCCCGACTCCCAATCAGTCACCAGGCTGACTCTCTTTTTTCAGCCTCTCTCTCATCCACTTCATCCTCATTCCGACGCACCTGCCCTCACTCGGGCCCTCATCATCCGTTGCCTGGATTATCACAGTCTCTGCAGAACAGGGTTCCCTGTTTCCAATTCTCCCCCCTCCCATCTGTGCCGCACACTGCCACCAGAATTATCTTTCTAAAATCTGATAATGTCACTCCCCTGTTTAGAAGGATTTAAAAGGAGCTCCGGGAGAAAGTTTAACCCCTTAGAGGCCATGAGATACCTCTGCGTTCTGGCACCTGCCAACTTCCCAGTGTGTCTGCCACCCACGGCCGGAGCCCTCACCCCATCCGGCCACGCTGACCAGGGCAGCAGATCCCATGTACGTTTGCGCTCACCGCTCCCCTGGGATGCCCTTCCCTCCTTTGCCCCTTGCCTCCCCAAACACACATACGCACGAACACACACGTGTGCACACACTCCCATCAGCGCCCACCTACTGAGAGCCATCCCTCTCGGTTATCATCACTCCCTCCCTTCACTCCCCCCCCCACCCCGTGTAGCCCCTCCCAACTCCTCCGTACCCTCCTCCCGAAAACAAGAAAATAGCTCTCATGATGAGCTGGATGCGAACCTCTCTTGTAAGATCACGTGGCACCGTGTGCGCTTCCGGAACAGGTGTGTGAGTTGCTCGAGGGCTGAACAAGCAGCCTTTCTTGTTTGACTCCCCAGTGCTTCACACTCCCGACAGACACATAGCACGTGCTCAGTAAATCTTGTTCCGGTGACTAGACGGATGCATAGAGAGAGAATGATAGATGGACTAATTACACTACGGAGCACTCGTCTGCGTGACATGACCAGGAAGAGAACGCAAATGACAGTTGAGTCAACTCTTCGTGTCAGTTCTGTCCTGAGAAAGCTATCCCGCAAAATGGATACTTGCTTAGTATAACAGGAAGAGGGCCCCAGGTTTTAGGAGCCCTCAGCTCCCGGCCTCACCAGCACGCTGACCGTCTGTGGCTCTTAAGCTCTCTGTCCTGGGTGTCCTCGTTTACGGCTGCTATAGCTTTCTCCCACGTGTGGATTGCAAGAAAGGGCTTTCCTAACTTGCTCCCATTTTACAGATTCTAAAAGGGGAATACAGTGATGTCCCCAAACCGCACAATTGGAAAGCAGCAAAGTTAGAACTTGAACTATGGGTCTCTGTAAGCTGTGTGTCCTCCTCACCCACCTGGGCCACCTTCTCCTCCAAGAACACCAGTAAGTGGATTATCTCTCTTGCCATCACCTCTAAGAAGCCTTAATGCCAATACTTTCTTCCCTGAGGCTGTCTTGAATTGCTTTCCCCACCTAACCTCTCACTGCCCCAAGCGCCTATTAGGGTCCAGCCTCTGGGGAGTGGGCCAGGACCCCTGGCTCCTCACCCAGGAAACGGAGGCTCCCCTCCGACGGAGAGCAGCAAGATCCTCAGCACGGCCGCTCAGAAGTCAGGCTGTCATTTCAGAAGATTCAGGTTCCAACTTAATACTATTTGAGGCTCAAAATAACCCCTCCAGTCTTCCTGCTTATTTCTAAATGCAGTTCTTAACAGTAATGATGGCACCTGTGGGGGAGGAAAAAGAAGGGATTTAGGCTGAGAGTTGGTTTCATGTCACCTAAAAGGATTATCTTATACCATCAGAAAGATAATTCCCCTCCTACTGGGGGAGGACGGATTAGGTCTCTACTTGAGATGGTACTTTATGAAAAGATTACTTAAAGATTATAGGACAAAATGGATACATTTCACAACATCTGCTAGGGCTGGGTTTTTTGGCTGAGAAACCATTGTTATTTATGCAATTAATAGATTGCTTGCATTGATCGACGCTCATCTCGAGGCTGTCAACTAGCAGTGTCTACACAATCCTTTGGTGGAGTTTCCTTCCCTACCCCCACCCCCCGCTTTTTGACGAAGAATGACACAAAATGACACTGCCTCCATGAAGTCATCCCTGGTCTCTCCACTTAGAAGTGGACACTCTTGGGGCACCTGGTTGGTCAGGTGGTTGAGCGCCGACTCTTGATTTCAGCTCAGGTCACGATCCCAGGGTCATGGGATCAAGCCCCATGTCCCCTTGGGATTCTCTCTCTCTCTCTCTCTCTCTCTCTCTCTCTCTCTCTGTCTCTCTCCCCATCTCTGAAGGTGTTATCACCATGCTGTTTTGTGTGGGAACTCCACTTGCCTGTGCCTTCTCCTCCTGGACCTGAAGCTTCTTACACACATCATTACTCGGGGCCCATAAGGCTGTGAATACACCAGACAGTGAAAAATGTAAAGGCTCCTCTGTGCCCCCCAGGTCTCAGGTATCCCCCCAGGCGGCATAGGGAAGGAAGGTCTTGGAGGCTGGCAGGGTCAGGAGGGCACTGGTGTTGCTGGGGTGGGGCTCTGCCAATCTGAATCCTGCCAATGGCTACGCAGTCTTTCAGCCCCTCCCCTGTCACTGCCCTCCAGCCCACGCCAAACTAATGCCAGCCCTAACCCGCATGCCTCAAACTCTTCCCTGCATGAAACAGTTTCTTCAGCCTGGAGTGCCCTTCCCTTAGTCCTTCTCCATCCCATGAATTCCTCCTCTGCTCCTTTAGACTCAGCACAGATTGCAGGTCCCCTGTGAAGCCTTCCCTGATGCCTCTAATAGATTCAGGGCATCCTTGTTTTCCTAGTATATGTTATCTGAGACCTAGAAATGCAAAAATCACCATATCTGAAAACATTCACTAATAAACGGCTACTCATAATAAATACTACTTAACAACTATTTACTGAGAGCCCATTACGTGCCAGGCACTGATCCCCACACTTGGAATACAGCAGTGAAGGAAACAAATACCCCCACCCTTGTGGGCTCACACTCCCACAAGGGGCAGAGGGACAGGATATCCATGCAAAATAAACACAATGACAAGTAAACTAAGTAACATGTTAGAGGTTGATAAGTGTGTGCAAAAAGGAAAAAGAAGAGAAGGATAAAGGGGATGGAGAGAGTTGAAGGCGGCAGGAGAGAGGCTAGGGCAGGGCTGAATGGGGTTTTCTGGACAGGCCATCTTCAAAAACTCAGAGAAGGTGGGCACCTGTGTGGCTCAGTCAGTTAAGTGTCCGACTTCAGCTCAGGTCATGGTTTTGCGGTTTGTGAGTTCGAGCCTCGTGTCGGGCTCTGTGCTGACAGCTCACAGGCTGGATGGAACCTGCTTCGGATTCTGTGTCTCCCTTCCTCTCTGCCCTTCCCCTGCTCGCTCTCTCTCTCTCTCTCTCAAAAATAAATAAACATTAAAATTTAAAAAAAAAAAGAACTCAGAGAAGGAAAGAGGGAAGCAGCAGAGGACAGCACACTACAAGGAGTGTCCAATAAGCAGCTAGAAACGAAGCCAAAGTGGAAACCACGTGCAGAGCCAGGTCGAGGAGGAAGGAGAGATCGTCCCCGTCTAACACTGCCACCATGGAAACAGAATGGACACTAGGAGTCACTGATTCAGCAACACAGAGGGCATAGGAGGGCTTTGCAAGAGCAGGTTTGGTGGGGGGACGGGAGTGAGAGCTGACCGAAGTGAACTTGACAGAGAGTGGGGAAATGAGAATTTGGAGACAGTGGGTGTAGACAACTTTTGAGGTTGCTGCAAAAGGGAGCAAAGCAAAGGGACACGAACTGGAGAGGAAAGGCATGCCAATGAAAATAATCTAATAGAATGCAAAGCGCCGATGCCACAGGACAAGGGGGACTTTTGCTAGAGCAGAGGAGGCTGACAGAACACGTGCACGTGTGCACAGGCCATGGAGAGTCCTCACTCCCCATGGAACCGTAGCTCCGTCCATATTCACCATGTTAGGGACTTGGTTCATTCATTCATTCATTCATTCATTCCCCTCTACCTGCCTGGTCGGGTGCTAGGCACTAGGGAGGCACCGCACAGACAGGGGCAATGGTCTCTGCTCTCCTGTAGGTTACCTGCTAGCGGGGGATGCTTGGATGCAAAAGACAAGGACATTTAGTATCTCCTATAATAAAAGTCCCGATAAATGTTCACATTATGTCGTTATTATAGCTTCAATCAAAATGTATCACCATTCTCTGTCCCCTCCACTGACAGCAGTTTTCTTTAAAGGCGTAATATTTATCACTCCAGCACCTAACACTGTTTCCGACACAGGCAAGGAACTTGTGAAATGCTTGTTGAATGAATACGTGAAAAACCTGAGAGATGAGGGGAAATCCTCTTTTAAAACTCCTCCGTTGGGGCGCCTGGGTGGCTCAGTCGGTTGAGCGGCCATCTTCGGCTCAGGTCATGATCTCACAGTCCGTGAATTCGAGCCCCGCGTCGGGCTCTGTGCTGACAGCTCAGAGCCTGGAGCCTGCTTCAGATTCTGTGTCTCCCTCTCTCTCTGACCCTCCCTCATTCACGCCCTGTCTCTCTCTGTCTCAAAAATAAATAAACATTAAAAAAAAAATAAAAAAAAAAAAAAACTCCTCCGTAACAGTCACCTATGTGAGATACTAAGCTACACTTCTCAAAAACAAAACATCCCTGTGACATCTAACACCTCTGTGCAAGCAGTTCCTCACGCTGAAGTATGGAGCAGTTTCCTTGGACACTTTTGACAACCAGCTAAGGTGGACTGTCCCTTATCAATTGGATTTTTCCATGGAGTGGGATGAAGTGGAGAGCTGGGAGGGACAACCTGGAAACTGAGGCACCACCAGGTAACAGAAGACTAGACGTCCCGGTCCAGTGGTTGGTCCTGCTTCAGCATGACGACATCAAATACCACTGGAGGGGGCGTGGGCGGTGGCGCACGAAGGGCGTTCAGAGAGAGAAGAGAGTTTGAGGACACTTAGAATCCCCTTGGCTGATTGTCCTAAACTGCATCCCAAACCATTTCCAGGTGGCAGGAAACAAAGCTTCTAATTCTAAATTGGTGTTTCTGATTGTTTTAATTAGTAGGCTGTCTATGTCTGATTAATTTTTTTGCCCTTCCCGGCTTCCCATCCATGTATATATTTGGCATCATGCAAAAGCTGCTGGCCTTTAAGTGATGTGCTCTGTGTGTCTGGAGATGGGCCATCAAGGAAGAACAAGCAAGATAGCGATTTTTTGAAGAAGTGATGGGGAAGCTGGGGCTTGATCTTATTTCTGACCAATTTCCCGCTTTCTCTTTAAAAATACGAGTTCTGGATCATTGAAAGTTAGGTGAACTCATTTTTAAATTGTACCTCCTGTGACTGTAAGGAGAATTAACTTATAAACCGAAATCTCATCATGACACGAGTTTCAATATGAGATCCTGTCATCCTGGATCCATCCGACCAGGGACTTAACTGCTGAGGCCACCAAGGGAGCTCATTACTGAGACTTCCACTCTTTGTGGTCACACAGTTTGGATACCAGGGAGGGTCCCTTCAAGCTGATGAGGTACAGTGCATTGTGCAGACGGCTGGCCTCTAAAAAAGACCCACCTCGTGGCTGGTGGAGGCCAGCCTCCACCATTACTACTCGTGTGACTTTCAGCCCATACTTAACTCTCAGAGTGTGGGGCTTTTTCTTGATTTTTTTTTAATTGAGCAAAATACACGTAATATTTATTAATTTAACCAATCATAAGTGGATAATTCAGTGGCATTCCATACATGCACAATGTTGTATAGCCAACACCATTACCTATACCCAAAACATTTGCATCACGAACAAAACCTTTGTGCCTGTGAAACTGTAACTCTCCCTTCCTCTCTCCCCAGTCCCTGGTAACATCTATTTAATTTCCTGTCTCTGTGAATTTGCCTACACTAGGTACCTCATATAAATAGAATCGTACAATATTTGTCCTTCTATGTCTGGACTGTTTCACTTAGCATAATGTCTTTCCAAGTCCATCCATGTTGTAGCATGTATTACGATTTTATTGCTTTTTATGGCTGAATGTTATTCCATTATGTGTGTATGCCTCACTCTGTTTATCCATTCATCTGTTGATGGACACATGGACTGTTTCCACGTTTTGGCTGCTACGAATACGGGCGTACAAGGATCTGTGTGAGTCCCTGCTTTCAATTCCTTTGGAGACATACCTAGAGGTGGAAATACTGAAGCATACAGTAGTTGTAGTGACCTTTTGAGAAAGTGCCAGAACGTTTCGCAAAGTGGCTGCACAATTTGATACCCCACCACCGATGCATAAGGGATCCAATTTACCCCACATTCTCACCAACACTTGTTATTTGCTGCTGTAGCTGCTGCTGTTTTTACAGCCAGCCCAGTGGGTGTGAGCGGGATCTCACTGTGGTTTTGATTTGCGGTTCCCTGATGACTAATGATATTGGGCATCTTTGCAAAGCCCTGGATTTCATCTACAAAACAATAACAAATATCTGTGCTGCTTACTGCAGGATTTGGGGACAGCGGCACACGACACCAGGGAGGTGAATGCACTTTGCAACACTCAATGCAAGTTACTAATAAGATGACGCTGCCACACGAGGCACTGATGTGTGACTTTTCCTCGAGGTTTGGGTGCTTTGGAACAAAAGCAGAACTGTGCAGTGCATGAGGGCAGTAAGAGAGGACAGGTGTCTCGTTCTCACTGGGCAGCCCGAGCCACTCCCACATCCTCAACTGCTGAAGGCTAAGTTCTGATAACACCCTCTTGCACGTGTTTCCAGATGTTTACAGGGGCTCCCGGCCTGAATGTCAACCCTCTCCCTTAGCTGCTGTTCTGGTGCTACAGAATGGAATAAGGTCTGAGAAAGATTTTGAAATTTTTTTCCAGGCACATTTATGTGTAGATTTGACCTTGCAATTTTACATGACCTTATACCACCAATACCAACCCGACACTGTGACCATGTGACCTGAGAAGAATTTTATATTCTGGCTTGTGAGGTCATACAAACACCAATGATTCAAATGTCACTGGCTAGAGCTTAATCAGAAGCTCAGAACACCATCAGATGCCCCTAGGCAAAGTGTTTCTAGAAATTCAGGCCCACAAGAATTATCCCACCGGGCATCCCATGCCCCAGAGCCCTCATGGGGCTCTGACTGAAGTCAAAAATGGGGAGAATGTCTCTCTCCTCCACTCTGGATACCTGGGGAAGTGCCCCGACCTCACACACCCCTTGGAAAGAATGACCCCGAGGACTTCCGTCCACACCACAAGCTGCAGACCCCAGTCTGTGAGTCAGGAGGAGCAGACCCCAAGCTGTCTATACTCCATCTCCCTCCTTCTCTGGCTTCTCACCCCATGCCCATTCTCCTGTCCCTGGTGTGGCTCCTGCCTCACCTCCATTCTGTACGGACCAGTCAGGGATAGCACAGTGCAGTACAGAAGCCAAGGTCACGTGTTCTGGAGTCAAGACAACCAGGGTTTCAGTGAAATTGCACTGTTAGCACACTGCAGCCTTGGCCTTGGGGCTTACCTCCATAAGCCTCTGTTCCCCCAGACGCTAACCAGGAACAAGGAGACCTTCTTTCAGAGTTGGTATGAGAATTAAGGGTTTAGGGTAGCAGCCGGCACGTGGCGTGGCTCGGTCAACGTTAAGTAACTTTATTTTTATATATATTTTTTCTTGCAGTTGCTCCGTGACTAAATCCAACCAATTCTCACCCCTCCGCCATTAATATCTCGGACTAAGTCCCCACCATCTCTTGCCGGATTGCTCTAAGAGCCTGCTTACGTTTGCTCCTGCTTCCCCACGGTGAGCTTGCACACAGCAGATGGAATGCACCTTTCCAAATTAAGTCAGGTTACGCGCACCCTCCACATAAAACTCCTGTCACCTTAAGATAAAGCCAACCCGCCCTCTCTGCCCCTGCCTGTTCCTCCTCCCTCCCCTCCCCACCCTCTGCCCAGCCTCCGAGGCCACCTTGCTTTTCCCAGGCCCACTGTCTTGTGGCCTATTCCTTGCTGTTCCAGCTGCTGGGACTGGTCCCCCATGTCCCTTCAGTCTCCGCTCAAATGTTCCACTTTGTCCTTCCTCGTCCACCTTATCTACACTACGTGCCCTTCCCCCAGGGGCACTCTCCGTTCCCTTGCCCTGCTTTAAGTTCTTCATTGTACTGGTTACGGTCTGAATGTTTGTCTCCCCAACAGACTCTTAACGCTGAAATCCCAATGCCCAATGTGATAGTATCAGAAAGTGGGGCCTTTGGGGGGCTGCTTGGTCATGAGGATGGAACCCTCACAGATGGAATTAGTGTTCTTCCAAGAGGACCCCCAAGAGTCCCTCACGCTTTCCGTCACGTGAGGACGCAGCAAGAAGTCAGCAGTCCACAACCCAGAAGAAGGCCTTCGCCAGAACCCTACCACGCTGGTACCGTGATCTTGGACGTGCAGCCTCTTGAACCGTGAGAAACACGTTTCTGTTGTTTATATGCCATCCAGTCTATGGCATTTTGTTATGGCAGCTCGAACAGACTAAGAAAGTACTTATCACTATATAAAATCATACCAACTGTGCATTTATTTAATGCACAGTATTTATTTTGTGCGATATCGATTTAACGCATAGACTAACACCCTCCTAATGGTTCCTGTCTCTTTATGGTGCTTTATTCATCTGAAAAGCATTTATCACCATCCACGTGTTACTCATTTCTGCCTTTTTCTTACTTACAGTCTGTCTCATTAGAACGCAGTCTCCCTAAGGGCAGGACTCTTGCCCAGTGCCTATCCGTGCTCAGTATGGAGCAGGCCTTCAGTAAGTATGTGTTGAATTAGTGAAGAAACTTGCACCCACTTCCTGTCTCCTTTCTAAAACACAAGTTGCCTCTCTGGATCCATACCCCTATCCTCCACATCCCAGTTCTCCCCGTGTGGGAGGCTGGCTCATCGCTGGTTCGGAAGGCCTCTCTAATCTCTGGGCACCAGCAATGCAGATTTATTTCAAGTCGACACAGGCCATGTTGGAGCAGCTGGTGAGAAAATTCACTGCTTGTTCAGTGCTCTGGGTTCATGGTCATCAGACACAGGGCCAGCCGTGTGGACACGCAGTGTCTCAGAGGGGCCTCTGAGGAGACGGCAGCCACAGGCCAGCATCCCTTCCCTGGAGTCAAGGTTGCAGACTGCCGTAAAAAGAGTGGAGCCTTGACAAAATGGCCTGGTACCTCTCTGGGCTCAAGAGCAGCGTGCCCAGGGGCCCCTCCGCCCTGCGCCTGCACACAGACTTGCGGGAGATTGTCTTCAAGTGCCCGGGAATGTGGCCTTAACTCCTGGCCCATTCAGGCCCTTCATCTTTTCCATTTTGAGCTACTAACACAACACGCTCTCAGCCAGCATACACAAATTGCTACCTCTGCGTGTGCGTGTGGGTGGTAAAATATACATAAGGTTTATCACATTAGCCATTTTAAGTGTACAGGTAAGTGGCATTAAGTACATTTGAGAACTTGATCCTTCGGCCTCATTTGACTCAGGTATAACACCTTCCTTATTGACACAAGTCTGCCTTCCCCTGAGGGTCCTTCTTCCACCCTGGTCACTTCTCCGTCTTCTTTGCAAGCATCTCCTCATTACCTGCCCACCAGATGTTAGCATTTCCCGGGGCTTAGCCTACTGATCTTCTCTACACCCTCTCTTGGATGATTATACACATTCTCGCTGCTCTAAGTACCGTCCGTAATTTGATGGCCCGCAAATTTAGATCTGCAACTCACATCCCTCCTCTTGAGTTCCAGACTCATACACACAACTACCTCCTTGAAATGCCCACTTGGATGCCTCATGGGCATCTCCTAGTTAACAAAGCCAACACTCAATCCTCAATTTGTCCCCCTCAAATCTTCATGCTCCTCCAACTCTATAAATGGCACCAATATCCACATAATTGCTTAACTAAGGAAATGAGGCCACCTCCTGAATTATAATCTGTCTCTCTGCCTTCAGTTCAATCCACTACCAAGTCCTGTTGGTTTTGTTTCTCCCTCCAAAGTATTTCTTGACTCCATCCACCTCTCTTCCAGTCGCTTCCAAATACGTGATTCAACCCATCACCAGCTTTCACCTGGATGGCCTCCTCCCCAGATGTTCTCACTTCTGGTCTTGCACATGCACAACCTATTATCTCTGCAGAAATTAGGTCATGGGACATGCCTCCTCCCTAAAACCTTTAATGGTTTCTCATTATACTGCAAATAAACACAAATGTCTCATCATGGCCAATAAATCCTAAGTGATCTGGGCCTTGCCCAATGCTCTAAGCTCATTCTGTAGCTGTCTCCTCTCCCCCTACACTCCAGCCACTCCAGCCTCCTTTTTCCCTTGAACATACAGGACTCTCCACTTCGTGGACTCTTGCCCAGTGCCTGTCCGTTTCAGTATGGAGCAAGCCTTCAGTAAATACGTGTAGAATTAGTGAAGAAGCTTGTACCCACTTCCTGGCTCCTTTCTAAAACACAAGTTGCCTCTCTGGATCCATACCCCTATCTGGGTTTGCATATACTCATCTGTTTCCCGAGAGATACATTCACCTGCTCTCCCCCTGGTTGCCGCTTTCTCCTCCTTCAGAACTCAGTTGCATGTTATGGCTTGAGAGAGGTTTCCCTGACCACCCTCATTAGCTACATCTTCTACCTCTGCATTCTGGTCATTTCTTTACTGGCATGTATTACAATTTATGTTCAGTTGATCATTTGAATATATTTTTTACACCTCCTTAGTGTCAGACACTAAGCTAGGCCCAGGGGATACAACTGTAAACAAAATCTGATATAGCCCATACTCTAATAGAGCTTTAACTGTCGTAAAGAAGAAATATACTAATTTCTGTAAAAAATCACCACTGTGAGTGTGTAATACAAAGGGCCTTAGCACTACAAAGAAATTTCTACTTCAGAGCATAATTAAGAAGCTAGCCATGGACTATGATGTGGGTAGGCTTCCCCAGAGAAGTGACAGGCTTCAGCCGGCATCTGAAGGATTAGCAGGGGTTAACCAGGCAAGAGGGAGGAGAGTGGCTTTCCAGGCAGAAGGAAGAACTTATGCAAAGATCTTTCAGGAAGATGGAGCAAAATGCTAGGAAGGTCAGGGTGGCAGCTGCGGAGAATGAAGCAGAGAAAGGTGTGTGACATAACTGGGGAGCTAGCCTGGAAACACCACGCTGGGATTCGTACGCCCCAGCGAGGAGCATGGGTCAATCTCAGGAAGCAAAAGGGAGCTGTTCAAGGGTTGTAGGTATGAGGTAGGTTAGAGGTCTGGACTCACATGATGGCATCTGCTTTTGCAGAAGATCACTCCAGCTACAATGTGGGAAGCAGCTTGGGGAGGCTGTAGGAGAGCTGAGACACCAGAGGGTAGCTTTTGGGCTGGCTTGGGGAGCCGTGATGGTGGCAGGCATCCTGGTGGCAGGATGGTGGCAGCAGAGGCAGGGAGAAGAGGACAGACACCGTGGGAGGATATTCAGAAATCAAATCAATAGGGATTGAAGCTGGACTCGATAGACTTGATAGAAAGAGAAGAAAGGTTCAACGAAAACTTGTAGATTTCTGACTTAATGGACTGCACGACCACTCACTGAAATAGGGAACACTGAAAATGAGAAACAGAAAATTAGACATGAACTGGGCAGGGGTTCTCAGAGGGAGGTGATCATGAGTTGAGTCTGAGGTACCTTTGGGAAATGCAAATGGAGATAACGTAGGATTGAGAAGCAGTGGTACAGCAGACTTGAGTCAGCAGCCCCGCACAGAGGTGTGAGCTGAAGCTCTAACTTAGGGGTTCACAGATGTATATGCAAGGGACTGAAAATCTGTGCCTCCCCCCCCCCCCCCGCCTCCGCCAAAAGTCATATTTGAAATCTTAAATCCCAGTGGGGCCCTTGGGAGGCGATTAGTTCGTAGCATGGAGCCCTCGTGAATACGATTAGTGCCCTCATAATCAAGGTGAACCCCATGGTTTTGAGTCAGAGGAGCTGAGAAGGTGGAGTTTATCTTTAGCTGAGATGAGAGAGTCTGTAGGAGGAGACTGTAGGAGTCTGTAGGAGGAGTTTTGAGTGAAGATCACTAGCTCGGTTCTAGCCTGTTAAGTTGGAGGCGCCTAAGAGAGCTGTCGCGTGGCTATTGAGGTAAGGAGTTCCAAAGAGTCGAGGTGACCTCATCCGATCCCATTGGTTTTAAATACCATCTATTTAAGTGCCATCTATGTGCTGATGGCTCAACATTTTCTGCCTCCAGCCCTGAGAGTAAGGGTGAAAAAGAGAAGAGGTCTGAGCATGAGGCCCTGGGACATCCCCAGATTTAGAGGGCAGGAAGATGAGCGAAGCCAGCAAGGAGACTGAGAAGGAGAGACCAGAGAGGAGGAGAGCCAGAAGAAAGGGGTTGTCTCAGAAGCCAAGAGAAGAAAACCCTTCAAGATGAGGAGATGGAACCACTGAATTAAGTACAGCTGATAAGTCCAAATAGATGAGAACCAAGGAATATGGTCACTTGAATAGCAGTGTGGACATCACTGTTGACCTTGAAAAGATTTGTTTCCGCAGTAACCCCCAGAGGAGAAAGACTAGGGCCAGTGGGTCCAGACAACTTTTCTAGGAGTTTCGCCATGAAGCAAAGGAGATGAATGGAGTGGTAGCTGGAAGGGAGAGTGAGGCTCAAAATAGACTGGAGATTTTTTTAAATGGAAGAAATAGCAACATACATGCACGCTGATGGGAATGGCTGGCATAATACAGGAGCAAAGTGAATCGTGAATACAAATGAAAAATTCAGGACAGAATGGTGGGAACTGCTCTCGCAATGCTCTCGAGTAGGAGAGGGGAAGGGAGCAAGTCCTCAGGTGGAGGGGCCGGTGGAAGGCTGAGGCAGAGCCCCACTTCATCGCTACTGGCAGGAAACAGGACAGCCACGTGGGTAGGTGGATCCATATGCGGGTGGGAGCTTTTGCAAGTTCTCTGCCAGTGGTGTTAATTTTCTCAGTAAATTGGGGGAAAAGAGCATCAGTGGAAAGTGAAGAGAGGGATGGAGAGGAGGGGGGCTGAGAAGAGAGAGGGAGACACAAGGGTCGTCTAGGAGAGGGAAGGACAAACAGAGCAGGAGGTACAGGATAATTGCTGGGCAATGTTATGGCTGCACATAAGGTTAGTGATCAAATATTTACCGTGACCTTGAAGATTAGGGGGTTTATTTATTTATTTATTTATTTATTTATTTATTTATAATATGAAATTTATTGTCAAATTGGTTTCCATACAACACCCAGTGCTCGAAGATGAGGGGTTTTAAATTATTGATCTTGAAGGTGGAACAGATTCAGGTGATGCCAGGTTATACTTGCAGACATGAGTGATTGAGATGGAACGAAAGAGGGTATTTGGTATTATGGTTCTGCTCATTGGCTCATCTCCGGGCAGGAACTATGCCCCTCCTTTACCACTCAGTGCCCACTACCCTGAGTACCTGTCTCAAAGGAGGTGCTCAATAAACACTGGATAAAATACAAACATTTTACAAATTACAAAACATTTCCCATATTACATTCTGCTCTCTCCTCCTCCCCACACCCCTGTTCTTCGTCTTCCACACTGACTCTTAAAGGTTACTTATGAATTCAACGTCACATTTAAAACACATCCATATTGGGGCACCTGGGTGGCTCGGTCGGTTGAGCGTCTGACTTCTGCTCAGGTCACGATCTCACGGTTTGTGAGTTCAAGCCCCGCATTGGGCTCTGTGCTGACAGCTCAGAGCCTGGAGCCTGCTTCTGCTTCTGTGTCTCCCTCTCTCTCTGCCCCTAACCCACTCGCATTCTGTCTCTGTCTCTCTCAAAAATAAATAAACATTAAAAAAAAATTTTAAACACATCCATATTTATGGATGATTACAGCAGTTTCTTGGAGAAGAAACCCAAGGACCGAGCTTATATGTAAAGTTAGGAAAGAGGCCATTTATTCATACCAGTCACTTATTTTATGATAACACAAAACTTTTTATAGGACCTTCTGGATTAAAGCATGTTGACAACTATCATTACCTCTCATCTTCAGAAAAATCCCAAGAGGCAGGTGCAGGGACGGCATCATCCCCATTTGACAGGCAAGAGAATGGAGGAAAGTGCTTTTCCTGGACACATGGCCAGTTAGGGGCAGAGCAGGAGGAAAATCTGCTCAACCCCCACCCCGGCGCTGCACAGGCTGTTCACCTTGAAAGTTCTCGTGATTTTACTGCTTCATGTGACCCCATTGCCCTTTGAATTTCTGATCTCTTTCGAGTACCTGCCCTCACAATCTCTTTTTCTCCTGTTTCCAGCCTCCCTCCCAGGGATACATCTCAGATTTGGGAATGCGGGTTGGAAAATCCAGATCTCAGGGACACAGATGAAGACAAATTGGCAGGGTATGTGTCCATACGCCGATTCAGCAGGCCCAAATCCAGTCCGTCACAACTAAGGTTCTTTACAAGGAGTGGAGCTCCTGGGCTTGCACCCTTTGTCGCTTTGCCCCAACACCCCATCCCTACCAAGGGTCTGGGTGGTTGCTGACATCTATTTCTTTCCTGGAATCCCATGCTAAATACTTGTTACCACTTACTGTGTGATCACTGTGTGTGGGTGCTCTGTTAAATACCATGTGTATTAGAACGTTTATTCTTTTACACTGAAAACACTACAAAAAAAGAGGATTCTTGCCCCACTTTCCCACATAAGGAAACTAATGCAGAAGGAGGTCATAACTTGCCAAGGTCCCACAGCAATTCATTGGCAGGGCTGAGACTGGAACTCAAGTCTGAACCCAATGTCCTTGCTTTAACTGCCATTATACCGTCTCTCCATTTCTTGCTGAAGAGCAAGAAACAGAAGCAACCTCAGTTAAATTTTTCATGTTAATTATTGCCTCCTCCCCTACCCTTACTGCAGAGCCAGTTTTCTCTAAGGTGACATCTCACCACAGGCTTGACTGGGGAACAGATGTACATATGAATGGCAGGTCGTGGCTGGAGATAAACAGTTAAACAGCTACTTCCTGCCACTAGGGGGAAGAGAGAGAGAGAGAGAGAGAGAGAGAGAGAGAGAGAGAGAGAGAGAGAGAGAGAGAGAGAGAGGAGAGGAAGTTAGGGACCACCACAGTAGTCCAGGTGCTCTGTCCAGGACCCTGGTGAGGGAGGTGGGGCACTGGGAAGGATGGACACTCCCACCGTCTTTCTCTAATGAGTTCCGCATCGCTGTACTTCCCCAAATGTATAGTATTTGCTACCCATTATAGTACCGTACCTACAGCTTGCCATCCCAGCCGAGACCTTAGTCGTGAGCATTATGACAAAGTATTCTGCTTTCTCCAACTGGTCTTACCCTGACATGGTGTTCTTTTCACAATATGCCACAATCCAAAACTGAACTGCCAAAGAGCGGAGCGCTGACTGAATGAGGAAACAGAGGTAAGCCTCACAGGCTTGCCTGGAGATTCCCTGCGGGGTCCATGAGGCAGTTCTAGGCTCTCCCAGGCACCAAGGCAGGGAGCAAAGGGCTATGGACATCACATTTTGCTTACTGCTCCTCAAGATATACATTTCCGTGGGCAGCAGGGAGGAGATTACATCATCTTCTGAGTAAATACAGACATGTGATTCCTTTTCCTATTAAACTTAAGCCACATGACCTCAAATTGCATTTTACTTCCCACGACTTGCTATATTTCTGAAGATTTCTGCAATAACCCTGGCATTACGCTTATAATGGAGACAGGTATGAAGCTTTCATTTGTTTTGCAGGGACAAGCTGGAAATAAGATGCCCGAGAAGGTAATGAAGCGGTGGGTGTGCAGTAGGAAAGATGTCGGCTCTAGCAGAAATGCCTCTCCCAGGTTGGAATCCCTCTAGCTGGTGTGTCTAAAAGCCATAAGCACAGATGCCGTGGTAGCAATTTGGATCATTAGTGGGATGTGCTGGGGGACCGCACTATGCTCAAAGCTGGCAGGAAAGATATTGGGCTGGTCTTAGGGAGCCGGGAAGAGCAATTCCACTCATCTCAGGCTACTTAGTAAGGAGAGAATTAACCCACACAGGGAGCCCGCCTAGCAATGAGTGAGCCAGTCCTTTTCCTCGCCCTCAAAGCCCTGCTAAGTTGCTTTTCCTTTCAAGGGGAGTGATGGATTTCCAGGCATCACAAGGCAATCTCACTGTACTTAAAGAACATACGTGTTCTCAAAAATTTGCTTTCTGCAAATTAAATTTTCATATACCAAATCCTACTTTCCCATACCTCTTTTTATTATCAAATCAAGTAACATTCTTGAGAGAATACGGTCAACCCACTCTTGGGAATACAACACAAGGCGAAAGGCAGCACATTAAAAAAAAACAAAAAACAAAAAAACAGGAGTATTTTTTAAATAAAACTCTCAAAATAAGTTACATGTGATAAGTTTCTCAAAATAAGTTATAAACTACGAATGTAAGTAGCCAGAAATAGCTGTCTCCTTGGCCAACAGCTTCATGGTCCAAAGGAAAACCCATAACGATAGCCGAGCTAAATAAAAGAGACTATTCTCTAGTCTTTTAGTCTCTAGAACAGTCTTTAAAAAAAAAAAAAAAAAGATCCAGGGTGTTTGGATATTAAGCTACTGTCTCTGAGCTTTGTGATAGGGGTGCTTGCAGCTCCAAAAGCCACGTTCCCTGCTTAGCCAGCTGGATTCCCCATAGACTAGGTGATAGGGGCACGTGACCCTCCATGTTTGCCTCACCAGCAGTGCCTCTGAATTCTGGAAGCAGCAGCTTGGTTCCAATTTCCAGTTTTCTCCATGCTCCCAGAACGAGCCTCATTGTGCTCCCTTACTTGCAATGATGTGTTGGAACAAGCTTGCTCAAGAGAATTTCAGGGATTTTGTAAGCTAACTTTAAGCAAAATTGCTATTAAAAATTAAATTACAGGGGCACCTGGGTGGCTCAGTCAGTTGAGCGTCCAACTTCAGCTCAGGTCATGATCTCGCTGTCCGTGAGTTCAAGCCCCACGTCGGGCTCTGTGCTGACAGCTCAGAGCCTGGAGCCTCTTTCAGATTCTGTGTCTCCCTCTCTCTGCCCCTCCCCGACTCATGCTCTCTCTCTCTCTCTCTCTCTCTCTCTCTCTCTCTCTCTCTGTCAAAAATAAATAAACATTAAAAAAAAATTTTTTTAATTAAATTACATAAACTCAGTGTATTAGTTAGAGCTGTACTGTCAGAGCTGTGGTAACAAAGCACTCCAAATCAGGTGGCTTAAATAGCAGAAGTTTATTTTCTCACAGTTCTGGAGCCCAGAAGTCCAAGATCAAGGTGTCTTCAGGACTGGTTCTTTCTGAGGCCTATGAAGAAGAATCTGTTCCATGCCTCTCCCCTAGCTGCTGGTGGTTTGTTGGCGATCTTTGGCCTCTGTTGGCTCATGGAAGAATCACTCCTATCTCTGCCCTTATGTTCATGTGGTGTTTTCCCCGTTGTCCCGTATGTCTCCAAACCTCCCTTTAGAAGGACACTAGTCATGTGTCCTAGGGCCCATCCTACTGACCTCGTTTTGACTTGATTACCTCTGTAGAGATCCTGCCTCCAAATAAGGTCACATTCTGAGATCCTGGAGGTAAGAACTCCAACATGACTTTTGGGGGGACATGATTCACTCCATAACCCAAACAAATTACAGAGAGGAAGAACAGACAACGATTGCCAGGGTTACAGAAGGGAAATGAAGGTGTGTCTATTAAGGGGCAGCAAAAGGGAGTTTCTTTGTGATGATGGGATGGTTTTATATCTAGATTGTGGTGGTTGTGGTTATACAAATCTCTCTAGGTGATAAAATGTCCTAAAATTGAACACAAAGACATAAAAAAATGAGTAAATGCAAAAACTGGCCCAGGTCTATACTCAAACCAATCATATTTTGCCAACGTATTTCCTGGTTTTAATGATGTACAGATGTCACTATTGGGGAAAGGGGGAGGATATCGCAATTGGTACAGGGGTACTGTTTTTGAAACTCCTGTAACTCTATAATTATTTCAAAATGAAAAAGCCTTTTTAAAGAAATAACAGACCCCCCCAAACACACACACACACACACACACACACACACACACACACACACAAATAATCCAATTAAAACTGAGCAGAAGACCTGCATAGACATGTCTCCAAAGCAGACATACAGATGGCCAACAGACACATGAAAAGATGCTCAACATCACTAATCATCAGGGAAATGCAAATCAAAACCACAATGAGATATCCCCTCTACCTGTCAGAATGGCTAGCGTCAAAAAGACAAGAAATAACAAGTGTTAGTGAGAATGTGGAGAAAAATGAATCCTCACGCACTGTCGGTGAGAATGAGAACTGGGGCAGCCGCTGTGGAAAACAGAATGGAGGTTCCACAAAAAAAAAAAAAGAGAGAGAGAGAGAGAGAGACTAAAATACCATATGATCCATTAATTCCAGTACTGGGTATTTACCCAAAGAAAACAAAAAACACTAATTCAAAAAGACATACGCACCCCTATGTTTATTTGTCCCAGCATTATTTACATTAGCAAGATATAAAGGCAATCTAAATGTCCATCAAAAGACGATATATATCTTCTTTATCTGTTCACATACACGACGGAGTACTACTCAGCCATAAAAAGAGTGAGCCCATGCCACTTGAGACAACATGGATGGACACAGAGGGTATTCTGCTAATGTGAAATAAGTCAGACAGTGAAGGAAAAATATATGATTTCATTTATATGTGGAATCTAAAAAAAAAAAAAAAAAATGAACAAAGCAGAAACAGACCAATAAATACAGACCAAAAAAAAAAACCCCAAACTGGTGATTGCCAGAGGGGGTAGAGGGATGAGAAAAATGGGTGAAGGGGGAGAGAGAGATACAGGCTTCCAGTCATGGAATGAATATGTCATGAGAATAAAAGGAACAGCATAGGGAATACAGTCAATGATACTGTGACACTATACCGTTGTACAGTGACAGACAGTAGCTACACTTGTGAACGTAGCATAATTTACAGAGTTGCTGAATCACTACGTCGTGCACCTGAAACTACTATAACGTTGTGTGTTAACTATACTTCAATAAAAAATAAGTAAAATCTTAAAAAAAACCAACAATGGTAACTGATATCCCAAACTCATTACTTCCTAAATATTTGCATTTTGCTGTCGTCTGTGCTCTGAGGTCCCAGTTCTGCAGATGCCTTCTTCCCGGCTTCCAACTTCTTCCCTTGTTGCCCCCAGCCACAGAGATGACAGCTGTTTCCCACAGTCGTCTATCTCTGTGCTGCCTCAGTGTTCCCTTTTGCCTTCTGTTCCCTATTACCTGCGTTAAGTAAATCCTTATATTAAATTCTCTGTTAATTATGTTTGTTGTTCTGACTGATAAACCAGTCAACACAAATGTTCTCCAAATGATGCAAATGGCTCCTATGATGGTAGAAGATAAAGCATTTTCATTTCCCAAAACTACCAGAGGCCCAGTCTACATGCCTCTTCTGATTATACTAGGATTTCATTCTGGAAAATTGGCATTCCCAAAGGATGCTGGGAACAGAGCTTGCATGACCTCAAAAGCACCACAGCAATAGCTGTCCCAATAGCCCAGATACATAAGATTATAAAGCAATCGGAGAATACTACTTTGTTTTAAAAATTAATAACGATTTTCTTTCTGATTATAAAGGTAATCCATGCTGCCTTGTACAGTAGAGTATAAAGACACAATACCAACATCCAGAGAGAGATAACCTTTAGTATTTATTTTATGTGCTTTCTTCCATAATTCTTGTGATACGTAATATAAACAATTTGTATCTGTCTAAATGTGTAGCTTTTATTTATTTTTATTTTTTTAAAGTTTTATTTTTGAGAGAAAGAGCACGAGCAAGGGAGGGGCAGAGAGAAAGGCAGACACAGAACCTGAAGCAGGCTCCAGGCTCTGAGCTATCATCACAGAATCTGATGCGGGGTTTGAACCCACGAACCATGAAATCATGACCTGAGCCAAAGTTGGACGCTTAACCCACTGAGCCACCCAGATGCCCCTATTTTTTTTAATTTGTTTATTTTGAGAGACAGACGGGGGGGGGGGGGGGGAGCATGTACGTGTGAGAGGTGGGCTGTGGACCAGAGAGAGAGGGAAAGACAGAATCCCAAGCAGGCTCCATGCTCACAGCTCAGAGCCCAGTGCAAGGCTTGATCTCACTGTGAGATCATGACCTGAACCAAAAGCAAGAGTTGGATGCTTAACCAACTGAGCCACCCAGGAGCCCCTAAATATGGAGCTTTTAAATATGTAAAATGAGATTGGGTTCATTTATAGATACTGTTACATTTTGAAGATAATTATCAACCACTCTTTTTCACTTTGATGAATAAATATAGGCTTTAGGCTTTCAGGGCAAGCTGAGAGAACACGGCTGGAGTTGGCAGACGGACTTACAATTCTCATCCCATGCCCAGCCCAGTCTTCAGAATGGGGTTCTCAAGGCAGACCCTTCCCTGGTCAGCTGCACATGGGATGATTTTGCTGCTTTGGACTCTCCGATCCCCAAAGCAGGGGCAGAGCCAACCTCAGAGGGCAGGCCTGGCCCCACCTTCTGCACACACACTGGGAGGCAGGAACAGAGCACCTGCCACCAGTGGGGGCAGACTTCTCCCCAGCATCCAGGTCTGTCCCCTGGGGAGCACTCAAACCCCCCCCAAAGGAGGAATTAGGAGCAGTGGAGTCTGACAGCATTTATCTCACCTGCTAAGTAAATCATCCCTTCTCTCCACAGAGAAGCAAAGCGAGTGAGGACAAACACAGAGAGAAAAGCTGAATGTATTTTCTTGCCAAAGCTCCCTCTTGGCAACACAAGGTCCAAGGAATAGGAAACCCCTCACAGACAGTATTTGAATCACATTTTTTTCAGGTAGTGCTATACTGTGAGCTTATCTGTCATCAAAATATCTTCAAAAACATGACTTCATACTTTTGGAATTTTTCTTATTATAAAACAATACAAAGTCATTGTAGAAGTTTGAGAAATAAGGCAAGCTCCTAGAAGAAAATGAGAAGCATAGTTAATCCCATGATCCCATATAACTACTGCTAGCATTCTGGCATAAATCATTCCTTGTACTATGCAAAGAATTACACGGCATATAGCGTTTGGTAACATGTTTTTCATTTAATGTACCTACAACACCTTTACATATTTTCTCATTCATCTGTTGCCGTGTAACAAAGTACATCAAAACTTCGTGATTTAAAAGGATAATTTAATTTTGCTCATGGTTTTGTGGATCAGGGCCCAACCACATTCCAGGAGACAGAGAAATAGTCTTCATCCTTCCAAGGTCATACAGCAGAAGAGCAGGTAGGATGGGAGGTAGCCATCTTTGGAAAATACAACATGCTGCGTGTTGTTAAAGATTCTTCTTTGTAACTGGAATAGCAGAATAGTATGTATTTTTAAATGTGTTCCTCATTGATTTAATGAATTTCAATCTTTGCAAAATTTAGAAACAGTATGGTAAACACCTCCATGATGAACATTCCTGTACATAAAACTTTATCTGCATCTCTGAAATTTTTATTAGGATAAATTATTCAAGGTGGAGTTACTGAGTGATAGAGTTAAAGCTGCTTGATATAAATGGCCAAATTAATTTCCAGAAAAAACCTAATTTAGATACACTTCACTTGAAAATATTTTGCTCTCTGAAAGAAAAATAGTCCCATCAACACTTTTCTTTGGAAATACAGTTGGCTATTTTCATCTGTTATTTTACGAGATACCTGAAATTTTTACTGAAGATTAATTAAACCTATAAATGAACCTGGGATAAACTGGTCTTTCTTCAGTATTCGGTCTTCTGGAAGTTTCGTGTTCTGCTCTTCCTTTGTATTCATCAGTGGAAACTTACTCATTATTGAATCGTCCCTAGCACATTACATCTTTGTAATTGTTTTAGATAGGATAAAACTGGAGGCTCCTGGCGGCTCAATCGGTTAAGTGCCCGACTCTTGGTTTCAGCTCAGGTCATGATCTCACGGTTGGTGAATTCGAGCCCCATGTCAGGCTCTGTGCTGACAGCAGAGAGACTGCTTGGGATTCTCTCTCTCCCTCTCTCTCTGCCCCTCCCCTGCTCACTCGCATGCGTGCGCACTCTCTCTCTCAAAATGGCAATAAAATAAACTTTAAAAAGAAAAGTTTAAACTGATTATCAATGTTAAATTGGGACAGTGATTATTTTGAATATCTATTCATAGTCATCCGTCTTTCTAATTTGTTATTGGTTCCAGTAACTGGTGAACTGCTTCTCTTAGGTTTTCTGGGTAGATAACTGTCTTAACTACAAGTAGGGGCACCTGTGATCTCCTTTGCAGCCACCCAGCTTGTTTCCTATCTTTTTGTGTTAGCTAACATATCCAGGACAGTATTAATTAATACACTGAGTCAAGACATTTTTCTCTTATTCTTGATTTTAAATAGACTACATCTGGTGTTTTCCCCTTAATTATGGTATATGCTATTGTTTAATATAAATAGTCTTTATCATTTAAAAACGCCTCTATTTCTAGTTTACTATATCTGTTTATTCACAATTGGTACAGAAGTTTCTGAAATGCCTTCTAGACATCTACTGAGATGATGGAGATTTTCTCTTTAGACTTACTGATATACTCTTCTGTTTCCTAATATTAAATGATTTTTGTATTCCCAGAATAACCCAACGGATTCATCATAGATTGCTCTCCTTATATATTCTTGAAATTGATTGGTGAGCACTTTAGAAATTCTGTGTCTATATACAATGAGAATGGTTTGTAACTTTCTATTTTATGGTATCTTTCTCAAGGTCTGTTATAGAAATATATTTCTTTTGTGAGGGAATGGGAAGATTTTAATATTTTCTCTACTCTGGAACAGTTTAAATGGCACTGGAATTATTTGATCCTTTAAAAATTAAAAGCAAAACAATGGGGCACGTAGGTGGCAAAGTCAGTTGAGCCTCCAACTCTTGATTTTGGCTCAGGTCGTGATCCCAGGGTCGTGAGATCAAGCCCTGCTTTGGGCTCTGCGCTGAGCATGGAGTCTGCTTAAGATTTTTCTCTCTCTTCCTCTGCCCCTCTCCCCTACTCATGTTCTCTTTCTAAAATTAAAAAAAAAATTGGGGCGCCTGGGTGGCTTAGTCAGTTGAGCATCTGACTTCAGCTCAGGTCATGATCTCATGGTTCGTGGGTTCAAGCCCCGCGTCGGGCTCTGTGCTGACAGCTCAGAGCCTGGAGCCTGCTTTGAATTCTGTGTACCCACCTCTCTCTGCACCCCACCCCCACTCATGCTCTGTCTCGCTCTGTCTCTCAAAAATAAGTGTTAAAACAAATTTAATTTAAAAAAATTAAAAGCAAAATCAACTAAAAGTGGAGTGTGTTTAGGGGTCAATTCTTTCTCTTCTTGTTAATCTAATCAGTTATGTGTTGTTTTTTTTTTTTTAACTGGATCAGACTTATTCATTTCAGGTAGATTAATATATTAGCATAAAGCTGTTTTTAATTATCATTTGAAATTATTGTATCTGTTAACACATTTCCTTTCTCATATGTTTTTATCTATGCATTTTCTCTTGCCATCATAGTATCAGCCATAAATTGTCTAGTCTGTGATTTACTTATATTCGTTCTTAGATTTATTTGTCTACTATTATTGTTTAAAAAAGAATTTTTAAAATATTTTCTAAATACTGAGTTCCTTATGTTTGATGGATTATTTTTCCAGTTTCTTGAGGTTATTACTTAACTAATTTATTTTATTTTTTGTTTAATTTTTTAAAAGCATTTCAAAGCTATGCATATGCCTTGAATTAACAGCATTGGTTGTATCCCACAAATTTAAGATACTGTTTTTATTTTTGAATTGTTGAATACTGAAAATGTCCTCTCTTAGTAATTTTTAGGGGAATATTTTAAATTTTCAGGTGCTTGAACTATTTATGTGCCCTCTGAGATGATTTCATTATGGTATGAAAATGTCTGCCTTTATTATTTATTGATGTTTTTTCTATGAGCTAATGCCATATATATATACATATATATACATATATATACATATATATATATATATACACATATATATATATGTATATGTATATATATTTTTTATGTTGTCAGCACAGCCCCAGAGAAGAGGAAAAGGCTAGGAAGGCCCCCTCCCACCAAAGTATGGTATCATTTAAGTCCGTCCATATTCCTCCACTTCGGTGCCCATCCTAGAAAGGAAGGCAGAACGACAGGAATAAATGTGAGAGAGCAAGTGTCCCAAGAATCTTAGGTTAAGTTATTAACTAACATTATTCTAACATTATTCTAAGTAATGGATGGATGGCCTCAGCTCTGAGGAAATGACAAGAACAGAGAGAGCAATGGACTGCTAGATCAATAAGAACCCTTGAACAGAGCATCGGGGGAGTAAGCATATGGTTTTTCCTTGTCCTGGGTTCCTGAGTACCCAGGGCTTCCTTCTGAGCAGTAGCCCTCAGAGATACAATAAGGATATATGCTTTTTACACATTAACAACAATAGTCAAAGTCAGAAGAAACAGGTTAACACCGCTCAAAACACTGTATAGATTATGTGGATTTTACATGACATTTTAAAATGTTTATTTATTTTGAGAAAAAGAGAGAGAGTGTGTTAGCAGGAGAGGGGCAGAAAGAAAGGAACTATATCTCACAAGAGCCGCAAGATGTCATAGAAGGATGGTCTGTTTAGTGTTCGGCTGAGACCCGGCCTGAAGACATTACCTGCAAGGATGGTGTATCATCCCACCCTTCAGGGCACAACATATGCCTCATCGCTATGTGGGGCTCTGAGGTGCTATGGGGGTGCTGTGGGGGCTATGGCCCTCAACAGGTACAATTCCTGACGGTTTTCGCCAGCGTTCTTATCGCTTTTCAGCAGAAACGGATTTTTGGAGTTTCTTCCTCTGCCATTTTAGAAGTCAAAATTTTCTTCATCCTCTCCCCTGCTTTGTTCCATCGAGATAACTTGAGGTTTCTGCTAATACGTTTCCTTCGGACAGAATTTACATTTGCCTCTGGCAGGAGACACGGGGCACCGTCAATCCCCGATCGTATCAATGCCAACAGGGATTGAGGTGACTCGAAGCTGGCTTCAGTCCCTGCCAGGGACAGACTATTCCTGCTTCATGTTATTCCAGTGATGTGACCACTCATGGTCTTAACCCAGCTCGTGGGGTTTTACCAGAGCCTCCCGCCCCTGCCAGGCTCCTAATTCCCTAAGTCTGCCAAAAGTTCTGCTCAGCATCTTGGCCCCTCAGCCATGTCAAATGGACTTTGCCAGACATTCTTAGGAGAAAGGAGAAAACTGGCCAGAAGATCCAGGCTCACCTTACTGGGCTTCTCTCTTCTCAAAGAACTCGGCCCAAGAAATCTTCAGTGCCTTGTGAGTTCTCAGATTCTTACAGATTTCTAAAGATCTATTTTGCCTAGCTTTTCTAGTAATTCTCAACAGGAGAATGGGGCTGAACTGCCAATCCAGCTACTAGGGGAAACGGCACAGTGTTGGCTGTCATTGCTGCAGGAAGTGTATAAAGCAGGAGAGATGACAGGAAGGGTGCACCTCCCAGCTGAGTCAGATACATTAAGTGACACTTCTCAGATGGTCCACACACAGTCCTGCCTCTATCCCATCAGCCAGAAGTTAGTCACGGGCTGCATCTGGCTTCAACGGGAGGGCCGAAAATATAGGCCATTCACATCACTTATGTTGCCACCCTAAACGAAATCTGGGTTTTGTTATAATGGGAAAAAAAAGCAAAGAATGGATTTTGGGTGAGCAACATGGTCTCTGCCGCATTCCTCATCCATAAAATGGGAATAATATTTATACCTAACTTATAAAATTGATTAAAGGATATATATAAAATGCAGGTAAATGTCTTCACACAGAGCCTGGTAAATGGTGAACAGTGAGTAAGTGTTAGCAACAGTACTATTTATATAGTATAGTAGCTTGAATACAAGTATAGATTATCTCGTGATAAACACGGAAAGGAACAATCCTTCGAACTTCCTTTCTCTACTTTCCCACAGTCACCTGAAGCCAATTATAAACTCAGTCAGACAAACTTAGGGATAAAATCCCCATTACCATTGCTTTGTTTCAAATTGTTGAGAACTTGCTTGGTTTCTAACCGCCGATTATACATTTAGCCCATATTAGGTATTAAAAGGCATGTAAGTTTCTCTTATAATTACACTCCGAACTTTCTCAGACTGTCCACATTTTTATATAGTTTCATCCTTTTCAATCTAACAAATATATAAACAAATGTAGGGGGTTTTTTTGGTAGCTTCATAAGACCAGTAGTTCAGGACAAAATCTTTTGTCACAGGAAGGTCCTGGTTTTTAGCTGCTCACCACACTCCTTAATAATTTCTGTATGATATTTGGAGATATTCTGAAAGTTCTCTGCTCTTATTTCTACTTCCTATGAAAACCACACTCAGAGTGTCTTACACATATGGTAATGAGTAAATTATAGGGATCACAGAATTTTCACTCCAACAACCACAACAAAACAACAATACAAACTCTCACTTCCACCTCGTTCCAGGGATTGGATACAAGTGAGTGAGTGTGTGTGTGTGTGTATCAGTGTGTGTGTGTGTGTGTGTGTGTGTGTGTGTGTGTGTCTATGTACTGGAACCCCAGCATGGCAACAGTATCACTGTTGGCGATTGTAAGACGGAGAAAAATTACCGGAGTGACACAAATTACTAATTACTTTATTATGCAGTGAGAAGAATAAGAAGCTGTAAGTTGTTTCAGCAAATTCTATTTTTAAGCAAATAATTGTTGGGTTTCCAATGCTCTAAATTAAGTAATTCTCCTCAAGACCTTCCTTAAGTCTCCCTCTTTGAACTCCAATGGCTGGCAAAGAATTACAGCTGGCTCTGGGATGGGCTTTGGATTTCGTTTGTAATTATTTTTTTTTCCAAACATGCTATCCTCAAAATGAGATATATTCAGAGGCATTTTTCTTCCCCGGCAATTAGGAATGGTCTTACTGAGTCATTCCCAGCTTTCCCTCTCATTCTACAGGAGGTGGCATTGAATAATATAAAGATATTTGAAAAAAAAAAAACTTGGAACCAAGGTTAAGACGAGGCACTGCCACCTCCCTGATTTTGTGACCTTGGCCATTGCCCATAACCTTCACCCATGTTGAAAAAGTGAGATAGCATATTAGCACTTTTTAAACTGAGATAAATTATACATACTCTATGTTGTTATTAAGATGGCCAAGAATGGGAATAGCAAGATAGCAGCATAATCAGAATTATAACAGTGGCTCTCATTTTTCTGAACACTTTGAGGATTTATCATGTGCTTGGCATGGGTCTAAGTGCTTTATAAGCATTAACTTATTCCACCCTCTGACATAGGTACTAGTGTGCCCACATTTTACTCATCAGCTAAAGACAGCGTGAGTAATTTGCCCAACATCACAGAGCTAGGGAGTGGCAGAGCCGAGTTCAAACCCAGACACCTGGATCTAGAGTCCACACCACTGCCTGTCTGGGCTGTAAGTGACAACTGGCCCACAGGCCTGAACACACTGGCCCAGTTCGCTAGCCCTATGCTTTTCAACCACAGGGTCAGGCATCCCCTTGGGGCATCACAAAGGTGTTCTTACGCAGTGACGGTTACAAGAATGGCCAGTTTTCACTAGGAGTAACCAAGATGGCGAGAGAGCAGGAGGGACTTGTGTGAATAAACTGTTGGGGTGCAGGACAGAAATAGGCATTGGGTTGGCAAGTATATATGGGAGCCCAGGGCTGCTCACTACCCCCAATCCACCATCAGCCCTGGAAGAGGGACGGTCTTCGGGACAATTTATGTCTCATTCTTAGATCCTTTTTTCTGGTCACCAACAGAATCTGAGAGGATGGATGGGTCTGTAAGAGTTGATCAGGGTGGGCAGGCAAAGAAAAGACAGTCTACTGAGAGGCCCACGCCACCATCCTTGTAAGAACAGGCATGTCGGTGGGCAGCTTTGGAGACAGCCTGTGTGAAATAAGATGACTTCAGGGGACAGCAGTGGACAGAGCAAGAGGCTGAGACAACCTGTGTCCCTGTCGGGGTCCTGTCTCTGTCATATCTACAGGATTCCCCTAACAAGAGGTGGTAGAGAGCACAGAGAAGCCCTAACAAGAGGGGTTGGCATGTGTACATGGGGTTGTGGAAGGCTCTGTGGAAAGCACAAAGGGGAGAGCCTCAGTCATGGGCAGAAGGCCTGGGTTGGTGTCTGTGGATGGCCTTGGTATGTCGGGTGCATCACTGAACTACAAACTAGAGATAACAATCCCCAGACTGGCTCGCCAGGCACAGTGGCCATGAGCAACCACCATGACAACGTACTTTGTAAACAGCATCAGAGAGCCCCAGCGAAGACACCAACCACGAGAGAGGCACTGGGCCCCAGTGGCTGGACCCTGGCACACAGCATTTCTGCCAGGTCAGACTTCAAGTTAGCTAGCAACGTTTAAGCTTGAAAAGACAGAATAAAGGAGGACCACATAAGCAAAGCATGGTATGCGCAGAAGATCACCTTGCCTGGACTCCAAAGTCAAAGGAGCTGGAACACATAATGGAGTCTCTGCAGCCTCTGGCAATTTGATCTCATTCAAGGACAACATTAAATAGAAGAGGTGTTCCTGGGCCCCAGGCAGTTCAGAATCTTGGCCAGATTGGCAAATATTTCAGCAGGAAGCTAAGCAAAATTGATGCCAACTTCAATGAATCTCCTTTGTGGCTCTGCAGGGGTCCATGTTTGCTCTGCAATATTTCCCATTACTATGCATAGAAAAGAGAATGTTCCAGTGCCTCATCAGTGCAGGCTTAAGTCAGCAAGCACCTGCAAGGGAGGTGGACAGAAAGAGGTGCTCTGAGGCATGGTAAGGTAGGTGAAGCTAGTGAACCCTGGCAGAGCTGTGGGAGCATCCCCAGCCTTGCAGGGCATCGGGAGCCTGTGTTGCTGCAGGAATGTGGGTGCCCTCAGCAGAGCAAGGTGGGTGCCCTCAGACCACCAAGATCTATGAGAACACAGCAAAGGAACTTCCCCTCTCTGAGCCTTCATTGCCTCGTGTGTGAAATTAATATAATAAACCTAGTCCTGACCCTAACCCAGATTCCAACCCGGTTCCTCTGGGCTGGATAAGGAACAGTTATCTGGGTTACATTGTAGTTCAGTGGGGTGATGCGTGTGCTACAGCCTAGTTCGTAGGATATGCTCAGTCCTCCTTGGTACCTGTGTCTGTCTCTGCCCAGACTAATCAGTTCTACCAGAGACAGTTTCCAACCAGTAACTGACAGGCTGAGTCTAAGGAGGTCGAGACACCCTGGAGGGAGGCGGGCGTCCTTCAACCCTAGCTTCTTTGGAGGGTCTCAACCTCAAGGGAGTGTTGCAGGGTGGGTGGGCATGTAGGCAACTGAGCCCAGGAATCCCTGAGCATCTTTCTCTGTGCCCGACTCCCTTAGTCTCAGGAATGAGGCCCGAAGGACAAATGAAGAAGGACACGGAGGGTAAGGAGTAGGTGGGCTCTGGGAGCAACAGAGATTAGCGTCAAGCCTATGGGGGCTGAGATCTCAAGGGCCTCTCAGCAGAGTCTGCCCTGAGGCCCTAAGTGTGCACACATCCCCAGCTGGGGGTAGTGGCGGGGAGCTAGTGGGCAAGCACTCAAGGGCAGGGAAGGGAGACAGCATTTCAAGCGTCCTCCCCACCACATCTCAGACCACCTCCTATTCCCACAGCACTGTGTACACTGTTTAGAAGGTCGCCCCTTCAAGAAAACTGGCAAATCAATGGGAGTGGGGAGCCCAGAGAGTGCGCGGTGGGGGGGGGGGGGGGTGGGGGGCAGAGCTCTAGAGCTTATATGCGTAACACAATGATTTCCTTAAATGACAGGGCACAGGTAAAAGAGGTCATCAGGTGGATATGTGATGTGTGTTTATGTGATGTCTGTTCTCGGCCACAGGGTGTCTGGGGACGGGCACAAGCATCTATAATCCCAGCACAGTTCCCAGCACATGGGAACTGGAGCATAGTAGGTGGCAACAGGAAATGTTTTGCTTGGGTTTTTTTTTTAATGTTTATTTATTTATGGAGAGAGAGAGAGGGAGGGAGAGAAAATGTGCCTGGGGGAGAGGCAGAGGGAGAGGGGGAGAGAGAAACCCAAGCAGGCTCCACGCTGTCAGTGCAGAGTCCAACGTGGGGCTCGAACCCATGAACCGCAAGACCATGACCGGCGCAGAAATCAAGTGTTGGATGCTTGACCAACTGAGCCTCCCAGGTGTCCCCAGAAAACGTTCTGAAAGAATGAGTGAACACGGAAGCAGCTTCTCCAGCCCACGTATGGGTTGGGTCCAGTCAACACCCACATGGAAGAGGCCTGAAGCGGAGCAAACATGGGGGAGGTCAGATGGCAGCAGCCCTTCTCGCCTCTTCCCCTCCTCCCAGACTCTTCTCCTCAGCACTTGTCAGCACTCACTGGCCTAAAACACAACTTCATCCTGTTTCTCCCTGCTGGAGAACCTTCCATGGCTCGCTATTTCTCATGACATCAAAATCCCGTTCTGGCTTTTAGGCCTTTGCACTCTCCCACCCCGTGGCGCCGTCCCACTGGCCACTCATCTCAGCCAGCTCTCCCCCTGGCCACCATCACTCCTGTGCCTCCCCCATCACCTCGGACCCAACCCAAACTGTCTCCAAGAACTCTGCTTGTCTGATGGCTCCAGCTGCCGGGAACCGGCCTCGCCTCGGAAACCTCCAGGTGTCTGCGCCACACGAGGGGCAGGTTGCGGGCCCTGTTCTCTGAGTCAGTCCCACCTCAGAGACTAGATTCCCAGAGAAAGGGAAAACTTGTCACACGTTTTCTGTATCCCTCCCCACAGTATTCAGTCTGCAAATGACTGACAATAATGTCTAAGATAGCAACATAATCCATTAAACTCAATGTAAGCACCTACTGGTCTCCAGGTACTGGGAATTTGCAGACAGGCTCCCTGGGGAAGGACAAAGGACACCGACAGCCAATTCTGACACAGTGGTCAGGGCTCAGGTGGAGGTGTGCACGAAGATGAGGCACCAGCCCACTCAACAGAGCTGAAAGAGGCTGCTGTCCCTAAGTAGGTGAAGGGCAGAGGGACTGAGCGGGAATTAGCAGGGCAGGATGTCTGTCTACACGCAGAGGTCACTGCTCATATAAAGGATGGGAATGGGGTCAGAGACTGCAAACGGAGCAGGTGGTCAGCTGATGAAGTAGTCAAGAGCCTCATGGGTCCCACCTCAGGGTTCTGAAGCTTACGGGATATTAATAAGGGAAATGAACCCACTGGTGGATGCTTGATTTACCCACCCCTTTAATGGGAATATACCATCTCTTAGGGTTAGCAGAGTAAGTAACAGGCTTGTGGAAGAATATTCAGGAAAGTGTCTCGGAGCATTATGTGCTGAAAGAAAGGATTTCCCCTCTCTACTTAAGACTGACTTTTGGGGTGCATGGGTGGCTCAGTCAGTTAAGTCTCTGACTTCAGCTCAGGTCATGATCTCATGGTTGGTGAGTTCGAGCCCCGTGTCGGGCTCTGTGCTGACAGCTCAGAGCCTGGAGCCTGCTTCGGATTCTGTGTCTCCCTCTCTCTCAGCCCCTCCCCTCCTCCTCAAAAAATAAACATTAAAAAAAAATTTTTTTTTAAAGACTAACTTCTAATCTCAAGAAACAAGCTTTATGAAAGACAATTCGTTTTTACAGATTACTAAGAATACTAAGACTTAATACTAAGAGTGGCCCCTACCAGAGTGGGAAATGGCCACCTGCCCTTTCATGGAACCTCTGGACCCCCTCACCACACACACCCCCATCTCACCCCCCATCTCACCCTCCCTCCCAAACCCACCTCAAAACTCCTCTTTCTTGGTCCCACTCGGCCATGCCCTAGGTGCCCACAGCTCTCACCCCCCAAAAACCTGTGGGCAAGTTGCTTATGTCTCCAGGCCTTTATGACCTCATTTGTGACAGAGTGATGCATGATCATCAGAATTATGTGATGAGTAAGCCATATACAGCACCTGCCACACTCAGGGCACAGAAGTGTCAATCATTACTGGTCCCTTTGTCCTCCCCCACTCAGATCACAGCCTTAAAGTTCAGTTTACCTGGGGTGTGTATTCAACATTTGTTCAGTGCAGGGTCCTCAGAGAAACTGCCCAGCTAAGCAGATGTTCAAGTAAACTGAGATATGTCTGCTTAGGGACTATCATGCCTAAGAATCCACTTAAATACATATCTGAAGAAAAGAGGGAACATTTCTGGAATGTTTTACACACTTGCAAAAGTGTCAAGGACTTTTTGGACATTTTTTTGGCTAATCCTCCTAAGAATTGTGAACGGAGTTTTTAATCCCATCTAACAGATGAGAGAACTGAGGTTTACAGAGGTCAAGTGTAGCTCATTTTAGTAACTACTTGCAGCCAGGTTCATTTAGGATAAAGAGAGAGAGTACACACACGTGTATATGTGTATACTAGGTCACAAACAGGAAGTCACCACCAAGCCTGTCCTATCACTGGTTGCTTGGAAGACTTTAATTATCTCCCCTCTCTGTGGATCTCAGAGTTATTTTTTGCTTGTGCGTTTGTTCGTTTTTCAAACCAGCAAAATGGAGGTGGAAGTAAGTAGGGGTGAAGCTTGGAGCAAGGAGGGGCAACATCAGATAAATGAGCCCCCCACCAGCAACCACCTTACAGGGTTCCCTGCAAGACTTCCCCTAATTTTTACACAAATCACATTTTTCATTTCCAGAACCAGTTTCTCAAAAGCCATCAACCAAATCAGGCCCCGGGCTGTATTTCCCAGCTTTGCAGTCCACGCCTTCATTTATAACCAATGCTGTCAAGCTCACCTGGTAGTTAGCTGGTCAGGACTCACTGCCTTCTCACCCCGAGGATGGTCATAAATGTCAGGAAAGGAAACAAAAAAGAGCACCGTGGCATGTTAGAGCCGGGAGGCACCTCAGGGACCATCTACAATCCCCTCATTTTACAGGCGAGGAGTCGGGGCCCCAGAGGAGTTGAGGGACTCACCACGGCTCCACCAGCAAAAACCGTGCCCAAACACTGGCTCCTAGGCATTTGAAGACTAACCGCGGATCATGATTTCACAGAAATTAGCCAGACCAATAGGCAGTGGGAATTGAAGGTAGTAGGCTACAGGCATGGGGGCTGTCAGGAAAGAAATGCTCAAGGCGATCAAGGTATTTCTTCCTGAAATACACATGTTGTGAAGCAGGCCGTTGAAGGGTGTAACAAACACGGGAAAGAACTTGCCCGAAGACTCTGAAACAGAACTATGTCTCAAAGGCTACAGCACAGACCGTCATTTGTAGCTAGTCGTCTCTGCCAATATCTAATCTCCACTTCCTCAGAAATAGATTTCCTGATATTTTTCCACAGGGCACATGAACACCCACAAGAAAAACTACATTTCCCAGGCTCCCTTGTAGGCAGTTATGGCCAAAGTGACTAAGTTTTGGCCAATGAGAGATAAGACAGAAGTGCTGTGTACAACTTCCAGGAAGTGTCTGTCAGGGAATGATCATGCCTTTCTCTCTTCTCTTTCGGCCGTCTTCTAGTGCAGACGTGATGCTTGTTGGATCCTGAACAGACATCCTGGACCATGAGATGGCATGAGCAACCAGTTTTGGACTGCCTATCTGCATGGTACGTGCTGGATAGCTAGTTTGTACAACCATACCCTAAACACCCCTGATAATAACTATCTTGAGAAGGTAGGGATCCTGTCCTCCCTTATATTCCCATCAAGCATAATGTGCAGAAGAATGTGTCGTTCAGCATTCAAGGTCAGGAGCTCCGGATATGGCCAACCCACAGCGTCTCCCTTGTAATGAAGAATGTCAAGTTGGCATGCCTTGATCTCCTTGGAACGCTGGCCGTGCACAGAGGGGAGGGCTAAGTTGCTAAGCTACAAAAGCTTGCTGCATGTAGACCCCAGCAGTGGATGCTTTATCCAGTCAGCCACTCCTGGACTCCCCGCACAAAAGCTGCCCCAATAAACCTGTATCTTGATTCCTGTCTCTGGACCTTTTCTTTGGTTTCACTAGACCATCACCCACCCTCGGCTTAGAGTCCACTGTGCTCAGCTACAACTATCCTCAACTTCCTTACATTAGAGCTTCTAACTTGGTTAAGTCACTTATATTTGTCTCTTTTTTTTCCTCCCCACTTGAATCTAATTCTAACTAAAACAGAAGTGGAAGAGGGATAAATTCAAAAGGCCCCAATAAAATCCAGAGATCTAGAAAAAGGAAGCTGGCCCTGTAGAGAGTTAAAGTGAATTGAGAATTCTGGCGCGGACATTCTGGTGGACCTAGAGAATGTTCTAGATAGACCAGTGCTTCTCAAATTTGATTGTGCATCAGAATCATTTGGAGAGCTTCTTAAACCACAGACTGCTGGGCCCCACTCCCAGTTTCTGATTCCATTTTTTCGGGAGATAGAGTCTGAAACTTGCATGTCTAATGAGTTACTAGGATGCTGATGTTGCTGGTTCAGTGGACCACACTCTGAGAACCATTGTTCTAGACTTTTCAAAAACACAAACCCAAATTCAGTTTGGGTGGGTCTCAGCTTTGCATCTCGAACATGGAAGCGTAATGATTTTCAGCTGCTCTCAAATATCTAGGAATGTGGGGAGCCAGGAGAGGGTCTGAGCAACAGCTTGGCCAAGCTGAGCATCCAGCAAAGAGATTTGTGATGCAAATGATTTACTGGTGTTCAGCTGGGAGCAGAAGGGATTTCAATATGGTGAGCCAAATCGAATTCATTACCTGACAATTAGCTCTAAATTAATGCAAGACTGTGCCGCCCAAATGTGCTCTAAGGAAGAGGGTCCCTGACAGCCTGAGATGGGCAGGAAGAGACATCGATCTTAGCTGGATGCAGAGATGGCATTTTCCCAGGATGCCAGCATACCCGGAGCTCAGAGAAGGGCCAGTGCCCACTTGGAGGCCCTCTCCAATCGCACTCCCTCCAGATTTAGTGCTGAGTGACCCAACTCAACCCCATCCAGAGTGGACCTGGTCTCCCAATGCCCTTGCACCTCCAGGTTTGTTCTTCAGAAGACTGCCTCGGGCTTGCTCAAGGGCTGGCTGTGGATTCCTCCGCAATGAGATGCTGCAGGATGAAGCTCATTAGGTTTTAGAGGAGCAAACTGTTAGCACTGTATGAGTATATTTGACTTCCTCGATGGAAGTTGCAAATCCCTGAAGGATGGGATTTATTTTCTTATTTCTTTAATTATCTCCCCATTCTTTCCCTCCCCTCCCGGTCCCTCTCTTCCTCTATTGCAGGGCCCCTGAAACGATGCATACAGGAATATAACCAGAGTAAATGATGGCCAATGGATTGGGCATCTTTAGGACTTCGTTTATTTATTCATAAACATTATGTGCCAGGATACAGATCATGATGGCCTCTGACCACACAAAACTCATAGCCTAGTCCAAGAGACAGGCAAGTAAGCAGTTAAAAAACAGGAAGGTATGTCATACAGTCCTAAAGGCCTGCATATAAGGGAGTTAAGGCCCAGGGCACTCTGCAGACCACTCTGTTTGTCAACTGAAACATCCTACATAAGCATTCCAGCTCACGATGTGGACCCTTCCCCTTCCTCCCAGTATAATCCTCAGCCCTGCCTACAGCTCCCACCCCCTACTTAGCATGCAAACAGGTCCCTGTCCAAGGGCATTCTCCTGAGTCCTACCATGACTCCAAATCAGGATCACTGACTCTACAAAGTCAAGGTGAGGAAGCAAGCAGAGACAGGAACACCACTAAGCTAGCTCTGCCCCTCCTCCCTGTAGCTCGCCCAGCCTGAATGGCTGAGCAAAGCCCCTCCCCAGTGTTCTTCCCAGTGTTGCCTGGGACAAGTTCAGGAGCCTCACATTCGCATCCCTGCTAGACCTCATTGAAAGTATTTAACTGGTTTTGACGAACAGCCCCCATTTGTTTCTCCTCTGGTTTGAACTGCGTTGCACTGTCATTCAGAGGAAGGAGAAACAAGCCCATCTCCACCCTTGATCGTACTCTCTCCGAACAATAATTACCTTAGACAATTTGTGGACTGCATCTGGATTTTAAAAAACTAAGAGATACCAGATTACATGCATCTCATTTTACAAAATCCCTTTCACTCCATTCCCTGTTTTCTTCCTTTTTCTTTTAAAAATGTTTTAACTAGAAAATGTGGTGTATGCACAATGGAGTATTACTCAGCAATAAAAAGGAACGAAATCTTGCCATTTGCAACTAGGTGGATGGAACTGGAGGGTATTATGCTAAATTAAATTAGTCAGAGAAAGACAAATATCATATGATTTCACTCATATGAGGATTTTAAGAGACAAAACAGATGAACATGAGGGAAGGGAAACAAAAATAATATAAAAACAGGGAGGGGGACAAAGCATAAGAGACTCAAATATGGAGAACAAACTGAGAGTTATCGGAGGGGTTGTGGGAGGGGGGATGGGCTAAATGGGTAAAGGGGCACTAAGGAATCTACTCCTGAAATCATTGTTGCACTATATGCTAATTTGGATGTAAATTCTAAAAAATAAAAAAAACTGTTTTAATTTTATTAAAGAGTAATTGACAAATATATCTATTCAAAACATACAATGTGATGATTTGATATACATATGCATTGTGGAATGATTACCAAGGTCAAGATCATTATAACACATCCATCACCTCACAGAGTTAACGTGTGTGTGCACGTGTGTGGTGACAGCACTTAAGATCTACCCTCAGCAACTTTCAAGTCTACGACACCACGCTATTCACTATCGCCACCACGCTCTACATTCGCCCACAGAACTTCTACTTTGAACTGAAAATTTGTACCCTTTGACCGACATCACCCATGTCCCCTCCCACCGGCCCTTGGCAATCACCATTCCATTCTCTGTCTCATGAAATTGGCTTTTTTTGTGTTTTAAAGATTCCACATACAGGCGGCATCATACAGGATTTGTCTTTGTCTCTCCGTGACCTTATTTGACTACCTGAATCCTTCTTAGAGTTCTGTCCATGTTCCAGAAGAGCAGCGATCAGTCATTGAACCAAGGCCTCAACACTGGCCCAACTCTCTGCCAGGTGCTCTTTCCATAGACCACGCCCTCCTGCTCACCCACAGGAGACACAGCGCACACACAACATGGCGCATAGAACGTGCACGTGGTTCTGCGTGTCAAGCCTCCCCTTCCACCCACTCTGCCACCATGGTCATCACACCTGCTTGAACCCGTGCATCAAAATTGTTGTCATGGAGAATAAAAAACGTTGGGACAACATGATGTAGTCAGGACAGCATCTGTATCAGGCAATGTTCTCCAGAGAAAGAGAACCAATAGAAGAGGGGTGTGTGTGTGTGTGTGTGTGTGTGTGTGTGTGTGCACGTGTGCATGTTTAAGGAATTGGCCTGTGTCATTGTGGGGCAAGTAAGCAGAAATATCAATAAAGCAAGCTGCAAACTCAGGCGGAATATGATGCTGCCATCTTGAGGCATAATTTCTTCTTCTGGGGGAAACCTGTTTTTACTCTTAATGTCTTCAACTGATTGCACGAGGCCCACCCACATTATTGAGGGTAATCTATTTAGTTGAGTGCAGACAGTAAACGCATTTACAAAATGCCTTCGCAGCAATGCCCTGGTTCGTATTTTGTTGAATAACTGGGCACTATAGCCTCAACAAGATGAGCCATACGACTCTCATGTGACCTACAGTGCTGTCTCTGACATCTGGAAGGTCTGAGCTAGAAGAGTTTTGGGAAGACAAAAGTGCCTCTTCTCACCAGAAACCGAGATGGAATACAAAAGAAGAATCTCCCTTTCTGTGACTCAAGGGGAGGGGGACTACTTCCGTCCCATCCTGTCAGGCAGGGCGGTCTGGATAAAACTCCCCTCTTGTGGCACCGCCACCACACCCTCCCTTGGCAGCTGCTTGCCTTGGGGCAGGTACAGAGAAGATGGGAAAAAACACCTGCTGCAAATAGGCTCCCAGACCCCCAAATCTGCTCACTGTCTCATTTCCTTCAAATCCTGGAGCACCGGTGAGCTAGGGCTCCACACTTTCACTCCCCCTCCTGTAAAAATCCCACCCAGGATCGATTTTCTTGATTCACTTATTCCTCACATTTGACAAATAACACCTGCCCTCTTCTAGTGCTTTTCTCTGACTCTGTTTATTAAGAACATTCAAGATTTTTCTTCTCCCGTGATGGGTACTAAAGGCACAAAATTCAAAACTGATCACAGGGAGGAGAGGTCCCCAGCCACCCATGGCTTTGCGCCAGGCAGAGACATTTTATTTGTCAAGGGCTGACTGAGGCAGTACAACTTTCATGGAAAGAGTTCTAGCTCTAGAGTCAGATCCAAGGGTCATCTTGGAGCTGCCTTGAACTCTATGTGGTCTTGAGCAAGTATATAACCTCCATGAGCTCCGACCTGAACACCATCTGAAATCATGGTTTTTCTACCTATAAAATGAGAATTGTTGAGAAGTCAATAGAATGGAAAAGCAGCTTTACAGTGTCGAGTGCTGCATGGACCCACTTTGCCACTGTCCCCAATCCCTCTGAGTTTTGTTACCCACCTGGCCTCAGGCAGCCCCTACTTGGGGGCCTGTTCCAGCCATTGTTGCTGTGTAGATGCCATCACGAATGCACCCGTGATAAAAACAACCACTTTCTGGGGCACCTGGGTGGCCCAGTCGGTTAAGCGTCCAACTCTGAGTGATTTCCGCTCAGGTCATGATCTCACAGTTTGTGAGTTTGAGCCCCACATTGGGCTCTGCACTGACATCACAGAGCCTGCTTGGGATTCTCTCTCTCTTCCCTTCCCTCCCTCTCTTTCCAAATAAATAAATAAACTTAAAAAAATAAATAAAAAAACAACCACTTTCTCATGTTCAAAGATTCTGTTGGTCAAGGAATTCGAAAAGGGTGCAGGAAGAATGTCGAGGCCTCAGCCAGAAAGCGTCTAAGACTGGAGGGGCTCAGCGTCCGGTCACTGAGGACCTGTTCACTCACACGTCTGGCTATTGGCTGGGCCTCGCCTGCAATGGCCAGAACACCCCCCTCCATGGCCTCTCCACGGGACTGCTTGGGCCCCTTACAGTATGGCGGCTGACTTCCCACAGCAAGTGGCCCAAGGGAGCCAGATGGAAGACGTGTTGCCTTTTATGTCCTGGCCTCAAGAGTCACAGAGCATCACCTCAGCTGTGATCACACGTCGGCTCAGATTCCCAGGGAAGGAATACAGGCCTCCACCTCTAGCCAGAAAGTCCCACTGCAGGAATAGCATGTGGGATGGGAGATATTGCTGCAGCCATTTTTGGAAAAGTCCATGTAGTAGAAGGTCTAAGTCACTAGATGAATGAACAAGCTGGCAAGTTAGAATTTGGGACCAGAAGTGACACCTGACAGATGTTGTACCCTCCTGACTCCAGGTGTCCATTGTGACAAACACAGCTTGTACCCGTATCAGGGAACCTGGCCCGCACGAAGTTCAAAGCAGGATGTGTCCGGGGTGGGCGGGGGAGACTGCACGCCTGCCCTTTCCTCCCACCCTTGACCCCTCTGCTTCCTCCAAGGCCTGAGCTAGTCTGGTATTTACATCTCCCTATTTTCCACCATAATCTCAGCCTCCCAATCTATAGGCGCTGCTCCCCAGGGTCAGCCCCTTTGACATATTTGCAGAGTATCCTTGCTGCTACAAGTGTGTTCCAAGGAGAGCAGCACTGCCGTTACCTGGGAACTTACTAGAATCTCTCACCACACCCTACACGTATGGAATCAGAACCTGCGTTTTAACAAGATCCCTAAGTGATTCTAAGGCTTCTTAACAGTTGGAACAGCACCAACAGCACCAGAATAGGGGAAAGAACTCGATTTTAAAAACGCAGGCAAATAGGTTTCAGTTCTGGTTTTGTCCATTTATTAGCTGGGCAAACTCTGGCAAATTATTTAGCTCTCTAACCTTCAGTTTTCCTAATAACTGGGTATCATGGCTACCTCAGACGGGGAGTTCTGTGTGTGTGTGTGTGTGTGTGTGTGTGTGCGTGTGTGTGTGTGTGTGTGGCTGTGACTGTGACTCCCACAGCTGGCAGCCCTTAAAAGTTCAACTCTGAGGGCCAAGCACAGCCTTCAGCCCTCCCGGACCCTGGCTTGGCCCAGACTTCCCCCCAAGTCTCCCTTCTGCCATGAGGTCCGTCAGGAGACAGCAGGAGTCCAGCTACACAGTCAGAACTGCAGGGAGATGGAAAGACAGACATCCCTTCAGGAGTCCCCCTCCTGGGAGAGATCTGTCTCCTGGATCGGTGGGAGGGGCTCAGGGAGCCTGCTCTCCAAGGGAGATGTTATTTATTTTCCCTAATAGACACTGTTTATTACCCACTTACAGGAGTTCTGGCTGGGGCCTCTGTCGCCCTTCAGATTCCGGAAATTAGGTCAATCCCTCTAGAATTTACTTGCACTGGGAAACAAACCTGCCTTGTCATGGCAGCAAGAGGGCCCTGCCAGGGACAGGGTCTCAGTGAGGATTCACAGAATCTCGGTCCCTGCACCCAGGGGCAGTCCCAAGGTCACCAAGGTCACCAAGCTCTTCCCACTGCCAATGCCCAGGTCTACCAGGCTCCAGGTGTGTGTGGTGGGAAGTGTGGGGAGTGTGTGCAGTGGGGAGCTTTACATAGAAATCATACATCACTACCATTCTGGAAAGCAGAAGAAGGGCTGCTAAAAAGTGTTAACAGGACAATAAAATATTCAGCAACTCTAAGCCTTTATTTAAAATATGCACCAAAATGGTTTCATGCTTCCCTCACACGACAAGCATTCAAGTGAAGTTTTAAAAACAGTTATAAGTCGGGGGTGCCTGGGTGGCTCAGTGGGTTGAGTGTCTCTTGATTTGGGCTCAGGTCATGATTCCAGGGTCATGAGATTGAGCCCTATATCAGTGTCCGCACTGAGCATGGAGTTTGCTTGGGATTCTCTCTGTCTCTCGCTGAGGGCCAAGCACAGCCTTCAGCCCTCCCGGACCCTGGCTGTCCCTCTGTCCCCCTGTCCCTGTCCCCCACTCATGCACACTCTCTCTCTCTAAAATACAGTAGTAATAATAATAATAATAACAACAAGATGATGATGATGAAAAGAAAGCTCAGTTCTTACTCTATCAGTACTGAGAGATGTAAGTCCTTCCTTAGATCTAACTTAAGTCTTCCTGCTGTGTGTCACCCGAAGCTAACTGTCCAGCACAATAACTACACAGCAAGAACACAGTACACTGTAGTTCTGGAAGACTATCCCCTGAGGGGGCAGAAAAACCTCTCTACATCTTTTGATTGTCATTCTGTAGGGTCAGGTCCAGGCGTGGTAAGGGTCTTGCTAAGCCCAGCCAGCCTCCTCCCCAACCTAGAGTTCAGACAATCAGCAACGTGGAAACTGACCTTCAGAGGTGGGCACAACGCTGTGGGGACGTTTGATATTTCTTTTTCCTAAAGGAAATTGGCATCGAGGCTACCTAGTGAAGTAGATATAAAAACTAGGGAAGTACTAAACCACAGAGATCAGGGACTTTCTAGAAGGCATATGTTATAGAAAATGACTCGACTGTTAATTGGCAGGATGACCAAGCTTCAATTTCACTTCCGGACCTTGGCCTTTATGTCAACATCTAACGGGTCTCTCTGTTAGCTGTCCTCTATAGTTTGGAGGGTCAAATCTTTGCAATTCTACAGACACTGTCCTCCACAGTCATTTATTAGAATCTTTGAGAACATTCAAACCGAGTGTGCAAGCACTATGTAAATGTTAACAATAATTCACAGCAGCCACTGGAATTGAGCATCCCGGGAGGTCACCCGAGGGTCCTTGGAGTGGGGACACAGAGGTCCAAGCTTGGCCTTCTCTGACTCACCATGGGGCTGTGGGCCAAGTCTCGTCCCCAGCCCAGGCCCGTGAGAGGAACCCATCATCCCCACCTCCCACCTGATGGAGACATGCCAGAGACCAACGGATGAAGTGAGCTCTGGGTGCCTGGAGCGGGAGACGCTGGTGGCAGGCGCCCCGTGGGGGGCCAGGCCTCCTCCACTCCTTCTGGCTGATCCACAGTCACATAATCTGGTTAACTCAGATGAGTTCTGAGGAGTGGGTCCCCACAAGCTGTGGAAGGGCCAGATCCCCATCTTAACAGAAAGGGCTTGCTCTGGTCCTTGCAGAGGTGGACCTGGCTTTGGCTTCTTAAAGGCAGAGGTGAAAGGGGTCTCTCCTAGGGAGGTGGGAGCTCTCAGGTCCCATCCGTCTCTAGGCGATTTGGAAGACTTGCTAAACTTCCATCCCAGACCGAGGGCTGATTATTGGCTACAGTATTAACAGGCCACACTGACTGGCCGAGGGGGTCAGTGTCCATGGCCCATGGCTGATCAGGTTCTCCTCCTGCCTTACCCAGAGCTATCTCCACCTGCCCGAAAATTCTTCCCTACTCTCTGTCCTACCTTCACTGCTGAGTAGCGGTTTCTCTGAAGAGTGCTTTCTAAGCTTCCAACATGCCAGTCACCCGTCCATTTATATGGATGTGCCAACAGGAGAGCCTCCTCTCCCTTCCGGAAGCTTCCATCAGAGGCAGAGCAGGACAAGGAGAGAACAGGAGGGGAAGCTTGCATGACCAGGCAGCCAGCGCTGGGGTGGTTGGGAGAAGAGAGGAGAGGAATTCCTGGCAGACCTGGGGAGGTGGTGCTTACGACAGATGGGGACCTTTGCAAGGTGATACCTGTTCTTCATAGATGCCGAGTCAGACGGTTCGGGTATCTGCCCAAGAACCTAGCTCCTGAGAGCCTTCCTAAGAGATGATATTAAGCCCTTGTGTGTCATTTCACACGATTGCATATATGTGCCTGTGTGTGATGCAAAAAGAAGAAAGTTCACGTGGACCACTACAAGAGTTCCTATATACAAGATATGCCCATAGAAGTTTCCAGAACCCCAACCTTCCCACCTGGCCTGCCTCACACTCCCAGGCACACCCCCACTCTGTGTTCTCCCCACCCCCACCCTCCATCAAAACGTCCAGGCCTAAGCTCTCCAGCTCACTTTTCATCTGTAGCCCCTGCTGGGGACTTCCTTCCAGGGGCTCTGGGGACTTCTTTCCAGAGGCTCTGTTAGAGCAAGCTCATGTATACAATAAACGGAGTCACTCAGCAGCAGCTGGCGAATGTTTTCAATGAGTTGGAAAATCAGGTTGAATGTATCATGAAATATGGTGCTTACACCGAAGCTCAGACGGGTGGGCTAAGTGCTTTGTGATTAGGGCTGCCTTTACCCATTCCCCGTCAGCCCCTTCGCTTCCCCCGCCACCTCCCCTTCTCCAGAGTTTCTAAAGTTAAAATCTGCCTAAGTATTTTATTAATATCTTGTCAGAGATGCTTCTTCAAGTAAATGGTTCTTTCCCTTTAGGGGCCAGTGTGATCTTTTGCTTATAGCGGGTGTGTTGGCTCGTGCTTGTGCATGACTCTATGAGTGTGACCTTGTGTGTGCAGGTGCTGAACGAATGTTCATTGATCTTGCGCAAGTCACCGCGCTTGTGTTTTTGTTGGGTGTATTTTTGCGCATCACACACAACTTGGCCTCCGAGGCTACATATGCTCTATTTTCAGTTTCTGAATGTCTCGAGACACGCTATTCTGTCCAAATAGATGCACAGAGAGGACACTCGGATTGCTACCAAGATGTACTTTCTTAAAAGTAAAGAACCTCCTCCCACCCCCTCCCACAGCCGCAGGGCTTGCAGCATGGGGAAGTCAAGTCTTTAAAGGCCAGCCCCCCACTTCCAAGCGGGGGCAAGGAAGGAAACATACCCTTCCTTCTTTCCTTTCACCTCCCTCTTCTGCCCTCTTCCTAAACTGTCTCTTCCTTCCCAGCCTCCTCCTTCCTTCTTGGTTCTCCCTTCTCCAAAGAGCCAGATGTTAGACATGCTTGACAAGGATCCACACAGCACAGACATGAACGTACAAGAGGGCCACAGAAACTGTCTCCAGCCTTTCATTTCATGGATGAGCAGACTGAGGCTCGGAGATGCTGATAGATTTCTCCCATGTGCCCAAGGAGGTAATAGAGAGCCACAACCAGAGCCTGGGTTTTCCCAACTTCTTCACCACTCTGCCCTGGGGGGTGAGGGAGAGGAAAACCATTTCACAGGCTCTTCCTCACCCCCAACTCAAGCCCCACCCATGTCAGAGCGTCTGGATAACATCTGGATAATGGGAGTGTGGCCCGTGAGTGTCACCAATGAGTAAAATGAGTCTAGCATCTGACCCCGGCTAACAGCCCATCAGCTGCTTTCCAGGATGTAAGGACTTAGTAGGATTCTTTCTCCAGTGAGCAGGAAGGAGTGGGAGCTAAAATACAGGAGCAATGATCCTGCTGCCATCAGACCTCTTATGCGACTTAACAGAGGCAACCTTGGTCCCCACATGCCCCCAGCTCTGTCAGAGTGCCAGCCAGCAAAACCCACAGAAAGAACTGAGGAGAAAATGCAAGCACAGAATCCCAGCTTTTAGCCCGAAAAAGGACTGAAGACATGACCCTCTAATTCAATTCCTCATGTTGGGCAGGAACTCAGCACAAAGAGGTTCAACGACTTGCCCAGGGTCCCACACTGAACACAGGTTCAGTGTACATTTCTAGAACATCCTTCTGTTTGCAGACCCTTCCCATCCCTTCTCCCATTTAGAACTGGTCCTTATGACACTTCCGTGAGAGCAATGCTGGGCAAGGCCACAGGTTGGACCTGCCTGCAGATAAAGACACTATTCGAGATCACTCACCTACATGGCCGATAGTGTCCCCACAAGCCTAGCTCAGTTGTCTTTCCTCTTTCTACCACACCCTACCATTCCTCTGCTTCACTGGAGATAGAGCACACGTCAGAGACACACAAAGGGAAGAAGCAGGGACACACGGGTGTGCCCAGGATTTTCCGTATGCCTGGGACTCCGCCCCACGAAGCACTGATCTCCCCTGCCTCCTGCACCCAGCCTGTAAAAAGCCAGACTGACCAAGGGGCTGCTGTGAGAATAGGATTCTTCTCCAAAGTCAGGAGCGCCCTCTGCTGTTAGCACGGAGAATTGCATGGCCCCACTTGGGGTTCAGAGACTGTCCTTTGAAAATCAAGCACCTGGCCTACATCTTGCCAGAGAAAGGAGAAAAGGGTAAATAGACATGGAACCAGAAGCCCTTCCTTTTCCTAGGTGTCTAAGCTGAGTCTATTCTCTGAGGACTCAGGGAGGGTGTAGGAATCCGGAAGGAGAAAGAATAGGGCCTACCTTAAGTCTTTGGGGGGAAATCCTTTCGTTTGGGATTTAGGGCAAAGGTCAAAGCTCTAGCTCCCTCTCCCCTATGTCCATGTATTTCCAGAAGCTCCTCTCAGTTCAAAGACTGAACTGCACCAATGGAGAGAATGGCCCAATAAGGAGGCCCAAGGAACCACGGCATCTGTGAAAATTTTACTATCGCCTTATCAGCCTAAAAGTTCGAAAAATGTTCACTTTGGCAACTCTGAGCCTAGGTCACAGCAGAATGTATCAGCAGAAAGAGTACAGGACTAGGAAACATGAGATCTGTTATGTGCTACTTATTACTCACCTTTATGCCTCAGTTTCCTCACTTGTCAAATGGCCCTTATAATCCCTGCCTTACAAGTCAGAGCTATGTTCTGCAAAATTCAGTTACATAACAGGTATGGTGCAGCATTAACTAATGGGTATTGTGCCACCCTGTGCATTTTTCCTTCCCAAGAATGGGTAGCCATGGTAGGAAGGTGTGGACAGAGCCACGGCCATCTACCCTGTGCTTCTTCCCTGCCTGGATTCTGACTTTGAAATGTCAATGGATGAATCCATCTTAGCTCCTGACAACGTCACCAGTTTCCCACCTTAAGGCAAGGCATTCTCAAGGTTGGATAAATAAAAATGCTTTTGCGGGGTGGAGAGCAACACTTTCAGTGAAAATCAGATGATCCCCTTAGGCACTGGCCTCCTGGCAAGCAGGGCTGGGAGCCAGGGACACTGTCCCGAGCTGGTCCAGAGAATCTAGAAGGACTGGGGGAGGGGGATGCTGCTCAAGAAAGGCAGGAAGGAACAGGGCTGAAGTCCTGGGGACAGCACAAGGGCCACAGAACAGGGACACGGGGGGAGGAAGGAGGGAAAAGACAGATTTTTCGAAGTTTAGAATTTTCCTGGGGCCAGACCCGAGTTGACTTCACCTGGCACAGAGGTCAAGAGCATGGGCTTCAGCAAGAACTAGTTGCAAGGTGGCATTTCTTCTCTCTTATGCCTAGAACGGTTGCTGAACCTTCACTGACCTCATCCATACACTAGAGCCATTACACCTGCCTTGACACCCGGAAACTGTTTCATCAGTAGGCAGCATCTAGTAAGTGCACACAAATGATTACTGTCATCATTATTGGTGTGACCATCATTGTCATATCTTATTATGACATATCTTATTTTCTGCATGATTTTCTTTTATTTGAATTTCTGTTTTCTCATCAACAAAAGCGAGAATGATCTTTGTCCCTTCTTAGCACCCAGGGTTGTGGCGGGGAGAGGGAGAGAGAGGCATCCCAGGTGCATCTGCGGAGGAAGGTTCCAGAGGGACCCAAAATGCTATTATTGAAGGCTAAATGTTCCGTGGCGAAAAGCTGCTGTAGCAATCTTTGCATCCACTTGATTTGAATGGGCACATTACTGTAATGTCCCAGTGCTGCAGTCAGCACGGGAAGGTTGAGCTATTTGTAACCACGAGACACATGAGCAGCATGAAGATCAAATGGTGGAGGGAAGCTCATCTGGCTCACCTGAGAAAACAGGGCTATTTGCTTTGAACACGACTAGAATTGATCCATGGCCACCTGCCTCCGACAGCACTGCCCAGGGCTGCCCGTAGGGAGGGCAAGAGAGACAAGGCGGGGGCAAGGAGAGAGGATGAAGGCAAGCAGACATGCCTCTTGGTCGGACACCAGGAGGGGGAGGGGGAGAGAGAGACAGAGAGAGACAGAGAGAGACAGAGAGAATCCAGTTATAATTCCAACTCCAGTGCCATAATGGATACTGAAAGTCCTGTCTTACACCTGTTGCTCTGAGAACACCATCTGCCCTCCACAAAGCTTCCCAGACCCCCTCAGATCTGGATAGAGCGCCTCATCCTTGGATTCAAGCTGTTCAGTGAGCAGCCCCAGGCTATGTTGCTCCCTGCTCTCTCATCCAGAGGACAGAAAACCCCTAGGAAGCCGGTCCCCAAGGTTCAGCCAGGGTGGGATGATAGTGGGGGTGATGCCCTGGACAGGAGGTGGAAACAAGATAGGCAGGATAGAAACATGTCGAGACCCTCCCAAATGTCCCCTGAAGGTTAAGGCTGCCTTGTAGTTACACTGAGCCCTCTCCCACCAGCTAGTCCCTTCGTGGTCTGCTGGGTCCTCCAGCTTTCCCTATCAACACCTCCCTTGATGTTCACTTGAAACTGTCTCCACTATTGAGAGGGGGCTGGGAGGGACATCATCTCGCCTAAATCTAAGTCCCCGCGGGATGACCAGGCTCACCTTAGTTTTGTCATCTGTAAAACAAGAGCAGCTGTCAATGTGCTCCAAGGACCCCACTCACCCCTGATGTTCTAACCTTCTCAGCCACACCCTCTCTTCCAACCCCATGCGCGGTGCCCAATCCCAATCGCACTCAGGGCACTGGGCTTCATTTCCCAACCTTCTCTCTCAACTTAGTGTCCCTCTGCCCTCCAGGCTAGCAAGGCCCTTCAGTGATGACAATCTGATGGTCACCTCCTTCTCCCCTCCCTCACACCCTATCACACTATGAACTGCCTCCTCACCCATCCCCACCACACTTGCTGCTTCATTTCACTCCCTTCTTTTCTTGTGGCAAAACATACAGGACGTGATACTTATCATTTTAACTATTTGTAGGCATATAATTTGGTGCCATTAGGTGCATTCACAGTGGGGCTCCTGGATGGCTAAGTTGGCTAAGCATCTAACTCTAGAATTCCTCAGGTCATGACCTCATGGTTCACGAATTCGAGCCCCACATTGGGCTCCATGCTGGCGGTGCACAGCCTGCTTAAGATTCTCTCTCTCTCCCTTGGGGCGCCTGGGTGGCTCAGTTGGTTAAGCATCTGACTTCAGCTCAGGTTATGATCTTGAAGTTCGTGGGTTCGAGCCCCGCATTGGGCTCTATGCTGAGAGCTTGGAGCCTGCTTCTGATTCTGTGTCTCCCTCTCTGCTCCTCCCCTGTTCTCTCTCTCTCTCAAAAATAAACATTTAAAAAAAATTTTTAAAAAGATTCTCTCTCCCTCTATCTCTGTCCCTCCTCTCTCTGAATAAATAAACATTAAAAAAAAATTAAGTACATTCACAGTGTTTTATATGAGAACTGCTACCTATATTCAAAAGTTTGTCATCCCCAGCATAAACTCTGTACCCACTCCCCTTATCCCCATCTACTGTAACCACTGTTATACTTTCCATTTCTATGAATTTTCTATTCTCGATGTGTCATGTAAGTGGAATCATACAATATCTGTCCTTCTGTGGCAGGCTTGTTCCACTTAGCATAATATTTTCAAGGTCCACCCATGTTATGGTATGTATCAAAATTTCATTCCTTTTTATGGCTGAATAATATTCATTATATGTATACACCACACTTTCCTTATCCATTTGTCTGTCAGTGGATATTGGGTCGTTTCTATCTCTTGGCCTTTGTGAGCAGTGCTGCTACAAACATGGGTATACAAATATCTGTTTCCCATTCTCTGGAGTATCTAGGCGCAGAAGTGCTGGGTCACATGGTGATTCTCTGGTCAACTTTTTGAAAAGCTGCCAAACTGTTTTTCCCAGGAGCTGAACCATCTTGCATTCCCACCAGCAATGCACAAGGGTTCCAATTTCTCCACATCCTCACCAACACTTGCTATTTTCATCTTTTTATTCTAACTATCCCAGTAGGCATTCAGCTATTTCATTTCACTCGTAACTCCCCTCAACACCCAAGATATCGTAATTTTGTACAACAGTTTTGTAGGACCTGATAAGCAGCCTAATCTTATAGCACATTAATATAAATAATGCAGTTTGACTGGAAGCTCCCAGCAGGCAGGAACTGTGTATGATTCTCCCAAGGTCGCCATCTTGGTTTCCACACACCGCTAGGCAGCGCCCAAGGGTGGCATGCAGTGGGCATGACTGTTTTCCTCATGGCTGACAGCCTTAGGTCCCAGAGTCCAGATGTCTCAGCCCTTCCCACCGACAGAGGCTGCAATGCCAGAAGACTCAAAAACAGTTTTCCATGAATAGAGAGGAAAAGGACGAAAAGAGGATTTTAAAAAAAGTTGGACAACATTGAGGCTGAAAGGGCAGGCCCCGAGACTGCAAATGGGGAGAGAAGAGAGATTGACGGAGGGAACTAGTCACACAATCAATTCTCCAGAGAGGCAGATTCTGTAGGCTCCTTCTGAGCACCTGATTCTTATGCCTCACAGATCTGAGCTGGAAAATTGCAGAGATGCTGCTGCTGGACCCCCTACCACCCTAGCCCCAAACCAGCTACCATAAATTGAGGGGGGTGAAGTAGCCCCTGGGCTCCTCCTCAGGTGCCCCCAAGAGCTCCAGCTCAGGCCCCAGCAAACTGGAGAATATGGCTGTTGTCAGTGTCACTGCAGGCCCTTTGGGGATGCAGACTGCTCCGGAGTGGGAGGGCCTAGAAACACGGCTGCAGAGGGACCTGTGCAGTCCAGTTAAGTAGTCAATGGCTACGCCCTGCTTCTTCTTGTCTGGACACCCATGCAAAAGGCCGAAGAGATGCTCAGAAGCTCACTCACCCCAGGGCAGGATAAGGGAGATGCACAGAGACAGACATGATGAACACCAGCAAGACAAGAGAGGGGACTGACAGCAAGCACGCATGGGGGCAGAGGCAGGAACGGCACACCGGTCAAAGGCAAATCAACTGTGTAGGTCTACATGACCAAGCTTTCTCTCTCCCCGTCTCTCTTCCAGTTACTATCAAAGCAAAATTTATGAAGGGCTCGAGGCATTGGATATTCCTTGTATTTCAATCTAACTTTTTGCAATCTCAAGTGAACAGCTTGGCTGCTTCTGCCTGTCAGGGAATTTAAATTGCAGATGGGACGGTGAGCCAGCCGCCTTGTACAGGAGCAGCCCCACTGGTGCGCACCATCATTGCCTAGCAACCAGGCTGGGGAGAACTTTATGAAGCAGCAGAAAGTTCCACTCTGGAAAGTGCCCTTGACCCAAGGCACCTCATGGGAAAAGAGGGAGTTTCCAGAGAGGGGACACAACCAGGTAAGAGGTCTGCTCATGTCACAACGGGGTCAAGGAATGCAACCAGGGAACCAACCAGCATGGCTCCCCCCAGCCACCATCATTAGTGTACCCATCTTTGACACAGAATTCCCACTGGTCTCCGCATGGTTTTTGACATTCCATTGTTCGAGAGATCGTTTTAAAACCAAAGATGACTCCCTTCTTCTCTAGGTGGTCTTCACCCCTCGCACACCAACAGTGAGTGGAGAGAGATGGGAACGGATAATGCCAAGACACTAACACTCACACAACACACATACATACACACAGTCACACACATAGATAGGCAGGTGCTTACGCTGCTGAAGAACAAACCACCAGCAAATACCCAGAGCAGGTTAAAGGAGGAGCAAACCCATTATATTTGCTTCCATTTGGATCTCACTTCTCCAGGATGGAATGTGTGTGATTATGGCTTTTGACCGTGATCAGAGTCAGTGTTGACTCAGTAAAGCGTTAGCTGAACTTTAGCATCCTAGTCTGAAAGGAAAGGACACACGAATGTGCTTAAGATTGTCATCAAGGCATATGCTTTTACTTAAACAACCAGCTTGGAGAATAAAATGTAAAGAGTAGCCCAATGTGTCTGTTTGGCCAAGTGTGCATATACCGGTGTTCCACCAGCTTTGAGGCATAACGTACCCTCCGCACATACTCGTGGAAAGACAATGTCACATCGGACACCCCCCTCTAGCCTGTGTCCAGGAGACAGCTAACATATTTACCGGCTTCCTATCATGGGTTGAATTTGCACCCCCTCAAAAAAAGAGAGAGAGATGCTGAAGTCCTAACCCTCCAGTACCTCAGAACACGACTTTACTTAGAAAGAGGGTCATCACAGATGTAATTAGTTAAAATGAGATCATATTGGGATAAGGCATCCAATATGACTGGTGTACTTCTAAGAAGAAAGGATGGCTACACGAAGACACAGAGACACAGGGACAAGGCCACGAGAAGATAAAGGCAGAGACTGGAGTGATGTAGCTGTAAGCCAAGGAATGTCAAGGATGGATGGCCACCATCAAGAGACAGGAAGAGGAAGGAAGGATTCTCCCCTACAGGTTTCAGAGGGAGCATGACCCTGCCAATACCTTGATTTTGGACTTCTAGTCTCCAGAACTGTGAGACGACACAGTTCTATTGTTTTCAGCCACCTCGTTTACAGCAAATAATACAATTTGCATTTCATTATTCTGTTGAAAGGGACCAGAAAGGCCCCGACAGTGACAGCATAGTGTGAAACAGGAATGAGTCTGCACACAGGACAGAGCTCAGGCCTTCTGAATGCAGATGCTGGCATGGAGCTTGAGGGCTTGAAAATCTCTGTGACATGGGCCAGAGACATGGATGATGACTTTTTGGCTAAATTGTTATTTTTTCATTAAACGTCCATTCCGTAGATGATCTGTGGACTTTGAGCATACTGTCAGGGGGCAGTGCTTTCCAGAGTGCTAAGGCTGGTGGAGGGCCAGGAGCCCTTGCCCTTGTCTTCCTCAGACCTGTCTGTCCCCCTCACTGAGCACTCCTCAGATGTCAGCCAGTCCTGTCATTTAGCTTGTCCTGCTTCTCCAGGACAGTGAGCATCTTCCAGGGCTGACACCACGCTGTATCCTTCACTGGATCCCACAGGGTGCTGTGCATGGCAAACTGATGCATGGGGCACACAAACATAAAAATCACGATCGGCACAAAGACTCCTAGTCAGTCACCAATGTAATTAGTCCCTGAACCCATTCATTTCTGAACTCTTATCACTGCTTTATTATCAGTACCCCATTCGATGTGAAAATAATTGTATTTTTTTTCTTTTAACTAATTCAAGGTATGTTCACACTGGATGGAATTCAGTGAGGCAGGTCTAGTGGGTGTGATCAGCCCTGAGGTCAGAGACAGAGACAAACATGGGATCCAAGCACCAGACCACTGAAGAAGCTGACGTGCACGCAATCAAGCATTGGGAAAAGATGGTTCTAGACCCTTTCACTTCCCCTGCCTGAGTATACGTGTCACCAGCCTGGTAAATGAAGGCATTTGCACCTTTGGCATTCTTTTTTTTTTTTTTTTTAAATATAATGTATTGTCAAATTGATTTCCATACAACACCCAGTGCTCATCCCAACAAGTGCCCTCTGCATATGAGTCTTTGGCCTTCAATCTCTCAGCTGTCGTAGACACAGGAAAGCATCACCCAGCCCCTTCTTCTGTGGTCAGCAGAAGCCCCTGTAGCCAACAGCTCCTCCAAGGTCAGCCTCAGCTAAGGGCGTTGAGTGAGGCATGGGCATTGAAGGATGGGTCATTGTCTCCCTTACTGTCGTTTCTCACTTCAGAGCCTCCAGGTGTTTGGGGACCCACATCGCAGATTTAGTTCAACTTGCACCTCTTCCCAGCCCTAATTCCTCCCCCTTCCTCCACAGGCGCTAATCCCTAAAAATCATCTTGCCGCCCAAACTCCACCCCAGCATCTGTGCCCAGATGGCCCACACTGTAAACCAACTTGCTCCTTTTTTAAAATTGTGGCAAAATACGCATAACATAAAATTTACCATTTTAATCAGTTTTAAGTGCACAGTTCAGGGGCAGCAAGTACATTCATAACGTGCAACTATGACCGCCATCCGTCTCCAGGACGTTTTCATCCTCTGCAACTGAAACTCTGTACCCATTAAACACCAACTCCCCACTTCTCCTCCCCCAGAAACCACCATTCTACTTTGTCTCTATGAATTTGACTATACTAGGTGACTCTTGTTAAGTGGAATCATATAGTATTTGTCATCTTGTGTCTGGCTTATGGCACTTAGTGCAATGGATGAGTCTCCAAGATTCATCCATGCCATAGCGTGTGTCAGAAAACCCTTGCTTTTTAAGGCTGGATGATATTCCATTGTATGGACGTACCACATTTTGTTCATCCGTTCATCTGTCGATGGATACTTGGGTGGCTTCCACTTTTAGCTACTGTGAATAATTCTGTGCATATATGCTTTTATCTCACACCAGCTCACCCATATACAAATGGGTCTGCCTAGCCCCTTTGAGGGTGACCAAGAGGTAAGAGGAATGGCAGGCATCTTCACAATGTCCTAATCACGAGGCAAAAGGGGGTGAATGCTCCAGTCCCCCACCACCTCAAGGATGGTTAGCTGGCAGTTCTTGGGAACTGTGGACAAATGGACAATGCAATATTTGTTCTCCAAGGTGCAAAAAGTATACAAGGTGTAGACGTGAGGAATGACAGAAAAGCAGCAGCTCAGAAAGGAAGGGCTCACGTCCTCAGTCCTTTCTGGGCCATGTTCCCCCCTAGAACACTGCCTGTGACATTCCCTGCAGAGGTGACAGGAGGTGGACAAGGGGCTCCCCACTCTGTAGTTTGCCTTGCCCAGCATCCCCATCCACACAGCCCAGGGGAGACCAAGGAAGATTGATATATTCAACATAATAATCCCTGACCTAAGGGGAAAAAATGACTGAATGCCTTAATCCAAAAATAGTTGGGAATGCCTGATGGGCTCCAGGTACAGTGCCAGGCATATGCAACGTTGCCACTGAGACCACCATTCCACGAGCTGGGGAACCCACTACCTAGGTCTCCAAATAGAATAGGGTGTATAGCCCAACCAGGCACAGGATAAATGCCCTAGTATGTGTCCTCTCTGGGGGGATAGACTATCCCTGCACCACGGACCTATGTTCCTTGACTTCAGGGCACTCCCCGATTCCTTGCCCCATCTAGTCATCCATGCAGTCATTTCATAGTTGTGTTTTCATCTGCCAGGCACCATGTGGAGGAGGCAAAGGTGAGAATGCCTGCCCAAGTGGGTGAGAGGAACCCCACACACACGATGAGAAATGTGGCTCAGTGATGAAGATCTGCTCTCATCTCAAAACTCAATCAGAGCCTCTGGCCCGAGTCCAGAAACATAAGCACACATCGCCCTCTGCACACATGGCGTCAGCAAGTCAGCGGGTTTGGGAGCGCCACCTCCGTCTGCTCTCAGTCAGAGACCTTGGGCTGATCAGCATTGTTCAACCATCAAGAGAGCAGCACGCCAGCCCCAACCTTCAGAGTCTCCCCCACTACATCCTAATGCCCGCCTCTGCACCACATGGCCCCTGGTGAAGCCTCAAGGACCACCCATCCAAGGAGGGAGTTAGCCGACAGTTGTCATCCCCCAAAGGAAGGCATGCGAGCTTCCCCTGTGTCCCAGAAATCCCACTGCCTGTTGCAAGCCAGACATGATGTATAGGAATAATAAGGCCCCCTTGAATTCCGCATTAAGTGCTGTCAGCAAATCACATGATTTCTTTTTTAATATTGTACATATCTGGTCCCTGGAAAATGATGAGGATGCCAACTCCCCCCAGTTGTATGATAAGCAGGGAGGCACGACCCCTCCCCCAGAGCCAACTCTGAGCAAATGCAAGGAAAGGAAGAGGGAGAGACTGCCTATATGTGTGTTCCCGCATCTCACACTTGGTGCCTGCCCTCTTCTGACTGCCTTGCAGGGAAGAGAGGGTTCACAAACTTCCCTATCTGGTACCTCCTTCCAGCCAACTTTCCATGGCTTCCATGAGAGCATGGCTGCTACATAAATGTCACGTGCTCAGAGTCGCCTTCCCAACCTCCCCATCTAAACCAGGTCCCCTCCACGATTCTCCCTCCAAGCCCCTGCATTTCCATTCCTGGCTTCCCACCTGTTTGCTTGCTCAGTGCATCGCTCATGAGACACCATGCCCAGTGAGGGTGGGAACCATGCTGTCTTGTTCACAATTCAACTTGCAGGGCCCACTACATTGCCTGGCACACAGGTAGGCGCTCAGGAACCATTTGCGGAGTAACCTCATAGTAAATGCTCAGAAAACCCTGCTCCGGTGAGTTGAGCCACATTTCCTAGAGTCATCAGCACGTCTAGAACTTCAGCACGCATCAGAACTACCTGGAAGGTTGGTTCAACCAGTGACCACTGGTCCTGCCCCCAGGTTCCAATTCAGTAGGTCTAGGTAGGGTGGGAGGGTCTGTGTTCATGTTTCCAACCAGCTCCCAGGTGGATGCGGTGCTGCTCGTCCAGGGGCCCCACTTCAAGGATCACACCCTGAGAGAACTGGCCATAAATGCAGACACTCTTCTCCTGACCCTCTGTCTTCTAGTCGGAGCTGTCTGTGTGAATACAAGTGACAGAAGCAGACAACTGGGTTCTTCAGGACCAATCTGTGCAATCAGAATAATATTATGCCTATCTCCAATAGTGGGAAGGTAAATTGAGGCCAATGCAAAGTGAGGTGAGCTGTTCAGGAAGTCGTGGCAGAAAAGGCATAGAACTCTGTGTACCAGATACACAGCTTCCTATTCCAATCAGTGAGCTGCACTTTTCTGACACCAACTGTAGAAATGAGTTGGCTTCCAAGTGGCTTATTAGAGAACAAATTATTCCCTGTTTTGCCACTCTTTCCATTTGAGTTAATCTGCAAGTCTAAAGTCCAAGCAGGTGCCAGAGTTATTCCTGCAACTGGCACCAAATTGCATTCAGAAAGCACAATTAGCACTTCGTTAATGTGCCTCAAAATGGGATAATCTACATATTACCCAAAGGCGGCCTCGGTCCCCACTGCACTTTACCTTAATGTGCCAACGTACAGGTTGCCCTGCTAACAGGCCTTTGCAGACCCTAGCATTTGCCGGGCAGCAGTCCCGGCCTCCTCAATTGCACAGAGCAAGAAGGACGCCCTGGCGATAGAGATGAAGAACCCTAGATGCATTCTCTCTGCTTCTTCTTCCTGTTCTTTCTCTTCTTGAACTATTCAGTCCACGCACCCATGGGGATGGGGAGAAACGTAGGCACCTGGGCCAGGGCGGAGGGGAGGTGCAGAGGCCCAGAATGGGGCGCTGGAGGCCAAGTGGAGAGAGGAAGGCCCCGCCTAAGGGCAGCTCAGTTCAGGGTTTGGAGCCTGAGCACCGTGAGGGGTTTCTCACGAGATGCTGGGGTGACAGGGGAGGCCTGGCCTGGGCTGTTGGAGCTTCAACAGGGTGATGAGCTTGAGGAGGTGAGAAGAGAGTCCCTGCAGGGGCAGCGGGCATGGGGTGTGGGAACAGGTGAGCACTGGGAAGGGCTTCGAACCAGGCTGAGGCAACAGCACAGCAGAGTCTGGGAGGCCAAGGTGGATGAGGAGAGCATCCGTGCCACGAAAGGGTGTCAGGAGCAATGGAAGATTGATTACATACAGGGCTGCCAATCAAGTAAGAAAATATGTTAGAAATCACAGGAGCCAGATTTCCCACTATTAGAGAAGGAAGCTACGAATGCAAAAAGGAAGAAAACTAAAGTGAATTCTGAGGTGCTAGATTAGAATTTGGGAATTGTACGCGAATGCATGGTTTTCAGTCTATCAGTAGAAAAATACATAAATACAGACACAACTGTGTAAGTACACGTATCTGCATATAAACGCACGTGCAGGTTACTTCTTCGCTCTGTCCACCAAGAGGGTCTGGGAGCCATGCCAATACCAATGAGCACACTTAGCCCCCAGATCTTGGTTTCTTGGTATCATTGTCCACTGAAAGGACCCAGGGTCCTTGGACAACGGGTGATTCCGGCCAGGAGCAGGGAGAGTGCAAGATGAACCTGGGCATCCCACTACACCAGAAGTAAGGAAGTACTCAGAGAACGGCAGGGACATCTGAGCAGGATACCAAAGCCAACTTGGAAGGACTCCCACTGGGCAGCTCTAAGACTATGGGAGTATCAAAATAAACACCGACAATAAGTTACCATCCACTGATGAAAATATGAAACCATGAGTTCATACTACTATAGATAAATGAACAAATTGAAGTTTGGTAAAAAATGGGCTATTTACTTAATCACAAAATACGTCCACACACAGCTATTACAAAGGGGAAGAGAGTCACTTTGCATTGGTGAAGGGAGGCACACACCACCTTAAGCAAGAAATAGAAGTTAGTATCAATAGGATGGAGACAAATCAGAATTTTGCACCACCCGCAAAGATGCAATGCGTCCCATAGGCTCTCCCACTCTGAGGCACATTAACAAAGTGCTAATTGAGCTTTCTGAATACACAGCAAAAACTGACTCACAGCATCACTTCATGAAACTCCTGCCAAAGATGCGTAGTCTGAATCTAATCATGAGAAAACATCAGACAAACCCAATGTGAGGTACATTAATCAAAATAGTTGGCCTGGAGTCTTCCAAAGTGTCAAGGTCTTGAGAGTTAAGAAAAGACTGGGAGTCTGTTCCAGATTCCAGGAGACTGGGGGGACGTCCCAGTGAAATGCAGTGTATGAGCCTAGACTGGATCCTTTTGCTATAAAGATTATCGCTGCGGCAGCTGACCAGGGTCTGAGGATTAGATGTTAGTGATGTATCCATCTATTTCCTGCATTTGATGATTGTTTATGGCCATATAAGGGCACGTCCTTGTTTGTAAGATATATAAACTAAAGGGTTCATGGGTCACGGCCATTATGTCGGCCACAAACTTGGAAATCATTCAGGAAAAAGAAACTTTTTTTGCACTGTACTTGGAGCTTTTCTATATGATTATTTCCAACAAAAAAAAATTCAAGGAACTCTAGCCATGATGACAGCAAAAGATCGCAGTCTCCTTCAGCCAACATTGTCTGGCCATGCTCTCGATGAGCTCAGTCTGCCTGGGGACTGAGTGAGTCAGCCTCATGCCACTGCAGGGAGGTCATCACGGCCGTGCCCACTGTTTACTGTATCCTGAGTAGAAGAGTGGCTGAGGGGAGGTTGGTGGACTCTGTGCCTTCCAGGAGACCTGCACTGATTTTGGGAAGGATTCAGACTACTCAAACTGGGAAGACGGAAGCCTCTATCACTGACGTGAGCACTGGGTCTTGGGAAGAAGAACACGATCCTGGTGTCCAGTCCCGTGTCTGGTGCTCATGGATGTTCTACCCTCCGCGGCTCCACGCTGAGAAGCTCTGTGCCCTCCTCCTTCTCCTGAGGAAGACTGGCAGGGCAGGACTGTCTACGCTGGAGCATATACTGGAAACCAATGTGCTCCTCTCAGGGCTCTGACCTCCTCCCTGCCAAGGATGAGAAGCCTCCTTCAGTGTAGACTTGAGTTCACACCTGTGTGCCACAGCGTGAACAGAGCAACCACTGACTGACTCACACCCAGGACACAGTAACCAGGTGGCGAGGGGTCTGAAAACCATTGGTGAGAAGGGAAGACGCAGGCGAGATGAGGCATCTGCCTTTAAATATCTCAGGACACGGCCCAGGGAAGAGGTTGGATTTTCCTTGTATGATTCCAGATTAAGAACTAGAGCGGGGGGCACCTGAGTGGCTCAGTTGGTTGAGCACCCAACTTTTGATTTCGGCTCAGGTCATGATCCCAGGGTTGTGGGAGCCAGGGTCTTGTCGGGCTCCCCAGTGCTGTGTGTGGAACCTGCTTGGGATTCTCTCTCTCTTTTCCTCTGATCCTCTCCTGCTCACACTCTCTCTCTCTAAAATTAAGTAAGTAAATAAATAAATAAATAAATAAATAAATAAATAAATAAATAGAGCCAATGGAGGAAGCTGAAAGGGGGTGGAGTTGAGTTCCACATAAGGAAGGAATTTTCTAGTACTGGATCTCCCTGTGGGCTGAGACCCTGGCAGTGGGCAAGCATCCACTGAAAGACCACCCGTGAGGGGAGCCGCAGCTATGACCTCTCCAAAGTCAGGATTCCAGGGAAGACCACCTCACCCCGGCAGGGCGCAGAGTAGGAAAAGGAGCCACAGGCTTCGTGAGCAGAGTGAAGGTGGACATTCCTGGGCTTTGCTCAGGCCAGTAGGACAGTCCCGTGAAGCCAGAGCACCCCTCTCTCACCAGCAGCACACTCTCTGCCACCCCCACCCCCGCTTCTCCAGCGTCTAAAGCGAGTAGAGGCAGCATAAATGCTGAGGTCGGCATTTCGGAGAAAGAATTGGGACTTCATAGCACATCAATGCACCATGTCTAGGACTCGGTGACCTCCCAGATGTGTCGCTTCCCCCCTCCCACCACCACCACCGTGGAGGCTACCCTGAATCCCAGCTTGGCCCATAGTCCAGCCTGTTCCCAAATACCTCTGGCAGCTCCAAAACATAAGGCGGGTCACCTGCCTAATAAACCTTGGCCCCAACCCTCCATTACCAGTTTCTCCTACTCCAACCCTTGACTCACTGTCCCTTAGGCATCATACAGGTGAGCAAGGTTCAGGCTGCAAGTTACAGCTCCTAAGTGGGGCAGGAGACTGTGCTCTGCCTCCCACGTCACCAAGAGCTGGGGAAAACAATAAAAGGACACGTGAGTCCCGGGAAAGAAAGAGTAGCTGCTGCAAGTCTTGTCATCACCATGGTTCACTTGGAGACCAAGTTTAGGCCAGCGTGGAAAGTTTTCCATGGACCTGTCATCCACTGACAAGTCCGGCAGATACATATATAAAGTATGGTCTCCAATTTGCATTCACTGCTTCAGTTGGATTGATTAAAAGAAGCAGACGCCATGATTTAAAGAAGGCAGAGGAAGGGGCTTTTCAATAGCACGTGGTGGAGATGATGTTAGAGTTTATTGGATTGTCACATTGGATACATTATTCCCCAGGGGCCTGAATAAAGAATTAGAGCAGCAGCGAGATCTTATTTGACATTTGATGTTTCAATTTCCCAGGCAACATTATGCCTGTTGAATTTTCAGCTTGGATGCAGTACTAAGCCGACTCGCATGGCCAGCCCCTCCCTCCTCAACACCCCCACAAGAGTTTTAAGGAAGGGCCAGTTCAGACTTATTAGACACTGTTATTATTCAACTTATACCCCACCCCGATCCACTGGCACAAATCACTTTTACATAACCCACGGATTCACGTCACATATAGTTAGCAGATTTGTGTCTCGGAGTTTATCTAGCGGCAAAGCCCAAAGTTGAGAACAACTGACAGCCAGACATTTTTTTTTTTCTGGAAACGATGCTTAATTTACTTATATACTATTTCCGCCACACTGTGTGTTGCATGAGACTGCTAACTGATAACCCCTCTCTGTGGCATCATGTGCCCAAGGTGGAAACACCAGTGAACGTGCCCCTGGCAAGAGAGGACAATGGGCTGAACTGGCAGACCCGAGCCCTGGCCTCCGCCTTGGCTCTGCCTCTCACTTGCTCATAACCTCTAGAAAATTCCCTTGACCTTCCCTGCCTCTGGGATCATACCTGTTCTATTCACTTCATAGAGGAATGGAAAAGAGGTAATGAGATCGTGGATATGAAAGTGCTCAGAAAAACAGGCAGTGCCTGAAATCCATCAGGTTAGGTATCATGTAGGTAGGATCAGGTTTAGAAAATGGGGTTTGAACACCGGGCTATAAAACAAATGTATCTGACCCACGCTCTGACCTCACTCCTCATTTTACAGGCAAGAATGTGGGTACCAAGGGGTGTCAGGTGGGGCCAGTCAGGTTTGCATGAAACACTAAAGGCTCACGTTACACCTGAATGTCCACCCAATGACCATCGAGCTTCTGCTTGATTATCCGATTTGACAGGGATCTCACTTCCTCAAAGGTAACACCTTCCACCTTTGAAGGGTTTAGGCGCCTTTTCAGAAACACGAGGAAGGGGAAGGAATTTGTGTGGCCTTTTTTCTTCCAACCACTGGTCCCAGTGATAGTTAACAGTGCCCCGCAGACTGCATCTGCTCCCTCTTCCGTGCGGTACTCGGTCGGCTAGTTGTTCTCTGTCACACTCCTCCCGTCTGGGTACCCCTACTTTCTTTGTTCACCCCTCACGTGAGTCCCTCTGTCATCCCGGTTACCCTGCAATCAACATGCTCTAATTTGTCCAGAACTGACTCCAGGCTCATCTTTGCTGTGGCCACCTTGTCCTTGGCAGTTGACAGGACATTCAGGACCTGTTCGGTCACCTTCAGTCTGAGCAGCTACCGTCAGCGGCTCTTTAAATTCAGCAGTAAGCCGGGGGGGGGGGGGGGGGGGGGGGGGTCAGGCATGGACAAGTAGAGCCTCATGAGTTCCTAGTCCACTGCTGATACCTGGCAAAAAATTAAGGCCTTGAAACAACCCAGAGAGGCAGATACAGAGTCTTCAGCTTGGCTGGGCGCTGGTCAGGGGCCCGCCCTCCTCCAAAGAGGCACCCTGCACTTGTAGAAGATGGAAGGAGAGACCCGTTGCCATGGAGACCATCGGGCAACCTAGACTGCCTGCAGCCTGTGAGGAAAAGGCACTGGGAAGGATCACAGTGAGATGCAGGAATTCACCCACGACCACCACCCACCCCGCCATGAGCAGTTACCGAAAGCAAGCAGCACCTGGGCAGTCTCCATCATGGCCCAGGAGGGGGCACAGCTGACGTGAGACATTCTGTAGGAGGTGGGAGGCCTTCAGGGGTGTGCCTGTGATAGGTGTGTGATGTGTGTGTGTGATGACACAGCAGCAATGCCTCCTTGGACAAAGCTTCTTTTTCGGGGGCACAACAGTGATATTAACCCTCTTGGAGCAGCTGGAGGGTGGTGACTTGAGGCTTAGCTGGTCACTTGTTTGTGCCCCAGAGCACTCTGCACACGCCTCCCATTAGCACTAATTACACAGCGCTCTAATTATTTGTTTAGACATCTGGCTCCCCCACTGGAGCAGCTCCAGCCCAGGGGCTCCATCTTGTGTTTCTGTCCCTGATTCCCAGCACTACTACGTGTCCCCGGCACATAGTAGGGGCACAGTGGGTGTTGCCTGACTTACTGAACCTCTGCCAAGGGGAAGATCAGAGTAGTCTGGATTTAAAACAGCAGCACGCGGGGCGCCTGGGTGGCTCAGTCGGTTAAGCGTCCGACTTCAGCTCAGGTCACGATCTCACGGTCCGTGAGTTCGAGCCCCGCGTCGGGCTCTGGGCTGATGGCTCAGAGCCTGGAGCCTGCTTCCCATTCTGTGTCTCCCTCTCTCTCTGCCCCTCCCCCGTCCATGCTCTGTCTCTCTCTGTCTCAAAAATAAATAAACTTTAAAAAAAAAAAAATAGCAGCACGCAAGATCAAGGCTCAATTCAAGCAGCATCCGTGGGGCTCCTGTTACATTGGGGCACAGAGCCGTAATGCAGCCAACCGTCGCGGGGCACACGCCGAGCTAGAGGAACACACAGACTGCAACCCTCCCTCCCTTGTGACAGGGACACAGCAGCAGAGGCAAGCATGATGTGCTCTTGTCACAGCACTCGCTAGGAGAGAAACCCAGAAGACCTCACCACCGGGGCGTCCATTTTGCAGGTTACCAAGGGAAGGATTGGTCTCATTTCACATTCATCTAGTTGTTTCAATTTACATACAGTGCAACCACTCTTTCTGATTGTACGGGCTCATGCAGAGATTTTGAGTTAACTACGGGAGATACAGGACCGGTCCATCACGGGTCTATTTTATTTTGCTCTGTTAAGTCACTCCCGTATTTTATCTGGTCCCATTTTTGTGTCATATCTGCTTTTAGAGACCTGTAACTGCAAACTGAGTCAGTTCTGTCCAGTAGCCTAATCAGATCTGCCCCTAACTCTGAGTCCTATTGACATTTCAAAGCAAAAGAGCACAGTGCAGGAAAAAGAAGCAAGGTGGGGTGTACCCACTTACCCTGAGAAAGGACTTTTCCTCTCGAATCGTTGGAGCCAGAGCAGGAATCCCATGAGGATGAACTTTGCCCTACACCACTGGTGAGCTCCTGAAAAGTTACACCTGATTCCAATTTTATCAAACTATCTACCAGTCTGTGTTTCTGCTGGTCACCAATCCTCAGCCCCATTTCCCTCATCCTCCTACCCCCTCTCCCCATGCACTCCTCAGGGTTTCAGGTAAGCAGAAAATTGATAAAATTGCTTGCAAATAAACTTGAATGTGGTGGAGAAATTGCTATTATTTACAGGGAACCTTTAAAAATCATTTCTTATGGGAATAAATATTTCCCTAGGAGAATAAGCATATGTGAGCATTTTTTTTAAGCCACAAAAGGTTGGAACTTGGACGTTCACATTATGTTCTCCTCAAAGCAGTTCTGTGGGATGCTGTTGACTCCTTCCAAGTTCGCTGCTATTATCCCGAACACAGTTGGAACTTTGCCTCAGAAACTGCCTCCAGAGTCAATATATGAGCCCACACAAGAAAACCAGCCTCATTTTTTTTTAAGTCACATATGTTGTTGTCAAATATATTTTCTCCTCCCCAATACTTGAGGGCCGGTCTCCACTGATTTTCATTAACCTAATGTCCAACCTCAAGGTCAGGAATAGAGCAGTCAAGCATCATTAATTTGGAATACACTATTTTAGAATAAGAAATAATTCAGCCGGTAAACTTCAGCCCATACATTTGCTGGTCTTGAAGGAAGGATTTGGTAAGCAAACTAATCATATATTGTAAATCTGGAGGAAACTACTTAAAGCTACTTTAAAAAACAAACTTCTCAAGAATTCTCAAGTACGCCTTAAAGCACCCTTTACAAAACCTACTTGTGGATTCATTACAAATTGCCTTTATTAACCAAAGAAATCCCTCCATGGACTTGTAGAGGACCTTATTTTGTTGACCTATTTCCTGTTCAGTGCAATAAAGCTGCATCTGTCTAAAATGGTCTCATAATTCAGACTTTTTGCCACACTCCAGCAAATTCTGACAAAGCTTCCTCAAATTAGTCTGAACTAATGAGGTTTGATTCTACTAGACTGAACCATATGAAATCAGCGATATTTAACCATTTTTGACCTATAAAAATGGCAACTTTATATGGCGCAATCTAATATATTTCTTCCCTGGTGCTCCTTTCCAGGGAACAAAAAGCACTCTACATTTCTAAGCTTTCTTCATATATTTTAAAGATAAAGTAGGAGAATAGGATTGACTGCCTCAGGCCCCGACCCCTGCCCTTCAGTTCATAAGTACAGAAACTGGAAGATCTTGCAGCAAAAAGTCATTCAGAACAACCACTGCAAAGTGGGACACAAAGAATACTAAAACAAAAATAAACAGAACTTAAAACAAATGATCACTTCTGCTTTGCTATCATGCCAACGCACACCCTCTCCTTTATGCCAGCGTGCCCTGAGCAGATGGGTGGGCAATCTAAAAATCACTTCAGAGACAAAATGCATCTTGCCTGCCCATAAGTGTAACCCATTAAAGCCCAGAGACTCTATACTCTGTCTGCACGAACAAAATCTCCAATATAAGACTCTGAAAGGCTTGGGATAAGAGGGGAGCAAATTAAAGTTTAATAGAATGGAACCTCAGGAAATGGACAAATGTAAATTAGGATAGAGAGACAGAAATTATTCTCATTTTTACAAGGCTCCTCATTAATGTATTTGATAGCATTCTCAGAATTTGTATAAGAAATGCAGGGATGTGTAAACTCAAGAGTTTGAGAACGACTCATCTCTGCTTGGGGCAAGGAAATGGATTTGCACTGCAGCAATAAGGGTTTCTGATGTGTATTAGGAACTTAAGTGGATTGTGAAAGTTAGGAGAAAATGAGTGGGGGTCGGGTAGCAGCAGACCATGAAATGTCTTTGTCTGGAGGTATCATAGAAGAGAAGCCCTACTTTGGGAGATCAAGAGTTGATTCTGTCTTCATCTGACACCACCCACCTTCTGCCAGAGTCCACGGTGGCTGGTGAAAGACTAGTCCACATGGCACCTCTTAAAGTGGCTGCAACCACTGGGAAGCAGGCAGACAGGCATCAGACAGTGGTTTCTTCTGCAGGGCCAGGGAGTTCATCCAGCCCTCAGGACAGCTCCTGCAAAATTACCCTTCTCAATCCTGTTGTAGGAGCCACTCAGGGTTTACCCCCATCAAAGCATATACTTCCTGAAAGAGAAAAGGAGAAAGAGCTGAAGGGGCATCTCTTTTGCACTGTGAGGCAAGGGAGTAGGGGGCGTGATTTGTGTTCAGTTTATTTTTAACTAAGTAACATACAGACATGGAAGATGACAATTTCAGGTAGATCTGAAGCTACAACCTTGCTCCCCGAAGCTGCTACAAAAGGCACTTTCCAGGGGCCAGCCCGGTTCACATGCCCTGCATCACAGAAATGAAGTTCTTCCCACTCCCGTAAAGCCAAACAAACCTGCCACTTGAGTCCCCATTTCCCAGTGACTTGGGTACAGAGTGGTAGTTTATGGCAACAGAATTAATGTGGCTCTATAGGTAATTTGAAAATGCCAAGAGTAGCGAATTATCACATGAAAATGCAAACTGTTCCTTATCTAGGCTGTTCCACAGATGCTATGATTCATCATTGACTGTTCAGCTGTATTTCCAAGTAAGATCTCAGTGAGAAGGGTAGAAAGGCAGGGCCCAGTCATTCTGCCTGGAGAGATTTATAGCTCCTTTTATCCAGATGTAAAAGCACAGGGTGTTGGGTGGGAATATTAAACCTATAAAATCTCAATCTATCATGCAGTCCTTATTTGAAGAGGGCCAAAGGACCCATAAGCATATACTTAAACCCTCCAAAATTTCCTCTCTTCAGCCATGTACACACCTGTCACACAATTCACCCTTCCCTTTGCCTTCTTACCTGAGTAATGGCAAACTCTTCCATCTATCCACCCATCCATCCACTCACCCATACACCCATCCATCCATCCATCCACCCATCCACCCATCCACCCATCTAGTTTTCTTTCATATCTTAACTCATTTTTAGTGGGTGTTTTGAGGAATCCATCAAGACTTTACTGCTGGCCACATACACAGTTTCTGATTAAGAAAAGGAATCCAAGTGGGTTTTCCCGTTTTCTCTTTTCTTAGCATTTGCAAAGGATGCTTGTTAAAAGAGGAAACACCAAACTTGAGAAGTGGACCAGGACTCAGTGTGTAAAAAGAAAGAAATCATCTAAGTGCTGGAATGCAAGGGAAGCCATCCTTTACTTAGATAGGTCAGGAGGTAACACTTACATAGCACTCTCTCCGTGCCAGCCTGGTTCTAGGGGCTCTATGAATATTAAGTCATCTACAGAACCTGGCGGATGGGTGTCACCCTGAAAGTCACCAACATACTACACCCCACTTCTGGAAACTATCATGGAGAATAATCACTTAAGCTCAGGGTGCTCCCTGAGGGGGCCACACTCTGCGTCTTATGTGAGCTTCTGCACACCCTAGTATAGGACAAACTAGGATCCAGGTGACTGAGCCGCTAAATGGTTCGTTTTCTAGCTTCCCCTTGTCCCCTTGTAATTCCTTGTGTTTCCTTGTAATTCTCTGTGTGTCTCTTTGCCTCACAATCAGAGAAGCCTGACTAGTAAACAGTCACGCAAAAGTTATTCCACAAATAACTTCCTGGACACCAGGGTTTCGGGCAAAGAATTCCTACAGGGGAAGGGTGGGTGGTCACAGTGGAAAGGGAAGCTGCAGCCAGTACCAAACTACAATGGTTTTCGATGGCTGCTGTTAATAAACTGGGTGACTCAGAACAGCAACACATCAAATGCAGCTGGCAGAGTTACGTCGTGCATCCAAACTGGGATCCCAACCCTCTGTCCCTTTCATACTCGGTTTTAAGAAAAGCAGAGTTTCTCCTTTCCTTAAACGCACTGGATGTCCTCCCAGGGTGAAGGTGCACCGAGGATGAGTTCATGGTCATCCTCATGCAGTAATATCACCCCTCCTAGATCTCTACGTGCTCCACCCCATCCCCTCCCTGCAAATCCCTCTACCCCGCCAGATACCAGTTATCTACACCATAACAAGTGACATCTGGTTGAACCACTTCTGGAAGGTCATCTAGTACTTTCCTCAACTCTCCAAATCTAAATCAGGCCAAGTAGGTATCTTACTTTTAAATCAGCTTGAATCAAGTATAATTTACACACAATAAAACTGACCAAATTTTAATATCTAATTCAGTGAGTTGTAGCAAACATACATACATGTGCAACTACTACCACAATCATGATATAGAATACTTCTGTCACAATAGAAATATTGTGCCTGTTGGCCACCTCTCCTTCCCCTACCTCTCTGGCAACCATTGATCTGCTTTCAGTCTCCACAGCTTTGCCTTTTGCAGAAAGTGATATAAATGAGATGATAAACTATGTAGTCTTTGCGCCTGGATTTCTTCACACATCACAATGTTTTTGACATTCTTCATATTGCTGCTCAGACCAGTAATTCATTCCTTTTCATTGCTGAATAGTATTCCATCATGTGCATTTACTACAATTTGTGAATCTGCTTACTTATCAATGGATATCTGGGTTGTGTCCAACTTGGATCCAGTAAGAATTAAAACCACTATGGCCACGTTTGCTGGTATTGGGACAAAGACTTCAGAGTATGGTGTAACCTAGCATGGGCTGTGTGTTGTGAATTGTCACAGTCTCTGAACCTCTGCCATTGCACAATCGCGGGAACATTTTCTGGGGGTACCAGCCATTCCTCAGTGAAACCTTCCCCCAGAGAGTAGAGCGGGCCCAAGACACAGGTCTCTAAAGTGAGGGGATTTGAAACACAGCCCCATCTGTGGTAAAAGTCTGGACAGAGGTGCCACCTGGCAGGAAGATGGCTTGGGCACAGACAGGATATAGACTGGGTGTGGAGGAAGGCCTGAGACAAAGGAGGGGTGCTTGATTTCAGGTGAAAGTGCAAAGTTCCTGTGCCAAAGACTAGGAAGCTGGGTGAAACTATTTCCACTCCTCCCGTACATGCACATACGCACCCACATGCATTCAGGCCACACTGATCCACCCCAGTAAGCTAAGCAGCACCACCTAATTGAGAAAAGAGCCATTACACCAAGTCCCACTCAACTGCACCCTCCAAGCACATCTCATAGAAGAACAGCACAAGTCTCTTCATCTGCTTGGTGTATGGACTATAGAGTGCTACATAGTTTGAGTTCTACAGGAAACTGGATGCAACTTCACTTGGGTTTCATTCTGTTTGCTAGTTCATTTATTTCAGGTTTTTCTCTTCTATTCTTATTTAAATTGTTTTTTATGGATTTGTTTTGTTTTGTTTTCTCCTTTTTCTTTTTCTGGGATACAGAAAGAGAAAATTTTAGTTTTATTTTCTCTTTTCTTAAATTAAAAAAATTTTTTAAATATTTTTTGTTTTTTATTCTTTTGTAAATTTTTATTCTATTTAATTTTATTTCATTTTATTCTACTTTATTCTATACATGTTTTAATTTTTTCCTATCTTCTTTTTTAAATTTTCTCTCTTTTCTTTCCCTTTTTTCTCTATTCTATCAAGCTTCTTTCAACAAGCAGAACAAAACACACCTAGGATATACCTTCCTTTATTTTATTTTTTGTTTTATTTTTAATTTTTTAATTTTTGCTTTTTGTTTTAATTTTTGTCTTCCTCAAAAATGACAAAATGAAAGAATTCACCCCAAAAGGAACAGCAGGAAGAAATTACAGCCAGGGGCTTAATCAACAGAGATACAAGCAAGATGTCTGAACTAGAATTTAGAGCCACGACAATAAGAATACTAACTGGGGTTGAAAAATGCATAGAATCCCTTTCTGTGGAGATAAAAGAAGTAAAATCTAGTCAGGACGAAATTAAAAATGCTATAACTGAGATGCAATAGCGAATGGACGCCACAGCAGCAAGGATAAATGAAGCAGAGTAGTAAATCAGCGAAACAGAAGACAAAATCATGGCGAATAAAAGAAATGATAAGAGGGACACCTGGGTGGCTCAGTCAGTTGAGTGTCTGACTTCGGCTCAGGTCATGATCTCATGGTTCGTGAGTTCGAGCGCCGCATCGGGCTTTGTGCTGATAGCTCATAGCCTGATGCCTGCTTCAAATTCTGTCTCCAGCTCTCTCTGCCCCTCCTCCACTTGTGGTCTCTCTGTCTCTAAAATAAACATTTAAAAAAAATTTTTTAAAGAACCATATGATCCTCTCAATTGATGCAGAGAAAGCATGTGACAAAATACAGCATCCTTTCTTCATAAAAACCCTCAAAAAGGTAGGGATAAAAGGATTATAACTCAAGATCATAAAAGCCATATATGAAAAACCCACTGCTAATATCATCCTCAATGGGGAAAAACTGAGAGCCATCCTCCTAAGGTCAGGAACATGACAAGGATGTCCACTCTCACTACTGTTACTCAACATAGTGTTGGAATTCCTAACCTCAGCAATGAGACAACACAAAGAAATAAAAGGCATCCAAATTGGCAAGGAGGAAGTCAATCTTTCACTCTTCACAGATGACATGATACTCTATGTAGAAAACGCAAAAGACCACTAAAAAATGGCTAGAACTGATCCATGAATTCAGCAAAGTCACAGGATATAAACTCAATGCACAGAAATCGGTTGCATTTCTCTACAACAATAATGAAGCAGCAGAAAGAGAAATCAAGGAATTGATCCCATTTACAATTGCACCAAAAACTGTAAAAATAGCAAGGAATAAACCTAACCAAAGACATGAACAATCTATACACTGAAAACTATAGAAAGCTTATGAAAGAAATTGAAGAAAACACAAAAATAATGGAAAAAACATTCCATGCTCACGTATTAGAAGAACAAACACTGTTAAAATGTTGATACTACCCAAAGCAATCTACATATTCCATACAATCCCTATCAAAATAACACCAGCATTCTTCACACAGCTAGAACAAACAATCCTAAAATTTGTATGGAAACCGAAGAGACCCCAAATAGCCAAAACAATCTTGAAAAAGAAAACCAAAGCTGGAGGCATCACAATCCCGGTCTTCAAGATGTATTACAAAGCTGTAGTCATCAAGACGGTATGGTACTGGCACAAAAACAGACACTCAGATCAACAGTATGGTACTGGCACAAAAACAGACACTCAGATCAATGGAACAGAATAGAGAACCCAGAAATGGACCCACAAACGTATGGCCAACTAATCTTTGAGAAAACAGGAAAGAATATCCACTGGAATAAAGACAGTCTCTTCAGCAAATGGTGTTGGGAAAACTGGACAGCGACATGCAGAAAAATGAACCCGGACCACTTCCTTACACCATACACAAAAATAAACTCAAAATGGATGAAAGACCTAAACGTAAGACAGGAAGCCATCAAAATCCTCGAGGAGAAAGCAGACAAAAACCACTTTGACCTTGGCCGCAGCAACTTCTTACTCAACACGTCTCCGGAGGCAAGGGAAACAAAAGCAAAAATGAACTATGGGGACCCCATCAAAATAAAAAGCTTCTGCACAGCGAAGGAAACAATCAGCAAAACTAAAAGGCAACTGACAGAATGGGAGAAGATATTTGCAAATGACATATCAGATAAAGGGTTAGTATCCAAAATCTATAAGAACTTACCAAACTCAACACCCAAAAAACAAATAATCCAGTGAAGAAATGGGCAAAGACATGAATAGACACTTTCCCAAGGAAGACATCCAGATGGCTAATAGACACATGAAAAAATGCTCAGCCATCACTCATAATCAGGGAAATACAAGTCAAAACCACAATGAAATACCACCCCACACCTGTCAGAATGGCTAAAATTAACAACTCGGGAAACAACAGATGTTGGAGAGGATGCAGAGGAAGAGGACCCCTTTTGCACTGCTGGTGGGAATGCAAACTGGTGCAGAAACTCTGGAAAACAGTATGGAGATTCCTCAAAAAATTAGAAATAGAACTACCCTGTGACCCAGTAATTGCACTACTAGGTATTTATCCAAGGGATACAGGTGTGTTCTTTCAAAGGGGCACATGCACCCCAGTGTTTATAGCAGCACTGTCAACAATAGCCAAAGTATGGAAAGAGCCCAAATGCCCATCAGCGGATGAATGGATAAAGATGTGGTGTGTGCGCGTGCACGCACACACACACACATTGGAGTATTACTCAGCAATCAAAAAGAATGAAATCTTGCCATTTGCTACCACATGGATAGGACTAGAGGGTACTATGGTAAGCGAAATAAGTCAATCAGAGAAAGACAAATATCATATGACTTCACTTATATGAGGAATTTAAGATACAAAACAGATGAACATAAGGGGAGGGAAGCAAAAGTAATATAAAAACAGGGAGGGGAACAAAACATAAGAGACTCTTAAATACAGAGAACAAACAGAGGGTTGCTGAAGGAGTTGTGAGAGGAGGGATGGGCTAAATGGGTAAGGGACATTAAGGAATCTACTCCTGAAATCATTGTTGCACTATATGCTAACTAACTTGGATGCAAATTAGAAAAAATTTAAAAAAGAAGTATGAAAACAGTTGACAATTTAGATCTACACAGAGGAACAAGGAGTTCTGTAAGTGGTAAATATATGAATAGTTATAAAGTGTTTCTCATTTTTATATGCATTACATAATAATTGACTGTTTTAAGCAAAATAATAACAGTGTAATTTTTGGGTAGTAGCATCACTTAAAATAAATGTATGACAATAGCCAAAGAGAAGGTGGGGAGAAATGGAAGTGTACTCTTGTGAAGTTCTTACTGTCTCTGTGAAGAGGCATAATGTTATGGGAAGCAGGCTGCAACTAACTGACTCCAGGGCAACTGCTAAAAATATAAAACAAAGAGCTATAGCTAATATTGGCAATAAAATGGTTTCATAAAAAGTACAATTAATAAAAAGGACAAACGCAAGAAAAAGAGAACAAATGGCACAAATAGAAAGCAAATAATAGGATGGTAGATTGAAATTCAATCATATAAGTAATTATATTAAATGTAAATAGTCTAAATATTCCAATTAAAAGGATTGTCATGGTGGATGAAAAAGCAAAACCCAACTATATGCACCTACAAGAAACCCACATTAAATATAAAGAGCAGGAGGATAAAAGTAAAAGGGTGGAAGGAAATGTACTATGCTAACACTAACTGAAAGGAAGCTGGAGACACATAAGACTTGAGGTTATGGAAAACTGCCAGTGATAAAGAGGGGCATTACATAGTGATAAAAAAGTCAATTCACCAAGAAAACACAAAAATCCTCAGTGCTCAGGCATCTAAAAATATTGCTTCAAAATATGTGAAGCAAAACTGATAGAACTGGAAGGAAAAATAGAATCCCACAGTTACAGTTGGAGACTTCAGCAGTCCTTTCTCAAAACTTTATGGAACTGTTAGACAAAAAGTCTGTAAGGTCAAGGGGTTCTGAGCACTATGAACAAACTTGACCTAATTGATATTTATAAAACATTCTGCCCAGCAAGAGCAGACTACATATTGCTTTCAGATGCATGCAGAACATTCACCAATGTTCACCAGATTGTATTCTGTAACATAAAACAAGTCTCAATAAATTTTAGAAGATCAAATTTCTGGAAAATATATTTTCTGGTCAATAGAATTAAAGTAGAAATTCACAAAAGAAATATATTTGTAAAATCCCCAAATATTTGGAAGTCAATAATATAGCTTTAAATACTCCATTGTTCAAATTATGTGGAAAATCACAAGGAACATCAGAAAATATCTTAAATAAGATGTAATTACCAATAACAGGAATGAAAAATGGGACATTCCTGCAAGTCTTGCAAACATTAAAAGAAGAGTGAGAAAAAACCCAACTTTATACCAATTTGATAACCAAGACAAAACAGACCAATTCTTGGAAAGACGCAAACTACCAAAGGTCACCTGAAAATGAAGCAGTAACCTGAGTAGCCCAATATTTATTAAGGAAATTTATTCATAGTCAAAAATCTTTCAAAATGAAACAAAAATCTCTTTCCACAGAGAAAACTCCTGGCCTGGATGGTCTTACTGATTAATTCTATCAAATATTTAAAGAAAAATAGTATCAAGTCTACACAAACTCTTCCAGAAAATAGAAGAGGTGGAAATACTTCCAAACACATTTTTATGTGGCCAGTATTACCTGGATACCAAACCAAAGACATTACAGGAAAAAGAAACTATATTCCTCAGGAACACAGGCACCATCTCCTTAGCAAAATCTTAACAAATTAAGAAACTTCAACATATAAAAACTATATCCTGACCAAGTGAGGTTATCCCAAGAATACCAGGTTGGTTTAACATTTGAAAGTTAATTGGTCTAAAAAGGAAAAACTGTAGGATCATCACAATTAATGCAGAAAAATATGAAATACTTATGGAAAGCTTAACAAAATCTGTGCATGACCTTCACACTTAAAATTACAAAATATTGCTGAAAGAAATTAAATACTTAAATAAGTGGAGATATATACCATCTTCATGAATCAGAATTCCTAAAACTTAAGACGACAAACACCTTGGTGGAAAATGGGCAAAATATTTAAACAGCCACTTCACCAAAGTAGATGTATTGAGTAGCAGATAAACACATGAAGAGATGATCAGCATTATTAGTTATTGGGGAAATGCAAATTAATACCATAGTGAGCTACTAGTATCACTGAAATTTAAAGGGCTGACAATATTATTGGGTGTTGACTAAGATGTGGAGCAACATGAACTCTCACATCTTGCTGCCGAGAATGCCAAAGGGAACGGCCACTTCAAGAGGCAGTTTAGTAGTTTCTTACAAAGTTAAACATTCTTTTACTCTTCCTTCCAGAAATCCCACTCCTAGGTATTTACCCAAGAGAAATGAAAGCATGTATTCACACAAAGACTTAACACTCAGATGTTCATAGCAGTTTTTTAAATTATTTTTTAAAATTTCATCCAGGTTAACATATAGTGTAATAATGATTTCAGGAATAGAGTTTAGCGATTCATTACTTGTATATTACACCCAGTGCTCATCCCAACAAGTGTCCTCCTTAATACCCATCACCCATTTAGCCCATCCCCCCACCCCACCACTCCAGCAACTCTCAGTTTGTTCTCTGTATTTAAGTCTCTTAGTTTGTCTGCCTCTCTGTTTTTATATTATTTTTGCTTCCCTTCCCTTATGTTCATCTGTTTTTTATCTTAAATTCCACATATGAGTGAAATCATGTATTTGTTCACATTGTTGCAAATGGCAACATTTCATTCTTTTTCATCACTGAATCACTGAGTAGTATTCCATTGCATAACACACACACACACACACACACACACACACACACACACACCCCACATCTTCCTTATCCATTCATCCGCTGATGGGCATTTGGGCTCTTTCCATACTTTGGCTATTGTTGACAGTGCTGCTATAAACACTGGGGTGCATGTGCCCCTTTGAAAGAGCACACCTGTATCCCTTGGATAAATACCTAGTAGTGCAATTACTGGGTCACAGGGTAGTTCTATTTCTAATTTTTTGAGGAATCTCCATACTGTTTTCCAGAGTTTCTGCACCAGTTTGCATTCCCACCAGCAGTGCAAAAGGGGTCCTCTTCCTCTGCATCCTCTCCAACATCTGTTGTTTCCCGAGTTGTTAATTTTAGCCATTCTGACAGGTGTGGGGTGGTATTTCATTGTGGTTTTGACTTGTATTTCCCTGATTATGAGTGATGGCTGAGCATTTTTTCATGTGTCTATTAGCCATCTGGATGTCTTCCTTGGGAAAGTGTCTATTCATGTCTTTGCCCATTTCTTCACTGGATTATTTGTTTTTTGGGTGTTGAGTTTGGTAAGTTCTTATAGATTTTGGATACTAACCCTTTATCTGATATGTCATTTGCAAATATCTTCTCCCATTCTGTCAGTTGCCTTTTAGTTTTGCTGATTGTTTCCTTCGCTGTGCAGAAGCTTTTTATTTTGATGGGGTCCCCATAGTTCATTTTTGCTTTTGTTTCCCTTGCCTCCGGAGACGTGTTGAGTAAGAAGTTGCTGCGGCCAAGGTCAAAGTGGTTTTTGTCTGCTTTCTCCTCGAGGATTTTGATGGCTTCCTGTCTTACGTTTAGGTCTTTCATCCATTTTGAGTTTATTTTTGTGTATGGTGTAAGGAAGTGGTCCGGGTTCATTTTTCTGCATGTCGCTGTCCAGTTTTCCCAACACCATTTGCTGAAGAGACTGTCTTTATTCCAGTGGATATTCTTTCCTGTTTTCTCAAAGATTAGTTGGCCATACGTTTGTGGGTCCATTTCTGGGTTCTCTATTCTGTTCCATTGATCTGAGTGTCTGTTTTTGTGCCAGTACCATACTGTTGATCTGAGTGTCTGTTTTTGTGCCAGTACCATACCGTCTTGATGACTACAGCTTTGTAATACATCTTGAAGACCGGGATTGTGATGCCTCCAGCTTCGGTTTTCTTTTTCAAGATTGTTTTGGCTATTTGGGGTCTCTTCGGTTTCCATACAAATTTTAGGATTGTTTGTTCTAGCTGTGTGAAGAATGCTGGTGTTATTTTGATAGGGATTGTATGGAATATGTAGATTGCTTTGGGTAGTATCAACATTTTAACAGTATTTGTTCCTCCAATCCAGGAGCATGGAATATTTTTCTGTTTTCATGTTTCTTCTGCCTGAAGAATTTAATCTTTTATAGTTCAAGCCTGCTGTGGTATATTCTCTCACCTTTTTTCTGGAAAAGTCTTCATTTCCCCTTCATTGCTAACATATATTTGTTAGGTATAGAATTCTAGTTGAGGTCTTTTATCATAACTTCAAAATGTTGCTCCATTACCCTCTCGTTTGCTTTGTTCATAGTAAGAATTCTGTTACCATTCTTATCTTTGCCCTTTTATACATAACATGTCATTTTTTTTGGCTGTTTTTGTTATTTCCTGATTCTCTCTGGCTTTTAGCCATTATTATGATGTGCCTTGGTGTGATTTTATGTTTCTTCTTCTTTGATTTGGTTGAAATTGTTGGATCCATGGGTTCCTATTTTTCATCATAATTTAGAAAGTGACTATTATTTCTTGAAACATTTTTCCTGTCCTACCCTTTCCTCTTTTCCTACTTCTAAAAGTAGAAGGAAAAATAGAAAATCTCACAGTTACAGTTGGAGACTTCAATAGTCCTTTCTCAAAAATTTATGGAAGAGTTAGACAAAAGTCTATAATACAATAGGCCACTTCATTTTGTCGCATAGGTCGCTGGTGTTATGTTTATGTTTTTTAGTCATTTTCTTCTACACTTAATTTTGAATCACTTTTATGCTTCCTCAGGTTCACTGATTTTAGTTCTGTAGCATCATGTCTATTGTAATTCCATCTAGTATACTTTCCATTTCAGATACTGTGTCTTTCATCCTTAAGAGTTCCATTTGGTCTTTCTTTATATCTTCCTCCTCACATTTACATTTTCCTATACTTTTTTGAATAGATGGATATTTTTATAATAGTGGCTTTAAAATCCTTGTCTACTATTTGCATCATCTCTATAATGCCTGGGCCTATTTCTATTAACTGATTTTTCTCCTGTTATTCATTTTATTACCTTCTTTTAATGTCTTATAACTGTGTGTGTGTGTGTGTGTGTGTGTGTGTGTGTGTGTGTGTGTGATTTTACTCTCATACATAGTTAAGTTACTTGGCATCAGTTGGATTCTTTTGAAATTTGCTTTTAGTCTTTGTTAGGGCAGGTCCACACCAACTATTAGTCTAGAGGTATTTGAGTTCTATTACTGAGAAAATATTCTTCTGAGGATTCTACCCAATGCCCCATTTATTAGATCTTTCCACTCTTACTGGTGGGAGCACGAATTATTCTTACTTCTCTGTGCACTCTAGAAGTGTTACAGTCTACTGCTTTCTAGTGGGTTCTTCCAGCCATGGTGAGTTTCCTCTCATGCACGGGCAGATCTGTAATCGGCCAAAGATACAAGGAGATTTCTCTGCAGACTTCCAGAGTTCCCTCTCTGTGAAATTCCATCCCATTCTCTGTCCTATTCTACCCTGAAAATTCTGGTTACCTAGGCCTCCCCAAACTCTGATGCCTGTCTTCTCAAGTCACTAAGGTCACCAAGCCATTTTGTTCCCATCACCCTCACTTCACATTAGCCTAGAAACCACCTTCAGGAGTAAGCTGGGGCAACCCCAGGGTTCACCTCTTTTGTTTCCCTTCTCTCAGAGATCACACTCCTGTGCTACCTGTGGTCCAATCTCTGAAAACCATTGTTTCATACATTCTGCTTTGTTTTTCAGTTGTTTAAAGTCAGAGCATAAATCTGGTTCCAGTTATTCTGTTATGGCTGACCATGGAACTCAGCACCTATCTTTGAAGAATTTTGAATATTAGATTCCCATATTTTCTGCACTGATCCATCCTGTTTCCCCACTTAACCTCACTATTTTCTCTGGACTCTCTTCTGAACTGCTAGATTTTAGATCTACTGGAAAGGATTCAACATAAGTAAAGTGTCCAGGATACTGGTTGGGCTCTACAAACCTCAAGAATGTACTCTCCAGACTGCAGGAAAACAAAAATAACTTAGTATAATGATCCCATGATCTCTTATTAGAGACAAAGGGCACTTGGTCAAATGACCTGACCCTAATCAGTGAAAGTGCTGAAAGTCACCCTGGACTGGAAGTTGAGCAAACCTGGGTTCTAGTTCCATTCTGTAGCTTAGTAGCCGTGTTCATTTGGGCATTTCACCGAGCTCAGTTTTCTCATCTGAACACTGAAGGGGTGAAACTAGATAACCTTTAAGTATCCTTCCAATTTAATTAATTATCTTAGAATCTATCTGCAAAGTAATCCTGACTGTGGTCCCTTTCTGTCCCCTTTTCCACATGGGCAAGTTATGCAAGAACCAGCTTTGCCCTGGTTGTGAGCCACTACTGCCCATCAGTTTTCTAGAAGGCTGAAGAGGATCTTCTGGGTTGGAGGAACCTCAGTGGGACTATCCTGTCTCCATGCTCTAATATGAGCTGAACGCAGAGTCCTCCTCTTACTGGGCCCACCCTTTATTTTGTTTACTCAGAAAGACATCTCCATCATTTCATTTGCCAGCTTCTCCTTTCCCTTCAACAATTTGCCACCATATAAACACAAATTCCATATCTCTGCTAACTCCAACCCTGACAAATCCAATTTCTACTCCCCTCTGCAATAGCCACAGGGTGAAGGATCTTTCCTTCCTCACTCCATCTGTCCCTACCTTGAAAACCACCCACTGGGTGCTCCAACCACCACTGAACAACAGCTCTGGGCCCAGCACAGGGAACAGAGGCAAAGAGTGGGAACCAGCAGGACGCTGCTAAAATCACTTACATTAATAACCCCAGTATCAAATGCTCCTGAGGTTCAGCAATCAAGCCCTGAGAACACATTACATTCCCAGTGGAAATCTAGAGTAGGAAGCCTAAGGAAGCAAACAGCCATCTTCTGGCTCTGGCCACTCCATCTGGGTGACCTTGAGCAGGCACCTTCTTTCCTGGAACCTTGGTTCCCTCCCATCTAAAATACAGTACACCTTTTCTGGACCCTCATAACTCAGGGCTTTTGATAGAACAAATAAGATGATAACTAAAAGGGCAGAGTTTGCTGAATGAAAAGTGGTGGTGACAACGCTGAGAAACTAGCTTTCCTGAGCTGATGAGCTGCAAAGACATGCACACACACATGCACGAGAACTTTCTTTTCAGGCTTTCAGGCTGTTAAAAGACACTGTGATTTCCCAATTCACCCGTAGAGTTTCTTTGTGTTGTCCTGAAGAAAAAGAGAAGGAAGGAGGTGGGGATGGGGGCAGATTTACTCTACAGTTGCTATTTTAGTATCCAGAGGAGCCAGGCTTGTTGATTGCAGAGAGACTGTTATCTCTCTTAGGGCTCAATGAAGGTCACCTTCAAATCTTTTGCTACACCAGACACTCCTTTTCTCATGGTGCTCAGTCCAAGTGGAACCTGGGACCATGTGGGGTTAAGAGCAGGTGGGATGTGTGTGTGCAAAAGATGTCCTGAGAGCTAAAAGAAGAACCCAGTTGGGGGGACAGGTTTGAAATAGGGTAAGGAGGATTTTCAGTGCCCTTTCCTCCAGTAGCTATAACAGAGATCTGTGAGGGTGTGAGAAGTTGCTTTTAATAATAATACCCTGCCCTGCACTGGATCCCCCAGGAAGACAGTGGTCTAAGGGGAGGGAAGAGTTACACATGGAAGTCATAGATCTTCCACTGGACACAGTCACTGCCTCAGAGGCAGGAGCTAAGGAGAGAAACAGAGCCATGAGAAGATTCCCAAAGATGTGATATTAGTTGGAGGAACAGAGGAGGAAGAGGCCATTCAAACACTGATCCAGGCACCCCTCAGCTTTAGGAGGGAGAAACAGTGGGTGCAACCCATGAGGTAATGTACAGAGAAAAGGCCCCTTGGGATAAGATTCATCATCACCCAACCTGGAATCCAGACCCTCATGCCAGCACTGCTGTGAAGGATCCCTGAACTGTAGTCTAAGCAGGACAGCTCCTCATTATCCAGCTGTGTCTCTGTCAGTCTCTCCCTACCATGTGTCTGTCCTGTCCCCACGTACCACTCCACCAAGGCAGATCCCAGAGTGCTGGGCTCTTGGGAGCAGACCTTTGTTGCTGCCTCTGTGCACCCCTAGCAAGCTCTGCATCTCTGAATACAGCCATCCAGCCCGCGCTGAGTCCCTGAGGAAAGGGCTTTGAAATGGAAGGACTTTCTTATTGGAAGCAGTGGGGCATTTTCTCAAAATCCTATTTCTACCTTAAAGTCTGAGGAACTCCATCTCTACAGCTCCCAGTGGGTCTGGGGATCAATCGGGTTGGGGTGGGAAGAGGGTATTATTAAGAATCAAATCTAGCACATTGTGCTTTAGTTCTCTCCCATTTCACCCTGTGTCTCTGGGCCTGGCCTCTGGGACTAAGAGAGCAGCTCAGGTTTTATTTGGGGTGCGTGTGTGTGTGTGTGTGTGTGTGTGTGTGTGTGTGTGTGTTGGCAAGTATCCATGTGTGAGCTCAAATTTATGTGCTTACCTTGCCCCTGGGGGTATCTCTAGTCTTCAAGTTGGATGCCTTTGATGGCTGAGTCCTCTCCTGACCTCTCAATCAAACTCTACCCTTGGTGCAGTAATCTGTCTTTAACAACTCCCACTGCAAGTCAATAAAATGTCAATTTAGATCTTCTTTTGTTAAATCTTAAATCTGTGTAATACCTCTCCTTTCCCTGGCTTGTTAAATCAAGCTTATGTTTACCTGCCCCCACCCCCACCTCTTCCCCACCCCCTCAGCAGGACCATTTGCATTTGAGCAAAGGAATGAGATGCTCCAGAGGAGAATTGATAGAAGAGTCTTTTGAGAATTGGGAGACCAAAATGGTGGAATCCCTGAACGTCTCTAGTTTCCTTCTACTCTTGGAAACCCTGAGCAAACCAGCTTTCTTTTGTACTACTCAATTCCTTGATTTTCCCCAAGTTGCTTTTCAAGTAAACAGTAGTAATGTGGACAGTAGTCCATAGGCATTAAGAACCAAACTCTGACTCAAATCCCAGCCCTAGCACTTGTTTACTATATGATTTAACTTCCTGGGATCTCAGTTTCTTATCTGTCCAATGGGCATGATAACAATATCTTCATCGCCCACAGAGGAAGATTAAAGGAGTTAACATACGTAATGCACTTAGAACAGTGGCTAGCTTATTCTAAGTGGTATATGCCTATATGCTATTGCCATGATTTGTATTATCTGGCTTCCTACTAACTATTTTCTCTTCAGTTCAGTTCCTGAATCGGAATTGCTTCCTGTCCACTAGGTACAACCTGGGGGCTAGGTAATTAGAAGCTCCACTCTTTCCAGGCAACAAAAGAGCATATGATGGAAACTATGCCATCAGATACCCCTCTCTGGAATTTGTATCTTGAGCAACAGAACAAAGAGACTGAAAACAACTGGTTGTAGTTGCGTTGTGACCATATGGTGGCTGCTTTCAGGCAGGCCTCGGAGCACTGCCTTGGTGCTCGTCCATCCTTGAGCCCCTTCTCCAGCCTCCTTTCCAGGCTGGGGGCACCCCTTAGGTGAATTAACTAGCTTGTTTCCTTTGCTTACAAGCAAAGAATCATGACCCCCTACAAGAGGAATTCAGGGTGCAGATGCCTCTTCATGACACGAACTTCTAATCTGTCACCTCCTGCAGCCATTACCTTTGCCTTCTGACTCCACGTGCCACCTGGCCCCTTCTCTTTTGTTTGGCAGCGAAAAGAACGGTTAGAGGAGGAGATGAGAGAGTCTCCGGGGGCCTGGGGAGAAACACCAATAACATCGGTCTTCCCTTCCTGGAGGCTCGGCTTCCCCTTCAGCAGCCTCCCTCCTCTCCGACAAGAACTTCTTCATGGTGATGACCACAGTGGTGGCTGACGCAGAAGCAGAAATCGGGAGAGGCAGCTCTGACATCGGCCGCAAACTGCAGGGCTCAGCTTTCAACATATCGCACGCTGCTTCCTACTCCTGAGCAGAGCATTTACTAAACTTGCATTTGGATCAGCCCAGTCCACCCAGAGAATTCCTCTAGGAGGCAGGCTCACTTGCCAAAACTAATTTTCCCAACACTCAATGGATGGGAAGCCAAATCGCCAGTTGGCAAAATAAAAGTGATGAACTGACTTTCCATGACTTGATTTTTGATGAATTCTCTCAGGCCCCTTGTGCCCAGAAGCACACATAGAGAACCACCATCCTACACAATAAAGTTCGCAGGAAGTCCCACAAGTGTGTTCTAAGGGGGAAGGCTGGGAAGGTGGGTGGGGATTCACCTCACATTTAGAGATCACCTACTGTGTTCCAGAAGCCTTATGTACCCTGTTTTTCATTTTACCCTCCACAATGAGCCCAAGGGCTAGGACACATTGCTTTTACGTGAGAGAAAACTGAAGCTTGAGAGGTAAGTAACTTGCCCACAGTTTCTGACTCCAGAAACCCAGACTGCTCCTTTATGTCATGCAAGCTCCTTGTTAATCCACCTCTTTCCCAGCTCTGGCCTGGGCGAAGGGAAAGCAGTCCAGCTGTAGAGAAACAGTGCCAGTGGGCCACATAGGCATGCAGGAGCCATGTTAGAATGGTAATCCTGCATATATCCATACCCAGCCCGGACCACTGCTTCTACTATTTGGAAACCAAAAGGCAAGGGGGAAGAAAAATGATGTTCTGGGAGAGTCCTCCATGGGCTAGGCATTGTCACACATGCTCACTTACATAATCCCCCATCTATGAGGCCATTAGAGACCAGGAGACGAGGGCTCCCCGCATAACTCAGCTGGGGTCACGTAACTCCCCAGTGGGGGGATGGGCTGCTCAACAGCAGTGTCACTTGGTTTCTTCACAGCAGCAGGTTCGCCCCCACCTTAAGACTCATTTAGTTGTATACCACCATGTTATAGGTCAGGAAGTGAAGGCCCAGGAAGGGGGAGCACATAGGCAGGCAGTTGACTTGGTGCCCCGACGAGGCAAGCCTTTGTTTTCCCTGAGGTGGCATGTGACCTCCTTCTAGCCCAAAATACTTTAAGCCTTTGTCTCTGTGGCCTAATACATGGTCTTCTTTCCCAAAATCCAAGGATTGAGAACTTGCCTGTTGCCAAATTACCTCACGGACTGTGGTTCCTCTAAGCCCTCTCTATAATCCATCTGAAGCTCTCAATTAAAAATCAGCTGTGGAAGCATCCAAGGCCGTTGACTGATGGGCTGCTGTCAGAGGAAACAGAAAAGTCCAAGCTCAGGGATCTGAGAGGCAGCTCTATCACACTTTCCTGAAAGTCAAACCTCAACCTCAGGAGCGCCAGGCTGGCTCAGTCAGTAGAGCATGTGACTTTTGATCTCAGGGTTGCAGGTTCACACCCCACATTGGGTGTAGAGATTACTTAAAAATAAAATCTAAAAACAAAACAAACAAACAAAAAACCCTCACCCTCAAGCCATACTATCCTCCAGATTTCAGTTTCCATCACGGGCTGCTGGATTTCCCTTCAACATCTGAAGGTGGTCAGCACTACCAATTAGTCCTTCAGTGAGTGAGAACCAGATTTAAGGCCGTAATTGCCCTGGGACCCACATAAAGGTGTCAACATTCTATAGGGATTCTATAAGAAGGTAACAGGCCCAATAGTTTGGAGCAAATAGAGATTCTGGCTCTAAGAGAATGGTAGTCGCTAGTGGAGAATAATACATATACAGTTCTTTTAGCTCCTGGGTGTTCTACTCTGAAGGAAACTAAGCCCCGAGAATTCCTTCTCTTACAGACTTCTCATATTCCTTGCTTCCTTCCCTTTCCCAAGAGCACTCTGTAGGCTCTTGTCCTTTCTGACTGGGGGTGAGTGTATTGATAGCCTCCTAAATGCTCTAGAGAGAATTTGATTTTCCCATGCCAACTGAGTGATTCATCTAAAATGCCAATTCATCTTCCCCATGCCAACTGGGTGATCCATCTAAACTGAAAGTTGGCTTAAAATTCCAATTGCTTAGGGCAGAGGCATGTATATACCCCAAGGAATACACAAGATACATTGGGGTGCAGGAAGAAAAAAAATAAAACTTCTATTTCACTTTATTTTTCTAAAAACAAACTTAGAAGCAATTAAGCTCTACTAATAAGTAATAGGCATCTTGACATTGGTACCTCTCCTCAGTCCATGAAATGTCTTGGTAGACCGGGGGAGCCTCACAACAAAGGGACTGACAGTGGTATCTTCATGTAATCCTTTGTTTTCAGCCCTTTTTTGTATAAATGACCTAAACTGCATTAAGTCCAGATTAATCATAATCCTCAATCCACATAACATTTCATCATTAGTCATTTATTCATTTGAGCATTTATATGTATTTTAACAATGCGGGGCACCTGGGTGGCTGAGTGAATTGAGCATCTGACTCTTGATTTCTGCTCAGGTCATGATCTCCGGGTTCATCGGATTGAGACCTGTGTTGGGCTCTACACCGATATCATGGAGCCTGCTTGGTATCATCGTCTCTCTGTCTCTTTCTCTCTCTCTCTCTCTGCCCCTCCCCCACTCATGTATGCTCGCTCTCTTTCAAAAATAAATACATATTTTTTAACAATGCAATAAGCACTCATAAATCCACCACCCAATGAGAAATCTAGACCTCCACAGTAACTACCACCTAGCTGTGCAGCCATTCCCCATCTCATCCTCCTGCTATCCCCACCTAAGGTAGCCATCATCCTGAATCACAAGTCTGATGTTTCTTACTTCCTTTTAATATGGTGCTAACTCTCTATAGATTTCTTAAAGCAAAGATTTTTATTTTAGTTGTTTTTTGCATTGTGAAAAAGAGCATTATGCTGTATGTACTCTTCTGAACTTTTTCTTCCCCAACTTAATATTAATTACTTTGCTAAGATTCACCCATATTGCTTCATGTTACAGAAAGAGATTCATTCATCTAGGCTGCTGTGTAATATTCCTTTGTGTGATTATATCATAGTTTATGCATCTGCTGCTCTCCTGTTCATGAACATTAGGGTTTTTTTCATTAATAAATAAAATCTAAGTCTATTTTAAAATTTAAATGGAAATGCAAAGATCCAAGAATAGCCAGGACAATCTTGAATATATATATATTCTCCCAAATACACATATCTTGAATATACAAATCCTCCAAAGGTCTCATATTCAGAATATATAAAGAGTATCAAAATTCAGAAGGAACATAAAAGACACAAGAAAAGTGAGCAAAAGACTCAAATACTTCATAAGAAGAAATATCCAAGTGACCAATAAATATATGAAAAGATGCTCAACCTCATTAATGTCCAAAGGAACACAAAATCAAACCATAGTGAGATATGATCTCACACCCAACACAATGCTGAACACTTCAATGGCTGACAATACCAAGTGTTGGCAAGGATGCAGAGCAAGCAGAATCTGAAACGTGTTGGTGAGAGTGCAGATTGGTACAATCACTTCAGAATACTAGCAATATCTACCAAAGTTGAACATACATGTAGTGTATGGCCCAGCGATTTCACCACAGACATACAGCCACAGGAAATGGATGCGTATGTACGCCAAAAGACATACGGAAGAATGCTTACAGAAGCACCATTGGTCACAGTTCAGTACTAGTTATAGAGGGAAGTCCTGTCCAATAGTATATATACTTTATGCATCCTTCACATACCTACACCAGGATGTAAGAGAGACCGGAACATGCTTCTCCCCAGAAGGATGTAAGATGCTACTATCCTCTGGGCCTGGTATGCTACAGAGGCATCCCCAACACCCTTAGAAAAAACTTACTGACTTTCTAGAATATCAACATGGGGAACTAGTGCCAAATACCCATTCAACATCACGCTTTTCTTTAAATGAAAAAAAAAAACACTGCACTTTGGATTCTAGGTACTCAACTTGGACTAGTCATCATCCTTGCTTATGACCCTCAACCAGCATTATTTCGTGCATGGCCTGCATGTTTGCTCATTCATTCATTCATTCCATATTCATTCATCTTTGCTCACCATCCAGTTCCAAATCTAGAACAATATGAATAACACGTCTGTGTGTTCCTCACCTAGCCTGGCCCCTGCCCCCACTGCTCTCCACCTGTGCCACAGGTAATCATTATAGCAATGCTTGTGTTTCTCATTCCTTTGCTTTATTTTCCAGTTGTATCACCTATATGTGTAGGCTTTGTATTACATTGTTTTGTTTTAATTTTGAAGTTTAGAAAAGGATGCCGTACCGTATACGGATTTCTAGGACTTGCTTTTTTCCCACTCGTTATGTTACTAAGATTCACCCATGCAGTTACTTGTGAGTCATTTCCACTGCTATAAAATATTCCACTCTGTAAAGATATCATAATTTATTTACCCATTTTTTATTCTGCGGGCTTCTGGGTTGTTTCCAAACGGTGCTTCTGTAAGCATTCTTATTCATGTCCTAACACCCATCACTTCTCACAGCTATCATTAAGACTGTGTTGTTTCTGGACATGTATTTCTGGGAATGTGATAATGATTATAATAATAATAATAACAATGTGATGGTGACAGCAGACATTTGTCTAACGTGTTACCTGTGACAAAGCACTTTCATCAACCTGATCCAATTCGACAACTCTAGGCACAGGCCAACCTATCACAGGGTTGGGAAGTAGCCAGATCCATGGTTTCCGGATCTCATTGAATGCATTACTCGGACCCACTTCAGGGTCTCAGGATTTAATTATCATTTCTGCCACTGTAAAAGCTAGTTTCATCACAATATATCATTCAAAATTGGTGGGACATTTTATGTCAGTGGGCATTTGAGGAAACAGGAATCCATCCACAAAGCTCATCGGAGAGAGGCCAGGCCTGGTGCCATCTCCAAAGTTCCTATTCCCCTTCTCCAGCCACAGGCTAGAGGTCCCGGGGCTGCCAGGGAGGTAGGACTCCCCCTAGTACCATCACCAAGCATCCTTTCTCCCAGGATGTGAACAAGTCGCCCTTGACCCTTTGCCGGCTGCCTGTCTCTGCCAGTCCCCACGTCATCTCCTCCCCTGGGAGGCCAGGTTCGTCGGCAGAGTGCCAGCCCTTCTCTGTTCTCCATCCCCATCACTGAATAATGAATACCAGCTAAGTGATGGGCTGGTGCCAGCGAACTCCTAGCAAATCTTCCCGCTGGAGTTTGGATCAATAACACTTAGCTGCTCCTTTTCAACTTAGAAGGCAAGCAGCTGGAAACCCAGCCTGGGCCCTTCCCCTCAGGGAGATGCTGTTCTGATAGCCCCCAAGCCCACCCTCACAGATTCTTGCTGGTCCCCAACCCGCCATGGAGTGTGGGTGCAGGAGTGAAACAGTGTATCTACAAAGGACTGACCGCCCCTCTGTCTGCAGCCCAAGCCCCCCATCTCCCACTAGAATGTGACTGTTAAGCTCCATCTCCAGGAAAGGGCTCTTGTCCTGGGAGCTCAGACTTGGGCAGCCCACAATGGCTAAGGGGAGACTGTTCTGGATCCGTTGGGAGCCATTAACTGTCCCATAATCTTGAGCTTCTTAGTTTGGAATCAGGAAGGAGAAGTGGGAAAGCGGAGGTGTTTACACACAGGTGGTTGATTCAACAGCCTTGGTTGTGCTCCGTGTCTAGTCTAGGCACTATCAGGTCCAGGCTGGTTCTGAGCATCACATCCTTTTGTTCTTGAAAGGTCAGGTTGCAGAGTTGAAGGAACAGCAACAGCCAACACTCACAAAGTGCTTCCTTTGCGCTAGGCTCTGCTCCAAGCACTCTTACAACTCTGAATCCTCACAATAACCCAGGGACATGCTATGGTCTCTACCTCAGAGATGAGGAAACTGAAGCACAGAGAGGTTAAGTGACTTGCCCAGGGTCACAAGGCTAGTAAGCAGGGGAGCCAGAGTTTGAACGCAGGTAGTCTAGTTCTAGAATCTGTGGTCTACACCGCCATATCAAGCCACCTTCCAAGGTATTTCACCACCTGGGAAAAAAACAGAACCTCTGGAAGTAGGTGTTCTTGACTGAATCTAGCTGCTACTCACCAGTGATGTGATGGCCAAGGTTCTCAACCTATTTCTCTGAGTCTCCTCTTTCCTTATGTGAAAAATAGAGATAATACTATCTCAGAGTTGTTGCAAAAATAAAATGAAATAAAGTACAGTGCGGACGTTCAATAGGTATTAGTTTCCATATTGAGGGACTAGTGTCCCTTAATCCTCACTGCAAAGGGAGGCCTTCTGATCTGGGGCAGGAAAGCCCAGGCCACATTCTGGGATCTGGTTTCACCTCCCTGGCTTGGCATCCCAGCCTCTCTCTCTTCTGTGGTCTCTGTTCCCAGGTTCCTCTTGCTGATCCTTTCCCAATATCCTGGCTCTCTCTTCAAGAGCAGGGGCTCAAACCGCTCTCCTCCCCTGGCCCTGATATCCCACCAACCACCCTGGCCACAGACCACATCGGCCTGTGTACACATGTGAGACCACTCTCCAGTGCGGGCAGGGCCTGTGCCCCTCCCAAGGAAGGCTTGGCCATGTAACTGGGGACACACTTCTCTGCTGGTGCACAGCTTAGCTCAGTGGCCAAATGAGCTCCTCAAAATGGCATTCCTCCTTTACCTTGACTTAACTGTCTCAGCAGACCTTATATAGGCTATCTAATGCCACAGAACAAATCGTCCCAAATGTAAAGCCTTAATAAAACAGTAATCATGTATTATGTCATGGTTTGGGTCAGTTAGGGATTCAGATACACAGAAGGGAAATCTTCACTCTGCCCCATGACACTAGGAGCCTCAATTGGAGAACTCTAAGGCTAAGAGGCTGGAATCATCTGATGGCTTTATTGGAGCACGAAGATCCATGTTCAAGGTGGTTCACGCACATGACTACCAACGAGATTCCTCTCCACATGGAGAGCTTTGCAGGGCTGGCTGAGTGGTATATTAGTTTTCTTGAGCTTCCACAGCAAAGTACCTCAGATCGGGACCTTAAACAATAGAAATGAATTTTCTTCACAATTCTGGAAGCTAGAAATCCAGCATCAAGGTACCAGCATGATTACTTTCTTCTGAGGCCTCTGTCCTTGGCTGTAAATGTGCTCTCTCTCTGTGGCTGCACATGATCTTTCCTCTGCTTATGTGTCCTCATCTCCTCCTCTTAAAAGGACAGTACTCATATCAGATTAGGGCCCACTCCAAAGACCCCCTTCCACCTTAATTACCTTGGTAAAGGCCCTATGACCAAACGCAGACACATTCTGGGGTATTGCAAGTTAGGACTTCAACATATGAATGGGGGGCGGGGAGGGGACACAATTCAGCCCATAACAGGTGTCTGTGGGAATGGTGGCTGGCTTCCCCCAGAAGGGGTGATCCCAGAGACCAGCTGAAGCTGCAATGTCTTCTATGGCCTAGGCTCAGAAGCCACACCACATCACTTCTGGACCCTCCTGCCGCTGACACAGGTCGGCCCTATTCAGTGTGAAAGATGCCATGTAAAGACATGAATTCCAGGAGGCCAGGATGCGTGGGCGCCCGCCTAGAGGCCAGCCACCACAGCTGCACAAATAAAGGCCTTGTCCCACATTATCACAAGCAGAGGAGGGGATCCCGTGCATGAGAAGAACAACCTCCTCAGGAAGAGGGAACCCAGGGGCACCAAGTCCCACTGCCCAGGCTTCTCTCACCCTCACCCGGCAGGCAAGGTGGGTCCAGAGAGGGAGCAAGGAAAAAGGGCTGGAAGTGCCTCTCATACTATTACCTCCTGGGGAATAAAACTTCCATTCCCTCAATGGCAACCTGAGGCTAACGTCCCCACTGTGAAGAGAGGCTCAGTTCTGGCCCCTGGCTCCCCCATCTGCTCTTCTGTGTGTCTGCCACGAGCAGCATCGGCCAAGGCTCAGGCAGAGTGGACATTGCCAAGTGGACGCAGATAAATGAGATACACAACGTCTTCGAGGAGCCATAACGTAGCCACGGCATAGAACAAGTGACGAAATAACAACAGCTCACCAGTTAGATCCGGACTGTTCACTCCCAGAGCACACTGACCTTTATCGTGGCTGGAAGGAGGGGGCTCTATTCCTTCATCCTGAATGGATGTGACTTAAAAGCAGAATCATGCTATTCTTTCTCTCTTATCTGGTTAATCTGCAGAGAGACAGAATCACTGCCATCTAACATCTGCTAGGTAACCTACTGGCATGGAGGTCAAAGATCAGTGTCTGGGAGCCGGGATGATATGTAATTCATTCACGGAGTCATCGCTGGGTACGTGTCTGTAGAAATGTACAGTAAGCTCGAGATTAGTCCCAGCACAAGCCTGACTTAGAAAGAGCTACTCAGCTCTGGTGGAGACTGGCCTTCTCCAGGTGGATGTGGGCGTGTTAATGACCTGGCACTGACGTCAGGAAGCACAGCTCTCTGTCCTGCCTTGGAGTCAGTCCTCCGTGGGGCTGCCAGTCCTTCCCTCTTCCCTTGCCATGTATTGCCGCAGCTTCACACCAAAAGGGCCAATTTTCCCCACCTACCACCCTCCTTCTAAGCTAAAATCAACTGGGCCAAGTATTAGGGGACAAGAGGGGAGAAGAGCTCATTCTGCAATGGTCCCTTCCCGTCCTCTGAATCTTTGAGCTTGATTTAAAGTTCCCACACACACACTCCCACCACCCCCTTGGAGAGCAAGGGAGGATTCCTCAGCCCCAGCTGGCCACCTCTCTCATTCACCTCATCCATCATCCAGACAGGTGAGCCCTAGAGAGAAGCCACAGGCAGGACAGGGGTAATTAGGATCCATTAAGGATTGAGGCTGAGCTGCAGGGGTGGGGGACCATTCATTCCCCAGTCTCATCTTCTAAATGAAGCCCATCAGCCACGCTGAGCCTGCTTTCTACCTGCTGGTCCCGCCCCCCTCCCCATTCCTGGGGAGGCTGAGGCAGCAGCAGGGTAAATAAGCATCTTGAGGACAGAGACCCAGATTTGAGGTGAGGAACCACAGGTCACATTCCAGCAGAGAAGGGAGAAGGCAGGGAGCAGAGGAGGAGAAACATGACCCCCCCCCCAAACAAGATGCAACTTAGGGGCTTGTTCCTAAGTCAAGACCTCAGCATGAGAATCCACATGCTGCCACTGAAGCTACTTTCGGCACCTCCCACGTGGCCCTGTCCAGGGCCAGCCTCTGCAGCAGCGGAGGGGACAGCTCCGTGGTGCCTGAGCTCTCGTGGCGCTGTCTGCAGAAGGCTCCTGCCAGAAAGCGAATGTGCTCCTTGAGAAGGGTTACAAATTAACCTCTCAGCAGTCTCCTCAAGCACCTTCTTCCCGATTAATTTGTCAGACTGGCTGCCTCCCTGAGAAAATGGCAATGCTCAATAGCCAGACTCGATTTTTTTTTATCAGATCAGAAAATTTGGTGGTGGGCACGTGGGTGGGCGGCGATGAGGTGGAATGCAGACAAAGGGCTGAAGTGTGAGAAGCACCACCTGGAGGAAGACCAGGGTCCATGTTCCCCTTTCTCCTAAAGCCAGGCCTGCCTCAGTTGGAGGAAGAGCAGAAGCACTTGTCCCAGATATTGGGACAACCCTGGAGAGGACCAGTGTCCTGCATACGCTCACGTGCCCTCTATGCACAGGGTCATGACTGATCTTCCACAGCTCCCAATCTTTAGGCAGTACCGACTACCAGAAGCCCTCAGAAGCCTCTGCAATAGACTCTGATTGTCTTGTCCCGGCAGGCCCTCCCCCTGGGGCGGTGAAAAGGGACATGTGCATAGCCACAGCCCAGATGCAGGTGTATGGAGAAGCGAACAATGATTCCTAAACTGAGGTGCAGTGCCCTGCTATCCATGACCGGCTCCCTCCTTGTGGTGGTGGCAGAACATTCATTTCCATCCTGCCTCCAGCAGACAGGTTAAGAGATGCCCAAAGTCATGTGACATGTGACATGCCCAAAGTCACAAAGTCAGTAAGTAGCAGAGTCTGGAATGCTTCTTTAATCGTAAGACCTGTTCCAGCATCTGAACCCCAGCGAATCATCTAAACATTCATAATCCAGTCCCTCCCTCTGAGTCTGAGCCCTTCACTCATTCATTCATATTCATTTATAAAATATTTCAAAGCTGATAAGAAATGGATCTCACCTTCTTGACATCAACATGCCACACCCTCAGTGGTGGCATTCACCCAGTGGTGGGACAGCCAGCTGGCTGAGCCCTGATTTAAGCCAGACCATGGAGACACATGAGCAAGGAGTTACTAAAGTGAAGTCTAGTGGATGAGGGCCCCAGACCAACACATTCTGTGGTTTGAACTCTCTTAAGAGGCCAGAAACACAACTTTTCCCCTTTGGTCATTTAGTTGAACCCCATGTTTATTATGTTAAAACGCAGGAAGATGTATTTTGAATGTAATGCAGTGTTTTTTAATGTAGGCATAAATGCGGTCTGAAATGTGTTGGTTGGGTCTTTAGCAGTAAGGGCCAAGGTCACCCAGTTCCATAATCTCTGGCTAGGTCATGTCTGAAAGGAGTAGGCACAGATCATGATTCAGGACCACAGACAGCAGCATAACCCACTAGCATGCACTACCCTCAATCCTGCTGCCCAGGACCCTCTGGAAGGTACTTCTCAGCTTCCTCTTTCCCAAAGCCCTTACAGAACAAAATGGAGTCAGACTTGAATCGTGGGTGCCTCTGTCTGGGGGAGCCTCCTGCAGGATCCAAGCTACCTTTGCCATTCTTTGCTGCTTTTAGTCAAGATAGCAGTTAAGCCCACATGAGACCAGGAGATGGAAGAGGCCAATTGCCAATTGCTAATGTGCTGAGGGGAGGAAAACATAAATAATTGTACAGAGGCATGATATTAAGTATAGAGGGACTAATACTTCAGACAGGCAGAAACTTCTGAATATACCGTGAGGCTCCCCAAGGCTGAATGGCAGTGAATGGACGCACATTTGCATAATAGCTTTCTTGTTCCCTTTGTTCTTTTGTTGCTGCAACTAATTGCTTTTAAGCACCCTGTTATTTCCCTCCTCATTCCTCTGAAAAGAAGGAGCCCTCGCAGTCTGTAAAATACGGACTTTCACCAACACGATGCGGTTATACATTTATGAATTTGGAGACAAATTCATAAATAAATTTACGAAAGGAGACAAAGCTCTTGATCGAGACAGCACCAGCAACCTCTCCTGCCCCTTTAGGAAATGGGTTGTGGGGGCTTCCCCCCACCCCCCGTCCTGGCTTCACAGCTGTCCCATGCTGAGAAGGTTCCCATGGTCAGAAATGCCCTCCACTTGCTTTAAGTCTCCGTAGTCACTCTCTAGAACTTCTCAATAGTTTTTTAACAAGGGGCCCCATTTTCATTTTAGCACTTGGCCCTGCAAATTTTATCTGTTTCCCTGAGTCAGGTTTGGCCAAGATGTCAACTGACTCTGTGGCAAAGGAGACATAGCGAGACAAATCCACCCAGTAGTTAATCCATCACACCATCTCTGCCTCCTCTAGTATTCACACAGGTCCCCAGCACTCTCCATGGCCCTGACACATAGAAGAGGGGTAAATCCTGTTAGTCAGGACACAACCTGATGCCAACCTTCCTGACCTCAGCAGACAACCTAGCCTGGCCCATTCACAAAGTGATGGAACAAACAGAAGCACAAAGATTTTTGTCTGGACGGGGCTCTTAATAGTTGAAGTCACTTCCTTTGTGCAGAAGCCCTGAGTGAGTTGAGAGTGATTTATTTCCCTGGTCCTAGACTTCTAATGTACCCATTAAAGGAGCATGGGACTGCACTAGTCTGCTGCTCATTCCTGCTTCCTCCCTACTTCTCCACTCTTCCAGATAATCATCATTAATCCATTTCAACAACAAGCATTAATAGATTACTCCAGGCTGTGCTGGGCAATGGGGACCCAGTGGGAAGAGATCAGTCTATACGTTCATGGATCTTATGGTCTCATCACAAGTGAGACCCAAATGCCACCTACATTCACATGCACAATCATGAGGAGAGGTCAAATTCCCACATTCCTGCCTTGGAACCTGTTGCTATCCCATCTCGAATGTCTACTCCTCTTTTCTGCCGGCCCATGCCTAGTTAACTTGTTCTCCAGAATCAAGCTCAAAATAGATTTCTACCAGGAGTCCTTTCCGATCTAACTCCATATGGATCACTCCTCTGTGCCGCCCCACTGAGCTGCCTCCATGCCACATCCACCTGGGGACTCAGGTGTTTCTGTGACTATTTGTGTTCTTCAGTTATTCCAAGAATTACAGGTTTCTTGGCTTGATAGGAAGTTCACACAGAGACCTGGGGTCTGTTTTCTCTTGCACCCTCGTCACTGTGCTGGATGCAGCAGGTATAGTTTGCCGACCACACAAACCCATCACCCTCTTCTTCCAGGCCAGCAGATCCTAATTTTGCTTCCATATTCACACTGTTCTCTGGGTCCATGTCCTTGAGAAAGGTAACCTTATGTCTATCCTCCTTACCCAGGAGGGCAAGACATGGATCTTGGTCTGTGGTAAGCCCATTCTTCTTCCACCATAGGGTTAAAAGGGTCATGTGACCTAGTCTTGGCCAATGAGATGTGACAGGAATGATGGGGTAGCTGCCACAAAAAAAAAATTTTTTTTCAATTGATAAAAAAAGAGACTCCTGTGCACAAATGGTCCCTGATCACATGGTTAAATAGACATTAACCAACCTGGAACCACCCTACCTACTTACAGGATTCTTGGTATGTAACTGAACAAATTTATCACTTAATACATCATTTACTTAAGTTTTCTGTTTCTTTGTAGCCAAAAACATCCTAAATGATTAACAGGGTTGTGCCTATCAGATTTGCTTTATAAGTTTTCTCTGAATAAATGTTGGGCACTGGGCAGGCAAGCAACAGATACTGCTGGAACTGAGCTAACTGGACTGTTTATAAGGAATATGAGTGGCCCAACAGAAAATAATAGAGGTGTCCAGATATTTCTGAGGTCCCGTTCTCATTCTGTCCCTGACTGTGACTGACAGGATGGAATATGAGAAACTAAGGCATTAAGGAGGAAAATCTTGATCTCTGTTGCATTATGAATGAAAGAAACTCAATCTAGACCACCTAGTTGGAACAAATACCAAATAAAATCAAGACATAAGAAAAGTTTGTCTTTGGTGAACCACAATTATTCTGTATATAAATTTGCTCAACTCTTCGGTGACAAGTTCATCCCAGGTAAATTGTTCTCTGCCCCATTTTCTATAACCTATTTCATGCTCAAGAAAGGGGCCTACCCGTGAATAGGGATACTTGCATTTTAATTATTTTTAAAGACAATATATATAGCCAAAAGAGTGAATTCGTAATGGTAGAATTTCAGACCTTATCAAATTCTAGATGGTGCACTTTTAGACAGAGTGATGTTGCTAAAATCCCACCATATTCAACCAATTTCTCCCGCTTGAAAGCAGGCCTCACTCCTGCCTTACTCTGCTGTGACAGCTAGGCTTATGCTAGCTGTCAGGACTCTTTGCCTACAACTCTGCCCTTAGGCAGATTTTAGCTGACCCCACTGGTCAGTGAACGTTTGTGTTTGCCCCAATTAAAAAGGTCTTAGCTAGTAAAGGGGGAAGGAAGGGGGGAAAGAAGGCCTGCAGGGATGGGTCTGGGTCTGGCAGTGACCCATGCCCTCATCCCCTCCAGGAAGCAGGAAGAAACAAGAAGTAGTCACTTCAGCTAATGCAGTGGAGTGGCCACAACACTCTGGCCTGCCCTCAGCAGAGTCAGGAAGCTCACAAGCGTAACAGCCCTCCTTCAGCATTCCCCTGGCTTCAGGGAAAGGAGGAGGCCGTTGGCCGCAGGTCCTGTGTGTCCTCATTTCTACATCTCCCTTGCGGCCCTGCTGTGAAAGTCCAGCCTCAAAAAGACCCAGGAGAGGGGTTCGCTGAAGACGCATAACTGTTGCCAGGGAGACAAGATAATGGTGAGGAAGAGACACAGGCTCCTCTGCCTACTATTAAGCTTTCACAGCAGAAGGGAGGGGGGAAAACTCAGGCAAAAGGGGAAGGTCATCACCTTCTAAGCACGAGTCCCAGTGTGGAGGCTTCTCCTGTAAGTGTCTACCCAGTTCATCTCGGCGGCCCTTCCCCAAAGCGGTGCTCTGCTCTTCATCCCACATCTAGACTCAGTTCAGCTTATGAAGTATCTTTAAAGAAAGGGCAACGACAACTTCAGGCAGTGCTTCTCCTGGAGCAAGTCAGAGCTTCAGAGAGGAGCGGGGATTCCCGTTGGGCTGGCAGACCGCCCTGATGGCTCTGCCACTTGCCCAGCCCATCGGTGGTTTTTAGAGAGCATGGAGCAGATGGGAAGGGCTCGGTGAGCAGGTGCCTGATGCTGGAAGACCAGACAACATCAGCAGCCACCTTGTGCACACATAGATGAGAGAAAGACAGCATAAGAACCGACCCTGTTCCAAGTGCAGGCCACAGGCCTGATGACCCTACGGAAAAGGTACAGGAAGGTGAAGGCAGGTGGACTGATTTTTCTGCAGTGAGCCAGAGGGCCATGCCATGACCAAACCCACCCGCATGCTCCCCAAATGCAGTGGCACCTCTTGCCCTGGAGGTAAAGCTGCCAGAATGCAACCAACCCTTTGCATGGCTAGCTCAGGGAGTCATGTTCCCTATTTTGGTTCCACTAGACTGAATCCATTTGGCTCCTGGAACGCTCCCTCTCATATCCATGAGGGCTCTGAAGAGGTGTGAGCTACCTGTCCTTCCCTAACTTAAGGTGCCTGGTGGTTCCCAGTGTCTAAGAAGCATCATTTTAAAGTGGAAAGATCGAGGGTGCCTGGGTGGCTCAGTCAGTTAAGTGTCCAACTTTGGCTCAGGCCACAATCTCACGGGTCGTGAGTTCGAGCCCCACGCTGGGCCCTGTACTGACAGCTCAGAGCCTGGAGCCTGCTTTGGATTCTGTGTCTCCCTCTCTCTGCCCCTCCCCTGCGTGCTCACGCTCTCTCTCTCTCTCTCTCTCTCTCTCTCTCTCTCTCTCAAATAAATAAGCATGAAAGAAAGAAAGAAAGAAAGAAAAGAAAGAAAGAAAGAAAGAAAGAAAGAAAGAAAGAAAGAAAGAGAAAGAAAGAAAGAAGGAAGGAAAGAAAGGAAGGAAGAAAAAGAAAGGAAGGAAGGAAGTGAAAAGATCCTAGCTCACACACATCTGGTCCTATAGCTTTCAAGAAACACCTGGGCACATTGGAATAAAACTGTGCTGTCCAATAAAACTTTCTGTGATGATGGAAATGTTCCGCTGCGTGCTGTTCAATACATAGTCACCAGCCACCTAGGGAGCTAGAGCAAGTAAAGAACTGAATTTTTAGCTTTATTTAATCTTAATAAGTCAAAATTTAAATTTAAACAGCCGCATGTGGCCAATGGCCTACGGGACAAGGCAGGAAAACGTAAGTCCTCCCACAGCCAGTACCAGTGGGCACCAAGTAATAGGGGAATAACGTGCTACCCCCACCCCAAGAGGAAAACACCAAGGGAAGACAGCTTATCAAGGGAATTCAAAGTCCCTTTTGATCAAAATGGACAGCTTCCCAAGGGTATCTAAAGTCTCCACTCAGTGCCCTTTTCCTGTTAAAACTTCCAGGCGTCAGTGACATGACACAAGAAAAACACAGGGAAAGAAATGCCTGCACTTCCAGGCCAGCTCAACAATCAGGAAGAGTGGGCACAGGGCTGGGGAAATGTACTCAGCAGGCTTGCAGAACAGAGAGCCTGGAACCCTGTCATTTTCCACTTAAGTCCTGCAGGGATTTGATGCTGTGAAAAAGAAGAAGATAACAATTAAACCCCAGTGTGCACAGACGTTGGGGTGTAGGATAAATTGAAACCTTGCCAGGCCTCCGTTTTGGGGACCCCTGCCGTGGGGCCATCTCACAGGTCAAAACTTCCCTGTAATAAGATCCTTCTGGTTTTTGCGAAGTGCCTGCCTGGGCCCTCCTCAGGCTTTCCTTCTATCACAGCAAGTCAAGGTAAAACAGGGCCCCAGCACATTCACATTGGCCAGTTCCAGGGTCGTGCGAGGGGAACCGGCTATCAGTCGCTTGCACTTAGCTCGGGTCACCTACATGATTTCTAGAGGCTGTTCCAGGAAGAAAGGCTGGGTATTTGGCACACAATTAATGTGAGGCATGCATTCCAGGCAAATGGAGCTGAGAGAAGATGCCATGATGATGGGGGGAGCCAGAGAGCACCATAGGATTCATCACCACCCCACCCCACCCCCCCGCCGCCACTTAAACCTGGTTCTTTGTCCTGGGTTCCCATCTCAAGAAGACAACTACCATCTACTCACACCTTGCGGAGAGAAATCTGGCAGGGATCATCTCCAATGCCTCCTGGATGCCTCCTTTTCCCTCACCCCCGCATCAGATTGGTCACCAAGCCCTGCTGGTCCTACCCCAGAAATGCCCTTGAATGCCCCATCATCCACACCCTCACTGCCTCACGGGGCCCTGGCCATTTCCCACTCAGGAGTCCACCTTTGTGATCACCCCGAATCAGTCCATCCTCCCTCACTTGCCAGAGGAACCAGACTAAAAATCAAACCATGTGGTATCTATCACTCACCTGCTAAACTGAGGTTCCATTTAACCTAAAGGACAATGCCATCACTCCTCCATGTGGCAAGCAAGGCCTCTAAGGAGCTGGCCACAGTTTTCTCTCCAACATCACCTCACACAGGTCAGCCTGCACGGACCCACACTCCAGCACATTGCACTTCTCACCAACCGCTCCACATGCCTGTGTGTTTGCACAAGCAGTCCCCCTTGCATAGATGTTCTTCCCTTCCCAACAAACTCCTATGCATCCTTCAATAACCAGCTCTAATATCCCCTCCTCTGTGAAATACTTTTGGATGCAGGTATAATTGTATGCTTCTCTCCTCTGTGCTCCCACAGACCTCCAGTACAGATTATGTTTATTTTGTTCCCAAAGTCTGTCTTCCCTTTAGATGGGGAGCTCTGAGCTTCTCAATGCCTGGGACTATGGTTTCTTGGTCATTTCTGTTTTCCTCTTCTCCTGCATGGGCCTGGGGTATAATGACTACACGATAAATGAATGAATGAATGAATGAATGAATGCTCATCAGACTAAGACCACAAGACTGGACCCAAGCTTTTCAAGCCTTATAATGCAGGTGAATTACCTCGGAATTGTATTAAAATGCACATTCTGACTCAGTGTACATTCTGCATTTCTATGAAGCTCCCAGGTGATGTTGATGCATTAACCATGCATCATGTTGACCACACTTTCAGCTGTGAAGACACAGAGATTCCACAGGTGAGGAATAAATAAACAAAAGAACTGTGTCCATTGTTCAATCATGTAACAACATATTTCAGCTATTTTAAATGATATTCTATTTAATGATATGGACTATGCTAAGTGAACAGGTATAGAAAAGATGTAGAATAGAATCTCATATTGTTTAAATATAACTAGATAGATAGAATGACAGAAATTATCAGATAGATGAGGGAGAGAAGGAAGGAAGGAAGGAAGGAAGGAAGGAAGGAAGGAAGGAAGGAAGGAGGGAAGGAGGGAAGGAAGGGAAACAGAATCCCATATTGTTGAAATATAACTAGATAGAATGAGAGAACTTATCAGATGAGGGAGAGAAGGAAGGAAGGAAAGGAGGGAGGGAGGGGAAAAGGGAAGAAGGAGGGAAGGAAGGGGGATGAAAGGAAGGAGGGAAGGAAGGGGGGAGGTGGAAAGGAAGGGAGGGAGGGAGGTAAGAAGAGGACAAAGAAAAAAGCATATATCAAAGTGTTGATAGTGGTTATCTCTGAAGGATGGAATTGCAGGCATTTAAATTTTTTTCTTTGTAAGTATGTGAATTTTCCCATTCTCTTCAGTAACCATGCATTCTTTTATAATATTAAAGTTATTTTAATCTTTAAATGCACTCTCCCATTTGCCGAGAATATGTCTACTCATTTATTACATTCCCTAAAAACAAAATGGCAGCTGGAGGTCCTGCCTGGGTCCCTCTTCAGGGGTTGGTCCTTAGCCCTTTGAGAAAGGATATTTGAGGTCAGGCAACAGCTGTGAAATGTCTCTGCCCAGGCCACTGCCATCTCCAAAACAAAAAATGTTCTGAGCATCCTGGACCATGTGAGTCGTCCATCCCCACCACTGACTGTGGTACCCTACCACTTATGGGGTACCAGTGACAAGACAAAAAGTGACCCTGGGCCCTGGGATGGGGCCAAACACTGTAACTAAAATAAGTGTGTGGCTTTACAGAGGGAACAGTGTCTTTCTGCATCCCTGACTGACAGGCCCATTATATTAGCATTCCTGTCATGTCCTCTGGATTCTCCCCAGGGCTCTTTCTTTCTGCACCACATTGTTTCATTCTCTCCCCCTTTAAATAGTTTATTTTAAGTCCCTAAGATGCTGTCCTTAATAAGCCCTTCCTTCTTATACCACAGGGACACCGATCACCCTGATTATTTTAGTTTTTCAAAGGGGAAAACAGGCAGAGCAGTGTAAGGACCCAGGGAGAGAGACACCAGGGGTCATGTTGCAGCTGTAAATCTGGGAGATCTGTTTTCCATGAGAAAACTCCCTGACCTTATTCCTCTCTCTGTCTTTCCCTTATTCCTTTGGGAACCAGAACCTAGAGCCTGCTGTACAGGTCTTGAAAGCAGAGGTCTAAAGGGCGGGAGGAATGTATATCTAAGAGCAAACGGGCTCTCCTGCCTAATCTAGCACCATGGGCTCCGTAAGCACACAACTTTTCCTTGGGTGCTGGGGCCAACGTGCTGATAAACAAGGCCCACAGTCCCATGGTGTTAGTTATGGTAACAGACCCAAAGCATTCAGTGACTTGAAGAATAAGCAGTCTACTTCTCCCTCATGTAATAGTCCAGGGTGAGTTTTCAGGTTGAATTCCAGCTCTATGCCACATCACCATTCAGGACCCTGGCCAGCAGCTGTCCTACCGTCTTCAGTGCCTGACTTTCAAGGTTTCCTTGGGCCATTGTCATTCTAGTCAGCCAGAAGGGAGAAAGGGCACAGAGCAAGCACTGTGGGAGGTTTTGATGGGCCAGGTCCAGAAGGGGCACTCATGATTTCTGCTCACGTTCTGTTACTAGATCTCAGTCCCATGTCCAAACCTAACAGCAGGAGAGGGAATTTATTCTAGCTGCATGCCCAGGAAGAAGACGGACAGATAGCAGTCTCCACTGCATTTATTACCTAGAGTCAGATTCCAAACTTCAGGTTCACAAGCAATTATTGAGCACCTACCATGTGCCAGGCACCGTACTAGGAATTAGAGATTCAGAGACAAGTAAGACAGAGTCCCTGCCCTTGAGGGTCCCTACTCAGGGGAGGTACTCACTGTAGAGAGCAACTGAGACCCACATCATAGGGTTTGGGTATGAGGAAACCCAGCCCCTGTGTACTCATCAGTTGCAACACAGATAATAAGAAAAGGGATTCATGCACACAGGGACTGGTGGAAACCTGCGGGTGACATATGGCGGCACCTATCAATGAGCAGAGGGCCCCACAACATGGGTGTGTGTGTGTGTGTGTGTGTGTGTGTGTGTGTGTGTGTTTGAAGGTGTGTATGCACACACATGCAGATATGCACATGCTTGAGTGTGTGGCCAGGTAAGAGAGAAAGAGAGGATAATAAAGGATACTTGGGACTACTAAACATTCTCAACTAACATGAGCATTTCCTCTCTATCTTAAAGTCCAAAGCGCTGGACTATCTTGATCTACAGGTCTAACTTTCTCTCTTCCTTTAATATTTTCTCTTACCCTTAGATTCCTACCCAGAATAACTCAGCTACTTGTTAGAGTTTGTAAAACTCACTCCCATAGTCCTCTAACCCAATGTCTTAGTATCTCATCGTTTCCTACTTCTCCATCCAACAGGGAGAAAATGGCAGACATGACTGGGTGGGGCACAGTGCCCAGTAGTCCAGGCCCCACAAGGAGCTGAAAGGAAAGCTTTCTGTTTCAGTGCTTCCTCAAAGACCTACACACATGGGCCTCAAAGCCTACAGCATAACTGGTGTGGACTGAACCATTTCCCATAGAACAGACCAGCAAATAGCACTGGGGTACAGGGAAAATAGGAAAGAGAGTCCCAAGCAGATAGAAGATCTTGCACACCTTTATAAACTCAGGGTGAGTGGGATGTCCTCACAGGAGGCTGGAAAAGAACAGGCTCGCACTGGAGGAATGAACTGCAGACAAGCAACCAAGCAGTAGTTATAAGCTCAGGGGCCCATGAGTTTTCAATATTTTTAGGCAAAGAACAGGATCCAAGGTGTTTGGTTCCAAGGCTAGAAGGAACCTACTGCAAGGCATGATGAACTCTTGCCAACTGCAGGCCCCTCAGAGAGATGCTAAGGTTACTTCTAGGTGACCCCACTCTGTCCCCAGATGAAGAGGAGCACTGGGTAGGCTCCAGCTTGCAAAGTCGAAGGTGTTATCACTTTCCCTTCTGCGGGGGAAAAACCCCACTAGCCAGCCTCTCACCAGCACGCAGGCCTCCTCCTGCTTCTAGGCTGAGGGCTAGAGAAGGGATGAGCCTGGGGCACAGTCAGATGGGGCCAGTGTCACCTTGAGTCCAGTTGCTGCTGGGAAAGCTGAAAACTCACAGTCATATTAACTATAATAACAAAAGGAATCACAATGATTCTTCCTACCTGCGCAGAGCCTTTTAGCTAGCAAGACCCTTTCATTTCTACTGTCAACCCCACGTTCCCGGGTGGTGGGCCGGGTAACAGAGGAAAGTCCCTCTGACTCATCCCTCATCTGCCCAGACCCAGGCATCTCCACTGACAGAGGAAGACAGGCCACACAGGGTCGGGCCCCTATCTCCATGCTTGCACTGTGGCCCTTGGTTGGCTGTGCCTTCCCACGTGCTGGTGTGCCGTGTGCTCCCGTGACAGCCCCTGCCCTGGAAGGAGGCACAGTCAAAGCTCCCTGAGGCTAGAGGGATCCTCGGAGGACATTCAACAACTGCTCCTGCCTCTGGGAAGGACAGGCAGCTCCTGAGTCACTGCGGGCAGATGGGAAACTGTCCTATTTTTTCAAAATATCCACGAGAAATGCCACCATCTGCTTAGGTAGTCAAATGTGTCTGATGATCTGACAAGGCCAAATAGGAAACTGCGATCGCACCATTTACTGCTGGGAGCAGCAACTTCTGGCAAAACAGCACTTTCCAGTTTGCAAGGCACTTTCTGGGGAGCTTTACAGTTTCCAAGAGACTTGGCTGTGGAACTTTTAAAAGAAGCACTACTTTTAAATGTGGATCCCATCCTCAAGACTCTGAATGAGTAGCTCTGGGGTGTGACCTGGGCTTTTCGTAGTTTTAAGAAGGTCCACACAGGATTCTAAAGAACTGAGACAGAATTGAGAGCACCGTCTCATTACTTCCTTGAAGAAAGAAAGACTTCCCTGAAAGATAGAGGACACGTACTGTTATTCCCAAATTGTAGATGAGAAAACTGAGGCTCAGGACACCTACATGGCTTATCTAGGGCAGCACATGTAGCTTAGCCTAGACCTAAGAGCAAAATCCAGGTCTATAGTCGACTGGTTCACACTCCCCCATGCCGACACACTGCCCACACTTCCCATCAGAAGGAGTATGAGGACGACACTGGGAAGTACCAAAATGTACCTCCTAGGAGGGTGGAGACTTTGAGTCATTCACACCTTACATAACTTAACACGCTCTTACAGTGTTCAGTCATGTCAGGCTTCTACATCACCGTGGAAGAGAAGGCAATCAATGAAACCAAGGTTATCTTTCCAAACCACGAGCAGTGTCAGTGGAAGACCAGCTCCGCCCAAGAGAGGTACATGATCACTGAAGCTGTAATCAGGACATTTCCAAACTTCTGATGATAAAAATCATCTGGGACACTTACTCAAACTGCAAATTCTTTTTATTGTTTTTAAATGTTTCCTTATTTATTTTGAAAGGGGTGGGGGGATGGGCAGAGAGAGGAAGAGAAAAAGAATCCCAAGCAGACGTGGGGATCAATCTCACGACCGTGGGATCATGACCTGAATCAAAATCAAGAGTCAGACACTTAACCGACTGAGCCACCCAGGCGTCCCCACAAATTCATTATAAAATTTTTTAAGAAAAAGAAAAAACCTGAATCAGAATCTCCAGGAGAGGGGATGGAGAAACAACAGCTTCAAGCAGTGCCTCCATGATTCTTATCATCACAGAAGTTCTGGGGAAATTGCTCAAGGCAGTGGTTCTCCACAGGGCAGGGTGGTTACTCAGGCATGACCGGACTCCACCTCAGCACTTCCTCCTTTAAAGCTATCCTTGAGCCTCTCCAGGTGACAAGAAGTTCCATCTTAGAGCAGGATTTCTCACCTTTGGCATTATTGACCTTTGAGGGCAGATAATTCTTTGCTGTGGGTGCTGTCCCGTGCACGGCAAGATGTTTAGCAGCATCCCTGGCTTCTAACCGCTCAATGCCAGGAGCACCCCCAACCCAGCTATAGCAACCAAAAATGTCTCCAGACATTGCCAGAAGCCCCGGGGGACAAAGTCTCCCCAGTGGAGAACCACTGGTCTAGTGGAAAGGGTGGAAGCCTGGATGCGGAAGGCCCCGCTGGCCTCGGGCCAGCTCTGCTGCTGACCCACTATGCACACTGAGGCCATACTTACAGCTTCCTGGAGCCTTAGCCGTTCTATCCACGAAGCAGGGATGATGTATGTCTTACAGCAATGATGTGAAGATAGATTATGAGCCAGAATATAAGGGTTCCGGTTTACTTAGTAAAAGCCATTGGAAGGTGGAGGGAATTAGCCATGGGTCAAAGCAGCTAGGATTAATCCAATGATAAACACCATAAAGGCCTGGTTGTAGACCAAACTGTGTCTCCCCCCACCCCACCAGCTAAAAATTCATATGTTGAAGCCTGAACCCCCCCTCCCAGTACCTCAGAAGGTGACTTTTGTGGAGATAGGGCCTTTCAAGAGGTAATTAAGTTAAAATGAGGCCAGTAGGTTGGCCCTAATCCAATCTGATGGTGTCCTCCTAAGAAGAGAACAAGGGGACAAAGAGACGCTTTGTGTGTGTGCACAGGGGAAGGACCACGTGAGATCCCAACGAAAAGGTGGCCATCTGTGAGCCAACGGGAGGCCTCAGAAGAAACCAACCCCACTGGCACCTCCGTCGTGGGCTTCTAGCCTCCATCACCGTGAGACAGTACCTTTCTGTTGTTTAAGCCAGCAGCTCTGTGGCATTTTGTTATGGCAGCCGTAGCAAACCAACACAGGCTTCTTCCTTGATTCTGCCACCACAAGTGCAACGATTCCAGAGCCTGCTTTTGGCATTGACCATCTCCACCACTGCTCCACTGGACTTCAGTTCCCCCTACTCTTCCCTGGGAAGGGGACTGGGTAGCAGGAGGGAACGACACAGCCCCTCACAAGCAGGTCGGGGGGTGGGGGTAGGTAGGTAATCCTCCGTGGCCAGTGCGTTCACTCTCTCTCTCCTCCCCAAAGCCCATTCAGGGCAGCTTAACAACAGCACGCAGGGCTGAACCTCCAGCACAAACACTTAGCTAAACACAGGTTTTCAGCTAAGGTAATAATACCCTACCTGCCTGTGCTACGGTGATAAAAAGCAATCTAGATGAAGGTGTGCTTTCCCAGTGCTTAATAATCAGCATTTCAGTAGAACCTGGTCAGAAATTTAATTTTCTGGAGAGGGCACATGGGGACCAGACTTTTCTTGACAGGTTAGGAGCCATATACCACACAGTGACCCTCAACTGACACAGACCTACAAAATATAAAGCGTGTCCTAGTAATACCTCTAACCTAGGGCGGTCATGCTGGGGACCAGGCACGGCCGTACGTGCTGCACCCACGTCCTCCTCACAACAACCTATGCAATCGGTACCATTGCTATCTCATTGCAGGTGAGGACACTGAGGCACAGAGAGGTCACCCAAGTTGTCCAAGGGTCACATCTAGTGAGGGGCCAGACCAGGAGTCAAAGCCAAAGCACATGAGGTCTTGAGGAGAAGAACTGAGTCCAGCTCATTCAAATTGCTGCCCTCCTCCTGCCATACACGGCTGAGCCCACAGACGTGCCCACTCCCGCTACGCGAGCGCTCCCAAGACGAGGAGCGCTACGGAGTCATGGAAAGAGCGTGAGCGCTGACCTCAGTTGTACTTAGCTGCGAATCCTGGCTCCTTCTGCCAACACGCTATGTGATCATAGGTAAGTCACTTACTCCCCTAATCCTTTGTTTCTTCTACTGTGAAAGTGTGAACACACCTCACACGACATATTTTAAGGGAAAAATGAGAACACATTTGTGGTAAAATGCCTAGCATGGCGCCAGGCATGTTGATTCTCTTCCCTTTTCCCCACTTCCTGTCAAAATCCTCATCACTAATGCCTCAACAGGAAAGAATCTCCCTGCCCTGTCAGAAATCATCCCCCAAGCTTAGTAAGAGGCAACTGGTATCTCCAGGCGCTCGGGCGACTGGCGCACCTAGCAAGGGGCTTGCTATCCTCTGCACTGAACCTGGCTCCACAAGTTCCCTTCAACCCGTGGAGCACCCACCATGTGCTGTCCCAAACTGCTGGACACATCAGTGAGCAAGACAAAGGCAGATTTGCCCTCCTGCAAAGGGTGCATTCTAACCCAACAGCAAACTGGGTCTGCTTCACTACTGATTATTCTCCAGGGTCGTATTCACCTATCCCCGGGTCTTTTCTGAGCCTATGGAACATTCCAGGGGGCTGGATAACCACCCTCCACATCCTCCACCCTGGAGTCGTTCTCCTGCTCTAGGAGAACATCCATCCCCCTGCAACGGCCTCGAGTTATGCCCTTACCCGTCATGAACACCTGCAGTGAAAGAACTTACCCAAGGAACACAGCACCACACCCTATCTCACCAACCCCCAGCAAGCCCTACAATGTGGATTCTGAGCCACAGAGAGCCAGTTTTATCACTCTGGTGCCTGTTTCCCTCCCCCTCCCCAGACTGTGAGAGCCTGGGGAAAGAAGCCCTTTTATTGCCAGGAAGCAGACACTTAAGTTTTAGAAACCAGCCTTCTCTGGAAAATGCAACGCCTCACCCTGCTGTCTCCGGATGTCATGGATACAGAGAGGAGTCATTCCTAGCCTTGGGGAGAGAGAGAAATTGAATCTAGAGATATCACATGGATCATCTGAGCAGCATCTCCAATATTAAAAAAAGAGAAAGGAAAAAAAAAAAAAACCACCGAAGAGGCAGTGGCCAAATTAATTGTTTTCCTGATTAACAAAATACAATTAAGCCCCAAATGCTGCTGCTCAGGGGAAGGTTATTCACAGATTTTTCTAGGGGCCATTCTGGCCACAGAGCAATGACAGCTTCATTCTGATGCCTGCAAGACGGTCCAAGGGAGAAATTACGCCACAGACTCATTACGGTCACACTGTCTAATCCTCTCCAGGGAAGCCAGATCCATCCCAGGCCAGAGCAACACCAGAGCAGAGGGGAGGGCTGCCACTGGGCGGCCAGGAGCCGCATCCCTGGGAGTGGGTGAGCGGAGAGGGGTGCATGGTGGTTGGTGGACAGGTTAGACTCCTGGGAGAACAGGGACCCTAAAAGTCTAAAAGCCTAGGACTGCTCTTTATGGAGACTAGCCTCTCAATGAATATTTGTTCAACTGGGAAGGAAAGAAGGAAGGAAGAGAAGGAGGAAGAGAGGAAGGGAGGAAGAGACTGATGTGTCTTCATGAAACTGCACAGTGGGGACACAGAAGCACATTTCCCAGTTTTGAAGGCAGTGATGATAATGATATGATGATGATATGATGATGACATCTTTCACTTATTGAGTACCTACTATGTACCAGACCCTCTGCTAAAGGCATCTACGACCTCATTTTACCTTCTTGACAATCCCGCTCATTTTATATTTTTTAATTACTCATTACTGAAGCAGAGTGGGAGTGGGAGAGGAACAGAGAGACAGGGAGACAGAGAATCTGAAGCGGGCTCTGCACTGTCAGCACAGAGCCTGATGTGGGGCTCAAACCCATGAACCGTGAGATCAGGACCTGAGCCAAAGTCGGAGGCTCAACCGACTGAGCCACCCAGGCATCCCGATCCTGTTCATTTTTTATGTAAGCAGACCTAAGCTCAGAGAAGTTGAATAATTTGTCCAGGGTCACATCTAGTAAGGAGATGTGCCCCCAAGTCTCTTGGACTCAACTTCCCATGTCATTGGACACAATCTCAGTGGCCATTTCTTAGAAACCACCAGCCTAGGGTAGCACCAACACTCACAGGGACAGGGCTGAGCCACCCTATTCTGCTTCACCAGCCCCTTTTTCTCCTGGCCATGGGTTTCCATGGAGCTAAATCTCTGTGGCTGTAGAAAAGCTTTGGGGACATGTCCTGAAGACAATCTCCACCTTCATGCTGGTCTTTAGTGCTGAAGGCACCTTTTTACCCATTGATATGGAGCTAGTGGGAGGAAAGGCAGGATGAAAGAAGGAGGGACAGCCAAGGGCAGAGGAGGCCGAAGAACCAGGGTGAGCAGAGCAAGCAGACACAGGTTGGGGTTTTTAATCAATTGGGGCCCAAAACATGCCACCAGACCCTGCCGCACTACATCCCTACCAGCCTGGGCTCCAATCCCTTTAGTGAGAAGACCAGTGGACATTCCTGTCCCCATGGGCTCCCCACTTATCCGGGGCTCACTATCCAAATTCTTCAGTCATACAGAGAAACCCTGAGAGCCAGATCTGGAGCAGGCAAAGCCTCCCACGGAGGAAACTGTGAGAGTTTAAACAGGCGATGACATAGAGCTAAGAACTCCAATTCTCAGCTGGAGCTGCGTCTCAACAGTGAAAAAGCATCTTAAACCACTTGACTTCATCTTAGCTCTTCAGATATTTTATGCATTAAATAACAGCTAGATCTTAATGAAAGCTAGTTACATAAATTTGGGGAAAACAGCAACAAAAGCACTTCTAATAACACAAGACATCAGCTTCTTTATTGTTTCATTGCTCTTGGCGTGAAAGCGAGTTACTGAGAGCAAGCACTTCAGAGGGATACATAATTTTAGTTTTTTTCACCTTACCATCAGAGGTACTGACTCCAGAGATTATTTACCATCAGCAAAGAACAATCCATTTCCAATATCCAATATTTTTTCCCCTGATCTCCTTTTTGACTGATTCAACACTCATCAGCTAATAGGGCACATTGCTTGCCTTCTTCCACAGCTCAGGAAAACCCATGTGCCACAACAATTGCTTGGGCCACTAGACTCTAGACTCGTAAAAGAACCACTTAGAAAGTCATACAAAGCTTTGTACAAATTCCATCACAATGAAGTCCAAGGGGATGGACTAATGAGTGGGGGTGTGGGGAACAATACAGTGTTGTGACTAAAACCCATGAGCTGGGACCCAAACCCTGCTTCCACCACCTCCTGTTTGGGTCTGAAGAGTCTAAAAGCGTCTTAAGCCAACTGACTTCATCCCAGATCTTCAGATATTTTATGCATCAGAGAGCAGCCAGATCTCAATGAAAGCTGTGAACCTGGAGCAAGCATCTAACCCAAGCCTCAATTTCCTCATCCACAAAATGGGGCAATGATGGTATCTACCATAAAGAAGTGTAGGGGTGTTAAACGCACCAATCACTGTAAAGCACCTGGCACAGAAGCCACTCAACAGAAGTTATGGTTATTAGATTTTTGTCACAATTTGAAAACAATTGGGCTAATTGGTTAGGATTGTGCATGTTCACTGTTATGATGACATCCATGTTGTCACAGGTCAGCGGAGTGGCACCGAAATGAATGCTATAAAATTGGCTTTTGCACCTAGACCTCCTGTGATACCACTTGATGAGAGCTGCCTCCATGACTGTGTCTGCCTGGGCCCAGCCCACTTCCTTCTCCATGATGTGGGTTAGACTACACACTCTTAGAAGTCCCTTCCAGCTCTGACACGGTGTCCATGTGCTGGGGGAGGAAGACACAGGGAAGATGCACATCATCTGCACTTCCTTGGGAGAGGAGGAAACTCTGCTTGGAACGGACCATCGTAATCCTGCCCAGCCAATCTTCCTCTAGTTCACATTCTTCCCTCCTGCATAAGGCCGCCCCAACTTGCATGGGATGGGAGGCACTGGAATGATGGGAGAGTGCCCCATTGTACACACACACACACACACACACACACACACACGTGCGCGCGCGTGCCTCCTCTTGGAGCCTGATGACTCCAATGCACAGGACAGGATGATTTAAGCCTCCTTTGGGGGCAATGTCTGCACCAGCTGGTGAAAGATGCTGTTAACCCTCCCACAAATTGTCTGGAAATGGAAAACAGCTGGATTTCTGGCAGGAAGAAGAAGAAGAGAGAGAAAGTAGATCTACTCCAGTTGTCTTGCTCAGCTTTCTCTAAGCCAAACATTTAGGTCAAATTCAGGCTGACACCCAGGCTGAGCTGGAATGGAGGCAGAGGGTGGGAGGCACAAGGGCCCCTGACCTGGGAAGCCCATGTTTGGCCTTGTCTCCCCAGTGCAGAAGGAAGTCCAACGGTGAGATGCTCACTGAGGAAGGTGGAAACAGGAGACTGTGTTAGAAGTGAGCCTAAACTCTGGCTCACTGTCATTCAACCAGCCTCCTTGGGCCTCAGTTCCCTGGATAGGCTTTACACTGGTTGTTCAGGCCCTCCCACGGGGTGCTCAAAATTGAGATAACATACACATAGTATAAAGATGGTTTCGAGAGCCAATCCCAAACCTCAAGATGAGGCCATCAGGACCTACAAACTTATTTCAAGGCAGTAGCGCCAGGGCCAATCTGCCACATTCATTGCAGGATTTGAACACAGAGGCCTCCCCCAGGGCCATCCGTCTGCCCATCACTCCTAGGGGGCACCTCACATGGAACTTCAGATCTCCTCCGCGAAGCAGGTCAAGCAACTCACTGGTGTCTCTTTCCATTCCAGACCTCCCATCCTAGGCCTGCATGTGCTGAATCTCCTGCTCTCCTAGGCTCTGTCTCCCCAGGCCTCCCATGGAGACCAAGGCAAGGGGGCTCTCCTACTCACCTGGCTCTGTTCCTTTGCCTGATGAACAAGCACTCTTGGTTCCCTGTGTCCACTGCGGCCTCTGGGAGCCCAGGGCCATCTGAGTTTCCCCTCCAGAAAGCAGGGAGTGTCGGGAGCCTGGATTCCCAACTCTGGGGCCACCCAGATCTGGGGTAAATCAGTTCCTTCTCTGCTTCAGTTTCTGCATCTGTGAAATATGGACAATAATCTCTGCCTTGCTTAATTCCAAGGGACATTGTGAGAAGCAAAACGAAGGTACCTCTGGTGAAAAAGTGTTATTTAAATGTATGCTATTTGCAAAGATTTTTTAACTCCTTTCTCTTTTATTACTTTGGGTATGATCACTTTGAAGTGAGGAGGAGATCTCTTTAGGGGTCCCGCTGTCCTACTAAAAGTTAGGGAAAAATAGTAGTAGCAGTAGTAGTAAGACTTGGGGGGGGGACAAAACAAAACAAACAAAAAACCCCTCCAGGATCTAGGGACCTAGAATGTTCCCACATCCTCTGGATGGTTCCTCTCTCAAATGTTACCTTCATCAAAGGGGAGGTAAAGGTATGTCAGGATCAACATGCTGCCCAGACAATCCCTGTAGGATTTGACCCTCCTTCTTGTCATGGAACTCTACCCACAGGTCTAGAATTCGGATAAACAGCCAAGAAAATAAGAATGTATAAAACCAAATCTGTCTCCCCAGTTCATGAGCACTCGCAGAGAAAGCATGGTCCAGGTGGTCATTCAAGCCCTATACTCTTCAGAGTAGTGAGCCATATGTCTCTCAAGCTCAAAGGAGCTCAAGAGAAGACACAATGAGGGTCCTGGTGATGAGCGACTCTAATGACCTTTGCTTACTGAATAGCTCACATGTGCTATAAACTTGACCTGTTCAAATGATAAGCTCTACAACACCCTTAGAAGGCTGATGGTACTATTAGTTAGAGCATTACTTCTCACACTTAAGCATGTTCCAGAAGCACCTGCAGGGCTTTTGAAACCCAGATTGCAGGGCCCCACCCCCTGAGTTTATAATTCAGTCTACAGTAGGCCTCAAGAATTTGTATTTCTAACAATTTACCAGCTGCCACTGAAAAAACACACACAGACAGCTCCTAAGTGAGGTGTTCAGAAGAGATTCCATTCAAATGAAGTCATCTACCAAGGGTCATCTACCCACAGCGACACAATTTTAAAACACCTGTGCTGAGATTCAAACCTAAGTCTGGTGATTCCAAATCCTGCACCAGTTCCTTGCTGTCTCATGGTCCCCTGGGGACTGAACCCAATGTGGGTGAAGTGTTCAGAGCTGGCCCTGAAGTTACCTAATATCAAAAGCTTTTCAAAGAAAAGGAAGGGAAGCAGGGCCAGATGTGTGAAATTGGAAGAAGCCTGGTAGCCACTTAGGCCAAATTCTGTAGGCAGGAAAGGTTTACAAGAAGTCATCCTGGCTGCTTTATTTCTATGCCCAGTTCCACCACTAGCTGGATGTGGTCTTCGTGGAAGCTGTGTCTATGATCCCAGGTCTGGATGTGTCTTCATGGAAGCTGTGTCTATGATCCCAGGTCAAGTGGTCAACCCATAAACTTGCATGGAGGTCGACCTCTAAAACCCACACCAATACCGTAAGACAGAATCCAAGCTTTAATGAAGTCGGTCTGACTGGTTACTGTGACTCAGTTTCCCTGTTTATTAAAAAGGAGAATGATTCCTGTCACCTCAAGGTCCCAGGACAACTGTGTCAACGAGTAACACTGAAAAATAAATACCCAGTAATAACAGCTCTTTCTCGATGGATGTTCTATAAATACCAGCCAATATCACCACGTTAGCGATGTGGAGCACTCTGTGAACTGGGAGGTTTGCAAAGCGCTTTCCAAATGTGCTCCTCATTGTTGAGGTTGGCATGAGCTTTAAAAGATCCCTGGATGGGAACATTTCCTGTAGATTTTAACTTGATCCTCTCCCTTAAAAATTTGATTAAAAGAAAATAAAATAACAATTTTGCCTCGTGGTTCTCCCATTTCAATAGCTCCGTCTCCTGGCCCCAACACCCCTTGCTTGCCACCACTAAATGCCATGTCAAGCATTCATTAAAAGCACACTGGGTTTTTAAAAAGAGTGAGACATCTGCATAAATGTTGTTTTAGCGTTACCATTAGGCAAATTGGCTTCTAAAGCAAATGTAAAATCATTTCAGGAGGATTTACATTCAGCATAAGATAAACAGGGCAAAGCAGGCCTTGGACAGGTCAGCTGCAACCTTGTACATCATCCAGCAGAGCAATGGGAAAGGGAGGAGTGGGAGGGAGAATATGGCGGCAGAGCTTCTGGCTTGTCCTCAGGGCATTCACAGTCCCTGTGATGCTGAGTGGGGGGGATTCCTGGCTCTTAGAATCCTGGAAGAGGTGGGATCCTTTCATGTGTCCTTCTGGGGACCTCCTCAAATCTCACCCAATGGGGAGGCATCTATTTACTTATGAAAGGCACCAGCCTACTGCTACGTAGTCCTGAGAGCAGGTGTCTCTCTTCATCCTGCCCCAGATAAGCTTTCAAAACCCCAAAGACAGTTTTCAGAGGCAATTACATAGAGAGAAGGGGTAGGACCACTATGCCCCTCAGCAATTCTTGTCTAATAAGCTCCTGGTGATTTTTTTACACTTATTATTCCCATAAACAGTTAGGATGCCCTTACCATAGGCCTGCCATCTTAAGTTAGATAATGAGATGTGTGTCATCCGTTCTATTGCCCTTTTTTGCTGTGGCTGCCAGACATCTCAAAACTAAGTTTGATATTCCATTAGAGTCACTTAGGTAGCCTTAACTTCTAGTACAATTATCTCTGCTCCCACTAGGTGGTTTTGAGCTTCTAGCTTATGTCTTATTGAACACGCGCCAGGCTCAGAGCTAACATTTACCCTCCATTTCAGCAGGGATGGAAAGTATCTTACTATGTTTTAGGTTGCTAGAAGTGGCCCAAATTATCAAGGAGCTGAACCACAGACCAATATTCCTAGTCAGAGCTCTTACAGTGTTAGAATGATCCCAAAAGGGAATTGAAAAGAGAACTCCAATATTACTTATTGAGTGCCTTCTCTGTCCCAGTCACCTTAAATATCTTATTTCATTTAATCCCCACAAGCCTATGAAATCAGTTCAATCAGTCCCTATAACCCTCAGTCGCCTCATCTGTAATCTGGGAACAGGTTTCTTATTTCAGTTCTCATGGTTAATTAGTGGAAGTGAAATTAGATACAAGATATAACTGCCTTCGGTCATGTATCAAGCCACTGTTAGCCTATACAGTGCTTTTGTGGAAAACAGAGTAAGGCCCCCTGGGAAGACACAATCTTGCAGGACAGGGGCAGTGTCTTCGTGTGAGTAGAGCATAAGCTATTGGAAGGGCAAGGCTAGAAACCCTTCTACTTTATTCTTAGAGACAGCCCTGAGATAGGAGAGACTGCTAATCTCACCATGATCCTTGTTGTGCCTCTCTTTCTGGGCCACAGCACCGGACCGTATCTCCCGGTGCCCACGCATGTAGGTGGGGCATGGGACTGCTCCTGTTGAAGGAATGAGGGCAAGCATCGTGTATGTCCAATGTAAATTCTGTGCAGTTCTCGACTCTCTCCCCACCCACCGCCTGCAAAGGATACTCTGAGGGTGAGGGAAGGATGGAATCGTGATTTGGAAGGAGTCTTGAGTCCCTGAAAGACAGTGGCGCTGAAGGCACTCCATCTCCTTCAGACTGCATGGGACTGTGATAGGAATAAAAAATATAATTCTATTGTATTTAGGCCCCTGACATTTTGGGGTTATGTGTTATGCTACGTATTGACTTACCCTAATGCAAGCCCAAACTATCTTGTTTCCTTTTAATAGGCCTGGCTGAAAAAATTCAAATGACCTATGGTTAAAAGCAATAAGGTTCTGATTCAAGTGGATGAAGGCTGGGGATTGGGGGAGGGGGAGGGGAGGAGATAATGCCATTTCCTTGTTCCCCTAAGTAAAATTCTCCACAAATCATCCCTACTTGAAGCCCAACCTTCAAGAACATTTCAAGTTAATCTCACTTTCCGTTCAGAGCTTCAGTCATACTTATGAGTCATAGAACTGCAGGGTGTTCAAGCTGAAAGGCACCTCTGAGATCATTATTACAAATTTTGAAGATAAGAAAACTAAGGCCAAGATGTATGGCTTTCCTGGGGTCTCAGAGCCAAGACTAAAACCCAAGGCTGGGCCACGGCTCTTTGCCGTGAATGGATGGAAGCCATGCCCAAGCCGCTCAACAGACGAAGGCAGCCCAGCCCCCTGCCGGTAAACCCTCACCGGGAAAGCCAGCAGTGTTCACATGGAGGCTGCTCTGTGGGTGGAGGCAGCTGGCGCCCTCCACTGGACAAACTTGCCACGTCGTCCGCAGCTAGCCCTGTGCAAATTGCAGAACTCCAAAGAAAGAGCAATGGAGCTATGGCAACGCTCTCTAGGTGTCCGCAGCCACAATCAGCGCCTGTGTTAAAACGGCTTTGAGACGGTGAGCTATTCCCTGGCACGTCCCCACGTTTTCCAGTCAATGGATCCTGCCGCCTGTACAAATGTAATGTCACTTCAGGCGGGGACAGTCAAGTCTACTTCTCTTCCACGCCAAGAGCAGGGGGCACAGCTCCCAGAATCACTGCATCCCCTCCTCCTTCTTCTGGTTCACTGATGCTGCAAAAAGAAAAAAATAATGTCCTCCCTCCGTGGACCCTACCCCATTTTTTAAAAATTTGGTCTCCAGGTCTCGATGAAATTAGTATTTTTTTTTTTTCTAGCTGTGTTTGCAGCAACATCAGAGTAGGACAGAAAGGAATCCGAGGGGAAAAAGAGATCATAAAAGCTTCCGTCTAAATGACACTGGAGTGGGAAAGGAGGAGCGGGACGGAGGGGCCATGGGCTTATTCCAGCCTCTCTGCATGCTGCTGGGAACAAAAGCTTGCTGGGGGCGAAGCGTGGTCAGGCAGCAGCCAGTGGGCTGAGTGGGAAACCAGAGAGCGATTGTAGTTCCGTTCTGTATTCCAACGGCAATTTTCTCAGAGGTCGTAAGAAGCCTCTGTCTGACACTGAACCTCAATTTACCCGGCTCTGTAAAGCCAGTGACTAAATAATCATGGAAAGTCAGAAATGCGTTTCACCTCGCCAGTTCACTTTGCACAGGGGCAAACCCAGGCCCAGAGAGGGAAAGGATTTGCCTAAAATCACACAGCTAGTAAGTGGCAAAGGTAGGCTGGGGCTCAGGTCTCCAGAGCTCAGTCCTGGTACAAGAAATGTAGCTCTCCACCTGCCTACGTGCAATCTTGTCCATCAACAGAGGGACAGAACAAGAAACATTGGGGGCCGGTGTACTTCACCCACAAGATTTTAGGAATGAGGAGTTTCGGTATGCACTGAACATGGAGTAAGGGGCTGATTCTGGATGTCTTAGATGAGCCTGGAGCTGTGGGCCGGGGGACTCCAGATTCTAGACGACTCCATCATTAATGCCCTTTGTGGACCACAAGCCTGGCCTACTTGTTTTCTAAGACGATCATGAAGATTTGGTGAAATAACAGAACCCAAAGTTGCATTTTACTTTCTTTCTAGAGAGGAGACTCTCAGAGTAAATTTCATCCCACTCCTTTATGTTAGGACCACTTTAGAAAAGCAGAACTCAGAGAAGATAAGCGTTATAAACTTCAGAACTCTGCTCCCTAAGCCAGGGGGGCCCCTGTGGTGCACACCCCAGGTATGGGGGCTGCACAGAAAGCGGGAGACCTACAGAACTCTGCAAGACTTTGTCACAGAACAAAAGAAGTCTCAGCGCGAAGCCAGTGGAGAGCTGGGATCCAAGGTGCTGCTGAGAGCCACAGTTCTCCGGCCTGGAGTTCGGCCACGTACTTGACCCAAACCCTCCTCCATGCTGATTTCTACTCTAAACGGCAGGCATTGGGCTAAAAGTTTTAGTAGTGTTTCTAAGATCCACCACCAAGAACTGTTCACAGACGTCCTACTCCAGAACCACCTGGGGAGTGTTTCGCAGATTCCAAGGCTTTATACCAGATTCACTAACAGAAACATCTTCAAGAGGGAGGCCCAAGAAATTATGTAGATTTATTCGTCCTAAACCAACAGCTTCCCATGTACTTTAAGTAAATAAAATAAAACAAGTCGCTTCCCGTGCGCTTAAAGTCAATGAAATGAAATAAAATCCAAATGAATTCGCACCACCTTGAGGGCCCTACAGGAGCTCCCCGGGCTCACTTCTTATCACTCCTCTGACCCCCACTGCAGACACACTAATCCCTCCTGCAAAACTCATTCCTGCCTCAGGGCCTTTGCACTTATTCCTCCCTCTGCCTGAAGCAATTCTTTTCCTGATCTATTCACGGCTGGTTCCTCTTCTTTATTTACAAAATAATTGTTTATTCAAGTATCCTCCTCATGAGGTCCCAAGCAACCCATTTATGGATGCCAGCCGGCCCATCCCATCTAATACTGCATCCTACCCACCAGGTCCTTTTCTGTCATCAGAATGTCCTCGAAGACAGAATCTTTGTTTTGTCCCCTCTGTATCCCCAGCAACAGAGCAAAGGTCTAACATGCCATAGGTACGCAGTAAGTATTTGTTGGAGGAATGGGTAACATTACCCTGCTTTGTTCAAAGATTCTCTCATTTATCGGTTTACTACCTATCTCCCCCATGAGAGTGAGAATTCCCTGAGAGCAGACATTTGTCTGTCTTGTTCCCACCATGTCCTTAGTGCCTAGAAAAAATAGCATCTGACCCATAGTAGGTGCTTAGTAACGAGCTATTGCACGAATGGACACAAGAATGAATGTTTGAGAATCCTGGAGCTGGGACCTCTGTTTGGGCTGGGACAGGGTAACTGTTTCAATCAACAAACATTTCCAGTCACGTGCAAAAGTCTGGGGAAATTTTTAAAAGGCATAAAGCATGCACCTTCCCCCAAAACTGCCCACAGATTCATGGGAGACAGAAGCACAAACAAATTACTGTGATAACACACAACAAGTTGCAGGCAAGATGTTTTAGACGTACAAAGCAAGAAGCTGGAAGTGTTTGGAGAGGCTGTCAAGTCTGGATATGGTCTTGAAATAAAGATGGAAGTAAAACTAGAGGGTGGAGAAGTGGGGAAAGACCATCAGACAAGGAATAGTTTGCAGGCAGATGGCATTTTCAGGAAAGAGCTCAACAAGTAGAAGGGTGGGGTGATGTGACTGGAACAGCTGCGTGAGGCCAGGTCATGCTTGGAAGCTTCATTTTGTTCTACAGGCCGACAGTTCCCGAGCTATTCAAGTGGCAACAATCTCTCCCCATCTTAAAGACTCCTCATAAACAAGCTGCGTGAAGATCAAATATTCACACAGAATGCATAAAACGGTGAAGTCCAAAAAAAAAAAAAAACGTGAAATCCATATTTTTACTCCAGAAACATGAAACAGAGAAAGATCAGCAACCACAATTTGAGAAACAAATCACTTCTCTGTGTCCCACTGGCCAGGATTTGGTAAGTATACTTTTTAAGTTGGTTCATTAGAAAACATGAGAGAAGTGTGACTTTATCACATACACAATGCTCTTTAGAAGAATCTGTTTTGTGCTGCACTGATGATAAGAGCGTAAACCTGTGTTAAAAAATGACATGCTGTCTGCTGGCTGTATGGACAGTGCAGGGACCACCTGGGGGTTACAGAGACCCAGCTCTCCCAGGCGTCCTCTGCGGATGGCACCAAAGGTAGTAAGAAGCCACAGAAGCGGGGTGAGCAGCGGCTGATTTTGACGGGATTTGGGTGTTAGGGAGTTCACCACCAGCTAATGTGCAGACTGGACAAAGGTGGACTGAAAGGGATCAGCAAGAAGGCCAGTCGTGTATGGGTGTCCACGGTGCAGGGACAGAGGTGTCCTCGGTCATGGGAGATGCGATCTTATGAACAGAGGCACTGATCTCAGCCCCTGCTGTCTGCACATCCTACCCCAGCTCTGCAAAACAAGTAAGTCATGCCCCATGGGTAAAGGTGGTCCAAACTTCACTTCCATGCTGATTTTCAATCACCGAGTCCTGACCATCAGAGGGAGAAATTATTTTTTTAATTCTTTTTAACGTTTATTTATTTTTGAGAGACAGAGAGAGACAGAGCACTGGCAGGGGAGGGGAAGAAAGAGGGAGACAGAGAATGCGAAGCAGGCTCCAGGCTCTGAGCTGTCAGCTCAGAGCCCAACGCAGGGCTCGAACCCATGAAGCACGAGATCGTGACTTGAGCGAAGTCAGACACTTAACCAACCGAGCCACCCAGGCACCCCAGAGAGGGAGAAATTCTTGAGCGAATTCCATGCAGCCCTGCAGGTGGGGTCCCACACTCTTCCAAGCACCTAACATTTGGGTGGCTTTCCTTCTAGACTTTTCCCTGTGGGCATTAGGACCACACTGCCACGTATCTCCCCCCCTCCCCCGCTCTCTGTATTGTTCATACTGCTGTGTCATAAAACATTTTTCTATAAACACGATTTTTAGTTGTCACATAATATTCCACTCTAAGAATGTCCCATAATTTACCATTCTCCTTTTGTTGGACACTTAGGGAGTTGCCAATATTTCACTATTATAAATAGCACTGTAATGCACATCCTTGCACATAAATCTCTGTGCACATCTCTGATTATTTCCTTGGGGCAGATTCCTAGAAGTGTGATTGCTGGGATGTTTGCCATTTTGATGGATTTTGTGTTGCACTGTTCCCCCTGCCTGGTGTCCTAGTGGCAAAAGATAAATGCCCATGAAAGGACGCGTGTGGGGGAAAAAAGGAGCTCTAAGTGAACACTGACTTACAGATCTGAGCAGAGAGGAGACACTTCCCATGGGCTAATATGGGTGACAGGCAAGACTATTTATTTATTCCTGGCATTTACCTGACCCCTTCTTCCAAAGGGGACTGACCTAGAACAAGAAGAACTAATATATCATATGAAAATGTCAGAGGGGGTGGGGAAGAGGAGGTTGCCAATAGTGGAGTGACTTAGCTGCTCAAGACCCAAGGAGAATAAAAACCAGAAGAGGAAGGGGGCTTTTCATGATCAGTTCCTCTGCCTCTAGGATCGCCAGATAAGACACAAGATGCCCAGTTAAATCTGAATTTCCAATAAACAACAAATAATTAGTTCAGTATAAAAAAGTGTGTCCCGTGAGATATTTGGGACACATTTACACTGAACACATTGTCACTCTGCAACTCTGATTGAACGCGCATCGTGGATTCGAATTTGCTCAGGCTGGCGACCGTGCGTGCTGCAGTCATTGCAGAGCAGCTATTAAGAGAAGGGCAGCAGCCGTACCGTTTGGAGGGCAAAGATGGATTGAGGGGCACAGACTTGGTGTGCAGGAAACTGAGGGCACCAGTGGAAGGAGGCAGGGCTGCAGCTCCTACCAACCAGATCCCCACCCTCGAGAAAGCCACAGAGAGATGCAGAGATACTGAGGTGGCTCTGACAGAGGCCACGTTGGGGCACAGGGCGCTGGGCATGCGCTGGGATCACCAGCAAAGAGATGGACAGAGCCACACAACTCTGGTGAGGGACGGCGGCTCCCTGTGCAGTCTGTCCAGGTGGGACGTGAAGGGAGCAGCTGAGGACAGGCTGATGCCACAGACCCTGAAAAATTGTTCTCTCCCTGACCCCATCTGTGCCGGAAAACTGCTGTATTTAGAGGAGGAGAAAAAGAAGGCGCTCTCTTTACACACACACACACACACACACACACACACACACAGCACCTTCCTGTGGTCGTGCCTCAGCAGTCCCTCACACAATATGCTCTAAATTAATAGCTTCAGGGAGATAATGGTTTATAAAGCAGGAGTTTGTATGCAACCAAGGAAAATGTTCTGCTCCTTATTATACGGCTATATTTTGTTTGGAGGCAGATTATGAGCAAACAAGGTTAAATGCACACACAAACACACACACACACAGGCAAATAGGCCTCAATTTTCTACTCCACGACCTGCTGCCTCAAATTTCCTCCTTTGCCTTTGTTTTGACTATTTCTCTTGCTTCCATTTTTTTCTCCTTGTCCTTTCTTTCCTCCTGCTCATTATGCTTTATCCTGTTTATTTTCTTTTCCCTTTTATTTTCTATTTCTGTCCTGTCTTGGTTTTCTTATTATTCCTTCTTTTGTCTTTCTCTATGAGGCAGAAAAACAGCTCAATCAAAAATAAATTTTAAAATCACGGAACGTTTGAACGGGGAGGTGCCTCAGAAATCGCTTTGCAAACAAAGAAACTGAGGCACATAAAAGTGAAGGGACTTGGTCAGGATAACACGGTTTCTAGCACTTAGGCTGGTGTCCAATCTCCTCTCTCTCTCCAAATTCGGTCCCCTTTCCACTGTATCAAACGCCTTCTCATTAGGTATGGCATAATTTCATAAGGTGAGTGGCTTTCTGTTGTGAGGTGAATTGTGTCCCCCCAAATAATTTATCCACCTCTTAACCGACCTCCCTCCTCTTCCCTGTGGACGTGACCTTATTTGGAAATAGGGGTTTAGCAGATGTAATTAAGTTAAGATGAGGTCATCCTGGAGTAGGGCAGGCCCTAAATCCCGCCACCAGTATCTGTAAAGAAGGCTATGTGGAGACACAGACACACGGACACACACAATAAGAAGGCCACGTGACAGTGCAAGCAGAGACAGGGCAATGCAGCTGCAAGCAAGAAGCCAAGGGCACCAGCCACCGGAAGCCGGGAGGGCAGGAGGGAACAAGTTCTCTTTCAGAGCCTCCGGAAGGAACCAATCCTATCAACCCCTTGACTTCTAGCCTCCAGAAGTGTGAGAGAAGAAATCTCTGGGGTTTTAAGTCACCCACTGCATGGTACTTCGTTACAGCACCTTCTCACGCTCACACGCTGCAAACCGTGGAGCAGCCCGGAGCCTACAGGGCAGGTCTGCAGCTGGCCAGCCCCGGGCTCCCCACTATACCGCACTGCCTTGGTCATCTAGAGAAAAAGTATCACGTGGACATTTTGCACGGGGAAGAGGCCAGACCTGGGGTTTCTGAGATATAAAGCAATACAAGACACGGTCCCTGCCCTCAAGAGGACTCTGTAAGACTGAAATAAAGAAGGCCATGCTAAGACAGGACTATCGGGGCTTCAAAGGCGGGCCAGGCTGCCAATGCCTCCAAATCAAAGGACCTCCTGAACTGCAGCTCCATCCAGAGGAAGACAGGGCAGCCCTATTCTCCAGAGCAGGGACACCCCTCAGGTTCTGAAGAGAAGCCGACTCTCCAGGGGGTGGCAGACACACTCCCCGTATCCTACCAGATGGACATTTCTTCGGGCCAGTAGCTGCCTAAGGCCTGGAAATGCAGGTTTCAAGGCTGTGTGTCCAAAGCTGGAGGCCTGCCCCACCACCCAGCCCTTAGTGCCCCTGAGGAAACTCAACACTCCTCGGAGCTGGCTTTTGCTTGATCCTGAGCCAGGCAGGAAGGGTGGGAGGGCCTTTGGGAGTTGTGAGGAGGGGGTCTCCAGGCTGGGTATGACCCCCACTTTGAACTTAACATACCCCAGGCCTGCATTTTGGCCTGGCCTCTGAGCCCTTTGGAGGTTGGTATTGCTGCCAGAATTACCACGTGGAGGTCTGCCTGGCCTGCCCAGGGCCAAGTGGTGTCTGTAGGCCCAGAGGGGAGTGCTTCTTCCTGTGGATGTGGGGAGAGGGGTGAAAGGTATGGGGGAGGGCAGGAGAGGAGAGGGGAGGCTCTTCCAAAGCCCACCATTGTGCTCTTTCCCAGAGCTGCGGAAAACAGGTGGCGGGGCCTGGAAGAGCCCCTGTTCGATCCTGACTCTGGGTGATTTGCTTGTTCTTGGCTCCCAGCAAATTAAAATGTCCTTTATGTTTATAACAGGGGCAATAATCCGCCTTAGGTTTTGAAACCAAGGTGGAATAGTCAATCCTACTCTCTTGTCAGATGCTAATCTGACCCACTGATAATGAAAAAGGGAGAGGAGAATCGGCTTGGTCTGCAGAGTCAGAGGATTTGCAAGGGCAGGGAGTGGGGGGCGGTGGGGGGGGCTTTGGATTAAAATTAAATATTAGAAGGTAGAGAAATCACATTGGGAAAGACTGGCCGGGAAGTAACACAGGAGTTGGTGTAGAGGGGGTGGGGTGACAGCTGGGCCGGCTTAGGCAAGAAAGGATTGGAAGAAACACAATAATCATGCCTCAGACTACATGTGACATTAGCTCATGGCTTCCTCTCCTGAATTAACCTGGGGAGTGACCGGGGCAGGTGGGGGGGTGCTGGTGACCATGGGGTTTTCCAGGAGTGTTTCTTTTTTATTTTAGTTTCTCCTAGTTTAGCACTAGAGTTTGGGCTTGTTGGCAAAGCATGAAAAGTTAAAGGGGAAAAGCAGAGGGAAAAAGGAAAAAAGGAATCTCTCATGTGTGGCTCGAGAGAAAGTTGAGAATCGGATTAGGGCTGTTCTGCCCCATTTCCCGAACTAAAAGATGAAACAAAAGCCAAGTACTTTGGTTTTGGGGTTTTTGTTTTGGTTGGGTTTCCATCTAGGAAACGAGGAGGGCATGAGAACAGTCTCTTCCCAAAGTTTCAATTTACATGTGTTAATGCCAGGGGTGTCCTTTGTTCCTCCCTGTTGGGGGCAGTACACGCTCTTTGGGATGTTCTGGAGACCCCTCAAAGTGAGATTTGAGTATATCCCGTAGCATCTATTTGAAGGCACAACATCCCAAACATGCCCTCCAAATTCAGTGAGAACTCACCTTGCTGTTTTCTCATGATGTGGTAACGGGCTAGGGGAGAAGTCATTTTATGTATGTGTGTTAAGACCTGTCCCATTGTCAAATCACTCTAAGTGTAAGACAATGATTCCTTCTCGATGTTGAGCTCCAGCCAGGATCCCCATAATTTCCACCCACTGGATGTCCACTCCACCTTCTAGACGACAGCTGCTCCCATACATACTGGAAAGTGGGTGTATTGCCCTACATGCTTCTACATATAAATAAAGCTGGGTACCTTGACTCTTTGCCACTGTCTTAGCTCAGGCTGCTATAACAAAGTACCATAGACTGAGTGGCTTACAAACAACAGAAATCTATTTCTAATAGTTCCGGAAGCTGTAAGTCCCAAATCAGGGTCAGCACCTTCTTCTAAGTTGCAAACCGACATCTTCTTGCTGTGTCCTGACATGATGGAAAGGGGAGTGACAGCTCTCTGGGTCACTAATAAGGTCACTAATCCCATTCATGAAAGCTCCACCCTCATGACCCCCAAAGGGTACTCCCAAAGGCCCCACCTCTTACTATCATCACATTGGGAGTTAGGATTTCAACCTATAGATTTGGGGAGGACACAAACATTTAGCCAACTGGACTCATATACCATGTTTTCCTGATTTCTGGCCACCCTGGTCAACTACAGTTTGTGTCCCCTTTAAAGTATGGCTCCTATAACTTAATGAGAAATTTGGTGTTTCTTCCTCCCTCTCCAATCCACCCTCCACACTGCCACCACAGCAATCATTAAAAAAGACATATGCCCCACCAACTTATTCCCCTGCTGGTCAAAACCCTTCACTGGTACCCCACTGCCTATGAAAAAAGACTCCTCAGCATCCCCCCATAAACCCACCATCTCCGATTACTCCAGCAGCTTCCTAACTGGAGCCCCTGGTCCCAATCTTGACCTGCCCACCCCATGAGCCATTCCCTAGAGCTAGGACAAAAACTGTGTACCCTCCATATACCAAGTAGCATATATCACGTTGTGTCCCCTGCTTACCACTCATTAATGGATCTCTATTATACTTGGAATAAAATTCAAATTCCTCCCCAGACCCTACTAGTCCTCATCACCTGCCTCTCAGGCTTATGCGTCCCTCCTCCCTGTCAATACCCAAACCACAGGTCTTCTCTCATGTCTTCACGCAGGTCAACCTCTTTCCTGATGCAAACTCTTCTCACATACTGTTCCAAGTCTGGAATGCCCTTCCCTCCTTCCTCACAGGGCAGCTCCTTCTCACTGCTCAAGAGTGAGCTTTATGCCACCTCCTCCAAGAGGCCTTCCCTAATCCCTAGGTCATGATCGTACTGGCACACACCCTCACTGTCCTCCTTCAACCCACTGTCATCTTGCATCGTAACGCTGTTTCGAATTTGTAATACAGGGGGTTGGCTTATTTCTTTGTCTACTTATTGGCTGTCTGACTCTCCCACTAGAATATAACCTCCACAAGAACAGAAAGCATGACAGTTTGTTGATCCCTGTATACCCTGTATCTAGTTAGTGTCTTACACATAGAAGATGCCTAATAAATATTTATTTGACCAGTGAAGCTCTCAGATACCTTATCTGCTATCCTCCTCCTACTCCTACTCATTCCCTAAGATCCAGGTCAAGAATCCAGTACAAAATCATCCCTGACTTCGATGAACAGAGGTTATCATCCCCCCCCCCCACCCTTAGCATGCAGGAAACAATGACTGGAGACCCACTCTGTGCCCAGCATGATGATGCCTGCTGAGAACACAGGATTCATCTACACACATCCCTTGGCCTCCAGGAATCCCCAGCCTACTGGAAGCTATGCACACAGAACAAAACCTTAAAACAAAACATTGAATACTTGTGGATGACACAGGAGCAAAGGGGATATCTGAGCAGGGCAGGGTGGCCAAGCAGCAGGGTTTAGATTAATGATAGCACAGGACCAGGTAACAGGTACTTTCTGCCCACTCTGCACTTAAGCAGGTAGCACATAGCATTACCATTTATTCACGTGCCTCTTGCTGTTCCCTGCCAGAGCCCTTCAGGACAGGGCGGCTGTCAAACATAGCCTAGGGTCCCCAGAACATCCAAACACGGCCACTGCAAAAGGCAAGAGTGCCATGGCAACAAACTCCGGGGACTTGCACTTGGCCCAAGCCTGCTCTGGGCCCTGCTGCTGGGGCATCTGCATCCACACAAAAGAATCCCCTCACTAAAAAAAAAAAAAAAAGAAAGAAAGAAAGAAAGAAAGAAAGAAAGAAAGAAAGAAAGAAAGAAAGAAAGAAAGAAAGAAAGAAAGAAAAGTCTTCCCTGGAGAAAGCCCAGCTACTTATTGAGTGCCACCTGCCACATGGGTTAATCCAGCCCTGGATTTCTCCTTTACGGCCAACCCCGTTTCAACCACAGCTGATCTCCCATCTGACCCTCGGCACTGTTGAGAGATGAGGGGCAATAAATCGGCATCCACGTGCCCGGCCCTGGACCACTGCCACTGCCACTGCCTCTGCCCCCACACCTCAGAAGAAAGACTGACAGGAGCCGCAGATGACGCTGAACTTCAATTAGGCCCTGCTGGCAAATTAGTCACGCAGGGTGACATTTTCCAATCAGGGAACATTAGCATCCTCCCTAATTACACAATCGTGGGGCCGGCAAGCTTGCGGGCAAACAAGACCAAGGCGCTCGGCAACTTGGGTGTGCGCACGCACACGCGCGCACACGCATGCGCACACACGATGCCACCGGACAACGGCATCCACCTCTCCTCCAACGCAGTTTAAAAGCTGACTGTGCACGGTGCTCAGAAGGAGAGAGGAAAACCACATGAAGGAAATCCCTGTATCTCGGGAGCATTTCTAAGAATTTCACAGATGAAGAGAATTTCATTTCACAGAAAACAAGGGCTGTAATCCTAACAGTACTAAACCAGCCTCAGATAAAAACTGTCTGCTCTTTGGATCCAGGCCTGGTAGCGAATGGTATTCACCAGGGACGCGATGCAGCAGGTTCACTTGGCCACACACCTACTCTGTGACCTTGTAGAATTTGTTGATCCTGCACTCCCTTCCCTCACCTGTAATACAGAAACACCCACTTCTCCTCATTCATTCAATCAACCAACATTTATCGTCTACTCCATGCCAGGCATTGCTTGAAGCCTTGAAGACAGTGGTGAACAAGGAAGTAGAAATGCATCTGAACACATCTGAGCCACAGCGGATGCTGTTACAACTTTAACACAAGAGATGCCAGGCATCATGGCAGGAACGGCAGTGACCACCAGTCCATGGGGGCTGCCTCATGAGGTTGGCTTAGGGTTTCCCCTAGTTGAATAGGCAGCTCTTCCAGGTCAAGAGTCTGTTCTTGGGGTGCCTAAGTGGCTCAGTCGGTTAAGCACCAGACCTCGGGTCATGACCTCACAGTTCGTGGCTTCAATCCCTGCATCGGGCTCTGCACTGACAGCTCAGAGCCTGGAGCCTGATTCAGAGTCTGTGTCTCCCTCTCTCTCTCTGCCCCTCCCCCACCTGCTCGCTCGCTCTCTCTCTCTCTCTCAAAAATAAATAAACATTAAAAAAATTTTTTTTAAAGAGTCTGTTCTTCACAGCTTCTCCCTGCTCCAGATAGTTGAGTATTAGATACATTTTGTGTCATTAGAAAGGAAGGAAGGTTTACAGGGCATTACAAAAAATTAAACATATAAATGAGTAGAAACAGGCATTTCCAAATTTTAAAAAAGAGAGATAAAGAGAGGATAAGTGATTTGCAATTACAAAAATATGTGTGTGTGTGTGTGTGTGTGTGTGTGTGTGTGTGTGTATTCATCTAAACGTGTAAGGGCGCCTGGGTGGCTCAGTCGGTTAAGTGTCCACCTTTAGCCCAGGTCATGATCTTGGTTTGTAAGTTCAAGCCCTCCATCAGGCTCTGCACTGATAGTACAGAGCCTGCTTGGGATTCTCTCTCTCTCTCTCTCTCTCTCTCTCTCTCTCTCTCTCTCTGTCCTTCCCAAACTTGCATGTGCACACACACTTGCTCTCTCAAAATAAATTAAAAACGTTAAGGGGCGCCTGGGTGGCGCAGTCGGTTAAGCGTCCGACTTCAGCCAGGTCACGATCTCGCGGTCCGTGAGTTCGAGCCCCGCGTCAGGCTCTGGGCTGATGGCTCGGAGCCTGGAGAGCCTGTTTCCGATTCTGTGTCTCCCTCTCTCTCTGCCCCTCCCCCGTTCATGCTCTGTCTCTCTCTCTGTCCCAAAAATAAATAAAAAACGTTGAAAAAAAAAAAAAATTTAAAAAAAAAAAATAAAAACGTTAAAAAAATAAAAAATATGTATATGTGTGTTTATATGTGTGTGTGTATACGTGCGTGCATTCCTATATCCACTGCCATGTTTTGTTTATCCCAGGGTTACTTCAAGGGCTAAATACGTAAATTCCCTAGCAAAGGATCTAGCACGCAATGGGCACTCAGTAAGTACTCTGTGTCATTACTCTTGCTGCCTTCATTATGACAATCTGAGTTGATGGCGAGCCTGGCTCCTCCGTGCTGCATCGTCCGCTATTGCATTTCTGCAGGACACATCTTCACCCGCAGTTATACAAAAATAAAGCTTCCCAATCACTTCTCCGTAGCATCACGTCCTGCTGCAGCCTGGAGCTGCCACCTGCCTCTTTCACAGCAAGATCCACCATATCCTGTCCTGGGGAGGCCACGACCAAGTCTCCACTGGAACCGAAGACAGCCACCATCTTGCCAGCAAACCCAGCACTGCCTCCCATCAAGCATGTAAAACACGGTTAGTCATTTGGACTTACTCTTTGTCATTCCTCATTCCTCCCATCTGACATCACCCCTCCACGCACGCTCCACCAGGGCAGGAACAATGACAGGAGCTCTGCGTGCTACGGAGCTGGCTCAGGCTCTAGAGCTACATGGCGTTAATCTCCCGCCTGCCCATTCTCCAGTGCTCCGAGCATGCTGGCTCCAATTATCAGCCAGAGGCAGGACTTCTAGGCCAGTGTTTGTTTACCTCACCCCTGTCTCCCCTTCTGAGCCGCAACAGAACAAAATATCCTAGACGGAGCCCGGCCGCCTCCCCATGGCGTGCTGCCAGTCATAAAGACGTCGTTGGAATGTCTCGTCTTTTTTTTTTCTAATGCCGCTCCTTGTCGCCACAGATTGATCTGCCAGTTAAATATTTAGACATGCTCATCTGCCTTTGTCATGAAACACCACTTGACTTTGAGCGATGAGAAAGGAGGTACTGAGGCTGAGCTACTCCCTGCCTGGGACATGAGGAGAGATGGAGGCAGTGAGAAGAAACTCCCCACCCCAGGGGTCTGCACATCTCCATCAAAACCCACCCGATCCAACATCAGCAAGGTCAGCACCCCCAACCTCCAGAGCCTGAGAAGGGCTGAGAAGGGGGAGCCAGGTCCTGTCCTTAGATCACCAGGTGCATGAGTTTGCTCGGTCAGCCCCGTCCTGCCCTAGCCTTCCTGATCATCAAATGGCTTTCATGTCAGTAGCTCACGCAGTCTTCACAGCATCCCGACGACAGCTACAAGTGCCAGCAACATAGCACAAACACGTATTATCTCATTCAATCGTCACGACAACACCCCCCCCAACCGGCCCCGTGAAATGGGAATTATTGCTCCAATTTACAAACAAGGAAGCAGAGATGCACAGAGTCTAACTTTCTTTTTTAAGTTCATGTATTTATTTTGAGAAAGAGTGTGCAAGCAGGGGAGGGGCGGGGGGGGGGGGGAGAGAGAGAGAGACAGAGAGAGAGAGAGAGAGAGAGAGAGAAAGAGAGAGAGGGAATCCCAAGCAGGCTCCGAGCTGTCAACACAAAGCCCAATGCGGGGCTCAAACTCACAAACCGCACACAAGATCATGAGCCGAAATCAAGAGTCGGATGCTTTTTACTGACTGAGCCGCCCAGGAGCCTCTCACAGAGTTTAAATGAACAGTTGGCCCAACGTCACTCAGGAGGGAAAATGCGGTCTGTGACTGTGGCCCGGCTCCCAAGGATGTGTTCATTTCGCCAGATGTCCACAGAAGGTCACCACCAACATGGACCCTCTAAACTCATGCTTGATCACCTTGGCCAGAAAAACCCCTTTATTCCTTTGCAACTTCTGCAGAGGCACAAGATCTTTCCTGGGAAATCTGGCTTGCTTCCTGATCACAGAAGAGGTCAGGGGCCAAAGAGACCAAACCACTCAGCTCCCGGCTTATGTGTTTAAACTATAAGGTACTTTTCAGAACAGTGGCCATCAAAGCCTGGGACCCTGCTCTATGTTGACTGCAAGAAAGTGAATTTCAGTAGATGGAGGGTTATTAGAACTCTTCAAGGGCAGCCTGGAAAGGCCCTGGGCAAATTGAGGGCAAGGTGGTCCCACAGTGGGCACAGAGGACAGCATGGTACGGAAGCTAACAAATGCTCTCGGGCCCACGGTGCCTCAAGCCTGGCGTTTGTTCTGACAGCAAAAATAGTGTGCAGAGAAACCCCTTTTTCTTTTCATTCCCCTGTTTCAGAAACACACAGGTGCTCTTTCATCTAAGCAGCTGGCAGAGGAAGGGAGAGGAGAGGCAATAAGGTTGGAAGTGTCTGAGAAGAAGGGACCAAAGACTCCAAGAGAAGCAGCCAATGCTGAGGGTGGTGACAGGTGCTGCGGTGACCAGCCAGAGGGAAGGGGATGGTTACTGAATCCCACTTTCTCACTCCCCACATGGGAAAACTGACGCTTCGGGAAAATTTTAAGTGCCTTACAGAGAGTCACACGCTGGTCAGTAGCAAGAATTCAGATTTTCTAACACCCAGTCCAGCTTCCCTCTCTCCCTCCCTCCTTCGCTCGCTCGCTCTCTCTCTCTGTCTCTTGCTCCAGCCCTTCCATCTATCAGCTCTGCTTCTATGTGCTGTCTTCAACCTCTTTCCTACTGTATATGGTCTTCTCCCATGAAATGGTTAGTGGCTCTAACTCACACAGCTTCCAGAGTGACGTGCAAAAAGGAAGAAGACTCCCCTCTCCCAGTCCGTAGATGAGCCTTGTTTGAGCCACATCCACACTCCTTGCCCAGTCAATGCGTCTATGGTGGGAGACGGATGTAGATACTGGAATCCACCAGAATGACCAGAAATGAAAGAGACCCATTTCCCAAACGAAATGGCAGTGCCATTGCCAGAAAACAATAGAGACAAATGCAATAGATGTACACACACAAAGACAACCTAGCAATTCTCGCTTCATGAATTGGTTAAAAACAAACAAAAAAAAAACCACACACCAGATTCAGAATTTTCTACCCAATGTTTTATGTTCTAGGTTCAAGGAATAGGAGGTAGGAAGCCAAACTTGGGCCTCCTGGCCCAATTCATACTTTCAAAACCAGATTTTTCTTTCTTTTTTTTTTAATTTTTTTTTAACGTTTATTTATTTTTGAGAGAGACAGAGACAGAATGCGAGTGGGTTAGGGGCAGAGAGAGAGAGGGAGACACAGAAGCAGAAGCAGGCTCCAGGCTCTGAGTGGTCAGCACAGAGCCCGACGCGGGGCTCGAACTCACGGACCGCGAGATCATGACCTGAGCCGAAGTCGGACACCCAACCGACTGAGCCACCCAGGCGCCCCAAAACCAGGTTTTTTCTAAAGAAGGCCTGCCTTTGGAGTAATCAGTGGCTTACCAAGCCACTAAGAAAGTGATATGCTTTCCCAACAGACTCTGCGTGCCTTGCAAATACCCTTCCTCCATCAGGAGCCTTGAAAGGGAAGCATGGTGAAGAACGTGACTCCATCCAAACAGTCCATCCAAATCCCTGACACTCCTTCAACCCTCCGCACCCTGCCACCCGACTATGACCAGTCAGCTCACTCTCTCCTGAACCTGTACTTGTAAAAGCCAAACAGAAGAGACAAAGGGAGAAGGGAGGGGAGAAGAGAATAAAGCAGGAGGTGCCGTCAACAGAGGCTGGCGCCTGCTCCCACCTGGGAGGCAGACTTCGAAAGCAGCTAAACAGAGCATGTGAGCTCTTCCCCACCACCCCACCTCCACATTAGCTGGTTGGAAAGCTCTGCACTGGGAGAGTCTCACAGATCACAGCTGATCAAGGCACAACAATGGATAACAGTGCTAAACAACTCAGGAACAAGCATTCATGCCATCACTTACCAGCTGAATGATCATTAGCAGTCACTTAACATCTGTGATCTTCAGTTTCCTCACCTATAAAATGGGAAGAGTGATTGTTACTGATCTCACAGAGTTGTCATGAGGAGTAAGTAAGATAGTGTCTTTAAAATGCTGGGGTGCCTGGGTAGCTCAGTCGGTTGGGCGTCCGACTTCGGCTCAGGTCATGATCTCATGGTCCGTGTGTCTGAGCCCCGCATCGGGCTCTGGGCTGACAGCTCAGAGCCTGGAGCCTGCTTCTGATTCTGTGTCTCCCTCTCTCTCTGCCCCTCCCCCGCTCATGCTCTGTCTCTCTCACTCTCAAAAATGAATAAATGTTAAAAAAAAATTTTTTTTTTAATGCTTAGAATGGTGCCAGGGACATAGTAATGCTCAGAAAGTATTAGGTGTGTTATTGTCATCAGCAGCCACATATTATACCCATAAACTATAGAAAAAGTATATTTTAAACATATATGCACCATTTTCAAGTGTGTTTTAATGGATTAACTCCAAATTCATTGAAAACTAGTAGTGAACACAGTGTACTTTATATTTTTTATATATTTTCCCAGTGAGCATTCAGACTATGGCTATTCCCATGTTGAGTTTCCTTTTTTTTTTTTTTTCAATTAAAGGACTCCACATCCTCAAAAAAGGTGGAAAAGCACCAATACACATCAGTGTTGTCTTTACCGTAACTTAGATGCTGTAGAAGTTATAACTCAAGTGTGACATTGAGTACTTGACCTCTAACATTTTCAAAGAATGATGCTCTTTGTCTATCGCCCTTTGCTACTGTTGCTTACAAAGAAATTAGGTAGAATTCATGGCATCAGCAAGCATTAAATATCCCCATCTGTCCTGCTTACCCTAGAAGTTTTGCTCACCTGGATTTTTCTCTCCTACCCATGATGGATGGGCAGGAGCCACACTGTCAGATTGACTGCCAATCCATAAATAGCTCTGCCACTTAGATGCCATGGGGATAACATTAATAGCAAACACAAAGACTAAATAGAAAGCCTTTAGCAACTGAATGGCCCTTAGATTTCAGAGGTATCGATCCAGTGGAGCCTGCTAAGTTATTCTGGCTACAGTTGTGCTCAGAGAAATCTGTGATCTTGAGGAAAGTTAGAAGTCGCAATTGCCCTTCACTACAAAGTACAGCAAAGGGGCTGTGGGGCAGCTCGTTGCCTCCTCTGTCCTCTGCTTGTCCCAGGGCCGCATCCATTCCTCCCATTCAAGCTAGCCACAGAAACACCTTCCGTGGCTCAGTTTCCCCAGACCAACAATAGCTCAAATTTTACAACACTCCTAGCTTCTGTTTTTTTGTCTCACACAAGTTCTCCAAGATGGCATGGATATTATTACACTTCTGTATAATAATGAGGAAATCAGGGTCAAGGGATTTGCCCCAGATCAAGCACTAAGCAGCTGGCAGAGCGAGGGCAAGAATGGCAGTCTGCTCCAGCCATGGAAGCCCCCAAACTGGCTCCTGAACCCTGTACCCATCCCTTTGCAATGCCTCCTAAATTCCTCCCCGACTGAGGGCTCGAACTCTGCCGTCAGAGAGTTGCTGAGAGTTGCTGTCACCTAGAGTTATCTACGCCCCTTTCGTTTAATAGTCCCCCCATACTCCAGGCTTGCACCAAGTTTATCACACTACTTCAGACTTAGGGGTTCGGCAAAAGGCTTGGGGTGAACACCAGGCGGTGTGGCTTGGGGCTGGCTGAAGTTCATGGGCAGAAGGTGCTGGATTTGCATGGGTCCTCCATGCCCTAGGCGTCTTGAACAGAGGCATGTGGGGGCTGGGTTGTAGATTAACACAGGGCAGCGCTGTGTAATAGCAGAGGGACCCCCACACCCTGGGGTTCTCCTTTTATGGGGCAAGTATGACAGTGGCTTGAAGGTAAGGCAAAACCTGTTTGAGTTTGGGTACCAAATGCTCTCCGCTTGGGTACCAGCTATTTACAGGAGTCTCTAGGAATACTGGCTGTCTGGCACCCGGAGCCTATGGAGACTGAGGAGGCTGAGTGCATGGGAGAAGGGAGACCCTGGCCCCAGTTAGCTTGTTGCCAAACTATCTGAAGAGACTCTGGGGACATTCAGCGGCCAATACCACTTGCTCTCCACACTTGGGTTTTTGAACTGTCCACCTGTATCACAGGTTGTATAAGGGAGAAAGAAGGCATGAAAGAGTTTCTAGGGCTCCAATGAGTTTCTCTCTCTCTCCTCCGATAGGTTGTGTGTCCTGGGCCATGTAATTCCTCATCGAGGCAATGTAAAGAAACCACACTGGGGTAAAACACAAAGGAGTGGTGATTCACGGTTGTCCCCTGCATGGAAGCACTCCTGAAACATGGAGATTTGACCCATGGCGCCTGGCCATGGCTGATGGATCCATCCGGAGACCCCGGAGTACATCTGTGCAATCACATTTTTCTTCCAACTCGGGATTTACCTTATGGGGTAGGGTAGTCAGAGCCCAGGCTGGGAAATTCGAGAACTGAGTCACATGATGGCAGTGACCAACCAGGGGAGGATGTTCAGGTCCTTCTAATGTGGGGTATCCAGATGCCCCAGTTTTTTCCCCTTTATGGGTCTTAATTGTTTAACATGCTTCTTTGAGCCATGGGATTCCCCATTATCCCTGCAAAAAAATTCCCTTTTGCTTAAACCCGCCAGAATTGGTTTGTGCTATCTGAAAACAAACAAATCTCTTAATTAGTGTTCACGGAATAACTGTCTTCAAACTCTTCTGTATTGTTCTCATATGCAAACTATTCTGCAGATAAATAAATGGTTCCTTTGATGAGTCTCTGGGACCAAACATCTTTTACAAAAAGATTAGCAGAAACCCATGATTTTCCAAAATTTCCATTAATGTAAAAGATATGTTGGTAAAGACAGAAAAGAAAAGTTGCTTGGGGACTTCTATCGTAAGCTCAAAGACTCGGCCTCCAAGGGTTTTTTCTCTCTCTTTGCATAAGAGTGGGAGCAACCCAGGGAAATAGAAGAATAGAGCTCAGGAACACAGCTCATGATTATAGATTGGGAAGAGCTGGATTTGAACCCAACATCTCCTACCTCACTTGCCCTTTGGGAGGCAGTTAGGGGCATGGGCTTGATTGCCATTTCTCAACCCCAAGGTCTTGGGCATCCTTCCTGGCAGCCTGTAACACATTCTGTATTTGTGCCCACAGGCATGCACAGCGCCTGACAGCGCCACCTGGTGGAAAGGACAGGTTCTGAGTGACACTGCCCACATTTGAATTCTGGCTCTATAGGGGCACCTGGCCAGTTCTTGGCTAGATCAATCCACACAGCATACAATTCCTGATCTCAGGGTCCTAAGTTCAAGGCCACACTGGGCATAGAGCTTACTTAAAACAATAAAATAAAATAAAGGAAAAATGTCTAAAGACCTTGAACAGATACTTAAATATCCCCATCTTTAAAAAGGGGGTAATAGCAACCTACCTCTCAGGGGTTTTGTGATAATTAAGTAACAGTTAACATGTAAAAGCACTTAAAAAGGCCCCTACCAATAAACTAAGCACTCACAAAAACACTGGCTGCTACAGCTATTCCATTATGCTCCAGCACAAATTTGCATTAGATAGTTTGCTCGAGAGAAAGAAAGATAGGAAAGGCCTTATAGGAGCAAAACCTAGAGAAATTTTTTGAAAAGCGGTTTATTTTTGTGAAGGAGCTATTATTAGCCTCTAGAACTAATTTACAGAAGTGGTGAAACACTTAACACTTTGCCTCCTCCAGTAAATCCTAAGTAGGGTTATTAGAGGGATCCACAGAAGAAGAGTTAAACGTGATTTTCTAAAAAAAAGAAAGAAAAAGAAAAAGAAAAACTACACACCAGGCTAAGGGCCTTTTTGACACTTGAACCACCAAAAGGAAGTTAAGTGTTCTCCTTGAGGATGCGTGAGGAGAGCAAGAAGAGGGGAAAGTGGCAATTAAGGGCATAAGAGGATGTGATGAAAAGGTACTTAATTTGGAGACAGACATTTTAATTTCTCTTAATATTGTTCTATATTGTTTCCCCTTGTTTTAGCTCATAATTAAGAACTGGTAATTACATTAACAAAGAGTTATGTTTCTGGAGGAAAATGGAGAAGGGGCTTGATCAAATGGTGCATTTCTCTTCCATTCCAATAATTCACATGCTGGGTCATGCCAACTCTTGTAGGCAAGCTGCACCATTCACCTGGGGAAGGCTGATGCCTGAGATATTCTATCATTTATTTCACGTCACGCCTTATTTCACGTCATTAGTTCATTTAATACAAACAACTCAATAAGGCAGGCCCTGCTCTCCTCACTTTACAAGTAGAGATACAACAACCTGCTTCAATGTATACTAGTGGGGCAGTAATAATAAAAGCAAACATTTTCACTGCAAGCTTTCCACATGCTAAGCACTGCAGAAAGCATTTTTGCAGACATAATCTCTTTTCCCCTTTATGGGTGGGGGCTGGACGTGAACTTGACTCTGGCGTTGACTTGATGCCAGTGCTGTAGCAGAACAAGACCCGAGCCCAGGTCTTTAGCGAGGACCCTTCTCCCCCACTTCTCTGTGACTTTTAGGTCCCAGCAGGGACAATCTGCCTGGAGACCCTCCGAATCCAAAACGCTGTTCTCCAAGGGCTGGCAAACAAAGCTGTTTTCAAAACAAAAGCATTTTCAGAGTGTTTTGCGAGTAGCTCATCCTGTTGCTCAGAAGAACCAATGGGGGCCCCAAGCGGAACATGGGCAAGTGATTGTACAAAGTCAAGGGTGCTTCAGAAGCAGCCTGGTACTTCCACAGCCACGACTCCCATGTACAGGCCCTGTGAGGTCTGCACAGTTTGCATCCCACAACCTCCCGTCTGGCAGCTGCAGCTGGAGCCAATCGGAGAACTCGTGTAGATCTGGGCGCCAAGAAAAGAGCTGAGACCTGTCTTTCCAGTTAACAAAAATCTTCAGAGGATAAAGGTGGAAGCATGAGGTTTATGACACTTTGAGACTGAGACCGTAACAATAATGATGCTAATAACGCCAGTCTAGAAGCTGAGGCTCAAGCAGAGCGTTTGGTAGGGTCTCCACCTGAGACCCGCACCCCCGTTTGTATTTTCTCTTTTTTATTTTTTTTTAATGTTTATTTTATTTTTGAGACAGAGAGAGACAGAGCATGAGTGGGGAGAGGGGCAGAGAGAGACACACACAGAATCCAAAGCAGACTCCAGGCCCTGAGCAGTCAGCACACAGCCCGACGCGGGGCTCGAACTTGTCAACCTCGAGATCATGACCTGAGCCGACGTCGGAGGCTCAACCGACTGAGCCACCCAGGCGCCCCTGTATTTTCTCTTAACCTTGTGCCCCTTATTGCCTCCATGCCTCAACTAGTTTCATGTGGCCTTCAACAAAGGAAATATGTTTTATTACTTAATGGCCAATTTAAATTGAAAATTGGGAAATCCAGGGGCGCCTGGGTGGCTCAGTCCGTTGAGCATCTGAATTTAGCTCAGGCTGTGATCTCACAGGTTTATGACTTCAAACCCCTCATCGGGCTCACTGCTGTCAGCGTGGAGACCGCTTCGGATCCTCTGTCCCCCTCGCTCTCTGCCCCTCTCCCATTCACACTCTCTCAGAAATGAATAAACACTTAAAAATGCATAAATAAAAGAAAATTGGGAAATCAGGAGGAGGAAGCAAGCATGTTTTACTGTGACGGCCGGCATAGGCGTGGGTTCCGAGCCTCGGAGAGGCACGGCAGCACCTAACCCGTCACCCTGCCCGCTTCATGCCTCATGCAGAGGGCTGGCTGTGTGGACGGGCAAGGAGGGGCCCGGAGACTGCACTGCCCCAAGGAAGGCCTCCCCTGTTGCAGACCTCATTCCTTCAAGGTCCTGAATGCTGGGCCTGTGGCAATAAATTGTCTTTCATGGGTGGGATGGAGACACCGGTTTTAAAAACTTCCCCCTTATCTGACATAAAAGTCCTGTGGCCTAAAGACCAAGGGCCAAATGACAACTGCAGCTGAGGCTGCCTGCCAGGACGCTGACAGAGCACTCAGGACAAAGGAGACCCACCACCAAGGCTGAACGAAACTTTCCAGCTCCTCCCCCATCCCTTACACAAAAAGGAATAGGCCAATTAGTGCACCCAAAAATGTAACTGAGCAAGGAAAGCGTGACTTTCTGGACAGGGCTCGGTGTTGGTTCGCAGGACACTGGGGTTCAGGGTCAGGATTTCGCCAGAATCCTGAAAAGCAACCACTTGCAAACAGCCTGCCCAGAAGCAGAAGCGAGGCGTCATATATTAGAGGGGGTGCTGACAGGTTAATGGCAGCGCTCTCCCCAGCTTTCCGACGTACATACACCCACTCACTCTCGTCCCCTCCCCCCAGGGCCTCTTGCTAATGAGAACAGATTTATAAGGCTGCTTCTGGGAGAGAGGCGCTCAGCTGTCAACCTGGCTTCCCCCCAGGTTCTCAATGGGGCCTCCAGTTTCCAAGGCCAAGCGGCAGGGTTTGACTCACTTAACAGGCAAGCAGCGCTGACATGGCCAGATGCTGCGCAGAATTCCCGGGACACAAAGAAGGGCAGGTCCAGCCCCCCAAGGAGCTCAACAGCCAGTAGGGAGCCAGACAAGCGCACGAACGACCTTCAGACGGGCCCCTGTTGACTTGCCTGCCCCAGGCTGCCCAGACCTCCGCAGGAGGTTAAGGAGCTCCACGAAGGGGCTCCTCAAGATGGACCAAGTACACGAGCTCCACTCAGCCCGTCACTGAGCCCCACTCAGATGTGAGCAATCTCGCCAGGAAGACACTGGGAGGGCCATGTTTCACACCTGTCCCCAAAGTACAGTTTCTCAAGTTGGCACTAAAACAAAAATTACGTATCAAAAAGAGACCGGTGTAAATCGTCTCGATCAACTTGAACTAATTCAGATGGATGAGCCTCTACTGGCTCTGAAAAACAGCGAGCCTGCTGCATGAAACGGTGAGGTCAAAGCCGATTGGTTTCTCCCTGATCCTCCTCATATCTCAGGAAGCCAAAGAAAGAGCAGTATTGGACCACTGGACCACTTCCTACCCCGACCCCCACTTCACAAACTATATTCCCAAAGGACCCTCCCTTAGCTGGCTCCACCCCAGCCCCAGACTTCAAACCCAGTGTCAAGCACAGAAACTTCTCTGAACATAGAGGCTGTGGCTTTGCCAAGGATGGAAAGAAAGGGATGATTGATGTGCCGTGTGTGTGTGTGTGTGTGTGTGTGTGTGTGTGTGTGTGTGTGTTTCCCGGGGAGGGTTGGGGGAAGTCCCCTGGAGCCCTCCCGGGGCAGGTAGAGCGCGGTGTTCAGGGAAAGGCAGGTAATGAACGGAATTGACAGGCCACGCGCCTGTCGAAGGCAGAGCCTCCTCCCCCAAGCTCTGAGCCCGACCTCACCCAGACCTCCCTCTACCTGCCTTGAAACCTCATATATTCCATATAGACATGTCATGCCACCTGGATCACTCACCTGCCACAACCTTCTTCCAAATTAGGTCAATTACTTTTCTATCCCATTATCAACTTGGCGATAAGTTTGCTTTACGTGAGTGTATCAGGGAAGGACCATTTTCCTGGGGTGAGACGTTATCTCATTTTATTGTTGCCGCAAACCTGGGGGGATGTTGGGTCTTTTGGTATGTTATTATCCTCATCTGGCCAAGAGGAAACTGAGACACAAGGATGTTAGAATAAAATAAAATAAAACAAACAACTTTACAGATGCAGGACCGGAACCTACGTCTCCAGACTCCTAGCCCTTTGCTTCCCATGGCCGGCCATGCACAGCCTACTCAACTGTGATTATCTTTCACTTCTTTGACTCTGCCTTCCCCTCACAGAACATCAAAGATGGCTAAGGATGTGACACACATGCCCCTGTGCCAATGCCCGGCTATTTATGAAGACCTCATAGCTTTGTTCAAGCTCATCACGTGGACTTGCTGATATGCTGTGGGTGTTCTGCATGTGAACGGACAAGGCTGGAAACTAGCAGTAGAAACAGGACTCTGGGGAAGCCCAGCACCTGGAGGGCAGGATGGTCAAGACCCTAAAAATGTCGGCAGAGAGATTCAGCAGCATCTGTAAGCTCTCAAAGAGGCCCAGGCCTTGTGGCCAGCAGGCCAGCGCAGAGGGGCCTGGAGCAGAGCAGTTGAGGTGGGCAGGAGGTAGTCACGGTCCAGGGCAGGCCCTGCCTCTTGGGAGTGCTTGTCTGAGAGCTGGGAAGCCTTTGGCCCAGAAGGGCCTCTGCTGGGCTGATTTCTGGAAATATGTGGCTTAGAGCCTCCTCTTTGATTTTAACACCCTAGTGTCCCCAAATCCTTAGATGGCCGAGCTCACCAAGTAAGTAAGTAAGTAAGCAGCTCCAGGAGGAAAGAGAGGGATGTCACCAGTGCTGGGGGCAGAGACAGTCACGACTGGGGAAAAGGACAGGAAAGGGAAGTGGGAGGTAGACCTCACGGTGGCAGTGGGCTGACAGACTGGCCTGCTCTGGAGCTGAGCTAGACTAGAGCAGATAGTAATTCTACCTGACACTTGGGGTCAGGGGCTGGGGACAGGACTGCAGTTCCCAAGAAGGAGAAGCAGGAGGCCAGGCTGACCCCCAGCCTGGAAGAAACAGGGTATCTATCAGGAGACCAGGAAGAAACTCAGCCCCAGAGGAACAAGCCTGGTCACAGCAAACAGGAAAGGGGCCACTTTGGCCAGCAGGACAGAAGGCCACCTCAAGCCGACAGGCTTAAATCTCCAAACTTCTGGCCTAGGCTCCTTGGTCCTGGCGAGCAGCCTCTTCCAATGTCTTTGCTGCGTGTTTCTTTGACCTTCACCGAGAGGTCACCACTGGAGCCAGTTCTTAGACAGCCGTGGCCCGGCATCTCCCTACCAAGGTCACCCTGTGGTTACAGGAGTTGCGACGCTCCTCCTGAGGTGGGTGGCATTGCCAGGAGCTCATGCTTTCTGAGGGACCCTCGTCTGAGAGGTAAGCCCTCTCACTTCTTTGCCCTTAGGGATACAATTCTAAGGCTCATTCCCACAGCCCCTCAGAGGGTTCCAGAGGGATTGAGTCTCAGTTGTCCCAGTGATAACCCACTCGTTAACTCATTTTTTTTTTAGTTTATTTACTTTGAGAGAGAGAGAGAAAGCATGAGTGCAGGAGGGGCAGAGAGAGAGGAGACAGACAGAATCCCAAGCAGGCTCTGCACTATCAATGCAGAGCCTGATGTGGGGCTCGAACCCACGAACCACGAGATCATAACCTAAGCCAAAGTCGGACGCTCGACGGATGGAGGCACCCAGGCGCCCCATTAACTCATTCTTTGTTGATCATTTCCCCTCACCATGCATCCTGGGGTCACCTCCCAAAGAAACCACTTGCACCAAAACACTGGTCTCAGAGTTTGTTTGGGGAGGAATCCAAACTAAGACATCCATCTTGGATTAAACTCTGTCCCCCAAAAAGGTATGTTGAAGTCTCAACCCCCAGGACCTTAGAATGTGACCCTGTTTGAACACAGGACCATTAAAGATATGATTAGTTACGAACAGGTCATACCAGAATCGAGTGGTCCTTAGCCCAATGACTGATGTCTTTACAGGAGGAGGAGAGGGACACACAGGGAGAAAACAGTCATGGGGCAACGGAAGAAGAGATTTCAGTGATATGTCTGGAGGCCAAGGAACACCCACAGACACCAGAAGCCAGGAGAGGCGAGGAGAGATTCTCCCCTACGGGAGTGTTTCAGAGGGAGCGCGGCCCTGCCTGCACCTGACTTTTGAATGGCCAGCCTCCAGAACATGAGCCAAGAAATGTCTGTTGTTTGGGGCACCTTTGTTATGGCAGGCTAGACAACTAAGCCAGCACCTGATAGCAGAGTATGAGGGGAGGCCAAGCCTGAGTCTGGGGGTCAGTGGCTCTTGTTATGAAGCTCAGAGGGGCGCATGGTGCCCCTGACATGGTCACCCCCACCTCAGCAGCCCCGCACGAAGCATGAGGACAGGAACTACTGGGTCTGCACCGGGCTGAGAGGCAAAGACAGCTGCGGCCCAGGCGGGGGGCCTCTGTGGATTGCCTGCACCCTCCCTGCCCCCACCTCCATCCCCCTTAAACCTAATACCACAATCCCTTACTGATATTAAAAACTGACAAGGAATTTTGCCACCGGCACTAGCATTTTAATATTGAAAGGTTGTGAAATCTAATAAGAGCTACAAGGAGGTTGATGGGGATGGCGTGATTCTTTTTCCCCTTTCGAGCTTCAATAGAACCGAGATTCAATAAGCAAATGTGACAGAATGTGTGATTTCCCCTTGATCTGCCGAGGCCAGGCATTTCCTGTTTAATAACCTTAAACCGGTGGCCCCCCTCCACTCCCAGAGCGTCCCTCCCCCAGCGTCTCTCCTCCTCATCTTATCAGAATAATCCTTCATTTGAACGCAGCTCAGACTGGCACTTTGGTGGCACCTTATCACCGCTTGAAGACACAAAGAGAACACGCTGAAATATTATTCTTCCCCTTTGTGGGAAGGTGTTAATAAGACCTTCCTGCCGTTGCCCTGCCTCAGATGGCGGGAGATCCCAGATCCCAGTCCCTTCTGGTCAAATCCCAGCTTTACAACCTGTCGGTAAAGGAGGGTGTTCCTGGCCCACAGCCTGCCCAGACGAGGGGAGACAGACATAGAGAATTTCCAGCTAGAAAGTGGCAGGCGGGGGCGCCTGGGTGGCTCAGTCGGTTAAGCGTCCGACTGCAGCTCAGGTCATGATCTTACACTCCGTGAGTTCGAGCCCCGCGTCGGGCTCTGTGCTGACAGCTCAGACCCTGGAGCCTGCTTCGGATTCTGTGACTCCTTCTCTCTCTGCCCCTCTGCCTCTTGCGCTCTGTTTCTCAAAAATAAACATCAAAAAAACATTTAAAAAAAAAAAAAGAAAAGGAAAGTGATAGGCAGTGGGAGGAACCCACACCTGACCTGAGAGGTTGGGCTCTGCAGGCCCACGTGACATACACATATGACAACGACAGCAAGTGCTCCTGGGGCAGCGGAGAATGCCTAGGGCGGGTGGGGGGGGGGGGGTCTGGGCAGGCCAACAAGCACAGAGTGACACTCCAAAGAGGTGTCCTACAGCCTTTTGAGGCCACCTGCCCCCAGCCTCTGAATGGGGTCCTGACTCAGGACAGCTGAGACAGGTGCTTTCTGACAAACTGAGCCCTTGCAGGGACAGAATGAAATCCTTGGTTCCTGTTTCAGTTTTTCTGGAGTAAGGTAAAGAGAACTTTGCTAGTCCTCACAAAGTAAATAAATAAATAATTTTAAGTCTGTGGAGTGAGAGTCATTAACCATCTGTTATGAGCTGAACTGTGTTCCCAACCAAAATCCATGTGTTGAAAGCAAAACCCCCAAAGTGACTATGTTAGGAGACAGGGCCTTTCAGGAGGTAACTAAGATTAAATAAGGTCCAATATGGTGCAATAATCCCTCATGTCCTTGACCGGTATCCTTGTAAGAAGAGAATGTGCACACAGAGGAAAGGCCATGTGAGGACACAGTGAAAAGGCAGCCATCTGTGAGCCAAGAAGAGAGGCCTCAGGAAAAACCAAACCGTATCCTTGGACTTCTAGCCTCTAGAACTGTGAGAAAATAAAACTCTGTTGTTTAAGCCGCCCAGTGTGTGCTATTTTGTTAGGACGACTCTAGCAAACTAATACACAACTCTTCATTTTTACTCCAATCCCCTCACTGAGGCCCAGAGAAGATAAGTTACTTGTCCCCGGTCACACAGCTTACTCATGGTAGAACCAGAATTAAAGTCCAGAACTCTGCTTTCGGTTCCATGCTAATTATGCTACACCAGCTTCTCCACAAAAGAACAAAGGGCTTGTGCCCAAAAGTCAGCTTTGCCCGTTAAACTTCAATGCACACACTCAAAAACACCTTAAGTTTTAATAAAGGAATAAAACGGCCCCAATCTCCACTGCTCTGAGTACCCTGAGGCAGGAATGATAGAGCTTTTTCACTCCCTGCTGCACAAACCACCATCGTGAGGGCTTGGTATTTACTTGGATAAATGGTAATCTTCCCCAGAATGCCAGCCAGCCTCTGAGGGTCACCTGACCGATCACATTTGCTGTTGCTATGTTACTTCAGCTCCTAATTTGCTGTCGTTTGTTACTTGGAGTTCCTGGAATTCCCTGCAAAGTTAAAGGAGGCAGACAAGGAACCATGCCGGCTGAGAGTGGGTACCACCGGACTCCCAGCCAATTGCACCCTGGCACCGTGAGTGTCCGAGCCAGGGTCCCCAGTTCTGATGGGCACACTTGCCCCACACTTTCCCTATTGGGTCACTTCTCCTTGGGCCACAAGAGAAAGCATGCTAACAGGGATGGGAGAGTCAGGGATGCTCCCCCATGTTGATGGAGTAAGGAGAGGGGCATTTAATGTTTAATATCAGAAGTCAGAATACAGGGACTGTGTGGCGTCATGGAAAAGAGCGCTAGATTTAGAGCCCGAAGACCTGGATTTGAATGTAGGCTCTACTAAGAATAGCTGTTTGCCTTGGGCAACTGTTTCAAACTCTCTCAGAGCTTTGGTTTCGTCACGTACACTGAAGATACGGAATATAATGCACGAGACAGCTTTTAGCCGTGCCTGGTGCATGATGGGCCAGCATAAATAATTGGTCCTTCTTTTGTCCCAGCCGTAAGTTTGCCTTGGAAAAGGGGTTGGCCTTTAGATCTCAGAGGGCTGGGAACGAAAAGCCAGGAAGACCATAATGACAGGGAAGGCAAGAGAGACAGGCACAAAAGAAGAGAAATCAGGTAGAGACAAGAGCAGGCCACATCCTGGGAGTCCCACGCTATGCCAGGTAGGGCCAGGGCACTCTGCCTTCTTCCTTCCAGTACATCATGGAAGACTCTTCAGAGAAAGAGAGTTTTCAGTTAAGAGAATAACTGCTAGTAGAGACAATGATACGGCAAGTGTGGGAAGCTGATGAAGAAGTGACAACGGACAGGGCCGGAAGGGGCAGGGCATGCTCGGCTCTCCCCCTGGCCTCTTTAACTCCACACCAGGCGCAATCTCAGTAGAGGCCTTCTCCAGCCACATTTTCCTCATCCACCCTCTTCTGCAAATAGCCCAGAGAAGCAGGGAGGGAGGAATCTGTATAGCCAACCCCAACGGACTCCCGGCCAATGACAGGTAGTGGTCTGGGGAGGCCTAAGAAAAGACCCAGGGATAACACTCGAGACATAGGTTTATTAGGGGAACTTACGTACGGGGAGTCCAGGAGTGGCTGACTGGATAAAGCATCCACTGCTGGGATCTACATGCAACAAGCTTTACTGGTGTGGCAACTTAGCCCTCCCCTCCTCGCATGGCCAGCATTCCAAGGAGATCAAGGCCTGCCATCCGGACAGTCCTCCTTACCAAGGAAACACTCTGGGTCAGCCACCCCTGGAAACCCCTGACCTTGAACACCGAACAACACATTCTTCTACACATTCCGCTTGGTGGGAATACAGGGGCAGGACAGGATCCCTACAGTCTCAAGACAGTGACAGCACGTACCACACAGGATCCGAGGACAGGGTTTGGGGTTGGCATGGAGAATCTTACTGATTCCCTCTGCCAGCGCTGGTGGAACACAGCTTGTACAAATAATGTGAACTGGCCCATGTACAGCAAAGAGGCTCAGTACAATTCTGGTAAAGTGGATGACACAGAGCTTTCCCGTAAGAACTTCATTTTTCCGCATTCTTCCGCAGAACCTGTGCGGCTTCCACCTGCACACACATCTCCTTAGAATATTTAGGAACCGGTTCAAGGAAAAGATCATCCTCCAAGAAGAGTATTATATTGTTTATGAGGTAATTTAGCACATGTCAGTATAAACAAGATGATATGTGTATAAGACTATCTCCTAGTTCCGTTTAGAGGTGGTTAGCATTTGAAGTACCCTAAAACTAACACTCCAGGCTGGTCAACTAGCACACAGAGGCCCTAATCAGGCACCACCCCCTTCAGAGCTGATCATTAGCATTTAGAATATCAGTGCCAAAAATCCAAGAAGTCAGTTTGCCACATGAAGACTGACACAAGGTGGGCGAGCCTGACCATCAGCATAAGTGCCCATGCCTTGAACAGAGGCTTGGAGGCTGATCTGGCCAGATCTGATCAAGGAGACCAAGGACTTGATCTAGCCAGATCTGACCTAGGTGACCAAGCAATCCAAAGGACGGGCACGCAGCTAACGAAGGCTGCAATGTAATCAACGACACAGCATTATGCCCACCACCATCACAAAGCCATGCTCCCTTTTCCAGATTCTCCACACAGGATCACATTTCTGTGAACACATCTCCCCTTCAAGGATTCTGACAGCACTGGCCAGGAGAGAGGGGCTCCGACCACTCCCAGGCATTCTGATCCACACAGTGAAAGACTTGTAGAGCTGGAGATGCCGTTGAACATGGTCATCAGGGCCAAGCTCTGGAATCAGACTGGCTACTCTAACCACCACCGCCACTGTTCATTAGCTGTGGGCCCTGGGCAGGTCACCTAACCTCTCTGTGCCTCAGTTAACATAGGCAAAGGGCTTAGACTCACGCTCAGCAAATAATGAGTGTGTTATTAGTCAGCATTATTATTATTACACGAAAGAGGAGAGTGGAGCACCAGCCCATCCAAGCTCCAAGACACCGGGTTTTATTACGATAATAATAATTGCCATGCAAATGAGAACCTTAATCACTACATATAAGCACATTCTACTAGCTTCTTTACGTACAAACTCTATTAGCTCCCTGAATCCTCACAACTCCGTGGAGGTAGCTATTACTATCCCCATCTTAGGGATGATGAAGATGAAGCTTGGAAGAAACTTGCTCCCTGCCACGGAGCCCAAAGCAAAGGAAACTAAAGCGAGTCCTGTGTCATCCCAGAGTCTGTGTTCTCAGCCACCACAAAGCCCACTTCTCTCTAAGAATGCTACACTACTTTCTGGGAAGAGTTTGGCTGTGTTGACTTTTCTCCCAGGAAGAAAACTCATGGACAAGAGAATGGCTCACCTCCCTTGGTGATTCTATTTCTCACTCTGCATTAATAAATGCACATCCAGGTTGATGTGTCAGTCTGTTATGACCGAGGTTGGGTTCACAGTTCATGGCCTTGGCTTCTTAGATCCGCCTTTAAAAATCCCAGTGCTACAGCCATGCCCCGGACCAATTAAATCCAAATCTCAGGGACTGTGACCCAAGCATCTCTATTTCTTATAGCTCCCCAAGCGATGACAATGCTCCCGAAGGTCATGAACCACTGGATTGAGGTGAGCCAGCAAGGCTGCATCTAACAGACTCTATAAAATTAAACACCTGATCCTACAACATCTGGGGCTCGGGGTCCAGTCCCCATGGCTAGGCGCACTCCCATTGACAACAGCACCCTCCTGATTCTTGGAGGGGAACACTGGGCTCAAACCAAGGCTTCGCCTGCCACCCCACAGGAAAGGCGAAGGCCCTCTTCCTTCACACCCTCACACCCTGCCCCAGCACCAGCCTAAGTGCAGCCCCTCCTGGTAACTCATACCAGGCCCCCTCATCCGTCTCTCCAACTCAGCCTCAGACAGCCCATTTGAATGTGGCTTACTCTCAAAATGAAGGATCGGTTTTTGCCTGGGACATAATGGGTTGAATAAAATTTTATGGGTCTCTCTGGGAAGACGGAATTGGGGGCTGAAGGCAGAGGAGGAGGGGGAGGGGGAGGGCAGATGGGTAACAGCTCCTGGGTCTCTCTCCAGGGGCAGATAGAAAGGCTAAAGCAGAACCCTCACAAGGCGCAGGCAATCAGCAGTATTAGCATACAAACTGCCTGCTCCAGACGTCAGCTCCTGGCAGCCAAGGACCCATCAGGGGCAGCAGGCTCTCATCCCAGCAATAAATACTTATGAAAGCCTGCTGATGCCAAACCTCATGGGAGGCCCGTTGGTGGGGAGAGAGCTGCCCAGAGCTGGGGGCTCGAGATTCGGCAGTGGACACAGACAGAGCCAGGGTCTGAGGGCAGAGAGTGGGTGGGTGGTGATGGAGAAGCCGATGCAGATACAAGAAGCACGTTAGCACCCACGGAGGGCCTGGGCAAGTCGTGAAGACACCAGCTCCTCCGCTAGAAAGCTGTGGGACGCGGAGCCTGGCACCATCTCTCAGCACAGCATCTGCTTCTGCGAAGTGGGGAAGAAAAGCCGCTGCCCAAAAGATGCTAAAGCGGGGCTCCTTGCAGTCCTCACCTCCAACAGCACAGACCAGACGGCCTTGTCGTTTCCCCAGCTAGACTCAACTTCAGATGGGGGTTCTTCCTGAACGCAGCCCCACCTCCCTTCCCATTTACTCTAGAAAACTTGCCATTGTAAATTTTTTCCCTGCCATTTTAGCATGTAAGTCTTCTCCCAGCCGCGGGCCACTTTTACAACCCAGGAATGTCTTTCTCCAAGGCTTGGGAGGCACCCCTCAGAAATGTAGTCACCTAAGGAGGCAGCATCCCCAATCCCCCTTCTCTGTGGGAGCATGGGTGCCTACCTTAAGGGACCATTAGCAAACACAAGATGTCTCATCACGTTAACCAACCCCCCCCCAACATCCTTCAGCACTTTCCACTAGTTCACCCCAGTGCTTAAAACTCCCCTGCCTTTGTTTCCACAAAACTGAGTCCAATCTCTCTCACCTATTGCCATAGTCATGAATAAAGTCTTCCTTGCCTGTTTAACTCTGCCTGGTGCAATTTTTCTTTGACAAAAAGAACTCAAACAAACAAACAAACAAAAAAAAAAAAAAAAAAAAAACAGAGAGACCGGAGGCCTCTGAGCACTAGGAATCATGGGCTGGCTGGTTAATCTCTACAGACCTCCTTTGGGAAAATGTGATCAGCCACGATGTTCCTTCAGCAAAGGAATGAATCCTGGAACATGAGGCCTGGGAGGTACCTCAGAAATCATCAAATGCAAACCCCACCTTGTGACAAAGGAGAGCTGAGATTCAAGACCCAGACCAGCTACATAATTTGCAGGCCCCAGTGCAAAATGAAAAAACTGGGCCCCTTCTTCCCTTCTTCTGCAGGTTCTTTCTCAGCCTGTCTTGGTGTTTATATGTGCTATTTAATGTCACATTCCCTGGGGCACGAGATACTCACTATACTCATTGGTGGGGTGTATACACCAGTACCAACCCTCACTGGCCCCACACCCAGAAGAGGAGAGCAGTAGAGGTCCCTGGACTGGAGCGGGGAGCAGGCAGCTGAGAACCCACTGCAGGGAGGAAGAAGGGAGGTGAGGAGATGGCAAGAGACAGGACATGCATGAGCCAAGATTCCCAGCCCCCAGTGTACACACCATTGCCCCATGGACTTCACTCGCAAAACACAAATCTGAAGAGAAAAGTCTTGAAATCTCAAGACGGTAACCCCCTTTCTTAGCCCAGGGCCCTGTGCTACTGCATTAGTCGGACGCCCAGGGAGCCAGCGCCGCAGAGACCTTCACTACTTTGCCGGTGGTCACAGAGCCGCCTGTCAGCAGAGCAAAGACTAGAACCAGGTGTCCGAGTCCCACTGCTGCCAGAATGTTCCACAGCAGGCAGTGCCTAGCACTGTGCCGGGGCAAGCAGAGACCCTGGCTCCAGGCCCCGGACAAGCGACTTCATCAAAACTGTCTAAGTACCTGCCTGATGCCCAGGACTAGCTGGGCCAGTAGTGCGGTCTGGGCAGGACACTCCAAGCCAGAACGAAGACCCACGAGGACTCCCCTCCCCACTGGAGCTCTGGGACTCATGGCCACAGGCTGTCACGTGACCAGGCTCCCAGGAGGGAGACCTGTCAAGTGGACCATTCCTGCTGACCGGTGTGGCAGTGCTTCCACAGGATTGTGTGAGATCAGGAAGCCGGAACGGTGCTGATTTGGGGCGGACTGTCCCTCAGATCGGCACAGGAGGAGTTCAGGACTCTGGGATACCCACGAGCTACCGCCACGTCTTGGGCCTGAGCGGCACGAAGGAGCCTGTGCGTCTGCAATCTGCCCCGGTGTGATGGAGCGGCAGCGGGCATCCTTACCCTGTGTGCCCCCTAACACTGGGTAAGGTCGATGGGGGATGGCAAGACGGTCCCTCCCCCTCTGCAGGCTCCACACACCACGTGTCAGGCAGTCCTCGGGCAACGGCTGTGCCTATTCCCTCCCAGGGTTTTCAAAAATCCCGCTTCATCACACCAACAGGCCCTTTCTAACGGATGTGCCCATACCGCGCTCTCCTGGGTCAATCCCAAACCGTGCCAGAGCAAGGGTGGACATGGTCTGCAGGAGCAGGAATGTGGCTAGAGGCAACAATGTGGGGATGGTCACCTGCCATAGGGGTCGTCACCACACCACCGCCTCGGCTTCAACCCCACAAACCTTAACACATGGGCAAAATCCTCTGCTCTTTTTGAACTCTAGTTTAAGGAGATTGATTTTCAGGTGCAGCTTAGAGATCTGGTCATATGACTTCATTACCACATACTTCTCGGTCAATTATTATGGACCATCTCTGTCCTTATTGAGATTGGAGTTTTATACATCCAGGAGTCCAACTAGACAAAAAACAAATGCCTTATTTGTTAAGATATTTAATGGGGGGGGGGGGGAGACGAACGATTAAAATAGAAAATTTTATTTAGCACTCTCTATGTTCCAGCCACTGTGCTAAACACCTAATATGAACTATCTCATTTAATGTTTTCAACCCCGCAATGAGGAAGGTACTAATAAAATCTATTATAGCAAAGAAAACTAAGAGAAGTTGAGGGGTTTGCCCAAGATCACACAATCAAGTGCTAAAGTCTAGATATAAACCCAGATTGCCTGTCTCATACAGGCATGCTGCTACCTGCTCATGACAAAACTTTAACATCCGTGCCCTCTAGATTTAATTCGTCTCTCCAGCCATAATCCAGAACGTATCTTCTTGGCCTATATTCTCAGGCTGATTCTGCTCAGAGAATCAGCCACATCAAAAAGATCCACTGTTTAATGGACCCATCAAACAGCAGACTATCGATCTATTGCTGGCATTTTATTGATGTGTTATTACCACTCTCCCAAAACATCTTCTATCAGCTGTTTTATAATACTGTAATGCCCGTATGGCCTGGATTTTCCAGAGTAATCTTGATTTCAATATTGTGACCTATGCTTTACAGAAGCCACACAACATTAGAGAAATCATGGTACAGTCACATCCCAAATAGGTTCCCCACTCTGTTTCTTACATCCACGAGAGTCCCAAATTCCTTTATTAGATTTCCTTTGTCAAAATTCCTCGGACTCTGAAAACACGGTCATGATACCATGTTGACGGAGGAGTTTTGGCTCACTTCTTACAGCCGAGGCTAATTTACACTTTAGCAAACCCACTGTACCACGTGGTATAATCACCACAGCTGAGTCAAAGCAGCTTCCAGTCACAGGCTCTGGTGTTTAATTAGCCTCCATATACCTATTGACTGCAAGCATCATCACTGAGCCAATTCTTATTCATATGGACTTCTGGTGGTGGTACTACTGTTTTCCAGCAGCCTGATTTTTCTCCCCTAGAGAACAGACAGCAGATTGTCATAAAGCACCGAAGCAAGACCTCACCACTCCCCATGCCGGGCTACTGTGCCATGGCTCCAAGCCCTATAAAAACTGGCCAGGTCACACAGCCTGGAGGCCTGAACTGGTGCCAGGAACACATGTGGCCAGGCATTCTGTTGGTCCTGGAGTTTATATGGACTGCACACCACCTTACCCACCCCTTTCATATGCGTTTACACAAAGCTCCTCTCTGTCATGTCCAAAAAACATGGAAAAATATCCTTGGTCAAAAGCCATGGTGACCAGTGGTTCCAAATGATTGGTTCTCAATGGAAGCAGAGAGTTGTACCTTCTCCTACGAGTATCTGTCCTCCAGGAACCCCTTGACAATGGAGCCTTTAATTAATGTCACCAGCTTCCTGAGAGCTGCCTCACTCTGTTGGATGAAGCACGGTGTTCATGCCACAAGAGGCACAGGACATGTGGCCTATAGTTCTAGGCTTCCTCCCCTGCGCTGCAATAAGTCCTATGTATTTTGATATACATGAAATGAATTAGCTCTTTGCTTTTGAAGTAAAAGGAAGTTTCTACTAAAATATAGCAGCACATGTCAAGGTATTCAATACAAATCAAAGGCTCTCTGTGTCGGAGTTAGAAGAAAAAGGGCTCCTGTCCTCCAGAGCAAGAGCTCCTAGCCTGCAGAAGAGAGGTTGGAGGGCAGACAAATGACGATCTGGGGAGACAACAGATTGAGGCAAGCATGACTTTATTTGGCCACCACTGATCCATCACACAAGTTCAGACAGGCCCATCTTCTACACGCTAGTTGACCTGCATGGCCGTTAGCGGAGCAAGACCACTACAAGCTGTCAGCAGTGAGCTGGGAGTAATGAAGGCAAGACCAGAAGGTGAGCAGTGTGGTCCGAAACTCAGAGAGAAAGAGCAAGATGTCAAAGCAAGTCTCCATGGCAGAGAGGAGTACAGGGCATGGCCACGGCTGGACACCGAGAGAGCAAAACAAAAGATGCTGAATCCGGTAAGGGTATAGGAGTCGAAGTTGGCCCATCTGAGGGGAGGCTGGCAGGAGCTGGCAAGAGCACGAGATACTGAGATCGAATGGAAAGACAGTCCAAGAGAGCTCTCATAGAGTCACGAGGGTCTCTCGTGCCCTCAATAAGCACCATTTTAATGTGTTAACAAGCCTCTTTAATTTTTTTAATTTGTATATATTCCCAGAAAATTCATACCGTGGTTCTGTATGCATGCATTGTTTCATTTATATGAACATGACTGTGCCATATAGATCTCATTCCCTTTTTCTTCATTCTTTTCAACACCACTCTGTTTTTAAAACACTCCCACATTGAGGGGTGCCTGGGTGGCTCAGTCGGTTAAGCATCTGACTTTAGCTCAGGTCATGATCTCGTAGGTCCACGGGTTTGAGCCCCACATCAGGCTATGTGCTGACAGCTCAGAGCCTGGACCCTGCTTCTCCCTCTCCCTATGCCTCTCTCTCTCTCTCTCTCTCAAAAATAAATATTCAAAAAACCCCTCCCACACTGATATGTACACACCCAGCCTCTGTTTCCAACCACTGCACAGTGGCCCATAAGGAGCATCTGCTACACTGTGCCATGCACCCCCTGATGATGGTCACCCAGACTGACTCCAGCTCCCCCCACCCCCACCTCCAAACAATGGGGCTATGGGTACCCTCACACCCTGCCACTAGGGACTTGTGAAAGAATGTCTTTGGGATATGTGCCCAGGAATTGCTGGATCTCATGGAAAATGGATTATTTTAACTGAACAGTGCAAGATGGCTCTCCAGAACGGCTGCAAAATCTATGTGCCCACCAGCAGGGCAGGCCAGTTCCTGTATCTGAGGGCTCTCTTTTGAAGATCAGGGCTCTGCCCCTTTCAGCTCATCTCTTTCTGCACCTAATATCAGTCAGAGAGTCAAACAAAATCATCATCAACTTCTTCCCCAGGTGACCACATAAGTGTCCCAAAAGAATGTATGTTTGCCCACAGCTGTGAAAATTCTTCTAGCCCTACCTAAATGTTCCCTCCTCATTGTCAGGGTTTCGAAGCACAAAATAACCAACGCATATTTTCAGGCAACATGTTTCTAGCCTGCCCCAAGCCCCTCGACCTACTGGCTCCAACTGCTGGCATCTGTAGACAGCCCTAAGAAAGTAACTATTCAAAACCCTCAACTGCATTAACTATAGCTTCATTAGTCCAGTAAGACTCTTTACTAACACACTGTCCTTTAGGTTGGTGTTTTATTTAGTACAGCGTGTGGTCTTTCTTATAGGGAGTTATCTTCTGATGTCCATCTTATTCTACCACTGATATTTTCCTTTTATTATTCTACTCTCTTCTAATTAAACATATGTATATGTGCATATGAATAATTGTAACATGTATGGATTTGACTCGGCTTCTGCTGCCAAGAACTCAAAGCATAAAACTGTCTAGTCCTGGGGCACACAGCTCTTTTCCAGGCCTCTTTTTACTGTACTGCTCTCTAACTGCACTCCCTCTTGCCTAAAGGTGGAGAACCAGTTGGTGTTCTTCATGTCTTTATTACAAATGGGCTAGTCCCAGTAGCTTCTATTTGTTCCCCAACAGCTATTCTTTATGTGTTCATGGTAATGGGATTTTCAGCTCATACATGATAGCCTTGGTGAAGTCTGTATCTCCTTGCAGGTGGAGGTGACCCTGTGAAAAAATTCTGACCGATGGGATGTGTATAATTTCTAGGGCACATGCGTAAAATGAACCCTTCCTTCTAACTCCCCTCCCACTGGCTGGAAGAGGGATGTGATGATGAGTGCTGGGTGCCGTCTTGGATCATGGGATAAACATGGCATACAGAGGATGACACAAAACCCCCAGGGCAGTATCTTGCATCTTCAGTAAACGTGGAGCTACCCCAGAAGCCCTGGGAGGCTTACCTAGCCTAGGAAAAAATGAACTTCTGTTGTCTGTAAACAACGAATACTATAGATTAGCCTGACCAATACACATATGTGCCAGGGGACAGCAAACTTTTTAGGTAGAGAGCCAGGTGGAAAATATTTTAGACTTTGCAGGCCGTTCTCTCTCAGTTGCAACTATTCACCTCTGCCTTTGTAGCACAAAAGCAGCCAGAGACAATAAATGGGTGTGGCTGTGTTCCAATAAAACTTTGGCCCACGGGCAACAGTGTGCCACCCCTGATATACAGTATCATTTACATGTTTTTAGACTCTATGTAAATGGTCTCTATGCATCCTTCTGCTACTTGCTTTCTTCACTCAACATTATGTTTTGGAGTTTCATCCATGTTACACATGTAGATTTAATCATTTCTATCACTAGAAACAATAGCATTGAATGAATGTTTCACAATTTATTCATTCATTCCTCTGGGATGGACATCCACGTTGTGTCTAATTATGTCCATCTCACAAAGTGTCACAGTGTTCCAACCAACACTCATGGAAATGCCCACCAATGCATATGAGTGTCTCTAGAATTCACAACCGAGAGTGAAGTTACCGCATATTCAGCTTTGCTGGATGTTTCCCAACTTTCTCTCCATGACCGTACCAGTGAGACCTTCCATCAGAGTGTGGTGGTTCCCCTTGCTCCACACTCTTACCGATCAAACCTCAGTATCAGCAGACTCCCGAAATTTGGCCAATCTGATGGGTCAGAAAGGGCTCTCAGTGTGATTTGCATTTGCCTGTTTACTAGTGAGGTTGAGCATTTTCTCATGTGTTCACTGGTTATTTAGACATCCCTTTTGTCAAACTCCCTGGCCATATCCTTAGTCTCATTTTCTGTTACATTATTTGTAATGTTCATATTGATTTGTAAGAGGTTTTCTCATATTCTGGTTACTAATTACGTATCTTTTATAAGCTTTACAAACATCTTTTCCAAGTCTGTATCTTGACTTTAAGTGTGTATTTTGATACATGAATATTTTAAATTATAATATAGTCAAATCTATCAAACTTCTTTTGGTTACTGCTTTTGGCATCTTGTTTAAGAAAACCTGCCTACTTCCAAGGTCAGAAAGATATTTCCTGACAGTCTCCCCCAGTATTCTGAAGTTCTCCTTTTCACATTTAGGTCTTGGAACATCCTGGAATCTATTTAGTATCAGTCTGAAATAGACACAGAATTTTTTTTTTCCATTACAAATGACCAGATATACCACTGCCATTTTTAAAATAGCCCGTGCATTCCTAACACTGGTAAGGCACTGCGTCACCTCCGAAATTCCCCTACAGTCACGATTTTATTTCTGGGATCTCTCTTCTGTTTCTTTGCCAATACCAACCCCCCTAATCATTACAGCTTTATAATCAGCCTTGATTTTTGGTAACTCAATTCCCATCATTCTTGTTCTTTTTCCTCAAAATTCTCTTGTATATTCCTGGTCCTTCCTTTGCTGTCCCAAATAAATTTTAGAGTCAGCTACTCAGGTTGTATGAAAAAAAAGTTCTTGGGATTTTGCCTTGAATTGCATCCAGTTTGATCTGGAGATAATTGACATCTTTACAACACTGAGTCTTTCCAAGCACTCCATCTCTTGCACTCCCACAGCATCAGACGAAAATAATCTGAGGCAGAGTTATGGCAAATCGAACTGCTTTAACCAAAGATTGCTGATTAATGGTTCTGTATCAATCCAGAGAAAAGTTCTCACTGCATTGCTACAAGATTCTGTCCTTGGCCCCGTCCTTTTGAAAATATGTCAATCAATTATTCAGATAACACCAACCTGGTGGGGAGAGCACATGCCATAGATGACATAATCAAAATTCAGAATGATCTCAAGTCTACAATGCTTGGCTGAAGCCAGGAAGATAAAATGTAACAAGTATAAATGCATAGCCCAGCAGCAACCTCTGAAATTCACTTGCACAAATGCAGAATGGTTGCAGAGGGAGTAGTGGTTTGGCAGCAATTTATGTAAAAAGGATTTTGTGGCACAAGAGAGGCAGTTAGGTAGTCATTGATCACAAGCCTAATACGAGACAATAATATGGCGTGCCCGTTTAAAGAGCTAATGCAAACTTATTAAAGTACAGTATCCAGTCCATGTGAGGGACAGCCCTTCCGTGCTCTGATGTGATCTGATCATATCCTTGTCATTTGCTTCATCATTCGATGCCACTGCTTATCTGAGAGCATCTAAAGAAGGATAAACAAAACAGCGAGAGATGTGGAAAACTTCCCATCCAGCCTCTGGACAAAGAGACGTTCATGCTGTCACTGCTCTCGTGCTAGAGCGACCAAGTAAAAAGCCACAACTACCAGCCTCCATGGGAGAAAGCTCTCTGCCTTCCCCTGAAGATGTCCCCAGTGGAGGAATAGTCAGGGGTGCAGGAGGCAGTGAATTTCTGCTGCTAGAGTCAGACCAGCAGTTGCTTAGTGACCATCTCCCAGGATGCACCGGGTGACTTCACATGCCCTTCATGGTCAGGGACCATGAAGGTCACACTTTCTCTCTCATTTCTGCCTAGTCCAACATGAGCTTCCCGAATCACAGATCTGGGAAGGAAATAATACACATGTAAGCAAGTGCCAGAACATAGAGTAATTACAAAATCCAGTTTTGCCCAGATTAGGAAGGATTTCGTTATCTTTTTTATTTAAACTAATGCAGTTATGAAATATTTCAAACATACAAAAAGCACAGCGAATAATAAAACAAATACCCATGTATCTGCCACAAAGGGTTAACAATTGCTAAATTGTGCACTATGGATTTCTTGACGATTTTTTAAGAGAAATAAAACATGACAGGTACAGTTAAAGTCCTCACCCCTGCCCTGTCCCACTTCCTATGAGTCTTACTACATGTGTTTTCCAAAAAAGTATACAGTACTGTTTTATGCTTTTAAATTTTACTGAACGGGATTCATGCTATGTATGATACTCTACGAACTGCTTACTTAGGAGACCATTTTGAACAGTCATCTCTGTAACATCTCCTTGTCCATGTGTGACTGTCTCTAGAGCATATACATCTAGAGGTAGAACTGTTATATCATCAAGTCTGCATATCTTAAATTTTACTAGATACTGATGAACTGGCCATAACCACAAGCATTATAAGACAGTTCCCATTATCCTACCCTCTTGCTGCTAGTTAGTATTATCAAACTTTACATTTTTGCAAAACTGGTAGCCAGGAAATAACATCTTGTCATTGTGGGACTTTTTGTTTTCTGGGTCCTAGTAAGAAGGAACGTTTTTTCGTATATTTCTTGGCTATCTAGGATTCCTCATCTGTGAATTGCTTCATCTTTTTCCTTTGATTATTTTTAGTGACTTGTTTATCTTTTTTTTTTTTTTAAGTTTATCTATTTTGAGAGAGAGTATGCATGTGCGCAGGGAGGGAAGGGGCAGCGAGAGAGGGAGAATCCCAGGCAGGCTCTGTGCTGTCAGCTCAGAGCCCAACATGGAGCTCGATCTCACAAACCGTGAGATCACGACCTGAGCTGTGATCAAGAGCTGGAGGCTTAACCGATTGAGCCACCCAGGTGCGCCTGTTTATCTTTTATAAGAACTACTGATTTACAGAATTCTTCATATATTGTGGATATTTATCTTAGATGAGTTGTGTATGCAAATATCTTCTCCCACTTAGGACTTCCCTTTCTCTCTAGCTCGGCTCTGAGGCTATTCTCACTCCACACTAAGCCACTCTTCCCAAATCACCTGTGATATCTGCTGTCGCAAGGCATGGTTTTACCAAGCAAGTATTTTGGTGATTGCTTCTTTTTATCTTTGGCATGGAGTCTGCAATTCTAGTAACTTCCACAGTAGGTGTTTTGGTTTGGTTTGGGTTGTTTTATTTTTTTATGATTGGTAATTCAAGGATTAAACCATGCAGGGTTTCTCCCCACCCCACACCAGCCAGTTCTAATTCTTCGACACCAACTGGGTGTCCTACAATTCGATTCTGGCACTATCTCCCCAGAATTCTTCTAAGGGATCAGTCCCACAGGAAGGCCCGCGCTTCAGACACCAGTTCTAAGTATCAGGCCACCAGCACACCCACGCTTCTGTGTGGCATGGATATAAATTCAAGAGTTCCACAAGGCCCCCTCCGGTTCTATAACTTGCTAGAACAACTCACAGAACTCAGAAAAGTACTTTACTTACCAGTACTGGTTTATCCTAAAGGATACAACTCAGGAAAAACCAAATGCAAGTGATGCACAGAGCACAGTATAGCACAAGAGAGGAATGGGGAGCTTCCCTGCCCTCCCCGGGCACAATACCATCCCAGCAACTCAACGTGTTCACCAACCCAGAAGCTCTGCAAACTTGATTATTTAGGGGGTGACAGCAGTTCCATCATCTAGGCATGATTACTTAAATCGTTGGTTAATGGTGATTGAAAATCTCTAGCTCCTCTCTCCTCCCAGGAGGGTGGGGGCGCAATCCCCCAACTCCATGGTTGCTTCTCAGATGACCAGCCCCATCCTAAAGCTATCCAGGGGCCCACCAAGAGCCACCTCGTTAGCATAAAGTCAGGTTTGGTAACGGGGGGTTCATCGCACATAACCAAAGATGCCCCTAGCACTCAGGAAATTCCAAGGGTTTTAGGAGGTCTGTGCATACGCTCTCTCAAACTAAATAAACTTTAACAAAAAAAGATAAACAAGTCACTAAAAATAGTCAAAGGAAAAAGATGAAGCAATTCACAGATGAGGAATCCTAGATAGCCAAGAAATATACGAAAAAAAATGTTCCTTCTTACTAGGATCCAGAAAACATTAAAAAATCCCACAAGCCAGGGCAAAGACCAAATAGTGGTTCTTATCATACCACAGCCATTAATGAGAAAGATGAAGTCAGGTTTATAGTCAAGTCAATTTTCATCTATTTCATTTTTTAAAATGTTTATTTCTTTTGAGAGAGAATGAGAATGTGAGCCGGGGAGGGGCTGGGAGAGAGTGAGACAGAGGATCTGAAATGCACTGTCAGCAGAGATCCTCAAACTCAGGAACCCGTGAGATCATGACCCGAGCCGAAGTCGGAGCTTAACCGACTGAGCCACCCAAGTGCCCCCTATTGAATTTTTTATTAAAATATCACATTCATTGTTTTATAATTAATGAGTAGTTGTCTAATAAATTCAGAACAAAGTTAAAAGAGATATGACACCCAGGTTCAAGTCATAGACATTTTTTTTTTAATTTTTTAACGTTTATTTATTTTTGAGACAGAGAGAGACAGAGCATGAACAGGGGAGGGGCAGAGAGAGAGGGAGACACAGAATCTGAAACAGGCTCCAGGCTCTGAGCTGTCAGCACAGAGCCCGACACGGGGCTCGAACTCACGGACTGCGAGATCATGACCTGAGCCGAAGTCAGACGCCCAACCGACTGAGCCACCCAGGCGCCCCAGTCATAGATATTATTGACAACCTCAAGAGAAACAATCACTGTCTATTCAGTAACTCCAGTTCCCTTTTCTACAAGAATTGCCCTTGATTTATGCCAACTTCCCTTGTCTTCAGCTCCGTGGCCAGAGCACCTACCTGAGGCGGCTGTCAGCACTAGCTATATTGAAATTTCAAGTCAGCAGGGCTTGAGGAAGGAAGGGAAGGAAAGAGACAAAGCCAAGAATTCCTAGCTTGCTTCAGTTATCTTAACTAGGACTTCTCTCCTTTCCTGCTTGGGGCTACACTGTATCACTTATATAGAAAATGTTCGTGTACCAAAACTCAAAGCTGGGCAAGAGTGTGCTGGCTCATAGGCATACCTGAGTTCCTTTCTTTGTCCATCAGACAAGTTACTATTAGCAACCCACTTGAAAGTTCATTCATTCAACCTAGTTCTACCAGTAGCCTTCGCTGCAAGGGTTGGTTTTCTAACCTTGACAACCTGGCTCAGACTTCAGACAGACACCGCTCTGGTCACACATTTTTCTTAAAGGGAAAGTTTCTTAAGCATTCACTCTCTGAACATTTAAAGTTACAGTCTGAACACAATAAAACGTTAGTTTAATGTCCAAGATGTATGACATCCCTTCTGCAACCTGCCCCTACTCAGACCAGAAAGAAATGTCCACCAAACAACCCAACCTCCTGCAAAGCAATGATCCTCTGATCTCAGTTCCCGCTGGACCAATTCTCCTCTAAATTTCTCCTTCTACCTCTCATCCTATCATTTAGCTTATTATATTATTTCACTGTTCCTGGAGACCCAGAGCAGGGAGGGATGAAACCAACATTTCTTTTCGATCTACTAATGAATAACAATGAGTTAAATATACTGCATGAGAAATACCAAATAGATATGGTCAACTGGGACCTTGCAATGGCTCACCTCATTAGGACTAAAAAACAAAACAAAACAAAACAAAAACAAAACAAAAACAAAACTTTAGATCTACCCCAGCCAAGGCTGGATTGTGAATGCCTGCCCCAGGGTGTACTGTTAACTTAAGGAAGAGTGAGCAAGACCACAGGAACACATAGCAGCATGACTCAGAGAATTAGCCTTACCGTTGCTGGAGGGAAACACAGTAGGCAACGAGGTATGCTGCGTTCCTCTCTTCAGATTTCTCCACCGGCCCAGAATGAAGGAGGCCTTATTTCTCCCCCCAGAGGAGGAGGGGCACTAGTCCACTGGGTCAGAGTCTGGGATCACATAAAGCCTTCTTCCCTAGAAGCCAGGTCACTGAACTGAAAGCAATTTATGAATGCACTCTCTATTCTACCCAGGCCCTGATGGTGTTGGGCAGACCACCCTCACCCATGCAGCTGGTTGGCTAAACCCACAAGGCTCGGACTTAAAAGTTTTACAAGTATTACCTTCATCTACAAAATGGAAATAAGCCATTCCTCCTTAAATGCCAGAGAGTCAAGAAAACGTTTTACCATCACCCTCTGCTCCTAAATCTCTCCTTGGCCAAGACAACTGCCGCTCCCTTCTCTCTGTCCCCAACTCCTACTGTAAGACCCAGGAGCAAATTTAAATTGTTCCCCACTCTTTGGTACCATTTGTTTAGGAATGGCTGTCTTGAACCACAGGGTTCTAATGAATATAACTATTCAGCAGGGCCCAGATGCTGCTGTTCAGGAATGCTGGGTCCTGAGATGCAGAACCAGACCCAGGGAGGACAGGGGCCATCCCTTCCACTATTCTATAGTGCACAGGGGGCCTTGTGTGACAAGCTGCTTTGTCATTTTTTTATGGCTCCGCGTATGTGCTGTTTTTACGTGATCCAGGAATTTTTAAAAGGCCACGTCCTTCGAATATTATTCAGCCTCAAAAAAGAAGGGAATGCTCACACCTACTACCACACAGATGAACTGGAGGACGCAGTGCTGGTGAAAGAAGTCAGACACCAGAAAGACAAATACTGCGTGATTCTACTCACAGGAGGTATCCAGAGTAGTTCGATTCACAGACACAGACACAGAAAGTGGCATGACGGTTGCCATGGGCCACAGAGGGGAAGCGGGGAGTTTTTGTTTCACAGATACAGAGCTCCAGTTTTACAAGAGAAAAAAGTTCTGGAGATTGGTCGTACAACAGTGCGAATGTACTTAACGCTACTGAGTTAAACACTTAAAAACGGGTTAAGATGGTAAAATTTGTATGATGTGTGTTACACCACAATTTAACAAGAAGAGATCCGTCCACATCTTTCGTTTCTTTTGTTACATTCCCTAGTGACGCCTCTTACCATGCACAAAGGTGCTACCCCATTCTTCAGCAGGACGTTTGTATCAGTCATTGTAGGCATTTCCACAGCCATCATTTTATTTAATGTCATGTAATCTTCACAGTAACCTTGCAAGATAAGTATTTTAGCCCAGTTAATGGATAAGGAAAGGGGGCTCCTCGACAATATGTGACTTGCTCACAGCTCCTTGGAAACAAAACCAGGGGGACCCAGGTCTCTGATTCCAAGTGAGTATTATCTGCACAGCTGTACCTCAGCTTCTCCATAACTGGAGTCTCCTAACTCCACAGGCTAGGACACATCCAGGAAACTCCTCCAACATCAACAGCTGAGGATACATATTCATATGTTAACCAAGATGCAGGAAGGGACTATTCACATGGGGGGGGGGCGGTGTGTGCATGAGTACACGTGCATGTGCATGTGAATCTTGCCAGGAAAGAAAAATACCACCTCTTGTGCAGAGAGGAAAACCCACAGACTCTCAACACCCCAAAGAAAGTGCAACAGTTCTCAAACACAGGCGTGACCAAGCCAGAGGAGAATCAGCCTGGGAATAGGTTGCCATGGGCAATATAACACAATTCAGTCTCCCTGTCCTTGGCATGCATGTGGCTTGCTGTCTCCAGGCCTCACAGTCTCAAGTATCTGAGCAAGGACCACAGACACATGAGGGAGGACATCCTTCTTCGAGGAGCAAACCCACCCCCTCCCTTTTAGCTCCAGGATGAAGACAGCTCTGAAGACAACTCTGGGACAGAGCCCCTCTCTAAGAAAGCAGAGGGAATCTTGGAAAGTAAAAGAGAAATTGTGAACTCAGGTCAACAGATCCTGCTAGAATGGGCAGGAGTGTATATGCGGCTCTGAAAACTGGAGGAAGGGATACTTCTAAGGTCGAAGATTCTGAAGGAAACCCTGACCTACTGTTGCTGACAGATGGTCATGCTCTGGGGGCTCTGCCTGCATCACCACTCCTCCATCCTCTCTCGTTTTTTTAATGTTTTATTTTATTTTTGAGGGAGAATACAAGCGGGGGAGGGGCAGAGAGAGAGAGGGAGACAGAGGAGCCAAAGTGGGCTCCACACTGACAGCAGCAAGCCCGATGCAAGGATCAAACTCACGAACCGTGAGATCATGACCCGAGCCAAAGTCGGACGCTCAACCAACAGGCACCCAGGCACCCCGCCCCAATCCTCCTTCGTTTTTTAAAGGTAGGAAGTCTCTATTCATTAATGCTCTCTATTTTAGCATCTTAGTCTGCTCCAAATCAACAGCATGATTCACTGCGCTCCCCTTCTCCTGGGCTCCTTATTCTCTACTCCCTCCATTCTTACCTCTCTGTCATCCACTTCTATGATCTCCTGTACCCTGAGAGGAAACCACAGGGTGAATGGGAAACAGGCAAGGAGATGGCCCCACAGAATGACAGAGGGATGGAGTTCAACCTGTCCTGGAATCTCCTAGGCCTTCTTACATGGGAATATGTAAAGCAAGACCTCCAACTTTTTGATTTCCAGTAAAACCCACTGTCTTAACATCCCAATGCATGCTATCTTCTCTGTCACTCAACAGCTAACATATAAAATTAGGAAAATGTAAGAAAACAGCAAAGCTGGCATATTTCAATCAGCAGGCAAATGCCTTTGAAGTCCCTAGGTCCATCCCTAAGGTACTTACACCAAGCTCAGGTAAGCAGGGTTGATGTGCAAGAAATGCATATCGTCCTCGTATATATTATTAATGAGTTGTATCAGTCAAGACCCAACCAGTGACCTTAGATAAGTTACTTGACCTCTAGGATCCTCTAGTAGCCCCATACATAAAGTTAGAAAAGCATGTCGAAGAGGACACTACCTCTCCTCCTTCTCTGGGTTATGGAAGATCACAGACCTCTGCAAAAGCTGTCAGAAAGGTAAGTGAAGACCGTCACTTTTTTCTGAGCCCCGCTTCATCTCTCTCCCCCTCCCCCTCTCCAGGATCCCAGAGCAGTGTTAGACGAAGAGCAGAGGGAAGGGGGCGGGGTGTAGAAGGAGCCAAGTAAAATGATGACAGCAACAAGAAAGCAAACACAAATGAGCTCTGCAAATGTTCGGGCGCATTCTGTACTTATAATAAGTGCAGGGGAGGTGGAATGTGTATGCTGGTATGCAAAGTACTAGCTCCCAATCAATGCCTCTGGCTGCCTGCATTACTTGCCTGTTGCCCTCGGCTTCCTGTCCTGCACAGAATGTCCTGGATGCTCAGTGGACAATAATAGCATTGCCTTTGATGCTAGTGAGAATGGGCCTCAGACAGCAGCTTTGAAGCCACAGGGCCCGAACAGGCTGGCTCTGCAAGGGGCAGAGACCTGGCTGGTGGTCCTTTGAGTTCCAGGTAGGGCCCCAGGTAGGGCCCCAGGTAGGGCCAGTATAGGAAGCCCCATTGCATTACAAACGCACCTGGAGGCTGCGACTTGTCCCTTCTGTTTCATTGCACTTTATTAAGGAGACCTCAACTAGACCCTCAAAAATGCCTTTTTAATGGCTATTATTTCATCCAGAGGCCTTGGAGCAGAAGGAGGATGAGGAGGAAGCAGCCGTGTGCTAGGTCATCAAGGGCAACCCCAAGCAATACCAAGCTGTCTACAGCCCAACAGAGACATCTGCTGCTAGTCTGCAGGAGGTCAACGTGATTCAGGTCAACAATCGGCTGGTCACTTCTGTTGGTCAAATAAAATTCCCAGACAAGCCCATGTTACCACATTAGGCACTTTTTCCTAGATGACAGGACCTCAGAGTCCCTTACTCCTCGGGAGGGAAGTTATTTAATCGCCCCTTCTGCCTGCACCCAGCTCCTTAATGATCAGCATGGCTTGGGCACTGTTGGTCTCAGGCTATCTACCTAGTGGTCTGTTTACCAATGATCGAGAAGAAAGGCAGGTAAAACTCCTCCCCAAAAAAGGTACCAGTTATTTACCTTACCTGGTAAGAATAACAATAATAGCAGCTCACAGCTTCCACAGCCTTTACTCTGCACCAGGCTTTCTCCCAACTGCTTTTCTTTTCATGTATTAACCACTAAATCCTCTCCCTGGTCTTAATAAGGGTTGCCCATTTCAGAGGTGAGGAAACAGCTCAGGCGTATTTATATTTTAGATTTTCAGAGAGGCTTCTGTGATCAGGAAGCCCATGAGATCTGAAGGAATCAGGAGTTAAGGGTGGAGCTCCAAGCTCCCTGTGAGGTCATGAGACCGATGCTCTACTTGAAGGGAATGGACGAGGATGCTGGGCGTACGGTTATTCCTGGGCCCCTGCTGTACAAACTATGTCAGCCGAAGCTGGCTCTGCCCACCCTGCAGTAACAGGACTGACGTGCTTCCCAGAGCAGAGGTTCAAGGACATTTGTGTGCCCTGTGGCAGAACCAGCCTGAGTCACCCCAGACTTAAGAGCTGTCAGTGGAGAACCTACTTCTAGCTCTGCACCCAACCCGTGTGAACATAATGCTTCCTCATGCTGAAGGGAAACTAGCTTTGGGGGTTTCCACTGTTCTGTGCTCGTTGAGCTGAAAGGCCTGGCTACCACAGCGGCCTGTGGCACAAAGGCTGTGGCACCACAGCGGGCTGTAAGTCCAAGGAGGGTCATGTCAGCTCCTAACCTCCTGGACCGTGAGCTGGCCACAGGTCGGTGGCATGTTTGGGCAGACCAGGCAAGTCACCACAAATCCAAAACGGGTAGGAGAGTTCTATTTCTAGCCTCAGGGTGCAATGTGCGTGCACAGGACAGCGTCAGAGACCAGGATATTAATACGGCCCTGTTCTCTACAGCCTGTGGACACAGCAAGACGGGATTCTTAGCTGGAAGTGTGCTGACAGCAGCCTGAGGGTTTCTGCCGCTGGTCTCTTTATTAAAAAAAAAAAAAAAAAAAAACTACAGCACCTAAAACCTGCTATCCAGACTCTGCCTGACTGGCTGGCTGGCCAGCCCTATGGACAGAAAGGGACTTTTGGGAGAAAATCAGGGGACGTCACAACAGGCCCCTTGGGAACCCTGGTTCTCCAACTTACCAGGACATTAAAAAAATCATCCTTGGTGTTTGGTTAAATGTGCTGCCTGATCCCATCCTCAGACATTAGAATTCAGTAAGTCTGGATAGGAGCCCAGGCATTTGCATGTTAATAAACATCCCAGGTGATTGTAACACAGGGAGCCTGAGGCCTCTGGAGGCAGCCTGGTGAGGACAGCAGAGCTCCTCACCCCTCCAACATGATGAGTGCACCAGCAGCATTTTTATCATCAGTGAAAGCTCCGGCCCCAGCCCGGAAGTATTGAATCTATATCTACGTTTATTTAGCAAGATCCCTAGGTAATTCGTAGGCACACTACAGTTTGAGATGCACAGCCCTGCGGTTCTCAAGGAGCATGAACCACAAGCACCCAGACAGCCTGTTACAATACAGATTGCTAGACCCCCACTTACAGAGTTGCTAATTTGGAAGGTCTGGGATGGGGCAAGAGAATTTGCATTTCTCGCAAGTTCCCGATGGATGCTGATGCTGCTGGCTCAGGGACCAAACTTTGAGGACCACTGCTCTAGTCTAGAAAGGTTTTTCTCAGCCTTGCTGCGCCCTGTCATCACCTGGGGAGCTTTAAAACTTGCTGCTACCTGGGTCCCACCCTCAGAGGCTCTGGTTTGACTGACCTGAGGCCCAGACTGGGGACCTGGACATTTAGGGGTTCTCCAGGTGATGTTAATGTGCAGAGAACGCTGATAATCAATGTTCTGGAGTGAGACACCTGGACACAAATTCCAGCACTTGCCAGCTGGTGACCTAGGAAAACTGACATAGCTTCTTCTGTTGCCCACACGCCCCACTCACAGGTCTGCCCAAACAGGAGCTTCATTACGCTGTCCATGAACCTAGTAGATGAGGACGGCATGGAGATTTAATGTATATGCTCTAACGGATATCAAACAAGATGGGAGCAGTTCAGTCTGCATGTCTGTGGTTCACAAGCACCTGTTACCCTGCCTTCTACTTGTTGCCATATATCATCTCTGCATATGAAGATAAGAAAAGGACCCTTGACTGGGTGCTCACCATGTGGCAAGTACATCATCTCATCTAATTTAGTCTCTACAACAACCCTACAGGTCTGATATTATTATGGCCATTTTCCCGCTGAGGCAACTGAGGCTCAGTGAGGTCAAATGACTTGCCCAAGCTAACATGTCTAGAAAGCGAAGAGTCAGAATTTGAATTTCAAACAGTCGGACTCTAGAGCTGTCTCTGCTAATCATTCACCATGCTGCCTCGTGTCCCTGGTTGGTCTTCCCTTCCACCACCCAGAAACTTCTGCAAGGTGGTGGGCTGGGGAGACAGAGGTCACATCCAAGGGCACATCCTCTCCTCCTAAGTGAACCTAATATCAAGAACCTCCAGCTTCCTTGAGACTTGAGTTGATTTATCATCATTACCCACCCAGGGACACAGCCACAGACACAAATAAGGTTACATTTCCCCGACATATACAAATGGATTTTTTTAAAGACATCAGAACAAAGGCGCTCTGCTAAGCCCTCCATGAAGGTGCAAATTGCTAACCTGATCTGAATGCGTCACTGGTTTGTTTGGGCTTCATCAAAAGGTTTTGATACAAGAATTGAGGAATAATAAGTAAAAGTTCTGATATGAGTTCTACTCGTATTTGAGCTTGAAATGAATTCTTAGTTGTCTGTTGTGGGAGCCGATTTCTGGATTTTCAAACGGGGTTGGCAAGCAAGGCAAGGACGAGACAGAAATGAACCAATAAAATCAAGAGCAAGGATTAATTAAGGAGTTTGCCACAGAACAGGGACAAAGGAAAGATGGTAATAGTGTTTCTTCCAAGAAAGACGAGTTGGATTTTTATATACATATAAGTTTCTGGGAAAATAATTTAATTTTGACACCATCTCCGCAAATCGACTGGGCTTATCTTTCTCCCATGGAGAGTGAAGATTGCCCTTTTTCTGGCCAGAGGGGAATCTCATTTCCCCTCTCCTTATCAGTTATTAGAAATCAAAATATTGTTTCAAATGGATGTGTTTAATATTTCAGACTACATAATGTGTCCAGCACAAAAGGGCAACATCACTAGACAGGCAACAAAGGGTACAGAAGATATGAAAAAGGATCCGGAATCGCATGACCGAAGGCTTCTCTCCAATCTGCGCCCCGCCCCCCTTGTTCTATGAGGCCTGGCTTATTGGCCATCATCTCCTCATTCTTAAACTTCCTCAATCCTGAAAATGGAGAAAATAACAAATTGGATTTCCCTCCCCTACTCTACAGTACAGCTATGGTCCGATAACACTGATTTTTAACATCTACTGTATGAAGCAAATTCCCAATGATTCCAAGTGATTTTGGTCACACAGAAACTAAGATGTTTCCCACTGAAAACACCATCCCGTAAAATAGGTTGAAAATTGTGGCAACAAAAACTTGAATTAGGTCCAATCTGTTAGCAATACGGTCCAAATTAGTGGCTTATTTTTCTTTTGTAGCTTTTTCTATATTTCAGATATATTTCAATATTTCTATATTACTGCTACCTCTGTCACCTCCTCCCCTATCTAAGGATTTGGTGGCACATCATCTCCTAGACCTCAGCTCCCTGGTTTGTTCTTTCCATCCATGCTGGATGGAGCCAACCTGCAGTGTTATGCCTCACAGGTAGCTACACCCACAGATCACCTGATCCACCCCAGCCCCCAGATAGCTTACGTTCTAGACTCGCAGGTAAATAACACATCATTCCTCCATGTTAGCAATTTGCAAGTTTAAAATTCAGTGTGACAAGTTTACCTGTAATGAGGAACACTTCTGCTAACCTGTATGACGGGATCAGCATGGGGAATAGCGACAATGCAGCTAACTCAATTACCAAGTGTTCTGAGCGTGTGAAGTGTTATGTGAATGCTAAGTAATAATGTTATGGTTTCATCTGAAAGATGTGTATGTCACCCAGGAGCTTCCGGTAGTCAGTAACATAATTTGCAATAAGTCATCATTAATTAATGCTAAATTACCAGGCCCTTCCTGGGGAAGCTGCATATTAAACTGACATCAGTATGTGAAGAGTTCATTATGGCTAATGTTATGAGAACACAAACTGAAGGACTTAATAGCGGAGTAGAAGGTATTTATGTCCAAACACCTCAATGTGGGCTCCACAGCTGCCACACACCAGCAAAGACACTGGTTTGTCACTAAGGAGGATGAAGACAGGAGACTTGGAAACATAACAGGTTCCCCAGCATGGGATAATGGGGTATTTGGAAGCACTGAAAAAAATAGGAGGGGCACCTGGCCGGCTCAGTCGGTAAAGCATGCGACTCTTGATCTCGGGGCCATGAGTTCAAGCCCCACATTAAACATGGAGCTTACTTTTTTTAAAAAATAGGGAGAGGGAGAACGCTCAGCCACCCGTTTCCCTCATTCTTTCCTCTAACATGCCACTTCCACCAGAGCCTGGGGGAATGAGACAGAAGCAATGAGCAAAGAGATGGGCTATGGAAGGACCAGATGCACCCAGAAATAAGGTAGGATTGGGTGGGTGTCAGGTGATGGTGGGAGATGGGATATTTGGAACTCTTCAGGTGATTCCGGTTTGCCACGCCACCTTCCCACCCCCCTCCCCTGCTCCCACCTACTGGCTTACGGTGATTTACCGCGTTTGGTTATTGTTGCAAATCCGAAAGCAAAATGATCCTAACTCATGTAAATCTGTGAGGCACATGATCATAAATCAATACTGCCATACCTAACATAATCACTACTCTATACATACATATTATAAAATAAAATGAAAGAATGTACACAGCACGAATACTGACTCCCTAACACCCGCACTTGGGTAGCCATAAGACCGATTGCGAACAAAGGCCAAGAACCCCAGAACACACAGCCAAACAATGGACGCTATGGTGCAGCCTTGATGTGTCCTCTCTAATCCCCCAAAGGGAAAGGACCTAGTGGCACTTTATCCCCAAATTTCTGTATTTGGTCGCAGTAGATGCTTCCTAAAAAGATCATTTCTTCTGCATCTAACAAAACGGTGTAAAAACAAAAGAGTGCAAAACCGTTGTTTGATAAAATCTATTGTTTTTCATGCACTCATTCACTCAACAGACATTTACTGAGCACTATGCCAGCTTTCAAGGTACAAAAAGGAGAGAGACAGAAAGTCTTGCCCTCGAGGCACTCCCACGCTGGTAGGACACAGTTAGGGACCCAAAGAAGCAAACAGTGATAGGACAGTGAAGGAGAAGAGGGACTGATAGGTTGTGCAGAGCAGGTAGAATCTGATGACCTCTCAGAGAAAGATACTGTGGGAGGGTCCCCTCCCTAAGAAAAAAAAAAAAAAACCTCAAGGCAACCTTGCTATTCAAGTACTTTACACAACATCCCTCACAACCTTGCAACATGAGACCACTTAATCAGACTACATGTTTGTGTGTTACCATATATGGGAGACAAAGAAGTAAAAAATGTATTAAAAACTACACCACGTGGCGTTCGGGGCTCAGTTCTTTGGGTACGAACCCAACTGAGCGGTGCCGGCAGAAATACAGTTGCTTCCTGGACAGAAAAGCCTCGGAGAATCCTGCTACAATATATGGGGGCTGAGGACCCTCTGGCAATGACTTGGAAGGTCCTTCCAAGTAAAGGGAACCACCTAAGCAGAGATACAAAGGCACAAAACCTTCTACGCCCCAGAGGAGGAAGCCCTTCCTACCACCATTTCCCTGCCTCCACCAAAAATGACACGAACCAGTGGTGGACACCAGTCCGAGCAACAAGCTGAGCCAGTCGGCTTCTTCATATAGGATAACCAGACTCAATGAATTGCCTGCCCTGAAGCTGGAACTCAAAAGTCAAGATTGCCATCTAGGAACATGGATCCAGAGAGGCAAACAGAGAAAGAGGTCCTTAGAGTGGAAGGATATCAGTACACAGAGAGGGGCAGCCTCAGGAAACTGTGTGATTCCCAAGCAAGAAGGAGAGAAAGAATAAGAGCTTTGCGGGACCCAGTTCTAGACCCTCAAAGGCTCAGCTTTTCTTGATGGTCTTGAATCCTGTGAAATACTCTCAATTCCTTTGACGGAAGTCTCCTTAGTTTTAGACTGCTGCAGTGGGATTCTGGTCAGGGCCCTTGTGAATAAGAGATACTGAAGGGTCCTAGGGACAGGTGGGCTATCCAGGACCCTGGTACATGGCACCACTGCAAGGGCGGGCTCGGCCCCATTCGTGTCAATTATCGTAACCAGAAGGAAGTTGGAGGACCGTGGGCAAAATGAGGGGATCAGGGGCAGCCTGGCTGAGTTCACCAGAAGGTCTTCACACCTATTCGTCAACTTTTCATAAAGATGGAATCTCTGAAGCACTCGTAGCTCCTCTGGAGAAAGACGTGAGATAAATACAAGACACCGTTAACAAAAGGGTCTTTCTTCTTTATTATAAAGCTGTTGGAAAGAAACCGTTCTACCAGGCCATGAGGGAGCTACAGTCCTATCTCAACACGTAACCTTGAAAATCAGGCAGAGTCGCTGTCCTTCTCAGTTCTGATTCTCCTCTTCCCCACCATTCCTCCAAAAGCACGCTTCTCCACGAAGAGTCTTTTTCACGTAATGAGACTAATGACACCTCCTGTGCACACAGAGCAATCACGGCTGCTGGCTGGGCTAGACCCTGTCCTGCTGTCACATCAGCGGCCACCCCTGCTTGTCCCGGGATGCTGCTGACTTCTGGGTGGGAACACCTGTGACAGAGGGAGATTTCCAACCTATTATCCCACAAGGACCAGCCACCCAAACTGAAGGTTACAGATAGCAGCATGAGGAATTCTGCTTTTGAAACAACAGAGGAAAGGTCCCCCAAGTATTGCATAATTTCTTCACAAGTCCTTCTATGGGAACAAGATGTTTGCATCAATAAAACTGTACTTAGGGGTGCCTGGGTGGCTCAGTCGGTTTAGCATCTGACTTCAGCTCAGGTCATGATTTCTTGGTTCGTGAGTTGGAGCCCCGTGTCAGGCTCTGTACTGACAGCTCAGAGCCTGGAGCCTGCTTCAGATTCTGTGTCTCCCTCTCTCTCTGTACCACCCCCCCCCCCCCCCCGCTCATGCTCTGTCTCTCTCTCTCCCTCAAAAATGAATAAACATTTTAAAAATTTTAATTAAAAAAATAAAGATAATTAATTAATTATGAATAAATAATAATAAATATACTTTTTTAATTGTACTTAAATATTTCAAATATATGCTGTCATTGGGCTGCAAACTGTAGACCCACAGAAGAACACAGATGAAGAATTAGGGAAACATCTGTGAGGCAGATGAGGGTCTCCCTAAGAGGAAATAGTTAGATACATGAGTTTTGTGGAGCTGAGGCCAACGGGGGAGCAGTAAACACTGAAGAGCCCTGCAAACATTTTCCTGGTATTCCAGGATATTTAAGGAAAACTATGCCCTGAGGGTAGAAGCAGCAAGAAACTCTTCTCTCTGAACACCCTCTCTGTGAGCTTACTCCCCAACAAAAGAACATCCTAACAGATCTGTGGAGTCTACCGGAGGATACAGGATTTTGAGGCATCTATACGGAGCCTTCCTGAAATGCCCTCCCTGTGAAACACCTCAGGAGAGCAGCTTGACTACTGGGTCAAGACGTCTGAGCCTAATCATGCCCGCGGTGAGACTCTGAGACGTAACCGTCTCCCGTGTCTGACCTTCCATCCCAGGGATGTCCAGAAGCCTGAGGCTTCTCATATGGCCCACACCAGCCATATGGGGAACTGGCCACAGGGGTCTGGCATCCATGGGCACATACTCAAATTCTCTGCCATTTGGAGTTGAATAGGACACTAGAATTTGCCAAGCGCAACCCTCTACACATCTCAGATACTACAGCACAGGCTGAAACATTTGGCTGTCACCTGGGGTGCTCTAAAAAGGAGTCCTTCCTGTCTGCATTTTGTAGATCCACAATGTCGTCGTTAGAAACTAACCCAGCTGGCCACGTGAGAGATATGGTACTGCTGCACTTGAACTTGCTCACCATGCTGGGAGAGACGGACTCTTTGGTCCAAACAAGTTCTCCAGGGTAACTCCTTGGGTCATATGACCTCTTACAAGTTGTTTTGAGGTAAGCCTGGGTCCTGTGCTTCAACAACAGCATTATTTAAAGGACCATGTCTATTGCTGTAACAAATTAGCCCAAAACTTAGCCACTTGAAACAGTATCTCACAGTTTCTGTGGATAGGGAACCCAGGCATGGCTCAGCTGGGTGTTTCTACCTGAAGGTGCCTCACAGTCTACAACCAAGATGTCACCAGGGCTGGAGTCATCACCACAAGCTCAGATGAGAAGTACTCCCAGCTCCCCACATGGGCTCACATGTTGTTGGCAGTAATCACGTCTTCAAGGCTGTTGGCCAGAGACCCATTCCTTGCCACATGGGCCTCACCTTAGGGCAGCTCACAAGGTAACATTTTTTCCATCAGAGGCAGCAAGGGAGAAGGTAAGAAAGGACACAGAGGATGGAAACCAGTCTTTGATAATCTAACTCAGAAGTGACATCTCAGTGAGTCCTAAATCCAGCCCACACTCAACGGAAGGGGGTTGCACAAGGGCATAAATTCAGGAGATGGGGCTCATTATAGGGCCACTGAAAGGCTGCTTACCACAGGCTACATATTACCCTCTTCATTTACATGTCCCTATTGTGGGAACTGACAAACAACAACCCAGCAACGTCTGACTAGATGCCAAGAGTGGTCAACCACCCCCATCAAGCCTGTGTGAAGGGGTAGGTAGGCCCAGATACCGGTCTTCGTATATTGGACCTTCCTTTATGCGACACTGTTAGGGAATCTGACCCAAATAGGGCCAATCAGACCCCCCTCCAGCCAATGAGTCATTTAGGTATACAAAGTTAAACCAAATGGTGATGTAGAAGCAAGGCCAGAGCCAACATGGTGTACTGAGCAAAGCCATGCTCAAGCTGAAATCATGAAGAACAGAAACCTTCATGGTTTCCACATAAGTGGGAGGAGCTAACCTGCAAAGAAGAGCCTGGAGAGGTATATAGAGGGAAATACAAAGACAAGAGATCATAAGGCCTGAAACAGAGACAGAAACAGAAAGAAACTGCCTCAGGCTTTGCCTCCTTTAATTTTTCCTATTTATTCGATCTTACAGTGTACATTCCCATCCTCTTTTTGAGCTAAGTAGGTTTCATTTCTTTATAATCGATCTCTGACTCAGCCAAGTCCTCCTCAGTCTATTTCTTCTTCTAGAAAATGGTTAATATCAGTTCAATTTCACCCCAGAAAGTGACCTCTGAGATGTGAAATAATGTGCAGATTCCAAGCAAAGCACATTTTTGTTCAAGGTATAGATGTGACTCAATTCATTTCCATAAGCCTATATTAAGATGGTTATTGTTGTCTCCATGAATCCAGGGGAAAATGTAACTAAAGAAACAGGAATATGACTTATCCTAAATCAAACTGCACAATGGTCATAAAACAGAACTAGAAGACTTAGTCCTCTAATCCCGCAATAACTTAAAATGCAAAAACGTTACACACTCACACAAATGTGCATTTACACACTCACATACGTATATGGCCACAAACACTTCACAAGCAAGGAAAATGAGGTCCTGAGCAAATAGCGGCCTCTCTCCACTTCTCTTGATGCATCACAAGGCAGTATGTATCCCTTGAGTTGACTCCCATGTGGATTTGCTTTCCAGAGCACATTTTCTAAGCATTCAACAGTCTGCCGATAGAGAAACCAACTCATAGAGTAGTTTACAGGACGCCCCCAGGCAGTTCACGTAAATATTGCAAACATCAAGTTTATACTGCCAACTCACTGCAGAAACCCAAAAGGATAAGGTTTTACAAGTTCTCTTCCCAAAAGAAATCAGACTGAAAATACAGAGTGATAGCAGCTGGAATGGTGCTTCCCCCTTCAATACACGTAGCCTGAAGAAATGTCTTCTTTTTTTCGTACAAATAATATTTTTTTATGGCAAAGGTAGTATGTGCTCACAGTGGGGAATTTTGAAATTCCAAAACGTATGGAGAAGAAAATAAAGCTACTTATAAATACTACCATCAAGAGACACCTAAGGTTGACATATTTCCTTCTAGTCTTTTTTCTATATATATATATAGAGAGAGAGAGAGAGAGACGTTTCATTCCCTATATACATATATGGGTTAATGCCTTCTGTTTTGCTTTTTTGTAACCTGATTATTATATTGCATGGAGGCGTGGGGGAGAGACTGCTAAAAGGTACAAGATTTCTTTAGTCGACATATAAATACTTTAAAATTAGATCATGTGAATGGTTGCACAAATTTTTAAATATACTAAAAACACTTAACTATACACTTTAAGCACATAGATGATATGTCAATAGAGCTGGGTTTTGTTTTGTTTTGTTTTTTTAATTTTGAGAGAGAGGAGCGGGGAGGGGCAGAGAGCAAGGGAGAGACAGAATCTCAAGCTGGCTCTGCACTGTCTGCATGGAGCCTGACGTGGGGCTCAAACCCACCAACCATGAGATCATGACCTTAGCCAAAATCAAGAGACAGATACTTAACTGACTAAGCCACCCATGTCCCCCAGTAAAGCTATTTCCTAAAAAAAAACAAAACAAAACAAAACTAGGAGATACCACTACGTACCTATTAGAATGGCTAAGATTGAAAACAAAAAAATAAACTGATTTTATAAAAACTGACACTTCCTGGGGCACCTGGGTGGCTCAGCCGGTGGAGCATCCAACTTCAGCTCAGGTCATGATCTCACAGCTCGTGAGTTCGAGCCCCGTTTCGGGCTCTGTGCTGACAGCTCGGAGCCTGGAGCCTGCTTCAGATTCTGTGTCTCCCTCTCTCTCTGTGCCCCTCCCCTGCCTGCACTCTGTATCTCTGTCTCTCTCAAAAAAAATAAAATGAAAACATAAAAAAATTTTTTTTTAAAAAAACAACTGACACTTCCAAATACTAATAAGGGCATACACTAACTGGAATTCTTATGGGAATACAAAAACGGTGCAGCCACTTTGGAAAAGTGTTTGGCATTTTCTTAGAAATTTAACCACACACCTAGCCTACAACCTGACCATCCCGCTCCTAGGTATTTACCCAGGAGAAATGAAAGCATGCGTCCACACAAAAACCCATAAACAAGTGTCCAGAGAAGCTTCATTCGTGTTAACCCAAACTAGAAATGACACAAACATTCATCCACAGGAGAATGGATAAATGAATGAGGAATATTTATTCCATGGACTACTATGCAGCAATTGAAAAGAACCATCAACAGCAGCATAACATAAATGAATCTCAAGACCGCTGTGCCAAGTGAAAGAAACAATACAGAAAAAAATACGCATTGTTCCATCTACGTGAAAGGGCCCAGAAAAGGAGAATCCTACAGAAAACGAACTGCTGGTTTCCCGAGAGCAGGGAAAAGCTGCAGAGTATAAAACAGCATGAGGGCATCTGAGGGGAGTAACAGGAATATTCTATGTCATGACTGTGGGCATGGTCACGTGACTGTGCACATTTTCCTAAATTCATCAGATTATACACTTCAAATTGTTCCACCTTAATTGTATATAAATTATACATCAATGATGTTTATTTTAAAAAATAAGGAGAAAATTCATCAAACTATACACTTAAAATAGGTGCATTTTTGGTATGTAAATTGTACTTCAATAAAGTTGAATTTTTTAATGGGAAAAAATATACATTATATTGTGCTCATTTTCACAGGCCATTAAATACTTTTCAAAAGTACCTTAATTTGAATATTATGCAGCTATACTATTCAATGTTATAGATGTGCCACCACTTAATTGGCTGGTCCATTACAGCTGAACACTTAGGTTATTTTCTTTTTTGCCACTTAAAAAAACATTGCAATGAACATCTGTGTGCATAAAACTTTGTCTGTATTTTTGATTCCCAGAAAAGGAACAACTGCATCAAAGAGTAGGAATATTTTCAAGGTACTCAGTACATTTGGAACAATGTCATCTTAAAGCTGATTCCTTCTAACTGTGGTGGGAGGAAATCACAGTGATAAAAAGAGGATGGTTGCTTTCTCTGCAACACCTTCCTTAGTGAACAGAACACGATGTGGGTTCCCAGTGAGTAGAGCACGGACCTTGTCCTGGCCTTGTCACTTAGTGCGTAACCTTGAGTCATTTTCTGCCTCTGGATACTATCTTTTTATCTCCAAAATGAGAATGGTAGCATATGGTAGGCAATATTTCCCATACAGGGCAGAAAAGCCACCAACTGTAAAATAAACAATTGATAATTGAAAATAGAAACTTGTGTTTGTGCTGAAAAAGAGTAAGAAGGATGAGGAACATGGATGGACCTAGAGGGTATTATGCTAAGTGAAGTAAGTCAGACAGAGAAAGACAAATACTATATGATTTCGCTTATATATGGAATCCAAAAAACAAACAAAAACAGATTCTGAAATACGTAGAATAAATTGGTGGTTGCTGGGAGAGGTTGATGGGGGAGGTGAGGGGAGATACCTAAAATAGATAAAGGGAATTAAAAGGCCAAAACTTCCAGTTCTAAAATAAATAAGTCACAGCCACAGGGACTACAGTCAATAATACTGTAATAATGTTATATGGTGACAGATGGTGACTACACTCGTCGTGGTAAGCACTGAGGAAATGTACAGAATTGTTGAGTCAATATGCTGTCCACCTGAAAATATAACACTGTATGTTAATTAGACTTCAGGAAAAAATTCAATTTAAAAAACTTGTGTTTATCAAAAGACATTATCAAGAGAAAAGACAAACCGGACTGGAACAAGTTATTCACAAAACGTATATTCAACTAAGGACGTGTACCCAGAATTCCTAACTACAGAAAATAAGAACAAAAACCAAAAAAGCAGGCAAAAGACTTAAACATGCACTTCGCACACAAATTGACACACAAATATTCAAATAGCCAACATGTGGATGAAAATGTGCTCAATGTGATTAGTCACATGGGAAATCCAAAGTAACACCACGTGAGGGGCATCGGAGTGGCTCAGTCGGTTAAGTGACTGACTCTGGGTTTCAGCTCAGGTCATGACTTCGCAGATTCATGGGATGAAGTCCCACATGGGATGGGACACACATGCACTCTCTGTCAAAATAAATAAACAACAAAAAAAACAAACACCACATGAAATACCACTATACATCCAACGAAACAGTTAAAATTCAAGACTGACAACGCCAATGTTTAGCGAGGAGGTAGAGCAACTTGAACTCTTTTACGTTACTGGGCGGGGGGGTAAGTGTGTAAAATGGTACAATCGCTTTGGAAAACTGGAAGTACCTACTAAAATTAAACATATATATCCTTGAACTCAGCAATTCCACTCCTGAGTATGTATGTATTCTGGAGAAATTAGTAAATATGTCAGTAAAGGTCATGTGCAAGAAATTCCATAGCAGGGGCGCCTGGGTGGCTCGGTCGGTTAAGCGTCCGACTTCGGCTCAGGTCACGATCTCGCGGTCCGTGAGTTCGAGCCCCGCGTCGGGCTCTGGGCTGATGGCCCAGAGCCTGGAGCCTGCTTCCGATTCTGTGTCTCCCTCTCTCTCTGCCCCTCCCCCGTTCATGCTCTGTCTCTCTCTGTCTCAAAAATAATAAAATAAACATTAAAAAAAATTTAAAAAAAAAAAAAAAGAAATTCCATAGCAGTTTTATTCATAATAGCCATGACTTTTTTAAAAAACCCAAATGTCCATCAACAGGATAATAGATAAATTACGGCATATCTATTTAAAAGAATACTACACAGCAAGGGGTACCGGGGTGGCTCAGTCAGTTGAGCGTCCGACTTCAGCTCACGTCATGATCTCACGGCTCGGAGTTTGAGCCCCGCGTCGGGCTCTGTGCTGACAACTCAGAAACTGTAGACTGCTTGGGATTCTGTGTCCCCCCTCACTCTCTGCTCCTCCCCCACTCACATGCTATCTGTCTGTCTCTCTCTCTCAAAAACAAATAAACATTAAAAAAAATTTTTTAAGAGTATTACACAGCAAGAAAAAACCAACCTTACGCTTAATGCAATAATGTGAATAAATCCCTGACATAATGTCAAGCAAAAGAAGCCACACTCAAAAAAAAAAAAAAAAATACTGAAGGGTAAGATTTATGTGAAGTTCAAGAACAGACAAACTAATCTGTGGCGGTAAAAGTCAGAACAGTGATTACTTCTGATATGTATGGTGGAGGTACTGACCACGAAGGGGCAGAGGGAACCTTCTGGGGTCACGGAAAGGCTGAATGAGAGAGGAAAGAGACGGAGGGAGAACTAAGAGGAGCCTATTTCAAAGTGGCTCAGATTAGCATTGACCAAGATCTGGACATAGGCATCAGTCTTGAGGGTTGGAAAGGAAAGGACCGGCTGACTTGAGAAAGGTCTTAGGCGTGGGTCAGACAGGACTCAATTGAAACAGAGGGGAAATCAAGTTGAAGAGGTAAAAAGCTCGGATAATGCCATTTCCTGTTCCTCAATGTCAGCTCCCATGAGCTACTAGAGAATGCATGCAGGCTCCTTGGTTGTCATCAAGGCCCTCCACAATGGCCCCAACTTGCCTTTCTAGTCTCCTCTCTGGCCTTGTTAGTCCACCTACACCACGCCTGCGCCTTCCAGCTGTACTAGACAACTCTCACACTCCCAACATGCAAGTTCATACCACGGGACCATGGCTAACATGGCTCCCTTAGTTTAAATGTCCTACTCCACCCTTCCCACCCCCACATCCTCTGTGACTATTGAAACCTCACTCATCCTTCGAGGCCCAGATAAAATGCCAGCATGTATGTGAAGCTTGCTCTTATTCGAATGCATCTCCAAAAAGTGCTTTATTCATACTTCTGTTATGAGTGTGTAATTCCTGACCTTAAGTGACAGGTGTTTGCATCTATGTATGTCCATCTCCTCCAGGAGACTAGCTTCTTGTGAGCAGAGACCACATCCTGTTTCCAGCTGTATCCCTCCTGTCCACCACAGTCCCTGGTATGGAGTCCGTGCTCAATAACCAGACGTAGATTGAATTTTCTTAAGCTGCCTAAGCTGCCATGAAAAAAAAAAAAAAACATGAAAATGGGATAAGAGGGATGTGGACAGAGTCACAGAGGGCAGAGCAACCTAGAAGTATGAAAGAACAAAGTGCAGAGGGAGAAAATCCTGAGGAAACAGAGCTTTCCTCCAGAACACTTTTATGACCAAAACAGACACATGCTGCTCAGCTTACCCACCACGGCACTGGTGCTACCAGGAGAGGGCACATGGTGCAGGTGCCAAGGCTGAAAACAACAAGAAAGGCAAGAGGCACCTGTTTGCCCTAACATGGCTCAGAAACCCAGCGCCCTGTGCTAGAAGCATCACTTCAGCAGCTACCTGTCCTAAAGGACTGGTTCGCTCTCCACTACCCAGGGGCACATCAACCAGCTCTTTTTAAAATCAGCAGAATGATGCAGAAAGAAAAATCCTTCCATGATGTTGCCACCCCTGCAAGAGAAATGATGGAAATAAAAGAAAAAAGAATGGGATGGTAAAGCCAATCTGAATCTCAATAAAACGCCCACGGGGACTAAGACTTTCAAGCGATGGAGAGTCAGCAAGCACGGTACCAATCTCCCTAGGAAAGGGGAGTTACAAAGTGACAATAGGGAGGGGAGGGAATAAAATGGCTTTTTATAGCCCCTAATATCTCTTCTGATAGCAGCCTACACGGCTTCCATGTGCCAGGATGCTGGGAAGATGAATGGATTTGTCTTTCTGTTAAATACCATTACCCGGAGCACTGGGGAGAATGAAGAATGGGTTACAGACTCACATCCCAGCTTGCATCTCTTTTCTCCTAATTAAAAAAAAAGTTGCAAAAACAACTCCTATATGTTCTCTCCAACCCATTCCCACCACCTACAACATGTATAACCTCAGGGGAAATAGGTAGCCCACTGATCTACAAAGTTCACCTGCCAGACCAATACCCAGCATACAACCTGTCCTGAGAAGCTGAAGTTCAAATCTAGATAATCAGCATGGTCAGGTCCACACTAGATCAATGACATACTTCAAGATCCATTAAGTCCCTTGTAGGATCCTGTCACCTTAAAGCCCAACAGCACTTTCCATTAAGAGGAATCACAAGGGTTTACTCTTTGCCAGAGGGGCAAATGATTCTGCTTGTTGATGGGACTCTGTTTTTTGAGTGATCTGAGCCATCCACATGCACCACAACAAAACAAGAAAAACAAATAAAATTAGTGGTCCTACCTCTAGCAGCATTCATGATCAGTCCTCAGGCCAGAGGAGCTCAACCTCAGCTACACCTGAGCAAAAAATGATCGGAAAAGGAAATGATGTTAAAAGACCATTGACAGTAGCATTCTCAAAAAAAAAAAAAAAATTCTTAAGAAAAAAATTTGAATACGTGCGAGATCTGTACATTGAAGATCATAAACACTGCCATGAGAAATGTAGATATCCCATGACAAGTAACAGAACTAATACTTAGTTTTATTAGAATTTAGCAAGGTCATAAACTGCAAGGTTAGTATACAAAAAATCAACTGCAGTCTTTTTTTTTTTTTTTTACTTTTCATTTAATTTTATTTTTTAATTTACATCCAAATTAGTTAGCATATAGTGCCACAATGATTTCAGGAGTAGATTCCTTAGTGCCCCTTATCTATTTAGCCCATCCCCCCTCCCACAACCCCTCCAGCAACCCTCAGTTTGCTCTCCATATTTAAGAGTCTCTTCTGTTTTGTCCCCCTTCCTGTTTTTATATTATTTTTGTTTCCCTTCACTTATGTCCATCTGTTTTGTCTCTAAAAGTCTTCATATGAGTTAAGCTGCAGTCTTTTATATCAACAGCAATCAATCAAAAAATGAAATTTTAAAATAATTCCATAGACAGTAGCACCAAAACCATAAAATACTAGGAATAAATCTAGTAAAAGTTGGCGAAGCCACACACACTGAAAATTACAAAACACTGCTGACATAAATAAGACCCAAATAAATGGAGATGACCTATGTTCTGTTTGGAATACTCAATATTAAGATATCAATTCTCCCCAAACTAATTTGTAGCATCAATGTAATCTCAATCAAATTCCCAGCAGGCTTATTTTGTGGAAATTGACAAGCTGGTTCTAAAATTCATATGGAAATGCAAAGGATCTAAAATAACCAAAACAATTTTGAAAAAGAATAAACTTAAGAGGTTTTGTGCTGACTGATTTTAAGATTTCCCGTAAGGTTATTTTGGGATGAGCACTGGGTGTTGTATGGAAACCAATTTGACAGTAAATTTCATATATTAATAAATAAATAAATAAATAAATAAATAAAAAGATTTCCCGTAAGATTACAATAATTAAGGCAATGTTTATGGACCAGAAGAGCAAATTCAGAAATAGACCCACAAATAAATGGCCAATTGATTTTTTTTTTTTTTACAAAGGTAACAACATAATTCAATAGAGAAAGGATAATCTTTTCATAAATAGTTTGGGACAACTGAATATCCATATGAAAAAAAAAAAAAAAAAAGAAAGCCTTGGCCTGTTCCTCACACCATACACACACTGACTTAAAATTGATCATAGGCCTAAACAAAAAAGTTAAATTATAAAACATCTAGAAGAAAATACAAAATAAAGCCTTTGTGACTTGGGATGGGTAAGTCAGTCAGGACACAAAAAAACATGAATCTCAAAAAACTGATAAACATCATCAAAATTTTAAACTTCTGCTCTTGAAAGACAGTGTCAAGAAAATGAATAGGCAAGCCCATGGAGAAAATATTTGATGTGGCTGTGTGGGTGTGTGTGTAAATGTAAATATAAATCTATACCAAAGTCTTATCAAGAATATGAAAAGAACTCTTAGAACAGTAATAAGAGAATAATTCAAAGAAAAGAAAGATACGTCACAAAAGCAAGTAAGCATATTAGTAGATACTTGATACCATTAGTCATCAGAGAAACGTAAATTGGAACCAAAATTAGATGAGCACTACACATTCACTAAAATGGCTAAAACTGAGAAGCCTGTTGGCAAGAATGCAGACTAACTGGGACTCTCGGACACCTGCTAGTAAGAATGTAAAATGGATTAACCACTTTGGAAAATAATTAGGCAGTTTCTTATAAACATACACTTTAATATATGACCTATTCATTCTACTCCAAAGTTTTTACTCAAGAGGACTGAAAATCTGGGTTCCCACAAGATGTACACAAACACGTACAGGAGTATATTCATAAGAGGTGAAAACTAAAAAGACAAATGTCCAACAATAGGCAACTAAAAAGCGCCATTTTGTGATATCCCATCAAAGAACACTACTCAGCAATAAAAAGGAATCAACACAGATGAATCTCAAAAACAGTTTTCTGTGCAAAAGAAGGCTAGGTAAGATTTCATTTTATGGAATTCTGGCAAAGGCAAAAGCAATCTAAGTGGCAGAAAGCAGAGTTAGTGGCTTCCTGGGAGACAGAGAGAAGGGGACTGGCTGCAAAGGGGCATAAGGGAATTTTCTGAAAAGGTTCGATCTTGATTATAATGATGACAATTACACAGGCATATATATTTGTCAAAACTCATCAAACCATGTACTTAAAAAGGTACATTGGGGCACCTGGGTGGCTTGGTCGGTTGAGTGTCCGACTTCGGCTCAGGTCATGATCTCACGGTCCGTGAGTCATGATCTCACGGTCTGTGAGTTCGAGCCCCGCGTCGGGCTCTGTGCTGACAGCTCAGAGCCTGGAGCCTGTTTCAGATTCTGTGTCTCCCTCTCTCTCTGCCCCTCCCCTGTTCATGCTCTGTCTCTCTCTGTCTCAAAAATAAATAAATGTTGGGGCGCCTGGGTGGCGCAGTCGGTTAAGCGTCCGACTTCAGCCAGGTCACGATCTCACGGTCCGTGAGTTCGAGCCCCGCGTCAGGCTCTGGGCTGATGGCTCAGAGCCTGGAGCCTGTTTCCGATTCTGTGTCTCCCTCTCTCTCTGTCCCTCCCCCGTTCATGCTCTGTCTCTCTCTGTCCCAAAAATAAATAAACGTTGAAAAAAAAAATTAAAAAAAATAAATAAATAAAAATAAATAAATAAATAAATGTTAAAAAAAAAATTTAAAAAAATAAAGGGACATTATGTTGTGTATAAATTATACCCCAATAAATTAGATTTTAAAATACTTATTTTTTTTTAAACATTGATATCCCATATATATTATTTAATTGGTCTGAGATGTGTCCTGAGCATCAAGACTTTTTAAATTTTTCCCAAAGATTCCAACTTACAGCCAAAGTTGAGAACCACTACTCTAAAGGCTAAGGAGAAAACGAAATGACCTAGTGTTCAGGGACGCAAACAGATGATGATTGGCTCTCTTGGTGTGAGCCTGGCAGTCACAGAACACCCATCCCAATGTCACAGGCCACTGCCAGAGTACCTGTGCCTTTGCTTTATTTGCTAATTGGCACAACAGTCTCCACAAAAGCCAGGTCATGCTACTTTACGGATCCAGAGAAGATATTGCCCTTAAAGACCCCTTGTCCGGTCTAGCAAGGCAGCCAGACAAGAGTCACTCCAGTTCCTGGCCAAGGATGTGCATGCAAGCCTGAGCCCTCGAGCCCAGGTATGGACCAAACGCGCAGGCCAGCCAGGGGGCATCCGAAGGGCCTTCCAAGTAATGCTCCCAAGGCCTCCCTCCTCCCTGACCCGGCAGCAAAGGAAAACTGCCTGGAGAGAGCAGTGTGCCGAGGGTCGTGTCCAGGTCAACAGAGGCCACGGTGGAATCTCCAGGCTGGAGCTCACACGGATCGCTTTTCCACACCTCACTTTGCCATCTGAAATTTACCGAAATGACAGTGTCACGTTCTGGAGGTTTCGTTTGTAAATGATCGGCGGCCTCTCTAAAGAGGAAAAGCCTTTCTCCGAGTGCTGGCTGAGAAGAAAGTACAGAGTACAGCCACGAAACTCTCCATGAATCTTTTTCTCCCTGCCCTCTCCAGCACGATGATGTACCCACCTGTTGCCACAGCCAGGGCTTTTCCCCCACCTGTCACTCTCTGTGGAACCACACACGCTTGTAGTAGGCCACCTGACATAGTTTAGGCCAGGGCCCCACCCTGTTGCCCCCAAAACGAGACACCGACTACTCAGGCTGCCTGGCTCAGAACTGGCTTTGTCACTCCTACTAGAATGGTAAAACCAGCTGCTGAGCCACCTGCAGATACTGAGTGAGCTCCATGAGGAAGATATAAAACTGAACAGAGTAGAGTGCCTGCCCTCAGGGAGCTCGTAGTCCTGTAAGGGAACCGTGAGAAACACACAAATCTTATGACACCAGGTAGACTGAGGTAGCACCATGGGAAACATCTAGAATACAGACCACACAACACCTGAGGGCAGAGCATGCACATCTATCATCAGGGGACTTCACCTCCTTTGGTGGGTGCCTATCTCTCGTAGGATAAAGCCCAGATTCTTTAGATGAAACCCAAGGCACTCCGTGGCCTCGAGTTTGCTGGCCCTCCCTGTACAGGTCACCCTTCGGCCACACTGACCCACTCCCAAGCACCTGAAAATGGCGTTCTCTGTCCTCCAAGACTTTGTATATGCTCTTCTCTCTCTGTAGAGTATTATTAACTTTCTTCTTGTCTCTTCTGCATCACTGTGAGATGCGACACAGGGGCACCTCTTTTGTGAAGTCTTTCCCAATCCTCCCCCTCCCTGCCCCACAGAGAAGCAGGCATTCCCTTCCCTCATTCCCAGGACACATACTTTCCTGCCAGGGTGGACAGCACGTGCTCTTGTGGCTCCCACACCACACTGCCACCCTCCTGACGGCAGCGACCAGGTCTTTCAGCCACGCGTTCGTTCATTCATTCAACTGCTTTTCAACAAGTGTTTAGCGAGGACCTGCTATGGGCCAGGCACTGTTCCAGGCTCTCAAAAGAGAGACAGGCAAGGCCACTGTTTCCGTGGAACTTATGCTCTTGGAGGAGATGGGAGATGGACAGACATCCTAAAATAAATTAATTTTCTAAAAGCATCAGAGTGATAAATACTATATGTAATATTATTTACAAACACAGCGACCTGACAGCGACAATACGGCTACTTTAGGCGGTGGCTACGGCAGGCTCTCTGAGCAGATGACATTTTAACAGAGGTGGAAATGGCAAGGACTTGCCCACTGAGAAAACTGGGAAAAGCATTCTAGGTAGAGAGAACCACCAGTGAGGGCGAAGGCCCTGCTATGAACCGAATTATATCCTCCCTAAAACCATATGCTGAATCCCTGATTCGCAGTGTGGCTGTATTTGGAGTAAGGAAGTACTTAAGGTTAACTGAGGTCATGAGGGTGGAACCCTGATCCAATGAGATTACTGTCCTCATAAGAGGAGGCACCAGAGAGCAAACTCACTCTCTCTCACTCTCTCTCTCTCTCTCTCTCTCTCTCTTCCTCTCTGGAAGAGAGTTCTCACTGGGAAGGAAATACCCAACACCTTGATCTTGAACTTCTCAGCGTCCAGAAGCGTGAGACCCAGCGTTTAGTATTTTGTTATGGCAGCCTTACTTAACTAACACAGGCTTAACATGGAAGAAGGCAGGTCCAGTGCAGCTCACCCAGTGGGCGAGCAGCAGAAGATTATGCAAGAAGTCTTGCAAAACTGAGGGAGGCCTTGCTTATCTAGGACTCCCGTGAGATCTCCAGATATCACTCCTGGTTAGCCAGGGATCCCTACTGCTTGGGCAACGTCCTTCCACAGTACGGATATCCTGAGGAAGGCTGGACCTGGACCAGGGAGACCCAGGAAGCAGCAGGTGGACACTGGACGGGCACAGCAGGGGCCCGGCAGTGAGGGTACTCAGAAACAGAGCCACTCTGAGATCCACACAGGCTACCAGACGGGCACCATCAGGGAATTCTGTCAGTGAGGGGCCAGTCCCCAGCCTCAGAGGTGGGGAATGACCAACAGCCAGGCAGGGCCCCAGTTTGGCCCTGGGGTCCTGGGTTGCTGAAGAACACATAGGCCCAAAGAGCAAGCCAGAATCCAGAGACAACGCTACTGCAACCAGCGTTTTCCCAAAGAACGACCTGCAACCCTGGGGCCAGTGAGACCCCAGAATCTCAGACCCCACCCCAAGCCTACTGAGCTACATCTGCATTTGAGCCAGACCCGTTAGTGATTCTGTTGAAGTCTGAGCAGCACTGCCCTCTTGGTGACTCATCATGACCCTCCCACGGAGTATTAGGGCCTGGAACACAGTAGGTGCTCAATTAAAAATAGTTGACTAAATACTGAAGGGAGTAAAGGTAAAACTGTTTTCCTTTCAGAGAAGTCATTACCCAGTGTCGTCCACGAACCAAAAACTCAAGCAACACGTTGGCCTCTGAGGATTAGATGTTGTTTACGCTCTGGGCGATGGTGGGCACCCCCGTTCCTTTCTTTTATTACCAAATAGACATATGCGTGTAAGGGATGGCAGACTGACTCGGAAGTTGTTTTTTAAACCTTCCATTCCCAAAGAACTGAGTGAGTCCAGAAGACTCAGAAAAAGGATGAACTGATAGGAAGAGACTGAACACAGCCAGCACACAGGAAGACCTGCAGCCCCCTCGTTCCCTCGGCAAAGACACGTCGTGGATGCCTGCAGCCCACTCCCCAACTCCCCCTAAATGACCGCTCTTCTGTTGTCCCACCACCAAGACCAGCCTTGCTTGTGACCCTTGGCAAACTCCCTCCCCTCCCATCTTCCCAAGGATTAGCTGATGCAAAGGCTTTGATAAGCATCTGTTATTTCCATCACTTGAATTAGGTACTTGGTAAATAAAAGGACAAGGATAAGCCTGAGATCCAGCTCCAGAAGAAAAGTGCTCTTTGACTCAGGGAGAGATGAAAGAATCAAGAAGAGGGGTCAGCTGACCACAGGCCCCAGACGAAGGCAGCAGGGAAAGGGCAGAGTGTGCAGGGTTCCAGCTCTGATGGCACACAAGGGCAGCCCAGGGGAGGGCTGTAGCAGGCAGCTCAGAGAGGGCGCAGAGCACAAGCCCGGGGGCGGCATAGGTCATGTTCTCACGTTGGTGACGGCAAAACGGAACAAGCCACTGGCTCTTTCCCAGTCTCTGTTCAAAGTCAGAATGGAGTTGGGGTTGAGGCATAGCAGCAGCAATCACACGGCCTGGGCACGAACTCCACCTTTGCCATCTGCAAGCTGTGTGATCCCAGGAAAGTCAATTAACCTCTCTGGGGCCCGGTTGCCTCAGGTGTGAAACGAGATAAAATAATGTTACCTCAGAGGACCATCAGGAGAAATAAACATGTCAATACATGCAAAGCACTGAGGTCAGTGCCTGTCATAAAGGAAATATTCTGGAAACCATTAGCACCTCTTATCTGTGACATGCTAATAAAATATCTCCCCACATACCTAGCAGAGTTGTTTCAAAAATATTTTATAAATAGGGGCGCCTGGGTGGCGCAGTCGGTTAAGCGTCCGACTTCAGCCAGGTCACGATCTCGCGGTCCGTGAGTTCGAGCCCCGCGTCAGGCTCTGGGCTGATGGCTCGGAGCCTGGAGCCTGTTTCCGATTCTGTGTCTCCCTCTCTCTCTGCCCCTCCCCCGTTCATGCTCTGTCTCTCTCTGTCCCAAAAATAAATAAAAAACGTTGAAAAAAAAAATTTAAAAAAAAAAAAAAAATTTTATAAATAATAATGATGATACCATTATGTATTTTAACTAAAAATATTGTCTTATTAATATCTCATTTGAACTTCCCAGTAAACATATGAAGCCAGACGTAGCAGGTAACCCCAGGGAACATAGTGAAACATTAGATGTAAAAGTGCTTTGGAATTATAGCAGACTTGCCAAGCTACTTTTTTTTTTAATGTTTACTCTTGAGAAAGAGACAGACCATGAGCAGGGAAGGGCAAGAAAGAGAGGGAGACACAGAATCTGAAGCAGGCTCCGGGCTCTGAGCTGTCAGCACAGAGGCCAACACGGGGCTCAAACCCACGAACCGTGAGATCATGACCTGAGCCAAAGTTGGACGCTAAACCAACTGAGCCACCTGGGTGCCCCTGTCAAGCTCCTTCTAAGGGAAACCTGGCTCAGATCTGCCTGTGGCAGCCACTAAGTGAGTTTCCTACCACCTGACCCCCCACTCCACCCCTCACCCATGACTGAAACAGGGACGGGCACCTGGCCCAGTAACAGCCAATCCATAAGCTACACGGTGGTCTTTACAGCAGATTGAAGAAAGAGAATTCGCTCCATGGAGTCATACTAGGTTTATCAAAATCTCAAATCTTAGTGGAATCAAAAAATGAAGCCTCTAAGAACATGAATTGGCACAACCACTTCAAAGAGCAACGTGGCAATGTCTATTCGAATTTTTAAATGTACATGATCTATGACCTAACGACACTCTCCTTGATATTTACTCTAAAGAAACATATGTGACAAAAAGACATACCCGTGGGTGTTTATTACAACATTACTTAAGATGAAAAAAAGTTTGGAATTTGGAAACAGCCTAATTACCCATTGGTAAATGACCAGATATGACATAGCATTCGACAGAGTGCTAACAGCAGTTAAAGGAATAAATTACAACCATAGGCATCAAAGTGGTTATATTTTGCTAACGTTTATTTTTTTTACGTTTATTTATTTACTTTTGAGAGAGAGACAGAGAGAGTGAGAAGGGGAGGGGAAGAGAGAGAGAGGGATAGAGAGAATCTCAAGCAGGCTCTTGAACTGTCAGCACGGAGCCCAATGTAGGGCTCGAACTCACAAACCATGAGATCATGACCTGAGCCGAAACAAAGAGTCGAATGCTTAACTGACTGAGCCCCCCAGGCGCCCCTTAATGTTTATTTATTTTTGAGAGAGAGAGAGAGAGAATGAAAGAGACAAAGAGAGTGGGGGAGGGGCAGAGAGAGAGGGAGACACAGAATCCAAAGTGGGCTCCAGGCTCCAAGCTGTCAGCACAGAGCCCGACGTGAGGCTCGAATTCATGAACTGCGAGATCATGACCTGAGCCAAAGTCAGACACTTAACTGACTGAGCCATCCAGGCGCCCCAAAGTGGCTACATTTTAAAGCTTACTATGAATGAAAAGACAAGCCTCAGAATTGTACATACAGTTTTAATATTTATCTTTAAAGAATACAATATGTAATTTCCACTTCTGACAGTATGGCAATTTAGGCATCCTGGCCAACTGTCCCACTTGAAAACAACTAAAAATGCTTGAAAAAATATTTTAAAATATCTTTTTAAGTGTACTTAGCCTACAGGGCTAGAAAGGAACCTTCAAATTGTAGGTCAAAGTAGAAGTCAAAGAGGTAGGTGGAGTCCTGAAACTGGCTTCTGCTTGCCTACATGGGCCTAACCAAGTGAACCTGAGCCTCAATTTTCATGGTTTCACCAGGCAGGAGAGAACACAAAGTCAGGGACCATACCTGATTGAAAAAAAATGGTCACGTATGTGATAGATTTTCTCTGGGCTCTATTCTATTGTATGTTTGTCTACACTGTCACCAATAAAGCTGTTTACTAAATCCCACACTCAGACACTGTCATTCCTTCGACTTTTTTTTTTTCAAAGTTGTTTTAGCTCTTATGAGTTCTTTGCATTCCCACATAAATTCTAGAATCAGAAACTAGAGAAAGTCAGATTATCGATGACCTAGGAAGATGTGATCTGGGAATAAAAGGCAGAGTGGCAAACAGGAGGGAAGTGAATGCTAGAGCTGTCCTCTTAATCAACCCTCGTGTCTGGGGCACGATGTCCTGACTCTGTGGCTCAGCTTACAGGGCAGAGTATGGAGTGGAGTTGGCCTAGACAAGGAAATACAAAAGCTCTCTTTTGTATTTGAGGATAATCCATCCACATGTAGCATGTGTGCAGGGCCATTTTCCCAGCAAGTTCCCACAGCCCTCCACCTGGCTCTCCCTGAGGCCAGTGATCCACATTCCAAATCCCAGAATGTTAGGGGGCACATGGGCCTGGGAGATCGCCTAGCCCAATTCCTTCATCTTGCAGATGAGAATCCTAGGTGCAGAGCTGGCTGAAAACAAAGCCTCTTTAAAAACAAGACTATAGATGCTGGAGAGGATGTGGAGAAACTGGAACCCTCTTGCACTGTTGGTGGGAATGCAAATTGGTGCAGCCACTCTGGAAAGCAGTGTGGAGGTTCCTCAGAAAATTAAAAATAGACCTACCCTCTGACCCAGCAATAGCACTGCTAGGAATTTACCCAAGGGATACAGGAGTGCTGATGCAGAGGGGCACTTGTACCCCAATGTTTATAGCAGCACTCTCAACAATAGCCAAATTATGGAAAGAGCCTAAATGTCCATCAACTGACGAATGGATAAAGAAATTGTGGTTTATATACACAATGGAGTACTATGTGGCCATGAGAAAGAACGAAATATGGCCCTTTGTAGCAACGTGGATGGAACTGGAAAGTGTGATGCTAAGTGAAATAAGCCATACAGAGAAAGACAGATACCATATGTTTTCACTCTTATGTGGATCCTGAGAAATTTAACAGAAACCCAAGGAGGAGGGGAAGGAAAAAAAAAAAAAAAGAGGTTAGAGAGGGAGAGAGCCAAAGCATAAGAGACTGTTAAAAACTGAGAACAAACTGAGGGTTGATGGGGGGGTGGGAGGGAGGGGAGGGTGGGTGATGGGTATTGAGGAGGGCACCTTTTGGGATGAGCACTGGGTGTTGTATGGAAACCAATTTGACAATAAATTTCATATATTGAAAAAAATTAAAAATAAAAATAAAAAATAAAAACAAGGCTCCTAAATTCTGGCCCATTACTGTTTCACCAGAACACATTTTTTTTTAATTGTGGTAAAATACACACAACATAAAATTTACCCTCTTACTCATTTTTAAGCATACAGTTCAATACTATTAGATACATTCACATCATTGTGCAACCAGCACTGCTCTCCAGCCCCAGTATCTCTTCATCTTATAAAACTGAAACTCTGCACCCACTAAACAATAATTTCCCATTCTCCCTCCTTGGTCGCTGGCAACCATCATTCTACTTTTTGTTCATATTCTTTGTCTATTTTCTGTTGACTATTCTGTCTACTTCCTGCAAATGGGATCATATAGTATTTATCTTTCATGACTGGCTTACTTCACTTACCATAATACCTTCAAAGTTGATCCATGTAAAAGCATGTGCCAGGATTTCCTTCCTTCTTATGGCTGAATAATATTCCATTGTCTGTCTATACCCTATTTTGTTTATCCATCCGCCACTGATGGACACTTAAGTTGCTCCAGCCTTTTGGCTACTGTGAATAATGCTGCTATGAATAGGGGTGCAAAAATTAAAAACAGGATTGTTACATGATCCAGTAATCCCACCTCTGGACATTTTTGAACAACTTCCATAATGTTTTATACAGTGACTGCAGTGTTTTACATTCCCGCCAACGAAGCCCAAGGTTCCAATTTCTCAACATCCTCACCAAAATCTATCGTTGGCTGTTGTGTTTCTTTATTTATATAGTAGCTATCCAAATGTGTGGGAGGTCATATCTAACTGTGGTTTTGAGTTGCATTTCCTAATGATTAGTGATGTTGAGCATCTTTTTGTGTGCGTATTAGCTATTTGTATAAATTCTTTGGAGAAATGTCTATTCCAGTCTTTTTGCCCATTCTTTAATCAAGTTGTTTTCATGGCTGTTATTGTTTTTGTTCCTGTTGCTATTGTTGAGTTGTAGGAGTTCTTTATATATTCTGGACATTAACCCCCTATCAGATATGATTCACAAACATTTTTTCCCCATTTCACAGGTTGCCTTTTCACTCTGTTGACTCTGTCCTTTGATGCACAAAACACATGGCTTCTTTTTCAAGAAGACCTCAGGGGATTCAGGGAGGTGGGGGAGGGGAGTCACGAGTTAGATAATATAGGTATTTTACTATACAGAGCTAAATGGTACACATGTGGATCAAATTCTGCTTCTGACATAAAGGCCAAGGTGAGGACCATGGACAGCACCCAGAGGGGTGTGTGGGTGTGTGGTGTGTCTGTGTGTGTGTGTGTGTGTGTGTGTGTGGTTTTTTGTTTTGTTTTTTGTCATGGTAATTTGTGCTGAACCCTTTGATTACTGAGCATTTGTTTAGTGCTCACTCAGTACTAAAATTGAAATCTGAGTTCTACAAACAGCATAACAAAGAACTTCTGTCCTCAGGGATTTCATGGTCAAGTTGGAGAGCTAGGAAACAAAGGACACAGAATGCTGAAGGAACTCTATCCTTAAAAATACTGTGGAACTGAAGTCCATGATCAGATGATCGGGTTGCTCTTGAAAAGATCTTGAAGAGACGGGGTGCTCAGTTGGTTGAGCATCCAACTTCAGCTTTGGCTCAGGTCATGATCTCACAGTTCGTGAATTTAAACTGTGCATCAGGCTCTCTGCTGTCAGCATAGAGCCCACTTCAGATCCTCTTTGTCTCCCCCTCTCTCTCTCTGTCCCTCCTCCTCCTCTCTCTCTCTCTGTCTATAAATAAACTTTTAAAAAGTTTAAATAAACTTTAAAAAACTTAAAGAGTGCATTGAGGAGACGTGGTGGCACTGAGACCTGAAAAGGTGTGGTGGATATAACGCGATCATAGAATCCAAGTAAGAAGTTCCAAGAGCTTCGAGTCTTCCAAGAGCAATGGAGTGGATGGAAAAGAGGACTTGAAAGAAATCAACATAACTTCAAAACTGGATGGAGCAGAGGAATATAAGATGACCCCGATGTTTCTGGCTTAGTTTGTTTACTAATTGCCACAAACCAAGGCAATGAATGTAGGAGGTGGAGCTGATATAAAAGGAAAGATAGTGCGTCTTATTTTAGACATTCAGAGTCTAGGGTGCCTTTAGGACAGAGGGAGATATACAATAGGCAGTTAGAAGTATGGATCTGGAGCTAAAAAAAGAAAAATAAATTAGAAAAATAAACATGGTAGCAAAAGACATGGGAGCAGATAAGCTCACTCAAAGAGATTGGTTTGAAGAAGGAAGAAAATCTGGGAGAAGACCTACATCTAAAAAGGGAAGGGAGTGGGGTGCTTGGCTGTCTCCGTCGGTGGAGTGTGCGACTCTTGATCTTGTGGTCATGAGTTCAAGCCCCATGGTGGGCATAGAGTTTACTTCATTAAAAAAAAACATATATATGTGTGTGTGTGTGTGTGTGTGTGTGTGTGTGTGTGTGTGTGTATTAAATATATAAACATATATGTATTAAAAATATATATGATATAAATATAAAATAAATATAAATATATACATTAAACATATATAAACATATATAAACATTTATTATATATAAAATATATAAATATATTTATATTTATATTAAAAAGGGAAGGGAGAGGAGGAAAAGACTTCAATAAAGGAGACTTGGAATTTTGAATGGTCAGAGGTTTACCCAAAGTATCCCAACATTTAGTTGAACTGATCAGACAGTGGGTTGGGCAACAGGACCCTTGGGGTCCAAGCCTTTCAAGGGAACACTGAACTAGAATTTCTTTTGTGCTTTCTGTAAAAGTAGAAGATTCAGAAGGTCCATCCAATTCTTCAGCTCCTGGGGATTCTGTGAACATGAATCAAGTCTCACAAAGCTTTTTAGAGAAGGGTCGATATGCAGTAGATATGGGTGACCCCAGGAGACACAAGCCCAGAAGATCCCAATTGTCTACATCTGCATACAAGACCCAGGAGACTTCTCGAACAAAGAAGTGTTTCCCGTTCAATTCAGGATCAATACTTACTTTTCTCCCATGGGCCAAATTTCTGTGTATTTTTATTAAAAAAGAAAAAAATTCAGTCCTGATGAGTTGTGATTCACCTCAGTGTGAGCTGTGACGGACGCTTCAGAAACATGTCTAGGAAATTACTACCTCACACATCTTTAGGCTTGATTACCAGGACCTCACAGAGTCACTTTTGCTGAGTTCAGTGATGACATCTGATGGCCTCTAAAGTGTTATATGAATCAAAGTAAGTTCCACAATCTATTATCTTAACTCCTGAATCAGGGAGCAACCTGGTAAAACTTCTAAGGATGGGACAAGCAAGCCATTTTTCAAATGAATGACAGGGCTTGACTAAGAAGGTCGGGTAAGGGAAGGGGAAGGACAATGAGCATGAAACCCTCACTGGTCTCGATTCAGGTCCTTGAAGATCTTGAGAAACACACACCATGTACACATCATCAATGGCTGATCTGTCAGAAACACCAGAAGCTGAAATGAGGCAGAACAGTGGGCTTCCAAAAAAGAAAAATAACAATCTCACACTTTATGGATTTAGAGTTATGCTTTCAAGAAATAATGTATGGGGATGATTATTTCACTGAAAAAAAGGACATGGCAAATAGCTAGCTAGCCAGACCCGCATTGACATGGATGTGATATAGGCTTACATATTTATTTGCAAAACACAATGTAATAGAAACGGACATCATACTTTGCATTTATATAGCAACTATTTCTCCAAGGACCTCAAAGGATTCTGCAGCCATTACTGGATCCATCCTTGTTACATGCTTGTAAAATGAACGAGAGGCAAGGATTACACATCCTATTTTATGAAAGAGGAAGCAGATACCCCAAGAGGATACACGGATTGGCCAAGGGGATATGGTGAGTCATTTATTTGCTCAAAACCACGCAGGGACTGAAATTAGTCCCAAACTGTCCTTATACTTGCTGATTTTTACCTACAGACTTCTGAAAAGGAAATGATTCTGTTCCTCAGCCTTGCGTTTGTGATTCAGGCCATCAGACAGCCAGTGTCTAGGGCAGGGTGTGAGCTACAGAAAGGACAAGGTTAGCAAGTGTCTGGCATTTCACTTTTCCTTCAGTGGGCTGCTCTACCCATGTTCTTATGAAAAGATACAGGGTTCTTGACAACACGGAGGCGAAAACCTTCCTGCCATTACTGCACCAGAACCAAATGACAGGACTCATGTTAATCACTGACATTTAGTGACTCCAAAATGTGCATTTTCAATGTGCACTTCAATACACTTTGTCATTTACCTTACAACTACTACGTGAGGTATTATTTCCTTGTAACAAGAGATTGTATGACTTATCCATGGTCATGTAAGTAATAAATTTTAGGCTCAGGATTTGAATGCATTTTTGCTGATTTGAAAAGTTGTACATTCCTACCGTGTTTTCCTGACGTGACTTCCCTCTCCCGCACAATGGGGGTGCTAGAGTCATAGCCTAGAGACCTTTAAAAATACTAGAACCAACCTGGGGCTACACACACACGCGTGCACGCACACACACACACACTCCAAATGACAGCCCAGGGTGAGTGCTATTTCCCCCCCGTCTCCCTGGACAAATCCACTGGACCTGGCCCTGTCTCGGGCCACTCTGAGCCCCAGGATAGTTTGAGCCTTCTCCTGCCCTAGATTCACACACTTGTCTGATCCAGGCCTGAGCTGGTGGCAGAACCAGCTGAGTTCCATGAACAGGAAACAAAGGGAAGACAGAAGATGATAACCCGGAAGCTGCCCCAGTGCAGTCTTCTCCCACCTACACTGAACACCACTAGCTGGCATGAGAGTTCCAACCATCACCAGCAGCATGGGTTGGGTCTGTCTTCCGGGGGCCTCACATTCTTCATAGAGAGAAAAACTGAGGTACAGACCTTGCCCCAAGCTACCAAGGAAATCAGCAAGTGGAAACGCAGCAGGGACTATTTTCCCTCATGTTTTCTCTAATCTAGATTTAGAATGTGATATATCCACTGGTAGAGAAAGCCATTCTCTGAAAATCAGCATTGGAAGGGAAAGGACCAGTGTCTTCAGTGGAACCTTACTGTTTTAAGTGCTTTGTATGCAACATCTCATTTATGCCCACACCCAGAGGTATAGCTATTATTATTCCCACTCTCCACACAAAGAAAGTGATGCTCAGAGTCCAAACAGCAGAGCTAATAGGTAATAAAGCCAGAATTTAGACAGGGATCTGTGGGGCTCATACCCTTCGCATTAAGCTTCACTAACCTCCTCTAAAGAGTCTGATGGTGTGCCCTTCTCCTGATGATGTCATCCCAGTGGTGGCAGGGGAAGCTTCTGGCTTATGATCAGAGCAGAGATGTGAGTCACAGACGCAAGCAGGCCCATGTGTGGGCAAGAGGCCCTCTTCACGAGGCACTGCAGGCACTGGGCCTGGGCCTGGGATGCAGCCTCAACAGCACTGGCACTCTCAGGCTTTGCTTTCCAGCTGGCACCTGACAGTACAGAACAGTGCTGTCCACAAACACAAGTCCCATAAAAAAAATTGCTGGTGTTGGATGTGGAGAAAAGAGAACCCTTGTGCACTGATGGTGGGAATGCAAACTGGTGCAGCCACTATGAAAAACAGTATGGAGGGGCGCCTGGGTGGCTCAGTCGGTTGGGTGTCCGACTTCGGCTCAGGTCATGATCTCGCAGTCCGTGGGTTCGAGCCCCGCGTCGGGCTCTGTGCTGACAACTCAGTGCCTGGAGCCTGTTTCAGATTCTGTGTCTCCCTCTCTCTCTCTGCCCCTCCCCCATTCATGCTCTGTCTCTCTCTGTCTCAAAAATAAATAAACGTTAAAAAATTTAAAAAAGGGAAGATGGCGGCGTAGGAGGACGCGGGGCTCACAGCGCGTCCTGCCGATCACTTAGATTCCACCTACACCTGCCTAAAGAACCCAGAAAACCGCCAGAGGATTAGCAGAAGGGAGTCTCCGGAGTCAAGCGCAGACTAGAGGCCCACGGAAGAGGGTAGGAAGGGCGGCGAGGCGGTGCGCGCTCCACGGACTGGCGGGAGGGAGCCGGGGCGGAGGGGCGGCTCGCCGGCCAAGCAGAGCCCCCGAGTCTGGCTGGCAAAAGCGGAGGGGCCGGACAGACTGTGTTCCGACAGCAAGCGCGACTTAGCGTCTGGGAGGTCATAAGTTAACAGCTCTGCTCGGAAAGCGGGAAGGCTGGAGGACAAAGGGAGGGAGAGCTGCTGAGCCCCCGGACGGCAGAGCTCAGCTTGGCGGGGAACAAAGGCGCCAGCGCCATCTCCCCCGCCCATCCCCCAGCCAAAATCCCAAAGGGAACCAGTTCCTGCCAGAGAACTTGCTCGCTCCGCGCAAACACCCAACTCTGTGCTTCTGCGGAGCCAAACCTCAGGCAGCGGATCTGACTCCCTCCCGCTGCCACAGGGCTCCTCCTGAAGTGGATCACCTAAGGAGAAGCGAGCTAAGCCTGCCCCTCCAGCCCCCGTGCACCTTGCCTACCCACCCCAGCTAATACGCCAGATCCCCAGCAACACAAGCCTGGCAGTGTGCAAGTAGCCCAGACGGGACACGCCACCCCACAGTGAATCCCGCCCCTAGGAGAGGGGAAGAGAAGGCACACACCAGTCTGACTGTGGCCCCAGCAGTGGGCTGGGGGCAGACATCGGGTCGGACTGCGGCCCCGCCCACTAACTCCAGTTATACACCACAGCACAGGGGAAGTGCACTGCAGGTCCTCACCACGCCAGGGACTCTCCAAAATGACCAAACGGAAGAATTCCCCTCAGAAGAATCTCCAGGAAATAACAACAGCTAACGAACTGATCAAAAAGGATTTAAATAATATAACAGAAAGTGAATTTAGAATAATAGTCATAAAATTAATCGCAGGGCTTGAAAACAGTATACAGGACAGCAGAGAATCTCTTGCCACAAAGATCGAGGGACTAAGGAACAGTCACGAGGAGTTGAAAAACGCTTTAAACGAATTGCAAAACAAAATGGAATCCACGATGGCTCGGCTTGAAGAGGCAGAGGAGAGAATAGGTGAACTAGAAGATAAAGTTATGGAGAAAGAGGAAGCTGAAAGAAAGAGAGATAAAAAAATCCAGGAGTATGAGGGGAAAATTAGAGAACTAAGTGATACACTAAAAAAAAATAATATACGCATAATTGGTATCCCAGAGGAGGAAGAGAGAGGGAAGGGTGCTGAAGGGGTACTTGAACAAATTATAGCTGAGAACTTCCCTGAACTGGGGAAGGAAAAAGGCATTGAAATCCAAGAGGCACAGAGAACTCCCTTCAGACGTAACTTGAATCGATCTTCTGCACGACATATCATAGTGAAACTGGCAAAATACAAGGATAAAGAGAAAATTCTGAAAGCAGCAAGGGATAAACGTGCCCTCACATATAAAGGGAGACCTATAAGACTCGTGACTGATCTCTCCTTTGAAACTTGGCAGGCCAGAAAGGCTTGGCACGATATCTACAGTGTGCTAAACAGAAAAAATATGCAGCCGAGAATCCTTTATCCAGCAAGTCTCTCATTTAGAATAGAAGGAGAGATAAAGGTCTTCCCAAACAAACAAAAACTGAAGGAATTTGTCACCACGAAACCAGCCCTACAAGAGATCCTAAGGGGGATCCTGTGAGACAAAGTACCAGAGACATCACTACAAGCATAAAACATACAGACATCACAATGACTCTAAACCCATATCTTTCTATAATAACACTGAATGTAAATGGATTAAATGCGCCAACTAAAAGACATAGGGTATCAGAATGGATAAAAAAACAAGACCCATCTATTTGCTGTCTACAAGAGACTCATTTTAGATCTGAGGACACCTTTAGATTGAGAGTGAGGGGATGGAGAACTATTTATCATGCTCCTGGAAGCCAAAAGAAAGCTGGAGTAGCCATACTTATATCAGACAAACTAGACTTTAAATTAAAGGCTGTAACAAGAGATGAAGAAGGGCATTATATAATAATCACAGGGTCTATCCACCAGGAAGAGCTAACTATTATAAATGTCTATGCGCCAAATACCCGAGCCCCCAGATATATAAAACAATTACTCATAAACATAAGCAACCTTATTGATAAGAATGTGGTCATTGCAGGGGACTTTAACACCCCACTTACAGAAATGGATAGATCATCTAGGCACACAGTCAATAAAGAAACAAGCGCCCTGAATGATACATTGGATCAGATGGGCTTGACAGATATATTTAGAACTCTGCATCCCAAAGCAACAGAATATACTTTTTCTCGAGTGCACATGGAACATTCTCCAAGATAGATCATATACTGGGTCACAAAACAGCCCTTCATAAGTTTACAAGAATTGAAATTATACCATGCATACTTTCAGACCACAATGCTATGAAGCTTGAAATCAACCACAGGAAAAAGTCTGGAAAACCTCCAAAAGCATGGAGGTTAAAGAACACCCTACTAACGAATGAGTGGGTCAACCAGGCAATTAGAGAAGAAATTAAAACATATATGGAAACAAACGAAAATGAAAATACAACAATCCAAACGCTCTGGGATGCAGCGAAGGCAGTCCTGAGAGGAAAATACATTGCAATCCAGGCCTATCTCAAGAAACAAGAAAAATCCCAAATACAAAATCTAACAGCACACCTAAAGGAAATAGAAGCAGAACAGCAAAGGCAGCCTAAACCCAGCAGAAGAAGAGAAATAATAAAGATCAGAGCAGAAATAAACAATATAGAATCTAAAAAAACTGTAGAGCAGATCAACGAAACCAAGAGTTGGTTTTTTGAAAAAATAAACAAAATTGACAAACCTCTAGCCAGGCTTCTCAAAAAGAAAAGGGAGATGACCCAAATAGATAAAATCATGAATGAAAATGGAATGATTACAACCAATCCCTCAGAGATACAAACAATTATCAGGGAATACTATGAAAAATTATATGCCAGCAAATTGGACAACCTGGAAGAAATGGACAAATTTCTAAACACCCACACTCTTCCAAAACTCAATCAGGAGGAAATAGAAAGCTTGAACAGACCCATAACCAGCGAAGAAATTGAATCGGTTATCAAAAATCTCCCAACAAATAAGAGTCCAGGACCAGATGGCTTCCCAGGGGAGTTCTACCAGACATTTAAAGCAGAGATAATACCTATCCTTCTCAAGCTATTCCAAGAAATAGAAAGGGAAGGAAAACTTCCAGACTCATTCTATGAAGCCAGTATTACTTTGATTCCTAAACCAGACAGAGACCCAGTAAAAAAAGAGAACTACAGGCCAATATCCCTGATGAATATGGATGCAAAAATTCTTAATAAGATACTAGCAAATCGAATTCAACAGCATATAAAAAGAATTATTCACCATGATCAAGTGGGATTCATTCCTGGGATGCAGGGCTGGTTCAACATTCGCAAATCGATCAACGTGATACATCACATTAACAAAAAAAAAGAGAAGAACCATATGATCCTGTCAATCGATGCAGAAAAGGCCTTTGACAAAATCCAGCACCCTTTCTTAATAAAAACCCTTGAGAAAGTCGGGATAGAAGGAACATACTTAAAGATCATAAAGGCCATTTATGAAAAGCCCACAGCTAACATCATCCTCAACGGGGAAAAACTGAGAGCTTTTTCCCTGAGATCAGGAACACGACAGGGATGCCCACTCTCACCGCTGCTGTTTAATATAGTGCTGGAAGTTCTAGCATCAGCAATCAGACAACAAAAGGAAATCAAAGGCATCAAAATTGGCAAAGATGAAGTCAAGCTTTCGCTTTTTGCAGATGACATGATATTATACATGGAAAATCCGATAGACTCCACCAAAAGTCTGCTAGAACTGATACATGAATTCAGCAAAGTTGCAGGATACAAAATCAATGTGCAGAAATCAGTTGCATTCTTATACACTAACAATGAAGCAACAGAAAGACAAATGAAGAAACTGATCCCATTCACAATTGCACCAAGAAGCATAAAATACCTAGGAATAAATCTAACCAAAGATGTAAAAGATCTGTATGCTGAAAACTATAGAAAGCTTATGCAGGTAATTGAAGAAGATATAAAGAAATGGAAAGACATTCCCTGCTCATGGATTGGAAGAATAAATATTGTCAAAATGTCAATACTACCCAAAGCTATCTACACATTCAATGCAATCGCAATCAAAATTGCACCAGCATTCTTCTCGAAACTAGAACAAGCAATCCTAAAATTCATATGGAACCACAAAGGGCCCCGAATAGCCAAAGTAATTTTGAAGAAGAAGACCAAAGCAGGAGGCATCACAATCCCAGACTTTAGCCTCTACTACAAAGCTGTCATCATCAAGACAGCATGGTATTGGCATAAAAACAGACACATAGACCAATGGAATAGAATAGAAACCCCAGAACTAGACCCACAAACGTATGGCCAACTCATCTTTGACAAAGCAGGAAAGAACATCCAATGGAAAAAAGACAGTCTCTTTAACAAATGGTGCTGGGAGAACTGGACAGCAACATGCAGAAGGTTGAAACTAGACACTTTCTCACACCATTCACAAAAATAAACTCAAAATGGATAAAGGACCTGAATGTGAGACAGGAAACCATCAAAACCTTAGAGGAGAAAGCAGGAAAAGACCTCTCTGACCTCAGCCGTAGCAATCTCTTACTCGGCACATCCCCAAAGGCAAGGGAATTAAAAGCAAAAGTGAATTACTGGGACCTTATGAAGATAAAAAGCTTCTGCACAGCAAAGGAAACAACCAACAAAACTAAAAGGCAACCAACGGAATGGGAAAAGATATTTGCAAATGACACATCGGACAAAGGGCTAGTATCCAAAATCTATAAAGAGCTCATCAAACTCCACACCCGAAAAACAAATAACCCAGTGAAGAAATGGGCAGAAAACATGAATAGACACTTCTCTAAAGAAGACATCCGGATGGCCAACAGGCACATGAAAAGATGTTCAACGTCGCTCCTTATCAGGGAAATACAAATCAAAACCACACTCAGATACCACCTCACGCCAGTCAGAGTGGCCAAAATGAAGAAATCAGGAGACTATAGATGCTGGAGAGGATGCGGAGAAACAGGAACCCTCTTGCACTGTTGGTGGGAATGCAAATTGGTGCAGCCGCTCTGGAAAGCAGTGTGGAGGTTCCTCAGAAAATTAAAAATAGACCTACCCTATGACCCAGCAATAGCACTGCTAGGAATTTATCCAAGGGATACAGGAGTACTGATGCATAGGGGCACCTGTACCCCAATGTTTATAGCGGCACTCTCAACAATAGCCAAATTATGGAAAGAGCCTAAATGTCCATCAACTGATGAATGGATAAAGAAATTGTGGTTTATATACACAATGGAATACTACGTGGCAATGAGAAAAAATGAAATATGGCCTTTTGTAGCAACATGGATGGAACTGGAGAGTGTGATGCTAAGTGAAATAAGCCATACAGAGAAAGACAGATACCATATGGTTTCACTCTTATGTGGATCCTGAGAAACATAACAGAAACCCATGGGGGAGGGGAAGGAAAAAAAAAAAAAAAAAAAAGAGGTTAGAGTGGGAGAGAGCCAAAGCATTAGAGACTGTTAAAAACTGAGAACAAACTGAGGGTTGATGGGGGGTGGGAGGGAGGGCAGGGTGGGTGATGGGTATTGAGGAGGGCACCTTTTGGGATGAGCACTGGGTGTTGTATGGAAACCAATTTGACAGTAAATTTCATATATTAAAAAAAAAAAAAAAAAAAAAAAAAAAAGAGAAAAAAAAAAAATAAATAAATAAAAAAAAATAAAAAAAAATATATAAAAAAAAAAAAAAAAAAAGAAATTGTGGTTTATATACACAATGGAATACTACGTGGCAATGAGAAAAAATGAAATATGGCCTTTTGTAGCAACATGGATGGAACTGGAGAGTGTGATGCTAAGTGAAATAAGCCATACAGAGAAAGACAGATACCATATGGTTTCACTCTTATGTGGATCCTGAGAAACATAACAGAAACCCATGGGGGAGGGGAAGGAAAAAAAAAAAAAAAAAAAAAAAAAGAGGTTAGAGTGGGAGAGAGCCAAAGCATTAGAGACTGTTAAAAGCTGAGAACAAACTGAGGGTTGATGGGGGGTGGGAGGGAGGGCAGGGTGGGTGATGGGTATTGAGGAGGGAACCTTTTGGGATGAGCACTGGGTGTTGTATGGAAACCAATTTGACAGTAAATTTCATATATTAAAAAATAAAAAAAATAAAAATAAATAAAATAAAATAAATAATAAATAAATAAACATTAAAATAAGATAAAAAAATAAAAATAAAAATAAAAAATTTAAAAAAAAATTAAAAAGAAAAACAGTATGGAGGGGCCTGAAAAAATTAAAAACAGAACTACCATATGATCTAGCAAATCCACTTCTGGAAGTACGTCCAAAGGAAATGGAAACACTAACTCGAAAAGATATCTGCACCCCCACGTTCATTGCAGCATGACTCACGATAGCCAAGACATGAAAACAATCTAAGTGTCCACCAATGGATAAACGGATTAAGAAGTCGTGACAGACATCCAAGGGAATATTATTCAGCCACTTAAAGAAATCCTACCATTTGCAACAACACGGATGAACCCGGAAAGCATTACGCTAAGTGAGGTAAGTCAGACAGAAAATGACAAACACTGGATGATCTCACTTATATATGGAATCTAAAGAAGGTTTTTTTTTAAACACCAAACTGTTAGAAAAAGTGATCATATCTGTGGTTAACTAAAGTGAGGGGTGGGGAAACTGAAGGAAGTTGGTCAAAAGGTCCAAACTTCCAGTTATCAGGTAAATAAGTACTAGGGATGTGATGTACAACAGGATTACAGCTGGGGCGCCTGGGTGGCTCGGTCGGTTAAGTGTCCGACTTCGGCTCAGGTCATGATCTCACGTTCCATGAGTTCGAGCCCCGCGTCGGGCTCTGTGCTGACAGCTCGGAGCCTGGAGCCTGTTTCAGATTCTGTGTCTCCCTCTCTCTCTGCCCCTCCCCTGTTCATGCTCTGTCTCTCTCTGTCTCGAAAATAAATAAACGTTAAAAAAAAAAAAAAAAAAAAAAAGGATTACAGCTAACACTGCTTTATGATATACAAGAAAGTTGTTAGGAGAGTAGATCCTAGAAGTTCTCATCACAGGGAGAATTTTTTTTTCTTTTTATTGTATCTCTGTGAGATAATGCATGTTAACTAAACTTGTCGTGGTAATCACGTCATAATATACGCAAATCAAACCATCATGCTACCATATACCTTAAATTTACACAGTGATGTGTGTCAATTATTTCTCAATAAAACTGGAAAAAATATATGTAATGTGAACCACAGATGCAAGCCATATGGGTAATCTTAAAATGTCCAGTAGTTCATAAAATAAGTAAAAAGAAACATGTGAAATTAATTATAACAATGTACTTTATTTAAACCCATACATGCAGCAGATTATCATTTCAGCATATAGTCAATATAAAAAATATTAATGAGTATCTTACATTCTCTTTTCTGTACTAGGTCTTTGAAACCCAGAGAGTATTTTACACTTACAGCACATATCCACTTAGACAAGCCACATTTCAAGTGCTCGATAGCCACACGTGGCTAGAAGCTACCACACTGGATAGCACAGATGTGGAAAAACAGTGTGTGGAAGGAGGCTTGGAAAGCTTGTATGGTGGGTCCTCAACTGACCAACTACCATGGTGGTTTAGCATAATGGTGAGAGGCTGGACCCCGGAGTCAGAACTGCCTGCCTTTGAATTTCAGTTCTACCACATGCCAGCTGTTATGTCCTTGGGCAAGTTACTCAGCCTTTGTCACCTCCTCTGTAACATGAAGGTGACAATATCTATCTACCTCAAAGGGTTCTTTAAGGATAAAAAAAAAAAAAAAAAAAAAAGAAGCGTTTAGAACAGTAATGGACACAGGGGCGCCTGGGTGGCTCAGTCAGTTGAGCGTCCAGCTCTTGGTCTCATCTTAGGTCATGATCTCACGGTTTGTGAGATCAAGCCCCCCCCACCAACGGGCTCTGTGCCGATGTCAGCCTGCTTGGGATTCTCTCTCTCCCTCTTTCTCTGCCCCTCCCAAAATAAATAAATAAATATTTAAAAAAAAAAACAAAAACAAAGAATAGTAATGGGCACGTAGTAAATAATGTAAAGTCATTTGCTGCCATTATTATTACTATTATTATTATTATTATTATTATTATTATTATTTTCACTGGGACCCAGTTACCTTCTCTGTAAAATAAGAATGTTAAAAAGAGATGATTATTGAGATTCCTCCTTCCTCTGTTATTGAATGGAAAATTGGGGTAGGAATTTAATGCCATGTTTAATCTCTGAGTTTCAGTTCTGGAGTACCCACTGGGCAGGACCTCAGATCCAGCCTGTTTCTATAGGGAAGAGTTGCAAGACGCTCCTCTGGCTGGGCGAGGGAGATGGGAAGAAGAACGTGTCGCCTCATTTGTCATCAGTGTTAGAAACCTGCTCCCTCCACCCGGAGCTCATGCTGACTTCCTCCATGGGCAGCCTCTACATTCCTCCAGGCATCCTCCACAGACACTTACAAAGTCCCCAGTTATAATCCCTCCACTATTTGAACGTGTGAGCTAGAAGAAACCTAAGCTGGGCCTGCAGTTTGGAGCAAAACTCATCCTTTTCCGAGTGCCTCCAGCACCAACTAATAGAAAAGAATCCCCACAGGGGATGATGGCCCGGCAGCTTTGCCCATCAGCTGTCCTCAGGGCCGAGAGAAGAAAAAGAAGCCGGGTGATCAGAAGGCCGAACGCTTGCAAAGCTGTGAATGAAGATGCCAAAATTGTAGCAATAGCTATCCCAAGGGGCGCAGCTCAGAGCCTTCCACCTGTCGGGCTTCCTTCCCCTCGAGACCAAACTGATCGGTTGTGGAAATTCAAGGTGGAAACAGCCCAGTGGGTCAGGCACCTCATCCCTGGGGAGACTGGTAGGGAGAGCACGTCTCCACACTCATCTCCAAGGACTGCTCCAATCCCTCCTGGAATGAGTCAAAAGCTGGCGCGTCTGCTACTTCTCTCAAAGGGCAGGAATCTGCAGTCTAACATGCCTCAGCACCAGGAATTCTTCCTCCCCAGGATACCAAACAGAAGGATGACAGGGCTGCTCATCTCAGAAAAAGAAGCTCAACAAGCAAACCACAGCCACCCCCCCAATCCCCCACACTGCCAAACAGTAGTTTCTTCCCAACTGTTCGCATAGATTTGCTGAGAGCTACATTCTCCCACATCAGCAAGCCCTTACTGAGAGCCCACCCTGGAAAGAGAGATGCCAGAGAACTGGGAATCACAGGCCCACCTCTGAGAAGGGACTCAAGCCCAATCACCAGTCAATGTAAGGAGAACAAAGTACCATTCTCGGCCCTGGAGGAGGCGGGGACAAAGTTGAGACCCTCACGCTCAGGCCCACTGGGAGCACCAGGGCCTGGTCTCAGGCCCAACTGGGGAGATGTTTTCGCACATCCCAGACACACTGACTGAATCTGAAATATTTCCGTATATGGCCTGGCTGAGTGCCCTCAACACCCATTGCGAAGGGGCCGCCTTCTCCCTTGGTGACTTGCTGAGAGCTTCTTGGCCCCTGGGCTGCACACAGAAAGAATTCCGGAATCCCACCGTCTAAATGCAAGGGGCTGGTCCGAGCTAACAGAGTTGCCACCACACCTTTATCATTAGCGCCACCACCTCTCGCCCACCCACCTCACCCACTCACACCCCCTGTAGTCCTCCCAGGTAAGCCGGGGGCGGGGGGAGGGTGTCTTCTTAACTGCAGCAGCGAAACACCACCCATGCAGGCATGACCCAAAGGGACCTTCCTGTCTGCCCCATGAAGGAAAGTGAAGGTCCTACAGGACCTGGACCAATGAGAAGTGGAAAATGAAGAAAGAGGGCAGAATTCTTCACACTGCAAGATGAGCGCAAGTTTTTTGCTCCGAGGCCACCTGTTGTCCTCAGTTTCGGTGCCTCTCCAGGCCTGTTCTTTTTGCTCATTAGGTAAATGTGCCAACACAAAGAAAGAAATCAAGATCTGCTTAGCTTTCCCCACTGGCCCTGTCAATTGTTCCGAGGAAGACAGTTCCTTCCACACAGTTCGGGCAATGGGTCCCAGGGGGGCAAGGAACGGCTCCGTCCTGTAAATGTATTTACACAGCACAGGGCTTGTTCTTCACGTGTAGCCAGCAGCCCCCCCTCTCCTGAGGGCTCCCAGGAAATTTTATCACCTGGGAGGGCCCTCAGCCGCTGCTCTCACCAAGTCCCTCCTCGATCATCAGAACAGACAGATTGTCTAGCTCTGCGGAGATGCGGCCTCCCCCAGTGAGCCGGCTCAGTGGCTGACAGAAGGTTCACCAGCCATCTGAGGCAGGCGGCCTCCTCTGCACACCGTCTGCACTCCCACGCCGGGGCTGCCTCCTCAGACTGTCTAATGAGGTTCTCTCCCCAGGATGGAGGGAGCGGACAAAAGCCCAGATCACAGCATCTTTAACAAAGGCACCACTTAGAAATACGGGCACTGGGGAGAGGTAGCGGTGGCATCGAGGTCAAGCCAGACAGGCAAGACTGAACAAAAAAGGACTAGACCTATTCCGGAGAGTTTCAGAGATGAAAAGGGAGTTCAAAAGCCATCCAGTCCTGCAACCCACTGTACAGATGAGAAAACTGAGGTCCAAAGAAAATAAGTAAGAGTATTACACAGTAGTTAAGAACAAGGGTTTGGGGACTTGGTTGTAGCCCAGCTCTACAACTTGCTTGCACTCTACGGTCTTTGACCTAATTTCTATGAATCTCTCTCATCTTTAAAATGCCTATAATAAAACCCACCTCATATGATGGTTTGTGACGCTCACGTGGGATAATGAAGTAAATAAAGCACAGTAACTGCATAATTAATGGTAACAATTACCACTATTATTAAGTAATTTGGCCAAAATCACTCAGAGAATGCATCTCAGAGGTAAGACTCTAATTCAGTTCTTTGTATTTCTACATCAGTGTTCATCATCAGATGGTCAGGGACTTCAAGTCCCTGACACTTTCTGTGTCAATTAGGACCTCCATTCCTCTGCTGGACACAGTGGCTTAAGAAACTGGAGGTAGAGTCTTTCATAGAAGTAAAACCAAATGGGCGCCTAGGTGGCTCAGTCAGTTGAGCATCTAACTTCGGCTCAGGTCATTATCTCGCGGTCTGTGAGTTCAAGCCCAGCGTCAGGCTCTGTGCTGACAGCTCAGAGCCTGGAGCCTCCTTCAGATTCTGTGTCTCCTTCTCTCTCTGCCCTCACCCCCTTCCACTCTCTGTCTCTGTCTCTCTCTCTCAAAAATAAACAAACATTAAAAAAAATTTTTTTTTAAAAAAGAAGTAAGACCAAATGTTAGAAGCACAGCACTAGCAAGGGGGCCCCATGAACACAGCCTCCTATTTTTCTGCCATCCTGAGCTCTTGGCTTACATCCTCAAGGTCAGAAGATGGCTGCTGGGGCTCCTGTCACTGGCAGGAAATGGAATGAAAAGAGGCAATGAGGCACTCCTCCCAATAGTCAGCCCCCTTCCCAAAGACTTCCTCGAACCCCATTCTGTAACTTTTGCTCATGATTGCCCACCCTGGCTGCAAAGGGAGTCAAACAGCACCCGAGAAATCCAGGGGTGGGTTACAAAGGAGACAGATACCGAAACGGAAATGAACAGTCTTGACTTTGTAGCCACACTCTCTATGATAACAAATTAAGTCAAGTCACCCCTTGCATCTACTTCCCATCCAGGAGCTCTTAAGGGAGAATCCAGATGCTCCCCTTCTACGCCTATGGCTGCCCCAGTGACACACCCTGGCCCAGAATGGGAGTCTCAACACCCCTAGACATGCCTTCTACAAGACTCTGTAGAACAAAAGAGTGAGCAAAGGAGGGGCTGCTCTGGGTGGGCCCCACATTGTCCACGGCCTGCCTAGGTGCCCTTAGGGTTTAGAGGTTGAATTCCTGTTCCTTGCTCCGATTAGGGCAGATCTGAGCAATACTGAGATGACACCTTTGAAAGTCAGTTTCTAAGTCAGATTGTCTCTTCTGCTCTACACCCTCCACAAGTGCCCCATTTCTTTCACAGTAAAAGCCAGAGTCGTCACACTGATCTGCCAGGCCCCGCATAATCCCTCCAGGCACCTCTTTTGTGTCATTGCTCCATTCTACTCCCCCCCAATTCACTCTACTCCTACCACAGCAGCCTCTTTGCTGCTCCTCAAACATGCACATACATTTCAACCTCAGGGTCTTTGCACTTGCTGTCCTCTTACCTGGAATGCTCCTTTCCCAGATATCCAAACAGTTCATCCTCACTTCCCACCAGGCTTTATTTAAATATCACCTTCTCGGGGCGCCAGGGTGGCTCAGTCGGTTGGACATCTGACTTCGGCTCAGGTCAGGATCTCACAGTTCATGAGTTCGAGCCCCACGTGGGGCTCTGGGCTGACAGCTCAGAGCCTGGAACCTGCTTCGGATTCTGTGTCTCCCCCTCTCTCTCTGCTCCTCCCCCGCTCATGCTCTATCTCTCTCTCCTTCAAAAATAAAAACATTTAAAAAAATGTTTTTAAATAAATTTAAATAAATAAATATCACCTTCTCAGTGAGGCCTACATGGACTACTCTATTTAAAATTGTAACCATGGCACCCCCAACACTGTCACCCTCTTCTGCCTTCCCGGAGTACTCCTCATCTTCTAACCTACCATACCCTTTAGTTCTTTATTACATTTATTCATTATGCTTGGCATACTGCCATGCAATTTATTCACTTCTCATCTTTATTTATTTATGTGTTTTGAGGGCAGGGATTTGGGTCTGTTGTGTTCACAGCTACACCCTCAGCACCTAGCACAGAGCCTGACACACACAGCAAATGCTTCATAAATATTTGTTGAAGAAATGTATATATTAATGTAGCTCTGTCTTGGGGCAAATTAGAATTGCCAATTAGGAAAGGCAGTTGACAGGAAAGGAATAGGTAAGAATCTGGCGTAACCAGCAAGACAGAAGCATCCACATTAAGTCAGATCAAGGAAACGGGCCTTCTGAGAGAAGACACGGAAAATTAACGACCTAGATTCATGTTACACCCTTCCTAGCTAGATGAGTAAATACATTCTCTAGCAATTCTACAGACGAGTGTCAGCATACCCATTCAGTGGACAGGGAAACTAATTACCGGCAATGGTGAGTCTAGTATCTCACATGGTCTTACTAAATGATTCAAAACTCAGCCCAGACTTAGGGTCTACAGCCTAAAAGAAAGCAGCCTTATTCTTCAAACGAGCTGCCACTGGGGTAATTGCTCATTTTGTTCCACCTAAAACTTTCTGCCCCTCCTCTGGAGCTGCTGTGTTATTGTGTGGCTCTCACAAGTACCTTTCACCTCTGGGAGGTCACTTTTCAAAATAAGACCACCACGCCGTTGAAAGCCAGAGAAAGGCTGGTCAGGTCCAGGTAATGTTCCCTCCCATTTATATGCCCCGACACCACATTCGAGGGATGCCTAGGTGACAACGGAATCGATTCTCTGTCCCTAAATCAGCTAGAAATGGTTTTTTCCTCTCCTGCTGAATAATTTGGAAGTGATTTTGAAAATGCAATGCAAAGAGAGCGGTCTTTTTTTTCTCCTAGCCATGAAAATACACACTGCTTTCCAGAGCCTGATTAATGTTAAATATGACCTTTTGCAAAGTTTCTTGGCAGGTTAATTTATGATACTTCCAGATTCTAATGTACCAGGCAGTGGCTGTTTATGTGTTTGATGAAGTATTCTTTGTCCGGAGTTGATATGTTTTAGCAGATCTTCTGGAGCTCACTCCCCCTTTCTCACTCTTGCTCTTTCAATCTCTCTTTTACTCTAACTTTGTGCTTGGGCATTTAATCAATCTTACTAGAGAGAAAACATGAATATATTTATGAATCCTTGGTCCCTAAGTTGTCATGCATGCTGTATTGGCTTATTACTGTATCTCCAAGATAATTCTTCCCTCTCATCTCCCTACACCTGTGCTTTGGAGTTCAGGGAGATCTCGGCTCAACCAAAATTACTTTTAATGTATGGTTTGCTACAAGAGCTGCTTTGAGGGTCTCCGTCTTGAACAGGTGTATCTTCTCCTTATTGCCTTTGCCTTTGTTCTTCCCTGTCTCAGAAAGAAATCTAGTGAGCTGGACTTGAGCCCCAAGAGGTTGCTTCAGCCCATGAATATAACTAAGTTTAATAAGCATGTAGACACATTTCCTCCACACATGGAGGAAAGACCAACAGAAGTGCATAGGGATGGAGGTTGCCCGGGAGGCACTTTACCCTTGGAAGATATGTCATGGAAGTCAACTACTGCTTACATGGCAGTTCCAGGATATCAAAGGTTTCAGCCCTCCTTCTACAGAGACTGGCCAGCGCTTGGCACACAGTAGGTGCTTGGTTCTTGTTGAAAGAAAGAAAGGAGGTGAGATAGCAAGGAAGAAAAAAGGAAACATGAAGTCCATACTGTGTAATACAGTGACCTTCAAATCCTTGATCAGAGGTGCAGGGGCAAGCATCTGAGCACAAAGACAATTTTTTCATTTCTGTAAAAGCCCAGGTGGCCGTCAGTACCTCCATGACTGTCACTACCTCAGAAGCCATTATAGGTGCTGAGACTACCTTACCCCAGAGCTACAGCCCCCTCTATGTGGTCAAACCAGGCATGTGCATTCGGACTGGCAGTTTTAAATGCATCATGGATGGTTTTACTACATCAATGAGGACGGGAAAGGGCTGAGCAGAGCAAAGCAACCAGAGCAGAGCAAAAGGATCATGGAGCTTCATCACAGGCCTGGCTGGGGCAAGAGGACACAGACTGTACAGAGGCCAGACAGGAGAGCTATGTGATTTCTCCAGAAATACTCTGCCACCTGGAGGAAGAGCAAGAGAAATGGGATAACTGAGTTTGTCCAAGGTCAAGAGTCAACCAAACAAGCGCAGCACAGGCTCAAGAGAACAAGAAGTGGGTGGAGCCAGAATAAACACAGAGTCCGGGCTGCAAGCAGAGTGGGGAGAAACCAGGGGCTTGTGATCTCTGTTAGCATTTGGTCCAAGAGTTTTACATTTGGAAATACAGGAATCAGTGATGGGACAGTTTATTATTTCTAGCCATTTGGGCCCCATTTATATATATCCCATCTTTGTCGACCCAAGGAGAAAGTGGAATTGAGCTGGGCAGTTTCCATTTGCACTACATACCTTTGGGAGCTGCTTCTGCAGTGTGACAGCTCTGTCCCAGGACTCTAGAGTGGATGGGCCTCACGTGTGAGAAAAACAGACAGATATCGCAACTCCACAGTGAGATGCCTCCTCACCCATGCCTGTTGCCACCCTGCCATAGTGCCCGAAATTTCCCTGTTATTTTTCACTGCTCAGGTTTACTAAACAGAAATACTAATAAAGCACAAATTTTATCTGAAGGGAGTCATGCAACAGAGGTGATTCAAAAACTTGAGAATCAGACCAAGCTGGGTTCAGATCCCAGCTCTCTATATTGCAGTGTGATACCTGGCAAATTACTTAGAATCCCAAAGACTCTGTATCCTTATTTATAAAAATATGAATTCTATCAAATTTGCAGTGTTGTTATTAAGGATGTACTGACTGACTGACATGTAGAGAACAACTAACACAGAGACTGACACATGGTGGGGGGTTGGGGGGGGGCGGGGTGGGACTCAGGAAATGTTCATTCTTTTTACCTTTATCACCATGAAGGTACAGTAGGAAAAGTACCGGACAGGAGTAAGGGCCATGGATTCTAGATCCTGCCCATCCATTAATGAGCTATGTGACCTTTTTTTTTTTTTTTTTTTAGAGAGAGAGCACACACGTAGGAGAGAGGGACAGAGGGAGAGAGAAAATCTCAAGCAGGCTCCACGCTCAGCCCAACGTGGGGCTCAATCCCACAAACTGTGAGATTACGACCTGAGCTGAAATCAAGAGTTGAATGCTTGACTGATTGAGCCACCTAGGCACCCCAAGCTTTGTGACCTTTTTAAGGTCACTTTACTTCTCAGTTTCCAGAGGGACTTGAACTAAATTCATCTATCCAACAAATGTTATCAAGCTTTTGTTTGTACCAGGTACTGTTCATCTGCTTGGATGATCAAAAAATTAATAAATACATATGTGAAGTAGGGGTAATAAGCAGATAATTAAAATACAGTCTCATGATGGAGAAGTACTGGGAGACCACTTTAGATTGAGTGCTCAGGGAAGACCCATGTGACGAGGTGATTTTTATAATGAGGCCTCCAACGACAAGAAGCCAGCCATAGAAAGATCAAGGGGAGATGCTGTACAGGCAGAAGAAACAAAAAAATGCCAAGGCTGCCCCAAAGGAGCAAGCTCAGATGGTTTCTTAAATTCTTTTTAGCTCCAACAGTCATTACCTCGTATTCTTTATGACTTTTATGTATGTCGCTGGGATAAGTCAAGTGACAGTTCTTTGATGGGCTGATTACTGTCATTAAGAGGTAGCGAATGATCTAGTTAGACTAGTTTTGCTGGGGCCCAATTGAGCAATGGGAAAATAAGAACAGAGACCAGAAAGAACAAAAAAGTATGGTTGAAAAAGAAAAGAAATAATTGGGTGGTGGGCTAAAAATGGGATTGTGGAGACTGGCGCCAGCTTCCTTCCAAGCGGCCATCCGATCCTTATCACAAGACTTGGAGAAACGATGACAGAAGCTGGTGGTTTATACAGCTGGATGCTTTTGTGACGTCCCTTTGCTAAAGCTGAAGAAAGGTGGAACCACGTGAGGAAGAAGCTTTTCAGATAAACACAGAAGTGTAAGTCTCAGTTGGGAAAATTCTGGTCTCAGACGACAGAACAGAGATGTTCATTCATTCACTTCCTCATTTACTCATTCAACCAACACTCAGCGAGGACTCACTCTTCTAGGTCTGCTCTAGTTGCTGGGGTTACGTCCTTGAACACAGCAGACATTCCAGTGGAGGAGACAGATGTATACTGAGAGGCCAAGGTCTTTAACCTATACAAATCCAGACCCTTCATTTGCCCTGCGTATTGAGTAACCAGTCTGTGCCTAGTGCTGGATTAGTTGCTGGGCTCTATGCTTACCATATCTGGCCACACAAACACACAATAACATACTCTATAGAGAGTTTTATGACTCCCAAAGCACGAAGCTCCTTTCATCCTCACACCACCCAACAAGTTCACAAAGCTAAAGGGGCCTGCTCAGGCTCACCTCACTGGAAGTCTATGCTCTGACCCAAGTCATCTGCTTGTCTACTGGTCTTCCAGTTATATCCCTTTCTTACTTAATACAGCAGGTGCTGTGACTCTGTGTGGAACTACCCTATAGGAGCTCTCCCTGACTTTATACTGGAAGCAAGGACGGAGAAGAGGCAGGAGCTGAGAGAATCCATTCTGCCCATGTGTGGCGGCTGTTTCTAGTTAACCAAGACAGCATCCAGCGTTGGTGGTGACTTCAGGGCAATCTACAGCGTCAGTGCCCATGGCAGCAACATGGTGTCTTTGCTGCTTAGTTTCGGTGTGTGTTTTGGAACAGTGTTCCCAGGTGTGTAACCTACAATCCAGGTGACCCCCTCCTGAAGTTATTTTGAACTCCCCAATGCTCCTTTTAATAAATTCTCTTTCTGTTTAAATTAACTGTATTTGACCTCTGTTGCCTAAAACTAAGAACTATAACTGCTGATCCTTTGTCTCCATTTACCTACAGGACAGGCTAGTCTTTCTACAGTTGAAAAAAAAAACTCCCTAGTGGCTCAAAACAACAATGGTTTCTATCTTGATCACACTTCTTGTGCATCAGGTTGGGGGGATTTTTCCTAGAGAAACTTAAAAATATTTTGAACTGAATGAAAATACACTAACTTACCAAAATTTGCGGGATGCAGCAAAAGCATGATTTAAAAGGAGATTTGTAACACTGAGTGTATATATTAGAAAACAACAACCTAAAGTCAGTTACCAAGCTTCCACCTTAGGAAATAAAAGAAAAGAGACAACATAAACCTAAAGAAGCAGAATAAGAGAAATAATCAAACTAGAGCAGAAATTAATGAAATTGAAAACAGGAAATCAATAGGGAAAAGTCAACAAAACCAAAAGCTTGTTCTTTCAAAGATCAGTAATATTGATAAGCCTCTAGTCAGGCTAACCAAGAAAAAGAGAAAGAAGACACAAATTATTAACATCAAAAATGAAATAGGGGTTACCTCTACTGATCCCATGGATATAAAACCATAATAAAGGACTGTTATGAACAACTCTATTTCATACAAATTTGATAACTTACATAAAATGGGTTAATTCCTTCAAAGATATAAGCTACAAAAGCTCATACAAGGAGAAATAGAGAATATGGATAGTCCTATATAACCAAAGAAATTGAATGAATAATTAATAACCTTCAAAAGAAAAAGAAAGCACTAAATCCAGATGGTTTCACTGGTGAATTTTACCAAATATTTCATAGAGAAATACTAATTCTCTATCGCTTCTTCCAGAAAATAAAAGCAAAGGCAATATTTCCTAACTCTTTCTGCAAGGTCAGCCTTGCCCTAACACCAAAACCAAACAAAAACATTCCAAGAGGAGTGCCTGGCTGGCTTAGTCAGTAGAGCATACAACTCTTGATCTTGGGGTTATGAGTTCGCGCCCATATTGGGTGTAGAGATTACTTAAAAATAAAAAAAAAAAGTTTTAATTCCAAGAAAGGAAAACTGCAGATAAATATTCCTCATTAATACAGATGCAAAAATATTGAACAAAATATTAGAAAATCAAATCCAACAATGCATTTAAAAAATTATACACCATGGGGCACCTGGGTGGCTCAATGGTTAAGCACGTGACTTCGGCTCAGGTCATGATCTCAGTGCCTGAGTTCAAGCCCTACATAGGGCTCTGTGCTGATAGCTCAGAGCCTGGAGTCTGCTTCGGATTCTCTTTCTCTCTCTGCCCCTCCCCCCACAAAATAAATAAACATTTAAAAATAAGTAAATAAAAACACAGAGAAATATAATTATACACCATAGTTAAATGAGATTTATTCCAGATATGCAAAGCTTCATCATTCAAAAACCAATTAATATAATCAACTATTATAACATCAACAAGCTAAAGAAGAAAAATTAGAGGCACCTGGATGGCTCAGTCGGTTAACCATCCAACTCTTGGTTTCGGCTCAGATCATGATCTCGCAGTTCATGGGATCAAGCCCCGTGTCAGGCTCTGTGCTGACAGTGCAGAGCCTACTCGGGATTCTCTCTCTCCCCCTCTTTCTGCCCCTCCTCCACTTGTGTTCTCTCTCTCTCTCAAAATAAATAAATGTAAAAAATAAAAATAAAAAAAGAAGAAAAGCTATATGATCATATCAATAGATGGGAAAAAAGCATTTGCAAAAACCTCCCCCCAGTACCCACTCAGAATAGAAACCGCAAGCAAGCTAAGAATAGAGGACAACTTTCTTAACTTAAAAAAAATCTACAAACCCTTCCAGCTAATATTATAATGAGAAACTAGATGCTTTCCCACTATAATCAGTAACAAGGAAACAATGTCTCCTCTTACCAATTTCATACTGAATGTCCTAGCTAACGAAGGACATCAAATTTATATAGATAAGAAAGGAAGAAATAAAACTATTTTAGTTTGCAGATGACCTGATTGTCCATGATGTCTAAAATCCCAAAGAATTGACTACCCCAAAAACCTCTACTCAGGAACTAATAAACAACTATAGAAAGGTTTCAGGATACCAGGTTAGTATATAGAAGTTGATTGTTTTTCTATATACCAGCAATGCACAATTGGACTTTGATGTTAAAAACACAGTATTACCCACATAAGCACCAAAAAAAACTGAAATACTTAGATATAAATCTAACAAAGTACAGAACCTATATGAGGAAAACTACATAATTCTGCTGAAGTAAAACAAAGATCCAAATAAATGGTAAAATATTCTATGTTCCTGGACAGAAAGACTCAATATTGTTAAGGTGTCAATTTTATCTATGATCAATTTGATCATAGATTTGACACAATCCTAATCAAAATCCCAGCCAAGTTATTTTGTGAATATCAACAAGGTGATTATCAACAAAGTGATTCTAAAGTATATACCAAAAGGCCAAAGACACAGAATAGTCAACACAATACTAAAGAAAAACAAAGTCTAAAGACTGACGTGACCTGACTTCAAGGTTACTCTAAAGGTACAGTAATGAAGACAGCTTGGTCCAACAGAAAAAAAAAACAAATAGATCAATGGAATATAACAGAGTCCAGAAACAGACCCACACAAATATAAGCCACTGGTGTTTGACAAAAGAATAAAGGAAATCCAGTGAAGAAACAATAGTCTTTTCAACAAATGGTACTGGAACAACTGGACGTCCTTATGCAAAAATTTAATCTAAATATAGACTTTCCACCTTTCACAAAAATTAATTCAAAATGGATCATAAAACATAAACATAAAAGGCAAACCTATAAAACTTCTAGAAAATACCACAGAAGAAAAATCTACTTTGAATTTGGAAATGAGTTTTCCCATACAACACCAAAAGGGCAATGCATGAAAGGAAAAAATTGATAAACTGTACTTTATCAAAATTAAGAACTTCTGCAAAAGACACTGTTAAGAAAAAAAAGACAGGGGCGCCTGGGTGGCTCAGTCCGTTGAGCGTCCGACTTCAGCTCAGGTCACGATCTCACGGTTCGTGAGTTCGAGCCCCACGTCAGGCTCTGGGCTGATGGCTCAGAGCCTGGAGCCTGCTTCCGATTCTGTGTCTCCCTCTCTCTCTGCCCCTCCCCCATTCATGCTCTGCCTCTCTCTGTCTCAAAAATAAATAAACATTAAAAAAAATTAAAAAAAAAAAAAAGAAATAAAAAGACAAACCACAGCCAGGGAGAATACATTTGCAAAACACTATCTGATAGAGCTCTTGTATCCCAAATAGAAAAAGAGCTCTTCAAACTCAACAATAATAAACAACCTGATTTAAAAATGGGTGAAAGAGGGGCACTTGGGTGGCTCAGTAGGTTGAGTGTCTGACTTCAGCCCAGGTCATGATCCCATGCTTCATGGGTTTGAGCCCCAGGTCGGACTCTGTGCTGACAGGCTCAGAGCCTGAAACCTGCTTCAGATTCTGTGTCTCCCTCTCTCTCTGACCCTCCCCCATTCATGCTCTGCCTCTCTCTGTCTCAAAAATAAATAAACATTAAAAAAAATTAAAAAAAAAAAAGAAATAAAAAGACAAACCACAGCCAGGGAGAATACATTTGCAAAACACTATCTGATAGAGCTCTTGTATCCCAAATAGAAAAAGAGCTCTTCAAACTCAACAATAATAAACAACCTGATTTAAAAATGGGTGAAAGAGGGGCACTTGGGTGGCTCAGTAGGTTGAGCGTCTGACTTCAGCCCAGGTCATGATCCCATGCTTCATGGGTTCAAGCCCCAGGTCGGACTCTGTGCTGACAGGCTCAGAGCCTGAAACCTGCTTCAGATTCTGTGTCTCCCTCTCTCTCTGACCCTCCCCCACTCTGTCTTTCTATCTCCCAAAAATAAATAAACATTAAAAAAATTATTAAAAATAGGTGAAAGATACTAACGGCAATTTTCACAGAACTAGAACAAATAATCCTAAAATGTATATGCAACCACAAAAGACCCCTGAAGAGCCAAAACAATCTTGAAAAAGAAAAACAAAGCTGGAGGTATCACAAACCCAGATTTCAAGTTATATTACAAAGCTGTAGTCATCAAAACAGTATGGTATTGGCACAAAAACAGACACATAGATCAACAGGATAGAAAGTCCAGAAACAAACCCAAGATTATACGGCCAATTAATCTTTGACAAAAGAGGCAAGAATATACAATGGGAAAAAGACAGTCTCTTCAACAAAAACTGTTGGGAAAACTGGACAGCTACGTGCAAAAGAATGAAACAGGACCACTTTCTTACACCAGGCACCAATATAAACTCAAAATGGATTAAGGGCCTAAGTGGAAGACTTGAAACCATAAAAATGCTAGAAGAGAGCACAGGCAGTAATTTCTCTGACACTGGCTGTAACAATATTTTTCTAGATATGTCTCCTAAGGCAAGGGAAATAAAAATAAAAATAAGCTATTGGGACTACACAAAAATAAAAAGCTTATTGACAGCAAAGGAAACAACCAACAAAACTAAAAGACAGCCTACTGAATGGGAGAAGGTATCTGCAGATGACATACGTGATAAAGGGTTAGTATCCAAAATATATAAAGAACTTATACAACTCAACACCAAAAAAAACAAATAGTCTAATTTAAAAACTGGGTGGGGGGTGCGGGAGGGGGGGACGGTGCGCCTGAGTGGCTCAGTCAGTTAGGCATCCGACTTCAGCTCAGGTCATGATCTCGAGGTCCGTGAGTTCAAGCCCCACATCAGGCTCTGCTGATAGCTCAGAGCCTGGAGCCTGCTTCAGATTCTGTGCCTCCCTCTCTCTCTGACTCTCCCCCATTCACGCTCTGTCTCTCTCTCTCTCTCTCTCTCTCTCTCTCTCAAAAAAAAACAAAACATTAAAAAAAATTTTTTTAATGATTTTTAAAAAATGGGCAGAGGGGCACCTGGGTGGCTCAGTCGGTTAAGTGTCCAACTTCAGCTCATATCATGATCTCACGGTTTATGAGTTCAAGCCCCACATCACACTCTGTGCTGACAGCTCAAAGCTTGGAGCCTGCTTCAGATTCTGTGTCTCCCTCTCTCTCTGCCCCTCCCCCACTCATACTTGCGCTCTCTCTCCCTCTCTCTCTCTCTCTCTCTCTCAAAAATAAACAAACATTAAAAAAAAAATTTTTTAATGGGCAGAAAACATGAGCAGACATTTCTTCAAAGAAGACATCCAGATGGCCAAGAGACACATGAAAATATGCTCAACATTACTCATCATCAGGAAAACGCAAGTCTAAACTACAAGGGGTGCCTGCTGGCTCAGTCAGTAGAGTATGCAACTCTTGATTTTGGGGTCGTGAGTTCAAGCCCCACATAGGGCATAAACCTTACTTTAAAAACAAATGCAATGAGATATCACCTCACACCAGTCAGAATGGCTAAAACCAAAAACATCAGAAATAACAAGGGTTGGGGAGGATCAGTCAGAGAAAGGCAAATATCATATGATGTCACTCATATGTGGAATTTAAGAAACCAAACAAAGGAAAGAGAGAGAGAGAGAGAAAGAGAGAGAGAGAAACCAAGGAAAAGACTCCTAACTACAGAGAACAAACTGATGGTTACCAGAGGGGAGGTGGTGAGAGAATGGGTGAAATAGGTGATGAGGATTAAGGAGTGCACTTGTCACGAAGAGCACTGAGTCATGTACGGAATTGCTAAATCACTATCTTGTATACCTAAACTAATATAACACCGTATGTTAACTATACCGGAATTAAAGTAACAAGCTTAATTTAAAAAAATACTGAGAAATAAATAAATACTTAAGGAAGCTCTAAACAGACATCTCACCAAAGAAGATACACAGAGGACAGACAAGCATATGAACAGACGTTGAACATTATAGGTCACTAGGGAATGCAAGTAAAAACAATGAGATACCACCACATACCTAGAAGAATGGCTGCCTAAAAGAAACTTGACAACACCAAATGTTGGAGAGGATGTGGAGCACCCAGAACTCTCCTTCATTGCTGGTGGGAATGCAAAATGGTACAGCCACTTTGGGAGACGGTTTGGCAGCTTCGCACAAAGCTAAATATAGTTTTACCATACTCTTCAGCAAATGCACTCCTATGTATTTACCCAATTGAAATGAAAACTGACATCAACATAAAACCTGCACAAGGATGATTACAGCAGCCTTATTTACAATTTCCAAAAACTGAAAGCGGTCAAGATGTCCTTTAACAGGTGAACGGAGGGGAGCCTGGCTGGCTCAGTTGGAAGAGCATTCGGCTCTTGATCTCAGGGTCATGAGTTCGAGCCTCACATTGGGTGTAGCGATTACTTAAATAAATATTTTTTTAAAAAACAGGTGATTTTGGGATGAGCACTGGGTGTTGTATGGAATCCAATTTGACAGTAAATTTCATATATTAAAAAATAAAAAATAAAAAATAATAAAATAAAATAAAAAAATAAAAAACAGGTGAATGGATAAGCAACTTGCATTCCATATAGTGGAATATTATTCAGTGATAAAAATAAGTCAGCTATAACGCCGTGAGAAGACACAGAGGAAACTAAAATGCATACTGCTAAGTGAAAAGAACCTACTATAAAAAGGCTAAACGCTGCAAGGATTCCAATGACATGACATTCTAGACAAGGAAAAACCACAGAGACATTAAAAATACCAATGATCACCAAGAGTTCAGAACAAAGGGGAGAAATTAATAGTTGAAGCACAGGATTTTTAGGGCAGTGAAACTATTCTGTATGACCGTGTAGTGAGGGACATATGACATCCATTTGTCGAGCCCATAAAATGATACGATGCAAAGGGTAAATCTAATGTAAACTGTGGACTTTGGTTGACGATAATATATCTGGGATGCCTGGGTAGCTTACTCAGTTAAGCGTCTGACTTCAGCTCAGGTCATGATTCCACAGTTTTTGAGTTTGAGCCCCGCATCGGGCCCTGTGCTGACAGCTCGGAGCCTTAGAGCCTGCTTCGGATTCTGTGTCTCCCTCTCTCTCTGCCCTTACCTAGCTCGTGCTCTGTGTCTCTTGCTCTCAAAGGTAAATAAACATTAAAAAAATAACGTATCAATATTGGTTCATTAATTATAATAAATACACCACACTACTGCATGATGTTAATAATAGACGAACCTGGGAGAAGGGAGGTATATGGAATTCTCTGAACTATCTTCTCAATTCTGTAAATCTGAAACTGTGCTAAAAAATGAAACCAATTGATTTTCTTTAAAATACCTGGGTGGCTCAGTCAGTTACACAACTGATTCTTGATTTTGGTTCAGGTCACAATCTCATGGTTCGTGAGTTCGAGCCCCACATTGGGCTCCCTGCATTGACAGTGCAGAGCCTGCCTGGGATTCTCTCTCTCCCTCTCTCTCTGCCCCTCCCTCGCTCACTCGCTTGCTCTCTCTCTCTCTCTCTCTCTCTCTCAAAATAAATTTTAAAAACTTTAAAACAAAATAAAATAAAATACTTGGTGGCTTAAAACAATAGTGGTTTCTTTCTCACTCCCACTTCACGTCCATGGCAGGTCGGCTGCATTTTCCTCATCAGGGACAGCCTATTTGATGGGGCCTCCCCATCTTTAATATCACCAGGCACCATGGCAGAAATAAAACAGAAAATCATGCAATAGCTCTTAAAGCTTTCTTCCCAGGAGAGCATTAGTTCTGCTCATACTTCACTGTGAGCAAGTCATATAGCCACAATTCCCTTCACGGGGTGGGTAATGAACTCTTAACACAGGCCCACAAGAAGAAAAATCAGAATACTAGTCATTATTAGTCCTAAAGGCTCCTACTGCTTTCTTTGGACTACTTGGAACTACTGCTAGTTCCATCCCCCTGGCTCAGCATCTTCACAAGGACACAGGGCAAGACACTTGTGCGCAAGGAATTTCAGGGCCAGTGTAAGGAAACAGTGGCTGCTCTGAGACAGAGGCTCTGCAAGCCCACTAATCCCTACTAGTGGCATTTCTGTACCTCAAGCAAGTTCCACCTGCTTAATTGCTTCTTCACTCTGAAATCCCCCCTGAAAAACCTAGCTCTTTTATGAAGATCTCCCCTGGCTTCACACTCTCAGGATCAATTTACACAAGGGAGTCTACAGAGAGACAGAAGCAAGGCTGAGAAAACTGTGTGTTTCCAAAAGCCTTTGGAGGTAAGAAGATCAAGGGCCTCAGGACCAGATTTCACTCCACCCAGTATTGCTCTGCAAGCTACTAGACCCGCCTCTTCACCTGCTGTCACAAAAGTGGATGGCAGGCTACAAAAGGACACATTAATGGTAAAGAACTGTAAACTTTTGTTCTGCTCATGGTAGCCAAGAATGCCTTAAGAATTCTAAAGCTGAGATCAGTGAAGAAAAGGTGATATAGACTACGTGATGAACGTGTGACAAAAATTTGACTCTAACCAGGGGCACCTGGCTGGCTCAGTCGGTAGAGCATGTGACTCTTGATCTGGGGGTTGTGAGTTCAAGCCCCATGTTGGGCAGACAGACTACTTAAAAAAATTTTTTTTCCACTCTAACCAGCTTAAACAAAAAAAGAATGAGCTTGTCTGTATAAACAGGAAGTCCAAAGGGCAGGATTCATCTCAGAAATGTCTAGATTCGGGGATTGATTTAAACAATGTCATCAGATTCTGCCTTTCTCCCTTCCTCTCTCTCTCTTACCCCCACCCCCTGCCCACCCTCAAACTCCACCCTGGTTGACTGACTTTGCTTTTCTGTGTTGATTTCATTCTCGGGTAATTTTCCCCCATATGCTACAAAACTGGCCACTCGCACCTCTAAACTTAGTGAGTTTAAACTATCCCAGACTGTTAGTTCTTGCAGGAAAAGAGTCAGAGACAGAGAATACTTCTGTCACTGGTTCCAATAAAAGTACCTGATGGATGTTGATTGATCCAGCCTATGTCACATGACCATCCTCGGACCAATCGCCATGGTCACTGTATTCTGATCTCACTGGATCCACATGGAACAGGCTTCTTGTTAGAAAAGGGATTTGTTTCCATAGGAAAGAAGAAGGGAAGAGACTAACACTATCACTATCAGAGTCTATAGAAATGAGGGAAGAGGCTCATGCAAACACACACACATGAACACACACACATTCGAACAGTCCTTCCATCCCCAAATTGCCCATCTTGAATATATGTTATGGCTCCAGGATCTTCTAAGGCTGAAGATGATAGAATCATTCCTCCAAAGCTGCAGCCCTGCTCCCATCCCCCATGAAGATGGGACTAACTGTGGACACCCAGCTTCCCCTTGGTTGAACCCATTTATAGCATGCATATGAACCCCATGCCCACCAAAAGCCCCATGCGCACCTTGAAGAAAACATTAGTCTGTGTTTTTCTTTGCATTCCATCACATGGCCCAGAAATAGTCATTCAACCAGCACTGAATGGATGCCTGGGTCTATGGATCCGTGGATAGACAGAATAAGGAGTTTTTAAGAAAATAGAAGACATGGGGGCACCTGGGTGGCTCATCGGTCAAACTTCCGACTTCAGCTCAGGTCATGATCTCATGGTTCCTGGGTTCGAGCCCCGCGTTGGGCTCTGTGCTGACAGCTCAGAGCCTGGAGCCTGCTTCAGATTCTGTGTCTCCCTCTCTCTCTGCCCCTCCCCTACTTGTGCTCTGTCTCTCTCTCTACCAACAATAAGTAAACACTAAAAAAAAAAAACTTTTAAAATTAAAAAAAAAAAAGGCATGTCTCTGACTCTAGGATCTTTTTACTTAGAATGCCTTTTAACATAACAAAACATAACAGATTTACAAATAAAAGCAGCAACAAGTATAAATTAACTCCGTATGATTTGAACCCAATAGTGATCAGAGGACGCCAAGTAACTACATAAAGAAAGTCAGGTTTTCACAGTTACGGAGTTCACTTAGAGACAGCGTTTGCTTCTTGTCATTTGTGCTCAAATCTTAATCACTATCAGTAATGTGATCCTCAAATGAGAAGGACACATGGTGGAGGCAAAGAGCATCTTGGATTAGAAGGGCTCATGGTGCTTTGATTAGTAGAGAGAAACAAGCCTTAGGGCTCTAATTCCTGCCCAGGTCTAGAAAAGTCTATGGCTACTTCCCTTCCGGGGCCACCAGTGCCCCAGTCATCCATCTTCCATCTGGGAATAAGGAATTTTTCCATTTACAGAGAGTAAAAGTCCCTCCAATTCTTCCTCCTCTGACATATGCAGACTGCACATTAGCATGGTAATGTCTCGTGCCATTAGTGAGTAACATGCTGAATAATTAGGCTATGAAATCTAACGGCGGGGATTTTTGTTTTATTAGCAATTTTCCATCCTATTGTGTTAATTTCATCTCATGTCAGTCGGCTTTCTAAGTAAACAATGATCACAGGCAGACATCATTTCCCAGCACATTGTGCTGCCGTGGGTGACTTAACAGACCAGAAAATGGCTTAAGTTGTCTTTTGTCTTGCAGTCTTTGCCTTCTGTTGATGTCACAATATCTGTAGTCCCTGGTTTCTTATGGCCCTGGAATATTCATTTCCTTTTTGTCTGTGTGTGTCTGCCTCTGCCTGTCTGTTCTCAGTCTATCTCCACGTCCACGCTTTCCTTCTTCTTCTACCTCTCTCTGCCATCTCCTCTCCCATACCTCTGCCTGTAACGATGCTGCACTTGTCCAGACCCTCACCCTATTTAAAGAATTTTCACATCCATCTTGCTTTTTCTCCCCTTCCCTTTTGTTTTCTCCATACACCTTTCATTTCTTTCACTTTCCTCTCAAATTCATCTCCTTTTCTTCCCACTCGGCTATCTTCTCAGCATTCCTCCTTCCTCCCCCACCTTCCACTCTTCATCCTACCTAGCACTTGAAGTGCTATCTCTCAGCCTCTCCCCCACCCCCGCCAACTCATTCTCTCCTTCCTGCTCACTGTGATTCCTGGCTGACAGATGATTAATATTTGGCCCAGCCATGTTGGAAAGTTTAATGCTTTTTCTGAGATATCCCCACAGTCATCAAACATCTCCAAGTTTCTCCCAGAGCTAAGAAAAAGTTCTATTACTTAGGATGCCGTTGCTGTCCAAGTTACAAAAGCAGCTGCCAAGCCCCTGAAAAAGATGGTGGAGAAAGATATTGGCAGCATTTACCTGGGTGACCATGTGGGGCAGATCTGGTGGGGAAGGGGTCATGCTGATCAGTGGCGCTTCTTCCATTCTGCTCCTTTCTCTCTGACTCCAGGAGAATATAAATCTAGATTCCTCCAAGGCAGGATAGTGCTTACTGGCACTACTCAAATATGCAGGCCAAAGACTAGAACAATGAGGTAATATCTACTTAAAAATATATATGGCCAAATGCCAGTAACTCAAGTGCTTAATCTATGCATCCATGTAAGACCAATAACCTGGCAGGCTGCCATCTGGGGCAGCAGTTTGAAAGAAGCCAAAGTAATCCGTAGTTTTCATAATTAACCCACAAAATGCAACACAGTTACTCTCCTTGCTAAGAAGCATCAATAGTATCTCTTTTATTTTACCCACCCTTGACCCTTCATCATTCAGTCACATTTCCCTAGCCCTCCTCTATAATGCCCAGTACATGCATGGCTCTTTTACTTTTTTAAAAATCAACTGGCGGGGCGCCTGGGTGGCTCAGTCGGTTAAGCGGCCGACTTCGGCTCAGGTCATGATCTCACGGTCCGTGAGTTCGAGCCCCGCGTCGGATTCTGTGCTGACAGCTCAGAGCCTGGAGCCTATTTCAGATTCCGTGTCTCCCTCTCTCTGACCCTCCCCCGTTCATGCTCTGTCTCTCTCTGTCTCAAAAATAAATAAACGTTAAAAAAAAAAAAAATTAAAAAAAAAAAATCAACTGGCTTAACAAATAAAATGTTAGGGGCACCTGGGTGGCACAGTCAGTTAGGCATCCAACTTCGGCTCAGGTCATGATCTCACAGTTTGTGAGTTCAAGCCCCACTTCGGGCTCGCTGTTAGCAGTGCAGAGCCTGCTTCAGATCCTCTGTCCTCCTCTCTCTCTATCACCCCCCACTCTCACATTCTCTCTCTCTCTCAAAAATAAATAAACATTTAAAAAAATTTTAATGACATTTTAGCCACAAAGCCTGGCATGACTGTTGTGCAAAAGAATCCAGGAAAGGTACAAGGAGCTTTTGAAAAGCACCAAGACCCAAAAAGATCTGATATTTTTTGTGAATCTATCATGTGCCCAGAAACATGCAGTGAAAAGTACAAAAGAAATGAAGAATAACTTCTGTGAAGAATAACTTCAAGAAATGTTGATTAGACAATAGAATAAGAATCAATGACTGTTGGATCACGTGAAATAAGCCACACATAAAGAAATAGGGAATGTGGCTTCAGAAAGTCAATAATGATTTAAGTCAGGTTTTAAACATTACTGAATGGAGAAACAATCAAAGCACAAAAGTAGAATACACCCATGTATACTGCAACAGAAGTGACACCACAGATCTGAATTCCACAAATGGGGCTAGGAAAATTGATAGAAAAAAGAAAAGCACAAAGGTAGAAATGTGGAAATGTACATGGTCTGGGATCCCAGAAGAGGCAGCCTTGCTGATGTAAACAGCAATCACTACTGGGCAGTAGGAGGCTGGTAGATGCTCCCAACTGCTATCCCGGCACAGCCACCTAGCATCATCCCAGTAAGGGACCACTAAGACCATTATATTTAGTTCACCGTGGACCAATCTTAGAATCAGAAATGGGCTCTCCAACCGTCACTCCTGCCACACCTTCTTCCTTTCAGCTCGCACCACCTGTCCATATCAATATCCTGTATCAAGCACACAAACACCCCCTATACTGACTGCTGCACCAGCTAAAATCACCAGCCACAGATGACTTCTCCCAGCATTCAGCACATCAGCATTCAGCACCATGGCCAGCGCCTGAGGCAGCAGAAAGGGCAGCCAGGAAAATGGAATCATTCTCTACCTGGTTAACCATGGGGCCTCCTGATTCTTTCTCTTGTCTCTGATGCTTCTTCCCCAGAGTCCACTCAGGACCACTGTGTCCAGGTGACCATAAAGATTGGCTGTGTTCTGCTAACATATTTACGGATTAAACGGTAGGGAAGGAGAAGGGAAAGCACTCCAATCCCTGCACTACATATATTCATAGCTCCTTTCCCCTCTCTAAGAAGCTGACTGTGTTTGACAACAACTGCAAACTCCTTCCCACCCTCTGCCGTTTGGTGACTAAGAGAGCAGGCTCTGGAGTTGAGCTGTCTGGACTAAGTTCCCCCACATAGTGGCTCTGTAACCTTGGGCGAGTTACATAACCTCCCTAAACTTCAGATCCCTCATCTGCAAAATGGAGATGATAATATTATCACCTTACTGGATCAATAAGAACTAAAAATAGGATGTCTACACGCCACTGTATACAAGCACAGTGTTAGGAACATAGAAATTACTCCATAAAGTGTTTTGCTCTTATTATTGTTACTCTCATTACTGTTATCTGGCCACACTGTTGGTTGGGTATACTGCTGCCTCAGAGCCTTTTCATTGGCTATTTCCTATGCTTAGAAGCTTTCTCCCCAAATATCCACATGGCTTACCTTGTCACTTCCTTCAGGTTATCAATGAGGCCTTCCCTGGCCACACTCCATAAAATAATACTTCCCTCTCTACTATGCCCTACCTCCACTCCTGCCTTCTCTTTCTAAAATATACCACGTTCTGTAGCACGAAAGAGGATCTTTATGTTTTTATTTTCTCTTTCCCTTTTTAGAATATAGGCTCCATGAGATTACAGATTTTGTTCACTTTTATATCCCCAAAGCCATTAAACAGTACCTGGCATATCATTAACGCTCAAAACTACTTATCAAATGCATTATTATTATCAAGATGATTATTCAGAATTTTTTTTCTATTTCATACAGGAACAAACTGAGACATTAAAAGGATGTGGCCTACATGTAAAATGTAAGTCACTAGATGTCCAGAGAATAATGAATTGAAAAACAACCTTTCAATCCATTTCACTAGAATAGCTCATAAACTGATGTGCTATTCAGACACAGCCTGAGAAGGAGGTCCCCACAGCTCAGGGAGAATCCTTGCGTAAGTTTTCATCTTTTGCATTCCCACCCAGAGGCTAGCCTGGGGCTCTGGGGAGACTGCTGAAGGCTGGCAAAGCTTTAAGACGTCCTGTCCCGGGTGGGGGGGCGGGGGGGGGCACACTTAAGAATCCCACTTCTCATGGTCCTGCCTGGCTCCAGACCTTGACTTGGCACCTGGCTAAAACTAGCTAGACAGGGCTCAGCACGGAGAAGTCTGTCCTCCAGAGTTGCAATAAGTCAAGGCTTACCTCTTTTACAGCAAACAGTGTTTCCATGAACCATTCTGCTCATGAACCTTGTTGTTGCCCTTCTGTCCTCTAGGGAGAGTCAGTGAATGTGAGACTAATGTTCCTTCTTTAGCCAGCAGATTATCAACATGAAGGGCACAGAGTATGCATCATTCTGAATCTCCTGCAAAGGAGCTTGCTTCTGAAATGGCCAGAATCCTCAATCTATCCTTTTTATGTAAGTTCTTGTCTCAGAGCCAAGCTGAGGGACAGATGAGCACAAAAGAAGACAAGCCTGATCTCAGGATGAGGTCACATGAAAACTCCTGCACCATGATTGTCCTAGTGAAGAAGGAGCTTGCTAGGGACAGAAAATTCCAAATGTGAGCTGCTAAAGCCAATCTGAGCAGTTAGTTTTTCTGAACACTGAGTCTGGGAATGATATAAGAACATCAGAACAAGACAAGTTGGGGGTGCCTGGGTGGCTCAGTTGGTTAAGCGTCCAATTCCTAATTTTAGCTCATGTCATGGTCTCAAGGCTCATGAGATCAAGCCCTGCGTCAGGCTCACATTCTAAATTAATTACTCAACTAATTAATTAAATAAAGGTTTGTAAAAAGAAACAGGACAAGTTAAGAAATAGGTAAGTGACAGGAAGCACTGGCTATGCTATGGGAGAGCCTTTAAAACCAGGTTCAATCCAGTAAAACTGAGTCTTGTAAGGAGCAGGAAGACAGAGTCACAACGCAGGTCCCTATTCCCATGCCAGGCACAAAGGACCACCTTCCACTAATGAAGACGTCAAAGGAGAACCTCCACGGTCCAAAAGCCATTGGCTCCACATCACACGGAAGAATGGCAGGCTATGATTTGTATAGCACCAACTGGAGAGTTTGGTGAATGAGAATCTCTGGGGATGGGCCTAGGAATGTGCATTTTAACATCCTGCCCAGATGATTCTCATCCACACTGAGTTCTGTAAGCATTGCCATAAATTGTTCTGTTGACGCAGAACAATTCAAACCACTCCAGCAAACCTTTCATGAAGCCTTCCATGCTCTGGACTCTGCACTAGCAGCTGACCTTCTTGGCATATGCAGTTTTGTGGGGTGCGGATGACTTGTGTGGCCTCCTATCCATATAATGGTAGGGAGTAGATCCCAGGGAAGGCTGGATGCGTCAGCTGAGAAGCTTCATGAATTAGGGCAAAAGAAGAAACCGTTGCTCAGTTCAGGAGAGCTGCCTCTAGAATTAGAAATTGGTAAGTTATCAGACCTTAGATTTTGCATCAGACAGGAGCGCATCTTCAGTGCACTGTGGGGGCAACAGGTGGGTAAGAGGGAGGGGCCAGGTCACCCTGAGAAACTGGTTCTGACCCGCTCCTACCTCTCACCACATTTATCACATTCATATTTATCTCTTTCTATTCAACTATTTACAGAATAAGACACTCACGTGCAGAAGGAACTTTAGAGGTGATCCAACTCAGGCCCCACCCAATACAGTCCTGTCCTTCATTTCTCTGTTGTCTTCTCCTCCCCTACTAACCATGAGGTCTGCTCAGATTCACACAAAAAAGGCATGCACCCATCTGCACTACTTAGCACCAAAGAGGTTGTTGATCCATATCAACAGTGAGGACCTGGTACACCCAAAGTCTGGCACCGAAATGGCTAGCAGAGCTGCCTCCACTTACCCAGGAAAGACCTAAAAGACTGGAAGACCAGCTTCCCCCAGGGAATAGTGGAAGCATGTTATATTCCCTCAACTACTTTGATGTCCTTCAATCATGCTTTCAAACTTTGCTACCCAAAAAGCACTAATAGTAGAAGTGGAGTCAGTTCTGAATTCAGCTCATCACCTCTAACTACCATCAGGGACCATGGGTGTCACAGAAAGTCACTGCTCCTACACTTGTAGGAGCATGGAAAGGGAATGGTCAAAGATCAAAGCCTAGTCTTCTCCTCAACCTTGACCTTCATCGCTGCAGATATGTCTGACACCCAAGTCATGTGCTCTTTTGTTCATTCAGAGCACCCTCTCGTCAAGGGCAGCGCCATGTCTGTTTAGGTGCATCAACCGTGTCTATTTAGGCCATGGTTGGATCCTTTACAAATAATCAATGAAGACAACATGCAAGAACTAAGCTGTAGAACTTGCCAATCAGGCCTGACAAAAAATGTAGAAGCCACAGCTTAGACCAATTTCTCACCTGTGCCATATGGAAGAAAGACTGGGCCACCACAGTTGCTTCAACCACCCTCACAGACACCAACCAGCACAGTCACCAGTTCAGCAAACACCACGAATAAGAACCATTTGTTGAGCATGCTAAGAAGTCTTGGTGACACAGGGTGTCTTGAAAGAGGATTATATTCAGTATCCTATTGAATTAAGGAATTTCAATGAAGGAGCAATGGCTTGGAACTAGACACCTAATTTAGCCATTAACATGCTGTGTTCTCCCTGGCCTCTATCTGAATCTTAAAAATGGGGGGCTTGACAGTGAGGATAAATGAAATCATGTCTTCACTACTATCATCAGAGCTCTCTGAAGAGAGTGTGATATGTATGCAAGGTTGTGTTGCCAATGACATACTCAGGTGCTTTCTAAAGTTTGGAATTAGTATTAATGGGTACTGACTAACCATTTCCTCTCTTCAAAACTATGTCACGCAGAATGTTCTGGAATTAAAGGAATAGCCTGCTTTCATCTTCATCTGGATTTGCAGTATTTGCATTGGCTGCCTGATGGCAGGAGATATTGCTAAGTCAGTTGGTCCCAAGGATATAGACTGACTTCCCTGTTTGGTAATGCTCACTTGCTCACCTCTCTCGATCTCTCTCAATCTTTCCCCCCTCCCCTCTCCCCTGCCCTTCTCGGTCAAGATGATACCAGCACCACCTCAGCAGATGCAGCCCCAACGGCTACAGCAGCAGCAAGCAACAGCAGCCTCAATAGCAGAAGAGGCAGCGGTGAGCAGAGCATCAGAAGCTTTCCCTTCTCTTCATTTCAAAGAGTGAGAGAAGCAATGCCAACTGATGGGGAGGGGGCTGGCTGCTGTAGAATCTCAGCTCTCCTCCAGGAGTCTGGCACTGGGAATAGGAGTTGCCATGAATACACACACCAACAGGGCAACTTCCAGCTGGCACTGAGAGTAGTACCCTCAGCACTGTTGGGAGGAACTGGGAAGGAAGGGGCCAGAGCCAGCTTCTGGCTAGAGCTGAGACGTAGCCATGACAAGAGTGGGGGATCTCAAAGCCATAAGGTAGCACCATGGAGTTGGACCCAGTCTCTAACAAGGAAATCCATCTGTCCTTGAGACTCAGGGAGGGAGAATCCTTTCCTGAAGGTCACATGGTGATAGAAAGGAAAAGCCAAACTTTTCCAAAGGACTTGGTCTCTGCTTCAGAGAACTGAAAACCGAGACAGCCAGCAAATAAACACAAAACACCAAAAGTAAACAGATTCGCTCAGCCCTCTGGGTTGAGCCAACCTGAGCCATGCTTCTGGACAAAGCACCCAATCATTATTACAGATCTTCAGGGGCACCTGGGTGGCTCAGTCAGCTAAGCATCCGACTTCGGCTCAGGTTATGATCTCACAGCTTGTGAGTTCAAGCCCCGTGTCAGGCTCTGTGCTGACAGCTCAGAGCCTAGAGCCTGCTCCAGATTCTGTGTCTCCCTCTCTCTCTCTTGCACGCACGCGGGTGCACTCGCTCTCGCTCTCTCTCTCTCAAAAGTAAACAAACATTAAAAAATATTTGTAAGTAGTACATATCTTCATAGTACATAACATTTGGATAATGCATTAGATTTGGAAAAGCCTTCTAGAAAAGGTTAAGTATTGGTAGCTTTGCCCACGATTGCAGACCCCGCTTCCCACTGAAACATCACCTATTGGTACAAGCCCCAACATCACTTTGGACCTGGCTGTTCTTGCGTACCTTTCCCCAACATCACATCCCTGAAACCCTGGGCTCCAGGAAAGGAATCTCAGCCGCTCCCCTACCTCAGACCTGACCAAGATGCCCTCTTCCCCTCTCCCAGCAGGCACTCTGCTAAAACATCTGTAGGACAGAGAAGTGTGAAAGTGTCTCTGGTAAATAGCAGGGGAACTGAGGCAGGGAGGGGTTAATAGTGACCTCTGGAACCAGACATCCTGGGTTCAAGAACTAGCTCCAAGGGTGCCTGGGTGACTCAGTCAGTTAAGCATCTGACTCTTGGTTTCAGCTCAGGTCACGATCTCACATTTTTCATGAGTTCAAGCCCCACATTGGGCTCTGCGCTGGCAGTGCAGAGCCTGTTTGAGATTCTCTCCTCCCTCACTCTCTGCCCCTCCCTCCCTCACTGTCTCTCTCTCTCTCTCAAAATAAATAAATAAGCTTTAAAAAAAAAAAAGAACTAGCTCCATTCCTACCAGCTATGTACTTGTGTTGCATTATCTAACCTCTGTGCCTTAACCTCCCCTTCCAGAAAACAGATACTAACAGCAGCACTGATGACCCGGCAAGGTTGAGCCACTCAAGTTAAGAGCACAGGGCAGTGCCCAACAGATGTCTGGCCCCTTGCAGTAGTACAGTAATAGTACACTATTGGGGGAAAGGGTCATTTCCACGGGACAGGAGGAGGACCATGGTCAAGGAGGAGGAGGTTTTGAACTGCAGAAGGCATAGGAGACAACCATTCTTCCTATACATTTAGCAAATTTCCTAAGAAGAAATAATGCTTGTGGGCACACAACCCCCACTGATTTGGGCTTCCCATTCTCTTCCTGAATGCGCCTTCTCTCTCAGGTCACCTCTTTTAAAGTCCTTGAATCCTAGGCCAGAGGGCCTCCAGTGTTCCCATAACCCCTGGGCTCCTTGGTGAAATCAGGCTCTAAGCAAAGCAGGCAGGAGAGGCAGGGGGACTCTCCTTTCCTTCACTCCTCCTTCCCCGCCCTGAGACTCTGGGCAGAGCCAGGCCTCCTCCTCCCTCAGGTCCCCGACACCTGTTGGGGTGAGTGCCAAGTCTTCTCCCGCACCTGCCCCTCCCTCCATCCTGGGATCCCCCTCCCGAGGCATCCCTGCACCTGTATTTGTTAATCAAGCCGCAGAGGACGCAGTAATTGCCCAGCAGAAAACACGGGTGCAGATGTTAGGGAGCGCTGGGGCAAAAGCACTAAATGAGATTCTTGTTTTCCAAACAGAGCCCGAGATTTAATTACAGCCTTTCCAAGTGCTTATTAAAAACCCTTATTTTTTTTCCTTATTGTTTTCCTGCATGGTGCATATTGAATCAGCCGCCGCTGTTGTCTTGTTTTTGGAGCGTTCATAAAAAGAACCGATGTGGAAAATTGCAAACACAGATTGTACCCAAACAATATCTTCTCCCTTTGCTTTTCTTTCTGGTCTTTCTTCCTGCTGAATAACAACATCGGGGGTTGTATTCAGCGCACATCCGGCTCTTTCCCAAAAGCCAAAGGGGGTCTTTTGGACATGCAAGACCGCCCCTCCACCTGCCTGAGAAAAGAGTGTGGGGGCGACTCCGCTTCACTCTGAGGCAAGTAGGAGCAGGAACGCACAGCCTGCAGGAAAGGTGAGGGAACAGGTGAGCAGGAGACCTGGAATCACAGACCATCAGAGCCAAGAGAGCCCTCAGCAGACATGGCCGTTATGTCCCCTGACAGCGCTGGCCCCCAGAGGTGAAGCGATGGGGCCGAGACAAGGCCAGACCTCCTGCCCAACTGGACTGGAGAACTTCCCACTGACATACGCAGTGCTCTTGCCACTAGAGGGGCCCATACCCAAAAGGACCCATGGACTCTTCTTTTTAGCCCATAAATTTCCCCATCAGGAAAGGGGATTGGTCTCTGGAAGCCTTCCCAAGTAGAACACTGATGACAAGCTGTGCCCGCCCATAAGTCACACGCCTGCTCCGAGGGGACCAGGGTAGTTATGGTGCCCCCCAAGTGCTCAAAACTATTTGTCCACCTACCTCTGGATGCCACTGCCTCAAAAAACTGTTTACTGTTTCCCAGGCCTTTCCCAGGCAGTTTCCATGGGACAAAGTCCTAAGGATGCACCAGGGGAAAGAGATTGGAGCCCTGTGGGCATCCGCAGGTCTCCACCAGATCGACCCTGCCACCCTCTCCTGCTTTCCCCGTGCACTGTCACCACTACTGTCTCTTGGATCTGGAGCCCCGCTTTTGAAGGAGGGGCATCTTCCCACTCCGTGGCATCTCCCCTCCCTGCTGCTCTACTGAGATGAATGGATGAGGGATGCAATTGACCCCAATATAGAGGAGGAATGCGGGCACGGGGCACGGGGCACGGGGGAAGTCTCTCATTGAACAACGTATAAAATTCTGTCCTTCCTTTCTGTCTCCTGCTCCTGGTACCCCAGCAGCAGCAGCCAGCCTCCCAGCCTCCATTCCGGTCATGATCCCAAGTTGCCATGTCAGGAAAGCAGGGAAGGGGAAGGAAATTGAGGCTGTTCCCTCCATCCCTGTTCCATGTCACAGTCCCACTGAACTCACACTCTGCCCAGGCCCCTCCCAGCAGAGAAGGGCACCATCTGTGCTTAGGTGATAGGGCTCAGGCCTCGGCCATGTGACTGCAGAGGAGAACTCTTGGTTTCGGAGAACTCCTAAAGTTCCCCCCCGAACTTTGTCCTCCAGATTCTCACCTGAGGACAGGAGCTTCACCTGAGGACAGGAGCTGGGGCAAAATGGACCCAGGGAAGAGAAGGCAATTGGCAGATTTCTTTGCCACAGAGAGTGGAGGCCGAAAGTAGAACTCAAGGGTCTTCCATGCCCACTGCACCGGCAGGCAAGGCACCTCACCCTTTGGGCGTGTGGGGCACACAGGAGCCTGGGGAAAGTGCAGCAAGACCAACAACTTTCAAAATCTGATGTTTCTGCTGAAACTCCCCAGGGCTAATATCCCCAGCAGAATCATGGAACTCTGGAACAGGAAGACTGTGCCAGATGCTCCTCTTGAGTCTCAATTTCCATTTCTCCCATCTCCAGGGCTTGCAAAGCTAAAAATTACACCTCCCAGACGGTCTCATAGCTCAGCTTAGGTTCTGCCGATTTGATGCATTTCTGTTGCATTTGGAGAGTGGGGCCCACGGGAAACCATGTCTCTGCAGAGCTCAGACAAGCAGGGCCGGGCAGACGCAACTGTTGGTGGAGGCTGGGCTCCAGGGTCCACAGTCACATCACCAGCGTCAAGGGTGTGGGGAAGCTGTGACAGTGACAGTGACAGCAAAGGCAAGCACGATGGCAGGAGCTTTCTGACCCTGGCCTTGACTTCATTCTCCTAGCTCTTCCAGTGATTTTGTAAAGTCCTAATTCTCCGCATAAAATTCCTCTCTGCTTGAAATATCTACAATGGTTTCTGTTTCCTGCCTCAAATGCTGACTGACACAGAGTCTCTAGAGGTCTTCATATCCATTTTGCAAATAAAGCTCCAAGAAGTGAAGTGACTTCTCCAAGGTCCTACAGCACCTAGAGACAGAGCAGGGACTGGATTCAAGCTTCTACTCTAATCCAAAGTTCATGTCAGTGGCAGGTGAAGAGAAAAGTGGCTGTCTCCTTCAAACTCCCTTTCCTTGCTCCCCCAAGCCCTGCCCTCCAGCCCCCATCAGTGGTGTGTGTGTGCACGTGAGGGCGTGTGCAAACACACAGGCAGAGCTGTATGTGTGCTGGCACACATTAACGCAGAACATGCCTGTATTGAGGTGCTTGGTTCCTGCAGCCACCAAAGGTCCAAGTGGCTCAGCTGCAACCTTTGTGCTGTGACTCTATTCAAGTTCTTTCAGGGAACAAGCTTTCATTTCATGGACAATTCAGAATCTCTGTTCAGAGGAAATTGATGTTTTGCTAGGCATTTTCCCACTTGAGAGATGGTCAAAACTCACGGTAAGAGCAGATAAAGACAATGTAAGTCAGCAGCTGAGAGCAACAAATAAAAAAGCTGAACCAATGAAAAAAGTCTCTGAAGGTGACGCAGGTAAAAAACATGTCTCTCTGGGGGAACTCTTAACAGCCTGTCACCTGGGGCCCAGGGGAGAGATCTACCAGCCAAAGTCAAACTTAGACAGGGTTCCCATAGACTGGTGCCCAGGCACTGGATGTAGGTTTCCAGCAGGGATCCCCCTTGGACTTTAGGAAGCTGTGGCCAAGCCTTTGTCTTCAGCTGAGCTTCCTTCCAAGAATGGAAACTCAATCCACCCTAGAGAGAGAACAGTGACCACTGGAACAGCAAACAGGGGAAGAGCACGTGGAAGAGGGGAAATGGAAGGAGATCCCACCAGGGAGTAGTCCATTATTATTCTCTTCCTCCTCCAGTTCTCCTTTTCTAAGAAGTGTTGCACTAGAAGAATCAACCTGGCCTGCTTCAAGAAAATTCCCCAGCTCTACCAGCCCCTGGAGCTGGGGCAGGCCATCTCTCAGCCCAAAGGGTAACTTCCTACTCCAGCCCTCCCCTATCCTTCTCCAGACCCCACAGTTCGGTGAGACCCAGAGTCCTTTGTCTTCAAGGCCAATCTATAGACCAGGCCTACTCAGGAGAACACTTTCATCAGACTTTATCAAAATGAGAAAACTAAAATAAGGATAATGCAGGATGTGCGTGTGTGTGTGTGTGTGTGTGTGTGTGTGTGTGGTTGTTGCCAACTGTCCTTTCAGAATGACCTTTTTACTCTGAGATTATTCCCCTCCTGAGAACAGTCCCTTTTTCATGTTAAAATATCCTTTGTGAATTGGTAATAATGGTAATGGTGTTTTTATTATTGTTATTGCTTTAAGGCAATGTTTCTTTTCCTTTTGTTTTCTTTTTTTTTTTTAAGTTTACTTATTCTGAGAGAGTGCAAGTGAGGGAGGGGCAGAGAGAGAGACACACAGAGAGAGAGAGAGAGAGAGAGAGAGAGACAGAGAGAAAGAAGCCCGAGCAGGCTCCACACTGTCAGTGTGGAGCCCAATGCGGAGCTCAAACCCATAAACCTGGAATCAAGACCGGAGTGAAAGTCAGACACTTAACCATCTAAGCCACCCAGGCGCCCTTCCTTTTCTTGTTTTAAATTCTCATTTGACAGGGGTACCTGGCTGGCTCTGTCAGTAGAGCATGAGAGTTCAAGCCCCACATTGGTTATAGAGTTTACTTTTTTAAAAAATGCTCAGGGCGCTTGGGAGGCTCAGTCAGTTAAGTGTCCGACTTCAGCTCAGGTCATGATCTCGCAGTCTGTGGGTTTGAGCCTCGTGTCGGTCTCTATGCTGACAGCTCAGAGTCTGGAGCCTGCTTCTGATTCTGTGTCTCCGACCCTCTCTGCCCCTCCCCTGCTTGCTCTCTGTCTCTCTCTCTCTAAAAATAATAAACATTAAAAAAATTGTTTTAATGCCCACTAACAAAAGAAATCAGCTCCTTCATGTTAGTCCCAATTGGTAGGTTGGTTGATTTTTACTTTTTACTGGAGCACAGTATAGAGGCCACAGCTCAGCCCCCACCTCTGTAAGACTAATGGGAGAAACCCAAAGTAGCTTCTTTCATGCTCTCCTCTCAGGAGCCTGCCTCCAGCACCTTTTTCATAACGTGGCAGGGAGCCAGAATCAGAAGGCTACTGACCCTAGCCACCTTTCTAAGAAAATGATAGGCACCTAAGATCCCATCACACTCAGAGGGTCCCACCTTCCTGCCCGCCTATACCAGCTCCTTCCACACATAAACCAACAGCTTTGGCACAGTTCACGTCAGTCATTGTCCCCAAGGAAGCTCTCAGGGAGTGTGTGAGATATGAGTGCCATCTCAGAACCAAGCCTGTCCTCTCTCGAGAAATCTCTCAGCTCTGAGTCAGGCACCAGCCAGGCAGATAGAATATGTGAATGGTGAGCCTCCTCTTTGCCTCTGCCCAAGCTCCCCACTGCCCGCAGGGTTCCTCTGCCTCCAGCTTTACCCCTGTCTGTAACTCAAATGCACGATCAGCCAAAGAAAGGGCCACTCTGAGAGCTGCTTCCTTCCTGGAACCACCAATGCCCCCAGACAGTCCCACAGTCCTCACCTCTGCCCCAGTCATGTGTAAGCTGTAGCCAGATACCTAAAGGACTCCTCCTACACTGGGTTCTTCCAACCCCCAAAGCCCCCTATCTAGGCAGCTCAAGGCTACAGGAATGGGCTCTCTGTATAGAGGGGTCCCTGCTAACTGCAGTTTCCCGCCCTCTTCCTGCAGCAAACTGCACATTCTTTTGTGTTTCCCCAAGGAGTAAATTAGGCTACCAGGTTTTCCAGCCCCCATTTTTTTTATGTGAAATACATAATAACTCATTTAATGTGTACAATTCTTATTCCCATTTGATAGCTAGGAAAGAGGCACAAGAAGTTAGGCAACTAGTCCAAGGTCACACACAGCTGATAGATGGAGACACCAGGATTTGAACCCAGCAGTCTGGCTCAAAAGTCCGTGCTCTTAGCTTCAGTCCTACCTCTGTCCTTGGCACACAATGAGCCTTCTGGGACCCAGGAACTTGGACAAAGGTAGGACTCTGGAAAGAGAGAGATCAAAAACGCATTTCGTGCCAAGCCCCATGCAGGTCCTGCCAAGGGACCTCTTAGAGTCTCAGGTATGTGAAAGTGACTAGGTAGCTCTGTGAACTGTTAACCTGCTCCAGGAAGCACGTGAGAGACCTCTATTCACTCAACATCCTCCTGTTGTCAATAAGACTTCCGGGATACCAGGCAAGCCTCCAAAGGCAATCAACAACTTTAGAGCAGATCTTGGCAGGATCCTCACTCTCTCTCCCTCTCAGGGCTACCTTCCCGTACCACTGTAGCCTGAATTCACTCTCTAGTGCACCCCCACGGGTCTCTGAGGCCCACAGAGTTTAGGGGACCACACAACAGCTGGACCACAGCAAGCCTGTCTGCAAATTAGAAAACAGTGCCCCCCAAGAGTGGATAAAGTCCCATGGTGCACCACTTGGTGAGCAGAACGCAGGCTGTGTTTCAATCCTTCCTTAACCCCAAGCAGGTTCCCTTGTGCAGTGCACAACCATACACTTATCTGGGGGAAGAACATTCCAGGCAAAGAGAACAGCAAGAGGAAAGGCCCTGAGGCAGGAAGGTGTTTGGCATATCCAAACCGCAGCAAAGAGGCCTGGGTGGCTACAGTCACAGGTCTGGGGAGATCAATAAAAGGTTAGGGTCTGAGAAGTGGCAGGACCACCTCACGCTGCACCTCAGAGACCATTGTGAAGCTGTTGGCTCTCTCCTAAGTGAGGAGAAAGGTTTTGAACTGCAAGGTTTTGAACTAAGAAGTAATGTGACCTGGGTCATATATAAAGAAATTGGTCAGGCATTTGTGTAAGAAACAGATGTGGGGGGAGATGGGGAAGCCAGAGGACTATGCACCTGTCAAGAGATGAACGAGACCTGGACCAGGGTGGGTGAAAGAAAGGGTGAAAGGGGTATCTAGATATTCTTTAAAGGTAGAGCTGGTGACTGGATGTGGACAAAGAGAAAAGGAGTCAAGGAAGACTCAATGATTTTTGGCCTAAGCAATCGGAAAGATGGAGTTGTCATTTATTATGATGGGAAAATTACAGGAGGAGCAGGTTTGGAACAGAAGATGTGGAGTTCAGGTTTGTCACGGTAACTCTGGGATGCCTGGTAGATATCTAAGCGGAGTTATCAAAGAGTCCAGCGGATTACAATATACACCTGACGCAATATGGAATGGTCAGCATAAAGCTGGCACTTTCAGGAGACTAAACGAGGTCACCAAGGGAATGAGCACAGGGAGAGAAGAGACCCAGAACAGAGCCTTCAATGGCTGGAAGTCGAGAAGATAAGGAGAAACCAACAAGAGTCTGGAAGGAGCAGTCATTAAGGGAGGAGGTGTCCAGAAGCCAAGTTAAGCGTTTTAAACAGGAGACAGTGGTCAGTGGTGCCCACTGCTGCTGATCAGCCATGATGAGGGAGAAGTCCTGGCCATCGGACTTAGCTAATGCTTTGCCACTAACTCACTGGGTGGTCTGGATGAGACCACAACTCTCCAGGCACTATTTTCTCCATTTGTCCAGCAGGGATAACACAGAACCTATCTCGCTCGGTGGCTGTGATGAGCTATTGTGTCGAAAACAGTAACTCAAGGTGCCTGTCACTGTGCCTGGCAATGGCAAATACTCAACAAATGACAGCTACAAGTAAGTAGCATTAGATATTCAGCTAGTCCCTCTCCTACTCTTCAAATGTCAAAAGAAAACCAAGGAAAGAAGGGCAGGGAGTGGGGAAGAGATCTGGAAGCCTTTTGGGGTTCTAGCCACTGCCGGCTTCTTTTTTCCCAGGCTTCGAAACATCGGAAGCCTTCCCCCCCAGGATGTCACCAAAGCCCTGCAAGGAGTCTGAGGACCAACAGGGGGACAAGGGAAGTAGAACCACTGGGAGAAACGCAGCAATGTGCTGGAACTCACTAGCACTGTCGGAGCAGAGCAGAGTCGTGGATGAGAGTACAGGGTGGTGTGGGGGGTGTGGAGGGAGAGGGCAGGAAGGGGAGGTTTTCCTGGATGATATGAGAAGACCGCACAGAGCTGAGGTCCCAGGGTGCTGCAGTGACACTACCAGTGGGCAGTACCAAGGTGCTCCCACAACCTCCCCTGCCCCTCCGCGAAAACTCTCTCCGGGTCTCCAGTGACAATGCCTCATCTGCTTCTGTCCTGCCTGCTGCAACTCCCTCAGCACCTTCAGTGTCCTCCTTGCCCTGCAGATCTCAGATCACAAGCCACTTTGTATATCCCACAGGTGTGGCAGGGCCCAGGCCCATTTTTCCAGACCTCATGCATTTCTGGTTCCCATAGTTACGACAACCTCTCCTAGAAGCTCCACTAGGTCAGAACTCAGACTTGCCTTCTCCCAGGGCTGCTGGGCCACACTCCCCAGCCCGACAGGTGCATTTTGTTAAGCATGCACAGTTCCCTTTTCCTCTGCTCTGGGTTAGGGTGGCTCAGAGTCACAAAGGCCTATTATCTCAGCCAAATGCCTTTGCTCATCACTGCATTTTTGCCCCAATTACCTCCCATCTGCCAGGCAAAACCCAAACTTGCTCTGGGTTGCCATAGTAACTCATTTCCCCATCACATGCACCTTGACCCTAGAGCTAAAGGACTAGGGTTCGTGCTTTCAAATCTTCGGGCTGGCCACCACTGAGGCCCCCAGATAGGCAGGACATGGAGGTGAGAGCACCTATGGAGCTGGTGCTGGCCCTGCAGGAGGTTTCTCCAATAAAATATTCCTGTAATAAAAAATCCACACAGGCAGATAAGAAACAAGACATTTTCCAAATCTGCCTACTTTTCTCTGGTCTGTTTGGCACCGGCTCAGTCCAGGCCACCAACTACTGTCCCCTGGACTAGGCTGACAGCAGGCACAACCAGAAAACTATGGCAGCAGTCTGCTGACCAGTCCCCCTGGCACCAGGAGCAGCATTACGATCCCTTCTCCACCCACAGCCAAGGGGCATTTTGGAATAGAAATGGGGTCTATCAGCCCCCGCTGCATACTTTTTACCTGCTGCTGAGTGTGCCCTTGCTGCCTGTGCCCTGAAGGTGGGGGAGAGGGGTAAGCGATGTCCAAACACACCGGGGCACCCCCAGCCCATCTCCTCCTCCCGGGGGTGGATGAGCTCCAGCACCCCCTTCACGTGGGCACTTCCAGTCTCCACCGCTGATTCCTCTGGGGCCACCTTCACTTCACTCAGATTCAGGGGCACATTTTCCACAGAGAAGGGGGGTGAGGGAAATCCACGGTACTCTCCCTCCAGGCCTAGAACTCCGTATCTCTGAAAATTACCTTGACTTCTCTCTTGTATCTTGCTTAAATAAATTAGGGATGCGGACGGGGCTGTGACAGTAGTTGCGGATGGGGTCTTCTGGAAGCCTCTGTAAGCATAGTGAGAGTACCTATTATTTTCGGGGTTGAGGACCTACCTGTGATTCTACAAGCTGAGGCCACTGGACAAATATCACTCAGCAAACTCTTACATTAACTTTCTGTAACTGAAATGACGTGCCAACAGTCTCACGTGCAGAGGCTTCCCCCCATTTCCATGTCCTGTCGTTCGGTCAGTCAGTCTGTCAAGCAGTCACACATTGAATTCCTCAGCTCTGTGTCCTTCGGGAGGCTCAGTGTTAGAGACACAGATGTGAATAAAGACAATCATCCCTGCCTTCAGGGAGCTTACCGTCAGGTGGGGAGGTAAACCAGCTAATATATGTGATATATCCTCAAAGACGGGAAGGATCAGCACAGGAGAGAATGGAGGGGCGCCCAGCTTAGTTAGTGGGGGTATTAGGGAAGGCTCTCCAGAGTAAGTGGTACCTCAGGTGAGCTCTGAAGGTTGAATAGGGATTAGCTAGAAAAGGAGGATAAGAAATCTAGGCAAAGAGAATAGGACATGCAAATGCCCAGAGGACAGAGGAAAGTATGTTTGGGGAATTACAGGAAGTTCAGAGTGACTGGATCACACAGAGTTGGGTGGGGGTGAGGGACAAAGGGATGGCTAAGACTGGAGACTTGGCTAGAACCTGCTCACGAAGGGCCTGGTCCCAGGAGGGGACTTTATCCTCAGGACAAAGGCGGTTTCGAGAGGGTGTCTAGCAGGAGCAGATAAAACCCTCTCACCAGCTACAAAACAGAGAGTGGCTGTGGGTGGAGAAGGGATCATAATGCTGCTCCTGGTGCCAGGGGGACTGGTCAGCAGGCTGCTGCCACAGTTTTCCGGCTGTCTGCCGTCAGCCTAGTCCAGGGGACAGAAGTTGGTGGCCTGGACTGAGCCGGTGGCAAACGGACCAGAGAAAAGTGGGCAGATTTGAAAGCCATCTTGTTTCTTATTTGCTTAATACCATTCCTGGAAAAGCAGCCTGTGCCCAGCGCCACTGCAGCAGCTCTGAGAGGAGAACGGGAGGGAGGCCGACCCGGATGGACAGTGGGATGAGGTACACATTGGACGAGACCAAGCTGCCTTTTAATTCCCTAAGGGGCTGGAAAGCCAGGCGTCAGGGGGTGGGAGAGGAGACTCGTCCTGGTTTCTTTGTATCCCTCTCAATTCAGATTGTTCAGTATACCAGATCCATCAGGAAAGAACGTAATTTGTGCCTCATGCGGGTCTGGAGAAATAAGGCCGGCGGGGAGTGTAACCACAGAAGAGTTCCTCCCAAGGTCAGGTGACGAGTTTCCAGGCTCCTCCTCTTCCTCTCTGCCCCATCGCTCCCCTCCCTGTGTTATTTTGATTATACATTATTAAGTAGCTGGATCACAGTGCAGCACTAAGGTCAGTCATGCTAATGCTGAATCTACACCAACACCACTTCCAAATAACCACAGAGAAGACAGACTGGGTGCAACATCTGGCTAGGGTGTTTTCTTCCATTATTCTTTAAAATGTGTGCTTTGGCCTCCTGAAGGCACAGCACACACTCAGATGCAAAACAAGGCTGACTTAGCCAGCACACATGGCACTCCCCAGCGCTCCTCGGCTTTGGACAAGAACACAGCTCACAGCTCTCAATCTTGAAATGTATTTCTGCCCAAGCTGCCTCCACAACAAGCCCCGATCCAAGAGGAAAATCTCATTCCCTTTTGGTTCCTAAAATGATCTGTTTTCCTCTCTCTCCTCTTCCCTCGTTCCTGCTTCCAGCTCCTTCATTCCAAATATTTATGACGTCATGACTCATTAACATTCCCCTCGGGACACCTTTAATAAATATGCTGAGGGGGCAAAGCCTCTGCTTGAATATTAAATATTAAATTTATAAGACATATAATCTTCCTAATTAAGTTGAATTTAGTCTTGTGCATTAGATTAAGAGAAAGGGAGTGGGAAAGGGAGCAGGAGCCACCAAAAAGCCTAAGGACCCAGCTGCAGAGCTCGGCCATTTTAAATTCTAGTAGTTCCATCCTCTGCTCCTTGGGACACACAGCCCGACAGCATCTCTGGGGCCAAAGCCAGTCAGCCGGTAGGCTCAGAAAGGATTCCTCTTCCACTCTATCCCCATTCCCTGCAAACAGCAGGACTCCAACACCTGGTGTCCAGCCAGAGAGATGGGACCTCCAGCATCTCGAGCGATCTGGGGTTCCTGGCCTTGCAACCCCCACCCCAGAGGTGAGGTCTCCAGCCCCTAGGACAAGCCACCCTATCCCAGAGCCACCCTGCAGGGCACTCATTCTCCACGCTTCCTTCCCACAGGGATGCCCAAGTGCCCTTGAGTTTATATAGTTCTGGATTACAGCATTTCACGAGGCAATCTGCCCAAAGCATTTTCACTGTTGTTAAGGCCTGCTCCGCCCTGGCCTGTTTTATATTCCTAAAGGGTCGTTCCCATGGCACCCCTTCCCATCCCTCACCTACTTCCTGGGCCAGTCTGTGCCCCCTGTTCTTCTGCCTGGAAAGAATCATGCCCTGTGGCATCACTCTCTTATTTACTCATCCAGTATTTTTTGAAGCCCCACTACGTACCCAGTCATCTTTCAAAATCTACAAGGAACACGGGAATAAAATAGGTCCTGCCCTCTGAGAGCCAGCTGTCCACAGGCTGCCTCCAAAGGTGAGAAAAAGGGTGACTCATTAGACCAGGACTATGGACTTCCACGCCCTCGAGGAGGGGTATGGTGGGAGGAGGGCCAGAGAGAAGCCTTCCAAAGCACAGGCCCAGAGCAGGGCCGTAATCAGGCGCCAAGTTCTGGTGCCAAGGGTGGTGCTAAGGGTCCAAGTGTGCTGAAGGGACTGGAGCAAAGAGTCAGGAGGAGGCTACTCGGAGGAGGGGGAAGTTGAGTGGATGTGCATGGGTGAGCAGGACCTGGAGGGCCAAAGTGGACAGAGATAATTCAGAGACATTTCAGAGGGGGTCAGCGGGTACAAAGAGAGAAGACATAAACAGATCTGACACAATCGGTTCACTCAGGTGAGGTTCTGCCCTGTGCTGGGAAGCACTGTGGGACCTAGGGGTGAGCCACAAAGGGCAGGAGCAGCCTTCCTTCTTGTCCTCCAAGGGCTTCAGTCGCTGCTGGAGAAGAGACTCTGACTTTGTAAAGAAAAGCCTCTGCCCACCTGTGCCCTCATGTGACATTGCGAGTCTGGCGGCTGCTTTCCTGGGAATCCATGGGAAGTGGCTGCCTGCTTCTGCTAGCTCTCACTGGTAATGGGAGAGTAAACAGCCTCTGGCCCTTTCTGCCAAGGAGAAAAGCAGGAAGTGCTCTGAATTCCAAATGGAAAAACAGATCAAAGAAAGGGTGGGGCATCCACTAGACCAGGAAGGGGTGGTCAGCTGCCTCCCTCTCCTCCCCGCAACAGGGGATCCAGGAGGTCCTTGCTGCCTAAAGCCAAGTGGGGGTGGGATGCAATGTTGTTATATTCGGAAAAAAACAGGGAACAGAGTAACTACTCCCCTCTCAAGAAGCAAGTGAGTGCAGGGAGAGCTCAGCTTGGGTAAGATCCTGAAGCTGATGAAACCCAAAATACAGATTTCTCAGTGCCGCAGAGGTGGGTCTGGGATGGGGCTGGAACAATGCTCCAGGAGCTACGGCTCTCTGCACAGGACCTGCAGAATAATGCCTCTTTCTCATGTACCTGTAATGCCCACCCAGAAGCAGACTGGGGGAAAAGTGAAATCAACGGTCTGATCACAGCAATGTTTTATAAAAACGCATGGAAAAAACTGGAAGGAAACATAGGTACCTAAGTGCCTGCAGTGGTTATCCCTAGGTCATAGAATTGTGGATGATTTTTATGTATCTTCCCCATCAGCCCTCCCCCCCCCCTTAATTACTTTATTATTCTTAAGAGTCTGTATGCTATAAATCCTCAAGCCTAAAGGCTCTTGTTGCATTTTCAATGACCAGTCTGAAAGCATGTTGTTGATAACTTCTTAGGAAAGAGTGAAGAGCAGACAGACACAGACTGCGACCGCAGGAAGCAGCTCCAGACACACAGGAGACAGGCGGCTGCTGGCTGAACACAGGGTCATCTGGTCAGTACCCTCGGAGCTGGGCCCAGTGCTATACCTGGAAGACTGCAGGTGGACATCACACCAAAAAAGAAAGCCTTGCTGAGAACAGGGAGGAGCCAAGAAGGCTAAGAAAGTAAAGCACTGATCTCAAGAAATCCCACTGGAGGAGCGGATGCTGGGTCTAGGAAGGGAGCAGTGGGGTACAGGATTAAAGGGGCACGTACAAAAGAGTGGGGTATGCCTGAGCCTGGCGGAGGACACAGCAATTCCAGAAAGGAAAGCAAAATATGGGGTTGTGAAGGTCTGGGACAGAGCTGAGCCTTTCTCAAGTTCATCCATCAGGACTGCCCTCATCTGAGCTGGGCTCCACCGGGAGCTGGCAGAGACATCCAAGGCCTTCTGGCATTTCCTCCCATGTCTGCATCTATCATGTTTGCTGATATTCTCGGGGAATTGGATTTTGGACTCCTGGGAGGGGAGGGACAGAGATAACAGGATTACAGCACCTCCTGTGCCTTCAACATACACACACACAGAATCATAGCAGGAAAGTGAGATCACAGGCGCTGGCTCTGAGGAGCCTCAGGGTCCCCTACCCCAGAGACACCCCACAGGGCACATGTGAGCAGCCGCCTTCCAAAGCTGTGGTCTCTGTGGTCATCCTACAGGGCTCCTGGATCCTCTGAGCAGCCCCCTCCCTCATCTTCCGGCCTCCAAGAAGCGGCTTCAAAGTACAGTGGGGTGGCTGGGTGGGGGTGTGCGAGAGTCGCCCCTCACCGTGCACACCTACTTGTGACCTCAGGGCTGACTTGGCTTGGATCAGTGGCACCCAAGCAGACAAGCTTGCCAACAAGCTTGCTGGAGACCCCTTCACCGTCAGAGATGGCACCAGTGGTTTAAAGCTCTACATTCATCCATCCTGCAGGTTATTATTGAGTGTGGGCCAGTGATGGAAAACGTCACTGCCCTCACTGAGCTCACATTCTAGCGGGAGACAGAAAATACAAAATAAGCACAGACGTGAACAAAATCTTATCTCCCCAGCCTCTTAGGCTTAGAGTGTCCTAGGGCTCATTCCCCGGGAATCGGTCTTCTCTCCTCTCACCTTCTCCATCTCTACCCACTGATGACTCCCCTATGTACATCTCCAGCCTAGGTCTCCCCTGAATCCAGACGTATATCCAAATGTCTACTCAATATTGCCACTTGGACATATAGAACTTTATTTCAATTTAACATATTTAAAGCTAAGTTCCTAATCTTTCCCTCAACCCCAAGTTTGCTCCCCACATAAATCCCCCACCTCAATACATGACAACACAATCCTTCCAGTGGCTGAGGCCTAAGACCTTGAAGTCATCCTTGACTACTCGTTCTTCTCACACCCCAAACCCAGCTTGTCAAGAAATCCCAGGGGCTCTACCCACAGAATATAATCAGAATTCACCCCTCCACCACTCCTCCACACTCCACCACAAGGATTCTGAGAGAACCACCTTCTCTCACGTGGGTCATTGCAAGAGATTCCAAAATGTTCTCTCTGCTTCCAGTCCTGCCCCTACAGTAGCTCTCAACCCAGCAGCCAGAAGGACCCTAGATGAAGGCTGTCACGCCTCAGGAATTGCCCAGGAGGGAAGAATCACTTGCAGATGGCCAGGCAAACAGGGAGGGTCCAGGATCTAACACTAACCCCCATCTAATGGGGGGGGTGGTGCAGAATAGGCCCCCATTTGGAGAAAGCACTATTGCTTTAGGGACCAGGAGAGAGAGTTCTGTCCAGAGAGCAAGCTCCAGATCTCAGGGACACAACAACCTCTGGCAGAAGTCCAAATAACAGTAAGTGGAAGAAAATCCAAGGCGGAGATCTGGGATGTTTTAGGGAAAAGGGCACAGCATGGGACGTCTGCTCAGGTAATTCCCAACAAGCAGGAAAGCAGCATGAAGAGGAAAAGGTCTTAGACAAACTTACTAGCCCACCTGAGACCAGAGCACCTAAGGAAACCCTCCAGGTGACTTTAATACTGACTTACTCCAACCCAGAAGGGAACGAACTCTCCCCTTCTGCCTCTGTCTCAAAAAGCCACAATCAAAACTGAGACCAAAGAGGCTAAGGGGATGGGGAAGGAGGTGAAGCCAGAAAAAGCAAGACTTACACCTGCAATCCTGACCCTCCTTGCTGGAGAACGCAAGTGCTGGGGTGCCGGGCTTTTCCTTTAAGGTGGTCATCTGCACCTTCTCACCTTCCAGCCCTCCAGGAGGGCTGGTGCAGTGAAATGGGCCCAGGGCTTCCCCCAACCCCTTTCCCCATGCCCTACTAAGAAAACTAAACAGGAACCAGTGTGGGGCCAAGAGAAAGGAGGTATGTGCAGGAAAGCTCGGGCTTGGACACAAGGGAACTGACATGATTTCCTGGGACCTGGAGACCTACAGAGGGTTTAGGACCAAATCCCAATCATAGTAACCAATAATGCATATTTACGGGCTAAACAGTCAACATATATTTCCGTAAAGAACATGGCAGGGAAGTCACAGTTTGATGTCTGTCTAGCTCCTCCATGGAGTTATAGCCAATGCTTGCAGTATAAGGCCTGGTGTACGTCTGGCCTGTCTGCCCTTCTGATTACAAAACTAGACAATGGGGAACGGGTCTGTGGTTTCTTATTGTCCAACAGTCAATGCTACATCCATTTGCCTTGGTTAAAACTCTCTTCTGAAGCACAAAAAGCAAAGATACAGACACTATAAACCACAGCTCCCAGGAGTCTGTCTGTCTCTGAGCTAGAAGTAGCCTCCCCACGCTGGCTGCCACCACCACCCATAGAGCAAACCCCGTGTCACTCTGCTCCTACTCTCAGCTCTAAGGCTCACCCCCACCTCCCCTACCATCTCCCCTCCCATCTCTCTGCCCTCCACTTGCTGCTTCTTGAGTTGCCCTGAGCAACAGGGTGTGTGGTCAACACCATCTCATTCAGAGGCCGCCTTCAAATCTTCATCTCCCGACATCCTGGGGAGAACAGGTGGATAGAGGATCGTGTCTGGTGGCTGCTCGCTCTGTTTTCTCTCAAACCTCCACTCTAGTGCCCTGGAAATCTCTGACGAACTCCCACGTTGGTTAGCAAATCATCAGTGAGGCCTAGCAGAGCCTGCTTGAGGACAAAGCCGCACCTGTTTGGTGGGGGGGTACGAACCCCACAGGAAGGGGCTTCAGAAGGGCAGGAAGTTACTGGAGTGCCCATTTCCCAAGGCTAACAGTACCCAGCCATGCGTTCCTTCTGGGCATGCAGACTCCTAACAGCAGCCGTAATTATTCACCCAGAGGGTGATGCCCTTCTGATATACCCTCTGGGTGTGTATGTGTTCCACCATGTGGGCAAACGAGTAGGGGAAGGGGGACTGAACAGTTACCAATATTGTGTGACGTAATCATGCTGCATTGGGAGGCATCCAGTCCATAAACAACTGCAGAATAAAAATGCCACATGTAAGGGCGCCTGGGTGGCTCAGTCGGTCAGCAACTGACTCTTGATTTCAGCTCAGGTCACGATCTCGCGGTTTGTGGGATGGAGCCCCGTGTCAGGCTCTGCACTGACAGCACAGGGCCTGCTCTCTCGCTCTCTCTCTCTCTCTCTCTCTCTCTCTCAAAATAAATAAATAAACTTTAAAAACTGCCACAGGGACACCTGGGTGGCTCAATCTGTTAACCGTCTGACTTTGGCTCAGGTCATGATCTCATGGCTCATGAGTTCGAGCCTCTCATTGGGGTCTCTGCTATCAGTGCAGAGCCTCTGATTCTGATCCTCTGTCTCCCTCTCTCTGCCCCTCCCCAGCTTGCACACGCTCTCTCTCTCTCAAAAATAAACTTTAAAAAAATAAAAATTTAAAAATTACAATTAAAAAAAATGCCACATATAAACTTGGCCCAGGACATAAGTCACAGCCTTGCTAGCTACCTGATTTTTATCCTATATGCCAACCTTAGTTTGAATGTAGGGAAAGCCTTAATACTCACAAAGTCAGGAGAAACTTTTCCTGGCAAACAAAGATACTCTAATCATCTGTCTGCTTGAGGACAATTTTTAGATTAGCTGGGACATTTTATTTATCATTGTTTAGAAGTCAGTGCAGTCTTGAGAGAATAGCAAATGATATGCTCTAGATAAACTTCCTATTTCTTCATTTTTTTAACAATTATTGGTACTTTATATCTAAGGATGACAAATATAAAAATAAATATGGTAAGGTCCTTGCCTTCACTACTTTGATCTTCAAAAACATCAGTCAGAACTTTTTAAAAAATTATTCAAACCAGATATTGGATACCATGTACTCCTTAAAAATGAATTAATATCAATTTCCAGCAATGCAGCAGATGAGATAGCAGAAGAATTTCCTGTTAACCAAATACTTAGAAATGCTGGATAAAATAGAGCAAACATCTTTTAAATGCCTGAATGATCTCATAAGAAAGCAAAAAATCCCTAGACACCCCCCCAAAAAATGGAAAGAGGACTCTGAAAACTAGAGTGGTAAAGTGGTGCTCAGACTGTGGCTGCCCCTGGAGCATTTGCTGGTCTTGACGAAAAGAAAAAGAAAAAAGCTTGGGTTTGAGGGGTCCCTGGGTGGCTCAGCTGGTTAAGCATTTGACTCTTGATCTCAGCTCAGGTCTTGATTTCAGAGCCCTGCATTGGGCTCCACACTGGGCGTAAAGCCAAATAATTAATTAATCAGTTAGTTAGTTAATTAATTAAAATTTAAAATTTAAAATTTAAAATCAAATAACCATATAAGGACAACAGATAAAGCTAGGAGCCTGGATGAAATGGGGAGTACTTCTGAAAATTCATGATACGTGGAGGGCTATGGACTCTGTCCACTATCAGAGGGAGGTGGCACGGAAGCCTATCTAGCAGGGCCTAGGATCTGGGTAGCCAAAAAAATGTCTTCCTAAGAGCTCATAACCAGAGATATGCCCTCTACTGTCTGCAGTCTGAGAACCTCCCGACTGAGAAAGCCACATGGAAGTGGCCCACTTGTAACGCTCCAAGCACAGGATAGAAACAAATGCAAACCATCTTCAGAAGGACACTCTTCTACACATTGCACGGAATATCACTGTTAAGCTCCATTAAATAAACACTGATCAGTCCAAATCACAAAACATGTGAGAAAACAAAGACAAAGTGAGCAGGAGTCATCGGAAACAACAAACAGCAGAACATGACCCACAGGAGTTTTAGTTCATAAAATAATTTGACACAGACTATAAAATCAAAAACTCAAATCATTTATAATATAAAATAAAGAATCAAAAACAAGAAAGGAACAAGATAATAAAAACGAATGGTGTGGAATTTCTATAAATAGTTTATATAGTCATTAAATTTTAAAACTCAGGAGTCTACTATCTAATCCCCAAAAAAATACCACAAATAAGAACCCGTAAAAAACTTGCATCTCATCGTCAAAAATAACCAGGCACACGAGGGAGGAGAGCTCCATGAATAAAAATAAGCAGAAACAACAAGTTCCAGAAACAGATCTGTAAAGACATCATATATTTAAATTATAGGGTTAAATTATAAAAGAAATACACATGCTTTAAATAAATAAAAAGCAACCCTGGAAAAAGTCTACAGGCTAACAGAAAACTATTTTCCAAATGACCAAGCAGATTTGAAAAAGAACCAAATTAGAATTCTACAATTAAAGATAAATTAGAATCAAAATTTCAGTGGATGGACTTAGCAGCAGTTTAGACAATCTGAAGAGAGAATTAGTAAAGTAGAAGATGTTTTGGAAGGAAGAAATTCCATGGAAAAACGGGACAGAGATACGAACAGTTTACGGAAAAAGAAATGGAAGGACCTCAGGCTGCCGCTTACGATATAGAAAGTTGGAAAGAGGCTCATTCCCACACTTACAAGAAAAAAAATCACCAAGCAATGTGAAAATTGACAATTTTTGTTGAGCCCAGAGAGTTGAGGTCACAGGGTACTGGAGGCCGGGGAAATGAGGGGCCATTAAAGGGTACAAACTTTCAGGTATAAGATGAATAAGCCTGAGGGTCTCATGCAGAACATGAGACTATAACTAAGAACACTGTCTTGTGTAACTGAAATTTGCTAAGAGAACAGAACTGAAGTGTTCTCACCAAAAAAAGAAAGAAAGTACACATGTGAGGTCACAGAGGTCTTAATTAAATCAAATGTGTACATTCTCTCATGATGTATACACATATCAAATCATCACACTGTGCACTTTAAATATATTACAACTTTATTTGTCAATTATACCTCAATAAATCTGAAAAAAGAAATTCTTTTCCTTTTATTTGAGAGAGAGAAAGAGAGAGTGAGAGAAAGAGCGAGTGGAGAAGAGGGGCATAGGTAGAAAAAGAGAATCTCAAGCAGGCTCCACGCTCAGTGCAGCGCCCAACGCAGAGCTCAATCCCATGACCCCAGAATCATGACCGAGCTGAAATCAAGAGTTGGATGCTCAACGGACTGAGCCACCCAGGCGCCCCAAAGGAAAATATTTTTAAACAAAGTAATGTGAAATGAGTGAATTGTGACAATGAGAACACCACAAATCAAAATTTCTGGAAACTAAGCCAGAGGAATAGTTCTAGTTTTAAATGCATATATGAGCTAAGAAGACAGGGTGGAAACTTTATAACCACAAAATTGAAAGTCAAATAAAATGGACAGTTTTCTTACAAAACTTACAAAACCTGACTCGAGAAAAACAGAATATACACCAATCATTAGAGCAACTAAATCAGTGGCTAAAACTCATTTGGGGGCACCTGAGCGGCTCAGTCGGTTAAGCATTTCACTTCAGCTCAGGACATGATCTCACAGTTCGTGAGTTCAAGCCCTACGTCAGGCTCTGCACTGACAGAGAGGATCCCGCTTCAGATTCTCTGTCTCCCCCTCCCTCTGCCCCTCCTCTGCTCACTCACTCTCTCTCTCTCAAAAATAAACAAATAAACATTAAAAAAGAAAGAAAGAAAGAATTTCAATCTTACTCCAATTGTTTTGAAGAGGAGAAAAAAGAATAAAACTCATCAACTTCTGAGGCTTCTAAAATGCTGATTCCAAAATTAAATGAGGATTCTATAAGAAGGAAACATTTCAGGCCAAACTCATGAAAATAGATGTAAAAATGTTAAATAAAATTTTAACAAACTGAATCAAATAATGTTTAAAATCCTAATACATTACAACCATGTAAGATTATCTCTCAAAAGCAAGGAAAGTTCAATACTGGAATATCTACCAACATAAAATCACATTAAAAGAAGAAGCGAGATAAACTACATAATCAACTCAATAGAGACAGAAAATCTTTTGATTAAAAAAGCATTAGGGACTTTAAAACTTTTATCAAACTGGAAATAGAAGGGATCTTCTTAATAGCCACCAAAAACTTTATCAAATATTGGACTTTATGATGAAATAGAAGTATTTCTTTTTAAAATCAGGGACAAGTAAGAGGACCACTTTTATTGCCTCTACTGAGCATTTTACTAAAAGTATAAAACTGTAATTACTCACAAATAATATGATTTCCATATAGAAGGCCCAAAACTATTTTAAAATAATTAAAATTAATGAGGGAATTCAGCAAAGTCATGAGATACAAAATTTTTGTACAAAACTAAATTATCCAAGGGGCACCTGGATGACTCAGTCGGTAGAGCTTGTGACTCACGATCTTCGAGTTGTGAGGCCCACGCTGGGTGTACAGATTACTTAAAAATAAAATATTTCTTTAAAGATACGAGGGGCACCTGGGTGGCTCGGTCGGTTGGGCATCCGACTTCGGCTCAGGTCATGATCTCACGGTTCGTGGGTTCGAGCCCCGCATCAGGCTCTGTGCTGACAGCTCAGAGCCCGGAGCCTGCTTCAGATTCCGTGTCTCCCTCTCTCTCTGGCCCTCCCCCATTCATGCTCTGTCTCTCTCTGTCTCAAAAATAAAAAATAAACGTTAAAAAAAAATTTTTTAAGATACGAACTGTCCTATACATCAACAACAAATATTTAGAATATTTAATTTCAAAACTACAACTTACAATGGCAAATAGAACCATAAAGAATCTAAGAATAAATTTAATAATAGGTGAGCAAGATCTTTATAGATAAATTATAAAACAGTACTTAACGCCATTAAAGATGATGTAAAATTTTTGAAAAATATTCAATGTTAAATCTGTAGTCATTTTTAGTTGATTTTTACATAGGTGTAAGGTTTAAGTCAAGGCTCTTTTTGATTTTGTTTTGGGGGAGCTTTTTTGCCTATGGATATCCAATTGCACAGCACTATTTGTTGAAAACACTATACTTCCTCCATTGAATTATCTGTGCACCTTTGTCAAAAACCGGCTGGCCATATTTGCGTGGGACTATTTCCTGGTTCTCTATTCTATTTCATTGATCTATGTGCCTATCCCTCTACCAACAGCACACTGCCTTGGTTACTACCACTATTAACTGTAAATCGCAATATACACAAAATGGTTCAACGTTTAAAAATCATTCAATGTAATAAATACATCAAAGAGCTAAAGAAGAGGGGCACCTGGGCAGATCAGTCAGTTGAGCATCCGACTCTTGATTTCGGCTCAGGTCAGGTCATGATTCCAGGGTCATGGGATAAAGCCCTGAGTCAGACTCTATGCTGAGCATGGAGCCTGCTTAACATTCTCTCTCTCTCTCTCTCCCTTTGCCCCTCTCCCCGACTTGCTCTCTTTCTCTCTCTAAAATAAAAATATGTATTTTAAAAAGCTAAAGAAGAAAAATTATATGATCATATAAATTGATTCAGAAAAGGCATTTGACCAATTCAATACCCGTTTATGATTAAAAACTCTCACATTCTCTTGCACTGTTGGTGGGAATGCAAATTGGTGCAGCCGCTCTGGAAAGCAGTGTGGAGGTTCCTCAGAAAATTAAAAATAGACCTACCCTATGACCCAGCAATAGCACTGCTAGGAATTTATCCAAGGGATACAGGAGCACTGATGCATAGGGGCACCTGTACCCCAATGTTTATAGCGGCACTCTCAACAATAGCCAAATTATGGAAAGAGCCTAAATGTCCATCAACTGATGAATGGATAAAGAAATTGTGGTTTATATACACAATGGAATACTACGTGGCAATGAGAAAAAATGAAATATGGCCTTTTGTAGCAACATGGATGGAACTGGAGAGTGTGATGCTAAGTGAAATAAGCCATACAGAGAAAGACAGATACCATATGGTTTCACTCTTATGTGGATCCTGAGAAACATAACAGAAACCCATGGGGGAGGGGAAGGAAAAAAAAAAAAAAAAAAAAGAGGTTAGAGTGGGAGAGAGCCAAAGCATAAGAGACTGTTAAAAACTGAGAACAAACTGAGGGTTGATGGGGGGTGGGAGGGAGGGCAGGGTGGGTGATGGGTATTGAGGAGGGCACCTTTTGGGATGAGCACTGGGTGTTGTATGGAAACCAATTTGACAGTAAATTTCATATATTAAAAAATAAAAAATTAAAAAAAAAAAAAAACAAAACAAAACAAAAAACTCTCACATTCTTATACACTAATAATGAAGCAACAGAAAGACAAATAAAGAAACTGATCCCATTCGCAATTGCACCAAGAAGCATAAAATACCTAGGGATAAATCTAACCAAAGATGTAAAAGATCTGTATGCTGAAAACTATAGAAAGCTTACGAAGGAAATTGAAGAAGATATAAAGAAATGGAAAAACATTCTGTGCTCATGGATTGGAAGAATAAATATTGTCAAAATGTCAATACCACCCAAAGCTATCTACACATTCAATGCAATCGCAATCAAAATTGCACCAGCATTCTTCTCGAAGCTAGAACAAGCAATCCTAAAATTCATATGGAACCACAAAAGGCCCCGAATAGCCAAAGTAATTTTGAAGAAGACCAAAGCAGGAGGCATCACAATCCCAGACTTTAGCCTCTACTACAAAGCTGTAATCATCAAGACAGCATGGTATTGGCACAAAAACAGACACACAGACCAATGGAATAGAATAGATACCCCAGAACTAGACCCACAAATGTATGGCCAACTCATCTTTGACAAAGCAGGAAAGAACATCCAATGGAAAAAAGACAGTCTCTTTAACAAATGGTGCTGGGAGAACTGGACAGCAACATGCAGAAGGTTGAAACTAGACCGCTTTCTCACACCATTCACAGAAATAAACTCAAAATGGATAAAGGACCTGAATGTGAGACAGGAAACCATCAAAACCCTAGAGGAGAAAGCAGGAAAAGACCTCTCTGACCTCAGTCGTAGCAATTTCTTACTTGACACATCCCCAAAGGCAAGGGAATTAAAAGCAAAAATGAACTACTCGGATCTCATGAAGATAAAAAGCTTCTGCACAGCAAAGGAAACAACCAACAAAACTAAAAGGCAACCAACGGAATGGGAAAAGATATCTTCAAATGACATATCAGACAAAGGGCTAGTATCCAAAATCTATAAAGAGCTCACCAAACTCCACACCCGAAAAGCAAATAATCCAGTGAAGAAATGGGCAGAAAACATGAACAGACACTTCTCTAAAGAAGACATCCAGATGGCCAACGGGCACATGAAAAGATGCTCAACGTCACTCCTCATCAGGGAAATACAAATTAAAACCACACTCAGATATCACCTCACACCAGTCAGAGTGGCCAAAATGAACAAATCGGGAGACTACAGATGCTGGAGAGGATGTGGAGAAAGGGGAACCCTCTTGAACTGTTGGTGGGAATGCAAATCGGTGCAGCCACTCTGGAAAACAGTGTGGAGGTTCCTCAAAAAATTAAAAATAGACCTACCCTATGACCCAGCAGTAGCACTGCTAGGAATTTACTCAAGGGATACAGGAGTGCTGATGCAGAGGGGCACTCGTACCCCAATGTTTATAGCAGCACTCTCAACAATAGCCAAATTATGGAAAGAGCCTAAATGTCCATCAACTGATGAATGGATAAAGAAATTGTGGTTTATATACACAATGGAGTACTACGTGGCAATGAGAAAGAATGAAATATGGCCCTTTGTAGCAACGTGGATAAAACTAGAGAGTGTGATGCTAAGTGAAATAAGCCACACAGAGAAAGACAGATACCATATGTTTTCACTCTTATGTGGATCCTGAGAAACTTAACAGAAACCCATGGGGGAGGGAAGGGAAAAAAAAAAAAAAAAAAAAAAGGGGTTAGAGTGGGAGAGAGCCAAAGCATAAGAGACTCTTAAAAACTGAGAACAAACTGAGGGCTGATGGGGGGTGGGAGGGAGGGGAGGGTGGGTGACGGGTATTGAGGAGGGCACCTTTTGGGATGAGCACTGGGTGTTGTATGGAAACCAATTTGACAATAAATTTCAAAAAATAAAATAAAATAAAATAAAATAAATAAATAAATAAAAATAAAATAAAAACTCTCGCAAAACTGGAAAGAGAAGGAAATCTCCTCAACCTGATAAAGGACATCTACAAATAAGATACAACTAACATCAGCCTTACTTAAAGTCTGAAAGTTTCGGACCTACTAAAGGATTAAATGCTTTCCCTCTCAGAACAAGAACAAAACAAGGCTGTCCATTCACACCACTGCTCTCCAACATAACACTGGAAGTTTTAGCAAGCACACTCCAGCAAGGAAAGGGGAAGGGGAAGGGAAGAGAAAGGGGAGGGGAAGGCGAAGGGGCAGGGGAGGAGAAGGGCAGGGACAGGAAGGAAAGGAAAGATATACAGATCAGAAAGAAAGAAATTAAACTGTCCCTATCTGCTCATGACATGTTCATCTGGGCAGAAAATTCCAGAATCTACAAAAACAAAACAAAACTCCTAGAACTAATAAGTAAGTCCAACAAGGTCAAAGGATACAAGATCTACATATGAAAATCAATCATATTTCTATACACCAGCCATGAACACACACAAACCAAAATTTAAAATACAATGCCACTCAAGGGGTGCCTGGTTCAATCAGTTAAGCATCCGACTTCAGCTCAGGTCATGATCTCGTGGTTTGTGGGTTCAACCCCCACGTCAGGCTCTGTGTTGACAGCTTAGAGCCTGGAGCTGTTTCGGATTCTGTGTCTCCCTCTCTCTCTGCCCCTCCCCCACTCATGCTGTCTTTCTCTCTCTCTCTCTCTCTCTCTCTCTCTCTCTCTCTCTCTCAAAAATAAATAAATGTTAAAAAAAATTTTTAAATACAATGCCACTCAAAAATAAATGAAATACTTAGATATGAATCTAAGAAAAATGTACAGGACTTGTATGCTGAAAACCACAAAACACCAGTGAAAGAAATCAAAGAAGATCTAATTAAATGGAAAGACACACTGTGTTCATAGATTAGAACACTCAGCAAAATAAAGATGTCAATTCTTGCCAAACTGATATACACGTATAATAAATTCCTAGCAAAATCCCAACAAGAATTTTTGTCAATGTTATATAATTTTTAAAAATTTCTGCAGCACTTGGCTGGCACAGTGGGCAAAGCGTGCAACTCTTGATCTCAGGGTTGCAAGTTTGAGCCCGACATTGGATGTAGAGATTACTTTTAAAAAATTTCTTAGGTCTACCAGTTTTTATAGATTTCAACTGAAAGAATGAATATGTCTGTGCATGTATGTATATGTGTGTAAGATAAGGCCTTAATTCAATTCAGTGAAGTACAATCCAATGTTATACTTGGCTATTCATGATGGCTGGGGGGGGGGGGGGAGTGATTGAAAATCACTTCCTCCTCAATTAAGCTCACTTTATATGAAATATAAAAGAATTACACATGAAACAAAGAGGTATATGGACCACCATATGTGACATCTTGTGTCCAGGAACACTTTTACTTTGCCTTTTCTTCCTTCACCCTCACCTGAGGCCAACACAGGAGATACTTCTCTCCCTCACAGCTGCCTCTCAGCACAATGCTGAGCACAGACAAGGTTCTCAAAAAATTCCAGAACTGACTCTTAATCTCGTCACTATCCTGCATCGCTTTCCTCTTGGCCTCTGCCAAGCTAAGAGAAATCCAATACCCACTCAAGTTGTTTTAGATCCACGCAGCACTCTTCCCATGCAGGAATCCTGCCCGCCCAAGAATTCCATTGATTCTTCCATCTTCCTCAACATTGTTTTCTGCCTCTATGCTCCCACTGGCACACAGGTGTCCCGGTCTCATTATGGAACACTCATTAATATTCACCATGGGTACCCGGTGGGTGTCCTCTCTACCCACAGATGTGTCTAGACTTCCATGAACATCAACAGTGAGAAAAATACATTAAAAATTAGTGATGAATCAACAGGAAGGGCACAGAGCTCTGCAGTGGGACCCAGAGTGTTGGGGCTGGGGGACAGCTAGAGGGGTTTGGCAGTGGTGGCACTCAAAAGTCAGTCTGACACAAGACCTTATGAGAAAGCCAAATTCCATTAAACAACCGCTCTTAGTGGTGCTTGGGGAATTTGGTTGGTTGATAATCCAAATATAACCCAGCAGACTTCATTGTTCATACTTCAATCCAGAGGTGGTGATCTTGGACCCGACTGAGTTCTGTAACTCTGCTAAATTCAGAGTTCAACTTAAAACACTCTACAAATGGGGCACCTGGGTGACTCGGTTGAGTGGCCAACTTCAGCTCAGGTCATGATCTCTCAGTTTGTGGGTTCGAGCCCCGCATCGGGCTCTGTGCTGACAGCTCAGAGCCCGGAGCCTGCTTCAGATTCTGTGACTCCCTCCCTCTCTAGCGTTCCCCCGCTTGTGTTCTGTCTCTCTCTCTTTCTCTCAAAAAATGAATAAACATTAAAAAAAATTTTTTTTTAAACACTCCACAGTTGTCTGTGTTCACATGGTACTCATAGCCAAAACACTGGCTCCTGGCTTCACTGCCAGTGGTGGATAGGATGAACTGTAATGAATCAATGTGTATTTAACACCTGAGTACCCATACTAAGCACACTGGTAGGTAAAATGTCAAACCAGTTATGGCCTCTCCTTTCCATGATCTTATAACCTAATGGCAGGAGAGAAAGTCATCACATAAGAAACAACTGAGAACTCTTCAATAACGTACTGATGTCTACATTTGCAGGAAAGTTAAAAGGGGAGTGACCACCACATAGGAATATGTCAAGAAAGACTTCATGGACCAGGGCAAGATTATTTTCTGGGTCTTGCAGAATGGCTGGTGATTTAGCGGGTAGAGAGAAGTACAGAAGGAGTTTGAAGTAGAAGGAACTCGCCAGCCCCACAGAGAGAAGGAGCAGTCCAACTAGCTGTTACACCCACATCCAGAACTATATTGGGTTACTCTTCCACCATGAGTGGGAAGCACATGGAAATGGCAGCCACCGCAGCTGGACCAGATGTATGCCCCCTTCACTAGCCCTCCTTAGAACTTGAGAGAACCAGCCACTGACACTTCAGGAAAAGCACAACTTAGTGAAAGAAACACAGACTTGGCAGTAAGACCAACTCAAGTTCGCTGCTTAAATGACCTCAAGCAAGCCCCTTTTACTCTCTAAGCCTCTCACCTTGTGCTCCAAATGGGACTGATAAAGGTACCAAACTCATAGGGTTGTTGTGAAGAATAAATTAAAAAATGCATGCACATTGCCTGGAATATAATGCACACTTCATAAAAAATAACTCTTGTTATTGTTTTATACAATCAATATTTACGACAATTCAGCCACATAGTCACTCTCACTCCTTGTACTCCCATCGATAATCCTTTTCCTTCAGTCCAAAGAATTGTTTTAGTGTTTCTTTTAGGATAGGTCTGCTAGTGAAGAATTCTCTCTGTTTTTGTATGCCCAAAGATGCTTTCTTTCACCTTAACTTTTGAAGGATATCGTCAATGGTGTAGAATTCTAGATTAGTAAAGATTTTCTTGTAGCACTTTGAAGATATCGTCACATTGTCTTCTGACTGCCATCATTTCTGGTGAGAAGCCAGCTGTTGATCTTACTGCTATTTGTTTGAAATGTACATTTTCTCCTCTTTGGCTGCCTTCACAAGTTTTTTCTTTTGTTTCTGGCCTTTTTACTATGATGAGATTAGATTTATGGTTTTCTTTGGATTTATCTTGCTTAAGGTTCAAAGTGTGTCTTGAACCCATAGTGTGATGTGCTTTATCACTTTCATAAAATTCTTGGTTATTTCTGTGGGGCACCTGGGTGGCTCAGTAGGTTAAGCTTTTGGCTTTTGGGCTTTTGGCTCAGGTCATGATCTCATGGTTTGTGAGTTTGAACCCCACGTCGGGCTCTCTGCTGTCAGCGCAGAGCCCGCTTCAAATACTCTGTCTCCCGCTCTCTGCCCCTCCCTCACTCGCATGCACGTGCTCTCTTTCTCTCTCAAAAATAAATAAAACAAGAGAGCATGCAAGTGGGGGACAGGCAGAGAAAGGGAAACATAGAATCCGAAGCAGGCTCCAGGCTCTGAGCTGTCAGCACACGGCCCAAACAGCCCTCAAACTCACTAACTGTGAGATCATGACCTGAGCTGAAGTCGGATGTTTAACTGACTGAGCCACTCAGGTCCCCCCAAAATTTTTTTAATTTAAAAAAAATCATTGGTTGTCTCTTCAAATACTGTTTTTGTCCCCTTGTCTCTCTTCTCGCCTTCTGGGATTCTCCATGCATGTATGTTAGACTTCTTCATCATGCTTTTTGTTATACTCTTTTTTGAAGTTTACATTTTCATCTTTAGTCTGGATATTTTCTTCTATCTTCCAGATCACTATTCTCTTCAGGTGTGCCAAATCTACTGTTCTAGATTTGTGGGTTCTAGAATTTCCCTCTTTTTTGTTTATAGATTCCGGTTCTCTGTTGAAATCCTCCATGTTCTCATGAAACTTCCTGAATACGTTATTTGTTTTAAAGCCCAGTGATGCTCTTTCTAACATCTGTGTCTTCTACAAGTTTATCTCTATTATCTGTTTTTTTTCTCCATGTTTTGGTCATGTGGTCTTGTTTCCTGAGATAACTCACATACCTGAACCCTAATAATAGCGTGATCATTTCCCAACTAGGCCCTTAATTCCACCCACTTCTCTGAATTTATTTTTCTTTTTTTAAGATTTTATTTTTAAGTAATCTCTACACCCAATGGGGGCTCAAATTTACAACCCTGAGATCAAGAGTCACATGCTCCACCAACTGAGCCAGCCAGGCACCGCTGAATTTAGTTTTCTTAACCTCTCCCTCCTTACCAAGTGACACTTTTCTAGAATTCTAACAAGTTTATATCCTGTTCCTTTTATTTAAGTTATCTGTACATTCAACGTGGGGCTTGAACTCACAACCTGAGGATCAAGAGTTGTATGCTCTTCCAGCTGAGCCAGCCAGGCAGCCTATATCTTGATCCTTTTAACAGAGAATCACACTGCTATATTTCTTTCCTCATAGCATCCAGAATGGTATCTGAGGACCTCATGAGCCAGTCTCAACTTTCCTACCCTTCCGCTCACAATCCAGCGAAGTAGAACTAGTTACCATTGCTTGTTACCCTGCTTTTCACTGCCTGTTGCTCTACTTTTCCACCCCAGATCGTATTTCAGCATGCAGGGGACCCCTACTCCCATATTCACCTGCCCAAACCCTATTATCTAAGTCTCGGATTAAATGGCATCTTCCATAATTAAACCTCGAATCCTCAGAATTCATATTAGTCTCATCCTTCTTATAACTCCCAGAGTCTTTTATTGGAATGTTATTTATGCCCAAGTCCTACTTCCACCACCAGCTAATTGAGGATTCGCTCTCCGTTCTCTGGCTAGGTGGTTCTAGTAAAACTAACTCCCACCCTGGCTCACAGAGCCTGCATGCCTCAGCCAAGGAACTTGTGTGGAATTTGGGGAATGGCTAAACTGGAAGAAAGTCACACCATGTCATTTCTCTACCTAAAACCCTAAAACGGCTCCCGTTTCATTTAAAGGAGAAGCCTAGAAAGCTCTGGACAGATCTTGCCTTCCCTTCCTTTTTGACCTTTTCTTTTCCTGTATACGTCAGCCACACTGGCTGCTTTGATTCTTCGGACTTGCCAGGGATAATCTCATCTTAATGCCCTTACTCTATCTGGTCCCTCTGCCAGACCACCCTTCCCTCAGACATCCATTTGACTGACTCCAGATGGAGACCTAAAGGAGTTTGTGCAAATCTCACTTTTTCAGCAAGGCTTATCTTGAGCCCCCCTTTACTGCTGGCACACACCACCAGCTCAGCATTCCTGATGCCCCTCACTCTCTCCTTGTAACAGATCACTTTTCTCTAACAGACTCTATAATCTGCTCATTCTTATATACATACATATATATATGTATGTATATGTATATATATTCCCCTGGAATCCGAGCTCCCAAGGGCAAGAATCTTTGCCTGCTGGGCTCACTGATCTCTCCAAAGCCCTAGATCAGGGTCTGGCTCAGGGCAGGTACCACATAAATATCTACTGACGGTTGCATCAACTTGGAATGAGCCCTCATTTGTTTTTTTATTCTCAAGTTAGTTAACACACTGCATTGTGTTGACTTCAAGACTTCAGTATAACCGTCTTCAGGAGTAGAACCCAGTGATTCATCCCAACAGGTGCCCTCCTTCCTTAATGCCTGTCACCTGCTTAACCCACTCCCATCAACCCTCAGTTTGTTCCCTATATTTAAGAGTCTCTTATGGTTTGCCTCCCTCTCTCTTTTCATCTTAATTTTACCTTCCCTTCTCCTATGTTCATCTGTTAAGTTTCTCAAATTCCACATATGAGTGAAATCATATGATATCTTTTTCTGACTTATTTTGCTTAGCATAATACTCTCCAGTTCCATCCACATTATTCAAAAGGCAAGATTTCATTCTTTTTCATCACCGAATAGTATTCCATTTAGCCCTCATTTCTAGAAGCAGCATCCCTACATCACACCTTCATTCGGGTACTTGAAAGGTGCTGGTGCTTGGGGGGGGGGGGGGGGGAGTGGTCTGTGAAAGCTCCAACTTCAAGGGCTGCCACAGCCTTGTCTCTTCTCATGGGCGGGGACATCCCTTGCCCTGCAACCACCACGACCACTTCCTCACTTGAAGAGAAATTCCATTAATCAGACAGAGAAATCGAGTCAGGGAGACCCAGACTTCAATTAAACCCCGAGAAGCTAGACACTCTAAGTAAAATGAATCTGTCAAAATGCAGTAGAATAAATCTGGGGCCAGAGTAAATCAGAAGCTCAGTGAGGTTCAAATGGCCTCCTGATGTCAAAAGGTAACTGTTAACCAAGGACGTCATGCTTTTGCACTCTGCAGCCCCTTTTGGGTCTATTATTTCACATTATCTTCATAACAACTCTAAGAAAGAAGTCATTCCATCTTAGAAGGTGAGGAACTGGTGCTCCAGGAGAAGAAACGATGGCCCCAAAGCCACACAGCTATGTGGTAATGCCAGAAGACAGATCTCATGACTCAGCACAGAAATTTTCCCACTGGGGTATTTGACGCCTAGGAGTATGTAGGATGTGCCTGGGAGACCCGAGGCCACAGCCAGCATACATATGGCATGGCTCCCCAGAGCACTGATTCTGTCCTGAGGTTCATAGAAATAAAAGGTGTTATTCTTATACTAAAACAAATGTGGGTTTTTCCACATTTATAGGAATTTCCAAATTTTAGAAGTCAGTTTAGAGGGGCACCTGGATGGCTCACTCTGCTGAGTGTCCAACTCTTGATTTAAGCTCAGGTCACGATGCCAGGGTCATGGGATCAAGCCACACATCAGGTTCCATGCCCATTCTCACTCTCTTGCCCCCTGCCCCTCTCCACTATTTGCTCGCTCTCTCACTCACTCTCACTCTCTAAAATTTTTTTTTAATTCTTTTTTTAAAAAGTCAACTTAGAGCTCTATAGCACCCTCCCGCCAACCCTACCTGGCTCTTTCATTAACCCACTGTGTGGCTTTGGACAAGTTACTTACATTCTCTAAGCCGAATTTAGGGATATGAAATGGAATAATAATGCCTTCCTCATAGACTTGCTGTTAAGAAGATTAAATTAAGATGAATAAAAGAAGTCCTAAAAACAGAACCTAACATAGGGAAAAAGAATGAAAAGCATTTTATTTATTCATCATTATGTTGTAATATTAAAAAACATATGGGAAGCAAAGAACAGTTATCCCACTAAAGTCCCCAAATTCCTAACACGTCCTATTTAAGATTTCACTTGAGAAGAATAGGAAAAGATTTAGAGGATACAAATTGTAAAAATCATTAAGAGTTAAAAAGCAAGATGCTTGAGAAAGGTTAAAGGAACCGATTTTCTATGAACTCGAGGAGGAAAAAGCGGAGAGGCTTGGAACCTTCGGGAAGTAAGGAGAAAACTCAGCCATTGTCCATGGCTGGAAGGGGCGCCACCCTGACCCCAGCTGGGGACAGGAGGACCGATTAGGCATGGGGGCGTCTGCATGGCTATTGGGAATCCTGGAGCCAGTGAGAGAGGAGTAGAACCCTTTCCCTAGAGATTTCCTTGGGGATCATAGAACACAGGATACCAACACATGGACAAGGAGGAGCTGGTCTTCTGAGCAAAAGCCTGGCCACCAGTATGGTAGACTTTGATGCCCGTGAGTTCAAATTTCCACATAATCTTCTTCACTGGCCCTGTCTGGCTGTCCCCAGGGTCCAGTTTTACGCATTATGTTGTGTTAAGCCATTTATGGCTCCAGAGGATAAATGCTACCCCCAAGACATTATCTGTTGAGTCATTAGGTCTTTAACACTATGACTCATTAAACGAGCTCCTGCCAACCAGTGAAATACCCAGGAAAGGGACACAGAACAGGTATGTTGTGAAACTTAAACAAAAGAAAGGCAGGGAACCACCTGGCTGCAGACCAACAGGGAAGGGGCCTGGCAGCCCTGGAGGGAGCTCTGCTTGGAGCAGAGTGGGGCCAGAAGACAAACCTCGTCCCCGCAATCTTCTACTCTCCCTGCTTTCAGCAAGCTCTGTCCACTCAGGGCAGCTCCGGGAAGGCGGGGACTTGGTCTGTATGACTTTATTCCTTGGTCTGTAAGAGCGCACGCCCACCCCCATGTGGGCACACTCTCACATGTGCTGCTAGGCACACAAGGCCAGCTCTGCAGCTGCAGCTGTGACCTCCAGGTCCCAGGGGCCTCTGTCTAGGTTGTTCTTCATCACTTCCTGCCCCACGGCTTTCAGTCCCAAATCTGAACGGCAGAATCTCTCCAAGACCAGCCTGTCCTCTCACCACCCTCTACCCCTCCAGCCCACATCTGTCCAGCATCTCTCCCTGCCTCTGCCTCATGAAGACCCCTGCTGTCCTCCTCCCTGCTCCTGTCTCTTTCCCTCTCCAGGCCTGCCCATCTGTCTTGTCCCCTTCCCCAGTCTGCCCTCCCTCCTACCTGATCTGTCCTTCTTCTCCCCCAGATCTGTCACAACACTTCTCCCACTCAGTTCTGCCTTGCTATGTGCCCCTACTCGGTCTTTCGGGCTGTTACTCTGTCCTCTGGCTCCATCCTGCTCACTCCTCTATCCCACATCTGGAGCCACATCGGGTTCTCATTAGGAGGGAGAGGGGTGAGACTATTCATGGGGACTGAAATGGGATGTCAATCCCCCTTCCTAACATTAAAAAATGTACCTGGTACAATCACAGGTGCTCGGTAAATACCAATAAACCAGTGAGTGCCTGAATGAGTAGTACTGAATAAGTAATGTGGTAACAATAACACTGGAAAGCACAGGAGTGGAGAGGATACCTGACATCCTCAATCCAGCATAGTCTTTTTCTTTTTTTAATTTTTTAAATGTTTTTATGTATTTATTTTGAGAGAGAGAGAAAGTGCAAGCAGGGGAGGGGCAGAGAGAGAGAGGAGAGAGAGAATCCCAAGCAGGCCCCTCACTGTCAGCACAGAGCCCAACACGGGCCTCGATCCCACAAACCGTGAGATCATGACCTGAGCCAAGATCAAGAGTCGGACACTCAACCAACTGAGCCACCCACGTGCCACTCATCCTAGAATATTCTGCAGCACAGAGTATTTCTCAGGTATGAGCACACAGTGTGGATGATTCCTACTTTCTGGGGAGAGGGATCCTGCAAGAGAGGTCATGCCATCACCCAGGGGAAGCCTGAGTTGTTTCAGATGGGGGAGAGAACGATGACCCTGCGGGAGCAATGACTCCACCTGCCTTAAAGTCCCCTGTGCCCTCATAACTCCCTCTGGGTAAACCACAACAGAAACACAAGATTCTTGTCATTCTGTCTTTCCTCAGGGGGCTCTAACTCCCTAGAAACCCTGGGCCAAGTCCTTTGTGATCAGTAAGCTCATCCTGCAACATCATCCTGCAATGCACCCAAACACTGGGCAAGGGGGAATAACTGCTGTGAATGAAAGCTGGTATCCGCCTTCAGGCTCAGGTCAGTGGTCCCCAGGAATCCAGAGAAATGGAGAATGGCTGAGTGTAGGAAGCAGCTGGCACTTCCAGGAGCTGGGCCAGGAGGGGGCCAGGGTTCATACCAGGAGTGGAGGCTGAGGGCAAGGGTCCATGCCAGGGGACCTACTGGGACGGCGCCCCCTTGCTGTTTGCACCACCTGGGCTCAACAGGGTACCCTAGAGGGCCTGGCCAGGTAAGATCCACCTGCCTGCTCCCCACCCCACCCTCAGTGCCCATCTGAGCCACATCTGTGGCCCCTCCCTCTGCGCAGGAAGCTTGGTGGATGCAAGCAGCCCCTGACGGGATCCTCAGCATTAGTCAGCATCGATCCCGAACATCACCCTCCTCCACCTGGGCTCCCGGAAGCAAATCAGCACTGGCTGAGCCAGGTTTGGCTCTCAAGGTGGCCCTGCCACATCAGGCCCTCAGTTAACCCACCGCACACAGCACAGGTCATTAAGACATCCCCGACCTGCCTGCCGCACCTACACCACCAGCTCACTGAGGGTGGCCTTCCGGCCAAGGCCAGGAAGCACAAGGGACAAATTGAGGTATGAGGTGCTACTGCCCTCTGCTGGCAGCTTCCAAATATTCCAGGCCGATGCCAAAGAGAAGGCCGAACAGGCCAGAAAGGGCATCCTCCCTCCTTGCACTCATCCTTCCACTGGGGGACACACAGGACTGGCCCTTCCCACGGGGCCATAGAACCGGCCACACCCAGGAGAGTCAGCCAGCTTGCAGAGAGAACAGCACAGAAGATGAGAGAGGAAGAGGAGAGCAGAAAAAAGGAAGCTCACCAACCTCCCGAGGGATGACCTTAACAACAGCCCCTTCTGTTTACACCATCTTTCTCTCTATTCTGCAAAGATAGAGAGTTGTCCCACTCCAACACACCGGACACCATATCAAACAGGACAACCCCAAAAGGCATGGCAGAGAAGGTATGGGTTCCTTCCATTTTGCAGAAGAGAAAGGTAGAGGCCCGAAGGGTTGGTGTCCCTCACCCACAGTCACACAGCCTGGTGTGGAATAAGACCCACAACACAGGGTCTGCCTTCCTTGTTCAGACTCTGACATACAATATTAAACAAGTGTTTCTGGTCCCCTGTGACATCCCCTGTGACATCCCACAAAGTCTGCAATCACAAGACCTTGTACTGAAAAAAGCGCATGCCCCCCAACCCTAGACCTGACCCGTCATTTGGCAACAGCCAGACATGGTCTGGGAGAGGCTGGGTCTGGCCACCATCTGTGTTCTCTGTCATTGGCTGAAAAGCACACTAAACAGAGATGAGCAGAGGTCCGAGAAAACAGAGCATCTGGGAACATGGAGACCCCCCCCCCCCCAGCACACCAGGTAGACGGCCCCCAGGATGCTTACATGCTGGGCTAGCCACCACACAGCTGCAGCTCATATGATTGGTTTGCTTAACACCATGACCCTGCTGCTTCCAACAAGTGACCAGCAAGGCCATCACCAAGGAGAAGCCAAGGCCCTAGATAAAAGCAGTTGGAGGCTCTGAGCTCACCACATGCCCACATCCTCTGTGGTTTGGAAACCTTGTTCGTCTTCTCCGCTGGAGACAGATCATGCCCGGCTCAGTGTCCCCAAACTATCCACCTTCTGCTCCATCCTCCCTGTTTCTTTTTGGTCTCCCACAGCCACTGCCCTAGCCACTGCCCTGTGCTGCCCCCCTCCTTCCCTCCCCCAGACTATAGCCAGGGTCAAGGGCACCACTGGCCCTTCCAAGCAGGATTAAACTTCCAAGCATATCCCTCATCCTTGCTTCTCTGAGTCAGCCACAGGCAACAGCAAAATGCGTCCCCTGCTCTGGACCGAGGAGCAGGTGACAAATGGGCAACTTGTACTTCCTCTGGATTTTTTTTAATGCTTAGAGAAGAGAGGAGGAATATTTATTAGTAAGGAAATGGGACTTGTCGGAGCCTATGAATGCCCCCACACATGTCTGCTCTCAAGGAAGAAGAAAGACAAGTTAAGGAATCCAAGACCCCTGGTGAGCTATGGAGCAATCTCTCCGGAAATAAAATGTGCACCCAAGCAGGGGCTCCAATCAGACGCTTTCCCCAGCTAGAAAGGGGAGCTACCAGAGGACAAAATGAAGCCCGCCGCCCACTGCTGCCCTCAGTCCTGGCTGCTCTGGGGCTCATTTCCAGTCACAGTCCTTGCTGACCATCCCTGACCCTCCGTGCCGCCCCAGGGTGAGTGGGGCTACGGCAGCTTGCATAGGGGCCAAACCTCCAAGAAAACCTCCCAGGAGGTGCTGCCTCTGTAGGGATGCTGGGTCATTACCACCCAGCCTCACAGCAGGCAGTCTCGGAGCAGGTCAGGCTGGGTAGCCCTGTCCCTCATGGCCTCCTCTGTCACCCCTCTTCATCCTGTCCTGTGAGAGCCGGTGCTGACCCAGTGGTGCCGACTCACCTGCCTGCTCTCAGGGACCACCCTCCATGCTGAAACTGTGCTCAGCCCCATGGGGGCAGGGAGGTAAGACCCCACCCTTGTCCTTCACAAAACCTCCCTGCTTGAAAGAGCTGACCGATGACCAAAAAGCCGCATTTCTCATATAACTGTGCAGAAGAGTATTTTTTTTTTAATTTTTTTAACGTTTATTTATTTTTGAGACAGAGAGAGACAGAGCATGAACGGGGGAGGGGCAGAGAGAGAGAGAGACACAGAATCCGAAACAGGGTCCAGGCTCTGAGCAGTCAGCACAGAGCCCGACGCGGGGCTCGAACTCACGGACCGCGAGATCATGACCTGAGCCGAAGTCGGCCGCTTAACCGACTGAGCCACCCAGGTGCCCCTGTGCAGAAGAGTATTTATGCAATTATCTCATTTCAGATACCTAACGGCCCTGGGTAAGAGCTGGCTTTCGAATCTCTGCTTCACAGAGGAGGAAACAGTCTCACAGAGATGAGACTGAGCAGCCAGAGCCTGACCCCAAGACTTCTGCCCAACGCTCTTGCACTCTACCACCCACCCCTGCATGGCAAGGCAGGGTTCTTCCACCGGTCCCAGGCATGAGTAGGGTCTGATGGTCCCCAGACAGGGACAGGACCATTGGTTGCGGTCCTCAGGCCTGAGGATGCAGCTGTAGGGTGTGGGGCTTTCTGTCCACATGAGTGCTTCTCACAAACCATGTGTCCTCTCCAAAGAGCACCCCAGACTGGGAAGGGGGGGCACAGATAATGCCTGTTTCTGAGCAACGGGCTAGAAGCAGACTGGACAGGTGAGGCTGCCTGAACCAGACATCCAGAACCAGGTCCTCACTGGTGCTGCCTGGGGTCACCCTTTAAATGTCACCCCATACCACGACTTCTGCATCGTTCTGTATAGCCCAGGGACTGGGAAGCATCCACCTAAAGACTCCATCTTAGGGAGAACAAGAAGACTAGAGCCTAGACTTTCCTCCCCCATCCTCTCAGCATCTTCCTGACCACCCAGCCCCCAGCCAAGGCCAACGACCTTCCCGGAAGCTCTGCCACCGGTGCCACTATGAGCCTCATGCGCGGGCCTCTCCTTCCCTCTGGTGGACAGACCGCAGCAGCGCAACCACATCCCTGCTCGGTCCAAATACAGAAATCACTTGTCTTCCCACCCCCCTCTGACTTTTGCTTTTTCCCACAGGATGCTGTGTCTGTATGAGGGCCGGTGAATCTGCTCTCTGCTCCCAACTCCCGCTCCTTTTACCTCTTCCTACAGATGAGGACCGGCTCCTTTCTGACCCCAGCACTCAGTACTGCCTGGCTTCGTGTCCAGATCCTTCCATGTGGCTGGCACCCTGCCCCTGATGCTACTGGGCCTCCACTGCACTGTGACCCCTTCTCCCCGGTCTCCTTATCCAGACATCATCCCTGCCATCGGCCTGTCAGTATGATCTCCTCGCCCAAAGAAGGCTCTGACCTTGGGTAAGGGCTGACCTGGCCCCAGAGGCCCAGCTGTGACCACCAGCTTCAAGGCCCTGGGATGCCTGTTTCTGAGCTTCTGCTCCTCTGGGTCAGCTTGACTTGTTTCTTGGCCCCAGTTCAACCCACTTTAACCAATACTGACTTTAGCTTTAGCAGGTACCGTGCCAGGAGCAATGGGAACCACAGAGAAGTCTACTCACCACAGTAGAGTACTCTGGGTTCTGAACCAAGACCTTATGGGGACAGCAGTCTGGAAGCCACTAGAGGGAGGCTCTGTGGGGACAGTAGTCAGTCTATGCTGATGGGTGAGAAGTTTCACCCAAGGGAAAACAGTGTGGAGGCTGGCGGCAATGGCTGTCATCTACTGAGCACGGTCTTGACCTACGTTACCTTCTGCCTTCATCCTAGCCCTGAAATTTAATTATTATCCTGAAGTTAAACTATTATCAGATGATAGAGCCTCAGAGCATTAGAGTAGTTTGCCACAGCTCCCACAGCTGGAGGGCTATTTGAACCTGGTCTCATCTCCCTTGCACTGTATTCTGTTGCTTCTCTAGCAGTAGGCAGAGCGGTGAGCCAACACGTAAGGGCGTGGAAGTGTTGGCACTCTCAGGAATGAGAGTGTTTCCCGACAGGCCAAGACAAAGCTTTGGGAGCATGATTTTGTAGCAGCGGGAGGTGGCATGACCTACACTTGCAGAGATTTGCAGACGGAGGGTGAAGAGCGTAAGACTAGGGATGGCTGATCGTTCCCTCTATGATAATAGGACCCTGGTTTTCGTCTTAGTTCTTGGCCGCTCTAAATAAAAGCTACATTTCCCAGCCTTCCTTGCTGACAGATGTGACCCACGGCCAAGGGATGTGAGCAGAGCCTATGTAAACAACTTCCGGGTGATGGCTTTAAAGGAAGGAGCAGGCCTTCCCTTCCTCCTCTGCCTCTTCCCACTGGCTGGACTGCAGACGAGCTGGTGAGATGTATGGGTGGTGCCACCATAAGAACAACAGAGCAGCAACAGAAGACACCTGCATCCCTGACACCACGGAGTTGCAGTGCTGTCCCGGGACCGCTCGTGCTCAGACTGCTACTTGTGAAAGAGAAATAAATTCTCACGTTTACGCTGTTGTTATTTGTGATGTCTCCACTGGAAGGGTGTGGGCCAGAAGGAAGAGTCCGAGGCCATGGCAGGGAGGAGGGGGAGGAGGGGGAGGGGTGGGCTGCAGAGACATTGTGCAGGAAACACCAACAGGACTAGGTGTCTGAATGGATGTGGGCACGAGGGTGGAAGACCAGCACGGCATTAAGTTGCCAGCAGAATGGAGTATTTGAGACAGGCTGTCCTTTTCTATTTATCTGGTTGTTTTTTACTTTTTTAAATGTTTATTTATTTGGGGGGGGGGAGGGGCAGAGAGAGGGGGTTACAGAGGATCTGAAGCAGGCTCTGCACTGACAGCAGAGAGCCCAGTGCGGGGCTCGAACCCACGAACTGTAAGATCATGACCTGAGCCGAAGTCGGACGCTTACCCACTGAGTCCCCCAGGCGCCCCAACCTATTCTATTTACTATTTCACTTCTAGATCTGACTTCTTCCTCGTCCAACTTCTCCTCTTCAGGACCTCTCCTTTCCCAGATGCCAAATCCCTTTGCCAAGACCTCTCCTGCCTCTATCCCCCACACATGCTTCTCTCTCTGCTGAGACCCCCTTCCAGCCCCACACCACCTTTGCCCGGCTAACTCCTAGCATCTCTTATGGACCCAATGCAAACAGCGCCTCCCCCGGGAAGCTGCCCTGACTCCCCAGAGCTGGATGAGGTCCCCATACCCTGCCCTTCCGCTGTGTCCAGCGCGCTCCCTCTGTCTCAGCCTGGACCTCTCTGTGCTACAAACTCCTGCTTTCTCGTCATTTCCCTCACTTAGCCAGGAGCTCCTTGGGGACAGAGACCACATTCGCCTTTGGATCCCCACTGCCTGGTATAGTGCCTGGTACTTGATGGATATCCAAGAGGATTTTCCTTTATCCTCACTCCTCAAAACCACCCCCTGGCTCCCCATTTACCATTCACCCTCAGCAGTTTCCACCAACTTAGCTACATACAGCACTTGACATGAAACAGAAGCAAAACAAGCCAGCAACGCCAGGCAGCTGTCTGCAGAGGCGCTCCCCATGCTCCGACTCAGAACTGCCATTATCAAAAGGTAACGGGTTTCCATAGTCTTACTCCCCATTTGGGCAGAAAAACATGAAGCAAGCTTTCTCAAGGATGCTTAACTTGAAATGTTCCATACCTTAAAATTTAGGTCTCCATTTCAGAAATGATTCTGCCTTAGATGAAAGAAGACAAATGTCACTATTTTATCGAAAGTTATGAAACACCACGCATGTCAAATTTCCATATACCTTTCCCTCCTAATGCAGCAAAATGATACCTTTATCACCATTCAATCAAAGGCTCACCAAGTCCGTGCAGGGAGATGGGGCTGTAGCAGTAATCACCGGATGTTTCTGCAACCCCTCACACCAATCTATTGCACAGCATCGCCATTATAAACACATGAAAGGCTTCCTCGATTTCACTCCCCATCATCATCAGCCACAACAGATATTTATTGACTGTCCGTTACATGCAGGACACTTTGCTAGGTGCAGGAAAGGAAAACTGGAGGAGAAATTTCCCAAGGATTTTGAAAAGGGGAGCATCCGTCCCTTAGAAGTAAGTTGTCTGCCTCTGAAATGAGTCACAGAGTCATTTGTAAGAGGAGACAAAGGCAGTAGCTTTTAGAAAGAAAAATGGTCTAGACCAATGTGCATTGTCAGATTGCTCTGCGTGCAATTTTTGCCGAATGCAGGAAAATGATGCCATCATAATTATTCAACCACACGGTGGCCGAGTCGATATGGGAAGGCCAAACCTTCAGCAGTCTGCATCGACACCCCTCCCACGGCCCCCTCTCCTGATTCTCCCCCTGGCATTGCCCATACCAGTGGGCAAAAAACATTTCCACGGTTCTGCCCCTCTACTTGGTCATGAAGTGAAGACTGGATCTACAAGTGTTCTCAAATCAAGAAGGCCCGCGCTTCTGAAAGGGGCTTTGTATCTCCAAAATTTAGTCACACAGAGAGTTAAAACAAATACAATGGTTTTGGGAAGAAAAAAGACAGAACTCTGTGAACACAAAATTTCCATACACCTTTGCTAATGAGTTCGGGAAAACAATAGAAACGTCACTGTCCTACAAAGGCTCACTGAGTCACTCAGCGATGCAAAGCCTTTATCAGTTGTTTGTGAGCATTTCTTAAAATCTCTTTACACATTCAAGTCACTGAGCATCATTATTAGCAAAATATCGAAATCTACATGATTTTACTCATTTGTGCAAGAAAACTTGAAGGGAAATTTCTCAATATTTTGAATCTTGGAGTTTTACATATTTGACACGTACCATTTCTGCATCAAGTATCTACGTAGCTGTTTTTGTTTAGTGTGGAGAAAAAAGGCTTCTATCCCTATTTAGAATGCAAAGCCTGAGAGACACCAAAAACCAATTTCTTCGGTCTGAAAGATGAGAAGATGGAGGCCTAGGAGGGGCACAGCCTTCACAGTCACAAAATGTGAAGCAAGGGGCAGGACTGTCTAAAAGTGAGCCTGAGACCTCACTTTGGGTTTCCTGGGCACTGAGCCAGCTGGGAAGAGCCCTCCCCACCCCCTTCTCCCAGTGCAAAGTGCTGCAGCCAAACCCAGCTTTCCATGGGATCAGTAGGCTGCCTCCCCCACCCCACCCCACCCCCACCCTGTACCCATACCTCTGTAAAGGAGATGCAACTTCCCAGGGGCCCCAGATCTCCAGGTCCTGGGCAGCTGGTGTTTCCAAAAAAACTCTCAGTAAGGGCTGATGCTAAAACCCAGACTGCCCTGTGCCAGGCAATGAGGCTTCCCCTGCCACTGTCAAGTTGCTCTCACACTCGCCCGCACAAAGAGGCTGACCCCAAGTGGTAAGGTCCCTCTGTTGGAATGCAAAGCCATGCTGCACGTCCAGCATAGCACCTGGTGCTGCTAGGCCCCTTTGGAGGGATAGAGGGAGGAAGGAGGTCTGTACCTTTTCTTTCTGCTGACTCAGCCTTGTAGGTTCTTTATATCCACCCCCACCCCCAAGAGAAGTCTATTTCTTAACCCATACCACATGACATTGTGGAATGGGTACTGAGTCCTGCTGCATTAACAGGGGAACACCCAGATGGAAACTCCCCATGTGACTCTGGTGACCCTAACAGGACCACCTTGTGCCATGCAGAACCAGTTGAAAGAGTTGGGAAGAAAACCAAGGTGCCTAACTTCCAATCTGCTACATCATCATAGCTTACTCCATAACATTTCTGTATAGATGGTAATACACACATAACTGTATTAGGGTTCTCCAGGGAAACAGAACCAATAGGAAATAAATACACACACTGATATAGATGGAGATCAAGAGATTTACTGCAAGGAACTGGCCCACATGATTATGGAATCTGACAAGTCCCAAGATCTGCAGTTGGAAAACTGGAGACCCAGGAGAGCCAATAGTACAAGTTCTAATCCAAAAGCTAGTAGGTTCAGGTTCCAAAAAGAGCCAATTTTTCAGTTCCATTCTGAAGGCAGGAAAAGACCAACAGCCCAGCCCAGCAGTCAGGCAGAGGGTCCCTCTTCCTCAGCCTTTTTCATTCTATTCAGATCTTCAACAGATTGGATGAGGTCTACCTTAGGGAGGGCAATCTGCTTTACTCACTCTACCAATTCAAATGTTAATATTGGGGCCCGTGGCTGGCTCAGTCAGTAAAGCATGTGACTCTTGATCTCAGGGTCTTAAGTTCAAGCCCCATGTTGGGCGTACAGCCTACTTAAACTAAAAAAAAAAAAATTTTTAATGTTAATCTTATCCATAAACACCCTCACAGATACACCCAGAAAAAATGTTTAACCAGATACCTGGACACCCCATGACCCAGTCAAGCTGACACATAAAATTAACCACACCATAACATACGCCATGGTTATTCATGGATAGCCTGGGGGAGGTTATTTAACATTTGAAGTTCTTTAATGGGGAAAACACACTCCAGGGGCCAGGAGTTAACATCTGGAATAGTCTCATGAAAACCCACACTCAAAAGGTAGTCTCTTATGAGCATCCCAACCAACTTAATGTCTTCTTTTTTTTTAATGTTTATTTATTTTGAGAGAGAGAGAGAGAGGAAGGGGAAGAGAGAGACAGGGAGAGAGAGAATCCCAAGCAGGCTCCACACTCAGCACGGAGTCCAACTCAGGGCTTGATCCTACAACCATGAGATCATGACCTGAACCAAAATCAAGAGTTGTACACTTAACCAACTGAGCCACCCAGGCACCCCCCCGCCCCACAGCCAACTTAATTTCTGATCAACACCACCACTTTGGGCACCTGGGTGGCTCAGTCATTAAGTACCTGACTTTGGCTCAGGTCATGATCTCACAGTTCGTGACTTCAAGTCCTACTTCGGGTGAGCCCGAGCCCCATTGGTGAGCTCAGGTCCCACTTCGGATAAAACATGAGCTTCAGGTGAGACCCACTTCTCTCTCTCGGCCCCTTGTAGGATTCTCTCTCTGTCCCTCTGCCCCTTGCTCACTTGTGCCCTCTCACTCTCCCCCTCTCAAAAAACAAAACAAAACACTACCACTTTTGTAAACTGGTATAATGGATGTCAGAAAATATTTTCATTACTGAAATAAATGCTATTCGAGATGCACAGATTGGCTAAACATATTTCACAGGTATTCTCTGCCATGTGTTGAGTGAGGGACATGAATCCAACCAGCCCAGCAGCCCATGCCTTGCAGGGGAGCACCCCAGACCTTAGGCTTCATCCAGTGCCTGTGGAGGACTGTAACCTGACCCTAACAGAAAGCTCACTAAAGATGCTCAAGCATCTACCCCAGTATATGAAGTGCTCAGAAGACTACCCAAGGGACAAGGAGCTGGGGTGTCATGGAGCTTACAGGAGTGGGCTTTATGACCCTTTTGTGCCTGCTGGCTGATAAAAATTCGCACATGTAACAGAATTCAGTCTGAGATTCACTTTCACTGGTACATACCACCTCGTACAAGGTTTACTAGGAGTAAACTTAAAGAAGTTTATCGAGTCAACAGTGAGGATACTTAGGAAATACTATTAGGTGTTCAGAAGACATCTAAAGATGAAGGGAAAGAGCAATTTCACAGCATTCTGCCCTGGTCAAGACACGATGATAAAATCTGGGCACCACATTTTAAAAGTTATTTTGACAAATGAGAATATATCCAGGAGAGTGATCAGAAGGATAAGGAGTCTTAAAATTATAAATCCCATTTAAACTAAGAGCTCAGGAGATTTATCCTGAAGAAGGGACAACAAAGGGCATAGGTATTCAAACATCAAACAGCTGAAGGCTTGTTATGAAGAGAGTGTTCTGTAGACTAGAAGACAGAGGGCGAATTTTGCCTAAACAGAAGAGAGAGCTAAGAGTGTCCAGTAATGGAAGGTAGTGGCTATGAGATCACTGCTCCCTTACACAGCAGATATCACCCCTACAGCCATCGTCGTCAACACCACCACCACCACGTCCGTTCCCGTTTACAAATGACGCTACTAGCACTGAGACAAGCTAACTCACCCCATGGCATTTGCTCATTTTAAAAAGCTATTTCCAGGGCGCCTGGGTGGCTCAGTCGGTTAAGCGTCCGACTTCAGCTCAGGTCACGATCTCACGGTCCATGAGTTCGAGCCCCACATCGGGCTCTGTGCTGACAGCTCGGAGCCCAGAGCCTGCTTCCCATTCTGTGTCTCCCTCTCTCTCTGACCCTCCCCCGTTCATGCTCTGTCTCTCTCTGTCTCAAAAATAAAAATAAACATTAAAAAAAAATTTAAAAAGCTATTTCCAACAGCACCATTCTATTATTTTTAACGATCCAAGAAGCAATCTCTTTTCTCCTCTCTCCCTGACTTAAGTGGAGGGAAGTGGATTCACGGGTCTATCCCAAGACTTCTCTTTGCTGCTCGTCCCTTGTAGCAATTGTTGAGACTGTGGGCTGTGATACCAGAAAGACCCTGCGGAGCCTGAGCCCCAGTTCTACTACCTACCACTCATGCAATCTACAACAAATTGCTTAGCCCCTCACTTCATACCGTGTCACGGCAGACAGAGTTAAAGTGAATAAGCTCCTCACGCAGTGTATTTGTGGGCTGACCGGGCTAAGGTTCATACAACACCGCTGAGGTGCGAGCACCTGGCAAGCACACAGCAAATGTCAGCTGACCACTGCCCGCCTTGAATTTGCTGAGCGCTGCCTTCACCACCATGAGGACAAAGTAGGAAACGTGGCCCCCACCCACAGAGCTGCAAAGCCTTCCTCCTCCAGAAAGCCCACCTCGATCAAATGACTGAGAGTCCAGAAAACTTTCCAGAAGGTGATCATCAAGACTGTCAGTCGCTAGGGGAATCCGTTTCCATTCCAAATACTCAATTTCCAAATGTACTCCCCGCTAAAACTGATCTACCTGAAAACACCTACAGCAGATAATTTTCCAACATGGTCTCTCTTCTCAAACTTTACAGCAGTAAGGTGTGCCTCTCACCTGCCCAGAGTCTCACCGTGCCGCTCTGCTCTCAGATGTGCAAACCCCGGGGGCACCTAACAAAACAACAATCCTGGGAGGGCTGGGTGGCTCACTCGGTGAAGTGTCCAACTCCAGCTCAGGTCATGATCTCACTGTTTGTGGGTTGAAGCCTGGTGACAGACTTTGTGCTGACAGCTCAGAGCCGGGAGTCTGTTTCAGATTCTGTGTCTCCCTCTCTCTCTGCCCCGTTCACACTCTCTCCTTCAAAAATAAATAAACATTAAAAAAAAAAATTCTGAACCACTGGTTTACATGCTGAGAAAGTAAGTGACTCCGTTTGCTTTTGGAAAGTCATGTGGTTTGTCAATTCTTTGCTGTCTGCAAAACCAGTGGAAGACCTAACCAAGTCAATTGATAGATTGCTAAAAATAATTGCTGATGATAGTCCCAATGTGATTTTTGGCTTAAAAATCAGAAGAAAATTAGAGGATTGAATCATGTGCAGACCCAAACTCCTTCCTTTTCTTATCCTCTTATTTATGTGAACAAAGCTCCTTAGTGTTTACATGTATAAGAATTAAAAAATAAAAGCAAAACATATACTGAATCCTGCCTCATTCAAGCAGTGGTGATGTCTGCCGTTAGATACTGACTTAATTTGTCAGTTTCATCTCATGGAATATTTCCATTTTTAAGTAATTACTTATCAAATTTTGCAATGCATTCATGTTATTTTGATCAACAGCATATTAATAATAATTGCAAAAATAACTCAACCCAGAAGAAACGTGTTCAACACTTAGTGACTTAAGATTGCAGGAAATAAAGTTTAATTTCAGGGGCCCCTGGGTGGCTCAATCTGTTAAGCGTCTGACTTCAGCTCAGGTCATGATCTCGTGGTTCATGAGTTTGAGCCCCAGAGCCTGCTTCAGTTTCTGTGTCTCCCTCTCTCTCTGCCCCTCCCCTGCTCATGCTCTGTCTCTCCTTCTCTCTCAAAAATAAATAAACATTAAAAAATTAAACTTTAATTTCATAAACATCTTTGCGTTGCTGAGAAGTATAAGAGGATATCAACAAAACACTTTTAAAGGCAAAACATTACATCAGGATAAAATTATTTAGGAGGAAATGGTGCAGAAAAGAAATGAGTTCAAAGCGGAAACTGATGTAAAGTTTCCAACGTTTAAAAAAGAGGTTTTATGTGCATGTTTAAATGAATAATGGTAGGTATCAAATCACTAGCATTTCTAAAAGCCATATAACAGTGTTATTTTTAAATGAAAACATTTCAAATATGCTGGAAGTTATATCTTTTGCATTTATTTCACCATACTGTGAAAATACTCATTATTGAACTTAAAAATGAGCTACAAAACACATCATTTTTCAAAATTCTTGTAGGTAAAAGAGGTAAAGACCACTGCAATGGATGACACCCCCCTGTTCCAAAGAGGCTGTCTGCAAGTTAACACAACCAATTCTGGTCCTGCCTTCCCTTCTCACGTATGCAGGAAGCACAATTCCTATCCAGCAGAAGGGAGGGCCTGGAAGATTCAGATTCCAGCAAGGTGGGGACTAAAATAACCTAGAAACTCTTAAAACTTCTGGAGAAAATGTAACAAAATATTTTTGGTTTAGCTGAACACATAAGAAAAAGTAAAGGGAATCCCCCAGTGACAGAAACCAAGAGGGAGCTGAAATGTGTTGGCGGTACAAGTCTGAGCTGACACGGCTGCTGCCCCAGTTAATGCGAGGCTGTTAATCTGCCCCAGTTAAATCTGAGCTGTTTGTCACAGCTCAGGAGCTTCCCACACCCAAGACTTTGTATGGTACAGGCTGGGGAGTGGGAACTAAGATCCCTGCGGAAAGCCCGGACTCCCAAAGAGTTGGAGCCTCAGTAAAGGGAGAGGTCAGAAGAATCGATGCCTAGTAGATGGGACATGAGGGAGACCGCAAGGACACGTGTCTGCTCCTTCCTAGCCTGCTAGGGAAGTTCCCCTGAGAATCCTAGGCACCAGGGCTGTGACTCACAAGGGTCTGGGATCTGAAATTACACGGGGAATCCCCATGGAGAGACATTAACATGAAATTGGTTCCATGGCCAGATCCAACCCAGGAACCCCGAAGAAGCACCTACAAAACTACTCTGAAGGAACATGCACTGAACCCACAAATCGAGCTCTCTGAAAGTGAGAGCTCCTGATCCAAAATTACAATTCCAAATTGATCAGGAAATGCTCATGATGAGCAGAAGCCAGCAAGAAAAACGCACAAGAGTACTAGAAACCAAAATTTTCAGATAAAGGGAAAACTGATAAAGACAATAAAACTGGGATATTTAAAATGGTGAGAGATAAGAGGAGTAACTGGAAGTATAAAAGCAGCCCACACCATGACAGAAATGAGCTACTCTGGAAAAGACTCCAATGAGAACTCAGGCCCGAGTGATGGGCTAACTGGTAGGACCCCAGGCAGATAGGACCCCCAAAGGGTCTCCTAGACAACGTCAAAAATGCAGAAAGCCAACTGCCGCAGGTAGACACTAGGTGCAGCCGAGGCCACCCCCGGGAGGGCGTCCGCCACCCTGCACCTTGGAGGAGCGCCCAGTTCCATCACACGACCTGGCAGCAGCCCCTTCCCAGACTGCCTCTGCTGTTTGCAGAGTTAATAAGGAAAGCAGCTGGTTGGTGTTCTGCCTTGTTTTTAAGATCAATTGTGGGGCACAGATTAGTTTTCACCAGAGAGAGCTACAGTGCTGAGCCAGCAAACGCCAAGACTCCGAGAGCTGCTCTGCGGTGCAGACCTTGCGGAGAAAAATCGTAGACTCACCCCACGGTCGGCCAGGCGGGAGGGGAAGAAAACAGAGGCCCAGGAAGAAGCAGTTCTCGGCTTCTTCCCGCACCAAGTTTGTGAAAGAGGTGAGGCTCAGATGAGTTTTCCAGCTCCAGTGCCAGGCAGAGCTGGCTGAGAGCCGACTTGTCAGGATGGCCCAGACGGCCCTTTCTGCTGCCTCCCTCTGTCGGAGTCCCTCCTCGACCTCTCAACTCAGAGCCCTGATGCTCCTTCCCTCTATCAGCTGCAAAGGCGTAATGTGAAGATTAAATGGGATGGGACAGGGGCACCTGGGTGGCTCAGTCGATTGAGTGTCCGACTTCAGCTCAGGTCATGATCTCACGGTTCATGGGTTCGAGCCCCACATCAGGCTCTGAGCTCATAGCTCAGAGCCTGGAGCCTGCGTCACTTTCTGTGTTTCCCTCTCTCTCTCTGCCCCTCCCCTGCTGGCTCTCTCTCTCTCTCTCTCTCTCAAAAATAAATAAACATTAAAAATATTTAATAAATAAATGGGACAGTACATATCAGGCACCTGGTTCAATGCCTACACATAACACTTGGTACTTCATAAATGTGACATCCCTTCATCTTCCTTCTCCCTAATGGGCCAATGAAGATTTAAAGAAGAAAAAATGACTATAGGGCACAGGGGCTGGGGGAGTAACAGTGGCAGGAGGCAACCTTATTACCTGACATCATTACACTACACAGTAGAATTATATGATAATTCTATTTGTGTGTGTTGCAAATATACTGTCTTCAGAGGAAAAGCTGATACATTTTGCTGATAAGACTACTTCAAGTTGCATTCTAGTAAAAGAATTAATCTCTAATGGTAAAACTTCCTAAGAACAGGAAGAGAAAGGTAAGAGCTTTAAGTACCACCCTCCATCCCTCAGCCCACGTTTAAGTGACCCTATCTAACCTCTCAGCAAGCCAATTCTAGTAAAAGAATGTAAAAGGGAGGACTGGAAAGGGGGAAAGGAATAAAACAATGCCTACAAGGAGATAAGCCAGTCAGGCAGCCTGCAGCAAGCCCACCGAGGATCTGGAAAAGAACAGGCTAGTTTAGGAGCAGCTGTTATCCTGCTCTGTACCTCTCCTCTCCTGTCTTTTTTTTTTTTTAACTTTACTCATTTATTTTGAGAGAGTGTGTGTGTGAGAGCAGGGGAGGGGCAGAGAGAGAGGGAGAGAGAGGATCCCAAGCAGGCCCTGCACTGCCAGCACACAGTCCGATTCGGGGTTCAAGCTCACGAACCGTGAGATCATGACCTGAGCCCTGAGCTGAAATCAAGAGCCAGACACTTAACTGAGGAAGCCATCTAGGCACCACACCCCCTCCTCTCCTGTCTTGACTATCACTCACTCCCCCACGGCTCCCAAAAATACTTTGCCAGGGCGACAGAACCCACTGGGGGCCAAGTGAGGGAGCAGCTCCTCCTTCCTGGTGACACTTATGTGGGCTTACTAATCATACACTGAAACATGCCATGCGAGTATTGGGGGAAATGTGGGCAAGGCTTGTTCCCCCGGGATTCTGGTGCCAGTGAGGGGGAGCCTTCCCACCTGAGAAAGCAGGTCAACTGTGAACTAGACCACAGGCAGGTCGGGCCCTATGCAAATGATCTAGGGACTCCAGAGGGGACTTCAAGGGTAATGACACGGGACCGAAGGACAGTCATTCCACTAATAAGAACAGATGCAGCGCCGAGGTGAGGAGCACGGGCTCTGCTGCCACACAGACTTTCTGCTCTTAGGACCTCAGGTTAAATCACTCATCTCTCCAAGCCCCAGGTTCCTCAACTATCAAACAGGAATAATAACAACAGCAGCTGCAAAGGCGTAATGTGAAGATTAACTGGGACAGTACATATCAGGCACCTGGTTCAACACCCACACCTAGTACTTGGTACTTGATAAATGTGACGTCCCTTCACCTTCCTTCTCCCTAATGGGCCAGGTACCAACGAAGATCTAAAGAATAAAAAATGATGACTGCAGAGAAAAGTTCTATGCAGAGGAGAAATGCCCAAGCCCCAGTGAGGGCTGGACCAGAGAGGTCAAAGAAAGAAAAGCATCCAGACTGAGCCAACTCTTAGCCGGTTTCATTAAAGCAGTACAGGGCACCTGGGTGGCTCAGTTGGTTAAGCATCTGACTGTTGGTTTTGGCTCAGGTCCTGATCTCACAGGTTCATGAGTTCAAGCCTCACATTGGGCTCCTGTGCTGACAGTGCGGAGCCTGCTTGGGATTCTCTCTCTCCCTCTCTCTCTCTCTCTGCCCCTCCCACACTCAGGCTGTTTCTGTCTCTCTCAAAATATAAAAACTTTAAAAAATATGTATTAAAGCCAGCACAGACTCTTCTCCTCAAACCTCTGTTCCACTCAGATGTCTATCTTTCCACAAACTGATCTACTTGGGTGCCATGTAAGAAGCTACCAACCCAGAAGGTGGCTGGTTTAGCATGTGTTCCATCCCAGCTGGGAATACACTGCCAGAATTCTGACACCTAGCTGCCCAGGCCCATGGTCTTGGCATCTGATCCTTCTTTTGTTCTCCAGGCTCCAAGCATGGGTTCCAGGCAGCTGCCTCAGCTGAAGTGGGCTGGCCCTCTATTACCAGACCTGGGACACTCACTCATTTCTCCCAGTCTTGGCTGACCTCCCCATTTTACTTCAGACATATCCGCCTTTCAGTCTTCCTCCTATCCGCCTAGATTCTCCTGCTTCTTCCTCAATAAATCTAATTCCTGGCTGAGTCCCAGATAACAAGTAGCAGCTCAATGACCAGCCAGAAGTCAACAATGGCCACTTCACGGAGTTTAAGGGAACACCCAAGACAAAGCCCTGCATTCTCTCTCCCATAAGGAACAGTATCGACTGAAACAATTACTCCGGAAGGCAATTTGGCAATGTCTAGTGAAACCAAGGATGTGTGCACCCCAATCACCCAGAAGATCCATTTGTGGCAGTCAGGATAGATTAAGACAGTTTGCAGCAGCTAAAAACAACTCACAAGTGTCAATGGCTTAAAACAACAAAGGTTTATTTCTATCTCATGCTACCTGTCATCACAGCTCAGCTGGGATGTCTGACCCACACAGTCCTCACTCCGGAACACTGACAGAGCCTCCTTACCCAGAACTTCAACAGTCAGTGTAGCACGGAGAAGGAAAGGTCAAGTGACACACACAGGCTTGAGGAGGCTTCAAATGCTCAGCCATTGGCCAAAGCACATCAGTCACATGGACTCATCAATCTGCAAGAGGACAGGGAAGAGCAATCCTAGGTTCTCCCATGGGTTGGTAGTGGGGAGATGACCCCTTTTCTCAAATGGAAAGATAGCACCTGAGTTCTGTTTCCTGGACTGGACCTTCCTCCCTCAGCAGAGAAGATGGAACTTCTCACAGGCTCAAGGTTGTTAGGGAAACCCAGTAATGCCAGCATCCCAAAGCCAGACTGCCCAACATCAGACATCCTGCGTCTTCTTCTGCAAGAAGGGCACATTGTCAAACTCCCTACGAAAAGGGAGACTTCGGTGTGAAGGGAAACCGTGTTGGAATGAAACCCACACCATGACCGGCAGGTGGCCTGGCCTGGCATGCCTCTCCCAGAGGTGATGGGGAAAGAGAAGGCACATGCAGCTCTGCCTTGCTGAGCCTGGTCTTGTGAGGTTTTCCTTTTTTCAGTAAAACCTATTTCTTTTTTTTTTTTTTAATGTTTATTACTTATTTTGAGCGGGGGCTCATGGGAGGGGCAGAGAAAGGGGGAGAGAGGGATCCCAAGCAGACTCCACACCATCAGTACAGAGCCCAATGCAGGGCTTGAGCTCAAGAACCATGAGATCATGACCTGAGCCGAAATCAAGAGTCAGACACTTAACTGACTAAGCCACCTGGGCTGCCCCAAGCCTATTTCCTTATGCATGTCTTGTGAACTGTGGGATTCATTTCTGATGAATGTCAGACTAGAGGGACCCACCTAGTATAAGAGCTCAGACCGGGAGAATCAGAAATCTTGGTGAACAGCAGTAACAACTGCCTAGCCAAACACCCAATATTTGATTACTCTCATTCTGGATGCAAAATATATTCACCCATTCCCCAAGGGAGACAACCCAAAAGCCCCATTCCAGCACAACACCAAGCTTGAAGTCTAAGATATCCAATTTTTCACAATAATTTCAACATCAGTGGGCAGTTGTCTCTACATCTAGATGTGATGCCTCTTCATCAGGAGACTAAGAAGGCCAGTTATCTTCGCCAACATACCAATACTTAATGACAGAACATGGGACAGGAAAATAGAAATAAACACTCCCATTCAGAAAAGAAGAACAATGGGACATAGCAGACACTGGTCCATAGCAATTCCAAAATCTCAGAACATTCTTCCCCATGAATGAAGAATATTCTTTGATTAGATCCTGATCCTACCTCCTGAAATGTTTTCTGTAGGCTCTGGCCCTAACCTCCAAGAGACTTCCCTTTCTCCTTATGCTCCTTGGCCAAAGCTAAAGCAGACACCAGAGAATCTGCTCTCCCCGTGGACTGAACATCCTTCCAGCATACTTCCTGGGGGATCCAGATGCTGTTTTAAGATTCAAAGTCAAAATCAGGCCAGTGGTTTGGGGGCAGTATAATTCTCTTAAAACCTACAGTCTCTTATTTTATGATTCCAGGAAGCACTAAGTACCAACAGACACACTCCAATTTCCTTTATAAATAAATCTCCTAAAATAAATATACATATATACATATGTACATACATAAATCTATTTGCTGTATTTCTTTGCTTCCTAACTACCATGCCACTCTGGATTTAATTGAATGTATTTTGGTCTAGACCCTTAGTCTTCCCCCCCACCCCATACATTTTGTTCAATTGAAAGAACCTGGGTAGGGGCACCTGGGTGGCTCAGTCGGTTAAGCGTCCAACTTCAGCTCAGGTCACGATCTCATGGTTCCTGAGTTCGAGCCCTGCATCAGGCTCTGTGCTGACAGCTCGGAGCCTGGAGCCTGCTTCAGATTCTGTGTCTCCCTCTCTCTCTGCCCCTCCCCACTCCCACTCACACTCTTGTCTCTCTCTCAAAAATAAAAATAAAACATTAAAAATTTCTTCAATAAATAAATATAGATGTGATATCTATAGCGTTGATGCAACCCTTGCTTACAAAACTGAATTTCAATCATTCTTTGTCTCTCTAAGCCTTTCTCTTACTGTTTCAAAATCAGAAGCACTTGCTTTTTCTAGCCCTAAAAGTGTTGCACATGGAGTGCCTGGCTGGCTCAGTCGGACTCTTGATCTTGGGTTTGTGAGTTCGAGCCCCATACTGGGGGTAAAGATTAGTTAAATACATGAATTTTCAAAAAATAAAATAAAATAGGGGTGCCTGGGTGGTTCAGTTGCTTAAGCATCCGTCTTCGGCTCAGTTCATGATCTCATGGTTCGTGAGTTCAAGCTCCACATCAGGCTCTACCCTGACAGTGCAGAGCTTGCTTAGTATTCTCTCTCTCTCCCTCTCTCTCCAACTCATGCCCTTGTCTCTCTCAAAATAAATAAACTTTAAAAATATATAAATAAATAAAATAAATAAAGTGTTGCAAACCGGCCAACTCTTCCCTGACCTCATCTTTTTCTTGTAATAGCTCACCAAACACTGTCAAGAGTGACTAACCCAACGAATACTCTGCTTTCCAAACTCTTTTCCTAAATCTCCAAGTTCATTATCTGCCTCCCACATTCCTACAAGTGCATTTTAAAAAAGTCTCTCTCCACTGCATAATGTAAATGGCTATTTTTCCAGCTGGTAGTAAGTTTCTTCACTACACATGACCCAGCTACTAAGCCAGTAACCATAGTCAGGTGTCTTGTTATGGGATGCCCGTGTCAAGAATACCCTCCTAGTACTGATTCATATTTCAGACAGGATAGAAAAGTTGTGTTGGCTTTTAAAACTAACCTAAATTTCAGGGATTCAGATTAAGGTTAATCCCTTCCTCATGCTACACAATCATCATGGGATCCTAGGGGTTGGGCCCCACATCATTCTCACTCCAAGAAGCTGGCTGACGGACCTCAGCACCCGGAACAATGCTGGTCGCTGCGACAGCAGGAGACAAAGGGCAAGCCACTCACTAGCTGTCCAAAGCTGTCACCTGTAAGTGGCATGCACCACCACCACTTCTATCTGTTGGTCAAAGAAGTCACACAGCGAGGACTAACTTCAGGGGGAGAGGGAATGCAGTTCTGCCCTGTGCCCCGCAGGGGACAATGGAAATACTGGTGAGTGATAAATAGCACAAGTGATTACCGTTCCATTCTACCGTATGTCCTTGAAAGAGTCACATCTATGAACAGGAAGACTCAACTACAAGCCCATTTCTTGATACAGAGTTTGTAATAACAAAAATAGTAAATGGGGGAACAATCTCTCCATTATTAGGAAAATGGATTTTTAAAAATTGTGGTATATTCAGATGGTGAATATTATATTCATTTGTGGTGTATTCATATAATTTTCATATAATGAAATATTTGTCAACAGTTGATTTTTTTGGTTTTTTAGATTTTTTTTAAGTTTATTTATTTTGAAAGAGAGAGAGCAAGCATAAGCGGGGGGGGGGGGGGGGGGGGCAGAGAGAGGAAGAGACAGATTCTCAAGCAGGCTCTGTGCTGTCAGCACAGAGCCCAACATGGGACTCAAACTCAGGAACCATGAGATCATGACCTGAGCCAAGCTCAAGAGTCAGACACTTAACCGGCTGAGCTACCCAGGCGCCCCTAGATTTTATTTTTAAGTAATTACTACAGCCAATGGGGGATCGAACTTACAACCCCAATATCAAGAGTCACATGCTCCAACTACTGAGCCAGCCAGACACTCCTTCAAAAATTTAAATGAGGGGTGCCTGGGTGGCTCACTCGGTTAAGCATCCAACTCCAGCTCAGGTCATAATCTCGCAGTTTGTGGGTTGGAGCCCTGCGTTGGGCTCTGTGCTGACAGCTCAGAGCCTGAAGCCTGCTTCGGATTCTGAATCTCCTCCTCTCTCTGCCCTGCCCCATGCTCATGCTCTGTCTCTCTCTGTGTCTCAATAATAAGTAAATGTTAAAAAAATTTTTTTTTAATTTAAATAAAAAACTTGAACTACAAGCATCAGCCTGGATGAATCTCAAAAACATAACATTGAGTGAAAAGTGCAATTTGCAGAATGTAACGTGATGCTATTTGTGTAAATTTTTAAACATATATAGTATCATTATATACTGTTAATGGAAATACATGTAACTGTTAAGTTGACCAAGCAGGACTCATGGGGACAATCAGAAAACAACTTTATTCTTGTCTATTAATGCTCCTTTAAATTTATTTGGAGCTGTTTCGGATTCTGCGTCTCCCTCTCTCTCTGCCCCTCCCCCACTCATGCTCGCTCTCTCTCTCTCTCTCTCTCTCTCTCAAAAATAAATAAACATTTTTAAAAAATTTTTAATACAAATTTTTTTAAATTTATTTGGTTAGGCATATTCTTCCCCAACCCAGAATGAAATTTAGGCGGTTCTAGTCAGTAAATAATGTCTACCTTAGTGTAATCATTACAATTTTCAACTTTACTTGATTACTCCTTTTGTCAATTACTGCCATTGTTCTCAGGATTAACGCCACATAATAAATCATTCCAAGACCAGTGGCACACGGAAATAAGCACTATTTCTCGTTCGCAAGTCTGTGGTGGTTCTGCTGATCTCAGTTGCGCTTGGCTCCAGGCTGTGAGCTCTGTCCGGGGCTGCCCATGTCTCTCATCCTTTCGAAACCACACTACCTGGGGCATGTTTTCCTGAGGATGGCAGAAGTACAAGAGGAAACTCCTCGATGCAAAGGAAGGAGGAGAAGAAAGGGGCAGGAGAGCTCTTACTTGCCTAAGACTGGCATCAGTGTCTCTGAGCCAGGAGATACTTCATGGTGACTCACCAACACTCCCTTCCTTGGGTTCTCCGGGGTCTTTGGGGATCTTCAGAGTTCTAGTTGATGCCTTTTGGATTTGCGGTGAGAGAATGGTGCCCACAGCTCAGAGCTCACTAACAACAGCTGATGCCCTAAGTCCTCCTTGAATCCTGAACCCCTGACTCATTTATACTGTCATGGTAGATGAGTGTTGAGGGTTCTGCAGCTGGTTTTCCTTTGTAAATTCTTTAACATGGCCTCACACTTCATCTGCTGTCTGGGTGCCTCAACTGAACCTTCCACCTTACCCTGATACACAAACCTATGCAGTAACAGTATGAAAACATGGGGGAGGGGTGCCTGGACGGCTCAGTGGGTTAAGCATCTCACTTCAGCTCAGGTCATGATCTTGAAGTTTGTGAGTTCAAGCCCCATGTCAGGCTCTGTGCTGATAGCTCAGAGCCTGGAGCCTGCTTCAGATTCTGTGTCTCCCTCTCTCTCTGCCCCTCCCTTGCTCACACTCTGTCTCTCTCTCTCTCTCTCTCTCAAAAATAAATAATAAACATTAAAATTTAAAAAAATTAAAACATGGGGAAGGAACACACCAACTTCAGGATGGTTGCTACAGCCCTGGGAAGGAGGTAAAGAAAGAGAAGAGCATCCAAGAGGGACAGAGGGGGTTGTGTGATGGTGAATTTCATGTGTCAACTTGGCTAAGCCACATGATATTTTGTCACACATTATCCTAGCCATTTCTGTGAAGGTGTTTTTAGATGAAATTAACATTTAAATCAATAATAGACTTTGGAGAAAGCAGATTACCCTCCATCATATGGGTGGGCCTCACGCCATCACTTAAAGATCTTAACAGAAAAACACTGAGCTCCCCCAAAGAAGAGGGAATTCTTCCAGAAGACTGCCTTGGGACTTGACCCGCAACATTGGCTCTTCCAGGGGTCTCTAGCCCACTGGCCTACCCAGCAGATGCTGAACTTGCCAAACCTCCACAGTTGCATGAGCCAATTCCTATAAAGAAATAAACACAGACACACGCGCGCGCGCGCACACACACACACACACACACACACACATGCATGCATCCTGTTTTTTCTATTTCTCTGGAGAAACCTAACACAAGGACTTCTCTGCAGGTGGGCAAGGTGGAGTGAGATGAGCATCATAACTGGGGAAAGTTTTCATTTTTTCTTTTTATTTCAAAACCTGCTTGGGCAGTTCCTGTCTTTTGCCACAGTGCATTTTATCCTTGGGTCAGGTTATGTTGCTTTTGGCCAAAGACTGCTTCGAGATAAATGCATTCCTGGAAACGACATTGTAAATCCAATTGTCATAAAGCAAGTTGCGCTTTCCCATGGAAACAATGTTATATTGAATAATAACAGCAGGAATAATATCAGGCACTTGCAAAAATGTTTGCAGTTCAAAAAGGACTTTCACATACACTGTTGCCTTTAGTCCTGGAAGGTAGGCAATATGTTCTCTTCATTGCACAGATGGAAGAAACTGAGGCTTAAAAAAGTGTTTTGCTCGAGGTCACATGGCTAATAGGGACCTGCCTACTTCAGCAGCCTTTCCAACATCCCCTTAACTAAGTCAGGTCTCAGCTTCAACTGAATCATACACCTAACGAAAAGTTCATCAAATGCAAAGCTTCTAGAACTTAAGCCTGCACAACTGTTTAAAATTGTAAAATTTTACTCTTAAGTCACATAAAACTGGCAAATGAGCATACTCATTACTCAAGAGACCCCTGAACTATAAAGCAGGCATAGAACACATAAATAATCATTATTACCTACCACAAAGCTCCGTATCCAAAACTGCTACACCATCAACATAAAGGCTTCATGGACAATCATTCACTCCACTGGAGGAAATGCAAAACTGCACTGAGACCACCTAAATCTATCTATTTTTCCAAACCCTCTCCAATGCCTTTTTGTTACTTTGGTCTTCCTGACCACAAAATTTAAATTCATCAACAGTGCGGTTGTGTCTGTCCAGGTTAGGGGTGGAAGTGAACAGGGGCCAATAAGGCTGGGCTATAGGCACCATGAAGTAGAGGCAAAGAAAATGTGGGTGGGACGGGTGGAGCTGGGGCCCCGGGAAGGTCAGGCAGGCCGCTCCCAGCCAGGGCTGCCAGCGTTCCCAGAAGGAGCAAGACTCCCTCTGGCTCCTGACATCTTCCAGCCTGGCACTGCTTCAGCACTGTCAGGAAACATCACTGAGGCCTCAGTCTTCTCTGCCCCTGTCTCAGGGCCTTCTGACCACAGGGCCTGCCTGGTTTCCTTCCCTGTAACCTCTCCCTTTGCGCCTTACCATCTCTGCAGATTCAGCCAGGCCCCAAAGCTCTGGGCTGACCCTGTTCCTGGTGGGCTGGAAACAAAGGAGACCCTCTGGGGACTCAGCATCCATCAGCCCTGCCAGCTGTCTTGCTCTGCCTCCTTCCACTATCCACTCTGCAGGCTTCACTTCTAATTCTGGTTCTCGCTCTAGCTCCATGTGGAAGAAATGGCTGTGGAAACCAGCCGGATCCTCTGGTTCCCCTAGACCTGGGATCTGGGGCTCTTACTGCTACTTGAACCTACAGGAGCCCTTGGCATGCTGCTTCCTGCACAGGCCATCAGCCAACTGCACCAGGACTCCAACTCATTCTTGTTCCTGCTCCCAAGGGCTGCCCAGGCTCTTTGTACCCCCACTTCTGGATGGCCCTCCTGAAGCTAGATGCCCATGGCAATAACCCATCAGCACCCACCCAGGCCACTGGGCTCACCTCAATAGACTTCCCTTCATCCTCACTTCCCTGTGACAGCATGGGACTGCCTGCATAGCTCCAGGGGTCGGGCATGTAGGCCTCTGTCCCACACATAATATGCTGAGGGCATCTGGGGCCCAAAATGCCTGGGCAGTGATTCGGGAAAGCAGAAAGAAGGATGAAGGGATTCCAGTAGCTGGAGTTACAGAAGAACTAAAAAATACACACATAATGGGACCTGGGTGGCTCAGTCGGTTAGGCCTCCAACTTCAGCTCAGGTCTTGATCTCACAGTTTGTGGGTTCAAGCCTTGCATTGGGCTCAGTGCTGACAGCTCAGAGCCTGCAGACTGCTTCAGATTCTGTGTCTCCCTCTCTCTGCCTCTCTCCCTCTCCCTCTCTTTCTCTCTCTCTCTCAAAAATAAATACTAAAAAAAAATGTTTTAACATGCACATACAAACTAGATTTAAACCACCAGCCCCTAAACGAAGGCCAGTGACAAAGCATGGCACGGTCTCTCAAATAGCCTCAGATTTTTATCCTTGAGCTCCACGTGAATTTCATACATACTGAAACACAGAAGGAGAAACTCAGTACCCAGTGTGGAGGATCACCTGTGTGATTTCCTCCAGCCCCTGGGCTGAAGGGTTAATTCCAGCAGGTCTGGGATTCACCTCGTCCAGCAGGTGTGGGATTCACCTGGGACTGACCCGGGTTGAGACATGAGCACACTGATTAATAGTGTTGCTTTGTAACGATGCCCCTGAGGAGTTTGGAGTGGTTTGTACAAGCTTGTCAGAATGTGCTTTGGTAGCATTGAGATTGATGATTTACACCTGGTTTAGATGAGCACCCCCCCCCCCCAACCCCGCCCCCCAACGCACCCGAGGCTCTACCATTTGGAGGTGGTTACATAGTGAGACGATGCCTGCGTGTCAACATTATGAGAAACCTGGGCCAGGACTCTGGGGCCCTGAAATATTCCACGTACCCGTTGGTGGTTCCTAATTTGAAAGAGCATGTCCTGCCATGGTCCCTAACAGAGGGAGGCAACAGGATCTGGGCTTTGGCTTCTCCAGGCCCCTTGCCGTGAACGGCCTTTGGCTGTGATGGTATCTCTACTTTGATGATGTTGCTGTGCTATGATAAGTTGTAGGTTTGCAAGGGCTATCACTTTGGACCTCTGAGCCCTCCTTAGTCCTCGAATTTGTTCAGCTGCTACTCTGAGCACATCCCCTGTTGCCCTGTTCAAGTGTGTTCCCCATTCAACTCTTGTGGGTTGAATTGTGTCACCACAGGTCATGTGCTAAAGTCCTAATTCCTAGTACCTCAAAATGCGACCTTATTTGGGAGTACGGTCACAGCAGATATAATCAGTTAATGTGAGTCATTCCTGCAGTAGGTGGGCCCCCAATCCAATACGATTGATAACCTTATAAAAGGGAGAAATTTGAACAGAGGGAGAACTTCGTGTAAAGATTGGTATTATGGTTCTACAAACCAAGCAATTACCAGAAGCTAGGAGAAAAGACTGGGACAGAGTCTTCCTGAGTGCCTTCCAAGGGAGCACAGTCCCACACCATGATCTCCAAAAAAATTTCTGTTGTTTAAACCACCCAGTTTGTGGTACTTTGTTATGGCAGCCTTAGCAAGCTAGCACATCCACTGGACGGCTTTGTTCTCTCCTTCTCCCTCTGCAACAAATCCTACAGTCAACAGGCACCCCTAGGCCTCCCCCCTACACATGGGACCCTAGGACTTTAATGCTCTTCTTCCCATGCAAATGTGTATCTTTTTTCAGTAAGCTGTACACCCAACATGGGGCCTGAACTCACAACCCTGAGATCAAGAGTCGCATGCTGTATAGCCAGGCACCCCCGTTTTCTTTTTAGCAAAAAGTATCATTACCTACTCCGGGGATACAAGGAGTTTGCGCAGAACATGGGGGAGTGCTTGCACAGAGCCCTACATACTCTGCTTTCCAAACAAGATGTGCTGGCCAGGTTCACAGTCCCTTTCAGACAAGGCAGGGCCTTAGAAGTCAGGTCGTCCAAACTCGGCCACTTACAGATGAGGAAGACAGGGACAAGGAAAGGGAAACCATTTTCCCAGGGTTGCACACAGCTCATTATTGTGTAAGGGTCGTGATAACAACCCAGGAATTCTGGTGCTCAATCCAATACTGTTCACTGGTTCAAGCCTAGATTTCTTCCGCAGGGATCACTTGCCACCAGCTGCCCTAAAGTGTGTCTGTCTTGCTCATTAGAAGTTAATTGCCTTTAGAAAAGGGGCCTTGATTGAGTCATCTTTGTAACCCCTACAGTCTTTCAGCCTGTAGATGCTGAGTAAATGTTTTGATTGATCAGAACATTCCTTTCTGTTCAGAGCTAACAGATCCACAAAAGTGTAAGACCCTAGGCCAGAGTTTCTCAAAATGTGCCCCGGGGAACCTTTGCATGGGTATCACTGCTGACAGTTTTGAGAGAAGTGTTCCCAGCCTCCACTGCAGACCATGCACTTAGAATCTCTACGGGTGAAGCCGAGAAAACGGGCCCCAAGTGATGTTTAATCCACGCTAAAGCCTCCGCTTTGGCTGCACATAGGAATCACCCACCTGGAGAGTTTTTTTTAATGCAGATGCCTCGGTCCCACCTAAATTAATTAGTCTGATTGCAGCCCAGGCCCCAGGATTCTTAAGAACCCTCCCAGGTGATGCTGTGTGTAGGCAAGATTGTACCCACCGCACTAAAGCTCCGGAGATTTAAGCATCCTGTGTTAAATGTCAGGTAACCAACTTAGCAGTTTGCCCAGGATGTCCCTGGTTTTGAAACTCAAAGTTCCACCTCCTGAGAACCCCTTTAGTGCAGAACAAAGGGCCTGTTGGCCACCCTGGTAAAAACCTGCCTCTCCATGGAATTAAAGATCAAGGGGGCACAGATACACTGTGTAAGTAATGAAGCAAAGGACTGAGCCTAATGCTTTCCCAGTGAGTCCCTGCTCCCCACCCTAGCCCAACTCTGGCTTCCTCCATTTCCTTCCATGGAGAGGACTCACAGGGAATTGCAGTTTTGCCACAGGGTGGTGGCTGCCCCCACAGCTCTAATCCTGATTTCCTGATAATTCAGAAAGCATTTCCACGTTGGCCCAAAGTTTCTGTTTCCTGTTCCCTCCCACGCTATTTTTAGGTGCAGTGGACATTTCCTGCCTTGGCCTGCCCCACCCACCTCAGTGTCTATCCCAGCCTCTGATATCCAGCAGTGTGGGCCTATAAGACGAAGTATCTCTTCCCTGGGGTCTGGGACCCTGATGCCCAGGGGAGCAGTGTCGCACCCAGCAGGTAGTGCTACAGCTATCTCTGATGGCCAGCTCTGACATACTGGGGTCCCCCCACCACCACCCCAGGTGGAAATGATTTTCTGTTTATCTTACAAGCTTTAAAATAAGTATTTTCCCATTTCCGTTTCCCCTAGACCCGGCTGTAGCAAGTTGCAGGTATCTTTATGCTTCTGTCTACAGCCTAAAGGCAGAAAAGCCCAACACGATGGCCTATTAGCCAACTCTGCCACAAATCCACCGTGGCTAGCAAAGTTTCAGGCCTAAAGGTACATAGCCTCTGTTTTTCAAACACCTTCTGTAAAGCTCACAGAGATCTCACGAGGTGGTGAGAATCTCTAGTCCCCAGGCGAAGAATCTGAAGCTCCGTGGTAAATTACCTACCTCAAGGTCACCCAGAGGCAGAGCTGGCAGCCAATCCCAGTCTGACCTGCTGGAAGTCTGTGTCCGCATTCCTCAGCACTGCTCTTCTAAGGGCCTCTTTAGACAGTTTCCTCCCTAACTGCTCCCTGCGCCATGAAATTTAATGCCACAGGTATATACCATATATCTCTTTATGTATTGTAAGGATATCTGTGCATTAAACATGAAAAGAATAAGGCTTTGGGGTGCCTGGGTGGTTCGGTCTGTTAGGCATCTGGCTCTCGGTGTCGGCTCAGGTCATGATCTCGCAGTGCATGAGTTCGAGCCCTGTGCTGGGCTCTGCACTGCCAGTGTGGAGTCTGCTTGGGATATTCTCTCTCTCAAATCAAAATAAACAAACTTTTTAAAAAAATACAAAAAAAAAAGAATAAGGCTTTTTCCTTCTTCAACAACCAATTTGATCCCCTCAAGGGTGACAGCATTCCAGTTAGGAGTGCCCGCCTGGTCCGAGGCCTCACTGACTTGTTCCCTTTGCACTGGATGGAAGTGGAGAGGAAGGATGGGAAAACCATAAAGAAGTTTCTTCCAAACCAACGCTCCCTAGAACCCTTGCGTGAAGAGAGGAGACAGTTCACAAAAAGAGCCCCTTGGCCAAATACGTCTGGGAAACGCTGAATGCAACCCCACCCTACCCTCCTGGAAAGTCATCTGATCAAAATCTCTGAGTAGCTACTTTAAAAAAAAAAACACACAACACTATTTTTACAGCAGTGCATCTTAACTTGAACATGAATCAGTATCTCTTCTCTCTGTCTCTACATTTGAAATTACTCTTTATGCGTTAATATTTATAAATGACTTTCAGTTCGTGCTTCCAGAACACACTTTTGGAAATGTTGCCATAGATACAGAGCTGCTTTCTTCCCTGAAGCGCATCTTTCTGGTGATGTTTGGCCACGAAGGTGAATAAACAGCTTTTTCCCTGATACCATCAGGCCAGGCCAGCCAGTCCGCAGAGCTCTGTCGGCCCAGAGAAAACACAGCCCAGACCCAGTTCTCCGTCCCCCAGCAAGATGCAGGCAGTTTAGAGAGTCACCCTCCCCCGTGAGGCCACTAGGCAGTCACCTGGAAATCCACTGCCTTGTCTCCACTATCCTATCCCAGTCATGGCCTAGAGAAGGGGTTATAAACCTGGTTTTCCATTAACTTTATAGAAGTCTGACTCCTGACTCCTGAATCCAATCCCAGACCTGATATACTAAGAACTCTGAGCATCACGATATGAGTTTTTACACAAATGAGTCTGCTGAGACCCATGCTCGTGTACCACTAAGCCGCCAAATCTTGAATCCACCCCCCATAACAGGGCCCTTCAGGGACCACGGCTTTAGTGCAGGTGGAGGCCCCTGCTAACAGCCTCATGGGAGCGTTTGTCCTAAAGAAACTTCCTAGCCTGCAGTCAAGACCCTCGGGGGAAGGTGTGTTTCATTCATCTTTTTGACCCTCGCTCATCTAGCGAAGTGCCAGATGGGTGCTGAGCAGTTAGTAAATATTTGTTGCATCAGAAACAAATGAGTGAATGAATCAATGCACGAGCAGGACAAAAATACCATTCACTGGCTGTGTCTTAAGGTCCAGGGCCAGCTCTTAAGGGAGCAGGAAGCAGCAGTTAAACCCAGAATAACACCTGTGCAGCACACCTGCCGTTAGTCCCAGTGTGTTCAATTATTTCGGAAACCTGCACAATGTAATTTTGTTAGTCTGGAATCACGCTTTGTTTGCTTTAAAACTCCTTCTTAGGAAAAACAAAGCCGTTGGGTGCTGTGTGGAGTAGAAATACTTGAACCCAGTGACATCCTCCACCCTTCCCCATCACCCAGTCACTGCTTGAAGTCCTGGCAGGGATGGATAGTCCTCTGGGGTCCCAAAGGAATCGTTCCACAATGGCCACCTGATTAAGAATGATTCCACCCTGGTGCCACACTGGTACGGTCATTCGCAGGGGGCCTAAGATCTACAAAATCCTTTCCCCCCCCCCCCCATTTATTTCATCCTCACAACTATGCTGGGAGGCAGAAAGCTTTGGAGTTATCACCCCCGTTTATGTTTGAGCAGTTCAGGGGAACCCAGAGAGAAACCCACCCTCCTTGGAACAGAATTGGAGGAATCAGAGGGTACAAAACAGAGGCCGCGAAGAGCAAAAGCAAAAAGAAACAGGAGAGGAGGACAGCAACAGACTCTGCAAGAGGATGTGTCCAAACCACAGCCTTGATGAGACTCCCGTCACCCTGCCACTCTCGGCCACCAGGTGGCGGGCCCAGGCCGACTGAACCACTGACCCAACTGAGGCCTGAAGTGTAGCCTGAGGCCGAGGCAGCTCTAACAGGGGGGGAAGCGGACTAAGAGGGATGGACACACACACACACACACACACACACACACACACACACCATCCCCCCAACACACACACCACACACATATACCACATACACACCCCGTATCACACATACCACACACACACCCACACATACACCTCCCACATGCCACACACACATCACCTCCACCACCCCCAACACACACACCTCACACACCATGCACATACACCATCCTTCACACCATTTTGGTAGATGCTGGCGTGACCCTTTTCCAGCTTATCTACCTCTTGCCCTCCCTTTTTCTCCTCGGCATCTATAATTTCCAAATTTCTCATCATCTTTTCCCTAATACTCCTACCCCATGCCTTTCTCTCCTACCATCCTCCCCCCAAATATCAACATTTGTCTTCCCTCCACCATCCATTCCTCAGGGGTAAAAATAAAGCCTCCCACCAGCACATTTTCTGCTCTGTCAAGTGCTTTCTCACCTGCCTCTCATTTGATTGCCTCAACAATCTGAAGAGGCAAATATTATTACTGCCACTTTATAAATGAGGAAACAGAGTCTTGAGAGGTTGGGTTCCTTGCCCACTCTCGGTGGTCAGGACTACAGGCCAACTCCTCAGGCTCCCGGGATGTCCCTTTGCCTCTGCAGCCCCCAAATACCTCAGCACTTGTCCCTCCACACAGCTGACACCCACATTCTCACTCACTATCCCCCTCTCCTGACACAGGATGTCTGCCCTCTGTCCCCATGTGATGGGTGGGAGGGGTGAGGAGACTGAGGGTCTGGCTCCCAAGCCCCACTCATTTGTGGGAGAGGAGGCGTGACTGAGAGAGGCAAAGAGAGGTCAGACCTGCTTCTCCAGAAGTCTCTGCCCTCAGAAAGAGGTGCTTGTGACCAGAGCTAAATTCTCTGGGGCTGTCTTGGATATAAGCAGAAAAGACTGAGAAATGCATCCCATGTGTTTATGACTCAGCAGAGGCCCCACAGCACAGAGGTCCCCTCGGGCCCTGGCCGCAGCACAGGGAGAAGCTGGGGAGAGGGCTCTGTGGGCCTGAGACCTCCACCTGCAATTCCTAACTTCAAGATGTCTTAAATGCAACAGAGTGGGCCACACCTCCTTCTGGAGGCATGAGGCACGAGCACAAGCTCTACGTGGCACAAGTGTCTTCATCTGCATCCGCAGCCCCTTCAGGCGGCCCCTCTCAGGGACACTGAGAAGCAGTACTCAGGGACACACAAGGGACAGGCAGAGAATGTGCCTGGAACTCAGGCACCGTGCAGGTCCTGGGGTTCTGCTGCTCTCAGGCCAAACCCTGCTTACCAGGAGCCCAGATCACAGAGGAATCCCCGACTTCCAACCCATCTCAGGGTGGCTCTCGGACCCTAGGGCTGTGGCCAGCTGCTCCCGACCACGGGGAGGCCTCTCTCAGGCTCAGCCTCCAGCCGGGGCCTGGACTAGGGTGGGAAACAAGATGCCTACGGCACAACACACAGGGGCACCCCCACCTCAGGTGGGCGCTCACCCTGGCTGAGCCCCACAGCCTCCCTTCACCTTCCCAGCCTCCTCTTGTCTTCATCCTCCCACTCCTCAGAATCTTAATCCTTCTGTTTTCTCCTCTGAAAAATGGGGACCGTGCAAATCTCACATGGTGGTGTGACGACCAAAGGAGATAAAGCTGAAGTTTCCAAACTTTTTTCAGCTACAAATTCCATTGTTTGTTCTTTATGATTCTTTTTAATGCTTATCAAAGCAGTACAGGTTCACAGCTAAATCCTTTGAAGGTTCCTCTGGCAAGGCAACAGGGATCTTAGGGGTCAGGAAGGTGGGAGAGTACAAAGACCCCACTTGTGTCCGTCTGCAGTGGATGTTCCTGACAGTGTGAGAACATCCCAGTAATGGGTTCCCAAGACACCACAACAGTCAGCAGCATTACGGAGTCGGTGCTCAACAATGGCCAGCTGGATCAGAATCAAAACCCAAGCTGAACATTCCACCGACAGATGAATGGGTAAGTAAATGTGGTATATCCCTACAACGGAATAGTATTCAGCCTTTAAAAAAAGGCCGTCAGGTCATGTACCACTATGTGGGTGAACCTTGAAGACATTCTGCTAAGTGAAATAAGCCAGTCACAAAAACAAATGCTGTATGATTCCACTTATAAGAGGTCCCTAGTCAAATTCATAGAGACAGAAAGCAGGATGGTGGTTGCCAGGGCCTGGGAGAGGTGGAAATGGAGAAGTTCTGCAAGACGAAAAAATTCTGGAGATTTGTTGCACAGCGATGTGGATCCACTTAACACCACTGAATGCTGAAAATGGTTAAAACGGGCCCCGGCTCACTCAGTCAGTGGAGCGTGCAACTCTTGATCTCGTGGTTGTTAAGTTCGAGCCCCACGCTGGGTATGGAGATTGCTTAAAAATAAAATCTTTCAGGAGTGCCTGGATGGCTCAGTCGGTTAAGTGTCCAACTTCGGCTCAAGTCATGATCTCACAGCTCGTGAGTGTCTATGCTGACAGCTCGGAGCCTGGAGCCTGCTTTGGATTCTGTGTCTCCCTCTCTCTCTGCCCCTCCCCCACTCATGCTCTGTCTCTCCTCCAGAAATAAACATTAAAAAAAATTTTAATAAAATATTTTTTTAATGGTTAAAATAGTAAAGTTTAGGGGCACCTGGCTGGCTCAGTCAGAAGAGCATATACGACTCTTGATCTCGGGGTCATGAGTTCGAGCCCCACAATGGGTGTAGAGATTACTTAAAATGAAGAAATAAATTTTAAAAGTAGTAAGCTTTAGGTTTTTACCACAATTAAAAATAAAGAAAAATAAAAGACTCTCTTGGGGGGCCCAAGAGAGCACTGGGTTTGAAATCTGAGTGGGGCAGCCAAGAGCATCCCTCCCTCCACCCCACAACCCACTTCAAAGGGGAAAGGAAGTCACAAAGAGCACCGTGAAGGAGGCAGGAGTTTGCTTCTGAGCTGCTTGGGAGAATTTATGAGGTAACGGTCTGTTACATGGGTCAAAGGCCATTTTAAGCACCAGCTGAACATGTCCCTCCTTCCCTGGCACACCGGCCAGCCCGCCACCCACAGTCCAGCCCCCAAACTGGACTGGACCGGCAGGTGCCGGCTCGGTGCTGAATGACTGCCTGGATGCCCAGTTCCCCACCCGGCACAGGCCTGGGACACACAGCCAGGGCTCCTCAACACACTGGTGGTTCCAGGCGTCCCTCAGCGGCAGCTCCTACCGAGGGAGCACCATCGGTGGCCAGCCCGCGCCCCCTAGTGACTGCACAGCTTCCACCTATGTCCACCTGAAGCCACTATCCTGGAACGTGAGCATCACCGCCTGGTCTTTGGGATAGCAAGTGCGCCGGCAAGGTGGGACCAGGGTGGACCTACCGGTAAGACAAGTGGTGACGGCATCTCTGACCCCTTGGGCGAAGAGCCTGTGCGGGAGCTTGGAGAGGCAAGCCCGTTGCGGTAGCCAGGGGCTAGAGATGGAGGCCAAGAACCATCACCACCGGCCCTGGTCCTACCACTTCAGGAGGAAATGCTTCCAGAACTCATGATATACGGCAGACCCTTTACACAGCTCACCTTATTTAGTCCTCTTAACACCCCAAGAGGTGGGTGTGCATGCTCCATCTCACAGAAGTGGAGACGAAGGCTCCGATACCTTGACGAACAGCCAGACAGCCAAGGTGGGTAGAGGAGGAACTGAAAGTCAGGTCTGCCCCTCAGGCCCCAGCACTGTCCCTCACGCCCTGCCTTGCACTTGGACAGTCAGCTGTGGCGGTCCAGGGCCTTGGACCTCACCAGTGGTGACCTCACCAATGTGGCATCCCCAGACAGGGCAGGCTCAGAGCATGAAGAGCACCCTCCCCCCCATCAGGCAGTAGATGTGCGAAACTGACAGCTTCACAACCAAGCTCCTTCACTCCTGCTCCCTACCCCCCACCTTCCCAAAGGCCCTCAGGTTTCCAGACCTCACCTTCCTCCCCGTGTAGCCTCAGATGCCCCCAGCCTTAGGGAAAAACTGACCCCACATGTCACGTCCTGCCAGTTTCTTCTGCTTCAGCTCTGAGTCTGCCAATCCTCCCTCTTTCCTTTTCTTCCCCGGCCTCTCCTTGTCAACTCATAGGACCACTCTGTAATCCTGCTCAGAGTTCTCCTACCAGGAACACATCTCTCATTTTCACAGAAGAGAAACACAAAACACAACAGCACAGTCACCACACACAGAAACAGATGATTCCAGAGCACCGGGAGCAACCCCTCCCAAGGATGGGCATTGGGCGGGGGCAGGAGACATTCCTGGATTGGGGGCAGAGAGTCTAGGGTTATCTTGAGCTGATTGCACTTAAAAGTGGTTGCTTCACTTCAAAGGGGCTTTTAGGGGCCCTTTTTGTGGGTTCTGGCAGTCAGAGCCTACCCCCTGGGCAGGCAGTGAACCTATGAGAAGGAGCAGAGCCAGAAGCCTGCCCGTGTCACCCTGAGCCCCATGCACAGAACCGAGGCTTTCAGGACCGGTTTCAGAACTACTATTTAGTCATTACTGTGAATCTTGCCTCTTCCCAGGGTAGCCTCTTTTGTGACAAAGAGAGAAACTGAGGCAGGGGACAGGTGGTACCCAGTGCTCATGGAGCACTGAGATCTCTGGGACACACTGGGCCTATCTCTCTGCACCCGCTCCCCCGACCCAAACAAGTTTCTTGTCTCACTGAGAGCCTTTCAACTTCCCAGGCTACGGGGGATAGTGCTGACAGAACGAGTCTCCAGCGTCTAACAGAGAGACCCAGTGCTACACACAGTCCCTTCATACATGCCTCCTCAGAACCTGGGCTTCAGGCTCAATCTCTAAGATAAGTTAGAAAAAAATAGTAATCGATGGCCTTTACTGAGCACTTACAGGGATGTTGCATATGTTTTTCTCCTCTAAGCCTCCTAACCACCCTGTGAGATTGGTGTCACACTTTAAAAATGAGGAAAAATGCTCAACATCACTAATCATCAGGGGATGCCCATCAAAACCACAAGGAGATAACACCTCACCCATTAGGATGGCTACTATCAGGAAAAGAGAAGAAAGAGATAAAGAAGGAAGGAAGGAAGGAAGGAAGGAAGGAAGGAAGGAAGGAAGAAGGAAGGAAGAAGGGAGGGAAAAAGGGAGGGAAGAAGGAAGAAAGGAAGTGAGGGAGGGAGAAAGGAAGGATGAAGGGAGAGAGAGAGGGAGGGAGGAAGAAAGGGAATGAGGGAGGGAGGGAGGGAAGGAGGGAGGGAGGAAGGAAAGGAGAGAACAGGTGTGGCAGCAAGGATTTGGAGAAAAGGAACCCTCAGGCACTGTTGGTAGGAATGTGACAAGGTACAGCCACTACAGAAAACAGTATGGTGGCTCCTCAAAAAACTCAAAATAGGATTACCATATGATCCAGCAATCCCACTTCCGGCTATACACCCAAAAGAACTCAAAGTGGGGTCTCAAAAAGATACGTGTACACTCGTGCTCACAGCAGCATGACTCACACTAGCCAAAAGGTAGAAACCCAAGCATCCATCAACAGATGAACAGGTGAACAAAATGTACGTACATACAATGGAATATTATTCGGCCATAAAAAGGAAGGAAATTCTGATACATGCTACAACATAGATCAACTTTGAGGACATTATGCTAAGCGAACTATGCCGGTCACAAAAAGATACGTATTGTATGATTCCATTTATATGAAGTACCCAGAGTTGTCAGATTCACAGAAACAGAAAGTAGGATGGCAGCTGCCAGGGCCTGGGGGGAGGAAGGAACGGGGAGTTGCTGTTTAACAGGCACAGAGTTTCCCTTTCGCAAGATGCAGAGTTCAGAAGACTGGTTGCACACCAATGTGAATATATAATATACTTAACGCTACCGAGATGTACACTTAAAATGGTTAAAATGGTAAATTTCATGTGACATTTAATTACCATAATTAAAAATAAAAAGAAAATGAGGGAAGTGAAGTATCCCAATAAAGGAACTCTCCTGAGGGGCAGAACTGAGATCTGAACTCACATCTCCTGGGGCGAAAATGTGCTTTCAAGCACCCAACCTCCCTGGAGCCAAAGGTTTTTGTAGAGTCAGCCACACTCCCTTCCTAGCTTGTGCCCTTGGCTAGCGCGAGCAGTCTCATCCTAGATGACAAGCTCTCAGCACAGTTCCGGGCACGTGCACCTGCTAACCAACGTGTCCCTGCTAAGCACTTTTCCAGGCTCTGTGCTAGGCAGCAGGGCATAATGATGAATAAATAAAGCAGAACCCTTCCTCATGGCATTTACATTCTAGCGAGGTGAGCCAGACAACAGGTACATAAATACATACCCAAGGAAAGTATAGGCAGTGATATGAACCGTTAAAGGAATAACTGTGAATGTAAAGGAAAATAAGTGAGGGTTGGAGGAAAGAACAGGTGGCTTCAGCTGGACATGTCAGGGACGAGCTCTCTGAGGAGGGGACATCTTAGCTAGGTCCCACAGACTGACCCGGAAAGGGTATTCCAACTAGAGGATACAGTTCACACAAAGACTTTAAGCCAGGAACAAGCTCCAAAGCTGGTAAGGGGATGGCCAGAGTGGCTAGCACAGAAGGAAAGAGAACAGAAGAGCTAAGACATTGGGGCGGAGGGCAGGGCAGGGTCACCAAGGACCTCACAGGACTTGCTGTACAGCTTGGATTTTATAAGGATAATAGGAAGCAATTGGAGGATAGCAAGCAGGGGGAGACATGGTTTGATTTTTGCTTTAGAAATAACTCATGGTTATTGAGTTGAGGTGGGCAGTGTCCCTATGTGAAGTTAACTTTCCCATGGGGTGTCATCAAAACTCGGCTCTAATCAATGGAGCTCAGGGCTCAGATCAGGACCTCTCAGAGTGACCTGTGAGGCACACACACTGCCCAGGATTTTCTGTACACCTGCCTAATGGGGGAAAACTGACATTTCCACAGGGCCACCCTGGAAAGCAGAGGGGCTCAGAGATAACATCACCACCCCAGAGTCACGGGGAAATGCTCCAACCCACCACTGCAGGACTGAGGTCCTACTTCTGTCTGCTCCAAGCCTTGGCTTCCTCCATCTATAATACGGGGTCAGTATGGATGAGTTCTCCATTTTGCTCATCCCTAATAAATTATGAGTTAAGGAGGAACACGGGCACTGATTTCCCTAAGTTATAAGCTGCTCTTTCACTGAAATGTGGAGTGTTCTTAGCACCATCAACCTCAGCCTCCCAAAAAGCTCGACAGAGTCAGGAGCTGTTGACACACTAGACAGCTGATGTGCAGAAGTAAAGGTTCTGAAGCCCCTTATCACTGATAGAACCCAGGTGTTCCGCTCCTCCAGCATGTCAGCCCAGGGTCCCCTGTGCCCACCTCATCAGCAAGCAGGAGCCTGCACTCCCAGATTGATCAGTCTTGTGATTATGACACGTGCTGTCATCCAAGGCCCATTTAGGGCCTTCTGACCTCTTTATCAGCTCCCAGCCCTGATATTACACCTCTCTCCCTCTACCCACAATGTCAGAACTGCATGGGGGAGAAGCAATGCTTTCCTTGACCACCATGATGGATTACATGGAAATGACCCAGGGTCAGTGGGGGTGCTGAGCAAGCTCCCCGTGGGATCAGACTCTGGGCTCATCATTTGTTCTTTCCTGATATACAGTGACCCCATCTCTGAGCTCTCCTCACTCTAACCCCTGACTCTCCTGCCATCTGCGTTCTCTGGTTTCTATCATGGCTGCCCCTTAAAAGTTGAGGGGAAGTCAAGGCTCCACCTTTGGCCCTCTGGTCCTCACTCTACACTCTCCTGGGTTGTAACCCTCACCCCTCTGCTGGTGAGCCCAAAACCAAAGCACCATCCTTAATTTAGTTCTTGGTCAGAGAATGTCCTTCATGTACCTTAAAACTAGCCTGACAGGCATGAAAGTAGTCACTTCCTTCCCCAAATGGGCTCCTCTCTTGGGTTCCCCATCTCCCTTAAAAAGTCACATCAGTTGGCAGCCAGACATGCATCATCTCTGACTTCGCCAGTGCTCACTTCCCAAGAGAGGTCACGAGATGAGGTCAGTTCTACTTCCAACATACTTCATACCTCTCTCCTGTCCTCACCGTCCCCACCATCAGGACCCTCACTCGGGTTTTGCCATCTGTTGCCTGGATCACTACAGTGTATCTCAAATGGTCCCTAAACCTCCAAGTCCTCTGCTACACCTACTACCAGAGGTATTTTTCCACGACGTAGATCTGGTGATATTATTCCCTTACTCCAGATCCCTTCCTGGTTCCCCAAGCCTTCTAGCCCTTCCTAATGCGACTCCACCACCTTCCGGTGTTGGCTCGAACCACTCCCCAAAAGCACCCTACTCTCCAGCAAGCCCGCGCTAGTCATTGTCTAAAGCCATGCACTCTTTAGGCATCTCTCTCATGCTGCACCTCTGCCCGGCTTGCTCTTCCACCCTCCTCCCACTAGGCCAAGTCGAAGCTCTGAGGTGCTTTCTCAGACCCGCCCAGCCCTATTCCCAGATGGCCACTCTTTCTTCTGGATGTCACTGCCTTGGTCCCGCCTCTGTGTCCCCAGCCCCTTTCGGTATGGAGTATGTTTGATGTTCAAACACTGGCAGAATTAGATTCATCTGTTCATATGCTAACTTATTCAGTCAATAAATATCTATTTAGACCCTGCTCTATGCAAAGCATAGTCTTAGGCATTGGAGGGAGGGAGGTGTGCAAGGATTCTTGACCCAGAACCTACCAGGGAGCTAAGACGTGTGTCCTCATACCTGTGCCACCTGACACCACGAGACGGGCACAGGGGCTCCCTGGACGGAAACTTCCCAGCACAGGTGCTGCCTCCACCTTAACAATCCAAGTGGCCCACTGGGACCCCGGGCGGGGAAGGGGTTGGCAAGCACTGCTGAATTCCAAGCATCATCAAGCATCCCAGTTCAGCCCTGTTCAATTCTTGGGGCACCATGCGAGGAGCCACACAAAGCCCTCTCGGTCCCCACCATCCTTCAGCTCCCCTATCCTTTCTGAAGTCCTCCCTGTCTGCCCCAGACCACTTGAACTTCCACGGCCCCCAACTCCTATAGCGCTCACACTCCTCTGGGTTGTGTACGGTTCCGCTCCGCTGCTTATTTTCTGTTGGTCCTGCTGTTCACATCAGTCAGTAACCCCGAAGGGAACAAACAGCACACTCGCATGAGGATGATTGTAGGAGAGTTTTTCAATGAGGGACGGGTTAGAGAGGAACCAGAAGAGATGGGACTACGCCCAGGGCTCTGTCACAACCCTGGAACTGAAGAGCTGAGGGAAAGGACTCTCACTGGACCCTGGAAGGTGGGGGTCAAACAGGATCCACGCAGGCAGAGCTGGCATTCCTAGCCAGCACCCAGGCTCTATTCCCACCCTCTTCCCCCGCTCTCCCACCCCCATGCCACCCACTGTCCTGCACCTTTAGGACTAGAGAGGTGACCTGAAGCTGGAGGTGCTTCCTCCAAAAGCCAGTGCTGATACAGACCCTGATGATGACCGAGAGGAACCCATCTGCCGGATGCCAAGACCCAGTGCTGGCCATGAATTTATCATCTGCTTGCCCTAACTTACTCAGACACTCTGGGCTCTGCCCCCCAGCACCCGGGCTGTGCAACACTGGGGCCATGTTGCCCCTTTCTAGGGGTGCCAATGTTTCTCCTTCCGAGAGAAAGCACATCACCTGGCTTGTAAACGTCTAAGAGGGAGGCTGCGGGAAAGGGGCCGCTGAAATCCAGGGCTCTTTACCAACACTATTTGACATCACTCCCCAAGTTGTACCAGGAACGACGGGAGCCCATAAGTCTACCTGAAGTTTCTCTAAACAGCAGAGTCCTGGATACAAGGCAGCTCCAGCCACAGCCCCCACATGAGAGCTCGCAGGGGGTGTGGGGCTTTGCCCTTCGTGTCAGGCCGGCCAAGAGCCCAGCCTCACCAGCACCATAAACAGGGCCCTAAGAAGGGGGTGGGGAACGGAGGCAGAGGAGGTGATGGACTGCTTTTTTTTTTTTTTTTTTTTTTTTTGCAACACAGTCAATTAATAAGAAAGTTAAAAAGGCCATTGTGTTATTCCACTTATGAGAAGAATGTGACCCGGGACCGCGGTTCCAGGTACCTGCTCCCGGCAGCTCTGGTGGTGCTCTGGGTGATAAGGGAGGCTCTGGGGGAGTGAGGCTCTGTCTGGTCTCCTGTAAGTGCTTACACTGAGCAGCCCGCAGGGCTCGTGGCAAGGAAACCCCAGTCAGCAGGTTCATCTGAGGCTCTCCCCAAACCCTCCGCTCTTCTCCGCGAGCCCCAGGCGGCCCCGCAGGGGTCAAGCCCCCCAGCAGGATGCCCCGGCCTCTGTAGCATGTCCCCTCCTGTCTGTTCTGTGTGCTGCCTCTGTCTTCTAAGGCCACACATCAATGCACAGTGTGGCCTTGTCAAGTGTGAGGTCTGAATGGACAGGCTGCACCGCGGCAGCACCAGGGCCTGTGTCACTGTCAGCGCAGAAGCCCAGGACTGGGCAGACGCTTGAAGGCACCCAGGAAGGGCACTCTCACATACTGGCCAACGCCTGAAATTCCACCCTCAGACTTTCATTCTGTTCACTTAAAACACTTAATCATCAGGAGTTCTCTAAGAGAGAGGCGTGACCGGCCCCCCTCTTCCCTCCAAGTGGCCACATGTTCATTGTTCATCCCGAAGGCAGCTCTCCAGAGACAATAATCTTGCCCTTGCCTGAGTACGTGAGTCCTAGCACAGATGGGGTTGTGGCCCGCTACTGAAGAGATGCTGCTGTGGGCTGGCCCCATCGAGATCAAATCGGTCACGGAAAGAGCAGGAGCCAAGGATCAGCAGCTGTGGATCCTAGGCTGTGTGAGCTTAAGAAGGTCGCTCCTCTCTCTGGGTCTCCATTTCCCCAGCTCTAAACTGAGGAGGTGGATGAGTGGTCTCCAGGCTTCCTCCCGGCGCCACAAGGCTCCACCATGAAAGGTCCTGATCCTCGGGGACCAGAGAGGCATAGTCCCAGCAGGCCCTGTGGCAGGCTGCGGGCCGTTCCCCCTTGCAGCTCAAGTTCAACGTATCCAGTAGTCGCTTCCGTTCTCCCCCACCTCTTCCCTCTGGCCCTCAGGCCCCTCCCACCAGGCCCCAGCCACAGGTCCCATTCCTCCTTCTGACCCACACCTGATTCGGCCCTCACCCCGCATCAAATGGTCTTCCAGCCCAAGTTCATATAGGAGCAAGGTCTTTTGCCACCAGGGTCTGTCCTTCATTGGACATGAACTTTCCAGGAGCCACCTCTAATGCCACATCGCGCCTGTGTGTCACCGAGGGAGCTGGGCTTGGGGAGCCACAGCTGCTCTTCCCCTCAGGGCTGCTCTCCCGGCTGCTGCCCAGCAGCCTGCCCCAGAGCCCTCTCCTCAGGCCTCCCCACAGCCCCAAGTCCTGAGCTCCTTCACCTTCACCTCCAGCACTTCCAAACCCCAAGTCCTGGGCTTGCGAGACCCTTGCCAACTCTGGGCCAGGGAGCCCCACTTCCCACAGGCTCCTTGGTGATCCCTATCCCCCTTCCAGTAGTCCAAGGTCACATGAGGACAGAGGCCAAGACCAAACTATATAGTTTCTTTCCTGATTTTGGTCAACAGCCATGACAGCTCTAGATCTCTCTCCCACACCCATAACAGCTCCCGACTGACAGGAGAGAAAGATGCCAGCCCAAAGCCACCCTGAACTTTCTGTGTGAAAAGGCTCAACCGGAGTCCTCCAGCAGGAGAACACCGAGGTCGTCAAACACCCCCTTCCACAGGGCAGCTGCCATCAATCTTAAGCCCCAGGACATCACAAGAAAACAGTTTTTAAAAGCTGACCTCTACCATTTCTCAAGAACATCCGGGCACGTTTTCATCTGTAATCACTTTGGCAAAGGGGCGGTCAGGGGTTGCTTTTTTCTTAAAGATTTCCTCAATCTTGCCAAGTGCTGGGTTGGTGTCCTGTCTCTTTAGCAAATGTTGGGGTGGTGGGAGGAAGTGATGGTCATTCAGGGAAGGGAGGCGGGAGCGAGGCTGACGTCTGTGAGCCCTGTCTGCAGGTACGCCCCACTGAAACCACCGTGCGTGCAGACGTACCACTGACAGAAAACGGTTGTGACTTTGTGTATCTGCCAGTGATTCGTACCTCAGCACAATTTAGCTCTTCTGAAAGACTTAATGCCTAAAAAATCACTGCCCCAACTCCACCACAGAACCCTCTCAGGAGGTTGAAGGGACGTGGCTTGACATCAAATGTAAAATATCCAAACTTAAAATACAGATGCAGCGCATTTAATCAAACATATACACACCCATGTTTTTAATTTTTTTTTTAATGTTTATTTATTTTGAGAGACAGAGGGACAGAGCACAAGCAGGGGAGGGGCAGAGAGAGAGGGAGACACAGAATCTGAAGCAGGCTCCAGGCTCTGAGCTGTCAGCAGATTCCGACGCGAGGCTTGAACCCATGAACTGAGAGATCATGACCTGAGCCGAAGTCAGACACTTAACCGACTGAGTCACCCAGGCACCCCCATATTTTTTTTATTTAATCTGTCCGAACTAGGACAGCTATGATCAATGCTATGGCTAGCTGGTTCTCCAAATTCCAGGACACCAATAGAAAGCTTAGTGAGAGGAAAAAACAGGAAAGAAAACACCACTTGAGGGGCGGCTGGGTGGCTCAGTAGGTTAAGCATACGACTTCAGCTTAGGTCATGATCTCGCGGTTCGTGAGTTCAAGCCCCACATCAGGCTCTGTGCTGACAGCTCGGAGCCTGGAGCCTGCTTCGGATTCTGTGTCTCCCTCTTTCTCTGCCCACCCCCACCTCTCCCCCACTTGCACACTCTCAATAATAAACATTAAAATTTTTAAAAAAAGAAAAGAAAAAAGAAAACACCACTTGAGTAATCAGTACTCTGAAGAGACGGGTCCAGGTAGGTATATAAACTGGCAGCAAAAGTTTAGGATAAAGTTATAGATAGCCTATCCATAGTGGAATATTAAGAGCAAAATGGGATCTGGAGGCTGTCTCTGATCCTAAGGGTGACATCAGGGGAATGATCACCCACAAACCCAGGGTGCTCCCTTATCAGACACAGCTCTTCATCAGAAGACCACAGACCTTAGCCCACATGGCATTTCCTATACCCTCGTGGACACCCTCCAGCCTGATGAGGCCAGAAATTCCCTCTTCCAAACAGCTGAATATCGGCCAAATGCCTCTGCCCGGGCCTGAAGGTCAAAGCACAGAAGGTGGTGTTTTTTCATTTTGCCGCCTTTCTGTCTCTTTGTTCTTCCCCGTGCCTCATTATCTTGAGAGGTCTTTAATAACTGAGCAGGCCTGCAACATTCCTCCTCCTCTTCTCCCACATGGGCTCTTGCCATCTCCCTCCGTGGAGGAGGACGGTGAGAGTGCCAAGCTAGCTGGCCTGAGTGTCTCCTCCTGGGGCAGCTGGCTCACAGCCCCAGGGCAAGAACTGGGAACAGAGGGTCCTGGAGCCTCCCCGGAGTCCATCAGCCACAGGAAATGAGATTTTAGCAGAAAAGGAGGTCTGTCCACCAACACTTCCACCCTGCCCTGTGTGTACAACCGCAAGCGCGCGCGCCCCATACGCCCGAGTCCTCCAGCCAGCAGGGCCTGAGTCATGGTGTCCATGAGTTCATAAGTGAGAGGGGTTTCGAGGGAGGTGCCCCGGTTGGAACATGCCAAATCAGGTGTTTTCCAACAACTCAGGATGACGCTAGGAACACACCCCCACGGACAGGATATTACTTATGTGAACAGTAAGTCCCCAGCTGGTCAACATTCAAGTGGCAACTATAAACATCCCAGATCTCCCAAATGCTCCTCAAACCATCACACTTCCTGTCAGTCCCGGAGCGAGGAAAGGTGGCTGGTGTAGTCAAGTCCTCAGACGGAGCACTGTGCTGAGATGGGGGCCCTGAGGAAGAAGCCGGTCCCTGACCCCCGGGGGCCCCCAGGCTTTGAGAGGAGCCAGCAGCACACACGGGAGGCTGCCAGAGGGGCTCTAACGAACTAAATCCCGTGAGAGCACCTACAAGGGGTCAAAGGGAGGTACCCCAGAGGAGGTGGCACTGGGGCCAAGCCTTCACCTCGGAGGAGGATCTGAACTATCCCCCAAGGCAGGCACGAGGGTGTGAGCCCAGGGCACCACAGCCTGTGTGGAAGCAGGCAGAGCAGCTAGAGCGCGAGCTACTTGAGAGCCGACGAGCCTACAGAAAAAGCACCGGGTCACAGAGGACTTGAGTGTTGTGATGAGGGTCTGAATTTCATTTGCTCCAGGAAGAGGGTTTCTAGCAAAGGCTTTCTAGTAAAGCAGAGATCCAAGAGGCTGACAGCCTGGGTTCAGGTCGCAGCTCTGCCACTTACTATGTGGGCCCTGGGAAATGTATTTCATCATTTGGGATGAATGTGGGATAATGTATTTCATCAATTACAAGATACATCCTTTTTCTTCTACCTTTTAAAATCTGTAAAGGGGTGCCTGGGTGGCTCAGGCGGTTAAGCATCTGACTCTTGATCTCAGTTCAGGTCTTTGTCTCAGGGTCGTGAGTTCAAGCCCCACTTTGAGCTCCACGCATGGAGCCTAAATACACACATACGTACGTACAAACACACATACATCAAATGTGTAAAATCATCTTAGTATCGTTGGCTAGGTGGCAAGAATGACACAGTAACATCGGCTGTGCATGCATAGCAAATATTACAAAATCAATGTCAGCTGTCTAGAAAAAAATTCATGCTTTTTTTCTTAAATGTTTATTTTTGAGAGAGAGAGAGAGAGAGAGAGAGAGAGAGCATGAGCAGGGTAGGGGCAGAGAGGCAGGAGGGCAAAGGATCCAAAATGGGCTCTGTGCTGACAGCAGTGAGCCCACTGTGGGGCTCCAACTCAGGAACTGCAAGATCATGACCTGAGATGAAGTCAGATGCTCAACCAACTGAGCCAACGGGCGCCCCAGAAAATTCATGCTTTTAAGAAATACTGCATCATTGCTAATGGCACAGAGAATGTTATGGGGGCGGGGCGGAACATAGGTTCTGAGGGCTCTGAGTGTTAAAATAATTCAGAAGGGTGGAAGCCTGAAAATGAGAAAATGTGGTGAACACCTAGACTAATTTACTTCATTGTGAACTTAAGTATGTGCTAGATAAATATATGACTTTGAAAATTTATGTCTAAACAAGTCTAAAAGAGCTCTTTCGGGTGCCTGGGTGGCTCAATCAGTTAAGCATCCGACTTTGGCTCAGGTCATGATTTCACAGTTCGTGAGTTCAAGTCCCATGTCAGGCTCTGTGCTGACAGCTCAGAGCCTGGAGCCTGCTTTGGATTCTGTGTCTCCCCCTCTCTCTCTGCCACTCCCCCTTGCACGTGCTCATTCTCTCTCTCTCAAAAATAAACATAAAAAATTTTTTAAATAAATAAAAGAGCTCTTTCATTAAATAGATAATAAAAATTTGAAGTGATAAAGAATTGTGTCAGAATTTTTCTTTCTTGTGGCGCCCGGGTGGCTCAGTCTGTTGAGCATCTGACTTCAGCTCAGGTCATGATCTCATGGTTCCTGAGTTTGAGCCCTGCGTCAGGCTCTGTGCTGACAGCTCAGAGCCTGGAGCCTGTTTCAGATTCTGTGTCTCCCTCTCTCTCTGCCCCTCCCCTGCTCATGCTCTGTCTCTGTCTTTCAAAAATAAATATTTTTAAGAAATTTTTAAAAAAGAATTTTTCTTTCTCAGCGTTACAAACATAAGGTGCATCTTACAACAGACAGCATCTTCAAGCCCATCACATACGCCTCACACAACTGTTAGGAGGATCAAAGGAACTGGTATTTATATTAACCACTGCGAATGGTGCCTGGCAAATGGTGATTCCAATATACACGCTATCAAATAAACAACCTGATTTGTGTCTTAGAAACGTTCCTAGCAGGGCTGTGCATTAAAGGAGGGAAGTGAAGTCACGGGCCAGGAGAGCCCTGAAGAGGACTGGGACAGAGACGGTGAGAGCCCATGTCAACGGTGGCCGTGTGGACAGACAAGTGCCAGGTGGGCTGGAAAACGTTTCGGAGGTAAGCCCTCAAATATCTGATACCCCATGTGTGTGTATGAGGAAAAGGGAGGAAGTGGAAACACCACCAGAAGTTTTCTAGCTGGGGCCACAGAGCAGTGCTTTCACGTGAGATGGGAAATGCAGAGGAGCAGGTAGGGGGGAAAAAAGAGTGACATGGGTAGGTCATGTTGAACGGGGACAGCTGTGGGACATCCAAGCGAAGTACCTGGCAAGAAGCTGGCAATTAGGGTTTAGTGCTCAACAGACACACCCAGGACTGTAAAAAGAAAGTAGGGGAGGGAATAAGGCAGGGAAGGAAGGAGGGGAGCTGAATGGATTCCTGCCACCACACAGCTTATGTCACCTGCGCAGCACCCACCCCCCGGTTCTCCTTAACACTTGAGGTATTCGTTTATTTGTCAGGCTCCCCACTCAAGAGCGAGCTGAGGGCAGGGATCAGGTCTCCCCTGTATGTGTAACTCAGAGCTTAGCCCAGAACGCAGCACACGCTAGCCATTCCATGAAGGTCTGTGGGTGCCACCCCCATCAAGGGTAGAAGCCCTGACGCCCCGTCCTCTGGTTCATTTGTTCTTCACTCTGCTCCCTCAATCTGTGCTTGCCAACTGCAAACCGAAACTGATCTGAGCAGGGAAGAGGCACTGATGCTCACCAGGCGAGTAGGGAAGAGAAGGACAAGAGAGGTGACAAACAAGACAAGACAGGTGAACACAGAGGATGACAGAGAGAAATAAGGACATTCCAAGGTTGGCCATGAAGGCCTGCTTGCTGTCTCCTGCTGTGGCCTCAGTGTCCCCCATGAGGAAACCCCACCCTCTCAGCCTTCCAGTTCAAGTAGTGTCTGAAGCGGGGGTTGAAAGAGGCCTGACCCCAGGAGCTTAGTGGCAGGACCATCGGCCTCTCTGTGGCAGGGTGGCCACGAGCCAAACCCCTCACCTCCCTGGGTGGGTCTCGGTTTCCTCTTCTGTGCCCCAAGGAGGTGGATGGATGTGGATGCCTGTTCCACCTCTACTCACAGCCCCTCCCCTGCCTCCCACCAGCATTCAGGGAGAGTGGCTGCACCATGCAAATTTACCTTCGTGGTGCTTTGCTAGCACTTTTCATGGTCAGTGTGGTTCAGGTCTTGTCATCCTCTCCCACTCCCCTCTGTCTTTGCTACTTCTGTATCCAGCACCCTCCTCTAGACTCTGGTCTGCATCACCTGGTGGGCTTATCACTAGGGGCAACCCTCCGAGAGTCTTTCAGATGGCCCCAGGGCACCCCACATCCTACAACCCGAGGACCTGGCTTCAGCCCCACATACGCTCCTGCGATCACAGGACTGTTCTGGGCGAGTCACTGTCCAGTTCGAGGAGAGTCTGAAAGGGAAGTTTGGGACCACCTCCCAGTACACACCCTCAGCCACAACGGGCTTTCTGACGAGCCCCCACTCATAGGGGACAGTCCAGTCCTACCCCGCCTGCCCCCAGGGCCCAGGTTGAGAAAATGGACAGGAAAAGGGGCAGCCCACAGCTGTCCTGGTGTGAGCAGGCCCTGATAAAAGGCAGCAGGGGCAGCCCCACACTGGGAGACAAAGGAAAACAGACACGGGATGAGATGAGGAAAGTGCCGGCCCACCCTGCTCCACACCACCGCACTTTCCAGATGCCCCAGAATGAATCCAGGCTCTATTTTTGGCCACTGCCCACCGGCTTCCCTGCCCCAGGCTCATCACAGAAATGCTGGGCCTGCCCAGCCTGAGGGTTATCACAGGGACGCTCCACCCACCCCTGGAACTGGGGGACTTTCTAAAACCCCATGACACATGCCACTGCCCCTTTTGCTCTCTCCTTGCCCCAGATGGCTGGCAGTGCATAAAGTCACTTTACTTCATCATGGCTCAAATTGGGGAGCTGGGACACTGAGCAGGAAAGGGGATGCCCGGAGGTCCCTGGGAGCCCACAGAGCCTGTGGGCTGCAAAACAGCAGCCGTGATGGTCCCCTGAGACCAGAGGGCTTTACAAGGAGACCCTGGAACAGAACAAGAGTTGGGATGGGCAGGGAGAGGCATACTCACAGGAGGAAGGAATAAGTTCCCCAGAGAGGTCCAGAAGCCAAGCATTGTAACATGAAGTTTTGCAGGCAGAAGGAGGGAGCGGTATGAGTGGGGGATCTGAGGAATGAAAACCCCAAAAGGCCCTGAGGTGTATGCAAGAAGAGGTCCTTGGAGGGCAAAGGTTGGCAATCCAGCCCAAGCACCACTTTTTCAGAGGGGAAAAGACCCAGAAGAAATAAAAGAAAAACAGTACAGGTCTTGGAAATGGGTTTTCCTAGGTGAGTAGGGGCAGAGGGGGTGGGCAACGTGAGGGTTTCGCTCAGGAAGGTAAATACTGGGGAAAGTCAGTTTCTTGATGCACTTTATGTCCTGATGCTTGGTTTATCCAGTTGTCAAAACAGCTGCTTCACCAGGCAAGATGAACAGTCAGTTGAGTGGTCTGACAAGGTGCATGCTCTTTGAGGGCAGGGAACATCTTTGGTTCACCCTGAACTGATGGGTTTTTAGATATTTTAAGTTATAGATGTAAAAACCCATCAGAACAGCTGTCAGCCAGCACGCCACACCCACAGCTACCAGCTGGGTTTGTATCCCAAGCCATGCTCAGCCCCAGGAAATATTTGTTGCTTTGAACTGACTTGAGGTCGAAAGAAAGTATCAGTCAGTTTAGTTAAGTAGTAGGTTCAACTTGGGGACTGAAGGGACTTTCTTCTCCCTGAATTATGGTCCTAATCAGGGCTCTAGGCTGCCACACAGAGCTTGGAGCTGTTAGCACGTGGAGGGCATGGCCCTGGCTGCCGGCTGTTTCACGTGAGCTGGTCCCCAACCAGGGCCAGCCCAAAGGGAGCAGCTGGGCCCTGCTGTGTTTTCAGAACTCAGGATTGCCTCTGGCATCAGCAAATAGCACCAGAAAGTTCCATCACAGACCAGGGACAAAATAAATAAATAAAAAGAAACCAGTGACAGCTGCCTGCCATCACCATAATTAAAATAAACATGCAGCCCACCACGGCCAGTCAGCCTTCTGCCTCCCTGGCACCCCCCCACACACACAGGCAACAGCCACCTGTGGACGGACGGAGGTCACAGCCCTGGGGGGAAAGGGGCTCCCCAGCTCCAAGTGTGCCCACTTAGGGTCCTGTGCACCCTCTCTCCCTTCAGCCCATCTTCTCCGGTCTTCACGTTCTAGAACCTGCCAAGCTGGGTCTCTACCTCAGGGCTTCCAAATTTGTTGCTTTCAATGGCTGGAAAACATTCCTGCCTCATTTCCTCACTGCTCCACTCAAAAATCACCTCCTTAGAAAGGCCTTCCTTACATGCCCTGTTTAAAATAGCACGCGTGCGGCCCTCCAGCATCGAACCCTTGATTCTATTTTCATTTTCTTCTAAGCACCCACGTCTATGTGAACTTATATTGTATGTTTATGTTTTGCTAATCTGTTACTGTTCCCACCTCCCCAGCCACCCCTGCCCCAAGCCCCAGTCCTGCACATGTGTGCACCCCAAAGGACAGGGACTGTCTTGCTCACTGTTGTTTCCCAAGATGCCTGATACATACAAGATCCCAAGTACCTGCTACATAGTAACTTTGAATAAATAGGTATTTACTTACTGAATGAATGAAGTGTCATTCCTTCCACGCCAAGATGACCCATCTGACTTACATCAGAATAGCTGCCATTTCCAGTAAAGGGTGAGGTGAGAGAATTCCTATTCACTGATGTCACAAGGCCACCTACCAGATGGCAGCACAGGAATGACCATCATACTAGTCTCCTTGTGCCAGGCCCTCTACCAGGTTCCCTACACGTAATAGATCTTTTCCTCCTTGTAGTCAACCTTACACATGCAGCATTTTCATCCTCATTTAACAAATGACAAAACCAGGGCGCAGAGAAGAAACTTTCAGTTTCCCATCTCACTGAGTTAATCCATGATGGAGCCTGGATTCTTTTTTTTTCTTTTTTTTTTTTTTTTTGTTTATTTTTTGTGTGTGAGAGACAGAAACAGAGTGTGAGTGGGAGAGGGGCAGACAGCAAGGGAGACACAGAACCCGAAGCAGGCTCCAGGCTCTGAGCCATCGGCACAGAGCCCGAAATGGGGCTCAAACTCATGAACCATGAGATCATGACCTGAGCTGAATTCAGACAATTAACCGACTGAGCCACCCAGGCACCCCAATATACTTTTAAGTTTATTTACTTATTTTGAGAAAGAAAGAGAAAGTGCGAGTAGGAGAAGGGCAGACACAGAATCTGAAGCAGAATCCAGGCTCTGAGCTGTCAGCACAGAGCCCAGCACGGAACTCAAATTCACTAACCGTGAGATCGTGACCTGAGGCGAAGTCGGATGCTTAACCAACTGAGCCACCCAGGTGCCCCTAGAGAGAGCCTGGACTCTTGAAGCTTTTTCAAGGGACAAAACGAGAGCAACTAGACCATCCCTACAACCCCCTTCCCTCCCCCAGGTACTTTTCCTACCCACTATACCGACAGCACTGAAGGAGTTAATGAGGCCTGTCCAGCCTCAACCAAAGCTTCCCAGAAATTCATCAAAGCCTTGAGGGGTAAGGGTGAGGATGAGGGGAGAAGGAAGAAGGGAGAAAGTGGCAGAAGACAGGCTGGGAGGTTAAATGATCTCTCTAAGTATGGCCCACCAGATATCTCAGGGCAGCAAAGGGCTCACTCAGACCCTCCACCCTTTCCCTGAACCTGATAGATAGACATCTCTCAAAGTTATCTCGGCCTCAAAAGGAAACTGTCAGCCCAGGAGCTGGGCTCCCCAGGCCCAGGCTGCCTGGGACAATGGGGCGGGGTTTCCGGCAAGGGACGACAGCAAGACGGGAGGCAGGGCCCCAGGCTGACCTGCGGAAAGCAGAAACTCAGTATACTAGCAAGCAGACCAGCCCATAGGGAGATGTAGGCTCCAGGACCCCCAAGCCGTTGACTCACTATGTCTCAGGGACCTGTCACTTCCCCTAGGGACAGCTTTGTCTCCAAAGGACAGTCACCCACACCCATCCTCACAGGCTGTGAGGAGATAGACAAGGGCAAGGAAGAAGGCAGGCTGGCTCCGAAGGAGCACCCTTTAGGAAAAATGGTTTCTCAGCCTTAGTAAGTTTCCTGTGCTCTGTGCTCCCTGGGCACTTTGTAAATATCATCTCGGTTGAACCTCCGCCACACCCTATGAAGCCAGTTCCTTTCTTGTTCCCACTTTACAGATGAGGAAATAAAGCTCAGAAGGGTCAAATCGCCCCAGTCACTTCAGTGCAGCATTTCTAATTTTAAAGGAAAATGAGCTCAGCCTTGCCACCTTACACCCGTTCTCGTCACCATCGACACAAGCAGGAGCCTGGAGCCGTGTGAAATCTTCGCAGGGGATGAGGGTATCTGTTTTGCCTGCAGGGACCACCTCTGGCCCGTGCAGGCCACATACAGCATGGACACAACGACAAATGTACAGAGATGTGGGAATTGTGCTGTCCTCTTCCGACCCTGATTACACACCTTCCGCTTTACGCAACAGCCACAGTTTCTGGAGTCTCTGGGCCGACAGTTCACCACCTGGAGGAGGGCAGGGTGGCGATCCAGAGATCTGAATTGCAGCTCAGTTCTGCTGCTCACCAGCAGCGTAACTCCATGTGTTGGGTGCCGGGAAACCTGCTCACAGAGGAGTGTTCGAAAGGCCCGTGATGAGCGGGAGACCCCCTCCCGGCCACTGTGTATAAAGCACCTGGAGCTGAGTTGAGCTAGTGAAAGCACAGGAAAAAGAAGGACACTTTCCACAGAGTGAGGAAGGACACCGGTGACGTCAACACTGGTTCGGCACAGTCCTGCTGGGGATGTCAAGGCAGAACCAGTTCTCCCGAGAGGCCCCATTCTACAGCATGAGCTTACAGAGGACACCCCCACACACCTGAGGCAAGATCCAAGGCCGAAGGCGGGCATAACAAATCATGCCAGGTCCCATCTATCCAAACATGAGTTATACCACCTAGTTCCTTTCCCCCTCAGGTACAATCTCCTCGGCCACACATGTAGCTAATCTGAACCTCATTAACCCCAGAATCCAGGTTATTGACCAAAAAGGCCCAAAAAGCACACAGATCTCTAAGACTCTTAACAGCAGCAGGAACAAAATCACTTTCTTGTGAGACAGCACCTGTACAGCACCAGACATTAGTTGTTGATGCTCAAAGTCCAGTTTTGACCAGGGCATCTGACAGCATCCAGACCAAAGATCCAGTTGATTTTTCTAGGTGTAACCCTCGTACCTCAGCAGACCCTTTGAGGTTCCTGTCAACTCTATTTTTGTCCCTGTGTCTGGGAAAACTGACTAAATTTCCTTTTATTTGGAACCAAGCCCAACTCTGAAGTTGGGTGGATGTAGCCACACTTCCGCACCCAAATTTCCGTAGGCTTGAAAACAACACTGGGTGTTGCAGAGAACAGCTGTGCTAACAAGCACAGTTCTTATCTGTCAGAGCCTAGTCTGCCGGGGTGTCCTGGAGAGCTGGGGTAGTGACTGAAGAGTGGCCAGCCACACCCAATTGGGACCAGAGTTACAAAGAAGCTGGTTCATCAGATAAGGAACCTGAGAGAAAACCCTTAGAAAGGACCAGAAGAGTCAGTGCAACATTGTGAAGGCCTCTCCCCCCCACAAAACTGCCTCCAGAACTTCTTCCAGAAAGACCAGCCTGATTACCCTCAGGACACCCGAACTGCCTCCTTCCTCAGCATCTTCAACAGCCATGTCTGGATTGGCACAAGTTGGATACGGTGGGCATCACACCGAGTGTTCCTGTCTCTTTGTGCACAGGTTCTAGCTTGCTAACCAACATTGTGGTCAACTACAAGCCCCCAGAGGCCGGGCAGGCATCTCTGTACTGGCCCCTTTGTCCACTCCGGGGACTTTTCTGCATCTGCCTCAGTGGTCCTCAACCCTGCCCACACATTGGAGGCATCCTGGGAACCTAAAAATCACCCCTGTTTGAGGGCTCACCCCAGAGGTTCTGATTTAAGTGGTGTGGCATGGGACTCAGACCCTGGCCTTTTAATTTATTTATTTTTTAAGACCTTGACATTTTAAAAACATGCAGCCAGCTTGGAGTCAAAGACTGCTCACTCTAAAGGCTGGGAGGTTGAAACAGGTAATCCAGGGAAGAGGAGGCAGAAACCCTTCCTGCAGCCACTGTTAGAGGAAGTAAAGAGAACATCACTGGATGGGAGATGCTGGCTTGGGGAAGGGAACTGACCCCAGATTACAATCTTCCTCCTTTTCAAAGAAGAGATATCATTTCTGGACTGGGAAGGGTTTTTTTAATATATTTTTTTAAGTTTATTTATTTATTTTGAGAGAGAGTGATCAGGGAAAGGGCAGAGAGAGGGGGAGAGAGAATCCCAAGCAGGGTCCACACTGCCAGCACAGAGCCCGACGCAGGGCTCAAACCCACAAACCATGAGATCATGCCCTGAGCCGAAATCAAGAGTCAGATGCTTAACCATATGAGCTGCCCAGGCGCCCGTGGGCAGGGCAGACATTAAAATATTTATTAATGGGTGTGGGACAGGCACTGGTCAGTCAAAACAGGTCACTGGATGCCTGCTGAATGCCAGCCCAGCTTCTGGGGCTTCTGTGCTCATCCTTTAAAGCTCACCTCAACAGTCACTACTCAACAAAATACTCAATAAACATTTCTCTTTTTACATCTCTAGTTCCTCTTTTGAGAGTGTAAAAGTAATGTTTGCTCATGGTAGAAAATGCAAGAAAGCATAAAAGAAAACCAAAATCATCCACAATCCACCATCCAGAGACAACCACCATGAACACACACACACACACACACACACGCACACACACACGCACACAAACACACACACACAGCACCTCTCTCCCCTCCTGCTCAGAAAGCTCACCTGTCTTCTTCTGCTCCTCTCTGGCATGTGCCTTCCTTGATAGGGAAGGTGTGCCATCTGCAGTCAAAGGAAGAAAATCCCAATGACCCCAAAGCCTCCCCAGGTCACCTTCTATTACCCAAGGGAGTAGGAAAGGAAATCCTAGTCCCACTTGAAGAGAAAGGGAAAGTGAGTAACCAGGATGGGATGTCACCTCCCAAGGACAGACCGAGTCAATCAGCAAACATTCCTGGAGTGCAAGGAATTTGGGGGATATAAAGATGTGTTACCCTAGTCTCTGCCCTTGAGGACTTCACTATATAATTAAAGAAATTAGACAGACTCCCTCAACCCCAACTACTGAGATTAAATGAACTAGTAACTATAAAGTGCTTAGAATAGTACCTGGAACATAGTAAGTGCTCTCTGTGTGTTTGCTGATAATCTTATTTTTATTACCCAAGACACTTGGCATGTATGTTCCAAGAGAGTGATAAAGATCAAAAGCGCTCTTTGTTTGGAGGAAGGAAAGATTGTTAGGGTTTAGGGGAGGCAAGGATGGGTTCCTGGAACCTGAGAGCAGACAAAGACCCTAGCCCTGAGCTTTGGAAATATCCCCAGAGCATGCAGGAACTTGGGACGGCCATCCACCCAGCTGGGCCCTGCACCCTGCAAAGGAGACTGCACACCCCACAATTAAACTCTTCTCTGCTTTAGGAGTGGTGGGACGAAGGGAGTGCCTGACTGGCTTAGTCGGTAAAACATGTAACTCTTGATCTCGGGGTCGTTGAGTTCAAACCCCACACTGGGTATAGAGATTACTAAAACAAAATAAAAATATTTTTTTAAGAGAAAAAAAATTTTTAATTAAAAAAAACAACAACAACAACAAAGGAGTGGTGGGATGAGGCAGGCCAGATGCACCCTGGGCAGGTTTAAGAAGGCACTCAAAGCACAGCTATTTATAGGGCAGCTGCTGACTGAGGCGACTCTGAATCTGTTCGCTGGGTGAAAGCTGTAGTCTACAGACTGCAGGGAAATCCCGAGGAGGCCTGAGGGAAGGACCTGGGAAAGGCCCCGTTGCACTGGAGGAGAGAGGGGGTTTTAGAGTCTGAGTAAGGAACAGAAAGGGAAGAAGGGGCTGGCAGCCAGTGCTGAGGAACAAGGATGCAGAGAGGGCCAGGATGTCTACTGGGCAGGGAAGTGTTGCTGGGGGACTGGTGTGTGAAATGCCCTCTTCCTGACCTCCACAAAACGTCCAGGAAAATCCACTCTTCCTCCAGGATTTAGAGGCTAGATTACAGGCTGTAACAAAGTGTCCACTGACCCCAAGACTGGCATGGGTGGGCACAGGGCCCCCCGGGGGTCTTACTGAGGCTCACAAAAGCTGCTCATGATGTTAACTTCAAGCCAACTTGGGCCCCCGGGGATAAACCTGAAAGGACACAGGACCAGCCTCACAGGAAGACCTGGGGGAGGGCAGGGGGGTAAGACCCAACACCAGAGGGGTGGGGGGCTGTGCAGCAGAAGGTGCACAGGCTGCTTCACACACAAGATGTTTGTGCAAAGGGCTTCAAAAGGAAACACAAAATCCCCTCCATGTATATACATATGATCTGTCTTGTCACTCCACCCACCCGGTGGTGGATCCCGACTTAGTGGTGTAGGAGGCCTTGGCCCCTTTGATCCATCCTTATCTACCCTAGAGCACTGTGAGGCCCAGAACTCCCCAGCTCAGCCCCCTCACCCAGCTGGGCTTGGCCTATAACTCATACACTCTGGCCTGGCTTCAGAGGGGCTGTGGTGGTGAAACTGCAGTCCCGGCTGGTACCAGCCACACTCTGCCTCTCCCCCAGGCCCTGGGGATTAGGGCATGGGGGGCAACTGCATTCCTGCAGACCACCTCACCTCCAATCCCCTGCGTTAGGACCTCTCAGACTTCTGTGGGCCGGGCCCAGGGGCTCTAACAGCATTTCAACTGGAGAAATGAGGAAGTGAGACTGTTTCTCCTCAGGAACCTCAGGCCTTCCTCTGAGACAAGCTCTTTCCAATGGCATCCGTGTGAGTCAACCCCCAGTGCCTGGAGCCAGGAAGCACCCTCCTTAGTGCGTGACAGACTTGCCTCAGCAGCTCCAGTTGAGAAAGAACCAGCCAGCAGCAGTGGGATGGGGTCGCCCACCCACCACTTCTGCCCCTGAGAAGCCTCTGCCTTCACTGCTCCCAAACAAGGCAGGGTCTCTGCCCCGGATAAGGGCATCCATCCATCTACTACCTATTCAACCACAAGCTCTTTGAGGGCAGAGCTGGACCCTCAGTCCCTATCTCCCAGAGTTTGACATAGGCCTGTGCAGAGAAAGGACATGGGCATTTCCAGGAAGCTTTTTTCTGCTCATGACTTCTTCCTTTTTTTTTTTTTTTTTTTTTAATTGAGGGGGGGTGGTGAGTGAGCAAGAGGCAGAGACAGAGCCCAAAGTGGGGCTTGAGCTCACCCAAAGCAGGGCTCAAACTCCCAAACCATGACATCATGACCTGAGCTGAAGTCGGATGCTTAACCGACTGAACCACCCAGGTGCTCCCATGACATATCTCTTTCATTTGTCCTTGGTGGCACAAGAACCCAGAGCTGATCTGGGAATCAGAACTCCTAGGTCTAACCTGTTCTGCTCTCTGCATCAGCTGCCCCATGTGTGAACCCCACAGTGGCTGTGGTGGAGGAAGATGGGCTGGGCCCCTCGGCTGGCCAGCACACCCCACACCCGCTGGAGGCTCCCTCCACCACTGCTTTCAGAAGCCTGTGCAGACGTGGCCAACTCCACAGTCAAAGAGCTGTGTCCCTTGAAGTGCTTCCAGTTAACATTTCCTCTCCGGAGGAGATAAACAGCAGGCCTGGTGACATCAGTGTAGCCACCTAGGGCTTAAAGCGGGAGGACTGTTCAGGGGCTCCTATAAATTCGGGCTTGTGCTTGGTGCTCCTCTATCAGCAACACTATCTCTCACCTTCACAACAGCCTCTAGGGGTGGGGGAGCAGATATTACTGTCGAGATTTTATCCACGAGAAGATGGAGACTGAGAAAACTTATTTGGCTTGCCCAAGATTTCATAGCTACCATGTGAGAGCCAGAATTAAACTTCAAGCTTCTGGCTCTGTTCTGTGAGCTGCATACACTAGGGAAGAAAAGTCCCCCAACACGGGTCTCTTCTCTGGCCCCCCGGGACTCTGAAGGCAGGAGCAAGGGGACAGTTGCTCAATGTGAACCTCAAGGACGGGGATGTTCCCCCATATTCTACACCTCCCTACAATCCGCCATTTGTTCACTCATCAAATATTAAGTACTACCTCAAACCAAGCACAATAGCGCCCCCCCCCATCCGCAGGGGATATGTTCCAAGACCCCCAGCGGATGCCTGAAACTGCGGGTAATACCGAACCCTATATAAACTATGGTTTTTCCTATACATACCTACCCATAACAAAGTTAAACTTACGAATTAGGTGCAGTAAGAAATCAGCAATAATAATACAAAGAACATGTGTAACAATATACCGTAATAAAAATTAGGCGGATATTACGTCTCAAAATATCTTACTGTATTCTACTCACCCTTCCCGTTCCCGTGATCACGCGAGATAGTAAGGTGCTGGAGGGATGAGAGGAAGTGAGGTGATGACGTCACACTGTGACGTAGAATGAGGCTACCATTGACCTTCGGCAGATTCGTCAGGACGATCTTCTGCTGCCCGAGCGAAGCTGACAACAGGTAGCAGAAACCCGGGAAAGCAAAACCGAAGATGGGGGACGGGTACCACTGCACTGTGCTAGGAGCCGGCCACAAAGATGTAATAACCTCTGGGCGGGAAGTGTGAAAAAGTTTCAGCCTAAAATGGAATCGGAGAATAGGAACTGCAGAACCTCACGCATGCGCCCTCAGAAGGATATGCCGGCTCTGAGCCTGATTATGCAAGACCGACGCTTCTCTCCTGACCAATGAACTTCCGCCAAGAATCCCTCCCCGTCCTCAAGCCAATGAACTTACAGCCTGGACTCTGGCGGAAGTCCCCACTTTGCGTTCCTTGCGAGTAAATACTCCAAAACGCTCGAGGGACTGGCTTGTGGCTTGCTGCGGTCCGCGTTTCCCGTGTTACTCAAACTCTGGTAATTCGAGAGTGCCTCAATTTACCTTTTCATTTAGATTGATGGAAAAGACAGATGGTAATCAGCTAATGACAAGAAAGCCTGAGCCATGGGGGCCAGGGTGGCATTCTCGGAAGAAGTACATTTCAGGGGAGACCTGAGCGTGAATAAGAGTTACCCAAGTCACAGCAGAAGGCACCTCATCATCCAGGGGGAAATCTTTAGCACGCTGTTGGATATAAGAGGTATAGACTGCATAGAAGACATTTGAAAATTATTAGCCTAGGAAAAGATGACATTAGCCTTCCCATGCCCAGTATCCACCAGTCTCCCAAAGAGGCAGACTCTAAGAGTAGCATGCAAACAATTTCTAAATAAGTGCCTTATTTGCAGTTCTAATCAGTTGGTCCCAGTAAGCGCTTTTCATATGGAAATTGGCTAACATTCTGCCTGGAGTTGGCCATCTCTCCCTTCTGCCCTTATCCCCACCTGGACTAGGTTTGCCTCTGTCTTACTCTACTCTGTCCCGCTCCCTCAGGCCAGTAGGAGATCCTCCCATCAAGAACAGCCTTTCTCATCCCTGTGGCTCCCTCTAGCCAACATCCTGGTTCTCTCCTTCCTTTTCTGGGCCAAGCATGTTCCTACTACACTCTCACATCCCTGTTCTCTGGTCTGTATTGCAGGAAGACGGACTCCTGCAAGCTGTGTTCCCCACCCGTCGGCTGAGAACCAGTTTCCAGACAGGGCTGTCCAGTGAAATTGGGGAGCAGGAGAAAGAAAGAAACCAAGGTATTTGTCCCCCTTCTCTCTGCTCTGATTGGGGCTTCCAGCAGGAGCTTCACTTCCTTGGTATTTTCAGATCCTCTCAAGCAGCCCCTAACATGATTCTGGTTCCCACTAGGTAGTCCTTTATAATGCCAAGTCCCAAAAGGAAGCTATTGCTCCTGGCCAGTGGTACACCCGACCCCACCTTTGTCCTTCAGTCTCAAGGGCAGTAGCAGCTCCCAGTTAAGCCCCTCTGGCTTCCTGGCCACCCTCTGGCTTTTCTGCAATTCCAACAATCTGTAACTAGCTACCTGCATTGTGTTCCCTGTATTGCTTCTCAAACTTTTTGGTTTTAGGATTCCTTTATATTCTTAAATATCGTTGGTGATATTTATAATAAGATATATTTAGTCTACATCCCCATCCTTGCCACAGAGCTCCTAAAACCCTCGGAATTTCCTAAGTGATGAGAGTTATCAAGGTGTCTTTTGTTATGTTAATGAGATGGCTCCGCGAAAGCTCCTAGGAAGGGGGACTGGTTGCCAGGACAACCAAGGTTGTATTTAGAGGGCTGGAACTTTCAGTCCCACCCCTCTAACCTCCAGAGAGGGGATAGGGGCTGTATATTGAAATCAGTCACCAACAGCCAATGACTTGCATGCTTATGTGTAGAACCCTTTATAAAAACCCCAAAAACAGGGACGGTAGGGCTTCCACATTGGTGAACAGGTGGAGCCTGAGGACAGTGCCATGCTGAGACAGCCCTATGCAGCTCTAATGTCTAACTGCCAGTTACACCCTTTTATAATATACCAATAATCTAGTGAGTGAAATGTTTCTCCGACTTCTGTGAGCCACTCCAGCAAATAAATTGAATCCAAGGAGGGGATTGGAACAGGTGACAACCTAGGCTTGTGATTGGGATCTGAAGGGGTGAAGGGAGGTAGGGGCAGTCTTGTAAGGCTGAGCCTTTAACCTGTGGGATCTGATTTCCGTCTCCAGGTAGACAGTGTCAGAATTGAGTTGAATTGTAGGAGACCCAGCTGGTATCAGAGAATCGTTTGGTGGTTGGGGAAAACACACACACACACTGGAATTGGCTGCAGGGTCTTATGTTAAAGACACTAAACAGCTGGATTCTATGTACTGCTATTGGTCATATTAGAAGTTAAAACAGGGGCACCTGGGTGACTCAGTCGCTTGAGTGTTGACTTCTGCTCCAGTCATGATTTCGCAGTTCTTGAGTTTAAGCCCCACATCGGGCTCGGTGCTGTCAGCACAGAGCCTGCTTCAGATCCTGTCCCCCTCTGTCCCCCTGTCTCTGTCCCTCCCCCGCTTGTGCTCTCTCAAAAATAAATAAAAAATAATTTAAAAATTAAATTAATTAAATAATTAAATAATTAAAAAATAATTAAAAAAAAAAAGATGGGAATGCAAGCTGGTGCAGCCACTCTGGAAAACAGTACGGAGGTTCCTCAAAAAACTAAAAATAGAACTACCCTATGACCCAGCAATTGCACTACTAGGCATTTATCCAAGGGATACAGGTGTGCTGTTTCGAAGGGACACATGCACCCCCATGTTTATAGCAGCACTATCAACAATAGCCAAAGTATGGAAAGAGCCCAAATGTCCATCGATGGATGAATGGATAAAGAAGATGTGGTGTATATATATACAATGGAGTATTACTCGGCAATCAAAAAGAAGGAAATCTTGCCATTTGCAACTACGTGAGTGGAACTGGAGGGTATTATGCTAAGTGAAATTAGTCAGAGAAAGACAAACATCATATGACTTCACTCATATGAGGACTTTAAGTGACAAAACAGATGAACATAAGGGAAGGGAAGCAAAAATAATATAAAAACAGGGAGGGGGACAAAACATAAGACTCTTAAATATGGAGAACAAACAGAGGGTTACTGGAGGGGTTGTGGGAGGGGGATGGGGTAAATGGGTAAGGGGCACTAAGGAATCTACTCCTGAAATCATTGTTGCACTATATGCTAACTAATTTGGATGTAAATTAAAAAAAAAAAAATTAAAAGTATTTCCTTTAAGATCAGGAACAGGGCAAAATGCTCACTTCTATTCAGCCTACTACTGGAAATGCTAGACAGAACCATTAAGCAAGAGAAAGAAATAAAACAAAATTAGAAAGGAAGACATAAAATTACCTCTGCACATGAAATGATGGTATATGTAGAAAACCCTAAAGAGTCCATTCAAAAAAATGTCAGAACTACTAAATGAATTAATTCATCAAGGTAGCAGGATACAAAGTCAACAAAAATGAGTTGTATTTCTATGTATAAACAATTAACAACCTGAAGGAAATAACAAAAGAACAATTCTATTTATAATACCATCAAAAAATAATAAAATACTTAGGAATGAACTTAGCCAAGGAGACGAGAGACTTGTAAAATAAAAACTACAAAACATTGTTAAAAGAAATTAAAGAAGATATCAATATATAGGAGCACATCTCATGTTTATATTCATGGATGGTTAAAATATTAAATGTCAACTATTAATATACCAAAGTGATCTGCAGATTTCAATGTAATCCCTATCATACTCACAATAGCCTTATGAGCAGGTACAGTTATTCCTATTTTAATGAGGAGGAAACTAGGCAGTGGAAGGCCAAATTAATAATTGGATGCCACATGGACAAATGCAAGATGTGAATCAGCAGTGTGACTAGAATCTCTGTTTTTATATTACATTCCCTCCTATTGAATAAACCATTGCTTGTAGAGAATTCTCCAGAGTCACAGGGTAAGAGAATTTGCAAAGCTGTATACATATTTTGCTTTTGTATTATTTTCTTATTCAGCTAGACTGTATATTTCACCCAATCTTTGCATCACATGAAGTTCCATGATGTTCAGTTCCGGAAATACTGCTCACAGTTTTCTGTTTCCTTGGTTATTTTATAATTTTGGATTTTTAATTATTTGTGGTAGGATTTTTAATCTAGTGAGACTTTCTCTAACTTTATCTATGGGAATCTTTTGCATTTACTTTTTGTCAGTTGCTCCTGGCTGCTGACAAACTTAGAATTCAAGAACCATTTAACATCATTTTACTAATGTGATCTTCCTTGCATGTTGTGAATGCCAAAATAAACAATTTTCCTTTTTCAGCTACTTTTGCTAGTCTAGGGTATTTTTCTCAACATTTTCATTGAAGCTATCTTCTAGGGTCCAGTATTAAACCCTAGTATTCTTAATTACTACAACTAGAAACGCCCCAAGTGTGACTATAGCTTGAGAGTTATCTTGCAATTTTTGGTTCAGATTTTATTTTTATTTTTTGGCCTCTGGGGATTTTTCTTATTCTTCTACGGGCACAGTGTTGCATTAACAAATGCTTGCTACATTTTCATAGCATTTAGAGGTGTTTTGTGTCAAGAATTTTCTCAGAGCATCTGTCTTGGCTTACCAATGGAAAAGCCTGTCCAGGTACTCTCTACTTTCTGCCAGTATAATAAACAAAGATCTTTGAGCTTTTAAGTTCCTAAAAGAAACCGTAACACTCTGAAAGGAGAAAGATGTAAAAGTCTATAAGATATAAATATATAAAAAGATATAAAATTTTGAGAACAAGGAAAATTCTGCAGTGTGGCCACAATTTCATAAATCAATAAGGAGGTAATCAAAATACCTCAATGAAGTGAGAAAATGTTTGTGTCGCTTATATCAAAGATGGATTTTTATGACCAATAAAAGCGATTTCTTTTTTAAGTGTGAAACCATTTGTAACCTCTGAAATCAATTGTTTTACTTTTGCTATGTAAAGAATTTCATTATAAAGTACTATAAAGTAAAAATTTCTCATAAAAAAACATTAAAAAAAGAAAGTAAAACAAAAAAATTAGTATAGACTCATTTAAATTAAAAATAAACCCATTCCACGTTAACGTAAATAACATTTTTATTTTTAAAAATTATAAAAACCGGCACCTGCTTGGCTCAGTTGGTTAATCCCCCGACTTCAGCTCAGGTCACGATCTCAGGGTTCATGGGTTCGAGCCCTGCTTCAGCCACTCTGCTGTCAGAGCCCCCTTCGGACTCTCTCTCTCTCTCTCTCTCTCTCTCTCTCTCTCAGTGTGTGTCTCTCTCTATTTGCCCTTTTCCTGCTCACACCTGCGCACGCACGTGCTGTCTCTCTCAAAAATAAACATTAAACTATAAAAACAAAAATATACTTGTGAACAGAGTGGCATTGTTTTACATGTCTGCAAATCTCTTCCTTGCCTGGATGAATAAAGGAATAGCTGGATTCTCATATCTGCTTCTGCATTCGATCTACCGTGATATGTTGTTTGGACTGAAATATGAGGAAATTCTGGCCTCACTCAGATTTGCCATTGAGAATGGGTATAGTATTTTCATAGTCTTTGCTGATATTTGTGGGTATTGTTCTTTGATACCATACCAAAACTCAACAAGTGGTATAGTTTCTTCAAAGTAACTTGCAGTGTGGAACTTGAAAATACATTGTTGAACTTTTGTACTCTGTTACAATGATACATTAGTCTCTTGAATTTTGAATGGATCTTTGTCTCCGCGGTTTTGCAATCTCATGTATTGATCATTTAAAAAATACTGGTGTTGGGGCGCCTGGGTGGCTTGTCGGTTAAGCGTCTGACTTCAGCTCAGGTCATGATCTCACGGTCCGTGAGTTCGAGCGCCCCGTCGGGCTCTGTGCTGACAGCTCAGAGCCTGGAGCCTGTTTCAGATTCTGTGTCTCCCTCTCTCTCTGACCCTCCCCTGTTCATGCTCTGTCTCTCTCTGTCTCAAAAATAAATAAACGTTAAAAAAAAAAAAAAATACTGGTGTGGGGGGGAGGGGAGCCTGGATGGCTCAGTCAGTTAAGCCTCCAGCTTCAGCTCAGCTCATGATCTTGCAGTTCATGAGTTCAAGCCCTATGTTGGACTTTCTCCTGGCAGCACAGAGCCTGCTCGGGATCCTCTGTCCCCCTCTCTGCCCCTCTGCCACTTACATTCTCTCTCTCTCTCTCTCAAAAAAGAAATAAACTTTTAAAAATATATATTGGTGGGGTGTCTGGCTGACTTAGTCGATAGAACATGTGACTCTTGATCTCAGGGTCATGAGTTCAAGCCCCACATTGGATGTGTAGCCTGCTTAAATATATATATATATACACATATATGTGTGTGTGTATATATATATATAGATAGATAGATAGATAGATAGATAGATATAGATTCATTAAATCATAAAAATCTTCCAGGTGAGGGAGAGCCCATTTCATCTAATATCAAAGGCCACATTCATTAATATGAACACCAATCCCATCAAAAAAGTCTTTAAGTATTGGATAGCTGTCAAGCTCACAAAGGTGCTTTCCAAACCAGAGGTTGTTTGGAAACAAGGTTTCCAAAATTCTAATTTCTAAAATTTTTTTTTAACATTTATTTAGTTTTGAGACAGAGAGAGACAGAGCATGAATGGGGGAGGGTCAGAGAGAGAGAGGGAGACACAGAATCTGAAACAGGCTCCAGGCTCCGAGCTGTCAGCACAGAGCCCGACGCTGGGCCCGAACTCATGAACTGCGAGATCATGACCTGAGCCGAAGTTGGCCGCTTAACCGACTGAGCCACCCAGGCGCCCCCCCACTCCCCCCCCGCCAAATTCTAATTTCTACTTTAAAGCTGAAGTTTTATAATTGGCAACAAACAATTACTATCAGTTGTTTTCATTGTAGTCACAGTCTCACTTTGATCACTCAAAAATAACTGCAGAATATCCAAGTGTAATAAAAAAATTGTCATTCTCTAAAGTAAAAAAATATATATATATAGGATTCTATGAAGAAAGCAGTTAGTTAAGTTGACAAATCAAAAAACTCGCACATGCTTTTTCCTTAAAACAACCTTCATACTTCAATAGGCACTAGCAGTGTTTTATGCCCACTTCCTATATCAACACTCAGAACGATAAAAAAAAAAAAAAATCATGAGTTAAGTGGGGCACCTGCGTGGCTCAGTCAGTTAAGCATCTGTCGGTTTTGCCTCAGGTCATGATGTCACAGTTCATGAGATCGAATCCTGCATTGGGCTCTGGGCTGACAGGGCAGAGCCTGTTTGGGATTCTCTCTGTCTGTGTGTCTGTCTGTCTCTGTTCCTCCCCTGCACACACACTCTCTCTCTCAAAATAAATAAAAATAAACATTTTTAAAAATCATAGGTTAAGGTTTAATAAAATTAATACCTTTTACAGCTTCATCAAAAACATTCTTAAGTGAAACCTCCCCCCCCCCCCCCAACCATGTGCCCAATGATGAAGAATACTGTAACTCCTACCATTTGGTGCTGCTGCCTTGACTGATGGATGCTAAGTCCCCAGACTGACAGCATTCTGACATTTTTTAAATGCTTATTTATTTATTTTGAGGGTGGGGAGGAGCAGAGAGAGAGAGAGAGAGAGAGAGAGAGGGAATCCCAAGCAGGCTCCGTGCCGTCTAAACAGAACCTGATGACTCAGGGCTCGATCCTACAAACCACGAGATCATGACCTGAACTGAAATCAAGAGTGGGACGCTTAACCAACTGATCTGCCCAGGTGCCCTGCATTCTGACGTTTTGGAAACTTCTTTACAAAACTTTTTTCTTCACCGATGGGCTAGTATTTTCCATTTGCCCCTCCAGATTCACTCCGCACCCTGAGCCCCATAGGGACCATGCGAATGGACTTTCCCTCTGGCTTCTGGGCAGATGCAGCCAGTGGGGAGCCCCAGCCAGAGATGGAAAGATGGGAAGGAGGAGACTGGGATATTTTTCCTCAGGCTCCCCCTCTCTCGGGTCACTGCGGGCTGCCCGCGTTCCTGTGAGGGAGCCCTTCCGTACAGCTGTCTCCCCACATTCTCTCCCTTTTCCCTTCGATCCACAGAGTGGTAATGGCTCCCAGCTCCTGCTATTCCAGGGGTACTGTGCCCTCTCTTGTTGCTTTCTCCTACCCCTGCCCACCTGTTATAAAGTCATTTATTCAACTCTCTTCAGTAATCTTTGTGCGTGGCCTCATTTTCCTGCAGAGACCCTGACACGCCATTAACACTCCCCAACGTGTGACACCTGACACTCCCCAACGTCATGGTCCAGGCTGTCACCATTGCTTCTCTAGCCAATCCTTGCCTTTCTGCTAATGGCTCTTTCCTTTCTCACCTACCTGCAGGGCCACCCGCTTTATAAATGTTCCACTCCTCCTTTGCTTACTCACCCCTCTCTTCAGACATTCCTCCTTCACCTTTCGTCTGGGCCATATATATGAGAAGAGGGATCGATGGATAGACAGAGAGATAGACAGAGACACCGACACAAATAATAGCACATGAAGCACCATCCTGCTTTTTAAATGGTCATTATGTACGATTCCTTTAAAACTAACATCATGAATACCCACAAAGGAGTGACCCAGCTTCCATCTGAAGTTCCTTTTGTACCATCTTGCTCACAGCCCTCTCCATCCTCTACCTCAAGGCAACAGGGTGAAGATTTTTTTAATTTTTAACTTTTTAATTTTTATTTTTTTAAGTTAAAAAAAATTTCTTTATTTTGAGAGAGACAGAGAGAGCATGCAAGCAAGGGAGGGGCACAGAGAGAATGGGACAGAGGACCCCAAGCAGGCTCCCTGGTGACAGTAGAGAGGCCAGTGTGGGGCTTGAACTCACAATCCGTGAGATCATGACCTGAGCCCAAGTCTGACACTTATCTGATGAGCCACCCAGGTGCCCATTTTTTATTTTTCAAATGTTTACTTATTTATTTGGATGGGGGCAGGGGGCAAGAGGGAGAGAGAATCCCAAACAGGCTCCACACTGTCAGCACAGAGCCCGACGCAGGGCTCAATACCACAGACTGTGAGATCATGACCCGAGCCGAACTCAAAAGTCAGATGCTTAACCAACTGAGCCACCCAGACACCCCTAGGTTTTTTTGTTTTGTTTTTGTTTTATCTTACTTTTCAGAGTATCTTCAGTGCCTTTGTATGCATCCCTAAACAACTATTTTTTTTTAATGTTTATTCTTGAGAGATCGAGAGCACAAGCTGGAGAGGGGCAGAGAGAGACGGGGACACAAAATCAGACGTAGGCTCCAGGCTTCCAGCTGTCAGCACAGAGCCTGACTTGCGTCTTGAACTCACAGACTGTGAGATCATGACCTGAGCTGATACTGGATGCTTAACGGACTGAGCCACCTAGGCAACTTTTTTTTACTAAACAACTATTTTTTAAGTTTAGTATGGTTTTGAAGTCAGTTACGTTTTTTCTTTTTGCTAGTCTCCTGTCAGGACAAGCAGGCTATGCCAAACCATAATTTCCAGTCACAGCTCAGGACTGTCAGGGTCTCCTCCTTGGCACTTCTGAGCTACTTCTTACTTGTGAGGCTGTGACCTTAAACGTAGGACTGAAGTGGAAGGAGCATGGACAATACCACATCACTTCTGCCACATCCCATTGGTCAGGACTCCTATGGCCAAACCTAGCGGCAAGAGTGTCTGGGAAATGTAGTCTTGCTACGCGCCTAGGCAAAATGAAGCGGGACTTAGAGAACACGTTGTGTTGTCTCTGCCTCTCCAATGTAACTCATGCTCCCAATGAGGGTATTTACTCCTTAAAGATATGTGTCCTGTTCAGTATAACTTTATTCCTCTCCTAGAAAGCACTAAATGCATTTTAACTGACTATTCAATCGTGGACCCATGGAAAAGACCATTCTCTGTTACTTCACACTCCAGTGTCACTAAAACTTGGGCATCATCTTTCGTCTCTGTCGCCTCTGTAATTTTGTAATGTATTTCCTAGGCCCTAGGAAACAATTGCCTGTCTACTGACTTTAGACTTTATGTGAGGATACAAAGTTTGACCTGTAAACAGCAGACACTCTTCAGATAGAGCACAGAGATAAGGGGAAGTCTGAGAGGCAGAATAATAGGGCAGAAATAGTCCTGGACTAGCAGTCAAGTCTGAAGTGTTTAGGAAGCGGAGATGTATCACATTAGTCATAAACACAGGGCTTGAATTCAGGGTTTTATGAGCTGAGAGGATGAAAGTCTGAAAGATGAGGACTCACATTGTACGTTTGTTGTAAGGATTAAATGAAATAGCACAAATAAAGTACTTAGCACAATACTTGTCAAACTGTAAAAATTAACAAGTGGTAGTTGATGTGGGAAACCAAGGCAGAAGGAAAAGGGAGATCAAATTAAATTTCCTTATAACCTGCAGCCCACTGACAACTACTTGAGGCAGACAGAGTATATTCCTTACTGTCTTAAAGCTTTGCTAGAGGGAAAAACAACCTTAGGTTGACAATAGCTAGGCCTCCAGGATCCTGGGAGTCCTCTTTGGAAAATTTCCCTTGCCTTTACCCCCGCCCCAATTCCCAAGTATATAATGAGTCGCTCCTCACAATCCTGGGGCAGCTCTTTCTGCCCAAGGGTCCTGTTCCCATGCTTTAATAAAACCACCGTTCTTGGTCTCAGGTGAGCGTCCCACTCTTGACCTTAGCTCAGGTCATGATCTCATGGCTCGTGGGTTCAAGCCCTGTGTCAAGCTTTGCACTAACAGCACAGAGCTTGCTTGGGATTCTCTCCCTCTCTCTCTGCACCTCCCCTGCTCACTCTCTCCCTCTCTCTCAAATAAATAAACATTAGAAATAACCAAAAAACCTCAGTTCTCTGGACCTAAGGAGTGTGGGCATTGGAGGAGCAGGGCTCTTGTGCAAAGAGCACAGAAAGGGGTCTGCAGGTCTCCCCTTTCAGAAAGTAAGGCAGGCAATTAGGGCTGTCACCATCTCTCTACCCAAAACTCCCTCCTGCCTCCTGTGGCTCCCCTGGGTTAAAAAAATAAAACTGCTGGGGTGCCTGAGTGGCTCAGTCGGTTGGGCGGCCGACTTCGGCTCGGGTCATGATCTCGCGGTCCGTGAGTTCGAGCCCCGCGTCGGGCTCTGTGCTGACAGCTCAGAGCCTGGAGCCTGTTTCGGATTCTGTGTCTCCCTCTCTCTGACCCTCCCCCATTCATGCTCTGTCTCTCTGTGTCTCATAAATAAACGTTAAAAAAAAATATATAAAAAAAAAAAAAAAACAAAAAAAAACTGCTTTAAAAAAAATTTTTTTTGATGTTTACTTATTTTTGAGAGAGAGCACAAGCGGGGGAGGGGCAGAGAGAGGGGGACAGAGGATCTGAGCTGGGCTCTGCACTAACAGCAGCAGCAAGCCTGATGTGGAGCTCAAACTCACAAAAGGCGGGATCATGACCTGAGCCCAAGTCAGACACTCAACCAACTGAGCCACCCCCCAAAAAAGTTTTAGAACTGCAGGGGGCTTTCCCTAACCTTGGGCCCCCCAGCCTTCTGTTCCAGGAAACTTCTTTTTTTTTTTTTTAAGTAATCTCTACACCCAATATGAGGCTTAAACTCACAACCCCGAGATCAAGAGTCACATGCTCTACAAACTAGCCAGCCAGGTGCCCCATTTCCCAGGAAACTTCCAAACACGGTACCTGAGCATTGCCCAGCACTAAATCACTGCAGCCTGGAGCATGAGACCAAACACTTGGCCTCATTCGTTCGGTCATTAACTATGATACACCAGGCACTAAGTGCTAGGGCACAGTTAGGTGAAGAAACTAGTCTCTGCCCTCCTTCCATTCAAGTTGGGAAGGCAACACAAAATAGGCAGTTAATTTCAGGTTGTAATCAGTATCACAAAGAAAAACCAGGTCGTAATGGGGTCACTAGGGTGGTTGAGAGGGACTTGTTCATCCACGTCACCCTCTCCCGGGCTAAGATGCAGGGGCTGCCAGCTGGGATGGAGAGAGGTATAGATAGGGAAAGTGAGAACAAAAGAGAAGGAAGGGTACAAGGAAAAGAGACTGGCTCATGGAGGGGCAGGGCCCATCCCGGTTAGCTGAGCCCTTTTAGGAGCCAAAAGCTGCTGGTGGCCCAGGGCCCTGGCTTTCCTGGTGCTCACCTTGAGTTCATACCCTCTGCCTCCAGGCTTTTTCCAGGGGCCCTCCTGTCCCCAAGTGTGAGAAGGGAGATGATTCATTTTCAGAAGTACCAAATAAAAGCTGTGCTGTTCAGTTAACAGTAAGTCTACAACCTGCTGGAAGTATGTACAAACCACCCCCAACGGTGGAGTCCTAAACCTTTTTATACACTTTATACACTTAACTTTATACCTTAACTTAACGCTATACCTTTATACACTTAACTTCCTGGTTCTTCTCCTGATTCAAGGGCTATTTTCGTGGGCTTTGCAATGAACATGCGCCATAGAAGAAAGGGAGGAGGGACTGGAAGTCTCAGGGTCACCTCAGGGAATGTACATTTGTTCCAATCAGACTACTTGTTGCCTTACGTGGGCATAGGAGACTTCCAGGAAAGGCCGAAACCTCTGGAGCACTCAGCCAATGAGGAACCAGGGGAGGGACCTGCGTGCTAGGAGATAAATTACCTGCTGTGACTGCCCTGGATGTGCCTCTCCATCAGACACCTGCTCTTGCAGGAATATTGATTAAAGCCTGGCTTCGCTGTGCTCCGAGTCTCGGCGTTCCTCCTTTGACTGGGCTTGTTTCACATACCAAGGTTGTGAGTTTGTAACGGCCTGGGAGTGGCCCCAGGGGAGACCTCTGAAGGAGACAGCTGGACACCCCAAGTGTGACCGCCAAACATCTTGGTGCCCCAACATGACCTGGTTGGAATCATTGGTTTCTGATGGAAGGGTGGAAGCAGCACAGCTTTTCTCTGAAAATCAAGTGGCCCCTGGAGGCAGCTGTCATTTTGATGGGGCTGTGTATGCAAGACTCTCCTGGGGCTGCCTGTCTAGGAGCTCAGGAAACAGGAGCCCCAGGGAGCGGGGAGTCACCACTTCGTGACAGCCACAGCAGCCCAGCCTGGAACTAAGAGCAGACACCAGGAGGACTGACTCAGGACTGCTCTGGAGACAGGGGCAGCAGCCAGGAGAAACTCAGGCCTCAGCCTTCCCAGGTGCCCCACAGCTCGCTCCCAGAAGGCCACTGACCCATCTCTACCCTGTAGTACCCCAGTCCACCGTGTAGGCCCCCTTGTCCATGAAGGACAACCCTCCTGGGTTTCCATCCAGGAGATCAAGAATTCTCTCCTGGATGGGAATCATGTGCTCACTCGTAAATACTGACACTTCTATGTGGCAACAGATACCAAAAAAGGAAAGAAAACAATCCTTCTTTTAAGGAGATCACAATCTCCTAGAGCAGATTAGGAACTAAGCATGAGGAGTGCCGGGCATATGTGCGCGTGTAAATGTAAGAGTGTGTGTGTGTGTGTGTGTGTGTGTGCGCGCGCGCGTGTGTATGTGTGTGTGTCACATATGACACTGCAAGCCCATGAGAGGCCACCTCACCCAGCCTGGGCCTTTTGGAGGGATGAATGGAACCTGCTGGGCTGAGTGCAAGAGTCCTTCAAGGGAGCAAAGAAGTAGGGGATCAACATGTCCACCGAGTGAAAATGGGGAATGCATGGATGCCTCCTCAATATACTTACGCTAAATAAACATCAGCCATAACTCGCTTCCCGATTTTATTTGAACCAGGGCTTCTGCAGACCCACCACGTCTGCAGACAATACACCATTAGCCATGCTTGCAAGTGGCAAAACAGTCCTGTCCCCTTTTGTTATCAAATTTTTGGTGGGGGAGTCATGAGAGAGAAGTATGAGAAGTTTCAAATGCAACAAAAGCTCTCCAGGATGAAAGTAGGGTGACAATTGTCCCAATTTTAGCCCCAAATGTTCTGCATCCTGGGAAATCCTTGGTCCCAGGGAATCCAGGACAATGGGTCACCCTAAAAGAGACAGTGCAAAAGGGACAGGAAACCAGGGACCTGGCTAGCTGGTCAGTTAACCACCTTGGGGAAGGGAGGGTTGGCTGCAGGTGATGGAGAGGGTGTGTCTATATGTGATGGAGGAAACACTTCTCCTTTGGTAGCATTAACCCCACCTCTCTCCCCCACCCTCATTGTCACCCCATTCTGAATGCTCCTGGGCAGACTCCAGACAGCAGCCCCCCAACAGTGCTTCCTGACCTCTCAATAACCCCTTGGGGGCGCACAATGGGCTTGCATCCCTCTTAGACAGAAACAACATGCCTGGCATTGTCCCTGGTCTTATAGCAAGCCCCAGTGGAGTTGGGCTTTGGCAATGTCTCCAAGCAGCTATCTTTAACCCGTTCCTGCCCAGTACACATGGACCCCCTTGCTCACATTCTGTGCCCCTGCTACAGCCTTGAACCCTGACTGATGGCCCATGGAGGGAGGGGGATGATGTCCAGGCAGCTTGAGCTACGGACACTATGACTCTTCGAGTCTTCTCCTCTGAAAGGAGACATCTGACCTCCCCCCCACCCCAGCCAAGGCAGGGTCAGGAGGAGCAGCAATGTTGTTCTACTGATGCCACGCGTCTACCAGACCCCACATCTACCCGAAAGCCACCAGTCACGCTCAATGCCGCCTCTGTTGCGAGGTTGCTCGTGAAAAGCCCCTGTGTTGTGGCTCCTGGCTCCAGTGAGGTCTTCGATACAAGGTCTCCATTCATGCCACGCTGGCCCTCCTCGGCTGCACAGGCAGCCCCTGCTCCCTGAGGAAAGCTGCCTGGGGTACAGGGTGGATCTTCCCCTCAGCTTCCACAAAGGCCAAGCACATACTGCCTGTATTCCCTCCCTCCACCCAGCACCGCCTTCCATCTGCCTTCTGGGAAACCCTGACACAGGTGCAGAGAAGCAGGGCAGGAATGGACACCACAGTGGGTCCTGGAGAGCCTGTACCTCTCCATTAACACCCATCCAAGCTCCTGGCTGCCACAAAACATCAATGAGAGGACACACACAACGAAACATACAAAGGAAGCATACAAACTGTCTGAAAGGGATCTACCTCTAGAGACTGAATGGACAGTCCGCTCTGGGGAATGGGGCAACTTTATTGGTTGGAGAGCTGGTTGACTGGCTTTTTGAAGCTTATGGAGCATGGTGAGTCCTGTAGTATTCTGTAGGGCATTCACACTCCAAGCAATGGAAGAGAGCAGTGGTTCTCAAACATGAGCATGCACCAGAATCATCTGGAAGGCTTGGTACAGCACAGATGGCTGGACTACCCACCAGAGACAGTGGTTCATCAGGCCTGGGGTGGAGCCTGGGAATTTGCATTCTTACCAAGTTCCCGGGAGATGCGGATGCTGTGGTCAGAGGACCTCTCTGTAAGAACCATCATAATAGGGATACCTGGTGGTTCAGTCGGTTGAGAGTCCAACACTTGGTCTCAGCTCAGGTCTTATCTCATGGTTCTGAGTTCAAGTCCTGCATTGAGCTCCATGCTGGGCATAGACTCTACTTAAAAAAAAAATAAAAAGTAAGAACCATCACAATAGGGTCTCCCCTGTTAAAAAAAAAAAAAGAGAGAGAGAGACAATAGGCCCAAAATGGAGTCACTTGTGCTAAGGCCGATGTCACCTAACCAAACTGCTGTTTCAGCCTTTCCCAGGAATGTAATTTTAACCAGTCAGTCTGGAATTTCCTGGTCAACACCAGTGACGAAATCTCCCTGACAGACTCCCAGCATGCTCCAAAGGAAGGTGACCTTGCCTGAAACAATCTACTCCTTGCTGGAATCACTACCTTGCCCTGATTCTTTCTGCCTATAAGTTTTCCCTTTTGTACAGCTTCTTGGAGCTCCTTTCCACTTGCTGGATGGGATGCCGCCGATTCATGAATCATTGAATAAAGCCAGTAAGATCTTTACACGTATTCACTTGAATTTTGTTTTTTAACACCCCTGACCTCAAGATTATAAATCATTTGAGTTCCCAAAGGCAGTTCCAAAGCAAAAAGTACCCACAAATGCAGTGCAGACTAAATACATCCAAACTGAGGGGATTTGGGGGAAAAAGAGGTAGACATGTATTGAGCACTTATTACAATGTTCTCATCATCTCACATGATCATCATAAAGTCCTATAAGGTGGGTAATCATTTCCCAACTTCACAGATGAGGGAAGAGAAAGGTTCAAGGTCCATCCTTTCCCCAAGGATAAGTAAGGGTGTCAGGCTACTCAGCGCTCTGAGGCCAGGCCTGCCTGAATGAGGGGAGGTGGGGTTTGTCAGAGGAGCTTCCTAGAGGAAAAGGAACTCAAGCTGGATGGTGAATGTGATGGGCAGTGAAGAGGGGAGGAGAGTTGGTGAAATGCCATGTTGAAATGGGGGACAGGAGGAGGGGAAGGGAGGTGCCCTCCATATTGGATGGGATAAGAGTCAAGGAGGTAAGAACAGACTGTTTGGGGAGAGGGGTGGGATAAATGGCAGGAGAGGGTGGCCCTGTTGAGGAGCAGTGAGAGGTGAGTTGTAGAGACTGGGAAGAGGGGACCCTGGGCTGCTGTCAGACCTTGAGTGCCACACCAAGACCACTGAGCCTGATACAGTGGTCAGCAGGTGCTCCTGAGTGTTCTAACATTGGCAATGGCATTGATGTGGGAAACAAAAGCAGAATTTAAAAAATAAAATTCCCTTATAACTTACAGCCCATTGACAAGTCTTTGAGACAGGCAGAGTGACATTCCTCTAGGAGCTCAGCTGCCCCCATGATGACACTTTGCTAAGGGGCAAAAGGCAATCTAACAGTATCCTGACCCCCAGAATCCTGTAAGTCTGCTTTAACATATAAAAACTCCTTTGGAAACTTCCTTTATCTCTACCCCCCAAGATATATGTTGGTAATCATCCTCAAAGCTTAAGCCTCACTGATATCCATCTGAAGGGTCTCATGACTGAGCTTTTACTAAACAGCAATAAATGACCTTTTCCTAACAGCAGCTAGCCCCTCAGGGTCCTGGAAACCTTGTTGCCAAAATTCCTTAGAGACTTAATGGGATCCCTAACCTCCTCTCAACCTGAAGGTATATAATCAGTCACTCTTCACAACCCCAGTGCAGCTCTTTCTGCCTATGGGTCCTGGTGCTGTGCTTTAATAAAACCACCCTTTTGCACCAAAGAGGTCAAGAATTCTTCCTTGCCCATCGGCTCCGAACCTCAACACTCCAAACCACATCAGCATGACTAGGCTAGGGCATGAGGAAAGCTGGGGAGCTAGGCGCATGCCAGCAGGGAGCAAGGAGAGAGCCTGCAGTCAGCCTACCAAGTTGTAGTTCAGGGCAGTCAGTGAACAAGGTTATTCCCTAATATTGCCATCTGATAAGTGGAACAGTCCATGTAGGACTGTGCAACCCAATGTGGGTTTTTGTTTTTTGGTTTTTTGGTTTTTTTAGATTTTATTTTTAAGTCATCTCTACCCCAACATGGGGGTCAAACTTACAACCCCGAGATCAAAAGTCACATGCTCCACCAACTAAGCCAGCCAGACGCCTCCTGTGCAATCCAATGTTATCATTCCCATGCCACCCCCTCAAGATTTTCTATAGGTTGTTATCTTCTGCTTTTTCTCACCTTCTGATGGGTCACAGTGACCCCCAAAGAACGCAGCATTCTGCAGGGAAAGAAAAGGAAATTAGTGGTAAATAAATGGGCACAGTGCGGCCAGCAGACATTTCCCCAGACTGCCAAGGGCCTCAGGACCGTGAGTCGTCCCTGTCTGTGTTTCAAAGGTGTCTTAAAATGAGAATTCTGTGGGCTCTTTCCCAGTCTCTTTCTTCACTCCTCATGACGTCCTGGAAGCTTATTCCCTTTTGGTCAGCCTCCAAAGGCCAAGGAGAAACAAAAGAACCCTGAGCCGAATGAGGCTCCTTTCAAAGGCCCTCCCTCAGAAAGTGAGGACATTCTCATTGCCCTGGAGTGGGTGAGGTGCCTGGGTCTCCCCAACCCGCCATCACAGCAGTTACCCTCCCGCTGGCGGGGGGGGGGGGGGGGGGAGGGGGGGCAGGCAAGCAGGGGAGCCTGTGGGCTGCCCCCCGCCGTGTCCCTTCACCAGGCCCACCCACTACCTGGGTTCACAGAGGTATCTTCTTACAGGAGCACAAGAGCAGGAGGCTTAGCAGGGAGATTCCTAATTTCATTTGTCCTCAGATCCAATCTTTTAGCGAGTGGGCAGCAGGCCAGGCCAGGCCCATAGAAGAAAGCCACCATTCCCATCGTGGTGCTGGTGGAGCCGAGCCAGAGGGTGGGGGAGACGCTGTTTGCAAGAGGCACTTTGGAAATTCCTCACATTTTTTGGCTTTTGTCTCTGGGCATTGAGATGGAGATCCACGTTTGACTCTACCCAGAGCTCTGGGACTCTCCTTTGCATTCAAAAGGAAGCTCCTAGCTGAGAGCAGAAAGAATTTGGTGGCTGTTTTCTCATCTCAATGACCAATTGAGTCATTTGGGGGTAGGGGGTACAGCAGAGAGACCGGTTTTCTTTTGCTGCTTCTTTACTACATTTCCTTCTCTTTCACCTCTGGCCCCAGCACCAGGCCCAAGTCCTAAGTGATGTAAGTGTGACACCTTTTCAGAGAAGAGCTGCCCTCTTGTGCTCTCAGGGCCCCATGGGAACATCAAAGGCACCTGCACGCCACCGGAAGATCTGACTGGGAGCCAGGACGCCTGGGTACCGAGGACTCTGCAAGACCCCAAGCAAACCATTGCAGACTTGAACACCTGGTTCCTGCCCCCTCCCGACGTGGACAGGAGTTTGGTCCTATCCTCCCATTTCCCATCCCAGTAGTGGTCAGGGAGGGTTGGATGTAAGACCAGCGTTAATGAGGGACGGGGATGCCAGAGCAAGGCTCCATGAAAACAATGGCCAGAATCCCCTGTAGGCCTGTAATTTCAGAGTTCCACATTCCTCTCTGTCCAGCAAGGCTCCTGCAGTTGTTGTGAAGGAAGATCCCTGAATTACCAGTTTGGGAGCCTGTTCTTTCGTTCTCCCGCTGAACTGGCGCCCCTCTCCCATCAGATGCCACTTTGCAAATCAACTGATTCGCAAGCAGCAGGGTGGGAGGAAGAGAGGAAGCAGGGAGCCTCCATGCTGTGACTAAGGTCACTCTGTGCTCCTGAATGCCATCAATTAGCTTCTCCTCCGTTCATTCTCTTCCTGAGTCTGTCAAAATACCTACTCTTGGAAGGACTCAAGTCACTGTATCTCCTTTATGACCGAAATTAAGTCTTCATCAAGAATAACTGGCCCAAAGGAGGGGAGACCCTACAGATAAAATGAAGCAGAAGCTTCTGTGACAGTTTCCCAGTGGTTTCTCAGAGACACTCGTCCCTACTGTCAAGTTTTGTCCCCACCAGCCCAACCGCACTGACTTGAAAGTCAGAACTCCCTCCAGAAAGTTAAAAGAAAACTGATGTAGGGGCAGCAGCCATTGATGAAGAGTGCGCCAGGCCACCATAACTCACTGCAGGACCTCAGGGAGTCACTTAACCTCTGAGCTTCAGGCCTCTCTGAAAAATGAATGGGTTGGCAAGATCTCCAATGTCCCTGGCAGACGTGACAGCCTAAAGCTTGAGTGTGAGCGCCACATCCTACCCAGGGAGCAACTCATCCATATCCCCTTGCTGCTGTTGAGGTGCTGGCCCTGCCCCAAGGGACTGGCTGTGGCTGGAACCCACACCCTTCGTGGTCTCAACACCCCTCTGGGTGCCTGTGCAGTGAGAACCACAGGCAGACAACAGCCACCCTTCTGGGCATCATGGGCGCTCCAGCCCAGACTGGTCATTTCTCCAGACGCTCGGAGTCTTCCAGGGCTTTCGGGGGGGCAGGGGGGGGACTTCTGAATTGTGGGTCACAGACTAAGCAGACTCTTGGAACTCATCTGGATTCTTGCAACTTCTCCAAGAGTGTGTCTACTCCTACTTTTTTTTTTTTCCTTTCCAACTTCAAGAAACACATTTTCTTGTGAAAAGGGATTACACTGCATTGGTAGCCACAGCACTGCACCCTCTCCTCTCCCGAAGATGAGCCGAGCAACTGCTCTGCCATGACATCCTGGGCATCCACAAAGATGGCCCTTTTTTCCCCTTTGCGCTGGATGCCTCCACCTTCTGTGTGAAGGGATGAGGCAGCCTTCACTTGCACCAGACTAGGTCCGCTTCAGCCACAAGCTCTCTTCAGATCTCTGCTTGTGTCAGTGCATGTGGGTGTGCCCGAGTGAGTGTTGTGTCTCTCACTCTCTGTGTATCTCTCAGGGTTTGGATCTCTCTATGTCTCTTAGCGTTGCAGGATTTCCTACCTCAATACCTGGTGTTCGTTTTCTCGCCACTTGGAGGAACAAAGAGGTGGACATAAAATGAGCAGCAGGCAAAAGTTTAGTAGAGCATAAGATGACAAAGTAAGAATAGGATGAAAGTTCTCTTTAAAGAGAGGGGGCAGGGGTGCCTGGGTGGCTCAGTCATTTGAGCGTCTGACTTCAGCTCAGGTCATAATCTCCCAGTCTGTGGGTTCGAGCCTCACATCGGACTCTGTGCGGACAGCTCAGAGCCTGGAGCCTGCTTGGGATTCTGTGTCTCCCTCTCTCTCTGCCCCTGCCCCACTCATGCTCTGTCTCTCTCCCTCTCTCAAAAATAAATAACAACATTAAATAAATAAATACATACAGAAATAAAGAAAGAAAAAGAAAAAGAAAGAAAGAAAGGGGGCATTCGAGGTGAATACCCATGGACTGTAGGCAAGGGTCTTTGTCTTATAGGGTTCTGGTCAGCACCCCCCTTTTTCTCCCTCATTCCTTCTGAGGCTCTACCCTTATTGGTTGGATAACTCTAGGTGCTGGGTTGTCCATCCCTGATCGGCTCGACTCAGTTGTGTGAGGAATCAGACTATGGTCATGCTGTCCCTTGTATAACATAAGTTTTATGGTTTACTTATTTTTAGTTAGGTATTTTGATTGTCAAGCTCCTGAGGGGAACCTGAAGGGAGGAGGTGGTGTCTGTTACATTCTTAAGAGGAACCTTACCCCCAAGGGGTTCTCTGTGGTCCCTGCTCCCAGTATTGTTCCAAAATACATGTTTTTCCCACCCATGGACCTCAGGTCCCAACTTTTCCCTGCCTATTTTATCGTATCTTTGTCTATCATATTAGCGTTCTGTCTTTCACTCTGTCCGTGTGTGTGTGTGTGTGTGTGTGTGTGTCCCTGGCATCTCTGCACACGTCTCCTCTGGGTCAATGTGCAGGCGATCCCGTGGAGGCATCCTATTTTCTCCTTCCACTCAGTGCCCAACTTCTCAAGTGTTTTCTACAGGTAACCAGTTGTGGGCCCCCCAAAACCAGCCTCTGTTCGACACCTGTGTACCGGCAGAGGCCAGAGTCAGCACAACCAACCTCCCTCCGAAAACACAAGGATAAGGTCCAAAGTACTGATGCGCGACGCACATTTTACACGGATGACGGGGAGAGATGGTATCCGCCATTCAGTCAAGCTTCCTTGAGACGTTTTTTTTTCTCTCTCCAGAATTCCTCTGAAAGCATCACTTCATCACGTGGTTTACATCGGACGGAGGAGCAGGCCCCGAAGACCTGCCGCAAGGGCAGCCCCCTTGCTGTGCGGCACCCTGTGAGCCGGGGCGTGTGGGCCACAGCTGATTGGATCAAGGGTGAGCACCTGACCCGAGCGCTGCCCCTCTATTGGTCAGCCAGCCTCCTAGAGGTAACCAGGCCGAGGGGCTCGCGAAACCTGAGCCTATACTTTGGGAATTCGGGTCCATGTAGAGGGAGCCGGAGTGAGGGCGTTGTCAGTGAGAGAAGCAGAATGAGGAGGAAAGAAAATCGAGAAGAAAGAGAGATTGAGATAGGTCCGTGGCAGAGTAGGATTGAGTAGGGCCAAGCGCTCCTTCTGGCAAGAAGCTGCAGATCCAGGGCCGTGCGAAGTCCTGGAGGCGCTATCACCATGCACCTTGCATCCCTGGTGCCTATCTTGGCCACCAGCCAGCCTCAGTGAGGTCCCCATACAGCTTGTTACAGGGGCCTGTATGCATTCCCGAAACACCTGCTCCCCAGAACCACACCCCGTGTGTCTTCATACAGGTTAGGAGTACTGCTCGCTGGGGGCTCTGGTGCCCTTCCTGGAGTTATAATCTGTGAAACTGAGGCCCTGGGGGGAAGTGTGCCTTGATTCACTATTTCCAGATTTCAAGGTTGGGAGGGACCACCACCGAGAGGCTTTCCTCCCCCATCGTGTCCTTCCAAGACCCTCAGTGAGGACACTTCTTCCGCATTGTCCGGTCAAGAGAAATTCCAGATCTCTGTGTTTGGGTGGTGAGGACCATTCATAAGCACCCACTATTTGGTTGGGTCCCCATGAGTCCCCTCCACCCAATGTGTTCACTCTGCCTGGGCCATACAGTACAAGGGGAGTGAGTGAAACTGGAGAAGAATGTGTGGAAGTTTGTGGCTTTCATCTCTTAAACAAATAGCAAATTCCTCCAGGCCAACGCTGCAGGCATTAAACAATGATGTGTTCGGGAAGGCTCTAAGGCGTTACCTTAGCAACGCCCAGGCTGTTTTCAGGCAAGATCTCATTAAAGAGGAAAAAGAACAAAAATAATAAAGGGACGAGTCTGGATGGGGTCCAGGAATGGGGGTCTTTTGGCTGAGTGTGTGTGTTTTGTGTTCTGATGTGTTTGCAGCCTGCCTTTCAGCTAAGTTTCCTCTCAGCTCCCGGGTGGGGTCCACGGTGAAGGTCACCCACTGGCATACTAATGGCAGCTAAGAAAAGATAGCATGCTACATGGAGGACGGGTAGGAACGGGAAGGACATCATAGCAGGGACCACCTCAGCGGAAGAGATGTGTATAAAGCCTGCCAGGCTGGCTCTTGAAATCAAAAGGTCATGGGAGAAAGAGGGCAAGTCTCTGCGCGTGTGACCAACGCTTACGCCTTAGGGCAGAGGCCTGCAAGGTGGCAATCCATCAGACCCTTGCTACTCACACTGTGATCTGCCGACCAACAGCAGAGGCAGCACTGGGGAGCTTGACAGAAATCCAGAATGTCAGGCTGCCCCAGGCCTACAGACCAAGTCTGCATTTTCACAAGACCCCCAGGTGATTCATGTGTGAGCTGCAGCTTGGGAAGTGCTGGGCAGGACCTACCTTTGTTGTGTGGAGGCATCTGCTAAAATAAGGTGGCTCTCTCACACAAACACAGGCATATCCAGTTTGCTGATAATGCACTTGGGTATGTTTGCTTGCTTGCTTGCTCTAAATACTTTAAGTAATCTCTATACCCATCGTAGGGCTTGAACTTACAACCTATAGGATCAAGAGTAGCATGCTGTGTCTACTGAGGCAGCCAGGCATCCTGGTGTGTTTCTTTGTTTTTTAATGTTTATTTGTTTATTTTGAGAGAGAAGAGAGAGAGAGCACTTGCATGCACAAGCCCATGCAGGGGAGGGACAGAAAAAGAGGGAGCAAGAGGGAATCCCAAGCAGTCTCTAGGCTGTCAGTGCAGAGCCCAACACAGAGCTCCATCCCATGTGCTATAAGCTCCTGACCTAAGGTGAAATCAAGAGTCTAATGCTCAACTGACTGAGCCAGTGTGTGTGTGTGTGTGTGTGTGTGTGTGTGTGTGTGTGTGTGTGTGTGTTTATAAAGTTTATTTATTTATTTTGCAAGAGAGAGAGACAGCATGAGTGGGGGGGGGGGGGGGGGGGGAGGCAGAGGGAACAGAGACAGAGAATCCCAAGCAGTGTGGGGCTGAAACCCATGAAACCATGAGATCATGACCACAGCCGAAACCAAGAATTGGATGCTTAACTGACTAAGCCACCCAGGAGCCCTGTTTTTTAACATTGATTCTTTGTGGTGATGATGACAATGATGGTGCTGATGATGAAGGGGACATTAAGTACTATAATGGTTTGGATTGTGTGCCCACAAAGAGATATGTTCAAGTCTTAACTCTTGTACCTGTGAGTGTGACCTTATTTGGAAAGCAGCTCAGGTCATGATCTCACAGTTTGTGGATACGAGCCCTGCATTGGGTTTTCTGCTGTCAGTACAGAGCCCTATTTGGATCCTCTGTCCCCCTCTCTCTCTGCCCTTCCCCTGCTAGTGCTTTGTCTGTCTCTCTCTCAAAAATAAATGAAAGAAAGAAAGAAAGAAAGAAAGAAAGAAAGAAAGAAAGAAAAGAAAGAAAGAAAAGAAAGAAAGAAGAGGGAGGGAGGAAGGGAGGAAGGGAGGAAGAAAGAAAGAAATAGGGTCTTTGCAGATATAATCACGTTAAGACTTGGTCATTAGGGTGGGCCCTAATCCAATAACTGGTGTCCTCATAAAAAGAGAGAAATTTGTATTCAGACACCCAGGGAGGATGTTGTGTGATGACAGAGGCAGAGATTAGAGATGCTGTCACAGAATGCCAAGGATCGCTGATGGCTACCAGAAGCTAGGACAGAGGCCTGGAACAGATTCCCCTCAGAGCCCCTAAGGAGGAGCCGACCTGATTTCAAACTTGCAGCCTCTGGAACTGTGAGACAATAATTTCTGTTGTGTTAAACCCATCCAGTGCGTGGTGCTTTGTTACAGCAGGCCCAGGACACTGATGTAGAAGCCTTTTTTTATTTTTTATTTTTTAATGTTTACTTACTTTTGAGAGAGAGAGAGAGACAGAGACAGAGACAGAGACAGAGCCCAAGCAGGGGAGGGGCAGAGAGAGAGGGAGACACAGAATCCTAAGCAGGCTCCAGGCTCCGCACTGTCAGCACAGAGCCCGATGCAAGGCTTGAACCCACGGACCACAAGATCATGACCTGAGCCGAAGTTGGACGCTCAACTGACTGAGCCTCCCAGGTGCCCTGAGAGAGAGAATCTTAAGTAGTCTCGACACTCAGCACAGAGCCTGACATGGGGCTTGAACCCGTGACCTGAACTCAAGACCTGAACTGAGATCAAGAGTTGGCCGCTTAACAAACCGAGCCACCCGGGCGCCCCCTAAAGCAACTCCATTTAAGTTATCTTGTGAAAGCGGAGGCAGATTAGGTGTTTTATTCAGTTTTACAAATAAGAGAGTCCCCTTATTACTCTGAGAGGTCACAAAAGTGAGGGAGTGCTGCAGCTGGGCCTGGCCCAGTGCTCTGTCATGCCTGCCTAGTCTGTTAGGGACTCACCCCAAGGGGCCGTGGGCCTGCTGAGCAGCCTGTGTACCTGTATGTACCCATCCCTTGGCAGCTGTCCTGTACCTGCTGCCACTGGCCCTGAGGACACCAAGTAAGGAAGAGGCAAGACTCAGGCCACAGGGTTCCTCTCATCTCCGTGTCTCCCGTCCACATCATATGGATTCACTGGTGTCACCAGTAGTGTGCGTCCTAGTCCACACTGGACGGGGCCCAAGTATGCAACCTTCTTGTTCTCCAGAAGTTTGTATTTAGTTGTCAAGTGTCACCCGAGAGTGACGTTTTCCCAAACCCTCTGGTTTTATTTTCTTTATCACACTTAACACCATCCATAGTGCTCCGGCTTATTTATATAATTACTGTTATATTTCCTGTTTTCGTTACTTGAATGTAAATTCTTGTCCCCACAATAGAGCTTTATCCATGACAGTTTCTCAGTAAAGAATGGGAAATGAGCCTGTTAAAAATATGGCATGTGCCTGTACTGAAATGTCAAGCAGCCCCTGAAAAAAAAAAGTTGGGTCCGTGTGCCTTCTGTGGAAAGGTGGCTGTGACCTTACTGAAGGAGGGGAGTGATTTGAACAGTGATACACATTGTTTGATCCTGTTTTTAAACATATGTCACTAATATAAACAGCTAACTGTTGGCAGGGGCTGCCTCTTGGAAGTGGCATTAGAGGGGAGTGTGGTGTGAACCCGGAGCCCAGGACCGGGACCGGGGCCAGGCTAAAGGAGTGGGGGACAAGTCAGTTACTCGCAGAGACAGAGATTATACTGAAGTCAGGGGAGGAACATGCGAGAGGGACACCAAGGACAAATCCTACCTCGGTCAAGGGCTGACCAGGCCACAGGTCTGGGGAGCCTCTTGTCCCTTTTTCCATTCCTGCTGCCATTGAACTGTGCAAGCCTGGGAAGGGTGGCAGCTGGTGGGAGTCTACAGGAAGAGCATCCCGGCTGCTCCCCTGGGACATAATGGGGGAGCCCCCAAGAACCGTTAGGCTCATTGGGGAAAGCCAGTAACAGAAGTGTGGAGCGGGCGCTCAGCTGTGAGGTCGGGGGTTGGTCTGGTGGGTGGGTTAAGACTGGTGACAGAATGTGACCAGGGGGATATGCTGGGAAGTGGACACCACCCCAATTTATCTTCCACCCTCCGTGACCGTGACAAAGGTACACACGCACCCAGATGCTCTCGTGGGCAGAGAAAGGCGGCTTCTCTCTGCGTCTCTCCTGCCCTCATGGAGACTGCGGTGTGACTGGGGCATTTTAAAGTTCAGCCCAAGCTCCCCCACCCATTGCCGCCTGAGGGATAAGGAGTAACCTCCCCTGCCCTGACCTTCTCCCACCCCCGCCCCCAAAGCAGCAACTCTTTTAGGAGAGCCTCCCACAAATTTCCTGCACTTGGCCGAAGTGCTCTTCCTTATACAAGCCCCTGCTCTCCTGCCTCTCTCGCCTATAAACCTCTGGCTGTTTCCTCTGAGTAAAGGCTCCTTCCTCCCCATTCCCCCTGGTGTCCTGGGTCCAGGTGACCGAAGCTGGGTCACGAGCTTCCTTAAACCAGCACTGAGGGAGCTCTGAGTCCCTGTTTGGCACCAGCCTAGATTCTGGTTTAGCTCTGTTGCAGTGAGTCCCTAAACTTCTCAGCCTGTACGTCCTCACCCAAAAGCAGAGCAGAGCTGTCTCTAGGATTAAAGTGATGCAGAGGCAGAGAACCACCCCCCCGCCACCCCCCCGCCCCCAAACCTGCCAGGAACATAAAAGCTGTTCAGTAAAGGATGAGGTTGTTGTATCAGAGTGTGCTCTGTTCTCAGCACCTCACTGGACACCACGAGGAAATAAAGATCAATGAGCTGATGTGCCCATACCCACATCCCAGAAGCCAGTGATCTGCTTGGAGAAACAAGACGGGTCTGCAGGGAGAGAAATTTCTGGAGACTAGGAGGGACGGGTCAAGTAGTAATAACTCCAGGCAGCACCTGGCCTCACGTATTCCGCACCCACCCTTCCCCCAGCCGTGGCTGTAGCAGCCAGCTTTGCCAGCGCCTGTCAGATGCACCTGTCACCATTCTGCCCCCCAGGCTCCTCCATGACCGGGTACTCTGGACACTCATGCACGTGACAGGATAATTCTTGGCCAGTGGGGGAATGGGAGCTTCTGGGTATATGCTGTCCCATTCTTCACAGGACAATTCTGAGACCCTTTCTATGTTTCCCTCAGAGGTTTCCAGCAGGATGGAGCCCCAGCTGCCACGGCAGCAGCCAGCCTGGAAGGGCTTCTTTGGACTGGCTTGCCCTCCTTCCCGCTTTGCTCTCTTCAAGCCCCACTCCTAGTCTTTGGGATCATTTTCTTTATTTTTTTCACTTGCTTTATTTGGGGGGGTATTTTATAAAATGAGCCACCTATGGTGCCTGGGTGGCTCGGTCAGTTAAGCATCTGACTCTTGATTTTGGCTCAGGTCATGATTTCATGGTTTGTGAGTTCAAGCCCCGCATTGGGCTCTGTGATGACAGTGCAGAGACTGCTTGGGATTCTCTCCTTCTGCCCCTCCCCAGCTCACGCATGCTTCCTCTCTCTCTCTCTCTCTCTCTCTCTGTCTCTCAAAATAAATAAATAAACCTTAAATTTTTTTTTTTTTTTAAATGAGCCACCTAGGTCCAGGTGCTCACCTCAGGCTTTCTTTCCCAGTGGGAACGAAGTGCAGTGGCTCAAGGCACAGGCTGTAAGCTCAGACTGACTTTGTGGCTGTCTGGGGCTGCGAGCTAGGGCAAGGAGGAGTGGCATCTGTTCATTTACTCTGAGTGTACTAATCAGGGCTCTCTGGAGAAACAGAACCAACAGGATACCTAGAGATACATACAAAAGGAGATTTACTGTAGGAATTGGCTCGTGCCATTATGGAGACCAAGAAGTCCCAAGATCTGCCATTTGCAGGCTGGAGAACCAGGAAAGCTGGTGAGATAATTCAGTCTGAGGGAGAAGGCAGACACCCTCAAGAATGCACCCAGAAACAGTTTACCCACTCTCTGGGCATCCATCCCTCAGTCAGTCAAGTTGACCTATAAAGTTAATCATTATGCTAAGGGTTGCTGTGAAGTTCACCTGAGAGAGAAGGTTTAGCATTGACATTGAAGATACAGTCTCTGGAGCCAGACTCCTAGATTCTTCAGCTTGTTACCTGTGTGACCCTGGAGGAGTCACTTAACCTCTCTGTGCCTCAGTTTTCTAAAATGTAGCATGGGGATGATAGTAACAGTGCCCACCTCCCAGGGTTGTGAGCATTGAACAAGTTAATACATGGATCTGAAGCAGTCTCCCCCTGTTAAGTGTCTGCAAAGTGTCTGCAAAGCACTTGCAGAGTACCTGTCACTATGGAAAACACTAGATAAAGTATAAGCCTGGTACAAGAAAAGGTATTAACCTTGTAAGGCTAGTATAAGAAAGTATAGGACAATATTTTTTTTATTTGTTTTGAGATGGGGAGGAAGGGGGGGGGGGGGAGAGAGAATTCCAAGCAGGCTCTGTGCCGTCAGCACAGAGCCCAATGTGGAACTTGAACCCACAAACAGCAAGACCATGATCTGAACCAAAATCCAGATCAGACACTTAGACTGACTGAGCCACCCAGGCATCCCCATAGGAGAATATTTTTGTGACTTAGAAACTGGAAAGGACATCTTAAAATTTCAAAAGCATGCACAAAAATTTAAAAGTTTGATTTTGGGGGGGATGCTTGGGTGGCTCAGTCGATTAAGCGTCCAACTTTGGCTCAGGTCATGATCTCTTGGTTTATGAGTTCTGTGCTAAAAGCTTTGAATCCTCTGTTTCCCTCTCTCTCTGCCCCTCCCCTGCTCATGCACACAATCTCTCTCTCTCTCAAAAATAAACACTGAAAAAAAATAAAAGTTTCCTTTTTCTACATCAAAATGAAGGCCTCATTGACAAAGAAGGATACTATGAACAAAATTAATAGACAGATGATAGAATGGGAGAAGCCATTGCCAGGTCTAAAACCAACACTGAGTTTATTCTAATTCTAGGTAAAATCTAGAATATACAAAGGACAGGGGTAGGGCATCAAGCCCAACAGAAGACAGACAGGCCTAAGGTACGAACAGACCACATGGGGGGAGAAAGCTCAGAGGCACATGAAGTGCTCTGTGGTTGGTAACAAGATAGGCAAGTTGGGAGTGGAACGGTGTGGCCATTCTGGAAAGCACTGTGGCAGGACCCATTCCTTGGCTACCCAAGGAAAAGCTCACCCAGGTCTGTGGGGCAGGGTTGGGGGGCTGTGCTCTGGATGTTCCCTGCAGCGTTGTCTCTAGGGGGCGAAGGAGTTGTCACCTTGACCCTAACCAATACCTCATCAATGTTTGCTGTTACTGCGTAGTCTAATCAGAGGAAATCAAAACCTGAAGTGGGGAAGGACAGTGACAAGAGACATCATGACATCTTCTTCCTTGTCATGAGTCCAGCCACTGACCAGAAGAACAGATGTGGTCAGTGACTCGTCTCCCTCTCTCTCTCCCTCTCTCTTTCTGTCATGCACACACACTCGAGTGTGCATACACATGCAGGACAGTGGAAGAGGCCCAGTTTGTTCGCTTTTTTAAAATTATTTCTGTAATGTTTATTTTTGAGAGACAGAGTATGAGTCGGGAGGAGCAGGGAGAGAGGGAGACACAGAATCAGAAGCAGGCTCCAGGCTCTGAGCTGTCAGCACAGAGCCCGACACGGGGCTCGAACCCATGGACCGCGAGATCATGACCTGAGCCAAAGTCAGATGCGTAACTCACTGAGCCACCTAGGTGCGCCCAGGAAGCCCAGTGTTTAAGCCTGGGTGCCGGTAGGATGGCAGTGCCAGCAGGAGAGTCAGGAACTGAGGTGCAGAACCAGGTGTGAGGTCCTGTAGAGACGGCCATGAGAAAACGTGCTGCAGTGAGGCCCGTGTGTGGATGGAGCAAAGCCTTGCCGGGAGGCCCGGAGAGGACCGCAGGGGCCGGGGCCAGTGCCCGGGCCCGGCTCCCCATCCTCGCCCCCGGGGTGTCTCAGTGCAGCGGGCTCAGCACATGGCCACAGCCCCACCCACTGCCATAAGCCTGTTTTACGGGAAGCTCTGAGCCGGGAGCTGGCGGAGGGCAGCGGGCCTGAACCAGGAAAGCGCCCACGAAGGTGTCCCTGTCCGGGGTCTGGGAGCCGAGCCTTCAAGGACAAAGATACTTTTTGAGGTGGAGAGGATGGGCAGGGCCTTCCACAGAGAGGAAATGGCGCAAACAGGGGCCCAGAGACAGGAAAACACATAGACCAGGAGGTCCCCGGGAGGGCAAGGTGGGCACGGTGGCTGCCTGCGGCCTGGAACTGAATCCTGAAGGCGTCTCGTGGTGGTTTCGGGCTTCAGAGCGTGTTCTGAAGTCGCCGAGGGCCACCGCTGCCACAGCGCTGTTTTCAAGGGGGTGAGGGTGCGAGCTGGGCCCGGAGCCTGCCAGGACTGCCCGCCCCTCACACCACGGGCACGCGCCCCCGCTGGCCGGCGCTGCACACACGTGCTACTCACGCGTACACACACGTACCCGCACCCCCGCACACGGGCCGCACGCTCGTACCGTATACACGTACTACGCACACCCCCCACGGTATACTGGACCCACAGACCTCACGCGCACTGCACACGCACACACACGCACACACCCTCACACACACACACCGCACAACATACTGTACTTACAGTCCCCACACCCACTGCGCGCGGGCGCACACACACACACACACACACACACAGTACACACACGTACCGCACCCACGCACGCCCCACGCCCACCGCACAGCCGTACCCCACGCGTGCATGCTGCACACACACATATCTACGGCACACATACTTCACCCCCATACCACACCCCACACACCACACACGTTACACCCACACATCACACATACTCAACTTCTACAACCACCAGCCCACACACGCACGCACTGCACCACCCCGGGGCCGTGCCTCCAGTAAATGCGGGCAGGCAACTGATTCCCGGACAACCTGAAACAGTAAAACATAAAGAGCCTGCGATCCCAGGGCACTCGGGGCACTCGAATTTAGGGGCACTCGGACCCCGAGTAAGTTCCAAAGCTTCTGGACTTGAGGGAACTTCCTGTCTCCATTTCCCATCAGAATCACAGGGGCTTCTGCCTGGCAGGGCCCGGGGGATGAGACGCCCCCTCCCCAGGTGCAGCCCCACACCTCCCCCCTCTGACGCACCCTGGCACCTTCCTGTCTCGAAGGACCCTGTCCCCAGAGGGCCCTCTTGCCTTTCCTCCGGTAAGCACAGGTTATCTGTCCATCTGCTGGCCACTGGCCTGTTTATCTTCTTAGGACTCTTCCTGAAATAGCTCCGGGTTATCTAAGCTGCTAGAGCGGGCAGGCCGGCCTGCCTGACAGCCCCCCTCCCGCAGAGAGTCCCTCACTGGCGGCTTTCAACTCCTTCAATCCAGGCCCGAATTCCACACATTATTGAGCCAAGCTGGAGATCTTCCTGGGAAGGGCCAGCACCCCCGCTCCCACGGGGTCCCCCCCATCCCCCCCGACCGCAGCCACAGGAGCACCAGGTGGCTTCTCCTCTCCCGTCCCTCGGCGAGGAGGCCGGGGTCCCTTCCCCAGCTCTCTCACTACACTCCTGGGCGGCTGCACACTTACACTCGCCAGTCCGGCCATCTCAAAGCTGGCAAACCCGTAGCCAAGCTCATCGGTCTTATCCCGAACCACTTACCTCTCCCACATGTCCCTCTGTTCAGGCATGTCAAAACTTTCCTAGACTCTCGAATGAAAGTCTCAGTCCTCCTGCCATCCTGGCAGTGCCCCCTCACCAGCCCTACTGCCCACACCCTCACCCCCTGCCCTTCCAGGTTGGAGTCCTCTGGCTGCTCCCCAGGCTCTCGATTCCGAGCCCTACACACCAGCTGTCAGGGTCATCGCCTTCATCTAGCATTTCACCCTGGCACTGCCCTGCTCAAGAACCTGCCATGGCTCCCCCATTAATGGCTGCATCCAGTCCAAACACATCTCAAGACACATCTGCACTTATTTAACATCAGAGCCTACCACTAAATTAGTACTGTCTCTGCTTCAGTCACACTAGTCCCCGCAGCCCCCATACAAGCGTGTTCTTTTGGGCCTCTGTGCCTGTGCTTGGGCTGACACGCTGACCAGCAATACCTTTCATTATCTCCGCCCCCTCACCAAGACTTCCTCCCCCTCCAAGTCCCAATTTTCCTTTTTTAAAATTTATTTTGAGAGAGAGAGAGTGTGTGTGCATGTGCGAACTGAGGAGGAGCGGGGTGGGGGGGGGGGTGGGGGTGGAGGGAGAGAGAAAGAATCCCAGGCAGGCTCTGCACTGTCAGGGCAGAGCCCAATGTGGGAGCTCTATCCCACGAACGATGAAATCATGACCTGAGCTGAAATCAAGAGTCTGACGCTCAACTGACTGAGCCACCCAGGTGCCCCCCAAGTCCCAATTTTCTTAAGTCCTCTTCAGTGGTTTCCCGTCATTCGTTTACTCAGCCACTGTTAATTGAGTGCTTGCTATGGAAAAGACTCTCTCGGGCCAGCCTCCCCTCTGAGCTCCAACGGCACCAGTAACTTTGGCCCCACACTTTGGCACAGAGTCCCTTGAGATTTTGTAATGTGTCACCATTGCAGGTCTGTGGCCCTCCACCAAGCCATAGCCCCTTGAGGGAGACAGCCCAGTCTTCCTCTTCCGTGCACCTCATGTGGTTCCTTTACAAGCTGCAGGTGCTGGTGGTTGTTTGGTTTTTGTTTTTGTTTTTTGTTCAGAGGGCTAGCATAGAACTGTCACCTCTTTGTTCAATCAAACAAAAACACTTATTTTTTAAAATTTATTAAAGTTTGTTTGTTTGTTTGTTAAGTAATCTCCATGCCCAACATGGGGCTCCAACTTGGAGATCAAAGGTCCTCTGCTCTTCTGATTGAGTCAGCCAGGGGCACCAAATAAACACATTTTTTAATTACTGGGATGTCATAAACAAAAGCACATTTTAACACTAAGAAAGTCATGTTAGGGAGGAAGGAAGAAGATAATGCCAGCATAAAGGACAGCCCTTAAAACTGAATACGCTTAGCAGCATGGGGAAATTCACATTTTTCTTTTTCTTCACTTCACAACATAATCTCAGAATGAAGTGATGGTCCTTTCAATGGAATAAATTTAGCAAGCTGGAAAATATATCACGTTTCTCTTTCTTCAGTTTACAGGGGACAGGGGACCACTTGACCAGCATTTATCCCAGTATCTGGGAGCCACTGTGTGCAGCTGAGCACAGCCCAAGGGAGCAGAGCGGGTGGTTAAAGTCTTCCGTCGTTGCCCAGAGAAGTGACCTGAGTCGCTGAGTCCCAAGATGCAGCTGGGAGCCAGGGACATGGCTTCCAATCCTTGAGCCTCTGTTTCAGACACATGGCCTGATTTTTTGCTCCACGAGGCTCACCTCTGTGGGCATGTAGGTATTCTGGATGCTGATTGCAGCCTACTCTGGGGCAGAGAAGTCCTGGGGTCCCAGGGGAGACAGGCGGGACAGAGACTCTGGAGTCTCGTTCGGGAGCAGAAAGCAAATGGGTCACAGAAGCAGACACCCCCACCCCGTGGCCTCACAGCTCCAAGCCAGTCTGGAGCAGAGCCGGGGTGGGACCTCGGGGCTTCTTTCTGTCCCCTGGCCCTGGGATCCTGCCCTCTCCCTGCTGTGTCTGAGCCAGGCTTCTTCAGAAGAGAAATACAACTGAAACTTTCCATGGCTCAGCCCTGGATCCCCCCGGCCTCTTCCATAAAAAGCCATCACTGCCTGGACAGGAGAAAGAGAGAGAATTTTTCCAAAGGATGTATGTGTGTATTGTTGGGAGCAGCAAGCATTTCGGTGAACTCTGGGTCACAGCACAGCCTGACAAATGGCAGGAAGTTCAGGACTTGGGCCTGACATTTGTTGCACAAAGACCCTACAGCCCGGCCAGGTGAGCTGGGTCTGGGGACCGACACAGGGCCACCGCCCGGCACTTCCTGCCCTTTGTTGGGCCATGTGACAGCCTTCCCAGCGCTCTAAATGGCCTTTCTTTCGTGCCTGACTCCTGTTCTTTATTTATGGAGAGGAGCTCCTCAATATAGAAACGGGTGGGCCCGGAGTCGGCAGCAGGATGTGGGAATGCAGACTGGCGGGATGCCCACCACCGGGGACAGGATCGCTGAATTAAAATAATGCGGCCGTATACACCCAATAATAAGCCTGCCCGGTATTTATATACCTGATGAGATGTTCCACACACTCCCCTGGCGCATGTCAGGGGATCACAAGCCTGCCCTGCCATCAGCACCCCTGTTGGCACCGTCTTCTGGTTCTCGTTGCCTAGTCTGACCCTCAAAGTCAGCATGGGCCCCATAGAAGGAAGGGACGGACCTTTTCTTTCTCCCAGAGCAAAATCTTTGCTGTCTGTGTGCTTCCTCAGGGTTAGTCTTTGCCTCCAGATAGGTGGTGTATGTGTTTGGGGGCCACAGGGCACACAGGACCTCTGTCGGATCCCAATCTTTTGTTCATTATCATCATTTACGAAGGAATTCTTTCTAAAAGTAGGCACACATGTTCCTGATGTCCCAGATAGAAGACCTAGAACAGAATTTGAGGTTTTCTTGGGAACTTGGGCTCTCAGGATCTCTGTATGAGCAGTGGAAAGAACTCTGGGCCAGGTAGGACAAGGAGACCTGGGTACCACTTAAGCTGCCCGGCTGGCTATGCAGACTTGAGCAAGTTCCTTCACCTCTCTGGCTCTCAGAGGTTGCCCTGTGTACCATGTGGTCATACAATGAGGTCAACACAAAAGTTATTGAGGTATACAGAAGGCCATTTTCCGCACACGCTAAATCACAGCTGACTCTGACTTTCAAAACCAGTTTTGCTAGATTTCCTTCTCTCCTACCTTGTTTTTAGGCTAATTTTAGACCACTGTTTATAGACCCATCCATAGTAGCAACTCTCTTTCAAGTTTGTAACATCTAAATCTGTTACAACTGGGGGCGCCTGGCTGGCTCAGTCCTGGAGCATGGGACTCTTGATCTGGGGGGTTGTGGGCTCCAGCCCCATATTGGGTGGAGACATGACTTAAAAAAAGAAAACCTGAAAAAAAAAAAAAAAAGGCGGGGCAGATGGGTGGCTCAGTCAGTTAAGCTTATGACTTCAGCTCAGGTCATGATCTCACAGTTCATGGGTTCAAGCCTCGCATCGGGCTCTGTGCTGACATCTCGGAGCCTGGAGCCTGCTTCAGATTCTGTGTCTCCCTCTCTGCCTGTCCCCTGCTCACACTCTGACTCTTTCTCAAAAATAAATATTAAAAAACTTTTTTAATAAAAAATAAATAAAAAGGCATAGCCACAACTATTATTTAAACCAAAAATAATAAACAAACAAATAAATAAACAGATAAATAAGTTTGCTAGAGCTATGTGCAAATTAAAAGTTAATAGGCCCAGAGTAAATATACAAATGTGTGTATTTATGTGTGTACTTTGTGGTGTATTTCTGACTAATCAATGACCTTTTTTCCTTCCTAGTTCTTGACTCTCTTCCAGAAGGATGGATTGTCAGAAATGTGAGATCTGGAACAGTGCAGTTCTACTGTACTTTTTTCATATATTCCTATGGTGCTTTCAGAGAACATACTAGAAATTTAATAAATCATTGTTGAACTGATAATTTCCCCTTCTACTCAAAATTCACCTAGAATAAAAGTCTGCCTCATGCAAGTTTATTTCTGAGCTCAGGTGCAGGATGCAAACTGGTCAGGCCTCCATGCTTGTCTGACAAACTCCTGGTCCTCTTCCTGCTCCCTACAAAGCGTATGTCCCCCGGGGGTGCCTGGGTGGCTCAGTTGGTCAAGCATCCAGCTTCAGCTCAGGTCATGAGCTCACATTTCATGAGTTCGAGCCCCACCTCAGGCCGTCGGCTGTCAGCACAGAGCCGGCTTCCGATCCCTTGCCCCCCTGACTCTGCCCCCTCTCAAAGATCAATAACCATTTAAAAAACAGGTGTCCCCTCCCTTTCCCATCGCCTCTTCCCTCCTTGCACGGACCCCCATCCTAATGCTCTCCCCCACAGCACTTCCCCCCAACACACACAGGAAAGACACGAGCGTAAATAGATGTCCCTCCCTTTCTCAGAGTGAGATTTGCAAGCCACACAGAGACATTCCAGAGAGGCTGAGCTCAAAAGAGGATAATAATGAACATTTGCATAGACTTCAAAATTCACAGAGTACGTCTGCACGCTGTACATCACTTACTGTGCAATCCTGAGATGGTAGTGCCAGCATGTGCTAGATTAACGGAGATCGGGTACAGCTGCGTTGTTTTCCAGGCCAATTTGGGAGCACAGGACTTTCGCGCTGTATCCAGCTATCTCAGCTGGGGGGGCTGCAAGGAAGCAGGGAGGGCAAGGGGTGTCCTGGGAGCTCCCCTTCTTCCAAGAAGGTAAAGACAGTTGTCTTTGAGGAGACAGGGAAAGGGGGAGGGGGCAGGAGGGCGTGAGCACGGGGTTTGAAGTGAGACCAGGTCTCCCTTACTTGGCTCACTTGCTTGCCATCAGCGTGGAATGGGAAGTACCTGGGCCAGGGGTCAGAGGATCAGAAGACTTGGTCTGCACCTGGAGCTCTCCTGGTCCTGGGGAAAATTAAACTCAGAACAATACAATGATAACAATGGTAACAATAATAAACCCACAGCAGCAAGGGAGCAGACCCCTTGGAGATGTTCCAGCCACACAAACCACAATATCCCAGCGACTTATTTTCACTCATTTCACAGAGATTCCTTGAACACCTACTATGCTCTGGGCACTGAGGCAGTCCCTGGAGATTCAATGATAAAAAAAACAAGACCCACGATACGTATCCTCATGGGTCAGTCTGCTGCATCCCTCCACACCACCCCCCCCAACCCTGCCACTTTGGTCCCACCGGGCTGTGGACAGTGTGGGCCACTATTCAGGCACCAATGTCCTTATCCCTATTACTGTTAGCTCTTCTCCAAAAGCACCCTTTAATGTCACACCTCTCTGTGGACAAGAAGGTTAAGATTTGTGTGCCCTGAGCTTAGTCACTGACTAAAATATTTCCCCTCCCTCGCACCCTCCCCCCGTCAATGCAGATTAATGCAGACCTCCAGTGCAGGCTTGGGCTTGTGTGTGTGTGTGCGTGTGTGTGTGTGTGTGTGCGCGCGCGCGTGTGTGCGTGCGTGTGTGTGTGTGTGTGTGTGTCTTACCTCTCGAAATAGACCACAGGCCCCTGGAAGGTAGAGATTCACTCTCTTTCTGTGGTGGGTGCCAGAAGGAACAGACAAGTTGGTGAGAAATCCCTTGCAACTCTGGTGTTATCGATTTTCTTCCTGGCTCACCACTGAAGTGCGAAGCGCCTGACAGCATAGCGGGAAGTGTCAGGAAGTGCCTAGGACACTCGAGACGAGGGGGACCATTCACTGATTTGAGGGCCAGAAGCTACTCTGTTTTGCACACACAACTAGTTCCGGGGCAAGAAAGGGCCACCGAAGCTGTGACCTGGACAGTTTTTTCCTGGATCCCTGCCGCACACGCCCTGCCCTCCTGAATCCCCAGCCTGTGGGTATTCCATGTAATGTCACAGCCGTCCAGTCTGGCCACCAACATCTTGCCCTCCTGTTGTGATTCCAGGTCCAGAAGGCACCTTTGTGCTAGTAAAGGCAAGGGGACCCCATATTCTAGGCAGGCCACATCCACACCAGGGTATAACCTTCCCAACCGCTCAGCAGCTCTCCAGGGACACTCTGCCCTTGATGGAGCTTCTGTCAACCAGAGCCCCCATGCCCTCTTGGTGCCCAGGAGAGATGTTACCTAAGAGTCTCTTTTTGCTTTTCTTTTCTTTGTGATTCAGCCCCCTCTGTATGGCAGCTGGCCCACAGCACAGCCTTGGGAACAGACGCTTGCTGGCCCGGAATTGAATCTCCTCCCTGACCTTGGCCTGTTGTTCTAGAACCTAAGCGATGTGCATGACTCTCTTGTTCCTTAGGCTGAATTCCCTGTCGAGAGGCTCCTCGACTCTGACGCAGGCAAAGGCCTCCCTCTGATAGACCCAAGTCCCAGTGGAAACAGAGTCTACCCTCGTGTCAGGCCCTGGTCTTCATGGAGCCATGCTCAGGGTCCAGGAGTTTTAGTCTAATGACCTTCCATGCCCCAAGGCCCACCTGTAGTGCTTCTGTTGAACCACTTTAGTGATAGGCCCTGCTGGGGCCATTTTACTTTTATTTTTATTTTAAAGTTTATTCATTTATTTGGGGGATGGGGAGGGGCAGAAAGAGAGAGGGAGAGAGAATCCCAGGCAGGCTCTGCTCTGTCAGCACAAAGCCCGATGCAGGGCTCCATCCCATGAACCAGGAGATCATGACCTGAGCCGAAGCCGAGAGTCAGACGCTTAACTGACTGGGCCACCCAGGTGCCCCTCCCCCACTTTATTTTTTAAATTGCTTTCACTGCTAGAAAGTTCTTCCTAGGTTCATTTGACAAATCTTTATAGAAGATATCCCTAACTCCCAGACCTGGTTCTCAATTCTGGAGAGCTAGATCAGGTCTAGATCTCAAGCTAGATCAGGTCCCTGCTTAGGTAGAGCTTAAGTTTAAGGGCAGACAACACAGAGTATGCAAATGGTAATCAGATGGTTTCAGTTATTGAAAAGCGCCATGATTAATAATCACGGAATGTGGTGATTGATCACGAGGAAGCCTTCCTGGAGGCAGAGGGTGGGTACCTCTGAGGCCAGACCCAAGGGCCAGAGGGGACAGCCACAGGGATGGTGAGGGCAGGGGCTGTGAGGGCAGAAGAACGAGCCCAGGAAGGCCAGTGGAGCTGGAACAGGCCCTTGGACTACAGCAAGGAGGTAACAGACGGGGAAGGAAAGAAATGGGGATTCGATCCTCACTTTTAAGGAGTTCTTTTTAAGGGCAAAACCCGCCACCGCCTGCACCAGTCACACTGACCTGCTGTCATCTCCCCAGCTCCCTCCTGTGCAGTCATTTCTGCCTCTGCATGAGGAGGCTTCTGCCCAGCCTAACCTTCCACCGCCACCCTCCCAGCCCTGGCAAACTCCTGCTTAGCCACTGAGATCTGGCTCATAGGTCCCCTCCTCTGAGAAGCCTTCCTAGATGCCCAACCTTGGGCAGAGGTGGCTACTCCTCTCTGTCCTCCACAGAGCGTCCGGCCCCTCTGTCACACTTCTCCCACTCCTCAAGATGGTATCTGAGAGAGGGAGCTCAGAGGCAGATCCAGCCTGGGTCCACCTCACCCGCTGTGTCCCCTGGGGTGTCCATTTCCTGGGGCTGCTCTGACAAAGCGACCCAAGCCGGGCTTACAAAACTCAGAACTGTATTGTCTCACAGTTCTGGAGGCCAGAGGTCTGAGATCAGGGTGTTGGTAATGATTTTTTTCTCGGGGCCAGGGGGGAGCTGTTTCATGCCTCTCCACTAGTGACAGCTGGCGATCCTTGACACGTTGCCTTGCCTCTCTCTTCACACGGCCGTCTTCCTGCATTGTGTCTGTCTTCACACAGCCTTCTGCTCTCTGTCTCTCTCCTCTTAGACACCAGTTTTATGGGATTAAGGGCCAATCTCACTCCAGTTTGAACTCCTTTTAATTTACCAGATTACATCTGCAATGACCCTATTTCCAAATAAGTTTGCATTCTCAGATGCTGGGGGTTAGGACTTCAGTGTATTTTTTGTCGAGACACAATCCAATCCATAACACCCGGGTAATTGTAATGTGTCCTCCTCTGAAATACATGCAAAGGAGTACCTTCCTCTTAGTGGGAAGATAGAATGAGCTAACTGTACCGGAGCATAGTACCTAATAAATATTCAAAAAGGCAACTGCTGTGGATTCTATGTTCATAACTGTCCAGCCAACTATGAGTTGACCACAGTTTTTTTTTCCTTTTTTTTATTTTAAGTGTATTTATTTATTTTGAGAGAGACAGAGAGAGTGTGAGCAGGGGAGGGGGAGAGAGAGAGAGGGGGAGAGAGAGAGAGAAAGAGAGAGAGAGAGAGAGAGAGAGAGAGAGAGAGAGAGAATCCCAAGCACGTTCCATGCTGTCATGGAACTGATGTGGGGCTCGAACCCATGTACCACTGAGATCATGACCTGAGCCAGAATTAGGAGTTGGACGCTCAACCCACTGAGCCACTCAGGTGCCCCTCCTTTTTTAATCCTCAGTGTTTAACACAAAGTTTGTGCTCAACATTTTTGCCTTCTGAATGAGCCACTGCTACTTTGAGGGCAACGTTAAGATCAAAGGGATGATTTTGAACATCTCCGTTTCCATCAAAGAAAATTTACTGGGGGAACAATTAGGCAGTGGTTCAAACTTTCTTGGATAAGTTTTTAATGAGCTCAGGATGCCTAAAAGGTATCTCAAAATTTATTGAATTATTAAATCAAAACTGCCTCTTAATCATTATCTCAAAATATCTTCAAATTATTCTCAAAAGCCTTTCTAACTTCTATGAAGGGCAGGGAGAATTATTGTTAATTAATCTTTAAATTAATGCTTATCACAAGTAATGTATCAGTCCTGGGAAGATTTATGAGGCAGAAATGCTGTACTTTTTATGTGCTGCATGTACGTTTTATGGCTGATTGGGGCCCTTTGTGTAATCAATATGATTGGTACATTCATGTACATTTGTAAAACGTTTTGGAGTATAATTTTATTATTTTAAGTGATTAGAAAGGTTTATCGTTCTTTGCTCTCATGACATCTCTAGTCGTATCTGTGGTTTTGGATGCCAAGGCCTTACTTAGGATGTGACCTCCAGCTGCCTCATTATTTTTATGAAGAAAATGTGATCTGCTTTACAATGACTCACTTTATGGTGAGTTTCCAGAGACAAAAAGTAGAGAAAAGTGGTTAATTTTCCTTTAAAACTTAATGCCACCCCATCTTCTCTCCTTACCCCCCTGGTCTCCACTCCCTGCCCAGCCTATTCCTGAGTGTAGGCTGAATTAACTGAAATAGGACAGGTCTTAACCAATCCTAAGTGGGAGCTGTTTGCAGACAGGGTTTAAGTTTTCTGTTATATTCCCCTTGGGATCCACTTTCTAATAAAGCCTGTGCACATAGTGAGCTTATTAAATGTTGGATTTTAATTGATGGCCTATTACTGGATATCCCAGCCAAAAGCAATTCATAAAATGCATATACATTACATGTTACATATTTTAGCTATAACATATATAGCTAATTTATTTGTATACCTAATATATATGTTTTATATACACATATATGCACAATGTATTATAGCTAAAACTATTTTTTCTGGCACATGTATAAAATCTCTCTGGAAGAACACAAAAGAGAGGAATAGAGTTGGTTGTCTGCATGGAGGGGAATAAGGAGCTGGGGGGGAAGAGGAAAAGGAGAGTGGTCATAATCCATTTACTTTTGAATCATGTGACTTGCTACCTAGTTCAAAAAATGTTTTCAGTTCATCTGTGTCCAAAACGAAGATGTAGATAAACATCTTTGGGCCCTTGCTGCTGTGTCCTCATAAAGCCTTAGGCTATATAGTTCAAAGGTGCATGCGTAACCTCCCAGTTAGACTGTAAATTTTTTAAACCTCTGAGATCATCGCTTTCACTCCATCTCTCTTCTTCAGGACCCCACCTAAGCACGACGCTCTCCTTGGTCCTCAGAATTGCTTGTGACAGAATCCACCACCTTCGTGTTTACCATTTTTTCTATCAGAAAACATTGGTGGGGCTTCTCACGGCGCTGGGGGCGCCAGTGAAGGATGTAAGGCAACACCTTCCCTCTAAAGCAAGGGCAGGGGTAGGGAGAACAGGCTTGGGTGCCACCATTTTTTTTAAGTTTGTTTATTTATTTTTTCAGTAATGTCTGCACCCAAACCAGGGCCCGAACTCATGACCCTGAGATCACAAGATGCATGCTCTTCTGACTGAACCAGCCAGGTACCCCTCAGGCGCCCCCATGGATTCTGGTAGGGCCAGAGCTCCAACGTTGTATGAATAAAGTGCCACGGGGGGGGGGGGGGGGGGGGGGGGGCGGGAACGGCTCAGGACAGGCTTGCGGAAAGGGTGTTTGCGAGCTGACCCTAGAAGAAGAGCCCAAAAAGTTTTCAGTTGAAGGGCGGATTTCTTTTCTTTCTTTTTTTTTTTTTTGTAATTTTTTTTTAATGCTTATTTATTTTTGAGACAGAGCCTGAGTGGGGGAGGAGCAGAGAGAGAGGGAGACACAGAATCCAAAACAGGCTCCAGACTCCGAGCTGTCAGCACAGAGCCCGACGCCGGGCTCATATCCACGAACCGTCAGATCATGACCTGAGCCCAAGCTGGATGCTCAACTGACTGAGCCACCCAGGCGCCCCCGCATTTCTTCTAAATAACTAGAGCACAAAGGTTCTGAGCATGCGCAGGAGGCTGCCAGGGTTCTGAAGCTCCGCCACTAACTAGTTGTCTGCCTCTCGGCAAGTTACTGAGTTTGTTTGCTTATCTATAAGCTAGGAAAACCCTAATTCCTTCCTCCCAGGTTTGTGGAGAAAATGAAATAAGACAACTATTACAAAGCACTTCGCACAAGGCCTGGCACAAAGTAAGTGCTCACCAAAACCTTAGGGGGGGGATTATTAGTTGTACTTGATGCATGAAGAAGAAAACCTCTTTAAGGACTGAGTCCTGGGTGAGAAATCTGGGCAGGTCCAGGCTCGCTGACTTTCTGTGGCCCAAGGAGTCCTTTCGTGATCAGTGCACCTCAGTTCTCAAGTAACACCTTGCCGCCTTGGTGATTTTGGTTTCAAAAATGGAGGGGAAAAAACAAAAACAAAACTCTGGCAGGCCACTGGAGGCAAATGAGGGGGCTGAGCTTCCGGTTTGGGGGGGTGGGGCAATGGGGCCGAAAGGTGGGGCACCGAGGAGTTTATGCGGGCTTGCACAGTAACAGATGAGCACGCGACAGTTAAAGAGGCAATCCCGTCTTCTTTTTTTTAAGACTAGAATTTTTTTTTTAAGTTTATTTATTTTGAGAGAGAGAGAGCGAGCATTGTGTGTGCATGCGTGAGGGGTAAAGACAGGAAGATACAGAATCCCAAACAGGCTGCGCACAGAGCCCCTCGAGGGTCTTGATCCCAAGAACCTCAAGGTCATGACCTAAGCCGAGATCGAGATTCAGATTAACCAAGGGAGCCACCCAGGAACCCAACAGCCCAGGCTTCTGACCCTGTAGGTGGGGGTTGCTCTTAAAAAGGCCTTTGAGTGATCAGAAGGGGAAGGGGGATGTTCTTTGTGAGGGGTGGTCCCCGGCGACACTTTCTCACTGAACTTGGGCTCCGAGTCTGAAGTTTTAACCAAGGAAGCTCGCGTCCCTGATGGAGTCGGAGGCAAGAACTGTGTGGACACAGAACTGCCGGACCCTCCCTGAGGGGCGAAGGAACTGTGAGTGAGATTCCCTCTCCAGTGTCTCTGTAGGAGGGAAGGGGAGGAAGCTGCCTCCTCCAGAATGGACTAGGTGCCGCCCGCCTTAGGTCTTGACCTCAGGTGCTCCTACGTCCCTCGCTATCTCTGGGGGCACTTACAGAGATTCTCAAAAAGCAGCACAGAGAAGTGTCCATAAATGGGCTTCCAAGATTTGGGGGTTTAAAAAAGCAACAATCGTGAGGCACTTCCTGAGATAACATAGCATTCGTTCCTGGGGTTAAAATGATTTGCCGTGCCCAGTGTTAGACACCAACCTGTGGGAACGCTAGGGGAGACTGAGAAAAGAACCCAGAAGAAGGGAGAGGGGAAATAATTACAAAGAGGGTTATATTTTTCTTTTTTTAAAGATTTTTAAAAGACGTTTATTTATTTATTTCGAGAGAGTGAGAGCAGGGGAGGGGCAGAGAGAGAGAGAGGGAGCCCAAGCAGGCTCCAAGCTGTCAGCACAGAGCCCGATTCGGGGTTTGAACTCACAAACTGCCCGATCATGACCTGAGCGGAAAACAAGCATCGGACGTTTAAACCAACTGAGCCACCCAGGCACCCCTTAAGATTTTATTAAGTAATCTCTACACCCAATGTGTAGATTTATTAAGTAATCTCTACACCCACAGTCCTGAGACCAAGTCTCATGCTCTACTAACTGAGCCAGCCAGGTGCCCCAGAGTGTTATATTTTTCAAAGTTCATCAACAGTTTTTGCTTCCAGAGTTTTATATCTCTGGAGGCAAAAATTATATATAAATATATATGTATATATTTATATATAATAACTTATATATAACACAAAATTACATATAATATTAAATTATATATAATATAAAATTATATATACTATAAAATATAAAGATTACATATATATATTTGAGAGAGAGAGAGAGAGAGAGCATGCACGTTCGAGCAGGGAGGAGGGGCAAAAGGAGAAAGAGAATTGTCAGCGAGCTCCACTGTCAGTGTGGAGCCTGATGCAGGGCTTGATCCCACAACCTTGGGATCATGACTTGAGTCAAAATCAAGAGTTGGCTGCTCAATCAACTGAGCCACTGAGGTGCCCCCCTCCCCGAGTTTTTTTTTTTTTTTAAGTAAGCTTTGCACCCAGTGCGGGGCTTGAACTTACAACCCTGAGATCAAGAGTTGCATGTTCTATTGACTGAGCCAGCCAGGTGTCCCTTGCTTCCAAGGTTTTGAACCACCTCTGAAAAGGAGTTAGGGCAGATATTTTTTTTATCCCATTTGGCAGATTAGGAAGGAGACACTTGGAGAGTTTCCTGATATCATAGGCTAGTGGATGGTAGAAGAATAGAAATACAACTTTTTTAATGATCTCTGGAGATGGATTCATGTATCCATCTGTATTTACCAAGCACCTACTATGGCCAGGCACGGTGCTAGACCCTGGGGATGTAAAAGTGAACCGAGAGAGAAGGACTGTGGTCTCATGGAGCTCTGAGTGCAGTGGAAAGGTCAGAACTGCACACACAGAGAAAAAAAATCTAGAAATATACCAACCATCCCTGCTATGAAGGGGTCAGGGGAGAACCCCTTACCCTCTAACACTCTCCGAACGTGGGGTTTTATTCAAGCTTCTTTGCTACATGATTGTCAGGATTCCTTCCAATCTGAGAATTCAGCGGTTCCCACGCAGCCTCCCCGACAAGAGTTTGTGATTGTACGAAGTGGAAAGTGGGGAGGTTCGGTTTTGTCTTCCGTCCCCACAGCCGCCCCTGTGTGGACTTGCCGTCCCTGAGCTGCGGGCTCTGCACGGTGTCCCTGCTGCAGAGAGGCAGATCTCACAACCCCGGCTGTACACTGAGTGTGTAAATGTTATCAACAAACCCTGGTGACAGGGGAAGAACAATGCTTCAGAGGTTAATGAAGTCATGGGAACCTCCAGTGCTGATCCCAGCCCTGTCCTGTGTCTGTCGTCCATCCATATCTGGGCCAGCTTGTTTATCTCTGCAGGTCTGTAGCCCTGTCCCTGTGGGTCCCGGCAGGCCTTGCAGTAGGTTTACTCATTCTGTAGCAAGGAAGAAGGACACATGGGCTAGATACCTCTCTTGGAGACCGAAGGCCAAGAAGCAGAAGTCATTCTGGGGTTGGATAAACCCGGGTTTTGTGAATCAATCTACCAGTTAGAGTGAATAAAAACCCTTAAACATACCAGCCGATTAATGCAGTTTGGAAGAAGATCCTTGGGAGCGTGGAAAAGGAAGAGTTGGAGTGCAGTGGTTTCAAACATTGGGGAACGGTGTGGCAATTCTGATTTTTGCAGACAGGGCAAGTGGCCCTGAGATGTGATTCAGTGAAAAGTTCTTGCTGTATTTAACTTAAATGCAGGGCAGAGACGACTGCTCTGGGAATAATGAAGTTTCAGTGAGTGAAAACTGGAGGGTAAGTCCATGTCAATTTTTTGAGTTGGGTGGACGTCTTTGGGGAACCAGAGCAGGACGGGTTTTGACAAGCGTAGGCGGGGTTGTGTGGGTGAGCAATCACTTCTTGAATGGCGAAAAACACCAGTAGTCTGCTTCATCTGTGTGGTGTGTTTTAGATTGCCCCTGGGGTAGGCATCTCCTCTTAACCATGTTTATGAAACACAGCAGGCAAAATTACAGTATAATGAATATCACTATTCATTCATGCATTTATTCGCTCTCTGAATAGTATAGTTTTAGTGTGGTTTTAGGAGGCAGGCTGCCAGGTTGGAATCCTGACTCCGCTACCTAATAGCTGGGTGATCGTAGGCCAGGTATTTAAGTTCCATAAACACCTCAGTTTTCTTATCAGTAAAAAAATGAAATGAAAATTTTACGCATGTAAAATGCCGAGCCTCGTGCTAGCATGTGTGGTTAGGATCAACAAACTCCGGGTGTTCTTTGCATTGTTTGTTATCAAATGCCCACTGCTCAACCAGGCTAGATATGGAACACACAAATAAATAGAGAAGCTTGCCCTCAGAGAAAGAACCTATGGGCTGTATGTGTATATAACTATGAAAAAACATTCCAAGTCAGTGAATCAGGGCACGAACCCAAGGCAATGGGAGCGCAGAGGAGGAGATTATGATGTCAGAGGCAGGGGGGCAGATCAGAATAGGCGGCATAACATCTGATCCTTCCAACCTGGTCCGACTTCGGCTCAGGTCATGATCTCGCAGTTTGTGAGTTCGAGCCCCACGTGGGGCTCTGTGCAGACAGCGCAGAGCCCTCTTGGGATTCTCTCTCCCTTCCCCACCTGTGCTTACACACACTCCTTCTCTCTCAAAATAAATAAATAAACTTAAAAATAAAAACAAAGGGGCAATTCTTAAATCTTTTTAAAAAAGAAGAGTGAAAATGAGTGTTGTAGTTGAATCTAAACAGCCATCTCCCTTTCAATGGGAGAAGAAGGTGGAAAGGTTCGTTGGGGCCAGATCTTGGAGACCTCGAATGCTATGTTTGGGAATGTGTTCAAGAGGCAAGCAGACAGGAGTTTGAGCAGGTGAGGGACAGGATTACACCCGATTCTGAGGACAACACTCTAGTGCAGGGGGAGGTAAGACAAGGGAGGAAGGAGGTGAGGGTGCCAGATGCAGAGCTGGGGACTGCCAAGGGTGCAGGGACAGGGCACGGCTGGCTCTTTCCTCAAGGAGCTCAGAGCTCACCGGGAAAACTGGACACATGCACATCAACGCCCAGAGAAGAGGGCTATGTGACAAATCTCTCTCTGCCTTCAGGTGGATGCCAGGGAAACAAGGTTCTTGATACCTTGTCTGCAAAATGGGGTGATGGCAATATATTTACCTCTCCAAATTGTATGAGGATGTAGTCATTTTAGGCAAGTGAAGTGTTTAGCACATGCCCGGAATACAGGCATAGCTCCATGCAGTTCTATTCAAGCACAAGTTCTGGCCCTGGTCAGCCTCCAGGGTGGAAGAAGCTGGCTGCATTCTGTTTTTTTGTTTTTTTTTTTTTTTTGCACAGGGGCAGAGGAAGGAGGGGGCGCTCAGGGGCTAAGCGGGAGATGAGATTGGAAAGCAGGTTGGGGCATGCGTGTCACGAAGAAAGCCGGAGCCAATGCATCAGGCTTCTTTTATTTCAACTTAATTAGGACTTGACTCCTATCTCCCTCCCCTGGTTCCATCCCCACGGCACATCTTTTGTTCCTGCCATGGGACCTGTGGCTTTTTGAGTTGAGAGACCAACAGCCCAGGACACAGATGCATGAATGCGGATAATCTTGATAGGAAGGCACCAGGCTGTGTTACAACAGTGGCCGGAGTGCTATCCTCGTTCTGGAGCCAGCACTGTTTATCCGCTGTGTGAGCGGGGACAGGTCAGCCCAACTTGCCTGGCCTTTTCTTCTCATGTGATAAGGGTGTTGGCCACTGGCATCTAACATGCCCTTGGCCCTAGCCTATCTCTGAAGCTGAGGTGTTTGGGAATTCCAAGGATCACAGGTGCATGGCTGTGGCCCTGCTTGCACGTCGATGGCTCTTCAATGTCTCTTTCCCGTCCTTTCCTCAAGTCCGTGCTTCAGTGTCACAGACACAACTTCTTAAGTGTCCCCTGGGTATTCAAAGTCAACATGTTCAAAATTGGACTCATCATTTTCTTCTCCCAAACTTGCTTCGCGTCTTATGTCAGATAATCCACCTAGTAACCCAGCAGGGGAACCTGGACTCTGGAGCACCTGCCACGCCTTCATGCCCTGAACATACCACACACATTACATCCAGTGAGCTGTTAACGCCTATTAATTCTGTCCCCCCCAATACCTCTAGTGGCTGGTTCCTCCTCTTCCCTCCCACTGCTACTGAACTCATGCCCTTGGGACAGCGACAGATGCATTGGCCTCTCAAAGTGCGTGACCTGCGGTCTCCCATCTACATTCTGCTTAAGGCAAAATACGTGCAGTTGTCAGCTCCTTACTCCACCTGCCTGAAATGCCTTTCCTTTTGCTATTGCCCTCATGAGTCTCACTCCTCCTGTGAGACCCTGTGCCCTCCTCAGGAGCCTTCCCTGACTTCCCTCTCCAGGCCAAGCTGAGCCTGTCCTGCTCTGTCCTTTGTGCCTGCTCACAACACTTGCCGCAGCCTCTACTGCGCTTCAGCTAGGTGCGTTTGAGAGGGCAGGGGCTGTGCTGTCCAGGTGTGCATGTTCAGCACTGTGCACAGAATGCGGCACATTTTGCATGGTAGAGCGGGTGTTGCTGTATAATCATACCTAAGTGCATGACTTTGGGGAGAGGTGCCCAACTTGAACCCCAGCTGATAGTCACAGAATCATACGATTTGGCAACGATAAGGCCCAACCTCGTGGATAAAGTCCAACCACTCATTTATCTATTCAGTCTTTGTGTTTTGACTCCTTCTTGGAGTCAGGCACCACTGTACTGGGCGCCGAGATTCCAAGATGAACGAAATACCACTCTGGGCCCCCAAGGAACTTGGAGGTCAAGGGTTAGAAAACCCAGGTAAGGATGTCCTGTGCAGCTTATGAACAGCTGCTATGGCCTCAGGATGGATAAATGTATGCATTTGTCTCTTATTGGGAGGTGTGGTGGCTGAGGTTCTGTCCCACCTCTCAACTGAGATGTTGTGATGGGGGACTGAAGTTATTTAGTATGAAGATGAAAAGGACTTTACCAAACCTGCACTTAAGAGCAGGGTCAGCAACATGACCAAATTGCATGTAGAGCCCATAATCATGTTCCCTGACTTGGACAGGAACCATGGGAAAAACCATTTTAAACCTTGTGCCTGTGTAATATCTCCTACCTGGTGTTCATGTTTGCATTCAGTATCTGTAGCTGTGATGTGATATGTTGATCTAGGTGGTCTGGAAAAGGACAAGTTGAGTAAGAAAGACCCCCATATTAAGAAGTTTAACATCTAGGGGAGCTAACTCATGCATGAATATAACCAAAATGTAATAAATCCCAGAAGGATTGTGGGATAGCATTTATAAAGTGCTTTGAGGTTGATGGGGGGTGGGAGGGAGGGGAGGGTAGGTGATGGGCATTAAAGAGGGCATCTTTTGGGATGAGCACTGGGTGTTGTATGGAAACTAATTTGACAATAAATTTCATATAATAAAAAATAAATAAACAAAAAGTAAAGTGCTTTGAGTTTCTGCTATAAGCTCAGGTGATCTGGGCCAGCGAGAGCTTACAAGTGGCAACAAGCTGCTAAGTAGGACCAAGGACACAGGCCAGTTACCTGGGGACAGATCTGCTCACTGACCATAGGTGACCCGTAAGTCCAGCCAGCCTCAGGCCTCATTCCTGAAACTTCTATTGCACATAAGGTGTGTGTGGGGGCGGTGCTTGGATACTTGGGGTCCAGAGCATTCTAATTTTGCAGAGTCTTCAGTAACAAAGAGAGGGTACGGCTTCTTAAACCCAGATGTCTGCTCTCATTTAAAATTTTTGGCAATCTGGTAATGGGACCGATCCCAAATCGTGGGGATTTAAAATGCCCCAAGTTTTGAAATATACATTCTCCCGGTACAAAACTAACACGTTCCTTTCCCGGTTTTTAGAGAAATTGACTCACTGAGTGCAAAGCACTGTTCAAATCAGAGAACATATAATACAGATTTTTTAATTCCCAGTTTTTTAATTGTACTGCTTGGTCTCAGAGAAACAAGCTTTTGTTGACATGGATATTAGAGGAACAGTACTAAAATACACCAAAGATGGTCACACAGCCCACGGTATTTACAGGGAACACCCTCTGTCTTTCCCATATGCTGCGTGGAAAACAGGGTCAGAACGATCCTGCAGAAACTTCCCGATGAAAACAGCATGGTCAGCCGTTCCCAAGGCTGAGCCTGGCTCCGGCGGAACCCCAGCTAGGGCTCCAGCGCTCCCTTCGCTGCTCCAAGGACTTGGTGCCAATCCGCCGGCGCCTGTGTGCAGCCGACAAGAGGGGCTCGTGGAGTCCAAGGTCCCTAGAACGGGGCTAGGTACAGGGCACCACCCCCCCCCCTCCCCTCCTAGACCCATCAGAAAGATACTCCGGATTATCAACCCAGGAGTCTCGTGAGCTAAATCCAGGCTGCCCCTGCGCCCTCCCCACCCAACCTCCAGGGTTAATCGCCCCTCCCCCTCGGGGCCCGCTTCACCCCACTTCCCCCGCCTGGCGCCGCGGAAGCGCCTCCCCCCCGCAGGGGGTTCCAGGACCTGCATCACCAACCGCCCCGACAGCTTCCGCAAAACACAAAACAACAACAAACAACCAGGGGGTTCTTCTTTGTTCTTTCACTGGGTTAACTCGGTTTTTGGAACGCAACTCCCACCTCCATCCCAAGTAGGCAGATTTCTCTCACCTTCTCTTCAAATGCGGGCCGCTTCATTCTGTGTTCCCGGCCCAGGGCTAACGGCTCGTTCCGGATTAAATCTCATAGCAAGCCTCTGAGGTGGGCGGTGGTGTCAGTATATTACAGATGCAAAAAACCTGAGGTACCAAGAGTACCTTGCTTAGGGTTTTAGCTACTAATTAGATGGGCACAGCTGGATTAGGAGCCCAAATCGGGTTTGACCCCAGAGCCCTAAATCTTTATTGCTGTTCTTTACACACCGAGAATAAGAATAGCTAATACTTATTGAGCAGTTACTATTTGCCAGGCACTGTGCAAAGGATTTCTCCAACCTACTCTCAGAGGCGGGTATGCCACTTAACCACTTATTGGATCTTGAGCAAGTTTCTTAAACTCTTCTTGACTCAATTCCCTCTGCAAAATGAGGCTAAAAATATGGCTGCTGTAAAGAGTAAATGAAATAATAGGGGCAAAGCTCTGAGAACACAGACGGACACATATTAATCCCCCAAAAAGTCCTTTTTTTTTTTTTATTTTTTACCGTCACCTCAATTTCACAGGTGAGGAACCAGGCTTGGAGACATTAAGCAACTAGTTAGCCCAGCTTGCTCAGTGCACACTGCAGCGTAGACTTGCTCGGAAGTGGTGCGGCCCGCGGGCCCGCCCGCAGGTGAGTTGCACCTGGCAGCTGGGAGACTCGCTTCTCTGGAGTTGGAGCACCGTGCTCTGCAGCCCGGAGGCCTCGAAAGATCCTTAGCGCACGCACGAGGCTGGGGGTCGCCACGCTCCGGATTTGGGCGTGCGAGGGCCCTGGCGGTGTCGGGGGTCCCTCCGGACCCCCTCAGAAGCACTGCGGGCGACGCCTGTGTGCCAGGGCGAGCTCACCAGCGGGCGAGGAGCCGTCCGGCGTCAGGAGCCGCCCAGCCGCCCCGCGCACACACACATTCACCACCCCGCCCGCCCGGGGGCCGCTAGCCCGGAGCCCGCCGCCAGCCCGCGCTCCCCCGCCCGCCGCGCTCCCGGGCGGAGTTTCCTCCTCTGCTCATTGTTCCCGGCCCAGCGCCCGCCCCGCCCCGCCTGCCCCACTGCAGCCGCCCGCGCGCTCCTGGGCGGCGGGGCGGGGGAGGGTAGGGAGAGGAGGGGAGAGGAGGGGAGAGGAGGGGAGGAGGAGGGGGCGGGGCCGGGGGCCGGCGCGGACGGGACGGGAGTCGCCGCAGCCGCCGGCCTGGCCCAGCCGCGCAGACACCGCCCGCGACGCAGCCACCCGCCGCTCCTCCGCCGCCTGGCTCCGCGCCTCAGTCCAGCTCTGCCGCAGCGGTCGCGAGGAGGGGCCGCTGGAGCGCGACTCGGGAGCCCCGGGTCATCACCCGGCCGCCGGAGCCACAGCCGGGCCTCCCTGAGCGGCGCCCACGCTCTCGCTGTTCGGACGCTCGCACCCGCAGCCACCTGCTCCCGGCCCGAGGCCAGGACACGATGCGCTCCGCGCTGGCGCTCTGCGCGCTGCTGCTGCTGCTGCCGCCGCGGTCGCTCTCTGATGGTGAGTGGTGGCCCGGACTCCGCTGGGACCCCACCGTGCGGGTGCGCTCCCGGCCGGGCCGCACCTCGTGGCGCGACCTGGAGCAGCCCCTGTGCTCGCCTTTCGCTGGGGGCACACGCGGAGCCCTGACCTTGAACCATTCACGTCCCTTCCGAACCCGCGAACACTGCAGGTGCCGGGCGGGAGCGCGGATCGTCCCTGGTCTCCATTCGGGTGGAGTGGGCGGTGGATTGTGGATTGTGGATTGTGCTGGGGCAAACCGAGGGGCGACAACCCTAAATGGGTTTGCGGGCAAATAGAGCGGGGAGTTGGGGCATGGCGAGGCTCAACGTTTTCGCGGGATCTCCCCCCCAGGTCTGGTCACTCTTTCTCTCCGTTTTTGGAGGGGATGAGCAACGGTATTGTGTAGTCGATGATTCCAGCAAAACAGCAGGCTGGAAGCTCACGCGGAAGTCCCTGAAGCAGGTGACAAGCCTCCAGTAACAGCTCAGGAGGCTGTCTTCTGCGTTTGCAGAGAGGTTTTTTTTTGAGCAGTGTGTGCAGTTCAGCCCACCTGAGCCTGTGTTGGGATAGGTACAAGGGGAGTAAGTGGACCTTCCACAGTCTCAGAGTCACCTAGCTGAGTAGGACCCCTGTCTCCTTTGCCACCAAAGGAACTGCTCCCTTCTTGGCCATGGCCAGGAAGGTGAGACACCCCCCTCCCTTTTATAAACAGGAACTTGTCTCCTGGAACAAGCTTGGATGCACCTTAGAAACAGCCCTCCTATTTTTTTGTCAAGGTGAAATGTTATCCTTTGGGGGAGACGGGTGGCTGCAGACTCCTCCAAGAAAGTGTCCCAAGGCCCCTGAGAACAGCTGGAGGCTCGGCCCCAGGAAAGAGATGAATTTCTTTGTGACCCGCCTGAGCACATGTCTGCCTCGAGAAAGACTGGGGGTGGCGCTCCTACCCTAGGTAGGGCCAGGAAGACTTTGGTGACAGCCCAGGGAGGGAAGGGACCTTGCTGCTGGCAGGCGCTGGCATTTGGGGCTGAACTCTTAGGGCAGAGTGGGAGGGAATGGCTGTACAGCCTGTTCTCTGCACTGCATGGAACCGTTCGTGGTCGGGGGCTGGTTCTCAGAGGGCAAACAGGTGTGAGCACACTGCTCTCAGAGGGCAAACAGGTGTGACCACTCTGTGGTCCGTGGCCCTGAGGCTCCACCAGCTTGGCCTGTAAAAACGAAAGGGCATGGTCAGTGGGCAAAGGTGTTGTGCCCCCAAAGGGTATTTTGTGGTGTGAAGACTGGTCTGAACAGCTCTGAGGGTGACCGTCACCTTGGATTTGTACAACCTACAGGGCCGAGAAGATGCTGGAGTGTGGCCACTCCTGAGCCCTGCTCTAAGAGCAGCCAGACTTCAGCATGGGTCTTGACGTGCACCTTTTTGGAGCGAGCTTCTTAGCACCACCTAGAAGGGAGATGGGTTGTGTCAGGAGGGATAGGCTAGTTTCTGGTGCTCTAGAGACTGAGCTGTGAGGAGAGGCTGGGGGCTGTTGTGCACTAAGAAATGCTCCAGAGCCACCCAGGGGAAAGCTCGAAGCCCAGCTTGCTGCTGGCTTCAAGGCTGGGATTGCCTTCCCCAGCATCTGGGCACTGCCCAGAAACTGCCTCTTTCAGGAAGCCCTCCTCAAGCCTAGCACAGGGCAAGGCACGTGGTGGGAGCTTGATACATGTTAAACAAGTGTGGTGAACAGGACCATACTCCCATCCCCCCCTCCCCAGCAAGTCTCTGGGCCTTTCCAAGCCCCCAGTGCCCAATCCCTAAAATGCTAGTGCCATATATAATAAAGGGATAAAAGGAAGTACTTTGAAACATGTAAAGCACAAGGGATTATTATAGTAGTAGCAGTAAAGTTTATTTATTTATTTTGAGAGAGTGCATGAGAACGGGGGAGGGGCAAAGAGAGAAGAAGAGAGAGAGAGGGAGAGAATCCCAAGCAGGCTCCGCACTGTCCATTCAGAGCCTGGAAATCAGGAACCATGAGATCACGACCCAAGCCGTAATCAAGAGTTGGACACTCGACTGAGCCATCCAGGCGCCCTTATTATTATTTTTCATACCTTGAGGCAGAAAAGGCTGAGGGGTGCAGGTGTGGTGTTCAATGGCTGCGCTGAATTTCATACCCTCCTATAGGGACTCGGTAAGGACTGTTCCATCTCTGCCCTTCCAAAGGTGTGGCCGCCTGGGCTGCAGTCACCAAGGATCATGTAACCCCCGACGCCGTTGGAATACCGTGATGCGATTCTAAACAATACAGGATTATAGTGAGTCTCCTCCACAAAGGAATTACCCCACCCAGGTCCCCTGAGAGCTTACCTTTTAATTAACAGGGGAGTCACACAGCCTACAGCATAAGCAGGATTAAATCCAGGGCCTAACCCCAGGGGCCTGACAGTCCATTAGACTCCTTTTCAGTACTTTTGGTTTGATACTCATTTAGTGGAACCACATGGCGAGCTGTACGAACGGGCCTCAGTTCCCTTATCTATAAGATAGAATAAAAGAGCAGAGGGCACCTCTAGTTTCATGTTACATAACATTTCTGGGGTTTTCTGGCCCGTTATCTGCCAGCTGAGTCGTACTATCAATCTGGTCGAGCCATTCCATGGGTGAATCCTGGAGAGGGAGAGGCAGCTTGGTGTGGTGGAAAACACTCAGGGGCACCTGGGTGGCTCGGTTGGTTAAGCATCCGACTTCAGCTCAGGTCATGATCTTGCAGTTCATGAATTGGAGCCCCGCATTAGGCTCTCTGCTGTCAGCTCAGAGCCTGCTTCGGGTCCTCTGTCTCTGTGCCCCTCCCCGCCCCCACTGCCCCGTCTCTCAAAGTTACATAAACGTTAAAGAAAGAAAGAAAGAAAGAAAGAAAGAAAGAAAGAAAGAAAGAAAGAAAGAAAGAAAACAGATTGTGGGTCAAACAGACCCCCGGAGACCATAGACAAAATAGTGAACCTCTTTGAGCCTCGGTTTCCTCAGCTGTAAAATGATAAAGCTATCTTGCAGGTTGCCCTGAAGGTGGGCGATAACATAGAATGAACTTGACAGTGTGCCCAACTACTCGAGGTCGGAGCTTAATAAATCCTGGCTGTGATGATTACTCAAGCATATTAACTGAGAACTTGATTGGTCTGAGGCAGCTGAGTGTCAGGATTCTGCTAATGTCTGTGGGAATCAATTGATAGGTGGTTGCAAAGACTGCAGCCTTAGTGCCATAAGGTGTGGGAAAAGGAGGCACGTGGAAACGAAGTGGTAAGGTGTGGGTAGGGGTGACCTAGGCAAAGCTTCCTGAAGGAGGTGGGAGTTTATACAGGGGTTTTAAGATAAAAAGGGTCACGGTGGGGTGGGCTAGCTGGGGCTGAATGAATTGTCGCTGGAGAGGAGACACGGGCTAGGGGTCATGATATGGGTTCTTGAGGTGGGGAGAGCTGCAGGAAGGCCATGGGGAGGAGGTGAGTTTCCAGAGCCCGGGGGGAAAGTTCTATGGGATGAGGTCAGGGCATGGTAGATATTCCAAGCATGGTCCTGCTTTGGGCATGGCTCTGAGGCAAGAGGGAGCAAGCCATGGGGGTTGGGAGCAGACTGGGCTCAACAGGTGAGGGGCGAAGGGGAGCGGTAGGGGTCACAAAGGCACCAGGTGGTAGCTTTGCCCATGCTGTGGGGTGTGCTCTCCCCCTCCACCCCCGAGGAGGGGCAGAGGGGAGGCATGTGTTGGAGGGGTGTCCTCTGGCAGGCAGCAGGGCACAGAGGTGGGGCAGAGGCACGGATTCTGAGCCACATCTGCCTTTTCCTCAGGCATCCATGTTTGAAGGGAGAGGAGGGCCTCCTGCTGGGTGGGGTTTGATACCTCTGCCCTTGGGAAGCTGAGAGAGGAAAAGGCTCCCACCTGATTCGAATTCCTCTGAGCAGGGAAGACTAGAGATTTGACCCTGGTTTACACCTGTCCTCAGGTATCATCTCTGCCAAGAAGCCTTCCCTGGTTTCTAGATGGACACAAATTATGTTCCGTGGTCTGTTTGGGTCTCTTGCAGCCTGTGGGGAGCCCCTCCAGGGTAGGGGCCACAGCACATTTATCTCTCTGTCCAGGGCCCCAAGCAGCAATGGGCACTGAGCAGTTGCTCAAAATTTTATCTGCACCTTTCAACTGAGGGGAGCCGGGGCCTAGGCCCTGGTTTCAGGCTCTTGGAAAGGGAAGCCGTAGCCCAGCTCACATCCTGGGCAATGATGCTGGCCAGTGAGCTCTTTCTGCAGCAGCCGGAACTGGCAGGAGTGACTGCTGAGGGTTGGGGCTTCGGGGCTGGGGATCCAGGACCTGACCAGCGGCTGCTGTGGGGACAGCTTGGCCAAGCTTAGCTCAAGGCCCTCCACTCCTAAGGGAAGTGGGAGGAGCCCTGTGGACAGCTCACCGCACTTCTTGGGAGGGGGGTCGGGATTTAGATGGTCCTACCCTAGTGAGAGCTTGTTTCTTCACATCCTTGGTGCAGAGGCTCCGGGAGCCCTCTGCAAGTTTGCTCAGTGGAAGCTCCGTGCCAGAGAGAGAGTGACCCTCTTCTGCCCATCCCCCGCTCAGCAGCCCCCGCCTGAGCCCCAGCCTGCCTAGAGACTTCCTCAGACCTAGAGGCCAGGGAGCTCGTCCCTCAGCTCTGGGCTCACTTCCTATTTGTGCTTTAAGGTATGATGCAGGGCTGGGAGCTCAGTTGGTGGGTTTTCCCTCACATTCTGTTCCCAGGAACACAGGTGAATTTGCACAGAGTTTCTCTTGTCATGGGTCTTGTCAAACAAGGTTGCAGATCTAGGTTTATGACTCTGGGCCATACAAGCCTCGTGACTGTACGTATTCTCTCTTTCTCTCTCTCTCTCTCTCTCTCTCTCTTTTCTTCCTTCCTTCCTTCCTTCTGAGAGAATCTTAAGCAGGCTCCATGCCGAGTGTGGAGCCCGACACGGGCTCTGTGCTAGTGAGATCATGACCTGAGCCAAAATCAAGAGTTGGACGCTGAACCAGCCGAGCCACCCAGGCGCCCCTGTAGGTATTCTCTTAAGGAAAGCCTTCAAGAGAATCTCCACAGAAGATCCATTGCAAGGAGCCTCTTCATATTTGCAGTAGCATTTACCATTAGATTGCTACACGTAGGCTGTTCAAAATAGAATTCAACTGGCAAATGGTAATTTCCACGCTGCTTCTAAATAACCTAGAAAATCACAGAACACAGAATCCTAGAGCTGGGAAGCCTTCTGGAAATCATCTTCTGCACCCACATGTTTTTCAGATGAGGGAACGCAGACCAGGGAGTGGGTTCACTTGGCCAAGTCCTGGTGACTCCCAGTGAGATGCATGTGCAGCCATAGAATGTAAGAACGGGACTGAGCCTTTCTGTGCTAATTCCCTCCCGGGCACTGGAGAAACTCATTAGAACCCTTTCTAGAAAGGGTTTCGTGAAGGTGAAAACATTATACTGTGCCCAGACTCTCCCCATCTCTCCGCCTTCAGGGTGTGTTGAGAGTTGGAGCTACTTTATTCCCCAGGAGTTAGGCTCTCCAAAGGTTCTCCCTGTCATGTCATGTCGCAGTGCGGGCCACCATGCTGGCCACTCTACATGTCTGTCTCCCACTGCCTGTGAGCCCCAGTAGTGACTGTAGCATCCAGCCAGAGTCTGGAACGAATGAGTGGGGTGCTTACCTGGTGCACAAATTCAGCCCTCCTCACATGCCCCCCACCCCAAGCCCTCGTATTGGCTCTGGACTGTGGTCTCACCCTGTACCACGATAGTAATGGCTGGCGCAGACCCTCAGCTTTGCTTGGCCTCCTGGCCATCCATCCTCCCTCTGTCCCCACCCCTTTCCCTGACAAACCACCGCCACCCTCTCTTCCTTTGTAGCCTTATCCCCCTCGGGTCAGCCACCTCGCACTTCCCTGCGGCCAGGGCGCAGGGTGGCACCCTGTCCGCCAATTGTCATGGCCGGAAGGCCGTGTGCCTCAGCCCAGGGGGAAGAGAATTCTGACGAATGGCTGACTGAGGCTTGCCATGCAGCCCCAGGTTGGGGTGCTGGGAGACACATGGGCTGACCAGGAGCCCAAACTGTCTGGTCTCGAACCTTTTAGCGCTCTGACCCAGGTCAACGTAGAAGGGACACTGGGGAGACCAGCCCTGGTGAGAGGGGCACTTTGCAGGCCTCACACCCCTTCTTACCTGAAATTTATGGAGTGCTGTCCAAGGGGACCCTCTGTCCCCATCCAGTCTGATTCCCATGCCGACTTGGCTTTGAACATCCTCTCTGGAGCCACAGTCTTCAGCCAGGATGGCACGAGGTTGTCTTGGGACGGCTTTTGTCTCACAAACCATTCCAGAGAGGGGAAACTGAGGCATAGCACTGAGGACTTGGAGTAGGTGACATAAACAGCTTTTCCCCCAAATATCCACGTGCCTCACTCCCTCATTTCTGTTAGCCACCGTCTCAGAGAGAACTTCCGGGCTGCTCGCATAACACGCCCTCCTCTCCTTACTCAGTGTATTTTCTCCATAGCGCTTATCACCTGATGCATGCTCGTTTCTGCCTTTGTGTGTCTCTCTCTTGAGTAGACTATAAGTTCCATGAGGGCAAGGTCTTCTGTTGTTCATTGCTGTAGCCCCAGTACCTGGAACAGTACCTGGGAAATAGTAGATACTCAATAACTGTTTGCTGAATGAATGAGTGAGTGAGTGGCCGAGCTGGCTTAGAACCCAAAGTCTTGTCTGCTAGTTCTGAGCCGTCCACTTGCAAGGCTCTAACCTGGTTCCAGAAGAAGAGAGGCAGGTGGCTGGTGAGACCAGCCCGGGACGTGGGAGGGATGGTTGCCTGGGCACGAAGGTGGAGCGGGACTCCTGAAGGCAGGGGTGCTGTGGGAGGTGCAGCCGCCTCATAGCTGCTTCTGGCCACCTCCCCGCCCCCAGAGGACCCTTCTGTTGAAGGTTAGGGCTGCTGGTTGTTAAAACTTAATTTGGCTGCTCTTAGCAACTGAAAAACAGTGGACTGACCAAGACGGAAGTTGTCTGTCACTCACGTGAGAGAAGTTCAGAGCGCTGGGATGGCGGTCTGTTCTGCCATCATCAGCATGCTGCCTCATGGTCCAAGATGGCTCCTGGGGCTCAGCTATCAGGAGAAAAGAACAAGAAGCCTGTGGCTCCTCTTTCGAGGGCACCTGCCAGAAACCACACACAACACTTTAGTTACATTTGTTGAACAGAACTTGGTCCTTGGCCACACCTAGCTGCAAGGGAAGCAGGGAAGAATACTTTGATTAGGGAAGAGTATTTGTTATTTCAGGTACCCGTATATATGCCTAAGCAAAAACCAGTGGTTCAGTGATAAAGAAGTCAGAAAGAATGGATATCGGAGTAGGTCACTGGCAAATACTACCACAGGCTAAGTCCCTGAAAACCTTGGGTTTCTCTGCAGCTGCCCTCAAACCTCGTCTTGCCAATCAGATCAGCTCTGCTTGCGTGAAACCCAAGTAGTTGTCCGCCATGGCCAAAGGCCTTGCCCCCGCTCTGGCTGAGCCATTTTCAGCTTATCTGTTGTCTTTTTGGTGGCTCCAGTGTGTTGGTGTATTGATGGAGGGTTTCCTTGTAATGTGCAAAGAAACCCAGCTCCCTCCCACGCAAGCCCCCTCGCCTTGAGCTGCACTAGTGTCCCGGGGACGCCGATGACCAGGGCTTCCTCCAGGGCTGCCCCGGGGGACCTACTTTCTCCCACTGCCCTTTGAATGGCAAAGAAATATTTCTACACCCTATCCTCCCCTTCCTAGCTCAGCAGGGGCAAGTATGGGGCCGGGGGAAGTACTGTCTTAAATGTTTGGTCCATGGGGCACCTGGGTGGCTCCATCGGTTAAGTGGCCGACTTTGGCTTAGGTCATGATCTCAGTTTGTGGGTTGGAGCCCCGTGTCAGGCCCCGTGTCGTGCTGACAGCTCAGAGCCTGGAGCCTGTTTTGGATTCTGTCTTCCTCTCTCTCTACCCCTCCACTGCTCGGGCCGTTTCTCAAAAATAAATAAACATTAGAAGAGATTAAAAAAATAAATATTTGGTCCATGGACACTCCTGAGAGCACCAGCTGGAGGCCGGTGGCTTTCCAAACTGGTGGAGGTACTCTCTGTGGAGCTGTCGTGGGGGCCACCGAGAGGTTGGGGTACACACCTAGAGAGGAAAGCTAAGAGAAGGCCAATTTGGGGGCGGACTTTTCATCCCACCCCACTTTGCGCATCTCCGTTTTTATCTGTTCTGTAGGGTAGGTCTCCACATAAGAGTTCCTCTGAGAAAAATTCTGCTGTCAAGGAGAAGAAACACTGAAATCTCTCGGCATGATGTGCCAGGATTTGAAGTTAGAAGCGTGGGGTTTAGCCTGGGCTTTGGCACTTGCTGGCCTTGCGGTTTCAGACTTGTTCCTTGGCCTCCGTTTCCCTGGCTGTGAAATAGGTATAATGCCTTCCTCTGCAAGTGTGGGTTACACACTGGTGGTGTGCCTGGCGCAGTTTGGTTTTACGTCTTTTGCTGGCTTTAGGTCTAGCCCAGCGTGCGATATGATGAAGCAGACCTGTTCCCCCCTCTCCACCCCCCAGCATGTGCCATGACCTCTCTGCGCTAAGCTTTTGCCCATTTATTCACTGTCCCACAGCCAGGCCCTTCAGGACGAGGGCCCCGGTTCTGAGGCTGTGGTAAGCCGCACTCCCAGGAAGGGGCTGCAATGTCCACCCCCCCTCCCTGCCTCCCAGTTCCTGCTTCCCACCTGGTGCTTCCCACTCCATTTCTCAGGGATGCTGCCCTTTCCCCTTAGGCTACAAGTCAGACGGGTTTTCCTGAAGCCACCAAGGCCCTGATCCTGGAGCCCCTGAGGTTCTGGCCATCACGCTGTGAAATGGAGGGTCACATCCTACTGCTTTTTTTTCTGGATCGGTGTCCCTCTGGCTGCTCTTTCTCCACTGCCCCTGTGCAGGCCACAGATCTGAGTATCACCCTCTAAATAGCTTCCTTCCTCCTCCTCCAACCCTCCCTGACTCTAGCACCAAATTCACCGTGGCACCATCCGAGCCGGGCAGTGAAACCTGGTGAAGGTCTTTAGAGCCAATCTGCACTCCCCTTCAGGGAGGAGGGGAAGCAATCCAGCAGCAAATATAAACCAGGGAACTGAGTATCTCCTCCCGGAGGTGAGAAGTGGGAGGAAGATAGAAACTACTCACCGAGCTGCATTTGACTTTCTGCGCACCGTAATCCCCAGGGGCTGGTGCCCTTGTGCCTCACTTTATCCCTACGGTAAATCAGGGCTAGCACCCCACTTTTTTTCCTTTGGTCTTGTTTTTTACTTTTAAGTCGGTAGAATAAGCTGGGTCTCAAACTGTGCCCAAAGAGAACACCAGTAGTCCTCAAGATAGTAAGAGTTCTGCTCCCAGTAAGTGTTTGATAAATGAATAGAAAGTTTGTCGTGAGTAAAAGAGACGCATGATCCAAAAGGTTTGGAAAAGGCTGCCGACTCGATTCCCCTTCTTGGAAAGTCAGTGCCTGTTAGGATCTTAAATGCTCCCAGATGCCCCTTACCGAATAGCCTTTGCTTAATTCAGCGTCCTCCAAATGTACTTTAACTGTGGAAACAACCTTTCCTCCTCCTTTTTTTTTTTTTTTTTTTTTTGTTTATATATTTTTGAGACAGAGAGAGACAGAGCATGAATGGGGGAGGGTGAGAGAGAGGGGGAGACACAGAATCCGAAGCAGACTCCAGGCTCTGAGCCGTCAGCACAGAGCCCGACGCGGGGCTCGAACTCACGGACCGCGAGATCATGACCTGAGCCGAAGTCGGACGCTCAACCGACTGAGCCACCCAGGTGCCCCTTTCCTCCTCCTTTTTAGAACATCCACGAACATCTGGTGGGGGGAAATACGGATATGAAGATAGAGGGACCGCCTGCCCTAGTTTGCCCAGGACTGAGAGGTATCCAGGGATATGTGACTCAGGGCTAGAACCCATGCAGTCCTATGTAAAGACCGGACCACTGGGCGTGTGCGTCCAGTCTGGAGCTTTGCTAAGCAGGACCTTCTGGAAAGGGAAATGCAGCCTGACAGCGCCCTCCTTCCTGAGGGGATTTGTAGGAAACCACATGGAAGCTTGTGGCCAGAATAAAGGCTGCTTGTACCAGAGTCAGTGTAGGGAACAGGTTCCATTCCAGGCCAGTGGCCCTGCATGGGTGCTTAATAACGGTGTTGTTTCTCAGGTAGGAGTTGAAGGCATTATTACGAAAATTGCGGGTGGGTGTGTTTTTGACGTTTGATCTTTCCACTCAGATGGGGGCAGATGTGGCTTGCTGGTTGATTCTGGCTGCTTTTTTTCCTGTTGTGCCTCTGCTCCTACTGCTTTGAGTCCCTGTTCCTGACAACATCACGGTTTCTGTGTTAAATCCAGTCTCAGGCTGTCCCCCTGTCCCAGGGGCTTGGAGAAGGGGATTCCCAAGGCTGTTCTGCCAGCCAGCACTGCCCTGGTGGCTCACCCGAGGCAGTGGTGCTGGGGCTTTGTCCTCAGCCCTGGGTAACGCCGAGCTCCTCCACCTTCGGGCTGTCATTTTTCTGGGAGCCAGGGAACCAAATGGTGGAAAGGGGGTGACTCGTTGGATGGAATCACCGGCTTGCCCGTGCTTTTCGAGCTGCTGCCAGCATATCATACATCCTCCCAGTGGTGGGTCGGTGAGCGTGGGGTCCCCTCGCTCAGGCACATGTAGCTCCACACCCCAGGCGTAGGGGGCGCTGCTGAGTAGAACGCGTCTGGGTCTCAGCCCGTCCCTGCGCGCGGCAGCCCCGCGCTATGAGCCCAGTCCCCAGCATGCCCCCTTCTCCTGGCCAGGCTACCGCATCCGGAGACCCCGGAGCCCCACACGGAACTATTTCTCACCCTGAGCTCATCCTCGTTTTCAGCTTCTCAGTGTCCACAGTGGACATTGGAGGGCACGTGCTGTCGACAGCTGGCTCCTGGGGAGAGGCAGGGTGGGAGCTTGTCCACAGGCTCTCATTCTCCCCTTGGCATCCCGGGAGGTTGTACTTGGCTGGAAAAACACTTTGGCTTTCCTCCCAGGCACCGGGGAGAATCTGGAAGCCTGGTCCTGACCGCACAATATCACATCTCTGAATTCCATGAGCTCTCTCGGGCAGTCACGACATCACACCAGCTGTAGCTGCCCCAGCGCCTCCTGTTAGTTAAGCTTCGGTGTACTAAGTGTGTCTGTGTGTATGGGGGGTGACAGCAGGCATAGGGCAGATACCCAGGAGGGTCCTGTGTTGGGTGTTGAATAAAGGGCAGGGAAAGAAAGAAAACGGGTTTGTAAGAGCAAGATGCTCCCTCCCTCCGGGGCCGGGAGTCCTCCCGGTGGGCCTCAGTTTTCTCATCTGTGGATAAGGGGCTGTGCCCAGCCGCCAGTTATGCAGGGCGGTGGACTCAGCCACATGTTGGCCCTGACTGCTCGGTAGCTCACTGCCTCTCTGGCCCCTGCTTCCCCAGCTGCTTCCTCAGCGGAGGGGTGGACATCAGCTCCTTTTCCGGTTGCATCTTTAGGCATGATGTCATTACTGTAAAAGCAAAGACCAGTCTGTAAGGGAAGACGAGAAAGGCAACAGTCTCTGGGGGCTAGTATCTCCAAAGTCCTGTGGCCTTGGGTTGTGCCACACTCCAGAGGATTGCACCCGTTTTCCAGACGGGACATCCAAGGTGGGAGGATGGTGGTGAATTACCCAGCCACGAGCTAAGTCTCGGAGTCTTGAGGTTCCAGCTAGCTCCTTCCAACTTAGGTATGACTTAGTGCTCTGGGCCTGGGAGCAGCCAGATGAACTTGGCCTGGCCATCTGTACCCCTTGCATGGTAGCAAGACTCCTAACACAATAAAGAGCGTGGAGAAAGAAAGGGGAGATGGGAGCATGGGAGGCCAAGGCGTAGGGGATGGTTCTTCCCCTGCCTCCACCCATTCAGGAGCCCCAAGTCTGACTTTGGTGTCAATCTTGTGTGACCTAAGCAAAGCCTTGACCCTCTTTCCTGACCTGGGAAGTTTCAGAGGGAAACATTCCATTTTGCTCGAAGTTTCTTCTGAAAAGAAGAGCCGTGAAATCACCGTGTGTGTGTGCGTGCGCACCTTCCGTCCCCCCTCTGATGTAAGCCCCCTTGACTACTTTTAGGGGATGAATTTTCAGCTGCTTGGACACCTGGCTCCAAGCAGGCTGGCCCTGGGATTCTTGATTCACTTCCCAAGGCGGCTCCCGTAGGAAACCCCGCTTCCTTGACGAGCTCTAACATCTCAAACGCTGGGGGACAACTTGGCTTTGTTTAAAAGGAATGAGGCTTTTAACTTTCCCCCCACCACCGGCCTTGGCGGGAGTGGGGGGGGGGCAAGAGAGCCAGCCCTCAATTGTTTAGCTGTATTCATTTATGAGGTTTGTTTGTTTCTCTTTAAGCAATACTCCTACCAGATCCCTACTTCCCCACAGGCAAGCGGACCTCCTTTGTCTTTAAACACCAAAGAAGTCTAGATTTTGAGCTTAACAGGGGAGTAGTCCTGTTTTTCCCTGTTTCTTAGGGCCAAGCATAGTCTTGGGTGATGGAGTTTAGACTTTTTTTAAATTGTTTTTTAAAATTGTACTTGGGGGGGGGGGGGAGGATGCAAGTGGGGTAGGGGCAAAGGGAGTGGGAGAGAGAATCTTAAGCTCCCAACGCAGGGCTCGATCTCAGGACCCTGAGATCACGACCTGAGCTGAAATCAAGAGTTGGACACTTAAGTGACTGAGCCACCCAGGTGTGCCTTGGCTTTATTTTTAACTTGCTTTGCAGAGTAAGTGGGGTTTCGGGTGGGGAGCCAGCTAACCTGAGCCTTAGCTCCCCTCACCCCAGCACACACACATTTCGCCTAGGGAACGTGTACTAACATGGATTATTCTGCAGCAAGAAGGATGCAGGTGTTATTCCTGGAAGGGGAGAATTCTCTCCAGGACAGAAAAAAAAAGGTTTGGAAATTTGGAAGGCTGTGCTTGCTGCCTTAACCTTCAGCTTCCAGCAGGCGGAAACTGGTCATTCCCGGGGAAGTTCACAGGCCCCATTTCACAGAACTTTCTCATTCGGCTCATAGAGCCCACTATCTCACCTTCTATTTGGGACTTCCCTCTGGCTTCTGGCCCTTGTTTGTTTTCAGCCTGGAGCGGAGACTGGTCCCTGATGGAGGTTTCCAAGGGCGGTGGAGAAACCGGTACGCATCTGGTTATTTTCATGGCTTCGGGACCGGGAAGGTGGCGTGGGAACGACAGCGTGCTCCCTCAGAAAAACATTTACCAAGGTTGTCTTTGAACTGACCACCGAGGGAAGAGTTGCATTCTGAGTGTGCGCAGGCTTTGGCCGGAAGCCTGCGTGTGCCCGAGGGTTTAGAGAACAGTAGGTGCCTCTGGGGAAGCGGTGTGGTCAGTTGCAAAGTTGATGAGGCATGCGAGAGCCGTGGTGGTTCATTGTCATGGGCGCTCGCCTCCTGTGGACAGCCGGGGCTGGATCTGCTCTTGCCCCCACTGCCCCATAGCCAGTCCCCAGTCTGCTCTGCAAAGAGCACAACGGTGGGACCTTCCCAGAGAGCGTGGGAGACGCATGCAGAGCTCTCAGTTCAGTGTCTGGCCCGAATGATAAGGCCTCAGTAAGTGCAAGATAAAAGCTTAAGAGTGATACGATAAACTGGTTTGGATGGGGGGGGTTTGTAGAAAATGCCACTGCGTGAGGAGGGAGGAAGTACATACTTGTGTCCTGTGGTCTCAGACCTGACACAAGCCCAGGGCGACGCGCGGTGCCCCACCGGTTCCCAGCCCTAGCGTGCACACATTTGTGTCTCCAGCACGCAGGAGGGTGTTGGCAAGGTTGTCAGCCTGGCTTCCCATCCAGCCAGACCTGCCCCTCTGCAGATTTGAGGTATTTTGACATTTCCCCCCAAAGCTTATACATTTTCTTAAGTGCTCATTTTGTTCCAAGGTAGCTATTTCTCTCTCCCTTGGCTGACAAGGCTCCAGACGCCTCAGGCTCACACAGGACCTGGGGTTCACACCCCAGGGCTCGCTCTTTTTGTGCATCACACACGGGGACCTTGAATCTGATCCTAAAGATGGGCCACAGGGCCCTGCGTTTCCTCCCCGGAGCACCGCCCTGTTGTCCTGACCCTTGTACAGGAGCCCTTCCTGGAGCTGGCGAGCTCAGCTGGCTGGGCATCACCCCTGCCGGCGCCCAGGCCAGGGGGTTGGCGGCTGCTGGGCACGCTGCCTGGTCAGACAGATCAGGATTCACATGGTCTGAAGCAGCTGAAGGGATTAGGAGGCCCTGGGAAGGGTATTGTTTTAAGGAGGTTAGCCTGTCTTTCCAGCTCAGGAAGAGCCCCAGCCCCTTTCCTGGACAGGCTGGCTGCCCTCACACCAAGCCTGAAACACCTGCCCCAAACCTCCAGGGGTCAGCACGTGCACACTCCTCATTAGGAATAGCAACGACAAGTGGCTCAGAGGTCGGTAGTGGGCCCGGGACAGGGACATCCGGGTGGGTGGAAGGAGGAACCCGGCAGGGGCAGCGGGGGCTCAGGGTAGAGGCAGGACTACAATCTTGGGTGGCACAGTTGACCGAATTCCAAGCTCTCCTCATACCTCTCTGCCTCCAGCAACAGAATTAGAATAATGAGTAATCCAAAGAATGTATTTAGAAGCTTCCTGCTGAGGAGCTCAGTCCTGTACAGGATGGGGGTGGGGTTCCACCCTCTGACCCCCACTTGGAGAGCTTCTGATGAGGGTGGGGTGGTGGTGTGCAGTCAAGTCTGGCCCCTCATTGTCATTAGGGGGGACTGCCGAGGTCATCGGAGCCACCCCTCCGTGAATCCTTTGGAAATGAAGGCCTCCTGAGGCTGGTCCTCCAGGGAAGCAGGAGAGAGCACAGTGCCCCAGAGCCCCTGAAAGCCAGATCTGAGTGACAGCTAGTCGGTCAGGGTGTGGGTCTGGGACGACCAAGCTGAGTGGAGTGGCTGGAGATTCCGTCTGGGTGCGGGATGTGGAAGCTCAGGAAATGGGGCCCGGGGCTAGCAAGCATTCCGGTTCCTGAGGACCACCCCCCGCCCTGTCCACGCAGCTCAGCCTCCCAGCCTCTGCACGGAGCTGTGTGCAGGGCAGGCAGATGTTCCCCCAAAGGCAGGAGCTGCAGTGTTCATGCAGAGTGACTCCGTGCTGGGAGCCACCCGAACACCCATCAGCAGTGGAATGAGTGAGACATGGGGGGATGTCCACACAACAGAGAACAAACAGTCCACAGCGACGCGCCGTGGGAAGGATGAATCGTGCAAATAAGATGCCAAGGGAAAGAAGCCAGACCTAAACGTCAGTAGTGTGGGATACCATTGATAGACACACAGTTAGCCCGGGTATTTAAGTCGGATGAGAGCTTACCCTTGGGGGATGGAGAGTGGGAGTACGGTGGGCTTCCAGGATCGTGCGTCCTGTTCTGTGGTCCGGGTATGGGGGTGTGTTCCATCAACACTTGTGATGGCTGCAGTTCTCTGAACGTATGTAATTCTTTTTAAGTTCCTGTATTCATTTTGAGAGAGAGAGAGCGCGCGCAGAGAGGTGCAGAGAGAGAAGGAGAGCGAGAATCCAGGCAGACTCCATGCTGTCAGCTCAGATCCTGATGCGGGGCTTGAACTCCCAAACCGTGAGCTGAAATCAAGAGTCGGTCGCTGCTCAACCGACTGAGCTACCCAGGCGCCCCGAATGCACGTAATTCTTTACTAAAACACTGTTAATTAAGATACAGGAGGAGGGGCTGTTCTCTGAGGATCTCCTGATCCAAGCCAGCAGCCCAAACCCCAGGCTTCCAGAGAGTTCGGAGGGGCGGCCCAGGGAGAGAGGCTCTGTGGACCAGGAGCAACCAGCCTCGAGGGGAACAGGAAGGAAACCACGTTAGGTGCACCGACCTGCGTGTCTACTGGCCGACTTCTACCTTGGCCATTCCCGTGAGGGTCAAAGGGAGTACGGTACTAGGCGGCCCCGAGCTTGGGAACACGGCAGGCGCCTGCTGGGGATGGGTGCCCGACAGGTTCCGGTGCGAGAAGACTGGCCAAGGCCCCTCCCACGATACGGCGAGTAAATGGTAACAAACAGGGCCGAAGAAGCGGGGGCAGGGGTCCCTCTGTAGGGACCCTCTCCGATGTCTCACCTCTCCGATGTCTGTTACTGGACTGTGGTGCTCTCGCATTTTTTAAGTCCTTTTCTATTACTTGAGTAGGTAGCAGTTTAGGTGTTTCTGCTTGTGGTATGAATTGCAAAACCTTTTTGCCACCGTGGTTTCTAATAGTCTGCTGGTACAAGTGGCCCTCACTGGGTCCTTCGGGGAAATCACAGAGGCTTGCGCACACGAGGCGGGGCGGGGGGTGGGGGGAGGTCTGCAAACTACAGCTCAGGTGCCTGCATTTGTCCCTGCAGTTTTAGTGGGACGCGGCCACAGCCACGTGCACCGCACATACTGCCTGTGGTGGATTTTGTGGCTACAGTGCAGTTGAGGCCTAAAGCAAGGTCTAAAATATTTACTCTCGAGCCCTTTGCAGAGAAAGCTTGCTAATAACCCCTGTTACACATTACTGTGTCACGACCTCATCGTTCCACAAATGGAAAGCAAGGCCTGAGGAGTGTAAGTGGCCCCAGGCTGAGAAGCCGCCCGAATCGGCACCACGGGGTGCTCTGGGAAGAAAGCTGGTCCTCGGCTGACTGTGGGCCTAAGCCGCCTGACCCCTCAGTCGCTGTGGTGCTGCACAGGTCAGTTACCTTTTTTCACCTCCCTTCCTTATCAGAAACTTCCGGAGTTTTTCAGCATTAAGTGAGCTACCACATCAAAGCCCCCCGCCCTCGGTTGGCATGAGGACGTTTTAATATGTGAGTTCCCCACCTTTAAAAAAAACATTTTTTTTTTTTAATGTTTATTTACTTTTGAGAGAGAAAGAGAGCACGAGCAGGGGAGGGGCAGAGAGAGAGGGAGACAGGTTCTAGGCTCTGAGCTGTCAGCACAGAGCCGGAGACCCGTGAACCACGAGACCATGACCTGAGCTGAAGTCGGACGCTTAACCGACTAGGCCACCCAGGCACCCCAAGTCCCCCACCTTCTTAAGGGCCAGACACTTATCAGGTTCTGTCGTCTTCACACACACCCCTCAGGGTGGGATGGGGAAGGAGGCCGAAGGGATATAGTTTCGGTTCACCGAGGAGGAAACCCAGGCCTGAGAGAGAGAGGCACACCCAGCGTCTCTCCCCCCTGGTGCCCTGTGCACCCCCATCACGTGGGCTGTCACGCCAGACGCGGTCCCAGAGCCCATGTAGCCTTAAACGGCTCTCCCTGAAGGGAGCCTGAGGCTGCCCGGACTTGCCCTGTGAGGCTGTGGTCTGGGGTTGCTGTCAGGGCAGAACTGGAGGCTGCCACCAGAAAAGCCCCTCCCTCCCTCACCCCTGCTCTCGTTCCCCCCCCAGGCTTCTCTGAGGAGATGAGGAAACACTTCCTGGAGCAGGAAGATTCCCACTTATCCCTTCCTCTTGTCTGGGAATTTGCTTGACCGTAGCCACCCTGATGCTGTCACCTTCCCCTGCCCCTTCTCCTAAGAGGCTGTGCTGCCCTGGGAAAGCTTGGAAGAGACCCAGTGGGTCCGAGGATGCCTTGCGTCCACCCTCCCCTGTGTCCAGGCCTGTAGAGATGTGAACACCCCCAGAGGGGGAGGCATGCGGACGGTGTGGCTCTGTAACCAGGGGATTGTGGCCGAGGGCGTAACTCCGGGCTCCCAGAGGGTATAATCATTTCTTTTTTTTTTTTTTTTTTTTAATTTTTTAATGTTTATTTATTTTTAGAGAGAGAGACAGAGCGTGAGCGAGGGAGGGGCAGAGAGAGGGAGACACAGAATCCAAAGCAGGCTCCAGACTCTGATCTGTCAGCACAGAGTCCGACACGGGGCTCGAACTCACAAACTGCGAGATCATGACCTGAGCCAAAGGCAGATGCTTAACTGACTGAGCCACCCAGGCGCCCTGAAATTGATTTTTTTTTAAGTTTATTTATTTATTTTTGAGAGAAAGAGAGTGTGAGCAGGGGAGGGGCAGAGAGGGAGAGGGAGGGAGGGAGGGAGGGAGGGAGAGAGAGAGAGAATGAATGAATGAATGAATGAATCCCAAGCAGGCTCCGTGTTCTCAGTGTAGAGCCTGAGCCGGGGCTTCAGCTCCCAAACTGTGACCTGAGCTGAAATTAAGAGTCAGATGCCTCACCAGCTGAGCCACCCAGGGGCCCTCTGAGTACGTGCTCTTAACCATCACCCCCTACTGCTTTCGTGGAGGGGAAGGGAGAGGGTCACAGTGGGACAGGGCAGGGATGTGTGTAGGCTGGAGCTGGCCACCCGCAGGCTCTGGGCCACACTGTTGGTGCAGGGAACAGGAGAGAAGGGAGAGTTGTTGGCTTGGGGAAGAAGAGGTGGGATGAGGTCCTCTGGCCGTGTGCCCTCCCCTTCAGGGAGGAGAGTGCCCAAGGGAAGCCTGCCCTTCTCCACTGCTGAGGGACGTCCACGTTGGACAGTGGCGGCCCTCTCCTGCCCAGGGAAACAGCCAGACGGGGCCCCACCCTGGGAGCGAGTGTCGGGCAGGCCAGCTGAAGCAAGCTGATAAGGGCAGAACAATTCTAGATTTGAAGAATGCCCGGAATTATCTCCCTTGAGGGGGCAGCTCTGCGCCCCTGTGGGAGAGGCAGTGCCGAGGAGCCAGGCCCGATAACCCCCTGGGGTGCTGTCCTGCTGTCCAGAGACCCCAAGAAGGCAGGCTCATAGTGGGGCCAGCAGAACTGCCGGGGTGGGGGGCCCCGGGGAGGGACAGGGAGGCTGGACCAGAACCTGTGGCCACACGTCTGCCTGGCCACTCAGCCTGAGTGGGGTGATGAGGGCCGGCCGGCCCTGGCCTTCAACCAGTGACTTTGGTGGTGGTGGGGACACAGCCGGTCAGTTCATAGCACCCCTTATGCCAGGCAAGTTGACCAGGTGCATTTTGGGGGCCCTCAGCCCAAGCAGGGAGCTGTGTGGAGGGGGTACAGAGAACAGCCCCAGAGGGACCTGTGGCAAAAAATACCATGCTACCTGCTCCCCCACCCCACCCCCCAAAAAAACAACTTTAAATCCTCAAACCTGTCATCATCACCCTATTTGGACAAAGCGTCTTTGCAGATGTAAATAATAAGCTAAGGATCTTGACGTGAGGTTATCCAGATGGGCCCTAAATCCAATGAGGGGCTTCCTTATAAAAGAGACCAGGAAAAGAGGTGACAGCAGTGTGACCAGGTGGCAGAGATTGGCCCATGGCCCCCAGAGGCTAGAGAGGCAGGGAACGGTCCCCCTTGGAAACTCCAGAGGGCCTCCAGAACCGTGACAAAATACATTTCTGGGTTTTTTTAATTTAATGTTTGTTTATTTTTGAGAGAGAGACTTGAGCAGGGGAGGGGCAAGAGAGGGCTTGAGAGGGCTTGAGCAGGGGAGGGGCAAGAGAGAGAGAGGGAGACACAGAATCCTTAGCAGGCTCCAGGCTCTGAGCTGTCAGCACAGAGCCCGACGCGGGGCAGGGCTGGACCTCATGAACCACGAGATCATGACCTGAGTCGAAAGTTGGACACTTAACTGAGCGACCCAGGCACCCCTACATTTCTCTTGTTTTAAACCACTCAGTTTGTGGGGATTGGTGTGCAGCCAGAGAAAACTGATACAGGTCCCAAGGCACAAAGAGGGTCTGGGCTTTACCCAGTACCCAAAGAGCCCAGTGCACACCTGAGGAGAAAGTCGAAGCTGGTTGGGAGAGGTGAGGGGAGTCAGCCTTCCTCCTCTCCTCCCTGGGCTCCCAGCCCAGGGCTCTGACCTTTCCCAGTCGCTGTCCTCTGCCCACTGCCCACAAGCTCCTTGCTGATGCCGTTCCCCCAGGTCAGGCTCCCCCATCCTCCCCAGCCCCAACCAATGCCTGCTTGGGACCTTTGGGGGGTGGGAATGAGGACTGGCTTTCTTAGAGCCATAGGGACGAGCATTAATAAGGGATGTGGATAGGGCAAGTGAGCAGAACATCGTAGCAACCAGCCTCCAAGGACAGGACCCATATTGGGTCAGAGGGCAGAATCCAGAAGAGCTTCTTGGTGGAGGCAGTGAGTGCTGAACTGAGTAGGAGGTGGGAGATAGCAGGGAAGGATGACCAGATAGGGCTGAGGCAGGGGACTGGTGAAGACCTGTGTGGAATGAGGAGTGTGTGGGAGCACAGAGGTGGGGACACAACATGGATGAGCCCAGAGGAGCGCAAGGGAGTGAGTGTGGTGTACAGAGCGGGCGTCTGAGTTTGGGGCTCCCCAAAGCTCCCCATCTGCCCCACATCGCCCTAATTCCCAGCTACCACCCAGAAGCAATAAGCCCAGAGCAACATGGGCAGCAGGGTTTGGGGTCTGAGAAGAGTGTGCTCTAGCAGGCTAGGCGGGGCTCAGACTTCAGCCAAGGCTGCACCTGCGGCACCATCTGGCTCCTGGGGGGGGGGCGGGGCGGGGGGGGGTGAGAGAGGCTCAGGAAACAGGTGGCACAGGCTGGAAAATGAGTTTTGAGGTCGGTCAGTTCTTGGAAAGGGGTGCCCAGAGGGCAAGGCCACTGGAGCAGCTGGTTAGCGTGGCTCTCTTGTCACAGCAAAATTAGACCTACCTGTGCCGTGCTTAGGGAAGTGCCTCCACATCTGCAGGGACCTGAGAAACCTTGTCGTTTTCACAGATGTGCTTCGTGGGGAATCAGAGGCAGAACTGGGATGTGAAAGCTCAGATCTCCGGATTCCCAGTCTATGTGCTTTCCTTTATCGCTCCAGTCCGGGAAGACGCCAGCTTACCCCACCTGGTTTCTGCCATTTTACCGTGCCCCCCCCCCCGTCCCCCCTGCCCCTAGCTTTTTGGTGTTATTTTCCTGGAGATAAAAGTGTAGTTGGGGGTGATGAGCTAGGGGTAACAAAGGAAGGAGGGGGTGGACGCTGGTGTCCAGGCCTGGCCCTCCCTCCCATCTAACTGCCTTCCTGCCCTCCTTCCACACGCCCTCTTCCTGGGGCATTCTTTCCAGTTTCCTTTCTCGCTATTAATAGCCCAGAGTCACCCCAGGTCTGTCAGTGGCCAGGAACAGGAGGAAGCAGGCCCTCACCGAAGGCTGGGAGCAGCCTTCTCCTCTCCCCAGGGGAGCAGACAGGCCTCGCCTCGCCTCCCACTCTCCCAGTGCAGACAGGCGTGCGGCCCCCTTCCCCCGCTCATTTCTTTCAAGACCTGCTTCACTGTCCTCTCCTGCTTGCTCTTATCTCTGACCTCTTCGGCACCCCTCCCTCGCCGCACCTTCATTTCTTCCTCTCCTTCTTAATTCTGGGTGACCTCAGCGCCCACCCGTATAGACAGCGAGATGCCGTGGCCTCCCACTTTCTTGACGGTCTCCCATCTCTGCTGTTTCACACCCTGTACCTTATCACCGCCACAAACTACCTCCTCTGAGATCTAAGCATTGCGTTCTTTGATTGCTCTTCCTCTGCCGTCCAGTTCATTTGCTCAAGTACACCCGTACCTGAACCCGTACCTATACATAATGCTCGAACCTAGACAGCCCGTCCTAGTGACCCACCCCCTCCTCGTGGCCTCTGGGCCCCCATCTGCCCATAAGGATAACCCTCCTGTCCTTCGCCATTCACCATCATAGCCCGACCTCACAAATATCAAGTCCCTTGCACCCTTTCCCGTCCCTGTGCTCACCTAGCAAACCCCGTTCCCGGATGGACCCCGCCTCCATTTTTTGCGTGCCCACACCTAAGGACTGGAACACTCCTGGGGCAAAGCCACGCACTGGCTGATGGGATTAATTTAAAATGTGTGATTCCAGGCCTCAGTTTGGCACCAACTACTACTTGGCATTCGTTCTTTATTTCTCAAGGTGCAGACCTCTGACCAGCGGCGGCAGAATCCCCGGAACTGGTTAGAAATGTAAATTCTCATGCCAGACCTGCTGAATCAGAAAGTCTGGGGCTGGGTTCTGCACTTACGGTTGTTTTTTTTTTTTTTTTTTAATTTTTTTTTCAACGTTTTTTTTTTTTTTATTTTTTTTTTATTTTTGGGACAGAGAGAGACAGAGCATGAACGGGGGAGGGGCAGAGAGAGAGGGAGACACAGAATCGGAAACAGGCTCCAGGCTCCAAGCCATCAGCCCAGAGCCTGACACGGGGCTCGAACTCATGGACCGCGAGATCGTGACCTGGCTGAAGTCGGACGCTCAACCGACTGCGCCACCCAGGCGCCCCAATGCACTTAGGGTTTTAACAAGTCCTCCAAGTGATTCTGATGCTCACTGAAGTTGGAGAACCCTTTTCTAGTAGGTTGTCTTTTCCCCTTTCCAAAACGAGCGTTGCGTACTTTTTCCTTCCACGAACTTCATCTGTAACAGCATGACTTGATTGAGAACACTTATCTTTCTGCCACCAAAATTACAAACGCACTTAGGTCTGTACCCATCTTTTTTCCATTTCCAAGGCAGAAGTGTCTGACCTTAGAAGGTCAGGTCTGCGGGGGGGGGGGGGGGGGGGCAGGGGCGGGCACTTGGGATTCACACGCTTATATCCCCTTCTGTATCTTAAGGACCCAAAGAGACAATAGAGAGGAAGCAAAACAAAAGGAGCTTTCTTTTTTTTGGTGTTTGTTTATTCATTTGAGAGAGAGAGAGAGCGCGCGCGCACATGAGCTGGGGAGAGGCAGAGAGAGGGAGGCAGAATCGAATGCAGGCTCAGCGCTGTCAACACAGAACTTGATGTGGGGCTTGAACTCACAAACCATGAGATCAGATGCTTAACCGACTGAGCCACCCAGGCACCCCTAAATTTTTTTTTTTTTTTTTAACATATACTCATTTTTGAGAGTGAGAGAGACAGAGCATGAGCGGGGGAGGGGCAGAGAGAGAGGGAGACACAGAATCAGAAGCAGGCTCCAGGAAGCAGGCTCCAGGCTCCGAGCTGTCAGCACAGAGCCCAACGCGGGCCTTGAACTCATAGAGTGTGAGATCATGACCTGAGCCGAAGTCGGACACTCAACCGACTGAGCCACCCAGGCGCCCCATTGTTAGGGGCATTTTTTAAGTTTATTTTTTAATTTTTATTTTGAGAGGGAGAGAGCAAGCAGGGGAGGGGCAGAGAGAGAGGGAGAGAGAGAGAATCCCAGGCAGGTTCTGTGCTGTTAGTTGAGTTGGTCACCCAACCGACTGGGCCACCTGGGCACCCCCATTAGGGTCATTCTTATGAATGCATCCTGATTCATACATGGCTCCCTAGGATAAATGCCTACTGGTACAACTAAGAGATGTCGATTTTTATTTTTTTTAATTAAAAAAATAAATTTTTTTAATGTTTATTTTTGAGACAGCATAATGTTTATTTTTGAGACAGCATGAACAGGGGATGGTCACAGAGAGAGGGAGACAATGTTACAAGTATTTTCTGATTCGTTTTCATTTTCCTTTTGGTTTCTTTTTTGTTTTTTAACTTTTTTCTTTTTAAACAATTTTAGATTTGCCGAAAAGTTGCAAAGAGGATACGGAGAGTTTTATATCCCTTTCCTTCAGCGTTGGCCTGATATTATCGTCCTACATAATTGTGGTACATTTATCACAACTGAGAAATTAACCACTGGCACAACACAACTAAACTACAGACTTTATTCCTGTTTTACCATTATTTCCACTCATGGTCTTTTTTGTTCCAGAATATATTGCATTCAGTCACCATGTCTGAGTAGTCTCTCCCAATCTGTGACAGTTTTTCAGTCTTTCCTTATTGTTTATAATCTTGCTGGTTTTTAAGAGTACTAGCCAGATATTTGTAGAATGGCCTCCAATTTTGATGTGTCTGATGTTCTTAAATTCTTCCCGTGATTAGACTGGGGATATATATTATTTATTATTATTTTTTTTAAATTCAAGTATTGAAGTATACTAATACAATCGTGTATTAGTTTTAGGTGAACAATATAGTGATTCAACAATTATATCCATTAGGAAATGCTTACAGTGATAAGCGTAGTTACCATCTGAGGGGTTATGCATGTTTAGAAAGAGGAGGGCAGAGCTGAAGTACCCTTCTCATGACATCTTACCAGGGGACAAGATGACGGGTCGCTACTTACCATCGGTGATGTTAACGTTGATCATTTGGTTAAGATGATGTGTCTACCAGATTTCTCCACTTTTTTTTTTTTTAATAATTTTTTGAATGTTTAATTATTTTTGAGAGGTGGGGGGAGCAGAGGGAGAGGGAGACACAAATCTGAAGCAGGCTCCAGGTTCTGACCTGTCAGCACTGAGCCCCACGTGGGGCTCAAATCCAGGAACCCTCAGATCGTGACTTAAGTCGAAGTCAGATGCTTAACTGACTGGGCCGCCCAGGCGCCTCCCAGAGTTCTCCACCTTAAAGTTGTTACTAGTTTTCCCTTTCCATTCTCTGCTAGAAGAGAGCCCCTAAGGGGCGCCTGGGTGGCTCAGTCCGTTGAACTTGGGACTTTGATTTCGTGTCAGGTCCCGATCCCAGGGTTGTGGGATCCGGCCCCGCCTCTGGCTCCACGCAGTACATGGAGCCTGCTTGGGATTCCTCTGTCTCCCTCTGCCCTTCCCCCGTTTGCACAAGCACGCAGTCTCTCTCAATTAAAACAAAAAAAAAAGAAAAGAGAAAGAGCCCCTGGGACCAGCACACCCTCTGATGGGGATGAGGGTGGGGGAATATACTTCCTTCTGGAGGCAGGAAGGGTATCTACAAATTGTTGGAATTCTGTAAACGATTTTGTTCCTCCTGACCATTTTCCTTTACATGCAAGGACTCTCTGGGGCTCAAATCGCTGCAGGTATGGCCACTGGGGGCTCCTTCAGATTGCTCCCTAGGTCTTTTGGACTTGGCCCGCTTTTTAATTTAATTTTATCTTTTTTTAAGCACTTCCTTACTTTCTGACACGTCCCAGCCTCAGCCTGCATTTTCCCTACATCAGCACTGGAATCGAGCCATTTCTCCAAGGAGCCCTGGTTCCTGATTTTGGAGAACGGTTGGGTATACTTAAGGCCACTACTTTTTTTTTATTGTTTTATTTATTTTAGAGAGGGAGACAGAGGGTGAGTGGGGGAGGAACAGAGAGAGAGGGAGACATGGAATCTGAAGCAGGCTCCAGGCTCCGAGCTGTCAGCACAGAGCCTGACACGGGGCTCGAACTCACGAGCCGCGAGGTCATGATCTGAGCCGAGGTCGGACACATAACCACCTGAGCCACCCAGGGGCCCCTGTGTATACTTGATAGTGCTGGCGTGTGGCTGCTTCTAGACCCTCTCAGTGGACAGAGCTAAGAAATACACATTTGTTTACCCACTTGTGTGTGCACACATCTGGATCGTTTCTTTGTATGTGCGTGTTAAATCATGCATTCATACTGACATCTGTCACTAATCATCATAGGGTTCATACAGCTTCTTCCCTACCTGCCTTACTTATAACTTCCTTCTCTGACGTGGAGAAACTTGGCTCCTGTTAATTACTCATCATTTATTTACTTATATACCAACTCTGGTATACATACAAAGTAGATTTTTAATTGACAACCCACACTCTTTTGCTTTCTTTTCTTTTTTTTTTTTTTTAAAGTAGGCTCCATGCTCAGTGCAGAGCCCAGCGTGGGGCTTGAACTCATGACCCTGAGAGCAAGACCTGAGCTGAGATCAAGAGTCGGATGCTTAACTGACTGAGCCACCCAGGTACCCCAACAACCCGTACTCTTGTGAGGAACAAATTTACCCCTTAGAGTACACGGTTTATGTATATTCTTTTTGTCTTTAGCTTTACAGTACCCAGTCAGTGAACTATTTTCACTTTGGTTCGCTGTTTTCTCCCATCTCTCCAGGGAGGTTATGTTATACATTTGTAACATCGTTAAGTTTATTTTCATAGTCTCCATACATCCTAGGATTTTTTAAATTTTTTTTCTTCTTCTAAATTTGTGCCAAGTTAATTCTTTGGGTATTCAATTCTATGGGTTTCAGCAAATGCAGTCTTACATCCGTCACCCCAGTACTATATAGAGCAAGCAGTTCCGGGGTGCCTGGTTGGCTCAGTCGGTAAAGTATGTGAGTTCGAGCTCCCCCGTTGGGTGCAGAGATTACTTAAAAAATAAAATCTTAAAAAAAAAAAAAAAAGGTTCCATTGTACTAAGTCAGTTCTTCTCCCTTCCCTCAAACACTGACCCGTTTTCTATTCCTACAGTTTTGCCTTTTCCATAATATCATATAAATGACCTCAGACACTTGTAGCCTTTTGGCTTCTTTCGCTTAAAATATCTTTCAGATTCACCCATGTAATGTGAATCAATAGTTCCTTTTTTATTCTTAAGTAGTCGTTGTATGGATGTGTGACAGTTTGCTTATCCATTCATTTGTTGAAAGATATCTTGGTTGTTTCCAGCTTTCAATGATTATGAATCGGTGGTAAACATTAGCATTTAGATTTCTGTGTCACCACGAGTTTTCAGTCCTTTTGAGTAAATACTAAGAATGTAACTGCTGGGTCACATGGTAATTGTATGCCAACCTAAAAGAAACTGCAAAACTGTTTTCCAAAGTTTGCATTCCCGCTAGCAATGTGTGAGAGTTCCTGTTTAACTTGATATTGTCAGATTGTTTTTAGCCATGTAATAGATGTGTAATGGCATTGCAGTGTAGCTCTAATTTGCATTTGCCTAATGACACTGAAGATCGTTTCATATGCTTATTGGCCATCTGTATCTCTTCTTTGGTGATTTTTTTCCTTGTAGATCTTTTGCCCATTAAAAAAAGATTGAGTTATCTTTTTTAATTGTTGAGTTTAAGTTATTTAGGAGATGTTTTTCCCTTCTTACTGAACTGCTAGGACTTCCTGTACAGTGTTAAATAGAAGTGGGGAGAGAGGACATCCTTGCCCTAGTCCCAGATTTAAGAGCAAAACATTCAGTCTCTCCACATTAGGTATGTTAGCTGTTGGCTTAATTCAGAGATATCATTTATTAGGTTAGGAGAATTCCCTCCTATTCCTAGTTTGCTCAGTGCTGGTTTTTTTTTTTTTTTCAAGGTATTATTTTTAAGTAATCTCTACACCCCACGTGGGGCTGAAACTTACAACCACGTGATCAAGAGTCCCATGCTCCACTGACTGAGCCAGCCAAGTGCCCAAGTTTTTTTTTTAATCATAAATGATAAATTTTGTCAAATGATTTTTCTGCATATATTGAGATGATCATATGGTTTTTCATTTTGTTGTTAATATGGTGAATTGCATTGATTTTTCAAGTACTGAATTAGCCATGAGATGAACCTCGCTTAATCATGATATATTATCTTTTTTATATATTGCCGGGTTTGATTAGTCATTAGGGAAATACAAATTAAAACCACTTCATGCCGAGTAAAATGGCTCTAATAAAAAGGTGATAACAGTTGCTGGTGAGGAGGTGGAGAAATTGAATCCTTACACACTGCTTGTGGGCGTGTAATATGGTGCATTTTTGAAAACAATTTGGCCGTTCCTCAAAACGCTAAATCTAGAGTTACCATATGATCCAGAAATTCCACTCCTCAGTATATATGCGAGAGAAATGAAAACATATGTCTACACGGAAACTTGTACATGAAGGCTCATAGCTGCATTATTCAAATAGCCAAAAGTTGAAACAACCCACGTGTTCATTATCTGACAAAAGGATAGACAAAATGTGGTATATCCATACACTGGAGTATTATTCAGCAATAAAAAGAAATAAAGAGCAGACACATGCTATGACTGGGGTGAAGGTGAAAAACGTTACACGAAGTGGAAATAGCCAGTCACGAGAGACCATTCGTTGTAGGATTCCATTTATGTGGGATGTTCAGAACGGGCAAATCCCCAGAGACAGTAGCTTGCTGGTTGCCCAGCGCCTGGCTTTCTCCTCTGCTGTGTCTTCAGTGTGAGGGTTTTGTGTTCATGCAGTCAAGAGTTGGGCTTCGTTTAAAACCTGTTGTGGGGCGCCTGGGTGGCTCAGTCAGTTAAGCCTCCGTCCGACTTCAGCTCAGGTTGTGATCTCGCGGTTCGTGGGTTCAAGCCCCGCATCGGGCTCTGGCTGACGGCTCAGAGCCTGGAGCCTGCTTCGCGTTCTGTGTCTCCCTCTCTCTCTGCCCCTCCCCTACTTATGCTCTGTCTTTCTGTCTCTCAAAAATAAGCGTAAAACAAAAACAAAACTGTCGCACCACGGGCTGCAGATCCCTGTGTCTCCCTGTTTGGCTGTGGATCTTCCCTTTCTGCTGCTCTGCAGAGCGTCTTTCCCAGTTTCCGCCGGCTGTATTCCACTCGCTTGTACTTCACACTTGCTATTGTTAGCGATGAGGGTTTTTGGGGGTGATAGTGGAGTGTGTGGGGTCCGGAGTTGACGATCAACAAAGAATTCTTGAAGATGTCTTTGGTGCAAGAAGGTGATTTTATCAAAGCTGGAAGACAGGACCCGCGGGCAGGAAGAGCTGCCCAGGGGCCATGAGACCCTGGTTATATACTCTGGGGATTGGGGGAGGTAAAATCCTGGAAGTTTCCAAGGAGACTTTCGTATGCTAAAGAAGACTCAGAGGAAGCTGGAGGCCTAGCAGTTGTCTGGCTAAGGTTGTTTTTCCCTCTAGCAAAGCATTAGCATTAAGACTGTAGGGTTAAGTAGTTCCTGAGAAGAAACGTTTTTCCTCCGCCTGCCCCAAGTATTTGCCAGTGGGCTGCAGGTTATAAGGAAATTTAATTTTATCTGCCATTTCCTTCTGCCTTTGTTTCCCACATCAGCTAGCACTTTGGGTTACTGGCAGGGAGAAGGTCATTCTCTGATGTTTTTTTTTTTTTTTTTTAATTTTATTTTGGGACAGAGAGACAGAGCATGAACCGGGGAGGGGCAGAGAGAGAGGGAGACACAGAATCGGAAACAGGCTCCAGGCTCCGAGCCATCAGCCCAGAGCCTGACGCGGGGCTCGAACTCACGGACCGCGAGATCGTGACCTGGCTGAAGTCGGACGCTTAACCGACTGCGCCACCCAGGCGCCCCTCTGATGTTTTGATTAAACGGGATTCTTCCATAGGTGCTGGAACCTGGGGCTTGAGGGTGTGGCCTTCATTGGCATTCTACTTCTTTTCTAGAAGTTACTCTGGACTTCTCACGTATCCTTGCCCTCCCTAGGGCTAAAGAGCTTTTTTTAGTTTTCCTGTTCCCTTTCCCAGCTGCAGTGGCTTTCCACCAGTGCCTCCTGGCTATAATGTTTTGCCTTTCTCCAGTAGTTTAAGCTTTTGATTCCTAGAAGAAATGGGAGAGCTGAATCTGGGCAGGGTTTCATTGCTATCATTTTCTATCCCCAGCTTTGGTGAGTTTCCACCCATGTCGTGTCCTCAGGCTATAGGTTTTGTTGACTCTCACGGAAAGTAGGGATTTTTTTTTTTTTTCCCCATAGGGGGTGTGGGTTTCATGGAGTTTCAGCAGTGACTACCGTTTTCTTCCCCTAGCCAGTCCCACCGGGGAACTTTCTTCTCAAGGTTCTCCCCAGTCCTCCTCATGAAGCCCTGGTGGGGTTACCAGGGCGAGAAAGCCTCCACAGGGTGGGAACCGTGTCTGCAGCTCCCGGGGCTTCACGTGTTCATGCTAGCCCATAGTCAGCCTTCCATGATTCATTAATCTTATCAAACTCTGTCCCAGGCAAACAAATGCGTGGGTCCCGTCTCTCCTGCAGTTGTGTCTCCGCTTTTCAAGAGACTTGTTGACCCATGACCTCAGTTCTCCAGTGATTCAAGGAAAGTCATTAATTTTGTTTCTTAAGCTTTTTTCTTGTCCTAAGGATGGGAGCAATGTTCTTTCGGGCTCCGTTCTCGTTGGTTTCAAACTGGAAGTCGTGTGGTTCTTTGGATGCACACAGATTCTTAATTTTGATAAAGCCAAATTTATCCGCCGTTTTCTTTGGTTTGTACTTTTCATGTTTTGTTGATTGACAACTGTGTATGAGCTAGTTCTTTAAAAAAAAATTTTTTTTAACATTTATTTATTTTTGAGACAGAGAGAGCATGAACAGGGGAGGGTCAGAGAAAGAGGGAGACACAGAATCTGAAACAGGCTCCAGTCTCTGAGCTGTCAGCACAGAGCCCGACGCGGGGCTAGAACCCACGGACCGCGAGATCATGACCTGAGCCGAAGTCGGACGTTTAACCGACTGAGCCACCCAGGTGCCCCTGACCTAGTTCTTTTAACAGACACGCATATTAAGGCAGGCAGACTATGCTGTAGAGAAGTTCATGTAAAAGGCTGGAATTATTTGATCCTTGAATCCAGGCTTAGATTTTCTGTATGAGAAAATGTTAACTAATTCACTTTCTTTAAGCATATAGGATAACTTATTTCTGTTTCTTCTTGAGTCATTCTGGTAAGTTGTATTTTCTTTTTTCTTTTTTTTTTTTTTTTAAATTTTTTAACATTTATTTATTTTTGAGACAGAGACAGAGCATGAATGGGGGAGGGTCAGAGAGAGGGAGACACAGAATCTGAAACAGGCTCCAGGCTCTGAGCAGTCAGCACAGAGCCTGACGCGGGGCTTGAACTCACGGACTGTGAGATCATGACCTGAGCGAGGTCGGACGCTTAACCGACTGAGCCACCCAGGCGCCCCAGTAATTTGTATTTTCTTAAAAATTTGTCCATCTAATCTGCTTCAGATTTATCAGCACTCATACTAGCCTATACTATAAGTATCTGTTATTTTTATACCTCATATTTTGTATTTATGCATTCTGGGTTATGTTTTCCTTTCTTTGGTCAACCTCACCTAAGAGGTAGGTTTTAAAAAAATGTTTATGTTAATTTTTGAGAGAGAGAGAGAGAGAGAGAGAGAGAGAGCGCGCGAGCGAACAGGGAAAGGGGCAGAGAGAGAATCCCCAGCAGGCTCCATCCATGCTCAGCGTGGAGCCCGATGCGGGGCTTGATTCCACAACCGTGAGAACATGACCTGAGCCAAGATCAAGAGTCACATGCTTAACCAACTGAGCCAACCAAGCATCCCTTAGTTTTTAAAGAAAATTTGTTTTGGGGCATCTGGCTGGCTTGGTTGGTAGAGCATTCAACTCCAGATCGCAGGATCATGAGTTCAAGCCCCATGTTGGGTGCAGAGATTACTTTTAAAAAAGTGAGTAATAACGGGGTTCCTGGGTGGCTCAGTCAGTTAAGAGTCCAACTCTTGATTTTGATTCAGGTCATGATCTCATGGTTTTTGAGATTGAGGCCCATGTTGGGTTTTGCATTAACAGCAAGGAGCCTGCTTAGGATTCTCTCTCTCTCTCTCTCTCTCTCTCTCTCTCTCTCTCTCTTTCTTTCTCTCTTTCTCTCTTTCTCTCTTTCTCTCTTTCTCTCTCTCTCTCTCTCTCTCTGCTTCTCCACTCGCGCTCACACCCAAAATAAATAAATAAGCTTAAAAAAATGAGTAATAAAATTTTCTCAAATTCCTATATTAAAAAATCTGTTTCTCTGTTGATATTTGCTATTGTCTTTTGTTTTCCATTTCATTGATTTCTGCTTTTATCTTTATTTCATTCCTCCTATTTTTTTTTTTTTTTCACCTTTCCATGATCAAATTGCAGAATATATACAGTACCAGATCTGAGCGGGTCCTAAATGCATTGTAAATTGCAATGTGGCTCACACTCTAGCATGTCTGTTCCTGCCATACCGCCAGCCTTTCCCTCAACTCATCCCCAAAAGGCCCAAAGAGTATAGTTCCCTGTGATCAGTTGTCTGACGAGTGTGAATAAAGCCAAGTTATGTTTATGTATGTAATATGATGGAACCAGGCAAGAGTGGACTGCTATGGGATAATAGCCCTGTTTAGGGGAGACACTGAAGTATAGTAAGGAAGGAAAGAAAGTTCTTCCAATGGGTAGCACTTTGAATAGTACATTTCATAGTCAGGTTTTTTTTTTGTTTGTTTTTTGTTTTTAATATGAAATTTATTGTCAAATTGGTTTCCATACAACACCCAGTGTTCCTCCCAACAGGTGCCCTCCTCAATACCCATCACCCACCCTCCCCTCCCTCCCACCCCCCATCAACCCTCAATTTATTCTCAGTTTTTTTTTTTTAATTTTTTTTTTAATGTTTATGTTTATTTTTGAGACAGAGAAAGACAGAGCATGAATGGGGGAGGGGCAGAGAGAGAGGGAGACACAGAATCGGAAGCAGGCTCCAGGCCCTGAGCCATCAGCCCAGAGCCTGACGCGGGGCTCGAACTCACGGACCGAACACGAGATGGTGACCTGAGCCGAAGTCGGACGCTCAACCGACTGAGCCACCCAGGCGCCCCAATTTATTCTCAGTTTTTAAGAGTCTCTTATAGTTTGGCTCCCTCCCTCTCTAACTTTTTTTCCCCTTCACCTCCCCCATGGTCTTCTGTTAAGTTTCTCAGGATCCACATAAGAGTGAAAACATACGGTATCTTTCTCTGCCTGACCTATTTCACTTAGCGTAACACTCTCCAGTTCCGTCCACGTTGCTACAAAAGGCCGTATTTCATTCTTTCTCGTTGCCACGTAGTACTCCATTGTGTATATAAACCACAATTTCTTTATCCATTCATCAGTTGATGGACATTTAGGCTCTTTCCATAATTTGGCTATTGTTGAGAGTGCTGCTATAAACATTGGGGTACAAGTGCCCCTATGCATCAGCACTCCTGTATCCCTTGGGTAAATTCCTAGCAGTGCTATTGCTGGGTCATAGGGTAGATCTATTTTTAATTTTTTGAGGAACCTCCACACTGTTTTCCAGAGCGGCTGCACCAGTTTGCATTCCCATGTTATTTGTTTTTTTGAAGGCAAGCTATACTGAGGTGAGGATCTGACCAGATTCACAGACAATAGCTAATGATTTTTAGATAGATAAGGACTCAGAAGGAGCAAGAATAGAGAATCAGTGCAAGGAAGTGTATGGAAAAGGCGTGTGGACAGACCTCTTGGGATAGATCTGGAGTGCAAGGATTTAAATCTCACTTGTGATCATCAGATGAGCGAGATACTCGTTATGCCTCAGTTAGCTTCTTTCTCCATCCACCTACATGATTGCTCCGTGGGCTCATGAACAAGTGGCCATGACGCAGGGAGGCCGAAAAGGACACATTCTGGATCGGAATGTATTTTCCCACCTGCCATGTTCTGTTGGCGACCCCATTCGCCATCATGAGATTCCACAGAGCAAAGGGCTTCACCAAGGAGCTCACTCTAAGGCAAAGTAAGTGGAGCGTTATTAACAAGATTTTCTCCTCTTACTATGAATCCTACATGCTGCCAGAGGAATATGGTTGGGACTCAGCATACCTGTGGTGCCCCCTGGCATTCATCCTGACAGCATCCCTAAGACCTAGATCTTTCAGAAATGAAATCAAGAAAGGAAGGAAGGGAGGGAGGGAGAGGGAGAAAGAAAAAAGAAAAAGAGGGAGAGAGAGAAAAAAGGGAGGGAGGGAGAGGGAGAGAGAAAGAAATCCAGTATATACTAGTAATGATGTCATTGACGCGTGTACTGAATTAACCCGTGTGTGGTGGTAGAAATGATGTCTTCTCAGACAAGTTCAGGAGAAAGGTTCTAGGTATGGTTTCTGACCTAAGCCTGGTTCTTTAGCCATCTTAAGTGATTTTGTTAGCTAAGGGATTATCTTTTTGTTTGTTTTAACCGGCTGCTTGGAGTTTATTTTCCACTTGGTGCGAGGCACACCTTCGTGGGGGTGTCAGGAAGGCTTCCATGTGGCTTGGATAGTAGAGGGTGGGGTTCTCTCAGCTTCCTTTTTGGTGTTTGCAGTTTTGATGTTAAAGACCCCACTGCTTCTGCCTGCTGCAGCCTGCCTAGTCTACGGGGAGGGGAGGAAAGGGACCCCGGGGAGCCTAGTGCCTCCTGAAGCCTGGTGGCTGGTGGTGGCCACTCAGGACTGGGGCGGGGTGTCGGCTTTGCCAGGCTGGCCGCCAGGCTGCTTTCTCGTGACATCCAGAGCCAAGTCACAGGTGATTGTGGTGTTGGAGGCCTGGGGAGGTTCCAAGCCTGCGGAGTCTAACGCCGTAGCCATGAATGGGAGAGCGGACTTCCCGACAAAGAAGCTTGCCCACCAGTGACCTGGGTAGGCCTCGGGGGGACCAGGGTGGTGAAGGATGGCTTCCCCAGGATATTCTGCACTTCCGCAGGAGCTGTTACTGGAAGTGGAACCCAGGCAGTGGCGGTAATAGTCGTGGGTGGCTACGAGCAAGCCGCGATAGGGGGTGGCTTCCTTGCTGTCGTTTGTGGGCTGGTGGAAACCTTGGCAGCGACCCCTCCCGGGCCTCGGCATGTGGTCGTGGGTGGTGAGGATGGTGATGGGGGCGCTAGGCCACAGAACCAATTTGCAAAGGAGACCAGGGAAAACCGCTGCACAACTGAGATGCCCACAGGGCTCCGCTTTCTGTTTAATGCAGACAGAGTTGACTTAAAAATTTTTTTTTTTAATGTTTATTTGTTTTTGACACAGAGACAGAGCACGAGTGGGGGAGGAGGGTTGGGGGGGGAGGGAGAGGGAGGCCGATAGACACAGAATCCAAAGGAGCCCCCAGGCTCTGAGCTGTCTGCACAGAGCCTGACGCAGGGCTCGAACTCACAAACCACGAGATCATGACCTGAGCTGAAGTCGGATGCTTAACCGACTGAGCCACCCAGGCGCCCCAGACAGAGTTGATTTTCAGTGTTTGCAACTAAGAACCCTGGTTTCTACAGCGAAATAAGTCGGGTGGAGGAGCAGATTAGGAGGTTGAATAGCATGCTCCCCAAAAGATGTGTTCAAACCCTAATCCCCAGTACTTGGTGTCAGCCAATGTGACTTGATTTGGAAACAGGGTCTCTGCAGATATAATCAAGTTAAGATCATACTGGGTTAGGTCATACTAGATTCGGGTGAGCCCTGAATCCACTGACTAGTGTCCTTATAAAAGGCCAGACACACAGGGAGGAAGGCCATGTGATGCCGGGGCCATAAATTGGGGGGATAGAACTATAAGCCAAGGAATACCAAAGACTGCCACAAAGAAGCAAAGGGAGATGCTTCCTGAGTCCTTCAGAAGGGAGTGTGGCCCTGCCGATTTTGGATTTCTAGCCTCCAAAGCCACGAGAGAATACATTTATGTTTAAGCCACCCAGTTTGTGGTCATTTGATACAGCAGCCTTGGGAAAAGAATACACGCTTCATTCAAGGTACCCTGAGTCCGTGGAAAGATTCAGTTCTGTGAACTGGGTGAGTGGCTGACTGTGTTCTCTACCGTGGAGATTTGACACAGGTCTCTGTTTGCTGAGCCTTGAGGGGGGGATGTTAGTGGGCGGCCCCTAAAAGACCACATGATAGTTAGCCCCGGTCCCAAGTCCCTTTAGTTAGATGATTCCGATTAGCATGCTGATCCGGCCGTCCATTACGGTATTGAACCCACCTTTGTTCCGAGAAATGAAATCCTACTCTTCCCCCTACTGCCCGAAGAACCTGGCTTCCATGCCCACTGAAATCAGTATTATCTCCTGTGAGCATTCCCAGCCAATGAAAAACAGCCACACCAGTCTCTTAGAATATGCTATTAGTCTCCTCAACAGTATCCCCAATTTAATCAAATCTAAGGCACCATCAATGATAAGACACACTATTACTTTACGAACTACTTAGAAAAAAAAAACACTGTCAAAGTTTGACCTGTAATAACTTATAATGCATCTGCATTTCACAGGCATGAAAAGATGTGCATCTTAGAACTCATGGAACACAGTATTTCTCAAAGCCTTGGTGAAACAAGTGTCATTTGAACTCAGAATTCTCAGGAAAACAAAAGCGTGAGGGAGCAGATTATCCATGATAAACCATTCTACCCCTTGTGTCTCTCTGAGGTTTTGGATTTCTTCCCATTCGTTATTCCAGGGCATTTCTGGCAACTTAACTTTATTTAGTGTGGACTAACGTTGAGTGCAGGTTTCAGTTCACCAACTAAGAAAACGATGAGAACCCAGCTGCTTTAGGTCAGCATATTGAACCCAAAATCTCTGATACGCATACCCGTAGTGACCGATTCAGCCTGATATGATTATCCCTCCTTGATCTGGCACCCTCCTGTCATATAACCAGACATCCTTGCTCGGGTTATTACAGGTATTTCTTAGGGTGTAAGCCTTCTCCTGGGCCAGACTCTGTATTTGTCTTTCTGGAGCATACTGGGTCTGACTGTTGTTACAGGTTTGGAAAAAGTGAAGAGTCCTAGAGACGATGAGGAAATGTGGCTTTCTGTGTCCCTGAGCTCACGTGAGCCTCTTTACGAGTTTTCAGGCAAGGTGGCAACTGCATCATCAAACAGAATAGCAGTTGAGTATAGGCAGGCGAGCACCATTCCGGATTGAGACTTAGAAAAAAAAATTTTTTTAACATTTTATTTATTTTTGAGAGACAGTGCTCAAGCGGGTTAGGGGCAGAGAGAGAGGGAGACATAGAGTCTGAAGCAGGCTCCAGGCTCTGAGCTGTCAGAGAGCCAGATGAGGGGCTCGAACCCACAGACTGTGAGATCATGACCTGAGCTGACGTCGGACGCTTAACTGAGCCACCCAGGTGCCTTGCAGACTGAGACTTAATGGAAACCGTGACTCATCTGCATCCTCTCATATGTCGCCATTTCAGTTGTCAAGGTCCTATTTTCACCTAAGAGACTTGGTGAAGAATTAAACTAACATTGGGGTACCGGGTGCCTTAATCGGTTAAATGTCCGGTTTCAGCTCAGGTCATGATGTCGCTGTTCATGAGTTCGAGCTCCGCTTAGGTCTCTGTGCTGACAGCTCAGAGCCTGGAGCCTGCCTCAGATTCTGTGTCTGCCTCGCTCTCTGCCCCTCCCCTGCTTGTACTTTGTGTGTGTGTGTGTGTGTCTGTGTGTCTGTGTCTCTCTCTCTCAAATAAATAAAACATTAAAAAAAAAAAAAGAAACTAACATTGTAATTTGGCAACTCGTGGGATCAAACTTTCACATTTGTCTTTTGGTTTTCTCTGTTCTTCAGCTGCAAACAATAAGAGATTCCTTTACTGTAGCCTCAGAAATTTCAGTCTGTGCTTTCATAGGAGGATTTAGAAATTAGAGCTTCTCTTTTTTTTTTTTTTTTTTTTTTTTTTTAAGTAAGCAAGCTCTATGCCTGCTGTAAGGCTTGAACTCAGAACCCCCAAGATCAAGGGTCGTGGGATCTACCGACTGAGCCAGCCAGGCACCCCTGTTAATTCTCCTTCTTTAAGCCAGTTTTCACTGGTAGTGATTTTTGTCTCTCCCAGGGTACATGTGGCAACATCTAAAGATATTTTTAGCTGTCACAGCTGGGGAGGGATGTGTGTATATGTTACTTGCATCTGGTGGATAGATACCAGGGATGTTGTTAAATATCCTGTAATGCATAGGATACCCTCCTATAACCAATAAATATCCTGCCCAAAATGTCAGTAGTTCTCGGCTGAAGAAACCCCATCTTAAGCTACTCACCACAGTGAGAAGTCACCACCCTATCCCACGTCCCTTGGTCCCTCAAATATGCTTCTATTCCCTTCAGCAATCTCAGCTCTTTTGCCAAAAAAGTACCATGACATGATCAACGATAAGGAGCACCGTTATTTTATGACGGTGAAGGAAGCAGCACTGGCAAACCATAATGGCACTTTGATCTTCAACACGCCCTTTTATGTGTGCCCTTCATGGGCACTTCATTCTAGATGACGGGATAATGTAGCTGCTTCTCCGCAGGGTGCCACAGGATACTAGAGCCACGCCCCCTCATACTTGCAGGTTCTCCCTTAGGCCCCAAGTAGACCCAATCCCCAATCCTTGAAGTCCTCTTGCCTGCAACCACTTCTGATGCACATTTCTGCTTTTCAGCAGCACAGTTGTGTCTGTGTGCGTGTGCACACGCACGTGTAAGATACGGTGGGTTCCTGTGTAGCTTGGGGGGGAACTGGGATTGCTGGAGACCACGTTTACGACTACTTTTTTCTCACTTAAAAATTTTTTTTCCTCAATGTTTACTTACTGATTTTTATTATAAAATTGTTTTTAATGTTTATTTTTGAGAGGGAGGGAGAGACAGAATGTGAGTGGGGGAGGGGCAGAGAGAGAGAGGGGGACACAGAATCGGAAGCAGGCTCCAGGCTCTGAGCTGTCAGCACAGAGCCCAGTGCAAGGCTCAAACTCGTGAACTGTGAGATCATGACCTGAGCCGAAGTCGGACGCTTAACTGACTGAGCCACCCAGGAGTCCCTAGTCTTTTTTCTTAATGTAAACTCTAACCCCAACGTAGCACTTGAACTCCTGGCCCTGAGATCAAGAGTCACATGCTCTACCGACTGAGCCAGCCAGGTGCCTCCATAATACAGTGTTGAACCATCCTCTTTTCATCGCCACCGTGAGTAACTTTGTATAGCAGACTGTTATCCATTCTGTCTGGATTACTGTCCTGGCCTTTTTCTCCCCGCTTCCGCTCACTCTCCCTTCCAGTCCACAGCCCTCGAAGTAGCAAGTGTGTTTCCTTTTCCAGCCACCCTATAAACCTTCTTTGCTTACAACCTTCCGTGGCTTCATTTTGCACTTAGAATAAAATCCAAAATCTTTATTTTGGTTTCTAAGGGTGATCAAGTCTTCCCTTTTGTTTTTTTTTAAAGCGTTTATTTATTTTGAGAGAGAGCGAGAGAAAGAGCACATGCTTGAGCAGGGAAGGGGCAGAGGAGAGAGGGAGGGAGAATCTCAAGCAGGCTCCACACTCAGCACCGTGAGATCATGACTTGAGCTGATAGGAAGAGTCGGATGCTCAGCTGACCAAGCCACCCACACGCTCCAAGAGAGCCTCCTTTTATTCTCAAAAATTAATGCTTTGGACAGTAAGTTACTGGCCCTTTACCTGTACGGCCCTGATTTTCTTTACATTTTTTTTTTTTTTAACATTTATTTATTATTGAGAGAGAGAAGAGAGAGACAGAGCGTGAGCAGGGGAGGGGTAGAGAGAGAGGGGGAGACACAGACTCTGAAGCAGGCTCCAGGCTCTGAGCTGTCAGCACAGAGCCCACATGGGGCTCTATCTCAACGAACCACGAGATCATGACCTGAATGGAAGTCGGACGCCCAACTGACTGAGCCTCCCAGGCGTCCCTGGAAGGCCCTGATTTTCTGGACCCTGCTCCCTGACCCCCTGAGTCACTAACCCCCGCTCACATCTCCTCTTACCTTTCGTCCCTGCTTTGGGGCCTTTGAAGGTTCTGTTCTTCTGCCTTCTGTTTTCCACACAGTTTTCTCCTTGTCATCCTTCAAGTCTTAGCAAAATGGGCATCTGAGATGGCTTTCGTCACTTTTTTTTTTTTTTTTTTTTTTTTAAGGAATCTTTATACCTCATGTGGGGCTTGAATCCACAAGCCCCAGATCAAGAGTCGCATGCTCCACCCCCCCCCCTTCTCACCTCTCTACCTAAACAGCCTCTATCTCTGTTCTCTGCACCATTTCCTTGCTCACTTCTTCCACAGATTCTCCAGAATTTGATGGCTTTTTTTTTAAATTTATTTTGAGAGAGTGAGAGACCAGGGGAGGGGCAGAGAGAGGGGGAAATAGAATCCCAGGCAGGCTCTGTGCTGTCAGCACAGAGCCCAGTGCAGGGCTCCAACTCACAAACCACGAGACCGTGACCTGAGCCGAAACCAAGGGTGGGATGCTTAACCAACTGAGCCACCCAGGAGCCCCCAGAATTTGGTGTTTGTTCTGTCCACTTGTTTATCGTTAATTTCTGGCTTGTCCATCAGAATGTAAGCTCCCTGAGGGTATGGATTATGTGTGTTTTCTTCACCAGTGTGTCCTGGGGCCCGCACGCCACAGTTCCCTTAATGAATAATATGTTAAACAGAAGAGTAAAATTCACCAGGCCTTCCCTCCCTGACCTCCTGGTAAGGGTAAGCTGCCTTGCAGAACAGAGTCAGACGGTCCGTCGTTCTCTTCCTTGCACGTCTCACAGCTGTACTTAGACGGCCATTTGTGTAATGTCACTATTGTCAGTTTCTCCTAGATTATACTTCCATGAGAAAGGAGGCACATCTCTCTTGCCATGCCCACAACAAGGCAGTTCAGGAGGCATGAGTCTGCGGAGTCTCGCGGAGGCTCATGTGCCTGCGAGCTGGGGAGAGGGAGGAGGAGGGGACCTTGGCTCTGTGGTGGCACAGTGAAAACAGGAAGGGCACGTGCGCGGCTCACGCAGGCCTCCCCGTGCAGGGTGATTAGGTGGCCCGGTCTTTCTCTTCTGCAGAATTTCCCTGGACTTCCTCTGCTTCACTCTTGTTGTCCTTAGAGGTTTCTTAAACTTCAGCAAATCTGGGTACGTGGAGGACCCAGGCCTTCAGCCAAGGCACATGGCTGGGATGGCAGCAAGGCCTCTGGATCCCCGGGAAGACTTGGAGGAGTGTGGAGAGGAACACTTGCAGCTGATGCCCTAACTTCTTTCTGTGTTGTCTTTGTAAACAGATGTCCTGACCGCTACTGGCTCAAAGACCACAGTAAAACGTATAAACTCAGGCAACCCCGACACAGCATTAACACAGGGTGGTAAAAGTCCAGTTGAAAACACAAAGACCCCGACGGCCCCGACGGCCACGACGGCCACGACCACGATGACCACGGTTCCACCATCTCCTGAGGAAATGAAGCCGTCACCCACCACGTCAGCCGTGGTCACCAAAAGCCCATCTACGGCACCCAACAACTCACCCGCTGCCCGGTCTCTAGCCCCGACGCAGAAAGACACAGCTGCCACTCCCAGTAACAAAGAGGGGGTGTTAACCGGCCCCCCGACAGCTCCTGATCCACCAGCCAGTAAGTCCGTGAAGCCCGACACCACACAGGGCCAGCCAGCCGGATCTGGAGCCCAGGGTAGCACCAGTGTTCCCACTGACCACACGACCACACAGGGCACGGGGCCTCTGCCGCCACTGGTTAGCCCCACCCGTGCCACACCTGCTCCTTCCACGGCCACCCCAGCAAGCCCTCACCAACCAGCTGCGACTGCTACTTTGAAGCCCCCGGGGGACTCTTCCAAGGCACCAGATAAAGTCTCTGTGGCTTCAAGTACTTTAGGCACCAAGACCAGTCCCGACTCCACATTACAAGGGGCGCCTACCACGCCAAGTAAGTGATGTGCTCCCCCCCCGCCCCCCCCAGGAAGAAACTTCTGAATGCTTATATTCCATACAGTTGCTCAGCTGGAAGATAGAATTCATGCTGAGGGTTACACACTGTGACTACACCACCTTCATTCAGGCCTGGGGTCCCCTTCAATGACAAGCAGAGGCCAACAATGCTGTGTTGTTCTGATGAGAGCTCGGGGTTTTGGCCTGCTCGGTTGAGCGCATAAACAAGCCAACAGTCTATTCGTGGGTAAGACTTGGGCGGTTGGTTGCAGGGTGGAGGGAGCGTTGAAAGTAGTTCAGAGCAGCGGTGCCTGGGAGACTCAGTCTGTTAAACGTCCGACTTCGGCTCAGGTCACGATCTCACGATTCGTGGGTTTGAGCCCCGCACTGGGCTCTGTGCTGACAGCTCGGAGCCCGGAGCCTGCTTTGGATTGTGTCTCGCTCGCTCTCTGCCCCTCCCCCGCTCACACTCTGTCTCTCTCTCTCTCTCAAAAATAAAACAAACATGAAAGAAAAAAGAAAAAGCAGGACTCCAGAACAGTGTTCCTCACATGCGTCTGATAGCATTTACAGTAGGAAATACATTTTAATTTTACACCACGATCTGGGACACGAAAATATAACACACATATAACAACACATGTAACTGATAACAAAAGTTTCACGTATCAGGGCTTATCCTTGCTGTATGGGATACGTCCTAATAATTTTCTACTCCATCCCATTCCTTTATTCCTTTTTAAAAGTGCTGATCTTGGGGCGCCTGGGTGGCTCAGTCGGTTAAGCGTCCGACTTTGGCTCAGGTCATGATCTCGCGGTCCGTGAGTTCGAGCCCCGCGTCGGGCTCTGGGTTGACAGCTCAGAGCCTGGAGCCTGTTTCAGATTCTGTGTCTCCCTCTCTCTCTGACCCTCCCCGTTCATGCTCTGTCTCTCCCTGTCTCAAAAATAAATAAACATTAAAAATTAAAAAAAAAAAAAAAAAAAAAAAAAAAGTGCTGATCTTAACCCAGTAAGTAAATTTTAAAACTCACTGATGGATCATGAGCCTCAAGGTCATGACCCATAGCAGATCTATTGAACCAGAACTTCTGAGTGTGAACCTGAGGGTCTGCATTGTCCAGGACTTCCTCGGTAATCGGGATGCACGCTGCTGTTGCCACTGTGGTGGTGCTGTCCTGCTGTAAGAGCAAGGGCTCTGAGTTAGGGATGCCGGGATTTACATCCCCGTTGCGTCTCCCTGTTGTGTCGTGTCGTCTTCTTTTTTTTAAGTTTACTTCTTTATTTCGGGAGAGAGAGAGAGACAGAGAATTCCAAGTAGACTTTGCACTGGCAGCGTGGAGCCTGGCATAGGCTCGAACACATAAACTGCAATCATGACCTGAGCGGAAACCTTGAGTCAGTCACTTAACCAACTGAACCACCCACATGCCCCATATTGTGCCACTTCTTAACACTGTGACCTTGGGCAAATCATCAAGCCCCTCTGAGCCTCAGTTTTCTTTTTCTTTCTCTCTTTCTTTCTTTCTCTTTTTCTTTCTTTCTCTTTCTCTTTCTTTCTTTCTTTCTTTCTTTCTTTCTTTCTTTCTTTCTTTCTTTCTCTTCTCTCTTTCTTTCCTTTTCCTTTCTTTTTTTTTCCTTTCTTCCTGTCTTTCTTAAATTAAAACATTTTTTTTCACTTTTACTTAGAGGGCAGGGAGGGGTAGAGACAGGAGAGAAGAATCCCAAGGAATCCCAAGCAGGCTCCACAGTGTCGGCACAGAGCCCCATGTGGGGCTCAAACCCACAAAACCGCGAGATCATGACCTGACCCGAAATCAAGTGTTGGGCGCCCAACTGAGCCATCCAGGCACCCCTGAATTTTTTTTAATGTTTATTTATTTTTGAGAGAAAGAGACAGTGTGAGCAGGGGCGGGGCAGAGAGAGAAAGAGGGAGACGGAATCCGAAGCAGGCTCCAGGCTCTGAGCTGCCAGCACAGAGCCCGACACGGGGCTCAAACCCACCAGCCGTGAGATCATGACCTGAGCCGAAGTCGGGCACTTCACCACCTGAGCCACCCAGGAGCCACTCAGTTTCTTTATGTATAAAATAGGTTAATTATGGTACCTTCTTCGTAGGGCGTGGTGAGGATTAACTAAGAGAGTAACTCGGAAGCACTCAGTACGGTCCCTCAGATGGAGTGAGTCCTCATTTAGTATTAGCTGTTGCTGCTGAGACCATTGCCATTGTGACTGCTTTCATGAGGCCTCACCCTGGCTCATTCAGTCTCACCCATCCTGGACTATGTTATGAGAATGGACTTCAGGTGTTTACTTCTTCCTCATAGCCTTGCTCATTACTCCAGCTTGTAGTCTAGGTGGGAGATAAGATCAAAGAACCTTAGGGAGCTAAGAACAAGAAAGACTGTCCTCTTAAAGGTTCCACTTATTATATTTTTTACTTTTAAAAAAAGTTTTATTAATTTTAGTAATCTCTACACTCAACGTGGGACTCGAACTCACGACCCCGCAATCAAGAGTTGCACACTCTTCGGACTGAGCCAGCCAGGCGCCTCCCACTCATCTTTTCTCATGGCATTTGCTTTCCAATTACAGCATCATCTGTTGCCTCACAAGGAAATCATGAGCACTCCAGCAAGGTGCCAGCTGTCACTGGGACCTCTTCCTCCGCCACTGGGACCTCTTCCTCCGCCACTGGGACCTCTTCCTCCGCCACTGGGACCTCTTCCTCCGCCACTGGGACCTCTTCCTCCACCACTGGGATCTCTTCCTCCACCACTGGGACCTCTTCCTCCACCACTGGGACCTCTTCCTCCGTCCCTGGGACCTCTTCCTCTTCCTCGGGACCTGTGGCCACATCTACTGTTATGAGACCTGGAAGCTTTCGCACTCACTTGGCTCCAACTACCCGCCAAGTCTCCAGCACATCGTCTCCTGCCTTGACTCATAGGGATGATGGGGTGCTGCCAGCAGCGGTGGGACAGGTAAGAGAGACCAGACTCAGATGGGAGGGGGCTCTAAGAGGTATTTCTAGTCTTCCTTATAGCCCAGGGCCCCTGGCAAGGACTGTTAGAAGTAGGCAGCCATCCACCCCCTCTGCCTCGCTTTGCCGGACAGCCAGGCACACACCTGGCTCTGTAACTGGCCAGCCCAGCTTGCCAGAAACTCCTTCCTTTGTGTCACCCACTCAGGGGGAGGGAGAGAGGGAGGGAGGAATTAGTGATGAGACCCTGCCAGGCTGAGCCAGAATCTGAATCTCAATGGCTTCTTCTAGATACAATGCGGACATCCCGAAAATCAAACTGAGAGGATGCTCATCCTGAACTTCACGAAAACCAGCCCCTGTGTGAGTACCCTGCTAATCCAGGCTGCACCCTGAACTACACCCCCAAACTGTGGTTTAGCGGCAGGGTCAGAGAAGGTAGAAGGGAATGGTGTGTTCCTTTTCCTGCCCTTGTTTTTTTCCTAGTGGGAAGTGGCCCCTTCCAGCTTACAGAGGGACAAAGTGAAGTTCAGATTCCTCTAAGTCAAGTCCCATGGGGCTGCTGTCAGGCCAGAAGAAGTACCCAGGTCTCCTGGACTTGCACTGTGTAATTGTTCACATGTTCTCAGAGTCTGGAGACCTCAGTCCTAGTTCCTGTTTGCCTTTCGTTCAGGCTGTGATTTAATTAAGTTGATCTCTTTGGTCTTCAGAGGCTCAGTCTGCCTGCCTAACTTTTCCTGCTCTCATAGTCTGTGGTTTTATATTTGCTGGCCCATGTATTAATCTGATGGCCTCAGTGGTCGAACAGCAAGGAGATAATCTCCCTCTGGTCTGAGCAGTCAGTTCCGAAGCATCAGGGAGCCATTGCCAGCACTCAGGGTGGTGTGTGTGTGCTGGGGTGGGGGTGTCAGCTTGCGCATGACTCCATTTTCATGAAAGGGCGTGTCCTACCAGCCCAGATGGCTGCTCCCTTCTGCTGGCACCTGGGAGTGCAGCTGATGGGTGGCTCACTGCTGCCCTCTCCTGGTCAGTGACTGTTTTTGCAAACACCCCCTAGAATTAAGACACGCTGTCTAGAAGATGAGAAGGTGGGTTTACAACATTTTAATACCACCTGTATTTTTTCAGTCATTTTATTTTGGGTGTTCGTTTTGCTGGGATTTTCCAAGTGAATTTTACAGAGCATGCATTTAGACTGGAGTTTGAAAGGGAGCGGTGCTGCCCTGGCCTTGGGTTATTGGACAAGGCAGGAATCCCACCGATGCATACCCAGCCATTCTCAGGCCCTCTTTTTTGCTAAAACTTGCCAGGTTGTACGATTGGCTGGGAGAAGCATTTTTTCCCCCGTGTGCTGTAAAAGGAGGGTTGGAAGCCCTGGATCCCTACCTGGTGTGAGGCTGAGGGATCGGGAAGCCTAGGAAATCCCAGGTAGAAACCTAAGGATGGTTTGTGGGGGTCCTGAGGTGAGCCATACCAAGAGTCCTTTTCTTTATCCGTCTCCATACCTTATTCCGAAATCAGGTCAGAGAAATGCCAGCTTGGTGTGCCTCTAGATGACATGGCAGGACCTGGTAAAAACTGTCCACACTTTGCTTCCTCACCCTCAGCCCTAAAGCCATGTCAGCCATGCTCTGTCTGTTTAGAGATACAGGACTTCCTTCCAAGATGTCTCCATGTGCCTCTTCAAGATCTCCCACAGTGCCCTGTTCAGTGACAGCCTTGCCTTTTTCCCTGTCAGCCTGTTTATGGCTTCATGGACAGAATCTTAGTTTAGGGAAGGGCGTGCATCTTTCAACTTTGGGATAGATATCCTTGGGCTGAGAGCTGGGGCTTCACCTCCTGAGGTCTTTGAACTGGGCATCAACGCCTGGAAGGTTGAGAGAGGGCTGGAGTCTTCCCCACTGGCTGGGGGCTGGGGGTAGGGAGGGGTGGCAGTGGTTGCTGGGAAGGACCTCCACAGTTCCTTCTAGAGCAATGATAAGGGCATCAGATCATGACCCCTGAAGAACTCTGAGAGAGAAAGGGGGTAGTCAGGTGAAAGGTATTGGTCAGCCATAGACAAGATAAACAGGGTGAGGGGACCCGGGGAGGAGATTCGCACGAGTCAGGGAAGGCAGGGACTGGCCCAGCTCGGCACCTAAACTCTGACTCCTTCCGGGCCTGCAAGTGGTCCCAGTTGAGGGAATAGAGAAATAGGTTCACACCAGGCAAATGCATTCTCCAGACCTTGGGTCCGACGGGCAGCCCCCAAAACCTAGGGTGTTGTTCTGATCTTTGAGGAATCACTTGTGGTCTCCCTGCAATAGGAGACGAACTTTTCGGATGACAAACTGGTCACACTACTGTGCAGAGCAGCAAAAGCCACCTTCAACCCACCTCAAGATCGGTGCCATATACGGCTGGCACCTATTCCCGAGACCCAGGCAGTGGCAATCAAAGAAATCGCTATCCAGAGTGAGTTGAGGGGAGGGGGTGCTGAGGCCTAAGGGGGGTGGGAATGGGGCAGGGGGTGACAGCTTAGGAGCCATGAGGATGGGGCAGGGCTGGTCCTTCCTCAGTACCCTAAGAAGGGTCGCGCCAAGAGAGACAGCACCCAGGAGACTGAGGTACAGCATGTCCTCTTGGGGCCCTGTGTCCATCCCTCGCACATCACTCTGAGCTGGACCACTAGAAACGTCTCTCCTCCCCACAGCAAACCTCCTGCCCAGGGACGTGTATGAGTTGCTGAAAGACAAATGGGACGAGCTGCAAGAGGTAAGCGGGCTCCTCCCGTGTGCTGGGGCGGAAGCCTGTCCCTCGGAAGTCTACAGTTACTCTGCTCCGCAGCGCTTCTCGCTGTAGAGGGACCTCCCGCTTGCAAGCAGCTGGAAGACGGGAGGATTAGAGAGGGGACAGCCGGGTGACGGAATAGGTCCCCCAGCAAACGCCAAGCAGGAGAGATCGTAACTGACCGGGAGTGACCCACGTTCTGTTTTCTGCCACATAACCTCCTCCTTCCTGGCAGGTGGGAGTCAGTAACATGAAGCTTGGGGACCAAGGGCCACCCGAAGAGACGGAGGACCGGTTCAGCATGCCCCTCATCATCACCATCGTCTGTATGGCCTCCTTCCTGCTCCTCGTCGCTGCCCTCTATGGCTGCTGCCACCAGCGCCTCTCCCAGAGGAAAGACCAGGTGAGGACTTCACTCCCCTCGCCAGGGAAGCAGGCCAGTTCACCAGATGACTTCACCCCATCACCCCCATATTAGAGGAGAGTGAGGGGGCCGTGGACCCTTTCGGACAGGCAGAGACCCTCCCTTACAGGAACCGCAAAGTTACAGGGAAATGAAAGAATCATGCGGGGGAAGGGAGGATCGCGGCTGCGGAGTCCAGACTTGGGGTAAAGCCCCGGCTCTGCCTGTTACCCACGTGGCCATGGGTACTTCCTGGAACCTCTAAGGTCCGGTTCTCATCTGCGCGTGGGGAGAACGGTCACCTTGCGGAGCTGCTGAGGGTTCCCTGAAAGAAGTGGACCTAGGCCCACGTGTCTGACGTCTGACAGGAGGCTCTTTTACCCGCCTTCGTCAGATTCCCCTCGTGACGGCCCCACCCAGACACGTAGTCCTCAACCCTGGCTGCACACTATGGGGCCAGTTAGAGAAATTCGCATGCCGGCCTCCTCACACGCCAGTTGAGACAATCTGGATCTGAATGTTTGTTCAAAGCTTCCCAGGTGACTCGACCGTGTGACCCAGGTTGTACCTCGGGTAAAGACGAGAGAAGAGCACGGGCTCCAGGTGGCTCCTATCTGTGGCCGAGACGGCTGTAGGTCGCGCCGCACCCATCTTGCCGGGGCTTGGAGAGGTCCTGGGTCACCCGGCCTGATGAAAGTCATTTCCAGCCCTTCCCGATTCAGTACAATGGGTGGGGTGAGGCAGGTGCCTGGAGAGTAAGGTTTGGGGGGAAGGAATGGAGGAGAGCGATCAGAGGACTCTGCAAAACAGAGTCCGTGTCCGCTTGACTTCCTGGATTTGCCAGTAGGGGAAAGGTCAAGTGAGCTGGGAATTCTAGGATGCTGGGCAAGGCCAGTAGCCACGATGATCTCCAGGAGCACTTACTGCGCACATTAGCCAAACTGGGGTTCCTGGATTGTGGGGCTAAATGTGTAATATTAAGGCTATAGCCCCTAAACATTACCCTTTCTTCTTGGGTCATCTTCTCTGCCCTAGCAACGACTAACGGAGGAGCTGCAGACAGTGGAGAACGGTTACCATGACAATCCCACACTGGAAGTGATGGAGACCTCCTCAGAGATGCAGGAGAAAAAGGTGGTCAACCTTAATGGGGAGCTGGGGGACAGCTGGATCGTCCCCCTAGACAACCTGACCAAGGATGACCTGGACGAGGAGGAAGACACACACCTCTAATCAGGTCTGCGGGTGGCCTCCGACAGTGCCACAGCGCTCCAGACTGAGCCACCTCAAGTGCCATTGGGACAGGGGAGGAACATCCTTCCCAGCTGAGGGAGAGACTGGCAGGGGAAGGAGACTTGGTGGCTCCCTCCTCCCAATCCCCACGGGGCCTTAATTTCCCCTTTTCAGACTGAACAAGTCACATTCTGTCTAGATCTGTCTTGTAAGATAACCCACTAGTGCCTGAGCTCAGTACTGCTGGAAGGCGAGAGGGAGCTCACTCACGTGACCATCTAGTAGGATCCCTTCATCCCACATACGTGGAGACCAAGGCCTGGCAGGGGTATAAGGTCCAGCTCACACAGCCCCTGACCACAAAAATTCCCTTTTCCGGGCCGGTGTGCACTGCCACCCCACCCCACTGCTGTCACCACCCCCCGTGCCCTCCCCTCCGATCTGCCCCCGGCTGGATGGAAGGGGCAGCGGGGCCAGATCCTGTCTCAGGGGAATCGGATTCCTTGAAAGTACGGGTCCAAGCTGTCCATCTCCTGTCCCCAGCCTCGCCTGCCAGTGTTCCATCCCCTTTTTGCCTCCCCCTTCCTTCACTCTGTATCCCCACTCTGTCCCAAGGACCCCTGGGACTCACACAGGTCATTCATTGATGGCTTTGAGCCCCTGGTCCTGGATTCTGGCTTCCTTGCATTTGCCTAGTGGGACTGAGTGGGACTCGACCCACACCAGACTCCAGTGTGAGTGAGGTCAGGGATCCACCGGCAGGTGAGGATGGGTCCTGGCCCAGCACCCAGGGCCTCCTTGAAGGGGCTCCCCAGGAAACTGCTTGGCTTCCTACTCCCACTGGGAAGTAAAATCTGCAGCAGCGATGAAGGCCAAGTGCATCTATTTTGTTGTTCACTGCTCAGCCAGTGGGGTGAAGACCCAAGCTAGGTCCAGCAAGAGTGACAGCTGTGGGGCAGACTTTCCCGGGGCCCAGTCCACGGAGAGGTGTCTTAGGAGACAATCGATTGACAGGAAGGATGGGCTTTACTCTCTGTTCCATAGGAAACTCAGGGACTTTTCAAGTTGCTGAGAATTTTGTCGTATTTGTGTTTTAGTCCAGCCCTCCACTGCCCAAAGCCAAAGCCCCAGCCATTGGGGGACTTTTCAGTTAAGCGATCTCACCGATTTCTGGTTCTCCTGTGTCATAGGGCAAGAAAGGTCTAGAAAGTGTGATACATCTTAAGGTGCACAGGGGCAGCTTCGGGGGGCCTGTGGGGTTCCCGGTGACCTCTCACTGTTCCGGCATGGAGTTGGCCCTTGCCGTGTCCCCTTCTCTATATCCTTAGCAGGGCTACCCGGTTCTGTGGTTCTGGTGGCATCTCAGGGAAACAGCACCATGGAGGGTTTAGAGAAAGCTCAGCGGTCAGTTCCCAAGCAGAAGGCACCTGGGGACTGGGCAGAGTGTAGTTTAATCTGGTTTTCTGGGAAGAAGAAATCCCGTGTGGAACTTTGCCCACTGTCTCTTGTTCCTGGGTGTAACTTTCCTGACACCTAGGAAGATGGGCAGAACTGCTTCAGAGAGTGACAATGGTAATATCAGAGCAAGAAGCCAGAACCTCAGAAACTGGAGGCCCAGGCTCTGATAGTCTTGACGAAATAGGTGGCCTGCTTTAGGATAGCTTATTTTGAAGGAGTTTAGCGAGGGAAGATCTCTGTTCTTCCCTGGCTGCCTTGATTCCTTCTTCATAACCTTTGGCCTTTGATATCTTAGGGGAAAAGAAAGGCCAGGGGTTCAAGTAGGGCCTCCAGTGAGTTTCCAAGAGCTAGAGAGATGCTAAGCTGACAAGGAACCAAAAGCATTTGCCCAGATCCTCCAGGTCAGCAGGATGGATAACAATGCTCGTTTGGGGAAAAACAGAAGAAATCTTGTTACACTGGGAAAAGATCTGTTTGCTTCCTTCCTGCCCCACATTCAGTTCTTTCCACCCATTGGGTTTCTGTGGAAGAGGCCAGACTGGATTACTACTGTTTTGCTGATTCTGGGTCACATTTTACCAGCCGGGCGTTCAGACAGAGACAGCAAATACGCCTCCACAAATAGATCAAAGGCTATAACCCCCAAAGGCTCTTAGGGAGAGATGATGTCCGGCAAGGACTAGAGTAAAAATTATATACTTGGTCAAGAGAGATGACTGTAGTTCTGTCCAAGGGGAATCTTGGGAAGCTTCGGGCTGGTTCACATGCTCCTTTCGGTGCATCCAGATTGGGTTACACTGGCCTTTTAGGGCAACTTCAGAATCCAGTACCTTGCCTGGGCTTGCTCTTGTCACTAGACCTCTAGGTCAAGGGCCATACAGCCACGCATGTGCAAAGGTCATCTTCATCCCACGTCTGCATTGAGTTCTGAATGCTGTCTGATAAGTCAGATGCTGGGGCTGAGAAGAAAGAAGAGGAATACCAGGAACTCAGCATGACTTTCAACAGGCTGTGCCACAGAAAGATGATAAACTTTACATCAGTGACAAACTGGTTTCCGTAAGCTGCATAAAAGGCCAGAAACCATGGCCGATGACTGGACAGAACCCAGCAGGAAGCACGCTCTCCTGTGAACAAGGAGTGACTGCTTCTGAAGGAGGTACAGAACATGCTTTGCATCGTAGGACAGAACACGGGTTGAAGCTGGTCTAGACACCAGATTCTTTTGCCCCCTCTTGAGAAGGAAAGCTGGCAGAAAGTTTAAACCACTTCTTGAGCTTTAACCTTTTTGGCAATATATTGGAGAAACTTGGAAAAACTAGTCCAAGCTGATACATACTTTTTGATAATGTAAATACAACAGCCACATGTTAATCCACCCTGCACTGCTTTAAGTGAGTATACTTTGTAAAAACATTTGTTAGTTAAGTGAGGTGGCTTCCCCCCCCCCCCAAACAAGAATGTAAATGCCTATTTCACTAGAAATGACAAGTTTTGTTTTGTTTTTTTCCTTAATGAAAAAAACGAAATGTAAGACAAACTGATGACAAAGTATTTGTCTTACAGATCAGGCATCTTTGTTTTTAAATATGGTCCTCACCCCCTCCCCAGCCAAGTCCTCGTCTATCACAGGCTTGGAGTCAATATGCACTGGTTAGAAAGTGATACTCTAGTCTTAGGGAGAGGCTTTTAGACACCTAGTCCAATCTTTGTTTTGTTCTTCCAGAAAAAGACACTGAAGCGCAGAAAGATAAAGTGACTTGGCCAAAACACATGGTTAGTGACAGAAACAGGATTAAAACACGGGTGCCGTGGGCCTTAGAAGGGATCTGGAAATTAAGGACAGGCACCAAAATGACACAGAATGCCCTTCTCAAATCTTACCCTGCAGGAAGCCTAGGGAGGGCGTGAGGACAGCAGTGGGAAACATACTGGTCTCCTCTTCCTCTGAGTTACTTAGGTCTCAGACTTGAACGGTATGCTTTTCTGTCAAGAAACAGTTTTGGATGAGCTTTGACATGGACCTTCTAGTAGGGCTGAGGCTTAAAGGGAGAAAGGTAGGGGAGGGAAGGCAGAGGGGGCAAGAGGAAAGCGATGGCATATTTTCCATCATTCGCTAGCTGATTGGCTCAGGTTGGGGAGAACCCAATACTGAGTGGAAGGGAGGGAATTACTATTTGATGTGTCTTTTTTTTTTTTTTTTTTTTTTTTTTTTTTTAATTAGTGAATGTCAAACAGTTTGCCCAGGAGACTGGGGGAGCATGTGTCTTCATGGACAGGGGTCTGAAGTACACTGGAATTTACTGAGAAACTTGTTTGTAAAGACTATACTTAATTATTGCCGTTTTCTTACAAAACTATATTTTGGAAAATTGTATACTGTCAATTAAAGTGCTTTTGTATAAGCTGGTTCAAGCCCTGTTGGTTGGACTTGACTGATTGGCTGTGTTCTTACCCTGTGCGTGAGGCTCCGGTCTGAAGCGCCGCGGACATGAGGCGTTCCGGGGCGTGCAGCGCCCTCAGCTCGTCTGCTGTATGGCCGAACTGTGGGGGTGCAGAGAGCAAAAGAGAAAGCGGGAAGCTCAAAGAAAGGAAGGGGATCCTGGAGGTGATGACGGTTCCCCAGATTATCTTGGGTTGTTGGAGCGATCATAACGGAATTTTCCCTCACGCTTTTATCAGTGGTCTACCTTCTTCCTTTCTTCCACTTCCGCCTCAGATACAATTATGAATCACCCATCACTAAACATCCTTGAGCCCTGGTCAGGTGTGAAACACTGGTGTGGAGACCAATTAAAAATATAAAGAAATAAAGAGGTTCCCTCCTGGTCCTGTTGCCGCTCACAAAAGGGTTTACTTATCCCAAGAAGCCTCCCCCTTGTTCCTTGTCTACAGAGATGTTAGTGAAGATGAAGAATGTTCAGGAAAGGAAGCACTCAAAACCCATCCTGATTCTCTTCCTCTCCTGGGGTGGTACCCTCTCCCTATACATTCCTCACTGGAAGGGGAAAACTGTCTCTCCCAACTTCAGAAGAGAAATGGTCAGACGACTGGGTCCACGTTCACACTGCTACACAACAATCTCTTCTCTTTGCCTGGCAGCTTACAGTTTACAAAACATTTTTACATTTCTTGTTTAGGAACGGGCGCTTCTCTACCAACAGGTAGAATTTAGGTACAGAGATGAAGGATTCTGAGATGACACAGCTATTTAAGGGGTTAGTGTGAGGCCTTGAAGCTGTATTGTTTCTCTTCAGTCTTACATTCTTTTCCCATTCACATCAATGCCGGGGTTCCAGCAACAAGTACATTTCTAGAATGCATTGTTAACAATATGATTTTGCTTCTATAGGGGAGTTCTGAAAGCCGGTTAACACTCTTAACTGTGGGTTAACACTCTTAACTGTGGGCCCGAGTTGGGCCAGGGGTATTTTGAGGTTAACTTCAAGAGTGGGCCAAGAATACAGAAAAGAATACAAATACCAGGAACTCGGGCAGGCCCCTTGGCCATGCTTGAGGCACACTGTTCTAAGAACAGAATGACTCACAGTTTATCGTTGGCCACAAATTAGACCTGAGGCCTGAGGCTCTGTGGCTCCATTCTCTTCCTGAAGAGGTCATTCACCCTGCTCCCTGCCCTGCCAACCAAGAAGCAGTCACTCAGTAGTCCTAATGCACTAGGCCTCTGTCACTCCCACGTCCCCTGTCCCCCATCCCCCATCCTACAAACTTATTTCTTCTGTACCCTAAGGGAAAAAAGTAAAAATAGGACTAGTACTATAATTAGCGCGTGATAAATACGGAGATAGTATTTTTCAAAGACCTTGGCATTTTACAGATTTAAAAAAAATCAGTGGGATTCTAGCTAACAGGATCTGCCACCAACATTTACTTAGAAGATGGAGAAAGGGAGGCAGAAGGCTTGAGACTGCCCAGTGCTACACAGAAGTTCCTGCTGGATCTGGACATAAACCTAGGATTCCGGACTCTGCCCTGGGCCACCCATCCTGGGGCCCGAGCTCAGAGGGCAGCTGTATGAGGTGTGCTATACGTCTTGCCGAGTGCCCTCATCTCCCTGCTTGGGATTTGGCAACTATCAAAACCTACTGGCACAGCAGTGCACGGGCTGCCTCCTTCCCTCTCTTCCCTGTAATAACGTTTCTGGAAAGGATGTAACTGCCTTTGCTTTGCCGTGGGGAGGAAAGTCGTCTGCGAACATCAGAAGTTTCAGAGTAAGAATGATAGGAGTTTCAGGCATCGTGTGCTACTGTCGCGCATTCCCTATGCAACAGAAAGCCAGACTTGAACTCTTATTTTTCTTCCGAGACGTTAAAAGGCAAAAGACGTTGCATATGTGGTGCTAAAGAGAAAACCTAACCAGCTGGTACTTAAGCCTAAGCCGGGACTGACGTGGGCTTCAGGAGGGCCCGCGGTTTGTGTTCCCACTCATACCTTCAGAATCTGGAGGACTGGTGGTGCCTCATGTTGCCCTCATTAATGAGGAAAATATTTTCTCAATTTCCACAGTTGACTCACACTCGGGAGCGTGAGCACACGTGGCCATTTCCCTGCTGGCGCTGGATAGTCCCTGGGTGAGCAGAGACTCTCGAGGGGGCACATCCAGCTCCTGTGGGTCCCCACACTTGCTGTGTGAGCAGCCGCCATCTCAACTGTTCACCATAAAGTCCTCCTGGCTTATTTGCTGTCTTCCCACCAGAGGACAAAATCTGTCAAGGGAGAGGGGGTAGTGTCCCACATTTTGATCCTTTTGAGTTAATTCTCTGGAGGATTAACCAAGGAAAGGCCAATTTTTTAAAGTATTTTTAAGTTGTTTTTTTTTTTAAGTTTATTTTGAGCGAGACAGAGTGAGCACGGGAGGAGCAGAGAGAGAGAATCCCAAGCAGGCTCTGCACTGTCAGCATGGAACCCAGTGTGGGGCTGAAACCAACTCACAAAACCTGAGACCATGACCTGAGCCCAAACCAAGACTCAGACGCTTAACTGAATGAACCACCCAGGTGCCCCTGGAAAGGTCAATGTCTTACCTTAACACCACACATCATGTTTTTCTGTTTTAAAAACAAAAATGTTACTTATGAGTCATGTTCAAATCAATCAAAGCACACTCTAGAAATGAAAGCTACGTAGCAAGACACATTATTTGGTTTATGGATTGAGAAAACATAATCCCCATTTTGAACAAAGCTGACAAGTAACACGCACTGCAGAATGCAGGATCAGACACCTGAGAATGTAAATAAGACCAGGAGATGAAAAGGCTCAAAAGGAGGTCCTGTTGAATCCTTCTGGAGAACTCATTATTTAAAAAAAAAAATTTTTTTTTAACGTTTATTTATTTTTGAGACAGAGACAGAGTATGAACGGGGGAAGGGCAGAGAGAGAGGGACACAGAATTGGAAGCAGGCTCCAGGCTCTGAGCCATCAGCCCAGAGCCCGACGCGGGGCTTGAACTCACAGACCGCGAGATCGTGACCTGAGCTGAAGTCGGACGCTTAACCGACCGAGCCACCCAGGCGCCCCTATTTTTTTAAATTTTTAAAAAATGTTTATTTATTTTTGACAGAGACAGAGCATGAGTGGGGGAGGGGCAGAGAGAGAGAGAGGGAGACACAGAATTGGAAGCAGGCTCTAGGCTCTGCGCTGTCAGCATAGAGTCCGACCTGGGGCTTGAACTCACGGGCCGTGAGATCATGACCCGAGCTGCAGTCGGATGCTCAACCGACTGAGCCACCCAGGCGCCCCAGAACTCATTATCTTTGTTTGGCCTATCCGGGTTTATTTTTTCAAAGGTTCAGTCCTTAAAGTTCTTTCCCCTTTATCAGGGACAGGGATCTAGAATTTTTCAAAACTTTGCAACAGCTCCAACTCTCTCTTCCCTGTCTTTTCTACAATTTTCTTCTAGTTCTTAAACTATACAGGTATGTCTCCCTTAAAGGAAACCTGGGAAACACAAGTCCAATTTACAAAACAGATCAAACAGGGCTGGTCAGCAATGGGACATAAAAGACACCATCTTATGAAATAACTTACCAGTATTCTTTCAAAATGGAAACTTCTCCAGGAAACTTTGTGAGATCCATCAGAACTTCTTTACTTCAGCACTGTCTCAAAGGAAAACACCAAAAGGCCCTTCTATAGTGTGTATCATCTTTATCTTTGGAAGCCTGAACAAAACTCAGCTTTTTGAGGGAAAAATACAACATATGAAAAGTATGTAAACATTTTAAAAAGTTGACTTCAAAGGTAGTTTCAACACAAGAACCATTTTGTAGTGTCCATATATAACTTTTTATTAAGAAAATGAACAAAATACATTCTTTCTCCATATGTACATTACATACAACAGAATTCTACAGTTGCAACCGTTCAGCAGATCACTCGTTTATTCACAAAGCAGTGTTAACACATTCACCAAACCTGGGATCAGAAAACTACTTGTACTAAAAAAAGAAGAGAAAAAAAACCCCTAAGAGTCCATACAGACTGGGCAAAAATAAGATAAACCGAAGAGGGTCATGAGGGGACTGGGGAAGATTGCAGAACACAGGTTCTATCACAACCTGGAACGCCAAGGATGAGAGAAGAGAGCTCCAACCAGCTCACGCTGTTGCTCCACAGCCCCCTCATGATTTGTTTCAGATTTAGGTCCTTTAGGATACAGCCCTAAGCCACGTTGCCAAAGAGGAAGAGTAAAGGAAAGAGTAGAACCTTGAAAGGGCTGCAGCTTTCTGCTTTACACACTAAGAAGAAAAGTCTCCTACGAAATACAAAACTTCTGAATCCTAGCTGGGGAGCAGAGAACTACATTTTAGGGGGAGACATTTGCCCAAGTGTGGTAAGGGAACTCTGGTTTCCAGGACTCCTAATTCACATTTAGGTTCATTTCATCTGTTTTGCTTTTGCTTTGTTTTTTCTCCGCTTTTCCTTTGGCCTTTGAAAGTACTTCATTCTTTTTGAGTGTGGGTTTACTTATGGTCATATTAAAAAGTCCACCTAAACAGAAAGTTCTTTGTGGGTATGAATATGCTTCAAACGTCCATAATGGTGCATAAGGGGCTTAAAAGATCAAAATGAATTTTAGAGATGAAGTTTCCAATAAACTGAACAAGGCAGCTCCCTATAGGCTTCTGGGTACTACTCGACATCCTTAGTTCAGGCTTAAAAGATACACATCAAGAGAATTATTTTCAGACTGTCCGCCTGGAAAAGGGCACGGCTTGAGGGAATCTCAGTAAGGTAGGGACATAGGCTCACACCTCAGTCCTCCACACATATGGTAAAACATAATGAGAATGGCTGTATCCTTTTTTTTTTTTTTTTTTTTAACTTTTTCTGGGCTTTCCCATGTGGGGTAACAGAAGAAAGTCAGGAAAAACAAAATGAATTAAGTCTCATCAGTTAATAGTGGTTTTCCTTCTTTACATTTAGTAATTTCCTAAATTTCAACGATAAACATATTTTTTATATCACAAAAATCAATAAATGTTTTTAAAAGTTCCATAAAAGAAATTTAATACTCTCCAACTTTCCGGTGAGCTGGTTGCTGTAACATCATGTTTCCAGTCTAGGAGATGTTCTAACAAAGAGAAGGGGCTGCCCACAGCATTAATAAGCAACCTGGGAAGACAAAATCCATTGTGCATATCCGGATGGAGCTGTATCTTCCTTCCCAATCTAATTGCCAGTCCAACTTTAGTTTTGAGGATCTTTCTCTAATCTGAAGGGATCTTAATTTTTGGCCACTGAATACTAATTTTCTTTTTAATGTTTATTTTTGAGAGAGAGAAAGCGTGCGAGCAGGGGAGGGATAGAGAGAGGGACACACAGAATCTGAAGCAGGCTCCAGGCTCTGAGCTGTCGGCACAGAGCCTGACATGGGGCTCGAACTCATGAGCCGTGAGATTATGACCCGAGCCAAAGTCGGACGCTCAATCGACTGAGCCACCCAGGTGTCCCCAATGAATACTAATTTATAAAGGAAGTAAAAGAGTGGACTTAAAAAAATTGTAGCTTCTTTCTCAATCTGCTTATAACATAAATAAGCCATTTTGGAAAGATGGGATAATGTCTGTTACCAAGACAAGAAAAGGAGGTCCTTGTCTTAGCTATCCTATACTCCTTCTGAGGCTGCAGGTTCAACTTTACATGGAGTCTGAAGTGGTGACAGAGAAGGAATGAATCTCTTTTAAAAAGAAAGAAAAAATCTCTCTCTATATATGTCCATAAAGGAAATTTGCTCATAGGAAAATGCCACATTATTTTGCAATTTTGCAATTGAGCTGAAGACTATACACAAAGGAAAATGAATACTCTACTAATTTATTCATTCAAAAGATATTTTGCACAAGTCAAAAAACCAAGGTGGCTTAAAGAATAACACAATCATAGCATCTCTTGGCCAGGCTGTATATAATACTTAAGAAAGGAAGCCCACTTTTATTTCTCTAACCGGGTGGTTTACAATTGAGGGAGAAAATAGTTTACAACTGGTCAGTCACCACAACCATTTTTTCTGGGAAAGGAAAAAAAAAATCTCAAAAAGGAGACCAAGTATATAACTTTTTGAAACACACATCTTCCCCACAGAAGACTACTCATATTTAAATTTTGGACGTTGGTACCCTACCGTCAGATTTGGGGTTGCATAGACAACTACTTTTCGTATGTCTTACAGTCTATATTCAGTGTTCTTGCAAGTGTAGCTCATGTGTCTAGGTAAAATTAAGCTAAGCCTTTACAGAGGTGGAGTATCTGAGGACTTCTAAAGTAGGCAACTGAAAAAAGGTAAAGCCATGCATCTCTGTCCTCCACTTCCCCCCCTTCATCTCAAGAAGGTAAATACGGCAACTACAAGGCAACATGCTAAAAAGGTCACTAGCAGAAATCTGAAGGCACAGCCCTGTTGGTGTAAGATCCTCCTCTTTGTTGCAAAAGGAATTTATAAAGCTCTGCCAGCTGCAATGGAATCACACTTATTCCAGATACCTTCTCTAATTACTCACTTTCCAGATGTGAAGGAGACCTAAAGAACAAACCAAAATTATTAAATACTTCCAATGCCAAGCCCAGAACTCGTGTATTTCCTGGCAAAGTGGATAAACAGAAACCCATGGGACTGTGCATAATTAATTTTAAAGTATGGAAAGCAACTGATGTCAGTTCAATTCTGTACAGGTTGTAAGTTAAACATGAAATGGCTATTTTCCTCCCATTTTAAAAGGCTAGAAAATAAGCACCAACAAAATGACACTGGCTAAACTATAACAAAGGCTTTTCCTTGAGATTTTTTTTTTAGTTTTTTTAAATCTTTATTTTTGAGAGAGAGGGAGAGACAGAGCATGAATAGGGGAGGGGCAGAGAGAGGGGGAGACACAGAATCTGAAGCAGGCTCCAGGCTCTGAGCTGTCAGCACAGAGCCTGATGCAGGGCTCAAACTCATGGGCAGCGAGATCATGACCTGAGCCGAAGTCAGATGCTCAACTGACTGAGCCACCCAGGCGCCCCTTGAGATTTGTTAACAAAGGAGAGAAATAAAGCTCAAAAAACCGGCTACTTGAGCAACTCCTTAATCATGCACGCAGGCCTGTTCAGTATATCACACAGTGTTTTTCCTTCCTGCCAATTAATTTGGCATTAAGCATTCAAGGAAACTGAAGAATGATGATCTCTTCAGGCTGGTATTTGTGTGGCAGACAGCTCAAATATCCAAACTAACTGCTGTGAATGTGAGCATCCCAGATGGCACAGAGCTGTGCTGCAGCAAGAGCTAAACGTGATGAAAAAGCAGGTCCTGTGGGAGCCCACCAAAAACTGATGTTAAAATGTTTCACTGCTGGTTTTTCCGCTGGATCCTTATCAAGGAACTGGCTGAACCTAAGAAGCTGCTCACCTAGTTTAAACTCTAGAGCCCATTACACTGGCTTTTCTGTTTCAAGATCTCTAACAGTTATTTGGGAGAAATGGAGAAGAGAATCTCACCAGGAAATGCCGCTTTCCAAAAACTGTACAGAGTAAGTGAGCTTTGATGCCTTTTGACAGACATCTTCCCAGCACTTCATTGGTAAAGTGAATTTAGGGTCAGAAATGAAGAGCTTTCTTTTTCATTTAGCTTTGTGGACCTTGGAATCCAGGAGCAAAAAGCTCCTATTTTTCTTTCTCTAACATATCCTCATTCTCCCCTCTCCAGGGGTTCAAATGCCTCCGAGTGAAAAATGCCATATAGACAGGCAAAACAGAACCACACGCCAATGTTTCATACTTCATTGGACTGTTTGAACAGCAGATAAAAAGGTAAATTATTTCATAATTATAAGTGATAATTTAAAAAAATGAGAAAACACCAATCACTGCATAGCAATCAAAGCTATTCCTAATACACGATTACATCAGAAACTGAAAGTCAATTCTTAATACAAATCCCAACTTCAGCAGAAACATCAAGCCTACTCAGAGGTGGTAGGAGTAGAGGAAAGAAGGCTAAAAAATATAAAGACAAAGGCAAATGGAAATCTGGTGATGTGAATTACACAAGCCCTGCTATGAAACTTGTACCTGATCAACCGTTTTAGGATGACATGCTTCCTAGTGCCAGGAAAAGCAGCTAACACTGGCTCCTCCATTGAAGCTGCCATAGCCATGTTACCATCCTCCAAGTGAAAACGGACTCGAGGATTTTTATAGCAATGTCTGAACATTCTTTCATAACGCATAATTTTTAATTTCACTATTCTGTTGTCATAAACAAGGATAAAAGAGCATGTTTGCCTCAGATTTTGACTTTTTTTTCTTAAGCAGTACAACACTTTTAAGTAATGCCACAGAAAACCTAGGGCTAAAAAAGCTGAGAATAAAGTCAGTTTAGCTAAGGAAATAATGGATACACAATTCACACTATTTGGTAGGTAGGAGGGGATCAAGGTTAAAAAATTATGTAAAATAAAATCTCTAAGACAGCATTTTTTTTTTTTTTTTGAGGAAAAAGAGCATCTGGTGAAGAAATTAACAAACTGTAACGAGTCCTCCTGCCAAAACAAACAACGGCAACATCACTGAGCTGATCTGGTTGGCTCCCAACGAACTGTTTCAACAAACTTGGAAACTTCACCTTCAATTGAAATACCTCTAGACCAGAAATTTTAGACAGCCAAGTCATTTCAGCATTGGTACAAATCACAGGGAGATATAGGCTACAGTCAAAAATCACAAAAGAATAATGTTATTTGACTAATAATACAAAAACCTTTGAGTGAAAGAGCGCAAAGATCTAATCTACAAGTATTGTCATATGCAGAGAAGATACTCTTCAATAACTATAAACTTTTACTGAGGAAGCATGCAATCCCAGATGAAGGACAATTTTAAGAATTTAAACCTTAGTAAAAATTCAGGCCAGAGTTTTATGAAAAAGGATGGAACTGCAGACGATCATGGATTTTTAAGAAAAGGAAGGTTCTGAAGGCTATATTTTTTTTTTTCTTACAGCTAGATGACGTCGTTTAGAGTACACATTTGTAATGATCCCCTCCCACAGAAATCACTTCAAATCATAATTCTCAACTGCTGTTCAACATTCAACCATCTAAAGAGTTAATATAACATTCACTCAGGAGATAAGTAAATGACCCACAATTTTACCCAATGAATTCCCTTTATTGTCAAGAATAATTAGGACTTCTTCATGTTGTGATCATGAAATGGAGTACAATTCAGAGACTAAAATCAGGAATATGATCCTAAATGCTTTTTGATCCCTTCAACATCATTCTCAATCTAGTTTTTGTTTGTAAGTTAGATTTTAAAACTTTATTACGTGAAATTTTGTTAACGTATCTCCAAATAGTGGGCCAACGTGAAGAGATCCATTAGAAGGATAAACTAGGAACCATTTACATTCAACATACATATTTCACCCAAGAACACAGTTTTATCGTCTTAAATCATTGTGCTCTAAACCCAACAAGCCTTTCTGTGATAAACCGGTGAATTAACTTTCTAATGTTTTCTATCAGTTTTTACTTATTTAGACACGGACAGGTCTGTTTTAGAGTAAATGAAAACCATGTCTAAAAGGAGGATTTTGTGAAGAGTTAAGACCATCTGTCAGCTTGAGTAGTGAGTCAGGCACCCAAGTCTGCAATCCTTTGCTTGAGTAAGTGATGGATACATTTGAATTAATCAAACTGGCCACACGAGGTCTCTGTTATTCCACAGAATACAAATGCATTTTAGAATTATCTTTCAAATCAGGCAATTTCTCATGAAGTACAAGCACTGAAAATAATGTTAGAGATCTAGTTTACTATTCTGGAATAATATATTCCATTGGGAAAGAGAGAAATGGGAATGAAGTTGGAGCTAGGGATGACGACACTGAACAAACTGTACCCTACTAACGAATGCATCTAGAGCATTAGCCTGATGTTTCAATCGGGGACTCACTAAGCTAGAAGGAAAGCCTTTCAAGTAGTAGAGCACAGATAATTTGGCCTATTTAAACACTGTGTCTAAATACCAAATTAGATTTAAATTATACTGCTGGAATTCTTGGAAATATATGTAGCTTCTCACTATATATATATATATATATATATATATATATATATATATATATATGTATACACACATATATATATGTATACACGTATATATACGTGTATACATATATATATATACATATATATATATATATATATATATATATATATATATGTATATATATATATAATATATACTATAGTTTCCAATCAGGTTGTGGTGTGAGATGTGAGTAGTGTGTCAGTCCTGGTCATGGATCTCATAAAGCCCTACAGTCTCCTGCAATGATTACCAGCAGTGTTCCTTTAAAGCCCCATGGAACAAATTCTACCTAGTCAATAACCTCCTCTATACAGTCCACTCAGGTAACACTGAATGGTTCACTATGATTCAACCCTATCTAAACAGGTTGGTGTAAAAAAAAAAAAACAAAAAAAATCCAGAAATGAAGAAAAGGGTAAAGGTTCCACCTAACTAAAGTGGAGAAAGATAAAATTAAAGCAAGCACATGTGAAAAAGCAACTAGTAGAGTAGTGAGTTAGGGAGAAACAAAATCACTGAGGTCAAGAACGGAGTTTCTTCCAAATATGGAGTCTAAGGAACTGGTGAAAAAAAACAACAAAGAAAGCACTGTAGAAATAAATGGTGGAGGGCAGCAGAATTTCATTTGGTTAGTGTGTTTAAAGTGCCAGAATTCACAGTAAGCAAAACTAGAGCTTTTAAATTTAGAAACTCTTATCGAGTTCTTCCCTATCAACTCTCTGATTTGTACCTGTTTCCACAAAACAAGATTCAACAGCTACAACATTCGTGATAATATTTTATGTTCTTGACTGTCACTCAGGGGAGTCATTTTATGGAAACTGTACAGGAATGTAAGTAGATTCTATTTGCTTACCTCTAAAGTCAATTAGTTATTCTGCAGCTGCACAATTTGGTACTTAGTAAATTACATACCATAGCTTTCACAAGGCAAGGTACATATCTAATTATTTAATCACTACAGATAGCTTTGGGATGCTTGAAAGCTAAGGAATCCAAGATTCAAGTCTAGAACTAGGAAAAATATATTGCTGTCCATTCCCAAATAAGTTAAAACCAAGCAATAAAGACAGAGTGAAGAGGGATCTCAGTCTCATTCCTATACATGAGACTTTTCAAAAGTGCAAGTCAATTTTTTCTCTTTCTTTGGTGAGGCCTAATCTCGCTATTCAGGGACATACTCCATTCCATTAGGTCATTCACTTTTCACAGCTACTGGACTGATGAACATTTATTGTACCTAGTCGGCTTGAGGCACGGTGGGCATCGGTTGCATACAGCACACTTTCTGAGCAAGTGTAAGCACTGGCCAGGTGTGGGTTTCCTACACTGCACTCCACAGCACCTCATGGAATGACACATAATACCTCCAACCCCCACATCTGCCCTTCTTTCAATGAAAAAATATCTGTACCATTATTTCCTTTTTCTCCAACTAAAAGCCTGCGTGTGCTTAATGAAATCCCTGTCAGCTGTATTCCATCGGACAACTACAAACCATTATTCTTTAAAATACCAGTGTACAGAAACAGATGTAGGAAGCTAATGTATATGGAAATAACAAAAGCATAGCTCTGGAAACCCACCCTCCCAAGTGAAAATGCTACAAAAAGCACAAAGGAGAAATGGAAGCATAGCTCTACCAGAGAAAAGAGTCGTTTTCTTCCAAAATTTGCTACAAAGACATCAATGAACATATTAATCACTACTGGAATCTTCTTGCTGGTAATTGTTATAATGGCTCTTAAAGGTCTTGAACTATATTCTCCTCAGTTTAAGGTTTCTGTGACTCAAAGCTATTGTAATATCCACTATAAAATATATCATTATAGAAATACTATAGACCAATCTCAGATAAGTGCCTGGATCAATCTTGGGTTTCATTTTTTAGTTCTATGACAAGGGGCATACATTTGAGCCCTCTGTTCTTCCTACTGTTTAATGTAATACAAGACTCTAGTCAACAGAGACACATACATCACTTTTACATCATTTGCCCTACAGAACTCCACACTTTGAAGAATGAATTAAAGAGGTAAACAAGTGACATGACTTATAAGCAGTTTGCATGATGCGAGGTAAACTGAAATGGGAAAGGAGGAGAAAGAAGGCCAAAACAAGCCAACAACAAAACCCCAATTCTTACAGCACTGAGTCTGTTAATAGTGCTTACTTGCCCCGATTTTATAAAAATGAAATAAAAATCAGAAAAGGGTAAACTGCCTGATTACTTTTTCTTTTATACTCATTAGTTCTTAAAAGTTAAAGTAAGAAAAAAATATATATATATTTAAATGGAAAGTATACCAATTTCACTTTATTAGCCTAATTCAGGAATGGGATGAGGAGAAAGGGGCTGAGGTCAGGTATGAAGGAAGAGGGTTAAAACTTGTGACAGTAAAGATCCCTTCAAAATTCTGGTGCAGTCCTCAATCGCTGCAGCCTAATTGTCGGTCCACGGAGTTGGACTCCAAAATACTGAAATCAGACGTTCTCCATTTCTGTCCAGTGACTCTTCAGTTACAGCGTGATGAGGTCTACCAGGTTGCCTTTGGGAGGAGTCATGCTGTCAGGAAAGAAATTTACTAAGGTGTCAAAGAGCTGAGTTCTTTGAGCATAGGTGTGATCCACATCGGAAAAGCCTGGTAAAGGGAGAGATACAAAGAAACTCATCCATTGTGTCTAAAACATGTAACGGAGAAGCTAGTTGAGAAAAGCAGCAATGTAGAATGCAAAAATCAAAACCAAATCTGATTTTAAAACCAGACAAACGTAGGTCCCGAACCCAGGTCTAGTACCTGGCCAGTGGTGTGATCTTAGGTGAGTTAATCAGCCTTGCTGCAACTGTCTGGTCAGCTATAAATTTGTATTAATCTTGTATACTCATGGGGATATTGGGCATATTAGATATAATTATGTGAGAAGCACCTGTTCTAATGACTGGCACTTTAGTAACTAATATTGACTCTCTTCTTTTCTTTACATTTACCTCTTCTACTCCACTGAGGAAATTTCTGCCTCTCTTCCAACTTTATAATACTTCCGACCACTAACATTTTTTTATAATAAAAAAATACAATAAAATCAAAATGAAAAATAAAATCACTTTCTTTAGAAAGTGGTCTAAAATCATTAAGGTCCCAAGAGCTGAATGTAGTCTCAGAGAACTGAGTGAAAACATAACTGAGGGAAAGAAATACATGTATGATAGCAGAGAACAGTACCTGGCCATACATGTTTGATACTATGCACCATGCTCTACGCCAGGCACACGTTGTGTGAAAAACAGAGCAATGAACGACTTTTCTGCAGGTAAACATTAGAAAGTGGATGACAGAGGTGCCTGGGTGGCTCAGTCAGTTGAGCGTCTGACTTTAGCTCAGGTCATGATCTCATGGTTCCTAGGTTTGAGCCCCACATCGGGGTCTGTGCTACCAGCTCAGAGCCTGGAGCCTGCTCAGGATTCTGTGTCTCCCTTTCTCTCTGCCCCTCCCCTGCTCATGATCTCTCTCTCTCTCTCTCAAAAATAAACATTAAAAAAAAAAAAGTGGATGACATTCTTAAAAGGTGGGGGTCAATGGAACTACAGGATTTTTTCCCCTTTAACCTTTAGTAAACATTTAATTTTCAAGTTCATTCCAGTCAAAGGAATATCCAGTGAGATGCTTCCTTCCTTTAGTTAGCTGTATTGCTTTAAGCTGCCTCAAATTTCTTATGTACATATAACGAATGATAAACAAAGTAGTCTTTTGATTTCCCCATTCCTGAAATGGCTGAGACATGAGAGCCCTATAGACTACCACAAGAAACAGAAATAGTACCAGAAAGAGTTATATACGCCATAATACTCAGTGAAAATTATTTCAAATTGGACCAATTTTCATTCAACTTAGAATACTGTTTTAGGTGCACTGTTTTCATTCTTGTAAAGAACATGAACAGAACAGAACATTGCCAAGGATATCAGTTTCCTGGAAGGAAAATAAACAATGCCTCAAGAAAAGTACATTCTTTTTTGTTAAAAAATTTTTTTTACTATTATTTTAAGTTTGAGAGCAAATGTTTACTTCTTTGGAGCTTAAGATTTAACAAAGAAATACCATGGAAAAGAACAGAAGGAAATACTCCAAAATGTAAGCAAAGGTTAGCTTTGAATGATGGTATTACTTTTTCCCCCTATTTAAATTGCTTTTCTGAATTTCTAAATTGCTTTATTTTCAACTTATTTTGAAAATTTTCAAATTCTTAGACAAGTTTCAATAATGCAACAAATATTCATATACCCTCACCTAGATTACTTAATTGTTAACATTGTCACATGTTCTCATTCTTTCTGTTGTTTGTACCCCACACATACTTTTTTTGTGGAACTATTTGGGAGTAAGTTGTAGACATTTTCACTCATACTTGAGTTCATTTCACCTAAGAACATCACTTGAATAGCCACTATATATTAAATTTGGGAAACTTAACAATAGTCTTTTTTATAGTCATTTTCTCCACTAAACTAAAACTCAATCCACTATCAAGCACTGTATCTAGTTTTTGGGTCTTTTAAAGTTTATTATTTATTTTGAGACAGAGACAGTGCAAGTTGGGGTGGGGTGCAGACAGACAGGGAGACACAGAATCCCAAGCAGTCTCCACATTGCCAGTGTGAAGCCCGATGCAGGGCTCAAACTCAACAAAACCGTGAGATCATGGCCTGAGAGTCAGACGTTTAACCAAATGAGCCATCCAGGCGCCCCTTCAAGTCTCTTCGGCCTGGAATAGTTCCTCAGCCTTTTTTTTTTTTTTTTTTTTTTTAAATTAAAAAAACCCATTTATTTATCTTGAGAGAGAAAGAACACAAGTTGGGCAGAAGCAGAGAGAAGGGGAGAGAGAATCCCAAGCAGGCTTCACACTCAGCATGGAGCCAGCCCAATGTAGGGCTCAATCCCACCTCAAGACCATAACCTGACCTGAGATAAAGAGATACTTAACAGACTAAACCACCCAGGTGCCCCTCAGCCTCTGTTTTTTTTTAATGGCACTGATATTCTTTTTTTTTTTTTTTTAATGTTTATTTTTTGAGAGAGAGAGAGAGACAGAGCATGAGTGGGGGAGGGGAGACACAGAATCTGAAGCAGGCTCCAGGCTCTGAGCTGTCAGCACAGAGCCTGAAACAGGGCTCGAACACACAAGCCGTGAGATCATGACTTGAGCCGAAGTTGGACGCTTAACTGAGTCACCCAGGCACCCTGACACTGATATTCTTGAAAAGTACAGAGCAGTTATGTAGCAGAATGTGCTGGATTTGGGTTGTCTGACTGCTTCCTCATGATCAGAATGAAATTTATGCAGTTCTGGCAAGAATACTACAAAAGTGATACTGTGTCCTTCTCAGTGCATCATGTCAGGAGGCACATGCTATCAGTGTGTCCCAATGTTCACTTTGACCACTTAAGCTACGGTAGCCAATTTTTTTCCAATGTGAAGGTGTTCTTTTCTACCACTATAATTAGTAAAATATTGACGAGGATACAATTTGAGACTGTGTGAATATCCTGTTCCCCAAGAGACTTGCACCCAATGATATTAGCATTCACTGATGATTCTTGCTAAAATAATTATATCTTGCTAAACAACTATAATGCTGTTTTTCTAATTACAATTCATTCTACATTTGTTGACTGACATTAATTATAAAGTTTTTTTTCCCTTCCATTTTATTTGTTTGCATGAGTATGCTCTCATGGATCCTTTTCTTCTTCAATATATTGTATTTATTACTGTCATTATTCATTTTAATACTCATACTGTCCCAGTTTGGGCCAGTGAGAGCTCTTTTGAGCTGGTTTCTATGTCTTTTTTAAATGTTCCCATTAATGGGGCACCTGGGTGGCTCAGTTGGTTGAGTGTCTGACTCCAGCGTAGGTCATGATCTCGTAGTTTGTGGGTTCGAGCCCCACGTCCAGTTCTGTGCTGACAGCTTGGAGCCTGGAGCCTGTTTGGGATTCTGTGTCTCCCTCTCTCTCTCTGCTCCTCCCCCACTCACGTTCTGTCTCTGTTTCTCAAAAATAAATAAACATTAAAAAAAATTTTTTTTTTTTTTTAAATACTCTGTTCCTTTCTGGCACAACAAGATATCCAAGCTCATCTTTACACAGTTCTGGAATGAGCCATTTTCCCAAGGATGCCTTATTCCTTTTTAGTGGTGAATAACATTTAGAAACCAAGATCAGTTGTGCTAATTGCCAAGGGTGGTGCTGTTTCTAGGCCTATCCACATATGTACACACATATTATATAGCTTTTTTTAAGCCAAAATCATGAGTTCATGATTTCATTGATGATTCTCAGTTTTTAAGAACGTTAAAGGATTCTTCCTCTCCTTATCCCATTCCCTATTTATAGTACCTCCTTTCTTCCACTAAGAAAACTGACATTCTGCAGTATCATATTTACTAATTTGCTCAACCTGAAATACACACAAAACACATTCCAGATTTACTATACCCAAACCACCACAGGCAAAACACAAGATTTCTTTGCTTTCACTGTCTTTAAAATATATTTCAGTAGGAGTATGGTCTAAGCATTGTACTAAACATTTTCTCTCTTCCCCCCTGCTATTGGGTGGTAATGTTACCAACTGGATAAACAGGCTTCTGTTTGTAGTCAACTTTTAGGTTTTTCCTTTCTTTGTTTTATTTTCTATATTTGTAAAAATGTGATGTTTTATTTTTAGGAGAAAATATTGATTCTGTGGTAATCCTCTAATGAAGTAATACCTATGTATTACTAATGAAACACCTGTCTTCTTATGAAATAATATCAAATGAAGTAAATACATTTCCATGAGATTAAATGATTTAAGAGGGAGGGAAACACTGAGTTCCTGCTGTGTGCTAGGTAGTTTATGCATGGCCACATTTCATTCTTATAAAAAAAATAATGAAGCGTTTATCATAAACTCCCCTTTCATGTGAGACAGGTTAGAGAGATTCAGTAATTTAGTAAGATCTCACAGCTGGTGAGAGAAGAGAATAGAACGTGGACCCATGTCTGTCTGACTCCAAAGCTCATTTATGTATTTTTATTAACAAATATTCACTGAGTGCTTAAACTGTAAGCAGTGTGCTAAGTTTCTTTAACCCTTAAAAGAACATGTTTAATTAATTTTTTGACTTAAATATTTTTATCATTGGAGTATAATGACATACAATGTTATGTTAGTTTCAAGTGTACAACTTAGTGATTTTTTTTTTTTAATTTTAGAGAGAGAGAGAGAGAGAGAGAGAGAGTGAGTGAGTATATGTGAGCAGGGGAGAAGAGCAGGGGGGGAGGGTGGGGAGAGAGAGAAAGAGAGAATGATTGAATGAATGAATCTTAAGTAGGCTTCACAGTCAGCACAAAGACTGACATGGGGCTTGATCCCATGACCCTGGGACCATGACCTAAGCTGAAATTAACAGCCAGACACTCAACCAACTGAGCCACCTAGGTGCCCCACAATGCGGTGATTTTTACTTAACAATTCCATACATTATTCAATACTCCTCACAGTAAGTATAGTTACCATCTGAACAGGTTTTATTTTTATTCACCATTTACCAGTGAGAAGACTGAAATTTACACTATCATTAGATGAATGTTTAAATTATGGTAGATCCTATTATGGAATATCATATATCACTCAATAAGAATACAATAGATTACAGTTTCTTGCAAACATCTCCATGCCACATCATTAAATTTTAAAATGTTATGTTGTAGAATACATATTTTACATTGTGTAATAAAACCAGAACATACAAAACTATACATCTGTGTCCGTGTGTACAGTCCATCCTTATTATTCAGATATTTGTGCATTTGTCTGCCCATTAAAATTTAGCTGAAACTCAAAATCAATACTTGTGGCACTATGTGGTCTTGCACAGACAAGTGGACAGCTGCGAAAATACACACACGTTCTCAGCTGAGGATGAACTGGGTGATGCTCTGCCTTCTTTTTTCACCTCTCACATTATAAACAAGCGTCCTTTTTGGTCTATTGGTGTCATGTTTTTTGCATTTTGTGCTTTTTGTTGGTGACTTCACTGCTTAAAATGATCCCCCAAGTGTAGCGCTGAAGTGTTGTCTAGTGTTCTTAAATGCAAAAAGGCCATAACGTGCCTTATGGAGAAAATGTGTGTGTTAAGACAAGCTTCTTTGAGGAAAGAGTTACAGTGCTATTGCCTGAGTTCAATGTTAATGAATGAACAATATAAGGAACTTAACTCCCTATGTCCCATAGGGTAATGGTTCAGTATTCACTAATTCAGCCGTAACAGAACAGACTGATGACTTAACAGAACTACTGTAAATAAAGAGAATCAGCTGTATTTGTATATCTGTGTATATGGTTGTGTGTATATGTGTGTTTGTGTAAAGATCTGCCAGATATGAAAGGTTACGCTTGAGAGGAGACAGAGCTGAGGAAAGTTGTTCAGGAAGAATCTTAAGCTTTATCTGTAGTCAATGTTTTTTTAAAAAATACATTAAAAAGGGTAGGCACTAGGAACGTAACATGACTAATTAAAAGGCAGAGCTGGGACAAAAACGGTTACATTGATTATCATAAATCTCACACTCCTAATCAATGTTTCTTTCACTTGATTTTCATCATAAAATGGAATAAGAAATTAATCAGAGTAGTAGAAACTGGTAGAGCTCAATGAGAAGCAGTATAGTTGGTAGTTTATAGAGAGCGAGCTCTGAAGCCATACTATTCAAGTCTCTATCCTTGTTTTGCCATTCACCAGCACTATTCCTGAGCAAGCGTCCTAGTTTCTTCATATATAAAAGGGCCTCACAACAGTAGCTACTTCATAGGATTATTATCTAGATTAAATGAGTTAAGACATGTACAGTACTTAGAATAGTACCTGGCCCCATAGAAGTGCTCAATAAATACTAACTATCACTTTATTGCTACTATCATGACTAAAGATAATGACTGCTGTAAAAAGAAAAGTGAACTATTAGGAATATACAATACTTTTAACTTAATATCCTATACGGACTAGGTAAGTTTTCCTATTTACATTTTTCTCCTGGATATAAGTTTATTTATACTTTCTATTGCTAATAATAAATTCACTATTATATAAAAAGTATCTGTAAACATGTGGGTTACAGACAGGAGGTTGAAGAAAGTATCTTTTATTAAAAAAATTTTTTTTTTCATGTTTATTCATTCCTGAGAGAGAGAGACAGAGTGCAAGTGGGGGAGGGGCAGAGAGAGAGGGAGACACAGAATCTGAAACAGGCTCCAGGCTCTGAGCTGTCAGCACAGAGCCTGACGTGGGGCTCAAACTCATGAGCCACGAGATCATAACCTGAGCTGAAGTCAGACACCCAACTGACTGACTCTCTCTCAATCTCTCTCTCTCCTTCCAAAAAAAAAAAAAAAGAAAAAAAAAGAAAAAGGCAAAATGCTCTACAGGACAGATTGTTTCCTAGTTCTCACATACCTTGCCGAAAGTACGCTTAAACTGTACCAATGCATACTTTCTGGAACCAAGATACAGCTCTAAAAATCAGCAAAATGTCTGAGTTCAAGCTTAAAAGTGCCCACAGCCACCAGAAGCTCTAAAGATCCCCAGAGGTTATTTTGCTCTGAAGTCTGTCATTTTTCAAAATTAAGATGTCAGCTGTCTGTAAATCACTTTCCATTTTTCTAATTCTTCAAGGTACAAAGGACATTAGTCAATAATTAATTCTCACTAGGAGGTTAAGAGAAGCAATTTGGAAGGAAGTCTGTCAGAAACTTTAGCAGAGGCAAATTTTTTGGAGAATTTAGAAAATGAAGTATTTAGTTTATCTATACATGAAAAAAATGTATACAACTAGAGACACTGGACTGGCTCAGTTGGTGAAGCGTGTGACTCAATCTCAGGGTTGTGAGTTTGAGGCCCACATTGGGTGTAGAGATTACTCAAAAATAAAAATCTTAAAAAATGTATATATCTACACGTGAAATACCCCACTTGATTTCAACTCTAAGTGGAGTGAAGATAAGACAATCTGATGGGAAATAAACAAGAGTCAGGAACTTGAAGTAGGCATGAAACATTAAGGAAAATACATTTTGTTTATAAATACCAAATTTCTCCTTATTAAAATTGGCATAAAGTCCGAATTTGCCTTTCATCCCAACTTACCAGTGTTACAAAGAAGATTACATTTTTTTAAAAATCCTTTTCTGTTTTTTAATTTATTTATTTTGAGAGACAGAGCATGCACCCAGAGGGGCAGAGAGAGAGGGAGAGAATCGCTAAGCAGGCTCCGAGCTGTCAGCACAGAGCCCGATGTGCAGCTTGAACTCATGGTTCGTGAGTTCATGACCTGAGCCCGAAACCAAGCTTCCGATGCTTAACCGACTGAGCCACCCAGGTACCCCAAGAAGATTATGTTTTTGAGGGAGGTAATATTAATAGTACTCTGAATGGGGCACTTACTGTTTTATTGTGTTAAGTGTTCGCCATAATTATTTCACCTAATTCTCTCAACTTATGGTAAGTACTCTTATTACATCCATTTTATAAATGGAGAAAATTAAATATTAGAGAGGTGACTTGCTGGGGGCACCTGGGAGGCTCAGGTGACGATCTCACGGCTTGTGGGTTCAAACTCCCCATCAGGCTCTGTGCTGACAGCTTGGAGCCTGAAACTTGCTTTGGATTCTGTGTCTCCTTCTCTCTCTCTGCCCCTCCCCTGCTCACACTCTGTCTCTCAAAAATAATAAATAAATGTTAAAAATTTAAAAAAATAATAAAAAGAAAGGTACTTGCAAGAGGTCACTTTTTTTAAGTAGGCTTCACACTCAGCGTGGAGCCCAATGTGGGGCTAGAACTCACGACCCTGAGATCAAGATCTGAGCTGAGATCAAGAGTTGGACACTGAACCGACTTAGGCACCCAGGCACCCCTCAAGGTAGCTTTTTGAAATTAATTTGGTTGAAATTAGCAAGTGGCAGAATTGATATCTGAACCTAGATTCTGACTCTTAATCACTCTCCTACACTCTCATCTCTAACTACTAAACATACTGCCTCCTTCAAACAAGGTAGGAAGTGAAACCCCACAGGAATTTCTTTTTGTATTTTTTTCTATTGTTTGTATTGTTCTCAGTGTATCTGAGGTTTGCTTGGAATCCAAGTAAAACAAACTGTTCCTGAAAAATATATTAGCTGGCAGTGAATGGGGAAGAGACCAAAGAAAGGAGTTAAGTTAAAGGTAAAATATTTGCTGACACCAACCTAACATATTTAAATGACTGCCAAGAAATTTTTGTTCTAAAGGCTAAATATAAGTCAGCCAGAGACATTTTAGTGCTGCTCACCAATAAAATAGAAATAATGGCCCTGGGCTGTGGTATCCATGCATAACAAGGCACATGTTCATTCGAACAATATCTATGTGCCAGGTTCCTAATTCATTTATCACTAAATCTCTGTCTCAAATGATGAAATTCACAAGGGTATGGACTTTCTAAAATAACGCTTATACTTAAATTCTTCATCACAGGGTTAAGCTCTCTGTTAGCCTCAAAATATTTGTATGGAATAGTGCTAAACAATTATCTAAATTTTCAGAGAACCTATGTTTTATAGCAAAGTGTGCTCAGTCCTACCCTGTGGAATCCTATGTGTTCTGGAATTAGAACTCAGGACTAGAGGTGCCTCTATCAGTGGAGAAGCCTTGATTACTGGTTATGGAATAAGAAAGGGCAAGACCCCAAGGAAAATTGCTATTCTTTCCCATCCCACTGAAAAACACCAGAATTATATATGTTCTGTTCCTTTGAGGTATAGCTCACCTTTAGGAGACATAAGGATGATGAAGAAATTAAATTGCTATCCCAAAGTGTTATTTTATGCTAGAGATAAAGACTAGTATCTGTATTTCATATACTGGAAAATCTCAATACTACTGTTCAGCTCTAAGGCAAATTATAACAGCAGTGGCATGAATGGAATTAATAAGCATTTACCACGTGACTGTATTTTGTAATGCCAAGAGGGGGGCTGGAAATTCCCCTACTTCAAAAGCCTACAGCCTTGTTGAAAGCATAAAGCTATCATAATGATGTATCCTAACAAAAAGATTCTTGAAAATTCACCTGATTTCTACTGGATTCTGTAAGATTCCCCACTTCACTACAGTCTAGTTACATTAATAATCCATTGATACTAAATGAGAGTACTCCTAAATGGAGACTGATGCCCATATCTGGAGTGTCTGAGAAACACTGGAGTTTCAAGTAGAGTTTATCTTAAACAATTAAAATAACAGCATACAAAATTTGGCATTTTCAGGGAAGAGATAATGCATTTTCTCTGATCTCAAAATGATTTTGTCATTGCCTACCCATCACCAATCTGTTGATTCCACAAAGAATAAACTGAGAGGAAAAATCATCCCACCAAGAAGTGTCATCTAATAGTTAAGTGTATGAGTAGTACACCTACATTCCAAAACCATGCTATACGAGTTAATTTATTTTGATCATGCTTCTACTGCCACGTGTTTGCATAAGAACCCAGCAATTGGTGTAACAGGAACTGCAAACTGACCCATGAACTGGTGACTGATGCTTGGAAAATAACTCTGTAGCAGGTTATTAGAAATTTTGCAGGCTACCTTGAAACTTGTTTTGTTTAGATGAACATCTCGCCTGATGTTTCACTTAAAAGAAACCAAAATCCAATCCCCCAAATGGTAGGGCATGTAAGTTAGATAAACTAGGCTGGAATACTTACCTAGAGCTGTAAAATCTGAACCAGATTTGAATAGAGCAGAAGCTAGGAGCTGAAACTGTAAAAGAAAAATAGAAGCAAATTAGCTGACTAAGCATATTAGAGAAAAATTACGTGTCAGTTTGACCATTTATTAGCCACTGTAGATCTCTGCACATGTGCTGCAGAAGTCTGTTCATTAAATAGTAGCAAGAACACTACATTTAAAAAAATATGCTGATTTTTCTTTTTATTATTATTTTTTTAACGTTCATTTGTTTTTGAGAGGCAGAGAGAGACAGAGCGCAAGCAGGGGAGGGGCAGAGAGAGAGAGAGAGAGAGAGAGAGAGAGACACAGAATCTGAAGCAGGCTCCAGGCTCTGAGCTGACAGCACAGAGCCCTAAATGGGGCTTGAACTCACGAACCACGAGATCACGACCTGAGCCGAAGTCGGATGCTTAACTGACTGAGCTACCCAGGTGCCCCAGATTTTTCTTCTTAAAAAAAAAAAAAAAAAAAAATTTTAATGTTTATTTATTTTTAAGACAGAGACAGAGCGTGAACGGGGGAGGGTCAGAGAGAGAGTAAGACACAGAATCTGAAGCAGGCTCCAGGCTCTGAGCTGTCGGCACAGAGCCCGACGCGGGGTTCGAACTCACAGACTGTGAGATCATGACCTGAGCCGAAGTCGGACGCTCAACCAACTGAGTCACCCAGGCGCCCCAACACATCAATATTTGTAAGCTCTGACTTATGGCCTTTTGAAGGGCAGAGACTGGACAAGTATTCCAGAAGTAATTATTGAAGCAAGAGTTAAGAAAAAAGGGAACAAAAGGAAGAATTTAAGATACATGGGAAGTGTTTTTAAATATTCTCGGGGTGGGGTGTGCCTGGGTGGTTCAGTTGGTTAAGCGCTGGACTTTGGCTCAGATCATGATCTCATGTTTCGTGAGTTTGAGCCCCGCGTTGGGCTCTGTGCTGACAGGTCATAGCCTAGAGCCTGCTTCGGATTCTGTCTCCTTCTCTCTCTGTCCCTCCCCCAGTTCACGCTCTGTCTCTCTCAATAAATAAACGTTAAAAAAAATTAAAAAAAAAAATTCCCCACTCTTAGAAAATATTCTGCCAATGGAATAAAGACAGTTTCTTTAGCAAGTGGTGCTGGGAAAACTGGACAGAGATACACAGAAAAACGAACCTGGACCACTTTCTCACACCATACACAAAAATAAACTCAAAATGGATGAAAGACCTAAATGTAAGCCAGGAAGCCATCAAATCCTTGAGAAGAAAGCAGGCAAAAACCTCTTTGATCTTGGCCGCAGCAACTTCTTACTCAACATGTCTCCAGAGGCAAGGAAAACAAAAGCAAAAATGAACTATTGGGACCTCATCAAAATAAAAAGCTTCTGCACGGTGAAGGAAACAATCAGCAAAACTAAAAGGCAACTGATGGAATGAGAGAAGATATTTGCAAATGACATATCAGATAAAGGGTTAGAATCCAAAATCTATAAAGAACTTATCAAACTCAACAACCAAAAAAAAACAAATAATCCAGTGAAGAAATGGGCAAAAGACATGAATAGATACTTTTCCAAGGAAGGCATCCAGATGGCTAACACACACATGAAAAAATATCACTCATCATCAGGGAAATACAAATCAAACCCATAATGAGATACGACCTCACACCTGTCAGAATGGCTAACATTAACAACTCAGGCAACAACAGATATTGGCGAGGATGTGGAGAAAGAGGATCTCTTTTGCACTGCTGGTGAGAATGCAAGCTGGTGCAGCCACTCTGGAAACCAGTATGGAGGTTCCTCAAAAAGTTGAAAATAGAACTACCCTATGACCCGGCAATTGCACAACTAGGTATTTATCCAAGGGATACGGGTATGCTGTTTCAAAAGGGCACATGCACCCCAATGTTTATAGCAGCACTATCAACAATAGCCAAAGTATGGAAAGAGCCCAAATGTTCATCGATGGATGAATGGATAAAGAAGACGTGGTATATATATATACGATGGAGTGTATATATACTCCATATAGATGAACACAAAGGAAGGGAAGCAAAAATAATAAAAAATAGGGAGGGGGACAAAACATAAGAGACTCCTAAATATGGAGAACAGAGGGTTACTGGAGGGGTTGTGGGGGGGGGGGGATAGGCTAAATGGGTAAAGGGCATTAAGGAATCTACTCCTGAAATCATTGTTGCACTATATGCTAACTAATTTGAATGTAAATTAAAAAAAAATTCTGGGTATTAGTCCTCTGTCAAATATATTTACTGCAAATATTATTTAGTCTGTGGCTTGTCCATTTTTCTAAAGTCTTCTAATGAAATTTTACTTCTGATGAAATCCAACTTAGCAGGCTTTTTACTTTTAGGGTTAGTGCCTTTGTGTCATGTCCATGAAATCTCTGCCTATGCCAAGGTTGTGAAGATGTTTTCTTCTTGAAGCTTTATTGTTTTAGGTTTTATATTTAGGTCCATCTTTTTTTTTTAATTTAATGTTTATTTATTTTTGAGAGATGAGAGCACAAGCAGGGAGGATCAGACAGAGAGGAGAGACACAGAATCCGAGCAGGTTCCAGGCTCTGATCTGTCAGCACAGAGTCCAACACGGGGCTCGAACCCACAAACCGTGAGATCATGACCTGAACCAAATTCAGACGCTTAACTCACTGAGCCACTCAGGCATCCCTAAAATTCTTATTTTCTCCTTCTTTTTTTTTTTTTTTTTAATTAAAAAACACATTTTAAAAAATGTTTTTATTAAAAAAAAATTTTTTTTAACCTTTATTTATTTTTGAGACAGAGAGAGACAGAGCATGAACGGGGGAGGGGCAGAGAGAGAGGGAGACACAGAATCGGAAGCAGGCTCCAGGCTCTGAGCCATCAGCCCAGAGCCCGATGCGGGGCTCGAACTCACAGACCGCGAGATCGTGACCTGAGCTGAAGTCAGAGGCTTAACCGACTGAGCCACCCAGGCGCCCCTGTTTTTGTTTATTTTTCAATGAGAGAGAGACAGAGCATGAGCGGGGGAGGAGCAGAGAGAGAGGGAGACACAGTATCCGAAGCAGGCTCCCACAAACTGTGAGATCATGACCTGAGCCGAAGTCGGACGCTCAACCGACTGAGCCACCCAGGCACCCTGAAAAATTCTTATTTTCTAATTGTTCATTGCTAATATAAAAATAATCACTTTTCCCCCCTATTGACCTTGTATTCTGTAACCTTGCTAAATTCACTTATTTTAGCATATTGTTTTGCGGACTGCACAGGGTTTTCCATATACACAATAATGTGATCTATACACACAATTCTGCTTTTCCCTTTCCAATCCATACACTGCTTATTCCTTTTTCTTACCTGATTGCACTAGCTATAACTTCTGGTACAATGCTGAGTAGAGGATGTCTGTTGATAACAGGCATCCTTTCCTTGTCTTAATCTTTAGGGAAAGAGTTTTATAATTAATTAGGAGTGAGAGCTTCATAGATGCCCTTTATGAGACTTAGGAAGGTTCTTTTCATTCCTTGTCTGCTAGTTTTTTTTGTTTTTTTTTTTTTTTATCATAAATGGGTTTTAAATTTTGTCAATGCTTATTCTCCACTTATTGAGATGATCTAAGGTTCTTCTCCTTCATTCTATCAATGTGGTGAATGACTGATTTTCAAATGTTAAACAGACTTTATATTCCTAGAATATACTCTCAGTTATTATGCATTAACCTTTTTATATATTGCTGGATTTGATTAGATAAAATTTTATTAAGAATTTTGCATCTCCATTCACAAGAGGTATTATAGTTTTATAATAACACAAGAGGTTTATAGTTTTCTTTGCTTGTAGTATTTTTGTTGGGTTTTTAATATCAGTCAAGGTGCTTCATAACAGGATGTAGAAAGTGTTCTGTCTTCCTCTCCCTTCTTAGAGTCTATGAAGAGTTGCTATTTTTACTTCCTTCATTCCTGAATGAATTTAGTGAGATAGCCATCAAGAGTCCAGTTTTCTTTTCTTTCAAAAAACACTTTGAAAGTGTTTTTTTTTTTTTTATTTTAGAGACAGCATGGGTGAGACAGCAAGTGGAGGAGGGACTGAGTGGGGGAGAGGGAAGGAGTAAGAGTGAGGGAGGGGGAGGGGAGAATCTTAAGCAGGCTCCCTGTTCAGCACAGAGCCCAATGTGGGGGCTCTATCCCAGGGTCCCGGGATCATGACTAGGTGCCCTGAAAGTTGTGTTTTGTTTGTTTGTTTGTTTTTTAAGCTTATTTATTTTAAGAGAGAGAAAGAGAAAGAGAGAGAGGAAGGGGCAGAAGGTTCAGGGAAAAAGAATCCCAAGCAGGCTCCACGCTGTGAGCAGAGCCCAATGTGGGGCTGGAACTCAAGTCACTGGAATTTACCCTTTAAATTAAACCATAAGATCATGACCTGAGCTTAAATCAAGAGTCGGATGCTTAACTGACTGAGCCACTCAAGTGCCCCCCAAAGTTTTTAATTACAAATTCAATCTATGTCTGTAACTGATATGGAGTTCCTTAATATTTTCTAATTCTTCTTGTGTCTGTTTTGTTGTGCCTTCCAAGGAATTTGTCCATTTCAGCAAGTTGAATTTGTTGGTAGTTCATAATATCTCCTTAGTCTCTTTTAATATATATAGGGTCTGTAATAATGTTGACAACTTATATTTTCACTATTTTTTTTCTTCCTAAGTTTGGCTATTTTATTCACCTTTTCAAAGAACCAACTTTTCACTTAAAACATTTTTTTCTATTATTTGTTTCCTAGTTCATTATTTTCCAATCTTCTACTTATTTTAGGGTTAATTTGCTCCTCTTTTCTGACATCCAAGGTGAAAGATAAACATTACTGGTTCTACATGTGGAAGGGTAGGGAGAAAACTATTATTTTAACAACCTGATTTAGTGGAACTGGTATGCACTGACCTAGGATTTTAACAGGTATCAAGTGATACTATATAATCTGAATAAAGCCAAACTTGAATATCTAACTATCACCTCAATGTATAAGGCTGGCTGTTCCACAAGCATCTCAAACTGAAGATATATCCAACATTATACTCCTGGTCCCAGTCAGGAGTCCACACTCAGCACCCCAAACTGGGATGACCCACAGCCTTCTCATTTCAGTTGATGGTAACTCCATCCACTAAGGCTAGTAACTTTGGAGTCATTTTTTTCAAACACTACATCCAGTCGATCATAAAATTCTGTTGGTTCTACTTTTTAAAAAAGTTTTTAATTTTCAGTTAGTTAACATACAGTGTAATATTGGTTTCAAGTGTACAGCATCGTGATTCAACACTTCATACATCACCGTGTTCATCACAAGAGCATTCCTTAATCTCCATCATTGACTTAACCCACTCTCACCCACCTCCTTTCTGGTAACCGTTAGTTTGTTTTCTATAGTTAAGAGTCTTTTGGGGCACCTGGCTGATTCAGGTGGTGGAGGGTGTGACCTCTGATCTCTGGGTTATGGGTTTGAACCCCATGTTGGGTGCAGAGATTCCTTAAAAAAAAAGAGAGAGAGTCTGTTTCTTGGTCTGCCTCTCCTTTTTCTTCCCCTTTGCTCATTTGTTTTGTTTCTTAAATTCCACACATTGAGTAAAATCATATGGTATTTGTCTTTCTCAGACTTACCCATTTAGCATAATATTCTCTAGATCTGTCCATGTCATTGCAAATGGCAAGATTTCATTCTTTTTTATGGCTGATAATATTCCACTGTATATACGTGTACGCGCACACACACACACACAGACACATAATATCAATCGATGCACACATGGGCTGTTTCCATAATTTGCCTATTATAGATAATGCTGCTATAAATATCAAAGTGCATGCATGTATCCCTTTAAATTAGCATTTTTGTATTCTTTGGGTAAATAGTAGTGCAACTGCTGGATCATAGGGTAGTTCTACTTTTAACTTTCTGAGGAAACTCTACACTGTTTTCCACAGTGGCTGCACCAGAGTTTGCATTCCCACTGGTGATTCCACCGTTAACATCTACTGAGAATCTGATCTACTCTACTTCTATTTCTACTGCTGCTACTGGGTCTGAGCTACAATAATCCCTTCCTTAGAATTTCTGTGGTCTCCCTTACAGGCCTCTCTGCCTCCATTCTTATTCTCCTTTAGTCTATTCTCAATACAGCAGTCAGAATAATCTTAGATCTTAGTGATCTTAGGTAAGACATAAAGCACATCTTATCATTCCTTTGCACAATACCCTGAACTGGCTCCTTATTCATTCAGAGTGAAAACCAAAGTCCTAACAGTGACTTAAGAAGTCATTCACCATATGATTTCCCAATCCCTGCTCTTACCTCTCCGACCTCATCTCTGACTCCTCTGAACATTTTTACCTCTGCTCTAGCCACAGTGGCCTCCTTGCTGTTCTACACAAAGCCAGAATGTTCCCATCCTCAGGTCCTTTTTCTAGCCCTCCCTTTACTAGGAATTATCTTCCCCAAATTAGCTGCTTAGACTCCCTCACACCCTTCAAGTGTCTGTGTGCAGCTCATTTTTTTTTTTATTTTTTTTTTTTAACGTTTATTTTTGAGACAGAGAGAGACAGAGCATGAACGGGGGAGGGTCAGAGAGAGGGAGACACAGAATCTGAAACAGGCTCCGGGCTCTGAGCTATCAGCACAGAGCCCGACGCGGGGCTCGAACTCACGGACCGCGAGATCATGACCTGAGGCGAAGTCGGCCACTTAACCGACTGAGCCACCCAGGCGCCCCTGTATGCAGCTCATTTCTAAATGAGGCCTGTTATGATCATCCTACTTAATACTGCAACTGCCCAATTCTCACCCCTTCTAACTCTGATCTCCCTTTATTGACCCTTTTTATCTCTTTTTAATTTTCTCATTATACCTGTTTCCAATGTACTATATAACTTATATACTTTATAAACTGTACTTTATAATTTGCTATATAATAGTTTATTGTCTTTCCTCAGTGGTAGTAAGTACCACCCAGGAAGGTATTTTGCTTGGTTCACTAATGCACCTCTTGTGCCTAGAACAATGCCTGGCATGTTGTAAGGACTTAATACACATTGGTTAAATGAATGACACCAGTACTTTGGAAGCTCAGTAGAAATATAATTAATACAAAATGTGTAATACTGGCTGAAAACTTGTTTTTCTCATTCCTTCTCTATTATAGAATCTTCTGAAAATGGCAGAAATAATTTAGGCAACCTTCTCTTGGGCCTTTTCTAGAAAATTATATCATTTTCATAAGGTTTATCAGGACCTCACTGCCAATTCAGAATCCATGTTCGGGAGACTGAAGGAAAGCAAAGAATCATTATTTGGCACATAGCTGGTAATCCGCCATCATTCCAATATAGGCACAATGATGGTGATCATCATAGTAGGTGCCCCCCAAAAGAGAACCACTTTTAGTTGCTGATACAATCATTTAATACAATAAACATTTTGTAAAATATACACAGAGGACAAAAACAAGTTACTACAGAAAACAGCAGTAAGGTCTGTTTTGATAAGTGGAACGGTATAAGGAGAGTGAAGATCTCTATGCCTTACTAACAAATACTGTGAGTATATATCCTAGAACTGTCACCAAGGGATTTCTTTTACCAAAACAAAATCCATTCACACATTTTAGAACAAAATAATCTCACAGACCAGTAATTCTCAATGTCAGGAGTGTTTTCAGTTTTCTGTTACATAAGAGCAGACAGAGACTCTTAGGGTGAGGGTATTGTTTTGAATAACTTTGGAAGTGATTCAGATGCTGACACACATGTGCAGAGCACCATTTTAACTAACTTCAACTAGGGCTAAGCAACTCTTAACAGATACAGCTATTAAGAAATGGAATGGAAGTCTGTGGCATACAAAATCATAATTTGAAACTACCGAGGAAGCGATAAAAAGAGAAACCTGCTACCAAAATTTTAAAAATGGCTCAATTTGAACTCAAGATACCTCCCTGTCCTGGCTTTTCCCATTAGCCTAGCTTTAAGAACGAACTGTTTTCTTTGGCCTACTTGCAGCTGGCACAATTGAATTTATTTACTTTGCAATATTTTGTTTTAAGTTTTTAAGTCGTTGGGTTTTTTTGAGAGAGAAAGTGAAACGGGGGCGGGGAGGGGCAGAGAGAAAATCCCAAGCAGGTTCTGCAATGTCAGCGCAGAACCGGACTCAGGGCTAAAACTCACAAACCGTGAGATCCTGACCTGAGCTCAAGTCGGATGCTTAACTGACTGAGCCACCCAGGAGCCTCTGTTCTGGTTTGGTTTTAAAAAATAAAAGAAAACAAAACAAACCAAAACAAAAAATAAGAGAAAAATGAATGTTCCTGGTAACAGCCATGTCAGAATAACAATGGAGAAAACACAAGGAAATTTATTTATAACGTTCAAATGCCTGGTCTAATACAATGCACATTAATGGGCTCTTTACAACTATGTTCAGTTATAAGCCATAACAGATTAAACCAAACATATTCTGCTACTTGGGGATAATTTCCCCATTTCAAATAGTATCATGAATTGATTGAAGCGCAAGGAAGACAATTAACTGTCCCCCTTCAGATGGTCCTAAATTGTGTTCTGCTGATTCTCCACCTAGAGAAGGGTTACAACCAATACTAAGTAAGAGCAACTATGAAAGAGAAGCTCTTTGTTTTTGGTGCCAAGGACACACAGGTTCTACTGCTTGAAAGTACAATGAACCTGGTACCTGAAAGTGATTTGACATTAAATCAGAAGCCTGTGTTACTGGGGAACAAAGAAAAGCACTGCCTGATGTTGCTATTACAAAGCCAAAGTGAAACAACAGATAACAGGGAAGTAGATGGAAAGGACAGAACTAGATATCGTCAGCACCAATTCTGTGAGTAGAAGGTAAAATGGATTGCAGTTCAGATGTTGCAAGATGAACTATGAACAAGGATGCTTGGCAAAAGTTAAAGTGACAAAAGAATCTCAGAAGTTAGTAGGAAGACCAGCTATGACTATGAAATTCACTGCAGGTATATTCACCCACCACAGATAAGCAAATATTCCCCACACTGGGGGGACAGATTACCCCTAAAAATATTACATCTTCTCCTTCCCTTCCATATTAGGTAACCACAACAACAACAACAAACCCCTGAAAAGTAATGACCTGCTATTAATTCTCAAAGTTAGGGACTCCTAATGAATGAAGTCAGTAGAATGTAGTCCAACTATCCTGCTATGACATCAAGGTAGAAGGGATTCTAACTCCTACCAACCTCTCTTCACTTTGTCCCTACAAAAGAGGAGAGTTTTCTTTCTTCTCTTAAGGGATTTTGGAGTACCAACAGAAAAGTTCAGGGACATGCGGGAGGCTGAGTCGGTTGAGCATCTGACTTCTGATTTTGGTTCAAGTCATGATCCCAGGGTCATGGGATCAAGTCCCGTGTGTGATTCTCTCCCCCTCTGCCCCTTTCCCCTGCTCACACACTCTCTCTTAAAAAAAAAAAAAAAAAAAAAAAAGACTCAAACTGAGGCATGTAATCCTTAAGTGAAAGAAGCATGGGACTATGAAAGTAAAAATTTCTATTTGCTTCCCAACACACAAAACTAAAGTCTAAATTAAAATTTTAAACCTGAGAATCCTTTTCTGAATGGATCAAGGGCTTTTTGTGTGGCCTGAACCTTTTGTTATCACATGAAAGTAAGCCTTTTCAATTTTTATTTCATCTGCTCTGTGCCACTTTATTTTTTTTCAGAGAGACGGGGGGAGAGAGAGAGAGAGAGAGAGCGAGCGAGCATGTGCACATAAGCAGGGGAAGGGCAGAGACAGAGAGAGAGCGAGAGAGCGAGCCAAGCAAGCCCCATGCTGTCAGTGTGGAGCCTGACGCAGGCTCGAACCCACAAACTGAAAGGCCATGACCTGAGCTGAAATCAAGAGTTGAGACCCAACCGACTGAGCCATCCAGGTACCCCCTGCTCTATGCCATTTTAAAAATTATTAATGTCATCCCATTTCCCCATTTTCCTTTAAACATCTAAGAGCAAAATCAGCAAGTAAGAGTTAGAAAGACTTTTTTTCTCTTAATGCTCACTTTCGGAAGTTTATTATCACTTTTACCTCTTTTGTCTCTTCTGGGTCTGAATGATCCACAGTTATATAAAGATCGTTTTGCAAATATTTCAGAGCACTAAGGGGATCCATTTGGGCCTTTTCTTCAAACCTAGAAAATGTAAACAAGAACAATAATTGTCTGGAGTTATGGGAAAACATCAGAAATGTCATTCAGACCTGGAGTAGAATATTGTGTCTAAGGAGTCACTGTAGATATCTAAAAAAAAAAACCCTGTGTTTGGGAATCCAGAAGTAAGAATACTGCCATGGAGACAGTACAGCTGTGGAGTTCCTGGAGACGTCACGGTGATGCCAGGAGGTCACAGGCAGCTGTGGAGCGAGAGACTGGGTAGGAGTACCTCCTACCCTCTTCTTAAAACTACAAGCTAAGATTAAATCAACTACAAAACATAGTGAACATGTCAAATATTTTACATAACAAAACTGCAAAAGAGCCAAATATGTTTCATGAGAAACAAGTAGAGATAAAATAAAAATACTTGATTAGATTTGTGCAATATACATTCCATTAGAGGTCCTTAACAGGTCAGAAACAGACATGAGTATACTTTCTTTTCACGAGTATCATGGACACTGATTGAATATATATATATTTTTAAATGGCTCAAATATTTTTAACAAGATTATTTCCTGTCTCAGTCAATAACAATAACAATTGTAGCAACCACTTATCAAGTATTTGTTATATGCTAGACAATGTATCAAGTATTTTACATATATTACTTCATTTATCCCCCTTACAATGACGATGTTTTATTATCATTTTTAAAAAAACAGATAAGAAACTGAGGTTCAGACAACGAACTTGGCCAATATAAGAGCTAAAAAAGAAACAATGCATTAGTTCTCCAAAAGAATAAAAGTCTGCTTGGGACTATTTATCTATTTAAATAAGATACTATCCCATTGTTATAATTATATATGGATTTATTAATAACTAATAAGTTAGGATGTTTTTCAAAATATTGTATAGAGAATAAGTAGAGAAGACAATTTCATTTGGGTGAGGAAAATAATGAGACTTTCACAATGGTGTTCAGGCTGACGGCATCAATAATTTCCTGTCTTTAAGAGTTAATCTCAGTGATAGAACACCTGTATTTCAAGCAGGGCAAAGACTAGCAAAATATTACAGCTGTATTGTATCCGATAAGTACCATGATTGTCAGTTAGCCCTTAAGCCCTCGGATGAGAGAGCTCCTTGGGCAGAGGTCATGTCACTCTACCGTCTTGTCCAAAATGGTTTAGACCAGTTTTGCACCTGAGACGAAAGCAATCCTCTCAAGCTTGATCAGTTTATAAAGTGTCCTGGCAGAATTCTTCCCAATAGGGATACTACCTCCAGGGAGCCCTCTCTAAGAAGGTACTCTCTTAAAGAATCTGAACGTGAGATACACAAGGACACAAAAGGCACACAAAACACACACGTCGGTAAACAGAAGGCGCGACATGGTAGGTGGATTCCTTCCCTCCTACCCCTCTTTGCCTTCCTTTTTTCCTATCTACCTACCTATTTATTTACTGAAGCTACATCTATCGATTCCTTCCTTCCTTCCTTCCTTCCTTCCTTCCTTCCTTCCTTCCATCCATCCATGCATGGATGGATGGATGCTAGGAGGTTAGGGAAAGCAGAGACTGTAATAATCAGCAGAACAGGAGAAGTAGGTGGAAAGAAGCAGAAAGCCAAGAGGCTGAGTTACAAGGAAAGCTATTATCGTGGCTCCTCACTAGAATTGTTCTAAGACGCTAAACGATTCTCCATTAGGCCTCACTGTCCAAACGCTGAGGGAATGCCTTAATTCTCTGGATATTCTCATAATAACTTCTCTTCTAGTGAGGGATCCTAAGAATGTCTTTATCCTTTGCTACCTGAAATAACCTAACCAACGTGCCTACCATCCTATTCAATCCAGTCAAGAGACCCATTTTCCCGGAAGGTATGTTTCCACTCATCTTTTTTCTAAGCTTTCTTTAGCCTGCAAAAACTTATCATTGGACTTATGTCTGCGATCTAGAATTCTATTTAGGCCAACAACTGGGCCCTGTACTGAAAGGAAAAGGAATTAATCCTATAAAAAAGTTTTTCTTTTGCTCCTTTCTACCCCCAAATCATCGACAAATTTGGAAACTTGAACGTTACAAGAAAAAATAATAGTGGCACTTTATTTACTGTATTGTGCAGCACCATTAAGAATAAAGACAGATTTCTTGGCATACAATATACTTCTCTCCCTCTAAATTTATATTTTAACTAAACAGAATACATAAATGTTTTCCATAAGAACACCAGAAATAAACAAGCTAGCCCAGTAGTATAGGGTAAGGTTTCATATAATGAAATACTAGGTATCTAATATGAAATTTAAATTAAAAAGGTAATTTTCATGCTCTATTCAATTCATATAAAACAACTTCTGTTTATTCTGCCTGCAATGTATCAGTGTTCCTCAAACTCCTGAATTCATCTAAGAGTTGGTATAAAAAGTGGTCTATGTTTTTTTCAAGTCTAAAACAGGAGTGCCTGGCTGACTCAGTCGATAGAGCATGTGATTCTTGATCTCGGGGTTGTGAATTGAAGCCCCACACTGGGGGTAGAGATTATGTAAAGATAAAATCTTAAAACAATAACAAATCTAAAATAAATCTAAAATAAATCTAAAATAAAATAAAATAAAATAATAAAATAAAATAAAATGGGACGTTTATTGTTTGTTCAAATTAGTAGCAGACAAGATTCTCAAGATGCCCTAGCTGCTCCCTGACTGCTCTCCTCTCCTACCCATGTCCAATCCATCAAGATATTCTGTTGGTGCAATCTTCAAAGCTTATCCAGAATCTTACTGGGCCTTCTTGATCTCTTTTATGGAGTGTCTCTTCCTCCACCTTCCCTCAAATGGTGATGGTCTTCAGAGAAGGCCCGACATCTCTCTACTCTTCTCACGCTCTTGAAGCAAACTCCTTTTCCTTGTTGATGACTCATAAAGGTAATAATCGGCCCATGCCTTTCCTCCAAATGCTAACAGATGATCTCTAAAACCTAAAGTGCACTAAACTGAACTCATCTTTCCCAACACACGAACCTGTTGTTTCTGAAGAATTCCTTATCTGAGTGAAAACAGCCATAACCTTTTACTCAGTTCTTTTGGAAGAAAACCCAGAATGGTTTTATTAAAAGAAGACTGAGTGTGTTATTATTCCTCTACATAAAATCTTTCAATGCTTTTCCTTTCACTCAGGGTAAAAGCCAGACTCTTCACCAGCTGTCCCCTTCTTATCACTCTGACCTCATCTCCTCCCACAATCGCCCTACTCATTCTACTTCCACCACAGTGTCTTCCTCAATTTATTCCTCAAATAATCCAGGCATATTTTTAACCCTAGAGGCTTGTCTATTACCTATCTGGAACACTCTTCTTCTCAAATATCTACACGATTCATTCCCTCCTGTTCTTCAGGTCACTAGTCAAATGTCACCTTTGCAGTGAGGTCTATCCTAATATTCTTATTTAAAAATCATCTGTACAAAATAGTTCTTAACCTGTTTTAGTTCATATTATACTTATTAACATAAATTTCTTATTATGTTTATTACCTGTCTTCCTTCCTAAAATAGAAACTTGGGGCAGGAATTTTTGTTTGTTTTCTTCACTGACATATCCACAGAGCCTAGGACGATGTCTAGCACACTGTAAGTGCTCAGTTAACTTTCTTAAATAAGTAAAGTTTCACTGATGTTTATAAAGACCCTTAGGTGAATGCTTTGGTCATTTTATACATAAGCAAAGTGATCTCCAGAAAGATTAAGTTAAAAGGCTTGAAGATCAATCCCAGGTTCAGCTCTAGTACTTTTTCCAATATAAGACATTAGCTCCCAGCACTAATGTCAAAAAGTCTCACAATCAGAAAAAAAGAATACTGTGCTCCACATTTTTATGCTACTATTACTATTCTAATTGAAAATAATCTATATAAATGGATGGGGGGGGTCTTTAAATATTCTTAAATTCTCCTTTTCTGGCTTTTCTGGTTTCCTTCTGAGATGGGCTAACATACTCCTTTTCCCATGTAGAAAATTTCAAAGGCTGCCTCTTTGTTCAGTCACACAAACTTGTTGCTTCTCAGCTTCAGTTACTATTTATGAACCATTTTCATATTCAGAAAATTTGAGTCTTTTATCCTATATTTAAAGTTTTAAATGATTTATTACCAGTTATTCTTTTATTCATTATCTACTTGCATTCCTTACTTTTATGCCTTTTTAGCAGCATAAGCCACTAACAATGATGTTTGTGCTTTATTAAAATTTAAAACATGCCATAATAGGTAGTATTTCAGATTCCCACAAATTGTCATTTAGTCTGTCCACTGATACATTTTCTTTTTTTTTTAAATGTTTATTTATTTTGATAGAGAGCATGAGTTGGGGAGGGGCAGAGAGAGAGGGAGAAAGAGAGTCCCAAGCAGGCTCCACATTGTCAGTATAGAGACTGACATGGGGCTAGAACCTACAAACTGTGAGATCATGACTGAGCTGAAATCAAGAGTCGGATGCTCAACAGACTGAGCCACCCAGGCACCCCCAACTGATATATTTTCAAAAGAGAAAAACAACTGTCAAAGATTAAGAAAATAATAATACTTCTTAAAATGGCTTGGCTGTGAGAAAATGAATAACCCTACTTATTTCTGGAAGGAATGAAAATTAACTTTCTGGAGGGCAACTGATAATTCATCAATTCTACCAATATCCTACAGAATTTTTAGATAGGGGTACAGATGGAAGAATATAAAAATATTAAATACAGTATTACTTATAATAGCAAATAAGCTGGAAATAATCTAAACATTTCATCCAAGTAAACTAATTAAGTAAATTATACATAAAATAGAACACTATTGCAGTCATTATAATCATAATTTGTATTAAGATGGTGATATTTGTAATATATCATTCATTAAAAGAAATCAGATTCAAAGCAATATGATTCCTGTTTTTCAGCTAAACAAAACAAGAATCTATGTGTGCAAATATAAAACTTACAAAACAGTAAGTTGTTTTTTCCTCAATAATGGGATGATGATTCAATTATTTTGAAGGGTAAGAGGACTTTTTTTTTTTTTTAATTAACCATGGATTAATTTTTTTCAATTAAAAGCCAGAGGAAAGTGGTTATAAAGTGAGTTCCAATTCTTTACATATAGTACTAAAAAATCTCCTTTAATCTAGGGGCACCTGGGTGGCTTAGTTGGTTAAATGTCTGACTTTGGCTCAGGTCATGAGCTTGCAGCTAATGAGTTCGAGTCCCACATCAGGCTCTCTGCTGTCAGTGTATTGGTAGAACTAATGACCTGCTTCATGTCCTCTGTCTCCCTCTCTCTCTGCCTCTCCCCCACTAGCTCACACACCTCTCTCTCTCTCTCTCTCTCAAAAATAAACATTAAAAAAAAAATCTCCTTTAATTTCTAATGGGCTTTTGGTCAGGAAATTTTTTAAAAAGAGCTTAACTTAATATTCCAATTACCAGTTGTTATATATGAAGTAGAAAAAGAACACTATAATTTCCCCAAGTTTGTCTCATCCTTATAAAAACTTAACTTTAACATTAAGTAAAATATTAAGGAATAACATTTTAGCACTGTAAACATTAGTTGACAGTGCCTCATTAAATCTTATTAATAAAACAGAATTTATCTCTTGTCATCCAGCCAATGTGAAGATTCAGACCCTTTCTCCTGTAGATTCTATAGGAAATACACTATTTATTCACAGTAATGCCAAAGTAACAGAATACCTAGCTCTGTTACTAATTTTCCTCTCAAGCACAACTTGGGAAAGCAGAGAAAGGAACAGTAAGTAAACATGATATGATAAAGGAAAACAGTCTAATAATTTATGCCTACTTATATTCTATACAAAACATAAATGCATTATATATAACAGACATCTGAACGTGTCTGTGTATATAAGTATACACAAAGACATCTGTGTATGCACGTGTGGTAGTCACAGTGGCAGTAAGGTGATGAACTCTGGAGTTACAATAGTCAGGATCACAACCTGGCTGTGTCACTTATGGCTGAGTGATCCTAGATGAATTATATAACCCATTTAAAAACACCTCATTTTTTCTTTTGCAAAATAGTGATAATAACAGAACTTATTCAATTACCTTATGATAGGAATAATATACAAGATCTAGCACACAAAAATTGCTCAATAAACAGTAGCTATTATCATCAAAGTCTAAACTCTTTCCAAACTATAAATTTTTATTACCACAGAACACTATCAATAACCAAAAGGACACACATGCTTTTCTATATTTTTCAGTAGCTTATCACTCACTAGTAAAAAGCAAACATGACCAGGAGATATATATGAAAATGTTTGATGGCATGATTTTACAATTAAATGGCAAAGATAATTGACATAAAATCACAATCATATTTGAAGTTGTATTGTGAAACATCAGATTAGATAGCATTTAGTCAACCATACCATCACATCCACTGTTAAGAAAGCTATCAACAGGCCAGGCATACAGCAAGAATCTAGAACTGATGTGATTTGTAGTGATTAGGCCGTGAGTAGTTACTGGAAGGTTAGGCTCATCACCTTCACAGAAATTTCTTCCATTTAACAGTTTCAAAATTTCCTTGTTCTATATTTAGAAAATTTTAGCATCAGTATGTATTTTCACTTTGTATCTTCCTTTGAAAGAGGAAAGCAAAAATAAGGAAAACAACAGGGTAGTTATAAAAGTCATGATCTTCACAGTACGTACACTGTCATATTACTAAATTTCCAGAGACAAAGTCATACCTTCAAAATTTAGGTAATACCAACAGTAGCTGATAATGTTAAATAAAAGTTTTCAGTGAATTATTTTTATACCTGTGTTTTCTTATCAGGTACTTGCAGTGCCTCAGTAAGTAATCTTTTGAAGGCCTACATAACTTCAGTGACCAGAAGTCATCTAATCTCATCTTTGGGGAGCAAGATTTTCCTGGATTCCCACCAAATAAATAGTGAACCTATAATAAACAAAACAAGCCACATTTTAAGATGCAAGCATACTCAAGAAGCTACGGAAGTCCTAATAAAATTTCTTCACTTTGGTAGCAGTGTGTAACAGTAGTAAAACATTACTGCATTTCTACCAAATGTTTCTTTTGATTTTTCTTGTTCCCATTTTACTTTAAAATACTATGGCTACTTCCTTAAATACTCTGCCTTTTATGTTAAAATGAGTTGTATTACCACAATTATACTGACAATGGAAGACCTGAAACAAAAGCAATGACAGTAAGAAGCTAATCCAAGATACAGAGTTTATTTAGGGCAATAAATATGGGATTATTAATTTAAACAAGTGCTGGTCATAGTAACAAACAAGATGTTTAATAAAACTCTGACACACATGTTGAATCACTGAAGGTCAAGAGTAACTAGAAACTTTTTAAATTTTAGCATCTTAATTTTTTTTAGGCTTACTGCCAAATATTAAATGATGTATATAATTGGTGATACTTTTTAAAATATTATATTATTCAATACCAAAAAAAGGAAATGAAAAAGGAATACAATAATGATTTCACTATTAAAATTTTAGTGATATTCTGTACTTATACAAAGTGTTAAAGCAGTTCCTGAAATTTTGAAAACATTCACATTCACTGAACTACATGTAAAGTTTAAGGGAGACGTAGTTTAAAGAAACCACTCTGAACATTTAGTGACTCTAAAACTTCAGAATGCAAGACTGTTTTCATGAGGCCAATTGAAAAGACACATCACTCATAGTGGAAAAAAGAGAGAAAAGACTTCGTACACAATGGGAAAATCTAAAGTCAGAAGTTACATATACTTTTTCATATCATGGGACAAGGTATCCTAATGCTAAAAACTGTACATCTTTTACTTGGGTGTTCGTAGTGCAGAAATAATAGGTTATACTATGAATCTGATCTATGCAGCTACAAAGCAAACAGAATAAGTGCCAAGAATTTTGGACTAGGGAAAGTGTTCATTCTATTAAGGGGTTTAGGGAGAAATGATATTGAATGTCTGCTACATATTCTATGGATGTCTGCTATGTATTATAACTTTTTATTCGAATACACTTAAAAATAGTAAGAAACCTATTTTGGGATTCTTTCAGATTATAAGCCTTGGAAAGTTTACAGGCCGATGCAGTTAGGGTACCTTATGTAACTCATCATATACAAGCTGATGGGCAAATCTTGGACATGGCTCTTCCTCCTGAAGACTTTTACTTGGATTATCTTTTGCAGCTTGATCGTTCTTATAGACGCAAGACCTGTAAGACAGTACTTTTAAGGCATTCTATCCTAAAAAAATAGCAACATACATAATGTTTATATACTTAGCAAGCAAATTAACTGGACGTCTAATTACCAACAAAAAATTTATAAATTTGTTCACATCAAATCTTAAAAGTTCTGGTCATTCTCATACAATAATGTGAATTTGTTAGAATGAAGTTCTTATGTTCTTTTAGTGTCGATCCAAAACCTCACTTAAGAACAACCTACTTCATGTTATGAAACACAAACAGCATATATGAAAGCTCAAACCAAAGTCTGAAAGAGAAGATAATCCCATCTATTTATTCACGATGAAAAACTCACAGATTTCTTTCAGTTTTACTGCTTAATATAAATGTTCTACTTAGAAAATAATAAATTCTAGGGTCCATCAGTGGTTTACTAGGCTAAGCGTCTAACTCTGGGTCTTGGCTCAGGTCATGGGATCAGGTCATGGGATTAAGCCCCATATCGAGCTCTGCATTGACAGCATGGAGTCTGTTTGGGATTCTTTCCCTTTCTCTCTCTGCCCCTCCTCCACTTGTGCTCTCCCTCTCTTTCAAAAATAATTTTAAAAAATTTCTTAAAAAAAGAAAAGAGTAATTTCCTTAGTTGCTCTGGGCAGGTAGTTCTCTGAAGCGCCTGTGTTTGTAAAATATCCACTTATGCAGTAATCACAGAATATTAGAACAGGATTCTCTAGGCCAGTGTTTTCTGAAGCAAAACGTGCAGATGCTCTATAACAAAAAGGTGCCGGTTTGAAAACACTAAATAATACCCCCTACCCTGCTCTACTGAAATCACTTCCTTTACCAAAACTAAGACCACCTGGAAACATGAAAAAAACCATTTTTCTCATGTTCCCACATCTACTTGGTAGCAAATTCTAGACTAAAATATAATTCTCTTGATTTCTGGACCAGGAATCATCTACTAACCGAAAAATTCAGAGGTAAAATCCATTCACTGAACATCACTGTAAACACAGGCACCAATATTGACTTCTTTACCCAATACAGGCATGCCTCAGAGATATTGTGGGTTTGGTTCCAGACCACCACAATATTTTTTTATACAAATGTTTGTTTATTTATTTTGAGAGAGAGCGAGCAAGCACAGATGTGTCAGTGCGAATGAGGGAGGGGCAGAGATAGAGAGAGAATCCCAAGCAGGCTCCACACTGTCAGCACAGAGCCTGACATGGGCTCAATCTCACGAACTGTGAGCTCATGACCTGAGCTGAAATCAAGAGTCAGACACTCAACCAACTGAGCCACCAGGCACCCTCAGACCACCACAATAAAGCAAATATTGTAGTTAAGTGATTCAAAGGAATTCTTTTGCTTCTCAATGCATATAAAAGTTATTTTTATACCATAAGGTAGTCTGTTAAGCGTGCAACAGCAATATGTCAAAAAAAACTATGCATATACCTGAATCAAAAACTACATGATTGCTAAAAAAGGCTAACCATCTTCTGAGCTTTTAACAAGTCATAATTTTTTTTTTTGCTGGTGGAGGGGCTTGCCTCAGTATTGATGGCTGTTAACTGATAAGAGTGGTGGTTACTTAAGGATGGGGGAGCTGTGGCAATTTCTTAAAATAAGATAATACAGCTGACCTTTGAACAGTATTGGTTTGAACTATGTGGATCCACTACAATGCAGAGTTTTTACAATACAGTATGGTAAATATATTTTCTCTTTTCTCATGGTTTTCTTACTATTTTCTTTATCTTACCTTATTGTAAGAATATGGTAAATAATATATAAAACATACAAAATATGTGTGAATCAACTTTTTTTGTTATCAATTTATGTTATTGGTAAGGTTTCTGGTCAATAGTAGGCTATTAGTAGTTGGGTTTTTCCTGGGATTGTTTTGTTTTAAGTAGGTTTCATACCCAGCATGGAGCCCAATGCAGGGTCTGAACTCATGACCCTAAGATCAAGACCTGAGCTGAGATCAAGAGTCGGAACCTTAAGCAACTGAGCCACCCAAGTGCCACAGATGTTGGGTTTTTAGGAAGTCAAGTTATACACAGATTTCCAACTGTGTGTGGGTTGAATCCTCGTGCTGGTAAAGGTTCAAGTGTAACGAAATTGGCTGCATCAACTGATTCCTCTCCATGAATGATTTATTTGTAGCATATGATGCTGTTTAACATTTTACCTATTAGAACTTCTTTCAAAATTGGAGTAAATCCTCTCAAACCCTGCCACTGCTATATTAACTAAGTTTATGCAATAACTGTAAATCCTTTGTTGTCATTTCAACAATCTTCACGGCATCTGTTTCAGGAGTAGATTCCTTCTCAAGAAACCACTTTATCATGAGAGATTGCAGCAATGCAGTCGTATCTTCAGGTCCCACTTCTAATTCTAGTTCTCTTGCTATGTCTACCACATCTGCAGTTACTTCCTCCACTGAAGTCTTGAACCCCTCAAAGTCATCCAGGAAGGTTGGAATCAACTTCTTCCAAATTCCCATTCATGTTGGTATTTTGACCTCTTTCCACGAATCTGAATGCTCTTCATGGCATCTAGAATGAAAGGAATCTTTTTTTTTGAGCAGTAGGTCTCAACAGTTGGCTTAAAATATTCAGTGAATTATGTTATAAACAGATGTGCTGTGTTCTGGGCTTTGTTGTTCCATTTGCAGAGCACAGGCACAGCAGATTCAGTATAATTCTTAAGGGCCCTAGAATTTTGAGAATGGTAAAGGAGCATGGTCTTCAAGTTAAAGTCATCAACTGCATTAGCCCCTAACAAGACAGTCAGCCTGTCCCTTTGAACTTTGAAGCCACGCACTGACTTCTCCTCTCTAGCTATGAAAGTCCTCGATGGCATCTTCCTCCAGTAGAAGGCTGTTTCATCTACAATGAAAATCTGTTCAGTGTAGCCAACTTTGTTAATGATCATAGCTAGATCTTGCTAGATAACTTGCTAGAGCTTCTACATCAGCACCTGCTGCCTCACCTTGTGCTTTTAGGTTATGGAGATGGCTTCTTATGTTAAACCTCAGGAGCCAACCTCTGCTAGTTTCATACTTTCCTTCTGTAGCTTCCTCACCTCTTAGCCTTCACAGAATTGAAGAGAATCAGGGCCTTGCTCTGGAGCAGGCACTGGCTTAAGGGAATATTGTGGCTGGTCTGATCTTCTATTCAAACCACTAAAACTTTCTCCATCAGGTGTTTTGCTTTCTCATCATTCATGTGTTCACCAGAGGCACACTTTTAATTTCTCCCAAGAACATTTCCTCCGCATTCACAACCTGGCTGTTCGGCATAAGAGGCCTACCTTTCTTCCCTTGACTCAAACAATTAGAAGCCTTTGTAGGGGTATCAACTGGCCTAATTTCAATATTGTTATATCTCGGGGAATCAGGAGAGCCAAGGAAAGTGAGAGAGGTGAGGGAACAGCTGGTCGGTGGAATGGTCAGAACACACACATTTATCAATTATGTTTGCCATCTCATTATGTGTGCAGCTCATGGTGCCCCAAAACAATTACAAAGGTAACATCAAAGATCACTGATCACAGATGACCATGACAAATACAACAGTCATGAAAGGGTTTGAAATATTCTGAGAATCACCAAAATGTGACAAAGAAACACAAAGTGTGCCAACACTGCTAGAAAAATGTCAACATGCTCGACACAAAGCTGCCACAAACCTTCAACTTGTAAAAACTGCAATATCTGCCAAGTGCAATAAAATGAGGTGTGCCTGCACTGACATTTAAATGCAAGACATCACAAATTGACATAAGCCTTCCATATTCCTCTTCTTTTGAATAAACCAACAACCTCAAACAAATATTACATTGGGATTGCAACACAGACAAGAGCTCCTTACCAACTATTCCTCACAATGTCATAAATCCAGAATGAATTTCTGACATTCTCCTCCCTCTTCTCCTTGTCTTTGCTGAGTCCAGATAAGACATGTATTTCATTCAGTTCGGGATCAATGGTTGCTCTCTGTGTGAATCCTGTCATTGGAACTATAAATTGAAAAGAGGAAATAAGAGGACAACATTTGTGTTAAGTAAGAGTAGAACTACTATATACAAGATTAATCCCTCGTGACTCTGCTCTGCTTCTGTCCACAGCACTGATCTTTTAACATACTATAGAACTTTTATATCAAACAATAAACAATTGCTTATTGTTTTCTTCTAACTCTAGAATATAAGCTGTATGAGGGCAGAGGTAGTTTGGCTCACTATTCTGTTCCCAATGCTTAAAACAGTGCCTGGCACATAACAGTTACCCAACTATTTGTTGAAAGAATAAACGAATGCTAACTATCTGGAAGGAGTTACAAGGAGGGAAGAGGTAGAAAGCGGTATACTATGTAATCATTTTTATTTTTTTTTTTTAATGTTTTTTTTTTATTTTATTTTTGAGACAGAGAGAGACAGAGCATGAATGGGGGAGGGTCAGAACGAGAGGGAGACACAGAATCCGAAGCAGGCTCCAGGCTCTGAGCTGTCAGCCCAGAGCCTGACGCGGGGCTCGAACTCACGGACCGCGAGATCGTGACCTGAGCCGAAGTCGGACGCTTAACCGACTGAGCCACCCAGGCGCCCCTGTAATCATTTTTATTGAGGGAAGAAAGGTCAATGTGTTAGTTAACTGATTTATTATCTGGATCAGTTCTAACTTAATAGTAAAGGTAAAATATTCAAATGTTGACCTGGAAAAACACAAATCTGACAGGAAGTAAAATGCAGGTTTGTTTAATAAGGTCAGAGTCATTTAAAATATCTGTTCATGACATACAATGAAATGACATAATTTCCAAGTAAAAATAAAACATTTTGGGCGATAATACGTCATTTTATTTTCCTGAGTGGCTCAAACTGACCAGAGTTAATAATGTTTTTTCTTTTCTTTTTTAATGTTTATTTTTGAGAGACAGAGAGGCACAGAGCGTGAGCAAGGGAGGAGTAGAGAGAGAGGGAGAGGCAGAATCAGAAGCAGGCTCCAGGCTCTGCGTTATCAGCACAGAGCCCAACACGCGACTTGAACTCATGGACCGCAAGATCATGACTGGAGCTGAAGGCAGACGCCAAACTGACTGAGCCGCCCAGGCGCCCCAATGTTTTATTTTTCTAAGAAATCTATTAAATGAGTGATTGTTATTCTGCATTATCCAGTAATTTGCAAAACACTGATACAGCAAATGCAAATTTTTCTCACCATTGTTATATGGAAATATTAGTTGAAATGTAATTTTATGGATCATGACATAATTGCCTTGAATCTAAAACAATGTCATTGTTTCAACACTACATTCCCTTTATACATGAACAATCATCATATGCTCAAAACACAAAGTAAATATTAGACTGAAGTAAAATATTTCTTTTTTTAAAAAAATGTTTACTTATTTTTGTAAGAGAGAGAGAAAGGGGGTAGAGAGAGTCTCCAACGCTGTTAGCAGAGCCCAACATGGGGCTCAAACCCAACAAACTGTAAGACCATGACCTGAGCTGAAATCAAGTCAGACAGTCTACCGACTGAGCCACAAGGGTGCCTCTGAAGTAAAATATTTCAATCAATCAAGAATATTATGGCAAGAGATGTTAGCCACATTGATCTTCATTTGTCTTTATCTGCTTTAGCAGGGCCAAATAATCCAGCATTTATTTTTGCCTCATGTACTGAAATTCATGTCTCCTTTCATATTCCTCTTTAATAAATTTGTTTGGAATATCTTAGAGACTATCCAAATGCAGTCCATAGTATATATACTAAAATAATACAGACTCACACTACACAACACATAATTTGCATCCGTCCATACACAATTACGTTTATATTTATACACACATGCACATCAACCTAATCTGAATAATAATCTCAATCCTCATGCCAATAGTCTCTAGTGGGTATGTAAAGTCTGGTATTTTTTTTAATGAGGTTTGGTAAACTTTCAAAAGTGCCAACGTTCTACCCTATTTCTCAGATAACCTTGGAAGAATAAATAGTAAAGAAATGACAACACTTTTATTAGTGGTAAAAGGAAAGGATGTAACTGTCTAAATTTATTGTATTTAAATTTCTCCATCCCATTTCATCTTAATACTCAGCCTTTAAATTCAGAATTCTCTAAGATGGGCTGGCAAACTATGGCTTGATCTAGCCTGCCTAGGGTCAAATCAGGTCTCATCCATTCATTTACATTTATCTGTGGCTATTTTCACCCTGTAATAGCAAGGTTGAATACCTGCAGCAACAGTGTAAGGCCTACAAAACTGAAAATATTCACATCTGGCTCTTCATATTAGAAGTGTGCTGACCCCTGTTCTATAATCTCCTAAAATACAAATTTCAGAAATGTATGACTTATAAATTAATCCAATAACCCACTTAAGTAAGAGCCTACCGAGAAAATTGGTATTTTGGGGTGGAATGGAAATCAGTGGAGAGGGAAAGAAATTTTGAATTTTACAAAATGGGAGTGGAATCACCAAAGAGAGGGAAAGAAAGGAGTATTGGGTTGGAGGAAGAAGCATGTGAGAAGATGAAGAATGCTAAGACCAAATTTTATATGCTTCTCTTTCTAGATCGTCACAATTTGCCTAGAAGCAGCTTAGGAGCAGAAGAGAAAAAGGACAAGGATTGTTTCTTAAAAATAGAAGCAGTGGGGGGGGTGCCTGGGTGGCTTAGTTGGTTGAGTGCCCAACTTAAGTCGGGTGAGTTCAAACCCCGCATTGGGCTCTGTGCTGACAGCTCAGAGCCTGGAGCCTGCGTCGGATTCTGTGCCTCCCTCTCTCTTGCCCCAAACCACTCGCGTTCTGTCTCTGTCTCTCTCAAAAATAAACAAACCTTTAAAAAAAAAAAAAAAAAAGAAGCATTGGGCAGGTTTTCAATACTCAAGGATATCACACTTATAAAATCTATGCTGTAAGGTATTACAAAATATTACTTTGATTACAAAGCATACTAGAAACTATGTATTTCCCCATTTCTTTTATTTTCCACATCCACTATGCTTTTCACTCTTCATAATGTTGTTTTACCTCCCAGTTATACATTCAAATCTGTTACTGACTTTTAAACAGCTTTACAGAGATAATTCATATACCATACAATTCACTCATTTAAAATATTCACTGTAAAATCATCATCACAATCTAAGTTTTGACTATTTATAATACAGAAATCAGATCTGTGTGTTCCATAGGTTTTTGAAGACCAATCTAGGAACTTAAATACGAATAAGCATTGGAAATAAAATAGAAGTAGAAAATCTTGTTTTAGTTTACCTTCCTCAATTAACTAAGTGATTTCATGCAAGAAACTTTTAAATTATTTTATCAAGGTTTTTTTGTTTGTTTGTTTGTTTGTTTGTTTTTTAGTAATCTTTATACCTAACCTGGGGTTTGAACTCACGACCCTCGAGATCAAGAGTCGCATGCTCTTCCGATGAAGCCAGTCAGGTACTCCCTTGCAAGAAGCTTTTTTAGACCTCAGTTTTGTTATCCAAAATTTCAAAGTAGAGCTAGATAATGTACTGGGTCTCTTCAAAGTTGAGATTTCTGTTAAGATCAGACTCTGGAGGGTGAGAGCAGTAATACTATGGGCACTTTCAGTAATATTAAATTAGTACTTACGTGTAGCACAGACAGACTCCTGAGATACATGGATCAATTAGGAAGTTGTTATGATTATAATAGGAGTGGACTGGAAGAAGGAAATAAGGAAATAAGGAAATACTGATAGAGAAGCATTACTTCCACGAAATGGGTGTCATCAGCACAAGGAGGGTAAATACTATGTCCTAAGCACAAAAGTCCTCTGGACTGACACAACAGAGACCAAGCTTGAAGCAGAAATGTGTGAAAAGTATGAGTAAAAATGTTTCACTGAATTTTCTTGGAGGTTTCCAAATATTGCATTCTAGGAATATTCAAAGGCAAAATTTCTATTAATCTTTACAGACGTTTACAAATATAATTTTTGTTACATACTAAAGATAAGGAAAAATGTTTATATATAAAATGTTTATAATTAGAAAAAATGGAAGAACATACATCAAACTATAAATAATAGTTATGGAGGCACAGTTAGAACACTTTTACTGTCATTATATACTATGTATTTTTCCAATATACACTGCTTTTATAGTTATAAGGAAAAAGAAAAACCCAAACCAAAATATAAAAAACATATATCTGGGTATAAATATTGGGGAATTTTAGCAATATGAAAAATTCTCACATATCCTCCCATATCTGTCATGAGGAAAATTTTACATTAATATCTGGAATGTTATTATTTAGATGGAAAGGGAATTCAGGTTCCAAGAGATGGTGTATTGGCACTAAAAAAATTTTTTTCAAAACATTTTGCTGGCATGAAGTTACAAAACTGAAACTAGGCATTACTTTAGCTGAATTAAAGTATTTTTGACTTTTCCCCTAAAAAATAAAAATGGAAACTTGTACCTGAGGAGTTAGTTCCTAACAATCAGGGGATTAATTGAAACTTACACTAAATATATCTATGTTAACGGCCTTTTGCCTAAATTTTACAAATTGCACTTAAGCTTAATTCTTACTTCTACTCCATTCCACATGCAATAACAATTCAAAAACATTTCAACAACAAAAAATAATAAAGTTTTCCATATCCATCTTCAAAAGCACTCTAGATTTCTTGAAGAAACTATTAAAAATGTCACTTTCTGTAATACTCCACATCTGTTACTTTTGTAAACAGGAAAAAAAACCTTATTTTTTATTTTAAATGGAAATTTCACATATTCTTATTAAAGAAATATATAAGAATTACAGCGTGGCACTAGTAAGCATTTTAGACTCAGATTTTCACTAACAGAAGCTGCTTACGATATCTAAAGTTTGGGCCTTTTGGTTTCAAATGGTAAACTAAACACTACGTTATCCTTCTTCCCCATCACCCCACAAAATTGGCAGGAAGGATATTCTGGCAAAAAGAAAGAAAAATAGCACTAGAAAAGAAGAAAGTATGTCATCAAGAGATAAGAAATTTTGAGGCTCTCACAGCCAAGAAAAAGAGAGCCTACTCACCAGAGGTAAAAGATGGAAAACTTCCAAATAAGTAAGTCATCAAATACAAAAGCACAAATAGGCTGTGAAGAGGACATCCCTGTGGGGAGCGTACTAAGGACACAAGGGCCTAAATGAGAATGAGAGCAGAGCCTAAAGTAACTCCCAACACAGATACTAGGGAAGAAAGCCTGGTAGACAGTATGTGCCATGCACTTATACAAAATCCCTGGTCAGTGTCTTATGTAAGGGAGAAGCCCGTGGGGAAATACGCCTATATACTGCACAGGAAGTCACTATCAATTATCTTTTTTTAACAGATGTAGTCCTTTATTCATAAATTTTAATGTTTAGACAGGAATTAGAAGACATATAAGAAAAATTTCAACAAAGATAGGAGCCTAGATAAACATACAGAATGGGAAAAATAAATCACAGAAACTTAAAAAAACAAACCCCAAGCTCATTATCTTTGTAAAGAATAAAAGAATATTACATGTGTAAAACAATAAGTTCCATAAAGAGGAATAGAAAATATAATATTAAAAAGTAAAACTGATGAAAAAAAAGTATAACTGACAAAAAAAAAATCAGATGACAAAATGAAAAACAATGTGCATAGTTAAAAAGAAAGTCAGTGGTCACAGGATAAAAATGATACAAGTACAGCAAAAGATACAGAAATTATGATAGAAAAGTTAAGGGACACAGAGGATAAAACCAATGAAGTAAGAAATCTGTCTGAGAAGAACTCTTGGAGTGGAGAAATCAGATAGAAGAAAAAAATAATTATAGAAAATTTCCCTGAATGGAACAAGTGGGAGTCCCGTCTGAAAGAGCCCTGGGTGCTAAGCATATTTTGCAAAAAAAGACTTTATATATAGGTACTCCCTGCTTTTCCAAAGTTTACATTAGGCCACTTTGCTTATATGAAAGATCTATATTAGGACTTGATTTTGCTAACTGAAAGAGATCTGAGGAGGATTTTCAGTTTTATGAAAAAAAAGGTAAAGGGCAAAAATAGCATTCAGGGCCTGTTGTGCAGTAAGCCCTCGTAGAGGCAGCGACCACCCTGCAGTGAGAGTGGCCCGGCCCAGCACCTCCCCAGGAATCAGACTCAGCATCTCAGCATCAAGTAGCCAGAGCTGTGAACTGTGTGTGTGAGCTCTGTGCTTTATCTCAATTTATCTTGTGCATCAGTTAGCAAGATGTGTCCTAACGTACCAGAAAAGCCTAAGAGAGGGTTTTTTAGGGAATCTGGGAAGATGGAAAACGTTTTCTTTATAAATAAATGGTAATTGCTTCTTTGCTTTATGCCATTTTGGCTTACCAAAGTTTTCATAAGAATGCTATTTTTGGATACTGGGAGAAATTGAGAGAGATCTCCTAAAGAAACTTTAGAACTATAGGAATAAAAGTTCTAAAAGCTTCCAGAGAGGGAGAAAAAAGCAGGCTATTACCTATGAAAGAATAAGTATCAAACTAACATTAGACTTTAAAAAAAAAAAAAAAATTTTTTTTTTTTAACGTTTATTTATTTTTGAGACAGAGAGAGACAGAGCATGAACAGGGGAGGGGCAGAGAGAGAGGGAGACACAGTATCTGAAACAGGCTCCAGGCTCTGAGCGGTCAGCACAGAGCCTGACGCGGGGCTCGAACTCACGGACCGTGAGATCATGACCTGAGCCGAAGTCGGACACTTAACCGACCAAGCCACCTAGGCGCCCCTAGACTTTTTATCTGTAACAATGAATGCTAAAAAAAAAAAAAAAAAAAAAAAATCCCAAAACAATGAACGCTAGAATACAATGAAATAATAACTTAAAATTCTGAGGCATAAAAAGATGGAATTAAATTCTATTTCCAACAATGAGGGTGAAATAAAAGAATTTTTGGATCAGCAGAAATATGAAAATTTATACCAATGACTGCACATGAAAAATTATTTGAGGAGCTATTCCAACAAAACAAAACAAAAAAGGAATCCAGGAAAAAGAATGACACAGGATATAAGAAACAGTGGCAGTGACAGATGACACAGGAAAGCAAAAGGAAGCTTGAAAGAAAATAAAGATCCATTAGATCCTGAGCCTTGAATAAGACATTTGGAATGATGAAGATTTAATAGAGAATATTTTCTTACCTATAAGTCCAACTACAATACTTTAATTATATATGGTGGCCCATTTCCCCTTCCCTCATTTTAGTTTCATTGTTTAGAATTTTGGTTGTAGTGTTTTTCTTCTGGCAACAATCAATTTTCTCAAGAAAATTTGATCATCACTTATCACATACTTTCAACATCTCAATTTATTTCTGAGTCTTGCTTCCAAATTGGTTTCCAATATGGGTCTTCCTATAGCAAACTTTCTGAGGCAAATATACCTAAGAATATTTTACTTCTCACTAACACATGAAAGTTGGGAGAATATAAATTTCTTGGCTTAACAGTCATTTCAGAGCGCCTGAGTGGCTCAGTCAGTTGAGTGTCTAACTCTTGATTTTGACTCAGGTCATGATCTCACTCACAGTCCAGGGATTGAGCCCGCATCGGGCTAAATGTGCTAAATGTGGAGCCTGCTTAAGATTCTCTCTCCCTCTCTCTTCCCCCTACTAAAGTCATTTTCCTCAAGTATTTTTAAGCTTTACTGTTTTCTTCCATTCACTATTGCTGTTGAGCTGTCTGATATTCATCCATCTATCCATCTATCTTATTCCCTTGTAAGTCATTTTCCTCTCTGAAATGTTTCAGAATTTTCCCTTTGATTTTTTTAAAGTAAGCTTAACGTCTAGCACAGAGCCCAATGAGGGTCTTGAACTCATGACCCCCAGATCAAGACCCAAGCTGAGATCAAGAGTTGGATGCTTCACTAACTGAGCCACCCAGGCGCCCCTTTGATAACCCACGAACCATGAGGTCATGACCTGAGCCGAAACCAAGACTTGGACGCTTAACCGACTGAGCCACCCAACTGCCCCTCCTTTGATATTCTTAATCTTACTTTAATGTGTAAGTAATATGTAATCTTACTTTAGTGTAAGTGTTCCCCTTATTCTTCCTTGCTGGTAGACTATATAAGCCCTTTCACCAATCTGAGGCCTTTGGTCTTTTCTTAATTCTAGGAAGTTTACTTCTATTATTTCTTCAAGTATTTTGCCTTCTTAAAATTTTATGTTTCTCTCCTGTTACTGCTATTAAGATGCTGGTACTTACACAATTCTTTTCCACGTCCTTTGGTTTTCTTTTATATATATATTTTTTTATCTCTTTGTCCTTTTTTTTCTATTTCTTCCTGAAAGAGTATTCATTCTAATCTTTCAACTAATTTATTCATTCACATCCATTCTATTTGTAGTATTTGTTGCAGTCTTCATTTCAAATACATTTTTCATATCTAATATTTCCATTTGGTTCTGTTTTTATGATTTTTAGATCTTATTTCATATTATTAATATGTCCCTCTATACCTTTAATTATATTAATCATGCTTATTCTATTGTTATTTTTTTCAGTTTATTCATTTATTTTGAGAGAGAGAGAGAGAATGAATGAATGCAGGCAAGCAGGGGAGGGGCAGAGAGAGAGAGAGAATCCTACTGCAGAGCCTGACACGTGGCTCAAAGTCATGAACCATGAGATCATGACCTGAGGTGAAATCAAGAGTTGGATGCTCAGCTGATTGAGCCACCCAGGTGCCCCAATCATGCTTGTTTTAAATTCCTGGTTTACCTATTATAATATTTCTGCTTTAGATCACATATGTTGTCAGTTTGCCGATTTCTTTTGAGATAGCTGTAGTCCTCAACTATCTAGTTATATTGCTCTATGAGGTAATATTTTTCAGGGTGTCAGCTATTCTTTCATTAAGATATATTACACTGGGGGGGGGGGGACCAAAGGTCAGGCCTTAACTAGCATCAGCACCAGTGAATTTAAGGAAAATGGAAGAGAAGAGCCATAAGCTAGTGAAGCCTAGGCACAAAGAACCAGATTAATCAATTCTACCATCATCCTCCTATGTAAGGGTTTCACACCTTTAGACCCTTTGGAGGCAGTAGAAGGCAGTCTTCTTGGACTTGAAGGGTGATGGGAGGGAGAAATGAATTTTATATATGTATGTATTATGTATGCAAACTAAGAAAGAAGAAATGAATTATAGAGAGTAGATGGTCAGTCTGTATCTAGTGATATCAATTCTTAATGCCAGTAGGGTTTATGCACTAATGTTATTCTTTGAATTCTGGCACTAGTTGTACAGGCTACTGCTGCTGGTTTCTGTAGTGAAGGAGTAAAAATTAACTCAAGGTAATTTAGGGGACAGCATTTGATCTCATTTAAAGAGTTTCTGGAGGCCAGTTGCCTCTCATTTTATTTTTCCAGGATTTATTTCTCGGGAAGGGAATCAGCCACCTATGTTAGTTTGCTACTTTGGCAGAAACTTTTCATATTATAGCATTTTATATTGTTTGAATTGTTATTAATTAGCACAACTGCATTACTTCTATAATAATTTTATAAAAATAAAAACTGGTTGAACAAAAATGGCATTATCAAAAACTAAAAAGACCTAAAGGTCAAAACCAAGAAAGAAGTTTTCATTTTAACATGTTGTAACTATTAACACAGTCTTCTGTATTAATTTTCTTCCCAAGAAGAAAACAAGGCTGTCTTTTCAATTTAATGGTTTCTAATGGGTAGTTGTGAGGGGAGGGAAAAAGGAGATTTACAACGTATAGTATTTTAAAGCTTTTAGACTCAACTGCCAAAAAGCTCAACTCAACAGCAGGAATCTTAATCAGTCTTTATAAATAAACTGACTCACAAAGAAAAATTAAACAGATCAGTAAACAAGACCATATGTTAATCATGAACTCATTTTGAAAGGACACTTGTCTGAGAAAATAGAAAATAAGAATAATACAACAAGCAACTATTACAGCCAACCTGTTTTTAGTTCTTCCTGGAAATTAACAATGATAATCCTTCGACTCTCCCATTTTTTCTTTAGCATCTTTAAAACTTGAAATAGGAGAGCTAAAAAATATTTTATCTGACAATCTGAATCACATTTTTTCTTTTCATTTTCTTCGGTTGACCCAACAGGGGGAAATTAACATAATTTGTAACATACAGAAACTCTACAGGGAAGATAAAAAGATCACAGAGGTATTTTTTATTTACTTATTTTTTTTAATGTTTACTTATTTTTGAGAGACAGAGACACAGCACGAGCAGGGGAAGGGCAGAGAGAGAGGGAGACATAGAATCCAAAGCAGGCTCCAGGCTCCAAACTGTCAGCATGCAGCCCAATGTGGGGCTTGAACCCACGAACCACAAGATCATGACCTGAGCCTAAGTGGGACACTTAACTGACTGAGCCACCCAGGCACCCTGATAATAGAGGTATTTTTGAAGTCATTTCAATTCTTGAGGAAGATACATTATTCCATTAATTCATAAACTAATCTCAACTCTACTTTTGCTTCCTGATCCAAAGAACATATTATTAATCGCTTTAGTTAAGACACAGGAAAAATACAATTTTAGAACTGTCATGGACACATAAGTTTAATAAAAACAGCTTTCTAAAAATTGTTTTTTAGGATAGTTTCAGGTTTAAGTAAAAGAAAACCTGAATAACAGTTAATTGGCTCATATAACAAAATTTTGCAGGTAGGCAGTTCCAGGATTGTTTCAGCAATTCAACCAAATCATGGTGCTAGGTTAGTTAACATCCCTACAATTCTCTTGGCCTTCCTTTCATTTCTGAAAGTTGCCAGTACCAGCTCTAAGCATTACATCCTTTCATACTACCTGTTCTGTTCCATTCCATTGACCTGTACAAAACTGTACCTTTATAAGTATCTGGTAGTGTTAATACCACTTCATTACCTTCCATTTTCAAAACTGTCTCTAGTGTTCTTGCATGTTTGTTTCTACTGGCAAACTGTAATTCCCATTTACTATCAAATGACCTAAATTTTATATTAAAAATATGAGGGGCACCTGGGTGGCTCAGCCATTTAAGCATCCGAATCTTGGTTTTGGCTCAGGTCATGATCACATGGTTCATGAGTTCAAGCCCCACATCAGGCTCCGTGATGACAGGGCGGAGCCTTCTTGGGATTCTCTTTCTCTACCCCTCCCCTGCTTGAGCTGTCTCTCAAAATAAATAAACTTAAAATATATTTATAAGCTTGTAACTAAGCAAAAACACCTCTGGGAGAGTGGAAGGGGGCATTATAGAAAGTTTATTAACTATAACATTGAGAGAAAAAAAGTACATAATCCAATTTTATCAGAATAATGGCACAAGTGGAAAAGATGCTAAATGGAAAGCAATGAAACCCATTATACTGAAAATAAGCACTACCGTTACCTAGCTCAGTAACTAATCTATGTTAATGACAACAACTCATTAGCTTCAGAATCTTCTCTATATGGCTGAATTAGCCTGATTTAGTTAATTGATAAAGTCTAAAAGGATATAAACCATAACGATTTATTCTATATAATTACATTCATACAAACACATACACTCTGTTATTAAAAAACAATGCCAATAATGTCAATGTTTGACCAATTCTGAAAGTTGAACTAAAAATCAGTAAGATTTTAAGGTTTTCATGAAAATATGTTTATAGCTAAATCAGATCTTGCAGACGTTACAAGCTTAGCCCTCATGTTACTTTCACAGCCTGATAGCAGAAGGGAATGAAATTTAACTGTCAAAATTTTGGAGCTAGATGAGGCCTTAAGATCAACTGGTTCAATCTCCTCATTTTCAGATGAATAATCAGGCCCAGAGGAATTATGCATATAATTCTGCCAAAGTTGCAGAGGGATGAGTGGCAGACCCAGAAGAAGAGAGACCAAGTTTTCTGATTCTCAATTGACTATTCTTTCAATTATACCAATCTGTCACTATGGTTAGAACAGAATGGAATAAACAGTGACAGATGTGGGAAAATACAGTCAACAGATGTTAAGGAACAAAACAAGTAAACACATAACTACTAGAAGAACAGGGATTAGGTTGTAAGAGCTCTGTATCACCAAAGCTCGACTTAGCATCTGGCAAATGGTAAAGACTCGATCTGTGTGTGTTACCTTGAATAATACAGATATGAGAAAGTAATCCTATTACAATAAACTGAGTTTCTATAGCAAACTATAAAGCTCTGGTGGTGTAACAGACTATCTTCTAAACATAATTTTCAATTAGTGTTAAATACAGAGCTTACATATGGGGAGTCTGCTAAATCCCCTGTGCTTGCCAAAAGTTATTCAGAAATAAACCCAAATTTTGGATGTGCTGAATTTTGATGTAATTATGTATGTGTTAGACACAATACTAATAAATCTCTTCTTTCTAAGCAGCTGCCAATCCGCTGATTTAAGTTGTAATCTCCTTCTGAGGGGAGCATAAAATTGTTATACTTTAGTAACAGTTGAGGTTTCTTTAGATCTTGAGATGTTAAATCTAAGACAATTCATTTAAATAACTGTAAAGAGCAACATTTAAGATTTTATAGTATCTGATACAAAAAATTATAATAAGCAGCAGTAATTTTACAATTACATATGCCGTCTCTAATTGGTGATCTTAATAGTTCAAATTTCTTCTATGATTTCAAACAATCCAATTTGAAACTCACATCATAAATGCAGTTTTAATCAAATAACCCACATTACTGAATCATAGATAAACATAGTAATTATATGTTAAGTCCATCTCAAATTACAGTAATTAACTGTAGTAGAAAAGCTTTAGAAGAACAGTTAATAAACAGACTGTTTAAATAAGCTACAGAGCATCCATGTAATGGAACAAAACTGGTGCTTTCCAAGAATATTTAATAATGTGGAAATTTAAATAGTATCCTGCCTTGTCCTTAGAAGGACTTTTCATGGCTTAAAAATAATAATCTAGTAAGGTAAAATTAAATGGACTTTTAAAAATCAGGTGAAAGTAATCCTATGGGAGGACAATACAATATAACATAGTTCTGACATGAGGTTTTCTGATTGGTCTAACTTAATCCAGTGAAAGATTTTTTAGGAGATCTGGAGTACTGAAAAGACTGAACGCTCTTTAGGCAATCTTGATTAAAGTCTATGTACTTCAGATAAGCTTTTCACAGGTTTGGAAAAGCAGTCAAGATTATACTGTCAGATGAGTATCTAGAATTGTGTTTACAAGGAATATTAAAACCACATGCTTTAACCCTTCACCTGGGCTTGAGGAGTTAGAGAATTTCAGGAGACAATGATTTGTAAGCTAAGACCTGAGACACGAGCACAACATAGCTACACTTTGGAAGTCAGAGGGAAGAGTGATTCAGGTAAGGAGAAGAGCATGGGCAGAAACCCAAAGGCAAGAAAAAGTACTGTATCTATAAAGAATTAATATTCAGTAGTCATAAAACAAAGAATTGGTGGAAAGGTGAAGGTGGATCCTAAAAATACGGCTGCAGAACTAAGGTGGGGCATATCATAAAGGAATCTGAGAGCAGGCTGAGTTTAGACCTAATCCTGAGGGCAAGGGAAAAAATTTTAATCAAGGAAGAAGACCTATCAAGTTGACATTTTAAAAAGATTTTTTTTTATCTCGCTAACACTAATCAAAGGTAAGGTTGTTAATCTACTTCTTTGTTCTCCCCATACACAACTGTAAGCTCTAGGAAGACAGAGCCCTTATTCCCAATTGTGATCTCTAGCACTTAGCTTGTACCTAGCACCTAGTAGGTGCTAGATACAAAAAGTATCTGTTGAGTAAATGTTAAAACATATGATTCTGCACTTCACTGGTAACACAAAACTGCTATATTCTGCCTGCAGTATGGAGAAAGACTTGGGGGGAGAGGTGGGGTACACAAGAAGAGGAAGACCACTTATTATAGTCAAGTGTAATCAAGTAAATATTTATCAACTATATTCTCAACACAAAATGACTATAGTAAATACAAGAACTTGATAAGCCTTTGAGAGGTTTTAATGAAATAATCAATGTAACAGTCTCTGTTCAGAGTATATATGTTTTCAGGGCCCCTGGCTGGCTCAGTCGATGGAGCAAGCAGCTCTTGATCTCAGGGTTGTGACTTTGAGATTACTTAAAAATAAAATCTTTTAAAAACAAATAGACAAACCAAAAAAGAAGAAGAAGAAGAAGAGGAGGAAGATCAGGAAGACAGGCCAAACAGGTGATGACAGCCCACACTAGTGAGGTTGCAATGGGACAGAGAAAAGATGGAGGTAAAACTAGCATGAGTTAATTACTGAATAGATCAGTGAACCTACAGGTAGCACTGGCAGACTCTCGTGAAAATTGAGGTACCCAACAGTAACACCAGCTGAAACTAGAGGGTCAATCTGGCCACGAGCAGGGATACTACATAATTTTGGTTACTTATAGACACACAAGCTAAGGCTGAGAAATTAGGTAACTTGTCCAAGGTGACATGACTACAAACTGAAATGGGCTGTGGAGAGGTAACACAGTGGTTCTCAATTCTGGCCACAGGAGTATCAGAAACCCAGGAGGGGAGGGGAGTGAGGGGAGACAGACAGAGATACATGGGTGGGGGGTAGAGAGGAAGGGACAAATGGGAAGGAAGAGAAAAAAAAGAAGGAAAGGAGGAGAGGGAGAGAGACGAGGAAGGGGAGAGAAGGAAGGAGGGAGGAAGATGGAGAAAAAGTAAGAAAAACAAAAATGAGAAGAATGGGATTTCAGTTTCATTTGAACACACCCGACAGAGCTGCTGAGGTTCCACAATTCTAAGTAAAACCACAACACTGTTAGGCGGGAAAACTTCCTAAGTATGTAGTCTAGCCAGATGCTCAACTCTGCCAGAAAAATCCTCTCTTAAAGCACCATACAACCTTTGGACGCTGCAACTTGTAGACATTGTCAAAATTAAGCACTTGGAAAATGTGTATCTGGACAAAAGAGTGATATTTGGACAAAAGAGTGATATTTTCAAAACTTCAATTAATCAGATCATGACCCTGGCATTAAACTTTTCAATAAATTCCTATTCTATTTAGGAAATAGGAAAGAAATCCACATTTCTTGCATTTGTACAAGGCACTGAATAATCAGTCTTAACCAGTTTGCTAACCTCATTTCATACCAACTCTCCCCACCCTCAACTAGCACCAGCCCCATCTCTTTCTGGAATACGTTAAGTTCTTTCCTGCTTTGGGACCTTTGTACTCGCTCTTCTCTCACTTCTTAATGTGGTTCTTCCTAACTCTACTTCTCATCTTAAATCTTAAAGATGACCTCTGCAGAGATGGTTTCCAACCTGCTTTATCTACATGGGACATGCCTTATTCTCATGGAAGGTTTCTTCACAGCACTGAATGGCAACTGCAAGTCTCTCCAGTAGCATGTGAGTCCTCTAAGAGGAGGGATCTTAACCCCCAGGCCCACAGCTATTCCTCAAAGTTCTTAAACATAAACAGCATACGGAAGGCACCAAAATATGTTAGGAGGGAAGACAAGAGAGGGTCAAACTTAGATGTCAGCAGATGACCAACAAATATCATTAAATTAATGAATAAACTTGCTTGCATGAAATAATTCACCATAAATCAATTAAAAATTAAAGAACACGTAGCAAAACTGGTGATTCTGATTTCACAGAAGTTGACTATAGCAATAATTAGGGAATGAATCCACACTTGTCTTTTTTCCTAATACTTCTAGTCCACGGTAGTAAAACCATATGATGAAAAAATATCAGCACAATTTAATGTTAATTTAAAAATTGACTATAAAATTCTGCAAAGTTTCATAAAATAAATACCTTTTTTTGAGAAACTGTTTAAAACAATTTTAATATTTATGTATTGTTGAGAGAGAGAGAGCATGCACGCACGTGAGCGAGCGAGCAGAGGACGGGCAGAGAGAGAGGGAGACACAGAATCTGAAGCAGCTCCAGGCTCTGAGCTGTCAGCACAGAGCCCGACACGGTGCTCAAAGTCACCAGCCATGAGATCATGACTTGAGCTGAAGTCAGACGTTCAACTGCCTGAGCCACCCAGGTACCCCTGGGAAACTGTATTATTATTATTTTATTGTTAAGGAATCCACTTCTATGACTATCATGAGGCCCAGGCTGGGTTAAGAGTAATGAGTCCTGGAGGTAACTACACCAGACTCTGAACTTTCTGGTTATAAGCACTGTATTCTCTCTCTACCTCAGCTGAAAACCCAGACTCAGGAGGCCTCAATCCCTGCTTCTCTATTCCCAGAAGATGCCAAAGCCAACTCTAAGAGGCTTTTTCAGAGAAGAAGACGTCTTTGCCTTCCCAGAAGACAAACCCTTTACTTTGCTTTATGAGTCACAATAAATATTCAAAAACTAGACAGAAATATACCAAAATGATAACAGATTATGTCTGGATAGTTTGATACATTTTCTTTTTTTTTGCATCTTTCTAATATTTTCCAAATTCTCTACATATTATTACTTTTATAATGAAAACAAAATTGAACAAAAAAAATAATTATCACATGTTGCTGGCTCTAAAGCTAGCCATAACCGTAAGCAAAGCATTATCCTGATCAATTCTGCAAATTACTATATAATAACAACTAATCTTGAAAAATCTCCAAATGATTGTCATTAGAGCTTACTTAGAGTGAATTTTTGTACTAGGTCTTTGCTACTATCACTGTTGCTACTATCACACTTTGCTACTATCTTGGAAGTAGCTTAAGTATGGTGGAAAAAAAACACCTCTGTACTCATTTCCCCCAGAAAATAAAGCTCTAGCCTCTGTCTAGTAAGAAATATGGGAAAAGAGTCCTAAGGGTCCCTTCATGCCCACTTTTTAAGTATGGTGCTCTTTTGTCAAAAAAATTTTTTTAAGTTTTTCCTCATTAATATCAACTATTTTAATAAAAAGGTCTATTTTCCTAAATAATAGCTATGGGGTGCCTGGGTGGTTCAGTTGGTTAAGTGTCTGACTTTGGCTGAGGTCATGATCTTGCAGTTTGTGAGTTTGAGCTCCACGCTGGGCTCTGTGCAGACAGCTCAGAGCCTGGAGTCTGCTTCGAGCCTGTGTGTGTGTGTCTCTCTCTCAAAAATAAACATTAAAAAATTTTTTTAAAAAAGCTAAAAGAAAAAAAAAGCAAGCTGATCTAATTTCTCAAATTAGACATTTCAAACCATTGGGTCTTAAACAAATATTATTCTTCTGTGTGTAATAGTCACAGGGTAACTATGTAAATTATTATCCAAAATAAGACACTTGAGAGTGAATGGGGCACTATTAATAACCATGCAGGGCAATATGCATAACACTGGGACTATCTCAAGCAAATCAATCACCCTAGTACTTAGGAGAATAACTTGGATGCTGAGCTTGCAAACTTAAAAGGCATTACCAGTTACATTAGGTCCTCCCTCAGAAAAAGACATACTCTATCATGCTAGTGCCTGTTATATTAGTCACTATAGTAAAAGCAGAAGGTGGAAAGGATTAGCAAAAATAGAGTAAGATAGTTTTTAAGATACTAATTTTTGCAAAGCCCCTCCACCAAACAAGCACACACATAAATAATATCTTTAGAAATTTATAAAAGGAAATAATATAATAACATATATTTTAAACAGCTAAAACTGAATAATTTAGCTGGTAGATTTTTCTTCCTCTTACTCAGAATTACTTCAATTAAAGACACAGGGAAAGGGTGAAGAATGGTTAGAAAGAAAAGCTAATGGTCTACAGTCTTCTTTCTAAAGTAGCTAAGACGCGAGAGAAGAATCACTAAACGCCTTTACCCATTCCAGAGTCTTTCTTGGTGCCATCTGATATTATGTCTACATGATCAGAGTCCACATCATAACTAAAGAAATCATTCAAATAGGTCTTCGATCGCTGGCCACCAAATACATATAAGCAACGATTTTTCTGAAAAATAAGGAAAAAAGGGCAAAGAAGGGAGAAAGTGGTCACTTCCATGAAGAATTCAGAGTGATCCTTTTAAAATTGAAACCTCTATAAAAGCCATTTTATGACAGATCCCATGCAATGGAGTACTGTGCTGGTATAAAGAGGGATGATGAAGTTCTCTCATACTAAGAGGTGGTGATCTCTAGGATACCCTATGAAAGTAAAAACGCAAGGTATAGAATAATGTATACAGTGCTTCCTTTGCATAAGAAAGGGAAAAAAGGAATATGTATATGTTTGTTTCTTTCTTCAAAAAGAAACAAAGGAAAGAAAGTAATAAAAGACCTTTATGAGAAGGGACAAAGCAGGAAGACAGGGATAGAGAAATCTGATCACTCCAAAAGTATGGTTTTGCCTTTAGAACCATGTATACTGTTTTTATTTAATTAGAAAACAAAATTAACTCAAAAGAAAAAAACAATCTCTGAAATTTGAAAAACAATGAAATAAATCTATCTGTACATAAAGATATGACCACACAGGGACATGATCACACAGAGAAATAGTATTTCTAGTGATTTTAATTCATGTTTTTTGACTCTCCATCCCTAGCTATATCCTAAACAGAAAAATGAGAAAGCAACCTGAAACAACATTCAGTAATTTTTGTTAGTTCTGTGATTCTGTAACTATTACAGAAAAACAGAACAAATAATGTAATATTGCCATTAAGAAGGATTTTAACCTTAAAAGATACACAAATACAAAATCAAAAGGATATTAAATTTTAAAACTCTATGATTTTTAATTTGAATTGGCCATGTTAGTAGGAACTAATGACTTAATTTTTCTCTTACTAAAAAGATATATAGATATGCGCATATATACATATAGCTATATGTGTATATAGCTCTATGTGCGTGTATAGTGGGAAGGGGGCACTCTTGGACAAAGAGAAAAATTGGGGCATCAAGAATAATGACAGCACTGGATTAAACACATCAAATATATAAGTCCACAAGTTCATAATAATGCTTAAAAAAATACACTGGTTAACTGTGGAGCCTCAGCTTATCAATATGAAAAGGTGACAAAGAGAAAAAAATCAAGTATTTTTCTGTGTGGTGTACACATTAGGGTAGCCAAATCGTTAATGAGGGTAAGTTTTTAATATCAGAATCAATTAATAAATACAGAATAAATAACATAATTAGAAAAATCTGTTTCACAAACCCTACACAATGATTATCAATGACTGCAAAAACCATTCAGTAAAAAGTTGACAAGAAACTTTATTACTGATCAATCAGGCTGTAACACCTAAACCCACAGAATATTCTTAACATCACCAAAAGTATGACAACTACACATTAAATGCCTCTTGACATTTTGCAATCAGACCATCTTTTAAGTATTCTTGCACCCCTCTTTTTGCCTTCCCTGCCTCCAAAAAAAGAGAATCTAAAATGAATGAAGCCTCTAGATCTAACTACCAGCTTACAGGAAATATAGAGACTAGACAATCACAACACTACAAGGATAAAATTAGCCAAATCAAGAATACAGGAAATTTGAGAGCACACATGATTCAGTTTAACAAGTAAATAAATGGCATGCAAGGGGGAAAAAATAGGAGCAGGGAGTACTGTTATGGCTTAAAAGAAATCTCAGAGACATAACAACCAAAAACAATACACAGATCTTTTTTAGAGCCTGACTTGCCGAAACCTACTATAAAAAGGTATTTTTCAGTATTTCAGAAAACAAAAAAAAATGCAAACTATATATTAATGATAATATGAACTTGCTGGTGCTTTGGTTCAGTATTATAATGGTATCGTAATTATGTTTATAAAAAGTCCTTATCTGTTAGAGATACACTACCATATTTACAGGTGTAATGATACATTGTCTGGGATTTGCCTTAAAATACCCCAGCACAAAATTTAAGAATAAACTTAAAAAATCTACTCCTGAAATCGCTGTTGCACTATATGCTAACCAACTTGGATGTAAATTAAAACATAAATTAATTAAAAAAATAAACTTAAAAATCAGAGAAACATCAAAGAAAGAAGTGAAATATTAAGTGAGGCAGATATATGAAAAATGAATAGTGGAATATTGCTAATTGTTGAGACAGATAAATAAGTACACAGGAATTTATTACATTCTTCTCTATACTTTGATATATGTTCAAAATAGCCCACAGTATGTTTTTAAAGTTATGTTCACAGAAAGAAGCCCAGGTTTTCATTATAACATCTGAAAAGGTAAAACAAGTGTTTCTATATTGGTTTTGCTGATAAATTTAAATTCTAATTCTATACAGTCAATTCTTAATTCCTCACACTTAATGGAGAGTGGCAGAGAGGACAAGAGAACAATTGATCTTCTAGTTACTAAGAGAAATCAGTAAGTAGAAAGGTATTAAGAAAGAGAAATAGCTACAGTATCTGTATAAGCAGTAAAGTTAGTCATACAAGTGCCTTGATTAATAGCTGAGTAATAACTATTAAGGAATTACTAGGTTAGTGGCAAGAGTCTCATAATTACCAAACAGTACACTGGCTAAGGAAGTTTTATTTTTGCCTCTCATTGCTAACACTAATCATTTATTTTTAATAAAAAGTTTTGATCTCTTTCTGAAGATTTAGATTTTACTATTCCTTTTCCTATTGAGATATACATGACAAAATAAGAATACGATATATAGAATATTCTTACTGAGTGGAATAGCATGCAGTGTCCTATCCGAGACTGGATGTCCTCAGGCCCAGCATTACAGGAGTCCTCTCGAAGAAGTTTCCAAGTTTGACATTGACAGTTGAAAGCAAACAACCCACTGAACTGTGGTTCACTGGCTCTGCTGTCGTCTACGCTGCCATTACATGTCAAAATTCTACCACCAAAGGTGTAGATCATATGTTTTTCTGAATCCATACACATCTATCAGAACAAGACAAGATTGAAGAGTTATAGATTGTTCCTGTCATATGTGCTAAAATGAAACCAACGTGTGCAGTTTTAGATTCTCAAAAAACTAAACTTTGCCTTAATAACCCTAAATAGCACCCTTGATTACCGTGTGCACTTAATGTAATAATGCTCACCATCTGCAGAGATTCAGGATGGATTCCTTAATACTTGGTCAGGTTTCCATTTTTCCCAGTGAGAGTAAAATATATAGGGTTAAAGAGCTTTATGCTTTCTTTAAACTGTGTAATTTTTACCAAACCAATCAATAATACATGAAGTGCTAAGTTATACCTAAGATTGAATACTGATCATACTCTATGGGTAAAGTGATCACACCCTCCTGTTCATCCTCCTTATAAAAAAACTCCCTTCTTTCTATTCTAGGCAAGCATCCATCCTATTAATTTTGCTACCATTTAATCAGACAGCAGATATGTCAATAAGAGTGACACAGCTGAATTCATCTTTCTGTATTTATTTTGCAAAACTCTTCAGATTATGTTGCTACAAAATAGCAAAAACAAAGACATTTGCAGTCAATCCAGACTGACTTCTGTGGTGATAACTTTACCTCCTTTAACACACTACATATTTAATTTTCTTTGATGTATGTTTTGCAATTTATGTTCAAAAGCCAACCTTGATTCTTTCATTCTTTCCACTCAAGGAGATCATGGCTTTTCATAAAAGTATCTCTGAGAAAAAAGCCATATGCCGCAAGACAATAAGAACCAAATTCTATTTCAAAGTGGATAGACAAACTGGACAAATTCTACGTAAGTCCAAGTTGGGAATCAGATGTTGAACACAAGTGGCACTGATATACAAAAACATCTATTTTTTTGGCCAAAGCACAAATACCAGCCATTGTATGCTCAATTTTCTCTTCCCATCAAATTGTGATATTCATCTATTTTTGTACTGTTTTCAGGAAAAACCTATTTTAAATATAAATTTTATTTTTTAAATTCATATTAAAAAGAAAAGATTCTAGCATCTCCTAATTTTCCCCTAACCACTAAAAAAGATCCAGTCACTTGCCAGGTTTCTGACAACCTTCCATAAATTAAGGTGAAAATCTACTATTCCTCAAGGGTGAAATCTTGGTGAATATAGTTGAAAGTATTCCCACTCTTGAGACGTTACCCTGTCTCAAGTACTTAATGCTCAGATGTCTCCAAGCACCTCAGAATCAGGTTGAAAATCTTGAGTGACTCATTATATGACCCTATTTAAATTTTCATAAATTTACAAATTCACACTATTTTTGGCCAATCTCTGTTATCCAGTCCTTATGTTTCTGCTTCATATAGCTACAAAAGGGGTTTCTATTTCCTTCTGGGGATACTGAAGTTTAATTTTAATGTGGTTATTCTCATTTGTTATTAGTGGTGAAGCATAAACATATCTTTATCTCGGTAGCTCTCTCCAGAATACCAGACCAAACCAACTCAAAAAAAAGAGTAAGATACTGTAGTAGCTTCACCAATTCTTTCTCATATCTTAGAACGAACAGGACACAAAACAGAAATAATTTTATTCCTTCAGTTCGGTTCTTCCCTGGATAAGATAAGCAGTTTCAATGAGAGTCAATTATCGAACAAAAAGTGTTAATTACCCTAGGAAACTTTATGCTGTTCAGCAGTTTATAATTTCATTTTCACTCTTAATCTCTGAAAAAATTTTCTGAACAGCTAATGATTACTAAAGTTTGTATGGTAATATTAACATCTTTTCTCTGAAGATTTCCAGAGATCACCTAAGTCAAAAATTGGAACACCACTCACTCATCTACTCTATCAAGTTAGAAATTTAATTTCTAAAATCAAATAGTGGATAGTCACTTATTCCACGCCCCAATGTTTTAAAATCCAAGAGTCTTTATTTTACTCTATCAAATGAATACAACATTGGCTAGGATTACCCTGGGTTCAAAATAATTCTCTCCTCACAAAATTTCAAGCTTTCAAAGCAGTGTTGCCCAAACCACCAACCTCTAAAAACGCCTCATACTAATCTGATCCTTGCTTACTTACAAAGGTAACCAGTTTCCTCTCTGCAGCCTTTAGGATTTTCTCTTAATTCCTGGTTCTAAAATTTCATTAAGGAAGTATCCAGGTAGGGATAGTTTTACTTCATTCATCCTAATCTGTCCCTGGTGTTTTAATTCTAAAACCTGTCTTTCTTCAGCTCTGAGTTTTTTTCCTTTTTAACCTTGAGGTTTGCTGTTTTTGGTTTGCCTCCATTCTTTTTCTAGAACTCCTATTAGGTGGATATTGGAACTTCAGGATCTTTTCTCTTTTCCTTAACATTTCTCTCATAATTTCAGCTAATTTAGTAACCACTTAAAGGTGAGAGCTTTTTAATCAATTCACTGAGATTGCTGTTCTGCTGTCAAATCTTTAACTTATATTTTTTCTAGATACTTCTTTATCATGGATGAAACAGCCTTCCGAGTTACTCTAAAAACATCACTTAAATTTATCTTAAAGGCTTCTTCAGTTTACAGTTCTAGCTGTTTTTGTTAATTCTTACTTTGCTGAATTCAGTACCCCTGTCTCATGGTATTAATTATTTGGAATTTTTTAGCTGCTGTTATAGGCCTTTTTGTATCTGTGAATCCCTATTCATCCGCCTCTTCATATCCAGCAGCCTTCCCCAAGGGAGCCGGTGGGGAGAAATGAGACATGATGCCGTCAAGGGCGCCAGAGCAGCTCTCCATTGCCTCCTGGGAGTACTGTTCCATCATTCCAGCTCCAGTGTCTATGCTCAACACCTGATCTGTAGACAATTATCAAAGGTAAGTGCTGCTCAGTCAAATTGGAAAATGCCCTGCTGTTCAGTCACCAATTGTTCATCTAATACTTGCCCTAGCTATATACACTTTGAGACTCAAGGAATTCTCCCCATTTTTTTTTAAGTTCCCCAAGGACACTCTTTCTTGTTTATTAACATTACTACCAGTGTATTCTTTTGCATTTCATAGATTGTGGGGCAGAAGGGCAGTAAAAGTATACATTCAGCCTGACAATGATCTAGTGGCCCGGGGAGAATGTTAATGAGCTGAGATCTCCAATGCTTTGATTAAAGTTTCTCCAGCCACTTCTTGGTTAGATTGTATTCTATTTTCTAGTAATTTCCCCCAAAATGTTTATACTTGAAGGACAATTTGGCTTGATATAAAACCCTTGACTCACACTGTCTTTTCTTGAATACCTTCTAGATGTTGCTCTATTGCCTCTCTTGGCATTGAACATAGCTGTAGAAAAATCTGACACCAGTCTCATTTGATTTCTCTTCTAGGTGACTTGATAAGTTTGCCTAGCTGCATCAAAATGCTCTATCTTTGAAATTCAATATACCTTAGAGTTGAATGTCTAGGTCAATTTCCCCTGAAGATAGCATGCCCTTTCGATATGTAAGTAGTCTTGAATTAATTATTAATAAATATTTATTCTATTCCACGGTCTTGGTTTTCTTCTTTAATGTCTCCAATTATGTGTATGTTGGCTCTCTTTTGACTGCATTCTCCATCTATAATTTTCTGGCTAATCCTTTTTAAGTCTTTTTTCTGTTTTCTTTATCAGCTCTTCTTATTTCTATGCTATATGACACTTACCTATTCTTTACACACCTTGTAGATTATTGTTACTTTCTGGAAGTGCCAATATAATTTTCTTTAATCTCTTTCCTGAATTTTATCAGGCCCACTTTCACTTGCACCTATTATTTGGCCATCTCATCTGCATTCTTGAACTTATGCTTTGTAGTCTCCTTGACAGTTGCAAGCTTCATTAAGCCATTTAATTCATTTTAGAATACTGGGATATAATTTTTCACCTGCTGTTACATGAAGGAAAGTTTTGCTGGTTCTTTTTCTTCTTACTGTTTTTCTTCAGAGTACCTCTCTAAAGATTTGGTGTTTATTGCTTTTTCATTTTTCATATTTAAATGAGTTGAACTTCCCTGGATGGGATAACAGAAGGTTCCTATAACAGAAGGGTGATGCTCTTGCTCCAGGATTCTCTCCTCTGCTGCTACTGAATTAAATGACTTCTTTAAAACCTGGTGCTACTGTGAAGTCACGTTATCTCTAACTACAAACCTTATCTGGTTTGGGGGGGGGGGGGGGTTCTGTTTCATGCCTTGAGCTCTCCCCTATTACACTGTTGTGGGCTTCAACACTGGTTCTGGGTATTTCAGTTGTTTCTGGCTAAACTTACAAGGAATTGGGAGTCGTGGGTTTTCTCTGGCTCCTGGTTTTACTGAAATGTGACTTGTGGGGGTGTTTTTCCTTAATCTTTTTGTTTGGTTCTCATTGTTACTGAAAATCATACAAAGAAACAACTTGGAAAATTTCAGAACTAAGCTACCACTGTGATCTTAAGAAATCCAAAAGCTTTAAATTTTAGGGTTTTTTTTATGTTAAAATTCAAAATGGCAAAGTAACTTCTAAACATGTCTTCATGCCTCTAGCTTTCTCACGTTCTTCTCAAATTTGAATGTGAAGTGTCAAGTCTTAATGTGTCATAAATGACCCTAGGTAATTTTTGGAGTAAGTTCCAACGTATAGTTTTATTTGTATAAAATCGAATACAAAATGAAGACTTATAAAGATTGTGTTAATTCGTGAAATTCTGGCTTCTTCACCCCTAGTGTTCTTCTATTACATCTAATCAGATGAAAATCAAGCATCATGTAACAGAACCTAGCTTCCAAAGAACATTCAATTTTATTAAAGTCAAGACAAACCAAGGTCACACACAAGGACAATAAATGTGCTCCACTCACACTACCCCTGAGCTATTCTTTTTTCAATCTATAAAAAGAAAGACATAAGCATCTTTTGTAAAAGAAATTTGTAACCAGTTGGAAGAAAATAAATGGTTTCCCTAACAGTGTTATCTGCTGATGCTCTGTTTTTAAAAGATCGGAACCAGCCTAACATTTTTTGGAGTATTTATTTTCCACATGAACAACACTGAAGGTGTCAGCAGGGAAGTGCAGAGCTTTGCAGAGTTCAGTTATGTAGAGCCAGCAGAAGTTCTAAATTCAATCTGGGGAATACTCTGAAGACTAACATTTTTGATTTTCTACCCACTACGCTCTTGATAGGCATAAAACCCACTCCTCTTTTCCTTACCATTCTCCTATAAAAACTACTTGTTATTATAAGTATGTCAGTAGAATAGTTTAAAGGCAAAGAATTAACAAAAACCTGCAAAGAAAATAAAGACTGGGGTTTTAATTCCTAGATAAGATATTAGGCCTCAGCTAAATTCTGTGATAATCTTAGCACCACCTATGATTTCTCAAGTACTAGATAATACTATGTTCATCAATGCAGTACTACAGAGTTTTAAAAAGTCTTTTCTCCCTCATACTACAAAAAACCCTTTGGATATGGGGTGAGCCAAGTAAAACTGCCTACAGAATTGTTACTGGTTATTGTTTTGGGTACTGACCTAAACTGATATACACTAAATATCTAAAAACAGATAATAGTGAAAATGACATTGATGGGGATAATGATGAGCATATTAAATTTTTAATATTAAAAAGGTTTACAGATCACTGTGTGTAGCCTTCTAGTTTATAGCACCATTATGTGATTTATACTGTTGCTCAGTTTAAATTTTGTTGTTGTTGTTGTTCTTTTTTAACATTTATTTATTTTTGAGAGGCAGAGGAGGCAGAGCATGAGTGGGAGAGGGAGAGGGAGAGAGAGAGAGAGAGAGAGAGGGAGACATAGAATCCAAGGTAGGCTCCAGGCTCTGAGCTGACAGCACAGAGCCCGATATGGGGGTCGAACTCACCAACTGTGAGATCATGACCTGAGCCGAAGTCGGACGCTTAACTGACTGAGCCACCCAGGCACCTTTTTAAATGTTTATTTTTTTTGAGACAGAGAGAGTGTGAGCAGGGGAGGGACAGAGAGAAAGGGAGACACAGAATCTGAAGCAGGCTCCAGGCTCTGAGCTGTCAACACAGAGCCCGATGTGGGGCTCAAACTCACAGACCATGAGATCATGACCTGAGCCAAAGTCGATGCTTAACCGACTGAGCCACTCAGGCACCCCTTATTGGTGCTCAGTTTAAACTTCATCTAGTATATGTCAAACTCCTATCTGCTTCATGATTATATACAAAAGTAAATATATTTCACTCCAATTGGAAGAAAAGCTCTGGATTTCAAATTCTCAAACTCATTATAAAATAATTTTAAATTTCTTCCAGGAATGCAGAATAAAGTTTTAAAAGTGTAAGTTGTTACTGTTATGAGTTATGACTGTTTATTATAAAATCAAAATTTGTTTTCCTAGTATGTACTGCTCCATCTACTCTCTAAAGTTTTTATAAATTAACACTTGTTCTGATATTAGTATTTTATCTTGCATCAAAAAAGAGAAAAAAATTTTATTTATTTTTTATTTTTATTTTTTTAAATTTTTTTTCTTTTTAACGTTTATTTATTTTTGAGACAGAGAGAGACAGAGCACGAACGGGGGAGGGGCAGAGAGAGAGGGAGACACAGAATCGGAAGCAGGTTCCAGGCTCTGAGCCATCAGCCCAGAGCCCGACACAGGGCTCGAACTCACGGACCGCGAGATCGTGACCTGAGCCGAAGTCGGACGCTCAACCGACTGAGCCACCCAGGCGCCCCGAGAAAAAAAATTTTAACTAACTTTATACCTACTGAAATAATAGTTACTTTTATTATCTATTATAGGTATTTATAGGAAATCACTAATACACAACACAGCATAACATGCGAAATAAACTCTAAGAGCAAGAGTTACTGAGCACTAATTAGTTCCACCATATATTTATCTGTGCACCAAACCTGATGATCAAACACCAATTTTGGCCCTCCGTCAGCAGCAGTATCCTCACTGAGTAACATCCATGTGTTTGTGTCAATGTCATAACGATAGAAGTCACTTTTCAGAGATTTGCTGTTCCTCACAGAGGAATCCAAATAACGCCCCAATGTGTAGATTTGCCTTCGCTGAATGTCAATGCACATCTTATGACATGATCTGGCGCTAGGACCATTCTGTGAGAGCAAAACAAGAAAAAAGAAAAATATTCAAAGACCAAATAATAAAAAGTAAAATTAAATGTTCTTTTTTGTTGACTTTTATTGAAAGGTTTGCAATGTAAGTCCAACACACAGTTAGATCTTACCACAGAAATGCTTAAAATCGACCAGGAAAGATGAGATGAACTATTCTGCACGTGGCACTCTGCTTATAACACTCATACGGCTTCTGTGATATACTCACTGCACTGTAGTCATTTGTGCACAGAACTCTATTCTCTAGGACATGTTAATCTAAAGACACAATTGGTCTTTTAAAATATTTCTCATTACAATTTCTCATCTGAATCTAGCACAAAACAGACACCCCAAGAATACCTAGAATTGCTGAATTTCGTAACTGGAAGGAACCTTAAAAAGATCTCTAGTTTAATAATCTCCTTTGAAAGATGAGGAAACATAACCCAAAGAGAAAAGGTATCCTGAAGACTAGTAAACTAGTGACAGCACCAGAATAAAAATCCAAATCTTTGACTTCTTCATCCATACTTCACATTATATAAAACGGACACTTCCGCTCAGACAAATAACACAATGAGGGAAACAGTATGAATAACACTATATTATCAACAAAAATTATTTAGTTGAGATCATTTGTATCACAGGACTGAATAAAAGGCAAAAAAAAAAAAATATTGCAGCATAAACAAAACAGAGTTCATGGAAAAAAAAGAACTTCAATTGGGCAGGATTTGATTAGTTGAAAGGGGAAAAGGAGAGATTTAATATTTGTTAAATATGTCCTAAATTCTATGTTACAATATTTGTTAAATATGTCCTAAGTTCTATGTATACTAATTACGACATGTCTATGTATATTTCATTCAATCCACATAACTCTATAAGGAAATATTACCATTTCATAGATTCTAAGTAATCTGTTCAGTGTAACAACTAGGAAAACAGAGAATCTAAGCTTCAGTGTAACTAGAACCAAAAACTGTGTTCTTTCCACTCTTCTAGATTAGTTTTCCACAAGATAAGAGAAACAAAAGCAAAAACAGACTGAATACAATGTGTGTGGTTATGGCTGAGATGAAGAATTCCTACTGCAGAAATAAGAGTTGAAGAGTAATGCAGAAATAGAAGCCTGGTGAATGACTGACAGAGGAGACTGGATATAACCTCACAGGCAGTAAAGGACTATCATGGGTTTCTAGAGCAGGATAGAACATTAAAAAAGCAGTATTATAAAAAGAGCATTCTAGCACTGTTAGATTAAATGAATAAAGATATTAGGCAGGAAGAATAATTTGACATTAGTGTTATGAATCTAGATGTTAAGTTGATTTGAATCTGCACTTTAGTATTCATACTAAATACTATTTTAAAACTTATTTTTAAAGATTTTTGCCAAAGAAAATCTCCAGCAGATAAGGCGGAAATATTATTTTTTGAAAGAATTTTCTCCCTAATTAATCTCAAAAACAAAGATAGGGTAATGCATAATAAATCTATGCCATATATTCTAGAATGTGAAATTTGAAATTTTATTAGGGGAGGTAACAGAACTTCTTGCTTCAGCTTAATTAGCCTAATTGCGATTAAAATGAGTAAATTATACTCTTAATATGAAGAAAAATGGAAATAAAAAATAGGAACCAAGAGAATAGAAAACAGACAAAAAAATTGAGATAATTAACAAAGTTGGTTTCCTTAAAGATTAGAATTATAAATCACTAGCAAGACTAATTTTTTAAAAACGAAGAGAAAACACAAATTGCCAAATATGAGAAATGAAAGCAGGAACATAACTTACAGGCTCACTAGAAGTTAAAAAGAAAATAAGGGACCATTATGAAAAAACCTAGGTAAAATCTGACAATGTTGATAAAATGGACATATTCCTTGAAAAACTGTAAACTTACCAAAATTGACATGAGATAAAAGAGAAAATCTGAAGTCACTATATCTACTGAAAAATTGATTTCATAATTTAAAAACTTCCCATAGCGACCCCTGGGTGGCTCAGTCCGTTAAGCCACTCTTGGTTTCAGCTCGGGTCATGACCTCACAATTTGTGGGTTTGAGCCCCACATCAGGCTCTGTGTTGGCAGTGTGGAGCATGCTTGGGATTCCCTGTTCTCCCTCTCCCTCTGCCCCTACCCTGCTCTCTCTCAAAATAAATAAATAAACATTGAGTTTTTTTTTTTTTAAATAGAATCTTCCCACAAATAAAATGCCAGTCCTAGATATGTATACAGGTAGATTTTATCAAACACAAGAAATAATATTTCTATTTTTAATATTAATTTTAATATTTAAAATATTCATAATTATTTTATGAGGATAAGAGAACACTAAAACCAATTAACAATAATACTACAAAGGAGAAAGAGGAAAAATAATTTACAGGCAACACCAACCAGTGTAACTCATGAACAGACACAAAACTAATCTTTAACAAAATATTATCAAATAAAATGCAGCAATATATTAAAAGGATATTCCTTAACTAACAGGGGTTTATTTCAGGAATGCAAAGTTAATTTTACATTTGAAAACTGATCAAGGTAATTCACCACATTAACAGAATTAAAGGGAAAAATATGATCTTATCTATATAGAAAAAGCATCTGATGAAATTCAACAGACATTTATGAGGAAACTCATAGAAAACTAGGAATAGAAAGAATGGCTTCAATCTGGTAAGAATGCATGAAATCCTAAATCTAATTCTTCACTTTTTAAATTTTTTTAGAAAGAGTGAGCGCTCAGGTGCATGCAAGAGAGAGACAGAGAGAGAGAGAGAGAGAGAGAGAGAGAGAGAGAGAGGGAGAGAATCTCAAGCAAGCTCCACACCCAGCACGGAGCCCAAGGCAGGGCTCAATCACATGACTGTGAGATCACCACCTGAGCTGAAATCAAGAGTTGGACACTCAACTGACTGAGCCACCCAGAAGCCCCTAATTTTTCACTTAACAGTGAAATAATGAACGTTGTCCTGCGAGAATCTGAAACAAGATAAGGATGTCTAGTCTCACTTCCTCTATTTAACACCATATGAGAAGTCCAAATCAGTGCAATAAGGCATTAAAAAAAAAAGGTTAGAAACAGAAAAAAAAGAGCAAAAAGGAAGAAAGAAAATTGTCTCTATTCATAGATGACAAACTGTTGAAACATCTTAAGAAATCAACAAAGAGAAATAATAAATGAATTTAGAAGTGTCATGATATAAAGGCAATACTAAAAAAAATAACTCTATATTAGCAGTAAGCAAAAAGATAAAAACAATTTTAAGTTCCATTTACAATAGCATGAAAAAACAAAATACACTGGGATCAATCTAATAAAAATATTCAAGACCTCTAACCTAAAAACTCCAAGAGTGCTGACAAATAATGAAGACTGAAATAAATGGAGATTTAACTATGTTCAAGGATTAGAAGATCTAATATTATTAAGACATCAATTCTCAGCAAACTGATTTAGACATTGCATTCTCAATCATAATCCCAACAGTTTTAGAAATTGACAATATTATTCTAAAATTTATATGAAATGTAAAAGACCTAGAAGAATCAAAATAATTTCTTTTTTTAAAGTTTATTTATTTCTTTTGGAGGGGGGAGGGGCAGAGTGAGAGGGGGAAGAGAGAATCCCAAGCAGGTCCACACTGTCAGTGTAGAACCCAACACCAGGCTTGATCTCATGAACCAGTGAGATCACGACCTGAGCAGAAATCAAGAGTCAGATGCTTAACTGACTGAGCCACCCAGGAACTCCTCAAAACAATTTTTGTTTATTTATTTATTATTTTTAATTATTATTGTTTTTTAATGTTAATTTATTTTTGAGAGAGAGAGAGACAGTATGAGCAGGAGATGGGAAGAGAGAGAGAAGGAGACGCAGAATCTGAAGCAGGCTCCAGGCTCTGAACTGTCAGCACAGAGCCTGATGTGGGACTCAAACTAATGAACCATGAGATCATGACCTGAGCCGAAGTCGGATGCTTAACCAACTGAGCCACCCAGGTGCCCCACAAAATAATTTTTAAAAAGAAGGATAAAGAGGTCTTGTATTACCTGACCTCAAGAAGTGTCATAATGGTATATGAGCAGACCAAAAGATAACGGAGCAGGCTAGAGTATTCAAAAAGAGACATATACTTATATGATCTATTGATTTTTGACAAACACGCCAAAGCAATTCAATGGGGAAAGAAGATAGGCAGCAACCAGAACTTTCATACATTTCTGGCAGAAATATAAAATGGTATAATCACTTTGGATAAAGCTTTAGTAGTTTCATCAATAGATGCTAAAGGTGAAAGTTTGATGAGTAATAGGGTATTTTCATAATCTCAAGATGTCTCCTCACAAATGACATATTAATTATAGAGGGGGAAAAATCTGGAGGGCACTCTCCTTAAACAAGTGATCAAAGGTACCAGACAAGCTGACACAATGCACCTCCTGACAGGATATACTAAGGGCTACCCAATGTCATCCACATGGTATTCCTGCTAAAAATGCTCAACCTAAATCCAATCCCAAGGAAAGAAGAGACAAAGCAACGGAGTGACAGTCTACAAAATAATTACTATGTGTTCTTCAAAAATGTCAAGGTCTAGAAAGATAAGGAAAGGTTGAGGAACCATTCCAGACTAAAGGAGACTAAAGAAACATGACACTGAAATGAATGCATGATCATGAACTGAGTCTTGGTCAGGGATGGGGGTTGGGAGTGACAGTGGGACACATATAAAGGACATTACTGAGGTATTACATGATTAGTGTCTATATCTAAAAAGGGTCTGTGGATTAAATTAAAGCAGCAGTTCTCAGTGCATTCTGGGGTTTCCAAGATACTTCAGGGAGTCCACACAGTTTCCTTTTGTTTGTTTGTTTGTTTGTTTAATACCACCACTAAGGGTAAGAATTTTGTCCTTTCACTCTTATTATCTTTTGAGTGTCCATGAAACTTTCCAGAGGCTACACAACTTCTGATATAACCACAGATTGGATACAGAAGCAGATAGGAATCCAGCTGCCTTCTGTTAAGATGAACATTAAAGAGATTTAGAAAACTATAAAACAGGGGCACCTGGGTGGCTTAGTCAGTTAAGCATCTGATGCTTGATTTCGGCCCTCATGGTTTGTGGCTTTGAGCCCTGCGCTGGGCTCCACGCTGCAGTGCAGAGCCTGCTTGGGATTTTCTCTCTCTCCCTATCTTTCTGCCCCTCCTCTGCTCTCTCTCGAAATAAATAAACTTAAAAAGAAACAAACAAACAAACAAACAAACCCATACTTAAAAAAAAAAGAAAACCGTAAAACAGTGCTACCTGACACACGGTGGTTATTTCAAGGAAATGTACCTTATGTGACTGAGTTACAAGCTGACCTAGTTGCTTTCTCCATGGAACACTATATTTACTTGAAAGAAAATTAACAATCCAAATATGGTTATCCAGACATTATGGTTATGACAGGCATTTTCTGAAAAATGAAGTATGTCATTTTGAAGGAAAACAAACAAAATTTGTATCCAATGATAAAAGCAAATTTTATTAAAATTTTTAAAAATACATATTAATTTTAAAAATTATTAAAAATTAATTTTAATGACTTTTATTATTAAAAACATTTTAAATAGGCTTCATGCCCAGCACAGAGCCAACATGGGGCTTGAACTCATGATCCTGAGATGAAGACTTGAGCTGAAATCAAGAGTTGGATACACTTAATCGACTGAGCTACCCAAGGGCCCCATTAAAAGCAAATTTAAGGAAAGAGTGTCCAATGGAAAAAAGACAGTCTCTTTAGCAAATGGTGCTGGGAGAACTGGACAGCAACATGCAGAAGAATGAAACTAGACCACTTTCTTACACCATACACAAAAATAAACTCAAAATGGATGAAAGACCTCAATGTGAGACAGGAAGCCATCAAAACCCTGGAGGAGAAAGCAGGCAACAACCTCGATCTCAGCTGCAGCAATTTCTTGCTCAACACATCTCCAAAGGCAAGGGAATTAAAAACAAAAATGAACTATTGGTACCTCCTGAAGATAAAAAGCTTCTGCACTGCAAAGGAAACAATCAACAAAACTAAAAGGCAGCCGACGGAATGGGAAAAGATATTCGCAAATGACATATCGGATAAAGGGTTGGTATCCAAAATCTATAAAGAATTTAACAAACTCAACACCCGAAAAACAAATAATCCAGTGAAGAAATGGCCAGAAGACACGAATAGACACTTTTCCAAAGAAGACATCCAGATGGCCAACAGACACATGAAAAGACGCTCAATGTCACTCATCATCAGGGAAATACAAATCAAAACCACACTGAGATACCACCTCACATCAGTCAGAGTGGCTAAAATTAACAACTTAGGAAACAACAGAAGCTGGCAAGGATGTGGAGAAAAGGGAACCCTCCTGCACTGTCAGTGGGAATGCAAGCTGCTGCAGCCACTCTGGAAAACAGTATGGAGGTTTCTCAAAAAATTAAAAATAGAACTACCCTACAACCCAACAATAGCACTACTAGGAATTTATCCAAAGGATACAGGAATGCTGATGCATAGGGGCACGTGTACCCCAATGTTTATAACAGCACTTTCAACAATAGCCAAAGTATGGAAAGAGGCCAAATGCCCATCAACTAATGAATGGATAAAGAAGATGTGGTTTATATATACAATGGAATACTACTTGGCAATGAGAAGGATGAAATCCTGCCATTTGCAGCAACGTGGATGGAGCTGGAAGGTATTATGTTGAGTGAAGTCAGTCAGAGAAAAACAGGTATCATATGTTTTCACTTATATGTGGATCCTGAGAAACTTAAGAGAAGACCATGGAGGAAGGGAAGGGAAGGGGAAAAAAATAGTTACAAACAGAGAGGGAAGGAGGCAAACCATAAGAGACTCTTAAATACAGAGAATAAGCTGAAGGTTGATGAGGGCGTGGGGGAGAGGGGAAAGTGGGTGATGGGCACTGAGGAGGGCACTTGCTGGGATGAGCACTAGGTGCTGTATGTAAGCGACGAACCATGGGAATCTACCGCCCTCTGTAAAGAGCACACTTTACACACTGTATGTTAGACAATTTGACAATAAATTTTATTTAAAAAAGTAAAGCAAATTTAAAATTTTTAAATTTGTTTTTAAGCAAAATTAGAATTTTTTAAAACTTTTATCTGCCACTGTGATCTTGACTTCTATCTACCACTTGTGATACTTAAAAGAGTTTTCTAATGAAATTGATAGGGATGTTAACAAAGATGGGGGATTTTGGGTATTGTATAATAAAATGTCAACATTTGGAAGATATGCAGAACTCAGGAAACTAGTAATTTTCAAGTGGTTGATACATGGGTAAAAAAAAACATGCACGGGTAAAAGATCCACTCAAAGAGCAGATAGAACAATGGATTTTAATGTAACAGAAAATGTTAGCTAATATGGTTTGAGTCTATAATGCAATCAATCACTTTTAAGAAACAACCACTTGTCAATTTGGGATATGAGATCAGATCAAAAAAGACCATGTGTAAGTATCTGAAAAGGCTATTAAAATACTATTCTCCTTTCCAGAAACATATCTATGTGAGGTCCAATATTCTTCATATATTTCACAGAAAACAACATGTCACAAGAGATCAAACAGAGAAGCAGATAGGAGAATCTAGCTGTCTTCCACAAAGCCTGACATTAAAGAAACTTTAGAAATGCAAAACTAAAGAAAAATATATTTTTTTAAACTTTTATAAAAACTTACTTGCATATCTAAATGAACATTTAAAATAATTATTCTAGGAGGTGAACCATTCTATTATCTTTCAATCTCCTAAATGCGTTATTAGATACATATTTAAGTAAATTAAAATGAATTAAATTAATACTGCTTCTTTACTGTACATCATACTTTTAAACCACATGTCTCGTGGTATCATCAAACAATAACTTGTACCCACTGGTACAGAAAATAAAATTAGATATATGAAATACTAACTGTTTAATTTTGGAAGAAATGAATATGAATATTTATGCTACAGCCATATACCATTACTATTTACTTCACAGAAAGATCAACAAAAGGTTTTTCAGCATCTATATGAAGAAAATAATAAACTATAATAAATCTGAACTCCAGTAATGGGTCATCGCTTATCTCTACTGACTTCAAAATAACAGAAACAAAGTATTCTCATCAAAATAAATTCTATATTTTCCCAGTATTAGTTTTAAATATTTATTAATTGCATTCCAAATATTGTTTATAACATATATAAATAATATAAAAGTAATACTCATGCCCAGCTTCAAAAGTAGAACATTAATATGACCTTTAAGGCTCCCTGTGAACTAACCCATCTTTTGCCAAAAGAGCCACTCTCCTGATTTTGCATTTATCTTCCCTTGCTTTTCTCCAGCATTAACTTTTCATCTATTGGAGGCAAAAGTTTAAGAAAGAAACCATAATGTTGGAATTAGTGCCAAAAGGAGTAGAGAGGAAGACATGTGAAATGTGATAGTGGGTGCTAGAACTCTTGGAACTTAGGCACCAATTAGGCATATTCAATGATGAAGAAGGAGGATTTCAGGATGAACCCTAGACTTACTACTGCAAGAATAATTACAGATGCAATCAACTTGGATTTAAAATAGTTTAAGAAAAATAAATTAGGAACTTTTTTAGATCACTCTTTATTTTTGTTGAAGATAGAAATAATGACTTCAGAAAATAGTACTTTAATACTGAAAGACAAAGGCCATTTTTATATATTTTTATGGGAAAACAAACAGAAATCAGAATTTTAAGATAGCTTTGAAAAGATAAAAACTACTCAAATTAATCAATGAACACCCCAAGTAAGCAGGAATCCAATTTCCTAGAATTAAAGGCATAGCACCAGATCATTCTAAAATGGCCATCCTGGATTAATAGGAGTGGATTTTGAATTAGGTCTTTTCCCCTCACTTTTCATTTTCAGCTCCTACCATTTTGTTAAGTTTATTTGTCACCTCGTAATCTGAAACAGCTTAGATGGGAAGATACGATAAAAAATTCTAGGGGCGCCTGGGTGGCTCAGTTGGTTGAGCATCGGACTTTGGCTCGGGTCATGATCTCACAGCTCGTGGGTTTGAGCCCTGTGTCAGGCTCTGTGCTGACAGCATGGGGCCTGGAGCCTGCTTCCGATTCGGTGTCTCCCTCTCTCCCTTCCCCTCCCCCTCTTGTACTCGGTCTCTCTCTCTCAAAAATAAATATTTTAAAGATTTCTATAAAGATTTGGAAAAAATAAATGAATTAACATTTGCTTTATACTAGTGTATAATTATGCACTTCTTTAATCCAAAGCTGTAAATCCAAGCCATCGTATTCACTAAGAAAATGCTTTATGTATATATGTATCAACACACATATGAATACAATTTTAGTTAAGAATAAAATATACATCATTTGTGAAAACTGATATATATAGTCAAATAATAAAGGGCCAAAATAGTGAAAATGCAAGGACATTAAAAGCATATTTTCCCAGAGGAAATTAAAATAAGACGAACGCTCAAAGTAAGAGTAGAGGTGACAGAGACATGAGAAAAAAGATCAATACGCAGTTACATTTCCAGGCTAACATAGTTAAAAACTATATTACATTCAATACTCATTTCTATTTATCCCTATGAAATAGATTTGTTCATGTACCAGTAGTTGGAAGAACCAGGTATAGAAGTTCACCGGTTCACCACGAATTCTTCTGCTACTACTGTGGACAGACATGAGAAAGGACTACAAATCATCTGGAAAAGGAAGTGTACACCCACACCCCTATCATAATACAGATGGATGAAAAGTCTGAGAACTTGCCTCTTTCTCAGTGTCTCTAGAGATACATGTCCACTGGTTCTCCTTCACACTGTACGCCCAGAAGTCAGCAAGATCTTGAGTTCCATCCCAGCCACCAAACAAATAAACGGTCTCTATGAAAATTAGAAAAATATGTATAAAAAAACTTAACGATAAAATTTAAGTAAAGGCACCCAGATCTAGCCATTGTTTCTAAGATCATTTAAGGCATATCTAAATAAACTTAAAAATGAAATTTGTAAATGGATGGCATTCCAAAATATACCCTAGACTAGTATCTCCTAAACATGGGTATATGGAAAGGCTGCTGTAGGACCACCATTTCGAGAGACTTATAAAAGTACAAATAACTAAGAGACATCCTCAAGATTCTGATTTCATAGGTCTTCAGTCGGTAAGAAGAGTCTGCATTTTTTAAAGTTTCCAGGGTGAATCTGATGTGCAGCCAGTTTAGGACTCTCTGTGTTAGGCTGTGGAAAGTTCACATTTGGCAGTTTCTTAGCAATGCAGCTTCACATCGTTTAAAAAAAAAAAAGGAACCCTAAGGGAAAAGATGGCCTAAAATACAACATAAAGACATCTCGCGACTTCTGGAAAAAAACAAACAAACAACCCTTCACATTAAAACTATTTCCCTCTATCGCAATATCAAAAACAATGGTTAAAACTAGCTGTGAGTTAGACACCTGAAGAATAAGGTGATGTACAGCCTTGGCATTCCCATGGAAAATGGGGAAATTTCTTCCAAATATACAATGGTAGGGGTAACTCCTCAGAAATCAACCTTTAAGTCATTCTAGGTATCTTGAGAATTTGGTTTCTTTTAACTCTGAAATGTCTATTATACCCATGGACTGCTGCACTGCAACAAAATAGATTTCTTGCCCAGTGGGTAGTGAAAATCTTTACACATAACACCATGTCCCATCCACATCCTTCTTTATAATAGTGCCTTTCTTTTCTTCAAATATAACCCCCTTTTAAATGACTCTGTCTGCTTGTTACACAAGTCCCACCAATTTATTTATTTATTTTTTTTAAGTTATGGCATTTCTTTCCTTTTTTTTAAGTAAACTCTATGCCAACGTGGGGCTCAAAGTCACCACCCCAAGGTCAAGAGTCACATGCTCTACCAACTGAGCCAGCCAGGTACCCCCCTTTTTTAAAAAGTTAAATAAGACATACAGGAACACTATAAAACCACCTACTACCTAACTGACACGCCCTAGGCCTACATATGTGGAGGCTGGCATCTAAGTTATGTCCTACCATGAAGGGTTACAATTCAAAGTGCACTTCGAAATACTGTGACACCATTAAGAAAATTCTTGCCACTCACAGAGCTAGACTTTTGTCTAAGAAATTTTTATCATATTTTCATATAATTTCAAACCCTAAGTGAATTTTCTAAGTGAAATGCCCCATTCTATGCCCCAAGAAGCTAGGGAAATCAAAACAATGCTTCTGGGTAGGAACATACCATTGGGACAGGACCGAGTTCTAGTGCTAACTGGGTAGTCAAATCAAGTACAGGCCACATAATCTCCCTGGGTCTTAGTTTTTTCACTTACAAAACTCTCAGTGTTGTGGTATAGTTCTTCAGATGTAAGCTACACAAAAACATTCTGAAGGCTATCAAGAACAGCACTTTTACCTCTAAGACATGCACAAAAATAAAAAATCCTCTGTGGTTACTAAGTACCACAGATGCAATAAAAACAGCATTATTGTATCTGATTTCATGTCTAACTCAGTACCTAGAACACTCTGGCTCTGTACAAATGTGAAATAATGGCAATTATTTTAAACCGTTAAAAAATAATATCTCAGAACTATACAACAATCCATTTTCATTAGTTAAGTAACATTCTGTTTCCCAAATGACATGCGGTGATGCCCAGATACTTCAAGTTTTACAGGAATAAAAAAATTAAAGAATTTTCATCTGCCTTAAAAATTATTTGCCAAGGCTTCACTGTAAATGCAATTAACCCTGATAAATTCTGAGGCCAGGAGAGGGAGGCGATACATAACTAAAATAGCAATAGCAATTGACCTTTTGTTTTATAGTGTTTCTGGGTACCCTTTGGATAAGGTTACCCTGGTTCATTAACTTTAATAACCCTTCCTCTTGGGCTCTGGGTTCTCAATGTTCTTTCTGAAAAGCAGGTCTCTTTGTACGCATAAATTCTCACAGCAAAGAAAACCCACATTTCCACAACAGCCTCATTGATAGCTGAGCAAAATAAAATCTGGCAGAGAGCAAGCATCCCAATGGAATTAATCCAAGATGTCATTCTTGTCTGTGAAAGCTTTGTAGACCCAGTTGAAGTTTAATAGTAAAATTGAATGAGTCGGATGGAAGCAGGACCTTTTGACATACCTGAATGAAATGCATGACAAATTTTTAATTAAATCATCTCATCATTTAAATCATTCAGAGATGAAATATTATCTAGAAATAAACACGAGCAAAAGTATTAATTAATGAGTAAAGGGTATCAAAAACTTTTAAAGATTATAGAAATCACTGGAGAGAACTGTAGGGAGAAGGAAACAGAAAAAACATTATTCGCAACAGGGTCCAGTCTCATGCTTATAGGTTATGTAACAATTCACGTACATCCCTGGGCAGTACAGTCCTCCTCAAGCAGCAGCTCTTTCTCTATATTTTTTTCTTAAAGGAGCACAGGCTATTGTGGCTATCCATTTCTCCCAGCACGCAGAGGATCTTGCTTGGGATCCTGTCTCCCTCTCTCTCTCTGCCCCTCCCCCTGCTCACACTAGCACGTGCTCTCTCTCAAATAAACATTAAAAAAAAAAAAAAAAAAAGAAAGAAAGAAAGAATATAAAACAGGCACATAAGTCACCATAACGCAGGGCAGCCTAAGTGCCATAAGAAAGGTAAAAAGCACCATGGGGAGTTCAAAAGAGGGAAGAGAGTATACCTGGTGGAAGGGACTCAGGAAAGGTTTCATGGTGGCAGTGGCATGTGACCTATCCATCAGAAGATGGCTTTGGTGGCAGAATGGGAAACGGAGAGGAGGACTTTTCAAGCAGAGTAAAAAGTATAACAAAGGTACAGAGACAGAAAAACACATGAGAAGTATCTTAAAGCACATGGATTCTAAAGTCAGGCAGATCTGAGATAGAATTAAAGCTCTACCACCGTCGGTCTCCTTACATCCAAAACAGCACACAGCACCTAGTTTATAAAGCTACTGTGAGAATTAAATTAAATAATGCATGCAAAGTGGTTAACACTGTGTGATGAATAAACGCACTGTTCGATTTAAAAGAACACAAAAGGTTAAAAAGACAGGTAGTGGCCAGATCGTGGAAGGGGTTAAATAACAACATAAAGGCTCCGAACTCAACTCCACAGACCATACAGTAGCTTCAGAAGATCCTAAGCAGACACGCAACTAGGCCAACTCTGAACGTGAAGCATGATAGGACTTGATCAAGAAGGAGAAGCCGGCAAAAGAGAGGGATTGGAAGTAAAGTGACCAATAACGGCCTAAGTTCCAGATGTCAAACCAATTTCATTCTAAGAGACTGAATCAATGATCAATCAATCAATCTGTCGTTACTGAGGCCACAAAAACTAAAATTCAACCACATTCTTAAGCACAAATCTTTTTGGCACCAGTACTAAATAAACCCTATAGTTAGTTACTACTAGCAGTACTCGTATACACATCTTATTTACACTAAAAATAAGGTAGAAATGTTAACACATCAGTGTCTTAACACCATTCTGCACAAAGAGGTAGGCTTTTTATCTTATGGGCCCGACTGCAGTACCTATCCTCCTACTAATTCTTCTGGGTAAACCTGACTTTACTGTCTGAAAAATCCTCCACAAGATGGCACACTATTTTCGTAATTAGATCCATGTTTCCACTTTGAAACTGTATGGAATACACATACACTCACACAGCACGGGCCCAACCTTAAGTAAAATTTATGTGCCAAAAAGGAGAAGGTAGGAGAAGAGCTAACAAGATAGTAAAGGAAGTTACTTTAATTCTTAGTTCAATTAATAATATAGACAATGAGAAAAACAAATGAAATTAAAAAAAAGCTTTAAGAAACACAAATTTATAGTCAAGATAAAAATGAAACCTTGTCAGGGGATTTAATTCAAGAGTTTAATCCTTCTGAAAATGCAGTTAGTAAGACCTTAAATTAACTTGAAAATTTTGAAGAGAGGAATACATGAGAAGGGGAAAGCTGTTTTACATATTCTTCAACCTTGTCTTCTTTAGCCGTTCCCTTGAACTCTCATGACCCAACAAATTATCAACTGGATTTATCTGCCTCCCTTTTTAAATAGAACCATATTCTTACTATAGCTATAATTACAAAACTATCTTGAGACTGATCCTTTGGTTAAATTCAACATACACTTTCCCTGCTAAAAGGCTGTATTTTCAGTATATATATTTGAATATATTTTGTATCCTTAATTAAGGCTGGATTTCCAGGGTGTCTGGGTGGCTCAGTCAGTTGAGCATCCAACTTCAGCTTAGGTCATGATCTCATGGTCCAGTCCATGGGTTCGAGCCCCGTATCAGGCTCCGTGCTAACAGCTCAAAGCCTGGAGCCTGCTTCAGATTCCGTGTCTCCCTCTCTCTCTCTCTGCCCCTCCCCTGCTCATACTCTGGCTCTGTCTCTCTCTCTCTCTCTCTCTCAAAAATAAATAAACATTAAAAAAAATTTTTTTTAAAGGCTGGATTTCCAGAATTCTTTTCTGGTAACTGTATAAAAGAAAAAACACTCATGACATAGCTAAAGAAATATAGCCAAATGAATGTATTTGTAATTCACAACTAAAACTCATATTCACCTATTTCCTTCAAAAGTTTCTTTAAGGAATTTAAGGAAAATCTATATACAGCATTGTGGAAAGAAAGAAAAGAAAAAAGAAAAAAGGAAGGGTGGAGGGAGGAAGAGAGAAAGAAAGACAAAGAGGGAGGGAGGGAGGGAGGGAGGGAGGGAAGGAAGAACAAACGAACTTTCATATAATTAGTACAGAATAGTCAAAGGTTCAGATTTCCACAAAAGGGCTCTACCAAGTGACAAGCAACACCCCTTTAATTTCTTTTGTAGATATCAAATACCAGGACTTTGCCTGAGTCTTACTACCTATCCTGAGAGAGGAAAAAAGGCACGGCACTGCAGGTTCTCAAAATTCAATGAGAGTTCCACAGCAAAGAACTGCCTGGTACAATGGATATTTAAATTTTCATCTGACTTCTTCAGAAGTCTTTCAGACTTCTACACTGAAACAGAACAGACATGCCATTTCTCTCTTTAAATTTGCGTTATTTTACCCAGAGCTGAAACATAATTCAGAGTTGAAGAACTGAAGTAGAGAGGTACCAGGTATAGGGATTATAGTCAATAAAACGGACATCCACATTCAAAATAGGACAAATAGGACAGTAGGACAAAATACCATATTTCTTCTCTACCACAGTAGAAATGATAGAATTCGCTTAGGATGGTAGAAAGCTCTGAAATTAACTAGTAAAATTTATGCCATCAAGTACTTTTCTAAATAATTACTCCATCCTTAGAGCTGTAGCAAAAGGAAAAAAAAAAAACAAACTATAAAGTGGAAAAAAAAAAAGAAAATTTAGGCACCATTATATTTTTAATATTTAAGAAAATGAGACACATGAAACACTGGGAAGCAATAATTGCTTTGAAATACAAGCCACTTTAAGGAAGTTGAAATGAACTTTATGAAGTTTTACTGTAGTGAAGGTGTTCTTAACTTTTTGAGTTAAGGTTCTTTTGATAATCTGGGGGCACCTGGGTGGCTCAGTTGGTCAAGCATCTGGTTCTTGATTTTGGCTCAGGTCATGATGCCGTGGCTCGTTAGATCAAGCCCTACGCCAGTCTCTCTACTGACAGAGAGGAGCCTGCTTGGAATTTCCTCTCCCTCTCTTTCTCTGAAAATAAATATATAAACTTAAAAAAAAAAAAAAGAGGCTTTTGATGATCTGAATTCATGGATTCTCTCAGAAAAATGTACATACAAACAAAATTTTGTATATATCTTCACCAGGTAAAGACCTCTTGCCCTGGAGATCTTTAAAATGCATACTTAAAACAGTGACTGGGTGTCTCTAAACTACATTTTACTACTTTGGCATCAACTTTATAAACGTAAAACTTCTAGGTTCTTTAAACTATTTGGGGAAAGTCATTCTTTACTACTAAACCTACTTAATCCTTATGAGCAAAATTCTTAAATTTTCTAAAAATCTTAGAAGTGTATTTATGATTTCCCTTCCTTTCTAAAACATCCATGACAATGTATATAAAAGATGAAACAAATTATACTGAAATAACATTGGTTAGTTAGAACGTGGGATTATGGGTAAGTTATTTTTTTTTTTTTCGTTAGGACTGCCTTTCAAGTTGTTTTAAATTATTTTTCAAAAGGTTTTAGTTGTTTTAAAATATTTCTACTGTAAGATTCTATCAAAAACACAAACAAAAAGAAAGGTCTCTAGACTTGCATAGAATTCTCTTGTCAGAACCAATCAGTTTATATTGTATATTACTATGTTGCACATAAAAATACATACTCTATAAATAATATATACATTATATATATTATTTAATTCTCCCAACAATTTATTATTCCTACTTTTATCATCATTACAACTCATTCACGTTCAAAGAAAAAGTCAGGATTCAAACCCAGGTATGTCCAACACATACACCCCTTTCTCACAAACTCAAACCTCAGCCTATACTTGGTTGCTATGTCAATAAGACTGGACTAGAAAAAGTTCTTTCAAAGATCTGCAATAAATATAATCTCTTTGAGGATGATTAAGGTCAACCTCATGGTAGCAGTTATAAGAGGGCTCTGGTACATATATTATGAAATAAAAAAGTATATGAAAACACTTTGGTAAATCATGCTATTAATAGTTTTATAACAGAAATACAAAGATTTCTAAAGAACAAACCCAAAAACATCACAGATTCTGATTTGTACCCAAATTAAATTCAGAAAGCACCAAATGTTGCCCTAAAGAATGCGAAGCTCTACATAACATTTAATTTTTCTACGTTGATCCTAAACTAATGATAACTACAGCTTTAAGGAAGCATAGTCTATGTTCAAGAATAAGCAGAATCACCAGAAAAGTTAAATATATTAGAATATAACAACATAAATTCACCTCAGAAAAATATTAGTCTGTTATAATAAATGATATTATAACACAATCTACTCATCAAGGATTACAGCAATGTCAGAGTATAGCTTCCAAGTAAATATTTTTCTTTCTACTTGAAGGAAAATGGATTTTAAAATTTTGATTCAATTCAATGAATAGTTAGTGTACATGTCCTCCAGACCAGGCTTTGTGGCCATAAAATTAACTAAGGCAAGAGATCTGCCATTCCCCTCTCAGTAAGACCACTAAGACTGGGGGACAGAGATGGGGAAACTGCATAGAGAGGCAGGGGATACATACCACACATTCAAGCAGCTCTAAAACGATACGGAAATCGTAGTAAAAATAATAGTATGAAAAATGTGCTGTGTAAATACACAGAGGGAAATGATTATTCTGCCCAGACCTGTCTACTGAACCTCAAACTAACATATCTAACTACGTATTTGACAGACCTACTTGGATGTCTAACTGGCATCTCAAACTTAACCTGCCTAAACCTGAGTTGCTGAACAATCTACCATATCAGTCCTCTTGTTTTACTCATCTAGGGAATGGCTACACTATTTTTCCAATTGCTCAAGTCACAACCTTCAGTCATCCTTCACTGCTTTCTCTCACACCTCACATCCAATCCATCAGCAAATAATGTCAACTGACACCTTCAAATACATCCAAAATTCCACCAATTCTCAACATTACTGTTACCACTTTGGCGTAAGCCAATGCTATTATCATTCTCCAGTAAGCCAACTGCTTCCTGAAAGGTCTCTCTGCTTCTGCCCTTAATCCAATTTGTCTTGTTAAAATGTAAAGTCAGTTCATCACACTTTTTTTTTTTAACGTTTATTTTTATTTTTGATAAGAGAGAGGGAGAACAAGCATGCGTGAAGTGGGGAGGGGCAGAGAAAAAGGTAGACAGAGGATCTGAAGCAGGATCTGCCCTGACAGCAAAGAGCCTGATGAGGGGCTCGAACTCACGAACCGTGACATCATGACCTGAGCCAAAGTTGGACGTTCAGCAGACTGAGCCACCCAGGTGCCCCATTTCATCACACTTCTTAAAGTCCAACAATGCCTTCCCATCTCACTGTGAATAAAGGTAAAGTGCCAACAAAGGCCTAAAAGACTGAACACAATCTGGCCCCTCATTACCTCTCTGACTTTATCACCTACTACTCTCTTCTTCATACACCCCAGATTGAGCAACAAATAATCTGGGAAAAATACAAGGAGAGGGGAGGGGTGGGCAACGGTTTACTTTGTAACACTATTATTTCAAATATGAATACCACTTAAGAATAAGTAATGAATTTTATTTGAAATTGTGACTACTTAGTTCAACAGTATTTACCATAGAATGTCAAAAATTAATATAAGTATTAACCCTTAAAAAATATGGTAATGCGGGGTGCCTGAGTGGCTCAGTCAGTTAAACGTCCGACTTTGGCTCAGGTCATGATCTCATGGTTCGTGGGTTCCAGCCCCACATTGGGCTCTGTGCTGACAGCTCACAGCCTGGAGCCTCTTCAGATTCTGTGTCTTCCTCTCTCTCTGCCCTTCCCCCACTCACACTCTGTCTCTGTCTTTCAAAAATAAATAAACATTTAAAAAAATATACATATATGTGTGTGTGTGTGTGTGTGTGTGTGTGTGTATCTATATATATATATAGATATACACATATATATATGTATATGTATATATATGTATATATATGTATATATATATGTGTATATCTATATATATATATAGATACACACACACACACACACACACACACACACACACACACACACACACACATATATACGTATATATATATGGTAACGGATCTTCGCAGTAAACTCCACAAAGACAGATAAAAATACTAAAAATCGTTTCAAGAGTATCCTGGGTCCCCATAAAGCCCATTCATAAACAGGACAGAGAATGGTGGCAGAAAAGAATATACATGTAAAAGTTATATCTGGTTCATTAACAAATAAGCATATGTATATTTATTGGATGCTCAGGTAGAAAAAAAGATACTTAAGATTCCACAGCTGAGTCAAACTTATACCTGTAGGAGGGAAGAGATTAGGATTAGGAAAACAAGTTCCTAAGCCTTGAAATGGACCTTTTTCAGAGACCCCAATAATACTCCTAAACCAGCTCACAGGTTACTATACAAATCTAGCAGTTAATTTTAAGAGAAATATTATCATTTCTCTTTTGTTACTTATAAAACATTTGTGAAAATACATTAATGCCTAGAAGATTATTACCTATGCTGTGATAACTTTTGTACTTAATTGTTTTATGACATGAATCAACAAATTATTCCTGAAGCACCATGAATCAGCTTAACACAATAACAGAACTGCAAAAGTAAAACTAATTTATTACGTGGATCGATATTGGCACTCCCTGAAGTAAAGTTTTCTAAAACCAAACAATAAAGTAAAATTACACTGACTTCTTGGTATTATTTGCTTTTCCAGATGGTAATTTGAAATCTACTATAATTTTAGCATTAACCTCTAAATACAATGGTACCTAAGCTGTCCTAGGCTGTAGAAACCTAGGGAAAATTTTCAGTACCAAGGTACAGAATAAAATTTAAAAGGCAGCGAAGAAGAATAACTAAAACAAATTATTTATAGGCTTGTGAACAATGTTAAGCAATTAGTGGGTCTACCAACACTTAAGCTACTTAACTTGATATTCTTTCTCTCAAAAAAGATCTTAATTCTCTTTTATTGCAATAATGCCCATATTATGGCATGAAAATATGAATGCACTGAGAAGCCAGAAGAAATACTCCAACAGTTTGCTATGAAAATCAAAAACATATACAATCATACACACGCACACACAAAGCTACAAAGGGCTACACGTTTCTTTTAGTTTATCTAATGTTCTCTGTGCAGCAGCCTCTCCTCTCTCATATGTCGCTACCTTGTCTATATTAAAGCTATGGCTAATGTCTATTTTCTTTGCAACTTGGTTATGGTCGATAACATTTAACCTCTGCAATCGATGGGAAAAAGTACATTCGTGCTTACCTGATACTTTTAAATGTGTAATTTTTAAATGAATTTGCTTTCCATTGCAAGTATTCCTCACCTGTTTGAACATCAATAACCATCTGATGGCCCCCTCTCATTCCTGGTCGGTTATCTTCTCCATCACCTGAAGAAGAAACAATATTTTATTTTAAAAGAATAACACAGAATAACTGTAAATCTAGACTGACTTCGTAAGTCTGTAACGAGTAGTGTAAATAACACATTTATTCATTCAACATTAAGAACCAGTAAAAAGACTCAAAAGAAGAGTGTAACTGTGTTTATAGTAATTACCTTGCTCCTTTGCCTGCTTTCTTTCAGGCTATTAATGCAACAGGAAACTATTTTCAATGTATTTATGACCAGTGCCATAAATCAGCAAGAACAGAGGATATTCCACAAAAGCATAAGACAATAAACTCTAAAGTACTGGAGTGACACAGTAAAGGTGGAAAGCAGTTACAGACTGAGATCTCAGGTCTCTATACCAGGCATACCTAACTTAGTATAATGAATTTCAAAGTTCATACAGCTAGCTACTGAAAACCAAGATGTTATCAAGTTTCATATTAATTTATATTACCGCATAGTTTACCAAATATTTTGAGTACTGACTGAGAAGTGTTAAGATTTACTTCCTTTTGATTCCTATTTCCATCACAGAGCTTAATGGGAAGTTTGAAATATAATCAAGGAAACTTTAAAACTTCTGTAGAACTACTGTTCAACTTGTATCAAATCTTACTTTATACCAAATCTTGTATTAATGAAGATATAACTTCATTTCAGTGGTTCAGTAGGGTTGTAGGATTCTAATGTCTTACTTAATGTAAACCAAAAAACCTAAGGTTTTCTTTATACCTCTCCTAATTGAAATACATTACTTTGGTTAATAATTTTCCCTGTATCAGCTTTCTCCTATGGAAAACAGGGACCATCCAAGATTTTACTAATTTCACAGGGGTACCATGAAAAAGACTGAAATGTCAGTTCTCATATGCAGAAAGAAAATGAGATGCGAAACAGAAACATTCCATTACTACTATGTTCAAGGACCATTTCTTCAGAAGTTCTCTGTAAACCTTCTTCTTTCCAATTTAGTTAAGATTTTGCAGCTCGTTATATTGAAGTTTGATCTTTTCTTCCTTCTTCCCCCCCAATCAGGATTGCCATTTTCAAGAATAGACTAAAACACTAACATTTGCATTTTATATATTTAATCCATTAGTTTTCCAATACACAACTAAAATCTGTCTGCTACGTGTTTCTCTGATGAAAATTACCTCAAAAATGACTGATAAAGGAGAAACAACGTCTGAATAATAGAAATTATGGAGGTTCATAAGCAATTTTTCCCAGTATATTAATGTTTAACACCATCAGGGGAGAGCTTTCTCACAATTAAAGAGAAGGGTTTAGCAATTTATGAAGTCTGTAGGAAAAAGTTAAATATCCATAGAACCGTCTTTCCTTAATGCAAGTAACTGCACTAACCAATTGCTACACTTTCCACTATGTTAACCATCTGGCAAAGCAGGGAGTCAAGAACAAGAAGTGACAAATATTTCCCCCTGTAGGACAAAATGGATTAATGAAAAGTACGTCCTGGATCAGATTTTGATAAAGTTTTGATAAATACCCTCTAGGGTCAACAGCTCAAAGACGGAAGCAAGAGTCCAAGGGTTTACGGCTCCAAAGTCACCGTGATGCTCAATATAAGTGCCTGTGAAGAGTTAACTGTACTAGTATTTATTTTTATTAGGGTTACTACACTAGTTTTCATTAATATACGCTTAAAATGTTCCATGGATTTACACTGGCAGGCCCCATTCCTACTTTTCTCATAAGCCCTGTTAGCTTCAGCGAGCAATTCTGCAGAATCGAAGGTTTATCAGGAACATGTCTAGCATTACAATACATATGCCCATAATTTTACGGTACCTCTATAAAGGCAGTTTATGAGGCTATTCTGTGTGAAAACCGCTCAGCCTTCTGTTTTAGTGGTGAAACAAAAAGATTCAAGAGAAAAATATAATAAACTAACTCATCTAGTTAAGTTACCTAGGTCTTGTTTTAAACACCTGCTTTTCCTTAGCAAAGCATTGGATAACTTGAGAAGAGTGAAGCTGAGACATGACAGCAAGACTCACAATCTAGAAAACAGGGCTTACCCTTGGTGCTTTTGGGAATGATTTGACTCCATCGTGGCTTATATTCTTGTTGACTGATATACTGATTGAATAAACCATCTGCAAATATCAAAGAATGAGAGAGAATTTTACATTAACCGGCTTACGCTTTTTATTATAGTGAAAAAAAAAAAAGCCTTCATTAAGGGAAATTACGAATATGTCATTAATACACTAAGAATAGCACACTTCCATAAAATGTGTCACTTCGGTTCTCACGTTATCTCAAATATAAATAGTACAGTACTAGTTGACACAACCATGTAAACAAACTCTTTTAGTGGCAGCTCATACTCAATTTACTGCTTTCCCTGTTTTGGTCGCTACTAAGAAAAGACTACAGAAGAAACTTTGCACGGCAACAACTCTGGTCCAGGCCCCTATAGCTTCAGGAAAAACAAAGTGAAAATTCATATTTAAAGTGAAAATTCCATTTTTACATCATTTTCTTTGAGTACAAAACTACAGAGGTAAAAGTACCAGTAATGGTAGGGCTACATATTTACCAAATACTTATGAAATGTTAAAATTCATTCTGTCTTAGTTAAGACAGACTAAATATGATTTAATTCTAAAATCAACTTTATAGGGGCACCTGGGTGGCTCAGTCGGTTAAGTGTCCGACTTCGACTCAGGTCATGATCTTGCAATTCGTGGGTTCGAGCCCTGTGTCGGGCTCTGTGCTGACAGCCAGAGCCTGGAGCCTGCTTTGGATCTGTGTCTTCCCCTCTCTCTGCCCTCCCCGCCATCACTCTGTCTCTCTCTCTCTCTCTAAAAAATAAACAAATATTAAAAAAAATTAAAACACTTTATGAACGAGGCATTATCATCTCCATTTTTACACATAGGGAGATGTGTGTTTACAGAAATGAAGGAACCTCACTAAAATCATGCAGCATTTAGTGGTGGACAGAGATTTATGTTTCACTGTTTTACTTCTGAATTTATTACTTCATCGATAAATTCTTAATCTACTTCTTAAGAGTTGTTACACTAGTTGCCATAGTGATTATGAAGACTGAACTACCCACATATATATCCATTTCATCCCAAATAATTATCAAAACCTAATCCCATGCCCATCAACAAAGATTAGTTTAGGAATGGTGTGGAACTCAATTCTGGCTAATGTGTCCAATGTTCCCTTTGCTTCTAAACAGACATACCGAGAAGAAAAATCTACTTCTATTCCTCTGGAAATTTTCCTGTCTGTATGCAATATACATAACTGCTACAGCCAATCTGTGGAGGCAGGAGAATGAAGTCAATTCTCTAATGATGACAATGCAGAGAGAGAAAAAGAAACTGCATCACTGAATTGACTAACAATGAAATCTACCTCTGGACTTCTTGTTATGTCATATAATAACATTTTCTTACCTTTTTAAAAATATGTTTGTTTACTTATTTTTGAGAGACAGAGAGAGAGCACGAGCAAGAGCGAGAGTGTGCACAAGCTGGGGAGGGGCAGAGAGAGAGAAAAAAAACAGAGAATCCCAAGCAGGCTCTGCACTGTCAGCCCAGAGCCCAATATGGGGCTTGAACCCACAGACCTTAAGATTATGACCTGAGCTGAAATCAAGAGTTGCTTAACTGACTGAGCCATCCAGGCATCCCTACATTTTCTTCAACAAGAGTTTTCTTTTACATGAATCCAAATAGATTCTAAAGACAACTTTATTGTAAATTCTATCATTTGACTCTGAAAAAAGGTTTTCCCTTTTACTTTATTTAGTCCCTGAATGTAAATTTGTAAGTAAAGCTGTCTGTTCTCCATGACTGTGTAATACACAGAAATCTCCCTAATTTCTTTCTTTTCTGGGTAATTATGAAGATTATAACCATACCCTTTAGCTTTCAAGTCTTTTCAGATGACTTTAACTGAAAGCTTCCATCTTGGGATATACACTCCTCTAGCTGTTCTTTTTCTTTGCCTTTAGGTCTTCAACAAAATTCTCGCAAAAAGAAAGTTCTAATATTCATCTTCCCTTTTTTAAAATAGCACTCACACATTAGCATTTATATTTTAATTGTCAAAGGGGAACAAGGGGTGCCTGGGTAGCTCAGTCGGTTAAGTTTCTGACTCTTGATCTCAGCTTAGGTCTTGATCTCAAAGTCGTGAGTTCAAGCCCCACAATAGGCTTAGAAAAAAAAAAAAAAGTATGAGGAACAAGTAGATTCATGACTTATTTTAGTGAGTGTTTCTATCATAATCCACCCCCTGCGTGCTTTTCTTTTCTTTTTTAAGTTTTTTTTTAATGGTCATATATTTCTGAGAGACAGAGAGAGACAGAGACAGAGTGTGAGTGGGGGAGGAGCAGAGAGACAGGACAGGGAGACACAGAATTGCAAGCAGGCTCCAAGCTCTGAGCTGTCAGCACAGAGACCAATGTGGGGCTGGAACCCACCAACTGTGACAACTGTTGAGATCATGACCTGAGTTGAAGTCGATGTTAAACGGACTGAGCCATCCAGGTGTCCCTCCCCTGTGGGCTTTCCTGATAATTCTTGCCCATCCAGCCTACTCTGACCAATAATCTTCTCCCATTACAAGACTGGAAATCTTTTTGCAGATAAAATGTTGTGGGGCTCTGTTAGTAACGGTAAGTTGTGAGACACATAAAAGTTACATAATCCTTTTTCCAAAACCTGAAACAGAAGATAAAATTATTTGATAAAGATTTAAAAATATACATTAATTTAAAAATATATATTAATTCTACATAATGGCTAACTGAAGAGAAATGAAAAAAAGTAAAAGATGGGAATATACAGAGATGAGGAGAAAACTAAGAAAGACAAACTGCAGACATGAAAAACACAAAGCAAAAATAGAGAAAATTAGAGAAGTCATAAATTTCACATTTTTAACAGTAACCAACTGCCATATTACCTACATCTCTCATACTAATTAGTTATACAACTTTGATAAGTAAGTTCCTTATCTCTAAAACTGGTGTTTAAGAGTTAGATAGGGCCTGTGGGGCACATGGGTGGCTCAGTCGATTAAGTGTCTTACTTCAGCTCAGGTCATGATCTCGCGGTTCACGGGTTCAAACCTCCCATCAGGCTCTGTGCTGACAGCTCAGAGTCTGGAGCTGACTTTGGATTCTGTGTCTCCCTTTCTCTCTCTCATGCTGTCTCTCCCCTGCTCATGCTGTCTCTTGCTGTCTGTCTGTCTGTCTCTCTCTCTCAAAAAGCTGGATAGAGCCAGTGGTTCCTTCCAAATTCTGGCACACTAAGATTACACCACCGTTACAACCAATATATTTACTGAACTACATGTGTCAGGTGATTCCACCTTACGTTCGTCTTAGAAGAGTCTCCATCTCCTCTTTCTCCTTAAGCCTTGCAGCACTATTCTGAAAGAGAACTCAAATCCACTGGGGAAAATTCTTCTGAGAGCTGCTAAGGCAGTGATCACATCAACAGGTCCAATCAAATGGATGACCCCATCCCTGATCTTTAAAGTCCTTCTGCACATTGCAAGTAAAATTAAGCTCTCTAATTGTTTCTTCAGCCAATCCTTTCACCCCAACTCTTACAAACCTAAAAAGCACACAAATACTCATCAAGACCTTCATGTTGGTTTTTTTTTTTTTTCTATCAAATACAGCTGACCTAAGAAAATACTGTCAGTAATTTTCAAAGTAAAAAGAACAAACCCCCCAACGTTATATAATTTTTGTAAAATAATTTGTAAATATACACAGACACACAGATGGAAAAAAAATACAACAGTGACATACATTGAAAAGGTGTGATTTTCTTTGGTTTCCAGGTTTAGGATGATTTTTTATTTGGGCATTTTTATTTGTACTTTACTGTTTCCCCAACTGTTTTGCATCGAGTACTACAATTACCAGAAGAAAAGCCACAAAGCAACTAAATATATGGAATTATTTCTAAACCTCAGAAGAACTTTGTAACATATTGTTATTATAACATAATGTAACAAAAGCCATTTTCATAGCCTTTGTTACTCCTGAAATGTCTATTCTTCACAAGTCACTAGACACATCCACATTTCATCAGTGCTTTTATACACTGATGTTAGCTTGTTTTTAACAAGGACAAAGAGCCAAATACACCCAAAGTATTTACAATCAGGCTTGCAGAGGATATTACTTGCAAAATTTAAAATATTAAATCCATGGGTTGTCTGGGTGGCTCCATCAATTAAGAGTCTGATTCTTGGTTCAGGTCATGATCTCATGGTTCTTGAGTTTGAGTCCCGCTTCGGGCTGCATGCTGAGACTGCGGAGCCTGTTTGGGATTCTCTCTTTCCCTCTCTGCCCTTTCCCCACTCATGCACACACTCTCTCTCTCTGAAAATAAATATTAAGCTTAAACAAAATTAATCTTCTCATGAATAATGACAGTTAATAGCATAGCATCAGATATACTCAGTATATAATAAACGCTTAGAGGGGCACCTGGGTGTCTCAGTTGGTTAAGTGTCCGACTTTGGCTCGGGTCACAATCTCACAGTTTGTGAGTTCGAGCCCCATGTTGGGCTCTGTGCTGACAGCTGAGCCTGGAGCCTGCTTTGGATTCTGTGCCTCCTTCTCTCTCTCTGCGCCTCCCCCCCCCCCCCATCTTAAAAATAAATAAACATTAAAAAAAATTAAAGAAAAAAATAAAAGCTTAGAATAGAAAAAAAGGCAGGGGACAGGCAGAGTTTCCTAGCCACACGGTTGACATTTTTTCTCTGAGTCACCTTAATGTTACTAAGTATCTTACATTAAAATAAAATGCTCCTAAAACTCCTGCTTTCAATAAAGCATTTTCTTAGCATATAACGGCACCCTAACAAGTCACAGCATTTTCCCCAGAGTAGTCAAGCAAACGTTTGGAAAAAAAAATTATTTGGGGAACTTTTAAATTTGTCTCCATCTCTCCCTAATGAATTCCTTTTGTGTTCACTATTCTAAAAGACAACAATTCTCTTTGATGTCTCCTACTCTTCTGTGGAGACTATTATGAAACCTAAAGAAAATTATTCAGATATAACATTATCAAATCTGGAAATAGCTTTTCAAAAAAGATCTTACCAAAGAAAAAAGAACTGACTTTTGCTGAGTACCAACTGTGAGCAAGACACCACAAAGGTTAAACTAATTTACTCCTTAAAATAAACCTATGGAATGATGATTATTAATTATTGCAAAGATTAAAAAGTCAAAGCTCAGAAAAGTTAAATAACATGCCCAAGGACTCTAAAAAATATATATATACCTATATATATATACATATATATATATATACACACACACACACACACACACACACCCCTATATATATACCTTTATATATATACCTATATATACACCTTTATATATGTGTGTGTATATATATATATATATATATATATTTATATATATATATGTATACATATGTATATATGTGTGTGTGTGTGTGTGTGTATATATGTATATATATATATATATATATATATATATATATATATATATATATATATATATATAAAACAGACATAGGACGGATCAGTTTGTTTTTAATTACATCTAAGATAAAACACTGTAACAGACATGGCAAAATTTACCTATTCAATAACACATGGAAAAAAAAGCAAGACTTTGGAAAATAAAACTTGCCATACCAAATCATTCTACTACATATTAAACAAATCCAATATTAAAAGAATAAAACTAAAAGAGTTGAAAAAATTATTTTTGATTTAAAGGAAACAATGTAATCTCCCTATAAAAACCTATGGGCTACTGTGGCTAAAGTTTACTTGTTATGTTTCATTTCTTCTCTGGAATGCTGGTTTGTCCCTACTCTGGATTACTTACTTACCCAAAGCATTCCTGTCAGTTGGAAATGGTTCCTTATAAGCAATGGCTTGTTTGAGAATCTAGCTATTCTACCAAAAAACAAAACACTTCTTCTTTTGGAGAAATCATGGCTTAACATAAGACAAAGGTAGAAATCTATGAATTCCAGCCCTCTCATATTCCTTTCTACACTCCACCTACCCAACTCTATTATTAGTTTATTGACCTTCTTACATGTTACAGTATTAAATCATCTAACCACTCTATATCAAAAATTCTATAACAATTTTTAAAAAGCTTGTATTGTACAGAGGAACATGATAAACGAAGGATGACTCTCGTTTAATCTATTCTAATATGCATTACTGCCTCTTGCCAGGTAATCTGGGTTACCAATAAATAGTCCAGATTGGATCTGGAGTATGTTACATGGAGTGGCTACTTTCAGCAGAATAACATGCTTTAAGAGTCTTCTTTTATGTCTTCAAAAAGAAAAGTAATAATGGAAATGTTTATTAAGGCTTTGGTAAATATTAAAATTGCTTTAAATCCATAAGAGATATACTAAAGAAACTTTACTTTTTTAATAGAAAAAGTGAAATGTCTAGAAATCGAACAAGCTTGAAATCCCTTGAAACAATCAATAAAAATGCTGCAAAGACTAAAGCAGGGTAAAGATTTTTTCAAAATACGTTGATTTCGGTACCTTAAATTAAAATTACCTTTACCTCTTTTAATTTAAAAGAATTCCCTTTTAAGATCTGAAAATAAATAAAAAATTGACACCTCTCCACCCTAAACAGTTTCAGCATGTTCCCTATATTTCTAATTCTTGAAAGATCTTGCCTTTTGTTTCAGTATTCCTACTTGTAGGTATTTTATATGACTCAGCCAAAACTTAGACTATTAAAACAAATTAAAAACTGAGGCATTTAAACATTCTTGTGAACTATCTAAGTTTAAAAATTACTTCTATGTTTTAAGAGGAAGGCAGGCAGTTGCTAATATTTCTATTTCTGACAAACATCAAAAGCAGGAAATCAGAAGGTCTGATAAAAAGTAAAACTATCCAAAAGAAATGAAAATATCACTTAGGAGAAAGCATGCTATTACCTAGTTGCTAACAATTTTCTAACTATTTAAAGTCTCCAGGTCCAATACCACCTCATTTTTTTCACCTATGATTAAGACTATAATAAACACATTTCATACAGTCCTAACTAGGCACAAGATGTTCTTGTCTCTAGTAGTGAATATCCTCTCAAAAAGTACATGATAAAAAAATGCAACTTAGGAAGTTTTTACCAAAAGAAAAAAAAAAAAATTCAAACCTCATCAAAGATTAAAAAAAGAGAGAGAGAGCATGGATTATAGTACTGTAGCCTAAACCCAAACTTCTATCAGACTGATTTCTCATCAAAACAGAGATGACAGGGACGCCTGGGTGGCTCAGTTGGTTGAGCCTCCGACTTCGGCTCAGGTCATGATCTCACAGTCTGTGGGTTCGAGTCCCGCATCGGGCTCTGTGCTGACACCTCAGAGCCTGGAGCCTGCTTCCGATCCTGTGTCTCCCTCTCTCTCTGCTCCTCCCCGACTCTCACTTTGTGCCACTCTGTCTCTCAAAAATAAATAAATGTAAAAAAATTAAAAAAAAAAAACAACAGAGATGACATTCAGAAGAAATACAAAATCACTTATAGGCAGTAACTTGTAGAACATAAAGTCCTTTTTGATAATTCAAGAATAATAATGGCTGCATAAAGCAGATTTTTAAAAAAATATATGCTTTTCAGCAGTTTGTTAGAATTCTGCAAAGAGACATAATTATGGCAGTTTATACTACAATAATAATAACTACTGGGGAAACTGAAGCAGTAAACATTTACTAGGACAGGAAAGCATAGTAAAGTACAGATCCAAATCTTAGCTCTGCCACTTACCACCTGCACTATCTTAGGCAAACTGCTTTTTTAGATGGGGATAACAACAGCGCTTACCCTAGAAGGTAGGTATGATAACTACATAAATTAATTCATAAATAGGGTTTAAAAAGGTAAATGGCACATTGCAAAGCCTTCAAATACATGTTAGTTATGACAGTGACAATGATGTGATGTTTGGAACTATACTTAGCAGAAAACTAACCAGCTTTGATGCACAAAATGAGAAATACGGCACAAAAGCAGATAGGAGTGGAGAAGGGGGAGCAATTGATGTGTGGGAATAATAAAAAAACGATCTTGGAAGAGCTGGCCTTGAAGAATTAGTTGGAAGTGAATAGTGATGGAAAGGAGTAATCAGGGCAGGGAACAAACAGGCATGAATGAGCAGGAATTACAGGAAGAAGCAACATTTTGGATGGCAATCAGGGGGAAAAAAGGAGAGATTTTATATGATGAGCACTGCTGCAAAGAAACAGTATCTGAAAGGAAAAGAAGTATCATAAGGAAAAATCTTGCTATCCTGGAACACAGCCATATCTCCTGACCCACAGGAACTTCCCTAAAATAGTGAGAAAAAACTCACCTCATTTAAAGATTAGTACTACTCAGAAATAATCAACTCAAGTTTCATACAAAGATATAAAAAGGAAAAGGAAGAAAGAAACTTTTTAAAGTGGCAAATGAATCTGATTCAACAGGAAGATGTAGATAAAAACAACCAAATACCTCTCTATGGATGTAAAAAAGTTAAGCAACAACCCTCTCTATAAAACATTAAGAGATGTAAACAGTTGAAAAAGACACAGTGAAACAATAAAAGGAAATAAAACATGAATTGTCAGAGTTGAAGGTAAAGAGGAAGAAAAAAAAATATCACATAAATGAAGGCCAAAGTGCAAGGAGAGAAAACCCCACTTATAGTCATAGAAAGGAGATCAAGAATTTAGAGAAATTTGAAAAGTTCAAAGTAAATGTGCATTTAAAAAGGATAAATGAGAAAATGAAAGAAATGAATGACAAAGGCAACATATATTTGACTAAAAGAAAACCAAAATACACAATAGTTAACAGGGCTGCCACACTGGCGTTGCCCTTTTAACGTAACTACAAAAATAGTCTACCTGGGTGGCTCAGTCGGTTGAGGGTCCGACTTCGGCTCAGGTCTGATTTCATGGTGTCTGAGTTCAAGCCCTGCACTGGGCTCTGTGCTGACAGCTCAGAGCCTGAAGCCTGCTTCAGATTCTGTGTCTCCCTCTCTCTCTCTGCCCCTCCCCTGCTCACGCTCGCGCTCTCTCTCTCTCTCTCTCTCTCTCTCTCTCTCTCAAAAATAAACATTAAAAAAATTAAAAAGAATAAAATAAAATCATCTAAAACAAAAATAAAATATTTAAACAGCCATAAGGAAAAAGAGTACATTCCAAGGAGCAACAGTTGAGAATTACAGTACACTCTCGATAGGAAAAATGGAAGCTAGTTAACTGTGGACTGATATCCAAAATGTATTTGAAGAAAATAACCCTCAGGGTGCATGGGTGTCTCAGTAGGTTTAGCGTCCAACTCTGGATTTTGGCCCAGGTCATGATCTCAGTTTGTGAGATCAAGCTCCACATTGGTCTGTGCGCTGACAACGTGGGGCCTGCTTGGGATTCTCTCTCTCTCTGACCCTCCCTCACTCTCTCTCTCAAAATAAATAAATAAATAAAAATTTAAAAATATTAAAATTTAAAAAAGAAAAAAAATACTGTCAACCTAGAATTCCATATTCAGCAAAAATATCCTTTAAGAAAAGAAATAAAATTTTCAAGCAAAGAAAAACCGAGAGAGTTCACCTACATTAGAAGAAATTCCAAAGGATATGCTTAAGGCAGAAGAAAACTGATCCTAGATATAAGGTCAAAGATGCAAACATCAACAAAGAACAAAAAAACTAGTAAATATTTAGGAAAACTTAATGAACACTGGCTGAAAATTGAGTTTTATAGAGTCTTTTAATATGGTATCAAAATAATGGACAACAATAGCATATGAACTGGAAGGTGAATAGATGAGAGTTGAAAATCCACTAAGTTCTAGTACAGGAAAAGGGTAAAGGTACCGATGAATTCTGTTAAATATGTGTACTTGGTATAATTTCTAGACTAATCATATAGTCTAGATAAACAGAGTATGCTGCTTCCAAACAAACATAAGAAAAAAATGGGGCACTTGGGTGACTCGGTTGGGCATCCGACTCTTGATTTTGGCTCAGGTCATGGTCGCACAGTTCCTGGGCTGCAGTCCCATGTCAGGCTCTGCACTGTCAGCATGGAGCCTACTTGGAGTTCTCTCTCCCTCTCTCTGTGCCCCTACCCCACTTGTGTGTACGCTCTCTCTCTCAAAATAAATAAATAAACTTAAAAAAAGAAAAACAAAAAGAAAAACAATGAAAAGATTAAAAGCAAAGAAGAGACAACAACCAAAAAATGAAAGATACGGCAAAACATATACCGTAAAATGGTAAGATTAAACCTATATATTTACCAATAATTCAATCATACGAAGTAAATAAATGCTCAAATCAAAAGAAGGCAGATTTTTTTTTTAAATCAAACTAAATCCTTCTTTTAAAAAAAGAATACAGACGGGCACCTGGGTGGCTCGTAGCATCTGACTTCAGCTCACATCATGATCTCATGGTATGTGAGTTTCAGCTCTGCATCGGGCTCTGTGCTGACAGCTCAGAGCCTGGAGCCTGCTTCAGATTCTGTCTCCCTCTCTCTCTGCCCCTCCCCTGCTCATGCGTGAGCATCCCTCTCTCTCTCAAATATAAATAAACATTAAAAATAAAAATAAAAAATAACAAAAGGATATATAACGGCTGAAAATAAAAGGTAAAAATAGATGTTATGCAAACACCAAATGAAAAGCTTAATGTAAGCTTAATGTAATTTATACCTTTTCAAGCAAAAACACCACTAGAGATAAAAACATATTTCATAATGATAAAAGATTTAATTCAAAATTAAAGAATTTAATATGTATATATACCTAGAAACATGGCTTTCAAAATCTATAAAGCAAAATTTGACAGAGCTATAAGAGACAGGCAATTCTAAAATCACACTGGAAAGTTTAATATTTTTCTTAGTAACTGAGAGAATCAGATAAAATCACTCTCAGTAAAGAAAATTTATGAAACATGGTTAGCAAACTGGACCAATTGGGCATATACAGAAAATTACCTTAACAAATAAAGAATTCATTTTCTGCCCAAGTATGTATGATATGTTTATAGAAATTAAACAGACTGGACCATAGTAAGTCTTATCAAATTTCAAAGAACTAGAATCCTATAAATACATACTGTATTTATAAATAAATTTATAAATAAATAAGTTTCTAAATAAATCCTATAAATACAATACATGCATTCATGCCAGAAATCAGTTACAACAATAAAAAAAATCATAACATATTTGGAAATTAAAAACAAAACTACATTTCTATCTAACTATGGCTCACAAAAGAGCCATATTATTTCATAATGAAATTACTGAACTGGACAAAAATGAAAATACTTCATAGCACAACTAAAAAATAAGTAGAGGGGGATTTATATCCTTAAATTCATACATGGGAAAATAACAAAGTCTGTAAATTAATATGCCAAGCATGCATCTCAGTAAGTTATAAAAAGACAGCAAATTAATGCCAAAGAGAGAAAGAAGACACATTAAACATAGAGCATCAGTCGAAGATATTAGAAGTAATGGAAAGAATCAACAAACCAGAAATTGGTTTCCTCAAAAGACCAGTATATACTTGATAAGCTTCTGGTGACAGTAAGAGTGATGGGGGGGAAAAAAGAATTCATAAATGAGAAACAGAAAGAATGAAAAGAGACATTTCAAGAAGTCCTGAAAACATTAAACAAGGGGATATCATGTATATTTTCATGCCCACAAGTTTGAAATTTTAAGTGAAACTGACAAATTCCTAGAAAAAGATATCTTGTTAAACGCTCAACCAACCAAACAACCCTGAACAGTCCTACATTTAAAGAAGTTGAATTGATAGACAAAAGTATTTCCTCCAAGCAATTTCGAAGCACAGAGAGCATTATGACAAGTTCTACCAAGCACATGAGAAAGAATTCAAATCTTACACATACTCAGATTACAGGAAGAAAAGTTTAGCTCAACCTTTTCTGTGAGATCAGTGTAACAATGATGCTAAACCTGAAGAGAAAGGTAAAAATTACAAGGCCAATCTTACTAATGAAAATAGTTGGAAGAATTCTAACAAAACATTAGTCCATCTATGTCCAAAATAGACCAAAAATTATGTAAGGAAGATAGGCTTATCTGAGAAATGGGAAGTTAAATATATCTGAGGTTTAACATTAGAAAATCAATCACTGTGATTTCACATATGAATAGAATTTAGGAGGAAAAAATCGTATCACAAAAGATAGCGAAAAAGTGGTAAAACTCAATACCCATTAATAACATCAACTCTTAGCAATCTAGGAATCTAATACAGAAGCTCCAAAACCCCAGATCAAGTAAGATACTTTGCAATGAAATGCTGAAAACATTTCTTTTGAGATAGGGATATCCACTATCATTATGTCATCTCACCCTTGTACTAGATATCCTGACCAAAAGATTAAGCACAAGAGAACAAAATAAGGCATAAGGAGGGTTGGAAAGAAAAGTGTGCCATTATGCATACGTCTTTTAAACTGAACAGGAGTGAAAACACAACAAAGCAGAACTTGTGATATACAGCGAGCAGTGTTTATGTCACTGTCTGGATCCCAAGACCCACCAGCTCGTACTTTCGAGCATTTGTCTTGTTTTTCCTTAAGCTCCTCTTTCTGGTTTAGCTCTAAACTCAGGCAAATGAAACCTGAAACCACTCATGAGGTGATGGCGAGGGCCCTGACAAGACCCCACAGGCTCAGACCACCCAGACCTTTTCAGCTAAACTCCCAACTCCCGTGCAGAAGGACCATGGGGTGACCTCTGGAATGACTCACAACAACCTTTACCTCATTATAATACTAAAACCTCTGCCCAAAGAGGAGACTCGGCTTCATTTACATGACATACAATCTATGTGTAGGCACGTTTCCTTAAGGCACATGGTGACCTTATGCCCTTCTCTACAAGAGATCACAAGGCTTCCCAATCTAAATATTCATCCTAACCCTAAACAAAAGGAACCCATTTATCCCCTCTTTGGGAGTCACAGTTTTGGAAGCCATCCCCTGTGATCTCCTTCTATGCTACAGTTTTCTTTGCGAAACAACTCAACCTGGGAAAGTATCTGACTCACCAGGGAGCAAACTACATTTAAAAGAAAATTCTTTAACACTAAATGCTTGTATTAGTAAAAGAAGGATCTCAAATTAATGGCCTCGGATTTCATTTGTAAGAAATTAGAAAAAGAGCAAATTAAAACTACACTATGCAGAAAAAAAGGGAAATAATAAAGGTAGAAATCAATGAAACAGGACACACACACACACACACACACACACACACACACACACACACGGGTGAGAGGAGAGGTAACAAAGAAACCAAAAGCTGTTTTCTTAAAATGAAACTAATAGATGTCTAGCCAGACTGCTGACACAAAAAAAGACAAATACAAAAGACAAAAATTACCACTATAAAAAATAAGACATAAAGGTGCCATAAAGGCATAAACAACATTATGCCAATAAATGCACTAATTTAGATGAAATGGGCATGTCCTTTAAAAGGTACAAACCACTGGGGCGCCTGGGTGGCTCAGTTAAGCGTCCAACTCTTGGTTTTAGCTCAGGTCATGATCTCGCGATTTGTGGGATGGAGTCCCGCGTCGTGCTCTGCACTGACAGCTCAGACCCTGCTTGGGATTCTCTCTCTCCCTCTCTCTCTCTACCCCTCCCCTCCTCATGAGCTTTCTCTCTCTCAAAATAAATAACTTTAAAAAAAGACACAAACTACCCATGCTCACTCAGGATACATAGAATATGAACAGCCCTATAGCCATTAACAATACTAGATCTGTAGTTAAAAACCCTGCCACAGGGGCGCCTGGGTGGCTCAGTCGGTTGAGCGACTTCAGCTCAGGTCATGATCTCAGTCTTTGAGTTCGAGCCCCGCGTCGGGCTCTGTGCTGACAGCTCAGAGCCCGGGGCCTGTTTCAGATTCTGTGTCTCCCTCTCTCTCTGACCCTCCCCCGTTCATGCTCTGTCTCTCTCTGTCTCAAAAATTAATAAACGTTAAAAAAAATTAAAAAAAAAAAAAACAACCCTGCCACAAAGGCTAGAAACTCCAACAAGCCTAGAGATCTCACTTAAAAAAAATGCTGTCAGGGAAACAGGCCAGCCACATAATTAACCACCACTGCGTAAACCACGGGGTGAGAAGAAACAGATAAAAGAGGAGAAAGAAAAGGGAGAAGAGGAGGGAAAGTGGGAAGACAATAAAGACCTCCAGCTGAAACTTTTGGACCCTTTTATTAAACTTGATTTTACTAAACTTTACTAAACTTTATCACTCCCTTACCTCACAAAAGCAAACTTTAATTTCAAGAGGAAATAAGATAAACACTGCAAAGTGATGAGTTCCTGTTCCTAGGTGATTACTTTTGCCCATAATCACTGGACTCTACCTTCTCCCCAGACATTGTCAACAAAAAAGTAGCATTAATTGGTTCAGGAATCACCTGTCACGAAATTAAATGTAAATGCAGGGATGTTTCTTTCTCTTTTTAATATGAAATTTATTGTCAAATTGGTTTCCATACAACACCCAGTGCTCATCCCAACAGGTGCCCTCAATACCCATCACCCACCCTCCCCTCCCTCCCACCCCCCATCAACCCTCAGTTTGTTCTCAGTTTTTAAGAGTCTCTTATGTTTTGGCTCCCTCCCTCTCTAACCTCTTTTTTTTTTCCCCCCTTCCCCTCCTCCATGGTCTTCTGTTAAATGCAGGGATGTTTCTAACAACTAGGAAGCCTATTAGACACATTCTTAAAATACCATACTTGAAGAACATGTTAATATATATACAAAAAATCATTTTTTGTTTCATCCATTATAAGATGCTTCATAGAAAATGCTTTTCATTCTCTCAACTTTCCTATTTAGCAAACAGGAACTTCTTGCCCTTCTCTATGTTTTTAGTGGAACACAAGCCAAAAAACTCTTCAGTGTTTACTTCCTTATTTGTCCAACAAATCATCATCAGTGAAGTCAGCAGCAACTGAACAACCTTGAAAGGAATGTTTATTAACTAAATACTGTTCCAAGCCAGTTTAGGAATACAAAAAACATGACTTAGCTCTAAGTCTCAAGAACAGAGTTACGACCAATATTCCCTAAACTCGGGTCCTTCCTAGAGCCAATAAGTCTCTGTAGTATCAGAGTTTCACATAGTTTTAACAGTTTCTCTTATAGGAGTATATTTATAAAGACACAGTTTTTATTTAGTTTTTTAAATTTATTGTTTATTTTGAGAGCGAGCGAGCACATGAGCAGGGGAGGGGCAGAGAGAGGGTAGGGAGGAGAGAGAATCTCAAGCAGGTTCTGAGCTGTCAGTGCCTGACTCAGGGCTCCATCTCAGGAACCATGATTATGACCTAAACCAAAACCAAGAGTTGGATGCTTAAGTGACTGGCCACTCAGGTGTCTCCTAAAGACACAGTTTTTAAATATAACTGTTTCTAGCCTAGTCATAGCATAAAGTTGCCAGTTGCTTTTGTTGTCATTGTTATTTACCTTAATAAAATACTACATGCCTTAAAGATCTGAAACAAAAGTAACAAACCATGAAAGCACGTATGACTTCCTCATTCTCAGAAATGGCATACATAGGAGGGCCTGGGTGGCTCAGTTAGTCAACCTTCTGACTCTTGATTTAGACTCAGGTCATAATCTCACGTGTTTGTGAGATCAAGCCCAGATTGAGCTCAGCATCGGGCTCATGGAGCCTGCTTGGGATTCTTTCCCTCCCTCTGTCTCTGCCCCTCCCCTGCTCATGTGTGCACGTGCTTTAACGCATGCTCTTTCTCTCCCTCTCTGAAAATAAAGATTAAAAAAAAAAATGGCATACATACATTTATACTTTCACTGGTGGCATCTGAATGGTTTGGGAAGAGATTAATAATCATACATATTCTATTTGTTTATATTCCAATGTTTATTTTATTACCAATATGGGAAAAATTTTTTTCTTCCCAATCTGCTCCCTAGTTCCTTTCCCCCTTCTACCTCACCCCAAACAGTAATCATTTATTTGCAAGAATCATTACCAAATAAATATAAATAAGCCCTAACAATGTATAAAGCTAAGAGACAAGTTGATTATTACAAAGCAATGAAGCCAGAAGCAATTCATTTTAAGTTAATTTAAAATTTATAAACTCAAAGTAGGCTGTACTGGTTCCATTTTCTTCAGTTGTAAAATAGTCAACCTATCTGATAAATGAGCATCTAATAACAAACGGTAACAGCAATAAGATTAAACTATATGAAAGCACAGAACTGAGAAAGTCTATTTTTCTTTCTCCCTATTAAAAAAATCACCAAATTTCATTCCACAAGTTTTATACTGAACACTGAGCTGTTTTTACTCACAGTGCTTCTGATACCAAACGTATGGGTTTTTTTTTCACACCAACCATTTCTCCAATTTTCTGACACCAAATGGGATGTATCCAACATTTCAATTCTGACACTATCTGCCTGAAGTTACCAACAGGTCCCCATAAGTGAAAGGGCTCAGTCCCACAAGCCTACCCCACTTCAGATGCCAACTGCAAGTCCCAGGCCACCTGTACTTCTGATTTACTGTGTACGAATCTGGGGTTCCCACAACCCCCTTCAGGACTGATAATAAAACCAGAGAGAGAGAGAGAGAGAGAGAGAGAGAGAGAGAGTGTGTGTTTTCCATGTGTTCTTCGGGCACTTCAATGTTTAAGGCTTTTCTTTTTTTTTGGGGGGGGGGTGGATAGGCTCCACCACCTAGGCATGACTGATTAAAACATCAGCCACTGGTGACTGAACTCAGTCTTTGACCCCTCTCCCCTCCCCAGAGTTCAGGGTGGCGCTGAAAGTTCTAGCCCTCTGCACACGTGGTTTGTGTTTCTAGAAATCTGAATCTATCTAGGGACCCCAGCCACCTGTCATTTCAATATCTAAGACACTCTTATCCCTCCACCAAATTCCAATAGTTTTAGGAGACAAAGACCAAATGTTTATTTGTTTTTTATTATACCATAAGCACGTATTCTGCTCTTTGTCACTGTGAAAGTTAGTGGGAGATTTTTTAAAAGAATGCCATTCTATAACAGAGATCCTTTTTTAAAATAACAAAACAGGGTTGCCAGGGTGGCTCAGTGGGTTGAGTGTCCGACTCTTGATTTTGTCTCAGGTCATGATCTCTTAAGGGTCATGGGATCAAACCCTGTGACAGGCTTGGTGCTGAGCATGGAGCCTGCTTAAAAAATATTTTCTCTCACTCACTCTCTCTCCCCCTCCCTCCCTCCTTCCCTCCCTCTCTCTCACACACTCTTGCTAAAAATAAAAAAAATAAAAGAAAAATAAAAGAAAATAACAAAACATAAGACTTTAAATATTCAAATAGGTGCCATCATCCAAAACAATTACCTCTGGAGAGTATATCGTGTTCTGATATTCACATTTCTTTCAAAACCAGATTACAAACCACCCAAGAAAATCAGCAAATATGCAGCATCCATACCACACAGATATTTCCAATACAAATCTCCTAATTCATTATAGCTTTCAACTAATAATGTTTTTTTGGCATATCCAACTATCCATTATGCCAAATTATGTCATTAAAATTGGTAATTGTATATCAACAAAAATACATAAAGGAATAAATAGGCCCCTAACATAGAAGGTAGCATTTAAAGCATTTTTTTAAACATTGTTTAGTGCTAGTCAATGTTAGCATTCAGAAATGCATCCTTCCATGGTTTCCTAAGATGGCAACTTAGATTTAGATATGTGAGTTGAAATATGTTTCTTTTTTGTTTTTCAAGTCTCATTATGAACCTATTTTTATATAAAAGAAGCACATAATTCAACAAGCTAACAATCTTTACAGAATGAAAAGACAGGGAAAAAAGTAAACTAATAATTGGCATAAGCTTATATTCTTTTCAAAAAACTGTTTCTTGTATACACTTGAAGTCACTCTAATAACCAAACTAAGTTTACACGTCTATAACATACCATTTACAGCTTTTTCAATCAATTCTTCACAAGCATCAAAATCACCCTTCAACACCAGTTTATCATGTAGATCTGTTAACATGGGATGTTCCAGGGCAATCCTGGTTTTTTTTTGCAGCGATTCAAAGGCCTCTGTATAGTTGTGTTGTCTAAAGTGTTTTAGGCAAAGGCGAATGGCTTCCTGTTCACGGTACTACTGGAACACAAGAGAAAGTATGAAAAGAAGAGATTTGCTTAGTTATTACTGTAGGCAATAACAAGTGACAACAAACCTAAAGTGAGTGTTTACTATGTGCTAAGCACTGTACTAACACTCTTCATTAGTATCATTATCATTCCCACTTTGAAATGGCAAAATTAAAGCTTAGTCAATTGTAATCGCTTGCCAAAAGTCACAAAGTATATAGCAGAAAGATATGAAAAAGATAAATATATACAAATATACCCACAGGTATATATTTCATGAAGTTGAAAGATATAAAAAGATGAAACCAAACCTTGAGCCTGAACTTTTAAGAAAAGAAGCAGAAAAACTGTTTATCAAAGACCACTGAAGACTACCAAGATTATAACGTCTATAGCTTTTACTAATCAGATTGCAATGGTGGTACTGAAAGCACAGAAACCATTACACGATACACAGAAGTCATCACGCTTTTTGTTCTTGGTTCTTAGTAATAAGTTATTACTTGAAAAGCAAATATTATCCAGTGTTTATATATTTCAAAATTCACAAACAGGTTTTATGCCTCAAAATGTTCAGAAAGAGATTACTTAAATTTTATAATTTTTTCCAAGCCTAGCTACCTTATCTATTAAATAGCTATAAAGTAAACATCTCAATTAACTAGAATCCAAAAAGAATGTTGAGCTTATTAACTCTCTAATAGGATGAATGCCAAAAATACAAGCTCAGATTTTTTTGAAAAAGTAACTTCAAGAATACTTTATGAAATTTCCACAAATTTCCTAAGTTAACAAAATTAATGACAAAAAAGCAATGCATGATGACCAAACAAAAATATGATTTTCTTGTAAGCATGATTCTTTAATAAGGCAAAAAATAATACTACCTTTTAGAAGATTTATAAGACTTGAAACACAAATAAGCTTATAGTTGGCTGATTTTTTTATTAATAAAATGTCAAAATATCTTTCCTTAAGTATTACAGTTAACCATGATTTTCCTTTCAAATAACAAAAGATTATTTATCCAACCTAACTTTACATTATTAATTTATTACCCTTGGCCTCTAAATAAAGATTTATCATGACTATCAAGAAACATACTAAACAGTGATACCTTTCAATCATGTTGCCTTTAGGAATGTGAGTCATATCCACATTTTAAGTTTTCTATCAAGTTGTATACAGATACATAGAAGGAGAAAATTTATGAAATAATAGAATTTTAATGCTTTAAGAAAAACACTAAAACTCAAAGAGGATGAAGAGTTATCTAATTTCTAAAGGTTCATAATAAATGCAGAGAACTTGAAAAGTGAACGAGGCTGAACAATTTTATGCTCTCAAATATAATCTCTCCACAAGGCTGGGGGTGAACAGGTGAAATGTGCAACTTCCTACAATATCAAGAGATTTGTGTGAGTATGTTAAAGAAAACACACACACACACACACACACACACACACACACACACACACACCATAGGCTAAAGGGAAAATTTTATTCAGTAACAGAGAAATTTAACCATTATTTTTTAAAAGAACCAACAGAATTTAGAAGATGTTACATATGTACTATTATGTGTATAACACTGTAAAGGTGATTTTTAATATTTAAAAATATTGTCTCTACCTTGAACGAACTTACAGTATTACAGGGAATCCAAGAATATAGGAAAAATACAGAAAATACTAAAAGTCGGCATCAATTTTAAGTTGAATATAATCAAATGCCAAAAATAAATTAGTCAAAGACTTCCTCAATTAAACTAACCAGAAAAAAGCTGAAATTCTACACTAAAAACCTAAGAATCTACATTGCTTCCCAACCTTCTAGGAGTAGATCAGTTCACCCCTACTTGAAAATAAAAATAACAGGAAGTGGTGATTGGACTAAAATTTTACTATCTTCTTGACAAGAGAGCCCCGCCCCCCAAAAAGTCATGAGTCGAATAAATATACATCAAAAACAAAAAACAAAGTATAAAGGGTATGCAAAAAACCCAGAAGATCTATTCCTCAATAATTTAAACTCACATTTTTCAGACTGCATCTCTTGTATAAAATAGTCGATGAATACAACTGTTAAATATAATTCTTATACTTCCTATAAGCACAAGATCATAATATTTATAAAAACTATTTCAAATTCTTTAAAAGAAAATATGCCTATTTTATTCAACAAATACAATGGAGTAATGTATTATAAAACCAATATAGAATCAAAGCTAGTCCACTAAAAACTGTGTTTAAATATTTCTATCAATATAGGCTGAAAACAAAATTCAGGGTCAGACAGGTAGTAATATAATGCCAGACCATCTGAGTTTATATGCTGGCTTGGGCACTATACAATTGTGTGGACTTGGGTAAGATACTAAACTCTCGGTGCTCTGTTTCATCATCTATAAAATAGGGATGATAATTGTACCTATCTCACAGAGTGGTAATGATTAAATACATCATAAAGATTTCTTAGCAGCTGGCAGAATGTAAATAATAAATGTTAGTTAATTAAGCATAACAGTTATTATTATTCTCAATAGCAATGAAGACAAGACTGACACATGTCTCCCTTTATAGGAATCAGAAACATAAAATCAGGATTTTAAAGCACAGTCCTACCTTGCTATACCAGTTGAGACAGGGCTGTACTACATCAGGATCATCAATGCCACTAAGTTCAACATACCAGATGCTAAAGTTAAAGCTGGGTCCCCAGGATAAGAGTGGAACTTTGTGAAGATAAAAAAGAAAGAAAAAGAAAAAAAAAATTAACATAGTTCAAATAAAACTTTAACAAAGTAAAATCACTATTCGAGCCTATTAAAATTCATTCAGCAAATTTTCGGAACATTTTCTAGAAGCCTAACACTGTATTATTAGGTGCTGGGGCTACAGTAAAAAAAATTAAAACAAAAATAAAAATAAAGAAAATATGAATCATGCCATCTAGAGGATTCTTTGACTATAAGAACACTATAAAATAAGTTTAAAGTGCTCATTTATTTACCCCTCTAAAAACAGGACAAGGCTAGATAACTAAGTAGGCAAATTTTATCAAACCCACAATAAACAAATAATTACTATATAAATTAAACTATATCAACACACAAAAAGAGATCAAAAGTTCAATTACTTAACAAGTGGCATAACCCTGAAAACAAAACCAGAAGAAAAAGAACTTAAGGCTAATCTCAGCTAACTATATATTCAAGAATTTTTAAAAGTTGCAGAAACATTCTACCAGGTTTTCACTGTAACCAAATGGGAGTTCACTGCAGGAATGGAAGGATGGTTTAACAACAGAAGCTATATTAATAATTCACAATGTTAACAAAGTGAAAGAGAAATGTGTTTGATAACTTCAAATAGTGCTGAGTAAATTAATAATATTCATTTCCTATTCATTAAAAAAACCCTTTTAATATGTAAGAAATAGAAGGCAAAATAAAACTACCTAAGCTAGATTTTTTTTTTAATACCAAAGGCCTCAAAAACTGAACTTAATGGAGAAACATTACATGGTGCCACTCAAGTCAGGAATCAGACAAAGCCCAATTATCTCTATTATGCAACACTATGTGGGAGATCTTATCAAATGTGGTGAGAAAAAAATGCAAATTAAAAAATATTAACACTTGAGGAATATTAACACCTATCTTCTTAAATAATTCAAGAGATTCAACAGGAAAACTTAAGTTTGTATGCAAGGTAAACATGAAAATCAGTTTTCCCTCTACTTATAATAACCAACTAGAAAATATAATGAAAAAGTCCTATTTAAAATGGCCAAAAGAACTTACAATATCTCAGAAGAAAGTTTAAAATATGCAAGGTCTATTTAAGAAAATACAGAGTTTTACTTAAGAAATGAAAAAACGAAATGACATACTACGTTCCTAAATGGAAAAACTCAATGTTGTAAACATCTCAGTTCCCCCCAATTATAAATTTAATGTAATCTCAATCAAAGTCTCAATGGAACATATCCATTTTATTCTTTAAAGATTATAAATAATTTCTGCGTGGGGCTCGAACTCACACCCCCAAGAGTCGCATGCTCCACTGACTGAGCCAGCCAGACATCCAATATTCATTTATCTCTTGTCATGTAATTGAACAAATTGGTTTTTAAAAAATGAGTAACACAAGAATATCGAAAAGAAAGTAAACATTCTAAAAATACATAGTAATTATAAGTCTGATATTAGTGGGCGAAAAGGAAGATAAATTACTGAAGCAGAAAAGTATATCCAAAAATCTCAAGATTCAGAGGAATTTACCTACCATAGGATGAAGGTAACATTTCACTTCAGTAATGACAGAACAAAGTAAAGGTTTTAAACATATGATCCACTGTCTCTTAGGGACCCCTGCAACCTTTTCAGGATGTACCAAGTGGTCAAAACCATTGTTTATAATAAGACTAAGATTTTATCATTATTTATGATTACATTTTTAACTGTACTGACATTTGCACTCTTGGTGAAAAGACAATGGTGAGTATAACTTCTGACACATCAGCAGTGCCATGAAAAGCAGTAGCATGAAAATGTGTTAGTATTCTTGATACAGTAGAGACTGCACTGTATTCCTCACCATCATATACTTGCAGTTAAAAAAAGTAAAATACAGGGGCACCAAGGTGGCTCAGGAGCTAAGGTATACTAACTACATCGGTTAAGTGCTCGACTTCAGCTCAGGTCATGATCTCACAGTCCATGGGTTCGAGCCCCACATTTGGCTTTGTGCTGATAGCTCAGAGCCTGGAGCCTGCTTTGGATTCTGTGTCTCCCTCTCTCTCTTCCCCTTCTCCGCTTGTGCTCCCTCTCTCTCAAAAATAAACATTAAAAAATGTTTAAAAAGAAAAGCATGGGGGAGGGGCGGCCTGGGTGGCTCAGTCAGTTAAGTGTCTGACTTTGGCTCAGGTCATGATCTCACGTTCGTGGGTTTGAGCCCTGTGTCGGGCTCTGTGCTGAACGTTTGCTCAGAGCCTGGAGCCTGCTTTGGATTCTGTGTCTCCTTCGCTCTCTGCCCCTCCACCGCTTGCACTCTGTCTCACTGTCTCTCAAAAACAAGTAAATGCAATAAAAAAAATTTTTAAAGGAAAGAAAAGTACAGGGTCACCTGGGTGGCTCAGGCTCAGTCGGCTGAGCATCCGACTCTTGATTTCGTCTCAGGTCATGATCCCAGGGTTGTGAGATCAAGCCCCGCACTGGACTCCATGCGGAGTGTGGAGCCTGCTTAAGATTCTCTCCCTTTGCCCCTCTTCCCTGCTCACTCTCTCTCCCTCCCTCTTTATTTTTTAAAATAAAACAATTTTTAAAGGACAATTCATTTAAGAATGTCTTTGATGACACAATAAAAATTTTTAATAAATTCCTAACATTAAGGACAAATCTTTTTGATATTCTGTGTGACAAAATGGCAAGTACACATAAAGCACTTCCACTGTATACCAAAGCATGGCGGTTACCTCAAACAAAAGAACCTGTACAGCTGTTTGAGTTATGAGCTATAATTGTCATTTGTCCCCACCACCACCACCAATAGGATACAATTTCCTCTTAAAAGAAAAAGTTATAGGCAATCTATGATTATTGAGTTTGGGGTATATGCCAGATATTTATCAATCATTTCAAAGAAAACAACTGACAATATTTGTTGCCAAGGATAAAGTTCAAGCTTTCAAGGAAAAATGAGAATTTCAGAAAATTGGTATCTAAGGTTGTGGATTTAACTACTTTTAGGCAATTTCTGATGAGACTGATGGTGATGTATTAATGACCATGATTTTTTTAATATTACAGAATGAAATGTTTCCACATTTGGGAGATCTGCATAACTCAGTAAACTGTATTTCTAAATGAACAATGAATGATGTTACAAAACCATGCATGGATAAAAGACTAACTCAAAGTGTAAGATAAGCCAATGGGTTTTAATGTAACACTAATATGGTTCAGAATGAATAATGTAACTATTCAGAAACTAACACTTGTCAAGTTTTAAGTATCAAAACAGAATAGCCATCATATTTGACATCAAACCTATTGATTTCCAAGTCCACTGCTCTCTTTTAGCACATCATGCTCAATGAGGAGCTACGTCAGATGACTTCCTATCTGTGTGAGTGAAGACACACAAAGGCAGTAGCCACCAGTTATTAGGATATATGACTGACTATTAGGATGTTTAATATGGCTTTCAGTTTACGTGTGCAAATGACAAAAATGTCAAAAAGTTTTATACCACTGAATACTAAATTACCATCATTGTTTTGGTGTTCATTCCTTTACGTAGCAGTACCATTTAAAAAGTAAAAAGTTGATCCATTACATCACAGCAATAACCATTAAGTAGTAGGAGTCAAAATAAAATAGGATTCTAAACCCAAGGTCAAAAGAACATATAGTCTCTAAGTATAACCAGACATTAGTTAGTAATTTGAAGTTCCAGGTCCAAGTTCAATAAGATTAGGAGGAAAAAAAATATCTTAATATATCTTACTCAAGTCCCAATAAAATGTTCACTTTATTAAAGACCTTTTAGCAATTGTGTTTTAGTGAGATTTTGTCTATATACTGGATGACCCAACAGAAATATTTCTAGACTAATATTAGTTACAATGCTTAAAACCTTTCAAAGAACAGGAAAATCATATATTAAAGATGAATGAAGAGTATAATTTTTTAACAAATTGAAGGGATCTATACAGAATAAGCAGAGTAATGTACACTCACTTCAAATTTTACAAATGATTTTTATAGCATTAATAATTGTAATAATACATAATAGACATACTACACATTATATTTCTGAAATCTAGGGGCGCTTGGGTGGCTCGGTGAGCGTCCAACTTCAGGTCATGATCTTGCGATCTATGGGTTTGAGCCCCATGTTGGGCTCTGTGTTGACAGCTCAGAGCCTGAAGCCTGCTTCGGATTCTGTGTCTCCCTCTCTGCCCTTCCCCTGCTCGCGCGCTGTCTCCCTCTCCTCAAAAATAAATATTTTTTAAAAAGTTAAAAAAAAAAAAGAAAAAGAAATCTAAATGTGATCTGCAGCTTGAAGCACATGTTCTTTGCTCCCCAATGAAAGATGCCTTTGCTCCCACCTCAAATAAAGATTAGAAACTGCTAATACACATCCTAAGGCTAAGAGTTTGCATCCTAGGGCTCAACCATCAGTTTTCCTCATGGCACAATCAGACATGGATATGATCAGGATCAGTGCTTCCCAACCTTCTTCATAATGACATGCACAGACAGTGATAATGTTTATGGCAAACAAGGATAAGAGCCTGCAGGCTCTTGTTACTCTAGGATCAAGGGGCGGGGGGGGGGGGGGGGGGGGGGGGTGGGGGGGTGGTTCAACACCTCAGCACAATGAAATGCATCTGTGACACATTCAGTGTGCTTTAGCAGTATCCCTTAGGAAGCTCTTATCTAGATGGCTAAAACAGCTGTTAGAAGATGACAGTAATTTTAAAGTTCTGAAAGATCATCTTAAAAGTTCAAGACTAACCACTCTGAAATGCATCTATTCTCTTATAGAATTAATAAGTATACAAAACATCTAGCACAGTAACTGGCATGCAGTAAGTGCTCAATAAATGTCAGCTATTATTATTATAAGCTATTACTACTGTATTAATTTTCCTCGTAATAGTACACTTTTTAAAATGTCACCTTTCCACATGCTTTCATAAAGGGCCACCATCAGGGCACTCATACCCGTCCCAGACTTAGTATTCATTCTAGACTTCTAAATACTTTTGAGGATCCAGAATGCAGGCCCAATCCAGCCAGAGCTGAAGCTTCTCCCTGAAGCCCCCACAACTATCCAGGCTGCAAAAATCCAAAAAATCCACAGAAATCCAAGTCATTCTAACAATTTATGCCAAGCAGGCAAACAAATATCTGCTAAATCACCACCAAGAGACAGCTACACATCACAAGTGCTTTTTCAGAATGACCTTTTAAGAAAACAGTTATAAACTAAAAATACTAACCTAATAGTTTCACATTTACCTTATTTTCAAACAAAACATATCAAGAGAATGTTGAAAAGACTAGAAAGCAAACACACAGCTGACCATTACTAACATCTTTTAATAGAAAAGAAATATGAAGTTATCTAAATATTAATATCCTAAATATCATGAGTTAGTAAGTGCCTATAATCACTTGAAAAGCTCAAGTTAACATTTGCCTGAAAACCATGAAACTAACCCAGGGTTAAGTAAAAGGCATCATTATACTCTGTAATTAAAGGCTGACAAAAAAGGCTGGAAAGAAGTCCAATTTCTTGTCTTCGGGCAGTTGAATGTCTAACTCATCCAGAAGAGACCTCTGTTCTACAAATTTTTAAGAAACTATGCAACTTCCCTAAATAGATATTTATTCACACTTCTTCTAATGACAAATACTAGAAGACTGAGAGCTATAGAAGCAGTAGCAGAACATATTTTCCTTAAATGTAAACCAAAGACTGTAGGTATCACGCAAAAAAAGCACAAATAAAGCACATAAAAAAAAGAAATTTCATTTTGTATGACGAAGCAAAATAGAAGCTGAAGAAGTACTTTATAGGAAAATATAAGATATTTCACTACTTGTATATCTGAAACACGTAACTATCCAAGGGCTGTAGGAGCCAGCGGTCCACAAACTGAGGAAACCAGTACTTGGTTAAAAAAAAAAAGAAAAAAGGACCAAGAGTTAAACATAGTAAAAAAATTTGCTTCTTCATAAATTCTCACAGGAAAACAGGAAATAGGTTTTTATTTACAATTATTCATTATAATAACAGAAACTATAGTTATAAAAGAAAGTAGCACAGTGGATAGCCCAAATATCTTTTTTAATTAAAAAAAATTTTTTTAATGTTTATTATTTTTGAGAGAGAGAGAGAGCGCACACATGAGCAGGGAGGGGCAGAGAGAGAGAGAGAGAGAGAGAGAGAGACAGACAGACAGACAGACAGAATGTGAAGCAGGCTCCAGGCTCTAAGCTGCCAGCACAGAGCCCGATGAGGGGTTCAAACTCGTGAACTGCAAGATCATGACCTGAGCCAAAGTCAGACGCTTCACTGACTGAGCCACTCAGGGGCCCCTGGATAGCCCAAATATTCTAAGAACAGCTTTCCCTGTAGAGTAATCTTTATTAAGACCTTAATATATTCCTTTTGCCCAATAGAACTATTTGATTCAATGAAATGAACAGGCCACCTCTTGATAGGTTGGCAATGACAATGAGGTACACTACTTGTTCCAAAAGAGGAATTTTTCTCTCTCAAATCAAAACATGGGATTCTAGCTTTTATTACTATTATTCTCTGAAGGATCTAATTCACTCTAATTTTAAGATAATATTGTCATAGTTATGCAACATAGATACAAATTAAAATTGTCAAGTCCTCAACTTTTCTACCTTTGAAATAATAAATCCTAAAGAAAAGCAAAATAACCCTAAAATTAATAATTTTAAGGAAGCATTACAAATACTGTCTTAAGCTAAATAAATACATGCCTTAGGTAGTATTTTTTAAACATTACAATGCACCATATTAGTGGGCCATAAAATTAGTTTCATGAGGAAAAAAAAGACAAAAAAACAGAAGAGGAGGGGCACCTGGGTGTCTCAGTCAGTTAAGCGTTAACTCTTGGTTAACTTTTGGTTAACTCTTGGTTTTGGCTTAGGTCATAATCTCACGGCTCCTGACTTTGAGCCCCACATCAGGCTCTGTGCTGACAGTGCAGAGCCTGCTTGAGATTCTCTGTCTCCCTCTCCCTCTGCCCCTCCCCAACTCACACTGTCTCTTTCTTAAAATAAATAAATAAAGTTAAAAAAAAAAAAAAAAGCAGAATAGGAAATAGCCATAATATATTGCCTTAAGGGATTCATCAGTATTTAGTTTTAGAATATTATAGCTTTACAACTTGATGAATCCTCTATGAAACAATCAAAGCTGAAACAAGTCACTTATCTCATTAAACCTTTTTTCTTTTAGGTTTATTTATTTATTTTGAGGGGCGGGGGGAGGGACAGAGAGAGAATCCCAAGCAGGCTCCACAACGTCAGCACGGAGCCTGAAGGGGGGCTCAAGTCCACAAACCCTGAGATCATGAACTGAGCCGAAATCAAGAGTTAGACGCTTAACCGACTGAGCCACCCAGGTGCCCCTCTCATTAAACCTTCTAAGAAAACTTTCAAATGAAAAAATATTTGGAAAAGGTCCCACTTGAAATAATTGTCATTTAGTTATAGATGTATAAAGTAAGGATCAGAAAACTTTTTCTGCAAAAGGCCAAGCAATAAACATTTTGTCTCTTGCAACTATTCAACTATGCCTTTGTTGCGCAAAAGCAAGATACAGACTTATATAACCAGTGAATAACAAGTGTGGCAGTGTTCTCAAAATGTTTTAAAAAACAGGAGTCCTGAAGGATTCAGCTCAGCCCACAGGCTGTAGTTTGCTGACTGATGGTATGAAGAATTTATTTCTATTTCAGAATGCTGAAAACCTTACCTATTTTAATGAAACGACAAGGGAACATCTGTTCATCAATTTTATGCTTCAAGGTGAATGTTTCTTTGTTATAATCATTCTTTAAGCCACTGTGAATAAAAATAAGATTATCAAATCTGACTTTATAATTTAGTAAACACACTAAAACAAATTCAGATCTTAAGGTTAAACAAAATACATGACCAAGACAATGTAAAGTAGTAGTTGAACATGAGAATAAAACTTGTACATTCACATCAACTGCATTGTAACTGTGTTCTCTCAGTTATATAAAGGTTGATGAAAAATGTTCAGTGTTAATTAAAGGATGTGGCTACAGTGCAGGGAAATGTGTGATAGGACCTAGTATTCTTAGTGTGTAACTGAAAATGACATAAAATATGTAAGCAGTAAGAAAAAAATTAAAAATAATCACACTCACATCTGTCAACTTAGAGCCAAATATTAGAAAATTCTGATTAAGATGCCAATAATGTTCCTTTTATAGCTCAACAAATTTTCAAAGACAACCTTACTCCATTAGTTTAATAGCATCCACTTCACCCTAAATAAAAATAAATCCATATCACCTAATATAAACAACTAGGCTTGAAACACAAGTATTTATGGGAAAGTCACTTACCTTCAGGTTGCCTTATGTCCTAAAACACTTTCATGACTTAAATCAAATGCAGTATAGACGTAATATTTACTCATATAAAATGCTGTGCTGATGGGACATACTATATCATAAATACATTCTAAAACAATATGGCTTTATTTGCCCACTCTACTGGCTATCTGATTTTTCATGATCTATGGGGCAAATTAATACTTTCATTCCTCGTGGTCTATGTTGTGAAAACTCATATTTACTGAGCTCCTTCCAAGTGGCAGGTACTGTGCTAGTCTTATACCTTTTCTCTTTCTAGTCTCTAATTTTTACTAAATGACCAAAATATTATTTCTGGATTAGGGCAATTGATCTTAATGTTTTGGATAGAGTCTATAATTTTTATAGCAAAGATTTTTATTAACGCTGAAAATACTACTGAGGTCATTTACAGTTCAAAAATAAGACTGAAAAATAAGCAGGAAAAAAGAAACCCAAATTTTATTCTTTCTTTTTTGGTAACAATATTTAGCAGTGGCTGTTGGTTAAAAAAAAAAAAAGCTAACTCAAGCCACAATATTAAAATAAGGCACTAGAAATACAATAGTAGAAATATTCTTTTCTCCCTTGAAAGAAAAAAATCAAACCATGCAGATTTAGCCACAAAGAGACAAAACTAAGACGACAACTTGTTTAAAAGACAACTCTTTCTTCCCCATAATCATAACTCACCTGGACAACAACTCTGTCATATTTTCTTCATTCATTCCACCGAAGACTTTAAATTTCTTCAAATTGCAGACATGAGTTTTCTCATATTTTCCAAATGTGATGTTCTGGACTATAGCAGGCCTTTCAAGTTTCAGAATCAAGTACTAAAAAAAATAAAAACAAAAAAACTAAGCAAGTTATATCCCCCTTTGTTTAGAACAGTTAGACAACTTTAGAAGTGAAACCTTTGGACAGTTAGCAGAAGAATGTGTAAGACCCGTCCCATCCATCCTGCACTGATAGACTGTGTTTTTAAAGCTAAAGAAGAGAATTCAACAGCCCTGTAGAGGCTACCATACCACCACCACTTTCTCCCAGCAAACTACATCATCCTGAACACTGTAGATGAAGGGGGGAGAAAACGACTAGTAAGCTAACTTCTAATCAAGGCATGCCATTCAGTAAAAGATATACAGACTAAGAATCACCAAATAAAACAAGATTAGATTGCAAAAGCAGCAATCACATTTTCTCATCAACTATATTCTGAGTGGTAAAATGTTAAACCTAAAAACAAACTTAGGGGTACCTGGGTGGCTCAGTCAGTTAAGCGTCAGACTTTGGCTCAGGTCACGATCTTTGGGTTTGTGAGTCTGAGCCCTGTGTCGGGCTCTGTGCTGACGGCTCAGAGCCTGGAGCCTGCTTCAGATTCGGTGTCTCCCTCTCTCTCTGCCCCTCCCATGCTCTGTCTCTGTCTCTCAATAATAAATAAATGTTAAAAAAAATAAAATAAAATAAATTAAAAAATAAACTTAAGAGATTTACTAACCACCCCTGCCAATTTTTAAAAATTAAAAAACCTGGACCTACTGTAGATATGTCTAATGTAGCTCAAGATTTCCTGTTATACACTAAATAAAATGGAGTCAATTAGGGAATACATTTTACATTATGTAGATTGTTTCATTTATAAAAATCAAGAAGGAAACTACTACTGGTTGAGTATATGGAGAAAAGTGTTCAGGAAGATGACTCAGATGGTTTTTGCAGTGGCTTCATGCTAATAATGGGTAATACAGGTGACAAATGTAGAAGAGTAAAATTGGTCGTTGGTCCTACTTCCTACCATGCACAGAAAATGAACTCAGAATGGATCAAAACCGATCCAAAATCAGTCCTTTAGAATCAAAGATCTAAATGGAAGAGCTAAAACTATAAAGTTCTTAGATGCAAATAGAGGTAAATATGAGATTCTGGATTTGGCAGTGATTTCTTAGATATGATATCAAAAGCACAAGCAACAGAATCTAAAATAAATTGCCCTTCGTTAAAATTAAAACTTTTGTGCATCAAAGGATACTACCAATGAAGTGAAAATATAACCTACTGAATGGGAGATACTCCTCCATTGCTTATCTGTTCTCTAGCATACAGTTAGTTGTATCCTTAAGAAACTTTGAATTAACAAAAATCATATTACCATACCTATTACTTTGATATGGATAAAAAGAATAGCAATCTTAAGTTTTCTGTGGCAATTTTGATAATAAATTTGAATTGCTACCTAAAATGTGAACAATTTATAAACAGTTGTTACGGTGTAGTGGTTAAAGCCTTGACTTCGCAGTCAGTGAATCAGTAGAGAGGCTTTTAACTTGAAATAACAGAAGGTCTTATTATAGTGGGTTCAAACAAATCAAATCCCTCCTTCCCCTCTCCCCCAAAACTAGAGTTAGACAGCTTTTGGTGAAAGTTGAGTGGCTCACAATTGGCTGACTCTGAGATGCTCTTGATTTGTTTTTAAAATTTATTTAAATCAAAGTTAATGAACATAGTGCAATAATGGTTTCAGGTGTAGAATTTAGTGATTCATCATTTACATATAACACCCAGTGCTCATCCCATCAAGTTCCCTCTGTGGTACCCATCACCCATTTATCCCATCCCCCACCCACCTCCCCTGCAGCAACCCTTAGTTGATTTTTTTGTTCATGACTGCACAGTGGTTGTTTCAGTTTCAGATAGCAAAGAGGTAGCTTTTTTTTTTTTTTTTTTTAAAGCAAAACTGTAACCCCACAGTAAACTTCCACTTACGTCTCAGAATTTTGTCATGTATCTACCTTTGGCAGGAAGGTGGCTAGGAAAAACTGGGTTGAAAATGGTGGTTGGGTCAGCCAACCAACAATATCAACCAGACTGATTTTTAAAGTCACATCTGTCCGTGATTAGTGTTGTAATGATGGTTAAGTTAATTAGCCTTTCTAAGCCAAAATTTCCTCATCTTTAAGATAAGGATAAAGAGGATACTTATTATTATTATTAAGATACTACTTCTATTTCTCTTATTCCTACTAAAATGAGAATGCATGTAAAAATCTGAGCAATGTGCCAGACAAGGGAGTTTAGTGCTCACAAAATGTTAACTCTGATTTTATCATCATCATTATCATCATAATCTTTCATGTCAACATCAGCTTCATTCTTTTGTGGAGGTAAAATTGACAATACATAAAATTGATCATTTTAAAATGTGCATGTTAGTGGCATTTAGTACATTCACAGTATTGTGCAACTATTCTATCTATCTAGTTCCAAGGTATTTTTATCACTCCATAAGGACGCCTGATAGTGTCTCCTGTTTCCCTTAACCCAGCTCCTGGCAATTACTAATCTGCTTTCTGCCTTTGTGAATTTACCTGTCCTGGATATTTTGTATAAATGGAATCCTATAATACATAACCTCCTATATCTGACTTCTTTCCCTTAGCACGTTTTTGAGGTTCATCCATGTTGTAGCATGTAACAGTACTCCATTCCTTTTTATGACTGAAGAGTATTCCATTTTATAGAAAGGCTTCATTTTGTTAATCCATTTATCAGTTGAGGGGCATTTAGGGTTGTTTCTATTTTGGCCATTGTGAGTAGTACTGCTCTGAACATATGTGTACAAGTGTTTGGATACGTTTTCTCATTTCTTTGGAGTATACACGTAGGAGTAGACCTTCTGGGTCGTATAGTAATTCTGTGTTTAACTTTTTGAGGAACTGCCAAACTATGTTCTGTATCATCTGCACCATTTTCATTTCCACCAGCAATGTCTGAGAGAGTTCCCTTTTCTCTATGTCCTCACCAACCATCATTATTTTCTGGGGTTTTTTGTTTGTTTGTTTTTGGTTTTGTTTTTTAATTATAGACATCTTAGTGTGGTGTGAAGTTGTATTTCTTTGTGGTTTGAATTTGCATTTCCCTGATGATTAGTGATACATCTTTCTATGTGCCTGTTGGTCTTTTATCTTCCTTGGGAAAAAGGCTGTTGAGGTCCTTTGCCATTTTCAAATTGGGTTGTCTTTTTTGTTGTTGAGTTGTAAGAATTCTTTATATTTCTGGATACTAACCCTTATTTGCAAATAATTTATTATTTGCAAATATTTTCTCCCATTCAGTAGGTTATATTTTCATTTTATTGATAGTATCCTTTGATGCACAAAAGTTTTAATTTTAACGAAGGGCAATTTATTTTAGATTCTGTTGCTTGTGCTTTTGATATATCATATCTAAGAAATCACTGCCAAATCCAGAATCTCATATTTACCTCTATTTGCATCTAAGAACTTTATAGTTTTAGCTCTTCCATTTAGATCTTTGATTCTAAAGGACTGATTTTGGATCGGTTTTGATCCATTCTGAGTTCATTTTCTGTGCATGGTAGGAAGTAGGACCAACCACCAATTTTACTCTTCTACATTTGTCACCTGTATTACCCATTATTAGCATGAAGCCACTGCAAAAACCATCTGAATCATTTTCCTGAACACTTCTTTCTCCATATACTCAACCAGTAGTAGTTTCCTTCTTGATTTTTATAAATGAAACAATCTATGTAATGTAAAATGTGCTCCCTAATTAACTGACCCCATCTTTCTCATTAACCCACACTCCCTCTCATTCCTGTCTCCTCCTTTCTCTAGTCATCCTTTAAAGTCTCAGTTTAGATGTCAGCCTCCCCTGACAGCTGGTTAGGTACAATGTTGTAACTAATATTAAAAATGAGTTTTTATACATCTGTTGTGCACCATCCATCACTCCATATATGATACCCCGAAATCCAGCAGGAAGTTGTTACATATATATAATTTTATTAATAACCAAATCGAATTTTTGTTATTAAAAAGTTACGTAAATAGGGGTCCCTGGGTGGCTCAGTCGGTTAAGCTCCCAACTCTTGATTTCTGCTCAGGTCATGATCTCACAGTCATGGGATCGGGCCCTGCACTGGGCTCTGCATTGAGCATGGAGCCTGCTTAGGATTCTCTAACACCTTCCATGCTTGCTTGCTCCTCCACCCCACCCCCAAAAGTTGCTTAAGGAAAATTTAAACTCTCTAATCGGAAGCAAACCATAATAATTTGATAGAAACCCTTCTTAGGTAAAAATTTTAATGTTTGGGGCACCTGGCTGCCTCAGTGAGGACAGCATGCAACTCTTAATCTCAGAGTTGTGATTTCAAGCCCCACGTTAGGTATGGAGACAATTAAAAACAAAACAAAACAAAACAAAAAACTGAAGCAACCTAAATGCTCTGGGAAATTAGTTAAGCTTAATAAAATATTTTTTGAAATTTTAATTTTCAATCACATTTGGCTTTATTCATAATGAAATAATAATTCCCATTTTCCAACTCTTGAATATAAATGCTGAGTAGTGCTACTACTAAACGATGTTGTCCTATAGTTAAATAGGTTTTCATTAGTTTTAATTTGGAGAAATAACTGCTGTAGATATAGCAATACAAACTAAAAAAAATTTTAAAAATTGAAGTTCATTAAGAACAAACATTTTAGAAAAACTACTTTAGAACCTATTAGAGGGGGCAAGAGGGGGCTGCCCCAAGATGGGCCACTATGGCATAAAGATTATTTCAAGTTAAAAGTAATCAAAACCTGGGGTGCCTGGATGGCTCCGTCAGTTAAGCCATCTGACTCTTGATCTGGATTCTGGTCATGATCTCAGAGTTTGTAAGACAGAGCCCTGTGTCAGGCTCTGCGCTGATAGCTCAGGGCCTGCTTGGGATTCTGTCTCTCCCTCTCTCTCCCCCTCCCTGCTTGCTCTCTTTCTCTCTCAAAATAAATAAACTTTTAAAAAAAGTAATCAAAACCCAGCAGATACAGGAAAGGCTCTCTATCTCCCCCTCACCTGCCAAAATTTACATTGGAAAGGAGCACCTGTACCAGGAAGAGAGAGCTATTAACAGAAACTCTCCTTTACCTAAGGAATTTATCTGCATAACAGGACAATCTTGTTCTTCCAAACGTCTCTTTTTCTAAGGTCTCCCCATTATATCCTCAGGCCCTACCCCTCCCTCAGCTCATATAAGCTTCCTGTTGCCTGTCTTTGGAATTTCATGTCTGTGTGGATGCCCCACATGTATACCTATTAAATTTTATTTTCTCCTGTTAATCTGTCTCATGGCAATTTGATTCTAAGTCCAGTTAGAAGAACCACAGGGCAGAGGAAGGTCTTCCTCCCTGATACTATATATCAACCTTTGAATTGTGAGTATATAAATATTAATACATTAATTTTATAATAAAACATAATGTACCACAATCTCTTTTCCAAAAGGGGAGGGCACACCAAAAATTCAGCCACAGAATTAAGCAAGCAATGAAAAAAAAATTTTAATGTTTAAAACTTGTTCACAATTTCAAACTTAAGAGATTTTTTCAATGTGAGAAAGGTGATTTTAAAAATCATTTTTAATCAGGGGCACCTGGATGGCTCAGTCAGCTAGGCGTCCGACTTTGGCTCTGGTCATGACCTCATAGTTTGTGAGTTTAAGCCCCACACTGGGCTCTGTGCTGTCAGTTCAGAGCCTGCTTCAGATCCTCTGTCTCCCTCTCTCTCTGCCCCTCTCCTGCCTATTCTCTCCTCTCTCTCTCAAAAAGAAACATCTAAAAAAATGATTAAAAAAATAAAGAAGAATTGCTGAATCAAATATTTGTGTACATCTAACATACTTATATTTTTATTTCTAAGAGGCAGAGCCCTACGAAGAACTGAGTAAGACAAATGTACTCTCCATATCGAGAGCCTTTGCCAGATTATATTTCAAAGACTGTAATTATTCAGATTTTCAATTTCAGATTTTCAAATGTATAGGTACCCTTCTTCTCAAATTCCTGCAACAATGAGTGTTATCATTCTTTGAATTATCTCTATAGACATTTTATTTTATTTTATTTTATTTTTTTTTTATTTTTGGGACAGAGAGAGACAGAGCATGAACAGGGGAGGGGCAGAGAGAGAGGGAGACACAGAATCGGAAACAGGCTCCAGGCTCTGAGCCATCAGCCCAGAGCCTGACGCGGGGCTCGAACTCACGGACCGCGAGATCGTGACCTGGCTGAAGTCGGACGCTCAACCGACTGCGCCACCCAGGCGCCCCTCTATAGACATTTTAAATAATCTATTAGCTAAAAAAGAAAAACACTATAAAACTTGATATGACATGAAAAGGAAATATCTGAAGGTACAGAATACCAGAGTGAACAGAAGCAACCTCTGGGGGAAGTGCATGCTCGCTGACGAAGGGCAGCCAGTAAGCTGTAAAGCAGGTCCTAGCTCCAAAGCTTTCAGGGTGCAGCTAAGTGCACTCTTAGAGCAGACACAGCAGCAGTCAGAAAGTAAAGAAACCAGGAAAGTAAAGTTGGGGACCCATGAAAGTTGAAGAAAGTGGCATTTCAAGGTTCTCCAGAAAAACAAAACAGAAACAGGAGGCTGAGAAATCCCATAATATGTGATCTGCAAGCTGGAGAACCAGGTAAGGGAATCCTCCAACCCCAGGCAAACCTTGGGATAACTGCAGTCCTGGCCTACACCTTGAGTGGAGCCTTGAGCCAGAACCACCCAGCAACGTCACTCTCAGATTCCTGACCCTGAGTAACAGTGTGAAATAATAAATGCTTGTTTCTAACTGCTAAGTTTGGGGTAACTTATTACACAGCAATAGATAATACAGCATCCAAGGCCAAAATAAATATTAACAGTTCCATTTATTAAGTAAAGTCCAAACAGCTTAATAAGTGTTTATGTACTGACAACTTAGTAGCCATTTGAAAAACAGACATAAATTAATACAAAAATATTTGTATTTCATTCCTAGATAAATACAAGTACCTACTAATGTGCTTTGTGTGCCTGCTGGACAGCACACAACAATGCAAACATTTGAGTTAGACTAGAATCTATCTACCACTCATATTTCCTAAACCACATTGATTTTCTATGTAATAATTGTTTGTTTGTTTGTTTGTTTTATCACAGCAAATGAAATTCTCAGCCAACACAGAATTTTGCCATGGCACCACTGAAAGGGAAATACAGAAATTAGTAAGACAGAATGCTACTTTTCAAAGATCTTACTTACAATCTAATGAAGAAAATACACACTAACAACTAACCACAACACAAAGTAGAATGAAAGGATTTGAAAAATTTGAAAAAAGAAAAAAAGGATTTGACATTAACTAGTAATAGAGTAATACTTCCATTTACCCATCACCTTCAGAAAATGAGGCTTCCGAATAATACAAAATATAAAATTTGGAAATCTAGAAATAAAACACTTTTTGGATAACCCTAAAACCTTATTTTTATTGACGAAGAAATACAATCCTAGAGACATGAACTCTCTGACTTCAAATTACATAGAGTCAATGGTAGATTACTTACAACAATATGAGATAGAGACCGAAGGGATATAAAACATAGTTAAGGGGTGCCTGGGTGGCTCAGCTAGTTAAGCGTCTCTTTAAAAAAAAGTTTGTTTTTTTTTTTTTTACCATTTATTCAGTTTTGAGAGACAGAGCGTGAGTGGGACAGGGGCAGTGAGAAAGGGAGACACAGAATCTGAAGCAGGCTCTGAGCTGTCAGCACAGAGCCTGACGCAGGGCTCGAACTCACAAACTGAGATCATGACCTGAGCCGAGTAGGAAGCTTAATCGACAGAGCCACCCAGGCACCCCCACGTCTGACTCTTATTCTCAGCTCAGGTCATGATCTCACGATTCACAGGTTAAAGATCTGAGTAGGACTCAGGGCTCACAGCGCAGACCCTCCTTGGGATATTCATTCTCTCTCTCTCTCTCTCTCTCTCTCTCCCTCCCTCCCTCCCTCCTCCTCCTTCACCTCACGCGTATGTGTCCACTCTCTCTCTCAAAATAAACATATAAAAAATATTTAAAACATATTTGAGAAATATAAAAGCAGTAATTTCCCCTACCTTTTCTTCCTTGTCAAAAATAACACCCACTCAGAAAAGAAAAGAGAGGCAATATTCATTTTTTGCATTTGGTTACTTGTTAGCAGAAGGCTTAAAAATGTATACATATGATCTTACATTTTTCAAAGTGTTTTCACAAGCAATTTTCATCATCTGGACAACTACCACCAAGTCAAAAGCTACCAAAATCTCTGGCCTGGATTATTGCAATAGCACTTTTTACCTCTGAATATATTATTTAGTGTATTGTCTTTCTCCTCAAGAAATAAGCTCCATGAGAGCAGAAATTTTTGTTGTGTCCTGCTTACACCTCACTGATTTTCCTTAGTGATAAACCCCAAACACCTACAACACAGTCTGACGTATTTATAGCAGCCAATAAATCTGTACCTACTGAATTCAATGAATGAAAGCTACAGACAAAAGGTGAGAAGGTACTGCATGCATAATTCCTGGTCCCTGTTGTACACAAACCTACCTCTCAGATATTCAATCAAAACTAACCTCGTGAAAGTAGTACAGATAGATGTAATTATGTTTCCGGATCAGTTCGTTTTAATTAAAACAGAGATTATCTGGGTGGGCCCACCTAATCATGTGTCCTTTAACTCTGAGTTTAGAGATCAGAGACAAGAAGTCAGAAATTCAAAGCACAAGAAGGAATCGATGCACCATTGCTCATTTGAAAATGAAGGGGGGCATGTGGTAAGGCATGTGGGCATGGTCTAAGAACTAAGAATAGCTCTTAATTTATAGCCAGCAAGAAAACAAGGACTTCAGTCCTATAACCACAAGAAACTGAATTTTGACAACAAAGCTCACTGTCTTCAGGGCTAGCAGATGAGAACCTAACCAATATCTGGATTTCAGCCTTATGATACTCTAAAGAAAGAATCCCACCTGGGGGATTGTAACCTAGGAAGTGGCTTTAAACTAAATCTGTGATTTGTTATAGAGCAATACCAAAATAATAATAGAGGGACCCACCATAATGAGGACAATGTTAAAATCACAAAACCACATAAAGCTTTAAGATTTAGAGTCAAATTCATTAGAATTAGAATCAAAGTTCCATTCAGGGACACCTGGGTGGCTCAGTTGGTTAAGCTTGGACTCTTGATCTCAGCTCAGGTCATGATCTCACAGTTGGTGAGATTGAGCCCCGCGTAGGGCTCTGTGCTGACAGCATGGAGCCTGCTTGGGATTCTCTCTTCCCCTCTCTCTGGCCCTCCTCAGCTCACACACCCATGCTTGCTCATTTATTTTTATAAATAAATATTTAAAAAACGTTTTTAAAAAAAGAATAAAGGGTAAAAAGTTTAATTGGGGTCCTTTCTGGCAAAGCTTCAATGGATAGAGAAATGAGGACAAGAATGAAAACCATTATTATTTATTCCAGTAAGTAAAATTGAGGAAGGTATGCAATATCTACTGAAATATACACTCTAAATATAGATTATTATCTACTTTTCCAATAAAGACCCCTAAATGTTACACTTTTGTTTTTCTTTTTTTACACTTTTGTTTTTCCATTTGTTAGATTTTTCTATCTTTTCCATCACGACACTTTGTCAGTTGTTCTGTTTGTCAGCTTGCTGTTAATGTGCCTATATTTTATAGCTGTGCCTCCATACACAAAGTTGCATCCAGTTGCTGAAAGGTGAAGAAGTAACTAACTAAACAGAGTAACTTTTAAAAAAAAAAAAATTTTTTTTAGGTATTTTATTTTATTTCCAATATATGAAATTTATTGTCAAATTGGTTTCCATACAACACCCAGTGCTCATCCCAAAAGGTGCCCTCCTCAATACCCATCACCCACCCTTCCCTCCCTCCCACCCCCCATCAACCCTCAGTTTGTTCTCAGTTTTTAACAGTCTTCTTATGCTTTGGCTCTCTCCCACTCTAACCTCTTTTTTTTTTTTTTTTTTCCCTTCCCCTCTCCCATGGGTTTCTGTTAAGTTTCTCAGGATCCACATAAGAGTGAAAACATATGGTATCTGTCTTTCTCTGTATGGCTTATTTCACTTAGCATCACACTCTCCAGTTCCATCCATGTTGCTACAAAGGGCCATATTTCGTTCTTTCTCATTGCCATGTAGTACTCCATTGTGTATATAAACCACAATTTCTTTATCCATTCATCAGTTGATGGACATTTAGGCTCTTTCCATAATTTGGCTATTGTTGAGAGCGCTGCTATAAACATTGGGGTACAAGTGCCCCTATGCATCAGTACTCCTGTATCCCTTGGGTAATAGCAGTGCTATTGCTGGGTCATAGGGTAGGTCTATTTTTAATTTTCTGAGGAACCTTCACACTGTTTTCCAGAGCGGCTGCACCAGTTTGCATTCCCACCAACAGTGCAAGAGGGTTCCTGTTTCTCCACATCCTCTCCGGCATCTATAATCTCCTGATTTGTTCATTTTGGCCACTCTGACTGCCGTGAGGTGGTATCTGAGTGTGGTTTTGATTTGTATTTCCCTGATGAGGAGCGACGTTGAGCATCTTTTCATGTGCCTGTTGGCCATCCGGATGTCTTCTTTAGAGAAGTGTCTGTTCATGTTTTCTGCCCATTTCTTCACTGAGTTATTTGTTTTCAGGTGTGGAGTTTGGTGAGCTCTTTATAGATTTTGGATACTAGCCCTTTGTCCGATATGTCATTTGCAAATATCTTTTCCCATTCCATTGGTTGCCTTTTAGTTTTGTTGGTTGTTTCCTTTGCTGTGCAGAAGCTTTTTATCTTCATAAGGTCCCAGTAGTTCATTTTTGCTTTTAATTCCCTTGCCTTTGGGGATGTGTCAAGTAAGAAATTGCTACGACTGAGGTCAGAGAGGTCTTTTCCTGCTTTCTCCTCTAGGGTTTTGATGGTTTCCTGTCTCACATTCAGGTCCTTTATCCACTTTGAGTTTATTTCTGTGAATGGTGTGAGAAAGCGGTCTAGTTTCAACCTTCTGCGTGTTGCTGTCCAGTTCTCCCAGCACCATTTGTTAAAGAGACTGTCTTTTTTCCATTGGATGTTCTTTTCTGCTTTGTCAAAGATGAGTTGGCCATACGTTTGTGGGTCTAGTTCTGGGGTTTCTATTCTATTCCATTGGTCTATGTGTCTGTTTTTGTGCCAATACCATGCTGTCTTGATGATTACAGCTTTGTAGTAGAGGCTAAAGTCTGGGATTGTGATGCCTCCTGTTTTGGTCTTCTTCAAAATTACTTTGGCTATTCGGGGCCTTTTGTGGTTCCATATGAATTTTAGGATTGCTTGTTCTAGTTTCGAGAAGAATGCTGGTGCAATTTTGATTGGGATTGCATTGAATGTGTAGATAGCTTTGGGTGGTATTCATATTTTGACAATATTTATTCTTCCAATCCATGAGTGCAGAATGTTTTTCCATTTCTTTATATCTTCTTCAATTTCCTTCATAAGCTTTCTATAGTTTTTGGCATACATATCTTTTACATCTTTGGTTAGATTTACTCCTAGGTATTTTATGCTTCTTGGTGCAATTGTGAATGGGATCAGTTTCTTTATTTGTCTTTCTGTTGCATCGTTAGTGTATAAGAATGCAACTGATTTCTGTACACTGATTTTGTATCCTGCGACTTTGCTGAATTCATGTATCAGTTCTAGCAGACTTTTGGTGGAGTCTGTCGGATTTTCCACGTATAATATCATGTCATCTGCAAAAAGTGAAAGCTTAACTTCATCCTTGCCAATTTTGATGCCTTTGATTTCCTTCTGTTGCCTGATTGCTGATGCTAGAACTTCCAACACTATGTTAAACAACAGCGGTGAGAGTGGACATCCCTGTCATGTTCCTGATCTCAGGGAAAAAGCTCTCAGTTTTTCCCCATTGAGGATGACGTTAGCTGTGGGCTTTTCATAAATGGCTTTTATGATCTTTAAGTATGTTCCTTCTATCCCGACTTTCTCGAGGGTTTTTATTAAGAAAGGTTGCTGAATTTTGTCAAAGGTCTTTTCTGCATCGATTGACAGGATCACATGGTTCTTATCTTTTCTTCTATTAATGTGATGTATCATGTTGATTGATTTGCGAATGTTGAACCAGCCCTGCATCCCAGGAATAAATCCCACTTGATCGAGGTGAATAATTCTTTTTATATGCTGTTGAATTCGATTTGCTAGTATCTTGTTGAGAATTTTTGCATCCATATTCATCAGGGATATTGGCCTGTAGTTCTCTTTTTTTACTGGGTCTCTGTCTGGTTTAGGAATCAAAGTAATACTGGCTTCATAGAATGAGTCTGGAAGTTTTCCTTCCCTTTCTATTTTTTGGAATAGCTTGAGAAGGATAGGTATTATCTCTGCTTTAAACGTCTGGTAGAACTCCCCTGGGAAGCCATCTGGTCCTGGACTCTTATTTGTTGGGAGATTTTTCATGACTGATTCAATTTCTTCGCTGGTTATGGGTCTGTTCAAGCTTTCTATTTCCTCCTGATTGAGTTTTGGAAGCATGTGGGTGTTTAGGAATTTGTCCATTTCTCCCAGGTTGTCCAGTTTGTTGGCATATAATTTTTCATAGTATTCCCTGATAATTGTTTGTATCTCTGAGGGATTGGTTGTAATAATTCCATTTTCATTCATGATTTTATCTGTTTGGGTCATCTCTCTTTTCTTTTTGAGAAGCCTGGCTAGAGGTTTATCAATTTTGTTTATTTTTTCAAAAAACCAACTCTTGGTTTCGTTGATCTGCTCTATAGTTTTTTCAGATTCTATATTGTTTATTTCGGCTCTGACCTTTATTATTTCTCTTCTTCTGCTGGGTTTAGGTTGCCTTTGCTGTTCTGCTTCTATTTCCTTTAGGTGTGCTGTTAGATTTTGTATTTGGGATTTTTCTTGTTTCTTGAGATAGGCCTGGATTGCAATGTATTTTCCTCTCATGACTGCCTTCGCTGCCTCCCAAAGCATTTGGATTGTTGTATTTTCATTTTCGTTTGTTTCCATATATTTTTTAATTTCTTCCCTAATTGCCTGGTTGACCCATTCATTCTTTAGTAGGGTGTTCATTAACCTCCATGCTTTTGGAAGTTTTCCACACTTATTCCTGTGGTTGATTTCAAGCTTCATAGCATTGTGGTCTGAAAGTATGCATGGTATGATTTCAATTCTTGTATACTTATGAAGGGCTGTTTTGTGACCCAGTATGTGATCTATCTTGGAGAATGTTCCATGTGCACTCGAGAAGAAAGTATATTCTGTTGCTTTGGGATGCAGAGTTCTAAATATATCTGTCAAGTCCATCTGATCCAATGTATCATTCAGGGCCCTTGTTTCTTTATTGACCGTGTGTCTAGATGATCTATCCATTTCTGTAAGTGGAGTGTTAAAGTCCCTGCAATTACCACATTCTTATCAATAAGCTTGCTTATGTTTGTGAGTAATTGTTTTATATATTTGGGGGCTCCTGTATTCGGCGCATAGACATTTATAATTGTTAGCTCTTCCTGATGGATAGACCCTGTGATTATTATATAATGCCCTTCTTCATCTCTTGTTACACCCTTTAATTTAAAGTCTAGTTTGTCTGATATAAGTATGGCTACTCCAGCTTTCTTTTGACTTCCAGTGGTATGATAAATAGCTCTCCAACCCCTCACTCTGAATCTGAAGGTGTCCTCAGGTCTAAAATGAGTCTCTTGTAGACAGCAAATAGATGGGTCTTGTTTTTTTATGCATTCTGATACCCTATGTCTTTTGGTTGGCGCATTTAGTCCATTTACATTCAGTGTTATTATAGAAAGATATGGGTTTAGAGTCATTGTGATGTCTGTAGGTTTCATGCTTGTAGCGATGTCTCTGGTACTTTGTCTCACAGGATCCCCCTTAGGATCTCTTGTAGGGCTGGTTTAGTGGTGACGAATTCCTTCAGTTTTTGTTTGGGAAGCCCTTTATCTCTCCTTCTATTTAAAAAAAAAATTTTTTTTTTAATGTTTTACTTTTGAGACAGAGACAGAGCATGAACGGGGGAGGGTCAGAGAGAGGGGGAGACACAGAATCGGAAGCAGGCTCCAGGCTCTGAGCCATCAGCCCAGAGCCCGACGCGGGGCTCGAACTCACGGACCGCGAGATCGTGACCTGAGCTGAAGTCGGACACTTAACCGACTGAGCCACCCAGGCGCCCCTCTCCTTCTATTTTAAATGACAGACTTGCTTGATAAAAGATTCTCAGCTGCATATTTTTTCTGTTCATCACATTGAAGATCTCCTGCCATTCCTTTCTGGCCTGCCAAGTTTCAGTAGAGAGATCAGTCACGAGTCTCCCGTTATATGTTAGAGCACGTTTATCTCTAGCTGCTTTGAGAATTTTCTCTTTATCCTTGTATTTTGCCAGTTTCACTATGATATGTCGTGCAGAAGATCGATTCAAGTTACGTCTGAAGGGAGTTCTCTGTGCCTCTTGGATTTCAATGCCTTTTTCCTTCCCCAGATCAGGGAAGTTCTCAGCTATTATTTCTTCAAGTACACCTTCAGCACCTTTCCCTCTCTCTTCCTCCTCTGGGATACCAATTATGCGTATATTATTTCTCTTTAGTGCATCACTTAGTTCTCTAATTTTCCCTCATACTCCTGGATTTTTTTATCTTTTTCTCAGCTTCTTCTTTTTCCATAATTTTATCTTCTAGTTCACCTATTCTCTCCTCTGCCTCTTCAATCCGAGCCGTGGTTGTCTCCATTTTATTTTGCAGCTCATTGATAGCATTTTTTAGCTCCTCCTGGCTGTTCCTTAGTCCCTTGATCTCTGTAGCAATAGATTCTCTGCTGTCCTCTATACTGTTTTCAAGCCCAGAGATTAATTTTATGGCTATTATTCTAAATTCACTTTCTGTTATATTGTTTAAATTGTTTTTGATCAGTTTGTTAGCTGTTGTTATTTCCTAGACTTTTTTTTGAGGGGAACTCTTCCATTTCGTCATTTTGGATAGTCCCTGGAGTGGTGCGGGACTGCAGGGCACTTCCCCTGTGCTGTCTTGAATAACTTGCGTTGGTGGGCGGGGCCACAGTCAGACCTGATGTCTGCCCCCAGCCCACCGCTGGAGCCACAGGCAGACTGGTGTGTGCCTTCTCTTCCCCTCTCCTAGGGGCGGGATTCACTGTGGGGTGGCGTGGCCCGTCTGGGCTACTTGCACACTTCCAGGCTTGTGGTGCTGGGGATCTGGCCTATTAGCTGGGGTGGATCGGCAAGGTGCACGAGGGCGGGAGGGGCAGGCTCAGCTCACTTTTCCTTCAGAGATCCGCTTCGGGAGGGGCCCTGCTTCCTCCTCCCCGGGAAGGAGTCAGACCCACCAGAGGTGTGGATCCGCAGAAGCACAGTGTTGGGTGTTTGCGCGGTGCAAGCAAGTTCCCTGGCAGGAACTGGTTCCCTTTGGGATTTTGGCTGGTGGATGGGAGAGGGAGATGGCGCTGGCAAGCGCCTTTGTTCCCCGCCAAGCTGAGCTCTGTCGTCCGGGGCTCAACAACTCTCCCTCCTGTTGTCCTCCAGCTCTCTGGTTCTCTGAGCAGAGCTGTTAGCTTATAACCTTCCAGATGTCAAGTCCCGCTTGCTGTCAGAACACACTCCGTGGGGCCCCTCCGCTTTTGCAAGCCAGACTCGGGGGCTCTGCTTGGCCGGCGGCCCGCCCCTCTGCCTCGGCTCCCTCCCGCCAGTCCGTGGAGCGTGCACCGCCTCGCCGCCCTTCCTACCCTCTTCCGTGGGCCTCTCGTCTGCGCTTGGCTCCAGAGACTCCGTTCTGCTAGTCTTCTGGCGGTTTTCTGGGTTATTTAGGCAGGTGTAGGTGGAATCTAAGTGATCAGCAGGACGCGCGGTGAGCCCAGCGTCCTCCTACACCGCCATCTTCCTAAACTCCTCAAAATTTTCATTATTGATTTTCATCTCTTTTTTTTCCTTTAAGACACTAAGGGCACTTATTTAACTTTTTTTTTTTTAACGTTTATTTATTTTTGAGAGACAGAGACAGTGTGAGCAGGGAAGGAACAGAGGGAGAGGGAGACACAGAATCCGAAACAGGCTCCAGGCTCTGAGCTGTCAGCACAGAGCCCGATGGGGGGGGGGGGGGGGGGGGGGCCGAACCCGCGAACCGTGAGATCGTGACCTGAGCCAAAGTTGGACGCTTAACCGAGTGAGCCACCCGGGTGCCCCTAAAGGCACTTATTTTAAAACCTGTATCTAAAATTCTATTATCTGTAAACTCGTATTTTTGGTAGATATCAAATATGGGAAACTAAAAATAACTGGATGCCAAGGATATTAACTTCCTCTAGAAGAGGTATATCTGCTGCAGGTCTATGACTAGGGACACTACCACCTCTTGATTATTTTCATCAAATTTGAAGGACTAAGATAATATGAAACTGGGCTTCCCTGTGAGGGTGAGAGTATCTTTGGTTCACCCTTACTCCTCTAACATAGCTTCAGGATCCTAAATCAGAGAAGGGAATCTACCACATTCCAGGCTCTGATTTCTGATCTTTATCTTCCTGGCCTCAAGAGTTTGTCAGAAGTGCTGTTCAGCTTTTCAGGATCTTAACCACTTCTTTAGGGGTCAATAGATACCCAGTGGAAAAGTGGCCCCAAAGTAGGTCTCCTATTTGGGTTCCTGTATCTTCCTCATCTTGGCCCCATCACTCTTTACTTCCTTGTTACCAATACACTGCACCTTCAAAAAAAATCTTTTTTCTTATTTCATCCTCCTTAGTAGGACAGTTGGTCAAAATTAATTTTTCTCATTAAATTTTTCATTTGAAGAAGTTTTATTTCGTTGTTTTTCAAATCTGTTATATCACTTTTTCAAGTTTCCTATTCCTTACAAATACCTTTTATTTCTTTAAATACGGTATGTTATTTTAATTGCAGTATCTTTTAGTACTTTTACTTCTTATACCTAATGTTTTTGAAGGTTTCTCTATCATTTCTTCCTAGTTTTTACTAAAGGCACCTTGTTTCCTGGTACATTTGGTTATCTTTGCGTGTGCACTGCTTGCTTTCCTTGAATAATGATCTACGGAGACTACCTGAAGATTTGGGAAAGGTAACTATCTCCAGAGAGGATTTGCACTTGCTTTTATTGAGAACCTTAAGAGCACTATACATCCAGGATCACCAGGTTCATCCAGGATCATCCAGGTTTTCTTCATTTTCTCCTCCTCTACTCAGTGCCAATGTAACTCTTCCCACAGTCCCCCAGAGGTGGAGATTTCTTTTGTTTAATTATTCTGAGAATTCATCAATTTAGGGTCCCAGCTTTCATAAACTTTATGTATGTGTGCATCTTTTAAAAATTCAGCCCTTTTAGGGGCACCTGGGTGACTCAGTCAGTTAAGCATCCGACTTCAGTTCAAGTCATGATCTTGTAGTTCTGCTGACAGCTCAGAGCCTGGAGCCTGCTTCAGATTCTGTGTCTCCCTCTCTCCCTGCCCCTTCCCCTCCCTCTCCCCCCCCCCCAAATAAATAAACATTTAAAAAAATTTAAAAACTCAGCCCTTTTAGTAATTTTCAGAATATGGTTTGAGTAAAAAAAAAAAAAAAAAAGAAAAAGAAAAAGAAGAAGAAAAAGAAAAAGAAAAAAGAATAAGCGTTGGAATTAGTATTATTGACCTAGCTCACATCCACTAGGAGTACAAGACTACTTGCTACATATCTATCCCTTAAAACTATATCCATTCTATCCCATATGGCAGTTTCACACAAAACTAAGTAAAATCGGAAATTACTTTCAATTATATTTTTTCTGACAAGACTGCTGTTCTTTGAGATTGGCTACATGGAACCCCAGTTATATCTGATGTGTAATTACAATGAGGGAAAACAGATTCATGTTACCCATTTCCATGATAAGTTAGTCTCTTTTATTTTTATTTACTTATTTTTTAAAGTAGGCTCTACATCCAGCGTGAAGCCCAACATGGGGCTTGAACTCACAACCCTGAGATCAAGACCGCAGCTGAGATCAAGAGTCAGAAGCTTAACTGACTGAGCCACCCAGGCATCCCAAGTTAGTCTCTTTTAAATCACAAAAACTTTAAGTAACTTCTACTCTCAGACTTACCACATTGAATATTAATTGATTCAGGGTATTTCTTGTCTCATTAAGAGGAAAGACAATAGTTAATTCACTGCTATAAAGTTTGGCACCCCATGGGCGCTGACTAAATAATTTTTGAATAAATAAGCAAATGAATAAGTAAAAAGACATCAAGTAATACTGCCTTCAAAATACTGTTCCATAACAAATAAAAGAAATTTCACAGTAAAGAGGTTACCACCATTTCAGTAATAATGAAAAAGATTATATTCATTAGTAAGACATAAAAACAACTGAATAAAAACAGAAACACACCAAATTTGAGGGCTCAAGTAAAATGAAAAGATGAATAAGAAAAACATGATTGAAAACACAATGTATTCAACCTCAGTGTGAACAGGAGGGGGTGTCTACCAATAACATACAATATAACCCCACAAACAAATGCAAGAAGGTCTGAATGTAAACAGGAAAATGCAAATTAAAGCCACAGTGAGTTATTTTTTTTTTAATTTTTTTAATGTTTTTTTAAATTTATTTTTGAGACAGAGAGAGACAGAGCATGAACGGGGGAGGGTCAGAGAGAGAGGGAGACACAGAATCTGAAACAGGCTCCAGGCTCTGAGCTGTCAGCCCAGAGCCCGATGCGGGGCTCGAACTCACGGACCGCGAGATCATGACCTGAGCCGAAGTCGGACGCTCAACCGACTGAGCCACCCAGGCGCCCCATGCCACAGTGAGTTATAATGAAAGATCTAACAGACTGGCAAAGTCTAAAAATCAGCCATATAGAAGTGACATGGAGACTGCAATGTACAGCATTTTTCTTTTTTTTTTAATTTTTTTTTAATGTTTTTTAATTTATTTTTGAGACAGAGAGAGACAGAGCATGAGCGGGGAAGGGGCAGAGAGAGAGGGAGACACAGAATCTGAAGCAGGCTCCAGGCTCTGAGCTGTCAGCACAGAGCCCGATACAGGGCTCGAACTCACAGACTGTGAGATCGTGACCTGAGCTGAAGTCGGACGCTTAAGCGACTGAGCCACCCAGGCGCCCCTACAGCATCTTTCATATACTGTCAGCGAGAATATAAATTATACAGCCTTTTTGAACATATGATCCATCAATTGTGCTCCAAGGTATACACCATAAAGAAAATCTTATACATGTGTACCAGGAGACAACATACAAAAATGTTCCTAAGCAGCCTATTCATAATAGCAAACAACTATAAAAAACTGAAAAGCCTATCAATTGCAAAATGGATAAGTACATTTAGGCATATTTATACTACACTGGAATACTACAGAGTAGTGAAAATTAAGAAACTACAATTATACTCAGCAACACTAATAAATATATAAATAAATAACAAAGCAAAAGAAAAGCAGACCAATATTTATAACGATTCAATTTATATTATATTTATATAAAATCAAAGTCAGATAAAAGGACATTTATATGTTGTTTTTTGTTTGTTTTTTGAGAGAGCGTGTGTGTGCGCATACAAGCTGGGGAGGGGGCCGAGGGAGAGGGAGAAAGAGAATCTTCAGCAGGCTCCATGCCCAGTGCAGAGCGCAAAGCAGGGCTCCATCTTATGATTGTGAGATCGTGACCTGACCCGAAATCAAGAGTCAGACACTTAGCTGATTGAGCCACCCAAGCGCCCCAATATAGGATATGTATAAACATACACATGTATGATCCTGTGAGAAAATGCTTAACGAAGCATGAAATAAGTTACTAGAAGTTGGAGAAAAATATAAGACAGGACTCACAAGAAGCTTCAACAGGTTGTGGTTGTTTTGTAAAGACAGTTGATGAACAGATACTTGTTTTATTATTCTTTATACTATATATAAAAACTATGAATATATATTCTTTGGACGTGTATTTTGCAATTAAACATTTAAGCACCAGGTGATCCAAAAGATATGCAGTTAAAAATATATATAAAAGGAAAAATAAGTATAAACATTAGGTTTCCAAAAATTACACTAGAAATTACACTGGAATTTACTTACCCATCTGCTTTCCTATCAGAGCATTAATTTCCTCCAGGATATGGACATATTATATGTTAATGCTTAAAGAATATAACCGAAAGAATGACTTTTTAAATTCATATGACCTCAGACAGCACTTTTCAAGGAAAGAATTTAGTTCATGGTCTTGATATCATCTAAATATACCATTTTAGTAAAATAACAAACTATATTAAGTTTATTTTCCCTAAAAGGCAGTCATTGAGTCAAAGTCCAATTTACTAACATTTCCTTTAACATTTACAGACCGACTTGAGTTTGAATACAATAGAAGTCACAACGTCTTCTCAGATCAGCACTGAGATCAGTTACCGCTCAAAATAGTAACAGCACCTAAGCCAGTTCTTTTCATTAACATTTTCCTCAAAAGGTATCAAGAAACTTAATTTTGCATCATTAGTTATCTGGAAAAAACACATATTAGATTTTAAAGGCTCCAGGAGACACAAGTAAGCCTATGTTTGATCAAATTCCACACTGCATTTGTCTATGAAATAAAAATTCTTCCAAAACTAAAAAAAAAAAAAAAAAAAACCAAAATAAAAATCTACCTCACATTTTCAAAGACTGAATAAATTATTAATGGATTCCAGATAATTGATGTCAATTAAATGCCTATGTAAATTTTGACTTCTAAATGGTATCAGGAGCTTCATCTTACCTGGGGAGGATAGTTGCTCTCTGAGGACCACCTTGAAGATTGGTCATTTGGTTTATCCACTAAAATGTTCCTGAAATAAAGAAAATTATAGCAAATAATTAAAATTATAAGTGAATATGGGGGATGTGTGGATGGCTCAGTCAGTTAAGTGTCCGAATCTTGATTCTGGCTCTGGTCATGATCTCATAGTTTATGAGTTTGAGCCCTGTGTCAGGCTCTCAGCTGATAGGACAGAGCCTGCTTGGGATTCACTCTCTCTCCCTCTCTCTCTCTGCCCCTCTCTGCTCGCTCTCTCTCTCTCTCAAAATAACTAAATAAACTTAAAAAAATAAATAAAATTACAAGTGAATATGAACATGCAAAAAGAGGAATAATCTACCAGAGGCTGAAATTACCATAGGTATATAATGTTTGGAGCTTGAACAGAAAGAGAAAATAAAACAGAATAAGGAACAGAAAAGCTCTAGTATATATAAGATTTTGAAAATATGATAAAGGTAGCATTTCAAACAATGGAGAAAAAAGCAAGAAAAAATATACTTCTGCTTCATACCAAGTGACAAAGTGAACAGTACATACATTTAAGGTGAAAAAACAAAATACCTAAGAATAAATAAATTACCATATATACACATCATATATATCACTATATTACACAATTATATTGTTATATGTTATATATATAATACATATATTAACATCATACATGCATATGTATATACATACAATCAATCTTTAGATTAAGAGGTCTTTAAAGTACAGCATCTGAATCAGAACTCTGGGTGAAAAAAAGGAACTGATGTAAGTAACTTTAGAAGATGGTGCCTTCACCTGAAACTATAAGGCTAAAGACAAATGGAACCATATATAAAAACTGTACTTTATTTTATAAAGTTGTTTTCTAAGATATATGGGTTAATTCTGAAATAGTTTACATGTAATGTATACTGGGGTTGAATAAATAAGTAAATGGATGGCAGATAGTGGGAGCCAAGCTTCTCACTTTGGAGTGGAAAGTTACAGAAAAGCAAAGGGAGGATGGTTAGAATGAACCCTGAGGTACTGGATCAGAGCCAGAGACCTCAATCACTGTGAACTCATGTTTAGTTTAATATGGACACAGATAAATATAAAAGTAATTAGAGATATATATGTGCATGTATGCACACACACCACAGTTTTTCCTAACTCTGTTTATTAAAAGGGACTAGAATTAGTGACACCCCAGTAGCAATGAGCACTCACAGCACCCAGAGCTTGGTTTCTACATAATATACCCCAATAAAAGAAAATAGGGATTCTAGGGGAAATGGCTGGTTCTAAGATTGGAACAGGGTTCAAAAGATAAACCGGAGCATCCTGTAGCACTCAAAAAAATTAAAAAATAAAGGATGGAGACATATCAAAAAGACACAGAGAAACCAAAATAAAAGAATGAAAGAATGAATGGCCAAAGCTGAAATAATTTAAATAACAAAATAAATAGTGTAGTACTGGATTATAACCAAAGAATATAATAAATATCCATGAGTCCATACTAATATAATCCCACTCTAATCATCCAACAAACTCAAATTGAAGAACATTCAACAAAATATGTAACTAATACTCCTCAAAACCCTAAATGTAATGAAAAACCAGGAAAGAATGAAAACTTGTCACAGACCAGAGGCAAGTAAAGAGACATGATAACTAACAGTAATGATAGTTTATTTATTTTTTCTTAGTAATCTCTACAGCCAATGCAGAGTTTGAACTCATGACCCTAAGATCAAGAGTCACATGCTCTTCCAACTGAGCCAGCCAGGTGCTTCAAAAGTAGTAAGTATAAACATAAACATAAATACTTATTTATCTTCAATGTACAGATTAGGAAACTCAGAGAGATAAACTAATTTGCCTAAATATACAAACACCTAAGTAAGGATTTGAATCCAAGGCCAACTGACTCACTCCAAAGTCAATGCTCTTAATTATTATACTCCACAGCTTGAGAATTATTCCACTTCTTGGAACTTAACCAAAAAAATAATCCAGGGGATATAAATCATCCACATTCATCACAGCACAGTTTATAATAGCAAACTGTAAGCAACCTAATCATGTAACAATAAGGAATTAATTACACAAATTATGACATAACTGTGTTACAGAATACCATGTACTCATGATCTACAGGCTAACTTTAATGTCACTGGAAAATGTTCACTACACAGTAAGTGAAGAGAAAAAGTAGTTTATAGTGTGTGTATATATATATATATGACAAATCAAGTATTTAAGTAATAATATTCATACATGGAGAGATAAGTTAAAGAACATATACTGAATTGTGTCACTTTCAGTGATGAGATTACATGGACTCTTCCCGTTTTCTGTACTATTCAAGCTTTCTAAAATTAACACATAGTACTTTCATAATAAAAAAAGTTTTTTTTTTTAAAAGAATGAATGATAAAACACAAAATGAAGATAACCCTACACAAAAAAAATTGTATTGCAGTTAAAAGTTAAAGCTAAAAAACCAGGATTAAAAAAAAAATCACTGACATGAATGTTATAAAGCATGCAAGAAAACTGAACATAGTAGAACTATAATAAAATGGGACCACAAAAAAATCATTCACGTTAATGAACGACACGAGGGAGTTTAACCAGTCATAACTGAAAGATGAGCAGATGGACCACTAAATGCAAAGTCAAAGAGGCCAAACAGTTGCAATATGTTGTGGTCTTGTGAATTTTGAAATGCCTATTAAATAGTGTTTTGGAGATTCAGCAGTTGGGTATCTGAGGCTAAAACTCAGGGGAAAATACATGTATCTTTAGGGACATCAGTACATCACAGCTAAAATATTTAAAGCCATGATACTGAATGGGATGACCTAAGGCCTGAAATGGAGCTAGAGAAGCCAAAGGACTCATTAAGCTATGGAGGTCCATCATTTTGGGGGTCTAGATGAGAAAGGTCAAGCAAAGGAAACTAAAAAGGGACAAAGGTGAAGAAAACAGAAACTCAGAAAAGTGTGGATGCCAAATGAAAATATTTTAAGTAAAGAAGTGAAAAACTACATAAAATGCTGCTGAGAAGATAGGGACTAGGTGTATTCACCCTCATATGCCTCACTCCAAGGCTAAATGCTGCTACATACAAAGTGCTTAATAAATATTTGATAACGATATGAACAGATAAATAAGTAGCACTACAAAGAAAAATTAAAATAGAACCATCAAAGCATAAAATATATTAATCATACTTATTACCTGCAACTTAAAGCTTATACTAAGTCATAATGAATGCTAAATGGGGCAACTGGCTGGCTCCATTGGTGGAGCATGCAGCTCTTGATCTCAGGATTGTGAGTTTGAGCCCCACTTTGGGTGTAGAGAATACTTTAAAATTTTTAAAAATAAATAAATGACAAATAAAATACAAGTCAGAAATAAAGTGAGGTTAGCCTGAGGTGGTTTGGAAAGATGGAGGCTTGAATATATTCCTGATAATCTCCAGTCACAACATTGGGTCAACTACTAAGTACCTCTCCTGCCTGTGCGCAGCAGGTGACAGAGGCCAGAATAAGAACTTTAAGAACCATAACGAAAGGTTGGCCATAGGAATATCAAAAGACCCATGGACATCTCTCTCCCCAATAGAAAGGCATCAACTGCATGAGCATTTCTGGGACGATCTGCTTGTCTCCCTGGCTCACAAAGAGCTTCAGGAGAGCTAACCGATTGGGTTCCCTTTACCACTAAACTTGAGAATCCTCTTAGCTGAGGATATCCAGATACTGAGAGATGTCTCCTGGTAACCCACAGAGAACTAACAACATACAAAAAGACTGCTGGTCTACCCGCTATCTGAGGTATGAGAAGCTTTACCCAAAGAGCACACAACACAAGAAAGCTTGCATAGAAAGCTTGCATAGAAGAATAAATGCACAAAGAGAGCCAAGAAATCTTTTAAGAAAGAATAGTGAGAGGAAGTCATGTTATAAGCTTTTAAAAACACTTCAAATCCCTAGAATTAAAAACAGTAGGGAATGGTATAGAAACAGACTTATCTCAGAGAAACAAAAACCCAGAAATTGAGCCCTGTGTATAATAGAATTTAATATTTGATAAAGGCGGTATTTTATTTCATTGGGAAATGGTAGTTCATAGTTAAATGATGCTTACGCAACTGATGGGAGAAAATAAGTTAACTCCTAACTAATACAAAATTGATGTCAGTTAACAATTTTAACATACATACATACATATACAAAAATCTTAGGAAAAGTACTTAGGGGCCAATATATGCAACCAAAAGTGTTAGATCTTTTTGCCAAGAAACCAGAAGGTGTGAAAAAAAATAACTATTTGATTATGAAAAAAAACTTTTAAAACACCATAAAGAAAACCCAGAAACAAACAATAGAAAAAAATGTTTGCAACTCATAGGAGTAATAAGGTATTTATATCTAAAATATGAAAAATATTATTTCACATTGATAAGACAAACACAAAGGAAAAGCAGAATAAATGATACTAAAATCATTAAAATAACCAATAAACAGCAACAAAAATTAACATAAGATATTTTTTTTCATCCATCGAATTGATTAAATTAGATCCCTACTATCAGGAAATCAGGTAGAAAAAGGTAGACATGTCCATTACCCCAGGCTTTATGGAAAGTTAATATGCAACATCTATTAAAACTTTCAATGTTCATATTCTTTTCCTTAGCACTCTCATTTCAGAATCTATCCCATAAAAATAAAATCATCAGTACATAAGGACATATGTATACAGACTTGTATATATGAGTCTGTTTAATGCAGCATTTTTACAGTATCAGAGAAAATAAATTATAGAACATATAAACCATGGAACATTATACGTTATACCAGAGAAAATAAATTACAGGACATACAAACCATAGAATATTAAAGAATATTTCAGGAGTGCCTGGGTGGCTCAGTCGGTTAAGCATCCGACATCAGCTCAGGGCATGATCTCACAGTTCACGGGTTCAAGCCCCTGGGGCTCTGTGCTGACCTGGAGCCTGCTTCAGATTCTGTGTCTCCCTCTCTCTGTCCCTCCCTCACTCACACTCTCTCTCTCCCTCTCTCAAAAATAAATAAACATTAAAAAAAATTTTTTAAGAATATTTCAGTTCTATGTCAGCTAAGTGGGGAGAAATTTCTGCAATGTAAGATACAAAGAAGCATGTATGATTCTATCATTGTTAACAAAAACCTATTAGTTATATATTTGTATACAATTCAATGAACAAGCATGATATGACATAAATTTGTATCAAGTTATATAAAGCAAGCACAGATACAATAAGCCTAAAATGGAACATAAGTACTATTAAGGGATTTTAACATTATTTATATAAACAGTAAAAATCATTATTGTAAAAATATGACAGTTGAGATCTTGACAAACTTTCCGTATTTCTGGCAAACTCAGATAACTGGTAAGATCAGATAATCAAGTCGGGGTCAATCTTTCTTTCTTATTAAAGACATAGGAGATGCAGAAGCAAATACTAAGGGCTTGTTGGCTCTTAAAATTTTTAAGTGACAGGTTATCTCCCAAAGCTTAAAGTCAATTGTAGATTGTTTTTAATTCTCCCTCCCGAATGTTCCTTTCCTCAATCCATTTCCGCTCTCCTGCAAAGCAAATTAGAAAGGAGATCAAGGCGGTAGCTATTAACATCAGTCCTTCACCAACAGTAACAGAGGCACTTATGGAAGCATTCTATAAAACATGTTCATTTAATTATCCTTCCTGGTGTACTTCCTAAAGACCTTTTGAAATCCACCACTACTACTGGCATAATATAATAGTTTTTCCTTCTTTTAATTCTGAGCAAGAGACATTAACCTCTAATGCTAAACATGTCAATCACAATAGCAGTTTACAACCTCCGGTTTCTAAAAGGAGAAATACCCCATCTACAGCCTCTACTGAAGGAGCAATCCTAGACAGTGATGTTTTATACCTGTGACTTTCCCTAACAATTATCTAAAGGACAGTTACTCTAGACTGGCAAATGACCAATGATGAAAAAGCATAAGACAAAAAAAAAAAAAAAAAGTATAAGTAAACAGAACCATTGAAACAGCAAAAAGATATACAGAATAAGAATAAAGGAACAGAAAAAGAACAGAAAGGAGAAGCCAGTCAGTAGTGAGATAAGAATACAGCAGACAGGGACGAATGGGTGGCTCAGTCAGTTAAGTGTCTGACTTCAGCTCAGGTCATGATCTCACGGTTCGTGAGTTCGAGACCCTCGTGGGGCTCTGTGCTGACAGCTCAGAGCCTGGAGCCTGCTTTGGATTCTGTGTTCCCTGTCTCTCTGCCCCTCCCCTGCTAGCGCTCTGTCTCTCTCCCAAAACTGAATAAACGTTAAAAAAAAAAAAGATTGCAGCAAACCAAAAAAAAAAATTGTTTTACTATTGTCTGAAAAAATAAATGACAAGCAAAGAAAAAAGTTATAGAAAACACAATTCAGTATAGAAACTATAGGATTCAAATAATAATGATTAATATAGTAAGGTTAAGTATTTGCCATTCTAAAACATACTTGGGGTTCCTGGGTGGCTCAGTCGATTAAGCCTCTGACTTCGGTTCAGGTCATGATCTCTTGGTTCTAATGAGTTCCAGCCCCGCATTGGCCTGTGTGCTGAAAGCTCAGAGCCTGGACCCTGCTTCGGATTCTGTGTCTCCCTCTCTCTCTGCGCCACCCCCCCACCTCCACCCCCGGCTGCTTGTGCTCACACTCACTAGCTCTCTCAAAAAATAAAATAAAATACACTTAAAATACAAAATGCAAATAATAACCGAAAACTGGTCAAGAGGAACTGATAAGGAAGATGGGCTGAGGACTAAAACGACTTTCCATGTTCACCAGGGTTTCTAAAACATACATTTTAATTTAATTTTACTTATTTGTTTAAATGTTTATTCATTTATTTTGAGAAAGAAAGACAGCAGGAGAGAGGGAAGGGCAGTGAGGAGAGGGAGGGGCAGAGAGAGAGGGAGAGAGAATCCTAAGCAGGCTCTGTGCTGTCAGCGCAGAGCCAACACAGGGCTCAAACTCACGAACTGTGAGATACGACCTGAGCTGAAATCAAAAGGCAGATGCTTAACCAACGGAGCCACCCAGGCGCCCCAAAGTACATTTTAAAATTAAAATGTAATTTTTCATTCCTACCAATGCAGAATGAAAACTGAGGGCAATAAAAATGAGCCACATTAAGCCTTCAGACACAGAATACAAAGACAAAGCTGTGAGTAATTAAATTCTTCAATAAGCACTATAAAATTTATAGTGAAACACATGGGCAAGTGAAATATGTAATACAGTTTAACTTTTTCCAAGTTATGTCTCTATTCTGCATATTTTAAAATGTACTAAATATACACTATCAATTAAACATCAGAAACAAACTTAAAATTCATCATGAGAAGACAATTTATTGGACATTTTGAGTTCAAATCAGCAAATTAAAAACCTTTTTTTGATTAAACATGCTCAAACCATAAGCCTACCCAGCAATACCTTTTAAATTACTGCTCTTAAGAATACTTTAAATATAAAAAGCAGCACTTGGGCAAAAAAAATGGAGCATTTAACATTTTTTTTCTGCTAATGGATGCTCAGAATACTTATTGGTAAATCCAGTCGATTTTAAATTCAGAGTTTTAGATACTCAAATACTTTGATGTGAAGAAGTCAGTCCAGAAGAGTATTTAAGGATTCAAGTCTGGAATATTTTCCTTCTAGTAGCTTAAAAACACCATACTAAAACCTGTGCCCTTTTTTGTTGAATGATGATTTAAACTTTGACTGGGAATCAAAAGATTACAGAGGTGGCCACTAATTGGTTGGGTGACCTTGAGCACATCACATCATCTCTCAGGGTTTTAATTCCTTTATCTGAAGTACAAAGAGAAAGGCTGAATTCCTTGGTCTTAAGTTTCTTCCAGCTTTAATCAGAGTGGCAGCATTGCACAATTCTGCAAAACACCACTCACGAAGCCATGCTAACATTCTACAATTCTGTGAAAAGCCTTTTACATCCTTGCTCTAAGTATCATGTATAATCCTCTTCCTACATAGCAGTCAATAACAACAGACAACCCAGTGATTAAATAGTTTCCATTATGTGTGAACACTGCTGGGGTACCAGCATAACGGTACAAGAATGGGTACCTGTGGCCAAAAAGGTACCCGTGTATTTTTTTTTAATTATGTTATTATGTATTTAAAAAAAATTTTTTTAATGTTTGTTTATTTTTGAGAGAGAGAGAGACAGAGAGAAAGCAAGTAAGGTAGGAGCAGAGAGAGAGGGAGACAGAATCTGTCTGGAGCAGGCTCCAGGCTCAGCACAGAGCCCTACGCAGGGCTTGAACTCACAAACAGCAAGATCGTGACCTGAGCAGAAGTTGGGCGCTTAACCGACTGAGCCACCTAGGAGCCCTATTATATCTATCTTTTAATAAACAGTGAATAGAAATAACATAAAACTTAGAAAAAAATTATACAATAAAAAGTAATTCAAATTTTAAAAACAGAAATCAACTTAAATCAATTTTGAATATCCACAGCTATAGAAAGTTAAAGAGTATACTATAAAAATAATAGCTTCTCCAAAAATTACTTATACTTGTACATATCACAGAGGTTTAGACTCCTTTCCAAATACTTCCCAATTTTCACACAGAAGCATGGTAGGGAGGGGGCCTATTATAAGCTGAAGTTACTTAATTCAACAAATATTTACTGAGTCCTATATGCCAGACGTTGCGTTGGGCTCCAGGAATATAATGGTATATAAGACAGGATCCCCACTTGTTTCTAAAAATTATTTTCAACTTTATTTATTTATTTTGAGAGAGAGCACAGGAACAAGCAAGGGAGGAGCAGACAGAGAGGGAGAGAGAGAATCCCAAGCAGGCTCTGCACTGTCATCACAGAGCCCAATGTGGGGCTCAAACTCACAAGTCATGAGATCATAACCTGAGCCAAAACCAAGAATCAGATGCTTAATCAACTGAGCCACCCAGGTGCAGACAGGATTCCCACTTGTGATACTAATGTTCAAATGAGAAGCAATAGAAAACAAGTAGAGTTGTGAACAAGATAATTATAGACTATAAAAAGTGTTATAAAAGAAACAATGGGGTGCCTGGGTGGTTCAGTCTGTTAAGTGCTTTTCTTTTCAGCTCAGGTAATGATCTCACCGTTTGTGAGTTGGAGCCTGGTTTGTGAGTTTGAGGCCTGAGTCAGGCTCTGGGCTCTAAGCTGTCAATGCAGAGCCTGCTTGGGATTCTCTCCCCTCTATCTCTGCCCCTCCCCCACTCTCACCCAGAGGAAGTCTCCCTCCCTCTCTCTCTCTTGCTCTCAAAATAAATAAACATTAAAAAAAATTTTTTTTTTTTTTAAGAAACAAACAAGGAATTGAGATACCGCAGGGGAGTTCATTTAAACCCTCTGAAAAAATGCTAACTATTCTAATTTAAAGGAGCCACCCAAAAATGAAAGTAAAATCAATTCTTTACAAAGCAATCAACAAGTTTAAAATTCTAGCAATAGGAAATAATCTGGCGAGGGAAATTTGAGAACTGAATAAAGTCAGATAATGTTCTCACAGGCTCTAAGATGAGGTAAATGCAAAGAAGGTAGGAAATCTCTAAGGGGCTGAGAACATTAAAAAAAAATGGTGATTCTAGACCCTCAGAGGATTTCAGAACTATCCCACAAACATGCTCTTACTTTTAGAAGAACAGAGACTCACTCTGTGAAAAGAAACTGTGAGGAACAGAAAATAAATTAAACAAAGAATAAAGAATGTCAACTCCAGGAAAGATCAGAGTCATATTCTACGTGGGCAGAGATCTAAGTCACACAGACTTAAAAAAGCACAACAGCAAAATACATTTAAAGGTGACTCTTCAGAAAGCAAAACACCCAGAAAACATAGTTATAAAGGTAAAAAACAAACAAACAAACAAAAAACAAAAAACCTCAGTACATCTCAAAAGTCCAAAAAATTTTTTAATGTTTTTTATTTTTGAGAGAGAGAGAGAAAGAGAGAACACCGAGCAGGGAAGGGGCAGAGAGAGAGGGAGACACATAATCTGAAGCAGGCTCCAGGATCTGAGCTGTCAGCACAGAGCCCAACGTGGGGGTCGAACTCCAATTTTTAAAATACTTCACAAAGCTCAAAAACCACATCTCTTCTGCCTACAGAAGTTCTTCTAAAACTAATGGAAAACCAAACTTACTTAAACGCTAAAAACTAAAAAGCCTACAATAAGATATTTTAGGGAAAATATTAAACATGAAACAAATACTACTCTAACAGATAATAAAAACACATGAAATACGCAGCCACCAAAAAGATAAATGTCACTAATTATTACTTCAACACGACCTTGTTACAGAAACTGGTCTGGATCACCCAGCAGAAGAACCCAGTGGCACTCAGAGATCTTGGAAGGCAGGAGGTTTATTTTACAATGGTGGGCTCAGAGGAGATCAATCTCCAGAGGTCTGAGCCCAGAGCATCAACAGAGGGGACAATTTATAGTCTGTTACTTCTCCATTCCTCATTAGTAGTAATTTGGTGCCAGGGGCAGCAGGGTGGGAAGAAGAACCCGGAAGGGGAGTCTTCAGGCAGGGACTGAAATTCCCCTACCAGTCCTGTCAGCCATCTTATACCAGATTTTTCCCTATCAACCTAACACAAATTTTAAAAATTTATATTTAAAAAGTTATAGTTTAATATGAAGCAGTAAGTCAAAATTACAACAGGTCAGAAATATTATGACTAGACAACAGGGAAGTATTAAGACTCACCAATAAAAATGCAAAACCAGTAGAAAGAAGGAAATGATAAAATTAGAGAAGAAATAAAATAGAAACAAACACAATAAAAAAGATCAATGAAACCAGGAGCTCATTCTTTGAAAAGGTCAACAAAATTCATAAACCTCTAGCCAGAGTCACCCAAAACAAACAAACAAACAAACAAACAAACAAACGAGGGAGAAAGAGAAAGGACTCAAACAAAATCAGAAATGAAAGAGGAAAAATAACAATTGACACTACAGAGATACAAAGGACTATAAGGGAATGTTATGAAACAGTGTATGCCAACAAACTGGACAATTTATAGGAAATGGATAAATTCCTACATATAACCTCCCAAAACTGAATCAGAAAGAAATAGAAAATTTGAACATTACCAGCAATGAAATTGTATCAGTAATCAACAAACTACCAACAAACAAAAGTCCAGGACCAGATGACTTCACAAATGAATTCTACCAAACATTTTAAGAAGAGTTAATACCTATTCTTCTCAAACTACTCTAAAAGATAGAAGAGGAAAGAAAACTTCCAAATTCATTCTATGAGGCCTGCATTACCCTGTTATCAAAACCAGACAGACACCACAGGGGCGCCTGGGTGGCTCAGTCGGTTGAGCATCTGACTTTGGCTCAGGTCTCAATCTCGTGTTTGTGGGCTTGAGCCCTGAGTCAGGCTCTGTGCTGACAGCTCAGAGCCTGGAGCCTGCTTCGGATTCTGTGCCTCCCTCTCTCTCTCTGTTCCTCCCCCGTTTGCACGCTCGCTCGCTCTCTCTCTTTCACTCTCTCTCAAAAAATAAAATAAAATGTTAAAAAAATTAAAAAAAAAAAAAGACACCACAAAAAAAGAGAACTACAGGCCAATACCTCTGATAAACATAGATGCAAAAATCCTCAACAATATATTAGCAGACTGAACCTAACAATACATTAAAAAAAATCATTCACCATGTTTGAGTGGGATTTATTCCCAGGATACAAGGGTGGTTCATTGTTCGTAAATCAATCAATGTGATATATCACATCAATAAGAAAAAGGATAAAAACCATATGATCATTTCAATAGACACAGAAAAAGCATGTAACAAGGTACAACAACCATTTATGATAAAAACCCTCAACAAAGTAGGTGTAAAGGCAACATACCTCCACATAATAAAGACCATATATGAAAAATCCACAGCCAACGTCATACTCAGTGGGGAAAAACTGAGAGTTTTCCCAAGATGAGGAACAAGACAAGGATCCCCACTCTCACTACTTATATTCAACATAGTAATGGAAGTCCTAGCCACAGCAATCAGACAAGATAAAGGAATAAAAGGAAGGAAACTGATGAGGAAAAAGTAAAACTTTCCCTATTTACAGATGACACGATACTCTATATAGAAAAGATTCCACCAAAACACTACTAGAACTGATAATGAGGTCGCAGGACACAAAATCAATTTACAGAAATCCATTGCATTTCTATACACTAATAGTAAAGCAGTAGAAAGAGAAATTAAGAAAACAATTCATTTACAATTGCACCGAAAATACAGGTGGAAATACCTAAGAATAAACTTAACCAAGGAAATAAAAGACCTGTATTCTGAAAACTATAAAACACTTATCAAAGAAATTGAAGACAACCCAAATGCAAAAATATTCCATGCTCATGAATTGCAAGAATATTGTTAAATGTCCATACTGTCCGTAGCAATCTACAGATTTAATGCAATCCCTATCAAGATACCAACAATATTTTCACAGAACTAGTACACATAATCTGAAAATTTGTCTGGAACCACAAAAGACTCCAAATAGCAAAAACAATCTTAAAGTAGTAAAATAAAGCTGGAGGTATCACAATTCCAGATTCCAAGCTATACTACAAAGCTATAGTAATCAAAACAGTATGGTAGTGGCACAAAAATAGACACACAGATCAAGAGAATAGAAATCCCAGGAACAAACTCATGATTATATCGTCAGTTAATCTTCAACATAGAGGCAAGAGTATGCAATACGAAAAAAGTCTCTTCAACAAATGGTGCTGGAAAAACTGGACAGCTACATGCAAAAGAATGAAACTGAACCACTTTCTTACAATCATGCACAAAAATAAACTCAAAATGGATTAAAGACCTAAATGTGAAACCTGAAACCATAAAAATCCTTGAAGAAAGCACAGGCAGTAATTTCTCTGACACTGGCCATAGCAATATCTATCTAGGTATATCTATCCTGGGCCAAGGGAAAGAAAGCAAAAATAAAGTATTAGGACTACAGCAAAATAAAAATCTTCTGTACAGCAAAGGAAACATCCAACAAAACTAAAAGACAACCTGCTGAATATGAGAAGATATTTGCAAATGACACAACCAATGAAAGGTTAGTATCCAAAATATAGAAAGAACGGATACAACTCAACATCCAAAAAACAAATAATCCAATTTAAATGGGCAGAAGACATGAATAGACATTTCTTCAAAGACATCCAGATGGCCAACAGACATATGAAAAGATGCTAAAAAATCACTCATCATCAGGGAAATGCAAATCAAAACTACAATGAGATATCACCTCACACCTGTCAGAATGGCTAAAATCAAAAACACAAGAAACAACAAGTGTTGGGGCACCTCGGTGGCTCAGTCCGTTAAGCATCCAACTCTTGGTTTCAGCTCGGGTCATGGTCTCATTGTTCATGAGTTCAAGCCCCACACTGGGCTCTGTGCTGACAGTGCAGAGCTTGCTTGGGATTCTCTCTCCCCATCTCTCTGACCCTCCCCCACTCACTCTCTGTATCTCTCTCTCTCTCTCTCTCAATAAATAAATAAACTTAAAATTTTTTCAAAAGAAAAGAAACAATAATTGCTGGCAAAGAAATGGAGAAATAGAGACCCTTGTGCACTGTTGGTAGAAATGCAAACTGATGCAGCCACTGTGGAAAACAGTACGGAGGTTCCTCAAAAAATTCAAAACAGGCCTACCCTACAATCCAGTAATCACACTGCTGGGTATTCACCAAAAGATTATGAAAACACTAATTCAAAGGGATACCTGCAACTCCTATGTTTACTGAAGCATTATTTACAATAGCCAAATTATGGAAGCAGCTCAAATGTCCATCAACAGGCGAATGGGTATAGAACATGTGGTAACACACAATCACAAAATTTAGTAACTATGTCAATATAAATAAGTAATTAAATATACAAAAAAATTAAAGTGAAAAAGGAACAGGTAGCAAAATACAAATATTAAAAATAAAGTTGCTGGGGCACCTGGCTGGCTCAGTCCATGGAGCATGTGACTCTTGATCTCTGGGTTGTGGGTTTGAGCTCTGCATTAGGTGCAGAGATTAGTTAGAAACAAAATCTTTAAAAAAAAAAAAAAGAAAAGAAAAAGGGCAGGTAAGCAGAGACTCTTTTAAGAGTTACATGGCTACTTTGCGCAAGTCTATGGAGACAAATTTGAAAACTCAGATGAAATGTATAACTCTCAATGGGGGGAAAATGTACCTCCTGACTCCAGTAGACATAGAAAGTTAAAACAGAATTTCCATATAAGAAAGAGTTGCCAGAATTCAACCATCAAACAACATCAAGTAGAGATGGTTCCAGTAAGGAAATCTATCAAAACATTTAAAAAGGATAGACCTAATATAACTGAAACTATTGAAGAAAACAGTAAAAAGATAAAAGCATGTTTTAAAGAAGTTAGTATAAACACTGATATCAAATCTGATAAAGACTATTAACTAAAAAAAAAAAAGAATACTAACAGAAACACACAGAAAATTACAATCAACTTCAGTTATATTCATTCAAAAAATCTCTTATGAAAATCCTATAAAAAGTGATAGAAAATAAAAAACTACAGCATTAAAAATCTAAACCTAGTACGTTATTCCAAAACTGCAAGCGTGTTTCATTCTTAGGTCCTCCATTGATACGATGCCATAATAAGAGATCTATAGAGAAAGATTATTCTGTCATTTCAATAGATGCCTCAAAAAAGCACTTGACAAGTTCAACACTTAATTATGACAAAAGCACTCAAACTTAAAAAATGATGGCTCCATCTTTAACTTGATTCTATATACATATAAAACATATAACCAAAGCCAGCACCTTAAACAACAGTTAAACACTAGAAGTATTTCTGCCAAAATCAAGGACAAAGATGCCCATTATCACCACTACTATTAACCTTATAATGAAGGTATTAGCCAATGTAATTTTAATAGGGAAAGCAAAGGGATTTCCAGATTCAGCTCCAAAATGTAAGAGCTAGTAAAAGTTGTCTATCATTCACATCTAGACAACACAAAAGCTGAACTAAAAATCAAAGATGTTTCTTAGGTCCTTCAAAGCGCTGAGGTTACTGAGGAAACCATGACCCTGTAATCTGGACAGATAGGTAAAGACAGAATCACAGCTGAGATCACTTTACCCAGAGCAAAAGCCACTGCAGACAGTAATTAACAAGAATAATTAAAATGTTATTTTGACAAATCTTGGGAGACTGAATATGGACTACCTTGAGCGTCAGAAACTCGTGGAGGCAGTCTTAGGGATCCCCACACTTTTGCAGTTTTTACTTCCAGTAAAAGAAGACAAAAAAACCCCGCCCGGAACAAGGTAGAAAAAAGCAACTATTTTTTAAATACTCCAATTCTTTAAATACTCTCCATTCTTCATAATGAAAGCGGGCTTTCTAAAGGCAACTACATTACCATAGCCTTACATGCCATGGGGAAGAGCAGTTAGACAACCCTAGCCCTGTAAAGCCTTCCTTTCTCACATAAGGGATGGGGCGGGGGGGGGGGGGGGGGGGGGGGGGGGGGGGGGGAGGGGCGCACGAGGCTAAATAAATAACATTTTGGAAATAAGAGTCCAGGGATTTAGTCCCAGTTAAATAAGTTAAAAATCTATTATTAAAGTGAGATATAGTAAGATTAGAAAATTCTTCCCTAACCTCACAGCTAACCACCACAACAGAAGTAATGTATAACAGCAGTATATTACAAGTGAAAGAGCTACAGGGCACAATCCTATTTTTCTTAGAGCACTCAAAAAATGAAACAAAACAACAAAAAAGGGGGGAGGGGAGGACAAGGACAGTAAAAGAAAATGATGCTTCTGGCACCTAAGGTTACATGAAACATAAAATAGCCCAACTTCTAACCTGAAGAACACAAAACCTCAAACTAAAAAGCCTAATTCCCTCAGTTCCCATTACCCAATACATCCTAGCTGGCTGCCAACAAAAAACTCAAAAGTATGCAATGCAGAAAGGCAAGAAAAAAAAAAAAAAACAGTCTTAAGAGACAAAACAAGACCAGAATCAGATTCAAACATGACACAGAGTTTGGAATTACTGAAAAGGGAACTTAAAAGAACTATGATTAAAAATAAATAAATGAGCTACAATGAATACCTTAAGGGCATTAATGGAAAAAGTAGGGGCACCTGGGTGGCTCAATAGGTTGAGTGTCCAACTTCCGTTCAAGTCATGATCTCACAGTTCCTGAGTTGGAGGCCCATGTTGGGCTTTGCATTAATAGGGCAGAGCCTGCTTTGGATTCTCTGTCTCCCTCTCTCTGCCCCTCCCCCACTCATACTCTCATTCTCTCCCAAAAATAAACATAAAAAACAAACTTCTGGGGTGCCTGGGTGGCTCAGTCGGTTAAGCGTCCGACTTCGGCTCAGGTCATGATCTCGCGGTCTGTGGGTTCCAGCCCCGCGTCGGGCTCTGTGCTGACAGCTCAGAGCCTGGAGCCTGTTTCGGATTCTGTGTCTCCCTCTTCCTCTGACCCTCCCCTGTTCATGCTCTCTCTCTCTCTGTCTCAAAAATAAATAAATGTTAAAAAAAAAATTTTAAAAACAAACTTCTTTTAAAAAAGCAGACAACATAAGCAAGATAGATGGTTAATATACCAAGAAAAGAATCAGTGAGCTTGAAGATACGGTCAGCAAAAAGTTCCCAACTGAAAGAGCAAGAAATTTTTTAAAGGAAAAGAATATCAAACAACTGTGAGAAAATTACAAAAGCTATAACATATATGTTTAAATGCAATAGTGGAAGAAGAAGAAAGACAGTAAAGAAAAAATATCTCAAGTAATTATAACTGGAAATTTTCCAAAATTAATGACAAACACCAAACCACGTATCCATGAAGCTCAGAGAAAACCAAGCAGGATACATACAAAAAAAACCAAAAACAAACAAACAAACAAAAAAAAACAGAAGCAAAAAAGAAAGAAAAAAAGGGAAAAAAGAAAAAAAGAGAAAAAACAAACAAAACCCAAAAAACTACATGCATTCAAACTGCCATAAAACAAAGAAAAAGAAAAAATCCTCTCGAATGAAGGCAGTGGGAAAAACTCCTTATCTATCCAAGAACAAGGATAATTACTTTGAACTTCTCATCAAAAACCATACAATCAAGAAAAGAGTAGAATGAAATGCTTCTAAGCACTGAAAGATTAAAACCACCAACCCAAAATTCTATATCCAGAAAAACTGTCCTTTACAAGTGAGGGAAAAATAAACACTTTCTAAAACAAAATCTGAGGAAATCTGTCACCAGTAGATCTGCCTTGCATAAAAGTGAAAAGAAGTTCTCTGAAGTAAAATGATACAGATCAGAATCATAGATATAAATAAAGAGGGCCCGAGAATGATTAAATGAAGATAAAGTAAAAACTTCTACTTTTTATTCTTAACTGAGCTAATAAACTGTTCGAAGTAATAATGACAACAATGCATTTGGGTGATTTAGCATATGGAAAAAAAATTAATGAGAACAATGTTATAAGGGATGAGAGGGAGGAACTGAAAATACTGTTATAAAATACCTAAACTACCTGTGAAACAGTATACTGACATTTAAAGCTAGACTTAATTAGTTGCAAATGTGTATTGCAAATTCTGGGACAACCACTAAAAACATATTTAAAAAAGTATAACTGACATGCTCAGAGAAGATGAAATCACACTGAATATTCATTTCAAATCAGAGAAAGCAGAAAAACAGGGGAAATTAAGAAAACCAAACATGTGCAATAAGTATAAAACAGACACAAATATGGTAGATATCAATCTAACTGTATCAATAATTGATTAAATATAAATGGTCTAGGGGCACCTGGGTGGCTCAGTGGGTTGAGTGTCCGACTCTTGATTTCGGCTCAAGTAATGATCTCACGGTCATGGGATTGAGCCCTGCATTGGGCTCTGAGCTGACAGCACAAAGCCTGCTTAAGATTCTCTCTTTTTTTCTCTCTCAGCTCCTCCCCTGCTCTCTCAAAAATAAATAAATAAGCACTAAATAAATAAATAAATAAGGCCTAAATCAATTGTAAGACATAGACTGTCAATAGTGTTAAAAAGAAAAACAAGATTCAAATATATTGTTTACAAGAAATCCACCATAAATCTAAGGATACACAGATGAAAAGTAAAGAAATAGAGAAAGATATACCATGCTTAGGAAAGAAACCTGGAGTTACTATATTAATATCAGGCAAAAGACTGAAGAACAAGGAAAAGTATCACAGATAAGGGAGGGCATTACATAATGAAAAAAGTGCCAATTCTCCAAGAAGACATAACAATCTTTAATGTGTCTGCACCCAAAAATGAGTGCCAAAATACTTGAGGGAAAAACTGACAGAATGACAAAAAGAAATAGACAAATCCACTATTATGACTGAAGACATTAATATCCCTCTATCAATAATTGACAGATCCAGCAGGCAGAAACTCAGTAAGGATACAGTTGAATTAAACAGCACCATCTAACTGGATCTAATTAACATTTATAGAATTTTTTTTTTTCAACAAAGCAGGATACACATTCTCCATAAAACCATAAAACACATGTTAATAAACGTAAAAGAACAGAAAATCATACAAAGAATACTCTCTCAGACCACAATGGAATTAAACTAGAAATCAGTAACAGAAAGATAGGTGGAAAATCCCAAAATATCTGGAGTAAACAACATACTTCTAAATAATACATGGGTCAAATCTCAATATTAATTTTTTAATATATCAAAGTAAATAAAAATAAAACATCAACGTTTCTGTGATGCAACCAAAGCAAAGCTTAGAAGGAAACTTACAGCACTGAAAGCACATATTAGGAAAGATCTAAAATCAAGCACCTAAACTTCCACCCTTGGCAACTGCAGAAAAGAAGAGCAATTTAAGCATAAAGCAAGCAGAGAAGATAGATAATTAAAAGCAAAAATCAGTGAAACACAAAACTATAAAACTCTTAGAAGATAACAGAGGAGAAAATTTAGGTGACTTGGGTATGACAGTGGCTTTTTAAATATAACGCTAAAAGCAAAATCCATGAAAGAAAAAACTGGTTAAGTCAGATTTTTTTAAATCAAAATCTTCTTAGTTTTTACTGGAGACTGTTTCTTCTAAGAGTATAAAATTCTGCTAAATGTAATTTACACTGATGGCAATAAGGGAAATCTTTGAAGAGGAATTTTTTATATGTGGTTAGGACTAAAGTTAAAATCAAAAACTTCTGCTCTGCAAAAGACACCATTAAGAGAAATAAACAACAAACCACATATGGGGAGAAAATCCCATGCAGAATAATTCTGAATAGATTATGCAGCCATCCTACTATAAAGGAAAAGAGTATAATTCCTTACTCTATGTGTGGGCTCTATCTGTGGAATGTGCATAGCAACTTTCTCCTAAGAGTACAGTATGGAAAGAGGGAAAATGAGTAACTTGACAGGGAGACACCTGACAAACACTGCCTCAGCCAAGTGATCAAGGACAAAATCAACAGTGAAAAATCATACTAATAATATGCGCCCTTGACCTAATGCGATGAAAATGACACTTTATCTCTCTGATCTTGCTCCCCAACCCCCAAAATCCCTGTCTTATAATCATAAGGGGGGGGGGGGGGAATCATACAAATTCCAACAGACAGGCACCCTACAATATACCTGGCCCCGTACTCCTCAAACCGTCAAAGTCATCAAAAACAAACAAAGTCTGATAAATTATAACCACTAAGAGGAGCCTAGGAAACATGACAATTAAATGTAATGTGGTATCCTGGATGAGATCCTGGAACAGAAAAAGGACATTAGGTAAAAACTAAGAAAATCTGAATAAACTATAGACTATAGCCAGTAATAAGATATCAATGTTCATTAAGTGCAACACATATATCATACTAATATGTAAATAATAGGAGAAACTGTTGAGGAATACATGCGAACGCTCTGTACTATCTGCTCAACATTTCTGTAAATCTAACAGTGCTCTAAAAATAAAGTCTATAACTTAAAAAAAGAGAAAGCAATTATAGCACACATATTAGAAAGGAAAATGAAAAACTGTTTGCAGGTAAGATTATATATGTAAAAAACACCAAAGAACTGATGGAAAAAAATACTACAAAGAGAATTTGAAAGAGTTTTGAAAAAAATATCAAGTTAAAATAAAGAAAAAGCCTTCACACATTAAAGCAAAAAGTAGTTAGAAGACATAATGGAAGAAAATATCCCAATTACAACAGCAACAGAACAAAGTAAAATAGGTGGCACAAGCTTTAAAAAGAAATGTACAAACCCTAAGAGAAAAAATTTAAAACAACTCTGAAAGACACATAAGCCTGAAAAAATGCAGTCATACCATGTCCCTACATAGACTCATCATCAAGATGTCAATTCTCTCTACATTTATAAAGTTAATTACACCAAAAAATAAGAACAAGTTATTTCCTTAAAACTAGACGCTAAGGTGATATCATTCACATAGATAATTTCCTATAAAAAAAATTAAACCAGCTCAAAAACTCTGGGGGAAAAAGAAAGCATAAGAGCAATAAGGGAGAAATCGACCCTACCAGAGTTAAAGCATACTATGAAGTGTCTATGATTAAAACAGTGGGGGATTTACAAATGAACAGATACTTGGAAACAAAATAGAAAGTACTGAAATAAAAATTTATAAAATTTAATAAATGATCAAGGTAGCATCACAAATCAGTAGGGGAAAACATGAAATTTATAATAAATTATGTTGCAACAATAAATAGCATAGCTATTTAGAAACAACATAATTAGATTTGTACCTCACACTGTTTACCACATTAAATTCCAAGAGGATCAGAAAATATAAAAACATAGAAGTAGTAAAAGGAAACATATGTAAAATGATTTACAACCAAACAGTGAGAATACACTCCCTAAATATAATTCAAAATCCAGAGAAAAAAAGGAAACCTAACACCTCCAACCTAATAAAAATATGACTTCCAAAAAAGAAAATGACATTTTCCCTGTTTGCAGACACATAATTTATCTACATGGAAACCACCCCCTCCCCACCCCCCAAAACCTCCTAGAACTAGAGAGTTCAGCAGTGTTGCAAGATACAGTACCAACACACAACAGTCAACCACGTTTCTATATACTAACAATGAGTAAGTGGATGCCAAAATTAAAGACACAAAACCATTTATAATTGCTTCAAAAGAAATGAAATAAATATAAATATAACAAAACACATACAGGAAGATTTGTATCCTGAAAACTACAAAATGTTGGGGGCATCTGGGTGGCTCAGTCTGTTAAGCATTCAACTCTTGATTTCAGTTCAGATCATGATCTCACGGTTCAGTAGTTCAAGCCCTGCTTGGGATTCTCTCTCTCTCCCTCGCTCTGTCCCTCCCATGCTTTCTCTCTCTCTCAAAATAAATAAACTTCAAAAGAAATTACAAACTGCTGGTGAAAAAAAAAATAAAAAAATGCTGGTGAAAAAAAAAATCAAAGACAACTTAAATGGAAAGACAGATCATGTTCATAGATTGAAAGACTCAAAATAGAAGAGATGGCCTAAGGAAAAAAAAATAGAATTTTAAAATCGTAGAAGTTACAATCCCATAAATCAAATTTGAACTGGAAATAGCAGTAGGAACTCAAGATATTTTTTCTTTTATATATATATGTAAATAAATGTATATATTAATAAATATATACATATAAATAAATATATATAAATATTTCCTAGCTGTGTCCCCTAAAAGGATCTAAAAGAAATGACAATCCAGGAGCAACAGGCATTCCTAGTTTCCAACTGTAAACAGCAAACATCATTCCTTCATCAAGGCATGATAGATAAAGGGCATCTCGCCATGCCAAAAAAAGCAACAAAATAAGTAAAGACTGTTGAGGTCAAGTCAAAGGAACACAGGAGCAAGCCTGAAGGGGTTCCCACTTGCCAAATATGGAACAATCTGGCATCAAAAGGACTACAGACACTTTAAAAACACAATGAATATATAAAAAACCTAAAGTTAAAAAAATGCTTTTCTTTTTAAAAACAAAAATATTAGATACCAACCCATAATACCAACTCACCACTCTGGAAGTTAGTCATTAAAAGAAATATTTACCTTGTGTTTCCAAGAAAACTGTATTTCAGAGTAACCCAAAAGCTATAATGGATGAGAGAGAATTCTATTAAAAATATTCCAGCTAATGAATATTTAAAAAGTGACAGGATTTTTTAAAAATCCAATTCTGATAACTTTAATAAAATAGCTTATTCTAACAATGGTTATCTTGGGATATTGAAACCATTAATGAAAGGTGGATCGGAAATTTTACACTTAAGGAATCAAGTTGTCTGTCACTCCCAGACTTTGTGTATCTCCTGAAGTGAAACAATGCAAAGTACCTGGCACCTCCTAGGGAGTAGTTTTTTTTTTTTTTAAATTGATCCAGGGGCATCTGGGTGGCTCAGTTGGTTAAGTGTCGCACTTCAGCTCCAGTCATGATCTCACAGTTCCCGAGTTTAAGCCCCTGGTCGGGCTCTGTGCTGACAGGTCAGAGCCTGGAGCCTGCTTTGGATTCTGTGTCTCCCTGGCTCTCTGCCCCTCCCCCTCTCACGCTCTGTCGTGCTCTCTCTCTCACAAATAAATAAACATTTAAAAAAATTTTACAAAAATTGATCCAGGGGCACCTGGGTGCCTCAGCTGGTTAAGCGTCCAACTTTGGCTCCAGTCAAGATCTCACAGTTCATGAGCTCGAGCCCCTCTAACAGCTCAGTGCCTGGAGCCTGCTTTGGATTCTGTGTCTCCCTCTCTCCTGCCCCTCCCTGCTCACGCTCTGGCTCTCAAAAATAAACATTAAAAAAAAAAAAAATCAATCCAAAATCTAAATAAGTCTTTCCATCTAACTTCCTATGTATACAAAGTATGACAGAGGAATCAAACGCCACTACAAAAAAGTAAATGGACACAGCCAGAATGTGGTAGCCTCTTTAGGGCAAATAACCTAGTTTATTCAGCAAATCAGTGGATGAAAGAAAAGTAGCAGAAGGATGGAAGACTATTCTTTATTTTTGAGAGAGAGAACACATGCACACAAGCAGGGAAGAGGGGCAAAAGGAGACAGAGAGAGAATCTTAGGCTCCACACTCAGCACGGAGCCCGTCGCAGGGCTCGATCCGCAAAACTGAGATCATAGCCTGAGCCAAAATTAAGGGTCGGATGCTCAACCGACAGAGCTACTCAGGTGCCCATAGGATGGAAGACTATTCCTGAAGAAAAGAATTTTAAAGAAACACAACAACACATACAATGAGTTTTTAGATCTTGTTCAAACTGTAGAAAGAGGGGTGCGTGGGTGGCTCAGTCAGTTAAGTGTCTGACTTCCACCTAGGTCATGATCTTGGCCATTCCTGAGTTCAAGCCCACACTGGGCTCTGTGATGACAGATCAGAGCCTGATGCCTGTTTCAGATCCTGTGTCTCCCTTGCTCTCTGCCCCTCCCCCATTCACACTCTCACACACACACACACACACACACACACACACACTCTCTCTCTCTCAAAAATAAACATTAAAAAATTTTAAATCAAACTATAGAAAGACATTTTTTAAGAAACAGAAAATGGAATATGGATTAGATATTATTAAGGAATTACTGGTAAATTTGCTAGGTAAAATAATGGCATTGTGGTTATTTATAGTCTCTGGCAGAGAAATTCAAGGATGCTCCCAAATAATCCCTACTTCCTAGTTAGTAATCTCTAGTAACTTACTTCTACCCACAGTACAGTAAAGGTAATCGGATATCATTTCTGAAACTAGACTACATAAAACTGTGACTTCTGCCTGCTAGCATATTCTCTCCCTACTCTCTCCCTCTACTGGCTGCAATATTGTGATTTATAAGAAATATACATTTGGACATTCAGATGATGAAAATATATTCCCAAAAGTTATCTGATCTTCATACAGAGCTCCTGAAACTCAGAATTTCCAGAGATGAGAGCAAAATGTGTCTTTTGTTATGTTAATGAAGGCGACTCTGGGACCCCATCCAAGGGCTGTGGCTGGTTGCCAGGAGGACCAACTATGTGATTACAGGGTTGGAACTTTCAGTCCTACTGTACCATCACTTCTATGGGAGAGGGGCTAGAGATTAAATCAGCCAATGGCCAATGGCTTAATCCATTAACACTATGCAATGAAGCCTCCATAAAAAACCTAAAAGGACTGATTTCAGAGAGCTTCCAGGCTGGCAAACACCTGGAGATTAGGGAAAATGGCTCGTCTGAACAGGGTATGGAAGCTCCCTGCCCTTTCTCCAAACCCTGTTTGATGTACCTCCATCCTGCTGTTGATTTACATCTTTTATCATATCCTTTAATAAACTGGTAAATGCAAGTGTATTCCTAAATTACATGAGCCACTCTAAAGAAAATAATTGAACCTAAAGAGGAGGTCACTGAAACCTCTGATTTCTGCAGCTGGGTAACAAAGTACAGCCTGCAGTTTTTGACTGGTTTCTGAAATGGGAGCTGGAGGGCAGTCTTGTAGGACTGAACCATGAGCCTATGGAATCTGATACTATATCCAGATAGACAGTGTGACAATTGAGTTGAATTCTGTGACACCCTGTGGGTGTCTGAGAATTGCTTAGTGTTAGGGGTCAGGAGACACACATCTCCTCCTCCAACAATGAAACTGGGAACACCAACTCTAAAATTCTGGCTCTGATGAAGCAAAACACCATGTTAGAGAGGCCCTCAGAGCAATGAACTAAGGGCAGCCTTGGCCAACAGCTTTCAAGAAACTAAATCCTACCAACGAATATATGAGCTTGGAAGCAGATTCTTTTCCACTAAATACTATACATGAAACCCCAGCTCTGGCAAACACCTTGACTTGTAAGAGACCTGAAGCATAAACTATATATAAGCTATGTCTAAAATCCTGACCCTTATAAGCTGTGAAATAATAAATATGTATAGTTTGAAGCTGCTAATTTGTAATAATTTGATATGGAGCAATCAATAACTTATACAATGTGCTTGATGCAAATTAAAAGAAATACTTAAGAATGAAATGGCATAATTATATTTATCTTAAAATATACAAGAAAAAGAAGTGGGTGCAACAGATTTAAGAAAAAAAAGTCTGGCAAAATGCTGATGTTGTTGAAGGTGGCAACATTTATATTCATCTTACTGTACTGCTGGGTATGTTTGGAAAATGTTCACTGAAAGGTTTTTTGAAAGAATAAGTGAGTGTGACAGCAAATACACAAAACTCTCAGGAATTTACCTATGCTGAGAAGCAGATAAATGTAAGATGTAAGGTAAAGGCAAAGATTTTTAAAGACTAGTGCAAGTTGGTCTGATGGGCTCTGAATGGGAGGCAGGAGAAGGAATCAAGTGGTTCATAACCAAGTAAAGAAAAGATAAGTGAATGAACAAAATCAGAATAGGACCCAAAGTATACATGAAAGAACAAATCTAAAATGATCTCTCCCACTGAGAGACAAAAAAAGGAAATTAAATGCAGATAAATTTCATAATGCTTAAGTGTAAAATGTACATAAAACAATATCACTTCCATTAACAAAAAACTTATATTAAGACTAAATGAAATTTAAAATTGTTTCACATTGTTAATGTATTCTAATCATGCAGAAACTATGACTGGATTTACAAAAATGTAGATTCTAAACTCAGCTCTAATGCCTATTTCTTCATAAATAACCTGAAGCTGTTATACTCTTATTGGCCTCAGTTTTTGCATTTGTAAACTGATACCTCACTTTGAAGACTTACTGTTGAGAATTACAGGATGTCAATGGCCCAGCAAATAGTAGGCCATCTGCTTATCATCATCCAGAACAAAACACAAGTCAGCTTATTATTATCAAACACTTCAAAATGTTTGAACCTGTAGTAATTATTTCTAAGGACTCAAAGCACTTTGGGAACACATACTGACTCACACACTCCACACAAATGAAGCGTAGCAACGACTGGGAAAACAGAATGACAACAAAATAAACAAACATTCTCACACAGAAGAAGAGCAAAACAGGAAACTCATTAGCCAAAAATCAAACTGGAAAGTTAGTGGTTTGGTGTCTCAAAAAAACCAAAAAACAAAACAACAACAACAAAAAAAACCAAAAAAACACCACAACCAGAAAAATCTACTCAAATATTCACATAAAAATAGTCCTCATTTCAGAGCCTGGAGCCTGTTTCAGATTCTGTGTCTCCCTCTCTCTCTGACCCTCCCCCGTTCATGCTCTGTCTCTCTCTGTCTCAAAAATAAATAAACGTTAAAAAAAAAATTAAAAAAAAAAAAAATAGTCCTCATTTGCTAAATATCTCAAAATGCTCGAATCATCAATCTTTTCCAAAATTTAACAACTGGCCCTTCAGAACATACTTCACAATTAAGAATTGCCCCTTTCTACCTAAAGCAAAGACCATTTAAGTTAGACATGATCTAGGAAAAGTATACTGCTGTTTAATATGCACATTCTTCAAACCTCACACAAAATAACAATACATCCACAGAGGAAAAAGATTTAAGATACCAAACGGTTTCCAAGCACCCTCAAAGGCTTCATTATATGAAAATAATTTTACAGAAAACAATCACTATCATCTTCTGACTAAATCAAGTTCTCAAAATATCTTGCTGGGCAACGATTTAGCTTGCTTGTTTGAAGTTACTCTATGTGTGAGGAGGGCACTTATTTAAAAAACCGTTCTGTAATATCAAGTCTTTCCTTTCCTGGGCCAAAAAAACCTTAAGTACCTAATCCTCTTATTTTCTCTGAAAATAAATAAAAGGCTGGAGAAACTAAGTAACTGATACCAAATTCCTAATTGCTGGCAGAACTGAAATAAGAGCCCAAGTCAGCTGTCCTTGTTCAGTGTTCCCTTTATACTATACTGTTTTGATTTTTTCATGTTTTTCCTTTGTATTAGATCTAACTTTTTCCTAGATTAATGAAGTAATTTAAATTGTACTAATGGTTGGGGCACCTGGGTGGCTCAGTCAGTTGAGCATCCAACTTCGGCTCAGGTCACGATCTCACATTTGATGGGTTCGAGCCCCCTGTCGGGCTCTGCACTGACAGCTCAGAGCCTGAAGCCTGCTTCAGATTGTGTCTCCCTCTCTCTTTGCCCCTCCCTTGCTTCCGTGCTGTCTCTCCCTCTCTCAAAAGTAAATAAACATTAAAAAAAAAATTGTACTAATGGTGAATAGTCAAAACAATATTAATTAATCTAAATCTGTTCATTTTATGAGAATTCTCCCCTTATCCCTGTAACAGGTATCTTTGACCAAGGCACAGTATTTTTCAAATTCTATTCCTCAGATACACTCCAGAGGCTCTACAAATATTAAAAATATGTCTTTACTCTTAAAACTAAAAAATTCAAAAGCATTATAGACCAAATATTAACCCTCCATAAAATTTGTGTATCTTGTTTTTGTATCACTTTCAGAGTAAAAATTCTACCAACATCTCCATACCCATATGAACTTTTCAAAGTGTGTCACTGATTAATAAGACTGTAATTGTATACTAGTCTTTTAAAAGTTCAGTTCTACTTGTCTATTCATGTAAAATTCACAAATAAATTCAGAACTAATAACGTAATTAATAGCTGGACAAGGCTCAGGGCTGTTTGGTTTTAATGCTCTCCTCAAAGATTAAGATACGTCATATGGCAAGTCACATTATAGATCACTATAGTACAGAAAATAAATCTGAAGTGCTTTTCTAACTTTTTAATTATATGGAATGTGAGCAGTTTAATGACATAGCTTTAAAAACAAGTTTATTACAGATAATCAACTTTTCTCATTCAACTTTTCAGACGACTCACATTTACATATCCTATACTGAGAGCTCTCAGCCTTTCCTTTATCAAATTCACAACGTTCATCAGCTGATAAACTTACAGTTACTGTGCCAGCCAACATGCCACATTCTAACATGACCCACTTGCCAGCCAACACTTGTTCCCCAAGCTCTGCTATCTTTATAGTTCAGGGCCCACTTTTGCAATTTTTAAGACATTTCATTGTTTCTCTCCTATTGTTTTATAATGGATGGAAAATGAAAATACAAAAGCCTACTAGCAATATTAATTCAACTGAATGATAATGAGAATCATCAGGTAATCCAAAAGAATAAAACTTAAGGCTTAACCAGCTTAAACATAAATGAGATGCTGATAAAACAGTCTAATGATCACATCAAATGCTAAAGCACAGGTGTGTCAATTATGGATTTATTGACCCCCCCCCCACCTCTAAATTCACCTTTTTGCCTACTCTCTAAAATGAATTTGGGCTCTTTAGTATTTTTCCTTTGCCAGCTGGCACAATGTTAAGCTCTGTCAGTAGAGGAGGCAGGAGAGTCATCTCAGGAAGTGGTGTTTTTGCTTCCTCTTCAGGAAGTAAGGGGGGTTTCTGTTTCCTCATTCAAGTGTGATTGCCCAGAACTTGCCGAGCTCTTACATCCTGCAGTACAGATGCTTCTCCAGCATCCTGCTTCTGCAGCATATGTGGCTTCCCCAAAGCTCACGAGTGATGTGAGTAACTAACTTCTCTAGCACCAACCTTCTACATCAGAATGTATACTACGTGTGGGTACTTTTTTCTGTCTTGATATTTAGCAGGCCTTTTCAAACGAACAACATAAATCTTACTTCGGCTCAAAATTTTCCTCTTTTTTAAAAATTTCTTCCTTCTCTATTTTTCCTGACATCTTTCTCCATTTACTACTAGGTAGAAGTCATGGGGCTGCTAGATATTGTTGTACTGGTTGTACTCTGCACAAGAAAATCCCACTGAGGAGCAAAAGCTGAGATCCAACCTATGTCCCACTTACCAAATTCTGCATCCTGGTCAAAAAGCATCATCTGTACATTAAGCCATGTGACATGAAAATGAGAACATGGACCTTCTGGATCAAGAGTAGCTTTCACATCTCAATTTTTCACTAATATTTTCCTTATCTTTTTATTTTTGTTCTAGATTTCAAATCTTTTTATATTTATGTAACTATAGAAAAAATAGATGTGTCTGTACATAAATGTAAAAAAATTATGATTTAAAAAAATTATCATTTTTGTGGGAGCTTCATGGTAACTCTAGTATTTTGGACCCGGGCCCAAAAGAATCGATTTTCCAAACCGGAGGCATCAGGACTTTTAAAAGCTCACCAAGTAATGTGAATGTGCAAACAAGACCAGGCTCTACTGCTATACATTAACAGTGCTCAAGCTTTTTTGCTCAAATACTCCCTAAAATAATTGTGAAAATCTATGCATATCCTCACCATTTTTAAATTGGCAAACAAAATTTTTCATAGCTTACAATGACTACAGAAGTTGCAATTCTAATGTACTCTAAATATTGTCATTTTTAATAAAGCTGTGATATTTGTTTTCAAAAATATCAATAGAACAAAAATACCCTCATCTATTTTTTAAAACATATAGACTCTTCCCACATAGTCTAAAATTTATATTATTCTCGTTTTTCCATAAATTTCCCCCACAGAATTTTTTTGTGTGCGTGGAGCACAACGCAGAGCTTGAACTCACGACGCTGAGATGAGATCAAGAGTTGGATGCTTAACCCGCTGAGCCACCCAGGTGGTCCCAACCTCACAGAATTTTAACTAATGTAATGTTCTTTTATGTTGGAGGGTCTTTATGACTTCTGTGGAAAAAGAGGATGTAAATTAAAATTAAGCTTTTTTTGTTTTTTAACATGAGTTTCTAAATAATTTTAAAAATTTATCTTGGATGGGGCATCTGGGTGGCTCAGTCGGTTAAGCAGCCGACTCCAGCTCAGGTCATGATCTTGCAGTCTGTGAGTTCGAGCCCCGCATTGGGCTCTGTGCTGACAGCTTGGAGCCTAGAGCCTGCTTCGAATTCTGTGTCTCCCTCTCTGCCCCTTCCCCATTCACACTCTGTCTCTCTCTGTCTTTCAAAAATGAATAAATGTTAAAAAAATTTTTTAAAAACAAAAAATAAAAATTTATCTTGGATACTATCATCAATATTATAAGTACATTATTGACCAAAACAATGTAAATATATTACAAAATCTGACAGATAATGATTAAATATCGAGTAAAATGCTATTAGAAATGATTCTCAAAGACAAAGGCCAAATTTGTTAACAATTATTTCATGTGTATATAGATGAATATCACTGCTAGAATAAGATGGAACTGACCATGCTTTTGAGTAGCAACGCCCTAAACCACAGGCAAGTTCTCTGGCAGTTCAATTTTTAAGAATGGATACACAAGAATAAGAAGAGTCAGGAAACTGAATCCCTTAGAACTATTTGTGCCTATGTACCCCCTGGAAAGTCTGTACTCCCAGGGATGAGCACACCACACTCTGAAGACTGCTGTTCAAATTAGCTACTAAACATTAAAACTGCCGGGTTTTAAGAATGTTTAAATTGTTAAATTATAAAACACAGACTTCACTCACATCAGTTCTCTACTTAAAATCCTTTGATGGCTCCTAACTTTCCAAAACATAAAATTTCAAAGCATAACGTGGGATACAGGACCCTTTGTAACTTGTGTTTATAATCAAACAAATCATACATACACACAACCTCTATTTCTTTTTGTTTAAAAGTAATACTTATTTGCTAAAATGAAATAAAATTTAAAACTTTGCGCAACACCCAAAGAAAAGGCATTAAAAAAATAAAACAAACCCAATTACTACAATCCAGGCATAATCACTATTAAGACTCTGGTAAATGTCCTTGCAGTTTTTCCATATGCATAAGCATAAAATGTGAGTGTGCATGTGTGACAAAAAAAATGGGGAGTTTTTTTGCCCTGTGTTTTTTTAATATGTCATTATATCTGAAGCATTTTATCTCCAGAGTTAAAAAATATTCTAGAGCTTATATTATAATGGCATCCTAAGAGCGCATCATAATTCAAGAACACCTCAAAGAACTGTTTTTTAATTTTTTTTAAATCTTTATTTATTTTTGAGAGAGAGAGAGACAGTATGTGAGCAGGGAAGGAGCAGAGAGAGGGGGAGATACAGAATCTGAGGCAGGCTACAGGCTCTGATCTGTCAGCACAGAGACTGACGTGGGGCTCGAACTCACGAACTGTGAGATCATGACCTGAGCCAAAGTTGGACGCTCAACCGACTGAGCCACCAGGTGCCCAAAAAAACTGTTCTATTGAACTCAGTAAATCTCAGAGCAACACATCACTATCAATATCATTGTGTATTTGTTAGAGGATTAATTTGCAATCCATGCATTATATTTTAGATAAATATAAAAATAAGCACTGCCCTAAATGCCCTGGAAAAGCAGGTTAGAGTACCATAAAAAATTCAAATTATCTTAACATCCTTAAAAGAATGAAATAACATTCAAAGAGTTTTGTTTTCATTACACTAATTTTTTTCATAGTCTCCTAAACGCATCTGCAATAAATGCATGCGTATATCTCCTAACACAGAGAATCATAAAGGAAGTATAAATAAAGAAGAGTTCACTGACAAATACAGAAAAAAGGGGGAAGATGTGAAAGGGGAAGATGACAAATAGGGGAACACTATTAGCCGAGCTACCTTCAGTAAGTAAACTCTTTCGTAATACTGTAACTATGAAATAAATCTGAACAAAAAATAAAAAGACTTACTTAACACATTAAAAAGTGGTGGCTTTGGACAGAAATATGGGCAAGGATACCAGTACACATATGTAATATCTAAGGAAGAAGTATCTGACCAATGACCCAGCCTGCATCAAGCATCCTGTAAAGCACAACTATTTGACAAAAGTCTATCTCCAAGCACCTCCCTGGTTCTGATACACTACAGTAACCAGACAAATTCCAAATGCTAACACAATTTCCCAAATAGAAGTTCTTGAATATGCATGAGAGTAAGGATAAATTGCTGCATTCAAGAAATTTGAAGGATAATAAGTTATATCTGTACACAAAGGCAGGCGCAGCTCATTTACCTCTTCCAAGAAGTCTCTCCTCAAGCCCTGGCCAACAATAACAGCTCCATCCCCTGAATTTCACTTCTGATTTCTGTAACATTTACTGCTTCTATCATACATCTAAACTTAGCTTTTGTTACCTTCAATATGTATCGTTTGTGCTACTGTATGTATATAGATAGCTCACCGACAAAGATTCTTCTCTTATACCTTCAAATAGGTCTGGCTATTACCCAGGAGTTAACAGGCACCAATAACTTATGGTAAGACAGCCAAAAATGTGAAAAGCCATAATAGCAATTTGAATACCACAATGCAGCAAAAAACATATAAATAATAACCAGTTTTTCTTTAACCTGTCACCTACTGTGGCATTTTAGATTATACAAAATGGACATTATATAGATGTCAAAGCTTAAACCTTCAGACCTAGATGTATGAATTTTCCAATTATCTGAAATTGCCTCTACGTTCTGTAAGAAACCATTTTCTCAATAAAAGTTATTTTCAGCTCTTTTAAAATCTATGCCTCCATTTGTTTAAAGAAAGACTTCATAAACAAGTTTCATAAATATCTCCCACTCAGTATTTCAAATGTAAGCAAACCATATAAATTTTAGAAAAAAAACATACCAGGGGCGCCTGGGTGGCTCGGTCGGTTAAGCGTCCGACTTCGGCTCAGGTCATGATCTCACGGTCCGTGAGCTCGAGCCTCGCGTCGGGCTCTGTGCTGACAGCTCAGAGCCTGGAGCCTGTTTCAGATTCTGTGTCTCCCTCTCTCTCTGACCCTCCCCTGTTCATGCTCTGTCTCTCTCTGTCTCAAAAATAAAATAAAACGTTAAAAAAAGAAAAAAAGAAAAAAAACATACCAACTTTCAACTCACATCCCCACCACTAACTGCTCAGAAAAGTATATATGTATTTCTCGATGTATGTATACGGTGACAGCTGGGTAGGTATCTTAAGAAATGAAGATATGGAGCCAATCCATAACATATATTGTAAACAATAATAAAGGAAGATAATCAAAGGAACAGAATAGAAAGCCCAGAAATTGACCTACAATTACATGGTCATTAATCTTCAACATAGAGGCAAGAATATGCAATAGGAAAAAGACAGTCTCTTCAACAAATGGTGCGAGGAAAACTGGACAGCTACATGCAAAAGAATGAAACCAAACCACTTTTTTACAACATACACAAAAATAAACTCAAAACGGGGTGACTGGGTGGCTCAGTCAGTTAAGCATCCAACTTTGGCTCAGGTCATGATCTCGTGAGATCAAACCCAGCATCAGACTCTGCACTGATAGCATGGAACCTGCTTCGTATCCTCTGTCTCCCTCTCTCTCTGCCCCTTCCTGACTCATGCTCTCTCTCTCTCTCAAAAAACAAACAAACAAAACTTCAAAATGGATTAAATGTAAGACCTGAAACCATAAAAATCCTAGGAGAGAGCATAGGCAGTAATTTCTCTGGCATAGTATGTCTATCCTGGGGCAAGGGAAACAAAAGCAAAAATAAAGTATTAAGACTGCATGAAAATAAAAAGCTTCTTTCTGCACAGCAAAGGAAACATCCAACGAAAATAAGACAACCTGCTGAATGTGAGAATATATTTGCAAACGACATATCCCACAAAGGGTTAGTACCCAAAATGTATAAAGAACTGATATAACTCAACACCCCAAAACCAAATAATCCAATTTAAAAATGGAAAGACAAGAATAGACATTTCTCTAAAGACATCCAGATGGCCAACAGACACATGAAAAAAGGCTCACCATCACTCATCATCAGGGAAATGCAAATCAAAACTACAATGAGGTATCACCTCACACCTGTCAGAATGGCTAAAATCAAAAACACAAGAAACAACAAGTGTTGACAAGGATACGGTGAAACAGGAACACTCCTGCTCTGTTGGCAGAAATGTAAACTGGTGTAGCCACTGTGGAAAACAATATGAACATTCCTCACAAAATTCAAAACAGATCTACCCTACAATCCAGTAATCACATTATTGGGTATTCATTCAAAGATTATGAAAACATTAATTCAAAGGGATACCTGCACCCCTATGTTTACTGCAGCATTATTTACAATGGCCAAATTATGGAAGCAGCCCAAATGTCCACCTGTAGATAAACGGATAAAGAAGATGTGTGATATGTATACAATGGAATATTATTTGGCCATAAGAAAGAATGAAATCTTGCCACCTGCAACAACATGGATGGATCTACAGAGGATAATGCTAAGTGAAGTCAAACACAAATACCATAGGATTTCACTCATATGTGGAATTTAAGAAACAAATGAACAAAGGGGGAAAACAGAGAGACAAATCAAGAAACAGACTTAATTATAGAGAACAAACTAATGGTTGCCATACGGGAGGTGAATGGGGGAATAGGTGAAAAAAATGAAGGGGATTAAGAGTACACTTATCTTCATGGGCACTGAGTAATAGATGGAATTGTTTAAACACTATATTGTACACCTGAAATGAATATAACACTGTATGTTAATTATATTGGAATTAAAATATATTTAATAAAATAAAAAATAAAGGAAGATAAATGAGTAGCTAAACTGTCACAGAAAGTTCTCGGAGCAATAAACTGAAGTCAGGCAATTTGCTATCTAATTTCAGATGGTCCTTTTCCTTACAGGGATTCAATTCATATGCATTAATCAGTTTCTTGCTAATCATTCAATAAAAGAAAAAACACCCAACCAACAGCTGGTAATTGCTCAGTTAAACCTGGTTACCATAACCCAGAAATTCTAATCTTAGGCATTTACCCAAAAGAAATAAAAAGATACTATACAAAAACTTGTAAACAAAGGTTTATGGCAGCATTATTCATAATAGCTAAATACTGATATGCAACCCAAATGTCCATCTACTAATGGATGGATAAACAAAATGCGGTGTATAAACAGAATAGATTATCAGCCATAAAAAGGATGAGGTACTGATACTTGCTACAAAATGGATGAGCTTTAAAAACAATATGCTAAGTGAAAAAAACCAATCGCAAGACTACATTATTATATAATTTCATTTACACGAAATGCCTGGAATAAGCAAACCTATAGATACAGAAATTAGTTTAGTGCCTAGAAATGGCAGAGTAAGCAGTTAATGGCTAACAGTACAGTTTTCTTTTTGAGACTATAGAAATGTTCTAAAATTGACTACAGTAATAGTCATACATATCTGTGAACATAGTAAAAGATATTAAATTATACACTTTAAATGGTCAAAGTGTATGGAATGTGAGCTTCCAAACCAAAAACACTGTTATATAAAAAAAAGTCAACAAATACTTATATTCAAGGAATTAAATGACACCATCCTAAAATTAATCAAAATATAGATAAGATACTCTAAAACTATTAAAAACTATTAGGCAAATCAAATTCTGTAATAAAACCCAATTTTTTGCTTTTAATAACCTTTTAATTCAAAATATCTTTAGATTCACAGAGAAATTGTGAAGATAGCACCAACTTCCCTTATATCCCACATACTATTTCCTCTTATTACTTTTTAAAAATTTTATTTTTTTTTTCATTTACATCCAAGTTAGCATATAGTCCAACAATGATTTCAGGAGATTTCAGTGATTCATCCCCTATGTGTAACACCCAGTGCTCATCCCAACAAGGGTCCTCCTTAATGCCCCTTACCCAATGAGCCCATCCCCTCACCCACAACCCCTCCAGCAACCCTCCGTTGAGTCTCTTATATTTTGTCCCTCTATTTTTGTATTATTTTTGCTTCCCTTCCATCATGTTCATCTGTTTTGTATCTTAAATTCCACATGAGTGAAGTCATATGATATTTGTCTTTCTCTGACTAATTTCGCTTAGCACAATACCCTCTAGTTCCATCCACGTTGTGGCAAATGGCAAGATTTTGTTCTTTTTGACTGCCAAGTAATCAAAAACTAAATATATTCCATTGTATATATATACACCACATCTTCTTTATCCATTCATCTGTCGATGGACATTTGGGCTCTTTCCATACTTTGGCTATTGTTGATAGTGCTGCTATAAACATTGGGGTGCATGTGCCCCTTCGGAAAGAGCACACCTGTATCCCTTGGATACATACCAAGTAGTGCAACTGCTGGGTTGTAGGGTAGTTCTATTTTTAACTTTTTGAGGAACCTCCATACTGTTTTCCAGAGTGGCTGCACCAGCTTGCATTCCCACCAGCAGTGCAAAAGAGATCCTCTTTCTCTGCATCCTTGCCAACATCTGTTGTTGCCTGAGTTGTTAATGTTAGTCATTCTGACAGGTGTCAGGTGGTATCTCACTGTGGTTTTAATTTGTATCTCCCTGATGATGAGTGATATTGAGTATTTTTTCGTGTGTGTGTTAGCCATCTGAATGCCTTCCTTGGAAAATTGTCTATTCGTGCCTTTTGCCCATTTCTTCACTGGATTATTTGTTTTTTGGGTGTTGAGTTTGACAAGTTCTTTATAGATTTTGGATACTAATCCTTTATCTGATATGTTGTTTGCAAATATCTTCTCCCATTATGCTGGTTGTCTTTTACTTTTGCTGATTGTTTCTTTCACCGTGCAGAAGGTTTTTACTTTGATGAGGTCCCAATAGTTCACTTTTGCTTTTGTTTCCCTTGCCTCTGGAGCCATGTTGAGTAAGAAGATGCTGCGGCCAAGGTCAAAGAGGTTTATGCCTGTTTTCTCTTCTAGGATTTTGATGGCTTCCTGTCTTACGTCTAGGTATTTCATCCATTTTGAGTTTATTTTTGTGAATGGTGTAAGAAAGTAGTCCAGGTTCATTTTTCTGCATGTCACTCCAGTTTTCCCAACACAATTTGCTAAAGAGACTGTCTTTATTCCATTGGATATTCTTTCCTGTTTTGTCAAAGATTAGTTGGCCATATGTTTGTGGGTCCATTTCTGGGTTCTCTATTCTGTTCCATTGATCTAAGTGTATATTTTTGTGCCATACTCTCTTGATGATTACAATTATGTAATACAGCTTGAAGTCCGGGATTGTGATGCCTCCAGTTTTAGTTTTCTTTTTCAGAATTGCTTTGGCTATTCAGGGTCTTTCCTGGTTCCACACAAATTTTAGGGTTGTTGTTCTAGCTCAGTGAGGAATGCTGATGTTATTTTGACAGGGATTGCATTGAATATGTAGATTGCTTTGGATAGTATTGACATTTTAACAATATTTGTTCTTCCAATCTAGAAGCATGAAATATTTTTCCATTTTTTTGTGTCTTCAATTTCTTTCATAAGCTTTTTATGGTTTTCAGGGTATAGATTTTTCACCTCTTTGTCTAGGTTTATTCCTAGGTATTTTATGGGTTTTGATGCAACTGTAAATGGGACTGATTCCTTGATTCCCCTTTCTGTTGCTTCATTATTGGTTGTAATAAACTCAGCTTTAAAGTTCTCAAGGTCTCGTTAGAAATATTGGCTATAAGAATTATAAATAACTTAATACAAACTTTTTAAAACTCCAGGATAAGAAGTTTTCTATTATTCAAGTCCTTCCAAATATAACATCTCTCACTCAACCAGTTTCACTTAAAATATTCTCAGAAATTGTCAAAAGCTATGGGAACCATGAAAATTCATAGCATGGATTTAAATATTACTAATTATTTGGGGTTTTGAACATAGCCAGTATATGACTCCCTCTAGCCCCAGATTAAAACTGCATTAAAGTGGGGCACCTGGGTGGCTCAGTCAGTTAGGTGTCTGACTCTTGATCTCTAGTCAGGTCACTATCTCACGGTTCATGAGTTCAAGCCCTGCATGGGGCTGTGAACTGATTCTGTCGCTCCTTCTATCTGCTCCACTCCCACTTGTGCTCACTCTCAAAGTAAATAAACTTAAAAAAAAAATTTTTTTTTATTGCATTAAAGAGAGAAAAGTAGGGGCGCCTGGGTGGCTCAGTCAGTTAAGCGTCCGACTTCGGCTCAGGTCATGATCTCACAGTTAATGGGTTCGAGCTCCATGTTGAGCTCTATGCTCACAGCTCGGAGCCTGGAGCCTGCTTCAGATTCTGTGTCTCCTTCTCTCTCTGTCCTTCCCCTGCTCCCTTTTTCCCTCTCTCTCTCTCAAAGCTAAATACACATTTAAAAAAAGTTAAAAAAGGGGCGCCTGGGTGGCTCAGTCGGTTGGGTGTCCGACTTCAGCTCAGGTCACGATCTCGCGGTCCGTGAGTTCGAGCCCCGCGTCGGGCTCTGGGCTGATGGCTCAGAGCCTGGAGCCTGCTTCTGATTCTGTGTCTCCCTCTCTCTCTGCCCCTCCCCCGTTCGTGCTCTGTGTCTCTCTGTCTCAAAAATAAATAAACGTTAAAAAAAAAAAGACAGAAAAGTAGCCAAAATGCCTAGTTAATTCAGTCATTTATTCATTTAATAAACATTATGCTGGCCTACAATGATGAGGGGGAAAAAATTCCATAGTCCCTATGATACTGTGGTCAAGTTGGGAGGATAGCTATTAATCAAGAAATCGCACAAATAAATGCATAGTTATAAACTGTATAAAGTGATATATGAGAAAGGTATACATTTGTATAAAAACATTTAACTGCTGGGGCAAAGGAAAGGGTGCCACACTTACTGGGGGGGAATGGAGGTGAGACAGGGTTTCCTGAGAAAGTGACATTTTAGCTGACAGATGAAGAATAAGTAGGAGTTAGATTAAGGCTCTTCTGATCCAATTACTTAAATCAAAAGGGAAAAGGGAAGAAAGGGGATAATGAGAGGAAGGGGAAAGGGGACATGATATCCAAGGATGCCTGAAATAAGTTAGCATTTCTGTTTATACAAAACAGCACGCCTTAAGAACAAATATATAGGTGATGACAATAAATAACAGTCATACTAAAGTAACAAGGATATTTAAAAAGTATTAAATACTAACAATATTTACAAACCAAAAAATTTACATTAGACCATAGTATCTTCCTTCTAAATAATGTCTTCACATAAATGTAAGATTCCCAAGAAAGTTGTTTTTTGTCATTAAAGTTCTAATAAAAAGGTAGATAATATAAAAAGTACATTATAGGAAAGGAAATAACTATTTGCTTATGACAAAGATTAAACTCTCAATTTCTGGGAGCACCTGCGTGGCTCAGTCGGTTGAATGTCCAACTCCAGTTCAGGTCATGATCTCACGGTTCATTAGTTCAAGCCCCACATCGGGCTCACTGCTGTCAGCACAGAGCCTACTTCGGATCCTCTGCCTTCCTCCCTCTGCCCCTCCCTTGCTTGTGCTCTCTCAAAACATTAAAAAAACTCAGTTTCTGGACTTCATGAACAATTAAGTCTCAAAAAAAGACTTATACATCACCAACAAAACCAAGAATAAATCTCACTTTAACTTAGTCGAAAACAACTTAAAATAACTGCTAACAAACAATGTTATTTATATTTCATAATTTTTCCCATCAGGTATTAGGAACAAGCAGTTAAGATGTCAAAAGGCAAAGTGAAGGAGAACACTTGGCAAAAAAATTCTGGAGCTCAAAGGTTAAGTTAATACATTAAAAGAATCATGAGGAATTCACAAGCCTACAAGATACAACAATCTATTCCATAAGAACTAAACACAGAAAGATTTCTCCTTCTGGATATAACAGAATAGCCTGTAGCAGATCAACATTCCCTCTTAAAACTAGAAGAGCTGTACAAAATAGAAAAAAACATTCTTAAGGTATCAGATACTTTCTGAGGCACCTAGGACTTGAGATCCTACAGAATTCATTAACGAGAATGTCACATTCTACACAGGGCATTCCTCCTATTTCTTTAACGGCACAGGGAAAGGAGCTGGGAAAGGACAGCAACGAAAAGGCAGAAAATCAGCAGAATTTCTGGCAATTTTCATGCGGCCAGGAGGACAAAACTTGGAAACTGGGTCTTACCATTATATCCAGGACTTAACAGGTCAAGATCCTATAGTGAAAAGAGGCACACAAGAACAAGCCAGACACTGTGTACTGATTTCCCTCTTGAGGCACCTGTCAAGTCTTGAACTGTATACACAGAGCAGAGGCTAAAAAGTCCACAGAAAGCAACTGAAAAGCAAAGAGGAGCTTTTAGGATTCTCACGCTGCTGCAGAGACAAGCAGAAGAGGCCTTAGAAACAACCAGTCTCTCAGTTGGGAGGACTACCAAAGTTAGGCAAACTAGAGGTTTACAAAACCAAAAACCCAGCTTCAAGTGCGTTCTTTTTATTTTATTTTTTTAAATTTTAATGTTTATTTTTGAGAGAGAGAGAGACAGAGCATGAGTGGGGGAGGGGTGGAGAGAGAGGGAAACACAGAACTCAAAGTGGGCTTCAGGCCCCGCACTGTCAGCACGGAGCCTGATGTGGGGTCCAATCCCACGAGCGGTGAGATCACGACCCAAGCTGAAGTCAACGCTTAACCGACTGAGCCACTGAGGCGCCCAAGTCTGTTCAGTTCTTGACTGAAGGTCCAATTGAGGCGATGTGCCTCTATTCCACCTGCCTGCCATAAGACAGGTGAATCTCCTCTAGAGAAATATATCATTAGGTACACAACTGTAATTTGTACCTGTATCTAAAATTCTGTAATGTCTGGTATTTAACCAAAAATTACCCCCCAAAATGGTGGTGATGATAGTAGTAACAATAATTATATAACATATAACATAGGACTGTATATAGTTACATATTATAATAATTAGTATATTATCAAACAAGATACTTAACCAAAAAGGGAAAAAAACCAGAAATCAATGTACAGGTGATCCAGATATTAGAGTCTTCAGACATAGACTTTAAATAACTTGATTGATATGTTCAAGAAAATAGGTGACAATATGGATATTTTCACCAAAAAAAAGAGGCTCTATTAAGAAGACAGAAAGAGAGAATCAAATAAAAATTCTAGCACTGTGGCACCTGGGTGGCTCAGTCAGTTGAGGGTCCAACTTTAGCTAGGGTCACGATCTCATAGTTTGTGGGATCAAGTTCCATGTCAGGCTTTGCACTGACAGCCCGGAGCCTGCTTCAGATTCTCTGTCTCACTCTCTCTCTGCCCCTCCTCAACTCATGTGAGCAAGAGCAGCTTTCTCTCTTTTTCTCACTCTCTCTCAAAAATAAACATTTAAAAAAAAAATTCTAGCACTAAAAATATTATAGCTGAAATCAAGAAATATAGATGGGATTAAAAGCAAACTGGACAAAGCTGAATAGAGAATTGGTAAACAGGAACACAGGCAAGGAAAACCTATCCAGAATGGAATAAGGAGACCCCCCCCCCCCACCAAAAAAAAAAGATAGAAACGACAAGGAAAAGCATTAGAGACATAGAGAACATGACAAAAAGTAGAATATAGATTACACTGGAGTCACAGAGGGAAGGAGAAAAAGAATGGGGCAGAAACAATATTTGAAGAATATCAAAATTTTTTTCAGAACTGATGAAACACTCATGCTACAGATTCATGAGGTACCAAAAACCAAAGTAAGTACAAAGAGCCACTCTTAGGTATTAACATCAACATCTCTAAAATTAAAATCTAGAAATCTCTCATATTTCCAAAGATAATTTAAGATTTTATTGTTAAGTAATCTCTACACCCAAAGCTGGAACTCACAACCCCAAGATCAACAGTCACAGGCTCCACCAAGTGAACCAGCCAGCCACTCCCCAAGGATGATTTTTGAACGACTGAAATACAGCAGTCAGATCGCCACAAACAGCTGAAACGTATCTTATCTACATGTAAAATATCACAAAGTCCCTGTATCAGGCTCCAAAATAATTTATTCAAAACCTACTATATTTACCTAGAAGTTAATGCAAATGATAGACACATCTACCTACCTGGAAAAAAATAACAATATAAAACCTCCTTAGAATTTGATCAAAATAAAAACTATTTCTACATAAAAGGAAACTGATGATGCTCAGAGAAGAATCATTAACTTTCTAAAAGTCACAAAGATCCAGTTCCAGGATCCTTTCAGTCTCTAGTCCTTTATCCACCTCAGGTTCCTTTCTTCTATCCTGGCTTATCTTTATTTTTCCAAAGTTCTAAGATTATCAGACTGAAAATATCAGAACTTTCAGTGGCCAATAATGTTCCTAAGCCAGGCCAGTGTCTAATTTCGGTTTAGGGAAAGGGAAAGGAGAGAAAGGAAGAACATGACAGCTTCCAGTCTCCAGGAAGTGGAATACCTCCAAACCAGTGATTTACATTTGTGGGTTTGCAGGAGACTATGGGATTGTAACAAACTCTCAAGTTCATTATGCACAATGATCTTTAATTATTTGATATTAATAAAGAAGACTAATAGGAAAAAAAGGTGACCACACTTAAAATGTATCAAATTTTACTACTTAAGCTATTCAAGTCTTTCAATAACATGTAAACCAGAATAATTCCATATCAATGAAATTACCTAATGTATAAAAAAACTTTTAAAGGTCCTCCCAGTTTTTATATTAATACATTAAAGCCTTAAAGGTCAAGAGAAAATATAGCTAACTATTGTTCTCTTTCTCTAACCTTATAGCACAGCACTTAATTGTATTCACAATTGTGAATGTACTATAGTCCTGCAAAATATTGAAGCAGCTTTGGTAACAGAAGTCAGAAGGCCCAAGATCAGAATACTATCTCCTATCCTTTCAACTCTTGGACTTGGGCAAGTTAGTTTACCTGTCTGAACTTCAGTTTCCCTATTCTGTAACACAGAATAATATTTACTGTAAAGTGTTTGTGAAGACTAAATCAAAAAAGACACACTAAGTGCTAAGCATAGTGCCAAAGAAAGAAGGTACTTAATAAGTAGTTGTTACTAGAAGCACGTGCAATAACTTTTAAGTCAGAGAACTTGCTAAACCTTTTGAAAACTATTATGTTCAACACGGCAAGTTACCTAACCTGTATGGACCTCAGTTTCCTCACCTGCAAAAATAACAAAATTCATCTTGCTGGTTTGTTCTAAGGATTAAGTAAAACTATGTAGAAAAAGCATCTTGTATATAATAAGTGCTCAATAAAGTGCAATTGGTATCACTATTGGTTAGCTACGTCAAGAAACAGTTGAGTATATGGGGCGCCTGGGCGGTTCAGTTGGTTAAGCGTCCAACTCTTGCTTTGAGCTCAGGTCATGATCTCACAGTTCATGAAATTGAGCCCTGCATTACACTCTGTGCTGACAGCACGAAGCCTGCTCAGGATTCTCTCTCTCCCTCTCTCTCTCTGCCTCTCCCCTCCTTGCTCTCTCTCTCAAAATAAATTTAAAAAAAATTTCAATTATTTTTAAAAAGAAACATTTGAGTATAGAGATTAGCAATTTATAAAATATTCTTAAATATAAACTCTCATGTAAATCTAAAAATTATTAAAATGTATTTCTCTTAATATCCAAATATAAATTTCAGAAAAATGTAAAATATGGCAAATTTAAGAGCTTTGCAAAACAAAAGGCCACTTCGTTAGTTTCAAAATAAAAATGTACATGTATAACTAGATCTGCTTTAATATTTTTAAGGTCTTAATAAATCTAAAAGGGTTATAAGGAAAAAATGTGGTTTTTTTCTGCCTTTAGGAGAAGGAAAAAAAAATTCTAATTCCTTAGGAAGAAAACAGATATCTGAACTTTTCCTTTTTTTTTTTTTTTATGACTTCACATGTTTTTACACAACAAAACTTTAAGTGCCTTTAATATAAGAACTCTTTCCAATCTTTGAATTCCTGTCTCTACTTTTGGGCACAAGCAGAACAGCACTATTAAGGCTATGGAACCTGAATCGAGACTGCCTAGGTTCAAATCATGACCTCAGCTAGCGAGGCAAATTTTAACCTCTCCATGTCTGGTTCCTCATCTGGAAAACGTAAATTCTTCATACAGCTGTGTGAGAATCAAATGAGTTAATACATTTAAAGTGTTCATAAGGGAGCCTAGCTTATGGAAGGCACACAGTTTCAGTGTTTCCCATTGTTATTATTGTTTTATTATTCTCCCCTCCAAATGTCTAGGTCTACGACTTGTAATCAGTAAATGTTTGCCACCCAAATATTGTTTGTCTACTGTCTACAACAAATGGCTTTACTTAAAATTAGACGTTTTTAGGAGATACCTAACATGACGGTCACTGCCAATAAGGATACAGCAACTGCTGTTAAAGAGAATTTTAGGCCAAAGGTAAAGAAGGTCAATTCTCTTTCTTACACTTCATATTATACAAAGCTATACCATGCTTACTTGCTAATTGCTCAGTACCAAAAGAGTTTGACACTTTAGGCATGGCCCACACCAATTCAGCAGACACAAAATTCTCAAACTCAAGCTCCATAATAGTCATATTCTTTCAAAGAAAAAAGCTCCAATTACTCTATTTTAATAGTTTAGTGCTTTAAAATAAAAACTGTTCTGCATAAAACAGCAGAATATCGTTAAGGATTAAATAAGACATTGTAAATGAAAGCGTCTGAAAATTACGCATTAAGTACTAATATATGAACATATTTGAGAGAATTATAACAATAGATTTCTCCACAATTTCAAACAGCTGCCTTCTAACCACAACTAGTATTCTATCCAGTTCAAATCTTGGGCCAGGATAATGAGGCGTAAGTCAGAGTAAAGTTGCCATCCCCCTAAACCATTTCCTGCGTGAACTGTACTCTTCCTTTTTTATTCAGAACTCTGAAGGGACTTGTGACATGCAAGTCCTGCCCCTATATCACAAACTTAAGGAGTAAAATCCTGGAAGCAGCCTAATTCAAGACCAGGAACATTTCTGTTTTTAAAAAACTTCTCTGAAGTTATTAAATCAAATGATGCCACCCCCAATTCCTTACTGCCTGCGTTCCTAAGCTGGGGCAGAGAAAAATGCTAATTTTCTTCAGATTCAAGAATTTGTTAGCCTCAAAAAATCAGAAGTGAAGCACCAAGGGCCACATTTCAACTCCAGCTGAGGGCTGTTTACCTGGCTCGTTCTCAGATGAAAAGCTGGGAGTCCAACATCAATCAGGGACACGGCCATGCAGTAGCCATCAATAGGCCACACGGGCCAGATCTGACCACAAGTCACTTGGCACCCTTCACTGAAGCAAACCCTACTGAAGGCCTGACTGCCAACCCTTGACCTGGTGAGTGGGAGTTAAGAGCGTTACATTCTTCTAAGTCACAGATCCATTTGCGGATTCTTGACTGAAATCAACGTTGAGAAAATGTTAAGAATGTTTAAAATACAGATGGAAAAAAAAAAACTCTGGGTATGCTTCACAGATCTACTTTTTTGTTCAGTAACATCAACGATAAATTATTTGTGACTTGTTTTGTCCAGAAAAGCATTCTTGGACTCGTGAAATGATGTTCCAGGGGACAGCTAGTACTTTTCTTCCCCGTCTGCACACAGATCTTCAAACTTTACTAAGCCAGTTTCTCCATCTGCATGTAAAATTTTGGACTTACATGTCCTTCTCTCGAAGATAAGCTAAAGATAGGTAAATACCGTATGAAAGTACTTTCAGCATTTCAGAAGGAATTTGCTACCAAACAATACACAAGTAGTAATGCAATGGAACTCTTTTTAACCCCGAATCGGCGACCCAGACCAAGCCAGTGCTGGAAGTCACACTGATTAAAAGTGCAGACTTTTAGGTCTATATTTGAGTTTCTGGGCTGGGAAGTTGGGTCTGTGTTTGTACAAATCCATGTTCCGAGCCATAACATAATGGAACTCTTCCGTAATGTCCCAGCCCACTCCCTACCTTTTTCAGAAAACACCAGCCAGAAAGGACAACCCTCGGCAAATCCTACAAACCCTCCCCACTTGCAAGGATTCACACGGATCCCACAACTTTTCAGCCTTCCGTGACTTTTACCACTCTTCTGGAGCTAACCACTTTTAATGACCCCCCCCCCCCACCCCCCGCGGCCCCAGGAACAATCACTCCTCTTCTCAGCTTTACACTTTGTCCCGGCAGCAATCGGCTGAGCCGTCCCCCGTCTCCGGCCAGCTCCGACGACCATAGACTCCTTCACCCGTTTGCTACCCGTCGGGACCCCGAAAGCTCCGGTTCCTGCCCCAATTCCCTGAGCCAGCCGCCCCCCAAGCCTCCCTCAACCCCCAAATCCCGGGCAAAACATCACCGGGTTCCCCGTTGTCCTACGCGCTCCGGATCCGCGCGGGGTACACGTCGCCCCTTCCCCCCGGGACCCCGCTCTCCCGACCCAACCCCTCCCTGAGACAGGGGGGTGGGGAGGGCAAAGCTCTCCGCGGCTGGACTGAGACTCGGGAGGCCAAGCGTCCCCCTCAGCAGGCCCCGCCTGGGCCTCTCGGCTCGGCTGCCCTCCACTGCCCCCCTGGCCCCGCCGGGCTTATGCCGAAGAGCAGGGCAACACGAGCCCAAGGCTCGGCACTTACTCGGGAAGGTAAGTAGAGGAGAAGGAGCTCCACTTGTGTAGCGCGTAGGGCAGAAGCCGGCACTCGGGCGCCGCAGCGACAGCCCCGCCAGCCGCCATCTTGTCAGCACCGTAGCGGCCGCCACCGACCGCCGGCCGCGCCGGGAGGAGGGGAGGGGCGTGGCCTGCTCTTAAAGGGGCCGCGGCGCGCCAGGCCGTCCACGCTCCGGGGCTGGGATGTTGCCCACCGCGTAGAGGGCTGAGGCGCGCGCGTGTCCTCGGTTCTCTCCTAGAGTTTCCACCTGCTAAGACTCCTTAATGACTGACCAAAACTGAGACTGGACTGTGAGCACCTGAGGGCTTTCCTGTGGAGCTCGGAGGGGAGTGGCGCAAAGGACTTTTCTTACAAGCCGAGGTAAGGAAAAAGCCAAGAATGTTACGAAAAGAAAGAAATTTTGGTTTAGGAGCCGGGAAGGGAAACTGAGAGGACGCACTTGGAGAAGGGACGCCGTAGCGACTTTGGAAGCCGCTGCCCTCTCCCGTTTACAAATCCTACAAGGCAGCGGCACTGAAGGGAGCTGGCGCGGAAGAGCTAACACCCTCTCCCTCTGCCCTGGTCCTGGTTTTAAATGTCTTGCCCCGCGTTCCCGAGTCACATGGAGACAGGAAAAGGAAATGCTCGCGCGTCCTCTCTGCCTGTGCCGTGTGCCGGTGGCGATGCCCGTGCTTGTAAACATTCGTGGCGAGCCCTTTCACCCCAGCCCGGGCGCTCGGCTTGCTCGGTAATGACATTCACCCCCCCGACCGGGAAAAAAAAAAAAAAAAAACCTTAAGGAGTAGGGAAGCCGTGTGCCATCGTTTTGGTTTGGTTTGGTTCGTTCCCAGTCGTTAAGTCCGCCCGCGGGTAGCCCTGCCAGAAACTTAGCCCCAAAATTCAGAAAGAGCGAGAGACGGGCGGCGTTGTAAGAAAAAGAGCCGAGAGGGAATATGCAGTCCTTGTGCTCTCGATGCCACACGGGCGGCGTGCCAGCTTCTTATCAAAAAAAAAAAAAAAAAAGGAACATTCGCTGCAAATATCTGGCAGCTGTAGATAATGCTCCCAGCAGGTACCGGTTTGTCGAGGGTTATGCAGGCTTAGTCCTTGGCTTAGCCCCTGCGGTTACCCAAGTGCTCGGCACTCCCTAGAAAAGCCCGAAAAGCCCTACCCCTGAGAGCCTTGACCGTAGCTTCGTCTCCGCCTGACCCACGGAAAAACCCAGGCAAAGAGTTTCTCAGCGAATAACCCAGGGAGTTGAAAACCTCAATAATTGTATTCTCTTCCCCCTTACTAATCACTAAGCTGCCCCAAACCTCCTCACATCTTTCCCTGGCTCCCTCTTTCCATCGGGCAAAACTTGATAGTGGCCTTCGCTAGCACATCAGGTCAAGAATGCCCAAAAGAAGGCCACAATTGGTTAACGTCTAAAAATCACACGCGCGCCTTGGGTGTGGCGGCAGGTTGGAAAAGTATTTGTTCCCTGAGGGAATAATGCCGTGACCCCAGTGACTCGAGCTGCGAGTCCAGAGTCAGGGGCAGAGGCCCGAGAAGGTTAGTCCCGAAGAGGCTTAGTGTGAACTTTGGGAAAAGAGAGGCTTGTGAGGGGAGAAGATTCAGATGGTGTCTCGGTTCTGTTAGTTCGGGTGCTGGGTTTGCCAATTACACCTCTTACCCTAATGTAAGTAGGGCCTTTGTTCTTTCCCAGATACAGAGCGGCGGTTTCTGGATGATGCTTTTAAAAAATCGAGGGGCTCAGTCGGTTCAGCCTCTTGACTTCAGCTCAGGTCATGATCGCACAGTTCATGGGTTTAAGCCCCACATCGGGCTCTGCGCTGACGGTTGGGAGCCTGGAGCCTGCTTCGGATTCTGTGTCTCCTTCTCTCTCTGCCCCTTCCCCACTCTCTCTCAAGAATAAACAAACAGTAAAAAAAAATTTTTTTTAATAATAAAAAATAGATATAAGCCAGTTCTTCCTGGCTTTCTGAAGATGACTTTCAGTGACTTTCTATTCCATTTAAGTAATATGGAAAGCCTTTAGCAGAGGCCTCTCGTGTCCTGCCTTGATTACCTCTCCAGCCCTCTCTCTTCTTTATCCTTTGCAAGCTTTTCTCCTGCCACACTAAACTAACACACGGAATTGGCTCGTTTGAGTTCTGTGCTCTCTCAGGCCTCCAGAGCTCAGCCTAAGCCAAGCCAGGAGCACTCCACTATTCTTTACCTGGCTAACTCTTGTTCATTTTTCAGATTATTTCATTCTGGAAAATCATTCCTCGTCACCAGTTGTGGTTTTTTTTTAAGTTTATTTATTTATTTTGAGAGAGAGAGAGTGAGCGGGGGAGGGGCAAAGAGAGGGGGAGAGACAAGGAATCCCAAGCAGGCTCTGATCTATCAGCACAGAGCCCAACATGGGGCTCAAACTCACTAACTGTGAGATCATGACCTGAGCTGAAACCAAGAGTCAGAATGCTTAACCAACTGAGCCATGTAGGCACCACTCCTCATCACCAATTTTGAGGTTAGGTGCCAGTTTCTATATTTCTGTTGGCACCCTGATTTTCCTTCCTTATCTTAGCAGCTACCACAATACATTTTAATTTACTCTTTTTTTTTTTTTCCTGTTCTTTCTCCCTAAACAATAACTCTCATGCAGGTAGGAATTGTGCATATCTTGTTCAGAGTTACATCCCCAGGCCTGTTGGTTCTAGTACATAGTAGATGCTCAGTAAATATTTATTGATAAACAACTAAATTATGCTAAAGGAGAACTTGGGCTGCAAAGGAAAGAGAATGTGGGAACTTCTCAGACAGCAAACATGTATCCCTGAGGTGCTATTGCCATGGAGAATGTAAAGACCCAGGATAGCTTGGCTTCCTTGCAGCAAAGACTTTACAAGCGGTGGAATAATTTAAAGTATTCATATGTTAACATAAATATGGATATATTATGATACTGAACCCAAGATGTATGTAAATGTTAAGATAAAATAGAAGACTAAAGAAATTTCAAAATCTGCAGGAGTCTGCTAGTAGCTCAGATCTCTTGGAGATCTATCTTTATACCCTCCTCTGCGTTTGGGGCGTTGCCTTAGGTGATGGAGTTCATCAAAAGGATACATGGGGAAGGCCTGGAAACTTCAACTGCTGCTTCGTCCCTCTAGTGCCCCCACACTTCAAAGATTGGGACATATTCTCACTTTATGGGGAACTGGATAATGGATCATTATTATTCAGAGATCAGCAGCTCCAGTGACCTGTCATCTCGTCATCCCTTAAAAGCAATCATCTTTTACTCTTCTGATGCCTTCTCAGTATGCTTCTCGTAGTAAATACTTACCAGAGAAAGTAACTGATTGTATTTGGTTTGTCACTATTCACTATCTTTTCCTGAAAAAAAGAAAATTTATCAAGAGGCTATGATGTGCCAGGTTTTGTCTAGGTGCAAGAGAGATAGGGATAAACAAGCCAGACAAGGGCCCTGCTTTCGTGGAGCTTACATTCTGATATGGTAACATGTAATAAATAAGTCAACTAGATAATTTTAGTCTGTGTGTTTTGAGTGCTAAGAAAAGACTACACTGGAGTAATAGTTAGATTGGATAGTAAAGGAAACTTCTCTAAGAAGGTAATAGTTAAGCTAATAGTTAAGCTATAGTAAGAAAGTGCCAGGCACACAAAGGCCTGTCTTGTATCAAAAAGATAAGAAATAACAGGTGTTGGCAAGGATGTGGAAAAAAGGGAACCCTCTTGCACTGTTGGTGGGAATGTAAATGGGTGCAACCACTGTGGGAAACGGTATGGAGGTTCCTCAGAAAATTAAAAATAGAAATACCATATGATCCAGTAATTCCACTACTGGGTATATACCCAAGAAAAATGAAAACACTAATTTGAGAAGATTGGGTGCCTGGCTGGCTCAGTCAGTAGAGCATGTGACTCTTGATCTTGGGGTTGTGAGTTAAAGCCCCATATTGGGTATAGAGCTTACTTTAAAAAAAAAATGAAACGAGGGGCACCTGGATGGCCTCGGTTAAGCATTCAACTTGATTTCGACTCAGGTCATGATCTCATGGTTCATGGTATAGATCCCCATGTCAGAGTCTATGCCTGACACTGTGGAGCCTGCTTGGGATTCTCTCTCTCCCTCTCTCTCTGCCCCTCCCCTGCTCTCTCTCTCTCTCTTTCTCTCTCTCTCTCTCTCTCTCTCTCTCTCTCAAAATAAATGAATAAGCTTTAAAAAAAAAAAGATGTATCCCTATGTTTATTGCAGCATTATTTTCAACATCCAAGAAATTGAAGCAATTCAAGTGTCCATTGATAAATGAGGAGTAAAGAAGATGTGGTATATACATATATAAAAGAATTAAATCTTGCCATTTGCAACAACATGGGTGGACCTAGAGGGTATTATGCTAAGTGAAATAAAGTCAGAGAAAGACAAACACCATATGATTTCACTTACATGAGGAATCTAAAAAACAACTGAACAAATCAACAACAACAACAACAACAAAAACACTCTTAAATACAGAGAACAAACTGGTGATTGCCAGAGGGGTGGTTGGTTAAGGGATGGATGAAATGGATGAAGAGGATTAAGAGGTACAAACAAACAAAAGAATTCTGACATTAATGAACTATACAGGATATATCTGATAGATATCCAAGGCGGATTGCCAAGTATGCAATATGAAGAATCTATTTTGGTCAAAGTTTTATACCTAGTCACTTTAGAGGCATTTGGCTTTCTTTTATTATTATTTTTTTATAATAATGAGTGAGGGAGGGGCAGAGAGAGGGAGAGAGAGAATCCCAAGCAGGCTCCACATTGTCAGCACAGAGCCCAACTCACAAACTGTGAGATCATGACCTGAGCCGAAATCAAGAGTTGGACACTTAGGGCACCTGGGTGCACAGTCAGCTGAGTGTGCGACTTCAGCTCAGGTCACGATCTTGTGGTTCCTGAGTTCGAGCACTGCATCAGGCTCTGTACTGATAGCTCAGAGCCTGGAGCCTGCTTCAGATTCTGTGACTCTCTCTCACTCTGCCCCTCCCTCACTTGTATCCTGTCTCCCTCTCTCTCTCTCTCTCTCTCTCTCTCTCTCTCTCTCTCTAAAATAAGTAAACATTAAAAAAAAAAGAGCCGGACACTTAACCAACTGAGCCACCCAGGTGACCCTGGCCACCTTTTTATCTAACCGATCTAGTGGTTGCTTCTTTTGGCTCAGGCACTAATTCCTGAGTCAAATTTTTCTCTGAGCAGCAGAGTTACTGGAGCTCCAGGTATAGCAGCTCCAGAGAGAAGAAACCATCTGTGGCAACCTTCTGCAGTAGGGGAGTAGGGGCACAAGAATAATCCGTGGAAGGAAACCTAGAGAATGTGTTAAAAATCTTAGTTTTGTTCGTCGGTCTGCTACTTTTCTAGCTATGAGACCTTGGGAAATTCACATAACTTCTGAGTCTCATTTTCCACCTCTAAAAGTAAATTTAATCAAACCTATCCTGTCTACTTCACAAGGGGATTTGAAGATCAAATGAAGGAAGAGAATGATTATAGAGTGCATAGTTTGTCTACTATGAAATAATGTAAGTTCTCATTTAATTCATAGAAACTCTGAGATACAAATATTATTCCCCTTTCACAAATGAGAATAATGAGACTTAGAAAGGTTAAATAATTGTTGTCTTTGATTTGCTTCTTCACACGTGTGGGACAGAAGAGAGTGAGGTAAGGGTATTCCTTCCTCTGTCTGTAAGGTCACTCTGGGCCGACTGGCCCTTTGGACCAAAGGTCACATGTCCTCCTCCTCCCAGGTAGTCTCTCCACACCACTCTCTCTGGTTCTGGGTTCCAGTAACCACCCCTGCTCCTTGCTTCCTGTGGTTTCCTGGTATGTTCTCACACTTTTATAAATAGTCTCTTTATTAAGTCTCTTAAATTGCCCAATTTCAGAATGCCATCTGTTTCCAGCTGGGACCTTCAGTGATATAATAACTTATTCAAGGAGGTGTAGCTAGCCAGTGACAGCCAAAATCTCTTTGGTTCAAAAGCCAGTCCTGTTTGATCACATCCCATTCTTCTCAAGTGGGAAGAGACTTAGTAAATGGTAAAGTACTATTCAGATATAAGATGTTGTCAAAAAAGACTACCAGAGTTAAAAAACAAAACCACTTTGGCTGATTTATTTATTTCCAGGCAAAGGAACACACTAGACTAAGGGGGAAAAGAGGTGTTTTTAATTGTAAGGAACGGGTTTCATGATTGTTATGCTCACTGAAGATTAAAATAACCCCTCTCAACAGGCTGGAATAAGTCAACAGTTCTGTACATGATTGGTTAAAACAAGCCCCATACTTCAGCGGTCAGAAAAAAATAAACCTTCAGATAGGTCTTGTAAGGATCTTGCTTTAGCTGACGTGGGTCATGCAAAGTTCATGGTTTCTTTCACAGCTTTAGCTATTAGGAGAGTAGGAGCACAATACAGTATTCAGTGTGCTATCTCCTAGGCAAGCTCTGCTGTAAATGGGAGAATTTCCTTTTACAATATTATGCAACAGATGAAGAAACGAATACCCAATTATGTTCAATGTCATGTCTAAGGTCATCCACACAATTGGCCTTTCACAGATATGAATCCAGAACCCAAGTACCTGATTCTCAGTCCACTTTTTTCCTCATGTATTTAGTGGGAACTTTTGAGGACTACACCTGCATTATTCTTCTTCAAACCCTCCATAACTGGCACATAGCAGATACTCAAGAAATATTTCCTGAACTGCATCTCTTAGTTCCTCCTAAATTTCTTCTCACCAGTTGTCTTAGGCAATTAAGTCTGCTATAACAAAAATGCCATAAACTTCATGGCTTAGATGACAAACACTTATTTTTCACAGTTCTGGAGTCGAGGAAGTCCAAGATCAAGGTGCTAGTAGATTCAGTATCTAATGAGAGCCCTCCTCCTGATCTGCACACATCCACCTTCTTGCATCCACCCCTGGTCCCCCAAAATGTGTGTCCCTCTCACTTGCTAAATACATTCATTTCATCCCAACAGCCCCAAAGTTCTTATAGCTCATTCCAGCATAAAGTCTAAAGTCCAAAGTCTTATCTGAATATTGAAAGAGCGGACCTAGACCAGCCGACTCCATTTTGTTCTGTGTCCTCCATCTTGAGTGACTGTGTCCCCGAGATGGCCCCCTGTCCAGGAAAACCGCAGGAAGAAATTCCTGCTCAAACCTCACACCACGCCTCCTCCCCTTGAGTAACTTCCCACTCACCTGTTCAAATTTTCCGTTCAAACCACGCCCGGCAACCTGCGCAACGGGACTCTGACCCTTCCCCATCCAATTGGCTAAGACCACGACCATCACCCCACCAACTGCCCCTAGATCCCTATAAAACCTTTGTGCTTTTGAAACTCACTCTCCGGCATCTCACCGCTGCGTCAGTGCAGGTAGGGGATTGAGCTCGAGCTAGCTCGAATAAAGGCTCTTTGCTTTTGCATCGGACTCAGCTCCCTGGTGGTCTTTGGGGATCACGAATTCTGGGCATAACATTTGGGGGCTCGTCCGGGATCACCAAGACCCCCGAGGGACCCCTGACCCGGAGAGCCTGACTGGCCACAGTTAGTGTCTGTTCATTCCCTGTCTCTTCCATGTGAGCTCATTTCTGAAATTCTGGTAGTGCCCGGCATGGTCTAAGTGGATGCACTGGAGGACCACGGGCTGGGAGTTTCAGAAGACGTTCCGATCCCCCCTTCTGGAGGGACGTGGATTCCCCTCAAAGGTCTGGGAAGAGGCAGGTCGCTCCCGCCGGTCGGTGTGAGGCCATCGTCTAGCTTTCAGTTTTGCTTCCATGGAGTTGGAAGACTGTTTCTATGGGCCCTCTGTTTGTCTGTTTCTGTGTTTCTCTGTTTTGTTCTGTGGACTTACTGGACGGACATTATGGGACAGACTCAGACTACTCCTCTAAGTATTACAATTGATCACTTTAAGGATGTCAGGGGAAGAGCTAACAACCTCAGTGTGGAAGTCCGAAAGGGTTGGTGGCAGGTTTTTTGTTCTAGCGAGTGGCCAGCTTTCAATGTTGGATGGCCGCCAGAGGGAACCTTCGACCTCCCTACCATCCACCAAGTCAGGGGTATCATCTCTCGGCCTAAGACAGGCCATCCTGATCAGCTCCCTTACATTATCACTTGGCAGGACCTTGTAGAAGACCCACCCTCTTGGCTTAAGCCCTTCCTAGCCCCACGCCCTCCGGAGCCAAAACCCATTCTTGTTTTGCAGGGGACAGAGAAGAAGGAGAACAAGAAAAGTCTTACCCAGCCTTCAGCACCCCTCTACCCTGTCCTACAAGGGGGGACTGAAGAATTAATTTTTCCTCCCCCATATAACCCCCCTAGGATGCTGGAAGAACACCATCCTCCCCCTCCGGGGGAGGCAGAAGGCAGACGCTGTTCCAAGAGCGGGAGGTGGAAACGCTCCAGTGGGAAGCCCGCCCTTTACCAGACAAAGGGCTCAGAGGCAGCAATCCGCCTCCTCCACCGACTCCACTATTCTGCCCCTGCGAGCCACCGGACTCCCAGACGCGGAGGGGAATCAGCCCCATCACTATTGGCCTTTCGCCACTAGTGACCCCTACAATTGGAAAGCTCAGAATCCTAAGTTATCCGAGAAACCGGCAGGGCTTGTTGATTTATTAGACTCTGTTCTTTTTACCCATCAGCTCATGCGGGACGATTGCCAGCAGCTTTTGCAGGTCCTATTCACGACTGAGGAAAGAGAAAAAATCCTCAATGAAGCCCAAAAACTAGTTCCGGGCGCAGACGGGAATCCCACCACCAACCAGGCTCAGATAGATGCCTCCTTCCCCTTAACTCGGCCCAAGTGGGATTTCAACACGGCAGAAGGTAAGGAGAGGCTCCAGGTCTACCGCCAGACTCTAATGGGGGGTCTCCGAATGGCTGCTAGGAAGCCAACCAGTTTGGCCAAAGTAGGAAATGTGCAACAGGAAAAAGATGAGTCTCCAGCTGCCTTTTTAGAACGGATCATGGAGGCATTCCGTACCTATACCCCCATGGATCCAGAGGCTCCAGAAAGCAAGGCAGCTGTTATCATGGCCTTTGTAAACCAATCGGCCATAGACATTAGGAGAAAATTACAGAAAATAGATAAACTAGGAGAAAAAAAGTCTGCAGGACTTACTGGTAGCAGCCGAAAAGGTATATAATAACCGGGAGCCTCCTGAGGATAAGCAGGCTCGCGCCATGGCGGCTGCCAGCAGCAAGCAGACTCGAGACCTGGCCAGAATACTACTAGCTACCACTGCTGACTCCCCCGAGGAATGAGACCGCCGTCTCTGGCAGCTGGCAGATGACTCAAGAGGAGGTAAAGGAACCACCAAGGGGGGGGAAGCAGAGGCTGCAGAAAGATCAGTGCACGTACTGCAAGGAGATAGGGCATTGGGCCCGAGTTTGTCCGAAAAAGGCCAGCAGGAAGGGAAGCAAGACTGATCGAGTAAAAGTCTTAGAGCTAGATAAACTGAGTGATTAGGGAAGTCGGGGTTCGGATCCTCTCCCCGAGCCCAGGGTAACTCTTAAAGTGGAGGGGACCCCTGTTGACTTCCTTGTCGACACCGGAGCGCAACATTCGGTCCTCCACACCCCACTAGGAAAGCTAGCCAGCAAGAAGTCCTGGGTACAAGGGGCAACTGGTATGAGCCAGTATTCATGGACTACCTGAAGAACGGTAGATGTGGGGACGGGACGGGTATCCCACTCCTTTATGGTAATACCGGAATGCCCCTACCCGCTGTTAGGACGGGACTTACTGACCAAGATTGGAGCTAAGATAACTTTCAGACAAGGGGGGGCCTCAGGTCACCAATGGCAAGGGCCACCCCATCCAGGTCCTGACCATGAAACTAGAGGATGAATACCGCCTCCACCAGGAGGCGCTCCCGAGAGAGGATAATATAGACAGATAGCTACAAGAATTCCCATCGGTTTGGGCAGAGACAGGGGGAATGGGACTAGCTGCTCACAGGACCCCGGTCCTGGTAGAGCTCAAGCCAGGAGAAGGTCCGGTAAGGATCAAACAATACCCCATGTCTCAGGAGGCCCAGAAGGGGATCCAGCCACACATCCGGAGACTATGAAGCCTAGGGGTACTAGTTCCTTGCCAGTCTGCCTGGAACACCCTCCTACTGCCGGTCAAAAAACCTCACACAAATGACTGTCGACCGTTACAAGACCTCCGGGAAGTAAATAAAAGGGTCGCGGACATACACCCAACTGTTCCCAACCCATATACTCTCTTGAGCTCCTTGGCACCCTCCAAGGTCTGGTATACTGTACTAGATTTAAAGGACGCTTTCTTCAGTCTGCTGCTGGCACCCCAAAGCCAACCCTTGTTCTCCTTCAAGTGGCATGATCTGGAGGAGGGCTACAGCGGGCATCTCACCTAGACACGGCTGCCTCAGGGGTTCAAAAATTCGCCCACCATCTTCAACAAGGCACTACACGAGGACCTGGGTGAGTACAGAAAGGAGCACCCTGGCCTCACCCTCCTACAGTACGTAAATGACATCCTGATTGCTGCAGACATGGCCAAGGACTGTGAGCAAGGGACCCAGGACCTGCTGGCTACCCTGGGGGCCTTGGGGTACCGGGCATCTGCAAAAAAGGCTCAGATATGCAGGGAGAGGGTAAGTTACGTAGGATACATCCTGGAGGGCAGACAGCAGCGGTTATCAGATGCCAGAAAAGAAACTGTCCTGAAGATCCCTACTCCCACCTCCCAAAGGGAAGTAAGGGAATTTCTAGGATCGGCTGGCTACTGCCACCTCTGGGTTCCGGGTTTTGCTGAGATCACCAGGCCTCTATATGAAGCTACCAAAGAGGGGAAAACATTTGAATGGACTGAAAAAGAAGAAACTGCCTTTACTCAGTTAAAAAAAGGCCCTCATAAGTGCCCCAGCCCTGGGCCTGCCAGACATTACAAAGCCCTTCCACCTCTTTGTAGACGAACACAAGGGAATAGCAAAAGGGGTTCTAACTCAAGCCTTAGGCCCCTGGAACCACCCAGTGGCTTACCTATCCGAGAAGCTAGACACAATGGCTGCCGGCTGGCCGCCATGCCTAAGAATTATTGCGGCGACAGCACTCCTAGTCAAGGACGCAGACAAACTGACCCTAGGACAGGAGATCTGGATCACGACCCCACACGCCATTGAAGGGGTCCTGAAACAGCCTCCTGAAAGATGGATGAGTAACACACGTATGACTCATTACCAGAGCCTCCTACTCAACCCTCCATGGACGTGGTTCCACCCCAGTGCGGCCCTCAATCCTGCAACCCTGCTGCCCAACCCTGACCTAGATGCTCCACTACATGACTGTGCGGGGATCCTAGAGCAAGTACATGGATTCCGGATGGATGTGACCGACCGGCCCCTCCCCGATGCCAAGGCTACTTGGTTCACTGATGGCAGCAGCTTTGTGCGGGACAGACACAGGTATGGGGGTGCAGCGGTGGTCACCGAAACGGACACCGTATGGGTGGAGGCTCTATCCTCCAGAACGTCAGCCCAGCGAGCAGAGCTCATCGCCCTCACCAAGGCGCTGATGCTGGGAGCTGGAAAATGGCTTACCATCTACACAGACAGCCGTTATGTGTTTGCCACAGCTCATATTCATAGGGCAATTTATCAGAAGAGGGCGTTACTGACGGCAGAACGACGGACTATAAAAAATAAGCAGGAGATACTTGACCTGCTTACGGCCTTATGGCTTCCTGCCAAGCTGACCATTATCCATTGCCAAGGGCACCAGAAAACTGATAACCCAGTAGCTAAAGGTAATCGAAAGGCTGACCAGGCAGCCAAGGCAGTCCCCACCATGACCATACAACTACCCCTACAAATAAGTCCCCTTATTTCAGTCCCCACCATGACCATACAACTACCGGACCCGGGAGACCCAGTTTTACCAGACCAGCCCAAATACTCCCAGGAGGAGTTACAGAGGATCAAGAAACTCCCCATGGCCCGGGAGATAAAGGGATGGTGGTATACACCTAACAAGGAGCTCGTGCTGCCAGACCGGCTCGGAGTCTCAGTATTAGAGCACATGCATTAGTCTACTCACATGGGGGCCCGAAAATTAAAAGACTTATCCAACATGCCAGAATCAAGATTCACCAACAGGACACCAAAATAGAGCAAGCTGTATCTGCCTGGAAGACCTGCCAACTCACCAACGCGAGAGCCACATCAAATGAAAAAGGAACCAGGCTCAGAGGCACCAGACCGGGAGCCCAATGGGAAGTCGACTTCACTGAAGTTAAACCAGGAAAATATAGTTATAAATATCTTTTAGTATTTACAGACACCTTCTCTGGCTGGGTAGAGGCATACCCAACTAAGCATGAAACGGCTCAGACGGTGGCTAAGAAGCTACTAGAAGATATCTTACCCAGGTTTGTTTTTCCTGCCATGATAGGATCAGACAGTGGACCAGCTTTTATCTCACAGGTAACGCAGGCAGTAGCCAAGGCTGTGGGGGCAAACTGGAAATTACATTGTGCTTATAGGCCCCAGAGCTCAGGAAAGGTAGAAAGAATGAATAGAACCCTAAAAGAGACCCTTACCAAATTAACCATGGAGACTGGCGGGGACTGGGTGACTCTCCTACTGTATGCCCTTTACCAGGTTAGGAACACTCCTTACACCTTGGGTTTTACTCCCTACGAGATCATGTTTGGCAGGCCACCCCCTATTGTTCCCAACCTTCGAGCTGAACTTCTTGCTCAATTTAAAGATCAAGAACTTTTTCTTTCCTTGAGAGGGCTCCAGAAGGCACACGAGGACATTTGGCCGCGCCTCCGTGCCATCTGCGAGGCTGGCCCTACTCCGACACCTCATCAGTACAGGCTGGGAGACTGGGTCTACGTCAAGAGGCACCGCCGAGAGACCCTCGAGCCGTGCTGGAAGGGACCCTACATCGTGATGCTGACAACCCCCACCGCTCTCAAAGACGGCATCACGACCTAGGTCCATCACACCCACGTTCGGCCAGCAGACCCCTCCTCGATCCGGAAGGACTTCGTCACACAACGGGCCATCAATCAGGACCAACACAACCCGCTCAAGCTCAAGCTACAACGCATTTGACCCACCTAATATTGGTAACTGTTAGCTCTGCTTGTCACTGCTCATGCTGCCGAGAGTCCCCACAGCCCCCAAAACATCACCTAGCAGATCATAGACACCAGCTCAGGGACGATACTTAATCATACTTCCCAGAGCCACCCCAAGGACACTTGGTTCCCAGAACTTTACATAGACCTCCAGACTCTGCTCCCCTTGTCACCATATGCCCCCGGATTCCATGCGCAGAACCTTTATTTCTACGTCTGCCCCGGCCACTCTTGCTCTAGCACATGCAGGGACGCGGCTGACTACTTTTGCGCCTCCTTGTCATGTGTCTCGATGGGGCACATCTGGTGGACTCCACCACGCACCAGAGATCTCATTGTGGTAAAGCGGCCCAGTGGCCCCCGACCACCATATGCCTGGGGGTGCGGTAATCCCATAGTTATATCCTTTACAAGCCAAGGTGAAAAAACAACAGGATGGGAGAGTGGAAAAACCTGAGGACTCAGGATATACGACCGGGTTAGGCTGGGAGCCAAGGACAAGGGAACATTATTTACCCTCTGAATGCAAGTGACTCCCCTTGCCCAGCAGTCCCCCACGGGGGTAGGACCCAACCAAGTACTAGTTCCCTGACCTGCCCCCGCCCGGGCGGCCATGCCCAGAAACACCCAGGCCCCGGCCACACAGCCCTCCATATCTCCTGTCCATACCAGAGCGTCACCCGCATCTCCTGCCCCAGGTCACAACTTACTATCTGATGCAGACCTCCTGTGGAGCACGGTTGTTGGAGCACACCAGGTACTAAACACTTCTAGGCCCGACCTGACCAAGTCCTGTTGGCTCTGTCTAGATGTCCGGCCCCCATATTACGAGGGTATTGCCATTAAAGGCAATTATACAACAGCCTCCAACTCTAGCTCCTGCAGATGGCAGCAGGCTACTGCAACACTAACCCTCCAGGCGGTAACAGGGCAGGGCACTTGCATAGGCCACGTGCCCCCCGGGCAGTCACATCTCTGTAATGAAACCCTAACAGTCCCCAGGGAAACAGTGTATCTACTTCCCCCGCAAAAATGCATGGTGGGCCTGTTCCAGTAGCCTCGCTCCCTGCGTCCACTCCCAAGTCTTTAACTCCTTGAAAGAAGGCTTCTGCATACTCGTGCAGTTGATCCCCAAGCTAGTGTACCATTCGGGGAAAAAAATACTTAACAGGTTAGGCTCTACTAACCCCCGAAGTAAGAGAGAGCCTATTACAACCCTAACTCTGGCTGGGCTCTTGGGACTGGGATTAGTGGGGGCAGGGACCGGAATATCCTCACTCGTCATCCAGGACAAAAACTACAGAACCCTAAGGGCAGCCATTGACTTAGACATAGAAAGAATTGAGAAATCAATTTCTCATTTATAAGAATCCCTTACTTCCTTATCAGAAGTAGTACTCCAAAACTGAAGGGGATTAGACTTATTCATGCAGCAAGGAGGACTATGTGCAGCCCTAGGGGAAGAATGTTGCTTCTATGTTGATCACTCGGGGGTCGTAAAAGAATCTATGGCCCTCATAAGGGAAGGGCTACAAAAACGAAAGTTAGAGAACAATCTCAGTCCTGGTACGAGTCTTTGTTCAACTGGTCTCCCTGGTTAACTACCCTCATCTCGGCCCTTTTTGGACCCCTCGCCATCCTGCTCCTACTAGTAACCCTCGGACCCTGTATCATCAACAGGCTGGTCTAGTTTGTCAGGGACCGCATGGGGGCCATCCAACTAATGGTCCTCCGTGCTCAGTACAAGGCCTAATAACAGAAGAGGACAAAATAGAAATGCAGCCGGTCCCATGATCGGGTCTGCAAGCTACATGACAAGGGGGGAATGAAAGAGTGAACCTAGACTGGCCGACTCCATTTTGTTCTGTGTCCTCCATCTTGAGTGACTATGTCCCTGACATGGCCCCCTTTCCAGGAAAACCACAGAAAGAAATTCCCGCTCAAACCTCACACTACGCCTCCTCCCCTTGAGTAACTTCCTGCTCACCCGTTTAAACTTCCCGTTCAAACCACGCCCGGCAACCTGCACAACGGGACTCTGACCCTTCCCCAGCCAATCGGCTAAGGCCACAACCATCACCCCTCCAACTGCCCCTAGATCTCTATAAAACCTTTGTGCTTTTAAAACTCGCTCTCTCTCCGGCATCTCACCGCTGCATCGGTGCAGGTAGGGGATTGAGCTCCTGCTAGCTCGAATAAAGGCTCTTTGCTTTTGCATCGGACTCGGCTCCCTGGTCTTTGGGGATCACGAATTCTGGGCATAACAATATCATCTAAATCCAATATGGATGAGACTCATCCTGAGGCAGAATTCCTCTCCAGCTAGGAACCTGTGAAACCAAGTTAAGTGCTTCCACAATAGGATGGTAGGACAGACTAGAGACAGACATTTGCATTACAAAAGAAAGAAATTGGAAAGAAGGAAGGGGTGGTAAGTCCCATGAAAGCAAGGGAAACTGAATGAGAGCTTCAAGCCTGAGAATAATCCCCTTTGGCCCCATGCTGCCTTTAGCACCACCTTTTGGACCCCCAAAAGGGGGTCCAGTTGGGGATGGCCACTGTTTTACTGTCTTGCCTGAGAAACGCTCTCCAGCTCTACCCGGTGGTGGTCACACCCCCCGGGGCTCTGGGTAGCCCCGCCCCAGAGCTGTGGGTGGAAGCCATCTGGCCTGTTGTAACAGATGATAGCCTCTCTTTTGAAACCCTGATGGTACCCCTAATGATCTCGAATTGTTTTCAGGATCATTCTTTCCCTGTCTTGAAGAATAGCTTTTGTTCCAACCTAACAGCTCTGTGGTCCTAGTCCTATAAAATGCAAGACGTCCAACAGCCTTTCTTCATTCCATCCATCTCCATCCCCTTCAGTTCAATGGAGTATCCCTGCTGGGGTGGCTGATTATTCTACGGTTCATATCCACGCTAATCTCTTTATCAAATGGTCAGTAAACCGTACCTTTAGTTTCTTTAAATATGCTTTCTCATTTTTTGTAATGTGGACAGTCTTAGGATTTTCCAAAGCTTTAAATTCTGGTTCCTTTTTGCATAAATAATATCATCAGTTCATATCTCTCTTAAATTACCAATAAGCCATCAGGAGGAACCAAGCCACTTCTTCAACACTTTGCTTAGAAATCTCAGCTTGAGATTTCACAGGGTACAAGAACAAGATTACAAATCAGCCAAATTCTTTGCTACTTTATAACAAAGATCACCTTTCCTCCCGTTTCCAATAACCTGTTCCTCATTTCTGCCTGAAACTGGAATGGCCTTTACTGTCCATATTTCTAGCAACATTCTATTCATGTACTATCTTAAAAAAAAAAAAAAAAAAAAAGGCATTCTTTCCAGCTCTCTTCTTTCTGAACCCTTGGCAAAATCACCTTTAGTAGTCTCTTCACAACAATATTGAGTTTTTCCATCATGCACCACCCCCCCCCCCCCCCACTCCAGCCCCTACCCATTATCCACTTCCAAAGCTGCCTCCACACTTTTAGGTGTTTGTTACAACAGTACACCCACAGTTAGCCTGTGCTACTGTAACAAAAATATAATAGACTGGGTGGCTTAAACTAACCTTAACAATAAAAGTTATTTTGCCAGCAAAAAATGGGTTTACTCAGAAATAGCAGATGGGTGCCTGGGTGGCTCAGTCAGTTAAGCGTCTGACTTCGGCTCAGGTCATGCATTGTCTCACAGTTTATGAGTTAGAGCCCCGCGTCGGGCTCTAGGCTAACAGCTGGGAGCCTGGAGCCTGCTTCAGATACTGTGCGTGTGTGTCTCTTTCCGCCCCTGCCCCATTCTCACCCTGTCTGTCTGTCTCTCTCTCTCTCCCTCTCAAAAAATAAACTTAAAAAAAAAAGTTTAGAAATAGCAAATAGCAGAGATTGCAATTCAGGACGTGCAAGCTACTGCAAAACCATACATAAGTTCAACAAACAAAGGAGAGGGATGTTATTTTAGGAAGAAGAAAGAAAGAGGAGGTCTGGAAGGATTGTTTTGAATGAAAGTCCATTGGAGAAAAGCAAGAGTTCAGGGTGGTAACTTCTCATTAGCTGGTTGCAGAGGCAATCAATGTCTTGTAGAAGATACAATATACATCTTTTCTCTGTTAGGGCCTGTAATTGATGATTCTTTCCTGGTGATGATTCTTCTGTTGGAACCTGTAATAGACACTTATGTTGGGAGTCTATAATGGACAATTCTTCCTATAACTGACATTGAGCGGTATGTCTGCCCTCTGTCTTCTTTAGTGAGGTTTTCCTTTATTAATTTTCATACAACAAACATTTATTTCTCACACACGCAGGCTGGGAAGTCCAAAATCAAGGCACCGGTAGATGCGGTGTCTACCACCCTATTCCTAGTTTGCAGATGGCAGCCTTATTGCTGTATTGCTGAGAGAGAAGAGTAAAGATCTCATCCCCCACCCTTTTTTTGTTTGTTTGCTTAATGTTTATTTATTTATTTTAGGAGGAAGGGGCAGAGAGTGGGAGAGCCCACTTAGTGGGGCTTGATCTCATCAATCGCTTAACCAATTGAGCCACCCAGGCACCCCTGGTCTCATCCCCTTATAAAGGCCCTAATCCCATCAAGAGGCTCCACCTTCATGACTTCATTGAAATCTAATCACACCTTTCAAAGGCCCCCACTTTCTAAGACCAACACATTGGAGATTAGGGCTTCAACATACAAATCTGAAGAGAATACATTCATTCAGCCCATAATGTAGTTTATGATTACATTTTTTTTTTTTAAATCAAAGGAGTTTGCTTAGGGATCATCTATAGATCAGAAGACTGGAAAGAATTAGAAGCATGGGGGCTGCCCATCCATTTTTGACTAGTAAATGAAGAAAATGATCATAGGGATTAGAATTTACCCCAAAATAATTCCCATTGAGCATTTCTTGCATACCAGGAATATGCATGCATTATCTCAATTAATCCTCACAGCAATCCTGCAAGTAAACTCAGATTTTTGGAGGTCAAGATTTGGCAAACTCATATGTGCCCTATTATCCAATTCTCAATGTATGCATTCAGGATTCAGAAGGCCAAGAGGAATATGTGATGTATTCCCATGACTAATGGTTCTGTCTCAGTCTTATTTCTGTTCTCTCATGGTTCCCATATTAACTCATTTCAATTTTGCTCTTGTTGTTTGGAATCCTTTCTTTGAGCACAACATTGCAAAAAGGGGAAGATGAAAGCAAATTTGTAAGTAAGCTCTTTGCAAGTAAGGAGATACCACCTTTATTTTTTAGGACAAGGAACTTCTGCCAGCCCCGGTGGGACCTCTGTCCTCCCAGGTCACAGGTGAACACGGAGACTAGTTTCAGGTGTGAAGCTCAGGTCTGTCTGCTCCCAGGAGATGGCAGCAGCAGCCACCACAGCCTCAGTCTGCTGGAGATAGCAGACAGGATTCGTCCTTTTGCCTCTTGGCATCCAAGCCTAGAAATTCCTGTTATTAGAGACCACTTTATCCCTCCCTTGGTTTGCTCGGCTTGGTTGGAGCTGAGGCACAGGGAATGCAGGAACTGGCAATGATTCGTCATCTCATAAACGCCTAGTTTTTTTGTAAACACTTTGGTCTGAACTGTGACCTTGAAGCATGTGTGAAGGAGGACCAGGAAGTCTCTGGCCAGAGAAAAGAGCTTCAAAAAGAAACAAATACAGTTGACCCTTGAACAGGGTTAGGGGCACCAACCTCCCTCCCCACTCTCTTGCAGTCCAAAATCCATGTATAACTTTTGACTCCCTAAAAACTTAACTACAAATATCCTACTGTTGACTGGAAGCCTTACCCATAACATGAACAGTGAATTAACACGTATTTTATCTGCTATGCATATTATATGCTGTATTCTTACAATAAAGTAAGCTAGAAAAAGAAGAAAACATTATTAAAATCACAAGGAAGAGAAGATACCTTTACAGTACTGTACTATACTTATCAAAAAAAGAAATCCACTTATCAGTGGACCCATGCAGGTCAAAGCCACGTTATTCAAGGGTCAGCTGTAGGAACTTAAACACCTACATCCACACAGGTGTAAATGCAGAACCCCAGCTCACAGTTTGGTGCCACACAGAGAATATAGAGTCTCAACCCAGCCTCCCAGCTACCAGCCAGCTGACCTTGTCACCGAACCTGTCAGAGCTTCAGTTTCCTAGCAATCAGCTTAGCATGGATGCAGTGATGTAAAGTGCCTGCTAATTCTTAAATTATGAGTTACTGTACTTTTATTTTCTGGATTCAGTAAGCTTGGGCCTTCGCCCTTTCAGAATGTTAAAAATCCCAGACACAACAAGTGCTACAGGAGCCAAGTAATCCCAGGTGAGCACATATCCTGGTTCGGCGAACACTGCCAGGAGGTGGGCAGGAATCCCAGGAAATGTCTGAACACCACGCAGCTATGGATGAACTGTCAACTGCTGGGGTTGCTTTGCAAATTACCACATCTAAATGAGGCTGACAAAATAATATTTCAGAAAGCAATTAACACTGATTCCTGGTGTATTTGGAACCAGAAGTCCTTTTGGGAAAAGTGAAACAGGCTCAGAAAAAATTATCCTACTCCTCTGGGTAGAAATGTTTGAGGTTAAGGGGCACCTAGGTGGCTCAGTCGGTTGAATGTTGGGCTCTTGATTTCGCCTCAGGTCATGATCCTAGGGTCGTGGAATTGAGTCCCACCTCGGACTCCACACTGAGTGTGGAGCCTGCTTAAGATTCTCTCTCTCTCTCTCTCTCTCTCTCTCTCTCTCTCTCTCCCTCCCTGTACCCCTCTCTTCCACTCACGCTCTCTCTAAAATAAAAAACATTAAAATTAAAATAAATTAAAAAAATTTTTAAGCAAAAGAAGTGTTTGAGGTTAAGGGAATTCTTAAGTCATGATCTGTCAGTGCTTCTGTCCCATTGTTACCGTCAGGAGCTCAACATGGTTTTTGCGAAAGAGAAAATGTAACTCCTCTCATTTCCCCCCTGCTCATGACCTCCTTGTCCTGGTCTTCATCACCTGGACTGCTTCAACTTGCATCCATTTATTCAGTAAATACTTACTGGTCCCCTACTATGTGCCAGGTGCTGGGAATATACCTAGCTTATTAAGGAGGTCACAGTCAACTAGTCCCAATATGAAATGGGTTAAATATACAAATAGCCAGAAAGGATTAGCATATAAATATAAAATACAAAGTGACAATAGTGGCCATAGTGGTGGTTAGCAGTAGCATTATCTCCATAAGGACACAGGCCAAATATCTTTCCTAATTAAAGCTCTATCTAGAATATAGTAGACTCATCTAGACTAGACCTACAGGTGTTAGCCCCTCTGAGTCTGTAAGGCAACCTCTTCTTCCCCTTTCACATGAAGGTCATCATATGAGAATCCCTTTCTGAGTTAAGAAACTTTGGATCCAGAAAGACACTTTATTATTTTTGTTTATTTATTTTTGAGAGAGAGAGAGAGAGAGAGAGAGAGAGAGAGAGAGAGTGGGGGGTTGGGAGGGAAACAGAGGATCCCAAGCAGGCTCTGCGCTGATAGCACAGAACCTGATGCGAAGCTTGAACTCATGAACTGTGAGATCACGACCTGAGCAGAAGTCAGACATTTAACCGACTGAGTCACCCAGGCACCCCTAGAAAGCCACTTTAAATGGAAATATGTACTATGTCACCTGACATGAAAGGATCAGGCTGACTGGGGACGACTTCTTTATGTTTTCTGCGTTAGGACATCAGCACAGTTGATGATCGGGTTAAATAAGTTTCAGTGTTAGCTGAAACAGAGAACTACAAAATGACCAAAATAGAAGAGCATAGTGACAGTGAGTTCTAGGTGGTTCTGCACTAGAAAAGAGAACCAGATCCAGCATGCAGAGCAGGTCAGAGAGTAAGGGAACAGGGATGTCGTGGGACAAGGGACTCAGCTGAGCTGCACAGTACACAAAAGAAGCAAACCAGTTCTCCTGGTTCCCCAACATCTCAGATCAGTCGGAGGAGGTCAACTGAAGTTTGTCTTCAGAGAGACACCAGATGCCTTCATACTGTTGGAACAGGACCAAATCATTTCTCAAATGCAAATTTTTATAGAGACCTTACATTGATAATTTTCATTTATTTTCTTCCTGTATATTTCCAAATAAGCTCAAAATCATCTCCTGTCCCTCCACCTCTACAACCAACTTCCAGCAATGCCACTTACGAAAGGTAGAGCACAAAGGTCAAGAACCTCTGGCCTTTGGCCTAACTTTATGCAATTTCATGTTCAGGTCACTGCTCTAAGAGCCCAAAAAATAACCAGCATTATAATGGGATTCTCTGGTGAGCATGTTCAGAGAGATGCCACTGAGCAGTGGCTCTCATTCTTGGCTGCATGTTGGAATCACATGGGGAGCTTTTAAAACTTCCCACACCACATCCCCAAACAGTTACATATCAGGGGTGGGACCTAGGCATTGATACATTAAGTTTCTCAAAAGGTTTCTCTTTTTTTCTTTCCCTTAAAATTATGGATGTGGCTTTATTTACCAAAGATGCTGGCTGGGGCTGGTTCTGCCAGCCAGGTGCTTAGTTTCTCAAAAGATTTCTACGTGCAGCCAAGGTTGAGAACTTTTCCCCCTTATGCTTACAGGAAGCTGTTGGTACCTGACAGCTAAGCTCTCCTTCTCCCTTTGGAATTTGTCTTGAGAAGTAAGCATCAGGAAACCAGATGCAGCAATGGCAGCTAGTTTGGACCTCCACTTAGTCGTAAGATTCCCATTTTAACTTTCCCACCTTGTCCACCAGGTCTACAATGAAAAGTATTTGGTACTTAAAGTTGTGTTTCAGGGAGAATTGATAACAGGTGATGCCAGTGTAAACGCCATGCTCTAGAGACCCCACATTCATCCTAAAAGCAAACAGAAATGCTTTTTTAAATCCCCCATACTAGGTCTTTTTCCTTTCCTTTTTAAAATTTTTTTTTTTTACATTTATTTATTTTTGAGAAACAGTGAGACAAAGCATGAGTGGGGGAGGGGCAGAGAGCGGACACACAGAATCTGAAGCAGGCTCCAGGCTCTGAGCAAGCGGTCAGCACAGAGCCTGATGCGGGGCTCGAACCCACAGACTGTGAGATCATGACCTGAGCCGAAGTCGGACGCTCAACCGACTGAGCCACCCAGGTGCCCCACCTCTCCTCCTTCTTTACCCATTTTTCTCTTCCCCTCTCTTCCTACCTATCTCCTTCACTCCTCTCCCATGCTATCACTGACTCTCTGTCCTATTCCTCTTACCCCTTGTTTATCTTTCATTACCTTCTGCATCTCCCCGTTCCTTGTGCATCTGACTTGACTCCTTTCACTCTTCATTGTCTTTTGTCCCCCTTACCCACAACACAGACCTCTCTCCTCTGTTTCATCATCTTTTCTGCTTGCTGCTCCTTAATGGACTATGCTATAGAATAAAACCGTTGTCAGATATTTATAATTACTGAATCAGGTATTTGTTGTTAACTTTAAAAGCAGATAAGTCGTGGGGTTCCTGACTGGCTCAGCCACTGAAGCATGTGACCCTTGACCTCCAGGTTGTGAGTTTGAGCCCCCCCCCCCCCCGTTGGGCATAGAAATTACTTCAATAAATGAAAGCAATTAAGTTCTGAAAATGCTATATATGTCTCTCCAAGGAAAAAGAAAGAAAAAAAAAAACTTGCTCATAGCATTCTTTAAATACTAACTATAATAATTATTTTTCTTATAACTTCCTTTATTGACCTAAGATTACTTTTGTCATGTAGTTCAGTGACCCTCAATACAAAAATGGTTCTTTGTTCTTCAACAATCCGGACAGCAGTAGCTGACACCACCTTAAAAAGAGAAACAAGCTAAAAACAGTAGTTGAGTGTATGCGCCCTGAATTGCATATTCAGTTGCAAAATCATCATTATCATTATTATTGTAATTGCAGAGAGGAGGCATTTAAATAATTGTTCAAAGTATCTTCTTGAGGAAATACGTAAATCAGGGCCAGCTGTCACAAATCAACCTACAATAATAATCCCGTATGTGCATCCTCAGTATTCATAGCAACCCTACAATAACAAATTTGTGCATTCATCTAATGTCCTTAAACAACCTAAAAAATAACAGACAAACCTTGATCAACTCCAGTGTCTCACTTGGTAGTTGACCTATGCTTTTAAGCCGTGTTGTTCAGGGGAACAACCTTAGAATCAGAAGCCACCAAACAAAAATTGTACCACCAATTCAATGACAAACTGGGTGGGTAACCCAACATCTACCTGCTCTGTTATGGCAACAATTCTGGGTACACAAGTAGAGTGGAAACAGGATAGATAGACCAGCAGACAACTAAAACATTTAGGAGAAATATCCACAAAGATAGACAAAGATTGACTTGAAACTTGTAAACAAGCGGGAACTATGAGAAAAGAGGAAAGGTCTTGTTTTTAGTTTAGTGAAATCAGCCAAAAGTATTTGAGATTTTTCTCTTCCCAAGATACAGCTGTGAAATGACTAATAGGAATTAAGTGAGCCTGCACCAAGAACTGAATGTGCCACTTCACTGGGAACAGAAAATGTTCCCCTGATAGAGGCTGTCCTCTCAGATTAGTACCTTGGGTATTTTAAAGAGGATCAGCCAGACACAGATACGGTGCATTTACAAAGAACAAGAATTATCCAAGCATCTTTGAAACTTTTTGCTGTATCATTGGTGCTTTGGGATCATGTTTATGTCTTTAATTCCATGTCCCTGAAGAAACTCAGGAGAGAGGGAAAAAGGAAGAGGGAGAAAGAAAATTTCACGCCACGTTGTTTTTTCCTTGCTGGGCTACTGTCGTGTTCTAGTAGAAGTCTTCTTGCAGAAGATTTGGCCTGGCCAATTTAAAAAGGGTGAATGACCAGTACTTAAGAAAGTTAGTAACTGCCCTGATCCAACCTTCCCAGGGTCTAAAAATCACACAACTGGTTGCAATGGATCAATATTATTTGCATATTTGCATATCCCCGGCTAAAATCATGCTTCCTACACACAGCCTCATCCTGTTTCAGTAATTAAAATATTTTTTCTACAAAAGTATCAGAAGGGGTACTGATTGACATTTTGAAAGATGTTTCAAGGCACAATCTGTGTATGTTTTTTCTCATTGTAAAAGTGAGACACCAACTAAATTCAAACTTCAAAAAAGTTTAAAGGGGAAGGGCACCTGGGCAGCTCAGTTGATTAAGCAGCTGACTTCGGCCCAGGTCATGGATCTTATGGTTCATGAGTTCCAGCCCGGCATTGGGCTCTCTGCTGTTAGCACAGAGCCCGCTTCAGATCCTCTGCCCCACTCTCTCTCTGGGATCCCCTGTCTCCCTCGCTCTCTGCCCCTCCCCTACTTGTATACATTCTCTCTTTAAAAATTATTTTTTAAAGTTTAAAATGGAAAGAAAAATCTCACTCTTATCCCAAGATAAGCACTGTTAACTATTTGTGTATTCTTTCCACATAAGCATATATAATATATACACCATTTTTATACAAAGCAGGTCATATAATATACAGTGTCCTATTGTGAGATAATAGAAAATATACATGTTGGTTTCTAACCCCTCAGTTCCTGGCACAGAGCTCCTAAGGCCCTTGTACATTTCTAAGTGATAAGAGCACCAGGAGCATCTTTTGTTCTAATATTTGGTCTTTGATCCCACTTCCTGACACAAGTTCCTAAATCCTTTTGATTTCCTGGCAATGTCTTTTGTTCCAGTGAGGTGGGCTCCTGGATGGCTCCTGAATGGGGGCTGATCCCCAGAAAGACCAAACCATGATTACAAGCTTGGAATTTTCAGCCCCACCCCTCACTCTCCACAGAGGGGAGAAGGGCTAGAAATGGAGTTAATAATTGATGATGCCTTCATGTTGAAGCCTCCATGAAAATCCCAATAGTATGGGGTTCAGAGAGCTTCCAGATTGGTGAACACATCCAGTTAACGGGCGGTTGACACAGCCCACCCAACTCATTCGGGACAGAAGATCCTGTACTTGGGACCCTCCCAGACCTCATTCTATGTATCTCTTCATCTGGCTGTTGTTCATCTATATCCTTTACATTATCCTTTATAATATAATAAACTGGCAAACATAGTGTTTCCCTGAGTTCTGTGAGCTCTTCTAGCAAGTAATCGAATCCAAAGGGTTAAGAGGTCATGGGAAACTCTGATTTGTAGCCAAGACAGAAGTTGTGAATAACGTAGGGACCTACTACTTGAGAATGGCACCTGAAGTCAGGAGCAATCACATGAGACTGAGCCCCTAACCTGTGGGACCTTACTCTATCTATAGGTAGGGCCAGAATTGAATTAAATTGCAGGATACCCAGCTGGTATCCTAATTCACAGAGAATTAGTTGGCATGGGAAAAACTCCCACATATCTAGTATCAGAGTATTGTGAGTGTGGTGGTAGTGTGAGAGCAAAGGAGACACACGGGAAGAAGACTGGGTTTTTCCTAAACACCCATACCTTGCTTCATTCATTTAATAATATGTCAGAAATATTTCCATGTCAATACATGTAGATCTTCCAAGATCTTTTAATCACTGGATATGCCATAATTTATTTAACCATTGCTCCGTTGAGGAACTTTTAAATCATTTCCACTTTTTGGTATTATAGCCAATGTTTCCATGAATCATTGGGAACTTGTATGACTCTATCTGTAGAGTAAATTCCTTTAAGTGAAATTGCTAGGTCAAAATATATGTACATTTAAGATTGAATTAGATGTTTCCATATTGTAACCCCAAAATAGTTGTTCAGAACACATTTCTACCAACAGTACAAGTTCACTTATATCCTTGCTAAAACTGAGTTTTATCAAACTTGCAACTTTTTGTCAATCTCATAGGTAAAATCGTATCACATTGTTGTGATTTGCACTTTGTAAGCCCTAATGGAGTTGTGTTTTCTCCCCCGAGTAGTTTTTGCCATACTTACTTTATAAAATAATTGTCCATATTCTTTGCCCGTTTTTCAGTTTTCCTCATAAAACTGTTAAGCTTTCTTTATATAATAAATAAGCACTTTTTCTCTTGGGTTTCAAGTTATTTTTCTTCTGTGCCATTTGTCCTTTGGTTCTATTTACAGTGTTTTCTTGTTATCACTGTTGTCATATTAGTTTTCACCATATGAAAGTTTATTTTTTTAATTTAATTTAATTTTTAAGTAGACGTCATGCCCAGCACAGAGCCCAGTGCGGGACTTAAACTCACAACCCTGAGATCAAGACCCGAGCTGAGATCAAAACTTGGATGCTTAACTGATTGAGCCACCCAGGCACCCCTACCATATGAAAGTTTTAAATGTTTTATACCAAAGCATTTATCAACATTTTCCTTTTTTGGTTTCTGAGTTTTGTCTCTGTTTTAAATACTAGCCCTCTTGCATGATGGTTCTCTTTGTAGTTACCACTTTAATGTATCAGGGCTTGATTTGAATTCCACTGTGTCATATAGTATAGGTTAAACAATTGGATTTTACTATGGAAAGAAGAAACTTACAAAGTCAAGGTCATTAAGAGAAGGGAAGATCCTCTTATTGTCCTTGGCTGACCTGCTGACCTCACGGAGTGGGTTGTGTTCCAGGGAAGGGAACTCTGCCTCTCTTTTGATCTTTTCTTTGTATAGAACAGGTAAGTATGAGAGTAAGCCTTATCAGTGAAAGGAAGAATCAGACTGTCTTGGCATTAGGCAGCCTGGATGTTAGTGCCAGCTATTTACCAGGGTCGCCTGGGAAACACACAAACTGCCCAGCATCTAGACTTTTGGGCCCATGGGATGTTAACATAAGCAAAGCCAGTGGTCCCACGGGAAGCTGAGCGTGTGGACAGCTCCTCAGCCTAGGAGAAACCCCTTTCCTCAGGCTCCATTCCTCCCCATACCTGGTTTGAGCTAGCTCATTGTCCACGCAATGCAGAATGAGCACCGAGATTCATTTACTATAAGCCTACTCTTTGTATCACATTAGTTAAGGAGTTCGGGAATGGAGGTGAGATGGACTCCTTTTTTTATTCCCAACTTTTTATTTTGAATATTTTCAAAGGTCACAAGAATGACACAATGACTGCCTTTATATTCTTCACCTAGATTCACCAATTGTTAACATTTTGTCATCTCTGCTGTCTCTTTCTATAAATACACATTTTTATGCATTGAAGCATTTGAAAGTGAGTTGAATACTTTATGATGGTTCACTAAAATAATTCAGTATACATCTCCCAAAAATAAAGGCATTATCCCACATAAATGCAATGCCATTTTCAGACCTAGGAAAATTAATGATTCAATATCTTTAATTCCACATTGAAATTTCTCTAATTGTCCTAAATGTCTTTTATGGCCATCTTTTTTTGTTTGATCTAAGATCTTAACAAGGTCCATACATTACATTTGATTCTGTCTCTAGTCCAGGGTGCCAAGGTGAACATCCAGCTTTTCATTGTCATGACTGGGGGTGCTACTGGCATCTAGTAGATAGGGACCATGGATTCCTGCCAAGTATCCTATAATACACAGACAATCCCCCCAACACACACACACACACACACACACACACACACACACACACACACACACACAATGAAGAATTAGCTGATTCAAAATGTTTAATCTCAACTAGTATTAAGATTAAAAAACCTCTCTAGTCTATCTAGAACAGTCTACTCACTTTTTCACTGTTGTTTTTCATGACACTGACTTGTAATACCCAGGCCAGTTGTAATGTAGAATGTCCCATGCTCCAGGATTTTCTAATTGTTTCCTCATGGTTAGTTTCCATTTGAACATATTTGGCAAGAATATTACTTAGATCATTGTAATAGTTAGCTACTACTGCATACCAACCCACCCCCAAACTCAGTGGCATTCTATTAACAGCCATTGACTAGGTAGTTCTGCTGATCTGGGCTGGGCTAAACTGATTTTGGCTGGACTCATTCATGGATCTGCAGTCATTTGGCAGATTGGGGGCTTGCTGGTCTAGGATGACATCAGCTAGGATGACTGGGCTCAGCTCCATTAACTGATCACACTTAGCAGGCTAGCCCTGGCCTATTCTCATGGAAGAGGAAGGATCCGAAAGAAAGTGGAAGTATGTAATGTCTGTCAAGGCCTCGGCTTAGAACCAGCACTCTGTCACTTCAATTGCATTATGTTGGCCAACAAAGATAACAAAGCCAGCCTATATTCAAGTGGTAGAGAAATAAACTCTACCTCTTGATGGGAGTTGCTGCAAAGTCACATTAAAAGGGGTGTGGATAGGGACGGAAAGAATCTGGGTCTATTGCATTCAGTCGATCAAAGTGATATTGTGTACCTTATCATACACATATGATACACATACACATATCATATACATATGATTGTGTGCATCATATCAGGAGGCACATAATGTCAGCTTGTCCCACTATTAGTGATGTTAAGTTTGATACCTGATTAAGCGGTAACTGACAGCTCTCCTTAGGAAAACCATATCTTTCATATATGTGGGTGATGCTTTGGTGCACTGCTATCCTGTGTCTATTCTGTTAGCCACTGTTTTTAGTTTCCTAGGGCTATTGTAAGGATGTACCCACAAATTGGGTGGCTAAAACAACAGAAATTTATTGTCTTATAGTTCTGAAGGCAAGAAGTATAAGAACAGTGTGTCGGCAGGGCTCCCTGTGCAACTTTAGAAGAGAATTCTTCCTTGCCCCTTCCAGCTTCTGGTAGCCCAGACATTCCTTGGCTTGCAACGGCAGCACTTCACATCAGCCACCATATTCCCATGGCCTTCTCCCTGTGTCTTTGTGTCTTCACATGACCATCTTCTAAAAGGACACCTGGTCATACTGGATTAGAGACCTCATCTTAACTAATTACATATGCGATGACCCTATTTCCAAATAACATCACATTCTAGGGTCCTAGGGGTAGGACTTCAACATACCTTTCTTGGGAAACATAATACAACCCATAACACCCATCAACCTTTCACTCAAGGTTTTATCATCCACTCATAGTCCTTGATTGAATGAGTTCTTACATTGGGGATTGCATAACTGTTTTTCTTAAGCCTCATCATTTCTTTAACATTTATTAGCTGGCATTCTTCTGTAAAAGAGAAGGTTTTATTTTCCTATTTCTTTCCCATCTCTTCTCTCCTCCCCCTTTTTAATCACTTTGAATGTGTGGCTTTTTCTTTTTATACACCATCATTTTTATACAGCCATACAACAAAATTTTGGTGATATGATTGTTTCAAATTTGGCTAGTGAGAATCCATAAAGTCAACTCTTAAGGAAAAAAGCACAATAAGGATTTAAACTTTAATTAAATTTAAAATTATTTTTAAAAAATTTTTAATGTTTATTTATTTTTGAGGGAGAGAGAGAGAGAGAGAGAGAGAATGCAAGCAGGGGAGGGGCAGAGAGACAGGGAGATACAGAATCTGAAGTAGGCTCCAGGCTCTGAGATGTCCACACAGAGCCCAATGCAGGGCTTGAACTCACAAACCGTGATGAGATCATGACCTGAGCTAAAGCTGGCTGCTCAACTGACTGAGCCACCTAGGCGCCCCTAAAATTCTTTATTAAATTGTAATGTGACTACCCCCACTAATCTATCCCAGAGGACCTACCTCTGCTGTCCCAATAAATCAGGGCTTATATTTTTCTCCCTGGGGAGGCTATGTGATTGTTTCCCATGGGAAAAGTCATTCTCCATTCCTAAAGTACAGCCATTAAAAAAAATAATAATAAACCAACCTGTCATTTATTGAGTATACTGTTTTACGTACATTATTTTATTCTGTTTTTTGAGAGAGAGAGAGAGAGAGAGAGAGAGAGAGAAAGCGAGTAGATGAGGGGCATCAGGAGAGAGAATTTCAAGCAGGCTCCATGCCCAGCTCGAAGCCCAACTTGGGTCTCAATCTCCCAACTACCTAGGTACCAAAAATAATGGGTTGTGATACTACTTTATTGGGGCTGAATGTATCAGCACTCTGTAGGAGGCCACCAACCTGCACAGGGGTGCCATGACCTCAGGTGTTGGACGATCCAGAGGCAGCTGCCCTTGAGAGTATTTAAAGGACTTAGGCGTGAGCCACCCATGCTGCTCCACTTAGGACCAGCACTGGCAGAGTCAGTCTGGAGAAGAGAGAGCACTGGGAAGATTATACTCATCCAGGAATGATATTAATGATCATAATTGCCACAGTTTATTCAGCATTTACTGTATGCCTAGCACTGTGCCAAATGCTTTAGAAGCATGAGCTCTATAGTATCATCATCCCCAGTTATGGATGAAGAAACTAAGGCTTAATAAGGTTAAGTAAATTGCTCAAGGTCACACACAGCTGCAACTTACGCATAGCTTTGCCTGTCTCCAACGCCCATGTTCCTACTCCTTTATTCTATGCTGTCTGGGAATATAATTCTCTCTGGTGTTTCCTTCTATAACCCTCAAAATACTGTCTTTCTGGAGGAAGTCCCAGTTCTGAGTTTCCAACTGCCTTTTGTTTTTTTGTTTTGTTTTGTTTTTATTTTTTTTAATGTTTATTCATTTTTGAGAGAGAGAGAGAGAGAAAGAGCACGTGAGAGCATGAGAGCACAAGCAGGGGAGGGGCAGAAAGAGAGGGAGACACAGAATCTGAAGCAGGCTCCAGGCTCTGAGCTGTCAGCACAGAGCCCGACGCGGGGCTCAAACTCAGGAGCAGTGAGATCATGACCTGAGCCTAAGTCGGACTCTTAACCAACTGAGCCACCCAGGTGCCTCCCTGCCCCCCAGCCACCAACTGCCTTTTGGTCATAGCTGCAACTTTCAGCCTTAACCTTCCTTCTAATGTTGAGTGTACCAGACACATCTTATGTGCCTCATCAGATTCTCTTATCATTTTGTCACTTATTTTGTCTCTGCCACTGCTGCAGCTGCCTTGCTTTGTTTGGGCCCAGGTAGGCCCCCAACCTAAGGCCGGACTTATCTGCCACTTTCCCAGCCTGGTCCCTACCTTGACTGCCACTGCGTGACCAGGCTTGCCAGCTTCACACCATGAATTTCTGGCTTCTCTCTGTACTCCCCAACCAGGATTAAAGGCCATACTGTAGAGTATGTGGCTTGCTGAGAGGCTAACAAGGGGAACATATCATATAAACTAGAAGTATGAGGAAGGTTACTCCTGGTGTGGTAAATCTTGATCAGTGGGAATTAGGACATGGGAGGGAATCACAAAGATGGATTCCTTTTCCTTTCTCCCTCCCAAGCACTTACCTGAGCATGTTTCCAGCACATAGCATCTGGAGGTATTCTGCACGGACATGCAGACATGCCTACTGTCTCTGCAGTTTGTTCAAACATCATCTTGCATTGTTTCCCATCTTTCTTTGTCTTTCTTCCCTTTTTCTCTCACTCTTGCTGCCCTGGGATTGCATCTCCTAAATAAAACAAGCATTAATTCTTGGTTTGAGTTCTATTTTCTTTTTTTTTTTAAGTGTATTTTTAATGTTTATTCATTTTTTGAGAGAGAGAAACATAGAGCAGTAGGGGACAGGCAAAGAGAGAGGGAAACCCAGAATCCAAAGCAGGCTCTAGGCTCCAAGTTTTCAGTACAGAGCCCAAAACGGGGCTCGAACTCACAGACTGTGAGACTCTGACCTGAACTGAAGTCAGCCACTTAATCAACTGAGCCACCCAGGTGCCCCTTGAGTTCTATTTTCTATAAAACATAAGCTAAGATTTTCAGGGTCAATTTCTCTAAATGGGACCACCACTTCCTAAATTCTCTTGGCTCAAAGCCAAGACACCAAAGGTCCAAGAGTGCATTCTAGAAGATAATCCTAACTGATAATAATTTTGTCAATATTGGGGCGCCTGGGTGGCGCAGTCGGTTGGGCGTCCGACTTCGGCCAGGTCACGATCTCGCGGTCCGTGAGTTCGAGCCCCGCGTCGGGCTCTGGGCTGATGGCTTGGAGCCTGGAGCCTGTTTCCGATTCTGTGTCTCCCTCTCTCTCTGCCCTTCCCCCGTTCATGCTCTGTCTCTCTCTGTCCCAAAAATAAAAAAAACAACAACAAAAAAAAAAAACGTTGAATAATTTTGTCAATATCATCACTATAACTGATAGAATTCATGTATTACCTCCACAAAGGTGCAGTTTATCTGGAAGAAAATAAAAATAATTAAAAGGATCCTTGGTGGTAAAAAGGCTCTGAACCAACAGTTCAAAACTAGGCTTAATCCTAAACTGGACAACAGAAGCTCATCTGGGTTTTGATAATCCCCTGAAAGCATCAGAATGCCTGCCACATCCTTAACACCCTTTGGGTTTCTAATAGACAGGAAACCAAATTATTTACCAACTTATTCTGCCATTCCAAACAAAACCATTTATTCTAGGAGCAGGCCCCTGATCTAGGACAATAAACCTATGATGATGTGATGGTTGCCAAGAAAGCTCTGCCCAATTGTCTGTCCTTGATGGTGAGCAGCCAAACCAGTCAAGTCCTTTGGGACAGTTGACTATGAAATACAGAGAGGGAGTCAGCAGTTAGCAATGGGCAGAAGCTAAAAGACACAGAAGGAGGGAAGAAAACTGAAGTCACATGGCAGCAGAAACCATGAGGCAGTAAAAGCTGTGAGATAGAGAAAAGCATAGAAAGTTCTTCGTAGCAAGGGCAGCAGAAGCAGAGAGTCCCAATAATTGACAGAGTACAGAGCAACAGATATTTACTATGGAAGAGGCCACAAGATAACCCAGCTGCTATGACTGTACTGTGTGCTGAATCACCTTCCAGTTCCCACTTGTCATTACTTAAACTTAGATTAAGGCAACCTGAGTCTGTCTGTTCTGTAAATTAAATTTTTGCCTCATATCTATATCCGGCAAGATCGTGGCAGGAAACTGAAGGTACACTCAGCTAGGGTTTTGAAAATAATTTGATGAAGACATACTTACAAGGATGTAGGCAGGGTTTAGGAACTTAAGAGGAATACTGAAGCACTTGAGGACTAGCAACAGTGGAAACCCAGGGCTAAAGAGACAAGGGAAACGTTGTCTAAAGCTAAAGAGACCTGGGAAGTTCCCCAGGTGGCTCAGTCAGTTAAGCATCCGACTGTTAATCTCAGCTCAGGTTTTGATCTCAGGGTCATGAGTTCATGCCCCACATTGGGCTCCATGCTGGATGTGGAGGCTACTTAAAAAAGAGAGAGAGAGAGACAAGGGTACCAAATTAGTGTTGTAGGAGTCCCGAAGGAGGTTATATCTATGATGGGAAATGGCTGCTGCCAGACCATGGTGCTAAAGCAAGGAAAAAAGAAGAAATACCTCAACCCCTTTTTCCCCCGTACCCTCTGATACTTGCTGATGCCTCCCATTGGCCAAACCCAACAGCGAGCCAGTGCACTGAGGAGTCCAAATCATGTCATCACAGTAATAGCTTCATAGGGCACAGAGCAGGGCAGAGAAGGTTAGGGGGCTGTTGTAGGCTGACTAGTGGCCCCTTCAAAAAATAGGTTCACATGCTGATCCCCAGAACCTGAGAATATTATATGGTATAAGATGTGATTAAATTTAGGGTCCTGAGAGGAAGAACTTATCCTAGATTGCTTGGGTGGACCCTAAATGCAGTCACAGATAACCTAATAAAAGAGAAGTAGTGGGAGTTTTGAGAAAGAAGAGGAGGTAACAATGTGACCACAAGATCAGAAATTAGAGTGACAGGACCACCAGCCAAGGAATGCCTGGAGCCATCAGAAGCTGGAAGAGGTGAGGGACAGACTCTACCCCAGAGCCTAAGGGAGGGAAACTGGCCAAAACCTTGATTTTTGTCTTCCTCGGCATCAGAACTATGAGAAAGTAAAATTCAGTTGTTTTAAGCCACCCAGTTTGTGGTAATTTGTTATGGCAGTCGCAATGTGGTAGAGCCCCTCCCTAAGGAATGTGACAAAAACCTCAGGACAAGGGAAGGCAACCTAGCTATGTACATGTACATGACCTTCCTTATGACTCTGTAACATAGAACGCCCAATCAGACTGTATGTCTGTATGTTACCATGTACGGGAGACAAAGAAGTAGAAATTGTATAAAAGGCTACACCCCACTCCGCTCAGGGCTCAGTCTTTCAGGCACGAATCCACTGAGCCTGGCTGGCACAAATAAAGTTGCTTCCTGGGAAGAAAAGCCTTCATGTCACGACTTTCTGTGCAAACCTTGCTCCCATTACATTTCTTGGGGTTTGCATCCAGGAGGTGGAGATGGTGTTTTACCTCTCTTGTTGCCAGGTGCAAACCTCAGGGCACCGGGAGAGGTGACCTCACCTGGCACCAGTGGACTGCTTGATCTGTAGGAGACTAGCCCCTCCCAGCGTGCCCAGGCAAGGACCCCAGATGCACAAAGGAACCAGGTGAGGCCCAGGAACCAGCTCAGGGAGCGCTGCCCTTCAGACTGGTTAGAACCAGGGTTCATTTTGGTAGACCTACCCCTAAGAGGCAGAAGAGGAGCCTGATCACCTCCTGGAGTTGCCCGACTAGTTCCGTAAGGAATAAAACTGCAACTCCAAGGCACTGGGCCCTGGGGGGGGGGGGGGGGGGGGGAGGGGTTGGAATTGCTGTGTGACTGTGCATGAATGAGATGGACAGGGGAAAGTTTCCAGCCTGACCAAGGGGCCAAAGCAAGTGTTGAGTTTGGATCCGTGGTTCTATGCCAACCTCATAGGGCTTAAGGTGGCTTGAGATTTCTTCAGGAGTCTGATCTGGGTCAGGGAATGGTACTGAAGCCGCCAATGCTAAGAGGCACCTGAAATATCTCCAAGAGGAAAGCAGCTGGAAATAGACAAAGCGAGTGTAGGTCCTTGCCAAGTTAGCCCCCCCACCTTTTCCCTCTCTTGTGCATGAAAGTTGTCCATTAGGAGAAGAAATGGGTGGAAAGCAGAGTAAACCGACTCCCCTAGAGTCTATGTTGAGGAATTTCAAAAAGGGATATTCAAGAGATGATTGTGTGAAATTAACTCCTGAAAAGCTCTGCACATTCTGTGAAATTGATTGGCCATTGTTTGGGGTGGCCTGGTCCCCTGAGGACTCACTTGATAAGGAACTAGTTGGCCGAGTGTTCAGGATCGTTGTGGGGGATCCAGGCCACCCTGACCAATTTCTTTACACTGACCATTGGCAAGACCTGGTCCTATCCCAAGCACCGTGGCTAAAAGTCTATATTGAAGAGAACTGTAAAGTTATGATGGCTTGTGTCATGGCTTCCTCCAAATGCTGGCCCAAAACTGAAAAACCCATACCATTTGGAGAACCTGTGGAAACCCCACCGCCATATGCCCCACTGTATCCTTTACTGCCACCTGCGCTTCCGGCTGCCTCAGCTGAAACCCCATCGGAGCCTGCCCCTAGTCCCAAGGCCTTGCCACCTCTAGCACCACCGACCTCTCCAGATGTGACCAGCTCACCTGGACCACCGGTCCTAATCACATATGCCCCTCCCAGAAGGCAACTAGAAGATCAGACCAGTGGAGATAGCCCCTCCCTGCAGCAACACTGGGGAGCCCTACAGATGCCATGAGGGAAACTAGGGGAGCCATCTATTATGATCAGGAAAGCCAGATCTGAGAATGCTAGCGTGTTTTTGGGTACCAACCCTTTACCACTACGGACCTCTCAACTTGGAAGCACTATACTCCCTCCTATCCAGAGAAGCCCCAGGCTATGATTGAACTAATGCAGTCCCTAATCCAAACCCATAAACCTGCTTTGACGGACTGCAGCCAATTCCTCCTGACCCCCTTTGACATGGAGGAGCGTCGCTGAATTACCCAGGTGGCCCTAAAATGGTTAGAGGAGAATGCCCCAGCTGGGACACTAGACACCCAGGCTTATGCTCAAACTCACTTACCTGGGGAGGACCCCAAATGGGACCCAGATGTCTCAAGTGTAGATGGAGGGCTCACAAGGACTGAACGGTATCAAGAAGCCCTTCTAAATGGCATGAAGGAAGAGGGGGAAAAGGCCATAAATATGAGCAAATATGAACATCAGAAGTTCTCCAGGGACCCAAGGAGAGCCCAAGCCAGTTCTATGAGACTCTATGTGAGGCATTTTGTCTCTATACCCCTTTTGGTCCAGAAGCACCCGTTAACCAGCAGATGGTCAATGCGACTTTTGTAGGTCAGGCCCAAGGGGACATCGGGTGCAAGCTGCAAAAGCTAAAGGGTTTCACCAGCATGAATGCTGGTCAGTTGCTGGAAGTAGCAACTAATGTGTTTGTCAAACATGACCAGGCAGCTCGGAGGGAAGAATGCTGGAAGATGCAGAAAAAGGCAGACTTGTTAGCTGCTGCCTTGGTGGAGCAGTCAGAACACTTCCAGAAAGATAATTCTCAGCAGAAAGAAAGAGGCCATGTGGTCCAGGGTTGGTACCAGCCAGCATCATGGCCACATGGGGCCCCCTAAGATGATTTAGTGGGGCTAACCACCATGGAGGACTATGAGGAGGACTAGGACAGACCAGGCTCTATTTGTTAGTCCCCCAAGAACCTATGGTCCAAATGAATGTGGGGGGCCAAGCCATCGACTTCATGGTGGATACTGGTGTTGAACACTCGATGGTGACCCAACCCGTGGGCTCCCTCTCACAGAGACAAGCCACCATTGAGGGGGCCACAGGAAGTCGGACACACCGTCCCTTCCTGCATCCTCGATGATGCAATTTAGGAAGGCATGAAGTCATCCATGAATTCCTTTACCTCCCTGACTGCCCCGTGGCTTTAATGAGCATGACGTTTTGGGAAAGCTGCAGGCCCAGATAACTTTCAACTCTCAGGGACAGGCTGACCCTACAGAAACCAGAAGCAAAGATTATGGCTCTCATGATTCCCCAAAGAGAAGAGTGGTGCCTCTACAGCCTCATGGAAGAGCCACAACAGGAACCTGAGCTGCCCTTCAGCATACTGGGGGTGTGGGCTGAGGACAACCCATCAGGACTGGACCAGAACATACCTCCAGCAATTGTAGAACTAAAGCCAGGGAGAGAGCCCATCCACCAGAAACAATATTTCATCCCTTGTAAGGCACAGATGGGAATACGGAAGCACTTGATGAGACTTCTAAAACACGGGTGCTTTAACCCTGTCAGTCATCTTGGAACACACCCCTCCTACCTGTCCAGAAGCCGGACACCAATGACTATCAGCTTGTTTAAGACCTGCGGGGAGTAAACCGGGCCGCTGCACCCTGTTGTCCCAAACCCATACACTCTCTTAGGTCTTACCTCACCAAAGCTGCCTTCTTCACATGCCTAGACCTCAAAGATTCCTTCTTCTGCAACTGCTTGACCCCCAAGAGCCAATCAATCTTTGCCTTCCAGTGGGAGAATCCTGAAAATGGTCACAAGGGCCGGTCAACTGGACCAGATTGCCTCAGGGGTTTAAAAACTCCACAACTATTTTCGGCACTCCATTAGCCTCAGACCTAAGAGCCTTCCCAGTGGATCAACATGGCTATGTCTTGCTTCAGCACGTAGACAACTTACTGCTGGCTGAGGTCTCAGGAGGACTGCATGGAAGGAACTCGGCAGCTCCCTACCCTCCTATGGGAAACTGGTTATAAGGTCTCAAGGAAAAAGGCCCAAATCTGTCAAAAGAAAGTCAAGAACACTGGCTTTCACCTCTCCCAGGGGCAGTGCCAACTCAGCCCACAGAGGAAGCAGGCCATTTGTTCAGTCACTGTCCCCTTGATCTGATGTCAGGTTCGGGAATTTCTCAGGGTCACAGGTTTCTGTAGAATCTGGATACATAACTTTTCAGTCCTGGTGAAACCCCTCTATGAAGCTACAAAGGGGGGAGAGTGGGAGCCCCTGATGTGGGAATCGGTACAGCAGAAGGCCTTTGAGAAAATAAAGTGAGCCCTCACTAATGTGCCTGGTTTGGGGCTCCCAGACATGACCAGGCCTTTGTTCCTATATGTCCATGAGTGCACTGGCATTGCGGTGGGAGTCCTAATCCAGATGTTGGGGGTCATGGCATCACCCGGTGGCATATCTCTCCAAGCAGCTTGTCTCTGTTGCCCAGAGCTGGCCACCCTACGTACGAGTACTCGCAACCATAGCACTCTTTGTGTCTGAGGCTGACAAGTTAACTCTGGGACAAGAATCGACAGTCCATGTGCCACATTCAGTATTGACGTTAACAGAATGCAAGGGACAATACTGGCTAACCAATGCCAGGATAGCCAGATATCAGGGAATTCTGTGTGAGAACCCACACATTCATCTGGAAGTAGTGAGGACGCTAAACCCTGCAACTCTACTGCCTGTCGGGCTGGGCCAGCCAGATCACGACTGCATTGAAGTCATGGATGAGGTGTTCTCCAGCTGGCCAGACTTAAGGGACTGGCCCCTCAAGGACCCTGAGGCTGAATATTTCACTGACAGTAGCAGTTTTGTGAAAGAGAGAGTGCCTTGCAGGTTACTCCATGGTGACCCCAAATTCTATCATTAAGGCCAAACCCCTGCCAAAGGGGACTTTGGCACAAAAGGCAGAGCTCATTGTGCTAACCCGAGCCCTCCAACTGGTGGCAGGGATATGTGTTAATATATACATGGACTCTAAGTATGCCTTCACCACCCTCCACGTACATGGGGCTTTATATAAAGAAAAGAGTCTAATAAACTTAGGAGGGAAAGACAAAAAGTATGGTAAGGAAATCCTTGAACTCTTAGATGGTGTGTGGGCCCCTAAAAGAGTGGCAATCATGCATTGTGTGGGACATCAAAGGGGAGACACCACGGTTGCATGGGAAAACTATCAGGCAGACCGAGAAGCAAAACTTGCAGCCCCCAAAGGAACAGCGGAATCAGCAGCTTTAATCGCCGCACTGTTCCCTAGTCCATCGGCAGAATGGGACCCTAATTACTCACAACATGAAAGTACATGGTTTAAGACTGCAAAATGGAAGCTACCTCCCAGGTGGATGGTAGAAATTTGAAGACAGCTGAGTGGCAATTCCTGAGGCCCTAGCTCCAGCTTTTGTCAAGCACTTCCATCAGGAAACCAATTGGCTGGACAGCTCTTGAGACTATGTTGAGCTGACATTTCTACATCCCTTGACTCTCCAGCATAGCCCGAGCAGTATGTGAGCAATGTGAAACATGTGCCTGGAATAACCCATGCCAGGAACCCAAGGCCACCCCTGGGGTGTAGAGTGTCAGGAGAGCCCCATTTGAAAATATGATGGTGGGCTTCACCGAGCTCCCCCGGGTCCGAGGCTGTAAATATCTGTTGGTCTTTGTGTGCATTTTCTCAGGCGGGGTGGAAGGCTTCCCTTCTCGCACAGAAAAGGCACAGAAAAGGCACAGAAAAGTGACCCGACTTCTTCTAAAAGAAATCATTCCTCGATTTGGGATCCCTATCACTGTGGGATCAGATAATGGGCCAGCGTTTGTGGCTGAGGTGGTGCAGCTGGTGGCAAAGGGGTTAAAGATCACGTGGAAGCTACACACAGCACACCAACCCCAGAGCTCCAGGAAGGTGGGACAAATGAACCAAACCCTGAAGCTGCAATTAAGTAAACTATGCCAGGTGTTGGCAATAGCCTTGGTAAGAATCAGGTATAGACCCACTAAGCAGATGGGGTTCCCTCCTTATTAAATCCTTTATGGGCACCCTCCCCCCATCATCAAGGGCATTAGGGGGGATCTAAATGAGATAGGCAATCTAACCCTAAGGCAACAGATGCTGACCCTTGGCTTTACCCTAACCACCTTACACCACTGGGTTAGGGAGTGATTACCTGTGAGTCTGACCACGGACGCTTACCCCTTTAAACCAGGAGATGCTGGATGGGTGAAGGAATGGAATGTCCAATCCCTAAAACCCCTCTGGAGAGGCCCATTCACTGTCATTTTGTTACCCCTATTGCAATAAAAGTGGCCGAGGTGGGTCCCTGGATTCACTACCGCAGAGTGAAGCCAGCATTCCTGATCCATCAACACCGTGCAAGCTGACCACACAGAAGCAGCAATCTGCAACTCCAGAGGCTCTGGGAGACTGCAGCCCTGCTTTAATCACTCCGGAAGTTTACTAATCTACGCACGGCCGAAGCTTGAGAAATCGATGGTCTGGTGGAACAGATTGACTGTCCTTATCTTCTACCTCTGTTTCCTTACTGTGATGTACTGTCACCCCTTGTTTCTTGCTGTTATGATTCTTGCTATACCTTTTGCCATAAGATTGGCAGAGGCCGCCCCCGCCAGTTGGGAGTGTGGTGAGTAGTTTCTGTAAGCGTTCACCTTCCTTTTGTGGATGGGATGCTCTGTTGGTATTGGTTGCTTCTAACTCTGGACCCCTTCAGCAGACCTAGATTTCTCATCACATGACCTGTGTATTCACATAACCAGGTCAGGTCAGGGAGTCACTTGGACCTTACTATACCATACCCACTTCTCATGCCAGGGAGAAGTCCTGAGGACCTGCAGACACAATAAGACCACCTATTTTGTCTGCCAACGGGAGAGTCAATACACTTGTTTTGACCTACAGTATTCCCAACTGAGGAATGGTTGGAGGTCCGACACTCCCAGGAGGCCAGGGAGGGGTGGATTAATCAGCCAAACCCAGGTTACTAATCCCCACATGCCTGTATCAGTACTTTTTTTTTTTTAATTTTTTTTTAATGTTTATTTTTGAGCAAGAGAGAGAGAGAAAGAGAGACAGTGTGAGCTGGGGAGGGGCGGAGAGAGGGAGACACAGAATCCAAAGCAGGCTCCGGGCTCTGAGCTGTCAGCACAGAGCCCGGCGCGGGGCTCAAACCCACGACCTGAGCCAAAGTCAGACACTTAACCGACTGAGCCACTCAGGTGCCCATGGTATTGGTACTTTTTGATATGTTTGCAGCTATTAACAAAAACCCTTTTTGGGTTCAAAATTGTGGAGGTTTACCATGTGAAAAGGATACAGGCTCAGTGACAAGTGTATGTGTGAACAGACCTCATCCCAAGCCACGTGTTATGGTGACCGCTGGGCTTACTGCCTCTATTGGAGCTGCGTCTCGCCACTTGGAAAGGTAAAGATAAGGCGGCACTCCTCCAAAAGGGGGCTGCAACCTCCAGCTGTAAACTGGGAGCCTATAACCCCGTTAATTTTATTATCTTTTTTTTAATGTTTATTTTTAATTTTGACAGAGAGAGAGAGAGAGCAGAGAGAGAGGGAGACACAGAATCCCAAGCAGGCTCCAGGCTCTGAGCTGTCAGCACAGAGCCCGACGTGGGGCTTAAACCCACAAGCTGTGAGATCATGACCTGGACCGAAGTCAGATGCTTAACCAACTGAGCCACGCAGGCACCCCTAATTTTACTGTCTTTAATCCCAAAACCTCGATTACTGGGAAGAACTGCCTTGCCCGGTGGGGAAGAAAGTTCACCATCCCTTTTGGAAGCTTAACATGCCTAGGCCAAAGATTTTAAAACTCAGCTGCCTGGGAAACCCAAAGGCGGGGGTCCCCAGATGACCTTGAGCCAGATCCCCACCCCTTGTCTAACTTCTTTCATCTCCAAGAGGCCCGGGACAATGTCGATGCAGCCATTAAATGGCAGGCCCCAGGTGGACTATACTGGATATAGGGAAGGACAGCCTATACAATACTTCCCCCAGGCTGATCAGGGTCATGTGTGCTGGGGACTATTCATCCATCTTTCTTCCTGCTCCCTTTCACCAGGGAGGAACATTTGGGAGTCAAAGTGTGTGGGGATGGGGAGACTCAAAGGAAACGACATGCCCTATAAACTGGCAATTGGAAAGATGATGAATGGGCTCCCGAGCGTATAATCCAATATTATGGCCCTGCCACCTGGGCAAAGGATGGGTCCTGGGACTTCTGCACTCCCATTTACACGCTAAACCGCATAATCAGACTACAAGCCATTGTAGAAATTATAACTGATGAAACTGCCAGAGGTCTTAACTTACTAGCCATGCAGCAAACCAAAATGGGCAATGCTATCTATCAAAATCGCTTGGGCTTAGATTACTTGCTTCCTTCTGAGGGTGAAGTTTGTGCAAAGTTTAACCTGAGCAACCACTGCCTACAGATAGACGATGAAGGAAAAGTCATAGAAGAGATCACAGATCAATTGAGAAAGGTTGCTCATGTCCAATCCAGACCTGGAAAGGTTGGGACTCCAGTGAGTTATTTAGAGAATGGTTTTCAACTCTTGGGAGATTTAAAACCCTCATGGCAATTATCTGCTTGATTTGGGGAGTTTGCTTAACCCTACCTTGCCTTGCTTCCCTGGTTATATGGCCTCCAGCCTCACTGAGGCAATGGTGAAAGGAAAATGGCCACACAGGTGATGGTGTTATGGAAATATAAACCTCCAAACCAAGATGATGCTCTTTGACCCATAACAGGGGGGGTCCGAGCATCAAAGTGTGGAATGTGGTAGAACCCCTCCCTAAGGAATGTAATGAAAACCTCAAAACAAGGGAAGGCAACCTAGCTATGTGCACGTATGTGACATTCCTCACGACTCTAACATAGACCACCCAATCAGACTGTATGTCTGTATGTTACTGTGTATGGGAGACAAAGAACTAGAAATTGTATAAAAGGCTACACGCTGCTTCATTCAGAGCTCAGTCTTTAGGGTATAAACCCACACAACCCGTGCTAGCACGAGTAAAGTTGCACCCTAAAAGAAAAGCCTCGGTGTCGTGGCTCTCTGTGCAACCTTGGTCCCATTACAGCAAGTAACTAATATGGGCTAAATGGAGAATAACCAGCACAAAACCTATTAATCTCAAGTACTATGTTGACCACAATGATATCCCTGATTACCTTGGCTGGAAATTATTTTGCCTACCTTTCTGTATTCTCTTTGGCACTTCTTTTTGGACCACTCATATAATTCAAATGGAATGCTCTGAAGTTATTGTTACGTTTGCATACAAAGTATATTTTCATCCTAACCAGACTATAACATTCTTTAGAACAAAAACCTTGTCATGTACATCTTTGTATCCTGTGCAAATCCTAGCACAGTGCTTTGAACAGAGTGGACATTCTGTAATTGGTAAATGAGGAAGAAAGCTTCCATTTGTCCATCTGTAAATGGAAAATAAAAATTTCCACTGACTCGCCTTTCAGAGATAATAATGGCAGTGTTTCCCAGAAACAATTTCTGCACCTGCAACAGAATGATATATCTGAAACACCCAATCCTGCTGAAGCAATTCCTCAGAAAAAATTGCATCTAGTTTTAGCATGCCCTCCATTCTATGTGGAGCTGAAACTTGGGCAGTTTCACCCTGAGGAGGAAAAGACAGGGGATAATTAAGAAAATATAAGAGCTCAGCATTGGTGTTTTCTCAGGAACTTTGGTTCATCCAGTAGATATTTATCAAAGGACTATTATGTTCAAGTACAGTCTGTAAATGCTGGGAAAACACACACACACAAAGAATAAGGCATGATCCCAAGTGAGTAATTGTCACACAATTTGATGAATGTTTTTTATAAGAAGAAAATTCTATGGAACCAGAAAGAAGGGAATGATTAACTCTACTGATGGGCATTTCACCAAAAAAAAGTCACATTCAAGCTGGTCTTTTAGGACTTCATCAGGCAGAGGCAATGTCAAGAGCATTCGGGGACCAAGAGAAATAATTTTGCCTGAACTGTTGCCAAGCAAACCGCACCCTCAGCTCAGCCCTATTGTATTCACAAAGACCTATTTTTATTCATTATCCCCACAGCTACTTTTTAAGAAAGGAGGAGAATGCTGAGTACTTCCTCTTTTGCATCTTGGTACTTTGTGTGTCAAAGAAAGATTATCCATCAGGAAAGCAGAGGTTAACTTGTAACAGGTCTAATAATGACTAGTCCGAATAGCCATCCAGTGAACTAATGAACTCTCTTACTTTTCCTCAGCTTCTACTTCATCCCTGAAAAGCGAGGCAGGCTATCCTGTGAAAGTGCATGGTACCAGCTCAGTAGAAAGCAGGCAAGGCATGAGAGCACCCTCTGGTCTCACTGCCCAGCACGAGGAGGCATAGGGCTGAAGCCCTTTTCCCTCCCTTAGGGTGACCTTCACATTACTTTTTGAGGAATAGATGAGTCTGGTCAATAGGTGAGTCTGACCACCCATTTTCTCTCCCAGGACAGTCCTACTAGGCCTCTGAGACCAGAGCTGGACGCTTCCAAGTAGGGCAAAACTCAGGAAAGCAGCCAGGAGGGAAAGACCAGTCTAAACCCACCCAGGGGCAGAGGGTTTCCCATCTTCATCCTGTAGCGCCTCCTGGAAAGTAGGGAAGCTGGGAAACCAGATTCCAGCCTCAAAGTACACATCACTTGTCTCTGTTTTCTCAAGAAGCCTCTACCTTCCAGACCTTGCCAAGAAGCTAGTGGCATTTTCATGAAGCAGTAATAACAAGGACAGAGCGTTCTAGCCTGCTGGAGCCTACTGCCCGGTCACTCTTTCCACCGCCTTTTGTTTTCATGCATCATTCCCTCACTTGCTTCTCAGATTCCTCAGGGCTTTGAAAAAGCCACAAATGCTCCCCGCGGTGACACCACCCAGCGTGCTGGCAGACGTTACTGACTTGCACCCTGCCCTAAGCCATGACATGTATGCAAGCCTGACAACTGACACCCAGCCATACACCTAGTAAGAAGTAAGACAACTTCTAAAAAGCACCCCCCCCCCCCCCCCACACACACACACATCGTAAGCCTAGCTAGCAAAGGTAGGACTTCAGATCAAGTACTACCCTATGGACTGGTAAATCACATACCCCCATTTGATTCAAAATGAATCAGTAAAGCATGTTGGGGAGTGGTACTTCTCTATCCTTTCTTCAAGAATCTAATGGAGCAACACGGGTGTTACCAACAAAGCACTGAAGTACTCTCACTGTGCTAATTCACTTATCTGTATATTAGACTGCATACAGACAGACATACAGGGGAGCAGAGGTTCTCAGTGATATTTGTGTTTGAGTATCACCTGTGGCCTGTTTTAAAATACACTGCAGACCTACCCTACCCGAATCTGAAAATAAGGCTTACGTGACGTGTATTTTTATTTTTTAATTATTATTATTATTATTATTATATTTTTGAAGTTTATTTTTACTTTATTTTGGAGAAAGACACAGACAGCAATGGTGGGGACCATCCAGGTGCCCCCTTTTTCTTTTTTTAAAGCAGATATGTGTATTTTTAAAAGGCTTGACAGTGTTGGTTAGAATATGGGAAAAAAGAGGGGCGCCTGGGTGGCTCAGTCGGTTGAGTGTCTGACTTTGGCTCAGGTCATGATCTTGCATTCATGGGTTCAAGCCCCACATTCAGGCTCTGTGCCGACAGTTCAGAACCTGGAGCCTGCTTTGGATTCTGTGTCTCCCTCTTTCTCTTCTCCTCCTCCTCCCCTGCTCATGCTCTGTCTCTCTGTCTCTCAAAAAATAAAATAAAACATAAAAAAAATTAAGAATACAGGAAAGAGAAATTCTCACATATCCCTAACAAGAGTAAAAATTAGTTTAGCCACTGTGGAGAGTAATCTAGAGAGCAATCTAATAACTTTGAAAATGTACATATTCTTTCATCTAGTAATTTCCATTCTAGGTATATTCTCTAGAATTCTCATACATGAACCCAAGGAGGCATATGCAAGGACATTAATTACATCATGATTTGAAGTAGCAAAAACCTAGACAACACAAATATTCATCCTCAGAATAGATCCTAGAATATTTATACAATGGGATTATATTGCAGTACTGTATAGTATAATATTGCTATATTATAAAGAATGGAATGGTTCTACTATTATCACATAGATAAAGCTCAAAAACTTGATGTTGGAAAAAAAGTTTCAGAAAAATGCGAACACTGTTTATCTACATATTTAAACACCCAAAACAGGGGCGCCTGGGTGGCTCAGTCGGTTAAGCGGCCGACTTCGGCTCAGGTCATGATCTCGCGGTTCGTGAGTTCGAGCCCCGCGTCGGGCTCTGTGCTGACCGCTCAGAGCCTGGAGCCTGTTTCCGATTCTGTGTCTCCCCCTCTCTGACCCTCCCCTGTTCATGCTCTGTCTCTCCCTGTCTCAAAAATAAATAAAATGTTTTAAAAAAATTTATAAAAAATAAATAAATAAATAAACACCCAAAACATATATGGTGTGTAGTAAAAATATAAAAACATGTGGGAAAGAGTCCCAGTGTCTTCAAGACATTGGTTACATCTGAAGAGAGATAGGATGGCAGGGCTTCTTTTGTAACTAATTTTTTTTTTATTCTTTTAAAAAAATCTGAAGCAACTATGGCAACTTGTTATAATTTATTAACTCTGGTTAGTGAATGTAAATCCCGCTGGTTACTCTGAGGGTCATCCATAATAGAGGGACCTTTTGGGATTTTTAGGATTCTCAAATACTGAAAATAAAAGTTTGTTTATGGAAATGAGCCGTTCCCATAAATACAGATGACACTGCTGAGTCCTCTTAATAATCTATGCACCTTGAGATGTTTTTCTTTTTTTCTTTTCTTCTTCTTTTTTTTTTAAGGTGTTTTTCATTAATGGAGGAGTTGTTGCATAGATTCACACACACTCTCTTACTCCGGTAAGTGACCTCCTGGATTTATGAGCATCCTTGACAGTCAGAAGTGCAACAGTATGAAATATCATATGGATATCATTATTATAATATTACCTACAGATTCCCATACTTGGATGAAAATCAGAATCAACTGATAAAAATTTTAATGCAGTTTTCCGTACCCCAGCCTCTGATAATATGATGCGTTAGTTCTGAGGTGAGACCCTGGAATCTATGTTTTCAGTAGTGTTGGCAAGAGATTCCAATGATCGCCCAGGTTTGAGAAATGATGATAACTAACAATAGTTACCTTCTACTAATGTTCTCAAAGAAGTCAGGTAGGGAGAGAGATGGGATTTTTAAAAAGCAAGAAAATTAAAGGAGGAAGGGGAGAATGAAGGGAGGAAGGAAGCGACAGAGTAAGCCTGAATTCAAATCTTTCCTATTCTATTTTGTCCAGACCTCTCCAGCCTTGAATTGCTTCTCCATCCCTTGAACTCTGCTAGATTCTAGTTTATCTTTAATGTTCATTGGCAATTCTGAACTTCCCTTTACATTGCTGTAATAGGCTATTATTTATTCAATGGGATTATGTCTTACTTCTTGAATTAGGCTATAAATTCTTCAGGACAGAGGCCATATCTTGTTCATCTTTGTATTTTCTATCACGTCTAACACAATACCTTGAACAGAATAAGCAATAAAGCATCATGATTAAGAATATAAGATAAAACGAGTTTTGATATGTGGCAAGATACAAGATCAATATACAAAAATCAATTGTATTTCTATGCACTAGCAATAAACAACCTGACAATTAAATTCAACACAATCTCTATCCAAATCGTAGCTTTTTTTTTTTTTTGGCAGAACTTGACAAGCTGACCCTACAGTTCATATGGAAATGCAACCCAGAATAGCCAAACACTCTTGAAGAGACAGAACAAAGTTGGAAGATGTTCATTTCCCAATTTCAGACCTACAGCAAAACTAAAAAAACTACAATAATCAAGACATAAGACATAAGGATACACATAGAGATCAATGAAATAGAATTGAGTCCAAAAATAAACCCTCACATGTATGGTCAAATTGATTTTTTGACAAGGGTGCCAAAACAATTCAATATAGTAAGAAAAGTTTTTGCAATAAATGGTGCTGGGATGACTGGATATGCACATGCAAAAGAATGAAGTCAGATTATACCTCACACCATACAAATAAATTAACTCCAAATGGATCATAGACCTAAATGTAAGACTTAAAATTATAAAACTCATAGAGGAAAAACATAGAAGTAAATCTTTATGACCTTGGATTTGGCGATGGTTTTGAGCTATGTCACCAAAAACAGAAGTAACAAAAGAAAATAACAGATAAATTAGACTTTAAAATTAAAAACTTTCGTGCTTCACAGGACACCATCAAGAAAGTAAAAAGACAACCCACAGGATGGGAGGAAACCTTTGAAAATCATATATTTTACAAGGAACTTATATCCAGAATGTGTAAAAACCTCCAACCCAGAAATAAAATGACAAATACCCGGTTAAAACATGGGCAAGGAATTTGAATAAATATTCCTCCAAAAAATGTCTGCAAATTGCCAATATGTACAAGAAGTGATATTCAACTTCACTAATCATTAAGGGAATACAGATCAAAACCACAATGAGATACCTCTTCACACCTACAAGGATGGCTTTCATAAAAACAGACAATAACAAGTGTTGATGAGGATGTAGAGAAATTGGAACCTTTATATATTGCTAGCAGACATGGAAAATGATGCAGCTACTTTGGAAAACAGTTTGGCAGTTTCTCAAAATGCTAAACATGGAGTCACCAGATTACTCAACAGTTCTAGTCCTAGGCACGTACTCAGGAGAAATGAAAACATATCTTCACCGAAAACTTATACGTGAATGTTCACAGCAGCTTTACTTATAAACAGCTAAAGCGTGTAGACAACCTATGTCCATAAATCAATGAATGGATGAACAAAATGTGGCATATCCACTCAGTGGAATATTTTCACCATAAAAAAGAACATGGGTGAAACTTGAAAACATGCTAAGTGAAAAAAGCTATTCACAAAAGACCACATATTGTAGATAAGGTCTTTAAAGAGATAAGTAAATTAAAATGAGGTCTTTAGGGTGGGCCCTAGTCCAATATGACTGGTGGCCTTATAAGAAGAGGAAATTTGGATGCATACAGAGATGACAGGGCTGTGCCTGCTCAGAGAAAAGACCAGCTGAGGGTATAACAAGAAGGGAGCCATGTGCAAGCCAAGGAGAGAGGACTCAGAAGAAACCAGACCTGCTGACACCTTGAACTTGGACTTCTAGCCTCCAACACTGTGAAAAAATAAATCTCTGTTGTTTAAGCCACTTAGTTTGTGGTATTCTATTATGGCAGCCATGGAAAACTAGTGGTTGTTTGAATATGTAATAATGATGTGGTATATAAGAAAGGACTATGCTTTGAATTATTGTATTTTGCAGGGTGGCATCTTCTGATCACTCGTGTCACCAATTATTAGAAATATGGGAACTTACGTAAGAGACTCTTAAAAACTGAGAACAAACTAAGGATTGATGGAGGGTGGGAGGGAGGGGAGGGTGGGTGATGGGTATTGAGGAGGGCACCTGTTGGGATGAGCACTGGATGTTTTATGGAAACCAATTTGGCAATAAATTTCATATTAAAAAAAAAGAAATATGAGAACTTCCCCATTTTGCAAGGACATGGATAGAGCTAGAGAGTATTATGCTAAGTGAAATAAGTGAGTCAGAGAAAGAAATACCATATGAGCTCACTCATCTGTGGAATTTAAAAAACAAAACTTTTAAACAAGCAAAGGGAAAAAAAAAAAAAGAGGGAAGCAAACCAAGAAACAGACTCTTGACTATAGAGAACAAATGGATGGTTACCAGAGAGGAGGTAGTGGGGGGGATGGGTTAAGTAGGTGATGGGGATTAAGGAGGGCACTTGTTGTAATGAGCACCAGGTGTTGTATGGAAGGGTTGAATCACTATAGTGTACATCTGAAACTAATATCACATTGTATAGTGGCTAACTGGAATTTAAATAAAAACTTAAAAAATATATGAGAACTTTCCAGAAGATCAAATATTGTATAGTAGTTACCATGCACAGACTCTGTAGAGCCCTGGCCTTTGAGGATGCCCTGTTTACCAACCCAAAAAAAGGTAAATATTTAGAAGACGATCTCTCCAGACCCTCAGGATTTTCATAAATTGGTAGAGATTGATCTAGATGTGCTTAAAACCAGGGAAAATGTCATTTAAAATGATGTTTAATTACTAAGAACTTTTAATAACATGGGGAAATGATTATAATACCCAGTAAAACAATTCAGCATGCAAATTTAACATGTAGAGATAGAACCATCTTATTTGTGTAATGGTATGCATAGAAGAACGACTAAATAGAAATATAATTAAAATTAACATTAGTTTTTCATTATGGAGAGATTGAGTTATTTTTGTTTTTTTCTTTATACCTCTATATTTCTGAATTTTCCATAGCGAGCAAGTATTAGTTTTATAATCACAAACTATGTTTATGTTTTAAAGATTGAAAATGAGGGCAGACTAGGATCGAGAATCATAATCAGGAGACACAGTTTCTTGACTCATAGGTCAGATCTGACTGCTTTTGTAACCCTGATACCCTCCTGTCCTCTTGGGATTTGGCCATTGGATGTTGCCCCATTCCTGGAAATTCTGAATATGATCCTGTAGGTGCCCTTCTCTCTAAAACAGGTCTCTGAACACTGATCCTCCCTTCATACCTCTAACCCCTGACTCAGAACTTAGGCTTCTTTTTCTGGATTCAGGTGCTCACCCTTCTTCTCTACCAATGACTCAAACCAACTTCTCCTACCCTCTCTCACACCTTTCCCCCCAGCCTTTTGTATTCTGAGTGTACCCTGTATGCTGACAGCTATGTCCTTCATGAGCAGAGTGACTGAAAAGTAATAGGTACAAAATGAGAGGAGGGGGACCAGAAGAAGGAAACTTTTGAGGGGGGAGTGCTTCTAAGGTTTCCTTCTCTGTGGAGGTCTGACGCTTCTGACCTCTGTCTACTCCTTGTCCCTCCTCTAGGGCTTAATCTGGTGAGGTACACAGGGCATGCTCAGTTTAGCTGCTCTTTTCTTCCTCTTAGGTATCTGCCTGCCCACAGTGAGGATGTCACCTTGCTCTGCTCCTCTGAGCAGGGTCCTTTCCCGTTCCTACACTCATCTCCACCCTCAGCATGAGAAGGCCTGTCCTGGTCAATTGTTACTTGCAACTAGGTGAAAAGTCTACCTAATTCTACAACTCATTTAGTGCTTATTTATTCATTTAATATTTTTTAATGTTTATTTTTGAGAGAGAGACAGAGTGTGAGCAGGGGAGGGGCAGAGAGAGAAGGAGTCACAGAATCCAAAACAGTCCCCAGGCTCTGAGCTGTCAGCACAGAGCCTGACAACCCACAAACCATGAGATCATGACCTGAGCCCAAGTTGGACGCCTAACCGACTGAGCCACCCAGGTGCCCCCTGCAACTCACTTAGTATTTAATATCCCACTATTTCTCACAATAAACAGCATTTATCAGCAATCAAGGTGGTATTTTGGTCTCCATCTGCTCACTCTTGTCTCATTTCTCATCTTGACCAGAACCCAGGATGGGGATTGGGGAAAAGAATGCTATGAATGGGAATGTCTCAGAGACCTGAAAAGGAAATAATACTTGTTAAAAGCCAACTAGGTGCTCAGCATAAAGAGAGGAGTCTTACTGATGTTAGTTTATTTGGTTCCCACAACCACCCCCACAGTTGACATTATTTGCCCTTTTCACATAAGAGGAAACTGAGGCTCAGAAAGGTTAAGAAACTTGCCCAAGGTCTTACAGCTAGTGGGACTCTGACTTCAAAGCCCAAGCACTTTCCACTGCATAAGACATTGTCTTTGGGTGCTACCAAGAAGCTCCTCAGGGACTGAGGCAGCAATCTCATCTTCATTAATACTTCAACCTAACCAACTGAGCTAGCAATTAAGCAACATCCAGGGAGGCAAAGATGATACAGTCAAAGAGCAAGGAAGAAGGCGGTCATAAAATTCTAGACGGAAAAATATCAAGAAATTTTATTTTTCCCAAAATTTCTTGGAGACTTTTGGACTTGTGCTGCAAATAATGCTCTGGCTTCCCAGGTGTAAAATAATTCAATTATACCTGGTGGTGGTGGTGCTGCTGCTGTTGCTGTTTCTTCTTTTTAAAGAATTTCTTTAAGTTTATGTATTTATTTTGAGGTGGGGAGGGGCAGAAAGAGAGGGAGACCAAGAATCCCAAACAGGCTCTGTGCTGTTTGCTTGAACTCCCAAACCGTGAGATAATGACCTGAGCTGAAGTCAGACACTTAGCCAACTGAGCCACCCACGTGCCCTGATCCCTGGTCCTTCTTAAGTCAGACCACACGTTATGCTCCTCTGAGACTGGCCTCAGCACTGTTGTCCCTATGCCTGTACTTGCTATTAAAAGACAAATGTATGTCACATGGCCTTACCTTCATTATAATGAATAATGAATCTCTTCATAGTATATGAAAACAGAGGTAGTGAACTGATAAACAGAAAGTGATATTTAAATGCCAGCCCTAGGGGCTGACCCTTTAAAGAGACCCTTTAAAGAGCTAAAGATGTTTTGATCTGACACTGAAGGATAGTCAGCTGGTGGGCTAAACCACAGTCACTGAGAGGGCCAACAATTCCCCACATGCCAAGGAGCTAAGCAGCATTTCCAGGAGCGAAAACCCCAGTACTAGTTTCTTCTCATCTTTCCAACAAAAGCTCAGAAAGTACAAGGGCACCCAACAGGCCACTAAGCACATTCTCACTCACCCTCCAGGGAAATCTGATGCTGAAAAATGGACCTTTTCCAAAATAGTGGTTCAAGCCAGATGAGGAATTACAGAGAAGACAGCCTTCCATGGAAAATACCCTGCCTCCAAATCCCCAATGTCTTCATTAGGGAACTGAAAACACAGGCACACCAGCTGGTCTCAACTGCTTTGAAGCACTGTGGTACAGTGGAAAGAGCCCTGCTATTGAGACGGCAACAAGAGACTAGCCTTCTAGTCCCCAACTCTGCCGAGTCTTAGCTAGGTGACCTTGGCAAAGGTACTTAACTTCTCTGGGCCTCACTTTCCTCATTTCTTAAATGAGGTTTGACTAGACTATGATGTCTTCTGGTTCTGAAAGCCCATCTTTCATCTTTGGATTAGCATCTTACATTTAAAGAAAATTGAAGCAGATTCTTGGGTGTTGTGTTTCTCAAAGATTCTGTTATTCCAGCAATCATACCTCTCACCTGTTCAGTATTCTTCTTTGGCTTCCCTTCTTCCACAAGAATAAATCTAAATTTTTCAGCATGGCGTTCAAGGCCTTTTCTGATCAGCCCATGCCTATCTATCCAGCCACCCTCCCCTTACTCCCACCAATCACTTATTTTACACTGTGGCAGCACTGGGCTAATTATACTCCCCCGTAATACACTTACTGCAATATCGGATATTTATTGAGCATGTATTCTGCGAGACACTCACCTTGGTAAGCCTTTGTACATACTGTTCCTGTTTGCTTGGACTGCATTGTATTAATTAAGGTAGAGCTTGCTGCTATAACAAACCAGCTATATCATACCAGTAGATTAACACAATAGAAGATTATTTCTTTGTCATGTAACAGTTCGGTGTGGCAAGCAGCCTTCCACCCAGGGCCCTTCGATTTTGCAACTCTGCCATCCTCTAAGCTTGAGAGTCCTTTACTCCCAGAGCTAACAACTGAGGAAGAAGAGGAAGAAAAGGCACACTTTATTTCTTAACCTAATCCAGAAATGATACACATCACTTCTGCTCACATCCCATTAATGAGAACTGGCCACTCGGCCCCACGTAGATGTCTAGGGGATTGGCAATTGGCTGGGCCACTTCCCAGAAGAACATCATACTGTGAAGAAAAGCACAAGTCTTTGATGATCAACCAGCCATGTCATGCCCTTCCTTGACTTGTCTACTTAGCAAAGGCTTATTCACCCTTCAAACTTCAGTCCAACTGCTACTTCTTTTGTGAAGTCTTCCTTGACTTATGTAGGCAGATGTAGGTCCTCCCTATGCCCCACTGCACTTTTCACATTTCTCCATTATGACAGTTATCATACTGTACTGTGTGGTTTGCATGTCAGTCTACTCAACTGGATTGTGACCCTTGAGGGCAGGAATCTTGTCTTTTCATTTTTATATTTAGAAATCTTAGCATAGTGCCTGGTAAACAGTAGTTTTACAATGATATTTAATGAATTAATGAATATTATCAGTGAATGAATGAATGATTACCCTAAAGAAAAACAATTGGTCTTTTTTTTTTTTTTAAAGTAGTCTCTCTGCCCTATGTGGGGCTTGAACTCATGACCCTGAGATTAAGAATCGCATGCTCTACCTACTGAGCCAGCTAGGCACCCTAAGCAGCTGGTTTTTATAGAGGAACAAAGACCTCAGTTAAAATCAAAACAAAATAAAGCAACTATTTGGTGATTCAGGGTTATCCAAACACTAAAAAGAAAATAAACCTCCCATACAAATACTTTAATTACATTAATAATTTACACTATTATTTATTTATTTATAATGTTTTTCTTGAGAGAGAGAGAAAAAGCGAGCATGAGTGGGGGAGGGGCAGAGAGAGAGGGAGACAGAATCTGAAGCAGGCTCCAGGCTCTAAGCTGTAAACACAGAGCCTGACACGGGGTTCAAACTCATGAATTGCGAGATCATGATCTGAGCCGAAGTTGGACGCTTAACCAACTGAGCCACCCAGGTGCCCCTGCACTATTGTTTATTTAGAATCTGTCGCAGAGCTTAATTGAAATAAGTAAATAAGTAAGTAAGTAAGTAAATAAATAAATAATAAAAATTTTAAGGTCTCCTGGCTGGCTCAGTCAGTGCAGTGTTCCACTTCTGATCTCTGGGCGGTGAGTTTGAGCCCCACATTGGGTGCAGAGCTTACTTAAAATACATATGTACATACATACATATATAGAGTCTGTTTCTCACATAAGTTCCATGAGGGTAGGGATCTTATATGTTTGTTCTTTGCTCTGACTCCAGTACATAGCACATTCTCTGGAACATAGTAGGTACTCAACAAATATTTTAGAATAAATGAATGGCTAAAGAAATTAATAAATACATGATTGAAGACTGAACCCTTAATCCCATGAGCCATATAATAAGTGCATGGCTTGGATTATAAAAGCAAAGTGTGGAAACTTACCACCACAATTAGAAAACCAGTAGAGGGGGGCGCCTGGGTGGTTCAGTCAGTTAAGCGTCTGGCTTCAGCCCAGGTCATGGTATCATGGTTCATGAGTTCGAGTCCCACATCGTGCTGACAGCTCAGAGCCTGGAGCCCGCTTGGGATTCTGTGTCTCCCTCTCTCTCTGCCCGTCTCCCCCCCCCTCCCCCCGCCCGCCACCCGGCTCACACTCTCTCTCTCAAAAATAAACATTAAAAAAAAAAAAAAAAAGGAAAAGAAAAACAGAGCAGAGTGTACATGAGGACCTTGCCTTCATTACCTTGTCCGATCCATGTTATCATTCTCTTTACATAAGATGAACAAACATCATTGGAAGAAGCTAAAATCTCAATGGGAATAGTAGCCTATGAGTAAATGAGGACAAACCGATGTCTCTAAAATGGTTGCACTATGAAATAGCCTTTGTTAATTGGTAAATGAGAGAAGGAGGAAGCACGAGTGCAGACAGTTACAGAGTTCTGACAGCTGAAGAGTATATTGATTGAGAAAAGACAACATGTTTTTTATAACTTTTGACGCGGTATAGAGATAGTTCTTTAAATGTTTATAAAACATTTATTTTCTTCTCATAGGTGCCTTGTGGCAAAGCTTGGTTAGATATTATATATGGCTTCTGATGATTATCTGCCAGACTTTGTCATGGTAACCATCTAACCAGAAGAGCAAGGTACAAGTACATGGGCAACTTCCAAATCAGAGCCTCTGCACAGGCTTAATCCAGGTATCTTGAAACTTTGGAAAATCCTAAATATAAACAGGTACGTTCACGGTGTGGACTGATTTGTGGTGGTGACGAGGTTGACACTGATATTGACAGATGGGCTTTTTCCAAAAACTGACCAAGATGTTCATGGTAGGTGTAGGCATGAAGTGACCTGAAAATAAGGCAGCACATTTATTTTGCATACCTTTGATGATATACAAGAACAGAACAATCAACCTGCGTAAGGGAGCTATCTGTCTCTCCTTGTGGGAGAAACTGCTATGGGCTGGACACACAGCTAGACTACCTAGCCTCTCTTGGAGTTGGGCAGAGCACTGTAAGTGGGTTTTGGCCAAAAGAAAATGCATGGAAGTAATGGGTGCCATTTCCAGGGCTTCCCCATAAAAAGCCTCCCGGACAGCGATGGCAGATTCTTTCCCGTTGGCTGCATGGAAAGAATTCTGAGAACTTAAGGAAGATAGAGCCAGAAGCTGGAAGAAGCCTATATCCTTGATTTACTTCATAGAAGACTGACCAGCACATTCCACATACCTCGACCCCTACCAATTCACATTGAACTGTATGTGATAAGAACAGTACATTTTAATTAGGTCAAACATTGAGATTTTGAAGTAGCTTGTTGTAAGAGTCGATGAAATAGTCAACCCTATTTCCCAACTTTTCTCTTGGTTGCAAGTAGTAAGAGAGACCAGGGTAAATTTCTGGAGTGTCAGAGGATTGAGATAAAAGAAGGTATCAGAGACCAAGCTCACCATAAGGGAATATTGCATTTAAGGGGATTCTGGGGTTAATTTTAAAGCCTTAGAAATTCACAGAGCTGAAGCCTTGCATGGTAGCCTCTGCTTATCTAACCAGTCCCCTCTGGACACTATTCACTTTTGGAAGAACAGTGAATAACCATCTCCAAACCAGTTCATATGAATCCCAAACACAGCCTATTCAATTTAAAATGCTTAGGATCTAGTCAGACAATACCACCTTTAAACCTATCTTGCTTCTGCTTTTGTGTTTTGCTACACATAGTGATTAAGAAAAATAAGTTGGTAAGTAACTTTGTGTTAGGAGGTATATATATTTTTTTTTATTTAAAAAAAATTTTTTTTAACGTTTTATTTATTTTTGGAACAGAGAGAGACAGAGCATGAATGGGGCAGGGGCAGAGAGAGAGACACACAGAATCGGAAGCAGGCTCCATGCTCTGAGCCATCAGCCCAGAGCCCGATGCGAGGCTCGAACTCACGGACCGCGAGATCGTGACCTGAGCTGAAGTCGGACGCTTTAACCGGCTGAGCCACCCAGGCGCCCCAGGAAGTATATTTTTTTAAATGATTACACAAGGTTCGATTGAGCACAGTACTAATGGGCAATTACCAGGGAGCCAAACACTGTGGCAAAAATGAGGTCTCTGGGTGGCTGCCTGAAGATGTTTTTGGGAAACTTTTGTTTACTTATCAGACTTTGAAAGCTAAATCCTTTTTCAAATAGCCTCTGGGTGTTAAGGACAATAAATAAAGATGTACTGATTGAAAACATTTAGAAAACAAGTTGTTACAGTCTTTAAAATAACAAGGTATTAATTCAGTTTAAGACAGAATATTCCACATTCATTTGGCCTGCTCCACAGAAACACCTAGCTTAAAAGCTGGGTCCTACAGGGCGTCTCTGTAAAGATGCTCTACCAAATGAAATTTAGCAGGGGCCTGGGACAAGGGCTCTGGAAATTGCTGATAGCTTCTGGCTGTCAGTTGGGAACTCGAGCTTATTTATGGAAAGCAGGGGAGGGACAACTGATCTCCCTATCTTGGGGGTGCCTACAGAAAGGGATGAACTGGGAAATAGCCAAGGCCCATTGGGAGGAAGAGCTAAGAGATTTAGGAGGAAAGTTTCATTGTTTAGAGGAGTCCCTATGGGGCTGAGATGGAAGAAGCTGACTTGGGACAGTACTTTTCAGGAAATAAAGTCTATTGCCCCATTTTCAAGGAGTGCAAATTAAGCTTTGATGATCCTCAGACTTGCCTCATCTCTTCCACAAACTTCATCTTTTGTTCCCTTTCCCAAGACACTGCATTCCTGCTTCCTTCCCCCCAAAACCCCATGTCTCCATAAACAGTCAGATAGCCAGGAGCAGACCTGGTGCTTCTTGAAGCTCATCACCAGAGTTATGTCAAAATAGCATAGGAGGGGTGCCTGGGTGGCTCAGTCAGTTAAGCATGCAGCTCCTGATTTCGGGGTGGGTCATGATCTCACGGTTCATAGGATCAAGCCTGGCTTTGAGCTCTGCAGTGACAGCCTCTGAACCTGCTTGGGATTCTCTCTCTCCCTCTCTCTCTGCCTCTCTCTCGTCTCTCTCTCTCTTAAAATAAATAAATAAACTTAAAAAAAAAAACTTAAAAAATCACACAGGAATCCAGCAAGGAGCAGGTGAGCTTAAGGAAGTGTTGCTTAGTTAGGGAGCTGAGTATCTCCCTCCGAGGATGCATTCATCAGCTCAGAGGATGTGCCGTATCTTTTTGTACATCCCTTAGTCAGAGCCCTCAGGACTTGACATGAGTTCTTAAGGGGATATGGGTGTGAGCATGTAGAGCTATGTTCTATGAGTGCTTCCCAATCTCTTTTCTCAGTGATCAGAATCATTTTTCCCCCCTAAGAGCTCTATGCTTTGTGAGATTTTTATCTACCAAATAAATCACATTTATAAAGAAAACCTATTAAATATTTACTGAGTACCATGTATTATATTAATGAGCGCTTTATACCCATTATTGAAAGTCCTCAAGTAGTGTGAAAACTGTAAATTACTACTTCCATTTTACAAGCAAGTAAACTGAGGTTCAAGAGATGTTAAGTACATCGCCCAAATCTTATTGCTAGAAAATAAATCCTGGCCTCATCTCCACACCCACATTCTTTCCAGTATACTCTGTCTGCTCTCTATAGACAGCACATGCAGCCAACCAGAACTTCTGAATATGATGATACCTTCTTTACAATGATTTAGTATGGCATAATCTCCTCATCGTCCAGCACCCCTCCCCCCCAAAGAAAGGAAAGAAGCTTTCCATTATTTAGTCAACCTGTTCAAGCTTTATTGTGAGTAAATCTGCAATGTCTTTGGGGCTTTTTTTGAAGTACTGGACATGATTCAAGTAATTCCATTACTATCCTTATAGAACTGTGAGATCCTAGAGAAGCCAGACTGGAAACTGGAATTTGCAGTTCGAAACAAATGGAAGTTGGACAGAGGGAGTTCAGAACACAGATCAAGGCATGGACCTCCTTCTCTGGGATTCTCCCTCCCTAGGATTCTCCTGTTCCTTCGATTCTATCAAGTATTCAGTGACACAGTGCTGTACCACAGGTTGATGTAAGGTAGGAAATCCTTCGGGAACACAGAAATTGGTGGGAATAGGGGGAGTCATCAAAGCATACCAGCCTAGGATAATGAGTGGCAAAATAAGAGAAGAAAAAAAAATGAGTGAGAAGGGACAGGGACAAGGAGAGAGGCAGAAGAAGAAGAAGGAAGGACTGGAAAAGAAGGAAAGAAGGGGTTATATATAAAGAGGAAAAAAAGAAGAGAAAAGAAAAGGATGGGTGACTCTTTACACTATTTGGTCTTGTAAACTGCTTGTGTGATCTTCATTAGCAAGTGTAGTAATCCCCAATGGAAACTATAGGCATGTGTTGCTAGGTTCACTGGGAGTGCTGCTATTAAACTATCTCCTCAAAGGGACCTTTGCCACCTCCCTCACCCAACTAGTAACTTTGAAGCCAGAATCTTAAAAAAATTACAGAATAAATGGAGAAAAAGGATATTGTCAATTTCCATTGTAAGAGGAAAACTGGTAGTCCCATACCCTAAGGTTAAGTTCTCTCCTGTGACGCAGAAAGTTCACAACAACTTAATCTTTGTGCTGGCCGAAAAACAAAATAACAACAAACACACACACACACACACAGACACAAAACCAAGCAATAACAACCAAATAACTCCCTCTGGGTATCCAGAAATGCACAACAACCCTGATCAGAGTTTAACTGATTTGAATATTTACTTGCTGTAAAATAAAAGTGTTGATTTTAGGATTAAAAAGAACTAATTTCCCTTAGAAACCAAATAATTCTAGTTAAAAAAAAATTTTTTTTTTTAATGTTTATTTATTTGTGAGAGAGAAGGAGCACAAGCAGGGGAGGGTAGAGAGAGACAGAGACACAGAATTCAACGCAGGCTCCAAGTTCTGAGCTGTCAGCAAAGAACCCTACACCAGGCTCGAACTCACTAGCCATAAGATCATGACTGAGCCAAAGCAGGACACTTAACAGAATGAGCCACCCAGGCACCTCTCAAATTCTTAGTTTTTTTTTTTTTTTTTTTAATTTTTTTTTCAACGTTTTTTATTTATTTTTGGGACAGAGAGAGACAGAGCATGAACGGGGGAGGGGCAGAGAGAGAGGGAGACACAGAATCGGAAACAGGCTCCAGGCTCTGAGCCATCAGCCCAGAGCCTGACGCGGGGCTCGAACCCACGGACCGCGAGATCGTGACCTGGTTGAAGTCGGACGCTTAACCGACTGCGCCACCCAGGCGCCCCTCAAATTCTTAGTTTTAATAATGAAATCCCTTAACCTCGTTGCTTATATTTTCTTCCCTTCTCAGTGCATTTCTAGTCAGGGTACACTAAATTCTACTCACAAAGAAGAATAAGGCTGGCAATGAACTTCATGATGTATATAAATATATATTTATAAACCAGTTATTTAGTTTATAGTAGCTAAAGACAAGAGACAAACATCAAAGAGAACAGATGCATACTTTTTCCTTACTCTAAACAGTACTCAAGAAACATCAAGCGGCACCTGGGTAGCTCAGTCTGTTAAGCATCTGACTTCGGCTCAGGTCATGATCTCGTGGTTTGTGGATTCAAGCACGAGCCCCGTGTTGGGCTCTATGCAGACAGCTCAGAGCCTGGAGCCTGCTCGGATTCTGTGTCTCCCCCTCTCTCTGCCCCTCCCCTGCTCCTACTCTGTTTCTCTCTCCCTCTCAAAAATAAAATAAACATTAAAAAATTGAAAAAAAAAAAAAGGAAATATCTAAAGATCTGTCTGTTCTGCACCCAAAGAAAATGCTCATCCTTAATTAAAAAAAAATTTTTTTTTAATGTTTATTTATTATTGAGAGACAGAGACAGAGCATGAACATGGGAGGGGCAGAGAGAGGAGGAGACACAGAATCTGAAGGAGGCTCCAGACTCTGAGCTGTTAGCACAGAGCCCGACACGGGGCTCGAACTCACAAACCCAGAGAAATCATGACCTCAGCCGAAGAGACACTTAACTGACTGAACCACCCAGGTGCCCCTCATCCTTACTTTTTTATTCTAGAGTCTACAGTGGTTTTGGAGGGGGGAGAGGAGTGGCAGGTGGAGGATGAGTTCTTTTAAAGCGCCATGAAAGGGCGCCTAGGTGGCTCAGTCAGTTAAGTGTCCAACGTGAGCTCAGGTCATGATCTCACAGTTCATGGCTTCGAGCCCCGGGTCAGGCTCTGTGCTGACAGCTCAGAGCCTAGAGCCTGCTTCAGATTCTGTGTCTCCTCTCTCTCTCTGCCCTTCCCCTGCTCACTCTCTGTCTCTCTGTCTTTCTCTCTCAAGAATAAATAAACATTAAAAAATTTTAATAAAAAAATAAATAAAGTGCCATAAAAGATTCTCTTAGGGGAAAAAAAGATTCTTCTGTATCTGAATTCCCAGTGTTTAGACTCTTTTTAGTAAGTGTTAAGTCAAAAGATCTATTTGCCGATGGTTAAATTCTGGCTAATGAGCAATTTCAGAGGAACTTCTTCTAGACCCAGAGAAAACATAGTCTCTGTTAGACTTCATATTCCAGAAATTTCTGCTCTGATTGGCCACCCTCAGAGATAAACTTGAACTTCTGTGTCTACTCCATAAAGAGGATAAAGCCTCAGTCTTAATCCTCTTATCCTTTATACAGGATAAAGGTTGTCTCCTAGGTGCTAGGCAACAACTCAGAGCCCCTTTATCTGAAACTTCAAAGTAGGGATAATCATTTTAAAACAGCGTAAGTGGTCAAGTCCCCATTTTTAAAAACACATTTTTTAATAAGGTATCATCACTTTAACCTAGTGATCAATATCAGGTTTAGCAATAGTGGGACAACGAGATATTACGTACAGCTTAATATGAGGTAGTAGGAAGTACACAGCATTACTTATGAAGAATTCTTACCAAAATATTGAACCTGATTCTTATCAAGCCTTTAGACAAACTTTGAGCTTACCAAATAATACAGAGGACAGAAGAACAAGTTTAACAACACCATGAGAAAACAATCAGACAAATCCAGAAGGTAAGACATTGTGTAGAATAATTCGCCCAGAATCATCAAGAAGTCAGTGTCTTAAAAACAAAATGTATTAGGGCGCCTGGGTGGCTCAGTTGGTTAAGTGTCCAACGCTTGGTTTCGGCTCGGGTCATGGGCCCCTGCGTCAGACTCCGTGCTGACAATGTGGAGCCTGCTTGGATTCTCCCTCTCTCACTCTCATGCTCTCTCTCTCTCTCTCTCTCCCCCTCCCTGTAGGCCCCTCCCCCACCCACTCTCTCTGTCTCTCTCTCTCAAAAACACATAAATAAACTAAGTAACTAAATAAATAAATATAAAATGCATGTGGGTGTGACACAAGGAGACAGTTCTAGAATTCTCCCCGCTTTGTTTCTATGAAAATATTTTCTATGTTAATGTGGGAAATAAAAAATAAAACAATCTTTGTATATCTCAAAAAATTCTTTGTCCATTTTTATTATTTTTTTAAATGTTTTTTAATGTTTATTTATTTATTTATTTGTTTATTTATTTTTTGGTGATGATATTATTTATTTCCTTGGCAAGATCTCAAATGGAACAAGAATTGGAACCCTATTGAAAATTAATTTAACTGAATGGCAAGAACACCAGAAACACTTTGGACATTCTTTTTCATTTAATATCTAACATGTTCAAGAGATATAAATTACCTCTATACAGTTCAACTATATTCAACGTATTTGTCCAGCATTCCCATGAAAGACAAATGTAATTAATCGGACCCCAATTTATTTATTTACTTATTTATTTATTTGCTTTTCTTTTTTTTTCCAGCTATTACAAATTTTATTTTATTTTTTTTCAATATATGAAGTTTATTGTCAAATTGGTTTCCATACAACACCCAGTGCAATGTTTATTTATTTTTGAGAGAGAGAGAGACAGACCATGAACAGGTGAGGGGCAGAGAGAGAGAGAGACCCAGAATCTGAAGCAGGCTCCAGGCTGTGAGCTGTCAGCACAGAGCCTGATGCAGGGCTCGAACCCAGGAACAGTGAGATCATTACCTGAGCCAAAGTTGGATGCTTAATCGACTGAGCCACCCAGGAGCCCCTCTTTGTCCATTTGTAAATTGGGTTAAAGTTTTAAGTCAACGTGTAAGTATTATTTATTTATATATTTTAAATACAAGTTTCTTATCTGATATAGGATTTGCAAATATTTTCTCCCATTATGTAAATTGTCTTTTCGCTTTCTTAGTGATATCCTTTAAAACATGCAAGTTTAGGGGCACCTGGGTGGCTCAGTCAGTTGAGTGTCTGACTTCAGATGCTCAGGTCATGATCTCGTGGTTTGTGGGTTCAGGCCCTGCATCAGGCTCTGTGCTGATAGAGCCTGGTGCCTGCTTCAGATCTGTGTTTCCCTCTCTCTCTGCCCCTCCCCTGCTCCCACTCTCTGTCTCTCTCTTCAACAATGAATAAACATTAAAAAAATAAAATAAAACATGCAAGTGTAAATTTTTTTCTTAATGGTTATTTATTTTTTAGAGAGAGAGAGAGAGAAAGAGACAGAGTGTGAGTGGGGGAGGGGCTGAGAGGGAAACAGAATCCGAAACAGGCTCCAAGCTCTCATCACTGAGCCTTAGGGCAGGTCTCGAACTCACAAACCGGGAGATCATGAGTGGAAGTCGGACACTTAACCGAGTCACCCAGACACCCCATAAAACATGCAAATTTAAATTTTGATGAATTTTAATAGTTTTACCTTACAGTAGGTCAGAGGTCCATCTTGAGTTAAATTTTGTTAAGTCATTGTTTTGCTTGTGAATATCTGGTTGACCCAGCATCATTTGTTGAGAAGACAATTCTTTGCCCCATTGAATTTCCTTGGCACTGTTATCAAAAATCAGTTGACTGTGAGGCACCTGGGTGGCTTAGCCGGTTATGCATCCAACTTTGGCTCAGGCCATGATCTCATGGTCTGTGAATTTGAGCCCTGCGTCAGGCTCTGTGCTGACAGCTCAGAGCCTGGAGCCTGCTTCAGATTCTGTATCTCCCTCTCTCTCTGCCCCTCCCCTGCTCTCTCTCTCTCTCAAAAATAAATAAACCCTAAAAAAAATCAATTGACTGTAAATGTGAGGGTTTACTTCTGAACTCTTTATTCCCTTCCACTGATCTTTATGTATATCATTATGCAGTACCACACTGTTAATTATTGTCCTCCAACTTTGTTGTTTTTTCAAAGTTTTTAGGCTATTTTGGATTGTCTTTCCACATGAATTTTAGCATGATCTGATCAATTTCTGGGGGAAAATACAGCTAGGATTTTGATAGGAGTTGGGTTGAATCTGTAAATCAATTTGGTGGTATTGCCATGTTAACAATATTGAGTCTTCTGATCTATGAGTGAAGGGTATCTTACCATTTCTATAGGTCTTCTTTAATTCTTTCAACAACATTTTGTAGTTTTCATTGTAAAAGTTTTACACTCCTTTTATTAAATTTATACCTAAGTGTTTTATTCTCTTTGATGCTTTGATGCTTTGTAAATGAAATTCTTTGCTTTTTTTAAAAAAGTTTATTTATTTTTGAAAGAGAGAGAGAGAGAGAGAGAGAGAGAGAGCAGGGGAAGGGCAGAGAGAGGAAGAGAGAGGATCCCAAGCAGGATCCACACTCTCAGTGCAGAGCCCAATGCAGGGCTCAAACTCATGAACATATTTTTTTTGCTCTGCTCTGCTCTGCTCATGAATCATGAGATCATGACCTAAACTGAAATCAAGAGACAGATGCCCAACCAAGTGAGCCACCCAGGCACCCCATGAAATTGTTTTCTTGATTTTGGGGGGGAGATTGTTCTTAGCTAGTGAATAGAAATAAAAGTGATTTTTATATATTGATCTTCTACCCTGCAATCTTGCTGAGCTTCTTTATTAGTCATAATAGTTTTTCAGTGGATTCCTTGGGATTTTTTTATATACAAGATCATGTCATCAACAAATAGATACTTTTCCTTCTTCCTTTCCAATCTGGATGCTTTTTATATCAATTTCTTGCCTAAATAACCTGGGTAGAACCTTTAGGACAATGTTTTTATTTGTTTGTTTTAAAGTTTATTTATTTTGAGAGTGACAAGAGAGAGTGCTCAGGGGAGGGGCAGAAAGAGAGGTAGAGACAGAATCTCAAGCAGTCTCTGAGCTGTAGCATGGAGCCCGACGCAGGGCTGGATCTCACAAACTGTGAGATCATGACCTGAGCTGAAATCAAGAGTAGGACACTTAACTGACTGAGCCACTCGGGTGCCCCCTCTTTAGTACAATGTCGAATAAAAATGGCAAGAGCACTTTTCTCTTGTTCTTGATCTTAAGGGGAAAGCATTTAGTCTTTCACTGTTAAGTATGTTAGCTGTGGGTTTCTTGTAGATGCCTTTATCAGGCTAAGAAAGTTCTCTTCTGTTCCAGTTTTGTTGACTTTTTATCATTGATGGATACTGATTTTGTCAGTGCTTTTTTTTCCCATCTATTAAAACAGTCACATGGTTTTTGTGTTTTATTCTGTTGATACGGTATATTACATTAATTGATTTTAGGATATAAAACCAACTTTGTATTACTGGGATAATTCCCATCTGATGATTGTGTATAGTCTGTTTTCTTCAATTTTTATTTATTTTTTGTTTTTGTTTTCTTCAATTTTTTAAAAAAAATTAATATTTATTCATTTTTGAGAGACAGAGAGTGAGCAGGGAGGGGCAGAGAGAGAGGGAGACACAATCTGAAGCAGACTCCAGGCTCTGAGCTGTCAGCACAGAGCCCGATGCAGGGCTCAAACCCATGGACCGTGAGATCATGACCTGAGCTGAAGTTGGATGCTTAACTGACTGAGCCATCCAGGCGCCCCTGTTTTCTTCAACCTTAAAAAATTTTAGTAAAATACACATAACATAAAATTTACTATCTTAAACATTTTAAAGTATACAGTTCAGTGGAATTAAATATACTCATAATGTTGTGCAACCACCACCAGCATACATTTCCATAACTCCACTCATCTTGCAAAACTGAAAGTCTATATCCATTAAACAATAGCTCCCCATTTCTTCTTTCCCCTGTTCCCTGGCAACTGGCTTTCTACCTTTTGTCTCTATGATTTTCACTATTTTAGGAATCTCATATAAGTGAAATTAATATTTATCTTTTTGTGACTGGTTTATTTCACTTAGCATCTTATCCTCAAGGTTTATCTATGTTGTAGCATGTTACAGAATTTCCTTCCTTTTTAAAGCCAAGTATTCCATTGTATGTATATACCACATTTTACTTCTCCATTCTTCCATTGATGAACACTAGAATTTCTTCCATGTTTTAGCTATTGTGAATAATGCCATTGTAAACATGGGTGTGCGAATATCTCTTTGAGACTCTACTTTCAATTCTTTGGGGTATATATCCAGAAGAGGAATTGCTGGATCATATGATAATTCTATTTTTAACTTTTTGAAGAACTACCATACTGTTTTCCATAGCATCTGGACCATTGTACATTCCCACCAATAGTGCAGAAAGGTTTCAGTTTCTCTACATCCTCACCAACACTTGTTTTCTGTTTATTTGTTTGTTTTTGAGAATAGCCATCCTACTGGGTATAGCATGGTATACCATAATAGTTTTGATTTGCATTTCCCTAATTACTAGCAATGTTGAACATCTTTTCATGTGCTTGTTGGCCATTTGTGTATCTTCTTTGGAGAAATGTCTAGTATTTGTCCATTTTTGAATTGGTTTTGTTTTTTGTTTTTGTTTTATTGAGTTTCAGGAATTCTCTCTATATTCTGGATATTAATCCATTATCAGATACATCATTTGCAAATATATTCTGTGTGTTGTCTTGTTACTCTGTTGAATATGCCATCTCACTGTCTGCCCTCTATTGTTTCCGGTGAGAAGTCAGCTGTTATTCTTATCTGGGTTCTGTATATGAGGAGTTGTTTTTTCTTTGCTAATTTCAAGATTTTCTTTCTTTCTCTTTCGACATTTTACTATGCTGTGTCTAAATGTGGATCTCTTTGTGTTTATTCTACTTAGAGTTAGTTGAGTTTCTTGGATATGTAGATTAATGTTTTTCATCAAATTTCAGAATTTTCAGCCGTTATTTCTTCAAATAATTTTTTCTGCTCTGCTTTCTCTCTCCTTTCCTTCTGGTAGTCCCATTATGCATATGTTGATATGCTTAATGGTATCCCATATTTCTCTGAAGTTCTGTTCATATTTCTTCATTCTCCTTTATCTGTGTTCTTATATGTATTTATGTATCTATCTTCAGATTTGCTGATTCTTTCTTCTACCAGTTCAGTTTTACTATTGAGTGCCTCTAGTGAATTTTTCTTTCCTGTTCTTATACTTTTCAAGTTTAGAAAATCCATTATGTTCTTTTTTAAAATAATAATTTATATCTCTTTATTATCTTACGAGACATTGTCATCATACCTTCTTTTGCTTTCTTAAGCATGGCTTCCTGGGGCACCTGGGTGGCTCAGCCAGTTAAACGTCCAACTAAAGCTCAGGTCATGATCTCACTGTTTGTGGGTTTGAGCCCTGTGTCAGGCTCTGACAGCTCAGAGTCTGGAGCCTGCTTCAGATTCTGTGTCTCTCTCTCTCTCTCTCTCTGCCCCTCCTCTGCTCATGGTCTGTTTCTCTCTGTCTCTCAAAAATGAATAAACGTTAATATATATATGTGTATATATATATGTATATATATATATATATACATATACATACATATACATACATATATATACATATACATGTACATATATATACATATACATACATATATATATATATATATTTTTTTTTTTTAAAGCATGGTTTCCTTTAGTTCTTTGAATACACTTACAATAGCTGCTGTGAAGTCTTTGTCTGCTAAGTTGGATATCTGGGCCCTCTCACAGGGAGTTTCTATTGACTGTTTTTTTCCTCTTGTGTATGGGTCACAGCACACTTTCCTGTTTCATTGCATGTCTCATAATTTTTTTTGTTGTTGTTGTTTAAAACTGGATATCTTATTTTAAGTGAGCTCTAGCCCCAGGGTGGGGCTTGAACTCATGACCCTGAAATCAAGAGTCACATGCTCTACCAACTGATCCAGCCAAGTGTCCTGAAAAATGGACATTTTAGATACTATATTGTAGCAACTCTGGATACTGATCCCTTCAACTTTGTTGTTTATTTTCGAGCTAATGAGCTTACCATTGTAGTTTGTTTTTTTATTTCTTCAGTGACTTAGCTAGATTGTTTTAATGAAGTCTATTTCCCTGCAATGCGGAAACTCTTCTGTTTCTCTTCAGAAAGTACACCCTTGGTCATATATGCGCATAGTGGTCCTGGGATGACAGTGATTTTAACACAGCTCTCTTTGACTCATCTCTCTGTTGTCTGTCTCTGTTGGTATGATCCCTAGCTGTTAGGCTCCATTAGTTGTTAGCTAATCACTGCATTGTTTTCAATATGCCCCAAGGCATAAATTGCTCCACAGTCTGATCCAATTAAATTTAAGGCCCTCTGCAGAGGTAGTTTTTGAGGCCAGTCTTTGAGACTTCTTCAGACCCCAAAAGAGCTCTTTTTAGCTGTCTTTCTCCCTGTTTCTCTCTGGTAAGCTAGTTGGCTTATGGTCTAACTTTTGCTGCTCTCAGAGCTATTGGCTCCCTCTTCATTGCTTTGCACCAAATTCTCCATTGTTTTCCAGAACTCCCTTTGGCTTGAACTTCCCGATACTCTATTCCAAACAAAGCCAGTTCACTTATGGAGAGCTTCAAGCTCTCTGTTCTTATCACCTACATCTTCCCCTGGGCAAAACCTGGGAGACTAGGTTCTTGAACTAGGGGCAGGGACAGTAACCCACTTCTCTTGGAGCGATACCCTTGCTTTACAAGCAGAGTAGGGGTGGTGGCCTCTGGTCTTCTTGACTCTTATCTCCCTTTGTAGAACAACAACTTTAAATGGATGGTTTAATAAAGATTGGTTTTTGAAAATTATGGTTGTTTTGTTCAGGAGTGGGTCTATGGAGCTCCTCACACCATCATTCTGGAAATTGTCCCCTAACAGGATCTTAAGAGCAGTAAACATTTTCTTGACTGCCAACATCTTTCTGAACTTCTGTTTACGATTTAAGTTCTGATGGAAAATAAGTAGAATATTAGAAGACTAAATTGGAGGTGAATTTGGAGATAAAGATATTGATAGATCACCCCTGGGGGGAGGGGTAAGAAAACTTTATAGAGAGGCTCTGAGAACCATCACCCCTGTGCATTCTAAGCACAGAATACCAGCAGATACTGATCAAAATAAACCACTAAACCCAGTATCAGGAAACAAAGATTCTAATTCTTAGCTCTCTTCTGGCTTTTCTGGGTGATCCTGAATAAGCCAGTCAACTTCTCCCGAGCTCCAGTTTCCAGGAATAGTATATTTTGTTAAAGGATTTGTCTTACTGCTCATCCCCCAAATAGGTTATGTGGTTGATATTGTGCTTATGAAGAAGTGACTTTCACTAAATCTTTCCCATTCCTTTTCCCTTTTGCTATCTCCTGTGATTGACATCACGCATCTGGGAAGTATCTGTCTGGGCTTTGAGAATTATCACTGCTTTGGATCTGTGAACTCTCCACTGAGCTTTGGCCTATAAGCACCATGTTCTAAACGCCTTGAACTTGTTGTATGAGGAAACAAAGTCACAAAGGCTTGTCCCTTCCCTCACTGAATGTTTTGATTTATGAAAGAAAAGGGAATGGGACACTTGGAATTTCCAGCTCTTACTGCCTGGTTATAATCTACCATTCCAAGCCAGAATTATATCTCATCCTCCACAGGTACTATTGTTTCTGCTTATTTATTTATTTATTTATTATTAAAAAAAAATTTTTTTTTTAATTTTTTTTTTTAACATTTATTTATTTTTGAGACAGAGACAGAGCATGAACAGGGGAGGGTCAGAGAGAGAGGGAGACACAGAATCTGAAACAGGCTCCAGGCTCTGAGCAGTCAGCACAGAGCCCGACGCGGGGCTCGAACTCACATACCGCGAGATTGTGACCTGAGCCGAAGTCGGACGCTTAACCGACTGAGCCACCCAGGCGCCCCATATTATTTAAAAAATTTTTAATGTTTAATTAATTAATTAATTTTTAATGTTTATTTATTTTTGAGAGAGAGAGAGAGAGAGGCACAGAGTGTGAGCAGGGGAGGGGCAGAGAGAGAGGGAGACACAGAATTCCAAGCAGGCACCAGGCTCTGAGCTGTCAGCACAGAGCTCTAACTGGGGCTTGAACCCACAGACTGTGAGATCATGACCTAAGCCGAAGTCAGATGCTTAACTGACTGAGCCGCACAGGCACCCCTATTTTACATTTTTTAATATTTATTTATTTTTGAGAGAGAGCACAGGTGGGGAGGGCAAAGAGAGAGGGGGACAGAGGATCCCAAGGGGGCACTGTGCTGACAACAGAGAGCCTGATGCAGGTCTCAAACCTGCAAACCATGAGATCACGACCGGAGCTAAAGTCGGATGCTTAACCGACTGAGCCATCCAGGCGCCCCTTGTTTCTGGTTACTTAAAATGAAGTTGATTCCTAGACAATTTGTCTCACAATTATGCCCAACTATCTTTGGAACTAAGTTTGCCTCCAGTGGAATCTTTCCAAAAGCCTGTGGCCCTGACTTAATTTTTACTGACTTCTTAATAAGCACAGCCACAAACTATTTGAATACTTTGGAAATCAAGATTAATAAGTCCCATCAGTCATTAAGACGGTTAAAATCTGTTTCCCTCCAGAGATTAGGTTTAACAAGTTTACCCACAGGACAAGGACTCTGGCCAAAAAACCCAATTGCTCTGAATTGAGAGCGACTGACCGAACCAAGATCAGCCTAGTTGTCTTTATCCTCCCCGGTAGGCAGAGGATTTACAGTACAATGAAGTTGTTTAAAACTTTGAGGGCCAATAGACAATTACTGCTTAATGGTTTTGAAAAGAGATATCATGACAGTTACACAAGATTATGAATGTAATTAATGCCACCAAACTGTACATTTAAAAATGGTCAAAATGCTAAACTTCATGCTATGTATATTTTACCACCAAAAAAAACCAAAAAAACAAAAAAGCCACCTGGGGCCCCAGTGTTGCTGGTTCTCTGTCCTGAATGTTCTTCCAATTGCTTAATAATAGCATTGAATCTGAGGCTTTGCCAGCACCTGAGTTTCCCAAAGAGCTCCAAAGGTTGCTTAAGTATTACTGCCATCAGCATGGCAAAGAGAAAAAAAATTAACTTCCCATATTTTGTGCCTTTTTCTCCAGAGATTTGGAAATAATATGAAGCTACTTAGAATCCAGGGATGGAGAAGGGCTTAAGATGGGTGTATGTACATTTGGCATTAGCCTGAGTTGGCATCCACTTCCTTGTGCCCTCATTAAGTGGTACCTGAAATAACTAGCAGGATCATTAAGTGGCTTACCCTAATCCTTCTAAATTGTTAGACTTAATCTAGAATTATGACGATACAACTCCAATTAACTGTCAATAGTTTTTGAACATCCTTTTCTATTGACTATGTCTTTTTCCTGTTTATCTGTTAGCCTGCCACAGCCTTGTGACCCAAGGCTTGGAATGGATCAGGCCTCCTACTCACTCCCTCCTGCGCACACCACATCTCCATGGTAACAGCTTGTCGGGCCCTGCTTGGTGCAGGTTCTGAAGACCTCTCATCTGCAATCTCAGTCCTGCACAGATTCAGTCTTAATAAGCCAGGCTTCTAAGTAGGAGCTTGTGTTAGGAGCACCATCTCTCCAACTGGTAGGGTCTGAAATTGTCCTTAAGCCTCCTTTGGGGTACACCTGAGGAGTCCCCAGTGCCACTGAGTTGCCCTGACCTTCCACCACTGCTACTCAAGCCAGTGGCAGGGTTTCTGCTTCAACCTGAACTCATCGCCTCCTTCCAGCAAGTTCTCCTCCTGTCATCTTCCTCCATTCATGAAGCTGAGAGACATTCAGAGCATTTCAGGCCCTACCTGTGACTGATTCCCAATGTCAGTTGGTACTATTCCTTTGTATCTTTCCAACTCATCTTTCTCTGCATTCCTCTTACCTTTACAATGGTTCAGGCCCACGTTGTTTCCTTCTTCAATTACTGCAAGACCCTCCAACCCAGTCCTCCTACTTCCATGTTTGCTTTCCTTGCATCCAATTCCCACATTCCAACCAATGAGAAAACTTCTTAAAAAAGCAGACCTGACACGTCCTTCCCCCACAGAGAGTCAGCATTTCCCATTGCCCTCAGGGTGGATTTCAGACTTACTTGTATGACACACAGGATTACACCATTATAATGTGGCTCCTGCTCACCTCTCCAGGATCATCTCTTGCCCCCTCCCCTGCATTATTCTTACCTCAGCCACACCAAAACACTTTACTCCTCCAATGACCCACTGTTCTCTCTTGCCTTTGTGATTTCACTGCTGTCTCCCCCACCTGGGGTGTCCTTCCTCCTTCCTTCTGTATAAGCCTTTCGTACATTGTTGGGAAAGTTTTCCCAGCTTTCAAATCTTAAGTGCCTGTTCTAAGTTCTCCTAGAGCTCGTGTGTTTATTCCCCTTCTGCCATTCTGCTGAACTGTCAACTCCACAAGGGTAGAGTGTGCCAACCTCTAGCTCAGTGCCTACAATATTCATTCAAATGTCTGTTGTGTAAGTGAAAGAACGAAGAATAAGCCTTTGGAATAAAAATATCACCACGTGCTGATTATAAGTACATCCTTTTCCAGAGTCTTCTGTTGTTGGGCACCATTCATCCACCAGATTGGACCAGATAGGAATTTGCTACACCACCAGGACATTGCAATTTGGACTGCTGGCCACTGTCCTTAGGGACACTTCTACAAATGGGTCAGTTGCCCCAGCTCAGCTCTGGCTAGTCCTGGTTGCCTCCTTTTTGTTGGTCACTAGGGAGCTCCCTGCTGGCCTCGTGGCTGAACCCATGTGGCTTCTGTCAGCAGCTGGAGAGCCGTTCCTAAGAGCTGAGGTAGTGAGTCAACCCTCCTTTCATTGCCCAGGGAAGATTCCTTTTTCCCTGGTTATGCAATGTCACCCAGGCTGTGTTTTCCTTAGTGGAATCCAAGATTTGGAATCATGGTAAGAGGAGAAAGAGGCAGATAATCTCAGGAATAGATATGCTCTGTCATGTTTCTCAGGAGAATTTGGTGGGAAGGGAGGGTAGGGGCCAGGATGAGGAAATTGGTAAGGGACCTGTGTTCATAGATAAAGGAGGAGTTGAATGGATATGGATATGGATACTCTTCCCCAGAGAGTTCAATGGGTTATCTGGGAAAGAAGCCAGAAAAAGAGAGACCTCTCACCAGATCTGGGTCCCCACCCATGTGGGTACATAGTATTAAAGAGCATTCAGCCCTCAGCAGTGTTCCATTCACTTATTCCTAAATCAACACATTCTCTCATATTCCAGAAATTAGAAACCAGCCAACTTTTTGCTGTGGACCTGGATAAGATGCAAAAATAATGGATTTTGCCTCAAACTGAGTTCCCTTGCTACCAGGCTTACAGAGATAGGAATAAGGACTTTGGGAGGAGGAGGTAGCAAAGCAAAGGCACAATTTCATTTTCTCCTCTGCAGTAAGAAAGCAAAAGATCCATTAGATGAGAAAATGTATGTGAAAGCACTTAGCACAGTGCTTGGCAAATAGATGGGATTCAATAATATTGACTTTTTTTGTTTTATCTGTGCTCAGTGTAGGGACCCATAAGGCAGTCTAGTGTATAGGAAGAATAACTGGGGAGCCATTTGGAGTAAGGGAGTGTTCTCTACCTGGATGATAGTTAAAATTTTGCTGTTAGATGGGAATGCAAGCTGGTGCAGCCACTCTGGAAAACAGTACGGAGTTTCCTCAAAAAACTAAAAATGGAACTACCCTACGACCCAGCAATTGCACTACTAGGCATTTATCCACGGGATACAGGTGTGCTGTTTCGAAGGGACACATGCACCCCCATGTTTATAGCAGCACTATCAACAATAGCCAAAGTATGGAAACAGCCCAAATGTCCATCGATGGATGAATGGATAAAGAAAATGTGGTATGTATGTGTATATGTGTGTGTGTGTTTATACACACACACACACACACACACACACACACACACACACAATGGAGTATTACTCGGCAATCAAAAAGAATGAAATCTTGCCATTTGCAACCACATGGATAGAACTGGAGGGGATTATGCTAAGTGAAATTAGTCAGAGAAAGACAAAAATCATTGACTTCATTCATATGAGGACTTTAAGACACAGAACAGATGAACACAAGGGAAGGGAAGCAAAAATAACATAAAACCAAGGAGGGGGACAAAACAGAAGAGACTCATAAGTATGGAGAACAAACTGAGGGTTACTGGAGGGGTTGTGGGAGGGGTGATGGGCTAAATGGGTAAGGGGTAATAAGGAATCCACTCCCGAAATCATTGTTGCACTATATGCTAATTTGGATGTAAATTTAAAAAAATAAAAAATAAAACAAGTTAAAAAATTTTGCCATTAGAATTTCTTTCCTTTGACTCTATTAAAAAGCAAATACCAATTGGAGATAAAACACATTGTTGTTAGACATTTCATTTTTACTATTGATGGTTGATTTTATATATAATAAGTATATATGTATGTAAAGTATAATGTATAATGTATTTATGTATAATAAGTATATATGTATACATATATAAGTATATGTACATATTATATACATATTTCTTTTTTACAGCCAGTAGTGGAGATAACATAAATGTCATAGATGCGGAATAAGTACAAATTTTCTATTTCTCAAAGCTAGGCAAAAACCTGGCAGTCTGAACTGTAAAACTATTACTCTTATCGCTTCTGCTGTTTAAATTTTTTTAAAAAAGTTTATTTACTTTTGAGAGAGAGAGAGAGTGAGTGGGGGGTGGGCAGAGAGAGAGGGAGACATAATCTGGAGCAAGCTCCAGGCTCTGCGCTGTCAGCACAGAGCCTGATGTGGGGCTTGAACTCACGAACTGTGAGATCATGTCCTGAGCCGAAGTCAGACACTTAACCAACTGAGCCACCCAGGCGCCCCTATAACTTCTACTATTTAAATAAATAACTTTAGGGGCGTGTAGCTGGCTCAGTCAGTAGAGCATGTGATTCTTGATCTTGGGTCATGAGTTTGAGCCCCACATTGGGCATGGAGCCTACTTCAAAAAGTAAAATAAAATCTTTAAATAAATTTAACATTTATAAGTTTCTTATAGAGAGGAGACAGTAATGTAGAAACCAAGGAACAACCAGGTCATTTGCCTTAATACTGAGGCACTTTCTTAATCGTACATGTGAGGTATGGCAGAAGGTCTTATCTATTGACAACTTAGAAAATGATAGCTGAGGCCAAAGGAAAACAGAAATCACTGCCACTTTTATGCATTTAAAGTGCTTAATAGGCAGCTTCTAATTCTACTTCATGTATTTTAATACTACCCAAACCTAGAACAGCACACATAGTACTTGTAAGTGCTCAATAAATGTTTAAAACCAAACTAAAAACCAAAATAAAGCAAAACCAAACTGGTATTTGTTAACACATGTCAGCTATGTCCCACACTAGGTTCAATAAAACTATCAAGTTCATGCAAGCCCTGAAAACAAAGTGCCCACATTCTGTATTTGTGGGGACTATCCCACATGTACTTTCTTTTTACTCTCAACAGTTTCCTGAGATATGTATTAATACTAGCCTAGAGTTCAAGATTCCTAATTCCAAAATTAGTAGACAAAAGTAAAGGACTAAAAAAACAAAATAAAAACAGAAAAACAAGCAACTTTTTTTTTGGGGGGAGAGATTCCCCTTTATTTTAATAAAGAATAATTAGAACTCAGTAATTAAAAGACAGAAAAATTGACAAAGGATCCAAACAACAAATCCTAAAAGGAGATCTCTGTAACAATCAAAGAAAGGCTCTGCCTAAAATCTCAGTTCAGAGCTGTCTGCTAAATGGCCTGGACCAGACCTCATAGCCAAGGCTGAAGATAAATGGGCCTTTTTCCATGCCCTAATCCCAAATCTAATCTTGCAACTTTAACACCCTCCACCGGGAGTGAAGACATCAGAAAGCCAAGAGCCCTGGAAAGAATAGGTCAGCACTGTCCGGGCTTCATGGATAAACACAGCTGTGGAGGAGGAATGCACAGGGCAGCCTTCCAGAGCCTGTGGACCCCCTGATATTCCTTGCAGAGGGAATCAGCTTTGTCTGGCCTGTGCAGAGCCTCTAGAGTCTAGCTACTCAAAGTATGGTTTGTGAGCATCTTCAAGAAGTTTACAGAAATGCAGAGCCTTTAGCGCCCACTCCAGGCTTCTTGAACCAGAATCTGCATTTTAGTAAGCTTCCCAGGTGATGTTGATGTGCATGCACAGTGGAGCTTGAGAAACACTGCCCTTGGGGACCTGGCTCAGGGTTTCCTCATTGTAGGTGCTCAGTAAATGTCTGCTGATTGAGTGAAAGACTGGACAGGGTATCTCTGGGGTCCCCTTCTAAAGTAAATCATCTGACTTACTGAAAACTCGTCACTCTTCATGCTGAGTAAAGCATTAGCCATTTTACAAAGGGCTTTAAGTAAGATTAATGAATTAATAACAATATTTTGGTATTGATATTTTCTACAGTGAATTTAGAGTTTCTTATTAATAATACCATTTCACTAGGCTTCTTTATATGCCCAGGAGGCACCAACAAGGCACAAATCTTTCTCTATTGCCCTTTCTGGAATTACTGAGAATGGAAAATCAAATGAGTAAAAATGAGAATAACAAATCTGAAAATGCTGGAGAAAAGGGTGCCCACCAGTGCAGGACATTGCTGTTTTACTTGACTTTCAGAGAATGTAGTCCATAAGCTTTCACCTTGTACCACATGGGTCTCTGTATGTGGAGGGGGTGATGGCAAAGAGGGAAAGAAGAGAAAGAAGAGACCAAGGATTAAGGACCCCTGTGCTGTCCTATGAGCAGAATCATCAAATCTGGCCATTAAGGTGCTTCTGAAGCACCTGTTCACCATTATCATTATCATTACCATCACCATCACTTTTAATTCTACTTGCTGTCTGCCAATGTCTTTACTGAGAAGACCGCCTTAGTAGTCACCCAAACCTTAATGTCAAGGTTGGTCATCGACCTTAGGCTGCCAGGAAACCAGTTAAAAGAAGGAGACAAGAGGGATCCATGGGACGGAGAAGCATTCTGAGTTCCGCTAATGAGTGAGGTGACTCACGTCTGACTCAGACCAGCGAAGCCTAGCCTGGGAGATGGGAGGCGGTGCAGGGCAGACCTCAAAGGAGCTCTGCTGAAGTGTTCAAATGGGAGCTGGGCTGCCAGGGACGTGGTGTTATTTAGAGAACTGCCTGTAGCTCTGGCATTGGAAGGAAGAGTGGATCCTGAAAACAGAAGGAGAAAATTGCACCTGAAGCCAGAAACCAAGTTGTGAATCTTCTGTGCTTTGACAAACATGTAAATTCTCTAGTGACACTGACCTGCTCTTTGGGAAATCTCAGAATATGAACTCAATAGGAATTCATTGTCATCAGGTCCCTGGGGAGTAGAGGTAAATCATGTGTCACCCTCTGTTTTTCTAATGCCCTCAATTAGAAAAATAAGCCTCCTTTGACTTTATTATTATTATTATTTTTTTTAATGTTTTCATTCATTTTTGAGAGACAGAGCAACAGACTCTGAAGCAGGCTGCAGCCTCTGGCTGTCAGCACAGAGTCCGACGCGGGGCTTGAACCCGCGAACCATCAGATCATGACCTGAGACAAAGTTGGACGCTTAACCAACTGAGCCACCCAGGTGCCCCCACTTTCTTTAGTATTTTGCTTTTGGAGAACATTGTGATGCAACCTGCGCTCATGGGTAGATTTTTTAAAAATGTGAACATGTGACTAAGGCACCTTCTCTCTTATTAATGTCTAATTGAGGTTCTGAGTTTGAAGATCCTAAGGTCATATATTATTATGAAGGTTGGTAACTGCACTGTCCTATGTGGATTGTACTGAAATGACATGCACACAAGTGACACAGAATCTGTAGGTAGATCCCCTGAAGAGCATGCATTTGTGAGATGGCTGGCTGTAGGTATGACTATGTGGGTGACACAGTTTGTCTCCATGTGCTAAGTAACCCACACAGATATTAACCCTACAACCTCAGCCTCATTAAGATGATGCATACCAACTCAGCTCTCTAAAAATAATTTTGGTTATTTACAGATTTATATGTGATTTGATGACTATGGTCACAAATGCACTTCACCAGAATGGCACCAAGGCAGTGGAAGAGACAGGGGTTCTTTGGCATTTTGCCCACCTGTGAACTTTCAAGGAGATGAAAATTAAATTGCTCCAAAAGCAAAAGTATTTCAACTTTGCCTGCCCCCAGCAGATGGCAACAACAATTGGGACACCATTGCTTTAGCATTGGTCAACTAGTTTTCTGTCATCAGCAGGTTTGCTCTATTTAATTTGGGGGGCTTGGCAACACTATTAACCTCAGTATGTCTAATAATCACAAAAGCAATGAGAACGTTGAATGTGCTATTGAGGAGAGGTTTAGGATTTTGAAGAAAATAAAAGATAGTCACAAATTGAATGTGGTAATAAAAATCACCAGTGTCGCATGTGGGTAAAAGATGGATCATTAGTTAACAGAGGTGATTCAGAAAGACAAAGAGATTAAAAACGTGAAAAAAACCTGGCAGGGTCTATGCAATGAACAGTAATCAGTAAGCAATGAGGAAAGGTAATTCAAGAAATGGAAGTAATCTGGAGTGTGAGATTAGAGAACTGACATCAACTTTAGTGCCTATACAGTTGACTATCGAACAATGCAGGGTTAAGGGTGCAGCCCCACACACACACACTAAAAAAAATCTGTGTATAACTTTGACTTCCCCAAAACGTAACTACTAATAGCCTACTGTTGACTGGAAGCTTTACTGATAACATATGCAGTCAATTAACACATATTTTATATGTTTTACGTATTATATACTGTATTCTTACAAATAAAATAAGCTAAAGAAAGGAAAATGTTATTAAGAAAATCAGAAGGGGAGGGGCGCCTGAGTGGCTCAGTCAGTTAAGCATCCGACTCTTTTTTTTTTTTTTAATTTTTTTATTGTTTATTTTTGAGACAGAGGGAGACAGAGCATGAATGGGGGAGGGTCACAGAGAGGGAGACACAGAATCAGAAGCAGGCTCCAGGCTCCAAGCTGTCAGCACAGAGCTCGACGTGGGGCTTGAACTCACGGACTGTGAGATCATGACCTGAGCCGAGGTCAGATGCTTAACCGACTGAGCCACCCAGACGCCCCAAGCATCCAACTCTTGAGTTTGGTTCAGGTCATGATCTCACAGTTCATGAGTTCAAGCCTTACATTGGACTGCACTGAAGCCTGCTTGGGATTCTCTCTCTCCCTCTCCCTCTGCTCCCCCTCCCCGCCCCCGCTTGTGTGCATGCTCTCTCTCTCTCTCAAAAACAAAAAAAAAGAAAGAAAAAGAAAATCATAAGAGAAAATACATTTACAGTACTATATTATATTTATCAAAAAAATCTGCTTTATGTAAGTGGTTCAAAGCCGTTATTTAAGGGTCAACTATAATCCAAATATTAATTCAGGTAAGGGCTGAAAATATGTACGACATGTTTAAAAAAATTAATTAATTTATTTTGAAGCTCTGTGCTGTCAGCCTGATGCAGGGCTTGATCCTATGAACCAAGAGATCATAACATGAGCCAAAATCGAGCCAGATGCATACCAAACTGAGCCACCTTGGTGCCCCTGTCATAAGCATTTAAAAGCCAGGTGTTGTAAAAGTCCTCATTCTGAAACCTTTGCTGAACACCAGTAATAGTTCCATAGATTCAATATCTGTTAGATCAACACAACATTAAATTCCCTGTGGAAGCTGCTGAAGAGTTCTTTATCATACTTGGTGCAGCCTACCAAGGGCTGCCTTGACCATTTCTCAATGTATATGAACTGGTCTGTTTTGCATAAAGAAGCCCAGTAGAATGGATATCAGCAAGGAGAGGAGAATGCTACCTAGGTTTGAAGCTTTGAAGGACCATGGAACTCCCTTTTGGTGGAAATGTGTCTTTCTAAGCTTAAGTCACTCTTAGCCATTGTTGTCTTACTAATGGTCTTTCACAATTCACCTGTTTGTAAGGTGCAAAAAATGTGTATATATGTGTCTCTGTATTTTTTTCTCAATCATGCTTTTTTATTTTACATGGGGTTGTAGGATTTTCCTTTAGCCTTTAGTTAATTCTTTAATATGATTTCCTATGGCAGCTTGGTATTCCATTTCCTTATTATGTCATTTGATCCACCCTTTGCTGAACTAATAAGAATGCTTATATTTATATAACTTGGCATAAATTATTATGCTTTTCTGAACACTTCACTGGGATAAATTAGCAGAATAAAGTTACTGGCTTATAATGTTATGAACATCTTTAGAGTTTTAATATATTTCCAGATTTGCCTTCAGAAAGGTTTGGCCATCTGATAACTCTTCCAGAAATTTATCAGTGTTCCTCTTTCCATGTACTTTTGTCAGTACTAGATACTATTTTATCTCCACTCATTTTTGAGGGTATTTTAAAATGTTTTATTTATTTGGTTGTTATCAAGACCTCTTTCTATGATTTTAATGCATGTCTTTTGTGAATTTTTCCATCAAAATATTTGCCTTTTAATTATTGACTTGTAATAGGTCTTTGTATATTAAGGAAGCATACCTCTCCCCTCAATTTTTTATTAGTCTTTTAACTTTATTTATAGTGGCCACCTTTGTTTTTCATCTCTAAAGATAATACCAGTCACAATCAATTCACATGGCCAATGAGGAGACCAAATATTAAATTATTTGTGAAAATGCTATAAAACATAAAGGATTTTTATCATATACTTCTAGGGTTGATGCTACCCAGAAATTGAGATTATTTATTGGCCTACAAGTCTAAAATGAATTTGTAGGTAATTAAACTTCTATTCTCGGCTCTGACAGTACCATACAAAACAAGAAATTAATTTAAATCTTTTGTACCATAGTTATTAAGAATGTTATAAAAAATAAACAATGATGTCAGATATAAAAGTGCTCTGAGACTTTTCGATGGTTCTACATAAAACCAAGTTGTTGCATTATTACTCTTTTACTTTCTTTTCAAAAATCTAATTAATCCAGTATAGGTGCATTATAACAGGAAAGGCACTATATTGATCACTACTGTTACTTTAGGCTCATCAGTTATGCCCTGCTCACCTTCCCAGATAGTCCTTTCCTCAAGCCTTTCTTTACTTGAAAACAAAAAGAGATCCATCAGTGAAAAACTCTTCTCCAATAAAAAGAAATGGTTTCTTTCTTTCTTTCTTTCTTTCTTTCTTTCTTTCTTTCCTTCTTTCTAAGCAGGCTCCATGCCCACTGTGGGGCTGGAACTCACAACTCTGAGATCAAGTCACATGCTCCACTAACTGAGCCAGACAGGTGCCCAGAAGTGTTTTTCTTAATTGCATAGTTTTATAATTAACTAAGTAATACTAGTAACAATATTTATTATTGTAATTATTTTTTTATTTTTTATTTTTAGTAACAATATTTAAAGGCATGCGTGGACAAGTCTTGCTCCCAGTGATAAATCCATCCTCCCTCTGGCCCCACCCTACTCCCTATGGCTTCTTTGTATTCTTCCCATGTTTCTTCATATATATGCAAGCAGGTACAAATAAATATTATCACTATAATTCCTCTTTTCATTCACAAAAGTAGCATACTATATACATTGTTCTCTACTTTGCTTTTTTAAACTAAACAACATATCTTCAACAGAAGACCTTCAATAGGAAGATATTTAATGTAAACAAGAGACATGATGACATTGGCATTAAACAAGAAAGTTTTAAAATTCCTGTGTCAGTTCTGTCACCGTAATTATAGAAGCTTAGAGCTGGATACTGTGGTAAAAGCTTTGCTGGGTCAGTCATCAAACCTGTTCCTCTTTTTCTTCAGCACAGGACTGCATTTGAAGCTTCCCTTGCTGTTGGGTGTGACCATATGACTGGATAGAAAAAATGTGAGCAGAGCTTATGTGCACCACTTCTAGGTCCAGCCTATAAGGATCTCTCCGCGCAATCCTCTATGTTCTTTCCCTGTCAGCACGATGTCAACACCTACAGTAACCTCATAAGCCACACGCTGAAGATGGCAGAATTACAAGATGGAAGGGCCTGGTTCCTTGAACAACACTTGGAAGAGAGCCACCCACCATGAGCACCCATTTTGGATGTTTTGTGAGTGAGAAATAAATTTCCTGTCATGTTAATAGTGCAGTAAATATGGGGCACCTGGGTGGCTCAGTTGGTTAAGTGTCCAACTTCAGTTCAGGTCATGATCTCGTGGTCTGTGAGTTCAAGCCCTGCACTGGGATCTGTGCTGATGGCTCAGAGCCTGGATCCTGCTTCACATTCTGTGTCTCCCTCCCTCTCTGCTCCTCCCCCACTCACACTCTGTCTCTCTGTCTCTCAAACATAAATAAAACATTTTTTAAAGACTTAAAACACTGCAGCAAATATTATCTTAATTAGCTTAGATAACAACCTCAAATCTCCTCTAGTCCAATGACTGGCATATGGCAGTTGCTCAATAAATGTGTCTGGATAAATGAGTGAATATTTAAACACCTCTGGAGATAAAGAATTAATTCACTGCCCTATCGGTCCATTTAATACATTTCAATCAGCTGGAATTATTGGAAAATTATTTATATGGCGCTAAAACCCATTACCTTTAATTTGTACTCAAGACTGCCCTTCCCAGTCATTCAAAATTAAGTCTGAACTCTTTTCAAGGCAGCCCTTCAATTATTTTATACTTCCTCTCATTCCCTCCATGACAAACCTCTGGTCTCCAAGCTAAATAGCCTAATGTTTTTAATTGTTCTTATTATGTTATAGTTACTAAAACTCTTATCACCATCTTTACCCCCTTCTGGGCACTTTTGGGTTTGTCATTGTTTCCCATCCAATGGGTACTCAGAACAGAATGTCATACTCTTGGCAGACACTGACCAGCCCTGGAGGGTACCAGTTGCCATTCCTAGTCAGGTCTCCATACTTCAATTAAAACAGCTTAATATTTTAACAGTCTTAGAGGTGGTCGTATCACCTGTTGACTCATTTTGAGCTTGGTCAACCTTTCTACTTCTCTCTCCTCTGCACCCCACATACACCATAATTTATTTATTTATTATTATTATTATTATTATTTTTAGTGTTTATTTATTATTGACAGAGAGAGAGAGACAGAGCATGAGCGGGAGAGGAGCAGAGAGAGAGGGAGACACAGAATCCGAAACAGGCTCCAGGCTCTGAACTGTCAGCCCAGAGCCTGATGCGGGGCTCGAACTCACGGACCGCGAGATCATGACCTGAGCCAAAGTCGGACGCTCAACCGACTGAGCCACCCAGGTGCCCCTACACCATAATTTATTATATGACCTTGGACAAATCATTTCACTTCTTCTCTAGGACTAATTTCTCATGAGAAAAGTGAGGTGGTTGGAGCAGGTGATTTCTGAGTTACTTATCCCCCTGCCCATCTTAATATTCTTTGGGTCTAAAATAGGAAGTTCTGAGAGCTCACATAGTATGTACCTTTTTTTAAAATTGTTTTTAATGTTTATTTATTTTTGGGAGAGACAGAGATAGAGTGATAGTGGGGGAGGGGCAGAGAGAGAGGGAGATAGAGACTCCAAAGCAGGCTCCAGTCTCTGAGCTGTCAGCACAGAGCCCAACGCAGGGCTCGAACTCATGCACTGTGAGATCATGACCTGAGCTGAAGTTGGATGCTTAACCAACTGAGCCACCTGGGCGCCCCTGTATGTACCTTTTTATGTAGAATCCTTCACCTATAGCAGTATGAAAGTATAAATTTGCCTGGAAACATTAAACTCATCAAACAACATGAAACCGTACAGGTAATTTTTCTCAGCTTCCATTCACAGATATATGGACAACATGTGGGAAGTTGTATCTATACAACTAAGGCCAACGACCTATGCCAAACTATAGTAGTCAAGGAGGGGAAAAAAAAACACACAGGCAAAAAAAAAAAAAAAAAAAAAGAAGAAGAAAATAAAACAAGCAGTGAGAGCATGAGGGGAATCAGGGTGTGGTTTTCTCTGAAGGAATACTCCATCCATCACTTTGTTAACCCAAGGGACAATGACCATGAAAAAGAGGATACACATTTCACTCAGCAGAAAACCTGGTTTGATATTTTGTCAATTTCCTCATCTCATTTCACACATCATCCAAACATGCCAAAACCCAAAACAAAACAAAACAAAAAACCACTCAACCACTCAATGGGCAAATAAATGTATGTGCTGTGGGCGGAAATCAAACCATGTCTCCATAACCCTTGCCCTTGGTTAGTTTCTTATAAAGCGGACATCTTCCATGATTTTAGCTGATTAATTCCTCCTGGTATTTCTGCATGACTGTCCTCCATCCATGCCACAGAGGCTGGATCCACTTTCCAGGCTAGACTGAGATTCTACGCATTATTATTTGACCTCTTTTGAAAAACTCATTGCCAGCTTTATAACCCGATCTGGGCACACCCCCCATTGGGGCCTGCATTTCCTGTGGATGATGCGTTGGTTTCCTAGGTGACAGTGGGAAGGAATAGACCTGTTAGCTGGTGGCTTCTGACTCACTCTCTGCAATGGACGTCACAGGATCGTGGCTGAACAAGTGGATGCTGAGAAAAACATGTGCTCCAGGGAGCAGCGGGGCACTAATGGTTAAAACCATCCCATTGTACCAGCTCTCTCTCCCACTAAGCAAGCCAACAGACTGACATGATATCAGATCCGAAAAAAAAAAAGCAACAGATTTGGAACCTCTCTGAACTCCCAGTCGTATAGAAGTGCACAGTGGAGTCCTAGTTACAGCACCAATATTTTGTTCCTTTCCTTGTTTAGAATTTCCTTTTTTTTCTGGAGTGTGAAAGTACCAGGATTCTCTAATGAAATGTCAGATGGAGGCTGAAGAGCAGGAAGTAGAGACAAACCAAAAACTCACCAAAAGCCTGTTTACTAAGATGTCAGCTCTTTTTTTTTTTTAATTTATTTTTGAGAGAGAGAGAGAGAGAGAGAAGTGGGGGGGGAGAGACGGAGCGTGAACGGGGGAGGGGCAGAAAGAGAGGGAGACACAGAATCCGAAGCAGGTTCCAGGCTCTGAGCTGTCAGCACAGAGCTCGACTCAGGGCTCATACTCATGAGTCACAAGATCATGACCGAAGCCAAAGTCGGACACCTGACTGAGCCACCCAGGCACTCCAAAGGTGACAGCTTCTTTTGATCTTTCACACTTGCTCCCTGAGAGGAGAAGGTTAACTCACAGTGGGCTAACCAATTATCAGAGTCCAGGATGAAAAATACATTCTGTTGTGAAATTAATCTTCAGAAAAGCTGGATTTCATGAAGTCTAGACACACACACACACACACACACACACACACACACACACACACAGTGAGGGGGGTGGAGAGAGAGAGATTAACTTTCTAGCTACCTCTTTTTCTATCAGCTGAACCCAGCAACGTATAAGTCAGGGAAGACTGCCTGGAATAAAACACACGGAAGAGTTCCTTTGTCCTATAAATCTGAACTACTAAAGACTGAATGGATTCTTTAGATTCTTGAATTCCTTAAATGACCAACAAACCTAAAGGTTCTCTACTGGAGATAATGCATCTTGTTTTCCACGGAGCCTTAAGGGATGCTTTAAATAGCATCAGCAAGCATCCGAATGAATTAGACAGCAAATGTAGGTTAGCTTTATTTAGACAGATAAAGACAAGCAGAGAAAGTTGTCTGGTTCAAGGGCAGTGCAGCCTGACACGACAGCATTTCTCAGAGGAGGGGAAATTGCTTTGGGAGAGTCAGAGGTATTTTGGGCAAAGAGCAAAGTTCCTTGGATCACCAGGGGAAGCAATGCTAAGTTCTTCAGTACAGAGGAGCAGGAATTAAGAGTGGCCTGCCACTCATTGAAGGAAAGATCTATAGATTTAAAATGTAAAACAGAACTCAGCATCCCTAAGTTCACATATGCATCCTCTTTTCTCTCTCGCATTCCTTGGGAGCACCATCAGAAAGGACACACTTCCCAGAACATGAGCTAAGGCAGGGAGTTTATCAGACTCCTCTGGAATGGGACTCGGCATCCCCAGCAAGTTCTGCTTCAGGAAGTATGTCCAGATGGAGGGCCCCTGGAGATGGGGGAGCCCAGAAAGCAGGGACACTGGCAAATACGAGGGCATCCACTCATCAGACAAAACTGTAGGTGCCTGGAAAAAAGGTGCAGTGCATGAATTTGGTTTACTTTTTTCTCCTTTTTCCCCCCATCCCTTGAATTATTTTCTGAAAACAAACTCCTTATAAAAAGCAGTGGGTCTAGAAAAATGTGTACAACTTTCTGGTTTCATTTGTTTTTACTGTGATATTTACGGTTTCTTGTCTTTCTAACTTTTTGCTAACTTTCCTCCTCAGCGGGCCAAAGTCAAGTGATATTTGATGTCAGCTTGTAGCCCTATCAGTAATTTGTTTTAAAAATAAAAAACAATTTCAATCCATTATGATGTTCCAAATGTAGCACTGAATTTAGACTTGTAAAAATATCTTCAGAAAAATCTAAAAATTTAGATTTGCATAGATTTCCATTTCCTCCAAATCTAATTTTTATATGTTTCCTTTTTTAAGGGTCTCGTAACTTCTGAAACTTATACATCTTTAAATGTCGCCAAGGCAGGTATAGCAGAGGGAAATACTATGTTATGACCCTGTCATGAAGCAGAATTTAAGCTTCATTGTGAATTAGGCATGTATTCCACTTTCTTTGTACTTACCATTCAATAATTCACTGCCTTCCTCCCTCCCTCGCTTCCTCCCCTCCTTCGTTCCTTCCACAGTTATTTACTGAGAGCCTACCCTACACAAACAGTGAGCATCAGACTTACTTGCTCCCCTTCTCCATTACCGGGGGATTCTCTCCCTAATCGTTGCCTCTCCCCTCTGTCTACCCCAAGCCCATTCACTACTTACCTGGTAAACTAGCATATGGACTAATAATGTGTTCAATTGGGAACTACCGTTTTACACTTTTACCAAAGCACACAAAACTTCTCTAATTCACTGCCCCAAACTCATTATACTTTTAGCCATTTGTAAAACTGGCAAATCAGTTAATCATTTGAATTCTAAGAAGGAGGTGGAAAGCCAATTCCTGTGACTGTATTTGTAAAGTAGTAAAGTCAAAAGACTCATATGAGACCTGGTACCATGCATATTCCAGTGTTATACTAACTTTTTTTTTTTTAATGTTCATTTATTTTTGAGAGAGAGACAGAGTGAGCAGGGGAGGAGCAGAGAAAGAGGGAGACACAGAATCGGAAGCAGACGCCAGGCTCTGAGCTGTCAGCATGGAGCCTGACATGGGGCTTGAACTCATGAACTGTGAGATCATGACCCGAGCCAAAGTCGGATGCTTAACCCACTGAGTCACCCAGGTGCCCCCAATGTTATACTTTTAGTAAAACCCCCTCACCTAAAGTCTTCATTTTTGTAGTTACAAGAATGTGATCAAAAGGGAGACTAGTCTTTTATTCCTTTTTGGTAAAGACACTAACATTTCCATGTGAAGTGAAATGAAAAAACTTAACATCCCTGAGGGGCGCCTGGCTAGCTCATTTGAGAGGAAGTGACTCTTTTGTTTTTTAACCTGTTTTTTTCTTTTCTTTTCTTTTCTTTTCTGAATATAATTTATTGTCAAATTGGCTTACATACAACACCCAATAAGAGAAAATGACTCTTGATCTCAGGGTCCTGAGTTTGAGCCCCATGTTGGGGGTAGAGATTACTTAAAAAGAAAAGAAGGAAAGAAAGAAGAAAAAGAAAGAAAGAAAGAAAGAAAGAAAAGAAAGAAAGAAAGAAAGAAAGACAACAAAACTTAACATCCTTGGGATCTATATTTCTTGCTCTGACATCTGTAATCACCTCACTATTATTAGAGTATCTTTATTAAAATTTCCCAATTTGTGCTAATAACGAGACTTTTAAAGTGTTCTTCAATAAGTCAATCTCAGAACTCACTTTTAATATTTTTTAAGTGCTGGAGGGAAAAAAAAAACCTTGAATATGGAGGTAGAAGACAAAGTTATAATTGCTAATCCAAATAAATAAAATACGATGTACGTAACTTTAAAAAAATCGTAACAATCTTTTGTTTGTGTTTTCCGGCCGTTCTCCACGTTTGCTACACTACTATTTCAGTAATCTTAATAATTCTCTGAAGAAGACAATGTTTTCATAGTGTTCGACTAGATAGACCGAGAGTCACACATTTTATTTTTGTTTTGTGACATTTGTGGCTCTTCAGCGTGACACTGGCATTCTTCCTCCTCTGATGCAACTTCCTTCTCTGTTTCACTCTGTTTTGGTCGAGGTTGTTTCAACCTCCCCCCTTCTCTGTGCAGTCTTTCAGCTGGACCAGGAGAGCCCGAGCTGTCGCTTTGTTTTCTGAACATCCACTTCTGTTTCCTGTGGCAACACCTGCAGATAAATACGTAGCTGGCTACCCAAACGGACACTGCCCGCACCCCCCAGACGCTCTCCTCCGCAGGCCCGCGCAGACCCAGGTATGCGCGCACATGCGTGCTCAGCTCCTCCACCCTCCCCCGGGGAGCTCAGAGGACTCCAGCTGTTTTCCGGCCCTGGCAGCAGAAGCGGCTGCAGAGCCTCTAATGTTCCTTCTCTGGAACCAGCGCTGATCGTGCTGCTGCTGCTGCTGCCAGAGAAGGATTTAAGTCACCTGGACTGAGGAGAAGACCGCTGAACTGTGTCAAGACGGTGGAGCCAGATCCTTCAGGCTATTTGAAGCCATCAGAGGGGAAGGAACCAGACTTGGGGTTCCTCCACCCGAAGCGTGTTGCCCGCATTGTTGACAACCACGTACTGATATTTCAAGACTCAGCTCAAGCATAATAATCTCTTTCTGAAGCTTTTCCTGATAGGCTGCCTGGCCCTTCTATACCTGTAACATCGTTATTTCATTTAGGTGCTTATCTCCCCTCCCCCGCCCCCCAACCCCACGTTAGATCCAAACTTTTTTTTTTTTTTTTTTTTAATTTTTTTTTTCAACGTTTTTTATTTATTTTTGGGACAGAGAGAGACAGAGCATGAACGGGGGAGGGGCAGAGAGAGAGGGAGACACAGAATCGGAAACAGGCTCCAGGCTCCGAGCCATCAGCCCAGAGCCCGACGCGGGGCTCGAACTCACGGACCGCGAGATCGTGACCTGGCTGAAGTCGGACGCTTAACCGACTGCGCCACCCAGGCGCCCCAAGATCCAAACTTTTAAAGGCGTGCACCTTGGCTGATTCATCTTAGTATCTTAGTGTCTTAGCATCTTGGCACATAACAGGTGCTCAATAAATGTTGGATGGATGAATGGAATTCACTGCTCCCCTCCCATGGGTGAAAGTAGCAATTGACTTTTGGTGGAGGGGGAAAGAGAATAGTGTCCTAACAGGTGTCTTTTCTCCTCTTTGAAGTTAACATTGGAAATGAAGAGCCCACTGTGATGGTGTGAGGATGCCCCCCCCCCCCCCCCCCCCCCCCCCCCCCCCCGCCCCCAAACATGTGAAAATAACTCAGCAAAAAACAGAGCAGCTGCCTGGTCATCTTCCCCATCACTGGGATTTCTTCAGGTAACCAATAAATAGGTAAGTCCGATCCTGCTTACCAGATAAGCCTTTGAAAAACTCACAAGCGGGAGTGAGAGGAAACTGTTGTATCAAGGAACATTGTATTAGCAACAGGAAAATGTGGCGCGTATCTATTAAATTGACTGATGCAATTCATGTCCCAGAGTAAGATGTTTCAACATTTAAAATGTTTTAGCATCAAGGGATGGTAAGGATAAGACAGACTGTGTTAGGTTCATAACTTGCATTATCTCATTTTGATTCTCCCAAAAACCCATAAAGAGACCTTACTGTCTTCATCTTACAAATGAAGACAATGAGGCTTGGAAAGGAAGCCATCTTGGTACTAATACTCAACCGAGCTTAGATTCGAACTCAAATCTGTCTGGCCCCAGAGTCCTTTCTTCATTCCTCTTGGGTCCTCTCAAGAGCTGTTTTAACAATATCGACATCAAGTTTTCAGAGAGGTTGAAAAATAAAGATTGAATATATATATATATATATATATATATATATATATATTTATTTATTTTGAGAGAGCATGAGTTGAGGAGGGGAAGAGCGAGAAGGAGAGAGAGAATCCTAAGCAGGCTCTGCATTGCCAGTGACAAGCCCAATGTGGGGCTCAAACCCACAAACCATGAGATTATGACCTGAGCTGAAACCAAGAGTCGGATGCTTAACCCACTGAGCTACCCAGGCTCCCCAAAGATTGAATATTTTTGAACACTGACAATGAGCCACCTACGAGGCAGGGCAGTAAGGGAGGTTGCAATGGACTGTTCTCTACTCAAGGAGCTAAGTAGCTGGTGTAGGAAGCTGGTACCCAATATAGGCTGAACAATAGATGATGAAATAAGGGCTGCTGTGAAGGGGACAGTCAGAACTGAGGGAAGGAGTGATTGGCTTGGTTGTGCAAGGAGAGCAGGGAAAGTTCACAGAACACCAGAAGGTGTCATTTTGAGAAGACTCTGAGGAGGTGGGGAGAAGGCACAGAAGGTTTGGGGACACTGCAGAGTGAGGGAACATGTTACAGGAGCTGGGTGGAAAGTTCAGGGAAGTCAGTGCATGGTTGGAATAGTGGAAGGTGAAGGTGGGTTGGAGCCAGGCCATGGAAGGCTCTGAATAGGAGCCTGAAACTGAAATGGGGAATTATTGAAGGTTTTTGAGTAGGGGGAAGGCAAGGTTCCAATCAAATCCTTGACAAAAACATCCAAAAGTATTGCTGAATTCATCCTGACACCAGATCACAAGTACACAAAGTACACAAAATTAAAAAATATAGAAAATCAATATTCTTAACCAAGACTCAAAACAGTGGCCTGCTTACTTCTGAAGAAACACACCAAATGAAGTGGATATATGCCTGAATCATCAGCTCAAACCCGAGCCACCCTCTTTCTTCCACACGGGCCAAGAACAATCCCATTCTCATGATTCCTAAGACAGCCTCATCAACTCAAAAACCTGGGGCAACACATACAATCCCCTCCTCCCTCCCTCTCCCCCCCCCCCCCGAAAAAAAATTCCAGCAAGGAAATGACAATTCCTTTCACTTCCTTCCTTTCTTCAGCGGCCAGCCAATGAAGATTGCTTCACCGTTCTCTCTCTGATACACCAGACACACATCCTAGAGTAGGAATTGGATCCTGATGGCTTAATTGAGTTAAAAGAAAAGTGCAGATTATCTAAAAGCCTCTCAAAGGTTTCAGAGTGGCTCTCACATCTCAGAAAGCCCAGTGGTGGCTCTCAGTTCTTTGGTTAGGGCGGAGCTGAATGAATTTCGTAGCACAGAATTCGAAAGCACTGGAAGTCAGCAGTTCTGAAGGACTGCAGAAAGGGCTTGTTTACACTTTTCTCTCGGGCTGCAACCCATCTATTTAAACTTTAACCAGAGACAATTATAAAACCATGGTTAGCCAGGGATCGCAGGCTGCGCAAGACGGGAGACAGATGCCAACAGTCTGGCATTGGAGGAGGGAAGGTTGAGAATATTTTGAGGAAAGGGATCAAAGAAGAAGTACAAAGGTTTTGCAAACAGGTGTCACCTAGGTTGGTCTTCATGGGAACAGGGAGGGAAGGGGTGGGTGAAGGAGTGGGTGGGAGAAGACCACCACAAGGAGTGGGTGGAAGAAGACAGGCAGGGTGGGCACAGAAGACCCACAGCTTCTGATGGTATAGGCGGGACTGGGGCTGTCACTGTTCCACCAGTTCAAAAGTGCCACCCAGGCAGAGCCAGCTGCTTTAGCTCGACTGTTTACACCTTTTTTTGTTTCCCTCTTGGATTCCCTCCCCTCAGGGAGTCAGTGCCTCTGATAGAGGCACCCAGCCCACCAGGACACAGGCTCGCTTCCCCAAGGCCAAGCCTCCTCTTCAATTCAGGTTTTCCTGGCAAAGACCTACTCTGGAGCTGACAAGCAGTCCAGTGATGTCAGAGGAAATACCCCACTTGACAAAGGACTGTGCTCCAATTGCCAATAAGCTGAATTCCCTCGCATGCCCTGTTCTGGGTCCTAGGATCTGAAGAATCCTAAGAACACACTCAAAGAGAGATAGTTGTTGCTGCAAAGTAAATGTTTTTATTCTGGATTTGAGGATGTCCGTGGACCTGATATTGACATGAGGGCCAGTTTTAGGTGCATATACAAATGTGGGGAGACCTACGGGACACCAGCCCCCCAGATCTCTGTGTAAAGGAGTCTGACATTCCACCCCTAGATACTCAATCTTTTTTTTTTTTAACTTTTTGGTTTTGAGTATTCCTATTAAGATACAAACGCAATATGTAGAGGAGAGCCCCTGCCTCAGATGTTACCAGCTAATTTGTTAATAGGGATTCACTTTCTAGCCAGGTCCAGTCAGATTAGAACTAGGGCTCAATAGGAGGAAGATTCAGGACACACATTTTGGAGATGGAGAATGGGCAGAGGCCCTGGATCTATGGGTGGGAAGCTCGTAGTAGTCATGGAAGAGGCCAGAGACAAGTCTCTCTCTGTGCAACAACGAGACCCAGTCCTTCAACATAGGTCAGAGTTCATGAGGACAGCAGAAAGCCAAAGTCATGCTAACTTCCTGTGAAGCTTCCTTCTCTGCGAATCCAGCTTTTACCAGGGAAAGCCGTTTGGGGCACAGCCAGAGGGAGATAGGGGAGGTCAGAGGATCTGCAGATATTCAGGGCCACAGCATGGTCTTCCAGGGCAAAGAGGCCAAAGTCATGGGCTTCTCTCCAGACCAGTTTGTTACACTCACCAGAAGATCTGTGCTATAGCTCTGAATGTCACTCCCAAGTCCAGCCAACCATCTAAAAAATTCATGATGCTGTTCACGAGGGTCTGGGTAGAGAAGGTGGGGACAGCTCCCCGAGAACTCACCCCAACTGGGGACAGATCCCAGGGTAATATCATCGCTTATGGGGGTTGGGAGGTAAGCACTTCATACAAGGTGTGACATAGTATGACATTTATTTTTTAAGTTTATTTATTTATTTTGGGAGAGAGTGTGTGCATGAGCGCGTGCACCCATGTAAGCAGGGGAGGGACAGAGAGAGAATCCCAAGCAAGCTCCACGCTGCCGGCACAGAGCCCGACATGGGGCTCGATCCCACCAACTGTGAGATCATGACCTGAGCCGAAATCAAGAGTTGGACACTTAACCGACTGAGCCACCTAGGTGCCCCATGACATTTTATCTTTAGTAAACATAGGCTAAAATTTTTCTTTCTTAAAGTTTGTATGAGTGCAGATCGCTTTCTTATGCCCTGATCTCCAGAGGAAAGGGAGGAGGTCTGGTTCTTATGTCTCCTGCAGGATGGAGCCTGTGAACACGTGATTGCTGGCAGGTATCCCAAGATCTGCGCAGAAATTTCAGAGGGATACACACATTGCCCAGCTCCTACCAGAGGGTGTTATACCGGGGAGAAGATATTCTATAAAATCGGTCATGACATCTCCAAAGGAAATCCTGGGAGACTGGACATAAACCAGAGAGGCAGTATAGTGCAGGTGCCCCCCACAATACAAAAGTGGAGCATTCCTACAAATCCTTTCATAAGCTGAAATGGCATAAAGCAGAGAAGCTATTACCATCAATTTATAAGAAATAACCCCTCTTAGGCTTTTCCTGATACCTCAGGACACATCTTGCTAACAGGTGCACAAAATAAATTGAGATAAAACGCAGATGCTCCCAGACCCAGTTCACAGCTCTGGTGGCTCGATGCGGAGACGCTGGGTGTAGTTGGTGGGGAAGGAGCTTGGCGGGGCCACTCACGCTGCTCAGGGCGTGCACTGCCTCTGGTCGAGGTCCGCGCAAAACGAACGCTGAACCTGCTGGGCTTTTCTGCGTAAAAGCAAAAATCCTCTTCGGATTTCTTTTGGTTAGCAAAAACAAGTACTAATGTGGGTCTTCTGTAAAAGGGAAGTGGTGTAATGTATACTTTCAAAAAGCGAGGGTATGTTACCTATATGGTGGCTCAAAGCATGGATTCAGGAACCAGGCCGTCTGGATTCAGATCCTGATGCTACCACTTATTAGCTTTGGGACCTTGAGCAAATCGCTTAACCTCTCTGAGCCTCAGTTTCCTCATCCATAAAATTCAGGCAATAGCAGTTCCCAGTTCACAGGGTTGTTGTGGGGCTTAAATAAGTTAATATTTAAAGGGTTAAATGAGTTAATATTGAAAAGCACTTCAAATAGTGTCTATCACAGCAACAGCTATTTAAACATTGCATTTTCAGGGTTTTTTTAATTTTTTATTTTTTTTAAATTTTTTATTATTTTTTTTAACGTTTATTTATTTTTGGGACAGAGAGAGACAGAGCATGAACGGGGGAGGGGCAGAGAGAGAGGGAGACACAGAATCGGAAGCAGGCTCCAGGCTCTGAGCCATCAGCCCAGAGCCCGACACGGGGCTCGAACTCACGAACCGTGAGATCCTGACCTGAGCCGAAGTCGGATGCTCAACCGACTGAGCCACCCAGGCGCTCCTCAGGTTTTTTTTTAAATGTTTATTTTATTTTTGAGAGAGAGAGAGAGAAACAGTGTGAGTTGGGGAGAGGCAGAGAGAAAGGGAGACACAGAATCTGAAGCAGGCTGCAGGTTCTGAGCTGTCAGCACAGAGCCCAAAGCGGGGCTCGAACTCACAGACCGTGAGATCATGTCACAGACCGCGAGATCATGACCTGAGCCGAAGTCGGACGCTTAACCGACTGAGCCACTCAAGCGCCTGTAATGATCGCATTTTAAAAGTAACATGATCAACCCTCCAGGCCTGGAAACCTCGCTTGGTTCTATGATTGACCCTGTCTCCCAGAAGGTCTGGGGTGACTCTGGTCTGCACTTTTTTCCACCCTACTAGCTTGAGGAGACAGAAGAAAGATAACCCTGAAGCCTTTCTCCTCCGGGCTTCTTTTCCAGCGTTAGCCATGGCACTTCCGTTCTACGCTTGAAGCCTTGCAACACGCATGCCCGGGGCCGGGGTAAAGTCAGCACCAACAACAGGGAGCGCTGTCCGGTGCCCGGGCCAGAAACGGGAAGTTCCTTGATGCAAATCCCTCAGGCCCTCGGGCAGGCTCCGTGTTTGTGCTGTAACTAAATACCACACTCACCTGTCCTTCATGGGTACCAGGCACAAAGCCAGGGTTATAGAACACAGGGAAAAGCCCTCATTGGGAAAGGTAGGAAAAACAGAGAAAGAAGCAGGTGGCAGGAAGAAGGATCATGGCAAATGGGAAACCAAATACATGAGGAAAAAAGAAAAGCTCCAATAAGTTCAAGGAAACTTTTTTTTTTTTTTTTGGGTCTCTCTATTTTTGACCAAGTGAAAAAAAAACCAAACACAAAAGAATAAACTAAGCAACTGGAATCAGATGGGGCCAGTGAAGGGGGGGGAACAGGCAGCAGAACTCTACAAATATATGCTAATTACCTCATCCTTCCTCCCGTGCCCTGCAAGCGAGGCTCCAGAGCCGGTTTGTACATTGGCCTAATAATGATTTCATTTCACAGACATCTTTCCACGTTTTTTTTGGTTTTTTTTTTTTTTTTTTTCTTAACAAAGTCCATCACAATTCTGTTTTGGGATGTAGAAACAGTATCTATCTTTAGGAAATTTAAATGCCAAAGAGCTCCGATAAGCATAATTGAGAAGTAAAGAATGGTTGGTGTGACCAGGACAAATATCAAATCACAAATATTTGAAATTCTTCCCCTTCGGGGCCCTAAGGAGAGAAGTGCCTTTGTTTGCTGAATTGGCTCACAGAGGACCTGGCCTTTGCCGTGTTGCGTAGGATGTTGGATGGGGAGGAGAAGCCAGAGGAAGGTCAAATATTTAAGAGCCTACTATGCATCAGGCGTTCTGTTAGATGCTAGAAATTTAAGAGCATACAAAACAGGCCCCTACCCTCATGAAGCTAATACTTTTTTAGACTTTAAACAAAAATGTAGTAAATTGCACGTAACATAAAATTTACCACCTTAACAATTTTTTAAGTGTGTGTTTATTTTTGAGAGAGAGAGCACGAGCAGAGCAGAGGAGGTACGGGAGGTGGGGGATGGGGGAGACAGAGGATCCAAAGCAGGGTCCTCGCTAACAGCGGAGAGTCTGATGCAGGACTGGAACTCACAGACCATGAGATCATGACCTGAGCGGAAGTTGGACGCTCAACCGACTGAGCTACCCAGGTGCCCCAACTACCTTAACCATTGTTAAGTGCAAAGTTCAATAGTGTTAACCCTATTTACACTGTTGGGCATCCAATCTCTAGAATGTTTCCATCTTGAAAAACTGAACTCAATGCTCATTAAAGAACTCCCTCCCTGCAATCCCGCCCCCCCCCCCCCCTCCACCTACCCCTCACCCCAAGGTTGGAGTCACCACCATTTTACTTTCTGTTTTTATTAATTTGACTATTCTAGGTACATCATGTAAGTGGAATCATATAGTATTTGTGTTTTTGTAACTGGCTTATTTCGCTCAGTATATCCTCGAAGTTCCATGTTAGAGCATGTATCAGAATTTTGTTGCTTTTTAAACCGGAATAATCCACTGTATGCATATGACACATTTTGTTTATTCACTCATCTGTTGATGGACGTTTGGGTTGCTTCTACTTCCGGGCTACTGTGGATAATGCCACTGTGAACACAGGTGTGCAAATATCTCTTTGAACTAATGCTCTTTTTAAAAAAATTTTTTTTAATCTTTATTCATTTTTGGGAGAGAGACAGACAGAGCATGAGCAGGGGAGGGGCAGAGAGAGAGGGAGACACAAACCGAAGCAGGCTCCAGGCCCTGAGGTGTCAGCACTGAGACCAATGTGGGGCTCGAACCATGAACCGTGAGATCATGACCTGAGCCGAAGTGGGACGCTTGGCTGGCTGAGCCACCCAGGTGCCCCTGAACTAACCCTCTTTTAGGGAGCTTATCCCATCATATTTGGATTATCTATTTGCCCATCACTTGGCCTAACTATGTGGTTAGCTGTACGAGGACTGTGTCATTTATCTTTGTATTCCAACTCCCTATACAATGCTGGCACGTAGTAGGAACGCAATAAATACTTGTTGGCAAAATAATTTATTTTTATACTTCTTAATCACTACTGCTGCAGCTGGCTGTTTTACATATTTTAATAAATAAGTTTTGCAATTTTAATGAATGCTATTTTGATTATATTTACATACTAAGCTAGTTTATACAAGGAGGTTAGTATAAAAACCTAAATCTCAATCAAAATTCACTTTCTAGATGAAATGCCATTGACAATTCCTTTTCATTCACTTTGCTTAAAATCAGCTCTTGTTGCTCTGATTCTTGTCCTTCCTTTCCTCCCTTTTTAAGTCAGCATTGCCTAGATATTAAGGAGTCTCCTCAAATCATGAGACATCCTGTGGAATAAAGCTAGGCATGGGCCTAGGGTTGAGTTTGCTCAGCTCAACAACTTTCATTGAGCGTCATTCTGTCTGAGGTACAAGATGAACAAGGCACAGCCCTCCCTTTGGAGAAACTCACAGTCTTGCAATTCTGTCTGGTTCTTCTTGGCCACAATTAAGCAAGAAACCTCAGTTTTCTCAGGTGCAGAAAATAGTATTTATCCCCATTTCCCATACTCAGTTGAGGAACACAGACACTGTAGCATTCACAAAGCATGAGGGGGTGAAGGACACTGAAAATTCTGGGTAGTATTATATTTGATAATAATTGCTACGTGTGGTATCAGCAGGGGTAGAAGCTAGTTCTGTAATTCTTTACAAAATAGACATTTGGAATCATGATTTCTGGTCAAGGAAGCATTATTGTACATTAACCTTGGAGGGACTTTCTCAGCTCTGAACACAAAGAATGGTCTTTAAAATATAAAAGAGAAGGGCGCCTGGGTGACTCAGTCGGTTGAGCGTCTGACTTCAGCTCAGGTCATGATCTCAGGGTCCATGAGTTCAAGCCCTGCTTTGGGCTCTGTGCTGCCAGCTCAGAGCCTGGAGCCCGCTTCGGATTCTGTGCCTCCCTCTCTCTCTGTCCCTCCCCTGTTCATGCTCTGTCTCTCTCTCTCTCAAAAATAAATAAACATTAAAAAAAATATTGAAAAATAAATAAGTAAACCCATAAAATAAAATATAAAAGAGAAAGGTTAAAAGAAACAGTTGGCCCAAAAGATAAAATCTTCTAGGAACTAAGAATGGAGAGCAATAAATGAGACTGAAGACATGGGCCTGTTGGGCTCCAGATCTGAGGCAGAGGAGGCTGGAATGGGATCTCTACAGGGTTAGGGAGACTAAAAGTGAGGAAAGTGTGTGGGAGCCAGAACCGCAACCAGCCAGAACCAGGTTTTCTGTTGGAAACTACCAAGGGTAGTTTCTTTCTTTCTTTCTTTTTTAAATTTTTAATGTTTTATTTAGTTTTGAGAGAAAGAGAGAAAGAGAGACACAGAGTGTTGGCTGGGAAGGGACAGAGACAGGGAGACACAGAACCCGAAGCAGGCTCGAGGCTCCGAGCGGTCAGCACAGAGCCCAGAGCAGGGCCCGAACTCACAAGATGCGAGATCATGACCTGAGCCAAAGTCGGATGCCCAATGGACTGAACCACCCAGGCGCCCCATCTAATGGTAGTTTCAAAACAGGGGCTAGGGGCATCTGGGTGGCTCAGTCAGTTGAGTAACCTGCTTTTGATTTCTGCTCAGGTCATGATCTCGGGATTCATGGGATCAAGCCCTGTGTCAGACTCTGTGCTGACAGTGCAAAGCCTGCTCAGGATTCTCTCTCTCTTCCTCTCTCTCTGCCCCTCCCCTGCTCATGTGAACTCATGCACTTGCATTCTTTCTCTCTCTCAAAAATAAATAAATAAATACACTTTAAAACAATAACAACAACCAAAAAAAAAAACCCACCCCAAAACAGGGGCTAGACTGAGAACCGCCCCCCCCCCAACACAAAGTCGCTTATTAAAGAGGCTAAAAAAAAAACCCTCGCCACTGCCTGAAGATGGGCCTTATGTGAGGGAATGGTCTGGCAGGAAGACAAGGAAGGGCACAGAGCCCTCATGACTGCCTCTGTGACATCTCTATTACCACAGTATGGGAAAAGAAAAGACAAGCTCTCTTTACCTGGGTAATATGATTGTCTATAAGGAGGATCAAACAGACCATACTGAAAAAATGTTAGAACTACAAAGACAACTCAGCAAAGCTGCAGGGTATAAGATGAAGAAATACAATTCAGTTGCAATCCTATATCTCAGTATTTATCACCCATGATATTTAAGAAACCAGTTTTAATAGTTTTAATAGCAATAAGCGATGAAGTACCTAGGAATAAATGTAATACAGATGTGGATTTTTATCTATAAATACAATGTTGACATTATGTATAGAAATTAAAAAAAATTTTTTTAAATGTTTATTTGTTTTTGAGAGAGAGGGACAGAGCACAAGCAGGGGAGGGGCAGAGAGAGAGGGAGACACAGAATCTGAAGCAGGCTCTAGGCTCTGAGCTGTCAGCATAGAGCTCGACGTGGGCTTAAACTCAAAAACCGTGAGGTTATGACCTGAGTCAAAGTACGACATTTAACTGACTGAGCCACCCAGGCACCCCATGTATAGTAATTTTTTATGGAACAAATTAACTGAGATTTAATACATGGAGACATATAGCATACTCATGAATTGGAATATTCATTAAAATGAAGAAGACATTTCTTCTAAAGTTAATGTTTGATTTCAGTGCAAACCCAATTTTTAAAATCCCAACCTGATTAGGTAACACGCAACAATGGTCACTGAGTTCATGTAAACAGTAAAGGTCAAAACTAATTATAGTAGGTGGAAATGTCTTTGCCAACAAGTGAGGGAATATACAACTTAGAGTGGCTTAAACAATAACAGGTTTATTATTTCACGTCACAGGATGTCCAGTGGTAGGCGGTTTCAGTATTGGCTAATTCAGCAGCACAATGACACCTCCGAGACCTAAGGACTTTTCATCTCCCTGCCTAGCCATTCTCAGTGTGCTAGGCTCTAGCTTGTCCTCTCAGGGTGGCAAGATGGCTGCCACTGTTTCAGCCATCACTTTCTCCTCCAACTCTGTACAAAGATAGGAAGGGCAAGTCGTCTTCTTTTGTACGTTTTTAAGTGAGAAGAAAACTTACCTATCCTATCTCTACTCTAACACAATTCCACATAGGTTTCTTTCTTTTTTTTTTTTTAAGTTTATTTATTTATTTTGAGAGAGAATGTTTGAGTGGGGGAAGGGCAGAGAGAGAGAGAGAGAGAGTGAGAGAGAGAGAATCCCAAGCAGGCTCTGCACTGTCAGTGTGGAGCCCAAGCAGGGACTCGAACCCACGGACTGTGAGATCATGACATGAGCCAAAAATCAAGAGTTGGACATTTAACTGACTGAGCCACCCAGTTGCCGCCCCCAAGTAACTAAAATTTAAAACCAGAGGCAGCATAACAAACCTGGATTAAAAAATGAGTTAGTTAATAAATATGTGTTGGAATATTTATACATATTTTTTCTATTTCACATTACAAGATTTTAAGTTTAAAGACCTAAATTTGAATAGTCAAATTTAATACCTCTAGGAAAAATATAAGAGATTATATTTATACCCTTGTGATGGGAAGAACTTATTAAATAAAGCACAAAAGGATAAAATCATCAAGGAAAAGGTGAATAATTTTACTACCTCAAAATAAAAATATATCACCAACAAAGAGAGAAGATATTTTTTCAGACATACAACAACCGAGATAGTCATGTTCAAAAATTATAAAGAACTGCAAAGCAATAAGAAAAAGAAACAACTAGAAAGAAAAATTGACAAAGAATATAAATAAGCAATTCACAGAAAAGAAATCCTAATGGCCAATAGATATACAAGATGTTCAGTCTCACTAGAAATGAAGGGAAAACAATATTAAATAATAAAAAGTTACCATTTCGTAACTATAAATAGGCAAACATTTTAACATTTGAAAATACCAAAAATTAGTAAGATGTGGAGAAACGGGACACTTAGAAAGCAAAGTGGTGATATGTATTTATCTAAATCCTAAGACCCAGCAGTTTCTCTGTTCTCTAGATTAGTGGTTCTCAACCAGGGTGATTTTGCCTCCTGGGAAATATTTGGCAATATTTGAAGACATTTCGGTTGTCACACCTGCGTGGGGGTGGGGTGCTACTGGTACCTTTGGGGTAGAGGTGAGCAGTGCTGCTAAATATCCTACCCCACAGCAAAGAGTTATTCAGTCCAAAATGTCAATAACACCAAGGTTGAGAACCTGTGGCCTAGAAAAACTGTCACATGGTGTGCACCAGGAGATAGGTATTTAAATGTTAATTGCAGTATTGTTTATTGTAGCAAATAACAACACACTGAAAACAATTCACACATCCATAATGCAGGAAGTGGATAAGTAATTTGTGTATTTCAAACAAGGGAATAATATACAACAGGTATATTTAATGAATTAGTTCTTCAGGTTACAATGTGAATCAATCTAAAAAGAAATGATGACTAGGGACACCTGGGTAGCTCGGTCAGTTGGGTATCCAACTCCAGCTCAGGTCATGATCTCACGGTTTAGGAGTTTGAACCCCGCGTCGGGCTCTATGCTAACAGCTCAGAACCTGGAGCTTGCTTCAGATTCTTTATCTCCCTCTGCCCCTCCCCAGCTCTTGCTCTGTCTCTCTCTCTTAAAAGTAAATAAACATTAAAAAAAAATTTTTTTTAAGTAACAATGACTAAAAATGCATTGCAGAATATTATGTACAGGGTGATATAGTATTCCTTTACAATTTACAAATACAAAGCATACTATATATTGTTTATGAATATATACGTATAATATAAAAGTATAAAAACCATGCATGGGAATGATTTATAGGAACTTCCAGGTAGTGATTACTTTTCAGAAAAGAGGAAAGGAGGGAAAATAGAGAAATGAATGAGATCGGGAGTAGATAATGGGTTTAAACTACCTGTAAGACTTTTTATAGCAAACAAACAAACAAAACCCCTAAAGCAAATAAGCAGACATTAAGATCTGTTGAGTGTTTTATACACAGATGTTTGGTAAACTATTTTCTATATTTTTCTGTCTGTTTGAAATATTTTATGATGGAAGTATTTTAAAGTATTTTAAGAGCTGCATCTGCAAGAAGTGAGTATTCTGTTTGTGTTTCAGGAGCATAGAGTTGGTAGAGGGAGCCAATGTTTCCAGAAGAAACTGTGCCACTCCAAAGGGAAATTAGAAAAGGAGAAAGTGACCCTTGAATAAAGAAGAGTTTATGCATTTAAAGACCCCTCTCCGGGATTCTTGGCAGGAAGAGTTCACTTTCCTGCTGCATCAGGGCTTGGAAGGCTATTCCTCTGTCCATGGTCCTATTCCTCTGCTTCAAACAACTTTAGAAGAATCCAGAGGGAGGTTCAAATCTGCAATGTAGAAAAGCATTGAAGTGTTCTAGATACAGCTGAGAAGCTGAAAGAAGACGGAATTTGTGGGTATAGCAGATCTTTGGAATCTTTGAAAAGAAGTTCTGTCGGCAGTAGATCCCACCAGCAGAAGGGGATCCTGCTGGACAGCCATTCTTTTCAATATTGATGAACAGCATCTATCCGTGGAGTGAACTCCACTTGAGCTGAAGCCTGCTTGGTAAGAATGACACTATCATCTCCCTAACATTTCATATTTTGAAAGAAAGCCCTTCCCATTCCTGATGCTTCTCATCATTTTTTCCCAACACTCCAGTAAGACCAGTCAACATTCACCTGTGCTTTTATAGCGATGAAGAGAGACTAACAAACTCAGTAACTCAACTGAGAAAGACATTTTATGGGCAGCCCATGGTAATCACCTATCTTTTAAAAAGAAACAACATTTTTTGAGATCCCAGGAGGTGTCTGGCACTACACGAAGTGGTATGAGCATGAGAGTGCAGAACATAATGTTTGGGAACATAATGTTCCTCCGGGGACTTAAAAATTAATGCAGATCCAAAACTGTTTAAAAAAATGTGGGTTGTAATAAATTATGGGAAAACAAAGTGAAAGGTGTAGGGGCAAAAATCCCAAGCATAGTGATGGAACTAGAGAACATGGAAATGGAATATGATGAGCCAATTAACCTCAGGAGAACAGAGACTCATGGTATGGGCAGAATACAAGACACTTATCTTGAGAAGTCAATTTTGCAGACTCAGTTACTTGTCCACACACACAAAATCAATAGGTATTTCTGATAGGCTGCTGGCAAAAAAAAAAAAATACTGTTCTTTTCTATAGATGGAGTCTAAACCATCCAGCATACAATAAAGTGTTTAAGAGAAAAAATATATGTGGGCTGGCAATCTTTCAATCTGTAAAGCTGGTGATCTAGTTTTGGGTGATAGCTCTAATGGAAATAGGTGCAATTGGGTTTGTAGATACTGATTTTTATCAGCAACCAGAAACTGTGCTAAAAGCTCAATTTGGCCTACTTTAGGTTCCCCGGCTAAGTTAGCGAGGGAATTTTCATTAGGTTATTTGAAGAATAAGAAGAAATAAAGCAATGCATGAACACCGTGATATGTAGGTGAGAAGGTATCTTAATAGAAATAGTACTCTAGTCTAGAACAGTGTTTCCCCACCAAGGTGATGGAAAGTACTGGGAAATGCAGAGACCTAACTTGTCCTCAGACTGAGCTTTCTTCATTGCCCCGGCTTTCCAGTTTTAATAACTTCAGCCTTGCTAACCTGCCAGTACTAGGGAAGTCAGTTTCATGTACTGATGTCAGCCTCTAATTTGAACTCCCTCATGGTCATTGCAACTTTGTTCACTTTTGTAATTATTTTTTCACATTTTCTTGTTTTATAGCAATACGGAAAGATAAAAATACCTAGAAATGTTTTTTTTTTCCAATGTTGAAGGGAATAATTTAGACAGTCACTTCCACATGGATATCTAATAGGCATCTCAAACTGAGTACGGCCAAAAGAGAAGTCTTGATTCTTTCTCTTAATCTTCTTGAATCAAACAACCCCAAGAGGCTTAAATAGAGTTTTACTTTTTTCATAAAGAGATGTCTGGAAATAGGTTATTTCTGGTGTTAATTCAGCTGCTCAACTACACCATCAAGGACCTAGGTAGTTTCTCTTTTTTCCTGTCACTATCCTTAACATGTTGGCCTTTAATTATCCTGTCTTTTATTTTGTAGTCACAAGATGGCTGCTGTGACTCCAGGCATCGTGATGGTGCTCAAGATAGCCAAATTTGTCCCCAGAAGGCTTTCTCTTAGGTCTCGTTAGCCAGAAATGAATCATTCCTGGCTGCAAAGGAGATGGGGAAATTGAGTATCTAGCAAAAGAGAATGGGATTATTATAATTGAATTGTACTGATCATGATTCATCACTTGGAGCTGGACATATTGTCACCCTCAACAAAGTCAGGGCTCTGTTAGCAAGGAGGAAGAGAACAGCTGTTGGAGAGGGAAGTGACACAGACTGCCACACTTCTTATTCCCAGCCTACCTGTCTCACTGAATAGCATCACCATCTGCCCAGTGCCTGAGCCAGTAACAGAGGAGAGAGCTTGGATTCCTTTGTTTCTCTTATGTCCCCCATAAAAAAATACCACACAGTTCGGTTGACTCTACTTCCCCTATGTACCCCTAATCCACTCTATTCGCCCTTAGTCACTGGTATCCTAGTTCAAGCTACCATTGTTCACCTGAATTACTGCAACTGCCCCCTAAAGAAACAGAAACAATCACTTCCTTGTTTAGAACCTCCCATCGGCTTCCCATCTCATCTAAAATCCAAATTTCTTACGCTGACCTTCCATGCCTAGAAGATCTAGGTTCTGCTCACTGGTCCAACTTTATCTTGTTCCACTTTTCTGTTTGCCCCTGACTTCCAACCACGCAGGGTTTCTTTCTCTTCCTCTGATGCTAACTTGTTACCGTCTTGGGAACCTTGGAACCACCTGTTTTCTCCATCTAGAGTGCTATGCATTTCTGATCTTTTCATGACCAGCCCCTCCTTGTCATTTAGATCACTGTTCAAATGTCATCTCTTCAGAGAGGTCTTCTCTGGCCACCAATCTAAAACAGCAAACTGGTTGGTCATCCGTCACTTCATTCTATTTCATTTCTTTATGTTTGCACCTACCACTGTCTAACATTACCTTATTTACCACTTTATGTGTCATGTATGAAATGTAACTATTTATTTCCCACCTCCGTCACACTAGAATATCAGCTCCATGACAGGAGAGACCTTGTGTGTTCTGTTCACAGCTGTATTCCTAGCACCTAGATCAAGGCACATGGCAGGTTCTCATCAAATATTTCTGAGTGAATGAATACACGAGGGGAAAGATTTTTTTTAAGCGGAAACTTTAGCAATAAAAGAACATCTGTAAACTATTATCAGCATCCGTAGAGTTGTGCTTCACAGAGAAAAATAACTTTGTTAGTTGAAGGATGTAAAATGTGTTATGCTTTAAAGACATCACAATTAATAAGCAATACTAATGTCTTCCACACAGCCTCTTTCCTCCTGTGTCCTACTTTCCAAAGCTTAACAAGCCGCATGTCTTCATGCTCTATCAGTGCAGTTACTAAATGCCTTCTCCATTGACTTCTCTCTTTTTGCTCCAATAATGTGATTACATTTTCTGACCATTTTCTGAAGTTCTGGGACAATTTAAAAGAAACATTTGGGCGATGTCCTCCTTTCCTCCATTTTTTGGCCAGAATTTCAAGACGGGGAAAACCAAAATGTTCTTGGACAAAGAGAGAAATATTTAGCATCTAAAATTTTCTGCTTTTTTGTGAGGTTCTCATATTTCTGTATATGTTCTTCCTAAAGGCTATAACCGTTTGTACTCTCTTCACCAGAAAACCAGACTTTTCGTAAGACTGTCCTTTGGGTAAAATGTTAAAATTGGAGAGATTGATCGGCAGCCTTCATTCATTTCCCTCCATGATCCTTTTAGTCCTTTCCACACCTTCTCAGTCCTGAGGCAACGTTTTGTAAGCCCAGGCTTCTGGATCAGCAGCCGGCTGGGCCCACGGGCTCAGCCTGCATACCAGACATCCCGTGCATCTGGCGGGCCATAGCACATGGAAATTGTGCACCAGAAGCTTTGAGAAGTTCAACCTCTTCACACTGGGGATACAGCATTCTGGTGATGGAGATCCAGCATACTCTAAAATGCCCCTATGTTTAGAAACGTTCCCCAATACTGCTCATAAATTACACACAAAGAATCCTGGGGTGTTTGAACTTCTGGACTTGTCAACAGAAAATAGCAAGCAAAATGATTCTCATCCTCAAAGGTCTTCTGTGAATACATCATAAACAAGAATAAACTGTTCCTCTGTACTTAACACAATCTCAGCCTCTTGCCTGTCTTCACCTGCCATCACCAACCCCCCCCCCCAACACACCCATGTCTAACTTCACACCTACACCTTAACACTTGGACATTCACAGGCCCCTGAAACAAAACATATCCCAAAATAGCCTTGGCAACATTTTTGATCATACATCCATAAGAAAGGTGGCAATGTGTACCCCCAAAATACATACATTAAAAAATAAACCATACACATATATTTCTTTAAAAACACATTAAAAGGGTGCCTGGGTGGCTCATGGCTCGGTTGGTTGGGCGTCCGACTTCGGCTCAGGTCATGATCTCGCAGTCCGTGAGTTCGAGCCCCGCGTCGGGCTCTGTGCTGGCAGCTCAGAGCCTGGAGCCTGCTTCAGATTCTGTGTCTCCCTCTCTCTCTGACCCTCCCTCGTTCATGCTCTGTCTCTCTCTGTCTCAAAAGTAAATGAACATTAAAAAACAAATAAAAACACATTTAAAAAAACAGGAATAAAGTAATAATTAAATTATTTGATTCAATACTGTTGGGAGTGTATTTCCAGACCCTATCTCAGGTTAACTGGGTAATTCTATTTCCTTATGGTTATCAAGATTCTAAAGATAATTCCCAAGAATCCCATCTCCTGGACTTCAGTCAAATACTAATCTAGGTACTGGTTCAGTCACTAATCTAGATACTGCTCTGAAGGGATTTTGCAGATGCAGTTACGGTCCTAAATCAGTTTACTTTAAGATATGGGGACTATCCAGATGGGCCTGGGTCAATCAGGTGAGCCCTTTAAAAGAATAGTTTCCTCAGTTGGTACCAGAAGAGGGAAGTCAAAAAGATTCTGAATGTGAGAAAGATTTGAGGGTGATGGGAATGCAAGCTGGTGCAGCCACTCTGGAAAACAGTACAGAGGTTCCTCAAAAAACTAAAAATAGAACTACCCTACGACCCAGCAATTGCACTACTAGGTATTTATCCACGGGATACAGGTGTGCTGTGTTGAAGGGACACATGCACCCCCATGTTTATAGCAGCACTATCCACAATAGCCAAAGTATGGGAAGAGCCCAAATGTCCATTGATGGATGAATGCATAAAGAAGACGTGGTGTATACACACACACACACACACACACACACACACACACACAATGGAGTATTACTCGGCAATCAAAAAGAATGAAATCTTGCCATTTGCAACTACGTGGATAGAACTGGAGGGTATTATGCTAAGTGAAATTAGTCAGAGAAAGACAAATATCATATGACTTCATTCATATGAGGACTTTAGGAGACAAAACAGATGAACATAAGGGAAGGAAAACAAAAATAATATAAAAACAGGGAGGGGGACAAAGCATAAGAGACTCATAAATATAGAGAACAAACAGAGGGTTACTGGAGGGGTTGTGGGAGGGGGGATGGGCTAAATGGGTAAGGGGTAATAAGGAATCCACTCCTGAAATCATTGTTGCACTATATGCTAACTAACTTGGATGTAAATTTAAAAAATAATAAAATAAAAAAAAAGATTTGAGGGTGAGTGCCGGCTTTGAAGATAGAGAAGAGCACAGGAGAAAGAATGTGTGTGGCCTCTAGGAACAGAGACTGGTTCTCGGCTGACAGCCAGAAGGAAAACGGGCACCTCAGTGCTCCAGTCACAAGGAACTGGGTTCTGCCAGCAATCTGAATGAGCTTGGAAGCAGATTCTTCCCCAGAGCCTTCAGATAAGAGTCTAGCCTAATACCTTGATTTCTGCCTTGTGGGATCCTAAGCAGAGAACCCAGCCAAACCCACCCAGACTCCTGAACTACAGAACTGTGAGCTAACAAACGAGATGTAGTCCTAACCCCCTAAGTTTGTGGTAATTTGCTGCACAGCAGTAGAAAACTAATACATCCCTTTGGTTTTCACATCCCTAAATAAAGGTAATAATTTCTGGCTAGGTCCTAGGATCACTCAGAAGGCAAATATTAATAAGATTTAATTAATCTGGTTTAAGTGCAATCAGAAAAGAAATATATTAAATTATTTTCAAGATGGTATGATTTTTAAACTAATTATAACACCCACTGAGGTTCAATCTGGGACAGTTAGACTTAATCCTAGTTAGGTTTGCTTTCTCATATTCATTGCAATTGCAGGACAGGACTAACTTTATGTCATAGGAGCTTAAAACATGGAATTGTTGCAGGATATGATTTAACCTGCAGTTTTTTCATTTCACAAAACAATGTCCTGAATTTATAGGTATTTTACTGGATATCCCACCTGTCAAATAGAAAGATTTTTTTTTTCCTTAGCTAAATGTCCTTCTCTGAAAAACTTGGCCTTTATTTTGGCAAATATGTTGAAATTCATTAAACTGTATTCTGAAATTGAAAAAATTATGAGAGAAGAAGAATAAGATGATCATCCCTGTTTTAATAAAATTGATCATGGAGATCAGAGAAAACAAAAAAGTGGGGCAAGAACATTCTGACCACGTAATCATTCCCTGGGTAAACAGAGATATGAATGGTGCTGAGCCTGCTAACCCAGATTTCTCCTCTTCAGAATGGTGGGTAACCGTGGAGTTTTCTCATGAGCACAACCCCAAGACCAGATGTAGTTTAAACGAAGTGATCTGGGGAAGATAGGAGGAAGGAAATGAAAAGTAAGTGAGAGGTTGTATACAAGGTGAGAACGTTCCATTTTAGTGAGTAGACTTTATATACAGGATGGGAAGTATAGCTTGGTAGTTAAAAGCAATTTGACCATAGGCAAATTACTTAAATTCCCTGAGCCTCAGTTTCCCCATGTCTAAGTAAGGATAGTTTTTCAATGTTCTCAGCACAGGACCTACCTAGGACATGGAGTCCTCAGTAAATGATGGCCGCATTAGGGTCGTGCAGTCTCATCCTTCCGCTCTTGTTCAAGAATCCTGGATAATCATCGCTATTCTAATGGATGCTAATAGCCCCACTGGCTAGTCCAGAGCATCATGTTCAAAGCAAAAGGCCTGATGTCTGGGCCAGAAGTCTAACACAAACACTCCCTTAGGAGAGGGAGGGACAGAGAGAGTGGTCTGGCTATGAAGAGCTGATTCCTCAGGCAAGGGCAGGTTACTTAATAGATCCACAGAAGGAAGGACCTGTAGGCAAATATTCACAAATAAAAATCTCTTTCTAAAACAATCCAATTTTCTGGCCCAATCAGTTGACAATAATTTGGCCATTGAAAATCATATTTTTCCAACATGGTCCTTTTCTTGGCTTTCCTAAGTCATTAATTATGACCATGTTTTCCCAAATGTGGAAATTCCCCTTGCGCAGATGCCTCTGCTGGCCAACCCTCCTTTCCTGAGAAGTCTCCACAGCACAAAAATATTTTTGTTTTCCCCAATTGCCCACAGGGAAAATTTCCTCACTCTTTATTTCCCTCCTCCCTTAAAGCCCTCTGGCAATTTCCAGGAATCCAAGTAAACCAGAATCAGTTAGATCACTGGAGTGCCTTTTGGATATTCTACTTCTAATATGGCAAAAGAGAATCCTGAACTTTAAATTTAGCATTATTAAACCAATCTTAAGAGTTTCTCTTAATAACCAAAGGCAATGCCACTGAAATCAAAATACCTCCCACTCCTGCCCAAGAATATGGCTCTGGGATTTGGGAGCTTAAATTATAAACAGAGGTGGCCAAAGTGATTATCCTTGTATCTGGATCAAATGCTATTATGTGAAATATGCTTCATACACATTAAAGCCCTATACAAATGTAGGCCTTTGGCCAAGTGGGTATATACTCTGAATAGGAAGTGATTATTCAAATCGTAAAAATTTGTTAGAATTGACTCTGATTACCTTATTCATCTTCTGGATTTACAAAGTGCTCTGTGCAGGGCTGACAATAGTATAGGTACTTACTCCAGAGATATTTTGTTCTTTCCAGAACATTCATCAAGAAGCATTCCCATGCCAGAAACTAGATTTACTTGGTGGGGAGGGAGTCGTAGAGTGGTGAATCAGATTGGATCTCTGCCTCCAAGGTCTTTAAAATCTAGTGAAGAAGGTATGACTTCTTTAATTTCTCTCTCTTCTTTACTTACATACTCTCAATGGTTCTCAGCCAGGGGCAATTTTGTTTCCCGCACCCCACCTCAGGGAGATTTGGCAGTATCCGGAGACATTTTCTTAAAAATATATTTTACTTATTTTTTAAAATAGGCTCCGCACCCAATGTGGGGCTCGAACTCAAGACCCCAAGATCAAAGAGTTGTATGTCTTACCGACTGAGCCAACTAGGCACCCCATGGAGACATTTTTGATTATCCAAACTGGAAGTGGGGGTATTACTGTCCTCTCATGAAAGGAAGCAAAAGATACCTTTTGCCAATGCACAAGGCAGCCCTCACAACAAAGAACTACCTCGTCTGAAATGTCATCAGTGCCAAAGTTGAGAAACCCTTAACGAGCTATAGTACCTAGAACAAAGGGCTTGTTGGTTGACTGATTGGTGTTGAGCTACATGGCAAATGACCTTCACCCGAAGACCCCAGGCATTTTGAATTTGTGCCTGTGCCTAACCCATTACAGCTGTTAGAAATCTTTTGAATAAATGAGTAAATTTAGACAGGTACTAAATAAAGCATGAGATAAAGTGTCATAGGCAATATGAGTGATAATTCAGAGTGAATTGCTAACTCAAGAGGACAAAAATTTTCTAGCATGATGCCAAGCATATAGTAACTGCTCAGTGAATGTGAACTGAACATATTTAGGTAGCCTCACCCCACTCATTTGCTTAAAGCTTACAGTGCACAATATTGAAGAATCTTATCGTTAAAGCAGTCCTGGCAGTGGCCTTCTTGGAAATACTTCACTATAGACTGCTTGAGTGGCATATTGAACCACAAAGGGATAAAACTATGAATTTTTGATAACATTATAGCATTCAAAATTTTCACTAATTCAAATTGGTCCTTTCTCTAATGTGCCTAATTAGTGAATGTTAATGAAGTGTGGTATTTCAAACATCCAAAAACTGAGGTGGCCACTTAATGAATTTAGGGAAGGAGGAAGAAGTATTTTGAAGTGTGGCCTCAACTTCTTTACATAGAATGTGGGTTCTGCTGTTTCTGTACAATGAAAGTAAAAATAAGTAGCAGAGGCATGGGCATCCCAACTATTGCTTGATATGCATGAAACGCCAACAATAACAGAATGGTTAAGTGCCACTCTCAGTTAAGAATCAAGTAAAATGAAACTATATCTTTAAATTAGAATATGTCCAGGGCACCTGGATGGCTCAGTTGGTTAAGCATCTGACTTCAGCTCGGGTCACATGGTTCGTGGGTTCGAGCCCCACGCTGGACTCTGTGCTGACAGCTCTCGGAGCCTGGAGCTTGCTTCGAATTCTATGTCTGCCTCTCTCTCTGCCCCTCCCCTGCACTCTTTGTCTCTCTCTCTCTCTCTCTCTTTCTCAAAAATAAACATTAAAAATTTTTTTAAGTAAATTAGAATATGTCTGTAGAAAAATGTGATTTAATTTACTAAATTTATTTACACTTTTTTTTCCCAGAAAAAATGATCAGGTGGTCTAATGTTCTAGTGTTTACAAGACAAACAGAGCTATTATTGCATGGAAAATCCGTACTTTGATTAAGCAATTACCTTCAATTGTGATTATGTAGGTTACCAAGGAAATATTGGCTTTCTTCTTTCACCTATTCGACCTGCATTTTCTCAATGTAAGTTGGTGAGTAAGTCAGGAAATGGCATCTAATTTTGTATTAACATTAGTCAAATACAAGTAGGAGGAGAGAGCTACCATTAAAATTTTAAATAGAAATAACGGGGATAATCTGCCATTTGGGTAATCAATGTTCCCTGAATTTAACACAGATAATGGAGACCACAGTGTCTCCGATTTTTGCAACATAAAGGAGCAAAATTTTCTTCAAGTCTGAAAATTCCCAGTTAAGTCTTTGTCAAAAAGCGACTTTAATGGGGTATGTTTAGGAGTGGGGGAGGGGGAATTTTACTCTACTTTGTATGAAGAAACAAATAAATAAAAATTATTTCACCTATGCAAGAGAAGGAATCTTATGGGGTAAGTTTACTAATGAACGAATGAAATTAAAAAATGACACATTTTTAAAAACATCAAAGGCTAGAAAATTAAAGGAATAAATCTTGGATCAGGGAAATATTTAGTATGCTCAGAAGAAGAGGCATAACCAGTAAAAATAGATCTTGATCTGGCATATAATAACTGGCATAGCACTGAGACTGGTCAATCAAAATAGATGCCCAATTAAGCAGCATGTACAGTTGGCCATAAACATTTGGAATGGCCAAATTAATATGTGCCAGCTAAATATAAACCCTGGTTATTTTATATGACATGAGACTCAGTATGACATTGATTTCTAAACTGGAAAACATTATGGAAATATATATATATATATGTGTGTGTGTGTGTGTGTGTGTGTGTGTGTGTTTTCTTTTGAGAGAGAAAGGGAGTGCAAACAGGGGAGGGGCAGAAGGAGAGAGAGAGAGAGAGAGAGAGAGAGAGAATCTTAAGTAGGCTCCGTGCCCAGTGCCGAGCATGCCACAGGGTCCATCTCACAACTGTGAGATTATGACCTGAGCTGAAATCAAGATTTGTACACCTAACCAGTTGAGCCATCCAGGCTCCCTGAAACATATCTTATTGTTATGTAATATATTTTATTTTATTTTTCATTCAAAATTTTTAATTATTTATTTTGAGAGAGGCAGAGATAGTGTGAGTGGGGGAGGGGCAGAGAGAGAGGGAGACCCAATCCCAAGCGGGCTCTACAATGTCAGCGCCGAGTCCGATGCTGGCCTCGAACCCACGAAACTGAGATCATGACCTGAGCCAAAACCAAGAGTCAGACTGTAACCGACTGAGCCACCCAGGCGCCCCCTGCAAAATTTTTTTAAATGTTTATTTATTTTTGAGACAGAGAGATGGGGGGTGGGGCAGAGAGAGGGAGACACAGAATCCAAAGCAGGCTCCAGGCTCTGAGATGTAAGCACAGAGCCTGACTCAGGGCTTGAACCCACGAACCTTGAGGTCATGACCTGAGCCAAAGTTGGACACTCAACTGACTGAGCCCCCCAGACACCCCTATAATATGTTTTAGATGCAGGTAAATCAAGAGTCAGATCATGGATATGTAGACAAAAATAAAAATATCTGCTAATTTCTATTGAACTCATATTTTTATAGTTGTTTATGGACTAAGGATTCATCCTACCTTTACATCCTTTCATTACTTTTCAGATGAAGTAGACATTATTATAAAAACTTAGGTTTGGGGTCTCTTTAGACCATCATCAGTAAGACCACCCTTCATTGCCTGAGTGCAAATCTCTTTGAAAATTCTAAAATATCTCTTTTTCCATGTCTGGAATGATATTCCCATAAAATCTGTGATAGTGATTTTTAGTTGGTAGGATGTGAAGTGAGTATTTTTTGTTTTCTTCCTTACATTCTTCTGTGTTGTTTGAATTTTTTAAATAGCTTTTTTACAATTCATTCAAATAATAATCATTTTTAAAACCTCTCTGTTCTATTTATTTAGCCAAAATTGTAGTTCACAGTCTTTCTTCTATTAGCTAATTGATTTTTTGAATTTGCTCCCCAAACTCAACACTACTTTCACTTTTCAGGACCAAATTTTTAGTTAATAATTTTTAAAGTGTTATTTATTTATTATTTATTTATTTATTTATTTATTAGACTTCAAACCTAATAAAGCCCAGCATGAAGCCCAACGTGTGGCTTGAACGACCCTGAGATCAAAACCTGAGCTGAGATTGAGAGTCAGACGCTTAACCAACTGAGCCACCTAGGTGCCCCCAAAGTTTTTATTTTAATTCCAGTTGGTTAATATACAGTATTATTATATTAATTTCAGGTGTACAATATAGTGATTCAACCATTCCATACATCACCCAGTGCTCATCAAGACAAGTGCCCTCCTTAGTCCCCATCACCTATTTAACCCATCTCTCCACACCTCCCTTGTGGTCACAATCAGTTTGTTCTCTATAGTTACGAGTCTATTTCTTGGTTTGTCTCTCTTCTTTTTTTTTTTTTCTTTCTGTTTGCTCTTTTGTTTTATTTCTTAAATTCCACATGAGCAAAATCATATGGTATTTATCTTTGACTGACTTATTTCGCCTAGCATTACATTCTCTAGCTCCATCCATGTCATTGAAAAAAAGATTTCATTCTTTTTTTATGGCTGAATAATACTGTTGTTGATATATATATCTCCCATCTTCTTTATCCATTCATCAATCGATGGACACATGGGCTGTTTCCATACTTTGGCTATTGTAAATAATACTGCTATAAACATGGGGAGGGTCATGTATCTCTTTGAATTAGTATTTTTGTATTCTTTGGGTAAATACTGCTTTCATTTTAAACTCATTTTGAAAGAATCTCCTGCAGAGCCAGTGTGAAACGGCAGGAACTGTTTCCACATGGCACACTATCTTTGAAAGATTTTCTTTTGTTATTTTTATTCTTTGTGTTGTCACATCTAGTTATTTGATAATACTGCTAAACACTTCAATTTCCTTTGAAAGGAATACTACCCTATGTATGATTTAGGTAACTTGGGAACACATTGCCCAACTTAGATGGTATTTGTAAGTGTTGGAAAGATCCCTGGATAAAACAATCTCAGAAATTTTCCTTTGTTGTACAGGTGTCAGAGTGACAAAGGGGTGTGGATTCAGGAGAGACTGTGGTATTGAGGCTTACTAATTCTTTACACAATCTTCCTTCCTTCCTTGACTCTCATGGGGTGATGGACACCATGAACTAATAAAATCTCCAAAGTGTCTTTAAGCCAAATGGTTCAGTCTCTTCACATTTCTCATGGATCTTAAAGGGTTATATTTACTTGAGGCTGGGGGATCCTGGATCAGTAACAGAAATTCAAAAATAGTTGATTTTTTTTTAATGGTAGCAGGATAGGAATAACTTCTTTTCCCTCCTTTTTTTGCATTGTGGTGTAATGCTGTTTGTGCTCTATCTACCCATCTATCGGTATATAAGTGAAAAAAGTAGGACATTTTTCGTCATTGGAAAATTTTGAGGTCAGGATGACTATCAGGTATGCTTTAGAAAAGACATGCATTTAAAGAGAACTTGACTAACATGACCTCTCAAATTCCTTTCATCTTTAAATTCTGTGCTTTGAAGTTTACCTTCCAATCTTATGGTGGTGATGCTCCACATTGGAAGTATAGGTGTCTTCTGGCCACCTTCCTCACTCTGCCTTGAACCTGCAGCTTCTGTGAGGGTGGCAGCTCTGGTAAACAGGAAATGGAGCGTGGGAGAGTATTCCTAGGAGAGCTGGAGCTGTCCAGCAGTGGAAGGAACTGCCCACACACTAAGTTCCAACCAGAGACTGATGGATGGCAGGTTGGGACAGGGCTTCAGATAGGCTACTCTTTTTTTTTTAAATACTTTTCTTTATTTTTTTTTAAAGTTTATTTATTTATTTTAAGAGAGAGAGAGAGAGAGACCATGAGCGGGGAAGGGCAGAGAGAGATGGAGGAAGAGAGAATCCTAAGCAGGCTCCACACTGTTAGTGCAGAGTGGGCTTGAACCAGAAGATTACAAGATTATGACCTGAGCTGAAATGAAGAGTCCGACGCTCAATGGACTGAGCTACCCAGGTGCCCCGGGTAGGCTACTCTTGACCACCAAAGGGGTGTGCATGTAGCACATATGTATGTAGAAGTTCTGTACATGCTTACTCATCCCAAGGAGATCTTTCTTGCTTTCTATATTCTTTTTCATTTAAAATGGGATCAAAAATCTTTTAAATTCTGTTGGAAGAAAAGAAAGTACAAGAGACAGAAGAAGGGTTGAAGAGGACAGAACGCAAAAATAGGACTACTACATTGTACCAGTCTTTCAGTTTGTTAATTTCAAGCTATTTAGACACACACACATTATATAAACATACTCTATCAAAAGAGGGTTCAAGTCTATAGCAGCTTCATTACTTATAATTTGCAATCATAAATACTGTTGTTGTACACACCATTTGAACAAAAATCAGTATGTTGAGTATTAGCTTACAAAGGCTTCCCAGAATATATAGCTAAAAAAAATTAAAAATAAAGTTAATTCGGCCTTAAAAGGTTTCTCAGTCTTTCCCTTTTCAAGTGGCAGATGCTTTCACTTTGATGAATGCCCACTTGATTGAGGTGCTGAGGCACGATGCAAAAAATCTTTAAGCATGTTTATAGTTGTTTTTGTGGGTTTTTTAAATAAATGGCTGGATACCTAGCCCTTTTCTTTTTTCTTACATTTTCTTCTGAAAGGAAGAATCAATGTTCCCGCAGACATCCTAGATTTGAGAAGAAAGAACTTTGGGGAAACATCTCATCCAGCTCCCATATGCTAGGCGGTTAAATAGTAACCCAATTTTATAGGTAGAACAACTGAATGTGGAGAGGCTAATTGCTCCATAAGTTTTTAACAGTTTTTAACTTTATAGAATAACATGTATTCATGCATTGCAGAACACTTGAGAATGCAAAAATACACATGCACAAAGAAAATGAAAATCCTCCTAGAGGAACTATTATTTACATTATGATGTATAGCCTCCTAAATACAGATGTATCATCGCATATGTACTTCATACTCAATATTCTTTGAGGAAAAAAGAAAAGGTTGAGTGGAAGAGCTGTTGGTCCATCTGATCCATACCTGGAATCAATGTCCACATATTTTTAACCATCTTCTTTAATGTGTCTCCTCTCCCCCGAGCCTAATCTGACAATAGATTATAAATAAGGTGTCAAATTTCCTACTTAGAAAATAGTGCTAGGGTTGTAGGCAATTCTTTACCTTTCTTTTCCTGAATAGAGACCCAAGAGATTGCAAAGGAAATGTAATACTGCAAATATGGCTTTATTTTGGGGAGGTAACACTGGAGGTCCCTATGTTGACAGCTGCAAAGGCAGTCACATGCTTAAACAGAGCAAAGAGCCCTACAAAGGAAGAAGTTAACTTTAGCTTTGAAAATCCTTTTATCCTCCATGATTTTGATGGCTTTAAATTTGTCACCTGAATGCAATATTAACATAATCGTCTGCATTTCAGCTAATGAATGCACCTGCTTCTACGACTTTATTTTAGCAGTTTTAATGAGCTCTTCAAAAGAGTTTGCCTGGACTTACTGCACGGCTAGAGAAATAGCAGCTGTAAGCAACTAACAACACATTCAGTATTTGAATCAAGTTCTGCAAAGTTGTTAAACTTGAGAAGGCGTGTCTATCCATCTGTCTGTGATAAGGGGAATGAAGCTGAGACGTAGCTGTGATCTTTGGAAAAAGCAATAGAGTAAGTGGGGCTGGCCGGAGGCGGTTATTCCCTGCTTGGCCATAATGTATGGATCCCAGGCAGTTCATTTAAGCTCTCTATATCCCAGTTTCTCAGCTATATGATAATGGTACCTAGCTTATAAGCTTGTTGCAAAGATGAAATGCCTCACCTGTTGAAAGCACTCACTTATGTTTAATTTCATTATAATTATTATGGTTATTATTAAGTAGATGGGGTTTTAAGTCAATGAGTCAAATTCTCTTTGATCGGCTAGATGGTGTTAAGATGGTTCTTAGGTGAATAGCTGCTCCTGGAGACCTATAGAAGACAGACCCAAACTGATCTCTTGTACTTATCAGGAAGTCTGTTTCAATGCTGAATCATACCTTAACCCCACAGTGAAGATTTTTGAAAGAGAAGATGCCAGCCAATTTCTAGAAGTCCAAATACCTAAATAATCCAAATGTAAGCCATTTAGGATTTCTGAATACCATGTAGATGCTAGGATACTAAGATAGTTACCTGCTTTTAAAATATACATATTTTAACACTTATATCATCAAATTCATTCCACGCTTATTATGCTCTGATTTCGACAACACATTTTTTTCATGCTGGGACTCTCCCTCTTTTTTCTTTTTCTTTTTCTTTTCTTTTTTTTTTTTTTTTTTTTTGCTGTATGTTCCTCTATATACATTAATTTGAAAAGTAGTAATAACCCATCCAAAGTTCAATTGAATGGAAAACAAAAAGCGAGGACAAATGTTGCTTTAAAGATACACATGGCAGATACATTACAGATCAATTGGAGGTAACACTTGGAATAAAGATGCCACAGATTTTTATCTCAGTCAAATAGGTAGCACAGGGGTGAGATAGCTGTTCAGAAAATGGAATTTTTTCCTACTTCTTTTTTATTTTATTTCACTAAAAGTGAAACAATTATTCTGGTTGAAATGGAAGTAATTTATTTTCCAGATTCCTTTTCCCCTTTACACCACTCTGGCCAACGGCTTTCCTCCCTGAATAATCAGAGCTAGTTCATTGGTGTTTCACCCCACATGCCACAATGCTAGAGAGTCATTCAGAAGACAGGACCAGCTTAGGAATTCTCACCAACTTGTTACAGGGGTTTCTCTGGAAAGGCAATGCATTCCAGAAACCATCAGCTCCAACCTGCTGAGTAGGCAGGCTTCTGGTAACTGCTTGCATCTCTGCATTTCTAAAGATCCATTTTATTCAGACTTGCGTGAAGCATCTTTCCAGAAGGCTTTCACTTCTACTCTTAGACCCTAGCTTTGTAACCTAAGAGAACAACCCAAGGGAGCTCACCTCTGGCTGCCCTTTGACTGTGCTTTGCTGTTGAAGGAAGGCAAGCTGATCTCATAGTGGTAAGGTTTATGTTGTTGATGGTCTGGTCACTCACAGTGTGGTTCTCAGAAGGGCAGCATGAGCATCACCTGGGAACCAGTTAGAAACACAGGGTCTCGGGCCCCACCCCAGGGCTACCAAATCAGAATCTGCCTCTTACCAAGATTCCCAGGTGATTTATATGCATGTTTCGTTTTAAGAAGCAGAGGGCTAAGGAATCTGCCTGAGATTCTTTTTGCAGCAATGGAACTCACCATCTCCTATTCCAAAGCTGTATCCATCTACTTTCCACTCCCAGTCTCTACGCAGATTTCTCTGCAGTGTTCCAGGGCAAACTATCTCTATTTTGGACAAGTTCCCAGCCAGTGGGTCTTGTAGTGATTTGCATTTCTCTGTTTCAGGTGGTCAAATGTGTATACAGCCCAGCCTACGCTAGCCAACCATACCCATTCTCCTGCAAGTTATCTTGCCCTCCTCATTCCCACAGCTGTAGTGTTACCACGTTCATAAATTATTGTTAAAGAAGGAAATTACCAAAAGAAAAAAAATAGTCTCCATAAACCTGCAGAGTTTAGAGCTAAAGAATATGTTAAAATTTTCCATCGTGGAAATTTCCCAGCTACTGGGCTCTTCAGATTTTTTTTTTTTTTTTTTTTCAGAGCTGCAAGCAAAGAATGGAAATTTCCAATTGCAGCATCGAGGGCTGCTGTTCTGCTGACTGTCTTGCTCAGCCAGGGTCATCTGCTTCTCTAAGACATCAAGGAATGCCAAGGTAGGTCTGAGAGAACACACACTTCCTCTGCAGGAAGGAAGGAATGTCTTTGTGCTGCCTCCAAGCTGTGATAAGGAGAGGGGCAGGGGAGGTGACACATGCCCTGCTCCTTCCACCTGAGTGTGAATTCTGTTGATCTTTACCACCTATCAAATGCTTATCCTATCTGACATCTTTCCAATGGCCACTGGCTGGCAGGTCTTCTGTTTTTTAAGAAATCCCTGGGGTGGGTTGGGAGGTGCAGAGAGAGGAAAGGAACTGACATTTTTTGAGGTCTACCCTTCCCAGTACTCTGCCAGCTGTTTTATGTATGTTATATCATTTAGCCTTTATGTGACATCGCCCAAGGTTAACTTCTGATTTCCGGCACCCAGATTTTGGAAGCTTCGTTTGTTCTTCCTGGGACAGCCCTACCTCCCCGCAATCCTCCCAGAAAGGAGTCATCTGCAAGCATTCTGAAAGCTTCCTCTCCACCTCTTCAATCATAACAGTTCAGTTTGTTTTCCCTCTATCTAAATTGACATACATTTCCATTCACAGCTGGTCCTGGTGTCTGAATCAACAGGCGTCTAATAGTCCCTTAAATCCTGTTATGTTCCTCCCCATGCACTGTTGCCACTATTACAGAAGTCTGATGGTGGCAGTTCCATGAACAAACACGTGTAAAGCCATTGGCACCTTGAGGACAAGGCCAAACACTTTGGTTCTAGGCCAGAAAGAATGTTCTCAAACCTAAGCAAGAACTACCTATGCCTACTCTCTTCTTACTGACATCCCCTGATACCAGGAAAAGAAGAGTTAAGGAGGATTTCTGACATCCACTGTTGCTATTTATACTTATTACTTATTGAGGCAAGTTTGGTAATAATGAAGATATTTCAGCAATAAAAAGATTATATCCTCAGATGGCTCCTAAGTTTTAAAAAAGAATATTTATTCCCTATCTGTGTTTTTGATCACACCCATATCCATAGATAGCAATGTCATCTTTGAGTACGGTGACCAATTTTAATGCCAACTGAAAACAGAAGTGGATGGGAGTGTGAATGGTCAACAGGAATAGTGTAGGTCTGTTTAGGCTTTAGTCTCAAAAGCTAATGTTTAGTCATTGGTTACTTCTGTAACGATGGTTTTGCTTATCCCCTTAATCCATTAAGACTGGGTCTAATTCCTTGGTGAAATTTGTCAACTGGCATTATAATGCGGGTCTGGGTCTCATATAATATGTACCATACTTCTGACAGGCTCTTTCCACTCCTCTGCGTTTGTCATTACCTAGAAGATGTTGGTCCTCTTAGTTGACAATACTGGTGATTCATACCTGTGGGTGGGGCTGAATAGACGCCTGATGACTATTCTTTTCCACGTTAGACCACAGAGATGATTAAAAAAAAATATGGTTGGATTATATGCTGGTCTAATTGCTGATTGATTGACATCAATCACAGCCCCAATTCTCTCCTTCCTGTTTCTCTACTCCTTGCAATGTGACTTTTCAGTAACTTGTACCAAGAGTTAGAGTCTATTTCCCGACTGGTCTTTGACTTGCTTTGGCCACAAGAATGCAGCAGAAGTAAGAGGGTGCCTCTTCCAAGCCTGAGCCTCAAGTATGTGTTTCCACTTCCTTTCTTGGAACCCACCATGGCTCCTTGCCTAAGTCCATTCTAACCTGCTAGGGGATGAGAGATCATGTGGAGTAGAGATGAACCGTTCTAGCTGAGGCCATCCCAGTCCAGCCAGCCCAGAGCTAATGTACCACCTGACCACAGATGCATGGACAAGCCCACCAAGATCAGCCAGGCCCAGCCTGGATTAGCAAAAACACTCAGCCAACTCACAGTCTCATGAGAAATAGTAAATGGTAGCTGTTTTAAGCCACTACATTTTAAAGTGGTTCTTTATGGGGCGCCTGGGTGGCTCAGTCGGTTAAGCGTCCGACTTCAGCTCAGGTCACGATCTCACGGTCCGTGAGTTCAAGCCCCGCGTTGGGCTCTGGGCTGATGATGGCCCAGAGCCTGGAGCCTGCTTCCGATTCTGTGTCTCCCTCTCTCTCTGACCCTCCCCTGTTCATGCTCTGCCTCTCTCTGTCTCAAAAATAAATAAACGTTAAAAAAAATATTAAAAAAAAAAATAAAATAAAGTGGTTCTTTATGAAGTGATAAGTAACCAAAAACAGTGACCAATTCCCTCCATTTTTTTTCTTCACACCTCCTCTCCCCACCCCCCGACTGCCAGAAGCTCAGAGTCAACTCTGAAGGCCAATCACAGAATCTATGTTTATTCATTTATACAGTTTTATTGAACTCTTTACGGCTAACATATTTGCAATCCTCTCTTTCCTTGGTAGAGAATTTTAAAAATTTAATAATCTATTGTTTGCCATGTTCGTTCTAAACCAACTCAGTCTTCTGTCTTAAATATTAGGTAATTTCTACTTAACGTCAGATTAGAAGAGATGACCCTAGAGCAAGACTGGCAAATGTTTTCTGTAAAGAGCCAGCTAGTAAATATTTTAGGCTGTGCAAGCCATACAGTCTCTGTCACAAGGCTGCTGTTATAGTGCTCAAGTGGCCCTAGACTACGTGTAAACAAATGGGCATGGCTGTGTTCCAAAAAAAACATAATTACAAAAACAAGCAGTGGATAGGATTTGGCCCTCAGGCCATGGTTTGCTAACCCTTGATCTAGAGAATCTGCATTACTGTGAAAAAACATTTTCATCTATACCACGATGCCATCAACTTTGTTGTAATTCAGCTCAATCACTTTGAAAAACAGAGAAATTAAGTCAATTTACTTCCTCGATTAGAGGACTAAGAAGGGGCTTGCTCTTCCAGAGCAGAGCTGTATGGAGACTAACAACATTAGCACCAGGGCAAGTACTACACTCAACAATGGAAAATTCCCCAGCCACCTAGTCTGTGACTGGCTATTGAGTCAATGCTAAAGGCCAGGGTGACACAAGCGATGCCTCATTTGTTTTGTTTCATTTCCCAGCCTCTAATCTCAAATACTCATTTAACAAACGTGCGCTGTATGTCACAACGAGGATGGGACTCTGGTCGTACTTGCCTACTCGGAGTTCCCTGAATGTATTGTGCTATTTCACGGCTCTCTAGCTCTGCACACAATGTTCCTTCTGCCTAGAACACACTTAGTCCTCTTTTCTTACTGGCTAACACCCACTCGCTGATCAAAACGAAGCTCAGTGATCCTGCCTCTTGGAAGACTTCCCTAAGCGCTCCTCCACCTTCTCACCCCCAACCTCCAGTCCACACACAAAGTCTCAGCATTCTTCCTACCAAATTAATAATTAAAATAGTTAATGATACTTATATGGTGCCAGGCTCTTACTAGGTGGCAGGCACTGTTCAACAGAGTCGTTTAACTGAAATGATCGGTATTCTTGCCTGTTTCCCCAATCCATTCAAATCCCCAATCCATACATTCAAAAACATGTGTCGAATACCTCTGTTTTGTGAGGCAAAAAAGATAAGTAAAACACTAAGCTATACAATACAGAGTGTAAGCCCACTGAGGGCACATGCTGTATCTTATTTGTTTTTTACATCTCAACACGTAGCAGTGTCTGGATCTAAGGTGTTAATATTAGAAGAACGAACAAATGAAAATAGCTGACACTTATATAGTGTATAGTATGCGCTGGGTGATATTCTAAGCTCTTTAGATGTCTAAACTCATTGAACCCTCATGACAATTTTATGGGGTAGCTGGCATAAGTATCACTTTTCACACGTGGGGAATCGAAGGCATGGAGAGTTTTTAAGTCACTTGCCCAAGGTCACACAACTGGTATGTGACAGAGCTGATTCTAGAGCCCATTTTCATAACCACTGGGTGAAATCAAAGTCTGAGTGACTCAGCATAAATCCATTGCCACTCCTGAAAAAATAATTCAATGGCTGCATCTTTGAGAGCTTGAATAGTCCAGTGGTAGCAGCTATGTGTGTGGGCTTAGGAGTCAAACAAAATGTGTTCACATTTGTACTCAAGCGCTCAGTGTAAGTGAGCAATGTTGTTGGAAGTGTTGACGGTGCCTCCGAAGCATACCCTCACATTTACTCATAGCCCGTTAAGGTTGCCTTCCGACTCCAAGTTGATTTCTCCCACGCCCTCGCCTCCTTGCATTGGTGGGCACACATCAATGCTTGAGGAATGACTCCGGCACTGGTCTGCCATGTGGCCAGTGTTTGGACTCTTCACCTGTGGCAAGCAGGATTATATAGGAGATCCATCCATGCTGGCCTACTCCAATGGACACTTAGCTAATCAGCACGTTGAAGAAGACCACACAGGAGTGTCCATAATGCCGGTAACCTGGATAACCATGTGCATTATTTTAAAAGATTGCTGTCAGTCACTCACTGATGGCTTTGGAAGTCCTCCTGGAGCCTCTCAGGTAATATGCCACTCAGTGGGGGAGATACAGACAGGGAGAGACAGTGGCTGGCCTGCAGGTGTCTCTGAGGACAGATTTGCTCTGTTGATAAAGAACAGATATTTCCAACAGAATTTTGCTTCTGAAACAAAAATGGGTTTGGAAAGTTTTAGGTTTGAGCATTAGAACATTAGGAAATGAAAATGATCACAAAGTCCCTGTAGACCTTTGAAGTCCACGGTTCCGCTGGGTGTAGAACAAATGTGCCCATTCTTCTGCCTCTAGGCAGTTGCCTTAAAAAAAATTCGACTCTTTCTTACTTCTCTTTTACTCCCTCTGCAATTAGGTAAATAGGAAGAAGCAAAGAAGCAATTTGCTTCGTAGCCTCCATTGACGGCCTAGAGCACCTAACGAAGATGTGCCAGGGCTACTCGCTTCCACAAGCTTCCAGTTCTCAGATGGAGGTTCAACAGAGGCTAAAAGTGATTCAACACTTTAAGAATCGGCTCTTGCAATCAACCATGTGTCACCGGAGCACGGTGCAAGATTGTACCTGTAAGTACATGATAGTGTATGAAAAGATATTGTCTTCTCCTTTCTCCTCTACAGGCTTTCCTCCCAGTCAAGAATTAACCATGAGGGGTGCCTGGCTGGCTCAGCTGGTTAAGCATCCGACTTCGGCGCAGGTCATGATCTCATGGTTCATGAGTTCGAGCCCTGTGTCGGGCTCTGTGCCCACAGCTCAGAGCCTGGACCCTGTTTCGGATTCTGTGTCTCCCTCTCTCTCTGTCCCTTCCCCAGCTCACACTCTGTCTCTCTCTGTCTCAAAAAGAAATAAACATTAAAAAAAAAAAAAAAAAAAAGGATTAACCATGGGACTCGTCCAGGAAAGCATGGATTGCTTGGCTGGAAGACTGGAGAAACATTCAGTTGACCAGCATTCTTGGGCACCTGCAAGTGCATGTTCCAGTGCTTGGGTAGAATTTATCACACCTTATTGTCCAATTAAAATAGCCCAAATGTTATTGTAGATATAGCCCATTTCATACAGTTTAATGCTTAATAATTCTCTGCTTGCTTCATTATGTAAAACTTGCATTTTCCCATCTAGGTCATAAACTCTCTGAGGGCAGGGATCATGGCTTTGCTTCCTTTGAATCCACCACAGGACCAAACGCAGAATAGAGGGGCACAATACTGGGTGGTCAAAAGGGCATGACCATGAGATGGTGTCTGAGACCTGGGTGGCTTCCATGCCCCCTGCCCCATCTAGCTGGATTAAGACCTTCAGGAAGCATTGAAATCTCTGAGATGTAATTTCTTCAAGTTAAGATTGCCCCACTCACCTCATTGGTTCATTGGGAAGATCGGATAAGATAACGTACGTGAGAGTATTTTGTAAACCAAGATTTGCAAGCTACTGAAATGTGAGAAATCACCAGAAGAGGCACTTAGTAAATATCTGATTGATTTTTAATGATAAAGTAGTGTCTTCCTCTCTTCCCTACATTCATTTCTTCAGGGGTTTTGCTTCTCAGGATTTGAATTTATCTGAGTGGAAAGCTGCTCTACATCTTTCTGATTCTGTGTAGAATGTCTCCTAGTGCATTTCACCCTATAGTTATCTTAAAGTTTGATTGACATTTAATCAAATCAACCAAAAAAGTCACAAAGCATGCCATGGTCACATCTATCACATAGGCCTCCTGGAGACCAATAGCATTTGTAACTCACTAGAGTTCCAGAGCCTTTTTTTGTGTCACATCTGCCTACTCCGCTGTACCCCAGGCAAGGATTATGTATATTTCTATATTCTAGCACATACTTGATACATGGGAGTGTCAGATCATTGCCCTAAGCCCAGGCCAGCTGAGAAGAAAATGAAAAAGTGGCACCTTATATGAGAAATTTTACAAAGAGATGACACTATGAAACAGACTTTTAGAATGGTTCATTTATTTAGAGTCTTCATTTTCTACTTGTTCTTAGCAAAGAAGACAATCTCTCCATAGTAACAGAATTCTATATGATACATTAGAAAACTCCCCTTTCAAACATGGTTATTCCTCAAATGCTTCTGTAAGATATCAAATTTAGGCACAAGGTTTCTTTTCACTTAACTGGGAAAAAAAATGGAGACACCAAGACATAAAATAAGTTGTATATTCTAGAGATTATTATATGGATTTTTGGTTCTCTAATACTCTTAGTCTTAGTAACATGAAAGAAGAAGTAACTAGAGAACTAATGACTTTTTTTGGTCATCTTTACTGAAAATGTTCCATTTCAGTATTTTCGGTTAATTCATGAAAGCTGCTTGAGCCTTTTTTTCTTCCCTAAGTTTAATCACAGAGTATCAACTGCAGGACTTATATACAGAGTTGAGGCATTTTGGTGATATGTGGAACCCAAACCAATTGTGAACTCCACTAATGAACATATTTAGGATGCCCTTTTATATGGGGCATAAAAAGAGAAAACTATTTTTCAGAATTAACTGATCCAGAACAGTTTTCGGAAACCTTATTTCTATTCTTTTAAAATTGATTACAGAAAGTTTCAAACATACCCAAAGGTAGAAGAATAGTAAAAATGAACCCATTCTTATGAACCTGTCATCCAGCTTCAACATAAGGGCAATCTTGGCAAGCCTCATTTTTATTTTTTATTTTTTAATTTTAAAAAATGTTTATTTAGAGAGAGAGAGAGGCAGAGAGAGAATCCCAAGCAGGCTCCACACTGTTTTCATTGAGCCCAACATGGGGCTCAAACCCACGAACCGTGATCTCACGACCTGAGCTGAAATCAAGAGCCAGACACTTAACCGACCGAACCACCCAGGAGTCTCAAAAATGTTTATTTATTTTTGAGAGAGAGAGAGCAAGCAGAGGAGGGGCAGAGAGAGAGGGAGAGAGAGAATCCCAAGCAAGTTCTGCACTATCAGCAGTGAGCCTGATTCAGGGCTTGAATTCACGAACTATGAGATCATGATGAGCCGGAGTCTGATGCTTAACCGACCGAGACACCCAGATGTCCCTATCAGACACTTTTCTTTTTCATTCTTGTATCTCTGTCACCTCTCCTGAGGCTCACATGGGACCAGCTCCTTGAATAGTCCATACTAGAAGAAAAATACTAAACAGGAGGAGGAGATGTTAGATTTTAAATTTATTAATTTATTAATTATTCTCTTCCTGTGACACAGTGCCTTGTTTCTTCTGACTAACATGCTGCAGGGAAATAGTGATAACAGGAAAGGAGGCATTTCCAACAACAGAACTGACTCTTTGTCCCTTTGCCCCAATGATATATAGCGAGTGGCAGAACGAGGGGTCACTCCATTCTTGATCCTAAAGAGAAAGGCCCAGGACAAATCTTGTAACCCAAAGGTTTCAAGGCAGAGAGTTTCTTATATGTAACATATTACTCATTTATTATATATATATATATATATATATATATATATATATATATCAAATTACATATATATGTAAAATTTTTTGCAGAGTACAAATAGCATGCTGTATTATTGTTCTAAGATTTATCAAAATGCATACCAATTTGTAGCCAAATCATACCCATAGGGAATCTAAAATAATAATAATTTTTTAAAGTAAATTAGAGGGGCACCGAGGTGTCATAGTTGGCTGAACATCCAACTCTTGATTTGGGCTCAGGTCATGATCCCACGGTCATGAGATTGAGCCCTACATTGGGCTCCATGCTTAGCTTGGAGCCTGTTTAAGACTCTCTCTCTTTCCCTCTGCCCCCTCTCCCACTTGTGTGCTCTCTCAAAAAAAAATAAATCAATAAAAATAAAAATAAATGAAAGAAGTAATGGGGCACCTGAGTGGCTCAGTTGGTTAAGTGTCCAACTTTGGCCCAGGTCATGATCTCACAGTTGGTTGGGTTTAAGCCTCGCATCAGGCTCTGTGCTGACAGTTCAGAGCCTGGAGCCTGCTTCAGATTCTGTGTCTCCTTTTCTCTCTCCCCTTACCCCGCTCGCACTCTGTCTCTCTCTCTCTCTCAAAAATAAAATGAATATTAAAAACTAAAAAAATAAATACATAAAAGAAGTAAATTAGAATGATGAATTTGGGTAGAAGTCATATGGCTTTAACAAAACTTCGATTTCTTCCTTTACGTTGTTCCCCCTGGTAAAACAGCAAAATTCCTACCTAGATGGTAAGACTTGTACCATTTGCTTAATTTTAAGATCCTTGGTTGCTCTTGGGAACAAGTATACTGCTGTGGCATGAAGTGGAAGGTATAATTTGAAGCCAGACTAGAGAAAATAGGCTCCTTTTAGAAATAGTATACTCATGAAAATGTAAAAGTATCAAAAAAGGCTTAATAATTTCACCAAGTAATGTAAAGCTAAATGTCATATGCAAGTTCCTTACAGAACTATAACAAACTTTGTAGAACTCAAGCCTTCCATGGAAGAAGGTTTTAAAACTTCTTTTAAAGCCAACACAATGGGAAGAGCCAACCACAGAATGTGTTGCACTGTTACTCCCTGTGGTTATTTGCTTTATCAGCCACGATAACTGATTTTGCATTCAGTAAAGACTTAAGAAAGGTTGGGGCACCTGGGTGGCTCAGTCGGTTAAGCGGCCGACTTCAGCTCAGGTCATGATCTCACAGTCTGTGAGTTCGAGCCCTGCATCGGGCTCTGTGCTGACAGCTCAGAGCCTGGAGCCCGTTTCAGATTCTGTGTCTCCCTCTCTCTCTGACCCTCCCCTGTCCATGCTCTGTCTCTCTCTGTCTCAAAAATAAATAAACGTTAAAAAAAATTAAAAAAAAAAAGACTTAAGAAAGGTAAAGATGAACACTTAGCATATTTCTTTCCCATGCGGACTTTTAAAATCCAGGACAATAGCTTTCCTTTTTCCTCTAGTAATTAGACTCTGAAAGGAATCTGGAAAGTGTTACACACAGGAGTGGTATTCAGTCAAAACAGGGCTCATTTCCAGCTCTGCTTGAGTTTGTTGCTGTCTACGTGTGATGTTGAAGGGAGTGAGGAAAATAAACTTCCCCAATTATTACATGGTGCCAATGACTTGACTTGGCTTTGAAGAAATACATGGCATTGCTTCCTCAGTATATTCACAATCAGTCTCTGAGATGAAGGGATATGGTTATTCCATCAGAAAAAAAACCACATTTAATTATTTAAGACAACTAAGTACTTCATGTGAAAACTACCAACTTAACAGAAGGGAGGGAAATAACTCTTAAAATAGGCTCAAAGGGTAGGGGTGTCTGGGTGGCTCCATCGGTTAAGCATCTGATCAAACCCTGTGTCAGGCTCCATGCCGGGTATGGAGCCTGCTTAAGATCTTCTCCCTCTGCCCCTTCCCTCCCTCCCTCCTTCACTCTCTCTCTCTCTCCCTAAGAAAAGAAGGAAGGAAGGAAGGAAGGAAGGAAGGAAGGAAGGAAGGAAGGAATAGGATCAAGCCAGTAAACCCAAGGAAAGGGGAAAAAAACAAAGAAGGATAAGTAATAAGAAAAAGAATGAAAATAAATATATCCATTACCATAAAAATTTGAATGAATCAAATTTCCCTTTTAAAGACAAACTTTCAGATTAGGTTGAAAAACAAAATTAAACTATGAAACTGACTTCAAATAAAATGGCAAAGAAAATTTGAAAATAAATGATTGGGTAGATGTATGTCAGGCAAATCCAAAACCAGGAGTGACAACATTAATATCAAACTCAAGGCCAGAAACATTAAATAGGAACAAGAGGATGGAATGTGCCACACAGTGGCAGAGATTGCTACATGTCTATGCCATCCACACCCATCCCTCTTTACCCTTGCTAACAAAACCTCAATTTAATTTGGTACAGCAATGTGTACAGATAAAAACAAATTAATTTTCCTATCCTATTTTACAATTAGGAGTGGACAATAAGTTGTAAGCAGACATAAGTCTGCTAGGTCTTAATAGGTGGGCCTGCTGACGTCTAATTGAGTTGGAAGCTACTCTTTTCTGACTTCTTTTTCCTCCTTCATGACTGGAATATACACGTGATGGCTGGAGCTGCAGAAGCCATCTTGCAACCATGACTTGGAAAATGGATACCACATACTAAAAGGTAACAGAGCAGGAAGACAAAAGGAGCTTGCATTCCCGATGACCATGGAGCCACTATACCAGCCCTGAACTTTTTACCACCAGGTATATTTTATGTTTGAGAAAAACACATTTCTATTCAGCCACTATTATTTTGGTATCATTTTATACGTAGTCAGCTCAATTTCCTGTGGCACAGATATAAACTTGAAAAAAATATAACAATTGTCAGTTGTTAGGAACTAAAAGGCATAGCATAAAAATTGTTTTAAATCAAAACCACCAGAGAGTGTTAAAAGAGAAAAGAATCCACTAGAAAGACATGCAGAATTTGAGGAAATGGCAAGCTTAGTAGAAGGTTTTCATTCAATTCTTTCAGAGTTTGATAGAATATGAAACCAAACACAAGCAAGAATATAGAAGAATGTAATATATAATATAATAACTAATATAATCATAATATAACTATAAGGTTATTATCTATGCATGAATATATGAATTTATGTATGATTCATATATAGTATAAAAAATAAATTTATACCTTACGAAAAAGAGAATATGCAATCTTTTTATAGGTGTGTGGAATATTTACAAAATCAATCATGTACTTGGCCGTAGAGGATGAAAGCTATTGTGGTATCAGGTACAGAGGAAAGATGCTGGAACTAGATGGGCTGTTCTACAACTTGCTGGCAGTGACCTTGGGCAAGTTACTTAACCTTCTAGGGTTTTGTTTCTTTATCTACAGACTTGGGATCATAACAGCTAGAAATTGTATCTTTTACAATTTATTTATTTTTATTTTTTTTTAACGTTTATTTATTTTTGAGACAGAGAGAGACAGGGCATGAACGGGGGAGGGTCAGAGAGAGAGAGGGAGACACAGAATCTGAAACGGGCTCCAGGCTCTGAGCAGTCAGCACAGAGTCCGACGCGGGGCTCAAACTCACGGACTGCGAGATCATGACCTGAGCTGAAGTCCGACGCTTAACCGACTGAGCCACCCAGGCGCCCCCCTTTTAAAAAAAAAATTTTTTTTAACGTTTATTTATTTTTGAGACAGAGAGAGACAGAGCATGAACGGGGGAGGGTCAGAGAGAAAGGGAGACACAGAATCTGAAACAGGCTCCAGGCTCTGAGCAGTCAGCACAGAGCCCTATCTTTTACAATTATTATGATTTCTCCCAGCCTAGCATTTTCCAGCTTGATGTCCATCCATCTCCCTACACAAAGCTGCTGGCACTGCATGTAACTGACTCTAGGTGGAGGTGCCAGGCCATCAGATGGTCATCACTATGTCACAGTGGGAGGGTCAACAGCAGGAATAGAAGGTTAACCTCCCTCAGATTGGTGAACACGACGCTGTCTACAACGGAATTCAAGAGCACCAAAAGAATGTTAAATGGATGAATTGTTACTTGCAGGAAAAGAAACAGGAACCATGTTTCCAATTATTCCTCATTTCAGACAACAACTAGCTGTTTCCGTTGGCTGGCACGGTAGCTGAATGGGGAATGCTATTGAGTAAACTCTGCCGAAGAGGGATGAATGCGGGCCAGTGAATTTTCTGACACAGTCCCAGCTTTATTTTTGCTTATTGCTGGCAAGCTAATACGAGGGACATTAAAAAACAAGTGACAAAAACTTTATAAATAAGGTTGAAAGGACAAGAAGTCTCCATAGTTCCCCCAAATGTAAACATTTTGTACCGATAAGGATTATTTGTGACATAAGACAGAATCTCTAAATTTAGCTGTTGGTTAGAAAAAAGAAAAAAAAAACCAACATAAATCTTTTAAAAACCCATAAAATAAAACATTTCTTAATATCACAAAAGCAGAACACTGAAGTACTTAAAAATATATTTTTTAATGGTTATTTTTGAAAGACAGAGAGAGAGCGTGTCAGGGGAGAGTCAGAGAGAGAGGGAGACAGGATCAGAAGCAGGCTCCATACTGTCGGGGCAGAGCCAGATGTGGGGCTCTAACCCACAAACCATGAGATCATGACCTGAGCTGAAGTCAACGCTTAACTGACTGAGCCACCCAAGCACCCCTGTACTTAAAATATTTAACATAAGGAAAAGATGGTATTTTAATTTCGTGAGCAAGTACTCTAATACATGAAAATATATGACCCTAAGGACACTATTAATTGTACGTTTTAATAATTATTTCATATAAGTAAATTATAAATATACAGGCCATTTTATAAATTATAAACATTCAATATGTTTATGCATTTAAGTAAAATTAGACGTAATAAAATATTAGACCTATAAAAACATAAAAGTTTTATCCCTGAACTTAGGGGGAAAGCAGAAATGAACTAAAGATGTAAGTCTTCCCCACTCATTTTAGGTCGCAAACACTTGATAAACTGATGTCAGCAGGGAATGAATGGGGTGTATGTTCCTTTGCTTTGGGGGGGCCTGCAGTATTATCAGCAGAGTGATCTTTATGTTTTTGCCTATTTTTCATATGTTTCATCACAAACATATTGATGTACGAATAGATAAATTCAGGATGGTTATTATTTTTGGTCCAAACTATATCCTAACTCACGAGCTATTCCTATGTTCTCTCAGCATTATCTTAGTGTATCGGTTCTTTACCAATCTTTACTCATTCCTCTCTTTAAAAAGTTTTGTGTGACAACATCGGCTCCCATCTTTCTGCTTAGAATGAACTTCTCGCTAACCTCTGCACACATAAATGTCCTTTCTCAGCCTCTCCGTAAGCTGTTGTCATTCACAGAAGCTCCATCACAGAAGCTCCATGTATAAGAGAGCATTAAACTCAGGAAGAAGTTCCCCCCCACCACCTACGGGGTTTCAGACTTACTCAGATACAAGGCAAACAATGCATGCTTCCCCAGCGAAGATACGTAGAGAGTGCCCATTTAGCTGGAGACAGAGAGAGACAGAAACAGAGAGGAGAGAGGCGGAGACCAGACTTCCCCTGTCCAAACTGTACTAGAAGTAGAGATTCTGTACTTCTGTAATGCAGATTATTAGCACAATGCTATCAGGATTATATGGATTGTTTTTTTATTCAACTTGGCAGATAGTAAGTACACACTTACCAGATTGACTTGATGAAATCAGTGTTAAGAACTACTTTAAAATGATTAGAAGAATTCTTTTTCAGGGGGCGTCTGGGTGGCTCAGTCGGTTAAGAGTCCGACTTTGGCTCAGGTCATGATCTCACGGTCCGTGAGTTCCAGCCCCGCGTCGGGCTCTGTGCTGACAGCTCAGAGCCTGGAGCCTGCTTCGGATTCTGTGTCTCCCTCTCTCTCTGCCCCTCCCCCACTCACGCTCTCTCTTTGTCTCTGAAAAATGAATAAGCCTTAAAAAAAATAATAAAAAATAAATAAATTTTAAAAAAGGCATTCTTTTTCTGGTCTAGGTATTTTTAAAGGATTTTTTTTTATCATCCCCCAAATTGTCTTCCTAAAATTCGTTATGAGTCTATCTAATCACCTAAGGCACAGGATCGTCTTGCATTCCTGCCTTCTCCCAACACACGAAGGTCAGATGCCTCATGCTGCCTCATCCTCATGATGGGAAGACATGCCACAAAGCAATTTTAAAGGATAAAGAAGGGTTAAGAAGAACAGAGAAGGGGTTCTGAGGAACATACAGCATATGAAACCAGCAATCTTTCTGTCCACGTAACTTGTAAAGCTTTGTTGAATCTATCTTGTCCCCTGTTGTTTTCCCTGCGTCAGGCAGGGAACTCCGTTATGCCTATTAAGAACTCCATCTGCCTCTGAACAGGAACAGATCAAGTCGGGTGGGGCTGTGGGGCGAAAGATGGGGATTAAAAGTCTTTAGAGTTTGAACAAGAAGAAAGGTGAAAAGTGAAAATTAAACGTAATTGTCAGTTTCTTCCTCAAGCATCACTCGGGTTACAAGATAATTTGCAGTAGGCGGCCACGTTTTTTACAAACCTAACTAGCATCATCATTCTGGGACCGGGATGTGCTTCCCTTCCACTTGCTGGTCAATATCTCACTCAGAATCCAATCATTTACAATGAGTCACAATGCATGACTCAAGATTCAACTAGCTACAGTATTTTTCCTCATATTAGATTTAATGTTCCTTTAAGATTGGCTTGTGGGAGGGTTCCTTCCCCACTCCCAGGTAGCTATAGATTTTTGTCACATCGTGTCTGTTGTACGAATATCTCTATGTGGGAGTGTGAGTAAAATGCAATGTGTACATATATAGTGTTTGAGCAGTGCTATCATCAGAAACACGAGCTTAAAGAAAATATTGATTTCACCAATTCATGCAAGGAAAAGACAAATTAACTAAAACAAACACCATATTACAGAATGCATCTGATTTCATTTTTAAAATCAAGTAATTTTTACTCAAATTTTACAAATTTGATTCAGTCATTTCTCATATGCTAGGGATCAAAATCTCCCTCATATATTTGAATTATTCATCATAGATGTCAAACATTACACAAAGATTTATGGTGAAATTAATCCTGTGGATCAAGCACACGTGGCTGCTCCCCAATTGCATTTGACAGCATTTCCATCTTTCAGTGGTTCCTGAAAAGTCTAACAACAGGTTTGCATAAGTCAGAGCCTTTCTTGCTACCAGAGGCATTTCCATGGTTTTTCATGGTGTGCAAGATAGGTACATTTGAATCCATATCATATAACTTTGCTGGGTATTCAAGTGTGATCACTAATTAATGAATCTTTGTGCAGCTGGATTAACCAACCCTGAACCAAATCCTTCCAAGACTTTTTTTATTGCTTCTGGCCAAAGGTGAAAGGCTCACACTCCCAGGTCGTGCATTCATAGCCTTTGACCACTGGCCCCAATCTGAGCTTCTGCTACATCCATCCCTTCTGTGCTGGTCCCACTCACATCCTCACGCTTCTCCAGACACATCCTGTACCTTCCCGCCTTCGTGAGTTGACTCAGACCGCTCTTCTCACCTGGAATATTCTTTGCTTTTTGTTCTGTAAACTCAGCTCTTATTCATTCTTTTTGCAAATTTTGCATTTTTTAGGTACACAAAATAATGCATGACCACATTCTCCTTGGAAAGCTCTTCAACCAACATAGAAGTATATATACAGTACAAACTGAAAGTCCCCATGAATTCTAGCCCTTCCCTCCACTCCCCACTATCTGCCAGTGGCACTCCTCTCCTCCCAATTTGCTAGCTATCCTTCCAACTCTTTCTCTCTGCATTTAATATACAAATACAATTTTTGTTTATTTTAAGTAAGCGGAATTGAACTCTACAGTCTGTTCTGTGGCTAGGTTCCTCCTCCTCGAGGACACTATTAAATTCCTGCTCTCCCCTGAGGACCCCCTCACTGCTATAGCCTCTCTCCGCCTCCCCCATTACCCTGCCTTGAACCTCTTCCTCCTGACACCCATGGCACTCTATTGGCTTCTGATTCACCTCTATGATATTGGGTTCTTTAACTTCCTTATGTGTAAAAGTCTTCTCACTGGAATGCAAAGTCTTTGAGGGCAGGAGGTTATCTATATCTTTTGTGGTGTTTAGAACTGTATCATGCACAAAGTAGGCATTCAAACTAGTTTACTGAGTAAGTGAACTCGATTCTCCATGTCCTGTCTACGGTGGGAAAGCTGTGCTTAAATGGAGAGAAACGTACAAACGTACTGTAATGGCATCCTTTAGAGTTTCCATGGCCTATCCTAAGAATTTCCCCCAATGTTTCCTATGTGGCGGGCTGGTAGATTTCTACACGTCAGCTGAGAAGTGCAGCACTTTTCTTCTGGGACCTCTCAGACCAAGGACAGCTCCACCAGCTTAAAAACCCACAGAGAAAAAAACTTTCTTACAGTGAAGGGAAGTTTGTAGTGCAGACTGATGGAGCAAAGGGTCACGAAAAAAGCATAGATGACCCAAGGAAAACTCACTCTCAGACGTTTAGATCTAAAATTTCAACTCTCATGGAACCACTTCTCCGGTGGAATTAATCACGGGCACAACAGCCGTGGCAATTCAAAAAGCCATTCGCTTTTCCTTTTAACATAAAAGCTGTAAAGTCAAACTTGGTATTCCTTTTTAAAAATGTGATTTTCTCAGGTCATAGAGGAAGCAAAACAACCAATATGACATCTCGTGTTTCATTTTAAATGCTGTCTCTTGAATAAGTCACTAAATACTTCTATGCCTCAGTTTCTTTATCTCTCTATAAAGTGAATACAATAATAGTGCCTACACTTCTGGCTTCTGAGCATTAAAACGAAATAATCAAGTGCAATATGTAGCAAAGTCTGACTCACAGTAAGCACTCAAAAATGTTAGCTATGATGAGGATGATTACATTATGGCTTCTCACGTCTATGTCAGGAGCTGAAAGGTTTTTCTACCGGGGACTTCAGCCAAAGAAGGCAGACAAGAAAGAACACTGTTGAACTGTTATAATGGTGAACATTATGAGCAATATTTCTTGGAAAATGCTATTCAATTCCTTCAGTCTCATCACGACGAATTTGCTTAGAATCTTTATTAAAGTATTACTTGAAATAAATGGATTATTAAATGCAAAAAATATCTTTCTTTGTTAGAAACTTCCTCTGAAATAGTATTAGTCATAACTGGATTTTACATTCCTTTTGACATCTTACATGTCTTCTATTAATAGTGTCAATTCTTGGGGTGCCTGGCTGGCTTAGTCAGTTGAGTGTCTGACCCTTGATTTCAGCTCAGGTCATGATCCCAGAGTCATGAATTTGGGACTCATCGGGCTTCATGCTGAGCGTGGAGTATGCTTGGGATTCTCTCTCTGCCCTTCCCCACGTGCCCTCTCTCTCAAAACAAATAAACCTAAAACAATTTTTTAAAATAGTTTCAATTCTTAAGTCCAAATAACCAATCGAAAGGATCTAACTTAATATTTAATAACTAATTTGTTTTAGCAATAAAGTTGCTGTTGGTTTCAAAGGAGAGCTTCTAAATCCTTCAAGTGAGGTCATTAATCAAAACAGATAAAATCAGGGGTGCCTGGGTGGCTCAGTCAGTTAAGTGTCCAACTTCGGCTCAGATCATGATCTCACGGTCCATGAGTTCGAGCCCTGTGTCTGTGCTGACAGCTCAGAGCCTGGAGCCTGCTTCAAATTCTGTGTTTCTCTCTCTCTCTCTCTCTCTCTCTCTCTCTCTCTCTCTCTCTCTTTCTCTCTGCCCCACCCCTGTCTGTCTCTCTTTCTCTCTCTCAAAAATAAACGTTGGGGAAAAAACAAACAAACAAAAAAAAAACCCAGATTTTAGTTAATAACTAAATACTTAGAATACTGCAGGTAACCAACATAGTTAAAATACTTCAAATTTTTGGTTTTAGGGTCTCAAATCATTATGGAGACCCACCCTGTTACCGAGTCCACACTGTGGACATTCACAGTGTGAAAATCTGAAGCAACAAGCCAGTTACTTCTGACACAAAGGCACCAGTCATCGGAGAGTTTCAGGTTGAAATATTCAGTTATGCAATTTTTTATTTCACCCAGGCGATTTCTATATAATAAATCAATGTAGACTATCTGAATATTTAAGATGTGTTCATTAATGTACAGGCTAAGGCCATAGGATTTGAGGTCAGAAAGATAAGAGTTTCAATTTCAACTTGGTAACCTCCTAGTAAGTGGACTTGGGCAAATTGTCTAACCTTTTGAAGACTCAGTTTCCTCATCCCTAAAATGGGACTAACACTTGTTTTGCTGGATGGAAAGGATAAAATGAGGTGATATATAGAGTTTAATTGACAGTGGGTAGACACTGAGTAATTTTTTTTTCTTTTTAGCCATTTCAGTTTCTAAGCTGTGCCGATAAACAAGTAAATACATAATGTATCAGATGATGATAAGCACTGTGGAGAAGAACACATGGGAACCCTAAATGCCAGCCAATTGGGAAAGGAGTAGGCTACAATAAGAAAAATGAAAAAGTAGATGGAGATGTGGATGAGGTGGCTTAGTCTCAGTCCATGCATATAAATATCGTCAAGAAGCACGAGCAAGGTGTGCTCTTTCTGCTTTCATTGTTTCATACTTGAGACCATCACAAACAGGAGGACACAGCCTATAATTATGCAGGCAAGTGGAGAAGAGGAAAAAGTTAGGAATGAGGAGGTGGGGGAGCTGAGATTGGGGGGCTAATGATCTGTAGGGCCAGCCATTTGTGACAGTGGCCCTCCGTCCTAAACAGCGTCCATGGGCCTGGAAACTCACATTTCCCATTGGTACCCAACAATGCAGTCTAGAGAGTATGTTGGGTTGTAGCAGCAGTTTCTTTTGATGATTAAAAAAAAACTGCTTTAGGGGCGCCTGGGTGGCTCAGTCGGTTGAGTGTCCGACTTCGGCTCAGGTCATGATCTCGCAGTCTGTGGGTTCGAGCCCCGTGTTGGGCTCTGTGCTGACTGCTCAGAGCCTGGAGCCTGCTTTGGATTCTGTGTCTCCCTGTCTCTCTGCCCCTCCCCTGCTCATGCTTGTCTCTCTCTCTCTGTCAAAAATAAATAAACATTTAAAAGAATTTTAAAAAATTGCTTTAAAAATAAAATCACCGCGTTTACAGGAAGGATATGACAAATAGAGCAAATCTGAAAGATTTAGAGAAAATAAGCCACCTAGAATCCCATTCGCCTAATGCATTTAATATCAGCGTTTGAGTTTATTTCCTCCTAGATTTTCTGTATGTATATTTGAAGATGACTGAAATCATACTGTATACAATTATGGATTCTGTGCTTTTATTTTTATTTATTTATTTCTTTCTTTATTTAATGTTTATTTTTATTTTTTAAAATATTTTTTTAATATTTTCTTTTTTTTTAATGTTTGTTTATTTTTGAGAGAGACAGAGACAGAGTGCGAATGAGGGAGGGACAGAGAGAGAGGGAGACACCAAATCCGAAGCCGGGTCCAGGCTCTGAGCTGTGTGCACAAAGCCCTACGCGGGGCTCAAAATCACCAACCGTGAGAACGTGACCTGAGCCGAAGTCGGACGCTCAACCGACTGAGCCACTCAGGCGCCCCAAAATATTTTTTAATGTTTGTTTATTTTTGAGAGCGCAAGAGACAGAGTATGAGTGGGGGAGGGGCAGAGAGAGAGGGAGACACAGAATCGGAAGCAGGTTCCAGGCTCCGAGCTGTCAGCACACAGCCCAGTGATGTGGAGCTCAAACTCAGGAGTCGTGAGATCATGACCTGAGCCGAAGCTGGAAGCTCAACCGATTGAGCGACCCCGGCGACCCTGTGCTTTAAAAAAATTTTTTTAGTGTTTATTTATATTTGAGAGAGAGAGACAGTGTGTGACTGGGAGAGGAGAGAGAGAGAGGGAGACAGAATCCAAAGCAGAATCCAAAGCTGAGCTGTCAGCACAGAGCCTGATATGGGGCTTGAACTCACAAGTCGTAAGATCGTGACCTGAGCCAGAGCTGGGCGCCCAACCGACTGAGCCATCTAGGTGTCCCTAAATATAAGATTGTCTCATCCGCATTTTCCTTGTTGCTAACCAGGTTTTCCTAACTATCCTTTTAACATATGAATGATACATTGTTAAATAAACAAATCGTAATTTACTTGTATTGTTAGATGTTTAGACTCTTTCCAATTTCTTGATATTATAAATATCACATCAATACACATTTTCCTGTATACTTTCTCTTCCATGCTTTAGATTACCTTCTTGGAATTGATTTTCAGAATTTTCAAAACATAAAATGTTCCAGGACATCAACATTTTATGACTCTTTATATATACTGCCAAATTGCTTTTCAAAGGGATTATATCAAGGTGTAGTCCCAAGAATGACGTGTGAGAATAACAAATCTCAGTGTACCCTTGAAAACAGTGGCCTATTACATCATTAATTTTTTTTTTTTTTTTTTTTGCAGTTTCAGTTTCCAGGATGTGATAATAAACAAGTGAATACATGGTATATATCAGATGCTGATAAGCACTGTGGAGATCAGCAAACTGAGGGAAGGGAAAGTGGTAAGGGGTTAGGGGTTGCTATTTAAATAGAATGATCAGGAAAGACCTCTCTAAAAGGATGGCATTTGAGTAAGAGCTGAAGGAAGAGAGGAAGCAAGATATAAGAATCATCTGAGAGAAGATGCTTTCCGGCAGAGAAAACACCAAGAAAGGCCCTAAGGTAGATTTCTGTTTATTGAACAGTCCTGGGGGAACAACAAGAGGGCCAGAGTGTTCCCGTTGCTGAGAAGAGGGGTGTATGGAAAGAGAGGAGACCAAAAGGAAAGTGGGCAGTCAGGACATGTAAGGCTTTATCAGCCACTGTAAGGACTTTCTTTTTTCTTTTAGAGAGAGAGAGCATGCTCATAGTGGGGGAGAGGAGCAGAAGGAGAGAGGGACAATCTTAAGCAGGGTCCATGCTCAGTGTGGAGCCCAATATGGGGCTTGATCCCGTGACCCTGGGATCATGGCCTGAGCCTAAATCAAGAGTCACTTGAGTGTCTACTCAAGTGACTGAGCCACCCAGGCGCCCCATAAGGACTTTTTTTATTTTGAGCTAGATGGGAAGGCACTGAAGGGTTTCCAAAAGAGGGGAGTCGGGAATTGTCTTTTGTTTTATATGATTAGCCGATGCGTTCAGAATAGATGAAATATGCTCAAAACCAAACTCGGCCTCTTCCCCAGCAAACCTCCTACATTCCGAGCATCTCCATCCTCTGATTCATCAATGCTCAAAACCTCAGTCATCTTTTGCATCTCAAAACCAACTGTCACCAAACCCTATCAATCCTCCCTCCAAAATGTCACTTGCGTTTGCCTTCTTTATCCATTCCTATTGTCTAAACCCTACCACGACCTAACTGGCCCTCCCATCTTCTTTCTGTTCACCACTCATACCACTCAGTGCTTGTCAGAGCAATCATCCTAGCAAAGCTGACCATTTATGGGTTTACCCTTTATCTTTGCTACCCCTTCCCCCAATAAAGTCCAAATTCTTTAGAATGGAATTCAAACTCTACCACAATCTGATTCTAAACCAGCAGTCAAAACTTATCTCCCATTATTATTCAGAATTAAGTGTGCCTTCCTGTCTAACAAGTTTTCGGACCCAGCTGTGGACTTTCTCACCATACACCTTTGCTTACATTGTCTCTCCTTCCCTTCCGGCCCCACCCAGAAGTCCTACCCATACTTGTAGGACCACCCCAAGTGTCACTTCCTTCATGAATACATACCGAATCTCCCTGGCTGGAATTTATGCTTCTTTCTTTTTTTGCTCCCATAAACTCGACTTCATTACCCACGCATTCTGTATCATATTAAACCAGAGTTTTGTGGGTATGCTTTCCTTCCTACGTGGTGATGAGTTTCTTGAGAACCCATGTCTTAGCCATCTTTATCTCCTATTATACTTATTACGATGCCTTGAAGAGGGGTGCCTGCATGGCTCAGTCAGTTGAACATCCCACTCGCGATTTTGGCTCAGGTCATGATCTCTTGGTTCATGGGATGGAGCCCCATGTCAGGCTCCATGCTGACCATGCAGAGCCTGCTTGGGATTCTCTCTCTCCCTCTCTCTCTGCCCCTCACCCACTCATGCTCTCTCTCTCTCTCTCTCTCTCTCTCTCTCTCTCTCACAATAAATAAATAAACATGAAAAAAGAAACCAATGCCTTGAAGATATTAGGTGTCCAATAAATGTTTCTGGAACTTAAACTCTCCAAGGCCCTGTTGCTAATTTGTTGTTGAAACAGAACTAGGATTCAGATCACCTGATTCTCAGCTCTGTGCACCTTTCCCCATACCATTATTCTGATTTCTTCTGTGATTTATTGTCATCTCATCTGAAGTACATTTGAAACCTCTGAGGAATTTTAACAAAGAATGATTAAACAAAGAACAAATGGTGGAATTTATTTCCCACGCAGCCATTTAAGTTAAAGTGAACCTAATTTAGGGGCACTAAAAATCTGACTTTGGAGGCACCTGGCTGGCTTAGTTGGTAGAACATGGATCCGTGATCTTGGGGTTGTAAGTTCGAGCCCACATTGGGTGAAGAAATTACTTAAAAATAAAATCTTCAAAGCAAATTTGACTTTGAATTTAAAAATAAAAAGTATAAAACATGTTTTATAAATAATTATATACATGTTTAGAAATTTTTTAGCTTCTTAGAGTTTGATTTTTGAGTTACACTTAATCTTTTAGGAGCCAAGTCACCATGTTTCTTAGTAGCTCTAAATTTGTAGTCTGGGGGAAAAAAGTGTGTTTGATTTGGTTTAACAGCTGGAAGCAACATTTCTAGCCCCTAAGAATAGGAGAGGGCTTAAACATTTGGGATGAGACCCTGAGGCAAAGTATAATTCCCAATTCTCCCAATCCTCCCCATCTTGGAAAAATAGCTCAAGGCGCTACCGTTCTCAACTAGGATTCCCCTTTGGTAGTTGAAGTTAAATAAGTAAATTATATTCCCACGTGTGTTATACATAAGTATATGTAAAATGAGCATAAAATTAAGTTATAGTATTGAAAATATAGTAATAGCTAGCATTAGTAGGTACATATGAGAATTCTTTTTGAGTGATAAATGTGGATACCTTGGGGAAACGCAGACTTGACTGAATTAAGACACATATTTTAGGGAGACCATTAGAGAATTGTTTAAGGTTGGGGGAGGAGGGGGAAGAAAGGCGATGGAATGACTCTTTCTCTCCTAAATAGTTTTGCCTTCTCTCCATTGCAACTGGGAAGAGGTCAGCACTGCTATGAAAAATGTCCCGTTGAGGTCTTCACAAATTCAAAAGAAATGGGATGAAATTAAAGCCCTATGTTTTCTAGGGAAAAAAAGGACAAAACTGAAGCACAAATTCGCCTCCCTCTGCTCTGTCTCACTCTGAGGGTTATGGCAACAACTGACCTGTGAACCTGATGACAATTGTAATGCAGGATCATAGAAGTGACAGTAGCCTCGGGAGTAGTTTCCTCTACCTCCTTTCCTTGGTGAGTAAGCCCCAAACTGCCCCAAACAAAGACTTAGCATTTAAGAAACTTTCCCATAAGCAATTTCCCCCAACTATAACCTAAATTCTACCTTACAGAGTGATGTGGACAATTTTTTCTTGAGCCCTACATGGAGATGTGAAAACAGCTTTTTGCCATAGCTAATGATGATAACCATTTCTGTATCATAGGGGTTATATTTCTGGGCCATGGAGAGAGAGCACAAAGTAATGGGTACAAATTCAGGCCTGGAGACAGACAGAGTGGTGCTTAAGCCACAGCTGTATGATCACTGGCAATTTACTTAAGCTCTCTAAACCTCAATTTCCTCACCCATAATGTGAGGATGATAATACCATCCAGGCGATCAAATTACTGTGAAGAATAGTCTAGAACAAGTGCTGTCCAATGGAAATATAATTTGACTCTGCAAATATGAGTTCCATACATAATTGAAAATTTTCTAGTAGGCCCAGTAAGGAAAGTAAAAAGACACAGGTGAAATTAATTTTAGTAATATATTTTCCTTAACACATCCAAAATATTTCAACATGCAAAAACAATTAGTGAGATAATTGTGTGAGATAATTAGTGAGATAGTCCCTTTTGTGTACCAAGTGTTTGAAATCTAATGTATATTTTACACGTACAGTTTATCTCAACTCAAACCAGCCACATTTCCGTGGCTATTAGCAAACTATAGGTCCAGAAAAAGGCTACAAAGCATCTAGCATGATGCTAGGCGTGTAGTGAATGTCAAGAAGTTGGTGCTTCCAATATTATCGTTAATATTATTCTTAGAGAACAATGTCATCTTCTCAAAGCCTTTGCTTTTCCAGACTGAGGCTAATAGCACTAGGATGCCATTAGGGGTACCTGGAGAGACTGGCGGGGGTGCTGCTCAAGCCTGAACCTTCCATCTACTTCAAGGGCAACATCCTCATGGTTGCTCTCTATCCTGTTATACGGAGGGGTCCACAATAAGTGGGATCTGCCTGGAGAATATATCCACTGAATGCCAATGACTTTCAGGTACTGACACATTAAACCCCAAGAAGTAGGCACCTCCCCTCATCTGCTACCTTCTCATAGAAATAGGACAGGCTAGGGCATTTGCTAATGCAACCATTTGCTCTGATATTTTTTCCCTTATAAATAGTGAGGTGCCATGCCATACGCTGTGTTCAAAAGTTGATTTGATAAGTTAAACATTGTTACCATATAACCCAGCAAGCCCACCGGGTATCCCCAAGAGAGTTCCAAAACATACCCGCACAAAAACTTGTACACAAATGTACATAGCGTTATTCAAAAAGGCCAAGAAGTAGGAGCAACCCAAATGTCCACTAACTGATGAATAAGTAAACAAAATGTGGCATATGCTTACAATGAAACTTTATTCAGCCATAAAAAGGAAACGGAGGGCTGACACATACTACAAGCATGAATGGATCCTGCAAACATTATGCTGAGTAAAAGAAGGCCCCATACTGTACAATTCCCTTTATCCGAAATGCCCACAGTGGGAAAATGCATAGAGACAGAAACTAGATTAGTGATTTTCGAGGGCTGCAGGGAGGGGAGAATTGAGAGTGTCTGCTCATAGGTATGGGGTTTCTTTCTGGAGTGATGGGAAAGTTCTGGAATTAGATACTCGCAATGGTTATACAACATTGTGAATGTATAAGAAACCACTGAATTATGTTAAAAAAAAAAAAAAGTTGATTTGTTGTCCCAAGAAAGCACTAATCAAACAAACAAGTATGCCAGAATTTCAGAATAGAGAAGTATTTGTAAGACTTTAAAATTAGAAGAGATTAGGAGCATCTGGGTGGCTCAGTGGGTTAAGCGTCCGAGTTTGGCTCAGGTCACGATCTCACAGCTCGTGAGTTCAAGCCCCACATCAGGCTCTGTGCTGACAGCTCAGAGCCTGGAGCCTGCTTCACATTCTGTGTCTGCCTCTTTCTCTCTGCCCCTCCCCCACTCGCTCTGTTTCTCTCTCTCAAAAATAAACAAAAACGTTAAAAATTTTTTTAAAAAACAAGTAAAATTAGAAGAGATCAAGGGCACCTGGGTGGCTCAGTCGGTTAAGCCTCTCACCCTTGGTTTCGGCTCAGGTCATGATCTCGCAGGTTTGTGGGTTCAAGCCCCTGCATCAGGCTCTGCACTGGCAGCATGGAGCCTGCTTGCATTTCCCCCTCTCCCTCTCTGTGCCCCTGCCCCACTCACGCTGCCCCTGTCTCTCTCAGAATAAATAAATAAACTTTAAAAAAAATTAGAAGACTGGGGTGCCTGGGTGGTTCAGTGAGTTGAGCATCCGACTCTCGATTTCGGCTCGGGACATGATCTCACAGCTCATGGGTTCAAGCCCCACATCAGGCTCTGCGCTGACAGTGGGGAGCCTGCTTGGGATTCTCTCTCCCTCTCTCTGCCCCTCTCCTGCTCTCACACACACACACTCTCTCCAAATAAATAAATAAAGTTAAAAAAAAATTAGAAGAGATCACTCATGCCAAAAAAGATTATTTGATAGGCTATCATCTTTAACCAGAGCATACATAATATCAAACCTTTCTCTCCTTTCCATCAATTAAAATTGTTCTGCACTTTACCATTAAGCTATTAAGTAAGAGAGCACAAACCCGAAGGGCACACACACACACACGCACACACACACACACATATACATATACGTAAATGTGTAAATGTGCCAGAGTGTTCTGGAAGACTGAACTGGTTCCTCTCTCAAGGCTCCCATTTTGCCCTCAGGACGGCCCCACCGCTCTCCAGTACCACCTGCCCTACTGTGTGCACAGCAGTTGAGGCACGGGGTCCAGAACCACACAGCCTCCGTGAAAGTCTGGGTCTGACCACTCACTGATTTGTGATTTGGGGCAACTTTCCTAACGTCTCTATCCCACAGGTTGCCTTTGCAAGGATTAAGAGAGTTAGTATATATAAAGGACCCGGATGAATGCCTGGCCTGTGGTAGATACTTTGTAAGTGTTTTAAAAACACAAATTCTAAAAGTGTTTTTAACCCCCTGACCCCACAGCATGCCAGAGGCGCTGGAGTGTACTTTCCCTCTGTCTGGAACGTTCTTTCCGTACAATAGCACTGGCTCTCTCTTCTTTCAGTGCTGCGCTCAAATATCACCTCAGCGGCCCCGATCGTTCTCCCCCCTTCCTGGCGTGTTTCTGTTTGTAGCATTTACTGCGGTCTGATATACAAAATGATAATTCGCTTATGTATCTTCTTGGTGGCCCATCAACTCCTACCAGAAGGCAGAGATCTTATCCGTCCGTTTGCCACTCAGCCCTACGTGTCCAGAGCAGCGGCTGCTACAGAGAAAAGTACCCCACCGTGTTTTCTGGTGAACAGATGGGGGTTACTCCTGGGCAGCGTCCTGGGGACCAGGTTAGGAGTAGGTGTCCCTTTCACGGAATACCCCTTTGCATTTCGTATTTTACCACGTGCTTCTGTTCCTTTTGCAAGAACAAAAAGTGAGAAATAAAATACTGGAAATTAGAGAGTACAGGGTCCAGAGAGAAGCCAAAAGCACGAAGCATTAAGACTTCAGGCATCAGTGACCAGAGGAGGATTCTAGAGGAAGGCATGAGCGTACTCCTACAGGCCCCCGTTAGACTTCGTCCCTGAGTAAAAAGTGGAGTGACGCCTCAGGAATGGCACTCAGCCCTAGTCTTGAAGCACAACATGTACACAGGTTAGCGAGAAGTCTTAAGATCATTCGTATTGTGCAATGTGTGTCCTGTACCTATGGGTACAATGAGAAATTTTTCCATGGCAAAAGGCCTGTTTCCAGGCACAGTAAACAGAGCATTTGCTGAGGGTTGTTTGCCCCCTTCCACCACGGCGGCGTGGGCAGGCAGGTGGCCGTGGTGTGTGCGACTCCTTGGGCGGAGACAGACGGTCTGTGTCCATGGCCTGAGAACACTGCCCTTCCTCATTTCCTAATAGGTCCTCTGGAAACATGATAAACATTAAAGGAGCCCTTGTAAGAGACTTGGACTTCAAATGAACTGTTCTGTAAACGTATCCCAGTTGATTTGGGGTAAAGCTCTGCTCTAAGCTGCTTTTGGGGTCCCCTCATCTCTCTTTTCAGTCTCTCCCTTTCCTTTCCAATGCTATACTACCTTCATGGTCTCTTCTGTCAGCAGGAAAACAACTGACAAGGCCCTAGCCCCTTGGATAATGTATTACTCCTTCCACATTTCTTTCGCATTTAAAGAGGGGTTAATTGGAAAGAAATAATCATGGTGATGCTGTTGATAATGATATAAATATCTATAAATCTCCAGTAGAGTAATTTACTTCTAGGTGTGAATAACAGAAGTGCTCTTTTACCTGATTTTATTTTATTTTGAAATGTTAATTTATTTTGAGAGAGAGAGAGAATGAGTGGGGGAGGGACAGAGAGAGAGGGAGACAGAGAATCCAAAGAGGGCTCCACGCTGACAGCAGAGAGCCCGGTGCGTGGTTCAAACCCACAAACCGTGAGATCATGACCCAAACTGAAGTCAGGCACTTAACCTACTGAGCCACCCAGGAGCCCCTCACCTGATTTTATAATGTGCTTGTTGATTTATTTCCTATAGGTTTTTTGTTGAAAAGGTAGCATGACAATAGAATTTCAAAGGACAACACCCCAAACCTCATTTTCCTAACGCAACAATTATTTTTACTTTTTACATATTGCCTTCAAGTTTTGCTAATACTAGGAAGCTACATGGCGAGGGCACTATATTGAGTCAGATTGGGATTTTTATCTCTCACTGTTGCAAATTAGCTGTACAACCTCAGAGGGCTGTGTAACCGCCCTTTGCTTTAGTTTCCCAAAGTATAAAATAAAGAGGCTAGACCAAATGGATGATCTTTAAGATCCCTCCACCTTTAACATTCTATGAGTTTTATCTATAATCTACTTTTTTGTTTCATGATATTCACATGGAATGGTATATGGAATAAGCACGCTAAGAAATGTTTGCAAAGTTAGTTGACTTTGTAAACTATGTCGGGGAAATAGTTCCATATATAATGAGTTCTGCAAAGGTAGGGTTCTAATGACAAACCCCAGGGATTTCAAAAGTAGCTACCAGATTACCAAAAAGCTACAAAAATTAATATCAATACATTTGTGATATGTTTGCAACTAAAGTGTTAGCAAGCTCACCCATAAATTCTAAGTAATACACTTAGTTTGATAAGACCGTTCTCATCTTTGTTGATATACAGTTGTTAATTCATAATGTAAATACAAAAAGGTTACATCAGTGTAATTTTTCCATGTGGCATTCTTAACTTTTAAAGGCTCTTTATAAGAAAATCAAAGAGGAAGAACAAAAAGAAAGGAGTGACTCTATCTAACTTAGATCATATTGGCAGAAACATGGGAATATAAATGTCTAAAATGTCAATAACTATTAATGGGATGAAGGAGTCACTCTCCCACACTGCCGCTTGGTGTGTGACCCGGTATAACCTTTCTGGAGGCGACTGGACAATACTAATCAAGAGCTTAAAAATGTTCCTACCCTCTGTCCGGGTAATTCCACTTACAGGAATTTGTACTAGAAAAATAAGACGTGCACAAATGCTTGGTTGCAGTATCGTATATAACTGGAAAGAACTGGAAAGAATCTAAATGTCCAGAAATAGAATAGCTAAATAACGGATTACATACATTACATAAAATATACATTAAATATGTGAATATGTATATTTTTGATGTATATTCATATATTATGATGTATATATGATAAATATATATTTGTTGATATATATGTATATGTCTATAGACTTTTTTCCTGCCTCAGTCAGGTCTAATATAGATACCAAGGGTGCTCATTGCTACTGGCTTAATCACTATTAGGTCTTTTCAATGAACAGAGGAGGTAAGAAATATACGTAAACACATACATATGTGTCATAAATTTATATCACTAACTTCTCTTTTTTTAAATAATTTTTTAAAACTAATTGCTATGTCCAATATGGGGCTTGAACTCACAACCTCAAGATCAAGAGCCCCATGTTCTACCGACTAAGCCAGCCAGGTGCCCCTTATATCACTAACTTCTAATTCAAATTCAGAACTATGGGGTTTTTACCTAACCTCTTCTCTTTTACATCTCGATTTCCTTCCTCCCGTGCTGTGAATCTTGGTTCTCAAGGACACCGAACCTGATAGAATTAGAAGATCCCATAATTAATATTTGCTTATCCCGTATTACCCGGAACAGCAGTATCGACACCACCACCAACCATACGATTACCAAATATGGTTTAAAAAAGTGTTTTTGCAGTCCTTTTTGTCCTGAGGAAATATCCCGTTTAGGGATATGCAGTCAGATTGCTGTGTCTTCAAGTTATTTAGAATAATTTCTCTGTATCCCACCAATTGTATGCAAAATTAGGCTTTTAATAAAAATTAGGAATTGGATTTTTTAAAATTCGTGTTTTTATAATTATGTAGATATTTACATAATTCCAAAGTCAGGTCTCAAGGTAGACAAGTCTAATTTCTATCACCATCCCTTCTACTTCATTCCTTTCCCCCTTTTACAGGTAACTATTACTCTGTGATGTCTATCCCTCCACATGTGCATGTATGTATATATGTGTATCTACGTATGTAAATATATATTTATATCCGTTCTGACATAAACGGTAGGCTCACTTTTCTCTCCCTTGCTATCTACTTACAATGTATCCTAGAGATCAATCTATGTAAGTATATGTAAAGTTCCCTAATTCAATTTTATAACCGCACAGGACTCCATTGTGTGGATGCACCATATTTTGTTCAACGAGTCCTCTATTAATGGACATTTGGGTTGTTTCCAGTCTTTGTTATATAAATAGCTTCTGTCCTATGATTTGGTATTATATTTATACATACTCAAGTCTTAAATATAAATAGATTTTTAAAAAATAGACTTTTACTGCATGGAACTATACAAGAGGAGCCTAGAACACCTTACACCAAATAACAAGGACACTGTCAAAGACTACTAGAGTCATGTCGGAAGAAGCCAGGAGCTGATTTGAAGATGCTACTACCGGCCACATAGGGATAATTTAGGCATTAATAAGAATAATAAATAAGATGTATTGAAACACATTGAATATGTTTTAATTAATGAGTTCAAATGATACTTAGAAATGACAACAGGGGCACCCGGGTGGCTTAGTCAGTTAAGCGTCCCACTTTGGCTCAAGGCATGGTCTCAGTTTCTGAGTTCAAGCCCCAAGTTGGGCTCTCTGCTGTCGGCACAGAGCCTGGTTCAGATCCCCTGTCCCCGTCTCTCTCTGCTCCTCCCCCCACCAAAAAATAAATAGACATAAAAAATAAATAAATAAAACAACAACACCAAAAGCAAAATTAAAAAAAAAACAAAAAACAAAAAAAAAACATGATTAACCACCATGGGCACATGCCAGAAAATCAACTCAAGGAATCATAGGATTAAAATATTACTATTTTGCAATTCTTCATAAACTAATGAATCTACGTAACATAAAAGAAGAGGTTATTATACAGTGTGCATCTCCTAATGGCAAAACATACAAGTACCCATGAAAGTGTCTTGCAAAAAACCCCAAAAAAACAAAACCCACCCCCACAAAAACCAAAACACTGAATCTGATAAAGCCTGTAGATAATTGTAGGAAATACACAAGACAGAAGAGATGTTAAACTATACTATGGGGAGGCAATGCGAAAAATCCAAGCTGTGGGAAGGTCTACAGACAAACAGCTTGGTTTCTTCAACAAATAAATTGCAAGGAAAAAAATATTAGAGTGGAAACCCATATATATTTAAAAAGATTTAACAGACCTATCAGCCAGTCTTAGTATGTGAACCTTATTTGGATCCTGCTTCAAACAAATTATGAAAGTAAATTACAATATTTATGAGACAATTAGAAATTTGAACACCGACTAGTTCATATTATTAAAATATTATTAAGTAGTTCAGGTGTCATAATGGCTATGTTTAAAAAAAACCTTACTTTTAAGATCCAAGTTGAAATATTTTTGGTTTAGATGATGTAATTTCTGGAATTTGCTTTAAATAAAATGAGTAGAGGGATACCCGGGCGGCTCAGTCAGTTAAGTGTCCAACTTCGGCTCAGGTCATGATTACGGTTCACGAGTTTGAGCCCTGCGTTGGGCTCTGTGCTGACAGCTCAGAGCCTGGAGCCTGCTTCTGTGTCTCCCTCTCTCTCTGCCCCTCCCCTGCTCGTTCTCTCTCTCTGTCTTTCTCAAAAATAAATAAAACATTAAAAAGATTTTTTAATAAAATGAGTAGGGAAGAAGAAGACAGTATTGATGGGTTGGCCATCATGGGTTGATGAGTACATGGGGTTCATTATGCTCTCTGTCTACCTTTGTTTATGTTTTAAATTTTCTATAATAAAGCACTAATATGCATTTATATATAATGGGTATTTTGAGGTATGTGTGTATGTATAAACATCCATTATAAAAAAATACAAGAAAATGTTAATAGTGTTCATTTCTGGATGATAGAGTTATGATTTATATTTCCTCATTTTTACTCTATTGTATATTCTATAATTTTTATGCTGCACGTATATTCTTTATCAGGAAAAAGCTATTTAGAAAGAAAAATCTTTTGTATAGCAATACCATTTTCACAGTTCAACTAGAATTCACGTCTGACATAGTGAATAAAATAACTTTGTATATTTTAAATATCACTGGGCAAAGCAAATTATTTAATATTTAATTATATTTAGTTTTGAATGGGTGCAGATAATAGTTCATAAAAATATAACTCTAAGGTTTGAGGTGTGGAAATTGTGTCATTTGGTATAATAGGATAATCTTAAATTTATGGCTTAGGAGTAAACAGTTCTTTTTTTTTTTTTTTTTTTTTTTTTTTCTCCTTCTTACATAACACAAAAACAACGGATCCAGTTTGGCACCAATTTTCTCCTCCAAAGTCACCTTTGTGTGAAATGTAGCACCTCAGGTTTCAGTGAAATAACTTGCAGATGAGAAAAGGTTTCTTAACAAAATTTTCTTGTAATTTTACTACAGTGTTAGTTCCTGGCAGCCTCGGAGAGTCCTTTTTTTCATAGGTAAGTGGGTGGGAGGAATGCTCTTCTCTCCTTTCTAGAATGTAGAGAGAGCAAGAAGTTAAGATCACTCCTTTTATATCGCTGAAATAAACGCAGGGCTATGATAGTAGATGCAATTAAAGAAAAAGATAGATACTGGGTAATTTTAGCGTATTAATAGTTAATACGGTGTACCTCAAGGTTTGCTATTCGATTATGGGAAATGAGTTCTTTAAGATCAGTAAAATTGTTTAAAACCAACTTATAAAAACTAGCGTGATTTATAATTACATATGGACATCTAATAATCATTATATCATCTGAATGATCTATAATCAGATAAGTAACCCTTCATTTATTCTGAAATAAAGAGGTTTCATTTATCTAGTGTTCCTTCTTTCTTTTGTTCACATGTAATTTTCTCCTAAAGAAACCATACTTAGCTGGGTTATGAAACACAGTAACTGAGTATCGTTCAAGTAACATTTTGTTCTAAACGTAGACGTTAAAGCAAAATCATGGGTAGCTGTGATTATTCATTTGGAAGTGGAATTTTCTGATTTAACAAATGGCTAGGGGGCAGATAATGTTGACTTGGGTCCCCTTGTCCCTTTGAGGTTCCATGGATGATTATAGATTTCACATAAATTCAGTCTACAGTTGCAACTATGTGCCAGGCTTTGTGCTAAGTGTTTTCACATATAATCTCAATTATTGACTACAATAACCCTGCGAAATAGTTATTTGGGAGAGAGGTTAAGTTTCTTGCTCAAGGTCTCACCGTCATCCAGTGCCTTGCAAATCTCGTGTTACCACTTTTAAGTTATGAACACTGGTGAGTGAGAGCATTCAAAGCTGTCCTTGGTGCCTAGTACGGAACCTGGTACTGGAAAGTACGTCAAGTCAGCTCAGAGGATGATATTCATCTGTCTCATTGTAAAGACAGGGTTCTCTGCCTCCCCCACACTATGGGGGATACGCAGGGGTGCAGCGTGCTTCCTGTTACAGTATAGACGGAGCCAGTTTAGATGGAGCATTTCTCACGGAGACACAGACTGAGAAGCATCAAGGAGACGACACGGCGAGATCTGTTCTTCATAGCAGCAAGGCAGTGCTCACTTTCTGCCCTGATCTTTTAACAAACGTTAGAAAGTCAGACGTCTTTAACTCTGGGAACCAACAGTTTTGGATCTGATGACCAACAAACTAAAGCTCAACCTGAGAAGTTTGATTCTTGACGTATTTCCAACAAGGGTCACTTGTTTCATCCCAGGGGACTCAAAGTTAAGAATTAAAAACCTCAACGTTAGTAAATTATATGTCTGAAGTACGGAGAGTTCTAATTAGATGTGCATCCCAAATGCCAGTAGAGCTCACTCTGTTCATTTACTCATAACTTTATGAAAAACTGTTTGTTTGAGATGTGGTTTTTAAAAGCAATTTACCTTCAGGCTTAAAGAACGGAATGTGTGTGAAAAGAGTTTTCCAACTTTTATCGACTCGGTGATGAAAAGGAAAATATGTTTATGAGAATTTGTCTGCGTGGTAACTCAAAATTAATTGATCTATGAAACCTGAAATTTCACATTAAATGCCAAACCCAATTATAAATTTCCAAACATTATTTTTCAAAGCATACCTGTGTTCTAGCTACTAATACTACAGAATCATTCTGATGGGCATTAACTGGGCATCGAATTATTAAGTATCCCGCTAAGGTTGTATTAGAAGCTACTACTAAGAATATTTTATTTGTGGAGGCATAAATACAGGTTACACAATACCTGGTAAGTTGACTTGAACGAAAGGATCTTAAAAATAAATAGGAACAACAAAAATAAAACATGACTAACTCTCCTGCTATCATCAAAACAAATGTTTCCAAGGACCTGAAGCCAAGAAAAAAGAAATCCAGAAACACAAAGGCCGAGGTAATCGGTGAATCTACCAGGCGTCTATAAATGACAAAACAAAACACTAAAAGCCAAACCAAACAAAAAAAAATCCCACCTGCTTTGAAGGAACGAACGCTGAACAATGTTCACCCTTTCTGCCCCTCTGCCTGCCACAGAAATCCCAGCCTCCAGCTAATCTTAAAATTACCAAATCTCCAAAAATTATGGGAGATGTATGTCGTAAAATGCAGTCCTACCCAATTGCACGGATCGTATCCACATTAGCTGAAGTAGTAATTATTGAGGGAAGGGTAATCTACTTCATTCATGTTAATAACCAATTCTTTCTCCGATTTGCCACAGAGCCAACTCAACTTAATTATTAAAGCACAATAATATTGGATTGAACTATTTCTCAATCCAAGAATTTTTATTATAGAGGAAAGGCTTGGACAATTTAAGCAATTATGTGCTTCATTTCTCCTTTTCTGTAACTCCATTCTTGCTTATTTATAAGGTATTGAATTTAACTTGCTTCATTCTTAAAGTTTTACATCCTGTTGTCCTCTTTTAAAATTTTTAAACTAGATTTTAAAAGGCTGCAGAGTGTCAGGGTGGCTAGTTCCTATGAGTAACAAATCATAGTCCCTAGAGCTCAGAGTGCTGCCCTGGAGAACAACAAGCCCAATTTTGGCTGCCCTGAAAACCCTGCATACACAGCTGAAGCACATTCTAGAGTTTACCACACCTCTCCCCAAACACTTGCAAGGGTGCCCGCCCCACACAACCTCTCCTTAGATCCAGGCACACACCATTTCTTTTCACTTGGATGCAATATCGCCAAAGGGCAAGGTCGCTTGGAAGAGAATTGAACTTGGAGTCGGAATCCAAGTGAGCTCCAGCTCTTTAGGGGACCAGTGAAAGGTGATTTAGCTCCGTGGGTAAGCATGTGCCTGCTAAAGCCCGAATGCAGAGATGCGAATCCTAGTTTTTTCACTTCCTCGCCGCGTGACTCTGGGCAAGTCATTTCAATCTTGTGCCTCGGTATTCCCGTCTATAAAATGCCAGTGATAGCAGTAACAGCCTCAGAGAGTAGTTGTGAGTCTTATTAGGGCCTAAAACAGAGCCTCAGGTATCCTGAGCACTCAGTAAATGCCAGCAATTGTTATCACCAGCTGCATGACCTTGGAGAACTCCCCTAACCTCTGTGAAACTTGACGTCATCTCCTGTACAAAAAGGGATCACAACCTCACACGGTCTTTATGAAGACCAAATAAACTCATAGAAAGTACGTGGCCGTCATTTTTAAAACAGAAGTACCAGGCAACTCTTTCAACCGAGTAGAATTAGTTCACACACACACACACACACGCGCGCGCGCTCCTGAGATAGCACTTGTAACATTGCATCAGAAGAATGTGCCGACCTGTCCATCTCCCCCACTAACATTACTTCCTCTGATTCACCTCTGCACCCTCAGCATGTTGCACATACCTAGCACAGGACAGGTACTCAGTAAATATTTGTCGAAACGAGTATCGTCCAAACGACTGGACAGGAATTCTCAAGGCCTTTGCTAGAAATGATGGATTTTTACCACTTTTTGCCAAGCGTCCTCAGCAGACCACCCAGAAATTGGCTTGTTTTCCCTCGGGCCCAATATATTGAGATTTTGTCATTTCGAATGCAGCCAATCTTGTGTGGTTGTATTCGCTCATTCTTTTTGCTTAATAAATAATTATTGAGCACCTATTGTGTGCCAGGTCCTATGCTGGGTTCCATATGGTGCACCACGAGTGGCAAATGCCCACACGAATTTAGTGCCTGCGTACTATATTGAAAGAAACTATTTACTATAGAATCATTTACTACTGGAGATAATAAGCTCCTTGGTTTGATTACTTCATTAGAGTGATAGAATCTCAGGGTGGGAAAGAAGGGTTTTCTTGAAGTGGGAGTCCTTTATAGAGTAATAATTGAGATCAGGGATGTGACTGTTTAAGTTCAAATCCTTGCTCTGCCTTGTACAAGGTGTAAGACCTTGGGCAAATTACTGAACCCCTCGGAGCCTTATCGTTTCTCATCTGCAAGATGGAACTGGTATGGTTGATGTGAGTATTAAACATGATAATGCATGCTAATCACTTACGGTACCCGTCATATAGTGGGCACTCAATACGTGTTTGCTATCGCGATGAACCTGATCCCTCACCCCAGTGTTTGAACTTCCATCACAAATATATCCAGCAAATGGGGCAAAAATGTCCGCATTCTGCTTGAATAGCCTCAGGGTCAGGGAACTTAACTACCTCCAACAGTTATCCACTTGATTGGTGGGCAAGTCTAATGGTTGATAACTTCTGGTGGGTTGAAATGTACATGCTTACATCTTCCACTCGTGGCTCCTCCCTCTGTCATTTGGGATTACTCAGAAGAAATCTGATCTCTCCTCAGCAGGACAGCCCCCCCTAACTTTGGAAGGTAGCGACATAGGCTAGCTGATATCCCCATCCTCACACACTCACACACGACGTTACATTTCTTTAACCATTTTTTACATGACACTGTTTACCAGATCCCTTATCCTTTTTACTCGTGTTGAATAATCTTGTGTTTATCAATGTCTTTCTTCCAGGCTGAAGATCAGGATTCACCACATGGAACAAATGTAGCCTGGTCACAGGTGAGTACTAGAGAACGACTTCCCAACTTGAGCACTATATTTCTATTAATATAACAAAAGACTGATTTTTTTGGAGTCACATCACACTGTGTTGACTCATCATCTACTAACAATCTACAGGAGACTCTAAATCTTCCTACGTGCACAATTGTAAGCCTTCTCACCCCCAATCTGTACTTGTACAATTGATCTTTGAGTACTTTATATCTGTCCCTATTAAACTTCATATTATTAGAAGTGATTCATGATTACATTTTGTCAGGATTTAGATGGGGGGGTGGGGTGGGGGGAGATCCTGATTGTATCATCCAGCTTATTTGTTACCCTTTCTAGTTGGTATGTCATGTCTAAATGTGTTTATCACGCTATCAGTGTCATGATCTTAGTCATCAGTGAAAGTGTTAAGGGCAACAGGGCTACAAACCAGACCTGCATTAGATGCCTAGAGACCTAGGTGTGCATCAGCCTCTTGAGAGTTTTTTTAAAAAGCATCATTCATTCAATCAACAAATATTTATTGAGTGCCTACCATGTATCAGCTACTGTTCCGTGTGTTGAGTATAGAGTGGTGACTAAAACAAAATCCCTGCCCTCATGGGGTTTACGTTCTAGTAGAGGAGACAGATAATAAGTAAGAAGACAGATTATTAATCCTAAGGGTTTTAAATGAAAAACTAAAGTGGGTGCGGAGCTAAGGAAGGTTGACAGTGTGGTGGAATGCAGGGGAGTCCCTAGACGGTATGGCTAAAGCCGAGTTGTTTTTGACCTTTGATGGCGTTGCTCGTGTCCTCCATTCCTAGTGTGCCTCTGGACCGAAAGGTGTCCCAGAGTGGGCGGCAAGTTGATTTTTCAAAACCCATTTTTCTCTATCTGGGGTCACATTAAGAAAGCAACTGATAGCACGGTGGTGAAGGCTGTAGACGGTCATGAAACCAAACAGGAAATTTGAAAGGACACGATTCCTCAAGAGACTTGACGGCATCTCTTCATACGAGGACCTGCGGACCCTGTGAGGCCAGCGACACTAGAACGGAAGCCAGGTCATACCTCTCGAAGAAGACTCCAGAAAGGAGAACTGAAAAGTGGAAAAAGAGAAAAGGTGACACTTACCTTATTCCAATCCCCATCTTCTCACATATGGAGTGGGTTGTGAATCCAATAACTTATGAAAATTCAGGAGGATGGACTGCTTGGGCGATCCCAAAACTTGGCTCAGAGAATCTGGATATTGAACTCTGGAAAAGAATCCCACAAGGAACAGATGTGAAATCTACCTCTATTAACTGCTCTCTGCTCATGATTCTAATGTTGATAAGTTCTTCTAAATCGTTTTAGATAATCTCCAATCCCCTTTGATATTAGAGGGGCTTGATAAATCTTTCTCTGGTAAAATCCGAATTGTATTTTCTGATTTGAAATTTATATTTTCGCAATGAATACTTTTAACATTTACATTCCTTCATTCGTTGAACATCTATTTTGTCCTAACTACTGGGTGGAGCTAGGAATACAAAGGTGAATAGAATAAATGTGGTCCCTGCTTATAGGGGCTTTATAGTAGAGCTTCTCATAGAAGGCAAGCTAAAAATAGGAGAGGAAGCTCTGATAAAGAAGTGTACCAAGAGCTCTAGGAGGGTCACCTAACCCAGACTTTGGGAGAATTGAGAGTTACTGATTCCTAGGGCCGCCTGGGTGGAACAGTTGGTTGAGCAAACAACTCTTGCTTTTGGCTCACCTCGTGATCTTATGGTTTGTGAGACCAAGCTCCACGTCAGGCTCTGTGCTGATAGCTTGGAGCCTGCTTGGGATCCTCTCTCTCCCTCTTTCTCTGCCCCTCCCCAGCTCTCACGTGTGCCTGGTCTCTCTCTCTCTCTCTCTCCCACTCTCAAATAAATAAACAGTAAAAAAGCAAGTTAGTGGCTTCTACATGGGGACTTACAAGTTATGGAGGAGTTAGTTAAAAAAAAGAAGGGGCACCTGGGTGGCACAATCGGTTACGTGTCTGACTTCAGCTCAGTTCATGATCTCATGGCTCGTGAGTTCGAGCCCCACGTCAGGCTCTGTGCTGACAGCTCAGAGCCTGGAGCCTGCTTCAGATTCTGTGTGTGTCTCTCTCTCTGCCCCTCCCCAACTCATGCTCTGACTCAATCTCTCTCTCCCCTTCTTAAAAATAAATAAACGTTTTTAAAAATTAAAACAAAAAGAGGAGCAGGCCTGTTTGAGGTGGAGGGTGTTGCAGATGTGCATTTTTGAGGTGACAGAAATGACCGTGTGCGCTGAGCAGCTGAGCACTGAAAGTTCAGCATAGCTGAGACAGAGTGGTCAGAGACGACACTGGAAAGGTAAGCGGGTCCCAGTCGCTCAGAATTGTACAAGTTATGTCATAGAGGAGGCAGAATCTACTAAAATGTGTGATTGCTTGATCGTTGGAATTTTGAAGGGGGAAAGTCAAGACTGCTGCTCAGATGTTTGGCTTGAACAATGGGGTGGACAGTAATGTCAGTCACTAGGACAGCAAAACGGAAATACAAAATAGAGGAGCTGTGGAGGAGAAGGGGAGAGTCCAGACGGGGTCACGTTTGGTTTGTGATGTCCGGAGAACACTGGCAGGGAGCAGCAGGTAGTTTGATCTAGAAGTCTGAAGATACAGGTGTGGGAATCACCAGTACCTGACAGGCCACAACAGAATCCACACGGATGAAAGAGTTACCCTGAGTGAGCGCTGGGGAAGAGAAAAGACCCAAGAGAGCGCCCAGAGGAATAACAACCTTAAAGAATGGCCAGAGAAAGGATCCCCGGGGTGGAGGCCTTTGGTGGTGGGGGTTGGGGGGGGGAGTGAGTAAGAAGGTGAAATCAGAGGGAGGAGAAGGCAACAAGAATGTGAGGTATCACGGAGGACAAAGGAGAAACACATGTCGAGTAGGTTGTGGTCAAGAAAGGCAAATGCTGTCAAGAGATCAAGAAAATGTTGAGAAGCAGTCATGGGGTGAGCACCAAGAAGGTACTTGAGCAGGTGCCGGGCAAGAGCAGCGTCAGGGGAGGCAGAAGCCAGGTCATCGTGAGTTGAGGAACAAGTGGAGCCAATGAATGTAGACAACTATTTCGAGATGTTTGCCTTCGAGGGGCACCTGGGTGGCTCATTAGGTTGATCGTCTGACTTCAGCTCAGGTCATGATCTTGCGGGTTCGTGGGTTCGGGCCCCGCGTCGGGCTCTGTGCTGACCACTCGGAGCCTGGAGCCTGCTTCGGGTTCTGTGTCTCCCTCTCTCTCTGCCCCTCCCCTGCTCGTGCTCTGTCTCTCTGTCTCCCTCTCAACAATAAATAAGCATTAAAAAAAATTTTTTTTTTAAAGTTTGCCTTAGAAATGGAACACATAATCCCTAGATCTTCTTCCCAAAGGTGAGGAAAGAGGGCCACCACAAAGTCTTCCTCACCGCCTGTAGCCACCTGTAGCTCAGCTGACTGTATGGCAATGGTCTTGGTAGGCGTGGCTGGTGTGCGAGACTGTGGTCCTACGACCAGCGCTGGCTGTGGCTAAAACTGTAGAGTTAACCAAGTCTGCCTTCTGTGCTCTGCACCCAGCTCTTCCTCTGCACCCCAACCTTTCACTAGGCCTGGAAGGCCCACATCGTCTTGCCGGCCCCCGGCCCACTGTGCTGTGCTATGTAAACTGACCTCTCTGAGCAGCACCCCCCCAGGTAAAAGTCTGGTCAGATACCGTTGCTGTATCATCATCGTTGTTCACCTGCTGCTATAGCTCCTGGATTGGGACCAGTCAGAGGGAGAAGAGAGAGATTTGGTCACCTTGGAATCTGGAGCAGGCAGCTGGCCCCACAGCTGGCCAGACAGCTCTCCAAGCAGGGGGCCTCTCTGAGAACAAAATCCAGAAGCCAAAATAAATGGGTCAGGTGGAAAACAGATGACCACCACTAGAAACAACGCTGAAGGTCGGTCCTAGGGAATGAAGGTGAGCCAGTACATAATGGATGAACACTGTAAGGGGTTTGGACAAGAGGGGAGGGGCAGGGGGCAGTCCAAGATCAAAGACGAAGAATTAGAAATGGGCTGAAGCTGTTCTGCACACACAGAGGCCAGGCACCGTTATGCTGGACAGTCTATCCCACCAGCTCTGTGATCCTTAATCCTCCCGGTGTGTTCTTTCAGTGACTCGAACGGAAGCTCTCGACGTTCACAGTTCCCCAAATCTTATTTCCACAACCCCTCTCCTTCCGTCATAAGCCTGTATTGCAAGAGGAACATAGAAACAGCTCTGGCCTGGGTGGTGCTAATGGGGAGCACAGAGGCACTGGCAGTAATAACCTGAGAAGGTTGTAGTTAATAGCACTCCCCGAACCTCAGAACCGTGAGTTGACGCAAAGGCCTGACAAGGTTCATTTAGGCCCTAAATCAGTAACAAAACCAGTTGCATGGCTTAATTAGTTGAAGCATTGTGTCCAAATTGCAACTGTTCCGGGATGTCCATCTTCTGTAAAATGCACGAGGTGACTGAACGGCAAGCCTTAACTGTCTTCGGTTTGTGATTACAGCCCAGAGAGGTGATAGAGAGCGGTGATGAGCATCACAGATAAAGACAGTATTTTTGCCTTGCGCACCGACTGGCTATGCTGAGTTTTCAGCTAAAGTTTTTTTTTTTTTTTTCATTTCACTTGAGTCAATAATCATTTACCCACTGGATATTGCTTAAAGCCTAGTTTTCATCTAATTCTCGTTTAACGATATTGAAAAGGAAAAACTAAATAATAATACCTCATTTGTGTGGAGTGCGTGTCTTTCAGAGAAGACATCGTAACCCATTTTATCCTATCTAATTTACAATAACAACACTTTTATAATGTAAATATGAGTAAGGGCTATTATCATTCTACAAAGTATGCATGAAAGAAATTAAAGCATGTTTGGATAAAATGATGGGTTCATTGTACCTTCCATTTTAGAGGTGTAACAGCTGGTTTGTTTTGTTTCTCTTTCTCTTTCTTTCTTTCTTTCTTTTTTTCTTTCTTTTCTTTCTCTTTTCTTTCTTTTCTTTTCTTTCTTTCTACAATGAAACCATGCTTCAGATAAACATGTTTATTAAGGTGTACCTTGCCCTCACATTTTAAGATGAAAAACACCTTGATTAAAAAAATAATAAACACCAGGGGCGCCAGGGTGGCTCAGTCGGTTGGGCCTCCGACTTCGGCTCAGGTCATGATCTCGCGGCCCATGAGTTCGAGCCCCGTGTCGGGCTCTGTGCTGACAGCTCAGAGCCTGGAGCCCGCTTTGGATTCTGTGCCTCCCTCTCTCTCTGACCCTCCCCTGTTCATGCTCTGTCTCTCTCTGCCTCAAAAGTAAATAAACGTTAAAAAAAAATAACAAACACCAAAATGTTCAGGTGTCCTACAGATCAAATCTCTCTCTCAAATCTAGATCGAAACCAATCAATTCTTTACTACCCAACTCTGACTTCAATCAGCACGGTTCTCACCAACTTGTGCTACACATATTACTAGTCGATTGTACTAGCTCTTCCTTATATGCATTATGCTGTAATGATCTTCTCGTCTCCGCTGGATTTGGCACGTACCTGCACACGCACAAATTCTGCATATATGTGAAGTCACTGACATTTTTATGCTTGTATTAGCAACCTTTTGGGGGATCCCATTTTTCTGATCTTTTTATGCATCCATTCACTCGTTCTCTCATTAAGGCTCTCAAGCCTTCATACATCCATTCAAAACAGTGATCATGTGCCCAAAACGTACAAGCACTATTCTAGATGCACAGAATGAAAATAGGAAGAAGACAAAATTGCTGACTTCAGGAGACTCAGAGCCCAGTGAGGGGGCCAGAGGAGTAAACAACTGTAGTTCAGTGTGGTAGGTATGGTGATGGAATGACAGATGAGAATGGTCTGGGGAGCACGGGGAAGGAACCGGTCTGTGTGTGAGAGGATGAGGAAGGCTTCTGAGAGAAGGTGCTCCTAGATCTCAGCATGCCAGGAAGAAGGGATTGGGGTATTCCAGGTAGAAGGCACAGAATGCACAAAAGTAAAGACAAACAGGAGCACTCTATGCATCTGGCAAACTACGGGGAACATGGTAGGACAGGAAGTTCCTCAGATATTCTGTGGTGAGTTCTATGTCACAATCCAAGCCCTGGACTTCACCATAGACAATTCTGTAAAGGAAAATATATGGTCCCTAGGGTTGTTTGTCCTTAGTCATGTAAGTAAAAACACATTCTACATGGGATCCATACCAAAGTGCCTTTTAAGACACTGAGTAACGTCACAACATCAAAGCTCGGGTCTGGTCTACCCAAAGTCTGTAGTCTCCATACTTCCTTACGATTATACTCCAGGGGGTGGCAGGTAAGAGCAGCCTACTTCCTCCTCAAATATCGGTGGTCACGTAGCCCATTCCATTAGTATTTCAGTATAAGAAATTTCTATAGAAATATTCCCAAATACAGCATTTTCTAATGTACTGTGTTGGAGGGGTCAGGTTTTTCCTGTTCACCTCTTCCCAATCATTCAGATGTGGTACTGCCCAGCCTCCAAAGGAGTGAGAACCAACTTTACAGGCTTCTTACAGCAACCCCACACACTAGCAAGAGGCATTTGGAAAGAGTCTCTGAATATACACCTAGGGTCTGCAAGGACAGCTCCTCCCTGAAGCCTCTGAGGAGTCCTGCATGAAGGTCTTCATGAACTGGGTCAGCAGTAGATAAAATGTGATCGCTACAGAACTCACACAGAACCCTCCCTAAAATAACCCTACTGCTCGGTTAGTCCTACTCTGAATTCCCTTGTCACTTAAGAAAAGCTTTGCATCATGAAATCGCATCCTTGTTTCTATTTGGAAACTTTTCAGAGACTCTAAGTTCAAAATAACTCCTCTATTTTGGTTCCCGACCAATTATGGAATCCTCTCTAAGACATCATTTCTTCATTCATCCAACACGTCACCCATTCAACAAACATCTACTTCCTCGTTTCTGGCTATCTCTTGAAGCCAGTTCAATCAGCCTTCTGTTCCCCATTACTCCACTGAAAACACACATGTGAAGGTCACAATGACCTCTACGTTGTCCAATTTAAGGGTCAATTGTCCGTCCTCACCTTACTTTCCTCTCAGCAGCTTCTTGGCACTGATGATCACTCCCTTGTTGAAACATTTTCTTTACTTGGCTTCATACCCACACTGGCTTTCCTCCTACCTCATTGTGTATTCCTTCTCATTCTCTTTTGCTGGGTCCTTCCTCATTTCTGAATGGTGGAAACCCCCTTGGGCTTGGTTCTCTACAATTACCCAGCCAGTCCATTGTTTTATTTTATTTTATTTTAGATTTTATTTTTAAGTGATCTCCACACCCAACGTGGGGCTCTAACTCACAACCCGGAGATCAGGAGTCTCATGCTTCACTGAGTGAGTCAGCCAGGCGCCCCCAGTCCCTTGTTTTAAATACCATATCGTGGGGTGCCTGGGTGGCTCAGTCAGTTGAGTGCCTGACTCTTGATTTCGGCTCAGGTTATAATCTCACGGTTTGTGGGATCGAGCCCGAAGTCAGGCTCTGCGCTGCATGGGATTCTCTCTCTCTCTCTCTCTCTCTGTCCCTCTGCCCTTCTCCTGCTCACTCTCTCTGTTGCGCTCTCAAAATAAATAAATTTTAAAAACTTAAAAAAAAAAAAATCATGTCTTGTGCCCTGATGTCTGACTTGCAAGTTAAAAAGTGTTTTTTGGGTTTTTGTTTGTTTGTTTGTTTCTTTGTTTGTTTTTTCTAGAGATGCTAAAGTTTGGGTTAGGCACTGAAGGAGGAGATGAGTTGGTCCTGTCCAGGGGAGAGGAGAGGTATTTTCCCTATGGGAATAGGATGAAAAGGGGTACAAAGTTGTGAAAAGGCAAACTGTGTTCAGAGAAAAGAGGGAAGTCTTGTGTGAGTAGGAAGTGACTATCGTAAGGTAGGTTGTAGCCGTGTCAAGAAGAACCTTGATTTACAGGCAAGGAATTTGGACTTTATACTGAAGACAATAAATAATTATCAGAGGTTCTTTTTTTTTTTTTTTTTTTTTTTAATTTTTTTAACGTTTATTTCTTTTTGAGACAGAGAAAGACAGAGCATGAACAGGGGAGGGCCAGAGAGAGAGAGGGAGACACAGAATCCGAAACGGGCTCCAGGCTCTGAGCGGTCAGCACAGAGCCCGACGCGGGGCTTGAACTCACGGAGTGTGAGATCATGACCTGAGCCGAAGTCAGACACTTAACCGACTGAGCCACCCAGGCGCCCCCAGAGGTTCTTTTAAATAGGGTAGAGATGTGATCATTCATATTAAAAAAATAAATAAGACTTTAGCTGGCAAGATGAGGGCCACACTAGAAGAAGGGGAGACTGGAGCCTGGAAAGCCAATTAGAAGGCCCCTGTAATAGTCTAAGAAAGGGATTAAGGTCTGAATCACCATAGCAGCAGTGGAATGAAAAGTAGTGACAAATCCAAGGGAGATTTAGAAGTAGCGTTGAGGACATGGTTATTGATTACATAGGAGTTTGGGAGCAGGGGAGAGAGACCAAGGTTGAAGTGTAACGACAGTAACTAAGCTAAAAGGGGGAAGGAGAGCAAGTGTGGTGGGGGTCATGAGTAGCATATTAAATTTGCAGTAACGGTGGGTTACCAGTGGCGAAATGCAAAGGTCTGCAGATCAGGAAAGAGGTTTAGACTGAGTGTATAGGTTCAGAAAGCAGTGCCCAATGGTAGCCAAGTCCTCAGAATGGATGGGATATCCTGGGGAGGGTGCATGGGGAAAAGAATGCCAGAGGAAAGTATGCAGACAGTTGTCAGGGGAGGAGGGGGCTGAGGAGGAACAGAAAGGGAGCTTGCGTATGGGATGGAGGAGGTCCACAAGTAACGGGGGGACAGCCCTTCCGAGAGGAAATAACCAAGAGTTCTCCCTGGGGTAGGATGACTGATACCATTATGTTTGGTGATTAGATCTCACGAGCACATACTCTAGAGAATTAGAAGTCAGGCTGGAATGGATAAAGTGAAGACTCCTCTTTGAAGTTGGCTGGGAGGGAAACAGGTAATGGCTGGGAAAAGGGTGGAGTTGGGCAAGGTATAGGGATTTCTTTTTACGGGATGGTCGTTTTTACTCCAAAAGGTTGCCAGCCAGCTTCCACCCACATATTACTACCCCACAAGGCAAACTTGTTGAGTTTTTGAGCAACTGAACATTCCATAGAGTTCAGTACATATATGGAGTGCTTGCTGTGTCTAAAGCACTGCACTGTGTCTAAAGCACTGCATTTTAGTGCCTAAAAAACATATGCAAGATATGGTCATGTTTTAATTTTTATTAACTGGCCCAAATCTGCCTCCTTCCAGCCACAGCTCCCTGTCCTCTGGAGCCACGCACAATATAAGAAGTATCTCTTCCTCTTATTGAGGGTGGTTTTCAGCTACCTTCTGGGTATTCTCATTGAACTTTTGTGAAATAATCCAGACTTTACGTATGCATACTTGCATAGGTGTATGTATGTATTTTGTTACCAGCTAGCAGCTCTCCTCTAGACATCCATTGCTGTCTGTCCTTTTTAAAATGTGGCTCCCAGCGGGGCACCTGAGTGGCTCAGTCGGTTAAGCGTCCGACTTCGGCTCAGGTCATGATCTCACGGTTTGTGAGTTCGAGCCCCGAGTCGGGTTCTGTGCTGACAGCTCAGAGCCTGGAGCCTGCTTCAGATTCTGTGTCTCCTCTCTCTGCCCCTCCCCCACCTGTGCTCTGTCTCTCTCTGACTATCAAAAATAAATAAATGTAATAAAAAAGCCTTAAAATGTGGCTCCCAGAATGAATCTCAATTTCTCTTATCTGCAGTGTACAAACCAGCTGGAACATTCTTGCACCTTCCCAGGACATGGGTTTTCTGTTAATGCCATCTGAGACTATATCAGTATTCTGATAGTACAATACTTACTCATAGTACTTCACAGTCAACCCACATCCTGAGATCTTTTGCACCTGAAATGTTAATGAAATAGGTCTCATAATTCTTGTATTTATACAGTTGACTTTTTAAAGCCAATTGCAGAAGTTTGTTTCCCACTAAATACCATATTTTTCCATTTCGTTTGTTTATATATATATGTATCTATCTATCTATCTATCTATCTATATTAACGTTTCTTTATTTTGGAGAGAGAGACAGACAGAGCGAGTGGGAGAGGGGCAGAGAGAGATGGAAACACAGAATCCAAAGCAGGCTCCAGGCTCTGAGCTGTCAGCACAGAGCCCGATGTGCGACTTGAGCTCAGAAACAGTGAGATAGTGACCTGAGCCAAAGTTGGACGCTTAACTGACTGAGCCACTCAGGCGCCCCTTACACTTTGTTTTTATTAGCCAGTAATAAAAAGAGCAAGGGCTTAGGAGTCAGGCGGGTGTAAATTTGAATTCTGGTTTTGTTAGGTAGCTCAGTGACCTTGGTCATGTCATGCTCGCTCTGGCTCAACTTATCAGTGAAAATAGGGATAATCATAACTACATTGCAAAGTGGTTCTTTGCAAGAAGAGGCTTACAAGAGGCAGTACAGTACCTAATATATCATGAGGGTTCCATAAACGTTGGTTTTCTCGCCTTCTTTCTCTTCCATTTTCTCAGCTTTGTGTTCTTAGCAGAACTATGCCTTTTAAGTTGTAACTCAAGACTAAGAAATCTTCCTTTTATTTTGTTTAATTATTTATTTTTTTGTTTGTTTTTATTATTTGTTTGTTTTTAAGTAGGCTTCATGCCCAGCACAAAGTCCAATGTGGGGCTTGAACTCATGACCCTGAGATCAAGACATGAGCTGAGATCAAAAGTCAAATGTTCAACTAACTGGATGGGGGAGCCATCCAGCTACCCCATAGTTATCTTATTTTTTTAAATTAAATCTTCCTTTTAAAAGAAAAAAGTAAGTTGAGCGGAACAGGGAGGAGCCCAGGACCAAAAGAATACTTTAGTCTAACAGTGGGGCATGAGGGCGCTGAGACCAGACTTTCTGTGACCGAATCCCAGCTCCACTACTGACTTGTTGTCTAATCAGAAGCAAATTCATTAACCATCCTGAGCTTTGTTTTCCTCATCTGTAAAATGGGGATGATGGCAGTGCTTGTGTTTCTGGGTGTTGGGGAAGATCAACTGACATGGTAGGTGGAAAGTACTTTTGCACAGAACTTGCACATGCTAAGTGGTAGAGTTCTCATTACCCACTTAGAAACCTCCAGGTAAATAATGTATTTAAACTCTTAAGTGAAATGACTGTGTTAAATGGTTTGCATATGTTAGTTTTTTATACACAATGCCGAATTGCTGACCCAATTTGAACCAACAGAATGCTTGAACCAATTTTCATGCCCAACATTGTATGATGGTGCTTATTTCCCTGTATCTTTAGCCACTCAACGTACCATTTTAAAGTGCTTGACAATTTGCTAGTCGTAAAGACATCTGGTTTTACCTTGATCAGTGCCTCTCTAATTATTAGTGAGATTGGACTGCTTTCCTTTTATTTTTTTTTAAGTTTATTTATTTTGAGAGAGAGAGAATACACACATGCACGTGCGTGAGTGGGGTGAGGGGCAGAGAGAGGGAGACAGAGAATCCCAAGCAGGCTCCTAGCTGTCAGCACAGAGCCTGATGTGGGGCTTGATCTCACAAACTTTGAGACCATGACCTGAGCTGAAATCAAGAGTCAGATGCATAACCCACTGAGCCACCCTGGTGCCCCTGGATTGTTTTCATTTTAATTGACCAACTGAATTTTTTTTTTTTTTTGCCTTTTCATGTTCTTTACCCATTTTTTTTCGAGATGTAGTCTTCTTGTAAGTTTGCTAGAGCTCTTTATATATTAAGGATACTACTCTTTGTCAGAGATATATTTATATATATATTTATATATAAATATATATATTATATATATTTTATATATATGTTTATATATATTTATATTTATATATATATTTGTCATATATAGTTGCAAAGTTCTAGAATGTCTCATTTATCTGTTAATTTTGTTTGTGGTACTGTTGTATCTACATAAATTTAAGTGTTGTAAGTAGTCAAATCTATAAATATCTTTCTTTTATAAACTATAAGCCTTTACTTCTTTGCCCATGAAGGCCTTTAACATGTTAAGACCAAGATGTGCCTATACCACATCTTTTCAACACTATTAACTTCTTTTATATGGCCATTTTTCACATTTAACGTTTTAACCCATCTGAAATGCATTCCATTCCTTCTTAGCCATGTTTATTCATTCTTTTGAATACAAAAAAAATGCTTTGGTTTCAAGAAACAGCAAATTTAACTCAAATTGGCGTAAACAAAAAAAAATATTTATTGGCTCCCATAAGTGAAAAATTCAAAGGCTTCAGGGTCACGATTCCCACGTGGTTTACACAATGTGGAGAGCACCTGAACGCTCCCTTTCATTTATGTGCTTTAATCCCTGGTGATAGCTCCATTCTCAACAGACCCTCCCCTTGAGGCTCCAAGATGGTGGACAAGAACTCCCAGAGTTAAAATCTCGTGCATCCAACTCCTGAAGAAAATTATCTTCGTTCTGGCATTTCCAGCACGAATCCTGACCTTCTCTTTCAGTGGACCGACTTGGGTCACGTACCCATACCTGAAGTAGTCACTGTGGCCAAGAAAATGAAATTCATTGATTGGCTTAGTCTGGAACACACGCTCTACCTCCCGGAGATAAAGGGAGAGTCAGCTTTCCCAGGGCTACACGGATGTCCCAAAGGAAGCAGCAGCTGGGAAAGGGGAATGCATTTGAGAAGGAAAGTAAGGTAAGGACTATATTTTTGAATATCAAGATTATTGTTTTTAATAGGCAATGAGAAATTCTTGGGGCACCTGGGTGGCTCAGTCGGTTAATGCCGCCGACTCTTGGTTTTGGCTCAGGTCATTGTCTCACGGTTTGTGGGTTCGAGCCCTGCATCGGGCTCCGCGAGGACAGTGCAGAGCCTGCTTGGGATTCTTTCTCTCTCTCTCTCTACCTACCCCTCTCTCTCTGCCTTCCCCTGCTTGTGCTCTCTCTTAAAATAAATAAATTAATTAAAAATTAAAAAAAAAAGAAAATGAGAAATTCTCTGCCATTTAAAAACTCATTTGTTGGGGCGCCTGGGTGGCTCAGTTGGTTAAGCGTCTGACTTCAGCTCAGGTCACGATCTCGCGGTCCGTGAGTTCGAGCATCCAAGCGTCGGGCTATGGGCTGATGGCTCAGAGCCTGCAGCCTGCTTCCGATTCTGTGTCTCCCTCTCTCTCTGCCCCTCCCCCGTTCATGCTCTGTCTCTCTCTGTCTCAAAAATAAATAAACATTAAAAAAAATTTAAAAAAAAAACTCATTTGTTTCATCACTATTAACATGGTAGACACTAAGAATTAAAAATCATGAAAAAACATGGTCCCTTCCTCAGGTGCTAAACTCTTTACATTCAAGCTGCATAGGGACCATCTGGGTACATCACACTTTGTAAAGGTCTAATCATGTATGGTTGGAACAATTTCCTTCATGGCCAAATGATCTATAGGTTCTATGAAATTCTTCTTTAATATGGATTCCGTAGACCGGGTGGAAATAGACCACATCCTCCACTCTCCCCTGTATTTATTCTGGTAAAACCATTGTCTTGCGGTCATTTTGTTCTCTCGTTATTCATTTGCACTATTCTTTGCCTTTTTTTTTTTTTTTAATTCAGGGTTTTATTTATATCACTTTGCAATGTCTTTTCCTAGTTTGAGACCCCAGATCTGTATCTTGATCTAAACATTTTCTATGTTGGACCCTGGAGCACCGAGGCTCTACGCTGATCACAGCAGTGATTCAGAACGTAAGACACAGCAGTGCCCACAACTATGAGCCAGGCACAGTTCAAAATGTCCTGCCCAAGACAAGCCGTCCTCCATCCGACCCCATGGATGGGATTCGTGCTCTTATAAGAAAAGACACAAAAGAGATGATCTCTCTCTTTCTATGTGTGTACAGATACACAAGAAGATGGTTATCTGCAAACTGGGGAATGCCTCTTACCAGACACCAGAGCTGCTGGTGCCTTGATCTTGGACTTCTTACCTCCAGAACTGTGAGAAATAAATGTTTTTTGTTTAAGTCACCCAGGTTATGGTATTTATTATGGCAGCTCGAGCTAAGACGTCATCCCTTCCCCCTCTGTGACATGCCTATAAATTGACTAAGCCTCTGTGGGCCAGCAATAGCCCTTTTTACTGCTTCTTAGATGTTTTGACCATGGTTTTCCTCTCTTGTCTCAGTCCCGTCTCTAATATTTTCGACACTTCTATTCTACATTAGTGCTTATCAGCCCTCCTCCGCTCCCCTCCATAGGGCGAAACACTTTTGAATGGGGCCTCTAAACTGCTTTCTGATCTCTCCTACCTTTGGTGGCCACCGGCAGCATTGCCCCTGCCAGGACACAAAGTGGACCCTTCATCTGCTGAGCGTGATTGATCCCAGCAGAGCTACGTGAACAAACTGCCATTTAAGAAGTTCTATTCTCTGGCACCTGGGTGGCTCGGTGGGTTAAGTGTTGGACTCTTGGTATCAGTTCAGGTCATGATCTTGCGGTTCTGAGATCAAGCCCCACGTCAGGCTCCATGCTGAATGCCGAGTGCAGAGACTGCTTGGGATTCTCTCTCTCCCTCTTTCTGCCCCTACCCTGTGTGCATGCATGCCCTCTCTCTCTCTCTCTCTCTCTCTCTCAAATAAATAAATAACCATTAAAAAAAAAATTTGAAGACCAATTTATTGGCTGATGTACCACCATTTAATCACTGTTTTTAGAACCCTCCTCCAAAACACTACCACATTAAACATATATACTGAAGATACATTCTGCTGCTTCAAATATAAAAGATGTGAGAGGAAAAAGTTTGTACCTTATAATCTAGGAAATGCTGTAGTTGAATGACTGTGGTTTTCAAATATCAGTATTAGAGGGTCTTCCACATTCAACAGCACTATCCTGTCTTCATTATTATTCTTATTATAAACATAAGCAAAAAACAAACAAAAACCCATTAACTGTCTTCAGTACTATTTCCAGATCCTAGTTGTCTTTCGACATTAGCTCTCTTGCATTCTCTTCACAGACCTGAGCCCTTCCTTGGAACAAGGCCCTACTCCTGCTTTCTGTACGTGTCCTTTAAACATATGAGCTTATCAGAACCCTTCTGGAGCAGCCACATTGATCATATTTATTTGTCATTTATTTTTTAAATAAATTGTATTTACTTTGAGAGCGAGAGAGGGAGAGTGCAAATGGGGGAGGGGCAGGGACAGAGGGAGAGAGAAGATACCGAACAGGCTCAGTGCTGCCAGCATTGAGCCCGATGCGGGGCTCTGTCCCACCAACTGTGAGGTCACGCATGACCTGAGCCGAAATCAAGAGTCGGGCACTTAACAGACTCAGCCCATGTTGATCTTTCTCACATGCTCCCTTTTCTTCATTGAAATCACCTGTTGTATAAAAATTTAAATTTCTTTTTAAAAAATTTTTAATGTTTGTTTTTGAGAGAGAGAGAGAACGAGAGCAAGCATGAGTGGGGGAGGGGCAGAGAGCGAGGGAGACACAGAATCCAAAGCAGGCTCCAGGCTCTGAGCTGTCAGCACAGAGCCTGACGCGGGGCTCGAACTCATGAATCGTGAGATCATGACCTGAAGTCAGACACTTAACCGACTGAACCACCCAGACACCCCGAAATTTAAATTGCAAGTCATTTTACTCCTCTTTCACCTTCTTTCCTAGTTCCTGGCCAGACAGAGCCTCGTGCCTATCTTTTCTCTTAACTTGCTCAAGTCTTTTTTGTGTCAGGTTAGCAAGTGCAGAATTGCCTTCGCTGGCTATTACAAGTTCAAGGATGCTGTGGTCACTTATTTTAAGTTGCATGTCACTTCTACTTCACCAACACATTCTTCTTAGGTGGTGAGAATTAAGCATAGAATAGTACCTCTTCTAAGTAATTTAGATTCAAGTCATGCCAACTTTATTTGATACTCTTTTCACCAGAATGAGCTTGTCAGTGGATGTTGAAGTCCTTCATTACCCCTGTGTCATGCCCCTCTGCCAATAAGTGTGTCATTTGTATTGGGAAAGCATTATTAATGTTGCCATAACAGGATCGCAAGGCTTGACAACGCACGGCCAGTGGAGAGAGAGTATAAGCCAAGACTGGGGTAGGGAGTACTCCCCGGGGCATGGGCTGCGAATACAGAAGCTGGCTTGGATTAGGGCAGCGAGGCTCCTCAAGCCTGGTGTCTCTTACCAAGGTAAAGTTCAAGAAGCTATTAATACTAGGCAGTCCAGCATGAAGGGCAAGGCCAATGTGTACCATAGTTTAAGGAGATCACAAGCAGGGGTGTGGGCATCTCTAGGGAAGAGATACACTAATAATGTCAGTGTCGTGGTAAAGAAGGGCAGGATTCAAAAAGGGGTCCCAAATCTACAGGAAGACCGGGATGCAAGGCAAAATGACCAGAGACTGAAGGTGTGGAGGTCAAGGTGGAAGCCCCAAATTGGATAAACGCAGGAATGGAAGGCAGGATAGGAGCAATCTACAGCTGTGTCTGAGGCTCACTCACAGCTGACCAGACTGGAAGAAAGCACGATGCTGGGGCTGACACGGGTGACACGCTTTGTCCCCAGTCAGAATGGTGTTTAAGTATCGGGAGATCAGGGAGCGAGACCCCCCTCTAAGGTGGAGCTCCTTAGACAATCCAGCACTGGTCACCAGGAAAGGCAAAGACAACCGGCCAGCTGCTTTAGTGTATGCTCCAGTGACAATGTCACTTCTGCTTTTATTTTCACCCAAATCTTCTCTACCAGGCATTAACCCTCAGGCTTGTGGGTTTCTATTTGTGTTCAGAAGTTTTTAACTCACAAGGTTACTCTGCCTTGCCTCCGATTGTGTGCTTCTTTCGAGCAAATTGTATAGCTTCATATTGGTGGACTACAACTACAGCTACCATTTACTGATTATTTACCACCTACCAGGTACCACACTAACTGATTTACATACACGAGTTTATTTAATCCCCACGACATCCTTGAAAGGTAGGTATTACTATCTCTCTTTTAAAAAAGAGGAAACTGAGGCTTATATGGTTTATGTAATCAGCCCAAGGTCACACATCTGGGACACAAAGGGGCTTGGATTTAAACTTAGTTTTGTCTAACGACGTGTCTATGTGTTGCTAAAGTGGCTACATCGATCCCACGATACATCCAAACAATTGTCATTGACACCTATTAGCTACTAGATTTTTCATCTTCCTAAGTATCTACCCATCTACCTGATCCATCTATCTTCTTTTATCTCAAATTCCGTAACACTCCGTACTGCACTACGTAAGAAGCAGATCATTAATAAGTACTTGCTGAATGAATGAATGCAGTTTAAAAATATGATTAGAACTACCATGTCCTCTCTTGTTTGGGTATTCAGAGTCAAGCAGCAAGACTTCATCAGTTTGCTTTACAAAAATACCACATCCGTACACATTTGTTCATTACAAGGAAGAGGAGGGGCAAAGTCTTAAATCAGTACTGAACTAGGGAGACATATGTTATTCCCAAAGAAATCAGACGTGGGCAAATGTGTTTGCATGTTCAAATAAATTTGAGACGTTAAAATAAAGGGGTATGCAAAAAACGGATTATCGTCTTCAGAAGTCTGAATCTGAAAATCTTGCTTGTGACACGATTTTCATAGTTCTCCAAATCAAAGGTTGCCAGACTACTGTCCCTAAGCCGAATCCAGCACACCCCTTGTTTTTGTGTAGCCCGTGAGCTACGAATGGGTTTCCCGGTTTTAAGTAGCTGAGAAAGACTTTTTAAAAAGATGATATTTTGTAACACGTGACAATTATATGAAATGCAAACCTCAGGGTCCACAAATAAAGTTTAATTGGAATGCAGCCAGCCATCCTCGTTCACTTACGTGTTGTCTGTGACTGGTTTCACACTACAGTGGCAGACTTGAGTAGTTGGGACAGAGACTGTATGGCCCACAAAGCCTAAAAGATTTCCCATCTGGCCCTTTACAGAAAAAGCCTGCTAACCCTTGGTCTAACTAAATAATACAGGATGTCGTAACATTTTAAATATTGTTTAAACTACACCTATTATTTTAGTTTCTAATTCAAGGACACTAGACTGAAAGGTGATGACATCTCTTTTGCTATGTAGAAGGTTTCCATGTTCTCAGGATAAGGTCAATCTCCTTTGGTATCCCTACAGCCTCTCTTGACAACGGTAGCACCTTTCTGTAGGAATGATAACAGACCGAGAAGCTGGTGGTTTCTCTAAGAGGTGATATATCTCTTCCTGCTAAAAGTCATCTTTCTCTTTGATGGAAAACTGGGGCTGGGTATCCTTGTGAGTGGTTACAGTGTATTACAGAACTGTAGTGGCACCGAAATGGATTCTCCAGACTCCATCAACTGATTCAAGGTGGTATGATGGGGTCAGATAGACGAGGAAAAGCAAATTGCTCTTTTTGTCATCACCCAGGACCTAAATAAAGACAAAAATGACTCAGAATGACCAGACACAGGTGAATATTACTTATCAGAATGTTTTTAGGAGGCACTTAACATCACAACAACATGGCACTCTGAGAGCTCAATCGATGTGATGGCTCAAGAGCAAAACCGAGGGAAGAGAACTTCCTTAATTTTTCTGAGATCAAGTTTGGTTTGCAGTAATGTTTAAGGGAATATGTCTTATTTATTTAATTTTTGAGACCCAAGGATACATTCTATTATCTTTCCGTATCTCTGCTTTTTTCTCTCTCTTCCTGTAACCTTGTCTCTCTCTTTTTTCAATGTAACAAAAGTTTATTGGTCATTTATTATGTGTGAGGCACAGGACAAGGATTTAGGAGAGAAACAAGTGAGAGTGATCTTTCTGGACCTTTTGGCAGCATTTAATGTGAGTTGATCACCCTTAACATATTATTCTCTTAGTTTCTTTGGTCCTATAGTCTCCTGGTTTTATTTTTCTGGTTTCTGATTTTCAAGCTCTATTGCCATCTCTTTCTTTCTGTCCAATCTTTAAATGACCAGAATTTAGTTCTGGGTCTATTTTTTTTTTTAATTCTATCTATCATCCCTAGTCAGTCTTCTCCCCAATTTATAAATCCAACCCTAGCAGCTCTCCTGAGCTTTGGACCCATATCACAAGTCTGCAGTAGACGTCTCTACTCACACAGAACTTTGGTCTTCCCCTATAGTTTTGTTACCACACCAAGATTCTTGTGTTTCCTTTCTATCTTGGAAAATGACACCTCTGCTCATGCACCAGATCTTGGAAAGACACTACCTCCCTCCCCACAACCCCCCCCCCCCATTTCCCTTCAATCATCAAATTCTTTAAAATAACTCTCGACTCTGGTCATTTTTCTTCCTGTGAATGTTGCCACTATAGTCTGAGAAACCATAATGTCTCACATGAATCTGAAATAATATATCCCCAGCTGGTCTCTCCACATCGCTCTTGTCCTGCTCTATTTTATCTTCTCACAGATAATGTCTTTCAGGCAAAAAAAAAAATACATACATCATATATATACATATATATATATGATCTTTTGACATCAGTCTACCTAGAACTACCTCACAATTTTTAACAGCTACCTACCACTCACTTATATAATGTACCATGATTTACTTAACCACTTTTCTCTCTTATTTATTTATCTATTTATTTATTTGAGGGAGAGAGAGAGAGAGAGAAAGAGAGAGAGAGAGAGCAGGGGAAGGGGGTAAGGGGCAGAGGAAGAGGAAGAGCATGGAACCCGACATGGGGCTCAATCCCATGACCCTGAGATCATGATATGAGCTGAAATCAAGAGTCGGATGTTCGACCAACTGAGCCACCCAGGAGCCCCTCCTTAACCACTTCTCTGTCGATGGACATGTAAGCAATTTCCAGTCTTTAACTATGGTAATTAATGCTCCAGTGAAGATCCTACAAGAGATACCCTTCAAGGTATGTGTGAGTAAATCTACTGGGCAAATACAGAAAAGTGGAATATCTAGGTCAAAGGCTTTGTACATTTAAGAATTTGATAAATACTGCCAGGTGGCTCTCCACAGACATGGTACTGTAAACGAGTGCCTGCTTCCAATCCCGGCCAAGTATACTATTAAACATTTTGATTTGTGTCATCCTGATATGTAAAAAATGCACCTCACTGCAGTTATAATTTGCATACCTCTTGTTAAGGGAGAACATTCCTTGATTTGTCATCCTTTTACCCAGTTTTCCAACATCCAAAGATATTTTCTTATTGATTGATAGGAGTGCTTTGAGTTCTTCTTAACTAATCTGATTTCTACGTTCTTTCAGGTATCCTAGTGTTTTTTAAAAGCCACACTTCAGGCAATTTGTTTTTAATAATAAGTAACTGGTGGAGTATAAGGTCCATTATGGGGAGCGCATATGAAGAGCTCACATGTAGAGGTCATGAATTGATTTGCAGAAGTCCTGACTTCCTGAAAGTAGCTGGACAAGACAGTCTTACATGCATACCTGTTTTACTTCATTTAATTTTACTAACAGCCCTGTGAGGCACGTGTTATTATAAACCACAAAGTGAAGTTCAGAGACTGTGAATGTCCAGGATCACACAGCTAGAAAGTTGTCGACTTCTGGAATCTTAAAAGCATAGTAATCCGTCATCACTGGTGGGTCATTCCTCAACCACACGAGGCTCGGATCCTTGATGCCTTTAATTTCTAATAATTATTGATCCTCTCTTTTCCTTTCTATAAACATCCTATGAACATTTCTGAGTGCCTATGAAATGCCAGGAATCTCCACGGGCATTACATTTCAAAGGGGTTATCAGCTATAAGCAAAAACAAAGAAACAAACAAATAAACAAAAACCCCAATAGTGATAAAGTTTTGCCCCTACGAAATAAATACAAAGGATGATTGGGAAGGTGGACAGAGAAGGATACTTTCATCGGGGTGGTCAGGCAGGGCCTCTTTGAGGAGGTGATATTTAAACAGATTGGCACGACCAAAAGAGTGTTCTAGGAAAAGGAGTAGAAAAAAGGTCATCGCGATTGAAGTCAGGGGGGGAGTGGTGGGAGAGGAGGTTGAAGAGGTAGTCTGGAATGCTGCCTAAGGCTTTGCAGGCCAGCAAAGGAGTCTGGACTAGATTCCAAGTGCAATCAGAAGACATGGAAGGATTCTAAGACGAGAAGTGATATGACATGATTTATGTCACTTTAGCTGTGAGGAACAGGGATAAGAGTAGAAGCAGGAAAACCAATTAGAATGCTATTATACGAGACCGGAAGATGACATTTGACAGGTGGTGACAGTGGAGGTAGAATGAGACTGATTTTGGAAATGTTTTGGAGGTAGAGTTGACCCACATTCTTCATGGACTGGATATGAGAACTGAGGAAAAGAGAAGAACCACAAGTAGCTACGTGTTTTTTTGGCTTGAGGAACCGGTGCATGGTGATGACACTTAGTTTGGAGGAGAAGGCTGCAAGAATGAAGAATTGAGTATTACTGTATTATTTCCTTATTTCTTTATGCAGCCTCTACCTCACAGACCACGATTTCACTCCTTTTTTAAATTTTAAATTAATTTTTAAAATTTACATCCAAGTTAGTTAGCATATGATGCAGCAATGATTTCGGGAGTGGATTCCTTAGTGCCCCTTCCCCATTTAGCCCATCCCCCCTCTCACAGCCCCTCCTGTAACCCTCTGTTTGTTCTCCATATTTAAGAGTCTCTTCTGTTTTGTCCCCCTCCCTGTTTTTATATTATTTTTGCTTCCCTTCCTTTATGTTCATCTGTTTTGTACCATGATTTCACTCTTTTCCCAATACCTCTATTTTCCTTCTCTACTTGCCCTGGCCTCTTTCTTATCCCAAACAACCACTTCTACCTATTTCCTCTACCCCCATCCTCTCCTCAATCCCATGCAATCTGTTGCTATCCCCCCTCTATCCCAAAAAATTCCTTCTTGCCAAACACAATGACCTCCTTGTTCTGAAATCCAAGTCCTCATTTTTCTTGACCTTTCTCTAGCGTTTAATACTGTTGACATTTCCTCCCTTGGCTCCTCTGAAATGATTTGTTTCTGGTCCTTCTAACCTTTATGGATGTTCTTCCCCTGTATCTTTGTTTCCTTACTTTTTCTTTGCCCCACCTTTGAAATGCTGGCATTTTCTTAGGGTTCCAGAGTAGGTCCTCTTTTCCTCTTACTCTGTACCTTTTCTTTTGCGGGTTTTATCTACTTCCATGAGCTATCACTTATTCTGATGTCCCCAGTGTAGCTCTCTCTCCTGGGTTCTAGACTCTCCTGTTCAATTACATAATAGAATTATGTTCTAGACTCTCCTGTTCAATTACATAATAGCTTCACTTTGATATCTTGTGGACATTTCAAACACAACATGTTTAAAATCAAACTCCTTACCTTCCCTTCTCCACTTAGTGTTTGTTCTTCCTGAAGTCTCCAACTTAGCAAATGGGACCATGATCCTCCCATTTACCTAAGCCATAAATCTCCTATTCCTTGATCTTGCAAACATAATCAATAATAAAATTCAGTTGGTTCTATGTCTTTGATAGTCCTCAAATCCTTCCCTTCTCTCCATTTCCATTCTTGCCCCCTATATTTTGATGTTTCTCATTTCTTTCCTGTAATACTAAAACAACCGCCTAAGTAGTCTCTCTGCTCACGGTGTTAATCACACTAATAAATTCTCCAAACTGGAGAATTTCTAAAGTGGACAATCTTGATCCCCTCAGCGTGCTCCTTGATCTCCTCAATGTCTCTCCGTGGGCCTTGGGATAAGTTGAAACCTCTTAGGAAGAAATAAAAGACTTTTCCCAGTACAAGACCTTGCTGATCTTTCTGGGTATGTCCTTTAGAACCTCTGCCAAGCATTCATACAATGCATTTACTGAGAATCTACTATTTGCTGGGCACTGCCTTTCACCTTCAACTCTCTGTGCACAACTTTAAAAAAAAATTTTTTTTTAATGTTTATTTATTTTTGAGAGAGAGAGAGTGAGAGAGACAGAGTGTGAGTAAGGGAGGAACAGAGAGAGAGGGAGACACAGAATTGGAAGCAGGCTCCAGGCTCTGAGCTGTCAGCACAGAGCCCCACACAGGGCTCGAACTCACAAACCAGGAGATCATGACCTGATCTGAAGTCATTGCCTAACCGACTGAGTCACCCAGGCACCCCAACAACTTTTACCAGGACTCTACACAGAGTACGTTCTCTGCCTGGAAAACATTTCTCTTTAACTTGTCCACTTGTCTGGATACTTCTGTTTATCCTTCCAAACTTGCTTCCAAACTCATCTTCTCTCGTAAGTTCTGTCAGGGCTAGGTACCCCTCTAATAAGCTCCCTGGTGATGTTATCTCACTGTTGTGTGATCAACCGTGTCCTCATCTGTCTCCTTGTTACACTATAAGTCCTTTAGAACAGGCTGTGCTATTCATCTGTGTACTCCCAGTGCTTAACACAGTACCTGGCACACAGCAGGCACGCAACCATGAATGAATTAAAGTGGCAGAGCTAGGTTTCAGAGTCAGGTCTTTTCTCTGTGGCACAAATCTCACCCTTCTTCTTGCTACATCTTCAATCGGAAAAATTTGAAAACCTGGGATAGGTGTATTTTTTCCTATCATTAATTAAAATATAGACAAATAGATTATTAGCGCCATGAGGATTCAGTTGACTATTTATTTCTTGTTTAGCTCTTCCTCATCACTCCACGGTTTTGTTCATCAAAGTACTTGGGTTAACTAAATCTAAAATGACCAAAAGGTCTTTCCATACACTTTTATATCCTTTCTACCTCTTATCCTGTTGCTTCTACAACACCACCAAGGAAGCAGAGAGTAAGTACATCAGGAGTAAGGTTGGTTTTATTTTGGTTGTCTGGTAACACTAAAAAATAATGTATCAACAGCAAATCACATCCCATTGTCCCTTCCCCCAGGGTCTCTATGGATAGGCGTTCAAGTTCCAGAGTTAAAATTTAACATTGCAAAATCCAGCTAAAATTGAAATTTTTATGTAGTGACTTCAATATAATCACAGAACTTTGCAAACGGAAGGAAGCTTAGAGATCTTTAGTCTAGCACTTTCCTTAAGCTTCTGTGAGGAAACCAACGCTAGGAGACCTAGAGTGGCTTGCCCAAGGTCAGCCAGTCTAAAGGAGGGGTAGGGGCAAACTTCCTGACTTCCAGTTGCCTGATATTTCCTCTAAGCACCCTTTTATTTTCCATCTAAACGAATCATCCACACCAGAACCCCCCTATTTACACAGTGTGTATTTTTATGATATCGCCTTTGTAGTATTCTTGTCGTAAAAAGGAAGGACCTTAAAAAAGAATTCCCCCGTCCTGTCCAGGGGGAATTGGTAAAAGAGACAATTAGTACAGAAAGTAACGGGTTCCTATTTGCAGGGTAGCCCTGTAATCACACTCTGTTCTCTGAGCGCCCCAATGCTAACCCAACCTTATTTGTGCTCCCGGGGCCCGGATTCCATTCAATTTCATGCCTTATTTAGTCTAAATGATCTCCCCAGCTTCAATGTGTATTTTTTGAGCTTCATTTTAGAAATATCATACTTTTTTTTTTTTAATTTTTTTTTTCAACGTTTTTTATTTATTTTTGGGACAGAGAGAGACAGAGCATGAACGGGGGAGGGGCAGTGAGAGAGGGAGACACAGAATCGGAAACAGGCTCCAGGCTCCGAGCCATCAGCCCAGAGCCCGACGCGGGGCTCGAACTCACGGACCGCGAGATCGTGACCTGGCTGAAGTCGGACGCTCAACCGACTGCGCCACCCAGGCGCCCCTAGAAATATCATACTTAAATCTACTCTCTACTTGAGTTTGTTTTAGTTCTAATGCTGAGGAATGAGGATTCTGGGTAAAAGAAATAAAGGTGATGGATTTTTGTAAGCCTTTCATCTCAAGAATGGTTTTCTCAAATGGCAACTGGCAGTCTAATTTATTCCTCAAATGATGACGTTTTCCGTGGGAATTAGAATTTAATTGGGATAATTTGTTTTCACAGAAAGCAGAGATTTCTTTCCAAGAGTTTTCAGTTTGATAATGTTTTACCAGCCAGTGCACGGAGACCAAATATAAACCAGTTCTGAGAAACAGGAAGTGAACCTGACTGGTGTAGTCTGCATGTCCCTGGCAGTGACGCAAATACAGAAATCAAATTAGGAAAACAAGATATGTGGGTGTGAGGCAATCGATAATAATCCAGGATGCTACAACGCAAGGAAGAACGCCTTTAACCGAATGCCACTCATTTTAATAACACCCTGAGAAGTTTGATTTCCACTGAACATGCTAGGGGTTCGGAGCAGAATGAGCTTGGGTTCCCTAGCAACAGCATGTGCTTTTGAGACTGTCATTAGCCTTTCAGTTAATCCCGCCAACCCCTTACTTCTAAATGTATGACTGACATTAAAAAAAAAAGAAAGAAAGAAAGAAAGAAAGAAAGAAAGAAAGAAAGAAATGGTATTTCAGAAAGTGCTTTGAAATTTCCAGGAGCAAAATGGAAAGGAATTGAAAAAAAAAAAAAAAAAAAAAGTTGTCCTGAGAATTGTATCAGGTAAAAGATGTTCGTCGGTGCCCAGCCTTTCCCCACATTCACTGCTCTCAGTTCTGTTTCTGAATCTCCTGTTGGAGGGGAAATGGTTGAGAGTTTAGGGCAGTCCCCTCATGCAACATCAGTCCCAGTCTGAAAGTGGGGTGAGTAGTGGGGTGGCAGTTTGTGTGGGGCAGAGGCTGGGGGGTGGGTAAGTGGGATGGGAGGGAATATAACACAGAGGTTTCTTTCCCCATTTTATGCAGATTACATTATCCTGGTCGAAGGAGCTTGGGGAAGGAGGGTGGTGAGGGGGAATGAAGCTATTTTTCCTATTGATTGTTTAATTGCACCAGAGGCTGTTTGTCCGAGGCCCCTGGCCAAGAGCATTATTTTGGTGGCTAAAGTGAGGCTGGGCAGGTTTCCATCCCCTTCCTTAGTTTTAAGCAAGACAACCCTTAAAGCGCAGCCGGGCTATAGGAATATGGTGTATGCTGACTTCTGCTACTCAGATGTACCCTAAAGCGCCAAGCCTGATGGGACGGTGGTTTTCAAACCCTGAATCATTGCTCTAGCTCTGTCCTGGGTTCGGGATGCACAACTCCTCTTTGTAGCCTGGGTCAACTGCGGGTTGTTATTAGAATGGTAATTATTGCTGCGTTTGGCTGGTCATCCTTATTATGGCCTGGGTCCTTTTCGACTGGACACTGGGCTCCTTCAGTTTGGCCGGGTGACTCCTAGTTCTCCCCGCCTCCCCACCTAACCCGCCCCCCCTCCCTGCGCGCTCCCTTCCCAAGGCGACCACCTGCGCCGCCCCACTTACCATCTGCCCCGCGGGGAGGGCCCCTCGGGGTAGCGGTGCCCTCCCTGCTCCCGGGCGGCTCTGGGGGAGCTCGATGTTTGCCTCCAGCCCTCCGCTACCGGAGAGATCAGGTTCCTCCCCTCCTCCCCCTCCAGCTCCGGCCGCCGCCGCCGCCGCCGCCTCCTTCTTGCATGACACAGCAGAACCGCAGCTGCTGCAGCAAGTCCCAACCATCCGCCCAGGAAGCGCCGCAACCGGGACTCGGGAGGGGCAGAGGGGGGCGAGGCTGGGGCCACCGCCGAGGGGGATTCTTGCCCCCACTTTGCACCACACACTTGTTTCCCAACCCGGGGGCATGGGAACAAAATCAGGCTAAAGCCGACAAGGCCGAGCCGTTGAGGAGTGCTGGGGTTTGGCGTCAGAAGGGATGGGACCAGAGAGAAGGGTGCGAAGGAGACCCCAGTAGGGGCAGGACATTGCAGGGAAGGAAGAGGCCGAGAAGTCAAGGGCCAGGCTGTGAAGGAGAATAAAGGAGGTCAAAGAGAGGTAAGGAGGGAGAGTTGTTGAGAAGGGAGACGGAGCTGGGGGGGGTGGTGGTGGTGGTGGTGGTGGTGGTGGTGGTGGTGGAGAGCTGCAGGGGAGGGAGGACCTGGAGGGAGTACTGGGGGAGGCCTGAGCTAAGTACCCAGGCAGCATGAGGGCTGAACTGGGAGGCAAGGGCACAAAAGGGGAAAGGGATGTTGGATTTAGGCATTACATAGGAAGGTAAAAATTGGGGGACATATTATGGCATTAGAAGGGATGTAGTGGAGATCATTCATCATGGCTGATGAGGTAAACTGATGAGGTGGAAAGAGAGAGAGAGTCGAGGCAAAGCCAAAAGAACGGGTGATCTTACATCCCACCCTTTAGTTTCCTGAGAAGTTTTTCGTAATTCCGCCAGTAGAAACAGGGAGTTTTCCTTATAAATGGAACAGCATGAACTAAAGCATAGAAGTAGCTGTTTAGCTCAGATTTACAGCACAGGATTTCCATGGTCCACAAAAACTTTAAGGCAGAGATTTGGGATTTAAGGCATAAGCGCATAAAGGGGTGGTGATTCAGTAATCCCGAGGGCACTCAAAACTGATGTTACAGTTTCCACACAGCACTGGATTTGAATAAGTATTTCAGAGTGTTTGTTAAATGTTTCAGTTAAATGCACTGGAAATGAGGACAAAATTATTGGCTGAAACTATCCTAAAAATGCACCTGCTCTTTTTCTTTCTCTCTATACTCACGTACACACACATACGTACACACACACACACACACACACACACACGTGTAATTTCGAGGGTCTAGCATGTACAGTATGATTAAGGGAAACATGTTTTTCTGATGATTTTATTTCCTACCAAAACACACGCTACTAGCATTTTACAGCAAACCAGCTGCTTCTCACCATTTGAAACAATGTGGTCAGAAAACTAATGCAAACACTGCCACTTTGGTTTTGTTTGTACCTTCCAGGTCACATCTACGTACCTCACTTCCTGACACAAACAAGTTTTTACTGTTGTCAGCAACAAAGCCCTAATATAGCTGCGGAAGAGAAAAACTGCATTGCATTTAGCCTCCTGCAAGCATCATCAACAGTTACCGGAGGAATGTAATTCCAGAAAGCTTTAAAGCTGGTGGTGATGGTAATTATGTATCAAATGCCTGATTCTATTTCTGTTATTATTGTTTTGTCATTTCTGTTCTACCCAAGAGCTGGCTGAACTCGCAGAGAGACGAATCCAGTTTTTCTTCTTGACTTGGTACAAAATTAATCAGACCTGATAGAAAACTCATTGCTCTTGGGGAAAATCAAGTAGGAGCCACGAAATGTCATTTTAGCAGAGCGTGGGTTTTGCGACTGTAGGAAAGGATTTGAAGACGCTCCTTCTGTTCGGTTTCCTATGTGACGAGCAAAGGCTACACGCACGCACAGACGCCACAGCTCCCGGATGCTGTGGCTCCCTTATCTGGGCTCCTGCAGCGCCAGAAGCCCCTTCGGGATGCTGCGAGGGGCTCCCGGTGGGTGGTGGTAGGAACGCTGCGGCCGCGGCCACTCCAGCCGCTGCTGCTGTTGTTGCTGCTGCAGTCACGTGGGAGCCCCTTTAAGTTTCCATAGAGAGGCCTCTCCGGTGTCACATGATGGACATGATATAATGAAACAACATTGTGGAGAGGAAAGCATTAGGGGAGCCCACGGCTACGAAAACAAGTGAGTGAGAAGAGGTGGGAGGAAGAGAAACTACGCCACCTCCCCTGCAGCCGAGCCGCACGCAGCAGCCAGCGAGAAGTGGGCGACGCCGGGGGGGAGGGGGGGCAGGGAGACGGGGTCCTCAGCCCCGGCCCGGGGACCCCGCCGCCCACCGCCGAGAGAACAACTTTTAGCCGGCAGCCTCGGCCACCGCCGCACCTGTCTCCGGAGCCTCCATCGCTCCTCGTGACGATCAAAGGGAAATTCTAGAAGAATATGCTCTACAAATATACATGCGCATCATTTTCCTCCTCGCGTCTGGCTCTGGAAGGAGGAAAGAGAAAGGGATTCTAGCGGCAGCGTGCGTTCCGCCCCAAGGTAAGTTGTGGAGGGTGGGGAGAGCCGGCCCAGCGGGACTTTGGGGTGGGAATTTTGTTCCCCGTGTAGCCCTCTCGAGGTGAACGGGGCGTCCCCTCGCTCCTGACGAGGCGGACGGGTCGGATGGTCCAGCAGAAACATTTCCACTGTGGACTGTTATTTCCTCTTTCGCACGCCCGGCGGTCCCACCCTCGGACTCCCCGGGGCCCCTGGCCTCCCCCCGGAAGGGGCGGCAGGTCACGGCCGGGATGTTCGGGAGCGGGGCGAGGGAAGGTAGGGGTTGTGGCGTTGGCCGGGAATGCCGAGGCGGTTTCGCCATGTTTGTGTTGCTAAGAGCACTTTTTTCCCCTTTGAGGTGGCTTGATGCCACATGGCTCCTCCGGAGCCGCTGCCGGGTTGAGAGAGAGAGAGAGCGAGCGAGCGAGCGAGAGTGTGTGTGTGTGTGTGTGTGTGTGTGTGTGTGTGTTTTCAATGTCCGCATTCCAGCTAATGTTGCGCAGATAAAATTCAAACTTGAGGTAAACAGAAGAGGAGGAGGAGGGGGGGGGGGGAGGGAGGGGGAGACTGTTTCCATTTCGAGATCCCACCTCTTCACTCCGCGGAAACCAACATCCCGAATCTGGAGAGCGCTCGCTGGTTTCTCCCACCTACCCCACCTTTGCTGTCGACTAGAAGTCAGGCGGCGAGGGGGAGGGTACTTATGGAGGACGCGGCGTCTGGGTTCAGAAAGGGAAAAACACCCCTGGCACTCGGGCCTGGGGCTACCTCCTCCTTTTCGCCGGGAGGGATGGAGGGTGTCTTGGGATCGCTCTGGGCCTGGGGGACGGGAGGTCGGCGCTCCCGGGCGGGGCGAGGGGGCGCTTGCCCCACTCCCTCCCTCTTACTTTCGGGGACCGGACGGTCTCGCTCCCACCCCACCCCACCCCAGGCGCAGGTTCCTGCAGGCGGGCTGGGTGGGTCTCCGGGCTTCCAGAGGGCTGGTTGCGTAGCAGGTGTGTGGTGGGCATTTCTATTTTGTAAGTCTTGCATTTGGTGGGACGACGTGGATGGACAGAGCTGCGTCTTAATTTTTTTTTTTTTTTTTTTTTTTTGCAAATTAGGGAGAAAAATCAAGACGTTCCACCCCGCCCCTCCTGTTTTAAATACGGATTCAGCTCGAAGCTAGGCTGAAGGGTGAGTGGGGATGTTTAAGGGTGAGGGTGAGCTTCGTCATGTGGAAAACTAGGCTTTTGACAGCTTGTGGCCACCCCCCCCCACCCCCCCGCCCGGGCGGAGTGCGGGCTCGGTGGTCTGACAGGGGTGACGTCCCGCGGGGTGGGAGCAGGCGCAGGGACCCGAAGTGCGCGAGGGTCCGCAGCCCTCGTCGCGGGGGAGTGCCTGGCCACGTGAGGGTGGTCTGCGGAAGCGCCGGAGCCGAGAGATGGGCGTGAAGTGCGTAGCACAGTGGTGCCGGGGGCGGACACGAAACAGCCGTGGGCGGTGGAGCGCGGAGGAGCGGAGACTCGCGCCGGCCCGGCCCCAGAGCCGAGGCGACCGTTTTATTCCGAGCGGCGGCCGGAGCCGGGCGCCTTCCCCGCCGGGCCGGCGTCCCGGGCGCGGGTGGGTGCGCACTTCACGGCCCTCTCCCGGGAGACCGTTTCCGGGCGGGGTCCCCGGCCACGAGCGAGGGCTGTAAACAGGGTGGCGCCCTCTGCCCTCCCGCCCCCGGCCTGCCGGGGCGCGCGGCCGGCGGCGCCCGGAGCGGCGGAGGCGCGGCCGCGGCGCCGGCCAGTGGCGGCGGGGGCGCGCCCGCTCCCCGCCGCCCCCGCGCGCCCCCGCCGCCCCGCCGGCCGGCCTCCTCTGTTTTTGTTTTGATGGAGCCCGCGTGCAGCTGGCGCGTGTCGAGTCACGTGCCAGGGGCGGGAGGGGGCTGGGGCGCGGGAGGCGAGGGCGCGGTGACGCACGCGTCCGGAGGGCCTGCCGCGGGGCTAGGGGCGAGGGGGCGTGTGCCCCAGGCAGATCCCGGTGGTGCAGGGTGTCGAGGCCGCATCTGGTGGGGTTCGTGGGAGTTGATGCTCGGTAAGCCTTATTCGGACGTGGGTGTGAATCCCACTGCACTTCTAGCTCGTCGTCACGGCATCTAGGCGAGCCTCATCTATCCGGGCGGGGGCCCGGCGTGCGCTGGTTCGGTCCAAGATGGAGCAGACCTTACCGGCGTGTGTATTTTCTGCGGGCACGTAGAGACCTGTATGTCGTGCTTAATCCTGGCTGCAAGTTATAAACAACTTGAGAAAGACTCCTATGCGTGGCCCAATCCCAGACTGATTGACCCCAAATCCAAATAGGGCTTGGACGGTAGAGTATTTAGAAAAAAACCTTTCTCCGTGTGTTTGATGCACAGTGAGGGGCGAGAACTTACAGAGGTCGCCGGCTTGATGGCATAGATGTTTGTGAAACGATCTGTAGGGAGGAAATAGTAAAAATAGCTTAAATAGTTAACACGTATTAACACTAGATGGGTCACTGTCTGCACTGTGGCGACGCGGGTATGGATATTTGATGAAACATTGTCCCCATTTTACAGCTGGGAAATTGAAATTCACGAGGAGTGGTAAGAGTTGGTCAGTGATGATACCTGATTAGTACCCAGGGAGGCTGACTCCAGACCTCCTGCTTTAGACCATTGCATATGCTGCATCTGAAATAACACCTTGACCTAAGGGCCATGAATTTGAGTGAATAGGAATACTTACATGTTTGCCCACGATCCCGCGAGTGTATGTGCGTATGTTTATATATATTTTTTTATGTACGAAGTTTTACTGGTATTGTCGGGGGATAGGGGAGAATCACTTGGTGAATTCGTTAAGGCCTATAGGCTACTAATATCTACTAATATTTACATGAAGTTTATTGTGTAGAGAGAGGGATCCGAGTAACGTGAAGAGGACCGATTCTGTGGGAGTTTTTTGTTTTGCTTTTGTTTTGCGGCTTGAACATGGCGTTTGTGAAGTGAAGAGTCTGGAAGGTGCAGATATTTTCTAAGGATTTACATGAGCAGCCACAATAAGCCCCTTCGGTTCTTACTAATGACTGCTGTCTAGTATTGTTAGCTGTAAAGCAGACATAGGCATATTATCAAGTTTTAGGGATTGGTTTTCATGTGGCTTGCAGTTTGGGTTAGAAAAGTTTATAGACCCACTGAGGCAAGCCGGACACAAATATGAGTGTCATGGGTCTGGCATGGAAATGATCTCTCTCCTTCTCCTGTCATCCCTGTCCTTCTTAAGCCACCAAGAACACTTTTCTCCAGCATTGCCTAACCAGTTGTGGTTCATTTGCACAGCTCTGCACAGGTTGTTCCTCTGCTTCTTGAGTACCTGGTTCCAAATTTCCCCTGGTTTCTGTTCAGAAAACATTTAAATACCCTCCCTGTGTCACCGCTGTGTTCTGTATGTAACTGTGTTGCTGCATGTTTTACAACACAGGGTATTTTTGTTTACATGTTAGACACTCTGACTAAATCCAGCTTGTCAAAGGTGCTAATGGTGATTCTTTGTATATCACTGGGACACAGTAGGCATGTAAGTTTACCGTGTGGGTCTGAATTGAATTTGTGTTGCGTTATACGTGGTGTTCGCCTCTGTCACCCATCCTCATTCTTAAATGTCTTCATCTCCTCTGCTGCTAGCTTATTAGGCTCAAAGCACACATCCTTGAACAGAGAATATGGAATACTATGGACACGTTCTTGTGAAAGGAACAGAACCGAAGGAGCAAAATGTAATCAATTTTCACTTGTTTCCGAATTTCATTCCCAGTTGGCTAACTGGACCGCGTGAATTTTCTTGGTTACTCCTGTAAACTGGGACGGATGCTCAACATCCTCACTTTTCAGCTTGTTTAGGAAAGAAGAAAGGGCACTCTGTTATAGATGGACGTATTTTATGTGCCATAGCAGAGTATAGATGCTTAATCACTTTTCATTACACTGTAATTTTTAGATTTAGTATTACCGGGGTATTTATAGAGTAGCATTCTCCCGTAGAGCTTTCTGAGACCATAGACATGAATTTTACTGATATATGTATAATGACTTCAAGTAATAGCCACTAGCCACTTGAAGAGTTTCAATGTGGCTAGTGTGACATAGGAACTGATTGCTAGTTGATTTCAGCGTAAGGAGCCACCACTAGCTAGGGGCAAAGGTATTGGACAGCACAGCTACGGAGGATTCGCTTATGGTTAAGTCTGGGACTTGACAGGTAAACGTTTAGGCTGAAGGTATTCTGCCTTTACAAGAAAAATCTTGATTCATTTCCTAGGGCCTAACACTGTGCTTCTCGTTCATAGATTATAAGGTGTTTACTAGGTGATATTTTCGACCTGTATGAGGTCTTCATATTATAGAGCATTTGTCTGTGTGTCCTGGGAACTTGCCACGTAATTCATGTCATCTCCCTTTTTTTAGGAGCAGAGTGGAGTGATTATGAATAGTTGTAATTATGAGTAGCTACAAGTCAAAGGGATTTGAGCCCTTGACCTGTAAACTGAATGAAAGTCCCATAAGCATAATCATTACTTCTCTAAGATGTGTTGTGAAAAGCAGGCACTGTGTTTGTCCTGCTGACCCTTGTATCCCTGGTGCCTCATACAGTATCTGACACATACCAAGCGTTTATAATTAGTTGTCGAATGGATGAATGTTCAAGTAGGTTAACCCCTCTAATGTGGCTTCAGAAGGTACACGTATAGAGCTGAACAAGAGGCTGAGTACCAGTAACTCCACCGTATTTATGGTTCTTCCAAGGAACGCAGTCTTTCCCAGGACGTTATTGTTCACTCAGTGACTTTGATTTCTTCCCTGTAAGGTATGTAGCAGGACTTGTGATCCTTTATTGATAACACAGAAGTAAAGTCACGAGAAGATTGGTGGTCAGGTCATACAGAGAGAGTTGGAAGCGTAAGTCAGATTGAAGTAGTTCCTTCTATTGCCTTCTGCACTCGTCCCCGATTCTTTTTCAGTGAAATAAACTCATGGCACTGAGCTATGTTAGAAAATTTGGTTTGTAAAGTTGAAGGTAATTATGTATGTTAATAGAGTCTGAAAACAGCTCTGAAAATACATCTAGTATGGCATGACATGGAGAAAAGAGCTTCAACATGAGAAACAGGAACGGAAGCATTTATTTCTTAAATCTCTAAATCTCAGTCTGTGGTAATCCTAACACCCAGGTTATAAATTTCTCAAAGGGAATATTTAAAAACGTAAATAGAAACAGATGTTTAGGTTGTGCAGATAACCACTACCAGGCTTTGAAATATTTATGTCGAAAGGTACTATATACATCAAACATCTGTTCAGAACGAGAGCCCCGAGGCCCACAATTGTAGATTTCATTTCATGTGGTGGGTGCTGTATTGGGGAGTTGATGACGGAGCCCGATATGTGGTCTGGTGCTTGTCGAAGGTGGTGCACAGGCTGCTGTCACGGCTGTGCCTCAGACTTCCCTTCCTCGTGGTGTGAGGTGTGGCTGGGTTACAGGCTCGTCCTCATGCCTAGGACGCAGGCTAGCTTCCTATTTTTCTGCCACTGTGTGTTCCACAAATGAAAACTAAGTTTATACTAGAGTAAGTAAAATACATTTGAAAATGCAAATCTATCATTTAGAAAAGATCACGTGATACATTCCAAGATAAAAACATGAAGTGTATTTTTCGGGGGGGGGGGGGAGTGGGGAGGGGAGGGCAACTTTCCCTTTAGCGATTTCTGGCCTCTTAATCCATGGCTCTTTACACACATTTGGTGTGCGCTTCTTTGAGGTCAGTGGTAGTGGGGGGAAGCCCCAAAACTGTTAACCACGTGTCCCATAAATTTGGGGACCCTTAAAACCAAAACCAAAACACGACTATAACAAGACAAAACTAACCTCTCCTGTCAGCAACAAAAGTTAACCCAAGCAATCAATTAAATGTAAAGGACTGTGAGATTTGAGTTGTGTAGAGGTCAGTAACATGAAGGGTTTTTTTTTTTTGAAGGCATTAAATGTAAATTATTCTAGATAAAAGAATTTATATGTGTTTAACCATGTAGCAATAATAAAAGAATTCATATTGCAGTAGGTCAAGATGGATGTATTTGTCTAGAAGATCCTGTGGGACCACTTCGGATTCAGGTGTGTAGTTAAAGAATCATTTCAGGTTTATTGAGAACTGTCCCTAGTGACGTCGGTCACTAACTTGGTATAATAATTGAGGGAAGTTAACTGGTTTCATTTCTTTTTCTCCTCACTGGGGTGGGTGGATTGGATCACTGGTTCCCAGACTTAGCGTGCGTTAGGCTCACCCAGGGCTTGTTAAACCCAGATTGTCGGACCCCCGGCCCAGAGTTTCTGACTCAGCGGGTCTAAGGTGGGCCTCACGATCTGGAGTTTTTGCAAGTTTCTAGGAGATGCTGTTGCTGGCCGGGACTACATTTTGAGAACCACTGGATCAGATCATCTTTTGTAAAGTTGTATAATCTTGGGCCTGTTTCTTCGTTTTTCAAGTGGCAGGCACCTGTCCTTTGAATTCTGCAGTATCGTGTCCTTTAAAGATTGCTGGATGGCAGACTGAGTTGTAAAAGTTTAAAATGGGTTAATTTAATTTTATGAGAATTCAGGTATTTTGCAAAATCTTTGGATCTGTTCAAATTTAGATTGGGTATTCTCACCCAGCAGTCAAGGTCCCCAGTTAAATTACACTGAAATATTTCCGATGTTATTAAAAGACAACACTGTTCTCTGTTTCTTAAGCCTGAATGTTCTATCAAATATAACCAAGCAACTTATAATAGCTCCAGGATATGATGGAGCACATTACGTAATTGGGAGCTCACTAAATAAAATGGTGTTTATGAGACAAAGCTCCTTTCCGAGTTAAAACTCTGTGAGTTTGGGTTCTTGGTAGATGGATAGCATTAACCTGGACATCCTTCCAAGTTAACTGCTTTAGCAGAAGAGTCACGGCTACAGGAAGGAGATGCTCATTAGGGGATTAAGAGTAAGTTGTCACGGCACGGCCATTCCCTGTCTTGAGGACTTTGGGGAACAGCGGAGGCTCTGCAGTTTGTAAATGAGGAGCATTTAGGGCTAAAATCTGGTAGGACGGCCGTGGAGCCAGGAGATGTCATAAAGCAGCCCTTGCAGGTCACGTGTACGGTTCTTACCCAGAGTGTGTGTTTATTTTTGTGGTGCTGGTGGTGGTGGTAGGGGAAAGTAGTGAAGGGGCTTTGGGGAGGGGTTGGTGGCGATTCTAAGGCATTCTGACAGGTTGTGCTCTGCAAATATTCCATATTAAACTAGACTCCCAGGTGCCAAGAGCCAGATGGACTCACAGTCTGAGGTGAGTTGAAGTGAGGATTGACAGTACATTCTAATGTGAGTGAATTTATGGGAGAAGAAAGGATAGCAAGCAATTTTTTTTTAAATTTTTTTTAATGTTTATTTTTTCTTGAGACAGAGACAGAGTGTGAACAGGGGAGGGGTGGAGAGAGAGGGAGACACAGAATCCGAAACAGGCCCCAGGCTCCGAGCCGTCAGCACAGAGCCCGACGCGGGGCTCGAACCCACGAACTGGGAGATCATGACTTGAGCTGAAGTCGGATGCCCAGCCACTGAGCCACTCAGGTGCCCCAGGATAGCAAGAGTTTTTAAGGGAAAAATCTTACCTGAGAGCGAGGAAATAAAAAAGAAATGGGAGAGGTGTAGGGGATGGCAGGGTAAAAATGAAAGGTTTTAAGTTTTTTAAATGTTCTAAAACTGTGTGTATGTCAAGACTAGTTAATAGCACAGGGTTCTTTGTTAGAAAATAACTTAATGAGTTTTCCTTTTAATTTCCAGTGAATGCTTCAAGATACCACCAGATGCTATTATTTGACTTCTCTCGCATGCCTTTCCAACGTTATGCCCAAGATCCATACAGTGCTTACTTTTTTAGATTGCTTTATGATCGTTAACTTGTTTAAATCAAATTCCTGGAAGGCACACGCAGTGTTTATTATTGGATGTGTTTTATGGATTAGGAAGCAAATCATTTGTGTAGCACAGGCCACAAATCTGGGCGGAGGCCATGAGATCTCACTGCTTTTCACGTCTGCTGGTGTTAATTTTATCTTGAAATTCTCTGTTTTCTAACTGCTTTTATAAAATGATTGAACCTTAAATCTTAAAGTTGAGTCAGCATCCATATAATTGATTTTAGACTGTATTTCAAGGAAAGGGCCTTAGATTTTGATATACTGTTTATTTCTTTGAAAAGGACCACATGTGACTTGCTGCTCGTCATTTCTTGACTTCAGCATCTGTGACATAATCTTCGGAACTAAATCTGTGACACTGGTTTGAATTCTTTAGACTTGAGAGTTTGAGGCTGGGGTTGGCAGTCTCTGTATGACAGGAGTGCTGGGGGGGATGGCCCTTGGACCAGTTTTCACTCAGCAGTGGGAGGTGGGGTGTGCCGCTGTGTTACCTCCCGCCTTCCCCTTCCTCAGCATCTTTTAAAAGCCTCCTGTGCTTCGGGGAGTTAAGACACTTAGTGTTTTTCTTGTATTTAATCACATTAGCACCGGGCAACATCGTCTTTGCCCTTGTCACATGTCTTCAGTTTCCTCTCTTCCAACTTGTGTCACTTCTTTTCTTAGTTAGGCATCTAGCTTCTCAGGATGACTTCTGGTCGGCCAAAGCCCCCCATCTCTGGATTTCCTTCATGATCCTGTCTCCACGTGTTTCTCTTCTTCCTTTCCCTGCCAGTTCTCTCCTTGTGCTGTGGCTGATTTTATTTAGTTTGGTGGAAAGGGTATTAAGGTAGAGTAGTGTTAGTAACTGTAAGGACGATTAGTGGGTACGTGCCCCTTGGGATGCTCTGCTAAGCGCTTCGTGTTCTTCCCACGGGATCCTAGTTCCCACTTGCTACGGTACCGTGGGGGAGAATGTCCAACTCTGTGGCATAGGCTGTCATCTGGAAAACGGGGGCTTGGTGGAGTAAGGTGTGTCTGGCCCTACAATGTTGTGATTGAGTTTATTCACCCTCGAAGGAATACTTCAGCTTTCTGAAAGATACCTGTTACTCAAGACTGGCGTCTCAGTGTAGGGGTGTTGCTGCTCAATCCCAGGAGCAGGATCCAGGACTCCTTATTTCAGACTGCCTGCAGTGTGGCCGGCCTTCTTTTTCCTTCAGAAGCCAGGGAGGAGCCTCAGGGGACCCTTCTCCATACTTGTGCCATCTACAGTAGAAGACCTGAAAACTGAACCTGAACACTCCACTTTGGAAAGGTTGTTGACCCCGATTTGGAAGATTTTGCCACTTCTCATCTCCATGGTGGTGACATTCTGCTTCTGAAGACATCTTTTTTCATTGATGGTTCATTAGGAGAGTTTCTGGGAACCTGCTTAATTCTTCTGTTAATTCTTGAAGAGCTTATTAAAAAACGCTACCTCACAGGTTTTCTCTTGCAAAATTATACGTGGTCTGTGACCTTGAGTGCCTGTTTCCTATTTCTAGGGGAATTTTTGTTAGTACTGAATCTTTCTGTAATGTTCACAGCTACGCCAAGCTACTTATCTGTTCATTGTCAAGGCCACTGACAATTGTTTTGCTGTCTGCTTTCGTATTGATGTATCATGCATTCATTGCACGTATTGTCCATTTTCTAAAAATCTATGATTATCTTTTTTGTTTCTTTATGTTTCCAGAGAGATTAATCATTGCTGTGCTAGGAACACTTACTTACTCAGCTTTGTCTTTCGTGTTGTTCGTATTCCTTCAGCTTTTCCTACTTTTTTAGTTTTTCAAAATTGTATGGTACCTAATTCTTAGAGGCTCTATCCCAAAGGAATTTGTGAGGACTCTTTGAATTTTAGGGATTACTGCCCGAGGATGCAAGTATTTGGTAGCAACAAGTGAAAAATATCTTCTTTTAAATTCACTTATTTTTTTGAGAGAGTGAGAGTGCATGCACATACACGGGGGAGGGGCACAGAGAGAGGGAGAGAGAGAATCCCAAGTAGGCTTCACACTGTGAGTGCAGAGCCCCACGCGGGGCACCGTCTCACGGCCTTGAGATCAGACCTGAGCTGAAATCAAGAGTCGGATGCTCAACTGACTGAGCCACCCAGGCACCCCAAGTGAAAAGTCTTTTTAAATAGAATGCTATTCATAGGCTTTCTTTGGACTTTATCTTTAAAATCTGTGGTCTAGTTGATTATGCCTTTTAGTTGGTTTGTGAACAGTTAACTGTGGTTGCTGTGTTTATAAGCTTCTCCTATTTTCATGGCAAAAGGTATAAAAATCCTGTTTTTCTCCCACCCTTAAAGGGTTCAAAATTAAAATTCTTTCTGCTACAAATTTAATTCTTCTGAAAGGGAACATAGGAGTTTGCTCTTTGCCATTTATATTTGTTACTACCTAACTAGTAGTTTGGAACAAAGACTTTGTAGGCTTAGTGAATCAGTATGCTGTTCAGTCCTTTCATATCAGCTACAGAATATTTTTCAGTAGTAGCAGAAACAACAGAAATATCCCAACAACAGATTTGCTTTAAAAAGATTTTTAAATGTTTATCCAGATAAGAAATGCCTCCCCATAGCTGAAGAACATTTGCTCCTATGTGTGTGGGGTGGGGATGGGAAAGTGGTGGTGATGGTGGTGTCCTGGCTTATCCTGGGCTCATTCTGTGTCTCATGGTCCCAGCCCCTTAACCCCAGGAAGGGCCCAGCAGTTTTAGAGGACATTGGCAGTGGGACCCCGAGAGGGACTGGCAACGCCCTTCTCCTTACTGCGTTTCGTTCTTGTTTTTGCAGGGTACTCGTTGTTTGAAAGCACTGAAATGCAATTGTATAAGTACACATATTGCTTGCTTACATCTTTTTGGATCATTGTGCTCTTTTGGAGTTAAGGGATCTAAACTCTGGGAAGATTACTAATTAGGAACAGGTCAGGTCCTGGACATTCCTGGTAAAATCCAGTGTATTTTGGATTGCAGCACTTTTCTGTGTTACTTTTCATGCATTGGAATCCTCCTAATCCTGGACCTGGAGTCTAGGAGCAGGCCCTAGTTAAGTATGTCCTCTCTGGGCAACTTTTGTGTCCAAAAGTAAACCAAAGAAAACAAACAAACAACGCTTAAAGATGTCTGGGATCCGTCTGAAAGTGTTGTGTGATGTTGTCACACCATGGCCTTGGGATACTGACAAGCCATTTTCGGCCATTCCTCTCCTTCTTGTTTATTCTTTTTTTCTTCCTGTGTTCTTTACTGTCTTCACTTCTTTCCCTTTTGTCCCCCCCTCTTTGGGTTCTTTTCTGTTTCTTCTGTTCTTCCTTTCTCCTTTCCCTTTGCCATTCCTGGTATGGATAGCCTAGTGACGCCCTGAAGTTACTGTAGGCATTTTTTTTTAACCTAATGGCAGCCCAGAGCTAAATACAAGTTTTCCTCTACGATTCTGTGCTGATGCAAACGATCTCTGAAGAGTTTCATATGTTTATATAGCATATTCTATGTTGAATGGAAAATATTATGTGAGCTATATTTCATATGGATGTTCAGATTTTGTGCTCAAGGACATTCTGCCAAAATTTAGGTAATAGTAATCATACAGATAATGAACTTCAGGATTCTTTCTATTTATGAAATTGTTGGTAAACGGCGATGTTGTCTGAGTTAACATAATGATTTTAAATTGCTTAAGCTTGGGGTAGTTGGGTGGCTCAGTTGGTTAAGTGTCCGACTTTGGCTCAGGTCATGATCTCGTGGTTCGTGAGTTCGAGCCCCACGTCAGGCTCTGTACTGACAGCTTGGAGCCTGTAGCCTGCTTCAGATTCTGTATCTCCCTCTCACTCTGCTCCTCCCCCACTCGTGCTCTGTCTCTCAAAAAATAAATAGACGTTAAAAAGAATTTTTTTTTTTAAATTGCTTAAGCTGTAACAAAGTTTGGTGAAAAAATGTGACAGTCGAATGGGTTGTAAATACGCGATGATTACTTATGCCATTCTCAAGGGATCAGAGTATATTCTAGTTCCAGTGGCTTCACAGCTGATTGAATGCCTCTTCTTATTTTATAAATAAGGCAGCTTACTTAATTTTACACGGCTGGTTAGTGGCATAGATGACCACAGTTAGGTTTTCCACTTCACTATCCACCCTGCTTTTTTGGACAGAAAGTTTAATTTATGAAATTTCGAGGTAAAATGGGCAGAGAAGCCTGAGAAGAATGTACACTTTCTAAACCTAGCTTGGCTTGAATTTATTAGTTATGAGGTTTTGGATGAGGTGATTAACTTCTCTGGATGCCAGGTTTTGGACGGATGTACTTGAAGCTCCCCTCCAGGACGGTGACTTGTACTCAGGTGAGAAAAATGAAAGAGACACAGGTTTTCTTGTCGTGCATTTCCGCGATTTCCGTGTGTGTCTTATTTCAAGTAGATACTGTCCCCCCCCCCCCCCCCCCCGCCCTGCTTTTTTTGGTAGGTATCACTCGTGTATTTTCTTGTCAGTGAATCAGCTTTTCTAAGGATATTGTGGTTGCCTCTGTATTCAGGTGTCTCCAGCTTCATCTTGGTTAACTGAAGTAAAAACATTTAGAGGCAGGTCTCTCCTAGTTTCAAACTGGTGGAAGGGTACCATATGGGATATGCATAGGTGGATACCTAAGAGGTGCCTTATTCAAATTGTTTGTAGTTTCTTACGGTGTTAGAAAGTAATGTCATGTAAATAAGATATAAGAGAATTTGGCTCTTCTGGTTTCTAGAGTTGCTTTATTTGGGATTGTGGAACAGGTTTTTCCATTCTTAGTAGGATAACCTGGCATTGTTTGTGTCAGAGAGAAGACAGTTGTGACAATCTCGAAGGATAGGAAAGATGAGAGGAGTTGAAAGCCTTGGAGAGAAAGATGAGGCGGCTGGAGTGTGACCGTGAACTCTGATCCCCTTCCCTCATTGCTTAGAAGCAGTTACCATGCTCTGCTTTGCCTAAAGAAACCCCTTGTTTCAGTTAAACACTTTGGAACGCCTCTCCTGTGCATCACATCGAGCTGGGTGCGAGGGGAATTACAAAAGAATTATCCATGAAGACTTCTTCCTCTAGATGTTTACCCTCCAGCTGGGTCTCTGATGCATAGGCCGTGAAAGGAGTGGGTGAACGTCTCAGTGCCCCAAGAGTGGTGGAGGCAGGAGAGAGAAAAGAGTGCAGAAGTAGGGAAAGACCCTGGGGAGCCATGCAGTTGCAGCAGCCTGAAGCCCTGGTAGTTAAGGACCCCTAGAGAACTCGTTTGCATATTCTTTTGCCCGAGAGTGCAGGGATGCTGTCGGGCTAGGTTAGGACCCAGGGTTGGGTGTTGGGGAATGACCGTTGCGTGTTTTCAAGTGGCAAACAAGGAGACCCTGTGAAAGTACCAGAGCCTTTTTACCCCATCTTTTTATTTTGAAAGCTTGAAACCTTTAGCACAACAGTCCCGTAAGCACACATACATCCTTGTAGATGAAACAGTCGTTAACATTTTGCCGTGCTTTCCCTCATGCTCACTGTATGTGTGTCTTTTGAATCAAATGTGGTAAGTAAATTTATGTTTGCCTCACCACTTGAATATAAGTTTCAGATACCATGACATTTCACCTCTAAATACCTGCTAAAGGGGACCTTCTTCTAATTAAAGCTAATAACCGCACTACAATGATCACACCTAAGAAGTTTAGCATTGATATAATAACATGGTCAAATATATACAAAATATTTTAATTTGGGAGTGGAATGTGTATTTATTTTTGTTTTTAAAATCAGGAAGACTTATCTGGCACAGTGTGTGTTGAATGAACTGGTGGGGCAAGACACAAACTGGTTTGTACATATTTAAAAAGTCACGTATAGTCATAAAAATAGAAAGACGTTCACTATTTTCTTGAATATATTCATGATCTATTCATGATACAATCTTAAGTAAGAACAAGACATGGGAGAGTGTCAAAAAGAGAATTTATAGGGGCTCCCGAGTGGCTCAGTTGGTTAAGTGTCTGACTCTTGATTTTAGGTCAATATATGTAATTTACATTGCATATATACATATGCTGCCTTTGATGATAAAAGAGAAGTGTGTTTAAAAAGCTGCTAAGAGAAAATGAGTGTTTAGGAATAATGTCTTTTTTCTTTAAAGGCAGATTCTTGGGTTTTATTGCTGATTGTATGAAGGTTAACAACCTTTTTGAGAATATACCAGAAATCTGTTTTATTGGTAAATTTTTTCCATTTGATAGCAATTTGATTATTTCATGTGATGATTTTTATAGAATCGTATAGTGAATTTGTGTGATACTTATCTTTAAAAAATAACTTTTTTTGCAATGTTTTGAAATACATTGCATGAAAGGTTAAAATTAATTTTGGAGTTAACTCAGCCACAGTTTATTTTCTGTTGTTGTATGATTAACAAAGTTATTGATTGGTACTTAGTGCCTTTTTCTTTTGAAGGCCAGTGTTTATTAATTAGTGAGTGTTGAATTGCTCCCAGTGTCCATTAGGCATCCTGTGGTTAATAAAGACAGATAGCCTGCTCTTGATAGATGCTTCTGGAAAGTTAACTTGTCAACAGTGGTAGTTAAATTCCTGTCAGGGAGGGAAGCCCCTGATTGCTGGGACAAGCCTTCAAGAGGAAAGGAACTCCAGGCTGCTTAATCAGGCACCTAGGGTGTGACTTTGCAGATGAAGAAATCTGATTTTGCTAGTTCATTCAGAGTTGATGGGGAATGTGAGACTGAATGAAGCCTGCCAAACAAGCTTACAGGAGACTGAACTTCCATGTGTTAATTTGCAGTGGGAGATGTACTATGGCCAGCTGTAAATTTGTTGAAAGGATGACATTTGGATCATAACTTTACTTGGTGAACATAGAAATAAGATGGGGGGGCAAATTAGATATTTTCAATTGCTATTTCCATCAAGTCATTAGAATTTGATAGAGGACTTTTCATTTATTTGTTACCCCAGGGGCTATTCTGCTTAGAAACTGGGGCCTGGGGTACCTGGGTGGCTCAGTTGGTTCAGTGTCTGGCTTTTGATTTTGGCTCAGATCATGATCCCAGGGTTGTGGGATCGAACCCTGTGTTGGGCTCCATACTTGCTTAAGATATGCGCCGCCCCCCCCCCCCCCCCCCCAAGCTTCAGAGTCTGGGTGGCTCCGACTCTGGATATTGGCTCACAATCTTTCAGTCCTGGGATGGAGCTCCGCTGTTGCTTGGGATTCTCTCTCCCTCTCTCTTCCTCTCCCCCGGCTTGGGTGCACACTTGTGCACTCTTGTTCTCTTTCTCTCTCTCTCAAAAATAAATAACCTTTAAAAAAAAAAAAAAAGATTCTCTCTCTCCCTCTGCCAATCGCACATGCGCGTGTGCACGCGCGCGCTTGCTCTCTCTCTCTCTAAAATCAACAACAACAACAAACCCAAAACAAAACTGGGGCCTAAAATTAGAGCCTCTTTAGTATAGTGTGGTGCTAGATAAGAACAGGATGAATTCTTTTCCAGTTCCCTTTGTAATCAGTTACCAAAGGCCCCATAGCCTTATTTATGCCGGGTACATTATAATACAGTAGGGAGACAATAATAATAGTGAGTGCTTAGCACGTGTTGGGCATTTTACTAAAATATTTTTCTTCTGTAATTCCATTAATCCCATAATAGCCCTAGGAAATAGGCACTATTATCATTCCCACTTCATAGACGAGAAAATCAAAGTTTAGGAAAGCTTGGGGCTTAGAGCCCAAGTTCCAAGCCAGGTGGCCTGACTCTGGAGACGCTTACGATCTTAGCTTATGATAGAATTTCTTTTGCACATTGCAACTTCTTTCCAGTTGTGTTTTCCTTAGGATATAGCGTGGTCATTTTGAGACCCCTTATCTCCCAAGTGAACACGTAGGAAATGTAGTTAATGTTAAAATATTTAAGCACTAACTCTTAGGGTAGTTTTGTTTTTTTTTTAAGATGCTGATTTTAATCTATGATAATTCTGAATAGTTTCATTTGGAGGATGGACCATTAAAAATTTAAAAGGTTGCAAAACCCCCCAAACATAATGCAAAGAACAGCTATTTTTAGTTCACCTGTTAACATTTGGTGCCTATTTTCTTGCTCTCTGTATTTATGTATATATGTGTGTGTTACATGTATATTTTTTTTTCTCAGTCGTTTGGGATGTTACATATTGCATGACCCTTTATCTCTATTTCAGTGGGCATTTCCTAAGAACAGGGATTTTTGGTTATATACAGTTACTACCTCATAAATTTATGTTGTTAAATTAGTTTCATCTAATCTGCTATACATATTGTGATTTTATCAGTTATCCTAATGAGGTCCTTTTTAAAATATATTTTCTTAAAGTTTATTTATTTTGAGAGAGAGAAAATGGAGGAGGGGCAGAGAGAGAGGCAGAGAGAGATAATCCCAAACAGGCTTCACGCTGACAGCTCCAGGCGTCAACTCATGAATTGTGAGATCATGACCTGAGCCCAAGTCGGACGTGCAACCGACTGAGCCACCCAGGTGCCCCCTAGTAAGGTCCTTTGTAACATTTTTTCCCCCTGTGGTAGGAGATCCTGTCTAGGGTTATATGTCGTATTTAGTTGTCGTATCTGTTTATATCCTTTAATTTGGAATATTTCTACAATTTTTTTGTCTTTTTTTAGATTGACATTTTTGAAGAAGATAATCATGCCTGTCCTTTTTTTTTTTTTTTTTTTTTTTAATAATAGAAATTTTTTCATTGTGTGTTTGTCTGATGTTTCCTCATCTTTAGAATCAGGTTATGGGCCAGAACTTACCTTTTCCCCTTCTTAATAAGTTTATCGTTTTTAAAAATCAGGAAATTAACACTCACTTAATAATATTATCTAAGTACAGACCTTACCAGATCGTATGTTACATCTAGTCTTATTTTATCTGGAACGGTTTCCCTGTCTGACTTTCATGGCATTGACATTTTTGGAGAGTATTAGCCAATTATTTCTAGAATGTTCTTCAATTTTGGTTTGTTTGAAGTTTCCTCTTGGTTAGAGTCAGGTTTTGCACTTTTGGCAGAAATGCTGCACAAGGGACATTGTGTTTTTCTCAGTGCGTCATACTTGGAGTCACATGATGTCTGTCCCACTGCTGGTGATACTCATTTTGCTTATTTGGTTAAGGTTCTGTCTGTTAGGTTTGCCCAGCGTAAAGCTACTCTTTCCCTCTTTACAGACAATAACTATCTTGTGGAGTGATGTTTTTAGTTAATGTCCTAATTACTCCTCAAACTTTTACTCATAGGCTTTAGAATCCTTGGGTGACTCTTGCCTGAACTGGTTATTCTTATGATGCCCACTGGTGATTTAACATGCCATCATTCCCGGGGCGCCTGGGTGGCTCAGTCAGTTGCGCGTCTGACTTCAGCTCAGGTCATGATCCTCACGGTTCGTGAGTTCGAGCCCCGTGTCGGGCTCTGTGCTGATAGCTCAGAGCCTGGAGCCTGCTTCAGATTCTGCGTCTCCCCCTCTCTCTGCTCCTCCCCCGCTCGTTCCCCCTCTCTCTGCTCCTCCCCCGCTTGTGCTCTGTCTCTCTCTCTCCTTCAAAAATAAATAAAAACATTAAAAAAAAATGCCATCATTCCTTCATTTATTTTTTTCTTCCACAAAGAAGAGTGTTCCCTTAACTCTTGTTTATTTATATTGGTGTTGACTCATGGATTTTTACTGTATTCTTATTTTATATTATCCTTACTTACTGCGTTGCTCAAATTGTTCTGGATTTGGCCAGTGGGAGCTCCTTCACGCAGGCTCCTAGGCCCTTTTGACACTGTCATTTTTGGGCACATCCTTCCTTTCTGGCACAGAATAGTCCTTGTGTACTTTCTCCGGGTCAGCCCTGGAAGTGGCCACTTCTCCATTCTTCCTGTATGAGAATCCCTGTTTCTCCAAAGCATAACTGTTTGCTTTTTGCCGATGTGGTGGGTGAGCAATAGCAATTCAGTGTAGTTTTAACTTCTGTGTCTTTTACGAATTGAATTGGACGTCTTTTCCTGTGTTTAAGGGGTATGTATGTGTATGTATATGTGTGTGTGTAATCATGTTTTTGGCCCATGTTTCTGCCAAGTTACTAGTATTTAATTCTTCAATTTCAAGAGTTCTTTATATATTATGATATTAGCCCTTTATCTCATTTTATTTATTGTCTTTGGTTAATGATGTTTTTTTCTTGTCATGCAGATTTTATTAAACATTTTGGTGTAAGCGTATTATCAGTCTTTTCTTGCAGTCTACCTGATTTTGAGTCATAGTTAACATTCTTTTCCTTAGATCATCGTTAGAGAAGATTCACCACTTTTTCCCCTGTAGTACTTGGATAGCTTCATTGTTTTACATTTAGATCCCTGATTCATTTGGAGTCTGTTCTTGTGCGTGGTATGAAGTATGGGTCTAATTTTATCTTTTTCCAGATGGCTAACCAATTGTTTTAACCATTTATTAAAAAGTTAGTTTTTGCCCCAGTGATTTTTAGATGGTCCCTTTATCACACACAGTATTAAAGTTCCATCTGAACTTGGGTCTGTTTTTGACTTTTTGTATTACCACACTGATTTGCCTGTCTACTCATGGGTCAGCAACACACTTTTAATTATAGAGTCTTCAGAGTATAATTTAATGTCTGTAAGGACCAGTCCTCTCCTCTAGCATTTTAGCGTTTTCCTGACTGTTCTTGCACATGTGTTTTTAATATGAGGTTCGGTATCAATCGTTAGCTTCATTTAGAAGAATTATTGGTATATTTGTGGGGATTGCATTAAATTTATAAATTAATTTATAGCAACTTGACATTTTTGATACTGACTTGTGCTGTATGCCCAAATAAGAAATGTCTTTCTATGTGTGAAAGTATGTGCCCTTTTAGGAATGTTTGAAAGTTTTTCTTGGATGGGTTTTATACCTTTGTTGTTAAATTTATTCTTAAATATCTTACTTCTCTGTGAAAATTGTTTTTTTTTTTTCCACTTACTATATCATGGAGATCTGAACAGTCATGTCAGTACGTGTAGACTTATTTTGTTTTTTAAAATGGGTTCATGGTAGTGTACTGCACCCTAATTTCATTTAATTTTTTCTCTATTGGTGTATTTTATGTTGCTTCTGATTTTTTCCTATTACAAACAGTTCTGTGGAGAACATATTTCTACCTATGTTTTGGCTCACTTGTGTTACTATATCTGTAAAATAGATTCCTAGAAATGGAATTGCTTATTCTTAGGCCATGTAGAATTTTTTGGTAATATATTCTACCACATTATCCTCTCACATTATTTGACACTTTTTAAAAAATTTATTTATGAGAGAGAACACTCAAGGGGGAGGGGGTAGGGAGGGGAGACGGACGAGGATCTGAAGCAGGGTGCCCGCACTGACAGCGGCGAGCCCGCTCTGGGGCTGGAACTCCGAGCCAGGAGATGATGACCTGAGCTGAAGTCAGATGCTCACCTGACTGAGTTACCCAGAGGCGCCCCGATGTGACACTTTCTAAGTCAAGTAAACTTTTATTGTATATGTCAGTTGTTAAAGGACATTCTGGGGCGCCTGGGTGGCTCAGGCGGTTAAGCATCTGACTTTTGGTTTCGGCTCAGGTCATGATCTCAGGGTTCACGAGTTCAAGCCCCATGTTGGGCTCTGTGCTGACAGTGCAGCTCCTTCTTGGATTCTCTCTCCCTCTCTCTCTGCCCCTCTCCTGCTTACTTGCTCTTTCTCTCTCTCTTTAAATAAAGAAACTTAAAGAAAAAAAGGACATTCAGAACTTTTTTTTTGAAAGAAGCTCCATGAGAGTTAATTCTAAACAAAAGTTCTATGTGTGTATTAGTGCGGGGAATATAAACATTGCAGAATTATGATTTCTACCTTGAATAACTTACAGTTTTGGGAATCACATGTATATTTATTTGTATGCGTTAAAAGTAGAGCCATATCTTTGGTAGGTGGACTTTGAATGGATCCTAAGAGGAAGTGTTGAATTTAGTTTAGTGGAGAGGATCAAGGGCATTTCACGTGGGTATAGCTCAGGCTAACGTAGAAGCACGATCTTGCCGTCACCTGTGAGGTCAGTGAAGTCCCTGGTGTCAGGCTGAAGCCGTGCGTTTGTATTCAAAAGTAGGGTGGGGTGGCCCGCGGAAGGCCTTGAGTGGCCAGGGTTTAGATTTGATCCGCTCGGCAGTAGAGGCCTCCTGACTTGGTCATCTATTGCCGTGTAACAAAGTACCCCTCATGGTAGTGGCGTTGGACACCGGTAAACATTTATTGTCTCTCAACGGTTTCTGTGCATCTGGGGTTTGGGAGCGGGGAGCACTCTTGCCTCATTCCCCTCCTTGGAAGTGAGCAATAAGTTCAGCCCACATTCCGGGGGAGGAGTGCTAAGTTGCACGTTTTAAGGAGAGGGGTGTCAAAGACTCTGGGAACACACTTCGAAACCACCATGCTGTGTTGTGAAGAAGAGGGGTGGTGGTATGATTTTGACACTGAAAAAAACCATCCTTTCTAGTGGAAGATTAATCTGGTGACAGTGTGAAAGATAAAGGGAGGAATGGTAGATGGGAGTGAGGTGATCCAGCAGGAAGGTGCTGATGAGGAAGGAGAGGTGGGACCACATCTGAGGGATGAGCAAAATGAGGACAGAGAGGAAGATGGGAGTCGAGGTGGCCCTAGGGCTTTCAGATCTGCATAAAGATCCCACGTAGTTACTGGAAAGAGAAGCCAGATTTAAGGGGGTACTTGTTTGGTTTTAGACACTCTAGGCAACATTGCTAAGCAGTTGAGGGAACCAGACTCCTGTTGAGATGTCCAACCAAAGAGGGAGGGTTCATATCTGTCACCCAGAAGTGATGGTTAAATTTCTCAAGGGAGGAGTACGCAGGGAGGCCAGAGTGCCGCGACCAAGCCCCGGGGCGGCCGTGGCTCAGAGTACCGCCAGCCAGACAGCTGGATCTGCCCTGTGAGAGACAGAGGCCCCTGTTCGTGGGCACAACAAAACAAGTGGAGAAGCAAGAACTTCAGATGTCGCAGGATCTGAAGAGAATGGTGTTTGAAATGAATGCATTTGCCTGTGAGATGATTAGAGGTGACAGCAGTGTAAGTGGAGTAGAACAATTTTGGAAATTGGATTATAACATTTAATTCGATGATTAACTTTTTAAAAAGTGCTCGAGGTAGGAGGATGAATGGCTGGCATGCCTGCAGATTTTGAGATGTTACATGCTTCTTGCCTCCCTTTAGCCCCACCATCCCTCCCTGGAATGGTTCTCAGTGCTTGGATTGAGGGATGAAGTAGGATTTTACCCCACTTGCGTCCAGAGAATCTTTAAACTGTAAGTGAAGTCAGCTTAGTCTAGAATTCTTTCACTTCACCTGCTGCTTTTAACTATTCTCACCTGTGCTCTTGCCCTTCCTCCCTTCCTTGTCCTTCCTTTTCCTTCCCCTGGTTTGTATGACTTCTGAGATCAGATCCCAGACTTGAGATCATCCCCCTTTTCCTCTCCCTGACTCCCCAACTTGGAGAGTGATTCTACTTCTCATGTTTTGTTAACTGAACTTGCAGGCAGGCAGGCAGGCAGGCAGGCAGTTAATGCATACTAGATATGATTAAAATTAGTAACTGACAGATGTCAGTACTGAATTGAAAATGATTTTTACAATTCAGTGTAGTATCTGTACATGTACAGTTTTCAAATTAGTGAAATACTTGTCAACAAAAACATGAAAATATTCTTACAGTCACTTGGTGTGACAGTATATTTCAAGATTTCTGTAAGGATTTGAGATTAATGGACCAAGAAATTGTGTAGTGAAATACTGACAAAGCTATAAAAAAGTAAATTTGAGTTTTCTCCACTACATGATATGATTATTATTTAATTTTTTCTGGTAGTGTTACTTTTCTTTTAAGAAAACTTTGGAGTTGCCTGGGTTAAGTGTCTAACTCTTGATTTTGGCTCAGATCATGATCTCACGACCGTGTTGGATTCCATCTGCACTGAGGGTGCACCTGCTTAAGATTCTCTCTCTCCCTCCATCCCTCTCCCTGCTTGCGCTCTCGCTCGCTCTCTCAAAAACCAAAAAGTAAAGAAAAACTTTGGTTTCACTGAAGACTTCAAGAAACTAAACAGAAAAGCTATCAACCATCATTCCAAATTAAAGAGTAGACTTTTTGCTGTGAAAAAAAAAACACAAACTATTATTGATCAATTCTTTGTAGCAAAAAAGATAGCATTGTTCTCAGTCACATCATCTTTGAATGAATAGGGCAGCACTGAGTGATGTAACTTGGCTCTGCAGAATGCATAGAAGGTGAGCCGGGGAGAGACGAAAGGGGCTGGGGGGACAGTGAGCCCAAGTCGTAGGAGGGAGGGGAGTCTGAGAGACGTTGGTGTGGACAGCACAGGTAACAAGGGGCAATTGAAGGAGGCACGGACAGAGAAGCACTGCCATGAAGGTTCTTTCATGAAAATTTTTTTAAGATTTTATTTTTAGGTAATCTCTACACCCAGTGTGGAGCTCGAAACTACAACCCCGAGATCAAGAGTCGTATGCTCCACCACCTGAGCCAGCCAGGCGCCCCTCATGAAGTTTTTTATTACACATATTAAGCTTTTCCTGTGTGTCGGGCGGGCGTGTGAGAGAGGGACAGGGAAAGAAGAGGGAGTGAGAAGGGGGTGTCAGGAGAGCGAAGATTTGTTTGTCTTCACAATTAAGGGTCTGGATATATTTGCAAAGATTATGTCATGACTTTTACTATTTGCACTTGGACAGCTGTCAGAAGGTTAATGTGGTTAATTGATGCAGTTTCCTTTTCCTGTCTCCCACTTGTCCTGTCCTCGCCTCTTTGCCTTATCTTTGCTGAGGCTCGTTTTAGGCACCATCAGTCCTAGAAGCTTTCTTCAGTGGCTGCTTCCATTCCCAGTGCCCAATACTTGCTGGGCTAAATGTCTCCTCCATGCCCCTTCTCCAGAATGTCTTGGGAATCACTCCATCACTGGGCTTCTATGGCATGTTATGTGAATATCTGTTTTACGTTTCTTTTCTTCACTAGACTGGGAGTTCCTTAGTGGAAGGGGTCAGTTCTTACTCACCTGTATATCTTCCCATCTAACAAATGTTAATTGAATGGACAAATGAATGATTTTCCCATGCTTTGTAGTAGACACACTCCCCACCATCCGTCAGTGTGCAGTGATGTCATTGAGCTTTGATGGTTGGGAGATCCATGGCTACGGAGATAGACCACTTGAGCCTTAAAGAAATCAGGATGGACTGAAAAATAAGTAAGGTGGAGTTTCTGATCTAGAGATGCTCCACTAAGAAGGATTGAGCGATGGCTGGGAGCAGGAAACAAATTATGCAGTGCTGTGTGGGTGTCCCTGGAGAGACCTCATATGCAGGCTGCTCTGGAAGCCTGTGATTAGTTCATCCCGGGGAGGTCCTGGGAAGACCGGCATTTGACTTGAGTCTTTGAGTATGTGGTTGCTCACCAAGTGGAAAAGGAGGAGCATGTGCCAAGCTGTAAAGGTATGAGGATCATTTTCTGAGGAGTTGAGAGGAAGTTTGAGGTTCCCGGGAGTTGGGGAATGGGAATGTGGCGGGAAGTGAGATCAGGAGGTGCCGCGTGTGTAATGATGACGTAGCTGGTCTTTACTCTCTTGGCTGCGGGGACCATTGAAGGCTTTAAAATCAGAGGAGCGGCACGCATTCGCGTTTTAGAAAAATGCCTGGCAGCAGGGTGAAAATTGGATGGGAAGGGAAGAACTAAAGTGGATACGCTGGTTAAGAAACAGGTGCAAGAGTCCAGGTGTGCGGGATGAAGGGCCCGGATTAAGGCATTGTAGCGGAGGTGTGGAGAGAAGGCAGTGCACGTGTGGCGTATGATGTGGGGAGGCAGGATTTACGACCTGTTTGTTGAGCTACCCGCGTGGAAGAATAGACAGTGGTTGTAGGTTTCTAATCCTCCAGCCCCTGGCTGGGAAAGTAGAAAGGGAGCATTGGGGTTGGTTTTGGACATTTGAGAATGGGACATCCAAATGGTGATAACTAGCAGACCGTTCGGAATGGTCTCCCAAGTTGAGGAGCAAAAGCTGCAGAGTGTGGAGTCACGTGTGTGGAAGGGTGTGATTACAAAGGGAGAGCTAGCCGAGCAGTGAGGGAAGGCCAAGCAAAAGACCCGGGACACTGTAACATTTAAGGGCATACTCAGGGGAAGGCCATATAAGAACAGATTCCAGACGGGAAGTAGTCAACATCAAATGCCACCAAGAGGTTAAGTTGGGATGAGAAGTAAAATGAGGCCATTGGGTTTGACCAAATCAGAAGCTCTCAATGAGAAAAATTGTAATAACCGGCATTAGAAACTTCATTCCAGGGACTAAGTGCAGTGGGTGTTAAAGGGTAGAGAAAATGAATATAGACCACTTTTTTTTTAATGCAATTAAAAAATAAGAGTCTTATTACAGATAAAGGGTAGAGGGAAGATCATAATTCTAGTGTAAGGTAGGGTAAGTATAATGCAGTGGTCTGAACGTGTTTACACATGCTTGGAACAGCCATTGTAGGAATGGAGAAAGAGCTGACCAGGGACAGGTCCTGGCACATTGCCCAGCAACGAGGGCCTGGCTGAAGTGGAAAGCAAGTTATTCTACCAAAGGGAGCATTACCTGACTTTTCTCCCATTAGCACACTCTTTATCTTGGGAGCTGGAACAAGTAAACTACATGTTTATTTATTTTACTAAATCATTGTTTTTTCAAAATAATGTACTGTAAGGTCTTTTTTTTTTTTTTAGGATTTCTTAAAAAGTTTATTTATTTATTTTGAGAGAGAGGGAGAGAGTGCTTGTGCGCACACAAGCAGGGGAGAGGCAGAGAGAGAGAGAGAGAGAGCATCGCAAGCAGGCTGCACGCTGACAGCTACTCCGCTCCTGAACCGTGAGATCATGACCTGAGCCAAAAATCGGGAGTCGTATGGGTAACTGACTTAATGCGCCCCTATTGTTAGGTTTTTTAAAATAACAAGTACTTTCCAGTATTCTTTTTTTGTGTGTGTCTGATAAAATCCATGTAAGACTTGCCATTTTAAACAAAAAAAAATTTAACTATTTTTAAGTGTACATTTCTGTTAACCTTAAGTACATTCACAGTATCGCGCATCCATCACCACCATCCATCTCCAGAACCTTTTCCTCATTCCCAGCTGGAACTCTGTGCCCATTAAACACTAACTCCCCATTTGGTCCTCCTCCCCAGCCCTGGGCAGATACCATTCTCCTTTTGTCTCTATGAATTTAACTATTCTAGGAACCTGGTTTAAGAGGAATCATACAACATTTGCCCTTCTGTGACTGGCTTACTCACTTAGCATGTCCTCACGCCTTATCCATGTTGTAGCATATGTCAAAATTTCCTTCCCTGTTCTTAAAATATGATTTGAACGCACCGTGTTTCCAAGAACACAACTGCTCCACAACCATTATGAAGTCTCAAGACGTGAGTTTTCCACAGGGAAGGGAGGTAGAAGACAGTTCACATTCATTACGTATATCCCATTTACCAGGTGTCGGGTGCTGCGTTGGTTGCAAAAGTTTCATGTGACTCATCCGCCATCACAACAACTCTGGGAGGCGAATATTACTGTTACTGTCCTTCCGCAGCTGAACGAGTGGAATTTCAGAAAGCTTAAGCAGCTTATACAAGGTCCTACAGCTGGCAAGTAACTGACCCAGGATTCAAATCCTGGTCATCCTGATACCAGACTCCATGCTCTTTTTACGACCCTGCAGTACTCTGTGTAGTACCGTATCTAATTATATTATTCTAAAGGAGTCTAATCTCTTTGCTTTGACTTAACGAAGATGTGCTTTTTAAGGTTTTCCTGGTGTTCAGTGAACGTACTAGGCTCCTCATGAGCATTAAAGCATTCCTATTTTATATTTAAGCTTTTAAGAACAGAATCAAGCATTTGCCAAAAGTGGAGAATTACTCGTGTAATTAATTGACTTCATGTAGTGAGTTAATGTTGTCTGGTGTATTTATCCAACTTGGAATTTATCTGAGATAATTTATAGCACTAAGTTGATTGATTGATAGCATAGGTCTCTGGAGGAAAATACTTTTATTGACTGTATATATTTCAGTCCTAACCACAAACAGAAGAGGGGAAGAATTTTTAAATGAAAATACATAAGTATTCATTTTTGAGGATCTCACAAAACAAAATATTATTCAAGTAATCCGACTGCAGTATTTGAAGCAGTATTTGAAGCCAAAAGCCACAATCTGATATTTGCCTTGCTGAAGGGTTTTTTTTTTTTAACCTATTAATGTTTTTCTGAATTCTTGAATCCTCTATCCTGTGCCAGTGAAAGATATTTTTCTTTAAAGATCTAAGCGATGACAGTGACATCTCAAGGTTGTTGGAGTGGATGATCCTGATTAAAAAAAAAAAAAAAGTCACAGAACAATTATTTCCAGAACTTGGGACCTTTGTGGAAGTAAGCCAGTGAGCTTCGGTGGTGTTTGAAGGCTGTGCTTATCTGTGCATCTTTGTTCAGTGTTTTGCTCTGAAAGCTTTGGGAGCACCACTGAATTTTTGAGTTTCATCTGCATTCCGTGACCAATTGATGGTTAGACCCAAAGTCTGAAGTTTGTGTTGACTTTAGAAAGTTGTTCTCTGAAGCTCCTTTTTGGAATGAGTTTAAAGAAGGAGGAGTACCCAAAGCCAGGTTCAGTCTTACCGTGGAGGCCTGCAAAAGGAAAAGCGGTTCTCTGGGACCATTACTTTCTAAGTAACGATGCAAACAGGGAGTAAATTGGAAGTAATGTAAGACACCCTAAATTCTTCCTTCAGCTAGATAATACCAAGTCAGCCAGGATATATCGTTGTTTCTGTCCATTTTGTTTTTTATTTTTTCTTGAAGATTGACAGAATTAGAAATTTCACAGCCCTGGTCCGTGGTACGTTGAATGCAGTGTTTTAGTATCAGGTGATTGGGAGGTGCGGAATCTCTTCTGTTACGTCAAGGCTCTGCAGAAAACTTAAAAACGACCAATTAACATCGTAGTGAAAAATTTCTCGTCGTAAAAGTCATGGACAAAGAGCACATTTGCCTGCCTCAAGTCAGGGACTTAAACTATCATCAGACATTCACGCCGTGTCATTTTATTCAAATGTAAAGGAAAGAACAATGCTCAAGTTACATAGCAAAGATATTTTTAAAGCAAAACTTGCGTGACTCTTGCTGAGTCAGGTGAGTGGGTGATGCTGGGCAGAGTTGTAGTGAAAACTGACTTCGAGCAAGGATTGGAGAACCCGCGTCACGTACAGCAGGTGTGGGGCTGAGAATATGCTCAAGGAGAAGGAAGTCTCTGGAAGGGGGACAGCTGAGTGGTTAGGTGGTGGGTCCAGTGCCTGAGGAGAAAGCTTTTTACCTGAAAGGACTAGATTTGGGGCCCAGAGGCTAAAGGACTTGCTCTCTTTACCTCAGAACCTATGCCTGCATCTGGATAGAAGCAGAGTGGCCTGACAGAGAGGACGGACTCCTAGGAATTGTCTGCACTGTTGTTCAATTTTGTGAAACTTAGCAGAGTGTTCTCTAGTTTACATTGAAGCCAGAATTATTCTTTGATATCAGGCAACACGTCAGCTGGCTTTCTTAGTATATATTTAGTCACCTGTGGGCACATGCTAAAAACAAGTGTACTGCATGCTTTGGGTGGATACTAAAACGCATCAGAGGTGGACATTTTTCTCGAGTTACCTGATCTAATGGGACAGATGGTGGGTTCTGCAGTCAGACCCAACCTAGGTTCAGATCCTGGGATTGACGTGTGGTAGATAGATGACCTCGGAAAAGCTACTCAGTCTCCTTGAGGCTTCCAAGGTTAAACGTCTAGTGTATAGCCACCCCGGGACCTAATAGTCCCTGTCTCATAGGAGTGCCGGAGCCCTAAAGAGATAGTGGCCACACAGAATTTAGAACGTAGGAAGGCCCCTGTCAACTTGGGAGCGCGCACACAGATTTGAGTAGAATGCTGCCCGATGGGTCCAGGGCATTATGACTTTGCTGGAGGTTCAGTGTTAGAGATACAACTTGGGGAGTTACGTGTGTGGAAGCAACGACTGAGACCGAAAGACACTGGAAAACATTGCCAGAGGCACGTACAGGAAGTGATGAGACCGAGCACAGAATCTTACATTTTTTTATTCACAAAAGTGGACTGGCAACATACTATATTTCTTATTTTCTTTGATGTTCTGTTTCTATTAACTTTGTGGTAGTTTGTGTATTAACTTTGTGGTGACATCCTAGATGTTAAAGGAGTTGAATCAGCCTGCATCAATATGAAGATAGCTCATCAGTTTTTTTTTAGGATACAGTTACTGAACCTGTTGTGTACTCCTGTCATGGATTCTAGCACTAGATGTAGTTTATCGGCGCTGCGTATCAAACAGCTGAAGAGCCATTTTGGTGGTTGGCTCTCAAACTCAGGAGCTCGGCCCACTATTAAAGATATGTGGTTCTTGGGGCGCCTGGGTGGCTCAGTCAGTTGATCGACCAACTTCGGCTCAGGTCACGATCTCACGGTTCGTGAGTTCGAGCCCCGCATCGGGCTCTGTGCCGACAGCTCAGAGCCTGGAGCCTGCTTCTGACTCTGTGTCTCCCTCTCTCTCTGCCCCTCCCCCACTCATGCTCTGTCTCTCTCTGTCTCAGAAATAAATAAACATTAAAAAAAAGAAGATATGTGGTTCTAAATGTTTGAGGGTTTTCAGGCAAAATGCACGAAACTACGAAGTAGTAAAGAAGAGGTCGAGTTGGATTGCTTAGCTCACTATTTTGCTCAGACATTGTGGTCTCAACTTATTTTAATATCTAAATATTTAATATCACTGATTGCTCTGTGATGCGCCTTATTCTTAAAAAACTGTGTAATATTTGGTATATGCAAAAAGTTGTATAATTCTATAAGTTAATGGAATATTACCAATACATTGAAGCTGCCATGTGAAGGGGAGTTTAAACCGTTTACTGCCCGGTTCGAATTAAATATACATTCGTCAGTCATGACATATTTCTTGAATGCCACCTCTGTTTCTCCTTCCAAGTGTCTGATATTGGTCTTGGGCCCTTGTTGGTCAGTAGGCCCAATGTTTGGGAAAAAGAGCTGAACGTGGACCAGCGGGGTGGGGTGTGAGGGCACGCCGGAACCTGCCAGTGTCCACGTCTGTCACCACATGTAACCAAGAAGAGAGTCATGATTTCAGAGAGTGACTGCTGCTGTAGTTCCCCCTTCCACATCTCAAGTAACTTCCCCTTTTGGCTCCTCTGACCTAGCAGCATTTACGGAAGGGGAGCCTGGGAAACGTAGTTCCACCTTAACCAAGTTGCCATAGTACAGCCCACCACACGTTCCCATGCTTACTGTTGTATCGTAAACGAGACAGACACTCACAATTATTGCTGCCTAGAAAATGTCGGGGACGCCTGTGTGGCTCAGTTGGTTACGTGTCTGGCTTCGGCTCAGATAGTGATCTCACAGTTCGTGGGTTCGAGCCCCGCATCGGGCTCTGTGGTGACAGCTCAGAGCCTGGAGCCTGCTTCGGATTCTTTGTCTCCCTCTCTCTCTGCCTCTCCCCTCCTCGCGCTCTGTCTCTCAATGAATAAACATTAAAAAGTTTTTAGAAAATAATCAGAATAGTTAAGATATCATGATAGCTTAAAAATAAAATTAACTTGATTATATCATGGTTTTCTTTTCCATTAAATCACATCTTTATTTTTAAAGCCATGAAATAAGACAGGAGTAATATAACTCATCTTCTTTCGTTAAAAGAAATTATTCTTCTAACTTGACAAGTAAAGTGGATCTCATGCTAACAAATTTTTAAAAAATTATCCGATACAGTGCCATCTAGTGATAAATAATTTACTTTCCGGTTATTGAAAATAGTCCACTACCACATTTTACTTCTTAATAAAGCAAGAACTTCACTTTCAGTTATGCCTAACTCAGAAGACATTATAGGGGACTATTTCTAAATGAAATTTGTAAATGATTAGAAGGAACTAGAAAAGGAAAAAAAGAGTTAGAAAAGATTTTTTTTTATCCTTAGAATTTATTCTACATCTGCATATGTAATGAATCACAGTTTGTTCATTTACTGGCTACTAGTTAGATCCAGGAGGAAAATAATTTTTTAGTTTATGAAAAGAATAGCGTTATTTTAGAAATGTGATGTGACAGAATGAATGTGGATTTCAAAATCAGGCAGGTAAGTGTCTTCTTAGTCTTATTTTTCTTATGATCTGGCAGGCAGTGCACTAATAACTTTAGATGCATTGAATTACTGAATATTCACAAAAACCTGAGGAGGCATTTCACAAATGAAGAAACCAGGGCTCACAGAACAGTTAAATTGTGGGTTCTTATCTCATTGCTTTTTGCTTTTTGGTTATTTGTGTGTTTCTCTAATACAGAGTGACCCTTTGCAGGGAAGGGAAGCATTTAGTCCTGTTTTCTCTCAGCTTCAGGAACATGTTCATAAGTCTCCAGTTCAGTGGTGAACGTTTGATTTTTTTTTTCTTCCATGAATGAAAACACAATAGCCACAATGAAAACAATAGAAAAATTAAGTTGTTCAGATAAAACATCAGTGTTCTATCTCTCTTTTATTCAAGTGGAAAGAATATATATAATTTTAAAACAAGTATTATATAGTCAGAAACCCTAGGTTCTAGTGTCTCCTTGGCCATTTAAAAAAAAATTTTTTTTAATGTTCATTTATTGTTGAGAGACAGAGACAGAGCATGAGTGGGGAAGGAGCAGCGAGAGAGGGAGACACGGAATCCGAAGCAGGCTCCAGGCTCTGAACTGTCAGCACAGAGCCCGACACGGGGCTTGAACTCACCGACCGCGAGATCATGACCTGAGCCGAAGTCGACGCTTAATCGATGGAGCCACCCAGGCGCCCCACCTTGGCCACTTTTTAATTTAATTTTAATCTTAGTTCTACATGCTTAGAATTTGGAATCCAAGAGTTATACAAGGCTGGTTTATAAAATCCCCGCCCAGCTCCCTGCCCTTGGGAGTTCGACTCTAAGACTTGATTCTCTTGTTATTCACCTCCAAATCTCTAAATGTATGTTGCTCTTCCCAGCTTTTAAATTTTCAGTCTTAGGCATTACCTCTGACTTCTCATGGTAGAAGAAGAGGACTTAATATTTCTTTTGCATCTCACCCTATGTGCAGAGCCCTCCTCCCTTCTCACATAGTTAAATTTCGAGTGAGAGTCAGTGTTTACATTATTATCACTATGGTAACATTATTCACAGCTGAGGCATACAATCCATGAAAGTTTCGTCTGGTGTTAATAATTGTCTTTTTTTAGAGAGGAGGCTGTTGTTGGTTTTCTTAGATTTTATGTATTTATCACTGACTCATTTGTAAATTGTTTCCCAGGTGTCTAAATGTAGTTACGATATGTGACCTTGAGCCAGTTGCTTAGCGCTTCCGATAAAATACTTCGTCATTCATAGAATGAAGTGTCCAGATGATGGGAAGACTTACACTGCTTGTACCTCTACAACTTTACGGTTCCATGAAACAGACACCTGGGGATTCTGTGCGGATCACATCACTAGCGGGCAGTGTAGCCCGCCAGCACACAGCCTTCCTGGCTGACCGGCGGTCTTTTCTCAGGTTGGCTGGAGCCTCTCGGCTGCCTCCCGGAGGGCCTGTGGGACTCAGGGTCTGGGTCGAGGTAAGGCCCCATTTGAGTGGGACCAAGACTGCTTATCAGCAGGAGCCCCCTCAAATACGCATTATAAGCTTAGAAATACCCTCATTCCAGTCAGAAGATCAGGGATTCTTTGATTAAGGAGACTTACTTAAGTTTTTTGATGGGTAGAAACACTGGTTAATTTTTATAGTGAATAGTCCAGGAGAAGCAGAGTGGATCCATTAAAGTTACCAACAGTGAAATTAGACTAAATGGCGTATAAGAGATGAGCAAACAGCAGTTCAAATCTTGTTTGAAACAAACAAAAAGTAAAACAGAAGCCCTGGGAGTACAGCTTCTCACAGATTGTTAAAGAAAATAATGCTGGACACATAAGCATGAACGATCTAATGACTCTTAGCTCGGTAGATACTTTGCTTACCTCAGTCATGGACTTGGTAAGGCTGTGGGTAGCGTTGAGATGTTATTTTGGAGGGTGGTGTTATTACCATATATAAATGTGGAGGAAAAACTAGACGAGAGAATGAGTTCACGTTATTTTAAGAGTTTGCCACAGAAGCTGTCATGCTAGACAGCCAGCACTAGGAGGCCACAGAGATTGGGATTCTGATGGAGGAGTTTTAGTCCTGCATCATTCCTGTCAGACTTGAGGAAGAAACCGAGGCTAAAGAGCCCTCTTGAAATGCTGTAAAAACTTAAAATTCAGGATCAGACAAACTCGATGAAAAATTCATTATCTTATTTTTCATAATGCAGTAGTTCATGAGTCTAACACGTGCAACACTGCTTCCTTATGTGCTTGTGACGTGGTTTATAAATCAAGTAGGTATACTCCGCGTATAACCACCACTTCTAAAAACTGCTCTTCTCATTTTTAGTTCTTGAGCCTCTGATCCCAGCCCCTGGTTTACCGTATGCCTGGATGAGTTCAGTAGCTTCCTGATTGATCAGACTTCTTGTCTCATTTTCCTCCAGTCCATTCGGTTTATTGACAGCAAGAGTTCTTATCAAAAATGGTTTTGGTCCCATGAGTTCTCCAACGATTAAAACCTTTGGTAGTTTCTGGTCACACAGGATTTCAAATCCAAGCCTGTTCGTTCATTCATTCATTCACTCATTCATTCAGCGAATATGTATGAGTGCCTTTAATACAAGACAGACTGTCAGGGGTTGTGCCCTCGTGGGCTTTAGGGTTGCCTGTTCATTTTCTGTGTTCCCCACAGAGTTTCTCTTCCGGCTAAACAAAGATACCTTTTGCCACCTAAATTTTTACCTTTGTGCCTTTAAACATGAATCAACCTCTGTCATTTCAGGATTCTCTTCTTTCAGGACTGCTTCTTGCAAATTCAAAACCATCTCTCTCCATGGCTCTGATCTCCTAGCCCTTGTGGTACTTAGTTCATTCTATGTTAGTTGCATTTATTGTTAGTCTTTTTTGTGTGTCTTAGAATTAAAAGATTTATGTCTAGGAGGTTGCTGAAGAACAAGGTGGTCTTTTATTTTATATCTCCTGTTAATGTGAGCATAATATTCTGAAGAAGGGAACTACTAACTTAATGGCTATGGCACATCCTCCTACTGGTTGCTTTCCCCGCAACCTTTCACCGCTCTGTTCTTTTCTTTTTCTTTTTTTTTAACGTTTACTTATTGTTGAGAGATGGAGAGAGACAGAGCATGAGCACGGGAGGGGCAGAGAGGGAGACACAGAATCGGAAGCAGGCTCCAGGCTCTGAGCTGTCAGCACAGAGCCTGTTGCAGGGTTTGAACTCACAAACCACAAGATCATGACCTGAGCTGAAGTCGGACGCTTAACCGACCGAGCCACCCAGGCGCCCCGGCTCTGTTCTTTTCTAATGGAACTTCAGTTTTGTTCGAAAATCTTTGCATGTCCATGTGCTTTGGGGAAGGTGGGCTTGGGCCCCAGCCTCTGGCCATCGAGAAGCTTCCATTCTTGCCAGCTGATTAGTTGGTGTAAGCCCAGAACCCGGTTCTGGCCCACAAGAGCTTTGGGAAAATTTTTCCCCTCTGGGAAGATCTTGCCCACCGTAGGCTGTGCTCCAGCCATGTTGCAGGCACAGAGTGAGCACCAGTTGTCACACGAGGACGGAGGAGTAGGAAGACAGCTGGAGCTTGTGCCCTGGCTGGCACGATTGAGACTTCCTTGGGATTTCTTGTTGTGTGCAGATAATACGGCTTGGTTGGTTTGGGATTTTCTCTCCCTTTCAGACGAAGGCGTCTGGCTGACTCCTCATCTTGCAGGTCTCCGTTCACATCTCTCTAACCTCTCACAACGCCCTGTAGCCTGTCACGGGCTTGCCGTACTGCGTGGTAAGATGACTTGTGTGTCCGAATGCTTGACTGCAAACTCCGTGAGGGCGGGAGCTTTCTCTGGGGCACTGCGGTGTCCTTAGGAACTAGCCTAATGCTTGGTGACCGGTAAGTTTCTAATGTCTGTATTTATTCATGCTATTCTGAAAGTAGACAAGGGGACAGGGGCAGATCGTTAGTTAACAGCAGTAACGTAGGACTGGAGACTGAATTTATAACCCCTGGAATATCTCTCCGGTCCCAATCTCATCACCCTCTGAAAAGTGAACACACTCCTCGAGGGAGATTCATCTCTTACTATCTGTTCAGTCATCCTTTAAATTTTAAGGCTTGTCCCTTAATCCAGGTCTCAGTAAAATTTGCCCAGAAAGCTGTAAGTGTGCAAGTGTATAAAAACATTCCCTTCCTGACAGTGGCCCACACTAGGTGCTCAATAAACTGTTACATGTTTAACAGATTGAAAGAGTACATCTAACCAAGAGGTCTCAGCTGGGGCAGGGATTGGAGGCTTTGGTGGGAGGATGGGGAGAAAGTGTGTAAGAATGACCTGGGGGAATTTCCTACATAAGACGGTTCCCACTCCCAGATTCTGACCTGCTCCTGTTGCTGTCATATTCCATAGGGGTTTGGTTTTTGTGTCCCAAAGGGTGAGACCCTCTTCTGTAGCCTTTCCTGTTAAAGTTCGCAGTGGAAACATTTTGTCTTGACCTCTCATCCCAGAGCTGCTGTGTCATTGTTTACGTCCGTCCCTGCTGACTGTTCTCTTGCGTGCTTGCTTACCTACATCCATTCGATAGGATTCTTTCAAGGAGGTTTCTTTCTTTTTTTCATTAATACCTTGCCTTTTTTTAGAGAGGGTTTGAGGCATCTCTATGGCAAAAATATGTAAAATGAAATAGCATATAAACAGAAAATCAGAACTACGAAGAAGATTATAAATATGTTGACTTACTTTCATTTAGATTTGGTTCTGGGTTTTTTTTGTTATTGTTGTTGCCTGGTGCAAAATGGCAAATATCGTCAGTTATGTTTATGATTCTCAACATTTTTGTTTACGTCACAGGCCCTTCCGATGAAATCCGTGGACCCTTTTCTGAGGAGACTGAATGCGCACACACAAATGCAATTTTGCTGTAATAATGGGCTTATCCTTTTGTTATCGGAGGAGATGAAACATACTCATAGAAAGGAAGAAAACGTTGTTAGGATTAGGTTCTTAAAAAACTATTTCTATAATAAAATATTTCAAGCATATAGAAAAATTGACTAGCTGTCACCTTCCAGTTTGTAGTATTTGCTTTAGTTTTTTTTTCCTAAGTAATAAAACATCCTAGACAAGGTAGAAGTCTTCTGTTCAGCATTTTTGATCCCATTCTGTAGTAGAATGTAGTAGAATGTAGATCCCATTCTGTAGTAGTCTGTAGTAGAAGCCACTACCCTGAATTTAGTGTTCAACATTTCAACACGTTTTACACTTTTACTAGTGTTGTATATATCTGTGGCATATATATAACACTATTTTATAGGATTTCAAACTATTAAGTATTATATTGTCACCGTCTGCACCTTTTTTCATCTAACATTTCTTTTACCGTGACAAAAATGCTCTAACGTGAGCTCTTCTGTCTTGACGGATTTCTAAGTGCACAGTGCCTTACTGTTAGCTGGAAGCACCATGTTGTGCAGTGGGGCCCTGGAACTTCTTTATCTTGTATGACTGAAACTGTGTACTCAGTGAACGGCAATTCCCCTTTTCTCCCTCCCCCCGCCCCCTGGCAACCACCCGTCTACTTTCTGCTTCTGTGAGTTTGACTACTTTTATGCAAGTGGTATCATGCGGCATTTGTCCTTCTGTGACTGGCTTGTTTCACTTAGCAGAACGGCCTCAAGGTTTGTCCATGTCACATATGACAGGACTCCTTTCTTTTTATGGCCGAATAATACTCCGTTGTACGGATATGCCGCCTTTTCTTTATCCATTCGTCCGCTGATGGACGTTTAGTTTGTTCCCACCTCTTCGATATTGTGGATATTCCACCTCTCGGATAGAGCTGCAGCGGACATGGGGTGCGGATATCTCTACTAGATTCTCCTGTTATTTTTTTTTGAGTAAGTATCCAGAGGTGGAGATTGCCGGATGGTAGTTCTGTTTATAATGTTTTGAGGAGCCGACATACTGTTTTCCACAGAAGCTGTGCCATGTTACGTTTCCACCGGCAGTGCGCAAAGGATTCCATTTTCTCCGCATACTTGCCCGCACTTGTTCTGTTCTGTTTTTGTTATTGTCGTTAACAGCGATTCTGACAGGTGTGAGGTAGTACCTCATTGTGGTTTTGATTTACATTTCCCTCATGATTAAGGACGTTGAGCATCTGTTTATATACCTGTCTTCTTTGGGGAAGAATGTCTTCAAGTCCTTTGCCTGTTTTTTAATCGAGTGTTACTGGATATTTTGCTGTTGGGGTGTGGAAGTTCTTTATGTATTTTGGATAATAACCCCTTATCAGATACATATATGCAGTGTTTTCTCCCATTCTGTGGGTTGCTTTTCATGCTGTTGATTTTTTTTTTTTTTTTTTTTTTTTGCTTTGTGGAAGCTAATGTGGTTTTTTTTTTTTTGTTTTTTTTTGTTTGTTTGTTTTTTTCGAACATTTACCCATGTTTGATTATGTGACTGTCTTGGATTCTTTTACATACATGCAGTATTTCATAATAAGATGATATCACCATATGCTTACCATTCTCCCATTAATTCATGTTTGAGTTGTTTCCAATATCTTGCTGTTACAAGCAGTGCTAACACACATTCCTTATATGCCTCCTGATGCACACGTGCCAGTGTCTCTACTGTGCATATTCAGGAGGGGAATTTCTTGGTTATGGGCATGGGCAGCTTCATTTTATTTTTGCCAGATTGCTTTATTCTTTGCCAGTTGCTTTTCCAAAGTGGTTGAATCAGTTCAATTTTTCTTTCATTATTGTGTCCTACTTCGCTAGTCTGGTGTGAAATGGTATCTTACTGTAGTGTCACATTGCACTGTGCTGAGTTTGGATGTCTTCTATTCATTTTCCTTAAAAAAATTTTTTTTAATGTTTTGTTTATATTTGTGAGAGAGACCGAGCACGAGTAGGGGAGGGGCAGAGACACAGAGACAGAATCTGAAGCAGGCTCCAGGCTCTGAGCTGTCAGCACAGAGCCCGACGCGAGGCTTGAAGTCACAGGCTCCCGAGATCAAGACCTGAGCCGAAGTCAGATGCTTCACCGGCTGAGCCACCCAGGCACCCCACCTTATATTTATTTTCCATTTAGATTTTCTTTTCTGTTAATTGGCTGTTCACAATTTTTTTCCATTTTTTAAAAAATTATTTATGTATTGGGGCGCCTGGGTGGCTCCGTCGGTTAAGCGTCCAACTTCGGCTCAGGTCACAATCTCGCGGTCTGTGAGTTCGAGCCCCGCGTCGGGCTCTGTGCTGACAGCTCAGAGCCTGGAGCCTGTTTCAGATTCTGTGTCTCCCTCTCTCTCTGACCCTCCCCTGTTCATGCTCTGTCTCTCTCTGTCTCAAAAATTAATAAACGTTAAAAAAAATTAAAAAAAATTATTTATGTATTTTGAGAGAGAGGTTTGCGAGGGACAGAGCGAGGGAGAGAGAGAATCCTAAGCAGGGCTCAATCTCACGACCGTGAGACCACGACCTGAGATGAAATCAAGAGCCGGACACCCAACTGAGCCACCTAGGTGCCTTGTTCCATTTTAAAAAAAATTTAGTTGTTTGTGTTTGCTTTGTGTTTTTAAGAGTCCTTTAGGTTTTCTGCAGATGAACACTTTGTTGGTTATCATTACGTTCTCCCAGTCCATGGCTTGGATTTGCATTTTGTTTAAACAATCTTTTGTTGTTTAGAATTAAAAAAAAATTTAACGTAGTAATAGTTACCAACATTTTGTATCTTATTTTTAAAATCTTGCATTACCCCACGGGTGTTTTTTTTCTAAAAGTTTTCAAAGTTTTATTTTCATGTTTATCAGTGGTATGCAACATGGATCTAGTTTTATTTCCTTACAGATGACCTGTGTCCAAGCATCACTGTTCAATAACCCATTCTTGCCCCACTGATTTGCAGTATCACTGCTATTATATGTCAGATTTCCAAACATATGGGAGGTTTTTTTCTGGGTTCTCTGTTGCCTTTTCATTTGTACCATTTTACTTACCGTAGTTTTATGTAAGTCTTAACATTTTGAAGGGCGAGTTCCCTGCCTGTTTTCTTATTATTATTTGTCAAAGCTGTTCTTCTTGGCTCTTTTTTCTTATGGATTTTAGGATCAACTTAACATGGTCCATGAAAGCCCTGTGGGAAGTTTTATTAGAGTTTTATTGAATTCAGTTTAGGAATATTTATTAGATCTTCACCCATAAATATTTCTCTGTTTACTCAACTCTGTAATTTTCTCCATAAAGCTCTTAAAGTTTTTTTGTTAGATTATTAGAAAGCTTATAGCAGTAGTTACCATTTTATTTTATTAAAACATTTTTTAATGTTTATTTTTGAGAGGGAGAGGCAGAGATAGAGTGCAAATGAAAAAGTGCAGAGAAAGAGAGGGAGACACAGAATCCAAAGCAGGCTCCAAGCTCTGAACTGTCAGCACAGAGCCTGATGTGGGGCTCAAACTCACGACCTGTGAGATCTCACGACCTGTGAGATCATGACCTGAGCCAAAGTTGGATGCTCAGCTGACTGAGCTACCCAGGTGCCCTGGTAGTTACCATTTTAAATGATAGTTTTTCCTATTTAAATTACAAAGTGGTCTTTTTTGGCTTGTAGGAATTATATTAACTTTTGTATATTGATTCTTCTCTCCAGAAACATTGATAAACTTTTTTAAAATTAGTTTTAATAGCTTTCCTTCATAATTATCTATGTAAATAATTAACACTTGGGAGATAAGGACAGTTTTGTCAACTCACATAAATTTTTATCTTATTTATATTTTTTCCATTTTTAAAAATGTTTATTTATTTATTTTGAGAGAAGGAGAGAGAGAATCCCAAGTAGGTCCATGCTCAGTGTAGAGCCCCACGCGGGGCTCAATCTCACGACCATGAGAACATGAGCTGAGCCAAAATCAGGAGTCATTCGCTTAACCAGCTGAGCCACCGAGGCGCCCTGCCTCCCCCATTTTAGTAGTCTCTGTGCCTAACGTGGGGCTTGAACTCATGATCCTGAGATCAAGAGTCACATGCTCTACTGGCTGAGCCAGCCACATGCCTCTCTATTTTTTTTTATTACATTGACTGGGACCTCTACATTATTGAATAGAAATAATGATTGTTATCATCTGTCTCATTTCCTGGCTTTTAAAGAAAAGACTTCTATTATTTAATCATTAGGTATGATTTTCCTGTAGCATTTTGATGAAGTTAATCATGTTCTTTCCTATTTTTGATATGCTAGGATACATATATAGTCTTTTTTTTAAGTTTATTTACTTATTATTTTGAGAGAATGACAGAGTGTGAACAGGGGAGGGGCAGAGATGGGGGAGAAAGAGAATCCCAAGCAGGCTCCACACTGCTAGCATAGAGCCTGACGTGGGCCTGAACCCATGAACTGTGAGATCATGACCTGAGCTGAAATCAAGAGTCAGGTGCCCAACCAACCAAACCATCCAGGTGCCTATACACACACACACACACACACACACACACACACACACACACACACAGAGTTTAAAATTTTTTTAATGTTTCTTTTTGATAGAGAGCAAGGGAGGCGCAAGGGAGACAGAGAATCTGAAGCAGGCTCTGCGCTGTCAGCTCAAAGCCCGACATTGGGCTTGAACCCACCCACCATGAGATCATGACCTGCGGTGAAGTCAGACGCTCAACCGACTGAGCCACCCAGGCGCCCATATATAGTTTTAAATCATGAAGGTAAAGAATTAACAAAACCATTTCTCGTTTTGTAAGTACATATCTGACCTCGGATGAACTTTCTACTTAGTTCCTCTGAATCCTGATAAAAATGGAAAGTCAACTATGTTACTAGGCAACGTTGCTTATGATAAAAGTGACCTTTACTTGGTAAATGTATTTGGACTGGGAGGAACTATACATGAACTCTTAAGTTCTTGGTTAGAAGCAGGAGTTTTGAGCTTCCCTGGGAGCACTGTTCAGACATGGGTATGTCCTTTGTGGGGTCCCTAGAAGCTGCGATTGGGACCATCATGTGAGATACTGGTTTCTCTTTGTGACGTAAGACTTCTAAGCCTGCGTGACTCTACACCCACCCTGGGATTCTCATTTCCTTGCGCTGAGCTGTCATCTGAATCCAGAGTTCTGGGCTGGCCACGTGGGAAGACTCCTCCCATGAAGAGAAATAACGTGAAACTGCCCTGCTGGCATGCTGTGTTTTCTTCTTAGGCTTTCTGAGTAGATGGCTGCTCTGTGTGTGGCCTGTGCTGATTGGGTGGCTCAGAATGTGCAGTTAGGAGTGCCACGTGGGCACTGCAAAGTGCATCCGAACGAAATACAGAAAGTGTTTACTGGGGCCGATCTACGTTTATTAGCTCTCGCTTACAACCTTCCATTTTTAATTTTCACCGATTAGAAAGCTCATATTCGCGTTGCCTATAAATTCATACTGTAAATTTGAACTTATAAAAATAAATACATATAAGATAGCATCTTTATTTTCTTACGTGTTCGACTCCATCTGTGTTTGCCAACCCCAGAATGGTTCCGCTACTGAAAAATGTTTGATAACTAATGTTTCAGAAATGTGCAGTCCAGTGGGTAGATACTTGCTTTTCAAATATGGCTCTTAAAATTAAAATTAAATGTAACTAAAATTTTAGTTTCTTGGTTGCCCTAGCCTCATTTCAAGGGTGCAGTAACCACCTGTGCCAAGTGGGCTACCATACTGGACAGTATGTATAGATGTAGAACATTTTCAGACATCACAGAAAGCTCTGTTGGACATACTTTTTAGGTTTTATTTTTTATCATCTGAATAGATATCCAGATTATCAGAGAGCTTTATATTTTTGCTGTGTATGTTACATACTATAAGAAACTGCTGGATGAACCAATCAGGATGTCTATCAGGGCCAGTATTGAAGACCCCAGTGTATTATTTATGTGATAATATGCTAGAGAAATATTTCTCAGATTTTGCGTACTAAGACAAATTCTGGACCACATCCCATCATGGCCAGTGTGAATTTTGCAATTCATTCGTTTTTCTGTTTTGCTTTATCAACCAGACAGTATGGGGCCAAATTTACGGCTTAATTTAAATAACTTTCAGGCCTATATAATTGCATGGTATTTTTTTCTTGTCTGAATTTTTATATTTATAAATTATGATTTTATTATAATGTCTGCATTTTTATAGACTGTTTCAAATGTGTTGTGAAAGGAGGTAGAATATAAATACAGTAATAAATTAGGAGCCACCTATCACTGAACATCAGTTTTGAGAAGGAGTGAAGGAGCTGAAAACCATTCTGGGCTGATGACGATTATCATATCCAGACATGTAATCTGGACTGCTTTCCAAATGAAGTGACTTAGAATGTATCCTTGTCATAAAACCAGTTTAATTCGTTCTTCTAAGACATTTTTAATTTTCAGAGTAATGTTTGAAGATCTCTCTTACTACAGTAATTTGTAAAAATGTCAGACTTTTTAGTATTGCTAGGGAAATTTGAACCAAGAGCATATTTGGATGTTCACAAACTGGTGTGAACCGGGTTTAAACCAAGAAGGTGGAGTGCTGTTTTGTCTCTTTATGGAATCTTTTGTGTCGTTTGGATAACAGAGAATTTATTTTGGGGCATTTATTCTGGGCATTTACACCTTCTCACTGTAAAAACATCCCTGTGTTTTTCTTGTTTTTCCATCTTAGTCTGGAACTTACAAGCAGGTCAACATTATGTACGTCTTTTACATTTTACATTTTGCAGCTTTTCTTGTTTCTGAAAACACTTACTGCACCATACACATTTTAGGCCAAAAGGTAGGGTAACTTTTAAAAAAATAAAACCAACCTGAACTAAAAGAAGTTGAGGGTTAAGTACTCCCAAGTGTCAGTCAGTGTTGAGCAAATTTGGGCAATCTGTTTGATTTTAACGTTTTCTACTTGCTCAAGTGAGAAAAAGAAACACAGAATTATATAATTTTCATGTACTGACAACCGGAAGCATTACAAACATCTGCAGAAACCAAACATTTCCTGGAACTAAACTCGAGCAGAAATTTATCACGTGAATCTTGTTTAAAGAACCTGGTGAAAAATATCTTCAACCACAGTTACGTAAAAGGTCCAGGAGTGCAGTTCCCGTGGATCAGGTTCCAGAAAGCAGAGCTGAGGAGGCCACGCAGCCGTGGCTCAGGAGGTGCGTGCGCTGGCGCTGGGCTGGGGGTGCAGAGGGGCTCTGAGAGCACAGAATCTAGCACCTCTGTTCTTTTGAAACTCTGTTGAAGGAAGGAGCTTAGAAAATCATGATTGCCAGGAGGACCGTTAGAGATTTCTCTATAATATTAAGTGTTGTCAGTGTGGCTTTGTAGAGGTACTGATTTCATTTTTTTTTAACTTTTTAAATCTTTATTATTTATTTTTGATAGAGAGCAAGCAGGGTGGGGGCAGAATGAGAGGGAGACACAGAATCTGAAGCAGGCTTTTCAGGCTCTGAGCTGTCAGTACAGAGCCTGACGTGGGGCTCGAACTCACAAACTGTGAGATCATGACCTGAGCTGAAGTCTGACACTCAACCAGCTGAGCCACCCAGGAGCCCTGGTGCTGATTTTATTTTGTCTGTCTTAAGCCCTCTAACAAATACCTACACTGGAGATATTTTATTTTGTAGATTAATGTGAAGCTTTTAAGCGTTGAAGGAAGCACACAGCATTTTTCATGGCATTTTAAGATCTGGGTCTGTATTTCTGCCCACTCAGAAGTCTGGTTCACATCAGAATGAAGGACAGAAGTGGAGTCGTCTTTTCCCCAAGGAGCTTGCACTCATTAACATGTTTCCAGGACAGAAAGTAATTTAAGACTTCACAACTTATGTGACATGGAAGAAACAAATTTTGCCTGAAATACTTTGAGGGTCAAGTACAAGTAACTATCTGTCTTTATCATGAAAACCTTCAGTATGGTCATTATAGAATGTGCAGTTTCTTTTAAGAATGCTTGTATCCCTTGGGCCTTCCAGAGTGAGTTAACTGAAAAAATTTTAAGACATTATAGCCTGTCCTGTAGGTTTGAGATTGATCTTTATGTGTTTGCCAGATAAAACAGTCTTAAATGGGTGTTAATTATTACCTGCTCAAATTTAACTAGTAATTTCTGCTTCTTAAGACTGAGTCACACCTGGGTAGGTAAGAGGATGTGGTACTGCGATTTAGGAAGGCATCTTGAGGGGTTTTGAAGTCTGCTGCTGTATACCTCCCATACAAGGCTGTCATAGGGATTACTTGTGATAATGTGGATAAAATGCTTGGCATACAGTAGGTACTTAATAAATATTCTTCATTCTCTCATATTATTGATAATGGCCGCATATATGCAGTTTTTCTAAACTGTATACTAGATTGTTATCGTGGTATACTATATAGTGTCTATATAATATACTGTTCATATAGATGTATACATCTATGTGTATATAATATGCATATAATATACTGTCCATATAGATATATACACCTATCTACGCCTGTCTATGTACTATACGCATTTACTACACACATTTAGATGTATGTACCTATACATAGGCGTGTTAGGATCTATTCTGATTTTAGCAGTGTTGTTTTACATTGACACTTAAGAAAAGCAGCAATAACATACATTGAAAGTGTATAGTTTCTCATTAAATTTTCGGTTTTGATCATTCAGGAAATAATGCAAATGGTTTTGAATTCCTTGGTAATATGAGACAAGGTTGAACAGGGTATAAAAGTAGACTAATAGTATCAGAATCCACCTTGCCCCAGTTTTGTCTGTGAAATTGAGTTCACGTAGAAGTACTGCATCGATAAAATATTCTTTATGTAGCGTCCACTAAGAACTACACTAGGCTTAGACTTGGAGTCTGGGGATTAGAGATGGAAATGTGTGCAGGCAGTGGGAGGAAGGCAGGCAGACTCATGAAAAGAACCTCGAAATCATTTGGCTGCAGGCTGAGAAATGTCTGAAAGTGTTCCAGCAATTCGTCGGTACACCAGAGAAGTTTAAGGAAGAACCTTGTGAAAGAAAGCAGCCACAGCTAGACTCTTAGTCACCGTTCTTCCGATCATCCAGTTTAGGCCTCCGCATAGCTACAAGGTCTTACAGATAATGCAGCAAATAACGTAATAGCGGGAGCTCCAGAGTAACTCTTTCAAGACAACGCTCGCGGGCAAAGCGTTAACAGGTAAACTTAAGCCTCCCAAAAGGAGGATGCAGTTAGATAGCTGCAGTACAAGTTGAAGGAATTTGGTATTGGTAATTGAGATCCAGATGTCTTCTTTTAAAATGCTCCACTTAACTGTTAAAGTTAGTAACATTCATAATATGGGAAAACTAAAATTTCAATGAAAAATATGATAAGTGATGAAATGATACTAATACGGTGCAAGTTACTCTGCAGAATTTTGATTGTGACTGCATGGTCTGTGTTCTCCAAGAGCTTTCTGTTAATAACAGTAAGGTCTCGAGATTTAGGTAGATTGCCTACCCATAATCTTAATTTTTCAACCATTTATTTATTCAGTAAATATATATTGGTGACAAAGCATTTTCTTGCCACTGGAGGGATACAGTATTGGACCCAACAAAAGTTTCTTCCTTCAAGAAGCTTAAAGTCTACAAGGGAAAGTGAAAAAAAGAGGAGAGGGAGGTACCCAGTGGGAGTGATACGAATGAATAAATGAATGAATGGGTATAAACAAATAAAAGTAAATCAAGGTAAGTGGATAGAAAGTTGTAGTGGTGGTGATGAGGTGTGTTACATGAAATAGAGTGGCCAGAGAAGGCCTCCCTGACAGGTTGATACTTGGATTAAGGGTCTGTAGTAGGTGATGGACAGTATCATGCAAACGTCTGTGAAGAAGCACATTCTGGTGAGAGGGAACAGCAGTCTATTGCAAAAACCCTGGCATGAGTGTGTTCACATCCTTGAGGAGTAGCAGAGAAGGCTGTAGGATAAGACAGGGGTGAGTGAGGGAGAGACTGGTAGCGATGAAGCAAGAGGTTTTCTGGGGCCAGTTAAGGACCTTGTAGACCACTATGGTGACTTTTACTGTGAATGGGAAGGGAAGCATTTGGTGGGTTTTGAGCAGAAAATGTTATCTGAATTTTTAAAATCAGTAGGACTCTGGCCTTTTGTTTTGAAAACTGCAACGAGGCAAGGGAAGAATCCGCTGGGAGGCTATTGCTGTAATCCAGATGGAGGTGAAGGAGGCTCAGAGAGCACTTGTGGTGGTGGACGTAGGGAGAAATAGTTAGAATTCAGATATATTTTTAGGATTGAGCCAACAGGATTTGCTGATGGATTGGGTATGTGGTGTGAGGGAAAGGGAAGAGTCTGGGATGACTTGGAAGATGGAATTATCATTTACTGAGATGGGGAATCCTGTAGGAGCATTATTCTCAGTGGGGTGGATCGTCTGGGATTTGGCATGGGGTGATGGTCCATTAAGCTGAGAATTGACTAGTAGATGTAATAAAAATGGTCTCTACTGCCTTTTTTGTTTTTTTTTTTTCTGACCTGAGTAGCCTTAAATGAATTCAGTTAACCTCTCTCTGGAGATAACAATACTTCCTGCCTCATAGAGTGGCTGTGATGAACAGTTTAAATGGATAATTCATTTTTATTTTATTTTTAAAAATTTTTTAATGTTTATTTTTGAAGGACAGCGAGCATGAGTGGGGGGAAGAGCAGAGAGAGAGGGAGACACAGAATCTGAAACAGGCTCCAGACTCTGAGCTGTCAGCACAGAGTCCAGTGTGGGGCTCGAACTCACAAACTGCGAGATCATGACCTGAGCTGAAGTTGGACGCTTAACCGACTGAGCCACCCAGGCATCCCTGGATAATTCATTTTTAAATGCCTGTCTCAGTGCCTGGCTAGTTCAAGATGGTTGGATAGTTAGAGGGTTGGATAGATACCCAGACCTCACATAGTTCAAGATGGAAGTCATTGGTGGCTTTAACAAGAGCAGTTTTAGGTCAGCAGTGGGGACAAAGGCCTGATTAGAATGGGTTCAAGTGAGGATGGGAGGAAAGAATTGGAGACCGCAGATATAGTCAGCTCTTTTGAGTATTCCTATAAAATTGGATTGGAGAAATGGGAGTTTATTCATTGGAATGTGGGGTCAAGAGAGAGGTCTTTTTCTGTCTCCCTTTCCTTCGGGTTGGAAGAAAGTACAGACTGTTTATATGTTGAAGGGAGTCATCCCTTGTAGAGGGGACCATTGATGATACAGTTGGATTTAGGATTGTGAGGTGTTTTGGCCATAGATAACAAGTTGACTCAGCTAACCAGAATGTCCTTTGTCTCCTTACTTTCTCCTTCTCAGTCTTTTATTCGTTCGTTCACCAGATACTTAGTGAAGGTTCACAAGGTGGCAAGGACCGCGCCAGGTGCTGGGTAAAGACTGAAGATGAAGGGGTGAATCAAACAGGAGTGAAAAGTACGAGTCCTTTTTGGGAGAGAATACCATGGGGTAACTTAGGTTGGGGGCATTAGGAGACTCTGCGACGTGAAGTGTGGCCACAACCGAGAAAAGCATTCTGAGCCAAAAGAACAGAGCAGGCAGAGGCCCTGGGGCAGGGAAGGCCTGCTGCCTTTGAGGATTTGAGAGGTTGGAAAGGACCAGGTCTCCCTGTTAAGGTTTTGGATTATATCCAAGGAGCAGTGGGAGCCATTGAAAAGTTTTAAGTCGGGAAGTGACACGATGAGGTTTGCATTGGGCAAGAAAACCCCCTGTGGGGCTGTGTGTCAAGGTGAATGGACTGGAGGGGGTAAGAGTGCAAGAAGGGATACCAGTTTAGGCCAAAAGATAGTATCTGTGAAAATCTTTAGACCTAAATACTAAACAGTTTTGGTGTGAAACGTACAGAATTGAGAATATCCTCTGGCAGAATTTTCTTTGAGCAGAATTAGCAGCTGTGAAGAGAGCATTTCTTGTTAAAAATAATATCAACACAGAAGAGTCAGACAATGTCAGTGATTTCAGATTATTTAACATAAAATGAAACTTTGAAAAAGACTTTGGCAACGGTGAACGATTGAAAAAGAATACCATGTCAGCCTTTTTTCTTAGCAACAGTACCAGTGACACGGTATGAGAGATAGACTCTTATTAAGTAAACAGATTGAAGTACATGCATATGTACCAAGAATAATTAATCTGCCTGTGGTATTTTCAGCGTTCATGTAATGTAAATAAGCCTTTAATTTTTTTGCTTTAATGTAGTGGATGTAAATTATTTTTATTTTTTCAGAATATAAACCAATATAATAAAGACCATTTATTAGTTAATAAATAAATATTTCCAAAGTTCCTCTTTTCACTCTCAGAAGTGTCTTAATTTTGCACCATGATTATAGAATGAGGATCTACTGGTTGAAGGGTCGGGCCGGTAAAAGGGTGACCAGGTGATAGTCCAGGATGCATGCATTATTAAACTGAGTTAGGCTTCTCCCCAGAGAGAGTTCTTAAAACAGAGGGTGGTTAGAATGCAAAGTATTGCTCTCTCTGCTCACCCAGAATTCCAGGGCCATGAATTAACGTGTTCTGAGCCCTCACTTAAAGAGAAAAGAAAGAAAAGAAGCAAGTTATTTTCTATCTAGACAAGACACTCGCGAGAATTCTCTCTTGGTTGTAACTCCATTTTTTATTTTCCTCACACAGGCATTTTATTAATGCCTTTGAAGGTTAGAAGATATTTTACCTTCTGGAGTTTCTCTGACTCACGGATGATCTCAGCTCAAACCTGCCAGTTCAGGGGAGATGATCGATAACACCCTCAGATGATCGACATCTGAGTAAGTAGATACTGCTGTGTATTGTGTTTAACTGCTTTAAAAAAAATAAAATTTTGTAACTTTAAAGGCTTAAAGTATTATGCATTTTAATGGGGTTTTTAAAATTTTGTTGTTGAATAATGATGGCAATTATTGTAATTCCTATAAGTGAATATTCATAAATAATGGGTTTCCAGAAGTTAATCCCCTAATGATAAAAAAAAGTTAGTGAAAACATTTTCCGTGCATAATACTTTACCTTTTAAGAAACATATTGAAGACCTAAATGCATATATTAAAAATTTAAAAGCATTCTCCTTAGTGCTTTATTTTACTTTCATATTAAGAAATGCAAAATTATTAGTAAGACTGTTAACTGTTAATGAATTTTAAAAATGCAGTTATATCCTTACAGAAATTGTCTTTTAACATGGAATATATTTTGGTTAACTTGAAATAAATACTGGTTTGTTTTGTGGAAGTAGAATTTTAATAGCTCTTTCTATTTGAAAATAATAATGTTTTTTCCTGCTAATGTAGACAAGAACATAGAATCTCTCTGTATTTAACTTTCGTTTTTAATTGAGGAGACTAAGAAAGAAGAGCATGCATGCTTTCTAATCAAAACCTCTGAATGAAATTTAAAGAGTTGGGCCAGTAATCTTGATATAAATTATTTCTCAGAATGAAAGCTGTTATTCCTCTTGTTATATCATTTGAAACTGTTTTAACAAAACTAGGAAACCATGAGGTTGTACCATGGTCTTGTTTTGGAATGTGAAGTTCAAAACAATTAATAAATATACAAGATGTTCCCCTCTTCAATGGGGTTATTTAAATTAGGTCTATATCTGTGCTGTCCCATATGGTAGCCACTGGCCACACGTAGCTACTGACATTTAAAATGTGGCTAGCCCCAGTGGAGATGTGTTATGCATAAAATACACACCACATTGCAAAGACTTAGTCTGAAAAAAAGGCTGTGAAATATTTTATTAATAATTTTGTATGAACCACATGTTGGAATAATAGTTGTTTAGATCTGTTGGGTTAAGTAAGCCACTTAATGTTTTCTTTTACTTTTCTGTGTGACTGATTGCTAGAAAATTCTAAATTACTTGTGGATTACGTTATATTTCCAAAGGGCAGAGTTAGCCCGTCATCGTATATGGTTAACAATTCTTAGTTATCCATTATGCGGTATTCTTTAGGCTTGAACCTTCTGGTGTGTGCATGGATAAATGAATATAAATCTGTATTCTTTTTAGAATAGGATTCTTTGATTTATCAGATATTTATTAGTGCTTACATGTGCCAGACAGTAGTCCGGGCACTGGTGATACAGTCAGGAACAAAATAAAACTTCCTGCCTTCATGGAGTTAACTTTCTCATAGAGACTAAAAACAGACTAAGGTAAGTAAGAAAAAAATACATAATCTGTTAGAGAGCCATAAGTGCTTTCAAGGAAAGCCTCACTGCACGGGTGATGTTCGAGCAAAGAGTTGAGGAAGGTGAGCGAAAGACCCTCCGGATATTTGGGGCAGAGCGTTCCAGGCAGAAGGAATAGCAACACAAAGACGTCGTGGCAGGAGCTCTCCTGTTTGTTGGCATGGGGGAAGGAGGCGTGGTGATGGCTTGGAGACAGTGAGGAGGAGATGAAAGGGAGTGCGTGGGCACGTCAGGCGAGCACTTGCAAGGATTTTGGCTTCGAGTAAGGTGGAAAGCAGTCGGTGGGTTTCGAGATGAGAAGTGGCAGGATCTTTCTGTGGAAGCTGTTTTGACAAAATGCTCGGGGGTGAGGGTGGGAGCGTTCGCAAGAGTGGAAGCAGAGAGCCCCGGTTCAGGGCTACCGCAGTGACCCAGGCGAGAGATGGTGGTGCCTGAGCCCATAAACGAGGAAAGTGACGAGAAGTGGTGGAATTAACTAATTACCCATTACTGTGGACTTGGATGTGGAAAGAGAGAGAAAGAGATATGTCAAGCTGTTCCACCTTAACAGCTGAGGAATGGAGTGGAGTTGCCTTTGGTTGAGATTGGGAGGAACAGATTGACGGGGAGGGGGTGCTTAGTTTGCGACACATTAACTCTGGGAAGCCTCTGTAGACATCTAAGTGGAGAGGTCAGGTAAGCAGAGCCTGGAGTTCAATGAGAGGTCGGGGCTGAAGAGGCAAATCGGAAATCATAAGCAATTATCATTACTTAAAGCCCAAAGAAGAGTTGAAGCCACCGAGGCGGTGAGCACAGATGGAAAAGAGGAGAGGAAACAGACCGTAATTCCGTAGCATCATCCACACTCAAAGATGCCCATCGGACGATGTTACTGAATTAGTTTTCTCAGGTGTGGCAATGATGCTGGAGTTACATAGGAGGTGTTCTTATTTCTGGAAGATGCATACTTAGGTATTTAGGAGTGAAATGTCCTACGTCTGTTTTCCCCTTTCGGATGGTCTGGCAGAAAGGAATTACAGAAAAAGGTGGAGGAAGCATGGTGAAATGTCAGCAGTAGGCCTTTAGTAGGTATTCAGACATGACTCCCCGAGTACTTTCAACTTTTCTGTAAGTTCAAAAGTTTCTTTACAAGTGCCTCCGAAGAGGGACAGATGTGAGGATGGTGGGCTGCCGTTTTTCATAAGCCCTTGATGAGTATTTGACTCTATAAACTACATACATGTTTAAGTTTGATAAGAATAAAAAGCAGTAAAATAAGTCAAATCTAATAAGGGGAAACATTATAATTTTGAGAAATGTTATGTAATAATCAAGTCCGTTCTTTGGAAATTAGTACTTTTTAAATATGGCCGTTGAGTCTTAGGACTGGAATTTACCTTGGAGACCTCTCAGCCTGCCTCCTCTACCCTAGAAATTAATAAAGTGAGTTTCAGGGGAATTAAGGGACTTGCACAAGGTCACATGCCTGTGTAGCAGCAGAGCCAGGACTAGAAGCCAGATCTTTGTACTGCTGTTCCATTAGTTAAAAAAAAAGGAAGCAGAGAGGTCTAGGACCCAAACAAAGGACCACGGCAACAATCAGAGCTCGGGAGTCTGAACAAGAAGCATGAGGAAGAGACGGGAAGGTAAACATTGGGATATTCAAGTCACCAAGGGGAGAAAGTGTCTCGGGAAGCAAGAATAACCAGCATTGTCAAATGCTCCTGATGGGTTAGGTAAGACTCGAGCTGAAAATCGATCCTTGACTTTAGCAACGAGGAGGTTGTTAGTGACCTTGACAAGAGGAGGAGGTTTTAGTGAAGTCAGAGGGAAACAGATTTGAGGGAGAGCCTGGAGGAAATGCCTGGAAGAGGGTGAATGTAGACCCTTTTCTGAGGAACTGTGGAGGCAAAAGGGAGTCAGGGTTTTGGTTTTGTAGATGAAATAAATTACCTCATTTCTCCCAATGTGTGCATTAGGAGAGATTTCAAGGTACTCTTCGGAAATGCTCCACCAGATTTGTGGCATTTAAGACCACCACCTTGTGTATGTGTGTATGGGTAGGGTTACTGTTTCCCTCCCAGAAGGATTTCATAGAACAGTGTTTGGTAGAGAGAGAGAGAGAGAGAGAGAGAGAGAGAGAGAGTGTAGAGGTTGGCATTGTGTTAAAGGTTGCTTTTATAATTGTTACAAATTTGACTTCATTTCTTCTTGCTCAGGGTCTGTATTCTCATAGCTATAATTAAAATTTTTAAGGAAATAAATAAATGCTGAGCCTATTCTCAACTGAAAGTGTTGAGAAGGCTATTGCTTGGGGGGGGGGGGGTAATCTGTTTTCCTTGCCTTTAAAGAAGGTACCAAAATGTTGGAAGAGATGGCTGCAAAGACATGCCCAAGGTCACAAGACAAAATGTCGCCAGAATAACTGGATCTTAGATCTGATCCACCTGCCACGTGGAATACTTAATCCCTGTGTATTTCACTTCCAACAGGTATAAAATGAGGATAAGATTTGCTCCACCTCCTGCATGAGGTTTTCGTGTGTCAGCTACAAAGCATTCTATACACACGAGTCACAGTGCTAAAGGCAAGTTAGGCTTGAGGGTTTTCTGAATAACTGGGGAGAAAATGTGTTAACAAAATGTGGATTGAGACGACTTATAACAATAATAGTGGAGCCTGCAAGAGTTTGCTTTTTGCCCCTGTCAGGCATTGTTAATAACACCACAAAATCCGTCGTCTTTGGGCCCATCAGAGTTTTGTGGTTAAGAGTCATGGCTGAGATCCAAGCAGTCAATCAGTTAATCCCCTAGGAACTCAAAATTACTGAACAACTGACTGTTCTAGTACTTTTAATACAACGTTAGTTTGCTGGCACTGTGTGGCAGGGCTCTTAAATGGAAAACGACGCAGGCTATGATGATAAATTTTATGTCAGACTCGGAAAGCAGTTCTGCATTTGATACTCCAAGTGGAATTATAGTCATACTATATTTTTAAGAGGTTTACGTTCTGGGAGGTTGAGAGATTAAAAATGGATAGATAGCCAAGGTCACTCCCATTAATGATGATGTAAAGAGATCGGGTGGTTCTTTCTTAATAAAACAAGTATAAAATTGGACAAGATTGACAAAAGCAGTAATTTCTGGCACTGGAGAGAGACTGGAAAGGCAGACAATGATCACACTGGAACGTCGGGTAAGACGAGTGGGAGTTCTGTGGCCTTTCTTGCCGGGGCCCCTCCCCCGCCTCTTATCTCACTTGGTGAGAACTGCAGTTTTACCAGCGGGTACTTCTTACCAGAAGTGATAGATGCAGTTTGGTGGGGTTGGCGGTAAAAACCCACAGCTTTGCTGGTTAAAAGTGGCACACTCCGTTCATAATGGACAGGGAGAACCCACAGCTTTGCTACCTCGGTTTTGCAGGCTTGGGTTGGGGCCACCGGCCAGAAATTTAACGGGGAGATCCCTGAAAGGAGAGAGCCATTGAAGGGCTGACATCAGCTCTCCGCGCAGTCTTGGCTGAGGGCTAAACTTTGCATGCCTTAGGGGATAGAGACTCAAGACAGCCCAGCAAAAAAGCGAAAGTCAGGGAGTTCCTTGAGAGCTGGAGACAACTTCGAATGCTTTTTCAACCTACATATAGCTTCCTCAGTAGAGGGGGGAAGCCTTACAGGTACAATGTATTTGGGCACAGCCTCTCCCCAAATCACCGTGGCCTGTGGCTGACCAGGACACTATGAAGACACAGAGGTAGCCTGGAGGGAACCAGGCCACAGAACAGAAATACGAATTTCAAAAGTAAGTAGGGGTGCCTGGCTGGCTCAGTCAGTGGAGCGTGCGACTCTTGATCTCAGGGTTGTGAGTTCGAGCCCCACGTTGGGCGTAGAGATTACTTCAAAACAAAGCAAAACAAAAAACTAAGACAACAGGGGCCACATTCATGGAAGAGGCAGATTCTACCGTAGAAGTGCAAGCAAATTTCTAAGAGGAGCGCCACCCCTTGGAAAACTGAGGTCTGTCAGCTGGTAAGTGGATGACTAAAACGTGGTGTATTCATATAGTGGAATACTATTAGGCAGTAAAAAGGAATGGTGTACTGACACAGGCTATAATGTGGGTGAACCTTAAAAACATCATACTAAGTGAAAGAAGATAGCTCCATTTAAATGAAATGTCAAGAATAGAGAAATCCATTCATAATAGCATCAAAAAGACCAAAATACATATAAATGAATTCAATGAGAGAAGTTTAATCAAAGGTAGTAAGTATACCCAAATAGGGAGGAATATATTGCCATGGTTATAGGTTGGAAGGCTTAATATAGTTAATGTGGCAGTTTCCCCCAAATTAATCTATAGGTTCAACAATGTTGTCAAAATCTCAGAAAGGATTTTTAGAGAAGTATCTATAGAGAAAACAGAGTCTAAAATTCGTATGGAAATGCAGAGAATCTAGAATAATCAAAGTGACTTTAAAAAAGAAGTAGGTTGGGGGATGTGTAGTACCTGGTTTCACAACCTACCATAAAGCTACAGTAGCAAAGACTGTGGTATACGCATAGGGATAGACATATAGATCAGTGGAACAGAATGTCTAGAAATAGTTGTATTTCCTATGTGGTCCACTACGTTTCAACAGAGGTACTGATGTAATTCAGTAGGGACACCATAGTCTTCTCAGGAAACAGTACTGCCACAATTGGATACCCATGTAAACTAAAATGTGCTTGATTTTTACTTTACAACACACACAAAAATAAACTTGAAATGGATCATAGGAAATATAAAGAAGAAAACATAGCAGGAGGTTTTCTTGTCTTGAGTTAGACAGAGACTTAGCAAATAAGATATAAAAAGCATGAGGTATATAAAAGAAAAAATGATAAACTGGACTTCATCAAAGTTGCAGTTTGCTTTTCAGAAGACACCACTGTTAAGAAAATGAAAAGTCAGGCCACATATTGGGAGAAAATATTTATAAAACAGATAATCTGATAAAGGATTTGTGTCTTGAAAATATATGAAGAGCTCTCTTAAAACTCAATCCATAAGAGAGTAACCTAATTTAAAAACGTGCAAAAGATTTGGATAGACATTTTACCAAAGAAGGTACATGAATGGTACGTAAATGCACACATGAAAAGATTTTCAACATCATTAATCATTAGGGAAACGCAAATTCAAGCCGTAAGATACTGCTGTGCACCCACTCTACTGGCTAAAATTAAAAAAGACTGACAGTCCATGTGTTGGCAAGGATGTAAAAACAAACAAACACAAAAAAAACCCAGAATACTCACACATTGGTAGTGGGAATATAAAATGGTACAGCCATTGTTGGAAAACGTTTGTTAAAAAGTTCAGCATACACTTAACATATGACCCAGCAATTCCATCCCTAGGTAGGCCATCAGGAGAAGTACCAGCATATATCTAGACAAAAACTCATATACAGTGTTCATAACAGCTTTATCTATGGTTGTCAAAAACTAGAAATTGTGTAAATGCCCATCAGCAGATGGGTGGATAAGTAAATTGTTACACAGTAAAGGAAAGCAATGGACTGCTGATATATACAACAGCATGTATGAATCTCAAAGTGATTATACTGCATGAAAAAAGCTGGCACGCCCCCTCCCCCCCCCCCCCCCCCCCGCCCCAGAGTACCAATACAGTCTGATTCCATTTAGGTGAAATTATACAAAATGCAAACTAACTGATTGTGACAGAGCAGATCATTGGTTGCCTGAGGATGGCTTAGGGGAGGAGGGAGAAACGAATTCTCAAGGGAGGGGTACAGTGAAGCATTGGGGTGATTATAGATTCATTATCTTGATTATGCATGATAGTTTCATGGGTGTGCACATATGTAAAAGCTCGTCAAATTGCATATTTTAAACGTGCAATTTATTATATATGAGTTCTACCCCAATTAGGTTATAAAAATTGTGCCCATTCAAAAACCAAGTAGATGTTCATAGCAGCATTATTTGCGATAGATAAGAACTAAAAACAATTCAGTTTGTCAACTGGTGAATAGATGAGGAAAATGGTCATACAGTGGAGTATTATTTAGCCACGAAAAAGAAGGAAACACTAGTTCATACTACTGATAGATGCTACAACATGGATAAACCTCAAAAACATTGTGGCAGCTGAATGAAATCAGAAACCGAGAACTGTGTATTGTATGATACCATTCATATGAAAATTTCAGAAAAGGCAAAGCCATGGGTCAGATCCGTGGTTGTCTGGGGCCAGAGGTGGGAGCCGAGACTAGCCATAAACAGGTACAAGCGAACTGTTGTGTCAGTGGGACTATTCTTGGTGATAGTTGCGCTGCAGTTGAATAAATTTACAAAGCGTGTCTAACTGTACCCTTAAAATGGATGACTTCCGTGGCCTGTAGATTATACCTTAATAAAGCCATTAAAAGGTGATTAACCACGCAACATTTTAAATTCTCTTTAAGATGGCCATTCAAGAAACTGGACTAGATTGCTGATTTCATTGTTACCTATTGCTTTGGCATACTTTGGTGAGACCAATTAAACTGATGTTCTATGCCAAGTACTTTTTGGGATTCTAATTGCAAAACAGAAATCATCATTAGTTGTCTTTCATGGAATTTAGTGGCTAGTAACCACTGTTTTTCCCTTGCACATGAACACTGATTTTATGTTTAATAATTGTTACCCACCCCCCCCCCCCACGCCGCTGGAAGAAATGGTGGCTTCTTAGATTAATATTCTGTTCGTGTAAAGCAGTTCCAACATGTGGAGGGTAGGTTATCAGGAAGGAATTTGATGATGGAGTAATACTTTTGCATTTAAAATTTTTTAATGTTTATTGATTTTGAGAAAGAGCGAGCGCATGCACGTGGGAAGGGCAGCGGGAGAGGGAGCAGCCTCCACGCCCAGTATGGAGCCCAGTGAGGGCCTGGATGTCACGACTGTGACATCCTGACCTGAGTTGGTATCAAGAGTTGGATGCTCAACCGACTGAGCCCCCAGGAGCCCCACCTTTGCAGGTTTTAGATAGAGAAAGGCACACCTTTCTAGGTGTTGGGTGTCCATCCACGTGTCTCCAGCCCCGTGTTTGTGGAGATATCAGGTAATCTGGGCATAAGATCCTTTGGGTGTGGGGATGGGGAAACTGCAACCAAGAGAATTCCTTCCAGAGCCCTTTTTTGGCTGGGTCTGGCCATGTTCTGTACCAGACTAGGAGTCAGGATCTCCGGGGTTAGTGACTTCATGCCTGCCTTCACCTCCATGTCTTCATATATAAAATTGGAAATTGAAGTTTGCTTTTTTTAGGTAAAAGGGAGTCTCTTTCTATTAGAAAGTTGCCTAATTTTGATGAAAAATCAAGAATCCTGGAACATTTTGCCCACCATTCTGCCTCATTCTATGCAAATTAGAGTAATTTGTTTTGAAAACAAGCAGAGTCATTTGGTTTGACTGAACCAAATGACTGAAAGTCGTGAATTCATTTTCCCAAATAAAGTAATTCTACTTTTCCCCGTTTTTCCTTCCCCCCAAACAAATCCTTTATTCAACAAAGATTTATAGGCACTCTGAAGTTGAGATAAACCTGCAAAAATAACGGAAGCATGGGGGTGGGGTAGGGGCTGATCTCTAACCTGCCTTCAGTAGGGGTACGGGGGCTGTACAGAGAGGGGCTGGGAAAGCTCTGGGGAAGGGCATGTGGAGAGCTGAGTTTTGAAGGGTATATAGGACTTGGCTGTTATCCAGGTGGTGGGGACGGGGGGAGTTTGCTGGAGACTTGAGAGCTGTGGCATTGGCTTTAAAGAAGAGAGAAGAGGGTGAAGAGATTCGGTGAGTGGGCGTGATTTTTGACTTTGTGACTGGCAGAATTTGAAGGATTAAGGGAGGAAAGAAAGCAGTCAAGGATAAGTTCAGCCTCAACCTCAGCCGTCTTAAGCAAGTGGTGGTATCATTCATTGACCTGGGAACAGAAGGCCCCCAAAACTAGTTTTGCTTGTTGTTTTGGGAAGACAAGAATTCACTTTGGAGGTTTTATCAGAGGAGTGCAACTATTCGCACACACTCGATTGAACCTAAAAGATGATGCTCTGATCCCTTGTCCGGCTTTGTCAGGACACCCATGGAGCATTAGGGACAAGAGTGAAGACTTGACATGGTCTTGGTGGTCTGTGTTTGTGCAGCATCACATAGGCTGTCGAGTCTGTCACATGTGCCCAGGTAAAATCATCCTTGAAAATGGCAGTCACAGAATGCAGAAATTCTGGCACATGAAAACCTATCACATTTAAGAATTTAGGAGTTCCTTTGGTTACTCTTTTCTCCCTGATCTCTCGTCTCTGGATTTTTATCATTTGTAAAGTATACTCTTTGTACTTCTTTCCTATAAAAAAGATGAAAATGGGTAAAGTTTAGAAAAGACCGCTCAACCTTTCACGTGCATCAGGTCATTTAGCTTTTAAAACAACCTTGTAAAGGAGGTACTTTTAATCATACTGGTTCACGATAAAGATTCATAGTAAAGACGTTTGAAAATCAACAGGTTTAAAGTTTTTGACATGCCATTAGCACAAAATATAAATTCTTATTCGGGTCCATTGACTTCAGCATGTAAACAAGGGTGGCAATTTATTTTGGAAATTCTATTTATTTCTGCCTTGTCCTTCTTTTGAAAGCACTTTGGTAACAAGTAGATTCATGATCCATAAAATAATACCCTACTTTATACTTTCTGAGAATATTTTCAAAGAATCATTTGGAAAATAACTTTCTCATGAAAACGTTTGCCAATTATTTACTTTTCTTTTTTTTAATAATCACGAATATATATATATTAAACCAAAGATGCTGTGTAAGCAGTTGCTTTACAACTACATCAAAACAGAAGTTAAAATTAGGTTCTATCTATGGCTTCAGATTTATCTTTTAGTAATATGTGGTCAGATCTTGCTTTAAATGTATTCTTGATTGAAATACCTTGAGGAAGTAAGTTGGTGGACCTCAGGCTGTTCCCTTGTCTATAAAACGAAGACCATGAAATACCTGCTCCAATGACGTAAAAATAACTTCTTGGGTTTAGTTTAAGTGCATGTACACAGGCAGTTCCCTTTTGTACCACAAGAGGGAGTGCCTGCGTTGTCGCTAACCTGAGCTGAGCGCTGAAGTCCTTTCTAAAATGTGGTTGCAAAGTTCCAAATGAGTGGATTGCTGGGAAAATGAGAAGGGAAAAGATTGTTTTGACAGTGTCACGGGAAGGAGGTACTCAAAACACAGTGATGAAAAGGAAGGGATTGAATTTTAAGGTACGAAGGCTTTTGCTGACATACATCATTACAGATTTCCATTCCCAGTCAACAACCCTTCTTTGCTTGTATCCTCCAAGAATTTTGATTTATTTTGTTTTCTTCCTTCTTTGTTACTGTATCTATAAATCTTTTGGATCAAACAAATACAGAACCCAAAGTTTAGTTTCTCAGTAGTGGTCCTGAACAATGAATATTGGTTAAAGATAAATTGGATTGTTTATGCTCTATACCTTCGACATGTACAACATCTGTTTGTTTGCCGTAAATTGGCAAATCAGAAAGATTTGAATGTTTTCATCCTGCCTTTCTCCCTCCATACTTTTTTTTCTTTGTTCATGCTTCTGAATTCTTTTATGTGATGTTTTCCTGTCATACATAGCTCAGAAGGTTGGGTGTGGACAAGGAAAAACATTGTTCTGTGGGTGAACCCTAGGGACATGGAAGTAATTATATTATACAGTGAAATTTAAAAATTTGAGACCAAGATCAAAGCCAAACAAAAAAAGTGGATTTGGCAATTGTGGAATTATTCCAGTAAATTTAGGTTAATATTCAGTTTTATCTCAGCTCTGTGAATATTTCATGTCAGTGTTGGTTTTTTAATTTAAATCATCCCTTTATGATATAAAGATAATCCCTTTATTTTGCTAATGTTTGTATTATATATACAAAAGTCATGAGCCCATCGTGTTTTATGTAACGGTAATTATACTGTTAACGCTTTTTGTATTAGAAAATTTTCTGAATTTAGAAAAACAACAATCCCAGGCATCTGGGATTATTACTCTGAACCCTGCTTTTAGAAGATTTCTCTGGAGCTTGTTTCTAGTAATAAATTTGTCCAAGTTTGGGGTCAGACTGTTCTGGTTCAAGTATGGAACCACTGTGTTTGAAACTTGACAAAAGCACACTTATCCCTATAATTTCATTTTCACTTGTTTGAAATCTGGTAATTTCTTGAGCAGGAAAAACAGAAGTGGAATTACTATAGAAATTATGCCCATTTTATCTGTATAGCAGCCAGTTTAAAAAACCATCATTGCTGGGACCCTGTAAAGAGTTATAAAACTTATAAATACCTTTGAGATTGCAACATTCAAAAGAGAAAACAGGAAAGAAAAAACTCTGTAGCTCTATTTTCTTTGCTTCTACTGCAAAATTTGTTCTTGTTTCCAAATGTGGGCACACCCATGGTAATCTGTTGTTCACATGGATGTCATCCGTCTTGTTTTGGTAAAAAGAAGGTAGAGAACAGTTGAGACAGGGGCAAGCTGTTCCTTTTATTAAAAAAATGTTTTTTAAGTTTATTTATTTTGGGAGAGAGAGAGAGAGAAAAAAAATGAGTGCACGTGAACAGGGAAGGGAAGAGAGAGAATCCCAAGCAGGCTCCGTGTTGTGAGCACAGAGCCCAGTGCAGGGCTCGATCCCACGACCGTGAGATCATGGCCTGAGCCGAAATCGAGTCGGATGCTTAACTGACTGAGCCATCTGTTCCTTTTCTTTTAAAGTTACTTTAAAAATTAAAGAATATTTCAGGCATAGGGAGGAAGTATAAGGAATATTAAAGAATTGAAGTGTTACGTGTTAATGTAGTTCTTAAAACATGGTATGTATCGTTCCATAAGCCTGACCCTCTTCCTGCCTTACAGAGGTGTAATGTCCTGAATTTGGTGTTTATCATTCTCATGCATATTTTTACACTTTTCTAAGTACAGATTTATTCCTAAACCTAAATAGAAGGTATGTGATTTTTACCCTTTCAACCAGTTTCTGAATGTACATTATTGTTAACCGTAGGCACAGTGTTGGACAGCGTATCTCTAGGAATTTTCCGTCTGGCACTACTGAAACTTTCTATACACTGAACAGCAATCCCTCATTTCCCCTCAAAACCATCTTTCTCCTTTGAGCTTTTATGAGTTTGACTGTTTTGGATACCTCATATAAATGGAAATCATGCCGTATTTATCCTTCTGTGACAGGCTTGTGTCGCTTGGTGTGATGGCCTCAGGGTCCTTCCGTGTTGTCACGTACAGCAAGATTTCCACCTTTTTAAAGGCTGATTAATACTCCCTTGTTTGTATGTGTCACATTTTCTTTCTTCATTCATCTGTTGATGGACATTGAGGTTGTTTCCACCTCTTTGCTGTCGTGAATAATGCTGCAGTAAACGTGGAAATGCAAATATCTCTTTGAGATCCTGGTGTCCTATGTTTCAGATCAATATCCAGAGGTGGAATTGTTGGATCCCATTCTAGTTCTATTTTTAATATGTTAAGGAGCCTCCATACTGTTTTCTGTAGTAGCTGAACCATTTTAAATTCCCATCAGCAGTGCACAAGGGCCTCTATTTCTTCATATCCTTGCCAGCTTTTGTTATTTTTTTTGTGTTTCTTTTTAAAAATTTTCTAATTTTTTAAAAGTAATCTCTCCCCTCGACATGGAGCTTGAACTCGCAACCCTGAGATCAGCAATTGCACATTCTGCTGACTGAGCCAGCCGGGTGCCTGTTGTTTTTGTTTTTGTTTTTGCTTTGTTTTGTTTACAATAGCCATTCTAACAGGTGCGGGGTGATAACCTCATGGTTTTATTTGCATTTTCCTGATGATTGGTGATGCTCAGCATCTTTTTATAATACCTGTTGCCCATTTGTATGTCCTTTTTGGAAAAATGTCTATTCAAGTCCTTTGTGCATTTTTTAATCGTGTTCATCTGTCTATCTATTTTTGCTGTTGAGTTGTAGAGGTCCCTATATATTATGGATATTAATTCCTTACCGGATATGTGGCTTGCAAATATTTCCTTCCATTCTCTAGGTTTCCTTTCACTTTGTGGATTGTTTCCTTTGCTGTGCAAAATCTTTTTAGTTTGGTGTAGTCCCACGCGTCTGTTTTTGCTTTTGTTGCAAGACCAGTGTCATGAAGCTTTTCCCCAATTTTTTTTTTTTTTTTGGCACTAGAACCGTTTTAATTTATGATACGTATCTGCCAATCAGAGAAGAGGTTTATGCGTGTACAACTTTATCAGTTAACATCTGCAAGCATACATGACAGTGATCTCAGTTTATAAATTCATCAGGGTCAGAGCAATGGACCAGTGTCTCTTTACTGCTCTGCTTACCAGCTGTAAATTACAGATGCATTAGTGTCCTTTTGTTGCTCTTCTTTGACTCTCCTTGTCCAGAGACATTTTGTTGTCAAGTTTCAGTGCAGCTCACCTCCAGCCAAAGGTAATCTTTTTAGATAAGTGCTCAGTTGCTACGGATTTTGCTTATAATTATAACCTATTTAATCACAGAAGAAGCTCTGCAGACGTGAAGTTCAAGGTTGCATACAATAACAGATCACAGTTTTGAAGTCGAGCACAGATTAAAAACCACAGATGTACCACTTATGTAAGACACACACCAATCATCTTTTAAGCTGCACAGTGACTCCGTATGAACATTATTTTTTTTTTAAGTTTATTTATTCATTTTGAGAGAGATGGAGAGGGAGAGAATCCCAAGCAGGCTCCACACTGTTAGTGAGGAGTCCTATGTGGGGCTCTAACTCCCGAACTGTGAGAGTATGACCTGAGCTGAAGTCGGATGCTTAACTGACTGAGCCTCTCAGGCGCCCCTTTGTGAACATTATGTTTTATTTTTTGTGTATTTTTTTATTATTATTTTTTTAATGTGTATTTACTTTTGAGAGAGAGAGAGACACAGAGCGTGAGCGGGGGAGAGTCAGAGAGAGAGGGAGACACAGAATCTAAAGCAGGCTCCAGGTTCTGAGTTGTGAGCACAGAGCCCGTGCAGGGCTCGAACTCACAAACTGCGAGATCATGACCTGAGCTGAAGTCGGATGCTTAACGGACTGAGCCACACAGGCTCCCCTTTATGAACATCATTATTATTTTTTTTAAGTGCATCTATGACAATCAGTCACACAAAGTTTTTCAGTGCCAAGTACCAGTTGGTCATGAAACGTGAGTGAGCTTGAGGCACTGTCCATTCCTAAGGTTCAGCCAGAGATTGGCCAGAGCATTGGAACACCTCTGCTTAGGAAGGCTGTTTCCCTCCCTCCTTTCCCTCACCTTTTCGTTTGGTGTTTGGCTGCACATGGCTGGAATGCTTTTGATCGTTTTGCAAGTCAGGAGAACCAGTGATCTAAAACTACGCCAGGATCCTAAGTAGTCCTCTCTGTCCATTTCAGGCTGCTGGTTGGTAGGTCCCTCTCAGGGCCTTCATTCCTCCTCCTGTGACTCCCGGAACGTTGATCAGAAGGTCAGAGCATCATCACCTCTAACTCTTTGAGCTAATGCCTGGCTGACACTGGAACGTCCAGCCCGGTCTCTTTGAAAATCACTCACAAAAAGAGCTTCTGCAGGACTTCATAAAACCTGGAATTGCTATGAAAATGTCTGATCTTTATAATCCAGGCAGCGAGCATTGAAGGGAAGCTTCCAGGAGGCAGTTGGGTCCTTACAATCCAAGCAATCAGTGGTTGAATTAAAACGCGAGCTTGAAGCTCCATAACCCTGGGTGGAAAGAGAAGCTAAGGACTGGTTGAGATAGCTGGTGACTGCACCGGTACCCACAGGGCTGAGTGTGTCCCCCGGTCCAGGAAGCTGGTGACACATGGGGGTCAGGTAACATCCTTGGCCCGTGCCCCCAAATAGGAAGCTGAGCAGCATATCCTTGACCGTCATCTGAAGCCTGTGTATGGATCACAGGATAGGACCTGTGTATGCAGGAAGAGGAGGGGGACAGGGAATATGACAGTGGGGAGACAGAATCTGGAGTCCAGATAGACTCAAGAACACTGCTTCTGGAAACGGTGGGCACTGAGGTTCTAGAGAAGGGAGCGAATTGGCTGCTTGTTCCACTCTGTGAACTCGGTTCCTGATCTGGAGGTTTCTTCATTTTGGCTTTGTTTGACTTTGTTTTGACCTCCCTTCTGTTGTTGCTGCTGCTACTGGCAGCACTTAGCCCGTTGATTCTTAAGCCTGGTTCTTTATCCTGGACCTGGACAAGCTGATTTTCAGCACCACCTCCACGGCATGAAGATGTCAGGGTACCAGGTCTTAGCAGACAGCACTTCGAGCGTGTCTGGCTGCACCTGGGTGAACGTTATCCTCTCCTGACTCTGGGGGGTGGGGGGTGGCCAGGTGGCCCACTGAGGGGCGCAGCAGGTACGTGCCCGAAGTGGTCAGACTCAGCCCATTGACTGTGTAAGGTGGTTGCTTAAGATACCCTGCTAACGTTTGGACGTGCAACGTGCAATGTTTGGAAGTACCCTCTCGACTGGGGGTACCCAGCTAGAAGGTCTCTCTTCTCCTGGGGTGGGCAGGTTCTGGGTCCTTGGTAGGTGGGTTTGGAGTGATGGAACTAAGGGCAAGGCAGACAGACAGAGGTGCTGTTCTGTAGGCATCCTCTTCCTGTGTTTTCTTCTAGAAGTCGTCCAGCTTCAGGCCTTAGGATTCAGCCTCTCACCCACTTTGAGTTGACTTCTGCATGTGGTGTGAGATCAGGGTCCAGTTTCATTCCTTTGCATGAGGATATCCAGTTTTTCTGATTATTAATTGAAGACATTATCCTTTCCCTTTTGTGTCCTCTTCCTCCTGGCACTCTTATTAAAGATCAGTTGCAGGGTATACGTGTGGGTGTATTTTTGGGCTCCCTCTTTGGTTCCATTCGTCTCCATGTCGGTCTTTACGCCAGGACCAGTTTGAGAAGAATTCACTTTAGTGCCTTTTTAAATATTTGGTAGAATTCACCAGGGAAGCTGTTGGTCCCGTGCTTTTCTTTGTTGGGGCGCCTTGGATTACTGATTGAACTTCCTTACTAGTTAGAGATCTGTTCAAATTTTCTGTTTCTTCTTAATTTGGTCTCTGCAGGTTGTGTATTTCTAGGATTTTTTCCATTTCTTCTAGGTTATCCAGTTTGTTAATGGATATGATCCAAAAGCACAGATCCTTTTAGTTTCTGTGGCATCAGTTATATTGTCTCCTCTTTCATTGCTGATTTTATTTATTTGAGCATTCTTTTTTTCCTTAGTCTAGCTAAAGGCTTGCCAATTCTGTTGCTCTTTTTTATTTTTTATTTTTTTCAAAGTTTTTTTTTTTATTTTATTTTTGGGACAGAGAGAGACAGAGCATGAACGGGGGAGGGGCAGAGAGAGAGGGAGACACAGAATCGGAAACAGGCTCCAGGCTCCGAGCCATCAGCCCAGAGCCTGACGCGGGGCTCGAACTCACGGACCGCGAGATCGTGACCTGGCTGAAGTCGGACGCTTAACCGACTGCGCCACCCAGGCGCCCCGCTGTTGCTCTTTTTTAAAAAAACAAGTTTTAGCCTTTTTTCCCCCCCATTTGCTCTCTTTTTTAATTTATGCTCTAATCTTTATTCTTTCTTTCTTGCTGCTAACTTTAGACTTTAGTTTGCTCTTTTTCAAGTTCCTTGAGGTACAAGGTTAGCTTATTTATTTGGGAATCTTTCCTCTTTCTTAACATGGGTGTTTATCACCAAAAACTTCCCTCTTAGTATTGCTTCTGTCCTATCCCGGAAGTTTTAATATGTTGTGTTTTCATTTTCGTTTTTTTTTTTTTCCAAGATATTTGCTAACTTTCCTTTTGATTTCGTCTGTGACCCATTGGTTGTTCAAGAGCGTGGCAGTTAATTTTCACATGCTTGTGAGTTTTCCCAGTTTTCCTTCTGCTTTTGATTTCTGGTTTCATTCCACTGTGGTCAGAAAATATACTTGGTATGATTTCAGCCTTCCTAAATTTGCTGTGGCGCATGTTTTCAAACAAGATATAAATTGTATCTGTTGAAAGAAAGTAGAGTTCCAAGGAACGCAGACTCTGAGAAGCAGATAAACACGCAGGAAGTTTACTAAGGAAGTTTTAGGATTAATGCCCGCGAAAGAGACGGAAGCAGGACTGGGCAGAGAGAGAGACTGGGCTGCGGTGCAGTCACAAGGAAGCCCTCAGCCCATCCCAAGGGGAGTGGAGAGGCGGGCTGGCCCTTCAGAATTGCCCCAGCTCTGGGTGAGGGGTCAGGCACTGAGCTGCCCCTGGAGAGGGGACATGACTTGGGTGAGGTGACCCTGCTCAGCTGAGAACTGTCAGCCTGCAGCACTCCCAGTGGCTGGGGGAGGAAGCCCTTCAGCGCTAAAGGAGACCTAGCGGCACAAAGATCTCAGGGTTCGCCGCGGTGCATGTTGTGTGTTCTGTTCTTGCCTTCTTGGCCCAATACTATTTTATTTAAGGTTTGTTCATTTTATTTTGAGAAAGACAGCGTGAGCAGGGGTGGAGCAGAGAGAGAGAGAGAGAGAGGGAGAGAGAAAGAAATTCGAGCAGGTTTCACACTAAGCCAGATGCAGGGCTCCATCTCACCACCGGGAGATTGTGACTTGAGTCGAAGTCAAGACTTGGACGCTTAACCGACTGAGTTACCCAGGTGCCTCTCAATTTTACGTTTTTTTGAGATTTGTTCATATTAATGTCCGTAGCTGTAGTCACCCATATTAATGGTCTTACAATATTCAGTTTTTTCCCTAAACGTTTACTTAGTTTTGAGAGAGAGAGGGAGAGAGATAGAGTCTGAGTCGGGGAGGGGTAGAGAGAGAGGGAGAGACAGAAGCAAGAAGCAGGTTCCAGGCTCCGAGCTGTCAGCACAGAGCCTGACGCGGGGCTCGAAGCCATGAACTTTGAGATCATGATGTGAGCTGAAGTTGGATGCTTAACTGACTGAGCCACCCATGCGCCCCTACGGTATTCAGTTTTATAAATATGTCATAATTTTTAAATAGATTTCCCTATTGACTGACATTGAAGTTTTGCAGTGTTTCACTGTTAAAAAAAAATGTGGCTATGAACATTTTTTATATATCTCCTTAATGTATGTACTTAAGTTCATCTGGGTTATGTAACCAGAAAATTCCTGGGTCTTAGGATATGGACAACTTTAACTTTCATAACTACACTGTAATGAAATTTCTCACTAAAGTGGTTTTACCTTGCTTTATACCCTTAAGACACTTGTTATTGTCAGACTAATTTTTCCAGTTTCATGGATATGAAATGGTATCTCAGTGTGGTTTTAATTAGAATTTTGTTGAATTCTGGCGAGATTGAGAATTTATGTGTTTGTTAGCTCCTGGGGTTTCTACTGTGAAGTGTGAATTCCAATTACGTGCCCATTTTCCTATTATTTTATTTATTTTATTTTATTTTATTTTATTTTATTTTATTATTATTTTTTTATTTTATGCTTTTTAAACAGTGTTTTAAATTTATTTTTAGAGACAGCAAGAGAGCGGGGGCGGGGGAGAGAGAGAGAGAGAAAGAGAGAGAGAGAGAGAGAGAGAGAATCCCAAGCAGTCTCTGCACTATCAATGCAGAGCCTGACATGGGGCTTGAACCCACAAGCCATGAGATCATGACCTGGACTGAGATTGAGAGCTGGACGTTTAACTGACTGAGTCATCCAGGTGCCCCTCTTTTTTTTTTTTTTTTTAAGTTAATTTGTAGACAGTCTTTATATATTTTTCTTATCCATTCTTTGTTATCTCTATGTGTATACTTTCCTCCTGGATTGGGGCTTAATTGTTCACTTTTGAAATAATACATTTCGCTGAATAAGAGTTTCCTTTAGATGCAGTCAGATTTAACTAGTCCTTTTCTTTGGCATTGTTTCTTTGTGTCTTATTTTTAAAATACTTCCTTAGGCTCGGTCGTATAGAAATATTCTCCTCTGTTTTCTACTACAAGTTTTGAAAGTTTTGCTTTCCACAGTTTCACCTGCAATCCATTTAAAATGGAGTTATGTGTCTGTTGGGAGGTCTAGAAACCTCATGTTATTTTTCTCTGGACAGCAGGTTTTCCTGGCAGTGCTCGTGAACCGGTTCATCTTGGCTGCACCACAGTGCGGTGAGGTCCTGTGGTCTATTTGTGGAGACCTTTTGGGGGTTATCTTGTGCTCTGGTCTACTTGTTTTTTTCCCCCCGCTCCAATTTCACACTTTTTTTATTGTCTTTATTTCTCTGTGTTGTGTTGTTTTTTGGTAGAACCAATCCTCCCCTCTCTTTGTTCTTTAAAACTGTTGTTACTTTTTGTCTTTAGATCTCTGATACGCATTTTAGAGTTGCGTCCAATGAAAAACCTTCCTTTGGTTGAGTTCATGCGCTGAATTTATAGATTCATTTGAGGAGAACTGGCATCTTTGTAGAACAGTGGGTGTTTCCCAGTGTTTTCTTTTTTTTACTGTTTATTTATTTATTTTGAGAGAGCAAGCACGAGCGGGGGAGGGGCAGAGAGAGGGAGAGAGAGAATCCCCAAGCAGGCTCCGCAGTGTCAGCCCAGAGTCCGGTGGACACTTAAGTCGGGCGCCCGGGGTGGCTCGAGTCGGTTGAGCGTCTGGCTCTTGCTCTTGGCTCAGGTCAGGATCTCACGGTTCATGAAATCGAGCCCCATGTGGGCTCTGTGCTGACAGTATGGAGGAAGCCTACTTGGGATTCTCTATCTCCTCTCTCTCTGCCCCTCCCCCGTTCTCTCTCTCTCTCAAAAGTAATAAATAAACATTAAAAAAAGAGAGAGAGACGCATAACCGACTGAGCCCACCCAGGCGCCCCTCACTGTTTTCTTTAATACCCATATGTAGGTCCTCTTACTGTACACAACATTTTTGTAACTTACCTTTCTACTTGAATACACTTTCATGTTAATAAATAAATGTCTTCACCAACAATTTAACAACTACACGATAATCCACGTGGCTAGAGAGTCATTTAATCGTGACATTTAGATGAACATGTTTCACAGTGATTATTCTGGAACTCCATCTTTCTCATGACAAAATTACACATGCAGCTACGTTTTATTCTAGTACTGCTGGGATATTGTATATAATTAAGTATTTATCTGAGATGTGTTCAGGTGTAAGGTGCGAGAAAAGTATCTAACTGATTTCCTCCCCATATGGTTAACCAGTTTTCGTGTACTTTGTCCTTTTGGTTTGACTGTCTTTGCCTGTTTTGTGTCACCACCCAGCAGCCATCAACAGTGCACACCGTAAATGTTTGAGTAAGTGAACCAGTTTTTAATGTTTGCTTTATTTTCAGAGGTGTTTTCTTCTGCGTTGACCTGTCGGTTCAAGCCAGTACCACACTGTTGGAATGATCACAGCTACTAGAACAAGACTCCCCTCTCCTTCTCCTCCTCCTCCTCCTCCTCCTCCTCCTCCTCCTCCTCCTCCTCCTCCTCCTTCATCATCATCATCATCACACTTTTTCAGATTTTCCTAGGCTATTTCTGCACCACTTTTTCCCCCCTGAACTTTAAGTAATTGGCCACTGTCCCTTTAAAACTGTTATAATTTTGATTGACAGTATATTCATTTTCTGAAGAAACTTGAAGATGTTTGTATGTAAAGTTTCTGGCCTGATAAGTACTGCATGTTCCTCTAGTTTGTAGATTCTGGAATTGTTGGGTTAGAGAAGATAAATCCCCAGATTTCCTTTTCGATTGAAATTCAGGGCAATTAAAGAAATTCGGTGCAGCCAACAGGATCCTAGCACATGTTTATTCTGTAAAGACAAAACGTTTTTCTATATTGAGCAGCACTTCAGCGGCTTTGCCTCCTTCTTAAAAAAACACGGCTCACATGGTGCCACACGCTCCCTGTCCGGACAGATACTTGCAAATAGGTAACAGCTGACGTGCTGTTTGGTCAAAGACCTGGTTTTTCTTTAATATGGCCTGCCCTCTCCCCTTTCTCCCACCAATCCTTAAAGGAATTCTGTGCCCTCACTTCCCTGGTTTACCTTTTTTAGGGTAAAGAAATAGGCTACAAAGCTCGTGGGCACGAGGGAAGTCTGCATAACTCTTTTTCACACCTGCTTGGATTCTGGCAGTGGTATTTGCTAAGTGGGGATGAAGGCTGGTGTGTCATGTGTTCTCGCAGAGCACTGATGGCTGCAGGCCAACCCATTTAGCCTTTGTTTTTTTTTCTTGCATAAAACTGCCTATTTTTCACTTCAGATGGGGGTGTTAGGCACTTGAGAGATGTTTGTTCTTGTCACATGCACGCCATCTGCGATCTCCTGGCATCCTACGCAGGTTCCCAAGTTGGCCAGAGTGTCCGCGGGTCAGTGCACCGGATGGTCAGGGTCTTAGCCTCTGTGTGTTGGTGGAAGCGGTGCTACTGAACACACTCAAGTATCCGACTGGGGCTGTGGACTCAGTTTTGGAAAGTTCGAAGAAGCCCTTTATGTAGAATAATTTCGGCCTTGAAGAAAAGTTACAAAGATAGTACGGAGAGCTCCCATATGCCCCTCACCCCATTACCCCAACTGCTGCTTCTTACATTATCCTGTGACATCTGTCACAATTAAAGAGCAAGCGTTGCTACGTTACTATTAACTAAAACCCGCACTTTGTCCACATTTCACTGGTTTTTCCCTAACGTCGTTTTCCTGTTCTGGGATCCACATTCCATTTTATTGTCCGGTCTACTTCACTTCTTCTGGTCTGTGACAGTTTCTCAGACTCTCCTTGTGTCTGATGACATGGTCGGTTTGGGGAGTACTGGTCAGATACCTTGTAGAATTTCCCTCAGTTTGGGTTTTTCTCGTGTTTTTCCTGATTGGACTGGAGTTGATGGGGTTTTGAGAGGAAGACCACAGAAGCGAAGTGATATTCCTGTCACATTGTATGAAGGGGATATGCCTTATCCCTCATGATGTTGACCTTGATCACCTGGCCAGGGTAGTGTTGCCAGGTGTAAATTTATATCCCACCTTCTTCCATTCTCTGCTCTTTGGAAGCGAGTCACTAAGCACAGTGTAGACTCAATTTAAGAGTTTCGTTAACTGTCTCATCTATCTGTGCCCTATTATGTCTCAGCCACGTCTATTATTTTGTTGTACTCCAAATGCATAGATTTTGTGTTTAAAGCCTTAAGAATAAATAAAAGTTTCCTAGGCTTAAGTGGGATTTGAAGTATCTGGTAGCTGTATTGAGTCTTCATTCCATTCCTTTTATGTTTGGTTTATTGGTTTTATTAAAAAAATCTTCATACCCTGGGGGCACCTGACTGGCTCAGTCTGTGAGCAAGCGACTCTTGATCTCAGGTTGTGAGTTCGAGCCCCACATGGGGCATAGAGCTTACTTTAAAAAAAAAATTGTAAAAATCTTCATAGCCTGTACGCTATCTCCTGTACCACACAGCCTACTTTGTTCTGCTCAGATGGTTGCACAGCCTGTACTTTATTCTTCTAGCACAAGGAAGCCTCATGTCTCTCTTACTGTTGGGAAAAAAAAGTTTAGCATAAGAACATTTTTATCCATACTGAAGCTTATCTAGTAAACACTGCAAGATACTTAATTCTACTTAATGTGATGGAAATCTTTCTATTATAAAATTGTGTTAAACATTTTTGAGTTTTAATGCTCTCCGACACCTGTCCTAATATCATAATAAGCTAGCCTACCACACGCCTTGGCCCCCTGGAAAGCAGCTGAACCTTAGGAGTTCAGATTAGAGATCACTTGTTGTGTTGTTTGTGGGGTAAATTTCTTGATGACTTTGATTTTTTTTGGTCTGATTACTCCTTTTGGACACAACTCAAATGACTTTATTTACTTTTCAAGTCAGTTTCTAAGAATTTAAAAAGGAAAGAAGAATTTAAAAAGAATGATGTATTATTGTTTTAGCATCTGACAGGAATGTTCTTGAAATGATGTATAAATTGGGTTTTTGTTCATTGAATCAACATTTTATGTGCTCTAAGGGAACTTACTGTTTTAAAATTTTTTTTTTTTTTTTCAACATTTATTTATTTTTGGGACAGAGAGAGACAGAGCATGAACGGGGGAGGGGCAGAGAGAGAGGGAGACACAGAATCGGAAACAGGCTCCAGGCTCTGAGCCATCAGCCCAGAGCCCGACGCGGGGCTCGAACTCACGGACCGCGAGATCGTGACCTGGCTGAAGTTGGACGCCCAACCGACTGCGCCACCCAGGCGCCCCGGGAACTTACTGTTTTAGAAAATCTTGTGAGAAATTTGTGATGCCCCAGAATGATCAGTTTTGCAAATCCACATCTGCAGACCCTTAATTTCATCAACAGTTGTGGATCTTTCATTTAGCTGGACTGGTTAGAGTGTGTTTCCAGCACATTAGACCTTCATGTTCCTACTTATTGTGAGCTTATTTTTAAGAAACCATTTTGAGTATGTTCTAGTATTTTGTCTTTCAGTCAGTCTTAGAGTTCAGTACTGGGGGAGGGGGGAGAATTCAAAAAAATACATTTTAAGAGAGTTTTTGCTCACTTCATGGTTATTTGGTATGACGACTCAGAAACAGAATAACGTTTTGAATCGACCACAGGGGAAATCCTTTCCCTGGCCCCTCAAGTCTACTTTCAGTCCAGTCAGAAGATTCTTAAATTCATGTGGGGGATTCCCACGTGCTCTATTATAAGTCTCCCTGAAAGTTTTCATAGATGTGTAGAATGTCGGCTAGTATCACATACGTTTTATGTCTTGGTGTGCGAGGGCCGTTCAGTGTACCGTTCCTTTGTTTTAATATTACTCATTCTTTTTTCTAAGTGTGGATGTGCAAGAGTGAGAAAGGCTGAGTGGTATAAAATGAAATATAAAAAAAATGAATTCACTTGTTCTCAGGTAGGCTAAAGATCTATTAAATAAAAGATCTTTGGGTGAATACTAGCTCTTCTGTAGTGAGTAAAGAGAACTCTAGAACTTTGGAGACGGGAGCCCCTTTCCCTGCCTTCCACGGCACTAACCGTGTCCTCCCTGGCTAGCCGTGGTTGTCCTGTCCTTTGTGCTCAGAGTAAGGCATATTTTTACTGCTTAGATCTGGCAGATGGGCTTCCCGCAGTTACTATTCAGGTCAGTGTCTAAGGTCTTGAAGCGATCTTCAAAAAAATGATAAACACTGAGCCATTTTTGGGAGAATATACTGGATGAAGAGCCATGACATATTGTGAGAAAGTCAGCCAGAAAAAGTGTGTGTGGACCACCTGTGCCGTGCCCTGTACTTGCCTGAGCTTGTGTGAGGGGACCCCATGGCTTGTGTAGGGACAGCGTTATGTTTACCTTTCTGTCCGTTCAGTCACCCTGCCCCCCCAGGATCATGTGTGAAAACCCCCAGCGGTAGACAGGAGCCTGCCATCAACCCTACCATCTACTAACAGACTATAGAAACGATCCCTGAAAGTGTAGTCTTCAACCCTACCATCTACAAGCACCCTTGGGAGGTTTTCCTCCATGAGGGGAAGACTCGCATCTGTGTGCAGAAAGCAGCCCCTGGGCCTGGTCTGCCCTGTCCTGCAGCACCTGCACAGGCCTCAGCGGGTTTGTTCTCAGGGAGGGTGCTCCAGAGGGAGGAAAGGTTGGGGGAAGTGGGTGGGCGACAGAGACTGCCTTTCCCCTACGGCATTGAAAAGTCCTCCCAGCCCTGTTCCAAAGCCAACAAACGGTAAAATAGAATTCCTCCTGAATTGTCACGGTTCATTCTCAACCTTTACATCCCCAAAACTTACCTAACATGTTTTCATGGAAAACTCAATTTTTATGTTCTTGTGCCAAGAAGACTCAGATCTGGGAGGATGCTTTAACATTGTTATCCATCTTTAATTTCCCCCTTTTACATTTTACTTCTCCTCTAAAACCCCCTGTATTTTTCCTCTAGTTGTAAAATTTCAGGAAATCTCCCATTTAAGTCAGCTTCTGTTGGCCTGTCTGTGCTCTTTTTAGTGGTTTTGGTAGCGTTCAGGTTTAAGTGGCCCTGTGTGACAGGTGTGCGAGATTGTGCTGCCCGGGCTGCCTCGTGGATTCCCGTTCCACCCCAGTGCAGAGGGAGGCCGTCTTCAGAACCAGCGTGCCTCTCAGGCATGGTTTCTTAAGCTGCACAGTCATTACCTCTTTCAGTGAATTTTTTTCAGCTTCATCTCTCTCCTTAACACTAAGATGCAGAAACGTCAGTCTTAACGTCAAGTTACCCGTCTGATTTTAACTTGATCCAAAATCAGAGCACCTAAAAGTGGGTTGCACCGGAGGATGTAACGCCTTTGCCCGGAAGGTTGACTCCTGCCCTGGGCTGTTAGCATTCATTCATTCAACAGACGTTTAGGTCGTGCTCATTTTGAGCCAGGCTCTGCGATGAGGTGGGTGTACAGAAACAAAAAGCTCCAGTGCTGTCTTCAGTAAGCTTCCAGTCTAGTGAGAGGAATGGAGTGCAGTGTGATAACAGCACTGGGGAGGGCGTGCAGTCCAGACACTCAGGACGTCCTTCTGCAGAAACGGACATGAGACACCCAGGTTTGGGAGGGTGGATACGAGTAAACTGGGAGAAGACAGAGAGCCAGGGGAAATGTCAGACTCTGGTGGTGCTCCTGGGGGGAGGTTGCTGTGTATTTAAAGGCCTACAAAGGCTAGAGACTAAGGAACATGCTGGAAACTGCAGGACATTAAGACCTGCTTGAGGTCAGGGTTTGTTAAAACTCTTCAGATAGTTTAGTTAAGCACACGTGCCAACATTGTGTTAATAACAGTTTTGCAGTGCAAGGGAAGAGGCCCCTGGTAGGTAGACTCAAAGATTCACTCTTAGTAGGGGTGGGGGTCTGTTATAGGAGGAATGATTGAATCATCGTTGGGAAGAATGTCCGGTGAAAAATCTTTAGACTCTAACTAGTCTAGTTGATAATTGATAGCCATCTAGGTGAATGGTAATGAGTTCGCCAGAACAAGCCTTAATCTTAAAGTTCATTTAAAAATTGCCTTAGAAAAAAGGATTTCTCTGGAAAGCTGTTGATTTCTTCCCACTAGGATGTTAGGCGTTATATAGTAAGCAACTTGGTTCTGTTCCAGATCGGGTTTGGGGCAGTGTTTCTTTAATAGGTTCAAGGTCACAGTGGAGTGCAGTCCAGTTTTCAGGGTGCTGCTGGTGAAGAGCTTTTTTAACCTACCTTGAGGAGAGTTTGGATTTTTATCCTGAGGGCAATAGGGAGCCATTGCCTGTGAGAGGAGTTTAAACCCCAGCCATCAGCGTGGGCGTGGATTAGCTGCAGCGTGAAGCAGGAGCAGCAGGAGAGAAGCTAGCAGGAGAGAAGGCTTTAATGTTCCCTCAAAAAACCGACGAGAGCTTTGAGTTCAGGCGTGTCTCCCCCTTGGCCTCCCCCACCTCTCCGCCTGGAGCAGCTCTGAGACCGCCTCGTGTGGTAGTTGGGGAGTAGAGGTGGAAGTTAGTAGTTGGTTTTCCTCCAGCAGAGTTGGTTTTAACTTATTCAGTTTAAAAAAATATATATTTTTTTAACGTTTGTTCATTTTTGAGAGACAGAGTGGAACGGAGGAGGGGCAGAGAGAGGGAGACACAGAATCTGAAGCGGGCTCCAGGCTCCGAACTGTCAGCACAGAGTCTGACACGGGGCTTGAACCGCGAGATCATGACCGGAGCTGAAGTCGGATGCTTAACCGACTGAACCACCCAGGTGCCCCTAACTTACTCAATTTTAAATGGTGACTGCTCTCGTCACAGTGAAAGAAAATGTGATACTGTGAAGAAGATGCTGAGAAGGTTCTGGAAGCAGCAGCCAGGTTGAGGTAAGAGTTCAGAGAAAGGGGTCCAAGACCCTGTGGACCTTGTGGCTCCGCCTCCAGGCCTAGGCCCCGTCGCCTGCCCTTCCCCCTCCAAGGATTGGGACCCATCTCTGTCCTGAGACAGTTTCAGAACCTCGCTTATCATCTGGCCTTGGCCTCGAGGTCGTTAGCGTATTCCTACTACAGTTTGCTGTGATTACAAAGGATTCTGCCCTTCCTCAGAAGTCTGCAGGCAGAACCTCCTTCAGTGCGTCTGCTGTGGTTAAAATAGAACCTTCAGAGATGCCCTTGCCCCAGGCCGCAGATCCGTTGGCACGGGGTGACCTGTGCTGTGTTTTCTTGTCACTATTCCCTGAAGTTGTGGTGTCATTCTGGGCAGAGGTGTAGACGCTTTGCAAGCAACATCAGGGAACCTGACCTGGGGGTAGTTCTTCAGTGTTTTTGGTGGTGGTGGTGGTGGTGGTGGTGGCAGGTCACATCCCTCTGCCTGTCCTCTCCTTTGTTGTGTCCGGGGCCTTACTGTTCCAGCGTCTTTTCTGGTCTCTTTCATGACCACGTTTAATCGTTTTCATGTCAACATATTGCCGTGAAAATAATACTGCATAATTACTTGATGTAGATTGAATGGGCATATTTGAGAATCTACAATTCTCTCCTAAAGTTGATGTGAACAGGAACCTATTCTTAGCTTTTATTCCCATTAGAAATCTGTATTCAAAATACATAATTATTCTCCTTTTGTTTTTTAAATGTTACCCAGATTGCAAAAATACCTGCCTCTAAGAACTCAAGAGGACTTACTCTGTGGGAACAAGAGGTAGTGAGTCATACCTGCAAGCCCGGAAATGAGTTTTTTTGAGCCTCTTTGAGGAGGTTTCCTAGGGAAGCATGTATGCAGTAATTAAAGGATGAGGAACTAGGGGGTGCGTACTTGGAGGTCTGATCCTCAGGTGGTGTGCTCCTTGTCAGATTGAGACCTCAGTTTTTGTTTTGTTCATTAAAAATAATAAAAAAGCTTACTACTTAATTATAGAAAAACACACTATTATTAGGGTGCGGCTGTGGGGGGGTGTGGGTGTGGTGCTTTAACCTTACCTTTTAAACACTTTCTCTGATGAGAATGTTCATATGTGTTAATGCTGGCTTATTTGGGAAAGTAGGAGAGACGTTACTGCTTCACGTGATTTCAGTTAGCTGTGAAGTTATTTGGAAAAGCAGATGATGTTTTCGTGTGCCTCTATTTGAGTTGGTTGCCATCAGAACTTGCAGCATGTGGAGAAGAGAAGCTTGCTAATCATTTGTTTCTTCTTTGTTCATGCTTGTATTTGTACGTGTCTGATGCTGGAGTTGCATCAGTCCACCTTGGGTTGTGCTGGCACATTCCGCCCTGGGACGTGAGGGCGAGAGTGGAAGGGCCATCCGTGAATTGGATTGGGACTCTTCTAGCAAGTAGACATAGCCCTGGCTTGCTGGAGATTTCCCTCTAGCTCTTCACTCTCATCCTTTTTGCGTGGCTTTCTTCTTGGATGGCCATAAGGATAAGATAAGCATTTCTCTTCCACTGTGAAACCCTAACGCTCCCAGACTTTACTTAACATGGACTTTCATTGAATTCCATTTTAACAAATACGGTGGCTTTTTGCATGGACCAGTGAAAGAGGAAAGTCCTGCTACGTGACAGACTCATTTTCAGTAGTGTTAGAAATAATCTGAAAAGCACCAGAATATTTAAATATTAGCAGTGCTCAGTTTAAGTAGGGTTATGTTATGATCCTAGATCAGGTATTTTCTAGAAATGTTGACAACAAGATGAAATGTAGAAGATGGCCCTTTTCTGCTGGACACTGAGAAGAGCCACTTCTCTGAGTACCCGTGGACTTTATGAACATCTTGAGCTTTTTGTCACAATAATGTGTATTTTCTTTTGGATGCAGTGGATACCCTTCTATCACCAAAAGCTCTGAGACACCGCTCTTGCACACATGTGACAGATGAAGTAGGTGAACTTTGTCGCTACGGCTTTTTCCTCTCCCGTAGTTCCTGGATCTGTGGAAGAAGTTAGGAGTAGCAAATCCTGGGGCGCCTGGGTGGCTCAGTCGGTTGGGCGTCTGACTTCGGCTCAGGTCATGATCTCACGGTTTGTGGGTTCGAGCCCCACATCAGGCCCTGTGCTGACAGCTCAGAGCCTGGAGCCTGCTTCAGATTCTGTCTTCCTCTCTCTCTGCCCCTCCTCCACTTGAGCTCTGTCTCTCTCTCAAAAAAAAAAAAAAAAAAAAAAAAAAAAAAAACCAACAAAAACCAGGGTGCCTGGCTGGCCTGGAGCCTGCTTCGGATTCTGTGTGTCCTTCTCTCTCTGCCCTTCCCCTGCTTGCACTCTGTGTCTCTCTCAAAAATAAATAAAACATTTCAAAACATTAAAAAACAAACAAACATGGAATAGCAAATCCTGGTCTGGAGCCAAGGCTTTGGCCCCCCACCCTCACAACATAAGGGAAAAATTTCTAATTCTTAGAGTCAAAATGTATGTAAGTGTACTTCATTCTTAAGAAATCCACTAACTTCTGGGGCACCAGGGTGGCTCAGTCAGTAGAGTGTCTGACTTTAGCTCAGGTCGTAATCTCACATTTGTGAGTTTGAGCCCTGCATGGGGCTCTCTGCTGTCAGTGCAGAGCCTGCTTCGGACCCTCTGTCCCCCTCTCTCTCTGCCCCTCCCTGGCTCATGCTCTCTCTCTCTCTCAAAAATAAACACTGAATAAAAGAAGTCCACTGGCTTTTTGGTGGTATCGATAATAGAATTCTACCCTTAATTTTAACTTGTTTCCTTTACCTATTTGAAATGTCAGGCTGTAGTTTATGACCTGCCTAAACTTATTTTTAAACAAGGCAGGTTATAAAGAAGGTAATCCTTCAATTTGTTACTTTTAATATCTACATTTTCACATTTTTTGAGATAAAAATTGACCTATTGATTGATTCATGCATTCATCTGCTGAATGTCTCTGATTTGCCAGTCACCGTACTAGGCATTGGGGATAGAGATTAAGACTTGGTCCCTATTTTAAAGGTGCTGGGGGCACCTGGGTTGCTCAGTGGATTGAGCATCAGACTCTTGGTTTTGCTCAGGTGATGATCTTACGTTCATGGGTTCCAGCCCCCCATCAAGCCCATGTTGAGCCCGGCTTGACAGCATGGGACCTGCTTGGGATTCTCTCTCCCTCTCTGCCTCTGCCCATCCCACATTCTCTCTCTCCATCTCTCTGTCTGTCTCTGTCTCTCTCTCAAAATAAATAAACTTAACGGTGCTAATAAGTCCACAAATAGAGACATACAAATAAATATTCTTAAGAGAATAGAAAACACTTCTGTAGCATTTACTATATGTAGGTAATGTTGTAAGTGCTTTCTAGGCATTAGCTTTAACTCATGAATTGATACAAAAGCCTTTTGAAGTTCTTACTATTATTTTCTCTGTTTTACACATGAAAAAGTTCAGAGGTTAGGTACTTGTCCCAAGGTCATAAAGCCTGTTTTGTTTGACAGTCAGATGTATTGAGTGCGATAACAGACCTGCCCATGGAGTGCCCTGGAAGGACAGGGTAGCGTCTAGTTGGGAAAATGGGGACTAGAAGTGTGAGTATCCATGAAATTTTCCCAAAGGAAGCAGTACCTGAACAAATGTATTCAGAGGAGTGGAAGAGCCACGAAATACTTCTTTAGGAACATAAAATACTACATCATAAATGAGTTCGTAGGTTGAATCCGTGACAGAATATTGGAAGACCGGGAGGGGCGCCTGGGTGACTCAGTCTGTTAAGTGTCCGACTTTGTCTCGGGTCATGATCTCACGGCTCATGGGTTTGAGCCTCCTATCGGGCTCTGTGGTGACCGCTCAGAGCCTGGAGCCTGCTTCATATTCTGTGTCTCCTCCTCTTCTCCGCCTCTCTCCCCTATTCACCCTTTGTCTCTCTCTGTCTCTCAAAACTAAACATTAAAAAAAAAAAATATATCGGAAGACAGGGAGATAGTAAAAATATACCAGATCCCTGCAGTCTTTGATGTAAATGACAAGGAAATATATTTCAATGTTGAGGCAAACCTTTGTTTCCAGTTAGTGTAAGGTATGGTAAAAACTTGGCATTTAAAAAAAAACCTAATGATAGTATTAATTTCCTTATACTCTGTCAGCATGTGGGTAAATGTGTGACCCCTTCAAACGTTCTAAGATGAATTTCCCAACACTGGATATTTTATCTTAGGAAACCTCTGGTAACCTGTAGAAATAGTCTACTGGTATATATTTTGAATAAATGCAGGGAAAGATTGATTTCTTCCAGAATAAAAGTTGGCAGGAACTGCCCAATTAGGTAGGTTAATTTTATCATTGCACAGTTACAAAGCTGTTCAGAAGGTGGGGTTGGCGGGCCCCGTGCTTGGCTCGGCAGCACTGGGTTGTCGCTTTGCTACCTTTCTGTAACCACTCCTGGCTTTTTTGAGCATCAAGCCATGTGGATGATCGTCCTTTGTCCCCTTGTAACCATTACAGTCTGCTGACTTTGTCATGACTCCCACTCCTCGCTCGAGACTGCCTCACTGTTTTCCACCTTGCCTCGGCTTCATTGGATGACCCACCTATTTTCCTTGGCTGCATGGGTCTTGTCTTGGAGCTTCTCATCACCAGCGATCTCCCCAACTTCTCCCCAGCTTCCTCCATCTCCCCACTCGCTAGGCCTTGTCTACTCGGGGCTCAGACGGTTAGTCAGAGATGTCCTTTTGGACCACACCCTCCTGTCCGTCCACCTTGGACCCTACCTCTCGTTTGATCCTACTGAGACCTCTAGTTTGCAGACACTTTTGCTCTGTACCTTTCCATCTTTATTTTCTTCCTGATTCAACTTAGAAACCATAGTCCATGTATTAAGTCACGGTCTTGCCCAAACCCTATACTCATACTCCCTGACCATTTTGTCCTTTGGCTTGCACATGGGCTCCTGAGTAGTGCCAGAGAAAGCCATATAGCTGGGCAGATTGGCACCTGGTCGCATAAATTCAGGTGGTGGCTCAGCACCGTGTGGCCGTTGCTTCTTGTTCTTCGGGGCAGCTGTCTGCCACTCTGATTCTTCATGGTGACTATTCCTAAGCTCTCTTCCAACTTCTGACTGCTCCTCCTCCCCACTTACTCTGCTCAGATGATGCACTCCTGCAGTAGGACTGTCAGTCCTACCTGCCCCTGAGCCTCCTCCTTTCCCCTTGGTGTCCGTGAGCTGACAGCCTCTTGCTTTTTCTTCTGCTTTTCATACTGTCTGAGTCATCTTTGTGGTTTCATCTCTTGTCAAGCTGACTTCTGTCAAAAGGCAACTACAAGATGTCTGTTTCCTTTTTCAAGTACAGTAAAACATTTTCACACTGCCGTCCTTTGCCTTCTGCTGGAGAAAGCTGGGATTTACTGTAGGGGGGCAGGCCCCTAGTGCACTCATGCTGTGTGCCTGCGTGTGTGCGTGCTCGTGTGGCCACGGGGCTCGGCTCTGTGATCTGGCTACCGTGTGCTGAGCCGTGTTCAGTAGCCATCTCCCTTGGCTGCTGAATGGTTCTGCCCTCTGCAGAAATAGTCCCCCAGGGTTTATTCTGCATGCACGTGGGGGAGAGTGTGATTGACATCTTTCAGGTTAGAAATAGGCAGGAGTTTCCCAGATAGATGGGTTTTGCTACTATTACAGTGTGCTACATGTGTCCTCTTCGGTGGCTCCCCGGTGCCTTTGCAGATTATCGAGGTGTAGTGAGGCGAGCGTTTTGGCTCCTGCTTCTGCCGAGTGGACCCCAGACCTTTTTATTTTTTTTTTTAATGTTTATGTATTTTTTGAGAGAGACAGAGATAGAGTGCAAACGGGGTAGGGGCAGAGAGAGAGGGAGACACAGAATCCGAAGCAGGCTCCAGTCTCTGAGCTATCAGCACAGAGCCCGACGCGGGGCTCGAACCCACAAACCGTGAGATCACGTCCTGAGCTGAAGTCTAGTGCTTAACCAGCTGAGCCACCCAGGCACCCCCCAGATCTTCTTCTTTACACTTCTTTGTACTCATTCTCTGACCTGCTCTGGAGGGCTGCTGCCCACTCCCCTGTTGCTCCTTCTAATTGCTGCCTCTGCATGGCTCCTTACTCCCTCATTCCACGCCCCTTTCCCTTGTTTTGTATTATTTCTTCGTAAAGATAGGAACATTTAGTAGACACTGATCATCGGTTAATTCACTATTTAGTTCCAGAGCTGGTCCCTTGGGGAGGCTGTAAGCACTAGGACAATGACAGAGCTGCCTTTCTGGTGATCATAGGAGAGAAACATTGAGATGTGTCACTCCAGTGTATTATGATGAAGACTGTTAAAGTGTAGGCTGAGCATTTCATTTACATCGCTTCATATAATCTTTAAAAAATCCTGTGAAGTTGCTCATTTTTTTTTTCTTTTGCCTTTATTTTATGGAGCTGAAAACTGAGGTTCTGAGAGGTGACATCATTTGGTCAAGGTCACTTAAACAGCAAGTTACCCAGTGGGAAAGACAGCCCGACATTTGAGCTGCAAAAGCTCACTGTGAATACAGTTTTCCTCCTCTGCCACATTGCCTCTGTTGGAGGGCTGACCCTGAACAGTAGAATTCAAGGTCTAATAATAGACTCTCAACACATTGAATGTTAGGCATGGGGAGAACTCTAACTAGCTAGAAACCATTAGTCGTAGTGTTTTTTATTCTTCCGTTATTTCAGTGGCATTGCCTGAAATTATATTACCTTATTCAGTTTACAGTGCATTTGTTATCACTAGGATTCTGATGCATAACATATTCTTACAAGAATATCTTACAAGCCTCCCTGTTAACTTCTTTTTCTTAGATTTTTTTTAACGTTTATTTTTGAGAGAGAGAGAGAGAGAGAGAGACAAAGCACGAGTGGGAGAGGGGCAAAGAGAGAGAGGGAGACACAGAATCTGGAGCAGGCTCCAGGCTCTGAGCTGTCAGCACAGAGCCTGATGCGGGACTCGAACTCACGAACAGCAAGATCATGATCTGAGCCGAAGTTGGATGCTTAACCGACTGAGCCACCCAGGCGCCCCTCTGTTACCTTCTTAAGAGCCAGATTCAAACTTCTACTTCACTATAGGTTTGAAATTTTAAGTACTTTACAGCCGAAGGAGAAAAAAAATAGGGTTATTTGTCACAGAGGGTATAAAGGAACTACTTTCTGGATCACTGAAGAGAACAGTGTTACTGTTAATGGTACAATTTTATCTCTTGCAGTTAGCCCGAGACCAGCACCTGTGTTCATCCTTCCTGGGAGCCTAAACTGCTCACATCCTGGGCTGGGCCTGGGGTGCTGACATGAACGGGGCCTCGGTTCTTTCTAAGGGACTAGCTTCAGTTTCCTATGTTCCGATCAATGTAGTTCCCACCCTCTCTCCCACTTTGACTCCTTTTGTTTTTATTGCTTCACTCCAGACAGCCGGTTCGCAGATTATTCTAAGAAATGGTTCTGTGAGAACTACTTAGTGAATTTATTCAGTGGTTTATTCAGCATCGCTGCCCACTAGGCACTGCTCTGAGTGCTGGACATGGGATAGAACAGGGCACCAAACAGCACCTCTGCCCACTTTTTTTTTTTTTCACTTTTAAACTGGAGTTGGTGAGTGAATTATGCACCACTGTTAGCATCTTGCCAGCAGAATCTGTGACTGTATATTTGCCATTACCAGTGAGGATTACACTACCTTTTTGTGTTGTTTTTTTGTTGGTATTAATTAGCATTCTTTTCCTTTCACTCAAAGCATTGCCTTTAGCATTTCTTGGAAGGCAGGTCTGGTGGTAATGAACTCCTTCAGCTTTTGTTCGTTCTGGAAAGTGTTCCTCCATTTCTGAAGGACAGCTTTGCCAGGTACAGAATTCTTGGTTGATAGTTATTTTCTTTCAGTATTTTTAATATACTATACTCTTCTGGCCTGAAAAGTTTCTGTTCAGAGATTCACTGATAGTCTTATGGGAGTTCCTTTTTTATTTTTTAAAGTAGACTTCATGTCCCATGCAGAACCCAACTCAGGGCTTGAACTCACAACCCTGAGATGAAGACCTGAGCTGAGACCAAGAGTTGGACGCTTAACCAGCTGAGCCACCCAGGAGCCCCTTTGGGGGTTCCCTTGTATGTACCTTCTCTCTTTTCTCTTGCTGCTTTTAAAATCCTTTCCTTGTCTTCCCATAGGCTTTCTTCAGTCTTTTATATTTTTTTTCTTTTTGTTCCTCTGACTGCATAATTTCCAGTGCCCTATCCTCCAGGTTACGGATTCTTCTTTCTGTGTGGTTAAGTCTACATTCAAAACTGAATTCTTTTGTTCAGTTATGTGTTTTTCTTTTTTTTTAATGTTCATTTATTATTTATTTTGAGAGAAAGAAAGAGTGAGCAAGGGAGGGGCAGAGAGAGAGGGAGACAGAGAATCCCAAGCAGGCTCCACACTGTCAGTGAGGAGCCTGACGTGGGACTCGAACTCATGAACCGTGAGATCATGACCTGAGCGGAAACCAAGAGTTGGAAGCCCAACTGACTGAGCCACCCAGGCACCCCCAGTTAGGTATTTTTTAACTCTAGGTTTTGGGTTTGTTTTTATTTTATTTTTTTGGTGGTTGCTATTTTCTTCTTTTTATTATTACTATTTTTTTTTTTTAATGTTCATGTATTTTTTGAGAGAGACAGAGATAGAGTGGCAAGCGGGGAAGGGGGAGAGAGAAAGGGAGACACAGAATCTGAAGCAGGCTCCAGGCTCCGAGCTGTCAGCACAGAGCCCGACACAGGGCTTGAACCCACAAACCATGAGATCGTGACCTGTGCCAAAGCCAGATGCTCAACTGACTGAGCCACCCAGGCCCTCCCCCTGATAGTTGCTATTTTATCAAAATTCTCATTTTGTTCATGTGGTGTTTTCCTAATTTTGTGTAGCTGTCTGTATTTTCTTGAAGTTCACTAAACTTTAAGACAATTACTCTGAATTCTTTGGCTAACAGTTCATAGATCTCTGTTTCTTTAGAGTAAGTAATGGGAGCTTATTATTTACCTTTCATGGTGTCATATTTACCTGATTTTTCATGATCATCGATTCCTTATGTTGATATCAGCATATTTAAATAATGGGGCTCCTCTTCCAGACTTTTCAGATTTGCTCTGGCAGAGAGAATTCTTCACCAGTCACCTCAATTTGAGTTACTGGGTGTGTCTGCTGGTAATATCTTGGGGCAGGTGGGACCTGCTCTTATGGTCTATTTTGGGGGGAGGCAGCTGTTTAAGCTCTGAGAATGTGGGTTGGGGGTGTCTGTCACTGGCTGAGAACAGTTGGGTAGGACTGCTGGCTTAGTTCCCGTGCAAGAGAGGCCGTAGGACGGTTTCTGTTACTGCCTGGATTCTCTGGTCAGAAATGGTCGGAATTGGGTACTGTATTGAGTCTTAGATGGGTCTGTGAACTAGCTTCCCTGCTCTGGCAGGGCAGCAGGAAGGGCCCCAGGGCCCATATACCTCATTGCCTGGAGACCTAAATCAGCCCAAAGTGTGCCTGAATTCCCTGCCTGGGTGAGGCCACCTGTTTTGCTCTACCAACAGGAGAAGCCGTGGGCTTTGCTCTCTGTTCAGGTGGTGTTGTATGTGGAGCTGTTGAATGGGCTTTGAAGCTTCCCAGGTGCTCCCGTTAGGTTCCCTGGTGGGACAGCCTGAGGGCTGTATTCAGCGATGAGCAGGGCTGTGAATTCCCTGCCTGGGCACAGTGGGAGAAGTAAATGTAAAACCAGTCAGGCTCTGTTTGTTGTCTTCACTGGAGCTGATCTGTACCCCAAGTTCCCTGGCCGAATAGGGTCTCTGACTTTGCTCTGCAAACTGTTGACTCCGAGTGCTCTTCTCTTGGCCTGAGCTGTGCTGGGCTGTACAGCTTCCAGGAGTTGTCACCAGCCCTTCTGGTCAGATGGGGCCAGAAGACCGTCTTCACAGTGTGCGAAGCTATGCCCCAGCCCCCTTGCCTGGGCGGGAGCGGGAAGGTCCACTCTAGACTAATTCAGTTTCCCCAGACAGGCGCTCTGGTTGGGAGGGGCCAGAAGCTACATTCAGCCTTGGCTCTGAATTAATCCCCCTGCCTCCATACCTGGTACTGGCTTTGCTCTGGGGGTGAGCCTCTCAGAACCTCTGTCTCTCAGCCAGAGTGTTGCTGGGCTACACAGCTTCCAGGAGTTGTCCCCAGCACTCTGGTCACAACTCTGGTCCAGGGTCTGGAAGACCCTTTCCACAGGTCCCTGGGTGTGGGCAAACTGGGCTCTTGGGGTGGAAAGATTCCTCATCTGGGGATCCGAGTCAGGCAGATCTGCACCCTGCCAAGTTCCCCAGTCAGGGTGCGCCCCCAACTTGGTTCTGCAGATGAGCAAAGCCACTGGTTGGGATTACTCTTAGGACCCTGCAGGTATGAACTTCCATCTGTCAAGATCCTTGTGCTGGTTGTTGGAAGCCCCTGCCCTAGCCTCCATCACAGTCGGAGTCCCAGTGTTTGAGCCCCTCAGATTCCCCTGCGATCCTCGTGGTGGGAGATCACAGTAGGGGGCTCCTAAAAGTGACCCACAGGGCCGGGCGTGCTGTTTGTCCCTCCTGGGTTCTCTTTTCCCACTGGAGGAACTGGTGGCCCATGGGAGACCTCTCCGTGGGCTGCACTGGCCCGGGGGCGGGGCAGCGTGGTCAACATGTGGCTGCTTCTCTTCTCCTTCTGATGCAGTCTGCCTTGGTCTCCGAGGTGCAGGGGGCACTTCAGCCTCACCCCTGTGTTCCGGGATTCTCTCAGTGGTGTCTTGTTCTTGAACAGATGTTAGTTGTTGTCATGGGGTGTGAAGTCAGGAACAACCTATGTCCCCATCTTGCTGGCATCACTCAGCTCTCTGCCCGCTTTGAACTTTTGTTCTGGTGTGGGAGGCGCCCGGTAAGCCAGTGAACATGGGATGTGTTGTCAGATGATGATAAATGCCGTGAGGAAGGTAAAGCTGAGTAAAGGGGTAGGGAGTGGTGGGGGGGGGGGGTATGTTGCTGTTTAGCTAAGTCATCAGGTCTTACCGGGGAGGTCATATTTAACCAGAGACCTGAGTGTCTTGCTCATTTTGGGCTGCTGTGACAATAGCATCAACTGGGTGGCCTAACAATAGACTTTTATGTGTCACAGTTTTGGATACTGGAAATCTGAGATCAGGGAGCCAGCAGGGTAGGCTTCTTGGTGAGAACGCCCTTCCCCGTTTCAGACAGCTGCCTTCTTGCTACGTCCTTACATGGCGGGGGGTGGGGTGGGGGGGAGCAGGGAGAGATCATTTCTCGTGTGTCTTCTCTTGCAAGGGCACTAATTCTCCACCCTCGTGACCAAATCACTCCCAAAAGGTCCCATTTACAAATACTGTCACATTGGGAATTAGGGTTTCAACACAGAAGTCCTGGGGGAACACGAACGTTCAGTCTGTAGCACTGAATGAAGTAAGGAAGGGCCTTCCAGGCACCGGGAACTGCACTTTCGGAGGCCTGACGTGAGCCATGTCAGAGGAACAGCTCCGTTGGCTGCAGGGTTGATGCTGGAGCAGAGCAGCCAGCGAAGGAAAGAGCGTTCAGAAATGAAGTGGGAGAGGTACCACAGAAGGCCTACGTGGTGGGCACTTGGGATTTGATTCCCAGTGGCATGGGGGAGCCTGTCTCCAGAGGGAAAGATGTGCTAGGACTTCTCATTCCTAAAAGGTCACTTTGGATGCTGTGGGGCTGGGGTCGGGGGCCAGGAGTGGATGTGTGCCGTGGTCTAGGTGAGAGGTGGTGGCTGAGAAGACTGGGTTGGTAGCAGTGGGGGTTGTAAGAGGTGGTTGGACTGGGGACACTGAAGGTAGAGCCGGTACCTTTTGCTGAGAGATCCGTTGTGGGGTGTGACCTGACCCCAACGTTACAGGGTTACGAGGTGGGCCTTTGGGTGATTCGGCTTCTATCTGAGGGTCATAAGAGTGGGGTCCTCGTGATGGGATTGGTGTCCATGTAAGAAGAGGAGCGACCAGAGCTCTCTCCCCTCGTGCCCCGTGAGGACACAGTGAGAAGGCGGCCACCCGCACAAGAAGAGAGCGCTCACCAGGGCCCAACGCTGCTGGCGCCCTGATCTTGGACTCCATGCCTCCAGAACTGGGAGAAATAAGTTCATGTTGTTTAAGCTAGCCAGACTGCGGTGTTCTGTTACAGCAGCCCAAGATGAAACCCCTTCCCTTCCGATTTATTTCTTTCGTGAGCTATGCACGCCAGGTGTACAAAACTAAGTAATTAAATTCAAACGCTACAGCGGTGTGTAAGGTTTAAGTAAAAGTTTACTTTTCTCCCTCCAGAAGTAACCCCTTTGAGGTATCCATTTGAAAGCTTGGGTTTTATTCTACTAGACCCATGGTTTCTTTTTTAAAAAAAATTTTTTTTACGTGTATTTTTTCATTTTGAGAGAGAGAGAACAGCAGAGGGGCAGAGAGGGAGAGGAAGAGAGAGAAGCCCAAGCAGGCTCCGCGCTGTCGGCACAGAGCCTGACATGGGGCTCAGACTCACAAACTGTTGAGGTCATGACGTGAGCCGAAACCAAGAGTTGGACGCTTAACCAACTGAGCCACCCAGGCGCCCCTAGACCTGTGCCGTCTAATGAGGCAGCCATTTGCCACTTGTGGCTTTTCAAATTTACTCAATTACAATTAAGTACAACTAAACACTCAATTCCTCAGTCATACATACCGGCTATGTTTCGGGTGTTCAGTAGCCATGACTAGCTGCAACCGTGTTGGACAGAATAGACAGCATTTCCATCATCACAGAATGTGCTATCGAATGGCACTGTTTTAGATGAATTCTATTCATATACAAATGTGTGTGTGTGTTATATATACGTGCATGCACACACACATACACATATCTGTGCAGTTGGCATAATATTGTACATACTCTTCTGCAATTTGTTTTTTCCACCTAACAGAGAAACTGTTAATTTGGTGTGATCCACACACAGCATCATGCCAGGAAAATTTTAAAACAGGGTGCATAATCAAACATAGAGTTTTAGTGCATTAAAAATCTTTTAATTTCAGATTTTAGAGGTAATCGCAACACATCCTAATGCTTGTTCCAGTTTTAACTAAACAAATTAATTTTGGAAATCGTCCACTCAGCCTTGGGTATGTAAAGAAAGAAGGTTCAGAAGCTGTAGTTTGAGCTTAATCTACCGTGTAGATTGACATACACACCTGCGTGCGCGCACACACACACACACACACACACACTCACACACTTCCTGTTATTTCTGTTTTGTAACAGGGATTATAACCTTCTCCTGTTTAGTATGCTCACTATTCAGTAGACCAGCACTGTCCAAAATGGTAGCCACTAGGCACATGTGGTTATTTAAATTGAAATTAAACATTTAGTTCCTCAGTTGCACTAGCCACATTTCAGATGTCCATTAGCCACGTGTGGCTGGTGGATAGCGTGGATCTGGAACGTTGTCATTTCACGGAAGAAACTTTCTTCAAGGGGTGCCTGGGTGGCTCAGTCGGTTAAGCGTCCGACTTCGGCTCAGGTCACGATCTCGCGGTCCGTGGGTTCGAGCCCCGCGTCGGGCTCTGTGCTGACGGCTCAGAGCCTGGAGCCTGTTTCGGATTCTGTGTCTCCCCCTCTCTGACCCTCCCCTGTTCATGCTCTGTCTCTCCCTGTCTCAAAAATAAATAAAAAGGTTAAAAAAAAAAAAAGAAACTTTCTTCAAGTCCATTTCTCATTTAAATGCAGTGATTTTTCCACAGGTAGAGGGTGGGGGACTCTGTCCAGGAGGATGTCTGAGAATTTGTGGAAGTGACTGGAGAGCTCGCGCTTCCATGCCCTTCCCGGTCAAGATTCTCATGCTCCCCTTTGAAGACGCATGTCCTCCTACTATCTTTGAGAATTAGTGTTCCGTAGTAAGTTAATTGTGGGAAAGAATATTGGTACTGATAGCATTGCAAGGTTAGAATATTATTTTGATAATTGGCAACGCATACACGCTATTAAACTGCATCTATACACACAGTAGGTGTCACTGCTCAACTTGCGATAGAAAGTGTTTAGTAACAAACTGTTCAGTTACTGTGGGTGCTGACAACGTATTATGTTCAAACTTTTTAAATCGAGAAAAGAATAGACTATTGGAAATGCACCCTTTTGTGGAAAATAGATGTATTTATGTTGACATTTATGTTAGGAAATATGTAATCTGGACAGATTCATAGGAAACAGGAAGAATAGTTCCCTGTGGGAATGGAGATGGTGTAAGAGGGAGACAGGTATGATAGAATGACTTTTTTGCTCTCTGCCCTTTCTTTATGTACCTTGTGACTATGTGCTTATGTTAATACAAAAATTAATAAATAAAATGAAGGAAAAAAACAAAATACATCCTTAAAATGTGCGGGATACAGAATAGATGGTTTAGGAGGTAAGGGTCACTTAGCACAGAAGGAATTACATAGATTTATAGGAGCAGAGGGCTGGTCTGAAGTTTCACGTGACCATCAGATGAAACCTCGTGAGGCCTCCTGGCATGCCAGGACCCGGGCTAGGCAGACCATTTCTCACAGGCTGGTTATTTTGCAGTAATTAAAGCTGTTTGCAACTGTTTTATTACATATAACTTAATACATTTTAGGAGAAAAAAATACTCATAGTACTGAACTATTTTTTTTCCACGCAACCTCTCTTAACTCGCATGGAACACGGCTTAGGAAATGCTGATTTAAACTCTTGGAAATAATTATCCCAGAAAGATGAGGTTGAAAAGAAGTTGTTCCAGGTCTGGGGCACCCTGCTTCATTTACAGTCTTTCAGGAAGATGAATACTGGTGTTAATTGAGTTTAATTTGAATAGGGACATACCACAGCTTATTCAGCACACGGCGCCCACATAAAAGTCACACACACACTGAACATGGACTTGGTCATCGACACTGCCCGGTCCTTTGCTTACAGCCTCTGTCAGGGACCTCCATCCTTTGCTTACAGCCACTGTCAGGGACCAAGAGGTGGGACAGTCCAACAATGTGGGGCGTGGGCACAAGGGACAAACCTCCTTTCCTCCACCATCACGTCTCCATATTTCAGCTTCCAGGTGACTGTGACATCAAAAATGGAGTGCCCAGATAGTCAAAACCAAGTGTTAGGTTTTGAAAACAGAATCCTGTAGTTCAGCAGAATTGATCTTCTTCTATGAAAGCAAGTGGCTGGGATTTGTGCTTTTTCAGGAAAGCAAACTAAGGGAAAACTAGTTAAGGAAAAATTATGCCCTAAACTACAAGCGTTACAAAGGAAATCTTGTTTGGGGCACCTGGGTGGCTCAGTCGGTTGAGTGTCTGACTTCCGCTCGGGTCATGATCTCACGGTCTGTGAGTTCGAGCCCCGCGTCTGGCTCTGTACTGACAGCTCGGATCCTGGAGCCTGCTTCAGATTCTGTGTCTCCCTCTCTCTCTCCCCTCCCCCGTTCATGCTCTGTCTGTCTGTCAAAAATAAACATTAAAAAAAAAAAAAAACCCAAAAAACCAAAGGAAATCTTGTTTGTGGTGGGAGTTTGAGGCAATGACTTCCCAAAGGCAAGGATAATTTTCAAAATACTGAATGACCGGCACAGCACAGGAGTTCACACATTCAGAATAGATGCCAGCCTTGCACAACTGGTGTGGCCGTACCAGTGTGTACAGGCTGAGTGTCATTCCTGCCGGACAACAAAGCCATTCAAGACGAGAAATGAGCCATTACTGGGTTTTGCGGCCAAGCCTGCGGGTTGTCCCCTCAGTGTCCATAACACCCATCTTTATAGAGTCACTAGTTGATATGGGGGTGCTTGGCTGCTTTATGGCCATATGACTAAATTCTCGTTAGTGGGAGGCATATTATCATGTGGTCTTTTCTAGAACCTTCCTTAAGGGACAGTATGTGTCCCCCCCTCTGCCCTCTCTTTATTTATGCCTTTCCCATTCCGCTTCCTAGAATGTGGATGCCGCCATCTTGAGCCACGGAGTTGACGTCACAGCAGTAAAATAAGTAGAGGGCCACACTCGCTGAGAAAGAAAGAAACTTCTCCTGTTTAGGTCACAACTACTTTGGGCTTGAAGACACCCTCAGCCCAACCTAATTCTAACTATTGTGGGTCCCTCATCTCCTAGGCAAATTCAATTTTATTTAAACTCTTAACACTCCTGTGAACTTGGTATTCTTGTTCCTTGGTAAGGGATTAGGAGACGGAGGTTGAATAAAAACGAAGAAACTTGCCCACGTATCAGAGCCAGCATTTGAATCCATGTCTGATCTTTCTGACTTCAGATCGCCAGGAGCTTAATCCTTGCTTTAGTAATTAATGTGGAACATAAAGGGCATGTGGCACATGGTTTTGTAACATTCATGCTTTGGCAGAGCCCCAATTTTGTGGATTTTTTTCAAAAAGACGTTGGGTTTTTCAGAGAAATTCATTTGTGGCTTTTTGAAACTGACAAACATGTTAACTGTTTCTCAGTCAATAATACTTATCAGAAAAGCGTTTCTTCTTAATTTCAAAGAAAGCCGTGTTGTTCCTCTCATTTCCAGTGTTTGCTTCATTGTCATTTGCTAATTAGGACATTTCTATGAAAAGAGGATATTTCGAAGAGAAACTGTGATTCAGTTTCTTCAGTTCTATCTACACCGAAGGAAATTTCAAGAAAATTTGGGATTTTTTTTTTAGAATTCTCATCACTGTGCAGCAACTGCAGAACATTCCCCACCCCCATTTCTATTACGTGATAATGTAGAAATTAGGATGTTAGTGGGATGAAGGTTCTGAATTATTCGGATTGTCACATGGGGGCAGCCTCCACAGCCAGCCTTTCTGCACAATTTAGACAGGAGAACAGAGACGCGAGGTGGCTGTGTGCCATGCGCGGGGCGAGGGTGGAGTGGGCAGGCTGGCAGCCGATGCCAGGAGCGCAGGGGCGAACCAGCAGGTCTGGGGAGGCTGGTAAAGCAGGTGCGGTGCAAACAATGAGTTGGCAGCAGAACCTGCAGTAGGTGGGGGACCTTGACCTGCTGCCGGGGCTCCCGGTGGTGCCCTGGGCGATGCTTCAAGTCCATTCATTTTTACGGTCTCACAGTGGACACTTAATTGGTCAGAACAGCAGTGTCTTGAGTGTATTCCTGGGAACGCTGTACCTGCAGGATTTGCCGTGTAAAAAAGAATTCTGGGAAAATGCCGTGTTCTAATACCTCTCTTGGAAATTCACAGCATGCTTTTAGCATTTTAAAAGTCTAAGGTGAGAAATCTATTCTTCTTGATTTAACCCAGTTTCTGAAACTTCCTTGAAAATAGAAATTGTACTTTTTTTTTTTTTTTTTTAAATACAGCATCCTGTGGAGACTGCTTCATGATTCTTTTGGTAAGCGGTTAGCAGTGGCCTTGGAAGTGGCTGCTTGGGCAGGTTGAATTCCTGAGAAAATGTAGGATTTGCATCTAACCACATGGGACTTTTCTTGGCATCCTCTTTGCTCTTATTTGCTGGTCCATATTCTCGAAAGCGTCGTGCATCTCTGCTGGTATCGAGTTCATGGCAGCAAAACTCTAATGCTTGAAAGGCCCGTTTAGGTCATGTAATCGTGCCTCTTCATTTGCTGCCTCAGAAGAGGTTAAGTCATTTGCCAGAGTCCCAAACAGCTAGTAAGTGAGCATGGGGCCAGGGTCTCTTCATGTGCCATTACTTGGTTCCTAGTGGAAATTACTGGACTTAGTTCCTTACTTTCAAGCCTTTTTTTTAGTGCTTCCTCCTGATTGGGATGGATAAGAGCAAAAGAACTGACGTTTGATGCCTGTCAAGGTTTGGCATTGGAATAAAAATGAGCAGAAGAGGGAGTGCCTGGGGAGGCATGGATGCTGCTCAGTAAAAGAAGTGCCACAGAGGAAACCCAAAAACCCGGATCAGGACTGCTGTGAATAATCATTTTATTTGTGTGGCTAAGAACGACTTACACCAAGCTCTGTCTGCAAGAGAATGCGGAAAGTGGATTACTTCTGGGTGGCCCCTAAGCGAGAACAAATGAACAGCTGAACAGACAGTGCCGCGGCTGTCGCCATACTTTACAGATCAGCAGCGCTTTGAGCCCATCGGGCGCTGCTCATTAACCGCCATGTTTTTCGTGGCGTGAAGGGTTTGGAAAGAATGATTTTTGAAATTTCTCTTCCTAAGGCCAAGAGGATTGACATCATTAGGGCCCACATTATGATTTTGCTTTAATTTAGATTTTCTTTCTTTCATGGTGAACTTATTAGACCCTTATTCATTAATTGCTATATGAAATTGGATTCTTTTATTATACAAGAGGTTTTTTTTTGTTTTATTTATTGTCATAATTTCACCTGTCATAAATTTTTGTGGCAGTAATTTTGAGTGTTCTCTTTTTTTAAAATATTTATTTTGAGAGAGAGAGAGAGCGAGCGAGCATACACTCGTGCACATGCAAGGGAGGGGCAGAGAGGGAGGAAGAGAGAGAACCTCAAGCAGGCTCCATGCTGTCAGCACAGAGCCCAATGCAGGGCTCGATCTCAAACCTTTTGTGAGATCGTGACCAGAGCCGAAATCAAGAGTTAGACGCTTAACCAACGGAACCACCCAGGCGCCCCAATTTTGAGTATTATGTTTTTATGAACCACTGTCTACAGTCTTAAATTTTAGAGAAAAATAATAAAGCCACAGTATTTTCTCCTGTTTGAACTGGAGTAATTCTTCTGTCAGAAGGGAGAAGGTTAATGAAAGATCATTTTGATTGAGTAGGCCTGACAACTCTTGCTTGAACTTTGTTACTTAACTGCTCCTCTGTCTTTGAATTGCTCTGATTATTATTAGGTTCTTTTTTATTTGGGTGGACATCTGCCTTACGACGAGTTTGGCCTGTGTTCTTGGTTTTGTCCTACAGCCCTATTCAGGGAGAGAGGTCGGAAACCCTACTGCATATGTATATTCTATACGTTGTGGTTTTTAAAAAAATTTTTTTAGTGTTTATTTTTTGAGAGAGACAGAATTCGAGTAGGGGAGGGGTAGAGAGAGAGGGAGACACAGAATCTGAAGCAGGCTCCAGGCTCCAAGCTGTCGGCACAGAGCCCCACGTAGGGCTCAAACCTACGAACTGTGAGATCATGACCTGAGCCAAAGTTGGATGTTTAACTGACGAGACACCCAGGACCCCCTGTATATTCTATACATTCTGACTTAATTTTATAACAAGGCTGGCAGGTGGGTATCTTTCACCTCCCTTTTACAGATAAAGTAACAGATTCAGAGACTGAAGATCCTGAATGATTTTAGAGACCAAATGAGTTGCCAGGGCCATGATATAACAAGTAATAGCTGACTGTCTGTCAGTAGTGGCCCTTCAAGTGGGAGAAGGGGGCAGGATGATACCTGATGGAACAAGGTTCATGTTCCTCATTGCTATGCAGAAAATCTCTTCATCTCCCAAATCTAGCCTACACCTGAAATAGGATGGATGGTAGGGACAGGAAGGTTTGCCTGCTTGTCTTGTGCACACCTGTTTCCTTTATCCTCTTCCCTGGAAATGTTACCAAACTTCACAGGGGTTTCCCATGACAGCTGGTTAATTGTAATGTCAATTGAAGCCTTTTTAACGTAATATAGACTCATTGAGTCTATATAGGGAAATCAAATGATATTCAGACTCTGCGAGTACTTGCCAGGTCTCAATAAATACTTGTTGAAGTATCAAGTGGTGGCCTTTGAAATCGGAAGATACGGGTATCTGTGGGAATGCCATCTCCTCTACCAGGCACAGCTGGCATGCATCTACCTGAAGAGCTCCTGAGGCCGGCGTTGGATTGAGGCAGCATGGCTGGAGTAGTACCTAATGATCCCTAATCAAAAAGTGGGGGAAGCAAAGTCACACAGTAAAAGCTGGGTTGAGTGTCAAGTTGGAAGGAAAAAATTCCACATGGATCAGAATCAGTAGGAACTGGAATTAAGAATAAATTCCAATGCGAGAAGCTGTGGTGGGTGAGTAACGCAGGTCTGAAGGTGTGTAGATGGGTTTAATGTGAGCAGACCGTCCTTCTAGGTGTATCCCCTAGAGAAACTTTGGAACATGTACCTAAAGAGACAAGTTCAGGAAGACCCCATCCTTAAGCTTTTATTTATGCAGACATAAGTATAAAAATATGAAGATATCCATGGGATGGGTAAACACCAAAAAGTTAGGATAGTGGTTTGAGCTGAGCCCTCCATTTGTTGTTGTTGTTGTTGTTGTTGTTAATGCATAATTTAATTGTCCTAAGTTAAGCATCTAGAATCCTGTACTCAGCAGATATGTGTTTTGTGTGTGTGTTTGTTCTCTTAGCTGATGAGGCTGATGGAAACACAGAGTAGGAAGGAGTCAGAGAGAACATCAGGTCTCTCCTTTTGTAGATGATGAAGCAGCGATGCAGGGGTGAACATTCCAGGTTGCTAGCGGTAGGACTGGGAATAAGAGCCAGGCTTTTCTGACTGCTGTCCAGGCCCCTCTGCACCACACCGTACATGATCTCTTAATGAAGGCTCTTTTCTGTAAACCCGTGTACTGGTACCATGCCCCTAGCCCTTTGTAGTCCTCCATTAGAGCACGTTTGTGGACTCTGGTGTTTTAAGGTATAAGTTTCTAAATTATAGCAACTGCATAGCTCACCAAGCCCTGAGTGTGTTTTTCTTCTGTGAAAATGTCTTAGGGTCTATCCACATTTCATTTTTTCCTCCAAGATGTTTTATATTTTTTTTAATTAGAAACAAACAACTTTTTAATAAAAAAATCTTATAAGCCCCAACTTTACATGGATTATTTGTCCTAAAAAAGCTTTGTAGGACGAATTCTTAAAAGTTGTCAATAATTAAATAATTTCAACAGGAAAAATCTTAGGGATTCTCAGCCCTCAAGCTGACATTCATTTGTGGTAACACAACATTAAGTTCAGTTAGAAATTGACATAATTGCTTCAAGGAGTAGCATAGTTACCACAATATGACCTAAAAAGGCATTGTACGTTCTCTATAATATGGTTCTTTGTCAGTTTTTCTTGAACTCCTTTGTAGCTATTGCACACCCAGAGTCTAAGGCCACAGTAAAACACAAAACTGCCTAATTTGGCACAGAATATCAACCTTTCTTAAATTGTGTTTAATGCAAAAACAATGGAGTATATAGACAAATTAAACCAGTGAAAACAGGGGCGCCTGGGTGGCTCAGTCGGTTAAGTGTCTTGACTTGGGCTCGGGTCATGATCTCACAGCTTGTGAGTTCGAGCCCCATGTTGGGCTCTGTGCTGACGGTTCAGAGCCTGAAGCCTGCTTTGGATTCTGTGTCTCCCTCTCTCTGCTCCTCTCCCGCTCACGCTGTCTCTTCTCTCCTTCAAAAATGAATGAACATGAAAAAAAATTAAAAATAAATCAATGAAAACAATGTATTGCAGGTTAAGTGTAGGTTAAATGCCAGGGACTAGTGTTGTGAACTAATGAGCCCCAAGTGCTGTGGAATGAGAACTTCTGTACCACACGCTCCACTTCTAAAGTCACAGTGATGTTCACTAATGACTTAGGTCCTGTGGCGCCCAGCTGGTCCTCAGGTGCTGCATACACAAGTCATTCTTCTTAAATGCTAAGAAGTGCCATATACCGAAAATTGCATTATTAGAGGAAGCTGCCTGTAAAGCAGCTCTCAACCCAAGGGAATATATGGGTGTGTTAGAAATGGAAACAGGTGCACGTGCATGTGTGTGCGTGTGTGGTGTGGCTGGGTCGATGGAAAAAAAGAAAAGAAAACCAGCGTGTTAACAACTTCTTAAAGAGGGGCGTGCAAGTAAACCCCTCTTTCCCTTTCCTCTGCCTTTGTCCTCAGCCCTGAGATTTATCAGTTTGATTTCATTCACAGTCACTGAAGGTTTTTCCTTCTGATAAGCATTGATGCCTTTTTGTAGCGTAGAATGAGTGACTGATGCATTGTTTGGCCAGCTCATAATCAGTGGTGAGTAGTGTCCAACATCGTATTTCTAAATAACGATCCTCCTTCAGTATTCTGTAGTCTTCTTCTGTCCCAGGTTCACTTAAAATTTCGATGACTGACTGCTTCTAGCCAAAGAAATCATCCCTCAGCTGGTTCTGCCTGGGTAAACTGAAACATCATTGGGATATTTCTGTTTTATTCAGTGTGATACTACTCTGATGCTTAAAATAGTTTGGGTGTAATTCTTTCTGCACTTGGGGAATGGTGGTGGTCTTTATTTTGATTCAAGTAGCAATAGTAATTTTCAGGACACGAGATACACAAAAGTGAAACAGTGTATTTCACATATTTTCATAGTAAAATGTTGTTTTGTGAAGGTGAATGACAAGCTGATTTGTTGCATTTCCTCAAGCACATTAGTCTGAAGGCTGTGCTCTCAGATGTCTCCTCTTTTTTCTCTCCCTTTTGTCAGCAGATGGCGTATTACCGTTCCCTCTCACTTCTGTTTTCTTCGCCTTTTTATTCCCCTCTTTCCTCCTCCTCTTCCTCCCTTGCCAACCCCCACCTTGGCAAACATTTGTCACAAGAATGGATGCTGTTATGAAAAAAAAAAAAAACAAAACAAAAAAGTCTGGCTGTGACATGTTGTCTTTTCAAAAGTACAAGAAAGAAAGGAGGAAACAGGTTTTCATTGCTTCGGGCATAATACAGCTGGCTAATTTTCTCTGCTAACACTTTATTAGAGGAACACTTGTTCCCCTTTAGAGCGGATCTGACATTTTTTTGTTACAGTTATGTTTGCTTTTATATTTCTATCATGTTGTTTTGCATGCACATAGCGCCTCTTTTCCCTTTTAGGTGGATGGGCCCTTTCATTAATTTTACGTGTTTTTACCTATTTATTTAGTAATTTTTTTAGTGTTTTATTATTGTGAGAGAAAGAGAGTGCGCACGCTCGCACAAGTAGGGGAGGGGCAGAGAGAGGGAGACACAGAATCCGAAGCCAGCTCCAGGCTCCGAGCTGTCCGCGCAGCTTGAACGGACACGGATGCAGGGCTTGAACCCACGGACTGCGAGATTATGACCCGAACTGAAGTTGGGTGCTTAACCGACTGAGCCACCCAGGCACCCCAGTTTTATGTGTTTTTAAATACAGAACTTTTTCCACAGGAAAATCCTTTGATGTACAGATAAATAGATTAAAATACATTTGCACTTAATTTTGGGAGTAAAACTCCTGTGACAGTGATTGGGGCTGTCGTGAACATGAGGTACACGGTGGAGAATACGTACAACTTAATGAGAGGCTGTTAATGACTGGAAGAGGGTTCATTAATATGCGTTGTAAAACTAGGCTGTATGTGGAATGTGTGAGGGAGCTAATTAAATATTCTAAGGAATCCTACGAACCCCATATTCCTTCTATTCTTTTCTTATTCTTTCTGCCAACAGTAAATATCAAATGTTTCCAGAACGGATACTGCATAAAGAGCAGGTACACGGAATTGTCTGTGCTCTCAAAGGATGCAGCCTTACTGAATGTAATTTGGGAGTCCACTTTCCTCCTTTAGGAAGAATGGTACAGTGAGCCCAGTTTAATCTTTAACGTATTATTACCACCGTCTCTGCTTGCGTAAATCCCAGTTGCAACACAGCGCCTTCTTTCTGATTATCTTCGTTCTATTCCTACCCCTCTTCACTCACCCACCTACCTCCAAAGCAAAGCGATCTCCGGCTCCTCTGAACACCCGTAGCATTTGTGCATACCTGCTTTTTGACCTTGTCACTTCCTACTTTGTAGCATAGTTACTAACAGCTGTTGGACGGAAAGCATCTTGATCCCCAGTAGTTCTGAGCACAATGCCCTGAACGGAAATGCTGCCCACTATTTGACTTATTGAATGCGTATTGGATATTAACTTTATAAGTGCTTTGGCTCCTAGAATCAGTCAGACCTGGGTTTGAAACTCAGCTCTGCGATTCTGGCCAAGCCTTAACTGCTCTGAATTTCAGTTTCCTAATCTGCAAAGTATATGTGATAATGACTGCTTGGTAGAGATGTTGTAGGGATAGGAAGCAGTGGTGTAGGTAAAACACAGTGCTTGGGGCATAGTAGATGCGCAGTTTTCTAGATGTGTACCCACATGTCCTCCCCGGACACAACACGCACACACACACGCATACACACACACACAGTGTATGTGTGCATGTGCAAGATGCTAGGCGCTCAGAGACCAAAGCACACAAGTCCTGTGCTCATGTTGCTTAAAGAAGAAATGAAACCATACAGGGTGCAGAATTGTGGTTCTGTTGGGGCAGTGGAGAGGGTGTACCATGGGAGTTCATGGGTTTCTCCCAGAGAAAGGATGGATATGGTTTAGGGAAAGTGTTAATGCAAAAGATGGCAACTGTGCAGAAGGTAGGAGAATGGGTAGGGCTTGAATGAATGTTACTGAAGGCTAGAGAGGAAGATACGTACTTGAAAAGATTTGTCTCTTCAAAAACTATTGTTGTGCAGTAGAACTTCCTGGTCAAGGACTGAGATTGGAGATGAATGTCTCTACTCATCTGCCGGTATTTTTCTCAGAAACTTGCATGCCTATATGGGCTTTCCGATGACCCACCTACTCCTTTTGGTCCAAGTGTGGTAGTTGCCACCAGGCATGTTGGAAACGATAAAATAGTTCAGTAGCAACTTCGCCAGCGTTCTAAATTTGGTAGTTGATAGCACTGTATTGGGTGCCTTTCCCATGGGCATGGAGAAGGGGAAAATGAACTTGGTAACTGCCTGTAAAAAATACATCAGCAGGAAGGTTTTCAGCTTAATGGTGATAAAATAAAATATAATACAGAATAGCTCCCTAGTCCTTTCCATACACAGATTTTTCTAAATGCTTTGAAGTAGATGGGGGATAAAAGAAGCCTGTAATACTAAACCGTCCAAAAATGAAATCAAATGCTTTATGCCTGTTGGGTATTGTTATCACCCAAATTCAAGTGCGGACCTTAATGTAGAGTCTACAGTCGATAAAGTTAACACTAGTGATCCCATTTGGCACAGAGAACTACCGCTCAGACTGCTGAATCCATTAAGTAATGGAATCGGGTTTAACTGTTCCCCTCAGAGGTTGAAAATCTTCACAATGAGGAAAAACCACCCATACGCACAATAGGAATGTATTCGAGTCCTTACCTAAGGGCACTGTGACTGCAGTCTCCTTGGAAAAATTTTAGGAGTGGTCTGAGCTCAGTTGAGTTGTGTTGTTCGGCCTCTGCTTTTCCTCAGCCACAGCTGGGCTGTGCTGCTGCAGGGAGGGCTGGAGGAGCTGGAGAGGGACGCAAGAGAGCGTCTCATAGACCCGTCTACTTCAGAGCTAGAAAACCGGTGACACGTGGCTATATAGAAGTCTCTTTAGCAGCTACTGCATTTGAGTTCAGGTACTTCTTTGATGTTGGGAGATGTCCGGTATATGTTACAGCAGTGAGGTTCCACCGACCCCATTACTGATCCTGTAGCCAGGAAGGGGCTGATCTCTCCTGGCTATTCGCCCTCTTTGCCCCACCTTCAAATGCCTCTCCATTTCTTAGACTGTTTAAATCGGACATTGGGAAGAATTTATTTTTCCTCAGGCTTCGCAATCCTGTTTTGGTTGTAAAACAAAGTCAGAAACAAGAGCCTGGAGGTGTGTGCTCTAGGGTTATGGTGCTGTTCCTGTCAATTACTTGCTGTATGATTGTAGGTAACTCAGTTTCTAAATACTTGTGTTTGCTCATTAGTGAAATGAACCTATCTCACTAGAGAACATAGATTTGTAACCTGGAATCCATAGATGGCCTTCTGTGAAACTACATATGTAGTTACATATTTTTGAAGCCCTTACCCTTTTTTTGGATTCTCAGAGGAGTCTGTGAACTCCTCTTCCCCACATTAATCTCTCTGCCTTGGAAGTTATTGTGAATTTGGTAAAAGATAATAGGTAAAAAGAGCTTTAGTAATCTGAAAAACATCATTTCAAGTAGATTAGAATCACTCTCTGCTGAGACCATCTAATTCATATTTCCTCTCTTTTGGAACTCCTCAATAAACACATCTGTTTTCTTGTAGTACCTCCCTTCTTCCCTCCTCATCTCTTCCATCTTTCCAGTTGTGGAAGATCTAGAATGGAAATCTGAGTACAGTTTTCCAGGCTTCAACACTTGTCAGACCTTTAGTTCAGTCTCAGACTTACTTTCCCTGACTGTGCTGTTTCAGCTTCTGCCAGTGCTTTGGAATGTGCTGAAAACTGACTTTAGGGTCTTCAGTTTCCATAATATTCTTCTCGTTGCTTCTGCATTGGTGGTACTTCAGCCCCACATTGATATAGAGAAAAGACTAATTTCCTTTTTTTTAATCCTTTGAAAAAGATACCTTCAGCTGCTTACCCCATTTGAACTTATTACATATTCTCTTAAGTATATGAGCTTATCTTTTGTCAGCCAGAAACAGAAAGTAGAAAAAATCACCCTAGATTTCTTTCATAAGACTCTTGCGTTCTAACCCAGATATAGGGGGAGATATAGGGGTGTCTGGGTTGAACATCGACTCTTGATTTTGGCTCAGGTCACGCTCTCACGGTCATGAGATTGAGCCATGTGTCAGGGTCTGTGCTGATAGCACAGCTCCCTCTCTGTCTCTGCCCCTCCCCCACTTGCATGAGCGGGCTCTTGCTCTCTCTCAAAATAAATAAACTTAAAAAGATAATAAAATGATAGACCACATAAATTTCCTAGTTCTTTGAGTCATCTATAATTATGTAACAAACCATTCCAAAACTTACTGGATTAACACAATTATTTTATTTGCTCATGACTCTGTGAGTTGGCTGGGGCTCAGTTGGGTGGTTCTTCTGCTGGTCTCTCTGATGACCTAGAGTGGTTGCAACAAGATGATGGCTGGGGCTGGAATATCCAAGACACCTTGGCTCATGTCCAACCACCTTAATAGGATCATCTGGTAGGTTTTGATCTCTTTCTCCCTGGCTTGCTTGGTCTTCTATATATGAGAGCCGCATATTGGTAGATATTTTGAGAGGACAAGCCCCACTGTGCAAATATTTACCAAGCTTCTGCTTGCGTCATGCTTGCATGTACACCCCATCAGCCCAGCCCAGAGTTGTGTGGGAGGGCACGACGCAGATGTGAGTACCAGAAGTCCCATGGTTCATTGGGAGCTGCTAAGATAACATGCCACATTAGCATATAGGAGTAGCTCATTTCCTATTTTTATGAAATGAGTGATTCAGGTTTTCAACGCAGGATAGTTCACAACTCCAGCGAAAGGGAAGTATGTCCTTTGCTCTAAGGAAGCTCAGATTTAGAAATCTAAACAACAAGATGAATTTACAGAGCTTGAGGCAATTGAGTAAGGGATAAGATTTTGTTAGAAATGTTTGTTTTGGAAGTTGTATTCATCTAGAACTCCTCATTAATGTATTTTAAGAATTCATTATAATACACCATTAATGGCTTGATAAAAAGAAATAGAAAGGGTGGCAAGGGAGGAAAGAGAATTAAAGAAAATTTTTTTTTAAGTTTAGGAGGTTTTTTTAAAATTTCTGGGAGTTGTCACTTCAGGACAATCAGAAATCAAAACTTAAAGCATCTATGGTATTAAAATCTATGAAGGAAAACCACTGTGACATAGTTTGTGTGGAATCAGTCATACAGATTGATGAATGTCGGGTCATTTTCTCAAGGAGAGTCATAGCCTTTCTCTTCCTTTGAAATATCTGAGGAGCATTTTAATTTATGAGAAAGACCTGACAGATTAGGAGAAAGATCTGGTTACAGTTAGAGAACAGAAAGCTCACTGTACTGAAGTATAGTATTTCTGATTGTACTTAAGTAGGTTACTTATGTGTAGTACTTTATTTCGTTTTTATTTTTTTAATGTTTATTTATTTTCAAGAGAGAGAGAGAGAGAGGGTGAGCACAAGCATGCGTGAGGGGAGAGGAGCAGAGAGAAAGGAAGACAGAGGATCCAGACCAGGCTCTGTGCTGACAGCAGAGAGCCCAACGTCGGGCTCAAACTCATGAACTACAAGATCATGACCCGAGCTAAAGTCGGACGGTTAACTGACTGTGCCACCCAGGCGCTCCCTACCTCCCCCCCACATAGTACTTCTTAAACTTACATGTGCAAGCAAATCTTGGGGAACTTATTACAGTGCACGTTCTGATTCGGTAGTTCTGGGGTGTTGTACATTTCTGCTGAGCTTCGGGGTGATTCGGTAGTGCTTGTCCACCAACAAGGCTTTAGTAGACCTAACCCTTCTGAGCTTCCTATCCTGGCCAAGCCTCTCAGGTAAACCCCCTTAATTCTCATACACACTGGTATGTGACTTTTTACTTCTGTCATTGACCCCCAGCAGGACAAACAGAAGCCCTTTTAGTGTCTTATCACACATGCTCAAGCCATGTATTTCACAACTAAGGAATAGGTATTAATTTAAAACTACAGTTGGCCCTGGAACAACAACCTGGCTTTGAACTTTGCAGATCCACTTATATGTGGATTTTTTTTTCTGACAAATATAGTACAGAACTGTAAATGTATTTTCTTATGATTTTCTTTTTTTTTTTTTTATGATTTTATTTGTAAGTAATCTCTATACCCAATGTGGGGCTCAAACCCAAGACCCCAGGATCAAGAGTCACATGCTCTTCTGACTGAACCAGCCAGGAACCCCCTCTTCCTACTGATTTTTTTAATAACATTTTCTTTTCTGTAGCTTGCTTTATTTAGGAATACAGTATGTAATGCATATAACCTACAAAGTACGTATTAATCAATAGGTGTTTGTTATCCATAAGGCTTCCGGTCAGTAGTAGGCTATTAGTAGTTAAGTTTTGGGAGAGTCAGAAGTTATGTACAGACTTTTGACTATTTGGTGTGGGGGGTGGTTAACCCTCAAGTTGTTCAAGTGTCGATTTTTAGTTCCTTTGGCATATGGCATTAAGTCATTTGTATAAATCTGGCCTTTGTTAATGGCTGTAACCCGAAAAAAGAAAATTCTTGGTTTAAATTGAATTGATTAGTCCCTCAGGGATTTCTTAACCATAACCCTCATATCTGGCTATCAACAAGACTTTTGCTTGTCTCAGATTCTTCTTGAAAGCCAAGGTATATAGAGGGCCAGACACTCTGGTCTGCCAACTTTTGTCAAGTGCTAGCTGGTAAAATGGGATCAAAGTGTATTCACCAGCACTCCCAAGACTCCACGTGAGCCATGGGACCTAGAGGTGTGGCCATCCTTCCTCACTGTGGTGCGTTCAGTTCTCCAGAACTCTGTTTCTTATTCTGGGCTTACACATGTCTCTGGAAGTACTCAAGTCCAACCTGCCTTTTCCTATGCAGTTTTCAAAGTATATCCTTTCTTCTGACCTTCCTCTTCACAGAGGGAAGCAGTGCAGCCTCAGAGATCTAGCCCATCCAAATAGTCCTACCCAGAAATTTGTCTTCCAGTTAAAAAATGTTTTTAATTGGAAAATTATGTACTAATCTTCACCTCAGAAGACACTAATAGTGGAACTCACTCTTTGAACAAAGGCGATGTGGGTAATAGGAGAGGGCTTTGGAACCAGACAAACTTGGATTTGCACCCTAGCTCAGCTGTTACTAGCCTGATCTAAATCATTTTTCTAAATCAAATGAAATCTGGTGAGGGTTCCCACTTCTCAGGGTGTGTGGGAAATCCACTCTCAAGTTGTTGTTGGGACCCCTCGCTTTCCAGAACGAGAGCAGGACTTCCGGTCCTCATCTGTTCATGGTTGCCACCGTTCATGCACCTGGCCTGGACCCTTGTCGTCACTCGGAAGGGAGGCTCATCAGTGTCTCTGCTTCCCTCACGGCTTTGTACAACACCCCAAACCGTGTGTTTACGACAGTGTCCCCAAATACCGTGTCAACATCTTTACCTGAAATCTTGCCCCCGGCAGTGCGTAAATGGGTCAGGGCTTTGCTCTTCATGGGACCCTAACCTTCTCCTCTCCCAGTTTGGGGAAAATCAGGCCTACTGGTTGAATAACTCACTTTTTCAATCCCACAAGCCCACAGCCTTCATACCCATAGCTTTGGGGGATTCTAGCACTTTAATTCCTTTGGTCTCCACCTTTATTTTATTTTATTTTTTTTAATTTTTTTTTCAATGTTTTTTATTTATTTTTGGGACAGAGAGAGACAGAGCATGAACGGGGGAGGGGCAGAGAGAGAGGGAGACACAGAATCAGAAACAGGCTCCAGGCTCCGAGCCATCAGCCCAGAGCCTGACGCGGGGCTCGAACTCACGGACCGCGAGATCGTGACCTGGCTGAAGTCGGACGCCCAACCGACTGCGCCACCCAGGCGCCCCTGGTCTCCACCTTTAAAACTCAGAGGTCCCCAGGTTAGTCCACCCATCCAGAGAATTTCCCTTTTTGTTATAAACACCACCAAAGGTAAAAGAAAAAAAAAATGTGTGTGTGTGTGTGTATAGTTACAACCATTGCTGATATTACTGTGTGTTTATTTGGAGTCTGCTGCTCTTCTAGAAGACCATAATTTTCATTATTAAAGAATATTTATTTAATAATAAATTTATGTATTATTTAAAATTTTAATTATAAATTTATTATATAAATTTATATATATTTATGATATATATATTATATATACATTTGTAATTAAAATTTTAATATTTATATATTTCTATATAAATTTATATATAAATTGATAAAATAAATACATGTTATATATAAATTTATAATTAAAATTTTAAATAATACATAAATTTATTAAATTCATTTTTATTTATTGTTAGATAATATTATTTTAATTTATCTAACAACTCTAATGGTATTCCTATTTTTACGTGGAAGGAAATTGTGGCTTACGGGATTTGACCAAGCACCTGTGGCTAGTGAGTGGAAGAATCTCAGTGTGAGCGGAGATCTTTGGTTACGAAACCCTGGAAACACGGTGGTTGGGCTCTCCCATTGCCAGTGACTCTTTGAGCTTGCGTATATTTGTTAAACGTATTTCCCTTACCTGAAGACATTGGCGTCGGTGGTTGCACTCCATAGCATCCTTCCATCTAAACAGTCTGTGACTCTGCGTAACTGCCGTTTTACTTCCCCTCTTTTTCAGCCAGAAAAGTGACTTTTACACTGTAAGGTATACACGGCTGCCGTAGTTCCCCGGGGGAAGGCAGCTCAGTGGGGGAGGTACCCAGTGACTACAGTTACAAATTAGTGGCTCTGAGCAACTAGTTTGTTGAAGGAGCTTTTGCAGGTAACCTCAGAAGGCCCCAATGTTGACCGCCTTTGAACAATCACAGCGAATTTGAAAGGGGTCAAATACAGAAGAAAAACCACTTTTGTCCAAATTTTAAATGAAGCAAGAGAATCCGGAAGCTCAGTCGATCCTTTGACTGTGGCTCACCAGTGGAACATAGAGTCAGAGAGGTGATTTATAAACCTTTATAAAAAAAGAGGTATTTATAAAATACTTTAGAAAAGTATGCAGTGTTAGGAGGTCCAGCATGAGATCACTAGAGGACTGATATTAAACTGACTTTGTTTCCTGTTTTGAAAGAGTCCACATATTAAGGGTATGTGGTTGATGTATTTTGTCTTGATTTTACTAAAGCCTTTGACAGAGAATTCTATGAAGATGGTGACATGTTGATTAGATCAGTAGTTTCCTTTTTTTTTTTTTTTTTTTTTTTTTTTCGCTCCCTCCTAAGAACTAGATTCTCATTTGCACTCCACACCTATTGGAAGAAAATTATTGAGCAAAGGGCCCAAGAATCCATATGTTAAAAAAGCTTATCCAGGTCCACTGCTGCCATTCCATAGACTGGCATTGGAGAAACACCACAGAAGTTTTCAAATTTGGGGAGAGGGGCAGGGAATCCCCTGCTCAAATAAAATTTTTTATGAAACTCTACCATATAAAACAGATAAAGCGACATATGATCCTAGTATAAATTTTTTGAAGTTTACACTTACAATTTTTTTTTTAAGTTTATTTATTTTGAGAGAGAGAGAGAGAGAGAGAGCGAGAGAGAGCAAGCGCACACCCAGGTTGGGGAATGGAAAACAAAGAGAGAATCCCAAGCAGGTTCTGTGCTGTCAGCATGGAGCCTGATTCAGGGCTCAAACTCACGAACCGTGAGATCATGACCGGAGCCAAAACCAAGAGTCGGACACTTAACCAACTGAGCCTCCCAGGTGCCCCTGTGTTCATAGTGTTTACTGAAGAGTTAGAACAATGAGGCTGTTAATGAAAAAGTTTAAATCAGGTGCTGATAATCCCTGTGTTATAACTGTGTATTCACATCAGCTTCTGTGTTTCATGAGATTGTATACTTTGCTTTAAATGCATAATATTTAAGAAATATGCTCTTATAATTACTCACAAATTATAACAGGGTTTTTTTTGGTGTGTGTTTGCTTCGTTTTTAAATGACTTGCCATGGAATCCCAGGATACTTTTTTTTTAATTTTTTTTTTTTTAATGTTTATTTATTTTGGGGACAGAGAGAGACAGAGCATGAACGGGGGAGGGGCAGAGAGAGAGGAAGACACAGAATCAGAAGCAGGCTCCAGGCTCTGAGCCATCAGCCCAGAGCCTGACGCGGGGCTCAAACTCACGGACCGCGAGATCGTGACCTGAGCTGAAGTCAGACGCTTAACCAACTGAGCCACCCAGGCGCCCCCCAGGATACTTTTTAATTCCCCTAACCTAAGGTAGGGAATATTTGTTTCAGAACTGTAACCGTGTAATGAAACCTATGGAAACAATTGCTCACATTCCTTATCATAAATCTAAAGTCATACAGGAAACATCTAACTCCTAGAATAAATATTTATTCTCTCTCAAATAGGATATTATCACAAAGGACTTTTTACTGTGATGAAAGCAAGGCCGTATATGTGCCCCTGAGCCTCGCCTGCCATTTAATGGAAGCCCACACTTGGGCGTGGTTTTGTATGTGTGTGCTTACTTGAACAACTTCACGAGAGCGGACTGTGCACACTGGTGTTTTTCCTAAGACCGAGGCAGGCCTACAACTTCCCTTACCAGTGTCACACTTACAAGAAGCCCACGTGTGCACATAGAGGTCCCCCAGCCAGGGTCATGAGGCATGACCTGTGTATCTGCAGTGGGTGACGAGTTTGTATATAAGCCATTTCGGTGTCATTTAAAACAACTAGAGCTTTGAAAATATATAAAATACATTCGAACATTAGGAACAGAGGGTGGTGTCCTCGGAGCACCTCCATGGGAGTGCTCTTTTTGAAAACATGGATCTAATAATATTGACTGATTCATGTTGAGGAAGATCCTTGATTTTCTGCAGAATACACAGATAAAGTTGGGGACAGCTAGGTAGTTGCAGATGAGAAAAATACCACAGTTGAGAAAGTGGATTTGTGTACACAAAGAATAGAGTACTGTTGAGTGCAAATGGGGAAGTGATCTCTTCTGGCCAGAAAATCAGGGAAGGCTTCCTGGAAGAGAAGACATCTGACGAGGCCTTTGAGGATGTTTAGGTCTCGGGTATGAGAATTATGAGGGAGAAGAAATGATGTTGTAGGGCAGTTCACCTTTTTGGAGAGTATGATTTTAGGCAAAAATAATGTACATGTCACTATTCTCTTACACAGATAACCTTCTTCACTAGTAAATTAGCTGTATGCGCATTCAAAAGTAGAATCCATTCATAATCTGAAAAGAGGATCATTTTCATACATTTACACATGCCTCAAGTTTCCTTCAAAGTTATCACTGTCAGACAGTGATTCACTTACTCAGATTTAGACCTTTCCAGTGATACTTTGCCCAACTTGGCTGCCCCTTTAATACCTCCATGCATCATAAATGTACCCTAAACGTGGCCTCTGCAAGAGGCCATTCATTCATTCATCCAGCTATTCGCCCACGCTGGCATATTGAGCACCTATATATGCGTAGGTCTTGGTGAGTTCTAGGCACCCAGCAGTGAACAAGTCAGCACTGGAGGGTGAAGTGGGTGCCTGGAAACCACCTAAAGTTCTTATCGCTGAACTGCATTTAAGAAGATAACAATGCAACTTTTCCCACAAACTGATAACAGCATAAAGTGTACACATCCCAGAGCGTTTACATTTTAACAAGGATCAAAGCTTCGCCTCAAACTACTTCTAATCAGGAGGCGTGTGAGGGGAATTGTGGTTTGAGCCTTGGGTCTTTTCCAGCTTATACGGCTTCTTAGGCAGCAGGATTGGTACTGTCCTATCTGTACTTTAAGGTGGAGACTGGCTCTGGTAATACTCCTCTCAGCAAAGTAGCCTAAAGACAACTCTACAGCAGGAGGGAAATCAGTTAGATAGTCCATAATGGCAAAGAGCTCTTTCTGAGGGGCAGGACTGCAGAGCATGGAGAGAGGGGGTGTAGCCCGGTGGCAGGTGCACAGAGCCCGCGGGTGCATAGCCTGGCTCTTGGTGGCTGGGTGAGCCATCCAACCCCCCTCTGCATCTGGAAATACGGATGATAATGGTAATTACCCACCTCAAAAGGATTGCTGAGGGTCAAATAAGTTAGTATAGGAAGAGCATTTAGAATTGTGTCTGCCGTAGAGTAACTGCATTAGGTTAAATTAGTTATTATTTCTTTCAGCCATGTGTTTTTCCAGTTTGCCCATTTTCTGAGAATATAGAGTAGCTATAGAGGAAGAGTGCATAATTAGGTGATGAGTAATTCCTTCTTTCCCCTCTTCACACCCCCCACACTCCTGCTCCACAGACCCTAGAGTTAACTTGTTTTGTAAGGCTATAACATCATATTTGAATGTATGACCTTGAAATTTTCTGATTAAGTAGTTCTGGGCAAAGCTCTAATGGTTGGAAAATAAATCAGGCCTCCCACACATACCTGCTCAGCCAAGAATTTGTTTGCCCCAGGAACCGTGGGTGGGCGGGAGTGGAAGCAAGTCCACACCCAGGCTTATGTGAACTCTCTGTTCCTGCTGGAGACTGGGGTCATCCTTCTCCCTTTGCTTACCAGTGCTTCCTGGTCATTTCTTTTCAACCTCAGTTGAAGAAATAGAGAAACAAATATTTTCCTTTCTCATTTTCTCTCTCCCCAGCTCCAGGGGAACACTCCCCCCATCCCTGCTTGTGCGTTTTCTCTAGTTTGGCTTTGTATTTGCCCCTTGGTATTGCACTTGTGCAGATTTCTCCCAAGCCCAGGAAGACAGCATATGGTGTCCGATGATGGACTGTAGGGGTCCCTGCATGGTTCCCCAGTTTCAGGGTCTGCGGCAGGGCCCTCCCGGAAGTGCCCTGGAATTTTCTGTTGGTTCTTGTAGCCAGGGATAGAGAACCCCGCCCCTGCCTTTGCAATGGGACGAGTCACAGGTGCTCCTGCCTTCCGGGAGTGTCTGGGGGACACCTGCTGTCTGCGTCCTGGGGAGACGGGTGAGGGCTCCTCGGAAATGTGCCATGTTGAGACCTGTGGTCTGTGTGACCCTCGGGTACTGGTTCCTGACTTGTTTTGTTTTTCTTTTTGGTCCATTGTCCTAGTGAAGCCCTCTCGTTAGAGCAGGTATGCTCTTTTCTGAGCCTGAGAGTGGGTGTGTACCAGTCCCTGTCCTGTGGGAGGCAGTCCGGGATGAGGTGGAACGAGGGCGTCTCAGACCTGGGGAAATCTCTTTGGGCAGAGCGAAGCTTAGAAAGTCATGTGACCTTTCTGAGCCTATGTGATCGCTCCTTGCCCATCCGGTGAATGGGAAGCCATGCGGGACGTGGAGAGCTCCCAGGAATGCGTCCTTCCTTTTCCTCTGTTTCCTTCTCAAACGGTGGAATGCAGGCTTATGGTAGGGACAGGTAGGTACTGGGTCAATTTTTTTCTAATAACCTAACGGGCTTCAACATGGGGGACTGGTATTTGGGGGCCTTTGCCCTGTAGTCAGACTCCGGATGAGCCCACCTCAGGAGAAGCATCCTTCGCCCTCCTGGCTGGCCGAGGACTCGGAGAAGCAGCAGAAACTCCTCTGGAATTTTGCCACTTTATATCCCCTCTAGTTTGTTCAAGTATAAGGAAGAACTGGCAAAATTAAAAATGAAAAGTTGTTTTGAAAATTACACCCTGTCTCCAAACAGCCGCAGATCAAGAGTAACCACCAGACATCCTGTTGCTCGGCATGCTGGCTGGTCGGGGGTTGCTGGGTTCGGGGCTCTGCCTCGGCGTTGGGCCTTGAAACAGGCCCGTGTTCTGGATCAGTCGGCACAGGCCACCTCTTAACCGCCACGGTAAAACCTGTCGGATAAAGAGAAGTCAGCACGATAAAATCTGCATCTGGACAGTGTGCTGTGCCTTCCTGCTCATTTCCATTTTCCAAATCTAGGATATTTTTTTGTTTTAAAGAGGTGCTGAAAGAAGTTTATCTGATTGTGTGACTTGATGTGAGGCCAGAAAACTTCTGCTAACGTCTCTGAAATATCTCTTTTAAAGCTATTTTTTAAACCTCCTGAAGTGAACTGAAGACCTTCACTAACTCCTAGACTCTAAAGTTCTCATTATGGAGAAGGTCCACCCTGCTTCCTGCTAGAATAAGGAAAGGGGGTGACAGTTCATATGCAAATAGCCCCACCACCCGCTAGGAGGCGGCTGAAGTGGCTTCCTCAGGCCTTGTCCCAGAGCCACCCGATTGGATTGTCTGTGTGGCACCCGCAGAGCCCAGGGCAGCTCCGCAGGAAACAGTGGGACTACTGGGCGAAGGCTGTCGGGGAGGTAAGGGTGGGGATGTGTTTACAGCCCCCTGTGAACAGGAAGTGGGGAGAGGGGAGAAGGCACTCAGTCTGGGCCACCAGTGCTGATGCGGGACCAGGCTTTGTGGGACAGTTTTCTGGTTTCAGGTGTGGGTTCACCTGTCAACTCTTCTTTCAGAAAGGTGTGGTGAGGTCTGTGGAAATCCTCCCAAATAATAATTACCATTATTAGCGATGGTTCTGCAGTTGCCCGGTTTATTCACCTGTCTGTCCCTCCCCTGAGAAATCCCAATCAGGATGGCCCTCCATCTAAGTGACCACAGAGCACGTACTTGTCATGATTTGAGTGTTGCCAGTGGTCTGATAAGAAGCAGATTAACTTGGGTGAAGATTCTTAAGAAAACAAGAACAAGAGGTGAAATGTAATTCCCTTTATTGGTATTAATTAGTAATTAGGGTAAAGGCTTGCATGAATTTCGGGAAAGTTTGGTGACACCATTGGCATTTCTGGTATGCAGAGTTTTAGCACAAAGGCTCATAAATATTTTTTTTAATTAGTTTTGAGAGAGAGACAGAGGGAGAGGTGGAGAACACAAGTGGGGAAAGGGCAGGGAGAGAAGGAGACAGAATCCAAAGCTGGCTCCGGGCTCTGAGCTGTCAGCACAGAGCCCAAGGCGGGGCTCGAACCCACTTCGTAAATATAAAGTATTGCCCAGGTGTTTTGCCAGTAGTGGCCTCTGTACCTGCTTTAATGATATACTTACTCCAAACTTTAGGGAAATGCCATGGGCATATTTTCTGCAAGTTTCCCAGTAACTATGAAAGATCGTTTCTTGTGTACAAATTAATAGGGAAAGCCATTTGTATTATTAAATAATAAGTATATACGGGTATTTATATGCATAAGGAAAAGCAAAATTTGGGGATTGTTTCTAAGCAATTATTAGATTAAACAGTAATTAGATTAAAACATGCATGAAATGATACACCTTAATGGATGTTGCAGTAATTTCTGTCTCTCTACATAGGGTAGGTCCATTCAGACTACCTTCCCTCTCAGTACCAGAAGTCCCTCTATGATAAACATAACAGATAATAATTCAGGCATCAGATCCCCTCTCTTCACTTCCCTCCCATTCTCTTCCTCCTTCTCTCCCTCCCTCCACTTTTCATCTTATACTGGGTCCAGGTCACTGTGGTTGGCACTGCAGAGACACAGGTAAGTAGCCAGGAGGCTGCCCTCGGAGGCCTCACTGTAGAGAGCGGGTAGAGCAGAGTGAGTTTGCACGGGCTGGTGTGTGATGCTCTCTGCACAAGGGGCGGGCCCTGGACCTGCTCTCAGAAGAGAGACCGCACGGGACTCAGAGGTTATGCGGAAGCTAAAGTCTCCAGTCCGAAGAGGTGGCCTGGGAACGAAGAGCCATTCTAGGCACAGCGCTTGTGATGCCCAGGGTCGTGAAACCGTGTTTGGGGACCGGCGTGCAGCCTGGCTCCGTTGTGACGTGTGATACCTGGGAGGGGCAGGGCGGCAGAAAGAGGCTGGCTCAGTGATGATGGAGCTCACTACTTGGCAAACAACAACAACAGAACAAAACACGAAAAAGGTGCTGTGACTGAGGAAGTGTATTGTGTTAGAAAGTTTTACCTTATATTGTGCCGAGTTGGTCCCCTTTTCTATCTTACCGTTGGGTTAGAACCTCAGGAGCCAGCACAGAATGAACCTGTCCACTCTTTGCCACACGCCTTTATGTGTAGGTGATGTTTCGCTTCTTTAAGTCTTGCCCCAAGCTGTGCCCACTACCTTCATTTATCCTTTTAAATAGGTTTTGGTCGGGGAGCCTTGGTGGCTCGGTTGGTTGAGTGTCTGACTCTTGGTTTCGGCTCAGGTCACGATCTCACAGTTCATGAGTTTGAGCCCCACATCATGCTCTGCGCTGGCATTGTGGAACGTGCTTGGGATTCTCTGTCTCCCTCTCTCTCTCCACCCCTCCCCTGCTTGTGCTCTCTCTCTCTCAAAGTAAATGAATAAAAAACTTAAAAAATATATAAATAGGTTTTGGTTAATAGTTTGTTTCTTTAACGTAAGCCAGCAGTAATTCTAGTTGGTTCTTTCAGAGTCTGCGAACAAGTGATTATGATCTCCTGCATTGATCTGCATCTCCAAAACAGTTACTGCCGCCATACCCTTTTGTCAGGTGGCACCTTTCTGCCGGGTTCCTCCCCCCGCGGTTTTACAGGATCCCTGAGCAGGGAAGCAGTCAGGGGTTATGGGTCCGGCCTCTCGTCTGTGTCCTTACAGTCTCCTCTTTCCGCCACCTGATTTCCTTTTGGTCGTCTTAGGGCTCCACAGAAACAACAAGCAGGCCTTTCTCACACATGGGCTGGGGTCTCCCCGCCTCCCCCCCTCCCCCCCCCCCAATCTCACCACTTTTATCTTCTGCTTTAGAAGGAAACTAACAAATACATACCTGTGAAATGGCGATAAAAATTATTGAGGATGAACTAAAATATTAGCACAGGGCTGAGGGCTGAGAGAGGTATGCCATAGCTCAGGTTACATTTTCACACGAATAATCTGCGATTAGAAAATACCAGCAGTTTGGGGCGCCTGGGTGGCGCAGTCGGTTGAGCGTCCGACTTCAGCCAGGTCACGATCTCCCGGTCTGTGAGTTCGAGCCCCGCGTCAGGCTCTGGGCTGATGGCTCGGAGCCTGGAGCCTGTTTCCGATTCTGTGTCTCCCTCTCTCTCTGCCCCTCCCCCGTTCATGCTCTGTCTCTCTCTGTCCCAAAAATAAAAAATAAAAAACGTTGAAAATACCAGCTATATTCTGAAGGAGAGATTTGGCCATGTGTGTAATATGGGACCCATCTGCTTGACAGGGTAGGGGTTGGCTCCAATGAAGGGCTCTCTAGGGCTGATTATTGATAGAAGCCAGTAGTGCTGGTGCCTGAAGCAATCAGTTGGCCATCCACTTTCCCTCTTGATAAACATGTCATGCTTTCCCAGCCTTCCCAGCCATACCACAGTTATCTATGGCTTAGCTTCTTTGCAAAAAAAGGAAGAGATGGAAAATGTTGAGTGACTTCGGTTCTTTCACACCCTCACCTCATGCTGAAGCTGGGAGCTTACCTATAGCAATGGTCCTTTTTGGGGACCATTCTTCCCCATGGGGAGGGGATGAGTGAAGAAAAGGGAGAAGAGAAAGACAACCTTATGTGTTTGGTCAAGTGGGAATTTCAGATTGAATCTGTTAGCCAAGGAGGCCCCAGAAAAGACTGGGATGTTGCTGGGATTTAATTATCCTGTACCACGGAGGGCAGATTCTTATTTTCGACACAGAGTGAAACAGTCTTAAATGCCGATGTCTCAGTCTCTGCCCCTGGTACTTCAAAGGGAATAGAAGGGAGAGGGGAAGGAGACAGGACAATAACACTCTGCTGTGTACTCGGATTGTGGTCCACTGACCAGCAGCATCAGCTTCACCAGAGAGCCTTCTAGAAAGGCCGACTCTCAAGCCCCAACCCAGAGGTACCAAGTCAGAACCTGCATTTTGCAGGGTACCTGCGATTCCCGGGGACCTTGAAGTTTTGGAAAAAACACGGCTTTAGGAGGCAGTGACCGTAGTCGATTGACAGACCATGAGATGAGCAATGTACCCGTCTTAGCACACTTGGAGAAATGCTGAGCAAATGCGGCGTATCAACTATGGGTATTAAATGCTGACAATCAAAGTTTAATTTTGTTTGCAGCTAGAGACCAGGCCCACTGGTCCTGTTTGACCAAACAGCAGCATTCTGTTCAGGGAAAGACAGGGGTTTGTTTAGGACACAGATGACTGCCCCTGGCTTGGTGATAGCAAGTGAGGAGTTGCTTCCTTGCCCTGGGGCAGAATGGTTTCCGGGACAACAGTGAAGCCACGCTCTCCTCCCCCCACCCCCTCCCCCCACATTGACCGTAGAGCAGAGAATAAAAAGAGCACTTAATTTTTTTTTTTTCCCACATCACGTTATTATCACGGGTTTCTCAGGGAGAAAATTTGCAAGAAAGAAGATCTGCACATTCTTTAGTGATGTGCCAAGCATTTTTTTTTTTTTTCTGGTTTGAACTCAAACTGATAGACCTGACAAACGTCAGGGTTAGATTATATTGATCTAAGTCTGATTTTAAAACTATATCTGTTTGTAATTCTTCCACAGTGTGATGCAAAGATTTTTTTGTGTGTTGGTTTTTTCCACTCTCTGTGATGATCATATGTTAATTCTCTATAGATAACAATCCACTAAGTTTTCTTTTATAAAAGTAAGAATTAAGACCAAAAAAACCCCAAAACCCTGTTATCGATAAAAGGATTAAGACTACTAGAATCAGTCAAGTTAAGGGAGTTAGGGTTAATCCCAGGGCATTTCCTTCAAGTGCCATGAAGAACCCATCAGCTTGTTAGAAGCCCGTCCACGGCTATACTCTAGTTGGAGCAGCTGTACTGTCTCGCCTGGGTTATTTCTGTAGCCCACTAACTGGTCTTGCTCTCTCTTCAGTCTGTTCTCAGCCCAGCCAAAGCATATTTGCCTCTGCCCAAAACAGTTGGCTTCCAGGGCTCTCAGAAGAAAACCCAAAGGCCTCTTAGTGTCCTAAGAGGCCCATCGCTTACCTCTCTGACCCCATATCCTATTACCATCTCCCTTGCATATCCCAGTTAGACAGGCCACACTTCTGCCTCAGGGCCTTTGCACTTACTGATCCCTCTGTCCGGAACTGTCTTTCTCAATATATTTACATAACTGTATTCCAAACTTTCTTTAGATCTTTGTTCGTATGTCAGTTTCTCAGCGAGGCTTTTTTTGAATAATATATATGCTCCTTGTTTGTCTCCTTCTAGAATATTACTTCCTTGAGAAGAAGGGATTTTGTCTTGTTCGTCTTGTGTTCACAGCACTTAGAATGATGCCTGGCTTATTCAAGGTGCATTGTGTTTGTGGTTTGAATGAGTGAAGTTGCCCCTTTCCAGCTCCCTGACTAGACATGAATTTAGATCCGAGGGCATTGTGGGACTTCTTGCTCCCAGTTCTGTTCTCATTCACGTCACGTAAGAGGGCTAAAACGTTGGGAGAACATCTTTAAAATATTAACCACAGCTGTGAGCCATTGAAAGCATTCTACACAGTGAGTGAGGAAATGGCAGCTAATTGTTGATTTGTAAGGCAAATGGGAGAATAACCCAGCACCATCCAGGTCCCCTGTGTGCCGGCACCTGGGGAATAGAAGGGAGGAGCAGTGTCTGGGGCCTCGGTCAGGAGTCGTCACACTTTCTTGCCACGGGCCCTTTGCTTGTGCCTTATCCCGCTCAGTCTCTCACGTCCCCTCCTCCGAGGATTAGGCTTTGGGCGTTTGTGTGCACACGGGTGTGTATGTACATTTGTTTGCCAGTGCTGTCTCATCAGGGGCTTCCTTTGGCCACAGTTTATGTTTTCCTTTTTGTTTACAGCGTTTCTTAGTAACTCACTGCCACAAGTCCTCTGCACAGAGTCGCTACCCAAACGTATCTTGAACTTCGTGCTGTTTCTCTTCTAGTATCTTAAGATTTATTGTGGCCATGGAAGTCTAGGAAACCGTAATGTTACAGAAGTGAATGTAGACAGTGCCCATATGACTGTCATCATCGCAGGGGTAGGAGGACATCCGGGGAGGACGGGGCCCAAACGGGGAAGCCGTATGGTCTACCTGACGGAATGGTTCCTGTTTCGGTGATGGATGCAACAGCTTCTAACAGCCCAAAGCCATCCTTCCTTCGATAAAATATCTCTTGAGTGTCCATGCTTGTGGAATGTGCTAATAAAATGAGCACAGCATCCACCCGCATGGAGCTTCTCATACTCTAATGAGAGGAATAAACAAAATCACGTCACTGTGTAATTATAAACTGTGATAAATGCTATGAAGGAGAAAATCACGGTGCTATGGGAGCTTAAAATAGGGGCATTTGTCCTAGTCTTGGGGTCAGGTCGCATTCGAGCCCAGACTTGCAGGTTACTAGGCATGTGTGTGCTTTGGCAAGGTGGGGGGGGGGGGGTGGTGGGGAGGAGCAGAATATTGTGCCTTAATTTCCAGGCAGAGGAAATGAGGTGTGCAAAATCTCCGAGGTGTTGAGGGTTTTTATGTATTCGAGAGATTGAAAGGAGACCAGCTTGGCTGGAGTGGCTGAGGATGACGGGGACGGTGGTGCTGGAGGAGGCCGGGCAGGTCAGCCAGGGACAGGCGAGGCTTTGGAGTGCACTTTCGGGTCTTTATCATGAGCTCAGTGTACAGCCCTAAAGGGGTTTAAGTAAGGCTGAGCCACGACCTATTTTCTGTCTCTGAAGGTATACTCTGTACACAGGGTGGATCATGGACTGGAAAAGGGAGAGAGTGGAAGCGGGGCGAATACCTGCAAGCATCCTGTGTTTCTCCAGGAGAAGGATGATGGAGCGAGGATGGAGGTGGCACAGGAGCTAGGAACCCTTGTCTGGAGGGAGAATGTTGGAGGCCAGTGGCATTGACGTCGTGATTGCTCTCATTTGCTCACTGAACAGTCTTCTGTTCGTTTGGCTTGATCTTAACCTGCCTGTAAGGTGCCTATACCTGGGATTTCAGGAAATACTTGTTGACTACAGAAATGTGAATACATTGGTCAAGCTGGATGGAGCAGGTGTCCAGATTGTCTGGCAATTATGCTTTTCATTGTAAATGAATATAAAGGCAGTATAGCTTTATGTATCAGTCTCGTAGGAGCTTTCTTAGCATGAATCAGTACTGATAAACGTAATCATTTCTGGAACCTCACTGAGATAGACTTTTGGAGCCAAGAAATTTGAAAGACAGTCCTGAATTACCTGTCAGTCCTGAATTCTCCGAGGTGAACGTCACCCTGTGGAGGCTCTCTGAACAGCTACCTTTCCCTGGCAGTATCGTCTATTTTGATCAATGCTTTTCCATTGTCCTTTTTAAAAATTTTAAGTAAGCCCAAGATCGTTATATCCACGAATTGTTTCTGTCTTTAGAATAGCAATTATTCCACCCAGTGTGGGAAGGTGCTGCCCACCTATAAAAAAAGAACTATAGAATTTGATTGTTTAAAAGGCATGTTAAATGTAGAAAGATTCAGAGTCAAGGAGAACCTTGTTCTAAATTGTTTCCCTGTGCACCTAACTTTTTTTTATGGCACGTTGATTTCCTATGAAACTTAAAGTTTGTGTTTTTCAAATCATCTGTTATCGAGATATCCGGTGATATTTGTCTGAATGGCTCTACCTAGGAACTCTGGGAAGTTGGACAGCTGAACTAATTGTCTAAGGTTTAATGAAGCCCTTTTGGAGCTCCTGAGTTCAGAAGATGTCAAAGAATGGTATAAAACACATGTGCACATTTATGGCTAACTGTATTTTCCTCATCTTTTGCAGGACAAAAATGGAAGAAACAGAGGTACTTGTAGATGGAGCAAAGTGAGCCACTGAACAGGTAGATAACTGAAAATAGCAGGGTGTGTGTACACATTAGCTCAATGAATTAGTATTTGTGAAGTCCTTGGTAGAGTACCCAGTGCATAGTAAATACTGTATGTAAGTATTTGCTCTTATGAAATTCTTTCCAATGTAACTGAGCCCAAAACAAACCAGTTGTGCAACCAAGAAAGTACCCCACAAAAGCAAGCCTTTGCTCCTAAAGCAACTGAGAACATCGTTGGTAAATTCTTTTTTTTAATCATTGGTAAATTCTGACATGGTCTCTGTGTGACCTGTCATGCTGGCCTGAGAAACTTACGGTCTTCTTAATCTTTGAATACCCAAAGTGTTTGAACACTCATCCATTTTGAATTTGAGCATTCATTCATGATGGATGACCTGTTAAGTGTCAGGTCCATTTCACTTTTGAAACAAAACAAACTTTTAAAAAATTCTTGAAGTAGTTCCTTACCGTTTGGGGAATGAGATCACGAAATTTGAACTGTCCCCTTCCTTGGCCCCTGTGCCTACTTCTCTGGATCTGCACAGTTCCTGCCTTCTTGCCTCACTGTGGGGAGACCTGGGTGTCCTGGTGCTCTAGAATCCCACCTTCCCTCTCATTTCAGCTCCTCTGTTCCCCCGGCTCCTCAATAGGTCAGCTCCGTTCAGGACAGGGAGGAAACGCTGGGAGTGGGGCCCACAGTCTGATTAGGTAGAGCTAGACATTTCTCTAGATGGCATTCATATTGCACCTCCTCTCCCCCTGCCCCAGTTTCTGCTTTACAATTTCTGTAGTTTATTCTTTTTTTTTTTTTTTAAGTTTTAATGCTTATTTATTTTTGAGAGAGAGAGAGACAGAACGTGAGTGGGGGAGGGGCAGAGAGAGAGGGAGACCCAGAATCCGAAACAGGCTCCAGTCCCCGAGCTGTCAGCACAGAGCCCGATGCGGGGCTCCAAACTCACAAACTGTGAGATCATGACCTGAGCCCAAGTCGGATGCTTAACCGACTGAGCCACCCCGACGCCTTGTAGTTTACTCTAAATATTCTGTTGTTTTATGTTTTGTCATGTCTCCTTTCTGCGATTGTTGGATATTACCTTTGGAAATTAACTTTTCTGTTTGGAGATGTTCCCGATGACATTGTTTACTTGTGAGAGCTGGGCGCTGGTGGGGCACTCGGTATGTCCGTGGCTTTCAGACCTTTATGTTGGAAGCCCACAGGAAGGGACCACGTGCTGCACCAGGAGCCAGTGCACACCTTCGTGCACGTGGCTGTACGGTTTCCCGAAGTCATACCTTCGCTGTTTGTGAATTGTGATAGAATGTCCTAGTCTGTTGTATTTGATCCCTATTTTTTCTCTCTTTTTTCTCACGTCTTTTCTCTTTAATGCTTTGCATAACCTACAACTGCTGGTCAGTTGTACTCTGACAGGCTTGCAGTATTTTTAGGTGGTGGCAGGGGCACATGCTTTCTTCCTGGCCATATTCTGTAGTAATGTGCACAGGTCTCTTTTACCCCTACCCCCTCCTTCAGACTTGCCTTATTTTCATTCCTTATGTGCAAACCTTCTCCTTCCTTTTGTAACTAAGCTTCTGTTTCTATTCCACATACTCCTCACTTCTCAGCTTTCTTTCTGTTTGAACTTTGACTTTCCTCTCCTGACCGATAGCCAAGAATCATTTTACCACTTTTAAAAAAATCTTATTTTTAAGTAATCTCTACATGGAGCTTGAATTCAACAACCCCGAGATCAAGAGTCGCACACTCCACCGACAGAGCCAGCTAGGCACCCCTCATTTTACCATTTTGAATGAAACAGATTCCTATGTACTATTAGATCTTGCATATTAAATGTAATTTTCAAAAAGTAACACTTATTTTTCATTAATTCCTGTATTTGCTTATATCCCCATATGCAGTTTTTCAGAAACCTTACTTTTCTGACGGTCTGATCTCACAATTCATGCCCTTGCACGGTCCAGGGATCACAGAATTCTAGTAATGCGGGAGTCTTCTCTACCCTGTTATCTTTTGGGTTTGGTGTCATGGGTTACAGAGAGACATCTGCTGGCTCAAATGTAGTGTTGCATTGTTTTTCTATCCTGAAGTTTAGTGTATTGTCATTTTTAGGACCTTAAAGTTTCATAGTGCGCAGGTAAGCTTGTCTATTGGAATGCATTGAACTCATTCACCTAATCCCTTCAAGCGTTTTTTTTAGGATTTCCAGCTCAACATGTAATGATCTGAAAAGTACTGGTATCATACCACCCAATCAAGAAGCTGATACCTAATGGGAAAAGGATTTCATGGCCAAACTAGATTCCTTCCCTTCATGTGCTCTTAGTGGGACCACAAAATGATAGTTTAGTAAAACACCCAGTAAGCCAAGATCCATTTAAAACTTCTGGAAATGATAATTCACTTTTCCAAGATAGTTAAGAACTTAAGTTTTACATGGTTTAGGTTTGCAGCTTGGTTGTATATGAGTGGTACATTTGGTTCTGGTTATAAGACTAGTGCTGGAAAACAGGAATCCAAAATCTATTGCTTATTTATTTTGAAGCTGTAATTGGAATATTGTAATGGCTTCTGTGCAGTGCTTGTTTTAGCAAAATTTTTATTCATTTCAGAGGCGAGTTTATTTCTCTAGGAATCATAATTATATACACCTAAGATTACTCAGTGCACACAACAGCTTTTAAAGATTATAATGTGCAAAGTGGTTCTTTTAAACAAAAGTAGTATTCACCTGTCTTTGAGGAATATTTCTAAGGTTTTGTAGGCAATAAATGAGGCAGCATGCTCCAGTTTTTTGTCCTTGTTTACTCCTGGTACGCAATCCATGCCTGGAAGCCAGTGAAAAGACACCAAAATTTGTGTGTCAGTCCCTTTAATCAAGGGCTTTGAGAGCGTACAGGAGAGAGAGCTAAAACCGTGGCCTGCCATGGCTCCAGCTCATAGCAGTTGTCTCTTCTCCCGTCCATTTCAAAAGATAAACTAAGTGTCATCGAACAAGATCATACCGGCTTCGGGGAGTGGCAGAAAAGGATGTTATTAATCATTGAAGGGGACAAATTATGGCAGAAATCTAAACAGTATTTGGGAACATCAAATACTGTGTTTGAGTTTAACAACCCCACACAAGAAGAACGACACGTATTTTTTAAAGTATTTCAGGGGCGCCTGGGTGGCGCAGTCGGTTAAGCGTCCGACTTCAGCCAGGTCACAATCTCGCGGTTCGTGAGTTCGAGCCCCACGTCAGGCTCTGGGCTGATGGCTCGGAGCCTGGAGCCTGTTTCCGATTCTGTGTCTCCCTCTCTCTCTGCCCCTCCCCCGTTCATGCTCTGTCTCTCTCTGTCCCAAAAAAAAAAAAAAAAAGTATTTCATACTTGCCTAATTTTTCTGGCCGTCTTCCTTTATGCCTGTTCGGAGAGGGGAACCTGAAAAGAAAACAGAAACTATTTTTCCTTTAATCAAGTCACCTAGATTGTCATGAGAAGTGGGAGAAGTCACATCAGGTAGCCAAGCACTTCTTCTAAAAGCATGTAGGAAAGAAACAGAAGACAGCAAACAACAAGATCTGAAACAAAGTGTGTTATGGGTTGTGAGTTTTGAACTTCAGTGCTAAAGTCGGCTTATGGTATTGTCATGAAATAAGAGGAGTGAAATGCTTGGTTCACGGTCAGCGCTCAGTGGGTAGCAGCCGCTGTTGCAGTGTACGAAGGTACTCCGTGGCACCCTCCATAAGTTCTTCTAGTTGTGTTTCTCCTAGGCAGGGATGGATTTGTTTTGATCCAGCCTATATTTTTCGTGATGGTTTGTATGGCAAAGGAAACCATAATGTTAATGGCATTTATTATTTCCCACATTCTAAGCCTTGCGTGAAGAGCGTGAGGGAAGATACTGCGCCATCCCGGTTTTACAGAATGTGCGTGTTATAAGAAGGCTTAGTTAGACTAGCGTGTGGAAGAACTCTGTTACCTAGCCCCTGTTGGGAATCAGCACTAGCCAGTCTCATCAGAACCGTATGCTGGTTGGCTCTGAATAATGTTGCAGCTGTATATAAGCTTTAAAAAAAACTTTGTTTTACATTGTTCACTAGCTGTGATAGCCAAAAGGGAAAGTACCAGTTACTGAAAGAAAGTGGGGTTTAATAACAGAATTAAAAAGTAACTCAGAGGGGCGCCTGCGTGGCTCAGTCGGTTAAGCATCCGACTTCAGCTCAGGTTGTGATCTCACGGTTCGTGAGTTCGAGCCCCACGTCGGGCTCTGTGCTGACAGCTCAGAGCCTGGAGCCTGCTTTGGATTCTGTGTCTTTCTCTCTCTGCCCCTTCCCCGCTCATGCCCTGTCTCTCTCTGTCTCTCAAAAATGAATAAACATTAAAAAAAAAAAAATTAAAAAAAAGTAACTCAGAGTTTTCTAAGTTTGGAGCATTGCTTTTTACAGTCTACTGGTTAGTCCTCAGGGATAGAGTAGTGGTAATATTTTCTAAAAAGTTAAAAGTAGCCTCTTTTAGAATGTGTGTAATCAGAATATCCTCGTGTTTTCAGATGTACTTAGTATATCTTGCTATTTCAGTAGGAAATGGTCTTTTTAAGGTAGACAGATTCTAAAGGATTTCAGTATTTTGGGTATGTCTACATCAATAATGGGAAGAAAATAAATCCAGGACCTCTGAAGAGGCAAATAAATATGTATCTATAACCAATTTTCAGTTTACTACCTTCATAGCATGAGTAATCAAAAATTTCCTTTTCGCAATAACTTACTTTCTTGTTTAGTTTTTGCCTTGGGGTTCTTTGTTTTCTGGAGTGCAGAGGAACTGCCAGTGGGTTCAGAAATGGCTTGTATAGGGGCGCCTGGGTGGCTCAGTCGGTTGAGCGTCCGACTTCGGCTCAGGTCATGATCTCGTGGTTTGTGAGTTTGAGCCCCACGTGGGGCTCTGTGCTGACAGCTCAGAGCCTGGACCCTGCTTCCGATTCTGTGTCTCCCGCGCTCTCTGCCCCTCGCACACTTGCACTCTGTCTCTGTCTCTCTCTCAAAAATAAAATAAATAAATGTATAAAAAATTTTTAAAAAAAGAAGTGGCTCATATGTATCTGTGGAAGAGAGGAATATCCCTGTAACTTAAAATATGTCGCGGATATTGCCAGGTGTTAGAATTAATGCATTGGGAGTTTATTACATTTCATATTCATTTGCCTAATCCTAAAACTATGAAAGTCTAGGGCAAAGCAGGAGTTTAACGAGACAATCTGCTTGAGGAGCTCTCTTGGCCCCCTTCCCCTCCTCCTCCCATCTTTTTTTTTCTTTTCTTTTAAGATGAAATTAATGTAGGATTAAGATCAAAGATACTTGAAGGGGAAAATAAGTTGCAAAATAAATTTAAGCTTGTGAATTTGGAATTGAAAGGTAGGTTAGAGGACGTTTACCTTAACGTTTTCAATTTGCAGGTAAGGAAAGTGAGTTTCCCAGAGCTCCTGGGGCTTGCACAAGGCCACGGAGCTAGTAAGAGGTGAAACTGATCCTGACACATAGATAGGACTTATTCAACCAGAAACTTCAATGGGATTTTTTTTTCACCTTTATTGAGGTATAGTTGACAAATAATATGGTAAAACAAAGCATACAACAGTGATTTGACAGATGTATACCTGGTCAAAGGATTTCTTTCACTTGAATAATTTTCAAAAATGGCTATTTAACTCAGCCTCCTTTTGTTTTTTGTTCTTTAACACACGATTTGGAAAGTATGGGTCTTAGCAGAATGTCCTGGAAAGCAGAGCCTCCTCATATACCCAGTGCTGTTTTTTCCACTCTGCTACATTGAGGGTGGCCTGACATGTGCACAGACAGGAAAGGAAGAGAGAAGCCCAATGTTTGCCTCAGTGACCATGACACTGGTGTGGGATAACTTGTAAACCTGGAACCACTTCCTTTTCTAACAGTGGTTGCTCCCTGGGAAGTTCCGTGTCTCTCTCAGCTGGTGTACCCCTATTCAGCCTAGAAGACAACACCCGTAATTCTTGTAATCTAGGGAGGCATCCAGCAGATCCCCTCAGTCAACAAAATGCTCCTGTTTGGAAGGTTCTTATCCATATTATTTTTTACTGGTATAGAAGCATCTGGATGGCTGTCTTAAAATAAATGCTCTTGGTCCCAAGTAATGAAACAGAGTAATTGGGCAGCAAAATGAGCATCACCACCAAGAAAAGTCCCACTATGTAATACCACTAGTAAAAAGTGTCATATTCTACCCAAAGGCTGTATCTTTTTTAGAAACTGCTCAACTAGATGGGTACATACTTGAATCATCCTTTTTTTTTTTTTTTTTTTTTTTTTAACTATAGAAAATGTACCCTAACCCATGTGAAAAGTATTGGTTTTAGACGCAATGAATACCTGTTAGAAATCTAATCTGACCTAGAAAAGAAGTACCTTTAAATATACCTAAAAATAACCTAAAATTATTATAGTGATAAATAGTAAAATCCTATTTCTGGCTTCTGCTATGACTTTGACACAGGCATCCACACAGTTACTATTCAATTAGAAATTTTATTTTGACAGAACTCTACCTTATATGTATTTTTAAAGTGTTACATTGCCTTACTTTTTTTCTTTGGTTGATTGATTGGTAAGTAATCTTCTAAACCCAATGTGGGCCTGAATTCACAACCCCCAGATCAAGAGTCATATGCTCTTGCCACTGAGCCAGTCAGGTACCCCCACCATTGTGTTACTTTTTTCTTTTTAAGTTTATTTATTTTGGGAGGCGGAGGGGCCGAGAGAGGGAGAGAGAGAATCCCAAGCAGCCTCTGCACTGACAACTCAGGGTTTGATCTCATGACCTGTGAGGTCTTGACCTGAGCCAAAATCAAGAGTCCGTCACTTAACCCACTGAGTCACCCAGTTGACCCCGTTGTCTTACTTTTAATAGACTTTTTGGAGTATGTATATATAAACAGAGTATGAGGAAGCGTTGTCACAGTATACTTAGGCCTCAGATTTTAACTTCGTTATCGGAGTATTTCATTGCATTTTGAAAGAATCCTGAATTACTTGAATAATTGAATTCTCCACATACAGTACATTATTATGCATTAATTTTTTTATAACTTTTTTAAGTTTGAAGGATAATTCTGTTTGGCCACAAGGCATTTTTATGAGGAAAGTTTCAAATTACGTGGCCGAGGTGTGGGGGTCAGATGAAGATCCAAACATGATTTCCCTTTGGTTCTGGGATTCATTTGCATGGGCCGTTTTAATTCAGATGGTATAGGAAGAGGAACAGTACTTTTCTTCTGCTTTCAGTGTGGAGAAGCACATTGTGTTTGCTCAGCACTTAAACAGTGCTGTGTCAGTTTCTTACTCGTGAGCCTGGTAGCTGGGAATGCTAACCTTGCTACCGAGGATAGTGTCGATTTTTATTTATTTTACTGTCTGTCTAGGCTCCGCGTGTACAGCTTACTCTATTAACCTGATGGCAAAGGTGGGTAGATTGGAGGAAAAAGAAAGCTTTGGTATATAATGCTTTCATACTTTTCTGAAAGACAATGATGCACCTGTCACAGCGTGTATTATACCTGAGATACCTTTGGATCTTGTTTGAAACCCGTGTGTAGAGTAACATAAGTGGATGCAAAGAAGGAAGCACTCCTCAGAGCTCTGTGTAGCCCAGACTGGCAGTAAACACAAGGGCTGCCGGCTGCCCGCTGGTTTGTGGAGATAAGACACAGAAGGGATGTGTTAGAAATGATTGGCTAGGGGGCGCCTGGGTGGCTCCGTTGGGTAAGTGTCCGACCTCAGGTCAGGTCATGATCTCATGGTTCGTGGGTTCGGGCCCTGTGTCGGGCTCTGTGCTGACAGCTTAGAGCCTGGAGCCTGCTTCAAATTCTGTGTGTGTGTCTCTCTCTCTGCCCACCCCCCCCCCCCCCGCCTCTGTCAAACATAAATAAACATTAAAAAAAAAAAATGATTGCCTAATAGGAAAGTTTAAGCATCCAATAATGAATTCTTTTTAACTTTAAATAAATAAAGGAAGCTCGAGGCGCCTGGGTGGCTCAGTCGGTTGAGCGTCTGACTTCATCTCAAGTCATGATCTCACAGTCCAGGAGTTTGAGCCCCTCGTCGGGCTCCGTGCTGACAGCTCAGAGCCTGGAGCCTGCTTCGGATTCTGTGTCTCCCTCTCTCTCTGCCCCTCCCCGGCTTATGCTCTGTCTCTCTCTCTCTCTGTCAAAAGTAGATAAACATTAAAAAAAATTTTTTTTTTAAATAAATAAGAGCTCAACTCATTACCGAAAAGCAGGGACACACTCAGTTGCATTTTTACACGTTTTCTCGGGAGGGAAAGAAGAGATGGAGTTTGAACTAATTTGTTGGGAAGCGTGTTCAGATGCATCAGGGTATCAGAGTGTAAAAGAGGCTAACTCTCTGTGGCACAGGTGATGGACTTGAACCGCAGGAGAAAGAAGCAGGACAGCGAAGCCCAGGCAGTAGTGTTAGGAGCATAAGTTTGCCTTTGGGTGTATTTATTCCCTGCTTCCTCCCTGTCAGACTTACCTCAATTAGGGATGACTGTGGAATGAACTGTTAAGGATGCCATACAAAGAGGGAAGGCTCGGGATCCAGACTTCTGGGTTGAGATATGGCTCTGCCTCAAAGGCAAATAACTTAATTCTCAGTCTCCTCATCCGTAAAACATGGAGAGCATTAGCATTTACCTTTGTGGGGTTCTTGGGAGGATCAAATGAGTTAATGACATGTAAAGTGCTTAGAACCCTATCGGGCGTGTAATAAGCATTGGGCGTGTGTTAACGATTCCTATACTATGTGACCTTACTTAATTTTTTAAAATAATTTCATCCTCTCTCCATAGCCTCTGCCTAGAGAGAATAGACACTAAACTGATGAATGAGTGGATAATGACTTGAATGGTATCTTTACGGTGGTTGATTAGTAACGTAAATGCATCTTCCGTTGTGGGTCACTTTCCAAGATGAGGCCATGTAAGCACAGCACGCATTAAATTAAATCCACGCATGTATCCCTCCCACCTGTTTTCAAACATGATCTTTAATCTTCTTTCCTAATAAACCATTTTCTTTCCTAGGACTCAAAGAAAGGATTATGTTTGTGAAAAAGTAACACATAACACACACACCCACTAAAGTAACAACTATTTTATGAAACAGTAATTACACTAAGTGTGAAAAACTCTTTTCTGTTTTATTCTATTCTGTGCTTATAGTGCATCTAATTTATTTTACAAGCCTCTAATGGATTACCCTGCAGTTTGAAGAACCCTACATTAGACAAGTTTGACTCTTGTCCAGAACCAAATAGGGATTGTAACCCATATTCCCTTCCTTTTCATTCTCTTTCCATAATTGTCCTATAATGGAACTGGAATTCACCAGCTTTAGACACACACGGTCACACTCACTCAAAAATGCCGTCCCATCTATTCAGTAAGTCCAGATTTTGTGTTGTCATAAGAAAGACCTTTAAATATTACTGTATTTCAGATTTCCTTTTAGCACGTTTATAACATTAAAAAGGCATGTAGCTTGGGATACCTGGCTGACTCAGTCGGTGGGGTATGCAACTCTTGATCTCAGGGTTGTGAGTTCGAGCCCCACACTGGGCATAGAGCTTACTTGAAAAAAATTTCATGGGGCTCATATCACTATAAGACAGGGTCCAGTAAGCATTGTCAGGAGACCGTTTAAGGTTAGGTATGATAATAGTAACAGATGTCTCAGATAATGATAATATAACTTCTGTTCCATCCCACCCTCCCCCATTAAATAAAGAATTAACTGTGTCATACAGAAAAATGATTTTATTGTTAGAACAGAGCTCCAGAGAGCTGTTATCCTGTATGGTCGGTCTATAGGCTTGGTTTGTTCCTTCTTTTTGGCCAGCATCGGTTGCTTGGGAGCCTGCTGCTTAGAGCTCTTCATGCCCTGTGGCCATGAAGCTGAACACACACCGCTCACTACCCCATGCTGAGCCTTGACTCTATTCTCATCGACTGAGTCACCAGCCAGGCCAAATAACTGCTTCTTTTGAAAGATTGACAACCAAATTCTTACCAGATTGAAAACGCAAAGCCTTCCTAGATTGTAAACACTTGGCTTTGCACACATTCTGGTCACATTCATGACCATTTGCACGTTGCCTTTGGTCAGTCTTCCGTACCCTCTGCTGCACACAATAGCCAGACTGTCCTGGCTCAGCTGGAGAGGTCTAATCCAACATTTTCCCATCTTATTTGGCAGAACTCTATTAAATTCTCTTCTTTCCCCGCCCCCTTTTTAGGTTATAGTCTTCATTAATTCCATCCATTCATGCTACCATGCTTCCCTATATTTCAAGTAAATCTCTCTTTTTCTAAGCTTTTTTTTCTTTCTTCCCTCTGTTCAGTTTTGGAGAGCCCCCAGTGATGCTAGCTAGTCATAGCTATAAGCTCAAGGGTAGGGATATAATAGTGATCAAGAGAGAAGAATGGAGTATATTTGGAGGTAAAATAAGGCATAGTAACCAATGTCATCAACTTTTGAATGATTTTAATTGTCTTAGTGTAGCCATCCTCTTCTGATTAAACTTTCTCACACTTGCATATAGAAAAATCAAAATCACTCTGAGTTGTATTAGTTTATTCCTTATGTAATTACTAGTGTTGTTACATAGTTATAATATACATTTCATTTCAGGTACATAGTATTACAGATACCTTACAAGTGAAATAAGTTTCTGTGGTGGGATCTGTGCACTATCACTAACAGCATCATTCCTAAGGGAAAAGTAACACCAGTTCTGAACCCCAACCCTGGTTTGGGTAACATAACCAGGTATTTGAGGGCTGTTTACTGTCCTTATTTCTCTTAACCATGCTTTTTGTTCCTGGAAAGAGGTTGACTATTTTAAAATCATCTAAGTACTAATAGAGTGCTTCTATAATTACTTTTAATAATCAAGTAAAATGAAAATCCTGGGAGAATTCACAGTATTTTGAAATGAGAAATATGGTTAATCATGGATTTTGAAATGACAAGTCGCTTTTATTCTTTATATGTATGTGAATGTTTAGGATACAGTCTTAGACCTCGAGTTTGCTACTTTTAAACACTGTGTTTATTCTGAGGGACAGAACTTTTCCCCCGATTCAAGTTACTGGTTCCAGGTGACTCTGGCCATTTTCTCGCATGAACACCAGAAATATGTTGTCTTTGCCTGATGAGACACAATAACCTTTTTAAATAAGACTGGGGAACAGCAGCCAGAAAATGCTTAAAAATAGAAAAGGCTATTACATTTTCTTGTTAGCAGAATATTAGAAGCATTGACTCCTCATAAGGGCATTTCAGTCTTTGTTCTCTGTGCTGATCTGGTATTACACTTTTTAAAATAATGATTACCTAGCAACACTTTAAATCCATTTTCATATTAAATCTCAAGGTAGTATTTTTTTTGTTTTTGGCTTGAGTTTTATAGTATATAGTCTGAAACTTACTGTATCATAAGTGGCAAGCTAATGGTCACTGGTGAAAGTAGGATCAGAGCTGTCCTGGTGATGTTCTTACTCATTTAAAATGAATTATCGGGGCGCCCGGGTGGCTCAGTCGGTTAAGCGGCCGACTTCGGTTCAGGTCATGATCTCGCGGTCTGTGAGTTCGAGCCCCGCGTCAGGCTCTGTGCTGACTGCTCAGAGCCTGGAGCCTGTTTGGGATTCTGTGTCTCCCTCTCTCTGTGACCCTCCTCCGTTCATGCTCACTCTCTCTGTGTCTCAAAAATAAATAAACGTTAAAAAAATAATAAATAAAAAAAATTTTTTTTTTTAAATGAATTATCTTGGGGCACCTGGGTGGCTCAGTCGATTAAGCATCTGACTTCAGCTCAGGTCATGATCTCATGGTCTGTGGGTTCAAGCCCTGCTTCAGGCTCTGGGCTGAGAGCTCAGAGCCTGGAGCCTGCTTCAGATTCTGTCTCTTTCTCTCTGCCCCTCCCGTGCTCACTCTCTGTCTCTCAAAAATAAACATTAAAAAAAAAACCAAAAAAACCTTTAAAAGATAAAATAAAATAAAATAAAATGCATTATCTTGACAAGATTTTGTGTTTATAAAATGACTTTGAACTTGCAAATATCCTAAGGATATTGTTGCCAAAGAGATACAAATAAAGACCATAATTTTTGTGAGGGTCCACATAAGCCAAATATGACATAGAATTACTGAGTTTAGTGTAGTAAGCAGCATTTGAAATGTGATTTGATGCTTAAGAAATTGTGCCCGACTTGGAGACACAAACGCATACATAGAATAAAATACAGTATGAGTTTTAAGATGGCACCAAGGTATGGGATGGGAAGAGATAAAACAGAGCCTTTCGGGTTTGGCAGCGTTGCCTCAGTAGCCACCTTGGGGGGGATAATGAGTAAAGTGGGCCCAAAAAACCCCCAAGGAGGGACTTTGCACCCTCAAGTCTTCCACATCTACTAAGGACATTCTGCTTTCATCTGGTGCACGGATGGAGCTTTCTCCTAAGATTTTATTTGGGGGAATAAGAGTAGTTCCAGTGCTCACATCTAGTTTGAGAACCATTGTCCTGCCAGATTTAGATTTTCCTGTTAGGCAGAATACTTGGAGCACCAGATGCGCCAGGACCAGCTCATCGTAAGGAGGGAAGGTATAAAGTCAGTGTCCTTATTGTCAGATGTCACGTGTGCTGGTCATCCTGATGCACAGAGGGGGAGCGAGCACTGGAGAGCTTATTTTGAAATGTTTTGTTTTCTAAGTTGGGGTCCCCATATCCAGAAAAATTCCTTAGAAACTTTATATGTATTGGAGGAAAAGGTAAAACCCTTTTTTATTAAAGTAAGACATAATTTTCATACTTGTTGGTGATGTTCAAAAAAACATTTATTTTTTTTTTTGTTCATGTTATAATGATAGGGTTTCCCCCCAGCACTTTGCACTGAAGTAAATTGACTGGACAAAATGGAGAACAGGTGATTTGAAAACCATTGTAAATATTCTGGAAGTCCCCACAATGTTAGGTTGGATAAAGAATGTACCAAGAACAAGAAATATGGAAGTGTGGCACCATTTCAGATACATTTCTCAGTTTCTTTTTTAAAAAATCTTTTTTAAACAATGTTTGTTTATTTATTTTGAGACGAGGAGGGGCAGAGAGAGACGAGAGAGAGAGAATCCCAAGCAGGCCCCTTGCTGTCAATGCAGAGCCCGATGCGGGGCTATGACGCAGGGCTCGATCTCACAAACCATGAGATCATGCCCCGAGCCGAAATCAAGAGTTGATGCCTAACCAACTGAGACCCCCAGGTGCCCTGAAAATATCTTTTATGTGCAGGGGGTAATGGGGTGGAAGTAGGCACAGGGGGCCAATGCAAAGTCAGTCGTAGGGAACGCCCTGCTGGTGTTCCTGCTGTTAGATGTAGACTCCTGAGCATATGTATTAGTACACTTTTGAAGAAGTTATTTTTTGTTGAGACTTCTATGGCAGACAGAACTGGCAGAAAGTTCTTCGTCTGGTGCCTGGAGCATAGTAAGCAATCAGTAAACATCAGTGTCCTCTCTTCTTCTATTTCTTCCTCTTGTTTTTAGCAGTGTATTTTATCTTGTTTTCCAGTGGCAGCATCTTTTAATGTAATGTTCATTTCAACCTTGAGCACTGCATTTTTCAGGTTCTGAAGCTCAAGCTTTTCTCCCTTAATAGAGGGATAGAGAGGTGGTGGTGGGGAGGGGCGGCGGGTGGAGGTCAGGTGAACCCAGTCTGGCTCTCCTTTTCCCAGTTAAAGCCACAGATTGTTCTGGGGAGGCTTTAGTGTTCTTATTGCTTCTGATTTCAACAGTAATCAAAGACGAAACAATTGAATAAGAAAGGAAAGTGGCAGCAACTGTTATCAGTTGTTCAGTCCCATTGTCAGGAAGACCTGCAATCTACTTGCCATGCAGATTCCTGGGTTCTACCCCCAGAGACTCTGAGTCCACTCTCAGGTCATTCTAACGCGCATGGTCCAAGGACTACGTGCTGAAAACCTCTTAATTCTAGAAAGATCCGTTTACACCATTGCTCCATTATTCTTGTTTTCATTCCTTGGTTGATCATTACTGTAGCACAAAGATCAGATTTCTTTTGAGAGTTTTCACCACTCCTTGGTAATTCTGAGCCTCCAAACCATGGCTCAGAATTCTTGGCTTAAAAATAATGTGTACCATGCCTATACCAATGCATAACTCTTACGCCGTCATATAACGGGAGAAACTTTGGCGGTGGTTTGAGATTAATTTGTAAATTGCCAGTGTTGACACAATAATTCTTTCTTTCATTGGCATTGCCTAGTGAAGCAGTCTCACTGTGGTTTGTTCTCCTCGTGGTTTCCGTAGTGTTAGAGATTCTGCTACAGAAAAACGAACCCTTTCTGGTTTTGAATCACTCAGGAGTTACTCTTGACTCTTTATATAAGAGGCATGTCCTGGGAGGGGGCAAATCAGACCTCCACACGCGTTGCCTTCTCCTAGCCAATAGCTTGCTCACAACGTGGATATTACAACGTGCAGTTTCATTCATCAAGGGGATTTTCAGGCTCTAGCAGCAAATTTTCAGGCTCTAGCAGCTTTGAGTTTTTGGGTGAATGCTGGGCTTTTGGGTCTTTGCATTAACTCTGCCGTAGAATCAAGCAGGTGCATCTGGCTGTTAGAAGAATTAATGGTGATTCAGGTAAGGATAAATTGCAGAAGTTATTTTCTTTTTTTCCCTTTGGGTGGGTTTGAGATTTTAGAAGAATTGGTCCTCTCTTTGAGAAGAGCTCAGAACTATTTAAGTTAGTCCCTCTGAATTGCTTTATAGTGTTACTCAGTGTATCATCGTTTTAATGTGAAATCCACCCTCTTCAAAATGTAGTTTCATTTTCAAACATTAAAGTGAGGATTCCGTTTTACTTTCTGTGCATGAATTTTTTTTAAATGAAAGAACTATAGTTGCTAAGATACTAATTACACATAGTTTCCTGGTTTAGAGCTGAAGTCTTATAATTTTAGAAAGTATGCTTTAAAGGTTGGGCAGGGGAAATCGATGGGTTTGCATTTGATTTATAAAACAATGATGTTAACATGTGTGTCAGACTTTTCCCTATTAAAGGCCAAATTTTGAGATAGACCGCTTAATCTGTTCTGACATGAGATTCCCCCACCCCCCATCTCTCCTCTCTCCGTGTTTCCTGGTGGTGGGATCCACTCAGCTCCTCTGCTCAGGCATGTGGTTTAGTCTGTGTACATTCAGTGCAGTGGCATTTTTCTTGAAAAAGTGACTAAGGCTTCTTGGATGAATTCTGTCTTTGAAAGAGGTGGTAGAGTTGCATCAGAAAAGCATTTACAGTAAATGGCTCCCCCTCCTTTCCTGTAATGACCACATGTGAAAGAATGCATTAATTCTTGTTTTGAGGAAATGAGAGTTGTAGAATTCTATGAAAAACTCCCTTTTTGTCATTAATTAACCAGATTTGAATGTTAAAAATTCTAAAATCTGAACCACTTTCTGCTGTGTAAATAAATGTCGCAAAAATATCCAGTTTTTCACTCCATATTCTATATGGAGTAACCAATTATATTGAGTTCAAGAAGAGAGGAAATAATGTTGACGATGGCACTAGTTAAAGCATATGCCTAACGTAAATTAATTTCTTCATAGTCATTTTCCATATTAAATTAATAATTTCTTACGTGTGTTGCTGATTTGTTTCAGGATTTGTTTCTCTGTGTGGTAGAACCTGAATCTAGAAGGAAACTCCCATAGCTCATCTAGCCAGGGGTTCTCTTGGGAAAAGTACCGCCCCCTAGGGGATCTGATAGGAATGAGATAGTGTTTGGTTCTGCAGTGAAGGGCTTTTAATGGATGGGAGCCTGAGATTTTAGATGTTCCACCGCGGAAAAGACAGAAAGAGCTGTCCTTTATCCCCCGTGACTTTCAACTGTCATTTTGGATATAAAAATATGTTTATAATTACTTGAGCCTTGAGTTAAGTCCATTTTATATAAGGATGCAGGATAACATTTACATGCTTTTAATTTTTTTTTAACGTTTATTTATTTTTGAGAGAGAAAGGGACAGAGTGGGAATGGGGGGGGGGTGGGGGCAGAGAGAGAGGGAGACACAGAATCTGAAGCAGGCTCCAGGCTCTGAGCTGTCAGCACAGAGCCCAACGCGGGGTACGAACTCACAAACTGCAAAATCATGATCTGAGCCGGAAGTTGAAAGCTAAACCGACTGAGCCACCCAGGTACCCCCTTGCATACTTTTAATATACACAGAATATACTTATTTTCATCCTTTGGCCCATCCATACCTCTCCTATTTCATTTTCCAGTACTTTTAAGATGGAAGGCTTCTGACTTGGCTCCTCTGAATTCAAGCTGTTCTTTATAAGTAAGTTGTAAGCATTTCATTACATAGTTAATTGGACCTAAAAATTATTTATATATTATTTATATATTGGATATATAGTGTTTTATTATAAATTGTTTTTCTTTTACTTTCTCCTTTATATTACATTTAGAGCATTATATTGATGTTTTAAAGGTTATATGTATGCTAGTTACTATTTATTAATGAATTTTATTTCAGAATAGCAAATAGGGCGTTACAGAATTTTTGGTTCTAAAAACAGGGCTTTGGGACTAGTAGGGTTTTGAACCAATAATCCATTCCGTCTCTCTACTTTCAGGAGGGACAGTATGCATGCAAGCCACCCAGGTGGGAGGGATGTTTATCTTCTCTGTGAAGTTCTCCAAGGAAGACTGCATATGTACCTCATTAATATGTTTTAGTATCTTGAAGACTTCATATTAAGCTGGTTCTTCCTTAGTAATAATTTCCAGGAGTCTTCATTATGTCACTGGAAAAACACGACCTTTGGTTTTCCCTCTTTTTGTAGGAAAGGACAGACAGGTATTGAGAGAAGCTTATAAGTCATCCTGCAAGCTAGCAGAGGAGTTAAAAACAGACTCAGGTTGGGCCGCCTGGGTGACTCAGTCATTTAAGCGTCTGACTTCAGCTCAGGTCATGATCTCACGGTTCATGAGTTCGAGCCCCGCGTTGGGGTCTGTGCTGACAGCTCAGAGCCAGGAGCCTGCTTCGGATTCTGTGTCTCCCTCTCTCTCAGCCCCTTGCCTGCTCACGCTCTATCTCTGTCTCTCAAAAATAAATAAACATTAAAAAAAAATTAAAAAGGAAAAACAGACTCAGGTTTTCTTGAACAGTGGTCTTGGCCTCATTGTCTCCTTACCGTGAACATGTTCTACATGTGCGATTCTGATTTCTGACTGTGCTGTAAGAATAGCACATCGTGGGTAGCTGTTGTCAGTGTAGTAGAATTAAATCACCAGAATCACAGCTGTGAGCTTATGGTTCCTGGGCACATGCCCGTGGTGTTCACTCAGACCTGTTGTTTGGGGCCACACTTTTAATTTGGTAGATCTTTTTCTTGGATTGTTAGTCCTTGTGGTATTTTGTTGTCATTGTTTTTCTTGTTATGTCGACGCGATGTAATTATTGCTTCTCAATATTCCTAGGGAAGCTAATAATTAATAAAGTTGTCTTTTGAGTTCTTTATAAAGTGTCTTCACTCCCTTGAATTTTCTGTTTCTTCCGGGGTCTTTCTGTTGTTTATCTTAGTTTTCCGCTTTGCGTCGCAGGCTTTCTTTAAATGTATTTCTGCCCTTGACACTTCGTTCACATAAAGATGAGGCGGCACGAAGGCTGACCGGGGCTTTGTGCACGTGGGTACGTCTTGCCACTGGCAGCCTCCCCTCTGGTGGCGCAGAAACAGCTCTCATGTTGGGGAGCCACCAAGCGTCAGAGGAAAGAGGGCTTGACTTTGGGGTTCTCAGAACCACACTGGCGGTTAGTCCTCACCAGACTTTTTGTTTAGTTTCTTTGGAGAGTTAACTTTTCATTTTGAGTTTTTGCCTGGCGGCCTATAAGATTTGTTGTTTTGAGATAGACCGCTTTTGAGATAGACCTGATAAACACAGGAATTAGGCATGGAAGGAACGATTGTCGACACCGGACTTTTCAGTTAATCTCCTTTCTGCCGTTCTCGTCGTTTCTTTCCCATATTGTGTTTGCTTTTTCTTTTCTTTTCTTTTTTTAAATTTATTTATTTTGAGAGTGAGTGAGAGAATGAGCAGGAGAGGGGCAGAGAGAGGGAGAGCAAGAATCCCAAGCGTGCCCCAAGCTGTCAGCACCCAGAGCCCAGCGTGGGGCTCAAACTCCCAATCCATGAGATCATGACCTGAGCCGAAGTCAAGAGTCGGATGCTCAACCGACTGAGCTACCCAGGCACCCGTTCTTGCTTTTTCTGGGTCTAGAGCCTCTTTGGAGTTTCACTGGGGAAGTCAGTCCCCACCCCCACCCCCGCCCCGCCGTCTCAGCAGCAACCCTCCGAGAACTCTTTGGGCGGTAAGCTGCCTCTGCTCAACTTTATCACTCAGTACTTCTCCGTCATTTTCTGGCTTCCAGACATTTCTTGAAATCTCTCAGGCCCCTGATAGTCTTTTTATTGTTGTGGGTGTATATAATTTTTGTTTTTATAACTGCAGTGGGATCTTTCATGCGCCCTGACTACTATTTTGAAATGGTGTCTTAGTATAGGTTACTACAGCAAAGTACTGTAGACTGGGTGGCTTACAAACAATGGAAATTTACTCCTCACAGTCCTGGAGGCTGGCTCATAGACAGCCACCTTCTTGCTGTGACCTCCTTTGGTGGAAGGAGGAAGAGAGCTCTCTGGGATCTCCTTTATAAGCACACTAATCCCATTCCTCAGAGCTCCACCCTCATGGTCTAATCACTTCCCAGAGGCCCCACCTCCCAATACCATCAGATTAGTATTCGGACTTAGGAATTTTGGGGCAGACGGGAAGGTCTTTCATTTGTTGATTTGTCAGAAGTATATCTGAAGATGGGGCCCTGGGTGGCTCAGTCAGTTAAGAGTCCACCTCTTGATCTCAGCTCAGATCTTGATCTCAGGGTCCTTAGTTCAAGCCCCACGTTGGTCTCCACCCTGGGCGTGAAGCCTACTTAACAAAGAAAAGAAAAGAAGTATATTTGAAGAATTAAATCAGCCTGGGGAAAGATTTGATGGGGGCACAAGAACTGCAGTGAGTATTGGGTTTGGGGAAACTACTTCTTAGAATAAGTTGGCTGGGAAGGAACAATGAGCTGATGTTGTTATACAGATATGCTTTCCAGCCACGGAGGCTATCACCATTAATCACAGAGCTCTCTCAAGAGGCTCTTCTGGTTCTGTTGCTAGAAGACAAGATGTGTCTTGTCAAACATCCAGCTTCGTCATTAAAAAAAAAAATCTATAAATGTAGTGGTAGTTGTTTCTGATCATAATACAAATATAAATGTGGATATGCTTACTTTTAAATTTCTTCTCTGCCCTTTGGCATAGGATTTCCTGAGAGAATCTACTATTCCTTCAATTCTAGAACTTCTATTCCTTAGGGGATAGACCCTCCTACTACTTCTCCCCTTTCTTGTAAGAAGCATCTCATATTCTTCCTTCCCATTTCCTTTGTGAAAAAAAAAATCCAAATTCTTATCGATCGTCCCTTTCTTGTGTTTGTTGTGTAGTACCTGCAAATGGATAGTAGAAACAATGAAGATGGGAAAAATTAGGTGTTGGCTAATTAGTGCTTTAACTTCCCTGACACAAGTGGCGTCCATTTGTGTCTTAGAAGAAACTCTGAATTGATGTTTCCAATCTTCCCATTAACTCATTTTACGTGGAAAAAAAATAGCCATTTTCTTGTGAAAAATCCTGGAGATCTTCTCTAGAGGTCCTCCATAGTTAGGGATGGTGGCCCTAACATAATCGAACCTGAAGCAGAATCTTCTCAGGCCTATCTGATCTCTGGAATAGTACCAGGAGCCCCAGATCTACCTCTGGCATTTGCAAAGTAGTACAGTTAGATGCTAATTATTCTTTGCGTAGGGGCATAGAGGCAATTGAAGATAGTAAAGGTCCTTACTTACAGGAAACAGTAAGTTGTTCAGCTTAGAGCCTTTGGGGCAGTCCTAGATCCTAGGGCAGGCCCCCTGAGACCATGCCCCTGGAAGCAGATACGGAGAATACTGAAATGTCCCGAGCAGGACATACTTGTAATTTTACTTCTGGTATTGGCCAGAATGAGTATCATCAGCCTGTTCTAAGTAACTTTCTTCCCAAATTTACTTTCTTTTATCTATCCCCCTTAACCTGCTGGCGGTGAGGAATGTGTTGAATACAGGTTATCACTTGTATACTGAAAAATGGTGAACCTAAAAAGGACCTTCTGTGAGCATTCAGAACACGCTTACTTTGGTTTTTGGAACCTGGGATATTGATTGGCTTTTACTGTTGGATGAGAGGAAACCCGGCAAATTCCTTCTTTTTCCTTTGGAGAAAATACCGTCTGTAGGTGGTCCCAAAGAAATGAGACAGCCACAATAGTTGTCAAACTGGTTGTCTGTTACTGAGAGTAGTTCAGATATAGTCTCCCTTTGTTGGGGCCAAGGGATACAAACCAAATCCCATTCTTCAGGGGGACTTGGGGATATAAAGACATTTAGGGAGCCCTCCCAGCCCTCCTTTTTAATAGGTGTAAAATTTACATGTGGAAAAATGCACTGATGTCAAATGTAGTCCTGTAACCGAACCACAGTTAACATGTAGAACATCTCTACCCTCCAGGTTCTCTCATGCCCCCATCCAGTCCCTCTCCATCCCCATTGACAAATGCTTTCTGATTTGTCATAATAGAATTTTTTTCTCCTGTTACTGACCTTTATATGGATGGACTCCACATGTACTTTTTCAGGCTTGGCCTCTCACCCCAGTTTTATGTTTTTGTGTGGATCAGGTGTTCTTTCTTCCTTTATTGCCAGATGGTATTCTGTCATACGAATACACCCAGTTTGTCACTCCACTTTCCTATTGACAGACGTTGGGTTGTCTTCATCTTTTCGGCTGTTAGGAATCTGAAGCTGTTGTGAGAGCTCACTCACCCCTCTTTGTAGATCCAGGCTTAATTGCTGGGCCGTACCGTGCATGTATGTCTTTATGAGAAACTTCCAAGCAGTTTCGCAAAGTAATTGTGCCTTTTATGCCCCAGCCAGCAGTCAACGAGAGTTCCAGGTGTTCTGGTTCCTTTTTAGCATTTGTATATTGTTGGTTCTTCTGATTTTAGCCATTCTTCTGGATATGAAGTGGTTTCTCATTGTGGTTTTTAATTTGTATTTCCTTGATGACCAACATATTCTTACTGGACGTTTGTAGACTTTCCGTTTTGGAGTATCTGTTTAATATTTTACCCATTTTTTTAATTTTTGAGGGGGCCATTTTATATTGTATTGTGTGTCTTACTATTATAGATTGGTAAGAGATTTTATATATATATAAAATCTGGAGAGATATATATGGATTATATATATATATATATATATATATATATATACATATATATATATATATATATAATCCATATATATATGTATCTGTATATGTATATATATCAGAAAACTGTGATGCAAATATATTCCAGTCTGTGGCTTACCTTTCATTGTCTTAAAAATGTCTTAAGGGGCGCCTGGGTGGCTCAGTCGGTTAAGCGGCCGACTTCGGCTCAGGTCACGATCTCGCGGTCCGTGAGTTCGAGCCCCGCGTCGGGCTCTGTGCTGACAGCTCAGAGCCTGGAGCCTGTTTCAGATTCTGTGTCTCCCTCTCTCTCTGACCCTCCCCCGTTCATGCTCTGTCTCTCTCTGTCTCAAAAATTAAAAAAAAAAAAAAAAAAAAAAAATGTCTTAAGGGAGGCGCCTGGGTGGCTCAGTTGGTTAAGCGTCCGACTTCGGCTCAGGTCATGATCTCGCGGTCTGTGAGTTCAAGCCCCGCATCAGGCTCTGGGCTGACAGCTCAGAGCCTGGAGCCTGTTTGGGATTCTGTGTCTCCTTCTCTCTCTGACCCTCCCCTGCTCATGCTTTGTCTCTCTCTGTCTCAAAAATAAATAAATGTTAAAAAAAAAAAGTCATTGTCAAATCAAATGTCATATTAAAAAAAAAAAATGTCTTAAGGTAGAAGTGAAGGTTCCTTTTTTTGCACATTTCTCGAGTTGTTCCAGTACGATCTATTGAAAAGACTTTCCTTTCCCCATTGAATTGCTTTGGCGCCTTTGTTGCAAATCTGTTGTCCATATATGTGTTGGTCTTTTCAAAGGAACCTGAAGAATGTTTGCATAGACCACGTGTGACATGCACTTAAGTCTAGGAAATGAGTTCACATTGGCCAACTGTAATAAGCCTCAAGTGGCTGACTGCCTTAAACTTCTATATCATGGAACATTTGTGTTAAAGGTCACTGACAGACACACATGGGGGGCGCTTTTTGCTTGCTAACCCAGCTGAGACTTCCAGAAGTCCCAGTGTTCCCACACTAAATAGAAGGCTCTTATCTTCAAAGAGAAAATACCATCAAGTCTGTGAGACCCAGCCTCAGCCTGCAGGCAACTTTGCAGAGAACTAAATAGTAATTTTTCTTATTTGAAAACTGGATATGCATGAATTTAACATAACTGATTTGGAACTCATTATAGTTAAGTGTGGGTCCGACTAAAAAAATATTACTCTTAGGAAGGAGATTTTTCATAATGTAAAGAAGCTTGTGAATAAAAATTTGTTCTAATAACTTGTGCACATTGTGTGCAGAAACAGATTTGCTGACTTTAAACGAGTGTTGCCTATGAGTAGAACCTCTACCTGGAAAGGTTTTTGTAAACAGTTTTACATAGTATTTTTACTTGAATATAGTAAAAAAAAAAACCATTTTATTTTAAAAGATGCCTTAATTTGAAAACCAAAGGATGAATAGAGGAAACATACCAAAGTTACCCAGGTAGAATAAATGGTGATAGTCTCTTTTTTGATACCTTGATTTTTAGAATCTTAGCATTCGTGTTTTCATGGTATGGCACTGGAGCTCAGCGCTTGAGCACATGACTGACGCTGGCCTGTCTGGGTTGGGCCACCAGCTCTCCTAGTCATCACAGGCAACGGACTTAAGCCTCTGTGTCTCCCCCTAAAACTTGGAGAATAAGAGTGTCTGAAGGAAGTTCAGACTTAGAGCTGAGCAGGCTCATAGTGAACCCTATGTAACTTTTGGCCAGTCGTAACATTATATTACTTTCATGATAAAAACATATGCAAAAAGGAATTTTTTTTAGAAAGAAAAAGCTATAAAGCAAAAGTAAATGGTTCAGACACCTCGCTGTTCATAGTAGACTTCCTAGTTGGTTGTGTTGGTCAGATTTTACTGTTAATTCCCATTCTCCCCCAGAAGGGGGTAGAACTAAGGGATTTTCTTTGGAGCTCCTTGGGAGATGTTTGCCCTGAAAATACAAGAGGCACTCCATGCTAATTGCTAGACTTACTCTTGTCTCCGTAAAAAGATTTTATAAGGAAAGCTATTCTTTCAAGCTCATGTCTTCCTCTCCTCCTGCTTTGCTCAGTTAACTCAAGTATAACACATCCACTCACTTGAAATACCACTTTCGCTAGTCCTGTGTTTGGACTTGCACAGCCGTGCTCAGCTCCTGGCCCCTGTTTTTGCTTTCTCCAGCAATTTCCCGGTCAGAGCGGGAACTAGAGCCGAGTCTCGGAAAAGTGGCCGCGATGGGCCTTTGTGCCTGCTCGTCTTCCACACAGGACGTTGGAAGGGGGGAGGTGTCTGACCCTCACTGTAATCCTGTGGGCACACGTAGCAGGGTTGATGATACCCGGCAGCAGGATCCAGCTGGGGCTAAACGTGAAGGTTGCAAACGCACTGTTGATGATGTAATTCCAGGTGAGATACGATGTTTTTGTCACACGTGCAAACCAGGTTTGCCCATAGCAGGAAGTGTGAGCCTTCTCCACATGGTCACAGGATGGCCATCATAGTTCCTGTGAAGCATTTGTCTTTGTTGTGCACGTATGGTTAAGGCTTGAGGAAAACTGATACTATTACAGCTGACTTACCTGATCTTACGATATTGGGGATGAGACTTCTCATGAGGTCTGCTCAGTGCAGTCCAGTTCTTGTTTATGTTCTCGGTGATTTTTGGTAAAGGCTACAGGTGCACAGAATCCTTGCCTGTGGCTCTCCTGAGCTGACATTCTGCAGGGTGACTTTTCCTCCCTGCTGTCCCCGCCCATCTCGTCCCCCAGCAGCTCCCGCAAGCACTTGTTGGCTCCCTCCTCCACCTCACTTCCTTCTGCAGCCGCTCCCGCGTCACAGGCGAGCTCACTTGGTTGGGTTCTCGTCCTGTCAACAAGCTTCGTCCGCGCCTGCCTCGCCTCTGGTTGCAGCGGAAGAGGAGTCTTTCCTTATGCCCACAGCTCCAGATCCCAGCCCCAGCTTCCCGCACCTTCTCAGAGACGTTCTCTCTGACCTGATACCTGCCATTCACTTTTTCCTATGCACATTTAAACCTACACACGTCTCGGGGCGCCTGGGTGGCTCAGTCGGTTGAGCGTCCAACTTCGGCTCAGGTCACGATCTCGCGGTCCGTGAGTTCGAGCCCCGCGTCGGGCTCTGTGCTGACAGCTCAGAGCCTGGAGCCTGCTTCGGATTCTGTGTCTCCGTCTCTCTCTGCCCCTTTCCTGCTCACACTCTGTCTCTCTCTCAAAAATAAACATGAAAAAAAAATTTAAACCTATGCATCTCACTAAACGCACTCGGGCGCGCGCGCGCACACACACACACACACACACACACACACACACAGGACTTCAGTATTGCCTTGCTTTTTGGCTCCCTCTCTGTTTACTTGTCCTGCTAGGGCCAAACTTCTTGGAAGAATTGCCTCTGTTGCTGCCTCCTCTTTCTCTCACTCCCGCCCCCTCCTCCGGGTGCTCCAGGTTGGCTCTCGTATCTGTGACCAAACTGGTACTGCTCCAGCCAGAGCTGGAGGAGGCCTCCCTGTCCTGCTGTTGCCACGTGGACCAGATACGTTTGGATTCTCACCTTCCAGGACCTCACGACAGTGACGGTGTTTGGTGTCCTGTCCTCTTTGGCCTCCAGGACCCTGCCTTGCCCCTTCAGCTTGTTCTCCCTGTTGCCTTCGTTCTTTCCAGCTGTCTCTAAGCTCCATGCTTTGTGTTCAGATGCTAATGGGACATTTCCGCTTTGATATCTTGCTGGCATCTCCTATCCAACAGGTTCCAAACGGATCCAAGTTACCCAGGCTTGAAACCTGCGGCTTCCTGACCCTTCTCTCTCCTCCCCTTCCAAATCCACAAAGAAACCAAGTCTGGTCAAGTTCTTGAATCCGTCCGCTTTGTCTGCAGTGTGTCCTTCCTGTTTTTCATCACCTTTGACCACAGTTCTTGCCTTTGCACCTGTCTCCCTGCGATTGGTATTCTCTCCCAATCCACTCTGCATTTAGGCGTCTTCCTGACTGCATCCAGAGTGAGGCCTCTAAAAAGCATCTGTGTTGTGTCACTTCGTTCCCTTAATTCTTACGCATTTCTATGATCTCTTCTCCCCAAATTGACTGGGGCCTCTGCGAGGCTTGCATCCTCACCCCGTGCATAAAGAAGTCATCAAATCACTTAGGATTTACTCAGAGATGGAGAACAGAGTTACTTTCCCCTCCACACAGCAGAATTTCATGAAAACCCTCACTGGACGTCAGTCCCTCCACCCTCCAGAATTCCTGATTGCTCCCAGCCCTCCACCCTTCCCCCACTCACCTGTCTGTGCTTCCCAGCCCCGGCCTCCCCCTACCCGTAGTTCTCCTGCCGTTTCCCCACTTCTCTTTTTGTACTCCAAGCAGCTCTGGCCTTTGCTGAACTTTCTGATCTGAGTTGCATCCCTGTCTTAGATTGGGTTCTAATTAATTGGTTCATGGACAGTGCCTAAAACTGTGTGACTCATAGTAGCGATCAGTCAGACTTGCCCCAATGATAATAATAACATTTGCTATTGACAGTATTACTTCCGACAGGTTTCCAGACCTGTAGACCAGATGGGAGCCCCCTTTGGGTGTGCCAGTAGCGCCTTGTGCCTCCATTAAATCATAATAGCCAGTTCTCTGAGGGAAGGGTGACGACACCCCGCTCGCCATCCAGCGCCTAGCCCAGTGCCTGGTGTGGAGTGCACAGTGTGGACTATGGACGCCATAAATACTTCTTGAACAGATTTAATAAAATGACTCACAGAAAGAACATTCCAGTTCTGTTCTTATCTTTAATAAGGCACTCTTTAAAAAATAAGACTAAACGAACGAAATATAAGTGCGTTCTAGGAGTTTGTCATTAAATCCCGTGTTACTGAGTGAGCCTGGGCAAACTCTCTGGGTGTCTGTGTCCCCCGAACAGCTTTACCTAAGGGCCTTTGTCCAGCTCCAAAACTCTTCAGGTCTGCAACTGGAGTTCTCAGTAAGGATGGAGTACATTTCTAGGACCCAGAGTTTCCTGTGTTCCTTCCCGTTAGCTGATGAGAAGACGTCATTGTGTTGCTTGGGCTTGCAGGTTCTTTCCTAGTTGTGGGGAATTTTTCAAGCTGGCTGTAATGAGAGGGTCTCAAAAAACCACAGAGAGGTCTGGTATGTTCTCTTCAAGTGAAACACGACGTCCCTTCTTATTTTCAGTTTTGATCTTCTGTGTTACGGAGCTGACTTCTGTAATTATCCCTGAAGAATCTAGTATTAGAAATAAGGTCTAGTTTATTTCAATACCTGTGCCTTTGACATCCTTTAAACTCTCTTTCATCGCCAAATCAGAAGCCTTCTTCAGGACTTCTGACTCTAACGATTTTGGTTCTTTCAAGTATATATATGTATAATTAACTGTAAAATATGCACAGCATAAAATGCAGTCTTCACATTTGTAAGTGTGCAGGTCCGGGGCATCAAGTACATTCACATTGTTGAACAGCTGTCAGCATCATCTATCTCCAGAACCCTTTGGTCTTGCGAGACTGAAACTCCACACCCATTAAGCGCTAACTCCTCTTTTCCCCTCCCCCAGCCCCTGGCAACCACTATTCTGCTTTCTGTCTGTGGATTGACTACTGTAGGTACCTCATTTCAGTGGAGTCACACAGTCCTTGTCCTCTTGCCACTGGCTTATTTCACTTCGCATAGTATCCTCAAGGTTCAACCTTATTGCAGCAGGTGTCAGAGTTGCCTTACTGTCTAGGGCTGAATAATATTCCATCGCGTTTATAGACCACATTTTGTTTATCCATTCATTCGCTGGTGGGCACTTGGGTTGCTTCCAGCTTTTGGCTATTAGGAGTAATGCTGCTGTGAACATAGATACGCATGTATCTCTTCGAGACCCTTCGAATTATTTTGGATAATGACTTTTTGAACCTTCTGTCTTGATGCTTCTGTTGTTTTCATGAACTCCTGCCCTTCTTCTTTTGGCCACTAAACTACCCCTCTCCCATCAGCTTTCTTCACTATTTTCCTAATAATGTCCTGCTGTTGGGATGGATCCTCATGCTTCAAGATGACCCTCGCAGAACCACTGCATGGAGAAACACTGACGTCTGAGAAGTAGGATTTGTTCGCACCTCCGACACTCCCATCGATTCCTGCTGTTTTCTGAAAGGTGTGCCACTGGTTCTTAAAGTGAAAAAAATAAAAATCCCTTAGTCATGGGGCAGATTTTTGTGACTGTAGGCCTTCTGTATTTTGAAATTTAACTGTTAATAGTAGTATCTTCTTGATATATCAATCTTTTTTTTTTTTAATATGAAATGTATTGTCAGATTGGTTTCCATACAACACCCAGTGCTCATCCCAAAAGGTGCCCTCCTCAATACCCATCACCCACTCTCCCCTCCCTCCCACCCCCCATCAAACCTCAGTTTGTTCTGTTTTTAAGAGTCTCTTATGCTTTGGCTCTCTCCCACTCTAACCTCTTTTTTTTTTTTTCTTCCCCTCCCCCATAGACTTCTGTTAAGTTTCTCAGGATCCACATAAGATGAAAACATATGGTATCTGTCTTTCTCTGTATGACTTACTTCACTTAACATAACACTCTCCAGTTCCATCCACGTTGCTACAAAAGGCCATATTGCATTCTTTCTCGTTGCCAAGTAGTATTCCATTGTGTATATAAACCACAATTTCTTTATCCATTCGTCAGTTGATGGACATTTAGGCTCTTTCCATAATCTGACTATTGTTGAGAGTGCTGCTATAAACATTGGGGTACAAGTGTCCCTGTGCATCAGCACTCCTGTATCCCTTGGGTAAATTCCTAGCAGTGCTATTGCTGGGTCATAGGGTAGGTCTATTTTTAATTTTCTGAGGAACCTCCACACTGTTTTCCAGAGTGGCTGCACCAGTTTGCATTCCCACCAACAGTGCAAGAGGGTTCCCGTTTCTCCACATCCTCTCCAGCATCTGTAGTCTCCTGATTTATTCATTTTGGCCCCTCTGACTGGCGTGAGGTAATATCTGAGTGTGGTTTTGATTTGTATTTTCCTGATGAGGAGCAATGTTGAGCATCTTTTCATGTGACATATCAGTCTTATAATTGTGATATTGACATTTATTTATTGTCATGGAAACAATATATGACAAGGGTAGAAAACATGTAAGATACAGAAAAAAAAATCACACACAGAAGCACTACTGAAAGGTGACCCATTATTAACATCATGTTGCATATTCTTCTTGTCTTTTTAATGTGAATTTTTGCATATTTAAGATCCTACTGTTTTGTATTTCTTTTTTGCACATAATAATAAGGTATAAGCATTCTTTTGTTAAGAAGGTCTTTGTAAATAATTACGTTATGTGACTGAAAATATTTATAGGGTGCTGACTAGCTTACATAACATTTTTCCAGTTATAAAAAGAAGATTTCCTTTAGAAAATGTCATATATAAATATCTTAATATTATAAAGAAGTAACAAAAAATCTAAATTGTCTGCCCCTTCTTAATCTTTTATTTTATTTTATTTTATTTATTTATTTTTTTAACGTTTATTTGTGAGACAGAGAGAGACAGAGCATGAACGGGGGAGGGGCAGAGAGAGAGGGAGACACAGAATCGGAAGCAGGCTCCAGGCTCTGAGCCATCAGCGGAAGCAGGCTCCAAGCTCTGAGCCATCAGCCCAGAGCCCGACGCGGGGCTCGAACTCACAGAACGTGAGATCGTGACCTGAGCTGAAGTCGGACGCCTAACCGACTGAGCCACCCAGGCGCCCCATTCTTTTAAAATTACTCTTTTCTAGTATCTTTTTGAGATTAGCTTTTGTATACCCCATTTGTCCGTGCTTCCTTCTCTCTCCGCTTTCCTTTCTTACTAAGCAATATTGATGCCATCTTCATACACAATTTTAATTTCTTTTTAAATTTTTTTTCAACGTTTATTTCTGAGAGACCGAGAGAAACAAAGCATGAGGAGGGGAGGGGCAGAGAGAGAGGGAGACCCAGAATTCGAAGCAGGCACCGAGCCCGATGCGGGGCTTGAACCCACAAACCGTGAGATCATGACCCAGGCTGAAGTCAGACACTTAACTGACTGAGCCACCCAGGCGCCCTCACAATTTTAACTTTTTTTAATGTTTGTTTATTTTTGAGAGAGAGAGAGAGAGATAGAGTGAGAGCAGAGAAGGAGCAGAGAGAGAGGGAGAGACAGAATCTGAAGCAGGCTCCAGGCTTTGAGCTGTCAGCACAGAACCCGATATTGGGCTCGAACCCACGAACCATGAGATCATGACCTGAGCTGAAGTTGGAAGGTTAACTGACTGAGCCACCCAGGTGCCCCCATACACAATTTTTATATCCAGCAGTTTCATCCAACATTATATCCTGTTATTTGCAATGTCATTAAGTCCTCTCCATTAAACACATGAATTTACCTACTGAGTCAGATGCTCCCCTCCATGTTTAATAGCAATTTTAGGTTATTGTAAGTATGTCCTTGTACAGTTACCTTCCTGTGTATCTGTGATTGTTTCTTGAGGTGGTATTTATAGAGCTGTTCTGAGTCAGAACAGTTTTAAGGCTTTATAAAAAGATACTGCTGGTTTCCTGAAAGGATGCTCTCACCTCACTCTGCCAGCTTAACTCTTTGTTGTCCATCTTTGTGAATTTGGTGGTTGCTAGTGAAATCCAACTCTGTTTCATGTTAATTGGCCATTTATATTTTGGAGTGAATTGTCTGTTAATAACTTTTACCTTATACATTTATAAACGATATGAGGTTTATTGCCCTGTTGCAAGTATTTTGTTTTTTTCTTTACCTTTCACTTCAGTTGCTTTTGGACTTACAGGTCATACATGTTCACATAAATGTGTTTACATAAACTTTTTAACGTAGTCAGATTGATTTCCCATTATATTGCCTTCTGTTACTTTTTTCGTTACTTCTTTTCCTATCTCTGATTCAGAAATGTCTCCTAATTGTATTCTTTTCCCCCTTCCTACATTTAACTCTTTAATCTCCACAGAATTAATTTTGGTGAAAGTTGTAAAGTAGGAGCTCATATTAGTTATTCTAGAATATCCTCTTACTCCCATGTGTGTCCAAAATCCCAGCGAAGCTGCAACGTGCACCAAAACATGTGCTTTTACTTTAGTGTCTCGATCTTCCCACTGGACAAGAGGAGGAGGCTCTGATGTATACCTGTGAAGGGAGGAGCCAGGAAGAGGGCCTGGGACCAGCTCTCAGAGCTCTACCCCCAGTCCAGAACTTGCCCTGTCTCTGTCCAGCTCAGGAAGGTACTCTGCACACACTGCCGGAGGACCGAGATAACAGTGACAAGGGTCAGGGGGCCCGTGAGTTAGGGACTGAGTGGCCCAGGGTGAGCCCCTCTCAGTCTTGACCCTGCTTCAGTTATTCACAACTACGATAAGCAACCAGGACTGTGCTCGTTGGAGACTTTACCTGAACCTCCGACTGTGGATGGAAGGCAGCACGTGGTGAAGAAGAGCCCTAACCTAGAAAAGCCAGAAAGCTTGGGTCCTGTTTCAGCTGTCAGTCAACGGTGCAACCTAGGAAAGTCTCTGAACTTCTCTAATTTCCTTACAGAATTACGGAGCTGAGATGTATGTTCTCTGAGGTGTCTTCTCAGTAAATTACGGTCTAGGCAAGTGGCGGCGCTAGATCGTGCTATGAATCTGTTGGGGGATCTTTCTTGAGAACTAATTCATCCTTCCTTAATTCAGCCAACCAGTGTGATACCTGAGATTAGGATCATTTAACAATGTCATTTGGTACTCTACCTTGGAGAATTTGTGCTTTTTACCTTTCCTAACTTTTCCTTAATCTACCTCAAGCTTCCCTGCTGAAAGACATCTGTTTTTCCTAACAATTTCTTCTTTTGCCCAGCCACATCTTGTGTTTAAGAATTAAAGAAAGATGACCTAGTTATCAAGTACCCAGAACTGATTCCTGTCACTGACCTTGCCCTACCACTTGCCCGAAGTCGTGACACACATTTTTCTAAAAAGCTGAAATAAAAATGGGAAAACCATTTTGAAAACTGCGAAGCATTAATAAGGTGATAAAAGTAATAAATAAAAGTGATAAAAGACACAAATACCTGCTCTCAACCATGTTAATTGCTTACTATTGGTATTCATAAATCATTTATTAACATATCAGTAACTGAAATTGCATTGAGAAACAACCAACCACAGGCCAAACCTTTGGAAGTTCACGTACCTTTATATTAACATACTTTATTTTAGAGAAGTAGCACAGAGAATATGTCTTAAGTAGCTCTTGTATAATAGAGTCATCTGTCAGTCGGTCCATTGTAGTCAGATGTGTTTTAACACACATCTCCCACTTTTTGATTTCCAGAGCAAGTGAACGTGGTCTGATACGTGTGGCATAACTTATTTAACAGATAAGGGTAATTCAGATTCTATCTAATGGTGATCTTTTACTAGTTTCGATGCTGCAGATGAAAATTTCAGTGCACTGGCATTTTCCTCTGGAGGATGTTATTTGCTGTACTAAAACACAGTGACCACTTGAAATCTGTAAAACTTGGGCGGAGACTGGATGAATCTAAACAGCTTTCTCCTTTGTGCTCCAGGAACACAGAACACTATATATTAATAAGTATATTATTTCTTTAATGTATTCTTTATGTGTTTATACACAGCTGCAGCTGATGTTTTGTTCGATTACAATTCTGTATTGCCTGATCTTCAGATAACATGGAAAAATAGCCTTTAAAGTAAACCTTGAATGGATATGATCTTCACAGAAAACCTTTCCTTTATTAATTAAACTTTCACTTCTCACTGTGCATTGCTTTGATCTCATAGTTTTAAAAATGTCCTGAGGCCTTATTTTCAAGGCTTAGCAAACAGATTATTACTTCTCAAAAGCCATACTATATTCATGGCTCAATGAATCCTAAAGACAGTATTTTTAAAACCCTCTTAAGCTTATTTTTCTTATGTGCTCGTCTACTGCATAATTTTCGTTGCTATGGGTCACATGATCCTTCCCGTCTGTAACACAGGCACTTAAAATTTTTACTTCCTGATTGAGCCATCAAGATTACGTAAAATGTAAATCGGTCTAAATACCCCAAAGCAGGAATTTTAAGGAAAAGATGTTTTCTTCTTCTGTTTCTTTATTGACGCCTAAAAAATCAGAGTGAGCGTGTGCCTGCCTATCTGTACTTGGAAATAAGAGACGGTTAGGGATTTTTTGTGTGTCCCGTCCCCTTTCACATTGAATCAGACTTTGCTTTCATTATAAAAATAATGTAGCAACTAGATAGACCGTGGGAGTGGTGTAGTTGCAGGGCTGAAATCAAAATGGTTCCCATTACTGAGAGAGCTGTTCATTTACTTATGACTCCTTTCATGATCTGAGTGAAGGTACAGCATCTCTCCGAAGGTAACGATCTGATGCTTCAGAATTGTAAATGGCCATTTAGTCTTGCTGCTGCCTGATAGAAATGAAAGTAATTTCCAGAAGGCTGGACGACACTTGTTTTATCATGGATCTTAAAATCCTTCACATTTTCTCAGAGCAGCTTTGAAGTTGTCATAGTAACAGCATGACATTTGAAGAGTCTTTTAAGTAGTTCTTTAGCTAGAGTTAATTAATTTTATTAACTCTGGATGTTTTTCTTCTTACTTCTCTCTGACAAACAGGGGCCGTAATTGCTCAAATATGTATTTCATGTTCTTTATTTCTTGGTGACTACAATTTGAGAACTTGGTGTTTTGTTAAGCTGTTTCAGGAGAAGAACGAGAATGTCACCGATTGACTTCAGAAAGGTTAAACTTGGGGTTTTAGTTACTCGTCTGTAAAATTGCACTACCACGATAGGACCAGAACTTGGTTTTATTTAAAGAGGTGGATTATGGGAGATGTCCCCCCAAATTTAATGGTGATTTGCTCCAGGGATTATAGCTATCCTTTGGTTTGATTTGGATGTATTTAAAATAAGAATTGAAGAACACAGAAGGGGGAACGTGTCTGAATTACAGGAGAAAATTATTTCTTTAAAAATGCAACACTCAGATACATCACCAAAAGCATATTCCGCAAAAGAAAAAAAAATGGAATAATCTGACTTTGTCAAAATTAAAAATGTAATACTACTCTTTGGAACTCTAAAATCTGCTAAAATAAATGATCCTCTAGGAAAGTTTGTGGGAACCTTCTACCGGGAGAAAGTAGGTCGGGATCTTCTGTTTGTAAAGCTCCATGGCAGAAATTCTTGCCATTATGGTGATTGGTGAGAAAGGGTCAGGTGGAGGGTCAGAAGAAATACTGATCCATACTAGGTCTGAAGCTGGAACTTTAAAAAGTATCAGGTGGTCGGTGCTTTTGTTTTCTTGTAAAAGTGACCAGAGAGGTGAATACAGAAGGTATCATGTGAGCTCTGGGGGTTTAATGCTGAGGCCGGTATCCTTCCTGTCCTGGGGAGTATTTGTTCAGGCAGGGGCAACTGAAGACCATGGGGACAGCAGCGTGTGCCCCCGACAGCAGTAAAGGTGCTAATGCACATCCAGTGATGTCAGGAGTTACGAGCCAGTGGTTTCAAAACACTGCAGTAAACAGGGTCAAAGTGTCCCGGTTTTGCTGGAAGAAGGTTTGTTTTTATGAGCTGGACAGTACGTGGATGAAGTAATTTTTCAAAACAAACCAAATTTATATGCTTTTTGTTTGTTTGTTTTCCTTTGTGGGTTTAAAAAAATTAACCAGATGAGGTTTAGTAAGGGTTACACTTTGAAACAAAATTATACTTTTTCCCTTTTTTTTTTTTTTTTTTAAAAAAACGGTTTTCTATGGTTTTCACAGAGGAAATGAAAATACCTCCGATCTAGGATTTTTCAACGGAGTTTTAGAGAGCAAGCTATGAGCCAGTGTGCAGCAACCGCCAATCACAATCACTAGTAAAATATTCCTTGTAATTTTGTACCTTCTGCTCTTCTTTAGACAGGCATTTAAGTACCAGAAAGTTAATGGCACAGAATACTGCTGACTGCGTGGTTCTCGTCTTAATGCGTTTTCCAACCTTGAACCTGAGAATACCAGAGGCTAGGGACTCTGGACACTCATCTGCGCAGTTTTCTGCCGGTGGCCTGGTTCCTGAGGTAACAAGTGGGTGTCCCGGGCGTGTGTGTGTGTTAACAACAGCAGTGATGCCACGTGGTGCCCAGAGGTCGCCGCGATCTGTCCTGGGGGTTCCTGGTCCTCGGGGCTTCTGAGATGAACTGTGAACTTGGGGCATCCTGAGAAGTACAGGCGTTTTGGAGCGTGCCACAGCAAATCTGGATGTCGGCATAAACACAGCTCTCAAAGTGAAAGCAGGGGCCTCCAGGAAGGAATTACCCTCATCTCATTCCCGACCTGCTTACTGTGCTGGAAAACAAAGTAAGTTTTGTTTGTTTCTTTGTTAGTCAGTCGCTGCTACATGTTTTCTCTTGCTAACATTGTATTAGACACTCCATATCTGGCAAATGCCAAGTTTTTCCCCCCTCATTGGGAAGTAGGATATGAAGTTTGTTAAATAGCTACTTGCTTCTTTAATCTTTTCTGTCTCTCTTCCTATATCTAGTGTGCTGGCTTCCTTGTTAGAGATCGTATGAGATTGAAATTTATTATCAATGAGAAAACAAAAAGTTCTTTTTTTCTTCTTCTTCTTTTTTAAACAATCCAAGAACCTTGCTGTTAATTAAAGGACAATGACACAGGCAAAACTTTTTTTACGTGGTGCAGCCAGCAGCATATCTAGCAAACGAGCCCCGGTTCACTGTCCTTATTTCCATTGGGAAGCAGAAAGGGTGCCTGTACGAGACTTATGTGAAAATAGAGTGTCCCCGCTGTGGGAACGGCAGACACTGGCTGGGAGTGGTGCCTGAACAAGAGGCCGTAACTTAAAAACCTGTTGGGAAATGGGAAGGAACTGAAGGATACGAATTATTTAGTGATGTTGGGGGAAAAAAAAAAACGCCACAAACAGACAGACCTTCTATAAGAATGGGATAAAATGTATAAAGACCTAAACTTGTCAAGGAAACTGATGTTTTCCTTCAAGTTAGAAAGATTCATGTTTTGTAGGTTTATAGAAGATGTGTGGCTTTCAGAAAATAAGAGGCATCACCACCTGTGCAGATTTTAGGACACCAGCCTAATTCTGACACTTGACCCCTGTCTTCCATTTGTGTTTGTTTGTGTTTTATCTGATCCTAGCTCCAGAGCTGTGGCATGGCTCAGTAAATTCATACAAAGCTCTATGGTTTTGAAAATGCAAAACAAATGGAAATGCAGAGTAGTTTATGATTTGTAATTAGATTATCCTTCCTCATAAAATGGACTGTTGTTACCCTAGAGTTTTCTGGACTTTTCTCAACTCCCAACGGTAACACTTTAAAGGTAGAAGGAGGCATTGTAACTACGGGGTGGCATTGGAAGAGCAGAAATCAGGAATTTTCCTTCTAAATCCAGTATGGAGTACTGAGTGAATTTAAGTTAGGGCTTCTGTGCCGTGGGAATTCACGTTTTATCTCAACGTGGTGGTGGTAGGACGTGGGGTGTCTGTTTTTCATTTAAAACCCTCCAGGCTCCTTTTATGAATGTCTGTGGATTATTCAGCAAACTTCCTTTAAGCACCTCTTTGCAGAGTACTGTACTCAGAGCTGCAGTTTGTCACAATTAAACCTACCGAGATTTGGTTTGTCAATTAAAGATCCAGAACAGTTTGAAGCCAGGGTGAATGAGCAGAGCATTCCCCTCGGAACGGTTTGTTAGAGATGGTGCCACATGAGCTGGGCTGTCCGCTTCTGAGCTGCCCTCCTAATTAAAGGGGAAGGTGCCTGCCATCTGTCTGCTTTCATTCAGGGCAGTAGGGGGCCGGGGGTGGAAGGAAGCCACCCCCCTTTATTTTTTCTCCCACTCTTTTTTACAGTCCTCTTTCTCCCTAGTCAGTGACCCAGAAGGTCATTGATGATCTGTCTATCTCAGACTGAATAGTAACATAAGCATGCAAGGCACTTGCAAAAAAAAAAAAAAAGTTTATAACGTGTGCTTATCCATTTAGAATTCTGCTTGAATTATGTCTGGGAGTGTTGTAATTTCTATGTTCGTGTCTTTGCTCCTGTTAACTGAGGGCACTACTGGCAGAAAAGTAGGGATTTTTAGTTTTACTGATTTTGCTTTTTGTGTGAAAAAATTGTTTACACCTCACTGGGCATAATCAGAAGATGGCAGCATCGTAACTGTGCGGTGGGGACGTACAGAAATACCGTTCTGAACAAAATCAGGGCTACCTGTTGACTGTGGTATGCACGCGTCATCACAAGGGAGGTTGTGGACAGGAGTGTTAACACGTGTCCGTGTTACTGAGCGGTGTGCTGAGGCTCACTGGGCCAATCATTGAAATAATTCATGGTATTTATCCTTTAGTTAGGCAATAAGCCTTTTAGCCCCTCTCTCATGAGAATAGATTATTGGAGAATTTGGTTTGGGGTCGTGGCTTTTAATTGTTTTTGAAATGTAGGGTGCTCTAACTAAATGATTGAGCTTTCTTGCCTCAGTTTCCACCTGGAAGAAATCTGTGCTGCTTTCAGAAACATTTAAGAGAATATGAAATAAAATTTTGTCTTCGATAAAAACTTTATTTAATCACTGAAAATTTCTAAAATCTGCGGTGGTTTTTCTTTTCTGTTCTTATGTACTTGAGCAAAGTGTCAACCATCATTTAAAAAGATTCAGTCCTTGGGGCGCCTGGGTGGCTCAGTCGGTTAAGCGTCCGACTTCGGCTCAGGTCATGATCTCGTGGTTCGTGAGTTCGAGCCCCGCGTCAGGCTCTGTGCTGAGAGCTCAGAGCCCGGAGCCTGTTTCAGATTCTGTGTCTCCCTCTCTCTCTGCCCCTCCCCTGTTCACGCTCTGTCTCTCTCTGTCTCAAAAATAAATAAACGTTAAAAAAAAAAAAAATTTAAAAAGATTCAGTCCTGACACACTGTATTGAGCTACCCAGGCAGTAGATTTGGACTTCCCAGAATATACTGGGTTTTGGAACTTTCTGTGACCAGGAACCGTGGTGTCTCTTAAGCCCTCCATGTTTGGAAAGCCCAAATGTGAGAGTCATGTCTGTAATTTTATTTAAAGGTTTTTTTTTTTTTTTTTTCCAATTTGTCATCAACTTATAATGAGCTTCCTCGTCGATGTGCTTATGTTGTTCAATCTGGGAAGAGCAGCATGTAGGTTCTGGAGACAATGACGTCAGTCTGCATGATTGGATGATGATGAAAAGTAGATCGTTTCCCAGGCACTGACGGGTGCACAGTGCCGAATAGGCAGGTCTTTTCATCTTTTTTATGTAACAATTTTAGATACCCAGCAAGGTACTTCGCTAACTGTCGTCTCTAAGGTGTGATTTAAAGCTAATTTGGTTTTACTCATCTTGTATTTACTTCGGGGGATCTAAGTAAACAATTTAAATGAATCACATCTAGAAAGCGTTCCTTCAAAGTAACGCAATTAATATTTTAACGCACGTAGCAAAAGACACACAGACATGCAAATGAATGTTGCCTCCTTAAGTACCGTGTCAGCTAAGGAAGAAGTTAAGCTGCTACTTAGCTGCAGCCATGTCATGTTGTCTTTGCCAGAGACACACGTAGAACTTGCCGTTTGCTGGTGCCTTGGGAGCCTTCCATCCTTTTTTATTGCCCACTGTGGTAGAAATTCTCTGTCCTTTGAGGACAGGAAGGAGACAGTAATCAGGTCTGATGAACAGACTTACGATCACATAACCGACTGGTGTCACTGGTTCATGTAAACGTTTACGGAGGCACCTACTACATTCCAGCCATGAGGACTGCAGATTCAGAAATGGACGTGCCATGGACCTGGCCCTCCAGGAAGACACAGCTCAGTGGGGTAAATGATGTCTAAGGAGGTAATGCTACATACCGACAAGGACTGTGACAGAGGCACACGTGGTGTTGCGAGGGCCCAGAGATGGGGTTAAAATCAAACTTGTTGGAAAAATGAGAGTTGTGCACGTGATTTATAAAGGGCATTACATAATAGCATTTGGGAAATGAAAGCCCTGGGAGCTGGGGGAGGGGGGACCTTTTCTATTTTAAGGATGAGGAGCTTGGAATTCATTTCTGCAGTAAATTCTCAGCCGTTTGAAAGCCTTTTGAGAAAAGGTGTTTTGTTCTGTAAATAAACATTCTTCTTTTTCACCAGAAGAAATTGTGGCTATATAAAAGGGGGAGGTCTAAAATTTTTTTTGGACATTGTGAGAATACTTCTGTCATTCTCCAAAGGAGACTATTTTGAAGAATGGTTTTTGTTTACATATTAAAATCAGGTACTTCTGAAATACTCAAGATACCAAAGCATGACGTGCCATGGTTATTGCTGAGATTAGCTGTATAGCTTGTGGGAGACATGAAACTTACGGCATCTCTAAGTATAACTTGGAAAAGAAAAGGCTTCTTTCATGTCCTCTCTCATGTTTCCTGCCCTAGAGACAGAATTTCTGTCCTGTAGCCAATAGTAGATCTTCCTGTGGATAAGTTCATTTAACAGTTACTTGTGGAGTGTCCCTCAATGCCAGGTACAGTTCTAGGAGCTGATCAGAAGCTGAGCTGATTAGCTGTAGACCCTGGATGCTGGTGCTACTCAGAAGGACTCTGTAGGGTTGTACGTGCAGCCACCATTTCCTGGGTGTTTTTTCTGAGCATGGCAGTGTGGGCGTGGCCACGATGCTATCCTTGTAGAACTTGGAGTAAGATTCCGTGCACAGGTGACAGAACGAATGCAGAGCAAGAGGTGAATGTATTAATATAGAGAGCTAACTAAACATACCACGTGTTTGCAGAAAAGAAAGCTTGTCTGTGACCAGGATGATCACGAAATCATTTATGGATTAAGGAGCATTTGAGCTGGACATTGAAAGAAGAGTCAGGGAGCATGTTCCAGTCCAAGGAAAGCCAAGCAAAGGCCTAGAGCGGGATGGGAAATTCCAGTGTACCGAGCAGGCAGTAACTGATTCGTTGTTGCTGGGCAACCATGTGTGCAAAAGTGACTAATGAGAGGATAAGGCCGCCAAGGTCCCTTGAGGCCAGATCCGGGTGGACCATGTATGTCCAACAACTAAATGCTTTAAACTTGATCCTGAGCCATCGGGGAGCAGTGGAAGTGTCCCGGTCAGGAGAGTGACAGTGGCATCTCTCCTGGAGGAAGCCTCGTCTGATGTCAGTGTGGGGGGTGGTTGGCCAGTGAGAGAATCCAAGCGGAAGGCATGTGAGCTGCTGAGACACAGTCCAGGCCAGAGGGGAAGAGGGCCCAGATGCGGGGGGACAACTGGAATGGAGAAAACTAGACAGGTTAAAGAGGTGGGCTTTAGGAACTGCCTGGATAACAGAGATTAGCTGGTGGGGAGGTGAGAGCAAAAATAACTCCAGATTTTAGAACCAGGCTCTGTTTATTACTTCTTGGCCATTCGCCAGGCATTTCACATAGATCAGTTCATTCAGGTGTATCCTAATTCTAGAAGGTTGGTATTTTTGTCCGTATTGCAGAGATGTAGAAAACCAAGGCTCAGAGAAAGATTTGTCTAAAGTTGTCCAGAAGCTAATAGGATATTGAACAGGGCATTGCAGGTGTTCCTGATTTCCATGCCTGTGTTCTCTCTACTGGGCTTGGAAGAGAGCAGGCGTGAGAGAAAAGGTGATCTCTCGTTGTTTTGCACATATTCAGTGTAGATGCTGGTGAGATGTCCGTCAGGTGACTGGAGACACAGAACCGAATCTCTAGGACAAAGTCAGGAGGACCAGAGCTTAAGAGCCAACTGCATGTTTATTTAGCAAATACTTGTCGAGTGTCCTTTGGACCAGTGCTGCATGGCAGGAGTACACTGGAAAGCAAACAGGCCATAGTCTTGATTCACAGAACCGCAGGCCAGGGAGTGAGACGCCACCCTGTGGGTTGAGTATAATGCAGGGGGAAGTGCAGATTTGCCACGGGAAGAGCCGCTGAGGGGAAGCTAAGCACGTCTGGAGACACAGAAGGTCTCGGAAGAGGTTGTAGCGCTTAACATGACTCTCGATGATGAGTGCCAAGATAAAGTGGAAAAAGGCCTATTCGAGGCAGAGGACCTAGAACGTACTAGACCCACAGGCAAGAGAGAGACACAGTACGTCTGAGGAACTGGACATGGTATGCCTGGAACGAGGGAGGAATAAACCGGATAAGTTAGAGAGGTGGGCGGCAGCTAGGTTAGGAAATGCCCCAGAAGAACAAAGGTCAGCATGCAAGTTTCTGAAGGCAGTCGTGTTGTTGCTGGTACCTGCTGGGGGGGCGGGGGTCAGATTTGGGGCTTAGAATTGTTAGGTTTGGTTATCCTGAGTAACCAGTGGCCTAAGTAATTGGTGAATACAGTAATGGAGAGCTCAAGGACACGAGGTTGCGGCCGAGAGTGGGATGTCCAGATTTATTATTGCTCAAGTGCAGCCGTTGGAGGGATGATGAGAGAAGAAGGTCATGAGAGCGGGTGGGTGAAGCGGAGGGCAGAGGCCGGCTGTGGGAGGTGAGGGGGTTGAGGAACTAAGAGACTCCGTCCTGTGCTGGATGTGGGGTTCACGTGGAGGTGGGGTTCACGGAGGTTGTCGGCCCGACTTGGAGCAGAGAAGGTCAGCGTGAAGGTCGGCTGAGGAGGCGTGGAGGCCGGCCACTGAGGTGGGCCCTGAAAACGTGATTTCCGCAGATCATGTGACGGCATTAGTGAACGAAGACAAGCAAGGGCACAAAGACAGAGTGAGTAGGACCTGGGGCCAGGGGTGGGAGGAGATCAGGAAGGCGTTTTCAAAGAGGAAAACAGGGAAGTTCAGAGTCCCGAAGGCCAGAGGGGGTCCGTGCCAAAGAAGGAGGCGTTGAGCAGCAGCCACTAACTCGGGGCTCAGGAGGAAAGGACTGGCGAGGGACCCTCCGGCCTGCGAGCGCAGAGCGTTCGTTGACTTAAGGAGTGTAAGGGAATCCCCAAGTACAGGCAGCGAGTATAACCCCCACTTGCAACACATTTTTGGTTGGAAGAAAAGAAGAAGAGGCATATGGTAGCTTGAGGAATAAATCTACTGTAGCAACAATGAGTCTTGTTACTTTGTTATTTCTTTGACAGTCTTCTAGGATTCTCCACTGTGTGTCCTGTTGCTGGTCAAACTGTTTACCCTTTCCATGCTTCGTTTGTCAGACGAGTACCTGCCTCATGGGGCTGTCGTAAGGAGTAAATAAATGGGTTGTAAAGCGCTGCCTTGGACACAGTAAGTGATACACAAATGAAGGTGAAAGAAAGCAAAGAAGGAAGCAGATACCTACGTTACAATAATTGATCATATGTATTATATGTAACATGCACACATGTGCCCTCGCATTTTAGGCACTTACCCCTGAGTATTCACGATAATTCTGTAATGTGAGTGAAACAGAGGCCCTGAGAGTTGCAGGGAACTTATTCCAGGGTGTGCTGCTGACGAGCGGTCATCCCGGGAGACAGGGCCCCGTCTCCCGACTCGGAGTCGGTGGCCCTCGCACTGAGCCAGGCTGCGTCCTTGGGCTGTTGCAGGAGGAGCGCTGGACCTGCAGTTTCACAGAAGCAGCTGAGGGCAGCTCTTCTGGGTGTGGTGTGCACTGTGCTCTCCACACAGCCCCCGCCCCGTTGGTGTCACCCCTCTGTGCTGCGTACTCGGCTGGTACCGGCGCTGAGTTTGCAACCCTTGTTCCAAAGGCTTGGTCCCCTGTGACTGGAGTGCCTTCCTTCTCCCGACTCATCCTGCCGTGCAGATGACTTCGTCTTCTGCATCTCCTTTACAGGGTTTCTTCAGACTTAGAATTCACCTCTAAAGAAGGGGGTGCCTCGTCAGAATTTCTTGCCTCTGATCTCATCTCAGAGTGAAACTGCTGTGCGTTCTAGAGAATTTTCCCACCGGAAGGAACCGTCTGAACATCATCTCTTTTGCAAGGATGGTGTGATGGTCAATCTTATGTGTCAGCTTTAGCTAGGTCACGGTACCCAGCTATCTGGTGAAACCCCAGTGTGCGTGTCACGGTGCAGATAGACGTCATTTAGTTTTAGATGAGGTTGAACATTGAAGGCAGTAAACTCTGAGTAAAGCAAATGATCCCATATAATTACCCTCATCCAGTTGTGACAGCCTTAGAGAAAAAGATTGGTCCCCCTGCCCCCACCGCCACCAAGGAAGAGGGAATTCTGTCTCCAGACAGCCCTCCAGCTTGGACTGCAACACAGCTCTTCTCTGGGTCACCATCCTGAGTGTGGGTTTGCCAACCCCCATAATCGCCTGAGCCAGTTCCTTAAAATAAATCTCTCCGTCATTCTCCATCTCTCTCTGCACCATACGTGCACACTGAGACAGGCAGACAGACACACACACACACACACACACACACACACACACACGTGCGCACATCCTATTTGTTTCTCTGGAGAACCTTTATTATAGATAGGAAAATACAGAAATTGAAATTGCTTAGCTGCTGTTGATAGTAGCAAAAAGCTGCATCAGCTCTCTCGGCATTCTTGGTGTACATGTGTGTGCATGTGTATATACATATGTTGTATACATACATGTACGTATATATATATATACACGCACATACACTTTTATTTATGTATGATTTGTTGTATAGATGGGAAAGTGAATTGTAGAAAGGATGTGGGGTACTCAGTGTGATGCATAAACTTGATGGGAGAGTTAAAGAAAGAACTTGGTTTCCTCTGGTGTGTTTCAGTTGTTGTCTTGCTATTTGGCTCTCATGTTTTTATTAGCAAGATAATAAAGTTACTGGGTTTGCCATACATATTATTGCTAACATTTATGGAATATTTTCTATATGTTGGGTACTAATCTAATTGCTTTATAGCTGTTTATGATTTTTATCCATACAACTACCCAGTGAGATAGGATCTAATATTATCCTCATATTACAGATTTTTTTAATGTTTATTTATTTTTGAGAGAGAAAGAAAGAGAGAGAAGCAGAGTGCAAGTGGGGGAGGGACAGAGAGAGAGGGAGACACAGAATCTGAAGCAGGCTCCAGGCTCCGAGCTGTCAGCACAGAGCCCGATACAGGGCTCGAACTCAAGGACTGCTAGATCATGACCTGAGTCAAAGTCAGACACTTAACCGACTGAGCCACCCAGGCACCCCCCTCATATTACAGATTTGAAACACTGAGTCCCAGTGAGCAAGATGGTCAGTGCTGTGGAGAACTGAGTGATGGAGAGTGCTTAGGGCCCCGGCAGCCTGGCTCCAGAGGTTGTGTTCCTAACCATTCCTTCTGCCCTACTGCTTCTCAGCATAAGACGTCTTGAGCAGAGCTCTTCATCTGTCCTTGTGGAGTCATCATCCAGAACAGTCCTTATGGTAGCGGTACTTTCCGTAGGGTTTGTTTTAAAAGAGAAAAGGCTTGGGGCGCCTGGGTGGCTCAGTCTGTTAAGCGTCCGACTTCGGCTCAGGTCGTGATCTCGCGGTTCGTGAATTCAGGCCCCACGTCGGGCTCTGTGCTGACAGCTCGGCACCTGGAGCCTGCTTCGGATTCTGTGTCTCCCTCTCTCTCTCTGCCCCTCCTCTGCTCATGCTCATGCTCATGCTCATGCTCATGCTCATGCTCTGTCTTCGTCTCTGCCTCTGTCAAAAATAAATAACATTTGGGGCGCCTGGGTGGCGCAGTCGGTTAAGCGTCCGACTTCAGCCAGGTCACGATCTCGTGGTCCGTGAGTTCGAGCCCCGCGTCAGGCTCTGGGCTGATGGCTCGGAGCCTGGAGCCTGTTTCCGATTCTGTGTCTCCCTCTCTCTCTGCCCCTCCCCCGTTCATGCTCTGTCTCTCTCTGTCCCAAAAATAAATAAAAAATGTTGAAAAAAAAAAAAAAAATAAATAAATAAATAAATAACATTAAAAAGATAAAAAATAATAAAAGAGAAAATACTTGTAAGTTGTATCAGTTGTAAGAGGCCATCTAATACCTGCATGCTACCTCCTTGAGAAACAGAGAACATACCCATTGCAACAATGGTATGGGCCTCTTGCTGGGGTAAACTTCTGGCAACTAGACTTTCCTGTCTAGCTTGGTAACCATCTAATTTGTAAAAATCATACAGAAATGGGATAGAGTGGTGATGTGGTTTAGTTTCTTGTCCAGCAATTTGGTGAGTGTCCCGGGGAAGGAGTTGGCACGCTTCTGTGTGTATGTCCCTTGGTTCTCTGCAGGAATAACCATCACAACTGCCATTTACTGGGCCTTGTGTGCACCAGGAACTGCTACAAGTGCTTTGCAAACATGCCTCATGGAGTCTTCTCAACATTATCCTTCTGTTTTACGTTTAAGGCAGTGATGAGGGAGTTCAAGAATGTTTCCGCGGTAAGCGGCACAGCAGGACTTAAACTTCATCTTAATGACACCAGCCAGTGCTCTCAGTCTCTCTGCTGTATATCCCTGAGACCCACTACTCTTCCCTGCTAGACTGTAAGCTCCGTGAGGACAGGAACTTGTTGTTTCACTGGGTTCACCACCATATTTGAGCATCTACCAAATGCACTGCCTGACACATAGTAGGTACTTAGCGCCTGATGTTGAGCGACGAACTCACTGTGTTCTCTGTGATCGCCACCAGCCAGCTGTGGGCCAGGTAGAGAGCACCGACCTGGGAAGCGTACTGTGGACTCCTGCAGATTCAGCCCTCAGGTACCTGTTGGAGGATATTTTCTCTGTGTCTCAAGATGAGCATATCAGCCTGACCTTCAGGTAGATACTGCATAGCTCTGCCAATAGTCTCCTTCCCCAGAGAAATCTAAATGATGTTATGTACATCCCTGTCATTAGAATTCAGGACTGATATTTTATAGCTTGTACTCTATACTGATCTGGACAACATCTGAATAATATTGGTGCTTTTTAAGGAAACATCAAATTATAAATTACATATAAATAGTTTTAATTTCTAATGAATTTTTTTTTTTTTTTTTTTTTTTTAGAGAGAGAGAGAGAGAAAGTGAGCAGGGGAGGGGCAGAGAGAGGGGGACAGAGGATCCAAAGCAGGTTCTGTATTGACAGCAGCAAGCCCAGTGTGGGCTCAAACTCATGAACTGTGAGATCATGACCTGAGCCAAAGTTGGATGCTCAAACCGACCGAGCTACCCAGGTGCCCCATCAAATTATATGTTTTTAAGACATTCCCAAAGGTCTCTGTTTCTTCCATTTTTCCAGATCTCTCCCCTCTCTTGTGTCTTTCTTTCTTCACACATGCACTCGCACACACACACCCGCACTCAAACATGCACTCACACACACTCACACACTACTCCTACATGTACACGCATGTACATGTGTTCACACTCATACCCCTTAGTTTCTCACTAATTAACGAATCTTCTTTGTAAATACTTTGTAACCACTTTATAAACCAAAACTGCATTACTTACATTTATATTTTGTCCCATTTTTTCCTCAAAGTTTAGTTTCTTTGCTTCGCATAACTGGACACTAAGTATTACAATCTGCACCGTTATATAAGCTTATTTTTCCTCTTGGAAATAGTAAATTATGATGAGTTTGATAAAAAATATAAATCAGAATAAGCAGCATTCAGTACTTAGCCTTCTAGTCTAGCCTATATTTGTGCAGGTGTATGATTATTTATGCAGACCTATAGTAAATAGTGTGAATTTTCTTTGCAAAACAAATGGTACGGTCCAGAAGAATCACCTCTGGGCTTGTATGTTTTGTAAACTACGTGGGTCTGTATACACACTTGACTTGTGAGCCACGGTTTATTCCTTTTATATTTTTTTCACCTTAAAAAAACCCTACATGGCAAGAAACTCCATTATTATTAGTATAAAAAGCCTTATAATTTATAGCCAAATCAGGGCCAGGAAAGAATGCAGATTCACTCAGTAAAAACTCATTAACAGGGGCGCCTGGGTGGCTCGGTCGGTTAAGCGTCTGACTTCGGCTCAGGTCACGATCTCGCGGTCCGTGAGTTTGAGCCCCGCGTCAGGCTCTGTGCTGACTGCTCAGAGCCTGGAGCCTGTTTCAGATTCTGTGTCTCCCTCTCTCTCTGCCCCTCCCCTGTTCATGCTCTGTCTCTCTCTGTCTCAAGGATAAATAAACGTTAAAAAAAAAAAAAATTAAAAAAAAAAACAAAACAAAACTCATTAACAGCCTGCTCTGTACCAGAATGCACTTCCTTATAGCTTTGGAAAGCCTCATAGTAGGGCAGTTTCTGTTTGAGAATGAACAGTCACAAGAGCAAGGCAGATACAGACAAGAATGTAATTTTCCAAAATTTAAATGAGGGGTGGTAGAGTATACATCCAAACAAAATACAGGGGCACCTGGGTGGCTCATCTGACTTCAGTTTAGGTCACGATCTCATGGTTCGTGAATTCAAGTCCCACATCAGGTGAACATGAATCCTGCTTCGGGTGAGCCCTCCTTCTCTCTCTCTTTCTCTCTCTTTCTCTCCCCCCTCCCCCACCCTCCTCTCACTCTCTCTCTCTGCCCCTCGTGGGATTCTCTCTCTCTCCCTTTCTCTCTCCCTCTCTCTACCCCTTGCTCACTTGCGCCCTCTCTCTCTCAAAACAAAACAAAATACAGTCCTATGAGAGTTACAAAAGTAATAGATAAATTTGAAAAAAATGTACCTTTGCAATCTTCTCAAACTTAAATTTTTTCTGGCATTTCTCTTTTTGAATCTGTATGCTGAATTGTTTATTCTTTTTTTTAGTAGGAAGGAAGAAAACGTTCTCCTTAGGAATTTATTAGAAATTAAAATTAATTTCAGCATTTAGTATTCTTTAGACTATGATGGAGGCTGATTTGAAAGGGTGTGTTTAGTTGGATCGGCCATGGAGAAAGAGAACAAGCAGTTGTCCTGGCCAGTATGTCTTTGCTATGATGGGGAAATGGCGTTGCTTTAACGTTTATTTATTTTTGAGAGAGACAGAGACAGAGTGCCAGCTGGGGAGGGGCAGAGAGAGAGGGAGACACAGAATCTGAAGCAGGCTGTGGGCTCTGAGCTGCCAGTACAGGGCTCGATGTGGGATTTGAACTCATGAACCTTGAGATCATGACCTGAGTTGAAGTCGGACGCTTAACTGACTGAGCCACCCAGGCGCTCCAAGAAATGGTGTTGCTTTAATTGCAACTCTTTCATTGCCTTCCTTGCCAAGCCCAGTGGCTCCTGTTATAACATGTGGTGACTTTTCCCTTGGAGACTAACTCGCTCCAAGTTACCGTAATATTTAGGACCAGCTACAAAGACATTTCTTCCCCTAAACCCATGCCAAATCTAAATCAAACTATCGTCTCCTCCCTGGCCACTCAAATAGACCCGGCTCATATTTGAAAAGGACAAGAAATGCACAGGCCTCTCATGCCTGTTTGAACAGATAGATAAACAAGGCACATCATGCCTAGTGTTGCTTTGAGCTTGGTCATTTCCTTCTAAAATAGACTCTGATACTATGTTCACTTAAGACTTGGAACTTAGATGTTCTAGAAAGAAGCATATTTTAAGTCTAGCTACAGCAAATTTAGTCTGCTGTCAGTGCTGATGCAGGAAAGAAGAGTAAATCTAAAATCATGGGCCTTCAATAGGTGTGGCTCTGAGCTTCTCCTACACAAACCTCAGTCTGGAGTGCGGGCAGGTCAGCCTAGACGTCCCCCTCCTTAGTGGCCGCAGGTTGTCTGCTCACCACAGGTAATGCTAAACAAATAATGCTAATCCTTTTTGTTTTGAAGAAGGCAAGACTGGGTGGCTCGGTCGGTTGAGCGTCCGACTTCAGCTCAGGTCATGATCTCACAATTTGTGGGTGCAAGCCCCACATCGGGCTCTGTGCTGACAGCTCAGAGCCTGGAGCCTGCTTTGAACTCTGTGTCTCCCTTTCTCTCTGCTCCTCCCCCACTCATGCTCTGTTTCTCTCTCTCCTTCAAAAATAAATAAAAACATTGAAAAGAAGAAAAAGGAAAAAAAATTTAAAAAGAAGGCAAGTCTAGCAAAATAGGAAAAATATTCCTGATAAATAAATTTGCTCTGACCTGTAAACCTGGTGTATTTCAGTCATCTTTGATCAAGTGGTTCTGTTCCATAACCAGCGTCATTAGTATACATTAATTTCTTCCTAGTTTTAGCAAGATTGACTTCCTGTGCTGCTTAGCTTATCGTTTTGAAATGTAACTTTCAACACAATTCAAGTTTATAGATTGTATTTCTTTTTAATTGATTGATTATTTTATATATACAGAAGATTATGTGTAACATCTATAAGCGAGCGCTAAAAATAATTTCAAAAAAAATGTGCTCCAGTGAACCACCACCCAATTTAAGAATTTAGAACATGACAGATACTTTTGGATCTCTACTTCATTCTGTCCATTCTCTGCCTTCCTCACAATTCTGAAATTTGTATTTAAAATTCTCTTGAGTGTTTTTAACAAATGTATATTTCATCACATAAATGTACATTGCTGCAGGTGTTTTGAGATGGGTAGATAGGTACGCAGTTTTTGGCAGCTTATGAAAATTTTCCTCCATATTATAATGTTTATAAAATTCATTCGTGTTGTCGGGGGCGTGGAGTAGCTGTTCCCTCATATACATTGCTGCAGCATTCCAGTGTGTGTGCATATATCCTGGTTCACCCGTTGTCTTGTTTACGGGGGGAGGAGAACAAGACAAGGAGTCTCGTTTTGGACATGTTGACTTTGAGACGTCTGTTACAATCCTCAGGGAGACGCCGTGGTCGACGGTGGATATTGAGGTCTATAATTCAGGAGAGAGAGCTGAGCCAGAGATACCAGCACGTGGACGGCATGGAAGTCGTTACTTCCCCAGCTGTTCCTAGAGTCTCCATTGAGATACTTACCTAAGAGACTTTTTTTTTTTTCTTAAAACTTCTTTCCGGTTTTGTTTTTTCCAATCTGCCTGGTGTCTTTGCCGAAGTGTGACTTGTGAGAGAATAAATGAGAATATGAGCTTCAGAGAAAATAGGGAAAGCGTTCTGCAGACTCTGAAGGGTCGTGTAAAGGTTAGGTGGTGTTATTATTACCTGTCTCACACAGTCGCGTGAGGTACAAATGAAACTGTATATATAAAATGGCTTTGTAATATGGAAAAATACATACTTAATTATACTTGATGTTTATGCCTTGTTAACTTTTGGCTGTGAGCTGATACTCGCCTCCCCGAGTGCAGACAATAACTCAGTGAATCTTCACAACCATGTGTGACCAATAGATACTATTTCTTCCTATTTTACATATATGCAAACTAAAGCTCATAAATGGTGGACGCAGGATTCAAATCCGTAGAGTTGGCTCCTAAAAGCTGTGCTCTTGGCTGCTGTGTGGGACTGCCCCCCTTTTAAATAAGTTTCATCCAGTTCCTTCAGCTTCAAGATGTAAAAAATTTTAGGGACGTATTTCAGGGTGGCCACTTAGACCCTGGCTAAAACATGGCGCTCCAGGCAGGGGCTCCTGGCAAAGGGCTTTGTCTGTACTGAGTTTCACCATTGAACCTGGCCTCAGACCTCACAGAGTACTGCCCACCTACCAAGTGTCCATTCTGTGCCTGTTGAATATGGTGTCTACTTGATTTAAGCGATTTTGCCTGCAGCCACCCAGTGAGTCAGTAGTGGGCCAGGGACTAGAATCTGGGTCTCCTGCCTCTCAAGCATCACATTTGTTTGGTATTAATAAACCATATTTCTCCAGGGGATCTGGCAGAAATTTGAAAGTGCTTAATTTTACTGCAATAAATACTAAGAATCCTTTTTAAAGCAAGGAAGCCAAGCCCCAACCAGGGAAAACCCGATTTGCTCTGAGGGCCTTTGACAAACCCACACTGGCACTAGGGTTAGATCATAGATTATTGGCTTCGATTCCATCTCCCTCCAGGGCTTTCTGCAGGGGTTAAGACCTCTGTTATGGCCACAGGCCGCAGCTGGACCAGGAAATACTCTTGCACACGAAGCTGGAATGCAGTGTTCTACCCACAGAGTCAGCAGGTCACGGCCGATTGCCAACAGGAGGGCGTGATGGCAAAGGTTACATTCCTGGCACACTGCTGATGCAGGTCGGGACCCAGGTGAATTAGCCCGGCTGTCAGAAGGGAGACCTCTCTGCCTTTCTCACTGTGATGGGTGCTGTGCTGTTAGCTTCCTGTGTTTGTGAGTGCATGGTATTTTCTAAAGCCACATCCGGCAAGGAAAAGGTGTGGGCATCCAGGAGGAGGGAGAGGAGCATCTGAGTTACAAACGACTTGAGTGCAGAGAGTGAAGGGGGTGATTTATTTTGTCATCAGAAGACTGCTAGACATGCGGCGGACCCTCAGCTAACAGTTGATTTTGATAAATTGATTGAGAAGCAACTGAGAGAAAGGTTTCGGCAAGATGAAAGCTGAATTTCCAAGGTTGGTCTGACTGCGTTCAGACGGGAGCTGGGTTTGAATGTATTTTTCACAAGGGCGATTACCACGGGAGACCCACAGTATTGGGGTACAAAAGGCACGCGTTCTTTCTTTTAATTCTCACGATTCCCAGGGCAGGTGACAGAAGGTTACGTCTGTCTCTGTCTCAACAGAAGGGCTTCAGGCAGTTGTGGCAAAAGCGGACCAGATGAGGGCTGTTCTCAGCTCAGCGGGTTGTGTTTTCTGCCACTAACCGTTCCTGGACAGGATACTTCAAACCAGACTGGTCTGTTTGGACTTTTCCTTTCCCTTAAGAAAACGTCAGCGTTCACACTTTCTCTGTGGTGCACGTGATTTTGCTGCCACTTCCTGCCGCCCATGTCACCTGCAGAGACTGAGCAGTGAGGCCCGCAAGGAGGCGTGCGCGGCCTCAGATCTGGGGCTTTGTGAGCCTGGCAAGTCCTTACCTGTCCTGCGTGGATCACACTGCCCACTTGGGGTATGTTGTGTGAAGGGGAACACTGCGGGGGCTCCCTCTCGGAGCCAGGCGCCTGATCGGGGTTCACAAGGATCCCTTGGAGACATACTCGCCTTCCTAGCCGTTGAGTCTGAGGTTGTCCTGACCCCAGTGACCCTGCTTATTGTTGGCAAATGGTTTGCTCATTGACCGGGGTCTTATGTGAGTAGTAAAAGTGGAAAGGATTTTTTTTTTTTATTTCTGTATTTTTTAAGTAGCAGTATTGAATTTTTTTTAATGTTTATTTGGAGAGAGAGAAAGAGATACGGAGAGAGTAGGAAAGAGAGAGGGAGGGAGGGGGAGAGAGAGAATCTCAAGTCGGCTCCACGCTGTTAGTGCAGAGCCCAACGCTTGATCCCACAAACCGCGAGGTCATGACCTGAGTCGAAACCAAGAGTTGGACGCTCAACCGACTGAACCGCCCGTGTGCCCCGGGAAGGGTTTCTGGACAACTAGTTCTTCCTGCACATAAATTGATCCAAAGTTAAAAGTGGGGCTTTGTGTTTCCAGTGTATGTTGAATAAATGAAAAGGGAAGAAACTCTCGACCTTTATCACAATTTTAAACCATCCACTTAGAGAAACGGCTCTGTATTTACAAACAGGTAACTTGAAAGGTCAGTAAGCAGAGCAACCTGCTTTAAGTGGCTGTTGTATAGACACAACGTAAAAGATGTAGGAGCAAATTATTCCTCACTTCTGTGCTTCTGTGTCATAAATAATCATTTTAATTTAAGGCTAAAAGATCCCTTGGGGTTATGAGATTTTATGAGGTAATAGTTACAGAGACTTTTAAAATCAATGAGCGTAAAATCTGATGAAACTGAAAGTCTTCCTTCTGTTTACTGAAGCTGGAACTAGCATGGCTCCTGTTGAGACATGTCTTCCCTTCCTTTCCACTTCTCTCTTCTTCCCTCCTCCCCTCCCCCTTCCTTTCCCTTCCTTTCCCTTCCTTTCCCTTCCTTTCCCTTCCTTTCCCTTCCTTTCCCTTTCCCTTCCCCTTCCCCTTCCCCTTCCCACGTTGCATCCAGCCACAGTGTTGATCCAAAGATAACACAGACATTACTCCTGCCTTCATGGGATTCACAAGCTAGTGGAAGAAGCAGGTGGCATGCAAGCATGCAAAGGCAGCTGCAGGTTATGATGTGCCATGAAGGACAAGACCATTATTACGGTGAACAAATCTAGAGAACACTGGCATGTTACTCTCTGTGAACATACTCAGAACCTCAGGATAATGACAGAACTGATCTCTTGTTACCTATTAGAGGGTAGATTTGTAAGCATAAAGACCTTGGTTTTATAAAGTATCTAGTAAAGAAACACTCTTGGAGATTAGTATTATGAGTTTGTTTTCCTATAGGTAAAGAATACATAGGTAGGTACACTGATACACAGATGTAAATGTACATAGGCACTTAACATCCAAAGTTTTTTCTAATAAGCACAAGTGACAGTGTATGGAAACTTAATTTTTCCCGTGTGCATTGTAGGATCAGATGATGGCGTTGGTTGAGTTGTGATAGACTGGAGGAGAAAAATCTTTTTAAATTTTTTTTTTTTTTTTTTTTTTTTTTTTTTTTACAAATACAGTTAGAGCTAGGATATACATATTCTCTACCATTTTCAAAGAGGAATTGGAAAAAAGAGCGGTCATTTCTGTGGTGTTTACAATGGCTGTCTGATCTAAAGAAAATTCATACAACAATCCCATCAGTGCCCTTAGACGGAAAACAGGGATCAGGTCTGCTGTTCATACAAGACTCAATGGGCGAGAGAGCGTGGATGGATGTAAGGAAGGCACCATCCCTGAGGGTGGCCACCCTGGGTGGCAGGTCGGCCGGCACAGGAATACCTTCTAAACACGGGTACCTTTGCACGTGTGCCGGGGGCTGCTCGGCCCTGCGCATTTCCGATTTCCTGTTGGAAAGAGGAATTTGGCCTCAGGTTCTTCCCAGTCGTCACTCATCATGCTTAAAGTAAGCAGAAAACAGTGCCTTCAGCTCAGGGAATGGGTCCGCTGTCCATTAATTGTCTTTGAGTCCCCTGGGGGACAAATGTTGTGTCTTTTTCTTTGGCCTCCCGACCAAACGCAGCCAGGGTTTTTAAACCGACTAATTTTCAAAGATTTGCTAACAGAGTAGCAATAGGAGTGGAATACTAGACCTTTGAAAGCTGGTTCACGTTTGTGGTTGATGCTGTATTTTTAAGTGATTTAAAAACGAACACCTCATTTTAATAATAGTTCACTTCACTGTCCTTCTCACCACCGTCATTTCCATGAGGTTCTAGGTCTTTTGTGAGCAAATTAAACACGGTACTTTCTTTATGGCATGAATTAAATCTAGACCCCAATGATATTTGGCACTTTCTAAATACCCAGATGGGCACAGCGTTTGCCTTGAAGTGAAGACGTGCGCAGGGTTTTAATCAACATCATGTTTTATTTTTTCCTCTTTTAAATATCGCCTTTTCAATAGTTGCTCCTTAATGAATGACTGATTGTTTACTGTGGTTTATAACCAGAAATTTGAACATCAGAAAATTCTAACCAAGATCAGGATGAAAAAAAATTTCCCCTCTCATTCTCTCATCCCTTACATTAGACAAAAATAAATTGTCTTCCTTAAGTTTGAGAAATCCCTTCGTTGTCTTCTTGAAAGCTTAAGTGTAATAAATCAGAGGAAGTTTAATTATAGTTCTTAAACCATAAAAAGTTCTTATAAAATAAAAACACAGGTAGGGCTAGAATAAGTTTCATGAACTCTTGAGTGTAACCAGCACTTGAGAGAAAATGTAGTTAAAAATCTATTTTTGCTGCATCTTCTCCATTATTTTTCCATTATTTGATCACCGTGAACGTAACTTGGGAGTTTTTTAACAGTAGGAACAAGACACAGAGTTTGTTACCTACTCAGGTAAGATCATCTGAGTCCAAAGACCAGATTCCAGAACAGGGCTCAGACACCTGTCGAGGGTGAGGGTTGTTCAGGACAGCCTGAAGGCAGAAGGGCGGTATTGTTGTAGGGGGTCTTAAATGAGAGTTTGGGATCCGAATTGTACCCTCTTTTATCTTTGAAAGTAATAAGTGAATCTTCGTAGCAGATTATTCTCTTGAAGCAGATTGACTTGATAACCACGTTGGAAGTGAAGTGCTCATCTAATTAAGAAAAGAAATAGCTGATTAAAAAAAAAAAAAAAAAGGCCAGGTAGCTGAGAAATGTTGTTTCTTCTGTTGAACTTCTTTTCCAAACGTGAACACAGAAGTCATGGAAGCAGGTGATCCCATTGCTATCCGTGTGTTGTGCTTTGCCACACATCTCACACACACACACACACACACACACACACACACACACCCTCACAGACAACCTCTCAGCCCTTGGTTTTCCAGCTTCATCGGTCCCAGAGGGCCCCACGCACTGTGGGTTTAGGCTAGGGCTTGGGTTTGGTGACAGTGCTCCCAAGGCAGAGGACTGAACTTAGGGCAGACGTGACAACAGTAAACTTGTCTGCACTTTGCCTGGTATGTCTGTAGTTAGCATTGCATTCATAATGGAAATAAATGATCCGACACTCACTAGATAAATATAATTTATAATTTTGATGTAAGGTCGAAACAAGAAATATTATGCTTTTCGAACTGCTCTGAGGACTAACCCACACCACTCATTTTAAATAGCAGTGAGCTGGGGCGCCTGGGTGGCTCAGTCGGTTAAGCGGCTGACCGGCTCAGGTCATGATCTCGCGGTCCGTGAGTTCAAGCCCCGCGTCGGGCTCTGTGCTGACAGCCCAGAGCCTGGAGCCTGTTTCAGATTCTGTGTCTCCCTCTCTCTGACCCTCCCTCATTCATGCTCTGTCTCAAAAATAAAATAAATGTTAAAAAAAAAAATTTTTAAAAAAAAGAATAGTGGTGAGCTGAACCTGGCAGTATCTGAAACAGTGTTCACCATTTGTTCAAACACCTGCAGTTGGGTACTAATGTGCATGTTTAATTGCTTGAACTTAAGTGATAACATCCCTAAAAGGGTGTTCTTACCCCAGAAAACAAGACAAGTCTATTGCAAAGACTGTCTGCCCGCTCTTACAAGCTTCATGGATTTCATAGGACTTAACACACCAGTCCCTCTTAGGAGAGCCCTGTTTTGAAATACAGGAAGTTTAGCTCTTGAGGGAAAAGCCCAGATGGCCGAACCATCAGCAGAATCCCTGCATACGCTCCCTTGAGGAGTGTCCTCTGTCCGAAACACGTTCAGTTCAGGAGCTGTAGTTCTGTGGGTTTCTTGAAGGTGGTGATTAGCGTGGCCAGAAGTCTGTTTCATCAGCCCAGAGACTGCCTTTATTTTCACCTCCAGTCCTTCACCTCTGCTCGTGTTGACTCTCTGGGGCCAGAGGAGATACCAGAAGGCGATTAAAGCAGCCCTACGACAGAGCAGGGCGCTCTTGGCTTGTGCCTTGTTATCTGTCCCTCCAGTGGTTCCTCACTGTTGTGACGTCAAGGCCGCCATTCAAGGCAGAGAAAAAGGAAACCGTGGCCTCTCTCCGCATCAGTAGCCCGGACAAGCTGTTGTTTCTCAGGCATCCAAAACGCTCTCTGTCTGGCAGAGCTGTGCATTCCATGCCTGGGTGACCTGGTTAAATGGAGGAAACCAAATGCTCTCCGCTGGATGCTCTCCAAAACAAGCATTCCACCCTGAGCTCCTGAAGCAAGGGCTTCGCGGCTCCTGAGGATTGCAGATGGAACGGCAGCACGGCTGTGCGTTGTCTACTTGATCTTGGGCTTCTGATTTGCCTTAAAAGACAGAATCTCCTTATCAGTGGCCTTGGCTAATCTACTCTGCAGCAGCATCCTGATGCTGCCCTTTGGATCAGTGCTAGAAAATCCTGTTTGGAAAACCAGTCCTGTGTTACATGTCTTTTGGAATGATAGTCAGAGGTCCAAAACCGTTGACTTGCCACCTCTTCCCTCCTATCCCACTTCTGCTCACCCCCGTTCCCTGGTTCCAGACTGCTGCTGGATTCCAGAAAGGCTCTCGGATATACTTACATGTTAATTTTGACTGTGCGTTACTCAGCTTCTGTACCCTTTGCACGTAGGAGAGAGGATCTCTACTATGATGTGTCAGTCACCGGCTCTCGATTTTTCTCAATGAAGAGTTAGACTTTTTTGCTTTTCGGAGGGAAGGAGCTATTTGAAAGCGTCACAGACCTGCTGTCTCTTTAGGAACAGGCCAAGATCGCTACAGAGGATAACAGTTTTGCAAGGCGAGAAACTCACTGGTAGTGTTCTGATTGCTGACACAATTTACCGACTTAAGAATCCGTCTTCTGAGGGCACACCTTCTTGGGTTTCTTTCTGGCATGGGAGACCACATTATTTTATTAGATTTCTTGGAAGTGGACATTATAGTCACTAGAAAAAGCACAACAACCACAATTTGTTTCCAGAGTCGTCCTGGTTAAGTCAATATGCATTTGAGGTTTTATATTATAAATCCCATTAAATCATTCTCAAAATAGCCCTTTGCCGAACCTATGATTGAAGGATATTTGCAGGAACCCCAACCGTTTAGTTGTATTTTTTCTCCTCATGGTAAGTGTACTCTTTAATCCCCACCCGTTTCCCCCCACTCTACCACCCACCCCTTTCTGGTAACCATCAATTTTTTCTCTATAGTTAAGAGTCTGTTTTTTACCACCACCCCCCTTTGCTTATTTGTTTTGTTTCTTAAATTCCACATATGAGTGAGATCATATGGTACTTGTCTTTCTCTGAAAGAGTCTTAGCGTTATTCTCTCTAGCTCCATCCATGTGGTTCCAGGTGTTACGATTTCCTTCTTTTTTATGGCTGAATGATATTCCATTGTATATATATACCACCTCTTCTTTTTTTTAGTGTTTGTTTATTTTGAGAAAGAAAAAGAGCGAGGGAGGGGCAGAGAGAGAGGGAGAGAGAGAATCCCAAGCAGGCTCTGCACTCTGTCAGAACGGAGCTCGACACGAGGCTCAAACCCATGAACCATGATACCATGACTTGAGCTGAAATCAAGTTGGATGCTTAACCAGCTGAGCCACCCAGGGGCCCCCAAAACCATTTAGTTTTATATATGAGCATATATACAACTTTTTTGTTGGGAAGGATTTGGATACAGTGGGGCCTTTTTAAAGTGAATTCTTACAAAACAGAATTCTTCCAGATTATAAACTCTTGTCTTCCGGGGGGAAAAAAAGTAAAGATTATCAGGAAACTGGGTAAAGATGGAATGGATGGGGGTGAGTCTTATAAAGTTGGGACTTACACTAAGTTTACTGGACTGCAGTCTAGCTTCACATAGACAGTCAGACTTGACATATGATGCCACACCTGTGCCCCCATAGATGCAGTGAGGGGAGCGGGGCAGGGAGCTGATGAGCGTAGCTTCTTCATGGGTGTCTTGGACTAGAGGAGCCTGAGAATCTTGAAGTGAGAGGAAAACTAGGACGTTACTTTTCCTTTGTGGACCAGAGAAGTTCTCCCTTTTTTTGTTGACTGCCATTTGCCCATCAATAATCCCTTCATTCTTCTTTTTCTATCCCTGCCATTTCAGAAGGTCCTTATTATCTGAAGAGAACTGGCACCAGAAAACTGCTTTAAGAGAGTCAACTTAAAACTGAATCAAATATTTGAAACAAACAGTAAGAGAAAAAACTATTTTAAGAGATTGGTATTAGGACTAAGTCTTGAAAAGTTAAAAATAAGCGGAATCTAAATTTGTCTTACATTATAGAAAAGAAACTTGGGATACGATGCGCCAATATGTTACTTCTTAGAACAAAACTGAACGGTGACTTCTGCCACAGAATCGTAAAGACAGTGATTTTGGTGTAAGCGTTCAAAGTTTCCCAAGGGCCTCTCTTAGCCTTTGGATATACGAACCATGGTCTTGAAGAGGCTCCCTTTCATGAAATCACCTCTGTTGACTTTGACTTCCTTCGTCGTCAACTATTCAGCACAAGTGAACCACATTGCATTTGCGTTCTGTGATACATAGCAACCAAAGAGTGAGCCAGAATAGATGCTGATGTTGAGGACTAAGCATTAAGTGATCACTTTATTTGTCAGTGTTTTCATGTTATGATGACATGTGCTTCCTTGTGCAGCCTGGTCACCACAGAGACCCAGAATGATTACTGAAGTAATCATGGACCCTTCCATATTATGTTACATCTAAAGCGCTTGCTCAGTACGGCTTAGTGGGCTTGATAATCAAACACACGTACATGTGAATGCACTTTCCTGGCACTTAACGAGGTTCTAGAACCCTGGGTAAGTTATTCACAGAACCTCAATCAAGTTCTTGATATGTAATGTAGAGTAATAAAACCAGCCTTTCAGACTGGTCATGGAAATTCGAGCCCATGGATATAAAACTCCTGGATACTACATAGCACATGCAAGTCAAAATGAGAAATGTTCCCTGTTAGGGTTCGTGTTGCATTTGTGTGGTGCCTTCCGGTTTATGTAAGACTCTCACGTTTAATTCAGACTGAAGAACTGAAATTTTAGGAAAATCACTAAAGATTTTTAAGGTCTACAGTGACCTGAGGAATCTAAATTTTGGAAGACTATATTCGGCGACCCTGTACGTCATGGATCAGACCACGTGATTTGATCACCATTTCCTTCATGCTGTAGGTGGGAACAGTGAGGCCCAAGGAAATTACACAACTTTCTCAGGATCACATGGTTTGTATCTGGCAGAGCTCTACCTAGAACCCCATCTTCTTACTCCTTACTGTGTTTTCCCATCACATAGTTGCTCATTGTCAAGAGAACCAATTAAAAAGGCCACTGTGCTTGTCCAGGAACAGAGGTCCACCATGTTTATTGACGGTGGGAAAGGGAGGGGGAGGGAAAAGGCAGTGGTCATTGAAAATGGGTGCCTTTTCACCAGGCTCCGTGAAGAGGGGAGTCAGAGGCTGAACTTGCAAACTTGGCTGGATGGCCATACAGTTAATTAAATTAAAATAAGTAGAATTTGTTGGTTTTGGTTTTGTTGCTTCCTAACAAGTTTAAAGGGACCACCCCATCCAGATGGAAATAGGTAGGATTAAAAGTAGGAGAAAACGCCAGTGCTGAAGACATAAATGCGAGACCAAAATGCCAAAGCAGGAGGATTGAAACCGTTTTTGTCTCTATATGTGAATATATGCACCTGGACTTTGTGACATATTCTCAGTTTGAGACCAGCCCACATTGTTGTAATTTCCTGCCCAATTATAATCACTAACTGTTGTACCTTCATCAGAAAGAATTGTCCCCATAGATTCTTCTGCATTTGTGTGTTTGTTTTGTTGGATGGCTCCTGCTGTGGCACCGAGAGACAGACTTTGCCGGGCCCTGTTTTATAAACAAATCTGTTCGTGCACACTCTTCTTCTATCATTGTGTGTGTACAACTGTCTCTGCTTTTCCCTCTAGACACACGGAAGCCTAGGAAGTTAGAAGCTTGTTTTCTTTTAGAGCTGTGCAGGCGTCAAAGAAAAATGTGTCCGTGCATTAAACATGTACACATCTATCCTGCGTAAGGTTTTGAATCTTCACTATTTTAACTCCAGGCAATGACCTCTCCAAGCATATATTGCAGCCCACTACACACACAGTAGCCCTGAAAGACGTCCTTAAAGCTGCCACAAAACTTTTGATTAAGCTCAGTGAATAAAGCTCTTTTTACTTTTAAAGTTCATTCTGTGGACCATAAATGGGACTAGTCACCCAAGATGATAAAAGCATAATGCTGAAGGATAATTCGGCCCTTGCTTAGATTGGAAAGTGAACTTACAATAATATATATTCATATGGTCACTTCCTACCTGTAGGGGGTGTGTGTGTGTGTGTGTGTGTGTGTGTGTGTGTGTGTGTTTTATTTAATATTCCAGCCAAGTTCAAGATTTTATGACAGGAAGTATGTGAATGGTTATGATAGGAGCAAATAACACTTGATTTTATGATTATATAGTGCAGGAAGTAACTTTTCATGCCAAGTAAATCTTTGGGGGAAAAAAAGTGCCGGCTTATAAATTTAACGTACGTAAGTTTCCCAGAATCTTTGCTCTATTAAGTAGAAATGACACCAGCATGTGGTCTTATTTCTTCCTTTTCCTAACTTTTCTTGTCGATAAATGTCTCTGTTTTAGGAATGGGCATTTTCAGGTATTTTGGTGTGACCCAACATGACCCAGAACCACTCAAAAAGTTCTAAGTGAATGTATAATAGGGCCAGACTTTATGGAATATATAGCATGAAAAGCTTGAAGGCACTGAATAGGAAAGTTCTTTTTCCATGAAGAGTAAATGGCCAAGTCCTCACTCGCCATCAAAGCAGAGGAGTCCCCTAACTTCTCTTACTCGTGGGGCCATCCATGTTCAGTAAGCAAGTGGGAAAGACAGTTTAACATCCAAGAGTCTGTATATGAGCAGGTTTAAGAGAAAAGAAAGAATTGGGTAGAACTTCGGGTATGTTCCTCACCGGCAGACCTTTAATGGAGGCTTTTGTTTTTAATAGTGGTGATGATGATAATGATGATGATGGAAAGAAAAGATGATTTTTCTCATCTTTCTCTTTTCTTCTTAAAGCCTGAGGGACTTATAGTGAGAAGAAAGTTTATAACTGATGCTTGTTCTTAAGACCGACCGGTATTACACATGCATGCATCACATGAGTGAATGGATGCCAGTTAGTCAGATAAGAATACCCGAGAAGTGTCTCATAATTCCGCGTGCCTCCAAGCCCCTGTGGGCTGTGACACAGTGACACAGCACCACTGAGGGAGTGACTGGGTGGAGATTCAAACTTTAACCCTGTAACCGTGAGCGTCCCTTAACTACACTGATTGAAAACACAGTGTCTAAATACCTTTTACCTCTAAAACTTAGTATCACAGATTTTGCAAAGAGGTAGTTTGCAAATTTACGAAGCTGTTCTCAAACAACAAACAAATGTATTAGAGTTACCAGTACTTGGTTGTCCTTAATTTCCTTTAAATCCGGTAGAGAAAATGTTTGCATGTGGCCTGATGAAAAATCTGCCTCAGAATAGCGCACAAGGCAGTTTCCCGAGTGCTGTTTTACTTCACGCGCACCCAGCCTGGTGTGACTGGTGGGCATCCCCGTGGAAGGCTCCGGAGCAGAGTGGTCAAGGTCAGGCTCCCTGGTTTTGAATCTTGAATCCTGGCCCCACCACCCGCTGATGGCGTGACCCTGACCAGGTCTGTAAAGTCCCAGAGGCTCAGTTTCCTTGTGTGTAGGCTGGGGATAGTGATGGAATTCAGGGTTGCGGTGGGAATTCAGCGAGTAGGTACGTGTACAGCTCGTGGTAGTGTAAGCCAGCCCTGTGTGTCGTTTTGCCTCTACCACTGATGATTAAACTGGGTGAAAGGGGTCGGGTGACCCGAACCAGAGCAAAGCATAGCCAGAGGAAGAGCCGCAGCTCAAACACAGGCCTTCTGTGTGCCCTTCCCATGCGAGGCCGCCCCCCCTCCCTTTCTGTAAAAGTGCTGCTAAAGAGCGCACTCCTTTTCACTGCTTAAAAGAAAACTTGGAGTCAGGTTAAACGTAAGAACATTTGTCACAGGGTTTTATTTTGTTTGGGAGGAGCGGGGCAGGGGATGGTGGGCCCAGAGATCTGGAGAGTGAACACTGATCGATAAACTTGGACCCGAGTGATGTCTGCAGCACACCAGATGGCAGCAAGACCTCGGTAGTCTGTGAGGTTCAGTCACGTTCAAAATCCCCACCCTGAGAAGTAACCCCCTTAGCGCCCCCAGCGCACAGGAGTCCTGACAGGAGGCAGCTTCTCAGGGGCGGCACAGCTGGAGGGTCCGTGTTCTGTGTGCTGTTCTCCCCCAAGCACGTATTTCGTATTTCATGGTCTTTATCCTGTGTTGCTCTACTTTTCCTTTCTCTTCTTAAAACATCCGCATTGGCCACCCAGGCCATAAGAGAGAGATTCCTGTAAAGCACAGTCTGAAAAGGGAACCAAGGCACAGAAGCTTTGAGAGCTCTGGGCATGTGTGTGACTAAGGCCCAGTGTGAGAGAGAAGCTGGTGTTTTAGTGAGCGAGGACACTAACCTATTCTGACACTTGAGTAGTTGTCAGGCCTCTAATCACTGCTTTTGTTAGTGTTTATTATTTTTGAGAGAGAGCACAAGTGTGGGAGGGGCAGAGAGAGAGGGAGACACAGAATCCAAGGCAGGCTCCAAGCTCTGAGCTGTCAGCACAGAACCCGATGCGGGGCTTCAACCCACGAACCGTGAGATTGTGACCTGAGCCGAAGTTAGGTGCTTAACCGACTGAGCCACCCAGTTGCCCCCTCCCCCCACCTTTTTTTTTAATCTCTTTTAATGTTTATTTATTTTGGAGAGAGAGAGACAGAGCACAAGCAGAGGAGGGGCAGAGAGAGAGGGAGACACAGAATCCGAAGCAGGCTCCAGGCTCCAACCTGTCAGCACAGAGCCTGACGTGGGGCTCGAACTCCTGAACCGTGAGATCATGACCTGAGCTGAAGTTGGATGCTTAACCGATTCAGCCACCCAGGTGCCCCTTCCCCCCATTTTTAAAATAATTTTTTTTATTATTTTTATTTTTGAGAGAGAGAGAGAGAGAGCATGAGCAGGGGAAGAGCAGAGGGAGAGGGAGACAGAGGATCTGAAGCAGGCTCTGCAGTGACTACAGAGAGCCCGATGCAGGGCTCGAGCTCACAAACCACACGAGATCATGACCTGAGCCGAAGTTGGACGCTCAACCGACTGAGCCACCTAAGTGTCCCATCATTGCTCCTCCTTTCACCAGGCTTAGTATTGATAGGATTTTTTGAAGTTGTAGATACTTAAAACTGTTCTCCCTGTAATGGGTTCCTCTTCTCTTGACATTATACAGAATGTTCCTCTTGCTGTTGAGGAGGCTCATAAGGTCTTAGGAGTGAGGGCAGAGGATAGACTCTTGTGTTGTCGTTTTGGATAGAATTCTTAACATCAATTATTGATGCTGTTTTTACTCGTTCTCAATTTGAAGATTATATTCATATCATGCAAATGGTTCCCTACTGTTCTTTTTAAAATACCAGTTTGAAGGGCACTTGGGTGGCTTAGTCAGTTGAGCATCTGACTTCGGCCCAGGTCATGATCTCCTGGCTTGGGTGTTTGAGCCCTACGTCAGCCTCAGCACTGACCGCTCCGAGCCTGGAGCCTGCTTGGGATCCTGTGCCTCCCTCTCTCTCTGCCCCTTTCCCACTCACAACTCTGTCTCTCTCTCTCTCTCAAAAATAAATAAAAAACGTTTAAAAAAACTAAACTAAACTAAAATAATCAGTTTGGCAAAGATTATAAAAATATATCGCATTAGTGAACATTGGCTTCCAAAGCATAAAACACAACGGCTTTATTAAAAATCTTCCCATGTGTTTTCCATGTTTACCTTGAGTATTCAAAACCAAGAAGAGTCGGGATAAAAGTGGCAGAGTGCCACCACATTAGAAATCACGGGCTGAAGGTGCTGGGTCACAACTGTCCATTCATTGGTCTTTAGTCTTGAGTTTGCACTAAGTGGAAGCTGGTATTTTTCTCCTCATACCTTCAGGAGCCCCGCCCCCTCCCCACCACTTCCACCCAAGACAGAAGCACATTAACAACCTGAAAATAAAGGACAGGCTTTTTTTTTTTTTTTTTTTTTTTTAATTTTATTTATTTATTTATTTATTTATTTATTTATTTATTTATTTATTTATTTTAGAGAGAGAGAGTGTGTGAAGTGGGGAGGGACAGAGAGAGAGGGTGACACAGAACTCGAAGCAGGCTCCAGGCTCCGAGCTGTCAGCACAGAGCCCGACGCGGGGCTTGAACTCGCAAACTGCGAGATCGTGACCTGAACCAAAGTTGGATGCTCAACTGACCGAGCCACCCAGGCGCCCCAGAGGACAAGCTTTTTTAAAGCCCCTCTTTCAGCACGGTATCTACTAGTCCCATCAGAAAATGGTCTCTGTCACCATTGGAACTCTCTAGGATAAAAGCAGTTTTTCTTAAATTTGCCCAGTTGTTAAGAAATTCTGCTCCTCTCTGACATAAATGATCATGTTTGGCTGAAGCCAAGAGAAATACAAAATGTCGTATTTTAGCCCTACATGACGAGTTTTCAAAGGGTGCTTTGGTGTGAACGCCACGTGGCCATCCTGTTAATGTGATGGATGGGGTCTTACAAATAACTATTTTTCTGCCCCCATCATCAACAAATCTGAAAAACTTCTCTCTTTCCACAAACCCTAGGGATGGCCCTCAGAGCCTGGGGTCTTCCGTGTCTCAGTGCCCAGTAGGAGAGAAGATTTCCATATTCGAAATTTGGGGACAAGTGAAAATAACTCTGTCTTTCCTTGAAGGGTTAATGCTCCAACCAGCTCTGGATTGGTTCGCTCGAATCTTAAAATTACTTTTCTGGTCACGCGCACTGAAGGTCTAAGCATTTGTGAAATGTCTTTTTTTTCCCCCCCTTCTTTCTCCTGATGCTGTTCTCTTGGCTGTCTTAATTACACAGGGGTTGAGAAACCAAATTAAAATTAGGCGTGGCTGGTAAACAGTGATCACGTTGCATGCTTTTAGTTTTGCGTGTTGGAGTTACTTCTCGTCCCTGTGTTGCTTGCCTCCCACTTTTTTTTTTTTTTTCCGAAGGAAATATCATAAGCTCTTTTAGAAATACTCACAGGAAGTGAGTATCCATATGCTGGTTTCTCGCCAGCGACTGAGCGTTGACAGGTGGAGAATAGGGCTGCAGCCCTCCCAGATTTATTTGCACATTTCCACCAGAGCAGAGGATTAATTCAGGGTGTGATAGACCAAAGGGGTTTTGTAGAGCCAGGGAGTCACAAGAGGAAATTGGTCAGTACGCGTCATCTCGAGAGGGAGGGTGATTCAGGTTGCTGCGGTGGGGTCAGCAAGGCACGTGGCTGCTGTGTCTGAGGGTTCTGCTCGCTGCTCCGAGGGCAGGCTGCCTTCTAAAAATGAATGCTCCCTCCACCGCCAACAGCGATTCTTTCGCAGTGAATCACTTCCAGAAATGAATAGCCACAGTTTTTCTGGAATGAACGTTGTGAAATCCCTCACTCATAATGGCAGGTTTTCAGTTGGTGGTTTTATCAGAAATTTCTCAAGATCAAAACGAAACCTCCTCTTTAAAAAGAAAGAAAGTACTCTCGATACAGAAAGCAAAAGTATTTCCAGTCTCTTCACAAAGAACTGTCACAGAAGATCTCCGTACCTGTGTTTAGAGCCACAGCGTCTGTGTATTTTGCCTGAAACGCGTGAGTTCTCAGAATTAATGGACTCGCTGCCGGTAGCTGGTGGTTTCCAATGCAGAAGGTCGCTAACTAGAAGAAATGTTCTGTCCGGTGAGTAGGGGGTAGATTCCGATGATTCTTGCTAAACCAGTGTTCATGGTCTTGAGTTGTGGATTCGAAAGCCTGCCAGCAAGCTCTTAAATGCCACTGCTTTGTATGATTTAGTGGATGGAACCACAGGATTCACAGAAGCCTGTGAAGGGTTTTTCAGAATGTGGACTAAGTGAATAACCATTGGATTTTTTTTTTTATTTTAATTTTTCTGCGTTACACTAGTCCTTTTGAGGAGGAAAGGACGTTTTACAGAAGGAAGCGGTTTGTGGGGGGCTTTTAGAGCTGCAGCCACTGCTCTTCTATATGTAAAGCACTGTTCTGCCCTCTCAGAAGATAGAAACAAATGACTGTACGGTCTCAACAGAGAAAAAGTTATGGCAGCTCTTTTTAAATGAAGAAACTTCATCCACGTCTTACTCCTAACTGGATTTTTTTTTTTTCCTCCTCAATACTCACAAGGAGAAACTGGAAGAAGACTAACCTTCTGGCAGTGCCTGCGATGTGTCTCCTTCAGAACCCGGTGAGCTCTCCGTAGGTTACCGGCCACCCTTTTATCCAGGGGGCGAAGAGAGGGAAAGACAGTTACTGGAAACAGTGAGTGCAGTTTAAGGAACTGTTCTCTCTCCCAAGCGGATAAGTTGTTTGACCTACTGACTCATTTCATAGGAATTGGGAAAACAACCTAGTGTGGTTTTCATTGTTAGTCCTGGAAGATTCCAAAATGTGTGTGTCTGCAAATAAGAGGAGTTGGAGAAAGGTAGTGTTGCCATTTGCTGTCTCTGCTTGCCTGTTTTCCTGACGGAATTCAATCGCTTGTTTCCAGGACAAGACCAGCCCGTGCTTCAGAATCCTCTGCGCGCTGCTCAGTGGTGAGTATGGATGACAGCAGTTTCCGATTTCCACTGGTTCTTGCTTCTAAATTTCTAAATGGCTTTTCGTCACAGGAAAAGCTCTAAAGAGCATCTTGTCCTGGCCCATTTATACTGCATTTCACATTCACCTGTAGAAAATACTGTGGACGTGGTGCTAATTCTAAAAGACGGTATAACCTACAGACGACAATAGAAGTTAGGAGTTAAGATAGATTGATTTTTGCAGCATGTGGTCCCAAAGGCAGTGTTGATTTTGACATATTTACATTAAGGGTTTGCGTGATGTTCTTTAAAACACACGTGTGGAAGATACCAGTACATTCTGGCAAAAATAATAAAGTTACTGATAGTTGGTGAAAGGCATATGTGTTTGGCTAGTAACATTTGTGTGCAGAGAAGCTTTTTGATTCCTGATGTTTGGGTTTTAAAGCAATGTTACCAGATAAACTAAAGGTATCAAAAGAGGACAACGAAAGTATTACTGAACTTTGTTAGAAGTAGAAAGAAAGCTATTTGAAGTGATTAACACTCGAAGTGTTAGATGATCGCCTCTTATCTTTTTGTGTACGTTGGGTTTCCCAAATCACACCTTGAAGTTACGGTCTCCATTAACGCAAAAGATGCTTAAGGTAGAATTGTGGCAGAATTTCTCTTTCTCTTCGGAAATGGCAGAGTAGAAAGTTGAATCGGTCGTTCTGGTGCTGCTTATTCGGTTTACTGCTTTATTGTGTCTGAGTGCCTTAGAACTGAGGTACTTAACCTTTTCAGGGTGTTGGGCCCCTTTGAGATGATGATGGAAGCTATGAGCCCACTTAGCACACTCACAGTAATTTGCCTACATTTCAGGGCATTTGCAGCTCAGTAGGGCTCATCTGGGGCCCCCAGGTTAAGGACACAGCCCAGAGCCAGACCTTACCATGATTCTGCCATACTTGAGTTCCCTAGTAAACACTATGATTTAAAAGAGGAGGCATCCGAGTCAGAAAGAAGTCATTCTCTGTTTTCTAGGTAGGGGTGCAAAGCCTGAAAAAGGGAAGGAAGAAAGGTGGAGTGGAGAAAATATGTGACTGATACTAAATAAGTAAGGAGAATGGATAATATTCTCAGAACCTCCAAACAGATACCGCAGGATCCCTAAACATTTAACCATGTATCGTTGTAGAGACTTTAAGACTCAATGGTTAACAGTTGGGGAGGATTTTTCACATACATAATGAAATCTCTTTTTTTTTTTTTTTTTTCCTTTTCCATTGTGTACGTTACCAAATTAGGACCACAAATCATCCAGACTCCAGAAATGTAATTGAAAACAAGTGTAACAAACTGGAAAATGGTTCTCCATTAGCAGAAGAAATCTGGTGGGGATAGATGGAAGGTAGTTTAGTTGAGTACAGAAAAACACCATTTAAAAAGAACTGTAGTCCTCACTGCCCATCAAGTCAATTCAAGTCAGTACTGTAAGGCTGTTGTGGAAAAAAATAGACATATGAGTCTTGGCTGTATTAACAGAAGTATGACATAAAAGGGTAAGAAAACAAGGCTTGCATTAGTCACACTCGTTATTGTGTCTAATTTGAGTCACATTTGAAAAAAAGATTTGGGGTGATTATAAAGAGCAGATACACAAGCAACAAAAGTCGTATACTCTTCCAGCAAAAGATAAAGTGGCTGAGAGTTTTAGCCTGAAAAAGTCTAAGGGATTTCTTGCTAATGGTCTATGAGTAGTGGGAGTCTGATTTATCTTTAGGTCCCTGGGGCCCGGCACACTGCCTTGCTTTTCAGTAAATTGCAGTGTTTTAGATGACTGTCTTGTGTGAGGACTTTGGTAACACTTCCACGATAGGCTGGGCAGGAGCAAATGGATTCACGTAAAACCAAAGAGATACCGTCAGGACGTAAGGTATATAGGGGCGCCTGGGTGGCTCAGTTGGTTAAGCGTCTGACTTTGGCTCAGGTCATGATCTCACAGTTCATAGGCTCAGGCCCCACGTCGGGCTCTGTGCTGGCAGACAGCTCAGAGCCTGTAGGTGCCTTCGGATTCTGTGTCTCCCTCTCTCGCTGCCCCTCTCCCACTTGCACTCTCTCTCTCTTTCTCAAAATAAATAAATCAAACTTTATTTAAAAAGCATATTGGGGTGCCTGGGTGACTCAGTCGGTTAAGTGTCCGACTTCGGCTCAGGTCATGATCTCATGGTTCGTGGGTTCAGGCCCCGCATCAGGCTCTGTGCTGACAGCTCAGAGCCTGGGGCCTGCTTCAGATTCTGTCTCCCTCTGTCTCTTCCCATTCCCTGCTCACACTCTGTCTCTGTGTTTCTCTCTCTCAAAAATAAATAAACATTAAAAAAATTTTTTTAAAGAACATAAGGTATATAATAAATTTGTTGGCTGATGAATAGATAAGAAAGACTACTTCCGTTGCCAAGATGATCGAGTAGATGAGTGGCTGGCCGAGGGAGTTGATGAGATCTTGGGTTGAGATCTTTCCCAAGATGAGAATAGGTAACTGTGTCTGAGATGGTGGAAACGTTTATTAATTCATTCAACAAACACTGAGGGCCTCCTTTGCGAGGCCTCACATTCTGGGAGAGGAGGCAAAGGCACAAAAATAGAGATCACAGTGTGCGATCGGGGCTGCGGTTGCGTAAAATCAGCCTGCCGTGGGACCTGGTAACACCTAAGCTGCCGTCCGTGAAGCCTCCTGATGAAAGGGATGTCTGAATTGACTCTGGTTAGCTAGGAGTTAGCCAGACAAGGGAGGCAAGCATTGTGGCGAGATGCTGGGTCAGAGGCTCAGCGCCTGAGCAACAGTGGAGGGTGTGAGAGAGGAACAGTTAAGAGAAGGTGAAACCAGAAGGGAGTACCTGACAACGGTTCTAAGACGCCACACCACCTTAGCCTGAACGTCTCCGTCTGGGAGGGTAACGTGGCCAGACGCACTTTGGAAAGCTCACGGGGGCTGCAGTGAAGAGAATGAACTGGGGGGAAGGGGAGCCGGGCAGGTCAGACAAGGCCAGGAGACCAGATGGAAAGAGAGCTGCCCTCGCGGGAGCCCTCCAGTGGAGAAACGACGAGGACCCCTGCGGCGGGGGATGCGGGAGAGGTTGGTGAGGTGGGAAAGGGCAAAGGGGGAGTAAGGACAGTGGCTTAGGTTATTAAGTGGTATCATTCACCACAAGAGGAACTTCCAGACGAAAAGCAGGGCGGAGGGAAGATGAGGCAGCGTTTGGACGTAGCAGAGTGCACACAGACAGGCGGGTGTGCAGGAGACCGGGGGAGGGGCAGGGTGGTTGGCACGGTTGTGGAGCTGGAGGTGTAGACCTTCAACACCAGCTCACAGTCATTATTTTACCGGTGGGTGGTCTTGACTGGTGCGAGACCTGTTTCTGAAGCAGTGGATCTCTTCCAAATTGTTACAGGGTATTTTCTATTTTTTCTAACTTGCTCGTAATAAAACGCCTTTAAAATATGAAATAGTATAAAGAAGAAATATAAATTATCCCTGACCTCATCACCCAAAGCTCTTAACATTTGTATTCTCCTCCACCATCTTCCTGCACACACACAGTGTTTACAGAATTAGCATCATTCTGTGTAGGACCTTCTATATCCCATTTCTTCAGTGAACATTTTCTCCAAGTGCTTCTTAAAAATGCCTTAAAAACATTTTTAACAGTGTGTTATATTCTCCAATCTGAGAGTGTTTAGTCAGCTTCCATTTTTTTTAAAAGTCAGTTTTACATTATAATAATTGTCCTTTGAAGTTTATGAATCTTGGACATTTTTCATTAAAATATATTAAAGTAATGCAATAATATTAATATATATTAATAATAATGACATTAACATAACATATTAATATTAAATAATATACTAAAATATTTCCTTAGGACAGATTCCTTGTAGTGAGTTTATTAAGTTAAAGGAATTAAATTATTTATTTATTTTTATTTTTCTTACTTTAAGTAGGCACCACACCCAACAAGGGACTCGAACCCACAACCCTGAGATTAAGAGTCACATGCACTACCAACTGAGCCAGCCAGGAAGCCCAGAATTAAACTTTTTAAAGATTCTTGATGCCTCTTGCCAGATTGTTTCCTAGAAAACTTGTACCAGGTCACCCACATTCTAGCAGTGAATGAAACGCCCATCTCACTGTATCTTCATCAGTGTTGAGTATTACCTTTTAAAAAAATCTTTAGAGAAAAATGTTACGTTATTTTTGGCTCACTTATTCGACAGCTGGGCAGTGGCTGCCCTCTCTGTGCTAGGTTCATGGCATTCCGTAATTGCTTCCAGTAAAGGTTAAATTTTTTGTGTGTTTCTTAACCCAGTTTCTTTTTGTAAATTTCTGTTCACATCCATTATCAACTTTTCTATGGAAGCGTGACTGTTTCTGTAATTTTTTTGAGGTTGTGTGTGTGTGTTAGCAATATTTGGGCAAATATTTTTCTCACCTTTTTTGATTTTTAATTTTTGCTTATGATTCTTTTGAGACACAGAATGTTTACCTTCTGTTTAGTTAAATAAGTGATTTTTGTCTTTTTCTTTTCTTTGTGACTCTCCTGTTAACTTGGGCTTTGGAATTCCTTCCTGACCAGAAGTTAGAAGATAGTCTTCTGAAAAATAATTCCATTTTGTATATTAAACTCACCAAATTAGAAGTTAGATGTAAGGGATTTTTTTTTCATGTAGTCAATCACCCAACGTCCTGTATGAAATCATTTATCTTTCCCCTGTTAATTTTTAGTGCTTCCTTTATTTTATACTTCAAGACCTTTTGCTATTATGTTTAGCTGTAAGAGCGCATGAATTTGGGGGGGGATATTGGTATCTGTGTGGAGGATGTGATACACTTTTTTTCCAACATTTCATTATGAAAAATCTCAAGTAAGGTTGAAATAATTTTACAGTGAACCCCCTCATATACTCCAGCTAGATTCTACAATTAGCATTTTATCATTTTTCCCTTTATTATTTACCTATTCGTGTGACAATTTTTAAACCTCCTGAGTCATCATTTAAATTCAAAAGCGGGGTATCAGAGACAGTTCCTTTCATTCTGTTCTCTTGTTTTTCCTTTAATTTGTAGGTTTGATTTCCAAGAAAGTTTCAGCAATGTATCTTAGTACAGTAAAAGAATTAACAGTAATGTAATATGCACCAAGAGAAACTGCATGCCAAGATATGTGTCGGTCATCTAATTTTATGAATATGGTTTGATTTTTAAGGCTTATGATGATTACTCACGTACGATACATTTGCGTTTCAAACAGAATTCCCTGTTAAGGACTCCATCCTCCCAGAGCTGACAGAGAGGCTGCTTGGGCACAGTGGGCTTTGAAAGAAAACTTTTGTCAGAATCCGGTCACTTTCCCAAGTGACCGCCATCAGGCCCTGCCATGGGAGCCCTTAGCATACAGGTGCTTTGCCCAGGGCAGCGCGTACTGATGTTTGGCATTGAGTGTCCCTGGTTCACGGTGGCGATTAGGTCAAGCCTCAGGTAAAGGAACTTAATCACCTCTTCCAGCCTAATTAATGAGCTCCCTAAATTCCCATGAGTTTTTAAGGCCTGATGGGATCCCAGCTTAGAGACAGGTTTGCAACCGTGTGTTAACAGTAAACCGAATTACCACATCTGCCTCTTAGCGCAGCATACAGCTAGTTGAATGGAAAATGTACAACCTGATTGAAAGACTTGCCTTTGGTCACCACTAGACATTAACGGTGGTTTAATTCTCATACCTTTTTTTTTTTTTTTCCATCTGAGCCTTAACTTCCTGTTTGTAAAATAAGTTGATTTTATTAGATTATGTAGAAAATGTTCGTCTTTACCCAGAATCTGTGATTTTCATCTAGAACTTTGAATGTCGTTCAGTATCCACCACTCGCTCAGAAATCTGGGAAGACAGTTTTTTGCAGCTTCTCTGAATAATCCTTTCCAGGGTATGACCGCTGACGAGGTTCACCAGACGCTGGATCTAGGGCTAGAGCGTCAAAGCCGTTAGCTCCTGTCAGGGATGAGGGGCATTCCGGAGATCATTCAGAGGAAGCCTGACTCACAGGAAGCAGATGAGCTGACTAGCTGCTTACGGAGCAAATTCCCCCTTGACCTTCAGGAGACTCCCTCTGTGGTGGTCCCCAGCGTCACCTTTGTTCTAAATTCCCTGCTCCTAGGGAATAATGCCATGGCACTTTAGAAGCCTAGCCAGCAAATGCTTAGGCACTTAAGGATCACTTTACCGAAAAAATTCAGCAGAAACTAAATTGATACTCTTGTACTGTCAATATTCAAAAGAGGCATTCTGTTTGAGTGAATGATTTTCAGAAAAACAGTGAAACAACCAGAGTTTTTCTCTTGCTGCTGTCCCCTCTCAAGTGTCTGTGCTTCAGCAAGAGTCAGCCTGTTACTCCCCATACCTGCCATGTTGTTTCCTGTTACCCTGCCTTTGAGAAGCAGCTCCCCCCATCCTTACCTGTGCCCACCTCTCCGGCCCAGAGGAGCCCCACCAATACTAACCTCTCCCAGCCCAGGGCTGCCTTTCCCTCTATGGAATGGCCAGTCCTAGAGGGTTGGTTTATTTGGCATCCATTAATTTGCCAGGAGCAAGGGAGGAGAGTCCGAAAGCACTGCTGTAACTTGTTATTTTCCTTACCGTCGCGGTGGGAGGGAGGCAGACGCTTCCCACTGGCCACCACCGTGCTGTGCATCAAGTGCCTCGGCCCACAGCTCTTTTTAAAAGTTAGCTCCCGGGCTAGATCTGTAGGAAATAAGATGGTGAGATCATAAATGCTATGGAATGAGGATGAAGTTAGCTTACCAGATCCCAGCACGTGAGCCCTGGGAGTCCTGAGGAGGCTGCTTTACAAGTGAGTCGCACCTCTACAGAACCTCGTGTCTGCAGAGGTGGTAACGTGCCAACGATACAGATAGCTTTAAAATGAGTTTAAATGCAAACAGCAAATAAAGTTGGGACATACTCACAGGCAGTGGGATTATTTAACGGGTTAGGAAGGAAAACACGAGATATCTGAGGTAGTACATCCTTTAACTTTTAAGGCAGCTATCTTGAAGAGAAGGCTCTAATGAAATACACCCGGGTGTCACCGTGAAGGGCTGTTTAAAAAGCCAGCACAGGGCCCGCAAACAGTGTTTTAGAGAGATTAGGAATCTTTTCCAGGGTAGCCTTCGTGCTGGGCTGATTTAACTGAGAGCGCTCTCTTGCGAAACTGAAGTATCCCCACCATAATGATAAAGTGTCAGTTAGCTATGACCTAATACGTACCAACCATGACTAACCCAGAATGCCAGGTCGCTGTGGTTGCATTTCCCGTGGCGTCAGTGTTCTGGGGTCAGGGTTAACAGGGGTAATTCATTTCTGGGTTCGGGTCTCCACTCTTCACTGATGTCAGCCATGGGTGAGAGGAGACCTGCTCTAGTCCAGGTGCCAGAGAGTCCTGATGACGGCAGTCACAACAGGGGCTGGCGCTGTCAGCTGAGCAGCGGGCGCCAGGCGCTGTGCAAAGTCCTCGACTTGGTTATCTCTTCTAATAAACAGTCCTGTGAGGCGGGTGCTATCATCATACCCATTTTTCTGGTAGAAAACTAAGGCTTGGAGAAGTCAACTCATTTCTCCCAAGATGATGCAGCCTGGTAAGTTGGGGAAGGGGGTGGAGAGCCAGGATTCAAATCACAGCAGTCTGGCTCCTAAGCCCAAGCTTTTGATTTGTATCATTTTCAGTTTCCATAAATGACTCTTCTTTGGAGGCATGTTCGTCCTGTGGGGCCACCCGGTTTCATTTGGTCTGCTGTCTTCTGTGGTACATCCCCTAGTGCTGGGCCTTCTCCTGGTGCCTTGTTGTGGGTCACCAGATTACAGCCTGGTATTGATGGTGCGTATTACCACGGCCTGCCCGCGCAACTCCAGCAACTGTGCTGATACTTATAAGAGAGTATGTCCTAAAAAGGTAATTAACAAAGCAGCTATCCCAACCACTGAAAAAACCCAACTTGGCATGGCCCATGATGGAATCTCCTTTCTTTTATTTTTGGAAATGAATAGGAGCTCATTAACGTTGTACCTTCCGGTAAATTCAGGCCCACTGTCAGGACCCCAAAATCTGTTGTCTTACGATACTGTTGCTGAGTTGGCTACATAGAGTCTCGTGAGGGAAAGCTGCTGTGCCACCCACGTGGCACAAAGGCCCTCCACGCGCTGCTCTCGCCTTAAAACTCCTCCCATCTTTACCTTCATTCAGTGCTCTCCGGTCCAGATTTGTGGTTCTACAGATGAAGCAGGTCGTGCTTGCCCTTTGCATGGAAACTCTTTTCTTTTGTCCTCTTCCTGGCCAACCACTACTGTTCCTTTCAGATGAATCCTCCTCCAGGTAGGCTTCCCTGACTGCCCAGGATCAGGTCAGGTGCTCCTGGGTGCTTCCACAGCACCCTCTCCTACCTACCCCCGTGGGTACATACCACACTAGGCTCTAGCTTCCTGTTTCTTGTCCGTCTGCCCTGACTCACGGTGGCACTGGGAGAACCAGGATCGGTACTGTTGACGTTGGGGTACACACCCCGACACACAAGACGGTGCCTGACTCATGGCAGACTCCCAACGAGCGTGTGAATGAGAGAGGTAGAAATGACATACTTGGTGACGGTGGGAACTAATACATGCGGTGTCTAATATTTGCAGATCATAAGGCGTTTTTGTACGTGTTCTGTTACCGAATCCTCACAGCAATTCTAGGAAGATTTCTTGATCCTCATTGTACTGACCTGGAAACATCTGCTAACACAGTTAGTCCTGTGGTCCCCTTATGTGCTGGGGGAATGTGTCCAAGACCCCCAGCGGATGCCTGAAACTACGGATAGGACCAGACCCTATAAATACTGGCTTTTTTCCCATGCATACATACCTAGGATAAAGTTTAATTTATAAATGAGGCTTAATTTGTAATGTATATAATTAGGTTTAACTTATAATTTATAAATTAGTGTAAGAGATTAACAACTGTAACTAATAATAAGATAGAACAGTTATAACATTATACTCTTGTAATAAAAGTTAATATAAATGGGGTCTTTCTCTCACAGTATCTTCTTGTACTGCACTCACCCTTCTTGGGATTATGTGAGATGATAAAAACGGATTTGTGGTGAGATGCAGTGAGGTGAATGACACAGGCACCGTGACGTAACCTCAGGCTGTCATTGACCTTGTGACGATAAGTCAGAAGGAAGATCATCAGCTTCCAGACCACGGGTGACCGTGGAAGACAGACCACAGGTAGCTGGAAAGTGAAACCGTGGATAAGGGGCAGAGGGGGACCACCGTAGTGGGAAAGCCAGCATTTGAGCTTAGGTCTTCTGACCCCAGCTCTTGTGCTCTACTGTACTGTGTGAATATTCCGGGGCCGGTCTGTAACACAGGTGTTAGAATCTGTAACAGAGGCAGCGGCATTTCTGTCCTCACCAGCGAGACCCAGAGGGAGAATCGACAGACTTTTCATTTCTCTGCCTTTCCTCCTTGACATCTTCCTACCTCCCATGTTTCCAGTGGAAGCCTTACGCTGACATGTGATGGATTCTTTCCAAGTTTCAAGGTGCTGACAGTGAATCTTTTGTTTGTATTCAGACCAGACTGGCTGTAGCCCTTCTTTCCTTGGGGTTTGAGCTTTTTGGAAAAGTGGAGAGCTTAGGAGTTCAGGTGGAGTCCCTGAGCACGTTGCATACGTTAAGATCGCGGTGTGTTGGGGAGAAATCGGTGTGGTGCTGGTGGGGGGGCCGGTTGGGTTGTCGAGGAAGAGGCCGCAGAGAGGTCGCTGGGCTGGCTGGGCTGTGCAATCAAGCAGTTGAACAGGTCTCAGTAGCACACTGGGGTGTCCTCCACAGGCCTGCAGGGGAGCAGAGTGGAAGCAAGCTGGCTGGCAGCATCTTTGGACACACGGTGCTGGGTGTTAGGGGCTTAACCTGGAACGTCTCCACAAGCAGGTAGCCCAAGGAGCAGAGCGTAATCGGAGAAGGGACAAGAGCGAGATGGGGGGTACCAGTTCCTGAGCTTTAAAAGTCACGATTTAATCTTCAACCCTGCTCCGTTCCGGGTGCTCCCAACACCGTTGCCGAGGGGGAGGAGTTTTTAATTTCATAGAGAAGTTAATTTTTTGCCACCACAGTAGAACATTAGACCCAAGTTCACAAATCCTTCCAGCAGTCCCGTGTCCGTTACGAACTTCTCACTTTATACCTGGTTATTTGCAGTCGGAGGATATACCAGCATTTATTGTGGTTTTATTGGAGGGCAGGGGAGTCAGGAACACATGGAGATGGGGTTAGAGGTACCTCCTATGGGACATTCAGAGATCAGAGCAACTCGGGGAGAGGAAGCTGGTGTCATTGTTCATTCACTCAGCAGAGATTCCCTGAGCATCCGCCGTGTGCCGGGCACTGGTCGGCACCGGGATGATGATGATGATGGTGGTGATTAAAAAAACAGGCGTGATCTCTGTCATCATGGAAGCTAAGTACGTGCGTGGGAAAGCAGTCCAGTTGCTGGGGATGAACTCAGGCTTCGTGCTGCGAAGGAAAAGGTGCTCCAGGATGAAAGGGGGACTTCCTTTGAGTGGTTCTCTGAGGAGGTAATTTCAAAGGTGGGAGCCAGAGGTTGAGAAAAGAGTGGGTAGAGGAGTTGGGGGTGAAGCTTCCAAGCACAGAGAACAGCACAGTTAAAAGGCACTGAAGTGGAGATGAGATTGGCCTTTGAGGATCGAGAAGAAGGCAGATGTGGCCCACGATGAGGGTGGGAGAGGCGAGCAGGTGCAGCCCCTCCGAGGCCTTCGGTTTGGTGTGGCCCTGCTCTGAACGGCGGCCATCCTAGAAGTCTCCTGGGGTCTCTTGATCACCCCTGTAAGTGTCCCCAGCCCAGGACATCCCCAGGCTCCTAGAAAAGCCCTCATCCCCAGGAGACTGCCTGCCACTTCCCTCTTCCTGCTCATGCCCCTTGTGGAGGGGAAGAAACAAGGAGATTTTACAGTGAACGCAGATCTTCATGAACTTGAAAGCAGGAGTCCTTTCAGGTGCTAAAAACCACGAGAGACAGGCCCAAGGGACGTTAAAATGGCTCTGAATTGATGGGGTTGCTCTGTCGTGGCTCCCACACGCAGGCCTTGTGAGCTCAAACCGGTGGTGAGTACAGCAGGGCAGTGGGAGTAGAACAGTACAGTCTTGGGGGGAGAGGGGGGGTGCCTGGGTGGCTCAGTTGGTTAAGCGGCCGACTTCGGCTCAGGTCATGATCTCGTGGTTCATGGGTCGGAGCCCCGCGTCAGGCTCTGTGCTGACAGCTCAGAGCCTGGAGCCTGCCTCAGGTTCCGTGTCTCCCTCGCTCTCTGCCCCTCCCCGTTCATGCTCTGTCTCTCTCTCAAGAAGAAACCTTAAAAAAAAAATTAAAAAACAAAAAACACAGTCTTGGTTCTGAAAAAGCGAAACCTGCAGCGTTGGCTCCCCGAAGTCCTGGGGAGGATCGTTCCCTGAAGTAAGTGCAGCCACTTTCTCGGGAGCTGTCATCTGGCCCTCTTTCTAATTTTAAACTTCCACGAGTTAGGGGATCCCAAGCGAGCATCAGGCTGACTTTAGGCGGGCGCCCGTCTCAGGAGCCCCTCTCCCTGCTCCCCTCTCCCTCTGCAGTCCTGCCTCCTTCCCCCCCCCGCCCCCCCCGTGACACCAGTGGGCAGGCCTGCCGACAAGCAGGTCTCCTTCGCTCTTGTCCTGTGTGCTCTTCAGCTCACCTCTGCCCCTGTTTTAGAAGAATGAACTTTGAACCTGGGGGGTGGGTGGGGGCTAGAAGGAAGAGAGCCCTGGATAGTGTTGTGTAAACACTGCGGTCTGATCCTTCTAATCTTTTACTACCTGTAGGGACAGGTGGCTGCAGCAAGGCTGCTGGCAGGAAAGCCTGATTTTTTCTAGGCTGTGGGTTACGCAACAGAGCAGATCTTTGAAGCTGCAAAGGGAGGTCAGAGCAGCCTGTCCACAGGCATATTACGCACAAGTTTCCCTTTATAAGACCTAATTTGCCTGAGTATCACTAGGAACTTCTGTGCCAACATTTAGCTGGCTCTCTGGAGTGAGTTGTTACCACCAGGCTCTAGTTAAAGCAGTCAGTCTTTTTTTTCTTCAAAAAAGGTCTCTACTTTCCAAGGTCTCAAGCAGTTCTCTTCGGCAGCTGTGTTTGAATAACGGGGCGCGGTCCATCCTAGCCTGTAACCTCGCACTCACATCTGCGAATGTTCGCTCTGTCCAGAAGTGGAGGTAGATGGCGATGTAGCAGGTCCGGTGGACCAGGCGGTGCTGAGCTTGCGTCTGGGACGGTGACCAGACCGATGAAAGGAGAAGGAAGAGATATTTTTAGCGCGTCAGGGCTGCTTGGAAACACTGGTTCCCGCCATCCCCCCCTCCGCAAGTAATTCCAGCAGGGGGTTCGGTGGGGAGTGCATCTGCTCTGATTTAGTGTATAACGCATTTCACTTCCGTATTAGACTTCAGAATATTCATGAGGGCTGGTGAGTTGCTGACTTGACAAAGGAGTAGCTTTGAAACCCACATTATGGGCTCGGTTTTTAGGGTCCCTAGATGCAGCCTGAATGTGTGATGTTATTGCAGAGGGCCTCTAGGGGGGCTCCCGGCCCCCAGTGTGGACTGGGAGAACCAGCCACTCCTTTTGCCTCAGAAGTGTGGTTTTCCCTGGAGGTTGGGGCCTGAGGACGTAGTCCACTCTATTTCTCTTCTCCCGGGAGCAGATTCAAGCAGGCGTCGCTGTCCTGATGTTGAGAGCAACATGACCTCTGCCGTTAGGTTCTTACGAGTTGTGGTGCGCCGATTTAAACCACCGGTGATGTTAAATCAACTGAAAAACTCCAGTGAGGTTATAAATTAAGTACAACTTAAGGGAAGGGATGGAAGGGATCCTGTCTGGGGCGTAGGTGATCCTCTCCAGAATCACTTTCGAGACCGGAGGACTTTTGTATGTGCTGAGAAAAGCGAGAGTTGATTTCCGTACAAGGGAAGGGTTTCTCTTCGTAAGCTTCTGCTTAGCTGCTCGGTTTTGATTGAGGTTCCATCTGTCTCTCCTGGCCGTCAAGTGTGGAAGAAACAACAGAATGTGTGGAGGAAACACAGGGGTTGGGATTAGGAGGCCAGAGCCTGGGCTCTTCCCTCCAGCCCCCCACATGCACCGCGCCCCGCGAGTGCCGGGTGTGGTTCTGCAGGTTACTGGCCTCTCGGTCCCTGCTGATGTGATGAGGCAGGAGACCACATCTGAATCCCAGGCTTGTTAGGTGTGTGACTTTGGCCGCTTAAAGTTACCTAATGTCTCTTTGCCTCAGTCTCCTCATCCATAAAATGGGAATTGTAACAGTACCTGCCTCGAGGGGCTGCTGCAAGGATTTGAACGTGTAGTAAGTGAAGCGTGCAGGTGATGGGATCTGTTCCTCTTCCTTCAGGCTCTTTCGGCTCTTTGGCCTCTGAGTGAGAAACAGTAAATGGGCCTCAGGTTGACGGGAGAGCCAGTCAGAGCGAGTGACGGACCAAGGAAGCCGAAGGGGCCGTGGGCGCCCGATGCCCTTCCGCTGTGGAGCAGTGCTCAGCTTGGCACCTCCTCACGTGCCCCGTCTCCGTCCCCTGGTGCTTAGACAGCAGTCCTTCCCTCAGCGGAAGAAGTGGCCCTTCTCAGTCCCACGTGGAACGCGTGCCCCAGCGTTGCCCTCAGATGACCTACGTGGTGGAGGCAAGGGGCCTCGGGTAGGCGTCGCCGCTGACCTGGAGGTGGTGCCTCCCTCCCCCCCCACTTGCTGAGGTCCCCCCCAGCGTTCGCCAGTTTTCCTGCACTTTCAAGGGTCGTTGTCGGACTTAGTCATGGCGGCCAAGCTCTTTATTAGCTGGTTCTCCTTGGTGAAAGCCCTTTCACTGAAACTTCCTTCTCAGCCTACACGGTTTAGACTCTCAGCACATTTCTCTGAGGGCTCAGCTGGCCGCCCTTAAAAGAGCCCCCATGAGGGGTAAGGAGAGCAGTTTTCACGCTCCTCCCCCCAAATCAGCTGATACGTCATGGCTTCCACCATGAAAGGTTTTCAGAGGGAGGAAACCGCTTACGAGGCAAGCTTAGAGAGCTTGTGGCTCCTTTCCAGAATGTACTTAGTGGTTCTGCCCTGCGTGGTGGAGAGCCCCGTTCTCTTATGTTTGGGTGGCTCCATCCACTCTCCGCCAAGAATGACATCCTTAAAGGCTGCCCCCAGGCAGAAGGTCCTTCTGCTGCCCTGCCAGGGGCTTGGGGACTTGGTAAGCGGCACTGCAAATCTCAGGGGGGGCTAATCAGGTGATCAGTCTGGGGATGGAAAGACAAGAAGGTGGTAGAAAGTTGTGCTGATTGTCTTCCAAGTCACAGATCTGAAATTTTGTCACATCTCATGGGGGCGAGGAGAAGCCAGCGTGAGTAGAGAACGTCTTAAATTGACTTCACAGTGAACTAAACTATGAGAATGGTAACTGTTCTTTGTCACTTAAAATTACTGGTCCCAAAAGCCTTTAAAAAGGCCAGCCACTTCTGGTGATCAAAATCAACTGTCCTGTTTTTTGCAAACAAACCTGGACGGGGCTGGCCGCCAGTGTGGCTGTGTGCAGCTGCCCCCTTGTGGCCAGAACCTGGCAGTGCGTGTGTTACCTGTTGCTGGATCCCCTGTGTGAAATGTGTCAATCTTAAAGCTCTTTTACAAAGATTTTTCTCAGTCACCCTCTCACTACACGTTCCATCTCCAGGGCTTAACCATTCTGCTTCTGTCGAATCTGTACAGGACAATGTCACTACCAGGCTCCAGGGTCACTACCTTCAGGCTCCAGACTGATCTTGCTCAAACATGTTAATCTGATTGTGTTTTTTCTTTTACTTAAAGCCCTTTAGTGGCTCTTCCTTACCCAGGTTCCAGCACATCTCTCAGAATTTCCCCGAGCCCATACTCCTTTGCCCCAGGGCTGCGTCTTTGCACACGCTCTTCTCTCTTCCTCTTCTGTTTAACACCTACTCATTCTTAAGACTCGTTTCAGGGTTCACCTCCTTCAGGAAGCCCTCTGCACTGTATTAGATATTACACTTCCATCTCTGTGTCACAGTGTCTGACATATAACTGTTGCTTGCTAATTATTAGCAAGTAAAGGGAGGGGGAAGACAAGTAAGCAGAGACCCGAAGCACCAAATGTTCCTCTTGGGTGTGATGGAGCTCAGGGAAGAACGGAGGTGAGCCCAAGGGGCCCTGGAGCAAAGAGCCTCGTGTCCCTGCAGATGGTAGAGAAACCGTCCCCTCGGTGAGCGACGCTTACCTCTCCTGTACTGTTCCCTGTCTCTGTTAGCCCCTCCTGATGCTCACTGATTCATCCTTTTAAGCGTGCATCAGTCACATCACTGTCCTGCTCAAAACTCTCCTGTGCAAGAGTTCGGATTCCAGGACCTCACAGCACGAGCTCACCTCGCCTGTATTTCATACCATTTCTTACCTGTGCCATACGTATCGTCTGAATTCTAGGACTCGAGGGTCATTTGCTCTGAGTTTACTTACTTACTTGGCCGGCCCTGTGGCAAAAGCACCGTCTGAAATTTCAATGAAGACATCTGTTATCAAGCGTCTGTGGGTGTAAGCCTCTGTGCTGGTCACCGGAACCACCAGAAAAGAAGGTGTCGTTCTGTGCCTGCAAAGAGCTGATAGTCCAGGAGAAGGGAGAAGACGAAAAACACGCAGGCAGCGTTAAGGAACGAGATAGCAGAAATGAACGTGTCACAAGGCGGCGTGTGATTAATTGCCACATAAATGGCTCAAGAGTGTGGTGGTGACTACAGAAGATAACGTATGTGGAAGTGCCTCTCGGCTGAAAAATTCCCAGTTCCGGGCGGCACTGCCATCCGCCCCTGTCCCACTCGGACGTGACTCTGGTTCCACTTCACACACCTAGGCACCTGGACGGCCGTGCAGAGTCCTCGTGGGACGAGGCCCTGCTGGCCCCCCACCCTCGAACCCCGTGCTGCAGCCATGCTGAAGAGAAGGTGCCACATACGGTTCCCTCCTCCCCATCTCCCTTCCTCGTCTAGCTTCCTCCTTTCACGCCCTGCGCTTCCTTCACCACTCAGCCTAGCGGTCGGTCGTCGGAGAGTGTCCTCAGGCACCGGGGGCCGACCTGGCGCATCCTCCGCCGAGCCTCCCGGCTCCCTTGCCAGACAGGCCTCCCCTCGTGTGCCCGGCGCCCATTCCTCTCCTCCCTCCGAGGGAGGGAGCCTCCTGCGGCAGGCGCCCCGTCTCTCTCCTTCGTGCTCCTTGCACTTGACACGGCATCAGACACGGCATACGTGTCCCCTGAGCGTTCGTCCCTTAACGCATTAGGGGACTCTAAACAGACGTGACCGTCGTGAGTGGGGAGGCGGGAGGTGAGCCCTGGGGGGGTCCAGGTAGGCTCGCTCCGGCAAGGAGGAAACACTGAACAGAACGAACGTTAAAAGGGCCGAAGAAGGAGAAGGGATCCCAGGTGGAGGAGCTCAGTGCCCGTGAGCGCTGACAGCTCGCCGTTTCGCACAGTACTCGGGAGCCGGAGGGCCTGCCGAGCAGGTGACGGCAGACAGCTTATTTTAGTTGGAGCAGGGGGTTGTCTAAAGGAAGGAGAGAGAATGCCCTGAAGGTGCTTTGGACGCTGCTGGTGGAAAGGCCTCAAAGGTACGTGGGGATCTCGGAGACAGCAGATGCCATTTATTGTTTTCAACATCCGTGGTGACTTAAAGTGGGCTTGGAAGTGGGAGCTGCCCTGTGGCCCTGTCTTCGTCGTAAGTCGCGGCATTGACACTCACGCGGAGACCCCCGAGACCGTAGGATGCAGGTGCGAAGCCCCTCTGCCTCCATCGCCTCACCTCTCGGGTGAATCTTCCATAAGACAGAGGCTTTCCTTCCGGCGCTGCCCTTGACCTGGCCCTGAGCCATTGATCCTTTGGGTCCATTCAGCTCTGCCCTGTGCCTCTACCCTCGTGACTGGTAATGACCCGGAAGGTGGCGGCACCCACGCAGCAGGTGGCCTCCAAAGCTGAGTCACCACCCTGGGAACAGTGCCCCGGGGAGGCCAGCTTGGGCGAACTAGGAACTCTCCACCTCGCCCGGGCCCTGTAAGGGCTCCCAGTGCAACAGCGAGAGCAAAGGAAAAATGGGTTCTTGGACGCATTTAGTGTTGTCACCGAGCTGATAAGAAGGTGAAATCAAGCCCGCTGAAGAACTGAAAAGGAACTTATCCTAATGGTAGGCTCGCTGGTGTCTTTGGCAGAGCACCAAGAGTTCTTCTCTCACGATTACAGTTCCGGTCTGTGGTGGTTTCACTTAAACACACCAAAATCACCCATTTACGGATATCTTTAAAAATGCAACGAAGAGGATTTTGAAATGATGTTTTAAAATTCTGTTTGAGCTTCTGAATTAAGAGAGTTTAAGAAGTAAAATGGAGAGCTATATAAGCTATATCAAATGAGGTACAGGGTGGGGTTTTTTTGTTTTTCATTATTCATAGATGCTCTGATGGATGTTGGTATTTAAAATCATGATGCCTTTATTTCATTCCCAGGGAGGATAAAAATGTACTGTTGCTTTTAAAAGGAGGTTTAGGGGCACCTGGGTGGCTCAGTTGGTTAAGCTTCCGACTTCGGCTCGGGGAATGATCTCACGGTTTGTGAGTTTGAGCCCCACGTTGGGCTCTGTGCTGACAGCCCAGAGCCTGGAGCCTGCTTTGGATTCTGTGTCTCCCCCGCTCTCTGCCCCTCCCCCACTGCCACTCTGTTTCTCTCTCCAAAAATAAATAAACTTTAAAAAAAATAAAAGGAGGTTAAAAAAAAAGTATGGTTTGTTTACTACACCAATGAATAGAGATGACCTCAGTCCAAAACAAAAAAAAAAATGAGAAGAAAAACAAGCGAACTCTAGTATCTCTCCTTGCCTGGCAGAATAAGCCTTTATCAAGTCTCAAAAGAAGTACAAGCCTGACTGCCTACTCATCATCTCAGCTGATCATGATTTTCCCAAAAACAAAGCAAAAAGCTCTCTACATTTTCACAACTGAACAATAACTCTTAGGAAATACTACCAGCTTGCTCAGTTCCTATAAGGCCATTTAAAAAAAAAAAGTCTGGTGACCATCAGTTGGTTGCTTGACTGCAAATTTTGTGCGTGGTTAACTCTGCTGTCACCACTGTGAGCTTTCAAAATTGGAGAAAGTAGCGTTGCATCTGTCGCCTTTTGAGAATGGGATTTTTTTAAATTAAAAGTTGGTTTTGGTTTTTTGTTTTTGTTTTTGTTTTTGTTTTTACTTTACCCATCCTATGCCCAGTTATTCCTATACAGCTGAATGTCTCTGAAGGCAAAAATGAGGTCATTTTCTCGAGCAAATTGTCCTGAGTTCTAGTATGCACATGGTCTGTGACCTCCCTGGGGCCCAGACAGCTAACACTCATGTTTCCTCCTTTATTCTTCTGTTGACTTTCCATGAATACTGTATGTATAAAAAATGAGCCATACAAACATCACAGAACATTAAAAGGTTTCGTGGTTTTTCTAAGGTGGAAGAATTGAGGTAGATTCTACTAGAAACCAGAACTGTGTGCTGATCCCTATATCCTTTGTGATTTCAGATCCATAAAGGCTGAATCTAAATACATTTGGAGGTTAGAGGTCAGATGATTCTGCCGGAATCCATTCCACTCAAAAGAATGTCTCGACTCTCTGGGTTTGGCATGCAGTTTGGAGAAAGAGAATTTTTTTAAGGAGAGAAGTTTTATTTACTCCTTGACCCATGGGGCATGGGAGGACTCACCTTTTGGATAAAGGTTGCAAAAAAAGCCTCTATCAGGTGAACATACTGCGAGGTTAATGAGCATTCAACACCCAGTGACGTGTGGCCAGCCTTTCAGGAAGCTGTGTTACTGGACCAGTGTGACAGCATGAAGTATCGAAGCCGTTAGAAGTTACTTGGGAAATACTCGGGCCCTGATGAGTTAAAAAGGCAGAGACATCCAGTAAGTGAGTTCCCGCCTGGGCACGGGTGTGTTTATCCTGCCCTTCAGAAGTCAGAGCCAACATTCTTAATGGTTTTGAATGATTCAGAATGTTTCTCTCTCTCTCTCTCTCTCTCTCTCCGCACACGGGCTTATGACTGAAACTCCTTAGGTGAGGTCCACAGCAGAAACCAGCCTTATACTTAATGTCGTGTTTTATAATCATCTTACTTAGAGCAAGAGGAAAACGATCAAATACAGCTTCGTTGTTTCAGGGAGAAGACCAAGGCATGGGGGGGTTGGTCGTCTGGAGGCCACAGAGCTGGAAGGAGAGTCGCCAGTCTGAGCCCGGCCTCATTCCTCTGACCACACAGCCCCTTGTCCAAACCTTGGGGGGAGGCTCCAGCAGGCCTTTGGCCTCCCGGCCAGGAGAGGCCGCTTGCCCTTTGAGGAATGTTTAGAAAACTACTTAGGTCAGAGCAGAGAACTTCATTTTTTACAAAACGAAACAAATCATTTATTTGACCTAAGCAGCTTTTTCAAAATCTCTTTTGTCAGTGTTGTGAATTTATTAGCTTCTGGGCAGAAATAAGAATAACATTTCCATTTCTATCTCCGTGCCAGAGTAAGAGACCTGATCTGTCTGTCTCTCTCTCTCTCTCTTTCTTTTTTTGGATGAGAATTAACTTATGTCACACTAGATCTTAATAAAACAAACTTTGAGTCCTTCCCACAGGAGAAAGAATTGAGCAATGTTCTGAGAACATGTTGTACTCTTTTGGGTACCGAGTAAATGTAATATTTAGAAGATGCTCCAGAAGGCTTAAAAGTGCCCCTTGGTAATGGAGTAAAGGGAGGGCAGTGGGGGCACAATGGGATAGAGAAGCTGGACAGACCGGAGGAGGAGGGCTTTGGGAGAGCAGCTGGAGCGCCGTCTTCCTGCCTGGGGAAGGACCTGAGGGCGTCTGCAAGCCCCCAGGAAGGAGTCGTTTCCCCATAAGCCAAAGTGGGAGCCGGCGGTCGTGGAGCCCCTCCCCCGTCCTGTCCCCAGCACGGTCAAGACCACTTCTTCCTTGGACTCCATACCACCTGCGCCATCCATAGGGGCCAGGAAAGCACGTGGCACGGGTCCCCGCGCTGACCACGCCGGCTGTCTCCCAGGGCTTCCCCAGGTGCCTAGGAAGAGGAAGGGGCCTTTATTTGTGTAAGGGTCACAGCCTGAACCGAGAGACGAAATAATTTAAGGAAGAAAACGCCAGCCAAAGAGCGGGAATTTGCGCCAGATCCCTGTCTGGGAGCCCTCCTGGGGGGCTGCGCTGGCCCCGGGTGGCAGTCAGGCAACTGTCATTTATCACTTTGTTACATTAATGGCATGGTTATCACAAAAGGCGTTTTGCCCTAAGGACGTAAAGTAGAATATATCATAAGTGAAGCATCCCCAGCGAGATCTTTGCATGGAAGGAACTGTTTCTTAGTCCTAGTAACATCTAGTGCCGTGCTGGCCAGGCCCCCCGGAAACCATGTGGAGGAAAAATCTTCTCATGTTTAGCTTCTAGCATGATCCCGGAGATAAGTAACAATGCATTTTTCCCTCTCATCACCCTCATTCCCTTCACTGTTAAGGTAGACCATTTATTTTGTAAAGAGCTAGTGGGGAGAGGCGTTTGGCTGTATCGGGGGCCCTGTGGCCCTGTGGCCTTTCCCAGGGGTCACTGTTGCAGGGAGGTGGGGCTGTGTCATGTGCCGCGCAGACGTGAGCGCACCTTGGCTCACACACACACACACACACACACACACACACACACACACACTAAATCTTCGGGGGTTTTCTTCTTCTTGCATTGTTGTATTTGTGTATACTTAACAAGTTACAATCTAGCAAGTGTTTCAAATTGAAGCCGTGGGTAAAATTTTCCTAACAGAAGATTACACAGTAAGCTGGAAAAATGAAATAGGAAGCAGCTTGTGTTGTTTCTTAGGATTTTCGTGTTCGCTTTGGATTAGCATGCCCCTCACCCGCCCTCGCTGTTTCTTGCTCAGGGTGGTGCCGTATTCACAGGCTTCTTACGCGGGGTTCAGAGGGCTGGGGAGAGGGTGTGAGGGCGCGCTCCTCCCCTGCTGCTGTTCTCTGGTGGTCCTGGAGAATTCCCCTGCACTTGCAGGCATATGGGAAGGTCTCAGCGGTGCCCGTGAAAGTCCCGCCTCCGCTTCACCTCTGCGAGTGTAACTCAGCATCCCGGGACACGCTCGGCCCCCTCTGGACTCTAAAGGATTGGAGTCGATCCTTCTAAACAGGACTCCTGTCCTGCTGAAGGGCGTTGTACAGGGGATCGTTCAGTCTGTTCTGTCCCCAGCCAAAACCGCATTCCAGACAAATGGACCCCTTCATTAAGGCACCCTGAGAAAGGGACTCCCGGCCTCTCCAGGAAACCCACAGGAAATGACCACACCCATGCCCATTCCTTTGTGGAGATGGAGAATGGAAGGACCTTGGGAGGGCTTCTCCAGACCCCAGATCTGGTGCCTCCCCTGTGGCTCCCACAGAGCCTGCAGTTTCCTTTCTGCTGGTACGTGTCCCATCATCCTGATGCTGTCTACTTACTTGTCTACCCCTGCCAGCCTGCAAGCTCCCGGAGGGCTGGTGCCCTGTCCTCGCTCTGTGTCTCCAGTGCAGTGCTTCCCCCACACTAGGTCTTAACACACACGTTTCTCCTGCTCTTCATACATGGGGTTTTTTTTGTCCTCTTGTGCCAACCCTGATCTCAAAACTCACACCCTGTGTGAGTGCGGGGGGAGGGGGGATACATTTATGAGTGCACCGTCTCTCTCTCTCTGTCCTGCATCCAGTGTCACTTCAAGTCCCTTGCAGTCTAACTACCCAAAGGTCCCCCTAAATGCGGGGGCTCCTCCATTCTCCCCGACCTTCGCCTCCTGCTGCGTTTAACGCGATGTACCCTCCTCTCCCTGAAACCCCCTTTTGCCACCTGCCCAGGCCACCTCCAGAGCCCAGCTCAGGCCCCTTTCCTCTGCAAAGCCCTGGACCTAGTCAGCCTGTCCCAACCTCATCTCATCCTAAATGACTCTGGTCCTCTCTGTCAGCGTGACGTACTTCACGGGGTTTGTCCCTATATATTAATTAGACTTCATTCCGCAGTTAGAGTTTAAGGTCTCACGCACATCACCTACGTACATAATCTTCTGGCGGTGTCCAGCAAGGTGCTTGGGCTCTTGGGAGGCAGTCCGTGAGTGCCACTTGATGGGTTCGAACCCATCTGTCTTTATCAGTGGCGTTGAGCAGTGACTTGGTGGCTCTGCACCACTCTGGTGGCTACTCCCTCTGTGAGATGTGTGCAACCCACTCACATACTGGGGCTTCCCGCGTTTGCCGCATTGCGTGCCGCTTTCCTTCAGAGCCCGGTTATGCTCCCGTCGTCATCTGTTTATGTGTTTGCTTGCGCTGGACTCACCTGCCTCGTTTGTACGCATACCTTCAGGGCCTCATACAGCTCCTGGTACATCGTAAATTCCATGAGTCAATGGTGTGTGAACAGGTAGACGGAAATGTTGAAATAGCCTCGTCCCAGTTTCCGATTGTGTGTCTTTTCCCAGACTCTTGAATCTGTGTTTGTGACGTCCTTGGCTTATATGCCACCCTTTAAGTTGAGAGAAGCTCTCGACCCACAGCTTCTATGGACTGATGCCCAATGTTATGTTAGTCTCTCACACCAAATCTATCACACTGATTGTATATACTTTTGGATTTTTTTTTTTTAACGTTTATGATTGAGAGACAGAGACAGAGCGTGAGCAGGGGAGGGGCAGAGAGAGGGGGAGACACAGAATCCGAAGCAGGCTCTAGGCTCTGAGCCGTCAGCACAGAGCCGGACCTGGGGCTCAAACCCACAAACTGCGACATCATGACCTGAGCCCAAGTCGGACGCTTAACCGACTGAGCCACCTGAGCCACCCAGGCACTCCAGATTTTTTTTTAAGTAGACTTCACGCCCAGCGCAGAGCCTAGCGCAGGGCTTGAACTCACTACCCTGAGATCAAGCCTCGAGCTGAGATCAAGAGTTGGACACTTCACCGACTGAGCCACCCAGGCACCCTTGTACTTTTGGACGTTTTATCCAAAATGTTAGATGTGCTGTTCCCTCCCAGGGGAGTATGGGGAGTTGGGGTGGGAGAGGGGTTAACATTTATTGAAGGTCTATGTACCATGTGTTTTATTTGGGTTAGTTACCTTTTCCCAACTCTAAGAAGTAACATTATTGTCCCTACTTCATATATGAAGAAACTAAAGTTCAGGAAAGGATAAATCCCTTGTCCCAGCTGTGCAACAGGCGACTGAGGGAAAATTTGAATCCACGTCTTTCTGGCCCCTAACCTCATGCTGCTTGCCTCTGTTTCCAGTCTAAATGTGCCATTAAATGGGCAGTCACTTCACTGCCTATGACATTAAAAAGGCAGCGTGTAAGCATATTAATTCGGACAAGCAGGTGCTCATGAGGAAAGGCAAAGACCAGGAAAAGATATTTATTGGTAGGTTTGATTCTAAGCAGGGATTGACAGAGGTCTGCTTCTAAGACCTTAAAGGTTCAGGGCGATGACTCCTCTGGGGGCCCTCTGTGACCAAGGCTGTCATATTGAGAAAGCATATCGACCCTTGACTTCCTTTCAGGAAAGCCACAGGAGTCCCAGTGGTGAAGTAGGCGTGCTCCTTGCCTGTCACTCTCCCCTGTGGGGTGGGTTTGGTCCAGGCCTCAGCCCCGCATTTAGATTAGAACCACCAAGAGCCACTGTGGAAGGCACGGAGTCCAGTGCTCGCAAGGGGGTGTTAGCGGGAAGCTGAAAATGCGCTCGTCAAGCTCCTATCCTCGTAGTTGAGAAACCTTATCACTAACTCATTCAGTGTTCCTAGCCAGGCCTTTCTGTGCTCTGGTCTTCCCATCTGTATGTGATGTACAGACATCTAAACCTTAGGAGGCTGTAGGTCCCAGTGCTCACAGGGGGCCACAGCAAGGATGGGAGAGACCTGCCCAGAGCCAGGCTTTGTCACGTACATTTATAGGACAAGGTTAATTAAAGGAGGACTTCCCAGCACCTTGAATGAACTACTCCACATGCTTTTCCAAATGCTGAAAAGCTCCAGAAAAACAGACTGGCACTCCTCACAGCCTGACACATCTCCGTTTCTGCTGAAAAGGGAAAGAGCGCCTCCGTGACTTTGTTCCTGTCCTCGTTTTTATGATCAGACCGTTGTGGAAACATGCTGTTATTTTGTAACAGTATTTAAATATTTTCAGAATCGCGTGTGATCTAATAGTCCACGGTGGTTTGAATTTTATGTTTACCCTGATCTTCCTTCTCATTTGTACCCCTCAGGTTGAATTTTTTTAGATTCATTTTTCTGTTGTTTGACAGTATGGAATAGAACTATGGCCTTTCTTGACCATTTCGCTTACTTGTCAAGGTGCTCTTGAATTTCAGGCCCAGCTCACAAGAATGTGCCCCACATAACATGTCCCTGTTGTTTTTTTTTTTAAACGTTTATTTATTTTTGAGACAGAGAGAGACAGCATGAACAGGGGAGGGGCAGAGAGAGAGGGAGACACAGAATCTGAAACAGGCTCCAGGCTCTGAGCTGTCAGCACAGAGCCCGATGCGGGGCTCGAACTCAGGGACCGTGAGATCATGACCTGAGCCGAAGTCGGACGCCCAACCGACCGAGCCACCCAGGCACCCCAACATGTCCCTGTTTTGATAGCATCTTGAAGTGCACGGGCATAGTTGCGGGAGAACGTGTCCAACGGCACTTGGCTTACAGACCACACCTGCGAAGGGCAGTCTGTTTTCTTCCCCAGCTCTGATGCGTGTACCTAGACCTAGACCGCACCACCCCATCTGCTGATAAGCACGGCCTGCTCTGCGGCCTCGGCAGTGTTTAAGTTCCTCTGCGGAGTTGTAATCATTAACTTAGAAGTTGCAATTGGTGCTAACTTGACAAGGTGGACTTCTCTTCATCACGCTGCTGAGTCACTCAGCCTTCCGCTGGGTGAAATGTGAGCTGGTGAGATTTAAGCTCCTCGAGAGGAACCCTCCTTGGAGCCCCCCCCCCCCCCGCCGCCCCCTCCCACCCCCTTGCTGTGACCGGTCACATGTCAGGAGACTGAGGTGCCCTTGAATGATCGGTTTTCAGCAACAAAGACCTCTCTAATGGGCGTCCTCTCCTGTGATGTGGTGCAAGGTGCATTCCAGCTTTAAAGTTAGACCACGGAAGGGAGAAAGTCTTGCGGTTTCAGTTCTTAAATTGCCCTCTGCCCAGCTCTGAAGCAGTGAAGGTTTACTTCCAGGCCAGTGCTGCCCTCTGCTGGCCTTCTGGAGTCCCATGCTGCTGCAACATGAGGTTGCAAAGTCAACTTTTAAAATAGAAACTTCCTCACATCTTCTAGACAGGCTGCTTTTATGCCTTCTTTCATGATTAGAGCTAGAGATTTATACCGTATTTTATTTTGTATGCCCTCTCGCTGAGCAAACCCTGGCGATCTGCGAAATGCGTGGCTTCGTGTCAGCAGACTGTCTCCACAGCGGCTGCCACACCTGGACAGAGAGAGCACCAGCATGAGGCCCCTCGGTGCTCAGGAACTTCCCCAACCTCTGTGTCTTAAGCAGGAAAGAGAAGGTGCTGTTTATTTCTCGTTTTTAAAAATTCGTCTCTTTCTGACATTGGTGGGGCAACAAGAGAAGACAACTGACTCTTACTTCCTCTGTTGCTCTGGGATGTTTCCGAAGGGTTCACACTGTCATTTAAATTCCAGGCGCTGATCTTCTGAACAAATGCCTCCTGAAGATTTCTGCGCCTGGAAAATATCCATCAGATTGCTTTTACATCCCCATGTAAGTAGAGGCTTGTGCTCGTAAATCAACCTTAAGGGAGTTTTGTTTTATTTTGTTCCTCGATGATTTCTCCAGTAAAAAGAATTTAATGGTCATCGGTGTTTGATCTTTATTCATTTTTTTTTGAACACCCAATTCCCGATTTACTGTTTCAAAAAAAACCTATAATATGAACTCCTGCTTAAAAATAAGAGTATTGATCCCATGTTCGGGTCTTAGAATAGGAAGAGGAGAGAAGGTTGGAAAATATTAAAGATACTCGTTTCAGCTAATTCAGTGGGAGATGCCGTTTGTACATCCAAGGGCATCTCTTCAGATTTTAGTAGTTTTCAAACACCTCTGCAGCCAGCGACTCTGGAATGCCTTCATGTACAGCAAAACGTATGCAGGCAGGATCGTGAGCCCTTTCGTTACAAACTGTGGCAGATCTCTCAGACACGTCTCTGCTCACGGTGTGCTGAAGGAAGACTGATTTATTATTCCCAGCAGCACAGCCATCATTTACTGAACGTTTGCCTTGTGCTCTTTCTAGTTCAAGTTGCTTTTCCTTCTGTGTCTTAATTCTCCCAACAACCCTATGTGGCAGGTACTGCTGGTCCCCTGATTTGACAGGCGAGGAGACTGAAGCCCAGAGTCAAAGTAACTCACCCAACGCGGTGCAGGGAGCCAGCTGCAGATTTGACACGCTGGATGCAGAAGCTTGCACGGCCCCTCCTGCCCCGCTGCCCCGCAGAAATGGGAAACTTGGGAGAATTGCCTGGGCTGTATTTTGGAGATGGTGTTTTAGCACTGTCCTGATAGCATGCCATGATCTGTCGGACGAGTTCACCATGCTCTTTTGACTTGAGCTTCCTGAAGATAAATGGGAAAACGAAGCTTCCGAGAAGGTATGACTTGCTCTAGGTCACGCTGCAAATCAGAAGTGTGGCTGAGGGTCCAGGTCCCTGACCCTTCAGTGCTAGCCAGACCCAGCTCATTTCCAAGTTTTTTAGTTCCTCTAGGGGCGTTGCGTGGTGCTGCTTCTGCTAATCAGGGCCAAAGCTGGTTTTGATGAGTGACTGATGTGCTCCCTGATGAAACCCTGAAACCTGGAGCCAGTGTATGCTCAGACATCCCGGAGGCCATTGAAGATTAGCCATTACAGCATCTAGAAAGCACTGAGCAGAAAAGAATAGTGGCTAAGAGCCTGGGCTTGGAATCAGCCATGTCAGTGTTTGAATCCTGGTCTTGCCATTCATGAGCTTTGTGGCCAAGAACAAGCCCTGTGCCCTCTCTAAGTCTCTGTTCCCCCACCTGGAAAATGGGGATACCAACCAGCCTTGTTCGGTGGTCGTGAATGTTGAGAAAATACATTGAAAGTACGTAGCACAGTGCCTGGCACAGAGGAGGTGTTCCCAAAACAGAAGCTTTTCAAACTGCCTTCCCGTCTACTTCTGAGTTTATTTTGGCCTTTACCCTGAAAAGACACTCCAGGGTTCTGACCCATCCAATAAAATGACAAATGTGTGTAGCGCTTTAAAAATTATAGACCAGGGCGCCTGGGTGGCTTAGTCTGTTGGGCATCTTGATGCCCAACACTTGTTGTTGCTTTGGCACTTGTTGCTTTGGCATCATCTTGTGCCGAACTCTTGATTTCGGCACAAGTCATGATCTCACAGCCGTGGGATCAAGCCCTGTGTCAGGCTCCACACTAGGCATGGAGCCTGCTTGGGATCCTCTGTCTCTCTCTCTCTCTCTCTCTGTCTCTCTCTCCCTCTCTCCCTCTCTCTCTCTCCCTCTCCCTCCCTCCCTCCCTCTCTCTCTCCCCCTCTACCCTCCCCCACTCACATGCACACACTCTCACTCAATTAAAATAAAATAAAAATTTTAGACTGTTTCCATATGACCCTAACGACCACTCCAGCACAGGAGTGCAGATCTCCATTCTCTAGCTCAGGATACTAAGGCTTGGAAAAATTAAATGATCACCCGAGATCCCATGGTTAGTAAACAGCACAGCTGAAGCTTCACCTGTGAACCACAGCTCCAGATTCTGCCAGCTTGCTCATTTGCTTCCTGCAGGAAGGCATTCTTTAAAGGCATAGGAGTCAACAGAGAATGAGAAATGATCTAGCACCATACCAGTAACAGTTGCAATTTTAGTCTGGCCTGAGTTACTCAAGTCGGGCTTTTTGTATACTGATGCCTGTAACATTTTGAAGCTGCATTCTTAGGTGTCCTAGGCAGATACAGTCTTCTTGTGAAATTCTCAAGCCTCCGGGGAAGTTATCCTAATCCAGCTTGCTCCTGCAAGAACAGACTGGCATTTCACTTCGATGAAAACAATGTACTTGTGCTGTTCCGCTTTTGCCACACAGGAGTTACTGGTGTGGTTTATTGATTCACATTTCAGGCTCCAACTTTCCTATCAGATTTGGAAGAAAAAATACAAAGGGGCAGCTTGCTCAAAAACAGCATGAAGTATGCTGGCACAGACTGGATTTTGAAACAGAAACCCATTCTCATGGCTTTCGGGCCAAGAGACACTGAGGAACGATTTGCTTCTTGAAAGGTGATTAATGCTGGAGAGGGAGAGCTTAACGATTTTAAGCGTGTGTTCTGTGTGTGAGAAAGAATTGGCAAAAAAATAACACTCCTTTCAAATGGTGCAGCACCTTAAAATTGTTGATGGTTAAAATAGAAACCCCCTGAATTACAGAAATTCAGCCCTCCCGTATCCTGGCCTAAAAATACAGAACAGTCAGGCTGATTGTTGGAGATGGAAAACATGGGCGAATGGAAAGCACGCCAGTCTTTCCTTGTCATTGAATGTCACCAAAAGACTCCACAAAGTAAGCAGATACTTCCCTACCCAAGATGAGGAACCAGTCACCGTCATCCTGTGTCCCTGTGCATGTCCCAGAGAGAGAATGGATGAGCCCCTGTTGTTTTATCAACTTACTTTTGTTCATTTCCCTCCTAGTGAACGATGAGACTTTGTCCCCGTTGCTTTGGTAGCCAGTCTCCTCCTCACGTAGACTTCCTTTCAAGAAACTGGCCTCCTGCTCTAGAGGATGGTGTGAACACAGAGGCCCAAACTCAAGACCTCCGTTTCCGTGTGTTCTAAGTCATTTTAGAGTCACCAACAAAGTATCTCAGTTTCTTCCCAAGGGCTTCAAAACTGCAGAGAAATATACTAAATGACTTTGCTTATTAAGTTTTTGTCTGCTGAAAATGCCTTGTCAAACAGGGCTCACAGGAGGAGACAGATAGGTGCGAAAGAACATATCCACCTTTGTTCTTCTGCCGAGTTTCTTGAGAAGCATGCTTAAAGCATAATGCAGAAAACCTACCGTGTCTGATCGGCTCTGCAAAACCATATGGTTGTACGTGTAGTGTGTACGTGCGTGTGCATGTATGTGTGTATATGTGGGTGTGACATACATTCGAGGTATGAGGACACGTATGATCTCATCAGATGTAAATAAAAGAAAGAAATTCATTCTTTAGGAAAAGTTTTCCCTGTAACTGAAGTGTCCATCATTTGAAGAACACTTCTAGGGGCGCCTGGGTGGCTCAGTCGGTTAAGCATCCGACTTTGGCTCAGGTCATGATCTCACAGTCGTGGGTTCGAGCCCCGTGTCGGGCTCTGTGCTGACCGCTCAGAGCCTGGAGCCTGTTTCAGATTCTGTGTCTCCCTCTTTCTCTGACCCTCCCCTGTTCATGCTCTCTCTCTGTCTCAAAAATAAATAAATGTTACAACAATTAAAAAAAAAAAAGAAAAAAGAAAAACACTTCTAACTGGTAGCAGGCAAGAGCTGGGACTAGTCCTTTGTAAAAAAAAAAAAAAAAAAAGCAGGCAGACCTTTCTGTTCAGATTTTGGATGTTTGCACTGATGAAAGTAACCTGGCTGTCCCTTGCCGCCTCAGTGCTGACCTTACAAATGACAACACACACGGAAAGATGCGGTGGCCCCCCAAGCTACTCCCAAAATTAGTGAAATAGTTACTGAAGAGTTGCAGGGATTCGTCTTTTTTAGGTTTGAATGCTTGAATGGACTCTCCAGTTGAAACCTGTAACTGACTGCCTGTCGCCTCACAAAGTGCGTGCATCCCTTCGTGGTCTGTGAGCTGTTGCATCTTTGATGCTGTGATCGCCGCGCGTCTCTGTAAGCCCACGGTGTTCCAGTCCCGTACTCACACGGATGGAAAACCCAGCGTGGTAGCAGGAGGCATGGGCAGCAGATGCTTTTCCCTGAAGAAGGAGTTTGTGTTGGGATCTGCTTAGGAGAAAACCGGTCCAGCCTGTAAGGGGTAAGAATGTTGATCAGACCTAAGCGAAGCACCCCCCCCCCCAACCCCCATGGCACCCTGCTGAGCCCACCAGAAATCATCAACCACAGGCTCATTGTAATTGGGTGTTCTTCCCAAGCTCATAGGGAGATGGTAAAAGAGGATGATGAATGAGGAGAGTCAAAGAGAGAGGCTGAAGTTCAGTTCATTTATTTATTAAGCCAACAGGAACAGACAAAGCAAATGGTGCTGCCAGGATTAGAACCCGTCTTTACAAGGTGACGTGTCATGACAAAGCCAAGAAAAGGTGGGGGGAGCAGTGTAGGGTAAAAAGGGTCTGAGTGGGTGAACCTGATGGGATCTGGGCTGATGGGAAAAGTTGAATGTGGACTGGGTTCTAGAGGATACTGAGGGTTGTCCGTTTTCTTAGGTATGATGAAAGTGTTGTGATTGTGCAGAAGAATGGCCTCATTGTTTTAAGATGGCCTCGTTGTACACATGCTCAAGACGTTAGGAGCAGAGTGTCGGGACGCTTGTCAATTTGCTTTCAAACAACCCAGCAGAGAAATAACACGGGGTCTTACGCATACATGGTGGGTCTAAAGCAAGATGGCAGAAATGAACGATGGTTGGATTGAGGTGGTATGAATTCAGGAGTTCATTTTATTGTCATTCAAACGTAACGGAGGTCTGAAATTTTTCATAACAGTTAAGTAAAGCTACCAAAACTCTTTAACTCATAGACGCAGTCGAAGGAATTCTATTTTGGAAAGAAAGCATTAGGCTCTCACTAGCATCAGCCCGTTCCTCTGCCTCTGAGCTATCCTGTCGCCTCCTTGGACCCTAAAATCATAGTAATCCTTTGAACCATACAACATTACCTCGAAGAGAAAGTAAGGTTTAGGCAAGTTTTTTCTTCAACTTGTACCAGACCACCTGCTTATCTGGTACCACGTACACGTATGTGGTAAGCTTCGTCACCGCCACTTTCTGATCGTCTTCTGCACCTGGATGCTTCGACTCCAGGAAGAGCTTTGCGTCTTTACCCAAGTAAAGGATTTCCCTTGACTTCCCATCAGAAAGAAAGGGGTTGACACGTGCCATTGCCTCTGAATGATAACACTGAACCTTTGTCTGGGCAGATCAAGAATAAAGACTCAACAGGCATGCCCCCACCACCACCACCAACCGCAGATTCGGTGATAACAGTACACCCCTACAGGATTCACCAAAGCTCTGTTTAGACCACAAAGTAAATAGCCGCAGCCGGGTTTCAGCTTCTTCCTTTCTAGGTTGTCTTGAGTCTATTGTAAGAGAGCATTCTGAAGAAAAAATAGATCATAAAGCTTCTTCAGGAAGCTGGTTTCATATGGTGGTTTAGATTTAAATAGTGATTGTCTAGCACCATTTGAAATCAGTGTTCTTGGGGGAGGCCAGCTGCACAAGGGATGCACGGGACAGCCCCGGGAGACCAGACGGCCACGAGAGTCTGCCTGACACAGCCAATGCCTTCCTCGCCCTGCCAACAGCGACGTCACATCTAACGAGCTAATTGTGTGGATGTCTTATTGTTAGAACTTCATCCTCGTTTGTGTAATAATCCTTCTGCTGTACAGACTCCATCGTGTGAGGGTTAAAAGGCCAAACGTACGGCGGATTTATTACTCTCTGGTCCCTCCCGACCCTCACGTCCTCCCGTGGCCCCTTAGAGGATGACTGATTTCTTTTGGTGTTCAGAGTCAATATAATTTTCTAGCACCATCTGAAATCGGTTATAATGATGGGGGAAGAGCACCGTGAAGCCAATTAAAGGAGAGAAAATACACTGGTGACCTTTGGGACTGTGAATAAGAACCGAGAAGACAAAGAAATACAGAGCAGAAAGACCAAAGTACTTCTTCCGGTTTTTAAGTTGAATTTCATTGCCCTGAATTGCATGTGTTATAATGCTGATAAATGGTTAACTGTTAGCGTGTTGCCAATAGTTCTATTTTAGAGAAGTTCTGCAGTATTTCTGAGGATTTTTGTTTTGATGCTAGATACCTAAAAAAAAAAAAACCAAACAAACGGATAAAATCAAAGACCGCCTCAGGTCATTCGAAAGGAGCAGCAAGGGAGTAAATTCTGTTCACAGTGAGAAGTGCGGTGACCTCATCTGTGAACCTCTCCTGCCTGGCAGTGAGCTCATTCCATAGTTAACCAGGTCACTTTCTTAAAAGGCAAGGCCGGGCTCAAGCTGGCAAGAAGTTCAGTCTAACAAGGCACGTGAAGAAAAATGGTACAGATGACTAGGTTTCTGTGGCTCGGACAGAACTAAGTTTAATACGGTTCAGTTTAGAAAACAGGGCGAAGGGGGCGCCTGGGTGGCTCTGTCGGTTAAGCATCTGGCTTTGGCTCAGGTCATGATCTCACGGTTCCTGAGTTTGAGGTTTGAGTCCTGCTTTGGGTGAGCGTGAGCCCCGCCTGTGTGCCTCTCTCTCTCTCTCTCTCTCTCTCTCTCTCTCTCTCTGCCCCTCACTCACTCGTGCCCTCTCTCTCTCCCTCAAAACAAAAACAAAAGCAGAACACAAGGTGAAGAAAGCCAGAGGTTATATTTGAGCTGTTGTAAATTACACTTTCTTACTACGGAAGGGAAGTGGTCAGGTTAAAAACAGCACTGGTTCTCTAGCACCAAGCAAGGTGGGGAGAAAAGGCTTAAGAACGAGCTCGCAGGGGTCATCAGCGCTGCCTCTGCCCACAGGTGCTGATCCAGGCAAAGGCCAGCCTGCCGCTGCCACTGCGTGTCTCCACGTGGCATCCCCGAGGAGGGGGTGGGGTGCACCTGCCGCACTCCGAGCACTCTGTCGCCCGGAGAAGCCGCGCCACCTGACGGGTGACCGCCAGCCCTGCCTAACGAAGCTCAGGCCTCTTGACCTCCCTTGCTCTCCTCACCACCGCTTCCTCCTTCTGACCTCCTTCTTACTTGTCTGGGAAAACACTTGGAATTTGCAGCCCAAACTTTCTGTCTGCCGCCCACATCAAGTGAGGTCATGTCACTACTTCTTTTGCAGTCCTGTGGTTACAATTTCCCCAAAACCCTCTCTGTTGCTTTCCTACCCGCTCTTTTCCCTGACTAATCGTGCTCAACTCCCCTGGTTCCAGACACGCCCACCATGTACTGATTTCCCCCAAACTGGAGCTCTAGCTGCAGATGGTTTTTCCAGAACTCACCATTTCCATATTTCCAGCGGCTCCTAGGTGCTTCCACCTGTTAAACCCCTCAATTTAACCCATTATCTTTTCCCCAAAACCAGCCCAGCCCCCGCTCCACCCGTGGGTTAAGGCTGAACACCTTACACTTGTAGGACGCTTCTCACTCCCTTACCCCTGCTTTGCCACACCCACCTACCTCACCAAGGCCTGTGGCTGTTCGTGCTCAACTCTTTAAAACCCACCCTTCTTCTGTGTCTTCGTTAGCCTCCTGTGTGACCTTATTCCTTCTCCACCCTTCGTGATTTTCATCTCTCTTTTCTTGCCTGTTTTCTGAGCTCACCCAGCCCCTTGCTGTTGCTGTCCCCCCAGGTACCTTCACATTTCCTCTGCCCAGCCCTCCCTCTGCCCAGCCCTCCCCCTCCCCCTCCTCCTCCCCTTGCCTCTCCTCCTCCTCTCCCTCCCCCTTCTCTTCCCCCTTCTCCCCCTCCCCCTTCCCCCCCTCCTCCACCTCTTCCTCCTCTTCCCTCTCCTCCTCACCCTCCTCCTCACCCTCCTCCTCCTCCTCCTCCTCCTCCTCCTCCTCCTCCTCCTCCTCCTTCTCCTGGGAGCTCCAGCTAATTCTTTAACCCCTGGCTCGCATGTGTACATGTCTGTGAACTTCACTTTGTCTTCAGCTTTGAGGCTTGAACACTGGCGGTGGCTTTCTTCTCTGTCCTCCTTTAGAACCATATGCTGCTCTCCATGTTGTCCTTGCTGTGATCACTCAGTTATTTACTTGTCTTCTCTGCCAGACTGTAAGATCCTTGGATTTGAGAGGGGTGGTAGGTGACACACACTGTGTACGTTCAGTTCTTACACACACACACACACACACACACACACAGGACCTTCTGTGACAAATGTTCCTTCTAGGTTATGCTTCCACTTTTCGGCCAATTCATTGTTTCTCTCCATTTTCATTTGCCAAATGCATGGGGAATAAAAACTACTTTTAGTGATGACCCAAATTAAACAAGAAAATAAATCTGCCTCAAAGAGCATGTATCCTTTTCTAAAACTTTTAAATATGATTTTGATGTATGTTCCATTTTGGGTTTTCCAGGTGTTTTTTTTTTTTTTTTTCATGTGCATAAGTATTAGGAATTGATACGTTTAAGGAGTTAGCCTTGGGGAGAATAATTATTCCTGAAAGATTGTTGTCCCTATTTGAGAGAACAGCAAAGACACAAAAACAGACGTGCCCTAACTCTAAAAAGCAGTGAATGTTTGCCGAGCGGACCTGCACCCGTTAAAAATCATAATTTACAGCTACTGCGTGCCAACCACATGATCACCGCCCATCACGCCAAACTGCCCTGCCAGGTGGGTAGTATTTTCCCCGAGTCCTAGATGAGGAAATGGAAGCACAGAAAAGTTAGGTAACTTGCCTGGGGTTTCACAGCTTGTCAACATTAGCTTCGTATTGTAAATCGGATAATAAACAATTATGGTGATGATACCAAACACTGAGCTCTTCCTCTGTGCTGGTCACTTGCTGAGCATTTTACACGAATTATCTCATTTACTCTAACTTTCAAAATAGTCTTGGGAAGTGGGTATTATTATTATTATCATCATTTCTCATTTTGCAGATGAGAAAACAAACTGCAAAGAACAAAGTAATTTGTCCATGATCGTGTGTCCACGATCGTGACTTGTCCACGATCAAGTTTACAGGCAGGCGTACGAACCCAGGTCTCTCTGATTTCCATGCTATGCTCTTACTTAGGACTATTCTTTTCATTGTGGTGGATGTAATGACAGGCCTGCTCATCTGGGTAGGCAGCCTCTAAAATGGCCCCCATTGAGCCCCACCTGCTGGTGTTCATGCCCTGTGCAGTCCCCAACCCTGGAGTATGGGCCAGACCTTATAACTTGCTTCTCATGGACAGAAGACGGCTACAGAGATGAGTCACTTCTGAGTTGAGGCTGGTCCTGTCTCTGTGTTGGCTCACACTCTCTAAGGACGGTCACCTGCCATGTCAGGAACTGCCCACTGGAGAAGCCCAGGTAGAAAGGAGCTAGTGTCTTCAGGCAACAGCTGCTAATGACCTGAGACCCACAAGAGCTTGGAAATGAATCCTCTCTCGGCGAGCCTGCCTATGACCGCAGCTGCAGCCGACACCTTGACTGCAGTCTCTGAGAGACCTTGAACTAGAGGACCCAGCTAGGACCAGACTCGGACCCACAAAAATGGTGACATGATGTTGATTATTTTAAGCCACTACATTTTTGGGGGTTATTTGTAATGCAACAATACAGCTCATAGTACTCCTATCTACACTCAGACTCTCTGTTTATGGTACCTAATTTGTCTTTAGGTACACCTTTTGTTGGAGAATAACTTTAGATGGACAGAAAATTTGCAAAGATACTAGAGTTCTTTTCTGTCCTTCATCCAGTTTCCTCTGTTGTTAGTATCTTCTATAACCATGGTACATTTGTCAGGACTAAGAAACCAACATTAGGTAAAGGTAACTAAATTTCAGACTTTATTCACATCTCACTAGTTTTTCCACTGATGTTCTTTTCCTGTTCTGGGACTGGTAGCATATTTTAATAGCCTAACATATCTCATGCCTCATAACTGTGTGTGTAAAAAGAAATATATATATGTTTGCTACAATTTGGGAAATTATTCAACAGATAATAAGAGAATTTAGCAAAGTCTTTAATTAGGGGGTCTTGTTTTATAATTATTTGGAAAAATAACCATTATATTAACTTAATGAAAAATGTCTATTATGTGAAATGACTAAGGGGAGGTAGGAGTGGCTACAAATAAAAAATGATGAGACCCTAAGAAGTCAGAAATACTTCCAGAAAGTCAAGTCCACCCGGGTGCCTGGATGGCTCAGTTGGTTAAGTGTCCAACTTCAGCTCAGGTCATGATCTCATGGTTCATGGGTTCAAGCCCTGCATTGGGCTGTGTGCTGACAGCTCAGAGCCTGGAGCCTGCTTCGGATTCTGTCTCCTCCTTGCTCTGTCCCTCCCCTGCTCGCTCTCTCTCTCTCTCTCTCTCTCAAAAAAATAAACATTAAAAAAAATTTTTAAATAACAAAAAATCAAGTCTACCTTAAAAAAAGAATGTTTTAATAAACTAAAACTTTTTAAATTTTCATTTAATAAGAATATTGAATGTTACCAGATTTGGAAATGGTTATTTTGCATTATCATGTTGGTACATTATCATGTTGGAATTAATTTTTATTTATATAATATGTAGATACTTAATTTTCTTACAAGTATTTTAATGGAAAGTATTCATCTAAAAGAACTGATTTCCTTTTTTTTTAATCCCTATGCAGTGTGATCCTGGCCTTCTTGGGTTTTTCCTTTAGTATCAATTTATATTACTGGGATTTTACAACAAATTAATCATGTACTACAGATGCTTAATATTTGTAAACATTTCGTATATAAAGCTGTAAAAGAGTAATAAAAATTCCTCTTCCCCAATTGATTAAACATTCAGCCACATTCATTTTCAGGTGATCCTCAGAGAACAATCCTGGGGCACCTGGCTGGGCCGGTCAGTCGGTAGAGCAGTGCAATTCTTGATCTCAGGGCTGTGAGTTCAAGACCCACGTTGGGCATGGAGCTTACTTAAAAAAATTATTTAAAAAATTTTTAAATAAAAAAAGTAAAACAGAACAATCCACACGCAAGTGAGTGATGCTGCTTGAAGGAGAAAGGACATCCTACTTCTGCATATAATCTCTTGGTTGAATTTTTAAACAAGGTGAAGGAGAAAATCAGGTGGCTTTAGCTAAGTGTGTAATTATCAAAAGCCATTAAAAACAAGACAGGACTTTAAAAATCTTCTTGGTGACCTTACCCAAATAAGCCATTAAAAAATTAACAGAAACAAATTTGGACTCTGGAGAAATTAATGCACACGTGAGACCCCGAGTCTTAGTGGCTGAGGTTTGCTTCTTGGCTTGACTCTGAGGGGTCTCGCTCTTCTCCGTAGCCAGGACTTGCTGATTTTCAATAGTTGACTCCTGGAGAAAACAGACAGTAGAAAATGTTGCAGAAAGAGGGGGGTGTCAAAGGCGAGAGAAATCAAACGTAATTGGGAAAAAAGGAGGAAAACACAATGTAACCTCATTGACAACATATTAGTTCCCAGAACTCTGAATTCATTAAATTTTCTGCCCTTCTTAACTTCAAATGAAAGTGTCAGATTACAAGAAAGCAACCTGTTAGGCTTACTAAAGAATTTCACGCATAAATATTTCTAATATTACATTTGAGGTTAGTACATAATTCATTTCTGCCTGTTGTGCCTGAAACACAATCTTGGTTTATTCAAAACAATGACTGATCTGCAGATACTGTAGAAGCCATAAATCATCAAAGACTTCAATTCAATTCATTGTCCTGTGCTTAATGAAAACCAGAAGAATGTATAAACATGTTGTAGAGACTCAGACAAAAATAAAATAGAATTTGTATACTACATAGACAAAATCCGTTATATTGTGTTCCTTACATTTTTTTATTACTGAGGTAAAATTCACAGGACGGAAAGCCCACCATTTTAACCATTTTAAAGCGTACAACTCCCTGGCTTTTAGTACATTCGTGACCTTGTGCCACCATCACCACTAATTCCAGAACATTTGCATCACCCCCAAAAGAAACCCCATAGCCATTATGTAAACACCCCTCATCCGCCCCTCCTCCGTGCTCCTGGCAACCACTAATTTGCTATCTGTGGATGTGCCTCTTCTAGACATTCCTATAAATGGAATCCCACAATATGTGGCCTTTTGGGACCAGCGTCTTTCACTTGGCGTGGTGTCGTCAAGGTGTGTCCATCTTGTGGCACTGTCAGAACTTCATTCCTTCTCGTGGCCGAATCCCATCCTAGTATGTAGGCGGACCACAATGTGTTTATCCGTCCATCAGTTTGATGGGCATGTGGGTTGTCATTCTTTCGGTTGTTTTTATTTCCGTCAGTGTCCTGTGTCCATAGACCAACAGATCAGCGGCACCAAATCCTGCAATGACGAAGGGCTGTCCTCTGCCCACCCTCAAAGCTGCCACTCAGCCCATCTATCTATTTCCTTCCATGTGAAATGCTCATATTACTATTTCTTGGTTTTGGCTTTATTTTACTTTCCTACCGTAGAAATGAGGATTTAGCTCTTAACATCACCACCATGTACCCCGCTCCATCCACCTTCACAACTTAGTTATGGCACGATTTTGATTAAATGAGTGTTGAGGGGCACCTGGGTGGCTCAGCTGGTGAGGCATCCAACTTTTGATTCCAGCCCGGGTCATGATCTCACGTTTAGTGAGATCGAGCCCTGCATCGGGCTCTGCACTGGCAGCACAGAGGCTGCTTGGGATTCTCTCCGTCTCCACCCCCTCTCCAAGGAAATAAACTAAAAAAAAAAAGAAAAAAAAGAATTGATAGTTGTATCAATACTGTTGACCTTACAGTTACATAGTTTGCCATTTCCTGTTAAAACTTTTTAAATTCTGAAATTAATAATTTCTTTTTTTAAATTTGCTTAATTTTCCATACACTTACTTAATTCCACGTCCTTACTACAGAACCATAACATCCTTCTCTGGCTCCTGGTGGTGTTGAAAAGTCTGAGATAGTGCTGATTACTGACTTTTTCTCTGGAAATTTTAGGAGAGTCTGTTTATCCCTTGAGTTTAAATCTCATAATCACGTGGCAGAATAGAGGGCAACTTCATTTATTTGGCCAAGAGTTTAATGTCCCTTTCATTCTGGAGGTTTGTGTCTTTTAACTTTAGAAAATACCCCGCTGTTATTTCCTGGGTAAGTCCTTTTCCTCATTCTCCCTATTGTTTTCCCAAGTTTCATCCATTGGTCCTCCTGGAATAATGCTGTGATTTTTCCCATTTGTTTCCTTCACAGTTTTTCATGTTTTTGATCTTGTCCTACTTTCTGGGAAAATTTCCGCCCCCATTTCTAAAACTTAACACTGAATTCTGATTTCTGCGACTGTATTTTTAATATCTGAAAGGTTTTTCTTAGCATTTTGTTTTGTCGGGAGGATTCACAAATGTCTCTCAGGATGTTAAATAGTTTTCTTTTTTTCTTTTTCCTTTCCTTTTTTTTTTTTTTTTTTAAATTTTTTTTCAACGTTTATTTATTTTTGGGACAGAGAGAGACAGAGCATGAACGGGGGAGGGACAGAGAGAGAGGGAGACACAGAATCGGAAACAGGCTCCAGGCTCTGAGCCATCAGCCCAGAGCCTGACGCGGGGCTCGAACTCACAGACCGTGAGATCGTGACCTGGCTGAAGTCGGACGCTTAACCGACTGCGCCACCCAGGCGCCCCTCTTTTTCCTTTCCTTTAAAAAAAAATTTTTTTTTAATGTTTATTTTTGAGAGAGTGCAAGCTGAGGAGGGGCAGAGAGAGAGAGAGGGAGACGCAGAATCCGAAGCAGGCTCCAGGCTCTGAGCTGTCAGTACAGAGCCGGACGCAGGGCTCGAACCCACGAACCGTGAGATGATGACCTGAGCCGAAGTCAGACGCTTAACCGACTGAGCCACCCAGTAGCCCTTTCTTTTTTTCTTTTTAAAGATTTCTGGTCATGACATTGTCTCTGTTTCTTCTAGGTACTTTGTCTGCTTTTACTCTTGTCTTTCGTGTTAGAAGTTCGCTCAAGTTGGGGCATCTGGGGGGCACTTGAGTGACTCAGTCGGTAAAGCATCCGACTCTCGATTTCAACTCAGATCGTGGTCTCACGGTTCGTGAGATTGAGCCCCAGAAGCACAGAACCTGGTTGGGACTCTCCGTCTCCATGCTCTCAGCCCCTCCCCCATGCCTGCTCTCTTTCTCTCTCAGACTTAAAACTAAAAAAAAAAAAAACAAAAACAATTTTGCTCAAATTGGAACACCTGGGGGTGCCTGGGCGGCTCAGTCGGTTACGCGTCCAACTTGACTTCAGCTCAAATCATGATCTCGTGGTTCATGAGTTCAAACTGACAGCACAGAGCCTGCTTGAGATTTCCTCTCTCTCTCTCTCTCTCTCTCTCTCCCTCTCTCTCTCTCTCTCTCTCTCTCTCTCTCTCTCTCTCTCTCTCTCTCTCTCTCCCCCTCTCTCTCTCCCTCTCCCTCTGCCTCCCCCCTTCTCAAAATAAATAAAAATAAACTTTAAAAAGTCCCTCTCTTTAAAAACAAATTGGGGCAGCTGGGTGGCTCAGTCGGTTAAGCGTCTCTTGATCTCCGCTAAGGTCTTGATCTCAGGGTCGTGAGTTCAAGCCCCACACTGGGCTCTGCACTGGGCACGAAGCCTACTTGAAAAAAAAAATTTTTTTTGCTCAAATGTCTCTAGATTCTTGACTATCCATTCACAGTTACGGATGGGGCCTTAAAACTGTTGGAAGCTCTCTGTACTTTGTCAGGACTAATCAACTCTTGGGCCTCATTTTAGGATGCGTGGTAGGCAGAAAAATGACCTACGAGAGATGCCCACGTCTCCACCCCCGGAATCTGTGAAAACGGTGCTTTCGATGGCATAAAGGGACTTTGCACACGTGATTCGGTTAAGGCCTTTGAGATGGGGAAAGAAGCATGCATTACCCAGGTAGGATCAATCCAATCACATGAGTTCTTAAAAGCAAATCTTTCCCGGCTGTGGTCAGAGAGACACAATGTTGCTGGCCAAGGAACGCAGTCACCTCTAGAAGCTGGAAAAAGCAGGGGGTGTGGGGGGGGAACGATCTCCTCTAGAATTTCCAGAAAGGAACACAGCCTTGCTGACTCAAGATTTTGCCCCAGTGAGACCTGTATCCGACTTCCGGCCTTCAGAATGGTAAGCCAGTAAAATTGGGCTACATTGAGCCACTGGGTCTGTAGTAATTGTCTCAGCGGCAGTAGAAAGCCAATACCGGGGAATTGAGCGGAGATTCGGCTGTTCCACTGAGGACTCCCGATATCATTATTTATGAGTTTGGGGTTTTTTTTCCCCCTCTTGGTCTGGTCAGCGATGAATCCTTTAGTCTCCTGCCGGAGAGGGTGTATCAGGCTCAGACTGACCCTTTCCAACGTTTACAAGAGTAAAGCGTCTCATATATGTATTACGGCTTCCACAGGGCAGGGGTGTCGAGGGAGTGAGGGAGGGACTTGAAAGGACCAAGGATGTGAGCTTGCTGCACTGGAGCGGGGGAAGCTGGCGCTTCCACGAAGCCACAGCACAGAGCCACCAAAGCGGGGTGGCTGCAGAGTGGGGGCTGGTGGGGGGAGGTCCGTGAACCATCACATCTGACACTGGGATGATGGTTCGCGTCGCTTCCGCCTCCCAAATCGAATGCACCTTCCTCTCAGTGGCAAACTGAACGTGGAGCCACGTATGGAAAGGGGTTCTGGGAAGCGTGGTCCCCAGCCTTACGTGGGCTGGTGATGGGGGCAAGTTGATGGACGGTAGTCCAGCACAGAGGGACAAGCTTGGCTGCTGGATTCTGGAAGCTGAACTGAGTGAGGAAAGGCTCTGGGAATCCCCATTGTTCAGAATATGGACTCAAATTCAGCCCCTCTTTTTAGCGAGGCACCCATTCCTTCCTTGGCCTTGCCTAATACTCCTAAGTCCAGCGCTGCTCCAGCCCCAGCTCTCCGGAGCAGGACTGGGGTTGGAGAAGGGGTGGGGGGGTGGGGGGTGGGGGGAGAAGAGCGGGACGAGCCTCACACGGTCCTGTTCTCAGCCCCGCCCAGGCCCCCCGAGCCTTTCCCTTCCATTCCCTACCGATTGCTTCTTTCGGGCTTGCTTCTCTGAGGGTTGGGTTGCGGCTTTTTCTGCTCTGCGTTTCCCACGTGGCGGTCATTCTCTCAGATTCTATCGACAGCTGACACCTGCCGCTGTGACTGTCGGTCTCTCCGTCCTTGTCGGTTCATACTTGAGTCGTTCCTTTATCAAATTAGTGGGGTTTCAGGACACTGACAAGCCCATGTGTTACTGTGTTTAAGTGAAAGTCTGTGCAATGTTTAATATAAATGTTGTATAGTGCAAAGAGCTTGAAGTCGGGCGACCCACATCTGGTTCCAGGCATCTTGCCATTTTACTTGTGAGAACACCAGTTTTCTCCTCTCTGAAGCAAGTTGGTGCCATTGGGGGTCCTTTTTAAAGACTCTAATGAAAGGTCTGACCCCTCTCTGTTTAAAAAAAAAAAAAAATGGTGCAGGAGCACCTGGGTGGCTCAGTCTGTTGAGTGTCTGACTCTTGATTTTGGCTCAGGTCATGGTCCCAGGGTCATGGGATTGAGCCCTACATCAGGCTCAATGTGGAGCCTGCTTGGGATTCTCTCTCTCTCTCTCTCTCTCTCTCTCTCTGGCTCTGGCTCTGGCTCTGGCTCTGTCTCTCCCCCCGTAAAAAATAAAAATAAAGTAGTGCATGTGCACACAAAATTGAGTATGTTCTAGAAGGTTCATGGGCCCCAAAGGCCTTCCACAAACCCTCCAAGGGTATTAACCCCCACATTCAGAACCCCTGGCTTAGATTGTCTCTGCTGTCACTTTAAGACCTGACATTCTGATTCGCAAAGTGCCTTATATTTAATAGATTTCAAAGGTGACATTTGAAGCTGGCCTTTTTAAAGTTAACAAAATAGTTTCAATGTACTGTTAGGAAACCAAAAACAAAAAAAAGGTGAAGTCCAAGAGTTAGTCTGAATTCAGTTCATAGAGTCCAGGGGCTTTGAGATATAAGTGGCTGTGGATGCCAGCTAATTGGCACGACCAGTGGAAGGACTGAACAGATGAAAGAAACCCTCTCTCGTTTGCTCACCGTGACAAATGCCATGGAATCCTGGTGAGAAATCTAAGCAGCAGCTTGGCCAGAAGGGACCTAATGTGGTACCGGTGACGTTAGCAGTGGCCTCCCTAACCGTATTCTCTCGTGGCATGTAATTTTGAATGACAACGTCAAGGAAACAGGCTGCACTGAACTCGAAACTAGGTAATAGCATCACTGTGTACCCAGTGACCCTACGTTATTTTTGGTCTTTATTTCCAGCTTTTCAGGACCCGAGGGGCAGCGCAGCTAATGGGGTTCCACGCATGTTATACCACATCTGGCTAAGGAGCGAGATCTGCTTGTTCCGGGCTGCGGGTTAAGTGGGTGACATACAGAGCTGTTGTCTATACTACTGAGAAAGATGAGGGGAATGAGGACTCAACTGTAGTCTGGGTCAGGGAGAGTTAAGAGAAGGGTCTTAGGGCGCCTGGGTGGCTCAGTCGGTTGAGCATCTGACTTCGACTCAGGTGATGATCTCATGACTCACGAGTTCGAACCCCAGGTTGGGCTCTGTGCTGACAGCTCAGAGCCTGGAGCCTGTTTCCGATTCTGTGTCTCCCTCTCTCTCTGCCTCCCTCTCTCAAAACTAAATAAACATTAAAATAGAGAGAGAAGGGTCTCTACCACCCTGCCCCCAGAAGTTGATGTAACACTGTAGTTACAGCTCTTCATCTCTGGACCTTAAGCGAGCTCAGGGTAGCCCTGCGATGCTAATTGTCTCCATTTGCCATCTGGTTGAGGCTACTTGGAACCCAGGTGTTCTGCCACAGTGGGATTATTATGGAATGAACGGATGCCACACACCTGTGACCTTTGTGCCGCCTTCCAATGCCTTAGTAATTTTTTTCACCCTCTTCTTTTTTTTTTTTAATTTTGCATGCTATAATTTTCTTTAGGGAGTTGAGTCTGCTGAGTAAAAGTTACGTTGGATTGTTTCTTATGGCATATAATTAAAGCAGCAGCTCCATCAGCCAAACAATCCTTAAAAAAAAGATTTTGAAATAGGTGTTAACAGTATTTACCCCATTCTACAGCTGGTAAAACAGATACCCAAAGGGAGAGCTGTTGTCCTAACACCGACATAGTGGGTCAGCGAGGGTCGGGAAGAGGCTCTGGCATCTACGCTGTTCTACCTCATCTAGGCATAATGGCCACCCATTGTGTGGGTTTTGATTTTTCTGAGAATGGAGCCTAGAACCTCATTGAAGTTTTGTTTTGTTTTAAATTTGTTTACATTCATTTATTTTTTGGGAGATGAAGGAGACAGAGTGTGAGCAGGGGAGGGACAGAGAGAGAGGGAGACACAGAATCTGACAGGCTTCAGGCTCTGAGCTGTCCACACAGAGCCCGACGTGGAGCTCAAACTCACGAGCCGTGAGATCATGACCTGAGCCGAAGTCAGACGCTTAACCAACCGAGCCACCCAGGCACCCCATGAAATTGTGTTTTGTTAATACGTTGACTAAAGAGAGGCGCCTGGGTGGCTCAGTCTGTTAAGTGTCTGACTCTTAGTTTCGGCTCAGGTCATGATCTCATAGTTTGTGAGTTTGAGCCTTACATCAGGCTCTGCACTGACAGCGCAGAGCCTGCTTGAGATTCTGTCTCTACTCTCTCTCTCTCTCTGCCCCTCTCCTGCTCATGATCTCTTTCTCTCAAAATAAATAAACTTAAAAAATTTTTTTAATGTTGGCTGAAGAATTTGGGGGCATTGATTTTGGGGGATTCTTTTTTGTTTTTAATTCCCATGATCTGCTTCTAGAGAAGTTCTGGGCTCCACCCCCCTCATTTATAACTCTTTGTCTCCTAAGGGCCAAGGGATAAACTCTAGCCAACGGCTCTGGAGCCACCCCCCTTTGACATGGCTCATTCCACCTAGTTGGCCTTTAGCGCCCAATGGCCAGCCCTGCCCACTGTGTGGAAACAATAGATAACTGCCTGGGCTGGCAGTGCCCTGGTATGTGGGTGCGGTCGAGAAGCTTTGGGCCAAACTGTATAGACTTGCTTGTCTCAAGATTAGCACTTTCTAAAAGCAGAGAAGAGATGAGGGGCAGGGGGCACGTAAATCTTCCTCCTGGGAGGTGAGAGGGGTCCGTAGGTGGGCAGGGAGCTTGTTCATCAAAAAATCATAGGAGGAAGTCAAAGAGGAGGCAAGAGGAAGGATAGGGGTGTTTTTAAAAATCCTGCCTCCATGGAAAAAAAAAGAGTCCGGAAAATGATGGCCCCATACCAAACTGTATCAACCCCGAACATGTTGGACACCACCCGCTATGGGTTGGGCAGAGTTGGTGCAGGCCTGGCAGAGGCTGAGTAGCCAATACTATGCCAAAGGCTTGATGTGGCAGGAGGTGACAGGACAAAGGTATTGGAGTGTGCCAGTTGGGCGCCAGCCTTCTTAGCTGTCAGAACTGGTCTTGGAAAAAAGCACAGCCCTTGGGTGTACTTTTGTGGGAGGCATTTTTAGTCTATGAAAACAGCTGCCTCTCCCTTCAGGCTTCCTTCCTGTGACTGAACAGGCCAGAGTGGAAGGTCAAGGGCAGGCAGTAGAACAAGGACAAAGGAAGGAGGTGTGGATTGTACATACAGCCATGTTCTAATCCTAGCTCGCGGACTTCCTGCATATGCAGAACGAAACAAAACAAAAAATTAGACAGTTGGGTGGGAAAGAGGCTGGGAGACATGTAAGTGAATGGAGCTTCAACAACAAAACAGCGAACAGATAAGGGATTCTTGGGAGGACCCTGCCTGTGAATGACTTTGAAATGACCTTGAAAAGGTCCTGTTTCCACACTGATGGGCAAGAAAGAAACCAGTGGCCTCATGTTTCCTACTAAAGGTAAGGTCAATAGCCGTACCTCATTAAGGTGTCTTGAAGGTGAAAGATGGAAAGTGCATAAAGAGGAACAGATGAGTTGTGGACAGGTATACTAACCCTGTTAAACTGAAGATGACGTGGCCATCAGAGATGGGTTTGATTCTGGGTCCCTCGGTGAGCTTCTCCTGAGCTCATACCTCACACCCCTGCCCCAGGACTTCCTTGGTGTTACAGATCGTGAAAATTATCACCTATGGATTGTGAGAGTGTCCCCAAGGACCAGAACACGTGAATAGTTCCTCTTTGCCTTCTGGAGTACAATATTGGCCCCAGGAAGCAACCGTCCCCCATTCTTTTTGTATCTCAGCAGTAATCTGGTTGAATAAAGATGTGTTGAACGCCTACAACATTCTAAGCCTTACCTACAGAGGTCCCACTGTAACATGCCCAGAACTGTTCTCCTCAGTCCATTTCTACCTCGAGATATTGGTAAGCTGATCAGAAGTGCCATCTTTTCATGCAATTATTAAAAGCCTAGACAAAGTTGTGTCCGGCTTGGCATGCCACAACTTTCTCTCTGAGGTACCTGAAATTCTGAGGAAGAGCTCCTGAGAATGGTGGGAGGAAAACTTGATGTTTAATTAAATGAAAGACACTCTGGTCCTGTTGCTGACCAGTGTCCTCCCAAGTCAGCTGAGTAAAGGCCGATAATACGGTTTGTCCTTCCTAAACAAATACCTGTGTGTCAGTTTGTTTACACCCTCCCCTCACACACTGACTTCTCTGCCTTGCTTGTTGGCAGAGAGCTGGTCAAGATGTTGCTGCATTTTGTGTCCACGGGACAGATGAACATTATCTGCGCCAACCTGCCTGTGACTGTCCCCTCACTGGTTGGCACTACTCAGAGGAACAAATGCAATCCACCCCAGCTCCCAGCAAGCAGGAGTCCTGAGAGTCACTAGCAGGATCTCCTAGCAAAGTAGAATTTACCTCTAAAAAGAGGTTTATGGCTGATCGGACTTCATCAACTCAGATGTGTCTGGCCTGAAATGGAAGGGGAGTGGAAGTCAAGACCAGAGCTCAGGACTCTGGAGAACTCTCTCCGGTTAGGTTCCAGATCAGAATGGATCACCATAGTGTCACAATTTTTCTGATAATGATCTTTCTTTTAAGGCACATAGTACTTTCCACCTTGTATTAGTCCCTCGCGTTCATGCTTTTCTCACCTAACTGTAAGCTGCTTGATGTCAGGGACCACATGCCTAGCACAGTTGTAGGCGTTCTGTGATGAATTGGCAAGAAAAGTGCTCTTCTGTTCCCACAAAACCTTTAGAAGATTAACCTTCGATAAAGCTTTATGTAAGCACAAATTTGCTGGATGTCAATAACATAACAAACTCCACTGAAGTCAGGGACCTCCACGCTGAGAAACAGAAGCCTCTTTGTAGTCATCGTTTTAGGAACTACGGCATAGCTGTTATTCCCTAGAGATTTCTGGGGAAAATGTCATTCTTGACCTGCATTCAGTGTCCTTTGGTGCCAGATGGTTTTCTGGCTATCCAGAAATCTACTCCTATTCAGATACAGTTCAGGAACTAGGAGCATCTGAATCTGTAGATTTTAGGCAAAGATTCTCTCCCAATCCTATTTCTCAAAAGGAGTTTAAGAGCGTAGATAAATTCTTTAGCTTAAATATGTGATTAGTGGAATTATCAGAGAAAGAAGGGGCATACACTCGAACCACATCTCACTTGAACACATCCCACAACTGTGAGACTTTGAATCTACTGCCATGTAGGAGCTGAATTTTCAAGATCCAAAGATTCAGCACCATGGTCAGAGCCATAATAAATTGGGGCCTGAAACAAATTCTCTGTGTAGGAGGGAAATAATGGGAAACTTTACCTGAAGAATTCTCCTTTTAAACGACACTGAGCTACCAGTACACGTCTTTTAGAATGGCCCAAACCCAGAGCACTGACAACACCAAATGATGGCAAGGATATGGAGCGATAGGAATTTGTATTCATTGCTGATGGGAATGCAAGATGATACATACAGCTGCTTTGGAAGATAGTTTGGTGATTTCTTGCAAAATTACACAGGCTCTTACCATATATCTAGCAGCTGTTCCCCTCTGCATTTATTTACCCAAAGGAGTTGAAAACTGTGCACAAAAACCTGCACATAGCTGTTTATAGTGGCTTTATTCATAATTGCCAAAACTTTTTAAATTTATTTTTGAGAGAGGGAGCATGAGTGGGGGAGGGGCAGAGAGAGAGAGAGAGAGAGATGGGGACAGAAGATCCGAAGCAGGCTCTGTGCTGACAGCAATAAGCCTGATGCGGGGCTCGAACTCACAAACTATGAGATCATGACCCGAGCTGAAGTCAGATGCTCAAGTGACTGAGCCATCCAGGTGCCCCCATAATTGCCAAAACTTAGAGGCAACCAAGATGGCCTTCAGCAGGTGAATGAATAAACAGTGGTACCTCCAGACAGTGGAATATTATTCAGCACTCAAAAGTGAGCTTATGGAGCCATGAAAATACTTGGAGAAAACTTGAATGCATATTGATAAGTGAAAGAAGCCAATCTGAAAACACTACATCCTGTATGACTCCAACTATAGGCCATGCTTGAAAAGGCAAAAGTACAGTGACAGTAAAAAGATTAGTGGTTGCCAGAGGTGAGGAGAGAGAGAAGGAGGAATAGGCAGAGCACTGAGGATTTTTAGGGCAGTGTTATGATAATGGTGGATACGTGTCATTATAGAATGTACAACAAGAGTTAACCCTAATGTAAGCTATGACTTTGTGTGATAATGATGTGTCAATACAGGCTCATCAGTTGTAACAAATATACCATTCTGGTGGTAGATACTGGTAACAGGAGAGGCTATGCACCTGTGAGGGCTGGGGGGGGGGGGGTTATGGGAGATCTCTGAACTTTCTTTTCAATTTTTCTGTAAATCTAAAACTTTTTGGGGCGCCTGGGTGGCTCAGTCGGTTAAGCGTCCGACTTCAGATCAGGTCACGATCTCACGGTCCGTGAGTTCAAGCCCCACATCGGGCTCTGGGCTGATGGCTCAGAGCCTGGAGCCTGCTTCCGATTCTGTGTCTCCCTCTCTCTCTGCCCCTCCCCCGTTCATGCTCTGTCTCTCTCTCTGTCTCAAAAATAAATAAACATTAAAAAAATTTAAAAAAAAAAAACGTTTCTTTAAAAAAAATCAGGCCAATGTTCAGGTCAGCCAGAGAAAAGACTCTGCAAACCCCAGCTCCATGCGGTAATAGGTACCACTTTATTGGCAGGTGTCACCTGCACCGGACCCAGATCCACAACCATAGGTGTCACTCTGAACTTGCCCCACTCAGGGTCTTTTTGACTTTGGAGATCGGTTCTTTCTCTGTGTATGTTTTTGAGGCCTGCTGATCTGTGAAATGAAGAGTCCTCTGTCTCTTAGCCATGTTAGTTCATGTGTCTGAAAGCTCCTTCAAGGGAAGGTAGGAGGCTGACCTCAACGGCTCTGGAGGAGGAGCTTCTTCATCCCAGAATCTTCTCTTTGCTCCCTCTAATGGCCCTGCTCAGGAAAAGGCTAACCCTATGCACGTACAGACAAACTTAGCCTGCAGATGGCACTGGAAGGGCAGAGGGGAAAGGAACTAGCATCTACTGAGCAGACCTGTGTACCAGGTATGCAATGGAAATCGCCCTGTTCCACCCTCAAAGCACACGGGAGCCGGCCTCTGGCTCCCTTTCACAAGAACACGTGCACAAACATGGATACAATGCACAGCCGCCGTTGAAAGAAACCGTTCTTGCTAGTCATCTGCGTGCCTCATGTTACATAACGTGTGCATTCCTAAGGTGAAGCTGAATGAAGCTTCACCTACACAAGGTGTTGTCTGAAATCAGAAAGCACATAATCCAAATTTGTTTATTTTTTTCTTGTCTCAAAAAGTCCAGAATCTGGCAAAGTTGGAATGAAATCCTTCCACTGGGAATAGAAAATAGAAAATGAAACACTTGCTTGTAGATGACTAGTAGTTTCCCTGATTGATACTAGAATATACAAAATTGAAGAATGTAGAATGTATAAAACGGAATCTGTAATGAATGAATATTAAAAGTGACGCAAAACCACACACGCACAACGTGTGCCCTGCCGGTGCTACAGTGCAGGTGTGGCCCCAGATCGAAGGTGTTCCTGGGAAGCAGGTCAGGAATGAGAGTCCGTAGCCCAGGCTTTCTTCACAGGACTTCCTAGTTAATTGCTGACTTAGCTGAGCGCCTCGGTGCTTTCCACCAGGGCTCCTGTGAATTCTTCTTACTCTTCTTGCAAGTTCCAAAACCAGATGCCACTTTTATGGAAAAGTCTAATCACTGTGGAATCTAATGTATGTTCCACTTTCACGTCCAGATATCCTCCTTCCTGTTTAATTTACAGCATCCCCATGACTCACCTCTCGGTTATGGTCTGTAAGGCACCACACCCTTTCTGGTCCCGCCTGTTCATATTGCTAAGTGTTTTCAACTTTAGATAAAAGCACTTATGAGTTATATTAATAATATGGAGACACTAAAAGAGACTTGTGTTACAAACACCAAACAATAAATGTGAAGCTAGATTTTCTTAAGCCTGTGTGCTTGCCTCCCACACCCCACGCCCCATAGGCTATACTTACGAAGTTTTCTGCACTTTTATGGCATGAGACATGCCCGGAAAATTCATCATCAGATAGCATGTGCCTAGTCAAATATTTGTCTGTTCTAACACTTTACATTCTTTTCGAATTAATAAAAAGGGGCAATGAGAAGTGAAACCTAGATATTTAATAAGCAGTGGAATGAGCAAACTAGTGACCAAGAAAGCAATGAAAACCGTTCTTTTCGAAATTTCTGAATAAGTTCCCAACATTCGCCCACTTTGATGCTACTATAAATCAATGTACATAAAATCCACACTTCAAATAACTTGTGGTAGGCATCTGTCTCCCTTCTCCTTTCCCAACCTAATAGAATACCAATTCTGTTCAGAGGATGAGAGAAAATACTTCCCATTAAAGATACTTGCCCAACACACAGGGTGGCCTTGTGACAAACACCTGATCCAAGCACTGCTTCTACTTCCTACCTTGAGTGTAATATGAAGCCCGGCACTGCAGCAGCCATCTTGTAACCATGAGGTGATAAGCATATGAGAAAATTGGCCTGTTACAGGCAAAGGATGGCAGAGAAATATGGTGGGCCCTGGGTCCAAGATGGCACCATTGCCTCCTTTACCAGCCCTGGACTTTTATTGCTTGAAATAAATATCTACCACAATTATTTAAGCCACTGTTAATGTGGTTCTTTGTTGCTTGAAGCCAAGTGCAATAGTAACCACTATAATCTTGCACACATCTTAGCTTCTGTTTCTAAATATTACAATTAAATGTTTATCTCAAATTCAGAGAGAAGCTAAGTAGCTGTGTATCTAATTTTGGGTCTAGACTTTGAGTTCTATAATAATCTGTTGTATTCCTTACAGTCAGCTCCAGCTAAATAAATACCAGAATAAAATGTAAAACAAAACAAAACCCAAGACGATAAAAACAAAACCCAAGACGACAAATACATTAAAAAATGACTGGGTCTCAGGATGAAAGACAACTACATATAAAATCATCAATTGTACCCTCTAGATTGGCAAAATCACTGAGTCTGACAACACTGGTCCTGGCAAGGTTGGAGGGAAATGGGATCTCTCACAAATCACTGGTGAGTGGGTGAGCAGGTGTAAGTACTTTGGAGAGCAGTTTCCTACATCGAGTAACATTGATGATGACCATACCTGATGACCCAGAAAGTATTGTACATGTGCACAAGAGATCTATAGAAGAATGTTTGCTGTAGCACTATTTTATAGCAATGAAAGCCTAGAGATCTTGAGGTGTCCATCAATAATTGCATGGATGAAAACATCGTGATACAGTCTTAAGACATTAAAACCAACCAAAACAACACCCAGCCCTATACTTCAATATGGGTAGATTCATTGGTATGCTGCAACCATCTCACGAGAGCCAATTATTAAACTCTTTGGAACTTTACGGGCTGGTTAATATTATATCAGTAGCTTGAGATCGGCCATGTTAGGAGTATCTTCATACAACACAGAAGTTAGCAAAAACTATAAATAACCCTCCCTTTCCCCTACAAGAGCTGGTAGTTAAATATTTACCAGCACATCACTGGCTAGTTTCAAAAAACAGTATTTATTTCAAAGACAAGCTGCAGAATGATAACTGCATGGTAGCATATATTTAAAGCTTAAAAAATGTAAGGAAATGTTACATATTCATAATATTTATCAATAGTAATAAACTATATTCTAGAAGGATAAATACCAAACTTGTGATAGTGATTCTCTCTGGAGAAAGGGGCCATGTAACAGCTGTGGTGAAGGGGAAGAGGAAGCTTGAACTTTTTATCCATTGCTTTGTATTTTCTTTTAAAATATCTAACTAAAGCCAAAAAAGAAAAAAAAATGTTAATTTGTCCATAATGGGTGAGAAGTATGAAAATGTTTATTTTCTGTGCATATCTATTTAAATTTCAAAATGAAAAAGGCAAAAAAAAGTGGGGGTCAAAAGAAAATTTGCATATCATATTTCATTGGCTTCAAGACCTCACTGACTTGAGATGCACTATTTATATATCACTAGAAAAAATTTTTAAATTTGCCATTTAAATTATGTTGATGGGAAAATATTTTTTAATTTTTTTTAAAGTTTATTTATTTTGAGAGAGAGAGAGAGAGAGAGAGAGAGAGAGAGAGAGAGAATCCCAAGCAGGCTCTGCACTGTCAGCATGGAGCCTGATATAGGGCTCGAACCTGCAAACTGTGAGATCATGACTTGAGCCAAAACCAAGAGTCGGACACTAACCGACTCAGTCACCCAGGTGCCCAAATGAAAAAAAAAATTGTTTTAATTATGTTGATGAGAGTATGCAGAATTATACATTGCTGGTAGGAATGTAAAATGGTACAGCCACTGTAAAAAAAAAAAAAAAACCAAAACCTTGACATTTCTTCAAATATTTACACATAGAATTACATATCACCTGTCAATTTCACACCTAGGTGTATACCGAGGGAATTGAGAGCATACATTCAACAATTTGTACACAAATGTTTGTAGTACCATTATTCATGAGAGTAAGAAGATGGAAAAAACCCACTGCCCATCAACTGGGGAATAGATAAATAAAATGTGGTTCATACCCACTAGGGTGGCTAGAATCAAAAGACAGATAATAAGTGTTGGCGAGGATGTGGAGAAATTCAAACTCTGGTACATTGCTGGTGGGAATGTAAAATTGTGCAGCCACTTTGGAAAATGGTTTGGTGGTTCCTTGAAAAGCTAAACACAAAGTAACCGTATGACCCAGAAATTCCACTCCCCAGTATATACTCGAGAAGTGAAAACACATAGCCTCAAAAAGATTGCACATGAGTACTCATGGCGACATTATTCTTATAGCCAAAAAGTGGAAACAACCCAAACATGTATCACCTGATGAATGAATGAACAAACATTTTCTAGGGGCACCCGGGTGGCTTAGTTGGTTGAGTGTCCAACTCTTGGTTTTGGCTCAGGTCATGATTCCAGTGTTGTGGAATTGAGCCCTGTGTCAGGCTTTGGGCTGAGCATGGAGCCTGCTTAAGATTCTCTCTCTCTCCCTCTGCCCCTCTCCCCCACTCATGCACATTCTCTCTAAGATAAAATTAAAAAAAAAAAACAAAAACAAAAAACCGTTGGGGCGCCTGGGTGGCTCAGTCGGTTAAGCATCCGACCAGCTCAGGTCACGATCTCGCGGTCCGTGAGTTCGAGCCCCACGTCGGGCTCTGTGCTGACAGCTCAGAGCCTGGAGCCTGCTTCCGATTCTGTGTCTCCCTCTCTCTGCCCCTCCCCTGTTCATGCTCTGTCTCTCTCTGTCCCAAAAATAAATAAACGTTAAAAAAAAAAAAACTGTTTTGAATGTGTTCTATCCATACAATGGAATATTATTCAGCCATAGAAAGAAGTGAGGAATTGGTACACATGACAACATGGATGAACCTTAGAAACATTATGCCAAGCAAAATAAGCCAGACACAAAAGGCCACATGTTGTATGATTCCATTGATAGAAAATGTCCAGAGCAGGCAAATTCCAGAGGCTGAAAGTAGATTAGTGATCGCCCCCTGGTGATCCTCCACTAGGAGGACGGGGAGTGGGGAGTGACTGCTTATCAGGGCTTCCTGTTCTGAGATTAGTGCTGGTGGGACTAATGCACTGTGGATGCACTAAAAAGCCACCAGACTGTACAGTTTAAAATGGTCAGTTTTATGTTATACGAATTTTACCCCCAAAATCATTTAAACTATGTCATCACGGACTTTAAGATGATATCGATGTCAGAGACAGTACAGGAAATGTAGTGATATAGTGATGTAGCGATGAAACGTGATATATTTGATTGCATGGAAACGTGAGGCTTCTATACAAATAGCGTTAGATCAATTAGGCAGTGAGTTCGCTGCATTTGATAGAAAAAACCCGTGATAACAGTGACTTAAACAGGTTAGAAGCTTATTTTTGTTTCACACAGATGAAGTCCTAATGTGTACAGGCCAGGGCCCATGAGCTATCTCCATGGTTTGTTTAGGGACATATTTCTATATTCTATATTCAATATTTGGCTTACAACATCAGAGTTACTTTATTGTCCAAGATGGCTGCTAGAGTGCCAGCCATCATTTCACATTCCAGGTGTGCAGCAGAAAGAGGGGAAAGGACAAAATATCCTCCAACTAAGTCAACTCTCTTTGAGTAGAATAAAGGTATTAAATGAATGCTCAGATATCCATAAAATGGAAAAATCTCTATGAAGGCAATACCTATGTTTTGTTTATCAATTCATTCTCAGTACCTAGCACAAGACACAGCACATTAAAAGCAGTAAATTTTAAAAAAAAAGTGTGAAGTGAATAGATGCATGCATGGAAATGGATAAATGCATCATCATACAACCATTTAAATATTTTTGACCGACAATGCCCTCACAAACATGTTGAACGTTCCTCAAACCCAGCGGACTGTCCATAAGAAATGTGGCAAGCACACGTATGTCCTCTTTAGTAAGCTGTCTGTTCACATCTTCTGCCCATTTTTAAATTGGATTACTTGTTTTCAGAGTGTTGTATCAGTTCTTAATATATTTTGGATACTAACCATTTATCAGATATGTCATTTGCCTCATTCTGTAGGTTGCCTTTTAGTCTTTTTCATTATTTCCTTCATTGTGCAGAAGCTTTTTATTTTGATGTAGTCCCAATAGTTTATTTTTGCTTTTGTTGTCCTGGCCTCGGGAGACATAGCTAGAAAGATATCGTTATAGTCAATGTCAGAGAAATTACTGCCTGTGCTGTCTTCTAGGATTTTTACGCTTTCAGGTCTTACATTTAGGTCCTTAATCCAAATTGAGTTTACTTTGTGTATAAAGTAAAAAAGCGGTCCAGTTTCATTCTGTTACATGTCGATGTCCAGTTTTCCCAGCACCATTTGTTGAAAATAGTCTTTTTCCCATTGCGTATCCTTTCCTGCTTTGTCAAAGATTAATTGATCATATAATCGTGGGTTTGTTTCTGGGCTTTCTATCCTATTCCATTGATCTATGTGTCTATTTTTGTGCCACTGCCATACTGTTTTGATTACTACCGCTTTGTAATATACCTTGCAGTATCTCTTGTCTGATTGCTGTGGCTCAGACTTCCAGTAATATGTGGAATAAAAGTGGTGAGAGTGGACATCCTTGTCTTATTCCTGACCTTAGGGGAAAAGCTCTCAGTTTTTCACCGTTGAGTATAACGTTAGCTGTAAAAACTCACTCTTTAAATGTGAAGACAGTTGGAAAGCTTACCACAGGAAAGTTGTCCATCTGTCAGAGCAGAGTAATTATCTGCTTCCAGATCCACCCCGGATCACTTGCAAATGATTAGAATGAACTTAGCACTTCCCAGCATAATTCACAGCCACCACCATTCCAGAACTGTTTCATATTTTCCCACTGTTATAATCTTCTTAAAAAAATTTTAATGTTTATTTTTTGAGAGCAAGAGAGACAGTGAGTGAGTTGGGGAGGGGCAGAGAGAGAGGGAGACACAGAATCTGAAGCAGGCTCCAGGCTCTGAGCTGTCAGCACAGAGCCTGATGTGGTGCTCGAACTTATGAGATCATGTGAGATCATGACCTGAGCTGAAGTCAGTCGTTGAACCAACTGAGCCACCCAGGTGCCCCACCCACTGTTATAATCTAAATTGTGTCCCCACCACCAAAAAAAAAAAAAAAAAATCATATGTTGAAGTCCTAAACCTCAATACCCCAAAATGTGATTATTTGTAGATAGTCTTTAAAGAGACAATTAACTTGGGGTACCTGGATGGCTCAGTTGGTTGAGCATCTGACTCTTGATTTTGGATCAGGTCGTGATCCTAGGGTCGTGGGATTGAGCTCCATGTTAGGCTCTGCACTGGGCATGGGGCCTGCTTAAGATACTGTCTCTCTCTCCCTCTGCTCCTCTCCCCTGCTTGCGCCCTGGGCTTTCTTTCTCTCTAAAATAAAAATAAGAGGAAAAAATAAAAATGCAATGAACTTAAGTGAGGTCATTAGGGAGGCCCTAATCCAATCTGACTGGTGTCCTTGTAAGAAGAGGAGATAAGGACACAAACGTGCCTCGAGAGACCATGGTAAGACACAGAGAGAAAACAGCCATCCACAGGCCAAGGAGAAAGGCCTCAGAAGAAAGCAACTCTGTTAAGACCTTGATCTTGGACTTCTAGCCCCCAGAATTGTGAGAAAATGAATTTTGTTGTTTAAGCCAACGCGGTCTGTAGTACTTTGTTATGGCAGTTCTAGCAAACATACCCATTCATCACGTTAATTAGATGTTTGGTGGCTGTGATGGTTAACTTTATGTGGCAACTTGGCCAAGCTGTGGCGCCTGCTTGTTTGTTCAAACATCAGCCTAGATGTTGCTGTGAAGGTATTTTCAGATATAATTAACATTTGAATCTGGTAGACTTTGTGTAGAGCAGATTACCCTCCGCCAGGTGGGTGGGCTTCATCCTATCAGTAGAAGGCCCTAAATAAAAAGACTGAGGTCCTCTGAAGAGGAAGGAATTATGACCCTAGACTGCCTTCAGACTCAAGACTTACAACATCCACTCTTGCCAGAATTTCCAGCCTACCCGCCCTGCAGAGACTGGATTTGCAACCAAATCCTTAAAATGAATCTCACCTCCCACTCCCACTCGACACATACTATTGGCTCTGATTCTTAGAAGAACCCTAATAAGTGGCCTGTTAACTAATAACTGAAGACTGATATTCCATCACTTAATTAATGTCACACTCTTTGTTTTCTGTAAAATATATGTTATTTCCAAATTTGTGAGTTGAAGAGTTGGTCAAATACTGGCTTCCAAGCAAATTAATTCATCAGCATGCTGTTTGTTTTTAGGTTTTAATAATGACATTGAGCTTTGTAGGGGAAGTCATCAGAGAGCCAGGAGGAATGAGGAGAGAGATCACTCATCCAGATGCCTTACAATTTACGCCCACGATGTGCTGACAGCCAGTAAATTCCAACAGAATGAACAATTATAGTTATAATTTTGAAACTGCTTTGTTATGAGCATCCATCCCACTCTTGCCTTTTGATCCTGCCTAATCTTGTCCTGCCCTGTACCTTTACTGCCTCACTTCTTCAGAAATGGCAGGTTTTCTTTCTTCTCTGTTATACACATAAACTAAGCTACTAATCCAGAAAGAAGTCAGCTACAGATGTAGAGGGTTTAGCCAGGGCAAGAAACAAAGATGTGAGACATGAGAGTCAGTGAGAGTCAGGCAAGTCTGGGGACAGTAAGGAGTGTGGAGCACATGCAGGGCAGGGTGTGTTGGGAAGTTAGGGGTGGGTGCGGAGGATGGCTCCCTACTCGCCTGCAACCAGGAACAAGCTGGGTGACCTGATGGATCGCGAGTTAAAGAAAGCCAACAGAACTACATAGGTTGCACTCATGAGATTGGCTTTCCTGTCACCTTGCCCTAAAAGTCACTGTCAAAAAGCTTTCTTCCCTAACATACCTATGAATTTCTACGTTTGAGGCTCCCTGTGGAGGTGGGGGAGTATGTAGACCAACCAACAGGCACCTTGGCCCTGATGAAGAGTGATATGCATGGGGTAGAGCCAGCGACGCACTGGTCTTTGAAACAAGATACGAGGCAGCCCACAAGGTGGACGCCAGAACTTTTTGGGAAGTCTTGCTCACCACAGCACTGAGAAGCAGTGCTGTCCAAGAGGACTTTCTGCAGTGACGGACATATTTTACATCTGCACTATCCAATATGGTGGCCTCTAGCCCCACGTGGCCACTGAGCACTTGAAATGTTGCTAATGAGACTGCACAACTGAATTTTAAACCTTATGTAATTAAAATAGCTACCTGTGGTTAGTGGCTACCATATTGGACAATGTAGCCACGTGGTCTCCATAACACGCTGATTGATGATTCTCCCAACATACAGTTTGGGACATATGGAATATAGAAATACCTCATATTTGAAATGATAGTGGAAGAATATCAAGCAAGAAAATTGTTTAGCATTTGATTCTCAACATGAGTGGGTACCACAACCCCATTAGTTCATATTAGGAAGGAAATGTGCTAGGCTAAACCAGAGATTCAGCAGTTCTGGGGCAACACTCTGCTTCCTTTTCTTAATGACTAGGAGCCACTCAGTTAGCCTTGATGGGCCTTCCATGTTTTTCTAAACAGCTCAGGGGCGGGGAGGAATGCTTTCTCCGGGTGTTTTTGTGTGTTTTTTAGGGAAAAGACTAGAACCATTATAAACATCATAAGCCATTTTAACAAATGCAAAGTAGCCCCCATTATAAATTATAATGAAGATGTTACTTATTTGATTTCCCCTTTGAGGGGTGGAGAGGGTATGAAGCACTATTTGAATATAACATGGAAGTCGTTCAACAGTATCATTACAGCTGAGTCTTTTAAGAGAGTAGGGGACTACACAACCTGATCTCAAGGTAAGAAAGGTACCGTTTGGCTTTACCTGCCAGTTTTTAAGAGAACTGTTTCAGACTGAAAGGGAAATGAGTGGTTGCAGCAGCCCCTATGACCAGCTTTCAAGTAATGATTATGACTTGAATCATTTCTGAGAAATAAGTGAACAAATTCTTCCACTTTGCTTGATTATGATCAACTCAATCTGCTCGTGCCCATGAGAAGTCTCCATCTCGCATTGTTTTGGAAATGGTCCCCCTGAGTCAGGCTGAGTAATCATAGTTAATAAGTTTGGTTTCCTTCTCGTTTATTTTTCACTCCATCCTCTGTACCTACCCTTAAATTTTTTTTTTCTTCCTTTAGAGCTGCTTGAGCACATGAGTATGATCCTTAATCCTAAAGAGCAAGAAAGAAATTTCCTTGTGAGGGAAGGCACTCCACGAGGAATAGGGTGTCACATAATTTATTGTCCAAATTGACATGTTAGAGAATAAAAGTGGTCCCTTTTAATAATCATGTTGGGGCAACGGGTATAAGCTGGTCGCCTTAACTAGAGAAATAAAAAACATGGAAATGTGATCAACCTAGTTAATTATCAAAACAAAATGAAAATGAGTCCAGATTGGCCAAAACAAAAAAGTACAGTACCAAATGTTGGTAAACCACCATTTACCTGTTACCTTGGAAAACCAAGGTAAACGTTGACTGGAACTCACACTGTTGGGAGTATGATTTACAACCACTTGTGAAAAGAGTCTGACGTTATCAAGTAAAGATGACCACGCACATATCCTATAATTTGGCAATTCCGTGAGACATGTACTAGAATATTCATAGAAATATTGTTTATAAAAGCCTAAAACTGGAGACAGCACCATTATACCTACACATTAAAATGAACATATTTAAGTAATAGCTACATGCTACCACTGTGAAGTTAGTTAACAACTTTATCATGTTTCATAACTGTCATTTTGTACGTGTGATGGGAACAATTCAGATCTAGTCTCTTAGAACTCCTTAAAGTCTGTAATACAGTATCATTGATTATAATCACTATGCTGTGCATTAGCTCTTTGGGACTTGTTTACTAGTTCCCAGTTTGTACCATTAAACAGCCTATTACCAATTTCTTCACCCCCTGGCATCTGGTAACCACTATTCTATTCTCTTACACATGTACCACAACTTTTTTATGCATTCGTCTGTTAACCAACACTTAGCTTGTTTCCATGTTTTGGCTTTTGCAAATAATGCTACAATGAACATGGGGGTGTGTATGTCTCTTTGAGCTCCTGTTTTCATTTCCTTTGGATCTATACCCAGAAGTGGAATTACTACATCGTATGGTAATTCTAGTTTTAATGTTTTAAAGGAACCTCCAGACTGTTTTCCACAGTGGCTGCACCAATTACATTCCCACCAACAGTGGGAATTACAACTACGTTCCCACCAACATAAGGGTTCCCTTTTCTCCACGTCATTGCCCACATTTGCTATGTCTTGTCTTCTTGATGGCAGCCATTCTAGTAGATGTGAACTGATATCTCATTGTGGGTTTGATCCACATTTCCCTGATGATTAGTGATGTTGAGCATTTTTTCCTGTACCTGTTGGCCATTTGGATTTCATTTTTATTTAGTCCCTCTACCTGTTTTTTGAAATAGGATTGTTTGTTGTTGTTGTTGAGTTGTATGAGTTCTTTATATATTTTGGATATTAATTCCTTATATGTGATATATAGCTTGCAAATATTTTATCCCATATTGTAGGTTGCCTTTTTATTTTGTTGATTGGTTTGTTTTTTTTTAACTTTACTTCTTTAATCTCTGTGCCCAATGTGGGGCTCAAACTCATGACCCCAAGATCAAGAGCCCCACACTCTTCCAACTGGGCCAGCCAAGTGCCCCTTGTTGATTATTTTTTTACTGTGCGGAAGTGTTTTACTTAATGTAGTCCCACTTGTTGATGTTTGCTTCTGTTTTTTTGGTGTCATATCTAAAACACCATTGCCCAGTCGTGTCAAGGAGTTTTTCCCTCTGTTTCCTTCTGAGTTTTATGGTATCGGGTCTTATGTTTAACTCTTGAATCCATTTCAAGTTAATTTTTGTGAGTGGTGTTACACTGGGATCCAATTTCATTTTTTTTTCTGCGAGTGGTTATCCAGTTTTCCCAACATCATTTGTTAAAAAGACTATCCTTTCTCCATTGAGTGTTCTCAGCTCCCTTGTCAAACGTGTGGAGATTTATTTTTGGACTCTCTATTCTGCTTCATTGGTCTATATGTATATTGCCAGTACCATACTGTTTTAATTACTGTAATTTTGTAGTAATTTGAAGTCAGGAAATATGATGCCTCTGGCTTTGTTCCTCTTTTTCCTGATTGCTTATGCTATTCAGGATCTTTTGTGTTCTGTACACATTTTAGGAATTTTTTTCTATTTCTTAAAAAAAAGCCTTTGGAATTTTGATACAAATTATATTGAATCTATAAATGGCTTTGGTTAGTATAGGTATCTTACATATATTAATTCTTCCAATCTGTGAACATGAGATATCTTTTTATTTGTGTCTTCTTCAGTTTCCTTCATCAAGGTCTTGTATCTTTCATTGCACAGATCTTTCACTTCTTTGGTTAAACTTATTCGTAAGTATTTCATTGTTTTTTTTGATGCTATTTTAAGTATTTTACTTTGTTTTATTTTATTTTTATTAATGTTTTCAGGAATAGAGTTTAGTGATTCATCACTTACATATAACACCCAGTGCTCATTCCAGCAACTGTCTTCCTTAATGGCCCTTCCCATTTTGCCCCTCCTTCCACCCAATACCCTTCCAGCAACTGTCAGTTTGTTCTGTGTTTTTTATAAAATTTTTTTTAACGTTTATTTATTTTTGAGACAGAGAGAGACAGAGCATGAACGAGGGAGGGTCAGAAAGAGGGAGACACAGAATCTGAAACAGGCTCCAGGCTCTGAGCTGTCAGCACAGAGCCCGACGCGGGGCTTGAACTCACGGTCTGTGAGATCATGACCTGAGCAGAAGTCGGCCACTTAACTGACTGAGCCACCCAGGCGCCCCTGTTCTGTGTTTTTAAGAGTCTCTTATGGTTTGTCTCCCTCTCTTTTTATAGTATTTTTGCTTCCTTCCTTTATGTTCGTCTGTTTTGTATCTTAAATTCCACACATGAGCGAAGTTATATGATAGTTGTCTTTTCTCTGGCTTATTTCACTTAGCATAATACACTCTAGTTCTATGCACATCATTGTAAACGGCAAGATTTCATTCTTTTTGATCACTGAGTAATATTCCATTGTTTATATATATCACTTTTTCTTTATCCATTTATCAGTAGATGGCCATTTGGGCTCTTACAATACTTTGGCTATTGTCGATAGTGTTGCTATAAACACTGGAGTGTTTGTGCCCCTTCGAATCAGCACTCCTGTATCCTTTGAGTAAATACCTAGTAGTGTAATTGCTGGGTCGTAGGGTAGTATTATTTTTAACTTTTTGAAAAACCTCCATACTGTTTTCCAGAGTGGCTGCAACAGTTTGCATTCTCACCAGCAGTGCAAAAATGTTTCCCTTTCTCTGCATCCTCGCCAACATCTGTTTGTTTCCTGAGTTGTTGATTTCAGCCATTCTGACAGGTGTAAGGTGGTATCTCATTGTGGTTTTGATTTGTATTTCCCTGATGATGGGTGATGTTGAGCATTTTCATGTGTCTGTTAGCCATCTGGATGTCTTCTTTTGAAAAGTGTCTATTCATGTCATTTGCCCATTTCTTCACTGGATTATTGGTTTTTTGGGTGTTGAGTTTGATAAGTTTTTTATGGGTTTTGGATGCCAACCCTTTATCCAATATGTCATTTGAAAATATCTTCTCCCACTCCATTGGTTGCCTTTTAGTTTTCTTGATTGTTTCCTTTGCTGTGAAGAAGCATTTTATTTTGATGAGGTCCCAATAGTTCATTTTTGCTTTTGTTTCCCTTGCCTCAGGAGACACGTCTGGTAAATAAGTTGCTGTGGTCGAGGTCAAAGAGGTTGCTGCCTGCTTTCTCCTCTAGGATTTCGAGAGCTTCCTGTCTTACATGTAGGTCTTTCATCCATTTTGAGTTCATTTTTGTGTATGATGTAATAAAGTGGTCCAGGTTCATTCTTCTGCATGTCGCTGTCCAGTTTTCCCAACACCATGTGCTAAAGAGACCGTCTTTATTCCATTGGATATTCTTTCCTGCTTTGTCAAAGATTAGTTGGCCATATATTTGTGGGCCCATTTGTGGGGTCTCTACTCTGTTCCATTGATGTACATACCTGTTTTTGTGCCAGTACCATACTGTTTTGATGATTACATCAAATGATGTAATTTGATGATTACTGTTTTGAAGATGTAATACATCTTCAAGTCGGAATTGTGATGCCTCCTCCTTTGATTTTCTTTTTCAGGATTGTTTTGGCTATTTGGGGTCTTTTCTGTTTCCATACAAATTTTAAGATTGTTCTAGCTCTGTGAAGAATGCTGGTGTTGTTTTGACAGGGATTGCACTGAATATATAGATTGCTTTGGGTGGTATGGACATTTTAAAAATATTTGTTCTTCTAAGCCATGAGCATGGAATGTGTTTCCATTTCTTTGTGTCTTCTTCAATTTCTTTCATAAGCTTTCTATAGTTTTCAGCATACAAATCTTTTACCTCTTTGGTTAGGTTTATTCCTCGGGATTTTATGGGTTTTGGTGCAATTGTAAATGGGTTTGATTCCTTGATTTCTCTTTCTACTGCTTCATTGTTGGTGTGTAGAAATGCAACCAATTTCTGTACATTAATTATATCCTGCAACTTTGCTGAATTCATGGATCAGTTCTAGCATTTTTGGTGGGGAGTCTTTCGGGTTTTCCACATACCGTATCATGTCATCTGCTAAGAATGAAAATTTGACTTCTTCCTTGCTGATTTGCGTGCCTTTTATTTCTTTGTGTTGTCTGATTGCTGAGGCTAGGAATGCCAACACTATGTTGAACAACAATGTTGAGAGTGGACATTCCCGTCCTGTTCCTGACCTTAGTGGGGAAAGCTCTCAGTTTTTCCCCACTGACAATGATATTAGCTGTAGGTCTTTTGTATATGACCTTTATGATCTTGACATTTGTTCCCTCTATCCCTACTTCCTTGAGGATTTTTATCAAGAAAGGATGCTGTATTTTGTCAAATGCTTTCTCTGCATCTATTGAGAGGATCTTGTGGTTCTTGTCCTTTCTTTTATTGATGTGTGTATCACGTTGATTGATTCACGGCTATTGAACCAGCCCTGTAGCCCAGGAATGAATCCCACTTGATCGTGGTAAATAATTCTTTTAATGTGTTGTTGGATTCAGTTTGCTAGTAGGCATATGATTGTTTATAGTAGTTTCTTATGGACCTATGTGTTTCTCCAGTGTCAGTCATAATGTCTCCTGTTTCATTTATGATTTTATTTGGGTCTTGTTTTTTTCTTAGTCTTGCTAAAGGTTTGTCAATTTTCTTGATCTTTTTGAGAAACCAGCTCTTAGTTTTGTTAATTTTCTCTGTTTTTTTTTTGTTGTTGTTTTTTGGGGGTTTTTTTTGGGGGGGGTCTCTATTTCATTTATTTCCAGTCCAATCTTTGTGATTTCCTTCCTTCCACTAATGGCAGGGCTAGTTTGTTCTTCCTTTTCCAGTTCTTTGAGGTGCAAAGTTAGGGTTCGCTTTTTTTTTAGATCTTTCTATTTTCCTAACATATACATTTATTACTCTAAACTTCTCTCTCAAGACTGCTTTTGCAGCTCTCACAGGTTTTGCTATGTTGTGTTTCCATTTTCAATCGTTCTGAATATCTTGATTTCTTCTTTGACTCACTGGTTGTTCTGGTGTGTGTTGTTTAATTTTTACCTATTTGTAGATTTTCCTGCTTTCCTCCTGTGATTTCTAATTTCATACCATTGTGATCAAAAAAGATAGTTAGCATGATTTCAATCTTCTTAAATTTGGTCAGACTTGTTTTGTGCCCTGTAGTATGGCCTATCCTGGAGAATGTTTCTTATGCACTTGAGAAGAATGTGTATTTGCATTTAATCAATGGAATGTTTTGTACGTGTCTGTTAGGTCAATTTGATCTAATGTATCATTCAAGTGTATCGTTTCTTTGTTGATTTTCTTTCTGGATGATATATCAATTGCTGAAAATAGGATAGTGAAGTCCCCTATGATTTTTATATTGTTGTCTATTTCTCCCTTCAGATCTGTTGGTATTTGCTTAATATATTTCAATTAAAAGATGTTTTCATTTATTCATTTTTGGGCAGAGAAAGAGAGCGAGCGAGCAGGGCAGGGGCAGAGAGAGAATCCCAAGCAGGCTCCTTGCTGTCAGTGCAGAGCCCAACACAGGGCTCAAACTCACGAACCATGAGATCATGACCTGAGCCAAAATCAAGAGCCGAACACTCAAGCAACTGAGCAACTCAGGTGCCCCTGCTTAATATACTTAGATGTTCCAGTGTCGGGTGCATATATATTTACCATTGTTATATCTTTTTGATGAATTGACCACTTTATCATTATCTAATGACCTTCTTTGTCTCTTGTAACTATTTTTGGTTTAAAGTCTTTTTGTCTAATAAAATATAGCCATCCTCACTTTCTTTTATTTTATACTTGCATGGATTATCTTTTCCATTCCTTCACTTTTTTTTTTTTTTTATTTTAGAGAGAGAGCGTACTAGCAGGGGTGAGGGGCAGAGGGAGAGAAAATCTTAAGCAGGCTCCACGCTCAGCACAGAGCCCAACATGGGGCTCAATCCCATGACTCTGGGATCATGATCTGAGCCAAAATCAAGAGTCGGAAGCTCAACCAGCTGAGCCACCCCGGTGCCCCCTCTAATCCTTCACTTTTCACAGCTGAAGGGAGTCTCTTGCAGGCAGCATACAGTTGAGCCCTGTCTTTCCACCCATCCAGCCACTGTGACTTTTGGTCAGTGATTTCAATTCACTTACATTTGGAATGATTATTGACATGTGAAGACTTACTAATGCCATCTTGTTAATTGTTTTCTGGTTGTTTTGCATTTCCATTTCTTTTCCCTCTATCTCTGCCTACCTTTGTAAATTGGTAATTGTCCATGGTGGTATACTCTTTTTTTCCTATCTTTATCTCTAATGTATCTGCCTTGGGTTTTTGTTTTATGGTAACCATGAGGCTTGCATAAGACATCTCCTAGATAAAGTAGCCAGGGGCACTTGGATGGCTCATTTGTTAAGCATCTGACTATTGATTTCAGCTCAGGTCATGATCTCACAGTTTGTGAGTTTGAGCCCCACATTGGGCTCCGTGCTGACAGTGTGGAGCCTGTTTGGGATTCTCTCTCTCTCTCAATCTCTTTCTCTCTCTGCCCCTCCCCTGCTCTCTCACTCTCTCAAAATAAATAAATAAACTGAAAAAAAAAACAGCCCATTTTAAGCTGATAGCAACTTCATTCATCTATAAAAGCTGCTCTTTTTTACTCCTTTTTATATTTTTGATGTCACAGTTGACCTCTTTTTGTAATGTGTATTTGTTAACACATTATAATAACTATAATTATTTTTAATACTCTTTTCCTTTAGGCCTTATACTGTAGTTAAGTGATTAACACAGCATTCTATTACAGAGTTAGAGTTTTCTGGATCTGACTGGATATATACCTTTATCAGTGTTTTGTTTTATGTTTTCATGGCACTAATTAGCCTCTTTATGTTTCAGTTTGAAGAATTCTTTCCAGCATTTCTTGCAAGGCAGGTCTAGAGGTGATGAACTCTCTCTGCTTTTGTTTGACTGGAGAAGTCTTTATTTTTCCTTTGTATCTGAAAGGTAACTTTGCCAGATAGACCATTCTTGACTGGCAACTTTTTCTTTCAACAGTTTGAATATATCATTCCACCCTCTCCTGACCTGTAGGGTTTCTACTGAGAAATCCACTGATAGCCTAAAAGCAGTACCTTGTAGGTTATAATCTTTTTTCCCTTATCTGCTTTTAAAATGTGTTCTTTATCCTTGAGTTTTGACAATTTCATTGTAATGTGTCCTGGAGAAAGTCTTTTTGTATGAGGATAATAGGCTGATCTATTAGCTTCATGTATTTAGACATCCAATTCTCTCCCCAGGTTTGGGAAACCCTCAGCTATTATTTCTTTATGCAAATTTTCTCCTTTCTCCCTCTCTTTTCTTTCTGGAAACCCAATTATTCTAATGTTTCGCCTTTTGATAGACTCCCATAGATCACATAGGCTCTCTTTGCTTTTTTTCATTGTTTCCTTTGTTTGCCTCTAGCTGGGTTATTTCAAAACTCCTATCCTCTAACTCATTTCTTCTATTTTTAACTTGTCTTTTCTACCGCAGATTCTCTCTATTGCATGTTTTACTTTATATATTGAGTTCTTCAGCTCCAGAATCTCTGGTTCTTTTTATAATGTCTATCTTTTTGAGAAAAAAAAATCATTTTAATCATATTTTTTTTCAAGATGTCATGGAATTATCTTTCCTGAGTTTTCTTGTAGCTTGCTAAATTTCTTCAAAAGAGCTATTTTGAATTCTCCATCAGCTAGATCACAAAGTTCCCTACCTTTGAGCTCAGTGTTTGGAGAATTGTTTTCTTTCTGTGATGGTCTGTTTCTTTGATTTTTTTAATGTTCCTTATAGTTTTGCATTTCTGCTTTTGCATTCGAAATAGCAGGCACTTCCTGAAATCTTTGCTAGTTGCTTTCAGAAGAGGCATTCTGTTTGATGGTGATGTTATTATCTGGTGTTATTATCTGTCTTCGTATTGGTATACCTGCTCCACTCTTCCTGCTCCCTCAAGTGGCAGAATTCTTAACATTTTGTCTTCTCTGGTTTTTGCAAGTCACTGGGCTAGCTATGGAAACCGCTCTTCTTTTCCAGAAGGTGGCACTGTAGCTCAAGTTTGTGGTTTCTCCCTTGCCCACATACTGTGGCCTATTTTCTGAGCCCCTTCTTTGTTCACAGCAGCTTGCTCTTTGCAGCCACACTTGGAAGCATGCACAAGGAATTGTTGCAGAGTGAGGGGAGGTGTGGGTTTAGCATTTGAGGCATTGGCAGTGTCTGAGGATCTGGTACTCCCAGAGGCTCATGGGTGGACTTCCTGCCGAGTGCAATCAGCAGGAAAGGTGTCCTGTGTCTGCCTCTTTCCCCATCTCCTCCCTCCCCCCCCAGTCATGCAGGTCCTGCTTCAGTACTCTGGGTGCTGTTGGAAAAAAATGGGTTTCTCCAGCCACTTCCTGCACAACTGGGGTAGCAAGGCATTCACTCACTGCTATCCTTTTCCCCCACAAGACAGGCTACCACCCCTGGATAGATTAGCCCAGCAGTGTTTCCTTGGGGGCTGGAGCGGGGATGGGAGCTGGGTAAGTTTCTCTTACTGCCCCCTTTGCTACGATCAAAAATTTTTTTTCTAGAATGGCATGCTGGAATCTCCTCTCTGGAAGGCTGGACTTTTGCAAATTCTCTCCTGTACATGAGTATCTGCCCAGGTCTTCATTCTCTAGTCCCCTTTCTCCCCCTTCCCCCTTGGCCAGAGGAATCTGGACAGGTAACTGGCTCTCCTGGCTCCACAGCCCAAACTGAGGTCTGTCTGCCTCTTACTGGATGCACAGGTAGGTGAGACTTCTTCTGGGTCCCTTGGTGTTTATATAGTGCCGGATCCAACAACTCCCACAAAGGTGCTTTTGTTCTTAGGTGGATGTCTTTTCTTGTTTAAAAAGGGGGAGGGATAAAAAGGAAGAATACTTTACATACCACCCTGTGCCGACATCACTTCCCCCATATAATGTTCATTCTTTGTGATATATTTCAGAACTAGAAAAAGCATGTGAGCAAAATAATATGATAAGCAGCGTGGTAGCGATTAGAGCTTCTCACTTTCTGGGGATGTAATAAGATTATTCTTCCTGGGTCTTTGTGGTTGGGCAGGGGCCAGAGCATGTACAAATTGTAGACTGTGGTGCAGAACTTGGAGTTGATTCGGAGGCAGCCCCTGGTGAGTTTAGGATGGTGTGGATCGCATTTTAAAAGGATAATTCCTGCTGCTGCATGGGGGATGTATCATTGAGAGAAAACATGGAACCACAGTGCCCAATTAGAGAGCTGGTGATGGTGAGCGATGGTGGTGAATTGGAGGTCAGTGGAAGCAGGCAAAACAGACAAGAGTGGGATTTTTTTGGAATGTGTTTTGCAGGTGCATCTGACAAGACATGCGGAAGGGCGGAACACGGGGCGGTTGAAGGAAGGAGAGGGATTGCAGATGATTCTTATGTTTTTGGTTGAGCAACTGAATATATGGTGAACCCATTTCCTGAAATGGGGGCAAATGAAGGATTAACAGGTTTGAAGGAGGGGAATGGAGCTAACTTCTTTCCTTATTAGCTTTAGATATCTATCAGACAGCCATGTGCACATGTTAAGTAAACAGGAGGATCTGGTACTCCCAGAGGCTCATGGGTAGACTTCCTGCTGGGTGCAGTCAGCAGGAAAGATGCCCTGTGTCTGCCTCTTTCCCCATCTCCTCCCTCCCCCCCAATCACGGAGAGGCAGCCCCATCTCTCAGGGGAATGTCCAGAGCTGGCCATGTGTATATTTAGGAATCACTAGCATATAAATGGTATATAAGTCAAAGGACTAGATTGGATCATCTAGAGAGAATATAGATAGGAAAAAAAAGCTATAAAGGTAGGAGACAACCCGGGCTAGTATGTAGTCATAGACACCAAAGAGGAAAGTGTGTTTAAATGCTGTTGAGAGACTGAGTGGGATGATATAAAGCAGTGCTAGTATTTGGCAGGTGCCCTGTCCAGGGGAGTTTCAGTGGCGTTCTGGGGGAAGAAGGCAGACTGCAGGGGTGGTGGGGTGGGGGTGGGGGGGGGGGAGGTTGAGGGAGGAATGGGAGAAAACGAAGAAAGAGATTAAAGGGAATTTTCGGGCGAAGTTGCACTCTGAAGAGGAACAAAAAACGGCACGGAGTTCGAAAGAGACATGTGGTAAAGGCAGATCTTGTTTCTGTTAAGGTGGGAGAGAGTCGAGCACGTTTGTTTGCTAACACTGATCAGCCAAGGAAGAAACTAATGACGCAGGAGATGAAGAGGTTAACTCCGGGGAGAGGGGGGTCAGATCCAGGGCACAGGGTGGTTCTTTCACCAGAAGAGAGATCCTCCAGCCACAGCTGGCAAGAGCAGGTAGGAGTTGGTTTTAATGAGGCAGCTAGGAGGGGGTCCGCCTTGATTGTCTATTTTCATTGACTTACGAAAAAGGGAAATGGAATGCTGGTCGCTGGAACCCAGTAAAGACCCCCAACTGCACAGCAAAAAGATTCCCATGAAACCATAAGATAACGGAAAGCAATCAAGCCCCACACCTTCCTTTGTTAACCTTAAGATTTAAGGGTAAAGAATGAATCCTATAAGCATGTAAGTGGAAAACAAAGGTTACAAACAAAGGTTTAGCCAGGGTGGAAGAGTTAATATCAGATGACCTCTCCTACTGAAAACAACAGTAAGAGATGTATCACTAAAAACCTCCTCAAAATACTTAAAGAACATGTAATTCGGGCAGGATCTGAGGGGCTACGATACGTGAGACAAGGGAAATACAGTGAAGTGGACCTCCCCCAGCTTTTCTCTTGGGAGCCGTAAAGGAGGGGAAGAGACTCCTAGTCAACAGCAGCAAATAGAATTTATAGAATTTTCATAATTCAAGGATGATGACACAGATACCTGTGTAGAAGATTCAAAAAGCATCAACAGGTCAACTATTACAATTAACAAGTTCATTGGCAAGGTTGGTAGATACGAGGTCAATATTAAAAAGTCCATTGTATTTTTATACACTAGCAACAGAAGAATTAGACAATGGAATTTTTAGAAACCAGGCTGGCTTCATATTCTGCCACAGTATGTGGCATCAGAAAATAAGAGAGCATTGTCTAGCAAGTTTTGAGGGGATATGTTTGTGATCTGGCAAATTTCCTTCCTCTTTGAAGTGACGGAAAGACACTCTTAGATATGCAACGTTGTGCTAATTTTATTTAAAAAAATTTTTTTAATGTTTATTTATTTTTGAGACAGAGATAGAGCATGAGCAGGGGAGGGGCAGAGAGAGAGGGGGACACAGAATCCGAAGCAGGCTCCAGGCTCCGAGATGTCAGCACAGAGCCCGACCTCATAAACCGTGAGATCAAGACCTGAGCCGAAGCTGAAGCTGGAAGCTTAACTGACTGAGCCACCCAGGCGCCCCAATGTTGTGCTAATTTTAATGGTGCGGGTGAGAAGGAGTACTCCTTGATTGTGGCTATTTGCCAGTAAAAATTACTTCATGTTGTACTTCAGCCCACCCGCAGCATAAACCAAGATAAAGAATTCACGAGTGATAGAGGCATAGTTTGAAAAGACTGGAAGTAGGCAGTTTCTGTAAGATACTAGTTTCTGTAAGAAAACAAGTTTCTGTAAGATATTAGTAAGTGTATTTATAAACTATTTTTAGGTATATGTACAAAGTATAATTTTTAGATCAACAAATGGACAATACATGACCAAAGTGGAATGTACAAAGTAATTTCTTCAAACATCATACCATTTCATTCTCGACCTTAGTCACTAGTGTGCAGCTCGTTAAATTTCCTGTAAGTGAAATACGCTCTTGCAGCCATCACACATATCACGAAGTAAAACATTATCGGCACCCCAGCAGTTTAAAAATATTTTAAAAATTAAATGTGGTAACTAGTAGGACAAAATCAAAATCTAGCCAACCTACCCTCAAAGGTAGAATTGAAGAAACTGCAATTTTGTAAATCAGCAGAAGAGGGCGCGCTTGAGCTGCAAGATGCAGTACACTGCGGAAAATCTTTATCTTTCCTCTTCTAGCCGGTCTAGCTGGTCCAAGAAAAAGACGGGACATTTTCAATGAATGGAAAATGGATGGCAGATAACATCTAAAGAGAGCCAATCTATAAAAGGAACATAAATAAAAATCAAAACATTTCAGCTGATAAAAATTCCCTCCCCAAAATGAGCCGAAGGAAATGGATGCACAATAACTGATCTGAGGTAAACATTCTTAAACGTTTGCAGATCTGGAAAAGCACCTAGAGTCACAAACTCAGAAACGCAGAACAGGAATAGACCCCTACTACCACCGAGCGAACGAACAAAAACAGGACAATATGAAATGAGCGTATCGCAGTAATGGTGGAAGAGCTTCTCTGATCAGCAAATAACAGTCATAAATTCCTGTCACATATAAAAACAACCACTTGAAGGCACACTGGAGAACAACCAGAAAGAACCAGAAAACTGGCGGACACTGGGCAGAAGAGCACAGTACTGGGTAAGTTGCCCGTTTGGGTGGCTTTTAGCCTGAGAGCAGCCTACAATCCTCCTCCATAGGGGTGCCCGAAAGTGGGATGGAAACCCCCAATCTGGGGCGCATGGGGGGCTGAGTCGGTTGAGCATCCAGCTCTTGATTTTTGCTCAGGTCATGATTCCTGCTTGGGATCGAGCTGGTCTCTGGCTCCATGGAGCCTGCTTGGGACTCACTCTCTCTCTCTCTCTCTCTCTCTCTCTCTCTCTCTCTCTCTCTCTGTGTCTCTCTCTCTCTTCCCCTTTGCCCTGCGCGTGCATTCACGTTTTCTCTCTCTCTCTCTCTCTCTCTCTCTCTCTCTCTCTCTCTCTCTCAAAAATAAATAACTAAAAAGAAAAAGAAATCCACAATCTTACTAGCTTGAAGAAAAATGACAGAGTTTGAGGCGACCACAGTAGATATAAAGATGGGAGTTATGATGTGTTGTGTCTCCCCAAGATGCATATGTTGAAGACTTAACCCCCAGTATGTCAGAACGTGACCTTACTTGGAAACAGAGTCACTGCAGATATACTTAGTTAAGATGAAGTCAATTGGAGTAGGGTGGGCCCCAATCCAGTATAATGGGTGTCCTTACACCAGGGGCAAACTGGGACACAGATATGCACCCAGGGGGAGCGATACATGGAAATTTGGGATGATAACTAAGGAACAAATTTTCCAAATTTTCTGAACATCAAAGACTATTTTAAAAGAGTTGAGAGAAGAGGGGGACCTGGGTGGCTCAGTTGGTTAAGTGCCTGACTCTTGATTCTAGCTCAGGTCATGATCTCACAGTTCGTGGGTTTGAGCCCCACATTGGGCTCTGGCTGACAGTGCAAAGCCTACTTGGGATTCTCTCTCTCCCTTTCTCTCTGTCCCCCACTCACACATGCATTTGCTTGCTCTCTCTCTCTCTCTCTCTCTCTCTCAAAAATAAATAAACTTTTGGGGCACCTGGGTAGCTCAGTCGGTTAAGCATCCAACTCTCGGTTTCAGATCAGGTCATGATCTGGTTTCATGAGTTTGAGCCCCACATCATTCTCTGCACTGGCAGCATGGAGTCTGCTTGGGATTCTCTCTCTGCTGCTCTCCCACTCACGTTGTCTCTGTCTCTCTCAAAATAAATAAACATAAATAAATAAACTGTAAAAAACAAAGAGCTAAGAGAATATTCAACACACAGAAAAGCACATATTAAATCAAAACACACAATAAAGACAGTATTAAATAGATTTAAAACCTGACTTGTCACTTGTTTCCATATGTGTTAAGTGGAAATTCACCTATTAAAAGAAAACGATTTTCAGCTTCATAAATCACAACCCCACTCTGTGCCGTGTTTAGGAGATACGCCTAAATCGAAGTGATTCAGAATGGCTGGTACTGGAGAGATGGGTAAAAGTACAGCAGGCAGAGAAGACAAGAAGAAAGCAGAGATTATGATCGTGATACAGAAAATGTTGCATTTGGACGAGAAGCATTCAATGAGCTGGCAGAGTGTGTGGCCGGGGTGCAGGGGTACAAGAACACCTGGCTTGAGTTGGGTGAGTCCCAAACCAGGTTTCATCACTGGCCGCTGACAGAATCCAAAGGCAGAGAGATGGGGTGGTGACACAAGAAAGGAATCTATTTCAGTGAGGCCAGCACCCAGAAGATGGCGGACTTGTGTCTCAAAGACTATCTGCAAAGCGCCCCCAACACTTCCAGGCTTATGTAAGGAAAATGTGGGAAGAGATTGGTGAGCACGGCCACTGGGCAGTAAAGGCCAAGTTGATCATCGTCCTGGGGTCAGTCCTGGGGGGGTCTCGCTGGCTCAGGGCGGTCCTTGTTCCTTGAGGGGGTAGTTTCGGTGCTCATCAGGGGATGCTTTTCCTGCAGGGTCTTTTGCCTGAGTCAAGAGATGAGCTGGAAAGGACTTAATCAATTAGAAAGTTCGAGGTCAAAATGGAAGTAGTTGGAGTCCCCTTTCACATACTCGATAATGCCACCAGCCACAATTCGCGATGATAATACATCAGTTATGAATCTATATGACCCAGATCGCACAGAAACCACCTTTATAAATCAGAAACTTAAGGGTATACGCGAGAAATACAAAAACGACACCAAAACTAACAGATGTCACTTTCGGTCCAACACAGGACCCAAATCACGTGGGAAAAAAATAAGATTACAGAAAATCTAACAGCATCATCGATGCATGGAATATATATACATATGTATACATATACATACACACATACATACATACACACATACTAATAGGATCTCACCTCGAGGGCGTGCCACGTTTTTTCTGCTTTTCTGCCCCAGGGCCTTCTCAAAGTACACTGAACCCTGTTGCTATGGACTGAATGTTTGTGTCCCTCCGCAATTCATAGGCTGAAGCTGTAAACCTCTGTGTAATGGTATTCAGAGGTGGGGCCTTTGGAGGTGATTAGGTTTACATGAGGTCCTGAAGGTGGGGCCCTCGTGGTGGGATTAGTGCCCTGATGAGAAGAGAAGCTGGCCAGCTCTCACGTGTGCACCTCAAATGCTTGCGTGTGTACTCTCTCCCCGCCGCCTCCCCCCCCCCCTCCCCGCCCACCATGTGAGGACACAGTGAGAAGATGGTCAATCACAAGCCAGGAAGAAAGTCCTCCCCAACGTGACCTGTGCTGGCGCTCTGTTCTCAGACATCTAGCCTCTAGAACCTTAGGAAATAACATTTCTGTTGTTTAAGCCATCCATTCTATGGGCTTTCTGTTATTGAGCAGATGAAGACACCTGCTCAGCACAGGACCTAGCCTGAGAGAATTGCAGGGTAGTAGTAATGTCCCAGAGCCTTCTCTCGGCAAAGCTAGATGGCCGCTAGTGGATAAAAGTGAGAATTCCAGAGCTGCGGAGCCTAACTTCCTGGCGAGCATGGCAGAGAGCTCAGGACACCCTTCCCCCACCCAGCCCAAACTCCTAGCATAGAGGCTCTACCCCAAGCACAACCAGTAAAGAATATTGAGGCCCTGGGGGCACCTGGGTGGCTCAGTTGGTCGAGCATCTGACTTTGGCTCAGGTCATGATCTCACCTCCCTGGGTTAGAGCCCCCTGTCAGTCTCTGTGCTGACAGCTCAGAGGCTGGAGCCTGCTACGGATTCTGTCTCTGTTTCTCTCTGCCCCTTCCTTGCTTGTGCTCTTTCTCTCTCAAAAATTAACATTAAAAAAAAAAGGAGAAGAAGAAAAATATTGAGGCCCTGAAGTGCCTGGGTGGTTCAGTCGGTTGGGCATCCAACTCTTGATTTCAGCTCAGGTCATGATCTCATAGTTCATGAGATGGAGCCCCACATCGGGCTCTGTGCTGGCAGTGTGGAGCCTGCTTCGGATTCTGTCTCTTCCCCTCTCTCTGCCCCTCCCTCACTCTCTCTCAAAAATAAGTAAATAAGCTTAAAAAAAAAGAATATTAAGGCCCTAATTAATTGCCTTTGCTCCATCTTATAGGGCAGAAATTTTACACCAAGAGAGGCAAGCCAGCTCCTAGTAGCCTACTCCTAGAGTGACCCAAAGTCACTCCTGAGAAGCCAGATCCAAAGATTTTGCTAAGGGGGAGAGGCAGTCCAAAGGATTAGGGAGCATCCAAGTTTAGCATCCCTAAAAGAACTATTTGAAACAGAGTGTAGAGGGGGGTGGTACCTGGGTGGCTCAGTTGGTTAAGCATCCAACTTTGGCTCAGGTCATGATCTCCCAGCCTGGGAGTTGGAACCCTACATCAGGCTCTGTGCTGACAGCTCAGAGCCCGGAGCCTGCTTTGGATTCTGTGTCTCCCTCTCTCTCTGCCCCTCCCCTGCTTGTGCTCTGTCTCTGTGTCTCTCTCTCAAAAATAAACATTAAAAAACAAAAAAACTGAAACAGAGTGTGGGGAAATTCAATACTAAGGGCACTCTCAAAAACAATGGATATTTGGTGGTAAGCCACAAGGAAGAGGCTGGCTGAGCCACGAGCTCAACCGGAGGCCAGCTAACCTAACCAGAAAATCCACGGAGAGACAGCTACAAAGAATCCTGAGGTCAGAACAAACCTCAAAGACCTGCCTCAAAAACAACCCCTGCAAAGGGGTCAGTTTAATCAGATCAGACTATGGAGCAATGTATATATCCCAGGGCACTGGAAACTGTGGAGCAATCAGCTAGCACTTAGCCTAACAGCTGCCATGATCAGAGAAAGAGACAGTCCGAGGGAGTCCTGCAAAAGCCTCAGTTGTACCGGGATGACTGTGCACCTGCACAAGGGTGTACCCTCTGAGAAGCAACATCAGAGGTTTCACACCGTAGGGGAAGCAGACATCACTCAAATATTGCAGCTGGTGGCTAAACATCCCAGCAGACAACAACATGCCCTGGGCTGGAAGGAAATTAGTATTGCTAACTGCTCAGAGTTGCTACAATATATTATGTAAAATGTACGGTTTTCAACAAATAATTATGAAACATGCAGAGAAGACCCACAAAGCAGTCATACATGTTTAAAAAGCTAATGGAAGTGATTCTCTTTTTTTAATTAATTTTTTAAAATATTTATTTTTGAGAGAGACAGCGCATACATGTGAGCAGAGGAGGGGCACAGAGAGAGGGAAACACAGAATTGGAAGAAGGCTCTAGGCTCTGAGCTGTCAGCACAGAGCCCAACGTGGGGCTCAAACTCACAAACCATGAGATCATGACCTGAGCTGAAGTCAGACATTTAACTGACTGAGCCACCCAGGCGCCTGGAAACCATTCTTAAAGAAGTAAAGGAAGTATGACAATGTCTTATGAAATAGAAAATGTCAGTACAATAAAGACATAGAAGTTATAAAAAGAAAAAAGAATCCAAAGGAATTTCTGGAGTTGAGAAGTATTAACAGAAATAGGGGTACCTGGGTGGCTCAGTGGATTAAGTGTCTGACTCTTGATTTCAGCTCAGGTCATGATCTCACAGTTCCTGAGTTCAAGCCCTGCATCGAGCCCTGTGTGAGGCTCCGTGCTGACAGTGCAGAACCCTGCTTGGGATTCTCTCCCTCTCCCTCTCTCTCTCTGGCCCTCCCCTGCTCGCTCATTCATTCATTCATTCTCTCTCTCTCTCTCAAAGCAAATAACTATAACAGAAATAAAAAATTTACTGGAGAGATTTAATATTACATTTGAGCAGGCAAAAGAGAGTCAACAATTTCCAAGGTAAATTTATAGAGATTGTATAATCTGAAGATTTGAGAGAAAAAAAATGATGAAAAGTGGGCAGACTCTCAGAGCAAAGTGGGACACTGTTAAGCACACCAACATACACATAGTAGGAAGGAGAGTAGAGCGAGAAAGGAGAGACGATGGCTGAACGCTCCCCAAGTTTGATGAAAAACATTGATCTATACAGCCAAAAAGCCCACCAAACACTTCGTAAAATAAACACACATGCTGAGAGCCAAAGATAGAAAAATTTGTGGAAGATGTAAGATATTAACTTTAGAGGAAGTCCAGCGAAAGGTTTATGGGAACTCAGTCTACTGTGGTTGCCACACTTTTGTACTCTAAACTTATTCCAAACTAAAAAGTTAAACATATACATATACATATATACACATATATATGTGTATATATATATATGTGTATATATATATATGTATATATATATGTTTAAAAAGGACTTCTACATCCAGAGTTTATAAAGAACTTCTACAACTGAATAACTGACAATCCCAATAAAAATGGATACATTTTAAAAAATTGATAAATTATCTGGAGGGACACAACACAAAGGAAGATCTAGGAATGGTTAGCACACAGAAATTCATTCAACATTGCTATTCTTCAAAAAATGTAAATTCAGGGTCGCCCGGGTGGCTCCGTCGGTTAAGCGTCCAACTTCCGCTCAGGTCATGATCTCGTGGTTTGTGAGTTCGAGCCCCGTGTTGGGTTCTGTGCTGACAGCTCAGCGCCTGAAGCCTGCTTCAGATTCTGTGTCTCCCTCTCTCTCTGCCCCTCCCCCACTCATGCGCGCGCGCGCGCGCGCGCTCTCTCTCTCTCTCTCTCTCAAAAATAAATAATAAACATTAAAATTGCACCGGCATTCTTCTCAGAGCTAGAACAAACAATCCTAAAATTTGTATGGAACCACAAAAGACCCCGAAGAGCCAAATTCATGTTGAAAAAGAAAACCAAAGCAGGAAACATCACAATCCCAAACTTTACCCTCTACTACAAAGCTGTAATCATCAAGACAGTATGGTATTGGCACAAAAATAGACACATAGACCAATGGAATAGAATAGAGAACCCGTTATTGGACCCACAAATGTGTGTCCAACTAATCTTTGACAAAGCAGGAAAGAATATCCAATGGAAAAAAGACAGTCTCTTTAGCAAACGGTGCTGGGAGAACTGGACAGCAACATACAGAAGAATGAAACTGGACTGCTGTCTTGCACCATAAACAAAAATAAACTCAAAATGGATGAAAGACCTAAATGTGAGACAGGAAACCATAAAAACCCTAAGAGGAGAAAACAGGCAACAACTTCTTTGACCTCAACCACAGCAATTTCTCGCTCGACACGTCTTCAAAGGCAAGGGAAATAAAAACAAAAATGAACTATTGGGACCTCATCAAGGTAAAAAGCTTGTGCACTGCAAAGGAAACAATCAACAAAACTAAAAGGCAACCAACAGAATGGGAGAAGATATTTGCAAATGATGTATTGGATAAAGGGTTAGCATCCAAAACTTATAAAGAGCTTACCAAACTCAACACCTGAAAAACAAATAATCCAGTGAAGAAATGGGCAGAAGATATGAATAGACACTTTTCCAAAGAAGACATCCAGATGGCCAACAGACACATGAAAAGATGCTCAACGTCGCTCCTCATCAGGGAAATGCGAATCAAAACCACATTGAGATATCACCTCACACTGGTCAGAGTGGCTAAAATTAACAACTCAGGAAACTATAGATGCTGGTGAGGATGTGGAGAAAGGGGAACCCTCTGGCACTGTTGGTGGGAATATAAACTGGTGCAGCTGCTCTGGAAAACGGTGTGGAGGTTCCTCAAAAAATTAAAAATAGAACTACCTTATGACCCAGGAATTGCATTGCTAGGAATTTATCCAAAGGATACAGGGATGCTGATGCATAGGGGCACGTGTACCCCAATGTTTATAGCAGCACTTTCACAATAGCCAAATTATGGAAAGAGCCTAAATGTCCATCAGCTGACGAATGGATGAAAAAGATGTGGTTTATGTACACAATGGAATACTACTCGGCAATGAGAGAGAATGAAATCCTGCCATTTGCAGGAACGTGAATGGGACTGGAGGGTATTATGCTAAGTGAAATAAGCCAGTCAGAGTAAGACAGATATCATATGTTTTCACTCATATGTGGAACTTGAGAAACTTAACAGAAGACCATGGGGGAAGGGAAGGGGAAAAAATAGTTACAAAGAGAGAGGGAGGGAGGCAAACCATAAGAGACTCTTAAATACATAGAACGAACTGAGGGTGGACAGGGGTTGAGGGGTGGGAGGGAAAGTGGGTGATGGGCATTGAGGAGGGTACTTGTTGGGATGAGCACTGGGTGTGGTATGGAAGCAATGAATCATGGGAATCTACCCCCAAAACCAAGAGCACAATGTATACACTGTATGTTAGCCAATTTGACAATAGATTATGTTTTTAAAAATTAAAATTAAAAAAAAATTTTAATTTTTTTTTAACATTTATTTATTTTGGAGACAGGGAGAGACAGAGCATGAACGGGGGAGGGTCAGAGAGAGGGAGACACAGAATCTGAAACAGGCTCCAGGCTCTGAGCTGTCAGCACAGAGCCCGACGCCGGGCTCGAACTCACAAACCACGAGATCATGATCTGAGCCGAAGTTGGACGCTCAACCGACTGAACCACCCAGGCACTCCTAAAAAAACATTTTTTTAATTAAAAAAAATTTTTTAAATGTCAGTTCAAACCACAACAAGATGCCACACCCATTAGAATATCAGCAGATCAAACAGTAGGTGTTCTCCCTAATTGCTGATGGAAGTGTGTGATGGTCCAACCCCTTTGGCAAACATTTTGGCAGTTCCTGTATTGAATGAAGAACTCCCAGTTCTTTTTTTTTTTTTTTTTAATGTTTATTTATTTTGAGCGAGAGAGAGAGAGAGAGAGAGAGAGGATCCCAAACAGATCAGCACGAACAACGCAGAGCCTGACACAGGGCTCAAACTCACGAACCATGAGATCATGACCTGAGGTGAGATCAAGAGTCAGATACTTAACTGACTGAGCCACCCAGGCGACCCAGTTTTGGCAGTTCTTGAGAGTTAAATAGCCACCTGCCAGGGACCCAGCAATCCCACACCTGAGTACCTTCCCAAGAGAAATGAAAATCTATCTGCCCACAATGACTACAGACAAATTCTCATGGCACCTTTGTTCATAATGTCCCAAGCCTGAGAATAACCCAAATGTTTGACAGGAGAGCGGATAAATTGTGGTACAGACAGCATGGAAAAGCGATCGGCGATAAAAGGGAAGAAAATACTGATGTTTGCCACAGCAGGGGTAAATCTCAGAAACAGACCCTGAGGGAAGATGCTGATTGACACGGAGGCGCCTGGACGTTTCGTCAAGTTATACGTCCGACTCTTGGGTTTCTGCTCAGGTCACGATCTCGCAGGTGGGGGAGTTCGTTTGTGAGTCTGAGTGTCACATCCGGCTCTGCGCTGGCAGCGTGGAGACTGCTTGGGATTCACTTTCTCCTCCTCTCTCTGCCCATCCCCCGCTCAAGCTCGTTCGCGTGCGCTCTCTCTGAAAATAAATTAATTAAAAAAAGAAAAAGAAAAAGAGGGGCCCCTGGGTGGCTCAGTTGGTGAAGCTTCCGACTTCCGCTCAGGTCATGATCTCGCCGTTCGTGAGTCGAGCCCCGCGACGGGCTCTGTGCTGATGGCTCAGAGCCTGGAGCCTGCTTCACATTCCCTGTCTCCCTCTCTCTCTCTGCCCCTCCCCAGCATTCTCTCTCTCTCTCTCTCTCTCTCTCTCTCTCAAAAATAAATAAAACATTAAAAAATTTTAAGAAAAAGAAAAAGCAAGCTATGCTCTGGTGATATAAATCAGAATGTCAGTTTCCTCTGGTAGTGAAGGATTTACTGCCAAGTGACGCAAGGGAATTTTGGGGGTGAAAAAATGTTTCGTAGCTTCATTTGGGTGTTAGTCTCATGGGTTCACCCTGTGTGAGAAGAATCCATAGTTCTCCTCCTGTGTAGGGTAACACCCGGTCTTTCCCTCCTGAGTTTGTCCTATCTTCCTCTCACACCATTGCCACATTTGCATACATCACTGCATTTCTGACCCTTCTGGTCACCAAACATGTGGGCATTTTCCCCACACCAAGCAATTCTCTGCAACGCCAACTGGTGTTTAGCTCTATCCCACGGGCTGAAGGCTCAGCCCCGCAAGCCTGCACCCACCCCGCTTCAGAGGCCGGTCACAAGAAGCAGGTCCTCAGTAGTTGTGCTGTCAGAATTTTGTGGAGGCTTGCTAAGGTAGGCGTGATCAAGTATTAACTCCATTTCCAGCCCCTCTCCCCTCTCTGGAGGATGAAGGGCGGGGATGAAAATCCCAAGCTTCCAGTCATGGCTTGGTCTTTTCGGTGACTGGCCCCCATGCAGGCACCCACCAGCGTCATCTCATCAGAACAAAAGATGCTCTGGGTTCTCTGATCGCTCAGGAATTTACAAGGATTTTAGGAGCCCTGTGCCAGGAATGGGAGGCAGAGACCAACATATATATTCTGTTGTCTCCTACATGCATTTGTCAACCGTTGCTGAAATGTGTAATTAAGATCTCTGAATGTTACTGGATGCAAACTATGCTTCGACAAAACAGTCATAAAGGAAATTCATAGAACTAAAACTCAAATTCAGAAATATCTGTAATTATTAAAGAAGCCGAAGGTTTACATATATTTTATTTCTGCCATCCTTCTGCCTTAGTTATCAGAGATAGCATCCCTAATCAAGGGCCTTTCTAGGTCTTATGGGACCTGAAGTATATATAATTTTGGAGGTCTTCTGTGAGGAGGAGAATCCAGATTTTACAAAGTTAGGCAGGGATGAGAACATTTATTTAAAACTATAAAATACTTGTAGCAAATTAACAGATTGTAAAAAACTGATGAGGGGACTCCTGGGTGGCTCAGTCAGTTAAGGGTCTGGCTTTTGGTTTTGGCTCAGGTCATGATCTCATGGTTCATGGGTTTGAGCCCCACATCAGGCTCTGCACTGGGATTCTCTCTCTCACTTCCTCTCTCTCTCTCTCTCTCTGCCCCTCTCTCATTTGCACGTGTTCTTTTTCTCTCTCAAAATAAATAATAGGGGCGCCTGGGTGGTTCAGTCGGTTGAGCGTCCAACTTCAGCTCAGGTCATGATCTCACAGTTCGTGAGTTTGAGCCCCGCTTAGGTCTCTGTGCTGACAGCTCAGAGCCTGGAGCCTGCTTCCAATTCTGTGTCTCCCTCTCTCTCTGCCCCTCCCCTTCTTGCTCTCTCTCTCTCTCTCTCTCAAAAATAAACATTAAAAAAAATTAAAAAAAACACGTTTTTTAAAAAAGCTGATGAATACCACAAACATCACACATCTAATCCAATATTTTTCATTAATTTTTTTGTCTCACAAACCTCTATATTTTCCCACACAGATTTTGCCTGCATACTCATGGATCACCTGTTGCTATGGCAGCGATTTTGCAATATCATTTTCTATCGAGAGGAGACAAAAATTTTTTCACTCTTTTCTATGGTTTTATATATATTTTCAAATTATATATATTCTTATTTATCATATGTATTTGTGTCTTTTGATTGCTTATAGAGATGCATCAAAGGCACAACTTCATCCACAGAAGTTATTGTCTGTGGTTGTAAGTTCATGCCCTGGAAATATTCCCATAAGGACGTATGGTGTTTAGGATTGGCTATGCTGCATTGTTGAATATATTCCTGCTGAAAGAGTACTTCTGTTTTGACTAGGCATCTATGAGAAGTAAATCCTCGGTTTGTGAGTGCACATTATAACAACAGCAAGGGCTGTCTGGGGACTGGCTTCTGCTTCTGTGCATTCCAAGCCCAATTCTGCTACCACAACTCACGTCATTTTGGTGCCAGGCAGGCAGTCTTGTTGCAATAGGACCGTGATGCTGGGAGAGTAGGCTCCATGAGATCACCAGTGTTCTCCGAAGCCGTTCCAGCACCAGAACGCATAGGAATAACTTAATTCTACAGAAATGACTGCAAATCACATGAAGATCATCTGTTAACCCCAAATTGCTTCTTCAGCGCCACTCTGCCTTAGCCAGATTCAAGTCGTACTAAGGCGACCCAGTAGGACTGGATCTGAGGAGGCATGTGACCTAGGGAAAGTTGGAGAAGGAATAGCAACTTTAAGAGGCTATGGTTACAATAGATTTCACACAGGGCGCCTGGGGGGCTCAGTCAATTAAGTGTCTGACTTCAGCTCAGGTCACGATCTCCCAGTTCGTGGGTTTGAGCCCCATGTCGGGCTCTGTGCTGACAGCTCGGGGACTAGAGCCTGCCTCGGATTCTGCGTCTCCCTCTCTCTCTGCCCTTCCCCTGCTCATGTTCTGTCTCTGTCTGTCTCTCTCAGATAAATAAACATTAAATAACGAATAGATCTTGCACTTTGCAAATTTTACGGAAACATGACCACCGAGTGCTGGTCCTCTTCCTGGAACTTGGAAAGGGCTGTGCAAGTGGGTGGTCTGGAAGCATCGTTGTCATGAACCTTGTTCGTGTACATCTGTTTCGATCTAGTTCTTAGCTGGTGGGAGACTTCTTAAGGGCGCTCTCCTCCCATTCTGATGGTGCAGAAAGCTCAGCTGTTTCCCTTTGCTCCGAGAAATTCAGATTTGTGTGTGTGAGTTGTGTTTGCTGATACAGTTGAGTTCTTCCAAAAGATGACCCTAAATGCGTACTGCGGTCCAGCATTCCCAGGGTGCAAAAGGAAGAAGGCTCAAGTGGGAACTTTGCAGCAAATGCACTAACTTGTACCACAGCGCCACCCCCCTCCACTTTGGGAACTGGAAATCTTTTTTGAGACAAGGTGGTTTGTGAGGACACCCTTTTGGTGGAGTTCGGTCTAAAAGAATGTGTTCGCTATCTCCCATTAGGGTAAGAGTTGAAAAGGGGAAAGGATCAGAAATTTCAAAAGGTATATAGAGAAGGATGTAGGGACAGAATCTAGAAAAATTCACTCTGACTTTCTGTGAAAGACATGTGAAAAACTGGAGTCATTTATTTGCGCCATGAGAAAGATAAGTTAGTTATATCCTCATGGGAAGGGAATTTAGACTCTCCGGTCACCTCAAATCATTTCCGGGGCAAAGATACACTAGACAGGCACATAAACTAACGAATAATACGTAAATAACAATCTAGCCCCCCCGCCCCGCCCCACCTTGTTCTACTCAGCTCCACTCTACTCTGAGAGGCGGTGTGGTATAAAGAAAAGTGCACCAAGAGTTGAACGAAACTAGGAGGCTTTAGTCTCTGCTCAGTCACTCATTACTTTTTTTTTTTTTAATTTTTTTTAACATTTATTTATTTTTGAGACAGAGAGAGACAGAGCATGAATGGGGGAAGGTCAGAGAGAGAGGGAGACACAGAATCTGAAACAGGCTCCAGGCTCTGAGCTGTCATTGCAGAGCCCGACGCGGGGCTCGAACTCACGGACCACAAGATCGTGACCTGAGCCGAAGTCGGACGCTTAACCGACTGAGCCACCCAGGCGCCCCAGTCACTCATTACTTTTGTAACCGTGGGTGAGTTAACCTCTCTGCGCCTCAGGGTCTCACTTGTACAATATTAATATTAATACCTACATCATCAGGTTGTTGAGATGATTGAATGAGATAATTCATGGAAAGCATATGGAAGAATGCCTCCCACTGTAAATATTCAATATATGTGAACTGTGGTGGTGGTGTTATTATATGGTCTAGAATCCTTGCTCTGGCCCTCCCTAGCCACAAAACCCTGGGCAAATTATGTCACCTTTTCAAGCCTCAGCTTTTTCATCAATAATATGCATCTCTGCAGGATTTCTATGAGGATTGGAGATAATGAATCTATATTTAATATAGTTGAGATTCTCAAAAGTGGAAAGTCTTTTTTTTTTAGAGAGAGAGAATCTTACATTTTTAAGTTTATTATTTTGGGAGAGAGCATGCGTGCAAGAGGGGAGGGGCAGAGAGAGAGAGAATCCCTTCACACTGTCAGCACAGAGCCCGAGGTGGGGTCAAACCCATGAACCGTCAGATCATGATCTGAGCCGAAATCAAGAGTCAGACACTTACCCGACTGAGCAACCTAGGGGCCCCTCGAAACGGAAATTTTAGACATGAGAGCAGACAGCTCAGTGAGAAATAATGGTGTGTTAGAAACTGATTTCCAAACCACATCACTGTTGTTCAAAGGGAGCGTCATTTAGGGTAGAAAAGGAGCCGTGAGATGCTGTCTGGACTGGCCAATGAAAGGGGACGAGTGCACAGATGTTAGTGTCGGTGAATTAGTGGTGCATCCAGTTGACGTGCAAGCAGGTGTAGAATGTAACAGGACGCACCTTTCTGGAGATCTGCGTGGTCGCTAGCCTCCAAGCCAGTCCCCAAATGTTCCCTTCCTCCTGGTATTCGTGTCCTGTGTCCCTTCCCACATTGTATCAGAGTTGGTCTCTGTGACCAGTGAAATGTGGCAGAAGTCGGTCACTTTTTATGTTGAGATATAATTCACATACGTAAAAGTCAGTCTTTTGAAGTGTGTGATTCGGTGGTTTTTAGTGTATTCACAAAGTTGTGCAACAATCGCCACTGGTTCTAGAACATCCCCCAAAAAAGCCCCCTATCCATTAGCAGTGTATTCCCATTTATCGGTCTCCCCCAGCCACTGGCACTACTAATCTACTTTTTATCCGTTGTGTGGCTATGACCACATTTTCTTACCTACTCATTGGTCGATAGACATATGGGTTATTTCTGCCTTTTGGCACTGTGAGCAGTACTGCTACGAACTTTATTTTTGTTCTTTGTCATTCACCTATGTTAGCATTCAGGACTGTGGATTTTCTAGAGCTGATATCATTTTTAGCTTTCTTGTACTGTGATTGGAAGCCAGGATATTGCTCTTTTTACTTTTTTTTTTTTTTTTAATTTACATCCAAGTTAGTTAGCATATAGGGCAACAATGATTTCAGGAGTAGATTCCTTAGTGCCCCTTTACCCATTTAGCCCATCCCCCCTCCCACAACCCCTCCAGCAACCCTCTGTTTGTTCTCCATATTTAAGAGTCTTTTATGTTTTGTCCTCCTCCCTGTTTTTACATTATTATTGCTTCCCTTCCCTTAGGTTCATCTGTGTTGTCTCTTAAATTCCTCAAATGAGTGAAGTCATGTGATATTTGTCTTTCTCTGACTAATTTCACTTAGCATAATCCCCTCCAGTTCCATCCACATATTTGCAAATGGCAAGATTTCCTTCTTTTTGATTGCCGAGTAATACTCCATTGTATATGTATACCACATCTTCTGTATCCACTCATCCATCGATGGACATTTGGGCTCTTTCCATACTTTGGCTCTTGTCGATAGTGCTGCTATAAACATTGGGGTGCATGTGCCCTTTCAAAACAGCATACCTGTATCCCTTGGATAAATACCTAGTAGTGCAATTACTGGGTTGTAGGGTAGTTCTATTTTTAATTTTTTGAGGAAACTCCATCCTGTTTTCCAGAGTGGCTGCACCTGTTTGCATGTCCACCAGCAGTGCAAAAGAGATCCTCTTTCTCCGCATCCTCGCCAACATCTGTTGTTGCCTGGGTTGTTGATGTTAGTCATTTTGACAGGCATGAGGTGGTATCTCATTTTGATTTATATTTCCCTGATGATGAGTGATGTTGAGCATTTTTTCATGTGCTGGTTGGCCATCTGGATGTCTTCTTTGGAGAAGTGTCTGTTCATGTCTTTTGCCCATTTCTTCATTGGGTTATTTGTTTTTGGGGTGTTGAGTTTGATAAATTCTTTACAGATTTTGGAGACTAACCCTTTATCTGATATGTCATTTGCAAATATTTTCTCCCATTCTGTTGGTTGCCTTTTAGTTTTGTTGATTGTTTCCTTCTCTGTGCAGCAGCTTTTTATTTTGATGAGGTCCCAACATTCATTTTTGCTTTTGTTTCCCTTACCTTTGGAGACATGTTGAGTAAGAAGTTGCTGTGGCTGAGGTCAAAGAGGTTTTTGCCTGCTCTCTCCTCTAGGATTTTGATGACTTCCTGTCTTACATTAGGTCTTTCATTCATTTTGAGTTTATTTTTAGGTATGGTGTAAGAAAGTGGTCCAGGTTCATTTTTCTGCTTGTCGCTGTCCAGTTTTCCTAACACAATTTGCTAAAGAGACTGTCTTTATTCCATTGGATATTCTTTCCTGTTTTGTCAAAGATTAGTTGGCCATATGTTTGTGGGTCCATTTCTGGGTTCTCTATTCCGTTTCATTGATCTGAGTGTCTGTTTTTGTGCCAGTACCACATTGTCTTGATGATTACAGCTTTGTAATACAACTTAAAGTCTGGGATTGTGAAGCCTCCAGCTTTGGTTTTCTTTTTCAAGATTTCAATAGCTTTGGCTATTTGGGGGTCTTTTGTGGTTCCATTCAAATTTTAGGATTGTTTGTTCTAGCTCTGTGAAGAATGCTGGTGTTATTTTGATAGGGATTGCTCCTTTTACTTTGGATTGATGTTTTCTTTGTGGCCTAGTATGTGGAAAATTTTCATGGGCACTTGAAAACAAGATGTATGCTTGACGTTCAGGTGTCAGGTTTTATATCTTAATTAGCCATCTCTTGTTAATTATCTTATTTATATTATTATCTTAGCCATATGTGACTTAAAGTAACAGAAAACCCACCTCAGAGTGGCTTGAGCAATAATGAAATTAATTGGCTCACATGACCATAAGTTCAGAAGTAGAGGTGAACCTCAAGTTTACCTATCAGAGGCCACAGCACCAGATAATTTCCCTGTGGTTCTCTCTGGCGAAACCCTTGCTTGTCAGCATCAGGCCAGTGCTTTGCAGGACGGTTAGATAGTTCCGGAACTCACATTCCCACACAATAGCATTCTAAAGGCAGATGACATCATCTCTTCTTCTTTTTTTTTTTTTTTTTTTTTTAAGAATGAGGGAACTTTGCCCAGAGGCCCCAGCAGATTTTCCAACTTTTTTGCCTAAATCGAATTATTTGCCCACATCCAATCCTAAGTAATCACCAGCAAGGGACATGTTGTGCGGTGATTGCATAGGCCTGGTTTGCTGAAACCTGGTTTGCCTGACAAGATGGTTCTGATTAGGTTATAACAATGAGCACCTACTCTCAAACTCCAGACAGGACTCATTTCCTCCATCACCTCTACCCTTTGTCCAACTGTTTCTGCTCATTGGGGTTTGGGGTAAAAGGGGTAAAAGAACTATTGGGGAGATATCCACAGTACACACTCTCCTTAACTTTAAAATCTCTTTATCTTTCATGAGTAGTGAAAAGGTGAATTAAGATCTTCTATTACTCTCTCTTTGTGGTTGGTTCCTCCATATTTTTTTTTGTTTTTATGTTTTATTTAGTGTGGAATATGCATGACTGTTAAGTCATGAATGTGGCATGGCATGGTTATCTCATTTAATGTTCTTTAATGTGTCTTTAATTTGCCATTGTCTGATATTAAAGTCTCTGCTTTTCCTTTATTTAATTGGCCTTCCTATCCTTTTATTTTTGAACTTCTCTAGTGACTTAATTTATATAAGCTGTTTGGCTTTCTGGGGCGCCTGGGTAGCTCAGTCGGTTCAGATCGTGAACTCACGATTGTGAGTTAGAGCCTCTCATGGGGCTCTATGCTGACACTGCAGAGCCTGCTTGGGATTCTCTCCCCTCCCCTCCCCCTGCTCCTCCCCCACTCATGCTCTCTCTGTCTTAAAATAAATAAATAAGCTTAAAAAATGTTTGACTTTCTGATCCAATGTGATTATTGTTACACTAGCAAAATTAATCCCACGATTTTGGGTATTGATTCAATACACTAAATCTTCTTTCACTTTACAGTGAGATTTATATTGGATTCCTACTCTGAAAAATAAGGAAATAAGTACAATTCTATTCTGCATCTCTCTGCACATCTTCCCCTTCACACCCAAGTTTGGCTTCCCAAATATTATTGTTATACCTCTAAATAATATACAGATATTTTCTTATATTAACTTAACTTTGAACAATGTCTATTAACTTTTCATTGTACAGGTTGCAACATTTATTAATAGCTCATTCCCTTTTACTGCTGAATAATATATGAATATACTACATGTTTATCCATCAGCAGTTGGGTGATATTTAGATTATTTCTGGGGCGCCTGAGTGGCTCAGTCGTTTGGGCGTCCAACTTCAGCTCAGGTCATGATCTCACAGTCTGTGAGTTCGAGCCCCGCATCGGGCTCTGTGCTGACAGCTCAGAGCCTGGAGCCTGCTTCAGATTCTGTGTCTCCCTCTCTCTCTGTCCCTCCCCTGCTCATGTTCTGTCTCTCTCTGTCTCAAAAATAAATAAAAACATTAAAAAAATTTTTTTAGATTATTTCTAGTTTTGTCTGTTTTGAATTATGTAGCTATGAAGATTCACTTAGAAATATTTGTGTGGACACAAATTTACATTTATCATGGATAGATATATAAGAGAAGAATTGCTCCATTATATGTAAACTTACACCTAACTTTTTAAGAAATTGCCGAAATATTTTCCAAAGTTACTATACCATTTTATATTCCCATTAGCAAGGTATGAGGTTATAGCTTATTCATATCCTCACCGACACTTGATATATTGTTTTCTTTTTATTTATTTAATTTTTTTGAAAATATATTCTTATATATATAAATTTTTATTATATGTATTTACATATTTTAAATTAAATATTTTTTTCCTCTTTTTAGAGAGATAGAGTTTGGGCAGGGAGAGAAGCAGAGGGGGAGAGAAAGAATCCCAAGCAGTTTCCATGCTCAGCTCAGAGCCCAATATGGGGCTCAATTCCACAACCCTGGGATCGTGACCTGAGCCAAAATCAAGAGTCAGATGCTCAACCAACTGAGCCATCCAGGTGTCCTATTTTTGTTTGTTTGTTTTTGTTTTTTTTAGGTAAAACATTCTAATAGGCGTGTAGTAGTTTCTTATCATAGTTTTAATTTGCATTTCCTTAAGGTGTTGAGCATCTCTTCTTGTGCTTGGTAACCATTCACATATCTTCTTTGGTAAAATGGGTATTCAAATCTACTGCCTATTATTTAATTGTATTATTTATCTTATTGAGTTACATGCTCTGGATCAAGTCCTTTATCAGCTAAGTGATTTGCAAATATTTTTCTCAGTTTGTGGTTTGACTTTTAATTTTTTTAAGCTTTCTTTTGGGAGTTTTCAGTTTTGATGTCTATTTGATCAAGTTGTTCTGTTATGGATCATGGTTTGAGTATCACATGTAAGAAATGCTTGCTTAATCCAAGGTCACAAAGGTTTTCTTCAATGTATTTTGGATCTTATATTTAGGTCTCTGATCTATTTGAAGTTGATTTTTGTGTCCTGTAGATTAAGGATATTTTTTTTCTTTTGCCTCAGGACCATTTGTTGTTGAAAAGACTATTCTCTCCCCCACTCAGATGTCTGGGCACTTTTGTTGAAAATGAATTAGCCATAAATGTAAGAATTTATTTCTTAATTCTGACTCTCAGTTCTGCTTCATTGATATCTATGTGTATCCTTACACTAAAACCACCCAAGCTGTACCTTTATAGTAAGTTTAAAAAACAGGTATACGAAATCTTATATTGTTCTTACTTTTCAAAAGTGTTTGGGCTAATTCAGGTTCTTTGCATTTCATATACATCTTGGGAACAGCTTCTCAATTTCTATTAGAATGCTTGCTGGACTTTAGATAGGCATTGCATTGAAACCACAGATGATTTGGGGGATAATTGCCACCTGTCAAGATCAAGTCTTCCAATCCAAGAACATGGACTGTTTCCCACTTATTTAGCTTTTCTTTATCTCAGCAGTGTTTTCTTTTCTTTTTTTTTTTTTTTTAATTTTTTTTTTCAACGTTTTTTATTTATTTTTGGGACAGAGAGAGACAGAGCATGAACAGGGGAGGGTCAGAGAGAGAGGGAGACACAGAATCGGAAGCAGGCTCCAGGCTCCGAGCCATCAGCCCAGAGCCTGACGCGGGGCTCGAACTCACGGACCGTGAGATCGTGACCTGGCTGAAGTCGGACGCTTAACCGACTGCGCCACCCAGGCGCCCCTCTCAGCAGTGTTTTCTATTTTTTAGTATAATTGTCTTTTATTAAGTTTATTCTTGTGCATTTTATTCACTTTGATACTAGTGTGAAAAGAATTGTTTTCTTAACAGTATGAAGGTTCCTCAAAAAATTAAAAATAGAACTACCATATGATCCAGCAATTCCACTACTGGGTATTTACCCAATGCATGTGAAAACACTGATTCAAAAAGATATATACGCTCCTTGTTTATTGCAGCATTGTTTACGGTAGTCAAATTATGGAAGAAACCCAAGTGTCCATCAATAGATGAGTGGATAAAGAAGAGGTGGTGTATATACACAACGGAATATTACTCAGCCATAAAAAAGAATGAAATCTTGCCATTTGTAACAGCATGGATGGATCTAGAGGATATAATGCTAAGTGAAAGAAGTCAGAGAAATACAAATACCATATGCTTTCACTCCTGTGTGGAAGTTAAGAAACAAAACAAACAAACAAAAAAAGAGACAAACTGAAAAAAAGACTCTTAACTTTAGAGGACAAACTGATGGTTACCAGAGGGGAGGTGGGTGAGGGGGATGGGTGAAATAGGTGATGGGGATTAAGAGCACACTTATCATGATGAGCGCTTAACAATGTATCATGATGAGTGCTTAACAATATTGTTGATTCACTATATTTACACCTGAATCTAATATAACACTGTAACTATACTGGAATTAAAAGAAAAAACAAGATGGGGGCGCCTGGGTGGCTCAGTCGGTTAAGCATCCGACTTTGGCTCAGGTCAGGATCTGGCGGTCTGTGGGTTTGAGCCCCACGTCGGGCTCTGTGCTGACAGCTTGGAGCCTGGAGCCTGCTTCGGATTCTGTGTCTCCCTCTTTCTGACCCTCCCCCGTTCATGCTCTGTCTCTCTCTGTCTCAAAAATAAATAAACGTTAAAAACAAAACAAAACAAGAGGGGTGCCTGGGTGGCTCAGTCTGTTAAGCGTCTGACTTGTGCTCAGGTTATGATCTCATGGTTTGTGGGTTCGAGCCCCACGTCAGGTTCTGTGCTGACAGCTCAGAGCCTGCTTCGGATCCTATGCCCTCGTCTCTCTCTGCCTCTCCCCTGTTCACACTCTGTCTCTCTCTCTCTCTCTCTCTCGAAAATAAATAAACATTAAAAAAAAAAAAAAAAAAAAAAAGAAGTGCCTGGATGGCTCAGTCAGTTGAGTGTCTGATTCTTGATCTCAGCTCAGGTATTTGATCTCAGGGTTTGAGTTTAAGCCCCTTGCTGGGCTCCATGCTGCCCAGCATGGAGCCTACTTAAAAAAAAAAAAAAAAAGAATGTTAACTGCAGCTGTTTTTGTAGATGCTTGTTTTATAAGATTGAGGAAGTTCCTTATTATTCCTATTTTGTTGAGAGTTTTTGTTTTTTTATCATGAATGGCTTTTGACTATTGTCAAATGCCTTTCCTGTTTCTATTAAGATGATTGTGTAGGTTTAGTCCTTTATTCTATTAGCATGATGTATTACATAAATTGATTTTTTAATGTTTAATCAACCTTGCATTCCTGAGATAAATCACACCTGGTTATGGTATATAATCTTTTTTACAGATTGTTGGGTTTGATTTGCTAACATTTTGTTAAGGATTTCTGTGACTGTGTTAATTAGGGATGGTGATCTGTAGTTTCTTTTCATGTCTTTGTCTGGCTTGTTATTAGGGTTATACTAGACTCCCAATAGACTTGGAAAATGTTCCCTCCTCCTCTATTTGCTGAAGGAGTTTATGTGGGACTGGCATTTTTTTCTTCAGATACTTGATAGAACCCAAAGCCACCTGGGCTTGAGCTTTTCTTTGTAGGAAGATTTTTAATTATAAGTTTAATATCTTTGCTTGTTTAGGTCTATTCAGCCTTTCTATTTATTTTTTAGTCAATTTTGGTAATTTGTGTCTTTCTAAGAATTTATCCATTTCATGTTGGCACAAAGTTGTCCATAACAGTCCCTTATAATCCTTATTATTTTTGTAGGATTGGCATTGATGATTCTTTTTTTTATTCCTGATTTTGGTAATTTTTGTCTTTTCTTTTTTCTCGATCAGTCTAACTGAAGTTTATCAGTTTTTTTTTTTAATTTTTTTAACGTTTATTTATTTTTGAGACAAAGAGAGACAGAGCACGAACGGGGGAGGGTCAGAGTGAGGGAGACACAGAATCTGAAACAGGCTCCAGGCTCTGAGCTGTCAGCACAGAGCCCGACGTGGGGCTCGAACTCACAGACCGCGAGATCATGACCTGAGCCGAAGTCGGCCGCTTAACCGACTGAGCCACCCAAGCGCCCCCGAAGTTTATCAGTTCTGTTGAGCTTTTCAAAGAACCAACTTTTGTGTCTATTGATTTTTTTCTACTGTGGTTCTGCTTTCTATTTCACTGATTTCCAGTCAGATCTTGAATATATCCTTCCTTATGCTTCCTTTAGATTTACTTTACTCTTCTTTTTCTAGATTATTAAAACAGAAGCTTAGATTATTGATTTGAGAACTTCCTTTTTATAGAGGTACTTACAGTTGCAAATTTCCTCTAAGCACCGCTCTACATATATCCCATACGTTTTGATGTTTTTATTTCCATTAAGTTCAAAATATTTTTAAATTCCCATTATGAGTTATTTGACACATGGGTTATCTAGAAGTATGTTGCTTAATTTCCATAGTTTTGGGGATTTTCCAAATTCCTTTCTATTGATTTCTAATTTTTCCATCATAGTCAGGTACACGTTGAATGATTGAAATATTTTTTAATTTATTGAGACTTGTTTTAGGACTAGCATGTGAACTATGCTGGAGAATTTTCCATGTATGCTTGAAATAATGTGTTTCCTGCTATTGTAAGGGTAGAGTGTTCTATAAAATGTTAGGTTGAGCTGGTCAATAGGTTGGTTAATAGTGTTGTTCAAGTCTTCTATATTCTTGCTAATATAGACTATAAATTGTGTAGTCAGATCATAGTTGGAACTTGCACTTTTATTTATCCTGACAATATCTGCGTTTTATTGGAGTGTTTGGTTCATTCACATTTAATGTAATTATCAATATGGTTGGATTTACACCTGGTAGTTTTCTGTTTTCTGTATATCTAAAACTTTCTTGTTACTCTTTCTCCTTATTGCCTTCTTGTATGTTAAGCAAAACTTTTAGTACACCATTTAAATTCCTCTGTTGATTTTGTAATTATACATTTTGAATGGTCTTCGTAGTTGTTTCTGTAGAGATTACAATATACATCTTAACTGATCAGTCTCCTTCAGATTAACGCTCATGTAATTCTGATAAGACACCCAGGAACTTTATTAGACTTTCTATTTCCTTCTCCCTCCTTACATTTGTACATGTTTTGATGTTATTTATAATGCTTATATTTAAAATACTTATCTTTTATATATTTACATAGTTCATTACATGTATAGATCTAGCATATAAATATGCTATCACATCTAAATATTCTCTAAACCCAACAACACAATGTTAATTATTGCTTTAAATAATCTTACATCTTTTAAATCAACTGAGAAGAAAAAAAAAGATTTTATACAATTACTTATATTTACTTGCAAATTTATCACTTTTTATGATCTTCTTTCCCTCTTTCGGATTTGGTCTGGTGTCATTTCTTTCCGGCTTGAAGGACTCTTTTTAGTATCAGTGTAACACAGGTCTAATATCAATTCCCTCAAGCTCTGTTTATCTGGAAATCACTTTATTTCACTTTATTTTGAAGGACAGTAGGATGGTTAATGTCATGTGTCAACTGGTCTGTGCCACGGGGTGCCCAGGTTAAACATTTTTTTCTGGATCTCTCTGTGAGGATGTTGCCAGATGAAATTTGCATTTGAGTTGGGCTCAGCAAAGCCGATTGCCCTCCTCAGTGTGGAAGGATACCATCCAATCCACTGACAGCCTGAATAGAACAAAAGGAGAAGGAAGAACTCAGCTTTTTCCTCCTGTGTGCTTGCTGAGCCAGGACGCTGGTCTCCTCCTGCCCTTGGACTGGGACTTATGCTATTGGCTCACCTGGTTCTCAGGCCTTCAGACACAGGCTGGAATTCTATCATTGGGTTTCCTGGGTCTCTAGCTTGCAGTTGGTAGATCGTAGGACTTCTCAACCTCCATAACTCTGAGCTAATTCCTCGTAGTAACTCTCTCTTGACATACGTACAGATGTAGATATAGGTGTAGAACTCTCTCTCTGTATACGCATACACACCACACTGATGTACCACTTCAACAAGTTTCTTTCACATTCAGTACTCAAATGATGCAAGCATGCTCGCCAGAATCTACAAAAAGTACTTAAAACAAGTATGTGACTTTAAAAAAAAAAAAAAAAGGATCTTGTAGTTTGAATGGATATCATGGCAGCTAAGTTGTTTAATCAGATAGGTCTAGGTAGACCCTTTCAAAAAAAGCATCTCTTTGTCTTGATATTGCCAGCTGAAATGTATGGTAGAGAGAACTTCCTGACTATGAATTGAAGAATTTTAGAAGAGTTGGCCGGGTATGGATCCTAATGGAAACCAGTCCTCAGATTCATAGATATTATTATTTCGAATTTCTTTATAAGAGCAGCAGAGCACCTTCTTCTAGTGACAAGATTCCAAAAACTTGTTCCATGCGTAATCCTATTTTTTCTGAATATCGACATCAGCAATGCGATACTAGTGTGCTGTAAGTGTCAAGAACTTCAGGGGCACCTGGGTGGCTTGGTCGGTTGGGCGTGCGACCTGAGCCTAGCTGTTCTCAAGTTCAAGCTCCGCATCGGGCTCTGTGCTGACAGCTCAGAGCCTGGAGCCTGCTTCAGATTCTGTGTCTCCCTTTCTCTCTCTCTCTCTGCCCCTTCCCCACTCACACTCTGTCTCTCTCAAAAATAAACATTAAAAAAAAAATTTAAGCATCAAAAACTTCACGTAAACGTTTCCAGATATCCGAGCTAGTTGATACAGATTTGACTCTTAGACAGCAGCAAAGTGCCTCCATCCAGATCATGCCAATTCAAACCCAACCTTGAATCTGGCTCTATGTATGTCATAAACTTGTCTTGCCTGGATAAAAATAGAATACACAGGCAGCAGCAGTAAAATTTCCACATCATTTTTCCTCTTTTTGTTCCATTTACGGTGAGAAATATTTGTTTCCCCCTGCAGCCACATATTTATAAGTGTTCTGCTCAGCAGGGGAAGCTCACACTACCAGAGTGAGTTTGTTTTAAACATGCAAACAGATGCTTTTATATGTATATAAAGGGAACTAGCTAATAATCACATTTGGGCAGATACATCCAGACTAAAGTGACCATAGTGGCTATATTTGAAAGCTCTTACTAGAAAAGGAGAAAATCTCATCATCTCAGGTCCAGTTGTGGGGGAAGGACTTGGGAAAAGTATCGTTTCCAGTACAAAAGTGCCTTAGTTACCTGTCCTAGAGTAACTGAAGGTGCATTAGTGCCAAGGTCGCTCCCATACCTGGTTCACCGGTGTGCCACTACTTTGACCAAGTTCAGGACTGCCTTTCTAAGTGCCAACGACCACATGAGTTGTTTAGGAGGGGGTGACAATTTAAGGCAATATTTTAGAAGTAACTGCATCTGATTCCAGGCAGTCCAACTGGAATACTGCTAAGAGCATGTCCTAATCCAGGTAGCCTAGGTCATGGGCCAAGACGGAATCCATTTTCCAAGATGGCAGTGATCCGGGTCAGGTGGAGAACTCATTACCTTCTTAGTCTCCTCTGGCTGGGAGCTGACTTTGAAAGGGAAAGCTCCCGAAGGGCTTATGATTCAGTTAAATTTATGAGTTTTTTTCTTCAGTTTTCTTAAGTTTCCTAGGATGTTCAACCTTAACTATAAATGTGGGGTTGAACCCAGTCATATTAGAAGGGTAGATTCTTTTTCCAATACAAAGAAGCCTTCGGATTTCTGGATATCTTGCTTTGACATAAGTCCATCTGGTGTTGTAACAGCACAGACTTAAGCACTAAAATTTATTTGGTGTCTTGCCTGACTCATTGTCTCTGACAGACTATGGAAACAAGACCGTCTCCAATTAGGAAGTAAATCATTCCAATATGTCTTTGTAACTGCAAATGCATTAATTCGTTTTATAAGACTTTGCAGGTTGAATCCAGAAAATATAGACAATTGTTGCTTTTGGAAATGGAATAAAGTGCTTTAGAAAGTTTAGGAAAGAACCCAGGACTTTCCCACAACTGTCTTCCCGGGATTCCTCACAAGGCGGACACAAGATAAGGCCTGAAAGTTAAAAGTTTTGAGAAGGGTGCTTAATATTTAGGGCAAACAAACGTTTTTTAGTTGATCTGTAATCTCTCCTTGTCTCACAAGCAGCAAACAGCACCAGTATAAACTGTATAGTGGTGAAGAATAATCTGAAGAGCCGTCAGAAAACTATGTGTTACGTGATCCAGATTATTTATTACAGTGGTTCTCAAAGTGTGTGCCTGGATCAGCATCAGCATCAGTTTGGAATATGTTAGCAATGCAAATTCTTGGGGGCAAGGGGCGCCTGCCTGGCTCAGTCAGTAGGGCATGTGGCTCTTAATTTTGGGGTCTTGAGTTCAAGCCCCATGTTGGGTGCAGAGATTACTTAAAAAAAAAAAAGGAAAGAAATGCAAATTCTCAGGCTCCACCTCTGGTGTGTTTTCCATCACCACCAAACAATTCAGCTCTGAGCAACCACAGGCTGTGTATCCTATAAGCTTAACTCACTTCTGACGCCATCTGATGTGAAACGTTGGGGTCAAAGAGCAGATGGTCGAGAAAGAATTCTTGGGACGTCTTCGGTGCAAAAGAGGTGGTTTTATTAAAGCATGGGGACAGGACTGTGGGCAGAAAGAGCTGCACTGGGGTTGTGAGGGGTTATATACTTTCAAGTTGCAAAGAAGTTAGGGATAGCTTGAGTCTCTAAGGAATTTGGAAGCAAGGTTTCCAGAACCTTGAGGGGCTAACTGTTTGCATAAGGTCATTTACTACTGTCTAGTAAAACCTTAGTCATGAGACCCTTCAGATGGATATCAGTGGGCCATGTGCTTGGGGGATGATTGCCAACATGTATCCTGGGGGGCTAGCATAATGGAAGTTTCCAAAGAGATTTTCATATGTTAAAGAAGACTTATAGGATCCTGGAGGTCAGGCTAATGTCAAGCTAAGGTTGCCTTTGCCTCTAGCAAAGTACTCACATTGAGGCAGTTGAGTTCCTGGAGGAAGGTCAGTTCTGCCCATCGAGTACTTGTCAATGGGCTGTTAGTTTAAGGAAGTTTAATTTTTTCTGTATTTCTTTTGCAGTTTCTCCACATCACATCTACCTAGAGATAGTGTCAGATTCCACAAGGTGAGGGCTCCATCCCACGAGACACAGACTGCCCCCACTTTGGACACCAATCAGCAGTCCAGGTTGTCACCTATGCTTCTGACACACAAGCTATACATCAGGGTTCCCACACCCCTCCCTCCTTGGGTTTGGTCATTTGCTAGGTGGCTCACAAAGTTCAGGGAAACTTTACCAGTTTATTATATATGATAATTTAATTTACTTTACCAGTTTATTATACAGGATATTATAACAGATACAGGATAATAAACCAGACGAAGAGGTGTACAGGGTGAGGTCTTAGAGCATCCCATGCTCAGAGCTTCTGTCCCCCGTGGAGCTGGGGTGTGCCACCCTTACAGCTTGGGGATGAGTTCACCAATTCAGAAGCTCATCAAATCTTGCTCTAGAGTTTTTATAGACAATTATGTCCAGCATGCCACCCCCTCTCCCCGCCCAAACTTCTCAGAGGTTTTGTGGGGGGGCAGTGCTGAAATTTCCAACCTTCTGCCCACCAAGTCATCATGATGACCAGTCCCATTCCGCCCCTCATTAAGCTCTGATGTGTTTATTCATAAGAATAACAAAAGATACTCTATCCCTGGGGGAATTCTGAGTTCTAGGAGTTTTAGGAACTCTGTGCCAAGAACCAGAGAAAAAGACCAAGGGGATTGGTCCAGCAGTCCCTGTCCCTAACAAGTGCTCTAGATGACCCCCATGCACACTGAAGTTTGGTACCGCAGCTGCTCTGTGATATCTCTTTTTCCACTTCTGGGGCCTGGTCTTGTAAACTTGCCACATCTCGGAAAGAGAGCAGGACGACAGTCTGTTTCAATGAGAAAACCATTTCAAACAGGAAATAACAGAATAAAGAATTGAAGGCCAATTCCATGGCTGGAGAGTCAGCTAATGAATTTTATTTTTAGATTTCATCAGGTATTTTTTTTATTTCTTTCCTTTCAATTCCAATAAATTGGAATTAGGGTTCACTGTACCAAAAAGGGCTAATATTCACCCGGAATACACTAAAACAACATACAAGTCAATATCTGGTTTGACTGGCTCGTGCCCATGCTGTACAAGGCTCTAAATAAATCTCTCCAAAGGGGCATGATAGAGAATACAAACACACAGACTAACTGCTCTTACAATTTCATTCACAGTTAATAGAAAGTACAAGTAGAAAATACAATATCAATGTATTAGGGCAGGATCTGTGAGAAGTAAGGCAGACGGTTCATTTTCAGAAATACCAAATAAAAGCCGTGCTGTCTAACAATAGGTTTACAACCTATTGGAAATATGTATGAACCCCACCCCCTACAATGTAGTTCTAAACCCTTAGACACATCACTGCCTGGTTCTTCTTCCCCTCTCCGTTTCGCAGGCTTATTTTCAGGGGCTTTGCAAGGAGCGTGGGCCAAAGAACAAAGAGAGAAGGGACTGAAAGTCTCTGCGTCACCTCAGGGAATGTACATTTGTTCCAGCCAGACTACTTTTTGCCTTACATGAGCAGAGGTGACGCCCAGGTAAGGCTGTAACCTCTATAGTACTCAGGCAATGAGGAACCAGGGGAGGGACCTGCGTGCTAGGAGATAAATTGTCTGCTGTAACTGCCCCCAGTGTGCCTGTCCATCAGATGCCCGCTCTTGCAAGCACGTTGATTAAAGAAAACCTCACTTCCCTATGCACTGAGTCTCCACATCCCTCCTTTGATTGGGTCTGTGGGCTTATTGTTAACAGATCTAACAGATCCCAACAGAAAGAACAATTCACTCCAGATGGTTCAAATGAAGCGACCTGAGTGAGGGCAAGGTTTTTGAGGTGTGGGCAGAGTTTAGGGAAGAAAGGAGACAAGGCCAAGGACCTCAAGACCAGCAGCAGTACAGAGACACTAAAATCCCTTGGACAGAAGACACAAAGGGAGAACATAGCGTCACTGGAGAAGAAGTTCTGCTCAGTGCGAATTGTTTTTGTGGAAGGATCCAGTTATTGCCCAAGATATGACTCCAAAGCAAGGAAAGAAGGAGGAAAATATCCCAACTTATCTCTCCCATCTTCTAATTCCTACCCTCCCATTTGCTAAACCCAACCAGAAGCCAATGGCAAGGAGCTCGGTGGTATACTCCACAGGGGTCTAACTCCAATGTCCTGGGGAAGAACAGAGAAGGGTGAGCAGAAATGGGTAGAATGAGGTAATAGAGCATAATGAGAAAAACAGACAATTAGGACTTTGTGGCTTTCACTCTCCTATAACTATTTTTATGGATATTGGTCTGTTATTTCAATAAGTTGCCATAATATTGACCTCTATTTTTTATAAGGTCTTTACATAAATATTCATAGTCTCAATGTTGCATTAACACTAAAGATATCAGCAAGTACTAAGTTAATAACCAGAATTATCAGAGATTTTTTAGAACTTTTGATCCAGAAATGTCAGTTAATAACCAGAATTATCAGAGATTTTTTAGAACTTTTGATCCAGAAATGTCATTTGGAACAATTTATGTACGTAAATAGCTTTCAAACGTTGTTTATATTCCACAAGAACAACTCAAAAGACATTAGCATATTTTAATTAACACATTTTAGTAGCAAAATTGTATTTAAATTACATTTTGTTATCCTAATAGCTTTACAAGTAATTTTCAGACACATTTGAAACTCTGCCCAGAGGATTTTATTTGATATAAAACAACCAAAGAATTTAGCAACATTTATAGAAAGTTTTGTGTAAACATCCACATTTCTAAAACACATCAAGCTCCAGTTTGGGATTCTGTGGTGAATGCATAACCAGTGGAGGAGGGACACAAAGTCACCTTATTATAATTGTCTCTGCTTTAAGGATAAGGGCCAGATTCCTAAGTGTAGGGAACACCCAGGGGCATGCTGCAGGTGGCTAATAGTGGCCCCTGGGAGCCAATTTTGTGCATTCCTTCTCAACTCCATGTGCAGTGACCTTCACCTTGGTGGTTTGAAATCTGCCGTGATAAGAGTGGTTACATATAGAAATGGACAAAAGGTACAAATAAGGGCTCTTCCTCTTTCTTTCTTTCTTTCTTTCTTTCTTTCTTTCTTTCTTTCTTTCTTTCTTTCTTTTCCTTCCTTCCTTCCTTCCTTCCTTCCTTCCTCTCTTTCCTTCTTTCCTTTTTTAATTTGTCTCTATTTATTTATTTGAGAAAACAGACACCCACTGGGTATTCAGCTTTTCACCTGGGCCTGGTTGTACCTATGATTTATTTTTGGTTGTCTAGGTCTTGCTGGGGATGGCCCCTGCCCGTATGGTTCCCAGGGCTTACCTATTTCAAATTAATCCCTTTTGGGGCTGATAATACTGCACGTTTTCATCTTGTAAATCTAGTTGGTACCTGTGCCCGGGTGGGGAGACAGCTCCCCCTGGGGCCATCAGTGTTGTCGCTCTTCTCTGGACCTTTAAACTGTCAATCTCAGGGGCTCCTGGGTGGCTCAGTCGGTTGAGCGTCTGACTTCAGCTCAGGTCACGATCTCGCAGTCTGTGAGTTCGAGCCCCGCGTCGGGCTCTGGGCTGATGGCTCAGAGCCTGGAGCTTGCTTCCGATTCTGTGTCTCCCTCTCTCTCTGCCCCTCCCCCGTTCATGCTGTGTCTCTCTCTGTCTCAAAAATAAATAAAACGTTAAAAAAAAAATTTAAACTGTCAATCTCAGGAGAAGTCTCTGAGGACACTGCCTCACCTGTGTGCCCAGGAGCCAGCTGAGCCAACTCCGAGCCAACTCCCAGCCATCACTGTACAATCACCTGGCTGGTTTCTGCTCCACCAGCTCCTGACCCACTTGCCCCCCCCACCCCCCCCCCCCCCCCCCCCCCCCCCGGCCACCTCTCCTCCCTTTTTCAGGGTCCCTAGCAGCTTGCCCAGCCCCCTCCAGGGTCGTGCTGCCCGAGGTCCTGATTTTGACTCATTTTAATAACATGTACTTTTTTTTTTGGACTAATATCATCCCTTTACCTTCTTCTTACACATTCGTTTTACTAAAGTAAGAGGGAGCAAAGCCCAGCTCACCCCTCCCCCGCCTTTCTCAGTTCAGAAGCTATGTAAGTGGAGGCAACCAGCCAAGAGCCCAAATTAACCCAAACCATAATTTTTCTTCTAATACTTGAGACCTTGGCAAGTTCTGGGAATAATGCCAGATGCTTTCTAGCCTAGGCTATAAAGGCCATCATTACCTAAATAAAATTGTGCCTGAAATAGAAAAGTCAGCTCTTTAATTCATTAGCGACATTTGCTTTATGCTATTATAATTTACTACCCTTGGGAGCTACAGAGCACCCTGATAATGATGAACTTCCTATTGAACAATTTCTTATTCACATCTCATCTGAATATTATGCTGTTTTACCAGACTCAGATAACAGGCAAATAGAAGTTTAAAGAATAAATTACTTTCTGTACCCTTGACCAATAGAAAGTCTAAGTCTTTGTAAATATGAGCAACCACCACCTTCTCTGTAGGTGAGTTTCCCCATTTGCAAAATGGGAACCACAGTGGTACCTGATGAGGTTTTGGGGGTGATTGTGGGGTTTGTGGGGTTCAGAGCTGACGGCCAAGAAAGAATTCTCGGAGACGCCTTTGGTGCAAAAAGGTGATTTTATTAAAGCACGAGGACAGGACCTGTGGGCAGAGAGAGCTGCACTGGGGCTGTGAAGCAGAGTGGTTCCTTATATACTATGAACTTGGGGTAGGTAAAGTCAAAAGGGAAGTTTCCAAAGAGATTTTCATATGCTAATGATTCACAGATTACTGAAGCCTAGCTATTGTCAAGCTAAGGTTGTTTTTCCCTCTAGCAAAGCATTAACATTAAGATAGTAGGGAGTTCCTGGAGGGAAGTTATACTCTGTATTTGCCTCAAGTACGTGTCAATGGGCTGCAGGTTATAAGGAAATTTAATTTTACCTGCCATTTCCTTCTTGTCTTTTCCCCACATCACTATGGAGGGGCGATGTTGAGGCTCCAGGAAACTGAGTCTGTAGGTTTCTGGAGATTAGGCTATTGACAAGATTGTCCTTTTCTTGTAATTTACCAAGACATTTGTAAACTGATAGACTCTATCAGTTTAACCATTTGTTCTCTCTCCCTTCCTCTGTCCTTGGGCAGTCAGGAATGGCTGAGGGATGTCACACATATCCCACCTGGAGTGTGGGGGGTGGGGGGGAGGTGTGTGTGTGTGCACACACGTGTGCAAGCTTGTACTTTGCCCTCAGCCTACCTTATGCTCCCTCATCAGTATGGGTTTAGGCAAGACCCCAAATAGATTTTGCACAGAGCAAGCATCCAAATACATTAGTCATCATCATCATTATTATTGTTAGTGTGGAAGTCCATATGTTCGTTTTCATCTAAATTTACTTTGAATACATACCATCTTTCGGAGTTCAAAATAGACCTCAATTATTAATCGGTTTTTACAGTTTCCTACCTTAGAAGAGTTTGGGTTTTAATGATGGTTTGTTTTACTTTTGTGAAGACAGATAATATGGAGGGAAAACATAGTTTATTAAAAGTAATTTTCTTATTACTGTTGGGTGAAGGGCTCGCATGGATGTTAAAAGTTGTTTTTGGACACTATCCATTCTGTGTTTCTAGAAAGAATTCCAAAATACTGAAGAAATTGCCATGTAAGAAGAATTTAAGGTGGAGCAGAGAGCAACAGAGCCATGAAAAGGATTTTATAATGAGATAAAATTTATCACTCTGACTCTGGTCTTGCCCTCCCTGTGTGGAATTCTCTCCTTTTCTTAGAGCAGAATAATGTAAAAGGCCCAGTGCTCAGAACAGCTTTCACAGCAGAATATGCAGAGACTAGGGGAGGGAGGGATGTTTTTTTTAACCGAGGAATGTACTTTATTAGTAGTGATTTATCTAATATCCATTTTATTATCCTGAAAAATGTGGTGTAAACATTTAAAATTCCTCTAAGTATTGGGGCCATCTGGCTGGCTCAGTCGGTAGGAACGTGTGACTCTTGATCTCAGAGTAGGGTCAGAAATTCAAGCCCTACATTGGGTGTGGAGCCTACTTAAAAAAAAAAAAAATTCCTCTAAGTATTCATTCACTTAACAATAAATTAAAAAAGACAAATGAATATCAAAAAATTAGAGTTCCCTAGACATTTAAATGCTGATTACAACCTAAATTTTTCACATACAATGTATCAGATTCTTGTAAATACTTTAAAGCCTTTTAAGAATAGATATTGAACAGAGTGCCTGGGTGGCTCAGTGGGTTAAGCATCCAACTCTTGATTTCGGCTGAGGTCATGATCTCAGAGTTGCGGGATTGGGTCCCAAGTGGGGACTGAGCCCCTCGTTGGTGTCTGTGCTGACAGCTTGGAGCCTACTTGGGGTTCTCTCTCTCCCTGGCTCTCTGCCCCTCCCCCGTTTATGTGTGCTCTCTCTCTCCCTCTCTCTAAATAAATAAATAAATATTAAAAGAGAGAATAGATATAGAACAACACAATGATTGCAAAACAGACGCATACGTGTATGCTATCCCTGGTTATAAAAGGGTTAATACCACAATTTAGAATTTTCTTTATCTTTTTTACTCCAACAGGGAGATTCATATCATAAAAGCCTGCAGTGGGGGGTGCCTGGGTGGCACAGTTGGCTAAGTGTCAGACTCTTGATCTCTGCTAAGGTCATGATCTCACAGTGAGTTTGAGCCCCGCACAGGGCTCTTCACTGATGGTGCAGAGCGTGCTTGGGATTCTGTCTCTCCTCTCTGCCCCTTTCTTGCTTGTGCGCGTGTACTCTCTCTCTCTCAAAATAAATAAGTGAACTTAAAAAAAATGTTTTTAAATAAAAATTAAAAAATAAAAGTCTGGAGCGTTTCTCACCTAACTGCTCATCTTCTCAGATCTAAACCCTTGGCATTCATCCAATTTCGCTTGCCGGATTAGGACACATAATCACTTTAGACCTTTTTGTATTTTAAAACCGAAGTGAGGATTACTAGTTCATCCGTATTTCTATTGTAATTCAGTTATAGAGCAATTGAAGGTTTGTGCTTAAGCCTTTCAGATATAAACAGATTTGCCCGAATCTAATAATCCAGGTAAGGGGAATGATGATTTAGAATTATCCTGGATAAAGAAATACCAACGAGCCAGGTGTAAATTTCTGGTGTGACTATACTGGTGTCTCATATTTACGACTCTTATTTCCCCCCCTTTTTTCTTAATCTTTCTCCCTGCCAAATCAGGCTCTAAGAATGTAATCCTTCACCTTGAGTGGGATTGGAACATACAGGGGTGGGATGTGCTCTCATATTGTTACTGAACCATCCTCAGGAAACGAACCAGAGAATCTGGGGCACTGTTGCCAAACAAATTTGGATAAACTCATTGCAAGAGAAGCCAATCATTCAAGACAGGTGGGGTTGAAAAAAGAGAAAGGGAGAAATTTATTTCTCCCAGCAGCTGGGGCAGGACCCAGCTTAACAACGGACCTCTCTGTCCACAAGCTGGACACCCAGAGTTTTACAGAGAGGTTGGGGGGGTTGGGGGGTATGCAAGAGAGTAGGAAGCATGAAGGGTGTGATCAAGGATCAGAGTCTGTATGTGTTCAGCCCATGATCGTGGGCAGGGAAGGGGACGTGTGGGGTGTCTTCTAGGCATTCCACTGCTATCAGGGTTTTTCCGTTCTGGCGGCTGGGATGGTCTGGCCATTGCAAAACACCTTCATCAGTGCCTCAAGAAAGTATGATAAGAAATTAACAAAATAGGTTTCAGTTAGAGCAGGCTTAAACGGGCTTGCTTATTTCTGCTTTTGACTGCTGGGGTCTATAGTTGAACAAAAGGACTCACTAACAACATCACCATGGAGACAGGACTGCAGGTTCACTGTGTCACAGTTCTTGTTCCTGGGAGGGACTGTCCCTCTTTGCTTTTTATCTTATTTTATTTTATTTTATTTTATTTTATTTTATTTTATTTTATTTTATTTTATTTTTTAAGTAGGCTCCACACTGGGTGCAGGGCTCAAATTCACGACCCTGAGATCAAGACCTGACCTGAGATCAGGAGTCGGATGCCTAACTGACTGAGCCACCCAGGTGCCCCAGACTGTCCCTCTTTGGAGCTTGGGGCTTACATGTACCTGTCTTCAGTCTGGACTCCTAATGAACTGGCCTATTTGAAGCAGAGGGAAGTATTATCAGTCGGCAGACAAACGAAACAGGTGTGCTTTTCAAGAACCACCAGAACCACCAGAAACTAAAAATGACTGGGTCAGAGTTTGGATGGATGTGGGTGCCGGGCTACTCCCACCTTTGGGCAGCCGCATACAGAGATGTTAGCTGCCGACCAGGAGTTTGTGAAGTGTTTCTAAGCCCCGCTGCCAGCTGTCCCAGAATCCAGACAGCCCTCGGACACACCGATGTAGCAAGTGGGGTTTTTATAAGACCTAAAGAACGCTCTCTTTGGGCGAGAGGACTCCAAAGACCTATCTAGTATGTGGCTTTCATTAACAAAAGAACAGCAAACTTGAAGGGTGAAAAACTCAATACAAAGGTATTTGGAGATCGGTACAGATGTTAAGTCTTTTACTTTTGGGTAGGGAGAGACTACTGGAATGGAAGTTTTTAAGACAAAATGGAAAGCCAAACAAGGATCACTAACTTTGAGGAATACACAATGTGCAAGAGAAAGACCAGAATTAATGGGAAAAAGTAGTCGCCAGAGGAAATAAGAAACAAAGTAGGCGATCTAGACCTGGAGAAGACCATCTAGCATCTTCAGGAAGGTTTAGGGGCTATTTATTTTATTTTATTTTATTTTATTTTATTTTTAATTTTTTTTTAACGTTTATTTATTTTTGAGACAGAGAGAGACAGAGCATGAACGGGGAGGGTCAGAGAGAGGGAGACACAGAATCTGAAACAGGCTCCAGGCTCTGAGCTGTCAGCACAGAGCCCGACGTGGGGCTCAAACTCACGGACCGCAAGATCATGACCTGAGCTGAAGTCGGCCGCTTAACCGACTGAGCCACCCAGGCGCCCCTATTTTATTTTTATATAATGTTTTTTTCCATTTATTTATTTTGAGAGAGAGAGAGAGAGAGAGAGAGAGAACGTGCACAGGAGTGTGCACAAGTGGGGAAGGGGCAGAGAGAGAGAGAGAATCCCAAGCAGGCTCTGCACTGAGCCTGATGTGGGGTTTGGTCCCACAACCGTGAGATCATGACTTGAGCTGAAATCAAGAGTCAGATGCTTAATCGACTGAGCCACCCAGTCACCTAAAATAAATTTAGGGGATATTTAATCCATAAAATTAGAACAAGTTCCCGTAAAAAGGGACACTGGGGACAACAAAGAGTAAGCATTCAGTAGATAAACATGTAATTGTCAAAATGAAGACAAAAATCAGTATAAAACCTGAAAATTGCAGGGTTCATAGAATTCTAAACTAAAGTTAAAAAGTCAATGAGTTGGAACATGAGAGAGGAAGATCAGCAGAAGGTGTCGAAGCCAGTTAGGCAGGTCCAAATTCGACAAACAGTATTCCAAAGAGAGAGAGCAGAGAAGATGGAAGGAAAGAAATCCTTTAAAACCACCGAATGGACAAAACAGGAAACGATTTCCTGGATCAGAAGGCTTTGGGGCTTCATATTGGAGGGGCTCACCATGTGTCCGTGTGCCTGAAGAAAAAGGAGCCAGGCTGAGATTCCGTCTCCCCCAGTCCCTGCTGGTCCCGGGTCATTAATACAATTTGGCATCCCCTACCGTGGGATGACCTGAGGGCCAGACCCCAGGGTCTCTCTGGGTTTACAAAAGAGTAGCCCGCCACACACAGAAGATCTAACAATAAGAAAATATTTTTAAAACTATGCCAAAACTCTCGTGCTGCCCTTGAGACACTGACAGACGATTTCAATTTCTTTTGGAAAACAGCACTTTAAGCAAATTCAGAATGAAAAGAAATCTCTCCCTCTATCTCTGTGATCTATAAAGGTGCCTTAAAAAGATGTGCAGAGGGGCGCCTGGGTGGCGCAGTCGGTTAAGCGTCCGACTTCAGCCAGGTCACGATCTCGCGGACCGTGAGTTCGAGCCCCGCGTCAGGCTCTGGGCTGATGGCTCGGAGCCTGGAGCTTGTTTCCGATTCTGTGTCTCCCTCTCTCTGTGCCCCTCCCCCGTTCATGCTCTGTCTCTCTCTGTCCCAAAAATAAATAAAAAACGTTGAAAAAAAATTAAAAAAAAAAAAAAAAAAAAAAAAGATGTGCAGAGGACAGCGGAAAGAGAAGTGTGAGGGTGTGTGTGGCTGAAATTCAGACGCACCTTTCCTGAATTAAATGTGAAACGAAAAGCCCCACGGAAACCCATTCGCTGACCAACATACCAACTCCTGGAACAGAGGCCCAAGAGCTAGACATTTCTGAAATAAAGCCTATGGCTACTTTCAAGCGTTTATCCCAGAAAGCCTATTTTTATAACAGTTCTAAGATGTTCCTGGAAGTTGTCTGAACTGAAACTGATCGCCCTCTTTTAACACTGCAGAGCAGGTATTACCCTCTGACATCTCTGCGTTTATCGCTTGCGTGTTTGCGGGTTGTGGGTTCCACAAACGCTGGGACTTCGTGTGTCTCATCCACCTCTCTACCCCTGCTGTTTAAGACTGCCTGGCACGTTGTAGGTACACTGTTGCTGTTGAATGAATGAATGAATGAATGAACGAATGAACGAACAAACGAACAGAACTTCCTGCTGTGCAGTTTTCTTTGTGCCTCAGGAGACCCCCAGGCTGTCATAGTTGGTGTTGACCAAGGAGCTTCTCTCGGTTGAGGATCCTAGGCTCAGATTCAAGGACTTCCATGGAAAGAAAGCTTCTTTCCCGTCCCTGTTGTCAGCCCTGTGAACATAAGTGTAAAAAGTAAATGTGGGCAAAGGCAATATTAGCTATGATGAAACATAAATGTCCATCAGTGGCGAATAGGGAAATGTTGGGATTTGGGGGGGGCAAAACATGATACTACTTTCTTCTTGAGAGGGAATCTTTTCTTCCTCTCTTCCTTCCTCCCTTCCCTTTCCTTCCCTTCTTTCCTTCTTCCCTACCTTCTCTTTCTTCCTCCTTTCCCTTCCCTTCCCTTCCCTTCCCTTCCCTTCCCTTCCCTTCCCTTCCCTTCCCTTCCCTTCCCTTCCCTTCTTCCCTACCTTCTCTTTCTCTCTTCCTTGTTTCCTTCCTCTGTCCCTCCCTCCCTTAACTCCCTCCCTCCCTTCCTTAACTCCCTCTCTCCCTCCCTCCTTTCCTCCCTGAACTCCCTCCCTCCCTCCCTTCTTTCCTCCTTTCCTCCCTTGCTTCCCTCCCCGCTCTGCCCCTCCCTCCCTCCCCTCCTTCCTCCTTTCTGTCTGTCAGTCTGCCTGTCTTTTAAAGGAAAAGTCCTAATTCAGAGTCCACATAGAGCTTCACTGGAGAATGTGAGTAAAATGTGTAGGCTTCCTGCTGGAGACAAGGCCAAGGAGCATCCCCAGGGCCGCCACTCTGATCAAAGCCCAGAAAGTATGGGCCCTTGTGCCCCCTTTTTCCTCCTGGCCTCATAAGTCAGATAAATCACTCCTACCAAGGGGCTGGAATCACTCATACTGTTACACCCTGGGAGTGGAAATTCACTCAGGAAACAGAGGGAGAGGAATAAGATTTCCCACCAGAAAAATCATCTGCAGAACACCCAATGTTATAGTATGCATCCATTTACAAGAATAAAATTGAGTATACATTCGCTGATGCAGGAAATGCTCCAAAGGATGTTAAAAGTGAAGGGAAAATTGCAAAGCTACGTATGGTCTGATTGTTGCAAAAATAAATGAATAATTCTAAGACATGTTAGCACATGAATATACCAGGGAAAGAAAGAGGGCTATGCGTAAACTTAGTGATAGTTATCTTTAGGGTGGAATTATAGGGGATGTTTATTATTATATTATAGCTGTGATGATATCTGAATTTTATATAATAGGCATTGCTTTTAAAATCAGAAAAAAATGAGTTAAAAAAGGGGGGGGTTAAATTAGAAGCAAAAGATTTTTCTTTTTTTCTTCCTAAAATTGCCTTGAAGCATAAGAGAAGGAGACTAGCTAAATGGGTGTCTCTAGAATGGCTGACCATGCAGATGGCCTTTCCCATGGGTTCCAGCACACATGCTGAGGGTGGGTGGGGTCCTGGCCCCACCGCCCTGTGCCCTCACCGCCTCTCTGTGCTGTTCTCTCGGTTGACCTCCCGTTGTCCAGTCCCTACTACTCTGGGACAGGAAACCACAGTGTGGGGCCTGGATGTTATGGCCTCTGAAGCCACAGAAGAACAAGCCCAAGCTTTGGTGTAGATGAGCCAAGGCTCAAACGCTAGTGCTGCCATGGCCTTGGTGTTTGAATTTGGGCAAATTACTTAACCACAGATCAGAGACGGCCAAAACTCATCAACCTACACAGTTACAATGGGTGCCTTCTATTGTGTGTAAATTCTGTCTTGATAAGATTGATTTTATTAAAAAATATATATATATTTTTTTATATTTATATATTTATAAATTTTTTATATATTTATATAAAATTATATATAAATTTATAATATATAATTTATATATATATTATATAATAAATATATAATATATATAATTTATATATAAATATAAATATATATAAATATAAAATATATAACATATATATTTTATATAATATATATAATTTATATATATTTATATTATATTTAATATTTATGTTAATTAATTATTTTATTATTTTTAATTATAATAAAAAATTATTTTAATTATAAAAATTATTTTTAATTATAATAATTAATTAATTATAATATTTAATATAATATATTATATTATATTTAATATATAATATATTTATATTATATATTTATATATTATATAATAAATATATAATATATATTTATATATAAAATAAATATATATAAATATATAAATATAAAATTATAAATTTATAAATATTTATATATATATATAATATATATATATATATATATTATATATATATATATAAAGGAAGTCAAATCACATCAGTCCTCTGCTCAAAACCTGTCATGATCTCCTTGTCTCTCTGGGTCAAGGCCTTACTCCGGCCTCCAGGGCCCCTCCCAGTCTGCACCTTCCCTGCTGCCTGCTGTCTGATCTCATCTCCTGTGGTCATGCCCACCACTCTGAGTGCTGTGGTCTCCTCAGTGTTCCCCAAACAAGCCAGCACGCTCAGGGCCTTTGCGCTGGTGGTTCCTTCTGCCTGGAATGCTCTCCCCCAGATAGCCACATCTACCCTCTTCTCCTTAGGTCTGTGCTCAAATTCCATCTCTTCAGTAAGATCCAGCCAGACAGTGCCGTTTAAAACTGATTTCTGGACAGCTTTTACTCATTCTCATCCATGTACGGATCCTTCCCTATCTTCTGGTGGGATTGCAAATTGGTATGGCCACGTGGAGAGCGATCTGACATTACATATTGAAATATAAGATGGGCTTGTCCTACAACTCGGTAATTACGCTCCTCTGTTTCTATCCTGGAGAAACATCTGCACATGTGCATGAGGAGGCATGCATTAGGATGTTTACTGCAGTAAAATAATTTAAAAAATTGAGTTAAAAAATCGTAGGAGAATGGACTTTTAAATACATCAAGGTACATTTATACTATGAATTACTGTTCAGCATTTAAAGAGGATTAAGTGTACGTCATAAGGGGTGGATCTCTAAGACACACTGTTGAGTGGTGGAAATTAAATTTTTTATCAAAAAGTCACAGAAGAATGGATATGACTACCAGTAGTAGCCCCAGAGGTCTTGCTGGTGATGGAACAGGTCTGTGTCTTGATTGTGGTGGTGATTGGAAAATCGACGCCTATGGTGGGGCGCCCGGGGGGTTCAGTCGGTTGAGCGTCCGACTTTGGCTCAGGTCATGATCTCATACTCCGGGAGTTCAAGCCCCGTGCCGGGCTCTGGGCCGACAGCTCGGAGCCTGGAGCCCGCTTCGGATTCTGGGTCTCCCCCTCTCTCTGCCCCTCCCCTGCTCCTGCTCTGTCTCTGTCTCAAAAAGAAATAAAAACATTAACAAAATTTAAAAAAAAAAAGAATATCTGCACCTATGGTAAAGTTGCATAGAACTTTACACACACAACATACACACAAAACTAAGTGCGTGCAACAGTGGTGAAATCTGAGTGAATTCTGTGGATTGTACCAATGTCAGTGTCCTGGTTATGATCATGTACTTCTATAGCTTTGTAAGATATAACCATTGGGCGAGGCTGGGTGAAAGGTGTACAGGTTCTCCTATATAATTTGTGCAACTTCCTGTGAATCTATAATTATTTCAAAATAGTTAAAAACAAATAAAACAAAATCAATGTTGATGTGGTGAAAGACAGTTTAATTATACATTTACCCCTACATCATCTAGAATCAATACAATCTCAAACTTTTTAAAAGTAACTTGACAGACTGTTTCCAAAATTTATACGGAAGTGTGAAGAATCAAGAATCACACACACACACACACACACACACACACACACACACAAATTCTTGAGAAAGAATGAAGGAAGATAATTTGTTCTACCACATGAAGATTTATTATAAAATAAGGAATAATAAGTAGCAAGGAAGTATGGCTTTGGCATAAGAATGAACAAGTTGATCAATGGAAAGGATAGAGCATGTGGGAGTGGGGGTGAGGACCCATGAATGTGAAAGCACCTGACAGGGGCACTTGGGTGGTCCAGTTGGTTAAGATTCTGACTTCAGCTCAGGTCATGATCTCTTGGTTTGTGAGTTCGAGGCCCACATTGGGCCCTGCACTGACGGCTCAGAGCCTGGAGCCTGCTTCGGATTCTGTGTCTCCTCTCTCTGCCCTTCCCCTGTTCATGCTCTGTCTCTCTCTGTCTCAAAAATAAAGAAAAACATTTAAAAAAATAAAAAATAAAGTATATGAAGAAGAATTGGCAATTTTATTATGGAAACTTATAATAACCTAAGTTTTATTTTATTTTATTTTATTAAAAAAATTTGTTTTAACGTTTATTTATTTTTGAGACAGAGAGAGACAGAGCATGAATGGGGGGAGGGTCAGAGAGAGGGAGACACAGAATCCAAAACAGGCTCCAGGCTCTGAGCTGTCGGCACAGAGCCCGACGCGGGGCTCAAACTCACGGACCGCGAGATCATGACCTGAGCCGAAGTCGGCCGCTTAACCAACTGAGCCACCCAGGCGCCCCAATAACCTAAGTTTTAAAACTCAATGGATGGGCCTAATAGGAGAATGGAGAGGACAGAGGAAAGAATCAATGAACTTGAAACAGAATATTATCAAATATTTAAAGAAGAATTAATGCTCATTCTATACAATCTCTTCCAGAAAATAGAAGAGGAGGAAATAATTCTCAAATTATGAGGCTGGTATTACCCTGATGGCAAAACCTGGCAAAGACACACACACAAAAATAAAACTACAAATGGATATACGTCATGAAGATAGATGCATATTTTTAAACAAAATGTTAGCAAATAGAATTCAGTAATACCAAGAATTATACACCATGAACAAGTGCAGCTTATGCCAAGGAGTCAAGGCTGGTTCAATAATTGAAAATCAACCAGTGTAATCCACCATGTTAACAGACTAAGGGAGAAAATCATAGCATCATGGAGACGCAGAAAAATATTTGACAAAATTTAACACTACCCATGGTAAAACTCAGAAAGCTAGAAATGGAAACTTCCTTGGCTTGAGAAAAGTCATATGCAAAAAGCCTACAGAGAACATCATACCTAATGGCGAAAGTCTGAATGCATTCCCATTAAGCTTTGGAACAAAGAGTGGAAGCCCACTCTTACCACTGACACTCAACATAATACTGTAAATCCTAGTCAGAGCAGTGAAGCCAAACAAGAAAACAAAAGGGATATGGATAAGAAAGAAAGCAAGGGAGGGAGGGAGGGAGGAAGGAAGGAAGGATGGATGGAAGGATGGAAGGATGGAAGGATGGAAGGAAGGGAGTGAAGAAGAAAGAAAACGGTTCCTAATTGCAGATAACATAATGATCTACTTAGAAAATTCCAAGAAATCTACAAAAACAAAAACAACAAAAAACCCAAAAAACAAAAAAACAAGAAACCCTCCTTCAACTAACAAGTGCATTCAGCAAGGTTGCAGGATACAAAATCAACCTACAAAATCAATTGTATTTCTACATTCTAACAATGACCACATAGAACCAAAGTTTAAGATACAATACCATTTACAGTCCCTCAAAAAATGCACCTAAACCGGGGCGCCTGGGTGGCTCAGTCGGTTAAGCGGCCGACTTCAGCCTCAGGTCATGATCTCGCGGTCCGTGAGTTCAAGCCCCGCGTCGGGCTCTGTGCTGACAGCTCGGAGCCTGGAGCCTGTTTCAGATTCTGTGTCTCCCTCTCTCTGACCCTCCCCTGTTCATGCTCTGTCTCTCTCTGTCTCAAAAATAAATAAACGTTGAAAAAACAATTCTTTAAAAAAAAAAAATGCACCTAAACCTAACAAAATACAACATTTTTATAACACAACATTAACTTGCATGCTGAAAGCTATCAAACACTAATGAAAGAAATCAAAGTAGATCTAACTAAATGGAGAGATACCACGTTTATGGAGTGAAAATCTGAACATAGGGAAGATTTCGATTCTCCTCAGGTTAATGTATTTCCTTTTAGTTTTGTTGGTTGTTTCCTTTGCTGTGCAGAAGCTTCCTTTTAGTTTTGTTGGTAGTTAATACATTTCCTATCAATATCCCAAGTATATTTTTTTGTAAGATAAACAAAATTATTCAAAAATGGGAAATCAAAACTAGCATAGCTAAAGCAATTTTTCGAATGAAGAATAAAGTAAGAGAAATTACTCTCCTAAGATTTATTGTTGGGAAAGGCAGTCTTGTACCTTCGGGCTCGTAGCCCCCACTTGACTATGTAAGAATGAGCCACAGGCCTGGAACACTTCCTTGCCCAGAGATGAGTAGCCCACACAGCCTGTGTTGGGCTTATCACCTTGTATGGGAATAGCTTTCTCTATTTCAAGCTCAGGAATGCTCTTTCTGCATTCACTTGAAGCTTGTGCCTCACAGGGCACCTGGCGAACTTGGCTGTGTATCTGTCCTCCACGGGGAGGGGGCAGAGTCCTTCCACTGTGGCACAAGAAAGGCAAATTGCTCTGTGCCAGTCACCAGGAGAGACCTGCTGGCCACAGGCAAACAAATAAACAAACCGACTTCGACCTACATCTCACAACTGATATAAAAAAAAAAAAGAACTCAAAATAGATTTCACTATAAAATGTGAAGCTATAAACCTCTTAGGAAAAAAAAAACATGGGAAGTGACAAAAGAAAAAAATAGACAAAATGGACCACACGAAAACGCTGAAAGTCTGTGCATCGACAGACACTATCAACAGAGTAAAAACGCAACCCACAGGATGGGAGAAAAGATTTGCAAATCATATATCTGATAAGGGAGTAATGCTCACAATATATAGAGAACTTCCGAAACGAAACAACACAAACAGTGCAATTGAAAAGTGGGCAAAGGAACGGATATTTCTCCAAAGGAGACATACAAATGGCCCATAAGCGCGTGAAAAGATGCTGAACATCACTGATCATCAAGGAAAGGCAAATCAAAACTACAGTGAGATGTCATCTCACACCCATTAGGATGCTGCTATCAAAACCCAGGAGACAACAGGTGCTGGCCAGCATGTGGAGACATTGAAATCCTTGCGCACTGCTGGTGGGAATGTAAAACGGTACACCACTGTGGGAAAGAGTTTGGTGTTTCCTCAACACAGCACTAAAATTAGAATTACCAGATTGTCCAGCAATTCCACTTCTAGGTGGATACCCAAAATAACTGAAAGCCGCATCTCAGAGATTCGTACACCCACGTTCATAGCAGAATGATTCACAGTAGCTAAAACGCGGAAGCAGCCCGAGTGTCCATCGATGGATGAACGCATGCGTGTATTGCATGTGGGATCCACATACAATAGAATATTATTTAGCCTTAAAAAGGAAGGAAATTCTGCGATATCCTACATCCCGGATGAACCTGGAGGACATTATGCCGGGTGAAATAAAGGCAGTCACGAAAAGTACGATTCCACTTAGAAGCGGTACTTAGGTTAGAGTAGCCTAACTAATGTCCCAAGAAACACAGCGCACCATGAGGTACTCTGCAAAAAAACAAAGAGCAAAAACAGACAATACTACACTTAAGAATGAAACAAGACTAAAGTAAAAAAGCAAGACAAAGGGCCCTATATTATGGAATACAGTGATAAACTTCCTCCCGATGCAATAAGAAACATAAAACAAGATTCGTTATTGGAAAGGTGGTGGTAAATGGTCATGATTTCAGATGTCGTGATTGCCCACAGGGAAACCCAAAGGCGTCAACTGAAGAAGATTAAAATCCAGACATCAGTAAGGTCATGAAATATTTAACGATCAGTTGCATCCCTACACCAACACCCATAATAATTCGTTCAACAAATAATAAGTGGAGAAAGATCCACCTGCCGATGCCACAAAATGTAAAATACCTAGAAACCTTGAAATTAAAGTACGGGACCCTAATGAAAATTATAACATTCAATTGAGGGACTATGAAAGAAGATCCAAACAATGGAGAGACCTACAATATTTCTAGATGGGAAGACTTGATTTTCTATTGTAAAGATATAAACTCTCCCCAAATAAATCTCTGTATTTCCCACAGTCTAAATGCCAGTGGGATTTTAAAAAACGGAACAAAATTAAAGTTCATCTGAAAAAAGTTAAAGTGGGAAAACAGCCAATGCTATTTTGAAAAAGGGTAATAATGTTGCATGACTGTGGTTAGTAAGAAAAATTTCAAAATACATTAACTTATTTAATGGCAGAATGCAAATCCAAATTAATTGCAATTGCATTTGCAGTGTGGAAGGTTACAAAATGGTACAGATATAATCTCTGTTAAAAAGTAAATTATGCATGGGGCGCCTAGGTGGCTCAGTCGGTTGAGCCGCTGACTTCGGCTCAGGTCATGATCTCGCGGTTTGTGAGTTAGAGCCCCGCGTTGAGCTCTGTGCTGACAGCTGGGAGTCTAGAGCCTGCTTTGGATTCTGTGTCTCTTCCTCTCTCTGCCCCTCCCCTGCTCATGCTCTGTCTCTCTGTCTCTCAATAATAAATAGACATTAAAGAATTTTTTTTTAATTATGCATAAAAGGGGGCTTGGGATAAATATTAGCAAAATATTGGTATGTGGCTATCTCTGGGTGATAGGATAATGGGTAATTCTTTTTAGCTCATCAGCATTTCCTAAGTTTTCTACACTAAACATATATTGATATCATAAAGAGGAAAAAATGGTGTTTACCTTATAAGAACTCAGATCACATCTTTACTTCTTCAGAAAGTCTTCCCTTAACCCCATCCTTTCTGATCTGGGCTGGTGGCTACATTTGTTGTTTTTATTATTGCAGATACAATATATCATAAGTCTTTGGCTTTCTCTTTTCTAGGCTTGTGACTTTTTAATAAATGAAACTGTATGTTTTATCTCTGCATCTCTAACACAGAGCCTAATATATAGTAGTTCCTCAATAAGTCTTGGTTGACTGAATAAGGAAAAATGTAGAAACGAGAATTGCAACTCCTCACATCACCACTAGAGGGAACCACACTTCCACCAAGACGGTTCTTGGAGGGTATGGATTTTTTTTTTTTTTTTTTTTTTTTTAAACAAGGCCGTGCAAATCTGAGAAACCTTCCAGAAGGTATTATTGAACCCACCTGAGGGGGACTGAATTTAAACCATTCCTAACAGTGAGCTGTCTATTCTATGATTAGATAGTCCCATGATCTCCTATCTTATCCAAACTCACAGCACTTAATATCTGTTCCATTCAGTCTGGCACAGATCAAAATATATTTTATTGATTATCAAATTTTATGCTGTGCCTGTGTCTTCCACAACAAGAGAGTAAGTTCATGTTTAAGCTCATTTCTCTCTCATTAGCCAGCTCTAATCAGTAAAGAAAGGTGTGCAACAATATTTAATTGAATTAAAAGGTTAACATTCTCCCTTGAGTCTTGTGCCGCTGTAAGAATATCTAATATGCAAAATTCCAAATGTACAAAACACAAAAATTACGTGATGATTGTAAGAATATTCTCAGCGGTACAGAAGGTTTCAATACAAAGCTACAATAGAAAGCTTCTCCTGATACATTTAAAATACGTATTTTCAGAATTAAAGTGACAGCTACTTTTGCAGGGGACAATTACGATTTAAATAGTGACAGGCCGTTGCTGATAAGACCTGAAGAGCAGGCAAGTCCATTCAAGGTGGGCAGAGATGCCTCCAGAGGAAGGCGTGACTGGAATGTGTTTGATGTTAAAAAAAAAAAAAAAAAAAAAAAAAAAAAGGTGGAGGGGGAGAAGGGAATTAACCTAATCTCTTTACACAGGCTGGGATACAATAAAAAAGAAGGAAAGGCCAGAGCAGGTATTAGCTCCTCAAGTCTCCAGCATCATCCACGAGAGGCAGGGTGGACAACAGGGCCCGAACCCCAAAACTCTACCCCCTGCTAGGCTGTGTGATCTTGAATAAGTCACTTGACCTCCCAATACTTCTGTTGCTCTAGATGCAAAATGGGGATGATAATTCAAACCTACTGCATAGGATTCTTGTGAAGATTAAAGGACACATTATATAAAAAGTGCTTGAAGCAGTACCTGATACACAGGAAGTGTGCAAAATACGTACTATTACTCATTCCCTAGTACCCATGCCCCTTACTGTTACTGGTATACCATTACTCTTCGTTGAAGCTCATTCAACAAATTACACGGAAAGTTTTCAACAAATTGTGCCTGACACAGAGCAGGCGCTATAGAAGTGTAGGCTGTTATTATACGAGAGAAGGGCCCCGGACAGGCTATACATTTTTTGATTCCCATGGAAGATGTGTTCCCATCACATACGTGTGGTCATGAGATTACCCTATAGCTTGATAATGCCAGCTATGATTACGCTGGCTCCGCTATTCTGATTCATTTCAATAAGTCACTTTCTGATAGCAAGTTAGCGTTCTATGGAGAAAATGTCCTGGCAAGTTAATATGACGAATATGTCACACTTGATTTTATTTTTCGTTCTTCTATTTTTTAAAGTAGACTTCACACCCGGCGTGGGGCCCAACACGGGGCTCAAACTCACATCCCTGCGATCAACACCTGAGCTGAGATCAGGAGTCGGATGCTTAACCCGCTGAGCCACCCAGGCGCCCCACACTTTATTAGGCACAAAACAAGGTCACATTTCCTTTAATGTTCAATTTGGAGGGACTTCCAACCCTTTCCTGACCAAATTAATCAGATTTAAGCCTTTCTCCTCATACATATTCTTAAGGAAACAGGGTTCGTTCAGTTCAATCAACAAGGCTTTATTAATCACCCGCTATGTGCCAGGAACTATTGAAAACATTGCAGTTAAAGCAGTAAACCAAACAGCTCCCCCTCCAAAGTCCCACTTTCAGGGGGCTCACATTCTAGGGGAAGAGGCAAACGATAATTAAGGAGTGAGTTAACCGACATCATAGCTGAATAGTGATAATCACTAAGGAGAAAGAGCCAGCGAGAGGTGTGGGTGGAGGTGATGTAACTACACAGAGAAGCCAGGGAAGGCAGGACTGCAAGGAGGTGAAGGTGGCATCCATTGGTCTAAGAGTAACCGTTGGTCTGTGGCTTTTCGGTAAGCGGGGCTTCAAACGTTCCCCAATCCAGATTCATCTCCACAACTGCTCACCCTGGCCCATCTGTCCCGTGCAGGAGCATTCTCTTAATCCCACCTCTCCCACGTGCAGGAGCATTCTCTTAATCCCAGAGGTCCACGAGCCCCACATCCCCTGCTGTTGGCAAAGACAATGGAGGCCCTGTGTGACCAGCTCACAGCTCCCTGGCCTTGTCATACTTCCGAGTTGGGCCCAACCATCACAGAACGTCCCTCCTTCTCTTGTTTACAACCCCAGAATTTAGCCACCTCCTCAAACGACGGGCAGAAAGGTCTGCCTGGTCCAGACAATCCCCAAATACGCTCATCCAACGTAGATCTAATGCCTAAGGTCTGGCGTATTCGGTCTCAGCCGCAGGTACCTTCTTACAAGAGGATTCGGATTCGGGGGTCAGGCAACTTTTTCTGTAAAGAGCCAGGTAGGAAATATTCTAGATTTGTCAGCCACCTACGTTTCTGCTGTATATTCTTCTTTTTGTTTTACAACCCATTAAAAATCTTTTAAAAAAGTTCCTTGCGCGTGGGCTGTACAAAAACAAGCCACAGGGCATAGTTTAGCAACCCCTGTTCCAATCCACTTGTTGGTTACCTGCATTAAAATTAATAAATTGTCCTCATGGCTTATAAATAAGTCTTTTGTTGATATATTTTTGTCGGTTCACTTAGCATTAATAGGATACAGTTATCTACTGCATCAGATTATGCATCATTTGTGTAAGAGACATTCATTTGGTTGCTGGGTAAAAACCATATATATTGTTTGAGGAGGAGGCACTGAAGTTCCTCTTCTGGAACTTCTTTGAGAAGCCCTTGATTAGATCACTTTGGATGTGGAGGTGACTCTCCATGGGCGTGGCCAGGAGGGAGGCAGTGATGCAGAGAGAGAGTCACATAGCTCTGCAGGAGACGTTGATGAGCAGGTGAACTTTGGGGCAAGAGTAGATGAGAGGCAGGGCAGAGGGGAAGTGAGGTTGTACCCCACGGGAGGCCACTAAAGCCCGTAAGGAAATGTGAACAAGAGATGCAGTCCTGTGGCAGAGTGCCCAAAAGCCTTTTTTAATTTTAATGTTTAAATCAATAGGGCTCTGTAATATTCCATTTTAAGTTATTTGTATTGCTGTAATGTAAACCCCTCGCAGATCCCAATCCTCCAGTTTTGTGGGGTTTTTTTTTTTTTTTTTCCTTCACAAGCAAGAAACGTGGCTAACTTTAAACCAGCTCAATGTATTATAAGATAGGAAGCACATCAAAGAATTTAAAGAACAGCTGGCTGTTCCCTGGTGACCCAGCTGGCTTGCCACTCCCCGCATCTGAAGCCCGGGAAGCCGGCTTCTGCTCAGCCTGTTGGGGAGGACACCCAAACATTCCTAAAGGAGGCTGTTGGACAGACAAAACTGGAGATGTCCACTACACCAGCCTCACTCCAGCATCTCCTGTGAGTGGCATGTGGGGAAGGAGGAAGGGGATCAGAGACCCACATTCTGGTCCTGAGCAGTAGACAGTAGGGGACGGCCACAGACAGTGAGAGCTCTGTGGACGCAGGAGCTCAGAACCAAAGGTGACCCTGAGAAATGAGTCCCTACAAATGCACTTGAAGCCTCTAGGAAGGTCACCGGAGCTTCCCCAGCACGTCGGAAGGGACTTGAATCAAGATTCATGAAAAATCTGGATTATATATTAGTTCCCTTTCCCCATCCCTTAAGCTGTGGCTCCACTGGGCCTGTGAGATTAATGATCCGACCTGAAATAAGGGACAAGGACAGGGACAGAAGCTCTGAGGTCATTGCCTAATCAGCCAGCCAGTGCCTCCATTTAAATATAAGAGGGGGTCCATTCTCTAACAATCCTTGCATCAGAAAGTCCTTCAGTAACCTGGATCTAGGACTTTGGAATTAAGAAAGGGCTTTTTGAGATCCTCATTCACTCATTTTTATTTATCCCCCCCCCCCCATTGGGATGCTAAACCAGGTGGTCCCCAGACCAGCAGCATCAGCATCAACCTGGGAAACTTGTTAACAATGCTAATTCTAAGGCCCCAGCCCTGAACTACAAAGTCAGAAATTTAGGGCAGGGGGAATCTGCATTTTCACAATCCCACCAAGTGCTTCTGGTACACGCTCAACTTTAGAACAACCCTTCTATGGGATTTTCCCAAAGTCACAGATGGTTAATGAAAGAGCCAGAAGATTCCCGGTCCCTGTGCCTTTTATGTCTCATTCAGATCTCTTTCCTGACATGTGGTCATTTCCGTCCTTTATGCACTAAGTAGTAATGTTTCAGTCCAATTAACTCCGCATCTGTGCCCCGAGTGGTAGATTCTTGCGCTCTGCCCCTAGAATTAGGTCACTGTTGCAAAGATTTGTTTTTCCTCATTTCCACAAAGTCAACCCTGACTGTTGTTTTGGTGCTAGTCTTCATCCAATCATTTCCTCTGAAGTCGTAAAGGAGGGAATCACTCAGTCAACAGGAGTCCCGTTTCTTTCTCAACCACTGTCTTGCCAGTAACTTCAATTCCTCTGTCCCTACTGGTACCAGTTCTAGGATGTGTCTTTTTTTTTTTTTTAAAGTAGGCTTCACACCTAGTGTGGAGCCCAACTCGGGGCTTGAACTCATGACCCTGACCTGAGCTGAGATCAAGAGTCCGATCCTTAACTGACCGAGCCACCCAGCGGCCCTAGGGTGCCTCTTAACCCCAGTGCTTCAAGGTCATTCAGAGAAGGACTTAGGGACATTTTCTTGCTTCACGCTGTGGCCCAGCATCATGGAAGAGGCAGTGTACAATCTCAAGCTTCATCCAAAGGAGTACATGTTGACATCAGCTTATATAAATGGAGTCACTTCTTCCATTGTAACATTTTCTCCATTTTCTCCTAGTTACTCCCTTCCCAGCACCATAACAAATCCGTCCCCATAAGAAGCTGTGAAGATGTTTTAGGAGAGACCAAAAGAATGAGACTTCTAGTAGGACCTTCAAGACCAATGTGGGTATTTGTCCTCAAAGGAATCCACGGCCATCTTGTTCTTCTTGCGGAGTTAGGGCACCTTGTGACATACAGCACTTTCTCATGATCACCTACATGCTTCCAGATCAGTCTGGGCCCTTCTCTCTCGACACCCCTCACGGGATATCCTGGAACATCAATAATAGAGCCAAATTCCAAGACCACTAAATCATAGGAAAATCACAGGGGAAGAGCGGTGGCCCACTATGGTAGACACTGGTCTTGGGAAAAGTGAGTATCACCAGGCAATGATTAAGGGAATCACAAAATTTAGGCTGCTGGAAGTCTGAGACACAAAAGGAAGAGAAATACCAGCCAAAGCTGGGTTGGGTTAAAGGCAGGGCTGTCCGACACCCCCCTGAATGCTCAGTATTACGTCCTTGCATGTGGGTGAATGTCCTGTTTTAGGATTGTTTCTGCATGTTTGTTCTTTCTGCACATCACACCCTCTAGGGAGAGCCCTGCCACTGTGGTCCTTCCAGGTTTTTTTTTTTTTCCTTTTTATACAATTTTAAAACAAAATTGAGATCATACAGTATTTACAGTATATATGTATTTTCTCCATAGTTTATAACGTATTTTCCTGCCATTGTACATTTTTATACATTAGCAATTTATTGTCCACGTAGAGTTTCATTGTAAAAAAAAAAAATAGGTAACATAATATAACCAACCAGTTGTCTATATGGAGGCATTTATATTCTTCACTGTATTGCCTTTGTAGTGCATTTTATCACTTTTCAATATGAAAATAATTGCATTTGTTCCACTTATTTTTAAGATTTTATTTTTTAATGTTTATTTATTTATTTGAGAGAGAGAGTGTGTGTGTGTGTGCATGCATGTGCATAAGCATTGGGGAAGCGCAGAGAGAGAGAGGGAGAGAGAGGATCCCAAGCAGGCTTTGGGCTGTCAGCACAGAGCCTGGCATGGGCCTCAATCTCATGACTCTGAGATCATGACCTGAACCGAAATCAAGAATCAGATGCTTAATGACTGAGCCACCCAGGCGCCCCTAAGAATTTATTTTTGAGTAATCTCTACAGTCAGTGTGGGGTCTCGAACTTACAACCCCGAGATCAAGAATCATGCACTCCACCTACTGAGCCAGCCAGGCACCCCTCTTTGTTCCATTTAATGTTCTGGTCCCGAGTCCTATTTTATATGATTTTAATATTAGCCCATATCGATGGGTTCCCTTTCGTCACATTTGTCTATGATATTTTTGCCCATTCCATTAATCTGCATGGTCATTTTCACTTTGGGTGTGTGTGTGTGTGTGTGTGTGTGTGTGTGTGTGTGTGTGATGTGTGTGTGTGTGCATGTGTATTATGTGTGTGTGTGTGTGTGTGTGCATGTGTGTGTGTGAGATATATCACATATACATTCATTTTGTAAACAGCTCATGGGTAAATTTCTTTTTTTTCCCCACTTAATCTGAAAGTTTTTTGGTAGAGAATTTAAAGCCATTCACATCTATCATGACATAAGTTATACTTGGTCTTTGCTCTGTAGATCTATTTATGGTTTCTGTTTTCACTGCTTCCTGATTATTTCTCTCTCTCTCTCTCCCTCTGTTTACTATAGTAATCAAATTTACTTTCTCCTCCCATTTATAATTTGGAAATTACATACCTTTGTGTTTTTTACTTGGGTTTACTTAATTTAGGATGTACAGATATATTTGAATTCTATTTCTTCATTCACTAAAAAAAAACATACATTTGCATTTTTAAAGTTCAGACAAGACTTTGTATAAAGCAAAAAGTGAGTTTCCCCAACTTCATTGCCCTCCGCACAGAGAACCACTGCCCTAACTCTGATGAGTATTTATCTGGACCTTTTTCTGTATGTGTGTGTGTGCGTGTAGATTTGCAGATTTTTGAAAAACACAAATAGGGTCAATATACACTGATGACTATTTGCTTTTTTATTTCATAATGTGTTTCTTTGTAAATAAATGGATACAATACTGTATCAGTCCTAACATATTGTCACGTGTCATAGATTTTTGACAATTCATAGATTGTCACATGAAATAGATTTACCTACTTTGTTTAACCATTCCTCTGCTCATAGATGTTTAAATAGATTCCTATTTTTCACTACTACACTTTAAAAATTTTATTAAAATAAAAAAATATTCTCTTCTATCCATCTTTGTGCACCTGCTCCAGTATTGACACCTAGAAGTGAAATTACGGAGTAAAAAAATATGCACGCTTAAGTTTTTGATAGCTACGATCGAATTACCCTTCAAAATATTGTACCATTATACACTTTCAAAACTTGATGGGAGTACCTGTAGCCTCACATCCTCACTAATGCTGGCTTTTAACCATCTCAAGGTTTTGCTATGTGACGACTGAAAATGGTATTATGGTATTGCTGTAATTCATAGAGCACTGAGTGACGAGACTATGAATCTTTTCATGTTTATTGACCATTTGGTTCTTTCTGTGAACCCGTGTACTTTTATTTACCCTGTACCACACACACTTTGCCCATTTGCTCGTTCTATTATTTATCTTTATTTTTTAGCAGCTGAAAACAACATGGATTTATTATTTCACCATTTCTGTGTCCTAATTCTTGGTCTGTTATATATGCTGAAATTACATATTCACTGAGTCTGTGTTATATATATATATATATATATATATATATATATATATATATATATATATATATATATATATATTTTTTTTTTTTTTTTTTTTTTTTTTTTTTTTTAACGTTTATTTTTGAGACAGAGAGAGACAGAGCATGAACGGGGGGAGGGTCAGAGAGAGGGAGACACAGAATCTGAAACAGTCTTCAGGCTCTGAGCGGTCAGCACAGAGCCTGACACGGAGCTTGAACTCACGGACCGCGAGATCATGACCTGAGCCGAAGTTGGCCGCTTAACCGACTGAGCCACCCAGGCGCCCTATATATTTATTTTTATAGTGATTTTTATTTGTTTATAGTGATGTTTGCCCTACAGAAGTTGAACATTCTGTAGTAATCATACTTCTGTGCATCCTTCCTTCCAAAGCTTCTACGTTTCATGTCTTCCTTCCCTACCACACAATAGTAAAGACAGTCTACATTTTTTCAAAGTTACTTTTTAGTTCATATTTTAAATTTTACGTACAGTAAAATTCACTCTTTAGTGTACTACTCTATGAATTTTTTCGACCTTTTTTTAAAAATTTTAGAGACAGGGAGAGAGAGAGCACGTGCGAGTGGGGAAGAGGGGAGGAGAGAGAGTGAGAATCTTAAGCAGGCTCCACACGCAGTGCAGAGCCCGACGCAGGGCTCCATCCCACAGCCCCGGGATCATGACCTGGGCCGAAATCAAGAGCCGGATGTTCAACCAACTGAGCCACTCGTGTGGAATGAATTTTAAAAACTCATACAGCCAAGTAACCACCGCCCCACACAAGATATGGAACAGTTCTACAGATTCCCAAATTCATCCATGCCTTTCTTCCCACCCCCAACCACTGATCCTTTTCTTTTTTTTTTTTTTTTTTTTAACGTTTATTTATTTTTGAGACAGAGAGAGACAGAGCATGAACGGGGGAGGGGCAGAGAGAGAGGGAGACACAGAATCAGAAGCAGGCTCCAGGCTCTGAGCCATCAGCCCAGAGCCCGACGCAGGGCTCGAACTCACGGACCGTGAGATCGTGACCGGGGCTGAAGTCGGACGTCTAACCACTGAGCCACCCGGGCGCCCCACGATCCGTTTTCAAGGATTTCTCATGTCAATGCAATCATGATGTTTTATCTGCCTTCCTTCCCTTAGCATAATACATATGAGATTCATACATGTTGCAGCATGTATTAGCAGCTTGTTATTTTCATTGCTGAATAGTATTCCACAGCTTGTTGATCCATTCACCAACCAAAGGGCATTTGGGTTGTTTCTGGTTTGGGGCTATTATGAATAAAGACATTATGAACATTTACATAAAGGTTTTGGGTGAGTATACTTTTTCATCTCTCTTGCTTAAATCACTCAGAGAAGGACAGCTGGATCATGTAGTATGTCTATACTTAATAAACATCAAACTGTCTTCCAAAGTGACTGTACTATTTTGCCTTCCCACCTGCAGAGCATGAGACTTCCAGATGCTTGGCAGTTGGTATTGTCAGATTTCAAAAAAATATTCTAATAAGAGTATAGTGGCAACTCGCTGTGGTTTGAATTTGCATTTCCCTCAGCTAATGACGCTGAGCGTCTTTTGTTGTATTTCTTTGCCATCCCTACGTGTTATTTGCTGAAGTGTCTGTTCAAATCTTTTGTCTATTTTTAAGAGTGGGTTATTTATCTTTTAGCATTGAATTTTAAAAGTCCTTTAGATTTTTGCAGCACAAGTCCTTGGTCACATATATAACATGCCAACATTGTTCCCAGTGCGTGGCTCGTTTTCTCAATCTTTTTAACAGTGTCATTTGCAGAGCAACGTTTAACTTTGAGGGACTCAAATTTACAATTTGCCATTGTATATGGATCGTGCTTTTGGTATTGTGTTGAAGAAATCTTTGCCTGACCCAAGTTCACAAAGATTTTTTTTTTCTAGACATTTTATGGTTTGGGATTTCACGTTTAGGTCTATGATCCACTTTTAGTTACTTTTGCATAAGATGGAGGTGCTGAACTGAGGTCCAGTTTTTGCATATGGATGTCCAATTGTTCGAGCACCCACAATTGAAAGTACTCTCCTTTCTCCACTGAATTGTGTTTGCACCTTTGTCAAAAACCAGCTGGCCAATTTGATCTATTTCTGGACTCTTTCTTCTGTTCCACGAGTCCCGTGTCTATCTTTTTACCACATCACAGTACCACACTGTCCTGATCTCCGTAGCTCTATAATAGCTCTTGAAATCAGATAGTGTGAGTCCTACAACCTTGTTTTCTTTTCCAAAACTGATTATTTTAGTTCTTTTGTCTTCCCATATAAATTTTAGGTATGCCATCTAACAACAACAAAATAACAATCCTACTGGATTTTGATTAGTCTTGCACTGATCCGTACATTAGTTTTGGGAGAACTGGCACCTTCACAATATTGGGTCTTTCAATCCACGGACACAGTATTTATTTAGGTATTTGTTGTCTTTCATCAGAGTTTTATAGTCTTAATTACACAGAAAATGCATATTTTGTTAACTGTATCCTAAATATTTCATTCGTGGCGGGGGGGGGGGAGGGTGTTACTAGAATGATGCTATTTTTGGTGATAAATAATACTGATTTTAATTTTGTTTTCTATTCGTTCACTGTGCGTATATACAGCTACTATTGATTTTTGCCTGTTGACCTTGTATCCTGCAATCTCACTGAAATACTCATTAGTTCTAGTAATTTTTTGATAGATTCTTTGGGATTTTCTAAGTAGACAATCATGTCCGAAAGTAGGCAGTTTTATTTCTTCCTTGCCAAGCTGTATACCTTTCCTTGTGTTGTTGTCCTAGCTAAAACCTCCAGGGTAAAGCTGAATAGAGGTGGGAGAGTGAACATCCTTGGCTTGTTTCCAATCTCAGAAAAATCACTTGGTCTTTCATCGTTAAGTTCAATGTACTTTTTTTTGATAGATGCCTTTTTTATCAAATTAAGGAATTTTTTTTCTATTGCTAGTTTCCTGGGTTTAAATTAAAAAAATGTTTTTAACGTTTATTTATTATTGAGAGACAGAGAGACACAGAGTGTGATCAGGGGAGGGGTAGAGAGAGGGGGAGACACAGAATCTGAAGCAGGCTCCAGGCTCTGAGCTGTCAGCACAGAGCCCTATGCGGGGCTCAAACCCATGAACCGGGAGATCGTGACCTGAGCTGAAGTCAGATGCTTAACTGACTGAGCCATCCAGGTGCCCCCCAGTTTTTTTTTTTCAACTGGAATACAGTTGACACTAGTTTTCTGAGTTTTTAATCAGGGGGATTTTGAATTTTGTCAAATACTTATTCTACATCTATTGAGATTATTACCCAGTACTTTAAAATTTGTATACTTAGATCTCTAATCCACCTAGAATGTATTTTTATATTGTATGTGGAAGTGAACTTTATATTCCCCCAAATGATTAACTAATTGTTGAAACCTTTTAACACATTGTCTATCATTTCCCCACTCATTTGAAATGTCACTTTTATCGTACATTGAACTCATAAATACATGTTTCTGGACCATCTCTTTTGTTCCATCAACTTATTGATCTGTTCCTCTGCCAATCTACACTGAGTCAATTACCAAAGCTTGGTGATTTGTATTAATATCTGCTGGAAAATGTCATTCCTGCCATTTTTCTCTTTCAGGTGAATTAGAATCACCTTGCCAAATTTCATACAGAAACTTGTCAGTATATTGTTCAGGACAGTGTTAAAATTATAAATCTGGGGGAATTATTATTATTCTACAGCACCGAGCTTTTCTGTTAAGAAACAATATGTATTTCTCCAGGTCTCTTTGTATGAACTTCAGTTCCATTGAATACTTTCTTTCATGGAGATCTTTATATAGTCAGCTTAAAAATATCTTACTAGTTCCAAAGTTTCTCATTTTTCTTGGATTTTTCCATGTAGATGGAAATAATCGTTTGCCCAAAGTGACAGTTTTGTATCTTTCTTCCAATATTTATATCCTATTTTTTTGCCTGGTTTTTTTTTTTTTTTTTTTTTCATTATTGCATTTAATGGGCATCTCGTTCAATGCTAAATGTGCTAGGAGCTATTGTTCCCCATTTTAATGGGACTGCTTCAAGTCTTTCATGATTAAGCATTGTTTGTTGTAGATTTTTGGTAGAGAACCCTTTTCAAATGTAGGAGGCTTTATTCTATGACCCATTTACTAAGACTTCCTTTTTAAAGTAGGAATGTGTATTGCATTTTGTTAACTCTTTTTTGGGGGCAACTATTGAGATAATCATCTCTTTTCTCTTCAGAGAATACAATGAATTCTATTATTGTATTTTCTATTTTTCGACTACTCTTGGTCTCCTGGGATAAGCTCAAGTTGGGCATGATGCAGTATTCTTTTAATATCTACTAGATTTGATATGCTAAGAATTTATTTAGAAATTTTGTATTTATGTTCATCAGTGAAATTAACTTTCTTTTTTTAAATCTTGTGTTCATCTGATTTCAGAACTGGGATAATATCTACCTCTTAGATGAATTGCAAAGCTTTCGATCTGTTTTATGGGCTAGAACCATTTGTATAACTTGGGAAATATCTTTTCCTTTGTTTTGGTAGCTTTAGATTGCAAAACTACTTGGGTCTGGTGCATGTTAATATTTTTTTTTTTAGATTTTAAATTATTTTTCATTTATTTTTGGGTGATGGTCCATAGGTTTTCTCCTGCTTATTGAATCAGCTTTGGCAATTTGTTTGTACTTTTATGGATCAAACGTTTCAATTTTTAATTGCACTTATTTAAAATTGCACATGGCAATCAGCTTTCCCCACGTTTTTTGTCCCTTTGTTATTTATATCTTCTCCTTTTTTCCCCCTTACCCTCATTCACCAAGAATTCATCTATCTTATTGGTCTTGACAAGGTAGTAGTAATTGGTTTTAGTGATGACGCCCAATCTTTCTAATTTCGTTAATTTCTACTTTTGTTCTTATTCTCTTTCCTTTTATTTCTTTGGGCTTATTTTTCCCTATTTCTAGCTCTCGAATCAAACGCTTAGTTTGTTTATTTCCACAATTTCTGTTTTCTACAAGCACTTAAGGTTGTAAATCTTTCCATTTGCACCATGTTGGCAGTGTGCACTGATCTTGAAATGTAGTGTGCTCATTTGTTCATTCCTAAGTAGTTTGTAATTTCAATTTTAATTCCTCCTTAATCCAAGTTAATTAGAAGTGTGCTTTCTCGTTTTCAAGAGGACAGAGTTTGTGTGTGTGTGTGTGTGTGTGTGTGTGTGTGTGTGTGTGTCTATCACCTTTTACTATTTTTTTTTGTTGTCGTTAAAGAATTTTCCGCATTTGGTCAGTGAATGTAGGTGTATAATTTCTACTCTATAAAACGCTATCGAAATTTTCTTTGAAAATACCCCATGTCTGTCAAAAATACACGTATCTCCATTATTTCTTGAGCATAAAGTGTCTTAACAATGTTAATTGACTCTTCTGTAGCCTTTTTAAAATGTCTACTTAAAATATTAATTTGGTTTCCTTTGTTCCATCTGTTTCTGTTAGTTCTTAATCTCTGGGTCATTTTTGTTTCAGGAGTTTTAGGCGCATAGCTCTTTAGGGTTTGCGACTTCTCATTCTTTGACTACTGACACTCTGGGCTAATTCATGCATCTTCTTTTTGTTTTCTGTTTACCATGTTTTGTTATTTATTATGTCTCCTTTTTCTCCTTACCCTTTTGATGAATTGATGACATTTTCCTATTTTTATTTTTTATTTTTTTGTCTTATATGGTTAGGGAGTTCTATATCCTATTCCAATTTTCCTCGGGGTTACTCTAATTTTTAAGCACATACTTAAACTTGTTTTATAAAATCAGTACCTTCAGTTAATGAATACAGCTAAGCTTCCCTCTGAATAAGTTGAGAACCTTTTCATGCTTTTACTTTTCTCCTCTGCCCCTGCTCCCTCTCAAGTGAGATCCCATTAGAGATTGTAATTCCAGATTGTACCCCCCACACACACTCTCCTCAGCCAATAATGATTTTAAATTTCACCACAAGTTTTGCCGTGTTTTGTGTCCCTCAAGGCTTCCTCTTTGATTCATTTTTCATTTCCCTGAAATACGCTGTTTAGTCATTCGTCCGGAGAGGATGCTCGAGTGGTATACTTTCTGAACCCTTACATTTCTGAAAGTGTTTTTATTTTGCTCTCACACTTGAATGATGAGTTCACCTGGGTATAGAATTCTAAGTTCAAAATAATTTTCCTTCAGGACCTTGAGAGCTTTGCTCCATTGTCTCCCTGAATCCGTTGTTGCTGAAGAGAAGTTTTCCATCCTAATGGCCGTGTCCACCACTGTGCTCCTATTCAGGGACTAGAGAGCAGATTAAAAGGGACATCCAACTGGATGTTCCTGGGGCTGGGTCCCCAGTTCATGTCACTTCTCAATCACTCATTCGTGTAGCAAATATTTTTGTGCCTGTCATGTTCCAGGCTCTGTAGCGGGATTTGTTTTGAAAGAAAATATTGCATGCACACAGACAAGCACGGGGAGTAATGTAGCACACAGGAGTGTACCCACCATCCGCATTGAGAAATCTTACCATTTTGCCTTGTTTGCTTCAGGTTTTTAAAAAACAAATAAAACACTAAAGAATTCATTGAAATCCCCTTCCTTTTCCTTCCGAACCAGGGATAACTGCCCAAGATTTTGGGTTTCTCACACTCATTTATGGATTATGCTTATCATATATGGATATACTATGGCCATATATGGATAAACAATATATAGTAACTAATATAGTGCTTACGACATGCACTAATTACATTACATACATTAACTACTTAAGTTCTCACCACGACTCCGCGAGGGAGGCGCTATTGCTATCTCCCTTTATTAATGAGAAGTTACTTAATTAAGGTCACACAGCAGCTGACCAGCTAAGCGACAGCAGCAGAACCTGGCAGCTTGGCCACGGAGTTTGTGCCATTAACAACTATAACATGCTAATTTGGCAATAACTCCCATGTACTTAACCTTTGTGTAAATGCTAATCATATTAGACACACTCCTCTCAAATCTTAGGTTGGTTGGTTTTTTTTTTCCCCTGTCCTGACTACTGAGCAGAAAACATTCTCCATGATCTGGCTAGCGTGGGTTCGTAATTTACTTTTACCAACACATAGTACTGCCTTGCATTTTTATGAATCTTTAGATTGCTTCAAAAATCTGTAGCAACTGTGACACCAAACATACTTGCAGCTCTGTCCTAGGGCCAAGGACAAGAATTTCTCTAAGGTATATACCGAGGCGTGAAATTTCTAAGTCACAGGGGATACACACTGTCATCCTTACCAGTTATTGTCAAATTGCTGCCCCGACTTCTGTTTTTCCGTGTGAAAGGAGAGAGTCTTATGCCTTGTGCCACGATTTGTTTTTTTTTTTTAATTTTTTTTTAACGTTTATTTATTTTTGAGACAGAGAGAGACAGAGCATGAACGGGGGAGGGTCAGAGACAGAGGGAGACACAGAATCTGAAACAGGCTCCAGGCTCTGAGCCATCAGCACAGAGCCCAACGCGGGGCTTGAACTCATGAACCGTGAGATCATGACCTGAGCCGAAGTCGGGCGCTTAACCGACTGAGCCACCCAGGCACCCCTTGTGCCACAATTTGAATCTGGCTTATTAGACTCCACTTATATTGCTGAACTATTGGGCTATTATACTGCAGAATCTTCTATCACCTTTTTTTTTTTTTTTGTCTGTCTTAATACAGATACCTGTCTTAATACAGATACAGAGGCCTTTGCTCTCAGTCTCATTACATAAAAGTATTTACCAATTATTTGCTATGTGCTAATTCTTCCTGTCGATGGTTATTTTTTGAAGCCCACAACACTGCAGGCACTGAAAAGTATTTTAAACTAGTCCCATAAAGGCTCACCTGTTTTTCATAAGGTCATGTGTACTTCACTTAGACTTGTAAGTTAACACGAGCCTGAACATACCAGGCAAGACGGCCAGCTGTGTCTAAAAGAAACCTGACAGCTAAAAACACAGGGGCTTTTTACTAAGAGTTGAAACCGAATGTAAAACAATAGACTTAAATGATTAGATTATGTGAAATAGAAAATACTTGAGGGGTGTCTGGGTGGCTCAGTCGGTTAAGCGTCCAACTTCGGCTCTGGTCACCATCTCCAGGTTCGTGGGTTCGAGCCCCGTGTCAGGCTCTGTGCTGACAGCTCAGGGCCTGGAGCCTGCTTCAGATTCTGTGTCTCCCTCTCTCTCTGCCCCTCCCCTGCTCATGATCTGTCTCCCATGATCATGATCTAGTCCATGCTCATGATCTGATTTGTCTTAAAAAAAATAAACATTAAAAAATACTTGATTTTTACAGTTTAATACTAAATTTTAAAAATACTTTAAAAATACTTAATGTCTTATTATGATACTAAAAATTTATTATACATATAATTATATGTAGCATTTTGAGAAACTCTACCAAGAGTTGGAATTCCTGTCCTCCAGAAATTACATATACACATATGTCGCTTTTTAAAAAACTCTTTTATTCTGCTGCTCGGCCAGGGATGCCTCTTCTGACTGCAAACACTTCAGACTCATAGATCTGACAGCTGGTTCAGCATCTCCAATGAGATGTCCACAGAGCACCTCAAAGTCTCCAAAACCAAATTCCCACTTTCTCTCTCCCATACCCTGCTTCTTTGAAAGTCTTCTTTCTCTCAAAAGAAAAAAAACATTCTCCGAGTTACTGGGCTGAAATTCTTGGGAGTCCTTCGTGAGTCCTTCCCTTCTCTTGTAGCCTGCGCCTAACATACAGGCAAGCAGGTATCCCACACGCTCACTGCAAAAGACATCCAGACTCTGACCACGTCTCCCCATCTTCCCCGCTACCACTCTGGTCTAAGGCATCATCATCTTTTGCTTGGATTTCTGCAGTGGCTAACTCACTGCTCTCCTGCCTCCACTCCTGCCCACGCTCTAGTCTATTTGCTACACAGCCACCAGGGTGAACCTTTAAAAAGTAAGTCAGATCATGGCACTGCTCAGAATTCTTAAGACTTGCCATCCCTCTTTACGTGGGTTTATAAGGTCAAAGATGATCTGCCTCCCACCCATCCAGATCCCTGAACTCATCCCTGCTCTTACCATCTCTTTCCCTTCACTTACCCTGCTTCCGCCTTGACCTGGCAACATAATGACTCCCCAAAGATATCCACATCCTAAAACCCAGAACCCATGAATGTGTTACGTTGTTATAGTAGTCTGACTAAATATGCTGGCGGTTTGTATTAGGGCATTGGCAGGGAAGATAAGAAGAGTGAATGGTCAAGATATATTCTGAAGGTAGAGTTAACCAAACATGAAGGTGAACTAAATGCAGGGGCTGAGAGGGAGGTGTCAAGGATGACCCCCCCCCCCCCCCCCGTTTCCTGGTTTGAAGGACAAGCTGGACAAAAGTGCTATTTCCTAAGACAAGAAAGAATGCAGGAGGAGTAGATTTGGGATAACCACCACAAATACAGCTTTTGAAAATATTCAGCTTGTGCTAACTATGAGACACCACAACTATCAAGTACTCAGAGGAATTTAGGACTACCTGACCTCTCTGGAAAACAGACCTGGTGTAAAGATTATAATTTCGTAAGGTGTTGGTATACAGGCGTACCTAAAGTCAAGGAACATGTTCAAAATTACCTAGGGAGAGTAGATAAAATTGAGAGAAGAGGGCACTGTATAGGATTCTGCAGAATGTTACGCTTTAAACATTAGGTAAAGGAGGAGAAATGAGCAATTAAGACTGAGAAGGAACCGTTAGAAAGATGGAAATAAGCCCAAAAGAATGCAGTTTCACAGAAGCCAAAAGAGAATGTTTCAAGGATTACTCAACTGCTCTCGAGACTTCTAGTAATTTGAGGATTGGATTTAGCAACAAGGATCAATGTTGATTTTTTTTTTTTTTTTTTTTTTTTTTTTTTTTAGAAAAGAGGGTTTGTTTTTTTTAATTGTGGTAAAATATACACAAAATGTACCGCTTTAACCATTTTTAGGTATACAGCTCAGTGGCATTAAGTACATTCACGTTGTTGTATGCCAATGTTGCTCTTAGCAAGAATTTCTGCAGCAGTGTGAGGGCTAAATTTTGGAGCGATTTTAATAAGATGTGGGGTAAGGAATTGTTGAGAATACAGAACGTATTTGGCTCTTGAGATGCCTGGCTTTGAAAGGGAATGTGGCTATGTGGCAATAGCTACAGAAGAATGGAGAGTTGAGAGACAAACTTTTTTTTTTTTAATGTTTATTTCTGAGAGAGAGAGAGAGAGAGAGCGCGCTCAAGTGGGGAGGGGGCAGAGAGCGAGGAAGACACAGAATCCGAAGCAGGCTCTAGGCTCTGAGCTGTCAGCACAGAGCCCGATGTGGGGCTTGAACCCACAAACCCCAAGATCATGACTTAGAGCGAAGTCGGACGCTTAATGGACTGAGTCACCCAGGTGCCCAACTTTTTTTTTTTTTTTAGATATTAGTCCATGACTGAATGTTGATTCAAATTATTCTACAGAGAAGGAGAGACAGAAAATACTGGAGAGAGAGGGCATATGTTATGGATTGCGGACTCTGAGGGGCCAGAACTCATGAGAATGAGCTGGCTTTTGCCAAAGGGTAGGAAGGAAAGTGCACAGATGCAAACAGGTTTGCAATATTTCTGGGAATGCACAATATCTGTTTGAGATTGGTAATCATGAATGAATAATGGTACTAACCTGTTTATGTATTCCCGTTCATGTATGCCCTATTTATAGACTGTCTACTATGTGCCTCCTGTGAGCCATTTGTGACCAAAGGGAGGGACAGGTCAGCCTCTCAAGGCCTTCAGGAATATCTCTTTGATGTTGCTCCTGGAAACTTCGGAGTGGGCTTAGGAAGATATTGTTTTCTGTAACATTTATTTCAAGACCACAGTATACGATATGCTGAGAAATGGCCCCTTTTCTACTTTCCATTTCAAATAACCCCCCATTCTGCTTCCGGAGCCAATTCCTGAGAGGTTACTAATGTGCACTGGTTACAGAATAGCTCACATGATAGAATACCATCTGTATAGAGACCCAAAGTCTCTCATCACCTTGAACAACTGACACCCTGTTCATTATCCAGTGAATCCCTTAATCCCAAGAAAGCACAATCAACAACAAGAAAACTCCCCTCCCTTCACAGAGCAACTATCTACGTATACGGCATCTCCTCTCTGCAATTTCCTCCAATTCTGCTGCTTCTCAGCCAGAGAAATCCCCCAGGAGGTCCTCAGCAGTTAGAAACTGGGTGTCTTGCCCTGGGACCGGATGAGCTCCTTCAGCAACTCCCAAACTAGTATTCATGTTTCCACCCCAAGCCCCTCATTTGCACTGCTTTTTCCAAAATTCAAGAGGATCGATCATCTAGACAATTTGCAATAGCAGCACCACAGCCAAAAGGGAAGGAAAACACAAGCAAATATCTGCACTACGACATAAACTCCATGAGGGCAGAAGTTTTCATTTTTTTTGTTGTTTTTCACTAATGAGACTCCCAACCTACAAGAATGCTTGGTATATGGAAGGCCATCAGTGTGAACTGACCGAATGAATGAAATATCTAGATCATAGGCCAATGCTACAGCAGAACTTCACCAGCAAAATAATTTTTTCCAGATCCTAATAACATTCATTAAAAAATAGCTTCTTTTCCTGGTACCAATTACCTTAAACACAGAGGCACCCCCATTTTTTCAGAAAAATCTTCCTTTAGGCGATTACCTATGCAAAGGTAAATACTACCTTTTCTACACTGTTGATAGGAAGCATCCTGTCATCCAGGGAAAGCCCCTTTTGGAAAATTGAGCTGTTAAGAAATCACGTTGGAATTATAAAGTATTTAGAACTGAATGACAAGGAAAGCACTCTTTTGAAAACTTGTGGGATACAAATAAGGCAAGGGCAATTTCTCTTCAAGGAGATTTCATGGCCCAAATTACATTTTAGAAAATAAGAGCGGTTAAGCAACCGACTTCTGCTCAGGTCATGATCTCAAGGGTTGTGGGTTCAAGCCCCACATTGGGCTCTGTGCTGACAGCTCAGAGCCTGGAGCTGCTTCCAATTCTGTGTCTCCCTCCCTCTCTGCCCCTCCCTCTCCCCCACTCCCTCTGTCTCTCAAAAATAGTAATTGTTTAAAAAAAGTTATTTAGAAAATAAGAAAGATTCGAAATTAATGTAATACATATTTGAAAAAAAAATTTTTAACGTTTATTCATTTTTGAGAGACAGAGAAAGAGCATGAGCAGGGGAAGGGCAGATAGAGAGGGAGACACAGAATCCGAAGCAGGCTCCATGCTCTGAGCTGTCAGCACAGAGCCCGATGTGGGGCTCGAACCCACAAACCATGAGAACATGACCTGAGCCAAAGTCGGTTGCTTAACCGACTGAGCCACTCAGGCACCCCTAATGTAGTATTTAAATTAAAAACCCTTTTTTAAAAAAGGAATAAAACATTAAACTCAACACAAGTATGAGAGGTTAATAAAAACAAATGCTGAAATTAAGCAAATATCAATCCATATATATATATTTAATTTTTTTAATGTTTATTTTTGAGAGAGAGAGACAGACAGAGTGCAAGTAGAAGGGAGGGGTGCAGAGAGGAGGGAGACACAGAATCTGAAGCAGGCTCCAGGCTCCGAGATGTCAGCACAGAACCTGACGCAGGGTTCAAACTCACAAACTGTGAGATCATGACCTGAGCTGAAGTCGGACGCTTAACCAACTGGGCCACCCAGGCACCCCGTAACAAATATATATATTTAAAAAGAACCATACAATCAACAAAAGGTGAGCTACATGAAAAGACTATAGACAAACCTCTACAGGTTTATTTAAAAATAAAGAGAAACCTCTGTTCAGACAAAAAAGAAAAAATAATTCACAAATATATCAGGAATGAAAAATAGGATATAACTACAGAAGTTTTAAATAATAAGAGAAGGCTATGAACTATATACCAAAATTTTGAAGGCTTAAACGTAGTATCTAATTTTTAAAGAAATGTGTGAATTATCCAAATTGACTCAGGAAGAAATTGACAACCCAAATAAATTAACAATCATTAGACAAATTGAGTTGAATTTTCAAAATACCATAGTTTCACAGATGAGATTTACCAAACAATCAAGGAACAAATAATACCTATCTCATATGAACTGTTATAGAAAATACAAAAAGGGATATTTCCAAATGCATTTTATGAGGACAGTATAACACTGATACCAAATATGGACAAAGGCAGTGCAAGAAAATTATAAGCCCAAATCACTTATGAGCAGAGGTGCTAAATAAAAAAGAATTCATAAGTTATGTGGCGTGTATAAAAAACCAATAGTACATTATAGCAAAACAAGGTATATCTCAAAGAATGCAAGGATAGGTCCATATTCTAAAAATCCATCCGTGACCCATTACGTTAACATAACAAAGACCTATGATCATCTCAATAGTTTTAGAAAAAGCATTTAATAAAATTCAGTATTCATTGCATGGTTTTAAAATATTCCTACTTTGAACTCAACTGGGACAGAAGGGAACTCCTTCACCTGATAAAGGGCTTCTACCAAAAACTTAAAACAAATACCATGAACAATAATGACACATTAGAGATATTATCAACGAGATAGGAACAGGAAAACAATCTTGCTCTCACTCTTACTATTTGATGTTATATTGGAGGTTCTAGCCCATCCAATGAGATAAGGGGACAGGCATCGTGTGTTATTTACAGATAAAATGATTATCTATATAAAAATACAAGAGAAACTGCAAATAAACTATTTAGCTAACAAGGAAATTCAGTATGTTTGCTAAAACAAGATTGTTCCCAAATTCAGTAATATTTCCAGACAATATCAATAACCAATTAAAAAATTTAAAAATGATCCCACTTATAATAGCAACAAAAGCTGTAAGGTACCTAGGAATAGATCTAACAAAGAAGAACATGAGTTTTTATAAATAAACTATGTTATTTATGAATAACTGTTATTGAAGGATATGAAGAAACCAGAGTGATATTAAGGTATTAGATGACTCAATTTTATAAAGATATCACATCTCCCCAAATTTAACCTATAAATTTAACTCGGGAAAATACCAAAAAGGTTTTTCAGTGGAAGTTGACAAACTGATGCTAAAGTTAATATGGAAAAATAAAAGTCCAAAAATAGCCAGTACAGTTTTAAAAATGAACAAAGGTGGGGGGAGGGGGAAAGCCCTTCTAGACATGAAGACTTGTTATAAAGCCATAAGAATTAAAACAGTGTGGTATTGGCTCAGAATTGGTTTGATCAGTGGAAAAGGACAAGGTAGGAACATATCCATGAATATATGAAATTTTAATTTTCATCATGGTGGCATGAAACATTAATGGGGAATGGAAGACTGTCCAGTAAATCAAGTCAGGAGAACAGGTTTTCCACACTGGGAAGGAGGGAAAGGGAGAGTAAAATTAAGTTCCTATTTTACACCATTCAAAAAATAAGTCCCAAAGGGATCAGTTTTATAAGTGTGAAGAGCAAAACTTTAAAATATTAAGGAAAAAAAATGCTATTTTCATGGTATCAGGTATGCAGAGAATTCTTTCATAAGATACAAACAACACAAATAATAAAGAGATCAAGGAATATGACTGCATTTTACATTTTCTATAGTACCAAAGACATCAAAAGCAGTCAAAAGAGGAGCCACAGACTGAGATAATACAATGTTTATACGTATGAACTCCTATAAAACAAGAGGAAAAAAAAATGAAAACATATACAGCCCGTTGGAAAAATGGGTGAGGTCTGTAAAAAAACAAATCACAGACTTGAAACCTTAATAGCAAATCAATATATGAAGAAGTGCTCAACGCCACTAGCAGTGAGAGAAAGGCAAATAAAACAACAAGAGACTGGGTTTTCAAAAACTCAAATTGTCAGAAATTAGAAAATTCTGAATGTAGAAAGTGACGTGAGGGAAACAACTCTTACACACTGCTGGTGGATGTGTAAATTGAAGAACCATTTGGCAGTCTCTGATAAAACTGAAATTGTGAGTGTAGCCTAGCAATTCCCCATCTAGGCAGATTCAGAGAGAAATTCTCACGTATGTGCAAGGGACACAACATGTACACGCATGTTCGTATTAGCATTGTCCCCAATATTGGCAGCAGCTTAAATATTCATCAATAGGGGAATGAATAAACAGGGCACATTTATATGCATGGATCTACAGTATAGCAATTAAAATGAATGAACTGATTTATATTTATCAACATGGAGATAAAGAATAAAAACATTCCATGAAGGAAAAAAAAAAAGCAAGTCAGAATACGTACAGTCTAACACCACACATGTATATTTGAAAAAGCAAGTGAAACAGTATTCTGTATTCTTATAGGTTCATGTGTAGCAAAAGGATAAAACCTAGATTGGAAAGTTACATACTAAATTCATGATCGTGTTTGCTTTTGGAGAAAAAGGTGAAGAATGCTTTTGGGGAGGAGTACAAAGGGACTTCAATTTAGTCAGAAATCTTGACTAGTTCAATTAAAAAAAAAAAAAAAAAAGACCAGCAGACACGGCAAAATGTTAACATTCACTAATTACATGACAGGTACATGGATGCTTGTGATATACTCTCTGCATTGTTAAAGATCTGTACGTTTTTCCAAATAATAAAATTAAAAGAAAAGCAGCTAGTAAAGAATGCTCTGACACAAATTTAACCTGTGTAGATGAACTGAGTTAATTGTCTGAAATTTTGAGGCTGGGAACTTTATAACAGTTATCTGTTTTAGAATGGCATCTCCATAAAACTAACATAGCTCATAATATTAATGAAACTACTGAGCTGAATAAAGCAGATTCTATAGGTAACAACATGGATAGTTGTCAAAATCATACTGAGGAGAAAAAGTAAGTGGCAAAATGACATGTATATTACTGTACCATTTATAAAGAAAATTTAAAATACATAAGCATCAATATATATTTACATATAAATACATATAAGTAATTAGGCAATAAAGGTATAATAAGAACTGCTGAAAGAATATACTCTTTATGATGCTGATAACCTAGGGATGTAAGGAGGGAGAAAGTTGAATTGGAGAGGGAGATAAAGTGACATTCAACTCTATCTGCAATCTTTAATATAAATTAAAAAACCCTGAAGCAAATAGGTTACATTTGATTATTCTAGGAAGTAATTACACGAATATATGTTATTCTTGATATATATGTATTTTTAATTTCCAAAAGAAAAAGTACTGAAGAATTACAAATAAAATGCATATAATTCAACACTATATATAGTAAAGCTTGTGTGCATCAAAAACCGTGCTGGGACTATTTTTGGAAATCATCCTGCTTGCCTTTCTATGCGTTTTTAATTTTTTAAAAATCAAAGGAGGAAAAAAAAAATGAAAGCAATAAAGAAATGCAAAAAAAAAAAAATTAAACATATACCTTATTATATAAAAAGAACCCCCCCCCCACAGTCACAATGAGCAATTCTATATCATTTGTTGCATTTTCTTATTTTTAATTTTTGTCAAAAGAAAAATAAAAGATGTTGCCTAATTGGAAACGTGACTTTCTATTATTAAAATTGTGGGAGTCCATTTTAATGTGTTTATCTCGCTGCTAGTCTATAATTTATATTTCAGCGTGGAAATTTGTTTGTATGCCTGTGACAGGTTAATGCAGTTTAAACATGCATTTTTCTTTCGTTGGTTGAATAGTTAAATCGTTACTCAAAGGATTTTAAGTTTCAATTTCAACCATGAGAGGATTCTTTGCTGTTTCAAGGTTAGAAATGTTTCTGGTTCGAAATGCTATTAATTAATGGCTACGTAGTGGATCTATTTAGGCAATTTGTACCGACCCCGGATTACAGTGGAACTGTTAAATGAGAAAACTTTTTTTTTTTGATGCCGACTTGGGGATATTTTAAATTTGGTCTGAGAGCGGCGGACCGAAATGAAATGTAACTGCAGCCCGCTTAACTAACAATCGTAATTATGAATCGAAAGACAGATCAGGTATTAGCATTTTTTTTTCCTTAAAAAAAAAGTTTCGCGGACTCCGCCGGACACCCAGCTGGCGGAGGACCAGCGGGCGGGGGGCGGGGGGGGGGGGGGCCGCGAAGCCGGCAGGCTGCCCAGAAGTTACGATCGGGGAGTTTTCTCTTTATTAAAATTACCTGGCTCACCAGCAGAGGCAAGAAAGCGAAGACAAGATAATTTCTTAGGCTGTTAAAAATGACTTAGCCCGGTGGGCCCCGCGTTCCGAGGGGGTGTCCTGCGGGCCGGGGCGGGTCCCGCCGCCCCCGCGGGCTCCGGTGCGTCAGGGGCGCGTCAGGCGGGGCGGGCTCCGCGCGGGCGGCGGCGGCGGCGCCGGGCGGCGGGCGGCGCGCACCGGGCCTCCTGCTTCTCGCTCCGAGGCTGCGGGACGGACGCTCCCGAGAACTCTCTCGCCCGCGGCCGGCCGCGCTCGGACGGCGCTTGCCGGCGGCCCGGCGGTGCCAGCATGTCGGCCGCCGTGGCGTGCCTGGACTACTTCGCCGCTGAGTGCTTGGTGTCCATGTCCGCGGGCGCCGTGGTTCACCGCCGCCCGCCGGACCCCGAGGGCGCGGGCGGAGCCGCAGGCTCGGAGGTGGGTGCGGCGCCGCCGGAGTCCGCTCTGCCGGGTCCGGGGCCACTGGGACCCGCGTCGGTCCCCCCGCTCCCCCAGGTCCCCGCCCCCAGCCCCGGCGCGGGCGGCGCCGCGCCCCACCTGCTGGCTGCAAGCGTCTTGGCTGACTTGCGCGGCGGCTCTGGGGAGGGCTTCGGGGAGAACTCGGGGGAAGCTCTGCGCGCCTCGTCCGGCTCCTGCGACCCGACCCGGTGCTCCGGCCCGACCCTGGGCTCAGAGCCGACCCCGGCCTCCAGCGCGGCCGAGGTCTCCGGACCCGCGCACTCCTCCGGCGCGCTCGCGGTCCCAGGCGCTCCTGCCGTCTCCGGAGCGCCTGCCGCCCCCGGGGCGGTCCCCGGCGTGGCCCCTGGGGCGGGCCCCGCCCCCGCCACAGGTCCAGTCCCTCGTCGGAGGCCGGTTACACCTGCAGCGAAGCGCCATCGCTGCCCCTTTCCGGGCTGCAACAAAGCCTATTACAAGTCGTCGCATCTGAAGTCCCACCAGCGCACCCACACGGGTGAGCGCCCTTTCTCCTGCGACTGGCTCGACTGCGACAAGAAGTTCACGCGCTCCGACGAGCTGGCCCGCCACTACAGGACGCACACGGGCGAGAAGCGCTTCTCCTGCCCCCTCTGTCCCAAGCAGTTCTCCCGGAGTGACCATCTGACCAAGCATGCTCGCCGCCACCCAGCCTATCATCCTGACATGATCGAGTACCGCGGGCGTCGTCGCACTCCCCGAGTCGACCCCCAACCCACCAGCCTGGTAGACAGCTCCGCCTCCATCCCCGGCCAGGAGCCCAGCCTCACCACCTGCCTGTCTGACAGTCATTGCTGTTAGTCATCCCACAAGGACGATCGCCCAGACCGTTGTCCCTGCCTTTTCCTTGCCCAACCCTCTCTCCCAGAGTCATTAGACCAAGGCACAGACTGGTTCCTCTGCTCGGAGGATGGGTCCAGGGAGGCACGTTGGACCCTGGGGAGGGACTGGGGGCCCGAAAATAGCAGGAATTCTTACAACACGTATATCAACCTAAAGGGGAGAGGGTTGCCTCAAGACAGCCCCCAGGAACTGGTGAAAAAGGGATGAACCCCCGTACTCTCCAGAGTCCTGAAGATTCTCCCCTGGAACCAGAGATGTGAAGCTGGAATTCTCAGGTGCCTGAGGAGCTCCCAGTCTCAGAGGACTCTAGTGTCTTATCCACCCGCCAGGGCGGACCTTGGAGAGGGTTTCAGGGGTGGCAGTCTTGGAAATGTCCAGGACTGGAATGGTGAGAGGCCTTTGGAAACAGAAATGATTTCTATTTCTGTAAATAGCAATGTTTACTAATTTATTTTTAGTATCTTTTAAACAGGGATCCCAGGTTGATGGGAGGTTGATGTCCTCCACTCCCCAATTGCCCCAGCTACCTCTGGTAGGAGAGGCCATGTAAGAGTCCATGTGAATGTATGGCTGGGAGATGCTTCTTGGTGTCTGGGGAGTGTTGCGAGTCTGTTTGCAGGTCCTGTTGCATGGTGTGGAACCCTGCACTTGCGCCGTAGCCTTTCTTCTCATTTGGATTCCTACTTGGGGAGGGCAACTTCCTGGCTCACTCTCACAGTGAGATTGGTTGAAAATTTTGGAAACAACCATGAAAGTACCAGAAATAAGAGAGTGGTCCAGGCTAGTTCCCCTTTTAGCCAGAGGGCACACCCAAGTGACTTTGGGTGAGATAGGTCCAAAACAAGACCTTTCAGGATCATTGTTAATATTCAGGGAAATAGGGGCGTGTGGTTCCAGCTGCCCAGTCCAAGTAATCTCAGGTGTGGTAGATTCTGTTCATTTCTTAGTGGCTAACGAGGGGTTTATTTCCCTTGGGATGTGTGCATTTTTGTTTTTGCAGTAAATGAGTTGATGGTTTGGGGAGGGGAAGATGAGAGTGGCTTTCTCCAAAGATTTGGCTGCCCTGGACTTGGACTTGGGGAAGGAACAGTAAGGTGAAAATTATTATCAAATAGGAGGACCCTTCTCCCTTGACCTTGAAGTCCCTCCAAGTTATACCCTCAGGACCCTTCTGCCCCAATGCAGGAATCAAGCATCAGCAGTATTTATTTTTTCTATATGTGTCTCTGCTGCTATGAACAAAGTTGTCGGTCACTCTGCTTATGTACGTGTGAATGTGTGTACATGTGACCTTTTTACTAGAGATGGGGCTGAAAGGAATTTCCTGCTCTGGTAAGGCCCCGGCGCCCCCTTCCTGAATATCTTGTGGAGGGTGCCATAATCTCAAAGGACCATAACAGGCATCTAGTTAAACAAACCGCTTTCCCCTGTTTTGCAGATGAAGACACTGAAGCCTAGATAAGTTCAAAGTCTCATGCTGAGTTGCCGGCAAAAGCCATGAATAGAATTTAGGTATCTGGCCTTCTAAGTGGCTCTTTCCCTCAGGCTTGGTTACTCCACCTCATCTCTCTCTGGGCCCTTAATCAAAGGACACCACTCTCCCTTCCTGCTACCAGTATTCCCTCCATTCCCATTCCCTGTCACTTCTAGGTTGCTTCAAATGTCCAGTCCCTGCTGAACACTATGCCTGTTGTGCTTAGCTTAAAAGCCCCTTTCTTAGCCGGTTGAGTCCATTCCCTCCTTCACACCATGTGGATTTAGAGTGGGAATGTCTCTTTGGCATTTGGGGAGAGATTTTATCTTTTGACCTGGTAGATTAATTTTCACTGCCAATTCTATTCTTCCTCTGGTCCTGGGCATTCTGTTTTCCTTGAGAGAGTGAGTGATGCAAAGTTGACATTGGGTCTCTACTAAGTGAGGGAAATGTCCATAAGAAGGACCCAAACTGTATGCCCTGTGACTTTGAAGAAGTCAGTGTTTCCTGGTGCAGACTGAACAGGGAGGGTGGGGCCCTCTTTGAGCTACATATGGGAAGAGGAGGCCCCCAATTGTGGAGGTGGGTTTTGGTTGGGGGAAGAGTCCTCCTTTTGCTCTGTTTGTCTCCTCAGCTGAGACTGGATAGGAAGGGCACTCCAGGCCCCCTTGAAGACTGTCATTTCCCCTTTGTCTCCTTCAGTAGAAGATCTGCCATTGGGTAGGTGAACAATGAAGCTAATGGGAGAAAGACTCCCACTGACTGTTCTGGAATTGGGCTCAAGAAAGCTTGGCTTTTCCAACCACCCTTTGATAAATAACTTTTGATTCTCAAGCTCCCAAGCAGTGTCCTTATTTGGGTTCTTCGACCTTGGGGACTTTGGGGATGGCTTCTGACAATCTAAGTGTGGCATGTCTTCCAATGACTTCTCCTAGGACTTGGGATGGTGGGGAGGGAGACACTCAAAACACTTAGAGTAGCTCGATAATGGAGGCAAGATTTATAGGCTAGTTCTTCTTAGTCTTGGTTATTACTACCCTTTTCACTCCAGCAACCAAACAGCTCTTGAAGAGCAGTCATTGATGAAATGTCTTGGAAGGGGCTTCCTAGTTTTATTGGTATTTCTTTTGCTTCTTTTTGTTAAACAGATGGAGCTCAATTACTGAATGAGTCTGGGGATTGGTTGGGGTCAGCCTGAACCTCTGGGCCCTTCCCCACCTCTGCCATCCTGAGTTCTGATGTAGGAATGACCTAGTAACAGAATCTACTGATAGGACTTTTTCTGAATTTTGGGTTGGAAGCTGGAATATGACACGCATTCACACACACACATCTGGGTGTGAGGGAAATGGATCCCCAAGCCCCACTGGGAAGGTGTGAAGAGTACAGGCCTTGCCCCCAACCGTGGGGACAAGAATCTGTCACTTGTTCCTATTTTCCTGTTCTTCTCCAAGTAGGGAACCATACTGGGATACCACTCTTGGCCCGTGTTTCTACCTCTTACTCACTTCTCCCCAAAGGAAGTTTGTGTTCTCTGATGGAGACACGGGGAAGAGGGTCATTTTACACACACGCGCCCACACACACATACACACACACGCTCTAAGTTCTTTCTTTTGTACCTCTTTGCCTGCAATGTGTATGCAGTCCATTCAGATCCAGCTTTCACCTAATAAGTACACCTGCTGAGGCCCAGGCCTGCCTTCCAGAGGCAGGTCTGAAGAGCACCTCTCTCTGTCTCCACTTTTGGAGCAGCCATGGACCTTGCAGCTCTCTAGGTAAGTGTTTCCTTTGTATATTCTTCTTTGGGAGGGTAATCCCAACATCAGGAATTGGGAGGGGTAGGGGAGAGATACTGTGTTAGAAAGCCCAATTCTGGCCATAGGTACAGCTTCATCAACAAAATACTGATATGTTCATCCTCATTAGTCTGATTCCTATAGCTATTACTCAGTTGTTTGAGAACTTAGCTAGGAAAGGGATATGATTGATTTTCTCCCTTAAGCCCCAACACATACAAATATACATTGAGAAGTATCTTGAGAAATAGCACTCTAACTGGAATTAGGGAACCAAAATAAGATGTGCAGAGATGGGACATCTTGTGTGCCAGGGCATAGGGCCTTAGCACTTTAGTGATCTTGGAGTCTTCAGTTATTTGGCCTTTTTGAGTCCTAGCAGCATATAGTAACTAGCTTCCATATACAAGCTACCTTTTTATTTTTTTTATTTATTTTTATTTTTATTTTTTTTAAATTTTTTTTCAACGTTTTTTATTTATTTTTGGGACAGAGAGAGACAGAGCATGAACGGGGGAGGGGCAGAGAGAGAGGGAGACACAGAATCGGAAACAGGCTCCAGGCTCCGAGCCATCAGCCCAGAGCCTGACGCGGGGCTCGAACTCACGGACCGCGAGATCGTGACCTGGCTGAAGTCAGACGCTTAACCGACTGCGCCACCCAGGCGCCCCAAGCTACCTTTTTAGAGGGACTGGACATATGACTCTGTAAAAGTGGGCTGCACAGGCCACTATGGCTGATCTTGATTCACATAGATATAGTTGAGACAGGCTTTCTGCAGAAGGAAAAAGCACTATTGAGTGGAACAATTTGTGCCTTTATTGTCAGCCATAATTGTAGATAAGGACTTTAAGGTAGAATGGCATAAGTTCCATGTGAACTTCAAAACATAAGTTTAGGAGATTCTAGTCCTTAAACTGTGCTGGGGATTAGCAGGTGGCATTAGATCAATTGCACCCAATTTGGTTCCCTTTTATCTTGATTTGAATTGCATCCAGAGAGAGGTCTATGGGAGGGGTCAAGGTCTTTCTTTCATGAGGGGTAGCCATAGTCACCTTCTATTTATGTCCCAAGCTGGTGCCAGATATGTTGACTATATAAGCCCTGACAGTGAAATTTCAGGGACTCAGTCTGTGTTCAATCACAGAGTAATGGTGGTTTTTAATCATGAAAATAAAAAGAGGATGCAAATGTGTGTGATATATGGGTTTGGGGTAGAGAGAAGCAATGCCATTATAACCCCAAAGAATAGGAAGCGTATTTTGAAAGGGTATGCCTGGATTCTTCTTTCCCTAGGAGTCAAGTTTTCTGAGGAAATAAAGTAGGAATCATATTTGTTTCGAATATATATTTAGATCTTGAAGTCAAAATGGAAGCAGTGGGAGGGTGAAAAATGAATAAAGACAGGTCAGTTGAACTGGAAGAAGGGAAGGATTTCTTTAGGAGAAAGGTTGTGTTCTTAGAGGATAGAATTGACAATACAAATGGAAAATAAAAAATATCAGAAGCCCACCAATATTAAAGATGAGACTATGAAAGAGAGTGGTAGTTTAGTCATTACTAGGTTAGAGGATGTGATTGGAACCCAATGAGATATAATAGAAGAATGCAAGCTCTCAGAGAGAAAACAAGATGCCTACCTCTGCAAGGGATCTCAGATCCAAAAGAATATTGAGAGGTACCTACCTGAATCTGTAGGTAAACCATTAGAAAATCACCTTTTTAACACTGAGATAGGTTGGATACAGAATATGTAGACAATATTTTCAACATTTTTGTTCAGTCTCAGGTGTCTCACCACTGAATGGAATAGGAATACAAATATGGCTTGGAGAATGTACAGAGTTAGGTCTCAAGGGAAAGCGTAGGATGGATGAAACACATGTAATATATCAAAGTAGTTAAGTTAATAGAAATCAGGAAGACATAAGCATGATCATCTCATTTGGTTCCAAAGTAAGTATTTGTTAAAACTTATCAATTTGAGTTTTAATTTGTGATTTAATTCGAAGAAACCTTGGCAAACTAGTAACAAAGAAGATAGTTTCTCAAATTGATAAAGAGTATACATCAAAAGCCTCCAGTAAACATCAAACTTAACATTGAAAGATTGCAGGAATTCTTATGGACTCTATAGTAAAATAGACAGTCCTAAAAAACTCCAGGCAGCTAATCACATGAAAATACAACAAAAATATAACCAAAAACTCATGCATTGGAAAATGTGAATGCAGACTTCTACATGACTAAGATAACAGGAGCAATTACAAAATTTATATCTGAATGAAAACCAAAAGCACTACCTAGCAAAGCTTTTGTGATGCAAGAAAACAACTGGGGGAAGAAATGCAATTTATAGCCTTAAGTTGTTTATTTAAAAAAATTTTAATATTTATTTATTTTTGAGAGAGAGAGCGCTAGCAGGGGAGGGGCAAAGAGAGAGGAAGACACAAAGTCCAAAGCAGACTCCAGGCTCTGAAATGTTATAATTTTAAAATTCTGCTCATGTGTTACTATGATTTTACATCTTTTTTTTTTATTCCTGATAACTTTTTTTGTGGCTTCTCTCTTTTTTCTCAGTCATATTTTTTAAATCTATTTTTATTAGTTTTTTTTTTTTTAAGTACTCTACTCAATTTTTTGAGACCCAGCATGGGACTCAAACTCATGAGCCATGAGATCATGACCTGAGCCGAAGTCAGATGCTCAACTGACTGAGCCACCCAGGCACCCCTTAAATTGTTTATTAAAAACAAAAACAAAAAAAAAGGATTGAAAGTGAATGAACTGAGCTTTCATCTCCAAGAAAAAGGAAAACAAACCCAAACAAAGTAGAAAAAGACATTACCACAGACCATGGATTCTCAATGGGAAAGATCACTGCCCCCAGGGTAGCAAAAATTGGTTCTTGAGAGGTCAAAATACACTTACTATTACAATTCAGTGTGGCCTTTCAAAAGGTCATACAACATAGATATACGTTATATGGGTGGGTTAGGATTTGGGGAGGAGGTGATGATGACAGAAAAAAATGTTTTGAAAGCCTCCTAGAAGGGTCATAATGAAAAAAGGTTGAAAGACACTGCCATACATAAAAGCAGCACTTAATGAAACAGAAGAAAAAATTGAGTAGAGTACTTAAAAAAAACTAATAAAACCGGATTTAAGAAATATGATGGAGAAAAAAAGAGAGAAGCCACAAAAAAAGTTATCAGGAAGAAAAAAAAGATGTAAAATCATAGTAACATGAGCAGAATTTTAAAATTATAACAGAATAATACAAACAACTTTGTATCAATAGAGTTGAAAATTATGGGTAATGTTATAGGAAAACAGAAAATTTTAAGATAGTCTAAGAAAATGTAGAAAATCTGAAATTAAAATGACAATCAGAGCTGTGTTCCCTAAAACGGCATTAGGTCTAGGTGGTTATATAGGCAAATTCTTTAAATTTTTAAGAAACAAATAATTTCCATTTTTTAAAATTGTTACAAATCATAGAAAGAGATAGAAATTATCTAATTTACTTTATGTTATATAATTAAGCTAACTGTAGTACCAAAACAAGACAAATAAAAGACAAAAAACAACAACAAAAAACTTTTATCTATAAAGATGGGTGTAAAAATCCTGAGTAAAATATTAGAAATTCTAACTCAGGAGTGAATGAAAAAATAATGCATTACGATCATTGAAATGTATTGAAAACTGCGATATTAATTCAATAATAGAGATTTGTCAGTGTAATTCGCTTCACTAATTGAAAAAAGGAGAAAAATCGATGCCTTTCTTATATGCCAGCAATCATCGATCAGAAAATGTAATAGACGAAGTGATATCGTATACAGTAGCAATTAATAACAAAGAGCCTTTATAGGCAAGACTATAAAACTTTTACTGAATGACATAAAAGAAAATATAGCTAAGTGGAGATAAATAATGTATCTGTGGTGGTAAAACTCAATACTATGAAGATGTCAGTCTTTTCCTCAAATGTATATACTTAATGCAACTCCAATCAACACACACCCCCCCCAAAAAAAAGGATTTTAAATGAAACTTTTTCAAGGAGATATTACAGTAGATTGTGGGGGGAAAGGAAGAATAATTGCTTTACAGATATCAAAATATTACAAAGCTGTGGTCATTAAACAGTGTGGTATAGTGCAGGAATAAGACAAATGGAATTGCATGAAGAACTCAGAAATTGATCTGTGAATATAGAAGAATTTGGTATATAAGAGAGATGCCATTTCACATTAGTGGAGAAAAGACAGATTAGTCTCAAGACATTAGTCTCAAATGCTATTGAGATAGTTGGCTCTTCGTGACAAAACAAAATAACAAAACACAACATTATTGTCTGTCTCAGATCTTTCAGAAAAATAAATTTCAGATGGTAAAGACCTAAACATTTTTAAGCAATAAAAAGTTATTAGCAAGAAAAAAAAAACCTGGAAAGTATCATATTGGTTGAGGAAGCCTTTCTTATTAGGATGCAAAATTTTTTTAAATAAAAAAAAAAAGACTTAACTGCTTCAGAATTCTAAGACATTTTATATCTGAAAGTCTACGCAAAGTTAAATATCAAGCTACACTCTGAAAAAAAAATTAACAGGCACAGGATTAATATCCAGAATATATAAAGGACCAAAAACATGAGCGATAAGGACCCAAAAAAGTAGTCAAAGGATAGTAAGCAATTTAACGAAAGAACCAGGACTGAGAGATAGTCTTTAGCCTTATGTATATAATGCCTTTGCTCTTTAAAAATTTTTTGTTTATATATATTTATTTTCAGAGAGAAAACACAAGCAGGGAGGGGCAGAGACAGAGGGAGAGAAAAAGAATCCCAAGCAGGCTCCACACTGTCAGCACAGAACTCGACACAGGGCTCCATCTCACGAACCCACGAGATCATGACCTGAGCTGAGATGGAAGAGTCAGATGCTTAACTGACTGAGCCACCCAGGTGCCCCACTTTTGCTTTTTAAAAAGGAGAATATCTTCACATATTACTTGCATAAGTTAAAACATTAAAAAATATATATTTTCTAGGAGGGGAAAATACTATTGGTTAGAAAAGAAAAGCAGATGGTAGGGTAGGAAATGATACACCAGACAAATGTTAATAAAAGTAAGCAGGTGTGACAAAATATTGGAGTGAAAACAAAAATCAAAGTACAAAACATTAGTGGGGCAAAGATAGATTATTTTATATGGAGAGAAAGTATAGTACACTAAGAATCTGATGCAATCAAGAACCATTTGGCCCATATATTAGGGGGGTCAGCTCAGGAGCTCTAGTGCCCATCCCAGGACTTGGACAGGGTTTCCCTGGCCGCCTCCCCCATCCCTCAGTAGGAATTCGGACACTCATTCCCATTTTCTAAGCTCATTGCCAGGAGCGGGGGGAAATGCCAACAAGGGTTAAATCACACAGGAACCAAGCCCCCAAATTCCCTCAAGAAAATCCCCCTCCAACGCCAAAGCGCTTCTTTCCTTTCTCCTCCTTCAGAATACTCTTTGTCCCTCTATTTTCCATGACAGCTCGTGATGATCCAGAGCTTGACCTAGAATTCTAGTTCCCCTTTCAAAATATTCTAGTTTAGTAAAGGGGAAGAAAATAAAAACAATATAAAAGTGTGCAAACACTTACAGATGGTAGCTAACTGTATCTATAGCTAACTGCACCTTATTAACAAGCTCCCACTTCTGTTAATGATAGAGGAAAAAATTGAAATGTGTCACACTCTCTCAGGGCTGCCTCCTTCCAAGGGCTTTATCCCTCCTTCCTACCCTGGTTTCTGAATGCTGGGAGCTTATGTGTTTCTCTGAGGGCAGAAAGGGAGGCAGTCTCAGAGCTGTATGCTGTGCTGTTCTCTGGTCCTCACTCATTTTCCATGATGTGTGGCTGTTCTGGGGATCCCTAGGCATATAGTGCTTGTGCCCAATGGGTTGCAACAGGTCCCGTCTGGTTCTTTTGGCTGCCTTTCTTATACTCACTGCTGGAGCCTGTGTTCTTGCTATAGCCTCTCATTGTGAGGTCTCTGTAGAATGAGACTTTCTCATCCCAAATACAGACCTCATCTGGACCTTGGGTTCTCTCAGCATTTCTGGACCCTCTTACCAAGGCATGAAAAACATTCTGGTTCCCCTCTATACCATACCAAGGCCACAGGGAACTGGAATGCAGACACAAGTCCATCTGCCTAGACACCTCTCAGCCATTTTGGAATTACTTCTTCAATGGCACTTTGTTGCCCCAACACCATGCTGAACATAGAATGGAAGTGAAGGACCAGCCCAGAAATTTCAGATTCTACTCAACTTATCTGGGTTTCCTGATGTTGTGTCCATCTTCCCCATTCTGGGCGAAGGCCTAAGGAATAAAGGGGCTGATGGATTCTTTCTAAGGGATCTAAGCACCAAGTAAGCCGAGTCTCAACTCCTCTGATCTTCCCTCTATCCTTGGCTCTCCCAACCGAAAGAACGCATCACTTCTACCCTCAGTAGATGGCAACTTCCCACCATCATACTCCAACTTTACCTATTGATTATAGCGAAGCTTTTTGTCCAGGCCACATGCTTTCCTCTTAGTAGTTGAGAATGTTTAAAATTCAGAACTTCCTTTACTTTCCCAACAAAGTTTTTAAGACTATTATTTAGCTATAGGCTTCAAGAGCTGAACTAGAATCATTATTTACCTTTGCATTCCTGCTATACCAATCACGATGTTCTCTGAGGCAAATGGATGCCTCTGGGCAAAAAGAGAAAGGTTACATGGAAGAAAATAAGCGGGGAAAATTACATTAATATTTTTCAAAACGTCTCCCTCACACCAATTTTTAGTCTGGCTAATGATTAAGTTATTACTTCTGAAGGTGGAGCTAAGAACAGGGTTCCCCACCACCACCACCTAATTGGGTCCTAACAGGAGAACATATTTACCGAGTATAAATAAAACAAAGGTAAATTTAGTCAGTCTTCTGCAGATCCATAGAATCAGTAAAAACTCAAGGGAAAGGAAGGATTACAGTTATTATTGCTCTGAGCAGAGTATGTATGGCACAAGCAAATGGCAGAGAGGGTATCAGCAGTATCCTGTCACCCTGCCGGTCCCCAAGGAGTTCTAGGTCCACTCATCAGTCAAGAGAGGGAAGGCAACTTGGTCAGTGGGTTCCAGCAGGGGTCAGCAATGGATTGGACTGGAGTGCATCTAGCAGCCCCAAACGGTGCTAGAAGCTTTCCTTCTGGGGCTATGTGTACTCATGGCTTTTCCCTAAAAGAATCAGGCTTTCATGGGCCAAGACTACATTTCAACAAATATTTATTGAGCATTTACAATGTGTCAGGCACTGTTATAGGCACTTAGGATATATATGTGGAAAAAAAAAGATCTGTGCCATATGATTTTATATTCTAGCAGAAGGGATATAGAAAATAAACAAGTAAGTTATATAGTATGTTAGGTAAAAATGCCATAAAGATATGGAATTAATAAAAAGTAGAACAGCCTAAGTAGGATCAGGAGTGTTGGGTAGGAGTAGGGATTAGACTGAGGTAATAAATAGGGTGATCTGGGTAGGCTTCATTGAGCAAATAAGATATGAGCAAAGACTTGAAGAAGGTGAGAAAATTAGCCAAGAGATATCTCAGGGGGGAAAGTATCCAGGCAGAGGTTACAGTGAAAGAAATAACTGTAGGGGATGAAATAAGAAAAAACAAAAACAAAAAAACCCAACAACAACAGAAGGGAGACCAACATTGTAGGAGCAGATTATGATCAGAAGAAAGAGAGGATGCCAATCAAATGGACCTTATATGTGCTTGTAATGACTCTGGCTTTTTCTCTGGGAGAAATGGAGAGCCACTGAGGATTTTGAGCAGAAGTATATGATCTACCTTGGGTTGAAAGGGATCATTCTGACTGCTATGTTAGAGGGATTTTAAACAAGGAGATATGTTGGGAGACAATGAATTAATCTAGGTAAGAGATGATAGTGGCTTAGAGAAAGTGGTCAGATTCTGACATTAAAAAAATATTTTTAATTTATTTTAAGTAATCTCTGCGCTCAACTCTGGGCTCGAACTCACAACCCTGAGATCAGGAGTCACATGCTCTTTCAACTGAGCCAACCAGGTGCCCCAGATTCTGACATTTTTAAAAAGAAAAGCCAATAGACTTTCCTAAAGGATTTGCCATGGGGAGTGAGAGAATGAGAAAGATCAGAGTGACACAGAGTTCTTTGACCTGAGCAGTTGGGTGGATGGAGTTGCCATCAATTGAGATGAGGAAGGCTAGAAATGCAGGCAGGTTTGTAGGGAAAGAACAAGTGCTCAGTTTTGGACATGTTGACTTTGAGTATGTTAAACATCCCAGTGGAAATTTTGAATAAGCAAAGAACTAAGTCTGGAGTTTGAGAGGAAGGTCTGGGCTAGAGATAAAAACTTGGGATTAACAGCATATTTAAAGCTCTCAATCTGCATCAGATCAACAAGAGAGTGAGTATAGAGGGAGAAGAGAAGAAGGGCTAAAACTAATCCCTGGAGCACTCCAACATTAACAACTGAGGGAGCTGAGGAGGAAGCAAAAAAGGAGCCTGAGAAGGTGTGACCAGAGAAGTAGGAAGAAAGCCAAGAGCATGATGTCCTAGAAGCCTAGTAAAGAAAGTGTCCAGAAAGGGCGTGGTCCACTTTTTCAGATGTTCAGGCTATTTTCAAGCAGGATGAGAGCTGGGGAGCTGGCCATGTTGATAAGAGCCGTTGAGGTAGAGTGGTAGGAGTAAATGCCAGACGGCAATAGGTTTAGGAAAAGCAGGAGGAAAGAACCTGGAGACCATGATTATAAGGCACTATTTTGAGACATTTTCCTGCAAATGAGAGCAAAGAAATGGAGTGAAAATGATTAGGAAAAATGGGGTCAAGAGAAGTGATTGTTTTTTTTTAAATGAGGAAAAACAGCCTGTTTATATGCTAAATGAAAATGATCCAAGAGGGAGTTAAAAGTTGCTACTGTAAGACAGAGATGAAGAGCATTGCAGAGTGATATTCTTGAGGAGGCAAGGGCAATGGGATCTAGTGCACAAGTAGAGGGATTAATTTTAGCTAGGAGCATGGATATTTCATCTTTGAAGCAGTTGGAGATTCAGATCTCCTCCCTATTAAATCCTGCTCCCCATTATAATGGTTCCTTAGTTACTCAATTATCACTACAAAGTCTATAATGGGGCATTTGCTTCCCTGATGAATTTCCAGGTTGGACAGTAAAAGGAAAAGTTCCATCATGAGCTTTGAGGTATTAATTCTGAGTTTGAAATCATATATACCTTTTTCCTTAGATTGTTAATATTTCATCATTTCTCTTCCCAGTGCCATTTTTAAGGATGAGTGGGACATTTTGATCTTCTTTGTAACTAGAATGACTGAGACAGAGTCTTTTAATCCATTTTGGTGACATGTTGGCCATTAGCTATAGTAATGTGCTTGTAACAGGCAATCTTGCCTTGTTGCCCAGGAGGCCCCGAACAGGTATTCAATCCTAGTTAGAAGACCACTGTGATTGTGTTGAGAGACTGATTCATCCTGATATAGTTCCTGTGGTATAGAGGTAGTTTTTGTTCTGGAGTCCTAGAAAATAGACATACCTTCCCATCTTCCCAAGTATTTGCAAAACACTCTCCTCAGGCAGCCATCAGCTTAATGGGTTTGGGGTCATAGACAACGTCAACAGTGATATTCCCCTGGATTATTTATGAAATTTCCCCTTGCCCCTCACTGTGTGTGTTTTCAGGCTAGTATTAAAGGGTCTCAGCATTCATTCTTTATACTTTGATGGAGACATAAGGCACTTTATTGACTAGGGAGTGGTGGGTCAACCATTCTGTTATTGTCCAGAATACCAAGCTCGGTTTAACGAAAACTGAAAGTTGCTTTTTTCCAGGGTTGTAATTAGGTACTGTCAGTGGCAACGTGCACATCTAGAGGTTCAGAGACCACTTTTCTTTTTAAGACTCCGTGTTCTTCCAGAGTTATAGGAAGCAACACCTAACAAGGAGGCCTCAAGGGACAAAAGCCAGTCAGGGAGCCCCAAGATAGAAGATTGATGGGTGACTAAGTAGATAAGCTGTAGTAAGACACTGGTAACTTGACAAGTTTACAAGGCAGTGAGTCGTCTTCTTGGAAAAAGCTACCTTCAGGGGAAAATCCATGTGACAACAGGCATTTAATGCTCACGAGCGAGAAAAGGCACTGAGATTCTGGAGCTTGGATTATCTGCAAATACCTCTGAATGGGCGCTAGAGAAGGGCATCACTGATACAATCGTGAAAGAAAATTCTGAGGGAGAAGGGAACACCAGGGTAAAGTCTTGCCATTCCACAAAGTGGTACAAGTCAGGCAGATTCAAGCAACTATATAGTTAAGTGTGGGCTTAGAGCGTGCTGCTGAGCATCACAAGTAAATGGAATGCTGCTTGTTGGAGTAGACAGAGATCCAAAGGAAAGCATTGACCATATTAATGGCAGCAAATAGTTGTGGTAGGTGTTATATCTGAGCCAAGCTAAATACCCACGCAACAATTTCTATGAGTCACCTGTGGCCAATCTTTTTAAGAAGCCATATAGAAAAATTAAGAGATAAGAGGTAGGAAAATGACCTCTAATAAAGGCTATCAGGCATAGCTGATGAATTTTTCTTTAAAGCTACAAGGCACCAGACATTGCCATGTCCTTTAAGGTCCCGGAAAAAAACATGGCACATTCAAATTGGGTCAATAGAAGAGAATTTAATAAAGGTACTATCTTTAAAGGTGTGAGTAGAGGTTGAGAAAGGGATAATTCAGTATTCTGGAGCTAGTAACTTGGGGTGCCATTACCATTTCTAGAGTGGAAGGAGTGAGGAGAGGGACTTACCAGAACCTGAAAAGAGAGAGAGCTGTATGGAGAGGTCACCGGACAGATGCAGTGTCCTTCAGTTAAGGGACAAAGCCAGCTTGTAGAAAGCCGCTAGGTAGGAGTCAAGAAAAAATTACCCAGATCGCACTCTCCTCCCTCCCACAGATTTTTTTCTTACTTGCTCCCTATTGGTTAAACTCAACTGGAAGCCAGAGGACAAGATAAAATTTTGACTGGGTCAGACTTCTGAGGAAGAAAAGCAGAGAAAAGTAGAGTATATATATGGAGGGATATCTATCAGAAGCTATCTAACGAAATCTCAATAACTTTGGAGGGCTAGAGGAATACCAGTGGTCTTTTTTTCCCTTTGGATGACAGAACGAAATATCATCTCTCCACTCAAAATATGTCTCAGTGACATTCCCCGAGAAGACCAGTAACTCTCGTGTGGTTAGCATGGCTAATAAGATCAATTAAAAAAAATCACCTATTACCAATTTACAATTTTAATCTTCTTTTATCCTTACTACAGAACAAAAGCAATACATTTCCATTGTAGAACATTTAGAAACAAACCAAAAAAAGAAAATAAAACTGTCTTGTAATCCCACAATTATTAATTGTGATAATCACTGCTAATATTATGGAATATATATTGTAAGTTTCTTGATCATACCTGACATGTATTTTAACTTTTTATTTTGACATGATTTTAGACAAGTTGCAATACTTCACAAAATTGCCGTCTAGCCTTCACAAGGACCGTCCAAATGTTAACCTTTTCACCACATTTGCTTTATTCATATCTTTCTCTCTTTTTTATCTCTCTGCACACACACACACACACACACACACACACACACACACACAATTTATATACACACATACATATCTCCTTTTTGTTGAATCATTTGATAGTCATCAATTTTAAAATTTTAGCACAGGCAGGTTACGCCAATAACCTCTGAACCATCAATATCCCCAAGTGTAATTTTGAATCCTCAAAATTAAGAATAAGAGACTTATAATGATAATTGAGCCCATATCAAAGAACTTTCATCAGATCCAAACAGACTTATCTAGAAATTAAGCACCCTTAGACCTTTGTAAGTACCTTGGGGTTTCTTTGCAGTCTTGAGACAGGCTGTGAAGGATCCTGGGTGACAAATGCCCCACCATGCTTCTATTCAGGGGATGAGACTCTTTAAATTGGGCTAGCCTGAGCGATATCAGGTGGTCATTAGAGGGCTCAGAGAAAGACCTCGGAAAGTCACCTGTGAGGGGATGTCTGGAGGCATTGAGCCAGTTCATGGACAGCCAGACAAGAGATGTTCCATTCCAAAGATATTGTTGCTTGGCATTCCATCTCGTGGAGAAGTCAATTGTAGGTGTCCGATTGTAAATGCTTGGTATAGGAGTTAGAGAAATTAGTCATTCCTGCTAGGATATAAACAACCTCCCTCACAGTGGAATCACTAGGGAAAGAAGAGAAATTAAGGCCTTCTGTTACCTGTCAGGTGCTGATTTAAGTAGAATAATGTGTTGGGACCGGGTTAAATCTTTTTTCCGTCATAGCACATCCCCTTGAGAATTGGCATAAAATAGAGCCAGATGCTAAAATGCCTTCCTAAATTGTTTTTCAGGGTTGAGCCTATTCCCTTGAGGTGTACAGTTGAGAATATCAGATTGTCTGTGATTTTAAAAGCCAAACAGCAAGAGGCTTAGCAGCAGGGTCAAACCCGTGCAGAATGGCATTGAACTGGATATCAGTAGACAGGAGCCAAGATGGTCCAACTTGGGCTTATCAAGGAGCAGCACATGTCTATCCGATCCCACCCTTGGCCCTGTTTGAAGAGAGAAATTGCTTTATTTTCGTTATAAACCAACACTTACAGGTTTCAGTTAATTTAGGAGACTGTCTCTTGGCCAAAAAGAGAAAGAGCCATTTTACCATAGTAATTCCTCACAGGGAGTACCTAGCAATATCCTGTAAGGGAGCTGGGAGTTCATACTCCAGGTGACCGTCTTCTCAGCCAAAGGAGCACTAAGGGACCTGCCCTATGCTCTGAGATCAGAAAGAAAAAATAGAGGAGAGAAGGTATGAGAGGGCTAACAAGGAAGAGAAGAAGCCAGGACCACTCTTCTTCACCAAGTTCTCAGTTCCCGGAAGGAACGGCACGCACGTGGATCCTCCAAATGCCTGTGAGCCCAAAAGTTAGCTGCAGAGGGTAGATGAGATTGGGGGTAACAGTTTGCTGGGACTGTCACAGCAGGACAAAGATGTACCACATAAAAAGGTGTACCCCATTAAAATCACATGTAAGATTTAAGTTGTAGGATGAACAGCAAGGAGTCCAAAGAGCCGAAAATGACTGTTCTAATGGATGAGTTGCTAAGAACCTATAGGAAAAGAAGTTTTAAAAGACCAATTACTAGCAGTCACCAGGGGAAATTTTCCATCTTATACGCAATCGTTGAGGTTCTTCTCTAAGATAGTTACATTAGACATCCAGATAGTTATGTCCTCCCCCTCCTAAGACCCCTAGATTCTATCCATAGTCCTCTGTTTCTTTTTCCCCTCTTAGTACAGCAGCAGCTTTATCAAGGATCAAATGCACACCAACCAGCCTCATAACCTCCTTTTGAATCATTTTTCAAGTGGCACGAGGAGCCCTAAGTGTTCAGGAGGTAGTCTCAGCTTCTAACTCAATGAGGCCATTGTGGATCTCCTAACGGAAGCATTTCTTCCTTTGATATCAGGAGTTTTAAACAAGCAACGCCCAAAGCACCGGAGGAAGGGGGAAAAAAACCTTGCAAGTGATATAAGAATCCCATTCCAGTATTGACCCTGACCCGTGTATTCTGACTTTGGAAGAATCAGCCCCATATATATACTACTGGTTCAGAACACATGCCCCATCAAGCATCCTGATCCTGCCAGTGTTGTCTCCCAGCTCACACCCAAACAGTCTTCAAAAGCCTTTCTATCCAGTACTTCTAGATGATATAGCACATGGTAAAAACAGTGGATCTCATGGGCATCATCAACCTTTTGCTCTACTTTTATGAAAGAGTGAATTTTTTGGTCCAAAACAAAATTGTTTGAAATATCGGGTTAGTTAATGAACCCTAAGTTCAAAAATGAAGCTTATGGGAGAGAAAGAGCAGGCAAGGAAAACCAGTTCACATCTGGAGTAAGTGTTTATTCCCAGGATGGGAAAAAGCGGTTCCATTCATGATTGAAGGGATTCAGTGTAACTCATCTGCCACCATTCACCTGACTGTGAGGGATCAGGGGTCATGGCTACTCACAGGTTAATAACTTGAGACAGAAAAAACTCTATGCTATTGAGCCAATATACAAACTCCAAATCTGCCACTATCTCACCTCGCTCATGAGCCCATGAAACAAGCTTTCAGTTTTGGGAGAGCCTGATTGACATCTACAGGACAGGTCATTTTATTTACCTGACAATTCAGCCTTCTCTGCAGTAGGAGCCTTTCAGTGAGCAGTCACAGGGAACACAGATATTCTTACACTCTGGGTTCATTTATTTATTCTCTAACATTCAGCTTCCCAGCAGAAACAAACGGCACATGAAAATTAAGACATTTCAAGGAGGTAAAGAGGGTTATTTACAAAGGTGTAGGCAGCATGTAGCAAAAAGGATAGAATAGTACCCTAGTGCTGTCACCATACCTAGACCTGAAAAGCAGACCTAAAAAGAAGACCCAGAAGGATAAAACCATATATAGAGGGCCACCTAGAGGAAAGATGTGACATTCATTTGAGATGACCCAATAGGGAGAGAGTCAAAGGAATATACAATCGGACTTCAATCTCCTTCCCTCTCATCCCTGCTGGCGTTCCTATTTACCAAACCCAATCAGAAGCCAGAGGACAAAGGATACAGAATAAACATGTCAGCCTCCCAGAGCAGAGGGCAAGAAATGGGCAGAGAGGTGGGGAAAAGTGAAGAATGAGTCTAGAAGGGTACACAAGAGATATTCAGCACACACTTCTTCAAGAATGATTTATCAAGTGTACCTACCACGTGCCAAACACTGTTCTAGATGTTGGGAACAGAGAAGTGAAAAAAGAGACAAAAGCTTTTAACCTCGTAGAGCTTACATACATAAAATATATTGTATAGGATATATTCACAAGTAATAATGAGAAAATAAAGCAGTGAAGGGATATAGAAAATATTGACTGAGGAAGGTCACCATCTTAAAGAAGATGCCAGAGAGGACTTTGGGGGAAACCTGAAGGAGGTCAGGAAGGGCGCCTGTAGATAGCTGGGAAAAGGAAGCCATGCATAGGGAATAGCATGTGGGAAGGCTCTGAGATGTGAGTATACCTGAAGTATTTGAGGAACAGAGGAGCTAGTGGGTGAGGTAGATTGAGCAAGAGGAACACTATTAGGAGATAATATCACAGAGATCAAGTTGTGGAAGAGATAAGGTGGAGGCCATACCATGTAAGGCTTTATAGGACATTGACAGAAATCTGGCTGTTACTCTGAATGAGACAGGAAATCATTGGAGGGTTTGGAGCACATTGACATGTGCTTACATTATCATTCTGGCTGCAGTGTTGCTATAGACTGACATGGAAAGGAGGACCAAGGTTAAGAGAAGGACACCAGCTAGGAGGATATTGCAATAATCCATTCAAGGGACAATGATGGCTTAAACTATGAAGGTAGCAGGGATAGTGAATGGTAAAGGTGACAGGATTTGCTGAAAGACTGGATGTAGATGTGAGAGAAAGAGAGAAGGTTGATGCCAAAGTTTTGGGGCTACCAGAAAAAAAGGAATTCCTATTTACCGAGATAGGAAGGACTTCAAGAAGTCTGAGTATGGTATATGTTGCACTGGGTGGATATTGGAGCCCAGTTTTGGACATGTCCTTTGATATCTGAGTTTGAAGGTGATAGGTGGATATATGAGTCTGAATTTTAGGAGAGGGGGGAGATTTTAATATGCATTTGACAGTAGGGTGCCAAGAAACCAAGGAGAGTTTGATTGGCTATGACTAGTGCTGCTGATAGTTTAAATAAGATTTGACCTAGGGGTACCTGGGTGGCTCAGTTGGTTAAGTGTCTGACTTCGGCTCAGGTCATGATCTGGCAGTGTGTGCGTTCAAGCCCCGCATCAGGCTCTGTGCTGACAGCTCAGGGCCTAGAGCCTACTTTGGATTCTGTGTGTCCTTCTCTCTCTGCCCCTCCCCCATTTGTGCTCTTGTCTCTCTCAATCTCTCTCTCTCTCTCTCTCTCTCTCTCTCTCAAAATGAATAAATATGTTTAAAAAATTAGAGGCACCCGGGTGGCTCAGGGAGGGACATCCCAGAGCCTGCTTGGGATTCTGTCTCTCCCTCTGTCTCTCTTTCAAAATAAATACATGAACTTAAAAAAAATTTTTTTAATTAAAAAAAAAATTTGACCTAAATTTACTCTTGTAAGAAGCAATGCAGATGACATTTGTTAAGAGCAGTTTTAGTAAAGTGTTGGGAGTTATGGCAGTTTGAAATGGGATCAAGAAAAAATGAGAGGAGAAATATTGGAGATAATATGGACAAAACTTTCAAGGAATTTTGTTAAAAAGGGGAGAAGAAATATGGATCTTTTCCCTAAACTGCATTGTCACCAACACTCCAATCTTGATCCATTAAAATTTACCTTAGAAACTGAGATATGAGTCTTAATAAGAATATCTATCAACAAAAATCACATCAATATACTAAAGGGAAAAAATGCAGAAAAATATATTACACTACTAGGCAGCGAACCCATGTGGTTTTTTGATAAACACCTATTTATGATGGGAAAATTTTTCAGAAAACTAGAAAGAGAAGAAAATTATTCACCCTGATACAGTTTGTATGTTAAAACTCAATAGCAAACATACTTAATGGAGAAACTTTAGTTCAGGAGCAAGAAGATGCCCCATTTCTACTATTGTTTATACTCAAAGTCCCACCCAACATTATAAGGAAATAAAAAGATATAAGAGGCTGAAAGGAAAGAGATAAAACTGCCATTATCTGCAGGTGATATGATCGTTGATCTAGAAAAAACAGCAAAATCAACAAACCGTTAGAACTAATTTCTCTAAACTTGACAGAAGCCCATGGAGGGAGGGAAGGGGAAAAAAATAGTTACAAACAGAGAGGGAGGGAGGCAAGCCATAAGAGATTCTGAAATAAAGAGAACAAATTGAGGGTTGATGGGGGAAGTGCTGGAGAGAGGGGAAAGTGGGTGATGGGCATTGAGGAGGGCACTCGATGGGATGAGCACTGGGTGTTGTATGTAAGCGATGAATCACAGGAATCTACTCCCGAAACCAAGACCACACTGTATACACTGCATGTTAGCCAATTTGACAATAAATTGTATTTAAAAAACCCCAAAACAAAACAAAACAAAAACCTAATTTCTCTAAACCAATAATAGCCAACTTCTAAGAAAAGGTAATAAAAATAAAATGCTATTCACAGTAGCAACAAAACTAGGAAGCAACTATGACTAAATTTAATCCAAGGTGCATAAGACTTCTATGAAGAAAACTGTAAAAGAAAAGGATATAAAGAAAACCTAAATAAACTGAATTTTATCTTCTTAAATGGTACAACTTGGTAGTATAATAACTTATTTTTTGGGGAAAAAAAGCAGATAAAGGATGTAAAGAGGATCTAAAAAGATAAAATTTCATGCTTTCGTACGGTAAACTTTATGTTATAATGTTTCCCTAAATTAATCTTATAATTTTAAGCAATCCCACGCAAAATTACAGTTGGACATTTTGAGGAAGATGATAACCTGATCCTTAAATATGAATAAAAGTCAACTTTAAAAACATTAAACCTTAAAACAGCAAGAGTAGGGAGGTGGAATTTGCCCCGCTTGATATTAACAGGATGTTGGCTCTTAATACCTGATATGAACAAGTTTTGGTTCTAGAACAAAGAAATAGACTGTAGAATAGAGCAGAGAATTTAGAGACAACCATTTACGCACCAGAATTTAACGTATACTAGACAAGGCACCAAAACTCCATTGAGAGATGAAGATGTATATGTGTATGTATGTTTCCATGTATGTATGTGTGTGTATGTTTCCATGTATGCATATATGTATGTGTGTATGTTTCCATGCATGCATGTATGTGTGTTTCCGTGTGTATGTATGTATGTTTCCATGTATGCATATATGTGTGTGTATGTTTCCATGCATGCATGTATGTATGTTTCCGTGTGCATGTATGTATGTTTCCATGTATGCATATATGTGTGTGTATGTTTCCATGCATGCATGTATGTATGTTTCCGTGTGCATGTATGTTTCCATGTATGCATATATGTGTGTGTATGTTTCCATGCATGCATGTATGTATGTTTCCGTGTGCATGTATGTATGTTTCCATGTATGCATATATGTGTGTGTATGTTTCCATGCATGCATGTATGTATGTTTCCGTGTGCATGTATGTATGTTTCCATGTATGCATATATGTGTGTGTATGTTTCCATGCATGCATGCATGTATGTTTCCGTGTGCATGTATGTATGTTTCCATGTATGCATATATGTGTGTGTATGTTTCCATGCATGCATGTATGTATGTTTCCGTGTGCATGTATGTATGTTTCCATGTATGCGTGCATATATGTATGTAATGTATGTGCGTGTTAGCGGATGATGTTGAGGAAAGTGGCTCATTCCGTGGAGCAATATATGCTGAATTGTTACCTAACGTCATCACTCTGTTGAGAAATAGACTGGATTGTTACCTAACATCAAATACAAAAGAGAATTCTAGATGAGTTAAAGACTTAAATGTGGGGGGAGAAGTCAGAAGAAAAATTCAGAGAATATCTTTATATTCTAGGAGTAGGGAATTCTAGATGAGTTAAAGACTTAAATGTGGGGGGAGAAGTCAGAAGAAAAATTCAGAGAATATCTTTATATCCTAGGAGTAGGGACATTTTTGTTTACATTTTATTTACTTAAGTAATCTCTCCACCCACACTTACAATGGGGCTCACACTTAGAACCCTGAGATCAAGAGTCACACACTTTTCTGACTAGGTCAGCCAGGTGTCCTGCAGGGGCATATTTTAAAACAAAACTTATAAAACACAAACCATACGACAAAATACTGATGAATTTAATTACATTCTTCTAAAACCACAAGGGAACACTTACACCTACCAGGATTTAAAAAAAAATTTTTTTAATGTTTATTTTTGAGAAAGAGAAAGAGAGACAGCATGAGTGGCAGAGGGGCAGAGAGAGAGGGTGACAGAATCTCAAGCAGGCTCCAGGCTCTGACCTGTCAGCACAGAGCCCCACACGGGGCTCGAACTCACAAACCGTGAGTCATGACCTGAGCTGAAGTCAGACGCTTAGCCGACTGAGCCACCCAGGTGCCCCTGTCTACAATTTTTAAAAATGAAAAAATGACAAGCATTGGCAAGGCTGTGGAGAAATTGGAGCCCTCACACATTGCTGGTGGGAATGTAAAATTGTTCAACTATTGTGGAAAACAGTTTGGTGGTTCTTCAAAAAGTTAAGCATAGTATTGCCACAAGACCCCTCTTAAGTATATACCCTCTTAAGTATATACCCCAAAGAAGTAAAAACAGGTCCTCAAACAAATGCATGTACATGCATGTTCATAGCAGCTCTATTTATAATAACCAAAAGGTAGAAACAGTGCAAATGTCCATCATTGGAAGAATGGGTAAAGAAATTGTGGTATACCCATAAAATGGAATATTACTGAGCCATAAAAAGAATGAAGTAGCGATATATGCCATAATGTGAATGAACTTCATGTCAAGATAGCGTCATTATGCTAAGTGAAAGAAGCCAGACACAAAAAATCACATATTGTATGATTCCATTTATATGAAATATCCAGAATAGAAAAATCCACAGATAGAATAGATTGGTGATTACCAGGGGCTTGAGGGTTGGATTAAGCAGAGAAACTGCTTAATGCATAAGGGGTTTTACTTTAGAGTGATGGAAATGTTTTGGAACTAGATAGAAATGGTGGTTGCACAGCATTATGAATGAACCACATGTCACTGAATTGTTCATTTTAAAATGGTTAATTTTTTTTTAAAGTTTTTAATGTTTTTTTTTTGAGAGAGAGAATGAGATGGAGGGCAAGTTGGAGAGGGGCAGAGAGAGAGAGAGAGGGGGAGACACAGAATCTGAAGCAGGCCCCAGGCTCTGAGCTGTCAGCACAGAGCCGGATGTGGGGCTTGAACTCTTGAACTGTGAGATCATGACCTGAGCCAAAGTCGGACACTTAACCTACTGAGCCAGCCAGCTGCCCCTAAAATGGTTAATTTAAAAAGTCTTGGTAGAGGTACTAAAAAACAAAAACAAAAACAAACAACAACAACAAAACCCCACTTTCTATCCAGGGGAAAAAATTAATAGGTAATAGAATTAAAGATTACTTGTACTTTTTAAAATTTTTTTAAAAAAAATTTTAAAGTTTATTTATTTTGAGAGAGGGAGCAAGCAGGGAAGGGAGAGAGAGGGGGGGAGAGAAGAGAGGCTCCACGCTGTCAGAGCAGAGCCTCATGTGGTGCTCTAACTCACAAGCTGTGAGATCATAACCTGAGCCAAAACCAAGAGTCAGATGCCTAACTGACTGAGCCACCCAGGTGCCCCTTGACTACTTCTACTCTAAAACTGACAATGGATTGATAGCTAGAATATACACAGAATATACAAAGGACTTTGCCAGTTTACAAGAAAAAGACAGCGACCTCAATAAAACAATGGGCAGAGATATAAACCAACACTTGCAGAAGAAACCAAAAGTTGATAAAGACAAGGCTGAAGAAATGCTCGTACTTGCTAATAATCAGGAAAATGCAAATCAAAACAACAGTGAGATATTAATTTACATCTATTAGAAAAAAAATTAGTACGTTGAATGATACCAAGTGCGCGTGGGAGGATGTGTCTTCGATCATGTTCTGCAGAGGTAGATCTTGACACGTGGATTCATTTGCAAGTGGCTTATTAAGGAAGTCATCCTAGGATAAACTAGTAAAGAAGCTGGAGACAGCAGAAAAATGGGAGAAACCAAACAGGGATGGACAGATCTTCCTTGAGTTATGATGGAGTTAAACCCATTGGAAGCTGAAAATATTGGTAAGTCAAAAATTCATTTGTACACCTAACCTGTCAAACATCGTAAACTAGCCTAGCCTACTTTAAACGTGTTCAGAACACTCACGGTAGCCTACAGTTGGGCAAAATAATCTAACCTAAAGCCTATTTTATAATAGTGTTGAATAGCTCATATAATTTATTGAGTACTGTAAGGGAAGTGAAAAACAGAATGGTTGTATAGGTAACAGAATTGTAAGTGAATCGATGTTTTGCCCTCACGATCGTGTGGCTTACTGGAGAGAGTATCTTAACATATATCGCTAGCCTAGGAAAAGATCAAAACTCAGAATTTGAAGTGCAGTTTCTAATGAATGTGTATTGTTTTGACACTATTTTAAAATCAAAACATCAATCAAAACCATCACACGTCAGATACTATCTGCATTTCAGAGAGAGAGTCCTAGCCTCAGTCTGATCCCAGAGAGGAGAGTTCTGGAAAGAAAATTACACCTCAATCTGAGCCTTTTTAAGGCAAAGGAGCTGGGCTTTAATACTTCATGCTGCAGTCACCCATTGCCTACAGGATGCCCAGGGGGTGACCTAAAGCCCTAGGCATTTCCTATTCTCTGGTCTGTTGCTCCAACAGACCAACCTCTCTCTAAGGAAGGTTTTAGGACTGGCTAATCACACGGAAACTGGGAGATGAGCCCACAGAGGCAGAAAAAGGGATCCATAAGTTTCTGGGCATAGCAAGAATAGTGTCTGCAACAAGATACCAGACTACAGGAACCTCCAGGACTACTGGTGGGAAAATAGACTGAATAAGCAATTGTGGAGAGCAATCTAGCATTTCTTTGACAAATTATATTAGACAAACATATGCATGTCATATGATCCCACATTTTTATTTTTGGCTATGTATCCCAAAGAAATTCTAACGTGGGTTCCCAAGAAGAATAGTTACTTGAATGTGTTCACAAGGACATGGCTTTTTTCCCTGGAAGTCACTAATGTGATCCTATTACCAAGGCCTCACACAGGCTCCTTTCATCATCCTGACCTTTTAGCATCATTGAATCACTGAATCATAAGAGCCAAGCGACAGAACTGCCTATTTGCAGGCTGAACCAGCTGAAGAAACTTGTCTTGCTTTGGGCTCCACTCAAATCTGACAGTTTTCCAAAAGTCACCTATTGAATTTGTCAATACAACACACCCAAATGTGTCATGTGTTGCCTCTAAGTTCTATGCCTTCTTCTTTCTTTCTTTTTTTAGATTTTATTTAAAACCAAGTTAGTTAACATACAGTGTAGCAATGGTTTCAGGAGTAGAATTTAGTGATTTATCACTTATATATAACACTCAACACCCCTCCAGCAACCCTCAGTTTGTTCTTTGTATTTAAGAGCCTCTTATGTTTGCCTCCCTCTCTCTTTTTATTTTATTTTTCCTTCCCTTCCCATATGTTCATCTGTTTTGTTCCTTAAATTCCACATATGAATGAAATCATACGATACTTATCTTTCCCTTACTGACTTATTTCACTTAGCATAATACCATCCAGTTCCATCCATGTTGTTGCCAATGGCAAGATTTCATTCTTTTTCATCACCAGGTAATATTCCATTGTGTGTGTGTGTGTGTGTGTGTGTGTGTGTGTGTATTATATATATAAATTCCATAATATATATATAATATTCCATTGTATATATATATGTATATATACATATATAATGTTCCATTGTGTGTGTATATATATATATATATATATATATATATATATATATATATATACACACACACACTCACACACACACACACACACCACATCTTCTTTACCCATTCATTGGACATTCATTGGACATTTGGGCTCTTTCCATAATTTGGCTACTGTTGATAGTGCTGCTATAAACATCGGGGTGCATGTGCCCCTTCAAATCAGCATTTTTGTATCCTTTGGATAAATAGTAGTGTAATTGCTGGGTCGTAGGGTAGTTCTACTTTTAATTTTTTGAGGAACCTCCATACTGTTTCCAGAGTGACTGTACCAGTTTGTATTCCTATCAGCAGTGCAAAAGTGTTCCCCTTTCTCTGCATCCTCACTAATGTCTGTTGTTGCCTAAGTGGTACTGTGGTTTTCTCTTACTGTAAGTCAGGTCAGTCCTTTACTTGGAAGGAGATAACCTCACATACCCCCAAACTGGACCCCTTGCAAGATACATTGATGTAAAAGCCCTCGTATTTCCCACTTCCAGGCATACGTGAATTTTAACAAGGCTTTTCGGATACTTCCTGGACAAACGTAATTTTCCTTTGGATGGTGAAAGGAGCAAAATCCGTGAATCAGTCTGGGTCCAGTCAGACTAGTGGAAACCATGCTTCGTATTTCAAATGAAGGGTATTTAATAAAGGAACTGGTTACACCGTTGTCGGAACACTGAACAAGCAAAAAAAGAGAGTTTGAGGCATTTCAGAGATTAATATCTTTTGGAAGAAGTTATCATCCCTAGAGCTAGAAGAACAAAATGGAAGGTGTGATGTTACCAGAACCTAGGGAAGATACTTCACTGCTAGTGCGTAGACCGCTCAGACCACTGAAAGGGAATACGGCCAAAAGGATAAGAATAGGGCAGGCTTGGCTGCTACTTCTATCTTGATGGAGCATGGGGAGGAATTGCTGGGAATTCTTGAAAAATCCGGACACTGGAGCTGAAGGTTATGCTGACTCAACCTGGAAACTGGAAGAGACCCTTTCTTGTCTCCCTTTCCAATTCCTGAAAGTGCCACCAGTTGGCAGAACCTAATCAAAAGCTAGGTAGCGAGGGGATCTAGAAAATGAAGATGATAGAATCCATGGAGAGACATAGAACCCCAAGCAGGCTCCAGGCTCTGAGCTGTCAGCATAGAGCGAGATGCGGGGCTCCAACCCATAAACCGTGAGATCGCGACCTGAGCCGAAGTCAGGTGCTTAACCCACTGAGCCACTCAGGTACCCCTGCATTTTTATATTTTAGGTTTGTGTAGGTAAATAGTACATGGCTGGATTTTAATTTTTTTTTTAATAGTACATGGCTGGATATTTATTTTGACAAAGGGGGAGAGGGTGCTAGTGAGGTAGGGTCAGAGAGAGAGGGAGAATCTCAAGCAGGCTCCATACTGTCAGTGAAGAGACCTTTGGGGCTCAAACTCAGGAAACTGTGAGGTCATGACCTGAGCTGAAACCAAGAGTCGGACGTTCAACCGACTGAGCCACCCAGGTGCTCCCATGGCTGATTTTTAAAATCCAGCCTGAAAACATCTCTTTCATAGGTGAGCTTAATCCATTTCTGTTTATTGTGAATACTAATTTTTTTGGAATTACTTCTAATATCTTATTTTATTTTATTAAATATTTAATAATTTAATTTAATTTAATTTAAAATTAAATATTTTAATTTACCATATTTTTTGCCTCTGCTTTTATTTGTTCCTTTCTTGACTTATATTGTATCAATTTTTCTTTATCCCCTTCCATTTATTTAAACGTTATAAGTTTCGGGGCCCCTGGGTGGCTCAGTGGGCTAAGCATCTGACTTTGGCTCAGGTCATGATCTCATGGTTTGCGAGTTCTAGCTCCACGTTGGGCTCTGTGCTGACAGCTCAGAGCCTGGGGCCTGCTTCAGATTCTGTGTCTCCCTCTCTCTCTGCCTTCTCCCGCCCATGCTCTGTCTCTCTCAAAAATAAATAAACATCAAAAAAATTTTTTTAAACATTATAAGTTTCTTTTCTGGCATCTCCTACTTAAGTCAATAATCCTTTCCTGCAAACCAGATGTTATATATTAAAAATGCTAAGCAGGAGTGTATTTTCTATAATTTCAAATGAAAATATTATAATGGGTTTTGTGTCAACAAAAATGTCCTGATCGAGTTCTTAAAACATGACTAAACCATCTATCTATCATTTAGGAAGAAAAATCACCATGTTAGGAAGAAGAATGCTTTACAATTGCTTTCTGATCAGAAACAATGTAATTGCTAGACAGTTCATTTGATGCAATAATTTGCTGTCTCTGCACCAGCATCTGAGATGCATATTTCTTTGTCAATGCTTGTGCTTTATAAAATGACTACATATGATTTCAACATTTTGCTAATTGTATTTGGAATGCAAATCAAATTATTGCTTGCACATCTTTATTTTTTTATTTAAAAATTTAAAAAGTCTTTATGTATTTATGTATGTATTTATTTATTTAGAGAGGGAGAGAGCACGCGCACACACGCAAGTGGGGGAGGGGCACAGAGAAGGAGACAGAATCCCAAGCAGGCTCCATACCATCAGTGCAAAGTCTATGTGAGGCTTGAACTCACAAACTTGAGGTCATTACCTGAGCTGAGATCAGAAATCAGATGCTTAACCAAGTGTGCCCCCCAGGCATCCCACTTGCACATCTTTAAAATACATATTTTCAAAGTAGTATTGAGTTTTGTGGACATGAGTATAATTTTTTCTTGGACAAGCAATGGACGACATTTGTGTTGAGAGATATCTTGTTTTTTTTTTAATAATTTATGGTCAAGTTAGCTAACATAGAGTATATACACTATAGTCTTGTCTTTGGGAGTAGATTCCCATGATTCATCACTTACGTACAACACCCAGTACTCATCCCAACAAGTGCCCTCTTCAATGTCCATGTCCCATTTTCCCCACCCCGCAACCCCCGACCCCCATCAACCCTCAGTTTGTTCTCTGTATTTAAGTGTCTCTTAAGGTTTGCCTCCCTCTCTGTAACTAAATTTTCCTTCCCTTCCCCTATGGTCTTCTGTTAAGTTTCTCAAATTCCACATATAGGTGAAAACATATGGTACCTGCTTTTTTCTGACTGACTTCATTTAGCATAATACCGTCCAGTTCCATCCACGTGGTTGCAAGTGGCAAGATTTCATTCTTTTTCATTGCTGCGTAGCATTCCACTGTGTGTGTGTGTGTGTGTGTGTGTGTACCACATCTTCTTTGTCCATTCACCAGTTGATGGACATTTGGGCTCTTTCCATAATTTAACTACTGTTGATAGCACTGCTATAAACATTGGGGTACATGTGCCCCTATGCATCAGCACTCCTGTATCCCTTGGGTAAATTCCTAGCAGTGCTATTGCTGGGTCATAGGGTAGGTCTATTTTTAATTTTCTGAGGAACCTCCACACTGTTTTCCAGAGTGGCTACACCAGTTTGCATTCCCACCAACAGTGCAAGAGGGTTTCCCTTGAGAGATATGCTTTTGTAAAATTGCTATTTAACAGCAAGGAAGCAGGGGCGCCTGGGTGGCTCAGTTGGTTATGTGTCTGACTCTTGATTTCAGCCAAAGTCATGATCTCATGGTTCATAGGAGCGAGCCCTGTGTAGGGCTCTGCACTGACAGCAGGGACCCTGGTTGGGATTCTCTCTCTCCCTCTCTCTCTGCCCTTCATCCCCCCTCAAAATAAATAAAATAAACATTTTTTTTAAAAAAGCAAGTAAGCATTCACAGTATTTTTTTTTTAATTTTTTTTTTCAACGTTTATTTATTTTTGGGACAGAGAGAGACAGAGCATGAACGGGGGAGGGGCAGAGAGAGAGGGAGACACAGAATCGGAAACAGGCTCCAGGCTCTGAGCCATCAGCCCAGAGCCTGACGCGGGGCTCGAACTCACGGACCGCGAGATCGTGACCTGGCTGAAGTCGGACGCTTAACCGACTGCGCCACCCAGGCGCCCCAGCATTCACAGTATTAACAAGCAAGATATATTGTGGGCTATAGCTTTGTATTCTTTTAGTAATCTTAAAATTTCAACGTGTAATTTTTTACACTTTGTATTTGTACATTTACATTGCACAGTGAAGAAATATGTCATCCTCCTGACCGGATGGAGTTAAAAAGGAAGACTGTTTACCTCTGAACTTCCCCTCCCAATCTCCCTACTATTGACCAGTATTTTGGTTCCATCTTGTTTTCTCGGTAACTATTCATTTTGATAGAATTTAAAACTTAGAGAAAAGTTGCAAGAATAGTATCTGCCCTTAACTCAAACTAAACAATTGTGTACATTTTGCCCCATTTCCTTTATCACTGGTTTTCAGAAAATTTTTTAATCTTTTTTTTTTTGTAGATTTCATTTTTTCAGTAATTTCCACACCCAATGGTGGGGCTCGAGCTCACAACCCCAAGATCAAGAGTTGCATGCTCTCCTAATTCAGCCAGCCAGGGACCCCTGGTTTTCAGAAATTTGAGCATCATATGCCTCAGGGCTGTTTTGTTTTTGTTTATCCTGCTTTGCATTTGTAGCTTCTTGAATCTGCTGATTGTTATTTTTCTCTAAATTTGGAAACTTTTTGGCCATTACCTTAATCTCCTCATATATCCTCGTCTCCTCACCAGGGCCTCTAATTACATATTGGTTAGACTATTTGATATTGTCCTAAAGATCACTGTGGCTTTATTCACCTTTCTCAGCTATTTTTCTTTATATGCTTCAGTTTGGATAGTTTCTTTTATTATGTCACTTACTAATATTTTCTTTGTTGATATCAGTCTGCTAGTAAGCCCTTCAGTGAAATTAAATACTGTATTTTTTCCTACGAAACACGTTAGACTCACTAAATTAGGTCATAAAAAGGCATACAAGGTTTCCCAAATATCAAGCAGTGTCATTACATTTTTGTGCTTTGTTTTAAAGTTTATTTATTAGTAATCTTTACACCCAACGTGGGGTTGGAACTCAGAACCCTGAGATCGAGAGTCACATGCTTCACTGACTGAGCCAGCCAGGCGCCCCTGGATATTGTAATTGTGTAAATTAAAGTATCTGACCAAACGGGTTTTGACAGAATAATGCATTTCTCTTCTGTGTGCAGATAGTCCCCCCATATTAATTGAGATTTTGATTGAGTTAAGGTTTTAATCTGATACAGTGCACGTGTATAGTTTTGTTTTTCCTTTTCATAAATTGAGTTATGAACCTTCCCAGGAGGTTTCCCAAAGTGCTCGTGGACCAACGTACGATCTCCTGGATTTCCAGAGGGTGTCTGTGGGCTAACTTTAGCAACTTGTCAAATGGACCGTCCCAGGACAAAGTCTCAGGCAAAGCTTAAAGTCTTTATGTGTTGAGGATCTGCCTAAGCCTATGGAGTAAAAGAGAAGGAAGACTATTCCTTACCCCAACCTCCAGTGTATTAGGAGCCACTCAAAGATGTTGGACACATAAGGGCTAAAGAGGGCAGGCACTGGGGAAATAGACTGGACTCCTTGCAGATCTAATTATATAAAGCTCAAACATTGTTTTGGTCACTATTTAGAAGCTATTTTTTCAAATCCCAAATTAGGAATTTGAACACCCAAACTACATGTAACAACTACGAATTGATCAGCTTTCCAATACCTATTCAGCTGTATTGGTTCCCTCCAAGTCAATGATCTTGGCTCATATTTAAACCGGCCCTAAAACTGAAAAATTCCTCTGTATCTGCTGATGGATTCCTGAGCTATTCTTTCCCAAAGGTTTATTCCCAGGAATCGTCAAAGAGAAGTCCCTCCCTTCACCACCACCACCACCGCCCCCCGCCCTGCCCCCCCCCCCCCCCGCAATTGTTCTTATTACAGACTTTCTAGCTGTTACCATCAGAGGGCGACTTTCAATAATTTCCTGCATCTAGGCTCCCTCTTGGGGTGTAATTCCAAATTGTTCCCTAATATCGTTTCTTTCCTCTCATGTTCAATCTCTCTAGGATCCAGTCATTTTCCCAGACCTACTATCATCAAAAACATCTCCTAACCCTTTCCTAGCCGAGTCCCCAAGTGTAAAAGCAGTTAGGTCCAACCATTAAATCAAAGGAACATTTGTCTTCCCTTTTAGAGAAGGCTAGTTTTCACATTTCAGATCTGTCCTCCTCTGAGTATCAGTCTTTCTTCATTCATCTGCTGATATGTCCCTAGCTTGCCTTCTGTCATTTCTGAAGCTAACATTCTCAAGTCACAGTTCTCTCTTCATCTGAAACACCCAGTAGGTTGGCCCTACCTGTTGATCAGGACCCTCCCATTGTTTCTGGGTCAGCCTGACTCCAAAGTGGAAGCATACCAGAGGCAGGCTCCTGTAAGTGAATGTTCAGCCTTTGAGATGCTACTGTTTCATTCTTCTTGTAAGCAGAGGCCTCTTTCTCTTATCTAGCTGTTGCTATATTGCCATGGTATTCATAGTGCGATTGGGTCCTAGCTCATGGATATGTCAGAGCCAAACTGAGCACACAGAGCAGAGTCTTGGTAGGTAAGGAAATCCCGCAAAAAGGCTGTGGATAAGCCTTATAAAACCCTTGGTTCAGGTTCCACCCTGACATTTCCTTGCACCTAGTATTTCTTCTTTAAAACAAGATAAGAAGGAGGAAATTTTGGGATGGCTGTACCACCAGCAATGCCTATAAATGCCTATAAATGAAACCCCAGAACTTCACATAGTCTCTGTGGAATTTTTCCATTGAGTCCATTACTTTTGCAGTCAACAAATATTTGCTGGTGTCTACTGTGTACCCAGTACTGCTGTTCCAGGCACTAGAGATAAAGTAGTGAACCAAGCATGCAAAATCCTTGCCACATTGGAGCATACATTCTCATAAAGGAGATGGGTAAGGAATGAACAAATACATACATTCAGGTAAATATAAGAGTTTTGAAGAATAATAGAGAGACAGAATATGACTGGGAGTGAGTGCCCGTTTGGTGTGGCTAAGAAAGTTCTTTCTTACAAAGTAACACTTGCTTAGACAAATGAACGAAGTGAGGAAGGAAGACATAGGAAGTTCTTGGTGAAGAGTGTTCCAGAGAATAGAATTAACAAAAGCCCTGAAAGGGAATGACTTAACTTGTTCAAAGAATAGCGGTAAGTCCAAGATGGCAAGAATTGCTGACGTGATGGGGAGACTAGCAGGAGATGAAGTTTGGGAGGGGCAGGGAAAATCAGAGTCTTGTAGAAAACGGCAAGAAGTTTGGATTATGGCAAGAAGTGTAATAGGAAGTTATTGAGCAGGAAAATTCTGTGATCTTTTTTTACACTAAAAAAGATCTAGCTACAAAGGTACATTTCCTTCTTTCTCTCCTCTTCTGTGTATCTGTTTCACTCTCTCTGGGATTAAATAAGGGTCCGTGACGATATAGTGAAGCAGGCCCAGCTTGCAAACCCGGGGAAACGGCATAGTGAGGCCATAGGTCATGGATGCTTCCTAAGAGCCTGACAAAGATCATTTAGAATTCTTTTTGAGCCGGGGGGGAGGGGGGAGCGACTGGATGGTTCAGTGAGTTAAGCGTCTGACTTCGGCTCAGGTCATGATCTCGTGGTTCATGAGCTCGAACCTGCATAGAGCTCTGTGTTGACAGCTCAGAGCCTGGAGCTTGCTTCAGATTCTGTCTCCCTTTCTCTCTGCCCCTCCCTCACCTTCTCCCCCCCACAAAAAAGTAAATATTTTAAAAATTAGGATTTTTTTTTTAAGTTTATTTATTTGTGGGGGACAGAGAGAAAGGAAGAGAGAGAATCCCAAGCAGGCTCCCCACTGTCGGCACAGAGCCCAATGCGGGGCTTGAACTCACAAACCATGAGATCATGACCTGAGTCAAAATCAAGAGTTGGGTGCTTAACCCACTGAGCCACCTAGGCACCCCTAGAATTGTTTTTTATAAAATGTCTAGGATTTCCTAAGGGAAATGGAGCTGATAAGAACTGCCAACATGCAGTCTAATCTCTGCCTGATGTGTTCTTCACTCCCTAACATTACCTCCCTTTTTTTTCCTCCCTCTTCCATAAAGAAGACTCATCTCAAAGAAAGCACCAATAATGTTTAGGCAGCCCAAAGTGAATGGGAGCTTTGGTTTGGGTCAGGGTAGTTGAAAAGCATTCAGATTTGGAATATATTTGGCAAATGGAATCATAAAGGACTTGAGGATGCGTAGATTGTGTGTAGTTGATAGAATGAGAGGAATCAGGGATAACTCCAGAGTTTCTTGCCCAAACAACAGAATGAATGGCGACGCCATTCACTGAGATAGGAAAGACTGAGGGAGAATGGGTTTGAAGGGGAGGGAGAATGAAGACTTAGTTTGGACCTATCAAGTCTGAGATGCCTGTTAGACGTCCAAGAGCAGCTATAAACCACAACTGCATAGAGCTCCCAAGCAGAATGTAAGCTCCAGGAGGACAGGGATTCTTTTCTGTTTTGTTTACTATGATATCCTTGGGAAATAGGAAAGCCCTGGCCCATAGTAGGTGTTCAATAAATATTTGCTCAATGAATGGACAAATAAACGAATAAATATGAGTTCGAGGCAACAGATACCATTTATTGATACCTAAATTTCTGAGAGAAATCACGGTCTCAGGGGCCTCTTCCCTATCAGAACTCAAACCCAAAGTTCTGGATTGGGCTGCCATATGGAGGAAAAGAGAACAAAGAGAACAGAGGACCAGAGCCTAAATAGAGGAGGGAGCCAAACCCAGTCATGTGATTTTTTAAATATATAAGATCTCCTCAAAGAACAAAGGAAGCCCAGATCGTGATATGAATTTCCTTCTTGAGGGAAGGCCAAGTGTGAAGGTGAGAGAGAAGAGGCTTCCTCGAGGGCCCCCTCCCTGCCACCACCTCCTCAGCCAAGTCTACCAAAATTGATGTTTTTAAAGCTTTAGCCAATATTGGGATTTAATATATGGTTTGCTATGAAAATATAACATATAGGAAGATAGACACATAGTTTGGTATGATTACACATTATCCCACGTGTTGCTGGCTGTCACACCATGCAAAGTCTAGTGTTATTTGGAAGAACTGGAAAAACCAAGAAAAATTTATTTATTTATTTATTTATTTATTTATTTATTTTAATGTTTATTTGCTTTTGAGAGAGAGAGAACATGAGCAGGGGAGGGGCAGAGAGAGAGGGGGACAGAGGATCTGAAGCGGGCTCTGTGCTGACAGCAAAGAGCCTGACGTGGGGCTCGAACACACAAACCGTGAGATCATGATCTAAGCTGACGTCAAATGCTTAACTGACTGTGCCCCCCCGAACCAAGAAAAGATTTAAAGGAAGAGGGTAAGAGTTGGCTTCTTCTTGGTGTCGGCCTCACAGAGATGCCTGTAACTTAGGGCTAGTTGACTAGAGTCTACCTTTGTGGGTGGACTCACTTATAACACTCCTTTGTGTCTCAGTTGTGACACTAGGTCTCCTATATTGCGGTAGGATTCTGTAACATTAACAAATATTCTTTCTTGGAGAGAGGCACCCAATTGGTCACAGCTGTCTCCTAAACCATTTTGTCTTCCAATTGAGTCTTTGAAGTTTAGACTTAAAAGCTAAGAATCTGCAACCTTGTTCTCGGGCTCCATTAAGCTAGATCAGGAGAAGGGTCTACGGAGACAAGAGAATGAAATGTGTCAGCGAGGTTGAGAAGGTGCCCTCAGTGGGACAGCACATCCTCTGCTCCTTCATATATCATTCCACCCCATCCTTGAAACACTTAGAGATTTGCCATGGTGGGCATCTCCAGTCATGAGATTTTTCCTGAGACGACCTTCGAGATGCCTTACAATCCATTGCGTATATTTCAAACTCTCAATCCCCCCCCCCACCTTTTTGTTTCTTCTTTGTCCTCATATCCCTGACACTCTAGTGCTAAACTGAATCAAAATTTTGCACAGAGAGACAGCTTCCACTGTCTCTTGTGAGTAGATATCCCTATATTTCTTTTAAAGTTTTAAATTCCAGTATAGCTAACATACGGTGTTATATGAGTTTCACGTATACAGTATCACTATATTCTGTATCAACAATTCTATACATTATTCAGTGCTCATCATGATATGTGCACTCTTAATCCCTTTCATCTATTTCACCCATCCCTCCTCACCCACCTCCCCTCTGGTAACCATCAGTTTGTTCTCTATAGTTAAGAGTCTGATTCTGGGTTTGTCTGTCTTTTCCCCCCTTTGTTCATTTCTTTTGTTTCTTTAATTCCACATACGAGTGAAATCATATAGTATTTGTCTTTCTCTGACTGACTTATTTCACTTAGCATTACTTTGGTAGCTCCATCCATGTTGTTGCAAATGGCAAGATTTCATTTGCTTTTTTTTTTTTAATTTTTTTTTTTAATGTTTATTTATTTTTGAGACAGAGAGAGACAGAGCATGAACAGGGGAGGGGCAGAGAGAGAGGGAGGCACAGAATCGGAAACAGGCTCCAGGCTCCGAGCGGTCAGCACAGAGCCCGACGCGGGGCTCGAACTCACGGACCGCGAGATCATGACCTGAGCTGAAGTCAGGCACTTAGCCGACTGAGCCACCCAGGCGCCCCAAGATTTCATTTTCTTAATGGCTGAATAATATTCCATTGTATGTATATACTACCTCTTTATCCATTCATCAGTTGATGGACATTTGGGCTGCTCCCATAATTTGGCTATTGTAAATAATGCTGCAATAAACATAGAGGTGCATATAGCCTTTGAAGAAGTGTTTTGGTACTCTTTGGGTAAATACCCAGTAGTGCAATTACTGAGTCATAGGGTAGTTCTATTTTTAATTTCTTTTTTTAATTTCAAGTACAATATATGTTGTTTAAATTTTACCATTTCATCTAATAGATAAAAACTAAAGCACAATTTATTAAAAATAGGAAAGTGATAGCAAAAACGACAGATTTGTGTCATGGCAATGAAGCAGATTGAGCAGGGGCGCCTGGATGGCTCAGTTGGTTAAGCGTCCTGCTCTTGGTTTCGGCTCAGGTCATGATCTCACGGCTTCGTGGATTTGAGCCCCGCGTTGGGCTCTGTGCTGACAGTGCGGAACCTGCTTGGGATCCTCTCTCTCTCCCTCTCTCTCTGCCCCTCCCCTACTCAAGCTGTCTCTGTCACTCTCAACATAAATAGACTTAAAAAATAAATAAACAGGTTGAGGAATATTTTCTTTTATAGTTACTTAATATATAGTGCAACATTAATTTCTATTTTTAATTTTTTGAGGAAACTCCATACTGTTTTCCATAGTAGCTACAGCAGTTTGCATTCCCACTACAGTGCATGAAGCTTCCTTTTTCTCCATATCCTCACCAACACTGTTTCTTATGTTTTTGATTTTAGCCATTCCAATAGGTGTGAGGTGATATCTTACTGGAGTTTTGACTTGCATTTCCCTGGTGATGAGTGATTTTGAGCATCTTTTCATGTGTCTGTTCTTGGCCATCTGGATGTCTTCTTTGGAGAAATATCTTCTGCCCATTTCTTAATTAGATTGTTTTCTGGGTGTTGAGTGTTTGAAGTTCTTTATATATGTTGGATAGTAACCCTTATTGGGTATGTCATTTGCAAATATTTTCTCCCGTTTAGTAGGTTTTCTTTTTGTTTTGTTGATTGTTTCCTTTGCTGTGCAGAAGCCTTTTATTTTGATGTCGTCCCAATAGTTTATTTTTGCTTTTATTTCCCTTGCCTCAGGAGACATATCTAGAAAAATGTCGTGATGACTGATGTCAAAGAAGTTCCTGCCTGTGCTCTCTCCTAGGATTTTTAAGTGTTCAGGTCTCAGATTTAGGTCTTTAATCCATTTTGAGTTTATCTTTGTGTATGTTTGTAAGGAAGTGGTCCAGTTTCATTCTTTTGCATATAGCCGTCCGGTTTTCCCAACCCCATTTGTTAAAGAGACAATTCTTGCCTCGTTTGTAAAAGAGCAATTGACCATATGATCGTCGGTTTGTTTCTAGCTTTCTATCCTGTTCTGTTTGTCCATGTGTCTATTTTTGTGCCAGCGCCATACTGTTTAGATTACTACAGCTTTGCAGTATAACTTGAAATCTGGAATTGTGATATCTCCAGCTTTGTTTATCTTTTTCTTTTACAGAGAGAGAGAGGATGCACATGAACGAGGGAGAGGGGCAGAGGGAGAGAGAAAGAGAGAGAGAATCTTTTTTTTAATTTAATTTTATTATTTATTTATTTATTTATTTATTTATTTATTTATTTATTTTAATATATGAAATTTCTTGTCAAATTGGTTTCCATACAACACCCAGTGCTCATCCCAAAAGGTGCCCTCCTCAATACCCATCCCCCACCCTCCCCTCCCTCCCACCCCCCATCAACCCTCAGTTTGCTCTCAGTTTTTAACAGTCAAGAGAGAGAGAATCTTAAGCCGGCTCCACACTGAGTGTGGAGCCCAACGCATTTCTCGATCCCACTCCGCTGGGGAGTTTTTCTTTTTCACTCCCCTCTTTGTTTTTCTTTTTCAAGATCATTTTGGCTAGTTGGGGTCTTTTGTGGTTCCATAAAAGTTTTAGTATTATTTTTTCTAGTTCTGTAAAAAAAATGCTGTTGGTATTTTGATAGGGATTGCATTAAATCTGTAGGTTGCTTTGGGTAGTATAGACATCCCCATGTTTTTAATAGGTCTACAAACAAATTTCATGGCCTTGTATTTCCCAGATTCCCAATTTCCTGCTCTTCTCTATGTCTCTCCATTTTTGGCAGTCTTCCTTAGCTCCCTATTTAAGCCAGGGTGGCTGTTACTGCTGCTACATTCTCCTCCTCATAAAATTCGTTAGCTCTGAAAATCATTTTCCATTCATTCATCTCTGAATAATGCTAGTTCTGTTCAGATTTGGTGTTGGCCAAAGCTGGGATGAATGAATTTATAAATCCCAGTCCCGCTCTGCCCACGGATGGAAGACAGGTTGCCAGGCAAAACTCCCTGCCCAGGCTCCAGCTTCTCGCAGGCTTTCATGTTTGCTTTGCCAAGGAGATAACTTTCTGAACCCCCTCTTTCCTGGTTCTCTGGTCTCCGCACCAATGGAGAACACTAAGACTACAGCCACAGCGTTTACGGTAGCCAGGGTGCCGAAACAGTCGAGGTACCAAACATCTCTTCCTACGGGTTCTGAAGCAATTAATAAAAACGTGCAGGAACCAGAGGCATTCAAAATTTCATGGTTTTTTGGTTGTGGGTCTGTTTGCTAGAAGCTAGTTTGGAGACCATGGCTGGGGCCTAGGTAGACGTTTGGCTTCCTAACACATCCCTCTTCACCAGAAAGACGTATCTGGTAACTGATCGACAGTATGTGTCCCCTGACAAGGAAGAGCCTCCCCAGATGGGTTACCACACGCTGCCAGCAGGCTGTTTATGAAAGGGAGAGTCAAGAATGAGAGAGTTCCCCTTGCTCAGCACTATGTGCCGCTACGTTTACTTTCAAGAGGGTAGACGTTTCTATTTTATAAGCCGTTCAAAATAGGAGGAGAGGAAGAAAATGGTTCCCCAAGGAGTTCTTCCAGGCTTGTGCCCTCACTCACTGCTCTCTGCTCCTCAGGTCACGTCTCCCAGGATGCCCTGTGCCACCCCAGCACCCCATCCTCACTACCCGGATGTTCCCTGGTCTGTGAGGCCTCCATTTGGAGGTGAAAAGCCGTGGAGATGAAGGGATGCGGGACCCACTCTCAGGTCCTGTCATAGGTCGATACCCAAGACGCAGTGAAAAGGGACAATGGACCCAAGTTTGGGTCGCTATGCACCCCGTGTCTGCAAAAGAAGGCCATGAGTGGAGAATGCGTGACACATTCACATTGTCTTCTCTCCATTTGCTCCAGCAAATCCTGGCTCTGCCATGAACTCCAGCTTAGGAGGTTCGTTCAATCTAGACTTATCTCCCTTACAGTCAGTGGCCCCGAATTGTTTGTTAAGCTTTGACAACTTTTTTGAGTTTTAAAAACAGCTTTCTGAACCTTCAAAAGCTGCAGTTTCGACGCTGGGGTGAGGTCGAGGTTCTCCATTTTTCACGGGTGTCGTCTCTTTCCAAGATTTCCGTTCCTGGTTCTCTTCCAGCCTCTGGCCCCTCCTTTTCAGTGTTCTCTATACATCTGCTCAGGCTGCTCTTCCTTTGGCGTTTGTATCGCCCGGGGCTCTGTCTTGTGCCTTTGTGTCTTGAGTTCACTGATTCTCCTGCTTGATCACATCTACTCCAATGGCTTTCATGGGCACCTATACTCGAGGCTGGCTCCCGAATGAGTAATTCTATCCCAAGCCTCTCTCGGCCTCCAGACCCATCTTTTAAACCATTTGTGAGACGAAGTCCCTACCTGCACCTCCTATTTAACAAACCCAAACCACAAATCATCATTTATCCCCCAAATTCACTCTATCTTCCTTATTTTCTAATGTAGTAAACTGCACCCCTATCCACTCAAGCAACCAAGCTAAAAATGTGACTATATCCATCAGCCTGCGGATCCAATTGGTTAACAAGTCCTGTTAATTCTATCTTCCTAACATCGTTCAGAGGTCCTTCATTTATCCCTCCTCACTGCTGCTGATCGGCTTTAGAGCCTCTGTCAGTTTAGGTGTTGTTTTTGTTTTGTTTTGATGGCAAACAACAGAAATGAACGCTGGCTAGTTTCAGGGGAAAAAAAGAAGGCGGGTGGGGGTGGGGGGAGCGGTATTCGAAAAGCTATTGGGAAAGCTCCCAGATTGAAGGGAAAACTGAATAACCATGCGTCAGGGAGGGCTAGATCTGCAGCGGCTCTGGGGACCTCAGCAGGCGGGGCTTAGCCTTTCTGCCTGGGATGCTGCAGAGGACAATTCAGCTACAATCATCTCCCATCTTTCTGTGTCTTTATCAAGCTCTCAAATCCCTAGCGGAGAGAATACGGTTGGCCATCTTTGCATAGGTCATCCAGGGCTGGGAGACAGAGGTGAATGGCACAAATTTGCGACCCATTTAATTTCTCACTCCTTCCTCCATACCATAGCCTTCTTAAAGGCCTCTGTGCCTTTCCAATATATAGTTCACTCTGCCACCATTTTTGTATTTCTAAAATACATATTGTTCAATGTATCTCCCAACTTAATCCCTCGATAGCTCTTTATTACTCATAGGGTGACTTACAAGCTTCTATCAGGGTCTACACTCTAGGATTTGGACCTTGGCTTCCTTTCTAGTCTCATCTCTTGCTGCTTTTATGTTAAATCTTATGTTCCAGGCATAAGCTACTTGTACTCACCTTTCCAGGCTCGGTTTAGGCGTTAGTTCCAAATGTCTCCCAGGGTTTAGTGCTCTTCCTCTTTGATTCAACAGCCCCTTGAACAGATCCCTGATTGATACATGCATTGCAATCTGTTGAATTGAACTCTTTCTTCATCTCCTCCTGGATAAACTATGAGCTCCTTGAGGTCAAGGACTGGGATTTATGTTTGTTCCCATTGCCTAGGATGGTGTTTAACATGTCACAAATGGTCAGGAAACATACAGAAGTAAATATTAAGTTTGAATGCCTAATATACAAAACAGGGGTATGTGGTAGTGGCGGGGGGGACCAATATATATATAACTCACGTGTCACTTTCAAGGAGCTTACTGTGTAGGAGGCAAACAGTACCTGCACAGAAGAAAAGTACAGGTAAAACTACAAGATAGAATTGCGTGCACAAAAAGCAGTGCCTTCAGGCTAGAGTTTGGGATTGGATTGATCTGGAAAGTCTTCTCTAAAGAGGAAAGACCTCAGTGGTAATATAAAGAAAGAAGAAGGTTCAAATGGTTTGAAGACGTGGGGAGAGGGTTTTAAGTATGGGGAATAAGAGAAAAAGTTCACTGTATTTGAGGAATAGGTTAAAGTAGAGGTTGATTGGGGCGCCTGGGTGGCTCAGTCGGTTAAGCGTCTGACTCTAGATTTCATCTCAGGTCATGATCCCACGGTTCGTGGGATTGAGCCCTGCATTGGGTTCTGTGTTGAAAGTGCAGAGTCTACTTGGTGTTCTCCCTTTCCCTCTCTCTCTCGCTCTCTCTCTCAAAATAAGTAAATAAACATTAAGAAAAAATAAAGTAGAAGTTAAGATATGGTGACAAGGTCAGTGTAGGTACAGGGAAGTCACAGGTTGAAAAAAAACAAATTGGAGCAGATCGGTGCAGATTTTGTTGAAGCCTTTGTGCTCACTCCAACATAGAACACCTGAGCATTCTAGATTGCCTGTTCATCACAAATTCCTGTGTCTCCTCCAGAATCAAGAAAAGAATAAAACACTTTCAAAACGGAAGTTTTCAGTGCCAAGGAATCTCTCCTTCCTCAATGAACTAAGGTCTCCTGATGTCCTTCAAGGTATTATATGCCAGATCTTTCCATTTTTAGTCTGGGTGTCATTTTTGTGTTTGTGTGATTTTGGTTTTTTCCACCCTGCGTTGCAGAAAAGCAACCCAAGATTTGTACCTTCCAGTTGGGTGGCTTCTTTTTATTTTAGTTTCAGTATTCGCATGAATTGGACTCATGATTCCAGTAAATTAAAGGTGAGAAAAGGGTGAAAACCTCATTAGTCTATTACCCTTGAGGGAACTTTCAGAGTTTAGCTCAGTCTAGTCATAAACTCTAGACAATTGTCTTTAGGGTTTATGTCTAGACAACCAAACTAGGTATAAACCTTAAATAATCACTTATCGACATTCTCAACACTAAGGCAGATCTTTCCTCCAAACCCATGGGCTTGATAGGAGCTTGGGCTGAAAGACCTTATCTAAGTTCCTCCTTCATTACCAAGACCCCCATGATTTGATCCCACCCGACCTATCCACTTTTAGGTCTTGCTACTTAAAACAACAACGACAAATACCTTCCAGTCAGGTGACTTCACCCACCATCGTATAAGGCCCAGCTCAAGCTCCACATCCTTTGGGAAACATCCCCGTGAGCCTCACTGACCTCTCTTCTCGAAATAGTGGCTTGTCCACCGTCAACTTTTATCTTCCTTTTTAAATTGTTCATATCAAAGAAATATAGCAACTTCCTGCCACCCCCTCCCACACCAACATATACACACACTTTCCCTGGTTTTATAGACCTAACCTATGAGAGGGTGGTTGTATTGAAAGGGGATGTAAATTAAAGCATGGCTGCTCTCCAACTCTCTCCCACGACTAACCCGTGAATGGATTTTACTTCAGGTCTTTATGTAGGAAAATTCTTCACGCTGTCAAAAGGAATTAGAATATTATCTTTAAATCATTTGGTTAACTCTCTCCACTTTTACAAATGAGGAAATTAAGGCCCCGAGAGGTGAAATGACTCACCTAATGTACTAGCATGTATTTGTCCTTTCTATTTCACACTTAACAGTCACTTCCTCCCCCCACCCACCCCTTCCACTCCGCCGTTTACCACCTAAGTTCTTGAGGACAAAAGTCATCATGTCTTGTGCATTCTCTGCATTCACAACAACACCTACCAGCCTTGTTTCCAAAACAGGATCAAGAACGGGGCTGGACACACAGTGTGTGCTAAGGAAGAAATGGATTGAATTGAGCCCCTACAGAACCTGGACTCTTTGGAGACACTGACTTTGGCCTCTGGGTGAATACTTGCCTTGGATTGACCCACTTAGCAGTGAACAGCGATGGGCCAAAAGAGACAAACCAAGTGTGTACTTTTCTTTGCCCAACTAATTTATAAGGACGATTTTATGCAAGCATTTGTTGTAGTCCCTATCACTCTGAACAGTACTGGTCACAGAGTAGACTCATTAAAAATGTTTTAGGGGCACCTGGGTGGCTCAGCCGGTTAAGCGTCCAGCTCTTGATTTCGGCTTAGGGCATGAGCTCACAGTTTGTGAGATTAAACCCTGCATTGGGCTCTGCACTGACAGCACGGAGTCTGCTTGGGATTTTCTGTCTCCATCTCTCTCTGCGCTTCCCCTGCTCTCTCTCTCTCTCTCTCTCAAAATAAAAAAAATGAACATTAAAAAATATTTTAATTGACTGACCGTCCTCAGATCAAAAACCGGATCTTGGTCTGTGTTTCGTGCAGCAATGAGAATAGAGTTGTCAAAAGTAAAGCACCATACTGTCCTTGGTGGACACTGCTGGGCTGTAGGAGAATTTCCCCCACAGCTCTATGCCTTAAATTGGCATAAAGAGTATCTGGGATCCTGTGCTGCCTTTGAGATAATAGAGAATCATGTTTTAAAAGTGCTACAATAAAGATTACAGTATATTATTATTAGATGACTTAAGATAGTAGGACACATAAAAAAGGTACCACCTTTAAGATGTTAAGTGGGGGATGAATTTATTTTGGTCTACCCACAATGTGTCACCTGCTCCCCTTGAGACTATTTTTTTTTTCAATGTTTTTTAATTTATTTTTGGGACAGAGAGAGACAGAGCATGAACGGGGGAGGGGCAGAGAGAGAAGGAGACACAGAATCGGAAAGAGGCTCCAGGCTCTGAGCTGTCAGCACAGAGCCCGACACGGGGCCCGAACTCACGGACTGCGAGATCATGACCTGAGCCGAAGTCAGACGCCCAACCGACTGAGCCACCCAGGCGCCCCTGCCACCCTCATTTTTAGAGGAGAGAGGTCTACTTCAGGTAGTCCCAGGCTTCTATTTAATGTAAGCTAGTTAATACCCAAACAGGAATTATCTCCAAGGAGGAAGCAGGCCATTTATTTTAATCCTTAACCCAGTCTTACTGATGAGCATCTTTCCCTATGTTCAGGCAGTAAATGGGTTTAAGTGGAATTAGTCATGGAATCTAAAATATGGAATCTAAAACACTTTATTACTAAATATTGCAACTTCTGCCTCCCTCCCTCTTCTCCCCAAAAGGAACTGGTATCTGGGCAGGGGATCTGAAACTAAGAGAAAACACAGAGCATGAGAATATTTGCCATTCATGATTTTTACCATCTTAGTTCTAGATAGAGAAACTTAGATGTGGTTAGGTACAAGAGGGAGCCAGTAATCCAAGCATAGTCATTCAGAATTGGAAATTTAGTTGTGAAGTTCCACTAATAATGTCCCTTTTCATGGAATCATTAGTTAATTATTGGCAAAGGTAGAGCCATTTCCCTGTGGAGAAGAGTAGGCAGGTAGGCATTCAAAACAGTAGGTCGTCTTGAAGGATATTATAAAGGTCCAGGTGCCCAAAAGAATGTCCTTAAGCTGTCTAACACCCTTATTTTTGAAGAATTCAACTTATCAGGTATCATCATATCTCCAAGAGGTCCCACTTGCTGAACTCACTGAACTGAAGTTTTGTTCCCCACCCCCCCCCCCCCCCCCCCCCCCCCCGCACCAGAATGCAGGCTGGATAATAACAAATCCTATACGTGCATATTCAATTAGTGACCACCCAAACTGGGCTCCTCTAAGTCGGGCTCCCAAACTTTGTTGAGGGAGATTGAGAATATGCCAAGGACCAGGCCTCTGAGTAAGCAAATACCATTGGATTTTCCGCTTTTTCAGGTTCCAAGATGCCGTATCAAGGACTCCAGGAACCAGCTCAGTTAAACTTGAGAAAGGGATAGGGGTTGATAACGATGAGGTAAGAAAGAGCCTTAGTAAATGTGTATGTATAGTCTTTCTTTGGAGTTACTCTGAGTACTTTGGAAGTGGGGTTCACAGACCTCCTGTTGAAGAGCAAGAAACGGTCAATGTTTGTACAGACAGCAAGGGTAATTTATCCTAATTTTATGAAAGGGAAACAGAGACATAGAAAAGAGACAGGGATGTATCCGCGACAAATCAGGGCTAGAAGCCAGGGACCATAAGCCTATCTTAGAAACCCTACTTAGCTAGGCTTTATGGCCACCTCTTGCAGCAAAACTCCATTGGATGGTTTGGTTGCTTCCCCAGGTTTTTCATATTCAAGTGAATTTTCCAGGCCAACTTTTATTTTACCAGCCACGATAGTACAATTCAACATAAAACTAAAAACATATTCCACTTGGGACACTCCCGTGGGCTTAGTCAACTGCCGTAGACTCATTTGGAGCTGAGATGCAACACTTCAGAAAAATTCAAGAGTGAAAACATTTTCCTTTGAGATGTCCCCCCCCTAAAATTAATTTTTAAAAAAACCTACAAGAGAAAAGTCTTCACATCTTTCTCTCACGTTTTCCTGAGATTTCTGTGGTTCTGAATATATGTAGCATATCTGTGGACTATTCCTAATATATCTTTGTTTTGAACAAAGGGATTTCAGTTTTCCAAAAATTAAATGATTGCATCTTTGGATTTATTGCTTCCCATTGTTCCTAATGGAATGTATGGCATGGCTCTGATAGGCCTCCTCCTAGTCCACATCCCCCCCCCCCCCACCCCCACCCCTGGGCATTGCCAGCTTCTGGCATTTTCCTCTAGGAACACAACACCTTCCCCCATTGCACGGTTCTGTCCCATCCTTACACCTTCCCTCTTTTCCATTCACATCCACACTTTCCTCACCTCTCAGTGCATGTTCTGTTTCCTCTGCGCCCCACCTTACCATATCACCTCCTCGGGGGCATGGCAATCCTTGGAAATGTTGGTCCACACACAGGATTGTGACTCCTCCTCTTTTTCTGATTTCCGATTATGCCAAGCCCAAAGGAGGTAACTCAGCTTTCATTTCCTTCCGTCCTCATCCTTTTGACTCATCTGTGGATAAGTTAGGGCTGAGCTAGAGGCCAGGCAGCAACACCGGGGTCAGCGAAGGCGATGCAGAAGGCCCGGCGACTGTATGACCAGACGCGACACCCCAACAGTCTGTCCTTCACCAGCACGTCCACCAGACACGACCCTCCAACAGTCTGCCAATCACCAGCACGTCCACCAGCAGAGAAATGCAAAGCGGTGGACAAAAGCATGACCGACATTCAATTATTTTTTGCCATCACTTCTGGAAGAATCGTGTGCTGTCGAAATATTCAAAAAAAGCAAAATGCACCGTTGTTTCTCTCTTCCTCTGTGTGTCTGCTTCCAGCTCGGCAGGCAGTGATCCCTAGGGCTCCCTTGCACCACAAGCCTTCGGTTGTTGCCCTTTTATAACTTGCTTTTCTCCCGAGAGCGTGTCCTCCCTGTTGATTTTCACTAGATTTCACCCCTATAGAAATGGAAAAGGCAGAAGGAAGAGGTGCGATCCCTTGGAGTGATTTGTCCCCATCTGAACTTTAATGCTGCCCTTTACCCACTTCCCTCCCCCACAGCTTTATCTGACATTCATAATAAAGCAGGCCCACCTTTTCCACGTACAAGCTTCCCTGTCAGGATGCCTCGGAACGTAGCTCTCCTTGCTGTGGCCGCATCCCGGGATCCCAGGGTACAAAACTGGGAGGACTTCGTTCTTCTGACCGGTTTTTAGGGTCAGCCTAGGGTGAGGTGAGGTAAGGAACGGAATGCTGTTTAGGACAGGTGCAACTTGAAACTCCTGATCTCAATTATTGTCTCTAGATTTTTGATGCAGTCGGGCCTTCAAAATTTGTCCTGAAGAACCTTCAGGAATACACAGTCCATCCAAATATGGTAGGTGGAAAAAGCATTCATCCCCGCCAAGATCCTTAAGGGTTCAGCAGCAGGGCCACTGCTAGGGTATCCCAAATGCCTCCTGGTGCCGCCAGCTTCTGTGACCGCGCAGACTCCTGGGACAGGAAAGCAGGGCTGTCCTAGGACACCAGGCCTGTGGCAGTGCTGGGTTCGGTGATAGGGAGGGACGAGGGAGGAGGTGGGAAGGGGGTGTTGGCTGCAGCTGATCTTTTTTTTTAAGTGGAGAAAACCTATTTCTAATAGGAGGTATTCTATTCTCTCCCTCGCCAATCCTCTGCCTCCCTCCTAGGGATGGAAAAGCAAATTTAGCGGGACCGCCCCTTCCCCCATCACGTCTTAAATGACACGCAGTCTTTTGTGACTGCTTCTCCTTTATAAGGTCGTGCTTATTATGCATGTTAATGTGGTTGTGCCTGTGGAGAACTCTTGGTGGGTGGGGAGATGGAGAGAGGGGCTGTGTTGGTATCCCGGAACAAGGAAGGAGCTTTGGTGCCTGGCAATCTCTCCCTTTGCCTCAAACAGACTTGTAGAGAAGGCCACCTAGGTTTGACATGGAAGCTTCTGTTTGCCCCATTGTGTTGGGCACGACGTTACACTTTTTCAGAAGGACTAAGTCATCTTGCTCCTTTTATGTGGGAACCTTCCCTCCCATCTCACTTCCTCACCCCTTCATCTATTTGTGGGGAATGTTCTGAGGGCAGAGAGGCACAGAGGGCTTCAGACGTTTTCTGTAAAACCAAGCAGATTTCTGTAAAATCTGCTTCAGAGCAGATTTGTCCGGCCCCTGTGCAGCGTCTGTCCCTCCCCCACAGAGGCTGAAGACTAGCCAATTGATTAATCTTCTCTTGATCTAATCCCTTTGTCTCTCTGGAAACCTCTGTGTTGCTCAGGCCCAGTACTATGAGCCTTTGAAGCCCACCGCCCTGCAGAAATTCCTGGCTCGAAACGGGAAAATCAGAAGCTTCACATTAAAAGTAACAGAGTATGATCAGGATAAGACCTTACTGATTATGACCAACAACCCACTTCCCTGCCCATTCGACCAGCAAGGAAAGAACATCGCACCCAAATACTTTCCCAAGGAATTGCTGCTCAAGGTAATGGCGCCTGGGGAAGCTTCCTGGCACCCTGAGGAAGGGCCCTGAGGAATCAGGAGGTGGCTTGAAGAAGGAATTAAGTTAACGTGGAAGATGGCGTCAGGAGCCATCTTCTTCCTTCTTCTGCCTTGCTGTGTATTGCACACACAAAGAATCTGGAGAGGCTCAGGACCAGAAGTGCACAAGCTCGTGTCATGAAACTCCACTGCGCGGAGAAAAGAGGGTCCTAATTAGAAACTGTTCCTCCCTGGCCAAAGACATTTAGTTTGTAATTCCCCAAAGGTGAACTAGCCACTGGCTTTCGGGTTGAGGGTAAAGTGGCAAAGGATAAATCAGGAAACGAGGAACGAGGAACAGAAATAACTAAACGGGAGATGGGGAAAGGATTATGCTTTATACCCATGGCTTTGGGTGTCAGGAGAAGGGGAGAGGAACACAGCAGAGGATGTACCATCACAACAGCCAGACATTTGGGGTTCGGTTCTACACTGCAGAAGTTCACGTTCAATCCGGTAAACAGTTGCTGCACATATGCTAAACAAAGAACTAAGATATAAGGATGCTTTCAGGACAGTTTCTATCTTGAAGGAACTTGGAGACTAGTAGGAGAGACTGATCAATAAATGAGAAATAGAAAAGTTATTATAATATACCAGGATATATGGATAATACAAGAATATGCAAGATATAGACCTCACATAGAGATTAGTATCTTTGTCGGAGGGAAGGCAGTGATCCGGGAGGTTTTACAGAGGATATGATCCTTGGCAAAAGGACAGGAGAATACCCCCATCAGAGGGAAAGGCAGACACATGAAGACACAAGGAAGTGAGGAGCACTTATGGAGATGTAAGAGCGTAAATGGCAGGACATAAAAGGCACACTCAAATCGGCATTTTTAGAAAGACCGTTTTTTGGAGGAGAAAGTTGTGTTCATTGGGGAAGAGATACAAATCAGAAAGATTCATTGTGATGAAGCTAAGGGGAGAGATGCTGAAGAATTGAACTAAATTAATAGCCGAGGAAGTGAAGAAAATCAATTTAAAAGATATTTAGGAATCGGGATCTAAAAAAGATCTTGACAGCCTTGAGAGCAGGCCTAATATAACAAGAAGAAATTAAATAAAGTGAAAGTGCAAACAAAAGAATCTAATTATCACAGAAATTACCTGAGACAGACCCTTGTAATACCAAGTGGTGAATTTGAGGTTAGTATTTCCTTAGTTGCTAGAGGAATGGCGGTAAAAGATTCCTCTCCAAATGGGGGAGAAAATGCTAATATGCAATGATATATGCTGACTATGGGCTAATTAATTCATTGCCCATGGTCTCTTGAGTCTCAGAATTTGTGCCCTTTGGATGTAAACTCAGTGGTTACTTCTCATGGTGATGGGTAATGTACAACGAGAAAGGAACAAATGCCAGGCTAAGGTTGTCCTGCTCAAGGTAGAGAAGGAAATACAAGACTATCATCTAACTTGATGCAAGACGAGCTTCCTTCCGACAGCTGGAACTTTGTGCAAATCACACGCAGGACCTGATCGTATTCATGAGCAAACTGTGCTACCAGTCAAATTGTATTAATAGAGTTAAGGCACCAATTGTCAAAGACTGACACCATGGTAGTTCTATGGACTGTCAGCAACAAGTTCAAGAAGAAGGATATGCCCATCTAGAATGCTTCTTTCATATCCATACTGCAACCCACCCCCCTTTCTCTTGCCAAACGAAAGTGACGGTCTTTGGTGAGCCAAAGATCATACACAGAAGAAGCATTCTTTTGCTATGCCCAGGCATGTGTGTTAGAAGAGGGTGGGTTCCGGTAGGCAAGCTGAAGAATGGAGATGGCATGTCTGTAAGTGATTGCTATCCCCACAGTCCCTTCTAAGTGAAATGGCCCCACCATAGTCCATGAACAAAAGGATGCCCTGAGAGATCCTCTTTTGTGCAACTGACTGGGGACCTGAGGTGGGGGCAGGAGGGCACCCGAGCCAGTGAATCAAAATTCATAGGCTGATCGGTGACCTGCGGTGTAAATTGGTACCCCCAAATGAAAACAAACAAAAAACCCCCAAAGCCAGAAGCCAAACCAACACCAAAACCAGCCAACCTACCAACGACCCAAATGCCCAGGCCAAACAGAGTCGTCCTTCCATGCCTCTGGGTCTGGAAAAGGGGAAGATCAAGGTGGTAAGAGTGAAAGCCGACGGGGCAGGTAGAGAGAGGCCAGAAAAAAATCAAACCAGGAGGAGGAGGGTAGTGCAGGGACCACGAAAGCAGAGGAGGGGCAGGTTGAAGTTACAGGGAAGTAGAAACAAACAAGCAGAAGCTACAGGGAGGAGAAAGATACAGGGTAAAGGTAGGGAGTGAACACAGAGAGAGGGGGAAGCAGACAGGAAGAAAGTAGGAGACAGGCTAATGATACGGGGCTAGAGACGAGCTACACAAACTCACGCTGTTGTAGTCCTTAGCTAGTGCTGTTTTGGATTCCAAATACTTTTCCGTTCTGTTTTTCTGCTGTGAGATCTAGCTCTGCAGAGTTTCTGCTCTTTTTGTGGCCAGATTGTTAGCTATGACTTCGTTCCTAGGCACATGTGCTTTTTTAGAGTAAAATCTCTATTTGTTGAGGTAACGTGAACGGAAGTTCCTCCAACCTGGAAGAGCTTAAAGAGAACAAGTACAGCATTTAAAAGACATGGTTCAACAGGAAGTATTTTTTTTTAATTTTTTTTTAACGTTTATTTTTGAGACAGAGAGAGACAGAGCATGAGCAGGGGAGGGGCAGAGAGAGAGGGAGACACAGAATCAGAAGCAGGCTCCAGGCTCTGAGCCATCAGCCCAGAGCCTGGCACGGGGCTTGAACTCACGGACCGCGAGATCGTGACCTGAGCCGAAGTCGGACGCTCAACCGACTGAGCCACCCAGGCGCCCTGGAAGTATTTTTTTTTAAAGAGGCTTTAAAATTCTATGAGAAGAAGCTCACTGTGTTGTCATTTAATCAGCCTAGTCATTCATTCGTTCTTTTGTTCATTCAACGAGTATTTATGGAGCACCTACTTTGTGCCAGGCACTGTTACCCGTAGTAGGGATACACCAGTGACTACCCCAAGGACTGCCTGAATGATGTTTAATTCTAGTGAGGTAGACAGACCATCAACACGCAAACAATCACACAGATACTATATAATGTGCTAAGTGCCATGACAAAGCAGGATAAGGGAATGAAGCACAATGAGCGTGAGAGGCAATTTTAGATGGTGTAGTTAGGCAAGGCTCCTGGAAGAGGTGATGACATTTGAATAGAGTCTTTAACAAGGTGATGGTCCCACGGTTGCTAGCATATTGTTTTCATTTCAGATTGTCGCATATTAGAAAGAATATAAAGGGTTGCTTTCTCAAATGAGTTACGATGAGAAAAAGCAGAAGGAGAGGGAGCCCAAAGCCACATCGCATGAAAGAAAGTTCAAAATACTGGCAATGTTGAGCCTAAGAGAGGAGAATGAGCTTAGGAGGGACGTGATGGATCTCTTCAAATTCTTTAAAGACCCTGCAGAAGAGACATTGGATTTGTTCTGTTTGAGCTGCAGGGTCAAAGTTACAGGGAGATAGCTAACAGCTGAGCAAAGGTGAAACAGGTTGGGCTTTTAGGTGTAGGAAGATTGACCACTTACTTAGTATTAATATTGTGGAGGGGATTAGGGGGTCAGATGAATGGTTAGACTGGATGACCTTTAAGAGCTTTTCTGAAAGTCTTTGATTCTATGACCTTTAGTAATGATGAAATTATTACCTCACAAAACATCCCATTCTGTGACCTTTTCACTGCAGACAGAGAAGGGAATGTGAATGAGGCAGTCATCTTTGAGAAAGGAAGGTAGGGTCCCATGGATCTATCTCCCAATTTAGTACCAAATGCTTGGCTTCCTAAGCGATTCACTAATTGAATCCTTCTCAAAACTGGGTAAATTCCTCTGCTGTTCACTTCAAAGGGCCACTGGGCAAGTCCAGTCAATTACTTAGGAAACTGACCAAGCTTTGGACAAGTTTTTTGACAACAAAGCAAATAGGTACACCCGTTCCCACCCCCCGCACCCCCAGCCCTCATCTGTGGTTTACCTTTGCAGGGTTTCAGTTACCCACAATCAAATTGGGTATAATCTAATCAAGAGGGACTAATGCTAAGTCACAGTGCATACGCCATTCCCTCATTTCATCATGTAGGCATTTTACCTTCTCACATCACCACAGGAAGAAGGGTCAGTACAGTACACTATTTTTAGAGAGAGAGACCACGTTCACATGACCTTTGTTACATTATAATTATTCTATTTTATTGGTTATTGCTATTAATCCCTCACTGTGCCTCATTTATACATTAAACGTTATCATATGTATGTATAGGAAAGAAAAATAGTATATGTCTAGGGCTTGGTACCCTTCATGGTTTTTGGCATCCACTGGGGGTCTTGGAATGTATCTTCCATGGATAAGGGGGTCTAGTGTTTTAGCCCACTCAGGGAACGGCTTCCTCTTCTTTTGGTTTCAGTCCCCACTTCCCCTCTCTGGCAGGGTTTGTCGCATCCTTTTAGAGGAATTGAAGCTTAGTCTGGGAACTTAGTTCAGTCCCAAGGGTTCAGCTTCCTCCTTCACTGACCCTTCTTCCCTCTGCTGCAGGAAGGTTACCAGCACAACCCCCCTGAGAACTTCTGCCTACCCCTGATGTCTCAGAAAAAAAAGTTAAGATCTGAGCTGAAACCAACCTTTCCTGTGACCCTGTTGGCTGATCCTACATCCAAGCAAGAACAGTGGTTTAGGTGAATATTTTCCTTCCTCTCTTTTCCTTATTTATGCTGCTCTTTTCATCACAACTTAACAAAAACTTTTGATTGTAGGAAATATATATAACTGCATAATGATGAGACAGCTTCCCTACATGACCCCCAACCTCATTTAGACCCTAATGAGAGTTAATAATGCAAAACTAAGGTTTTTCACTAAGAATGATTTTCGAGAGTGACAAGAAGTACTCAAAGATCTCTGTGAGAAAAAGAACAAAATTTTCTCTTAGGGCATATAAAGGGCTGCAGTTTAGGAACAAGGTGCTGTGAGATTTCATTTGAAATGAGTTATAGGAGCAGCCCACATCTAATTTGGGGAAGAGCTAAGAGATTCTGGAGTTCCTGCACAGGTTTACAATGCTAGGTTCTAGAAACTTCCCTTCCACGGAGCAATACTCCCACCAATGAACACCATCTAGTCACTGTCCTTTCTTCTCCCCCAGAATCTGATAAAGTAGTGACTGGTTCCATTAACCCCCTGCCCTAGGATCTACTAAATGAGCTTTCTTTGTGAAGGTTTTCCACCTCCAATGATTTCAAAAGTGACGGGCAGTATATGAAGGTCTGTGCTTTGCAGAAACAGAAAAATATGTACCCTCAGCTCAACTTTGCTTCAGTCTGTGAAAGAGATATGAAGAAAGCTGGTAAGCTTCTTTCTTTCAAAGCAATGGCTTACAGATCTGAGATGTGGGCAGGAGGCACAAATTTTGGGGGACAAGAGAAAAGGGCAAATCAACAAGTCTCATGGAGGTTCTGGAGACTATTTTTTCTCATAGCATGGAAGCTAACAACTGTTAAGAGGCCCAGGTGGCATTAGGCTTTGGATCCCATATAAACCCTCAAATTTCAAGAAAGCTCTAGTGTGGTGTTTCCCAGACGACATCACCTACCACTCTAATAGTTTTGGCCATATTGATGTGTTATTTGCCCTTATTCATATAATGTTTTTCTTTAAAGCGTTTTTTGTTTTTTCTTTTATTTATTTATTTATTTATTTATTTAGAGAGGGAACGAGGTTGGGAGGATGGGGGGGGGGGGGGGGAAGGGCAGAAAGAGGGAGAGAGCGAGAATCCCAAGCAGGCTCAGTGCTATTAGCACGGAGACTGAGACGAGGCTCGAACCCACGAACCATGAGATTACCACCCGAGCCGAAATTAAGAGTCGGATGCTCAAGTAACTGAACCACCCAGGCGCCCCTGTTTGTTTTTGTGTGTGTGTTCCTGTCCTAATACTACATCACTGACATCATGGGCTTGATATACTAGTTACATTTTTTTTTTCTGACATACACTTAGTCAAATTTATAATAATTAAAAATTAAAATGTAAATTGGGTAGATCATTAACAGGCAAGAACCTGTTAATGATCTACCCAATTTACATTTCTGAACAGAACACTTAATATCTCAGTCTGCAACAATTATTAGATTTCTGGCGACTTTACAGTTTCCCTCAAGAAAAGTGAGTACATACTTACTTTACATAACAGTATCTGAAGAGCCCATTGTGGTGCTTTCCCTAAAGAAAGGGTCTGTGGAGTTGAAACAATGTCTCCACTTCAAGCAAAGGACACCGCCAGCCAGCCCTCCTTCTGCCAGTAGCCAATCACTTTCCTTGTTTACCAGGCATCCGAATAAAGATTGCACAGAGAAGGTTTGGATGGGGCCTGATTAGGAGGCTGTCCAGGAGTTAGAGGACAGGGCCCGAATTAAGGCGATCGCAGTAGGAATAAGGAAGCCGAGTCAAGGGATATTTACAAGGCATAAGCATCCAAAAAGTGGGGAGGGATGGAAGCAAGAGGAGCCCGCCATGGAAGCTTCCAAGAACAGGCAGACGTTAAAAGAGAATCTGGATAAAGTGATGACACTGAAACCAAAGGCAGTAACATTTTCTTAGTTACACTCTCAGGAGAACTGAAAACCACCTCCACTTTAGGAAAAGGCTAAGAAGAGTATGAATACAAGTGAATGCACCTTAGTAAGAGTTACCTGGGTGTCCACATGGTTGCAGAAGGAATCATTTGAAAGGGGCGGGATGAAACAGGGAAGACTAAACTGGCAGTGTTTTAAACTGGGTTTTGATGAAGGGAAGGAATCCAGAACTATAAATAAAGAAGGTTGGGCATGGTAGTCCGTGATCCGCACTTTACCCTCTCGCTAAGAGTAAAGACCAGCTTTCTGGTCCCTCCAAGTGGGTCTCTTTCTTGCCTCACATTGGGTGTCCTTCCAGATCCTCTGGATGTGCACATTCACTAAGGTGCCCTGTGCTTTGTTAACAGCAGTCGCCAAGTCAGGGAGTGACATGCCGACTTCCAAGATGATTTGGGAACCACTAACCCTTTCATCGCTCCTGGAAGAGAAACCCACCACAACTGTGCCAGGAGAGAACGCCTTCCGCAATGGAAGGGCCCAGCAGTGGATTATAAAAAACGCCACTGTCATCAAGTGAAAACAAATCCTCCAGGCCTCTCGCTTCGGTCTCCAGAGACTAAGGGGCCTGCGGAAGTCGCCATCCACGACGTGCCAACCAAATAAAATCGCATTCTGCCCGCTCCGGGCTTGGGTTGCCCTGTGGCTGGCTGGGTGGGCCGGGGCCAGCCCCAGCTCAGACCCGTGGCGGTAGGGGCCGGGACGCAGCCCCGGGGGCCCAGCGCCTGGCCCCGCCTCCGCCCGGCTGGGGGAGGAGGAGAGGGCGTGGCCGCGTCCCCAGGGGACAAGAGCGGCCGCGACAGCCGGGGAAGGGCGGGCCTTCTCCCCGAGTGACGGGACGGCGACCCAACCGGCTCCAGAGCACGGGGCCGGCCTTCCTGCAGCCTCTTCCGCTCGCCGGCTGCGGCGCCTGGGACGGTTGCGGTGGGTCTGGGCGCTGGGAAGTCGTCCAAGATGATTAAAAAATTCGACAAGAAGGACGAGGAGTCTGGTACGCGCTGGGCTTCTGACGCCCACCCTCCGCCGCGGGGGCCCCTTCCTCGCCCGCCGCCACCTGCTCTTGGGGGCCGCGGACCCGAAGGCGTGGGCGCCGGTGTGCCAGGGGGCCGGAGTTGGAGCCCGCTCCTCCCTCCGCCCGGCTCCGCTCTGCTGCAGCCGGGGGCCTGCCCCTAGCCCCTCCCCCGGGCGCCGGAGCCTCCCCTCGGGTCGCGCGCTCCCGCCCCGCGCCCGCGCGCCGCTTGGGCAGCTCGGCGGCCCCGCCCCCCGCTCCCGCCCCCTCCCCTGGGCGCAGCCCCTCGGAGCCGCCTCCGCCGCGCTCGCCTGGGGTGGGCTGCCCGCAGAGGAGGCGGACCCACGGCGCGTGGCGGAGGGAGTGGGTGCGCGCGTGGGCGAGGCGGGGGGGCGCTGGTAGGGGGAGGCCCAGAGTGGGTCTGGGCTCGATGGGACTTGTGTGCGTATGAACTTGGAGGCGCCTTGTACCTTCCAGTCTTCCCAGGGGGGTTAAGACTGCCCCCTGGTACATCGGTCGTTTAATGCTCCGGCATCCAAAAGTCAGTTGCGTTCTTGATAACCCGTCTTTGGTCCAGAGCAAATGGGGAAGATGTCAAGCCACCTAAAAACAACAACAACAAAAAAACCCCAATCCCCAAACCCAAAGCCCTCAATGTTTGGTGCTCTCCCGTGGTGTGGTAGACGTTTGGGTTAGTAAATCTCCACGGCCCCTTTCAGCTTTGTAGGATTCCTTGCTAAACTCTTTTCTGCCTGGCAGAAATTGTTGGAAACACCAAAGATAGTGCCTGCCTTTAGGGAAATCCAAAGGGCCCTACCGCAATCTCATTAATCTTAGCCGTGTGCACATGACCTATACTTGTAACATTCACGTAAAAAGAGGACAGGGAAAGAAGACACTCGTTTTGGGCAGAGTTCCTGCAAAACGGAAGTACGAGATCTTATAAGGATAGCAATGACAGCTAGTACCAGGATCAAAATGATTTTATTCAGTTTATATGCATAATAGTAATGGTTGTCACTGTGATACCCAAATGGTCACTTCACTTAGGTGAGATACCCCAAGCAGTCCATACCCTTCTGTAGATAAGTTTGTCTAGGACAGCTGTTAAAGACATTTTTTGTTTATGATATAGGTAGTGGCTCCAATCCTTTTCGGCATCTGGAGAAGAGTGCTGTCTTACAGGAGGTATGACTTGGAACTGTATTGTGTGTGTGTGTGTGTGTGTTTTTAAGTTATTTATTTTTGAGGGAGAGATAATATATATATAGAGAGAGAGAACACCAGCGGGGGAAGGGCAGAGAGAGAGAGGAGGACAGAGAATCCGAAGTGGGCTCTGTGCTGACAGCAGAGAACCCCATGGGGGACTCAAATTCACAGACCCTGAGATCATGACCTGAGCCGGCACCCTGTGTTCTTTCTTTTCTATTCCATTTTAGATGGTGGGCAGAGAGCTGCTTGAATACTATGATCAAAATTAAGAATTGAAGAATATAATAGCTGTGTTCAGAGAATATAGACTTGAGGGGAAAGGAAGAGGGGTTACTTAATCAGAAGCCGGTCTAGAATTTATAGAAATGCAAAATCATGTAGACTCTGCTACGTGGTGATAATTTTAAATACAAGGCTAAAGAGGTGTTTAGTGTAAGGTTACTGAAGGAAGTTGTGGACATTAATTGTTTTCAAATGGTGTAGATAAATACTGTGATTCTTACTTAACACATAAAGCCCATAAAATTGACGGACTAGATCGAAGGGAAGGAGTTAGTGTAGGTAGAAAGTCAAGGCCATATCTAATCATGTATCATATAGTATGATGAATTGAAAACTGTAAACAACATTATTTGGATATTGTGATTAAAATATGTTTATTTTATGTTTATTAGACTATGTCTGTTTGATTACAGTTGATTTTTTGCAATCCGTGATAGAAATCTGTGATAGAAAATATACTAGTGTAACAATGCTTTTTGTCCCCATAGGCTCGTATATTCAATGAAACACCCATCAATCCAAGAAGATGTTTACATATTCTTACAAAGATTCTTTACTTACTGAACCAGGTAGACTATTTTGATTTTCTTCAGATTTGTTTCCTGGAATAACATGCAGTGAAGCACTTTCTGGAAAGTATCGTTATTTATTTTTTTAAATTCACTTAATTTAAAAGTCTGCAGTGTTTGATTAAGGTAATGATATGTAAAACTTCTTGAGGACAAGGATTATGACATACGTCTGTTTTATTCGTGAGGTTCCAGACCAGCCAAGCACGTGGTAGATTCTCAACATCAATTTGAATTTAACAAGCATTAGTTCATGTTAAAGCGTGTTGTTTAGATTTGTTCAGAGGTCTTTGTGTCCCCCCAAAAATGTAGTACAAAATCTTCGACAAATTCCAAATAGACATTTTACCTTTTTTTGAGGGGGAGGAATATAATAGTGATGTTTTTCAAGCTTTGATTTTAATAGATTTTATTTATTATCCCTACCGTACCATGGCAAGCAGAATGATTCTGAGTTTAACCATTTCGTGCCTTAATGTCCTTTTCTATAAATGGTGATTATGATAGTACCTGTTTTATAAAGTCGTAATGATTCAATGAGGTAATGAGTGTAAAGCATTGCGAATGGTCCTGGACACATACATTCAGGAATAGTTTTCATTCGGTCGTTCAGCAAATATTTGTAATACACCTGCTGACTCCTATGCTGCTTTAGGCACTGGGGATGTAACAGAGGAAACCAACAAAAGTATTTGCTGTGATGGAACATAGATTCTCTTTGCTGTTATTGTTATTAATTTTGTGTTTTCTTGTGCTTTGGTTTGTTTTGCTTCAGACTAAAAAAGTGTCATGAAATGTCTAGGAGCTTAGAAAATGTGATTTTGTTTCTTAGATTCACACACACACACACACACACACACACACACACACACACACACACACAGACTTCCAGTGGTTTACATATGGTGGTAAGGAGACTATGGTTTCCAATTTGAATTCCATGAGAATATCTTTTACTTTTACTGTATTTCATGACTGAAGGCCTCATTCAGAGACTTAATGATTTGTAATTTGCAAATGGAGACTGAGCATCGAGTGCATACTTTTACATAAAATACATTCCTACACAAACATCCTATCCCTCCGTGGTACCATATTAGAAACATTTAAAGCCAAGTCTGTTTGATTTAATTTTTTGTAGCACACATTGTGTCCTTGACTAAATCCATTATATAAGCAGAGTTTCTTTCTTTCTTTTTTTTTTTTTAAAGTTTATTTATTTTTGACAGAGTGTGAGCTGGGGAGGGACAGAGAGAGTGAGACACAGAATCTGAAGCAGGCTCCAGGCTCCCAGCTGTCAGCACAGAGCCCGATGCGGGCTTGAACCCATGACCTTGAATTCATGACCTGAGTTGAAGTCGGATGCTTAACTGACTGAACCACCCACGTGCCCCTATAAGCAGAGTTTCCAGTAGATGAAGTTGGTGCAGAGTAGCATGTACTTTTTTTAATTTTTTATTTATCTTTTAATGTTTATTTATTTTTGAGAGAGAGAGAGGGAGAGAGAAAGAGAGGGAGAGAGGGAGAGAGAGAGACAGAGCACGAGTGGGGGAGGAGCAGAGAGAGAGGGAGACAGAATCTGAAGCAGGTTCCAGGCTCTCAGCTGTCAGCACAGAGCCCACATAGGCCTTGAACTCACAAACGGCAAGATCATGACCTGAGCCGAAGCAGGATGCTTAACCGACTGAGCCACCCAGGTGCCCCAAGTAGCATATACTTTTATATTGGCCAATGCCTCTTTGCTGAGCAACTCATGTTGAAACATTTAATTATGTTGATAAGGAAATTACCAGTATAATATGATAAACACAGTCAACTACGGAAACAGGTTTGGGAACCTTAGTTTAATCTTTTGTCTAGTTGTTGGTAATGCTTTATGGAAAAATACTTCTAAATGTCTACCGCAGTTGGCCTATTCATATATTCTAAATTTCAAGTCAAAAAGTAGGGACTTCGGACCTGTTGATAGGACTGAAAAGTGCATGGACTTGTGTGTATTCCCTACATATTTATGAAAGAAAGAGGGGGAAATCTGTCGTTGGTGAGCAAGTTGGGTACTCTGATTTAAATGACTGTAGGGGCATCTGGGTGGCTGAGTGTCTCAGTTTGGCTCAGGTCATGATCTTGTGGTTCATAGGTTTGAGCCCCACATCAGGTTCTGTGCTGACAGCTCAGAGGCTGGAACCTGCTTCGGATTTTAGAAGCAGGTTCCAGCCTCCCTCTCTCTCTGCCCCTCCTCCCCTTGTGCTCTGTTTCTCTCTCTCTCAAAAATAAACATTTAAAAAATAAATAAAAATAAATGATTGTAAATTCTTATACTTTGTTCTTCATCCTAAACTTTTAAAGTTTTTCATCAGAATCTGTTTATTCTTATAAACTCTTATTCTTGTAAATGACAAATAGATTGAAGTGATTGAGCCTAATGCCTTATATAGGATTGCTTTTAATGAAATTAAATATTGAAATGGTCATGTTTTAGGCGGTCTATAATCTGGAATTTTTGACTGTGAGTGAAACAGGTTATCTAGCATCTTGTGCCTTAAAAAAAATGTTGTTCCCAGGCCAGCAGCATTTGCATCACCAGGAGCTAGTTAGAAATGCAAAATTTCAGGCTTCACCCAGAGCCACTGAATCAGATTCTGCGTTTTGGCAAGCTCCTCAGATGATTTATGAAGCGCAGTAAAGTTCTGATGCAAAGCATCATCCAAAGGCTTACTTTCATATAACTAATCTGGTTCCTGCCCTTTCAGTTGGTCCCTTTTTGCCATGTTTTCTAGGATTCCTAATATGTAGTTCTTTACAATTTAATATTTATTATGCTCTTATAATATGTCAGGCTTTGTGCTGGGCATTGGATTATGGAAATGGAAAAGGTGTGATCTCTGCTTGTAGGTGGTGTAGTAATAACATGCCATTCTGATTAGAAACTCAATTTGCTATTATTTTCTACCTCCTTGTAAATTGCAGTTCTCTAGGGAAATTAAAATAGTTCCTGCTAAAAGGTTAGAGACTACTATTCCAGAACTTTTATAGCATGGCTTGTGATACTAAATTATTTTAAATAAGGAGTGGGCAAAATGGCCATGCACGTTTATAAATTGAAAGCCAGAAAAACAGCGTAGAGGCAGAATGTTTACAAAGAGATTTTCTTCCTGAGTTCTAAGAGACTTTTGCAGAAATAAAGAGAAATAAAGAGAAAATCCTTAGTATACTTTATTTAAGTGTAAGAAATTGTTTTAAATTTTCCTTAGGGTGAGCACTTTGGAACTATGGAAGCCACAGAAGCCTTCTTTGCAATGACTCGGTTGTTTCAGTCTAACGATGTAAGTCTTTTTATTTTATTCTTTTCGGCTGGAAAAACTCCTTTTATTCTTTTTCCTGGGGGAGCTTCGAATGGTCTAAATTGGGAAAGGTTGCTTGCAATATTTAACATTACTTAAAAATTATTTATCTTCATCAAATTTTTCAATGTTCATTAAAGGCCACGTGAGTATGAGAGATGGATAGAATATAGCATAAAGCCATCCCCTCCCCCACCCCACATCTATCATACAGTCATAAAAGCCATTCCCATCCAGCTTGTGGCACGCCACGGCGAAAGTGGACTGGTGTGGAAGTCAGTGGACGTAGCTACCACCTCTCTAAGTTCATAGTCAAGTTTCTGGTGAGCCTGGGGTTGCCGTTGGTCAGCGGGCCGGGCAGGGAAGAAGATGAGTCGGATGCACAGTGGGGAAGAGGACATGGGGAGGGAAAAAGAAGAGTAAGGACAAAGTAAAGCTCCCGGCACCTCAGCGTTTGTGTTTCTGCCGTAAGCCACCCCGACTCCCAGAGCGTGATGGCCACAGCTTTACTTCTGTCTTCTAAATGTGGTGCGTATTTCTCTTTTGCCTGGCTCTAGCTCAGAACCTGCAGAGAAGGGAGTCTGGGGAGATCTATTTCCCACCTTTCTGGTGACATAAATTGTCCCAATCTTGCAGTGTTTTGGTATGTTTTGCATATCTTTCCAGGCCACGTTTTGTGCCCAACCCCCAGAAACTTGTAGGATGTGAGTGTGGTTAAGTGTCTGGGTAATGATAAGTTTCGGGAGGAGGTGACTCCTTACGAACATCAGCAGTCCCTTGTCAGGCAACTGTCTCAGTTGAGGCTTGTTACACACTCTTCAGGCAAAGGGAGACTCCTTTCCTCAGACAGAATAAAGAGCTGCTACTTGCCCAGGAGGCCTGGGGAGTTTAGGCTCAGCTTTCTCAGAATCTGCCCGTATGTCCCCATCCCAGTTCCCAGGGTCCCACTCCTTCCTGGTCAAAGTCTTCCCTTTAACCTAAGATTCCCTGCAGGGTGGGTATTGATTTTGCATTATAACTCGGCCACACAGAGGATTTGCTTTTCAGAATTCTTGGCCCTGTGTCCACATGACACAGGCTTTCTATCAAGGCATTCTAGAAAATTTCTAGTCCCTCACCTAGACGTTGAGCAGTGAATTTAAAACTCTGGACTCATTTCTTTGACCAAGTTCTCCGGCGTCCTTAGAAGCAACTAACCCATTATAAGAACCCATGTTTACAATACATTCCATGGCAGCCACTACTGGGTTACCCAAGCCTTGTCTTCTATAGGTCCTTGAATCTGCTTCTCCAGGTCATGATTTAAGTACTTTGGCCCCTGCATGCCCTGGACTATGAGTATCCCCTTTACAACTGGAAATGGGGCCATTCATGCCTTTTATCAAATCAGAGAAGCAATTTCAGATTTCTATTGTTAAGGTCCCGTTTCCCTGTAATCACTTCCTATACCAGAAATTTGGGGCGAATTCAATCAGGGAAGCAGAACCGTCATGATTACCGTAGAATTATGTAGTAGGGAGTTAGACTAGAAACCTCGGCATTTCAGGCTGCCGGAGGAGGGCCGTGGAGAGGGACTGGTGTAACAATTGTGGAAGGCTGCTGCCTCTTCGTCGCTCTGTGAATTTGTCGTGCAGGTGTCTGGTGGTGAATTTGCTCAGAGGGCTGGCAGTTGGGAGGGAGAGCTGGACATAGAGCAGAGAAGAGGGTGCAGGGCAGGGAAGAAACAGAAGGAGGACAAACTCGAAGCCTCTGGCACAGAGGTTGTGTTAAGCAAAGAAGGCATCCGGGCCCCTGGGTGGCTCAGTCTGTTAAGTGTCCGACTCTCGATTTCGCCTCAGGTCATGATCTTGCTGTCAGGAAATCGAGCCCCACTTGGGGCTCTGTGCTGATGGTGCAGAGCCTGCTTGGGATGCTTTCTCTCTCAAAAAAAAAAAAAAAAAGAAGGCATGAAATAATTTTCTAGGAAATGGAATGGGGAAATGCAGGTTGTTGGAGAGTATGAATGGCCCCTTGGAGTTAGTGGTCATGAATTGAACGTATTACTTGGTGGCACGGTGAGTGTTTTTCCCCAGCTGCATGCTTCAGGATGTGGCATAGAGCAGTTGGAGATTGGATTCAATCAAGGTTAGGGTTTTTGCCAGGTTAGTAAACGGGGGGAAGAGCAAGGAAGTTGAGTAATTGAACTATTAACTGTGGGATCTGGTTAGGAAGTAAGGACACAGGCTGACTGGAACAGTGAGAAGTTGATCGGATCGATGGGATCGTAGGTCATGAGGAAGTGAAAGGGTTGTTGGAGTCCAGAGCGGCGGCTGGGGAGTAAGTTGCTTAGAAATGAAATTGTGATGGGGGATACTGTTATACTGGTGGGGGCAACAGTGCAAGTGGGTGATTGCAAAAGGAAGGAAGGATCGGTAGAGACGCGGCCAATTCTACCGAGTAGTTAGCTTTAGAAGTATTGTCTGCATGGATATTAAAGTCACCTGCCATTATTACTGGGCTAATATTGGAGATTGTGGTGGCGAACATGGTACTAATATTTTTTTTAAAAAATAAGGCAAGTACCCAGAGGTCTATTTATGCAACCGGGAGTGGTGACAGGTGATGCCGTCTAAAGGCATAAGCTTTACAGCCGGAGATTTTTAGGGCAGAACAAGGTACAGTGGAAGAAGGCAGTGTAGAGATTTTCAACAGGCGGTGAGCTTCCCCACCTGTAGGTCTGGTGGATGAGGGTTAAAGGAGAGACACCAGCCGCCATTTGGGAGGGCTGCAGGGGATGCTTAGGGAGGAGCCAGCTTTCAGTTAGAGGCAAGATGGGGGTGTTCAGAGAAGAGTTAAGGATATAAGTGATGATGAAAGTGCCAGAGAGCCTGATGGAGGGTTTGGGATTTGAGAAGGATGGAAGACAGAGTCGCATTAGGCGCTGTTCCCAGCTGCATGGGGATAAGTTTCCAGGTGACAAATAGTGGCCCGGATATTTTAGGTTTTTTGTAGTGACCGAGGTAACTAACAACGTATAGCATGCTGTGATTCATTTTGATGGTCCCTTAGGCAGAACGTGGGATTGAGGTTTTTTTGGGGGGAGGAAGGAGAGGTGGAGAATTTGCTGGCAGCGTGTGGGGCTTCTTCGTTTTCCAGCCTTCCTTTACCAGAGGGTCATTACTCTCTTGAGATTGGTAACTTCCTATCAATGTTTGTATATATGTAGTACATACGTTTGTTTGTATGCATAATCTATACTTAATATTTTTGTGCGTTTCAAAATATAAGTGATCATATTATTCTTGCTGGTTTCAAAATTAATAGTTTTGAGATCTACCTTCGTGCTACACATACATCTACTTTATTTATTTTCACTGCTGCATGTAATCCCAGTGTGTTAATATACAGTATTTCTATTTATTTATTCATTCTCCCCTTGGTAGATAATAGTTGCTTCCCCCTTTTTGCTATTCCAAATGATATTATACATAATGTTTATGTACATGTCTTGTGCACATGGTGAGAATTTTTCTGGGGTAGATACCTACAAGTGGCATTTCTAGATAATGCTAGTTACTTGATCTTATCAAATTGATCTTTAAACTGATCTTGTATGAATAATTTACATAGACGTTGCTTCAAATCCTTAAACCTGTTCCTGACAATTTATTATCAGATCTAAATATTTGACATTCAGAAGAATGTGAAATGGCATCTCTTTGTGGTTTTAATTTGCATTTTCATGATCATTGCTGAAATTGAGACTGTTCCTATGTTTAGTGGCCATTTTACTTTCCTCTGTGAATTGCCTATTCATATTCTTTGCGTATTTATATTCCCCTTATTGACTTACAGGAAATGTTTCTTGTTTTAGTATTTAAAATACAGCTTTACTGAGTATAACTTACATATTATAAAATTCACCAGGGCACCTGGGTGGCTCAGTTGGTTAAGCGTTTGATTCTTGATTTCAGCTCAGGTCATGATCTCGCGGTTCACGAGTTCGAGCTCCGCATCGGGCTCTGTGCTGACAGTGCAGAGCCTGCTTGGAATTCTCTCTCCCTCTTTCTCTTTCCCCACCACCCCACTCATTCTCTCTCTGTCTCTCTCTGTCTCTCTCTGTCTCTCTCTGTCTCTCTCTCTCTCTCTCTCTCTCAAAATAAATAAACTTAAAAAAGTAAAAAAAAAAAAATTCACCAATTTTTAGTGTACAGGTCAGTGAGTTCTGACCAGTGTGTGGAGTCATGGAACCATCTCCACAGTCACGATACAGAAACCTCCATCACCCCAGAATGTGCCCCCACATCGCTTAGTTGTCTGTGTCCTTCCTCAACCCCTAGCATCTAAGAAGTCAGCGATCTACTTTCTGACAACATGGTTGCATTTTCTAGAATTTTCTAGAATTTCACTTAAATTTAATCGTATAACATATAGCCTTTTTATGACTTTTATGTCTTGTTTCTTTCTCTTAGTTTATGGCCTTTGAGATTGACTCAAGTTTTTGTGTGTGTTGGTGGTTTTTCACTTTTACTACTGAGTACTATTCTACCGTATGGTGGTGGTCTTGTTTCCTTATCCATTCACAGGTAAATGGATATTTGGGTTGTTTCCAGTTTATGGATATTATGAACAAAGCCACCAAAAGTAAATATTCAAGTACAAGTCTTTGTGTGGACCTACTGTCCTTTTCTTTGCTTGACACCCAGAAGTGACATTGTTGGATGTGCATTTCCTTAATGACAACTGCATTAAGCAGATGTATGCTTATTTGCTTTCTGTGTATCTTCTTTGGTGAAGAAGTGTCTGTTCAAATCTTTTACTCTTTAAAAAGAAATCATGTCGTTTGTCTTCTTATTGAGTTGGAAGCTTTCTTTATATTTTCTGGATACAAGACCTTTATCAGAGAGGTGTTTTGTAAATATTTCCTCCCAGTGTGTGGCTGGCGTTTTCATTCATTTATACTGTTGTCTTCTCCATTAAAAAAAAAAAAGTATAATTTTCGTAGATTCACCCTTTACAGAGTATAGTTTTATGAATTTTGACAAATGCATACAGTAGTATCATCACCATTGCAGTCAAGATTTAGAATGTTTCCATCACTCCAAAAGGTTCCCTCATGCCTCTACATGTGATCTATTCCTCCCATCCTTCTGTTCCTCCCATCCTCTCTCCCAGGCAACCACTCATCTTTTTTCTTTCTGCATTGTTTTTCCTGTCTGGGAAGTCATAACAATGATATGAATTCATATGAATGAAGCCTGTTGAGTCACTTAGCATATCGCGTTTGAGGTTTATCTGTTGTTTGTATCAGTAGGTCACTTCTGTTTATTTCACTCAGCTTGTCTACTGTTTGCTCTTTGAGGGATATTTGGTTTATTACCAGGTTTCAGTGGTTGCGAATAACGTTGCTGTAAACATTTGTGTATAAATTTTTTAAACGTAAGTTTTTATTTTTCTTGGGTCAGTTCCTAGGACTGGGGTTGCTCGGTCACAGATGATAGGTGTAGGCATGTTTAACTTTGTAAGAAGCTGCCAATCCCTCTTCCGTTTCCGCCGTCACTGTTAGAAAGTTCTAGTGACTCTGAATTCTGGCTAACCCTTAGTGTTGTCTTTTTTTGCTTTTTAAAATTGATTTCTTTTTAATTTTAGCCATCCTAATAGGTATGCTGTGGTATCTCTTTGTAGTTTTAATTTGCATATTCCTAATGACTAATAATGTCAAACATCTTTTCGTGTGCTTTTTTTTTTTTTTTGCTTTGTGTATATCTTTCGTACAGATATATCTGTTTATATCTTTTGCCCATTTTTAATAATTTGATTGTATATTATCTTATTTTTGAGTTTTGAGAGGTCTTTGTATATTCTGGATACAAGTCCTTTATCAGATATGTTTCCTAAATATTTTCTGCCAGTCTGTGGCTTGTTTGTTTCATTCCCTAGTCTTTCAAAGAGAGGTTTTAAATTTTGATGAATTCTGGTTTATCAATTTTTTTTTCTGTTGTGAATTATGCTTTGATGTGTATGATAGAAATCTTTTCCTAACCCAATGTCCCAAAGATTTTCTCCTATGCCTTTTTTCTAGGCATTTTGATCCATTTTTTTTTTTAATTTTTTTTTTTTTAACGTTTTATTTATTTTTGAGACAGGGAGAGACAGAGCATGAACAGGGGAGGGTCAGAGAGAGGGAGACACAGAATCTGAAACAGGCTCCAGGCTCTGAGCTGTCAGCACAGAGCCCAACGCGGGGCTCGAACTCACGGGCCGCGAGATGGTGACCTGAGCTGAAGTCGGCCGCTTAACCGACTGAGCCACCCAGGCGCCCCTCCTTTTTTTTTTTTTAATTTTTTTAACGGCATTTTGATCCATTTTGAATTAGTTTCTATATATGATATAAAGTAAGGGTTGGATTTCTTTTCACCTCCCTCCCCTACCTCCTTTCACCACCTCCTCCTTTTCCTCTTAACTTTCTTGTCTAGACAAATGGTACTGAAATGGTTGCATGTCAAAATGGAAGAAGGGAGAGATAATGATTGAGTTACATTGGCACACTGGAACATTCCATCTTGTTTCATTGTGTTTATTCATGTGTTTATTCGTATTCTAGTACCATACTGTCTTGATTACTATACCTTTATAGTAAGTTTTAAAGCAAGTAGTCCACATTTTCCTTTTTTTCTTTCCCTTTTTCACAAGTTTTGGGTCTTCTGGGTTCTTTGCCTTTCCATATGAATTTTAGAATCAGCTTCCGTTTCTATTATTTAAAATCTGCTGGAACTGGGATAGAGATTACATTGAATCTGAACATCAATTTGAGGAGAACTGACATTGTAACATATATTTAAAATCTGCTGCAACTGTGATAGGGATTACATTGAATCTGAAGATCAATTTGAGGAGAACTGACATTGTAACATTATTGTGGTTTTTTGGCTACACAAACCCAGTATTTGTCTCTCCTTGCTCAGGTCTCTTTAATTCCTGTCAGCAGTTAGAGTATGAGTCCTATATATGCTTGGCGAAATTTAACCCTAGTTAAGACTTTTAAAATACTATTGCGTCCATATTGCTTGTAGTTTATAAATTAGTTAATTGTTTGCATATTGACCTGTTTCCTGTGATCTTGTTGAATTCATTTATTAGTTCTAGGAGTATTTTGGAAGACTCCTGAGAATTTATTTTTTCCTTTTCAATCTGCATGCTCTTTATTTGTTTGTCTTACCCTACTGTCTTCTTGTACTATCGTACAAGGTAAATACAAGTGACGGTTGGGGACATCCTTGCTTTGTTCCCGATCTTAGGGACAAAGCATTTAGTCTTTCACCACCAAGTGTGACACCAAGTATGGTGTTAGCTCTTAAGTTTGTCATAGATGTCCTTTATCAGGTTGAGGAAGTTCCATTCTATTCCTAGTTTGCTGAGAGATTTCTTTTTTGTGAATGGGTATTGAATTTTGTCAACTGCTTTTTCTACACCCACTAGATGATCATGCCTTTTCTTTTTCAATATGTTAATATGGGGAGATGCACTTATTTATTCTTCTGGAAAACATAAAATCTTTGGTTTCTGTTTGTTAAACTATGTGAAGCATTTTTGAGTCTGTAGTCATGAAATATATTGATCTGCAGGTTTTTCTTATATTTTTGTCTGGATTTCGCATTTGAATAATGCTGGCCCCAGAAAATGAATTGGGAAGTGTTTCTTCCTCTTCTGCTTTTTGGAAGAGTTTTTGTAGAATCATTATTAATTTTTCCTGAAATGTTTGATGGAGTTCACTAGTAAAGCTGTCTTCTTTAGGAGAAGGCTTTTGATAATTAACCCCATTAAAAAGAATAGATTTGGTGCTATCTGTTCAAATTATTTATCATCTTCAGTGAGCTCTCGTAGTTTGTGTCTTTCAAGGAATTTGTTCATTTCATTGAAATTGTTGAACTTTGTTTCCCTAAAATTATTCATGATACTCCTTTATTTTTGTAGTGTTTGTAGGATCAGAAGTAATGTCTTCTCTTTCATTCTGATACTGGTAAATTGTATCTTCTCTTTTATTCCTGGGAAGTTTGTCTAGAGCTTTATAAACTTCATTGATCTCTTCATACAACCAGCTTTTTGTTTCATTGATTTTTCTCTATTAATTGTTTTTCTTTTCCAAATTAATTGTGTGAAAAAAAAAAAGAATGCTGAAAAATCCAGCCATAAGAAGGAGGGAAGAAAGAAAGAAAGAAAGAAAGAAAGAAGGATCAAGAAGGACAAACATAAATCATATCATAAGATTAGATGTAGACCCAAATCCACGTTAAATGTAAATGCAAAACACAAAGAACATTTGTAAAAATTGATTGTAGGGGCGCCTGACTGGCTCAGTGGTGGAGCACGTGATTCTTGATCTCGGGGTTGTGGGTTCAAGCCCTACGTTGTGTGCAAAGATTACTTAAAAATAAAATCTTTAAAAAAAAAACTATATACTGAGCCATAAAGCAAGATGCAACAAATTTTAAAGGAATGAAATTGTACAGACCGTGTTCTCTAGTTACAAAGGATTGGTGTTGGAAATTAATAATAAAAGAGTACCTAGGAATTCACCATATATTTTGATATTAAAAACATATTTCTGGGGGTGCGTGGGTGGCTCAGTCGTTCAAGTGTCTGACTCTTGGTTTCCAGCTCAGGTCATGATCTCGCAGTTTGTGGGACTGAGCCCTGCATCAGGCTCCGCACTGACAGTGTGGAGCCTGCGTGGGATTCTCTCTCTCTCCCTCTCTCTCTGCTCCTCCCCTGCTCATGCCCTCTCTCAAAATAAATAAATAAACTAAAAAAAAGAAGACATATTTCTGTTCTGTTACTAGCCATGGTGCCGTAAAGGGGTGAGGCTTGTCCTGCTACCACAAATACCTAGAAGATCAAACAAAATATATTACACAGTAATTTTCAGACATTAGGTTAACAGGCATTCTGGGTCTGTGAACTGGGAAAAAGAAAAACAGAGTGAGCCCTAGCGTTATCTCATGTCCAGAGGCAGATTACAAGTATCAGGTCAAGGAGGGCCCACTGAAAAGGAGCCTAGTTATCTCTCTGAGTTGAGGAAACCGACAGAGTTTGAGGAAGCCAAGAAAGCTCAAATTTGTAGAGCAGAGTACTAAAGAGGAAGGAAGTAGGGGGAGAGGGAGAGAAGCAAGAAAGGAAGGAGATAGTTCTAGCAATTTGCTGAGGGGCTCCACTTAGACCTTTGGATAAGAATTGATCTGTGCATATGTAAAAGGAAACTGCCCAAGGCCAAAGAAAGGAACACCAGAACGCAGGGCTGGCACTCTTGGTATTTCTACCAGTGAGAGTGGAAAGACCTTTTCATTTGGTGTAGTTCTCAGAAAGGTATCACCTCGGGGTGCCTGGATGGCTCAGTGAGTTAAGTGGGCGGACTTCGGCTCAGGTCATGATCTCGCAGTTCACAAGGTCAAGCCCCACGTGGGGCTCTGTGCTGACAGCTCAGAGCCTGGAGCCCGCTTCAGATTCTGTGTCTCCTTCTCTCTGCGCCTCCCCTGCTCATGCTCTGTCTCTCTTTCTCTCAAAAAAATAAACAATAAAAAAAATTTTTTTTAATGAAAGATACACTGCATGGGGTTCATAGCAGATTCCAGACTGTAGGGGAAGAAAATCAGTAACCTGGAAGACAGATAGAAGCTATCCAAAATGAAGCCAAAAGAGAAAAAAGACAATTAAAATGAACAGGGCATCAGAGGGATAATAGTTTGGAAGTTCTTTTAGTGGTTACCCTAGAAATTGCAACATGGATATTTGACTTTCAGAATCTAAAATTTATCTTTGTCTTGTACCTGTTCCTGGAAGATTTGAGAACCTCTTTATGTATGCGAATGTATAAACATGTGTATATTATACATACACACATGCACATTTATACACATACACATATGATAACGCATCATTTTTGGTGGGTGTTTTGTTTGCTGTTCACTGAGATTTACTCATGTCCTTACCACTTTTTAAAGAAAGCCTTTATTTTTTTAGAGCAGCTTTAGGTTCACAGCAAAATTAAAAGGAAGGTACAGAGATTTCCTGTATACTCCCTGACCCGACACGTGCATAGACTCTCCCGTTATCAACATCCCCTACCAGAGTGGTAAATTTGTTATAATTCATGAACCTGCATTGGCACATCATAATCATGTAGATAATCATTAAATGCTACAAAGGGTATTTCTTTTTGTTTTTATATATTTTTTAATGTTTATTGTTTTTGAGAGAGAGAGCACGAGTAGGGAAGGGTCAGAGAGAGAGGGAGACACAGAATCCGAAGCAGGGTCCAGGCTCCCAGCTGTCAGCACAGAGCCCAACACGGGGCTCGAACCCACGAACCTCAAGATCATAACCTGAGCTGAAGTCAGACCCTTAACCAACTGAGCCACCCAGGCGCCCCTACAGAGTATTTTCACCGACTTGAAAAATCCTCTGTGCTTCATCTATTCATCCTTGCCTCCTAACCTCCAAACCCTGGCAACCACAGATGCTTTAACTGTCTCCTTTTCTGGGATGTCGTATAGTTGGAATTATATAGCGTGTATCTTTTTCAGATTGGTTTCTTTTACTTAGTAAGAGGCACTTAATTTCCTCCACGTCTCTCCGTGGCTTGATAGCTCATTTTCTTTCTAGTGCTGAATAATATTCTTTTGTCTGGATGTACCACAGTTTATGCATTCACCTACTCAAGGGCACATTGGTTGCTTCCAAGTTTTGGCAGTTATGAATAAAGCTGCTGTAGACATCGTATGCATGTTTTTATGTGGACAGAAGTTTTCAACTCCTTTAGGCAAATGCCTAGGAACACGATTGTTGGATTGCATGGTAAAAGTATGTTTAGTTTTGCAGGAAGTCACCAAACCATCTTTTAAATTGGCTGTACCATTTTTTTTTTTTTTAACGTTTATGTATTTTTGAGACAGAGAGAGACAGAGCATGAACGGGGGAGGGTCAGAGAGAGGGAGACACAGAATCTGAAACAGGCTCCAGGCTCTGAGCTGTCAGCACAGAGCCCGACGCGGGGCTCGAACTCACGGGCCGCGAGATCATGACCTGAGCTGAAGTCGGTCGCTTAACCGACTGAGCCACGCAGGCGCCCCTTGGCTGTACCATTTTTATTCCCACCAGCGAGAGTTCCGATGCCTCACATCCTCATCAGCATTTGGTGTTGTCAGTGTTCTGGATTTTGGCCATTCTATTAGGAACGTAGTGGTATCTCATTATTTTAATTTGCCTTTCCCAAATGACCTGTAGTGTGTACATCTATAATATATAAAGAACTCTTACACTTTAATACTTATATTTTCATATACTTATTTGTCATCTGTTTATCTGTTTAAGTGAAGTGTCTTAAGGTCTATGGCTCATTTTTAATCAAGTTGTTTTTCTTATTTTTGACTTTTAAGAGGTTTTTATATATTTTGGGTGACAATCCTATATCAGGTGTGTGTTCTACAGGCATTTTTCTCCCAGTTTGTGGCTTGCGTTTTTTTTCATCCTCGTGACATTGTCTTTTGCAGAACAGAAGTTTTTGCTTTTTTTTTTTCTTTAACATTTATTCATTTTTGAGAGAGAGAGACAGAGACAGAGCATGAGCCAGGGAAGGGCAGAGAGAGAGGGGGACACAGAATCCGAAGCAGGCTCCAGGCTCTGACCTATCAGCAGAGACTCTGACATGGGGCTCGAACTCATGACCTGGGAGATCGTGACCTGAGCCGAAGTCAGACACTTGACCGACTGAGCCACCCAGGCACCCCAGAAGTTTTTACTTTTAACAAGGCTGGCTTTTTCATTATTTCTTTTATGATCATACCTTTGGGGTTATATCTAAAAAGTCATCATCATACTCAAGGTCATCTAGGTTTTTTCCTATGTTTTCTTCTAGGGATTTTACAGTTTTGCATTGTGGATTTAGGTCTGTGATCCATTTTGGGTTAATTTTTGTTAAGAGTGTAAGGTCTGTGTCTAGATTTTTTTTTTTTTTGCATGTGGGTGTCCATTTGTTCCAGCACCATCTGGGGAAGAGGCTACCTTTGCTCCATTGTATTGACTTTGCTCCTTTGTCAAAGATCAGTTGACTGTATTTATGCGGGCGTATTTCTCAGGGTCTCTTCTATTCTATCCGTCTATTTGTTTATTCTTTAGCCAATACCACACTGTCTTCACTGTTTACCGCTTCTGCTCTTCATTTCTTGCCAGATTTCTGAGTCATTATCTAGAATGATTTTCTGTGAGCCTGAAGAATGTGCCTTTTAGAATCTCACTCTTTCTAGACTTTAGATCCTTTATCCTATGCCTGTGAGGCCCTGGGCTTGTACTTCTCCGGCTATGAGGTGTTTGCTTTTCTGTTTTGGCACCCATGAATGGCTCTTGATTTTACCCTTGGCTACATCGTTAAATTTTGTGTTCCTATTTCATTCGACATTTCTGTGTGTTTGTTTAGACAGTATGTTTTCGTGGTAACAAGCACATCTTTGCCAACACTTTGTATTGTCACTCTTTGTCATTTTAGCCATTTTGATGGGTGTGAAGTAGTATCTGAAATATGGTTTTTTTTGTATTTCCCTGATGACTAATAGTGTAGAGCCCTTCCCCCCACCTCCACCCCCATTTTTTGTGCTTTAGCTGAATTTTTTTTTTTTTTTTTTTAATTTCCAGTTTTATTCCGCTTCACGGTAGATTTTTATCGGGGGTGGGGGGGGAGGGACAAATTTTCTTCAGCTCTGAAGTTTTGATTTTTATTTTTTGTTTTCTTCTCAGAGTAGGTTTGTATGGCTGTCATCGGCCCCATTCATCTGACCCCTCCTGGCTTTCTCTTTCTCTTTTCACTTAAACTTTCCCTGGATGATTTTTTCCCGGTTAATCACCACGAGACTCCTCAGTTCCTTCGCTTCCCTTAATGGGCTCACTAGTCTCCACCAGGTTCTTTTTACAGCTTGGGGTCTGGAGCCGGGTCTGATGTATTTTGAGTTTCACTGCTCATAAGAAATGTGACGTTGCCTGGTAGGGAACGAGGCCAGACAAGCTAGAGGAACCGGTGCCCGTAGTGTATGAATAAACCAGAGGGAAGGGGAGGAGGAAGGTCGATGAAACTTTACTATTGGTAAGTGAACAGTTACTTCGGATCCAGGTATCCTTCTAGAAATCTTGATACTTGAAAGTGGAAGTTGGTTATACAAGCGCAAATACTTCAAGGAAAAACATCTAAGTTGCTGGACTGAGGAAGATACAGAGTCTGCATGTCTTTCCATCCATATATTTAAAGAATTAAAAAAAATTTTTTTAACATTTATCTATTTTTGAGAGACAGAGAGAGACAGAGCATGAGCGGGGGAGGGGTGGAGAGAGAGAAGGAGACACAGGATCCGAAGCAGGCTCCGGGCTCTGAGCTGTCAGCACAGAGCCCGACGCGGGGCTCGAACCCACAAACTGTGAGATCATGACCTGAGCCGAAGTCGGATGCTCAACCGACTGAGCCCCCCAGGCGCCCCGTATATATTTAAAGAATTTTAAAAATACATTTTCTAGGATAAGCCTTTAACACTTTGAGAAATCTCTGTCTTTGGATTCACACTGTCAAAGTTTGGATCTCTATATAATTAACTGGATTTTAAAATTTTCACCTAGATGTGTGCCGGTCAGTTACTTGTTTGGGAAACAGTAGTATTCTGAATGTTGTCTCATCCAGGTATTTTTAAAAGGATTTTTTTGGGGTAGGTGAGAACCTTTTTCAGAATAATGTTCTAAATATATCTACTTGGGGCTCTCACTTCAAATAGTGTAAAGAACCATTTCCTTATGAATAACTGCTGCCTTTTATAAATAATTTTGCAGCAAACACTGAGAAGAATGTGCTATCTTACTATCAAAGAAATGGCTACAATCTCTGAGGATGTGATCATTGTCACAAGCAGGTATGCGAATGGTCAGAACCTAGGAGGGGGTGCTTCTATATTTAGTGGAGTATTTGTTGTTCTTTTTCTGTTAATTTTACTTTTTTGACTGTAAGGAAGCCAATGGGAATTAATATATATACGTTATTTTACATCTATGTTGTTTATATATACTATATATGTTATATATGTTATTATATATGTTATATATATGTTAATTCATATATATATGAATTAATATATATGTTATTATATGTATATATCTTAAAGCATTCTTTCCTAGAGTATGATTGTCATCATGTGAAAACCATGCCTATGTGATAAAGTGAAGTCACAAAGGATAATGCTAATAGATTTGCTAATACATTTTAAAGGTTCGTTATAGGGGCGCCTGGGTGGCGCAGTCGGTTAAGCGTCCGACTTCAGCCAGGTCACGATCTCGCGGTCCGTGAGTTCGAGCCCCGCGTCAGGCTCTGGGCTGATGGCTCGGAGCCTGGAGCCTGTTTCCGATTCTGTGTCTCCCTCTCTCTCTGCCCCTCCCCCGTTCATGCTCTGTCTCTCTCTGTCCCAAAAATAAATAAAAAATGTTGAAAAAAAAAAAATAAAATAAAGGTTCGTTATAATATGGAAACAGAACCAAAAAGTAAATGATACAGTGACACAAAATATTTACAATAAGTATATTAATAAGCTAGTATATGTAATATGTAAAGAACTCTTCAACTTAAAAAAAATTCCAAGTGATCGTTCATAAAATAACTAATGGAAAGGACCTGATTGTTTTTAGTCGTTCTCACTGTAACCCAAAAAAAGCAAATTAAAAACTCCAGTGAGTTATAAAATTTTACCCATCAAATTGGCAAAGAAGAAAAAAGGCAGTAGGTATTTGTAAGGGAGATTGATATTCTTGTACACACAGGAGGCAGAATAATAAATTGATTCAGTTTTTCTAGAAAGCAGTTAGGCAACATTTGTCGAACATTTAAAAAGGTTTATCCCTTTGTGGTTTGTTTTTTAAATGTTTATTTATTTTGAAAGAGAACACGTGTGAGTGGGGGAGGGGCAGAGAGAAAGTAGAGAGAATCCCAAGCAGGCTCCACTCTGTCAGTGGAGAGTCCGACAAGGGCCTCAATCCCACGAACCGTGAGATCGTGACCTGAGCCGAAACCAAGAGTCGGACGCCTAACCGACTGAGCCATGCAGTTGCCCAGGGTTTATCCCTTTGACCCAGTAATGCCACATCGATGGAAGTATGGTCAGGAAATAATCAGAGATAGCATAGGAAGACATATATAATAATGTTCATTGCAACACTGTTTATACTAGCAAAAAGGATAAAATAAATATATGCCATTCTTAAATGTTATTTAATCAACCATGTTATCAGATTAGGAGATACTTTAATTTTTTGAAAATATTTTTGAAACATTAATGATATGGAAAAGTCCTCAAAAAGTGCCGAGTAAGAGTTGGATTCAAGTTTATGTACTTTATATAGTCTCCCTTTTAAAAATATTTTATGTACATATATAAAAAAATGTGGATGGAAATATACTGATGTATTACCAGTAGGTTCTCTCTGGGTGTTTGGGATCGTGGCTATTTATTTTCTGTAAAATTTTGATTTCCAGTTGTCGTAGAAGGAGTATGTATCACACACACACACACACACACACACACACACGCACACACCCCAAATGTTATTTAAAAAAGAATTGCCTTCCTAATTATTAACTATAATTCATTTAAGTAAATTTGGCTTTTGTGTAACAAAATAAATTTCGGAGGAGGGCGCTTGTCTTTAACTGGCAGTTGTATTGAATATAGTTGCAGTTAGTAAGGCTTTCAGCTGGAAAGAACCGAAAGCCCGATGTAGTCACTAGGCATAGAGTGTTGGTTCAGTAGTTCAGCTCGAGGGCTGGTGTTTCTCGAATCCCACATTGTCACAAAATAGGTGCCTGAATGACTGGCAATGCACCATTCAAGGTGGGAGGGGTGCCGGGAAAGGGGCCAGGGAGGGCCAGCACCATCTGCCTCTTTTATCAGGTATGCAATAGCTTTTCCCAAGGCGATTTTTAGATTTCATTTGACACAGCTGTGTTCTACGACTATCGTCAGGACCAGGAAAGTGACTGTTTAGCAAAAAGCCCTAGTATTAGGGGCAGGCAGGGGAGAAGGGGTTGGAAACGGGTATCGGATTGGTTAGCTAACAATATCTGCCACCAGTAACAAACAGAAAATCTTCACTTAGATTGCGATAGTCACTAAATATTGGAAAAATTAAAAATAGATTAGGGTTTTTTGTTTGTTTAGCTGTTAGTACTTTCCTCTGACTCCCGTTAGGCTGCCATGAATTATGGTTTGCTTCTGGCTCATTTCAAGTGATTAGTAGATGTAGTAGGCAGAATAATGGCCCTCCAAAGATATCCCTGGCCTCATTCCCAGGACCTGCGAATATGTCACATTACGCAGCAAAGGGGAAATGAAATTGCCCCTCCGCAGGTAGGGAGAATGGTGTGGATCATCCAGGTGGGCCCTATAAGGATAAGGGTCCTTAAAAGCGGAGGAGGGAAGCAGAAGCGTCAGGAAAGAGATGGGATGAGGGGAGCAGGGCGCAGATACGATGTTGCTGGATTTGGAGATGGAAGACGGGGGCCGGGAGCCAAGCAATGTGAGTGGCCTCTAGCAGTTGGAAAGGGCAGGGACGTGGGATTCACCCTACAGTTCAGAAAGGAATGTAACCAGTGAGACCGGTGTTGGGTTTCTCACTTACAGAACCGTTAAGAGAAAGAAATGAATGTTGTCTTACGTCTCTAAGTTTGTGGTCATTTGTCACAGCAGCAGTAGAAAAGGAATAGGTTTTGTGGCATGTACGGGTATCGGATCAGCACACTGTGTGCTTAAAAATTGTACAGTGTCATATGCCAATTATCTCTCAAAGTAGGGGGAAAAAACCACTAGAGGTTTTGGTACCTTGGAGCGGGGTGCTACGGTAACAAGTACCTAAGACTCTGGAAATGGCTTTGGAGTTGGGCAACGAGTAGATGCGGGAGGAATTTGGGGGCGCAGGACAGAAAAAGCTGACAGGGCCTCGAACGGAACGTTAGTAGAAACCGGGATGTTAATGAATGGTAGACTCAGAAAGAAGTGAGGAGTAGAGAAAACACTGATCATGGTAGAGAATGCAGAGATCGTTGGCGGGAATGTGGACGTTAATGGCGCCGCTGCGGAGGGCTCAGAAGGAGATGAGGAGGGCGTTTAGGTCCTGGAGGGAAGGGAACCCTTGTCCTGTGGTGGCAGAGAGCTTAGGATTGTGCCCTGAAGTTATACAGAAATCAGGACTCGTGAGCTTGGCTGTTTAACTGAGATTTCCAGTGTTGAGGTGCGGCCTGGTTTCTTTTTGCCACTCATGGTAACACGTGCGAGAGTAGAGAAATAAATCGAGGAGACACCCGTGAAAGAACCAGGCGTTCCTTACAAATCCCAAATCATTATGTTGTGCACTTGAAACTGATAGGTTATAGGTCCACTATACCAAAAAAAAAAAAAAAAATCAAGAGTTTTTTGGAAATTCTCAGCCCGCCCCAATTGCAAAGGACGCAAACATCAAGAGATTCAGTAGGAAAGTGTGCTCTAAAGGAAAAGTCAAAGGAGTTACTCTACAGCCTTTTGCTAACACCCCAGGAGGATGAAAAGGTCAGAGTCTTCACTCACACAAAACACTCTGAAGAGATCAAGGGTGTGACTCATAGATTCCCTCTGCATCTAAGCAGAAGCCGGAAATAGAGATGGGGTTGTTTAGGCAAGATCTGTGGTGAGGCTCTGGTCTAATGGAGTGAGTCTCTGTACGTATATGGTAGTCCCACAGGGCTCTTGAGAATCTTAACCAGCATCACCGCCAGCGTGGACTGAAAGGGACAGAGGGAGGACAAAGTGAGAGAAAGTTGCCCGGGTCCCAAATTCTACAGCAGGATATAGGTCGAGAAGACCGAAGACTGCTCAGCTTTAAACACATGCTGCCCTTTATGAAAACGAAAGGATGGCCCTGAGGGCAGGGGAGCAGGACCAGAGCATGGAGTGGAGAATGACTGAGCATTCTGCCCAGCACCCGAAACCTTTTCCAGCTTGCTTGGCTGGGTTTCAGAATTGCTTGGGACCAGTGGCTTTCTTTTATTTATTTTCCCCATTCCATTTTCTCTTTGTGAACAGGAATGTCTGACTATTATCCTGGGGTGGTCCCGCCGTTGTATTTTGGGAGCAGAGAACTTGTTTTCTAATTTCACAGGCCCACCGGTGGAGAGGAATTTTGCCTCAGGAGAGAGGCTACCCAGTCTCCCCCATACCTAATTGAGAGGATTTTGATGATAAGGTCAGGGGTTTTGAATCCGTGGGATGTAGATGAGCTTCTGGACTCTAGGTTGGTGCTGTAAAGCGATGAGATTTGGGGGGAACTTGGGAGGGGGTGCATGAATCTTGTCTGTGAGGTAGATGTAAGCCCCACTGACGCAGTCAGTTTAGCCCAATGAGACCCACATTGGACTTCTAACCCATGGAGCCGTAAGTTGATAAAATTTTGTTTTAGGCCACCAACTGTGGCCGTCTGTTACAGCAGGAATAGAAAACTAGACACGGCCATTCAGCACACGTAGACAACGATGTGACCTTGCTGGGAAACCATGGTGATTAAGAAAACCTGAGGGCAGACACCTCACAAAAGAGTATATGAGTGGCCAATAAATACGTGGAATGTTCTTGATGTTATTATCAGGGAAATGCAGATTAAAGCCCCAGTGAGATATCGTTCCATACCCATTAGAATCTAGGTTCAAACCACAAAGCCCGACAGCACCAAAGTCAAAGAGCCTGCTCCAAGGCCAGGTGCGTTGTAGGGGGGTGTAGGATAGCATAGCCACCTTAGAGAAACTTACGCAGAAGACTTCCAAGAGGAAAGAATAATTTAAAGCCCCGAAAGGCTCCAGGTACACTTGACCAATTATCAATGTTTTGGAATGGATCAATTCAACATTAGAAAGATTTCAGTCCTCTCTAAATTAGTTTGTAAGTTCAATGCAGTCTCAGTGAAGCAGCCCACAGGCCATATATTATGAACGTAGAAAAATTGATACTAAAGTTTCAGTCAAAAAACGGATATTTAAGAATAGCCAGGAAAGAACTGTAGAAGAACTGGGGGCTCTCCCAGTCAGTGAAGCATTAAGGCCTGGACCCTTAAAGCAGTATGGTCCTGGCACATGGATGGACAGACCAGGGGAATAAAATTGTGTGATGACTTTGTAATGTGTCACCATGGCCATGCTGATCTACATCGTCAGAGGTTTTTTTTGGTACAAACGTACAGAATTAGACCCCAATACACATAGAAATGTAGTATATGACAACGGGTGGCATCTCGGATCACTGGGATAAACACTGGGGTGCTTTCTAATATGTGATGCTGAGACAACAGAGTAGTCCCTTGGGAAAAGACAAAATCAGATCCATATGTCACATCCTATCGACGAATAAACTCTAAAAGGAGAAAGACTGTAAACTTTCAAAATGGAAGCATACAAGTGCTGGAACAGGAGTGTGTTCCTCTTTAACCTCGTTGTAGGGAAAAGCTTTGTTAGGACTGCAGTTCCAGAGGCAGTGAAAGAAAAGGTTGATACATCTGATTGCATAAGTTTCTCATCATAGAAGATGATCCATGGGTTTTCAGTAGATCCGAGGGGTACGGTTTCTTAGGTTCATGGTATCCTACGTGACCTCGCCACTCATTTTTTGGCAAAAGCCGTGTGACGGTGGGCTCGTGACCAAGAGATCCGGTAGTTTCACCATATTCTGTCAGGAGCAGATAGCCTAAATGCAATGGTGGCTCAGTTGAGGTAGTGGTTTGGCGATGGGACCCTGTGAAGTTGGAGGGTTCTCCTCTGGGATGAAGTATGTGCATTAAATTGATGGCCAGCGGATGATGCTGTCACCAATAAATACAACAGGTGGGTCCAGGAATCGAGAGGTGAAAGTAGGACTAGTGGCCCGCCTGTAGAAGTCATGCTTCCCATCCCCACCCTGAATGTGAGTCAAAGGCGCTGGTTCTCAAGAGACCGTGTTCTCAGTGATGAACAGGGGGAGGCATTTAACCCATTGACTCCTGGTTCCTGCTGTTTGAGGATTGCCTTCAGCACAGAGATACCCCACACTTCTGGATCCACACGTCCGAATGACAAGTTGGCGACCACAGGCACCACCCGCTCCAGTGTCTGAGAAGTCCTGGGGCAGAGAAGTGAGCCAGTGTGCACATTTAAAATGATGACTACTGTTGGGTCGCTTTGGATTCTTGATGCTGATGGACCAGCAGGTAAAGAAAGGAGCTGTGTCCTCCTAGAGGTAGTTGACCTTGATCCCTATCAGGAGCTAGGCTTGTTGCTCTACAAACGTGGAAGAGAGGACTGTATCTAGAATTCAAGGTACTATTTACTTACGTATATTTTGATGTGTTCATGCCTGAGACCATGGTCAGTAGAGGATGGGGAACAGCCAATGGTCCAGCCATGGTAAATCTCCAACAAAGAGCTCAGATCCTTGGAGATAAAGGTTTGAGTCACCTATCAGACACCTGACCAAGATGAGATCAAGTGCTGGCTAAGCGTGAGGGGAATATAGAATTGGGTGATTGTGGGAAGGATGTGGTGGATGTCAATCACGGCTGCGGAATGAGTGGTAGCAGTAAGGATTATACCATGTGCCATTCATTTTCCAGTCTCTTGTAGAAATAGTGGATGGTTACCATCTTGAAGGCTCAGTGACAGGTTAGATTTAATGGAGGACATGTTCAAATTTGACGGACGTGAAGGATAGACTGTTCTGGATGCTGTTGCCTCAGGCCTTCTCTCTGATCCTAGCTGTGCTCGTGGTCAGCTGTTCTGTACAGGGGCCAGCTCACTTGCGTGAACAGTGCCTTGCTGAAGCACGCGCTGTGTGTTCTGTTGGTTGCCCCCCAGTTTCCCTGGTGCTCCGGTTTGGGCCCTGACTTGGAACTCACATGTGGGAGGTAACATGTGAATGTTAACCAAATGGGGAGAGAACGCTCTGGGGTTAGCTGTCAGCCAGTGGCTGAGAGCTGGTGGATAAATTCTTTCCTTTTCATCCCTCGGAAATGTGGTTCCAACATGTATTTCATAAGCCTCCTCAGAAGATGGCTCATCAAATAACCAGTTGCCTGTGGCAGTGACCCACTAGAGAAAATTCCTTTGTATTAAGTACCCTCCTTCTTTGTTCACCTCTCTGTCTTCCCTTCCCTCGAACACATTCCCAAACAAACTACCTGTCTGTAAGCCTTTGTCGGGGGCAGCCCAAACTAAGTCACGGAGCCGCGGTTGGCAAACTCTGGCCCATGGCAAGAACTATTGCCTCATTTTGTAAATAAAGTTTTATTGGAACACAGCCATGCCCGTTGTTTTAAATGTATTGTGCATGGCTGCTTTCATGTCACATAGAAGCCGAGGAGCGAGACCTCAGAAGATACTAAACCTGCCAAGCCTCACTTTTTATCTAATTGGAAAAATGCAAATATCTGAGAAAAAGACTAATGGATAAATTATTTGTATCCCAACAGTGGAAATCTGTGTTACCATTAAAATGATATTTTAGATATATTTTGGGTTTTTAAAAATATACAGATACCTACAATTTTTTAAAGTCTGCCAACATGGAGAGATTCTTAAAATATATTAAGTGAAAAAGGGAGGTGCCAGAAGAGTGGAGATTCATTTGCATGCATTTTAATGTCTCTATGGTCGTATATATTTTTTTAGCAGTTCCTTAAGAAAACATAAGCAACTGTTCACAGAGACTGTCTAGGGTCGGTGAGGCCCAGCTTAGACTTTGTATTTTATATTTCTCTGAATGTTTTGAAAGTTTATGAAAATACTCTTAGAAATAAAAAATAAAGACATTGAAGGACTATCAGTTCTCCACTAATTTCTCGTCATGGCATCCTGGTGGAATGAGTTGGAGTTGGAGGCCATTTTGGATTACGTGAGGGGGAGGTGAGTGGGGAGGGGATGGATAGTCATTCTGGGGACAGATTAAACACAGAGGACAGGGACAGGAAGATAGGGTGAATGATGCATAAAGGCTAAAAACCTCTTTGAAGCATGGATGTGGAATTCAGTAGCTCTGTCCACACTCCTCTGCTTATTTTGGAAACTCCATAGAGAGGTCTGAAGCCATAGACAGCTGTCATTTGGGGAAAACTGTGCCTGTGAGAGGGAGCACGGCTTCGTGAGTTAATCATTTTAGTCAGGCTCTTTTAAGGAGTTGTCTGGTCTGGTGGGTTTTTAGGATTTGGGGGATTTCAGCCGGTGGCTCGCTATTCCATTGTCTTCATTTTTTATGCCAGTTACCAGTATCTAAAATCATATTTCATTTATGTAATATATTATCTCTTCGCATCAGTACATTAGCTCCGTGAAGGCAAAAGACTTTGTTTTGCGCACTGCTATATTCTTAAGATTTAGAACAGCGTTCTATCCAGTCGTTTTAATATTTATCCAAAGAAGACACTCAATGAATATTTGCTGAATTCATAGCTGCATTAAGATAATTGTGGGGACAATGGGAATTAGCTAGGGGTGGACTCCACAGAAGAGATATCAATTGATTTCATGGTAACTCATTTGATTTTTCTTAGTCTGACTAAGGACATGACCGGAAAAGAAGATGTGTACCGAGGCCCAGCCATCAGGGCTCTCTGCAGAATCACTGATGTAAGTTCTCTTTGTTTACTGGGGCATCAAAGGGGACACTGTGTTTAGCTACAGGTGGCCGTAAATTTAATAGGATTCCCTAGTCTTGACGCTGTGAATCTTCAGTATTAGAGAAACAGGACCACCAGAAAGGCTTTTGTGCCTCCAGGCTTTTTTTTTTTTTTTTTTTTTTTTTTAAACAACTTTATTATAGGATCTGGATCTCTCAGAATTTGAGGTAAAGCTTACAACAGATGACAGAGCAAGAAATAGGACAGCTTTAAGGAACTCAACAGCAAGATTTCTCCGATATTTACTATTGTGATCCATCACTTACGAGGCTCAGGCCTCCTCATTCATATATTCAGTAGAGAGAACCTAGTTAACCATCAGCCAGCCAGTGGCTTATAACCACAAAAGGTCTGAGTCCGGTGTTTAACCTTGACTCAGTCCCTCACATCTGGAGGGATGAAATTAGGCTGTCCCTTTCTGGGAACTCTTGAGTAGGAAAGGTTATAAAATGAAGGGCAGACTGGCCATTGCCAGCATATTGAATAATATTTCAGCTCTATTCATGGTTGGGTATATTTTATGTGTATGTTTACAGTCTTCTCAAGTTTTAAAGGTTGCGTAGGAGCAAATGGTAAATCTGGACCCTAGAAGGAGTAATGGAGATGGTGTGATGTGTTTTGCTGTGGCTGCCTTTGTTTTAGTATTAAATCGGTCAGCCTGAGACTGGACACTGCCCACGCTAGCCATAGGCTGTCTTTGAATATTGATCTCCGTCTGTTTACGTATCTTCATCTGCTGCTACCTTCACAGTGCTAAGCTTTCTTCCACTTAAAAAGGACTTTATTTGCAGAGGACTTCGTATTGAGGACACTCTGTAGTAGCATATTAAACATGTAATTTCTTAGAAAAAAAAAAACAACATGTAATTTCTTAGGTATCTAAAATTATCAGGGATCACATTTGATGTGTAGGGCTTTATGGGATCCGTATAAAATACATCCCCTTCGTGCAGAGATACCTTCAGAATTTCAAAAGCAGCTCCATCCCCTTCTAGGAATTTCCTTTGTAACATCCCTGAGAAGTGGAGCCTGGGCTTACACTTTTCCTCAGGCTGGGACTCTCCACGCTGAGACCGTTGATTTCATTGTTGAACGGTTAATTTGTTTCCTTCCCGTCTTTCTCTTTGAAGATTCAGCTTGGTTGTCTAGCTCCTGCCCGCTGCGATAGAGTTACTCTAGTAGATGGCAGTCCCTTTAACGCAGTCTAAATATTGGCATGGAAACAAATATATGACTGGTTTTTGTAAACTATTCTGGAGCCGTAGTTTTGGGTGAAGATGTGTGCTTCAACAACTGTTTCTTTATGAATGTTCTCAGGGAACAATGTTGCAGGCCATTGAAAGATACATGAAGCAGGCCATTGTGGATAAAGTCTCCAGCGTCTCCAGTTCGGCACTGGTGTCGTCCTTAGTAAGTGAACGAGTGGCCAGCTGCCTGGCTCGAGCGGGTGCTAAACAAAATATCACTGTGATTCTCTCCCACGTGAACCGTGAAACATTCAAAAAACACATTTGCGTCTCTATTACTTTATCCAAGAGTGTTTTATCAGAGCAGCGTTACAATATAGGCAGTTAAAAAGGTGACATTTCCATGTTTGAAAGGTTTCGGTAATCACAAAGGATGGGGGGTGAGGTGGCAGACCGGGAAGACACTGAAGGTCGTTTTTGTTTTGTTTTTAATCTTCCTTTGTGACCTGAACTTGACCTCTTGCCTCTTGTATCGTCTGCTTTCCTTAGTGCCCTGTGTGTGTGGTATCCTTCCATCCAAAGCCCCCTGCCCCACTTGGAAATTTCTTACTGGAAAGTGGTCTTTGTTTCAGGAATACTTTTTCTTTCTCTTTTTATCAAAACAAGATTTATGACAGCCTGAGGTCACCTTGCATTTGGTTAAAATTGGTTATTAGTGTGTGAATGGGTTAGATCATCTGAATCACAAGAGTTTCTGGGTCTGGAGTGTAGGTGGTCAAGTTTTATAGCAAGGGATCTATCAGTACTGTGTGTTTTTGTTTCTGTTTTTGTTTTTCCTTCCAGGTGAGTTTCCTGGAAGTAAAACCTAGAATGTACACATTATTCAAGCACCGTCCTATTAACTAGCCCTTCCTTTCCTGTCCCTCCCCTCTCATCTTAGCCCACAAACCCCTCCTCATCTTGGAGAGAGTTTCTGGTCTATTAGTTGCGTCTGAAGTAGAGACTTGAAGTAGACTTCAAAAAGCTACAGAGTTGTCTCTTTGATTTGGAAATGTCTGCTAGTGATTTTTCTAAGAAAACCAGTTCATGTCTGTAAACCTCTAGTGACCATGCACTTTCTATTCTCGCTTTGTTCTGTGTCTAGCACATGATGAAGATAAGCTATGACGTGGTTAAACGCTGGGTCAATGAAGCCCAAGAAGCTGCTTCCAGTGATAACATTATGGTCCAGGTACTGTGATCGAGTCCCGTTAGGTCTTGAGATCAGCTTTCTTTAACCCTTCATTTCAGGGACAATTTATTGACTCCCTAGATGAGTGTTAGCGGAAGTGTAATATTAAGCCGCCTATTAGTAGGTATCCCGTTAATTAGAATTACTGTCATAGACCCTGCTAGCGTTTAATAGAAGCTGTAGGAACGTTCAGGAAAGATTCTTAAATTCAGTAGCAGTTTGAGATGCTCATTCCAGAGGTCCTTCACACTGCATTTCAGCCCCTTACGTGAAAAATGATTTGTGAAGAAGGATGTTCAAGTCTAAGCTTTTCAGAACTTGGTTATAGTAGACATTACGCCAACAGTCAAGAGTAATTTTATTTTGTGAAACGTAACCATTTTGTTGGGAAGATCTCCTTTGGATATTCGTTAATTCCTAATTAAAAGAAAAGAGCGAAATGGTCACTGGCAATGTTATGTGAAGTACCCCATTTGTATTGGAGAGGATACTTATTCGCCCCCTTTTAATGTTTACAACTTCTGTAGGCGTATTTAGATATGAGGAAATAGAGGAGTAGTTTTTCCCTCAAGAAACCGTCTCGCTCTCTTAACTCTGATCGTTGTGTTTTTACACGAAGTGCCACGATAATTATGCTCCTTGAGCCTGCTTTAGGAGATTAATCCTTTAACTACTAACATGGCCACAGATGACTTAAAGCCACTAACAGAGACCTGTGACACTGGTAAAGCCTTGGACCTGAGCGCCTTTGTGCTAAGGATGTATGGGGGAGTGATGAACCTGCTAGAGCTGTCTCCGGATTGTATGTCACCTCTTTAATACCACCTGTCCAATCTGAATCTACAGTTTCTGGGGGTGAAACTCTTCTCCTTTCAGTCTTGCCTGCGTTTGATTCCGTACGAAAAAGTTGTTCTATTTGTACACATTTGACTTGGGTATCTTTTTACTAAAAATCTCGTTCCATGTGATTTTGTTTTCCTGGAAGTTTGTCCTGTTCCTCCTCCCGCTTTCTGGATGTTACATCCTTTTTCTTGTTCTTTAGTACCATGCGCTGGGAGTCCTGTATCACCTTAAAAAGAACGATCGCCTTGCTGTTTCTAAGATGTTGAATAAGTTTACTAAATCCGGCCTCAAATCACAGTTTGCTTACTGCATGCTTATCCGAATTGCCAGTCGCTTACTAAAAGAAAATGAAGAGGGGTAAGTGCCTCCACCTAAACCTAAGTGATTTTTTGTTTGCTGGCTAACATACGTCCAGGTGTATTTCCTTGGGGGATTTTTTTTGGGCTGCGCGGATTTTACAGAGATTTAGTGTTTTCCAAATTAAGAAAATTTGGGGCCTTCCAAGTCATGCAACATTTTTGGTTTTTTACCTTAATGGGTGCTTTGGTATATGTATGTAATAGATTATGATTGCCAGTAACACAATAAGATGCTGATAGGGAACAAAAAATACAGATCATAGGCGATGCAGTAATTAAATGTGAAAGCCGGGGTGACATTAAGAGTCTTATTTGTTCCTTTATTTTTGTAAAAGAATCTTGAAGTACTGCATTTAATGACTCATTTGTTGAAAGGGCATGGCGGAGGAAAAGAAATACACCATTTGTAAGGCTCTCCTCTTGTTCGTGAACTGGCGTTATATTATTTGATGGTAGTCTGTGATAACAGAAGGATGAATATTGTAATCTCTTGAGTAACCACCCAAAAAAAAAAAAAAAAAAAAGGGAGCTATCATGTAAATATCAACAAAGAAGATAAAGGGAATGTTAAAGTATTCGGTTGAGCTTCCGGCTTCTAGTAATGGTGAAAGAGCTTGGTCACGTTAGCCTTACTGCAAACACTTAGATCTTCAGTACAAAAGTATGCCGCCCCCAAACAATGGGGAAGTCTACCACTGTTTGAAAGCACTGGTGAGTGGTGAAAAGCAGGCAAAAACCGGAGGGAAGTTGATGCCTCAGAGACAGAGCTGTACGAAATGAGGTCTGTATATTTCTGATCAGTCTCCCGAGGTCCACAGTTCCTGGAGGTGGGATCACAGAAAGCCGTGGTATTTGCTGGACAAGAGGGGTGAGAATATAGTTTGAGATTGGAAGAGTGATGAAAACCTAGGGTGAAAACCCTGGAAAGGAGGAAGCCACGACGGGGGGAAGCCCCCAAATCGATTTCAAACTCTGCAAAAATCCTGAACTTCCCCTACGGTACAGGGGAAGACTCTAGAAAGCCTGGCAAAAAGTAGCTGTGAACTGAAAGAACCGAATGGAGAATTCAGGCGCACCTCGTGGTGGAAGAGATAAAGTCTGGAGTGTGATCCTAGCCAAGTTAACTGCCTGCTAGAGAAACATCATAAATTCTCGAGTCTTTGCATCCTGTCATTCACAATGTTTCTATACAGTAAAAAAAAAAAAAAAAAAAAAAAAAAAAAAATGACAGAAGTGCAAAGAATTTGGAAATGTGACCAACGGTTAAGAGAAAAAGCAGTCAATAGACACTGATTCTGATAGGAACCAGACATTGTAGTTAGCAGACAAAAACTTTAACAGACTTCTAAAAGATGCTTTAAAGACGTCAATGGGAGATAGTTACGAATGAGCAGAGGAAATGAAAACTAAAGCTCTAGAATTTCTTTTTAGTTCCTTTTTTATAGAGTCCTGTATCAGTCAGAATTGAACCGGAGAAGGAGAGCCCAAGGCAGGTAAATATATAAAGAGATTTACTACAAGGAATTGGCATTTGCGGTTTGGGGGCCTGCTACGCAAGTCCAAGATGCATTGGGCAGGCTGGAACTCACAGGCACGGGCGGAGGCTGTTGTCCGCTCGTGGAACTTCTCGTCTCCCATTTTACTGTGAGCAACAAGATGAAACCAGGTCACACCTTCAACACTGTCCTTGGAAATTTCCTCAAACGAAGAGCCGAGGTCATCGTCTGCAAGTTCTGCTTTCCACATAACTTGTGGGACACAGTTCCGCTCATCTCTCCGCTAACCTGTGACAAGGATCCACCTTACTCCAGCTTACGACGACGTGTGCCCCCTTCTGCGCTCTCACAGGATTCTCCAAGACTAGATTTCTTTTTAATTCCAGTCTAGCTAGCATACAGTGTTCTATTAGTTTCAGACGTAGGTATAGTCATTCAAGAATTCTGTACGTGACTCGGTGCTCATCATAAGTGTACCCTTAATCTCCTTTGCCGGTTTTCCCCATCCCCCCACCCGCTTCCTCTCTGCTAACCACCAGTTTGTTCCCTGTGGTTGAGTCTCTTTCCTGGTTTGCCTCTCTCCCTCTCTCTTTTTCTTTTATTTACTTTGTTTCTTAATTACACGTTTGAGTGACATCCTCTAATATTTTTGTCTTTGACCTATTTCTCAGCGTTACACTCTCGAGCCCCATCCATGTTGTTGCCAATGGCGAGATTTCATTCTTCCTTACGGCTGAATGATATGTCATTGTACATACGTGCCACATCTTTATCCATTTGTTTGTCAGACACTTGGGCTGCGTCCATAGTTTGGCCATTGTAAATAATGCTGCGATAAACATAGGGGTGCAAATATCCTTTTGAATTAGTGTTTTTTTTTTAATATTCTTTGGGTAAATACCCAGTAGTGTGATTACTGGGTCACAGGGTAGTTCTATTTTCAACTTTTTGAGAAACCTCCATATTGGCTTCCACTGTGGCTGCACCAGTTTGCATTCCCACCAACAGCGCATGAAGGTTCCTTTTTCTCCGTATCCTCGCCAACAGCTGTGTTTCTTGTGTTCCTTATTTTCGCCATTCTGACAGGTGTGAGGTGATATCTCGTGTTCTGATTTGCATTTCCCTGGTCATGAGTGATGTTGAGCATCTTTTCATGTGTCTCTTGGCCATCTGTATGTTGTCTTTGGAGAAATGTCTCCGTTCGTGTTTTCTGCCCATTTTTAATTGGATTGTTTGGTTTTTGTTGGGTGTTGAGTTTTAGAAGTTCTTTATCATTTTCTGAAATTTTATTTTTTTAATTTACATCCAAATTAGCATATAGTGCTACAATGATTTCAGGAGTAGATTCCTTAATGCCCCTTACCCATTTAGCCCATCCCCCCCTCCCACAACCCCTCCAGTAACCCTCTGTTTGTTCTCCATTTTTAAGAGTCTCTTATGTTTTGTCCCCCTCCCTGTTTTTACATTATTATTGCTTCCCTTCCCTTATGTGCATCTGTTTTGTCTCTTAAAGTCCTCATGAGTGAAGTCATATGATATTTGTCTTTCTCTGACCGACTTACTTCGATTAGCATAATCCCCTCCAGTTCCATCCACATATTTGCAAATGGCAAGATTTCTTTCTTTTTGATTGCCGAGGAATACTCCATTGTCTGTATATGTATGGAGTAATACTCCATTGTCTGTATCCGTTCATCCATCGATGGACATTTGAGCTCTTTCCATACTTTGGCTATTGTTGATAATGCTGCTATAAACGTTGGGGTGCATGTGTCCCTTCGAAACAGCACACCTGTATCCCTTGGATAAATACCTAGTAGTGCAGTTGCTGGGTTGTACTATTTTTAATTTGGGGGGGAACCTCCATACTGTTTTCCAGAGTGGCTGCTCCAGCTTGCATTCCCATGTAAGTTCTTTATATACTTTGGATCCTAACCCTTATATCAGATAGGTCATTTGTAAATATTTTCTCCCATTTAGTAGGTTGTCTTTTAGCTTTGTTGATTGTTTCCTTTGCTGTGCAGAAGCCTTTTATGTTGATACAGTCCCAATAGTTTATTTTTGCTTTTGTTTCCCTTGCCTCAGGAGGGAAGGGAAAAGTGTTGCTGTGGCTGGTGGCAAATAATTACCCCCTGTGCTCTCTTCTGCGTTTTTTATGCTTTCAAGTCTCCCCTTTAGGTCTTTAATCCATTTTGAGTTTATTTTTGTGTATGGTGAAAGAAAGTGGTCCAGTTTCATTTTTCTGCATGCCGCTGTCCAGTTTTCCCAATACCATTTGTTGAAGAGACCGTCTTTTTCCCATTGCATATTCTTGCCTCTTTTGCCAAAGATTGGTTGACCTTATATTCATGGGTTTCTTTCTGGGCTTTTAATCCTGTTCCACTGATCTGTGTGTCTCATTTTGTGCCACTGCCATACTGTTTAGATTGCCACAGCTTTGTAGTATGACTTGAAATCTGGAATTGTGATACCTCCAGATTTGTTGTTCCTTTTCAAGATTGCTTTGTCTCTTCAGGGTCTTTTGTGGTCCCATGCAAATTTTTTTTAGGATTATCCTAGGTCGGTGAAAAACGCTGTTGGTGTTTTGATAGGGATTGCATTAAATCTGTAGATTGCTTTGGGTAGAACAATATTTGTTCTTCCAATACTGAAATATCAGTTCTAGTAGGTTTTTGGTGGAGTCTTTAGGGTTTTCTTTCTTTTTCAAAAAAATTTTTATAATATTTTTATTTTATTTATTTATTTATTTTTGAGAGACAGAGTGTGAGCAGGGGAGGGGCAGAGAGAAAGGGAGACACAGACTCCGAAGCAGGCTCCGGGCTCGGAGCTGTCAGTACAGAGCCCGACGTGGGGCTCAAACCCACAAACCATGAGATCGTGACCTGAGCCGAAGCTGGACGCTCAGCTGACTGAGCCACCCAGGCGCCCCTAATTGCTAGTAATCAGTTTAAATTTTCTATTTCTTCCTGATTCAGTTTTATTTTTACTTTTATTAAAAAAAAATTTTTAAATGTTTATTTCTTAGAGAGAGAGAGAGAGAACGAGCATGAGTGTGGAAGGGTTAGAGAGAGAGGGAGACACACAATCTGAAGCAGGCTTCAGGCTCTGCGCTGTCAACACAGAGCCGGACATGGGACTCGAACTCACGATCCGTGAGATAATGACCTGAGCCTAAGTCGGGCACTTAAAACCAACTAAGCCACCCAGGAGCCCCCTGATTCAGTTTTAGAAGGTTAAGTTTGTAGAAATTTATTCATTTCTTTTAGAGTGTCCAATTTGTTGGCATATATTTTTCATAACATTCTGTTAAAATCTTTTATTTTTCTGTGGTTTTGGTTATGACACCTCTTTCATTTCTGATTTTTAAATTTGAGTCTTTTTTTTTTTAAGAGTCTGGGTAAGGGTTTATCAATTTTATTGATCTTTTCAAACACCCAGCTCCTGGTTTCATTGATCTGCTCTATTTTTTAGTTTCTATATGATTTATTTCTGCTCTAATCTTCTTTCCCTCCTTCTACTGGTTTTGGATTTTTTTCTTTTTCTAGCTCCTTTAGGTGTAAGATTAGGTTGTTTATTTGAGATTTTTCTTGCTTCTTCAGTTAGGCCTGTATTGCTACAAACTTCCCTCTTAGAACTTCTTTTGTTGCATCGCAAAGATTTTGGACTGTTTTGTTTTCATTTTTATTTGTCTCCATGTATTTTATTTCCTCTTTGTTTTTTGTTTGTTTGTTTTTTGTTGGCCCTTTCATTGCTTAGTAGCATGTTATTTAACCCCCATGTATCTGTACTCCTTCCAGATTTTTTCTTGTGCCTGACTTCTAGTTACATAGCATTGTGGTCAGAAAAGACGCACGGAAAGATTTCAATCTTTTTGAATTTGTTGACACTTGTTTTATGGTCTAATATGTGATCTCTTATGGAGAATGTTCCATGTACACTTGAAAAGAATGTGTGTTCTTCTGTTTCGGGATGGACTCCAAGACCAGATTTCTGTAAGTGGTCTGTGAACCCTCGCTGGTGGTGTTCTTAAAGACCCCATTTCTATTAGCAGTCTGCTTAAGGCAATTTAGGCTTTCTTCTTCATGCTCCCTGAAATTCTAGCAGCCTTTACCGACTGCTTGCTTCCAAAGACAGTTTCCCAGTTTAAGGTTTTTGTTACAGTAGCACCTCACCGTCAGGTACCAAAGTCTGAATTGGTTTTTTATTGCTGCCATGGCAAATGACCACGAATGTAATGGCTATTACAACGTGCGTGTATGATCTTGTGGTTCTGTAGGTTAGACAGAAGTCTCATGGGTTAAAAGAATGTTAGCAGGATGCTGATGCTAACTGGAGGCTTTGGGGAAGAATTCACTTCGAATCTCATTTCGGTTGTTGGCTCAATTCATTTCTTTGCAGTCAGAGATTGGTAGGTCCCTATTTGCTTACCCACGTTCAGTCAGCGGTTGGTCTGTGTCACGTAAGGTAACATATTCACATGTTCCAGGCAGGAAGGCACGAACGTCTCCGGGGCCATTCTGCCTGCCACACAGATGGTAACAGAAATGGGTAATTGCTGGATAGACTTAGCACCAGGCTAGAGGTGGCTAACAAAACGGCGAAAGAGTTGGTGAATTTGAAGGGAGAGGAATAGAAAGCAACTAATTTGAGGGAACACAGAAAACAGGTTAAAGAAGAATAAACAGCTACAGAGAACTGTGGGATACTATCAACTGGTGTGCCACCTGGGATGTAATTGGAATTCCTGAGGAAGATGTGAGAGACTGGGGAAAGAGAGAGATAGAGATATACGAAGAAATAATGAACAAATTTCCCAGTATGCGTTTATTCTAGCAGTGCAAGGTTCCGTTAACAGTCAAAAATCAACATAACATTCCTCATTCAAAGAATAAAGGAGAATAGTCTCAGTATCATAATGGATGCAACAAAAGCACTTGATAAAAATCAGTGGCAATTTGTGATTAAAAAATCTCTTTTCAAAGCAAAGAATCGAAGGGAACATCATTATTCTGATAAGGTACCAAAAAATCTCCAGTAAACTTTGTACTTATTGGTGGACTATTAAAGGTTTTCCTCCTTGAGATTGTAAATGAAACAGAGAATGCCTGATAATTCTATTTTTTAGCAACATCTTACTGGAAGTCATACTTGGTGCAATAAGAAAAAAAAATAAGGATTTGAAAGAGGACATAAAATTGCCTTTGCAGACAGCATGATTTTGTATATAGAAAATGTAAAATCTAGGGGCGCCTGAGTGGCTCCGTCGGTTAGGCGTCCAACTTCAGCTCAGGTCATGATCTCACAGCTCGTGGGTTCAAGGCCCACACTGGGCTCTGTGCTGAAAGCTCAGAGCCTCCTGCATCATATTCTGTGTCTCCCTCTCTCTGCCCCTCTCCTGCTCACACTCTGTCTCTCCCTGTCTCTCTCTCTCTAAAAAATAAACATTTAAAAAAAAAAAAAGAAGGGGCGCCTGGGTGGCTCAGTCGGTTAGGCATCCGACTTCGGCTCAGGTCACGATCTCACGGTATGTGAGTTCGAGCCCCGCGTCGGGCTCTGTGCTGACTGCTCAGAGCCTGGAGCCTGTTTCAGATTCTGTGTCTCCCTCTCTCTCTGACCCTCCCCCGTTCATGCTCTGTCTCTCTCTGTCTCAAAAATAAATAAACGTTAAAAAAAAAAAAAAGAAAAAGAAAATGTAAAATATCTATTAGCTATCAGGATTGATATGTAAATTTATCAAGGTTACTGGGTAGATTAGTATCCAAAATCAGTTTAATTTCTATATTCCAGTAACCACTCAATAAAGTAAAATTTTGAAAAGATGGTACCATTTGTATTGAAATCAGATCCTTATGAATAAATCTACAAATTGTATACATCTCTACACAGAAAATCATAAAATGTTATTGAAATATGACTTGAATAAATGGAGGGATATATCCTGTTCTCAGGGTGGAATATTCAGTACTATAAAAATGTCACATCTTATTTTGTTCTGCAGATTCAATGAACCCCCAATCAGAATCTCCGTTGTCTTCGTTTAAATATCAAACAGAAATGCATACATTCGTGGGTCAAATGACATACCAAGGATACCTTTAGTACTGTTACTCAGTCCAAGTAGAAGCAGTCCAGATGTCGGACAAAGTTAGAATCAAAAACTAAATTGTGTTATAGTCATACAGTTAATAGTACACAACAGTGGAAATGAACAAATTACTGCTAAACGCAACCACAGTGTGGATACATTGAAGTCCCACACAAACAGATACAATCTGTATGGTTCTCTTTGTGTTAATTTCAGACTTGATAGACACAACTCACCTACGGCATTAAAAGTTCGTATTTATCTGTAGGGCAGAAGCACGCTGGTGCCTGGAAGGTGGCATGTAGGGGGCTTCTGACGGGCTTGAAATACTCATTTCCTTTATCATTCTAGGTTTGTAATAATTCCCCTTGGATTTAGTTATCTGCCATTGTATAACACATTACTGAAAAACTTAACCGGATTAAAAGGACAAATACTTCTTTTCCCACATGATTTTTGTGGGCCGGAGATTTGGGAGTGTTCTCAGCTGGTGCCTCCTTGAGGTCTTTCGTGAGGCTGCAGTCCAGATGTTGGCCAAAGTTGTGGTCATCAGAAGGCATGAGGGAAGCTGGAGAATCTGCCTCCGGGGTCACTCACTCTCGTGACTGGTGCCTTGGTGCAGGCTGTTGGCAGGACGCCTGAGTCCCTTGCCATGTAGACCTCTCCATGGGGCTGGTCAGGGTCCTTATAACATTTTGGCTGGCTTCCCCCACAGTGAGGGATACAAGAGAGCACAAAGTGCAAGGCACAATTATTTTTATAAACAAAATATTCATAGACACCTAGTCTTTGAAGCCACACCCCAACATTTCTGCAGTATTCCGTTGGATAAAAAAGGTCAGCTCTGTTCAGCGTGGCTCGGGACTAGAAAAGGGAATGAATACCAGAAACCAAGAATCACCGGGGGCCTCTTCAAGGCCAGCTGCTATATTAGTATGCTACAACCGCTGTGACAAAATACCACAGACGAGGGGGCTTAAACACCAGAAACTTATTTGCTCACAGTTCTGGAGTCTAGGAAATCCAAGATTAGAGTGCCAAGAGGGTTGGTGTATGGTGAGAGCTCTCCCTGGGGCTGGAGAGGGCTACTGTCTCACAGTGCGCTCATGTGATCTTTTGGTTCATTTGTATACACACACACACACACACTCACTTGCGCGCGTGCACAGATTGGGGGGCCAGAGCAAGTGCTGTGTTATCTCTCCTTTAAAGACACTAATCCTTTCAGATCAGGACTCCACCTTTATGACCTCATTTAACCTTAATTACTTCCCTAGAGGGCCCATCTCCAAATAGAGTCACACACTGTGGGTTAGGGCTTGAATATGAATTTGAGGGGGCAGGGGGGAGACAAATATTTTGTGGACTTTTCTATGATTTTGTTATAATCGAATACAAAGTTAACCCTTTTAAACGGCTGATCATTTCTCAGATCTGTAGAAAGATATGATCTTTAGAGTAAATGCACGTGGGTGCACACACACAGCACGAAACGCTAAGTAGAATGAAGTGTAAAGATAAGTAAACAAGCACATTCTAACGCTGCATTTTTTTTTAAACAAGGGAAAAATTCCAGAAGTTCTTTGAAACCAAAGGTATTTAACCTATAGTTTTACTTTAGGTTTCTTTGTAGCATTGCGCGCAAGGCAGCAACGGTGTCTTCGTAGTGCTGTGGGAAGAGAACTGTCAAACTAGAATTCTATACTCAGCCAAACTATCATCCAACAGCAAGGGCGAAAGAAAGGTATTTTTAAACAGAAGGATTTACCATAAATAGTTTGTCAATCACTTTGTAAGAATTAGTCAAAGATTTACTCCAGCATGAACAAATACATACTCAGAAGGCAGTAGTGGGATTGAAGGAGTAAGATGAATATGGAGTTAGGATAAGCAGTAGTAATCATAAATAGATGCTGTTTTAACTTTGTAAAGTTTAATAACAATCTCAAAGATTCCAGAAGACAGCAATATGATAAATACTGGTGTTGAAGGCAGTTCTACATGGTAGTCAAAGCGTGCTAAGTGTGTTTGTTTTGGTCTGGTTTGGGAGGAATATGTTGTCGATTATTACTTATAAATATTTATTTATTTAAATCATCTCTACCCCACAACGTGGGGCTTGAACTCACGACCCCAAGACCAAGAGTTGAATACTCTCCTGACTGAGCCAGTCAGACACCCCAAGGTGTTAATTGTTAATGTTAAACTTTGTCAGAAAAACATACGGATTCGTAACTAAGACTGTAAATGGAATGCAAAGCTTTAAAAATGGTGACATAGGGGCACCTCGGTGGCCCCGCCGGTTAAGCGTCTGACTCTTGATTTTAGCTCAGGTCATGTTCTTACAGTTCATGAGATTGAGATCCACATCGGGCTCTGCCTTGACAGCATGGAGCCAGCTTGGGATTCTCTCTCTCCCTCTCCCTCTCTGCCCCTCTCCCACTTGGACGCGTGTGTGCGTGCACACTCTCTCTCAAAATAAAAACGTTAAAAAAATAGAAGTATTGAAATAAAAACGGAATGAAGAAAATTTGAAGTTTAGTGGAAAACAAGGGAGTATATAAATAGAAGAAAACCAAATAAGTTGGGCAGAATTCAGTGTAAATGTATTAGTTGTCTCTTGCTATGTGACAAATTTGTGCCAAACTTAGCAGCTTATAACAGACATCATCTCGTAGCATCTGTGGTCAGGGATCTGCAAGTGGCTTAGCTTCTGGTTTGGCCCAGGGTCCTCATGAAGCCCCAGTCGAGCCATCAGCCAAAGCTGCACCCACCTAGGTCTGGAAGATCCGCTTCCAATTTCGCTCATGTAGTTGTTGACAAGCCTCAGTTTCTCCTTGGCTGTTGGCCAGATGCTTCAGTTTCTCACTTTGGCGGCCTGTGTGTAGGCTGCTCGAACGTCCCCACAGCATGGCAGTGGCTCTTCCCAAAGTAAGTGAACTGGAGGAGAGGTTCCGATGGGAGCTGCAGGGTGTTATAACCTCATCTCGAAAGGGACATGGCCTCACCTCTGGTGTGTTCCCTTGGTTACAGAGACCGAGTCTGGTATAATGTGGGAGGGGACTACACAGGGATGTGGATATTTTCAAAAGAGATTTGGGGGGACCATTATAGAGACTGCCTAGCAAACAAAAGTATTTTCAGTGTAATAAATGGAGGTAGGCTTGCTGACATTATTAAAGGATTACTTAATAAAAGAGTGGCCGGTCAGGTAAACAAAATAAGAGATCTATTATATAGCCTTTCACAAAAGACACGTCTAAACAGAAGGACAAGGAAACACTTAAAATCTATCAAAAAGACATGCTTGATATATACGAACACTAATTGCTGCTTAGCAATAGTAATACAAGCCAGAATAGGAATCAGGATTTAGAGCATTAAAAAGGACAAAGTGGGATTTTGTATTGTGACAAAAGAAATGATCTAAAAAATGATGTCACAGGAACGAACTTGTATGTACAGTGGACCCTTGAACACGGGTTTGAACTGCGTTGTCCAGTTATACATGGATTTTTTTTCCCGATAAATACAGTACAGTACATAACTGTATTTTTCTTCTGATTTTTTTTAAGTGTATTAATTTATTTTGAGAGAGAGCAAGCAGGGGAAGGTCAGGGGGAGAGGGAGGGAGGGAGGGAGAGAGACAGAGAGAGAGAGAGAGAGAGAGAGAGAGAATGAATCCCAAGTAGGCTCCGCAGTGTTAGTGCAGAGCCCAGCAGGAGGCTCAAACTCAAGAACCGAATCCAGAGATCATGACCTGAACTGAAATCAATGTCCGACACTTAGCTGACTGAGCCGCTCAGCGCTCCTTCCTTCTGCTTTTCTTAACATTTTCTTTTCTCTGGCTTTATTGTAAGCATACGATATACAACGCACCTAATCTGTAAAATATGTGCTAATTGACTATGGCTTGTTGCTATGGCTTCCAGTTAATAGTAGGCTATTAGTAGTTAAGTTTTGGGGAGAGTCCAAAGTTCCACATGAATTTTCAACTGCTTAGTGGTTCAGTGCCCCTCATCCCTGCACTGCTCAAGTACAGTTAAGTACTAAGTATTAACTGTACTTAATAACATTGCTTCAAAATATGTGCAGCACCATCTTAAAGAAATACAAGAAATTAAGTTCGGGAGACTGTAAACACTTCTCTCTCAGAAACTGACAAATCATACTCTAAAAAGGTAAGACTGTAGTTGATCTGTAGATCACTGATAACAAAATTGACCTCATATTTAGAACCCTATATTCAAGAGAGAATTTAAAATTTTTTAAATTGAGAAACATACATCTAGAGAATTGCGTAAGACTCATAGTCGTATTCTGTACATTGTATCCAATTGCTGTAGAACACCCAGGTAACTGGCCCTATGTGTTAGGTAGTTGTATGTTTCTGGTATCCCAGAAATGTGATATACATCCTTCTTGATCATACCCACCCCCGGTAGAAATCACTATTCTGATATTTACGGTAGTAATTGCTTGGCTCTTTCTTTAGATTTTTTACCCCGCGTATGCATTCATAAACAATAAGGTTTCGTTTTGAACATTATGTCAATAGAATCATGCTATAGTTTCTATCTTGTTTGTTTGTTTGTTTGTTTGTTTTCACTCAGTATTTCTGTCTAAGATTTACCCTTGTTTCTACCGGAGGTCTGGTTCATTTTAATTGTACATTTCCTTGACTGAATCCTTCCAGGCTTATTTATATTCATTCTTCTGTTAGTGGGCATTTGGGTTGTTTTCGGTTTTGAGCACTTACTAATGAAATGGCAGCAAACAGCATTCCTGTACCTACACCACACCGCCTCATTACCATAGCTTTCTCTCTTTATATGTAAGCATTTATTTCTGTAGGGTATGTCTCTAGGAATGGAATTGGCAGATCATTGTTGGACTGTTTTTCAAAGTGATTGTACCAATTTACATTCCAGCCAGGCAGGTGAGATTTCCTGAGGCCAAGACTTGATGTCAAATTTTAAATTAATCAGAGGGGTATATTAGATTTTCTTTATTGAGATATAACTCGGATACCGTAAAATTCACTTTTTTAAAAGTGTATAATTCAGTGGTCTTTTTTTTTTTCTTTTTCAGTTTATTTATTTATTTTGAGAGAGAGAGCAAGCATGTGTAGGGGAGGGGCAGACAAAGAGAATCCCAAGCAGTCTCCACACTGCCAGCACGGAGGCCGACATGGGGCTCGAACTCACAAATCAGGAGGTCGTGGCTTGAGGCGAAATCAAGAGTCGGATGCTTAACGGACTGAGCCACCCAGGTGCTCCTGATTCAGTGGTCTTTAGTATATTCACAAAGTTATCCACCCACCACCACTGAAACCAGGACGTTTTCATCACGTGAAAAAGAAACCCCCAACCCACTATCAGTCACTCCCTATTCTCCCCTCCTCTCAGCCCCTGGAAAGCAATCTGCTTCCTGTCCCTCTGGAGTTACCTGTTCTAGACACTTAATATAAATGGGATCATGCAATATGTGGTCTTTTGTCTCTGGTTTCTTTCACTTACAGTAACGTTTTCAAGGTTCATCTATATTATACAAGTATCAGTACTCGATTTTTATGGCTGAATGATATTCCATTGAGAGGCTATCCCATATTTTTATTTACCCATTTATTTGTTGGTGGACATTTGGGTTGTTTCCACTTTCCAGCTTTTATGTATAATGCTACTGTGAACAGTCATGCATAGTTTTTTATGTGAATATGTTTTTCCATTCTCTTGGGCATATACCTAGGAATAGAGTTGCTGTGTCATAACGTAACTCTGTGTTTAACTTTCTGAGGGGAACTGCCAAACTCTTTTCCAAAATGGGTGCATCATTTTACATTTTGCCCACCATGCACGAAGGTTCCAATGTCTCCACATCCCCACCGATACTCATTATTGTCTTTGTTGTTATATATCTCATAGTAGGTGTGATGAAGTGTATTTCATTGTGGTTATTTTTTTCCATTGAAAAAATTTTATTGAAAAAAAATTGTACAAATAAGTTCTTGGCTTGACAGTAACAAAAGCTGCATTTCATTAATGACTAATAGTGTTGAGTATCTTTTCATGTGCTTATTGGGCATTTGTATGTCTTCTTTAAAGAAAGGTTCAGTCATATCCTTTGCTCATTTTAAAAATTGGGTTATTTGTCCTTTATTGAGTTGTAATCATTAACCAAATACATTTTGGATACTAGATCTTTATTAGATACATAATTTGCAAAGATTTCCTCCCATTCTGTGGGCTTTTTCGTTTCCTGGTTGTGTCCTTTGAAGTACCGAAGTTTTAAATTTTTTTTATTTTTTATTTTTTTTTTACGTTTTTATTCATTTTTGAGACAGAGAGAGACAGAGCATGAATGGGGGAGGGTCAGAGAGAGGGAGACACAGAATCCAAAACAGGCTCCGGGCTCTGAGCTGTCAGCACAGGGGCCCGATGCGGGGCTCGAACTCACGGACCGCGAGATCGTGACCTGAGCCGAAGTCGGCGCTCAACCGACTGAGCCACCCAGGCGCCCCTCGAAGTTTTAAATTTTGATGAAGTCCAATTTGTCTAGTTTTTTTGTTTGTTTGGTTTTTTTTTTTTGGTTGTTTGTACTTCTGGTATTGTACTAAAGGAAACCATTGTCCAATCCAGGGTCATGAAGATTTATACCTGTGCAGTCTTCTAAGAGTCTTATAATTTTATCTTTTACATTTAGGTCTTTGATACATTTTGAGGTATCTTCGTATATAGTGTGAGGTAGGGGTCCAGTTTCATTCTTTTGCATGTGGGTATCTGGTTGAAATAGGAGTTTGCAGTTGTCTAAGCATTGTTTGGTGAAAGATTCTTTTTCCATTGCATTGCCTTGGCATCCTTGTCAAGTCATAGTGGTTTTAATTTGTAATTCCCTAATTACTGATGAGTTTGGGAAATGTTTTCTATGTTTATTAACCATTTGAATATCCTTTCTATTGAAATACCCAGTTTTTTATTGGGTTATCTGCCTTATTCGTACTGATTTCTGGGAGTTCTTTTTTGGTTGTTATGTTGCAAATAGCTTTTCCCACTCAGGTTTGTCTGTTCTGTCTCTCCTGGTGTCTTAATGAACAGAACTTCTTTAATGTAGTCACATTGGTCAATCTTTGACTTTTGGAATACTGTTTTTGGTGTCTTGCTGAAGACATCTTCTACCCCAAGGTCTCAAATATATTTTCTATGATATTTTTTATAAGCATTATCTCTTAAGATAAAGATAAACTTAAGATAAACTTTTTTAAAGGTCTATTTATTTATTGGAGAGAGAGCGAGAGAGCAAGAGAGAGAGAGCGAGCCTGAGCTTAAGTATGAGCTCTCGAGGGAGGAGCAGAGGGAGAGGGAGAAAGAATCCCAAGCCAGCTCCGAATTGTCAGTGCAGATCTCAATGCGGGCTCAAACTCAGGAACCACGGGATCATGACCTGAGCCAAAACCAAGCTGGACGCTTAACCGACTGAGCCACCCAGGCACCCTGCATTATAGTTTTAGCTTTCATGTTTTAGGTCTATAAACTACTTGGAATTGTTTTTTCGATATGGTATGAGATAGCAATTTAACTGCCCAGCCATGGCTACTGAGTAGTCCTGGTACCATTTGTTGAAATACCTGTTCGTATCCACTACCCCTCACTTGTTAATTCGCAGAATTACCATGGCAGTTCTTTTTGATTTTGTATGTCTCCTGGCATAGATGCCATTTTAAAAACTTACAATTTTTCACTATAAACTTCCCACTCAGTTCTGCTTTCTTGCACGTATTTGTTGTCTCTTATTTTCTAGTTTTCATTTTGATTTTCTCTTTGAGCCATTGGTTGTTCAAGAGTGTGTGGTTTACTTTCTATGTATTTGTGAATGTGCCAGTTTTCCTTTTGTTACTGATTTCTAGTCTCTTTTTTTAAGTTTATTTAATTTATTTTGAGAGAGCGTGTGCATGTGCACCCTTGCACGAAGGGTGGGAAAGGGTGGGCAAAGAGGAGAGAGAGAGAGAGAGACAGAGACAGAGAGACAGAGAGAGAGAGAGAGAGAGAGAGAGAGAGAGAGAGAGAGAGAATGTATGGGAGATTATCCCAAGCAGGCTCCGTGCTGTCAGCGCAAAGGCCAGCTCAAGGCTCAATCTCATAAACAGTGAGATCCTGACCTGAGCTGAGATCAAGAGACGGGCGCTTAACCGACTGAGCCACCCAGGTGTCCCGATTTCTCGTTTTATTTCATTGTGATGAGAAAAGATACTTGGTATGATTTTAATCTTCTTAAACTTGTGAAGACTTGTTTTGTGACCTAACAGGTGATCAATCCCGGAGAATGTTCTTGGTGCTCTTGGGAAGAATGTGTATCCTGCTGCCATTGGGTAGAATGTTCTGTATATGTCAGGTCCATTTGGTCTGTAACGTTATTCCAGTCCACTTGATTTTCTCTCTGGATGTTGTATCCATTATTGAAAATAGAGTCTTGAAGTGTTTTACTATTATTGTATTGCTGTGTTTCCCATCAGATATGTCAATGTTTGCTTTATATATTTAGGTTTTTGAAAACTGTTTTGACTGTTTGGTCCTTGCGTTTCTGTATAAATTTTAGGAACAGCTTTGCATGCTTGCAACAAAAGACTGCCAGCATTTTGGTAGGGATTACATTGAATAGAACAATAGACCTACTTTGAATAAATCATTTTGGGAGAATTGCCATCTTGATATTGAGTCTTCCAGTCCATGATCAGAGATGCTTCTGAAATTACTTAGATTTCTCAGCAGGCTTTTGTAGTTTTCGGTGGGAAGGTCTTGCACTGTTTTATTAAATGCATTTCTAAGTATTTTATTCTTTTCAATGTTATTATGAATGGAATTACTAATTTCATTTTGGATTATTGTTGTCAATATATAGAAATACAGTTGATTTTTGCAGGTTCACCTTGTATCCTGTAGCCTTGCTATGGTCATTTATTAGTTGTATTTGTGTGTGTGTGTGTGTGTGTGTGTGTGTGTGTGTGTGTGTTATTCCTTGGGATTCTCTGTGTTCAGGATCATGTCATCTGTGAACAGATAGTTTTACTTCTTCCTTTCCAAACTGGATGTCTTTAATTTCTTTTTTTGCCTGATTTTACTGTCTTGAACTTTCACTAAAATGTTGAGTAGAAGTGGTGAAAGCAGGTGTCCTTGTCTTGTCCCTGAATATGAGGGGAAAGCTCTAGGCCTGATGTGCATTTTTTGAAGGTGCCCTTTATTAGATGGAAGACATTTCCTTTAGTCTCTAGGTTTTTGAGAATATTTATCATCGAATGGGTGTTAGATTTCGTCAGTTGCTTTTCTGCATTTATTAAGATATTGTGGTTTCTGTCCTTTATATTATTAATTTGGTATATAACATAAATCGGTGTTCGTTGTTAAACTGATCTTGCATTCATGGAATAAATGCTACTTGATTATTGTGCATTGTTGTGTGTATTGATTATTCTTTTATATATTGCTTGATTCAGTTTGGTCATTTTTGTTAAGGAGTTTTGTGTCTAGGACAGAAATGCTGGGCTGTAGTTTTCTTGTGAACATTTGTTAGGCTTGTTCATAGGTAATCCTGGCATCGCAGCATTAGCTGGGAAGTAGTGCACCCTCATTTATTTCCTGGGAGAGTTTCTGGAAGATTGGTATTATTTCTTGAAATATTTGATAGAAGTAACCAGTGACGTCACTGGGACCTCTGCTTTTCTTTGAGGGAAGGTTTTAAATAACTCCCAGACCTATTTAGATTGTGCATTTCTTCATGAGCCAATTTTAGTAGGTTGGCATTTTGGGGGACAAAGTCCTAGAAATGGCATATAGTTGTTCATAATATCCCCTTATCATCATTTAAGTTTCCTTAGGGTCAGTAGTGTTGTTCCTTTCTTCGTTCCTTATTTTGATAATTTGTGGGGTTTTTTTTTTTTCTTGATTAGTCTAGCTAAAGATTTGTCAATTTTGTTGATCTTTTCAAAGAACTAACTTTGGGTTTTATTGATTTTCTTTATTATTATTTTTTTCTGCGTTCTAGTCTATTGATCTCTGTTCTGATTTTATTTCCTTTCTTTTGCTTGCTGTCGGGTTGATTCACTCTTGTTTTTCTAATTTCTTAATTGTGGAAGTTTTGGTTATGGATTCGGGACTTTTCTTCTTTGGTATTGGTGTTTAAAACTCTACATTTCCCTCCCAGCATTGCTTTAGCTACATCTCATAAATTTTCATGTGTCTTTGTTTTCATTCAGTTTAAAATATTTTTCCATTTTCCATATGATTTATTGAATCTGAATGTGTGACTCTTGTGGACAGCATATAATTGGATCTTGCTTTTTTTATCCTGTCTGGCCATTTCTATTTTTTTGGTTGGGATAATTAGACTATTTACATTTAACATAATTATTAATAGAGTTGGACTTACTTTTGCCATTGTGCTGATTGTTCTATGTCTCCTGTCTTTTTCTGTATATCTCCTCTTTGATTACCTTATTTTGTGTTAAATAAATATTTTCAGTGTATCATTTTAATGTCTCTGTCAGTATTTTAACTTTTTTTCCAGTTTTTTCTTAGCTGTTACTCTAGGGATTAGAATATGCATTTTACTTTACCATAGACTGCTTCAGATTAATACTAATTTAATTTTAGTAAAATAAAGAATCTTTTCTCCAATATAGTTTCATTCTCTCTGGGCTCCTATTTGCTGTAATTGCCATATATATGGCATGTATGTGTTATAAATCCAGCAATATACAGTTGATCCTTGAACAATGTGGGGAGTAGGGGAGCCAGCCCTCCATCTAGTTAAAAATATGCATATAATTTTTGACTTCTCTAAAATTTAACTTCTAATAGTCTACTGTTGACCAGAAGCCTTACTGATACCATAAACCACGTATTTTGTGTTATATGTATTAAATGCTATATTCTTATGATAAAGTAGGCTAGAGAAAAGAAAATGTCATTAAGAAAATTATAAGGGAGAGAAAATATATTTGCAGTACTCTATAATAAAAAGTCTGCATATAAGTTGATCCATGTAGTTCAAACCTGTATTGTTCAAGGGTCAACTGTAGGGTTATAATTATTGCTTTATACCATTTCATGTCCTTTAAAGTAGTGAAGAAGAGAAATGAAAACAAAGTTGTCTATAGACTCTTTGATATCAACTCACATAATTATCATGTCTAGTGCTCTTTATTTCTCCTTGATTATTCACATCACTGTTCGGTGTAAATCTTTAAGCATAAAGGACTTCCTTTAGGATGTTTTTTTGTAAATCTGTCAGCAGTGCTTTCTTTCAGTCATTGCTTCTCTGGGAATATCCTTATTTAGCCTTTGTTTTTTGGAGGATAGTTTTGCTGGATATAGAATTCTTGTTTTTATATTTCAGCACTTTGAATATGGCATTCTATGCCCTATCTCTTCCCTTGTTTCAGGTGAAAAGTTAGCCATTGATTGTATTGATGATCCCTTTTGAAGCATGATGCAGTAGTTTTTACCTTGCTGCTGTCAAGATTTTCTCTTTGTCTTCTGCTTTCAGTGGATTGACTATGGTGTGTCACTGTGTGGATCTTTTTCTTTTTATTCTGCTTGGGATTTGTTGAGCTACTCAAGTGCATAGATTAATGCTTTTCATCAAATTTGGGCAGTTTTGTTAGTCATTTCTTCATATATTCCTTTTGTCTCTCTATTTTCCTTCTGGGCCTCCTATTATGCAAATGTTCGTTCATACATTGGGTCATATTCCATAGATTTCCAAAGCTCTGCTCTTTTTTTTTTTTTTTCATTCTTTTTTCTTTCTTAGCTGGATTATCTGATTTCTTTCTACTTCCTTCAGGTTTACTGATTTCTTTCTACTGCCAGTGCAAATCAGCCGTTGAATTGCAGATTTGAATTTTTCATTCATTATTGCACTTTCCAAATCCAGAATTTCTATTTGGCTTTTTAAAAGAAAGCAAAACAAATAAACTGAAACTCATTTCTCTTTATCGATATTCTCTCTTTGGTGAGGTATGATTGTCATGTCTTTAATTCTCTTTCATTCTTTAGACATGATTTCCTTTATTTCTTTGAACGTGTTTATATTTATTGACAAAATCTTTGCCCAATAATTCCAATACCTGGGCTTCCTCAAGAATAATCGGTACGGACTGGTTTTCTCCCCTACATATGGGGCATACTTTACTATTTCTTTAACATGTGTCATAACTTTTTATCAAAAATTAGATATTTTATGTATTGTGGTAACTCTGTAAATCACATTTCTCTCTTCTCCATCCTCAGAGGTTGTTATTATTGCTGTTTGTTGTTGTTTGTGCAGTGACTTTCCTGGACTAATTCTGCAGTCTTACTCTTTGTCATGTACAGGTACTGAAGTCTGCTTGATTAGCTAAGTCATCAGATAATGATTTAACAGATTTTCTTTTTTCTTTTTTTTTTTAATGTTTATTTTTGAGAGAGAGAGCATGTGTGTGTATGCACGAGCATGGGAGGGTCAGAGAGAGAGGGGGACAGAGGATACAAAGTGGGTTCTGTGCTGACAGCAGAGAGCCTGACGTGGGACTCGAACTCACGAACCATGAGATCATGTCCTGAGCTGAAATCAGATGCTTAATCGACTGAGCCACCCAGGAGCTCCTTGACAGATTTTCTTAAATGATTTAAGCCAATATATCTCCAGATCTTTTTCCAGTGGGCACTTTATGTGTTGGGGCATGCCTTCCATGCTCTGGCAGTTTACAACTCTGCCTTAGCCTTCAGTTCCTACTTGCGTAGAACCTCAAAGTCAAGGGATTAGGGCTTGTCTGGCCTTTCCTGGGCATTTGCACAGTCTTCTACATCTGCATGGCCTTCTGGATCCCCAGGAATATGTCAGATATTGCCAAGGCCTCTTGTGGAGATCCCATTTCTCAGATTTTCCTTTTAAGGTTTTCAGCCACCCTCTTGTTTGTCCCGAGTGGCATCATCGTCTCTGGCAACTGCAGTGATAAACAGCGGCCACTGATTTTTTGGGACAAACTTGTTGAGGATAGGGCTTTCCTCACTGAATGAACTCTGAGTCAGATGAAATGAAGATCAGCTCCATGAATGAAGCTTTTCTAGGGAGCACGAGTCAGGTCAAATAGTGAGATTTCCCTGGGGACTGGGCTTTTGATGGAGCTCCAAACCCATCTGTCTCCTCTGGTGGCTGCTAGGCTGCTGGCTTTCATAGCTACTACGGTTCTGAGGCTGCTGATTTCCAAGGCTTCCATGAAATTGGACAGAGGGAATAGAAATAGAGCAAAGGAGAACACCAGAAAGCTTGTTGTTCTTATGAAGATGTAACTTTTCTTGAGCAAATGTTGCTAGGATTGTTGCAAGCCTTTGGCTAATTTCTAGAGTGCTGAGCAAGTTAATTTTGGAACCTTATGCCAGTGTTCTCTTTGCTTTTATGGAGGAATGTGTTTTCAGGGGTCCTCCACCCATAATTGCAAAAGTGTTCCTCAATCTCCCTGTGTTTTTAACTTCTATGTTTATTGCACCTGTTCTTTTTGATATCTGATCATGCCTTGTGTGTATTTATTGTCAGCCATGAAAGCCCACTGTTCGATTTCATCGAGAGCTGCTTGCGAAATAAACATGAAATGGTTATTTATGAAGCTGCGTCAGCCATCATCCATCTTCCTAACTGTACTGCAAGGGAGTTGGCACCTGCTGTTTCAGGTCAGTTGTATGTTCCCTACCCGGCTGTTGTTTACATTAGTGTGTTTTTGTTTTAAGTCCCACGGGTCTGCAGGAGAGGTAGTAAGAATGATTTTTGAACCTTAGCGCTCTCTATATGCCTTTGCATTCGGCTAGGTGGGTCATTTATTTTTGTTGTTCTTTACTTAATTGGCGCTTTTTTTCTGAAGTTACTATTTCCCTGTGTGAAACATTAAAAATTTTTACTTAGAAGACAAGTAACACTCATGCCTTCAGTTCTTGCCTTGAGTTCTCCTTCATCGTTAAAAAAGTCCGTTTGCTCTTATAGCTATAAGTATTCCACAGATTCCAATATTCATGGATATATTAATCCTTACAGATAAATAAACTTTGTTTCCTATATTTAAACTTTTATAGCTCAAGAAGTGCTTTTTCTATTTTTGATGACATGTTTCTCATATGAGGTACTGATGCTGCGATCTAATCTCCTTATGCATATTTTGAATATGATTCTTCATGTACTATATGATGAAATGAGATATATTCATGGTGATCTGTATTTCCCCTAGTTCTTCAGCTTTTCTGTAGCTCTCCTAAGCCAGCGTTGAGATATGCAGCTGTGAGGACCTTGAACAAGGTAGGTCCTTTTGCCAACTATTGACTTGTATCCATGTTTGACTGAGAAACATTCATGTGAGGCATTTGGCTTTCTCTCAAGGTTAGTAGGCATGATTTATGGACTTCACTTCTAGAGCACCTTCCTTGTATTTGTGGCTTTAGGTATGGCCATTTTTGCTATTCAACTAAAGACTAATAATTCATTTCTGACTGCTGAGCACTCTGTAGCTGAAAACCACATTGTCCAATATGATGGCCATTGGCCACGAGTGGCCATTTCCATTTAAATTAATCAAAATGAAATAAAATTAAAAATTCAGCCCCTCAGTCACTCTAGTCACACTTCATGTGCTCAATAGTGACATGGTTAGTGACCCTCATATTGGACAGTGCAAAAATAAAGAACGTTTCTATTGCTGTAGAAATTTCTCTGGGACAGTGCTGGTGTAACACAATGTGAGTCACATATGTAATTTTAAATTTTATACTGACCACATTAAAACATTTTTCAAGATGAGATTAATTTTATTTTTTTATTTTTGAAATTTTTAATGTTTATTTTTGAGAGAGAGAGACAGAGCATGAGCGAGAAAGGGACAGAGAGAGAGAGACACACACACAGAATCCAAAGTAGGCTCCAGGCTCTGAGCTGTCAGCACAGCTGACACGTGGGGCTCGAACTCACAAACTGTGAGATCATGACCTGGGCTGAAGTCAGACGCTTAAGCTTAACCGATTGAGCCACCCAGGTGCCCTGTCAAGATGAAATTAATGGTAATAATACGTTTAATTTACCCTAATATATGTAAAATGTCATATCAACATGTAATCATTATAAAATTATTAAAGATCTATTTTGCCTTATATTTTTTTCATATTAAATGTTTAATATCCAGTGTATATTTTATATTTAGAGCATATCTTAATTTGGACTAGCCACATTTCAAATGCTTATTAGTCACATTTGGCTATTGGCTACCATATTGGACAGCATAGTTCCACAGGATATAACTTAGAAACACAGAATAAGTAACCATAAATGAAAGTTTAAGGTAGTAGAGGACTTGTCATCAGGTAGTGTGTGATCAGTTATGAATTAATTGTATGAACAACTGGAGGAGAGAGAAGCCGCAGAAGAAACTTGGTAGGATGGCCATGGAAGAACCCTGTAGAGAATAACAATTAAAGATTTTTTTTTTTAAGTTTTTATTTGAGAGAGAGCGAGAGAGCATAAGCAGAGGAGGGGCAGAGAGAGAGAGAGAGGGAGAGAGAGAATCCCAAGCAGGCTCCACACTGTCAGCGCAGAGCCTGACGCGGGGCTCGAACCCATGAAACCACGAGATCATGACCTGAACTGAAACTGAGAGGCGGACGCTTAACCGACAGAGACACCCAGGTGTCCCAATAGAGGATAACAATTAGAGTTATATTTTAAAGAGTTGACATAGGTCCCCATTCTTTCATCTGTAATATTAGGGCCAGATGTGTCTCAGAATTCAGTATTGTGTGAGTTTTAGGAAGGTGATATGGTTCTGTCTCTTACATACTCACCCCACTGAACCTCGAGCAGTACCCTGCCATTAGACACATAAATATTTCTGTGGTATATATATGACTGTCCTCTTAAATTATTATTTAACTAGTTTTACATTAGTTTGGGTCAGATTTTCCTGTTAAAATGAATTTCGATGCCAATGCTTTGCTGAGTTTTCAAATTTTTTAAATTGTGGGTAATGGATTCTATACCAGTATTGAGATAGTCGGAGGGGTGAACAATTTTGACAGAAGCAAAGAAGCCAGATGATAGACATGTTGTGATGAGCATGAACAAACCAGTTTGGCTGGAGTTTGCTTAAAGACAGAAATGTTTTCTAAGTGATAAGCCATTAACACTCTTTGAGCAGTGTTTACCACACTGGGTGCTATTCTCTAAGATCCTTACATCTAGTAGAATAGACATCCACGTACACATGTACTATAAAGAAAAACAGGCCAAGTGTAATAAAACACAGACTACGATATTGTTATAAAGGTTATAGAAACCTAGGAAGAGAAAATGCTGTTATACACTATGACTCTGGCATAGTTAATCATTTAAAAAATGCTATTTCATACCATATTAATTGGAAATGTTCTTCTTGAAACAATTACTTTGGACCTATATTGTCCCATTTAGATTAAAAAAAAAAATTTTTTTTTAATGTTTATTTATTTTTGAGAGAGACAGAGACAGAATGTGAGTGGGTTAGGGGCAGAGAGAGCGGGAGACACAGAATCCGAAGCAGGCTCCAGGCTCTGAGCTGTCAGCACAAGAGCCCGACACGGGGCTCGAACTCATGAGCTGTGAGATCATGACCTGAGCCGAAGTCGGACGCTCAACCAACTGAGCCACCCAGGCGCCGCCCCCCTCCCCGACCCGCATTTAGATTTTTAAAAGTCACTTACCTTAATTAAAATTTCTATTTTTTTCTTTCATTGTTTTTTAAAGTTCCGGTCTTCAGCAATAGCAGTTTGCTTAATTTATTTTTCTTGCCCTTCCACAAGGTGGCAATGAAGCACCCCTCTGCTGTTACTGCCTGCAATCTGGACTTAGAAAACTTGATCACAGACTCAAACAGAAGCATTGCTACCCTGGCCATTACTACACTCCTCAAAACAGGGAGTGAGAGCAGTGTGGACAGGCTCATGAAACAGATATCTTCTTTTGTGTCTGAAATCTCAGATGAGTTCAAGGTAAAAGTTTAAATATGATTGTTTTCTCCCAGTCTCTGGCTTGCCTATTTCTTTTCTTAACAGTGTCTTATTATTATTATTTTTTTAATGCTTATTTATTTTGGAGACAGAGAGAGACAGCGCATGAGCGGGGGAGGGGCAGAGAGAGAGACACACACAGAATCCGAAGCAGGCTCCAGGCTCTGAGCTGTCAGCACAGAGCCCGATGCGAGGCTCGAACTCACAAACCGTGAGATCATGACCTGAGCCGAAGTTGGACGCTTAACCGACTCATCCATCCAGGCGCCCCTTCACAGTGTCTCTGGATGAGCAAAAGTGTTAAATTTTTCTGAAGTCTAATTTATTCATCTTTTTCTTTTACTGTTATTGTTTTGTCTACTTCCAAGCCTTAAAGATACTTTCTTGTGTTTTAAATGTTTTATGGTTTCAGCTTTTACATTTTGGCCTCTGATCCGATTTGAATTAATATTTATGTATTGCATGTGATAAGTTCAGGTTTTTTCCATACTAATATCTAGTCATTCCAACATAATTTGTTGAAAAGAATTCTCTTTCCCCATTGGAATGCTTTGACATCTTTGTCTGAAAAGCAGATAGTCATATAATTGTAGGTATATATCTGGGCTCCTTAGAATATTCTGTTGATCTCTTTGTCAATCCTGTGTCATTACCAAACTGTATTGATTAATGTAGCTTTATGGTACCTCTTTAAGTGTCAAGTAGTATGTTCTTTCAATTTGCCCTTTTTTAATATTATAGGTCCTTGACATTTCCATATAAAATTTAGAGCTGGCTTATAATTTGTATAAAACAAAGTCAGTTAGGATTATGATTGGGGTGATGTTGAATCTATAAATAAATATGGAGAGAACTGACATCATAACCCTATTCTTCCAGTTCATGAATATGGTATACTTCTGCCTTTATATAGGTCTTCTTTAATGTCTCTGAGTAATGTTTATTACCAATTACTCTATCGGTCTTGCTCATCTTTTGCTAAATTATAAATATTTTATGCTTTTTTTTCTATTAAAATTTCTGTTTTATTGTTTGCTAGTAGTATATAAAAATACTTCTTTTTCTCATAACTTGGTATCCTTTCTGATACTGAAACCTTATTGGTTCCAGTAGTTGTTATGCATTCCTTAGGGTTGTCTATATAAATAATCATGTTATCTGTGAATAGAGACCGTTTTACTTCTTCATTTCCAATCTAAAAGCCTTCCCTTTCTTTTTCTTCTTGCCTAATTAAAATGACTAGGACTGCCACTACAGTGTTGAATAGAACTGGTGAGAATGTGTCAGAGATGATCAAAAGAACAATAAAATAAATTTCAGTTAAAAGAATTAAAGTAGAAAGATGTTATTATTTCTTTCTTATTTAATTCTCAGCCAAGAAGTATAACTGGCTCTATTTACTCCCTTCTAGTATATATCTAGACTTTTAAAAAAACAAACGTAGCCTGTATATTCAGGTGGACATTTTGAATCCTGGGGAACCTTGGGAGATTATGAAGGTCATTTTGTAGTATAGCTTACTGAATGAGCCTCCTGTGCTTAGACATTTAGGTTTCAGTCTTTTGCAATTACAAGTAACTGCAGCGGATAACCTTGTGCATATGTTTTCTCAAAATGTTGGAGGTGCATCTCAGGGTCAGTTCCTAGAAGGTCACATGCTAGGTTGAAGGGTAAATCGACATGCAGTTTTGTACAGAATGCTAAATGGCACCAGCAATGTAATAGAGTGCCAGTTTCCCCATAGTCTCACCGTAGAGTGGCTTGTATTTTGAAGTTTTGCCAACCTGATGGGTGAGAGAATGTATCTCAATGTAGTTTTAATGAGTTTCTCTTCTTATGAAGGAAGGTAAACATCTTTTTACATTTTTGAAGATCATTTAATAATTCTTTTTGAATATTGTTTGCTCATCTCTTTTCTCCATCTTCTTCTATAGGAAGTTTGGTCTTTTATTTCCTCAGTTATTTCAGGTTTTTTATATAGTGGGGATATTAGCTCTTTATTTGTGAAATGTGATATTTTCTCCCCGTTTGTCATTTGTCTTTTGACTTTTCTTCTGATGTCTTTCATATTTTATTTATGCGAAAGTTCGTTCTCTTTATGTGGTCAGATTTGTCCATCTTGTTGCATTTGACTTTTGGGGAATAGTTAGAAAGCCTTCCCCTTCAGATTATAGACTCTGATTGGGTGAATAAGGATTCACCTATGATTTCTTCTAGTGTATATATAGTTTCATGTTTTACATTTAAATCTCTGATCCACTGGATTTTATTATTACATACGGTATGAGAAATGGATCTAATCTTACCCTTTTTCAATGATTATCTCATTGCTCTCCCTGCCTCCAAATTTTATTTATTTATTTATTTTTTTAAATTTTTTTTTTTAACGTTTATTTATTTTTGAGACAGAGAGAGACAGAGCATGAACGGCGGAGGGTCACAGAGAGAGGGAGACACAGAATCTGAAACAGGCTCCAGGCTCTGAGCTGTCGGCACAGAGCCCGATGCGGGGCTCGAACTCACGGACCGCGAGATCGTGACCTGAGCCGAAGTCGGACGCTTAACCGACCAAGCCACCCAGACGCCCCCCTCCAAATTTTATTTAAAAGACGGGTCTTTGCCCCAGTGGTTTGAGACACCACGTTTATCATATACGAAGTTTCCATATGTACGTGGGTCTATTTTTGGGCTTTCTGTTCTGTTTTGTTGTTCATTTAGTCATACATCAGTACCACACACTATTTTAAATATACGAGCTTTATAGGAAGTATTAATACCCCCTCTTTGGTTTTTTTTCTCTAGCTATTCTTACGTGTTTATTTTTCCTTGTGAATTTTAGTACTAACTTGTCTAGCGTCATGAAAAATCTCATTGACATTTTTATTGGGATCACATTGACTTTGTATGTTAACGCAGGGGAAAACAGATGTCATCTTGATGTTGTTGAGACATCCTATCCGAGAACAAGGGATATCTTTTAATTTGTTCAAGCGTACTGTTGTGCCTTAATATTTTATAGTATGTTTATGTTAGTTTTGAATGTTCTTAAAATGCTTTTCTGATATTGTCTGTTGTTGCTATTATACATGTTTGTATCCATTAGATCTCATTAGTTATGCATGTACATGTTCCCTTTGTATAGTTCAAGATCTCTTCCAGCCTTAGAGATAATAGCTTCTCCCTCTAAAAGTAAAGGACAGGGGAGCCTAGTTGGCTCAGTTGGTTAAGGGTCCAACTTCAGCTTAGGTCATGATCTCATGGTTCACGGGTTCAAGCCCTACGTCAGGCTCTGTGCTGACAGCTCAGAGCCTGTACCCTGCATCAGATTCTGTGTCTCCCTCTCTCTCTGCCCCTCTCCCACTCATGCTCTCTCTCGCTCACTCTCTCTGTCTCAAAAATAAATAAACAGTAAAAAAATAATAAAACTGGGTTGCCTGGGTGGCTCATTCGGTTAAGCGTCTGACTTCGGCTCAGGTCATGATCTCACGGTTCGTGGGTTTGAGCCCCCCGCCCCCCATCGGGCTCTGTGCTAACAGCTCAGAGCCTGGAGTCTGCTTCAGATTCTGTGTCTCCCTCTCTGTCTGTTCCTCCCTGGCTCGCACTGTGTGTGTGTGTGTGTCTCTCTCTCAAAAATAAGTAAACATTTAAAAATGAAAAGTAGAAGGTAGGTTTCCACCTTTCCCTAGAAGATACACCTAGTGCTTTCTCTAGAGCAAAAAGCAGGCATGCTCACTGTCCAGTATAATAAAGATGTAAAATATTTGAGTTCCACACCTCAGGGTTCTTCCGTAATGGGAGCTACCGTAGCCCTTTTCGCATTGCCCTCTGGGAATTGGGGCCGAGGCTACTGCCCCAGATGCTGATGCTCTAACTACTGCCATTGCTGTGAGTATTTAGCCGCCCATCTCTGATCCAGGAGTCTCGTGTTTTCTCTCCCAGCAATCCGTGAAATCGCAGACTAACGTGTTAGCTTGCAAGTAGGGTAAAATTTCACACCCTACTTATTTCTTGACACTGGTCTTTAAAGTTAAGTTGTGGTAACATTTTCCTAGAAACCATTTTGTGAACTAGTTCCTTAGTAACTCTTTCTTCTACGGAAATCGGTCTGTTTACGCTTTTTCTCTTCACTGTTGACTTTAAAATTTTTCTGGGCTTATGTGCTTGGAGCAGGGGGATGGGGTCTCTTGAAAATTGTTGTTTATTTTCCTTTGAGCCCTCCTACCCGATCCTTCACGGAGAAGCCTTATTGCCATTTGAGGTAACTACAGCCCCTTCTTAGCTTGCAGCGAGTAAGAGGCAAAGTATGCCTCGTAGCTAAAGCTGTAAAGACGAACATCCTTTCTGTGTTTTTCTACAGGTGGTGGTTGTACAGGCCATCAGTGCTCTCTGCCAGAAATACCCTCGAAAGCACAGCGTCATGATGACTTTCCTCTCCAACATGCTCCGAGATGATGTAGGTAGACAAGACATATTCTCATCATAGAAAGTTGCTCTCTCAAATTCTTAACGATTCCCATGAGATCCCATCCGTCGTATTTAAAACAGCTTTATCCTCTCAGCATGCCTCCGAAATAGTGTGCTTAATTCTGGTTGCCGTCTTCTCATCACTAAACATGCTGTTGTTTTAGCACTGGGAGCACAGACACTTTTGTTTCTTTCAGAAGGGAAAGGAAATGAAATTTGAATATTATAAGCTTGAGCCTCAGAGTTAGAAGCATTTCGTCAAAAAGCGTCCTCCTCCGAATGAATGGCAGTTTTCTCTTTTGCCAGGGAGGCTTTGAATATAAGCGAGCCATTGTGGACTGCATAATCAGCATTGTGGAAGAGAACCCCGAGGGTAAAGAAGCCGGTCTAGCCCACCTTTGTGAATTCATTGAGGACTGTGAACACACTGTTCTGGCCACTAAGATTCTACACTTGTTGGGCAAAGAGGGCCCCAGAACGCCCGTCCCCTCCAAGTATATCCGCTTTATCTTTAATAGGGTCGTACTGGAGAACGAGGCTGTCAGAGCTGGTGAGTCATTGGAACGCTGATACCGACGGGACTCCTAATCCTCTGAAATGCTTATTAACTCAGGGGGGTGGTGATGAAATTGGAAAATGAAGTTGCAAGGTCTGAGTGAGGGTGGGGGCTTGGGACCTACTTGGGCCAGATAACGCAGCTCTTTGTTGGCGCTCGGTTTCCATCCGGATTTCTGCTGCTGGTTAGAGACAGATAACTCTTGACTTTCAGTATGATAGGAATGCTGTGATGGCATCAGGTGGTTTTTCTCAGACTTAGAGCCATTAGTATGAAGTGTGTGTGTGTGTGTGTGTGTGTGTATTTTTAAGTGACTTTTTCAAGAGATCTTAGGACATTTTTTTTTGACTTCCTCCTCTCTAATCATTCCTTCCCCTGAGCATATGAACAGGTGAAAAGCTCTCCTATTAAAAATATAAACTGGGGCACCTGGGTGGCTCAGTCGGTTAAGCGTCCGACTTCAGCTCAGGTCATGATCTCGCGAGTTCGTGAGTTTGAGCCCCTCGTCGGGCTCTGCGCTGACGGCTCAGAGCCTGGAGTCTGCTTCGGATTGTGTGTCTCCTTCTCTCTCTCTGTCCCTCTCCCGCTTGTTCTTGTTCTCGCTCCCTCAAAAACTGAATATTCAAGAAGATTTATTAAAAAATATATATATAAACCTTCCTCTGATGCACTGTTTCTTACTAGGTATTGACTATACCTCCCCTGTCAGATAAACTTGAAGTAGCCGTTACTAACTGCCTCCGTGAATTTATTCCCCATTTTTTTCTTCAGCTCACGATAAACTGGCTCTCTCCCTTAAAAGCCCTCCGAAGCTAATTTTTAAAGTTACCGATAAGCTAGTTGGAAAATCAAGTTCTTACCTTTGTTCACCTCCTTCGGCCTGAATGAGTGGCTGAACGCATCTCGAAACTCTCCGCTTGGTGTCCACGAGAGCCCGTGACTTCCGTCCCTCCCCAGCCTGATTTGTAAGGCTCCTCTTTCGTTCCTTAAAATGCTCATTTCCCTTGGGGGTCTGTCTTACCAACTTAAAAATACACCCTCAAAAAATACACACTTGAGAATACACACACTTCGTACTAATGGCTGTAACGCTGTCTTTTGTGGGGGTCGTTTTCCGAGCTCCACCGCTATGCCGCGGCATTGCGGCCCCGGTTCTCTTTCCTGAACTTGTATGCCCCTGTCTGAGGCACTTCAGATGCAACCCAAATGGAAGTCCTCACCTTTACCATCCACTCAGCCGTCAAGACGGAAGCGGATTCTGCCGTTCTAGAAGCCCCATCGGCTCCCTGACAAAGTTCCGTCAACTCCGCCGCCTTAGCGTTTCTGCATTCTCTCTTTTCTGTTTCCCCAAGTGCTGGTGCAGGCCCTCCTCCATTTCAGATGCCCGCCTAGTCCGACTGCCTGGTAGTCTCACGGGCGTCCAGTCTGTTCTCCACACTCGGCTTCCAAAATGGCCTTGGCGCACAGAGTCTGCTTACGAACAGCCAGTTCGTAATGCGCCCTGTTACAAATACGCAGGTGTGCCCTGTATTCGATGTCCGGTCATAAGAAGCGTGAGGCTCAAGCGTACCTGTTCCGTCGTGTCACTGCCTCGCCCCGCCTTGGATTTGTTCTCTCTGCCTGTGGCGCTCCTTCCCCGCCCTTTCCCTCTGGCTAACTTGACTTGTCCCCTCAAGTTTTAGCGCAGGTGGCAAGCGTCCGTCCATCCTTGGGTCACTTCTCCAGCAGTTCTGATTTAGGCTCCTCTCTCTCTCTTCTCACGTAGCATCCTGGATGTAGTTCTGCCGTGGACTTTACCACGCTGTCATTGTCTCTTTACTTACCTGTCTTCTCCACTAGAGTCCAACTCCCTGAGATCAGGGACTGTGTCTTTTCTCTTTCTACCCCCGGCACCACTCCCGACAAAAGTTAGGTAAGCAATAAATCTTTTCCTGAATGGAGTGAATTTAATAGTAGAGTTGCTTTTTATGCTTGGGGTTGGTTGTTTGTGTTAGAGCTTAATTACGTCACTGTGGTATACAGGGGGCTGTGGTCAGAGTGGAGGAAGGCCTATATATATATATACATACATATATATATATACACATATGTATATATATATATGTATATATATATATATATACACACACACACACACACACGATTCTTTTTTCTCAGTGCATAGAGAATTTTCCTATCCATAGCTGTCTTGGGCCTGCAGATTTCTAGTTAGGCTTAAACGGGGCAAAGAGATAAAATCAAGAAGTACACAAATTAAGAGAGTTTATTCCCACTGAACACGGGGAAGCTTCTTTTTTTGGTTTTTGGTTTTTGTTTTTTGAATAATTACTGCGTACCCCTGAGACACCAATACAGTATTTATGTTGTTCTGTTTTATGCTTCATTGTAGCTGCTGTGAGTGCTTTGGCTAAATTTGGGGCTCAGAATGAGAATCTTCTCCCAAGCATCCTTGTCCTCTTACAAAGGTAAGTATGTCTTTTTTTTTTTTTTTTTTTTTTAAGGACGCCATATGACTGAACAGACAATGCTTCCTTGTACCATATCAAATGTTCCGTGGAGCCTAAGAGTAGAACTGATGGAGTAAGTCAGGGGCGAATGGCATTTTTGTTATCTTTCTAGTAATTGTGTGTGCACACGTAGATTTGATTTTGACTTTCTCCCATGGAGTTTGAGGAAGTGACTTAAATATATGTGCCTCAATTTGCAGAGTAGGGGCCAACTTCAAAGTGATTCGCTATGGAGAGTTGAAAAATCAGCTTTTCGTGGTTTCCACGGTTCCCTATTTGATGAGGAAAAGATCTGCTTTAGCAAATACTCGGTGATTACATCTTATAATTGAAGCAGAAAAATTATAAGCTAAAGGCTGGCTGGCTGAAATAAAACAAATTGCCATTTGAGTAGTAACAGTGGCTGGATTCTGAATCCTTTTTAGTATCCTTAGAACGCGTAATAGTCCCATCTCTTAATGATGAGGAAGTCTAAGTCTTTACCAGGGTCATGTGGCTGCATATTCAAGACTAGACTCCAACCTGCTAGCTCATGTTTTTGTATTCTTCCTAATCATTTTAATGCCTGCTTACGTAGTGCTTCTGGTTCATAAAGACCCTATTTCTTTACCAGTTCAGGACAGTCTCCCAAATTTATGGAGATTGTAGGATCCACTGTTGGCTGTTGAGCTCTTTTCCAAAGGTAGTGTCGGACAGCCTGCTCTGTGTCGTTTGGGTATGGTGGGAAGTAAAGCTCTCGGAAAATCCGAGGGTGCTGTGACGTGCCTCTTCTGTGTCCCCTGGACAGGTGCATGATGGATACTGATGATGAGGTTCGGGACAGAGCTACTTTCTACCTGAATGTGCTGCAGCAGAGGCAGATGTCACTGAATGCTACCTACATCTTCAACGGTCAGTGAGAGCCAGGAATGGAGACAAATACGTTTTTGGTCCCCAGATGGCATCTTGGAAGCATTATCTTGTGATTTGCATTAAGAGCCGACTTCACTAGGCACATGCTTGTCGTTTGTCTTTGCATGCGCTTCCGTTTCTAGGGGCACCGAAAGTATGTAAGGGCCCGGAGAGCACTGCTTGTTGCTGGTTCTCCTTGAACTTCCCCTGGATTGGCTCTACCTTTTCCCTCTATGTTAACGGTTGTTCCCACGTGGCTAAGTTGCTTTCTTTCCTGGAAGGGACTTCTGATTTGTTGGATATCTTGATGCTCTGCTCCCATGCTTCCTTGGGCAAAATTAGAAGGCAGTCTTATAAGACAGCTTCATTTTGAACCATTTAAGTTATGAAGTCTGTGGCTTCATCCTTCTCTTTCTTCAGAAAGCTTAGATAAATACTACACATCTGGGCCTGTCTGGATCCTAGGATGGGCAAGGAGTTAGAATGCTGAGATTTCTGTTTTGTAGGCCTCACTGTCTCTGTGCCGGGGATGGAGAAAGCCTTACACCAGTACACATTGGAGCCTTCAGAAAAGCCCTTTGACATGAAATCCATTCCTCTTGCTATGGCTCCTGTCTTTGAACAGAAAGCAGGTAACGGGAACACTTTGCTGTTCGTTTTCCTATGTGTGAGTGATTTTGCACCAGTGAAATACGCCGTTAGTATATTTTCACAAAGACTTCTTTGATTTGTTTAATTGTCGCTCCTGAATCTTATGGAACTTAACATGGATTTTTTTTTTTTTAATGTTTATTTATTTAGAGAGCAGGGAGGGGCAGAGAGAGAGGGAAACAGAGAATCCCAAGGAGGCTCTGCACTGTCAGCACAGAGTCCCGACGTGGGGTTTGAACCCACGAACTAACTGTGAGATCATGACCTGAGCCAAAATCAAGAATTGGAGGCCTAACCGACTGAGCCACCCAGGCGCCCCTGGGTGTGTTATTTATTTATTATTATTATTTTTTTAATCTTTATTTTTGAGAGAGAGACAGAGGCGTGAGTGGGGGAGGGGCAGAGAGGGAGGAAGACAGAATCGGAAGCAGGCTCCAGGCTCTGAGCTGTCGGCACAGAGCCCGACACTGGGCCCGAACCCACGAACTGCGAGATCATGACCTGAGCCGAAGTCGGACGCCCAACCGACTGAGCCACCCAGGCGCCCCGGATGTATTTTTTTAATTAGGGTTTTTAAAAGTTTTTTCCTGGTTTTCTCCTAGAGTATGAAACATGACCCAGATTGAGTTTTTTCTTCTTTCGCTGCTAAGTGTTCCCGCGTGTGAAGTTCGTGGTCACTGCGTGTCTCAGGGCAGTGACTATGCTGCCAGCTGCCGTTTTTTATTTTCTGAGATTGGGAAATTCTTAATTTTGCTACTGGAGGCTTGTTGTGAAAGAATGTATGGCACAAGCTCATAAAAAATATTCCCAAAGAATATCTCACTTTAAAACTCAAAAAAGAAAAGAGTTTAGTGGCTCGAGGTGAGGAGGAGAGAGATCTTCTAACCTTCCACATTCTCAGTTTTTCTATTATGACACAACTCATCTTTCTGTCTCGGTCATGAGGTCTGTTGTGTAAATTGCGCCTTTTAGTAGTTTGGTTTTTTTGGGACATCCTGGTCCCTTTAAAGAAAATTCTGGAGTTTTAGGGCCACTGATTATTTCACAAACTACATTCACTAAATACATTTCAATATGAGCATCTCTCTGAAAAGGGGGACAGAGAACCGACTGGTATAATTTAGGGAATAGCTCCTTGTACATCCGCTAGAAGTTTCTGTCTGCGTTTTTAGCTTGACAGTGGGCGGGAGGCTCATTTGACTGTTCACATCCGTCTTTGCAGAAATCACACTCGTGGCTACCAAGCCAGAGAAGCTGGCTCCTTCCAGGCAAGACATTTTCCAAGGTAGGATGATTTAATGGGTAGAAGTAATAGTCTCGCACCCCAGGCACAGTAAATATAATGAAGTCCGCTACTTTTATTCAAGTTGATTAATTCTCAGCCCTGGAAACCTTTGTGCGAATCATTTATCGTCATAAGTGGCGGCTACCGGGAATCCCTGGGACTTTTCAATTTCCAACTGCTAAGTCACTAACTGGGAGAGTTGTTCTTACTAGGTGTCTCGGTTAATGGGGAACTCAAATTTTACAATACTAGGAATTTATTTTTCTTTGTAGTAATTCAATAGATAAACTCTCATAAAAGATTACTTCACTAACGCTCGGGGACATTCTAGTAGAGCCTTCCAACTGTTAGTGAAGCAGTGGAAACGTAAAACATTTGAGGCACCCAGAGGCATGTCTTTTCCTCTGTGACTTTCTTCTCTTTTTTTTTTTTTCCTTGAAAGAACAATTGGCCGCCGTTCCCGAGTTTATGAACCTAGGACCCTTGTTCAAGTCTTCTGAGCCTGTTCAACTTACAGAAGCAGAGACAGAATATTTTGTTCGTTGTATCAAGCACATGTTTACCGATCACATCGTGTTCCAGGTGAGAGAAGGGCTATCCGTGGCTCCCGCCCTGGCTCCGTGTGCTTTAGAGATGAGTATCGACTCCCCTTTGGTGTATGATTCTAGTTTATGATTATGATTTTACTGAGCAGTAACTTGGCCTCATTTCTGGGTTTTTTTTCCTGACTCAGTACTGTAGAAATGCCTTCGTATGATGGTTAAACTTTATTTATTTATTTATTTATTTTTTTAATTTTTTTATTTTTTATTTATTTTTTATTTTTTTCAATCTCAAAATCAATGATGGTTAAACTTTAAAAGGACGTAAAACCGAAATGTCTGAAGTAGCTGGCACAACATCAAGTATATAACCTATTAAAAAATAATCCTCGGGGCGCCTGGGTGGCTCGGTTGGTTGAGAGTCCGACTTCGGCTCAGGTCATGGTCTCACGGTCCGTGAGTTCAAGCCCCGCGTCGGGCTCTGTGCTGACAGCTCAGAGCCTGGAGCCTGTTTCAGATTCCGTGTCTCCCTCTCTCTCTGCCCCTCCCCTGTTCATGCTCTGTCTCTCTCTCTGTCTCAAAAATAAATAAACATTAAAAAAAATTAAAAAAAAAATAATCCTCATTTAACATCAGGGTAAATTAAGTGGCTTGTTCCAAGAACTTGGATTTCAGTTTGCCTCTTAGCTGTCAGCCTTCTACTGTCTTGTTCAGTAGACCTCAGTCTCAGGAAGAAGCAAAAAACTGATAAATAATGCAAACAAAAAGAACTCAAGGCTGTCATGTTGCCTCGAGGGAAGTCTTAGGAGGGGACCTGCAGGACAGTGTAGAGAGGAAAGGGACAGTGGGTCCCAGAACAGAGCTGTGGATTATGGGTGGGAAGGAACAACTTGCTGGAAGTCAGTTCTTCTCCACCATAGCTTTTCTGTGTGCTCACTTTTCAGTTTGAATGCACCAATACTCTCAATGACCAGCTGCTGGAGAAGGTGACAGTGCAGGTGGAACCATCAGATTCCTACGAAGTGCTGTGCTGCATCCCAGCCCCCAGCCTCCCTTATAACCAACCAGGAATATGTTACACTCTTGTCCGTTTGCCTGATGATGATTCGACAGCAGGTACCAACCCACAGGAGGGAGGAGATAAGGTTCAGAACGCAGGGCATCTTGAGCTCTTAAACGTCTGGGCAGATGTTTGGGGGTCAGGAATATGGTCCTCTTCCAGAATTACATGCAATGACAATGATGGTATATTTACATTGATAAAATTAGCCCCTGCAGAAACACCAATTTTATAACCAGGTCTCTAAGTAATACTCGCGGGACGTTTAAACTGAACGTATACGGCGGTAGCTCCGAAAGGAACCCGTGCTTTCTGTCGTAACAGTGTGACCACGAATGAGGGTTCGTGTACCTGGTGTCGCCTGTGAAGGATCGTAGCCTACTTCTCAAGATTTTTTTCGGGGGCCTCCTAAGGACTTTGTATTCGGTAGCTCCATGGCATTTTAAGATCATCGTTTCTGGGGAGTCCTACGGCACAAGTCTGAGAGTATGACTCATCCTGACGAGTGGCTTAGCCAGCCTCTGTATCTCCACATTTGGGAAGGGCACTGGAAGTCTCTCCTTGGCCCATATGCGCTCTTGAGGGAGGGGTGGGGAGACCTCTGAAGGGGAGCCAACGGCTAGGGCCAACAGGATGTACAAACTTGGGGTTTGAGGTCTTGTGACCGACCTCTCTGAATGAATGTCAAGTATTTATCGCACTTGATTTTCTTTTCCCGTTTTCCCACCTGAGCTCTTCTCGGATTCACTCCGACACTGTTACCCAGTTTTTACGGAAATAAGCACACGTATCGCATTGATGTTTTCAACAATTTTTATTACTAGTACAGGAAAAAACAATTTTTACTACCAGTACACGAAAGAACAATTTTTACTACCGGTACAGGAAAAAACAGAAGTTAACAAAATTAACAAATACTGGGGAAGTTACAGAGTTACAAGAAATCGTAAAAGTACTAGTAAATAGTTATCCCTGGTCATCATTCAGTTCCGTCTGGGGCTTAACCTGCCTTCTCTTAGCCCCTCTCCCAACTCCCTTTTCAGATGTTGGTTCTGGGAGCCCCTGCCCAATCTCCTCTGCGTCGGACGATAGACCAGGCTACTCACTCTAGCACGAGGTAGATTCAAGTTGGCACCGTTGCTGGGTCTGAATCCCAGGTGGTTCCCTCTGGCCCTAGTCGGACCTACACGTCTATCCTGCAACCACCCCGGATCCACAACCCCCTGGGTAGGAAGGCACTTTCTTATCTGGCCTTCAGTATTTCTCCTTCAAGCATTAGGCCATCTGGCTTTGACTTCTAATTACCTCCTTGATCCCTTTATGAAGTTCCTCTAGCTCCATCCCCTTCCGGCTTCACTTGCTCTCCTGGTCTGTTTCCCTCTGGTTACATTTGTCTAAAGTACGTCCACCAGCCACCAATGAAATTGGCTGTACTGTGCTCTTCAGTAAAGCTAGCTTTATTTTCCCTTGGTCCAAACCAGTATCTGGGCCCAGGCTTAACACAGCCCTGGGCTTCAGCCATCATCCTGGGAAACTGCGCTGCATCATTGTTTTTTTTCCCCCCAATAGCCACCTCTCCTTTTCTCAAAAGCCCTCCCTTTATTGTACTTCTAAGGTTTCTGGTTTTTAAGGGATGCCGTTACTTTGCAACTTAATTTTAAAGGGAAGCAAAATGCTGAACTCGCTGAAGAATCAAGCCCTTCCCAGCTGAGAGTGCGAGCTCCTCCCAATTCCCCAGGCTCGCTTGGATAACTAAGTCAGGTGCCTCACACCCCAGGGAGTTGTCTTAACAGAATACAACAGATACAACTTTACAATATCAAAATACAGAAAACAACGATATTGAAAGTACAGAAATTACATTGTACAGGAGCAAACCACGATAAGAAAGAACATTTCTACCAAGAGAGGAAGTATCGGGAAGGTTTCCTCACCCCTCCTTTCTAAGGAGTTACTTTATTTTGAAAACACAGATCTTACAAATTAGCCCAGAGGTTTCAACCTTTGGTCTGCTGGCTATGGACTCTTTTGCTTGATGGTGTGTTAGTATTTTGTTCATAAAAATTTGGCACTTGGAGAAGTTTTCTTTGTTTTCTGCTAAACTTGGCAAAGGGTGTTCCGATTGGTGTTAAACTGTTTATAGTTATAAACTCTTGTCCTTGCGTCTTGGAGAAAAGAAATGGAGTTTTGTCTCAACAGTCGGACTTTTAAAATTTAATTGTCAGTAGTCGATATTTAGTCGACCCATCGTATACCTGCTTAAAATCAAACTCCTTTCTATCCTTTAGTCTTGGTCAGAAACTCTAACATTTTTAACCTATGGCCAATTCAAAGTCTTTGCTGTGCAAAGAACAGAAGTGAAATACCAGGACATAGATGGTAATAAGAGTCTTTCACCACCACCACCACCCTGTTTTTGGTTTTTTTTTGCTTTTTTTGTTTTTTTTTCTTTTTTTTTTTTTTTTTTTTTTTTTTGTGTTTTCCCCATTGCAAATACTGTGAATTTTTCTAATCACCTGAAGATCTATATATCACTTCTACTTATTTCAAAAAGTATATTTTCCATACAATCACACACACACACACACACACACACACACACACAGAAATTCTACAGACTGATTTTTTTCAACTTGAAAACTGTATATCATAATAGAAAGGAATATAGGTTTTGGGGAGAGACAGATTGGGATCTGGATCTGCTACATACGGACTGGGTAACTTGGACAAATTCTTAGATTTCCATAAGCTCGTTAGGATTGTCGTAAAGATGAAATGAAACTAACTAAGGTGATTAGCATGGTGCCAGACACATAGTAAACACTCAATAAACAGAAGCTGTTGTTGTTTCGGTCATGGAACTATGCACTTTCTGCCTTTATCCTCTTCAAAATCAAGTCTTCCACAGTTCATAGGACATACCCTCTGACCTCCAGGAAGTGGTTCCCACGGTTATCTTGGTCTGTGCTATATCTTTAAACTTGCTCGTTCCCCCTTACTTTATATGTGGGCAAAAAATCTAAACGCCATCTGATAAAATGTACTCGAGCCCAACATCAAGATGGTCCCATAAATCCTCCCCTCAATGCACGGGCCGTTTGTGGGAAGCTGACCATTATCCCAGGTCTCTATTCAGTTAGTCCTACCGTCTTCGGTCCTCTAGCCACTCCTCCTTTATGCGGACGTGCTTAGAAAAGCCTTCAGGGCAGCGTTCTTTCTTAGCACCCTTTCCCATTCAGCAACTTGCTTTCCTCTGAAGGTTTATTGCACCCCGAGAGCACAGACTACGGGTATGTGCAACATTCTAGGACTGTTTCCCCCACCCGACCTCTAGGATGCCCCCTGCCTGTTGAGCTTTTTGTTCCATTATGATTCACAACCACTGTGGCCCCCTATATTGCTTTTATTATCGGACTGTCAGGCCTTGAGTGCATCACAGTTCTCGTCTCAAAGCATTTTCCCTCATTTAAATAACTCACTTAAAAAGTCTTCAACAGAAGATACCCATCCGAAGATCCAGTTTAATAGTACAGGTGTAGGAGCCTCTTTTCTCTGTCATTAGGGACGCCGCCTCCCACATAACAATTCGTAGCTGTGCTCGACTTGGTACCTGCACCTCCTTAACCTCCATCTGCTCTTGAGCTACCGCAGGATTCCGATGGGCTCCTACCTCTTACGAATCTGTGGTCTCCATTCTATTACTTGGTGTTCGATATTAATAATATAACTCCCGACACTATGAACAGTTTCAATTAAGTAAAATCTGCATCAGAGTTGTTCACTTTTACCCACCTCTGGCCACTCACAGGGATCCTTATTCACGGCCCCTCGGGAAACTGCCCTTTTCTAAGCTAAGCACATAATCTGTGTTTTTACTCAGATATTTAAAAAGTAGGATAGGTCGAAATTACTGTTCAACCACCATTTCCCTCTGCCTTGATCACTGGAATCTGTATCCATCCAGCCTTAGAATCCATATTCCTCCAGTTTGACCCACGAGCTGGACCAACATTCCCGGGTTCAGATCTCCTTTCACCTGCCCCTCCTCCTTGTACCCGCCCTGGCTTCCCTCAAACGCTGAAATTTCTAACATTCCCGCTGTGCGGCTTTCAACCCGTCTCCCCATCCTGTCCCTCGTCACACCGTGGTCAGGGTACAAACCTTTGTTGCTGCCGTTCTTAAACGATAACCCCTCTCCAGGATGCACCACAAAGGTGGCACATCCGCTCATTTCCTCTTTTCCCTCTTTTGACTGTAGGGAAAAGACCTCTGCTTGTTCGTAGCACTCAGGCCTGGTTCCACTCGGGAACTTCCTCTTTAACCTACTCTCATCCCTCCAAATTCCTCTAATGACTTACTCGCACCTTCATATTTGGACACCGGAAGCACTGGAGGATTGCAGCGGGTGCCCTCCGTCCAGGCTTCGCTTCCCGAATTTAGCTCCGGACGACCGCGCGTTCTCCCGAGTCGGCCAGCTTCCACGCGATTACGTCATAGTTTGCAGGCAGCCACCTGTTTCTCTGCAACAATTTATGTTTCCGTATTTCTCCCAGTTCCCTTCATCCCATTAACTGTGATCCAGCTGACAGGCAGCACTGCGGATCATCACCATTATAACGTTGCTCAGTAGTTGTGAGCTTACTTAGTAAGTATACCGTCAGCTTAATTCCAATTTCGTTTCAGCCACTTCTTTCCACGTTTCCTCCGCTCCCTTCCATTGGAAAAACAGCGAACATATAAACAGCGCGTTGCCGTCTGTTGCGTTCACGGTTACCGGCGCCCAGTGCCGTCCTTTCAAGGTCCAAGTGACGGCACCGTACCAATGTGGCTTTATTCGGCTGTAAATGTTCTGTAATATTCTACACCGTCACACAGTCACGCAGCAGCACCTATGCGTTCTTACGTTCATTAGCGTGCTCCCACCATCGGGCCTCACGAGCACACGGGCCTCCCCTTTTGCCCCCAACCTGCCGACATCCCGGCTGCTGGGAAGCTCTTCAGGGCGCGGTTCCGTTCTCCCTGATGGCCTTTTACCAAACCTGAGCCCCGCAGGCGGCCACAGGTTGTCTCCTCCTCCCCCGCTGCCTGCCGCTCTTCTCGTCCCGTTGACTGTGCTCAGAGACACTCTGCTCCATCCACAGCGTCCTGTCCTTCCTCACCTACCTCCTGCCGGGCACGTGAAGGGGTCACGGGTCTTTTCCGCCACATCTTCTTCCTCTTGACCGGCCCTTGGTCCCCAGTGTGCTGTACTGAATCCACCTGCTGCTGACGTCACTGCTAACCCCTCTACGTTTCAGGTCGGCCACTTGGGAGTTCAGTCCCTGGTCCTTTCTCTGACCTTTCATCTTCTCACCATGCCCTGCACTGACAGCGTTGTCCCCAACATTTTAAACGGGCCACCAGCTCTCCTGACTCCTCTCCTCTGGCCGCCTCCCCCCACCCCTGCTTCCTCGTAGGCTGTCCTCTTCCTCCTGGGACAGGGGGGTTGGTTCTTCAAGACCTTGTCCACATTTGGGGGGCAGTTCCTGGATGCCTCTCGCCCGCTCCCTCCCCCGGGCCCTCTGCCATCCCTCTCGGCACAGGACATTCATTCCCTGACCCTCCCCAGCCTCTCCTGCCCTACCTGCAAGGCCCTCACCTGCCCCTTCTCGCTCCTGCCCCTCGGACCACCTCTCCCCCACCATCTTCTCCCACCTGCCGCGGACTGATGGGCCATCGCCTGATGGGGCTCCAGGGCCCGCCCCCCTGCCTCTTCTGCTCTGCTTGTCTACCGCACACATGACATCGGAACCGTCCTGCCACCTGAGCCACGTGACGTCCCTTCAGCTACCCTCTGAGTCGTCCAGCTGCTTCCGCCGTCCTCTCTGCTGTGTGCTCCCTGCTCGCTCCCTCACCCCCTGCTCCCCCCACCTCCGTCGTCTCTGCTTCAGACATACGGTACTGAGCCCGCACGCTCCCCCGCCAGCCCCTGCTCACGTCCTGTGGACCCACACTCTGCAGGCCGCCTGGGCCCCACACACGTCCCTCCCATGACCTTTCCTGTTTCCACTCGGACCCCTTCGTTGCACACTCTCCCTACAGCGCTCCCCGAGAGCCTGGTCCTCTGACTCTCCTTCCTCTTTCCTTTCACTACTTCACTTTCCCTTCCACCCTCCCTCCCGCCCTCGCCCCTGCCCACATGGCCCAACACCACTGCACTCGGCCTCCACCTGCAGAGAGCCTTGGGTCCTCCTGCCTCCCTGGCAGCATCTCTCCCCCAGATGATCAGCCCTGTGGTCTCCTGTCCCGCCTGCCCCTTCCTTCTGCGTGGACAGCCCGCCCCGTGCTCTGTGCTCACGGTGCTCACACAACTTCCTTTTGATCGCCATTCTCCTCTCTCTCGGCCCGAGTCCTGAAGCGTCCCTAGCTCTGGGAACAACACTTTGGCACGCCACTCCCTACACGCTGACCGTGAATCCGCACCCAGCCCCCAATGTGCCAGGTGCCTTCTCGGCTACATCCATTTGCTCGCTGCCTTCCTGGTCCCACGTCCTTTGCCCCGTGTCTGACAGTCCTGACTCTGATGTCCCCACGCACCCCCGGCTCAGGGGCTCATCTGCTCAAGCTTCACCTCTCCGCCCGCCCTCCACTCTGCCCCTTCCACCCAGCGATTCTCACCCGAGGACGCGTGACCCCCAAGACCGCCTATCAGCATCATCATCGGGCCGTGGTTTTGGGGTTTCTTTTTGTGTTTTTTTGGTTTTGTGTTTGTTGGAGCAGAGCACTGCTCCCCCTCAGATGCTTTGATAGGCCTGCCTTGGGGGCCATGCCCACAGCCCCCCTCGGGTGAAAACCACCCCCCCACCCTCGGGAAGAACCACTGCGGTGGAAGCCCAGCTCACTGCCCGGGCCGCACTCCCCGGGCACCGCCTGTCACCTTCTCCTTCCCTCGGTTGCCACTGACACCCTGAGCAGTTAACAGCGTTCCTCACGTTCCCAACAGTGCCCCACACCGACATCGACCCGGCTCTATCCTCTCGGAAGCACCGCGTTCTTTGAGCATGTGGTCCCGACACCTGATGTGCCCCCAGCCCAGTCTGCACGAGAGCATCGTTCTGTTCGCACCCTCCCGCCCTCAGCCTTGAGGACTTACCGGCAACGTGACCGTATCTTTGGGCCAATACTGGTTTTTCTCCGTGGGTGCCGCTGGCTCCTTCCCTATGTTATCTCTCCTTATTTCAGACCCGTGACACCGCCCCCTCACTGTGGTCCTCAGTCCGTCTGGGATTCCTGCCCAGCAGACCTGCCACCGTCCCTGCAGCTCCTGTCCTGTGTCCTCTCTGGGTAGACTCGCTGGTCTTCCCCAGCCTCGCTTCATCTGTGGTCATCACCCCCAACGTTGGATGTCTAGATGGGTTACGAGCTCAGTTTAAAACGTGGTTTTCTCTCTGTGCCTGGAGCTTCGCCAGTGTCTCCCACACCCCTCTGCACATACACCCCATTAATCCCAACCCTGCCCTCCCGTCCAACCCAACTGCCGTCCCCACCTCCCACCCCATCCCCACCGGATCCGTAGTAAAGAGCCTGGCTGGAAAGTTCTACTCTGACCGCGACATTCAAGGCTGTAGGGGCGGCCCCTGCTACCACCCCTTTGCTACTCTTCCTTCCCCACGCCACTGCTCCCGCTGGCTGGCCCGCAGCCCTGGACGCGCCTCCAGGAGGCACCTCGAGAAGCGCCAGGGTGCAGACGCTGCCACCTCCCTCTTCTCCGCCCAGCCTGTTGGCGGCCAGCCTGCCTCCCTTCCACCATGCTCCCCTCTCCTCTTTCCCTGGGGGTCCCCTTCACCTTGCCCGTCCCTGAGACGTGACCCTCCTGTCACACTGCATCAAGGCCCCATTTTCACATTCCTTCCCCTTCCCTCCTCAGCCCCCGGAGAGCACCCCGCCTCTTCTCTAGGCCCCACGCCTCTCAAAGCTCCCGAAAGCCTGTCATGTAGTCGCATTGGGTCATCCCTTCACCACTGGGAGGTGCTCCCTCCCGGGACCTGCTCTCAGTTCATACCCTTTCCATCCCCTCATCGGGCCATGTTCTCTCTGAACCCACCTGCTGGCGCTCGTCCGGTCCTTCCACTGGCTCTGACCACCGCCCCCCTTTAGGCTCCCTTGTCCCCTAGCCTCACCCCACCTCACCTTCCTTCCTCCTGTCTTCCCTTTTCGATCAAGCCCTTGCCCACCGGACTTGACACCAGGCCTGCACTTTGAGCTCGTCCTCCTTCCCTCACCTCCCCTGCTTCCATTCCTTCTCCACCGGGTCCCCTGATGCACCCCTGCCCATCACGCTTGCCCTCCACACCCCACTGACACGGTCCAGATCCCCCCTTGCCCTCCTTCCCTCTTGGCCACGTGCAGATGTCAGCCCACCCTCTCGTTCTCCATCCAGTAAGCCCTGCTGCCTCTGTTGTCCACCATATCAAGCCTCTAAAACAAGGGTCCCCAGACCTCACCAGCCCACCCCTTGCTCTCCCTCCGTGCCCCTCTGCCGCCGACATCATCTTCTTCGATAGACCCAGGGCATCATGCTGGGTTAAAGGTCGCTTCTTACCTGCTTCCCTGTACAGGCTCTGCGGGGTGCCAGACCTCCACCCCTCCAGCCTTCCTGATGTAGCATACACAGAATTAGTTACTGCTACAAACCGTCACTTTTGCCTTGGTTACTGTGCACTCCTCCACTCTAAGCAGACTTTCTACCCACGCACTGGACTCCAACCACGTGAGTCCATCCCAAGTCCCTGAAGTGACCGGCCAGAGGTCTCTGTGCAGGGCATGTCTGAATGTGGAGTGCTGCCCCTCCCCCTCTGTGTTCTGTCCTTACACAGTTCCTTTCCCACCTGCGTTCGGGGCCCTCGACTTCAAACGCCCTGCCCGTAGCATCTTGGCTCTGCTCAGCTCTGCTCCTGTCATCTGGCCTCATATACCCCACAGGCCACTCTGCACCACCTCCCCAGCCTTGCTGACGTCCCTAGATAGCAGCTCATCAGGCCACCTCCCTCCTCACAGCACCGCCCTCCTTACCCTTCCTGAGCCCAGTGCGCATGCGAGAGATTCTCTGCCCTCCTCCGAGCGGCCTGCCCTGCCCTTCCCATTGGCTCCCCTGTCCCCACAAATACCCCCCACTGCCTTTGCGGCTGCTCAGATTCCACTCTCTCTCCCCCCACTGGATGCAGAAGCACCTCGTGCAGCCTATCCTCTGCCTCCTCTCCCACCTCTGTCTTCCAGAACCCCTCTACTTCATCCTCAGCATCCAGTCCCAGTTCTACCACCTTCCAGTTCTGCCATGAATTCAACGGTCTCTTCCTTGAGACCCTCTTCCCTCCACACCTGGGGGCACCGTTCCTGCATGGAACGTCCGCTCCCTCCCCCGGGCCCTCTGCCGTCCCTCTCGGCACAGGACATTCCCTGACCCTCCCCAGCCTCTCCTGCCCTACCTGCGAGGCCCTCACCTGCCCCTTCTCACTCTTGCCCCTCGGACCACCTCTCCTCCACCATGTTCTCCCACCTGCTGCAGGCTGCCCGCCTGATGGGCCTCCAGGGCCCGCCCCCCTGCCTCTCCTGCTCTGCTTGTCTACCGCACACATGACATCGGAACCGTCCTGCCACCTGAGCCATGTGACGCTCCTTCAGCTACCCTCTGAGTCGTCCAGCTGCTTCCACCGTCCTCTCTGCTGTGTGCTCCCTGCTCGCTCCCTCACCCCCTGCTCCCCCCACCTCCTTTGTCTCTGCTTCAGACATACGGTACTGAGCCCGCACGCTCCCCCGCCAGCCCCTGCTCACGTCCTGTGGACCCACACTCTGCTGGCCGCCTGGGCCCCACACACGTCCCTCCTGCGACCTTTCCTGTTTCCACTCAGACCCCTTCGTTGCACACTCTTCCTACAGTGCCCTCCAGGAGCCTGTTCCTCTGACTCTCCTTCCTCTTTCCTTTCACTACTTCACTTTCCCTTCCACCCTCCCTCCCGCCCTCGCCCCTGCCCACATGGCCCAACACCACTGCACTCGGCCTCCACCTGCAGAGAGCCTTGGGTCCTCCTGCCTCCCTGGCAGCATCTCTCCCCCAGATGATCAGCCCTGTGGTCTCCTGTCCCGCCTGCCCCTTCCTTCTGCGTGGACAGCCCGCCCCGTGCTCTGTGCTCACGGTGCTCACACAACTTCTTTTCGATCGCCATTCTCCTCTCTCTTGGACCTAGTCCTAATGTGTCAACTAGCCTGCACTCCCCACCCACTGCTAATCCCAACCCTCCCACCCCCCCCCCCACATCGTACCAGAGGCCTTCTCGGCTACATCCATTTGCTCGCTGTCTTCCTGGTCCCACGTCCTTTGCCCCGTGTCTGACAGTCCTGACTCTGATGCGTCCGTCTACCCCCGGCTCAGGGGCTCCCCTGGCTCAAGCTTCACCTCTCCGCCCGCCCTCCACTCTGCCCCTTCCACCCAGCGATTCTCACCCGAGGACGCGTGACCCCCAAGACCGTCTATCAGCATCATCTCTCATGCCTTCTTCTGTGTTTTCGTTTTGGGGTTTTCTTTTGGTTTTGCTTTGAGCAGAGAACAGCTCATCCCTCAGATATCGTCATAGGCCTGATGGGGGCCATGCCTGCATCCTCCTCAGATGAAGTCCACCACCACCCCCATCCCTGTGAACAATCCGGGCTACAGAAACCCGACCTGCTCCCTGGCTGCACTCTCCCCTTATGTGCTTCTGGGCTCCACCAGTCGCCATTGACCTTGTTCCTCAAACTCCCAGCATTCCCACCATTTGACATTGACCCGGCTCTATCCTCTTGGAACCACCTCATTCTTTCCACGTTTACTCTTTGACATCCATACCCCCAAACCCCAGTCTGCATGAGACCACCGTTCTGTTCACACGGCTCCCTCACACCCCTCCAGCCCGCCCCCCCCCCCCCACCTTATGACACAAGGCACTGTGACGGTATCTTTGGCCCTAATCTTGTCCTTTCGGTGTCTGCCATGGTGCCTCTCTCTAGGTTACCCCACCCGACTTCGGACCCGTGACACCGTCCCCTGCAGAGTCTTGTCCCTGTGGTCCTCACGTCCCCCTGCGATTCCCCTCCAGCAGACCTTCCCTTGCACCCTTCCTGTAGCTACTCTCCCGTGTCCTCTCTGAGTGGACTCGCTCGTCTCCTCTGCCCTCTCCTCTGCCTGTATTCATCATCCTCAACCCTGGATGTGTCGTCACCCCAGCAGCCTAGTTTGAAAAGAGGTTTTTCCCCGCGCCTGGAGCATGGCTCGTGTCTCCCAACCCCCACCCCATGCCCACTGATCCCCGAAACCCATGCCCTCCCCGACACCCAAATACCACCCCCCCCGACCCTCCCTCCCACCCCATTCCCCCCTCCCCCCGTCCGTCCCTCCCACCCCAAAGCCCCTCCCACCCCTCCCCTGCCTCCCACCCCAACCCCACCTCCCACCCCAACCCCGCCGGATCCATAGTAGAGCCTGGCCAAAAATTATCCCCTTGCCACAACATTCAAGGTTCTAGGAGCAGCCACTGCTTGGGGTCCACTGCTAGGCAGCCCTCTTCTCCCCTCCCCTCATGCCTCTGCTCCCGCCGTGGGGCCCCACACTCTGCCGAGACCTGCCACCTCCCTCTTCTCCTCGCTTCCCCTGTTGGGTGTCCAATCCCTCCCCCTTCCACCACACTCCACTCTCCATCCTCCCCGGTGCCACCTTGCGTCTCTGGAAAGTGACCCACCTGTCACACTGCTTCCAGACCCCATTTTCACATTCCTTCCTGTGACCTTCCCTCATGAGACATTTCTTCCCTTTCCCTCCTCGGCCCCGGGAGAGCACCCCAGCTCTTCTCTAGGACCCACGCCTCCCAAAGCTCCCGAAAGCCTGTCACATAGTTGCTTTGGGTCATCCCTTCACCATTGGGAGGTGCTCCCTCCTGGGACCTGCTCTAGGGTCACACTCTTTAACCCCCTCATCGGGCCATGTTCTCTCTGACCCCACCTGCTGGCACTCGTCTGATCCTTCTCCTGGCTCTGACCACCGCCCCCACTTTAGGCTCCCTTGTCCCCTAGCCTCACCCCACCTCACCTTCCTTCCTCCTCTCTTCCCTTTTCAATCAAGCCCTTGCCCACCGGACTTGACACCAGGCCTGCCACTTCTTCCTCTTCTTTCTTCCCTCAAATCCTTTCTCCTTTCTCTTTCTCCTCTCCATCGGGTCTGGACCCAACCCCGTCCATTGTGCTTGATCTCCCACTCCTCGTTGAGATGGTCCAGACCTCCTATGCCCTCCTCCCCTCTTGGCCACGTTCCCCTCCCAGCACCCACTTGCAGAGGCCCTCACACTCTCCATCCCGTTCCGCCTCACCCCCGTCTATTAGCCACCATCCCGCCTCATGGAAACGAGTCCCCCAAGCCCCAGTCTCCACTGTCCGCCCCTTGTTCTCTCCTTCTGTGCCCCTGCACAACCTTCGTTATCTTCTTAGAGTAGACCTAGGGCACTCCACTGGTTTTGAAAATCTCAGTCCTTCTCTGGTTCCCTGTACGACCTCTCCGCTGCCTGCTAGACCTCCACGCTTCAGCTCCATGTTAGAGAAGCAGCACACATTTGGTTCTCAAGGCAAAATATGCCTTCCACCTTGGTTCCCACCCACTCCCCCACTAGGTCGCAGCAGATCCGCCCTCTTCTCCCCTCCCCTCATGCCTCTGCTCCCGCCTCCCCAGCCCTCTTCTCCGTCCACCTGAGCCCGCCTCAGTAACCCTGAGGCTCCCTGCCATGGTTTCTGTGCAGGGTCCACGGGCAGTGCTGCCCCGTTCCTGTCTCACCTCGGTTATCGTGACTCCTTTCCCCACCGGCTCGAGGTGGCCCCAGGTATTCCAATGTCCGACTACAGTGGTTCGGGTCTGTTCCTGCCCTGGCCTCCATACCGCACACGGCAGTCTTCTTGCCTTCTGAGATTTGCCGCAGCCCCCAGATCAGGAGTTCTGCAAGCTGCCTTCCCCTTTTCCGTGGTGTCCCCTTTACAGACCCAGGGTCCCTCCTACATCCACGATTTTCTCCCTTCTTCCATGCTGCCTGTTCCTTTGTTTTCCCGTTAAGTTCCCTGACCCGAGTGACATCTGAAGGACCGCCTTCCGTGGCTGCCTGAGACTCCACGGTCTTGCTCTTTCCACGCTGGCCAGAGCCTGACCTGGCTCAGCCCATCCCTCACGTTTTCTCCTGCTCTGGTCTTCTAGAAACCTCTTCATCTTCGGCACCACATCCCACTTCTCCACGACACGCCAGTCGTGCGGCAGATTTCCTAGTCTTTCCTCCAGATCTCCTCCCCTTTTGATTGGCCCTCTTGCTCCCCCTTGCTGTCATCGTCCTTCCCCGGGTGCTGTACCGAATCCCTCTCTTGTCCCCATCTGCCCGAAGCCACCACCCACCTTTGCCGGTCCACCATCTTGGAGCGGTTGTTGCTCTAACCTCCTCTCGGAACTCGCATCGCCTCACCATGCCTTCGCTGGCAGGGGGTCCCCAACGTTCTCAATGGGCCGCCACCTCTAACACCGCATCCTCCTCTGGCCTCCTCCTATGTCTCCAGGTTCTAATGCTGGTCTTACCTTGCTGTGCTCCTCCTCCTGCACGGGCTTCCTCAGGGCCTTGTCCACACCTGGGGGCACAGTTCCTGGATGCCTCCCGTCCGCTCCCTCCCCCGGGCCGTCTGCCATCCCTCCCGGCACAGGACACTCCCTGACCCTCCCCAGCCTCTCCTGCCCTACCTGCGAGGCCCTCACCTGCCCCTTCTCGCTCCTGCCCCTCGGACCACCTCTCCCGCACCATCTTCTCCCACCTGCTGCGGACTGCCCGCCTGATGGGCCTCCAGGGCCCGCCCCCCTGCCTCTCCTGCTCTGCTTGTCTACCGCACACATGACATCGGAACCTGCTATCTGAGCCTGCTACCTGAGCCACGTGACGTCCCTTCAGCTACCCTCTGAGTCGTCCAGCTGCTTCCGCCGTCCTCTCTGCTGTGTGCTCCCTGCTCGCTCCCTCACCCCCCGCTCAACTCGCCTCCGTCGTCTCTGCTTCAGACATACGGTACTGAACCCGCACGCTCCCCCCGCCAGCCCCTGCTCACGTCCTGTGGGCCCACACTCTGCTGGCCGCCCGGGCCCCACATACGTCCCTCCTGCGACCTTTCCTGTTTCCACTCGGACCCCTTCGTTGCACACTCTCCCTACAGCACTCTCCGGGAGCCTGTTCCTCTGACTCTCCTTCCTCTTTCCTTTCACTGCAGCATTTTCCCTTCCACCCTCCCTCCCACCCTCACCCCTGCCCACATGGCCCAACACCACTGCACTCAGCCCCCACCCGCAGTGAGCCCTGGGTCCTGCTGTCCCCCTTCCTCCTGTCCTCCTGCCTCCCTAGCAGGATCTCTCTCCCACCAGTGTGGTCTCCTGTCCCGTCTGCCCCTTCCTTAGCTGTGGACAGTTCAGCTGGTGCTCTCTGCTCTTACCCACAAAACTCAACTACCTTTGGTCGCCACTCCCATCCCTCAGCCTTATTCCTCACGTGTCCTCAGCGTCTGGATGACCGCATTTGCTCTCTACTCCCTAACCTTGCTGGCGAATCCCAACACCACCTCCATCGTGCCGGGAGCCTCGTGGGCTACATCCATTTGCTCGCTGTGTGCCTGGTCTGGAGTCCTGGTCCCCCATGTGTGACAGTCCTGACTCTGAGGCCTCCATCTTTGCTGATCAGGCCCTCGTGTGCTCAAGCTTCAACTCCCTGCTCCTCTCTCCACTGTGCCCCTTCCACCCAGGGGTTCTCATCCGAGGACGCTGGCGCCCCCGGAGGCCTGGCAGCAGCTGCGGCCCTTCATGCTTTTGTTAGGTCTGGATGTTTGTATGTTTTGCTGCCCACCCCTCAAATCTTTTCTCCGGCCCCCACTGTGTTCCATGCCCACGGGCCCTTCTGGTGAAATCCACCCCTCCATCCCAGGGCAGGAGCACTGAGGCGGGAACCCCCCCTGCCTCCCTGGGGTGCCACTCCCCTCGCCAGCCTCCAGCCGCCTACCGTTTGCCAACAATACTTGTCCCTCACATCCCAGCGCTGCCCCCACCCGGACACTGGCCCGGCTCTCTCCTCTTAGAACCACCGCGGTCCCTTCCGTAAACACCCTGACACCAGTGTGTTCTTTTCTCCCCTCCACATACGCCTCCTTCCTCCAACACTTGATGACCCTCAGGCATGTCAACGACGTCTGGTCCAAATCTGGTCCTTCTTTCTCGGCGCTTGCTGTCCCTTTTCCTACGGTACCCGTCATCATCAGATCTGTGAAGCAGTCCCACCATACGTCCTTGTTCTTCTGGTTCTCCCGGGCCCCTGTGTTCCTACTAACCAGACCTTTCCCTCTACCTGTCACGCAGCCAACGTCTCTGTCCTCTCTGGGTGGATTCAATGATCTCCCCCGCTTCCCCAGCCTGGAGTCACCACCCACAGCACCGGACCTGAAGTCAGTTCGCTTTTCAGTAAGATGAGATCGATATTTCAGTGTCCGGACTTAGCTCGTATCCTCCTCCCTAGCCCTGTGCCCACCAGTGCCCACACTGCCCTCCTGGCCAACCTCGTCAGACCCACCTACACCCAGACCTGAACCCTGTCCCTGCCTCCCACACTGTTTCAGTAGAATCCAGAGTATAAAAAACAGCCAAGAATTATTTTTTTTTGCCACATTATTCAAAGCCACGCAACAGCCACAGCTAGCTACCCTTCTTCCTCCCCCTCCACCCAATGCCTCTGCTTCCACTGGCTGACCTCGGAGCTCCAAACTTCCCTCTGGTTGGGACCTCTGAGATCTGCCTGGATTTCAACCCGTCACCTCTCTCCTCTTCTCCCCCAACCCCACTCCCAATAGTGTCCGGTCTTCCCGTCCACCACACTCCACTCTTCATCCTCTTCTCGGTGCCTCCCATCACCTAATCGGTCTCTGGGAGGTGACACTCCCATGTAGTTGCAACAAAGCCCTGTTATGACATCCTATCTGCCACCTTTCCTCATGGGGCCCTTTTCTTAGCCTGTCTCTTCTCTAGGACCCATGCAGCTCTCTCAACGCCTCCCTAATGCCTGTCATGTATTTGCACTGGGTCATCCCTTCTTCATCGGGGATGTGCTCCCTCCCATGACCTGCTCTCACAGCTCACGCTCTTTCTATCGTCTTGCCAGGCCACATCCTGTCCCGAAACCATCTTCTGTCTCCTTGTCACATCCTTCCACTGGCTCTGGCTGCTCTCTTTCCCTGGCCTCACCCCACCTCACTTTCCTTCTTCCTCCCTCTTCCCTTTCAATCAAGCCGTTGCCCATGGGACTTTGCACCAGGCCTTCACTCCCTCCTCTTCGTCCTCACCACGCATTCTCTGCCTCCGTTTCTTCTCCGTTGGGTCCCTCGATGTCCCCCTGCCCTTCGCGCTTGCCCTCCCACTCTCCTTTCCCATGGGCCGGATCCCGCTTTGCCTTCAGTCTTGGCCACGTGTCTCATAACACCTGCAGGCAGGGCTTAAGACTCTCCTCTCACTCTCCATCCCACTCTGCCTGGCCTCTCTGTTGTCCGTGGAATTAGGCCTCCTGAACAAAAGCTCCTTAGGCCCCCGCTTTCCCGCCCCCTGCTGTCTCCCTCTGTGTACCTTACTGCCACACTATCTTCTTAGAGTACACCACTGGGTTTCAGAGTCCCCTGTCCTTCCCCGCTTCCCTTGTGGAGCCTCTGCGCCTTATGCTAGACCTCCACCTTTCCCACCCCCACCGGATCGGCAGGATTCAGTAATTGGTGCGAAATGTCCTCTCTGCCTTGGTTCCCACCCACTACCCTGCCATTTGTAAGCACATTTGCTACTCACAAAATGCTCCATCCACATGAGTCCATTCCAGTGTCCCTGAGGTTACCTGCCATGATTTCTTTGTGGGGGCCATCTTAATGTGCAACAATGCCCCGTTTCCTGTTTCACTCCGGTCATTTTGGCCCTTCACCCAACTTTTGCTGAGGGCTTCAAACACCCAGCCTATGGTGGCCCGGCTCGGCTCGGCTCTGTTCCTACCATCCAGCCTCAATATGGCACATGCCAACCTTCTTACCCCAAGAGCTGCGATGTCCCCAGATGGGGAACTCTTTAGGCCACCTTCCCCTCTTCCGTGGTGCCCCCTCAACCAGCCCTGAGCGCCTTGTACGTTCGTAAGGTTCTCTCCTCTGCTGCGCCACCTGTTCCTTTCATTTCCCAGCGACTCCTCTGAGCCAGCTCACATCCCCCAAACTGCTTTCTCACGGACGCCCACGACTGCTGTCTACATCAGCGCTGGGTTGATACTGACCTTGTGTGGCCCGCTCTGCCTTTTCTCCTACTCTTGTCTTCAAGAGACACTCTCGATCATCTCAACATCCTGCCCTACTTCCCCTGCCACACGCCACTCGTGCAAAAGAGTAAGTGGTGTTCTCCTTGACATCTGCTCCTTTCTTGACCCCGCCTCCTGTTCGTTCTGTAGTCAGCTTTTTCATCTCTGACATGCCGTACTCAATCCATCTGCTGTCACATTCACTCCTAAGCATCCAACCTTTTCGGGAACCATGTTGGAGACCCTGGGTGCTTATCTGGGCTTCTCTCTGACCTTTCATTGCCTCCCAAGCCCTTCGCTGACCTGGCCATATGCAAGGTTTTAAATGGCCCATCACCTCTACCATCACATCCACCTCTGGCCCCTTCCTACCTCTATGGAGTTCCTTGCTTGCCTGGCCCACTCTGTGTTCTTTCTTTAGCATGGGCTTCCTCGTGCCCTTGGTCCATTACTGGAGGCAAAATTCTAGATTCCCCATACTCCCTCCTTTGGGCATTCTGACATTCCTTCCTTGATAAAGTACATACCAATATCCTTTGAACAAGCCTCCTGTGCCCTAGCTGCAGGGTGCGTTCACCTGCCCTTTCTTACTATTCTTGCCCCTGAGACCACCTCTCCTTGACCATATTCTCCCACCTGCAGATCGCCCACCTGACCTACCTTCAGGCCCCCATTTCATTGCCTCTCCGGCTCTGCTTGTCTGCCGCACACATGGCAAAGGAACTGTCCTCTTACCTGAGCCACGTGACGTTCCTTCAGCTACCCTCTGTGAGTCGTCCAGCTGCTTCCGCCGTCCTCTCCTGCTGTGTGCTCCCTGCTCGCTCCCTCACCCCTCGCTCAGCCCAGCCCACCTCTGTCGTCTTTGCTTCAGACATACGGTACTGAACCCACACGCTCCCCCCGCCAGCCCCTGCTCACATCCTGTGGACCCACACTCTGCTATCCCGCCGGGCCCCACACAACCTTTCCTGTTTCCATTCAGACCCCTTCGTTTTACACTCTCCCTACAGCGCTCTCCGGGAGCCTGTTGCTCTGACTCTCCTTCCTCTTTCCTTTCACTACAGCCTTTTCCCTTCCACCCTCCCTCCTGCCCTCGCCCCTGCCCACATGGCCCGACACCACTGCACTCGGCCTCCACCTGCAGGAGCCCTGGGTCCTCCTCCTGCCTCCCTGGCAGCATCTCTCTCCCAGATGCGTGCCTTCAGTGTGGTCTCCTGTCCCGTCTGCCCCTTCCTTCTGCGCGGACAGTCCGTACGTTGCTCTCTGCTCACGCTATATAACCCAGCTTCCTTTCATTCAGCATTCCCATCTCCATCAGCTTTATTCCTCCAGTGTCCTCAGCTCCAGGGCCACTCACTGGCATTCCACTCCTTACCCACTGAGAGCAAATCCCAACACTTCCCCCTTCTTTCCAGGTGCCTTCTTGGTTACATCCATTTGCTTGTTGTCCGCCTGGTCCCAGGTCCTTTTCCCCCGTGTCTGACGGTCCCGACTCTGATGCGTCCATCTACCCCCGGCTCAGGGGCTCATCTGGCTCAAGCTTCACCTCTCTGCCTGCCCTCTACTCTGCCCCTTCCACCCAGTGGTTCTCACCCGAGGATGCATGACCCCTAAGACCGCCTATCAGCATCATCATCGGGGCATGGTTTTGTGTTTTTTTTTGTGGTTTGTTTGGGTTTTTTTTTTTTGGTTTTGTTTTTGTTGGAGCAGAGCACTGCTCCCCCTCAGATGTTTTGATAGGCCTGCCTTGGGGGCCATGCCCACAGCCCCCCTCGGGTGAAAACCACCCCCCCCATCCTCGGGAAGAACCACTGCTATGGAAGCCCTGACTTCCTAGCTGCAGTTTCTTCTTGTGCACCTATAGGCTTCCATTATTTGCCATGGAAACTTCATCAGATCTTAGCACCACCCCGCTGTGTGATTGGATTGGCACTCTCCTCTTGAAACCACCGTATTTTACTCTTTGACACATGACATGCCACAAATCCAGTATGCATCACGGCATTGTTCTTTTCACACCTCCTGCCACACTCCTCCTGTCCCTCCAGCATTGTGAAAATGTCTCTGGTCCAGTCTGGTGTTTCTTAGCATTTGCCACTGTCCCCTGTATTACTCCTGCTCATTTCAGACCCGTGACAATCTCATCCTGTAAAGCCTTGCCCCTGTGGTCCTCGTGGCCCTCCGATTTACCTGCCAACCATACCCTTCCCTTCTACCTTTCCTGTGCCGCTCTTCCCTGTCCTCTCCAGGTGAAGTCAGTGGTCTCTCTCACCTTCTCAGCCTGTGGTCGTCACCCTCAACACTTAATGTGTAATCAGTCCACAAGCTCAGTTGAAGATGGTTTTCTCAGTGCCTAGAGCTTGGCTCATGTCCCCACCCCCCACAAACCCCAAACCCCCCACCCCGACCCCGAGCCCAACAATCCCAACCCTGCCCTCCAGACCCAGTAAAACCCAACCCACCCAGTAAAACCCAACCCACCCGGTTAAATCTGACCCATACCCAACCCCTACTCCCATTTCCCCCCTCCCACCCCATTCCCCGCCTCCCACCCCATTCCCCGCCTCCCACCCCATCCCCACCGGATCCGTAGTAAAGAGCCTGGCCGGAAAGTTCTACTCTTACCACGACATTCAAGGCTGTAGGGGCGGCCCCTGCTACCACCCCTTTTCCCTCTCCCCTCCCAATGCCTCTGATCTCACTGGCTAGCAGCACGCCCGGAGTTTCTGTCTGTTAGGCACCTCTGAGATCTACCAGAATGCATACTCTGTCACCTCCCCCTTCTCCTTGCTCCCTGTGTTAGCATCCACCCTGTCTCCTTGCCGTCACGCTCCCATCCCTCGTGTCCTAAGTGCCTTTTACCTGGTCTCTGTCTGGGAGGTGACCCTCCTGTCACATTGCAGCAAGGAAGGCCCCATTTGGACATTACCTCCTACGACCTTTCCTTAGGGGCCACATTGCTTCTCTTTCTCTCCTTGGCCCATGGAAAGCGGCCTGCCTCTTCTTTAGGGCCCATGCAACTCACCTCAATGCCTGTCATTTCATTGCATGAAGTCATCCCTTCATCATGGGGGATGTGCTCCCTGCTATGACCCTCTCTCACAGCTCACTCCCTTCCCATCCCCTCAACAGGCCACGTTCTTTCTGAAACCCTCCGCTGTCGCTCCTCTGGTCCTTCCACTGGCTCTGACCACTCCCCTCCCTGTAGGCTCCCTTTTCCCCTAGCCTCACCCCATCTCACCTTCCTTCCCCTTCTGTCTTCCCTTTCAGTCAAGTCCTTGTCCACAGGACTTGACCCCAGGCCTGCACTTTCACTCCTTCCTATCACCCATGCTCTCCCACTCCCCACTGTCACGTCCCAGACCCCTGCTGTGCCTTCTTTACTCTTGATCACATGCCTCTCACCGCACCCAAGTGCAGGTCTTAAGACTCACCCATCGCTCTCCCTCCCGTTCTGCTTGGCCCCTTCTTTCGTCCACCTGATCAAGCATCGTGAACACCACCCCCCAAGCCCTCGGCATCCCACTCCTTTCTCTCTGGGGCCCGTTGCTGTGCACGCCGTCTTCTCAGACCAGACCCTATGATACTCACTGGTTTTGAGCATCCTCTCGCACCCTGCTTCCTGTGCGGAGGCTCCGTATGCCAGACCGCCACCGTTGCCCGCCCCCCCGGAACAGAAGCACGCGTTCGGTGATTGTGAAATGTCACCTTCGCCTCGATTCACACTTAACTCCTTCACTATCTTTCTTTACCCACATATCTGCTACCCCCACACTGCACTCCATCCACAGGAATCCGTCCTGAGTCCCTGAGGTTACCTGCTGGTGGTTTCTGTGCAGAGTCCCTCTTCACGTGCAAGACCGCCGTGTTTCCTCTGTTTCACTGCATGCATTGTGGCCCCTCTTCCTGCTGGCTGCTGAGGGTCCCCGCTTTTAAACCCTCTGGCCGTGGTGTCTCCGCTCCTACGATCAGCCCTCCATACTGCACATGCCACACCTCTTGCCCCGTGAGACCGGAAGCTCTTCGGGTGCCTCCTCCTTTCCCAAGCTGCTCCCTTTGCCGACCCTGAGTCCCTCGCAGCTTTGGGAGTTCTTTCCCCCTCTTCCACGTCTGCTGTATCTCCCTCCTCCTGTCTACTCACCTGACCCACGAGCTCTCACAGACTGCCTTCTCGGAGCCACTCGGGATGCCACGGTCTCCTCTCCACACGGGGTGTGGAACGAACCTTCCTCGGCCCGTCTTCTGCCTGTTCTCCCACGCTTGTCTTTGAGACATGCTCCCCCACATCTACAACTTCCCACCCCACTTCTGCTACTGCCTGGCGTCCCGGGATGGCTTCAGCGGTCTGTTCCTCGATGTACCAGCTCCCTTCGGGCCTGACCTCATGTTCGCTCCATTGCTAGCTTCTTCATCCCCAGCTTGCAGTGCTGAATCCATCTGCTGTCCCGGTTCATCTGTAAGTATGCGGCCTTGTCACGGCCGCCACTGGAAGAAGGTCCTTGTTTCTCTGCGCTTCCTGCTGACGTTTTACGTCTCACCGTGCCCGGCAGGGACCACGCTCTCTCGGACATTCCCACTAGGCCCCTCTCTCTCCCCCTCAGCCTCCCCGGGCCTCCTCCCACCTGGCCCAGGCTCCTGGCTGGCCTGATGCAGATCATGTGCCTTCACCCGCATGGGCTTCGACACATGCTAGTTCCTCTAGGGGTCAAAGGTCCTGGATTCTCCACATCCAGTCCCTCCTTTGGGCTCTTTCCCATCCCTCTCTTGGCACAGTGTGGTACCAGAAGCTCTCAATAAGCCTCTCCTGCCCTAATTACAAGGCTCCATACCTGCCCTTCCTCACGCTAACTGCCAGTGACACCACCACCCTAAGACTTCTCACCTGACCTCCATCGCCTGGGCCCAGACTGCAGGTCTCTCCCGCTTTGTGCCTCTACCGTATACAAAGGAAAGAAAGTGTCCTAAGTCGTGAGACACTAGCTACCCTCTGTGAGTCGTCCAGCTGCTTCCGCCGTCCTCTCTGCTGTGTGCTCCCTGCTCGCTCCCTCACCCCCCGCTCAGCCCACCTCTGTCGTCTCTGCTTCAGACATACGGTACTGAGCCCGCACGCTCCCCCGCCAGCCCCTGCTCACGTCCTGTGGACCCACACTCTGCTGGCCGCCTGGGCCCCACACACGTCCCTCCTGCGACCTTTCCTGTTTCCATTCGGACCCGTTAGTTACGTCCTTCTGCCACTGCTCTCAGGGAGCCTCTTTCTAATTTTCCGACCTTTTGCCTTGCATCAAGCACTTTGTCCTCTGCCCTCCCCCCGCCCTGGCCGCGGAAGTGCCACACACATCATAGCACTCAGTCCTGACCTAGGTGTCACGGCTCTAGGTATTACCGTCGTCTAGCACTCCTTTTCTCCCTCCCTCCCTGGCAGCATGTCTCCCCCAGATGATCAGCCCTGTGGTCTCCTGTCCCGCCTGCCCCTTCCTTCTGCGTAGACAGCCCGCCCCGTGCTCTGTGCTCACGGTGCTCACACAACTTCCTTTCGATCGCCATTCTCCTCTCTCTCGGCCCGAGTCCTGAAGCGTCCCTAGCTCTGGGAACAACACTTTGGCACGCCACTCCCTACACGCTGACCGTGAATCCACACCCAGCCCCCAATGTGCCAGGTGCCTTCTCGGCTACATCCATTTGCTCGCTGTCTTCCTGGTCCCACGTCCTTTGCCCCATGTCTGACAGTCCTGACTCTGATGTCCCCACGCACCCCCGGCTCAGGGGCTCATCTGCTCAAGCTTCACCTCTCCGCCCGCCCTCCACTCTGCCCCTTCCACCCAGTGATTCTCACCCGAGGACGCGTGACCCCCAAGACCGCCTATCAGCATCATCATCGGGCCGTGGTTTTGGGGTTTCTTTTTGTGGTTTTTTTTGGTTTTGTGTTTGTTGGAGCAGAGCACTGCTCCCCCTCAGATGCTTTGATAGGCCTGCCTTGGGGGCCGTGCCCACAGCCCCCCTCGGGTGAAAACCACCCCCCCACCCTCGGGAAGAACCACTGCGGTGGAAGCCCAGCTCTCTCCCCGGGCCGCACTCCCCGGGCACCGCCTGTACACTTCCATGGGTTGTAAGTGACACTGTTCCTCAGATCCCAGCACTGCCCCCACTCTGTCTAGGCCTGGCAGTCTCCTCTTGGAACCACCACAATCCTTCCGTCATTTACCCTTTTGACACTGGATGTGCTAGAAACCCTAGTCCACACCAGAGCATCGTTCCCCAATGCCTCCCCCGCCTCCAGCATTTATGACTCTCAGGCATTGTGACAATATGTTGGGTGCAAACCTGGTCCTTTTCAACAACTGCCATCATTCCTTTCTGTACGTTACCTCCCCTCGTGTCTGACCTGTGACACCACCCCCTGCAGAGTCTTGGCCCTGCGGTCCTCACGTCCCTCTGATTCCTGCCAAGCCCACATCGGTTCCATCTCTCCTGTGCTATTCTCCTGTGTCTCCTCACGGTGGATGCACTGGTCTTCCCGACCCTCTGCACAGCCTGTGGTCATCACTCCCAGCATCGTGTGTGCAATCAGTCCATAAGCGCAGTTAAAGAATGTGTTTCTCAGTGCCTGGAGCACAGTTTGTATCTCCCACCCCCGCCCCGTGCCCACTGATCCCAACCCTGCCCCCCCCCCCACCCGACCCAGTAAAACACGACCCACACCCCACCCAGACCCCATCCCCGACCCCAACCCTGGACCCCACCCCTACCCCTACCCCACCCGAACCAGTCCCCCATCCCATCCCCACCTCCCACCCCGTCCCCACCTCCCACCCCATCCCCACCGGATCCGTAGTAAAGAGCCTGGCTGGAAAGTTCTACTCTGACCGCGACATTCAAGGCTGTAGGGGCGGCCCCTGCTACCACCCCTTTGCTACTCTTCCTTCCCCACGCCACTGCTCCCGCTGGCTGGCCCGCAGCCCTGGACGCACCTCCGGGAGGCACCTCGAGAAGTGCCAGGGTGCAGACGCTGCCACCTCCCTCTTCTCCGCCCAGCCCGTTGGCGGCCAGCCCGCCTCCCTTCCATGCTCCCCTCTCCTCTTTCCCTGGGGGTCCCCTTCACCTTGCCCGTCCCTGAGACGTGACCCTCCTGTCACACTGCATCAAGGCCCCATTTTCACATTCCTTCCCCTTCCCTCCTCAGCCCCCGGAGAGCACCCCGCCTCTTCTCTAGGCCCCACGCCTCTCAAAGCTCCCGAAAGCCTGTCATGTAGTCGCATTGGGTCATCCCTTCACCACTGGGAGGTGCTCCCTCCCGGGACCTGCTCTCAGTTCATACCCTTTCCATCCCCTCATCGGGTCATGTTCTCTCTGAACCCACGTGCTGGCGCTCGTCCGGTCCTTCCACTGGCTCTGACCACCGCCCCCCCTTTAGGCTCCCTTGTCCCCTAGCCTCACCCCACCTCACCTTCCTTCCTCCTCTCTTCCCTTTTCGATCAAGCCCTTGCCCACTGGACTTGACACCAGGCCTGCACTTTGAGCTCGTCCTCCTTCCCTCACCTCCCCTGCTTCCATTCCTTCTCCACCGGGTCCCCTGATGCACCCCTGCCCATCACGCTTGCCCTCCACACCCCACTGACACGGTCCAGATCCCCCCTTGCCCTCCTTCCCTCTTGGCCACGTGCAGATGTCAGCCCACCCTCTCGTTCTCCATCCAGTAAGCCCTGCTGCCTCTGTTGTCCACCATATCAAGCCTCTAAAACAAGGGTCCCCAGACCTCACCAGCCCACCCCTTGCTCTCCCTCCGTGCCCCTCTGCCGCCAACATCTTCATCCGACAGACCCAGGGCATTCTCAGATTTTGAGGTGTCCCCCTGTCCAGTACAACGTCCCTGTTGGGAATCTCCAGCTACGTGTTAGGATCCACCCTTTACAACTCCTTGAAATAGCACAAAGAGGGATTTGGTGACTGTTGAAAAATGCCATTTCTGCATTCGCTCTTGTGGGCCCCTCCCCTCTGTTTCTAACCTGGCTACCTACACACTCGCCTCCATTCACATGAATCCATCTTGAACTCCCTGAGGTTTCCCGTCAGTGGTTTCTATTCAGTGTCTGTTTTAATGTGCGGCACTGCCCCATGTCCTCAGTTTCACCTTTGTCGTTAACATCCCCTGTCCCCGCGTGCTCTCAGGAGCCCTTGGGTCCAAATGCCCAGGCTACGGCATGTTCCCCCTGCTCTGCTCTACTCCTACCGCCTAGCCTTATACCGCCCGTGACAATCTTCTTGTCTTGAGACGTGTTGATGTCCCCAGATTGGAAGCTCTCCACACCGCCTTCCCCTTTTCCTTCCCCTTCTGCCCCTGAGCCCCTGGCATGTTTATGAGATTCTCTCCCCTTTTCCCTACTGCCTTTCCCTTTGTTTTCTCAGAGATTCCCCTGACATGACTCGCATCCCACAGACCAACTTTTCATAGTTGCCTCAGTCTCTACTCTCTCTCCCTTTCCAGACTGAACGTTCTGGGCCTTTCCTCTGCCTATTCTCCCACTCCTGTCTCTAAGAGACCTCTGGTTCACCATCAACCCTGCATCCTACTTCTCCAGCACGTGCTAGTCAGGTGACTACCCTCAAATCCTTCTCTTGCGATCTTCATCACCAGGGGGCTATAGACAATCCACCTACTAGCCAAATTCACCCCTAGGCACCGTAGCTTTCCAGGTCTGCCATTTTGGAGGTTGTTACTTTTCTAGGCTTCTCTACGGACCTAGACAAGACACCACTGACAGGATTACCTCTAATACATTAAACAGGCAACTACCTCTCCCACCTCAAGCTCTAGCCTCCGTCCACCTCTCCCACATTCCTCATAGCACCGTGTGATTTCTGGCCTTACCTACACTGTGCTCTTCCTCCTGGGGCAGGGGGGTTGGTTCTTCAAGACCTTGCCCACATTTGGGGGGCAGTTCCTGGATGCCTCTCACCCGCTCCCTCCCCCGGGCCCTCTGCCATCCCTCTCGGCACAGGACATTCATTCCCTGACCCTCCCCAGCCTCTCCTGCCCTACCTGCGAAGCCCTCACCTGCCCCTTCTCACTCCTGCCCCTCGGACCACCTCTCCCCCACCATCTTCTCCCACCTGCTGCGGACTGATGGGCCATCGCCTGATGGGCCTCCAGGGCCCGCCCCCCTGCCTCTCCTGCTCTGCTTGTCTACCGCACACAGGACATCGGAACCGTCCTGCCACCTGAGCCACGTGACGTCCCTTCAGCTACCCTCTGAGTCGTCCAGCTGCTTCCGCCGTCCTCTCTGCTGTGTGCTCCCTGCTCGCTCCCTCACCCCCCGTTCAACTCACCTCTGTCATCTCTGCTTCAGACATACGGTACTGAACCCACATGCTCCCCCGCCAGCCACTGCTCACGTCCTGTGGACCCACACTCTGCTGGCCGCCTGGGCCCCACACACGTCCCTCCCGTGACCTTTCCTGTTTCCACTCGGACCCCTTCGTTGCACACTCTCCCTACAGCGCTCTCCGGGAGCCTGTTCCTCTGACTCTCCTTCCTCTTTCCTTTCACTACTTCACTTTCCCTTCCACCCTCCCTCCCGCCCTCGCCCCTGCCCACATGGCCCAACACCACTGCACTCGGCCTCCACCTGCAGGAGCCCTGGGTCCTCCTGCCTCCCTGGCAGCATGTCTCCCCAAGATGATCAGCCCTGTGGTCTCCTGTCCCGCCTGCCCCTTCCTTCTGCGTGGACAGCCCGCCCCGTGCTCTGTGCTCACGGTGCTCACACAACTTCCTTTTGATCGCCATTCTCCTCTCTCTCGGCCCGAGTCCTGAAGCGTCCCTAGCTCTGGGAACAACACTTTGGCACGCTACTCCCTACACGCTGACCGTGAATCCGCACCCAGCCCCCAATGTGCCAGGTGCCTTCTCGGCTACATCCATTTGCTCGCTGTCTTCCTGGTCCCACGTCCTTTGCCCCGTGTCTGACAGTCCTGACTCTGATGTCCTCACGCACCCCCAGCTCAGGGGCTCATCTGCTCAAGCTTCACCTCTCTGCCCGCCCTCCACTCTGCCCCTTCCACCCAGCGATTCTCACCCGAGGACGCATGACCCCCAAGACCGCCTATCAGCATCATCATCGGGCCGTGGTTATGGGTTTCTTTTTGTGTTTTTTTGGTTTTGTGTTTGTTGGAGCAGAGCACTGCTCCCCCTCAGATGCTTTGATAGGCCTGCCTTGGGGGCCGTGCCCACAGCCCCCCTTGGGTGAAAACCACCCCCCCACCCTCGGGAAGAACCACTGCGGTGGAAGCCCAGCTCACTCCCCGGGCCGCACTCCCCGGGCACCGCCTGTCACCTTCTCCTTCCCTCGGTTGCCACTGACACCCTGAGCAGTTAACAGCGTTCCTCACGTTCCCAACAGTGCCCCACACCGACATCGACCCGGCTCTATCCTCTCGGAAGCACCGCGTTCTTTGAGCATGTGGTCCCGACACCTGATGTGCCCCCAGCCCAGTCTGCACGAGAGCATCGTTCTGTTCGCACCCTCCCGCCCTCAGCCTTGAGGACTTGACCGGCAACGTGACCGTATCTTTGGGCCAATACTGGTTTTTCTCCGTGGGTGCCGCTGGCTCCTTCCCTAGGTTACCTCTCCTCATTTCAGACCCGTGACACCGTCCCCTCACTGTGGTCCTCACGTCCGTCTGGGATTCCTGCCCAGCAGACCTGCCACCGTCCCTGCAGCTCCTGTCCTGTGTCCTCTCTGGGTAGACTCGCTGGTCTTCCCCAGCCTCGCTTCAGTCTGTGGTCATCACCCCCGCCCCCACCCCCCCGCCCCTCGTTTTGGACTTGAAATCAGCCTACAAATTCAGATTCAGTTAAAGAAGAAGGTCTTCTCATGCCCCCACACCCACCGTGTCCCAGTCAGTCCCAACCCTGTTCTCTAGTCCAACCCAGTGAACGCCACCCCCCACCCCTACCCAACCCCATCTCCCACCCGTTCCATCTGGATCCGTAGTACAGAGCCTGGCCAAAAAGGTCTACTCTTTCCACCACCTTCACGGCCACGGGGGCAGCAGCCAAGGCTCCACACCCACTACCACCCTCTCTGCCCCTCCTTCCTGTGCCTCTGCTGGAGCACTGTGGCCCCAGGCTCTGCAAGTCCCTCCTGTCAGGACTGTTCTTGCCACCGCCCCCTTCTCGCAACTCCTCTTGTGTCCAGCCCGTCTCCCTTCCGCCGCACTCCACTCCCCATCCTCCCCAGGGCCTCCTCTCACCTTGTCTGTCTCGGGGGGATGACTTGTTCAGCTGCAACAAGGCCCCACGTTGACATTCTTTACCAGGAGCTTTCCTCACGCTACCCGTCTCTTCCTCATCCCTCCTCCGCCCAGGTAAGCGCCCTGCCTCTTCGCCAGCGCCCATGTGTGTCCAAGCTCCCTAATGCCTGTCAGGTATTTGCACCTGGTCATCCCTTCTCCACAGGGGATGTGCTCCCTCCCCTGACCTGCTGTCACGGCTCACACTCTTTCCATCCCCTCAACAGGCCATGTTCTCTCTGACCCCACCTTCCACTGGCCCTGACCACCGCCCCCCCTTTAGGCTCCCTTGTCCCCTAGCCTCACCCCACCTCACCTTCCTTCCTCCTCTCTTCCCTTTTTGATCAAGCCCTTGCCCACCGGACTTGACACCAGGCCTGCACTTTCAGCTCGTCCTCCTTCCCTCACCGCCCCTGCTTCCATTCCTTCTCCACCGGGTCCCCTGATGCACCCCTGCCCATTGCCGCTGCCCTCCCACTCTGTAGTGAGATCGTTCAGATCTCTCCTTTGCCCTCTTTCCCTCCTGGTCCTGATCCCTTCACAACACCACATGTGGGTTTTAGGGCCCTCCTCTGGCTCTCCCTCCCCTCGCCTGGCCCCCTCTGTTGTCCACCTGATCCAAGGTTCTCGACCAAGAGCCCGGAAGCCCCTATTGCCCTTCCGCTGCTCTCTCCCTCCATGCCCTCTCGCCGTCCACACCATCTTCTCAGATTAGATCTTTGACACCCCACTGGTTTTGAGAGTCCTCCTTCCTTCTCTAATGGAGTCTCACTGCTACATGCTAGAACTGCCCCCTTGGAGCAGCTGAGACATAGATCTGGTGACCCTTGGGAAACGTTACCAGCCTTGATTCTTGCACGCTCCCCTGCCATTTCTAAGTGTATCTGCTACCCACACTTTGGGCCCGATGCACATGAGTCCATCCTGGATCCCTGAGGTTCCTCTGCAGGGTCTTACTGTGCAGTGATGTCCTGGTTCCCCTGTTCCACCTCATGGTGCCCCTTTCCCCCACTTGTTCCTGAGGCTCCTGCGGCGTCCAGTGCCTGGAGTCTCAGCTCTTTGCCCTGTTCCTCCCATCCCGTCTCAGCACTGCACACGCCATCTTTCTTGCCACCCGAAATCTGCCAATGTCCCGACTGGGAGCTTTTCAGGATGCCTTCCCCTTTTCAGCAGCACCCCGTCTACCCACCGTGAGCACCTCCCATGCCATGAGGTCCTCTCCGTCCTCCCCTGCACCTGTCCACATCGTTTCCCTTCCACTCCCCTGACCAGCACCGCCACCTGAAGGAGTTACAGGTCTTCTCCTTGACATCTGCTCCCTACTTGACCAGCCCTCACGCTCTCCAGGTTATCAGCCCTTGGTCCCCAGTGTGCTGTACTGAATCCACCTGCTGCTGACGTCACTGCTAACCCCTCTACGTTTCAGGTCGGCCACTTGGGAGGTCATTCTCTGGTCCTTTCTCTGACCTTTCATCTTCTCACCATGCCCTGCACTGACAGTGTTGTCCCCAACATTTTAAACGGGCCACCAGCTCTCCTGACTCCTCTCCTCTGGCCGCCTCCCCCCACCCCTGCTTCCCTGTGGGCTGTCCTCTTCCTCCTGGGGCAGGGGGGGTTGGTTCTTCAAGACCTTGTCCACATTTGGGGGGCAGTTTCTGGATGCCTCTCGTCTGCTCCCTCCCCCGGGCCCTCTACCATCCCTCTCGGCACAGGACATTCCCTGACCCTCCCCAGACTCTCCTGCCCTACCTGCGAGACCCTCACCTGCCCCTTCTCACTCCTGCCCCTCGGACCACCTCTCCCCCACCATCTTCTCCCACCTGCTGCGGACTGATGGGCCATCGCCTGATGGGCCTCCAGGGCCCGCCCCCCTGCCTCTTCTGCTCTGCTTGTCTACCGCACACATGACATCGGAACCGTCCTGCCACCTGAGCCACGTGACATTCCTTCAGCTACCCTCTGAGTCGTCCAGCTGCTTCCGCCGTCCTCTCTGCTGTGTGCTCCCTGCTCGCTCCCTCACCCCCTGCTCCCCCCACCTCCGTCGTCTCTGCTTCAGACATACGGTACTGAGCCCGCACGCTCCCCCGCCAGCCCCTGCTCACGTCCTGTGGACCCACACTCTGCTGGCCACCTGGACCCCACACATGTCCCTCCTGCGACCTTTCCTGTTTCCACTCAGACCCCTTCGTTGCACACTCTCCCTACAGCTCTCTCCGGGAGCCTGGTCCTCTGACTCTCCTTCCTCTTTCCTTTCACTGCAGCATTTTCCCTTCCACCCTCCCTCCTGCCCTCATCCCTGCCCACATGGCCCAACACCACTGCACTCGGCCTCCACCTGCAGGAGCCCTGGGTCCTCCTGCCTCCCTGGCAGCATGTCTCCCCCAGATGATCAGCCCTGTGGTCTCCTGTCCCGCCTGCCCCTTCCTTCTGCGTGGACAGCCCGCCCCGTGCTCTGTGCTCACGGTGCTCACACAACTTCCTTTCGATCGCCATTCTCCTCTCTCTCGGCCCGAGTCCTGAAGCGTCCCTAGCTCTGGGAACAACACTTTGGCACGCCACTCCCTACACGCTGACCGTGAATCCGCACCCAGCCCCCAATGTGCCAGGTGCCTTCTCGGCTACGTCCATTTGCTCGCTGTCTTCCTGGTCCCACGTCCTTTGCTCCGTGTCTGACAGTCCTGACTCTGATGTCCCCACGCACCCCCGGCTCATCTGCTCAAGCTTCACCTCTCCGCCCGCCCTCCACTCTGCCCCTTCCACCCAGTGATTCTCACCCGAGGACGCGTGACCCCCAAGACCGCCTATCAGCATCATCATCGGGCCGTGGTTTTGGGGTTTCTTTTTGTGTTTTTTTGGTTTTGTGTTTGTTGGAGCAGAGCACTGCTCCCCCTCAGATGTTTTGATAGGCCTGCCTTGGGGGCCATGCCCACAGCCCCCCTCGGGTGAAAACCACCCCCCCACCCTCGGGAAGAACCACTGCGGTGGAAGCCCAGCTCTCTCCCCGGGCCGCACTCCCCGGGCACCGCCTGTCACCTTCTAAATCAGTTGCCACTGACCCTTCTTTCTCAAATCCCAGCACTGCCTTCAAATTGTGACACTTGCCTGGCTCTCTGCTCTGGGATCCATGGCATTCCCTTTGACACCTGACGTGCCCCGCACTCAGTCTACTGATAGTTAACCCTTATTTCTTAGGTTTGTCCTCCTCTTGGTCAAGGATCATTATTGACTGTGACTTTTATTTCTTTTTACTTAATACCCTAACCCACGGCTCATTCATTCCAATGTTTAATTTTACTTGTTTTCAAAGTGCTTACTATTTCCTTTCTCGGGTAGAACTTTGGAAATCTACTCATTAGTACATACATTTTGCAGCCGATGCGCTGGCCTTTCCCCCTCATCTCTCTCTCCTCTGCTCTGCTCTCTCTGCCAGACTCTTTTCGGTTCTTCCTCTAGATCTTGTTGAAAATGGAGCCTCCCTTGAACTCAGCTACAAGAAGTTATATACACTCTTAACCTCCTCCTTCTTAGCCTGATTTCCCTCTCCTTGCCATCAATATCTTCTCTTCACTCATGAATCCTTCATATCTTTTAAATTTACATGCTATGACTGGTTTTGCAAGATTCTCTGTCCAACCACCTTAATTTTGTCACTCTTTTGCCATTTTCCCTGTCAGGCACTGGTTTTCCTGTTCTCTAGTTTTTTCATGGTCTCTGTGTGTAGTGTAAGCCATGCAATTTCTTCTTTGTTCTTTTATTTCCATTATTACTGGGGGCAGTTTTGTCCCTGAGAAAAAGCAAATACGGAATTCTTTCAGTCCCATAACCCTATGTCTGCTTAACCCCTCTATGTGTGTGCCTTTCTCTGCCCCGCTGTCCCTCGGCCCCAGGCCTCCTCCCGCACTCCCACGCTGTTCCGTTATCTGCCCGCTACCATTTCTCTGATGAAGTTCGATGCCCTTTCCAGGTATGGATGTGCACTTTCCAGTGCCCTTCCACAACACCCTTCCCCCGCCCCCGTCCACGGAGTCGCTCTTTATCCGTTTCTTAACCTCTTTCCCCTCCCGTGTTTGGAACTGGATTAAACGTGCAGCTCAGTCTATCTTTTCCCATTTGCCTTTTGCCAATACTCCGCTCTAATGCATGTAGCTGCCTCCTAACCTATTTCATCCTGCCCTCATGCTCTTCACTACCTTTAGCGAGTCTTTAATCCTACATCCACTTCCTTGACTTGTGTGCTACTTCACCGCACTCGGGTTTCTGGGTCTCCCTACATTTACTCTAGTTTTACGTTCTATTTAGTCTAGTTACTCTGAAATGTGCTCTAATCCACACGACATTCTCTTTACTTAGCTTCTATCACCTCTATTCTTCCTTGTGCCATCCGATACAGTTATAGTGCCAAAGCTTGTTTCAGGATGCCATTCTGCACATGACCTTCCCCAGCTGAAGGCAAATTTCGCTTTTCCACCCATCTGCTTGGACCCCCCTCCCCCCCAGTTTTATCTTTTATTAACCATCCGTCTACTGAGTGTGTCTCATTCTCATACACTCGCTAATAAATCCCTGTTTGGTTCCTGTTTTTATCCTACATCCATTGTTCAATCTGTCTCCATATTTCTTTTTTCCTACATATTTTGTTAAACTGCCTTGGCTTCTGTTTATTCTTTGGTAGGATCCCTGCCACTTGCCTTGTCTTAGGCCCATTTCACCAAACCTTTCTCTTTATCAGCCACACTTTTTTACGCAAACATACTTTCCTGGATACTGTCCCTCTTTTTCTCCACTCTTTCTTCTTTTCAGAACTGCCTCACCACACAATTCTCTTCCTGCCTCAACTTCTTTATACGTTCAAGCAGTTTTCATCACCTTTTGGTTTAAAATATGCTGAATAACCATTTTTGTTAGTAAATGCTTATATTGCAGTATCTTAAATTTGAAAAGTCCCTAACATCACCCTTTTAAAAAATCCAACGTATTTTCTCAACCATCACAAAAATATTATTACAAAAAACTTTCAAGTATTTCTTACGATGTCAACCATTTTAAAAGCCAACTGCAGAATTATTTAACATATCGTCCCTTCGTTACTGTACGTGTTTGTAGCACACGGTGAACCCATGCTATGATAAAATACCGTAAATGCATCCTCCTTTGACGCTGCGAGGAATAACGAAAAGGCTTTCAAGAGAAATAACAAACTCTTATACATTTTTGAGTGAAATATATAAATAAGAAACTTCTAGGAAATGTTTACTTACCAATTGGCGAACTGCTGGAGGTGTTCCACACGTATTGTAGGGAAAGTGATGGACATAACACACAAGGCATTGAAAAACCTTGAGCATGGGAAGCAAGCCTACGAAGAACTTTAACCACAGCAAACGTATGTCATCCCGAACAGACAACGTGTGCCAACAAGAATGCCGATTCGCCGCAGTTTCCCAAGCACAGGGGGACGTAGAGATAAAAACTTTTCATGTTAACGAGTATAACGTGCATACTTAGCTGGGGACACCTGTGTCCCTCGTTCTGGTCTTGGTCATGTTTGCCATTTTGACCCTGCATATCCCAAACCCAGCCTAATTCATACTCTTCATAGTCACCCCCCCTCCCCTCCCCCCCCCCCCCCCAAGCAGCATCTTCTCCCTTCCTCTTTCCTCTTGTGTTCTACAAGTCTGTTCAACTGCTTCTCTCACTTTGACTCACAGGACTCCTTAGCTTCTCAGCAAATTTAACATCACACTGACAGGAAGTCTCCCCTAGTTTGAATATCTGCCCTACCAGATCTTAAACATTCACCATGAGCCCCAACCACTCCTCAACCAATAAGCATTCATTTGTTCTACAGAAAAAATACTCAGTCCACACCTTCTAAAACGGCACTGGTGATATTTCTAAGGTTTCCACCGATGGCTTATCAGAGTTTATCTTAATCCAATCCATCTCCTAGCCTTTCCTAGGAAGCAAAGACTCAGTCATAAATTTCCCACTAAGACTTCAAGGGCCAGCCTATCCAGCTCCTGTTTTTGTTTTTGTTTTTTTTCAGGCCCTGGATGCTCTCCCACTCTACACACAATTCGAAGATCTGACAGCCTCGGTGTTTTCTTTCATCCATACCTGTTTGTCTTGTAGCCATTCCCTTTACTCAGCTGCTCTCTAATTCACACAATGCCCCCTTTACTTACTTCCATCCCATTTTCCTTTTATTCTCTCATGACCTTGGCCCAAGTGTGGAGCAACAGCCACGTCTCCCATGAGCACGACTCTTCAAGTAACAGGGTTCCATCCGCAGGCAACCCGAACGTTGCTCTATTCCTTTTCTCCATTTTCCCTTTCCCCTTTTGCTGCAAACTCCCTACATTTCCTCCATCATTCCTTCTTCCAGCTGTAAGATTCCCGTGAAACTGATCATCTCTTCTGGATATGTACATTTTGATATTCAGCACTCACAAGTCCACCTTCTTCTATCTTCCTTATTTCCTATAGTCTGTACTGAGTCTGCCTCGACCTTCCATTCCTTCTGGACTTTCCTAGGGTTCCTTCTCTGGCCCATTTTAAGCCCATCACATTTCATCTCTCTTTCTTCTCATTCTGGTGACTATACCAATTGTTTCAAATCGTTCTCCAACAAAGCTTTCAGGGCAGCACGACAATCATATTTAGACACATCCTGACTTCTTTCCTCAGCTGGTTGATGGATCTCTGGCTTGACCTACAACTCTGCACTGAACTTCCGATTCTGATTATCTCTGAGGATGCAGTCCTCATCCTGGCCTTCAAAGCCCTTCTTTGTTTAGCATTTTACAAACCTGCGTGTTCTGCACGGCAGCCTAGACTGACACTCCCTCCTCTTAGATTGCAGCCTCAATTCTCCTCTACATTTTCCTTCTTTATGACGTGTCTCACTAGTTTCTCTCACTTCCAGCCAGTTCTAACATAATACTTCAATTTCTGAGCAAACCTTAACATCGTATTTCAACAGCTTCTTCCCGATTTTGATTATTTGCTGCATCATATATTATTAACGTCTATAATATTTTCAGCTTCCATTTCTAATCATAGTGAAGAATACATTATTTTTCTCTTGAGGTTTACTCCCTTAAAGACACCCACCCACTTCTTACCAAGTAGAGGTCACCTGCTCCCTAGACAGCCTCCCACCCCGCTCTCCTATTGGTCAAACAGGTTGTCATCCAATGGTGTTGCATCAAGATTCGTCATCATCTTCCCCCGCCCCAACGATTCATATCAATCACGTCTTTTGATGAAAATTACCCATCCCTCCCAAATTCATACGCCCACACCCCACTTCTTTATATCTTCTTAACTTTATACTGTATCTGATTGAGATATTTTTAAAGAAATAAAATATTGCACATATGACTGAGATTTCCTCTGTACCACTCCAGAATCATTTACCTCTCCCTCACTACATAATTTGATGTTTCTCTCATTTGTATAATTTTAATAAATATTTATTTCTCCTTAAATAACACGTAATGCTATCTTCGAGGGTTCTAAACATATATAATATATATGCTAAGCTATAATATACTGTATATATTATTATGTTGTATATAACATATACATTATATATTACGTTACATATATTACCTTATATATAATATGTAAAATTATATATAGTAATATAGATGTTATATATATAACATATATACATTCTTTAAAAATTTTTTCCCATCAAGACTTCAAGAGCTAGTCGACTTTCTGACTCCTAACCATATGCGGGCTTTTTCTTCTCTCATTATATATACCACTCATTGCAACCTTTAACACCAAACATCTTAACCAAGTAGACCTCTTCTAAGACCTGACAGATTTCTCCATTCTGGGTTTCTTTAATCCACATCTTATTTGCCTTTTTTGCTACACTGACTACTGAGAACCCCCCCTCAAATTCTTGCATGCTCCCATTACTTAGATTAAAACCCCCTCTTCTTCCATAGTTATGCTCTGCTCTATCTTAACTACCCACATCAGCTAACGCATCATCGATACTACACTACATACTATACCACACCACACATCTCATCACCCCACAGTCTATCCTGACAATGGGTACAGTACTTTCCTCCTGAGCCGTACTTCCGTCATGATTCCCAACCACTCCTCAAGAGATACACATAATAAACCACTCACCCACACTGCGTGACTGGTCAATCCTGATGTATTTTAAGGTTGCTAGCAACATCTTTTTAGGAGAATTCATCTTAACAAAACTGCCTTAATCCCGACCTGCATTTTTGCCACTCCGTTTATTCTTTTAAGTCTTCTCTCATTCCTTACAGCGGTCCTTTCCTCAGCTCACAAACTCTCTCCCCCTTCTTATCCCATCATAACCTTGGACTAAGTTCGTGCCTCGGCCAGCAGTCAGTATCTTAAAATCATCCTTAAAATCATCCTTTCACATCTGTAGGAATCTTCACTTGACTCTCCCGTTCCTTTCCTCCTTGGATGTGATTTTACCCTGAGAAACATGCTCCCTTGTCTTCTGTGTCCCTCCTTCCAGCTGCCACCTGCTGTTCTGACAGATCTCCGTTGCCTCTCTGGACAGACGGATGTTGGGCACTCACTGCTCAACCCGCTGCCATCTCCCCTTGTGTCCGATTCTTTACTGCATCCTTTTGTGCTCTTAGTTCAGCATAAACTTCCATAGGATGCCTGCCGCCGGTTTGCCTTTTATGTCCGTCCCAGTTAGCCTATTTCTGACCTTTCACTCTATTGACCAGACACGTTACCTTCCAACAAAGTGACCTGGACGGCAAAACTTCATACCCCGGTTCTCACTCTGCCACATTCTTACCTCACTCTCTCTCCTTGTCAATACACAAGTCTGACACATTTCCAGCTCCCATTCCCTAATGTTCCCACTTAGCCCTCTTTAATGCCCTTCCGCGCGTATTTTCCCACCTGCCTGTGCTGTACCCCAGCCGAATCCACACATCCCCTCTCCTCGTTTGGCTCCCAGCCCCATCTTTTGTTCTCTCCCTTGCTGTTTGTTCATACAAGTCTCAAGTCTCTTCAGTGGCTTCATCTCACTTTCTGCAAGTCCTAACATGTTTCCTTAATTTCCAAGTGTGCCTTTAACGTCTCTCTTATAGTACATTCTTTCCAATCTCCCCTGTTTTATCTTAACCTTTCAGAGTGACGAGTGCGTATTCTTTTTGAGGTTCCCTCCCCTCTGACCCCCACTCCCTCACCCAAAACCAACTGTCTCCTCTTTAGACAAGCCCTTCCCTTAGAGAGCAACCAACTGGTCTCCTTCCTTTTCTGTCATGATCTTCGGCCCAAGTATGGTGCCATATACGTCCGGTCATTGCCAGCGACAATTTCCATGTCAGTATTGTGATCTCTTCTCATCGGACAGCAATTTTAACTTTGCTATATTTTACTCCTTTTTCTTGATATTTGCCTCATAAAAACTTCCTTATGTTCTGCATCCCTCCTCCATTCGGAGATTATGTATATACATAGCATTCCCATAGATTCAGACTGGCTTCTGGATAAACCAACATCTCATATTCAGCCCTCACCATTCAGACCGTGGACTGGATTCCAGGCCCATCCCCGTGGCCCCTCTCTACCCTCCTCTTCCACAAAGCTTTCCAACAGCTCCCTTCCTAATCTCTGTTTGTAGCCACACACCCCCCTCCTTTCTCTGCCTCAGTGCTTGGGTCGGAATTAACATAAAACCACTCTACCAAGTCCCTACTCTCTACATCTCAGTGTCCCTCCCTCCAGCCCTCTTCAGTGACCTTCCCCTTGGCCACGCCCTAGGGGATGTTCCCCGCCCTAGCCTGAGTCACGGTGGCCCCCTTCCTTATTTTAGCCTCCGTCCTCTCCAGACCTGCTGTCCTTCCTTACAGGTCTCCCCAGCTGCTTCTCTGTCAGCTAATCCTAGTATGACAGGTTGCTACAAAGACTTATCGGAACGGCTCCTCCTCTGCCTTCATCTAAAGCAGTGGTTCTCAAACCGCGGCTTGTTAAAGCGCAGATTCATCAGCTCAGACGGGGCTGCAGGGCACGTCTTAGGCATCGCTGTAAACACGCCCCTCAGCCAAGTCCTTCAATTAAAAACTTGCCACCAATGCATCAAGAGTGAGTGTACCTCTGACTTTCATTGCTGGGCAGACCTTTCTCTCCCAGTATACACACGAGTCGCAGCAGTGTGGCCTTAGGCCTAACACATTAGGCCAGTCAGGCCTGTTCCCAGAGCCGACAGGATCCCCCATTCTGGGGATCTTCATGGCACGTGTGGTTTTCTTATTACACGCCACGTAGTGAGAGCGGTTCTCTATAAATGCCCCTCTTAGCCTTAGCCCCTCTCCTCCCCCCAACCCCCGCCACCCCTGCGCCTTTGGCCCAAGCATGGGGGCCTTCTCCCTCCAGTCAGTACCTGCCAATCCTCAAGTGACCTTTTAATCTGGGGGCAGCTATGACACTGTTCTCCCGTTACTGTCTCCTTATTACCTATCCTACCCTAAAGAAATAGGCCACCTTCTCTTGAGCCCCCGCCCCATTTCCACTTCACTCAGCAGACATGTGTCCTGCCGAACAGCTCTCCCCCACCAGGTTTTCTCCCCACTAGCGGTCTGTCGCTTGCGGAACATCTCCACGTGACAGAGTAACTTCTAGAATAACTTCAATGTGGCGCTCGCATATTTACTTGTATCTCTCTTCAGTTGTTTGCCGCCGCCCCCCCCCATCTTAATTCCACACGGTGTAATTTCAAGTTCTACCGAGTTGCGTTCCCACCAGGACCCCTAGCCGCTCAGCTCCCGATACTCGTCACCCCTGCGACAGACAAACGACTCACACAGCGATCCTGGTGTCCGTGTGCTGCCCTCGCTTTAAACCAGGGGCGTCTCCCTCCGTCTCCCTCCAGTCTTCCTCACTAAAGCTTCCCGCCGCTTCTCAGGCCCTGTTCTCCTGTTGTCACACGTACTGCTTTCGGTCTGGCTTCAAGGCCCCCCCACTTGACCAAACAGACCCGTTAGGAGACCTTACAGGATTTCCCCTTCTGGGGAACTCTGTTCCTCACCATGTCTGCCCCTGCCACTCCACTGCCCCCAACTGCCCCTCCAGCAGCTGTCCCCTGACATCGTCTCCGTCTCTCTCCTCTTTGAGTCAGCGTGGTACCCTACGCTTCCGGCCCAAACCTGCGGATCTTCAGATGCCCCCGTCTCTTCTGCAGGCTCTCCGACTCCTCCCCCCGGCCCTCCGGGAGCACCTCCGTTACCTACACAGCCGCTGGCTTTTTTAGCTCCCGTCTTTGTATCGTTTCCCATGGATTCGGGTGTCTGTCTTCTCTTCGATCCCCCTTGTTTCGCCCGTGCTGTTCCCCCGGTCCCCTCTGTTCGGCCCAGACCTTCCCAGGACCCCGGCCGCTGGCCACGGCTGACATCCATCCGTCCGTCTTTAACCTTCCACTCCGTTGGTCACACTGTTGCTTCGAGGAAGAGTCCCACGTGGCACTCCCTCACGACCCCGGTTCCTACACTCCGTCTCCACGGCGCATCTCCTTGGGTGGTCACCTAGCTTGGCTCACAGCTCTGTGCTTCGTATGCACCTCTGCTGTCTCCCGGTGCCCTCGCAGTGGCCCTCTGGTGTCGTTCCCTCTTCACGCCTCCTACTCCACTCCACACCTTCAATCCCCTCCCTTCTTGGCGTCTAGACTGCAGCTTCTCTTCCCTTCCTGCTCCGTGCTGTTTTCCCACAGGTCTGCCCAGGAGTGTCTGTCGCTTTTAGCCACTCCTCCCACGGCATGTAGCTTCAAAGAGCGACCAACTTGAATGGCACGGCGCACGAGAAACCATGATACCCGGCCGGGCCATCTCTCCACAGAAGGAATGGGTGCAGGACACTTCTCCCCAGATGTGCTCCCTCATCCTCTTCCCGCGGTCCCCAGAGCACGAACCGCTCAACCAAGTCAAGCCTGGTTATCTCGAACGTCGCCAGCAGTAGCTTTCCATCAACTTTCCTGTCACCCACGTCCTTCAAGTCCCAGTTTCCCTCCAAATGGCTGCTCCAAGAGCTAGTCCACTCCTGCCTCCTACCCAAGTCCTTGCTTCTCACGCTTTGTTTATACTTCTACTCACAACGCCCAACATATGTGACCAACGACCCATTTCGAGCTCTGACAAGATGCCCCAGTCTAGACCTTCTTCGTCCCTCACGTGCCCTGCCTTGTAGGCCCTCCACGACAGCGTTTCCTTTTCTTTGCTTCGAGTCTCTCCTTTCCTTCTCACTGCATCGTGACTTGTGGCCCAGGAATGCTGCCCATCCTTCCAGCCAGCGTGTCACTCCTTACTGACTCCTTTCCCTCTGAGGGCAACTTAATGCAGCTTTTCTGCACTTTTCCTCCTTTTCCCCCTACTTTTGTTCTTGAGAAGAACCGTCTCTTCAGCACCCCTCCTGCCACCTGTACAGACAGCATTCCGTGGATTCACCACCTTCCCTGGTGCATATTTGCTCCTCATTTTTGGCAGTCACTGCCCGACTCCTCTCCATCTTCCCGGATTTCCTACATGTTGTGCTGCACCCGTTCCTTTCCAGTTCAGTCCAGACCCGCCTGCATGGGCTGCTACAGCCAGCCTGTTTTACCTCTGTCCCTTCCACCTCTACTTTCTGCCCCATTGATCACAGCCTTAAAACTATTTCAGCGAAGCTTTCTGGAATGTCCTCTTAACCCCATGTCTTATTGAATCATGGTCTCCTCTGTGGTTGAGACCTGACCACTCCCCCCCGAATTTTCCACTCTGCCCTTTGCTACCCTAGAGGTCCTGCACTCCAGCCCGACTCACATGTCTCTCCCAACATAGTTTCCAGCATCTACCTTTTCTCTTATTCTGTGTTCCTTCACACGGGCCTCCTCAGAAGCTGTCTGTCCTTTCAGTCAGTCCTAGGACAAGCTTCATTTCTGAGAAGAATTGTAACATAGATCTCCAGGGCATTCTGCTCTTACTGTCTTTGGTTATTTGCCTGGCTTCATTCATGAAGCTCTCATCTTTCTGTTACGGCAACGGATTCAACATTGTTCTCTGGCCATGAAAGGCCCCCCTCACTCCCTCTCCTCATCACCCAGTGTTAGTCGTCCTTTCTGCTAACGTTAATAGATTGCTACCAGTGGTTTTACTAGATGGAGTTCACCTTAGATGCCCTATAACCTCTCCTTGTTATCAACCAAATTATTTAATTAAAATTTTGTCACAGAAGTTTCAGAAACATTCTACTAATACCATTCTTATTTGCTTCCTTAATCTGTCTCTCTGTGTCTCTTACTTAAGTGTCTTATGTCTTTACTTGTACATAAAATCCAAGCAGTTTGCCCCAGGCTGTGATTATACCCTTGTTCCTGATGGTTTCCTTACTTCTGTTCATTTGCCTGTAGCCTCCCTGCTTAATCAGAACCAAACTGGGGTTCGTATAATCCTGTGTTACTCAGTGTCCACCCTGCCTCTCCATTCTTATTTGATCACGACCTTTGTCCCTACCATAATCCCATCTCTCCTTAATTTTTTCTAAATACTTCAACTGACCCATTCTAGGTCTGTGTTAGCTTCCACTTTCTTCCTCCTTCCCTTTCTCCTGCAGAAAACCCTACCTTGATTTAACCACAATCATTCTTTGATCAATCCCCTATTGCACTGAAATAATTCTGTGGTCTTGATAGGTACACTCTTCTCTATGGGTCAGCCCGCTGCCGTCATCTGTTTTCAGCACGCTCTCTGAATTCAGACCTGCTCTTCACAGGATTCCCACCACTGGCTTTAGTTATTTCTAACATTCCAATCTCGACTGCCTCAGCTCACCAGAGCCTGTTGGAAAATATCTGGTCTCCTTCATTTGAAATACATGGTATTTCAAATAAGTTCCTAAGCAAATTCTCCTCCAGCACCTAGGCATTAGCGTATCTCTTACCATTGCCAACTGCCCCATGGCCTTTCTGGCCTTTTGTTTGTGTCTTCCTTTGCTTGCCCGACTCTTTTGCAGCCTTGGAGATCCTATTAAAACTGTCACGTCCCTTCAAATTTTTGATTTCCCCAGGCTGTTAATCCTGCACTCCCACACAGCCCCGTTAAAACTTAAAGAACCTACGGGCACTGAGTTGCAGCGTCACAGGCATGTAAGGAGACCTCTCTCTCTCTCTCTCTCTCTCTCACACACACACACCTAGTTAACTCCTAGCCAATCCACTCTTGGAGAAAGAGGTCATGACTCCAATCTGACATGTTTGTTTACACCTTTATGTGGAATGTCAGCGTGTATTGGCATTTACTACATACTTGGCGGGAAAGAGGGAGTTCAAAGACTGAGCAGAGAGGTCAAAGTCCCATTACCCAGATTGTCACAGATGGTCTTTCCATCTGAGTCTCTTCTTTCCTGCCCTTCCTATCCCCCAAATAACTCTCACTCCCCAATTTCTAGTATTTTTTGTACCTATAGGCCTTTTTCAAACCATGGATTAAATCCTTAAATGCCTTTTCATCCATACTTAATAAATCACCCCCTCTTCCAACAGTTCAGAAAATCCCATCTTCTTCACGAAGACTTCCCTTTCCAAAAATGTGTCCCCCTACCTCCATTTCTTTCTGAATTTACGAGTCATCCCCAAACATATAATGGCCCACTTGCTTTTCCATTTTAAGACACTGACTTTGCCAGTACTGGAACCTCATTACTGACCTATACTGTAGGTTGAAAGTTGACCTAAAGCAAGTTCATTCTGGTGTCCTATGGACCCCCTGTTGGTCCGCAGTCTAAAGATACAATATTGAGAGACTCTGGTGTACTTAGTGTTAATTTAATGACCTGTGTGCTTTTTGCTTTTTTTTTTTTTTTTTGCTTTGTCAGCTCCTAAAAGTAACGGTTCTCACATTTTTCAACTTGTAGACCCTTTTGACAGGCCTGGCAAAAAAAGTCCCCAGTTATCCCCCCTGCCGCTTTCTTTATACAGATACGAAAACGTTTTTGCCCAGGTCGTCTTTTCTGTACTTTTCGACAGGAAAGGTGTGGTCTATGTACGGCGGGGAATGGTTTTTAAAATCATTCTGTGAGACTGCCTTTTGGCCAGGCCGCAGGCTGCTTTGGGGGCCACCAGCCGTAACAATACAGAACACGGCGCTGCGTACGGACGGAGGCCCTGGGCTTGCACTGCCCCTGACACAGGCTTGCCTTCTCTCCCACCCCAGCTGCAGGCACCTTTAGCTGCACCATGAAGTTTACCGTCCGGGACTGCGACCCTGACACCGGGGTTCCAGCTGAGGAGGGGTATGATGATGAGTACGTGGTGAGTCTTCCCGGCACAGAGATTCACTCTGACACCCTCGCACCACCCAGTGACCTCTGCCTGCAGAGAACATTTTGCTGGCGGCACCTGACATGAACCTACGGGCTTTTATTCTCAAACAGGTCACAACCGAGGAGGACCTGGGCCAGTCCTCCTCTGTGACAGGAGTGTGTCTTGCCAAAGAGAATTCCGATTTACCCCTTAGTGACGGATTGAAAACAAAACTCACTTTGTTAGGTCTTTAAAAATAGGGGTGATTAAGAGATGAAAACGCTTACGCAATTTGCCTGGAGATCAAGGAGTTTTACGTGAAGGATTGGGTTTTTCCGTTTTTGTTTAGCAGCTTTTAGTTTGCTTGTAACGTAGCCACAGCATGAAATGAAAAGCCCTCAGAGAACGTAGGGAAAAGCTTAAAAAGTATCGACCTGCTGGCGAACGTGAAGTTCAGAAGGTCGTCAAGTTCAGAAGGTGCGGCAACCTGACTTCTTTGTACCCCGGGGCTATAGGCGTGGCTCGGAATACGGCTCCCGCCAGGTGACCTGTTTTCTTGCTTTCCTTTGCGAAGGCATATGCGGGTAGATTTATCCAGACCACGGAACTTAAACTACTTTAGTGGTAGAGTTTATCCTAGGCTCCTGCAAAGGATATAACGCAGAATGATGAAAGCATGCTAATTAGTCCCGTCGGTCTGGTCTGCGTACCGGAGGGCCTTCATTTACTGACCCCTGCTTGTTACCTACTAGCTGGAAGATCTCGAAGTGACTGTGTCTGACCATATTCAGAAAGTCCTCAAGCCCAACTTTGCTGCTGCCTGGGAAGAGGTGGGAGACACCTTTGAGAAAGAGGAGACCTTTGCCCTCAGTTCTACCAAAACTCTCCAAGGTGAGAACAATTTTGCTCTCGGTGTATTGCAGTATAAAACCTAATAGGCCTACTTATTATTCCACAGTAACTCTTTAAATATCTCGTAACCTGTTTCACTGCCAAGGCCAGGATCCCGTCTGCATCATCTAATGGAATCAACCGGGCTCTAGTCTGGTAGCCTCCCTTCACGGGGCACCCCTTCCATCCCCAGCACGTGCAGGGGCAGACCCCCAGGCTGAGCCTTCCTGACCCTCTTGTATCTTCTCAACACAGAAGCTGTCAACAACATCATCACGTTTCTGGGCATGCAGCCATGTGAGAGGTCAGACAAAGTACCTGAGAACAAGAATTCCCATTCCCTCTATCTGGCAGGTAAGAAACCTCCATCAGAGTCTCCCTGTGTATGGTCGCAAAATAGGAGGGGGTGTGCAGGGGCATCTCGTGCCCTGCTACGGTTCCATTATCCCATTATGAGTTATAATTTGAAGGCCTGTTCATATGAATAATTTCTTTTAGCTGTTTAATTATTTGCGTATCCTTAACGTTGTTCTCTGAAGAAGTAAATTTGGCCTCAAACACTTAAATCTCTCCCGCACATACCAATGCTACCACTTCCCCACCTTCGAGTACCCCAAATCAGTATTATTGAGTACCTCCTATGTGCCTGGTATCACGGAAATATAAAAGATTGCTTAGAATTTGTCCACAAGATTCAATTCTCACCGTAAACACAAATCTCTAGAAAAGCTAAACTAAACTAATAGGAAATGCAAGCAGAGCACGATATAGTTCATTATTCAGAGCTTCTTGTGAGTTCTTAAGCCAGTTTTCCTTGCTTTTTTCTCTCAGGTGTATACAGAGGTGGCTATGATTTATTGGTGAGGTCCAGGCTGGCCTTAGCAGACGGAGTGACCATGCAGGTGACTGTCAGAAGCAAAGAGGGAACACCTGTAGATGTTATCTTGGCTTCTGTTGGATAAACTGTCACTGGGCAATGAATGAAGTTGATGGCACAGTTCACTGTCAGTGGGCTTTTAGACTAGTGGCATGAATTTCCCGGAATTAGACTTTTAAGGATTAATGTTCTTTGGAGAAGCAAATTAAACATTTGGCCCCGAGCCAGCAGATCAAGCAAATATCTGTTCTTGTGCATGTAAATTTCTTTTTTCTTTTTTTTAAATTAACACTGGGTCAACTTTGGTATGATAGTACAGCTTTGGGTGATGTTGCAAATCAAATACTATCCTGTACCCCAGCTGCTTAACTTCATCACATTCTTTAATCTAATGTGTGTCTGAAAGCTCCTGACAATGTTGGAAAGCTTTTATCCCAGAGGGGTGGTGGGGGAGGGGAAGCCGGAGTCCACTTTTGTCAAAATTCATTTTTATTAATAGAAAATAAACACTTATTCCAGTTTCAGTCGTTATACTTCAAGTTGCTAATAAAAAAAAAAAAAAGAATTTAAAATAATCACTCAATCATCCTGTTTTGACTAAGACAGTGAAGCTGTGGCTTAAAAAAAACGTATTCAGCACCATTTGCGCATAGGCCTTTCAGAATTTGTTCTTAAAGTTTCAGAACTTTCCTGTCTACAAAGTACAGGAATTACTGAGCTACAAGAGGAAGCTTCTCTAGGACAACCAACGAGAAGTTAAGTAATCGTCATAAAAGGAATCCATGTACATTCAGCACGGTAACTTGGACTATACAACGATCCCCTCCCCTCCAGCTCAGGAGGGACATGCTTCTAAGCACTGAGGTATGAAGAGTCAGACTGTCATTTGCTGTTAGAATTAGCTAATAACAGTAAATCTCTGGCAAGGATGCTACTGGTCCTTAACATCCTGTGATTTTTAGGAAATTCTGTAAATAGTTTGGGTTTAATTCAGTTTACTCAGAAATGAAACCTGTTGAATAAGGTTCACTACTCTGCCAGAGTATCTGCTGGTTTAGTATCCTTATAAAATACATATAATACGTGCAGGTAAATCATAGTATTAAAGTATACTTAGAATACTGCATATTCAAACCAAAACCTAGGTCAACAAAATGCCTATCATTAAAAGCAGCTGATGGAACGAAATCCAAAGTTATGACAAGGGAGACTCACTCTCACTAAGCCGTGTTGCTTAGAGAAGTTATGAAAGCATGTGCCCTTACGGCCATTTGAGGACAGGTAAGGAGACCCCCCTCTCCTCATTCTTTACCATAGGATTCCAACCGAGGATGGGCCAGAAATTAGCATTTCTAAACATTCCAGAAAAGTCCACAGAATTGTCAGAAAGACTTTAAAAATGTCTGTCTTTCTGAATCTGTGAGTAGTCATGCTCATCAGAATTTTCTGATAGCACAAAGACAAAGGCATACACTCGCTCAGATGTTAGAAGAATGGGAGGTGGACTGTTCGGGCCATCCTTAGCCAGAGCTTCCGTGGGCTTTTTACTATATGCTGATCACAAGTGAGTCAGGTGGACTTTTGTGAGAGAATAGCGTTTGGTGGCCAGGACCTCTTTTGGGCATTTCTTTCTAAGTGGAATACACAACAGGTAAGGGAGTAGGGGAGGTAATACAGGGAAGCTACTCTTTCCAGCTCAGAAGGAGTTGATGAAGCCCATATATGCATTCAAGAAGCCCATGGGATCCTCTAGCTGTGGATAGTGGCTAATGTGGTCATCCAGAATCGACACTGTGGACCGCGGCAGCGTTTTCCTAGTGGAAGAGAACAGCATGTAGGTGAACTTGAGGCTGGAGGGAGGGGAGGGATGCAAGCCAGTGGGCAGCCCCAGTAAATGCCCTTACGGACATACCACACTGGAAGGAACCAACAAAGAGCTTATTCACCTTCTACTTTGGAATTGTATCTTAGGCGGGTAAACCTGCCAATTCCATTTATGACATAAGCAGACTAGTTCTTAACTGTTCATAACCCAACAGACAACAACTTGAAAATATAACACTTTGCAACACCTGCCCAGGCAGGATGACTTCCAGCTCCTTAGAGAAGCATGAGGCATCAAACGAGTGGGCCATTCAGAAACTAACCGTCCAAGTAAAGATAACAAAAGGCCTTCCTTAACCCTGGCCGGAGATGGGTGGGGGGGGCATTCTGTTTAGAATTAAATGTACACTATTTACTACTGGGTTGTTTCTGCTAGGCCGTGTGAAGGTATGGGACAGTCTCATGTGACATAATCAAGATTTCGTATTCCAACACCTTCTGAGTAAGTTAAGCACCTAGAGAAAATAACAACCAAGGAGAAGGCACTTTTCCACAGTGAACTCTTCTCAAGCTCTCCTTACAGTCTGCTCAGCTGAGGTCGAGGAGTTTTACAGTCAGACTAAAGCAAACATTTAAAACAGATCTACTTCCGTTCCTTGGTTCACATGACAGCTTTTCCTACCTGTACACCTAGGAGCATGTGGTAGCCATGACAGTGAAAACAGGCCATGTAAATCAAGACAACGTAAACCTGAATTTTTTCATCTTTCCGTTTACGAAAATAAGATTCCCCAATTCATCTTTTTATGTGTTTCCTAGATGAACAGCCAGTGAGGGCAGAGACAGTGGCTATCCTGTTCACCACTGTCGCCAGGAACAAAACAAAGACCCCTGAGGGAGACTCACCTGTACAGCTCCAAAAACTCTGGATAGGGGTTTACGGGATCCAGTGGCCCATAGATAAAATGAACTAGGAAAGAGAAGAGGAGTGAATTACTAAAGGTCTCAAATGTACTCTCCTACCCCTTCAAAAAAATTGTTTTTCCAGTCTTCATTGAGAAATAATGGACATACGTCACTATTTAAGTTTAAAGCATACATACATCATGACGATTTGGTGTATGTATTTTGTGAAATGATTACTGAGACAAGTTAACATCTACCTCGTATAGATACGATGAAAAAGAAAAAAAAAATTCTTGTGATGAGAACTCTTAGGATCTACTCTCTCAACAACTTTCTTGTTGGCTATAGTCATTATGTTGTTCGTCACATCCCTAGTACTTACTCGTAAGTGGAAGTCTGTACATTTTGACTACTTTCCTCCAGCTTCTCCCTCACCCCACCTCTGGTAACCACAGATCCAATCTCTTGTCCTCTGAGTGTGGGGGAGTTTTTTTAAATTCCACAGTATGATCTCCGTAAGTGAGATCATACAGTATCTGTCTTTCTGTCTGACTTCTCTCATTTAGCATAATGCCTTGTAGGTTCATCCACGTTGTCACAAATAGGAAGATTGCCTTATGGCTGAATAGTGCCCACTGTATACATACATATATATCACAGCTTTTTTATCCATTCATTGATAGATGGGCACGCAGGCTGTTTCCATGTCTTGGCTATCATAAACCACGCAGCTGTGAACACAGGGGTGCAGAAACCTTTTCAACTTAAGTGTTTTCATTTCCTCTGGATGTATTCCCAGGAGTGGAGTTGCCAGATCGTATGGTGGTTCTGTTTTCATTTTTTTGAGGAGCCTCCATACTGTTTTCCACCGTGGCCGTCCCCACTTACAATCCCACCACCACTGCACAAGGGCTCCCTTGCTTCCAAATCCACACCAACACTTACTGTCTCTTGTCTTTTTGCTGATGGCCATTCTAACAGGTGTGAGGTGATATCTCATTCTGGTTCTAATTTGCATTTCCCTAATGACTAGTGATGTTGAACTCTTTTCATGTACCTGTTGGCCTTTCCTATACCTTCTTTGCAGAAGTATCTATTCGCGTCCTTTGCCCAGTTTTTAATCGGCTTATTTGTTTCTTTGCTATTGAGTATACACATTCTTCATTCATTTTGGATGTTAACCTCTTGTCAGATACATGGTTTGTAAACATTTTTCCCATTTGTTGGTTTCTTTACCTATACAGAGCTTTTTTAGTTTGATGAAGTCCCACTTGTTTATTTTTTGTCTCTAAATATCTTTTTAAAAAAAAATTTTATGCTTAGGGGTGCCTGGGTGGCTCAGTCAGTTAAGCGGCCGACTCTTGATTTCCGCTTGGTTTGTGAGTTTGAGCCCCGTGTCGGGCTCCATGCTCACTGCGTAGAGCCTGCTTCCACCCCTCTTTCTGGCCCTCTCCCGCGCAGGCTCTCCCTCCCTCTCTCTCAAAAATAAATGTTAAAACAAATTTTTTTTTTAATGTTATGCTTAGAAAATCTAGCTTCTTTTAATGAGTAGGTTATAAGGAGCTCCTGGGAATAAGCCTAACACTTAGTCCGTTTGGGACAGTTCTCCTGTACACAGCCATTCAGTCCCTCCTCCAGCTCTTCTGTGCCTGGACCGAGGGGACTAAGCCACACTGTGCATGTCCTCCTCCTATGAATCCAGGATACCATCATTATTTAGGTCCCTCTCTTCAGTTATAACTGACCGCTGACGTTTTAAATCTTGGGCACCAGCTACTATGGATGAGACACTGCACTGAGTTTTTTCTTTTTAAATCTGTAAGAACGAACAGACACGTGAGCCCAAGACACCTCCAGCCTCTCAATTAGTATCTAAACCGCCTTCTGTTGCGGCACATCGGCATTTAACGTGGCGGCCGCTGACGAGGCCCAGCACGAGAGCCGGCCCAACTCCCACTCCTGACAGTGACCCCAGCTACCTCTGCAGTGGCATCTCCCTGTTTTCCACACTTCGCTCTACAACTCGTGTCACTGGTGTCCAGATGCTGGGAGTAGGGCCTGCCAGGTTAAATAAGAGATACCCAGTTAAATGTAATTTCAGGTAAGAAATGATTTTTTTTTTTGGTGGGGGGGGTATAAAGATGTCAAAATACTGCAAAGCACATACTTATTCTAAAGTACTTGCCGTTTATATGAAATTCAAATTTAGCTGGGTGTCTTGTATGTGTATTTGCTAAATCTGGCAATTATTTTAGCTCCATAGTCCCTCAGTATTCCTATCAAAACGTAATACAGAAATACTCACTGGGAATAGTTACAGAAGCAAGAGCTCCCACCCAGCGTCTTCTAAACTTCTTCCTCTGGTTGATGTACTGTAAGAGACTACAGGACAGGTAAGTCAGCAAGAGTAGGACAAGAAATCTTTACTGTTACAGGAAGGCAAAGGCATCCCAAAACGAAAGCCGCTACATTCTCACTTGAACGCGGCCTGAGGATGCTTTGTACAAGACAGAGAGCTCTCCCTCTCAGTCCCTGCTGCAATGGAAAAGATACGAAAAAGGAAGAGACTTGTACTTTGAGAGGTACTAGGCTCCTTTCACAACTGTGATTAGACATTTTGAAGCATTTTAATATTAACAAAAAGCCCAAAGTAGGATTTGCTAAACTCAATTGGCCAGTTACTGATTTAGCATTAGAATTTGCAGCTGTTTATCTAAACTCCGTACCACATGCCTTCTGCTCAGGGCTCACTATTCTCCACTTCTTCCTTCTCAGCGCAGGACTTTCTCGTTTCCCTCACAGACCATAACCGACCCCCTCGTGAGAGGGAACAAGCTAGCGAGGAACAGAACGAGGAATCCTACAGCTATCCCCACTTGCCAAAAACAGAGCTTCTCTGGAAACCAAAAGAAAGTGTTGTTATTTCTTACCTGTCGATGACTAAGTTTCCATCATTGTTGCGGATCCCTGCCCACATGTCCCACAGCTCACTCTCAGAGGGGCGGGTGTACGGCCCGAAGACTGGGGTGAGACTGAAAGAGCCCGAAAGAGCAGAAAGACACAGGTGAATGTTAAAGAATCCAGAATGTTAAATATGACTGGAACCTCACAGGTCACAGAGTCTGACCCTTAACTGATTTGTGAATCCCTTCTACCGCTTCCCTGGCAAATGGCCAACATCTGTGTTTTAAAATCTCAAACCCTGGCCCAGAATTTTAATGGCAACTTTTCACTACATTGTTCCCAGGCTATAGCGAATCAATAATGACTTACCCTCGGGAGAATACAAAGAAGTTCATCAATCGTGTCAGGATGGGTGACAGCACGCCTCCATCTTTGAGGAGCTGTAGGTAAAGAGGTAAAAATCAGGAATTTAGAGAAAGAAAACCACTAACCAGGACAGAAGTTTCATATTAGGAATTTAAAAAGGACTTAAGCCAAATGTCCTTCTACTGAAACATTTCCTTACTGGCTTCTCACTTCTGTTTTGCCTACCTGCTCTCTCATGGAAGGCAAACCTATCTGTGGTTCCCTTTAAGATTACCTTTCTACGCTTCACGAAATCCCTAAGATTTCTAACTGATGTATCCAACTTTAGGATCTGATCTGTTCAGACAACATGCTAATGACACAAATCTCTAGATAGCTGTATTTCTCCAAGTATTTGTTGATCTCTTCTTCTCAGAAAGGAGGCTTTACCTAGAAACTGCTTCCATTGCTGTATCTGCGGATACAGAAGGAAAAAACTAACTTTATTAATGTAAATTCCTGAGGAGAGCATTTTAACTACAGCCCATTACAGTAGGTATGGCCCTTATAAAGGTCCTAGCATTATTTATGTTGGTATAAATCTTAAAAAGTCAAGATTTTGGGGGCGCCTGGGTGGCTCAGTCGGTTAAACGGCCGACTTCGGCTCAGGTCACGATCTCATGGTCCGTGAGTTCGAGCCCCGCGTCGGGCTCTGTGCTGACAGCTCAGAGCCTGGAGCCTGTTTCAGATTCTGTGTCCCCCTCTCTCTCTGACCCTCCCCCGTTCATGCTCTGTCTCTCTCTGTCTCAAAAATAAATAAACGTTAAAAAAAAAACAACACTCAAAATTTTGTCACTGGAGTAGCCAACCTTTTGGAGTAGGAGAGGACGGTGAGTCTCAGGAAATATACCTATAGGAGAAGAAGAGACTCATGTTAGTTATTTACCAACAATTTTAAGTCAAACACAGGCTCATTATCGGAGACTATCTCCCGATTTACTGTCACATTTGGGGCCTTTATTGCCAGAAACGATAAAATAAACAAAACTTAGTTCTTTCATCTAATTACTTCTCCAGGGAATTCTCTGTTTAACAGGTCAGATTCTGTCCTGCTGGGATTACTTTCCCCATTGTAAGAGTAGAGAAACAGGGGAAAGCTAATGTATGTGATCATCCATAAAGCTGACTGAGCCTGACTTCCCTTGGCCTTTCTTTCCATTCTTCACAGTACCTAGTATTGTTAGTGATTTGGGCTACAAAAGAAACCAGTGGTTTTTTTTCAGGAACTGTAGGTCCCTGGGGTAGGGGGGCGGGGAACCAAAAAACCTAGAGTTTCCTTTTCCATTTTTCTCCAGAGTCAATGAGAGAAAGCCATGAGCATCACTGATAAAGGGAGAGACTCCCGTCCGAATCTGCCCTTCTGGTATTCAGGGGACATCTGGATATTCATGGACTTACAAGTCAGGCTCAATGGCACACAAGGAAAAAGAACCCCCTCCAAAAGACTGAAGCAAAGGTTCAGTAATTTCTAAGTGAAACCTGGCATTACCATCAATTAAGAGTTTTTGGGGGGCGCTGGGGTGGCTCAGTCAGTTGAGCATCTGACTCTGGATTTCAGCTCAGGTCATGATCTCACTGTTTGTGAGATGGAGCTCTGCATTGTCAACCACGGAGCCTGCTTGGGGTTCTCTTTCCAAAATAAATAAAAATAAACATTTTTTGAAAGATTAAGAGTTTCTGGAACAAACCACAGGGTATCAGGAGCGCCTGTGGTTCCATCACAACTATCTGCATAACCCACTGCAGCCAGTGCTCTCCTCACGACCAACCGTGGTTGTTGCTAGACCTCCCCACAGATCTTGCTGCGCGATGCATTTACAAAGAAACACGTGTTACTGTAACGCAGCTTTCTATTAGCTGTTTGTCGATACGATTAGTTTCTTTCGTGATCCTATTTGTTTTATTTTCTATGTTTAAAAACATTCTGAGAAAGAGTCAATAAATCTCATTAGAGATTTCGTAGTTCGTGGCATAAGAAAGGTCAAGATCCTCTGGTGTAATTATGTCTGCCTGCAATATCATGAGATTACTGTTTAGATGTCGACATGATATCTACATGTGGCCCTTTGAGGCTACACCTCACTTTCCACCCACCACCACGGCAGTTACCTCCATTTGACAGACAGAGACTCTTTATGGTAAGCCGACCAGATCGATTCTGCTTGAACCTAGAAATGGGTGAGGGAAACACACATCTAACTCAGTGGACACACACCAATGCAGCAGCCGAAGACAAACTCCCAAGAGGGAGAAGGACTAGAAAGAATCCAGGAACAATTTATTTTTCCCAGCATTTTAAACCAGTGATACCTGTGAGCAGTACTGAAGTCTATGACCTCACTGACCTATAGAGCAGCTCCTGAGCAACGATATCTCCATAGTCATGAGACAAAAGGTTGATCCTGCGGTTCTGGAGCCCCAGGTGCCGCAAAAGAGCCTCCACAATGCTGGCCTGCTCAAATATGGAATAGTGATGTGGTCTCTAAGGGGAAGAAAGCCCAGATATACAGGATGACGTCATGAGTGCTGATCTGTCTGCCAGCCTGACCCTCTGTTGTCCCAACACCACCCCTCCACCAAAAAAAAACACTGGTCCCATCCAGATGCCGCTTACCGGTTTGTCACTGAAGCCAAAGCCCAAGAAATCAAGGGCGATCACTCGATGAAACCTTAGGGTCAGACCTTCCCAAATCTACAAGAACGAAAAAGAGGATCTGGATTTTGTAATCCTGCGCCTCTGCTCTTCGAACCTACAGTACAAGAGCTTCATCCCCATCTTGACTTAACAGACTTTGATAAAAAATCTCATGAAACCACCACAGGCCCACAGATGATCCTCTTGGTTTACTCGTAATCTCCATTCAGGGAAAAACTCGAGCATTTTTTACTTGTCAATGATCCTTTCCAGATCACCAAAGGGTTTTTTACTCTCTTACAGTACATGAGAAACAGTTCTACATTTAATCCTGTTTTATTAAGCAATTCAAATAGCTAAGAACCTTGCAGTCCTGATAACACAGTCCTTGATTTTGGATTTTTAAAGATATAGTAGGATCTAGAAATCTGATTTCATTACCTTGTACCAATCATAGCTGGATGTTGGAAAGCCATGCAAAAGCACAACTATCTCAGGACTTCCAACCACACCCACAGAGTCTGGGAAAAAGGAAAGAAATCAGTTAGGCTGGCTGCCTTAAAAAATAATCTTGAAAATATTAAAATCTACATAATCTGGCATAAAGGACAAGAAACCCTGCCTAAATTAATGAAATAAAAATAAATTCATTTTTAAAATGCAAGCTTACTGCTTTACGTAAAAACAGGCATTTGATGATTCTCTTTTCATCTGTATATTAAAAACTTGTCAATAGCACACTTTATATGAAAATACTTGAAGGCAATCTGCTTAATTTCACTTAGGTTTTTTAAAGTATTTCCCCATTTCTTTATATTACCAATATGTAAATTGTTTTTCACAGTAAAAAGTAAACTTGCACAGTTAGAAGTATACCATCACAACATAAACACTACAGATTTTTTGTACCTTATTAATGGCCTCACAAAAATTCTCTGAAATATAGCAACTCTTCCTCAACCTGGTGAACACCTTAGTTTATCCTATTTGTCCAGCACTTTTATTTCCCCCAGGGGAGACCCAATCCAGTATCAAAAGCATACTGCTCAAACTATTAAAAGTTCTAACAAGTATAAAAAAATATTAATACAGACATGAACATTTTTTAATGCACAGGCATCTTTTAAATTAGTCAAACGTTTAAACAGGGAAAGGTCTTGTTAAAAGTATTAGATTTAAAATGGACACATTCATGCATACTGCCAGTGGCATGAGATTTGAGAAGGTTTGCAAAAATAATTTAATCAAAAGCAATTAAAAATATTCTTGAGAATTAAAGAAAAATTCTTGAGAATCCATGCAAATAAAATCATTCCTTTTACAAGTAGTATAGTTTGAAAATATATGGAAAAAATAAATATGTTAAACATATACATGAAGATTTCCCTTCAACATTGACTATGTGAGACATTAAAAAACTAGAAACAATTAAATGACCGGTATAGAGGAAATTATATACTTACTTAATTGAATACAGCAAATGAGAGGAGGTCAGGAGCAATAATGAAAAACGGTTTATGACAAACATTTTTCGTTATTGCTCTTGACCCCCGCCCAAAAGAAATCTTTCCCAATCTTGTTTCGCAATTTCTTTACCTATAAAAGGGGTTAATAGCGCCTATATCCAAGTACTGTTGTAAAGATTAAACGAAATAATGGAGATTGAAAACCTAATCCAATGACTAGCATATGATAATTACTTGACAAGTAGCAGTCATAACAATAATTATCATCAGCAAATTAATTTATACAAGGGTATAAGGCTTAAATCGCATTTAGTTATGCATGCAACGAACAATCTTTATAGAACACAATAAAATGAAATCAGGGACGGAGGGAAACAGAACCAACGGTAGGTCTGCGGAATACCGTTTATATTACCCGACACTAGGGGCGCTCAAAAGAGAAAACCAATATCTATCAATACAAATGAGGCTATGAAGAAAAATTATACTGAAAAGTCAGTTCTACAGAAACTGAAATTAATTCCACCACCCCCGCCCCCCCCCCAGCAGTTTTCTTTGAGCTTCCCTGCTATGGAGTTGATGAGTGGAATTAGTTCATTCCTTCAAGCACACTGCCCAGAAAATGGGGCTTTTCCCCGCCATCACTGAAGGGCAACAGAGACCAATGGACACAAAATGAGTACCTCAGTGGGACCTATGGGATCTGTACATGCGGGGGGCTCCAACGGCCCTCGTCTTACCTTGGTAGAAGATGCGCAGTCCCTTGTAGGTGAAAAATTTGCCTGACGACTTCCAGGAGTGAAGGGCAGGGGAAAGCTGGGGGGTGGGATATGCAGGTAGGCCGCAAGCAGGGGCACAGCCAGCAGACCCACCTGCACCCACCACTCCCTCATCCTGTAGGAAAACCAGAGACCCGAGGTAAGCAGTCGGACGAACCGCACATGCTTCAACAAGCCCCAGATCGGTAAGATGGGGTGGGAAAACTCTGTACCGTGCAGCGACTGCCTGGCCCTCCATATGACGCACGGCAGAAAGTTTACCCAGAAGAACGTAAGCACACCTCTGCCTGCTACGCAGTCACCATAACTGCTCACCATTCTAGGAAAAAATATATTATTTTAATACGTACTCTTCCCCCTCTCCTTCCCACTTTAATCCCTCAGTGTGCTTCTCCTTCCTCCCATTGTGCTTTTCCCCAGACGAGAAGAGGTTTTTTTATGTGAAGTCAAAAGAAGTATTGTGCCCCTTTTCACTGGCTTTTATCAAAGCTTCCCCAGAAAACAGTAATGATTTCCTTCATATTGACACGATGAGCTCTACCCCCCCCCCAACCAGTAAAGTGTTACATACAGATACACAGATGTAGTTTTTTACTAATGATTTTTTAAAAAGCATGTCGTAGTAGCCTCTGTCCTTAAAGCAGAGAGCCGTTTTTAATTTTTTTACTATTTATCAATTCTCTGACCCCAGTGAAGCCCCACTTGGCACTGCTCTCTCGATCTGTGCTGAGAAACGGCTCCAGGTAAACCGTCTGTGAACGTAGGAACCTCGGTGCACTGCGTATTCCAACATAAGCAGCTTTGTCATGACCCACAGTATCTAATCTCCTGAGAGCCTCAGGGCAGGAGATTATATTTCTGCTCTACTGGGCAGACTCTTGAGGAAACTCCCATTTATTTAATTTTTTAGGACTGCTACCTCCCACCCTGCACACACCTCAAAAAACAAAACAAAACAAAAAAAAGGCAGAGCTCATACCCAACATCTGGAAATTGCTTTGGTCTCTGGAAAGAAAGGGCTGGCTTGCATACCCAACCTTCTCATGCCCAGGACTTCAAAGGTCCAGGTCAGTCTATCCACAATGATGAGTGCTAAACGGGAATTAGGAATAGTTCTGTTTCTAGCTTATGACTTCGAATAGTCGCCAGGGAAAGAATTAGCAGTAGAATGGAAGTGCTCTCAAAATAACCAGATTGGAAATACTTTCTAAAACTAAAGTAGGAGTTGTCAAGAAAACAGAGCTTACAAATTAGGGAACCCGATTGTTAAAGCCCCACTGGAGACAGCTTTGTGCGAGTACACATACCCTTCCACCAATATTACCTGCAGACTGGACACAACCCCTATGCATCACAAACTGATCCAACTCACAAAATGCTTTTTTTTTTTTTTTAACTCTAAAATAAATAAGACTGTGGTTCCACAGTGGTTAAAAAAAAAAAAAAATCCCTCAAAAAATCTGAGCAGCATCTCTCTTTTTTAGGCATCACTTAGGGCAGTCTTTTTTTTTTTTTTTTTTTCTTCCTCCAAAGTAGCTGTCCATAAAACAGACCCAATGATTTGGTTGCACCTTTCAAGTTAATACTATGATTCCAAAAAGTGCCCGCAAACATGATAATTATCATCACAATTTTCACCCCCTAATAGTGGCAGGCTACAACCCAGTACCTCCTTGAAAAATGAGATGACAAAAGGCATCAGGTTTAGCTATCATCTGTCCTGTACTTCAGCTCATACATTTCATCACTGCCACCCGCCCCCCCCCCCCCCCCACCAGCCGCCCCAACCCGGGCTTCTTCATCTCATTCATTCAGGGGTTCCAGCAGACGCATATCTGCAATGACTCAGCACAGAGCCAGGGAGGGGCTACTAGAGGAGCAAGCAGAAGGCTGCAGGGGGCGGGGGGGAGGGGGGGGGGGGACAACGACCGTATACTTTCCACTCCCGGACACCTCCACCCTCTACACCTCCTCTTTTACTCCAAGAAAGGAAAGAGGCAACCTTTCAGGAAGCCGTTTTCTGGTTTCATACCTCCGTAAAAATGCCTCTAACAACGTTTTAGGATTTTTAGCAGGGAGACAATCTGGCAGTCAGTAGCCAAAACGGGTTAAACATTTTTTGACCAAAACCTCCATTACTTAATGAGCCACGAGTCAAAAGTATAAATCCTGCAAACCCCAGTAGCAAACCTTCTGGAAATTAATAACCTCTACAAGCCTTGAATTCTTCGTCTCATAAAGAGGAAAACATACATTTAAAACCACCAAATTTGCCACCTTAAGGCATCGCGCTGAGACTGTGAACTGTGTAAACCAATGCAAACAATTCACGTGTAACATTAGGACAGTTTGGTCAAGTGATCATTTTCGCTTGGCTTCTCATTACTGAAATCCGAAAAATACTTACGCCTCGGTGATACGGTACTGCAAGTTCTAGTCACACCTACGCAGCAACTCACGCCACAGCGATACCAGGGTCTTCAAATCCTAAGTCGCGCCACAACGATACCGGGGTCTAGAAATCCCAAACTGCGCCACAGCAATACCAGGGTCTCGAAATACTAAATCGCGCCAAGATGATGCGGGGGTCTAGAAATCTTAAATCGCGCCAGGGTGACGCCGGGGTCTAAAAATCCTAAATCACGCCAAGGCGACACCAGGGTCTAGACGTTCTAAATCGCGCCAGAGCAATGCCCGGTTTCAAAATCCTAAATCGCATCTGAGCCATACCAAGACCTAGAGCGCCAATCGCGCCAGAGCGAGGCCGGGGTCTAAAAATCCCAGAGTCTTAGGGTAAAGCTGGGGTCTGAAAACCCTGAATCGCCCTAGGGCGATGCCGCGGTCTAGAAATCTTAAATCGCGCCAGGGTGACGCCGGGGTCCCCAAATCCTAAATGACGCCACGGCAACGCTGGGGTCTACAAATCCTAAATCGCATCCGAGCGATCCCAGGGTCTAGAAATACCAAATCTGGGAGATCTCCAGCCCGGCACATTCTACTGCGTGCAGGAGTGACATCCCCTCCCAAGTAGGCAGACAGGGCTCAGAGGACAGGCAGGCGCGCCACCCCGCCCCCCCCCCCCCCCCCCCGCCACCAGCCCGGGTGGGGTCTTCCCTCACGGGAGTCGAGGTCCGGCAACCCCGGCACGGACACGCACATCCCCACCAGCTGGCCCGCGCCCTCTCCGGGACGGCGGCTTTGAGCCAGCCACACCCCCTCGCGCCGGCCGCGCGCACCCACCTGCGGAGGCGATCTCGGCGCACCATGGCCGCGTCTTATCCCATGCCGCCCGGCACACGGGATTGGAGCACCGGGCGCCGCAGCACCCGCGCCGGCAGGCCAGGGCCGGCCGGCCGGCAAGGCGCAGCCTACAGCCCGCGAGGGCGGCGCCGGCCGCGGCAAGCAGCGAGCGGCCACCCGGGAGTGCGCTGCGGCACTGCCCGAGGCGCGGCTGCCGCAGAGGAAGGACGGAGAGGCGCTGGTTGCCGCGGCAGTGCCGAGCGAGTGGGCACCGACTTTTAGAGCCCACCCGCGCCCCGCCCCTGGTCCGCCCACCGCGCCGCAGTGCCCCTCCCGCCGCAGCCAACGCCTCTCCCCACCAGCCCTCCCCGCAGCCCTGCCGCCGCCGCAGGGATGGAACTTTCTTCTCACGGCAGCTCCTCTAGGGGGCACCTTTAGGGTTGTCGACCCCGCCAGCACTCCGCTGCTCCTTCACAAGCCGCCCCCCCCCCCCCCCCCAACTCTGAGCTCCAGGTTCCGCAGCAGAAATTCTCCTCTGGCGAGTTAACGCCACAGGAAAAGGCAGACTCTGAAACCCGAACGTACACCCCCACCCGTGGACCACCACCCACAGGTTCCCCAACCCCAGAGGTGGCCACTCGACCTCAGGAGTGGTGGGGCTCAGGGTGGCCAGCTGTGGTGCCTGCTCTCGGTCTATACCACGCCCGTGGCATGGGTTCCGTCCAGAGCAGTGGTCTTCGAGTGCCCCACACCTCGCAGGTCCCGAGCTGTGGGTAACCATCAAGGACACAACCAAATGTCTAGGAAACAATAAGCTCTGCAGGACCTCCTACCAATCTCATCAGCTAATTCGGGGGGTGGTGGCTAGGAAGCAAAAAGGGCAAAACTTGGGGAGAAGTCTGGGTTCTCTCGCTCAACCGCGGCCATGGCCGCGGCGCCAGGCACGTTTCCTTTGCAGCAGCGCTACGTGGTCCGCATGCCAGAGCCCCGCCGCAGCCCTCTCTCGGCACCCGCTCCCAGCCAAGGGCCGGTACAGCACCAGAAATAATGATCTTCGCCTTTATGCGACTAAAACTCCCCTTTTTTAGAATGCCGACTGAATCACAACGCAAGGACGCCAGTGGTACGGGAAAGAAGGAGGGAATTTTTTTCTTCATCGATAATCCTTTAAAAGGCATATATTATGCCTTTGAAAAGAAAAGTGTAGAGAATCACAGTGTCTGTGTTCATTTTTCTGGCTGTAAACTTAAACTCTGACGAACGCACGCGGGCTGCGAGCGAGCCAGGCAGCCCAAGCAGTGCCGGCTCCCTCCAGCGGGGGCGCTGCAGGCCTCTCTTTCCGCTCGCACCCACCCGCGCAGGCCGTTCCGCGGCAGACAGCGCAGCCCAGCACACGAATCGCAAAAGGCCAGTCCCGCCGAGCCCGGCCAAGCCCACCCGGCACCTAACATTGCACAGGGAGCCAGGGGCCGCCAACCAGACATAGGAGGAACCACCACGTATGGGCTATCATCGAAACATGTGGCGCAACCCAGGGTACATTTCTAGTGGGGTCCGATTAACAGGGTCGTGAAAGGGACCTACAATGCGCGCTAAGCGCCGGAAATACGGAGATGAATGCGAAATGGCCCCTGCCACAAGATGCTGACCATCCGGTGGGGAAGACAGACAAGAACCGATGCTGCTTAAATCTTCCCTTTCATTTCCTGGCAACATTTTTTGACAGGTTGGCCCCCTCCCCCTAACATGGAAGGCCCTTAAAGGCCAAGCCCAAGTATTATTCACCTTTTGTATCCCCAGAGCCCGCCACAGTGCCAGCCACAAAGCAGGCCCCTAATAAATACTGCATGAATAAGTACAAGAATTTGAGGGCGCACAGGGGAGGAAGTAATTAAGGGGAGGGGGGCGGGTAGTCTTGAATGATGAATAGACATTTACCAGAGAGACAAAGAGCATTCCAACCAGAGGGGAGGCATTTGCAAAGCACCGGAGGCGCAGGACCGCACAACCTTTGGGGAAAGCTGCAAGTCCTTTAGGCCTGGTGCCGACAGGCAAAAAATTAGGCTACAAAGAGTATTTCATCCTGAGGAGTTCGGAATTTGTCCTAAAGAAAATGAGAAGCCACGGATGGATGTAAACCCTTTATGGCTTTAATTGGTTACTCACCAAAATACAAATTACTCTCTTGAAAAGTAGAGGATTACCTATTTTAACGACCACCTTTTAAGGACTGAATTAATTACTTAGCAAAATTTAAATCAGTCAACGGAGTAAAGGTTTTCCCATTTTAATGAAGACAACAGTAACAACCTTTGCATTATTTCCTTTTCGTATTCGTCGTCCATAGAACCGTGGAAGCCCCACGGATTCCACACTTTCACTCTCACCACACCAGAAGCACCAGCACCCAAGATGAAGGCGGTTTTGTATTTAATGAACTGAATGCTCACAAAGGATCTTATTCTGAAAGCCACAGAACAAGTGGGCAGATAGGAGAAACTGTTGGGGGGAGGGGTGAAGAGGGGACCGAAGATGCTCTGGAAGGCAACAGGAATTCTAAATCGGGCACTCAAGGGAAACGCTCCTGGACAGAGTGGCTAGGAAAAGCTTCCATGGGGAAGGAGGAATCGAGGGTTGAGGACTTCAAACCCGGAACTTGCTTAGGCGAAGAAAACATTCCCATTCGGAAGACCCTCCAGTGCAGAGACAAGGAGTCTGAACACGCAGAGGGTATTATGAGAGATCGGCTTGGCTCAAGCTGGGAATTGGCTTTCCAAAGTTGAGGGAGAAAATGCTAGCGATAATGCCCCAGGAGCCAAAGGGTTAATGAATTTCCTAAATGTGCCTGACTTACTTCCAGAAAGAAGCTTCCTCCACCAGGGAGAATCCGGCTCAAGGTAAAAAACAGTCCAAGCGTCTGAGAAAACATGTAACCGTACATAAATCCAGAGTCTGCCTCCGGCTTGCTCTCGGTACATACACCCTTTCCGTTCTTGGGTGCAGACAACACACTCGACCGACATCCCATGCAGCGCACTCCCTTGACCAGTAGCTTATCATGCACTCCTGTCACATTCCAACTCTAAGATGGTCCCACATAATAAGTCCTCGGTTTGTGCAAAAAATAGTGCGGAACACTCAGCATTCATTGTACAACAGGGGTGTGAGATCAGCAGGGCTGGCGCCGAAAGTTCAATAATCGTATTTTTCTAACCCCAGTCTGAGACCTATACTATGACAGGCACAAGGCTATTTCTGTAGACAACGAGACAGAACTGGGACTTCCACTTTGAAGAGCCACCTATAATTATCGATTCAAATAAATGGAGGAAGTTCAACATGGGAGAAATTTGGTCGAACAGCAGCACATATTAGAGACTTAGGGCTTTAGGTGACAGTCAATCAATGTGATATGGCTCAAAAAATGCCACTGTAGATTGCAGAATGTAATTAGAGAAGTACCCAGGATGAACTAATCCTACTCTATTTTGCTAGTTAGACTTCACAGAAAGTGTTTTATTCTGTTTTACAAAGCAATGTAAGAGACCCATAAACAGGAATGCGTTCAGAGAGGATCACCTAAAACGCATTGCAAATTATGTCACCGAAGGCATAGCCGCTCTCATATTTTAAGCATGGATCTTCACCAATTTATCCCTCATCCTTACAATAACTCCGCGAGATGACTATTTGCGTCCACATCTCGCAGAGAAAGATACAGCGGCTCAGAGCACTGAGTGTTCGTATGTAACGGACTGGGAACTGAACACAGATGTGTCTGGCTCCAAAGCTGGCGTTCTTTCCACCACCCCACACTGCCTCCCTGTTTAAAATAACTGGGCACGTTCAGTTGGAAGAAAAGAAGCCTTGTGGAGTGAGTGGAAGAAGGAAATGTGTTAGCAGTCCTCAAATATTTGTGGAAGCAGCATTAGACATTTTATTCTGTACGGCTCCAACGAGTGCAAATTGTAGAGAAACAGATGTCGATTCAACATCAAGAATTTTCCAACAGTCAGGTCTGTCTAGGGAGACTGAGTGGCTCAGCCATTTGGGGACGTGACAGGTTCCCCATCACTAGGGGCTGGGTAATCCTGTGGCAGGTATGCAAGGTCTGGAAGAATGCATGAATGACCTTTAAGGTTTTCTCCCACCTAACAGGAAACTAAGGATCAGAGAGGTATTGGAACCTGGCCAGGGTGACCCTTCTCCGGAAGGGTCAAATCCACAACTAGGTCTTCCCTAGGTGTCCCTCAGGCCACCACTCTTTGTGCAACGTGATGTTTCAAGCAGAGGGCAAGACAAATTGAAGAAATTATCAACACAGTTACATCAACCGCCCTCTCAGCCAAACTTAATCCATACATCCCCAGGGTGACTGGTTTTTTTTTCCTCTTCAGGCTCATGTCTGGGTAAAAGTCTTTGGCTGCAGAAAGTTCAAAAGATGTGGTAGAGAAGCATCAAGGCGAATAATCCGTTAGCCAGATAAAACGAACCTAAGTGACAGATAGCTATTTCTATAGATTACAATGTCACTGGGCACCCCTAAAGTATCTTTACACACCTCTGTATCACTCCCATAATCCCACACCTGGCGCTGTTCCACTCGTCCGTATCTACAGTCCATCTCCCACACTCACACGGATACGTAGGTTGCAGGATTCCAAATAAAATTGTCTCTTGCATTTTTACAGCTCTTTGCCTTCCACGTATATTATTATCTCATCTGATGCTCACCACAGCCCTCTAAGGAAAACAGCTACCTTCTTTCATACAGACAAGCAATTTCCTAGCTGCCTGGGGAAGAGGGGACTGCCACACGTCACTTTTTTCTTTTTTTTCTTTTTTTTTAAACCACTTTCCACATTAGATTATTCCCCCCAGCCTGGATGAGTCAACCCAGAGGCAGGTGTTTCGCTCTTCCTCCATTGCTATCAGCACCTCACAGCTTCCTCAGCTGTCCTCCCCCACCAGGCCCTCCAGTGCCCCCGCCCACACCACTCCTGCAGCGCTTCCTCCCGAGTCCCGAGTCCCTGAGTCCCCTTACGACCGCCACACCCGCCTGGCACCGCCCAGGCGGTGGCTCCAACTCCCGGGGCAAACCCCCCTCACGGCGCCCGGTGGCCGCGTCCCCGCACCCCACACTCGCCCAGGCCCGTGTGGCTGCCACCTTCCCGACCACGACCACTACGGCTGTCCCCCGAGTGGGAAGGCACAGCACCCCTCACCCCACCCCCGCTCCGAAAAATTCGAGTCCGGGTTCCCTGGAGGGGCGGTCAAGCCGACTAATGTTGTCAGGGGAGTCACGCCTGGGGGCGAGGGTTGGGGGACTTGTGTGCGTTCCCGTCTGACCCCGAGGCTCTGGGAGGTGACGACCGAGGACCTCGCGCACGTGGCACTTGGGTGGCGCGCACGCCTCGGGCAGCCACCCACGAACCCCAGCGTGGTCCTGCACGCCCCAGCGTATTCTCACGCCGTCCTGGGCCATTGTCACTCAAAGCCTGGCCCCCAGGATGGGTGTGTGCTCCACGCACACTATCCACAGACCCCAGGTGTGGCCACACCCACTCTTCGGGGGGCCGGGAGGGCGAGGGTGGAGGGTCACTGATCGCCCGCCCCGTCTCTTACCTGATTCAGGTAAGACCTGGGCTACAAGACTCCATGTTTGGGGGAAACGGTTGCGCATGCGCTTCCTGAGGCCAGAGGTTCTGGGCCTCACCCCAGTCCCCCAGGGAAGACCCGGCCAAGCCACCGAATACCCGGCTCTGGGCTAGAGCGTCGCCACCTCCGTGCACGGGCCCATCGCCCCCAACCCAGCATGTGCTGCCGCCTTCTCCCTGCCGGGCGTCAGCGCCACCTATGGCAAAGGGTATGAAATGGCAGACTGTGCCTTCGAGAAGGCTTCTCATGGACTGGATCCACGAGGATAAAATTTTATACGGCCTAATCTCAGTATTTGTACACGATAAACTGAAGGCCAAAGAAGAGATATTTGGGGAGTTATTAACGATGTAGAGATCTTTGGTGAGACTTCCGCATCTCAGCCGTTCGTTGTACCTAAAGGCTCCCCGGTCTACACCTCCAGCCCCGTCCTCCACCCCCAACTCTAGATGCCTGTATTTGCCTGCCTTGCGTTCATCTTCACATGAACGGTGCACAAACATCGGATACGGAAAAGGGGCTACGTTCGCGACCCTTTCTCCATTTCCTTTTTCCCACACTACCAACTGACTCCCCAGAGCCTGTGCTTCCTCCTACATTCTCTGTCTTGGTGAATGGCGTTACCATCTACCCCAGTCTCTCACACACAGTCACCGATACCTGTGGCATAACGGAATGGGGGTAAAGAGCCCAGCACCTCTGGGGATGGATGCCAGCGAGTTCCTCCCTTCCCCCTCCTTTCCGTCTTACCTCCCAAGGGTCTCTTGACTTCATCTGGCTCCCCTCCGCTCCCACTACTGTTTGCCCTTATTCAGGCCTTATTATCTCTCACCTGGACCACTGCCTCCTAATTAGTTTCTAGGCCTCCACCATCACACCTTTCCCATCCATCATTCTCACACCTGCCAGGGATTTTTCTTAAAACCCTTTCCCCACTCCCTGTTGCCAACGCGAAATGCAAACTCTTTAGCTCGGCATGCAAAACACCTCAAAATCCGGTCCCTCCTCTAGAATCTTCCCTCTTGCCCTTCCCACCTTTCCCACCACCCGAAACTTCATCGTCTAACCAAAATTACTAATTGTAGTTCCTCCAAACCCCGTAGGTTTCCTTTCTCCGTGTTCTCCAGGTACACCTGTTCTTTCCCCCTCCCAAATATAATTTCCCCACTTTACTACCTGAAAAATTCATCCCTCACGGCTCAACTTAGTTGCCATACCCTCTAGCAAGCCTTTCCTTAAACCTTCCCACAGACACAATCACTCTCCCCTTTATGACATCTGTTGTCCCTTGCACACCCTTCCACGGTGGCACTCATCACACTATTGTAATGACACTTCCATAGCTCTCTCGTCTCTCCTGCCCCATTGCTGAGCTCCTTGAGGACAGGGACAGCATCTTGTTTATTTCTGACTCCCTTGTGCCGACCCAGCATCTTAGAATAATGATAAGAATGCATAAAGCACACATTTGTTGATCACTATGTGCCAAAGTCTGTACCAAACTCCTTATATACATTATATTATTTAAATCTAACATATAAGAACTGTTATCGTCCTAATGTTACCAATAAGAAAACTGAGGCTTCGAACGATGAAGGAGCTTGCCCAAGGTGGCTGAGCTGGTAGGTTGTGGAGCCAGGATTTGAATCCAGATATGCCTGCTTATGTTTACTCGTCAAAAAGTTTGTGGAACTGATATTTGAAAAATCTCAAATCATTTTTTTAAAGTATTCATGCGTACAGAGTTAATTTACTTTGTAAAGGGAAAACACACAACTATTCTACTCTACTGGATGGAAATACATTGTCCTAATTTAAACTAATGGGGTAGAAGGCAAGATAAATACCCTTGGATGTCAGGCGAAATGAGAAAACAACCCTGCTGTTATTCTGTATAATCTGTTCTTGTTATATGAATGTTATGAATATATTTTTGCAGGGGACTGATCTATTGTACACCAATAATAAGTACATTTTTTCAAAACCCCTTTCGGACAAGTGGGAAAGGAGAGATCTAAATTGAAAGAGTCACCATCTGAACGCTCAAGAAGTTACTGGAGATGAGGATATCAAGATATTGTGAGGGATGCATGAGGTCTAAATAAGTTCACATTTGTAAAGCACTTCAAAGAGTGCCCGGCACACAGGAAGCACTACATTATTGCTATTGCTATTAAGATTGTTACTGTTAAAATCTTCAATAGCTCTCAATCCAGTGTTACAGATAAGCACATAAGCTGATAACGAGCAAGGTGATGAATGAATAATACAGCTATGAGCAAAAGTCCAAGGGCATCCCCAGAGGGAAGGGGGCAAGATCTGCCAGGGAATAGGGGGAGGGGCAGGAAAACAAGATGGCACCCGGAGATCACATGACCGAGGAAGGCGCGAGTTGCTAGAACTGGGGCACCACCACCTGACTTCTGCAGAAACATTTTGTCAGCAAATCTTGTACTACTAAAGGTTCTATTTCTCCAAATCTCTAACATTCGAAGTTTGCTCACTATTCTAAGCATCCTTTTGCCACTGGCACAGGAATGGAGCCTTAACCGCTGGGCAAAAGAACAAGGCTTTCACCAAGTTGACATGAGAGTACGCAGGAGGGAGAAAGAGGTGACTGAAGCTGATGATGGTGTGGCCCTGTACTCCAAGGAGGTTCCAACCCCACCTGGAAGTCCAACTGGGATGATCAAGGCTCCATGAGGGAAAAGTACATTCCCATCCCCCAGGCTCCAGTCCCTCCCTAGCAGAGGAGAGACAGTTGGGCACAGACTTGGTGATGCGTGCCTTTAGCTAGAAGGAAGGGCTAGGCAGCAGGGGCCGTCATCCAGCTTGGCAGGCATTGCCCCAGAAGGCCCACCTCTTTCCTCCAAACCCATGCCAGGGGTCTAGCACACTAACCCAGTGTTTCCTAAGCCAAACAACATGGAAGGCTGCTTAAAAGTCTACATTCTTTACCACAGGCCATTAACTTTATACGTAGGCAAAACATATTTATGTTCCTCCTTTTCTTCAATAAACAGAGTAAAGAAACTTTCTGTGGGTAGTTCACTCTGGACCAGTGAAATGAGGGCAGCTATTCTGATGGGAATAACTAATGAGACATGTACAGAAGAAAAAGCTAAACATTAAACAGAGGAACACTGTTGGTAGAATTAAATATATACAACTTTTTTTGGAGGACATTTTGGCAACAGCTATCGAAATTGACCCTGCAATTCCACTTTGCCAAATTTATCCTATGTGTATATTCCTTGACATGTGTTCAAGGATGAACAATGGTGCATTATTTGGGAAAAATTTTTTCAACTGAAAACAAGCTAAATGTCCATCTATAGGTGCAACTTACGAGGCTATCTAATACCTAAAGCTTCTCGATGTACATGAAAAGCAAGGTTCAAACCGTATGTCTATTATAATCCTACTTATATAAAAACATCTATGTATTATATATTTAAATATCTATATATATATTTACAATATTGATATATTTGTATATATGGATTAGAAATGCCTGGAAAGACCTAGATGTGACAAACTGGCAGATTAGGGACAAATTTGGTCCACAGGGAGATTTGTTTATTGGGGTTTTTTGTTTAAAATTTCAATTTGAATGCCTTAGGAAGGGCTCCCATACAGTCCTCTTAACTCTCGATTCTCTTCCACCCTTTGATTCTCTAAATTGTTTCCTGCCTGACCCCTAAATGCAAGTGAGGAGAGAAATGGGTATGTGTGGGGGTCGCTAGAGGGGTGCTCTAAGTTTTTACTTTCCACTTCCATCGTGTCAACAAACATGACTTTTATGACTTAAGGAAGGGTGGGGTCAGGACTGAAGTCTTTCACTGTCAAGAGAAGGACTGGAGGAAAATAAGGATCCTGAAAGAAGAGACACTGACTTGGAAGCTATCTCTATAGTCCAGATAAGGAGCAGAGAGCATCTGAACAAGCAGTAAATGCAAGGATAAATTGTGAAACCCAGATATGAAACTTCTTTTAAAATCCCTTATCAGCCACAGCAGTTAAAAGAATGCACAGACTTTCCTTTCTTCTTCCTTCTTTCCCCATCATGAAAAGTCGCAGCCTGTGGTTTATCACATGGGCCACTGGGCAGGGCTCTGCTGTGCTCTGTGGGAATCCAGGGCTGCTCAGAGCACTCCTGGGGAGTCTCATTCTCCCATGCCTGCGAGTTCATTCTTTCCCTTCACCATGTTGGTACCAGCTGTATAGAAAGCAGGAGTCTTCACCACCAATGGTACAGCAGAAATCAAACTCGGATTGTCCCTGGACAGAGTCAACCGGATAGTACTGTCCTGGCCCCTGTTGCCTACCTTGGAGGATCACTGGTTTCCACAGTTCACTTTGAGATAATATTAGAAACCCCACAGCCTGCAAGGAAGAGTAAAGCTTTACCTTAAAATGAGAACAAGGAAAACTTCCAAATGAAACATTCCCTTGTTTTTGGCAGTAGCTAAAAGACAGCCTGGTGTGAGAGTCCTGGATGCCATACTATGTTCTTTCATCTACTGGAAATCCTTCAGTTGAATGAAATTATTTATTTGAAAAGGTTTTCGTTGAAGTTAGGCTGGTATTTCAGAGACTTTCTCTTCTGTGTTTGAACAGTAGGGAATGTAGCATGGTAAGGAAGTTGGAGAGATTAGGCATGAATAAAGTCAGATCCATGACTTACTCATCTCTGGCTGGTTCATTTCTCAAAAAGCGAGAGAGGGAAGGGAGAGAAAGGGGGATGGAGAGGGGGGCAGAACACAGAGGTTTTACAACTGTAGAAGGGTTTACTGCCCATCGGTAACCCCCGTTCCCACTGTGTCTGTCCCACAACATTATGCTTGTCAGAGATGTTCAAGTCCTTCAATGCAAAGCCACTGAGTTCATACAAGTAACTCAAATGTCCATCAACTGATTCATGGATAAATAAGATGTGGTATATGACACAATGGAACAATATTTAGCAATAAAAATGATCAAAGTACAAATACTTGATACAACATGGATGAATCTTAATGTTAAGTGAAAGATGCCAGATAAAAGGCCACATACTGTATGATTCCATTTCTATAAAATGTCCAGAATAGGCAAATCTGTTGAGACAGAAGGTAGATTAACGATTGCCTAGGGTTGGGAAGGAGTGGGGGAATAGGAATGATTGCCAATGGGTAAAGAGTTTTTTGGGGAGGTAGTGAATATATCCTAAAATTGATAGTGGTGATGGTTACACAACTCTTTGAATAAGCAAAAAACCACTGAACTGTATATTTTAATTTTTTTTTTGAGAGATAGAGAGAGAGAGAGAGAGCACACCCAAGTTGGAGGAGAGAGAGAATCTCAAGCAGGCTCCATGGCCAGTGCTGAGCCCAACGCAGGGCTTGGCTTGATCCCACAATGGTGAAATCATGACCTAAAACCAAATCAAGAGTCAGATACTTAACCAACTGACTCACCTAGGTGCCCTTGAATTGTATATTTTAAATAGGCAAAGTGTATGGTAAGTAGTTATATCTCAATCAAGTTGTTACTAAAAACTGAAAAGAAGAAAAGATGTATACCAAAAAAAATTCATTTAAAAATCTGGAGTAGCTAACAATATATGTATATTAAAAAATACTTTGGAAGAAGGAATATTACTGGAGATTAAGAAGAATTTCATAATAATGAGAGGGGATTGATTCATCAAAAAAAATTCTAAATGTGTGTGCATATGGTCACAGAGCTTCAAAATAACTGAAGCAAAAACTGATGCAACTTAGAGGAGAAATAGACAAATCCACAATTATAACTGGAAATTTGCATATTCCTCTCTCAATAATTTATAGAGGAAATCGAGAATGAGAGCATAGAACATTTGAACAACACTATCAATCAACTTGAACTAAGTGCCATTTAAAGAAAACTCCATCCAACAAAAGTAGAACACATAGTCTTTTTAACTGAACATGAAATATTCACCAAGATAGATCATATTCTGGACCATAAAACAGGTCTCAATAAATTTAAAAGGATTGAATTCATATGACATTTAGTTCTCTGACCACAATGGAACTAAATTATAAATCAATACTGGAAAAATATATGGAAATCCTTAAATATTTGGCTATTAAACACTAGACTTCTCAATAATTCATGGGCAAAATAATAAATCACAAGAGAAAGTATTAAATATTTGAACTGAATAGAAATGAAAACACAACATATCAAAATTTGTGGGATACAGCTAAAGCTGTGCAAAGAAGGAAATTTATAGCAATGAATGATTATATTTAACAAGAAGAAATGTCTCAAATCAAAAATCTAATCTTTTACCTTAAGAAACTATACAAAGAAGAGCAAAGTAAAACCAACTAAATAGCAAGAAGGAAATAATGAAGAGCAAAATCAATGAAATAGAAACCAGAAAACAATAGAGAAAATCAATGAAAATAAAACCTAATCCTTTGAAAAGATCAATACAATTAATGAAACTCTAGCTAGACTAATCAGGGGAAAGAACAAGAAGCCAAACTTACCAATATCAGGAATGAAAGAGGACAGAATACAAATCCTCAGACATTAGAAAGATGAAAAGGAAATATTATAAACAACTTTATGATGATAAATCCAACCACTTCAATGAAATAGACAAATTCCACGAAAAATACCAAAGATCATTCAGGAAGAAAGAGATCAACTGAATATCCTTTTATCTACCAAATAAATTGGACTCGTGATTAAAAACCTTCCCACAAAGAAAACTCCAAGCCTGGGTGACTTCACTGGCAAATGCTACCAAATATTTCAGGAAGAAATAATCCCAATTTTATACAAAGTATTCTAGAAATAAAACAGGGACATTCCCAATTCATTTTACAAGGCCAGCATTATTCTGCTACCAAAACCAGATGAAGGCATTTCAAGAAAACTACATACCTATATCCTCGTGAACACAGATGCAGAAAACCTTAACAAATCTTTGGCAAGCTGAATCTAACAGTACATAAAATGAATAACACATCATGGCTAAATGGGGTTTATCCCAGGAATATAAAATTGTTTTAATAGTCAAAAATCAATCAGTGTAGGGGCACCTGGGTGGCTCAGTCGGTTGAGTGTCTGACTTTGGCTCGGGTCATTATCTCACATTTCATGGGTTCGACCCCTCATCGGGCTCTATGCTGATAGCTGGGAGCCTGGAGCCTGCTTCAGATTCTGTGTCTCCCTCTCTCTCTCTGCCCCTCCCCTGCTCATGCTCTGTCTCTCTCTCTCTCTCTCTCTCTCTCTCTCTCTCTCAAAAATAAATAAGCATTAAAAACGAAATCAATCAGTGTAACTCACCACAATAACAGACTGAAAAAGAAAAACTGTCTCAATTAATGTAGAAAGCATTTGACAAAATTCAAACTCCATTCTTGATAAAAAAAAAAAATCTTAGCAAATGAGGATGGAAGGGAACTTCCTCAACGCCAAAAAAGAAAAACCCGTCTCTACCATTATTTTCAATGCCTTCCCTACTAATATAGAGAACGAGGCTAGGATGTCTACTCTTCACATTTCCATTCAGCATTGCACTGGAGGCCCTAGGCAGTGAAATGATGCAAGAAAACATAAAGTCACACACATTGAAAAGGAATAAGTAAAACTGCCTCTATTTATATACAACATGATCGTATACTTTGAAAGTAGTAAAGAAACTATTTAAAAGCTACCAGAACCAGGGTGCCTGGGTGGCTCAGTTGGTTAAGCATTCGACTCTTGATTTTGGCTCAGGTCATGATCTCCTGGTTTGTGAGTTCAAGCCCCGTGTTGGGCTATGTGCTGACAGTGTGGAGCCTGCTTGGGATTTTCTCTCTCTCCCTCTCTCCCTCTCTCCCCCCACAACTTGCACACATGCATTCTCTCTCTCTCAAAATACATAAATAAACTTTAAAAAAGTTAAAAATATAAAATAAAATAAAAAGCTACCAGAATCAAGAAGTGAATGTATTAAGATTGTAGAATACAAGGTTAATATATGAAATTATCTTTATGTCTATTTACTAGCAATGAACAATTAGAAGCATACTATTTACAGTAAATACCATTTACAATAACATCCAAAAATATGAAGTACTTGGGTATAAAATAAATAAAATATCACAATATCTCTATACTGAAATCATTACTGAGAAAAATTAAGGAAGATCTAAATAAGTGAAGAGTTATATGATGTTCATAGATTAGAAAACTCAATATTGTTAAAATATCAGTTCTCCCTAAAGTGATCCATATATCTGACACAATCACAATAAATCTAAGCAGACTTTTTTAGAGAAAATAACAAGCTGACTCTAAAGTTTATGTGGAATGCTCATTTTGGTAGGATTTAGGATAGCTGCAACAATTTTTAAAATAAAGAACAAAGTTAGGGCACTTACATTATCTTATTTCAAGACTTACTCTAAAGCTATATTAATCAAGGTGATGTAGGTATAAAAATAGACATGTGCGGGATTGTAACAGAATACAGAGTCTAGAAATAGACCCACATGTGTATGATTATTTAATTTTCAGTGAAGTTGCTAGGGCACTTCAATAGTGAAAGGATAATATTTTCAGAAAATAGTACTGTAACAGAACAGAATTCTATTGGCTATCCACATACAAAACACACACACGTGAGGGGGGAAGAAAAAAACACCTGGACTCTTACTTTACATTACTTAGGAAATTTAATTGAAAATGAACGACAGTCCATATTAAAAACATATTTAAAATGGACCACAGATCTAAATATTATAAGAACTATAACTATAATAGTTCTGGAAGAAAACATAAGAAAAAACTCTTAGTGGACTTTGGTTAAGCAAAATATTCTTAACTAGGACATAAAAATGTAAAATATAACAAAAAATGATAAATCGGATTTCATCAAAATTAAAAACTTGTTCTCAAAAGACACTGTGATGAAAATGCAAAGTCACAGATTGAAAGTATTTACAATACATATGACTTGTAAACGATTTGTATCCAACTTACCTAAAGAATTCTGCAACTCGATAAGAAAACAACTTGATTTAAAAATGAGCAAAAGATATGAACAGACACTTCACCAAAGAAGATATATGAATGGCCAACGAGCACATGAAAAGATGCCTAACATCATGCATCATTAGGGAAACACAAACTAAAATTACAATGAAATACTACTTCAGGCCCAGCCAAGTGACTAAAATTAAAAAGATGGACAATACCAAATGTTGACAAGGATGTGGAACAACCAAAACTCTCATACATGGCCGGCGAGAATGCAAAATGGTATAACCTCTTTGCAAAACCAACTGATTCACGTAACACTAAGCATATCCTTAAAATAGGACACAATAACTCTGATACTGGGTGTCTACCCAAGAGAAATGGAAGTGTATGTTCACACAAAGTCTTGTTGAATGTTCAGAGCAATTTTATTTGCAACAGTCAAATCTAGAAGTGTCTTGGGGCGCCTGGGTGGCGCAGTCGGTTAAGCGTCTGACTTCAGCCAGGTCACGATCTCACGGTCCGTGAGTTCGAGCCCCGCGTCAGGCTCTGGGCTGATGGCTCGGAGCCTGGAGCCTGTTTCGGATTCTGTGTCTCCCTCTCTCTCTGCCCCTCCCCCGTTCATGCTCTGTCTCTCTCTGTCCCAAAAATAAATAAAAAACGTTGAAAAAAAAAAATAAAATAAAAAATAAATCTAGAAGTGTCCTTCAACTTGTAAATAGATAAATTATGGAATATCCATTCAATTGAATACTCCACAATAAAAAGGAATGAATTACTGATATGTGCAACAATGTAGATGTTTCTTAAAAAACACATGCTAAATGAAAGAAGCCAGATACAAAAGACTACAACCCATGTGATTCCATTTCCATAAAATTCAAAAAGGGAAAAACTATAGTATCTACAGATAGAAAGCAAATCAGTTGGGGTCAGAGACCAGGGGATCAGGAGAGGGAATTAATTGCAGAGGTGGCCCAGAAAACTTCTTGGGATGTTGGAAATGGTCTGCGTCTTGGTTGTGATGATAGTGAATAGGTGTATACAATATACACTTAAACTTACTGAATATTATTGTATATAAACTATACCTCAATAAAGCTGATTTTTGAAATGATATAAAGATAATACTTTGCGTAAGTTTAGAACAAGTCTGGAAGAATGTACATGAAATTGTCTTATAATTTTTTTAATGTTTATTCTTGAGAGAGAGAGAGACAGACAGAGCATGAGTGGGGAGGGGCAGAGAGAGAGAGGGACACAGAATCTGAAGCAGGCTCCAGCTCTGGGCTGTCAGCACAGAGCCCGATGCGCGGCTCGAACTCACAAACTGTGAAATCATGACCTGAGCCGAAGTCAAACGCTCAACCGGCTGAGCCGCCCAGGCACCCCTCTTATAATTTTTTTTTAATGTTTTATTTTATTTTTGGAAGAGAGAGAGACAGAGCGTAAGCAGGGGAGGGGCAGGGAGAGGGAGACACAGAATCCGAAGCAGGCTCCGGGCTCTGAGCTGTCAGCACAGAGCCTCATGCGGGGCTCGAACCCATGAACTGTGAGATCATGACTTGAGCCGAATTCCCACGCTCAACCGACTGAGCTACCCAGGCTGCCCCCGGTTCTTAATAACAGGGATGAGATCACAAAAGACTTTCCCTTTCGATTTCATTTTGCTATACACTTCCATAAGGTTTTATTTTTTTAACAAAGAGACTTCTATATGAGGAGTCTTGTGATTGCTGGTGATAGAAACCCAACTCAAGCTAACTTAAGAAAAGGAGGGATTTATTGGTTCACGTGTCTATGTGGTCCGGGGTAGAGTCAGAGCGGAATCCAGGTACTTCAATGAATTTGTTGAGAATGAGGCTTTCCTCAACTATCGGCCCTTCTTTTCTCGGTGTTGGCTTCATTCTGAGACTGCCTTCCCCCCTTTGATGATGACAGAGCAGCCTACTGGCTTAGCAACTCCGGAGGAAAAGACACACCAGGAAAAAGTCCTGGGCCAAGTCTTAATGATCCAGTTTAGGACACATGTCCTTCCCTGAACACTGGGACCATGACAGCGACACCTGGGTCATGGGACCATGCATGGTGTTGAGTAAGGGCAGGGTGGTCTTAGCTCAGCCCTACATTGAGGATCAGTTCCCAGTAGGAGAAGAAAGAAAAAAGGGGATCCGACATCAGAATAAAACTGGCTTGGCGAACAAAAGCCCCAGATGACTACTACTACAGTGTGCTGCTTTTGGGATTAGCCGGTGGGGGAGGGGAGTTATTTTGTTTCTAATCTTTAGAATAACTGAACCCAAGGCAATATTCTTTGGTGCTCTCTTAACAGAGCACAGTATAAAGGAGGAGAGAGGCATTCCTTGGCCCGCTGGTATGAACTGAATGTGCCTACCCAAAAGTCATATGTTGAAACATTAACCCCCAATGTGATGATATTAGAAGGTGGGGCCTTGGGGAGGTAATTCGATTTAGATGAGATCACGAGGGTGGAGCTTCCATAGTGGGATTAGTTTCCTCATAAGAAGACAAAGAGATTAGATCCCTCTCTCTCCCTCTCTCTCCCTCTTCCTCTCCCTCTCTCCCCCTCCACCATGTAAGAATACAGCGAGAAGGTGGCCATCTACAAGGCAAGAAGTGGGCCCTCACTGGACACCGAGTCTCCCAGGACCTTGATCTTGGACTTCCCAGCCTCCAGAACTGTGAGAACTAAATGTCTGCTATGGTATTTGTTACAGCAGCCTCAGCTAAGATAGTAGCATGTTTCTCTGAGCTGGACTGGAGAGGAGCGAAGGAAGATGCCATCCAAGAGGACTACTTTCCTTGCCAAAACAGAAAGTAATTTGTAGAAAGGGGTACTGGTGTGGTCCCTTGAAGGAAATGGTATAGGAAGTTGACTAGGGACGAAAAAAGGATTTCTGAGTCAAGCTGAGGGTGGGTTAAATTGGACCATGTGACCATTCTGGGGGACAGGGATGGCTGAAACCCTTGTGGGGTGGCTCCTATGTGCCACCACCAGCATTCGAGCTCCACGATGAAGACGCCGTGCTTCTAAAGTATCAGGCCAATTTCACCTGATGGTAAATCATTTTAAACACTTTGTTATTAACACAAATTCAGATGCATTATGAAGTGGAGCGCAAGAATTGCACGAAAATAAAATAAAGATGTCTTGCTTGCAAGAAACCCTTTGGGCTGCCGCTCATTCTCTGCTTTGCGTGAATTCAATCTTTCCTGCTGTTAGGAAAGCTTTAGTGGAAAATTTTGAAAAATACTTCTTTAAGGCATAAGGGCTGGGGATAAGGGATGTTCTTGGGGTTTTTTTTTACAGTGTCCAGACACTTTCCAGAAGAGGAAACCAGGCAAGGATTCAGAATTCAAAACTTTGGGAGTTTGAGGACAGGACTACCATCTGGAGGGGTTGGCAGAACCGATGCGAGGCTAAGCATTAGGGACGGAGGTTCAGCACTGCTCATGCAAACCCTGAAAGCAGCTGCATTCCTGGGTAACATCTCATGCGGAAAGTATGGGATCCTGCCCTGGCTCAGGGTCTGGATTAGCATCTCTTGGTGGAGTAGGAATCTAGTGTTCTTGGAGAAGCAGATTCATTTCTGGGGTCAGGGGAAGTTCGCCTCCAAACAACGAGCTCCAGTGAGCCAGCTTTCGGCTTCAGAATCGGTGGAGGAAAGAGATGGAACCCAGAGGTTTTGAATTCACAGGTTTCATGAAATATGGGAGGGCAACAAAGGGTCATCAAAATAAGGACGTTTTCACACCAGGAAAGTAAGGACAAAATGGAAATGACATTCCTTCCCTAGAAAAGGACCGTTAGTTGGCACCTGGTCTTTTCCCTCTCCCCTCCCCCCCACCCTTATCCATCATCACAAGGCAGAAAAGAAAAAAAAAAAAAACTTTAACACAGATCACATCATTCCGAGAGAGTGGGAACTGGTGAAGCAACAAGGTGGGTCCCTCCTTTCATGCATTCTTGGATGAAATGAAAATTACCCGTAGGAGGACTTTCTTAAAAGACAGAGGGATTAGCTAACACTATGGTAGTAATCATATTGCCATGTATAAATGTATCAGACCTACGTGTTTTACACCTCACACGATCGTATGTATCAATTATATTTCAACGAAAAAAGAAAGAAAGAGAGACAGGGAAAAACCAGCTCATGGCAATCAGCTGGACTTCTACAGTTTGACCACTGGCTAACTCCTGTCTCTTCTGGGTGGGGGCCCTTTGGAAATCCTAATCAATAAATCTTGACTATCACGGTGGATCTTATAAAGTACAGGAAATGAGAAGGGGTGGAGTCGAGTGGGAGAATTAAATTGGATGTATAGATTCTTGGACTGAGGTGGATGAAGAAATTAAGTAATTACAAATCCAAAGGCAAAAAAAAAAAAAAAAAAAAGGAAGAAACACAATCAGCCTGCACCTGGAGCATTAGGTTCTGGAAATCCAATTTGCACATAAAGAGTGAAGGGGCCTTTGCAAAGGGGGGCAGGAGCTGAGAGGACCTGCTAGTAAGCAGAGGACCGTTGCCCTGGAGACAGTCTTAGCGTAGAAATGGCAAATAGAAAAATAACAGGGGCTTAAGGGAGAAAGAAAAAAAAAAAAAAAAAAAGGCACTACTTAGAATGGTTGAAATCTTAGAAACCAGACTAGACTACATGAAAGAGATGTACTTACAAGGACAAATAGAGATTTAACTGCTTTCAAAAATGAAAATAGGAAGAAGGAAGGTATTTTCGTTGTTTCTGGGTTAGGGTAGGTGATGAGACGCGCGATGGATTTAATAGAGAGGATGAGAGAAATTTGTTAGGAGCAGAAACTGGGTTACGCTTGCCTATCCCCTAGCCTCTCAAAAGGTGCATTTGAAATGTGCCATTGATAGAGAAATAATGGCCAAAAAAAAAAAAAATTCAGGGAGCCTCCTTCTTGTTGCCCACAATAATGACTTGAAGTGGTAGCTTTAAGAGGGAGAAGTCCAGAGCTATCAGCATGAAATCCACACATACCAACTGGTTACTTTCAAGGCAAGGCAATGATTGAGGGGAAATCATTTGGGCAAATACGGCCAGGAGGTTTTGGGGTTGGGACTAGGTAAAAGTTGGTCTGGACACCGCCTGCAAGGTGGCTAAAGGTTTTGGTAATGGATTTGGAACGCTGAGAGGCTGGGCAAGAGAAGGGATCCTATCTGGATGACCTGGAGCAAAAAGAGCCCCCAAGGCAGGTCAAAGGGCTTAGAATAGAAGACGACTGGGAGAACTAAGCCCAGGGATGAGCAGAAAGGACAGGTGTGGGGCTAAAACCAGCAGCCAATAACAAAGGGACGATGAATAGGGACACTTGGGCGTCCTGTCAAGGAGGGCTCTGGGCAATTGTAAGAATGGACTAGAGCGGTCATTCTCAGAGTATGACCGGCAGGAAATCAGCGCCAGCTGGGACTTGGTGTAATACAAATACTTTGTCCCCGTAAATCAGCAACTCTGGGGATGGGGCCCAGCAATCTAAGTGTCAACAGACCCTCCCAGTGACAGCACCTCACACTGATGTTCCAGAACAACCCCACTAAAGCATCCCTGGCTCGCCTTGAGTGGCTGCTGAGATCAGCTTGCGAGGCCGCAGTCCTCCCTTAAGCCCCTGGGCCAGCCTGGACAGGTGGATAAATAGTGAGACTCACAGAAGGGGAGCCACACCATCTGATGTCAGACCGATGGTGGGAGACGTCGGAAGCAGAATCACCCAGCCTGTGGAAGAGAAGTAGACAGAACTAGTTTAAGTATCAGGACTTCGGGAAGAATCAAAATTCACTGGTAACCTCTTCCTATCAGGAAACTAACTCCAGAAAACTACGGGTTTGTAATAGACGAATTAGCGAACCCAATAAGAGAAAACAAACAAAGGTGACCCCTATGGTCTCACTATTGAGCGGGTCTACAGATCAGAAGGCCTCCTGGAAATAGGAAAGGAAAACTTGCAGCTTGGAGAGATCAGGTAGTAAAGCAGCAAGAAGCTTTAGGCATCGGGAACCAAAAACATGCAGACATAGCTGGATGGGGTCAGGGCACTAATGGAGAGGACTGTAAATGACTGTAATTTTCAGAGCTGTGAAGCCACAAATTGCACCCGGCAGGACTGCCTGCTACGAGTGTAGCACTCTCTGCTCTCAAGATGAAACAGCTGGAGGCTGTGGAATTGGTTAAAGTGATTCCTGGAAAAAAAAAAAAAAAGAAAGAAAGAAAGAAAGAAAGAAAAAGAAAAGGAAAATTGACTATGTAGGATAAGAGGTCTTCTGCCAACCCCTCAAAAGAGATGGGGCCCAAAGCCCTGGATGTAAGGGGCCTGGACCATCTTCAGAGGTGAGACTGTCTTCACACTTCTGCAACCCAAGGATGGAATTTCAAGGCTAAAAACTTAGAGACACGAAGAAAGTAAACAGATTGCCAGTTCCTGCTCCCCCTGGACTTTTGGCTTCGTAAGAGAGGCAGCGGAAGGGCCTCCGCCTATGGGGGTAGCGACTAAATGCAGGATGTATAGAGAAAACAAAAGCTGACTCTGGGAGTGATCTTGGCTTTAGACATGGCAGAGGGACAACCAGGGACACCACAGGGGCTTAAGGAAAAGAAGTGCCCTTTCCAAGTTTTAACCCCATAAACTGCTGATACAGCAATACGAAATAAAAGCTAAGATATAGAGTTAAAATTAGAGAGAGGATCAAGGCTCTAGGAAAGCCAAGAATGAGAACTAGGCAAGTGGGTGGCCCGAGGATGGGAGACTAGCAGAGACTGAGTCTATTTCAAAGCTTTCCTCAGTCATCCCTCCTATTTTCTTTTTTTTTTTTTTTTGGGGGGGGGGTGGTGGGAAGGGGATGAGTTTTTCACCACTTTATTGAAATACAACCAATGTACAACAAACCACAAATATTTAAAGCATATAATTTCATGAAGTTTGACATACATATAGACCCCTGAAATCACCATTATCCTGAAAATTTCCTCCTGCTCATTTGTAATCCATTTATTTCCCTTCCACCATCTCCTATCTGCCACCACCCCCCCCCCCCCATCCCCAGGCAATCACTGACCCAATTTCTAACACTACAGGTTGACGGAAAAGTTCTAGAATTCTAATTTTAGTTTAATTTTATATAAACTTTTCCAGAATTTTATATAAATGGAATTGTGTAGTATGTACATGATTTTTTTGCATGATTTCTTTCACCCAGCATGATTCTGAGATCCATCCATGTTGTTGTGTGTACTGATAATTTGTTCCTTTTAGAGCTGAATAGTATTCCATTTTGTGGAATCCATTACATAGCCATCAAAGTATCTGTTCATTTATTCATTTATCCAATCATCTGGACATTTGGGTCCTTTCCATTTGGGGGTAGGCTTTGTGTGGACATATTTTTCTTAAATAAATGCTGATGATGTATCATTTCATTTGGGCTTGATTTGCTAAACTTACATTAAGAATGTTTGTGACTATCTTCACGAAAGCTATTGGCATTTAGTTTTCTTTTCTTGTAATGTCTTTGTCCAGTTCTGTTATCAAGGTAATGATGGCCTAACAACATGAGTTAGGAAATGTTTCTTCCTTCTGTTTTCTGGAAGAAACAAAAGTATAGAATTGGTATTTTCTCCCTTAAATTGTTGTAGAATTCATCAGTAAAGTTATCTTGGCCTGGAGAGTGAATTGGTTGGTGAATTTATTTGTAGGAAGGGTAGATATTTAATCTACAAATTCAATTTCTTTAATAGATATAGGACCATTCAAGTTACCTATTTCTTCTTGAATGGGCTTTGGTAGTTTGTATCATTGGCAAATTTACTGGCATACATTTTCTCATAAATGTCATATCCTTTTAATAGGAGCTAAATGATAGCCCTCATTCATTCCTGATATTGTTAATTTGTGTCTTTCTTTTCTTCCTGATCAGTATGGCCACAGACTTATTTACTCCATTGATGTTCCCCCCAAAACAGCTTTCAACTATCTCAAAGAATGAGCTCTTCAGCAAGTTTCTAGGACTTCAAACCATTAATGAATCCCTTATCACAAGATCCATGTCTAAGGGGACCCACCTATCGATGCAACTATAGTAACTCAGGTTTGAAGGAATTATGCTTGAACATTAACTCATCATCCATCTGGAGATAGGGGTCCCCAGATTAATAGGCCTACACCGCCTGATACCAAGAAATCCAATTTTTCACTGAGAGTCGAAAATCTATAGATGTTCTTAGGTCAGTGCTTCAATTCACTGCATACCATCATTTTCTAGGCATGTTGGTAGTACCTACATGTCCTCCTCTCTATTAAGAAGCAAATATTAGGGGAGCTTGGGTGGCTCAGTTGGTTAAGCTTCTGACTTTTGATTTCAGCTCAAGTCATGGTCTCACAGTTCATGAGTTCAAGCCCTGAGTCAGGCTCTGTGCTGACAGTGCAGAGCCTGCTTGGGATTCTCTCTGTCCTTCTCTCTCTGCCCTTCCCCTGCTCATGCTCTCTCTCTGTCTCTTTCAAAATAAATAAAATTTTTAAAAAGTAGATGTGAAGAAATGTGTCCCTTCCATCCTATGTGCTAATATTAAAAAAAAAAAAAAAAAAAAAAAAGAACCAAACGTTAGCATGGTTAACCATGAAAAAAAAGAGAGAAGATTAAAATTACCAATGTTAGGAATAAAAGAAGAGAGATACCATTCATATTTGAAGGATAATAAGGCAATGTTACAAACAACTCTATGCCCCTAAATTCAAAAGCTTTTATATAATGGATTATTTACTTGAAAGACACAAATTACCAAAACTCACTACAGAAGGAATAGACAATAGTTCTCATAACCCCATTAAAGAGAATAAGTTTGTAGTTAAAAACTCCTCCTCCTCTGCAAAATTCCATGACAAGATGGTTTTACTATGAATTCCACTAAATACTTAAGGAAGAAATAACACTAACTTTGTACACTCTTTTCAAAATACAAAAGGAAGGAACTTCCCAACTTATTTTATAAGACCTGCATTACCCTAAATACAAAAATCAGACAAAGGCATTACCAAAAACAAACAAACAAACAAACAATTATAGACTAACATCTCTCATGAATTAGACATGAATCTTTAACAAAATATTAGCAAATTGGATCCATCAATATACAAATATATAATCAATACATATTACATATGACTAAGTAGGGTTCATATTAGGAATGTGAAGCTGAATCAATATTCAAAAATCAATCAGTATAGCTCACTATATTAATAGGGTAAATGAGAAGAATCATATGACCCTATTTGTAGATGCAGAAAAATATTTTGACAAAATTCAAAATTGACTCACGTTAAAAAGACTCTCAAGGAAAGTAGAAATAGAAGAAAACTTCTTGAACCTAATAAACAGTATCTACAAAACCCCTACATCTAACATCATACTTAATGGCAAGAGATTGAATGCTTTCCTTCTGAGATCTGGCACAAGGCAAGAATGTCATTTTCATCACACCTTTTCAACATTGTGCTTGAATTCCTAGCTAGTGCAAAGGCAAACAAACAAACAAACAAACAAATGGTATGCAGTTTAAAAAGGAATAACTAAAATGGTCTTTAGTCATAGGCAACATGGGTATGTATGCAGAAAATCCCATAGAATCTACAAAAACATTCCTAGAACCAAGAAATGAGTTTAGTAATGTTACAAGGCACAAGGTTAACATACAGGAGTCAACGGTATTCCTATATCCAAGCGATAAACACCTGGAACCTGAAATTAAAACAAAACAATACCATTCACAATACCCCCCAAAAGGACTGAGGTATTAAATCTAGCAAAATATGTGCAAGATCTGTACGTGGAAAACCAAAAAAATATTGATGAAAGAAATAAAAGATCCGAATAAATAGAAAGATATACCATGCTCATGTTTTGGAAGACTCAATATTGTTAAGATATTAATTCTACCAAACATGGTCTATAGATTCAATGCAGTCCCAATCAAAATCCCAGCCAAATTTTCGTAGGTTTTAAGCTTACTCTAAAATTCACATGAAAAGACAAAGCGATTAGAATAGCCAAACAATTTCAGGAAAAAAAGTTATCTGATTTCAAGTGTTACTATTACTGTAACACTACAGTAATCATGATAGCGATTATAGATTTAGATTAATGAGGATGTTGGGGGAATCCCAGGATGGAATGTAAAGCATGACAAACAAATCCAATTGCATTACAAATGTGTGATATAACCACACTTGAGGGTATGGGTAGAAAAGGAGCTGACCTCAGCAACTTTGGAAACTGCAATCTGACTGGAAGTTTTAAGGCTAACGACAAAAGAAACTGTACATTTAAACTGCATTCTAGTTGGCAAATTTGTTTCTTATTGGAGTACAGCTTCACAATTCTGAAATTGCCTTATATGTATATGGAAGATGAATAAGTAAAGGAATGGTGGGAGCCAGGTTTCTCAGCATTGGAGAGGGAAGTGACAGAAAAGAAAGAAAAGGTGGCTAAAATGAAACCCGTAGTACTGATCCGGAATCAGCGACATCAATACGAACTCATGTATGTATTATGTATTTGAACTCATGGCTGTGTTACGTATATACATGTATGTATATATACATATATACATATGTACATACATGTATATATACATATATACATGTATGTATGTACATACATGTATATATGTATATGCATATGTACACATGTATATACATGTATGTATATATACATATATACATGCATGTATATACACACATACATACATAGATGCAGAAACAGGTGTAGATATATTTGTATTTATGAGTTAGTGTGTATATATATATAGTTCTGTCTGCTGAGAGGACCTAAAACCAATGACATCCCAGTAGTAATGAACAAGCCCAGTGCCCAGGTGTTGGTTTCATATAACATTTTCAAATTGAAATAAAACAAAACAGGCATCTTGGAGAAATGGCTGGTTCTAGGACCGGGGTGGAAAAAAATATAAGAAAGGAGCATCTTGTGTACCAAAAAGTAAGAAAATGCTCAAAAAACAAAAAGGATGGGGGCATATCAAAGGGATGTAGGAACCATCCTGAAAGAGTCCCCAGCTGCCAAACTCTGGAACAATTTGAGCAATAAAATAAGTAACAGTATTGGATTATAACCCAAAATACAAAGCAAATATACATGAGTCCATACTGATATAAATAAATGATTGATAAATATATAAACAAATGGGAAGAAACAAATATTCTTTTTTTTTTAATGTTTATTTTATTTTTGAGACAGGGAGAGACAGCATGAATGGGGGAGGGTCAGAGAAAGAGGGAGACACAGAATCCGAAGGTGGCTCAGGCTCTGAGCTGTCAGCACAGAGCCCGACACGGGGCTTGAACTCACGGACTGAGAGATCATGACCTGAGCCGAAGTCGGACGCTCAACCGACTGAGCCACCCAGGCGCCCCCAAATATTCTTGACACAATAATTCATACATATACATTTTTCTTTTTTCCTTCACACCAACAGGTGGAATTTAATTTCTGTCTCCCTTGATTTAGTGAATCGTTTCTAAAGAATAAACTATGGAAGGGGAGAAATATTAACTATACCATGAAGACACCTAGCAAATATCACCCTAACCAAGTGATCAAGGCTAACACCACCAGGACATTATGTACCTCCATGTAGGAGATGATGAGAAGGGCACCTCATCTCTGGTTTTCCTTCTAAAAAACCCGTAACTCCAATCTAACTTTGAGAAAAACATCAGAAAAGCCCAAATTCTGGGTGCCTGGCTGGTTCAGTCGGCAGAGCATGTAGCTCTTGATCTCCAGGTCATGAGTTTGAGTCCCATGTTGGGTGTAGAGATTGCTTAAATAAATAAACTTTAAAAAATTAGGGCACTCAATCGGTTGGGCATCCGACTCTTGGTTTTGGCTCAGGTCACAATCTCATGGTTTCATGTGTTCAAGCCCTACATCGGGCTCGGTGCTAGTGGTGCAGACCCTGCTTGGGATTCTTTCTCCCTCCCTCTCTGTCTGTTCCTCTCCCACTCATGCTCTCTCTGTCTCTCTCAAAAGTAAATAAACTTTAATAAAACAAGGTTGGGGAGGGGCGCAGCGCCTGGGTGGCTCAGTCAGTTAGGCGTCCGACTTCAGCTCTGGTCCTGATCTCACAGCTCATGAGTTTGAACCCGACAACTCAGAGCCTGTAGCCTGCTTCAGATTCTGTCTCGATTTGTCTCTGCCCCTCCCCTGCTCATACTCTCTCTCTCTCTCTCTCAAAATATAAGTAAACATTAAAAATTTTTTTTCAATTAAAAAAAGAGGAAAAAAAACCCAAATTGAAGACCATTGTATAAAATACCTGACCAATACTCTTCAATACCTCAAAGGTCATGAAAAGCAAGGAAAGACTAAGAAACTATCACAGACCAGAGGAGACCAAGGATACATGATTCCTAAGTGCAGTGTAGTATCCTAGACAGGATCCTGAAACAGAAAGAGGATATTTATGGGGAAAGTTCTGGAGTTCAATTAATAGAAATGTATCAATGTTGGTCCTAATTTTGGCAAATGCACCATGGTAAAGTTAAGATGTTAATAAGTGAGGAAATGGTGAGGGGCTTATGAGAATTTTCTGTATTATCTTTGCAACTGTTCCGTAAATCTAAGTTTGTCCCAAAATAAAAAGGTCATTTTTTAAATGGAGATGAAATAAAGACATTTTCAGACAAATGCAAAGGTGAAATTATTTGTCTCCAGCACTACTATACTACAGGAAATATTAATGAAAGTTTTCAATCTGAAAAAAATGGTTCCTTCTTGAAGGACCTACACACATACACACACACACACACACACACACACACACACACCCCAGAAATGGCAAATATGTGACTTAAATAAATTTTCTCATTTTTTATAATTTCTTTAAAGCATACTTAACTAATTTAAAATACTAACAATGCATTGTAGGATTTACGTTTGCGGGAGTAAAATGTATGACAAAGCACAAATGACAGGTTTACAGTTGCGATATTAAGTATAATATTCTTTGGAGGTGTAATGTAATAAGTTAAAGATGGATATTATAAGACATAGAACAACCACAGAAAAATAATTAAAAAGCCACAACTAGCAATAAAGGAAACAAAATGATATATGAAAAAAAAAAACCACAAATAAAGCAAAAGAAGGCAGAAAAGGAGAAAAAGAGAAAACTCAGATGAAACAAAGAGAAAGGTAATAGCAAGATGGTAGAAATAAGCCAGACCATGTGTGTAATTAAGCTAAATGTAAATGAATGAAAACACAGAATTATAAGGCAGAGATTGTCAGAGTGAATTAAAAAACAAAACCCAATAATATGATGACTATAAGAAACACTTGATCTATGAAAAAAACAACCAAACTAAAGGGATGGAAAGAGATATAAATAGCTTGCAAACATAATCATACAAAACCTGGAGTGACTATATAAATATCAGAGAAAGCAAACTTCAGAATAAGGGGTATGGCCAGAGATAAAGAAGGTCTGTATCAGCTTTTCTATTGTTGCATAACAAATTAACATAAGCCTAGCAGCTTAAAGTAACACCCACGTATTAGTTCCCATTCTGTATAGTAGGAATCCAGCATGGCATGACTGAGTTGTCAGGTCAGGGTGTCACAAGGCTGAATAGGTATCAGCCAGGTTGGGTTTTCATCTGGAAGATCTTGGGGGGGGGGGGTGCGGAATCTGCTTCAAAGATCACTTTTGTTGGAAGAATTCAATTCCTTGTGGTTGTATAAGTGAGTCCCCCATTTGTTTGCCAGCTATAAGCCAGGGGTCACTCTTGGTTCCTTGAAGTTACCTCATCCCTTGACATATGGTACCCTCCATCCAAAAGCCAACAACATGGAATTGAATCCCCCTCATGCTTCAAATGTCCAACTCGTCTCCTGCGACTAGCTGGAGAAAACTCTGCTTTCATGTGATCAGGTCAAGACTATACAGATAATCTCTCCAGGAGATTAAAGGACAATGGGGCCAGTATAACATAAATTGATCCCGGGACTAAAATCTATCACGTTAACAATCCTGGAGATTATTCAGGTCACATATACCAAAGAGGAAGGAAATTCTGTGGATCATCTTAGAATTCTTCCTGCCACCAGGTCATTTCATAATCAGTTCATCAAGACTTAGTAGGAAAACTAAGTGTGTTTGTATCTAATAACGAAGTTTCAAAATATATGAGGTAAAAACTAACGGAACCACGAGAAGAATTACAAAAATTCCCAACTGTAGTTGGAGATTTCAGCCTTCCTTTCTCGGTAATTGACAGGACAAATAGAAAATTAGTTAAGATTTAGAAGACTTGAACCATACTTAACCAAACTGACCTAACTGACATTTGTAGAGCACTGTCCCCAATGATTTTAGAAGGGCCACTCTTTTCAAGTTCATATGGTAGAGTCACCACTACAAAACAAAAACAAACATATATAAACTAGTATAGAATAAGTTTCAACAAATGTAAAAGGATGGATGGAAATCACACAGAGCGTATTCTCTAACCACAAAGCCCTTCGATTGGACCGCAGTAAAATCCCCATTACAGCAACTCCATCACGACATGGAGACACTCCAACTTCGTGTTTAAATATCAACATGACAGTAATCCTATGTTATGATCAAAGAAATATTAATTAATCACAAGGAGTAGAAGTCCCAAGGTAACTGGTGGGGAGGATTGCTGTCTCCGGAAGAAAGTCCAGAATAGAGAGAGTGTCCAACAGTTTATAAAGGGAAAGTTCTAACAGCATAAGAATTTGAAACAATCTTTCAGCCAGCATGAAATTTCAAAGAGGCAATAAAAGGGCGCATGTGCTTGTGGGGCCTGGGAATGAGTGGGCTAGACTGGGATGCTGCAAGACGCAACAAACACAGGCAGGCAATTAGGCTGACAGGTTTCTAGCACTAAATCAGATGTCAATAGCAGTTTAACTTTCTTTCATATCTTCATCATAACCCCAAATAGGAGGAAATTAAACAACAAAACTGAATAATCTATAAATTAAAGACGAAATTACAAGGGAAATGAAAAAAGACTTTAAACTGAATTACAATGAGAATACATTGTATTAAAATCTCTGCAATGCAGCTAATTCGGGGCTTACGGGAAGACTGAAACTTTATTGCAAAGAGGAAGATCAGACTCAATGAACGACCTAAGCTTCCACCTTAAAAAACTAGAATAAGGGGCACCTGGGCGGCTCAGTCGGTTAAGCGACCGACTTTGGCTCAGGTCATGATCTCGTGGTTTGTGAATTCAAGCCCCACGTCGGGCTCCGTGCTGACAGCTCGGAGCCTGGAGCTGCTTTGGATTCTGAGTCTCCCTCTCTCTCTTCCCCTCCCCCACTCATGCTCTGTCTCTCTCTCTCTCTCTCTGTCAAAAAGAAATAAACATTAAAAAAAAAAAAACTACAATAAGAAGGGGCACCTGGGTGGTTCAGTCAGTTAAGCATCTGCCTCTTGATTTCAGCTCAGGTCATGATCTCATGGTTAGTGAGATCAAGCCCTGTGTGGGGGTCCCTGCTGCCAGCATGGGGCTTTCTTGGGATTCTCTCTCTCCCTCCATCTTTCCCCTCCCCTGCATGCGTGCATGCACACACACTCTCTCTCTCAAAATAAATAAACCTTAAAAAAAGAACCTAAAAAAAAAAAAAAAAACTAGAACAAGAAAAGCAAAGTAAGCCCATAATCCATAAAAGGAAATAAAGAGTAGAAATTAACAAAAAAGAGACAATGGAAAAATTAAGGTAAACAAGTGCCTCTGTGAAAGGATCGACAAAACTGACAAACCTTTAGCTAGACTGATTCAGGATAGAATGCACAAATCATCAATATCAAGAAGGAAAGGTATTATCAGCACAGATCCTATAGACATCAAAGGGACGATAAACCATATTTTAAATAATTTTATGCCAATATATTTAACCGAGATGAAATGGAAAAAAAAACCCTTGAAAAATACAATTTGTAATAATAATTGATACTTTATTATTTAAAAGAAAATTAAGTTTATTGAGTGAGCAGGGGAGAGGCAGAGAGAGAGGGAGAATCTCAAGCAGGTCCCATGCTGCTATCTCAGAGCCCAATGTGGGGTTCAAACCCACAAAACTGGGAGATCATGACCAGAGCCAAAATCAAGAGTCACTCAACCAACTGAGCCATCCAGGTGCCCTGATAACTGATACTTTAAAAAGACAGGGCGCCTGGGTGGCTCAGTTGGTTAAGCATCTGATTTGGCTCAGGTCATGGTCTTATAGTTCTTGAGTTCAAGACCCACATCAGGCTCTGTGCTGACAACTCAGAGCCTGGAGCCTGCTTCGGATTCTGTGTCTCCCTCTCTCTCTGCCCCTCCCCTGCTCACACACTCTTTCTCTCTCTCAAAAATAAACATTAAAAAATTTTTTTTAAAAAAAGCAAGTATTCAGCATACATTTTTCAGACAAAGGACTTGTATCCAGAATATATATATATATATGATATATAATATATATATATATATGATATATAATATATATATGATATAATTACATTATGGTATAATAATATAAAATAATATAATAAATAGTAATATATAATAAATATAAAAAACATATCTTACAACTCATTAATAAGAAAACTATCCAATTTAAAAATGGGCAAAGTATTTGAACAGACCTTCACAAAATAAAATCTATAATTAGTCAATCCACACATGAAAAGATATTTAATTAGTCATAAGGGAAATGCAAACTAAAACTACAATAATTTACTACTGGATATCCACTGGAATGATTACAATTTTTAAAAGTGTTGGAGAAGATATGGAGAGACTGAAACTCTCATATATTGTTGGGGGGAACATCAAATGGCTCAAAACACTTTAGAAAACAGTTTGGTAATTCCTTTCAAACCTACACTAACCATACCATTCAGCAATTCTACTCCAATTTACCAAAGAGTAATTAAAACAGAGGTCTACGCAAAAACTTGTATATGAATATTCACAGCAGCTTCATGCATCGTAGCTAAAATCTAAAAACAACCCAAATGTCAATTAACAGGTAAATGGATACACAAACTGTGTTATAACCATAGTCAGCAATCAAAAAAACTAAGTACCAATACCTGAAGCAACACGGATAAATCTCAAAAAAATATGATGAACAATGAGAACAACCATGCCATATGATTCCATTTAAATGAAGTTCTAGAAAACGCAAACCTAGTATATAGTGACGGAGAGCAGATCAGTGGTAGCCTAGGACAAGGGGAAGGTGTGTTGCCTAGACCCGGGCACAGGGCAACTTAAAGAGAGACAGAACTGATTGCACGTACAGTTACATGGATATATACATCTGTCAAAATTCACCCGTTGTATACTTAAAATTAGTGATTTATTGCATGTAAATTATAACTCAATACATTTGAGTGCAAAAATCTTCCCACAAGGAAAACTCCAGGTCCAGATGACTTCATTCGTTTTTTATCAAATATTTAAGGAAGACATCATACCAATGTGACACAAATGCTTTAAGAAAATATAGGAGGGAACGCTTTTCAACTCATTTTATGAGACAAGCCATACCTCAATACTGAAACCAAACACATTACAAGAAAATGAAACTCCAGACCAATATCCCTCATGAACATAGATGCATAAACAGACAAAATATTAATGAATTGAATGCAGCAAGACATAAAAATGATAATATATTATAACCAAGGGAGTTTATTCCAAGAACGAAAGATTGGCTTAACACTTGAAAATCGATTGATGTAATTCAATATATGAACTGAATAAAAGAGTGAAAAAACCATAAATGAGGCAATTTTGTAGGTACTCTAAGAATACCTTCTAAACATTCTCCCTCCGGCTGATTCTTGTTCAATATGAGTTAATATTACATGAGTAGTTTGACCCCACCTGCTAATTTGCCTCACATCTCATCACCAGCTCTTTCTTGAACAAACTTTGCATTCTCAACGTCCCAGACCCATGCCTGCATGATTACAGGAGAGGGTCAGAACAGGCATTCAGGCAATGACACTGCCCTTTCTTCCTTACAAACTTATTGAAAGATTTCTTTTGTAGAAAGGGTTTTCATTGCTATGGCAATGAAATTGGATTCTGGCATTTGTTGTATTTTATTTTGCCAGTGAGCAACATCCAGATATCCAGACTAGGAGAATTCCTATCTGGTGCTCCTCTCCTCCCCAAACTTAAAAATATGGTGAAAGATGCAGCCTGCCCACAAACCAGAGGCATCCAAAGGAAACCACCGCAGCCAGATTTTGCATTTAGTAGCCACCCTGAATCCTGGGAACCTGGTCTCACTGATCTGTGAGAGGACTGAGCTTCTGTGCTTCTAAACCTGGTCACTTACCTGGGTCCCTGCAGCCAATGTGAGTCTCCTTCCCTGCACGTCCAAAGAAGTTTCAACCAAGCCACTGACAGCACAAAGGCCATTAAAGCAGTATTTCCTCCACCAGGTAACTCACCACCACAAATCCCAAACCATACTCTGGCTCAGGGAGCTCAGAGAGGGACTATCACGTGGCTGCTCTTACCAGTGATAAATGGGAAATGTCTGCAAGAGCCTGGAGGTGGGTCTGAATTCCCCTGTTAGCCAAAGCAGGTGGGAGAAGGATCTAGCGATTGTTTTGTAGTAACTCAGGAAGAATCAGCTTGAACCAAGATCTCACCCAATTTAAGAGACATCGGAGAAACTGAAGGGGTAACCTCTATGCCTTTGTTGGGGAGCCATGCTCAAGCCTTTCAACGGTTCATTCCCCATGTTTTCTGCTTTTGCGGTAGTCCCTGAGTCATCTGCTGGCTTCCTCTCCTCCTGCTGCTGTCGATAACTAGTGCTGACCATAATATTTATCATTTAAACTGAGACACTTTTGAGAATGTAAAGCAGGTGCTATTAATAATTATACTGTAACAACAGGTATAAACTGGTTTTGTTCTAGGAAAATCAGGACATATGGTCACTCTTAACAACGATCCCCCCACCCCAAGGAGTTCTCTATCTCTCAAAACTAACTGGGAAAGTCAGAGTCACCAACCATATCATTTTCTTTGCTGCCCCCACAAAAACAAACAAAAAAAAACACAAACAAAAAACAGACACACTTGTAATGTTAAAGTCTTTATTTCTAGTCACTAGAGGTAAACTGACAATGGTAACTGAAAAAAAAAAAAAACAACTAATAAGGGAAAATTAAAAGAATATAACGTTTTAAACTTATGGGCCCTGGTCTGAATAGCCAAATTTACTGAAATGGCAAGTAAAGTTTCATGGATTTTGTTTTAGATTTTATCTTTTCTTTCTTTATATAAATGACCACTTATTATCACAAACACATCACATGTGTATTGTGGAAAATTAGAAAACCTAGACAAACCAAAACTGCAAAATAAGACACTACATGCCCATCATCAAGAGAATATCACTGCTGAGTGACATTAGCAACAATAGTGGCCTAAGAAGCTCAAAATCTTCTCCTCCACAAAAACAATGAAAACACTAGCAAAAATCGTTAGAATCAATTTTTCAGAACTCTGGAAGTTAAACAAAGCCTCACAGCAATCCAAAGAGCATTTATTCAAGAAAAACAGCTGAAACTCAGTAGAACTGAGTTTGTGATCATTTAACTTGCCCTATTCCAATGCACCTCTTTCCAGCTTCATAGTAGCCTTGAAAACCAATAGCCCACAATAACAGCGAAAACCAGCAGTCTGGCAGCCACCAGAGAGACAGAATGGAATTGGAGCTTCTTTAAAGCCTCATTTATAAAGAATTGTCATTATTTGACCTATCTTGGTGGTTCCCTGAGACCCCAACTTGCAAGCTGGCTTTATTTACTAACTCAAGGTTCATCCAGTGCAAAAAACCCTTCTCCCCGCGACATTTGTTTAAAACAATAAGAGGTAACTGTTTAACCTCACAGCCGCCTGAGTTATTGGATAATGGTTGAGACAAATAATAGACTAACTAAAAAGCTTAAAAAGGAAAATATGGGAATAAAATGTGCATAGGGGATGTAAAAAGATCTGTATACTCCTGGGAATCTAGATGGCCACATACATAGGTGGGGTTGTGCTCATGGCCAGGACTGTGCACAGGATCAACAGTGACCTTAAAAGCTCACTTTTACTGATCTGCGGCTCGGTGCAAGCAGAAAGTGAAGGCAAAGTAAGAATTTTCAGCTGCCTGTTAGTAACTGAGTGTTGAAGGCATGCCCCAACATAAACACTGAGCTCTTCTGCAAAGACTGGAAGACTTATTGGTTCCAAGGAAATCTCTATTTTATTATTAGCTGACCACTACCAGATCAGAGATTTCAATGGTCATATATAACAAAGAATACAGATTTTGCAGAACTTGTTCAGAAAAGTCACTAAACAAGTAATAACAAACAGCACTAGCAATAAGAAACCCTGAGGAGGGGAGAGAATCTGATTTATGGATCATATTCCGACTGCCAATCTGAATTCCAGATTACCAGATAATATGATATTATTTGAAATGCCCAGTTTTCAAAAAAAATAAAGATAAATGAAGTGCTCAGTTTTTACTAAAAACTTATGAGACAGTAAAATAAATAAGAACATAGATGAATACACAGGCAGGAAAAGCAATCAATAGGAAGTCCCCGAGGAAGCCCAGATACTGTACTGGAAGGATAAAGATTTAAGCCAGCTATCATAATTATTTTCAAAGAATGAAAGGAAACAATTTTAAAAACTAAGTAAGTATGAGAACAATGTCTCATCAGATAGAAAATAATCAATAAAGAGGTAGATATATTTTTAAGAAAGGAATCAAATAAAAATTCTGTAACTGAAGAAGACGAATGGAAATGAAAACACTAACGGGGCTCTAAAATAGAGTTGAGCAGGCATTCCAAAGAATTTGCAAACTTGAAAATAGTTGTTAGCTTATCCAGTCTGAAGACCAGAAAGAAAAAAGAACAAAGAAAAATGAAAAGAATCTTCGAGACCTGTGGGATACCATCAACAATTCAACAAAAGTTGGAAACTTCCAAAACCCACTTTCAATCATGGCTAAAACAACTGGACAGATTAGCAAGGAAATAGAAGATTTGAACACTATAAACCAGCAAGATGTAATAGACATCTACGGAACACTCTACCGAACAACATCAGAATATACACCCTTCTCAAATGCACCTGGAACATTCTCCAGGATAGACCATATGTTAGACCATAAATCAAGTCTTAATAAATTTAAAAGGATTGAAACAATACCAAGTATGTTCTCCGACCAAAATGGACTGCAATTAGAAACCACTAACAGGACATCTGAGGAATTCACAAATACTTGGAAATTAAACAACACACTCATAAATAACCACCAGGTAAAAGAAAATGTCACAAAGGAAACTATAAAATACTTTGAGATGAATGGAAAGGAAAATACAACATACTAAATTTTATGGGATGCAGCGAAAGCAGTGTTCATATGGAAATATATAGCTGTAAATAGCTATATTTAAAAAGAAGTTTTCATGTCAATAATCGAACCTCCCATGTTAAGAAAGTAGCAAAGAAGAGCGATCTAAAGTTGAAGCAAGCAGAAAGACAGAAACAATAAAAATTACAGCTGAGATAAATGAAATAGAGAATAGAAAAAATGTTGGCTAGACTGACCATGGGAATAAAGACAGAAGATTCAAGTTACTAAAATCAAGAATGAAAGAGAGGACAATACTAGTGACCTTACAGAAATAATAATAATTATAGGGAAATTCTATGAACAGCTGTATGCCAACAAATTAGATAATCGAGATGAAATGCATGAATTCCTAGGAATTCATAAACTGTCAATACTGACTCAAGAAGAAACAGAAATTTGGAAAAGGCCTGTAACAAGTAAAGAAATTGAAATGGTGACCAACAACTTCCCACAAGGAAAAGCCCAGACCCAGATGGCTTCGCCAGTGAATCCTATAAATGGTTAAAGAAGAATCAACACTAATCCTTCACAAACTGTTGCAAAAAATAGAAGAGGAAGGCACACTTCACAACTCATTCTAGGAAGCCATAACTACTCTGACACCAAAACAACACAAGGAAAGAAAATTAAAGACCAATATCCGTTATGAGTTTAGATACAAAAATATCAGACAGCGGAGTCTAGCAACATAGAAGAAGGATCATACACTATGACAGAATGTAAGGTTGGTTCAACATTTGAAAATCAATGCAACATACTATACTAATAAAGCACAATATCATCTGATCATTTCAATAGACACGGAAACAAGCATTTGACAAACTTCAACACCCTTTCATGATAAAAACACTCAACAAAGAATAAAATGGAAGGGAACTTCCTCAATCTGATAAAGGCCATCTACAAGAAACCCACAACTGACATTACACTTAATAGTGAAAGACTGAATGTTTTTTTTTCCCCTAAGATCAGGAACAAGACAAGGGTGTCTGCTCTTGAGACTTCTATTCAATATTGTACTGAAGGTTCCAGCCAGGGCAATTAAGCATGAAAAAGAAAAGACATCCAGGTTAGAAAGGAGAAAATGTTTAAAACTATCTCTCTTTGTAGACGATATGATCTTGTGTATAGTAAATCCTAAAGAATACACACACACACACACACACACACACACACACACACACAATTAGCACTAATAAATGAGTCCAGGAAGATTATAGGATACAAGATTAAAAATTCAGGTGTATTTCTATACACTGGCAAAAAATAAAACTAAGGAAATCATTCCATTTATAATAGTATCAAAAATATTCAGGAATGAATTTAATAAAAAAGGTGCAAGACTTCTACAGTGAAAGCCACAAAAAATATTGTTGAGACAAATTAAAGAAGACCCAAATAAAAGGAAAGGTATCCTGTGTTCATGGGTTAGAAGATTTATTAGTGTTAATTAAGACAATGATACCCTCCAAATTGATCTACAGATTCAGTGCAATCCCTATCAAAATCCCAAATGTCTTTTCTTGTACAAATTGACAAGATGATCTTAAAGTTCATTTTTTTTAAATATGAAATTTGTTAAGTTGGTTTCTATACAACACCCAGTGCTCATCCCAATAGGTGCCCTCCTCAATACCCATCACCTACCCCCCTTCCTCCCACCCCCCATCAACCCTCAGTTTGTTCTCAGTTTTTAAGAGTCTCTTAAGGATGATCTTAAAGTTCAAATGGAAATGCAAGGGACCCAGAAGATCCAAACAATCTTGAAAGAGAACAAAATTGGACGACTCACACTTCTCAATTTCAAAACTCCCCAAACTTACCAAAAAAGCCACAGTATTCAAGACTGTGTGGTTCTGCCATAAAGACAGACATACAGGTGAATAAAATCGAATTGAGAGTTCAGAAATAAACTCATACAGTGGCACCTGGGTGGCTCAGTCAGTTAGGCATCCAACTTTGGCTCAGGTCATGATCTCACAGTTCATGATGTTCAAGCCCCGCATCGGGCTCTGTGCTGACAGCTCCGAGCCTGGAGCCTGCTTCAGATTCTGTGTCTCCCTCTCTCTGCCTGCTCGTGCTCTGTCTCTCTCCCTCTCTCTAAAAAATAAATAAACATTAAAAAAAAAAAAAAAGAAAAAAACTCCTACATTTATGGTCAATTGATTTTTGACAAGGGTGCCAAGACAATTCAATGGGGGAAAAAAATCATCCTTTTAACAAATGTTTCTGGGGAAACTGGATACCCACATGTAAAAGAATGAAGCTGGACACCTACTTCATACTACATACAAAAACTAATTCAAAATAGATTAGAGACCAAGTGTAAAAACTATAAGACTCCTAGGAGAAAATAGAGGAGTAAATCTCGTGAATTTTTATAGGCATGTTTTTTTTTTTTTAACATTTATTTATTTTTGAGACAGAGAGAGATAGAGTATGAGCAGAGGAGGGTCAGAGAGAGAGGGAGACACAGAATCCGAAACAGGTTCCAGGCTCTGAGTTGTCAGCCCAGAGCCCGATGCGGGGCTCGAACTCACGGACCGCGAGGTCACGACCTGAGCCGAAGTCGGACGCCCAACCGACTGAGCCACCCAGGCGCCCCTATAGGCATGGTTTTTAAGATATGACACCAAAGGCATAACCAACAAAAGAAAAAATAAAATTAAAATTAAAATTAAATTAAAAACTTTTGTGCTTCAAAGCCACCATCAAGAAAGTGAAAACACAGGGGTGCCTGGGCGGTTAAGCGACTAACTTCGGCTCAAGTCATGGTCTGACAGTCAGTGAGTTCAAGCCCCCTGTTGGGCTCCAGGCTGACAGCTCAGAGCCGGGAGCCTGCTTCGGATTCTGTGTCTCCCTCTCTCTCTGTCCCACCCCTGCTTGTGCTCTGTCTCTCTGTCTGTCTCTCTCTCAAAAATAAATAAACATTAAAAATTTGTTAAAAAAAAAAGAAAGTGAAAAGACAACCCAAAGACTGTGAGAACACACTTGCAAATCAAATGATAGGAGTCTAGTGTCCAGAATGTATAAAAGAACTCTTACGGCTCAACCATACACAAATAACCTAATTTTCAAATCGGCTAAGAACTTAAATAGACACTTCTACAAAGATATAGAAATTGCAGATAAGCACACGGAAAGCTGCTCGTCGTTAGCTATCAGGGCACTGAGCAGCAAAAGCACGAGATGCCGCTCCAAGCCCATTATGGTGGCTCTGATAGAAAAGATGGACACTGGTGTTGGCCGGGATGTGGAGACCCTGGAACCTTCATACAGTGCTTCTGGGAATGTAAAATGGTGCAGCCCCTTGAGAAACAGTTTGGCATTTCCTCCCAATGTAAGCTGTGTGACCAACAATTCTACTCCTAGGTATATATCCGAGAGAATTGAAAACGTACGCTCCCATGAAAATTTGTATACGTGTTCGTAGCAGCATTATTCATAATAGCCAAAATGTTAACGCAATCCAAATATCCATCCACTGATGAATAGATACATAAAATGTGGTATATCCACGTAACGGAAATAAAAATAGAAAAAAATGTCAAAATTGCCCTAAAAAGGAATGAAGTACTAACCCCCGCTACGGTATGGATGGACTTTGAAAACATTATGCTAAGGGAATGAAGCCAAGCACAAAAAGGCCACATATTGTATGATTCCGTGTATATGTAATATTCATAATGGGCAAATCCCTAGAGACAGAAAGTGGATTGTTGCTTGCCCAAGGTGGGGAAAGCAGGGTGGGGGGGGGTGATTACTAATGGGTATGGGGCTTCTTTGGGGGATGATAAAGATGTTTTGGAATTACACATCGATGATAGTGGCACAACCCTGTAAAAACAGTAAAATCCTCTGAACTATATACTCTAAGCGGACGAATTTTATGGTAGGTGAATTATATCGCAATAAAACAGTATCTCAGGAAAAAAAGTCTTAAACTTCAATACCCACATTAATATCTTTTTGGATCTTTCTCTGTGCTTGTGTGTAGTGTGTAATATTTAAGCCAAAATGATTATTACTATTATTATTACTATTATTACTATTCTCGGAAACCTTCTTTTCAGTCACCTTGCTGTTTCTAAAAGTTTCATTTCATGTAATACTCAATCCATATTAAAATTTCCCCATTTGTTAGGTTTACTAACTTGAATTCAAATAAATTAAACAAGTAAATAGATAGATAGATAGATAGAGAAATAAATAAATAAATAAATAAATAAATAAATAAAAATTTCCCCACTTGTTGCAAAAAATGTACTTTTACAGCTGGTTTGCCCAAATCAGTATCCAGTCCGAGACCATACATTACATCTTGTTACGATGTCCCTTAAGTTTCTTTGAACAAGGCACAGTCCCTTTTCCATGGCACTGGCTGTTGAAGAGGCCAGGTCAGTGGTCTTGCAGAATACCCTCCTTCTCTGGATTTGTCTGACTGCTTCCTCATGGCATTGTTCAGGTTTTTTTTCCATCTCCTGTGTTTCATATCAAATAAAAGTTATATCTAAACTATATATCCACGTTAATGATATTTGGCTAGAGCATATCATAGGTTATATCGTATACTCCATATTGAGTCACATCAGAGGACACATAATATCTGGTTGACTATTAGTAACACTAAGATCGATCCCAGGATAGGAGGGTGATGACAGCCAGACTCTTTCACTGCAACTTTTTTTTTTTTTCACCTTGCCACTGGAAAGCTCTCCGTGATATATTGCTTCTGCACTACACATGTCTCAGCTCCCCAAATAACCGTTCACCAGTTTCTTTTTTCTCTTTTTAATTTTTTTTTAATGTTTATTTATTTTTGAGGCAGAGAGAGACAGAGCATGAACGGGGGAGGGTCAGAGAGAGGGAGACACAGAATCTGAAACAGGCTCCAGGCTCTGAGCTGTCAGCACAGAGCCCGGACCGCGAGATCATGACCTGAGCCGAAGTCGGCCGCCTAACCGACTGAGCCACCCAGGCGCCCCTCACCAGTTTTTTTTTTAACACCAATTGAAGCACCTTGCATGCATCCATATTTTCATTAGAGTTTCCAAAATATTGTTTTCCTTATTGTAAAATTCCTCTGCATTTATTTGCTGGCATCCTTCTGGTATGGCTTTTCCTCATCAGCTAGGGTTAACGGGTACCGATCCTACCAGAGGGGAAGGATAGATTCATTCTATTTAATTCATTCCATTTAAATATAAATTTTCACGGGTTTTTTTCCCCCTTAAAGTAGGGCTCACCAATCCCATTTTCTTCCTGCTACTTTCTGGGGATCTTCCTTTCAGCCTGAAAATGTATTCAAGGCCTCTCTCCAGGCCAGCATAGATTCGTTTGGCATTTCCTTCAGCAATCCCATTCACTGAGCCCCTAACTTTCCCTAGAGCTCTAATCAGCTCATTGAGACAAAGCACCCCACAGAACACCCACAGGACAATCAGACTCATTAGTTGAGGCCCTGGGGTTTACAGAAATTGTGCAGCCGCGCACTTCAGCAAGCCTAATTCGACCAGGTAGAGGCTGGTCTCCTTATCTGTCTTCCCTTCTCATTTTCCTGAGCCCTTGTCAGGGTAAGCCCTTGCTAGACTCATCTGAACTCCAACCATGTTCTCTGGAAGTATTTCTCCTAATCCTCAGCCTTTGGAAGTGATTATTAAGGCAAATAAACGCATGGGCTAGGAATTGTGGTATGGGAAGATGATAAGTGGATCATTATCAGGGGCCAGATTCCTCAAGAAGAGAGATAATCCTCAAGAAAGACCCTGGACACCAGCATGGATTGTGGGTCCAAAGCTCCCCCACCCCCGCCTTTTTTTTTTTCTCTGAGGAACACATAAGCCTGAAGCAAGATAGGCTCAAATCCGGAAGAGCTGTGGCTGATGTGCAATACTTTGTCCTCAGCCTGTGCTGAGTGAAGGTGCAAAGAAAGGAGAACAGGACCTCACTGGCAGCCTCAGCGAGAGCTGGGAGAATGAGCACCCCTGCGGCCCCTGGGGTATATGAACTGACTGATGTATAAACCAGAACACCAACGCAATCATATACAAAGAGGACAGTCCTTGCCAAATGGACCAGATGTTCACGGTGACTGGTCAGCGCATTCCCTCCTGTTGGAAAATCTACATAGAAAGCCAAATTATAATCCAGAGGTTGTCTGCGAGCATGAAATCAGAACAAAGCGAGGGGAATTGGATGAGCTCTGTGGCATCCATAGGGATAGAGGGTGGATTGCATATTTGTGTCTAATGGTCAAAAAACAACTCTTTCCCTTGACAGGGCTGGAGACATAATGACAAATGTTTGTTCCTTGGCTCTGCTTTTCAGCACTCCCTACAGACCACCCCCCTTCTGCTCACATATTCTTTCTTCAGCTGTTAAGGCCATTGATTATGTTACAGCTTTCCTCCACATTCCGTCATGCCTTGATTAAATTTCCAGGCGCTGCTACATCCTGTTTCTTAGGATGACATTTGCAGACATTTATTCACGTCCATTGTGCGTGGATTTCACTAGTTTAACAATCGCAGAATAATATTTATTATCAGTTTGGGGGATATTGCACAATTGCTTCCGATATACTGATACACTAGACAGCAGAAAAAAAGGTTAAAACGACCAGTGTGATAAAGGAGGAGACTTCCCTCCTTTTGGTGTCCCATGTGGCTCCATGAGCAGTGTCACAGAATTTGGTTCATTTGACAAATACTTATTTTGTGCCTACCATATACTAGGCACCATAACAGGCACTAGGAATTTAAAGAACAGGATATAGTATCCCTGCCTTCAAGGAGCTCACAAGGTAATGAAGGAGGCAGGCAAGGAGCTCACCCAGCACAGCGGTGTGATTGACACAGGGTGCCATGGAGGCATTTAGAAAGAGCACCTCCCAAAGTCTGCGTGGACACTGAGGGGCACCTGGGTGGCTCAGTTGGTTAAGCGTCCGACCTCGGCCCAGGTCATGATCTCACGGTCCGTGAGTTCGAGCCCCGCGTCGGGCTCTGCGCTGACAGCTCAGAGCCTGGAGCCTGTTTCGGATTCTGTGTGTGTGTCTCTCTCTCTCTCTCTGACCCTCCCCCGTTCATGCTCTGTCTCTCTCTGTCTCAAAAATAAATAAACATTAAAGAAAATTAAAAAAAAAAAAAAGAATAGGGACTTTAACCATAAAACTATGGAGACTCACTGAAGGGCTCTAAAGTCTGCTTAGTCTAAAATTAACACAGCCAGTCCAGCTTTTGCTTTGTTCTGTTCTTACTGTGATAAAATACGCATAACAGGACACTTACCATTTTAAACATTTTTAAGTATGTATATACCATATTTTGTCTATCCATTCATTCACTGAGGGACACTGAGGTTGTTTCCACCTTTTGGCTAGTGTGAATAATGCTGCTGTGAACACGGGTGAACAAGTCTGTGTTTGAGTCCCTGTTTTCAATTCTTTGGGGCACATATCTAGGAGTGGAATTGCTGTGTGATAGGGACCTCTATGCTTACATTTTTGAGGAACCACCAATCCGTTTTCCACAGCAATGGTCCCAGTTTACGTTCCAGTTTCTCCACATCCTCCCCGGGATGTTTTCTTTTCTTTGTCTTTTTCTTTTCGTTGGTAGCCATTCTACTCGGCGTGAAGTGGTAACTCATTGTAGTTTCGATGTGCATTTCTCTAACGACTCATGATTCGAGACTCTTTTCATGTGCTTATTGGCCATTTGTAGATCTTCTTTGGGGAAGCGTCCTTTCAAGTCTTTGCCCCTTTTTTAATTGAGTTGTTTGTTTTGTTGTTGAGTTTTAGTTCTTTGTACATTCCGGATATTACTCCCTTATGAGATGTATGGTTTGCAAGTATTTCCTCCCATTCTGCAGGTTATCATTTCACTCTCTCAATAGTGTCCTTCAAGGCACCAACATTTTTCATTTTGCAGTCCAACTTACCATTTTTTTTTAAGAGAGAGAGAGAGAGAGAGCAAGTGCAGGAATGCACATGTGAGTGGGGTAGGGGCAGAGGGAGAGGGAGAGGGAGAGAGAGAATCCCAAGCAGGCTCCATGCCCAGCACGCAGCCCAGCATGGGGCTTGATCCCATGACTCTGGGATACTGACCTGGATTGAAATCAAGAGTCAGATGCTCAACTGACTGAGCCACCCAAGAGCCCCAAAGCCACCATTTTTAATTTTGTTGTCTGAGCTTTTGGTGGCATGTTTAAGAAATCACTGCCAATTCCAATGTCATGAAGATATCGCCGCCGTCACCACCCCCCCCCCCCCACCCCCGTCATGTTTTCCTCTAAGAGGTTTATAGTCTTGGCCCTTACACTTAGGTCATTGATTCATTTTGAGTTCATTTTTGTATATGGTGTAAGGTTCACCTTCATTCTTTTGGTATGTGAATATCCAGTTTTCACAGCACCATTCAGTGAACCAACTTTCTCTGTCTTCGTCCAGCTTTGTTTTGATTAGTGTTTGCGTGGTAGAGTTCTTTCTATCCCTTTACTTTCAACTATGGGTATTTTTATATTTAAAGTGCATTTCTTATAGATAATAAGTAGTTGGTTTTCTTTATCTAATCTTACAACGTTTGCCTTTTCACTGGGGCATTCATACCAGGGGTTAGTAAACTTTTTCTTTAAAGGGCCAGTTAATAAATATTTTAGGCTTTGCAAGTCATCCAGTCTTGTTGCAGCTGCTTGACTCTGCCATGGTAGACAGAAAGAAGCCAGAGACAAGACATAAATTAGTGGATAAGACTGTGTTTCCATAAAGCTTATTTTACAAAAACAGGCAGCAGGCTGGATTTGAGCTAAGGATCACAGTTTATTGAGCCCCTGGTTCAGACCATTTATATTTAAAGTACTGATATGGTTGGATTTAAATCTAACATCTTGCTGTGCATTTCCTACTTGTCCCATTCAGTCTTTGTTCTTTTTTTCTTCTTCTTTCTTTGGAATAACTGAGTATTTTTATTATCTATTTTATCTCCACTTTTTACTATTTCGTTATGATTCTTTTTTTTTAAGTGGTTGCTCTAGAGTTTACAATATACACCTTAAATTTATTAGTCTACCTTGAAATAATGAACCCCTTCACGTACAGTTTAAGAACCTTAACAGTTTAAGAACCTCAACTTCTGTTCTCAGCCTTTGTGCTATTGTGATACATTTTAATCCTACACGTTAGAAATCTCATCATACGTTGTTATTATCTGTACGTAGTAATTTCTCTTTTAAAGAGAACAAAAATAAAGAGGAAAATATCTTTGATAATATTGTCACGTTATCATTTCATTGCTCTTCATTAGCGTTATGTCCAAATTTGTACTCTTTCAGAAGAGTCCTGTCCTCTTTCTGCCAGAGAGGTTGTAATAAGGTTTATTGGCAATAAATTCCTTCAGTTTTTGTTTGTGTGAAAAAGTCAATATCATCTTCATTTTTAAAAGGCATTTACGCAGAGTATAGAATTCCAGAAAAATATGACATCCTTTACCCTTTCGCCACTTAAAAAATGTCCCTCTATTATCTTTTTGCTTTGAATAGCTACTGACAAGAAGTTGGCCATAATCTTATTTTTCTTCTTCTGTATGCAATATTCCTTTTTTCTCTGGCTGCCTTTGAGATTTTCTCTCAAAAGAGGAAAAATCTTTGGGATACGTCTATAAGTTTGGGATACGTCTATAAGCGGAATTTTGTACTGATTTTGATTTGGTTTGGTTGTATTTATGTTGCGTGAGATTCTCTGAGCTTCTTGGAGCAGTAGTGCTGTCCTTCGCTAATTTTGCAGAAATGATTGGACATTTTATGTTAAAATACTTCTTCCCTATTGTCTATCTTCTTGATAGTGTCCCACAGTTTTAAAATTCTATCTTCTGTACCCTCTCCCCCCACCTTTTTCTCTTTGTGTTTCATTTTGGATGATTTCTAATGTCGTGCCTTTAAGTTTATGGACACTTTCATCAGAAGTATCTAGTCTGCTGGTGAGCACAGTGCAAGAATCCTTCATCTTTGAGATTGTCTTTTTTTCTCTCTCACATTTCCTTTTTATAGTTTCCATTTTTCTGCCCCAATTCCCCATATGTCCATACATGTTTTCTGCTTTTTACACTAGATCTTTCATAGATCAGTCATGGTTATTTAGAAGTTCCCGTTTGATAGATCTGTATCGCTGAGCTCTGGTTCTGTTTGTTTTCTCGCTTGATGATAAGTCTGTCTGTCTGTCTGTCTGTCTCCCTCTCATTTTTCTTTTTGCATTGTCATGGCTTGTTATGGAATGCTGGACACTATATGTAGAAGCCAGTAAAGACTGAAGTAAACAGTATTGATGCCTGGAAGCGGGCTTGCCTCTTCCGTTAGGCTATTATCAGGGGGACAGGGGGTGAGTTAATCTAGTCAGTAATTGAGCTGGTTTGAGTTTAGTTACTGGTATCCTTACCCTCGGTGTACCGACGAGTGCCATTACCTTGTGCTTAGTGTAAGCACAAGCAATGGGCTGCTGGAGGGTTTTCCTTAATACTCTACCACTGGCTTTCAGCCGTACCTACATACTCACACCATCGAGTGGAGTTTCTCTCCACAGTCTTGTCTCCTCCTCAACAACAGACTGCTTGCCGCTTGTTGCTAGGCTGTGATGGGCGGCAGGTTGCGGTCCTTGACTCTCCTGGTCCAGCCTCAGTCTCAGGCAAGTCCTGTGCCCCTGGGCCTGGGGCGTGGAACCTCTTCAATGTTACTCCCCACATCCCCTCACCTCCCCCGTGGTAACCAAACTCTGTCTTGTGTCTTTGGTGGGCCTTGGGCAGGAGAGAGGTACCTGTTTCTCTCCCAGTAGTAGTTTACCTCTGCTTTATGTCAGTGCAGGTTCTTGGACCCAAGAGGTTTTCATGTTCACTCTCCCTACCCCTCTGCCCCACCTCTACTGCAAAGCAAACAGCTTTCGTTTCTACCCTTTCTCCTGAAGTAACAGACATCTTCTGGGTCCCTGAGAGTCATATGGATGGTTTCCTACCCTCCCCCAGATAGAGACAGATTTTGCACTCTCCCCTGGTGGCCCTGGGGACAGGAGGGTCTACTTTCCCTACCTTACTGGCTTAAGACTTTTTGGCTTTAAGAAAAGAAAGGTCATAAGATATGGGTGATTTGTGCCTGTCCCCTGCAACAGGCAGTCAGCTCCTGCAAATGGACACCACCATGGGGGTGGGGGGAGGTGCTCTCTGGTCTCCTGTCTTCCCTCACTTCTTCCTTTTGAGCACCCAGGGGACACCCATAAAGAAGACCTTGCAAGTGAACATAAGCCTTCCTTGTGTCTGTCACTCTATGTTAGTCAGGGTTCTCCAGAGAAACAGAACCAACATAAAAATATAGAGAGATATATAGATATACGTGTATACTAACATCTATCTAAGAGAGAGGAAAAGAGGCAACAGATTTATTTTAAGGAATTGGTTCATGCAATAATGGAGGCTGGCAAGTCCAAAATCTTCAGAGTAGGCCAGCAGGCTGGGGACAACTGCAGCGACAGTCTGAAGGCAATCTGCTGGCAGAATTCCCTCTACCTCCGAGAAATTCAGTCTTTTTCTTTAACGTCTTCAGCTGATTAGGTAAGGCCCACCATATGATTAGAGAGTAAACTGCTTTATTCAAAGTCTATTGATTTAAATGTTAATCTCATCTAAAAAACACCCATAGAAACACGTAGAAGAGTGCTTGACCAAATATCTGGGTACTGTGCCTAGCCAAGTTGACACATAAAATTAATCATCACCAGCTCCCACTTATTCTAAACTGATCCAATAGCCTAAACTCAGCCTTTAGGAATTAGTGAAAATTTTAGCTTGATTTCTTTATATTCACATCTAGGTAGTCACCTTTTCTCCAGGGCCCTGCCAAACGAGAAACAGTTTGTGTGTCCCCTTTCGCCTCAGTAGGGCTTGCCACTTTTTGGCATTTGGTTATGTGGCCGCCTTGTGATCTCAGCTCATTCGTTCAAGAAAATGTATGATTTTGTAGATTATTCATTCCCTCTTATCGATAGGAAAGAAGTGATGTCCCTAGCAGCTTTCTACGGCTTAAATAAAAGCAGAACTCCCAATAATTGTTTGTTCTTACCGTGGGTATGATCTTGATTATTTGAAAACCACGAAGGATAGGAATTACATTTGCAGTCTCACACAGGGGTTGCATGCTGGTGGCCGACAGATTTCACACGAAAACCTAAGTTTCTAGATCATTCTGAAAAAATGTGAATATGTGACACCCTTGATCCACGTTTACTGACCTTTCCGCAGGGCGCAGGGTCTCTAGCTGTCCCTTGTGCCCAGCCTGACACAGGTACCTCTCAGCAGTGACTCCTTCACCAGCGGCAGACCATTCTGAGATTTAGGTCGGCATCTCTGAGTCCTCTTGGAACTGGATCTATGGCAGAGCATCGTTCTGTGTAAACCCCAGGACAGAAGCAGAACATGGCAGGTGACAACTGAAAGCCCTGGGATGGGATCACAACGGGTAAAGGAAGTCTTGGATGTCCCCAGGAAGGGACATCAATATATCCTTTCTATCACAGCTAGGCATCCTATGAGCCTCTCAGAAGTGGCTACGGAATTGCCTATGTGGGAATGCCAGCCCCATTATGTAAGGAACCAGGATGCCAAGATTTTGTTTCACCAGAAAGCAGTGTAGCCAGTGGTGGTCCCAAAGAAATCCGGGGAGGTAGGTATTACTCCCCCGGGGAGGGGCTGCAGGGATGGCTGGCGCCTCTGGGCCCAGGCCAAGCACTTGAAGTCTGGCCTAAGCTGAACACGGGCAAGGGTCAGCCCTCCACTCAGAGGCTGGTGTGCTACTCTCTTGGGGACATTCTACCGCCAGGCAGAGTGACACTCAATTGTTACCGGAACTTCAAGGACTTGACCATAGGGTGGGGCCTGTGGATCTGTGGGTTCACTGCCGCAGGTTGCAGATCCATTTCTGGGGGAGAGAGAAAGCAGCCCAGGACTGGGCTGGATTGGGCAGAACTATGTCCTTAAGCACCTAGAAGTCCTATATTTAGGGAATAAAGGTAAAGGAGGCCGAGGGAGGGAGCTAAGGCCCCTACCTGAGAAGCAAGGTCATGGAACATGTCTGAGGGGAGCCTGCTGGGCTCTGACCGGCAAACAAGGCTGAGACTGAGGGAGAGGGAGATGGAGAGTTGGATGGCCTGGGGCTGGATTCAGGCTCCACGGATTCAGGCTGAAGATGGGTCCAAAGGGTTTTAGGCTCAGGAGAGCATCAGACCACAACACCCAAATGCCCAAGTAGTTCCCCAGGAAGGGAGGCTGAGGGGAAGAGTGCTTGGATCAAGCACAGCAGCACCCAGAACGTGAACTACTCCTCAACAGCCACCCTTAACCTGTCTGGGGCTCCCACCAACTCTGTAGAGACTCAAAGCTTTCTGGAACACCTACGGGGTTAAAAAAGAAGACATCACACAACTGGAAGTTCACAAGAGCACTTCTAACTTCATGAAAAATAAGATTAATCAGTGCGATTAGGAACTTTTAAAGAAAAGAATCAGAACTTCTTCTCTTGCAAACAAAGCTTGAACCTCTTAGCAATCACGACTCTGATTGCAAGGCTCTCGCTCAAGTGCCTGGAGGGTCTTTCACTGCCAAGAACGACAGAGCAGCAGCATTTCAGAAAGCAGAATTACGCAGAATTCAGCTCGGGTCTAAGTCGGCCCAGACAAAGGCCATAGACCATTTTCTGGCTGAAATCAGAATCAGGCTTTTTGTGTCTTAGAAGGAAAAGGCTTTTATTAAAGTATAAAGGTAATTCATAGTCACTGGAAGAAAATCTGCAAAATACACAGAAGTATAAAGAATTTTTAAAATCCACATTTCATAATCCAGAGATTGCTTACATTAAAAAATTTTTTCCGGGGTGCCTGGGTGGCTCAGTCGGTTGAGCGTCCAACTTCGGCTCAGGTCATGATTTCGCGGTTCGTGGGTTCGAGCCCGCGTTGGGCTCTGTGCTGACAGCTTGGAGCCTGGAGTCTGTCTTCAGATTCTGTGTCTCCCTCTCTCTGCCCCTTCCCTGCTCATGCTCTGTCTCTCTCTGTCTCTTAAAAATGAGTAAAAACATTCAAACAAATTAAAAAAAGATTTTTTTCAGTTTTTTTCTGTGGATACCTGTATGATTCTCCACACTAATCAGGATTATGTTAAGTAAAAAACTGTTTCCAGCTCTTCTTTGTTACTATATCAGGAACAGTTCTCCATTGCCTTATTCCTTGACACATACTTTTTAATGGTTCCATAATATTACTTTTCAGGGATATGGCATCACTTCTTTTGATCATGTTTTAGCTGACGATCAGTTGTTTCCATTTTCATCATTTTACGTAAGATTCCAGTAAATATCTGTGGGTATAATCTTTGTGTATCTGATTCTTTTCTTAGAAGAAATTCTTAGACTATGAAGATCTGAGGGCTTCATGATACCCACTCTCAAGTTACTTTTCGAACGGCCACCCTTTTTTTTTTTTAATTTTTTTTAACGTTTATTTATCTTTGAGAGACAGAGTATGAGTGGGGGAGGAGCAGAGAGAGAGGGAGACACAGAATCCGAAGCAGGCTCCGGGCTCCGAGCTGTCAGCACAGCACCCGACGCGGGGCTCGAACCCACAAACCGCGAGATCATGACCTGAGCTGAAGTCGGACGCTCAACCGACTGAGCCACCCAGGCGCCCCTGGTCACCCTTCCTTATAGTCACACTCACAATGTATGAGCCTGCTTGTTTCATGAAACATTAGCCAGCCCTGGGCATTATTGTTTACAAAAGAGAGAAAACAAACACTTTTGTCCATTTGTTAGTTGAAAAATGAGGTCTAGCTGCACAGTTTTGCATTTCTTTCATTATTAGTTGGATATTTCTTCATATGTTTATTAAATGCTTTTCTTCTATGAATTATCTTGTTTTGACATTTACCTATTTTTCATATTAGCAGTAAGCACCTTGTTTAATTATGATGCAGTTTTGCTCTGTGTCCAAAAGGCATCCTGAAAGGAAATTTATGGTGTTAAATGCTTTTTGATTTATAGTTTTAAGCTTTCTAAGGATTCCAGAGACAAAATGAGAAGTTCCTCCACGGCGGAGCCTCTCATGGTGTGGCCCATGGACTCTGCACCAGAATCAAGGAGTAGGAGTGGGGAAACATGTATTAAATTACAAAATCCTAGGGGCGCCTGGGAGGCTTACTTGGTTAAGCGTCCAACTTCAGCTCAGGTCATGATCTTGCAGTTCATGAGCTTGAGCCCTGCGCTGGGCTCTGTGCTGCCAGAACGGACCCTGCAGCCTGCTTCAGATTCTGTCTCCCTCTCTCTGCTCCTCCCCGGCTTGCATTTTCTCACCTCTCTTTAAAAAATGAAGAACATTAAAAAAAATTCTTCTTTAGCTACAAAACCCTAAAGCCTCACCCTAAACACCGGCATCTCTGATGGCTGGACCCAAGACCCCACATTCTACACTCTCTCTGCAGGCTTAATAAGGCAGCCCAAATTGGACAACCAAAATGAGTCCCGAGGCAAATAAACCTGATATTCCCATACCCTCTGGGAAAAAAGGAAGATGACCAGAAAAGTGAGCCCAAACACCGAAGAACGGAAGGTGAGCTTCCAACTCCAAAAAGGCTGTTCTGTTCTTTTGATTTACTGACCTCCACTGCTCTTTAACTTGATTAATGCGTTATCACTCATCTGTTCAGTCCCCCAAGTTGGAAAAATTATAGCTATCCTTGATGCCTTCCCATCCTTTGCACTCATTACTTCCCACATATATAATAGCTGTTCGTTTGACCTACAAAGGCCTTTAAAACTCTTTTCCTCTCTTTCTTACCGCCTTTTAGTTTCGTTCCTTACCATCACTCTCTTTTCTTTCTTCTCTTTATCCTACCCATAATCCCCATCATCACCGCACCTCCACACGGCACTGGCAAACATTCATTCTAAGTAGCAAGGTGTCCAGAAGCCTCTGCATACTGAGATATCCTCCCCACGGTCCCCTTCCCATTTTTTTTTTTTTTTTTTTTTTTTTTTTGCAGCCTCTAAACTCTTCCTTATTCTAGTGGAGAAGTGAGAAACTGGGGATTTTAGAGGGGTTAAAAGACTGGAGAACGCTAGGAAAGTTCAGACAAACTCAGTAGGCAGGAAGGGGCAAGAGACAGCTGTGGCCAGCTTAAGATCCTGGAGGTCAAGCAGCCATAAGTGACTACACGATTTAAGGTGTGGCCTTGAGGGTGCAACGCTGAAGTGTCTGAGAGGACAAGGGCATGTGAGGCCATGTTGCTGAATGGGTCGCCTGCACAGACCCTGAAGGAGCTCAGCTGCATGCTATTATGCACAAGCAGAGACAGCCAGTGAACATGAGCAGTTCAGAGTAACCTTTCTCCATTCCTGGAAAAACAACTTCGACCAAAGGACAAAGGGTTACTGTGTTGTTCTCCCATGTAAAAGTAAATAGTAATTTTGATGGATTTGGTGGGACATTTTGGAGCCAAAGTCAAACTGTGTGTGTGATTGTTTTGTAAAGGTGGCTGGGACTTAATTTTCAGATCTGGAATAAGAACAGGTGGCAGCTGATGGCAGGAGTCACAATGGTTTCCATGACAACGGGATTGGTTCTTAGTCATCCTCCCATCCTCCACAAAACCTACTGGAGCTTTTCTCATAAGGTGCTTATTAAATATTTGTTAAGCGAATGATGAATCACAGAATGGTGTGTGCGCTTTGCAATTAAAGCTGCCATTCTCTAGGTAGCTAAAGCGCTTTTAAGGCAACAATAATTACTGTATTGACGCATGATATTTCGCATGATTTGCACATTAACCTAACCTGAAAATAAGAAACTACAGATTCTCCAATTCCTGAGGAACAGCCCTGTCTCATATCTTTTCCCTATTGTAGAAGTAGCCCAGATGTTTGCTTAAGATGGCCTTAGGAGGGGAGAGTGCCCGTGCCATGTCTGTGCTTGCACATTAGCTCCTTGTTTCCCCCCAAAGCCCCCTTAACCAATTCCTGCTTGGGGCCCCTCCCCTCCCCCCCCTCCCCCGGGCTCCGCATAGCCGCTCACGCGCAGGCGTCAGCCTGCCCCTCCCCCCACGCCCCTCTTCCCGCTCTCAGGCAGCAGCCTGCCGGGCCTTGCCCAGAGCACAAAAGGCCTCTGCAGCCGGCGTCCCCCCGTTGCCCCTGGCAACCACTGAGCGGCGTCTCGCTTCCCCCTTGACCCTGGAAAGAGAGAGTAAACAGAGCCTCCATTGGCTAGCCGGGGCAGGGAAGCCAATCGGAGTAGAGGTTGTAAGGAGGCGGCCGAGAGAGGTGGTCGGGGTAGGAAGTTAGGGTTAGAGGCTCCCGGCGAGGCTAGAATCCCGGCGTGGTCGGTTGGAGCAGATATGTCTGTCCGGAGGCACATTGGGAATCCCGAGGTGAGGGTCAGGTCTCGATCGCAGAGCCGGAGGGGGCGGGCGCACCGGAAAAGGCTCCACGTGGGCCGGGAAGAGCAGCTAGCGACTTCCGTCGGCCGGAAGGCGGGAGGCGGCCGCCGTGAGGAGGGGTCTGGAGAGCGGAGGGAGGCGGGGCGGGCCTGGGGGATTGCGAGCCAAGTCCGGCATCAGGTGGTGAGAGACCACCCTCCCGAACGTTCGCTGTACCCCGCCATTTGTCGCCCAGAGAAGCGAAGTGCCCGAAGACACAGCCCCTTCCCTCAAAGGGCTTACAGTCTAGGTGTGGCAGTTCCACAGTATAACGAACATGCAGATGAACGCCCTGAACCCTAAAAGGAGCAAAATCAAAAGGAGCCATCGTTTCTGATTCTGGGGATACAGGATGAGCAGGAACAAGCAGATCAAGCCATGTGTAAAGGAAGCAAACTATGACGTTAGTTTACCCTCTTCCCGATGGGACCTTTTACTTTCTTGTCTGTTTCACCCCTAGTACCCTGCTGCATTTGTGCGCATTTAATTTCAACAAGTGTTTATGGGACTCGTACACCGCCGTAGGTGCTAGAAATACAGAGAGTAGGACAAGGCATTTGTCCTTTAGTAAGTGCAGCCTAGTGAGGGAGACCTGTAAACAATTTGAGTACAGTGTGGTTTGGGAACAAGTTCAAAGAGCGCAGAGGAAAGATTGGACTCACTTAAGGAAGTGAGAGAAGGTCCTGGAGGTGGTATGAAATGGCAAGGTGATGAGCCAGGTGAGGGAGCGTCCCAGATAGAATAGCATAAGCAAAGATGAGGAGGTGTGAAACGGGGGGAGTGGACAGTTCCCCTGTAGAGAAGCAGGAGTAAATTCTGGAAGGGTCCCCTGTGCCTCGTTAAAGTTACTTGGCCTTTATACGGAACAGGAGTCGCAATTCATTCCATTTCGCGGTGGATATCTATGAGCTAGGTTGAGAAAGTTGTGAGGCTAAGTTTGGGCTCTGCAGGAGAATGCCAGGATCGAATATAATCTCTACCACGGAGGCCAGGGAGGTAGGTGTGGAGACCAGCAGTTTGCCACATATTTATCTTGCTTGCTGGTCTGAATTTGAGAAACCTTTGAGAAGTTGTAAGTGACTGAGCGATGTGGTCAGATTTGCATTTTAGGCCGATGGCTGTAGCTGCTTTGTGGAGAAAGGATTTGAGGAGGCCAGGAATGGAGACAGGCAGATTAGATAGGTGGTATTTATGATACAGACTTAAAGTAAGGCCATCGAACTAGGGACAGAAATGAAAAATATTTAGGGAATTAAGTCGTTAAGACTTCATGATTAGCTTTGAGAAATGAGAGTGGAATGGATGACTTAGTTTCCCAGCTGGGGCTACCCATCGGTGCTGACACCCTTGATGAGATTAGAGGAGTGTAGGGGAGAGAAGCACAGATGCCCTGTGTGGTCATCCATTTGTGTCCTAGAGGAAGAGGTCCAATTTCCTTGTTTCAGTGGAGCACAATTTCCAGTAGTTTCTTGAAAAAGAGTGCATGCGGAATAAATATTTTTTATTTCTGTCTAAAATGTTACGCATGTCTGAAAATGTTGTTATTCTGCCTTCACATTTATCTGCCTGCAAGTTTGGTCGAGTATAGAATTCTTGGTGGGAGACCATCAGCGTTTTGAAAACATTACATTGTGGTCTTCTAGCATCCAGTGTTGGCTGTGGAGAAGTCCAAAGCCACGTGTTCCTTTGTATGTGACTTGATTTTTCCTTTCTGGAAGCTTGTAGAATCTTCTCTGTGTTTCCAGTGTTATGCCTCACAAAGATATGCCTTGCTATGGGTCTGTTTTCACTCATTTTGGTGGGAACCAGAAATTCATGTCTATTCTGTAAAATTTTGTTGAATTATTTTGTTGTTGACTTCTTCCCACTGTCTCCATTCTCTTGCTTGAATTCATTATTCTCATGTTGCTTCTGTAAGACTGATTCTCTAATTTCCTTAAGTTTTATTTCCTGTTTTCCACTTCTTGGTCTTTTTCCTCTTTTGGAGATTGTTTATTTAACGTTATCTTGTAATCCTTCTATTTAATTTCTGCCATCATGTTTTTAATTCTGAAGAGCTCTGTTTTGGACCCTGCTGCGTCCTTATAAAAGACTTTATTGTGGGGTGCCTGGGTGGCTCAGTTGGTTTAGCATCCGACTCTTGATTTTGGCTCGGGTCACGATCTCGCGGTTTGTGGGTTCAAGCCCCGTGTTGGACTCTTCGCTGTCAGTGCAGAGCCTGCTTTAGATCCTCTGTCTCCCTAGCTCTCTGTCCCTCCCCTGCTCCCTGGTCGTTCATGCATGTGCGTGTGCTCTCTCTCTCTCACTCTCAGAAATAAACACTAAAAAAAAAAAAGTAATAAAATCTGAAAAAAAAAAAAAACTTTTCATTTTGAAATAACTATAGGTTCACAGGAAGTTGCAAAAACAGTACAGTCCCATGTATTTTACCCGCTTTGCCCCACTGATTATATTTTATGTAAGTATAGTATAATATCAAAGCCATAAAATTGACAGTTATATAATACATGTATAGTTCTAGGCTAGGCTGTTTTTTCACTCGTGTAGATTTAATCAAGATTTGCACAGGTTTATATTTGTAATCAAAATACAGAACTATTCTATCACCACAGGTATCTCCCTCGTTCTATCCCTTCCTAGTCCCATCCACTTTCCTCCTCCTCATCTTAACCGCTGGCAATCACGAATGTGTTCTCCATTTCTGTAATTTTGTTATTTGAGAATGTTACATAAGTGGGATCACACGATATGTGACCTTTTGAGACTGGCTTTTTTTCACTCAGACTAATGTCCTTGAGACACATCCAAGTTGTTGCTTATGGCAATAGTTTGTTCCTTTTTGTTGCTGGTTAGGATTCTGGGGCATGGATGTATAACAGTTTGTTTACCCATTCACTTATTGTAGGATATTTTGCTTGTTTTCAGTTTGAGGCTATTATAAACAAAGAGACGAACTTTTGGGTACAGCTGTTTGTATGGATGTTCATTTTCATTTCTCTGGGATAGAGGCCTGGGAGTGTAGTTGCTGGGTAGTATGTGAGCGTATATGAGTTTTTTAGAAACTATGTTCCAGAGTGACTGTACCATTTTACATTCTCCTCACCAGTGTATGAGAGATTCAGTTTTTGCACATTCTTGGCAACATCTGGTATTGTCGATATTTTTTATTTTAGTTGTTTTAATAGGTGCACTGTGACATCTCATAGTGGTCTCAATTTGCATTTCCCCAATGGATACTGAGGTTGAACATCTTCCATTTTTCTCACGTGCTTATTTCCCATTTAAATATCTTCTTCAACAAAATATCTGTTTTTGTCTTTTGCCTGATTTCTAATTGGATTTTTTTTTACTGTTGTTTTGTTTGTGTGTTTGTTTTTTTAGTTACTGTGTAAATGTTGATTATTGCCAAAGCGGTAATCATTATGGTTACATTTTCTTTCTTACCACTTTTTGTTTTTCCTGGAGTTTCTATCTGCCTTTATTTTATTCTGTACTATTTATAAAGTTTTGTAAATATGTAGGAAAATTTTCCTACATCACTATTTATAATTTTTTTCCAGTTATCTTTGCCAAAACTTTTGCTCTGGATTTGTGTCTGTGTGTGTGCGCACACACTTGTGTGTGTAAAGAGAGAGGATTTTATTTTGTGGTTTTGTTTTACCCAAATGTTGTAACATTTGGTATATGGCTTTTTGACTTGCTTTTTGCACTTAACAATAAGTCTTGGGGATCTTTCCATGTCAGACAAATACAGCCCAACTTAATTATTTTCTTTTAATGCTTACGTGAGTACTTGGTATGGTTGTAGAGCTAAAGTTTTTAAAATTTTTTTAATTTGTCAAGTTTTAATTTTTTAGTAACAGCATTATGAGATATATATAATTCACCTATTTAAAGTATACAATTCAGTGGTTTTAATATATTCACAGAGTTGTGCAATCATCATTGATCAGAACATTTTCATTTCACCAAAAAGAAATCCTGTAACCTTTAACTATCACTCCCCAATTTTCCCATTGTCTTCCCCATCCAGTCTTGACAATCACTAATCTACTCCGTGTAGATCTGCCTATTGTCTACATTTCATATAAATGGAGTCATGCAAAATGTCTTTTGTGACTGGTTTCTTTCACTTAGCATAATGTTTTAAAGGTTCATCCATGTTATATCATGTGTTAGTACTTCATTCCTTTTTATTACTGGATAATAGTCTTTGCGTAGACATACTCCTTTTATTCTTTTTGATAGACATTTGGGTTGTTTTTACTTTGGAGCTATTATGAATGATGTTACTATGAATATTCATGTACAAGTTTTTGTGTGGATATATGTTTTCATTTCTCTAATGATAGTTTTTTGAACTATTTTTTTTCCCTGCATAGTGTATTTCCTCCCTATTGCAATTTTTCTTTTTGGTTTGTTGGAGATGTTTGTACTAGTCAACTCAGGCCACCATAACAAAATGTCACAGACTGGGTTGCTTAAACAACAGAAATTTATTTCTGGTAGTTTTGGAGTGCTGGGAAGTTCAGGATCAAGGTGCTGGCCAGTTTAGTTTCTAGTGAGAGGTCTTTCTTGCCTTGTAGATGACTGCCTTCTCACTGTGTTCACTAGATTTCTTTCTGTGTGCCCTGTGCAGAGGGGAGAGAGCTCTTTTGGTGTCTTTGTTTATAAGGACACTAAGCCTATTACACTTGTGCCCCACCCTTATGACCTCATTTAACCTTAATTACCTCCAAAAGGCCCCGCCTCCAAATACAGTTACATTGGGAATTAGGGCTTCAATATAACCCCCAAACATAAATTAATAATTTAGAATTAAAAGAAGCCTGAGAACATTGCGATGAATTTGGGGGTGGGGCGGGGGGAGAGACACAATTCACTTCATAGCCATGTTCTCAGGCTTCTTTAATTTAATACATAATTTAATAAATAATCCTAAATTATTAATTTATGGTTTGAGAAGGAAACTTAAACAGGTGATTTGAATCTGTATATTTGAGAGGGACTTGCTGATGGTGAGCCTAACTACAGGAAGATCTCACTGGGCCATGATTTGGGGAACTATCCTCCCAAATCTGTAGGTTCAGCTCTTTCCTCTTGGGCTGGTTATTTTGCTCAGAGAATTCCTCCAGTCTCCTGAAAATAAAAGCCTAACTGAATTCCTGGAGGAATTAGAGCTAGGAGCTAAATTTCAACATTAGTATGCATCATTCACTTAATGCCCCTATTTTCAGTAATGATATCTCTGCCTTTCTCTGTCTGGATACCTCCCAGTCCAGAAACTCTTTTCAGGGAATAAATCTATAGAGATCTGCCATGGTGGAGGAGGAGAGGTCACTCAGGGGCACACAGGGGATAGGGATTTGGAGATCCAGTTGTTTTTCAATCAGCCTTCAAATAATCTTCCTTATTTCAGCCCCTCCTTTTACTCCCCACTTCTGGAGGTGCCTGGAGCTGTCACTTCCTAAGCCTTTTAAGAATTGTTCTTGGCCTTCCCTTTGATTTTCTTGAATCAGTCAAGTCATTTTCCTTTGTTGATCTGCTTTCTAGACTTCAAAAATCTATTGCTGTACCTTCTCCCACTCTCTCTGGTTTTTTGGGCTTTATGTCCTTAAAATAGAAGACAAAATTGAGGTTTGGGAAGGAAGTGAAATTAAAGGCCTGTGTTCAATATGCTATCTTCATCCAGTAGATCGTGATCTGTAATTATTTTATTTGTAATCTGTAATTATTTATTTGTTTACTTCTGGCATACTTACAAGAACATAAACTTGTATGCATCGTCGCACTGCCTGGCATGCAAATAAACATTTGTTGAATGAGTACATGAATATATGGCTGAGCTGGGAGGAGAAGTCAGGCTACAGTTCCCTATTTGGATATCAGAAGCATACAAATGGAATTCAACCTAAGTGTTTGGCCCACAGAGAAGCTATAGATTGAGAAGATGGAATCCTGGCGAACATGGTGCTTCAATGACTGACTGACAGAAATGATCTATGTGTCATTGGAGAATCAGGGGAGAGAGGTATCACTGAAGCCAAGGGAGTGGAAACTGAAGAAGGTGGGGCTGTATAGCAGTGTCAAATGGTACAGAAAGGTCAAGTGAGTTAAAGAATGAAAAGGAGCCATTTTTCAGCAATCAGGGGATCTCTGATGTTGGCCAGCTGCCATAGGAACCATAGTAGAATAGTGGGGACGGTAGCCATGTTGCAATGCAATAGATAGAGGAGTAAAGTGCAGATACCCAGTGTAAGGGTCCCCCCCCCCCCGCCCCACCCAAGTTGCTTAGCTAGAAAGGAAGGGGGGAGGGGAGAGTGTTCCAATTATATATGGGAATATATGTTCCGATTATAGATTGATTCCTCATGAATCACCCCATGTTTAGTGGCTTAAAATAATAGTCATTTTATTATGATCTCTTATGGTCCTGGAGGCTGACCAGGCTCGACTAGGCACTTCTCATTTGGGATCTCTTGTGGTTTTTCAGGCAGACAGAAGCTAGGGCTAGAGCTAACTTGAAGGCTTCTTCAAGGCCATTGATTACAGTCTGTTGGCTAGGCCCTCAGTTGGGGCTGTCAGCCATACTACCTACACATGGCCTTTTCCGTGTGGCTTGGCCTTTCTCACAACATGGTAGCTGGATTCCAAGAACAGATGTCCCAGGACAGGTAGGTGGAAGCTGTATTGCCTTTTAGGATCGAGCCTCAGAAGTCATAAGGCAGCACTTCCATCACACTCACTAGCCCATCCAGATTCCAGTGGGGCTGGGGATGGAGACTTTGGCCCCACCCCACCATGGGAGGAGTCTCAACATCACAGTGTAAGTGAGATGGGAAATTCTGTTGCAAACATCTTGAGAAGTACAATCAGCCATAGGTAGTAGCTGCTGGCAAAGTAGGGGCTGCTGCATGTGCATACAGGGTCCAGGTTAGTGTTTGAGATCAGTAGAATTGGGCCAGATCCAAACTCCCATTTAAAAAAAAAAGTTCTTTAAAAGACCTATGTTAAGTGCGAGATTGCCTTAAATGAGGCTCTTTTCAAGATGGAATTCATTTCCTTCATTTGATGGACCTCCTGTCTATACAAAGGAGATAAATAGGGAAATTCTGAACAAAATGTATAATGGAATTTTTAAAAATCCTTTAAAGGGAAATCTTACTACATACGTTGCCATTGAAATACAACCAACCTTGTGAGTTCCATTTTGAGAGAGGTGGGAAGTCAGAAGAGCTCATTCGTGTTTGAATGATTTGAGATTCAGACAATGTCACTCGTTTTCTAGTGATTTTCCTTCAGAAAAATCCCATTGTTGATTCTCATACTTCTCCCTTCCTCTCCAACATCCATGGATTCATAAACTGTGTGTTAGTAATCTGCCAAAATACCCTTGCAATTATGTGGCTCACAGCTCAGTATTTTTGGTACCTTCCATTGTCTTCAGGGCCTACTCCAGGCCCTTCGTCTACATTCAGGGTTCTCTACTTGGAGCCTGCCTATCCATGGTCCCACCAGACAGCACAGGATTTCATATACCCCTGGTTCTTAACCCTTTTTAGGTCACAAATCTCTTTGCAAATTTGGTGAAAACAAGGACCCCCTTCCCCATAAAAATGCACACACACACAAAATTTTGCGTAGTTTCACAGGACTCATGGACTATCAAAAATCCATCAGAGGATCTGATTTTCAGAACCCTGGAATGAGTGTGGAAGAGTGGAGGCTCTGGAGCCAGACGACCCAGTTTCGATCCAGGTTCCATCCTTCTCACCCGCTGAGTAACCTCGAGAGGTCACTCCACTTTGTGCCCGTTTTCCTACTATGTATGATGAAGATAATGCTGGTGTCTACTTCACAGGCTGTTGTGACGATTAAATGAGATAATGTAGGTAAAATGCTTAGTCGAGTGCCTGACAACATGGTTAAGTGTTCAATAAATGTTAGCATCGGCTGCCTTCATTACGGTTGTTGTACCTTCTTTCGCAAATCGAAAACATGCTGTTCTTTACACTTGCTTTTAAAGTGGCTTTGCTATTAGAATTGCCTCCACTCAGAATGCTTTTTCCACCTGTTTCCTCTCTCATCGTATCCATAGAAGTTCAACCCTTGAGACACAGCTCCGGTGCCATTTCTCCCGCAAAGTCTCCCACATCCCCCAGCCGTGTGTGAGTGCTCCCTTTGCCTCAGACTCCCAGGGCTGTCGTGTGGTGCTGACACGCATGCTGTGTGTTGCTCAGGTGTGAGAACCATCTCCATCCATTAGGCAGTCCTGACTGCTCTTGCTGGTGCGAGGCCTCACAGCAGGTGCAGAGATCTGGAAGGTAGAGCCATGTCCCAAGTGCCGGAAGCAAGGAGTAATCACGATTAGTACAAAGAGCCATGACAGTCCAGGTAGGGAATAGATGTCCATCTGACTGAGACCTTCAGAGGAATCTTCTTGGAAGACATGTTTGTGCTGGGTCTTGGAAGCAGAGTGGAAGTGAAGTAGCTGGGGAGGCATGGCCACACGGGGAGGACATTATCTTTGGTCCTTTCTAGAGATGTAAGCCCTCAAAGAGTCTTTGACATTTTTGATTGCTCTCCAAGAGCCCTGATCATATCACAAACATGAACTTTCTTAGCTTCCTCCCTCCTCCCGAGGAACTTCATTGTGATCGCCTATCTGGTATCTTTATCTTGAATACATAGCCAGTATCCAGAGCTGAGCCTTCTGCCTGGGCTCCGGGCCTCATCCTCTGCCACTCCCTCATTTCCATACCTTCTTGCTCCATTTCCAACTTCTATTATCTAGCCTCTAAACATCCTCAAATCTCTCCTTTCTTCCAAAACAAAACAAATCAACAAGAAAAACTTATCCCTTAGCAACTCTCAAGGGGGAAAAAAAAAGCCATCTGGCTACTATCCTGTGTTTTCCTCCCTCCCCGTCTCATACAACCTGCTGTTTTGCTTCTGCTTCTGTCAATTTACTGTAACCTCTTCCACCAGGGCAACAACGTTCTGGTTTGTTCAATCCAAATTTACTTTGTTATTCTCTTACTTGGCCTTCATTCTTGCTCACTTGTTCATGTTTGACCTCTTGTTCTTGGACTTGACAGCATCGATCACTGTTGACCACTCCCTTCTTCCTGAAACTCTTCTTTAATTTTCATGACCCACTTTCTTCTGGCCTCTCGTGAGTCTCAAACATGGTGCTTTTCTCTACCAGACCTTAAGTGCTGGGCTGTTTCATCTCAAACGGTCCCTGATGGTGATTTTGTCCATTCCTATGGCTTCCCCTGCTGCCTTTATGCTGACAATCACCAAACCTTCTTTCTGCAACCCCAGATCTCCTGATCTCCAGACCCAAATAGCCAGCTCACCATTTCCGTCTTGGATAACCCACAGATTATGTCACATTGAACATGCCTCAACATGAGAAACCTCATGTTTTTCAATGTGTGCTTCCTCCTTAATTCCCTTTTTTGGAGGATGGTAACACTGTCCTCACCCTGTTATACCAGTCAGTTTTCCATCTTACTGATTTTACATCTTGAGGCTGTCTCCTCTTCCTCATCTCTACTGCCACCTTCTTAGCATCATAGATCTTCTTAGCACACCTACCTCTTAATTGATCTTTGTGCCCCCATCCTCGACTATGATCCTATTAGCTCTCCAGAATGCTGCCAGAATGAGCTTTCTAAAATGGAAATATAATCCCATCACTTCTTCTTATTTTCTTCAGTAACTCCCCAATCGTCTACACTAAGGTTTCTCAACTTTAGCACTATTGACATTTTGGGCCAGCTAATTCTTTGCTGTGGGGGACTGTCATTGTAGGGTGTTTCGCAGCATCTCTGGCTTCTACTCACTGGATACCGGTAGCCTCCCCACCACAGCCACCACCCACCTAAAAGGTGTTCAGACATTGACTGTTGTCCCCGGGAGCAGGGGGGCAGCAAAATTGCCCATTTAAGGATAGTCATCTACAGGGAAAAAAATCCAGGTTCCTTAGCATGGGTGGATACAAGGCCCTTTATGAACGCCACCCCCCCCCCCCACCCGCTTCTTCAGTCTCATCTGACCCCATGTTGCCCCCTATGCTCCAGGTCTACCAGTTGCCAGAAACCCCACCTTCCACCTACCGCTCCTTTAGCTTGACTCATTTTCTTAGCCCTCAGATTTCAGCCTGGAAGTCATGGCTCAGGACACAGTTCTTGACTCTTTTGGTCACTTGTCTTTGTTCACTTGTCTTTCTTCCCAGCACCACTGAGAGCTGGAGGGCTCTGTGTGCTTAGCATGGCGGCTCACTCCTAGTAGACACCCAGTAAATGTCTGCTGAAGGGTTGGTGCTCAATAAGGCTTTGTTGAATGAATGAATGAATGAATGAATGAATAGTCCTTCTTGAAAGAACTTTTCTCAGCTCTTTCATTTTCCACCATTCCATCCTGTTTATATAATTGAAAAAAAAAAAAAAGCCAGTTGGTCAGTAGGTCAAGAAACAGTCACCCCCAAAACAAGAATTTTAAGGAAAAAAGTATGAAAGTTCCATAAAGTCTGTGATGGTCTCCTTAGAGTTTTGCGTTGTGGTTGGCACTCGAAAGCCAGGAACGAGAAGTTGGACCAAATTGGGAAAATGGAAAAGAGACACTACATTTTTCTACTGCAGCATATGGATTTCTCATTAGTCTATGTAAGGGAAAACCGGGGGCGGGAGGGGCCCAGCGACTGCAGCTGTCCACACTCCCCCCCCATCATTCTGCTGCCACCACACCTGGTCCCCAGAGACACCCTCACTTCTTAGCTATGTTGGCTTAGGTATGGACAAATCCCCTTGGTTCAGCAGAGACTAGCCTGGAGTTTTTCAAAAGACACTTTGCTAGGAAACTAGCAGAAAACAAAACAAAACAAAAGTAAAAACAGGAAATAGCATATAGAAATTATAAAAATACAGAGTACAGAAAAAAATGAAAACAAAATCCCTTAGCCTAAGATAACTGAATTCTACTATTAGCTTTTCTTGACTCAATTTACCAGACACATGTTTTCCCTGGTTTTTGGGTTTTTTTTTTTTTTTTTGATGTTTCGTTTTGTTTTGCTATGATATTGTCTTCTTCTGGGATATCTTGCCCTAAAGTTCCCCCTTTTAGTCTTTAAATATTTCCCTTCTCTCGCTTAAGAATCTTCTCCGTCTTCATCTAGGAATTCCGGAGTTGGAATTGGTGTTAGAGTCAGTTTGTCTTAAAGACAGTAGATTACTGGTCAGATGGAAACGGGGGCTCTCCAGGCTTTCTCTAAGGATGAAAAAGCTTAGGGGTTCCACACACACATCTGAGGCCCAATGCTAAGCATTCAGGACAAAGGTTTTACTTCCCTAGAGTGAAATGAAAACCAGAGACAATGTCCTGAGTTTTTTTTAATAACAATAAAAGACCATTCTTGGCAAAATTAGAAGTTGATAATTCTCTATGGGTGCCCCCAGTTCTTAGAAATTCTTCCTGGTCTCTGAAATCCAAAACTCTGGCCAACAGGACATGCTGTAGTTAACTGTGTTTTCAAGAGCATATGATGGGGGTTTTAAATTTTAGTTCTCCACCTGATTTTTTTTTTTCTTTGGTCGATAAAGCACACAACTCCTAATCTTGGGATCATGAGTTCAAGCCCCACACTGGATGTAGAGATTACTTAAAAAAAATAAATACATAAAAATAATCTCAAGAAATAATAATAAAGTTTGGTGTTCCCTTCCAAGGAACCAGGTAGTTACTGTAATATACTTTGCATTCTAGATATTCATTTGTTGACTGCATCTCAATAAATGTGCCTACCACGTACTAGGTCCTGGGTGTACACAGATATGAGTACGTCTTTGTCCCTGCCTCCAAGGGCAGATAGAGAAGGGTGGGGTGTGAACAATGGTACAGGGTACTCTGGGAGCCTGGGAGAGGAAATGCCCAATTCCCCCTTGGACACCTTACAGAGGAAGTAAGGTTTTGCCCAAGGACAAGTCGAGGAAAGGCATTCTAGGCAGACATTTGCTAAGCCTGAGGATCTGAGGGAGTGCAGCACATTAAGGGAACACTCGGGCAACACTAACATAGAGTCAGGTGTGAGAGTGGCAGAAGATGAAGCCAGAAACGTATTAAACAGTTTTAATTTCATATTCCACAGCTACCTGTGACTGAACATACGATTTTCATACTTGTAGACCAGAAAAAAGCCTGAGCGAGAAAGCGAGATCTTTTTTTTTTTTTTGTTTATTTATTTATTTTGAGAGAGAGCGAGCAAGCGAGCAGGGGAGGTGCAGAGAGAGGGAGAGGGAGAGAATCCCAAGCAGGCTCCATGCTGTCAGCACAGAGCCTGATGTGGGGCCCGAACCCACAATCTGTGAGATCAGGACCTGAGCGAAACCAAGAGTCAGATGCTTTACCTACCGAGCCACCCAGGCGTCCCAAGAAATCTAGATCTTGAAATGTCGATTCACTAGCCTTCCCTCACTTGGATGGCTTTCGCAAATGCCAGTGAAACTTAATATGGGTAAAGGTCTTGTGCTTGGATTTAGAGGTCCCTCCCAGAGTACAGGACAAGGGAGACCTGACCTAGGCATTCTCTGATGACCACAAACTTACCCTGGGCCCATGATGAGCCTCAGTGGCCCCGAGAGCAGATGCCATCGCAATGCCACCGGTGGAGCGTCAGACTCCAGGCAAGCAGCAGGGGAGGACTGCCAAACAGGGTCCCGGCCCAGTAGCATCTGGGCGCCGTGCTCAGGTCTGGGTCCAAAAGCTACTTTTTAGGGGAGATGTGGAGAAAAATCTAAAGGGTGTCCAGAGGAGATGGCCTCATCATACCAAGAGTAAAACTAAAAAAGAAGGACCAGAGAGCTGCCTTTAGTTATTTGAACAGATCTCTTGAGGCGGGGGTGGAGGGTGTCTCGTTCAGGGTTGTGACAGTGGACTGGATGGAACTAAAGGGAGACTAGTTTGGGCTCAATGTCAGAAATAATTTTTACGAGGTTTTTTTTTTTTTCTTCCTAATTGTATAGTGCCATGAGATTATTTTGACAAAAAATGAAAATATTTTGACGGAAACAAGATAACCATTCTCACCTATGGAAATGCTGTGGCGAAGAGTCCTAGATTGAATGGACAGTTGGACCTCTAGGGCTCTTTCCTTCTTTAAATTTGATAAAATTTGGGGTGCCTGGGTGGCTCAGTCGGTTAAGCATCGTATCTTGGTTCGGCTTAGGTCACAATCTCACAGTTCATGAGTTCGAGCCCCACATTGGGCTCTGGGCTGACGGTGCGGACTCTACTTGGGATTCTCTCTCTCTCTCTCTCTCTCTCTGCCCCTCCTGTTTCTCTCTCTCTCAAAATAAATAAATAAATGTTTAAAAAATCATTAAATTTGATGAAATTTTATCACCTGTTCTGTTTTTTAAGTATCTGACTCTTTCCCACCTTTGTCACCCTTATTTTTACACTAACCTGATTAATTTGTGAATTTTCTTATTTTTTAGTATCTAACCAAAAGAATACCACAAAACCCAAGGTATCAGCATATCAAGTCAAGACTGGATACTGGTGAGTAAATACTAGAAAATTAAAACTTTTTTTAAAAATCCGATAATTATTGATAAGAAGCAGGCTGTTATGCCTGATATCAGTCAAAGCGCAAAGTTTCTCATTGTCCTGCCCCATGTCCTTCTGGGCTCAGAATTTCTCTTTAAAACCTTCCCCCCCCCCCCCCCCAGATCATCAGTAAAAATTTCCACTTACAGACCTTAGCTTATGATAAATTGAGAAACTGATAAAGAACGTTGTTCGATAAGTTAACAAGGCTGAAGCTAAATACCAGGGGGTCGGCCTCTGCTTTGGAACAACTTAAGTATATTCCTTCAAGCTAGGAGTGGGAGATAATATTTGTGAGCATGTGTTCAATTCAGTAGTCGCTGAGCGCCGACCACACGCAAAGTTATGGACTGTGGGACATAGATGAGTGCGACTTGTGACTTTTGCAATCAGAGAGCTTAGATTCAAGTGCAGGCAGACAGACTTGAGTGAGTCACTAGAATACCGGGCAAAATTCAATTAGTGCTTCAGGTAAAACGAAATGAAGAGTCGCATCGCTGCTTATTTCCATGCTCTTAACATTTTTCAGTGCCACGATGCAGACCACTGCTTAGGTCCCTAGTGGATTTGCAGTCTTGTGAGATTTTGGTTTCTTAATTGTTTCGTTTTCCAATCCTTTAACGTCTGCTATGGACAATCCGTTCTAGTAAGATGGTTTTGCTGGTGGATTGGGGCACCACATGGCTTGGGCAGTGCTGAATTTGCCATCAGTAACCTGAGGACAACTGAGGAAATACGGATGAGCTACCGACTGGGTTTAAAGCTCATTCATTTTGTCTTTCCCTTTCACCAGTCTCCTTCAAAATTACTGTCTTCCATTATGCAGGTTTCCCCATATAAAATAGACTTTCAGTTGAATGTTCTAAATGAACCACATTTGCAGATACTATTTCTTGGGACCTTTCTTTCAAACATTTCCAGGCTGTACAGATACTTATCCTTGCAAATATCCTGTTTGACAGGAGGTAGAAACTTTTAGCTCCATTTTTGAGGAGGAGGAAATTGAGGCACGGAGATGATGTGATTTGCTTGAAATTGAGGCACGGAGGTGATGTGATTTGCTTGAAATTGAGGCACAGAGATGATGTGATTTGCTTGATGTTCAATACAGGAGACAGAACTAGGATTGGAATGCAGGGTGAGGAAGTCGATGGCACACCAGGGGATCTGGTGTGAAGTCCTGGCCGTTGTCCCTTAGGCCAGCTGTCCCACCTCCCCCCTCCCCCCCCAGCCTCATTCCTTCTACCACGAATGCCTTCAACTCCTCCGTGTCTTCCTGTCTCCCCTTTAACTGCAGCTGTGACCCACCCTTCTGGAATAAGCTATTCTGTGAAGGACGCCATATTTTTTCTGAGGAGTCCAAACAATATTTCAAAGACAGCTATAAAGGAATGCATTTCTTTTGGACCCTTCTTAAAATTAAAAGTGTTGAGACCTGAGGTTTACCTCAGATACACAGATTTGTCTGTATCTTCGCGTTTTTTTTCTCCTGGAAATTGACAGAAATGAAAACCCATTTCTTTCCCTTCAACTCCCCAAGTCATAAGCAAAATTTGACCTAATAGTAGTACCTGATAGTAATTTCAATTTTTTTTGAAACTGAGAGACTCAAGTCTGCTTTTTATAATACATAGTAATTGCCTGTGTCCTTTCATATCGTCGGGTTTTTAAACTAGTGTTTTTGCTAATTAAACCTTTTATTTTGAAGCGATTATGGATTCAGATGGAATTTTAAGAAATAATACAGAGAGATTCCATGTACCCTTAACCCAGTTTCCCATAGTAACATCTTAACGGAAACTATCCTGCAGTATCACAGCCCTGATACTGACATTGATACATACAAGTCTAGATACCGAACATTTCCTTCACCACGAGGGTCCCTCTTGTTGCCCTTTTAAAGACATCACCACCCACTTTCTACCCTCAGTCCCTCCTTAACCCCTGATAACCACAGATCTGTTCTCCATTTCTATAGTTTTTGTCATTTCACAAATGCCATATATATGGAATCATACAATATGGAACTTTTTTTGTTTAATTGGCTTTGCACGCAGCATAATTCTCTGGAGATTCATTCCGGTTGCTGCATTTATTGGTTTATACCTTTTTATTACTGAGTAGTATTCCCTGGTATGGATGTGCCACAGTTTAACCATTTATCTGTTGAGGGACATCTGGACTGTTTCCAGCTTTTTGACTGTTACAAATAAGGGTGCTATAAACATCCATGTCTTGATTTTTTTTGGTGAATTTAAGTCTGCGTTTCTCTGGGATAAATGCCCACAGGCGCAACTCCTGGGTCGGATGATAGTTGCGTTTGCAGGTCTCTAAGAAACTGCCAAACCGTTTTCCAGAAGAGCTACCCCGTTTTACATTCTTACCAGCGATGACTGAATGCTCCAGTTTCTCCACATCCTCGCCCGCATTTGGTGGTGTTGCCATTTTTAATTTTAGCCATTCTGATAGACGAGCAGCGGTGTCTCATTGCGGTTTTGATTTGCATTTGCCATCTGTGTGTCTTCTTCGGTGAAATATCTGTTCATGTCCTTTGCCTGTGTTCTGAGTGGATTGTTTGCTTTTTAACTTGAGTGTTGAATATTCCTCGTGTATTCTAGCGACCAGGCCTTTTGTTGGATGGATGGCACATATTTTCTTCCAGTCTGTAGTTTGCCTTTCCGTTCTCCTTACAGGGCCTTCTGACGGGCAGAAGTTTGTAATTGTGGCGAAGTCCAGTTTATCGGTGTCTCCTGTTTTGCATCCTGCTTTTGCTGTCAAATCGAAGAACTCTTTACCGAGACCGGATCCCAGAGATTTTTCTATCGTGCTTTTTTCCTAAAAGTTTTATAGTTTTAGGTTTTACAGTTAAGTCCGTGATGCACCTTGAGGTAATTTCTACATAAGATGTGCAACTTAGATAAGGATTAACTTTTTGCTTATGGATGGATGTCCAGCTGCTCTAGCACCATTTGTTAAAAGGCTGCCTTTCCTCCATTGAATTGTATGTTCACCTTTATCAGAAGCCAGTTTGGCCTATTTATGCGGATCTATTTTGGGGTTCTTTATTCTGTGCCACTGACCTATGTGTCTGTCCCTCTGCCAGTATCTCAGTCTTGGTTACTGTAGCCCTATGGTAAATTTGATGCTTAAAATTGGTTAGACCGATTACCCCCACGTTATTTTTCTTTACAAATTATTTTAGCTATTCTAATTCCTTTGCCTCCCCGTGTACGTGTTAGAATAATCTCATCTACATGTACAAAAAAGCATTGCTCTGACTTTGATAGGAGTTGCGTTAAACCTGTATATCAATTTAGGATGAATGGACACCTTTGCTATGTTGAGTCTGCCAACCCATTACTAGGGGACGGTGGTCCCCCCACTTCTCTGAGATCTCATTTCCCACCGTGTCGGTTACCCAGAGTCATCCGCGGTCCGGAAGCAGGTGTTCCTCTTCCTGACGTATCTCAGAAGGTCAATAGTAGTTTCATGCCACGTCGCAGCCCCTGTGTCATTCACCTCACTTCTTCTCATCATGCATTGTATTATCTCACGTCATCACAAGAAGGAGGGTAGAAGATATTTCTTTTTGTTTCTTTTATTTTTGAGAGAGAGAGGGAGAGAGAGAGAGAGAGGACAAGTTGGGGAGAGGAATTGAGATGGGGAGACACAGAATCTGAAGCAGGCTCCAGGCTCCGAGCTGTCAGCGCAGAGCCCGACGGGGGGCTCAAACTCGCAAACTTGAGATCGTGACCTGAGCAGAAGTGGGGCACGTAACCGACTGAGCCACCCAGGCGCCCAAGGATATAAGCTATTTTGAGAAACAGAGAGAGACCATTTTCACATAACTTCTATCATAGTATGTATTATAATCGTTCTCTTTTATTATTAGTTATTGTTGTTAAATTCTTACTGTGCCTAATTTATAAATTAAACTTTATAATAGGTATGTATGTATAGAAAAACATAGTGTATATATAGGGTTCAGTACCTATATATGGTTCCTGGTGTCCACTGAGGGGAGGGGTCTTGGAACATATCCCCTGAGGATAAAGGGAGACTACTATATGTCTCTCCATTTATTTAGATCTTCTTTGGTTTCTTTCATCAATACTGTAGTTTTCAGCATAAGGGTCCTGTGCAGGTTTTGTTAGATTTACACCTAAGTATTCTTTTTTCTTTTTTTGAGCAGTTGTAAATGGTATTGTATTTCTAATTTTGGTGTTACTGTGTTCATTGCTAACATACAGAAATACAGCTAATTTTTGTATGTTTCTCTTGAATCCTGGGACTTTGCTAAATTCACTTATTAAGTACAAAAGGAGTTTTGTTTGTTTGTTTGTTTGGGGTCTTTTGGTAGATTCCTTGGGCTTTCCTATGTAGATGATGATGTCATCTACAAAAAAAGAATAGTTTTATTTCTCCTTGCCAGTCTGTACATGTCTTTTATTTCCTGTTATTGCTTTATTGCACTGGCTAGGACTTCCAGAATTATGTCAAATAATGTTAAGAGTGAACATCCTTGTCTTTTTCCTGATCTTAGGGGGAAAGCATTCAGTCTTTCATCATCAGGTACAGTGTGAGCCATATATTTGTCTGAGGAAGTTTCCTCCTATTCCTATTTTTGTGAGAATTTCCCATCATGTATGATTTGAATTTCATCAAATGGTTTTACCGCATCAATTGATAGAATCATATGATTTTGTCTTTAGCTTGTTAATAGCATGGATTACCTTGATTTGCAAATATTGTACTATTGCTGCATCTGTGGACTAAACCTCACTTAGTCAGGGTGTATAATTCTTGTTACATGTTGCTCAGTTCTCTTTATTATTTTGTTAAAGATTTTTGTGTCTATATTAATGAGGTACATTAGTTTGTAATTCTATTGGGGGGGGACTGTCTTTGCCTAGTTTTTTATTTTTCTATTTTTTTTTAATGTTTATTTATTTTTGAGAGAGAGAGAGAGAGTGAGAGAGTGCAAGAAGGGGAGGGGCAGAGAGAGAGGGAGACACAGAATCCAGAAACAGGCTCTAGGCTCTGAGCTGTCATCACAGAGCCCAATGCAGGGCTCGAACTCCTGGACCGTGACATCATTACCTGAGCCAAAGTTGGACACTTAACCGACTAAGCCACCCAAGCTCTCCTGTCTTTGTCTAGTGTTAGTAGCATCATAAACATCAGCATAACATCAGCATCATAAAATGTTGGGAAGTATTTCCACTTGTTCTGTTTTCTGGAAGAGATTGTGTATTATGAATTACACGCTTTAAAAGGGTGGCCTTTTATTGTATGTACGTGGCACCTCAATTTAAGGAAATAACATACCCATTAGGAAAAAGATTGAATCGAAACAAAACAAAACCTTGGTGTTAATTTTTACAGTTGGTTAATTGGTGTTCATCCTTTCTTAAGCATTTGGTAGAATTCTCTAATAAAACCATCTGAACCAGGAGATTTCTGACAGTTTTTAAATTTTGAATTCAATTTATTTCATAGTTACGGAGAATATTCAAATTATTTGTTTCCTATTGAGTGAGTTGTGCTAGTTTGTGTTTTTTGAGAATTTAGTACATTTCATCCGAATTTTCATATTTACGTGAGCAGGACTGTTTGTCATCTGCCCTTATTATCCTGCTGATTCTTGAAGTGCCAGCCCCCGTTTTGTTCCTGATACTGCTAATTTGCATCTGCCCCCTTTTTTCTTTGCTATACATTTGTCCATTTTACTGATCCTTTCAAAGAACAAACTCTTGGTTTCATCAGTTTTCCCTATTTTTTCTGTTTCCAATTCCATTGATTTTCACTCTCATATTTATTATTCTGTCCTGCTTTGCGTTTCTAGATTCTTCTGTTTCTAGATTCTTGAGGTGGGAGCTTAACTTATTGACTTAAGACTTTTCCTCTTTTTTTTTTTTTAAATTTTTTTTTTTCAACGTTTTTTATTTATTTTTGGGACAGAGAGAGACAGAGCATGAACGGGGGAGGGGCAGAGAGAGAGGGAGACACAGAATCGGAAACAGGCTCCAGGCTCCGAGCCATCAGCCTAGAGCCTGACGCAGGGCTCGAACTCACGGACCGCGAGATCGTGACCTGGCTGAAGTCGGACGCTTAACTGACTGCGCCACCCAGGCGCCCCCTCTTTTTTTTTAATACACATAGTTCGTGCTATGAATTTCTCAGCACTGCTTTAGCTGTGTCACGCAAATTTTGATATGTTGTATTTTTATTATCATTCAGTTCAGTGTACCTTTTCATTTCCTTTGAGACTTCCTTTTTTGATTCATGGATTATTTAGAAGTGTGTTGTTTCGTTTACAAGTGTTTAGAGATTTTCTTGTTATTTCGATTTCCAGTTTGATTCCCTTGTGGTTGGAGGACACGCTCTGTATGTTTTGATTTTTTTTTTTTAACGCATCGTTGTCCATTTTATTACTCAAGATATGGTCTATCTTGGTGTATATCCCATAGGCACTTGAAAAAAAATGTATATACCCATACTTTTGCTTTCTGTATTCTTTCTTCTTTCCTGAAATTCCCAGGTTCCTTCTTTTACTTTTGCTTTCCGATTAGAGAACTTTCTTTAGCTATTCTTTAGGGCAAGTCTTTCGGTGACAAACTCTCTTAGTTTTCCTTCATCTGCCCAATGTCTTGGTTCCCTTTCATTCCTGAAGGAAAGTATTTTCTCTGGGTGTGGGAGCCTAGGTCGACAATTCCTTTCCTTCAGCACTTGGAAAATATTGTGCCGCTTCCTTCTGGCTGCCATGATTTCTGATGAGAAATCTGCTGTCATTTGAACTGTTTTTCTTATATAGGTAAAGATAACCATTTTTTCTCTTGCTGCTCTCACGATTCTTTTTTCTTTGGTTTTCAAAAGTTTGATTATGATGTATCGTGATGTGGGTTTCTTTGGGTTGTTCTGTTTGGCATTCACTTGGCTCCTAGGTACATCTATAGGTTTACGTCTCTTGTCAGATCTGAGGAGTCTTCAGCCATTGTATCTTTGAGCACTCTTTCATCCCCACCTTCTCGATCCTCTTTCCGTGCTTTGATGGCACCACATCATAGCCCAGCAAGGATGGAAATCAAGGCTCCCCACTTGACTTTGCTGCCAGGTGAGGGTGGTGTTTGGCTGGAGTAAAAGCAGTTACTGTCTGACAGTTTTCCAGCTTGCTGGGCTGCCCCTTTCCCAGTCCTTTGGGCGGGGACAGCAGGCTTTGATGGGGATTCTTTTTTTCTTGTCTGTCCCTTGGTGCTTCTGGATTGCTGGCTTCTTTAGCTCTAAGTCTAAGATATATGAGGCAAGCAAACAGACAGCCAGGCAGACAGACAAAACAAGCTAAGTAACTCAACCATTATGCCATTCTTGGGTCCCGAGGTCTCTAGCCAGTCTGCCTTCCTCTTTCCAACCAATCAGTCTTCTCTTATATTTTATACATAATGTCCAGGGTTTGGGGGTTTTTTTTTTTTATTCAATCTTTTTTATAATTGATACGTTCTTTTCTTTTTTTTTTTTTTTTTAACTTTTTTTTAGAGCAGGGGAAGGGCAGAGGGAGCGGGAGAGAGAGAATCTTAAGCGGGCTCCACACTGAGTGCAGAGCCTGACCCGGGGCTCCCTCTCACAACCGGGAGATCATGACCTGAGCTGAAATCAAAAGTCAGATGCTTAACCGACTGAGGCACCCAGGCGCACTGATATGTTATTTTCTTAAATTGAAGTATAATTTACATACCATAAAATTCACCCTTTTAACCTTTTAAGCAATTCAGAGGTTTTTAGTACATTCACAAGGTTGTGACACCATCATCACTGTCTAATTGCAGGACATTTTTGTCACCCCCAAAAGAAAGCCCATATCCAATAGCAATCACTTCTCATTCCTTACTTTTTCCAGTCCCTGGTGACCACTAACCTACTTTCTGTAGCTACGAGTTTGTCTATTCTGAGCATTTCATATAAATGGAATCCCGTAATATGTGGCCTTTTGTGTCTGGCTTCACTCAGCATGATGTTTTCGAGGTCCATCTCTGTTGCAACATCTATCAACACTTCGGTCTTTTTTACCGCCAAATAATATTCTGTTGTATAGATCTTCCCCGTTTTGGTTAGCCAGTCATCAGTTGAGGGACACGTGGATTGTTTATACTTTTTGGCCATAACGCGGCTATACACATTATTGTGCAAATTTTTGCGTGAACATATGTTTTTAATTCTCTTGGTTCTATACCTAGGAGTCACGGATGACCGTACGTGGTAACTCTGTGTTTAATTTTCTGAGGAACTGCCAAACCGTTTTCCAAAGCAGCTGCACCACTTTGCATTCCCACTAGTGATGTAGGAGGGCTCTATTTTCTCCACGTCCTCGACGATGCTTGTTACTGTCCGTCATTTTGATTATAGTCATCTTTGCGGATGTGAAGGGGTATCGCATTGTGGTTTTGATTTGCATTTTCCTAATGACTAATGATGTGGAGCACCTTTTTATGTGCTTACCGGCATTTGTGTATCTCCCATAGAGGACTATCTGTTCAAATCATTGGCCCGGTTTTTAATTTTTTTTTTTTTTAATCGTTGTGTTACAAGAGTTCTTTGTTGTCTTCTGGGTACTAGGCCCTTATCAGAAGTATGATTTGCCAATACTTCCTCCCATCTACTGAGTGGTCTAGTATTTTTGTTGTGTTTAGCTGGGGGAGTAGAGAAAAGTACACCTACTCATCTTCCTGGAGGCAGAAGTCTCCCAAACCAGTTTTATAATAGCTTTTGGAAGGGCCAAAGTGTACTTCGTTGCTTAAAACTCAAAAGTATTTTAAAGTCAGTGTGGGAGAGAAATCTTATTCTAGTGTTCGATTTTTTTGTTGTTTCAAATTTAGAAATTATTTTAAAGTCAATTTCAGGGGAGGATTTTATTTTCATGTTTTTCTGTGCATTTTTATGACTCACCTCCCTGTGTATTCAGAGAAAGTATCCACCTGATGTGCCGTGGCCTATTACGTGCCACGATCTGTGTCCCTTTAGCTCTCTGGGTAGCCATCGGCCTGGGACAGCCAGCGTCTCTGCCAGCATTCTATTCAAATGTTACCACTTGTATGGGTGCCAAGAGGTGCGAAGGGTGAGGAGTCCTGGTTAAGGGAGCCCAAGAATAACCTTACAGCCCGAGTGGTAGGTTTTTAAGCTCCGCAGTCACAGCAGTAGAAATAGGCACAGGTATGAGTGAACATTCCTCACTTCTAGGCTAAATAGATGGGTCTTTAATCTTTTCTTACCAAACAGTGAGCAATTCAGAGTTAATCACAAGAAATCAAGAATTGCGTGGTATCTCCAGTCTTCACCCACATCACCTCCCGAGTTCTTCAAAGACTGCTCTCTTCCTCCTGGGTAAAGATTATTTTTGATTTCTATGCTTCTGACTCCACTTCTCCTCTAAACCCAAACACTGATGTATAGCCATGGCTGGACATAGCAGAACTGTTTTGAACTTCAAATATTTCTTTTGTTCCATAGGTGCCTGGGTGTGTCTTACCCGCTCCCCAGCATTGCCAGACTGTGCCATGAATGGATTACGCTTCCGATGAGATCCCTGACGGCGTTTTGTTCAGTCTCCACCGCAGGGCTCTTGTGTATTCTCAAGCACCCTCTGTGGGTTTCCGTTCTGCAGCACTGCAGGCCGATTCAGGGACACTTGCCAAACCACAGGGCTCTCCCTTTGTCAGTGTCCCACACTCTTTTGTCGCTGCGTTTATCCCCTCATTTCAGTCTAGATGCAGTCTCATATTTGAAATGTCTTCAGTTTCCTAAAATTCTCTAGATTTCCTCCACTTAGTCTTTCCTAGCCTTGTTGTTAATTTTTTTGTAAACTCACATTACTCTTGTTCTCTCCCCACAAGCTAGTCGTTTCCTGTTTTCTTCTTTAGTCTTTACTTTTCCTGAATATTTGCTAATAGCCTTGGTCTTAAGCACTCAAACTCATTACAGACTGGGTACTCTTCATTTTTATTTGGTATTTAATTCTGTCCTTTTTTTTATGTCAAAGGAAGAAATATATGTGAAAGCCTCTTACAAAGCAGAAAGCACTATACACTCATATAACTTACTGAGATTAACAAAGGACCACTGTGCCTCTTTTCACGCTTTCTGCTCCTTCTGAGCCAAAAGAACTTCTCCGGAGAGGAGGGAAATATTGAAGAAAAATAAAGCAATGGAGTTGTCTCTTAGCAACTGAGTTCGTGCCTTATAAATCTTGCCCACTTTAGATTACTGCTGCTCAAAATCACTTGCTTTTCGTACTGGCTCAGTACAAATAATGTTATTAAATAATAAGGAAACAAAGGGAAAAAGTCTAATGAATGAGTCACCCAGTTTATCGATTGTACTCTGTCTTTGCGTAACACTATCGATAGAGTTGGGTTTATAAGCTAAGTAGAAGCTAAATACCACCTTAAGCATTTCGAGGCTACCTGAGTCTTGAAACCATATGGATGTCACACAGATCGTACATACATGGGTTGGTAATAGATCAGGTCGTGCAGAGCTTAAAGCAAATCAGGTGTACAAAAACCCAAGCCACATTGGGATGTGATTATTTGTGTTGTAAAAGAATGTATTATAAGGATTCTTCAGACAGTACGTCTTCATAGTAAATTTCACTTAGCCAGTGATTCCGAGTGCCTTTCGTGCTAGACAGCGGAAGAGATAGAGATTCTGCGTGTGTGTGTGTGTGTGTGTGTGTGTGCGCGCGCGCGCGCGCGCGCGCGCGCGAGTGTAAACAGCCTTTGGCTCTCCGTATCAGAAGGTAGATAAGGCTTGCACACAAATAAGGCGGCTCGATGATAAATGCCTTGTGAGTGGGGAGCTGAGTGCTGGAGAAGTTCAGAGAAGGGAAAGGTCACTTCCAGCTGGGTGAGCTATTATGATTACATGGACAAGATGACCTGTTAGAGAACAGAAGACCAACGCAGACTTTGTCAAGTTTAGTAATTAAGGCAAGATTGAAGAGGCAGGTGAGACGTCGGCGCCTTCAGCTCTGGAGCAAGGAGTTTAAACTTCAGTCACGAAGCAGCGGGGAGCCGCTGACATTTTTGTTTTTTGTTTTTTTTTTAATCAAAGTCTTGTCTAGGAAAATTTATCAGGCAGCAACGTGTAATTTCAGTTAAAAAAGAACTGGTTTGCCGATAGTCTTTTAGACTCCCCTTGTATAAAACAAAGCTGCATTTATAAATAAGCCAATTATGGAATTGACTCACTTCTAGCCTTTTTAAGAGGTAGTCAGAAACCTGCTTTCAGATGCAATTAGACCCAGTAAGATAAGCTGTGTAGTTAAGATACAAGCAGTGTATGAAGGAGGGTAAAATACTAGATCTCGTACTTTCTACCATCGTTTTGAAGGATTTTCTTTTTTTTTCCTTTTGCCTCGATGAGTCGGCCATCCCCGGGTCTTCCTCCAGCTGAACCAATGCAGACATCCTCCATTTTCTTTTCTCCCCCCTCTCCTTGGACAGAATGAATGTCTGTCATGCAAAGACCTTCTTCTCGGTAGCCCTCTCAGATCTGTTCTTAATTGTGCCAAGTATTTGTACACCTCTGCAAAAGACTGTTTTCCCCGCCTTCTCCTTCGGTGGGAAAAACAAACAGGAGGAGTGACAGCCTTACCTCACTGGGTTGTTGTGAGGCTCTGTTGCTACAAAGATGAAGTGTGGGGGGGGGCGGGTGGGGAAGAGTCCAAAAATGTTGATAATCGATGGAGAAGTGGACTCGCGACACTCTTGTTAGTAGCCACCACTGTAGATTGGAAATGCAACGTTTTGATAATAAAGACCATATAATAAGGCTGGCTGTTGTTTTCCATGCGTGGTATGCCTTGGGGAATTCAGAGCATAAAATGGTTCCCACCTGCCCCTGTTAGGGAAGGAACACTCCCTCCGTATTGACCTCACGGTGAAACCATGTTTTTGAACCAACACATCTAGAGAAGCGGTGTTGTTTTTGTGAGCCGTGCTACAAACAAGGAGGTGGGGAATATTAATCCTGGCTTAGCTTCTAATTTGCTGTGTCACTGAGCAAATCAGTCATCTCTTCTGCACCTCAGCCTCCTGTGAGGAGACTGCCTGAAGCTGCCCTAGCCAAAAGAAACCAACTGCCACGCCAAAAACACGCAAGTGTAGGATCTCGGGAGCGCGGAACCAAAAGCTGTGATGTACAATAGCTGACGAGTAAGATGGCGGGTCGCTGAAGAGCTCACTTCTTCCCTCACCCTGCTGACTGGGGGAGGGGGGTTCCCGCCTCAGGTCAAAATTGCGGGGGGAGAGGGAAGTACGTTCCAGAGGAATTCCTGGTTCCCTCCGGAGATCTGGTCCCATCTCAGATCCATTCCAGTCTGAAGAACCTAGAAAAGATCATATTTGAGGCCAATCTTGGTTTGTGGTGCTATTTGGACCTCTTAGGCGTTTTTAGTGCCTCCCTTGAGAAGGCTCAGGCCTTCCCGCGGCCCTGACTACCGTCATGTCTCTCTGAGCTTTTGGAAGGCCGCAACAGCCTGACTCCAGGACTACACCGAGTCCTGCTGTTCTGTCCTGATTCGGAGAGTTGTGTCTTCAGATGGGGAAAAAAAAAAAAAATTTTTTTAACCCAGCAGAATTTTATTCCCGGATGGATTCATAAGTGAAGATTTAATACTAACGTGATGTAAGTTGTTTTTTGAAAAGGTATTTTGGGTTTCAGAGCAAGAATTTTCTTTCTCTACTTCTGACCTCAGCCGTGCAGAAAAGTTCAGGATGGTCCTTAAAAACATCAGTCCACGCCATTAACTGGAAGCGTTTCTTTTATCTGAAGTTGGGACGGAATCTGACGAGCCCCTCTCAAGGCTTGAAAGTTAGGAGCGCGATTTTAGAAATGAGAAGTTCTTTTTGACGGGTTTTCCCTTTTTGCTGTACCTTTCAAATGCCAGGCAGAGCTTGCTGTGTTGAACTGAATCAAACTGAAGCATGCCCGGTAAAAAATAATAGCCCCTCGCTTGGGAACTAGACCTCAGTTCTTTCGGAAACCAAAATGATCCTGGCCCAGTTTTAGCATGTGGAAACTCTCCAAACCACCTTGGCGAGAGCCTGGTATTGTAGAAGCAGGCTGTAGAACACGAGGGCTGGGTGCTCTTCGCAGTGGTGGGAATCTGCTCTTCTCAGCAGAGCAAATCCGTGATGAATACTACTGCACAGACTGTGTGGTCTAGTTCAGGCTGCAACATCAGCATGAATAGTTGAAGACCAAGTTCAGGAAAGCGAGGGAAACCACAAAGACTAAGTGCAGCACAAGGGATTGCTTGGGTAGCCACAGCGGCACATTTTAGACATTCAGAGATCATTGCTTCTTTCCCTCTCTTCCGCACATCTTCCCCACGAGAAGGTTATGGGGGAATTTAAAAAAAAGAAGGAGGAAAGCCTTGACTTAAAAAAAAAAAAATTACAGGGGCGCCTGGGTGGCTCAGTCGGTTAGGCATCTGACTTCAGCTCAGGTCATGATCTCAAGGTTGGTGAGTTCGAGCCCCACGGCGGGCTCTGTGCTGACAGCTCAGAGCCTGGAGCCTGCTTCGGATTCTGTGTCTCTCTCTCTCTGCCCCTACCCCGCTTGTGCTTTGTCTCTCTCTCTCTCTCTCTCTCAAAAATATATAAACATTAAAAATAATAATAAAAATAAGTGTTTAAAATTTTTTTTAAATATAAAGTGATCATCCGTACTGCCTCGTGTTTATTTGGCCAAAACTTTTTCCTTGATTCCTCATCACTTAATGATGCTGTATAATCCAAAAGACTGTTAAGTATGTGTGGCCCATTTGCCTATTGTAGTTCTGTAAGAACAGGATAGGAAGGCTTAGGGAACACTTGTACTCCATTCTGTTTTTACAGAGTTACTCATTTTCTTCCGTTAAAAAGCCTATCTTATTCTCTTTTTAGGTAACAGCATGACTAAATACACTGAGAAGCTAGAAGAGATCAAAAAAAGTGAGTAACCCTATTGAAGGTTTGGGATAATGGAGCCCATCTAGAAGTCGGTTATTAACAACCTTAACCCTTCCCTACAGCTGACACGCACAGAGAGCTGTGGGAGGTGGGTGAGCCTGGCAGGTGCCTAGAAGGATGTGGGAAACGCCGTGTACCGTCCCGGCCAGCTGCTAAGGTTGTTGCTTGAGGGCCAAGTTCTGCCCGACTTCCATCCCATAGGAGATGTTAGTGTTGGAATGTAGAATGAGCTCTACTTAAGCAGCGAGAGTCCAAGCTTCTGTTTCATTGTACTGCAGTCTCCACGACCTTTTCCAAGGTCATGATCTTTCCCATTTTCTTAGTTTTCTCTATACCTGAGATGGGAATAATATTATCTCTTATTTTATAACATCCTTGTGTGTGTAAATTAGTCAGTATCCATGAAAGACACAGAGGAGTGAGGGAGAAAGCTTAAAGCGGTGCTATGCCTTATAAATCCATTGCAGTCTCTGCTCTCCTTTAATTAAAAATCATATTTCATGCGTTCCTTCTTAAAAACTACTCATCTGCAAAGATCTGCTACTAGTCATTTTGTGCATTCCCCTTGCACAAAAGCATAATTTTTCATGCTGTGTCCAAAATAGATGTAAAGTGTACACATCGAGGGGAGAATTAAAGAAGTAGAAACATCTATTTTCTAAGACGGATTTGTTCATATCCTCAGCAGAAGAGCCCAGTGACGGGGGAATATTTAGCTGATGGTAGCAAAGAGGCACTCCGATGGTTAACAGTTCAGGACTTCCCTCTGGTAATAGACATCTTTTGGGAAGAGAATACTGCAAATCCAGAATTCGCCAGGACTTCTGTTACTACACAGCAGACCTTTTCATTTAAATGATAATGTTTCTGCTTCTTTTGAATTGCTGGGGTATCGAGAAACCGCAGCCATCAGTGTGGACTCAGGAACAGCTTTATGCCGACTCTATTATTTGCCATGTCTAGCTATGAGGGCTAATGTTCTAGACATTTGGTTTTTAATGTGTCACGTCACAGTATCCTTTTCTTCTCGGGTCCTTTATATTAGATGTTATTGCTTTATTCCATTATACATGACACAAGTGTATATATTTTAAGTATGTAGTAACGTTTTCAACTAGGAAAAAAGTCTCATTTACTCACCCATGCTTCATTGTCGTCGCCCGTAATTCATCCACAGCAGGTAAAGTTCAGCCGGCCTGCTTCTGTTTGGGTTTGAGGTCCCCTTTTGCCTCCCCTGTCCATTCGTAGCTTAGCGTAAGTTCTCACGTCCACACCAAAATCTGTCCCCCGAAAACGCCCCGTTCCCGCCCAGATTGCCAAGCCATGTTGAAAACATTTCTTAAAAGCGCAATGTGATTTCTTTAATATCTAAACTTTAAATGGAGCTTCTCTTCCCCCACCCCACCCCCGCCCCCCAAATACCTCTAGAATAGAGTCCTTGAAAATGTTTGCTTCCCTCTTTAGAAGTTTCGGACTTCCTTTTAGTAAGACAGGAGGCCCCTCTCACCTTGTTTCACACACAGTTTGTGCTGATTCCCCGACTAGAATTACTTCAGATTCTGGTTTGAGATCTACGTTTTGGAAGCTATTTCCTTCTCTTTTCCCATTTTCTGTTGTAGATGTTCTTTTGGGTCGAAAGGGAGGAGAATATTGCCTTGTTTCCTGACACCCTAGATCCATCACTTTTCTCGGGTTACCTTAGATGCCGTGTCTTTCTGTGAAATCACAAACCTTGTTCTGTTACTTCCTTTGATTTGTCTTCCCCTGTGAGCCCAGCTTCCCTTTGCTAATAACGTGTTTTAACAGAACCCTGAAAACGCAGAATTCCTTTGTAATCTGAATCTTCTTTCAACTCTCTCTCAAGAAAACAGACACCCTGTGCTTATTGACCGCGCACAAAGCCTATTCTTGGCTTCTGGTGGTTAGATGACACCAGCGTGAAGCATCCTAGATAGTCAGGTCTCTGTCCTTCCAGTAACTCGAGAGAGTCAGACTTAGACTCCAGACTTACTGGAGAAGAAGACCTTGATAACGGATCTGCAACTCGGATTTTTTGTCTCCATCCCCGAGTTGGGGAGCGACGATGGGAGCAGAGGCTCCATTCTTAAAGCTCTGTTCGCCCTTGCAAGGACGGGCTGACGGAGTGTTCCCAGTCATCCTTTTCCATAACATTTAAAACTTAACTGTCAGACGTCTAGTTTGATCTTTTATCTCTGAGTAATAATGTCAGAAAGTCCCAGTGATGGCTGTCCTTCTAAACAAGAACCAGGTATGTAGAGTGCAGGCTCAAATGCACAGTGGGGCGTGTAGTGCCTAGAGGGTACTAGAAATGCCAATGGGTAGAATGTGGTAGAGCCTGGTTTGGGTTTGGGATCATCTGTACGTAGTCAAAGGGGATTTGCATGTGTACCTTTTGTACTGCGCATGTGAAGAATTGGGGAAGTATTTCAAACTTTGTAACTGTACCAAAAGAAGATCAGTGGACGAATGCCGCAGCACAAACCCCTCGAAAGCTGTTGCCTCTCTTTCTTGGCTGACTTATCACCATTTTGACTTACGTGAGTGGCTTTTGGCGGGCAAATCGGTGGTGACTGAGAGGAATGCTGTAGCTATTCAGTTGGATTTTTTTGCAAGCTTCTGCCCAACCTGCTGGGGCTGCATCCCGGTGAGTCTTGGAAGGTCCTTTGCATCTAGGTTTGTTACCTTGTTGTGTCCAGAGGAAGCTACCCTGAGAATTTTCTAGACGTAGTGGTTCGTTGTGAGCCACATCGCTCTCTTTGAGGCGTCTCAGAACAGAGAAGCTTTAATTCGTTGTAACAGTCAGTCTTGATATATTTACAGAAGGCTAGTTTTTAACGTACTGTCATTTCCTGACCATGGTTCGTAAAGTGTTTGGTAAACCAAGCTAACATCATCTTCCAAAGTGTTCATTGTGTGTTCGTTTTTAGAAAATTCATGGAAATGATTAGTAACACCAGGTAAATCGTTTTAAATACTTCTAATCCTTTCCTTTGTTGCTAGGAGTCTTGGTTTAGGAGACTTGTTTTTTTGCTGTGAAGGCCATAGTAATTATCCATCTAACCTTTAATGATTCTGAAATAATGTGGCAATACTTGAGGAGTCGTGACCACCAATATGAAAATGGAGAAGAGTAGTGGAGTGTAGGGGTTGGGGGGGGGGGGAGTTCAATGCCAAAAATTCTTTAGAATCGGCAGTCATCTTCAGAAAATTGCATGGAAGCTAACTTTTAGCATGCCTCCACGGGACAGGTATTAGATCAAGTGAGATTGGCTAAAATTTTAAAACGACCATTCAAGTGTGATATGAAGAAATGTTAACAAGTGCAGAAGTACCCCCTTTTGAGTTATGAGTCAGAACCAGAAGGATAGCGGTGAATAAATATGGATGTTTGTTTTTTTTTTTTTAACTGAGGTAAACACACACACACACACACACACACACACACACACACAACATAAAATTTACCATCTTCACTGTTTTTAAGTGTTCGGCTCAGTAGCGTTAAGTACATTCACACAGCTGCATGATAGATCTCGGGAACTTTTTCATCTCGTACAACTTAGCGTGTGGATTTTTACTGAAGGTGGAAATGCAGAGAAATTGATAGAGAAGATTATCAGGACCCGGCATAAGAACTCTGTGCCCAGCATTGTACCCCGGGGAGAAAAAAAGGTTGTCCCGTGTCTCCAGTGTAATTTGTAACCTCAGGAACAGAATTGGTCTCTCTTTGAGGCAGGGTTAGAATAGTAGGGTGTAAATGTCTCACCAACTGTTTGACCTGGGGCGACTCAGCTTCTCTGGGTCTCTGTCCTCATCTGTAAGATGCAGACGTTTATTCCTTGCTCTGTTCTGCAAAGGATTGAAAGTGGCTTACAACATGCATGCAAGACAACACGGTCCAAAGAGAGATAGCCGAGTAAAAGGAAAATGGCAAATGGATGAAATAACATGAGGGGTAAAGTCCCTAGACACAAAAGGGTGGCTTATAAACTCAACTCTAGGCCTCCTACCAGCTGAAGCAAAGGGGAAAAAAAATGCAGAGATGATAATCATACCTGCCACACTTAATTCCGAGGATGTCATGAGGATCAAATGTTAGATAATATATGTAAAAGCATATAAATAACTTGAAAATCATACCATGTAACTCGACGACTAGACAGAACGAGTACCTCTAAGAAAGAAAAGTATACCTACAAAATTATTTGTCCTATCCTGCTTTTCAGATTACAGATACAAAAAAGATGAGCTTTTCAAGAGACTGAAAGTTACAACTTTTGCCCAGCTGGTAAGTTCAGCGATCTTCCCATTGGAGTAAAGACTCTAATGAGTGCCGGTTTATGTGAGTATTTCTAAATTCCACTCTAGGTAATATTTGCAGAAGGGTTTCTTCTGTCTGTACATTTCACCTATGGGAGGATTAAGAGGTGTGCAGCTCATTCAAGGATGGTGTGAGCTATCTTCTTTGATAAGAATTTGATAAAGTAAAATGTGCATTCTACTTTTAAATCGTCGCATTTATGGTTTAGGTTGTATGTTTCCTTGCACACTTTAATTTCATGTTTCGAATCTAGAATTCTGGTCTCTAGAGTTTCATTGACATGGTGGATCATGGGTCTTATGAGCTGAGCTGTGAAAAGTGCTTTAAAAACCGTGGGGGGGTGGGTATACTGTGTTGTGATAAATACATTCAGGGGCACCCGGGTGGCTCAGTCAGTTGGGCGTCTGACTTCGGCTCAGGTCATGATCTTGCAGTTGGTAAGTTCAAGCCCCGCATCGGGACCCTGTGCCGACAGGAGCCTGGAGCCTGCTTCAGATTCTGTGTCTCCCTCTCCTTCTCTGCCCCTCCCCCCTCACCCCCGCTCTCTCTTTCTCTTTCTCAAAAGTAAATAAACATTAAAAAAATATATATATATATATATTCATAAGACATTGATTTCTTCATTGAATGTCGAATTGCTGATTCAATTCTGTCACAGTTAAGTATTGTGTGTTATGTTGGGACTGGAATGTGTATGACCATTTACGCATGTTTCTTGTCCTAAATTATCCTTTTGGACTTTTAAGTTTATTGTGCGATGTTTTAAACGAATCTGTGTTTCTGGAATGATCATCTGCGGTGTAATTCCCGCTCCTCAAAAGTCAGGAGGCCTGAGATTTAGTCTCCAGTGGAGGACACTGACAATTTCTTGAAACGAGATCTTTGATGTTTCCTCGTCTTTTGTTAAAGACAGAATTGCCTCTGTTTAAAGACTAACAAACACAAACACATCTACATATTTCATTCTTTTTTTCTATCAGGTCATCCAGGTTGCTTCCCTATCTGATCAAACACTGGAAGTGACAGCTGAAGAGATTCAAAGGCTAGAAGGTAATGAGAATTGAGGACGTGGGGGAAATAACCGATTGACCGTGTGACCGGAGTTCTCACCCTGTCCACCTTTGCTCTTGTGTCCACAGGGGATTGGGACTTCGATATATCTATTTGTAATTAGATTGTTACCGTCCGAGACGTGCTCTCTGGTGCTTTAATTGTTCATTCTTCTGCCTTTTAAAAAGCCATCTGGTTTTCCAGCTCTAACATTTGTAGTTGTTAATGTTTTTTTGTGTGGTGGGTTGGTTGGTGTGTTTTCGTGGTTTTAAACGTTCTGTGTGTGTTTAATATACTAATTACTTTTTCTCAACGGATATTTTTAGTGCCTTCTACCTACGTACAGGTCACAGAATTAGGTGCTAGGAGACTACAGAGACGACACAGCCCTGCTCACATGGAGTGGGTAGTCGCGTGTGCACACGTGCGCGCATGTGTGCGTGTTGGGCGAGGAAAATGAGAACAGAAGCGTGAAATTGCTAACGTGGCAGAAATTCATAATGAAGGATTAGAAAGAAGTCATCATTCGTTAAATATACATTGCTAAGCACTTCACACAGCTTTCTTACTTCACCTTACCAGAGACTCTGGAAGAAACAAATGCTTAGAGATGAGAAGCCCACGCCTCGGAGGTTAAATGGCTTGCTCAAGGGGATACAGCCAGTAAGGGATGGGCGTAGGGTACAAATCTGCGAGTCTCCGCTCATAACCAGGGTCTTCGCTCTGGGAGTTCTGAAGAAGGAAGGGTGCTTTCCAGCTAGAAAACCGAGGGAGGCTTTCTTAAAGCCTGTGAGCTGAACATAACATGTTCATAACATAACAGAATCTGAACAGGTGCAAGTGACGGGCGAGAGTCTTGCAACCTGAGCAAAAAGGCACGGAGAGCGGGTTTGGAGAATCGCGTCATCTAGCCTGGCGATGACCCGGGGAGGCGTAGGTGCTAGGTTGGAGACAGGGCTGGGAAGATAGCTTTCCAGCTCCAGGTTTCCTTTCTTAAGTGCGAAGTCGAAAATAAAACCTCTCAGTGGCACTGTCGTGAAAAGAATACGCAGAGTTAAGGTCTTTATTCTATCCTGAGGCCCCCAACCATCAACGTGTGGCTGTTTATTGAAGGGGAATATGTTTTGTTAAGGTTGATGCAGGCCAGGAATTTGACTTCGGATTTCGAGACCAGTTTCTCAGGAAGTTCGAACACCGGCTTTGTGCAACTTAACTGTCATTTCCCTGGGCTTGTTTTTGTTAGGGAGGATAAAGAGCATCTGACAAAGACAGGAATTTATCTTTGACAGATGCCTCTCACACGGCAGAGAAATAAGGGTTCTTTGTAACAGAGATAATTGAGTCTCCTCATACAAGTACTCCCAATTTTAACCTGGTTATATAAGTACCTGGATTTGGTCCTTGAATTCATGGAGATTACAGCACCAGAACATATGGGCACATGCAATTTTCTCTTCTGAGATAAATTTGCACAGCAAAATAGGCTCTTGTAAAGTAGGACACCATAATGTGTGAGTAATATTAGTGTTTTTCTAGCGCTCTACACAGAATAATAACTCACTCAGGAATGCCTGTAGAACAGATTGTATGCATATTGGCTATTTTTGAAGGAGGAAAAAACCTCCTTTTGTGATGTTTGTTGTTTTTTTCCCGACTTCAAAGTATATTTCTAGAAAATTAGAAAATTGCAAAAAACATGTAAGGAAGGAAATTAAAATAATAATCCCTGTTAACATTTTGCCCTACTTTTTCCCCTAACTGCGCACCCGAATCCATATTCTTTTTTTTTTCTTTAATTTTTTTTTTTAATGTTTATTTATTTTTGAGACAGAGAGACAGAGCATGAATGGGGGAGGGTCAGAGAGAGGGAGACACAGAATCCGAAACGGGCTCCAGGCTCTGAGCTGTCAGCACAGAGCCCGACGCGGGGCCCGAACTCACGGACCGCGAGATCATGACCTGAGCCGAAGTCGGCCGCTTAACCGACTGAGCCACCCAGGCGCCCCTCGAATCCATGTTCTTTGTGCATACTTTTGAATTATGCTGTACCAGATTAGCATTTCATCATGCCTGCTGTCCTGTGTCATTGAATAGACTTCAAAAGCTTAATCGTAAAGGCTGTGTCGTCATATAACGTCTGTCCTTTGGACATACCATAACTGATTTAACTATTCTCCTACCGGACATGACAGCTTTTCTAATTTTTCACTTTTCTAAAATAATGCTGCTGTGTAAATACGTAAACCTGAGTGTGGTTCTGATTATTCCCTGAAGATAAATTTTGCTGCAGATGGTCAAAGGGCGGAACCATTTTCAGACGCTCGGGCGCTGATTCCGCACCGTCTCCCCGTTTGCATTCCCGAACGAACCCGAATGGTTCTCCCCGTTTGCATTCCCAGCAAATAAATGAGAAGACCTGTTCCTCCCCATCCCAGGCAGTGCTGAAGAATTCTCATTTTTGCACGTGCTTGCCAACTTGATGGGTCAAAAGTAGTATCTGGTCATTTTCTTTTGAATCTCTCCGGTCATGAAACTGAGCCTTGTGTATGTGCGCGATTATTGGCCACACACATTTCTTCTTCTGAGAACATTACCTGTCCTTCCCCATTCTTTTTTTCTCACGGAACGCTCATCTTTTACCGATTTGAAAAAGCTCCGTGCATTAGGGTCTCTTTAAACATTGGAAACAAGTACAGCCTTGAAAACAAGAAAAGGCTTCACTTGACAATGTGAAGTTTCCAAATGCAAATCTCCATCGTTAAGTAAAAATAAAACAACGACCAAACCAAGAACCTAAGCGGAGAGCAGTATGGATAGTGTTCTCCTGATATGTGAAAAGGGGAGGAAATAAAATATGTGCAAAAGTACGTAGTTGTTTTATTTCTGGAGGGAGGCATAAATACGTGCAGGTGTTTCCCTTGGAAGAGGGGGCCTGAGGGCCTAGAGGTCAGGAGTGGGAAGGGACTTCCTTTCCATATTAACAAATTTATCTTGTTTGCATTTTTACCTGGTGCACATGATCTTTTTCCAATTAAAGCACTAGTTAATTTTTTTTAATTCTGTAAATTCGCTATATTAAGCCTTTCTAATGCATGTATGTCATAGATGTTTTTCCTGATTTGTTACTCACCTTTTAATTTTCTTGGTGTTCATTTTTGACATCCACAAGGTTTGCATCTTTATGTGATTAAATCTATTAGCCTTCCGCGTTGTGCTTTCTTTTATTGCCTTAGACTCGTAAAATCCAAGCTAAGATAAATTATTCACCTATATTTTCTTCTATTACCTTGCTTGGTGGTTTGGGTTTTCTCCCTACATCAATCCCCTTGTTACATTTTGTGGCATATGATGTGAGGGGGTTATCTAAATTTGATTTTTCTAGAGAGTTGACATGTTATCCCACCACCATTTATGCAAGTGTTCTCCCTTCCCCCACTCGTTTGCGATGTTACCTTTAATATATGTTAGCTTTTATGTATATTCTGGGATTTGTTTCTGTGTTCTCTCTTATATCCCGTCGTTCTGGTTTGTGGTTCTGCGTTGTTTTGATCATTTATCTTTGCCACATATGTTACTATTCGGTAAGGCATGTTCTCCAAATTACCCGTATGTACGTGTGTGTGTGTGTGTGTGTGTGTGTGTGTGTGTGTGTGTATTTTTTTTCCTTCTCATTTGTACAATCCCTTTAAGCTTTTCAAAAACCCCATTGGGATTGTTTTAGGACTAAAAATGAAATTGGGAAAGGATTAACATCGTTTCACTTTTGTCACCCAGTCAGGAATGTGAAGATACATCACTCTCTTCATTCAGGTTTTCTGTAATGTCTCTCAAGTAAAATTTGTCTAAGACCTATAAAGGATATAAGTTTGTACAGGCCCTTTGCATTTCTTAATAGTCCTGTTTTCTAGGAGAACATATCTTATATCCGCAGTTGTTACTGGGAATGAGATGCTCTTCATGTTCCTTTCTAATTGGCATGTGGGAAAAACTGTTTGCCTGTTAGTATTTCTTTTCTCTATCTACGTGCACACTTATTTCCCTTATTCTCAGAGGATTCTCCTGAAATTTCTAGGTAGATTATATCATATGAAAAATAAATTTTAGTGTCCTCTTTAATAACGAGGCCTCTTATCTTTCTTTCTTCGCTCATCATACCAGTGGAAACAGCAAATTCTCGAACGTTTTGGTACAGTCTCCCTCCGCACGCTTCAGAATTATCGAGGACCTCAAATAGTTTTGGTGTGGGTGCATTATATCTCTCGATATTTATTTTTTTTAATTTTTTTTAATGTTTATTTATTTTTGAGCCAGAGAGGGACAGAGCACAAACGAGGGAGGGTCAGAGAGAGAGGGAGACACAGAATCAGAAGCAGGTTCCAGGCTCTGAGCCATCAGCCCAGAGCCCGACGCGGGGCTCGAACCCACGGACCGCGAGATCGTGACCTGAGCTGAAGTCGGACGCTCAACCGACAGAGCCACCCAGGCGCCCCTCTTTCGATATTGAGGGCATTAAAAAATTTTAACTGAGAGCTTAAAAATATGTATTCACTATTTCACTTACAAATAGTGATATTGAGCCCATGACACGCATAACTAGGCTTTTAATGCAAAATAGCTGTGTTTCCAAAACAAGCAAACAAAAAGTATATTGAGCATGGCCGTGTTTCCCATCTTCTTGTAAACCTCCGCGTCTGACTTAAGAGTGGACAGCCGATTCTCGTATCTTCTGCGTTCACTCTGTGGCAATATGCTCTTTGGATTGAAGTATAGGAAGGAAATCTAGCCTCACACAGACCTGTAGTTGAAAAGAGAGAATCTTTTAATAGTTCTTTCAGATAATTATGGATACACATCTTTGAGGCTCTACTGAAACTTGACAACCGGTAGCTTCTTAAAGGTTAGTTGTAATGTGGAATCTGAAACCGGATCAGTGCATGGTTTGGATTCCATTACCTTAAGCTCCTTGGTCTGTCCTGTGCTTTGAATGAAGCTTTTTAGCCACGCATAATTTTCTAACCTCACTCTTTGGCCACTTGGAAAATATTGATTCGCCGAGTTAGGAAGATCTTCCAAATACTGACAAATTTTGTTCGTTACACAACATCTAAAAAATCACACTTATTGGGGCGCCTGGGTGGCTCAGTCGGTTAAGCCTCCGACTTCAGCTCAGGTCACCATCTCGCGGTCCGTGAGTTCGAGCCCCGCGTCGGGCTCTGGGCTGATGGCTCAGAGCCTGGAGCCTGCTTCGGATTCCGTGTCTCCCTCTCTCTCTGCCCCTCCCCCGTTCGTGCTCTGTCTCTCTCTGTCTCAAAAATAAATAAACGTTAAAAAAAATTAAAAAAAAAAATCACACTTATTAACGTCATCACCTGTTGTATCAGAAAAATCATTAAGTACGGGGAGGCACCCAAGCTCCTGAGGGCAGCTAGTTTCCAAAACTCTGATTTTGGGGTAGGATTTAGTCGCTACAACAGAGCCCATCAGCTGTTTTTTTTCCTTGAAACGACAAGTTCACTTAGATCATTTTTGAGAGAATGTCTGCCACGTGCACGAGTCTAAGTAACTATAATTTTCCTGTCAGTTTTTCTTCCGGGTAAAAATGGTGTGCAGGGCAAAAGCAGCAATAATCACACTAACACTTTCCTTCGGGGCCCCAGGGGTATCTTGGTTATCTTGGTATGGAGCAGACTTACCGTATGTGGGCCCCCGATGTCATTACACAGAACGTTAAAAAGGCGTATACTTAAAGATGAGACTTAATAGAATTATTATCACAGCTCCATCAGGGACTGGCTAAAATGTGACCGCTGTATTTATTAACTGAGTGCGTTCGTGTTGGTGAAAAAAATACGATAATTCCTCATCAAACTTGGTGCCTCTGCCCTGAGTGTTACTAAGGCGCTCACAGTTTTAGCCACTGTTTCTTTGGCACCCTGAGGGCAGATATCAACCCGGTAAAAGAGACCTCGCAGGTCCCCCTGAAAGGGTCTTGGGGACTCCTGGGATCCGCGACTACATTTTGAGAACTTACGTGTTAGAACTTAGGGGACAATTTAATCACTGTGATAGGATTTCCTTGCCTTGACCTCATTTCAGTGGGACTGCCCGACAAGTGAAATCAACTCTGAGGTCCAATATACCTGTTCATTTGCAAATTTTAGACAATGATTCTGCGACTTCGGAGCCCGATGGGGAAGTCAGTGCCAGGACCAACGGGAAGGGGAGCCCCGGGGAGCAGTCGCCAAGCCCTGTCCAGTCCACAAACAGCGCGGGAGCCGGGGACTCCAGTCGCTCGACTCTGCAGAGGTATGCTAATCAGATTCATGTTTTCACTGTATTTTACTTCATACTAACCTGGGTTCCAGTTTCAGTGATATAGTCGCCTTAGAAGCAGACTGGCAGTAGTCAAGTCCCACATTTTCATCCCAGCCCCTCTATTTTCTCTTGATATAAATGCCATCGCCTGAATCTTTTCACAGCATCTCGGTGCATTTAGGTAAGAATATATTGATAGGAGAGCATTAATTTTCGCTCCTTAATTCCATTCTTCTCAGCCTTCCCGTGTGCAGGTTTGCTATTAGGACTCAGCTTTACATCTCCTATCTTTTGATTCCCACTCCCACCCCCTTTTCTGTCTGCTGCAGCTTATAATTACCCTGTCTGAGATCACAAGAAAAATAGAGTGCCCTACACCATACTCTGCTATTACACAGGTGCAAAGGAGCAGGAAAGCGGCCCTCGGTGTCGATTTGCAAACCGCATGTGATGGGTCCTTCTTGCTGTGATACAACCCTTTTCTCACAAACACTAGGCATTGATTATAAGACGGTGCTGATTTTCCGCACATAACCATCCCTTCTACAATGGCGAAAACAACTGTAGTCGAGAAACCAGGTCTACCAGAGAAAGAATTGCTATCATCGGTACCGCTGTTATTTTTCTGTAACTACTTTTACGCAAGAACTTGAAAATTGCATTTACGAGACGGACCAACGGGACTTCCGTTGAGGACGCGGTTTCCTATGAGACAGGTTTTCTTCTCCTTTGGTGCAACGAAATATGCGCTCTGTGGCATCGAGTGACAGCGTTTAGCAGGTTTAGACGCAGAATTTGATTTGCCGTGCCGGGAGAGGAGACGTCAGTGCGTGCTGGCGTGTGGTCCGGCACACAAGCCTTCACAGTTGCCTGGGAAAGGAGTCCTCTTTTCGTTCCAATACAGATATTTCACTACCTGCCGTCTTATTCATAACGCCTACTAATCTTATTCCTTTGATTCATGTTTTTACTACATTTCGCCTCCAATCTGAGTACGGCGACCAATCTTATGACCTTAGAAACAGAACTGTCAATAGTGAACTCACTCACTTCGATCCTCGTTTTTCCTCTGTCTCGTTATACGAATGCCGCCAAATCTGGAAGCCTCTTCAACTTCAACGCCGTGGCCTATAACCTGGGAATAAGTACAGATAACTATTGATGATATTAAGGTTCAAAATAGGTATCGGCTAGGTCACCCTATAAGTAGAGGGAATACATTAAAACGTTGCTGTTGGTTTGTATTATGTATGACGGACAGAGAAGGCCTCCGTGTTTCCTGTCCTATCAACCTTATTCTTTCCCCTTTCGCTCTGCTTTCACATTCCATCAGATTAACTGTTGGCCTCTTTCTTTTCTCTGAATGCTGCTCTTGTTGCTGGAGGCAGCATGTGCCCTACAGTCTCTGTCCCCTCAGCCATGCTAAGGACCTAACATGCCTTCTCTGAAGGTGATACGGACACATGGGTCCCTTCCTCGCGGTCCAGTGTGATAGAATAGGAATCCATAGGGTCGTGCATTCAGAGACAGAACTGAGACACCATATGCATTTTCCTTCTTCTTTGACGTGCCCTTTGAGAAGACATTGAGCACTCTCTCGCTATTCTGAAGAAACGCATTTGACCTTGAAGCCACTCACCCCTGAGTGGTTTCTGACGACCTGCTTTTCACTTGCAGCGTCATCAGTGGTGTTGGGGAACTGGATCTAGACAAAGGGCTAGTGAAGAAAGCCGAGCCCAACACCAAAGACCGACCTTATCCCGACTGCCCCTTCCTGCTGCTAGATGTGCGAGACAGAGATTCCTACCAACAGTGCCACATCGTTGGAGGTAAGAGAGAGGGGACGTTCTAGCATCTGAGTCCCAAGAACAGAGCCCATTCTTTAGTCCAGGCCAGCTTGAGCCACATCCCAGGGTCAGCAATTCCGGAAGTGACGTGTTGGCTCTACCGTAATGCTCTGAGAGAGGCTTGGGACATTCTCAGATGGCCCCGCGGCCTGGGGCTAAATGTCAGAAACGGTGACACGAAGCTTCATGTTTTGTTCATAGTGTCCTGTTTCTTTTCTCTCGAAAACGTGTCCACGTTTATGGCTTATTGATTTTGAAACTCTATTTCTTTGAACTCTTAGACTTGAAAAAAAATTTTTTTTAATGTTTCTTTATTTTTGAGAAAGAGACAGAGACAGAGCGTGAGCAGGGGAGGGGCAGAGAGAGGGGGAGACACAGAATCCGAAGCAGGCTCCAGGCTCTGAGCTGGCAACACAGAGCCCGACGCGGGGCTCGAACCCACGAACCGTGAGATCATGACCTGAGCCGAAGTCAGACGCTTAACTAACTGAGCCACCCAGGCGCCCCTGAACTCTTAGAGTTTAAACCAGGCAGGAATTTGGGGCAAAATTGTACAGAAAGCAACAAACGTCCTAAGCTTTTTCTTCTCTCTGCAGCTTACAGTTACCCAATCGCAACTCTGTCTAGGACAATGAACCCTTATTCAAATGACATTCTTGAATACGTATCCTTTGTTGCATTTTATGGAGTTGGGTGGTTTGAGGACTGTGCGAGTTGAACTTGCCATGAATCATGCTCCTAGGGAAAAAAACCTCTGTGAAGGACCTTTGATATTAATTAGCTTACTTAGCATATTTTAGAATTTGGGTTCTTAGCTCTTGCTGAGTATCCTGACTATCCTGGCAGATGTTTCTAAGCCATCCTGCAGTGGGCCAAAAAACATTAGGTTAAAGGCTGTGATCTATTGAGAGTTAGTCCTAAGACTTTTGTTTTTTCCCCTAGAAAGCTTTCCCAAGTAAAACTTAAGGAAATTTTTTTCCCCCTCTGTTTTAAATTTTTCCCTTCTTAAAATTTTACTTTTTTTTTTTTTTGCTTACAAAAATTACACAAATAGAAAATAATTTCAACTCGGGAAGATCTAAAAAGGAAGACTGATAATCACCACTGAACAACTCCGATTATGTTTTTTTGCATACTTTATTTCAGATTGTCCTCTATGTATTCTTTTGAAAACCAGAGTAGAAATCATACCGTATATATAATTTAGTATTTTGACTCTTCCTCTTGCCGTAGTACAGTGTATTTCCCCATGCTGTTTATAAACTCCTTTTTGGTTGCACTACATTATCTCATCTTATATACTCTACTATGATATACTAAACTGTTCCTCTCTAGTGGGCTTTTGGGTGGTTCCCTTTTTTTTTTTTTTTTTTTTTACTATTATAAATAAGGCCACGGTAGACACGTGGGGCACACAGGTTTTTTTCTATTTCCTCACCTATGGAATGGAGGTTGTTAATACTTAACTTTTCAAGGTTGTGAAGCTACAAGAATCAAAAGACATCAAGCAGGGAGCTAGTTCTGTCTTGGACCGTGGTAATACTAGTTTCTAAAAGATAAGACTACCCGCCTGTGTGGTTTCCACGAGAGGAAAAAATCCAGTAACTGCTGGGGTCATGAGGTTGTCCGACGTTCTCTGAACTCAGAAAGGGGAACCTTGACAGTTCTTTGTTCCCTGGGGGTTTCTTTAGAGTCTAGGAGCCTGAGCTCAGTGTGTGGGGGGGGACCTTAACTCATGTGACTCTTAGAAAAATGCTCACGGCAAGATCATCATTCTGTATGACGACGACGAGAGGCTGGCCAGCCAGGCGGCCACCACCATGTGTGAGCGGGGATTTGAAAACCTCTTCATGCTTTCCGGAGGTGAGTGTGCTGTATTCTGCTTAGGACCGAAAAGACAGAGAGTCGGACTCAGAGTCCTTCAACCACCCCCCCCCCCCCCGCCCCCCGTCACCCTTTTCCTCTCCACGCGCAGAATTAAGAATTCTGGAAAGAGAGACAACCATGCTGGCTGCAAGGGGTCAGGAGTTATGTGAAACTTCCGTTAGCTCCATCGGCACATGTTTTTAATTCCAGAAATAATGCTGTTGCTTTAGGGCTCTGTAAGCAAGCCTTAAGGCTGAAGACTGCAGCAGAAGGATTTCTGGTGGAATTCACAGAATCCCACCTAACCACCATGTTTCTCATGTAATTTACTTAATGGCGAAGCAGTTAAGATTTCACGTCCTTGTGTTGGCTTGGGCCAGCAGACCAAAGACCAGGAGACAGGCAGGCTCCTTTCCAGCTTTCCAGGTTTCACCTTAGCCTCACCGTGTTAATGCCGCTTTTTCTGATGCTCTTCCACACCTAGGTCTAAAAGTCTTAGCTCAGAAATTCCCAGAAGGACTGATTACGGGTTCCCTGCCAGCATCTTGCCAGCAGCCCCTTCCTTCTGGCTCTGCCCGGAAACGATCCAGCCCCAAGGTGCCGCCTCCACCAGCTGAGAATAAATGGAGATTTACCCCAGAAGACTTGAAAAAGATAGAATATTACCTGGAAGAGGAGCAGGGTCCTACGGACCATCCTAGTAAGATATTTTGACCTGTAGAGGTAACGTTTTGGGTAGAGTACGTTTTGTGTAGAACGTTTTGAGGTTTGCGGCTTGGAATATCGTCATATGAAAAGCTTGATCTCTTATATTCAGATTCTTACGTTATTTGCAGGGCATGGGGAGTGTGCAGGTGCCGTGTGGGGAGGGGCGGGGGCAAGGGGAGGTGATCCCAGGTTGTGGGGAGAATTAGGCATTGCCAATAGAGAGAAAGGACTTACCATTCAGATAAGGTATGTATTTCAGGCTGAGTTGAGAGGCTAAGCTGAGGCACTTAGATTTCCTCTCCCGCAGGTTTTGTTTCCCTCTGCAGCTTCTGGGCACCTTGAAAGCACATCCAACCTTCCCTTGAACACACTACTTTCTCTTGTCTTTTCCCTAATCACTCCTGTACCCGTCTCTACCAAGAAGAAATGAAGGCCAGACTAAGCTGGTTGGGATAACGGAGAGGAAGGGGGGAAAAAAAAAAAGCTCGCTGGGCTTCCTTTCGTCCCTGCCCCTTCCCTACCTCCAAGGATGAAGAGTAGGGTTTAGCCTAGAGTAGATGCTGAATAGGGCTTCATTAGCTTGCAAGTGGTTATACCGTACGACTTCATTAGCTTGAAAGTATACTTGGCAGATCGTCCCTGGAGTCATTCTTGCAGCTCTGCTCCCTGCTTTCTTGCCTCCTGCAGGCCGGCTGAGCCAAGCTAATGCCTCCGGAAGAGACTCCAAGGTTCCAGGCACCCGCAGCGGTCATAACCCGCCCGCCAGGGGCCCTGGTGGCCCCCCGAATCCCCGCTCGCTCAGCAGTGGCCACCTGCAAGGCAAACCCTGGAAGTAAAGACTTTGCCTGTCTTAGTCAAATAAATACTTTGTCTCCTTTCGGAACCCCTGAGCAGTTCCCAAGTCGGTCATTTTCAGCAACTGCTGCAGAGGAAAGACGACGCCATGTGCGATGGGCCCTCCTTCCTCTGTGTCCGCCTCCCTTCCTGCATCCAGCTCGGGGGGAGTGTTACAAAAACCAGAGGCATGGCAGGCTCTAGTGTCTTCCCTATTGTTTACAGAATCTTTAAGTTTCTGAACCTGAGTAAGAAAAAAGAGTCTAATTTTTGGGGCTTTTTTTTTTTTTTTTTTCTTTCTACTTAGGTCCAGCTTATATTGGTTCATATCCCGCATTGTTTTGTAAGTTCTTCGGGCACATCCGGTACGTTCTTCCCAGCCAGTTCTTTTTCACTCGCTGTTCTTGGCTTCGTGGAGGTTGTCCAGGTGGGCTTTGCAGCCCCAGAAGCTGTCCCTGGGGGTGGATGATTCTCAGCTTTCAGCCACCCCCGGGGGCGGGCCCACTGGCTGAGGAGCTCTCTGCCTGACACACGCCGCAGGCTCCGTGGTGAGTTTGGAGGCTGGCACCTTGAGCATTGCTCAATCTTGAGGTTTGCTAGAGCCACTCTCACACTTCCTGAGTGCTGCTCCCCACCAGATGTTTTCCTGGAACCAGCACTGTGCTGACGTGTGCTCAGCCACCCTCACACGGGCCACCGGCTTCCTCCAGAAGAGCCCTGTCTGTTACACGGGCCTGTGTTAAGAGCCAGTGAAGCCCCCCCGCCCTCCCCGACCTGCCCCTCATTCATGGTTGGTTTATCGGTTGTAAATTTCCATTCCCCAGCTCAGGTCCATCTGTCTTAGATGGATAGAAATTATGGCCACTTGAAAACATCAGCCTCAATCGGGCCACTGCAGGCACACATGGTGAGGACGACTCCGAGGTCCTTTGTCAGAGCCGACAGCCCCTTTAAACCCTGGCTTAAAAATACAGTATTAGTCTAATTGAGTAATTAGTGCAATTTCCTGCTTACTTTTCATTCTCACGACTGAGCTGTGATTAGGAGGTTGTGATTATAGATTCTGGTTTGGGCCAGAATTTTGAATCAGCATTAATTGAATTGCTAGATGACTGACATTCATTCCATTTAATTGGGGGAACAAAAGACCTCAGGTAAGGATGAGGAACTCCTGAAATCATCAGGAAAAGGGAAAGAGCCTTGTTAATTTTTATGGTCTGTGATCTGTAGCTGTGATAAGGGACCAAGGAATAAATTGTCCTCTTTGTCATGGCAACCAGCTTCTGAAAAGCCAACTGAAAATTGCCTATCCTTAGGTGGTTACCGCTGCTGGGTAAGATTTGCCTTAACGGGACTATTTTCTCGCCACCAAAAAAAAAAAAACAACTGGAAAAAGAGAAGGCACCGCAGTATTTCTAGCATGGGGCGGGGGGGGTGCGTAGTTTGTAAGAGAAACAAAGGTAATAAATATCTCATAGAGACATATGGAAAAATAACTTTAAGATTCAGCCCAGCTCTGTTTTAGTGTGTTTATTCTTCTCTACTTGATTTCCAAAGTGCAACATATTCCGATGCTTTAGAAATCAAACAAACCAGGGACATTGTTCAGATGTCAGGCCGTACCCAATTTTCCACAAGATTCAAGAATCTTGTATAAAATTCAGCCAACGTACACATAGCTTTAATGAGGAGCCTGTCATGTTTCCCCATAAATTTATTGCCTGAGAACTTAGTTCAGCCTTTTGCTAATGCCAGAATGCTCTGGCTTTTTATTTTCTTTACAGCATAGATTTTTTAAAAATGCCAATTTTTCCACCCTCAACTTTCCCCTAGCATGGACAAGATTTTCAGCCATTTATGACACATATACATTTTCAAGGGGAAAAAAAAAAAAAAACCCATCTCTCTCCGTAACAAAGTTCTGTTTATGCCATTTTAAAGTTGACTGGTCAGGAGTTTAGATTTCCCCACTCAATTCTGTTGTGAAAGTGACGATAGTCCCCCTTTGTTCCTACACTGCATTCCAATCACCAAACCCCCCTAGTGTTTTAGAACCTACTGTATATATGTGGAAAGTCACTGTAGCCAAACCTATTAGAATCGCTGCGCGTTTAGCTGAGGTGTCTGGCAGGTTGAATATATTTATGTGTGTTTCTCCATGGTGCTTCGCCTGTTGGTAAGGATTTTAAATAACTACCCCTCAAAGACCTGTTCTGTTTCTGCTCTTTGCGTGTTAAGTGTCACTCGCAGACAGTTTTTACATGCTCAAGTGACCGTCCCAAACGTTCTACTTTACTGGTTTCTTCATTAGATTAACGGACATGTATTATTTAAGTGATCCGTGACACTCTGTGCAATTATGAATGCTGAAGATTAAAGTACATAGTTGTTAATTTGTTGTTTGCTATTACTATGCTGAGATCTGCCCACTTCTCTCGCCCTCTCTGTTGAGACGATTTGGGGGAGCCACATGAGACGGAGGGGATTTGAAAGCATACCTCTTTTCACTGCATCTCCCAAGAAGGCACACAGTCTCCGCGTAAAAAATCAGGACGCCCTTCCAATTAGGGTAAGGGACCGAACTTAGCTCTCTGGACAGAAGGCCTGGGTTTCTGCTCTTGCTCAAGCAGGGGCCGACTGTCCCTTAAACACATCACAGCAGGACTTCCTTGCCAGTGTGTCAAGGGTGACAAGGCCTGGGAACTTGTGACCCCCCCCTACATGATGGTGGGTGCTTTATTGATGTATAACTTCAGCTTCGCCTCAGCAGTGGTGATGGGCAAAGTCTAGATGATACGCTCAGTGCTTTATGAGGGTGTATATTTAAGGAGAAAGGAGAGAAGCGAGGAAGCAAGAAAAGGAGGAGGGAAGACTGAAAAGGAAAGCTATATAACTCATTTGAAAACAAAAAGAACGTCTCGGGCTATAAATATGTCAGGTCTAATCCACTGAAAGGTATAGAATGATGCCAATGGCCTAAAAGTCGTTTTATCTTTTTACCTTTAGTAGAAAACCGGAATCAGCACAGTCACATTGGACTCAGTGTGAATCAGAATCGTTAAGAGAAAAAATAGTGTTCATTAGCTGCTGAGGAGATTTTTCCTGTGCTGCTATCAAGGTTATACACAAATTCTTAAGACTCTAGGCTACACCAAGAAAACAGAACAAAACAAAAACCTTCTTTTCCCTAATTCCCTGGTGGCATATCAGTGAAATCAGAGTCCGAGGCTAGGAAGAAAGATGTAGGTCATTTTTCTTGTGTTGGTTTTGATTTCTGTCATGTTACATATTGGTCATAGATTCCGTCTTTATGTTATCCGACGTTTTGGCGGGGGCTGTAATGAATTCCTGTCCTCCTGGTTTTACATTCATAACTCCCCTTCTTGCCTGACTGATGGTTATCACTGAGAAACTTTCTTTCCCCACCTGCGAAATGTTCCCCGTGTCTTTCATATGCATTTATTTTCACAATTCTTTCAAAGATATTATTCCCATGATACTTTTCGTTCTTTACAAGAAATGTCAGAAACATAGATTATAATTCATCAGTTCAATTATGTGGGCATGATGCTAGGCTGATACGCAGTTCAATTAATTTTTTTATTAACAAACACGCTTCTCCTGTGAAGCCAGGAAATAAAACACACTGTGCTTCCAGAGCATTCAGAATACATTTGGTTATTAATACTCTGCTCTCCTAAAATTGCAGTAATTTTTAATAAAATTGTTATTGCGGTCCCCTCACACTGATCCATAGGTCAGTTACAGCATAAAAAAAATGTAACGGCGGAAATTTTTCCGCACTGAATTCTGACAAAACAGGATTCAGTGCCTGGTTTTATGTGTGTTTACAAAACAATATTTGTCACGCCGCGATCCCCTTATGGTCTCCCTCTCTGGCTGATCCTCCTTTGTTGCGAACGCGGAAGCAGATTCTCTCCGCCTGCGTAACATCTTGAGACACTTGGTAAAAACGTGTGATAGACAGAGGCCACTTATTAAGTGCTCTTGAGTGACGGACTGCATTTTTTTAAAGGACGCAAATAGGTCTTCTGTTCGAAATTATTTTGACTATAAGCTCCCAGAGGGTGAAAATGGCCAATGATACGACAGCGACCTTTAGTAAGCGTCCGTGAACGATCGGACCTGTCGAGACGGAAATCCGGGAGGCAATGCCCATGGTGGTTGCCACTCAGTGCTGGTCTGCCGTTCTGGAAACCCGGAAAGCTCGTTATCTTTTGTCTCCCTGTATACATCCTGCTTTTGTAGGAGAGGCGTTCACAACCCTGAGATTTTTGGATTACCTACTGCAGGAGGCACCCTGGGAGCCGTTAGGGGTGTCGTTATTACCCTGGCCGTCTGCAGTCTGCCAGGCCTGTTTGCAGGGTCTCCTCGGGCTCAAAGTAGCCTCTAGAATTCATCACGCACAGGTGCACACCGTCCCCACTGAGAGTGGGCTCTTTTTCTCTTTTGTTTCACACCTTGAAGCTCGCGGGAGAATAACCCCAGCACACACGCGTGGAGTGCTCCCTCTGTGTCAGGCAGTGTGGCCAGACTCCTCCTACGCGTTCTGACCCTCCGCTCTCGCGACGGTCCCGTGAGATGGGTGCCCCAGTGTCAGGGGAGGAGACTGAGGATCAGGTGGAAATTAAGCAACTCATCGTGAGGCCCTGACTCACTGAGCTAAAGGTGGAGACGCCAGGAGCCAGCCTGAGGATTGGGGCTTCAGATCAAGTTCTCGCTCAGCCGCCCGGCTCTGTGCTCGCTCTGCGTAGGTGCGGCCACGCGCTCCCTCGGCGATGCCTCCAATTTACCCACGCAAATGCAACTTTCCCCTGGCTGTTGGCCTCCCTTCCCTCCTCGTCACCAGAGATCCCCCCGCCCCTCCAAAAGCCGCCTCCACCGCCCCCCACACACCCCGTCTACACAAAAGGCAACAGGAACTCAGAGGCGGCACATCTCCTGGGAATACGTGTTTCCCTATATCCACTGTCTGCATCGAATGACCGATCTCGAGGACCGGTGCGCCAGGGTTTCTGAGATTGGTTTCGTTCCTGAGTGAACCCTAATGAGGTCTCACTTAAGGAATGGGACTTAAAAACTTTTACCTAGACCGTTGGAAAAGAAGTGGGCTTGTTCTCGTAACTTGAACCATTCACTTAATAAACCATACTGCTAGGACTTCGTGTCTGATCTTTGCTTTGCTTTGCAGTGATGTCTCTGATTTAGGCGGGGACCCAAGGTGCGTGAATTGGCTCACGGCCACAGGCCTGGGCCTCCCGGAGGAAGCCGTGGCAAGCCGCAAGCTTCTGCCTCGGCCCCCGTTCCGGGAGCGCTGTTTTCCACCGTGCTGTTTTGAAACCCGCTGCCGTGGTTGAGCAGGAGACTTTCAATTTTCTTCTTTGCGTTTGGCAATAAGCACTTGGCAGTCTCGGTCTCTGGGGCTCTTAGATGATGCTCGCGATCTGGGTTGCCAAATTAATGCAGATCTTGAAAGCTTTGGGGAAAATCCATTACCCTTTGACTGTTTTTCAGATTTGACGGGCACCCCGTGCCTTTTTTCTCAGAGCTCTTCCTTCGTGTGGCCAATTTGAATGTTATGGTTGGTCATATCAGTTTCCTGTAAGTAGCATCTGGGACAGAATGATGTTTCTGTCCTTAGAGTCCTTAGAGCGAGAGCCCTTCTGCATCCTCAAACCCACCTAGCCCCACTTGCCCTTGCAAAGCACTTGCTGAGATGATGAATGGCCATGCACTGGATGAAGGACCAGTGAGGTCATACCTGGATTGTATTCAATGACATTTCAGTTTTAACTTCAAGCCAAAACCAGAAAGCTACACATGCGTATCAGCGTATTCAAGAGACCACCCGAAGGATTCTCACGGACCTCCGATGGCTCACAGGCCACACGGAGAACCATATACAAGGGTCTCAGAAAAAAGTCAAATGAGTTCCTTTAAAAATAAAGATTTTTGAAAAGCCCTGGAGAATAGGCATTAGCGTAATCAATTCCCCGGATTGCTACAGGAACTGAATGTGAGCAGAAAGGGCTCTTGGGGATTTTCGTCTGAGCTATGGCAGAGTGCTTAGGGAACAGCTCCCAACTGGGAGCGGGAGAAAACCCTTCCCTTGGTAGAAACGCGGTTGCTTCCAGCTCTATCGGGAGGGTAAATTTTTCCAGTGATAAGATACATTGTTCTGGGCAAGGTGGTAAAATGGAAGGCCAGAGCAGAAGAAATGAGTGGAGGCAGATTGTAAAAAAAGAATCTGGGCGCAAATGAAGATGACCGCTTAGATGTTAGATGTTGGTATTAAGTTGATTTTAGATAACTTTAGCCACGGGGTTATTTGGTGTGTGTGAACTAGTTTTTTTTTTTCCTGATTATAAAAGCTTACTGCAACAAATCCAAAAAGGTACAAGGAGGAAAACCATCACCACTATCCAGGGCAACCTCAATTATCATTGGAGAGTATATCCTTCCAGGCATTGTGTGTGTGTGTGTGTGTGTGTGTGTTTCAAACAAAAATGCAATTCATACTCAACATGCTACTTTGTAACTACTTTTCTTTAAGCAACTGTATAAATCATATACTATAAAATCCATGCACTTTAAGTATACAATTCAGTGTTCAGCAAATTTACGGAGTTGTGCAGCCATTACCACAATCCTATTTTAAAACATCTGCATCATGTGGCTGGCTTCTTTCAGTATCGCGTGACCCATTTCCCCACGTCTACACGGGCTGCAATGGCTTCACGAGACTCCATTGTTTAAACATGTCATAGGGGTATCAAGACTGGTGTCTGTTTAGGCTCTTTTCCTTTATATTTCATTTTCTACTATTACGGCCTTGTACATACATGCATTTGAATTTGTCTGAATATTTTTATAAACTAACTTTCTCCAAGTGGACTTTCTGGGTTAAGGCAACAATACATGTGAAATTTTGATTTATGTGGCACCCCACCTTCTGCCCCCAGGAAGGTGGAAATCTGTCTTCACACCAATGGTACATGACAGGTCCCATTTCTTCATACCCTTGATAGCACTGAGTTGTCAGTCTTTTTATTCTTTGTCAATCTGATGGAAGAAAAATGATTTATTTGCCTTTCTTTAATGTACAAAAAAAATCACTCAGAGGATCAGTATCTCTCATACGTTTATTGGCCTTTTGTGTTTCTTCTTTGGGGAATTGCTTATTTTTCTTTGGAAATTTTAGTCCTTTTTTATTTAAAACCCCTTTTACTGGGGCGCCTGGGTGGCTGAGTCGGTTAAGCGTCCAACTTCTGCTCAGGTCATGATCTCGCAGTCTGTGAGTTCGAGCCCCGCATCAGGCTCTGTGCTGATGACTCAGAGCCTGGAGCCTGTTTCAGATTCTGTGTCTCCCTCTCTCTCTCTGACCCTCCCCCATTCATGCTCTGTCTCTGTCTCAAAAATAAATAAACGTTAAAAAATTTTTTTAAACCCCTTTTACTTATAAGAACTCTTTTCCCTTCAAGAATATTAATACTTTTTCATATATGCTACGATATTTTCTAAAAGTATTATTTCTCTTTTAGCTTCATGCTTTTATGTATAAATTTTTCTTACCCACAGATTTGTAAAACTATGTATCTGCAAACAAAATGTAAACCTCTTCATATGCTTGAAAATAGAAAAAAAAAAAGTATTAACAAGTTCCCTATCTCCATTTAACAAGTATTTATTAAGTGCCTACTCTGTGCCGTGTATTTGGCAGACCAGTAGGGATTACGTGTTGAACAAAACAGTGCAGTCTCTCCCCTCATGGAATTTTCTGGTGCTTCATTCCTTGTCTTACCAGGTTTCTTAAGACTCTTGCTCAGGGGCACCTGGGTGGCTCAGTCGGTTGAGCGTCCGACTTTGGCTCAGGTCATGTCTCGTGGTTCAAGAGTTCCAGCCCCATGTCGGGCTCTGTGCTGCCAGCTCAGAGCCTAGAGCCTGCCTTGGATTCCGTGCCTCCCTCTCTCTCTCTGCCCCTCCTCCGCTCGTGCTCCATCTCTCTCTCTCAAGAATAAATAGTAGGGGCGCCTGGGTGGCTCAGTCGGTTAAGTGTCCAACTTCAGCTCAGGTCACAATCTCACGGTCCGTGAGTTCGAGCCCCACGTCAGGCGCCGGGGCTGATGGCTCAGAGCCTGGAGCCTGCTTCCAATTCCGTGTCTCTCTCTGCCCCTCCCCCGTTCATGCTCTGTCTCTGTCTCAAAAATAAATAAACGTTAAAAAAATTAAAAAAAAAAATAAATAGGGGCGCCTGGGTGGCGCAGTCGGTTGAGCGTCCGACTTCAGCCAGGTCACGATCTCGCGGTCCGTGAGTTCGAGCCCCGCGTCCGGCTCTGGGCTGACGGCTCGGAGCCTGGAGCCTGTTTCCGATTCTGTGTCTCCCTCTCTCTCTGCCCCTCCCCCGTTCATGCTCTGCCTCTCTCTGTCCCAAAAATAAATAAAAAACGTTGAAAAAAAAAAAAAAAAAATTAAAAAAAAAAAAAAATAAAAAATAAATAATAAACATTAAAAAATTTAAAAAAAGGAAAAAGACTCTTGCTCAGAGCCTCACTTTCTAAACTACAACTCAGGGAATTCAAAATAACTCACGAGCCTACACTCTACAGATTATAAAATTCTTAAGTTCATTCATTAGTAAAAGTAGAGAACATTCACTCAACAAACATTTATTGGGCATCCGTACGTCAACTATTGTTGGTGGTTTTGGAGATTGAATGCCAAAGTGGTGCCTGCTCTCAGGAAGCACAATTAACCTTAAATTAAGCAATTCTATCCTGGAAGCCTAAGTAATCCAATTTCGTAAGATTTACTGTCCTTGCTAACTTAACATTTTTTTGCCTATCCATTTTTATTAAGCAAAAAATACGATTGGCTTTTCACTGGCCCAAACTGAGCCATTAAAATGGGTTCCATTCATAGGTTGAATGGAAATGTTTCCCGAAAGATAACTTGAAGGGAGTGTTATAAAACCTTTAGGTCATTTGTCCGTAAAGACTAAAACACCATTTTTCCTTGCCTCATACACTTGCATGTGTCTAAGTTTATGTACGATTGATAAATAGGTATATATCCTGCCTTGTACATTTTGCTTTTTAGAATGGTAGCAAAAAAAAAAGAAAGAAAGAAAGAAAAAGCATTTGACCTACAGGCCGTGCTCTGTGGAAAAGACAAGACTTTTAAGATCTTGGAGCCGGATGCCCTGTAACACCTCAAATGGCTGATACAGGGCAAGACCGCCACCTTCACCCCCAGTTTCCATCTCTGGGGAGCTACCAATCCACCCTCACCCACTCCCCAGTGACTTCCGTGGGAGTAACCCCTGCTCCGCATTCGCGTCCGAAGAGACTCGGAAGGAACAGAAGTTAGACTCTTGCTCTGACAAGAGTCGGGATGCCCTATGTATTGTACTGGCCGCCGAGTGTGATCTCATAGCCAGCAGAATCACCAAGCCAAAGGAGGAAACCCAACGAGTTTTAGGAGCTCTGGAGAGTGTCAAGAGGAGAGCCTTCTATGTGAGAAACGTTGCAAATGATAAGGAGTAATGGTGGTCAAATAGAAAAGGAAGTGGAGACCCGAAGGATGCTAGAAAGGATGTGACGTATGAGAAGAAAGCTACTTCTGTCCCTAAAGGCAAAGTCGTCACGAGGCACCACAGTTAGTAAAAGATTCTGGGATTGGTGTTCGTTCTTTATCTTCAGTAAATTATTTCATTCGACCTAATCGTTTTCTTCCGATTTAATCCAGGAGTGGGAGACCGTATCTGGCTTTACAGAAATGGGCCGGGCCTGGCTGCAATGTCTATTTGGGACAGCGGTGGCCACCAGGATTATTCTGTCTCATACTTAGAGTTACGGCTCTTGTAGATACATGGATCCAACTGGCAACACTCTCGTACGAGCTGAATTCCTGACCACTGCGGGGTCCCAGGCATTCGGTCAGCAGCTGCGGCTGCCGCTTGCTACTAAGGTATGAACACATCGCCCCACCGATGAGCTAAGCCCAGGGTGGTCTAATTAAAACAGACGCCACTTGGATCCAAATTCAGAGGACCTCGGAAGGCGGGGGCAATCGAGGGGTCATCTAGTCCAACCGCCCGCACATTTCCGGCGAGGCCTGCAGGAACTAAATCACTTCTGCCCTAGCTTGAAAAGGCGGACGTGCCACGTACGTTCCCACACGTGAGCCCCCAAGATTCTGTTCCACTTACACTCAGACTTTATTTGGTCGCCCGGGTGGGGCCAGAGAGGAGGAAGAAGAGAGGGCCGAAGGACCAGTTCAGTAGGGGTGATTCAGGGTGTGTTCCATGATGGTCCGAAGCGCCAGCCACGTCTCCTGGGCCGTGGGGACGATCTGGGAGGCCGGCAGCAGGAAGCCATAGCGCCCCGTGTCCCGGAGCTCGAAGGTGTAGGAGTACTTGATGCCCTGGCTGTAGGTCCAGTCGATGGTGCTTCCGCTGGCTTGGTCTGGGGCAGGAGCAGATGCCGGAGAGCAAAGGTCAAAAACTTAGAAACACTGGTACGGGCTGGGCCAACGGTCCTAAACCCGGAGCCTCATGCAGGGTTGACTGGAGTCAGCGGCTACTAAGTGCCTGCTGTTGACCAAGCAGCCTGGCTCCCTCCCAGGAAGTCCCCCAAGGGGTCTGAGCTCCAGAGGCCCAGACAGGAGGACCGGCAGTGGATCTCCTATCACGGGGGAATGCGAGAAAGTTCTTGCTGTTGCAAAAGCCCCGCTGAAAACCACCTCCCTCCAACAGCTGCTTTGGTCAAACCTCCAAATATACCAGAGTTACCCGCTTGAGTAACCAGGATCTGTCCCCTGGGGCTCTGGTCTGCAGGAGAGAGTGCAGAAGGCCAGAGGCAAAGCACAGGCCCCTCGTCTGTCTTTCTGGAGGGAATTTTGCCCAGGTTTGCGGTTAACAGCGGGTAACGAAGTTGGTTTTGAATTGGGCAGGGGTGTGGGAGGTGGGCTGCGTATCCGGACTTAACCTGGCAACGCCGACCGAAGCGACAACCTCTGGTGCGGTTTGAAACCCATTTCCAAACGAGGCCTGAAGTCCAAAAGCGAGGCCAGCCCTCAGTAAGACCGTGGCCCACTCATCTACCAAGCCCTGGGCGCGCGGGGGCGGAGGTACGTGAAGGGTGCCTGCAAGCCCTCTCACCTCTGTCCTCGGCCTCTGACTCAGTACTTCTGCCTGTCGTCGGCCAGCAAACTTACTGCATTCCTCAGGGCCCTACGGGATCTGCCCCCCCCCCGCCCCCCACCTGTCCCCGATGACCCCCGTGTGCTCTCACCCTGCGGCCATCACCTAGGGCTCCATGTTGTCCCTGCTATCCCCCCAACACGCCAGTCCAGATCACATGGCAGGGCCTTTGTTCTAGAAGGTTCCTCTGCCTGCGAGGCTCTTCCCCCAGATAGATAGCCTCTTGGCGCCCTTCCTCGTGTCCTTCAACACTGACCCAAATTTTCCTGTCTCAATGAGGCCTACCCTTCAACCCACCCACCCAACTTCCATGCCCGATATTCCTGACTCCGCTCACCAGGTTCTAGTTTTTCTTTTTCTCCCTAGCATTTGTGGCCTAACACACTGTATCGTCTACTCATTCGTGTTTATTGTCACTCTCCCTGACTAGAACGTACGTTTCCTGATCTTCGCTTATTTCCAACTATTTCCCAAGCGCAGAAAACAAGGCCTGGTACAGAGTAGGTGCTCAATGAACATTTGCTGACTTAATTCCATTCTGACATAACAGTGCTCCTCGCAGGGGCATTGCACGTACAAGTAAGCTGGGAAAAGATAGGACATATTCTCTCACTGAAAGGCATTGGAGGCAGCGTATTTTTTTAAGGTGAGTTTCTTGGTGATCTACAAACGCCAGCGGAACTCTCCATCCCCTCCTAAAGCTGGACTTAACCCCAGACAAGGGGACAAAAGTTCTCAGAGGAACCGATCGGCTTGTCTGAAGGTATCGACGAAGGCAGAGTTCACTTCAGGAAAGGGCCCCACTGCTCCCCGAGGCACCGCCGAGGGCTGTTGTCCTCGCCCATGCTCCCAGATCTAGGCACACCCCTGGCTGCTTCCTCCAGGAGGAACACCGCGTCAGGCAGGAAAAGCCGGCTAAGCTTCCTCCCGGTGACACCCCAGAGACCGTGCACCCACTTACAAATCGTTTTGATGATGCTGCCGTACTTGAACTTGGTCCCATACAGAGAGGCCAGGGCCGTCACAGCAGACTTGGCCAGCTGATCCTGGAGAAAATGCCAAGCGATACCACCTGTTACGGCCAGTAACGCCAGGGCCAGGGTAGCCCAGCGTCTAGCTGGGAAGTAGCCCAGCAGAGAGCACGGGGCCCCGCGCACAGCGGGAGCTCAGCAGCCCCGCGATCCCCGAACCCCGCAGGACGTCTGGCTGGCCGTTGATCACACCGCGGCTCCAGATTGAACTTGTGGTACAAGCTCAAAGTCTAGCCTTTCCCCTTGCAGTGTCATGGGACAGAAGTGACTCAGCCACTCTGTACCTCAGTTTCCCAGACAGAAAGCGAGACAAGTCCGCCTTGCCGGTCTTCCCAAGGCATCAGGGGTCCGCGGAAAGGGGTGCTGGGCACGGCAGGGCAAGCAAGGGATCAGCACATACCAGCTCGTCCCGGTCGGGGGCTGGCTCTGCCTTGTAGCCGTAGGGATACAGGAGGAGCTGGGAGTAGCTGTGGATGGAGATGAAGGCCTTGATGTTCCCGTGGCTCTTCACAAAGTCCACGATGGACTTGACCTCCACTTCGGAATTTGCAAACTTGCCACGGTAAGTGTCCGTGCAGGGGTTGCTGCTGGCTCCGGCCACTGTGGGAGGAGAGGGGGGGTAGCATTCCTTAACAGCCAAGCAGCGTGGCTTCCACACCCTCAAGTTCTTTGCGTGGAAATAAGGGTGGGATGCAGGAGGGCTCACCCCCACCCTGGAATTAAGGAAAGGCCAAGGCCTTTTATAACCTGGGGGGCCTGCCTCCCTCCCCAGCCAGGTGGACGTGCCCAGAGAGGGAAGGAGGGCTCCCCAAGCAAGATCCATTCTTGCAGTGAAGGGACCACAGAGAGAAGGAGCTGAAGTTACTCTAGAAACCCCCCTACATAGGTTTCAGACCTAAGTTCCAATGGGGGGAGATTTGTTTCTACGGACGAGGAGCAAGAAAATCTCAGAGGCCCTCCTCCCTCCCTGGGAGCCTCAGCGGAGAGGCTGACATCTCTGCCCTCCCTGCTGGGGCAGGAAAGGGGTAGGGGGGGCAGCAGGACACAGGCGGGGAAGAAGCCATCTGGGTTTCCCGTCCCTGCCCCCAAATCACACAGGGCCTTACTCCCAAAGCCAGCATCCCAGTTCCGGTTGGGGTCCACCCCAACACAGGAGGAGCCCGGTGTGAGGGATCGAGTCTTGCGCCACATGCGATTCTGAGGAAGGAACCAGACACCTGTCGGTCACCGTGCTGGGCCGGGGGCCAGAGCCCGCAGAGAGCAGTGCGGGCCGTGAGCGGCCACAACCGACACGAGGCGCTCCGATCAGGAGCATGGGCGTGGACACAGCACAGATCAGAAGCCACGTTCAACTGGTTGTCGGGAAGGTCTGTCTGCAAAGGGGGCTCTTGGTTGAAGGAGAACAGAGGCAACAGTGGACGGCACTTGGCCAGAGGTTTCTACCGGCGGAAACGAAGGTGCCCCTCCCCCCGCCCCCTGCCCAGACACGCGGGATTGGTAGCAGGCTGTACCTGCCATAAAAGTAAAATAAAGTTAGGAAATAAGGTCCAGGGCAGCGGGTCTGGGGGATTTTGTCCCCCCTCCCCATCCCCAGATATATGACAATGTCTGAAGACATTTTTGGCTCTCTCAACGGAGGGGTTGAGAGTTGAGGGGCCTCATCAAGAAGGCCTAGGATGAGAACCCTGGTCCAGCAGAACAGGTCTGTTTGCCCCTCCCTCAACTTCTGGGGGTTGAGATTCGGGGTGAGTAGCCTGCGGGGCTCAGAGGCCAGGGGCCCGCCGTGTTTTCCCCAAGAACGAGAGGAAGTCTGTACCTTGCTGTGGGTGAAGGCAAAACCATCAGGGTTAGTGACAATCTCCAGGAAGATGTCCATGGAATCAAGAATGGCAGTGAGAGTGAAGTCCTGGCCATAGTCTTGTGTGATCTGGTGGGGGGGACACGCAGGCAGAGTGGGTCAGGCCAGGCATCGGCCACCCTAGAGCAACGGACATTTGCACCTCTGCATCCCTGCTTCTGGATGCAAAGGGGAGGCCCGGGCTCCCGTGGGCCTTGACCACCAGCCCACCAGGTGAGAACCCTCCTCACCTCCCCCGGCTTACCTTCTTGGCAAACCAGACCCCGCTGGCCTGGGTAACCCACTCCCGGGAATGGATCCCCGTGTCGATCCAGATGGCGGGACGGTTGTTTCCCCCGGTGCTGAACTGAACAAGAAAAGCAAAGAGATCCAGCTCGGGTCTTATCTTGCCTCCTTGAAGGGGAGCACACGCCAGGCCAGAGGCCATCGGCTCCCTGGGTATCTCAGGTTAAGGCTTTCCTTGTGGGGCCATCACTCAGGTGAGGGGTGGGGGTGGGGCCCGCGCAGGAATCCCACAGAACTTGGCCTCCAGCCTTCACCCTGGCCTTGGGGCAAATATGACTCAGCCAGAACTCCGGGCCCTACTCTTTTCCTCTGCCCAGACACAGTTCTCTGTGGGGTGTCACAAATAAACCATTTTATCTGGACTACCCGGACTCTCGGATACTTTCCGCAACGGGACGCTTGCTTGAAAACACTCGGTCACTTAAAAGTTTAAGAACCGTGTGTGCCCGGGTATGCCTACGGCTAGACCAGCATAGAAATTGCGACCTTCCCAAATGTCAGCACGGGGGGTTCACATAGCAGAGCGTTCTCGGTGACCCTGGGCTCACCCACGGGCCCCCACACACAGATGTGGGTGCCCATTTTTGCCTAGGTGCCCGTTACCTTCAGCACATAGATGGGACGCCCCTCGTAGGTGTTGCCGATCTGGAGCTTGCTCACAAGCTGTGGGTGCTCGGCCACCAGCATATCCATGAAGCTGTAGATCTGAGAAGGGAGAGAAGGGGAGGCCGGCTGTCACCCGGACGCTTCCCCCCTGCAGCAGCGTCAGCCAGCCTGCCACAGGCCCTGCAACGTAGCGGAGCCGCAGCCCAGACCCCCCTCCCCCCGGCCCGCGAGCCCCCCCGGAGACGGGGCGGGTGCTGCGCATGCCCAGGTCACCCCTGACTCTGGCCGCACTCTGCCAGCCTGATGCAGAGCTCCGTGCCGGTGCGGTGCGGAGGGGTCCCGGGGGCCCCTCACCTCCTCCAGGGTGTGGTAGGTGGCGTAGTTGAAGGTGTCGGTGGAGCGGGACCGGGCCTGGAAGGCGAACATCTGCTCCTGCTCCTCGTCCAGCAACGACTGCACGTCCTCAATCATGATCGTGTACCCGAGGCCGTGGGCCTCCAGGAAGGCCTTGACAGCCTGGATGCTGGGGAAGGGCACTCGGACGTCGATGGGAGAGCCGGGCTGACCAGGGCCCCGCCAGAAGTCCAGCTGGAGAGGACGAGAACGGGCACCGCCACGGTGAGCCGGGCAAGGGCCAGCCGGGAGGGGGTGCCGGCGCCAGGGGGTCACGTACACCTGGGGCTGCGGCGTGGGCGTTAGGGGCCGGGGACCGAGGGGAAACCGTGGGCCCTGGACGGCGTCCACCACGGTCGGGGAAATGGCCCGGGAAGCCTCGCGGAGGAGCTTCAAGACGGCAAGCAAAGAGAAGCGCTAGAGAGAAGGCCCTCCCTTTGCTCGGATGCTCAAGGGCAGGAAGAGTCTGGAACTAGGAGGTTAAATCGTTTCCCGACAGGAAGCAGTCCCCCGGGTCCTTTCTGGGTGGCTGAGGAGAGCAGGGCCAGGCCCCAGGTGGCCCCAGGGGATGATGGGGTCCTGGGGTGGGCCCGGCTGGCCCGGGAGGAGCCCTGGGGCCTCCTGGAGGACTCCCCACTTCTTCCGACCTGCAGGTGCTCGAGGTCCTCCAACTCCTTCACCTTCTGGACCTGGGCTTCATCGGCAGCAGAGATTCGGAGCACCTGGTGCCTGGGCAGAGAGGGAGGGGACACTGGGGGCCTGAGCAGCTCTGATTGGCCCTCCACACTCCCCAGGTGGGAGGACGCCGCATCCAGTGGCCTGGAAGCCCCAGGCTGGGCTCGAGCCTCCGGGCTGAGCAGGGGGAAGCACGAGGGGTCTTCGCAAGGGGAGGCCCAGGCTCCTTGGAGCCTTCTGGACACAGCTGCTACCCCGTCCCGATTTAGACTATTTCTCTCTCTCTCCAAAGCCCATCAGGCCTCCTCCCACCTCCCCTCCTGAAAACTCCTCCTTCAAGCTCAGATTTCTCGGGGGCTCGGGAAGCTGCCCAGAGGGACCAGACCCCTTCCTTCTCAGCCCTGGTGCCCGGTCAGTCTGCCTCCTAGGGCCTGCTAGTCTGCTCCTCTCTGGAGTCATCCCATAAGTCAGTCTCTCTCCTCCAGACACTGGCTGGGGGCGGAGTCCTCCCGTCTCCTGTCTGAGCACCCCCTTCCCTCCATACCCTTACCCCACAAAGTCCTCTTTGCCAAGGACAGCCCCTAGCAGCACACTCCAAATCAGCAGCCCCCTCATGCTGCAGCCAGCTGGGAACATCAACTGAGGCCGAGAGAAGGTCCCGGGGCTTTTTAAACTCTCCCAGGTCTCCCGGGTCCTTCCGACCGTGCCCGAGAGCTGGTCCCCTCCCCGCCCCGCCTTGCACCTGGGCCCTGTCCCACGGGGAGGGAGGATGAGGGCCCCGATCTCTGATACCTTCTCGCCCTCCCTGATAAAGTGGCAGGGAACAGGGCAGCTGGGGAGATAAGCCAGGCCTCAACCCCTTGGCCATGAAGTGCCAGCCTGAGCCTGAGGGTCAGCTGGAGCCTGAGGGTCAGCTGGGAGCCTGCTCGCCCACAGCCAACCAGCTGGAGCCTCGTGTGGGGTGTCCCCTTCTCCCACGCTCCTGAGGGCCAGCTCTTCTGTTCCTGGGACAGAGGACGCTGGGACTCTCTGCCCCCATCCAGTGCTTGTACCCACTGGCTTCTCACCACACTGGCTCTGTCCAGGGCTGCCCCTCCCCTGCACAAGGCACATCCCGCTCTGGGGTACAGCCCCCTGAAGGGGGCTTCAAGGCCCCACTCCTCCTGGCCGGCCTCGGCGGTCTTGCGGGAGTCAGGCCACAGCGACCGCAGCTGGGGCAGGAACTCGACTCTCGCCAGTGTTTCCCTCCACCACCCCCCCCCCCCCCCACTACAGGGCCCAGGATCGCGGTCGCCCTTGATGGGAACTGTAACCAGATGTCATCTGAATAGAAAGCGTGGTGGTGGGAACCGGGGCCAGACCCCTGTGGGGACTGCACAGTATACAGGAGAAACCGGAACTCACAAAGGGGAATTCGCTGGGGCTCTGGATGCTGATCTCATGGTAGAAACATCTAACACAAATCCGCCCTAATCCACAGGGGGCCCCCGACGGATACCCAGCACCATCTGGGGGCCCTGCTCTGTGTCAGGGGCTCAGGCTCGGACACTGACAACAGCCAAGGTGGCCCTTTCTGGTTTCCATCTGTTCCCTCTGCCTCCCTATCCCACCCCCTACCTGGCCTACCCTCTATGGCTGGGGCAGAGTGACCCCATTAGATTTACCCCCCACTCTCTGCCAAGCCTAGCTCTGAGAAGACAGTGAAACACTGAATTCACCCTCAACAGACGTTGAACCTCATGAAGACTGTTCCTCTCCACTCCAGCAGCCTTGCCTGACCTCCAGGCCCCAGATAAGACCCTCTTTCTCCCCGAAGCTTCCTCTGGCTTCTTTTTCAAGTATCTACCCCTCCTCCGAATGCTCACCCCTTGCCTTATTCATTCTTCTGGCCCAGGTACTGTGCTGTGCCCTGGGATGATGCCCAAGTCACGCCGGTCCCTGATCTCAGGGAGCTCACGGTCTGGTGTGAAAAACACAAGTAACCAACCGACATGTCGGTTCTCCAAGAGGTCTTACGAGAAGCTGTCACCAAGACCAGGGTGGAAGGGCAAAAGTCTTACTGGCTTGCTTTCCTCACTGCAGGAGACCCGAGCAGTGCCTTTCCTCTGACGTGCGTGAGAGGCACCAGTAAGGCCATGGACTCTGCACTGTTGGCCTGTCCAGGAGGGTCCAGGGAAGACTTTCCCAAGAAGGTGACATTTGACCTGGGTCTTAATGACAGGATTTTGCTAGGCTGAGAAAGGAAGGGGTGTTCGTTACACTATTCGGTGCTGAAACACAAACTCACATTTGCTCCTCCTTAATGTATGTCTCCCAGCGAGACTAGAAGCTTCCTCAGACCAGGAACTGTTTCTTAGCCATCTCTCCTACTCCCCCCTCATCTCTCAGTGCCCTGTAACATTCTCAAGCTTTCAAATCTGTCCCCCAGCAGGAAAAGAGGTTTCGTACAGCCTGCCTTCAGTTTGCTTTATGAAAACAATATTTCTTTTTGTATTTCTAACTCTAAAGCTGTCCTATAATTTGACTCTGTTTCACGCACATTACACATGTTGGGGGTGGGGGGGTGTTGGCTAATTCTTGGGCCTTCTGTGAATTCCTTCCAGAAAAGACAAACCCATTGCAGAAAGGAGGAGGGGTGGGGGAAGGGCCCTGCCCCGCCAAGTGGGCCTCTTGAAGCCTCCAGCCAGACATCTAAGGTGTCCAAGAGTCATGTAATCTATTTTCTTGCAAGGTTGGAAAAGATTAATTCAATGCTGCAAGCTAAAATGAGGGCCAGCACGGGCAGGAAGCTGGAAACACAATGGGAGAGGACTTTGGGTCTCAGGTGGAGGCTAGGCCTAATTCCCTGGGCCCCTCCAAAGCACCTCAGGGTGCTGAAAATTGCCTTTTGGTAAAAACCAATTTGCTAGAACGAAACCTGGGGCAGAGGGCCACAGTACTGCCTTTCCACAGTGGCTTGCTTCACATTGGTCCAAAGCAAGGGCAAAGATGAAGGCCATCGAGACCTATTAGCATGAGAAAGAAGCCACCAGCCTGGTATGCAGATTCTTGGGCCAGTCACGGGGCTGAGGCCTGAACGCAAACAGAGGAAGGACAGCTGAAGCCACATGGAGTAGAGTCCAGCGTCCCTCCCTTCTTCCACAGGCCCCACATCAGGCTCTGTGCTGATGGCTCAGGACCTGGAGCCTGCTTCGGATTCTGTGTCTCTGTCTCTCTCTGCCCCTCCCCTGATCATGCTTTCTCTCTCTCTCTCTCTCAAAAATAAACATTAAAAAAAAAAGACAATTGAGGAACCCCATTGTCTTTTGCAAGTGATGGGTCTGGGGGTAGGCATGTGACTCCGTTGGGCCAATAAGAGGTGAAAGGAAGCCAGCAAGGAAGCTTCTAGAAAATGTTTCTCCACTCTTGAGAAGGAGACACCTTTCTCTGGATATTATCAAGTCTGTTGCCCCACCTTTGGACTATATAATATGAAAGAATATACATTTCCTCCTTATTAACTGTAAAAAGCACTGTTGCTTATTGTTTGTTGCTAACTGATGCATCTACTAAGCTTTTAAAGTGCTTGTGTTGTCAGAAGACAATACAATTTTAGCCTAGGGGAGCCTTTATGTGAAATGGGAAAAGGCATTAGTCTCCCTCTGGGCAGACATAGTCCCTCATCCTCTCAGCAGAATGTTTTTGTGCAGTGTACAAACTGGACAACCATCCATGGCAACCCTGTTGCCAGAGAGTGCCCAAGCATGATAAACAGAGGCTCTAAGACAATGCTTAAAGATCCCCAAACTAAAACCTGGAAAATGGGTTGTTATAAAGGCAGGAGAATCAGTTCCCCATGTCCATATTGGGGATCAAAGGAGACAGTGGACAAGAGGGATCCTCGCAGAGAGCACAAATGGGCACAGTCAAAATGACTGGATGCAGGAGCTGGATGAGACTTCAGCTGTCTCCCTTCGGCACGCGTGTTTCAGGCTGTATGTGGTACACTCGTGCGAATGGGAAGAGAAGTCTATGAGAATTTGAGGCAGCTAAGCGGTGGACTGTAATGAACACATCTCATTTTCCCTGCCCGGCGTCGTCCTCCTTCCGAAGGACCACCCCTCCCGACTCTAACTAAGACCAGGTGATTCAGGCGGTTCTAGCCACCCCACCCCCACCCCCGCTCTTGGAAGAACCAATTAGTTCCATTTCCCCCCTCAAGCTTTAGCAAGGAGGCTTTCTATCACACGTACCTAAAAAACAAAACCAACAAACAAAAAAACACAGCCTCTGACTTCCGGAAAGAGCAAAAAACAGGAGAGGGAATGCCTTCCAAGAGTAAATCGCCACAAACCTATTATATGATTGGGGAGATCACGTGCACATCCCTCAGCCTCAGTTTCCTCATCAACGTATTGAGAGAGTAGGACAGAATGATCTCCTTGGTCTCTTCTAGCGGTAACGCTTTATGATTCTAGGACATTTGTATTCTGTACCCCCGAACGAATCACAGCCGTGATGACAGGTCTGGGTAGGGGAGAGATTGGCTCTCCAGGTTTGTGAACAGATCAGAGCAGAGCCACAGAGGTCCTGGGGCCTGTGATGGATGAGTGTTCCCAGGACAGTGCGGGTGGAGAGGGCCACGTCCTGCGGAGGCTGCAGGGGGAGGCCACAGGGGGAGGCTGCGGGTCTTGGGGGCTTCATAGAAGGCTGGGAGGACGAGGCCCTGGTGGCAGCCTCCTTGAGTTTCGCTTTCCTAACGGAGCGCCCAGTAGGACCTATTTGTTTGCTTTGAAGCTACAGAACTCCCACTTTCAAGTGGCTAGTGTGGGTCTCCAAAAGGGAGGCAGGATCCGTATTCCAAAGACAGAAACACTCAATGGGTTTTTAGGAAGCATCAAGTCAGAAGCGAAATCTCAGAACAGAGATGTGGAAGAGAGAAGACCTAAGCAGGAATGTCCCATAATGTAAAAAAAAAAAAGAAAAGAAAAGAAAAAGAAAAAGAAAAAGAAAAAGAAAAAGAAAAAAGAAAATGGGGGAGGGGAGAGGCAACGTGGGAACCGGGTCAAGAGGGTGGAGGAGAAGGAGAGGTTGTCTCACAAAGGGACACGAACCAGCTCCAAAGCCAGTGTCCAGTTGAAGGGTTTAACTTTCCACATTGTATTTCCCTTCTGTATGCCCAAGTCAAATTTTGTGAAATGTTACCCTGCGTTCTTGACTGTGCTTTGGGGAATTGATGGGGGGAGGGCAGGAGGGCAGATGGGGAGCCACAGAGTTTGGCCAAGACAGCAAGAGGTGAATGAGGAGCAAGCCGGACCAACGGATTTGCGAACACGTCGCGGTTGCCAAGGACCGTCCCACATACTTGGGGAGGGAGAACATTGGAAGGCGGAACAGGCTAAAGTTGTCCTTCGGGACACCGGCCCCCTCCCCCCATCCCCAGAAGAACATGACTTGGCCCCCAAGCTCAAGATGTGGCCTGACTTCACCCGTGTGTGGAGCACTGACAGGCTGACGTTCCCTGGATTCTCTCAGCCTGTAGCAAGTGGCTGTCTGGGCCTTCTTAGTTTTCTGAAGCAGCTTTTTTTTTTTTTTTTTTTTTTTTAATTTAATTTTATGATTTCAGTAAAGTCATTTTCTCTCTGGGCCGGTCGGGGGGCGGTCAGAGGGGAGATGGCGGAGGGCGGGGAGTGGGGGTGGGGAGAGCTAAGGGCTCCTCACCGGGCTCCCTGGACCGCGGCCACTCGGCCATCGCTCTCCACCTCTGCCACCCGCCTGCCCTCACACAGGACTCTTTCAGGTTCCAAACTGCCTGCCTGGTTTGTTTTTTTAAGAAAGCAATAACCGCAGCACATTCACTGTGGTTCTTTATAGCTTTCCATATGTATAATCACTCTTTCTCTCTTCAGTTTTTCCAGTGTTTTTTTTCTTTTAAATAAATGCTCATAAATTTTACTGGTGAGAAGGATGAAAAAACATAACCTAAAAAGAGCAGTTTGTTGGAAGGGGGGGTGAGGGGTGGGCAAAAAAAAAAACAACCACCAATCAGGCAGCATATAGAAAAACTGAACTCCTGTTTGGCATTATACACCCCAGAAATGAAAAACAAAAATGTTCAGATTTTATGAAAAAGAGATTATTCTGTAATATCTCTAAAACTCACATGTTTAAGTCTTGAGCTTTCACTTGATAAACTCCTCCAACCATCACGTCCCTGGGCTTGCTGAGGAGACCCCCTCGGTCATAGGAAGAAGAGGCCTCGCTTTAGTCTTCTCCCAGATGTTAGGTTCATGCAGAGCCTCACGAGTCCAGAGACCCCCAGCCTTCATAACTGTAAGATGAGGGGGTTGGGCCAGAAGCTTTGAAAGGGCCCTGGAAAGTTCTGTGGCTTAATCATTTAGTCAGTCACTTGATTACCTAGAGCCAAGAAACTGATTCAGAGACCCCCTTCAGATCTTCTCTCCCTTCTGAGAAGCAGCAGCCGACTGCTGGCTGTCTTTCCAATATCCATTCGCCCCTTTCTCCTTCCCAGCAGAACTCTAATTTCACTGGGGGCAGCAATGTGCTCAGCTATAAAGTGATTTCCCAGCCTCCCTTGCAGCTGAGCATGGCCACCGACACAGTCCCCGCCAATAAAGTGTAAGTTGAAGTCCGTGGACCGCCCAACTCAGCCGCTGGCTCACGTTTGTTGCCCTTGCCCCCCATCCTGCCTGGAATTCAGTCACGTGATGGAGGTAGACTGGAGGTCAAAATGATGGCCGAGTGACAAAACAGAACAGTCCAGAAAGGTCTGGGTCCCCAGCGCGCCAAGGAGTCAGGTTCAGTCAGGTGGGCTGGTCTACCCACCTCAGGCAACTTATTACATGAAAAAAAATAATAAAACCCCGATCTGCTAAAGCCATTCTGTCACCTAATGCTAAACCTAGCTCTAATGCGTACGAGGACGAGGACGAGAAGCACTCTTTTGACAAATACTGAGTACCCACTGTGCACCTGACAGGAACTGAGGGTGAATAACCCGAACGTGGTCCCTACCCTTACAGAGCAGTCAAACTAGTGGCAGAGACAAAGCAACAAAGAAGTCAGTTACTATCACTGTAATCGAGGAAGTACGTAAGGCCTCGGCAAAGAGAACAATAGATCGACTTCTCATGGATGGTCCTAGAAGGACTAAGTGAGGAAATTATACTGAAGGGGAAAATTTAAGGAGTGGGTCATTTGGAGGGAGAGTGAGAGAATGTTCCAGAGAAGGAGGAGCACAGGCAAGGGCTTCCAGTTGGGAAGGAGCCGAAGAAGCTGTGAGGAAGTCAGAGAGCTTGGGGCTGATGACCAAGGTGTTCAGGCAAAGCGGGAGAGGTGTGCAGGGCCAGCCACGTGGCACCTTGGGCTGGGGGGGGGGGGGGGGGGGGGGGTTAAGTCATTGAAGGGTTTTAAAGGGAAAGTTGCCTTTCAGAAGACCGCCATCTGTAAAACAGCTTCAGCCCCAACTCTTGTGAGCCTGTTGGCCTCGCAGAGGTCTTTCCAACATGGCTGTGAGAACAAGCTCCTGGCCCCTGGTCCTGAGGGGCTCTGGGCAAGACTCAGGTCCCAGGCCTGCCTCTCGGTCGCTGGGCGCCCTTTGGCTATTATCCTCATCCTGGGCCTCTTGATTTGAAAATAAAAAGTGAGAGTCTTACTTTTCGGAGCCGTGAGGAGGCAATGTGTTGAAACATGTCATGCGCTTGGAACCATGAATGGCACACGGTACGTGCTAGAAACGGTTATTATTTTCACTGTTGTTACTGAGAAGCTCATCAGGGTCCAGACCCTCCTGCCTCTAGGGCCATGCCTCTCCAGCATGGCACTGGCATCACCTGGTCCCATGCCCAGAGGTTCTTTCTGATTCAGGAGGTCTTGGGTGGCCTGAGAGTTTGTATTTCCAGCAAGCTCCCACGTGATGCTGATGCCTGTGGTCTGCAGACCACGGCTAGGCTAAGGCAGCCCCTTGGCAATACTCTGGCAAAGGATGACCAGCGTCCCGCCGTTGTAACCACCCTCGGCCCTAACAGATAATGGCAAAAGGTGGGAGACCCAAGGCCCCAACTCCCCCAGGGAAACTCAAATGTGTTCTTCTGGGAGACAGGAAAGCAGGTGGTTCTCAGCCTTTAAGGCTCAGAACTCCTGGGGCAGATGGTAAAAATACACATTTGGGGGGGAGGGGGTACACCCCAGAGATTGTTTCACTCTGGGAATGAAACCCGAATATCTTCGCATTAAATTACTCCCCACGGACTCTGCTGCCGATGTGGCCACAGGTCACTCTTGGACAAATGGAGACATAGTGGTTTTGGAGTTAGACAAACCCGAGTTCAAAACCCCTTTGACAACTTCCCATCCATGTGATCTTGTGTGGCCTTTAAAATCTCTCCGAATCGGGGCACCTGGGTGGCTCAGTCAGTTAAGCATTCGACTCTTGATTTCACTCAGGTCATTATCTCACGGTTCGTGGGGTTGAGCCCTGCATCGGGCTCTGCGCTGACAGCATGGAGATTGCTTGGGATTCTCTCTCTCTCTCTCTCTGTCTGCCCCTCTCCTACTCATGCACATTCTCTCTCTCTCTCTTTATAATAAATAAATAAACATTAAAAAAAACCTGTCCAAATAATCATCATACTTTCCTTATCTGAAGTACAAGCATATTAATACTGATAATATCAGGGCACCTGGGTGGCTCAGTCGGTTAAGTGTCTGACTTGAGCTCAGGTCATGATCTCACAGTCTGTGGGTTCGAGCCCCATGTCAGGCTCTGTGCTGACAGCTCAGAGCCTGGAGCCTGCTTCAGATTCTGTCTCCCTCTCTCTCTGCCCCTCCCCTGCTCATGCTCTGTCTCTCTCTCAAAAATAAATAAAAACATTAAGAAAAAAAAATTTTTAAACACTGATAATATCCTCCCCAAGAGGCTGAAATTCAAATATTTGCACAGAGGGTACAAAAGTTATAATCACGCACTCCGGTGTGTAAAGGTATAACTTGCTTTATTTATCTGTAGCTCACACTAATTTAGCCCATGGCCTCATATTCCCGCTAATAGCAGAAAACTTTAGCTTGGAAATTCTAGCTTGCTCAAATCACTTCCAGCTTTAAAAAAAAATCTGTCTCCTGGGAGAAACCACAGCGCAAATCGGGATGCTTCCCTTCTTTTGGCTCTTCCCCTGGAGAGGATCTGGGTTCTTCAGGTGTTCATTACCCTGACTTGCTCAGGCCTCCTCATGGCATGGCAGGTCCTGGGCACAGGCATCCCCAGTCGATGGCCACTGTGCCACCATGGCCGCTGGCCGCATGGCCCCCGGGCTCGGCCTTCTTGCTTCCACCCCAGGCCTCCTCACCATTTCTTTGCTCAGAGCGCTAAACAGCTCAGAGTGTACCCAGCCTCGTGGGTACACTCTAATAACCTGCCTAGACCCCTTGGCTCGGCCATTGTTAATCTGCTCCTTCATTGCCCTTTTGGACCTGGGCCTTACCTAGAGTTCTGATCACTACCCATCCCCTCCATCAACCAATTTAACCTCTATCTCCTTTTAGGGTGGAAAGAGGGACTTGTTCTCACTTCACCCTCCTTTCTTCCATGTGTGCGATTTAGAGTAAAACCCCGTGCTCTGTGTCCTGCAGGGGCCAGCTCCCGGGTACCCACAATCCTCCTCTTTTGCAACAAAACCAGAGTCTGGCCCTTGCAAATGCAAGTCTCGCTTTCTGCCTCGGACGTGCACAGACCCACCCAGCGTTGCCGTTGACCTCCAGCTTCTTCAGAGTACCTGCCTTGCCCTGAGGGCGGGGCAAACAGACCCACTATCTCTGCTCCCTGGGGGTGGAGGAAGGCGGAAAGCATTAGGAAAAACCTCAGGAGGGGCGCCTGGGAGGCTCCGTGGGTTAAGCGTCCAACTCTTGGTTTTGGCTCAGGTCATGATCTCACGGTTTCGTAAGTTTGAGCCCCGTGTCGGGCTCTGCGTTGCCAAGCGTGGAGCCTGCTTGGGATGCTCTCTCTCTCTCTGCCCTTCCCCTGCTCATGCTGTCTCTGTCTCTCTCAAAATAAATAATATAAATAAATAAGTAAATCTAAAAAAAAAATAAAGAAACCTCAGGATTGGGAGGGGGTGCATCTTGTTTCTTCTGTCTCAAAATATTATCCCTTCTCTCCCTTAAATAAAGTGCTTACTTAGTAAATGCCGGGCCGGGACTAACCGCTCAGCGCAGGACAACCATGGTGACTGTGGCAAAGAGGGGGGGAAAAGAGGATTTCCTCTCCCTGGATGTGTGGTGCTTCGCCGTGCTGGCCCTGACTGGCCGTGACTCTGTCCAGGACCACCGGAGACTGCGAGGGTGCCCAGGAGGAGCAGGTCGCAAACCAGTGACTTGTTCACTCTCCTTTAGAGGGTGAATGGGATCTTCAAAGAGGGGGAGTCTGAAATGAACCCCTGACCCCTACCAACATAGGAAATGAAGCAGGAAGAGGAGGAAGCTGCCTGCCTGTCCCCACCTCTCCCTCAAGGTGCCGGAAATGTCGCCACCGGAGAGCCGCTGCTTTTGATCAAACATTGTCCCCTCCAGGATCATCTTAGGATGTAAACACCAAGGGGACAATGTGCCTACTAGCAGCCCCCAGCAGGTGCGTTGTCTGCCGTGGGCCTGGAGGACCCACATTTGCAGGACGAGCAAGTGTAAGGTCGGCTGGCCCCTCAACCCTCCTGAGTACCTGGGGACTGAAGAGGCGTTTCAAGTGCCCCTCTCCCCTCCTCAATGCGAGCCCAAAGGGGTTGGTGGCCAGCCCCAGAGGCCATCAAGCCTGTTCAAACTTGTATTTATCTCCTAAGGGGTCAGGGTTGGGGTGTGGGGAACAGGAGGCATCACTTGGGTTTCAGGAGGAGCCCCGGTCCTCGGGGAAGGGAATGAACCTTCCCGCTCTGCCCCCGGTGGTGTTGTTAGTAGGGGTGATTCAAGGTGTGTTCCATGATGGTCCGAAGCGCCAGCCACGTCTCCTGGGCCGTGGGGATGATCTGGGAGGCCGGCAGCAGGAAGCCATAGCGCCCCGTGTCCCGGAGCTCGAAGGTGAAGGAGAACTTGATGCCATTGTCATAGGCCCAGTCGACAGTGATCCCGCTGGCCACATCTGGATGTAAAAGGGCAAAGAAAAAAAAATTAAAAAAAAAAAAAGGGCAAAGAAATGCCCCCCCAAAGGAAGAATAGGGTGTTTTGCTAAGAGGCATCAGTGGGCCCTGGGAGCTTGACCCCAACTCACCCCGGACAACATCCAGCTTCCTGACCCAGGCCTCAACCTGGGCCACCCCCTGCCCTCTCTCCCCATTCTCTCTCCCCGGCAAAGGGAAAGCTCCTCGAGGCCACCACCCTTAAGATCTCCTCTCTCAGGGACCATCACAGAGCCAGGCATTGGGAGTTGGGCATTAATTAGTGCTGCAGAGAAGCAGCTGCCTGTTTCTGGGTGCCACCACTCACCCCTCTATTCCGATTCGAAACCAGCTCTGACTCAGCCCGGTCAGACCTATGGCCCGGCCCTGTGGCCAACCAGTGCTGCCAGTCGGCAAAGAGACTGCACCCGCCCATCCCCCCCCCCCCCCCCGCCCCCCGGTGGATGTGGTGCCGAAAGCAGCAGCCAGGGCAAGGGTCACTCACAGAGGGTGGTGCTGATGCTGCCATAAATGTACCGGATCCCGTGGACCTCATACAGGGCCTGCGCTGCGTCCTTGGCAAGATCGTACTGCGAGATTACATCCAGAGGGTGAGAGGCCGGGGCTCCCCGTGCTCCCACACCCTCACCAGCTGCTGAGAAACGGGAACTCGGGCATCCTGGAAGTTGGCTATGCAGATGACTCTCACGAGAAGGGAGCACAGCACCTCCGGCTTTGAACTTGACCACATGGGAGCACAACAAGCTCTCCTCTCCTTCCTACCGTGGGGTCAACTAACTGGTCCAGACCCTTGTTTCAGAGTGAGGGCCTCAACCCTGTGGGAGCCTGCCTGATGCCTCCCCCAAGCCCCCAGCAGCCAAGCTCACCAACTCCTTCTGGTTTGGAACAGGCTCCGGTGAGCGGCCATAAGGGTACATGAGCATCTGAGAGTAGCTGTGAATGGAGATCAGAGCCTTGATGTTCCCATGGGATGTGATGAAGTCCACGATGGCAGCCACCTCTGGCTCCGACTGAGGGGAGGGCCCACGATAAGTCTCAGAGCAGGGGTTGTTATTAGAACCATTTCCTGGAAGAAAAATAAAAGCACCCAGAGGCTTCAAATTCCAAGGCTTGGGAAAGACACTTACTGCTCACAAAATATCCAGCGACTCCTCCACATGTCCCAGCCTCCTTTGCAGTTTGGTTGAGGCCATGTGACTACTTCTGGCCAACGAGAATGTGAGCAGTAATGAGGTGTCACTTCTAGCTGGAGGCTGGTAAGAGCAGGCATGACTTCTCCACACTCTCCTCAGTCTATGTGGTTGAAAGCAAAAACCTCTAGATGGAGGAAACATCCCGGATCCTTCTCTCACGATTGGGAGAAAGCTGCCAAGGACAGTCACCTACCCACATTGAGCTTCCTGTGCATGAAAAACAAACTTTTACTATATTAAGCCACTGAGATTTCGATGGGTATTTATCACAAACCCTAGTCTTAGAGGGCCAACCACACCACGACTCAGCGACTCTGTTGCCCTTCTTTGCTCTCCATTTCTTTTCTTCCTCTTCTGTCTGCCTGCCCTCCCCAGGGGCCGCGTCATGGGGGGCTGGGCTGGGGGCTGGTCAAGATTTGGGGTTTATTTGGAAGGAGCCATCCCTGTTCTTCCTCTTCTTCCTCCTTCCTGAAATGACTGCGCACAAGCCCAATGCAGAGGTCAGGGATCACCCCAACTTCTGGAGCCTTCCAAGGATGCCAGAGGACCCCCCCCCGCCCCCAGACCCTCAGGGCAGTGCACTGGCCCGAGGACCGGGGGGCCTGGCCCATGGACTGGTTCGGATGCTGCACTAGGATTGCAGCAAACCGGTCCTCCCCAAGAGCGCAGGGGAGGGCAGCGTTGAGTGGGAGGGATGGTCTACAGATTACTCATTATGCAGCAATTAAATTAAGGCAATGATAAAACCATAAACAAAATCTTCCAGCCTGAGTCACCAACCCAGACACACACTATTTCTGTCCACAGGCAGGCCCGGAGGCAATTCTGTCACCGGGGAGTGAGACCCCCTCGGTCTGCGGTCTGCGGGTCCTCGCCCGGGGCGGGGACCCTGGTGAGAAGGAGATGCGCCTGCAGGAAGCAAGGGTGAGGAGCGGCCCCACAGGCTGGACAGTGGCCCTGTTTGTTGTGTCTGCCGGGAGCTTCTGCACTTGCTACACTTGTTGAATGACAAACAGCAACAGATGAGCAGAGCGGGGGAGGCTGAAAGCTTTGTCTGCGTTTGCAGCCCACGCAAGGAAAGCGGTTCCCCTGCCAACGACCAGGTGGCTTTGCCCAAATATGGAGAAACACTTCAGGCCATTAGTTCTGGTTTGAGCTAAGCAGCATAAACTAATCTTCCCCTGACCAAATGGGAATTAGCTGCCTGCCTCTCTCTGACGTTCATAGTCAAAGTCCTCTGAGCCTGCCTGTGTCACAAGTACCTGCTAATGGATTCATTAGCTATTTATTTTTCCTTCTCTGAAAATGTAATTTGTAGCAAGGGGAAATCTCTGGAAGGACATGGTAAATTATTAAAAGCAGTAATCTTTGGGTGGTGGGATTATGGGAGCTTTTTGTCCCCTCTGGGCTTTTTTTTTTTTTTTTCCATACTTTTTTTTTTTTTTTTTTACATTGTATATATACTGATTTCCTCCAGCCCCCTGTGGTGAAACACACAAAAGTTATTTTCTTTAAAAGGTAATTTGTCTTTCTGCTAGCCAGTCTGTCTCAGGGTCCGTGGGTACTCACTTCAGCCGGTTCTGAGGGGCCCTCGCGGATTGCAACTTGGGGCAAAGTGGCTGGTCATTTGAAGGTGAAAACACCCATTTTTACACGGTTGTGTTCCCTTACACAAGCGGTTACACACACAGTGCCAGATCCTCAGGCAGCCCCCACACCATGGGCTGAGCGCCTTGCTCTGGATGCTTTAGACGCTTATTTTTCAATGAAAACAGACTGAGAGAAGCTAGATTTTCAGTGATGGGCAGATCTACAATGTTCTGTCTCATTGGTCTGGCCATCCATCTGCGGATCTGCTTTTCCACGGCAATGGCACTGCCTCCTGTGGAGCCAAACTCTGACCCCACTACACCCCCAGAATAGGGGGTGCCCACGCAACCCGTCTTGGCTAGACCCAGGATCCCGTTCATCAAATCGCTGCATTCCCAGGGTCCACATACTAGTCCCTAGGCTTTCTGGAGACCTCAGTTTCCCCATCTAATCCCTATGTCCCCGGTGTGGTAAGGGTGATAATCAGGAAGAACACCAAGAACTTGAGAGGAAGCTGCCCACCTCTGCCTGGAAGAAATATGGCCCTGCAGATACGCACCAGTCCATCAGCCTAGGATTACAAAGCAACTGGGTCGCAAGTAAAAACCAGGCTCAAGTCAGTGTCAATGATAAGAACTTGGCTTATTTTAGATTTAAACTACTGTTCTGGCCTCCCCAAAGGGCAAATTTCAGGTCATGACTCTCGGGAAATGAGTTTGAAGGCATTTTCTCTTGGTGGGCTCCCTACAAGGAAGGGCTGGAGAGATCTGGGGGGCATATAAACTCTAGGTTTTCAACAACCAGCAAGGCTATCTTGTCCCTCCTGAAGGGACAACCTGAAGACTCTCTTGTACCTTTCCCTGCCATATTTAGGATTTGACCCCTGCAGCAAGGAGCCGTTTCCCGCGTTTCCCACGAAGCTGGAGCGGATGCGTACATGGCCCACGCGTGTGCAACCCCTCCCCATATCGGACAGCCAATCCTAGGCGTGTGCTTGCCTGTTCCTGCCATGACTCACTCGCATTAACTAACTACATTGCCTCTCCGGTTATGAGTCCACATAACCTGACTGTGTGAGAGACGTGCCAAGACGACCTTCTCCAGCCCTGCCCCCAGGTCCAGCAGATTGCCATACCTCCAAAACCTGACTTCCAGTTCCTGTTAAGATCCACACCGATGCAGAAGATTCCAGGTCTGGTGGACTTGTTCTTCCGCCACAGGCGGTTCTGAAAAGCCCAGGGCGGGGGACATTCACCCCTTTCCCAGGGATGGAAGCCTCCGACATCCTGTCCTAGGAAGGGGTGGGGGGTGTCTGGTGGGACAGAGAGGGGCAAAAGGAAGGAATGCCTAAGGCAGGATGGGGCTGCTACGAGGCTGGGCCAAGACTGCGGATCGCCTATGGTTAAAGCTGTGGTGTGGGGAGAGGCCCGAGGACAGGCTGCCAACAGTGGCCTTCCCTGGGCAGCAGGACAGGGGTTGAGTCGCAGCTGTAGTACCTGAGTCACCTGCCTGCCTTCGTGAGACTCTCCACCAGGAGCCCCTGAGGGGCCAGCCCCCAGTGAACCTCAGCTCAGCTTCCCAAAGCCACAGTGACCGTTCCTGCATCCCCCCCCCCACCCAGAGCTGACCCTGACCCCTGACCCTCTCCCTCCCGAATGTCCTCACCATGCTGTGGGTAAACGCAAACCCATCAGGGTTGGTGACGATCTCCATGAAGATGTCCATGGCGTTCAGTAGGTCCGTCAGCGTGCGGTCTTTGCCATATTCAGTGACTATCTGCAGGCCAGGGCAGAGTGGGTACAGGGTGAGGGATGGGAGGCGCTGGCAGGCTCTCCTCTGAGGTAGGTCAGGACTTCTGCACAGCCAGTGGCCGCGGGCAGGGGTGGCGTCAGGCCATCAGATACATTCTCTGCGGGCTTGGAGGTTAAACAACTAGAAGGCGGAGGGTGGATGTGGGCGCTGCGCTGCAAAAGGCCAGAGCGCGTGGCAGCTGTTCCAAAGGACAGGGGAGTAGAGAGCCCCCGAGGTTTAAACGAGCCAAGTACAATCTCGCAACCAGGGGCGCCCTAAAATAGTCGAGTAGCCGCCACCCCAGCCCCACCCCCATCATCTGTGCTGACCTTCTTGGCGGTCCAGATGCCAGTGGCATGGGTGATCCACTCCCGGGAGTGGATTCCAGTGTCGATCCAGATGGCCCGGCGCTGAGGTCCTCCAGTGCTAAACTGGGTAAAAGCACCGGGTCCCAAACAGGTTTGAACGGAGACAGCTACAGAGCTGTCCCTAGGCTCCCAGAAGGTGGCCCCAGGTGTATGGGCACTGCCTGGGGCGGCCCTGTGTCCCGAGACAGGGGCTGTATGTGCAGGGACCTGTGCATGGGTCCGTGAAGTGCACACGCGTGGGAGCCCCGGTGACACAGTGGTGCACTGGGGAAGCAAGGTGATCCAGCTGGAAGCACAGAGCTTCCCAGGCCTGAAAGTGTCCGAGACTAGTGTTTCTCAAACTTTAAAGGGCACACGAATCCCCCCGCATCTTACGAAAATGCAGACTCTCAGTCAGTAGGTCTGGGGAGGGGTCTGTGGTTGGGCGTTTCTAACGGGCTCCCGGGGGGTGCTGCTACAGGTGCCAGGACCCCACTCTGAGTAGCAAGGTCCTAGGTCACATTAAAGAGAGGACACGGACAGCCCCTGGGGGAAATCAAAGCAGGGAATGAGGAGGTCAAGTCCCAAGTTAGATGAGAACACTGGGCCCTCTGGAAGAGTCCCCCAGGGCCGTCGAGAGCTGGAGCGCCGTCTTGTCTGAGAGCTGGACGTCAAGTGCCTTGAGGGGGCCCTTTAGGGCACATACTAAGACTTGTTTTGGGCTTGGCTCGACTCCACACTCCTACCTATCCTGCCTTCTTCATGACCAAGGCCATTGCCGCCGTCAAGTTTGCTCCAACTGTTTCCAGTGGCCCCCGTGAAGGGCTGGGAGGTCTCCCCACAGACTCGGGCCTATCTGTGGGGCTGCCTGAGCCAGATGACCTCAATCATTTGTAAATGAGGCCTCTATTTATCTCCCTTCCCATTTCACAGATGAAGCAACCAAGGGAATAGGGAGAATGCTGACTCACCCGCATTCACCTCCCAAGACCAGGGGTGATGACCACCACCCTGCAATTCCATCTCCTTTGCAACCCTCCCACCTACTTCCTGACCCAGGACCTGCCAGGTCGCTGCACCATCACCTGTCCATACCTGCGAGAGTAGGTCCCTGAACACCACAGCCCCAAAGCTGTGGGTCACCTCAGGGCAGGAGTGTACACATCTTCTCTGTCCCTAAAACTCCCACCCTGCCATGACCCTACGTGAGTTCAGTCTTACGCCAGGGGCTCTCACTGTAGAGTCTGGTGGTCAACACTGCCCGCTTTTACCTTCAGGACAACAATGGACCGATTTTCAAAGCTGTGGCCGATCCGAATTTTTGAGACTATATCTGAGTGCTCGGCTACAAAGTTGTCGATCCAGCTATATATCTGAAAGGAATGAAGTTTGTCAGACCGGCAGGGAGGCAGGGAGGGGCGGGGCCCAGGCTCTCCCCGGATACCCTCCTTCCCCCACCCCACCCTCCCCGTGCTGTCCCACCTCCCTTGAGGGTCTAAAAGGACCCGGCGGGAGAATTGCACACATCAAAGACGCGGAGCTGGTGTCGAAGGCAACTGGCCCTGTGCAGAGCTGAGCCTCTTTCTGGAAGAGGAGTGTCCTCGCCCTACCCAGTCCCCAGGGTCAACCTGCAAGGCTCTCAGGGTGGAAGTTTCTCTTGCTTCCACTCTCTTGGCCCATTCAGTCCGTTTGACAGACCCCACAGACCCAGCTGTTTTGGTCGTCTCGGCCCTTAGAGATTCTAAGCCGTTTGAAGGCAGGACTATTTATCTCGGATGCCAGTAAATACTGACAGGCCATATTAACCCCTTCCCTCACTCTTTCAATGTACATAATTGAATTACCAAACATATGGGAAAAAATGGATCTTCTCTTCCAGGCCATGTGAAACGGGAGAGTAATGACAGTGATACCAGAGGGGACAATGTCAATCCCATCACATCTTTTTCATGAAAATGGAACCTATGCTCCTCAGTCCCGGACCTGCCCTGGGCTGTAGTGTTGCGTTCTCTCTATCCCTATATGAATCCTGGCTTCCGGACCTATTTGAAGCTGTCTGTCTGACAGACCTTCCCCGGGTGTCTGCTCTGCTCTCCAGAGACTCCCCAAGAGTCATTTCACACTCTCCCATGGGCCTCAGAATCTTTCACTAGTCTCTGCCTGAGTCGGGAGACCCCGAGGGCCCAAAGGGACAAGAGAGCCCGGAGCTCAACTGGGCAGACCTACCTCCTCCAGGGTGTGGTAAGAGGCGTAACTGAAGCTGCTGGTGCTACGCTCCAACCGGCGGGATTTGGCCATGGCTTCTCTCTCCTCATCCAGCAGCACCTAGGAGACAAGAGCACATACTGGAAGGGAAGGGGAGAACCGGGCCAGGCAGGCCTCTTCCGAACCCCGCATCGGCTGGGCCGCGCACAAAGACACCACCGACACAGGGGAACGAGCCACCATGAGTGTGAGCTGCGCAGTGGGAGGAGATGCCGGTTGCTGGATGATTCTGCTTGGCCAGCTGGTGTTCGCGCCTCCATTTCCCAAATAAGCACGGGGCGAGGAGTCCAGAGAGCTGCATTCCAAGTCTGCCACCAACTTGCTGTGGAGCCCTGGCCTTAGTTTCCTCAGGATGGAAATTAGGATAGCAATATCTTGCCCTGCCCAGCTCATAGGATAAAATGTAATAAGGGATATGAAAGTATTCTAGAAGAGGGCTCGTGATCTATTGCCAACATTGTTTTTGCCTTAGTTTCCTTAGCATGGAAATTAGGATAGCAATATCTTGCCCTGCCCAGCTCATAGGATAAGATGTAGTAAGGGATATGAAAGTATTCTAGAAGAGGGCTCGTGATCTATTGCCAACATTGTTTTTGCCCTCTATGAACACTGCTGAGTCAAGGCTCAAGCTGAACCACGTACACTGGACCCCCTGGGGGAGCAGAGGGCCCCCCCGACCCACTCTACTCTACCCCCAGGGGGTAGCCTACACAGTTGATGTCCAGGCCATTTGGGAAACCAGCTATGGAGCAAGCTGATCCAAATAATTACAAAACCAATATGCCAACAATCTTTTACTTACTGTCTTAACTGCCTCTTAAACACAAGTATGGATGAACCAAAAGCAATGTCCTGGGTATCATTTGGAGTTGGTACTCCGCCCACACACAGTACTTCTCACTGGCCATGGGGAGGGCATACAGTTGGATTGGGTTGCCCTCCCACATCATTCTGGGACACTCTTCCCAGCTTGGGATTCAGTGAGGTGGGCAAGTGCCCTTCACCCCAGGCTCATACCCTTACACTGGCACCCAGGGATAGAGGCACCCCAGCACTCTGCACTGACCGGCAGCATGGGAAGTGCCTCGGCCTCTCTGCCACAAAGGATGCTGGGAAAGCAGAAGACCTCGACCCAAAGTCACACAAGGGAGTCTTGATGATGTCTTGCTTCAGGCAGAGCCTTTCAGTTTACCAGGCATCCTTATCCTCATTATCTCCATTGGTCTGGTCAGATGACCAAATGACAGGGCAGGAATTCACTATTCATGTTTCAGAGATAAAACAGATTGGAGAGGTGAAGGGACTTAATGGCAAAGCCAACAAGGGGCAAAGGTGAGGTAAGAGCCCAGACATCCTATTCCTAGCCTTGGGTTCCTTAAGGCTGGCTAGCTATCAAAACTAAAGGTGAATAAGAATAATAAATGTATATATTATATGTAATACTAAATAACAAACATATATACGCACACATAGATAGATATACATACCTATAGGTATATACTGTTGACCCTTGAACAATGAGAGGGTTAGGGGCACCAACTCTCCCACAGTTGAAAATCCACACATAACTTTTGACTTCCAAAAAACTTAACTACTAATAGCCTGCTGTTGGCCAGAAGCCTTACCAATAGCATAAACAGACAACACATATTTTGTATGTTATATGTGTTATATATTGTATTCTTACAATAAAACAAGCTACAGAAAAGAAAATATTATTAAGAAAATCATAAGAAAGAGAAAATACATTTATAGTACTGTACTGTATTTATCAAAAAAAAAATCCATGTATACCCACACAGTTCAAACCCAGGTTGTTCAAGGGTCCACTATGTGTTTATCTGTGTGTGTGTAGGTATGTATATGTGTGTGTATGTACAGAGAGGGCAAGAAAATGTGTAAAATGTTAACAACAAGTGAAAAATCCATCATACTATTCTTGCAATTAAAAGGTGTTCTGAAATAGCAAAAAAAGTGTGGTGCCTGGGTGTCTTAGTCAGTTGAGAGTCCAACTCTTGAATTTGGCTCAGATCATGATCTCACGGTTCATGGGATCGAGCCCCACGTCGGGCTGCGCGCTCAAAGCACAGAGCCTGCTTGGGATTCTCTCTCCCTCTCTCTCTCTCTGCTTCTCCCCAACTTGTACTTGCTTTCTTTCTCTTTCTCTCAAAATAAATAAAAGTAAAACATTTTAAAAAACTATTTGAGGGGCGCCTGGGTGGCTCAGTCGGTTGGGCGGCCGACTTCGGCTCAGGTCACGATCTCGCGGTCCGTGAGTTTGAGCCCCGCGTCGGGCTCTGTGCTGACAGCTCGGAGCCTGGAGCCTGTTTCAGATTCTGTGTCTCCCTCTCTCTGACCCTCCTCCGGGAGGGTTCATGCTCTCTCTCTCTGTCTCAAAAAATAATAAATAAACATAAAAAAAAAACTATTTGAAAAAAATAACAAAAAAGCAATACCCTGAGCATAGAAAAATAAGACAGTAAAATGTCAGAAAATACCACTATGAAAACAATGCTTGTTAGGATAGAAAGATTATGATTTCAAGCAATTTTTAAATGTTCCCTATTTTTATATTTTGGCAGCATGCTTCTCCTACTTCAATAAGTAAAATCTTCTAATGAATAAATAATACTAAAACAAAAACAAAAAGGCCCAATGGCTAAAATAAAGTAGCAGCCATGGACTCTTCAGTCCCAGGGCTGGAAAAGAGGCATCACCACCATCCCCGCAGACGAGGCCGTTGTCCAGTGCCCACTCACCCTGCTGCCCCAGTCAGCTTGCTCACAACCCTCAAGTTCACAGATTTAAAAATGGGACTGGAGATCGCTGCTTGGGCCTCATTTTCTTTTCTTTTTGGGCACCGACCACATGTTAGGCAATTGTGATTGCAGTGTTTTTTGGCTGAATTAGCTAAGCTGGATACATTCCCACTTGGGCAAAGCTGAGATTGCTGGGCAAGTAAGGAAGCCTGGAGGAGCCTTGACCCTTGCTGGCGCAGGCACCTCCCTGGGACACTCTAACAAAAGGGACTTGTCTTCTCCCAGGAAACCAACGGAAATCTCAGCAGCCCACCGTGACCAGTGTGTGCCCATCACTTTGGGCCGGGCACTACCAGCTGTGGTGAGCAGCCGCAGGGAGCCAGCAGCCCGGGGCTGGTGCACCCGGAAGTCCCCCTCCAGTCCCACCGAGATGAACTTCCTAGGGACTGGCGGAGGACCTGAGGCGGTGGGAAAAGGTGGAGGACAGGGAGGAGAAATTGGGAAGCTCTTCCCACAGCCCAGGGACACCCACACAGCAGCAAACAGCTCCCAGGAGGCCATTCTTTGTTCCACAGAACGGCTTGGGGGCAAATGGGAAATGGGCACCAAACTGCAAATAACTTTCCAAACACCCTCACAGCCCTGTGAATGGATGTGACACCCGCTCACAAATTGGGAATGCTCAGCCCTCACAGCTGGGCCCCAATCCCAAGAACGCTAATCTACCCTGGCCTGAAAAATACACAGATGTTGGCTCCCTTCACGAGGCCGAGAGGGGAGAGGGGAGAACTGAGAACGCAGTCTTGCCACAGGCTCGGGGAAGCCTAATTACAGCCCTGTCAGGCTTCTCAGAGAAAAAAAAGAAACGACTCGGAAGCAAGCCATTTGCCTCCCTGGAAGCCATAACCTGACAAGGAAAGTAATACCTTGGTGTGAATTAATTTATGACAGGGGTGAGGAAGGACGGGAACATTAAGCAAAGAACAGCATCTCCAGGATGGAGGAGGGCAGGAGGCCACGGGAGGCCCAGGAAGGGCGAAGCTGACGCCTGAAGGGAACCAGCACTCGGCCGCTGAACTCCAGCCGCGCAGACGTAAAATGGACGCATCTCCCCCCCCCCCCCGCCCCCACCCCCGCTCCATGACAGCAGCAGTCACCCCTCCTCATGTGTCCCTGGCCTTCTCTAACAGGCCCAACATTTGCAGTAGCAGCTGCGTGGCTGGTAGCAAATGCAGTCTGTGCCTACGTGGTGGGTGGCTACAGACCCGGGGTTCTTAGCGTGGACCCCCTCAGAGGTCAAGGCTGAACGGGTGGCTGCACTGCCCCAAAGGCAGAGTTAAAACCACCCACACAAACAACAGTGACAACTGTGGAGGAGGCAGATGGCTCAGGAGCAAAGAGTGCAGGGCCCGGGGCCGGGCTGCCTCTGGTTAAATCTTGACGCCATCACTAACGGGGCACTAATCTCTCTGGGCCTCGGTTTACCAAAGTATTCATCTCTCTCTGTGCCTTCAAACATGGGGGTCACGTTAGCACACACTTGAGCACATTCTTTAAGGGGTTCCCGTGAGGCTTAGAGGGGTTAATACACATAAAATGCTTGGAGCGTCGCCTAGCACGAAGCCATGAGGAGGAGCAAGAGGAGGGTGGCAGGGCGACAGTAATTTGGGGGGTGACTCACCTGTGAGCAAGGTTTTGAAAGCAGCAAGGGAATAAGTCATGCAGGTATCTGCAGAAACAGCATTCTACTCACAAGGACCAGTAAGTGCAAAGGCCCCGAGACGGGAATCTCATCAAGGGCCCTTGGGCAGGAATGGGTCAGGCAAGTTCAAGGAACAGTAAAGAGGTCCAGGTCTCTGGAGCAGAGCGAGCCAGGGGAGGGCAGTCAGTGACGAGGGTGTTGTACTTCAGGGCCATTCTAAGGACTTGGGCTTTTACTCTCAGTTAGGAAGTCATTGAGGGTTTTAAGCAGAGAAGTGACATAATGGGATATAATATACAATAATAATAATAATTTTAAAGGCCCCCTCTGAGTGCTGTTTTGAGACTAGGCAACAGGGAGGCAAGGAAGGAATTAGGGACAGCAGTTAGAAAACTCTTAGAACAATCCAGGTGTGGGGCTGACGGAGTGCTGGCCCAAGATGGTAGCATAGAATGGTAAGATACATTTTATTTATTTATTTATTTATTTTAATGTTGATTTTTGAGAGAGTGGGGATGGGGCAGGGGAGGGGCAGAGAGAGGGGGACAGAGGACCCGAAGCAGGCTCTGTGCTGACAGCAGGACGCGAACTCACGAACCGTGAGATCATGACCTGAGATGAAGCTGGACGCTCAACCGACTGAGCCAGCCAGGTGCCCTGGTACGATACAATTTAAAGGGAGAGCTGACGGGATTTGGTGAATGTGGGATGCGGGATTTGGTGAATGTGAGGATGACTCCAGGCTTCTTGCCTGAGTGACCGGAAGGATGGTGTTGTCATTTCCTGAGATGGAGAAGGGCTGTGGAGGAGCAAGTTGGGGGCGTGGGGGGGGGGGGGGGGGGCTCGGATGGGAACGGTGACATTTGAGACGCCCGTTAGGCAGGCAGGTGGAAATGAGGAAGAGGCGGTTGGAGACCCAAGTCTGGAGTTCAGGGTGAGTGTAGGAGTCTGGCTGGAGATGCAAGTATGGGAATATTCAGGAGGCTGAAGGTATCCAACGCCGTGATCTTGAATGAGAGGATCCAGGGGAAGTCAAAGGACAGAACTGGGAAATAGGAAAATGACATGCAAAGGAGAGCCAGTTAGATGGGATGACATCCAGGAGAGGACAGTGTCCCGGAAGCCAAGACAGGACATGTTTCAAAGACGAGAGAGCAACCAGCTGTGCTAAATAAGGTGGAAGAACAACGGGCACTCAAAGTTGGCCACTGAGTTGGACGTAGGAGCTGTGGGTGACGAATGTCAAGGGCAGTTTTGGTGAAGTGAGGGGTGGACAGTCCACCCACGGAGAAGGATGGAGGTGACAAGTATGGCCCGTATTTCCAAGAGTTGTGCTGTACGGGGAAGCCGAGAAATGGGGTGATAGCTGGAGACAGGGGGGACGGGATCGAGAGAGGATTTTGGGGGGTAAGAGAAATAACTACATTTGTATGCTAATGAGAATGATCCAGTAGAGAGGGGGAAATTGGCAAAGCAATATTTACACTAAATTGCATTTTGCTCTAGATGCTCAGAGCCCGGGTGATTTTTGTGTTCTCCGTTGTGCTTTCCCCTATTTTCCAAATTATCTAACATGAATATTTATTAATTTTGTAATCAGAAAAAAGCCATTAAAATCCACAGAGCTGATTGCTCAAGTGAAGCTTTTCCATGGTGACTCATCCTAGAGAAAAAAAAAAAAAAAAAACACAACAACACCAAAACCAAAGGGCTGAGAAAAAAGGGGGAGGTGAAGAAAAATTAAATGCAAATAGAGCTCACTCGGAATCAGATAATTTCTTGCCTGGCCCACTGCAATTTCCTCAGCCCCCTCCTGCCTGTCAGTCTCTGCCTGCTCCTGTCCCCAACTCAACATTGTCACTGTCAGAGGGATTTTTTTTTCTTAAATGCAAATCTGATCCCGTCAGAGCCCTCCCATGGCTCCCCCATGATTTTTCGGGATAAATCTCGACCTCTTCACCCAACAGAGGATGCCCCTTGTGATCTGGTCGGGCCTCACTGCCAACAGGCGGGGGGGGGGGGGGGGGGGGGGGGGGGGGGGGGGCCCTTCCCCTCCCGGTCCCCCTTCGCCTGCTCTTCAGCCGCACCGTAATTACCGCCTTCTCAGAGCCTCCCTACGTGCAGAGCCTCTTGTCCTCGGCTCCCATAGCAACCTGCTGCACGCCATCAGCTCCATCAGCAAGCTCATCCACTCCATTGTAATCACTGCTTTACTCCCCTCCACTCCCCACCCCCGCGACCCGGCTCCCCTGGATACGGAACCGGAACCGGAGTTCCGGTCTTTGTGTTTCCTGCACCTTGCACACAGTAGGTATCTCCATATCAGTAGATGGAACAAACGAACCCAGCTCTTCCATCTCAAGCACGCGTCTGATCACAGCTTAGGGGAGGGGGGGGGGGGGTGGGCAGGGCGGGGAGCAGGGGACACTTCCCTTCCTCAAAAATCTCCAGCACCCCTGGCCAAAGCGAAAGCCGGAAGCCGGCACCAAGGTTTTTCACGCTCCCTCTCAGCCTCGTGCTGCCGAGCAAACACACCCTCACTTCTTTCCTTTCCTCGCATCCGTGAATTCAACCAACATTTATTAAGCCCCAACCGAGTGGCAGGTGCCATGGGAGGCGCTAGGGCATAAAGATAGATAAGAGGCCCGAGCCTGGACCTTGAGGGGCTCAGGAGAGGGGGCCCTGGAGACAAAGACCAACCTAATAGCAAGGCCTCTGGGCACACTCTTTCCGAACCTGCCAACAGAGTCATTGTGGGGACCGTTGAGGGCCCGCCGTGCAAGAGACACTATGCCAAACGCTGCGGCGGAGAGATCCGGAAGATTCAGAAGAGATTAGGCCCGTGCGTCAATAACCGAACCGTAAGGCTAGAGGCCAAAAACCTGAGTGGTGCAAAGCCTTCCCCTCCTGTTAGCGCCTCTGAGCTTCTCTCCTCCTGGACACCCTCCCCCTCGTCACCACAAATCAACTCAACACGGCAGCCTCCCCTACCCCCCCCCAGCTCCCTCCAAGCCAAAATGGGATCTTAAGTATGACAATGGGAGCTTGATGCACTGCAGACAGAGCGAGGTGTTGGGGGAAATCCTGCCCGGCTGGGTTAGGGCAGACAGTCCAGGGCATCTACTGACAGGGAGTAAAAACGCCCCCAGAAGGGATTCCAGCCTGGGGACGACGGGGGGAGGACAGGCTGAGGAACTTGAAGAGGACAGCTCCAGAGGAGCCAGGGGGCAGGCTCAGAGGTGCCTCTGGGGCCATTCCTGATGTGCAGAAATCAACAGAACATTTTGAGAGACCTCTTCGCATTCTGCTGGCTCAATGCTGCGGGCTTTCAGGGCGGGGCAGAAGCGAGGAAATGCGAACCTGAAGATGCCCGCGTGGGCGAAAAATGAGAATTGAGTGCTGTTTCTTTCGATGTGGTCCCCTGTCTTGTCTGCGGGAGTTTCCCCATTTGGGTTTGTGGGGGATTAATGAGAGGAAGAGGCCACCCCTACGCACTGAGCAGCAAACACATGTGCCCGATGAGGGACAACGGTCTGGGCATGGATCTGAGTGGCCCAGCCCGGTGCGTTCGCGGGAAAGGAATGCCCCTGATGCGTTTATCCCTTGGCATGTGATGTCATGTGTGTGCCCTCCGGGAGACTGGGTTCTCAGAGAGTAGCCGCAGCGCGCCATGGCTGGGGAGGAATGTCTGGGGCTGCGATCCTGCAGGGGCACCGCAGCATCTGTGGAGGGGTGCGGCCAGAGGCGCCTAACCAGCACGCGGTGCCCACAAGAAGCGCTTTAGGAAGGGGGCTCCTTGGGATACCCTTGAAGACAGAACAACAGAAATAAAATGTCACGGTGAGCTGCGCCGACCAGGGCGGGCGGGGACACTGGCGCGGCCGGGATGAAGGCTCTCTCTCTGTCCTACCCGAGGGTGGGTGTGCAGCCCTCCCAAAGCTATTCCCCTGGGAGGATCCTGCCTGGGAGAGGAGCCTGGGACCTCCTAGTACCGAGAGCCTGGCGGTTCAAGTGTCGTGGGACAGCCAGGACGGCAGGGACGGTCAGAAAAGCAAAGGGACTCTTCCAGAGCTGCCTCCCCCGGGTGCCCAGGAAAGACCCGAGCTACTTGCTCCTGTGTCCCTCCTCCCTGGTCTCCTCCTCTGCTGTGAGCTGCAAATCCCCCCACAAGAGAACTCGTCCACAAGTGACTGCCACTACCACACGAGGAGGACGTCCCCCCCTCCCCCGACCGTGGGCTCTGTCCTAGATTTTACATATTCTCTGAGAAGTGTGAGGTGTCGTTCCTTCTACAGCAGGTCCACGAGAATGCAGACGGAACTCTAGAAACCTGTCCACTGTGAGCCCTGGGTTGCTTTCCTCTGGGCTGGGCTCAAACCAGAAAGGCACGTGGAAGGTGAAACCCTAGCCATGGTGCTGGGGCAGGACCTCACCTGGATGTCCTTTATCATGACGCTGTAAGCAAGGCCGTGAGAGCCCAGGTAAGCCTTGACGTCTTTCAGTTCAGAGAAAGGAACTCTCATATCCACCGGGAGGCTGGGCCTGGCTGGGCCACGCCAGAAGTCCACCTTGGCCACAAAGGAAAGGAAAATGGGATGTGTTTAATCGCGTGTCCTCATACATGATCCTGTGGGCACCTTAGACAGGCAGACGGTCTTCTTCTCTTAGACAGTTAAAAGGGCCCCAGTTCCGAAATGAAAACCCTCAGGCCGAGCACAGAGATGGGGGCAAACAAAACCCCCGAGCTGCGTTTCTTTCTCCGATTCCAAGCACCCTCGCTCCCAGCCTCCCTCCAACTTCGCCTGGACCCCAGGAACCCTAAACAGTTGCTAAAAGTGAGACAGCTCATCATATGGGGCATTCACATGGACAAGAACCCTGGTCAGAAGGAGGAGGCATCGCTGCCCTCAAGCCCTGGGGAGGGGGGGGAGGAACCCGACCTGGATTCCCATGACCTCCAAATGCTACGTCTACTCACCAACTTGGAAAAGGGAGAGAATTGTTATAAAGTGTTATGAGTCCTGGTAGATAGGGGCACTCAGACGAATAGGGACAGGGGCTTTGGGCCACATCCAGAAACACCTGGTTGCTTCGGCAGCCCTCAAACAAAACCCTTCTACTGTAACTGTTGAAGAAAATGTTTTCCATTGTGGAATACTCGCAGAGGACAAACGTTCTCGGAGACAAATGCTCGGGCTGACAGGGATGAACCCAAATAAAACACAGGTTCGCCAAGCTGAGCCGTTTCAGCGGGGGAAACCGATGTGTCTAGTCTGCATACTACTTGGCATCCCACCCAGAGACATATGTACTCCCCGGGTGGCTTCCGGACATTCCAGTCATTTGTGAGGTGGCCCCTGACAGGGTCTGCTCGGCAGCTCCCCATCTAGGACGGAGGAGAAGGCCAAGAAAGGCCACCCAACTCTCCGGGCGAGTGTTCCCAACCTTTCCGGAAGAAGATCCCACATTTGATTTTCCACGGTGTTGTGATCTTTGGCAGATATGATAGGGGCAGGTTTGGGGTTCGGGGAGCAGGACAGGGGGCTGGAGATGCAGGCCACTGTAAGAAAGTGGAGAACACGCTCCCCAGCCCTGAGGAGTCCTCACCTTCTGGGGCTTCAGGCCCTCCAGATCCCTGAGAAGTGAAAGCTGCTTCTCATTTTTAGCCAGGACTCGAAGAACCTGGTCTCTGGAAAGACACAGGGAGGGTGGAGGGAGATGCTGAGACGGCTCCCTGGAAGGCTGGGCTAGGGGATCCTGAGGACCAGGCTGAGGGGACCCGGCAGGAAGGCTGGGAGGCTGGAGGAGACTGAGCAGAAGGACGTGCCACTCTGGGAAGCACGCGAGTCCTTCAGCATGGGACAGCGGTCGCTCCAGACCAAGGACAGACCACCCGAGCCACTAAATAAAGCCCGTCACAACTAGTGATGAACCCAGCAGCAAGACAGGGGAGGAAGTATGGGACAGGAATATGGGAGAATGGAGGAGGCCTGGGAAACAAAAGGAACGAAGGGGAGAAAAGAATAGATACAGAGGGCAGGGGAGACCAACAGTGGCCCCGAGTGCTCTTCGTACAAGGGCCGAAGGCCGTGGTCTGTCCAAACCCTGTGCCCCTTCCAGCCTTCTCTCAAGAGCTTGAAGACATGGAAGGGGAGATGAGCCTCACGCTAACATACGAGAGGAAGCTGAGCCCTTCCCATCCCGGGGGGAGGCCGCGAGAGGCTGTGCGCGTGACCTCCGGTGTCCGCCACCTGGGATGCCGCTGACTCCCTCCCTGACTGGCTTGGATATCAGGGAGGATGAACCCCGCCCCCCCAACCCCCTCCAATCACTACTATGGGGATACTTTGGGGTCATTCCCATTAGGTGACGTCTGGGAAGCTGAGAAACATGTCCCTAGAGGGCCTGGGATAAAATCCTAATGCTTATTCGTATTCAAAGGAGGACAATACTGTATCCATATGGTAGGGATACAGAGTCTTCTGGGGGTTACTAACATCTTTAAGAATCAGAGAAAACCAGGGGCACTTGGGTGGCTCAGTCGGTCAGGTGTCTGACTTCAGCTCAGATCATGATCTTGCAGCTGATGAGTTTGAGCCCCATGTGGGGCTCTGTGCTGACAGCTGACAGCTGGGATCCTGGAGCCTGCTTCGGATTCTGTGTCTCCTTCTCTCTCTGCCCCTGCCCCACTCACACTCTGCCTCTCTCTTTCTCTCAAAAATAAATAAACATTCAGAGCACCTGGACGGCTCAGTCAGTTAAGTAAGCATCCGACTTCGGCTCAGGTCATGATCTCGCGGTTTGTGGGTTTGAGCCCCGCGTCGGGCTCTGTGCTGACAGCTCAGAGCCTGGAGCCCGCTTCGGATTCTGTGTCTCCCTCTCTCTCTGCCCCTCCCTAGCTCATGCTCGCGCTCTCTCTCTGTGTCAAAAATAAATAAACTTAAAAAAAATTTTTTTAAATAAAAATAAATAAATAAATAAACATTCAAAAAAGTTTTTCAAAATCAGAGGAAACCATCCCCCAGAAAAAAAATAGATAAACAATTTTACATATAAGCAAGAATCGGGGGAATCTTGGAGCCCTGGAAACTTCCCCATGGGCTGCAGATTAAGAACTCATGCTGTGGAGGGGGGGGGGGGGGGGGAGGTGGCACCTGGGTCTGACTTCTGCTCAGGTCATGATCTCGTGGTTCATGAGTTCAAGCCCCGCATCAGGCTCTCAGTGCAGTGCCTGCTTGGGATTCTCTCTCCTTTCCTCTCTCTGCCCCTGCCCTACTCGTGCTCTCTCTCTCAAAATAAATAAATAAACTTAAAAAGAAGAAGAAGAAGAAGAAGAAGAAGAAGAAGAAGAAGAAGAAAGAACTCATGTGGGGAAGGACAGTAAGACAGCTGCTTGTCCCACCCTTGAGTGTGAGAGTGGGAGATTATGGACCTGAATGGGAAGTGAGGTCCCAACTCCCTCTACTTTGACCAGGTCCCAGGAAGACAGCCTCCTCCCTGCTGGCACATCTGGTCCCCAAGCTCTCAGCAGCCCTTCCTCCCACTATGGAGCAGCCACTCACCCTGTGAAATTCATTTGGCCCAAAGCTGCTGCCAGAATAAAGCTGAAGACCAGGAGCGTCCACCTGTCCACAGGGGACAGCCCAGGGCCCACGCCTCCTCCAGGGGCCCCCTGCATGCTTCTTCCTTCAGGCGAGCTTCAAGCCCTTTCTTCGTGCGCAGGCATGGCCGAAGCCTCAGGACAGGACAGCACCTAAAGGCCGGCAGGCCCGGCCTGAGAAGGGGCGTTAGGTTCTCTCTGGGGGAGACCCAGCATGTGGCTCCCACACGCAGGGCCTTGACAGAGCTAGGGCCACCCCTTCCCACGGCTAGGCAAATCCCCTCCTGGCAAGAGGAAAGAGGAAAAGAGGAAGACGAGGCTCTTGGCTTTCCTTCCTCCCTGGAGGTTTGCTGGGCCAGCCTCTGGTGAACATCAAGTCCTCCTTCTCCGGAGAAAGAGAAGAGTAGCTGGAAGGCCCCAGGAAACCACTCCGTTCCTCCCTCCTCATTTAATTCTTTTCTTTTGCTCTCCTTCTCCCTCCCCATCCGCTCACGCTTCCCCTGGGCCACGTCCCCCTTATGCATAAGGGTGTGGACGCCATTGAAAGAACACCGGGTTTAGAGACAGGGACCATGGGCTCACTTCCTGTCTAAAAGACCTCGGGCAACTGCCCTAATCTCTCTAAGTCTCAGTTTACTCATCAGTAAATGGGGTTAATAATACCTCCCCTCCCTACCTCACAGGGGTTGGGGGGAATATTAGATGAGACAACGTGGGTGAACTGGCTTGGCAAAGCCTGCAAAATAGAATGTATTATTATTTCCAAGCATTAACTCTTAGTCACAGCTGCATCTTAGGTCAGCACTCCAGTTGCAGTGGGGAGAAGGGGGACAGAAGGGAATAGAGAGGGGAACAAAGGAAATCCATATAGCACGAGAAGGAATTCAGTGAAGACTCCCTTTTCTCTATGTTCGGCTGGCCGCCATTATGCCGGCACAGGTAGTGGATTTTCTGCCAGACGTGAAGGTCACTGCAATCATTATAGTTCTCAACAGACAGCAGAGTCAATTTCTCAGTCCTGCTGAAGGCCCACACAGCCCCCTTTATGGGCTGGGAATAGCAGGAATAAAGCCGAGGCCAGCACACAAAGCAGTCATATTGGAAGGAGAGAGTGAAAGATGATGTGTGAATGGTAAATGATGAAACTAACAGAAAATCCACAGGAGGCGGGGGGCGGGGGGGGGAAGGCAGAGACTAAATCCAACAAAGTTGTTCAGCAGAGGACGTCAACAAAAGGCCACTTAACTGTCACCGGCGATTCTCAGAAGCCCCCCTCCCCATCCATACTTTCCCAGAATGGCCAATTAACTGGCCATGTGTGCAGAGAGGGGAGCTCTTTTATTGACAGAATGCCCTGCTCCCACACCCCGCCGGACCTACTCCATTATTTCGTGGTTCAGTTGTTCAGACATGCCAAACTCTCCTAGAACCCTGGCTTTGGGAACTCTCAGACAGAAACATTAACAAAGGGTTTAAGGACCTAGAAAAGAAAGCAATTAGGCTTTCCACCCAAGTAACATTCAGCCTTAGTAGAAACAGGAATAAAAGAATGTCCTAGTAAACAACAGCTCAGGAATTTAAAAGAAAAAAGTGGGATGGTGCTAGGCACCAAAAGTACCCAGCATCGTCTCGCTCAAAAGCATCATTTAAGTCACTAATAATAAGACAACTATCCCTGTATTTGGTTTAGGGGTGGGATGAGAGAGAGAGAGAGAGGGAGAGAGAGAGAGAGAGCGAGAGCAAAAGAAAAAGAGAGAGGAAGAGAGAAGAGCACTTCGGAATTCTTGAGAACTTCCAGTAGAACTTTCTGTGATAATGGAAATGTTCCGTGCCTGTGCCATCCAATAGGATAGCCACTAGCCACTCGAAATGTGGCCAGTGAGACTAAGGAATTGAATTTTTTATTTTATTTCGTTTGAATTAATTTCACTGATTTAAATACCACGGTGGCTGATGGCTATCATATTACACGGCACAGTTCTATGGGAATTCACTAGCCCTAAAGCAGTGCCTTCAATGGCTGGATATGAAGCAGAGACACACAGTGGGGCTTGACTTAATACCTAATATTTGCTTCTAACCAAAAAATAATTATTCATCTAATCATTTACTCAATAAGCGTCTACTGCATATCTATAATGTGCCAGGCACTTGCTTACTAGGAATAAAGTATGGGAATAAAACAGAGAACAATACAGACCTGGACCTTAGATTTCTAATGGGGTGAGTAGACAATTAGTTTAAAGAGCATATAAATAATTGTAAAAATATAGCTGGCGTATGTGCTCTAAGGCGCAAATACAATCTACCATGAGGACAGATAACAAGGACTCCGCACGGGCTGAGACGGGGAGAGTTTCCTGAAAGAAGTTTTGTTGGAGGACTTTTACCTCCCGTGAGTGGGTGGTTTAGACACCCAAACAACCCTGCCCACATGAAACATTTTATCCACTAAAATTCTGGATAAAATGAAATATTTTTAATAACTTTTAAAACACATCACTGAGGGGCGCCTGGGTGGCTCAGTCGGTTAAGCGGCCGACTTCAGCTCAGGTCACGATCTCGCGGTCAGCAAGTTCGAGCCCCGCGTCGGGCTCTGGGCTGACGGCTCAGAGCCTGGAGCCCGCTTCCGATTCTGTGTCTCCCTCTCTCTCTGCCCCTCCCCCGTTCATGCTCTGTCTCTCTCTGTCTCGAAAATAAATAAACGTTAAAACACATCACTGAGTGGGCATGAAAGTAAGAATCTACAGATCCCCAAAAGAAGTAAAAGGCAGACATCAGAGAAGTCAGCAAATTTTCCCCACGGAAGAGTTCCCTCAACCCCAGAGTCCTTGATCTTCCTCCTGGAAGAACATACCTAGCGTCTATGGCCATTTTCCTTCTGCTTGAAGTATAGCTCTTAAAACTTTCCTTTCGTGATAGTCTCCGTTTTCATTTGTTTGAAATTTTTGTTATCTTGCTTTCATTCTTAAAAGAGTTTAACTGGGTATCAATTCCAGGTTGATTATTGCTTTTCTGTCAGCACATTGGAAACATCCTCCCACAGTCTTCTGGCTTCCATTTTTACCGTTAAAAGGTAATTAATTCGTCTATTCACTGTTCCTTAGTAGGTGATCTTTTCCTACCCCGGGTTGCTTTGGAGATCTTCTTGTCTTTGATGTCCTTTAGTTTTACCTTCATGTATTTATTCTTCAGCTATCCCAAATAGATCTAGAGACTCAATGCAATTCTGGTCAAAAACCCAACCATTTCACCAACTGTCACAAGCTGATAAAAATGTATACCAAAAACACGAACAAACAAACAAGCAAACATCCTAAGAAGAGTCAAGACGATCCTGAAGAACAGAAGACTTTCTCTGCCAGACAGGAAAACATATTGTAAAGCTATAGTAATTGAGACAGTATGGTATTGGCACAGAGAGAGCCCAGAAACAAACCAAAGCATATTTGGAAACTTCATTTTTCACAGACTCGGCACGGCAGATTACTGTGAAGCAGACAGACTATTCAATACGTGTCACTGGGACAATTGTAGGTATAGATGGAAAAACTGGAATTAAATCCCTATTGCACCACATGTAAAAAGCAATTCGAGGTAGATTCAAATACTTACATGTAAAAGGCAAAACTATAACACACTTGGAAGACAACATAGAGAATATCTCCTGACACTGGAATAGGGAATGATTTTTCTAAATAAGACACAAACGGGAAAAAAAAGAACATAAACCTTCCCATAGAGGGAAGGATGGATAAAATCAAGAAAATTAAAATTAAATTAAATTTTAAGAACTTCTGTTCTTAAAACCCTTGACAGAGTAGAAAGTTGACTTCAGGGGCACCTGGATGGCTCAGCTGGTTAAGCATCCAACTCTTTAATGTTTATTTTTGAGAGAGAGAGAGAGACAGAGACAGAGATAGAGAGACAGAGAAAGAGAGAGAGTATGAGGGGAGGAGGGGCAGAGAGAGGCAGACACAGAATCCGAAGCAGGCTCTAGGCTCTGAGCTGTCAGCACAGAGCCCGACGCAGGGCTCGAACTCACGAACTGTGAGATCGTGACCTGAACCGAAGTGAGGCATTTAACCAGCTGAGCCACCCAGATGCCCCAGGAAGCATCGGATTCTTGATTTCAGCTCAGGTTGTGATCCAGGATCATGGGATCAAGCCCCACCTCAGGCTCCATGCTGAGTGTGGAGCCTGCTTAAAGTTCTCTCTCTCTCTCTCTCTGCCTCTTGCCCAGCTCGCATGCACATGCATGCACTCTCTCTCTCAAATTAAAAAAAAAAAAGAAAAAAAAAGAAAGCCGACTTCAAACTGAGAGGACCTATTTGCAACACATAAAACTGGAAGTAAACTATTGATATCCATGATGTACCAAGAACACCTGTGCATTAACTTTTTTCACAGGCAAAATATATGAATGCCATTTCACAGAAGATGACTCACAAGTGATCTTTTCAAAACATGAAAATTTGTAATAGGGGAAAGCAAATGAAAACTGCACTAAAATTACCGTATCACACCAACCAAATTGGCCAAAATTAAGAAGTCAGTCAATAGCCAGTGTCAGCGAGGATCGGGGGGGGGGGGGGGGGGGGGGGGGGGGGCGGGGGGGGGGAGCAGCAACTTTCATTCACTTCTGGTGGAACTTGGATGAAATTACCTCGCAAAACAGTTGTTTCCTAGTAAAGTTGAAACGTTACCTCACACCCTACGCCCTGACAATTCCACTCCCACCTGTGTGGCCTGGAGAAACTCTTGCTCATGGTTACCAGCTATATGGACAAGACTGGATAAATGGGGATGTAGTTAGTCGTGTTCCTATAGGACACAGCAGAGTAGAGGAAATGGACCCGCTATAGCTACATGCATCCAGTGGATGAAACTTGGAACCATAAAGCTGAGTGAAAGAAGCAAAATCAGAAAACATACCATATGTTTCCACTTAAATGCACTCACAAACAGGTAACACTAGATTGTTTAGAAATATGTGCACACAGGATAATTATAAGGAAACGGAAGGAAATTATTAGTACAGATTAGTGGTTTCATCTGGAAGAGAGAAGGGAGTGCCATGAGGGGCACATGCAGGCTTCTCACAGTGTCAGGGTCTCATTCTTAAACTGAAGTAACAGGATTTTATTTTTAAAAGGCTACGGACGTTTTATACAGGCTTTTGTAGGATATACTTCCCAATAAAATCTATTTCAAAGGAACTATGGGAAAGCTAAATTCTTATTTTGCACAATGAGAAATCAATAGAAAATGCCTAAAACAGAAAAATCAAGAAGTAGCAATATAAACACCTTACCTAGGTTTATGGATGTGAATGTCAAGTCTAAAAGAATTCAATATGGTTGTCGCTGGAGAGCAAGACGTGGGAAGGAGGAACGAGGGCTTGGCTGCTTTTTATAACAAGTCTTATGAAACTATTTGACTCTTTAAACACTGTACCGTATAACCAATTAAAATAAAAGTCAAGTTCAAAATGTGGCATCGCAGAGGCGCCCGGGTGGCTCAGTCAGTGGAGGGTCCGACTTCGGCTCAGGTCATGATCTCGCGGTTCGTGAGCTCGAGCCCCCCACATTGGGCTCCACGCTGACAGTGTGGAGCCTGCTTGGGATTCTCTTTCTTCCTCTCTTTCTGCCCTGCCCCCACTCACGCTTTCGCTCTCTCTCAAAATAAATAAATAAACTTTTAAAAAATCAAAAATAAGGGGCGCCTGGGTGACTCAGTAGGTTAAGCGTCTGACTATTGATCTTGGCTCAGCTCACAATCTCATGGTTTGTGAGTTCGAGCCCCGCAATGGGCTCTGCACTGACAGTTCAGCGCCTGCTTTGCTTGGGATTCTCTCTCTCTCTCTCTCTCTGCCCTTCCCCCACTCCTGCTCATGCTCTCTCTCTCAAAATAAATACACTTTAAAAAATAATGAAATAAAGGGGCGCCTGGGTGGCTCAGTCGGTTAAGCGTCCGACTTCGGCTCAGGTCACGATCTCACGGTCCGTGAGTTCGAGCCCCGTGTCGGGCTCTGGGCTGATGGCTCAGAGCCTGGAGCCTGCTTCTGATTCTGTGTCTCCCTCTCTCTCTGCCCCTCCCCCATTCATGCTCTGTCTCTCTCTGTCTCAAAAATAAATAAACGTTAAAAAAAAATTTAAAAATAATGAAATAAAATAAAAACAATAAAAACTTAAAAATTAAAAAAGCAGCATTGGATACCTAGAGTAGTCAAATGCACAGAGACAGAAAATAGAAGGGTGGCTTCCAAAGGCTGGTGGGGGCAACGGCGGAAGTAGTGTTTCATTGGGGCAGGGTTTCAGTCGGGGTAGATGAAAAAGTTCTGGAAGTCGATGGTACCGACGGTCGCACAACGTGAATACACTTAATGCTGTGAAACCGTTCGCCTAAAACGATGACAGTGGTAAATTTCACGTTAGGCCTATTTTACAACACCAAAAACTTAAAGCTCAAAAAAGGGTGGCATTTGAGCTGAGTTAGGTAAAGATACGAAGGAGTTAACCAGCCGAAGCTGGTGGGGAGGTTGCAGGAAATCTGATTCTTGCCCTGAATCCCTCTTCATTAAACGTATTAATTCCCACTTTGGTTGGGGACCTCCCCGAGGGTCTCCAGAGATGGCATGAGGTGCTCCAATATTTACACATAAAACTCCCAAACTAAATTATGTTTGATTTCCAAAAGTCCCCTTTGGGCGTGTAACGGAAATAAATATATCAAGTGGAATCTTAAAACACAGAATTAACAGGAGTGTCATCGTTCACATTACAAAAGGATCCTTTGATTAACAAGAGGATTTACTACAGTTTCTTAACTACAGCCAGCTCCCCCGGTACACTCAAAATGTGATTTAATTAACAAAAACCAGGCTTATCCCACCTTCGAGACACATGCCAGACAGGCGCTTTCCAAGGAACTTGAGCGATGAAAATCCAAGAAAACAATAACCCCCCGCAAAAGGTGGTTAATGCTGCTCTGGAGTTTCCAAATCCACTTCATGGTTCAAAACCCCACACTGGGGCCACCCCCCCGGGGAAGCCATAGCTGACTCACCACACTTTGAATTTAGCTGATCACGCCTCGTGCCCCCCTCTCCACCATCACAAACCGCATAGATTCTACTTGTTTGCAAGCATCAGTCTAGACATGGAACAATCTCCTTGGGTCATCCTCACCTATGTGACCCGGGAGCCCTGCGTGCAGCCCAGGCCACTGGCCACGACCTACCTATTGACTGATTCGCTGACTCCCTCGTTCCGGTGAGCACTGCCCAGAGCTTGGGGAACCCACACTTGCCTCCTAGGCCTTCGCCCCCTGCCTGTGCCACCAGTTCTGCATCCATCCACTCAGAGCTCCCCAACCTTTGCTCTGTTCTGCTCCCCAGTTTTAGTTCCCTGGACCCCATTCCCACCCGCCACAGTCAGAGGCCTCACCTGGTGTCACCCTTAAGAGCAGCCCTCCAATACCAGGGTCTTGGTTTCTCCTCCCCTTGGACCGGTGTCCGTCCCTGAACCTAAGCCAAGCAGTTGGCAGTCTTAGCTTTGGGGCTATAGAAAAATAGGTAGAGACTAGATTTAGACTGCAGGCTATAGTTTGCCTGCTCCTGGTCTAACGGAAGAGGCAGGCATTCATTTATAAGACTATGAGAAGCCATGACAGAGCTCGAGGGAAATCAGAGACCCGTGTTCGAAGCATTCCCATCAAATCCAATGATCTCCAAAAGTGAGGCATTCGCTCCTATTGGGGGGAAAGGAAGAAATTATTAAGACTTCTGTGTACTTTTGGGGCGCCTGGGTGGCTCAGTAGGTTGAGCAGCCAACTTTGGCTCAGGTCATGATCTCGTGGTCCGTGAGTTCGAGCCCCGCGTCGGGCTCTGTGCTGACGGCTCGGAGCCTGGAACCTGTTTCGGATTCTGTGTCTCCCTCTCTCTGACCCTCCCCCATTCATGCTCTGTCTCTCTCTGTCTCAAAAATAAATAAACGTTAAAAAAATTTAAAAAAAAAAGACTTCTGTGTACTTTTATCTCATCCTTTTTATTTCAATTTTTGTTTGTGTTTTGTAAAATACATAGTACAATGGTACTTGCACAGGATGTCTAGGTAACTATGTATGTTGGGTGTGATATGCTAAATTTTTTTTTTTAATGTTTATTTATTTGAGAGAGAGAGACAGACAGACAGAGCACGAGCCGGGGAGGAACAGAGAGAGACCAAGAGACAGAATCCGAAGAAGGCTCCAGGCTCCAAGCTGTCATCGCAGAACCCGACACAGGGCTCGAACCCACGAACCGTGAGACCATGGCCTGAGCCGAAGTCGGACCCTTAACCGACTGAGCCACGCGAGCACCCCTAAAAAGTTTTCCTTATATGGGTGCAGGATGAAAAACATCTGAAGAATCCTGGCCTAATGATCAGGGACCGATTTATCTCGGTCATGCTTTTGTTTCTGTAAGTGGCTCTCCTTTCACATTATGTTGGATGGCAAAATCTGATTTTTTATTTAAAATGTATTTAAGTCAATGTGGACAAATATTGAAGAATTTCACTATCCTTGAAATCAGTGTATTATGCGGCCGGGGTGGGGGGAGCTATTTTTTGAGCACTGCTATGATCAAGGTTCTCTTTTTGGAACCTGATGTCTGGTGGGGATTTTAATCTTTGCTGTTCCTTTTTGTCACTAAGAGTAAGAACCATCCTCCTCTGGCAGGCCTTTGGGATCAAGAATTTGAAAACTAATGCCGGGTCCATGTTAACTTCAGGCTCTCTTTGACTGACACCAATTATATACTAACATTCCCTGTGCGTGCGGAATACAGGCTCTTCTACAACAGCAGACTTCTGTGCAGTAATGGAAGGACCGCAAGCGGGCGGCCGGGGGACCGCTTGTCAGTGTAGCTTCTCAGTTTATTTGATTTCACCTAAACAGCAGGGTTCGTGCGTTTCGCCCATATTTTGTAAAAATTCGTGGAAAATGTAAACCAGTGCCCATGATGAAACAATTGAGGTGAACCTGATGCGACTGAGCTAACGATGGAGATTGACATTCTCGCAGGAAATAGCCTCGTCAGACATTTGTTGGATTAACCCAGGTAGCGAGGTATTGATTTGGGCAGAAGAACAAAACTATGAAAGATGTTATCCAGAGCTGTGAAAGCTCGAAGAGTCTGCCCTACCTTCGAGCTAATACGTTAGCCTGCCACAATTTCATGGATGCCGGCGGCAGAAACAAAAATCCCGGGGCTGGAGACACGGACTTTGTCACTCATGGCAATATCGGTCTTTGTGCCAGTTCCGTGGGCCCCCTTTTCCACAAAGGGGGGCCAGGTGACACCTTCACGGGGAGTAGGGCAGAATCACAGAAGAGGAACCGTGAGCGAAGGGAACCCAAAACCTTTTATGATTTCAGTTCTTTGAATCTGGTGTGATCCAGGCGGGTAGAAACGTAAGCGATCCGTGGAGAATCGTCTCCCAACCGATGTGTAAAAACACCGGGGAAAGGGCCGTGGAAACCGGGTTTAAAACAGAAGGTCTCGGCCTTGGCTGTCCATCAGCATCACCTGGGCAGGTTTTTACAAAACCAATGTCTAGAGATTGTTTTCACTGATCTGGGATGGAACCCAGGCATCAGCAGTTTACAAGAGCCCCCGGGTGATTCTGATGTACAGACAGGGTGGAGTCCACCTGTCCGAGAGATTATGAGGTGAGAAATAATTAGTAATATTCGTGTTTAGCTCAGGGCCTCGCAAACTTTGCCGGGTATATGATATGGGTATATTTACCTGGGACTCATGTGCAACGCAGATTCCGATTCAGTAAGTCAGAGCAAAGCCAGAGATTCTGACAAGCTCCCTGGGATAGCCGGATGTTGGCATTCAACTTTGAGTAGAAAGATCTTGGCTCACTGAGAATATGCTTCTCATCATAGTCTGGGTCTCCTGCTAGACTTTCATACTTTGGGCCTTTATGAACAGCTGTGTTCAGGAATTTCTCCTGTATGAAAGGAGAAGAGAGCCTGTTGCTGGACACGGTTCTCGCAATTAGAGTAAGGCCTATCCTTTCTCAGGACCACAGAAATACCCTGGGTGTCGAGATCATGACAAACTGTTTGAAAGATACCTCAGGGGGGTTGAAAATCAGAGGTTTAGAACCCAGGGCCATTAAATCCTAAGCGACCTTATGTTGCCGAACCGTACGTTCCTCACGTATTGACGAAGGTAACGGTTAGGGAAGAGTCCACAAAATTTGGATCCGAGGGTCAGAGAAATAAAAAGCAAAATCCTGGGGTTGCCTGGCTGCCTCAGCCGATGAGTGTGTGACTCTTGATCTCGGGGCTGTAAATTCGAGGCCCACACTGGGTACAAAGATTACTTAAAACTTAAAATTAAAAATTAAAAAAAGGGGCACGTGGGTGGCTCAGTCGGTTGAGCGTCCGACTTCGGCTCAGGTCACGATCTCTCGGTCAGTGAGCTCAAGCCCCGCGTCGGGCTCTGTGCGGAGAGCTCAGAGCCTGGAGCCTGCTTTGGATTCTGTCTCCCTCTCTCTGCCCCTCCCCAGCTCACGTTCCGGTCTCTCTGTGTCTCGAAAATGAATAAACGTTAAAAAAAATTGTTTTAAATAAATAAAAAAGTTAAAAAAAATTTTTTTTAAGTAAAATCCTGATATTGCTGGAGGAAAAGCCACGTCGGGTTTGAGTAACTCAGGAAAACATGGATCAACTTGTTATGATTTCTTCTTCTATTGGGAATAAGGGAAATATTTCTGGACCGACTTTTCCTAATCTCCTCGTTTCATTTCGAAAGGTCATTGATGGCATTGGCCTCTGAGGTCTCCGAGCTGGCATCTATACCCTTCCACTATCCTAAAGCCTTGGCAAGGGAGGAAAACACCCTCCCCAGGGCCAGTGCTATTCGTTACCAGGCCTTCCCCAATCCAGTAACCTGTCTACTATCCGGCTTGATCAAATATCTTTCTGGCTACGCAAGTCCCTCACTTCTTTTCCAGAGCAAATGGAAGGGCCCAGACCTGCCAGGTACTAGGGAGCCTGAGGACACAGAGAAACATGCCTGTTAAATATTGATCCTACTGATGGCCCTAGGCAAGAGGGGGGCGGAGGAAGATCCGGTGCCTTCTGCTTCGACGTGCCTCCTTAACAAGTTAACGCCTGTCCGCCACCAGCTGCCTCTGGAAGACTTCTAGAAATACCACGTCACAACAGTGGGCTAGGTCATCCTTCCCTTTCCACTGGGCCTGGCGTCTCTGAGCTCCCTAACAGAGATTTGCTGAAATTGGAGAAGGGCTTTGCTTTCCCTGATCTCTGTGTTTCCCACATCCATCAGAAAAGAACAGTGCCATGGCAATGTACTCAGAGCTGAAGGAGGGAGGCCGCCTCAGACAGCTAAGTGGGAAGACGACGCCGGGCTTCTTTTGGATCAGGTGTGAAACTGACACCGCGTGCAGATATCCATTCAATATACCTTTGTGATGCACCAGTATATGCTTCGGTGCTAGGGATCCAAAATAAATAAAACCTTGGCTCTGCCCTTGAGAAAATTACAAGCCTCAAATCTGGGTTAACATTTTCCTAAGGTTAGGCCAAGTTGTTGAAATACTCAAACAGAATGTATCTATTTGCTTGTTGAGAGAAGTGGGCATTTTGTCATCCAGACTTTGAGAGCTAATAGTTAAAGACAGGGCTTGGTGGTTCTGTGGGTTGTCGAATCCCGGTGAAAGGGCATAAAGACCCTGAACAGTGAAAATAGCGTTTCGCGTCCATTCTGGATGTTTCGTCATAATTTGAAAATTACCCCCAAGTTCTCCCTGGATGGCAATCTCGGGTGTGGGTACAAGAGGAGCAGACCCATAGGACCCACACACAATGCCCCTCCATCGTGGTCGTCATCAGCCAGCAGTGGCAGCCAGGGAGGGAGACCTAGCTCCTGTTTCCTCCCCACATCACTGCAAAACGGGAAACAAAGGTTTGAGGAGCCAGGCAGAAGATACAGGGTTGTGAGACCAGAGGCACTGGAGGAACTCAGTGGATTTTAAAGGTATTCAAATTGCTTCCGAAGCAACAACCTATCGTGCTGCTCCTGAGCATCCGCTTCATCACCTCACTTTCATAAAACTCTGATTCCTCATCAGTCAAACAGGGATAGAAACAGCCATCCTGCATACGTCACCAGGCGGTTGTGATAATTTAATTATCCAATATCTAGACAAGCACTTTGAAAACTATAAATCATTACAAGAATGTACAAAATTTAGCCCATATCAAGTCTTTCTTATCTCTGAAGGCTTCATTTATGCTCTCTCCGAGAACTTAGCTAGGCACCTGCGTTCCAAACTATTCTCCAGAATTCCACTGATTAATATTTGTCGGAAAAAGTCCCCTCTTCCTGCTGCCCTAACTTGTTGAGAGTAGGGCTTATGCAATTGTTAACTCACTGCCCCTGCAGCAAATCAAATCAACAAATATTTACTAGCTGCTGAGCTCGACCTTGTAGGAGATACAAAACACACACACACACACACACACACACACACACAACCATGAGATTCACTTTTTGGATTAAAGGAGAAAGCTGCCCAGCTGCACCACAGCACCCATACACTGTAGAGGAGGAAAAAACTGTGCTCTCTGGATGCCCCCAATACACCTGGAGCTTTACCTCAAATACAAGAAACAGCTGGTGTTCATGATTTAGGGCCCGATACAAATAGTAGAGAGAATTTATTTTCCAAGCTGTCTGGTTTGGCAAAATTCCAGAAGTCATCAAACAGAAAGATAAGGATGATGATGATAACAATACAAATGATTCTTCACAGTCGGTCCTCGTATAGGGACCTAAACAATGTGCAGCCTACATAGGATATTCCAGAGCCAGAACCTACCCTCAACTTCACTTGCCACAGACTTACATTACGGCAGGGTCTTCCCAGAACCTGTAAAAATCAAAGGTGGCCCCATAGACTTGACATGGTTGGAAGCTGGACCTGTAACGGCTTCAGGCAATAATCCTTCGTATTAACCCCGTAGAAGGGCATCAAGATCTATTTAACATGAGAAATCAGCTCCCAGAGAAAGAACTCCAGTATTTCAAAACCCATGTAATACTAAAAATGATTTAGCATCCAACTAGTGCCTTTTTGTGAACTGTTGAAATCTTTGTCATTAAGCCTCATGAAAAATCTAAAGGATGATGTTAGGGGAAATGCCAATAACCTGATTCGTAAATGAATTTCTACCACTTGGTGAGAATAATAATTCAAGCTAACACATACCACATAACTCCTACCAGGTAAGGTGCTTAATACTTTAATGCATGAGCTTACTGAATTCTCTTAATACACTACTGTAAATACCACCATTATTCTCATTTTAAAGATGAGAAAACTGGGGCGCCTGGGTGGCTCAGTCAGTTGGGCATCCAACTGCTGATTTCAGCTCGGTCATGATCCCAGGGTCATGAGATTGAGCCCACTATGAGTGGGCCCTGCTTGGGATTCATTCTCTCTCTCTCTCTCTCTCTCTCTGCCCCTCTCCCCAACTCATGCATGCACTCTCTCTCTCTCTGTCTCAAAATAAATAAGCTTAAAAAAAGAAAAGATCAGGAAACTTGAGCTCCCAGAAATTACATTAAGACCCAACGACCTTCATGGCCAAGAGCAGGAGCTGGGCTACTCTCCTGCTCCTCACCATCTAGAACAGAAGCAGATGTGGTCTGTTTGTCAGGCCCCAGGTGGCTGCAGCTCAATGGATGGTTCTAGTTTCAAGTGGGCAGCACAGGCATAATAGCTAATCTCATCGGCAGCCATGGACTGTATCCCTCACCCTGTCACCTACTTCACAGAGGTCTCTTTTTGGACCCCAACAAGACTGGGTGTAAGACTTAGGAATGGCTCGGCAAACCCCACCCCACCCCCAGTACTGCACAAAAAAAAAAAGAGGACTCAAAATACTTTTTTCCATTATCAATGGATTATCCCTTTTCCATCCCCACTGGTGTCCTTAATAGTGGAAAATTCCACAGAGACTGGTTTGATGAGGTATGAAAGCCTTTCAAAGTTCAGTGTGTTTCAGAAATTTAAGTTGTGTCCATGAATGCTTAATGGCTCAAGTCTTCTCTTTTTCGATGGGATCTTCACTTAGAGAACAGAAAATATTATTTGCCAGAGGCAAGAAACATACTGCTCTTGAGATTTTTCCACCTGCAAAATGTGGATAATAACATCTAGCCCACATGTTTCATACGGCTTGGGGAGTACAAAAAGAATACAAAGAAAAGAGTGAAGAATAATTCTATAACACAAGCCCAAATACCATCTTCTCGAACTTTCCCAATCTACAGGCCCCACCACTACACATCTCTCTCCTCACAGCAGCCCGTCTTCTTTTATTTATGGCAGCTCTCAGTAACCGAATTAAAATTTTTCATTTGTTTTCGGGAGTACTTTCTGTCTCTCCAGCTACAATGAAACTCCATGCAAGAAGGGATTTTGTCTCCTTGTTTGCCAGTGCATTGCCAGCATCTAAAACTGTCCCTGGCACACACTAGACATTCAAAAAATGCATATTGATGCATTGTGACACAAACATTTCTTTGTTGAAATCTGTATCTTTACAAACATTTTTAAAACCGGACTTCAGGTCCACAGAAATAGATTAATCATAATCCTTGGCTAATGGCATGTTCCTCATTGATACATGCGTGGCCCTCTTTTACGATTTATTTCGCTGTTGAATTAGTTTGGTTTTTTTTTTTTTTAAATCGGGTAAAAAATACCTGAAAAAAAAGACAGAACCTACAACACAAGCTAAGGCCCTGCATTTAACCCTAAGGTTCCTGCCCCTAACTCATCCTCCCGCCCCTCCCCATCTAAGGTAATCATCATTCAGAACCCAGGCTCTTCATTTCCTGTTGTCTTATGTCTATGCCCCTGGAAATGGAGCTTGAGATGGGAATCCTGTTTAGGTGACTTACTGAGGGAGTTCTCAGGGGAAGGGGAGTTTGGGAAGCAGGACAGGGCAGAGTAAAAAGGCTAAGCAAGGGTGTGGAATCAGGTGGAAATGGTATTCGGAGCTCTGGAGCACACACTGCCCCACGGTATGACCCTACGTTGAGGCAGAAGATGAGGTGTTTGTGCCCCAGAGCCAGTCAATCATTGGCTGACATTTGGGGAGGTGATACAGAACAAGCAAGTGCACGGCTTCCTGGGTGAGTCAGCCCCCAGCTGGCTAGCGGCAATTCTCCAGAGAGGAATGGGGCTGCTGGCAGAAAACACTCATGGCAGCTGGGGATCCGTGCACTTGAACAGGAACAGAGGTCTGAGCATGTCTCCTACCTTTCTTCCCAGCTAGACCATGAAGCGTGAACTTTTGAAGATAACGCCGAACTATTTTCCAAAGTGGTTTTATGAATTCACATGCCCACCAATAATATATGGGATCCTATCATCCACCCCCTCTCCAACGTGTTGATTGTTGTAAGTTGAACGAGTATAGAATGGCATCTCATTGTGGTCTTGACTTGTATGTCCTCAAGCAGTAACCATCTCTTCGTATGTTTTCTTTTTTAAGTTTATTTATTCATTTTGAGAGAGAGAGAAAGAGAGTGAGTGGAGTAGGGGAAGAAAGAGAGGGAGAGAGAGAATCCCAAGGAGGCTCCACAGAGCCCGATGCAGGGCTGAATCCCATGAACCAGGAGATCACGACCTGAGCCGAAATCAAGAGTCAGACGCTCAACCGAGTGAGCCACCCAGGTGCCCCTCTTCATATGTTTATCAGATATACCTGCTTCCTCTTCTGTGAAACGCTTGCTCATAGCTTTTGTCCATTTTTCTACTGGTTATTTGTGCTTTTCTTATTGATCTGTCGGGATTCCTCATATGTCCTTTGTTGTATGTATTATGAATATAGTGAATACCTTCTAGTTTATAACTTCACTTCTCACTTTCTTTATGGTGTCTTCTAAGGAACGGAGGCTCTTAGTTTTATTACAGTCACAGGTACTCCTTTTATGGCTTTTCCTGTGTTGTGTAAGAAATCTTTCCCTCAAGGAATCCAAAGGACAATCTCAGTCTTGGGGGTGAGAAGGTCTATAAATAGAGCCAGGTTATAGGCGAGTCACAGAGGCAAGCACTGTCATGCCCACTGGGGCATTGTCTAGTCCAAAGCAGCCCTGACTAGCCAGCACAAGCGACCAGCTGGCTGGCTGGCAGGTGTCTTCTGGTTATAGAATTGGATATATCATGCTATTAGAACTGGATACCATTAAAAATTCTAATCATAGACTGTAATTAACTTTCCTTGCTCTGACGCCCCGCTCACTAAACAACCTTCTGATTATAATTTGGCTTCCCATGTATCTTGCCTACAGGGAGAGAATGTACTGTTCAGACCGACGTGAGGATTCAATCCACTAAACAGTTACATGCCATGATGTAAATTAATAAATTCGTATTCTGATTTTATCATCTGCCTCATCTGAGCTCTGTGGGCGTGAGTCAGCATCCCCAAGTCTAATCAACACGGATACTGAGAATATCAAGCTTCTGAGCTGAAAAACTAAGAACGAGACCCAGGACCAGAGCAAAATCACCAAGGTAACACTGCCCTGGAGGCCCCTGGGCCTGATGGACAAGGCCTTCCTACATGTCACGCGATACAGACGGGGATTAAAATTGACATTTGACATTTGAAAGAGCTGCATATTCAAAACCATGGCGTGGTTCCATTCAGGTGAAGGCGAAGAATAGGAGGTGATCATGAGACTCATACTGAATATTTATTGGCCAAGAGCACACACCAGATGCCGCACAAATCCTAGGCAGAAGGATAAGATTTACGGACACGTTTGAAAAAAAGGGGGGGAAAAAGGACAGATGGTACGTGCTGAGGAGGAACGGAACAAGAGAAGCCTGACTGATGAATCCTTGCTCCATCTTGACGCCCATGGCCCGGGATGCAAAACAGAAGAAGTTGACTTTAAGACCAAAAGAAACACAAGGTGCACCAGAGCACAAACAGGAATGTGCCGGGGTGGTGAGATTATCCAGGCCAGAGGAGTGATTGAGGACCTGTAGGGCGAGGGCAAGATCTTTGAAGTAAGTTCAAAAGGCAAAGTAGAGGTGAGCCCATTAGGACAGATGGGGGTAATTCAGCCATCCGGCTATTAGCTCACCCCTTCATTAAGGGTTCCTGGGTGAGCGGCACCTACACTGACACAGATCCCCTTCTGCGATCCCAGTTCCACCGCCTAACAAAGGGAAGACCGTGATCGGGACTGTTGTATCTGGGAATTTGGGGCCCAGTGAGGAGGAGTGATCCACTACTTTGTATCAGACCGAAACCAAACAAAAACCCAACAAAAGAGGAAGACCTCCACGGATAGCCCTACAAGATTTATTTTTCAAAGACAAATATATTCAAGAAGGAGTGAGATAAATGAAAGGAAGCTCGGTGTCATCTCAGAGACTGATCTCAAAGACGGGCCATGGTCTCTCCCCTGGTGCCTCTCTTGGGGCCCCAGCAGAGCAAGGTCACCAGCTAGGCTAGATTGGATAAGGCTAGAGAACCACGTTCAATGTCTTTTTGTTCCAAAAATGAGGTAGAGGCATGCCACCCGGTAAGGAGTGACCCTACGTGTGGCCTACCCAGACAATCACATGAACGGAAGGGCCTACGAAGGGCCCAGTGAAACAGCAGGACCAAAACACAGCAGGGTAGCAGCAGCGCCTCTCTAAGGTCCACCACCAGAACATGCGAGCTTCAAGGATGAGGGCCGGAGAGGGGCTGCCCTGCGTGCCCCACAAAGCCAGAGGGCTCTGACTCACGCGTGAAAGAACAAGCTCCCTTTAGTAGTGCTTTAGCGGGCAGCCAGACGTGGGGATAAATGGCGGAAGACAGGGTCAGGGTGGGGCTCTTCGTCTAGTAGAGGTTGTCCCGCACATGCTCCATGATGGTCTTCAGCCCCAACCAGGTCTCCTCGGCAGTGGGGATGATCTGGTTGGCTGGCAGGAGGAAGCCATAGTGGCCGGTATCTCTCAACTCAAACGTGAACGCATACTTGATGCCATTATCGTATGCCCAGTCAACGCTGCTCCCACTAGCTGGGTCTGTAAGTCAGAAAAGAAAACACTTTGAAGCCCAGCTTCTTTCAGGGTTAGAAGGGAAGGAGCCAGGGGTTCAGCCTGCCCGTGATTCCTTAGGGCCCTAGAGTCCTTTCTGTAGGTCATCAGGCCTACGACCCATGAACACTGGCCTGATGAGCATCTTCAACAGTCTCAAGCCAAGAGATTTTTAAACCCTTAGGCCCACCTTGTCACTAACTCACTGTGGAGACTCCTTCAGGTCACTCAGAACCAGTCTGCACAGAGTATGATAGGCAGCCCCCGAGACAGCCCCCGTGATCCTGGTCTCCTGGTCTTCACATCCTTGCACGGTGCACTCCGACAGTGAGTAGGGCTGACCTGGCCTGGGTAACTGACAGGCGGCTACAGAAATGATGGTGTGTGACCTTCAAGGCTAGACCAGAAACACTGTGGCTTCCACCGCGCTCTCTTGGATCATTCGCTCTGGGGAAAGCCAAGTAGGACAGTCAGAAAGCGTCCTACGGTGACGAGGTCTATGTAGCAAAGAACTGAGGCGTCCTGCTGATACTCAGCACGCTTGGGAAGCACCTGAGTGAGCCACTTTAGAAGCAGACCTATCCGGCCCCGTCGAGCCTTTAAATGACTCTAGCCTTGGAACTAGACTAGCAACCTCAGGAGAGGCCCTGAGCCAGAGTCACGCAGCTAAGCCATTCCTGAATTCCTAACCCAGGGAAACAGCGGAAGAAAATAAATGTTTATATTATTTTCAGCTGCTAAGTTTTAGGATAACTCTTTACATAGCAAGAGATAAGGGATACACGGAGAGAAAGAAGCATGCCCTTGAGGCTGTCCCTTTGCCAAAAGGCTGGGGAAAGGAAAGAGGCCTACCTTCCTGCTACTTCCCAGCCAAACTCTACTAGAGCAGAAACTGGCTAAAAGTGCAAAGTGTGGGTGACACTGAATCGCCAAATAATGACGTCCACAGCAACTATCATTTCTTGAACATCCACCACGAGCCCGTCATTATATTGGAAAGTTTACGTGTATGACCTCATTAATCTTTAAAAACCCCAGTGAGGGGCGCCTGGGTGGCTCAGTCGGCTGGGCGTCCGACTTGGGCGGACTCAGGTCATGATCTCGCGGTCCGTGAGTTCGAGCCCCGCGTCCGGCTCTGTGCTGACAGCTCAGAGCCTGGAGCCTGTTTTAGATTCTGTGTCTCCCTCTCTCTCTGACCTTCCCCCATTCATGCTCTGTCTCTCTCTCTCTGTCTCAAAAATGAATAAACGTTAAAAAAAAATTTTTTTTTAAATAAAAAATAAAAACCCCAGTGAGGTGGGTAACACTGTCCTTATTTTTCAGATGAGGAAATCCAGGCTCAGAGTGGGTAATTTACCTAAGGAAATACAGACGGAAAATGGCAGGATTGGAATTGAAACCCGGGTCCCTCTGCTGATAAAAGCCCGTGCTTTCTTCAACCTCCTCCCAGTCCATTGAGTAGAGTACACGTCTGTTAAATGAAGACATGGGTTCCTTTTGTTTTCCCACAATTCCTGAGGGTTGTTTCCCATGATAGCATTTGTGATTTTTCTAGAGATGCTGCTTCTACTGCGATGACACGCCCCCTGAGGTTATGGAACAGACCCTCCTATAGTCTCCGAAATCCTTGTGCGGTTACCACGTCCTTCTCTACCCTGGGAAAAGGCTGAATAAAAAACAGATGATGGCACCAGAAATTTCTAGAGGTTATTTATATGGCAAACTCAAGTATTTCAGAATACCTTTTGAATTCAGGAAGGAGCCAAGAAGATCTCTGCTGAGCAAAGTGATCAAGTGCACGTACTTCACTTTATTTGGGTCTCTGCTCAGAATCTACCCACTCTTTTAACACGAGTGGGAACACACTACTAATATGCTATTAAAGACACACGTAAAAAAAAAAAAAAAAAAAAAAGACACACGTAGGGGCACCTGGGTGGCTCAGTCGGTTACACGTCTGACTCTTGATTTTGGCTCAGGTCGTGATCTCACAGTTCATGGGATCGGGCCCCGAGCTGGGCTCGGTGCTGACCATGCAGAGCCTGCTTGGGATTCTCTCTCTCCCTCTCTCTCTTTGCCTCTCCCCCACTCATTCTCTCTCTCTCTCTCAAAATAAACAAATAAACACTAAAAAAACCCCACTGTCTTTTTAAATTAACATTGGAAAATTATTCCCTATCAGCACATATAAATGCACCTCATTCATTTGTGGGGGGGGGGCACACTGTCTCACCGTGTGAATGCTTTTATTCAGTACTGTACTGACGGACATTTAGGTGTTCACCAGTCTTCCGTGACTATAAACGATGCTGTCATGAACATCCTTCATCCTCACGAGTCAGATGAGCCCAGAGAACTTGTGTCCAAGCCCTGAGTAGACCAGAATCAGTGAATGGAAGGGGCGAGGGTTGCTAGAGGCAGGTGGCCTAAAGCCGCACAGTCTGACCAGAGGAAGGGGACATGAAAACTCTTTAACGCAGACACAAGAATTAAAGAAGCAAAATGGGCTGGGGCTGTCCAGCACAGGGATTGAAAACGCGGTATGGCACAGAAAGCCTTCAGGACATAACCAATGATGCTCAGAAGGCCACTCCATCATGAAAAAAAGGAGCTTAAATCTCTTGTCCATGCTCTGTTTAAGAAGGCAAGAAAGCAGGGCACCTGGGTGGCTCAGTCGGTCAAGGGTCCGACTTTGGCTCGGGTCATGATCTCACAGTAGTTCGGGCCCTACATCGGGCTCGCTGCTGTGTGCACAGAGCCTGCTTTGGATCCTTTGTCTCCCTCTCTCTTGGCCCCGCCCCCGCTTACATTTGCACACTCTCGCTCTCTCTCAAAAATAGGAAAAAGAAAAAGAAGGCAAGAAAGTATGAAATTCACTTGACAACTGTTTTCAGCTAAAATGGTTAACCTAAGAAAAGGTCCAGCACTTGAAGGGACGAATGTCAACTATTCGTGTAGCACATGCAATAATAACCCATAGAATTGGGGTGTTATTACACAAAAATTGATTACATTTTGGAAAGCCAAGGGGGCAGACAAAGCCTTTAAAGAATACAGAAGATGCACTCTGGAAAGACTTAGGAAATATTATGTCTCCTGGACGACACTCAGAAGAGCCTTCTTCCTCTCGCTCTGGAGGAGTCCGACGAGTATCTCTTGATTTTGGCACAGCTTAAGCTGGAAAGAATGCGTTTGATGTGGGACGACAAGGCCATCTTTTAAACTGGAGTTTGACCCCAAAGCCCCGACTGTGGTGACCCACAAAGCTCTTTTGAGAAGGCCTCGTCAAAGGACTCCTACCAAGTCTCTCTAGCTCTCTGTAGTCCCGAACTCTGTCCTCACTAATTAAGCAGAGAATGGAGACTCTCCTGACGTGCTTCTCCTCTGAGGGGGCCCCATTTAACAACACTAATAACAATAAACCATGAATAATTAATGGACGGTTGCTGCAATTAGCCACACAATGACAACATCAGGCTAATTGCTTTATACAGCACGGTGGCGGTGGCGGTGGCCATGATGGCAGCGGTGTATGAAAGGCAGACAAGAGGGCTGAGGTCAGAGTCCAGAGGGCCCAGCAGGGCGGATGGAGCATCCTCCCAGAAGGGGAAGGCGAAAGGGACAAGCTAGCCGAGGATGAAGCAGTTGGATGGCACGGTCATGGGATGGAAGAGGACAGAAGTATCAGCAAGTTTGCAGGGGCTCTGAGGGTGGACCAACTGTCGGAAAGTTACCTACAGAGGAGGCACTGGGGGGGGGGAAAGAAGGGCGCCATCTTAAAAGGTACCAGAATTGTGCTCCTCGTGTTTGTATTTTTACTTCCCCTTGATAGCTAGACTCGTAGAGAACGAGAATATTCTTCAATTTGACCTTTAAAGATCAGGCTCACAGAATAAGGGAACCGGAAGGTTCTCAGCAGGAACAGAGTGAAATGCTCAGATGAGACACTTCAGTGAGAAACCAGAACAAAGGTTGAAGCTGTAGGTAATGAGCCTCAAGACCACCTTCAGGTTTGGAGTCTCGGTAGAGGTTTTTTGGGGGGGCGGGCGGTTCGGCTTGATGTTAACCATTGCACAGAAGATCCCAGATCCCAGCATGCTGTGCTCCAACACGTGCTCACTACTGACGGGAAGGTGAGCGAACCCGCCTCCCCACCCTCAGTACCACCACCTCGGTCTGCCGATCCAGAGGTGGCTTTCCTTTGAATTTTCCTTTGAAAATCCTACGTCAGGATCTTTCCTGGAATGTGAGGAACGCAGTCCAGCAGGACTCACCTCACTGTGGGCGTGTGATAAATGGCCCAGCAGTGGTGACGGTACCGATGAGGACGACACCTGCAGCACGGACGATCACACAGGCTTGACACAAATCTGGTCTACCGCTAACAACTAACAATCCGGCTACAGTGCGGTAAAGCCTAACTTGCAGCTCTTCTCCCGCTTCCTTCTTCTCAAGTTTCCTCTCAAAGCATTTTCTAAATAACCGATGCACACAGCGAGTACTTACAGACAGTGGTGCAGGTAGGACCCACTTGGTACGTCGTGCCCGACAGGGAAGCCAGAGCTTTGGCCGCACGCCTTGCCACCTTGTCCTAGAAGGGGGAATCGGCAGAGTGAGAAAGAATGGATCCCACAGCCTGACATCCCCCAGCTGTTCTGCACTGCAATGGTATGGAAGATTCTCGGCCCCTCCCCTGGGTTTCCCTTCTGGTCTCCTTCCTTCCCATCCAACCAGAGCCAAAGCCTGATACACAGAGATGTGGAGGGCTGCTCACCAGCCCATTGGGAATCTAGTAAATACACCACCATCGTCACCCCTCCCGAGGGACGGGAATGTCGTGGTCGTGAACATGTGAGAAGGCCAAGTTACGTCTCAGAGGAAACCTTCTAAGAGTTGGGCGTTCCCGGAGTGGAAGTGAGACGGGGCCACCGTATGTGGATGTGCCCTATGCAGAATGCCTGTCTGAGACCAGAATCTAGTCCACACCTAGCATGAGGCCTGCATCTGCCGGGAGGCTTATAGGCCAGCTATGGCCCTGGGCAGGGGGGGCGCTCTCGAACCGACCAGCACAGTGGGAGAAGCGCGCAGTCGCCCTGCAGGTGCAGCCCTGCTTGAGCCAGTCCACCCTGAGTGCCTGTTCACATCCTGGGGCGAGTCACTGTATGTGACACAGAGCACCCCTAGGCTGTAGCCTGCACCCTACTTAAGTTATACCTTGACCAGAATGAGGAGCACCTCCCCCTGACCCTCCACAGTGCCACCCACACCACAGTTCTTGGCAAGCAGTGGGTCCGTAACGCATTTTGGTCAGAAAAATAATTGAGAAGGAAAGGACAGGTGCAGGGTACAGTCCTTGAAACTCACAGCAAACACAGAAATAATGAGAGCGGACTTCTACCTGCCCCCAGGAGGTCTGATGGCACATTCCAAAGGGCAGAGAGAGAAGACCCGGCCCGATGAAATAAGCCCAAGCTCCCGGACTTTCCCTATAAGCTGGAGAACAACCACTGTGGCAGCACCCCAGGGTCAAGCAGGCCCAGGGCTTCTACGGAGAAGGTAGCCCATCACTCACCAGCTCATCAGCATCTGGGGCCTTCTTCACTGTGTATCCATACGGATACATCAGCAGCTGTGAGTAGCTGTGCAAGTCGATGAAGCATTTGAAATTCCCATGTTCTTGGATGAAATCTACCACCGATTTCACCTCCACTTCCGAATTGGCATGGGGTCCATGGTATATTTCAGAGCAAGGGTTGTCACTGGCTCCCTCTCCTGTGGGGGGTGGGGAGGTGGCCCAAGCAGAAAGATTAACCCGTAGGCAAGAAAACAGAAATGCAGGACACTCAACCCAGAAGAAGGGCGGAAGGCGTTGGCAGTGGACAGGTCAATGCTAGAACCCCCCGCAAGAGACTAGTCAGTCCACACTCTGCGTACATGGCAGGGAGGGCGCAGAAGTGGGAAGTTAGGGTACTGCATCTGCCTCCAGAGGAGGAAAACTGGGAGGAATCCTTTAAACGGATAGAGTTGACCTTGTATTGTATCGCTCAACAGTTGTCATAAATAATTAATATCATACCTGACAATGGGTTGTAATTAACAAGTATTCGAGATAATTAATATGAAGACCAATTAATAACGAAAATGACTCCATTTATTCTGGTGTCAACTCATTCTCTTGGTTCAGATCTTAATGGCCAAGGGCTGCCAAAAATAATCTATTGTTGTGGCCAAAGTCTCGTATTTGACAGGCATTTAGAAATACTGCCTTCTGTACTCCACAACAGAGCTCCCTGAGGTATTTGGCATGAGTGTAAAACCACCCCAGTTGTGGGAAGATCTGACTTCACTTTGATGCCCTCAGTTCCCACATTTCTATCAGCTCCTTTCCCACAGACACATTATTGTCCCCGCCAATGGTGTGTGTGGCAGGCAAGCTGCCCTCTTGCGAGTTACCACCAGGAACCCGTCCATCTATCCAGCCACCCGCCCAAGAGAAGCGGGGTGACCAGGGTATAAGGCATGGATCTGTATATCCAAGACTACAACAGTTTCTCAAACATTAGTGTTCTTTTCTTTTTTTTTTTTTTTAATTTATTGGGGGGGGGGGCAGGAGGAGGGGCAGAGAGAGAAGGAGACGCAGAATCTGAAGCAGGCTCCAGGCTCTGAGCGGCCAGCGCAGAGCCCGACGCGGGGCTCGAACTCACGAACCGTGAGATCATGACCTGAGCTGAAATCAAGAGTCTGACACTTAACCAACTGAGCCACCCAAGTGCCCCAAATGTTAGTGTTCTTTTAGGAGAACAAGAATTGCAGAGTTGCTCCTTTTCAGAGTTATCCAAAACAAGAAACACAAAAACCCAAGACATAGTGTAAGGGACTGGCCCAAGTCTCTCAGTGAAGCAGGAATGGAGCCAGCCTAGAAACTGGCTCCCTCGCCGCCACCTGGGAGCCCTGTGGTCCAGGCTTTGAAAACCATGTCCCCAACCTACCTGCAAAACTAGCATTCCAATTTCTGTTTGGATCAGTACCAACGCAACGGCTTCTAGGATATATGGACCGTGTCTTCCTCCATAATCGGTTCTGAAAAGTCCATCAAGAAAGGAACACGCATCCAGAGACGGGTCAGGGCACAGGAGAGGCGAAGGTTTTCTCTGGGGTCTATGATGGAGACGGGCACCACCGAGGGGGCAAGCTGCTTGTGGCTCTGCCTGGAGTTTCACCGGGGCTCCGGTCCTCAGTGACTGAGCCGTCTCCGCTCATCTCCCAGGAAGGAAAGGCTTAGCCCTTCTGGCTCAGAGAGAAGGACTCCCCCAAAGTGTCCTGATAAGAACCTTATTGGGGCGCCTGGGTGGCTCAGTCGGTTGAGCGTCCGACTTCGGCTCAGGTCATGATCTCACGGATCGTGAGTTCAAGCCCCGCGTCAGGATCTGTACTGACAGCTCAGAGCCTGGAGCCTGCTTCCGATTGTGTCTCCCTCTCTCTCTCTGCCCCTCGCATTCTGTCTCTGTCTCTCTCAAAAATAAACATTAAAAAAAAATTTAAAAAAAAAAAAAGGACCTTATAATGCGAGAACCAGCCTGATACCACCTGAACCCACCGGATAACTCTCGGTTTCAGCAAAAGTAGGACAAACAGACATCATATACCCAAATGATCGCTGGCGCGAGTGACAGGAAGTGCACAGCAACTATTTTATTCTTGCCTAAAAAACCAACCTGAATCCAGTCAAACTTCAAGATCTGACTGCCAGTGAATAGGAAATATGGGGGATCCGGAAACAAATGACACACAACAAAGAAGCCATCAGCCAAATTCGGAACGTGAGACATTCTGCAGGACAATTTACTCGATTTCTCCAACAAATGAATGACATTTTAGAAGATGCGTGTGGGGCGGGGGTGGATAACTGCTGTAGATTTAAAAAGCCTGCAGAGCGAGAACAACCAAATACAAGCGCAGGCCTTATGTGGGTACTGATTTCATTAAATTGAGTCAAAAGACATTTTAAAGATAATTGGGGGAATTAGATGATATGAAAGAACTTCCATTCATTTTTTAAAAGGTGACAGTGGTGTATTGTTTGGGTTTTTGTTTTGTTTTGTTTTGTTTTGTTTTAATTATCATCGACTAGAGATGCATACTAAAGGAGTTCGGGGTAAAATAACCTGATGTCTGGGATTTGCTTTTAAAGAAAAGGGGGGAAAGGTGTGGGAGGGAAAGAAATGAAAAGAAGATTGGTAAAGTGTTGATAATTATTCAAGAGCCATGACAGGGAGTTCATTAGACTCTTCTCTCTAACAAAAATATTCCCTGGTGACTCTCGGCTCAGAGAGAGACTGAAAAACGAGAGCCTAAGAGAGCTCCTAACATGCACACGTGTGCGAGTTTTCTCCACGTTCATACAGCTATGCAGGCGGCAAAGCAAGGGATTCAACCAATTCTCCTTAACTCCAAGCCCGGCCCGCTCAGTATTACTCACTTGACTTTGTGTGTACACATATCCATCAGGATTGGCCACAGGCAACAAGAAAATATCCATTTTCTCCAAGATGGAGGTGATGGTTGGGTCCTTCCCGTAATCAGATGCAATCTGAGCAGAGACGAGAAGCTCGTCAGCGAAGCCAGGGCAGGCTGGGGTGCTAGGTCTAAGCCGGTGTATCTTCCCCAGATGCCCCTCTGCAGCCTCCCTGCCGCCCTCATAGACACGGCCCCGTGCAAAGCTCTTGGAGCACTTCGAAACCTGGGGGCACATGGCTCAATGAGGACGTCAACGTTTGCAAGGAGTCCAGGGCTGCCTGGTTCATTCATTCCTTCCAGGGGGTGGGAAGAGGGGAGGGAAGAGCCACATATCATGATAGTTTGGGGGGAATCTGGGGCCCCACGCTAAAGCTTCGGGAAAATAAATCCTCCACGCGCAGCACCCTTCCTGTCCCTAGCGCTGCCTTAAAGCAGACCCTCCGGAGGGACACGGAGACAACATGAGGTCCTCGAGGGTCTGGAGGGCTAGGATGGGACTGAAGGCAAAGCTCGTCTGAGTTTCGCTGCTGAGGAGACTCTGCTCCCTTTCTGCGGGGCTGACTGCGGGTCAGTGTTTCGGGGCCACCTCTGCAGCTCATTAGCTTGCTCGTTGCCATGAATGCACTTTGTCATTTAACCGCAGTGCCCTGACCAAGGGGCTCTGACCTCTTGCTTCTCTGATCCGAAAAGGCCCCCAGCCTACTGTGTCTATGCAGAGTGCCTTCCCACCTCGTCCCCCAGGCCCAGCCTCATGGGATGCTGCGGGGGCACCCCTGGCCCACCGGAATTCTCAGCTAATACCAGGCGACATGACCTTCCTCGCAGTCCAGATCGCTGTGGCCACCGAGATCCACTCCCGGGAATGGATGCCTGCGTTCAGCCAAACGGCCGGCCGCCGCCCGCCTTCTGCAGTGCCGAACTGTGGAAGGAGAAAGAGGCCAGAAAATGACCCTCCTGCCCACGTCTCCACTCACCTCTCCTCTCCCCAGCTCACCCCTATTCATTTAATCCATTTAAGATAATTCAGAGACCAAATGTTCCTGAGGGCACCATCTATTTATCAGGCTTCTCCGTGACCAGGGAGCTTAATTGGTTGGCTGTCAGGGCCCAGCCGAAGCTCCGGGCAGCTTGAGCTGCCCCCGGGTTGGAAGCAAATGGGAAAGGGAAACAATTGCTATTGTGAATTATAATGCCAGTGTGATTAGAGATAATATTATGTCTCTTGAAAGACCTCAAATGGTATCCCGACAGAGAGAGACACAAAAGTGCATGAACCAGCCTGTTCTCGTTGATGCAATAAATGAATTCGATTTTAAAAGGAGGAAGAGAGAGGTTCACTATAGCTCTCTGTAAATGGCATGAAATGAATTCTGGCTCCCGCCTTTTAGTGTGGGGCTGGGCCGCCTTGGGTCAGAGTGTGGTGCTAATGAAGCCAGAGTCTGCATCAGATTGGCAAATAATCTAAATTTATGGGGATTATTTTAGGGCAAGCAGTTCAGTGGCAAATCTCCTCCGGCTGGTAATTCAAGCACCGCTATGAGCCAGGGTTCCTCACGGCTTATACAAAGCTAAGGATTTGACAAATGCTTAGCACCATCAGTTGCTCCGTGGTTCCTATCTCCAAATTCCTTTTATTCATTTGGCTGGATTATTTATGTAATTTATGTCCCTGCCATAAATTCCCTACCTCTTTTGCCAATATAGACCTGAATCTGTTAGAAATATCTAGAAATTAGGCTTTGTGCAGCCAAGGAGCATAGGCTGGGCTTAAAATTACATCAACCCTAAAATTAGCTTCCTAGATTGCTTTTCCAATAAGTACCCCTAAAAGCAGAAGAGAATTTGTAGAACTATCCCCATTTGTCTTACTTTACAGAGGTAGGAATGAGGGCAAAAGACTGTGGCCCATCTGAGAGCTTTCTGGAATACTAATCGAACCCACCCCACACGCACCCCCACTAGCCCTCACCCCCACTCCCTTTGATCCTGCCTTTCAGTCAAAGCTTGCAATGGGATGGATTCCTTCTAAGTTCTAACTCGTTCCACATTAGGCAAAAGCAGAGGACTCTCTGTCAGACCAAACCTGAACCCCAGTAGATGTCTCCCCACGCCCCTGAAGTCAAGGAGATCCTAAGACGCTGTCTCCTTCAGAGGCCTGAGGGCTGGGTCCTAGACACAAGGGACCAGGAGCCTGAGTCCAAGTCTGGCCCCTTGAAGAGCCTGGGGTCTCACCTTCAGTACATACATGGACCGGTTTTCAAATGAATGCCCAATCTTCACTCTGCTCGCCAGATCAGGAAAATCTCCAGCAATGCTATCCATCTCATGATAAATCTGAAGCACGAAAAAGTGAACTCAGGGGCGTTTAAAAATTTTGTTCAGCTCTGGGTAGGTATCTGTGAATTTCATCTTACCGATCTCAGTGATTTCTACCAGCCCTGTGATCGTGGGATTGGCAACATTATCGCCCTGGAATACTTATTCTTGAAGAACTGCCTAAAGAGTCCTTTTCAACAATATTCTAGAAAATAACACATTTTATTTGTCCATAAAATTATAGGCCACTAACCTAGAGAGAGACTTGTGCAGATACTTCTCCAACAGTGTGGTGCTTTGCGCCATATACTAGACTGGATAAATCAGCAATTGCCCCATTTAGCCAAGGTTCTTGAAAAACGATCCTCTCTAAGCTTTTTGATCACTTTCTCCACGAGGTTTTTTTTTAAAAATTACCATACGCCCTATGTGCGTGTGTGTGCGCGCGCGTGTGTGTGTATTTGTTTTATAATGTGCATATGTTATGTATTCTACGTGCATACCATATATTATGTATGTTATATCACTGGAATAATGCACCACAAAAATATACTACGTACACTATAAAACAACCCAAAGAAACAAAAACATTAATAATTGCATTAATAGTAAATACACACATATATAGAACGTCAATAGAAGTTGTAAGGTTTCTTCCTCCATCCCAGTGAGGCGTCTTCCTTACCCCCTGTAGTACAAGCACCCCACTTTGGAGATTCCTCTATCGGCCTTAAGAGAACAAGTGAAGCACTGTAAATCATAGTTACAAATGCTTCCATTTGTTTTCAATTTTTTTTAATTTGATTTCAATAGAGTTCATCCATCTTAGTTGCTCAAACCTCTTGAGGGTCAAAAGAAGGAAATAAATAAGTTTATATTTAGACCTTAAAATTGGAAGAGGGAGCTTTACAGAGGAGAAAAACATGCAGTCAATATAAAATAAAATCAAGCTTCAATGGTTTATCAGAGCTGCAGTCAATATGGCAGACTGAGCAGAGAAGCAAGAGACCGACCCCCCCCCCCCCCAAGATGCATAACAGCAAGCCAGGCAAACTACAATGAGAATAACCCACAGCCAAGTTTAAAACTCAAGAAAGGAGACACCGCAGGGGCAAGAAATGAAAAGGGAACAATTAGCCATCTGGGTGCAAGGTAGAAAACGCAACACGGGGACCAAACACCTGCCATGGGCACTGCGGGTTTGCGGCAAACCAGGAATAGCAACATAGAGCACGGGACCCGGCGTGGGCAAGGGGCTGGAACTTGACAGCTGGGAACCAGCCCTCCCAGCCACGAAAAGGGCCTGGAAACTCTACCTACTGACCCCAGAAAGTGAAGCCAAAGCCGGAGGCCCTCACCGAGCCAGGACAGGCAAGAGAGTCACCCAGGTAAAGTTACAACGCCAAGCTATATCCGGAGGGAGGGGTCCAATTTACACTGCCGGCATGAGGGGAAACTCGGCCGAGCAACTGACAGAAATAACAGCAAACATGACATTCCCACCAGAGACGTAAGAAGGCCTAAGTGGCTACGGGATGAGAGCTCTTCAAAGCTGTTTTTAGAAAGAACTGCATGTGACGGAGCCAAGAGGGAGATAGCACGCCAATGCCCAGCGGGGGCCCTCACGGGAGGGGTTGGGGGGGGGGGACACCTAGAGCCAGAGGGCAAAAGCAAGTGCTTGAGAGAGTGAGGATCCCATGGCAGGCAGGCGAGGGGACGGAGTTCCTGGGGTCTTGGGTGACATTTGCAACCGGTTAAGCTCAGCTAGGGAGTGGCCCACGTTAACGAAGCTAACGTCATGGGTTTGATCCCTGGGTGAGCCCTGAGCTCTGCTTTTGTCCATGGCCCGGGACTGAACTCCTAACTTTATCCAGCTGTTCTGCAGATGTGTGTCATTGGTCACAAGAGGGATCAAGGGCCAGTGCGGTTGGAAGTATACACAATAAACAAAGCTACTGACAATCAGGGGAAAGAAGTGAAAACAGTTGGTCAACCTTGGAAATCACCCCTCATCTAGAAGAACAACGACTCAAAGTATATGCCTCATGCAAAGCGTGCCAGGAACACCGTCTTTGGATAAAAAGAACAACATGTACGCAGGTACAGGAAGGAGAGTAACAGTTTCGTTTTGAGGTGTTGTTCTGAGCTAGAAGAGAGCTTCCAGACTAATGCAGAAGACATCGAGGGTCATAACAAAACTCTGCTATATGTGATGCGGTCCCCTTCTCTAGCCCCTCTTGATTCCTTGAGTTCTAATAGCATATTAAATTTTTCTGCTCCAAGTGTTTTATTGTACGGGTTGGCTTACCTTGAAAGTCAGTCATCTATATAAAGTGGTTTTTAACTAAACACAGCACCAAAACACATTAGGGAACAAATATACGTTGTAAGTAATCATGATAAATGAGTGGAAATATTTGGTTAACCTTGGAAATAACCACTTGTCTACTTGCCTGGAATAAGTAACATTTTAATCTGGGTGAGTAAAATACAGGGATTATGGCGGGGTATAAGAAGGTTGAATTACAAGGACGGAAATGATTGTAATTATTCCATGGTTTTCTTTAAGGGGTTGCCTTAGAAAAGAAGGATACATGTGGGAGAAAATGTTCAGTTGTGTTTCACTGTGCTCTTAGGTGCTGGTGGGAGATAAATGACCCAAGAATTACGAAGAAATTGAAGCGTTCACATTGTAGCCCCTTAGTAAAAGGGTGTTGTGCTAAGGACTAACACCTACCTCCTGGAAGTAAGAAAACGGGTCACAAAACCCAGGGTTCTGACGACCTTTCTCTTAACCTGCTCTGAGACACTTACCGCTTCCAGGGAATGGTAGGCCCCATAGTTGAAGTTATTACCGCTCCGCTCTTGCCCTTCATTGTGTTGCATTTCTTCATCTTCATGATCTAAAAGGGCCTGAAAAAAGACACGGCAATGTCGTGAAGTGACCCACTGGACATGGAGGTTCGTGTTGTTTCTGCCATGTCTTGGCACGAGCTGGCCAAGATGGCGGCACCCTCGTCACACAAATGCCAGGGTGTAAAAGGGGATCAGATTTTTTTCTCCATATCTATAAAAGCTTACTTCTTGGCACCCGATGTACATCACCCCATTCGAAACCCACTTACTCCCCAAAAGCAACATATGTGCTATTTGGTTATTCTACGCTGTGAATTCTCTAGGCATCAGCCCGCATCTGGTATCCAGTGCCTCTGAAATACACAGCTTGGGAAACCATTCAGAAACAAAGAAATTCTTATAACCACTCATACTTTGAAGGCTCCTGGCAGATGTCTGTGACATGTGAGGATGATTAATAAGCTCACAGCTGCTCACGCCATCAGGAAACTCCCGGGCCAAATCACCAATTAGTCCATAACCCACCTCGGTGAAGGAGAGAACATGAGCCAGGCACTGTCCTGCTGCTCAGATACAGGTCGTGAGGCTGGTGTCTGGATGGGTGGTGATGTCCCCTCTGCTGAGAACTGTTGGTGACATTCCCTCTTTCTCAAAGGGCGCTTTTCATGACTGGTCTCCGACACCCCCCCCCCCCCCCCCCGCATACACACGCACACTCTTTTCTTCCCTCCTGACTTCAAATACGAAAAGGGACGGAGGTATAGTACTTGCGGGGCACCTACGACAGACCGGGCACTGCTGGGCATTTTACATGCGCTTAATCACTTAATTTTCTCAACAAATTGTGGGAAGTAGGTCCTCCCTGGTGCCATTTTACTGAGGAAGAAATGGAGGCTCGAGACATTAATAGCATGTCCAAAGTCACACAGCTGGTAGTTAGCAAAATCAGGATTTGGATCCAGATCTGCCCAGCTCCCTAACCGACATAATGCTCTTTTCTACTACGTGTTCCACTAACAAGTCACTGCACTTGACCTCCCTAGGCCTCAATGAGCTCATCTATAGAATGGAGAAGGATAAGACCAGGATTTGCACGCGTCTCGGATCCACTCTGGATGCTTTGGCCTATGCAAGACCAGTTAGGGACCTTGCTCTACCCACCTGCAGATCTCCGATGGTCACTGAGTACTCTAAGCCCTGGGACTTCAGGAAGGATTTGACTGGCTGCAGGCTGACAGATGGGACCAGGACATCCACAAGACGACTGAAGGTGGAAGGAGCTTTCCAAACATCGAGCTGAAGAGAACAGAAATAAAACCAGGTTAAAGGACAGTTCAGGTAAAAGGCACAATGAGCTCATTCTTCTGGAACAACTGCCAAAAGCCAGGGTGATCCCTGAGGAGCTGGGCTCCGCCCAAGGGCAAACGCTGCCCTTTTCGCGGCGGTGTCTGGTCAGGCCTACGCAGAAGGCAATACCTGGCAAAGTCCAAGAAGTAAAAAGTCGATGGCAGACAGAAAGATGGAGCCCACTGCTGAGGCCTCCCATCTCCCAGGACAGCAGCGCTGTGACCTACAGCCCTCTTAGGCGTGCGGAGGCACTTGACTGATACAGGACTACGCACAGAAACTCTTCAGGAGCAACCTCGCCAGCGGTGCTAATCGTCTCTCACCAAAGTCAGAGATACCCAAGAGGACTAAGAAGAACCAGGTACCTTAAAGTTGTCTGAGTTCACTAGCTGACTTAGTTTGCTGATCTCGTCTCCATTTCTGACGTTAATCCTAAAAACTTGGTCCCTGGAGGGGGAGGGAAAAAAAAAAAGCAAGAGATAATGGTCAGCTTTCAGCTGGCAGATAAACCCCAAGCCTACTCTCCCAGACATAACTGGGCCGAATGAGAGGAAACGGTCTAGTCTTTGGTTATAACGTATAGCCATTAAAAATAAGACTACGTGGCAAATGTGAAAAAGGGCTTATAGTATAACTTGAAGGGAAATATTAAGCGAAAGAGCAGGACACAAAATTGTATGTATGCCATGATTACAAGTATGGAAAAAGCAGATGCATTGGAAGAAAAACAGACAACGGAAATATAGCAAATGCTGACAGTGCTTATGTCCGGGTCGTGGGATTATGGATGACTTACTTTTTTTCCCCTTGTATCTGTTTTCTGTAATGTGGTCATATTACTTTATAATGAAAAACATATATATTTTGCAGAAAGGAATGTTCCTGAGTTACACGCAAAGCTAACTCAAGACATAAAGAAGCACTTCTTCACTGTCAGGGGCTAGGACTGAAACTCTGGCTAAAGGTCCGTGCTGGAAAGAGCTGGAAAAGAGAACAGACCTTCTGTCCTCGGAGGGTTATTAGCTATTTGCTGGGTGGTCTCTCAATCCTGTCCAGCTCCAGAACTCTATACAAATACGAATTACAATACGGGCTAGGGTGCTGGGGCTGACTTGGGATTCAGTCCTCCCGAGGGGGCCCTGAGAAGGCCCAGAAGGGAGCCGGCCAGTCCCGAGCCCCCCTTTGTCGTCTGTCCTGAACTCGCTTCGTGTACACCATTTAGCTTCCGCAGCAGCGGCAGGGGCAGAGGCCCCCCGAAGTCCTGTGTGTGGGCGGGAGAAGGCCGAGCCTGAAAAGCTGCCTTTGTGCCCTCAGCCGGCTCAGGGAGCCAGGGGAGCCATTAGCCCGTTGCTAGGTGACGGCCCGAATGAATCCGCACTCAACGCTGTCACATGCGTCATCCCTTTACACGAATGAATGCGGGAAGAGCTGCTGGAGAGGGCTGTGGGCTGAAGGACCTGTTGACAGAGAAAATGGTTCTGTCACAGGGAGCTAAATGTGCAGCCTCACGTGGCAGATCCGCATCTTCTGATCAGAAAACCGGCTCGATCCAGATGGGGCTCTCAGGGCCTAACTTTGTTCTGGGAGGTTCTGGAGAATCTCCAGGGGGTCGTCTAGTCCAGCCCCGAGGAGGCAAGGGTTGCTTCCGCTGCGGGGGGGAGGTCTGGTGGAAATGCCAATGCCAAGGGCTCACTTTCTCCCAAGGCGTCCAGTCTCCACAGGGTCCTTGGAGGTGGGCAGCTGAGCCCATCCCCCCGGAGCTGTTGAGGCCACACTGGAGAAGCCACTGGCTGGGCTGGGGCGGTGGGGGGGGTCTCAGCCTGAGCCCAACAGGCTTGCCAGGAGTTGAACTGCAGCCCTAGGAAGGTGGGGAGTCAGACTACCATTTCCCGGACGCAGGCAAGCAGCCTCGCAAAAAAGGAACAGGATGAAAACAGAAGGGGAATCCTTACTCCTGGCTAAGTCCCGGGCCCCATCTGCCGAACTTACGCTCTGTCGCAACCCACCCCCAGCACTCCAGAAACGAGGAGTCTTTAAAATGAGTGTTCTAGAGAGCACCTGTGCACTGACATCTCGATTGGCAAAATGAGGCATCTTGTAAAACACAACGCTGACTAGAACAATCATAAAAAAGGAGTGGAGGGAGAAGGAACGGGGAATAGAAAAAGAAAAAAAAGGAACGAAGAGCAAGGAGCTCTCGAGAGTATGAACGGCACGTTACACGTGCACCCCGAACGTGTGTTTTACTTTCCCAGGGTGGTAAGTTCACAACAGCACGTCCACACTCCTGGGCATAGTCCACACAGCAGCGGAACACAGTGAATCGAACTGGCCCTGAGCGTGAGTAAATCCACAGCACATTTCATCATACCCTATCAGCCAAGCTACCGGGGATAAAGACACAACTGTGGGGTGCAGGGAGGCAGAGTCGAAGGGCTGGTGCGGAGTGGGGCCCTTCCCCATCTGTCTCTCCTCCCCCTCTCCCTCCTACACTCTCTCAGCGCCAGCCTCACCGAAATCCCAAATTCACCGCGTACTTTGCCCTTCCGTGCCTTTGCCCATGCTGTTCCCTCTACCTGGTTGCTAGCCCTTTTCCTTATCTTCCTGGCAATCTCACACCCAGGCTCCAAGAACCAATGTCATCAGCCATGAGGTTCTCCCCAACCCGGAGGCAACGTGAGGGATGGTCTTCAGATGGCCCTAAAAAGTGGGGGGGTTGAGGGGATCTAACATCATTCTCATGAGGGTAAGCCTGCCAGTGCCTAGAAGCAGAGAGAACATAAGTAGGTGCCGGGTGAAAGGCAGCCATTTTCTTGCCCTAATTGTCCTTGTCTCTGTTTGCAAAATGCTCCTTCCCGGTCCTGGGAGTGTGGGTGGCCGAACCCAACCTATCTCCGCCATCTGGAAATCCAGTCAAAGACCTCAAACTTTTCCTGGAAATGCAAGGTTGGTCCGGGACAGGGGATATATTGGGATTTGCAAGTTGCCGCGTCTACCCCTGCTGCTCCCCACAGGTGATCTCCGCGCTCTTGCTAACTCTGGTCCTCTTCCACACCTCGGGCTGTCCAGCTGCCACCAGCGCGATGGCTGGTGACCTCCTCTCACTCACCCTCACACTCATCCCATGTTCTGGACGCCCTAGTGCCAAGCTTCTATCCTTCCCCCATTTCCATGAGGGCAAAGCCAAGAGGCCCGGCCCTTGTGCCTTTCTCGCCCAGATCGCCGGCCGGGCTTTGCAGCCACCCCAAGACATCATTTCATACTTCCTGTTCTCTGCCTGCCCTGCACCTCTAGGCATCCTGGCCGCCGTCCATCCTTCAGATGGCCGAAGACCAGGCCACGAGACCCCAGCAGAGTGAGACACACTGGGGAAGTAGGGAGTCAGGTGAAAGAAACACAAGCTAGGGGGTGACGGGGGCGGGGGGAGAGCAACCATTATCTTCATCTCCATCACTACTGCCCCCCAACCCCCAGCCAAGCTGGGTTCTGGCTTCCTACCACATGAATGCCCAGAAAGGCCTTGCTAGAAACGTTCACTGAGCCAAGTGTCTGGGACATGTCTATGGACCCTAGGAAGGATCCCACCACCACCCTTACTGGGTTCCCTACTATAGGATGAGAACAGATTGGGGGGGTGAGGATGACAGCAGCAGTTAAAAACAGCTGTAATTAGCTCAGGCACGCAGCCCTTTCGGTGCAAGTCCCTGTGGCGGGCGATCGAGTGCCGGGCCCGGCCGTCTCAACTCAGGGGTCCGTCCAGTGCGCTGTAAGCGAAGTCTGTATCCGGAGAAATAAAGATTGTTCCAGCCACGTGAATAGCTGCAGTGAGAGCCTGACGGCTCTCTGCGTCAGCCCACATGGCAGCGAGCATAGTTATTACACACCTACTGCTGAGCTGCCTGCGGAAAAATCTCCTTCTCTGGCCACCTGCTATGCCCAACCCCTCTGAGCTCTTTGACAGTAGACACCGGGGGTGAAAAGAAATCATCACCATAAAAATTACTCAATCTCGTATAAGTAATTACGTCAATAAGCATCCCCAAAGTCCCTCCAGCCAGATAGTATATTAGAGAGTAAACTAACACATATAGACATATCTGTGAGATACAGGATTCTGTCCGGAGACTAACTTGGGTGATAGCAAAAGGGTATGGGTTTTGCCTCCAGAGTTGCAGCTCCCCTGCTTACCAGCTAAGTGGCCTTGGGCAGGTTCCTTAACCTTTCTAAGGCTGAGTTTTTTCATGTTTAAATTGAGGAAAATAACACCCCTGCCTGGCAGAGTTGCTGCGTGATCCAAAAGATAATGCACATGAAAGCTCTTTGCAAATGGCAAAGCATTATGCGGTAATGAGTTACTAGAATTCAATCTTCTAGCGGGGGACCAAGGCACCCCTTCATCTCACCTACCTCCCAGATGTCCTCTCCACTGCAAAGCGCAAAGCATTCTGCAAACACACCGCACGCGCGCACACACACACACACACACACACACACACACAGTGTACAAGTGTATCCTTCTGTGTCAATTTTCACAGCTGTGGCTAGGCAAGACCTATGCAATCTCCACGTCCCAGGCACTGATGAGAAAACACCAGCTCTACAAAGCCTTCACCGTTAACAAAGAGGTGAAACCAAAAAGCCTAATAAGACCCAAGTTTTCCCCCTAAGCATGGCAGAAATTAGAAACACTTTCTGGTAATTCTCAGTAATTCATAATATAGAAGAAAGTAGGAAAGGCCTGGAACTGACCTTAAAAATAAGAACTAGGAAGTAAGAGAACTGATGGGAGATTAGGGAGCTGGGGAGGGACTGTGGCGCCCACCTAGTCCTGATTTCACAGATAAATTGAGCCTGAGAGAGAAGGAACTTGTCCCAGAAGGACTGGGACAGAAGCTCATGTCTTCTTTCCCAATGTCACTCCACTTGAGATACAATCAGCCATTCATTTTCAAGTCCATTTGGCTCCTATATCTCTGAACTAGCCAAATAATAATAATAATAATAATAATAATAAGTCCAAAAGGAACTTACCCAAAAAATTTTTCTCGGCCACAGCTGAGCCCAATAAGGGCCCCAAGGAACAGTATCCACTTCATGTCCCAAGGGTGTCAGTCATAGAGTGACTGAGTCAAGCTGTATTTATAAAGAGTCTGAAGCAGACTCATGTCCTCAAAAATGCTAATGCGATTCCCAATCACCCTTGCAACTGTGATGGTAGGTCAGACGGGCACCTACCAATGCCTCTTCCATTCCTTTCGAGTGATAAAGGCCAACCCTCTTGATTTACAAGGTCAGGAACTTGCTCCTCAGGCTGGAAAAGCCTGTGCCAAGGGTGCCACGTTGCTCATCACTTGGTATTTAAATAGTGTTTTTTGAATAAACAGGGAAGTCCCACAGTGCTGGAAAGAATTTACGGTGATAGGAGAGGCCAAACTGTAAACCTGAAATGAAGTTACCTCTAGAATAAGAAAGAAAGTGAAGACTATCAAAGAAACCCCAAGCCAACTTCAAGACCACACACTCCATAAGCCCTGTCAGAGAATTTCACCAGAACAGGTCATAACGATGAGAGTTTGTGACCTCTGTTATGAATCTGACATCTAATTCTTACGACTCCACTAAAAAAGTAGAAATACAGGAGGTAAATGGGATAGGAAGAAGTGTTAGTCTGGATAAAATCTCAGTTTTCCTTGGGGTCTGAGTAAAGGTAAGGCTTAACGGTATTATTAATAATAAGACTGTTACATTCGCTATACTCTCAGTCTAGTGTCCTTTCTGCCGAATCACAGCAGAACATATGAAAGGCACTCGTGATCTCCACAACTTCTTCAGGGACTCTGAGGCCTTCGAGTCTGTCCTGGGAGCTCCAAATCCTCAAATTTGGAGCCCCACACCCAAAGGCTCCCCCCATCCCACTGTCCCTATGCCCTACATCATTCGTTCTGCTCTTGCCCAAGGGGAGTGGACACAACCAAAGATCACGGTTGGGAGTGTTAAAGAAAAATTGTTCTGACCCTTGTTGAAACTGTAAGGAAGACTTTATTCAAGATTATTCCAATAGGGCTCATGCATCAGAAGAGAGCAATTGTGTTCAACTCCTAGGACAGTAAAGACAGTGGGGGGGGGGGGCAGTCAGTAGATGGAAAACTGCTGAGGGAAGACATCAGGGCTAGGGGGCTTCTTGTTTAACTGGACTAACAGGGTTCTTGCCGCAGGCAGACCAAGGATTTAGTCATCAAAGGCGGAGGATGAGGCACTCAATCAGATATCAAGGACTGGGGGATGACTTCACAGGATCCTTTGCTAAGACTGACTTAGACAGGGCCCACGGACAAGGCCCAGTCAAAAAGAGGGCTCAGAGAAGCCTAAGTAAGTTTGGGCCAAGGAGTCTTTGTCAGGAATTATGGAGCTAGAGGCTTTATTAGGACTCTTGTCCTGTCAGCAGTGAAACTGAACTCCCACACCCACCCTGGTCCATAACGAAGGCTGGGCTCCGACACAGATTTCAGCTCCGAAATTAGTAAAAAGAAGAGCTGAGAGCTGAATCGGCAAGAAATGTGAACTAAAGAATCAAGTACCCAGAATTCCAGGCAAGCTGAAATTCACTTCCCACCCTTTCTCCCAGAGAAAACCATCAACATGAAGAAAATCTCAATCCCTAATGGAAGTGAATGTCTAAAAAGAACATATAGAGAATCTGAGAGCCCAGGCTTGATGGGGCAACCAGGAAGAAGGAGTGTCACTTGTTTGAGTCCCCACTTGCTTTTATAATGCGGCACACTAGAAATTGAAAAAAGCAAAAGGCACACAGCACCTAGGATAATGCTTGGCACAATGCAGTTGTTTAATTAGTGTTTGTTGAATAAATGAACTCGAAAGTCCCTTGCTAGCTCTAAACACTACTCTGTTAAGGTGAAGCAGCTGACACATGCCACAACACGGTTGAACCTTGAGGACATTATGCTAGGTAAAATAAGTCAACCACAAAAGGACAAATCCTATATGATTTCATTTATAGGAGGTACCTGGAATAGGCAAATTCATAGAGACTGAGACTCGAATGGACGTTACGAGGGGCTGGGGGGAGGGAGAATGGGGAGTTATTGCTTAATGGGTATAGAATTTCGGTTTGGGATAATGAAAAATCTCTGGAGATGGGCAGTGGTTAACGATTGCACAACGCTGTGAATGTACTTAATGCCAGTGAATTGCATACTTAAAAATGGTGACAATGGGGGTGACTGGGTGGCTCAGTTAAGCATCTGACTCTTGATTTCGGCCCAGGTCATGATCTCGCAGTTTGTGGGATAGAGCCCCTTGTTGGGCTCCACACTGTCAGCACAGAGCCTGCTTGGGATTCTCTCTCTCTCTCCCTCTCTCTCTCTCTCTCTGCCCCTCCCCTGCTCATTCTCTCTCTCTCTCTCTCTCACTCTGTCAAAAGAAATAAACCTGTAAAAAAATTGGTGAAAATGATCAATTTTATGATCTGTATATTTTGCAATTAAAAAAAATTTTTAGGGGTGCCTGGGTGGCTCAGTCGGTTGAGCGTCCGACTTCAGCTCAGGTCACGATCTCGCGATCTTGTGGTCCGTGAGCGCGAGCCCCGCGTCGGGCTCTGGGCTGATGGCTCAGAGCCTGGAGCTTGCTTCCGATTCTGTGTCTCCCTCTCTCTCTGCTCCTCCCCCGTTCATGCTCTGTCTCTCTATCTCAAAAATAAATAAATGTTAAAAAAAAAATTTAAAAAAAATTTTTTAAAGCATGTTGGAAGCTTTTTACTCAAGACAGATTTTTTTTTAAGATGAAGGGGTAACCTAAGTGGCTTACTATGTTTTAGGGCAACATAAATCAAAGAAATAGTGCTCCTAGATCAGGATTGGAAAAAGGAATAATCACAACCCAACTTTGCTTTAAACCAAAGAACTTTTAATGGTGTTTATTCCCCAGAGCCCTAATAGGGGTGGTCTCGCACATGCTCCATGATGGTCTTCAAGCCAAGCCAGGTCTCTTCGGCTGTAGGCAAGATCTGATTGGCTGGCAGGAGGAAGCCATATCGACCTGTGTCCCTCAGTTCAAAGGCAAATGAGTATTTGATGCCATAGTCATATGACCAGTCAATGCTTCCTCCACTGGCTTGGTCTGAAGGGCAAATGAGAATAAAGTTTGGTTATGCTATTCCCGCTGGCCTCTCCAGCTATCAACCTCCATGTTAAGTTTCACCATTACCAAAGATAAGTCAGACCCCTATCTTCATGGACCTTGAAAGCAGAGATAGCTTTGTAGGGGCTCACACTTATGAAAAATTACAAGATTAATCTGAAAAGCAAAAAGTTACTTAAATGGACGCTATACTTAGCCTTCCTTTGGCATTTTTAGGAGCCTCTGGCTTCATCTACCCATTTGGAATCCTGCCTGCTCTCCTCATTGGCATCTTCTACACCTTAAGGAGGCCACACCATCACTTCCTTCTTTAGATGAGTGCTAGGTGTAGACATTATTTTCTCTTATGGGACAGGAGGGATTACAAATAGAGTAAGAGATTTGGCCCCTGCCCTCCCTCAGGGAACTTTCAGCGTAAGGGTGGAGGGAGTTTTATTCTGATACCAAATAATATGCCCAGCACCCATATGTGATGGGTTACATCAATAAAGTGATGTGCACCTGTGTAACACGTGGCCGCTGACGTGACAGATGACGAAGGAAGGTGGCATTAGCCTACAAAGACTTAATGGCAATCGTGACTCAGAAGATCTGAGCGATGGATGAGCTCTGAAGCTCCTCCCAGGGAAGGTAGGTAGAGGTCAAATGGAAGAAACGGATGGGAGAGATGGAAGAAGTCACCTAGCCCCTAAGAATGGGGCTAGACAGGGGCTCCTGGGTGGCTCAGTCAGTTAAGTGTCCGACTCTTACTTTCAGCTCAGGTCATGATCTCACGGTTCATGCGTTCAAGCCATGCGTCCTGGGATTCTCTCTTTCCCTCTCTCTGCTCCTCCCCGTGCGCGCACACACACACACACACACACACACACACACACACACTCTCTCTCTCTCTCTCTCTCTCTCTCTCTCTCTCTCTCTCCCAAAATAAATATATAAGAAATGGTTTTAAATTAAAAAGAAATGGGGCTGGACAGACAGGGAGACCAGGGCGTTGTACCAGGGAGAAGTAGAATTAGTGGTTACTGTGTGAACTAACACTATAAACACCTGTGATTTGTGCCTTGGCCTTCACCCAAATGGTTGCCGACTTGCACTAAATCCCCCAGGGTACCAAAATTACTAACTGATGCTACGTGACCCAGCCTATCCCACTAAGAGGCCCACAGTGGACGGAACCCTGGCTGCAGACTGCATCCTGATTCTGCAGATCATTCGCTGGGGGACGTACGGCACTTACCTCTCTGACTCCCAAAGGCTTCATCTGCCAAACAGGTATAATATTACAGTACTTGTCTCACAGTGAGAAATGCAGTGGGATAATATTATGTGTCTGACTCCAACACCTGTTGAGCACCTACTAACTGTGTTAGGTACTACGCTAAATTGGTTGATTTAACCCCCACATGGGTCACAAGGTAGATACTAGTATTATTCCCATTTTCCAAGCGAGGAAACCGAGGTTCTGAGAAATTAAGCGAGGGAGCTGGGATAAAGTATGCAGAAGAAGCGTTCGATAAATTTCCGTTGTGACTGGAACCATCATCGTGAATAAATGACTACGATCCTATCAAAAAATCTGGACCACATTAAAGAGACGAGGTACCCGCAGGGGAGTAATCCCCCAGGAAACTAACCAGCAACATGTATACAATGCCTTAACGCTAGTGAACACTTTCATTCCACATTCTATCTTTTGAGCTTCTCAACAAGCTCTTCTTGTCTTGAGCTTCTCAACAAGCTTCTTCACAGAAGAACAAAAAAGATAAATACATAAAAAGGGAGAATGAGTGGCCTGCCCGCGATCACCTGGTTTCAAAGTGGCAGAACTAGGACTCAAAACCAGGCCTCTCCCCCCAGGGTCTGGGTTTTTCACCAACTACCTCTCTAAGAAAGAACTCAAGTAACAACACCTATTGTGGTGCAGCTTCTCAGAGCCCTTTCCAGGTGAGAAACTACCCAGGAAATGTCTCACCCACCACAGAAGTCCAGCCACCTCGTGGGTGGAGTGAAGCAGGTGTTCAGCCCAGAGCTACATACCAATCTGGGGCAGGAGGCAAAAGTACTTAATTGAGCCTTGTTCTTAGAGGCAGTGCTTGTCCAAGCTGGAATGAGGCCAGAATCAACGAAAACAGAGTCAGCTCTGGGCAAAGACACAGCCAGAACTTGCCTGACCATTAATGGTCAGGCTCCAAAAGATCAGACAGCAAACCCTATGCTTGTCTGATACTTGCTCATTTATGGGGCACCTGGATGGCTAAGTCAATTGAGCATCTGACTGCGGCTCAGATCTTGATCTCCCGGTTCATGAGTTCGAGTCCCACCTCGGGCTCACTGCTGTCAGCACAGAGCCCACTTTGAATCCTCTGTCCTCCTCTGCCCCCACCCCCCGCTTGTGCACACACACTCTCTCTCCTTTTCAAAAATGGTTAAACATTTAAAAAGAAAAAAGAAATATCTGGGGACACCAGCGTGGCTCAGTCGGTTAACGTCCAGCTCTCGATTTCGTCTCGGGGCGTGATCTGACGGTTTGGGCCCCGCATCAAGCTCTGTGCTGACAGAGTGGAGCCGGCTTCAGATTCTCTCCTCTCTCACTCTCCAATAAACTTTTTAAAAATAGAAATATCTGTAACCTTACCAAGAAAAGCACAAAAAACCTCAGGCTTCCAAGATCTACCTCCCTTGTACACACCGCAGATAAGAAAGGTGAAAAACTAGACTCCTTGTAATAAAATGGTTGAGATCCCATGTGGGGGGACATATGATGCCATTTTGCTGACATTCTGAACTCCAGCCTCCACTCAGAGGCTGCCAAACAGAGAAAACGTGCATTCCTCAGCCTTAAGTGGCCATGATGGCCTTCCTCCCCAGTGCCACCAGTCGGAGAGCTCTGCTTTTTGGAGGTGCCTCTGCCAAAGGAGAGGACAATTCCACATGGAACATGATTTAAAAGGTCATGATTTAACAGGACAACTGTAGGGGTACCTCGGCAGCTCAGTCGGTTAAGCATCCAACTCTTAATCTCGGCTCAGGTCATGATCTCAGTTCATGAGATCGAGCCCACATCAGGCTCTGCACGGACAGCGTGGAGCCTGTTTGGGATTCTCTCTCTCTCCCCCCCTCTCTCTCTGTCCCTCCCCTGCTCATGCTCTCTCTCTCAAAATGAATAAACTTAAAAAAAAAAAAAAAAAAAAAGTCTGGGCAACTGGAAGCAGATCAGTCTTCCCAGAGAATAGCCTAAAACAATATGTAACAATAACTCCAAATCTGTTCATTCAACATTTGACTTGCTAATCTTGCCTTAGGAATATACACCAAAGAGATCATTTAGAAGAAAAACAAGTTTGTACCAACATGTAGTAGCACCATTTAGCAGACAATACAAAGGCCCAATAACCAGGATACAGCAATGTAATGGAATAACAAGTACCTAGAGTGGAAATACATGAAACTATACAGGAAACAACGTTAACTGAAAAAAACTGGACACAAAATAGAATATAGATGTTGATTACAACTAGATACATTTGTGTTCACTGACAAAATTACTGATGAAATTGAAAGAAAATATGATGATTATTGCCATTTCTTTTTTCTATGAAGCCTTTTATCCTTAAATTTTTTTTTTAACATTTATTTATTTTTGAGACAGGGAGAGACAGCATGAACGGGGGAGGGTCAGAAAGAGAGGGAGACACAGAATCTGAAACAGGCTCCAGGCTCTGAGCTGTCAGCACAGAGCCTGACGCGGGGCTCGAACTCGCGGACCACGAGATCATGACCTGAGCCGAAGTCGGATGCTTAACCAACTGAGCCACTCAGGCACCCCATTATGAAGTCTTTTAAATGTATCATCATAGCAAAAAAATAGAAAAGAAAAACCACCAACTGGAAAAAAAAAAAACTTTCATGATCAGTAGTTTCTGGATTTCCATCAATTGTTCTAGATATGGTAAGTCAACTATTCCTCCTCCGCTCTCCAAGACTCCCATTGAGAAACCCATGACTAACGAATGTGCCTTCCCTTGGATTCCCACCACCCCCCTCCTACAAATGGAGCCGTGCTGGTGCCTCGAGCATGCTTGCACACTTGCTCCTCCTCCTAGTCAAGCCTGATCTACCCACCTCTGCTGGACCCCTCTTGCCCCTCTTCTCCTCCACTTGGGAACGGCACTGCCTTGGTCACTTCTCCTCTCTCCCGTATCTCCCACCTCTCCCTCTCTACTGGTCCTCTTCCCACAGTCAGTACGTTAGGCTCTCATCTCAAAAACGAAGCCTTCCATTCCTCTCTCTTTCCATTCTCATCTCAGATCCTCCAAAGAGCAGTCTACTCACCGGACCTCCGCTCTCCCCCACCCCATGTACTCCTCCCCTGACCCTCACCACGCTTAGGAAACTGCTTTGGTTAAGGCCACCAATAAGCTAGTGATGAAAGTCCAAAGGGGGAGCCTGGGTGGCTCAGTCGGTTAAGCTTCCGACCCATGGTTTCAGCTCAGGTCACGACCGCGCAACTCCTGAGTTCGAGCCCCACAACCCGGCTCTGCACTGACGGTGCAAAGTCTGCTTGGGATTCTCTGTCCCCCACCCCCACTCTCTGCCCCTTCCCCACTCATGCTCTCTCTCTCTGGCTCTCTCGAAAAAACAAATAAGTAAACATTTCAAAAAAAAAAATCCAATGGTAAATGTTCTGTCCTTGTCAGAGTTGACCTTTCTGTAGCCTTTCGTCATGGTTAACCACTGCCTCCTTTCCAACAACTGCTCCTTCCCTGGTTTCCGAAACACAAGCTTCCCGGCCCCGCTGCCCAGGCCCACTGTGTGTCCCTCCCTCACTAACCCCTTCTGTTGTCCGACATCTTGCTCCCCTCCTCCATCCAGGGCTCTTCCCTCTCAAGTGATCTCCTTGCTCTCCTGTTCCAACCATCCTCTCCGCGTCAACGACTCTTAAGCCTCTCTCCAGAATCCCAGCGCCACGTAGCCCAAAGCCTACAGGACATCCCCACTTGAAAACGCTACAGTTCTCTCAACCTCAACTTGCCCAGATCTAATGACCCCTCGGTGAGAAGCTCTCCCCTCTAATGAACGACAAAAGCCTTTTGGTTTTACCTGCTTAATGTCCGCCTTCCACCCTCACTGGCACTACACTAGCGTGGACCACCATTTCTCCCTGAACAATTCCTACTCTTCCTGCGGGATGTTTGTACTTCCAGCCCACCACACTCCGTCCTCCACACTGCTGCTGGTTGTGTCTTCCCTGAAGCACGAAGCCTCAGCGCACTCACTGCCGGATGAAAACTCTCCAAAGGCTTTGAGAACCCTCTGGGTTAAAACCTAAACTTACCATGGCACGCAAAAACCTGAGCGCCCCGCTCCCCTTGTTCCCACTTTTATCCCAGCAGTCCCAAATCTCCTTGTGGGTCACAGAGCCCATTCTGCACGTTCTCACTTCCATGCCTGTGCCCCATCCCTTTCTCCTCCCCCGGCCATCTGGTGAGCTGCCATCAAAATCCTGTCCTCCTCCCGTATGTGGCTTTTCCTGATTCTGCCACTGTCCAATCCTTCCAGCTGTCTACCACTTATGACCTACTGCTGCACACAGCACACTGAAGCTCGTTTGTCTTCCTGTTCGTCTCCCACACTAAACAATGAGTTCTCTATGTCTGCAGTACTTGGCGCAATGACGCGCACACAGTAGATGCTTAATAAATGTGTGTTGAGCAGAGTGCGTGCCTGTAAGAGACATTTGTTTCCAAAGGATCCACGGGCACGGGAGCACTGGGAGACTCCTGAGCATTCGACTGTGGGGTCCTGAGTTTCTGGGTCTGTCCCTAAGGAAGCGGGGGATTCCTCTGGGGGACTCAGAATCTGGACGGATGCGTTAGGCTTTCCCACAGCACTGCAGTTTCCTGTTTCTATCCCAGTGCACCGTGGGAGAAGGGAGTCTCAGAACGCCCGCCAGCAGGCTCCCCAGCTTTACTCCTGACGCTGCCGGTATTTCTGACTTATCCTCCCCTCTGGCTCCCCAAACGGTACCTGCACAAAGGACTGCGATAGAGGCCATCCACTAAAATATCGGGGTCCTTTTAAAAAGTCGCACCCATTCTGTCCCCACACCCTGTCCACAGCACCATCCCTCTTAGCCAAGAAAGGGATAATTAATAAAAGTGGTAACGTAGGACCACGTCTTGACAAAAGCTTATTTTTCGGCCACAAGATTCCACACGATGACAGCGAGCTGTAAGGATCAGGACGAACAGAGAGGAACGTACGTAACTCAGATATTTAAGAAGTTCTCTGTTCCAGATATCACCTAATAAGTATCCCATGGGAGGGACCTAGCCTCACAGAGGGAAACTGGGCAACGCCGGGTGCCATGCATGAAGACCTCTCCATTTCACATCAGGGCATTGCAAGGCTCTGGCCCAAAACCACATCGTACCTGCCATTGTACCTGGGTCATTTGTGAAAACACATCAGATACTTACAGATGACTGAGCAGATAGGTCCCACTTTGTACTTGGTGCCATGCAGGCTTGTAAGAGACCGGGTAGCCTTTTGGGCCACTTCATTCTAGAGTGAGAGAACCGAGGAAAGGTGGATGGATAACACTTGTCGCTTGAAGAACGGATGCCCAATAGCAGAATGTGGCACGAGGCAGTCTGATTAACTGGACTCCGGTTGACTTAGGCTTAAGCACCATGCCCTTTCGTTCCGGCCATTTTCACGGACAAGCGAGCACTAGCTCACTTCTGTTGGCTTGGAAAATACAACACGAAGACCTTCACTGTGTATGTGTTCTTCCAGGTGTTTGCAACAGCTACACCAGGGTCATTATTTTGCCACCAGCTGTCCTTGCTCAGGGGTGTGGATGGAAATAGGGTGGGAGTGAGGGGCTAAAGAAAATACGTACTGACCCCAGGATGTACCCGGGAAGTGGATTTTTTTTTTTTTTTTTACTAGATCCCTACGTTGGCTTCCTTCCCTATGATTGTCTCTTTTTCCAAGAAGTAGAGCTCAGCAAAATAGTTTCCATTATTTGAGGGTTCCAATTTTGACTGATTGAGGCTTTACTGTCCTTGCTAGGGATAAATGTAAGGTCTTGAACTTGGGTCCAGGAAAACAACCGTACAATTACCAGATGGGGGAAACCTGGCTCGGCAGAATCCTCAGAGAGCCTGGGGGTTTCAGTTGTCAACAAGCCCAACGTGAGTCAACGGCACGATGCTACTGCCAAAAAACTAACGTGACCCTCAACTGTTTAAGCAGAAGTGCACGGTCTGGATGAGGGCAGTGATGGTCATGCTCTGCTCTGTGCTGGTTAACCCACGACACAAGTTTTACGCTCACTTCTGGGAGCTACCCTTGAAGAACACGCACAAACCAAGGCATGTTGGGAGAAAAGCAACCAGAATGGTGAGGGAACTTGGGACCATGGTATGAGTGCTTGAGGGAACAGCAGGTATGTAGTAGGGATATGGAAAAACCTAGGAAAAGCAGGTTATCACTCTTCAAGTAATTAACGGATTTGCTTCTTTTCAAAGGGAAACAAACTTGCTCTATGGAGCAAGGTGATAAACCAGGACTGGCAGGTAAAAACCATTAAGGAGAAGGATTTGGGTCTCCATAAGAAGAACTCAAACAATCAATTATACCCCAACATGGAACAGAATCCCTTGGAGGCAGAAAACTGTCCAAACACAGGCTGGCAGAGATGTGAGCACCCAGTTTGGATAATTTAAGGTCATCTGGGTCCATGAAAAGTACCTTTTAGGTTCTTTTCAATCCTAAGGTTCTCTCTGATTTGACCTTGAGTGGTAATACTCACCATCAAAACCCTGAAAATTGCCCTACAGGGCTAACGTCCAACTGACGAGATGAGAGATACGCCTGAATTGGAATAATTTATTCCATTTCTGCCAGGAGCTGCTGTCAATAATGCATTTGAAAGTAAACTGACCAAAAAGTCCCATCTCAGGGTTTACCTCTAACACATGGGTCTCGAAAACCAAGCCTAAAAGCCAAATTGGGAATATCTGCACATTCTCTTCAGCTGGAGATAGCTCTTGCTGAATTATAAGTAGCCCCCGAGATGTCACCATCTGACTTAAGGTCACCACTATTTTGCTCATTCCGAAACAGGAGAGATGATGGAAGGTAGCAGGTTAGGCAGGCTGAGTGTTTTATGCCCAACGTCACACATCGGCACAGCATGATAACCGGTCATAGAGCCGAAAGCACCAGGAAGGTATGAGGCACAGAGCTGGGCGACAGTATTCCCTGGCATACAACAGCATCTGACTACAGAGCTAAGAGCCTCGGGTCCAAATTCAAGTGGGTTATTTCCTAAGCAACAGAGAGCACATCCTGGAAATTTATGGTCAAATTTAGGCTCCTGCTCATCTGGATTAAGGTAACAGGAATCTCATGAATTCTATTTCCCAAAGAAACTTAATTTAGGAAAGTCCACAACCAGTCTTTCAAACATCTGCCAGTATCTCAAACTTCTCAGCAGTTGGACCTATTCATTTGTAACCTGTCACTAGTACACCCCCATCTCAGTACCTGACTGTACGACTGACGCTTGTCCACACAATGGACCTTCGTGGCTGAGCTGAAATTAAGTTTCAGAAACTTACCAGCTCATCAAAGTTATCAGGCTTGGTACATGTATACCCATAGGGGAACATCAGCAGCTGAGAATAGCTGTGGAGGGTAATGAAGGCCTTGATTCTCCCATGGCTCTTGATGAAGTTCACTATGGATTTCACTTCAACTTCACAGGTAGCCTGGGGTCCACGGTAGGAATCAGAGCAAGGGTTGTTGCTGGCTCCAGGTCCTGATGGGATGCAGAAGACGCCCAGTAGAAACAGTGAGCTTTAAGGAGACACCATGTGGATACATTTACCATGCATCACTAAATTCTTCCTCTGGAAATCAGACCAAGGTTGTCCATGCACTACACAGAGTTGCTGTCTAAGGGCACAGGGGAGGCCAAACTGAAGTGATTCTGGACACATCTCTCTTCTTTAGAAATATGGTTCCTCTATATGGCAGAAAGAGCTATCAAATTAGATCATCTCCTCTCTGTGGGAGTCGCTGGAAGAAAAGCTAGATTTAACATTATAGATGGAATTCCTGCCTTGGGTGGGAGTTGAGCAAGCTCTTTTCTGGGATTGCTTCCAATTCTTAGCGTCCAAGAGTAGAAGATTCTATGCATCTGTACTTCTAAATCACAAAGCCCCAAATGCAAGGAACCCTGACACCCTTTTTGCGGTGAGGAAATCACTACACTTGACGACAACGAGGCCACCTTTGGCCTTGATTTTCTCAGCAACTAGAGTTACTCGTGACCACCAAAGTGGTCCACTATGACCTGGCCAGGGCTCTGAATGCTAGAAAAACTCCAAGGGGCTGGGTAGGGGCTGGGACTCCCCAGGGTCTCTAAAGGATATAAACAAAGTATAAATACAACCTGTCACTTTATCTCAAGATTAGTTAATAAGAACAATAACATTTGGGGGGGGTGGGGAGCCTGACGTTGAATTCCTGGGCATTGCGCGGTATTTTAGATCGTACGCTTTGATTTTTTTTTCCTACGCTAAAAAAACTATTGTAAAAGCGATGAATGAAGTTGCCACTCATCCACATCCTGTCACAATTCCCTAGTGGGTCCTTTCTTGGTTCAATAATTCTCATTAGTTCATTCGTCTGACAAATATTTAGTGATCGCCTAAATCATGCCAGACCTGTACTACGTATTAGGGATAGTACGATGAAAAAGACAGCTCCTAACCTCACTGTTACCAGGCCTAATGAGAAAAATACAAACAAATTTCAATTCTGTAATTAGAGAAACACAGGGATTTTAACTGGTCCCTACAAGCATAAAGGAGCCCCCCAACCAGCCTGCCAAAAAATTAGAGCCACGAGTCAACGAGACCAGAGCAGCAAGCCAGCATTTTCCCTCTGAATCTGTTTTTGAAAATCAATTTCCTAATCCTATTTGTACTTCTTTTTAGTTTTATTTCTCGAAACATCCAGAGATGATGTAATGCTTCTCCTCTGAGTAGATCCTAACCCCCTCTAGTGGTTGGTCTGGAGCTTCCTGAGGCCTCCCGCCATTGTGCCGAGTCTCGCTCTGAAAACTCAGAAGCGAAGCCGAGCTGGGCTACAGCTTGTGGGAAAACTAAGATGTGAGACAAAATATATTAAATGCTGCTCAGAGATCTGGGACAGCGCTGCGCGCCTGTGAAGGGAATGTACTTAAGTGTTTTTTAAATGGGTTTTTAAATGGCTTCAATCCTGAATGGGCTTAGCAGGCTGACGACACTGCACAACCATGCAAAATAGCCAGTTGGGCCAGACAACTTCGGACCATCCCTGGGGGGCAAGGCCCGGCGCTCACCTCCAAACCCTGCATCCCAATTCCGGTTAAGATCAACACCAACACAGGGGCTTCCGGGTACCCTGGACCGACTCTTCCGCCACATACGATTCTTTAAAATCCAACCGAAAGAGAACACAGAAAAAAAGAAGGACCGTCACTCAGCCTGATGAGAAGGTCCCTTTAGAATTCTGTTAATTTCCCTTGCTTCCTCCCGGGAAGGTCCCTTTGGAATGACGCTAATTTCCCTTGCCCACAAAGGTGGCGAATAGTCCTCCTCCAGGGTTCTGCCAGGAGCTTCTTGGTCATTTCACTGAGACGAGAAATAATCCCCATCTCTTCAAGTCAATACCTGCCAAACCATTTTCCACAGAATACCAGTTCTCTTAACAATAACAGAAAATAAAAACAACAATAAACAAAGCGGGGAGAGAGCAAGGGTTCTGTGATGGAATCTTTCAGGAAAATATAGAGCTAAATTGGCTAATTTACTTCAGCACTTCTAGGGTTGTTTTTTTTTGTTTTTGTTTTTTAACACTTTCATGTTTTCTACGATGCTCCAGGAGGGGGATACAGTAGGCGGTACTTCCCAAACTTGACCGTGGAACTCTCTATTCATAGGGTATCTGAGTACTAGTATTTGTACGAGTTCTTTTTAAACGCCCGTTGGAAAACACTACCGTACTCGGCTCCCTCCAAAAATAAACTTGAAGCTCTGATTCACTCTGAATATATGTGGGGTCACAGTTGCCACAACGGTGTTTTGTAATGAGACTTTAAATGAAAAAAGAAAAGAAACTACGTTACTCCTTTTAGTGATATTACAGAGGATTTCTTCTACAGATTGTAAGTAACATGCCGAATGCATTGTACTGCCTACCCAAATCCTACTGCGATCTAATTGTCAGCAGGTAACATCCGCCTCCTCTTTTCTATCAATCCCACCACAAAAAACGCAGAGAGAATCGGAACAAATCTCCTAGGTGACTCACTGTGAACGCTGAGCTCTAATAGCCCAGCCTAACCGCTGAAATGGGCTCTGACCGCGGCAATACGTAAAGACATCATGTGCTGGAATAAGGTGATTATAAACGCCACTATGTGCCTCCATCCAGGGCCACTACCGAGAAATTAGTCATTCCACTTTTGCTAAATCACGAACAGAAAGATTACGTTTGTTTGTTAAAGTCCTACGCATCTCCATCAACTCTTATTGAAGAAGAAAAAGGTCCAGGCTTACTTTGGTTTGAGAGAACACATATCCATCGGGGTTTGTAACCGGCAGCAGGAAGATATCCATCGTGTCCAAAATGGAAGTGATGGAGACATCAGTTCCATAACCAGAGGCAATCTGAGCAGAGACAACAAATATGTCAATCTCACACTCCCCTTTCACCAGGGAACAAGGGATGGAATAGTAAGACAATGTGGTTTTTTTTCAAACATGAACCAGATACCATGACCACGGTCATGACCATGACCAGATACTGCCGGTCAATGAGAGCCTGCCAGGGCTACAGTCCGGTCTCCTGCAACGCTCCTGTGTTCAATACGTCAATGTCTATACTTTTATCTCTAGTCAGGATAATTTACTTATATGAAATAAAACGCAGATATCACCTATCCATTCTCTCTCAAAAGCAGAATTCTTTCTGTTCATTCTGGGAAAGCACTTCGCGATGGCGTTGTATGGCTTACAGGGGAGCTAAGAACCAAAGAAATGTTTTTCAGTTTTTTCTTCGTCGTCACATAGGCAGGCTTTCCAAAAGTACTCATGACAAACAACAGATTACTTAAATGCGTAGAGACTTTTCTGAAGATACAGAGAACCGGTTAAATTCCATTTGGGGAATTAAATTTCTACTTGCCATCAATTGCAGTAGGGCTGGAGTTTCTGCTGGATTAAAATTTATTCATTTCCTGTGCTCAGCCATCCTAAGGCATTATTATTCAACTGTTAAATATCCATTTCATAATACCCTAAAGGTAACTGCATTTTAATTGAAGGGAAAAATGTATCAGTCGGTATGCACGTGGTTGCACATGCTTGAATGATCTGATGTGGATTGATTTCCTTTGCTCATGAATTAACATTCTGATTTATAGCGTGTCATTTTTGAATTACTTAAGCAATACCAGACTAGGTCACACCCAGCCCGGTGTCCTGACTCTAATTCCAACGAACATGTGGAAGAAAGGTATTGCCACACTCCGACTTCAAAACCTGATGTGGAAACTTTTCAGAAAAACCCAAAAACCCTTAGCTAATTTCACTTTGGATCCGTAGGCCAGAGTAAACTCTTCTGGCACCCATTTCTATTTTCCATCTGAGCCCCTTTGGTGATTTTGTAGATTTCTAGCACAAAGTCCCTCAGCCCTCACGGCTCCAGGCAGCGAAGCAATTTTTCTCTAGTCTGTTCTTATGCTGAAATCTGACTCCTGGGGTCCTTATACTTACCACCCTCTCAGTCTCTTCTGGCGGTGTCTGTTAACCGAGCACACAGTGGCCGGCAGGCCCAGGGACAGTGCAATACAGAAATACGAAAAAAGGTTGAATGGGCCTGCTTCCTGCCAGTACGACAAGAGAAAGCCTCCCCGAGAGCATCAGCGTTGGCCGTTCGGATCACAAAGACTGTTGTGTGTTTGGGTGGGGCCTAACCCAGAAAGTCAAAATAATCGAGGAATTTTAGGAAAAACGACCTTATTTGCTGTCCACAGCGCAGTAGCTTGGGTAACCCACTCGCGAGCATGGATCCCGGCGTCTAACCAGATGGCCGGCTTGTCTCCTCCGGTGCTGAACTGTGAGACAAGCGTAGAAATGTGAACGGCTCCACCTCTGCGGGCTCCTGTCCCCCCTCTTTTCCCCCAGGGGCCTTGTCTGTCCCTCGTTCTGTACTTGATGTGATCGAGAGAGAAGGAGGAGGTGTAGACAGTGATGTTGTCAACTAACTCTTCCCATTTCACGTGATTTTCCTGGCCCCGTGCTTTTACCATAAGTTTAAATGCAAGCTAACAAGAGGGCGTGGACTTTCTTTTTGATGTTTGTAAAAAAATCGTTGCGGGTAACGTAATGACATGAAAACACAGGTTCATCATTTGGGGTAAATTTTCTAAAACAGGTTACAGACTAGTGCGATGCCATTTTGATTCTCTCGAAAGGCCAGTTCACGCATGTCTATATACGTATGCACACAACCATCTGAAAAAAGGAAGGGGGGAAGAAGAGAGAACACAGACATAGCAAGATACGCAACAAAATATTAACACCGATCACCCCGTAGTTGTGGAATTAGGAACATGGGGATGCTTTTCCTTTTTTGTTTCTGTTTTCCAACTTGTGCACCGATTGTGTTATTTCTGTGATAAAAATGCTTGGGATAACCTTTCGAGTCCTTCATAGAAGCAGAATAGGTAGTAGGCTCTGGAGGTGTTTTCCAGAGTTTAAATTTTATGACCTAAGGGTCTCAGTTTTATTTGGAAGAGTGGCTTTGTCAATTGGATCAGTAAATGGGAAGGAAAAGAGGATGGTTGTTTGCACCATCAACTTCTGTCTCAGTGCTGCATTCTAAACATAGCAGATAAGGTAAATGAGAAATGCAAATCCTTGCTAAAAATTACATTTCATGGGCTTTGAGAGTTTTAGTTGAAAGGGTTTCATATCTTTTCCTCCAAAGAGCTCAATTGTAAAAAGCGGACCTTTCAAAAAAACACAGAACATTCTCAACCACGAACCACCCTAGATAAGAGAAGGCCAGGACAATCCAAGGGGGAGAAGAATCTGGGATTTCCTGGCCCAATGGTAGCAGTAACACAGAAAAGGAAATTTTTTTTAAAGAAGGTAGTAAATATTAGCAAATGTACCACGGTGTCATAAAATAGGCAAACCACTCCTCTCAAGCCTGCTTTGGGAGAAACACTCTGGAGAAATCCATCTGTCCCAATGAGTCCCTTGGTTCTCAGCCATAACATTTCCAAATTTAGTAGGGAGTTGTGACATTATCTTTCTGTTTTTCTTTCCCTCTCTCTCTCTCTTTCACAAACTCTTTCTAGGAAACTCGGAAATAAATTTCATTCTTTCTGGGCAAAGTGCAAAAGCTTGAAACTATCAGCACTAAGACTGTCAGAGGTTACAGGCTGGAGTAAAACCCTAACCCTTTTCAACTAGCACCAAGAAAGAAAGGAAGGAAGGGAGGGAGGGAGGAAGGGAGGAAGGAAGGAAGGAGGGAAGAAGAGAAGGAAGGAAGGGAGGAAGGGAGGAAGGGAGGAAGGAAGGAAGGAAGGAAGGAAAGAAGGAAGGAAAAGAAAAGCCTTCGTTTTCTGGGCATTTGCCTGCGCAGTTAAGTTGCCCTGTCATTCTCCTGCTCGCTGCAGGAACGCTTCTGTTTTTTAAATGCAGCTCAGGCAAGTACTTGGCGCTTTTTTTCTTTGTAAATCTCTTACTTTAAAAATGAGAGAGAAAAGAAAAAGAGAAGAGAAACAAGGTACAGAACTCCTACCTTGATTAATTACAGAATACCTCCCCCATCCTCCCCTGCTCACCCCAAGGCGGCACCCCTACGTCCATCCCCTCTCGCCCCCCCCCCACTCACCCTGGGGCCCACACCACCTTCTCCAAAGCCCCCCCCTCATCGCGGGGCCCGCACCGCCACCCCCAACCTTCCCTCACTCTGGGGCCCTCGTCATTTCCTCCACCACCCCCTCTCACCCTGGGACCCTCGTCACCTCCTCCATCCGCCCCCCTCGCCCTGGGGCCCGCACCGCCTCCCCCTTCCTCCGTTCCTATTGGCGCGTTCGCCTCTGGTTCCCGGCGAGTGAATCTATCAAGATGAGAGCATTAATTCACTCCTGCAGACCTGCGTCAGCTTGCGCAGGAAAGAGAAAAAAGAAACAGAAAGGGGGGGCGGGGGTTGTGGGGAGCTGGATACTCAAAACCAGCAAGGACCGGTTAGGAGGGGGAAAAAAGGGGGAAAGGGAAAAAAAAAAAAAAAAAAAAGGGACCCGCTCTGCAGGCAGAGCCAGGACTGACGGCCCGCCTGGGAGGAGCGGGATTCTAGAAGCCTCTCGGGAGGAAAACCCACAGCTGCACCTGTGTACCTTGAGCACGTTCATGGGCCGCTTTTCGAAAGAATGGCCAATGTTCACTTTGCTCACTAGACCGGGGTGCTCGGCAACGATGTTATCCATTGCTTGGGAAATCTGCAGTGTTTAAGATGAACAAACAGACATTTGCAAATGAATGACGTGACGCCCCCGTGAGCGACTTTTCCCCCCTCCTCCACTCCCACTCCCTCCGGGCCCCGGAGAGGGCCGCGCGGCCGACGCCGCAGGATGGGGGACGCGGGGAGCGGAAGGGAGAGATGATGAGTCACCGGGCGTCTGCAGCGGCCGGCGAGGGGGGGAGCCATTTTGTGGCAGCGGAGGCGGCTCGTTCCAGTTTTGTGCTTCCGACAAAATGGCCCTTGTCTGGCTTGCCCGAGGCCGTCCCCCGCCCAGCCCTGCGGGGCGGCGTCCCCCGCTCGCCCTCCCGGGCGGAGGGCCGCGACTACCAGGGGCACCCGCAGAAAGGTGGCTTTGCGGGCAGCGGGGCGGGTTCAGGCCAGGGGCGCCGGCCCGTGAGGCGCGTCCGCCGCCGGCTACCTCGGGCCCCTCTTGGCGAGGCTGATGGAAACGCTGCGCCGCTGCGTCCGGGGCTGGGCGTGAGACGTGTCCGGAGAGTGACCGGCAGGCAAAACAGCCCCTCCAGGGGCCGCTGCCGGCACCTGCTGTCCGCGGGACACGGACGCCGGTGTGCGAGGCCCGGGCAGCGCGCGGGAGCGCCTCGCTTGCTCCGCTCCCTTTTCCCCTCGCTCTCTCCAGTGGTTCGCAGTCCCTTGTCCGAAAGCCGTCGGGGCCTTGCGTATTTCAAATAAAGAATCGTGGCGGCGCTTCGTCGGGGCCTTGCGTATTTCACATAAAGAATCGTGGCGGCGCTTCGTCGGGGCCTTGCGTATTTCAAATAAAGAATCGTGGCGGCGCTTCGTTTTGGGGTTTTAATTTCAGAAGGGTCGTGGGAAGCGTATGTTGCACATGATGCACGTGGCCTGGCTCCGTGTTCGAACACGTTCGTATTGCCGGCGGTGAAACAAATGAGTAGCAAGGCAGTTCAGGGCAGAGTTTGTCCCCAGATGCGTTTAGGTCGGGTCAGCTTTTGCCATCGGATAAATCAGGGCGGGGGACGATTGATTTCAGGGTTCTTGGCATTTAGAATTGGTGATTTAGGGGACGAGTTCCTACCAGATCTCTCCCCCGCCCTGGCTCTTTCCTATTCCCCCACCTCTCCCTGTTCCCCTCCAACCCCACCTCCCCACCTCACCCCCACCCCGTCTTGTCACCCCCTCCCCTCCATTCCCCCACTCCAAATCATTTAGTGCAAATAGACCCCCTGTGGACCCTGAGAAAAGCTCAGTGTCACAAAGAGGCAAGTGCGGTGCGGCCCTGCCCAGGTGTCCAGGGGGCAGCTTGTGACCCAGCTGGAGGAAAGGGGGCATTCTTCAGGCCAACAGAAAAGACAGCAGAGACCTCACAAGCCTCGGCTTCTATGAGGTCTGGGCACATCCGTCAGGCTGGGAGACCCCACCCTCCGCTGGCAGGCAGAGGTGTCTGTCTTCATCAATTCCAGCCATGAAGCACAACTCTCAGGTGGCTTCGTGGGCAGCACAGGTCAGAAATTGGCCAAGGGGCCTTGAGGGGAGAGGCTCATCAGCATGAGCGGCTGTGTGCTCCCTGAAGACTCTCCTAGACGGTTCCAACTAATGGAATGGCTCCTGGAATGGGTATGTGGGCTTCAGGTCCTGCCTTAAGGCAGGGACACTGATACTGGCTGTGAAATCCCAGAGAAAATTGGAGAAGTTAGGAAATAGTAGGAGAATACTTGCCATTAAATCACCAGGCCGAAGCAAAAGCCTTGTCATCAGAGGAGAAAATGGCCCATTGCTCTGATACTCATTTTGAAACACCTACCTCTTCCAGAGTATGATAAGCCTCAAAGTTGAAGTTGCCATTCCGTTCTCTTCTCTGATTGAGTAACATCTCTTCGTTCTCTTTGTCCAACAGAACCTAAGATAAAACCAGTCACACTTCTGATTAGCTTATAGCCATGCATTTGCATCTAGAGTTGTGAAGGAAATGCTAAGACCCTGGTCCTCAGTCCAAGCATCCTCTTCCGGTCCTCCAGGCTCTGGGGTCACGCCTTTCCCCCTTTCTGAGAGCACCCTGAAAGGGGAGGAGGCATTAACGGGACTTTGGGGCCAGCCAGATGCTGAAAATATAGGATGACAGTCCTGTGGTTGCCTTTCTGGGAACCCAGGGCCCGAGTTAACCCCCAATTAAAAACTAAATGAGGGGCGCCTGGGTGGCTCAGTCAGTTAGGCATTCAACTCTTGATTTTGGCTCAGGTCCTGAACTCACAGTTCCTGGGTTTGAGCCCCACGTCGGGCTCCGCGTTTACAGTGCGGATCCTGCTTGGGATTCTCTCTCTCCCTCTCTCTCTGCACTTCCCCCATTCGTGCGCACACGATCAATCTCTCTAAATAAATAAATAAACTTAAATTAAATGAGTGACGTTTTACTTTTATTTACTTCAGCTAACATGCTTTGGTTTGCGCTCTGTGTTTCATGCCAGGGACTCTCTTTTGCCCTTTCCCTCAAATTTTGTTTTTATTACCATATCCTACTCATGCCAAATGCAGACAGGAGAGGGACAGTGCCTCCCTACCCACTCTGCAGGGTAGCCCCGATGGCAGGAAGGCCCTTGTGGCACCCACAGGTCCTTTCCCTGGCAGAGGGTATTCAAGGAGAAAAAAGCATGGACCTTCAGTTCATGTGGACCAGCAAGGTCTGTGGAATAAATACCTGAACATCTTCAATCATGATGGAATAAGCAATTCCCTGGGATTCCAAGAAGACTTTGACCGCCTGGACGCTGACAAAGGGAACTCGGACATGGGCTGTCTCCCCTGGGATGGTTGGTGATTTCCAGAAATCAAGCTGGAAGGGGTAAAAGGCCAAGGCAATACATGGGTCATTCCAGGGAAATGGACAGCTCAGCATGGATAGATTTCCAGAAATCAATTTGTATCCATTTTGCCTCCAGCCCACAAGACTAGAATCATTATGGAGTCACTGTGATATGGCAAGAGGGTCTTTTTTTTAAATATCCAAGCATGAACATATGTGTTATATTGTTTTTCCCCCCCTGTGGTTAGATATTAAAACTGACAGAAGGCAAAGATTATTTAAAACTATGGCAGTTTTTTTTAACAGTTGACATTCAAGTGATCCAATTCATTTCATAACAGAACATTAATACTGTAAATTATCGGAGGAGGGAAATAACGCATTAAAGCTGTTCGGCAATTTTTCGAAGTAACTTTCACATTTGATCTCTCTTTTCAGTCGTACAATAAACCTCTGAGATAGAAGAATGGCATGTTTATATCCTCATTATACTGAACGGGATCATGAGACACAGGGAAGGCAGGTGACTTGCCCGATGTCGCAGACTTGAAACTGGAGCCTGGGTTTTCCACACCCCGGCTCCAGGAGTTAACATTTCACACCATGTCAAAGATGAGCCACAGTCCAAAGTAAGAGATCCAGTCATCATGTCTAACTGTGCAGTAGTCATGTGGCAAAACAGAAACTCCCTGTAGGACAGATACCTGAAGGTGTTCTTCAGCCTCCAATTCCACCAGATGTCTTATTTGTTCTTCGTTCCTTGGTACGACCTCGAGAACCTGGTCCCTAAGGATATTAACCAGACATGACCTTAAAAGCAAACCCTGGACACCGTTTCCTGTTGCGTTACGCCTGCTGTTAGTCTCCGCACATAGGAAGGAGTTTAATGAAGCGGTTAATAATCTCTTTGACAATCGAGAAACTAATAAATGGTATACTGACCCATATCCCCAGAATGAGGAGCTTACTTCCCCTGAGGAAATGGTATCTAGATAATAATTAAGAGGTGTACCTACTCCTAGCAGGAAGCTTGCCATTAAAGTTACCTTTCCTTTAGCTAATGATTATTTCTAAAATAACACCTGCTGGTCATAAAGCGATAGCTTTGAAAACTCTTTCTGCCTCTCAGAAATGAGGTTGGGGCTTTTTTTTTTTTTTTTAAGTGGAATAATTAGTTTGGTGCTTGTGAGAGAAATCGAATTCACATCTGGGTAGACCTAGGACGTTTTTGTTGTCGTCATTAACTGAAATGTATCAGAGTGCCGTCTCCAAAGCCCATTCATGTGACCCAAACTTGGGGTGTGCCAAAGACAATTAGGACGCTGAAAAATCATGGAGTGCTTCTCACTCCGTGCACCCATCCACACTTTATCCTTGATAAAGGATATCAAGGACACCTTGGCAGGAAAGAGAAGTTGGAAAACAAGCCAACGCATATCCTTAGAAAAGAAATTTGGGAGTAGATCTGGATTTGTATAGCCCTTCCTCAGTGGTAGCAGTTTGCCTTCTACCGCTTTCTCCAAGTAGGCTGCCTTCCTGAGTCACTGCCCTGAGCATTTGTGCAGTGGGGAAAGGGTTGGTATAGAGCCCTATACAAGGACCAGAACCCGGGTCTTCTGAAACCAAGTGCCGTGCAAACTTCCAGTGAACGCTAGCAAAATAAGTAACAGACTGTGAGATCTTCAAGGCTCTTCTGCCTCCAGGTATCCACCTGCCACATGATCTGAAAATTCTTCCATTTGAGTCTCATTCCTTTTGGTTAGTGCACAGACGCCCAGGAGTCCTCTTTTATAAGGGGAAGTTACTGAGCAAAGTACTGCTTTGGGCTAATGTTTACTGGTCTGTGTTTTGAGGAAGAGTAACCCTTTGAGTTTCTCCACACGTTAAAAAAGAAAAGTGGGGAGGAGTTTGATGATCAAAAAAATGGGTAAACGTACCAACCTAGATCCCTTCTTATAGATTTACAATGCATATGAATTTAGTAAAAGTCACTAGAAATCCTATAGTTTGTTAAACCCTCTGATTCCCAAATTTATTTGACCACCCACTTCTTTGGGTCAAATTTATTTGACCACTTCCTTAACTCCCTGGAACACTCTCCAAGAAATGCTGCCTAAAACCTTTCATAGAATCTTGGAACCAATACACTTGGGAGCAAAGGTGAATCCTACAAAGCCGTGAGAGTTGGATTTGGGCTGAAATCTGCAGCGCCGGTTCTCCGACTTCATGAGGTTCCATAGCTGGGGGCACTCGGTCTGAAGGGCAGATATGGAGGATGGAGCCCAGAATGGCTGGGAGGAGGTCGTAGGAGAGTAACCCATCACTTACTGAGTGAGATGCGCCGAGACAGTAGGCCAAACAGCTTGATTTTCACTGATGTCTACCATCCCTACCTTCTGATCATCAAGGGATGTGAGTAAATACAGAGAGAAAAAGGTATATGTGTTCAGATTTCACTTTTTTTCCTTTAAATGTCGTTCATCTCTGTTTTTTTGTTTTTTGTTTTTTTTGTTTTGGTTTTTTTTTTTTTTTGGTCACTCATTTCTGTTATTCCCACTATCCCCTCTCCAAATCTAAGAGGACTTCTCTGAAACTGCTGAACACTTACACCTTTTTATTCTGCCACCATCCAGTGAGACTCTGTGAATCAGGCAACAAAGTTCAAAGAGGCGCCAGAAGACATAACTTACCCCACAAATGTTTCTCGACAGTAGATATGCCCAAAAAGGGCACCAAAAACCAAGATCAACTTCATGGTCGAGGGTCTTCCCAGAGTCCAGAATTCAGTGTCATTCCTGAACTTTATTTATAGGGCCCATGGCTGAGGCTGATCTGTAGGCAGTCTAAGAACTCAAGTGAATGCCCACATGTTAAAATTCCCACCTGCATGTCAAATTCTCAAGGTCGTAAACACCCACCTGTGTGATATCACCAATTCGTACATTTTCCATTCCCACCATGAGATAACAAATTTTGATGGAAAGAAAACAAAATTGCTAGAGCATTCCAAGGGCAAATCATGTATTTATGATTTAGAACATAAAGTGCCACCAACTCTGACCAGTGATAGAAGCCAGATTAGTAGACCTGAGGTTAAAGTCCTTTCTGGGTCTCTGACTAAAAAACAAAACAAAACAAAACACCAAAAACCAAATAACAAAAAAGGGCACAGCATTTAGACTAATTATTCAGGCATCCTGTCTATCACATTCCATTAGTTTGCTCATTTGTTTATTTTTATAATGTTTACCCTGAAATGCTGCAACCATTCAGTCCACATCTGCTGAATCTCCCTGTAGAGGTGGCCCATTCCCATCCTTACTCTATATTAAAACAAAACAGAAGGCCTTTTAATATTCAATTTTGGACTCTTTCTAAAGTGATCCATCAGCATTTGTACCAAATTGATGTCCTTGTTTCTGTGCTTTTTCCCAAAATGAAAATGTCTTTCTGATTATGACAACAAAAGTGCTTGTTATAGAAAGTTTGGGTAAAAAAGTGTGTTTTATTTAATCACCCATGGTTCCTCCACCCAGTGAAAATCATTTGGTGTATACCTTTCCAAATTTTGTTCTATGTTTTAGAGCTTTCCCTTGAAGATTAGATGATGCCATACATTCTGATTTTTAAGCAAATGTTTTTTTGTTTGTTTTTTAATGTGTATTTATTTATTTTGAGAGGGAGAGAGCATGAGTAGGGGAGGGGCAAAGAGAGAGACAGAATCCCAAGCAAGCTCCAAGCTGACAGTGCAGAGTCCCACATAGGGCTCAATCCCACAAACCACAAGATCATGACCTGAGCTGAAGCCAAGAGTCAGACACTCAACCTACTGAGCCACCCAGGTGCCCCTGAGCAAAGGGTTTTTTAAACAAAGGTGATCTTCCCTTGTCTATAAACGTAATTCTTCATTAATCTGACTTTGTTCTTCATTGCAAAAGAAAAAGAACTACCTATTTTTAGGAATCATACTTTATTGCATTTAATCATTCACACACATTATGTTCAGCCCAGCAAGAATATGCCACAAAAAAGACACAAGGAATATTTCGTCTGTCCTCTGCATCATTGCTGGGTTAGAATTCTCAAGTACCTGCTTGAAGGGGAAAGCTCTGTGTGTGTGTGTGTGTGTGTGTGTGTGTGTGTGTGTGTAGTGTGTGTCTGGTTTCAGAAACTCCTGGATTAACATGTTTTCTCATTCTCTTGGGTGTCAGGGAGAAGACAGAAACCAAGAAATGGAGGCCATCGTTCATCCTCACATGCCCAGCACCTACCAAGTAAACAGTAGTCATAGAAATTGAAATGAATATACTTGGAAAATCAATAAAAGCTTCTTGGAAAAATGGGGTCTGAGCCGAATGAGTCTTTCTTTTTTTTACGTTTATTTATTTATTTTTGACAGAGAGAGAGAGAATCCCAAGCAGGCTCTGTGCAGCCCAGAGCCGAACACGGGACTCGATCTCACAAACTGCGAGATCGTGACCTGGGCCAAAATTAGGAGTTGGCCGTTTAATGGACTGAGCCGGCCAGGTGCCCCTGAGCTAAGTGAGTCTTAAGGCAGGATTTCCTGAGGGGGACCTGGGGGGGAGGGAAACATGAGAAAGGTACAGAACTGGAGAACACACGGCAGACAGTTGGGCCTAGCAGGGCACCGCTTGGGCAGATGTGCCCCTGGGCATGGTGAGAAAGGTAAAATATGAGAAGAAAATATGAGAAGAGCCGATAGTAAGGACCTCACAGTCCAAGAGAAGGAGTTTACACCTGAGGAAAGGGAGCTATGGAGAGCGGCAGGAGGTTGCTGAGCCAGTAAGTGATTGAGGAAGGCAGTCCTAAGAATGATGACTCTTGCGGGATGGGCTGCAGGGCAGGGACACTTTAAGCAGAGAGCCAAGTAAGGAGCTTCCTGGAACAATCCAGATTGCAAGTGACGCGCCTGGACTAGGTGGTGGTGGCGGAGGGAATGTGTGAGATGGGCTCCAAGACATTGCAGGGGGGAGAACCCCGGGTCCGTGGTGAGTGACTGGAGCCTGACCAGATGGGAGAAGTCGGGGACAGGATGCCTTCCGGCGGGTGTTAAAAGAGGGGCGGGTCACGATCTCCACGCTGCCTCCCCAAAGCTCGGCACCCACGCGTCACACTGTGAAGTCCCACCTTAAGGATTTGTGTTATCACCCTTACAGCACGCTTTCGAACAAAGAGGACTTTTGGCTGGGGAGTACTACCCAATGAACTGAATTCACTATGTCAGAGACTTGCGAGTTCTCTCCTCTTCCCCGAAAAGGTTATTGGAAATGAACCTAGGGGCACCTGGGTGTCTCCGTCGGTTAAGCATCCAGCTCTTGGTTTCGGCTCACGTCATGATCTCACAGTTTGGGGGTTCCATTCCAACGTGGGGCTCTGTGCTGACAGCCTGGAGCCTGCTTGGGATTCTGTCTCTCTCTCTTTGCCCCACCCCCCCCCTCCAAAAAATAAATAAGCATTTTGAGAGAGAGAGAGAGTGGGAGAGGGGCAGAGAGAAAGGGAGACACAGAATCTGAAACAGGCTCCAGGCTCTGAGCTGTCAGCACAGAGACCGATGCAGGGCTCGAACCCAGAAACTGCGAGATCATGACCTGAGCCGAAGTCATATGCTCAACCCACTGAGCCACCCAGGCACCCCCCAAAAATGTCTTTTAAACAGGAAGTGAGCCTACAGCTGCAGTAGGCATCCGAGAGAAGCCCGGACCCCACACTCCTGAGCCTCAAGAGTGAGAGAGAATTCGAGGCCGATGCCTGAGATGAGCAGAATGAACATTGCCTGGAACGGACAAAAACAGTAATTTTAAAAAACAAATAGAAATCAGAGAAGGAGAAAACACAAACCTCAGTTGGAGGCCGTAACGAAAACTCCAGAAAACACTGTTTATGTCTCTCTGTCACTGACAATGGAACCAGATTTTTAGCAGAACAGAGCACCATCCTTTCCACTGCCTCATCGTTCTGGAAGCTGGGTTAAACTGGATAAAATCTCTTTTTAGATAGCCGTATTGAGACATCCTTGACCTACAATAAGCTACATATATTTAAAATACGCCACTCGGTAAGTTTTGACACGTGTATGCACCCAAGAAACCCTCACCACAAGCCACATCATAAACGTATCCATCAGCCCCAATAAAGCCCATTTTTGAGAATCACTGAGAAAATCTCCAACCGGAAAGAGATCATCGGAGCCCCCTCGCTCTGCAGATGAGGAAATGAGGCACCAGGGAGGAGGCGGTCCACGCAAAGCCCCCCGATGAGGGCTGATGAGAGGTGGAGCAGGTACCAGGAGCTCCGTCCTCGCTCTGCGGGTCACTGCTCTGACACTGGCCTGTCCCGTTATCCCAAGTAATTCTTCTCTGCTCTAGGAAAAGACCGTTTGAGACCAAATGCTTCTTTATCAATCTATCAGTGGGGAAGCTGTAATTTAGAAAGAGAAAGATGATAGCTCTCTTTAGAAAAGGGCTCTAATGGCATGTTACTTTCTATTAAGGATGATGTTAGGCACACTGCCCACTTTTGCCCTTTAACCCCAGGAAGTAAGCGGCCTGATAGTAAGGAGAGTGAAGGATTAAATGGAACCACGGGAGACGCGACTACAAATTAAACCCTCCAGCAGAGCTTCCAGCCTCCAGAGCACTCCAAAATCAAAACTCTGAATGCCTTGGCATGTGGAAACATTATTATTCATAGTAAAAAGAGTCCTGCAGCTCTGTGAGTAAACTATTAATGATGTATTTCAGAACATTCCGGATTACATAGACTTCTGCGCTCTGACCGGAAAACACAAAATCATAGCGTCTGAAAAACAAATGCGCTCCAAATTTCCATCAGCCAAACTTCAAACCAAATTTTCCATCAGAGGAAGATGAAGACGATAGGAGTTGCTTGGTTGTCCGGCACCCAGGAACAGGCAACTTTAAAATCTTACGGTATTTGCTCTGTTTGGACAAATACACCACGGTTATCTAAGAAGTAAACATTAGGGCAGACTGGGTGAAAGGCAGATAGGAACTCTCAGTGCTGTCCTGGCACCTTTTCTATAAATGTGAAATTGTTTCAAAAATTACTCCAAAATAAAACGTTTATTTCAAAAAAAGATAACCTCTGGGAAGCCACATATAAAAACAATGAAGAGATGATATACAGTGGGAAATATGCACAGCTATTTATTTGTTTGTTGCAGTATATACTTTAAAGGATTAATATCTTCACTATGTAGACAGCACTTAGAAAACTCTACAGGAAAGTATCTTACAGAAAATTGACAATAGCATAGGATGCCTCGTTGGCTCAGTTGGGAGAGCACGTGACTCTTGATCTCAGGTTGTGAGTTCAAGCCCCACGCTGGGTGTAGAGACTACTTAAAAATAAAATGTTTAGGGGCTCCTGGGTGGCTCAGTCGGTTAAACTGCCGACTTTGGCTTAGGTCATGATCTCACGGCTCGTGAATTCGAGCCTCACATTGGGCTCTGTGCTGACAGCTCAGAGCCTAGAGCCTGCTTGGGATTCTGTGTCTCCCTCTCTCTCTCTCTCTCTCTCTTCCCCTCTCCCACTCATGCTCTGGCTCTCTCTCCTTCAAAAATAAACATTAAAAAAATTAATAAAATAATAAAATAAAATGTTTTAAAAAAAGAAAAAGAAAGTGGACAATAACAATAGGAACACAAGTGCACACACACATACACACAAATATATGACCAATTTTCTCAAATGTTCAACATCTCTAATAACCAGATAAATTCTATATTTAAAAATGAAATGCCATTTTTTTCCCTGCTAAGTTGGCAAAATTGTTGGGCTTTTGGAGCGTTATAGATGTCTGTTTGCTTGCTTATGTTTAATATTACCCAGAACTGCTGAGGGTTTGGGAGGGTGAGCACTAGTGAAAGGGTATATGCTGTTACAGCCTTCCAAGAGAGGGATTTGGCAATTGAAGTCCAAAAATCTACCAATGCGGACCTCCGCGCCTGCCATTCTACTCTTAGGTGCTTGTTCTAAGAAGATCGTTATGGACAGGCACAAAGATTTACCTAGGGTTGATATTGTTCCAAATGGTGAAAACTTGGAAGAATCCTGATGTTTTCTAACTGGCAATTGGTTAAATCAGGCAGAAATCCACACAAACCAAAGATGAAGGGACCATTAAAAATGACGTTGTAGGGGCGCCTGGGTGCTTCAGTCAGTTAAGTGTCCAACTCTTGATCTTGGCTCACGTCATAGTCTTAGGGCTGTGGGATCGAGCCCACTATCAAGCTCTGCACTGAGCATAGAGCCTGCTTAAGATTCTCTCTCCCTCTCCCTCTGCCCCTTTCCCCAGCTCATATGTGTGCTCTCTCTCTCCAAAAAATAATAATAAAAAAAAAGCTTTCAATAAATATTTGAAAAATAATGTTAAAAAAAAAGAGTATGTAAAGACCTGGAAAGATGTTCACAGAATATTACATTTTTTTAGAAAAAACCCACTTACAAAACAAAACGATTATATAGGGGAGAAAATGATTATACAGGGAGGAAGAAAATACCCCCAAAGGTTAACCTAATGATTTGTCTACACAAATGGCCAAAACTTTTGCATGGTTGGCAGTAATGTTAATTTTCTTCATTTTGCTTAAAATTTAAATAAAAAGAAAGAAAGACCAAATCTCCCTCTGAGGTGGGATAGGAAACTACAGACCCCAGCATCTTTCCTTACACCTCGGTCTCACCTTGGTTTGGCAGCCCTCCTAATACTGTGCTTTCTAGGCTGGGTTTCCTTTTGGCCGGTGAGTTCCCGATTTGAGTTCCCCCTAATACTCCGTTTTCTCACCTGTCAGTATTTTGGGGCTCCCCAGAGCTCACCACCCCGGCAGCTCTCTGCTGCCCCCTCCTGCCCCCAGCAGACAACCACTGTGTCGATCCAGTGGGACCCAGTGTACACTGGGCCATTACACAAATTCTTTTTGGTATTAAGTCAGTTGAGAACAAACAGACTCCGTAGATCATTTGCTGTTCGCAGCACCAAGCTCAAACGACCTCCAGTACAATAACTATTCGTCCTTCCTCAGCTGGAAGTCAACAGAGCCAGCCAATGCCAAACTGTGAAGAACCATCTTCTCATCCTTCTCTTCCTTCTCATCCTTCTCATCCTTCTCTTTCTGCATCAGAAATGCGACCATCCCATTTATGGTCCCGGTTCAGGATCCATGAATGGATCCCTCATTTACGGAATATCTCCGACATGACCGGCACGGTTAAGTAATAGGGCTTCAAAGATGGATAAGATTTTATCAGCCAAAGAGCTCGATGTCTAGACCAGCAGTGTCCAATAGACCTTCTATAATGATGGAAATGTTCTATATCTGTGCTGTCCCATAAGCAGCCACCAGCCACATGTGGCGATTTTTTTTTTAAGTTTCTTTATTTACTTTGAGAGAGACAGAGCGAGTGAGCAGGGGAGGGACAGAGACAGAGAGAGAGAGAGAGAAGCCCAAGCAAAGCAGGCTCCAAACTGTCAGTACAGAGCTTAATGCGAGGCTTGAACTCACAAACCGTGAGATCGTGACCTGAGCTGAAACCAAGAGTTGGAGGCTTAAGTGACTGAGCCACCCAGGTGCCCCGCCACATGTGGCTATTGACCACTTTAAATGCGACTAGTGGGGTGCCTGGGTGGCTCAGTCGGTTGAGCGGCCGACTTCGGCTCAGGTCATGATCTCGTGGTCCGTGAGTTCGAGCCCCACGTCGGGCTCTGTGCTGACAGCTCGGAGCCTGGAGCCTGTTTCAGACTCTGTGACTCCCTCTCTCTGACCCTCCCCCGTTCATGCTTTGTCTCTCTCTGTCTCAAAAATAAAACGTTAAAAAAAAATTTTTTTTTTAAAAGAAATGTAACTAGTGTGACTGGGGAATTGAATCATTTTATTTTACTTTAATTAACTTTAACCTAAATTTTAGAGCTAAAACAGTGTCAAATATTTTCCCTTTAAACACTTTAATGTGTTGGTAGGACATTTTTAACTGTTGAAAATTCAGCATCCGAATTGAGATATGCTGTGAGTGTAAAATACACACGCGATTTCAAAGACTAGTATGAAAATTAGAATATAAAATATCTCATTAATAATTTTTATATTCATTGCATGTCAAATGACAGCATTTGTTAGATAGTATACCTAGTGTAGATTAGATAGTATACATATCTTGGGTTGATAGAACATTATTAAAATTAACTGCATCGGTTTCCTTTTCCTTTTTAAAAATATTTATTTATTATTTTTTTAATGTTTATTTATGTTTGAGAGAAGGAGAGACAGAGTGTGAATGGGGGCGGGCCAGAGACAGAGGGAGACACAGAATCCGGAGCAGGCTCTAGGCTCTGAGCTGTCGGCACAAAGCCCAATGTGGGGCTCGAACCCACAACCTGTGAGACTATGACCGGAGCCAAAGATGGGCGCTTAACTGACTGAGCCACCCAGGTGCCATAAATGTCTATTTATTTTTTAGAGAAAGAGAGAGGGAGAGAGAGAGAGAGAGCGAGAGAGAGCAGGGGAGACACGGAGAGAGGGAGACAGAGGATCCCAAGCAGGCTCTGTGCTGACAGCAGAGAGCCCGATGTGGGGTCAAACTCATGAACCGTGAGGTCATGAAGTGAGCCAAAGTCAGACACTTAACTGACTGAACCACCCAGGCGCCCTCCTTTTACCTTTTAAAAGGTAGTTACTAGAAAATTTAAAATAACGTATGTTATTTCTATTGAATAGCATTGTCTAGACTTAAAAAAAAAAAGTGGCATCTAAACAGTCTCCTACTAAAATACATTACAGTTTCCTGCAAATGTGCACAAAGTCTAATACATAAAAATTAAGCAGTAGACTTACCTGATAGAGTAGAGTAATTAATTCTCAAGAGGTAAAAAAATATCGTAAAATCCTCAATTTCAACATGAATTAAGTAATAACCTTTTATCCCAATTGAAAAAGTAATTCATGCTGCTTGTTAAGAATTGAAACATTACAGAAATAACTGTGAAAGCTAAGGTACTCTTAGAAATAATGAACGGTCGGGGCGCCTGGGTGGCGCAGTCGGTTGAGCGTCCGACTTCAGCCAGGTCACGATCTCACGGTCCGTGAGTTCGAGCCCCGTGTCAGGCTCTGGGCTGATGGCTCAGAGCCTGGAGCCTGTTTCCGATTCTGTGTCTCCCTCTCTCTCTGCCCCTCCCCCGTTCATGCTCTGTCTCTCTCTGTCCCAAAAATAAATAAAAAACGTTGAAAAAAAAAAAGAAACAATGAATGGTTTTAGCTATACAAAAAATATATTGTGGGGTGCCTGGGTAACTCAGTTGGTTAAGCGTCTGACTTCAGTTCAGGTCATGACTCGTGGTCCATGAGTTCAAGACCTGCACCAAGCTCTGTGCTGACAGCTCAGAGCCTGGAGCCTGCTCTGGATTCTGTGTCTCCCCCTCTCTCTCTGCTCCTCCCCAGCTCGCACTCATTCTCTCTCTGTCTCTCAAAAATAAACATTAAAAATTGTTTTAAGTGGCACAAAAACAGACACTCAGATCAATGAAACAGAATAGGGGCGCCTGGGTGGCTCAGTCGGTTAAGCGACCGACTTCAGCTCAGGTCATGATCTCACAGTCCATGAGTTCAAGCCCCGCATCGGGCTCTGTGCTTACAGCTCAGAGCCTGGAGCCTGTTTCGGATTCTGTGTCTCCCTCTCTCTGACCCTCCCCCACTCATGCTCTGTCTCTGTCTCAAAAATAAATAAATGTGGAAAAAAAAAATTAAAAAAAAAAAAAAATGAAACAGAATAGACAACTCAGAAATGGACCCACAAATGTATGGCCAACTACTCTTTGACAAAGCAGGAAAGAATACCCAATGGAATAAAGACAATCTCTTCAGCAAGTGGTGCTGGGACAACTGGACAGCGACATGCAGAAAAATGAACCTGGACCACTTTCTTACACCATACACAAAAATAAACTCAAATAAACTCAAATAAACTCAAATAACTCAAATAACTCAAAATAACTCAAATAAACTCAAAATGGATGAAAGACCTCAATGTAAGACAGGAAGCCATCAAAATCCTCTAGGAGAAAGCAGGCAAAAGCTTCTTTGACCTTGGCCATAGCAACTTCTAACTCAACACGTCTCCAGAGGCAAAGGAAACAAAAGCAAAAATGAACTATTGGGACCTCATCAAAATAAAAACTTCTGCACAGCAAAGGAAACAAGCAGCAGAACTAAAAGGCAACGGACGAAATGGGAGAAGACATTTGTAAACGACATATCAGATAAAGGGTTAGTATCCAAAATCTATAAAGAGCTTATCAAACTCAATACCCAAAAAACAAATAATCCAGTGAAGAAATGGGCAAAAGACATGAATAGACATTTCTCCAAAGAAGACATCCAGATGGCCAACCGACACATGAAAAAATGCTCAACATCACTCATCATCAGGGAAATATAAATCAAAACCACAATAAGATACTGCCTCACACCTATCAGAATGGCTAACATTAACAACTCAGGCAACAACAGATGTTGGCAAGGATGCAGAGAAAGAGGATCTCTTCTGCACAGCTGGTGGGAATGCAAACTGGTGCAGCCACTCTGGAAAATAGTACGGAGGTTCCTCAAAAAATTAAAAATAGAAATACCCTAGGACCCAGGAATTGCACTACTAAGTATTTATCCAAGGGATACATGTGTGCTGTTTCGAAGCGGTGCAGGCACTCCAATGTTTATAGCAGCATTGTCAACAATAGACAAAGTATGGAACGAACCCAAATGTCCATCGATAGAAGAATGGATAAAGAAGATGTGGTATACATAGACAATGGAGTATTACTCGGCAATCAAAAAGAATGAAATCTTGCCATTTGCAACTATGTAGATGGAACTAGAAAGCATTATGCTAAGCAAAATTAGTCAGAGAAAGACAAATATCATATGACTTCACTCATATGAGGACGTTAAGACATAGAACAGATGAACACAAGGAAAGGGAAGCAAAAATAACATAAAACCAGGGAGGGGGACAAAACGTAAGAGACTTTCAATATGGAGAACAGAGAGTTACAGGAAGGGTTGTGGGAAGAGGAATGGGCTAAATGGGTAAGGGGCATTAAGGAATCTACTCCTAAAATCACTGTTGCACTATATGCTAACTAATTTGGATGTAAATTAAAAAATAATAATTAAAAAAACCCACGTTGTTGTTATCGGTTATTTTTGTTAGTGTGACATGATAACTATATTCTGGGAAGAGCTGAATTATATTCCACAATATGGGTGTACTATGATATATTTACGCAGTTCTTATTTATGGCATCCAATATTACAAAGAACATTCCTGGGGCGCCTGGGTGGCTCAGTTGGTTAAGCATCTGACTTCGGCTCAGGTCACAATCTCACGGTTCGTGAGTCTGGGCCCCGCGTCGGGCTCTGTGCTGACAGCTCAGAGCCCGGAGCCTGCTTCGGATTCTGTGTCTTCCTCTCTCTCTGCCCCTCCCCTGCTCATGCTCTATCTCTCAAAAATGAATAAACATTAAAAAAAATTTCTCTTAAGAAACATCCTTGTAGTACTTTTCTTTTTAATGTTCATTTATTTATTTTGAGAGACAGAGAGAGTGTGAGTGGGGGTGAGGGCAAAGGGAGAGGGAGAGGGAGAGAGGATCCCAAGCAGGTTCCACGCTCAGTGTCTGGAGGCTGATGTGGGGCTTGATCTCATGACCATGGAATCATGACCTGAGCCAAAATCAAGAGTTGGATGCTTAACCAACTGAGCCACACAGGGGCCCTGCTTGTAGTACCTTTGTATACTTTTTACGTTTACTTTTTCTGCTTCTAAAATAATATTTGCATAGTAAAAACATTTAAACATAACTGAAAACTCTAACACAAAAAGTAACTACCTCTCATGTTGCCCACTCTCCCTTGTCCCAATCTGTACCTCTGATGACTGTTACCAGTTGGATGTAGTATTCCCCCAGAATTGTTTTCTGTATCTATATTAACCAGCTTATTTTTTTCTTTCACAAAATTTTAGACAGACTATACACGCTATCCAGCATACTTTTTAAACAATTTTTTTAAAGTTCATTTATTTGTTTTGAGAGAGAGCAGGGGAGAGGCAGAGAGAGGGAGAAAGAGAGAGAATCCCAGGCAGGCTCCACGCTGCCAGTGCAGAGCCCGACGCAGGGCTTGAACTCATGAACTATGAGATCATGACCTGAGCCAAGGTCAAGGGTCGGACGCTTAACCAACTGAGCCACCCAGGCGCCCCCCACGCCCAATATACTTTTTAACTTAAAAAGATTGTTTGGGTGGAGGAAGTCAAAAGGTAAAAAGAAAAACATGCAGTTGATACAAAACAGAAATTTTAATTCATATTTAAAAATTGTTTTTAAAAAGGGTGGATTGATGGATCAGAGGGTAACACTATGTGTAACTTTTTGAGAATCTGCAAAAATGTGTGCCCGGCATTTTTATAAGTATTTTGGAAGACACCTAAGTGAAGATAATCCTTCATTCCAAAGAGCCTACAATTTACAGCGTATGGAAAGATGAGATAAACATGCCTCCATTAAACATATAATTATAACCTAGCTTATAATTAAGAGCCAAACCATGTAGCTCTCAATTAAAAGTAGACCCACAGTCATAGAGAGGAAGGGAAGAGAAAAATATATGTATTATCTGGACACTTTTCCATGTTAGTGCATATACTTAAGTTACCAGTAAAGGCTCATCAATAAGAAATGTGTTCAATAAATTATGATATAACTATACAGTGGAATACTATGAAGACATGAAAAATGAGATCGGTCTTTATGAATTAACACAGAATGGTGTCAAAAATATACATGTAAGCAAAAAAGGCAAATTGTTGAATAGTGTATATTACAATTCAACTTTTGTAAAAGAAAAAGTATTTGTACCATTTTGCCTGGCTATCCAAATTTATTTATTTCTAAATTCAGAGAGCAAGTGTTAAAATCTGGGTAGTGAATTCAGATTGTGAAGGATATTAAGTTTTCTGAATGTATTCAGGTCCTGAGTTTCAGATAATGGATAGTAAAAGTTGAGATACAGAGAAACGGGGGCGCCTGGGTGGCTCAGTCGGTTGAGTGTCCGACTTCAGCTCAGGTCACGATCTCACGGACCGTGAGTTCGAGCCCCGCGTCGGGCTCTGGGCTGATGGCTCAGAGCCTGGAGCCTGCTTCCAGTCCTGTGTCTCCCTCTCTCTCTGCCCCTCCCCCGTTCATGCTCTGTCTCTCTCTGTCTCAAAAATAAATAAACGTTTAAAAAAAAAAAAAAAAAAAAGAGATACAGAGAAACGTATCTCAGGGTATTTGTCCAAATCTATTTAGTTGTTAGGTTTGGAAAGCAAGAGTTAAGCTTATTACGTGTGTTTATGCACAAAAATGGCCTGGAAATAATATACACTGAACTGTTAGCAGTAACCACATTTGGGGTGGAATTTTCTCTCTATTTTAATGTAACTGTGTTCTGTGAGTTTCTTACAATGCACCTGTGCACTTCTAATCAGAAAACACCACCACAAAAATGTCATTTTTAAGAAGAAGATTCTGGGGCTGGGGTGGGGGGGGGGTGGGGACCTGGCTGGCTCAGTTGGGAGAGCATGCAACTCTTGAACCCAGGGTCATGAGTTCAAGCCCCACGTTGGGAGCCTACCTAAAGCTAACTAACTAACTAACTAACTAAATAAATAAATAAATAAATAAATAGCAGATTCTGGAAACCTGGCAATCTAAACATACACTATTTCAATGAATATCCTGAAGTATGTACCTATTTTGTTTGTGTATACACCTGAAAGGGTATTTCTGTTGGACCAGTTCTTAACAGTAGATTGCTAGGTCACAGAGCATGATGATTTTTTATATTCCTCCAAAGAAATTATACCAATTTTCTTTCCCACCAATACTGCTTCAAAAGGGCCTTTCTTCCCACTACTGATATCATCAAACACTGGACCTAGGCTGGGCTAACATAAGAACAATACTTTGTTTTATTTTGTATTCGTTTAATTCATTGTGAGGTTGAGCATCTTTCTGCATATCATTTAGAATCATTCACATTTCCTCTTCTGTGAACTTCCTATCCATATATTCTATTCCATAGATCATTTTGCTACTAACTAGTTTGGCTTTGTCTTCTTTTTAAAAAATCTTTTACATCCTGGGGATATTAGGGCTTGTCCTAATTTTGTGTTCCAAAAAATTTCTCAGTTTGCCTTTTCACTTTATTTACTGAGATTTTCTCTCTCTCTCCCTCTCTCTCTCTCTCTCCAGAAGTTTAAATATTTGTATGTAGCCCAAGTAACACCCTTTTCTTTTAAGACTTCTGGATTTTAGCTATATTATGCTTGGAAAAGTCTTCCCAAGACTTCCTTGAGATTAGGAAACTTTTTACTAGTGCTTTTTTTCTAGTACTTTTGTGGTTTCCTTGTTTTATCTTTTAGTTTTGTTCCATCTGGAATTAACTTTTATATAAGGAATTGGTTCTCGTCACCTTTCAGACATATTCTTCAGGAATATGTTTCTCAGCATTTTATACGTGTTCTTTAATTTTGATCTCTTTTTTCCCCACAAATGAACAGAGTCAACCGGCTTACGTCCGAATAGGTGACTGATGCTAAAATGCACCACTTCGAGGATGTCTAATGATTTCCAGCTTTCTCTCAACTGAACTAAATTTGTAAAATCTCCTTTTCTTATCGCTAACATCAACACATTCACTTTTCCATGTATACATGTCAAGAACTAAATATTCAAATAGATATATAAACATTGACGAACAAAGACGGCGATGCCATTGAAAGGAAACAAACGCAGTTGCTTAAAATGTTCATCTGTGACCTCAGGTACAAAAATCCAATTTCTAAGGAGGTTAGGCGTTATCAATGCATCATGTCCAAAAATTCCAGTTATTTGACCTTGAAACATGAGAGGAAGAAGGATGGGGGTTCTTTATAGTACGATAGGATCAGGGCTACAACAGGGGGCTTAACTGTGGGAGCCCAGCATTCCTGGAAGAGCCACAGGAAATATTTACTAGAGCGGTGATCTTTGAGATTGGTCTTAATAGCGAGGAGGGCATCAACATTTGAGGAGTCTGACATCCGAAGAGTTGGTGACTGGCATTTCAGGTAGAGGAATCAAGTGTGGGAAAGGTGGTTAGGCCGGAAGGGGCTTCTTAAAGTCCTCTCATCCTCCCCTCACCAAAGGAGGAAAGGATCCACTGTCAGGCTTCTTCTTACTGACTGATCATTTGACCTCATTCATGATAAAAGTATTGTTTCAACCCCGCATATACATTTCATACCTTAAAAGCCTTTTCCCTCCTTAAACTTCAAACAAAAACAAAGCAGAGCAGCAGATTGTACAGGCAATAACTGAATGACCAAACTTAAGTCAGGTGTGGTAGCCTTAGCTTCTCACTCCCAGAATGCCTCTCCTCGCCGGCAGGAGGTAAACACTCTCCTTTGGGTCAAGGCCTAGATCCTGCCCTCGCACAGGTCACCTTCTTCCACATCTTTCCAGTTGCACTCCCAGCCTTTTTCCCTTCCTTGGTCTGAGCCCCCTACCTCCCACGAAGTCCCAATACACCCAGATCGTTATTACACTAAAAAAAGAATTTTTCAGTATTATTTAAAAACTTAATCCTACTTGCTCTACTCCCTCAGGCCCAAGACTCTGCACATTTGAAATTAATTAAAAACTTTTTTTTAATTTTTTTATTATTATTTTTTAATTTTTTTTAATGTTTATTTATTTTGGAGACAGAGACAGAGCATGAACTGGGGGCGGGGGGGGATCGTCAGAGAGACAGGGAGACACAGAATCCAAAGCAGGCTCCAGGCTCTGAGCTGTCAGCACAGAGCCCGACGCGGGGCTTGAACTCACAGACCGCGAGATCATGACCTGAGCCGAAGTTGGACGCTCAACCGACTGAGCCACCCAGGCGCCCCAATTAAAAACTTTTAATACCAGTATTCCCAATTTAGCAACCACCAGGATATATCCCTGGACCTCCTATATAACACGGATTTTCTGCCAAGTGTGTTGCGGGCTGTATTCCTCAGGCAGTGATGTTCTGGAACCGTCTCAGACCAGCTCGCCAGAACCCAACCTGCTCTTCCCTTCCCAACTCCACGTTCACTGATGCCACTTTGGTGGCTGAAATAAGCAATAGTGGGAGTATTTATATCATGCAAATCAGCAAGCGCTACAAAATCAAGGCTTTTAACAATCAGAGCCGATTGTTAAACGTTTACCAGCACACCACTGTTTTAATGATTCTTTTGGTTTCCAGTAATAGAAACCCACTTGAGCTAGAGTAAGCAAAAAGGGGAAATTATTATAAGAATCTGCTAGTGAAGTGTCGGATGCCTATGAATGCATAAACAAAGGGGTCTCAGGAATTAACTAGAATCAGGGACTTGGAAGCCATCACATCTCTCTGCCCTTCACTATCGGTTTCATTCTTATCTTTCAGTCACTACCTGCCTTCTCTGGTTCCCAAAGTAAAGGGAACCGTGGACCCCCAAAATCTGCCGCTAAGTCCAGTCACCTGAGACTGATCTCTTTCCTGGTCCCAATTCCAAATCTGCAGGAAGGGACTCTGATAGGAAGAAAATCCTTTTCCTTCTGAAATCCATGCCTGCATGGGGTGAAAGTGAGATGGGAACAAGCAGGATCACTATGTACCGACATTCATGAGAAGCAGGGGGAAAAAGAATCTCCTGGAATAAAAAAGGAATGAGGCTGTCAACTGAAAAAGGTCCACAGCATTTATGAAGATCTTTTCTCAGAGATTAATAGTTCCCACCATCATCATCACAGGCAAAGTCCAGCCCCCATCCAAGGAGCACACACACTTTATTAGAAGTTATTTATCTTCAAGGGGCCCGTGGCTGGCTCAGTTGGTTAAGCGTCTGACGCTTGGTTTCGGCTCAGGTCACGATCTCACGGTTCGTGGGTTCTAGCCCCACATCAGGCTCTGCCCTGACAGTAGGGAGCCTGCCTGGGATTTTGTCTCCTCTCGCTGCCCCTCCCTTGCTCAGTCTCTATCTCCCTCTCTTTCTCAAAAATAAATAAACATTAAAAAAATATTTTTCTAAATTTTTTTTTAACGTTTATTTATTTTTGAGACAGAGAGAGACAGAGCATGAACAGGGGAGGGGCAGAGAGAGAGAGGGAGACACAGAATCAGAAGCAGGCTCCAGGCTCTGAGCCATCAGCCCAGAGCCCGACGCGGGGCTCGAACTCACGGACCGTGAGATCGTGACCTGAGCTGAAGTCGGATGCTTAACCGACTGAGCCACCCAGGCGCCCCCCCAAAAAAAAATGTTTTTTAAATAAATGAAAGAAGTTATTTATCTTCTAGGTGAAAGGAGCCTCTCTAAGAATCACAGAGAACAAAAAGATGGCTAAGACCCTGTATTAGCTGCAAATCACAGCAAAACCAACTTAAAATGCTCAATAAGGCTAATTTTCTTGCCCCAAAAGAAGTCGAAAAGTAGGATGTTTCCAGAATTTGTTAATTCAGCAACTCAGGTCCTAATCTCTTCCATATTCTTGCTGGGAAGTGTTCAGAGTAATTCCATTTGGATACAGGTAGCTGTCACTGTTGCAGCCATCGCGTGCAGACTAGACATCTTTCACCAAATGAAAAGGGACCACTTCTTCCCTGTGCAGGTCTTTATAAGACTGAAGAAACCTTTCTCAGCATGCCCCCCACCAGCAAACTTCCCTTTCCAGAATTAGCTGCCATGCCCACGTGTGAACCACCCGCTGACAAAGGAATGGGGGCAAGAATGAAAACCCCCACAGATGCAAAGAGACAAGACGACCCTGGCCTGAGGTGGCATTTTTCCAAGTCCCTTTGTCCCACACTCAACTCAATGACCTGTTAGTCTTACTAACTCTGGCTGCAGACCCTTCCACTGGGGCCTGGTTTCTATCTCCCTGCTTCCCTCTCTTGATTTATACTAATTAGTAACAGAGTTGGCTCCCCGCCTGATATTCTCACTGCTAAATCAAGATTTTGAGCCCATGAAACTTCATGGTGACAGAAGGCCCTAATAAATGAAGACAATACTAGACAACAGGTCCTTGTAATAAGGCAGCTTGAGGAAGCATCTATGAAAGAGGCCAAGCTCCAAAGATAAAAGGTAAGAACTAGAAGAGGGCATTGCCTGGGATTATATAACATTTTTGTTTTTTAGAAAAGTATTTCGTGCATGTCCTTTGCGCACTTAGCTGAAATCTGCAATGAGAAATAAGTTATTCAAAACAGGACAATTCTATTTTTTTTTTTCATAATACATCATTCCTCTGCCAACTCCTCGAGGTCTCTCTAATAACTTCCAGTCTCCATACCAAAAAAAGCTCCGTTTTCTGTTTTTATCTGTAGCTTCGTGAAATTTAGGTATAAAGTGAAGCTCTTCTTTCCGCTAAAAAGTGCCTATCAACCTACCGTTCGGTTCACATGCAATAGATACTTTAAAAAAAAAAAAAGTATCTTCTCCTTTTCGTCTCCTTCACCATTCCTGCATGTTTGTGCGTAATTTGTATTTCCTCTTACCCTCCCGTGCACCTCTGTGACCACATGTTCCTGACAGATAGAGAAGATCCAGGTGGCCTGGTACTTGGAAACTTGTCAGATGTTATTCAAAGCAATAAAGAACACATCACACAAGTCTTTGGTATATTGTTACAGGGAAACCCTGTTTAGAATGTACTAATTGAGAATTTGCGATCATTTGAGGAAGGGCTGGCTGAAGTTAACCTTTGTACTATCTATGGAAGAAAAAAAAAAGAGTTCGCTGAAGTTCTGAATAGCGTAAACAAGATTGGAAGGGGAATAATTATCTACTTAAAAGAACCAGTTGTTTTGAAAAGCTTTAGAAGTATCCTTTTACATACAAACAGGGTAATTATGACTTAAACAAAGGCTGGCCTGTTTCTAAGCCTTCTTTGAAATGTCAATTACAAATTACTCTTGTTTATTCATCAAGGCAAAACCCACCCCTGCTTACCAAGCAACAGTTGGTTAGCTTGCTTCCACCTACTCTATTTGAAAATAATAAACCGAAGCTCTTTTAAAGCAGTATCGTTTAATTCAAGCTTTTCACTAATCTTGACTGTTGGTCCATCCTACAGTGTGGGTGAAGAGTTACTAAGTACTAGCATACAGCAATCGGGAACGCAGAGTGACGACCGCCTTCACTAACTTGGGGGAAAAGCTGCCTGACACAGAAAATCTACAAAGAACACTACTCCGGAGCCGCGGCTTTTATTTCTCATTTTGCCAGAGTAAGAAACACATTTTGCATGGCAACTCAGTACGCACACACTGAAACAAAAACAGTACTTACCCTTATTATGCGCAGTACACTGTTATTTTCTATTTATTTTTTCCTAAATGCTAGTCACAGCCCTCGAAAATTGATTTCACAATCTATGAATGGGTTGCTGTTTTGAAAACACGAGGATCTGTTGGGAGATAGCATTCCATCCTGAGAGAAAGGGGCTGGTGCTGGGGAAGAGCTGTGGTTGCTCCCAGATTTCTTGGCTCTCCTCTCAAATCCTTGGCCATCAACCTCACTGCTCTAGTCACTACTGTCTCTTCTTGTTCCTGGATGTGCTGTGCAAAGCTCGTTTCCTATCCTCACCAGCCCTCCCAGCCGAGTTTCCAGTTCCCTCCTTTTCTTCAAAAGGCCACCCTGAGTTTCTGCCTGAGCTATCAATAAGCTGGCCACGCTCACCAATGGCAGATGAGGCGAGCTGACGCTGTGAGGTCTCTCCGCTCCACGGTGGGGACCCTCCCCAGCTTTACCCTACTGCTCCCATCTCTGATTCTTGACTCCATTTTCTATGAACAGTCTTCCTCTGGTATCTGGGCTCGGTTTGATATTTAGGTCTCCCAAGTTCTTATCTAATTGCTCTCCATTAAGGACATGGATAATGTATTACCATCACGGTGAAAACAAAAATCTTTATGGCCAGACAAAACCCAAGACCCAGCTCCCCCACACTCACCACCTCCGTGACCTCGGGTATGTCGTTCAATTTCCCTGACCCTCAGTTTCATTATCTGTGAAACTGGGAAAAACACCTATTTTGCAGGCTTGTGAATCCTTATAAAAGGGCTTATGCTGGGGGCACCTGGGTGGCTCAATCGTCTGAGTGTCTCACTCTTGAGTTCGGCTCAGATCATAATCTCACGGTTCGTGAGCTTGAGCCCCGCGTTTGGCTCTGCGCTGACAGTTCTGAGCCTGCTTGGGATTTTCTCTCTCCCTCTCTCTCTGCCCCTTCCCTGCTTGGGCTCTCTCTCAAAAAAAAACAATAAACTTTAAAAGTAAAATAAAATGAGGGTGCCTGGGTGACTCAGTTGGTTAAGCTTCCGACTTGGGCTCAGGTCATGATCTCCGGGTTCGTGGGTTCCAGCCCCACGTCGAGCTCTGTGCTGTCATCTCAGAGCCTAGAGCCTGCTAGGGATTCTGTGTGTGTGTGTGTGTGTGTGTGTGTGTGTGTGTGTGTGTGCAGCCCTGGTTTCGTGAATTATCTCCTACCTCACAGGTTCTATTCCTCTCCCATTAATCCACTTCCAACCATGCCTGGCCATGCTTTGGATCCTCCCCTACCCCATCTTTGCCTTGTTCCATTGATTCTGTGCATTTCTCTCCTTGGCTTGGGATGTCCCCCCAGCTGTGCTGGACCTCTGTTTTGGTTTCATGTATTCACAAATTTACCCTAATCTCATCTTTATGGCCCCTGGTTTAACTCAATCCTGATTCCTTCTTCTACCCCCACTATCTCCTATCCCCCACTCTAATCTGTTCTAGCCCCCATGGATAAGACCAAGAAAAGTAGCAGTCTTTGATAGAACTCTTCAGATTATAATGTTTGTATTATATAATGTGATTTAAATTCTAAACCCACAAGCAAAACATCTGAGGCACGGGTCCTCACTCTGTTATCCAGAAAATAGTCATCATATTCCTTTTCCTGGTGAGATCATGTCGCTTGGACATCACTTCTGGCTGTGTGAGAGGTGGTGATTGACTTACCTTGAAATCAAGATCTTTTAGGGGCGCCTGGGTGGCTCAGTCGGTTAAGCGTCCGACTTCAGCTCAGGTCACGATCTCGCGGTCCGTGAGTTCGAGCCCCGTGTCGGGCTCTGGGCTGACGGCTCAGAGCCTGCTTCCGATTCTGTGTCTCCCTCTCTCTCTACCCCTCCCCCGTTCATGCCCTGTCTCTGTCTCTCAAAAACGAATAAACGTCAAAAAAAAATTAAAAAAAAAAAAAAAAAGAGCCCAACCTCTGAAGCCAGACAATGCGGGACTAAATCTTGTCCCTGCAACCTGCTACTATATTTTCAGCTTGTTCCTTTGTTTTTTGTGTTTGTTGTTTTTGGGGGGTTTGGGTTTTTGTTTGGTGCTATTTTGGTAAACAACAAGCATCTTGATCATATCAAGTTAGAAACATCAGAATCATTCACTACGTCTTGGATATTGGCCCCTGTCCTGTCCCGTCTCGGCTTTCCCCAACTCCTCCTTTTTGCAGTCATGAATCCTTTTTTGTATTCATTCAGCTGCATTATTTATCTGTCATGTTGCCTGGCACTGTGCTGGGTCATAGAGATACTAAGATGACAAATCACGGACTCTCCCTTAAAGGTGGACAAATATGTATAGAGGTCAGAGGGACATGCAAAGAAATCCATTCATGAAAATGTTAAGGATGCTGAGATAGAGAATGCTGCAAAGTACGCCAGGGGATAAGGGAGTCCACAGTGAGTTCTGCCTGAGGGAACAACGTGGAAGAGGGTGTCAAGGAGTTAGGGAAGTTTTCATGGAAAAGGTTGATGCTTCAGGTGACTCTTGAAGTCCTGCTCTTCGCTCATGGCCCCAGACCTGTTCCAAAACTCAGGCAATCTGAACAAGACAGTCTCCGCAAATAAGTTCAGAAATTTCACCCATGTCCTGGATTCTAGTGACCTAGTTCCAGTGGTTGGGGTTCCCACATTGCCCCCCAGTTCCCTTTGTTGCCATCAGTTAAGAAATCTACCATCAGGGGCGCCTGGGTGGCTCAGTCGGTTAAGCGTCCGACTTTGGCTCAGGTCACAATCCCAGAGTTCGTGAGTTCGAGCCCCACATCGGGCTCTGTGCTGACAGCCCAGAGCCTGGAACCTGCTTCGGATTCTGTGTCTCCCTCTCTCTCTGCCCCTCCCCTGCTCACACTCTGTCTCTCTCTGTCTCTCAACAATAAAGGTTAAAAAAAAATTTTTTTTTTAAAGCTACTATTAGCAGGAGTAACCCCTGAGCCAAAAATCATAGCTTGTGATCATAGCTTGTGAGTCATGAAGGGCTCAGTCCCCAGTATCAATCAGGTTTCAGTCTTTATCATATATAATATCTAAGTCCTTCCCCAAGATTCAAGGCCTTCTTTGAACTCTAGCCCAGGGACTACAGTCCCTGCTGTTTCTCTTGTCCTTGCCAGCCTTCTTCTCTGGGATCCGGGGCCTCCTTTCATATCCCAGCTGGGGTTCTGCTATCCATCTGGAGAATGGTCTCCAGAATGGCCACCCATCTACTGAGACCTGCCTGAATGTCCCACTGCTGGGGTTCCCACTTAACTCAAAAGCCCAACCTCACATACATCCGGATTGTGGCTAACTTTCCATAAAGACTCTCTCTGACCAAATTTTAGTCAGGCTCCTCTGAGCCTTCTTCACACCCAGATCTCAACTTTGGTGCCCGGCCCCACTTTTAGCAAGAATCCAGCTTAAGTAAGTTTAGTGAGAGCTCCCTACCCTTAATATCTGATCAATATCCTCTTCTTCTATCTTTGATGCCTAAATCCTTGACTATCTTTAGCAAGAATCCTGTTAGGTCAGTTTGTTGAGAATCCTCTACCCTTGATGTCTCCTCTTAGTAATTTTCCATTCATTAACCCCCCCCCCCATCCTGTTCCTTGGCTGTAAATCACCCCTCGTCCTTGCTGTATTTGGAGCTGAGCTTGATTTTCTCCCCAGTGGCAACAGATTTAACCCCTATTACAATAGTCTTTTTTTCTTTTCAAGCAATGGTTGATAGATTTTTTTTTTTTTTTTTTTTTGGTAGCACTTTGTGGCATAGTTTTTTTTTAATTCTTTAATCTCAACTTTGCTGAGATATAATTCCAACTTTACTGGCGTATAACATGCATAATCTATAACATGTATAGTTTAAGGTGTATAACATGATGATCTGATACACATATATATTGTGACAGATTACCACAATAAGATTATTTAGCACTCCATCACCTTGCATGATTACCATTTTGCTGTGTGTGGTGAGAACCTTTCAGATTTACTCTTAGCAACTTTCAACGATGGCATTGTAAGAGTATTGTTAACCAGAGTCCCTATGCTGTACATTAGATTGCCCAAAACTTATTCGGGTCTTTCTCCAGGCTTTCTTCCTCCTCACCAACTGTAGCTGATGCATGTGCAACAATGCAGCTCAGATAGAGTCACCTGAAAATATGGACCTGGAGAATGTGGTCCATTCCATGCCAACCAATGTCACCGGATTCATTCAGTCAGTCAGACCGTCAAAACATACGAATACATGTAAATGGTTTGTGAACATAAGTATATTTTCAAAGAGCTTCCTTGTTTGTAGTACAGACATAAACAAAATACAAATACGCAAGGAATAATATATGTCTTCGGCTCTTTTGAAAAAAAAAAAAAAAAAAACCATAGGAGATGCAGACCTTTGATGTTCTAACGGTGCCATAAACAAATTCACTGGCCTGTTTTTGGACAAAGGATTATCAGAAATTTTACCTCTTGGGTTCCAAGTATGTTTTTGTTGTTAGTAGAGAGACTCTATTGTAAAAGCCACCCTACCTAGAGCTCTGGTGATTTTTTTGTGTTTTATTCGTCTCTTTCATTTGGCTTCGCGTAAGGTAAGGACTTGATAAAATTCAAATTTTGCTGTATTTTGTGCTAATGTCAGGTACACGATTTTCCTCTTGAATATCTGCCTTCGTGTGGGTTGTCCCTGAAGTGTTTTGAAGGAAATGGCGTGTCAACCACTCACTGGTTCTCATGGCTTTGCAGTGGAGGCAGGGCCTTTCCCTGGTTTGGTAGCTTCCCGCATTCCTTTGCCTCTGAGCTATTTTCCTCTTCTGAATACTAGCTGGCGATGGGTGATGTTCACTTTCACTCTCCTTCCACGAAGAGGCTCCCGAGTTAGATTCTTCACCGTCACACTCGGTAGAATCACTATCACGTTGGGTCTGATTCACCCGGCTGAATTGAGAATGGAGCCTGGCTCGTCTTTGTTCCAGAGAGGCGTTGACCAAAGCCAGTTCGGACTCAGTTACAGGGGTGAGTTGGCTCTGCTTTGGTTTTTTCATCATTTGTAAAGAGGCCCAGTCACCATCTTTGCTTTGCCGCTTAAAGGAAGTATCTTTGCTTGCTAACAGCCAAGGAAACAGATGAATATGTTAGGCATATTATTGGTCACCGGAACTTCATATTCCCTAAGGAAGCCTATGGCACGTGTGGACTCACTCTCAGTTGCCATTTGCCAAGCCACCACTTTTCTCCACTCACTTGCAAGTGTTAGCGTCTCCCTGCATCTATACCACTTGTACACCAAATCTCCTGAAGACCAGAAGGGTCAAATGGAAGCTTGACACACGGCTTTTGAAGTTTTGTGGGCCCCCAGTATAAGACCAAGGGAAAGGCCTCTAAGCCTTTCCAGAGAAGGACCCTTTTTTTTTTTTTAACGTTTATTTATTTTTGAGACAGAGAGAGACAGAGCATGAACGGGGGAGGGGCAGAGAGAGAGGGAGACACAGAATCCGAGGCAGGCTCCAGGCTCTGAGCGGTCAGCCCAGAGCCCGACGCGGGGCTCGAACTCACGGACCGTGAGATCATGACCTGAGCCGAAGTCGGCCGCTTAACCGACTGAGCCACCCAGGCGCCCCGAGAAGGACCCTTTTTAACCTTGCCTCGAAGTCTTAAAGATTCCAGTATGTATGTGAATGTGATTTGGGTAGCGGGAAACTAAAAAGGATCTTTTCTCTACACAGTGAGTGTGCTGGAGTTGTCTTTTGCCCAGCTGGCTGGCAAAAACAGATTGTGAAGCTTTCAGGAGTTTAATAAGATAGCTGTTAAAACACAGCCATTAGTAAAAATGAAATTATACAAACGCGCCATTAAATCAATTTAGGTTACATAAATGTGATAAATATTCAAAACTAATCACTTCCTAATTATTTTATTACATTTTATTATGAGGTAGGCTCTTAAAGCTATTTCTGTCCTATCTGGTTGGAAATACCACGTAATCATGTGCTACCCTGCATCTCTCCCCTGTAACATCACACTGGTAATTTGAAATCAGTTTTGATGGATGGCGTAGAAATCAACAAGCACTAAAAATCAGGTCTCGGTTTATGGTTTTGTGGATTGTCTAGGCTTAAAGTGATGAAAAACAGGTTACTAACATAGGTCACATTTCGAAGTGTCATGGGCAGGGCGCCTGGGTGGCTCTTGACTTCAGCTCAGGTCATAATCTCTGGTTCTTGAATTCAAGTCCTGCATTGGGGTCCTCACTGACAGTGCAAGGTCTGCTTGGGATTCTCTCTCTCCTCTCCCCGTCCCCCTCCCTCTCTCTCAAATAAATAAACTTTAAAAAAAATGAAATAAAATAAAAAATAAAAGTGTCATGGGGTGCCTGGGTGGCTCATTGGTTGCGTGTCCGACTCTTGGTTGTGGCAGGTGATGATCTCCCGGGTCATGGGATTGAGCCCCATGTTGGGCTCTGCGCTGGGCATGGAACCTGCTTGGGGTTTTCTCTCTGTCCCTCCTCTGCTCACACATGTGTGCTCTCTCTCTCTCAAAATAAACAAATAAACTTAAAAAAAAAAAAAGTGTCATCCTGTAGCCACCACATTCTGAATAGCACCCAAAAACAAGGGAAATATGCTTCCAGGGTATTCTAAAACTATTATCCAATTCAGCAAAGAAGTCACATCATTGACAACCAGGTTAAGTTCTAACATACATCTTGTTTCTTTCATCTTACTCCTTAATTTAAAGGAAAAGAACATTCATTTTGGAGCTACACTTGTTCGTCCGTTGCAGCCACAGGCCGGCCAAGGATGCAAGGGTCTGGCAAAAATCAAGGAAAGCATTTAGCTACAACTGGCGATCTATATGGAATTTACTATAAAGTGTATTACATGTTTTGTTACTTGTAAATTGTGCGACATACATCCTTCATGTCAGCGACATTTAAAAAAACCCCATGTAGACACACATCCACATTTTTGGGGAGTCAGTTGTTAAAACACTTAATAGCACACCCCAGCTTATAGGTTATTTAAAAAGATGTCATACATGGGGCGCCTGGGTGGCTCAGTCGGTTGGGTGTCCGACTTCGGCTCAGGTCATGATCTCACGGTCCGTGAGTTCGAGCCCTGCGTCGGGCTCTGGGCTGACAGCTCAGAGCCTGGAGTCTGTTTCGGATTCTGTGTCTCCCTCTCTCTCTGCCCCTCCCCTGCTCATGCTCTGTCTCTCTCTGTCTCAAAAATAAATAAATGTTAAAAAAAAAATTAAAAAGATGTCATACAAAGCTCACAGTGCTGTAGCAACCCGAACAATAAAGGTATATGAAAAGGGAGCTATGTGAAGGGAGAATGTTGAGGAATGAAGCGAGAGCTTGAGCTCTACCTACCAGTAATTTATAGCCTCTAGCGGCTCTGCAAAAGCAGGTAAGCTGTCCTGGGCTAAAGCAAGGAGCTCCCGCAAGGGGCCACCACAGGTCTGGGGAGGCCCTATAGCCATTCTGGGCTGTTCTCCTCTGTACTTTGCTTTCCACATTCAGCACATATTTCTCTCATCACAGTCCAATACCAAATATGTACCCACGCTCACCTTTACTGACCGAGGTGCTGGTCCCACTGTCTTCCTCCTTTTTCTTCTCTGACATCTGCTTCAGAAATACAGATTAGTAATAGCAATCTCGGTTGGTTTTCGCTTACATTTACTTGTAAAACACTGCTGCCCTAGGGGCACTTGGAAGGCTCAGTCGGTTAAGCGTCCGACTTCAGCGCAGGTCATGATCTCACGGTTTGTGAGTTCGAGCCCCGTGTCGGTCTCTGTGCTGACGGCTCAGAGCCTGGACCCCGCTTCAGATTTTGTGTCTCTCCCCCTCTCTCTGCCCCTCCCCTGCTCATGCTCTGTCTCTCTCTGTCTCTCAATAATAATAAATAAACATTAAAAATTTAAAAAAAAATTCCACTGCTGCCCTAGACTCTTGGACAATGTCTAATTTTAAACATTCAGTACGATTCAATAAATTCTTACTGAGTTTCCATTACAGTGATCCTTCTGCTGCCCACTGAAGATCAGGCTTTGATGCCAAATCTGCCAATGTGTTTTGAACCAAACCAAATGGAACAAAGACTTGAGAGAAAACAATACTGATAAGGATCTGTAGGTTATAAAGTTTTCCTGTATTCACATTGCAAAGACATGTTATTTAAACATCTTTTTTCTTTTTTTTTTTTTTGAGAGAGAGAGAGAACTTGAGTGGGGGAGAGGGGCAGGGACAGAGGGAGGGAGAGAATCTCAAACAGGCTCTATGCTCAGTGTTGATTCCCCTGAACCTGGGATCATGACCCAAGCAGAAATCAGGAGTCGGATACTGAACCGACTGATCCACCCAGGTGCCCCTAAATATCATTTAAAAACAGATTTGATGGTACTGGGATTGATTTTAAATTACTTAAAAAAAATTTTTTTTAATGTTTATTTAGTTTTGAAAGAGAGAGAGAGACAGACAGTGTGAGTGGGGAAGGGGCAGAGAGAGAGGGAGCACAGAATGTGAAGCAGTCTCCAGGCTCTGAGCTGTCAGTACAGCTCGAACTCGTGAACTGTGAGATCATGACCTGAGCCGAAGTCAGACGCTTAACAGACTGTGAGCCACCCCGGCACTCCTTAAATTACTTTGTAAAGGACATTTCATCAGGTCTCCTTTTCTATTATCTTTGAAGATCTTTACCAAAGTTCATAAACTTAATATCTCCTAAATCCTTCAGGAACTTTCCTCCAAAAGGCAACCATGACGCATTATCTGTGAATCTTGCAGCAAAAAAGAAATGGATTTCTTTGAAGAGTTCCAATTTCAAATATTCTAGCCCAATATTCCATAAATAAGTCTGTTCCATTGTTCAGATCCATGCCCCATTTTTTGATGCTGAACGTGATTTTGCCAAAAGATATAAATATAAAGCAACTCTTTCAGAATGTATCAAAATTTTAGAAATACTGGTAACACTTTTGACACACAATAATTCTCACTAGGAATCTAATAATCCAGGGAATAATCCCCCAAAGAGAGAAGACTATGCACAAAAATAATCAGAAAGTAATTAAGATAATATAAAACGCAAAATTCAAAAGGAGGCAATGGTTACATAAATTATGGTACAATCATCATATATAGTTGTAAAAACTATTATAATGAAGGCATGTCACAACATAAGAAAATGCATGTTATAATATTAAGTTAAATATCAAGATGCATGGGAATGCAAGCTGGTACAGCCACTCTGGAAAACAGTATGGAGCTTCCTCAAAAAATTAAAAATAGAAATACCCTACGACCCAGCAATTGCACTACTAGGCATTTATCCAAGGGATACAGGTGTATTGTTTCGAAGGGACACATGCACCCCCATGTTTATAGCAGCACTATCAACAATAGCCAAAGTATTGAAAGAGCCCAAATGTCCATCGATGGATGAATGGATAAAGAAGATGTGTATATATATAATATATATATATATATATTATATATATTATATATATACACACACAATGGAGTATTACTCGGGAATCAAAAAGAATGAAATCTTGCCATTTGCAACTACATGGATGGAACTGGAGGGTATTATGTTAAGTGAAATTAGTCAGAGAAAGACAAAAATCCTATGACTTCACTCATAGGAGGAATCCAAGAGACAAAACAGATGAACATAAAAGAAGGGAAACAAAAATAATATAAAAACGGAGGAGGACAAAACAGAAGAGACTCATAAATATGGAGAACAAACTGAGGGTTACTGGAGGGGTTGTGGGAGGGGGGATGGGCTAAATGGGAAGGGGCACTAAGGAATCTACTCCTGAAATCACTGTTGCACTATATGCTAACTAATTTGGATGTAAATTTTAAAAAATTAAAAATAAAATTAAAAAAATCAAGATGCAAATTTGTATATGCAGCATAATCACAAGTTCACTAAAAATATGAAAAAAGACTAAGCAATGTCCACAAGTGTTAGCAATGGTTGAGTTTGAGTGAAAGAGTGATAGTTTTCCTTATAACTTTTTAAGTTGTCTCCAGTTAGGAAAAAAATGAATTTTTGTAGAAAGCCCAACTTCCTTCGGGTAGAAAGTGCTGTACTTGGGTATTCATAACTACAATCCAGGACCCTTGGCCCATTCCTTTCTTAATATCTGATCTCTGCAATAGCAGGCAAGTATCTTTAACAAGGTGTCTCTCTCCTTTTTGGGTTACGGCAACCATTCTCTGAAAACCTTAAGAATGGAATCTTCTTTTAAGAAACCACTCTTTTGAACAAAAGATGCAATGGGCATTAAGGAGGGCACTTGTTGGGATGAGCACTGGGTGTTATATGTAAGTCATGAATCATTAAATTCTATTCCTGAAATCATTATTACACTATATGTTAACTAACTTGGATTTAAATTAAATATATATGTACATATATGTATGTGTATATATATGTATATATATGTATATTTAATATATATTTATTTTAATATATATTAACCTATATATTTTTATATAATATATATAAATATATATTTATAAATTTATATAGAAATTTATATATATTATATATATTTATAAGTATAATACATATTAATTTATATATAATATATATTTAATTTAATATATATTTTAATGTATATTTAATATATAATACATATATACATACATATATGTACATATATACACATACATATCCATACATATACATATATATATAAAAGAAACGACTCTTTTAGAAATGATGGGGGGGCTTATTTTAAATTGAATATGTATAGAGATAATTATTAAATGATTAGCAGTTTATAAGCCTAAAAATTATAGTAGTTAGCTATTTCCATGTAATCTGGAGTGATTTTTATTTCATTGCTTGCACTTTTCTATAATTTCTACGTTTTCTATAATGCATACTTTTGTAATGGATGAGGAAGGGGGAATGTTTAAAAACATTTATTAGGTTTATATCATTTTCACAGAAAGCCTCTATATTTGACTTAATGTCACATTAAAACATAATCACAAAATCCTGAGAAAGATTTTGCATCAAGCTAAGTGGAAACATACGAACTGTGGTTATCAAAAGCATTTTATTAACTATCTGTGTGTGACTCCGTGAGTGAAAACAGCAGCAGAGCCTGCCCTGAGGAGTAGGGTAGAACAGAGGAGAGATCTAGGCTAAGGCTACCAGGGGACAACTCTGCAATTTCTCCGATTCACTTAACACCTCTTAAACTCAGTTTCCACGTATGCAAAACAAGAAGCTTTGGACTGGCATTGTTGGGAAAAATACCGGCACCAGCAGTCTGAATAAACACTAAACAAATGTGTAAACTAAATATAGTATTCATAGTCTCTGAAAGCAAAAAAGTACATGCATCCTGAAGAGTGGCAAATCCAGAGGAAATCCCTGTGCTTCGCAGTGGAGGATAATTACCACCACATTTCCATCACACTTTTACCATTACTTCAAGGTTTGTAAATAAAGGCTCATAGGTTAGCAGAGAAAATGAAGTTCAAAGTGAAAGAAAAATTCCATCCTCCTTGACTAGCTCTCATATGGTTCTCAGATTTCAAATCTGGGACCCTTCAGAAGAAGCAGTTCAACCAATTGTAACTGCCATAAGGATACAAAGCGAAAGACGAAACCTCTAAGATAATTAAGGTTTTAATCAGCACTGAATAGATTTAATTCAACATTTCAGCTATGCTTTGAAGCAAACGAAGTATATGGCAGGAAACCATGGTCTACATCTCCTCTGTCACTAACCACTTGTGTGACATTGGACAAGTCACTTGATTTCCTTGGGGTTTATCAATTAAAAAAAAAAAAAAGGAGGGATACTGATACCTTACTCGCCTACAGAAAGGAAGCAGGACAACGTGCTCTCTTCAGGTCCTTGAAGCTCAGGACTCTGGGACTCCAAAGAGCTGACGCAAGCAAAGGAGCAGAAGAATAGCTTAGACCTCGTAAGTGGTCTTCATGAGGAAATTGCCAGGAATCAATTTCAATTTTTTGTTAATTTTCTAAAGTATCTTTCCTGGCCCATCCAGACAAATTCAATATACTTAGCTAGGGAGTTTAGGACACATATCAGCGATCACTATTCTAAATCTCCTTTTGGCAAAGTATCTACTTGAAGAAGCATTTAGACTTTAGATGAAACTTCTCGGGGGAAGAGGTGGTGAGGGGAAGAGTCTCTGATTATCATAATGGAATCCAGCTGGCATAGATAGACCAACCCTCCTGCTCTCCTTCTAGAGCTGATGCAGCACTCGGTCTAGCTGCCCATTGCCAGCCCTGTGTTCTGACTGTAATGCCAAATGATGGAGGTTTGAGTAATCATCAACCTGTATGAATGGCCAGCAAGGACTCCATGTCAGCAATTTATAAGAGCTCGGTTGCTCATAATATGTTGGAGATTCACAGTCCTGAAAATTTGGGCTATCTCCTTCCTCAGAGGATGGTATTTTCTTCTGCTAGTAGGTGGTCTAGAATGCCGACCTTCGTTCTGTTTAGTTTATTTCTACATCTTATCTGTCGGGAGAGTGTAGTGCCTCATTCTACAAACTCCCAAATCCTACAACACGTCTTCTATAAATACGACAACTTTAGTATCTTTGATTAGAATTACGTGGCTACAAAAGGAATGTGGAGGTCATTCACCAGTAGGGAAGTTCATCCCAGCGTTACATAGCCTATGGACAAACTGCAAACCTAAATGTCTCAGAATCACAGATTTGTTCTGGTGCAACCACAAGACAGTCATGCAGTCATGAGGAGTGCTGCTGTGTGAATACGATTTGAGGAAGTGTTGCAATATAATACTAAGTTTTGAAAAAGCAGGATACAAAAATATGTACAATACAATGCCGACGATGTAAGATCAAGGAGAAATGGAGAGAAATATATTGAGATAGAGAAAAAGAAAAAAAAAACTAGAATATACTCCAAAATGTTAACAACGGTTATCTCTAGAGAATAGGATTACATTAGCTTAAATTTTCTTCTTCATCCTTTTCCATATTCTTGGATGCTCTAGAGCAAGATTGCATTATTTTTAAAATAACTTTTAAAAAGTAGTTGGATCGAAGTAAAGTGAATTTATTTTATGGAAAATCCCCTATTCTACAGTAAACATATTATATAAAATGAAATCGGATAGCCTACCCAGACAGAAGCCCGCGAAAAGAACATCAGGACCAATATAATGACAAAATACCAAAGCAGGAAGCTCCCTATTGCCCCGCAAGAGTCATCCTTCTGGCATTCATAATCCTGACTTGGAATAGGAAAACTTAAAGGTAGGGGAGGAGGATCCACCTCCCAAAATAAGGAAAAAAGGTCTCCCATGATGGCTTCTCGCTTTGGAAATAAAGCATGCTCGAAAGAATGAAGATGACTGAGAAGTACTTCACTCCATGTGTATGACAATTTCCTTGGCAACCTATTATGACATACACTTCAGTAACTGTGACAGGAACCGGCAAACACTTCTTGGATTTCTAAGCTTTTGGAAGATTTACGTAAATTATTTCTACGAAAGGTTATGGTATTTACCCCCTGTGTCAATAGGGTGCATTCTGCCCTAATCTTTTTTTTTATTTTCTTGAAATTTGTATACACTGTATTTTCCTTAAATTTTAACGCCTATAAAATCTAAGTCTCTGAGGTATTCATTCATTTTTTTCAGTGTCTTTTACACGTATCGTATCACAGACCATATATAGATTAACATACGTGGGTCTAATGTGTTATAGACTGGATTGTGTTCCCCCAAATTCATACGTTGAATGAATAACCCCCAATTTGACTATAATCACAGATAGGGCTTTAAAGAGACAATTAAGGTGAGGGGCATCTGGGTGGCTCCATGAGTTAAGCATCGGACTCTTTTTTTTTTTTAATGTTTATTTATTTGAGAGAGAGAGAGAGCACAAGCAGGGTAGGGGCAGAGAGAGAGGGAGACACAGAATCCAAAGCAGGCTCCAGGCTCCGAGCTGTCAGCACAGAGCCTGATGCAGGGCTTGAACTCACAAGCTGTGAGACCATGACCTGAGCTGAAGTCGGAAGCCCTATCGACTGAGTCACCCAGGCGCCCCAAGCATTGGACTCTTAATTTCGACTCAGATCATGATCTCACAGGTTCATGAGTTCGAGCCCCACATAGGGCTTTGCACTGACAATGCAGAGCCTGCTTGGGATTCTCTCTCCCTCTCTCTGCCCCTTCCCTGCTCACGAGCTCTCAAGAATAATAAATTAATTTTTAAAAAGAGATAATTAAGGTTAAGTGAGGTCATAAAGATAGGGCCCTAATCCAATATGACTGATGTCCTTATAAGAAGAGTAAGAGACGCCCCAGGGGTATGTGGACACAGAAAAAAAAGGCCCTGTGAGGACACAGAAGTCAGTAAGCCAAGGAAAGAGGCCTCAGGAGAAAACAGTTCCAACCTGGAAAACTGTGAAAAAATTTAATTTTTGTTGTTTAAGCCACCCAGTCCAGGGTACTTTTTACAGTAACCCTAGCAAACTAATACATAATGCCAGCTATATATCAAATTTGGATAGTAGTACCATTCCTTTTTAAGCCTTCAACAAATGCACGGTAACTTAAGGACATCAAGAGAGGAACGAGGAGTCTGTTGTAAATGACATCAAATGTATACAATTTCCTAGGAGAGAGACATGGGGTGGGGAGGAACCTAGTCTTCTAATTTTGACTGTACATTGAACCCTTTCACTGCGAACCATTTTTGACTTAGTCCGTCTCAATCTAAAACTAGAGCAAAACACTACTGCTGCTAAGGCAGTCCAAAAATTATTAAAATCGCAGTTTAAAAAAAAATCTGTTAGATCTTTTAAGAGCATAGCATACCTGCAGATTCCATTGCATATTAATGATACGCAGTAAATAAATAATAATTATTATCTATTAAGGAACCAATTTTCTTCTATTTGACTTTAGATGCATTTTAGGAAACCTTTGGGTCATTGAGACGTACATGACGTAACAATCCACTAGCTTCTTGTGGAAAGGTGTGATGTTTTCATTAGGGTAACATTTCTCCACAGCCCCAACGGCGGGTCCCAGCGCCCTGCTCTTCCTGGCTGTTGGCCCTGTGCTTTAGGCCGGCGTCGCCTCTTCCAGGAAGCTCTCCTTCCGGGAGCCCATCCGTGGCACGCCTCTAGGCTCACCTGCCCCCACCTCTCCTGCCCACCTAGGTCACCAGCTGGCTGAGCTCTTCCAGACACTAACCAGGGAGCTCCACTTTCGCATCCCGGCGCGGCTCAGTGGCACAAAGTAGGCGTTTGGATTCGTTCGATGAAACCAAACTGAACTCCCCGATGAACCTCTTTTCCCCCTCGGGATCAGTTCCGAAGAATATGCAAGAAAAGGAACGATTGCATTTTTTTTAAACCTCAAAACCACTAGCAACTTTGACACGTTTGGGGGTTTCCTCTCACTGCTGCAACCTCATCACAGGGATATTTAAGAATTTACACTGGGTCAGAACACTTTTTTTGTGAGAAATGCTTCGCTGAGGCTGATGGGCGTCTGGACACATTACCACATTCTTTACCCTACAATTAGCTACCCTGCTTAATAAAATCTGCTTTAAAAAGTGAGTCCATAAATGCTCTAAGGAAGCTAAAGTTATATTAGTATATAGAAATTCAGCTTGTTACAGTTATTTCTTTTTACTGCGGGTTCAGAGCTTGGTCTGAACTTTTGCTGCCCAACCTTCTCCCCGCAGCTGAGCGGGAGGCACAAACCCTAAAGCTGTTTCCCTGGTAACGTTCCTAGCCCTGGGGCTCCCAGCCGCCCTCCCCAACCTCCTCTTCTCGCGAGAAGGTCCGTTCTTCCGGTAACTGTCGTCCGGCAAACTGGTTGCCTACGCCTTAGTGCTTGGCTTCGCGCATGTGCAGTAGAGAGTGGCGCGAGCCAGCAGCTTCCGGCCGAAGAACATGGTGGGTTTTCGGGGTTGTTTTTGTGCTTAGTGGACGCGGAGTCCACGCGTGCTGTGGGGTTTCCACGACTGCGGATCTGCAGAGGGTTCAGCCAAAGGGGGGTGTGGCCAGGCGTCCCTTCACCTGTAAAGGAAAGGAAGAAAGAAATGATAGGGGTTGCTGAAGTTTGTGCTGGGAGACCCAGGGAGGGAAGCTCTCGGGACTGGGGAAGTTTTGACTCGCGGACTGGGTGGCGGGAAGAGCGCTGCTCTGTACTTTCTGGGCAACGACTCCAGATATGGAGGTCTTAATGTTTTTCTGCCGGAGATGAGGCCTAGCGAAACAAAGGAAATATAAATCCCGCGTGGACCCAAACTGCACACTCCCCAGTCGCTCTCATCCCCTTCACAACAGGAGCGTTCACCCTTATAAAACTTCAGTCCTCACACTTTACCGGCGGCAACACAAAATTGGGATCTTTGGCGCCCAGCGGTCCGAGTGCAGAGTTGTTTACGATCTTATGCGTGAAGATGTTAAGAGGAGAGCCTTAAAATTTTTTTTTAATATTTATATTTATTTTTGAGACAGAGACAGAGCATGAGCGGGGGAGGGGCAGAGAGAGAGAGAGAGAGGGAGACACAGAATCCGAAGCAGGCTCCAGGCACTGAGCTATCAGCACAGAGCCCGACTTGGGGCTCGAACCTACAAACCATGAGCTCATGACCTGAGCTGAAGTCGGAGGCTCAACCGTCTGAGCCACCCAGGCGCCCCAAGAGGAGAGTTTTTAATGGCTTGTAGCTAATATGGAATATTTTCTCTCAGAGCTTGGTATTTTGAGGGGCTAGTCTTTGTGACATTCCAAAACAATACGGAATAATTGCACATAAAATCACCACCCTTTTAAATTACAAAATAAGACATTTTTATTCATTGGAAGTGTTCTCTGAAGTGATGAGCAAGTTCCCTATTGATTACAATATGGTGCCTATAAAGTTATAATTTAGGGCTTCCTTTTCATACAATAATAAAATTTTTTGGAAAGACATTAAAGATAAGGGAAAATATGTGCAGTTTTTAGTTCCAATTATAAAGGACACAAGTTGGATTTCTTAAATGGGGAAGTGGTTTCTCTTCGTTAATTCCTGTGCTTTTTTGTTTTTGGATAGATGCAAGGGGAGGCAAATCCTAGTGCTTCCCTTATTGACAGAACCATCAAGATGAGAAAAGAAACAGAAGCTAAGAAAGTGGTTTTAGCCTGGGGACTCCTAAATGTATCTGTGGCTGGAATGATATATACTGAAATGTAAGTTAATTAATCAAAAAAAGTGAAACTTAAAGAGGACAGTGGTTGGTTCCACAGGTTTTTGTGTTTTTTTGATTTTAGGTGTTTTCTGTTGTTTGGTTTTTGTGTTTGTTTGTTTGTTTTTTAAGATTTTGAAAAGCCTTCTTAATTTTTTCAGGACTGGAAAGTTGATTAGTTCATATTATAATGTGACATACTGGCCCCTTTGGTATATTGGTAAGTAATTAATTTTTACTGTGATTTAGGTTTGCTACCAATGAAAAACTGCATTCATGTTTAATTCAGCTTAGTATTCATTCCTTCACTCCATAAATATTCAAGTGTGTAGTGTGTTCCAAAAACTGGGAATATAGCAGGGAGGGAACAAGATCCTTGCCCTCATGGAAGGAACATTCTAGTAATTAAACAGTACAGTTCCAGGTAATCATTAGAGTTCTCTGATGAAAAATAACTTTTGGTGGTGGTGATTCGCATTTATTTTCTCTGAAATGCCTTCCCTAAATCCCTACCATGTCTCCTTTCAAGAACAATCAGATTTCTATTCCATTAATGCCTTCCTCAGGTTCCTCGTTCTGTCCTCCTCTCTACTTCTCTCTGCTCTTCAGTGTAAAGAGGGTATAAAGAGTCTTTACGGCCATTAAAGTGAATTTGTAGTCTAATACACATGTTAATGTGGAGTCCATGGTGTGGCAAGTGAATAAGCAAGAGTTTTGGGAGCACCTGGGTGGCCCAGTCGAATAAGCGTCCGACTTCGGCTCAGGTGATGATCTCACAGCCCGTGGGTTCGAACCCCACGTTGGGCTCTGCTGACAGCTCAGAGCCTGGAGCCTGCTTTGGAGTCTGTGTCTCCCTCTCTCTCACTGCCCCTTCCTTCCCTGCTCGTGCTCTATCTCTCTGTGTCTCTCAAAAAATAAATAAACATTAAAAAATTTAATAAGAGTTTTGGGATCTGCCTACCTGAGTGTATAATCATGACTTCGGTAACTAGCTGTGTGCTCTTGCAAAAGTCACTTGACTCCTCTAGTCAACTGAAGGTGAAAATGTTTATTGTACAAGGTTGTGAGGGTTAGTGATTTTTTTTTTAAGATTTTTTTATTTTTAAGCAATCTCTGCACCCAACGTGGGGCTCCAACTCAACCCTGAGATCAAGTCGCATGCTCCACCAACTGAGCCAGCCAGGTGCCTGATAATATTTTGAAATTTACTAGTAAATGCCACAGACATTATACCTAATAGACATTCATTAAATGGTAACTGTTATGAGGACTAAGAAGATAGTTTTCAGTTTTGTTGTTAAATTGCTAAAGTATGAAGGGTTTTGTTTTCCACTCACCTTTAAATGTTATCCCTTCCATCCTCCCCCTTAAAAAAAATAAACTGTTCTCTTCCAGAGCTTGCCCTTGCGTCCCTCTTCAGCCTAAACGCCTTATTTGATTTTTGGAGGTATTTCAAATATACTGTGGCACCAACAAGTCTGGTTGTTAGCCCTGGACAGCAAACACTTTTAGGGTTGAAAACAGCTGGTAAGTGTTTTATATCTTTTGCAAAGGTGGGGGAAAGGTTGGCAATAAATCTTTCTCAATTTAATTTGCCCTTTTTATAGACTCAGCTGGAAGGGACTTCTAAAGCCATCTGGTTCAACTATATTAAACAAGTCTATAATAAATTGTCTTAAGACCAATGATTATCATTCCTATTTGTATAAACTGAATGGAAATACTATTCAACAACCTCATGAAAGTTTGTTCCATTGTTTAATCACAGTTAAAATTAAATGACTAACCCTTATGGATTGAAGCTAATCTCTTACTTTAAACTGTATGGAAATGGTAAACCACTACTTTGTGTCCTTAGGTAATAATATGTAATTTAACAGCCAAGTTATTCTATTACTTTCTCTTTTCCTGAAGAAAAAGATTCATTTCATTAAGTCTGTTTTTATAGAAATTTTACTTATACATGCACACACATATTATTTATTTATTTATTTACTTATTTATTCATTCATTCATTCATTCTTTCCTTCCTTCCTTCCTTCCTTCCTTCTAGTTGTACAGACTACTCCTCCACACGATCTGGCAGCAACCCAAATCCCTCCCTCGCCACCTTCTCCTTCAATTCAGGGTCAGAGTGTGTTGAGCTATAGCCCATCTCGTTCACCCAGTACCAGCCCCAAGTTCACCACCAGCTGTATAACCGGATACAGCCCTCAGCTGCAAGGTCTGTCATCAGGTGGCAGCAGTTCCTATAGCCCTGGAGTGACTTACTCTCCCATCAGTGGTTATAATAAGGTAATGAATCTTTTTTCCTGGCCAGTCACATTATTTTAGAATTGGGAGCTACCTTGAAAATCACCAAATGAATCAAAACTCCTCATTTTCTCACTGACAGGACTGAGAAACAGTGGGTAATTGACTTGCCCAAATTGCCCATTTAAGAGCCAAGAACAGAACCCAGATCCTGATACCTAGTCAGACGTTGTGTATACCACACCCTAAAATGAAAGAAAAAAATCAGCTTTTGCAAAGATAATAGACTGAGAGTCACCCTCTAGGATCTTTCTGCAGGGTCTTTCAAACAAGTTGAGACTATGATAATTTTTTACTTTAGTTTTTTAAATCTATGTTTGCCCTCTTTCTTTGCTTGTTTATATGAAACTTTTGTGTATCTTTACAGAATCTTAATGCTTTTCATCATGTGGAATATCTCCTAAGCTAAAAACTGGGATTGTTGTGTAGTTTGACTCTTCATGATGGACACCACCCTTCATGGGATGACTAGAAACCTCCATTCCAACTTCCACAAAGTGGGTTTGATAGAAGCAGAATTGACAAATTTGAAATTGTGACTCCTGCCTGAAGTATAAGAATATAAAAGGAATGTTAAAGGGGGCATGGTCACGTTTTCAGATGCTCTCACTAGTTAGAACTACATCCCTATAGCTGCTAGTTAAATGAGGAATGTCTGGAAGTGAAATCAACACACTGCCCTTACCCGTTACATAATATTTCTTTGTAATAAATTGCATACTACTGGTTACCCAATAACAATTTTGGCAAATAATAACATTTAGAAAATTTTGTATAAGTTAAATTTTATGAGGAAATGTATATGTAGTGATAATTAATAACCCATAGGCAAATATGACTTACAGTTTTTGTTTTCATGAGAAAAAAAAATCACTCATAGTTTTACCAACCAAACATAATTTCTGTTTAATGGCTACTTAATACTCATCTAGTGGAAACACCATAGTTTACTCTTGAATATGTAAGTTATTTTTATTTCTTAAAAACTATTAATCTATACTAAATAGCTCTGTATAAACTTGGTAACATTAATTATCTTTTTTCTCCTAGACTGTAACTTTCTTGAGTACAGGATTGTGTGTTTTTATTCATGTTTGTTTTCTTAGCATAGTATATGAAATATCGATGCTATATATACATATTTGTTGAACCAAGTTAATAGCATGGAAAAGTTAATGAAACGGAATAGTAATTTTTCTAGGGAAAAAATGCCAAGATTGACTAAGAGGTAGAAAACCTAAATAAGGAAGAAAAAATTTGAACTTTAATCAAATATATCTGCAGAATATATTAGGGTTCCGAAGTTTTGTCATTGAGTTCTTTTAAGTTTTCAAGAAACTTTTCAACTTTTGATTATGGAAATGTTGAAACATAGACAAAAACGAAGGGACTAGTACAGTGCATTTCTAGAGTCAGAAAACTGGATTGAAATCCTGGGACAATCTTGAGTGAATTACCTAATCTCTCATATCTGAAATTAGTATGGTAGTAATATTTACTTATTATTGAGAGGATAAAATAAAATAATGTACATTATGCATAAGATGTGCCCCTCAGCAAAAATAAACCAATTAGTGAATAGCGCAGATATCATCATGGCATATAGAAGGATTTTAGAGAAGGGGGCATCTGGGTGGCTCAGTCGGTTCAGTGGCCAACTCTTGATTTCAGCTTGAGTTGTGATCCCAGGGTTGTGGGATTGGGTCGGGCTCCGTGCTGAGCATGAAGCCTGCTTGGGATTGTCTCTTTCCCTCTGCCCCTCTCCCTGTTTGTGCTCTCTCTTTCTCAAATAAAACTTTTTTTTTTTTTAATTAAAAAAAAAAAAAAAAGAGAAAGCAGGGCGCCTGGGTAGCTCAGTCAGTTAAGCATCAAATCTTGATTTCGGTTCAGGTCATGATCTCAGGGTCGTGAGATTGAGCCCTGTGTTGGGCTCTGTGCTGACCATGGAGCCTGCTTAAGATTCTCTTCCTCACTCTCCCTCTGCCTCTCTCTCTTGCTCACACACTCACTCTCTCTTTCACTCTCAAAAAAAAGAAAGAAATCAATGTGGAAGAGGAGTAACATTTTTCTTTTTTTTTTCAACTTTATTTCTTTTGCCACTATACTGGAGTAAGTAGTTAATAAAATAGGTAATACCAGTGACCAGTAGTTGTATTTTTTTTATTTATTTAGGTAGTCTCTACACCAGACTTGGGGCTCAAACTCACAACCCTGAGATCAAGAGTTGGATGCTCTTCTGAGGCAGCCACGTGCCTCCATATTTTTAAAGTGTTTAACTTCATAAGGAAACACAAGTTAAATGTAAATTTTTTAAAATTCTTCTATATCCAATAAACATTTTAAAATAGTGAAATGGACATATACCAAAATAGGTCCACCTGTCAACTTTTTTCTGAATAGTACTTAGCACAACATTTTCATTTAATAGAATCGGAATATGTATTAAATGTTCATATGCTTTGATCAGATCATTTCTGTTCTAAGAATCTCCTGAAGGACATTTCTCAGAAATTAAGAAAAGATTTATGTAGGGGCACCTGGCTGGCCAGTCGGTAGGGCATGTGGCTCTTGATCTCAGGGTCGTGAGCTCAAGCCTCACGTTGGGTGTGGAACTTACTAAAAAAAAAAAAAAAGAAGAAAAGAAAAGATTTATGTACAGAGATGTTAGCATTATTTACAGTGGCCAAATCTTGTAGATAATTCAAATGTATTGAATGTAAAAATAAATAACGGTACGTATGTATAATGAAATATTGTATAGCTAGTAAGAATAATATTACAGAGGATTTTTATAGGAAAATCCTTGGTTACCTTTAAAAACACAATGAGGTTTAGGGACACCTAGGTGACTCGGTTAAGCGTCTGACTCTTGATTTGGGCTCAGGTTATGATTTTACACTTTGTGAGTTCAAGCTCCACACGGGGCTGGGATTCTCCCTCTGCCTCTCTGCCACTTCTGTGCGCACACATACGTGCTGTCTCTGTCTCTCTCTCTCTCTCTCTCTCTCTCTCTCGTAGAAAAAAAGTTAAAAATGAGGTTTAAAAAACAATTGTTTTGTTTAAAAAAATATGTAAAAACGATATATTGATATAGCTATATGCACTTAAATTTTGAAAATACATAAAATATGAAAAGGGATTATATTACCTCTAGGTTGTAGTTCTAAGTATGACTTATTGTCTTCAAACTTTCCATTTTTTAAGACGTGCACATAGTGCTTTTTAAAAAAAATAGACTTTATATTTTAGAACAGTTTTAGGTTTGGGCACCTGGGTGGCTCAGTCAGTTGAGCGACTGACTTTTGATTTCGGCTTGGGTCACGACCCAAAGGTGGTGGGATCGAGCTCTGCTTTGGGGCTCTGCCCTGATGTGGAACCTGCTTGGGATTCTCTGCCTCTCCCCACTGCGCTCGCTCGCTCACTCTCTCAAAAAACAAAACAAAACAGTTTCACGGCAAAACTGAGAGGAAGGTACAGAGACCTGTCCTATACCTTTTGCCCCCCACGGGCACAGCCTTCCCAATATCAAAATCCCCCACCAGAGTGGTACATCTGTTCCAGTTGATGAACCTGCATTGGTACATCATTATCACCCAGAGTCCACAGTTTACTTTAGGATTCATTCTTGGTTGTGTACATTCTGTGGGTTTAGATAACTATATAATTCTGTATACCCACCATTATGGTACGGTATCATATAGGGTAATTTCATTGCCTTAAAAGTCCCTCATGCTCCACCTATTCATCCTGTCCCACTCCTGACCCCGATCCCTGGCAACTACTGATCCTTTTGCTTTTTCCATAGTTTTGTCTTTTTCAGAACATCATATAATTGGAATAATACAGTGTAGCATTTTCAGATTGGCTTCTTTTAGTCAGTCATGTGCATTTAAGGTTCCTCCATGTCTTTTCATGGCCTGATAGCTCATTTCTTTTCAATGCCAAATAATATTCCATTATGCAGATGTACCGCAGCTTATTTACCCGTCCACCTACTAAAGGATGTCTTGGTTGCTTCCAAGTTTTGGCAATTACGGAATAAAGCTGCCATAAATACCTGTAGGCAGGTTTTTGTACAGACCTAAGTTTTCAACTCCTTTGGCTAAGTCCCAAGGAGCACGATTGCTAATCAGATGATAAGTGTAGTTTAGTTTTGCAAGAAACCTCCAAACTGTCTTCCAAGGTGGCTGTACCATCTTGCATTCCCACCAGCAGTGAATGAGAGTTCCTGTTGCTCCACATCCTTAGCGACTTCTGGTGTTGTCACTGTTCTGGATTTTGGCCGTTCAAATGGGTGCGTTACCTTCTGAAAGTCAAAAACCAACACAAAAGTAAATTTCAATAAGAAAAAGTTCTTTTATTTTGTGTAGTTGGCAAGCTATAGTCCTTCTCCTTCTTCTCCATACCCTACAACTGTCGGACCAGTGGAGGGCAGTGGGTTGAGATCTCGCTACCGTTCTTCACCCACCGTCTATAACTCGCCTACTGACAAAGAAGACTACATGACAGACCTACGAACTTTGGATACTTTTCTTAGAAGTGAAGAAGAGAAACAGCATAGAGTTAAGCTGGGTATGTATATTTTTATTCAGATCCAACTCTCATTTTTGGTGTTGCTTTTATGTTATCCTTACCCTATTGTTTTCATTATTTTGATAACTGTACATAAATACTTCTTTTTTACTAATATGTGTAGCTTAAGAGAGAAATACATTTTGTTCTTATATTTTATAGAGTTAGAATTTTAAGTGCACCAAATTTAAGAAGTAAAATGCAGTTGAACTGAGAATTCTTGAACCTTTTATCTACATTGAGATTGAAAGCTTTTTCTATATATAAGTTATACTTTCTATTCAAAAATTGAGGCTATAAAATGTTTTTGAAGCGGTGCAGAGCAAAGCTTATTGAAGTGATAGTTGTCTCTTTTTGGTCCTTGGGAAGATTGGCATGACAGGGAGGGATAAAGGAGGGAGAACATATTTACTCCAGAAGTGCTGCTGTTTTTCAGAACATTTTCGAACTTCTCTTTAGTTTACTTTGAGAAACAGTGTTAGCAAATCTTAATCCATTTGGGGTGGATTTGATTATAACAAAGTCAATTATTTGAAACCAAATTAGGTTATTGAGCCACGTAATGATTTTTCCCCCTCAGGAACTTTCACAGAAAGCACATTAGGTGCTAAAGCATGGCCACAATGAGGAAGTCCGTTATTGGACCATGGCTCTTTGTGTCACTTGAAATCTCTCCATTGATTTTTAATTTAATTTTGCCTGAAAGTGCCAGAAATGTCAAAGAAACAAATCAATATTATCTTGTTATTTGTCGATGCATGCTTTTTTTCTTCTTGTGAAATTTTGAACTATTTCAAGTTTTCTGAAAATTACATAGAGTATAATGCAAAGAACAACCTATGTCATTCCCTCTCCCTATCTTTGTCTTATTGAGATATTTTCTGGCTTCCATTTTTATTTCCTCTTTGATCCATAGGACTTACTTAAAAGTATTATTATTGTTTAAAAGTAATATTAGTGATTGGTGTTGCTTTTAATTTCCAAACATTGAAATGAAGGCTTGATTATCTTTTATTTTTCCTCCTAAGTTAATTGTGCTACACTAGAGATTGTGACCTCTACCCTGTTAATTCTTTGGTATTTTTTAAGACTTGCATTTAGGCCTGTTGTGTGATCACTTTTTATAAATGGTTTTTGGTATGTTGAAAAGGATGGCGTAGTCTCTACATACTTGGCTCCATATTTGCTCATTGAACCAAACTTCCTGAACGTGTTCTTAAATTCTTTATCTTCTTAATCTTCATCCACTTGCTCTATTAGTAAGAAAGTCGGTTAAAAGCTCCCACTGATTGTTTTACATTAAATGTGTCCTCGTAATTCTGTTAAATTTGCTAAATGTATATGAAATTATGTTAAGTGCATATAAATTCGTGATTGTTAATATCATTCTGGTCAGTTATTTCTTTTATTTTTATCTTAAGCTTTTTGCCTTGAAATCTGTTTTCTCTGATATTAACACAGCTGTACTGATTTTCTTTTGTTAGTATTTGCCTGGTGTATCTGTGTCCATCCTTATACTTTGAACTCTCTGTGCCTGTAGGTTTTAGGTAATTCAGTATTTATATAAATTAAATAGTAAGTATTTTTGTGAGGAGCTACTTTGAGACTATATAAGTATCTTCTTCCTCATCAAATTTGACTTACTGGCTTTAACATCCTTTTAAGTTTCTTTTCAAAATTATTACTGTGTTGTAGTGGCTATCTCATTCCATCATTCCTTCTATATTATTCCCTTTTACATTTTTAAACATGTTTTGTTTAAAACATGCATAAGGTTTTGTTTAAAATTTGCTTAAATTTAAATATTTTGTTTAAAATATGCATAAGGTTTACCATTTGAACCATTCTTAAGAGTATAATTCAGTGGTATTCACATTGTTGTGCAACCACCTTTTACGTTCATTTGTTGGCATTCTATTGCAAGGTAAGAACTTTTTCTTCTCCCCAATTATGTCATTTATTTTAGTGGTTAGATTGTTTCAGGTTTGGGTAGTGGGATCCTCTGGTTTCTGGTTTTTGTTTGTTGTTTTGTTTTACTGTCTAGCACCACAAGATAGTCCAGGCTTCTCTTGTACTTTCCTGATTAACTAGCTCTGGAGTCAGTCCATTTCTCCAAGGGGACCATGATTGCTTTTAGCGGAGAATGATGTTGAGAAATTAATGTCTGGGCACTGGATATGTCATTGTTGATGGGGTATCATTACTCTAGGTCCTCTCAACAGACAGCCAGGAATATATATGTATATATACACACACAAATACACCTATATGGGTTTCCATATCCATCCATCTATATATTAAAAACCATGAGTACATACTGATACCTCCAATTGCAGTCCAACTATGCAGGGTTTATTCTAGCCTCCTCCCTTTTCATATTTGTAACTCCTTTCTCCAATAGTAAGAAACCAGACACTCACATTTACTCTTTCTCACACACTTTTTTTGCTGCCTGGTCACTTCATCCTTAACTATTTCGAATGCATCTCCCAAGAATGTGAACATTTTCCTTTCTGACTATAGCGTAATTACCATACTTGAGATACTAGTGTTATTCATATTCACATTTCTTCCAATTGACCCAATAATGGCCTTTGTAGCTTTTTTTCTTTTACTGGTGCAGTATCTGATCAAGGATCATTTTTCCATATTTAGCTGCCATGCTTCTGTTGTCCTTTTTAATCTAGAACATTTGTGCTTCTTTGTTTTGTTTTTTTATGACATTTACATTTGAAGAAGTCAGCCTAGTTGTTTTGCAAATTTGGATTTGTGTGATCATTTTTCATTATTGGATTAGATAAGAATCAGTTTAAATACGATTTTTTGGCAAGACTACAACTTAGGTGGCAGTGTGCTCCTTTCAGCATATCACATCAGGAGACTCATGATACCATTTTGTCCCTTTATTGGTGAGATTAAATTGGATCAGTTGGTCAAGATGATGGCAACCTTGGCCTTTCCCTTTTGTAATTAATAAATAATCTATAGTGCGATACTTTGAGACTTGTGAGTCCTGTTCCCCAACAGCCTTTTACCTGGTGGTTTTAGCATCTGAATGAGTTAACGCAGTGGTGGTTGCAAAATGGAGACTTTCTAATACTTTCATTTCTTCTGCATTTAGTAGTTTGGCATTCTTCTGTTGTCCCCCTCACCCCACAGTTTGTGCTGCTGGTTGGTTCTTCCATTAGCAGTATCTAACCTGCTGTTTAACTCACTGAGTTTTTTCGTTTGTTGTGGGTGGGTTCTTTTTTTTTCTCCAGTTTTCAAGGTTTTACTTGGTTCTCTTTCATATATGCATGATTTATTTTAGTGTATCTTGTTTTGTTCTTAGGTTTTCAATTTTTTCCTATCTCAGTCACTTTAAACATGACTTTCTAAAAGTCTCTGTCCTGTAGTTCAGTTATCTAAAGTTCTCGAAGATTAAATACTCACATTTTTTTTTTTTTTTTTTTTTATTATTTATTTTTGGGACAGAGAGAGACAGAGCATGAACGGGGGAGGGACAGAGAAAGAGGGAGACACAGAATCGGAAACAGGCTCCAGGCTCTGAGCCATCAGCCCAGAGCCTGACGCGGGGCTCGAACTCACGGACCGTGAGATCGTGACCTGGCTGAAGTCGGCCGCTCAACCGACTGCGCCACCCAGGCGCCCCAATACTCACATTTTTGTCTTGTTGATTCCTTTGCTTGGAACCCTGTTTCCTCTTGTGATTTATGTATTTCTTGTTTGTTTTTGGTAAGTTTATCTGCAGTACAGTTCTGTCTGTGCTTTTCTATCCTGGGCAGGCTGGATACAAGCCTTGTCTCCTAGCAGTTTTGTATTTGCCTCTGCCAAGTATCTAAGGAGTATTATGACCTTGAACTAACTTAGGTAATTTCTGGGCTAGGAGGTTCCTGGATTTCACAGGTAGTATAAATGGGTGTTCTAAACCCATATGTAAACGGATAATTTTTAAATCCCCATACAACTTAGATGAGTTTCCTTATTATCTCCTGGTGCCAGTGGACAGATTTTTTTCTTATCTACAAGAATGTGGCCATTTGAGGTTCTTGGCCCTGTGCTGGCTACAGGGGATAGAGGTAGGAGAAAAGGGTCTGAGTCCAACCCTACCTCTCCTTTGCCTCATTACCATTTCCCACTTGGGCAGTGAAATCCAAGCTGATAGGTTTCCCAAAGCCTACTGAATTCTCCAGAGCAGCCACAGCATCAGCTCACAGGGATGCTGGGGAAAAATAATATTTCCTGCCCTCAAGGAACTCAAATTCTGTTTGGGTAAAAAGACAGACTGTAGCCTTAAAGTGTAATAACTGCTCTGGTAGAATCCTCTAGAGGATTAAGTCCCCATATTAACTATGAACATTTCCTAAAAGTAAATTTATAAATTTAAAAGTGTAATCGGCAGTCTCTTTGAATGCAACGCGGGAATTATTACAGGCTAGAAAGAGAATGCAGTGTAGTACAGGGAAGAGTGAGTGGAGCTGCTGGCCCACAGAGTAGTTTATTAATAGGAAGCTGTAGTCGTACCATTCAGAAAGAGCTACTAAAAATTCAGGCAGGGAACTTCCTTAGCCTATTTATTTCCTGAGGAAATTTGTCTTTTGTTTGTTTCTTGCTGAGTCATTTGAAAGTCTTAGAGAATGAAACAAGCTTAATTTTACAACAAAAATAAACAGATACTTTCAACCACTTGATTGATATTGCTCAGAAAATGTTCTTTTTAATTTTTAGCACAGGCAGTCTGTGTTCTCTAAAGAAGAGGTAATGTCAGGGAGGAGGGGAGAGAAGAGTCCCTTGGGGCTTTGTCTTCCTTGATTGCCATCGCCTAGGTGCCCAGATACCCAGTGTTCGTGTGCTAACTCTAAGTGTCACACTTACTACAGCACACACTGATGCTCTTTAAATTCATTATTGTAGGGAGTCCAGATTCTACCTCGCCTTCCACCAGTCCTACCTTCTGGAACTACAATCGTTCCATGGGAGATTATGCACAGACTTTGAAGAAGTTTCAGTATCAGCTTGCCTGTAGGTCTCAGGCCCCATGTGCTAACAAAGATGAGGCTGATCTCAGTTCTAAACAAGCTGCAGAGGAGGTAAATGGAAAATAAAAATGACTTAATATTTCTGATGGCAGATTGTTAGAAAGTCTCTTCTACTTCTGGAACATTTTTTGTCTGTAGTCTTCACTTTCACTGGCCAGAAACATAAATCTGGCACACATTAAACACTGGAGAGACTCCTATGTAACTTCGTGTATCTAAAACTGAATTGTATCGTACGTTTTATTCTTCCTTGCGTACAGTTGACATTAGTATCCTGCCTAAAACATTTTTCTGCATTCATTTATAAAAAGGTATCTCAAGTATCTATTTGTACTTTGTATATACAAGACTCCTGCTTTTAAAATACATTTGGATTAGAACATTTGAACTTTATCAGTTTAATACCAAAAATAAGATTTTTGTTTTGTTAAAGCAGGAATGTTTTTTAAACATAGCAACGTAAGGAATTTTAAAGATCTATCTGTGCATGAATAGCAACCAAGTGGGTAGTAAGAAAATTCTTGCATATTAATTAGATGAATATCAGTGTTGATGAAGTTGTTTTTCAGATTTTTTTTCCACATATTTTTGAGAGTTGAGGAAAGTGACCAATTTCTGACAAGATTTTTCCTCACTGATTGTTCATTTGAAACATATTTTTAATAGGTTTGGGCAAGAGTGACTATGAATAGACAACTTCTCGATCATATGGATTCGTGGACAGCTAAGTTCAGAAATGTAAGTTCTGACATTACTCTTCAGACAATACTGTTGCCTCTTACTATGCGAAGTGTGTTATTAGAATATTATTTAGAGGTGTTAATTACTAATTAGAGTATCAGAATTAATTATTATGAAAAATGCAATATGGATGGCACACATGTAAGGATAAACATGACATTTACCTTATGGTGTCTGTTTTCATCAGATTGTTTTTCTCTCCATATTTAGTAAATCAGTTTCTTTGGAGTGGATAAAGAAATAACATATCTAGTTATTAAGATCTTCCCAACAGCGCAGTTTTATTTATTTTTTTTTCAAAAATTTTTTTTCAATTTTATTTTTCAAAGAGCTTTTCTGGCAGAACCTTTTATATGTCTGGAAATATGAGGGAAACAAAAATGAGGTCCTTGCCCTCAGGGAACTTTTAAGTTAGAGAGAGAAGGTAATATATATTATAAGCTCCTTCAGAATATTTCAGTTTCTTCAGTTGTTTTAGAGAAGAACCCTCTTCTCTTTGGCCAATTCATACAGAATAAGTGAGTTCCCTTGTTTCAGCCCTGCCTCTTTCTGCCCCTCTGTAGTCTCTGTATGTCCCAAGTTCTGTTGGACACGCTGGCCCCCCTCCACTGCAGGTAGTTCCGCTTGGATTCCACGGAGGCTGCCACTTCTTCCACTATTTCACCCTTCAACACTCATCCACTCACTCTACATCTTCGAGAAATACGTTGAAATCACTTGTCTACTTTTTTATTCTTTTACTATAATTTTAATTAGGTATCAGGAGGGAGTAGTGAAAATAGCAGCCTGTTTTCTTGAACCAGAAGCACTGGATGGCTTTCTAAACATAAAAATTCCCTCACGAGGATGAAAGGTACAACATAGGGAATATAGCCCTGAACCCCTTGGGTAATTTTGTTGCAGCCCAAGGGTGGCTCGCGAGTAGAATGCATTGAGTAAATGTTGGAAGAATGAATGAGTAAAATGATGTCCTAGTACTGTACTCTCTTTTATTTCTAATTACAGTCTTGAAAGTTTCAAGTTTTTTGGATATTTTTTAAAAAGCAGTGTGCATATAGCATATAATATTGTGTAATACTACTTACTAGCAGAGTCTGGTTAGCACTCGGTGATCAAAGACATCAATATTTGTAGCAAAACATGTGAATAGTCACACTAAGTGTGTAAATAGCCTCATTGGAATTTAGTTCAGGCCTTGCGGTGTATCTGATTTGCTTGCTAAATGGATTACTGAAAAGTTTTGTTTTTATAGATTTCTTAATTCACAAATTTGTATAAGGAATTGTAGACTTGTATTTCATCGGAAACTTTTTCACCCTTCCATTTTATAGTTAAACAGAAGCATGGAAACAGAACTAAAGTAGCAGTTAAAGTTGCCACGAACACCTACGCGAAACACATAACACACGAACAACTCAAATGGGGTGTTTCCTTGGACAGTCTTTTCACATCCGGAATTGGATTGATGTTAGCCATCCAAAGTGGCATTTGAAGTTCTAATCCTAAAGGAATATTTTAATATGCATAAACCAGTATCAAATAGATCTGTTTTCCACGTAGTTAGCAAATTGAGTAAGCCTGCTGAGTTAATTATGTTAGTTTGAAAAACTATCTTATTAATTACAAACCAGTATAAACACGACATGGATAAATGTATGATAATTGCTGTAGAAATGTAAATCGGAGATTATCCTTTTTTAGCTAAGTATAATAACCACAGGAAATTTTGAGAAAAACTTAACTAAAATTTTTTCTATTTTCGTCAGCAAAAAGCAGGCATATGTGCTTTAAGAGTATAACTTTTTACACTCTGCTGGCTTGCTTACTTCACTGTCTAGACTTCAGGTAGCTGCTACTTCATTTTCTTTCACTATATTCTGTTTGACAGAATATTCAAGTACAAGACAGTAAAAATATTCTTAGTGTTTCATGAATATCATTATTTGAGAAATACTTTAGAATTATGTGTGTGAAATCTTTGCCTTGTTTCTTCCCTAGTGGATCAATGAGACAATATTAGTGCCACTGGTACAAGAGATTGAGTCTGTCAGCACACAGATGAGACGAATGGGCTGTCCCGAGCTTCAGATAGGAGGTATGTGAAAATAGAGAGCAACATTTGATTTTCCTTCAGTGAATCTGCCAAGTAGAAATTTTCTTTTTTTATTGGGCTGTTTAACAACTTCCTTTGTTATCTTGAGGTGAGGACAAAACTAAATGTTTATGATATATGTTAGAATTTACTTGCCGTACAGTTCACCCCTTTAAAGTCTACAATTCAGAGATTTGAGTTGTGCAAACAGAATCAAGTTTAGAATATCTCATCACCCAAAAAGGAAACCCCACATAACCTTTAGCAGTCACCCTGTTTTCCCAGTAACGCATTCCCCAGCCCAAGGCAACTACCAATCTACTTTCTTAAAATTTTTTTTAATGTTTATTTGTTTTTGAGAGAGAGAGAGTGTGAGTGTGGGAGGGATAGAGAGAGAGGGAGACACAGAATCTGAAGCAGGCTCCAGGCTCTGAGCTGTCAGCACAGAGCCTGATGTGGGGCTCAAACCCACAAACTGCGAGATCATGACCCGAGCCAAAGTCGGATGCTTAACCAACTTAGCCACCTACGTAGCTACTTAGGCGCCCCCCACGAATCTACTTTCTATCTCTATAGATAAGTGTGTTCTAGATATTTCATATGAATGGAATCGTATAGCATGTTGTCATTTATGACTGGCTCTTTCACTTAATATGTTTTCAAGGTTCATCCATGCGTGTTGTGACATTTATCATTGCTTCATTTCATTTTATTGCCAGACAATATCCTGTTATATTGATCTACAACATTTTGTTTACCCATTTATCAGTTGGTTGACATTTGAGTTTTCACTTTTGGGCTATCATGAATAATGCTGCTGTAAAGAGTTGCATGCAGGTGTTTGTGTGGACATAGGTTTTAATTTCTCTAGGCTAGAATGACTGAGCCATGTGGTAACTCCATGTTTATTCTTTGGAGGAACAGCCAGGCTGTTTTCTAAAGTAGCTGTGCTGTTTTACATTCCCACCAGCAGCGTATGAGGATTTCAGTTCCTCACATCTTCACCAACACTTGTCTATCCTTTTTATTATAGTTATCCTAATGGGTGTGAAATGGTTCCTCATTGTGGTTTTGATTTGCATTTTCCTGATGTCTACTGATGTTGAGCATCTTTTCTTGTGCTCATTGGCCATTCATACATTTTCATAGGAGAAAATACCTTTTCCGGTCCTTTACCATTTTTAAATTCAATTATTTGTCTTCCTTTTTAAGTTTGTTTATTATGAGAGAGAGAGAGAGGCAGAGAGAGAGAGAACGAGCAGGGGAGGGATAGAGAAAGAGGGAGAGAGAGAATCCCAAGCAGGTCCCACACTGTCAGCACAGAGCCCAACATGGGGCTCAAACTCATGAACCAAGAGATCATCACCTGAGCCAAAATCAAGAGAAGGACGCTAAACTGACTGAGCCACCCAGGTGTCCCTGGGTTATTTGTCTTTTTATCATTGAGGTGTTTTTTATGTTCTAGATACAAGTCCCTTGTCAGATATTAATTCCAAAGTTGTACAAAGCATAAAGAATGTGTAACAGTGCTAATTGAAAATCACCTATTTTCAACTCTTTTACCTGCAAAAAATGAAACTATTAAGGTTCCATATAATTTGCCAAAAATATATTTACCATAACTTATTAAGGGTTAAGTAATTAGGTTTCAAAATAAAAAGGAATATCTTAGTCAAGCGCCTCTTTCTTATTTTTTTTATTAAAAAAATTTTTTTATTAAAAAATTTTTTTTAATGTTTGTATTGTTGTATATTTGAGAGAGAGAGAGAGACAGAGCATGAGCAGGGATGGGGCAGAGAGAAACGGAGACAGAATCTGAAGCAGGCTCCACACTCTGAGCAGTCAGCACAGAGCCTGACACAGGGCTCAAACCCACGATCTGTGAGATTATGACTTGAGCCAAGGTCGAATGCTTAACCGACTGAGTCACCCAGGCGCCCCTCAACCACCTCTTTGTAGAGAATAAATTTTTCCTTGAAATATTTAAGTGCTTTGGATTGCACATTAGTACTTTCTACTTAGTTTGCATGTCTTTTATTTATTTATTTTTTTACTTTGGGTGTCTTTTGATCAGCCTTTATTCTCTGGAGACTAAGAATAGAATTGTATATCCCAAAGGTGTCTATTGAGTATCTAAATGTTTTGTGTAATTTGTATAACCCTCACATCAACCTTGAAAGCTAGCTGTCAGTGTCCCATTTTATGGATGAGGCTGCTAAGACACAAATTAAGTATCTTGCCCAGTGTCAACACAGAACAGTGTTTTGAGGCCAGAGCTGTTAGACTGCAAAGCCCAGAATAGTTACTTTCTAGATCTTGGTAATGTTATTTGAACCTGTGCTTGTTCTCTTTGAGCTTTCTTTAAAAGCTATAAAAATGTTATTTTCTACAACATTTTACCAGTGTGATGTGCTTTTTAAAAAGAACAACATTGCTGGGGCGGCGCCTGGGTGGTTCAGTCGGTTAAGCGTCTGACTTCAACTCAGGTCTTGATCTCACGGTTCGTGGGTTCAAGCCCCACATCAGACTCTGTGCTGGCAGCTTGGAGCCTAGAGCCTGCTTCAGATTCTGTGTCTCCCTCTATCCCTGCCCATCCACCCGTTCATACTCTCTCTCAAAAATAAATAAAAACTTTAAAATAAAAAAGGACAACATTGCTTTGTGACTACAAAATGCAGTGTATGTGATGTTCATTGTAGAAAGGCTGGAAAGTAGAGACAGAAATACACAAGAATATTACCCATAATTCTGCTTCCGGAGATAACAACTATCAATTTTAAGTCACAATTATTATTTTTGACTATGATACTAACTACATATATGTATATCAATTGTAAGTTATACCATAATATAACATTAAAATTTAAAAACTGTATATTTAGGAGCCGAGGACGTATATCACACATGTACATTTCTTTTTTCAATATATGAAATTTATTGTCAAATTGGTTTCCATACAACACCCAGTGCTCATCCCAAAAGGTGCCCTCCTCAATACCCATCACCCACCCTCCCCTCCCTCCCACCCCCCATCAACCCTCAGTTTGTTCTCAGTTTTTAACAGTCTCTTATGCTTTGGCTCTCTCCCACTCTAACCTCTTTTTTTTTTTTCCTTCCCCTCCTCCATGGGTTTCTGTTAAGTTTCTCAGGATCCACATAAGAGTGAAAACATATGGTATCTGTCTTTCTCTGTATGGCTTATTTCACTTAGCATCACACTCTCCAGTTCCATCCACGTTGCTACAAAGGGCCATATTTCGTTCTTTCTCATTGCCACATGGTACTCCAGTGTGTATATAAACCATAATTTCTTTATCCATTTGTCAGTTGATGGACATTTAGGCTCTTTCCACAATTTGGCTATTGTTGAGAGTGCTGCTATAAACATTGGGGTACAAGTGCCCCTATGCATCAGCATTCCTGTATCCCTTGGGTAAATTCCTAGCTGTACATTTTTTTTTTTATGTTTATTTTTGAGAGAGAGCGCTTGTGTGTGCAAGTGGGGGAGGGGCAGAGGAAGGGGGACAGAGGATCTGAATCAGCTCTGTGCTGACAGCAGAGGGCCCAGTGTGGGGCTTGAACTCATAAACCGCAATATCATGACCTGAGCTGAAGTCACACGCTCAACCAACTGAGCCACTTTAAATTAGGGTCATACATGAATGGATAAAGAAGATGTGGTATATATACACAATGGAGTTTTACTCAGCAATCAAGAAGAATGAAATCTTGCCATTTGCAACTACGTGGTTGGAACTGGAGCGTATTATGCTAAGTGAAATTAGTCAGAGAAAGACAAATATCATATGACTTCGCTCATGAGGACTTTAAGAGACAAAACAGATGAACATAATGGAAGGGAAACAAAAATAATATAAAAACAGGGATGAGGGACAAAGCATAAGAGACTCATAAATATGGAGAACAAACAGGGTTACTGGAGGGATTGTGGGAGGGGGGGATGGGCTAAATGGGTAAGGGGAACTAAGGAATCTACTCCTGAAATCATTGTTGCACTATATGCTAACTAATTTGGATGTAAATTAAAAAAAAAAAAAAAATTAGGGTCATACAATTTTGTTGACTGCTTTTTCCCCCAATTTTTCTATTTGTTAAATATTCTCCAGTACTGGTTTTGTGGCTAGATTGTATTTTTTTTTTGTATGTGTAATACATTGTATTTAACTGATCTTGATTATCTAAAATGTAGGGCTTTTTCCCTTTGTTGTTATTAATAATGCTGTGAGTAAATACCATTTTGCCTAAATCTTTGTGTACATTTGTAATGATTTCTTGGGGATAATTTCTTGGAAGTGGACTTGGGGCACCTGGGTGGCTCACTTGTTTAAGCGTCTGGTCTTGGCTCAGGTCATGATCTCAGGACTTGTGAGTTAGAGCCCCGCATCGGGCTCTCTGCTGTCAGCGTGGAGCCTGCTTCAGATTCTCTCCCTGTCTCTCTGCCCCTCCCTCACTAGTGGGCACACACACATTCTCTCTCTCTCAAAAATAAATAAACATTAAAAAAAAAAAGAAGTGGTTAGTTCAGTAGGAATAAATACATCAAAGCTTTGATGATGTACCTAACCCTTTGAAAAGCTTATACCAGTTTATACTCTAGCAACCATGTCACATAGAAGAATGCCTTTTTCCCTAACACTGGATATTACTAGGAAGGTTGGACGTTCTGAAAATTTTTGCTTATTAATTTCTTTGTATAGTTGTGTTTCCTGATATGATAAGAGAAATCAGTGTCATAAAAAGTCTCTGCTTGTCAGTGGCTTAAGAGGCAACTTTTTTTTTTTTTTTTTGAGAGAGAGAGAGAGCACTTGAGAGAGGGAGGGGCAGAGGGAAAGAGAGGGAATGAGAATCTTTTTTTAAGTTTTTTTTTATTTTTGGCAGAGAGAGAGAGAGAGAGAGAGCGAGCATGAGCGGGGGAAGGGCAGAGAGAGAGGGAGACACAGAATCCGAAGCAGGCTCCAGGCTCCGAGCTGTCAGTACAGAGCCTGACGTGGGGCTTGAACTCACGGACTGTGAGATCATGACCTGAGCTGAAGTCGGACGCTCAACCGACTGAGCCACCCAGGCGCCCCGAGAATGAGAATATTAGGCTCCATGCTCAGCAGGAAGTCCAACACTAGACTCTGTCTCATGGCTGTGAGATCATGACCTGAGCCAAAATCAAGAGTTGGACACTTAGCTGACTGAGCCACCCAGGTGCCCCAAGGGGCAACTTTTAACTCAATGTGATTTTTTTTTTTAAGTTTATTTATTTATTTTGAGAGCGAGCGAGCGAGCAAGCACAAGCGGGAGAGGAACAGAGAGCAGGGAGGGAGAGAGAGGGAGAGAATCCCAAGCAGGCACTGTCGGTGCAGAGCCCGACGTGGGGCTCGAACCCACTGTGAGATCACGACCTGAGCCAAAATCGAGTTAGACACATAACCAACTGAGCCACCCAGACACCCCTCAATGTTTTTTTTTTTTTTTTTTAATTTTTTTTTTAACGTTTATTCATTTTTGAGAGAGAGAGAGAGAGAGAGACAGAGCATGAACGGGGGAGGGTCAGAGAGAGAGGGAGACACAGGATCTGACACAGGCTCCAGGCTCTGAGCTGTCAGCACAGAGCCCGACGCGGGGCTCGAACTCATGGACCACGAGATCGTGACCTGAGCTGAAGTCGGCCGATTAACCGACTGAGCCACCCAGGCGCCCCTCAACGTTTTTTTTTTTTTTAAGTGTATTTATTTTGAGAGAGCTCTCACAAGCTGAGTAGGGGTGGGGCAGAGAGAGAATCCCAAGCAGGCTAAACTGTCAGCGATGAGCCCTACACGCAGAGCCCCACTGGGGGCTCAAACGTACCAACTGAAAGATCGTGACCTGAGCCGAAATCAGAGTTGGTCACTTAACCGACTGAGTCACCCAAGCACCCCAGCTCAACCTGATTTTGAAAGCTATCGTGTATCTTTTTATACATAACCCTACAAAAAAATTTTGTATTAGTTGTTTATAGATTTACCAGAATGGATCTGGCTGCTGCTTTTGGCATGTGTGTGCATGTGGTGTGTATGTTTATAAATCTGGCCACCATGCCAGAAATAAAATAAATTGTAGGTAAAGGAGATAATGCTCATGGTGAAAATAAACTATTCTATTCTTACTCTCACTTATTCCTTCAACGCCTATTGAAGAACGCCACATGAAGAATAATCTGTGTCCTATGTGTTTTGTTTTTAACAGAGGCTAGCATTACTAGCTTGAAGCAAGCTGCTCTGGTCAAAGCTCCTCTCATCCCGACTTTGAACACGATTGTGCAGTATCTAGACCTTACACCCAATCAGGAATACTTGTTCGAAAGGATTAAAGGTAATTAGTAATTTGAAGAGGAAAAAAATTTCACTACTTTGAGATTTTGTAAATAAAAGTAACAAGGGGAAAAAAATTTTAAGTATCACTTTTTTTTTTGTTTTATGAACATATATTTAATTAGGGCTTAATTAAGGCTTATTATACTTGAATAACGTTTGGGTTTTATATTTCATATTGCCTAAGAATTGTCAAAATGATGTAGTTAGCCTTAAATGTGCTCATTAATTGCATTCTGTAGAGGGAAACTTAAATGTGAGCTACATGGGCTGCAGTAAATATTTCACCTATTTTCTACCCTTAAACCACTAAGAACGGGTGCCACTGTGACATTCCTTATCATTTTAGCATGTTGGTCCTTCTTTCTTTCAATTCTTGTAATGTATATTTAATGTGTTGCTACTTTGAATTTCTGTTATATTCGGATTATTTGGAGGGAAATGTGATCTTCTGAGGAGACGGACTTGAGAATCAGGAAAGTTAGCCTCCCTGATACTCCCAAACTCTCTTTATGCTTCCCTGCTTTTATTTGGATAAACTGTAAAAATTTCTCATCAGTAAAAAAAGCTTTAGAAATAGTATTTCACTCGTCAGATTTATCATAAATCTTAACTTGAAAACATTATGGTACCCTCTCTCCCCCAGGTTTGGACTGGGGTTCAGAAATAAGCATTTTTCATGACTTTTTTTTTTTTTTTTTTCAACGTTTTTTATTTATTTTTGGGACAGAGAGAGACAGAGCATGAACGGGGGAGGGGCAGAGAGAGAGGGAGACACAGAATCGGAAACAGGCTCCAGGCTCCGAGCCATCGGCCCAGAGCCCGACGCGGGGCTCGAACTCACGGACCGCGAGATCGTGACCTGGCTGAAGTCGGACGCTTAACTGACTGCGCCACCCAGGCGCCCCTTTCATGACTTTTAAAAAAACTCTTTATTATCAGGAGAATTCAGATATTCCTAACACTAAACACAACAGTGTGCTCAAGCCTCCTGTACACAGCCCCTGGGCCTGGCAGCCTTTAGCCTCTCGGCACCCCTGGCCCTATCTATATCCCCATCTACCTGCTCCCCTCCTGTGTTATATATAGTTCTATGTGCTGTTGTCACTTCATCTGTAAACAGCTTTGTATGTGTCTCAAAGATAAGGCCTTTTAAAAACATAACCTCAGTACAATTATCACACCTATTATTTAAAAAAAAATTTTTTTTTAATGTTTATTTATTTTTGAGACAGAGAGAGACAGAGCATGAACGGGGGAGGGGCAGAGAGAGAGGGAGACACAGAATCGGAAGCAGGCTCCAGGCTCTGAGCCGTCAGCCCAGAGCCCGACGCGGGGCTCGAACTCACGGACCGTGAGATCGTGACCTGAGTTGAAGTTGGACGTTTAACCGACTGAGCCACCCAGGCACCCCCACACCTATTATTTTTAAAACAATTTCTCTATATCATGAAATATATAGCCTATGTATGTACGGATTTCCATCCATCCATCCATCTCATAAAATGTGTAATTACTTTGTTTGGTATTGCTTGAATTGGGATTCAGATATTATCATATATTGTGACTAGTTGATACAGCATTTTAGTTCCTTTTAAGCTATAGGTTTCCTGTCCATCCTTTTTTTCATTTACAACTTATTTGTTGAAAAAACTGGATTGTTTGTCCTGTAGAGTTGTCCACGTTGTGGATTTTACTGAATGCATGCCCATGGGGTATGGTTTTACACGATCCTCTGTCCTCTGTATTTCGTGTAAATTCAGGTTGCAATATCTTGGCAAGATTGCCTGATAGATAGCAAGGTGTTTGTATATCCAGAAAGAAATGTGTGTGCACACATATATACAAAGTACATATAAAGTATTGTTATATTCTAGATCAAATATACAAAAAAGCTTAAAAAAATTGTACTTAAAAAAGTACAATGAACAGATAGAGGCCTTCTAGATTAAACAGCAACATTTTGCTATAGTTGATTCTCTTTGTCTACATATATACACACACACTTTTTTTTTTTACTCTACCACTTGAAATTCATTACAGACATCATTACTTGTTAGTATGATAATTCCTAAAAATGAGAACATTCTCCTACATAAACCTAGTACATTTAACAGACCTTTAAAATTACCAATATTTCTAAAATCATCTAATATATAATTCATATTCAAGTTTCCCAATTGTCCAAAGAATGTTACTCTTTTTTTTTCCTAACCAGAATAGAGTCTGGTTTCACACATTACCTTATGGTGTTTTATCTTTCTTTGGTCTCTTTCTCTGGAACAGTTCTGTCCCCCTTTTCTCCCCACATGACATAGACTTTTTTAAGAATCCCGAATGGTAGTTTTATTCTGTGTTTTGGAATTGTCTGGTTTTTTTTTTTCATGGTGATGTGTGAGTTACTATTTTATATCTTGTGTTTATGTTAGGGTGTTTTCATCAGGTTTTGAAGGTGTTATGCTTCCCTTATTGTAACCCCTTAGCCTTTTCTTGTTCTTCTTCTTCTTCTTTTTTTTTTTTTTCTTTTTTTTGCATATTTTTGGCTTCTTAAATTTCATCTTTGTTGCTTCAGAACTTTCTCAGGGAGGCTGTATGAGTTCCTTTAGGTGGAATAGAGGTGGAGACTTCAAAGGACGGAAGTGGGATACAGACCTGCCCACTGACTCAGCTGTAAGTCACTACTTCTGTTTTCTTGGTTTACCATTTTCCCATGTTAATTGGATTTATGTGCTTTTATTTTCCATTATAAAAATAAATATTAAAAAGAACTTAGAAACTAAGAAATAAAAGTTTAAAATTGTACCAGCATCTGTCTTAACCACTGCCATCTATCTCAAACCACTTAATAGTTTGGTGGGGTTTTTTGGTTGTTGTTGTTGTTGTTTTTTTAATTTTTTTTAATGTTTATTTGTGAGAGAGAGAGACACAGAGTGTAAGTGGGGGCGGGACAGAAAGAGGGAGACACAGAATCTGAAACAGGCTCCAGGCTCTGAGCTGTCAGCACAGAGCCCGATGCAGGGTTCAAACCCACGAGCAGTGAGATCATGACCTGAGCCAAAGTTGGAGGCTTAACCGATGAGCCACCCAGGCACCCCCTGGAGAGAGAAAATCTTTTAAGCAGGCTCCACACTCAGTACGGAGCCTAATGCAGGGCTTGATCTCACAACCCTAAGATCATGACCTGAGCCAAAATCAAGAGTCATATGCTCAACTGACTGAGTCACCCAGGTGCCCCAAGATTGTGCTATTTTTTAATGTTTTTATCATAGTTGTTATTATCCCATACATAAAATTTTGTATCCTTTTTTTTTTTCACTTTTGTTGTGAAAAAAACAACACGCTCTGTCTCTCTCTGTCTCTCTCTTTCTCTCTCAAAAATAAGTAAACATTGGGGCGCCTGGGTGGCTCAGTCGGTTAAGCATCCGACTTCAGCTCAGGTCACGATCTCACGGTCCGTGAGTTCGAGCCCCGCGTCGGGCTCTGGGCTGATGACTCAGAGCCTGGAGCCTGCTTCTGATTCTGTGTCTCCCTCTCTCTCTGCCCCTCCCCCGTTCATGCTGTGTCTCTCTCTGTCTCAAAAATAAATAAACGTTAAAAAAAATTAAAAAAAATAAGTAAACATTAAAAAAAAATTTAAATAATATTGTAAGGAATATCATGGTTCATGTTTATTCTTGGGGATTATGGCTTTAAGAAAGATTCCTAGAATTAAGATTTATGAAATCAGTTACACTCTTATGAAAGAGTGTAAAGTTTTTGAACATTTAAGAGTTTCAAGATCATGTTTTTTATTTTTTAATAGTGACTGTCAGTGTGGAAAACAAAGCTTCAAATGATGATATTCAAATTGAGAATGTATGTCTATTTTTATCTTGGTTTTTTGTTATTAACTATATGAGTATGAATGATCCACTTAACAGAAGACTTGGAATGTCTTGCTTTGTCTTTTCATTTTATAGATTTCATCTTATAAATATAACTACTTGAAAGCATTTTGCTAGTTCTCTCTTTAGAGAAACATTTAAAGATTGGAGTCATCATAAACAGCAGTGTTTTTAAAGGGCTTATATCTATGATAGATTTTCATGCTGATTTAAAAAAATTGTTTCCTCATCTTCAGATCATCATGCATGTATTTTGCACCTACCTTGATTCCAGATTGCCTCCCCATCCTAAGTACCCTGACGGGAAGACATTTACTTCTCAGCACTTTGTTCAGACACCAAATAAACCAGGTATAAACCTCCTAACAGAATGAGTTGAGATTTTCACATGAGATATATCTAGAGGTTTAGCTTGTTTTTTAATGTAGCATATTTCCTTTACAGATGTGACAAATGAGAATGTTTTTTGCATCTATCAGAGTGCTATCAACCCTCCTCATTATGAGCTAATCTACCAACGTCATGTGTACAATCTTCCAAAGGTACTTCTTTTTAAAAAAAATTTTAGTGTTTATTTATTTTTGAGAGAGAGAGACAGAGTACGAGCTGGAGGGGGCAGAGAGAGAGGGAGACACAGAATCTGAAGCAGGCTCCAGGCTCTGACCTGTCAGGACAGAGCCGGACGCAGGGCTTGAACTCATGAACCGTGAGATCATGGCGGAGCCAAAGTCGGACACTTAACCGACGGAGCCCCCCAGGCGCCCCTAAAGTTACTTCTAAATGTAGAAATGGCTATTGAGGAAGGTCATGGTGACTTGCTTTGATGATATTTTTTAAATTAAAGTCTCTTGTCTAAGGAACAGGTAAACTGTTTAAATTAGGGAAAATGAGTTTCTTAAATGTCCCTTTTTTAAACTATAAAAGTAATATATGCTTAATTTGGGAAAGCATAAAGAAGAAAGAGCAGGGGCACCTGGGTGCCTCAGTCGGTTAAGGATGCGACTTCGGCTCAGTTCATGATCTCATAGCTCACGGGTTTGAGCCCCACGTCGGGCTCGGCATTGGCAGTGCGGAGCCTGCTTGGGATCCGTGCTCTCTCCTCACTCTCTGTCCCTCCCCCACTCACACTTTGTCTCATAATAAATAAATTCTGAAAAGAAAGATCACTCATTCCATTACTTAAAGGCAGCTATCGTTAACATTTTTGTTGTATTGCCTTTGGTAAATTTCATTTTGGCCTTTTCTCTGTGCTATTTTATGGGTTGAAATCGTATTATTTATGTAGTTTTATTTCCTTTTAAAAATTAACTTCCTTAAAGAACTCTTTTGCACTGGGAATGCAAACTGGTGCAGCCACTCTGGAAGACAGTATGGAGGTTCCTCAAAAAATCAAAAATAGAACTATCCTATGACCCAGTAATTGCACTACTAGGTATTTATCCAGAGGATACAGAAATGCTGTTTTGGCGGGGCACATGCACCCCAATGTTTATAGCAGGGCAATCAACAATAGCCAAAGTATGGAAAGAGCCCAAATGTCCATCGACAGATGAACGTATAAAGAAGATGTGGTATATGAATACAATGGAATATTACCTAGCAATCAAAAAGAATGAAATCTTGCCATTTGCAACAACATGGATGGAACTAGAGTGTATTATGCTAAGCGAAATAAGTCAGAGAAAGATATCACATGATTTCACTCATATGTGGAATTTAAGAAACACAACAGTTGAACATAGGGGAAGGGAAGCAAAAATAAGATAAAAACAGAGAGGGAGACACATCGTAAGAGACTCTTACAGAGAACAAACTGAGGGTTGCTGGCTGGGCGTTGGGTAGGGGGATGGGCTAAATGGGCGACAGGCCCTAAGGAGGACACTGGTTGGGATGAACACTGGGTGTTATATGTAAGTGATGAATCACTAAATTCTATTCCTGAAATCATTATTACACTCTATGTAACTAACTTGGATTTAAATTTTTTTTTTAAAGTGAATGGTAGAAAAAAAAATCTTTCTTAATTTAATTAACTTAAATATAATTTTCCATCCTATAAAAATATTTCATAGAAATACTTTTTAATGGCTATAAAAAAGTTATCATTATATGGGGTGCCTGGGTGGCTCAGTCGGTTAAGCATCCGACTCCGGCTCAGGTCATGATCTTGCGGTTCGTGAGTTCAAGCCCTGCATCGGGCTCTGTACAGACAGCTTGGAGCCTGGAGCCTACTTCAGAATCTGTGTCTCCCTCTCTCTCTGCCCCTCCCCTGCTCACACTCTGTCTCTCAAAAAATAAATAAGTGTTAAAAAAATTGGGGGGGGGGGGAGGGCGGCACCTGGGTGGCTCAGTCGGTTGAGCGTTCGACTTTGGCTCAGGTCACGATCTCACAGTCTGTGAGTTCAAGCCCTGCATCAGGTTCTGTGCTGACAGCTCGGAGCCTGGAGCCTGCTTCAAATTCTGTTTCCCTCTCTCTCTGCCCCTCCCCTACTCATGCTGTGTCTCTCTCTGTGTGTCAAAAATAAATAAAAACATTAAAAAAATTTTTTTTCTGAATTGTTTTAAGTTTATTATAAAATTGTAACATAATTTATTCAACCGTTCCCCTACCATTGAACATTTTGGATGTTCTAAATCTTTGTTTTAGAAATACTGCTGAATATTCATCTTTATGGATATAGCGGTCTACATTTTGGGTAATTTCGTTAAAGTCCAAAAGTGGAATTCTAGGTTACAGAATATTTTCAAAGCTTTTAAAATATATTATCAAACTACTTTTATACAAAAGGTTATGTACCAGTTTACATTTCTATTCAGGTATCTTACTCTTAACTGCAGACTTCAGTTCTATTGATGAGCTTTGTAGTTATTGTTGTTACCAGCTTCTTTACAAAAAAATTTTATATTGACTATAATCATAAATCGTGTTCTCCATCAGATTTCCTAGAAGAGAGTATTAATTGCATTTTTTTCAAATTTAATATTCCAGCTTTATAAGTGTTAATATTTTGGGCCATTGAAGTTTCTGTACAAATCCATGCAAATGAAAGTCTGAATTACACGGAATTCTGAGTTAGTAGAATGTGAATTGATAGGATCTGCATTTATCTTTTTGTTTGGTTTGTATAATCTTTGGCTTGGCTTGGTTTAAATCTTGCTGTCTTTTTTTGTCTTTGTTCCAGGGCCGAAATAATATGTTTCATACATTGTTAATGTTTCTCTACATCATAAAAACCAAAGAGTCAGGAATGCTTGGGTAGGTATTGATGCTTTAAAAATGCAAGTACTTAACATTTACTGTTTTTCTTCCCATGTTAAGATTCTGCAGAAGCAGCATCATATATTGAAAAGATTGTGGCCCGAACAAGAGATGTGGCTTTTGGCACTGGCTCAGCCCTGTCACTAACCAGTTCTATTCTCTCGGGCAAATCCATTGATTCCTCACCAACCTCCATTTCCCTACTGGTTTCCCTCACTGGCTTTACGGTTGTGTCCCTCAAGAAGCAACTCTGAGGATGTATATCAAGCTCTTGCCAATTTAAAATTTATCAGCAGAACAAAACAAAAGCCATCCCATTTCAGACACAGCCTTCTGCAAAATGTTTATACTTCTAGAGAGACTGAGTCAGCACCCACTCCATAATATTATTAACTGGGACGGAAAAATGGTCAGTTGAAATTGTTTACTTTGTTGTTCTAAATATTTAGAATGAAGCTCACGTCCTGTTTCAATAAATTCAGAATTGTCATATGGTCATTTTGGTGATACGAAATACTAGCGTATCAAATAATATTTTGAAGCAGGAGGACTGGTTAAGGCTGGGGAAATCTCGTAATGCAAGGTCTAGAACTCTCAAAACCTGAGGTTAAGAAAATGTGAAGGGAAAGGCTTGGAGTGGAGAACGTCTGGGGTCCATTCCAGTTCTGATATGCATGCCTCTTTTCAGTTTAGCTTAGGCGTCCTGTTTTATATGTGTTTTAGAACTACATTGTCTGATAGAGCAGCCATCCATCACATGTGACAATGAGCCTTTGAAACAGGACTAATCTGAATTGAGATGTTCTGTAAGTGTAATGTATATATATAGACCAGAATTTGAAGACCCAAGAAAAAGGGGGGTACAAAAGATCTCATTAATACTTTTGTGCATTGATTACCTGTTGAATTAATACATTGGATATATTGGATTAAATGAAACATATTACTGAAATTAATTAAACCTGTTTCTTTTTACTTTTTATAAAAATTTTAAGGGGCGCCTGGGTGGCTCGGTCGGTTGAGCGTCCGACTTCGGCTCGGGTCGTTATCTCACAGTCTGAGTTCGAGCCCCGCGTCGGGCTGGAGCCTGTTTCAGATTCTGTGTCTCCCTCTCTCTGACCCTCCCCCACTCATGCTCTGTCTCTCTCTGTCTCAAAAATAAATAAATGTTTAAAAAAAAAAAAAAAAGGGGGGCGCCTGGGTGGCCCAGTCGGTTAAGCGTCCGACTTCAGCCAGGTCACGATCTCGCGGTCCGTGAGTTCGAGCCCCGTCAGGCTCTGGGCTGATGGCTCGGAGCCTGGAGCCTGTCTCCGATTCTGTGTCTCCCTCTCTCTCTGCCCCTCCCCCGTTCATGCTCTGTCTCTCTCTGTCCCAAAAATAAATTAAAAACGTTGAAAAAAAAAAAAATTAAAAAAAAAAATTTTTTTTAAATTTTAAGATGTCTACTAGAAAATTTAAAATTATGGGGGCATCTGGCTAGCTCAGTCAGTAGAGCTCACGACTCAATCTCTCAGGGTCGTGAGTTCAAGTCCCAGGTTGGGCATAGAACCCACTTAAAATAAAATTTTTTTTAATATAAATAAGATTAAATGTAAACAAATTTAATAAATTAAATATAAATAAAATTAAATATAAATAAAATTTAAGAAGTAACAAAAATAAAAATATATTTAGAAAAAAATTTTAAATGATGTATGTGGTTTGCATTTCACTGACATCACATTATATTTCTACTGGACAGTACTGCTCTAGAGAAAGCCAAGTTCTTGTCCTTAAACATATTAGATTCAAAGATTTTTAAAAGACATAAACAGTCCAAAAAAATTTTTTTTCACCAAATCAGTGTATGGTTTTAATGTGATTCCTATCAAAATCCTAGCAAGTTTTTTTTTTAGTTCTCTTCTTAATTTTATTTTTTTTAATTTACATCCAAATTAGTTAGCATATATAAAAATTTTTTTTTAATATTTATTTATTTTGGGGATGGTGGGCAGAGAGAAAGAGACACAGAATCTGAAGCAGGCTCCAGCCTCTGAGCTGTCAGCACAGAGCCCAGTGTAGGGCTCGAACTCCTGAGCCATGAGATCATGACCTGAGTTGAAGTCAGATGCTTAACCGACCCAGCTACGCAGCATCCCCTTTTATCATATATATACATACATATATACATATATATATATATGTATATATATATGTATGTATATATTTTTTTCTTTAATGTTTATTTTTGAGAGAGAGAGAGAACGAGCAGGGGAGGGGCAGAGAGAGGAAGACCATCTGAAACAGTGTCCAGGCTCCGAGCTGTTATGACAGCACAAAGCCCGACAGCGGGGCTCGAACCCACGGACTGTGAGATCATGACCCAAGCCGAAGTCTGACGCTTAACTGACTGAGCCATCCATGTGTCCCATTGTCATATATGTTCTAACGTAAGAAAGATTAAATAGGAAACTCACTTTTGTGAAGCATCTAAACTAAATATTCTTTTTTCCTTATTTTTTAATTACAAAATTTTAATTTCCTTATTTTTTAATATTCTTTTTTCCTTATTTTTTAATTAATTTTTAATACATGCCCAATATGCGAATACTTAAATGCTACAGCAGTGTATAGACTAGAAATTGAAAATTCCCGTCTGGTCAGCCTCTCAATCCCACTGCCTCTGAGTACCCAATGTTAGCAGTTAAAAGTGTATGTTTATAGACTACTTTCTGGGAATAAGTTGATCTGGGTTTTATTTTTCATTTTGTTTAAACATGTATTGTGCCTAAACATATTATCCTATGCTTTTTTTTTTAATCTTTTTTTTTTTTTTTGACATTTATTCATTTTTGAGAGACAGAGCATGAGCAGGGGAGGGGCAGAGAGAGAGAGGGAGACACAGAATCCAAAGCAGGCTCCAGGCTCTGAGCTGTCAGCACAGAGCCCGATGTGGGACTCGAACCCAGGAACCGTGAGAGATCATGACCTGAGCCGAAGTCAGACGCTTAACCGACTGAGCCACCCAGGCGCCCCTGTGCTCTGCTTTTTAATCTCACAGTTTGTCTTAGACATTCTTCCATGTCAGTAAATACAGACCTTTTTCCTAAAATTTCTAGCAGTATTTAATTATAAATATGTGCATGAATATGTATTAGAAATATGGAATATGTTATAAATATAATGTTTTATAATTATTCCTCACTTAATGCTTCAGAAGGGCTATTTTGAAGCCAAGAATTAATTGAAAAATACTTTAGGGGCGCCTGGATGGCTCAGTTGATTAAGCGTCCGACTTCGGCCCAGGTCATGATCTCAAAGCTTGTGGGTTCGAGCCCCAGGGCTGACAGCTCGGAGCCTGCAGCCTGCTTTGGATTCTGTGTCTCCCTCTCTCTCTCTGCCCCTCCCCTGCTCACGCTCTGTCTCTGTCTCTCAAAAATGAATAAATGTTAAAAAATAAAAAATAAAAAAAAATGAATAAATGTTAAAAAAAATATTTTTTTTTATAAAAAAAAAGATATTTTAAATCAACAGCAAGTGTTTGCTTAATGTTTACTTATTTTTGAGAGAGAGAGAGAGACAAAGTGTGAGCTGGGGAGGAACAGAGAGAGAGGGAGACACAGAATCCAAAGCAGGCTCCAGGCTCTGAACTGTCAGCATAGAGCCGGACACAGGGCTAGAACCCATGAACTGCAAGACCATGACCTGAGCCCAAGTCAGACGCTTAACTGACCGAGCCACCCAGGCACCCCTCGAATGTTTGGTTTTAATTGAAAGTTTATCTTGTCCTCTCTAGATCCAAATTGACATTTTGATGCATTAATGATTTGTCATGATAGCTTGAAGTTTGTGTTGAGTGCTAGGTATGCTTTGTCCACATAAAAATGGAAAATTTTCAGAAGTATGTAGGAGGCTGGCTCAATCTGTAGAGCATGCAACTCTTGATCTGGGTTATTAGTTCAAGCCACGTGTTAGGTATAGAGCTTACTTAAAAAATAAAGTAAAATAAGATAGAAATATTTAGTGGGGTAATGACTTACTTAGAGGCCAAGAAGAATTCATACAATTTTTAAAGTGCGTATCTTATTGAGCAACTTAAATGTGGAAAAGAAACATTTCAAACTAAAACTAATACATCTTTTATTTATTTGAGATTTTTTTCTTAACCAAGGGAAAAACTTTGAAATTATTAACTTTTTAAATGATTGATTAATCTACTTGATACATTCTAAAACAATCAAATGCTTAAAAACTATCCTATAACTTAAAGGAAATAAGCAAGTGGCTCAAATAGAGTCCATTTGGAATCATGCCCATAAAGCAGCAGCAGATTGATCCAAATACATTATCCAGTCAATGCCAGATATTTGTGCAGTTCCTGGAATGAGATGACTGGTTTACTTCCAAAAGGGGGACAAAATCTAGACAGAATTAACTGCACAACAATTTAAGTGTTCTGTTCAGCAAATAAACCATAAATAAAGTTTAAAGCTACAACTAAATGACAAACTGAAACAAAATTTTATAGTTGCAACAGATATAGCAAGTCCAAGCTAATATCCATCATATGTAAAGAGCATATATAAATTCATTAGAAAGAAAATATATAGAAAATGGTCATAGACATGAAAAACTTACCCAAAAAAGCTTTGTGCCTATGGCTAACAATCACAAAAAGATGCTGGTTAGCCTCATATAAAACAAGCCAAAATTAAAACTTTTTTTTCTATCAGATTGACATTTAGCATTTGCAGGGTTTTTTTGTTTTGTTTTTTTTTTTTTTTTGAGATTCTTTTTTTTTTAAATATACCAACATGGGACTCTACACCCAACATCACAACCCTGATACCAAGATTTGCATGCACTACTGATTGAGCCAGCCAGGTGCCCCTCTCATTTGCAGTTTTGGTGAAGAGTTCCTTGAAGAAATGGGAAAAGCCATTTAATATATAAATGACCTTTTTTGAAGGGCATTTTTGTAATATGTATATATATTTTTGAAATTTTTGTCAAAAGCAATAACTACTCATAATTTTACAAGTCCTGTGGTGCTAGAAGTTCATGACAGAAATAACCAGTTCCCTGTTCCCCAAGCCCACTAAAGACAGCCACTTGAAACTCTCTTAGCCTTTTTCTTCTGATATTATTATAGTTCCAAATAATAGAGGCATGCAGCTGTCTTTTGATTCTTCAGTTTGGGACATCGGAGGTTGATTTCTTACTTTGTCAGATGAAAATCTCTTTCTCTTATAGTCCTCTCCTTTGTACTTTGAATACTGTATAGTACTCTCTAGAGTAGAAGTAGATTTTTCTTTTTGTTTATATATAAGTAGGGTTTAGTTTAAGCTATATTAAGAATTCCCATGTACAAATTCACTAAAGCATCCATAATAATTAGTAAATTCTTAATTCGGGTTTAATAGGTTAAAATTCTCTAAGAAACCTAGTAGCTCTATATCATATCCTCCATGTAAAAAATTTAATTGCTACCTCTACTTTAATCTTGCTAAAATTATTCTGTAATATTCCTTGAGTTTTCCACACCCTGTAAACGCATTTGTCCTAAATTGGGGTTTTAAGCCCAGTGAAGAAAGCAATTACTATTGCTAGGGTCCACCTGATAAGTCACAGGTAACATAACTCATTACAGAATGGCATAAATGTTATCAGTTAAATATGTATTCCTTTATGTTTGGAAATCAATTCAACTAAAAAGTTTTTTTTTTTTCTTTTTATAGGAGAGTTAATCTTGGTCTATCCGGTGTGAATATTTTGTGGATTTTTGGCGAGTAATGTGGGTCGTTTTTAATTCCAAACATTAGGACTTTTATTTGATGGAACCAGGAGTTGAATCTAAGCATCTCTGAGTCACTGTGTCTTTTGAAATAAGATACATATGTGTGTGTTAACAGACTCTTTTAGATTTAACGAAAAATTAGCTATTTTGAAACTTCTTGTTAAAGTATTTCCTGTGTTCTCTACACCAAAAGACATTACCTTCACTTTTTTTATTACCTTTCAGATTTTTCAGTTGTCTGTGAAACTGCAAACCTTCAGATATTTGTTGACCCAAAACTGCAATTTCCCCTTAATTAAGAAATTTGAGTCCTTTTTCATTGTAACCTACAAATGAGAATCATCCACCTGATTTTTCCCCACAAAAAAATTATTTTTTTCAATCGCATTATTTGGTGTAAATACTTAAAAAGAAACAAGGAAATTGCTAATTCACCTTTTTTATCTCTTTACTTCCCTGTTGTTCTATAGATCAGCCCAAGGCCCACATGTAAAGAGATGAGATCAACTTGTATTAGTCCATGTGCATCTTTAAATAATATTGAAAGAGGTTTGACAGTGTTGGCATGTTTAGAAGTCAGCTCTCAGATTAACTCACAGAGTTAAACTATCTGGGTCTTAGGTTAAAAGGCTGAAGACATTAAGAAACTCTTGCTTTTTTAATAATTCAATCTGACTGTTATTTTAAGAGTTCTCTTTTAAGATCATACAATATCTGTTTAAATTTTTTTAGATATGTTCAAAACATCTGGAGAGTAAGAAGTGACTGAGTTTTGCTTGACTCTATTTTCTTACATATCTATGTATAGGACCTTGAAGGCTAGCTAGCAAGTGTGTTTGTTTTCCGGATTGACGTCCTGTTAGAGACCACTTCTGTCACCTTACGGAAACCTGGAAACAAAACTAGAATCTTCTGAGTAACTGCATTTTGGTCCTATATGTGCATCCCGTTTTTAATAATTTGTAAATTCTGTTTTTCAACAAGTCGTTCCTGTGTTTTGAAGGTCCTATGTCCAGAGGAAAGGAGGTTTCTTTTCACTGCTTTTGATGTATGTTGAACATGTTTGCTGTGGTATTTTAGAAGAAAATGTCAATTAAACATGTTAAATACGAGAACATGTGAAAATCTAAGTACTGTTTCAAAACTTATTGAAGGTGTCACGGAATAACAGTTGTTACATGGTTAACATTCTTTATTAAAGGGAATAAGGGAAAAATTTTAACACGTTAAGACAAAGGTTTTTTTTCTTTATAGGACTTATGGCAGCTTTTAGTCCAAAAATTCAAAGCTATAATATTTTTATTTTGTGACTATCAAGAAAATATAATATGTGGGAAATATACATGTAAAAAGACTAGAGAGACATGCTAAGAAAGAAAAGCTCTTTTGTTTGCATACTGTGAGTCTAGCGTGGGTTACTATATTCTCGGTAGTTTTCCTATACTGACTAGTCTCCACAAGTGTTTGAGCCAACTTATACTTTAATGTAGCCTTTATTAAAAATACTTTGATAAATTAGTTGGCATTCACACGTCAGGAAGACAGTGCACTGCAAATGTGGTAAAATTTTTTGGGTCTTTGCGTTAAGATGAGTAAATACCTACTTTAATTAAATGTTATTTATAGGGTATTTTTCACGAGTTTTTCTTTTCATTGCTTGACTCATCCTTGTGGGATCAGATCCACCAATTATGTTGATTTTAGATTATGTTCTCTGTATCATTTATCCTTTTTCCCCCCCCCGCTATGAATATCAGCCTTTACTTCAGCCAAATTTGTTTTAGGGGCGTATCTAGGTGTTCATAATTTAGTTCCCACGAAGACATAAAAATGCTGTGTTGCTTGGCTTTCTCGAACTGATATATGGTACACTTTAAACTGATATTTCCGTGGTGAAGACATGTAGCATATGGCTGGCACTTCTAAACCCGGCTTTGGAACAGAAGTCCTTTATTTTTTTAGAATATCCATCTTCTAAATGTGGACCTTTCCTCAAAGGTCAGTCTTGGTCCTGTGTTTCCCTGTCTCTGCTTTTCCTTAGAGATCTCATTCCCTCCACAACTTCGTTTATCACCTCTCTGCATCTGATTCCCATGTTTACCACCAACCGTAACGTCTCTCCCGCCTGAGCTCTGGCGTCCGACATTTCCATTCGCGTGTCCTGTGGACTCTGCGACCGGAACTGAATTCACATCTGCCAAAACCCGCTCGCTCTTCTAACCTCCCTTTTTCTGTTCGTTGTACTACCAGTCGCCCACGCTCAAACCTCCGGTGTCCTCTTTGATTCCTTCGCTCCCTGGGTCCCCAGTCCAATTAGGCAGCGAACCTCATCCATTCTTTCTTAACAGTGCCTCTTGCAGCTGGCCCTTTCCGTTTCTGCTGCCCCTGTGCTCATTTGCACCCTTATCAACTCACATAGGACCACTGCAACAGCCTAATTCATCTCGCAGCTTCCTAATTGTCGCCGCGCTTCCAGACTTTCCAGTTCATCCCGCACGTTCTCTTCAAATTCATCTTCCTGAAACACCTGTTTGATCATTTCATTCCCCTGATCACTTCCTTAGCCTGACATTTAAAGCCCTCCACAATCTGGCCCCAAGCGAGCCTTCTCCTCCCAGATCCTCGGGCCCAGCCAGGGCGGGCTGCCGCTTGCTGGGCTCTCTGTGCGCTTCCTCCCGCTTGTCCCCCTCACTCTCTGGGGAACCCCCAGAGCGGCCTGCCCCTGCCTTGAGACTTCACTCTGATTAAACCTGCTATTTTTTGGAGCTAGTCCTGGCCACTCCAGCTGGCAGTCATTTCTCCCCCCAGGGTGATTGGATCCGTGCCCCTTTTCTGGCACTCAGCAGCCATATGAATAGATTCAGAAGTGACTTTTGGTCTAACGGTGCGTCCTCGTATCTTTTCTCATCTGCCGAAAAGAACGGAGTTTTTTACTAGTCTGAGCTGTCCTGCTGTTCGGGACGACTTGACAATGGCTAAAGCCACCTTCTGGGAAAGGCTTGCATTCTCCTCTTTGAAGGACGCCTCTTGAGCAGCCAGGCACCCTGGCCTCCCCTCTGTGTTAGGCCTGAGGAGAAGGAAGCAGCCCCGGGACCGGACAGCAACAGGGGGGCTGCCCGAGTGAGGTGTGAGGAAAATGCCACAACCGGGTCCCTGCACCCCAAAGGTCTTCCTCAGTGAGCTGGGTGAGGCCCTGCGCCTTAGCACGCTGTTCCAAATGCCACAGCGTCCACGGGAAGGGGCGCGGGGTGCACCCATCCCTCGGTGACTCCGGTCCCGGCCGCCTCCAGACCATGGGTAGTGGCCGAAGGCAAAAACGCGTGACTGTGAGCAACAGGGGGCTGGGCTCTCTGGCGGGAAGGCTTCTGAGAAGGATCTGGGGGGGCCTTGTCTGCACACTTAAAATGAGAGGGGTTTGCACAACGAGCACCTGTGCTTCCTGGTGCCTGGTGACGTTGCCACATCTCACTGGGTGTGCCAGTGGCTTTCTGCTGAGTCTAGAGGGTTGTTAGGTGTTGCTTCTGAGCCACATCTTTAATTCGAGCCCTGGAAGGTCATCCAGGATTCCATTTCCACACTGACTGAGCTGTACTCACCTCGGGGACAGGTCGTGGGTTCCACAGTCAGGGTTAGGAAGAGGAGTCCGATACAGCAGAATGGGGCTGCAGAGGAAGCAGGACCCCGTCCACCCAGGGATGTTTCGCCGCAATGTCCCCTGCAGGCAGTCCCCAGCTGCTGCCGTGGGTGCCGTAATGACAGTTCAGAGCCTGGAGCCTGCTTTGGATTCTGTGTCTCCCTCTCTGCCCCTCTCCCGCTCGCTCTCTCTTTCAAAAATAAATAATAAACATTAAAAAAAAATTTTTAATACAATAAAGCTATAGTTACATCCTTTCATGTCCCCAAAGCAAAATGAATACTCCAAAACCAGTCTGGCTAGAAGAGCCACTGGCCTGAATGGGCTGAGGCTTGGGAGGACTGAGCTCTTTTCCCTGACTGGTGCAGGGTAATCACTTTTTACGCTGATTCTGATTCAGAGATCACTGAGAAGCTACAAGCTAAAATAACAGATGACAGTGCTTTTAGGTAGGGAAAAAACTGGCTTTGCAAAGTCCCCAAACAGCCTATTAGCATAAACGTAAGAAATGGCCCCTTTGGCATTGTGAAGCCACTATCTCCTTCATGGACCAGGAGATCTTCATGGCCTTGACAGGCCCTTGCCCCACCCCAACTGCTCTTGCCCGGCTGGATCTGCCCCCTGCTCCCTCCTTCCTCCCCCCACCCCAGATCTGGCCCTTCCCCAGCATAGACAGTGCTACCTTTGTACCTTGAAGGCTGGGCTTTCTGGTCTACCAAGAAAACACCGTCTCCTTCCTTTCCCATTTCTAAACTAGAAGGAAAAAATAACAACCCTGAATCAGACTCTGCTTTCATGAACTGCATCCCATAGGGGGAAAGTCAGAAGGTGGTGATCTGCTCCGTTGGGGGCAAGACTTGTTTTCTCAGGCAGCGGCCAGGCACGATTCTTCCTCAGACACATGGTGTGTAGACTGGAACCGGGCAGCTCTGTGATAGTTTTGGCCCAGACTACAGGCATCAGCGTCCTGAGCTCCAGCTCCACAGAAAGGCCCCTTGTGCTCGTAATGGGGAGGGGCATCATCCACTGGACAGCCTGCGGGGCAGAGCAGGCCGGCTAACTCGTGGAAGGAAGACTTGGCAGAAGAAAGATCTAAAGCCCTCAGCCCCCAAACCTGGTGGTTTGAAAAGGTGTTAACGTGGCATCCGTCTCAAGTTAGTTAACCACTCTTAAAAGTAAATTCAGTAAGGGGCGCCTGGGTGGCTCAGTCGGTTGAGCGTTCGGCTCAGGTCATGATGTCGCGGTTTGTGGGTTCGAGCCCCACGTCGGGCTCTATGCTGACAGGTCAGAGCCTGGAGCCTGCTTCGGATTCTGTGTCTCCTTCGCTCTCTGCCCCTCCCCGACTTGTGCTCTGTCTCTCTCTGTCTCTCAACAATAAATAAATGGAAAAAAAAATTTTTTTGAAAAAAAAAGTAAATTCTGTACGATGTTCTGCTTCCAGTTCAAAGTTCTGCATGAGTTCTTTAAAGTCTTTTTTAAGCCATCTTGAAAATTCCTGGAGCTAACTACCTTAAAGTTGTGGTTAGACTGTACTTAGAACTCGGAGCTAACGTCCACATCCCAGAATTATGGATTCTCTTAAATGAGACACAACGTATTTTCTATGCAGCCAGAGAAATGATCTTTCATTGAAACTATCTCTGAGTAAGTTGCTACTTTTTCCCACCTCAAGACTCTGTTTCCCCACACATACGCCCTCCCCTCTCACCTACCCGCAGTAGTTTTCTGCTGGTGAGGGATTTGCAGCTCTCACCGGCTTGCCCTTCTGACCCTGTCCCGGCAGGTGCAACAATGGGGCAGTGCTAGAACAAATACCGAGGAAAACTAGAGACCCTGCAGGCAGTGGAACTCCTGTAAACGCTGGAGCTTCTGTGAGACTCTGGCTTCCTTCAGGTCCTTGAGGGCAGGTGCATGTGAGATACTCAGGAACTATTTGTTGTATTACCAAGTGGATTGAGCAGAAATTCACTTGAAAAGCAATCCTTTTCTTGTTCTGGACTGGAATTTTCAGTGTGCTTTCCATGCTGAAGACCGTAGAGAGCTCTCTGGCTGGTGAGCAGAAGGGTGGCAGAGAGGAAAAAAAAAAGCTAGGAATCGGCAGTTGGCTGTAAACTTGTAGAGAAGAAGGTCAGAGGACCCACTCTACATTTCCATGCATCCTTCCTTATTGGGCTCTATGGAAATTAATTCAATAGTAAGGAGTACGTATACGCCTGGGAGTGGGTGGAGCCATCTAGATGCACACCTGCCAGCAGTTTCTCAATTGGGTGCAAAATTGGTGGCATCCTGCAAGCTGACACAGCCGGAGCTGTGTTAGGATAGGTGCGAGGTGTGAGAGCTGGGAACCCCGTGATCCGGTCCCGGGATACCATCAGCCCGTTCCCTGGCACACTGCAGAGTTTTCTCCAAGTATGTGTCTCATTGGCCCAGAAGATGTACTTCCTGAGCTGCTTCTCTGGAACATGCTTTCTCCGGGGATAGCGTCCGTCCGTTCCACAGTTAGAGTCTGTGCCCCCCCCCCCCCCCCGGCCACACCAGGATCGGCCACACTCCTCCACTGCTGGTGGCCCTGGAAATTAGTACAGCCTTTTCGGAACATAACACCTGCACGTATATCTCTGTCACTCCTGCTGCATAACAAACTATTCCCCCAAAGCATCATTCAGTATCACTTTTTCCCGGGGAGCTGGAAGACTGACTCGTCTTTAAGGCTCGTTCATTCACATGGCTCGTGGTCGACGCTGGCTATTGGCCGGGGGCCTAACTGGGAATGTGGGCGGAATGCCCACACAGGGCTTCCACATGCGGCCTGAGCCACCTCCTAATTCCAAGAGCAAGTATCTTGAGAAAGGAGGGGGGAGATGGGGACAGAAGCATATTACTTTTTATAACCTAGACTCGAAAGTTGCACGTTTCTTCCACTGCATCCTGTCGATCGAGGCGGCTACAAAGAACGGACCATTTTCAAAGGGAGGGAGCCTAGATCCCACCTCTCAGTGGAGAGAGTATGTGGGATGGGTCATATGTTGATGTGGCCGTTTTTGAAAAATACGATCTACCACAAAGTGCAATGCCCACCTCCTGCGATATTAATACTCTTTGGCTCATCGATCCCAGGAAAATGTGTCCTAGGAAAATATTCAACAGGAAAAAAATAAGTTATGCCTAAAGATATTCATTGTGAGCATTTGCCTATTGATTTATCCATCCCCCCAGTAAATATTGTTTAAATTCTTTTGCTAGGTGCTAGGAATACAGAGGAGACTTAATATACCCGTTCTCCCCTCCCATGGTTTCTAGTCTACAATAGCTAAAAACAAAATCCATCCAAATGTCTAGTGATAGAACGGTTTAATCAATTATTGTACCTCAATTCTGTGAGATCTATCCTTGAATGAGATACTTACAGACTTATTTTGACCTCTTTCTAAAATTCCTACAACTCTAACAAGACTATGTAAAAAGATGGGGGAAATGTCGGGTAGAAGTGAAAGCAAATCGAAGTCGTACGTCTACTGTGGTTACAATTATGTAAAAATATGCATGCGGATCGCCAACTACAACAGAATATCCAAATGTGAACTCACTTGCTGAAACGGGAACGTGGATGATTGTTTTTCCATTTTCAATTCCCTCTCAATGGTATGTCGCTTTTACAATAAAAAAAAAAAAAAAAAAGTCCAGAAAGGGGGGTGGGGTGGGGGAAAGTGGTGCAAAATAGAATTTTACAGGTCAAAGGAAGAGAAGGCTCTGCTGAGTGAGAAGGTGAGGTGGGACAGGTGGCTTCAGCAGGAGAAAGCAGCAGGGATCTAGCCATGAAGACAGGAGCAGGGGAGCTGACTTTGGAAAACTGCAAAGCATCCCACCCGAGCCGTGTTTACCAGAGCCTGGGAAGTTGGGGCTCGAAGGAAAGGTTCACCTAAGGCTGCAGAGTTGACCGAAGAGACTCCGCCACTTTCTGAGCAGAGATTGAAGTCAAAGGTGTGCCCAAGGAAGATGCCCCTGCCCGCTGTCCCGAGGATGACAGAAGCAGGCAGGGAGGCCTGGGGGGAGGCTGCTGCCGAAGTCCAGGTGGGGCAGGAAAGCTTGGAGAGCGTTTGTGAAAGCAGGAACGGTCACAACGTGGTACCTTGGTAGACACAGCCCCCGAGACTTCGGCCTGTGTGGTTATGACGATTGCAGCGCTAATCGCGGAAATTGGAGGAAGAAGAACCGGTTGGCAGAAGAGAGATTTTCAACACGCTGAGTTCGAGCTGTTAACTGGGACATCCAGATGGGATGACAACAGATAGCTGGAAACATGAAGTCTGAATCTTAGGGAAGAGATCCCCTTTTTGGCAAAATAGCCTGAACCTCCCACTCGGCCCAGAAGGCTCTTCCCCCAGCTGTGTGTAACATCTGCTTCCTGTCTTCAGGAAGAGCTCTGCTCAAATGCCACCTCCCTGGACGCTTTCTTGCCACCCTAAAATGGCACTGCTGTCACCATCTCCCTTACCCCGCTCAGCTCTTCTTCATTGCACATACGTGAGATTTTACTTACCCCCACCAGCGCCCCCCTTTAGAGATGGGACGCCTGCGTCATCGTCCTGTGTTAAGAACTGCACGTTAATGGGCAACAGGGCGCCGATTCGCTCTTATGTGAATTTCCGTTATGAAATGATAATAACACATGGCATATATTCTTCTGACTCCAGAGCTCAGTCTAAAGATTGAAAACTTCTCTGCTCAAAAATACAACTTAGAAGAAAGGACACCCACCAACTGGTTTTTAAGAATGTCTCCTGCATAGCGGCAGGTACTTCCAGGCCTATCCCATTGGCCAGCCCTTAATCACAGGGACACATCAAGCTGCAGGGGAATCTGAGGAAAGTAGGTTCTGTCTGCCATGATCATGGCCATGGCCAGCTAATAATCCTAGCACTACAGACGAAGGGGAGGGGTTGGATGTTGGACAGCAGCAGCAGTCACTGAGGAGATGTCTATACAAACCCACAGAGCCTTGGCTGTGCCTGCCTCCAAGGGCCGTGAACATGGTACAGAGTCCATTGTCCCCTGGAACGGTGTTAACTCACCAAGGGTTTCCTAACCCTCTCCCTGGTCCCCAGGCACCGAAGATAAGGAAATGTTCAACATTTCTGTGTTCCGGATGCCAAGATCTGTAGAGCAAAACATTGCAGGGACGTCTACAATGCTTCTGCTTAACACTCTACGTATTTTTAGCCAGCACCAGCTACGTAATTTGTGGGACCCAGTGCAAAATTAAAATTGGTGGTGGGGGGGGGGGGGGGGGGCGGGGGACACGCCTGGGTGGATCAGTTGGCCTGACTCTTGATTCTGGCGTGGGTCATGATCTCAAGGTTCACAGGTTCAAGCCCCGCGATGGGCTCTGAGCTGACATCATGGAGCCTGCTTGGGATTCTCTCTCTCTGCCCCTCCCCTGCCCAAGTGCTCTCTGTCTCTGTCTCTCTCAAAATAAATTAAAAAAAAAAAAAATGAAAATGTGGGGTCTCTTGTTAAAAATTACCAAGAATTTCAAGACAGCCACGACAGAGCATTAAACCAATCACAAGGCCCTTCTAAGTGTGGGGTCCTGGGTGGCTGTCCAGGTGGCAGTCCTTTGACACCACTTCTGTGTTTAGCCTAGTAAAAGAAAGGGTGTGTGTGTGTGTGTGTGTGTGTGTGTGTGTATCTTTTTTAAGTTTGTTTATTTTGAAAGAGAGTGTGTGAGCGGGGAGGGGGAGAGAATCCCAAGCAGAGGCCGCACTGCCGGCAAAGAGCCTGATGTGGGGCTCAATCCCGCGAACCGTGAGATCGTGACCTGAGGCGAAATCAAGAGTCAGATCAACTGACTGAGCCACCCGGGCGCCCCAAGGAGCTCTTTAGATTGTGTGAAACACCACAGGCAAGCAGTGTTGGCTTTGGGGGCCGCTTCAGTTTTGGGGTGAGATGTTTTTCCTTGTCATAGCTTAGAAAGCCTGGAAGTGGCCTTGGGGATCAAGCAGCTGGACCGTCTCATTGTACAGAAGACCCAGAAGCCCAAAGAGGGGCTGCCCCTGCCCAGGGTCCTGCTTGGGCCACTCTAGAAGTCCGGCCTTCAGACTCCGCGGTGCCGCAGGAGGTAGTCGTTTGTCCCCATCAGGCCGGCTCTGTGGCGCCAGGCCACAAGGCATCGTTGACACTCCTGGGACCTCCCAGCGCCCACTTGGGCTAGATTCTTCCTCCAGCCTGTACGGTCAAAGCAGACAAAACCAGGAGGCTCTCTGTCCTTGGCTCCTTCTAGGGGATGTGCCACGAGTCCTCGGGAGCTGAATGGTGGCTTGAAGAGCTTGGCCACTGCGCTCTGATACTTACTTCCTCTCCACAGATGCCTCCGGGCTGGGCATCCGCGGCCTTGGTGTGGAGGTGGGCACAGAGGTAAGGGCGGGACGCGGCGCACCTGCCAGGTAGGTGCTGAGGGCTCGCCCCGAGGGCACTGGCCGGGGTAGAGGCCAGGCACGCCCTCCTGGTGGAAGCGGGAGCGGGAGGCGGGGGCCGGGGAGGGCGGCCGTGTGGGAGTCGCGCCGAGCCGGGGCAGGCGCAAGGGCAGATGAATGTGTCACGGGGAGCGGGGCGGGCGGGGTGTCAGATGGGCACGCTTGTCTCCGGGGGGGGGGGGGGGGGGGGGGGGAAGAAGGCTGCGCGAGACGCGAGGCGGAGGAGAGGGGAGCGATTAGCGAGCGGGCGTGAGTCACGCATCCAGTCCCCGGGCAGCGGCGCGCGCCGCGGGCTCCCCTGGGTGCGGACTCGGTGCCAGGCGGCGCAGCTGGCGCCGGGAAAGGTGCCAGCTTTCCTGCGGGGGCCTCGCGGGGTGGGGGCCGGAGCCGGGGATCTGATGGCCACCTGCTCCTGGCGTGAATCCAGAGGGCGCTGGTATCCGTGCCTGCGGGGCCCTGCCGGTCCCGGCGCCGCCACCACCCCCATCCCGTCGCGCCCCCCCACCCCCCGCGGCGGGAGGACAAAGCGGGGCCGCCCGACGGTCGCACGCGGCGGGCCCCGCACCGCAGGAGGGAAGGGCGCCCTGCCTGTGCCGGCGGAGGCCCTCCCGGCCAGGACAGATGCTGTCCCTGCCTCCCTGCCAGGCCGGGACGCCCAGGCCGGTGACCACCAGCTTCCCTGTGCCGTGCGGGGCCGAGGGCCAAAGAAATCAAGTGGTTTTCATCCCCGCCGTAGGCCGCAGGGCTGCCAGTGGCTCAGGCCTTCATCCTGAAGGCACCTGGGTCCCCACTGTGGCCCGAGTTTCTAGAAGGCTCTGTTCAGAGTCGACCGCTTCTCCCTCCCCGACGTGGGCCCTGAGAGGGGTGGCCGTGGGTCCGAGGGAGCCTGCCTCAGAAAAGGCACTAGGAAGGGAGGCCCGGGTGGCTCAGTCAGTTAAGCTTCCGGCTTCTGCTCAGGTCATGATGTGGCGGTCGGTGAGTTCGAGCCCCACCTCGGGCTGTGCTGACAGCTCAGAGCCTGGAGCCTGCTTCAGATTCTGTGTCTCCCTCTCCCTCAAAAATAAATAAACATTAAGCAAGAAAGGGCACTAGGAAGCCCCCCTTCTCCAGGAAGCTGCAGCAGCCCCAGCTGCAGGCCTGGAAGGAGCTTCTGTTCCTAACCTCTGCCCTCTAACTAGGCTGCTGCCCGGGAGAGGGGGGTAGGGAAACAACGGCCTCTCCTCCTGAAGGTCCCTGTGGCTATTCAGGCACCAGCTCCACTGGCTTCTCTCTGTATCCACGGGGTTACTCGGGGGTGTCACAGGCCGGATGTCGGCCTTTCCAAAACTGTACCTGTGGCTGCTGAGGAGGAGGGGGTCTCTTACACCCGCGTGGTCACGTGAGTTGGCTCCTCTCCTGAGAAGCTCCTCTGCCCTGGTTGGGGAGAAGAGTGGGGGGCACTGGCGTGTGTCCGGAAAGCTGAAGGTCACTGCCCTGCTTGGCCAGACCTAAGAGAGGGACGGGCCAGGCCGGTCTCACCCTGGCCTCTGTCGCCACTGCCTGACCGCCACACAAGGCCTCGGAAGAAGGGATCTGGCTACAAGACTTCGGTGTCATTTCCCCGCCTTCAATGTCAGTCAGCAAATTTATTGAGCTCTTAATATGCTCAGGGCCTCGCCGCTCTCACCTGCGGCTGATCGCTGCCCTTCCCTGTATCCATTTTCTCTGCAAAAATGAGATCAATACATCTCAGCTGAGACGTAAGAGGTTCTTTCACGGCAGAGGCCAGAACAATAGCCAGAGGCCTTCACCTTCCCGCGCAGCCCGACCAGCGTGAGGCAATGACTGAGGAGTGCACAGGAATCCCCCACCTGGAGGGAGCGCGGTGTGGGCAGGCTTCCTTCACACCCGCTGAGGTGCGGGGACGTGTGAAGGTTGGCCCATCTTCACACTTGGTAGCAGATGCCTCCCTGGGTCACAGTCATCCCCTGCGTGCGCGTGTTTTTGAACTTAAAAAAATTTTAATTTTACTTTTTTAAAGTTTATTTATGGATTTTGACAGTGGGAGGGGCAGAGAGAGAGGGAGAGAGAGCATCCCAAACAGGCCCCGCGCCGTCAGCACAGAGCCCGATGCGGGGCTCGAACTCACAAACCGTGAGATCGTACGTAACCTGAGCCAAAACCAGGAGCCAGACGCTTAACCAACTGAGCCACCCAGGTGCCCCGAGTGGTATTGAACTTTTCACGTCACCTCTGATTAGCCCCCTCTGCCTCAGCGTTTGAAACCTCATGGTTTATGTACCATAAATACGTATGCACAGCCGCTGGGGTGGTTTAGTCCTCGGGCCATTTTGTCGGTATATTTGTGTTTCCTGACCTTTTTAGAATATCCTTGAGAAACAGAACACAGTTCCTGTTTCTTTTGTTTCCTTTTTGCTCACCAGGGTCTACCGTGGGGTTCTGTACACAGCCGGTGCTGAACTGCTTGCTAAATAGTGACAGCTTAGAGACGGTCCAGAGAGACTCAGTTGGTTGAGCGTCCGACTTCAGCTCAGGTCATGATCTCACAGTTTGTGAGCTCGAGCCCCGCATCAGGCTCTGTACTAACAGAGAGACTCTTAAGAGGCCCGTGGCGGTTACTGGAGATGTAGTGTGCCCCTCTCTGCAAGGCCCTGTCTCCTCAGCACCCACACCTGGCTGAGGTGACCTGCCTGGGCCACCCGCCCTCCCTCACCCCCTTCACGACGTGAATGTGAGGGTGGGCCAGCTCCTGGCAGACCCACAGCAGAGCTGGGTGCAGCTGAGGCAGCCCAGCCGGCGGCCATCTTGCATCTGCGTGGTTGAGAGCTAGGTTGGATGGGCTCAGGCCCTTCCATCCCCACAGAACGGGGGGCACTGCTGTTGGGCTGCTCAAAGCTTATCCGGAGGACGCCAGACCTGAGTCTGCACCTTAGCTCCCAGGCAGCAGGATCGAGGGGAGGGAGCAGCACATCCTCAGAGCCCCCACCATACTCGTAGGCCAAGCGGCCCCCAACCCCCCAGGGAGCAAGAGGATTTGGGGGCTTTAAGGGTCCAAAGTCTTGGCAGGCTTCTTCGTCTCCCCACCTCCCAAGCTGGAGTCAAATTTTAATTGAAGCCTGCGAAGCACAAAGTCCTACAGAAACCATTAGGAGAGTCTTCTGGAAAATAGAGACTGACAAGAATCCCTGCAGGGAAGAGGATGAAAGAAATCACAGCTCACCAAGCCCTCTGGGCAACCAGTCCCCGGGGCACCCAGCAGACGGCTTCTCCATCTCTGTCGTGCCCAAGTCCTCTCCCAACCCTGATCTCATTAAAAGGAAACCAAAAGAGCTATATTATTTGGCTTCCATCTGGTCTCTTGAGACTCAAGGACTTTAATCAGTAAAATGTTAAAGAATAAAATAACTCTACAATAACAAGAAAGCCGCCAGCTGGCCCTTCCAGTGACCTTGCCAGAGTGCCTGGGAAATGGATCACACCATCTGGGCTTGACTTCCCTCCTGGGGAAGAGTGAGCAATTATGCCATTTTAGGATCCAAGTTTACAAAAAATTTATTTCCCCAAATAAGAAAATGTGTGCCCCCCAAACAGCTTGTATCTAATATATCATCTGCTTCCTGCATCCCACTGCCCCCACCCCAAACCAGCCCTCCTCTCTTCCCTATTCCAGGCCCAGAATTCCAACATGGCATCTTCGGGAAGGGTTGACAGTTCAAGGCACCACAGAGGGCTCCCTGTGAAGAAACGTGGACAAGTCTAAGAGCAGGAAATAAATTACACTGGTTGAAAAGATAAGAAAATTGGTTGAATTCCTCCTCCAGGTCCAAGTGTAGGACTTACCAGACCTCTTCCTGGGGCCATCTTGCTCTCATGGGGAGAACCTAAACTCAAATCTATGAAGGAAAGACAGAGTGGGCAAGGTGCCCAGCAGGTGACAGTTGAGAGAGAAGAGTGCTGGTGGTTCAGGCTGGGTCTCCCTTTTTCAAGGAGCCCCTGAGAGGGAGCTTCAGGGTGTAGACCTGGGAGGCAGCCTTTAAATTCCCACATAGCTTCCTCTGGCAATGGCCGACTAGCCCTTAACCCATCTGGTGTGTCCCTGGGAAAAAGAGGCAAAGGGGAGCGGGAAGGACTCCACCACAGTAGGCAGGGTTGAACCTGGAGCCTGGGGCTCAGGCTCTGTGCTCTGAAGTGCCGTGAGGAAGGGGCTCAGGCTCTTCCTCCCCAAGAGGGACAAGGAAGAGGAAACAGTCTGAGGTAAATCTCCCCATCGAAGGATATATTTTCAGCCTTGAGCCACTTGGCTGGCTCCCCCTCTCACCCCACTCCCCTCCTCAGACTCCTTTTCCACAGCCTGTGGAAGCCCATAGAAGCTTCTTTCATAGCCATGGAAGCTTTGCCCGGTTCAAAGGGTTAGGCACCACAAGCAGGCCCCGGGGGTCATTGTCATCTTGGTCTTTAGGGCCCTTTCTGAAAGAACTGGCCATCATCCTCCCAGGAGCACCCCAGACCGCAAAGGTTGGTGTGGCCCGAATGCAGTGGAAGAAGCTACCTCCCTGAAGGGTGACCTCTGAAGTCAGACCCCAGAGAGACACCCTCGTAAGGTCAACAAGGGGCTTTCAGGGTGAACAGGGCCAGTGAGTGGCACCTGGGTGGGGATGGGGGGATCCTGAGTCTGGGACGAGAGCTGCTTCCAGGCTGTTAAGTGTGGTGTCAGTTGCTCAGGAAGCATCTAACCATGGAGCTGTGGATATTCTGGCACTTTCCAGGTCACCCTGAGTTTCTTCTTATGTCTCATCTTCACAACTTTTGAGGGCAGGTTTTCTCATTTATTTTTTTTTATTTTTATTTTTTAACGTTTATTCATTTTTGAGACAGAGAGAGACAGAGCATGAACAGGGGAGGAGCAGAGAGAGAGGGAGACACAGAATCTGAAACAGGCTCCAGGCTCTGAGCTGTCAGCACAGAGCCCGACGCGGGGCTCGAACCCACAAACCGTGAGATCATGACCTGAGCTGAAGTCGGACGCTTAACCGACTGAGCCACCCAGGCGCCCCAGGTTTTCTCATTTAAAAAACTTTTTTAATGTTTATTTTTGAGAGAGAGAGAGAGAGAGAGAGAGACAGAGCGTGAGCGGGGGAGGGGCAGAGAGAGGGAGGCACAGAATCCGAAGCAGGATCCAGGCTCTGAGCTGTCAGCACAGAGCCCGACGCGGGGCTCGAACTCACGGACCGCAAGATTATGGCCTGAACCGAAGTCGGCCGCTTAACCGACTGAACCACCCAGGTGCCCCTTAAATAATAGGTGGAACATTTTTAGGGCGGTGAGAACACCATGTATGAGACCGTACAATGGTGGATACGTGTCATTACTCATCATCAGTCCAAACCCACAGAATGGGCCCCACCGAGAGTGGACCCCGAGGTAAACCACGGACTCTGGGTGATAACCACGTGTCCGTGTGGGTTCATCAGTCGCCACCAAGGTACAGCTCTGATGCTGGATGTTGTTGGAGGGGAAGGCTGGGGTGGGGGAGGGGAGGCACATGGGAAAATCTCTGGACCTTCTCAATTTTGCTATGAACCTAAAACTGCTAAAAAAAAAAAATGAAGTCTCTTAAAAACACACAGAAATACAATTATTAAGAACGATGACACCCAAGTCTCCACGATGCCCCCCCAACCCCCCGAGCTAGTTTCCCAATTCAGCCTCAACAAAGTACCACAAACTGAGACGCTTCAACCACGGGGAACGTATTCTCACACAGTGGTGGAGGCTCGAAGTCCGAGGTCAAGGCGTCCGCAGGATCGGTTCCTTCTGGGGGCGGGGGGGGGGGGGGGGGGGGGGGGGGGGGGGCGTGTTCCATTCCCTGCTTCTCCCCCAGCTCCGGTGGTTGGCTGGCAATCTCTGGTCTTACAGACGCATCACCCCATTCTCCGCCTCCGTGCTCACGTGCTGTCCTCCCTACACGTGTGTGTCTGTTCTCAGATACCCTCTTGTTATAGGGACACCAGTCATACTGGATGGGGACCCGTCCTAATGACCTCATTTTAACTCGATTACCTCTGAAAAGACCCCGTCTCTGAATATGATCACATTCTGAGATACCAGGGGGTTAGGACTGCAACCTACGTTTTAGGAGGTGGCGGGGGGCGGGGGGGACCCATTAACACCCACTGAAGACACAGCCTTGCCCTGACCTGTGGCGGCCGAGTGAGCGCCACATGGCTGTGTCGCTGTTCGGACTGCGTGTGTCCCTGGCGGTATTCCGGCTCGGAATTCTCACGGGTGATTTCACAAGCAGGCTGCAACTCACACCTGGCTCTCCCCATCTAGAGCAGCCTGTCAACGCACGGCGGGGTTAGACACATTTTCCAGGTGTCACGGGACGATGCAACACGTGGCAGGGTGGCCTTCACTCGGCAGGTGCAGCCAAGCCTCAGCCCGGCACATCCAAAAGGTGTCCCGGAGACTTGGGCGCTCCCAGCGCTTTTCTTCTCTTACGACGTCTCTGAGCCGCAGAACCCATATGCCAGACATTCCGCGGAGGCAATTCCGAGGCGAAGTGTCTCAAGATCTATCGCCCAAAACACACTTACTGTCTGACACAGCCATTTCTATTCCTCTTAGAGTCCCTTTTTGCATTGCTGACTCCCGAGAAAGCTAATTAATTATTGGAGACACCACTATGAAATTGACACGGTGATTAATCTGATAATCCCTTTTATGAAATTACCTCTGAAATGCTAACTTTTCATCTTTTGAAACTCACTGTGTAAATTACCCTGAAGATTACATTGTACCGGCTTTTGGCTCTGTAAATCTTAACGGCGTTTTTTTTGCCAAAAGCAATAAAAGCTGTCCCGAATTTTATCAGGTCAATCAGGAAAGAGGCAGGCAGGCAGGAAATTGAAGGTGACACACTGCAAGTGGGGGGTTTGCCTGACGGATTGGTAGAACCTGCTGTTGCCAGTTGGCTACAGGAGACTTTGCGCCGAGGAGAGGCACAGCGGTAGCCTCCTGAGGCAGAGGGACAGGAGCCCCTGGTCGCAGGTGTCGAGGCTCCTCGACACAAGAGCCAGTGTGGTTCTAAGCGGTGGTCCCTTCCCCGCTTCTCTGCACCACCATCCCTACGTCCCCTCCCAATGCACCTCCTGCAGTGGTGGAGACCTCTTGGTGCATGACAGAGACAATGCCTGCCCTCCTGGTGCTTCCATTCTAACAGAGGCAGTCAGACAATAAACAAGATAAATGACAAGTGACAGGGTGTGAAGAGGATAAGGGAGACCTGGGGGGGGGGGGGTTGGAAATACTTTTTAAAATATTTTTTTCATGTTTTATTTATTTTTGAGAGCGAGAGACAGAGGGCCAGCAGGGGAGAGGCAGAGAGAGAGGGAGACACAGAATCTGAAGCAGGCTCCAGGCTCTGAACTGTCAGCACAGAGCCCGACGCGGGGCTCGAACCCATGAACTGTGAGATCATGACCTGAGCTGAAGTTGGACGTTTAAGTGACTGAGCCACTCAGGAGCCCCTGGAAACATACAATTTTAAACCAAGGGTCAGGGAAGACCGTGTTGCCTCGTTTACCTCACCCTGGTCCTGCCTCGTTGAGATGACATTTGAATAAAGAACTGAAGGCGAGAGATTGGCCATGTGGATGCTGGAGAAAGAGCTTTCCAGGGCACAGCCAGTGCCATGGACCTGGCATGGAAACCTGACTGGTCAAGGAACAGCAAAGGGGAGCTGGAATAGAACGAGCAAAGGGGCAGTGGCAGGAGTTAAGGTCACAGAAATTTGGAATCCATGAGCCATGGAAAGAGCTGAGTAAACCTGGCACTCTGGGGTGTTTCGCAAGGGAAAAGCAAGTCTGTCGATCCTGTTCTCTGCAGGTGTTCCCTCCCAGCCCTGGGTCCTGTCCTGAAGGCGTCTTCCAGGCAGACCCCAGCGTCTAAGGGCCCACTCAAGAAGGGTGTGGACTGCACGACGTGTAGGTGAGCACTTCCCAGGCCTGTAGTCCCGCCGCCAGGGTTCTCGATGCATCTGCCCCGGGAAACTGAGGCACCTCCCTCCAGCTTCCCACAAAGCATCCACCTTCTTTCTGCTTTGCGGGGGCAGGAAGCTTACTGCCTCCCACCTCCTTCTCTCCCAGGTTTTCTCCCATTTCTGCCTACACAGGTGACAGCCGAACAGTGAACCCCCCACCCCACCCCCGCCCCCGCCCCCAGCCAGGAAGGCCCATGCCTGAGGTGGAGCCAGTTTCTGATGAATCTCTTATGAAGCCTGGAAACCAGAAGAGGTTTCTGATGCCCTCAGCGTGCAGGAGTTGTGGTCAGCAGCTGGAGTGACGTGGCGACAAATGGAAAGCACCTGTCCCCTGGAGGGGGGAGGGTGGGCACCTCCAGCTCACTCCGCAGCAGAACTGTGGGCTTCTCTGTTTCAGACAAAACCCATCTATGGCCTTGAGGCTCTGGATCCAGCCTCTGTGGCTGCCCTCCGGCTGAGCTGCCCCACGGAAGGATTTTTCTGGAAAGGGACAGCCAGGTGCACACTTGGGGAGGCTCTGAGATCTCCGCCATCCCTGTTTTCTGCCCCCTAGGTGTGGGGATGGAGCCACTGACCGACAGCTGTCACAGTAGCATGTGTGGTTGCTTTTTTGGTGTGTCCCTGGCCCTCCCCTGCTCATCTGCCACTGCACGGATGGTGCCTGACTCCTCTCCCCCGCTCCTCCCTCCATCCAGGCCCACACCGCGTTCCAGAACAATCCCCCACCGTGCGTCTGTGGAAGGGGCCGGTCTCCCTGTTGCTTTTCCAGTGAGCCTTTTCTTCCCCTGAAGCACATCCAAGAGAGCCGCACCGACTGCCCTCTGGGTTGCCATGGAAACGAAGCATTCTTCCCACTTCCCTCTTCTGTTTACCTTGGTCAGGGACTGCGGCAAAAACCAGCCAGTCGCTGTAAGGGGAGGGAGGGCGGCTGGGGGAGAGGGAGGGAGGAGGGGAAGGCAGCCGCTCTAAACCAGATCAATCCGGTTCGGAGCGGTTCCCCGCTCTACCCCCGAGAGGCTCTCCAACTAGGCGTGGGCCGCGGACGGCGGCTCCGCGCCCTGAGATCAGTGGAGAGGGTCTGGAGGCTACTCCGCACCCCCCGCCCCGGGCTCCCCGTCCGCCTGCGCTCTGCCTGCCCCGGCTTCCTCCCCGCCGGTGCGGGGGGTTGGCGGAGCCTTTGTCGTGCCGCCCGGGCTCGCCGGCCTCTGCTCGGCGGTGGTCGGTCGGTCACGACACCAGGGCGCCCGGCGGAGGGTGGGGGAGCGACGGGAGCCGACGTCCAGCCCCGCTCTGTGACCTGGCCCGAAGCACCCTCACCCTGCCCGCACCACTGCCGTGGCCTCCCGACCGAGGGCCCCGCTTCCTCTGGCACCCTCCCTCGGCAGCGGGGGGGACCGGTTCGTCCTCTCTCTGCCTTCCAGCTTCCAGTTGATCTTAGAATGAAAACCACACGATTTGCCCGGCTCTTCCATCATCTGCCCTGCCTGCCTCTCCTTGCTTCCCTGGCCTCCCTCCCGGGTTCCCGTCCTCCGGCTACGCGGCTTCTTCCCCTTCCAGAAGACGCCAGGGGCCGGGTTTTTGTCTTTGGAATGCTCTGGCCCCTTGATGTAGTGACATTCTCCCTCATGTGCTTTCTAGCTCCTGGCGCGCAGTCATTGCATCCTCGGGGAGGCTCTCCCTAACTTGTCCGCGTCCGGCCGCTCGTGCTTCTTCACAGCAGCTGTCTCCCTGCTCCCCGCCTCCCGTGGAAGCTCCCTGAAGGCAGGCGTGCTCCCCGCCGCCTGGCCCGGCCGGCTCCCGGCCCCGCGCGGGCGCGTACTAGGTGCTCAGTTAGTGAGCGGTCCGAGCGGGCGCGCGCCGGCGCCGACCCCGGCCTGCGCACCGCGCGCTCCCGCCTTCGGGCCGGGGGTCGGGCGCCCCCTCCCGGCCGAGCTCCGCCGGCTGCCGCTGCCCGCCAGGGGGAGGCAGAGAAGCCCCGGGACCCGAGGTCGCCGGCCCGAGGCCGGCGCGCCGCAGGGGGAGAAACCGGCTGCGGGCCTCGCTCGCGCGGGGGAGGCGGCGGCGGCCGGGCCGCCCTCGCCGCCGGCCCAGGGCTCCAGGGCCCCGGAGGGCGACCGTTGTGGGGCGGGGGATTGCAGGCAAGGCCACCCCTTCTCCGGGCTTTGCGGATCTGGGTAACTCTCTCTGCAGGCACGTCACTGCGCTTGGCTTGCCACCAAGTGGGGGTCAGCCCTCCAGGCTTAACATTCCAGTACCGCTTTGGCGGGGAGAAACGAAGCAGGGAAAGGCGCGGCTGGCGCTTGAAGGAGGCACAGGCTGGGTGGGCTCCGAGGTGGTGAGGTTGGCGGTGGGGGAGCAGGGCTGGAGTTCCAGTCCTGGGCGCCCCGGTGCACCCCTAGGTACATGTCACTCCGTGCAACGTCCGCGTTACCGTTCTTACGGATCACCTCTCTGTGGGTGGCAAGTGGGCCTCTTCCTTTGGGGGGGGGAGGGGGCAAGGGCAGTTGCTAGCATCCTGAGCCACGATCTGACCTTGGCTGTTGCAGTGCACGCTACCTTTTCCTCCAGGGTGAGGCTCAGGGAGTAAATGAGACCCCAGATGCCTGGCGGAGGCCGGAGCAAGTTCGCTCACTTCAAGTGGAGGAGCTCTTGTAGACATCCTTGGCCGTCGCAGGGAGAGCCACCTCGGCTCCGGTAGCCAGGCAGCTTTCGGTGGAAGGTGCAAGAGGGACGAACTGACCGGTGTGGTCTAAGGTGACGAGGACTAACAGCGGCTTTCTCTTTGCACAGTTGCCATGGGCACAGCCACCCTACAGCTCCAGGCCGGGTGCGGGCTCCTGAAATAGCAAGTGGCCGGAGCTCCCAGCTGTCTCTGTCCTTCTCTCCTTCACAGCCCTGGGCTGGGCTGGGCTGGTCACTGCCCCGTCTGCCTGAGCTGAGCTCGGTGCCTTCCTTCCTAGGAGCGCTGCGGAGGCCCTCCTGTTAGGCGGACCATTGGAAAGGAACTCAGACACACTCGTGTGTTTGAGGATTTGAGAAAAGTGTCTCCCTCTTCCACCGGAGACTTCGAGGCCAGACCCCAAGGCCTGTGCAGGATGGGTGGGTTTGCCGGGTCTGCTTTGTGTATCGCTCAGAAGCCTTCCACCTCCCCTCCCCTCACTGTGGAGTGGATGACAGAAAAAGCCTCTAAAATAATGTATTATCTTGCTTGATTTTATGAAGGGACAGGATGGTGAGGAATGGTCTTCGGGCAACAATTAAATCTTGAGACTTTTTTTTTTTTTTCCTCTCCCTCTCCTGGATTTTTTTTTCTCCTACCGGCTTCCAAGATGGGCTTTTAAATCGAAGATTTCCAAATACCAGTCAGGCTACCTCTTAATCAATGAAGAACTTAAAAATACTAATACTCCAGCCCTACCCTTTGAATCACCCAATTTTTTACAGCCTGATTTGGTCAGAACGGACCCAGATTCACAGTATCCTGAAAAAGGGCTAAATCGAAAGAGTCATGAAGGGTTCTGATTTATAAAGGAGAGAAAAGGGGGAAAAAATGAACAAAAACCGTGAACATACTTAAAAAAGCCAGCAGTCCCTGCTGTGGCCCTCTACACCTCCCGGGCCACCTGACCACTGTTAGCTCTTCTGGCTGTTTTTGTTTGTGTTTTCTGATACCTTCCTTTATGCCTCTAGTCAATATGCTTTCCTGGTTAGTGCTTAATTTGAGACATTCTGTATATTACCTTCCTGCCATGGAACATGAGGATTTAGCTCTCACCTATGTCACCCCACTTCCCTTGTCTCGTCCTCTTAGTTTCTTTGTTGGTTAATTTTGTAACTTTTGGTAAATACTTCGTCTTCATTCCCTGTGCCATCAACTGTAGAGAGCGAGAACGGTAAATACCTAGATCCTGCTTACTATGTGCCAGGCATGCTTCAAAGCACCTCACACATTATTGCAGCCACACGATAACAAGGACTGAGCCGAGAGCCGAGAGCCAAGAGCTAACCAAGCCTTGGTTCTCCAGCTCTCCAGGCCATCTCCTTCCAGCACTGTATTGAGGTAGCCGCTAGCTACGCGTAACAGCTTATACTTACAGAAATGAAAATTAAATGGAATGAAAATTGTAGTTCTTCGGTCACACTAACCACATCTGAAGTGCTGAATAGCCAGTGGCTACCACATACTGGACAGCGCAAATATAGAACATTTCCATCACCGCAGGAAACCATTGGTTTTGCGCTGGTCTGGAAGCTGGGCCTTTTATCTGAAGGTAAGTATGGAAACTGGATGGTTTTACCAAAGTCGTCTCCCATCAAGCAGTTACTACCGAAGATTAACTGCAAGAGAACTGTGGTCCTACTGTTCAGTTATCAGAGCTTCGTAATAGCATTTTGACAAACTAGAATCTTACACGTGTAACTGGAAGAACAAAACCACCCAAACCAACTAAGCCACTGAAACCTCTTCCCACCCAAGCTGAGACGGGGCTTAACTAAGAACCGAATTAGATACCAACAAGAGTTCATTTCAAAGCTCTGGCTGGTCTAAAGTCTAAAAGGCACAGGGTCCATTTCTTGCCCCTGATGGGCCTCAGCGGAGTATACTTCAGAAGACGTAGGAGAAATAAAGCAAAGGAAACGAGACTGCTCTGCGTAATGAATGTGCTCTGCGTACTAACTGTAACGTGGGCTGGGAAGCCCTATAAATCAGGGGGTAGAAATTGTCATGTTTTCCTCTGGTCGATTTATGGCAGAATATCGAAGATTACTTGTCCCAGGAAGGTATATTTGATCCAACAGTTTGTCGATGGAAACACTGAAAACTAAGAGGCATATGTGCGATTCTGGATGAGAGACCTTAAAAGTGACCAGACTTGGGAGTGTCCACACCTACACCGGACTTCAGAGCCTGAAGAAAAGCACTGCTGGGAGAGGGATCCTAGCAGAGGGTGAAGCGATACAAAGCAGAGGTTTTGGAGAAAGAAGCATCTGGAAGACCGAGGCAAGAACCAGGAACTGTGGTTTCATCCCCAAAGGACCCCCTGGGAAGGGCTCAGCTCCTCCTGGGGTTTTTTCCTTGACTCAGAGACAGTTGTGACTCTGTATGTAAAGATTCACACCTTCCCTTTGAATTCCCTGTAGCTCCTCCAACTCTTCAGAAAAGCCTTGACACATCCGTACAGACTCGGCTAGTGGGAGTTTGGGGAATATACAGAACGGGACAGGAAAAGGGAGTGTGGTCTGCCCCAGTCACTCGCTCCCTTGCTGGTGTCCTGAGGGGAAGAGCGTTCTGTTGAGGGGACGGTTGTAGGTCCAGGAGTCCCGGATGGTGAACAGAGAGAGGGACCCACGGCAGGCGGCGGTGGAAGGCAGATGACTCACAGATATTAATTACAGAGAAAAGTGCACCCTGGTGGGTGGGAAAGGGGTGGCGGAGGCGGGCAGACTGATGCTTACGTCATAGAGGTGAGCTCGCGTACACGCAAATCACCGCCCCACAATCAAGGTCGCCTTGAGCCAAATAGATTTGGATAAGATTTATTGATCAGATTGTTTTAGAAAACCAACAGCAAAACACTGACAAGGTACATAAATACAGATTGGACATTTTAGGGTAAATTCACTATTTTTCCTACTTGCTCGTAGGAGACCAAATAAGGTGGAAAAGCTGTCCTGATCATATGGCATGCACACCAGACTGCAAAAGGACTTCCACACTATTTAACAGGACTGTGGCAAATAGCTTTACAGTAAGGCAAGCATCGTGTGTGGCCTAAGCACACCCTGTACAAAGAGCCAAGCCCAGGCCTGCCCTCAGAGACTGCGTGAGAGGTTCCCCTTTCTTGCCTAGGTTCTTCCAGTCAGATCCTCACCGGCAGGTGCCTTTACAGGGAAATGCCTGGCGCTGTCCCTGCTCAGACTCTGTGTACAAGGAAGTGGCTTCAGAGAAAGTGTGTTTCTGATGCCTCCTTTGTATTCTAAATGTGCAACTAGTAAAACAGCAATCACTACAGCTCGGCGAGACTGCCTCTGACTCACGCTGCGCACTGACTAAGCAGGGCCTTTCAAAAACTTCTATAAAGTGAAAAAAAAATAAAATCATGAAAATTACAACGAAAAAGATGGTACCGCTTTTGAAGCACAACTCAGAACTTCTTTTTGTAACACCAGGTAAGAGAAGAGGTCGCTTCCCACCAAACCCAGCGACCTCAGAAGGGAAACCGCATCACTGGGCACGACCCGCGGCGGCACACACGGGAGGTACAGAGCTCTACGAAGCCGACCTCGGGCCCTGCCAACGTCCCTAGAGTCCCGAGGAATTTGGGGAACCAAAGCACTTTAAGCTAACAGTGACCAGTTTTTGGAGCTCGTGATCACGGGACCGTAAGCCCTCATCCGTCCTGGAGCTCAATGCCAGAACAATGAAGAGTAAGGAAAACGGCTTCTTGTGCTACATCAGAGTGCTGGCAGGTAGACGATTTATAGTAACGGTGCCACCTGCTAAACATCTGTAAGACCACATAAAAACAAACTGGTTTTACAGAATTAAGACCAACACGGACTTACAGGGTAATTCAACCTTTTCCCACATGCCAAGCTATATGGCTGGAAAAGGTACTCCCAAAGGAAAAAATAAGGCTCCTGCAAGAACAGAGGAAAAGCAAGTATTTGTCAAGAGCCAAAGAAATGTGTTCAAACGATGGGATTCCTTCTGCATCACACACAGCAGCTTTTTCTTCCTCTAGGTGCTAAGAGTTCTTTGGTGGTTACAGGAGAGACAGCCTAGAACTCGGGGCAGGAAAACCGTGCCGAAGCAGAGGAGTGAAGAGTTAACATCTCAACTCAGGATTACCACCCGTGGGTCCTAATTTCAGCATTCAACAGCTGTCGTCAAATTGACAATTACAGCTAATAGGGCTGCCTATATGCTTGCTGGTTTCTAGCCCTCCGTGACTCTTCGTTTTCATTTCTAACTACTTATTAGCCCTGCTCCACTGAAAAGGAGGTGCTTGTGGGAAAGGGGTAAGGAGGAGGAAGAATATAAATGGATCAATTGTTTGATAGAAAAGTTGAAACGCTGATTATCTATGAGTTTCAATTATCTGTGCTTTACTCTTGCTACTCTGGGTAACCGAAGGTCACCGTTAATAAACCTTTTGCTTAGAAATGTTAATGTTTATCATCATATGTTTAAATCTAGCTATGTGATGGACATGAATAATTTAGAGCAAATTTTTACACCATGTCACGAGGGCCCTGAAAACAGATTCTGCCAGTGGAAAGGATTTCAGTTTGGCCCCTGAAGAACAGTGAAAATTTCATTCTATTCTATATTGGTTAATAAGATTTTCCAGAATGTGGAAAATATTTTATTAAATGAAGAAAGCATCATTTTCTTCGTTTAACAAAGTCTTATATTCACAGATAAATTAGTATGTACATGGGAAAGCTGACAGTATTAAATATTAGATTTTAATTCTCCATTTAGAAATTCCTTACAGGTAGACTTCCTTTTTTCGTGGGCAAGAAATGTAGTAAGATAGGCAAGCGTGAGATAGTACAAAAGATGACTGGGGGAAAGTCTCAACTCTAACAAACCCAAGGAATAAGAAGTCTTTAAGAACTGGGGGAAGAAGACAAGGATTTGAAAATCCAGATTGACCAAGAGTTGGCTTACGCTAGCTGGTCACATCTCAAATTCTTGGTATAAGCTGACTCTAAAGGAATGAGCTGGCTTTCCCCAAGGCAGATTTCAAAAAAAAAAAAAAAAAAAAAAAGTAGTCTACCTGCTTTATAGTTACACCCTATATATAATCTGTATATATCCATATGTGTTTCTATATATTGCACTTGAATTTACAGGACTGCAGTAAGATGGCAGGGAGTACCTCAAAGAGGCAGAGAAGCAGCAGGCATAAACTTTCCTAAACCAAGTAACAGTGTCGGGAATTCAGGGTGCTGGTTATAGGGATACTAAATGGTCGGGGACCCCCTGTATAAAATTCTGCTCATCTACATTTAAGTCATCATACACACAGTCTCATTTGGCATCCAGAACATGTGCATATGTGTGGTTCTATAGCACTCAGAGCTGGTCATGCTACATCGCTTTCACTAGTGTTATATGAAAAGAAGACACTTTAGACCAAGGATATGTACTTTTATAAAAATGTCACACACAAGGTCTTGGATGTCGGGCCTCCAAAGTCTACCTCAAAGAAGACTGCCCTCAGAAGGCTTAAATCCTTTTTGCTAGCAAGTGTGGACTGAACTAGATGCTCTTTCTAGCTCTCCAGTGTAGCAAAGCTAGAGACCTGCTTATTTCCCAAGGAGCACGGAAGGGTAAGCACAGAGGCTGAGCACTGAGGCTTTGGTCCCTACGTAAATCCATGACCAAATACCCTTTCACCACCCTAGACCGCACAGCTTATTTAACTGGATATAGTCCACCGAATATCCAGAGACCAGGCTGGAGTCGTGCGGTAAAGCTTTGTTTTGAACTCATGGGGCTGTTCGACCTGACTTGCTCCGGAGAGAGCTCCTCACTGGAGTAAGCTTAGCAGTGGGCGGTAAGAGGTTAAATGTCAAACAGACTTGGTCATGGCAAGATGGGGGTGGGACCTCTAGAGGAGTTGCTCCTTGTCCTGCCTCTGCCCCACACCCATCATTCCCCCAAAAGGACCCAAACTCACAGGTGAGTGGTATCATAAGACCTTGCAGAATTTGGGCTCCATGAACTCAACCCAACATGGATGGGATGTTCTAATAAGGCATGGAAGTTAAGAGTCCAAGTCTAGAGACCACAGTTTTCTCTTCCCCAGAACTCAACACTGGAGGGTGACTTTTTAGCCATAACTCAAAGGTGATTTTAAATCCACACATGAGCTAAAGAGATCCCTTCTGGGATGAAGGAAAAAAGAAGAGTAACTTTAAAAGCTAAGTGAAAAAGAGGCACTTAAAGGAAAAATGTGTCCCAAATCTCCCGTCTGAGTCTCCTGTTGTGAGGTGACCAACGGGATGATCAGCACTGTGCCTTCTTGCATGCCTTCCGCACCTTTCGCACACCTGAGGACTTCCAAATGTTCACGTCTCAGTGACTTGCTCAACTACTCTAGCAGCCTGATGGCAAAGAAGTGAAAATTCAGGTCACTCCTTTTTTTAGAGTTAAAATACAAAACAAACCAGAACTAAAATGTCACACCAAAAAGCTAATGATCTTCAGCTTCATTCCTTCCTCATGCTAGTTTTGAAAACAATAGTTCTTTGGGAAGGATGGCCTGTGGCTTTTCCCCCAAGACCTTTTATCCAATAACTAGACAATTACTCACAGCACCATGCACATTAAAGCAGACAAAAAAGAGGCAATAAGCTAAGGGAAAAATCAAGGGCCAGTTGGCTTTCTAGAGATAAAACCCACTGCCTGAGAAAATGGCAGGTGCATGGCCCAGTGTTCAAGTTCTGAAAAGGAAACGGCCAATATGATGGTCAAAGCTCACAGCCTGGAGCTGAAGCCCTCCCCGCCTTGCTCTTTTCTGGCCTCTCACAAGCTTACTTTTACGCCCCATGGCATTTATGCCACATATTTAGGGTCTACAAGTCCCCCCACGAAGAAGTCAGAGATACTTGAAACCAGTTATAAGCACAAGGGAATTTCAAAACTGCCCAGAACAAAGAACTTTGACCACCATCAATTCCTTGATTTGAAACGTTCTTGGTGCCATAATTTCTAAGAGCAACAATAAACAGCACAACTACAACACACACACACAAGCTTTTTGACGGCCAAATCTAACCATTGCTGGCACCAGAAGAATGTGGAAAGAAATCACTGATCAAGAGTTGCTGAGCCGCCTGACTTTCCTCCAAAGTCAAAGGATGGGTTTGGGTATCGATGCAGCAAGATGTCAACCGGTGCTGCCATCAGATCCAGCCACGCAATTAGAGGCGTCTTGGAAAACAGTAAGGTTGACATCTAGGTTGGCATGTAACCTGCACAATTCTCAAGGTCAGCCTTCTTGTTGTTGTTATTGTTGTTGCTGGATTTACATTTTTTAAAATTTTATTTGTTTTTGTCAATGATGCTGCTTTAATTTGTGGAGCACTGGCTGACATGGTCATAGTTTCAGAGATCCTTTAAAAAATTCTTTATCTGATCATGATTCATAACATTGTTAAGGTACTTTCAGACTTTCCCTCAAGTCCATCCAGGAAGAGGGAGTATGGGAGTATGTGTGTGTGTTGAGGCAGGAGGGAGAAGAAGCAAAGAAAGAAGCACGAGGGAAAGTGAGATTGCCATAAACTTAAAACCAATTTACAGAAAGGCATCTGATGTATTTTCTGAATAAGGCCTTGATCAGGGTAACCAATTCTACACTGCCCATAAATAAAGGAGTCTCTTTAAATTAACATTTCCAGTATCAATGAACAGTCCAGAAATCCTCATTTCAAGCGCTCGATGAGTCCCTGTGTGAGTCCAAGGTGCAGAAGCTGTGTGCGGGAGAGGTTTGCTAGGTTGGGGAAGGCTGCAAGCAGCTTCTCCCATGCCAGTTCCAGCAGGCTCGGCACCACCAGCCAGATCTTAAACAGTGACCCAGTCCGTTTGTTTTCATGGATGTTCACCACTCCTCCATGAATGTACATGCAACCAGCCTATGAACAGACGGCAGTCAAAAGAGGACAAATTCAAATGGGAGAGAAGCAGATAACTTAGGCTGAAGAGTCAGCGACAAAATGCACAGTAGGCCAAATGGAGACGGGGCAAAACAAAAAGAATTTCTCACTGATCCCAACATAGTGCAGAGATCAAGAGGCGTTTAAATAATAAATGAGTTTACTAGGGGAAATCTGTAGCTTTTTTCTTTGTTTTTTTTTTTACTTCAACGAACATTAAAGTAACATTATATTAAGTATTCATTGTGCCAAATACTAGGAACACAAAGATGAAAATAAAGGTCTTTGCCTTGAGAAACTGGTGGGATCTTTAAGAACAAGGCATCGGGGGGATAGAGCTATCCTGCCCTTCCAGAAAACACCTTTTATGTCACTGCAGGGGCCTAAATGCCATGCACAGCATTTCTTCTATATTTATGCTGCTCTTTTAAACTGTGTATGATGGCTTTTCTCCCCTCTTCTCAGAAGAAGGGCTGGCTTTGTCTTGAAGAAAGTTTTAGAAACACATTCTTTATCCAAGGTTGGTAACATCAGAATCTTTTTTTCTCGCTAATATCACTGTAAAGACTTATCATCTGCAACTATGTAAGGAAGATATGAAAACAAGAACTTACTGGTGTAACAGCTGCACAGTGAAAATAAACTGGCTCTGGCATGGTAGCTGGGAGCTTCACCCATTGAAAAGTCTGCAGATTCAGCTTCCAGATGTCTCCCAGGATCACTTCTCCATTATAGCCCCCACAAATAAACACGTCTATCAAGAAGAGAGAGACCCATGATCACACCAAAGAAAAGAGTCACGGCCACAGCGTGTTTTGTAGATCACCTGGCAGGCTGACAGGGGACAAGTTCAGTGGATTCCCCCCTACTACAGACGGCTCTAGCCGGGTGGTCCTCCCCTGCTGCTGTCTTGTCCCTTGCTAAAGTATGGATACTATGCTGGGATCTTTGCTAAGGCTAAGGATGCAGCAAGCCTCTATGCAGGCCTCGTGTCTGGGTCCTCAAATTCAAATACCTGTAGGCACAGGAAGTGAATGAATGAGAAGGTCCAGGGAAAATACACAAACAGGAGATCCAGGGAAACAAATAAGAAGAGTGCACATGCCCTGCACCAGCTGACTGACACCATGTAGAGCTTAAGGTCAGCAACTGCCAGATCTGTTTTTATAAGAGAAGCTGGAAATCTGGATTTTTTTTTTAAGTGAAACACTTCGATTCTAATCCAAAAAAATTGCATACACATGTGAGCCAGACAAAACATAACTGCAGGTCACCAGTTTACAAATTCTTCTTTTAAATAATGCTCTGGAAAGGATGGACACCTATCTGCCCATAGAGACAGATGTCTTCTATGTAGACATTTAACCTGAGGAGAAACATTCGCTGCAATGTTCAGTTTGGGGCAGAAAAAGTAGTTCTTACAAATTTTCTTTAGCCAAAAGAGGATAGTTTGAAGCCCCATTGGATCTAAACAGTTTTTTAAGTTCTTTAAACCTTCTCCAAAATCAAAGGTCTTTCTTTTTTTTTTTTTTTTTTTTTTTACCGTCGTCATTGCTTTGTTTTTGTAAAATTAGGCAGTTATAACTGGACGACTTGTAACAAAGTCTACATAAACATTCATACTAAATGCCCCAAACTAAGGCTGAACTCCACTAGTATACTGCCTGGCCTCAACGAATCAAATGAATAGATGTCTTAATTCAGGTCTAGATCAGGTTTAAGCCAATACTTAATTAAACTACAAAATACACCGGAAACTTTTTGGCCTAAGATTCAAGAAAAGTTCAGCTCCAAAGCAAGGTACAGCTTTGCTTCTTCCAGAGGCAAAGCCGAACGATGCCACTATCTATAAATCCTACCGAGAAAGCAGGAGCATAATAAAATGTACCTCTGTATTAGAGATGGCAGCATGATCCCAGTGAAATCCAAACAAAACTGCCGAAAGGATACAGGCTATCAAATTCATTTACACACACCTTCCTCCCAGGGAAAATGGAAGGGGGTATACCAAACGATAAAGTAAGTTGTAAATTAAAAGACAGGAGGGTTGTCCAAAGAGGAGTCATTTATCACACTCGGATGAAGTAGCCTCAGCTGCTTTCTGAAGCCACACAATGCCTCTGTTGTAATACGGCCAAAGAATGAGCCAAGAGTCCTATTTGGCATCTGACAGAACACAGAATAAACTTTAGAAAATACCACTCTGAAGGACTCATTGTAATTTTAATACTTTGCCCACCAAGGTGTCCATTTTGTATGTCAAGATTGTTAGTATTACCCACCACAGCCACAGACACTGGTTGGGGGGAGGTGCTGAAAGGTCAGGTGGTGTAATAGAAGCTTACTTATCACCAATTTTTGAGTTCTCTGGTAACTGAGGGAACCCAAACACCCCACTAGGTTACTGGATGAAAACTGCTGAGAGAACCATAATTTTATGGGTTTCCCTTTAAGTTTAAACTATAAGAAGTAGACTCTTCTCAAAGTTATGCCCCCTTTAAGGAGCTATTATTAAGAAATAAGACATTCTCAGAGCACCTGGGTGGCTCAGTCAGTTGAGCACATTGATTCTGGCTGGGGTCACGATCTCACGGTTCAGGAGATTGAGCCCCACATCGGGCTCTGTGCTGACAGCATGGAGCTTGCTTGGGATTCTTCTCTGTCTCTCATCATTTCTCTCTGCCCCTCCCCCACTCACGCACTCTCACTCACCCTCTCAAAATAAATAAATAAACATAAAAAAAAGAAGACGTTCTTGGCATATACGATTACAAAAATGAAACTAGAATGTTCTTTAGAACACTTACCATTTTTTATTTGAACGCAACTGTGACATCTTCGGGCTGCAGGAAAACCTGCCAAACACATGAACACAAATAACCCATTATCCACAGAAAGAATAGAATAACGGTGATGTGCCACGGTGAAAGACATCCTATGAGTCACTTACTTAAAACAACCCCTTTGTTGCATTAAGCAATCATTGATTAGTCCTTCCAACCCTTCCTTTTTTCACATTAAATTAAAGCCATCGGAGTCCCATCATAACTACAATGCTCAGGTGCCAGGGGAACAAAACGGGGTTACTAATGGCCTTCCCAAGCCCTTATGCCCACAAAAAACAAGCGGACCTTGATTCAAAGTGCCTGCTTCCTAACCCATCCACATTTCCCTATTTCCACAGAACTCAACAATCCCCATTAAAAGTCTCTGCACAGTTGCGGAGGAAGCATAATTGGGCTAAGGAATAAAATAAGTTATAATACCAGTACAACAGATATTATACTTGTCATATAACTCAATAAAAGCACTTTTTCTCTTCTAAAATAAGTAAAAATATAAAGCATAGTTATTAAAGAAGAATGAATCAATAATTTAAATTTACCTATTTTTTCGTGGGGTTTTGTGGCAATTTCCTCCCATGCATTCGTTTCAAGGTTGTATGCATGGATCTTGGGGAGAAAAAGAGAAGATACACACACATAAATAACTTTAGCTAGCCTGAAAACTGAAATTTTTTAAATTTATTTTTTATTTTTTTAGAGAAAGAGTGTGTAAGCGGAGGAGAGGGGCAAAGGGAGAGAGCGAGAATCTTAAGAAGGCTCTGTGCTAAGCACAGAGCCTGATGTGGGGCTCGATCCTGGGATCATGACCTGAGCTGAAATGAAGAGTCAGACACTTAACCGACTGAGCCACCCAGGCACCCCTGAAAACTGAATTTTTAACAACAACCTGTAATAAACATGTATTCTTGGTTGAAAAGTCTTCGTTTCTTTTGCTTTTCTCTGATTTTCCCTAATATTAAGGCAAAAAACATTAAATGAAGCAGTTGAAAACTAGCAGATATAGGACTCCAATTTTTTAAAATCACAGAAAAAAAACGAAGTAAAAAAGTTGGAATTCTACAACTACCACATTTTTCACAACGAACGTGTGTATCATTTTTTTATACCAGAAAAAAGCAACTGTTCATAAGAAAATATGAGAATGCAGTTTTGACAAAACTTGAAAAAGATCAATAAGGTTCCAAAGCAGAGCAGGAGCTCTGTAGCCTAATCTAGATCTTCCCTGGGAGATGTGCATTTAGAAATGCCATAGGAATGGATGAATAAAAACCTTCAGAGTACAGCTTTCTAAAGTGAGTGATGCAGAGCCCTAAAAATACTGTTCTTTTTAGACATCTCACTGATGATGAGAGACATTCTGTGGGACATTCTGAGCAACGTGGCTCCAGTTCTCATCGGTTTCTCCATTTAAGCTACTGTGTCCTCCTTTTGGTCTCTTTCCTCATCCAGTTTGTGCCAGGATTCATTTTCATGTGTTTTTAGTGTGTGATCACTACAACTGTCGACTGGAAAGTGTAACAGAGGCATAGTTCGGCCTTCTGTTAACGACGAGCAGGTAACACACAACAGGTGTTAATGAAGAACCTGTCCAGAAATCTAAATATCTACAGTAACAGAATTATCTTGCTTGGTATGAAACATGCCTCTTCCTATCCTTCTCTCTCTGTCTCTCATTATTATTATTTTTAAATATACCTTGTTTAAGGAATAAGCTGTCCAGGAAGTGCCACCTCCCAAGATGTAAATCCTCTGCCCATCATGTGCAATTTCATGTCTGTATCTGAAAATACACAATAAAATCCATTTATAATAAAGTGAAAAATTATCTACCTAAGATTTAGCTACAGGATATTTTTATTGGATAATTATTCACAGTAAATTATAGAATATATATACAATGGATTAGTATGCTCCAATAAGAAAGTAGGTGTAGACGATGGTTAATATATTGGAAACTTCTTTTCGTGTCATTAACTAAAAAAAAAATGCTCTCATGTAAGAGCAGATAGGCTATAATCTCATTAAAAATTTATAGTTACACAAATACGCACAGAAAAGGACTACAGAGATACATCCAAAATGTTAACCCTGGTTATCCCTAGATTTAGGTTTTGCTTTTTTATTTTCTTCATTTTGCTTATCTGTATTTTCCAGATTTTCTAAAAAGTGATCTGTCTACATTTCATTAGAAACCCTAGACTATGCGCTTTTAAATGAAGATACTTATTTAATAGATACAAAGATATCAGAAAAATTACGCTACTCAGAACTGTGAATATGATGTGAAACACCTACCAGAACTTTCATCCAAGCAGTCTAGCTAGAAGCTGAAACAATTTATAATATGTCCATAAAATGATTCAAGAAGGCAACCATGTGAAAATGCTTTGAAAACTTAATCTATTTCCTCCTTTCCCTGAAGGCCCCGGTGCTGATAAAATAAATTACATCAAAATTATTCCAGTAGCGGTCCACCTCCCAAGTCCTCACACGGTAGTTCTACAATCATCAGCCCACTGACATACTGCAATAAAGTCTTCCTTAGCACCTCTATGCTATTTTGTTTAAAGGAAACAGAGTTAACTGCATTCATCTGAACAGAGTGAATAAAAAAATGTTTACTGTCTTTGCATTTAATATGTATTTTTTTAAGTTTATTCATGTAAGTAATCACTACACCCAACATGGGGCTTGTACGCACAGCCCTAAGACCAAGACTTGTGTGCTCTTCTGAGCCAGCCACGTGCCCCCACTGTCTTTACTTTTAAACAGGAGGGGAAGAAATTAAGTTTTTCATAGAGCTTACTGCTAAGAGGCAACTCCTATCAGGAAAGAAAAGTGAAAGGCCTACACCTGTTCCTAGAAGGCAACTAGGAGCACCATGTGATGTTTGCGTGCTTAACAGGGCACTTAAAATCAGTGGCCTCCCTCCTCCTTTCCACCCATCCATCCGATCAATATTCATTGAGTATTACTATGGGAACTGATGCCACGGGCACTGCGCCTTCTTCTGGGTATACAGCTGCGAGCAAATGAGCCAAAGAACCCTAATATGCAAGTTAAGAAGGGAAATCAAAAAAAGTAACTAGAAAGTAATTGTTTTGTCTGTAATATGGTATTTAATTACAATTGCTACCATTGGTTTCTTCTTCAAAGTGTTACTATCTTCTTAATGCAGAAAAACTGAGGTATAAAAGAAAATAACATGAGGAAAAAATCTATAGTTAATGGAGAAATAGCACTCCTTAACCAGAAGACCTTTCTTTAATGCTGAACTGGGATCTACCAGCCAGTTAGCTATTTTAACTAGGCTTTAAGAATTTTCTTTAAACCATATATTACCAATATTCTGAATAAAGTCAAATCTTAGCAAGAAAGAATAAATATGCTTTAATCCTAGAACCTTACCTCTCTTCTGGCAGATCACAGGATAGGTTGTTTGGTTTCAGTTGTGTCCACTCTCTGGTATTGAGATCTAATTTGTGCAGATCTGTGCTATAAATATAGCCAGTTGTCCCTCCAAAAACATAAAGGGAGCCATTGATGATCGCCATGGCCTGGAAAACAAGGAAATGTGAACACCACTGACTCATGAACACTTTGTTAAAGAATGTAAACTTACTAAATACCCCAAAATCAGACTTTATGAAATTCTTTTGTACTTTTTAACCTTCTAGAATATCAGACGTTTAAAGGATTAAAGATTTTAGAGAACCCAGAGATTACTTTTAGAAAGGTAGAGCTTTGCTCAACTGGAAAGCAGTCCTACCTAGATAGGCAAGAGGACTGGATGTTCCTTACGGGTCTTAGCCAACCCAAGAATGTATACATCGGGGGCATTAGCATTTCCATGCAAAGCTGCTTCTCTTTCTAAGCAGTATGAAGAAAACTGCTCTAAGAAGAAGAAGCAGATATGAAAATAAGCCACCAGAGCTCCTTAAGTAAAATGTCTAGAGTTAGCAGTCATAAAACTTCACATTTTCCACCAGATTCTTCTTTAGCATAAGCTCAGCTTTTGTTACGATCATGTTATCAGAGTTTAAATGCCTCCTGTGGTGGGACAGAGTTATCTAGGGTGTGCCTCTACACATAGCTCAGAAGGAAGGTATTTACCAGTACGAAAGCTGGCCAGCTAAACAAGAAGCCAAAGCTTAGCTGTTTTAAGCTTAGTCCATTACTTTCAAAGGGTCTCTGATGCTGGTAGGTCGCACCCTATCTTTTTGGATATAACTTTTCAAACCTAGGATTTGAAGCACGGCAATGTAACTAGAAACTCATCTCCACATAATCTGTGTTTTAGCTCAGATTAGTCTTATAAAAGTCTTGTACCAAAGTGCGGAGATCACCTCCTCTACTAACTTAGGTTAGAAAGCTCTCCACAGAATCGCATTGTTCTAAAGGTGGCAGCGTGCAGACCATACGTAGAGCCCAATCTCTCACTGGAGGTGGAGGTGGGGATGTGGTGGGTCCTGACACTGAAAAATACTTCCGTATAGATCTAGATCACGATGCCCAATTGGACTAGAAACAAAGAGTGAGGGAAAAAAAGGAAGGGAGAAGGCGAGCAACCAGATTTATAAATTACAGCTTTGTATCACAACTGAAAAATCAAGTATTAACCCCAGTGAATTTATTCTCTGTTAAAAACATGGAAATAATTATTCTGACATTGTCCCCCAAACTAGAAAAATCTGCAGAAATACATCCACCGTGACTGGCCACAGATTGGTACCTGTCCATATATACGACTGGGTTTCTTCCCACGACAGCTAAGTAAAGCCCATCTCTTATACTTCACGTTACACACGTGGACATCATTGCCGTTGCTCTCGCCAAATGGGATGCCTGTACCTCCGAATACCAACAGGTTGTTTCCATGCAGCACAACTGGGGAAGGAGAAGCACAAATTCCATTTACGTACTGGCTACCTGTAGTATGTTCCCACATAAACCCAGAATCGCTGAGAAACTGGGGGGGAAAAAAAAAAGCCTGCTTTAATGCTCTCAGAAGATAGTCCAAACCACTGACATCTAACTAATACAAAGTACTGCAGAAAAAGGTTTAATTCACACTCTATGGACTGTGTCATGTAGCCAGCTCATTGTTAGGTGTGTGACACGTATTCAATGCGTATTTGTGGAGTTCATGAAACACTGTGGATAATAATACTAAATGACACGAACCACTGCGGCTCAAGGCGGTTCAAGTACGCAGCAAAGCAGAGGAACATGAAGTATTATCTTTGTCTTAGCAAAGGCCCAGCAGGGCTCTGGATGAAGGGATAAAATGATCATTCTGTTTTTGCCAGGGGAATGAACGATCTCTACATTTTAAATTATGGTTTCTGTCACCTTAATCCTCCACCAGATAAAAAGAAACACCAATATCCTGCTGGTAACTTTGGTGTTCTTCTCTATATCTCTTCTGTTCCTGCCGCCACCACACACACACACACACACACACACACACACACACACACACACACACTCTTTCTCTCTGATGACAAATGCTCCCAAAATAGTGCTACTGTATTATTTCAATGGCATTTCTTTTCTAAAATCAATTATTCAGTTAATATAGAATAAGAATCAGCATGGGCTCTGAAGCCAGCTAGAGCTAGGTTTCAATTCTCATGTGACCTCAGGAAAGTTATTTAATCTCCAAATTAATCCTCACAACAGCCCTATGAGGTGGGAACTAATCTTATCTTCTCCATTTTTATAGCTGATGAAACAAGTGGAGAGTGGTTTAACCTTGTTGAACGTTTCCCAAAAAGAATCTTGCCAAGCTAGGATTCAATTCCAGGCAATCTAACTCCAGAGCCTGCACTCTTAGCCATTTCCTTAGGGCATCTCTGTAGCCTCAGTTTCTCTTTTTTTTTTCCCTTCCAAATTTTGATTTAAATTCTAGTTAGTTAACATATAGTATAATACTGGTTTTGGAATAGGATTTAGTGGTTCATCACTCACATATAACACCCAGTGCTCATCTCAACAAGTGCCCTCCTTAGTACCCATCACCCATCTAGTCCACCCTCCCACTCACCTCCCTCCATCAACCCTGTTTGTTTTCTATCATTAGGAGTCTCTTGTGATTTACTTCCCTCTTTTCCCCCACTTGCCATATGTTCATCTGTTTTGCTTCCTAAATTCTACATGAGTGAAATCATATGGTATCTGTCTTTCTCTGACTTATTTCATTTAGTATAATATACTCTAGCTCCATCCACGTCATTGCAAATGACAAGATTTCATTCTTTTTGATGGCTGAGTGATATTCCAGTGTGTGTGTGTGTGTGTGTGTGTGTGTGTGTGTGTGTGTATACCACATCTTGTTTACCCATTTATCAGTCGATGGACATACCTGGGCTCTTTCCACTCAGTTTCTCATTTGTACAATGGCAGTAATTCTAGTTTGTGCATTACGTAGACGTCGTTAGGTAAACAGATACTACACGTGAAGTACTTTGTTCAGAAGCTATCATTGCCATTATAAGCCCCATCTGTTGATCTTCTACTACATTGTGCTTAGCATACATACATATATATGAAACTTTATAGTGAACCCTCTGAGATATTACTAATCCCAGTTTACAGGTAAGGAACTTGACGCTAAAACTCATCAAGCAAGCAAATGGTACACAGCTAGATTTAAACTCAGGACTATCCAACTGCCAAGTGATTCTGAATCACCATGCTATAGTATTACCATAGTGAAAAGTCTACCCATTAACAGGGTTTAATCATATTACAGTATTATTATAAATTATGAACAAAAAACACGCGGCACTGAACCTGTTCTCACAGACATTGCTTAATTATGAAAGAGTCAAAAGTTCAGGACGGCTTGCACTCACGTGACATAGATGCCAATTCCCGGGGCATGTAGCCATCTGTGCCCATCTGGTGCCAGACTCCTGTAGCAAAATGATACCTCCAAAGCTCCCTGAAGAGAGGATAGTCTTCATTATCTGGCCCTCCAGATTCATCGTAATCTGGGTTATAACCTCCAAACACATAGAGGTTGGTATTATCTGCCACACAACGATGTCCACTTCGTGCTGGTGGAGGTCTGTGGCCTAGGAAAGAAGAGGACAGTCTTCCACAGATGGCCAAGCAGATTAAAAACACAAACAAAATTTGGTCATAATCATTTTAGCTTTAAGAGGGGATGGGGAAGATTTATAACGTGGATTTACTTTTTATTTGCTTAGGTTATTTTAGACATTCGCACATACTACTTAAGATAATTTTAAGGAGCTAGTCTCCATTTCTATTTCATACAACTACTTTCAGATTTTGGAAACTGTAAAAAAATTTTTTTCCAAGGGAGGAAAAATAGCATTATAAACTCAAGAAAATGGCTGACAACTTGAAATTTGCAAGAGAAGGAGGAGGGGTTTAATAATCCAAAAGCTAACAGGACAAATTTTCTTATTGCCTTAGAGGAGAACAAAAACACAGGCCAACTAAATTAAACTGAAAATATTAGAGAACTACATAAATATAATCACAAATGTGAATGAGTCATGTATAAATAAAAATACACACACATAAAACCTATGATTTGTCCACAGTATATAATTACACACTTAAAAAGAAAACTGGCTTTCAAAGAGTTATAGCAAAATTTAGAATTTAAATCCCACTCCAGACATTATGGCAGTCAACAAAAAATATCCTTATACTTATCTCAAAGAGCATCTTTCACCCTATTAAGAGCTTTACTAAGGAAAGCTATTTCTACAATTGATATTTGAAAGCTTTCTGAAGCTTTCTGTAATTTCTGAAATTATATCACCTAGTTCACTAAAAACGACTTCACAATTATTTTAGAGTAAAAAAAACCTAAAATTTTATATGGTTTCTATTATCCTTACAATTGTTTATACAAGTCTACACAAACCCTTACATAGCTATAGAACCAAAGATGCTTAAATAACATATTGGATAGAATAAGAAGCTACTATAGTTGTCTGTTACCTTAAGGACTTATCTAATTTCTTATATTAGGAACAGGCACTAGTATAATGTTAATTAATATTTAGGACGATGCTAGGCACCTAACAAACTTCTGTCATATAAAAAAACATTTATCAACCTAATATAAGCCTTATATATATATATTCTTAATCAAAATCCCACTTCCTAAGGTATAGTTTTAAATAAGAACTGAAAAGAAATTGCACAGATCTAAGAGAAACTAAAAACTAATGAACCATGAATCACCGAATCACTCAACTCCGACCTGTTAGTCCTGCTTGAGAATCTTTGATGGTTCCTTCCTGTTCAAGTACGGAGTGTTCAACTAGTGATTTAGGGCCTCTGATGACCTCACTTTGTCCTGATCTCTCACACTCCTGCCTGTTTAAGTTTGTCTCCCTGCTTGGAAAGGCGAGTGCTTCCCTTAGACCTTGGCCTGGCCTCCTACCCTTCAATGCCTACTTGTGGAAATGCCTCCAAGTCCAGCCCTTACAGCTTTCTCACCAATAAAACCCTAGGGCCCTTACAGTTCAGCACCCTACAACTCAAATGATAGGATATGCACTTTCTATAAGATTATGTAAACACATGAATATATTAGGCAATCTAGAATCAGTTAGAAAATTGACTCATGAGCCGTGATTTACCTCAAGTGAAGAACTCAATTTCTCGTTCTAGGAATCTTGAAATACAGAAAGTGTGGTGTGGAAGAAACAGCAAAGGCTCCTACAAATATCTAGATTTGAATCCAGGTTTTTTTCTAACTGCTACCTTGAGCAAGTCACTGACCCTCACTGAGTCTCAGCTTCCTCATCTGCATAAGGGGATATTATTCTTGTACCTCACAGATTTTTCATACTGCTATTAAAATGTTTATTAATAAAGTTTTATTTTAATGTTTATTTATTTTTGAGAGAGAGAGAGAGACAGAACGCACACGAGCAGGGGAGGGGCAGAGAGAGAGGGAGACACGGAACCTGAAGCAGGCTCCAGGCTCCAAGCTGTCAGCACAGAGCTTGACGTGGGGCTCGAACTCATGAACTGTGAAATCATGACCTGAAGTCGGGCACAACTGACTGAGCCACCCCGGTCCCCCTAAAATGTTTATTGGTTTAGATATGAATCTTCAACGTATCTGCAAGCTATTTGAAGAGAGAGAAATGTACTTGTATTCATCTTTCTAGCACCAAGCCTAAGGCACACAGAAAACACTAAACAAAAACTTACAAATTTAATTCTTCTCTACTCATTTTGTTAATGGTTTTTCTCCTCCAAATAGGTTATAAGCTCCTCAAGGGGAAAGGTCATGTGTAACAATTATTCCGTACTACCTCCAACACCTAAAACAGCTGGAGATATTTAAGGTACTAGAAGTTTCACTGATTTTAAGTCAGAGTAAACAATGACAGGGACGCTCAAAACAGTCCAGCTCTCAGTGGACTTTGATATAATTATACTTAAGAGATATATGATTTGGGGGGCAGGAGTTGGGTTACACAACGGTCTTCTCAAAATATAAATGTTTCTAAAAATTAGTGAGACAAATTTAGGGGCACCTGGGTGGCTCAGTCGCCCGAAGTCCGACTTCGGCTCAGATCGTGATCTCACAGTTCATGAGTTCAAGCCCCACACTGGGCTCACAGCTGTCGGCACAGAGCCAGCCTCAGGTCCTCTGTTCCCTTCTGTCTCTGCCCCTCCCCTGCTTGTTCTCTCTCTCTGTCTCAAAAATAAATAGTATTTATTAAAAATAAATATTTATTGAAAATATGTATATTTTAAAAATATATAAATAAATAAAAATTAGTGAGGCAAATTTAAAGAAAAAACAGAATTGCCGTGGTCAGCAGATGGGAACTCTAAGAATCTCTATAACGTCACTCACTTTATTACCTGCAGTCAACAGACAATTTTTTAAAACTGCTTTTGGACAGAAAGGACATACAGTCTATTCTAGGATTTTCTCTAAATGGCTGTACAGCAGATACTCCATTATAAGTTTATTGGCAACTATTTTTGTGACAACTATAACTCAAATGTATGAAAGGTTGAGGAGTTAGTGAAAAGACAGTTTTAGATTTATCCACTCGTTCATTAAGCCAAAAATATTATCAGATACTTGCTATGTACCAGGTACTGTGTAAGATGCTGGGGATACAGTGATAGAGAATGGAGACACCATAACCATTTCTGTCCTTTAGAGCTTGTAAAGGCTAGTCCTACACTGTCCAATGCAGTAGCCACTAGTCATATATTAATGTTGAGCATTAATTAAATCAATCAATCAATTAATTAATTAATCAATCAACATTAATGTTGAAATGAGGATGGTCCAAACTGAGATATGTTCTAAATGTAAAATGCCCACTGGATTTCAAAGACTTAATACCCATAAATGAATGTAAAATTACAAATTTTCGTATTGAATACATGTTGAAAAATTTTTTATATCCTGAGTTAAATAAAAGTATTATTAAAATTAATGTTGCCTGCCTTTTACATTTTTTTTTTGCTTTGAAATTTAGAAACAAATTTTATTTAAGATCTGAAATACAATTCCTAAAATATCAACTTCTCCAGAAAACTGTGGCTACACAATAATGCATTGCCTCTATCATGTTAGAACGTGCATTAGACTCAAATACAAAAACCATGAAACAAACCACCATCCTTCAACAATTTGAGCAGAGAGAGAATGCCTAAGGAACAACATCGATGGACTTGCAGAGGATGGGCTGTTTTACTTCAAGCACCATAAAGAAAAAAATTAAAAAAAAATTAAAAAAAAAAGAGCACAAATGGCCTTTTACATTTTTAATGTGGCTACTAGAAATTTTTAAATGTTGTGGTTCACGTAACATTTCTATTGAACAGGGCTGGTCTAACTCAATTGCTGGCTTTTGTAAGTAATTTCATTATCTATGCAAATTAAACTGTTGGGTAAAGAGCATCTGATCAATTTTTGATAAATATTAAACATCCTGTCAAGAAGTCTGATAGCCGGGAGTGAAGAGGTTACTCTTCTTTCTCTTTGGTCAGTAACTAGAGATTTCTTTGTACATATTTATAGCCCAAGAGTGACTAACATATCAGAAAGTCAAATTTTATTTTGAATAAATCATGGGAGTTTGTCAGGGATAATGTCATGGAGACTAAGCATTGATTTTCATTATGTGGGATATAGCATAGGCTCATCAACTTGACCGAAATAAAATCAGGTTTTAGATTGTTAAATAGTTCTCTGAATCCTCCCCCAAATTCTCCACGTGTAAATCCCACCTTCCTAAAAATGACCTGCTACTATTAAAATCACCCAGAGAACTAGGTTACCTGATTCAGGAACTTCCACTAGAAAATGTAAAAAACTCCAACGTGAACTTGTGTGCAGAGGTGAACTTCTAATATCCAGAAGGCAACCTCCAGCTAAGGCAGTGTGCACCTACGATGTCCGAGCCATCTTCTCTTCTGTGTGCTCACCCTGTCACAACAACTTGCTGTTTACCCCAGAGACTAAGCAGGAGCTTATGGTAACCAGGGAAATGGGCTTTAGTTTCCAGCCTAGAGGAAGGAAGAAGCTAGCTGTCCCCCATGAGGGGATAGATGATTAGGTTGCTGCTGTTTTCACCATTACAATATTGTAACAAAGCTTCCGTTATGTATATTGAGATGCAAATGTCCCAGTATTTCTGGGTCAAAGGAATATATGCTTTGATCTGTTACAGACGCAATGTTGTCATAGAGCCATACTGCTCTCCAAAAAGACTGGAACAATTTACACTCCAGCAATGATTTCTGGAAGTGCCTATTCATGCTGTCTTCAACCTCTTTCATTTGTGCCCATCAGAATGGTGCAAATTGGTGTCAGGTAATTTGTATTTCCCTGATTTTTACTAGTTCACATGTTTATCAGCCCATTTTATTTCTTCTTTGGGGAACTGCCTGATCACATCCCTTGCCTACTTTTCCATCTACTGAGTTTTCTTCTCACAGGTTTATAGAGATTATTATATTTCTTTCTTCCAGCCTGCTACTTGTCTCAATTTTGTTTATGGTATCTTTTAACAGATGGAAGTTTTCGTCTGAATCTTTCAATCTTTTCTTCTAAGGTTTCTTTGCAAAAAGAAACAAGGCTGCTCTGTATCTCATTTATTTCTAAATCATTATAAAATTATAAAAAATTCCCACTTACTTCTAGTAATTTTATAGTTTTGGCTTTTTATATTCAGAACCTGAATACATCCAGAACTTATTTTTGTGTATTATATGAGGTAGGGCTCTAACTGTTCCTCTCAAATGGATAGGCTGTTGCCCCCAAACCATTTATGGAAAGCCACCTCTTCTATACTGAATCAAAATATCACCTTTATCAGACACGAAATTGACATGTTCTAGAGTAGAATCAGGAAAATCCCAATTATCCAGGTCTAATCACAAATTTAGACACAAAATCGATTACTCTTTAAGAATGCACACAATCAATACAAAGCAAAACCACAAAATCTTAATGGCAAAAGCTTACAAATAAAATAGCATATTAACATTTATTGCTTAATAAGTCTATTACTTACAAGATGTAGCCACCTCTAAATGTTCTATCAAATATGTGTGGGGAGGCCATTAAAAAAATAAGAACTTTTACCGCTAAAAGTATTAGCTGGTTATAAATATCAAATAGCTAAAGGATAAATTGTTTAACTGGTCACTTTTTTCCAAATGTGAAGCTTTCCATTACCTCTGCCGGAGAAGACAGGTCTTCTGTTGTACACCTGGAAACCTGACAGGAAATCCAAGGAAGACTGAGCCAGCTAGCTCCCGCCCCTGACCAGCAACCAGACCTTTTTACTACTCCCAGAGTCCAAGCTGCTCAGGCAAAAGCAACCCATTCATATCAGCATGCAATATCACTTAGTTGTGTAAGCATTTCCTACCAAAGAGACTCTATGCCCTATACGAGATGTGTATGTAAATATTTGGCTTCTCAGGGCAGAGTAATCTTTAGCGTCTAAGATGGCAGCAATAAAATAAATTCGCTTTGACAGGTTCTGGTGTTATCATGAGTTAGTTTCAAGTGCTGAGCACAGCATACTTGAGACAGCAGTCACACTGTTCTAGGGATCAGTGGCCATGGGCTTCTGGGATCTGTTCAATTCCACTGTCTATTCCTATACCATTATCACACTGTCTTAATTATGTTAGCTTTGAAGTATCAATCGACATCTAGTAGGAAATTCCCTTTTGTGTTACTTTTTCATAAACCTCTTGGCTGTTCTTCTCCATTACTCATGTAATGAATTTTGAAATCAGTTTGTTAAAAACCTATAAGAAGTTCTTTGGTATAAGACACCATCTTATACAGATGATCAAAGTTAACGGGGTCATAATGGGACAAATCAACACCATGTGCAATGAGACGAGCACAGCATGACTTCAGAGTATTCCTACCAAAAATGCATTAAGCTGAATGTAAGGGACACTGCACAATATAACTAGTGTTTACTGTTCAAAAATATCAACATCAAGGCTGAAGATGAGAACTGAACGCAACACGTGATCTGGGATTTTCTTTTACTAAAAAGGATATCATCGGAATAATTGGCAAAATCTGAAAATAAGGTCTGTAAATTAGATACTAGTGTTAATTTTATCCATTACTTATAGTTTCCTATTTTGTGTACGAGTCTGCAAAGAGACTACTTGTTTTTTAGGAAAAGACACAAGTATTTAGGGGCAAAGGGGCATGATGTCTGTAGCTTACCCTCAAAAACGGTTCAAACAAACAATATGCATGTATATGTATACATGTGTTATACATATAGAAAGGGGGGGGGGATGGGCGAGGAGAGGAGAGAGAGAGAAGAGAGGGAATAGGATAAAGCAAATGTGATCAAATATTAACATTTGGAGAATCTGGGCAAAAGGGATAGAATTTTTTACCATTCTTGTAGCATCTCTGTTGAATCTGAAATTATGTCATGAAGGAACATAATCTCTAGCCTTTTATCCTCATCTTTTTTGATAGTCATCAGTAGTTTCATTGTTTTTATTTCTAAGTACTTTACAAATTTCCATATAATTGTGACTAGATATCTCTTTTATTTTCTAATTTGTTGCTGTTACTATATAGGAAAGTAATTTATCTTTGCAAGTTTAAATTTTATCCAGCCAACTGTCTGAACTCTAGTATTAGTTATCATTAATTATCTTGAATTTTACAGTAGACAATGATATATATGTTATTAATGACAACTTTCTGCTTTCTTTCCAATATATGTACCTTTTATTTTTTTCCTTGTCTTCTATTTTATTGGCTGAAACCTCCAGAATAAGGTTGAAGAGTGGAGATGATAGTAAGCATTTTTGTCTTATTTTTACTTTTTTTTTTCAGTATATGAAGTTTATTGTCAAATTGGTGTCCATTATTTTTACTTTAATGAAGATATTGGTAATGTTTCACCATTATATATATTTGCGGCTGGTTTCTTTTTTAACAATTTTTTTGAGAGAGCATGAGTGGGGGAGGAGCAGAGAGAGAGGGAGACAGAGGATCCAAAGTAGGCTCTGCACTGGCAGCAGAGAGCCTGATGTGGGGCTCGAACTTGCAAACTGCAAGATGATGACCTGAGCTGAACGAAGTCTGATGCTTAACTGACTGAGTGGGCCACCCAAGGTGCCCCTACAATTAACTGGGTTCTTATAGATAGCCTATCAATAAAATAAATTTTCCTTTTTTCTTGGATGCCTGCAAATGTTCCCTGCCAGGAATGGGTATGATTTTTTTAAATAAAATTTTTACTGAAATGTAACATAGAGAAAATTGCATAGGAGGGTACAGCTTGGTGCATTTAACATTTAACAAAATGAACACACTGAGAATCAAAGTTTATAAAATGCTTTTTTTGATATCAAGAAAAGCTTGTTTTCCCACTTTTCTGATTTTATTGAAATAGTTAAGCTTTCTTATTTTCCTTTCCTTTTTTCCTAGGCAGATCTTCATCCTATAACCTCTAATAATTTTTAAAACCCACAAACTTTGGTTTTTCTAACAATATTAAGAATAAACCACATATGGAAAGGAAGCTGGCTATTAACAGCGTTTACTTCTGCAGAGGGGAATAAAGTGGAGAATAAAGATATAAAGTAGGACCTTTGCTTTTTTAATTTAATCTCTTTCACTGTGAAATATAACACATGTACAGAACACATAAAACTATAAATGTGTAGCTTAACAAATTATCAAAAAGGCAATATGTAATCATCACCCAGGTCAAACTACTGAATACTGGCAGCGCTGAGACACCCCTTACCTGCTTCTTTTGGTCACAACTCCATCCATCCCACCTCCTTCACTTCTAGAGGAAATATATTTCCCGATTTTTATGGCAACTATTAAACTTGCTTTCTTTTAAAGGCTTTATCATACCTAAGTTTGCATTCCTAAACAGTATTGTTTATTTTGGCCTAAATTTGAATTGTATTTAAAAAAAAATTTTTTTTAATGTTATTTTTGAGACAGAGAGTAAGGAGGGGAGGGGCAGAGAGAGAGGGAGACACAGAATGCGAAGCAGGCTCCAGGCTCCGAGCTGTCAGCACAGAGCCTGATGTGGGGCTCAAACCCACAGACCGTGAGATCATGACCTGAGCCGAGGTTGGACGCCTAACCGACTGAGCCACCCAGGTGCCCCTGAATTGTATTTTAATAGAATGATATATAGTATGTATTCTTTCTGGGCTCTTTCTTTCATAACTAAGTTTCTGAGATTCATGCATGTTGTTGGGGTGAATTAGTCTGTTCATCTCCATTGCCAAATAGTATTACTTTGTGTGAATATATACCATGATTTATCCACTCTATGTTGTGTGAATGGTGATTTGGGTTGTTTCAAATTAGTGGTTCTTAATGCTGCTATAAACATTTTTGTACAAGTTTTCAGGTGCACAGGGGTCAGTTTGTAGGCTATAAATCTAGAAATGTAATTTCTGAGTCACAGTGTAAATCTTTACCTTTACTAGATAAGGCCTAACTGTTTACAAAATAGTTGGTATTGTCAGTCTTTTTAATTTAGCAATTCCTAAAGGTTTGTAGACCTCTTTTCATCATGGTTTTAATATGCATTTGTGTCTGCGGTGCCTAGGTGGCTCAGTGGATCAAGCATCTGACCTCGGCTCAGGTCATGATCTCGCAGTCTATAAGTTCGAGCCCCGCGTCAGACTCTGTGCTGACAGCTCTGAGCCTGGAGCCTGCTTTGGATTCTGAGTCTCCCTCTCTCTATGCCCCTCCCCGCTTACACTCTCTTTCTCAAAACTAAACATTGAAAAAATATGCATTTGTCTCATTACCTTTTTTTATTTATTGACCAACTGGATTTTTCTTTGGGAAATGCCTGCTCAAGCTTTTAATACATTCTTCTATTGAGATGTCTATTTTCTTCTTACTAATCTGTTAAGTTTGTTATATATGCTTGAGATAAGGACGTTCACTTTTCACCCTCCTATGTACTTCCGTATTATTTGAGTTTTAATAAACCCATATTACACCTGTAAATTCTAAAACAAAAAATCAGATGATCTTAAGCAGTTTCACTTTCTCCTTACCCCCAATTTGTTTAAATCACCTGAAATGCCACAGAATGTTATTTACAGGTATATCTATCTATCTATCCACACACACACACATAAACATGCACACATACACATATTATATTATCCTGTTTTTAGTTACAGAATGTTGTATATGTAACATATATACACACACATACATACACATACACGCATTTATATTATACTTCTACATTTTTATAAATCTTTTCTTAAAAATCAAACTAGGCTTCATAGCCCCTTTATCTGGACACAACTTTAAGTTTTACTGGTTTCTTTGCACACTGTTGCTTTCTATATCCAAATCTCCCTCTTTCTTGGATTTGTTTTCATTTTACTGGGAGTATCTCTTCAAAGTAATTTTCCAAAAAGGGTGTGTATGGTAAACTTTCAGAATTCTCATTTATTTTGACCCCCACATAAACATTAGTGAGGCTGGGTGCAGAGTTTCTGTTCAAAATAATTTTCTCTTAGAACACTGAAGCTACTTCTCTTCAAGCAAATCATGTTGCAGGTGAGAAATGCAACACCAGTCTTTCCATGTAAACTATTTTCTGTCTCTGGAATCATAAGGAGTCCACCCATGTACAGATAGAAGCTTTCGTTTGTGTTCTTCCTGCTTGTTCCTTGGTGGCCCCTTCATAGCCTCTTCATTTTAGGGAAATATTCTCCATTTCTTTATTTTCTCCCTTCCATTGTCTGCTCTTTTCTTCTGTAACTCTACAAAATGAATATTGACCACTTAGATTTGTCCCGACAGTATGAGTTTCTCTCATGTATTTTCTCTTTCGGTCTTCTTGCCTTATGGTCTCCACATTTCCTCTTTTATTTTTGTAAAAATTGGTCTTAAGACTATTATTGACCACTCCAACTGCATTTTTATTTCAGCAATCGAGACTTCAACACAGAGGTGCCTGAGTGGCTCAGTCAGGTAAGTGGCCAACTCTTGATTTCAGCTCAGGTCATGATCTCATGGTTCGTGAGATCGAGCCTCATGTCAGGCTCTGTGCTGACAGAGAGTACAGCCTGCTTGGGATTTTCTTTCTCCCTCTTTCTGCCCCATGCTTGCATGTGCTTGCTCTCTCTCTCTCTCTCTCAAAATAAATAAATATAAACATTTTTTTAAAAGACTTCAACACAGAACTAATTCTTTAATCATTCCTTTTTCTCACGGCAGTTGGTTTTTAATTTATGGGCCCAATTCACTCTTGATTCTGAGGAAACCTCCTATGATCAGAACTTCCTAAAGTTCCATTCCGCTTCCTCATTATCTCTGTTTTTCCCACGTCAGCTATTTGTTCATCTTAGTCATCCTCTTTCAAGGTTAGTCTCCTGCAAATGTCTGATGGGCCTGGATCACCTATTTACATTAGTAAGTGAAGGACCACATGGGTTAGTAACTGTAAGAGGCATGGGTTTCCTCAACAGTTGTATTACTCTGTCTCCAAGACTCCAAATGAGAGGTCTCTTTCACTGTGGGTCTCTGCAGGTAAGTGGTGCAGTGGAGGTACACTGACAGACAGGTTTCCCTTTCGAAAGAAGCTGAGAAAAGGTAAGCAGTTTTGCCTTAGGATTGCCAGAATAAGGCCGTATTTTGACGGTAGGGTCCTTCAATGTACGTCAATCCCGGATTGAGTTCCCTTTCTTTTCCTGCTCCTGTTCCACCCTCCTCACCCATCTATTGTGGAGGCACACTACCTAAAGCTCTGCTTTGTGCTCCCACTCTCTCTCCAGTCCAAGTCCATGGGAACAGGGCCTGCTCAACCATCCCCAAAGCAAATCCCCTAACTCCACCTGAAGAGCTGTTCTCGTAGCTTTATCCTAGGAACTAAAGCTGTTGCCAGAGCTCTGTCTATAGAGAGACGGAAGAAGGGAAGTGACTGTTTTGGAGGAAGTCCCTTAATTATTTGCCTTGATGTTCCATTTTTCCTAAACCTGCTCCCTACTGCCACACTTGCAGACTCTAGGCTTGGAGTTTCAGTAAAGAGGCCCTATGGAGAATTCTCTGACTTCAGCATGCAGCCGGAGCACCTATTTTGAGTTCCATGTTACTGTTTTGGTTTCTCGATCAATAAAATTCCAACTGCTTTCTATTACCTCGAAATTCCTTAGACTTTCTGGTATCATCAAATAATAATGAAAGCAGCTAACATTAATTCGACATTGGCTAAATATAAAAACTCCAAGTACTTTGCACACATTACCTCTCTCGGTCCTCACAATAACTCTAGAAGGTAGGCACTGCTATCATCATCCTTATTTTACAGATGAGGAAATTGAGGACAAAAAAAAAAAGAGTAAGGAACTTGCCCAAAGGCACACAGTTGGTAAATGGTGGAGCCTGGATTCAGACATAGATAATTTGGATTCAAAGCCTTTCTTTTCTACAATCACGATTTATTAGTTTTCTTATGTCTGTTTTGTCTTTTGCAATGATATCTAAGAAGTATAGAAAGATAAATGGGTATGTTTAGGCCATCATTTTGTAATGGAAACCCATTGTTTTTATTACACCAATATTGTTTTCACACCACACTTTAATTGGTAGAAATATCTTTCAGAGAAAATGCAGGTTCTAGAGAAGGAATCCAGTGACAGAAAACGAGCCCTTTGAAACTGTTAAATCAGAATCAACAGAGGTAATGCATAGGATTCCCAAAATGAAAGACTTAAAGGTGGCAACTTCAAAAGCATAGATTTTTTTTAATCTAAGAAAACGATAAATGACAGCATTTTTGTGTTCTCAACAACTCTAGTTTACTGCCACATCACCAGAGAGTTGAGAACATACGAAAATTTTAGTCCCATCCTATTTATTCCCTGACAGTGACCTTAATAATTCAATTCAACTGAAATACATATGATATGCCTACCACTTGCACTGTGCTACAAACTGGAGACAGAGAAATGTCAGGCACTGTCCCACCATCCCTGCCCTTGCAGAGCTTACAGTCTAACGGCAGGCACGGACAAGGAAACTGATGACTGTAATTCAGTGTGATAAGTGCTATGACACAGGCAGGTACACCGAGGGTGCCATCGGGGCAGAGCCAGGCCTTCCCAGGAACTTCCCTGGAAATAACTCTTAACCTGAGGGCTCAAGGATACGTTATTATTGGCTTGGGGAGATTAAACTGAATGTATCATGCTCTCTTCAAATCTGCCCCACTCTCCACCCATTTAACATGAGTAAAGAGCACAAAGGTCCACACAGAAAGCTCCTCTTCAATATTAGTCGAATCAAGTGTCATCAAATTCTACTTCCTTATATTTCAAATCAACTCCCTACTCTCCACTCCTAGTACAACTACCTTCACTGCAGTCTCCATCGTTTCTCACCCCAATAACTGTAATAACCTTGTAATTAATCTTTCAATTAAATATCTTCACTGGTTAAAAACACAAAATGATTCTGAAAACTTCCCTTGGGTTGTGCCCCACTTGATCTGGACCTTCTCCAGCTTCTTCTCTCCTTACTCCTTCCCCCTATGCTGAGCCCCCTATGGTTCTCTGGAGACTATGCTCTGTTTTGCCTAACTGCCTTTCCTTAAGCTATGTGGTCCCCATGGTTTGAGATGTTCTCCCTTGCTAACCCTCCCTTGCTAACTAACACCTACTCAGCGTTTAAGTACATCTCTTCTGAAAAGTCATCCTGATGGCCACTCCTCTGTCTGTGCTCCCCACAAGCTGAGTCAGGAGCCTCTTCTGTGCAATCCCATACCATGCTACCTCACCAGGACACTTATCACAAAGAATTACACTCAAATTATTTTCTGTAATTGTTTATCTGATTCTCTGTTATTTAGATACTGAGCTGATACACTGCCTGCTACACAGGAGGCAATCAAGAAATACTAAAAGAATGAAAGAATGAACGAACGAACGGAGAGAGTTAAGTCTGTGAAAGCTGATGAGAGAACCAAAGGAGATAATGGAGAGAAGGACAGAACGCTGGAGAAATGCCCACCTGTAGTGGGTAGGAAGAAAGAAGCTAGTGAAGGAAACAGAATGAACAATCAAAGAGAAGAAGAAAACATCTAGGATTGTACAGGAAAGTAACCCAAAAGAAGAGAAATATTTAAGAAGGTGCAGGTGGTCAACAGCATCAAACACTACAAACAGGTCAAAGAAAGCGAGAACTAAGACAAGACCACTGATTTAGAGGCAGTCACTGGTGACTGATGATGGTGATGCTGGTTTTACTCCCACCTCCCTCTCAGCACAGGCAGAGGCCATCTTCCTAGGCCATTCATTGTTGGAGGCAATTTAGGGCTTACAAAAGAACCGAAGATATGCAACTTACCTGTACTAATCTCTTTTTTCCATGACTGAAGAATGGAAAAACAGAATATTCAAAAGGAAATAAAATCTCACCCTCCAGATATAATGTTGGTTCAGTTTCCTTTGGTTTTTTTTTATGTTTACATTTGTACAAAACTGTATTATATTAAATTCTATATCCTAATTAAACAATTTCTTAATTGTGCTTAGTCAGCCCAAGTTAGCCTTCTCATTGTAAATCAATAAATTGGCATTTTAATTTATAAATAGAAAAAAGAAAAAAATGTTATAGAATTAGATGTGCCACTTGTTTGGCCACATATGCAAAAATGGTTTTGTCATATAATATTAAAATTATCTCTTAGTCTGTATCAATAAAATCATTATTCATTCTAAAAGGGAGCATAACACCCTAAGTATCTTATTTTGACCATTAAGTCCAGATTTCATTCTTTCCATGCTGTGGAACATGGCTGCTAAAAATAGATTAGGTACTAGATATAGAAACATCTATAGCAGCTGCAGGATTTTTTTTTTTTTTGGTAATAATCTTCAGTCAAAATTAGATATACTGGCTTATAAATAATTTAATAAAGTCTAAATCATCACATTAAGTATGCTTGTCTGACAATTTGCTATACCTAGAAAAACAGTGTGAACCAGTTTTCAACCCTCTTCTGAGATTCTTTTTCAGTATGGAGTATGTTCTGGTAGAAAAAATAAGAAATAGAAGGAATGCAACACTTCTAAAAGTAAGAATTACTAGGTCAAAGGATGTCAACATTTTTAAGGTTTTTTATATCATATAGCCAAACTGAATCCAGATAGGCTGTGTTAACTTTACACTTCCCTCAATATATGAGCTTCACGTCCCCATACTTTTGCCAACACTGGGCATTCTTATTTTCAGCCTTTAGCCAACCTCATACGTGAAAATGAGATCTTATTATTTTAATTATCATGTTTATGTAACAATAGTGAAAATAAGTATTTGTTCATATTTACTGATGCTTCCTTTTTCTGAATTGATTATTCATGTTCTTTTATCTATTTTTCTAGCGGGCATTTGCTTTTAAACTATTGATTTATAAGAGCTCTTTATATATTCATGGTAGTAACCATTTGTTACAAATATTTCCCCCTTTTAATCTATCTTGTTATTTATGGTTTTTGACATAGAGGTTTTTAATTTTTATACTGTCACATAAGTTAATCTTTATTTATTCCTCAGATGATATTTAGAAAGTTCTTTCCCACGCCCATATTTTATAGATTATTCACTCAAAGTTCTCTCTCATATGGCTACAGTGGAATAATACTGATATCAGTTAGATGATTTATTTCTACCACCTAGTACACATTAAGTGTTTCTAACTCCCTAAAACTTACAATTCCAACTCCAACAGTGGTCAATATGAGACACAGGTTTAAAATTAAGTTCTAGACTTTTCTTACTGCAATTTTAGCTGTTTAGACAATTTTTAAAAACCAGAGTTTTGACTTTAGAAAATTCAAAGTTCCCTTTAACCCATATGAAGCACAGATCTCTTGCTAGTTATCACCCACCTCTCAAAAACCTGTTAGGGATCCTTATGATGGGACAGGACTGAATGAAGCGCCTCCTAACTGGGTCCCATCGTATTTTCTTCTTACCTGTTACCACAATCATCAGCAATAAGTCAGACACATACAACACATGGCAAATAATACATAGTTACTGTAGCTATAAAGACAGAAAAACAGGAAACAAAACAATACTTGAATACAGAAAGAAGTGATGTAAAGTAGCATTTAACCCTGTTTTGGAAGTCAAAACAAAATTAAATTAATATACAAGCAGTGATGAAGGTATTCAACTCACCCCCAAAGAATACAAACAATATGTGCACCATTTTTCAGAATTCTGGTTCAACAGAACATGCATTCAATAATCACCAATGCCATCTTGTGGCAAAAATTCACCAGTAGCTTTACAAACAAATTAGAAATTATGACATTTTAAAAAATCAGTGAATGTCAAAAAAGGAGCACTGACTAAAATTAATTCGGCATAATGCAGGCTCCTGTTCTCTTCCGGGTTTGGTATTCTTTTATCGGTTATATGGTTAAGAGGATAAAGCAATGGGCACCATTCTTTGAATATGAAATAAGCAGATCTTGCTATAATTAAAATGTCATGGTGACAACCAAATAAAGCAAACATTTAATATCTTGGCACTTCCACTGGGAGAGAGAAAAAAGGAAATTCATCTGCCTTCCAAGGAAGCAAACCAGTTCCATATTAACCCCAATTAAAGCTTGTTTTCTTGTAATATAGTAGAGAAATACAAAGCATTATTGAACTGTTAAAGGAATAATTTTGTCTCTTTCCAAAGTTTTGATAGCTCCCAAAGATGGCTTTTACTGGCAATACAAAAAGTTAACATTTGTATAGAATTTAAAGTTTCTAAAGAGCTTCCACGCATGTTACCTCATTTGATCCTCACAACAATCCTGTACGGCTTCAACAGTTATTTCATGAGGCATCTGCTATGCCTTGAGCCCTCGGCCAGGCTCTAGCGTAGTGCAAGGATATGTCCCCTACCCTCAACAGCTCTTGGTCTTATGAGGAAGGCAGATGTCTAAACAAACAATTACATTACAGTGAAGTAACTGCCATAACAGTGGCCGTAAAGACATTTTGAGAAAGATGTTATCATCTTAATTTTACAAGCCAGGTAGCAAAGCGACTTAACGCCTCACCCAGGATCCAAGCTCAGCCTGACTTTAAAACCTGCCTTCTTTCCACTACACCACACTTCCCTGTCTCATATTCATTAGAAAGCGTATAGGTTTTGGGTTTGGCAGTTGCAAATATACTTAGATGGTCGTCAGCAAGGTTCTGGTACACAAATCCTGTGCGATGAAAAGGCATTACTGGTGCGTGCGTTACGCACTTCATACTGTGGAGTAGACAGACTCCTTGGCAAGGGGAAGAATTCTTTGTTTTGCAAAAGGGGTTATCTTTTAATTGTTTAAGTCTTTTAAATCAGCAATGCCCAAATCTTGGTCTACAGACCACTGCTAGGCTAAGGTGAAGATTCACCAGTCCAAAACAAAATGAGAAAAAAGCGGACAAGGTAGTGATTTTTTTTTTTTTTAAAAAGGAAAATGTTCCATTTAAGTAAATGGCCTGTCCTTTTTTCAGAGATTAGAAATTTTTTTTGATCAAATATGCTTCATTTTATGAGATGAAGGTTAGAGGAAATGGTTAGTTGGTTTTGGTTGAATTATTCTTTCTTAGAAAAACAGAAAATTTTCAAGTCTATGTGTATCCCCAAAATATACATATACATATATATACATATATATGTATGTATGTGTATATACATATATATATGTATATATATATTTTTTAATTACAAATTTATGACATCCAAAAGTCTGGAGAATCACAGGTTAAATCAATACAATTTTTGTTGATGACTCAGAAGTCCAACATTATAAACCACACTGTCAAAGGATACATAAGATGTATAAGAAACTTCCCTTGCCCTCAAGAAGCTTATATTCTAATTAGGGAGACAAGACAGACACATAAAACAATTAGATAGCAATACAAGACAGAATATAACAAGTGATTAGCTTAAAATTTGACATTTTTATGTATCAAAAGTGTTAAAATGTACATACCCTTTGACCCAGCTATTCCACTTCTAGGAATTTATTCCTAAAGAAACAATCACAGATGCATGGAAAGATGTATGGACAAAGATACTCACTATGATATTATTCATAATGGCAAAAAATTAGAAACACTTTCAATGTCCAGTGATAGGGGGATGGTTAAGTAAGTATGCTAAATAAACATACTTAAATATGTTCATATTTCACACACCACTAAAAAGTATATACAAGAATATTTACTAACATGGGAAAACATTCACAATATATTGCAAACAAAAAAATGCAAGTACAAAATAGTACTAGAGTCTGATACCACATTAGTAAAGAAAAAAGTGCTTGTATAGATTCACGAAAAATACAGGAAGGATGTACATCAAATTTTAATTGTGGTTAACTTTGGGTGGTTATTATGAATGATTTTTGGATTTTTCTCCTTAATGCTGGTCTTTATTTTCCAAGCTTTCCCATTGAGTAGGCATTACTTTTGGACTGGAAGAAAAATAATACCATATTACTTTAATTTATTTATGCTATGTTAAAAAAATACTGTAAAGAAACATACCAAAGCGTTAACAGTGGTTATGATTAGGGTTGAGGGTTATCATCTCTTTTATATTATCCAAATTTCTAGGACATATTTTATAATGGAAAAACACAAGCAAATTTAGAATGACACTGAGGGAATAACATTGAAAATGACTGAATCAAAGTTATAATAAAAAATGCTTTTGATGTTTTCTCAGAGCTCTGCCAAACATCTTTGGCCTCACTCAGCCGCCAACATGAAGTCTGTCATAGGCATAAGCTAATGTTGAGGTTATTCACACAAGGTAGGCACTGACTTCAGAACCCACGTTTTCTTCCTTCACTCAAAGATCAGAAAAAGAGAGAAACCAGCAATAGAGCAAATATATGCCGTTCCAAATTCATATAGATATGTTCCTGGTCTGAAGTTTTGCTCGTTAAAGCTTTCATTTGTATAAATTCAAACTGCCAATCTTCCTTCGTGATTGCTTCTACTCTTCAAAACAAAAACAAAAAGGATAATTTCTTCAATGATTTCATCAATATTTTATTTTTGCTGATTTTTGTTATTTTTTTAAAGTAATCTCTTCACCCAACATGGAGCTCAAACTCACCACCCCAAGATCAAGAGTCACATGCTCTACCGACTGAGCTAGCCAGGCACCCCTATTTTTTGCTTTTAAATGTTTTTTTTTATTAAATTTATTTCATTATAAAAATGACATAGTCATTGACTGAAATAGGCTATTAGGCCAAGCACATTCTCCTTTCTCCAAAGCCCAGCAAATAACACAAAAGCCATTTTAAATCTTTTTTAATTTTTGAATTTTTTACAAATCCATAATCAAAAGAAAGCAAGAAATGTCTTCGGTGGACTAACACTATCAGGAATCACTGCAACGTGAAAAACATAGTCCGATACACCCAGAGGAGAGGGCTACTGCAAGTGGTCAGAGCAGACCTCGCAGTAAATGAAGCCCAGAGGTGGAAAACAGCAGGAAGAACTGACACAATTTACAGAATTTACAGGTTGGGGGCCAGCACAGAAGTTACAAAGCAGATCAGCCTCTCCCGCTCATTTACCTCTTTGGGTCAACCATTACAGAACAGAGGTATTTGCTCCAGAGGGAAACGGTGGCATCAAAGGAGAGGTGTCCCTCCCCTCCCCGGGTAGGAACAATGACTATAAACACCGGGTCAGACAGACAGGACAGAGCCCTGGGTGGATACTAACTCCCAGGTAGAAGAGGGGACGCTCACACTAAAGAAGACCCTGGCAATGGTGGCTCCATCCTACTTAACATTTCATCTCTCCCCACAACCATTAAAGATCTGCTGCAGCAACAGATGTAATATTCACAGGAAGGCTAACTAGGACTCTCAAATAAAGATGAATAAGCAAAAAACCAAGACTCAGACATGAAAAAGACTCAGGCATGAATGCAACAAACAGAGGAACTCAGACTAAAGAGAGTTAACAAGTTAAATAGAGTAAGACCTTATATCAAGTATAATAATATCCTCAGAGATATGCAAAGTAATAATACATTTATTAAAAAAAAATCAATTGGAACTCTCAGAAATTAAATTTTGATCACCAAACTAAAAAACCTAGGAACCGAAAAGACACAGTTAAACAGCAAACTAAATTACTACAATGAAAGATGGGGCCAAGAAATTCACCAGAATATAGTATAGAAGGAAAAAGAAGTAGAAAGTATTTTCAAAAGTTAAGATATAAAAGAGAACTGAGCAATCTCTACCAAAATTCCAACTGCCCTTTTTCCAGAAATGGACAAGCTAACTGTAAACTTCATATTGAAATGTAAGAAACCGAGAAAACCAAAGCAATCTTGAGAAAGAACTAAATTAGAAGACTCACACTTCCTGACTTCAAAACTTACTACAAAAATACTGTATTCAAAACAACTTAGTACTAGCATAGGATGGACATAGAGATCAGTGGAATAGAATTGAAAGTCCACAAGTAAACCCGTACATCTATGGTCAACTGACTTTTGACAAAGGTGACAAGACCACTCAATGGGGAAGAACAGTCTTTTCAACAGATGGTCCAGAATTCTATATCTACTCAAACTCTCAATTGTGAGACTGAAATTAAGACATTTTTTAATGTACTAGGAAACAAAAATTTTGCTTCTTTCAGACTTCTGGCAAAAGAATTACTCAAAGATATATACTTGGGGCACCTGGGCAGCTCAGTTGGTTAAGTGTCCGACTCTTGATTTCGGTTCAAGGTCATGATCTCACGCTCCATGAGACTAAGCCCTGTGTTGAGCTTAGCATGTAGTACAAAGCCTACTTGGGATTCTCCCTCTCTCAAATAAATAAACTTAAAAACTTTACTTGGAGCTAAAAAAAATTAATCCAAAAACAACAAACAAGGTACAAGAAAAGAGTAAGGGGAGAAACCAGTAAGATCTTGAAGTTAAGTGCTGATTGGGAAAAGAACAAAACACAAAAGTTTACTAACATTCAAAACTCCAATCTTAGATGATATTGACAGGAATCACTGTGAGGGTAAGAAGGGGGTTGAGAGGAGGGAAAGCAGAAGAATAAAGTCTTTGCCTTGTTTAGAAGAAAGATGCAGAAAGTGATTAATACAGATATTGATAGAAAAACACAAATTTAGGTATTGTGCAAAAAAATTAGTAGGAGTACTAGATGGCTTCACTCCGAACATTTAAGGAAGATATATAACACCCATCTTACACAAATGCTGTCAGAGAATAGAGAAACTCACTTAGGAGACTAATAGAACCTTGGTATCAAAATCTGATAAAAACATTAAAAGTAATTACAGGTCAAAATCCCTTATAAACAGGCACAAAAATTCCAAACAAAATATTACCAAATAAAATCAAGCTATATAAAAGGATAATACATCATGATCAAGTAAAATTTCTTCCAAGAATGTAAGAATGATTTAACATTAAAAAATCAGTATAATTCGCTATATTAACAAAATAAGGAGAAAAACCACAACATCATTTCAATCGGTGCAAAAAAACCTTTGGATAAAATACCAAACTGCAAAAAAAAAGAAACTTAAGCTCACACAAAAACCTGTACACAAATGTTCATAGTAGCTCCATCAATAATAGCCAAAACCTGGAAACAACCTTCTAATGAATGAGTAATTTAACTGTGGTACATCCATACCATGGCATAAGGTTCAGTATTAATGAACTACTGATATGTGTAACAACTTAGATGGCTCCCAAGGGAATTGTGCTGAATGAAAAAAGCCAATGCCAAAAGTCAATGCCAAAAAGTCAATGCCAAAACTGTAGGACTCCATTTATATAACGTTCTTAAAGTGACAAAATTATAGAGATGGAGACAGATTAGTGGTTGTCAGGGGCTTACCAGGGGAGATGGCTGTGGCTATACAAGGGTAACATGAGGAGTCACTGTGATGGATCTGTTCTATATCTTGACTAGGTGGTCACACAAATCTACACATGGGATAAAACTGCCTAGAACTCAATACAAACACACACACAAATGAACACGTGCAAAACTAATGAAATCAAAGTAAGGTCAAACAAGCAGTATCAACGCTGACTTCCTGGTTGTGTTATTACACAATAGTAACACAATGTTATCGTTTGGGGAAACTAAACGAAGGGTGTATGGAGCATTCCACATTCTTTCTTACAGTTGCATGTAAATCTACAATATCTCAAAGGAAAAAGTATTAAAAACATGACAAAAACTGATTACGTTGATATGGGGCAGACTGCATTCAAAATGCTATGTCTGAAACAATTATAAATATTTTAATAAACCAAACTATTTAACATGATCTAAGAATTCTGATTTAGGTGGCTATGCCATGTGGCATGATCCTATTGCTTTATACAATTCAGTGTCTATAAAGAATTTCAGAAGAGAAGCAAATTAATACTGTATTCAGAATCACTGCACCGTTGTGTAGGTTGCACACTGCACAAGAGCTCCAGGCCAAGTGGCTAAGTGAGGCTAAAATCCAGCCAACACTCTACTCCCCAGTGTACTAACAGGACTATGCTTACCTGGAAAAGGCTTTATTTATTTATTTATTTATTTATTTATTTATTTATTTATTTTAAGATATTTTGAGAGAGAGAAAGTGCATGAGTGGAGGAGAGGGGGAGATGGAGGGGGAGACGGAGGGAGAGATGGAGAGAGGGGGAGGGGTGAGAGACAGAGAGAGAGAGAGAGAGAGAGAGAGAGAGAGAGAGAGAATTCAAGCAAGCTCCATGCTCAGCCTAGAGGCCGATGCGGGGCTCAATCCCATGATCCTGGGATCATGACCCGAGCCAAAATCAAGACTCGCAACTAAATAAGCCACCCAGGTACCCCTATTTTTTTTTAAGTATACACTCAACGTGGGACTTGAACTCACAACCCCAAGATCAAGACTCACATGCTCAACCGACTAAGCCAGCCAGGCACCCCTGGAAGAGGCATTTTTAAGTAATTTGCATAACAGCACACTTTGGGCTGGCAGTGACCACTTTTTCAAGTAAATGACTTTCTTTTACACTTAGAATTAACATTTATCCAGTGTCTACTCTACTCCTAGCGGTTAAATACACTCATTTTTAAGTTTCTGTCTTTTGCCTCTCAAAGCAAGAAGATCTGAACCCATAATCTTAATTCTGTTGTGTTAGTTGAATACAGGGTATTCTTTTGGAGGCTTTGGATCGGTCTCAAATCCTTTTGGAGACAAAGAGGTATGTAAATCAACACAAACTAAAATATAAATTGGAGTGCTATATTGTACTGTGTATGGCTTAGTCATGGCAGCATTTTACATATACATGTTTGTGTGTGTTTGTGTGTGTGTGTGTGTGTGTGTGTGTGTGTATAAAAACAACTGAATTCCCTTTAATAACAATACTGTTCCAGGACTCATTTAATCCTCACCACATCTGTATGAGACAGATACTATTATGATTCCCAACTTACAGAGGAGGAAACCAAGACAGAGAAATTAAGTAATTTTCCCAAGGTCACTTGGGCAGGCAAATGAAAAATCTGGGATTCAAACCCATGCAGTTTAGATCCAAACCACTCTTAACGACTCTATGATAATGCTCTTAGTCACAATTCAATTCAGCACCTAAGAAATGTGTCTAATAGAGGCATTTGCTAAATACTTGTTGAACAAACGAATGAACAAATGAAAGAACATTAAGGCAAGGACTCTCAACTAAAGGTACATTCTCCCAACCCCTCCAAAGAAGTTGTTCTCCTCTCCCAAGAGTCTGGTGTTACCCGCACCACCCCCCCCCACCATATACCATCATATTGCCACCCTTATTAAAATAAAAGCCATAGTAAGTCATCGTAATGAATGAAACAATGTAGTGTTTCTCATCCCTTAGGCTTTTAGGAAACAAGAAGCATGCACTCTGGTTCAAGGGCCTTCGAGCTAGGGGTAAGCAGCTATTGACTACTTACTCGCCTTCCCTAATACATACACAGGAAATGTATCTTTAGGGAGTTACAATATTGAGGCAAAAGCAGCTGTCTACCCCCCAGATACCAGATATGATATATCATCTGTCTTCAACTACACCATTTACTTATTTACCTACTTATAAAAAACATTCTATTTTCAGATATATCTCTGTTTATAAGCTAACTCAGGTACTTTTGACACTAAGAGAGGGATAAATGGTAAATGAATGAAAATTGCTGGTTCTTGCCATCTCTGTTGCTTGTCATTGCTGTTTATTAAAACATGTTCATTTCCCCTGCTGTGCTGCATTTTTCTGTTTTCTTTCACATTAGTCTCTTGTCTCTTCTGACTTTACTCCTCTGACATTTGTTGCAAAAAGTAGGCCTATCATGCACAGACTTCTAGAAAAGTGAAGTAATCATAGCACACTGAAAGACATCTTCAAATCTTAAGATGCTTTTTGTCATTCGGTTTACATTATTAGTTATTCAAGTATTACTTTACTGGAGAAAAGAAAAAAGCCTCGTTGGTTGAGTTTTGTCTTTGGGAAAGGGAGGTAGGCACAGGAGGAGTTGTACTAGGCTCAAACTGTTCTAAAAGGTACATGGAATATTTGAAACTAGTGCCCCTAAGTGAATCCTAAGCTATACTGTCCTTCCTTCGGAATAGTAAGAATAAAATAGGCTAACATCTTTACAGATTAAAAATTAATAAAAAAGTATAACTCATAAACCTGTGTTAGATTAAAATATTAAGTCTAACAAAAAAAATCTTGGGAACACTCCTGATTTAAAATAGCGCTACCACATTCTTTTTTTTTTTTTTTTTTTTTTTTTAATTTTTTTTTTTTTTTTCAACGTTTATTCATTTTTGGGACAGAGAGAGACAGAGCATGAACGGGGGAGGGACAGAGAGAGAGGGAGACACAGAATCGGAAACAGGCTCCAGGCTCCGAGCCATCAGCCCAGAGCCTGACGCGGGGCTCGAACTCACGGACCGTGAGATCGTGACCTGGCTGAAGTCGGACGCTTAACCGACTGCGCCACCCAGGCGCCCCAGCACTACCACATTCTTAATGTTTATGAATGGCTGCCAAGGTTTTCAAATAAATTTTTAAATAAAAACCTTACTCCTTTGGATCAGCTTAATCTTTTGATAGAAAGAATTAACTATAAATATACCATAAACTATATATAAACTAAATGGTCTCTAAAGCTCTAAAAATTCTACAATTCTCAATGGAGTTGGAAATGCTCTAAGCATCTCAGAAATTACCTAGTGCGATAGTTCCTGAGATGCTAGACTAGCCGCTCATTGCAAACTTACTAAAAATAATAAAAATAAAAACAAAACCAAAAAGCAGATTACCAGGTCTACCCCGGTAGGTCTGGCATATTAATTTTGGCGGGGAATCAGGTTCTATTGAGGCTAATAAAAATTACTGGCTCCCTTCCCAGAAAAATGCACATATACAATTTTACATATGATATAATCCCCTGAAGACCCATCCCCTGAAGACAGACTCATGAACTGATGGCCCCCAGGTTAAAAAGTAAAACAGAATTCAGACCCAGAATGTTATCAATGTTTTCCAAAGGGTGGTTAAATGGAAGAAAGAACAGATTCATTCTATAACCTGTAAGAAGATACAACTGGGAGAAAGTCATAGAATTTGTAGCTGCACTTAAGGCAAGTCTTTGTAATAATTAGAGCCAACACATAATTTGACAGCTTTCTCCACAATGTAATAGGTAGTCCACTAGTCTAAGAGGTCAAAATAAGGAGACATCTTTAAAATAGAGATTTAGGAACACCAGGCTGGCTCAGTTAGTAGAGCATGTGACTCTTGATCTTGGGGTCATGAGTTCAAGCCCCACATTGTGCATAGAGCTTACGTAAAAAAAACAAAAAAACAAAAAACAACAATATTAAAATAGAGATTTTATAAAAAGATTAGAACTATTGTGGAATGGATTCTCATATTGTGTAGAAGCTAGGGGAAGATAATTAATTTCTAAGGTCTTTTTCAATTTTAACATTTTATGGCTCTAAAGAGTTTTAGAAGAGAGGACAAAGGAAAAAGATAAAAAGTTAATTTTAAAACTTTTTTTTTTTACTACTTATATTTTCTGTGTTTAAGATTTAAAAAAATAAACAAGAGCCTAAATGTCCATCAACTGATGAATGGATAAAGAAACTGTGGTTTATATACACAATGGAATACTATGTGGCAATGAGAAAGAATGAAATATGGCCCTTTGTAGCAACGTGGATGGATCTGGAGAGTGTTATGCTAAGTGAAATAAGTCATACAGAGAAGGACAGATTCCATATATTTTCACCCCTATGTGGATCCTGAGAAACTTAACAGAAGACCATGGGGGAGGAGAAGGAAAAAAAAATGGTTAGAGAGGGAGGGAGCCAAAACATAAGAGACTTCTAAAAACTGGGAACAAACTGAGGGTTTATGGGGGGTGGGAGGGACGGGTGGGTGGGTGATGGGTATTGAGGAGGGCACCTGTTGGGATGTTGTATGGAAACCAATTTGATAACAAATTTCATATTAAAAATAAATTAATTAATTAATTAATTAATCAATATAAATAAAACTGCCTGCATTTGTATTCTAGGAGTATCTGTGTTAATGTGACCATCCTGAAATGTAAACCATAGCCAGAGAGTCTGCTTTCCTTCTTTCTTTTATTTTTCTTTTTAGAGATGGAGGGGATGAGAGAGAGAGAGAGAGAGAGAGAGAGAGAGAGAGAGAATCCCAAGCAGGTTCCACGCTCAGCTCAGAGCCCAATGCGGGGCTCAATCCCACAACCCTGGGATCATGAGCCAATACCAAGAGTTGGACGTTCAACCAACTGAGTCACCCAGGAACCCCAAGAGTCTGTTTTTCTTAATTTAATATTATCTCCTTTTGTATCTCCAGCAAAACTTTGTTTAAAAAAAAAAAGAGGGCCACCTGGGTGGCTCAGTCAGTTAAGCATCTGATTCTTGGTTTCAGCCCAGGTCATGACCTCTGGACTCTGTGAGTTTGGGGACTGCATCGGGCTCTGCACTAGCAGCATGGAGGCTGGCTGGGATTCTCTCTCTCTCTCCCTCTCTCTCTACCTCTCCCCCTACTCACACTGTGTCTTTCTCAAAATAAATATACACTTAAAAAAATAGTTTAAAAAAATGAGTATGGTATACATCCTACTACCCTAGAAAATAACTTAGCCAGTTTCTTTACTAACAACTATGTATGTGAATCCTAATATACTGAAATAAAAATGTATAGTAATAACCTACTCAGGAGTCAAACTACATGATTTGGTCTTTTCATATTCCTGGATTTCCTGCACTCTGATGAGTATCCAGAGAATAAACTTTCTCCCCAAAAACATCCTTGAGGGAGAGATAGAAACACTATGTACTCAGTGAGTGTAGATATAAGAGACTGAATAGGAAAAACAGATCTTTCAATCAATACATTTTGACAGTGCCTGATGAACTAAAATTTTGCAAACTCCCTCCTTTAAGAGGCACCAAAGGCAGTTAGCTCTTCAGAGACACAGAACACTCCCTATTTCTGCAAGTAAAACTGAGAAATCAAGTAGAAGGAAATTCACAAATTCTATTAAATGATTGTATCCAGAAATGTCATTTAATACTTTGCTACTCATTCTGTTCCTTGATTAAAATTAGAAAAGTAATCAATTTTGAAGTGAAGACAATTATTTTTTGTTATTTTTGAGAGAGCGAGAGACAGAGTAGGGGAGAGCAGAGAGAGAGGGGGACAAGAGGATCTGAAGCAGGCTCTGTGCTGACAGCACACAGCCTGATGCGGGCTTGAACTCACAAACCGTAAGATCATGACCGGAGCCGAAGTTGAACGCTTAACCGACTGAACCACCCAGGCACCCTAAGACACGGCTGTTCTTTATGAATTCACTTTCCCTTCTCTCAAGTCACCATTTTCTGTTGGCAAATGCAATGTCTTCAAAGAAAATATCTACACTTGACCAAAAGCAATAAAAGTTGTCTTGGACCAAACCTGGCAAAAAAAGCAACAAAACAGTCACCAAATAATAAATGTTTGCTATCTTATACAAAACTGTTTTTAAAAGTTCAATATTTAAAATGAAGCTATTTTGAAAAATTGGTGACAATCCTGTCATGTAACAAGCAGAAAGCCAATAAGAACTTAAATGCAAAACTAAAAAATGTCAGATTGAATACTGCTAAAGCAGACATGACTTCTAGTAAGATACTTGCATGAAGCATCATATTAAAAAAGAAGAGCTATTCTAAAAAATAAAATAATAGCTATTCCTTCCTTAAAAATAAAAATTTCAAAAGATACATTTCACAAGAACATTTGCATTGCAGTACTTTTTCCATAAATGCAGAGTGAAGTTTTGTACTTAAAATTATAACTGAGCAGAAAAAAATCTGATGTAGCTTTAAAAAGTTATTTTTCTTCCGAAATGGTTTTCTCAATGTTTGGTTTAGTATATGCATGTGCATTTAATGCTAAATATGTTACCTCTTTCTAAAGTACCCAGTTTGGAACGCACATTAGAAATTCCGTATTCTGGGGTGCCTGGCTGGCTCAGTTGGTAGAGCATGCAACTCTTGATCTTGAGATTGTAAGTTCGAGCCCCCCATGATGGCTGTAGAGATTACTTAAAAATAAAATCTTTAAAAAAAAAAAAAAAAGGTGCACGTGGGTGGCTCATTTGGTGAAGCGTCCAACTTCAGCTCAGGTCATTCGTGGTTTTGAACCCTGTGCGGGGCTCTGTGCTGACAGCTCAGAGCCTGGAGCCTGCTTTGAGATTCTGTGTCTCCCCCTCCCTCTCTGCACCTCCCCCTCTTGGACTCACTCACTCTGTCTCTCTCAAAACTAAATAAACATTAAAAAAAAATTTTTTTTATCTTAAAAAAAAAGAAAAAGAAATTCCATGTTCTTGCATGAGGTTTGCATGTTTGTATTTTGAGGAATTTGTTTTATGTGACACCAAGATGTTTGTGGTTAGCAGTTTTTGATCAATTACACATCTGATTCAAATTAACTGAGTTGAGAGTTTGTTGATAAAACCATATGGTAGGAGCTACTGTGGGTAAAAAGGGAAATAACTCAAAGAAAAAGCACTATTCAACTCCAAAGACTATTTATTCCTTTTTTTTTTTTTTGGTAAGTGAGGGAGAACGTGCACACGTGAGCCAGAATAACAGGGAAGGGGTAGAGGGAGAGGGAAAGAGAGAACCTTAAGCAGGTTCCATGCCTAGTGCAGAGCCCGATCTCATGACGTGAGCCGAATCAAGAGTCAGATGCGTAACTGACTGAGCCAACCAGACACCCCTAATTTCACTGTCTAATCTTATAGACAAATCAATGCTATCTTAGATAAAGCTTGAAGTAAATTCACTGACCGTATAGCAAATATAGTAAGAACATGATATCAGGTTGGATTCTAAATGTAGCAGGAAGCAACTGAAGGATTTTGGTCTGGGAAGCACATCCTAAAAACCATAGTTTTGCTTTAGGAAGATTAATCCTGTTTCAGTATATAGAATAGAATACGAGAAGAAGACAGGAAATGACAGAAACATTAATTAGTATAATCCAGTTATAAGGCAGTGAAGGCCTGAATTACATTAGTAAGAGAAAGAAGTGGGAAGGACAGGCAGCAGAGAATACAGCACAGAGTTAAGAGCATGGACTTTAGAACCACATTGATTGTTCCAAATTCTGGCTCTGTCTCTAGTTAGCTAATGGCCTTAGACAAGAAATGCTGGGTCTCAGCTTCCTTCTCTGTGAAAAGGGAACAATAACAGTACCTACTCCTCACTGGGTTATGTTTATAAAAGTTCCTAGTGTTATTATTATGAGGATTAAACCTAAACACTCCCAGACAAAATGGATGGGAAAGTTGAATAAAATAAAGGGATAAATAGAAGCATGAGTTTTTAGTTCCATAACTTGAAGAAAACTTTAAAAACAGACATTATATGGGTAAGTTGGTAATATTTATCACTATCCATTGCAGGAATGTTTTCTCTCTCTTTAAATTTTTTTTAATATTTATTTTTGAGAGACAGAGCATGAGTGGGGGAGGGGCAGAGAGAGAGACACACACACAGAATCCAAAGCAGGCTCCAGGCTCCGAGCTGTCAGCACAGAGCCCGATGCAGGGCTTGAACTCATGAACCGTGAAATCACAATCTGAGCCAAAGTCACTCAACCAACCAAGCCGTCCAGGCGCCCCAGCAATATTTTCAAATTGTAGATGAGGAACAGTTTAAATAAGTATCTATTGCATGAATGGTAAATTACTGTACATCCATATAACACAATAGTTTCAGCCACGAAGAAGACTCAGATCAATCAGATCAATCAAAATCTAAATAGTAATATAGAACTACCCCCAAAATATTTTTTTAGTTAAAAAAAAGGATAGGTTCATAAAGAATACTTTATATTGTACTCTAATTGCTTAAAAATGAAGATACAATGTATCTATATGCATACATATGCAAATTCTATTTCTGGAAAGGTACACCAGAAACTCTTAACAGATGATTCCCCTGGAGACAGTCTAGAGAACTAGGGATCTAGGGCAGAAGGGAAATTTTGTCTCCTTTGTATACTATTTGATTTTACCATATTTATGTAGTGCTTTTTAGTTAAAAAAGTTATGAAAAGATATTAGGGGATAGGCTAGGATGAGTCCAACAACAGGAAATCATATTTACATATTTTAGCCTGAGCATAACTTTTATTCATTCTACAAGTTTGCTCAGTATAGACAACTGGTAATCTGGTCTAGTGATCTTAGGGTTCAAAACCACTAAAAAACTGCTTTGAAAAAGGTCTTAAAAATAGTTCAGGAAGGAAAAACAAAGTGAACCTTAAAAAGTATAGAGGCTATTAAAAATTAGGCTGTGCTTCAAAATTCTAAATTTATATCTCGGTTTGTGATATGAACTGTGTTATAAACAGTTCATAGGTCCGTAGGCCAGCCCACCAAAGCCTACCACACCGACAATGGTAACTAGAGCACCATAGTATTAGAGTCCATCATTTTAGAGCCTTGAACGAGATGACCTCTCCCTCCTTCTTGAAAGGCTTTCTTCTCTTGGCTTGTGTGAAATCAAGTAGTCCCAGTTTTCCTCTTATTTTACGGACCTTCTTTGCTTGCTTCTCCTTTCCTTCCCACCTTCAAGTTAGTCCTCTGTCCTTATTTCTATTTACTCTTCCTTGGTGATCTCATCCAGCCCAGCAGCTTTAAAATACCATCTATATGCTAATAATTCCAAAATTTATATATTGACCCTCTACCTCTCCCTTAAGTTTGATTTATATATGAAAATTGCCTACCCCATATTCTCCACGTGGAGGTCATATAGGCATCACATGCTTAACATAGCCAAAACAAAATTCTTGACTTACCCCCACAATCCTGCTCCTTCCCGTCTGTTCCATCTCATTTAATGACACCATCATCCATCCAGTTGCTCAAGACAGAAACATATGATTCCTCTCTTCATACCTCACAGTAAATCCCGTTAATGCTATTTTCAAGGGGCACCTGGTGACTCGGTAGGTTAAGCATCCGACTCTTGATTTTGGCTCGGGTCATGATTTCATGGTTCGTGAGATCAAGCCCTGAGTCGGGCTCTGCACTGAAAGCACGGAGCCTGCTTAGGATTCTTTCTCTCCCTCCTCTACCCTTCCCCTGCTTACACACACACACACACACACACACACACACACACACACACGTGTGGTCTCTCTCACAAAATTAATAAACTTTAAAAAAATGCTACTTTCAAAATACATCTCATATTCAATCACTTCTCACCACCTATACCACTATACCCTAGTCCAAGCCACCATAATCCTTTGAGGAGACAACTACAAGTCTTCTACATGGCTTTTATGCTTCACTTTAGCCAATTCCCACACTCCATTCTCCATCCAGCAGCTAGAGGGAGTTTTAAAAAATATAAATTGCTGGGGCACCTGGGTGGCTCAGTCAGTTGAGCCTCCAACTTCGGCTGAAGGTCACGATCTCACAGTTCGTGAGTTTGAGCCCCGTGTCGGGCTCTGTGCTGACAGCTCAGAGTCTGGAGCCTGCTTCGCATTCTGTGTCTCCCCCTCTCTCTGTCCCTCCCCTGCTCATGTTCTATCTCCATCTCTGAAAAATAAACTTAAAAAAATTTTTTTAGATGTAAATTGCTGACTGACTTATTTCGCTTAGCATACTATTCTCTAGCTCCACGTCATTTCCAATGGCAAAATTTCATTCTTTTTTATGACTGAGTAATATTCCAGTGTGTGTGTGTGTGTGTGTGTGTGTGTGTACACATATACATACCACATCTTTATCCATTCATCAGTCAACAGACACTTGGACTGTTAAGCCAGTCAGAGAAAGACAAATACCATATGATTTCACTCATATGTGGCATTTAAGAAACAAAACAAATGAGCAAAGGGGAAAAAAGAGAGGGAGAGACAAACCAAGAACAGATTCTTAACTATAGAGAACAACCCGATGGTTACCAGAATGGAGGTAGGTGGGGGGATGGGTTAAATAGGTGATGAGGTTTAAGGAGCACACTTGTAATGAGCATCAGGTATTATATGGTAGCGTTGAATCACTATATTGTATACCTGAAACTAATATTATACTGTATGTTAACTGGAATTTAAATAAAAAACATTAAAAAAATGTAAATCACATCTTATCAATCCCTTGCTTAAAACTGCCCAATAGCTTCCCTTCACCTTTAGAATAAGGAAAGGTCACAAATTCAGTTTCAGACAGGCAGAACTTGAAGGATATAAGGCAGGTAAGTGAAGACGTGAAGACAGTAAGTATACGGCCCTCAAGAGAGATTTGGGCAGAGGTTAGAAAGTGGCCTTACTTATTGGCATATGGATAGAAATTGAAAACCATGGATTTGGAAGAGAATACTTAAAATTAAGTTTGGAAAAAAAAAAAAGGGTGGAGGCATAGGATCATGACTTGAGAACTCACATTAAGGCCTGGTCGAAAAGGAAGAGTTGACAAAATTAAGACTGGGTATGAGAGGCCAGACTCATAATAAGAAGAGCAGATCCGACACCTAGAAAGCTGACGGAAAAGGATGTTTTAAAATGAAGAGAGATCAAATAAAATGGAGATTGAAAAACATTCATTTGATTTGATAACACATTAGTCATTCTGTGACTTTAACGAGACCTACTTCAAAGATGTGATGGGGAGGTATGGCGATTAAGACAGCAACTCTAGTCAATGCTTTCACAAACTTCGCCATCAAAGGAGAAGGAGAGGGGCACCTGAGTGGCTCTGTGGGTTAAGTGTCTGACTCTTGATTTTGGCTCAAGTCATCACCTCACAGCTCGTGGGTTCGAGACCCACATTGGGCTCTGGGCTCACAGCACAGAGCCTGCTTGAGATTCTCTCTCCCCCTCTCTCTCTCTGCCCCTCTCCTGCTCACACTCTCTGTTTCTCTCTAAATAAATAAATAAACTTAAAAACAAAAAAGGAAAAGGAGAGATTAGAAGACATAAAACTTAAAGCTATAACGCTATAGGAATGATTTGACGGAGAGAAAAAGGTTGACGACACAGGACATAATGTACATTTTCTGGAAAGGCAGGAGGGGACAGAATCAAGGTACAGATGGAAGCGTGGTACAACTATTTATGATAACGTTCAACATAAAAGTGTACTCGGAAAAAAAGAATATTTAGAAAAGCCATACAACTCTTGTATGTGCTAAATGCCTCAGTAAAGAAAATCTATTTTAGACCATGTAATGTAAAATAACTCTCTCGCATCAATACCTGCAGACATTGACAATGACCAACTCATTCAATAAACATTTACTAAAAGCATAGTAATGAGCTGGACAGTGTTCTAATCTCTGCAGAATACGGTAAAGAGTAAGACATTCCTTTTGCCTTTAAGGAACCCATAGTTAGCAAGCAGGTAAGTTGAGAATTGCAATTCAGTATACATCAGTACTGTGATACACACTTTGTATATATATACAAAGGAAGGTGGTGACACAAAGAAGGGGCACAACAGCATGGGCTTTGAAGTCCAACAGACTGGTCTGAATCTGAACTCTGACATTTATTAGCTATATACCTTTGGGCAAGTTATGTAGCTTCTCTCTAAGCCTCAGTTCCTCATCAGAGAAGAAGATGCAAAAGTTATTTTCCTCACAAGGTTATGAGGATTAAATAAGTTAATGGTATAAAACACCTTGAACAGGGCCAGACACATAGTACCTACTCATTACAAACAACCTATTTGTATTAAAAAAGAGATTTTAAAAAAAGAGAGAATTTTAAAAAGTTGTATAAAGTACACTTGAATGGGTCTTAGAAGACAATTAGGAGAATGGCACTCTAGAAAGAAGAAATAAAATGTACTGTAGTATTACAGTAAATTACACATTTTTTAAAATCTCTCTCTCCAACCTACCTTTTGCCAAGAATGTAAGGCAACTAACTACAAATACTTCTATACAGCTGAAATATAAAATCAAAGACATCAGTGGTGAGGTTAGAGAGATAGAAAGGGACAAACTGAAGAGTTAGGGTAAGGAGGAGAAAATGAGAAGACTGTGACCAATTGGGTAAGAGGTGAGCAAAAGGAAGGAATCTACCGTGATTCCCAGGTTTCTGGCTTGGGTCACTAAATGGATGAATTAGCCATGAAACTAGTTAGGATAAGGAGCAAAGAAGAAAGAACAGGTTTGGCAGGAAGATGATGAAATTATTTTTAGACACTGAATTTAAGGTACTCTTCAGTAACTTGGGTGGTAATGTCTGGTAGCCACAGGCAAACAGTCCAACAGGAAAGTAGGTCTGGGTTGGAGACAGATTTAGGCATTGTCAGGAAATTAATAACATCACCCAGGGAGAATACAAGAGTAGGAAGGGAAAACAAATAAACAGACAGATATATTCTTGGATACTAATATTAAGGGGCAGATAAAGGAAAACTAATGAGAAGTTCAAGAGCTAAAAGGATAACTAAGTGCTTTTCAGGAATAGAGACTTTGTCTAATTATGGATTCCTAGGCTCTAGTACAGGAGGTAGTCAAAATAAAAATCTAGAGAAGTTGGGTAGGATGAAGACTAAGAGGTATCCAATGGGTTGAACAATTAGGAAGTTATTACCTTAACAAGAGCACTTGAGTGGAATGAAGGAGGCAGAAGCAAGACTGCAACAGATTGAAGAGAAAAAAAAGAAATTAAAATAAATAACAGAGTCTATTCTTTTTGAAAGCTTGGCTGTAACTGAGAGAAATAAAACAGGACATGGGGTGCCTGGTGGCTCAGTCAGTTAAGCATCTGACTTTGGCTCAGGTCACGATCTCGCAGTTTGTGAGTTCGAGCCCTGCATCGGGCTCTGTGCTGACAACTCGGAGCCTGGAGCGTGTTTCAGATTCTTTGTCTCCCTCTCTCTCTACCCCTCCCCTGTTCATGTGTTTTCTCTGTCTCTGTCTCTCTCTCTCAAAAAATAAGCACTAAAAATTTTTTTAAAAAATTTTTAAAATTTAAAAAAAAATTTTTTTTAAAAGAAATAAAATAGGACATCAGCTAGAAGAAAACCTAAAAGTTATTCATATAATAAATTGAGAAACAAATTCTTCCTAATAATAGAAAATATAAATGAGTGTTTATGACTAAAATATTTAAACATACGACAGCTTTTGGGTTATTTTTTTGTTGTTTTTTTTTTTAAGTTTATTTATTTATTTTGAGAGAGAGTGCATACATGCAGGGGAAGGGCACAGAGAGAGGGAAAGAGAGAATTCTAAGCAGGCTCCATGCTGTCAGCACAGAGCCCAGCACCGGGCTTGACCCTGTGAATTGCGAGATCATGACCTGAGTCGAAACCAAGAGTTGGACATTCAACCAACGGGACCACCGAGGCGCCCCTAAATACACAACAGTTTTAACAGAATCCAAGTTGCTGCTAGTGATATGTAATTACTTACATAGTATTAAAGAAAAAACAATTCACTGATAACTAAAAGGAAAGCAAATATCAAAATGTTGATATAGTGGTTTTTAAGCAGAATTACAATGGATGATTTTCAAGTGCTCACTCAATACTTACCAAATTTTACTAATGAGCTTCTATTCCTTTTATAATTGTGGTGGTAAGAAGTGGAAGGCAATAAACCATACTGAACCAAAATTAATGATGTTTCAAAGGCAGAAAAAATTTAAGAGATTCTAACTCAAAGAAGATAGACCATAGAAGAGATGAAATATAAGCAGGTTGAAAGCAGGAAAGAAATGGAAGGAAAAAATAAAACCGACACAGAAATGAAATCTTCATTGAATATAACACAAAGGAGTACAAACACTGCTGAAAACATAGTAAAGGACACGGACAAGAGGACTGAGAAAGGCAAGCAAGATATAAGTGAACTCTGAAAACCATAAAACATTGTTGAAAGAATTAAAGAAGATCTAAATAAATTAAAAACATCCCATGTTCGAGATTGGAAGACTTAATGTTATTAATATGGTAATACTCCCCAAACTGATATGCAGATTCAACACAAATCTCTATAAGAATCTCAGTTGAGTTCATATAAACTGACAAGCTGATTCTCAAATTTATATGGAATTGCAAGGTACCTAGAATAGTCAAAACAATCTTGGAAAAGAATAAAGTAAGAGGACTCATACTTTCTGATTTCAAAACTTGCTACAGAGCAAAAGCATGGGAGGCAGTGAGGTAACAGCACATGGACAGACATATAGATCAATAGAATAGAATCAAGTGTCCAGAAATAAACCTGAATGTTTACGGTCAACTGATTTTTGACAGAAATGCCAAGGCTATTCCATGGGCAAAGAGCAGTCTTTCCAACAAATGGTGCTGGGACAACAGGGCAGCCAACTGAGACAATCTCTACCCTACACCAAACATGAAAACTTACGCAAAAAGAATCAAACATAAATGTAAAAGTGAAGCTATATAAAACTCTTAGAAAAAACATAGGGATAAGTTTTCATGACCCTGGATTTGGCAAGAGTTTTAGATATGATAAACTGGACTTCATTAAAATTTATTTATTTATTTTTGGACTTCACCAAAATTTAAAGCTTTTGCACTTCAAATAACACAATTAAAAAAGTGAAAAGGCAGGGGCCACCTGGGTAGCTCTGTGAGTTGAGCATCAACTCTTGATTTAGGCTCAGGTCGTGATCTCAGAGTCATGGGATCAAGCCCCTGTCGGGCTCCATGATGAGTGTGAAGCTTGCTTTGGATTCTCCCTCTCTCCCTTTGCCCCACTCCCCTGTTCACATGTGTGCACTCTTTCTTTCTCTCTAAAAATAAATTTTTAAAAATTTGGTGGGGGGCGCCTGGGTGGGTTAGTCGGTTAAGCGTCCAGCTCTTGATTTTGCCTTAGGTCATGATCTCGCAGTTGGGTTCGAGCCCCATATCAGGCTCTGTGCTGATAGTGCAGAGCCTACTTGGGATTCTGTCTCCCTCTCTCTCCACCTCTCCTCACTCTTTCTCTCTCAAAATAAATAAATACACTTAAAAAAATAAAAATAAATAAATACAAATAAAAAGTCAGATAACAACAAGTGTTGATGAGAGCATGTGGACGCAATTGGAACCCTCATACGCTACTAGTAGGAATGTAAAATTCCAGCCACTTTGGAAAAGTTTGGCAGTTAATCAAAATATTAAACATAGAGCACAGAGCTACTATACGACCTAACAATTTCACTCCTAGGTATATACCCAGGAGAATGAAAACATATGTTCACTCAGACATCTCTACACAATATAGCAGTCTTATTCTTAACAGCCAAAAAGTAGAAATAGCCTAAATGCTCATGAGTGGATAAATGGATAGACAAAATGTGGTTTATCCATACAACGGAATATTATTTATCCATAAAAAGGAATGGAGTACTGATATCCACCAATTTAACATGGATGAACTTTGAAAAAATTATGCAAAGTAAAAAAAGGCAGTCACAAAAGACCACATATTATATGATTCCATTCATATGAGACAGTCTACAGTAGGGAAATCTATAGAGACAAAAGGTAGAGTAGCGGTTGCTTAGGGTGGGGGTGGGGTGGGGAATGGAAGCAAGAGGATAAGGGAGGTGCAGCTAAAAAATATGAGGTTTCTTCTTGAGGTGATGAAAACGCTCTAAAATCAACTGTGATAATAACTGCACATATCTGGCTATATTTAAAAACCCTGGTATTTAAATGGTGAATTGTTTGTTTGACATGTGAAGTGTATCTCAAGCTATTGAAAACAGAAATGGAAATGTTAAGAAAGAGTTTAAAAGGATTAACTAGGGAGTTGGGGGCTAAAAAAAAATAATAATAAAGGGATTAACTACTCTTGTACTAAAGAAAATAAATAAAAATGGAATTGATGGAATTGCAAGATATTTAGAAAATAACTACAACAGGAAGCCTATAACCTACAGAACACAACTAAAGCAGTATTTAGAGGCATTCTTATGATTTAAACACTTAGAATGAAAAGAGCATTAAGCATCCAACATAAAAAGACAGAAATACAACCACAAAATAAAACCTAAGAAAAGCTAAAGGAAGGATTTAAAGCAATGAAAGAAAAAAGTAATAAATAAGAAAATAGTAGAACTAACTTAAATAAATCCAAGAGCTGGTTCTAAAATCCAAGAACCAAGAAAAAAACACAGGAAAATTTTTTTTAATCATAAAAGAGTATCTGTTCAACATCACACAAAATAATTTTAAAAACTTAGATGAAATGGGTTATTTTCTAGGATAATAAAATTATCAAAGCTTCCCCTAAAAGATGTATATTGTAAGCAGCCAAATTATCATAAAAGTAGACATTATTTGTCAAATAGTTTTTCTTCCCCTCAAATACTCAAGGTCCAAAGATTTCACAGGCAATTGAATCAAACCTTTAACTTCAATGCCATTTAGCCAGAGATAGAAAGAACACAAATTTAAAAGCACAAAAAACCAAAACTTTGAAATAACTTTTATGAAAGTGGCATAATCCAACAAAGATAAACCAAAAACTACGGAGCAATTTAGCTTATGAGGAGTGATACAAAATTTCTAAATAAAGTTTAGCAAACAGAACCCAACAGCACATTTAAAATAGTAATACATTGTGACAAAGTGAATTGATTCAGGAATGCAAGGATGGTCCAGTAGTACAATTCACCACAAAAGTAGATCAAAGGATAAGAATTATGTAATTTTCAAAGAAGCTATAGATGAAGGCTTTAGATGAAATTTACTTCTGTATTAAAAAATCTTAATAAAATGGTAATAGTGGACTACTTTAACATGATTAAATACGTACACTTCAATCTGAAGTCAGCTCACATTCCAACAGGAAAGCACCAAAAACACCCAATGAACTTAGGAATAAGACAAAGATCCACTGTCTTACTGTTTCATATTTTTTGGAAAGTACTTGCCAAAATAATGTGACAAAAGAAAGAAAGAAGTACAAAAACTGGAAAGAAGCAGATAAAATTATCTTTATTTGGTAATGATAGGATTATTTAACCCCACAACTCTAAAAAGACAACTGGGAAACTAGCTAGTATTAGAATTCTAAAAGTGGCTAGATACAAAATTAACATCAGAAATTAACAGCATTCCCACATTCAAACAAGATAAAAGATATAATGAAACTATAAACTCCATTTACAATAGCAACAAAAAAGATAAAATACCAAGGGCTAAACATAAGAAATGTGAAAGGTCTTTATGAAAAAATGTTTAAATGTTATTGAGAGATGCAAAAGAAAACTTGAACAAGAAATGAATATATTCCCTGCTCTTGGAACAGAAGAATGAACCGCAAAAAGACAGCAAATATCTCTAAATCAATCTATAATGTTCTATCAATAAAAATATCAACAGCATGGGGGAGAGGAGCTATACAAGCAAGACTATCCAGGAAATCCCTGGCAAGTAGAGTAAGAGCAGACTATAATCAAAGAATGGGGTCATTAAGGTATAAATAGGTGAACTGATCAATGAAACAGGATAAAAGCCCAGTAAGAACCTCAAATTATATGTAGGAATCAAGTACACCTATAGACAGTATTTTAATACTGCAATAACTTGTAGCCACCTAGAAAAAAGTCGGATTCTTACCTTAACACTTTACATAATTTATATTTTATATAGATAAGTACATTTAACTTAAAGTAAAATTATAAAAGTACCTAGAAAAAACAAGAATTTTCATTTTAATCAGAAATAATAGTTAAACAGGAAAGGCCTTTCTTATGATAGAAAATCTAAAATCCAAAAAAGAATGATAATTACAACTACAAAAGAATTTTAATTTCTGCTGAAAAACTGTACCATAAACAAGGTCAAAAGCCAAATGATGAGCTATGAAAAATACCTTCAACACACAGCAAAGACAACTAATTTCCTTAAAACACAGAGTTCCTATAAACAATATTAAACATCCTGATAGAAAATGAACAAAAAATATAACCAGATGAATAAAACCTATAAGCAGATGTTATAAATAAAGTTAACAAATATGGTTCTCATACCTATTGAAAAGATGAAGAAAAATACACCTATTAAATAGGCAATTTTAGAAAGTTTGATAACCCACTCTATTATCAAGGGTCTGGGATGCAAGCACTCCAACACCAACAGTGAAAACAAAACTGGTACAATCTTTATGGAAGGCAATTTCACAATATCTATGAAAATCTAAATAGTACATATCCTTTGACCCAGCAATTGCACTTCTAGGAATTTATTCTAAAGACAGACTCACTCATGTGCAAAAATATATAGAAAGATATTCATCATATCATCATTTATATTAGCAAGACTGTAAACATTTTACAAAGAAATGCTACCATTTCTTTCCACATGCATGTGCACACACACACACACACACACGCACGTGCACTCAAAATTTATCATTGCTTGCTTCTAGGGAAAGAAGCCAATTAGCTGGGGTCAAAGGTAGAAGGAAAATTTGCCTTTTATCATATGCTCTTTTGTACCATTTGGATTTTATATCAGCAACATATATCACATTTCACACTTTTAAGTTATCAGTACTGTTTTTGCCCAGCTTTACCAGTTGTTACATATTTCCTTCTCTTTGTCAGTTTTTCAGTTCTTTCATTAGCAGCAATGTCTAACTGTCATCGCAGGTAATACATTTAATCAAACTGACACCGTGAAATCACAATAGTAACTTGCACTCTATTATCTCCATGATCTGGGTGCCCCTGAGCTCTACCTCTGCATACCTATTCTACAAAAATGTTCCCTGGTCTTTCTTTACCATGTGTATAGAGATTATGAATTAGAAATCCAGGACCAACAAGCTATGAATGTCTTGGCCTATGGGACAAACACAAACTCACGACTGCATTTTAGGAGACAGCAAAAAGGCAAGAAGCTGCTCAAACAAGGTTTCACAAAATTATCATTTGTGCTGTCACCATGAATGCAGAGTGTGGTCTACTTTTAAGTGTAAGAACTTGATTTTATCCATTTGTCCAGAGTCAATGGGGCTGTAGAGGATTGACCCACACTAATCAATCAAATTCACAAGAAACTAATTGCTTACATATAATGCCAATGCATCCATCTAGAATTTAAGTACATGTACATATGTACAGACGTATATACACAATTAGTGTGTGTGCATATACGAAGAGTGTCAAATCATGCAAATCAAGGAATCACCCATAAATGATAAGTATGCCCAAGGAGAACCACACGGCACTATAAGTGTGTATAGAGAGAAGAGAATAAATCAGAAGGTCAAAGAAGGCATCCCTGAAAACACAGTGTGATTGAGTTAAGTTCTAATGGAAGAGAAGCTAAAAAACAAAAACAAAAAACCCTAAAAGCCAAAAAACAGAAGTGGAGTTAGACAGTTCTTGGATGATGGGATAGCATGTGAAATGGCCTCGTGGCAGAAAGAGCATGATATGTCTAAGGTAGCAGAAAACGATCTAAGAGCAAGACCGTATGACGTAAAATTAACTCAAGAGTTACACAATGCAGTGCCTTTTAGGTCATGTTAAGGATTTCTGCCTTACGCTAAAAGCAATGAAAAGCTAGTGAAGGGCTGTAAGCAGAGAAGAGAACAGATTTGCGCTTGCAAAGGTGAGTGTGCTATATGTATTGCAGGGCAAGAGGAGAAGCAGGAAGACTGCTTAGAAAACTGCAGGAGACCTAAGTGAGGGATGATGGCAGCATGAGCTGGAGTTATACAGCAGAAATAAAATAGATGGAACTTGGTGATTAATTATACCTGAAATACAAGGGAGAAGCAAATTTCAGGAGGATGCCCAAGTTTCAGGTTGCGTAACTGCGTGCATAAAGATGCCACCACTGAAGGAGAGCGCAAGAACACTCCAGGAAGACCAGAGTGTTGTGTTTTGTTTCATCAGGGACTAGATGGAGGGTCTGCGTGCAAAAAGCAAGAAAGGGTTCTGGGTGCTTAGTATCTGGCAGTCTTGGTAGAGCCGGACAAAAAGTGGAAAATGGGATTAGATGTCAATGGAGAGAGAAAGTTAGCTACAAAAACTTAAAAAAAAGAATCCTTTTTTAACCTCCAGGGTCAGCCATAAAACAGGCGTAGATATTTCTATGCCTCACCAGCACCTAAAATCTTCTTAAACACCTCAATACACAACCTTTCGATGAGTGTGGGGGGAGGGGACGGTCAAAATGCAATGTTGGGGAAAATAATTAATTGGTGTAAAAGAATTTGAAATATATTGAGATGGCAGATGTTCCCAATTCTGATAGTAAAGAAATGACAGAAGCTGCCTACTTGGGGAAGGAAGAATGAAGCACCAATCAAAAGGAAAAGAAAGAGAGAAGAGGCTGATCATCCCATTGCATGAATTCTCACAGTTTAAATTTTTCACGTTTTATCTTTCCCTCTGGACAAATGGCTGTTCGTGGCCTTGTGTGCTAAGGAAACGCAGAAATAGCTCCACACCTAAGCCCCACATCAGAAAGCATGGCTTCCACTGCCATCTGGTGGTGGCAGTGAGGAAGTGCACCAACTAGGTTCTTGGAGCCTGGGAATGCCTATATGAAGTCCATGGTATAATTAATCTGAGATCAAAGACCTAAAGATCGCAGTGGTAGAGGGAAAATCGGTAAAAGTCTTTGGTAAGAGATTTATCTTCTAATCTGTCAATACACAAAAATAGAAGTGTTTGCTGTTAATTTGAGGTAGGTAAAAGGATTTCTCCTTTTTTCTTTTTCATGTTAAAGATCACATATATAGCAGTTCTAAAATACCCAGTCTGATACTACCACCTCAAACTCAACTCCTAGTATATTATATATTTGACTATTTACAACTGCTTCAATGTGAATTTTAATGGCACATATAAATGGTTAATGTGCATTTCTAACACACATCAATAGCCTCATCACCAGCAAGCAACTGTCTCATTGAACGTGCAAAATTCCCTTTGTTGTCTCCAAATTAATCAAATAATTTTTGACTACTTAGAACCACAGGCATGGTACTAAAATGAATTCAAAAACCATCATGTTCTCAAAACTCACCGGCTAAGCAAATATATCACTGATAAAATCAACATTATTCACAAACAATATGGTGAATGATTAACACATCATTCCTGATCGTTCTCTTCAAGGTAAAAAAAAATACGCTTGCCCAATATAATATTTGACATTCTGTGCAATATTTACTTCCCTACCTTCCCTCTACTACACTTCACTTACAAATGTACCTCTTTAAAATTCTCTGCACACACACATCGATTTGATTTGTTTTTTAAAGCATCTGAACTCCAGGATAGGAAATTGTAGGCCAAAACGTAAAATAATCACATTGGATACATTTTTCCAATTCTCAATCAGCTGCTTTTATCATAATTTTGTCACCAAGTATATTCTTGATCTTCATTTTTCTCCCCTTAAAATCTAGACCACGTTATCGATTCTGTCTCTGGACATTGCAAAATATTAATAATTTAACTAGTTTTTCCTAATTCTCTTGGTTCTGTTCCCCATCCACATCCCAACACCCTCTACCCCCCTCCCCGCACCTTTCCTCCTCCTTTCTAGTCTCAGAATGCCTAACTCTTAAACACTCGAGGTGGTTTTTACAAAAACACTCTTTGGAATGTTCCTCCCTCTTCTCTCAACTTAGCACCCTTTAAAAAATAATGTCCCACAGCTAGGCGCCAATACCCTCCTTTTACAGGATCAAACTGCGGAAGAGGATGAGACTGGGAACAGAGTCACCGAAACATTTGGGAATGTCAATGAAACATCGGCCTCTCCTTTGAAAAGAAAACACAACTCTCAGCACAGAGCTTTCAACAAAGCAAAAATGCTTCTTTTCGTTGTGTTCCTGCTCCGTCCCTGACCTCAAAGACACCTTTCCTTTTCTCTAAGCCCCAGTTCCTCTGCTATGCGTGGGGCCTGCCTTTGCTCCTCCCAAGGAAAAGAAAGCCAGGGAGAAAAGAAAAGGTAGCAGTCGCCTTCCCTTCGCGCCCGCAAGCTGGCAGGACCCTGTCCCACGACTCACCTGGCAGGTGCGGCCGCCCGGAGAGTTGCACGAATCTGTTGAGCTGGCCAGTCCCCCGACCCCCGCTGCCCCCGCTGCCCCCGCCGGCCCCGCTACCTCCGCCGCCGCCGCCACTGCCTGCGGCGCCTCCTCCCCGCCGGCGGTTCCTGTCCCAGCCCTGGGCGGCCGACATGACCCGCTAACGATTGCGGCAGCCGGGTTCCGGCAGCCCCTGGCCCGGCGGCACTAGCGGAGCCTCCTTGCTGGGCTCCTCAAGAGACCCGGGAGACTGGGGTAGGGGGAGCGCCCTGTCCTCACCAGCGACCAATGACTGGCTTACTTGGTGACAGGCAGCCAATGGCCAGTCGCCTTCTTGGCAGGTGGAGGGAGGCGGGGAGAGACGTGGTAACCATAGCTATGGCTAAAAAAAAAAAGTGGAGAGAGAGAAAGGCAGAAGCAGCCACTCAACACACGCATCAACCGCGCTAAGCAAGCCCGCGTCGCGAGTCCTGCGGGATCAGGAGGGCCAATCGAAGGCCGAGCAAGAGAGGCCACGCCTGCAGAAAGAGTCCCGGCGATAGTCGGTCCTCCAGCCGCGGTTAGGGTTCAGGAACTCTTCCCATAAGTACTCAAATCAGAACTAGGCTGTGAACATAATACACATGTTTGGGGGCAATACAGTGTTTCGCCGGCTGTGCAGACTGAGACCCCTTTCCCTGACTGTTAACACACACAAAGGGCTCTGTTGGAGGAGGAAAAAAACAGAGGCGGAGTCATAGCTTAAATATAAAAGTGAGGTAGTCTGGGTTTCATTTGTCTCGTCTTTGAATTGAGTGGCTGAGCTCCTCAATTAAACACCAGCCACCTACCAAGCAAGCAATTTTAAACTTGGTTAATAAACATAAAGAAGTGTTGAAGCTAACCAGTAATCCTGGAAATACAAATTAAGACTCCAATGAGAAACCATTTCTGGCTTATTAGGTTAGTAAAGATTTTAAAAATAACACCTATCAGTAAGAAGAGTACCAGGAAAAAGGTAATTTCATGGATGACTGATGGCTATGAAAATGTTTTTGTCCAATCAAACCCTTTTTTGCTAGTAGAAAATCTGAATCACCTGAAACACAGAAATAGGTACGGAAGATGAAGATTGAGGAAAACTGCAGATGTACAGTTCAGAAATTCTTATTGTTAAATAATTGTCAAATTATTACTGTCAAATTATTGTTCCAAAATTAAACAGAAAACTTGGCTATGAACTTACGGGGGGGGGGGCAGTGCAAAGTGGGAAAATACAGATTATTAAAGATGTTTATGAATAAGGGAAAAGCATATATACTCTTCAGAGAAAACAACTTTTCAAGGTTCTTAGGTACGGTGGCTTTTCTTTTTTTTCTGTAAACCTTTACATAGGAGAACCTTATGTGATGCAAGGAAAAAAGAGAAAATCTGCTGTAGCTGAGGTTGCCTACATATGCTTTTGGTCAAATCTCATGTCACCAGTGGTCCTGCCTCCTTATTTTCCTACTTTTAGTCCCTCAAGGTAGGTGTTTTACCTTGTAAGCACTATAAGGCACTGCTTATGAAAATGTTTGAGACTTGAAAAAAAAAAAGTTTATGGCTCTAAAATATGAAAGTCAAAATTAATAAATGTTAATTTTTCTAAAGAAATTGTACCATTTAGTACAATTGTACCATTTAGTACAACCAAATAGTAGATGAAGGAAATTTTCTTTTTATAGGAGTATTCCCTAAATAAAGAATACAATATCACCATTTTTCAACCCTTAATACACTCAGAGATCAACCTATTGAATATTACCCACTGCTAGCATCACAAAATTAAAGATGAGATATATATGCCTCTAGAACATAAACATAAGTATGAAGTAGTCTTGTAGAAAAATTGAACTTGAATCTCATCAGATATCTATATCTATCAATTTATAGGAAATACCGAGGATAGAGGAATATAAAAAACAAAACAAAACTACAGAGACACAAATCGCAAAATCCAGACTATGGAAATTCTACAGAATAATCAAATTTTTCAACAAATAAATTACAAAGGAAAATGAGAGATTTGGAAGGAAAAATCTATATGATAAGAGACCAGTGATAGTGGTATAATTGTGAATATACTAAGAATCACTGAATAGTAATGGTTGCACAACCTTGTTATTATATTAAAAACCACTGCATTGTACACTTGAAAGGGTAAATTTTATGGTGGATTTTATGTGGATTATATCTGAATTAAAAATTTTAAATAATATGGGAAGGGAGGAATGGATGTGGAGCTAGATGAAACACATTAACCATAAGCTGAAGCTGGGTGGTGAAGAAGGACAGAAGAACTGTTCATTATACTGTTGTGCCTACCTTTGTATATGTTAGAAATTCTTCATAATAAAAAGGAAAAAAAAAGGTCTACAAAAACAAGATTATATTAACGAATCAACTGAAAACTATCTCATGTAGTTATTATATATTATGTAGTATATATAATACACATATAATTTGTATGTAATATATATGATAATCAGTTTTAATTCCAGAAACAAAATGAAACTTTTGGGGGCGCCTGGGTGGCGCAGTCGGTTAAGCGTCCGACTTCAGCCAGGTCACGATCTTGCGGTCCGTGAGTTCGAGCCCCGCATCAGGCTCTGGGCTGATGGCTCGGAGCCTGGAGCCTGTTTCCGATTCTGTGTCTCCCTCTCTCTCTGCCCCTCCCCCGTTCATGCTCTGTCTCTCTCTGTCCCAAAATAAATTTAAAAAGTTGAAAAAAATAAAAATAAAAAAAAAATGAAACTTTTGTTCTTAACTAAATTTAAAATATTAAATTATTATTTTTTTAATGCTTATTTATTTTTGAGAGAGAGAGCACATGGGGGAGGGCCAGAAAGAGGAAGACAGAGGATCCGAAGTGGGCCCTGTGCCAACGACAGAGGGCCCAATATGGGGCTCAAACTCTCACACCCTGAGATGGTGACCTGAGCCAAAGTCGGACATTCAACCAACTGAGCCACCCAGGTACCCCAAAATTATTAAATTATTTTGAAAACCTTCTAAAAATTAGGTTGCCATCAAAACTTTTTAATGTGGAATATAGGTACACTTTGATGGGCATTGACATGATTTGGACAGGGGCCTTCAAAAGAAGTGCATGCAGAGGCACATGGCTGGCTCAGTCAGTACTCATGCAACTCTCGATCTTTGGGCCATGAGTTTGAACCTCATGTTAAATGTAGAGATTACTTAAAAAGTTAATAAAGTTAAGTGCATGGAGACAATATGTACCTGCTAACATAACATAACATGAAGTACATGATACCACCTACAAAGTCATCATATCAAAAATATTCACTTGAATCTATTCAAGATTTAACCTCTAACATCCAGTTTACAGAAACTTTCAGGGCACAAAGGAACAAGTTAAATAACATGTGAAACAACTAAATCCAAGGAGACAATCTTCACTATATCTAGCCTGGTTTCGTCAATAAGTCAATGTAATGAAAAACAAAATGAAATAACACAAAAACGAAATGGGAAGGTGGTGACCCCTAACGAAATAATAGAGGTAGGCAATGACAATCAATGGCTGCTAGCATAACAAAAAGGAACAAGCAGACATTACGTGTGTGCTAACAAAAGTATAATCATTGACGGTGAACTATTCTTTTTAAAAAAATTTTTTTAACGTTTATTTATTATTGAGAGAGAGCATGAGCATGAGCACAGGAGGGGCAGAGAGAGGGGGAGACACAGAATCCGAAGCAGGCTCCAGGCTCTGAGCTGTCAGCACAGAGCCTGACGTGAGGCATGAACCCATGAGCCATGAGGTCATGGCCTGAGCTCAAGTCGGATGCTCAACCGACTGAGCCACCCAGTGGCCCCTATGATTAACTATTCTTGCCAAAAAACTGAATCTGAATAAAGTCAAACGTGTAACTCTATCCGTTTACAGGATATAAAAAACAGTACATGTGAAAGTACATGGAAAAGTATGTTTTATATAAATGTAAGGTCATATTCTCATGTTAGCAATCAATCAATGTATAGCAATCCTTTAAAAATAGGGGCACCTGGGTGGCTCAGTCGGTTAAGCATCCGACTTCAGCTCAGGTCACGATCTCGCGGTCTGTGAGTTCGAGCCCCGCGTCGGGCTCTGGGCTGATGGCTCAGAGCCTGGAGCCTGCTTTCGGTTCTGTGTCTCCCTCTCTCTGGCCCTCCCCCGTTCATGCTCTGTCTCTCTCTGTCTCAAAAATAAATAAACGTTAAAAAAATTTTTTTAAATAAAAAATAAAAACGTTTACTTCTTGGATTGTTGGTTAGTTTGTCATAGATTAAACATGACCCAGAATCCTACAAATTCCTTGGTGAATAGTCAAAGGTGACTAACTGTTTGTCATCAGCCCAGATCAAATCAGCATTGATACTGAGAAGCCCAAACTAATGAGTCTGTAGTTTACTTAATTACAAAAATTATAACCATCTACTCATAAACATTACACACATAAGCATCACACATACAGATGTCGTCAAAACGCAAAGTATAAATTGTAGCTAAGGTTAGGTCTGGCTGCCCAGAGAAAAGAAGGAAGAAGGCTCACATTTATTGATTCACCTGTTGTGAACTAGGCACTTTTATGTATATTATGTTTTTTAATAGGCAGATTACCTACCATAGCATTTTTGAAACATTAAGTCATGAAACCAATTCAATGGAACATGACCAGTATTTCCTAAAAAGGAGAATGAAACTGTAAGAGTGCAAGAAAATAAAGGGGTGGGGGGACAAAGTGGTTCAGGAAGGTCTTGAAACACCTTGCCTCTAGGTATTCAAGTTGGAAGGGCCTCCTCTGAAGGGTTATAGAAACCTTAAGCTCCCCTCTCACAATGTTTAGGCAGGCATTTGATCAGCAAAAAGGTAAGCAACCAATGTGTTTACCAAAGTTTTAGGTTCCCAGAAGCCCAGTAACTTCAGCCCTGTCTAAAAAACTTATATGGAAATTTTGAATGCAACTCTTTACCCTTATCCCACCCCCACTTAAAACACACACACACACACACACACACACACACACACACACACATCCCACTGTTTCAAAGCTTCCATGTTTCTTTGTGTAGCTTTAAACATAAAAGCCTGAGTTTGCCTTTGATATGTGGAAAAAAGGCCTTGGACTTTGCAAAGGTAAAACCAAGATTTCATTTTGGATAGGGAAGGTATTAAACAGTTCTGCTTAAGATGACACCGGAAAGACAACTCTCATTAAGGAGCTTAGGCTGAATCCTAATGGAGTGAGGAGTCATTGAAGTCTTTAAGAAAAGAGGTGACATGATCAGATTAGTTTTCAAAGATCACTCCAGAGAACTGGGTTGAGGATTTATATGGGAGGCTGTCCACTGCCGTGGGTGAACCTGCCTATAGGCAGCACCCTCAGGGAAAAGACCTCTGCTCCCAAATATCTTCTCCTGGCCACACTAAGGATCTATCATGTTGGGGCACCAGGGTGGCTCAGTCCATTAAGCGTCCAACTCTGGATTTTGGCTCAGGTCATGATCTCACGGTTCATGGAACCGGGGCCTTGCCCCAAGTGGGGCTCTGCACTGACACTGCGAAGACTGCTTGGGATTTTCTCTCTCCCTCTCTCTCTGCCCTTCCCTTGCTTGTGCTCTCTCTCAAAATAAATAAACTTAAAAAAAAAAAATCTATTCTCACATGCATATTTTTGAGCAGTATCACAAAAGATTGGAATACTTGTTTAGGCTATGACTTAAATGCAATATTGCTCTAGCACTAAGCCATGTAGTCTTATAATCATCAATTATAAAGACAATGCTCTTGCACCTGGCTACCTCAGTAAACTCTTGATCTTGGGGTCGTGAGTTCAAGTTCTACATTGGAACCTGTACATTAAAAAGTATAAATAGGAGTGCCTGGGAGGCTCAGTCAGTTAAACATCAGCTCAGGTCATGATCTCACAGTTTGTGAGTTCAAGCTCCACATCAGGCTCTCTGCTGTCAGCACAGAGCCTGCTTTGTATCCTCTGTCTCCCTCCCTCCCTCTCCCTCTCTCCCTCTCTCAAAAGTAAACAAACATTTAAAAAAAAAAACATTTGGAGCGCCTGGATGGTTCAGTGGGTTAAGCATCGGACTCCTGATTTCAGCTCAGGTCATGATCTCATGGTTCATGGGTTCGAGCCTCACATCGGGCTTTGTGCTTCATAGCACATGGAGCCTGCTTAGAATTCTCTCTCTCCCTCTCTCTGCCTCCACCACTCATTCATGCACTTTCTCTCTCCCTCTCAAAATAAATAAACTAAAAAAAAAAAAAAAGTAGAAATAAATAAATAAACCTAAAAAAAAATAACACTCTTGTAGCGGTGCTTTATAACTGAAAGACTGAAACAGAATTAAACTAGTTTATTGTCTTTTGATAAATTTACTTTTACACTTGACATCAGAAAAATGACATAATGAGATGCAGTAACATATTACTTTAGCTGTTGCAGGCTAATGAGAAGGCGATAAGGACTGCCATATAACATGAAAAAATACGCTCATGGCATATTTGAAGGTTGCATGCCATCACAGAAAGCAATCCAAAAGCGAGTTTCACAGTGCTCCTAATGTTCCAAGTCCAATAAGAAATGTAAGTTTCTACAGAAAACTGAATAATGGTCAATTGTTTTTAAAGTTATGTGTAGAGTCATTTGGATATTTACTTATTTACTTCAGTAATCTAATAGAAAGTTCTGGGCTAAAACCAGACTTTTTTTTTGTAAGTTATTTATTTATTTAAATAATCTCTATACCCTACGTGGGACTCAAACTCATGACCCTGAGATCAAGAGTGGCACACTCTTCCGAATGAGCCAGCCCAGTGCCCCTGGACGGTTTTTTCAACATCTGAAATATTGAACTTGAAGTCCAGATAGGATTTACTGTTACCAATTCCAGTAATAATTGTTTTACATATTCATTTGATTCAGATTTAAGTGACACTAACTTAACTGCAAAGGAACAAGATAATTTTATGAAGATATTAAGTGACATCTCATTAAATTGACTTCAGGAGAATGCTCTCTGGCAAAGATTTGTCAAGTATTAAGTCTCATCCCAAACAAATAAACAAAACCTTGAAACTATTAATATCATTTTGTATTTTTGGTGTGGTAAGCTTATATGAACAGGCACTCCCTGCATATGTTAATACTATTGAAACTAAATCACACACAAGAAGATTAAATAAAGAGCCTAAACCAGGCCATATTTTTCTACTTTTCTCCAACATTGGTGATTATAGTTCAGCAAACATCATTCAGTAATGTGAACTGTTTTGAATATATGGTTATTTAATTTAGAAGTTTATTCTGATTTTGTTTTTAAAGCACTATAAGCATATATAAGAAGCTTATAAATAATGTATGCATTGAACTTCTGATAAAAATAACATGTCAACATTGAGGAGGAGGTTTTCTTCTGTGTAAAACAGGATGAATAAAATCAAAAGGTAGAATGAACATTAATCATTTTAAGAAATACTGTTCTACCAAATGCTCCTTCTTGCTTAAGATAGATTTAATTGAGTTTGTCACGCGAAACCAATATAATCCTAATTAATATACTACCTCTAGAGTTGTAAGAAACAGGTGTAAACCATACAGTATAATACAAATGTGAGGGATTTCCTATGTAACGTAGATTCTTTTTTTAAGTTTATTTATTTCGAGAGAGACAGCCCATGTGGGGGACACAGAGAGAGGGATAGAGAGAGAATGCCAAGCAGGCTTTGCACTGTCAGTGCAGAGCCTGATACAGAGCTTGAACCCACGAAACTGTAAGATCATGACCTGAGCCGAAACCAAGAGCTGGATGCTTAACCGACTGAGTCACCCAGGCACCCTACACAAAGTAGATTCTTAAAAAATGCTTTTTTTTTTTTTTATTTTTTATTTTTTAAATTTTTTTTTCAACGTTTTTTATTTATTTTTGGGACAGAGAGAGACAGAGCATGAACGGGGGAGGGGCAGAGAGAGAGGGAGACACAGAATCGGAAACAAGCTCCAGGCTCCGAGCCATCAGCCCAGAGCCTGACGCGGGGCTCGAACTCACGGGCCGCGAGATCGTGACCTGGCTGAAGTCGGACGCCTAACCGACTGCGCCACCCAGGCGCCCCCTTAAAAAATGCTTTTTAATTAGTCAGCTGGGAGAGGTGAAATAAGATAAAAATACATAAAGTTGTAATAGTCCCAAGATTGGTCCAATAGCCACATGGGAAATGATTTTGAGTCTTTATATCAAACTCTGATTTGTAAAATAATGAATACATCCTTACTGTATAATCTGTAAATAGAAGAAGATATAGAAAAAGTGAAACTCTCCCATCCACTTGCTACCCAATCCTACTCTCCACCCCCAAAAGACCGTTAATGGTTTGATGTCTATTCTTCCAGATCTTTTTCTTTTTTTTTTAAGTTTATTTTTATTTATTTTGAGAGACAGAGAGACAGAGAGAGGAGAGAGAGAGAGAGAGAGAGAGAGAGAGAGAGAGAGAGAGCATGAGCAGGAAAGGGGAGAAGAGAGACAGAATCCCAAGCAGGAGCCCAACATGGGGCTTGATCTCACAACTGTGATATCATGACCCGAGCTGAAATCAAGACTTGGATGTTGGGGGCGCCTGAATTGGTTAAGTGTCCAACTCTTTTTTTTTAATGTTTATTTATTTTGGGGGTGGGGGGGGGACACAGAATTTGAAGCAGATTCCAGGATCTGAGCTGTCAGCACAGAGCCCGATGTGGGAATTGAACTCGTGAACTGCCAGATCATGACCTAAGCCAAAGCCGGACGCTTAAGGGACTGAGCCACCCAGGCACCCCAAGCATCAAACTCTTGATCTCGACTCAGGTCATGATCTCATGGTTCGTGAGTTCGAGCCCAACATGGGGCTCTGAGCTGACAGCACGGACCTGCTTGGGATTCTCTGTTCCCCCACTCCCCACTCTCTCTCCCAAAAATAAATAAACATTAAAAAAAAAAAGAGTTGGATGCTTAACTGAGCCACCCAGATGCCCCTCCAGATCTTTTACACACACATGCAGGTATTCTATTTTAGTTTGTTACACAGATGGGATTACACGGTGTATTCTGCAGGCAGCTTTTGCTCTCCTATACAATATGTCTTGGACACATTCTTATTAGTTTTTAACAGGATTTCGTTATTCTTTTTTAACCGGCAGACATTCTTCTGTCCTTTGGTGGAAACAGGAAGAGTGAAGATCTCTTAGTCCCAAAACAGCACGTTGTCTTTTAGGATGTAAATTTACAAACACAGCAAAAAGCAAACGAAAAGATGTAAAGAAATCCAAGGACTCCAAATAAATTCAAGCAAAGTTGGAATTGCTTTCAGCACCTGAATAATCTTTCACACCGAAAAACAAACAAAGGAATGGGATTTGGGAGGGAGGATTCTTCTAAATGGGAAAGACAATTTGTCAAGGTCTGGGTGGATCTGGGAATACCTTTGGCCATGCTGCATGGTAGGCTGAAAAACTCCACTGACTTTCATTTCCCCTGAGAGATTTCACAAGACTGTATTCTTGTTTCTCCATGCAAATTTCACTGCTTAAATCAAGGATTCTGAAACTCTTTTAGCCTGGTAAGGCCTATGGATACTTTTTTCAGAATGATCTTTTCAATGCATAAAATAAAATGTATAAAATTACCAAGGAGACTAATTATACTAAAAGATAGCTATCAAAATATTAAAAGAATTAATTTTTTGATATAGTAAATCATATGCCACTAACACATGAAATAACAAAGTTGAGTGGGAGTCTCCAGAACTACTATATTTAAAACGGTATAAACAATATTTTAAGGTACTTGCAGTAACTCTAATGGTATATGACAATATCTGGATTTCTATGGGTGACAAAGTGACAGTACAGTTAATACTACTGTGGTTTGAACAGCTGATGGGAATTAAGGAGGCATTTATTGTGATGAGCGCAGGGTATTTTATGGAAGTGTGGAATGACTACATTTTACACCTGAAAATAATATTACACTGTATGTTAACAAACTGGAATTTAAATAAAATTTCAAAAAAAGAAAAGAAAAAAAATACGACTGCAGTTTATTGCCTACATTTCTATTGACAGAAATGCTAAATTTCAGTTAGGGGATTGTGAAAATCACGGGACTTTTCTCCCTAACCATTAGTTTCCTTGGTGTATTGGCTTGCTTGGGCTGCCATTACAACACCCCACTTAGTAGGTGGCTTAAACAATGGAAATGTATTTTCCCGCAATTCTGGAGGCTCGAGGTCTGAGATCAAGGTGTCAGCAGGACTGGTTCCTTCTGGAGGTTCTGGGGGAGAATCTGTTTCATGTCCCTTTCCTAGTTTCTGGTGGTTTCTGGCAATCCTTGGCATTCCTTGGCTTGTAGCTACATCACTCCCATCTTGTGACATGATGCATTCCCTGTGCATCTCTGTGTCCAAATTTCCCTCTTTCTATAAGGACACCAGTCATATTGGATTAGGGCCCACTCAAATCCAGTGTGACCTCATCTTAACTTAATTGCATTTACAAAGACCTCATTTCCAAATAAGGTCATATTCATAGGTTCTAGGGAGACATAACTTTTGGTGGTGGGGGGGGGGGGCACTATTCAACCCAGTATACTATCCAAGTTCACAGATTCCCTGGTTTAAATGGAATCAGTACGAAGTCTGAAAGAGAGAAATGATAAAAAATGCTAATGGTTATTGTGTTGAAGAGTGAAATTATGGATTGTTTTCTCCTTATCTCTAATTTTAGAAAGTTCTAGAATATGACTTTATTACTTTCAGGGTAAAAAATAAAGAAATTATGACATGTTATTGATTTTAATCATTAGCAACTTTTTAGATAATAAAAGTTCTTTGAATTTGGCCTTAGATAATTTTATTGGCATAAAGGCAAAGGGACCTGGATGGGTAAAAGGCTCCTGCTTTTATATATCTGTGAGGTTATAGATTAACCAGAAAAGTTTCTCTCGAGGAAAAATGTACAGTCATGTTTAATTCTTTTAGTATAAAAAGAACATGTACAACGTCTCATAGACTTAAGGAATCCTTGGATAAATACAAACTATAGATACCATATAATGAAGAAATTAAAAAACACTGGTAAACATGCCTCATTAAAAAGAGGTATGGACCCTATATTTGTGGCCAATTTTAGGCAAGGGTGCCAAGTACATTTAATGCAGAAATAACAGTCTTAACAAATGGTGCTCGAACCACTAGATTTCCACACACTAAAGAATCAAGCTGGACCTCTTTCCTCAGACCATATATAAAAATAAATCTAAAATGAATCAATGCCCCGAACATAAGTGCTAGAACCATAAAAGTATTAGAAGAAAAACATAGAGGTGAATCTTCATGATCTTGGATTTGGCAAGGGATTCTTAGGTATGACACCAAAAGCATAAGTAACAAAAGATAAAACAGAAAAATTGGATCTCAACAAAATTTAAAACTTACACATCAGGGGACATTCTCCAGAAAGTGAAAGACAACCTACAGAATAGGAGAACATATCGGCAAAGCATGTATCTGAGAAGAGTTTAATGTCACGAATATATAAAGAATTCCTAAAACTCAACAAAAAGACAACCCAGTTGAAAAATGGGCAAAGGGTCTGAATAGACACTTCTCCAAATAAGAACGGTCAATAACTGGGGCGCCTGGGTGGCTCAGTCGGTTAAGCGTCCGACTTCAGCTCAGGTCACGATCTTGCGGTCCGTGAGTTCGAGCCCCGCGTCAGGCTCTGGGTTGATGGCTCAGAGCCTGGAGCCTGCTTCCGATTCTGTGTCTCCCTCTCTCTCTGGCCCTCCCCCGTTCATGCTCTGTCTCTCTCTGTCTCAAAAATAAACGTTAAAAAAAAAAAAAAAAAAAAAGAACGGTCAATAACCACATGAAAAGATACTTGGGGCACCCGAGTGGCTCAGTCGGTTAAGTGTCCCGACTTCAGCTCAGGTCATGATCTTACAGGGTTCGAGAGTTTGAGCCCGGCATCAGGCTCTGTGTTGACAGCTAGAAGCCTGGAGCCTGCCTCGGATTCTGTGTCTCCCTCTCTCTCTCTCTGCTACCCCCCCCCCCGCCTTCCTGATTTGCACTGTCTCTCTCCCTCTCTCTAAAATAAATGAACATTAAAAAAATTTTTTTAAAGATGCTCACCACTATGATTAAGGAAATGCAAATCAAGAGCACAAAAGATGGCACGTCACATTACCTAGGTTAGCTATCATAAAAAAGATAGACAATAAGTGTTGAGAGGAATGTGCAGAGATTAGAACCCTCATACACTGCTAATGGGATTGTCAAATGGTACAGCCACCTTGGAAAAGTTTAAGAGTTTCCAAAATGTTAGAGTTACCAGCTGACTCAAGTTTTACTCCTTGATATAGACCCTAGAGAAATGAAAACCTATGTCCACACAAAAACTGGTACACAAACATCTACAACAGCATTATTCGTAACAGTCAAAAAATGTAAACAACGCAAACGGCCACCAACAACGGGTAACGGAAAAACAAAATAAGGCATCCATCCGTACAATGGAATATTATCCAGTCATTAAAAAAAAACTGCAGCATGAATGAACCTTGAAGACATTATACGAAAAGCCACATATTGGGGCACCTGCCTGACTCATCCGGTGGAGCGTGCAACTCTTGATCTCGGCATTGTAGGTTTGAGGCCCACGTTGGGTGTAGAGATCACTTAAAAATAAAATCTCTGAAATACATATTGTATGACTCCATTTATATGAAATGCCCAGCGAAAGCAAATCCATAATGACCAAAAAAAAAAAAAAATAGATTAGTGGTTACCTGGGGCTGGGGGAAGGGAGGAATAGGGAATAACTACTAATGAATATGAGGATCCTTCACGGAGTGATGAAATGTTCTGGAATTAGATGGTGGTGATGGTTGCACAGCTCTGTGAGTATACTAAAAACCATGTTATGTTATGTAAGTTACATATCAATAAAAAGTAGCCCATAAGAAATAAAAAATGTTTGACAAATGTATACCCACTTAAGAACTTAGTCATGTTTTATAGAAATTAAATTTTCACTGAAAACGTCAATCTTGCTGTTGGACGCACCTTTGTACTTTATGAAAGAATTGTACTTAGCAAACATAGTATATTTGACTCATTCTCAAGAGGTCCAACACGGCATAAAAAGCTTACTTACATACATGTTTGTATATTCTCACATTAAAAAAACCACACACACACACACACACGGGGGTGCCTGGCTGGCTCAGTCAGAAGAGCATGCGACTCTTGATCTGGGGGTTGTGAGTTCAAGCCCCATGTTGGGTATAGAGATTACTAAAATATAAATAAATAAACAACACCCCACACATACAATAAAGACAGTCTGACAGCTGGAGCTATCAGCAGAACTGTCTGCTTCCCTGGGATAAACAAAGTGGATAAACTGACCCTGAGAGTGAGATTAGCATGCCAGAGGGTTTGGGATCAACACCATGGAAAGGAGGGGAAGGAAGCAGGATAGGGCAGGGAAGAAGCTGGACTGCCATGATGTCTCAAGGTTGGCCCCAGGGGACCCCACAGGAAACTCCAAAGCTGGATGGCCCTTTAGCATTGTCCTGAGTTGGGACAAGGATGCTGGGCCTTTTATATCCCCTTCTTGATTAGTCCCTGGATGCAGGATTCCCTGGGGAAGGCAAATGGCTCTTTTCATTCAAGTAACTCTTCCAGGAACTGACAGCTAAGGGAAGGGCTTCCTGCTGGTGGTAGTCCCAGGAGCTATGAGATTTAGTTCTTTATTCCTAAAGGGGGCCCTCGGTGGTGCAACACCGCCTCCACGACCCTATGCTAAAGGTGGTCCCACTTTTCATCTCGGCCTATTGCTCAGTCACAAGTCTTTTTTGCCAGTTGATCGGATGAGACAAACTCCTTCCAATCTGATCTCTTTCCCCCAATCACATCTATTTTAGCTCCAGCACCTGATTGTCCCGGGACAATTTACAGACTAAATTGGGTCCCTAGTACTTAGTACGTCTTCGGAGCATTTCTAATCATAATCTCAAAACTACAGGAAAACGTATTTGTTGAATGTCTAACTTCACTAACACCTGTCTCCTTTGTTCGCTGTCGTCACTGACAACGCCTAGGACGGCGTCAGTAGGGCACACTCAATAAATACTTGTTAGACAAAGGAGGGAGGGTGTTCAGTGCCAATGCCACAGACGCTCGCTCTCTCTCTCTCTTAGAAACCCACTGTAACTCGGTTTCTAAGAAAAGTTCGAAATGCTTTACTCTCAAGAAACGGTCGCCATTTCTTCCCTTGTAAAAACACGTAACTCAGGAAGGCCCTATCAGTTAATTAATTTAAGACTCAACCTGGCCCCCCATCCCTGTCGAATTTGCAGAAACACCGCTCCAAACACCCCACATCATAAGCCTCAACCTAGGCTTAAACACTAGGAGCTCCCAAGGCGGTTTACCTCGTTCTGTAATGAGGGTTTACCTCGTTCTAAGATGGCCACGAAGGGGTGGGCCCCGCGGTCAGATTCTGCGAGTTGCGTGGGCAAACGCGCCGGACCGCGCCTCCAGAGGAGGATCTTAACCGCGCAGAACGGAAGTTCCTGAGCCTTCAAGCCCGCGGGGAAGCAAGTCGGCAACGGACCAAGATGGCGGCGCCCAGTGAGGGGCAGGCGTTTGCCGCGGGGGTTGAAAAGAATTGGGGTGCGGTTATTCGCTCCCCAGAAGGGACGCCCCAAAAAGTCAGGCAGCTGATAGATGAGGGGATTGCTCCAGAAGAAGGAGGCGCCGAAGCGTGAGTTCACGAGTCCACCCTGGGTCCGGCGCCGGCGGATTGGAGAGGGTTTGGGGAACGCGGGCCCGGGGCGGGGGGTGGGGGGAATCCTCTGGGTCCGCACTTTTGTCTGTAGGGTTGGCAACGTCCCGGGATCTGAAAGAGACCGGGTTTACTACATTTACTCGGTTTTAGTCTCGGGATGTACTGCTTTCAGCACCACGGGCGGCAATGCTATAAAACGGGTTGGGGGCGGAAGGGAAAAAAAAAGACGACTGCTAACTGAATATGCATCTGACATCTGTTAGTGGGGTTTCTTAATCTTTTTTGAGCCTTAGACACCTTTGGCAGCCTGGCAAAGCTTATGAATTCCTTCTCAGAATATTTTTAAATGCATAAAATAAAGTGCATAGGAACATAAAGGGGACCAATTACTTTAGAATGCGGTTATCAAGATAGTAAAAGAAAAAAGTGCAGTAACATGCCTCATTACTGGAAAGTTAAGTAATCTCTAGTAATAAGTCTATTATTTACCATAATTTTGAAGTAATCATGGGCATAAGTGGTATTTCACAACATGTTGAACAACCGTAATGTGACAAAATGCCTGTGATTTCCACTGGTGACAAATTCATAAGTATTGCTGATGCTACTATGTTTTGTGAGGGTTTTTTTAGTACCTTCATTCGTATTTGAAGGAAGTGCTGAATTTCAGCTAGAGGTTAATAAAATAAACATCACTTTTTTCTCATCCAAGTTTATGGATCCTCTGAATTTCTTTCAAGAACAGCACCTCCCTGAGGCTGGCTCTCTGAGAAAGATTCCTAGAATGAGTTTATATCTTTCGCGTTATAATAGCTGCTGTCATCCTGTTTTTATTAAGATGATTTTTGTCCTCAAGGATTCCTCCCTCTACCCCTTCCAGGTGCTGTTGAAATGCCTTTCACTAAAAATAGATAATTGTATTGTCGGGTTTTTTCCTCCCTGAATTTTTTTCATGAAATTGCCCAAAGATCTTTACTTGGATTTGAATTCTGAAACTCTGTTTTGGGAGAGTGGGTATCAATGGTCGACTCAGGTAGAAAACTATCAAAATTCTTTTTCTCTGTGTTTAAAGGAGTTCAGTTTGTAAGGTGGCTCAAATTTGTAATGCATAGAAGCTTTGAGTCTCATTTTGTGTTTACTAAAGTTGTGTTTACTAAATCCTCCACTATAGGATTAGTGGACACCGTGGAGGTAGAAATTACTTGCAGCTTAGATGTGAACGAACAGTAAAGGAATCTGAATGCCAGACTGACGAATTTGGATTCCATTTAATAATTATTGTGAAGCTAATTAATAATTTTAAGCAGAGGAATGACATTACTGAAATGATTTTTAGAAAGGTTAAAATCCAGCGTGGCGTGATGGACGCTGTGATGTGCCGAGAAGCGAGATGCAAAATGTTTAGGGAAAGTGATGCTGTGAAAGATTTCTGAGAGTTCTGCCCCTTTATTTTAGGAAGGACACCTCTGCCACATTCCAGTCAGTTAATGGGTCACCCCAAGCGGAACAGCCGCCATTGGAATCTACAAGCAAAGAAGCCTTCTTTAGCAGGGTGGAAACATTTTCTATATCCTTCTTTATTAGTTCATGTGAGTTGCACTTTCTGCTCCTGGAACGAGGAATAACAGCACTTATTCTGATGTTGTAAATTTAAGAATTAAACTTGGTAAGATATTTTATAGGAAAATTAGCATCATAAAATGTTATTCCTCAAAGGGATATTTGAGATGATCTGGCCTTTGCTTTTTGTTGTTTTGTTAATTATTTTGAGAGAGAGAGAGAGAGAGAGAGAACCCCAAGCAGAACCCCAAGCCCCATATGGGGCTCCAACTCTCGAACCTTGAGATTATGACCTGAGCCGAAATCAAGAGGCAAATGCTCAACCAACTTAGCCACCCAGGTGCCTCTGACCTTTTCTTTTTACAGAAGAAAACACTAAGAGCTTGAGAGGAAAAGGAATAGTAACTAACATTTGTATGTGGTGTGTTTTCATGTACATTATCACATTCAGTCTTCACCGTAAACCCGTGAAAATAGGTATCATTATTATACTCATTTACAGAAGAGGAAACAGTTTCAGGTAGGTTATGTGACTTGCCTATGGTCAGCCTGCTACCTAATGGCAGAGCCAGGATTATAGCATGAGGCTATGTATACTACACTTCCTGTCTCTTTCTGGATTTTCCCCTATATATTAGTTATCTGTTGTATAGCAAATTACACTAAAACTTAGTGGCTGAAAACAACAAACATGGGGCGTGCCTGGGTGGCTCAGTATGTTAAGCGTCCGACTTCAGGTTAGGTCATGATCTCATGATTCATGAGTTTGAGGCCCCCCCCATTGGGCTCCCTGCTGTCAGCACAGAGCCAGCTTTGGATCCTCTGCCTCCCTCTCTCTCTGCCACTTTCCCGCTCACTCACCCTCTCTCAATAAGAAATAAACATTAAAAAAAAAACAACACATTTTTTGTCACCATTTCTGTGGGTCAGGAATCTGGGCATGGCTTACTTGGGTCCTGTGGCTCAGGGTTCCTCACAGGCTGCAGTCATCTCCAGGCTCCGCTAGGAAAAGATGCATTTCGAAGCTCACCCACGTGCTACTGGATTGAGGGCTTCAGCTCTATAGTGGCTCTCGGGTAGAGACCTCCCTGTGCACCTTGCAGCATGGGCCTATTGACAGGGACAGTTCACAAAACGTGGCAGCTGGCTTCCATCGGAGTGTGCAAGTGAAAGAGAGCAAAGACAGAAGCTAAACTCTTTTTGTAACCTAATCTCACAGGTGGCATCCCATCACTTGTGCCCTTTTCTATTCACTAGAGTGATTTTTTAAAAATATAAAATGATTATAGACTTGCAGAAAGGTCGCACAGGTTACAAAGAACTTCCTTTCTAAGCTACCTTTAAGTAAGTTGCCAAAGTGATACCTCATTACCCCCAGATATTTCCTACACACCAGGACTTTTTTCCCTACGTAACTGCAATGCAGCCATCAAAATCAGGAAATTTCGCATAATAAATTACTGCCATCCAACCCTCAGACCCAGTGATTTCATCAGTTGTTGTAATAATATTCTTTTTTTTTTTCTTTTTAGGTTTAAATATTTTGAGAGAGAGAGAGAAAGAAAGTGAGCAGGGCAGAGGCAGAGAGAGAGAGAGAGGGAGAGAGAGTCCCAGGCAGGCTCTGTGCTTTGCTGTCAGCACAGAGCCCAATGTGGGGCTCAAACTCACGAACTATGAGATCATGACCTGAACCAGAATCAAGAGTCGGATGCTCAACTAATTAAGCTACCCAAGTACCCCCTAATAATATTCTTTATAGCGAAAGGATCCAGTTGAGATTCTTGTTTTTCCTTGAATTTCATGATCGTGATACTTTTGAAGATTACAGGCCAGTAGTTTTGTAGAGAGTACCTCAATTCACATCCATCTGATGTTTCCTTATAGTTAGATTCAAGTAGCTTAGGAATATCACAGAATGGTGCTGTGTTCTCACTGTATCCTGTCAGGTGGCACATGAATTTGATTTATCCCTTTCCTGGTGATAATCACTTTGATCACTTGATTAGGGAGTGTCTGCCCATCTTTGCCCGTCTTTTCCATTGTAACACTTCTTTTGTAATTAAAAAGTGGGGTGAGGGCGGGGGGGGCGGGGTACCTCCGAGGCTCAGGTCATAATCTCGCAGTTCGTGTGTTCAAGCCCCGAGTTGGGCCCTGTGCTGACAGCTGGGATCCTAGAGCATGATTCAGATTCTGTCTCCCTCTCTCTCTGCCGCTACCCTGCTCTGGCTCTTTCTCTCTCTGTCTCTCTCTAGCTCTCAAAAATAAACAAACATTAAAAAAAGTGTTTTGTGCAGAGGTGCTTTGAAAATACACAAATATCCCATTCCTCATCAAACTTTATATAATTTATTTGTAGCAGCATGGGCTGCTTTTTCAGTGGATTTTAATCTGTTACTATCATTATATGTTTTGATATTACAGTTATCCCTGATTTGGTGAGTGGGGGCCCTGTGGAGATTCTCTTTACACTCCACTTGACTCCCAACACCTCAAGGTGCAGCCCCTCTTTACCCAACTTGGGTTCTGACACCCTGTGCTGAACTGCCTCCCTCACCTTCCTGGCTGTTCTCCTTGCTCACCACCTGATGGCTCTAGGACTAAATTTCTCAGGAAGAGGAAGGTATTTTAATCATCTACTGCCGTGCCTTGGACTAATTCCTCATTTTCTGCAAAGGAACCTTGTCCTTTGTTCTTTTTTGTTTTCATTGGATATAAATTGACCACCGCTTTGGGTATGATAATCATTTCTTTCACTTAGCCAGTTAAGTAATTCTGTTACTTTTATTTTAGGTGATGCCACCTCCTTTAACATCTGTATCTAAATTCTGTTTTCTAGGCTTCAGTCCTTCTTTTGCTAATATTAGAATGTTTTCAAATTCCTGTATCCCTTATAAAAATATAGAACTTTCCTGCATCTTCTTTCATGTGTTGTGTGTGTGTTGGTGTGTGTGTGCTCTGTAAAATAGAGCTCTTTAGGTAAAATGTTGAGTATTGAGTTTTAAAGATCAATAAATGTTTTAGGACATTTTCCCAAGCGCATGCTTCTAGATGCTCTGGGTACTCTCAGCCTGTTTAACACACATAGACTACGTGCACACATTAGTTCATGATAATCAAATTTTGGGCAGGGGAAATAATGAGGAATATTATTATTATTAATTTTGCTGACTATTCTTTAGAATGTAAAAGCAAACATGGCACAATAAAAGAGCATAGATGAGTGGCAGAAAATATTTCTGCTTGTTTGACTTTTACCATCCTTATTGCTGAGGCCTATCCCTGTACTTTTACAAGTGTTTTTAAATCTCTAGTATTTCACAATAAGTGAAAGGGAATGGCTTCTGTATTCCACCCCACAACCATTAATAACGTCAACATTTTATTTATTTATTTATTTATTTATTTATTTATTTATTTTTAAATTTTTTTTTAACGTTTATTTATTTTTGAGACAGGGAGAGACAGCATGAACAGGGGAGGGTCAGAGAGAGGGAGACACAGAATCTGAAGCAGGCTCCAGGCTCTGAGCTGTCAGCACAGAGCCCGACGCGGGGCTCGAACTCACGGACCGCGAGATCATGGCCTGAACCGAAGTCGGCCGCTTAACCGACTGAACCACCCAGGCGTCCCAGCATCAACATTTTAAACATGTAGAATACATAGGGCTTTGTAGAGGAAAAGTTCAAAATTTTTTTCCCTCTGGTTATTACTCAAATGACTTCCATTGTTCTGTGAAGTATGTGCCTGTGCTTTAAAAAAAAATTTTTTTTAACATTTATTTATTTTTGAGAGACAAAGCACAAGCAGGGGAGGGGCAGAGAGAGAGAGAGGGAGACACAGAATCTGAAGCAGGCTCCAGGCTCTAAGCTGTCAGCTCAGAGCCCGACGTGAGGCATGAATCCATGAGCCATGAGGTCATGACCTGCGCTGAAGTCAGAGGCTTAACCAACTGAGCCACCCAGGCGCCTGCCTGTGCTTTAAAAATAGTTTTTCAGGGTGCCTGGATGGTTCAGTCGGTTGAGCATCCAACTCTTGATTTCGGCTCAGATCATGATCCCAGGTTTTGGAATCGAGCCCCATGTCAGCCTCTGTACTGAGCATGGAGCCTGCTTGGGATTCTCTCTCTCTCTCTCTCTCTCTCTCTCTCTCTCTCTCTCTCCCTCTCTCCCTCCCTCTCTCTCAAAATAATAAAAAATAAAAAAGTAAAAATTAGTTTTCCAAACTTTCCTTACTTGCTTTTCCTCTTAATCTAACATGTTTATTCCTATATATGTAAAGAATGAGTTAAAGTTTTCATTTCTGACTTACTCATCTTAATATACTTGCAGCATTGTTTTTCTTAACATGAATACTCTCTGAAATGGGCAGGTAAGCCCTCTGAGCTGTCTCCACTTGTCTGTGCAAAGTACGGCTGGGTCACAGTTGAATGTGATATGCTCAAGTGTTCCAGCTGTCAGGCTTTTCTCTGTGCCAGTTTACAACCAGCTTTTGATTTTGACAGATGTAAGTATAAAGTACAAATTACGTTTTCCTCCATTTTCAAAGATATATTAGACTCGTTTTGTAAGAAGACCAGTCACTTGTGTTTGATCAAAGAATGTGTACTGTTACATATAGCAAGGCGAATCTGTGATTGTCTTTGTCCTAATCATTAGCTTCAGTTACTACTGTGTTTTAAAACTAAGCTACTTTAGAGTGAACCTGACTTTCTGTATTCTGGGAAACTAACAGCAGAGTATATTTACTTCATGGTTTCAAAATTTATACTTATGCAAAGAGACAAGGCACTTCTATGAAGCCTCGTGCTTTAGAATGCCCTGCCTTATAAGATACATAATACTGTTACTGACCTTAGGATCTTGATTTAGAACTTGTTTTCTGAAAATTATTAAGATGATGCAGTTGCTAGTATTTTCATATCTTCTAAAATTATCTTAGTCATTTTTATTTTTAATTCTATCCACACTCTTAAAGGTTCTTAGTCATTAGATTTTGAATCCATATAGTGTTTTCTAAGGCGCTTCTGCCTGTATGGGTTTCAGATAAGGACCGATGTGCTGAGCTGAAGAAAGCCTTGTGCACCGCCCATGAGAAGTTCTGTTTCTGGCCAGACAGCCCCTCCCCAGGTACTTATTTCCAAGATTTCCCATTGACCATCCCTTCTTGGTTGTTGCATTTCTAATATTGTCTGTTTCTTTGTGAAAATCTAGTCTTTGGAGTTTCATTTTTTCCTTTCTATTTGGGCTTTTAAAGAAGAATTTACATTCATTTACTTGTTAGGTTATTACTTAACTTTATTAAGGGCATTTGACATGACAACAGCTTAGCCATGCATACATTATCCCATTTAATTCTCACAGGGGCCCTGGGAGGTAGATTACCAACACAGTTTTTTAAGTGAGGAAACAGAATCAGAGATCTTTTTTTCCTAACGTTTTTATTTTTGTTTGTTTTATTATTTTATTTTCTAATTTGAGAGCGCACACATGCAAGTAAAGGAGAGGGGTGGAGGGAGGGAGGGGTGGAGTGAGGGAGGGAGGGAGGGAGAGAAAGAGAGAGAGAGAGAGAGAATTTAAAAAAAAAAAAAGAGGCTCAATGTAGAGCCTGACACGGGGCTCGATCCCACGAACCTGGGCTCATGACCCAAGCTGAAGTCAAGAGTCAGTCACTCAACTAACTGAGCCACCCCGGCACCCAGAATCAGAAATCTTAAAACCAACTGGTGAGGAGGCAAAACTGTGGTTTTATCTGCTTTCAAACTCTCTGCTTTGCCCCCCATAGCAAGCAGTCCCATGTTCTCCCCAGGCTTCCTTTGGTGCACTAACCAACCGTGGCAGTTAAATGGAGTTGGGGTTCGGTTCCTAAAACCAACTCACAGGAAGCCAAATGAGAGTGATTACAAATGTATAATTTGTCCCAGTGAAGTGACACAATATAAACAACAGCATTGAAGCCAAAGACCGCCTCTCTAAGGGCCTTGGCAAGGCGCCCTCTCTTGAATCCGGTGAATTTGTGATTGTCTTCACTTGAGTTATTGACTTTAATCATTACTTTTTTAAAAACTAAGCTACTTTAGAGTGAATCTGACTATGTATTCTGGGAAACTAACAGCAGGATATGTTTACTTTATGGTTCCAAAATTTATACTTAGGCAAAGAGACAGGAATTTTATGAAGCCTCATACTCTAGAATGCCCTGCCTTATAAAATATATGATAGCTCCTTTGTTACTGGTCTTAGGATCTTGATTTAGAAGTTGTTTTGTGAAAAATATTAAGGTGATGCAGTTGCTAATATTTTCATATTTTTTTAATTCAATTTTTTTTAACGTTTATTTATTTTTGAGACAGAGGCAGAGCACAAGCAAGGTGGGGGGGACAGAGAAAGAGAGGGAGGCACAGAATCCGAAGTAGGCTCTAGACTCCGAGCTCTTAGCTCAGAGCCTGACACAGGGCTCAAACTCACAAACCGGGGATCATGATCTGAGCCGAAGTCAGATGCTCAACCTACTCAGCCACCCAGGCATCCCAATATTTTCATGTCTTTTAAAGTTCTTTTAGTTCTTTTTCTTTTTAATTGTATCTATACTCTTTTTTTTTTTTTTTTTTAAGTAGGTTCCATGCCCAATGTGGGGCTTGAACTCATGACCCTGTGATCAAGAGCCGTGTATTCTACCAACTGAGCCAGCCAGGTGCCCCAATAGTATCTTGGAATCTTAAAGACTCTTAAGTGTTGTATGCACAAAATGCTTCAGAATGAGGGAGCCCAAAATGTAGTCACAAGTGGGAGTTTTAAATATTTTACTGGTCACATGGGCATATTCCTGCTGAGTGAGTAACTTCTACAGCAGAGCCTTCTGGAGGGCTCACCAAGACCAGGTGCAAAACTTAATGCTTGACCAGACATTAGTGCCAAAAAGTAGGTATACTTTTTATTACTTCAGTGGGACAACTCAGGCTAATTCCAGGGTCACTGCCACCTGGGAATATTCCATGAATAACCACTAAGAAGAAAAAAAAAATAGATTGAAAATGTTCATAGAGTGCCATCTACTGATAGATGAACAGGTGATAGAAAGGGACTATTAGGAAATGATTTTTTAAAAAGTTTTTAGGTTTTTATTTATTTTGAGAGAGCGAGTGAGCAGGGGAGAGGCAGGGAGAATCCCAAGCAGGCTCCGCTCCTGATGCAGGGCTTGAACCCACAGACTGTGAGACTGTGACCTGAGCCGAAAGGAAGAGTAAGATGCTTAACCGACTGAGCCACCCAGGTGCCCCGAGAAATAACAGGTTTTTTTTTTAAAAAAACATTTATTTATTGTTGAGAGACAAAGACAGACAGAGCATGAGCAGGGGAGGGGCAGAGAGAGAGGGAGACACAGAATCCGAAGCAGGCTTCAGACTCTGAGCTGCCAGCACAGAGCCCGACGTGGGGTTTGAACCCATGAACCGGGAGATCGTGACCTGAGCCGAAGTCGGATGCTCAGCCAGCTGAGCCACCCAGGCACCCCAAGAAATAACATTTAAAAAAAATTTTTTTTTAACGTTTATTTATTACTGAGAGATGGAGAGACACAGAGCATGAGCAGGGGAGGGGTAGAGAGAGGGAGAGACACAGAATCCGAAGTAGGCTCCAGGCTCTGAGCTGTCAGCACAGAGCCCGATGTGGGGCTCGAACTCACAAACTGCGAGATCATGACCTGAGCCGCAGTCGGTCGCTTAACCAACTGACCACTCAGGTGACCCAAGAAATAACATTGTAAAGTGAAGGTCATGGTAACGGAAGTTTCTGCTGTCGGCCCAGCTATTTCTCTGGATAGTACAACCACATTCGCTCCTTGAAGATGTGAGTCGTCTCTCCGTGTGCCCTGTCCAGGTTTCTAGGATCCGCCCAGGACCCTGCTGGTGGTTCCTGCCTCTTGGTACTACACACTCAGCTTTCTTGGTCCTATTCATAACTTCAGCTGCCACCTACTTGCATACCTCTAACTCCTATCCAGACCTCTCTTTTGAGCTTGACTCATTTCCAGCTGCCTTCTAAACATTTCCATGTAATATCTGCTGCACAGACCTGGAATTCAACATATACAAAACTGAATGCTTCATTTTATACCTAGAACTTGCTTCTCATCTTCTATGTTCTCCATCTTGGTAAATGGTACTGACACCTCCCCCCGCCCCCCACCAGTTGTCCTAGCCAGAAACCTGGAAGTCACCTTAGATGCTCTTCCCTGTTGTCACCACCTGGTCCTATCCATCCTACCTCCCAAATCTGAAATGTGACCTTTCAGTTACATCATCCCTTGGTTTGGTTCTTTCACATTCAAGAGACTTTAGTGTGAAGAAAGGAACACCGACAGCTCTCTGTACTTTTAGTGCTTTTATTTATTAAGCATATCTAATAAATACAGTTTTGTAGGTAATTTTTTCTAACATTTACCAGTATTTACAAACAAAACTAAATCCCTTTAAACATTTCAAATTATAATAATTATAATTACTAATTTACTAGACTGATTATTTTGAACATATCAAACACTGAAGTAGACCAAATACTCACATATGTTAGTTATAAAACATATTTTAATTCATGTTAAAACATTTACATGATGGGTTTAATTTCTTCTGTTTGCTCTTTTGCCTTCATCAATTTTTACTAGTATTTTCTTAGAATTGTCGGAATCAGACCAAACCCTAAATTGGAAGGTGATCAGAAGGACATTGGGATCTGTTTTTTTCTCCTAAGTTTTGTCAAACGTGAGCCACTGGTCATCAGAACATGTTTTATTTTTATTGTTAAACGTCACTTGATTTTGTAAAGTCCATACCTTTTTTGTTGACCTTAGTTTTTTATAATCAGACATTCCTTGTAAAATGATACATCTTTTTAAATTGATGGCATATATTTTTGACATATTTGGTTACTTGCAACAGGTTTAAATAGTTTGATAATATTTAATAATATTAGAGACCAAAATCTGGTTGTTAATGATACAATAAATGGCGGACAAAAGTGCTATTGTTAACTACTTTTGTATCTCTCTCTTTTTTTTTTAAGTTTTTATTATTTATTTTGACAGAGGGTGGTGGGGGAGAGAGAAAATCCCACGCAGGCTCTGCACTGTCAGCACACAGCCCGACGTGGAGCTTGAACTCATGAACCGTGAAATCATGACCTGAGCCAAAATCAAGAGTCAGACACTCAACCAACTGAGCCACCCAGGTGCCCCTGTACCTCTTAGTAATAAAACTGGAAAAGAGATTTTTTCTTCCTTTTTTTTTTTTTTTTTTTTTAATGTTTATTTTTGAGAGAGAGAGTTTACCCAGGGGAGAAGCAGAGAGAGAGACAGAGGATCCAAAGCAGGTTCTGTACTGTCAGCACAAAGCCTGATGCGGGGCTCGAACTCACAAACTGAGATCATGACCTGAGCCAAAGTTGGACGCTTAACTGAGCCACCTGGGTGCCCTTTCTTTTCTTTTTTCTGTTTCTGTTTATTTTTTTGAGAGAGCAGGAACACGCATATATGTGGGCAAGCGGGGCAGGGGCAGAGGGCGAGTGAGAGAATCTTAAGCAGGCTCCGTGCCCAGCTCAGAGTCTGACCCAGCACAGAGCCCCACATGGAGCTCGATCTCACAGCTGTGAGATCGTTGACCTGAGCCAGAATCAAGATTTGGACCCTCAACTGAGTGAGCCACCCAGAACCCCCCCCCCCCCATTTTTTAAACAGCCTTATTGAGGAAAAATTGACATAAAATGTGCATATTTAGGTATACAGTTTGGTAAGTTGTGACATACTTGTGGGCTTGTGAAACCATCACTGCTAGATTTCTATTTAACATCAGGAGTTGATATCATTATCCCAATTTAACACTATATATTACTATGCCCTGTTTTTCTTACAGTATGAAGTGTCATTGATCATTAAGAGTTTTATAACATTGATGCTCCTTCTCTCCATCTTTATGCCACCAGTATCTTGCAGGGATTATTACCTTAGGTCACTTTAATGTCTGCTAAGCTTATTTTTTTTTTTTTTTTGCATCCCAGCTGGCCCTTTAGGATCTCTACTCTAAACTACTGCATATTATCTATAATATCACTTCCTCCTTTAAAAAAATCTTTTCGGTAATTTCTCTTCACATACATTAGTAAAATCATGGTCTAGTTACTCTCTACACTTCAACCCTGTCTCCTACTACTTTCCCCACAGGCGCACTGGGTTCCAGTCCCGTGAAACTGTTGAGAAACTCCGCACCTGTCCCATCCTTTGGGCCTTCGCTTTTACACACTGTTGTTGGTCTCAAATTCAGCTTAGACCTGACTGCTTCTGAGAAACCTTTCTCGAGAAATCTACTTTTTTAAACATATTCACAAAAACATCACAGCTCTGTCAAAAAAAGTCAGTGATTCTTAATATCTTCAAGTACTTGATCAGTTTTATCAGTACCTGTCCCCTGTCGTTCCATACACGTCTTTGACTTTTCACCATTTACACCAATATGATCTTCCAGTTTACCTTGTCCGCAGATCGATTTGGGATGTTGCCGTTGGATGAGCCTGCTGTTCTTGTTAGCGAATTCCTAGATCGTTTTCAAAGCCTTTGTCACTTGGACCTTCAGCTTCCTTCCCTGAGGCCAGAGGACTTGAAAACTATGGTGAGTTTTTCTTAGCGAGCCTACAGCGGCCTTCAGTTGTCACTAGCGATTGTACGTGAAGCATTTCCTTAAATGACCAGAGGATTCAGATTGCTGTGAAGAGAGCTAGTTGTTTGCCCCTCAACTGAACTTTTTCAGTCTCTGCTAGAAGGGCAGCTATTGACAGTTAAGTAAATGGTTCCCTCGAAACTTCTAGATATTCTTTAAATGGCATACATTCAATTTTATCTTGAGTTGTTACTTAAACTATTTAACAGAAGATACTGAAATGTGACTTCATATGGTTTATTGCTTATCATTTCCCAAAGAAAATACTCCAGGAGAAGTTATAAACTCCCTTCTGCCCTGTGCGTAGAAATTAGAAATGCTCTGCCCTATCTTTAGTGTCCCTATCTAGTGTCCTGTTTCATCACCCTGCACACACTCTGGAGACAAGCTTTACTGTAGGAAATAGTAGCTATTATTTTGCTTCCTCAAGTTGCGAGGCCATTTGGATTTTAACTGAAGTGTTACCCTCTGTGCCTATTATAAATGTCCCTTGTCCCTAGCCAAGGCAGCTTTTTTGTTCACCCTGTCAGTTCTTTATACAAAAATAAAGACCTTGGTAAGTTCTCATTTTGTCAAGAAGTAAATTTAGTGTCAGGTCAAGATATAAATAGTAATCTGTTTTTCCTATTTTGGTTTGAAGTGTACAGGTTTGAGAGAAAATCCGCAATTGGTAAATATCTTTTTTTGGGAGAGAGAGTGCACGTGCAGGGGAAGGGCAGAGAGAGGGGGAGAAAGAGAATCCCAAGGAGGCTTCTCACTGTCAGCGCAGAACCCAATCTCCCCAACGGTCAGATCATGATCTGAGCTGAAATCAAGAGTCAGGTGCTTAAAGGACTGAGCCACCAAGGCACTCTTGTAAATTGATTTTTTTTAAGTTAATTTATTTTGAGAGAGCGAGGTGGGGGGGGGCTGAAAGGAGAGAGAATCCCAAGCAGGCTCCTCACGTCAGCTTGGAGCCCAGCGGGGAACTCAGTCCCATGAATCGTGAAATCATGACCTGAGCCAAAATCAAGACTTGGGCGCCCAACTGACTGAGCTACCCATGTGCCCCTGCAATCGGTAAGTTGAAAACAAATTAGTACTAAGAAAAGATTTAGTAGTTCTAGGAAAACTGCTCCCTTTCTCAGTCAGTAGATCCGGAGCAATTCAGAAAGGTTTGTAATACCTTAGCCCTGTCCTAGAAGTAAGCCTTCCGTAATGAAGAGAATTGTCTTCGTGTTTGGCACTTCTTTCATGATTTTTGCGTTGTACCATCTAAGTACATCATTATATGTCATTTTTGTGGTCGGACGTTTAATTTAAGGAACCTTGGTTCCTTTATAGTGCTTGACAGAAGACAAGATCAGTCTTCTCCTGCACCTGCTTGAAGACGAACTTGATCACCGAACGGATGAGAGAAAAGCTGTAAGCAAATTAGGCTCAGACATCCAAGTCCACGTCACTGCCTGTGTCCTCTCTCTGTGCGGCTGGGCATGCAGGTCAGTCAGTGAGTTTGCAGGGTGCCATGAACTTTGACATCGTCATACCCTGGTTTACATCAGTCACTGATAGTATTTGTAGATCACGTGGTGTTTTCCTGTCAGAAAAGCAGACAAAGAAGACCTAAGAGGGTGGTGAGGGGATGATAAGAATCAGTAACAGTTCCAGAATTAGAACGCGGGAATTCTTGGACACACCTGAACTTTGGTTTTTTTTTGTTGTTTTTTTTTTACTGTCGCTTCCCAGCTGGGAATTTGTGCTCCTGTGAGCAGTGAAGCTCCTTTCTGTTTATAGAAAGGAAGAAAAGTCAGTTGAGTTCATAAAAACTACCAAAGGAAACGTCAGCCAGAGTCCTCTGAGCCTCCATGTTGGTGTTTGTATTCCAGCTGCTCAATTTAGCATAGACTCCCTCTGAGATAGAAAACTGTTGGAACTGGGACACCTGGCTGGCTCAGTCGGTACAACATTCAACTCTTGATCTCAGGATTATGAGTTCCAGCCCTGGTAGGTATAGAGATGACTTAAAATATTAAAAAAACAAAAAACTGTTTGAACCAATCTGGATTTACCTTAACTATGCATTCTTTGATAGATCAAGGGATATTTTTTATTTAATTTAAGGTTGGTTTGTTTGTTTATTTTAAAGTTTATTTAAGTTGAGCGTCTTGTAGACTTGAGCGTCTACACCCATTGTGGGGCTTGAACTCAAGACCCCGAGATCAAAAATTACATGCTCTTCCGACTGACCCAGCCAGGTGCCCCGGGGATATTTTCATTTAAAAGGAACAGAAGAAATTTATAAAATAAGCTTTAATGTAGTCTTGCCTTCGAGATGACACCAAGACCATTAGATCTTTCTGTAGGAACTTTGTGAACGACACTGCAGTTGGGGTCCCGAGATCAGAGGACAGGGGCCTCGAGATGCCATGATTCCCAATCCACTGGACTGTTCCAGAGACTTACTTGATGAGATAAAGCATTCTCACAAATGATTACACTTAGTCCCTTGGAAGTGTTACCTTTTGAGAAAACTCTCTTTTCTGTTCCTACCTAGTTCTTCTCTGGAACCCATGCAGCTCTCCTTGATAAGCTGTTCACAGTGTACGAGGAAGGTGGGGCTCTGGGGCTTCCAGCAGATGGAGTCTTCCATGACTGAACTGGACGCATCGTTTGGCCTGACCAGCTCCCCCATCCAAGGCCCTGAGGGGCGGGCAGAGCGCTTCCCTCTGGTGCCTGAATCTCCTCGGAGGATGATGACTCGGAGTCAGGATGCCACATTTTCCCCTGGCTCCGAGCAGGTATAGACTTACTTGGCTTGTTGGGGTGGCCTTTTTAAAGGCGGCATTCTTGGGGGCGCCTCGGTGGCTCGGTCCAACTTAAGCGTCTGACTTCGGCTCAGGTCATGATCTCAGGATTCATGAGTTCGAGCCCCGTGTCGGGCTCTGTGCTGACAGCTCAGAGCCTGGAGCCTGCTTCCGATTCTGTGTCTCCCTCTCTCTCTGCCCCTCCCCTGCTCGTGCTCTGTCCCTCAAAAATAAATAAACATTTAAAATAATAAAGCAAGTAAGCAAGCGTTCTTGGGGTGCCTGGATGTCTCAGTTGGTTAAGCTTCCGACTCTTGATTTTGGCTCAGGTCATGTTCTCAGTGGTTCTTGAGACCAAGCCCCACGTCAGGCTCTGTTCTGACAGCGAGGAACCTGCTTGGGATTCTCTCCTCCTCTTTCTCTGCCTCTCCCCCTGCTCATGCATGCTTTCTCTCTCACACTTTCTCAAAATAAATAAATGAACATTAAAAAAAAAAAGCATTCTTGCCAAAAGTGTTGTGGTGGAAAAGTTGGAGATTAACTTAGGTGGGGAAGCTTTAGTTCTGACCACAGTGATCAAAATACCGCATGTTTTTATTCACCAGTTGCAACGCAGAAGCTAAATTCATGATTTTGCATAAAAATCGATTATTTTTTGAAGAGTTTAGATATGTCGACAGTTCAGAAAGTAAATTCTCACAGTTTAAACTGTGAAGTATTTGTTTTCACCTGCTTCTAGAAATACGTCTTCTGACCATAGTCATTTCCATCGTCGGTGTACTTCTCTTCCCTCTCCTTTCCTTCAGGCTGAAAGGAGCCCAGGCCCTGTCGTCTCCCGAACTCGGAGCTGGGACTCTTCTAGTCCCGTTGACCGTCCTGAGCCAGAGGCTGCAAGCCCCACCACCAGAACTCGTCCTGTGACCCGAAGCATGGGAACAGGAGACGGCACTGGCCTGGAAGTGCCATCGAGCCCTCTCCGGAGAGCCAAACGGGCTCGCCTCTGCTCTTCTAGCAGCTCGGTGAGTCCACCTGCGTGTAGAGGTCATGGAGCGCAGACAGCACGCGAGACCCTCACCGCGTAGTACAGAGAAGCAGGTGTGGTCCTGTGGCTGTGAGAAGACAATAAGTTTCAAGATGGGATAGTTGGGTGACCAAAAGGAAAAAACTTGAAGAGGTTTGTCATTTCAGTTCTTTGGAATGGATTCTGCAGAGGTAGTAACTATTTCAAGCACATGGGGATGGCAAGGGGATGGGAGGACATACCCGATCAGGTGCTGTTGATTTAACACAAAGGGAATGAAAGAATTTGGAAAGAGAGTGGGCACTACATAGGCAGTGTTCAAATTTTTTTTTTTTAAGTGTATTTATTTTGAGAGAGAGCATGAGCTGGGGAGGGACAGAGAGTGAGGGAGACAGGATCCCAAGCAGGCTCTGCACTGACAGCAGCAAGCCTGATGCGGGGCTTGAACTCATGAACCGTGAGATCACGACCTGAGCCAAAGTCAGATGCTTAACCAGCTGAGCCACCCAGGTGCCCCGACATAGGCAGTGTTTAAAGGAGACATCAAATCGGAAATGTGGGCAGTTGTGAGATTCTGAACTGGACAAGTCACAGCAGTGCCTCTCTGGATTGACATGGCCTCTGCCCTTCATCAGCACTGTTTCTTTTCCTCCTCTCAGGACACATCTTCCCGAAGCTTCTTTGATCCCACCTCTCAGCACAGAGACTGGTGCCCTTGGGTGAATGTCGCATTTGGCCAGGATACCAGGGAGGATGGCAGAACTGAGACAGATGCCAGTGCCGCGGCAGAGCCAGGCTGGAAGGCCGTGCTGAACATCCTCTTGGCCCACAAGCAGTCCAGCCAGCCAGCTGACACAGACTCCATGGTGAGATAAGCCGTTGCCTCTGTGTGTGCAGCACTCGCTGTTTACGGGATGAGGAACAGGGGCTGGTCCTATAATTAGCACCCTGCCTGCCCTCAGCTCTCCTAAGTCAGGTTAGACTGAGTCCGGGTTCGTCCTGGAGAACAGGCGTGGAACTGATTCAGTCTTCCTGCAGTTTAGCATTTGGCGTTCCATCAAATTCTGGTAAATTCTTTGTCTTCTCAACTAAAGTGATTCAAAGTAGAAAAGGAATACAGAACCAGAACTAGATGATGAGGCGGCTGTTCCGGCCTCATGTTGCACAACAGCTGCTTTTTCTATCAGTTGCCGTCACTTGCATTTGGAGCCTGGCCAGTTAGCTTAGCCGTCTGAGTACTGTGCCCTGACCCCACGATTGCGATTTCATTCCTCACGGTGGGCACGTTACTTGGCTCTGTTCCACAGCCCCAGACTTGGGCACCGAGCCTCAGCAAGCCACGGCAGTAGTGATTGCTGCTACCGCACATGTGGGCAAATGCAAATCCGTCATGACAGCTGAGAAGACAGGTCACGTGTTTACTGTGTGTAAAGGATGGAAGTGATAGGAGGGTAAGCATTAAGGAATCACGGAAACTGGGTTCGCTTTCCTTTGCTGGCTCATTGGCAAATTTGCCTCTTAGCACGGTGTAAGTAGAATAATTTCTGATTTCCGTAACCTCCAAGGACAAAGTAAAATAATACTTGCCGGTACACGTTTAAAAGAAGTGGTCCCAGGCTCGTGGTTCAGTAGGATCATGGGATTCTACTGGGGGCAACGATAGCGAGCCCGAGAATGTACATCTGTACCCTTAAAATACACAAATGAAGGCTTTCCAGGTTTTCCCGCAGGTAGAAAATCTACGTTTTTCTAATTTAAAACTTTTGAAAATACATAAAGCTATCTGAAGACAAATGTCTGCACGTAAATTCTTCTGCCTACATCTTCATGAAATAGTGTACTGGAAGTTTTTATTGACTCCCCTCTGTCACTATCTTACTAACAAGAAATCCCACAGGGTTTTTACGGGGTTTTTTGTTTTTGTAGTGGGAAAAGTTGGCCTCACAATTGACCCTGGTTTCCAGGACTTTTAAGATCCTTTTTGGTGGTTTGTCTTTTAACCTTCCCACAGCTGCTGTGACTGGGAAGTTCAGAGCTTAATGAGGCTACACAAAGGATCCTCATGTTAGAAAAAAGCTTATGTTGTTTTTCAACTTAAGTTCCTTTTAACGTTGTCACCGTATTAACTAAATTCCCCTCGATCATTAGTAAGAGCTCAAACTCCCCCCACCCTCACCTCCCACCCCGGGACTTTTATTTTATTGAAACATTCATCCACAAAGAGGATGAGAAAACAGTGAAAATGTCATCTGATGTCAGAAACTGGAGATAACTTTATGGATTATCTGCTAGATTATTATTTATGTTCTCATTGAGACCCTGTGCTCTTTATTGTGCCTCTCAAAGGCTGAGAGAGCAGCGTGTTCTGATTCTCTGAGAACTTTTATCTTTTAGTGAATTGTTTTGTCTCCCTGTAACACCATTTCTCAGAATCTCAGATCACTTCATAGGCATGATCAAGTGGCAGTGAGAGTCTTCCTATTATTAGCTCTGCTGGCTAAAAATGAAGCTGAGAAGGCCAGGGTCATAGTTTAAGCTCCAAAGAGTCATTTATTTTACTCCTTGGCCTTGAATTATACTGTTAACCCCACCGAAGCATCACATGAATGTGAATCTTTGTTCACAAGAAATAACGAACTAGGGCCAATTCGGAAACCGGTGTGGTATGTGCACTGCACTGATGGTGGGTCAGGAGTGTCAGCCTCACAAAGATGAGGACAGATGCAGATACTTGGAGGGAGGACATGAGCCATGTGTTAGAGGCTCAGAGTGTGTTAGCAGTCTTGTGACAGAACGCAGCTTTTTAGTCTGGTTTTAGGTGTGTGTTATGTATACAATATAAAGTAATACGAAATATAAAATGGGTTTTATTCAATTCTAGATGTACCTAGATCCCTGTGGGAGGAATTTATAGACGAAGCCTTAACGCCGTTACCCGTCTTTCACCTCTATAAAAGAATTTAATCTCTAACAATGAGCTTTTCTACCTATAGAGTCTCTCTGAGAAATCAAGGAAGGTATTCCGAATATTCCGGCAGTGGGAATCCTTATGCTCATCCTGAAGATCTTCCAGCCCTTCCTGGAGAGAAGCGGAATGAGTGACTTGGAGAAACAAGAGTCTGAATTCCCTTTTGGTCGGCTGATTTCTCCATCCCGGTTTAACCACAAGGATCCCCCGTCTTTGTAAAAGGCAGCGTCACTGTCTGCGTCTGCCTGAGGGGAAGCCTGTTTCCGTGCCGGGATTGGACAGGTGAAGTACGCCAAGCCTGGCTCTGTTAAGGGAGTGCGGGGTTGTTAAACTAGATGGAGGACCGAGCACTTGAGCTCTTCTGGTGTCTGTCAGTACGGGCTGGTGTTGTGAAGACTCTTGTGTCCCAGGAATGTGACCGAATGTGTTAATAAAATACTTGTTAGGATTCTTACTGCCGGCGAGTTGTGTTCCTCCTTGCCTCTGGGCTGTTATAAACAAGGCAGACACTGAGCACACGTCAGGGGAGCAGTAGGCAGAATCAAAATTTTCGTTTTCAGATTGGCCGCAAAGCCTGAAATTTGCTTGTGATTCTCATCAAAGAGGTATTTCTGAACCAGAGAGTGTTCGTTATGTCACCAGGAGGTCTCCTGATGTGTTACAGTGAATGGTAGGCTGTTCGTGTTCTCTGTTCACTTTGACAACAATAGGCTAGGTGAGGGAGGAAGGTCCTTCAGGAGAGACACCCTCCACATGCCTTCCGGTACATGGCTCCCCCGAGGGGGACTCCCCCAGGCTCCTTCACTGCTGCTGGTGAGCATCAGTCTCTGTGGTGAAGATTGACCCTGACCTGCCCCGTCTAAATAAGACTGCCCTCTGATAAAGGGACCGTGAAAGCTGATAAAGGGACACTGATAAAGAGACATTTCTCTGAAATGTCGTATTTTCTTTGAGTAACTGTAGTTTTATGACTCACTTTTTAAAAAAAAATTTTTTAGCGTTTATTTTTGAGAGACAGAGAGTGAGCAGGGGAGGGGCAGAATGAGGAGGAGACACAGAATCCGAAGCAGGCTCCAGGCTTGAGCTGTCAGCACAGAGCCCGACGTGGGGCTTGAACCCACGAACCACGAGATCATGACCTGAGCCGAAGTCAGACGCTTAACCAATTAGGACTCACTTTTATACTCCAGTATCTTAAAGAAAATAAGACATCATAATATTCTGCCCCTGCTAAAACTTCAGTTTCCATCTCTAAATACATTTTTTCTATTTTCTTTACCCAACGAAAATTAACGATCTCTTAACATCATCTAATACCCAGTCCGTATGCAAAATTCCTGGGTATTCCGAATGTTTTTACATTTGATTTGTCTAAACCAGGATCCAATTCAAGATCATGGGTTACGTAAATCTCTTTAGTTTGAAGGAGAGTCCCTTTTTTTAATGCATGTCAGATTTTCTAATTTGTCATTTTTCAATCCTAATTTTTAAAAGGGTAAATAGTGTTGATATCTCTTCCGAATGAAGCCCCTGTCAGTGGCTGAGGCCAGGAGAGGCTGCTTCCAGGTTATTTTGTAGGGGTGCTCTTTTGCCTTCAGCATGAGCGTGCGTTGTCAGGCCCCGTGGTCTCCTTAGAGGGGCACACTGCCGGGCAGCTCTCTGATGTTCGTGGACATGAGCCTTTGGGCCCAGGGGGTAAGCCCTTTGCTGACTGGTGACTAAGTGAGTTTGAAGTCTGCTCTCTGGAAGCTCCTGTCTAGGTCACCACTTTAGGAGTGGTGTAGAATCATTAACACAAGGTCTTCAAAAGGACTGCAACCCTAATTCCAGGTTATAATAATGTGGGTAAATTTTTAAAAGTCTTTCCACTGCATTTTTTTTTTTTTTTTTTTTTTTTGAGAGAGAGAGAGTGCACACACTTGTGATCTAGAGAGTGGTAGAGGGAGAGAGAGATTTTTTTTTTAAATCTTTCTAAGTTTATTTTGAGAGAGAGAGTGCACACAGCGGGGAAGGAGCAGAGAGAGAGAGAGGGAGAGAGAGAATCCCAAGCACTGTCAGCACAAGCCCTATGTGGGGCTTGAACTCTTGAACCATGAGATCATGACCTGAGCCAAGAGCATCAAGAGTTGGATGCTCAACTGACTGAGCCATCCATGTGCCCTTCCACTGCAATTTTTAATTTATACCTCCCTCCAGGGAAAATAGTCACATTTCTTTAAAAAAGACAAAACTCCACAAGTTTTGTTTATGTGTGTGTGTTTAAAGTATAAATGGAAGCAGTTTGGGATGGGCTTTGTGTAATTCAAGAAACATTCAGTCTCTTCCGTGTGCAAGGCCCTGTACAAGCCCTTGGGTAATGCAAAGGTCCTTCACCCTCAAGGAGTCTGTCTCCCAGGCTGAAAGTCACGTTTATAGACACTTGTTGCACAAGACAGAGTGCTCAATACTCTGGAAGAATTAGTATAACAAAAGAAACGAGGGCCGCCTGGCTGGCTCTGTTGGTAGAGCATGCGACCCTTTGATCTCAGGGTTGTGAGTTCAAGCCCCACGTTGGGCATAGAGCCTATTTAAGAAAAATAAACATCAACTCTCATGTATGGAATTGGAGAGAATTTTCAGGAAGGTATAGATTTGAGCTGGACCTGGAGATGAGTGGGAGATGTAGGCTCTGTGAGAACTGGGACCTTGTCCCTCTTTTTTTTTTTTTTTTTTTTAAATCTACCCCCACACATGGGGCTCAAACTCCTGACCCCAAGATCAAGAGTCCTATGCCCCACCAGCCAAGCCAGCCAGGTGCCCCCTTGTCTGTCTTATTTATAACGTCAGCACTTGAAACTGCCTGGCTCACGATAGACACTTAATCAAATAAGGACATTTGAGGCTAAAGGAGTGTTGTGAGCAAATGAGCAGAATTTCACGTGTTCCTGAAAGAGCAGGTGTTCTGCTGTGGCTAGACCTTTGCGCTGAGGAATAGAAGAGAGAGGAAAAGAAAATAAAAGTTGGGCCAGATAGGAATCTTGTATGTTCTGCTGAGGAGTGTGGTCTCGATTCTGTTGGAAAACGGAAACCATTGAAGAGTTTTTGAGCGGGGAAGTGACATTAGTGCTTCGGAAGATAATTCTGGTGTGTGTGGATAGCACGCATTAGGGGAGACAGGAAGGCTCTAAGGGAGGTACGATGGCAAGGACAGAGGATGGCTTGAGAATAATGTCAGGACAACTTCAACACGAACAGTCTGGGCATGAAGAAAAAGGAGCAATCGGGTGACCTCGAGGTCTCTGGCCAGCCATTCAAGATCAAGAATCCAGGTGGGGAGGGAAGAAAGTAGTTGTATTGTTTAACATTTTGGGGTTAGTGTCTGTCTAGAAATGATGTTCCAGAGGATCGGAGAAGAGGATCCAGTATGTTCAAGTCAAGGCTCATTGTTTCAAATGTCTGCCATCTAGAGAGCTGCATGGAGGTGAAGCCATCCACCTTATCGTCAGCCTGTGTCACCGCGTACCTGAGGCTTGAGGCTACCGGTTTCAAGTTTCTGGTACATACTCCGCTAGGCCGTACTGAGTATACTTTCAAATGATAATGGGTGTTCTCAGAGGGCGTGATGATTGACTTAAAAAAATTTTTTTTAAACGTTTATTTATTTTTGAGAGAGAAACAGAATGTGAGTGGGTTAGGGGCAGAGAGAGGGAGACAAAGAATCCGAAGCAGCCTCCAGGCTTCAAGCCATCAGCACAGCCCGATGCGGGGCTCGAACCCACGAGCCGTGAGATCATGATCCGAGCCGAAGTCGGACTCTCAACCCACTGAGCCACCCAGGCGCCCCATGATGATTAATTTTATGTGTCAGCTTAACTGGGCTGAGGGATGCCCAGATAGCAGGCAAAACATTATTGCTGGACATATCTGTGAGGATGTTTCGGGGAGAGATTAGCTTTTGAGTTGGTGAAGGAGTAAAGATCACCCTCACCAGTGCGAGTGGGGATCATCCAATCCATTGAGGGCTTGAACAGAACAAATACAGAGGAAGGGTGAATGCTTTTTTCCCTTGAGCTGTGACATTTCATCTTCTATTCTTGGACCTCGGACCTCCTGGTTCTCGGGCCTTCAGGCTTGGATTGGAACCGTACCACCAGCTTGCCTCCAGCTTGCGTGAGACAGAGGGGACTCCTCAGCTTCTGTCATTGTGTGGGCCAGTTCCCATAATAAATCTCTTCGTATGTGTCTATATATATTCTACCTGTTCTGTTTTCCTAGAGAACCCTGACCGATAACGATGGCATTGAGTTCATGAATTTCTTCCTAAAGGTGCTGGTCTCTTCCACGCATTAGGACATCACTTCAGCCCTGGGCTATTGTTCTTCTTGTGAGTTCTTCCTATAACTCTTTCTGGCATGGCCTCTCTAGAAACCCACTTTTCCTGATTTAAGTTTTTTTAATGTTTATTCATTTTTGAGACAGAGACAGAGCATTGGGGGGGGGGTGCAGAGAGCGAGGGAGGTGGACACAGAATCCGAAGCAGGCTCCAGGCTCCGAGCTGTCAGCACAGAGCCTGATGGGGGGCTCAAACTCACGAACCGTGAGACCATGACCTGAGCTGAAGTCAGACGCTTAATTGACTGAGTCATCCAGGTGCCCCTTTTAAAATTTTTATAAAGTTTATTTTGAGACAGAGAGAGACAGTGTGAGCAGGGGAGGGACAGGGAGAGAGAGAGAATCCCAAGGAGGCTCCACACGGCCAGTGCAGAGCCCGACTCAGGTCTCGAACCGACAAACCACAAGATCACGAGCTGAGCATAAATCACGAGTCCAGACGCTTAACCAACTGAGCCACCCAGCCCACCCCCACCGTGATTTGATTTTTTTATCTGAAAATACAATTTTTCGGGGCACCTGGCTGGCTCAGTCGGTAGAGCATGCAACTTGACCTTGGGGTTCTAAGTTTGAGCCCCATGTTGGGTGTACGGATTACTTAAAATCTTGGAAATACAGCTTTCTTTCGGCAGGCCCTTTTAAAAGAGATAATTGCCTAAGGACACGTGGGTGGCTCAGTCGGTTAAGCGTCCAAACTCCTGATACCAGCTCAGCTTGTGATTTCGCAGTCGTGAGGTTGGTAGAGTCTGCTCAGCTCGGAGCCTGCTTGGGATTCTCTCTTCCCCTCTCTGCCCCTCTCCTGCTTGCATGTGCGTGCTCTCTCTCTCAAGATAAATAAAAGTCGTTTTTTTTTTTTTTTAAAGATAACTGCCTAAAATTTCATTTTTGCTACTTTACCATCCTCCAAGGTGGCATTATAAGCCATCATTGTAGGGAATTTTCCTACTTTCGTTAGCCACACTAGGCAGCCTATGGGGATGCTGTGGAATCTCTGTGTTCATCATCTGCCAGCAAATGGAACTTCCAATGCCTTCCTATCTACTGCGCAGGTGAGAACCTTCTTTTGCAGTCTTGGTCCCAGCATCAGGGTGGGTGGCTGTATCTTGGAGACCTCCTGCTATTCTGGGTCATTTAGACTCCCTCATTTGGGCAGTCCTCCCTGCCTTCGGCCTCTCCTTTTACTGTTTTGGTCCACCAAGGTCTCAAGGATTCTATGTTTAAAAAAAATTTTTTTAATGTTTTTATTTATTTTGGAGACAGAGACAAAGCATGAGCAGGGGAGGGGCGGAGAGAAAGGGAGACACAGAATCCGAAGCAGGCCCCAGGCTCGGAGCTGTCAGCACAGAGCCCAAAGTGGGACTCGAACCCACAGACCGTGAGATTATGACCTGAGCTCAACCGACTGAGCCACCCAGGTGCCCCTCAAGGATTCTGTTTTAGCAAAGGTTGCACTTCCCATCCAAGTAGCTTTGGGAAAGATTGAAGTTCAATGACATTTAACAATAAGTGCTGTCGTACAGCTAGAATGTGGCAGAGTTGGCAGTTAAATCCGTGTTTCCCACCCTTCTGATCTTTCCATGGTCATACAGCTGGGACTAACTTCCAGCGTGGTGACTCTGTGATCCTCCTTCCCCGAGCACAGAGTTGAGATCTGCCCCTCACAGCTGAAAGGACTATCTTGCAGCTGCCCGTGGGACGCTGGCATCCAGAGGTGAGTCTTTTGCCGGGCTCTTTTTAAGTTTTAGCCAACTTTAATCGATTTAGCGGGTGCAACATGCTGTTTGGGGGCTTTCCTCATTCGTCAAGCCCTTAGACCAGTCGTGGCTCCCTCGGAGCCAGCTTTTAAATCCCTTCCCACCCTATTCCACCCTAGCAACAAAAACAGCTGCACGTACAGCTTGACCAGCAGCAAAAGTACAAACACTTCCTCCTCAGTTTTCCTTGCTATTTTTAGTTTTATTCCTACCCTGGGTTTTCTTTGGCTTTATGTAGCGGTCATCTGGGTCAGCTGACCCATGCCTTCCGAAGTAGATGCCGTGTCTCTAATTAGAGACCACTCATTCCATCTGCCTCCCATTCTCTCTTCTCTCTCATGGCTGTGGCTCAAGTGTTGCTGGTGGCCACTGTTTTTCTTTCCATGGTGCCTCTCTGGTCTGTTGTGGAACTGAAGCCAATTAGGAAGACCAGGAAAGGGGAAGCCAAGTTTGTATGGAGGTCTGTGGGGAGGAACAGTAGGCCGCGGAGACTTGGCGGTTTTATTCAGATTATCCAAAGATTCAGACCACTTTAATAATACACTTTTCAGCTTTCTGACTTCAGTTCTGTCAGCTGCCTATCACTATCGCAGTAGGTAGGGGTGTGGGTGGGGTGGGGTGGGGGGAATGGGCCTGTTGCCCACAGTAGGTGAGGAACAGCCATCGAGAGGATGGGAGTAGGAACATAAAATGTCTGACCAGGAAGGAGGTTTTACCTCCAGGACCCCACCGTTTACATGAGGAAACCAAGGTCCCAGAGATAAGAAGATCATTGTTTAGCTTCGGTGCCCATTTCCTAGCGAGTCTTGTCCAGCCTAACTAGGACCAAAGGAGAAGGAAACACACATGTGAGTGCCTGGGTGGCAGGGTGGGTTTCGAGCCATTTTGAGAGGCAGAGACTGCAGCTGGAGCCCGCCTCTCTCGTGCGACCTGAGCCAGAGAAGAACATTCTGGAACAGGAGAACCCCTGAAAATTGAATTTACTGCTGCTACAGATAGCTGTCATTCCCTGTAAGGGTTATTGATACCCACCTTTCTAAACACCACATGTTTTACCTCACTGAAGCCTCAGAACAAGCCTATGAGGAAGTCACATTACTATCTCTACTTTACAAGTGAGGAAATTAAAGCAGAAGTTCATTGCTTGCCTAACCCTCTGCTATCTGCCTCCTAACCAAGAATATAGTTCAAAAGAGAAAAAGTGATCTACCGGAAGATGTTCAGCACATGCTTACTTATCATAAAAAGTTGAATGTAACTTAACCATCTAACGGTTGAAGAGTGATTAACTCCACAGAGTGCAAATCGGCCGAACACAATTCGAACTCTTAAAACGATCGTTGTAATAAATCCGTTGCGGGGCAGAAAGTTGTTTGTGACGTGTGGGGAAAACGGTGCAAGGGCATGTACCTCCGCTGTGGTTTACATGGCCACGACTAGAAGAAAACTTGAGAGAATAAAAAGCTCATGTATTAAAATGGGACATGTGACGTTCTTTGGATTTTTTTTTTTTTTAATCGTCACCCTACCGCTTGTGTGGCTAATTTAAAAATTGTCTCCTTAACTCTTAAAAACTGAGAACAAACTGAGGGTTGATGGGGGGTGGGAGGGTGGGGGGGGTGGGTGATGGGTATTGAAGAGGGCATCTTTTGGGATGAGCGCTGGGTGTTGTATGGAAACCAATTTGACAATAAATTTCATATATTAAAAAAAAAAATGGTCTCCTTAGTCTTTGTAATTCTACAATCAGTAGTCCGTGGCCTAGCAAAGGTTTCTGGTCACGTTACGTTCTCTAAGTTATCTAAGATAGCCCCAGCTATCTAAGTTTTCGTATTTGTTTGTTTTTCCTGTTCTGTTTTGTATGCCTGTGATAGAAGGTAGGTGAGAAACAATACAAGTAATAGCAGTAAGTGGCAGTGTTCAGACAGAACAATAATAAAGCTTTATCTTGAAAGTTGCCAAGTAATGTATTACCTCATTCTGGTAAATATTTTATATGCAAACAAATATACAAAACCCATCCTTTGTAGCTTACCAGCTCATAGCGGTATCGTTTTTCACAGTTTATAGACTGGGCAGGAGGGTGACCTGTCGTAAATCCTACAGTCAAGGATATAGAGGGAGCTGTGCCCTCCTTCCCTCCCTTCCTTCCGTTCGCCTTCAAGCCACCTTCGCTCCGCTGTGGAGTGTAGCCCGTCCTTTGGCGAGCGGAGTCTCTTCATAGCTGTTAACAAAGAAATGGCCACACACCCGTGTTCACTGCGGCATTATTCACAATTGCCAAGAGTTGGAAGCAAACTGAATGTCCGTGGACAAATGAATAAAGAAAATGTGCTATATGTACAATGGAGTATTATTCAGCCATTTAAAGAGGAGGAATCCTGTCCTACGCGACAACATGGATCAACCTTGAGGACATTATGCCGAAGGAAAGAAGCCGGGACAAAAACCGTGTGATTCCACTGTGATCTAAAAGAGTCAGACTCAGAAACAGAAAGTAGAACGTGGTTACCAGGTGCCGGGAGAAGGGGGAAGTTCAGTGGGTATAGAGTTTCAGTTGTGCAAGATGAAGAAGTTCTAGAGATCTGAGCACGGCAGTATGCATGTAGTCAACACTACTCTAAAAAATGGTTGAGATGATATGTTTTATGTTACGTGTGCTTTTTTGGTGGTGGTGGTGGTGGTGGTGGTTGTTGTTGCCACATTAACGAAGAAAAGAAATGGCCGCTTCTACAGAAGCAAACCACCACTTGAACACTGTCCTTTTAACCCTTACCACCTAGGTTTGGGCCACATTGCCCATCATCCCTTTTCTTTCTATTGACACGTCTTTGCCCTGAGACCCTCCGGCTGTGCCATGGTCTTGGTCTTCCATGGATTTCAGTTACTCCTCTAATAAGGGAAGAAAGTGGACGTGATAGATTCTTTTGTAGATTCGAGGAAATTGCATGTCAAGTGAAAGGCGACTTACCAGATGTTAAGTGACTAGAAGATCTCCCCTCCTTAAACCGTCATGCCGCGTCCCGGAAGAGCTGAGGACTGAGCTGAGGTCCCCTTAGCCTACTTGAGAATCAAGATCAGATGTGAGGCCTCGGTGCTGAGCGGTGGTGCAGCAGTACCTGCCAGGAGCCGCTAGATGGCCCCCATGCTCCGCATCTGACTCCCTTGCAGGCTTTCTGAATTCTAGCAGGAACAGAGAGAGACCAGACAAACCTCGCCTCCCCGCTTTGTATGAACGACTAACAGATCGCCAGTGGCAGACATTACTGCTCTTATTTTCTCAAGTGGCTTATTTTCATTTTCAGCATCAGTCTCCCATTGTCCTTACTTTTTGCTACCGGTCTTCTCTCTTAACCAAACTGATGTTCCTTACAGGCTGAAGCTGCCTTGTTTCTACCATAGGCTTGTACTAGGATGGAAAAAGAGATGGACTGAAAGCACGAGACAGTCAGTAGGGAGAGAGAGAAATAGAATGGATGTTTATTGAGGAGCCAGAGAAGGAAAAAAAAAAACCCAAAACTTAGGGTTAGGACCCCGTGTCCGGGATCAGAGGCGAGAGAGAGGAACACGGTTGAGAAGCAGATTGGAATAGGAATTCAGCTGTAAGAGGAAACCCAGGGGACGATCAGCCACTGGCAGGGACATCAGCACACGTGCGATAGCCCTCCTGAGGGGTCATCTCCTGCCAGTCTCAGCACCAGCACTCGGAGCTGGGTCACCTCAGGGTCAACCCACAAAGCTAGGCAAGCCACTAGTGACGCTTTGAAGACATGCTCCTAGGGGCATGGGCCAGAATGGTGTCTCATCATGACCGCAGTGTGGCCCGGACCTAGCAGATGACCCTTTTCTGGTGAGGATTCCAAAGCCTGTGACTAATGGTAATTAACCATGACTCACTGTAACACTGAGCACAAAGAGGTCATTGTCTCCACTGAGTCCAGTGGGGGGAAACTGAGGTATGGAGTGGGGAAGCAGCTTTGCTCCATTAGTCAGGGGCACCAGGCCGCGAGTTTATCACTGCCCTGCTGAAATGCCCTCGAGGCTGCCCTTGACAATCAGGAGTAAACACTTCCCGTGGGCTGTTCAGAGGAGAAGAGCAGGACCTTTCCTCCGTGCTGTTCTATGTGGACCAGAGCCATAGAACTAGCAACTCCCAGTTGCAAAGACCCTTTGGCTCGATAACCCCTGCACTACCTCTGCTTCTACAGTGAGGAGTCTGGAGGCCAGGGTGACAGCTAAGATCACACCATGGGTGTTGTGAGTGGGCCAGGCCTTGCATCCTGAGGTGCTGTGTGCTACTCCCTGTACACCCGGATGACAGCAGGAGAGAGGCAGGATTGTGCGAGTTACAAGCACGGGCTCGGGCTCGGTAGCCTGGGTTCAGATTCTGGATTCGTTGCTTACCACCTGTGTGCATCCGAGCCAGCTCCTCTGTGCCCCAGTTTCTCCATCTATAAAATGAGGCTAATGCAAGTAGCTAGATCGTCGGGATGTTTTGAGAAGCGAAGTAGATAAATGTAAAAAAAAAAAAAAATGATAACAACAAAAATATGTAGCAGGGGCACCTGGGTGGCTCCGTCGGTTGAGCGTCTGCCTTCGTCTCAGGTCGTGATCTCGCGGTCCGTGAGTTCGAGCCCCGCGTCGGGCTCTAGGCTGACAGCTCAGAGCCTGGAGCCTGCTTCGGATTCTGTGTCTCCCCCTCTCTGTGCCCCTCTCCCCTTCACGCTCTGTCTCTCTCTGTCTCTGAAAAATGGATAAGCCTTTAAAAAATTTTTAAAAATGCATAGCTAATTTTTTGTAGCATTATTTAAACAAGGCAGGTATGAGAATCCTTAGCTCTACACCTGGCCACTCAGCTCCCCTACTGGGTCCAGCCCAGTTGTCTCGCTGGCCATTTCTCCAGTTTGCCTGGCCTTCTGGGTCTCCTGAGAGAAGGGAGCAGTGAAAGAATAGACGTTGGGCTCAGGAGAAAGAGACATCCCGGAATTTCTTCCCCTTTCTCTTACTCCGAGGTAGGCTCTTTTAGCCCAGCAGCCTTCGTGACATCATCAGACAATGCAGGTGCTGCTGGCTCAGCTCCCAGCCCAGCGCTAGAAGCATCAGAAGGCATCTTGGGCAACAAGACACAGACCAAGATAACCACATTCCTGCCCATCTCCTCAGGCCTTGGCTCCGGGCCCGGCAAGCCCACCCTCTGAACGAGGTGGGATAATGACGACAGGAAAGCTAATTACAGTCGTCACCCTGCTGGGTTGAGAATACTGGCTTGTTTGTCTAGCACAACTTACCTGAGTCATCCAGCCCGTAGCCTATAGCCACCTGGGCCTGGACCTGGGCCGGCAGGCTGCCCGGAGTCTGGAACACCTTCTGCATGCTCAACCTGGCGAGTGCCAGCACTTCCTGCCTGTTCTCCCCTCCCGAAAGCAAGCGGAGACCGTTTAGCTCCGGAGACACAGCTCCAGACTGAGCGAAGAGCCCGGCCAGGGCTCATTCTGGGGTGAGCAGAACCAGAGCGAAGGCCTCACAGCCAGCCTTCGGAAGGTCACCTCCATGGATCAGAGATGAAACCAGGCGTTAGAGAACGGCCAGGGCGCCAGCTGCCTCGCCGCTTCCATACCACCCGCCAGCCTCACCGTTGAGCTGCTCCCTGTCCCCCATTCAGGGGTCCTCACGACGCTGCACAGGCCAACCCCGCAGGCCAGCAGCGATCTAGGCTCAACTCCCACTAGTTCCACCCAGGGTTTTCCCGAAGTAAAATGAAGAAAATAGGTGCTGTATTTCACAAAAACATTTTTTTAATTTATTAATTAATTTATTTTGAGAGAGAGAGAGTGCACAGAGGCTGGGGAGAGGGGCAGAGAGAGAGAATCTCAAGCAGGCGCCACGCCCAGTGCGGAGACTGATGCGGGGCTCGATCCCACAGCCCTGAGCTCATGACCTGAGCCAACATCGAGGGTCGGACCCTCAGCCAACTGAGCCACCCAGGCACCCCTCGCAAAAACATTTTAAGATTAGACCTAGAAAGTACTCTCACAGAAAGTATAAACGAAATAAGAATGAGAATCCCCTACTCCCTTTCTGACTCACTGAGTAAGGGAAACTAGAAGGATGTGACAGAGAAGAAAAAGGTGGGCCCCTTCTCTGGGACTGGAGGAAGTTTACAGCCTTGAGGTGATTTCCACCGTCAGGACCATCTGTGGCACGGCTGCTAAAAAGAACCCAACAAGGCCAACTGGGGACACTGTAGGTGGGACAGGAGACACAGGAAGCAATGTTTTAAGGCAGCAATCCCAGAAGCCTAGGGATGTGGCTCTCTCCTCCAAGAAAAGAGCTAGAAAGCCCCATAAAAGCAAGCTCAGGCCAAGAGACCAGCTTCCCCCGGGGGCTGGAGGACCTGATTAGTGGGCTTGCCTCAGGCCCTGCCTCCCCACAGCTGTGGCTGTTGCTTGCATCCGGCTCTCCCTGCAGCTCCCCAAGTAATTGGGGGGCTCAGCAGTAGCGTCTCCTGCTGTGCAATCTGCTCCCCGTGAAAGCCTCAGCATTCCTGGTGCCACCCGTGGCCCCTCACACTTTGTAGTTGGGCAGGAAGTGAGACTGATGACAGACTATCCCTGGAGGGGAGGGAGAGGCAAGGCAGGAGGGTGGAGGGAGACCTAATTCTTCCTTGCTCCCTAGAACGTGACCTCAGCGTCCTCACACCTGGCTTTCCGGTCGACCTGCCGACTGAGGGTGACTCCCGGCCCTGACCTTTACGACGGCCTTATAAAGGCTCCTGGTAGGCAGCGAGCAGCCATCGGCTTCCCCTCACGGAGGCCAGCCAGGCGTGGGCCCCGTGTGCTTCCTCCACTAAACAAGGCCTCACGGCTCCACTCCCTCGGGACGGGGCCTGCGCCCTGTGATGCCAGGAGGCTCTCCATCACCACATATCCTGGGACATGCGGTCCCAGAGCCGGACCGAGTTCGTGAAAATATGACAGTTTGGAACTGCCCTAGAGGACAAGGGACACACCATCTCTGTGCCCGGCACACTTCATGCAGGCGGTACTGTGGTGCAGGGGGCAACTGGGCTGGAAACGGGGAGCCTGGTGGTCCCAGTGCCCCAGCACTGCCTGTCACCCTGATGACCTTGGGCAAGCCAGTCTCCATTTCAGTCTGTCTGTCCAATGGGATAGTAGTAACTATCCAACTTGTTTAGAACTCACTGATGAGGCCAAGGAGCCTCCGGGAAGTTGGAAAGTGTCTGTCTATCTGTCTCTCTCTCTCTCACACACGTGCGCGCACGCTCACAAACACACACACACCACGTGAGCTGCGATGAGTTGGGACTTGATTTGGGGAGGAGGGGCACTACCACAAGAGTGGGGGTGGTGTGCAGACAACGGCTGGTATCTGAGTCAAGAACAGGGAAAGATAAGACGGGAGAGACGGCAGTGAGAAGCCAAGGAGCGAGGACCCACAGAGGTCAAGCTGAGAAGCTTTGGGGCTGTGTCAGGTGATGCCCCAGGCAGAGGGACATTGTTTCCCTTGGCAGCCGCCGAAGTTTCCCCTCCGGAGCTAGATGCAGGCCCGCGGTCAGTGCCCGGCCTGTCCACTGACGGACGGGACATCTGGATGCCAGGCTGTGCCCCGTCTCTGGACACTGCCCGCTAAGCCAGCAGCAAACAGCAGAGGCCTGCAGACTGTCGGGCGTGAATGCCAGAGATGACAATTCTGCAGAACAGGTCACCCCATCATGGGTTTGGGTCCATCCTAGGCAAGTAAGACAATCCTTAGAGAATTCTGATTTTTTTAAAAAAAGATTTTCTTTTGGGGCGCCTGGGTGGCTCAGTCGGTTGAGCGTCCGACTTCGGCTCAGGTCATGATCTCGCGGTCCGTGAGTTCGAGCCCCGCGTCAGGCTCTGTGCTGACAGCTCGGAGCCTGGAGCCTGTTTCGGATTCTGGGTCTCCCTCTCTCTGACCCTCCCCCGTTCATGCTCTGTCTCTCTCTGTCTCAAAAATAAATAAACGTTAAAAAAAAAAAAGATTTGCTTTTTAAGTAATCTCTACACCCTGCGTGGGGCCGGAATCCAAAACCCCGAGATCAAGAGTCGCACGCCCCACCGGCTGAGCCAGCCAGGTGCCCCAAGAATTCTGATTTTTACCCCCTTGACCGCCCGAGGGGAAAATTAGTGCCACCCAAGGTCCCCAGCTCTCTCAGGGAGTCCCCAAAGGGTGCCTCACGAGCATCCACAAGCCAGTCTGTCACCGGGCATCTTATACCGGGCTTCAGCTCCCACCGGCTGACCACACAGCTTCTCGAGGGAGCCCAGGCCCCCATGCTTCCGGGCGCCCCAGGAAGGTGGACTGCCTGTCTATGTGGGGACAATACCCCTCTCCTCGATTTAGTGGCAAGCATTGTCAGCGCACCCCAAAGCTTCAGTGCACGGTCCAAGTCTCCCAAAGCCATTTGTGAATGGTTTGGTTAAGCTTCTGGCCCTTGTCTTCAAACCATATGGGACCTGAAGCAAGACAGAGGAGGCCAGGAAGGAGACAGACACAACCTCTCCTCCCCTCCACAGTCCTCTGCCCTTTGCCTTTAGCACCCTAAGGCCAGTTTAGCTTCGGAGTCAGGATACCTCCGTCTCCATTTCAGAAAAAGCTGTTCCAAACAAAGGAACCGGGTGCCCTCGAGGCATACTGATGCCTGATACAGGAGCAGCTTTCCAATGAGAAGCTGATTGTGATTGTTCCCTTGGGCTCTGAAAATCTTCGGCCTGAGTTTCAGCAGGGCACAACGGTTACAGAAAAGGATGTGAGGAATGAAGAGAGGACGGAGGCAACTGAGCTCTGAAAAAACGTGAGGTCGTGTGTAAGGCGATCTCTCAGGACTTCTCAGCTACTTCATCTGCTGCCCCCTTGGTGGATCTTCCTCATTCCTGTATCCCCAGTGCCCAGCCCGGCGCCTGACCCAGAGAGAGTGCTCAGGAAATATTTGCTGCGTAAATGAACAAATCCATGTCCAGAGCTGGCGCGGGAGTTCGGAGTCAAAACTCACTGTCTTGCAGACTGTGCGGCATGAAGACGAGGGGTTCCATTCTGGTCCCTCGAAGAACCTACTTTGACAGGGGTCGGGAAGACATGCTTTGCCCTCCTCTTGAGAAGAGAGCAGACCGGGGTGAGAAGTGGATGGGGAAGTTAGCCAAGGGCTAGAAAGGGAGATTTGGGACGATGTTAAGGCTGAGAAACGAAGAGCAGGAGAGTGTCCCAGCAGGTGTGTGGCCTGCGTGTGGCAGCAATAGGAAGGTTGTAACCTAAGACACACCTCTGTGGCTCCTCTCCCGCTCACTTGACATTCTCAGCAAGGGGGAGGTACATGAGAGAGCTTCTGTGTCAGCCCTTGGGTTTAGTTTTCATTAAAATGAGGGTGGGGCGCCTGGGTGGCTAAGCATCCAACTTTGGCTCAGGCCATGATCTCACGGGGTTCGTGGGTTCGAGCCCCGCATCAGGCTCTGTGCTGACGGCTCAGAGCCTGGAGCCTGCTTCGGATTCTGTGCCTCCCTCCCCTCAGTTCCTCCCCTGCTCACACTCTGTCTCTCTCTCAAAATAAATAAAGATGAAAAAAAAATTTTTTTAAATAAGGGTAACCTCCCAGCACTGGTAGGTAAGGGCTCTATAGCCTCCTATTTACTGAGGGTGTATATTTACCCTGAGGGCAGAGATAAGCGTGCAGCCCTTACCAGCTCCAGGGCTGGGATTTCATAGGGTCGATAACAGGATCTGCATGGTCTGGACCTTGCTTGCCCGTCCTTCAACAAAGAATGACAAGCTGGGTTTGGGGGTAAGCATATAGAAAGGAAAAGAGTGAGAAAGGAGCGTATTTGAGGGGGTGTCAAGAGTTTTAATTTGGCTGTAGTTAACTTTGAGATACTCGTTAGGAATCCATGGCAAGATATCTTGGAAGCACTTAGGACCATGGGGTTCATCATTCTGTTCTCTTTATTTTCTATAGATTGGAATTTTCCCATACTAAAACGAAAAAGGAAAGAAGGGAGGGAGGGAGGAAATGAGAGGAGGGAAGGAAGGGAAGGGAAGGGAAGGGAAGGGAAGGGAAGGGAAGGGAAGGGAAGGGAAGGAGGGAGGAAGGAGGGAGGGAAGGAAGGAAGGAAGGAAGGAAGGAAGGAAGGAAGGAAGGAAAGAAAGCAGGCAGGCAGGCAGTATATGAGCCTGGAACCCCAGGAAGAGGCTGGGTTAGAGGTAAAAATTTGGAGATGATCTGAGTACACTTGGTGTTAAGGTCATGGGCCTGGAGGAAGTCACCTGGGACAACCAAGGAACCAAGCTCTGGGAACCCTGATATTTTTTTTTTTTTAAACATTTATTTATTTATTTTTGAGACAGAGAGAGACAGAGCATGAACGGGGGAGGGTCAGAGAGAGGGAGACACAGAATCTGAAACAGGCTCCAGGCTCTGAGCTGTCAGCACAGAGCATGACGCGGGGCTTGAACTCACGGACCGCGAGATCATGACCTGAGCCGAAGTCGGCCGCTTAACCGACTGAGCCACCCAGGTGTCCCGAACCCTGATATTTAAAAGCCAAGAAGAGAAGAGGTGGAGGGACATAGGACGTGAAGAGGATGTGTCCTGAAAGGTGATAAAGGAGTTTTAAGGAGGGGATGATCAACAGTGTCATTTGGCTAAGTTGAGGGCTGGGAATTGACTGTGACCTTGGCAAGCTGGAGGCCGTGGTTTCAGTGCAGTGGTGGGGGCAAAGCCCATAGCTGATGGGAGTAAAGACACCAATGATGTGTGTGTGTGTGTGTGTGTGTGTGTGTGTGTATGTGTGTGTGTAATGAAGACCGATGTAGGTAACACGACCGATGGGCTTTAGCTATACAGAGAATAGGAGTGGTGGCTAGAAGAGCACTTTGCCTGTTTTTGTTGCAAGAGCAAAGATATTACAGAGTGTCTGCATGCCGATGGAATGATCCAGTGGGGTGGGGCAAACATGATGAAAAGTGCTGATGCCAGAGAGAGAGACTTAACTGCGAGAGCAATATGTCTGAGTAGAAAGTAGAGAAGCGAATCCAGGCAAAAGAGAGCCGGACGAGGGAATGGTCTCTCTCCCTTTGCACAGTTGTGTCTGTGTGTGAGTCTGGGACTGCCAGGGCCCTTTCCGGCCAGCCTGAGGATGAAGTCCGTACTAAAGGTGGAGTAAGGGAGAGACGGAAGGAACCTAGATTCTCTGACATCGCGGGGTCGCTGGACCATTAACCTGTAGCCTATCATTCCCCTGGACTTGCTGTTACGTGAGAAAATAAACTGCCTCCCTGTATAAGCCAGTTCAAATTAGATGTGTGCCGGGGAGAGGTTGTTTTTCTTTATTTTCAAATAATTTCAGTTTCAGAGAAGTTGCAAGAATAGTAAGGAGACCTCTCATAAACTTGAGTCACCAACTTCTAACGTTTTGCCATATTTGTTTCTTTTTTTATTTTTTTTTAATGTTATTCATTTTTGAGAGAGAGACAGAGAGAGCGCGCAAGTCGGGGAGGGGCAGAGAGAGACACAGAATCCGAAGCAGGCTGCAGGCTCTGAGCTGTCAGCAGAGAGCCTGACACGGGGCTCGAACTCACGATCCCTGAGATCATGACCTGAGCTGAAGCTGGACCCTTAACCAACTAAGCCACCCAGGTGCCCCTGACCATATTTGTTTTCTAATCCTCCCTTTATACCCACACAGACAAACTCTTTTTTTTTTTTCCTGATCCATTTAGAACGGATGACATATCTCATGCCCCTTTATTCTCTATACTCTTCTTCAGTGTATTTCTTAGGAACTAGGATATCCTCTTACATAATCACAGTCTGGTTATCAAATCTGGGAGAGTATACTGATACAAGAATTTTCTTTAATCCACAGTTCATATTCTAATTTTGTCAACAGTCTCAATGTTGTCTTGTAAAGTATTTGCTTTTCCCAGCACGGGGTCTGATTCAGGATGACATATTACATGTCATTGTCATTGCCGTTCAGTCTCCTTTAATCTGTAACCATTTCTCAGGCCTTTTTTTGGGGGGGGGGCTTTCATGATATCATGACTCTTTTAACAGGCCAGTTATTATTTTTCTTTTATAGAAGGTTCCTCAATTTGGTGTGTGCGGTGTTTCCTCATTATTAGTTTCGGGTTACACATCATTTTTCCCTCTCAAAGTAGATTTTTTTAAAAGTTTTATTTATTTATTTTTTAAGTAATCTCCATACCCAATGTGGGGCTCGAACTCACAACCCCAAGATCAAGGGTCGCATGCGCTTATGACTGAGCCAACCAGGCGCCCCACAGGTTACACATTTTTGACCTGAATATTACATGAGGGACAGGGTGTCCTTCTCAGGGTACCACGGTGGGAGACACGTGGTCTCTTTTTGCTCCACAATGAAATGTCAGTTTTGATCGCTTGGTGAGGACGTTGTCTGGTTTCTCTACTGTATGGTTATTATTAATCCTTTTGTAATTAATAAGTAATTTGCAGGGATGTAGTTTGAGACTGCGTAAATATCCTGTTCCTCATCGAGACCTCTCTCCTCTTTAGCGTCCACTGATCACTCTTGCCTGAGCCAGTTTTTACTACTGTGGTTCTTGTTGGTTTCTTGTGGTCCAAAGCCTTCTAACCAATGGATCTTAGAAAATGTTTGGTATGAAAAATGCAAGCTTGTCCTGTTAAAGTGAAGAGAAAAGGACATGTTGGCACCCTGAATTGGGCTAGGGAGAGGCTCAGCTGTCCACCCGGGTGGCTCCAGGAGGGTGTCATTTCCTCAGCTGGCCTGGGACCCTCTGGCAGATAGGGGCCAGAGAGCACTGGGGCTGCAGGAGGAGCTCTGGGGGCCTCCCCCTGATAAACTCCTTGTTTTCTTTATAAAACTTCTTGTTGGGGCACCTGTGTGGCTCAGTCAGTTAAGCATCCAACTCTTGATTTTAGCTCAGGGGATGATCTCACGGTTCATGAGTTCGAGCCCCATGTTGGGCTCCTTGCTGACGGTGCAGAGACTGCTTGGGATTCTCTCTCTCTTCCTCTCTCTACCCCTCCCCCACCCACTCGTGCTCTCTCAAAAATAAATAAACATTAAAAAAAAATGGGGCACCCGGGTGGCTCAGTCGGTTAAGTGTCCGACTACGGCTCGGGTCATGATCTCACAGCTCAGGAGTTTGAGCCCCGCATTGGGCTCTGTGCTGACAGCTCAGAGCCTGGAGCCTGCTTCATGTTCTATGTCTCCCTCTCTCTCTGCCCCTCCCCTGCTCATGTTGTCTCAAAGATTTCTTGCAACTTTTCTTTCTCTAGCCCAAACTTTTCCCCCCGCTCTTTGTCTACATTTCCAACAACTTCCTGGACGTTTCCATTTGGATGCCCTGTTCAATGTGACCAAAAGTCACTGTCATTATGATTATCCCAGTCGCTTGGGCTGGAACCTCAGAGTCATCTTTGGTATTTGATGTGTCCTCTCTTGCCACTATCATTCATCTGTCCCTCTGTCGCCTAGTCTGTCTGGTATCTGTCGCAGCCTCAAGCGTCTCCTCCCACCTGTACTGCCCTCCTCCGGCCCAGACCCTCTTGGCACCCTGTCTAGATAGATCGCTGTCCAAATTGGCTCTGACTCCAGACCTGACCCGGTCCCACCTGTCCTGCACACGCTCCCGCCTGAGAAATCACTCCAAAATGTACATACACCCTGCCCCCATCCTCAAAATGTTTCAACGACTCCCCATTACCTGCGGAACTGGAGCTTTCCCAGTCTGGTCTCGACAACCTTTGTACATTTAAATTCCACATGAAGAGTCTGCTCTACGTATAGACTTCTGAACACACCACCCTCAGTCCACCTCCGTGCCCTTCCTGTGTCTCTCTCCCTACCTAGACTGAGCTGCTTTTAAGATCCAGCCTTCATCCCTAGGGGCGCCCGACTGGCTCAGTCCGTAGAGTATGCGACTCTTGATCAAAGGGTCGTGAATTCAGGCCCCATGTGGGGTGTGGAGGCTACTTAAAAAACAAACAAAAAAAGATTCAGCTTTAATCCCAGTTTCACGCCAGTTCACATGATTCTTTGAACTCCAGTACAATCCACTCTCTGTAACACCCACATTTATCTCTTGCTTACATCTTTCTTGCGAAGATCTTGCAACATCTTTGCTCTGCCATGGTGGTTGAGAACGTGAGCTCTGGGGGCGCCTGGGTGGCTCTGTCGGTTAAGCGTCCGACTTCGGCCCAGGTCATGATCTCGCGGTCTGTGGGTTCGAGCCCCGCGTCGGGCTCTGTGCCGACAGCTTGGAACCTGGAGCCTGCTTCGGATTCTGTGTCTCCCTCTCTCTCTGCCCCCCAACCCCCGACTCATACTCTGTCCCTCTCTTTCAAAAATAAATAAACGTAAAAAAAAAAAAAAAAAAAAGAATGTGAGCTCTGGAGGAAAAGGGGGGAAAGAATTTGGGCTTTGAAGGGACATTCCCTGAGTTGAAATCCTGACTTTGCCATTTGTTAGCTGTGTGAGCTTGAGTAAGTTACCTAACTTCTCTGTGCCTCATTCATAAGATGAAAATACTGATGCTATTTCCTTTGTAAGGTTTGCTATGATGATTAAATGACTTATTACACAAAAGCATTTATAAACATAGAATTACCACACGATCTAGCAATTCTGCTAAGTTTACACCACAAATAATTAAGAGCAGGGATTCAGACGGATACTGACATGGTTAAAATGGTAAAAATTTTCAAGTTTATTTACTTAGAGAGAGAGAAAGAACGTGTGTGCATGTGTGCAAGCAGGGGAGAGGCGGGCGGGGGGGGTGCAGGGAGAGAATCCCAAGCAGGCTCCACCCTGTCAGCACAGAGCCCAACGCGGGGCTTGATCCCCAGGACTGCAAGAACAGGACCTGAGCCCGAAATCGAGAGCTGGATGCTAAACCAGCTGGGCCACCCAGGTGCCCCCAAAATGGTAAATTTTCTGTTATGTATATTTTACCACAACGGAAACCCTCGTCCTCCCAGAAGAGTGCTTAGAACCATGCTTGGCACATAGTAAGCGTTCAATAGTTGTTGCTATTATCACCTCGCATATCACTGTCTTTGTTAAAGCTTAATAGATGCCAAAGGCAGTAACGTGGGGATCACTGTGGCTCAAGACTGGACCGTGCAGATCCAGAAGCACGATCTGTCAATGCATCTGGAGTTCGCCAGGCTCAAGAGAATCTATTCATATCGGTTCACCTGAGTTACATTCCCTAAAATCTGATCGACCAGATCTCTAAACGCCCATCCTCGGAAAGCCTCCTGGAAAACAAACTGTTGTCTAGCGGTTCCTTAGAGTGGTTCAATCAGAGGCCAGGGGGTCAGGGGATTGTAACCACTGGCGGCACTGGGGACCGGTCACCCGGGTGTCCCTCATCTCTGCAGGGATGGCTTTTTCTGCCTGGCATACCGCTCAGGGCACCTTCTCCCTGGGATCTGTCACCGGAGATCACACGATTTGTGTTTGCTCTTCGGGTTGCTGGTTTCCAGACTGCGGGTGGATTCCCCCATGCCTGCACTCGAATAGGACGTTCTGTCCTTAGCCAAGTTACGAAACTATTACTTCACTTATACGCCCTTTTCGTTCTCGATCTGACTGTATACCCTGGCATCGTTCTGAGGGTTTCCCCGGTCTTCAACAGCAGCACATCCGCAAACCTTCGAGGGGAAATACTTTTACCTCTGGGTGAATGCGTTGATTTTCATTGCCCCTGGAAGGTGACCATCTCTCGGTTCTGAGGGCACCCCATGGACATGCACTGTCTGTAGTCTTCCTTTACTGGTCGTACGGAGCTCCTGTTATGACTCGGTTTATCATTTCATTCATCCATTCAACAGCATTTATTGAGCACCCACTGTGAGTCAGGCGTTATGCTAGGTGCTGGGGACACAATGGTGGGCAGAATGAACATTTGCCCTCCAGAGTATATAACCTAGCAGACAGAAAATGGCCATAAGGCAGTGAGATTGTTTTGTGTTGTGTGTGTGTGTGTGTGTGTGTGTGTGTGTGTGTGTGTGCGCGCGCGCGCATATTCAAGCACGGGGACAGGATCCGTGGGCAGAAAGAGGTGCCCTGAGATTGGTATTTCTAACAAACGTGTAGAATTGAGATTTCCAAATGAGTCCTCTCCTTTAAAAGTCACCACAGGAGATGATTCCGCCCCCCCCCCCCCCCCCCCCTTCTAAAGAGGCTGCCATTGATCAGGAGCTTTGGTTTGGTTTGATTTAGTTTTTCAGCTTTTCACAAGGAATAGCTTTTAGAGCCTTTGGAACATTCTTTGAATAACCTCCGTGGTGGCAAGGCTGTGAGTGCCGTGCAGCGGATCTGACTTTCAGTAATAGTTAGAAGACATGCAGCGTGAAGTCTGGCAGATCACTGGTGTGATAAAACTAGGTAATAACACTGTGGGCGGAAAAATAAAAAAATAAATGTGAGTCTCTGGAGACTGATTCTTGTCATGCTCAAAAACGGTCTCTGGAAGCAGCCGCCAAACTGGAAAGCCAAGAATGTTTGGAACCACAGCAGCATCACTGTGTGGCCTTCAAGGGTGAAAAGGGGGACGTTTATTTGGATGTAAAACTCCAGAGAACAGCTGGGTTGTTGGACTCCGCAACCTTTGCGTTCCTTGTGAATTGGAGAGCCTATGGTTCTATTTTTGTATAAAATGCAATCTTATTACTTCGGAGTCATGAACTCCCAGGAGGAGGAAAGGGCCTGAGGCAACATCTTCCCAAGCCTCAGTCTGTGCCAACCGCACTGAGGACAGTTTAGCGCCGGGATGGCGGTCCAGCCCCGGGTGCCGGGGTCTGGATTAACTCCAGCTCTGTCCCTCGCTGGCTGTGACCGAGGTCTCTCTCCGCCTCAGCGTCCTCATCTTTAGAACAGGAAGAATAATCGTGGCCACCTTGTAATGGCTGCATCAGATCGTTGTGAAAATCAAATGAGTTAGGGCATATTGGAAGGCCTTGAGGACAGGGCCGGGCACACAATCAGGCTGGATAAGTGAACAGATAATTTTCCCATGACATTGCTAATTCTTAGGAGCAGGGACCACGGCTGCTTTTTTGTGTTTCATGGGTCCTAGTATGGGTCTATCAACATGGTACGTGCTCAATAAAAACTTTTATTTAAAAAACCTATTAAGGGGCACCTGGGTGGCTCAGTCAGTTAAGCGTCTGACTTGGGCTCAGGTCAAGACCTCGTGGTCCATGAGTTCGAGCCCCGCATCCGGCTCTGTGCTGGCAGCTCGGAGTCTGGAGCCTGCTTCGGATTCTGTGTCTCCCTCTCTCTCTGCCCCTCCCCTGGTCACGCTGTGTCTCCCTCTCTCTCTCTCTCTACCTTTTCCCTGGTCATGCTCTCTCTCTCTCTCAAAAATAAACATTTTTTCAAAAATCTAAAAACATTAAAAAAATACCTATTAAAAATTGTTCATTTGTATTGTTGTATATCTAAGATGATATTTTATTTTTTAAAAGATAGAGAAATCTTTTTTAATGTTTATTTATTTTGAGAGAGAGAGAGCGAACGCACAAGTGAGGGAGGGGCAGGGAGAGAAGGAGAGAGAGAGAATCCTAAGCAGGCTCCAAGCTCAGCGCAGAGCCTGACATGGGGCTGGATCTCATAACCTTGAGATCATGACCTGAGCCAGATTCAAGAGTCGGATGCTTAACCGACTGAGCCACCCAGGCTCCCCTATATCTGAGATTTTATTGATGTAAAAGATCAAATTGAGTAATAAAAACCTCTCTGGACTTAAAAATATATATATATTTTTAATTCTAGGATAAAGCATACACAATATCTCTGCAAGAGCTCTGTGTCCCAATGTACACATCTGCTTAAACAGATACCAGCCCCTTGCCCGCTCCCTTACTCTTAGCTACTTTCACTGGGATGATGTCTCCCCTTCCACCTCGGTTCCCTAGGGTATAAAGAGACTCAGGGCGCCTGGGTGGCTCACTCTGTTAAGCGTCCCACTTCAGCTCAGGTTATGATCTCGCGGTCTGTGGGTTCCAGCCCCGTGTTGGGCTCAGTGCTGACAGCTTAGAGCCTGGAGCCTGCTTCCGATTCTGTGTCTCCCTCCCTCTCTGCCCCTCCCCCTGCTCATGCTCTGTTTCTCTGTCTCAAAAATAAATAAACATTAAAAAAAAAAGAAAGGAAGAAAGAAATGAAGACTCAGCAGTTCTCTGCTCTCTGGGAGGCAGGGTGAGCCGGGGTGGAGTGGGAGCAGGAAACAGAGGGCCCTCTATTTTAAGTCCTTGCTTGGGCTGTTCCGCGGGGACCATCCTGTCACCATTTAAAATAGAGCCCTCCCGGTGGCCAGGGCAGGCTCGAAAGGCCCACTGGGACCCAACTGACCCAACATGGCAACGGAGCCGACCCTGCAGCCTGCTGGCATGGCCGGCTGCTCCAGAGAGGAGTGCCTTTGTTTTGGGGTCAAGTGGTAGCTACCTGACGCGGTGGGAACTGCCAGGGGCCGTGCTGAAAAGAAGGCCAAGGTTCCCAGAGGGCTGCAATGCCTCAGAGGCCTCTCCATCACCCAGGAAGGCCTCAGGATCCCTAACCAGCTGGCTTCTTGCTGGCTTGGTTCTATTTTTAGACACCTGTGGTAGGTTGGATTCTCTCCAGCCCTGACATACTCCCAAGCTACCCGCAGAATTTTCAGCAACTCAGGCCAGCTCTGTTCCCTCCTTAGAACTGACCAGAAAGCAGAACATGTGAAGGTCATAGGAAAGGGTGGAAGGTCAAAGGTCCAGCTGCCGGTCGGAGGGGGCAGGTCTCAGCCTGAGGTGATCACCTGCTCTTCATGCCTGGTGAAGTCCAGATACTTCCAGGCCCAACCGTAACCAGACGGAAAGGTGGTCACAGTCTCCCAGACTTCTGCCCCTCGCAGGCCTGACTCAAGGTCCCCTCATAGCCTTAGGCCTTCGAGCGGCTGAACCCCTGCCCTTCCCAGCCCTCCTCAGTTCAGACCCCTCCTCCCATACGCCCGGGTCAGGCGGGTCTCAAAACACAGGTGGCTTGTGAAAATTTCCTGGCTGGCTTGTTAAAAATACAGATACCTGGGCCCTACTTTAAACTCATTAAATCAGAGTCCATGTGGTAGAGCCAGGCGTCTGAATTATTTAAACAAGTTTCCAGGTGATTCTGATTCACACCAGCCTCAGAGTCAATGCCCTCGAGAGTCACGTTCTCTTTGAAGCTCACTTCCTTGTTGGATTGAAGCTGGAAATCCCCAAAGCTCAGTTTGGAGCCATCCATACTTTCTGCCCCTTTGAAAAGCAGAGTTTCTATTAAACGATGCAGACAGCAGATCCCCCAAATAAAGAATTTATTTGCCTACAAGTGGCATACCTTGCATATCAGACTCTGCTTTTTAAACTATAAAATACAAGGGAGGCACGTGGGTGGCTCAGTCAGTGGAGTGTTTGACCCTTGGTTTTGGCTCAGGTCATGATCTCACAGTTTGTGGGTTCGAGCCCCGCACCGGGCTCTGTGCTGGCAGTGCGGAGCCTGCTTGGGATTCTCTCTCTCTCTCCCTCTCTGTCTCTCCCCCTCCCTCACTCATGCTGTCTCTCTCAAAATAAATAAGTAAACTTTACATATATATATAAATATATGTTTATATTTATATATTTATATTATATTAATATAATTTATATTATATATGTGTTATATATAATATATAATATATATTATATTAATATATTATATATTAATATATTATATATTAATATATTAATATATATTTATTAGGTATTATATATAATAATATATAATATAAATTATATAAATTATATATTATATATATAAGAATATATATATTTATATAAATATAATATAAATATATATATTATATATAATATATATATAATTTATATATATTTATATTTATATATATTATTTATATTTATATATAAATATAATATAATATAATATATTATTATATATTAATATGATAATATATAATAATATTATATTATATATTATATATAATAATAATATAATAATATAATATAAATTATAATATAATATAATATAATATAAATATATTTATATATATTAAATATATATTTAATATATATAATTTATATATAAATATATAATAAATATATAATAAATATATTATATATAAAATATAAGGATATAAATATAAATAAATATATATATTTACATAATATAAATATATAAATATATTATATATTATATATAATTATATATAATATAAATAATAATATATAATATATATAAATATATATTATAATATATAATATATATAATACAAGCATTATTAGCAAGAGTAACATAGCCAGGAGAGCTGGCCTGATGTAGTTCATTTATGCAAGATGTATTTCTTGAGCAGCTGTTTGAAGCCAGACATGATTCTAGGCACTAGGGATACAATATTGAACAGGCCAGCCGGGGGCCCTACCCTCAAAATGTTGACATTCTGGTGACAGGTAGTCAATAAATGAGCAAATAAGTAAATAAAATCATTTCAGACAGTAATTGAATCAGGATTCTCTCAAGCATAAGTAACAGAAGAGCCCAACTAAACTGGCTTCAATGGTAAGGACGATTTCAACTGTTCCCAGCGTTTTCACAGATTTCCCACTGTTAGGGGCTGAATTGTCTCCCAGGTCCCCCCATCCCGTCTGCCCCCCACCAGTTCATATTTTGAAGTCTTGGCCCACAGTCCTTTAGGATGTGACCGAATTTGGAGATAGGATCTTAAAGAGGTAATGAAGTTAAAATAAGGTCATTAAGGTGGCCCTGATCCGGTATGACTGATGTCCTCATAAGGAGATTAGGACACAGACAACAGAGGGAAGGCCATGTGAAGACACAAGAAGACGCCATCTGCAAACCAAGAGGAGAAGCTTCAGAAGAAACAATCCTGCCAACACATTGATCTTAGACTTCTAGCCTTTAGAACGATGAGAAAATAAATTCCTGTTGCTTAAGCCACCCAGTCTGGGCTACCTTGTTACGGCAGCTTTAACAGACCGATACACCCACCCAATGAGAGCTCCCGAGCTCAGACAGCTCCAGGCTTGATTAACTCGGGGACTCGACGGCTTCATCAAGGACCCAGCTCCCTCTCATCCTTCTGCTCTGCCGTCCTCCATCTGTCCTCAGCAACCAGCATGGCTGTAAGTTGGCTCTTGATGTTCCAGCCATCACACTCGGGACAAAACCCTCCGGAAGGAAAGAGGGACCATTTCATGCCATGTTTCTCCTTTTCAGACAGCAAAGCTTTTCCCAGAAGCCCCCCCACCCACCACCACCAAGAGTTCCCCTCGTATTTCATTGGTCCGAACGTCATCACATACCCATTCCCTAACTGAGCACTGGCAGAAGGACTAGGAGCATCGTAGTTGGCTTAGACTCATCAGGATTCACTCCTGAGATGAGGGGGTGGGAACAAAATCGGAGTTCTGTCAGCAGAGCAGAAGGGGAATGGCCTTTGGGGAGGCAGACAACAGTGTCCACTACGAGGCGCTCCGCAGGAAAAAACAGCAGATGATAAAGAATGATGGAGGTGGAGGTGACGGCAACCGTGTTAGACAAGGAGGTTAGGAAGGCCTCTCTGAGAAGGTGACATTTGAACTGATCCCTGATCGACAGGAAGGAGACAGCAAAACCGGGCACAAAGCATTCCAGGCAGTGGAACCGCACAAAGGCCCGGGGGTGAGAACGGGTTGGCTGCATTCCAGCATCAGGAAGGTACAGAACTGCACTCCCTCTACCCAGACCTACCCTCAGCTCCTCTCTTTTCTCCTTTCTTCCTCTCCTCCCTCTCTGCCTCAGTCTACCTACCTGCAAAACAAGGCTTCATGACAGACGTCAGTCACCCCATGTGCCTGAGGCATCAGCAGGGGTGGACACCAGTCTGACCGCTGCCAGAAGGATGTCACAAGAGCAGAAATCTCTGGAATGACCGTATACTTGAGGCATTTGCCTTCTCTGTAGCCTCCTCTTCCTCAGACTGTAAATTCTTCCTCAGTAGGAAAGCCCAAGGCCTCATGGTACTTGCTCGCCAGGACACCTGGACGGGCTTCCATCGGGAGTTTTCCACCCTTCTGGGTGCTTTGAGAAAAGCGTGCCTGCTCCCCCAGGAAGGTAAGTGTCACAGGCCAGCTGTCCACACCTCTCTCCATCTCATTCCCGTCATGTCTGCCTGGGCGGGGAGGTAGGAGAGTGTAGGGAGCAGACCCCGGTCTCTCTGGAGAACTCAAGAGTATGCGTCCAGCATTAAGGAGGAGGCATGGCCTTACTGAATGTGAAGCCAGAAGGGACGTCAGGGCTCACCTCTCCACCTGCTTCATCTGTTATTTTTCTTTTTTTCACTTAAAAATATTTCTTTAGGGACACCTGGGTGGCTCCTTCTGACTTGATTTCGGCTTAGGATTCATGCTCTCATGGTTGGTGGGATTGAGCCCCACATTGGGTTCTGCACCAACAGCATGGAACCTGCTTGGGATTCTCTCTCTCTCTCTCTCTCTCTCTGCCCTTCCCCCACTCACGCACATTCTCTTTCTTGCTCTCTAAATAAATAAACATTAAAAAACATTTCTTTAGGGGCGCCTGGGTGGCGCAGTCGGTTAAGCGTCCGACTTCAGCCAGGTCACGATCTCGCGGTCCGTGAGTTCGAGCCCCGAGTCAGGCTCTGGGCCGATGGCTCGGAGCCTGGAGCCTGTTTCCGATTCTGTGTCTCCCTCTCTCTCTGCCCCTCCCCCGTTCATGCTCTGTCTCTCTCTGTCCCAAAAAAAAAAACAAAAAAAAAACGTTGAAAAAAAAATTAAAAAAATGAAACTAAAGTTAAAAACAAACAAACAAACAAAACATTTCTTTATATTCTCATTATGAAAAAGTGAGCGGAAAAGCAGTCATAAACAGGGCCGAAAAGGTGAAGCCCCGTCGGTGCACTGGTTATCGCCACTTCGGAAGGTCACCTCACCTCATTGGGGTGACCACGTCCATATCTCATGGCCCGGGGTCCCACTCTGAGGCGTGTACCCAGAGAAGGTTGTACATGCCAGAAGATGCATGCGAGAATACTCACTAGGAATGCTCCTAGAGGTGTGAAACCAGCAGCCAGGCAAACGCCATCGAAGCTAGAGCGCCTGTGTGAGCGGTAGTGTGTTCGCACAACGGCTCGCTATAGCCTCGGTGAACCTTACGATACGCTATTGAGTAACGAAAGCTAGCCAGAAAATACAGAACACGCGGAACACGTAGACTAAATTCTATAAAATTAAAAAAAAAAATAATCAAACGCCATTTAAGCATATATGCTTAAATGGGGGAAAACTAGAAAGAAAGTAGAGGGAAGAGGTTCCCGCCGGGTGGAGGAAAAGGGACCCACCTGACAAGGGGCAGCCGGGGGCACCCGGACGCTGGTGATATGTTCTTTCGCAGGCCAAGCAGAAGGTGACCGGTGGTGGTTTTGTAAAATTGTTCTTTTGAAGAACTTGTGCCTCGTGGAAGGCGTACGAGAAAAACGTTTCCCTGTTCCTCCCACGGCGGTACCTAAAAGCCCCAGACGTGAAATATGAAACAAATATAAGAAGACTTTGAAAGGTGGACAGAAGTCAAGCCAGATAGGGACAGGTCCCCCCAAACGACACCCTGGCAAATTCCCTGGACCTTCTTTTTCCTCCTATATCTCAGAGGCAGGGCCGAAGAAGCCAGAAACCAGAAAGATGAGCGGGCACAGACGGAAAAAGAAAAGTGCCGCCCCCTCTCCCCCCCGATGGCCTGCTCTCTCCGACCAAAAGACCAGAAAAGGGACCATCTAGCAAGACAGAAACCTTTTAGATAACACCCACTCGTCCAGTGCAACACTGCGGGAAGAGCTGAAGCTCTCACAGTCCGGGGGAGAATATTTCAGGCTCTTTCGATTACAAGGGACAGAGATTCTTTTAAGAGAAAGGAAGATGTTTCTGGAAGAGGAACCTAGGAGAAGCCGAATAGAGGAGTCAAGAAAGCCAGAACCTGGGGAGCCTTCTGAGTCCCCCCCACCCCCAAATCTCATGGCATTTCTCAGCCAGGCTGCTCTTTCTTGCCCTACTCTCAGCCCTGTGCCCCCGACCTTTGCCAGGTCCCAGCTTCAACACGAACCCCGGCGGCTCCCCCCCTCCACGGCTGCTCTCCAGGGTGGCGATTCCTGAGGCAATCTCTTTCAGCCTCTGTCCCTATTGCTAACTGGCTCAGTCTCTCAATTTTGTAATTTCAATGAGCCAGGGTCTAAGTGAATCCAAGCCTGGGGGTTAGGGAATGCTTCGCAGAGGAAAAAGTCATTTGAAGGGAGAGCAGGTGTTTGCTGGCGAAATGCAAAAGGAGGGCATTCCAGGTAGAGGAATGTTTGGGCGAATAGAAGTTGTTGTAGAAGGTCATGGCCCGTTCAGAGCACAGAGAGAAGTTCAGGGAGGCTGGGTGGCAGAGACGGGAGGGAAGCTGGGAAGAGAAAGTGAGATCAGGCTGCAAATAACTTTGTATACTGAGCGAAGGGGTTGGGGTTTTACCCCCATAGGCAGCGGGGGGCCAGCCTCCATGTTGCACACAGAATCGCTTCCTGCTACAGCTGGGCTCTGCTGCTGTATCATGGCTGCTGCCCTGGGCTTTTTTTTTTTTTAAGTTTATTTATAGAGAGTGAGCACGAGTGGGGGAGGGGCAGAGAGAGAGGGTGAGAGAGAATGCCAAGCAGGCTCCATGCTGTCAGCGCAGAGCCCGATGTGGGGCTTGATCCCACCCGTGAACTATGACATCATGACCTGAGCCGAAGTCAAGAGCCACCCAGGTGCCCCTGCGGTGGGCTTTTTATCCCACTGGGGAGTGGTCTTTTGGGCTGGGGACCTTCTGTCCCCCCTCCCGCTAAACCCATTGGAAATACCTAGCCATGTCTTCAATTGTGGATGAGGTTCTGGTAGATAGAAAGAGAGTGTCACTGGACTTTTGCCCCAGGGGGCTGGGCATCCATCATCAGGATGACAATGAGCTTGGCAACAGTACAAAGGGTAAATTAGAAGGGAGTGTGGAAGGGGCGCCTGGGTGGCTCAGTCAATTATTAAGCATCTGACTCTTGATTTTGGCGCAGGTCACGATCTCACGGTTCTTGAGATCGAGGCCCGTGTTGGGCTCTGAACTGGCAACACGGAGCCCGCTTGGGATCCTCTCTCTTCTTCTCTCTCTCTGCCCCTCCCCTACGTGCACTCTCCCATGCTCTCTTTCTCTCAAAATAAATACACGTTAAAAAAAAAAAAAAAAAAGAAGGGAATGTGGAAGAAGAGGGGTCAGGCAGCTGCCATAATGGGTGAGATCTGGGCAGGAGGGAATGACCTGACTCAGGCTGGCAGGAGAGAGGGCTAGAAGACCTTCTCCAGGTAGAATCCATGGCACTTGATAAGTTGAGGTACTTGAGGGTGAGGCGGGGGGTGGGGGGAGGCGTCTAAGCTGGGTGAGGAGGAAGGTAAGAGTTCTGTGAACACACTCAGGGGACAGTAGAGAAGAAGCAGAATTGAGAGTAAGACATTGGACGGGGTTTTGAGCATGTCGTTTGGAGATTTCCGGCAGGCAGTTAGAAATGTGCACCTGGGGCTCAGGAGAGAAGCCTCCTCCTTCGCCCCCATTTCAATCTGCTCTATATGGTCAGCAAAGATGTCATCACTCATTTGTTCTGTGTACGTGACCGTGGCTGGCCACCTCCGTACCTTCCAGGTTTTGACATCACTTCAGATCCTTCACTCAAGCGGATGGCTGGGCCTGGAACCGTGATTTCTGCCCAGGCTGATTGCGGTTCTGTACCTCGTCTTTCAAAATCTACGCCCACGTTTGAGTCTTTCCTGTTCAATCAACTCGTAGCACTTATGCATATCCTCTCGAATTGCCCCGGTGACTCTCCCTCCTGTGCCCCTCTTCTTTGGTAAACAGTCCCGTAGCCTAGGTGGGGAGCTCTTCTTTTTGCCAGAAGGACGAGTCTTTCTCAGCCCTGGGGAGAAAGGAAAGGGAGAAGCAGGTGTAGAGGGCACGTGTGGGAGTGGCTGGGGCTCTCGCTTCCTCTTCCACTAGCTGGTCCGGAAACCTGCTGGCAGATCCCTTTACATCACTGAAGTCTATGATGGAGGTGTCCTTGATGCCTGGGCAGAAGTTCCAGCTTGAAAGCCTCTACTCTGTGACCTCTCCTGCCCTCAAGGAATTCACACACACACACACACACACACACACACACACACACACACACCCTGGTCCCTGGAAGAAGGTTATAGTAGCTCTTAAATCAGGTTCTCTAGTCAAGATTGGGAGATGGAAATGAGCATTGCTCTCGCCCTCCACCACAGGCTAGCTCCGTGCATCTATTGCGTCTGCCTTTTATGCCTTCCTGTGATAGAGATTTTGCCCCTGACCTCCCTGTCCTCCCCTTCCCCATGCTTTTCCTAAACTTTGTCCAGCCTTAGAGCTCTACCCCACACGACCGATGCTGAGAAGGCGCAGTGTCCTAGCTCGGGCTGCCATAACAAGATACCATAGAGTGGGTGGCTTAACCAACATCTATTTCTCACAGTTGGGGAAGCTGGGCAGTCCAAGATCAAGGTGCTGGCCGATTGTGTGCCTGGTAAGTCGCCTCTTCCTGGCGTGCAGATGGCCGCCTTCTTGCTGTCTCCTCATATGCTGGAGAGCACGCTCTGGTCTCTTCATTTTGTAAGGACGCTAATCCCATCGGAGGGGGCTGTTCTCATGGCTTCATCCAAATCTAATTACCTTCCAAAGGTCCCATATGGATTTGCGGTGGATGCAAACATTCAGTCCACAGTGCTCTAATACTTTTGACCTTGTCACATTCTATTCCAGAATTTTCTTATCTCCGCATATATCTGATACCATATATTGACTTGTTTTTGTTTCTTCACTACTAGATTGAAAAGCCGTTGGGCACAGGTAATATATCTAAACTGAGTATCTCTGAAGAGCCTGGCACATAGTCATCTCTCTATGGGAATCTCGACCTCTCCGTGGATGGCGATCTGGGCCGTGACCCTGTTTGCCCTTGCAGAATCAGGCGTGGCCCGGAGTGAGAAGATCAAGGCTCAGCCACTGACCAGCTCTGCCATACACGGGATGTGGTGGGCAATCCACTGTCTCTCCTCATCCGAACAATTAGGATAAATAACACCTGTCCTACCTTTTTCACAGGATTCCTGTGAAAATTAAACAGGGAAACATTTGTAAAAGCCCTGCCTTTGTCAAGTTCAAGTGTGTAAAATTGTATACAGTGTGAGACATTGTGATCATTATCTGGGGCACCAGCCCTGGAAGGTAAGGGTTCTACAGTCCCTTATCTATTTAGGGTTGTATGGCTCACCTGTGTGACTTAGTTCCGGAATACGTCCAGAGTGTCCGTTTTCTCAGCTTGCTCATGATCCAAGGCAGTGCCAGCTGGAGCCTGAGAGAGAAAGAGAGAGAGAGACAGAGAAACAAAGGGACAGGGAGAATGAGAGACAGAAGCAGAGATAAAAGGGCAGACTTCACCCAACTTCAGGGCTGAGATTTTGCAGGGTGGGTATTAGCACGCTCAGGGACTTGCTTACTCTTTGTTCAACGAAGAACAACTGTCATGGTTTGGGTCTGAGCTCACAGAGCACGTAGTTAACTTTGAGATACTCATTCGACATCCATGGCAAAGGGTACCTGGGTGGCTCAGTCGGTTGAGTGTCTAACTTCAGCTCAGGTCATGATCTCACGGTTCGTGAGTTTGAGCCCCGTGTCAGGCTCTCTGCTATCAGCATGGAGCCTGCTTCAGATCCTCTGTCCCTCCCCCACTCACACACACACACACACACACTCTCTCTCTCTCTCTCTCTCTCCCCCAAAATAAATAAATAGTTTTTAAAAAATCCATGACAAGATATCAAGAAAGCACTTAGGACCATGGTGTTTATCATGCTGTTTTATTTTCTATAGGTTTGAATCTTCCCATAATAAAAAGAAAAGTAAAGAAGAAGGAAGGAAAAAAGAAAGAAAGAAAGGCAACATATGAGCCTGGAACCCCAGGAAGAGGCTGGGTTAGAGGTGAAAATTTGGAGATGATCTGAGTACACTTGGTGTTAAGGTCATGGGCCTGGAGGAAGTCACCTGGGACAATCAAGGAACCAAGCTCTGGGAACCCTGATATTTAGAAGCCAAGAAGAGAAGAGGTGGAGGGACATAGGACGTGAAGAGGATGTGTCCTGAAAGGTAATAAAGGAGTTTTAAGGAGGGGATGATCAACAGTGTCATTTGGCTAAGTTGAGGGCTGGGAATTGACTGTGACCTTGGCAAGCTGGAGGCCGTGGTTTCAGTGCAGTGGTGGGGGCAAAGCCCATAGCTGATGGGAGTAAAGACACCAATGGTGTGTGTGTGTGTGTGTGTGTGTGTGTGTGTGTGTGTGTAATGAAGACCGATGTAGGTAACACGACCGATGGGCTTTAGCTATACAGAGAATAGGAGTGGTGGCTAGAAGAGCACTTTGCCTGTTTTTGTTGCAAGAGCAAAGATATTACAGAGTGTCTGCATGCCGATGGAATGATCCAGTGGGGTGGGGCAAACATGATGAAAAGCACTGATGCCAGAGAGGGAGGGTAAACTGCAGGAGCAAGGTATTTGAGTAGAAAAACAGGGAATGATATCAAGGGCAAAGATGTTGGAGATGGTCCTAGGAACAACGGCGATTCATCCTTTGTTCAGGAGAGGAGACAAAAGATGTTTATCAGTCAAGGGTTAGTTTCAGGAAGTTACTATAGCAGTTTTCAGCAGAATATGATTTAACATGGAGAACTGAAGCCTAATACACTCACTGACAAATTTCTGAATGGCTTCCAGGTAGATATCAAGGAACTGATCTGCCAGGGCAGCTGAAACTTCTGCTATAATCAGCATAAGAAGGAAACATTTGAGCTCTAGAGTATACCATGTAGGGGTGCCTGCGTGGCTCAATCAATTAAGCATCCAACTTCAGCTCAGGTCATGATCTCACTGTCTGTGAGTTCGAGCCTTGCATTAGGCTCTGAGCCTGGAACCTGTTTCAGATTCTGTGTCTCCCTCTCTCCTCTCTTCCCCCGCTCACGCTCTGTCTCTCTCTCTCAAAAATAAATAAACATTAAATTTTTTTTTAAAAAGAGTATACCATGTGGTTAGGCAAAGATGTCTTACATATTAGGCCAAAAGCACAATCCGTAAAGGAAAGAATTCATAACCCCATCAAGAAGTCATGTCCAGGCACTCTGGTGGCAGTCCTAATCTCTGAACCATTGTGGTCCTAGCCCTGGCTCAGACATGCAAGGGATGGGGAAGATTCCAGTCCCAAGCCAGTTGTCAATTCGCTCCTGGCCTCCGGGTCTTTAGCTCAGTCCCCAGACATCGTGGAGCAGAGACAACCAACCTCACTAAGCCTGAACTCCCGACCCATTAAATCCATGCACCCAAGAAAATGTTGAAAGGAAGGAAGGAAATTAGTTCAGTATATAAGTCTGTACCTCCAGGAAGGAAGAGGTTGGGTCAGAGATGTAAACTTGAAGGTTGTCTGAGTTCACTTGATGGTTTTAAACCACTAAAGGTTGGGGGGCACCTGGGTGGCTTGGTAGGTTAAGCGTCCGACTTCGGCTCAGGTCACGATCTCGCGGTCGGTGGGTTCGAGCCCCGCGTTGGGCTCTGTGCTGACAGCTCAGAGCCTGGAGCCTGTTTCAGATTCTGTGTCTCCCTCTCTCTGTGACCCTCCCCCGTTCATGCTCTGTCTCTCTCTGTCTCAAAAAATAAATAAATAAACGTTAAAAAAAAAAAAAAAAACCCACTAAAGGTTGGGTCAATTCGTTATGCAGCAATAGTGGCCATGACAGAGAGCATGATAAAATGTTTTAAGGACACAGTGGGAGAGTAAATCTACTGCCTGGGTAGTACTGATGGCCCACTGGAATCGTCAAAAATTTAAAGTGAACCTAGACAGCGTGATCTTGTGTTTTGCTTGAACGGCATTAGACTGAGCAAATGCAGAGTCATTGGGCAATCGGTGTGTTCATTTCCTAGAACCGCTATACCCAGTTATCACAAACCAAGCGGCTTAAGACGACAGAAATGTATTCTTTCACAGTTCTAGAAGCTAGACGTCTGGAAGGTATCGGCAGGGCCATGCTCTATCAAAGGCTCCAGGGAAGGACCCTTCCTTGCCTCTCCCTAGCTTCTAGCGGTTGCTGACAGTCTTTGGCATTGCTTGGCAGGGACATCACTCCAGTCTTTGTCTCTGTGGTCACGTGGCATTTACCTCTCCTGTGTCCTGTGTCCAAATTCCCCTGTGTTTATCAGGATATCGCTCACTGAAGTAGGACCCACACCAATCTAGTCTGACCTCTTCTTAATTTGAGTACACCTCCGAATAAGGTCACATCCACGTATTTGCTTCAATATATCTTTTAGTGGAACCCAATTCGGCCCAATATGTCTTTTAGTGGGACACAGTTGGATTCTAACCAGAGTTGGATTTTGCCAGATGAACACCATGGTGGAAGAGGCAGCAAGGGAGGGTGCTGTGTGAGGCACGTAAGAGAGTCACTATAGTTATGGCTCGGGGCTGGATTATGCTCCCCGAATCCATATTTACAAAGCTATTTCTTTATTGAAGTAATCTCGACGCCCAACGTGGGGCTTGAACTCAAGAGCCGGAGATCAAGAGTCACGTGCTCTTGTGAATCTATATTTTGAACTCCTCCCCGAATCTATATTTTGAACTCCCAGCCCCCAGGACCTCAAAAGGTAACTATATTTAGAGACAACATCTTTAAAGAGGTGATTAAGTTAAAATGAGGCCATTAGGATAGAGCCCTAATCCAATCCAGTTGGTGTTTGTATAAGAGGAAGAGACACAAAGGACACAGAGAGATGACTGGATGAAGAAGCAGCAACCATATGAAGAGAGGCCTCCGATGAAGTCAACCATACTGGCACCTTGATCTTGACCTTCCAGCCTCAAGAATTATAAGAAACTAAACTTCTGTTGTTTAAGCCACCTGGTCTATGGTATTTTGTTATGGCAGACGTAGCACACAAATACAGCGATAGACCACGGAATCTAAGTGGATAAGAAGGACTCAAGGACCTGAAAAGGGTGTGGCTGGTGACACTGTAGTGTTACTCTGATGAGGCTGAAGAATCAATAGAGTGGAAGGTCCCAGAGCAAGTGATCTAGAAAAGTAGGAAGTAGGGGCGCCTGGGTGGCTCCGTCGGCTAAGCGTCCAACTTCTGCTCAGGTCATGATCTCGCGATCCGTGGGTTCAAGCCCTCCGCCTCGGGCTCTGTGCCGACAGCTCGGGGCCCGGAGCCCGCTTCGGATTCTGTGTCTTCCCTTCTCTCTGCCCCTCCCGCACTCATGCTCTGTCTCTCTCCATCTCTCAAAAATGAATAAATGTTAAAAAAAAAAAAAAAAAGAAAGAAAGAAAAGACAAGTAGGAAATGATGGTCAGAGCAACAGATTCTCAGATCGTCAATGTGTCAACCCACCCCTTAGCCGGCTTCTCAAATGGCCCCTGAGATGGTTGACCCACATACAGAGTCACACGCAGACTCACCAACATCTCACAAAAGAGGGGGCACTGTTTCCTCCACTGTGTTTTAAGAACAAAGAAATCTTTCCCAGAAGTCTCACACTGGTCTCCCCTCTATATCTCAGAGGTCAGAAATTGTTAATCACATTCCATTTTGAAATCTCTAGCGTGCGAAAAAGATGATCATCACTGGTTTAGTTCAGCACACATCTGTGTGGAGGAAGAAGGATTTTTGGAGTCATCCTAGCTTGAAGGAAAGGGACACTATGTTCTCAGTCCTTTCTGCTACCAAGGGATGGCAGCCGCCCTCGGCTGATGGCTCATGCTTCGAGGAGGTGGCGTTCCTGAGGAAGGAGAGAGAAGTGGTTTGGGAGCAATCATGAGGTTACCTGACCTACCTCTAGACCTTGTGGTATTTGGGATGTAGAACCTCTTCTCTCTCCCCTCCCTCCCTGCACTCCAGCCACACTGAACTGCCAGGAGCCCATCTAACACGTGCTATGCTCTCTCTAAGCACACCATGGTCTCCCCTCCTGCCCTTGAATTGGGTTTCTTCTTCTTTCCTAAACACCTCTTTCTCCCCCACCCGAATCCCTCCCTTAGCCTAGCTCACTTAGATGTTTTAACTCTCAGCCAAAGGGTCACCCCCTCCAGGAAGCCGTCCCTGAATTCCTCACCGAGCATTCTACACGTGTCGCAGATATGAACTGTTCAACAACAGTGAGGGTGTCAATGATGTTACTTTTTGTTTGTTTGTTTGCAGAGAGAGAGAGAGAGAGAGTCAGGGGGGAGCAGAGAGAGGGAGAGAGAGAAAATCCCAAGCAGGCTCCACACTGTTAGCACGGGGAGCCCAATGCAGGGCTCCAAATCACAGCCGTGAGATCGTGACTTGAGCTGAAATCAAGGGGTGGACGCTTCACCCACTAAGCCACCCAGGCACCCCTGATGTTACTTTTCAAAAAATGTTTTTGACGTGAATTAGAACCACCCCAAGCCCACCTGTTTGGATTGGAGAGGAGTTTGATAGCAATTGTTCCAGAGGTGGGTTCCACGCCTTTGGATCGTCACTCAACCCTGCAGTGGTCCGAAGGGGGGCCCCAGATGCCTGGTCCTCCAACAGAGAGAGACCCCGGTTGGCTCTGCCATTTCTGTTCTGTGAGCCAGCGCTGCTGCTCCGGGCCCGTCCCTGACTGTCTTTGTCATCGCTGTTCCAGGGGATCCTGCCGACTCCTGGTTCAGCTCCCTGCTCAGAGTTTGAGCATCTCCACCCCTCTCCCGGGAGCCACAACCCTAATGAACCTAATTCTTCTTCCCAGTCCTTGAGTCTCCTGGAATCCAGCATCAGCCCCGTTCCAACTCCCTGAATATGCCACCCCTTTCTTAGACAATAAAATCTCATTTCAGGGCGCCTGGGTGGCTCCGTCCCTTAAGCATCCTACTCTTGATTTCGGCTCAGGTCACGATCTCACGGTTGTGAGTTCGAGCCCCATGTTGGGCCCGCCGTGCCGACAGTGCAGAGGCTGCTTGGGATTCTCTCTCTCTCCCTCTCTCTGCCCTTCCCTGGCTCACTCTTGTGCTTATACGCGCGTGCGAGTTCTCTCTCAAAATAAACAAACTAAAAAAAAAATCTAATCTCATGGATGGGAGATTACACCACCTCACATTATCTCCTCCTAGAGGTAAAGATTTCCCAGGAATGATTATAAGGGCCTACTTTACCATACTGGGAGGGGGGAAATGCCTTTCCTTGCCTCTAAAGCATCCACAGTAACAAAAAGAAACACAGGTTGATTCTCAGTAAATGGCTCTGCTACGTAGATCATGCTTTTACATCTCATCCTAACCAAGATGAGAAAAAGAAAAAAAGAAAGAAGATTTACCTGTACCATAATTATGTATGTTTCGGTCTCCCTAATAGTCTTGGAAATATCTCGAGGACAGACACTTCATGTTACAAATCTTTGTATTCCCCAAATGAGTGCTTAATAAATGTTGGGTAAGTGAAAAAATTGCCCACGGAATTCAGAACTTTCAGGACAATATTGTAGTTACCGGCCACGTTGCAAGGCTTAAATATCAAGGTCTGTGTTTGGCATTCTCTTTTACCAATAGAGAGCTCCTGATCCTCAAAGCATGACTGCAGCTTGTGTTTCTCGACTGCAGACAGTTAAAAAAACCATCTTTTTAACGTTTATTTATTTTTGAGAGAAAGAGACAGAGCATGAGTGGGAGAGGGGCAGAGAGAGAGGGAGACACAGAATCCGAAGCAGGCTCCAGGCTCTGAGCTGCCAGCACAGAGCCCAATGCGGGGCTTGAACCCACGGGTGGTGAGATCATGACCTGAGCCGAAGTCGGACGCCCAACTGACTGAGCCACCCAGGTGCCCTGGGGACAGTTTTATATAAGGCTGAAAGTTTGTACTGGAATTTTCTATCGTATTTGGCCAAATCTTTGCCAGCTTGTGAAGGTCAGTTCCAGGTTTATGCAGTAGACTTGATGTTCCTGATTCTAGGCAATTGGTAGTCAACATGTTAATTAACAATTTATCAAATACAGACTTCTTGGGGAAAATTTTCACCCAAGGAAAACACTGGAAGACCATTTATGTGATTGGACAGGTTTGTTGTTGTTGTTGTTGTTGTTGGTTGCTTGGTTTCCTTGTGTATATGTAGAATGATTGTTTTTGTTTTGTTTTGAACTTACTCCATCAAAACTTTGGCTTCAAGGTATTAATAAAATAGACCAGGGGAACCTGGGTGGCTCAGTCAGTTAAGCGTCCGACTTTGGCTCAGGTCATGATCTTATGGTTCGTGGGTTCAAGCCCCGTGTCGGGCTCTGTGCTGACAGCTCAGAGCCTGGAGCCTGTTTCGGATTCTGTGTCTCCCTCTCTCTCTCTGCTCCTCCCCCGCTCATACTCTGTCTCTCTCTGTCTCAAAAATAAACATTAAAAAAAATAAAAAAAATAAGAAAACAGACCAAGTAATAACCAACTGAATGAGCACTGCCCCAGAAACCAAGGTACCATGGGATGAAGTGTTTCTACCCGGGCCGAAAATGAACATTCTTAGCACGGTTGACCACTGCAAGCAGGGTTATTCCATTACAGAAGGCAGGCCGCCAAAGGAGGGCTCCTTGGCATAATCTTCTGACTCAGTATCTCCTCCCCTTCCCTGGAAACAGAGGAGGGCTTGGAAATGCACTCAGCTATCTCGAGAGCAGACACATTGTTATCCCTCAGTGAGAGAAATTTAATTCCAGCGAACTGTGGGGGGCGGGGGGGGGGAGCTCAAGGGACAGCAATCAAACCCCAGCAGAGCTCGAGAGGAAGGTATCTAATAACCAACAAACATTTATTTCTCCAAAACAAGTCGGACCCAACGCGTCTGTAGATTCTCTTCTTCTCTCTCCCTGACTTAGTCACCGATCTGGTAGATGGCTGGGATGCAGTGGGAAGCAAACTCTGACACCGTCATCGGAAATACTCGCCCCCTCCGTGCCGCACAGCCACACTCAGGTTAGACGTGAGGTCGTCCTGCTTGGATGACGAGGGAGGGTGAGTCCTGGTGGGCCTGGCACCAGAGGCCTCCTCGCGGATGGGGTGATGTGAGGAATCAGGGCGTGGTGGGGACACGGTGTGCCTGGCACAGACGGAATGCAAGGGTGGGGGAACGGAACGGAACAGAGCGGAAAGGGGGTGGGCACGAATATTGTGGGGTTGGACGCCTCTGTGCCACTGAGGCACGCCTTCCTAAGGAAGACCGCCTGAGCCAGTGATCTAGACACGGGCCTTCACGGAATGAAAAGGAGGTGAGATGCTCCATCCTTTAAGCATTTATGTAGCAAGTTGTTATTGACGGGCGCCAGGGTGGCTCGGTTGGTTGAGCGTCCGGGCTCTTGATTTTGGCTCAGGTCACGATCTCACGATGTGTGACCGCGAGCCCCAGGTCGAGCTCCGTGCTGACAGTGCAGAGCCTGCTTGGGATTCTCTCTTTCCCTCTCTCTCCGCTCCTCTCCCACTCACTCTCTGCCTCTCTGTCAAAAATAAACAAACCTAAAAAAAATGTTATTGAGGCCTTGACTATGCACACCAGTGACTCTGCTGGGCAGTAGGAACTTACCGCAAGAGAGACTGGTGTTCGCCCTTGTGAAGCTTCTAGTACCATGAGATAGAGATAGGTGGATATTCACCAATCAGTTCCACAAAGACAATCAGGAACATTGACCCTCTGCAAATATTCTAGTCTCCTGTACTGGCCAGGGCCTTGCCTCAGGCCGCACTCCGTGTGGCCTTGATTCGTGGCCAGAGACAGATTCAGCTGTAACACAACATTCTGAAGGTCTCAGAGGATGGCTCCTTTCCTCCCTCGACATCCCAGAAAGGCAAACTTATTAATGAACCAAGTTAAGTTAGTTTTGGGGGGAAGGGGGTGTCCATGATTTATTTACATATTACTCGTGGTGGGAGCGCCTGGGGGGCTCAGTCAGTGGAGCATCCGACTTTGTCTCAGGTCATGATCTCACAGTTTGTGGGTCTGAACCCCACATCAGGCCCTGTGCTGACAGCACAAAGCGTGCTTCGGATTCTCTGTCTCCCTCTCTCTCTGCCCCTCCCCCACTTTCTCTCTCTCTCTTTCTCTCAAAAATAAATAAACATAAAAAAATTTTAAATATTACTGATGGCGGCTATACAACCTTCTGAAAATCAGGTTCACACCTTTTGCCCAGGAGTTCCACTTTATCTGGAATATATCCTAAGAAATTTTAATTTTTTTTTTTTAATTAAAAAAAAATTTTTTTTAACGTTTATTTATTTTTGAGATAGAGAGAGACAGAGTGTGAACAGGGGAGGGGCAGAGAGAGAGGGAGACACAGAATCAGAAGCAGGCTCCAGGCTCTGAGCCATCAGCCCAGAGCCCGACGCGGGGCTCGAACTCATGGACCGCGAGATCGTGACCTGAGCTGAAGTCAGATGCTTAACCGACTGAGCCACCCAGGCGCCCCACCCTAAGAAATTTTTAAAAATTAGAGCATGGTATACAAGCATGCAGTGTTAATTATGACAAGAAAAAGAAGGGAGGCAGTAGCATCCATAAATCGATAAACAGTTAAATACACGATGGTACATCCACATGATGGGATCGTTTGCAATAGCTAAAAACAATAATAGGACCAGGCGCACATGATTTAGTAAGTGAAAAAATTTGATACAAACTCATATATATGATACACTTCGATTATGTTAAAGTATGTAAACATAAAAATTAAAATATACCAAATATTAAGACATGTGACTCTGGGACATGGAATTATGGATGACTGTTATTTTCTTTACGTGTTCTAAGTTTTCCCCACTGGGAGGATATTGTATTTTTCTTCCTTCCTTCCTCCCTCCCTCCCTCTCTCTCTCTCTCTCTCTTTCTCTCATTCTATTTAAAAAAAATTTTTTTAATGTTTATTTTTGAGAGAGAGAGAGAGAGAGAGAGAGAGAGAGCATGAGTGGGGGAGGGGCAGAGAGAGAGGGAGACACAGAGCCCCAGGTGGGGCTCAAACTCATGGACCATGAGATCATGACCTGAGCCGAAGTTGGACCCTTTAACCAACTGAACCACCCAGATGCCCCATCTATCTTTCTATTTCAAAAAAATTTTTTTAATGTTTATTTATTTTTGAGAGAGAGAGAGGGAGACAGAGCATGAGCAGGGGAGGGTCAGAGAGAGAGAGAGGGAGACACAGAATCTGAAGCAGGCTCCAGGCTCCGAGCTGTCAGCACAGAGGCCGACGCAGGGCTTGAACTCATGGACTGTGTGATCATGACCTGAGCCGAAGTCGGACGCTCAACCGACTGAGCCACCCAGGTGCCCCTATCTTTCTATTTTTTAAGTAATTTCTATACCCAGTGTGGGGCTCACACAGCCCAGAGATCAAGAGTCACAAGGTCTAACGCCTGAGCCAGCTAGGTGCCCCAGAAGATAGTACTTTTAAATCAGAAAAGGATTATTACAAATGAAAAATAATAATTTCAGGTCTACAAGTAGCTATGGTTGAGTTTTAAATTCTAAATTTTTCTTCCCTTTTCCTGCCCGGCTCCCTTTTCTCTTTGTTTCCATTTGAGGAACTGTGGGCCTGCGAGGTAGGGGCAGGTATTTGGTTAACTAAGCTTTGAGGGGCCTGCGGTACCCCCTTGAAAACAGCTGCTCCCCTAGCCTTGGTCACCCTCACCCTCCCTCTGAGGGAGCAGAGGCAGGCCCAGAGGTGAACCACACAGGCCAAGCAGGCCTCCTTTTGGGCCCCAGGAGGAAGCAAATAGCTCTGAGACTAGCTGGGGAGCGGGGGAGGGAAGCTGAAGCGGGGGGTGGGGGGGGTGGGGTGGGGAGAAATGAAGCATCTGGGGCCAGAGCAAGCAGAGAGGCCTCTGGGGACTTTGTGTGGCACCCTCCCTGCCCTAAAGACTGGTATTCCCAACATCTACTGCACACCTTTCCTCCTTTTCGAGGTGAGGGAGGAATATTTGAGATATTGGGGGTAACCGAGAAGTCAGGAGTGTGGAAAGGGAATGGGGATGATAGACCAGTCCCGGCTGGGTCTGGACGGGGCAAAGTGTTGTACCCAACTGGTAACCCATCTTGCTTGTAGCAAGAGGCCCGGCGGGTGGGTCTGAGACCCTGGGGTGTATTTCAGAAGCTCCTGGGTAGAAGATGTTGGATGTTTCTATCTTCTTGGGCACTGGTCAAAAATCTTGGGCAAGGTGCTAGTTTAGACAATGTATCACGTACTGGGATCCTTGGACGCAGCAAGAGTGTTTCCTGTCTTTATTCAGTGACAATGAATACCAAAAAGAGTTTCCTTTTCAGGAGTTGAAAATTCAGGCAGCCCAGAGGCCGACAGAGCAGGAAACAAAGGCACAGGCACCTGTGTGAGGCGGGGGAAGGAGGAGGTGAACGCCGGAGGGGGCCTCCTGGGGAAGCCAGGGTAATCTATTTAGAGTCAGGAGGAGAAGGAAAATGGCCTCACGGCCACCAGAGTGGCCTCACCAGAGCCAGAGCCTGTGTGTTATTTCTAGGGCAAAGAGATACAAATAATGAAGGAAAAGGCAGAAAGATCTTTTAGGGACTGGAGTGGAAAGCCCGGAGGGGAAAAACTCAGGACATTCGCTTGTTGTTCCTCTGGCCTGGCCTCTTATTTTCCCTTGTCGCCCTGTGCCAAATGATCTGTCTCCTCAGATAAATCAGATTTCTTTCCCACATATTTCTCCATTGAGAGAGCACAGGAAGACATAGGTTGTCTTCATTCCATTTCATTGACTCACTGATTCATTCAACAAACATTCCTCTGACCTGCTGCTTAGGGCAGTAATTCCCAATTACTGATGTAATTTTTTTAGGTTTTTTTATTTAGTGTTTTGATTTATTTTTGAGACAGAGAGAAGCATGAGGCAGGGAGGGGCAGAGAGAGAGAGAGATAGGAACCTAGGCGGGATCCGTGCTGACAGCGGAGAGCCCCATGCGGGGCACGAACTCAGGAACTCACGAGCCACGAGATCATGACCTGAACAGAAGTCGGATGCTTAGCTGACTGAGCCACCCAGGCACCCCCAGTTTAGCAGGCCACTTCAGGGGGACCAAAATATCCCTTATCAAAAGCATGATTTAGGGGCACCTGGGTGGCTCAGTCGGTTAAGCATCCAGCTTTGGCTCAGGTCATGATCTCACGGTTAGTGGGTTCAAGCCCCACGTCGGGCTCTGTGCTGACAGCTCGGAGCCTGAAGCCTGCTTCGGATTCTGTGTGTGTGTCTCTCTCTCTGCCCGTCCCTTGCTCATGCTCTCTCTCTCTCTCAAAAGTAAATAAACATTAAAAAAAAAAAAGCATGATTTACACTGCAGGTGAGCCCCACTTCTCTCTCTCTCTGCCCCTCCCTCACTTGAGCCCTCTCTTCCTCTCTCTCTCTCTCTCAAAAAAATAAAAGATAAAAAATAATAAACGTTAAAAAATAAGGGAAAGAAAAAATACAGTAAGAGCATGATTTATTTCAATGCTTCTCAGACTTTTTCACGTCATAGCACAGACCATGGCAAGTGTCACAGTTTGTGTCATGGTAAGCCGTGATATTTATTTAAAAATTTTTTTTAACGTTTTTATTTATTTTTGAGATAGAGAGAGACAGAGCGTGAACAGGGGAGGGGCAGAGAGAGAGGGAGACACAGAATCCGAAACAGGCTCCAGGCTCTGAGCCGTCAGCACAGAGCCCGACGCGGGGCTCGAACTCACGGACCGTGAGATCATGACCTGAGCCGAACGAAGTCGGACGCTTAACCGACCAAGCCACCCAGGCGCCCCGGTAAACCGTGATATTTATATGACACAAAGCATAAACCGATGTGGAAGGCTCGGTCCAGCCACTAGGAGCCAGCTGCTCCAGGGCCGTGGGGGTCCATCTTTCCTCCCCACATCTGTCACCCACATCATGCACACCATTAGGAATCCCCAATCTGACACTTGGACCCTCACCACTAAAAATAATAACAACAACAATAATAACAACAATAACAATAACAAATCCCTAGAACGAGTAGATAGAAGGTATGTCTGTCGGTGAGACAATGATGACCTAAACTGTGTACCTTAAATATTGTGAACACATTTTAAATTATGGCCCAAGCAAAACATGGCCATTTTAATATGACACTGTCATCCCTATTACCAGTGTCATTTCTTCTGAAGTCCCTGCTTGCCTGCTATACCTGGACTACACCCGGAGAGCCATGGGCTAGAGGCAGCCTGTGCTGGGCCACAGAAGATCCCGTGTTATTTCTTTCTTTCCTTCCTTCCTTTCTTCCTTCTTTCTTTTTAATTATTATTTAATCTTTTTTTTTTTTTTTTTTTTTTGAGAGAGAGAGGGGAGCAAGGGAGAGAGAGAGAAAGAGAATGGGGAAGAGGGGTATGGGGAGGTGAGAGAGAGAGAGAATCCCAAGCAGGCTCCACACTCAGCTCGGAACCCCACGCGGGGGCTCGGGGGCTCGATCTCACAAACCGTGAGATCATGACCTGAGTGGAAACCAAGAGTCGGACATTTAACCAACCCACTGAGCCACGCAGGCACCCTGTGGTGTTCTTTAGAGATCTATCCTAGCCAGTGGGGAGCCTGAGGGCTCATTATCATTATTTTGATACTCGCAAGAATATCCTCCCCAACTGCCACAGCTTCTGAACCAAATGAGAACAGGGCTTGGGAATCAGATAAATTGATATGAAAGTGCAGCTTTATTACTGAGAAAGCCCGCTTGAAAAAAAAATGGAGCTGGTACCTACATCCAAATGAGCTTCCTATTTTTAATTCCCTAAACTAAACTTACAGTCTTCAGCAAAGCATCTGGATTACCGCAGGGCAAACACCCCCATCCTTTCTGCCAAGGACTAGTGAGTGGCTCACCCCATGGAGTGCAGGAGATCAGAAGGATTAATGTGATTTTTCCAGTACGAGTCTCCCCCCCCCCCCCACCCCCACCCAGAGAAGCCAGCAGACGTTTCTATTTAATGGGGCAAGGTAGGAATGCAGGGTGATGAAAATAGCCTAAAGAGCATTTGAGGGTTTATAAACCCTTTACTCTCAAGTAAATGCATAGTTTGTCTGTCTCCGCTTCCTGGAAAACAGAGCTTGAGGCAAAGCTTAAGGGTTAATGTTTCACCGGGGAGGTTGCAAGCCCAGGGCCTCAAGAGTGAGGAACAGAGATGAAGGAAAGAGGGAAATCAAATAATGAGGTCACGTATTATCAAGCTGGCTAGGGCCTCGCAAGAAAAATCACAATGGTTGTTGCCCAGTCACTTGGGATATCTCCAAATATTAGAAGAGTCGGCCGGGCAGAGAGAAGCAGGGCAGGTAACGGGCAGTGTCCCTTTCTGGTCAGTGTTTACCCCATAGGTGTTAATTTCCTGTGTCTGGATTGTATGGGCCCCTCGGAGCAGCTGCGGGGGAAGCCAGAGGCTCCTGGAGTCAGGTTGCGCTGGACTTGGGTGCCGAGCTGCTGTGCCCTCCCTCCCGAGGGGAGATTGACACAGCGCCTGAGCAGGATAGAGCAATGGCAGCAGCTGTGACCCGAGGGCCACTGAACGAAGTCAGTGCGGCAGCCTCTCCAGCTGGGAAGCTGGGCAAGATGAGGCAAGATGGCTTGGGAAGGGGTGGGGCTTAGCCAATCTAGGAAGATGTATCAACTGGGTCTGGAACATGAACTTAGAAGAAAACTGTCTTGATTTGGGATTCGCTCAGGACCCTGAGGCTCTGAGCAGTCAGGTGTCCTGTGACTGCAACTTTGATAAGCCCTGGTTAAAAACAAAAAAGGATGTGAATTGAGAGGCTTCTTGTGCTCTCTCCTCATGATGAAATAATCCGACTGTCTGCAAGGGCCCAGAGGCCTTGCAAGTCTGAGCTGGATGTGCAACCCTACAGAAGGCCTGGGTCACCGGCCCCACCGCTAACCAGGCAGCCAGAAACGTGGCAGGGGAAGACCATCGTTTTCTTTTCTTTTTTTTTTTTTTTCCCAAGCTGTGTATGATATTATTACTATTTATGAGATATAATTCCCATATCCTAAAATTCACTCTTTCAAAATGTACAATTCAGTGGTTTTAGTATAAGCACAAGGTTGTGCAACCAGCAGCATAATAAACTTTAGAACATGGGGCGCCTGGGTGGCTCAGGTCGTGATCTCGCAGTCCGTGAGTTCGAGCCCCGCCTCGGGCTCTGTGCTGACAGCTCAGAGCCTGGAGCCTGTTTCAGATTCTGTGTCTCCCTCTCTCTGACCCTCCCCCGTTCATGCTCTGTCTCTCTGTCTCAAAAGTAAATAAAGCTTAAAAAAAATTTTTTTAATAAAAAAATAAAATAAAATAAAAATAAAATATAAAAAAAAACCTTTAGAACATCGTTACCCCCAAAAGACAGCCCATTACCCACCAGCATTCACTTTTCATTTCTCCCTCCCCCAGCCCAGGAAACTACTTTCTGTCTCTATAAATTTGCGTATTCAGCACGTTTCGGATATGTGGAATCAGCCTGCGGCACACTGTGCCTGTCTTCCTTCGCTTCACCTGTGCTCAGGGTTCATCCATGTAGTTGCATGTATTAGAACTTGATTCCTTTTTAGGGCTGATTCATCTTCCATTGGGTGGATACAGCACATTACTTTTTTCCATTCATCAGTTCGTGGGCATTTGGGTGGTTTCAACTTTTTGGCCATTATGAATAACGTTCCTGCGAACACGCATGCACAAGTCTTATGTTTTCAGTCCTCTTGCACACGTACGTAGGAACGGCAGTGCTGTGTCATACCTTAACTCTCTGTCTAGCATTTTGAGGAACTTCCAGACCGTTTTCCAAAGTGGCTGCACCATTTACCTTCCCGCCAGCTCTGAATGAGGATTCTAGTTTCTACATGGCCTCACCAATACTTCCTGTCTGCCTTTCTGATTATAGCCAGCCTAGCTGGCTAGGATGAGAAGTGAAAGGTGCCTTCAGTGTGACTTTGATGTGCATTTCCCTTATGACAACTGATGTGGAGCATCTTTTCATGTGCTTATTGGCCATGGAGAAATTTCTATTCAGATGCTCTGCCCGTTGTTAAAATTGGGTTATTTGTCTACTTATTTTTGAATTGTATACATTCTGGATAGGAGAAACTTATCAGATATATGTTTACAAATGCTTTCTTGATGTGTCCTTTCAAGTACAAAACTTTTCAGTTAAAAAGAATTTTTTTAAATGTTTATTCATTTTTGGGATTTTATTTATTTATTTATTTTTAATTTTTTTTTTTTTCTAACGCTTATTTATTTTTGAGACAGAGAGAGACAGCGTATGAACGGGGGAGGGTCAGAGAGAGAGGGAGACACAGAATCTGAAACAGGCTCCAGGCTCTGAGCTGTCAGCACCGAGCCCGACACGGGGCTCGAACTCACGGACCACGAGATCGTGACCTGAGCCGAAGTTGGACGCTCAACCGACTGAGCCACCCAGGCGCCCCTGTTTATTCATTTTTGAAAGAGGAAGGGAGAGAGAGAGAGAGAGAGAGAGAGAGACAGGGCATGAGTAGGGGAGGGGCAGGGAGACACAGAATCCAAAGCAGGCTCCAGGCTCTGAGCCGTCAGCACAGAGCGCGACGCGGGACTCGAACACACAAACTGTGAGATCATGACCTGAGCCGAAGTTGGACGCTCAACCGACTGAGCCACCCAGGTGCCCCCAAATTTTTTATTTTTCTATGTTTTTATTTTTTTTTTAACTTTTCAATTTTTAAAAATATATATCCGATGCATATCTTTTTATTTATGCACACAGAAATCGACGTATGCTTTTTTGAGCTATAACTGACACATAACATGTTAGTTTCAGATGTACAACATAGTGATTTGGTGTATGTACAAATTGCAAAATGGTTATTTTTAACCAAGTAGAATGTGAATGAATCATGCCAATCGAGGTATAATTTGGTAACAATCCTCTCTCTTCCCCTGCCTGCCATCACGGGCCGGTCAGCTGAGGGCACATTTCCTGAATCCTTTGCCCTGTGACCACTGGAGTAAGGCCAACGCAGCCAGTATACCCTGAGGAAACCAAATTGCCTCCGGAGACATTGGGAGAAATCAGAGGAGACAAATTTAGGGAGGAAAAGGGACCAGGAGTCCCGGTTTCTCATGTTAGCTTTCTTTTTCTTTGGTCAACTGAGCAAATCCATACGTCTCACATTCCCCTAGTGTAACTCCATTTGTCCTCCAGCAAAGTTAGCACAAGATACCTGGCTGGCATTGAGAGGAGTACGAAGAATCTGGTTAAGTCCCTTCACCACACAGTTGTTAAGTTCCTGCTTCGATGTAAACTATCATAAATGCAACCCTGCTGGCATTAACCAGTTCCCCCGCCTCCCAGTCTATGAGGGGTAAGCAGATGAATTCCCCAGGTGCCCCATAACATCTGGGATTGGAATTCAGAACCCCAGATTTTGAGGCCAATTCCCTCAGGGCCAGAGCCTCCCCATTCTTTCCCAGAGAACCAGATTGGAACAGTGGGTGTGGGAAGCCTGACTCCACACTTTCTGCCTTTTAAGTGCAAATGTCTGTTTTAGGCACAGACAATACGAAAAGACGAAATCAGACAGTTGCTGCACACAGTGCGGTGGGGAACTTGGCCTGGACGCTAACAGCCACTCCAACCACATGACACCCACAAAATGGAAGTGCTGTGTACACATGGAACCTGGCAAGGCTGCTCTCGACTCCCATAGATGGTCTCAGATGGGCAGCTGTGTTTGCCCTTGACCTGCAATAGCGCCACGGTCTGGGGGGGAAGGGCTAGTCCCACATCTGATGAGACAAAACAGGACGTGGCCCCAGAGAGGGCAACGTAGTAACTCTAGTGTAAGGAAAAGTTGAGGTTTTCTTGGTCAATAGACTAGAAGATAAAAGGCCCTTCCACCAAAGCAGGTGAAGCTTCCGTATCTCCAGTCGTCAACACCTCTGCCATGTTCAAAGGGAAGGAGAGTCCAGAGGAGGGGAGAAGATGGGAGAGGAGGAAAGAGGATGTTTGGGCAACATCTGTTCCTGCTGTGATCTGGAACAACAAGGAAGAATAGGACCGTTTCGTTTTTGCTTTGGTTTTAATAATACCTTTATTAAGCTAATTCACATACCATACAATCCCCTCAAAGTGTATGCCTTAATGGTTTTTGGTATATTCACAGAGTCGTGCAATCGTCACCACAATCAAGTTTAGAACATTTCCATCACCTTAAAAGGAAACGCTGCACCCCTTAGTGGACACCCTCCATTCTTCCTCTTCTCCCCAACCCTAGGCAACTATCAATCTATTTTCTTTCTCTATAGAGAGGCCTATTCTAAACGTTTGGTATAAAAGGAATCACACAGGGGCATACCTGTTAGGCTTAGTCAGTGGAGCGTGCGAGTCTTGATCTCGGCGTTGTGAGTTCAAGCCCCATGTTGGGTGTAGAGATTACTTAAAAATAAAATCTTAAAAAAAAAAAAAAAAGGAATCATACAACATGTGGTCTTTTGTGACTGGCTTCTCTTTGCAAAATATCTTCAAGACTCATTCGTGGCAGAGCGTGTCGCAGTGTTTCATTTCTTTTTATTGCTGAATAATATTCCATCATACTGGGTAGACTACATTTTATTTATCCATTCATCAATTGATGGACACTTGGGTTGTTTCCACTTCTTGGTATTATGACTAATGTTGCTTATAAACGTTTGCATACAAGTTTTTGTGTGAAGGAGTAGGACGTTTCAGCTAGTCATTACCAATTATTTATTAACTGCCTATTGTGTACATAGCACAGAAATGGGAGTAGGGGTGAGGCAGAGGATATAGGAGGGCAGAGACCCGAAAGAGCTATACATGTAAAATATAATTTCCCAACTGTCCTCTGATGAAAGGCATATAAATCAAAATACATTATAATGAATCTTCAAGGATTCTGGCTCAAAAAAAACCAAAAAACAAAACTGCCATAGAGGGGACAGCTAAGAACATCTGATTATCAGATGGTCACCACATTTTTCGTGGTATTTCATAATGTATGTAATTGTTGAATCACTGTGCAGTATACTTGAAGCTAATATAATACTGTGTGTCAACTACACATCAAGAAAAAAGATTTATTTTTACTTTATTTTTTAAAGTTTATTTATTTATTTGGAGAGGGAGAGAGAGAGAACAAGCAGGGGAGGGGCAGAGAAAGAGGGGGAGAGAGAGAGAATCCCAAGCAGGTTCTGTGCTGTCAGCCCCAGAGCCCGACTCAGGGCTCGATCCCATGAACTGTGAGATCATGTGACCTGAGCTGAAACCAAGAGTCAGATACTTCACCGACTGAGCCACCCAGGTGCCCCCAAGAAAGAGATTTATTTTTAAAAATCTGATTATGGACTGAAAATTTGATGGTAATTAGGGAATCATTGCTCATTTTCTTAGGTAGAATAATAATATGGTTATAAAGGAAAATGTCCTTATTTGTAGGGTATACATGCTGAAGTATACAGGGCTGAAGTGTCATAGTGTCTGAAGGTTATTTTCAAAAGGTTTAGCAAAAAAAATAAAAATAAAAAAAGACATTTCACACACACACACACACACACACACACACCTTCAAGCAGATAAAGCAAATATGGCAAAATGTTAACAGTTGTTACATCTGGATGGTGGGTATTTGGGTGATCGTTGTATTATTGCCTCCATTTTTTTCAGCATATTCGAACATTTCCAAAATTAAAATCTAAAAATATTACCAAAAAACTAAAGCAAGGTAACGAGAGAAAAGTAAGGGGTATACCTTTTAACACGGAGTGGTGAAGGAAGGGCCTCTTTAAGGACAGGACGTCTGAATAAAGACCTCATTGCAGAAAGGAAGGAGTTGCCCTTTAGGATGTATGAGAAGAGCATTCCAGGAAGCTGGAACAGCCAGGTCAGAGGCCCTGAAGTAGAAACCAGTTTGGTGTCCAGGGATATAAGCAACAGAATGTCTGAGGGGATACGGGGGAGGCAGGAAATGAGGTTGAAAATCTGGCCTAAGCCTAGATTATACAGCATTACAGAGGGCACAGAATTGAGATTTTATTCTGAGTTTAAGGATGACCCACTGAAGGACTGTGAGTGGGGAGTGACTTGGGCTGAATTAGATTTTAAAAAAGTTTTTTTTTTTATTTTTGAGAGAGAGCACAAGCAGGGGAGGCGAAGAGAGAGAGAGAGACACAGGATCCAAAGCAGGCTCCAGGCTCTGAGCTGTCAGCACCGAGCCCCATGCAGGGCTCAAACCCACAAACTGTGAGATCATGCCCTGACCAAAGTCGGACACTTAACCGACTGAGCCACCCAGGCGCCCCTCTTTCTTTTCTTTTCTAAGCTAAACTCCTTTCAGAGTTTAGCTTAGAATGGCCTGGAAACCTTCATGGTCACAAAGGAGGTGGAATTTGGACCGGGCCTTCGAAGTAATGAGTTCATCAGCGTCAACAAATGAAGCAATTAACAAACAGGGTGGCACAGCCAGATTGCAAGTGGCACGGGCTTTGAAGTTGGGGGCCTGGATGTGAATCCCGATGCTGCCATTTACTGGCTGTGTGACCTCGGGCAAATTACTGAACTTCCTTGAGCCTGAGGCTCTTCGTCCCTAAAATAGGCAAATAACATCGGTCCTGCCAGCCTGTTAGGTTCTAAGTAACACGCCCTGGCACCGTGCCTGGCACAGAGCAGGTGCTCAGTATGTAAGGTTTCATGCCACTCTACAGAGACCATTAGGAAGAGCTAACTTTGTGAGCTTCCAAGGGACCGCTTTACGCTGTCAATATTTTGTTGCCTTTTCAGCGAGTCTTCCTTTTTTCCTTGTATTCATTCAGCATTTGAGCATTGATCTGTGTCCCACATGCTCTTCTAGGCATTGGGTGTAGAGCAGTAAATGGAACAGACAAAATCCTTGTCTTCACAGAGTTTACATTCTGGTGGAGAGAGAAGATAAACAGATAGCTAAGTTAAACCACAGTACGTCATTCGTGAGGTGTTGGTAAACCCTAGGGAGAAAAGTTAAACAGAGAAGGAGAAGACGAGGGACCGGGGTGGAGTTGGGACTGCAGTTTGAAATAGGGTGCTTAGAGAAGGTTCGCCAGAGTAGGTGACATTTCTGCAGAGACCTAAAGGAGATGAAGGAACAAGTAATCTGTTTATCTAAGTGAAGAATGTTCAAAACAATTTTTTTTTTAATTTTTTTTTTTTTTTAGCGTTTATTTATTTTTGAGACAGAGAGAGACAGAGCATGAACGGGGGAGGGTCAGAGAGAGGGAGACACAGAATCTGAAACAGGCTCCAGGCTCTGAGCTGTCAGCACAGAGCCCGACGCGGGGCTCGAACTCACGGACCGCGAGATCATGACCTGGGCCGAAGTCGGCCGCTTAACCAACTGAGCCACCCAGGCGCCCCTAAAACAATTTTTTTAATGTTTATTTATTTTTAATTTTTTTTAACGTTTATTCATTTTTGAGAGACAGAAAAAGACAGAGCATGAGTGGGGAAGGGGCAGAGAGAGAGCGAGACACAGAATCGGAAGCAGGCTCTGGGCTCAGAGCTGTCAGCATAGAGCCCGACGCAGGGCTCGAACCCACAAACCGTGAGATCATGACCTGAGCCGAACTGGGGCGCTCAACCGACTGAGCCACCCAGGCACCCCAAAGTGAAGAATGTTTTAGATGGAAAGAGTGGCAAATAGAAAGGCCCTGGGGCAGGAGCATGCCTGGTGTATTTGAGGAAGAGCAAGAAGGCTAGACAGAGGTGAGGGGAAAGGGTAGGGGCAGCTCCTGTAAGGCCTTGGAAGCCTTTGGCTTTGGCTTTGACATAGGGTGAAATGGGAAGTCTTTGAACAGTGAGGAGACAAGAGTCCATTTATGGTTTAAAAGGATCACTGGCTTCTGTATGAATGAATTCGGGAGTTGAAGAGAGGAGATCCGTTGGAAAACAATTGTAGTAAGGATGATGGTTTGGCAGAGCTGGTGGGAAAAAGATTCTGGATGTATTTCCTAGCACATCCAACAGGATTTCCTGATAGATTGAATGTGGGGTGTTAGAGAAAGAGAGGGGTCAAGAATGGTAGTCCCAACTCTTTGGCCTGAGTGACTGGAAGGATGTTGTATTAGGTTGAGCCAAATGAAGTGGCCAATGATTGGCTGTTCTTAGCTTTAAATTTATTTATTTATTTATTTGGAGACAGACAGAGACAGCGTGATTGGGGAAAGCACAGAGAGAGAGAGAGAGAGAGAGGGAGACAGAGAATCCCAAGCAGGCTCCTCACTGCCAACAAGAGCCCGACATGGGGCTTGATCCCACCAACCATGAGATCATGACCTGAGCCGAAACCAAGAGTCAGATTGAGCCATTCAAGGCCCCCTGATGGTTCTTTAAAAATGGCAATTTCATAGGGGTGCCTGTGGCTCAGGTGGTTAAGGGTCTGACTCTTGGTTTCGGCTCAGGTCATGATTTCAGGGTTCATAGGATGGAGCCCCGTGTCAGGTTCTGTGCTGATAGCAAGGAGCCTGCTTGGGATTCTCTCTCCCTCCCTCTCTCTTTCTCCCTCCCTCTCTGCCCCTCCCCCTCTGGCCCCTCCCCTGTGCACCTGTGCTCTCTCTCCCTCTCTCAAAATAAATACGTTTAAAAAAAACAAAAGGGGTGCCTGGGTGACTCAGTCAATCGAGCGTCCAACTTAGGCTCAGGTCATTGTCTCACTGTTCGAGGGTTGGAGCCCCACACTGTCAGGGCAGAGCCCGCTTTAGATTCTTTGTCTCCCTCTCTCTCTGCCCCTGCCCAGCTCAATCTTTCTCTCTCAGAAATAAATAAAAACATTAAAAACATTTTAGCAATGTCATATATTTCAAATTAATAGCTGCCATTTACCGAATGGGGAAAACTATGTGAGAGAGAGGTAGGGATAGCATCACAGTTTACTTTGGGACCTGAGGAGATGTCAAATAGATGACTGTATGTATATGTCTGCAGTTCAGGGGCTGGGCTCCAACCAGAAATGTACACTGGGGAGTCAGGGTATGCACAGCCATTGAAGCTGAGACAGGGATTAAATATAGAGAAAGAAGAGCAGAGAGCCGAGGGCTGAGTCTGGAGCCTCCAGCATTTCCGGATCAGGGAGATAAGGAAGCTGCAAAGGAAACACAGGAGGCCACGACGACTGGCAAAACAAAGGCTCCAAAGAGGGCCCAGGTGAGAGCTCCCTGGATGGAGGTGTAAATAATTTCCAATCTTGCTCCCTCCTTGAGCCTCGGCATTAAGGTGTGTGTGCGCGCCTGGGACTGGAAGGGGTTATCTGTCTCGAAGTTCCGTGCTCACTCTGAATCATGCTGCTTTGGGGGGATTGGTGTTCGTCCAAGGAGCCTGTTGCCACAGGTAGTGAACAAAACAACCCGTGGCAACGATAGCGCAGATGAAATCTTTCTGTCCTCGCTGCCGTCTGGCCTGCATGTTCCTGAGCAACCCCTGACTGCTTCTGTGGGGACAAATTGTAACAGGGTTACATGGAGATGGCTTGAAATGATTGATTAAGTTTCTTTCTTTATTTTTAAGTAATTTCTACACCCAGCATGGGGCTCAAACTCACGACCCTGAGATCAAGCAACCGAGCCAGCCAGGCGCCCCTTGAAATGATTTCTAAGCTTTCATTTCCACAGCAGCAAGGAAACTGTTGATATTATTGCCTTCTAGAGGGTTCCGGACCTGTGATCTCAGATGCCAAGAGTGCCGGCTCCAAACAAACCTATTTCCCAACAGAAATGGTCGACTGGAATCAGGAGGCCTTATTGGAGGGATTTTCACATTTCGTGGGGACAGTGACGAACTTAGTTTGGTTTTAGAGCTCTCGTGTTAACAGGTACCTTTGGAGATAGAGCAGCTCTGGGGCTGTGGTCTACTCAGTGTATCAAATGATAGCTTTCCTCTTGCTCCCTCTTAGTGTCTGGCTCAAAGCAGCATATTCTCTCCAAACTTGTTTGCTTGCCTTCGAGAAGCTGCTCCTGAGATCGAAGGCTCCATTGGTCAAGCTTGGTCCTGCCCTGGGGAGAGATAAACAGGCCCCAAATACATTTCCCAGATTGCAACACTGGTGAGTCAGGCAGGCTGGACAGCTGTTCCCTCGTGGCACCCTGGTTATACCTGATAAGGAAAAACACGGTTCATTCCAGCACACTGCCATGTGTGTGCACATACATAAACAGATACTCCCGGGCCCCAGCGTTGTCTTAGAGTAAATTATTGACATTCTGAATGGCTAAAACATTGGGTAAAAAGGCGAGCACAAACACTTTGCTCGAGAGGAGCTCCAGGTTTTGTAAGCCAAAAATAAGTCAAACAAAAGCTGTCATTTGGCACGACTTAGGAGCTACCTTTCGAACCCACCTGGTCAAGGGCAGATTCCAGAGTCTTTTGAAGCTCTGGAAAGATGACGGGAGGGTTGCAGCGGGGGAGAGGGGAGGAAGTCAAAATGGAGGAAATGGATTTATGAAGGAGCAAATGGCAAAACGCCCAGAGAGAAAAGGTGTGTCCTAAAATTGTGACCATACCTTCACCACAAAGGTGAAGGAAACTATGACATCTTCAAGGGAAAGCAAACGAACAAACCCCAAAAGAAAAAAAAAAAAGTGAATGCCTTTCTCCTTAAATGATACACAGTGCATAAGGAGTGGGGCAAATGGAGGGGGGTTGAAATTAATAATATAATAATAGCACCACAAATAATACATTACATCTTATAATCAACACTTCACATTACCTCTATGAAAAGCAATTTATAGTTTATAAGGGGCTTTCACATTCATCTTCTCCATTTACTCCATCAACCTACTCAAGTGGGTAGGGTATTATGAGCCACACTTTACAGATGAGAACACTAAGGATCTGGGAGGATATCTGCAATTAACTGAGTCATAATTAAGGGCTAGGGATGGGCAGGTCTGTCCCGAGTAACCCAGAGCTAAGACACTTGCTAGACAATAATTCTCCTCCAAGTGATTGCTTTTCAGGGAGTGCTCAGAGGGCTAAATTTCCATGGCATTTCTAGGTAGAGCAGCCCCACCTTCTCCAGTGTTGTCCAGAACAAATTTCTCTAAACACGTCTCTGATGATTTTTGTTTCCTGCTTAGATCACAGCAGTGTATGGCCTCTAAAATTAAAGCCCACCAGGGATAATTTCTAGATCCACCCCGTGCCCTTCTTTCTCAAGAGTCCCATCCTTGACCTGTTCTTTCTGTTCTGGAAACACTTTGGGTCCTCTGAGCCTGCCTCGGAGCCTTGCTCTCCCATGGGGAGGAAACATCCTTATTTGCATAGGATGTTATGAAAGCACAGGACCCACCTAGAGGGATCTGGGCAGGTGTTTTGAAAGTGTTGGTGCCTGTTGGAAATTTCAAGCAGCGGTTCTTAAACTTTGGCCTGCATCAGAATCATCTGGGGAGCTTGTTAAAGATATGGACATCCAAGCCTCACCCTAGACCTTCTGAATCAGAGTCCCTGGTGGGGGGGCCTGGACATTTGTGAGCTTAACGAGCTCCCCAGGTGATTCTGAAGTGCACCAAAGGTTGAGAACAGCTGCCTTAGCATGTGAGTAGGGGGTTACTCAGGTGAAGGAGAGTGAAGAGCAGTGCTGGGAGAGGAAGAGGTAGCCGCAGGAGCCTGGAGAGCCTGGAGGAGACAGTCAGGAATAATTTCTGCCCCATCCTTCCCTCCCTTTAACAAAGTGGTCACATGGGGCTCCTGGGTGGCTCAGGCAGCACAGAGCTCGCTTAGGATCCTCCATCCCCCCCCCCCCCCCCCCCCCCCGCCCTTGCCCCTCCTCCCCACGGCGGTGTGCACACAGTCTCTCCCTCTCTCAAAAATAAATACAAAATAAACATTTAAAAAAGAACAACGACAACGAAACCAAAGTGGTCACCTGAAGGGAGTTAGAAATCTTCAGACAGGTCCTCCCTCTGACAGAATTGCTATGTACAGTCAGAAAGACAAAACGTATCCCTTTTGGAAGCAGTTAAAATAGCCTGACTTTTTCAGAAAGTGGAGTAGAGGTTAGCAGGGGCTGGGGGGAGTGGAGAATGAATGAGGATTTGTTGTTAAATGGGTATGGAGTTTCTGCTTAAGATGATGAAAAAGTTCTGGAAAGGGAGAGTAGTGATGGTTGCACAACATTGTGAATGTAATACACTGAATTGTGCGCTTTAAAGTAGTTCAAATGGCAAGTTTTATGTTATGTACATTTAGCACATGCACACAAACAACTAGTCCTTTGGAGGAATGGAATGATCGGAGTAAAGAATGTTCAATTTTAGCTGATTGCTGCTGCCCCAGGTGTGTGTGTGTGTGTGTGTGTGTGTGTGTGTGTGTGTGTGTGTGTGAGAGAGAGAGAGAGAGAGAGAGAGAGAGAGGTTAATGTAAGGAGACCCAACTCACAGCACGGGGTCTGACACAGGACAAGTGTATTCATAGGAACAAGGGAATAGATACAAATTTTTGAAAATACAGTAGATGGCAGCAAAAATGTGATATAAACATAGATGCCTAGATCACTCCTGCTCCCTTTGCCTGGTCGACTCCTGGGTTCCATAAGGCTTCTTTGTAGGGTGCTTTGTAGAGCAGTGACTCTCAAACTTCCCCGCACACAGGAATCACCTGGGGACCTTGTTAAGCTGCAAATTCTAATGCAGTAGGTCTGAGGTGAAGCTTTAGCCTGAATTTCTAACAAGTTCCCAGGTGATGCTGACATACTACACCCGCCGACCATATCGGGAGGACTGCGTAAATTTAACGTCTTTCTTAGTTCACCGTGATACCCTCATGTCCGGCAGGGTGATTCACACCATAGTAGGTGCTCCGTAAATATTTATTGGACGAATCACAGAGTATACAGGGTTAGTATAGCAGTTCGGAGGGCAGAACAATCGCTGTCCTTTGAACTACAGCACATTGGGGGTGTATCAGCTTCTATCAATCTTTCCCTCAGTGAAATTACCTCATACTCCGTGGGGTAAGGATGCTCGTACCAAATTATTTCTGGTCTTGCCAGCTCGCTGCCTCCATTCTAATCCTTGAAGTAGTGGCCCTTTCCATGTGGAAGGTAACGAACCCTGGTTTGCAAGCTCCGAGGAAACCTTGCTGTAGTCTACGATCGCTGCAGACAGATTCTCTCCATCCAAGAAGGGAGCAGAGGGCAGAGAACCTGCTGGTGTGGGAATTTCCGATTTTGGTGCCTATCCAAGGAATTGCCACCTCAAATCAAATAAACAGCCTTTTAACAGTGTATGTGAGAAGGAAGTTTATTACACTAAAACACACACATGTAATAATATTGCCATTATTTACTATTATCGTTTGTGATGATGATAACGTCACTGGCAGTTGAGCGATTAAGCGTGCGGGGGACTTGGGGGAGGGGGCACAGGGCTGTGAGGGCAGGAGAAAGAGGAACTACATCTCCCAGAACGCCCCGGGAAAGTCCACGCCGCGGCGGCGGCGCCCCACCCCTTTCGCCAGCCGGGCCCGCCCCGCAGATGACGTCACAGAGGTGACGTCACGGCGCCCAGAGCGAGGCTGGGGTAGAGAGGCCGACTGAGCAGGAGTCGTCCGCTTGTCGTGGAGGCTGCTAGGGAGCCGGCGAGAGGGTGAGCGGGCGAGCAGGCGAGCGAGCTAGAGCAGGCAGGAGGGAGCGACGCGCGGCGCAGAGTAGCGCCGGGGCCGGGCCGCGGCGGAACCCACAGCCGGAGAGGGGCAGCCCGAGCCGGGCGCCGCGGGGTCCCCACCCCCACTCGGCCGGACAGTGCCCGGTGTTCCCCCGTGCGGGGGGCGGCGGCGGCGGCGGCTGACGGGACCGGACAGGATCGCGGGGGTGTTGCCACCTCCACCGAGGAGCCGGCGCGGCCGCGGGCTCCTCAGAGCCGGGGCCCGGGGCCCGTGATAGACGGGCCGAGGAAAGGAGAGAGGCGGCGGCGGCGCAGGCGACGGGGAGGCAGCGGCGACACCATGTCATCCCCCAGTCCGGGCAAGAGGCGGATGGACACGGACGTGGTCAAGCTGTATCCTTCGTGGAGGGGGGATTCGGGCTGTCGAGGGGGGGGGGCTGTGTGAGGAAGCCCAGGGCACCCCTGAAACCCAAGCAGGGGCCCTGGGGCACTCCAGGCCACTGTTCGAGGCTCCCTTCCTCTCCTCCCTCCCCCCAGTGCCTACGGCGGCTCCTTGGCACCTCCCAGGAGCCGAGAGCCTTTCCAGCTCCCCCTTTATCTGCAGCACCCCGAAACGTGCGTTGTTTCTCGCTGTTCTGCACCCCCTTTGCCCGTGACTCTCCTCCACGACGTTTGGATTCCCAAGACGACGTGGTTTTTTTTTTTTGGTGTTTTTTTTTTTTTTTTTTTTTTTTTTTTTTTTGCAGGACCAGCTACCTCTCTCTTTATCACCATGTCCACCTCAGGGTCTCTCCTGTTTGCTCGCTCTGGATTTAGGGACTCGTGATAGAAATTCCCGAGAGTGAAGCCTTTCTTCCTTTCTTGAGATGCCTCCATTCCCTCCACTCACTGTGCTTCTTGAACTGGGGTAACTCAAGTGACCTCCTTTATCCCTAATTCCTTTCTATATTAGGAAGAGTAGTCTGCTCAGTGCCCCCTCTTGTAATAAAGAGCTCTGAGTGTTTTAAATCAGAGACCCCTGTTAAGCTCTCTGGTCCCTAGAAGAACCCCACGGTTTTTCTTTTCACTGACAAAGCCTGTCCCACCCATAGTTGTATGCAGTGAGGACCCCCAGGCCCTCCATAAGCCACCCTCCATATTGTGGACATGACAGCTGGAGGAGGGAGAGAAAGAGGATCTCCTTGACAAAATAGCCCCTGTAGTGGCCACTTAAGCAAACTCTATGAGGGTAAGGTTCTCGGGGGAATAACTGCCCTGATTTTACCAAGTGACACCTTTTATTCTACCCCACCCCCCAACTTTATGTACTCTGGAGGTGGCAGTGGGAAAGCTATAACTGATAAGGGCCCTTCAGGCAGAGGTTTTGGTTGGAGTCCAGACTGATTATTTCGTGACCAGCTAGAGAAATTCGCGAAGGTTCCTGTGACAAATGGAGAAAATTTTTGAGGGGTAATTTAGAGGGTTGGGGGAGAGAGAGGAAACGAGCCCAGTGTTCTGAGCACCTAATCCCTGGGGAGAAGGGGAACCGGGGATGGGGAGTGGTGGTGTGTGAAACGCAGTTAAAAAGTCCTGTCTCCTGCTTCTCTTTCTCCCTCACCCCCATCCCCCCACCATTTCCCCCTGTTGCAGGGTTTTGTTTATATAACTCAAGTTGTTTGGCTAGATTCTTCAGGTGAATTCCTTCTTTCTTCCTTTTATTTGTTACTGTTTTTGATTGAACATTTTCCCTCTTTTTAGAGATTGATGATTATTGTCAAATACTGAGTTATGGAATTCTCAGAAGTTTTTTAAGAAGTAGTTTTTGTATTTGGTTTAGAAGTGGGGGATGGGAGAGAAGTTGCCTGGGCAAGAGATTTTTTTTTTTTTTTTTCATAATCTTTTCAAGAATAGGGTGTTTTTCTCCTCACTCGGGAAAACTTAGCCAGAAATTAGGAACAGTAGATAAAACTACTAAGTTTTAGTATTTGAAGTTCAGAATTTTGGGGTGGTGGGAAGGGGGATTACAGAGAGGAGCAAATAATAAAATATATGTTCCAAATACATGTCTAGGCACAAGTGAAATTGACTCTTCCTGAGCTGTTTGTGGCTGTGATTAAGTTTTGTAAACGTGTGAATGATACCAGTAATGTTGGCTTTTCATAATGTTGCAGGAAAACTTGTAACTATGGCTGTGTGTTCATTTTACACAAAGCAGTTTCGGGTTTTATTTTTGTTTAGAAACTAGGAAATGACATGGTGGCAGCATCTGAGTTATTTTTATCCTGAATTGAGAGTTACTGTCACACCTAATGCAAATTTCTACCTAATGTTTAATTGGGATGGAGGTGGAGAGAGAATTCCAGCTGTTTTTGATCAATGTCAGTGTCTCAAATTATATACATATATTTTTAGAAGATTGAGGATAAAGGGTGAGGCCTAACTTGACCTGATGCCTTTTCCATACAGTGCCTTTTGTTCATTTAGTAGTTGTGGCATCTAGAATGATTACCGCATTTAGGAGTCGGGGTGTGGGGGGTGGAGAGGGAGAGGAAAACAGACAAAGAACAGCAGGGTGTCTTTCTCTTTTTTCTTCCCCTAAGTGGCTTATTTCATAGCTTATTTTTAGTAGAAGATGAAGAAAGGCAAAGATGCATTGGCCTTCTGTTCTTTCCCCACCTTCCTCCTTTCTGACAAAAGAAAGCAGAGGCGCTTTAAAATCATAGATCTCTGAGATAGGAGGACAACAGTCTCGGGACTTAAAAGCCAGAGGTTATCTTTGTTTCATGTTTGTTATTTTCTGGTCTAACGTAGTTTGGAAGTTGAAATTTTGGTATTTCCTTTTGTGTGTGCATGTGTGTGGTGGGGGTGAGAGATTTTGTGGCCTCTTTTCTCTGTTGAATTCACATTAGTAGGCCCAAATGGAGCCCATAATTTTTGAGCAAGGTATATTTAGCAAAAATTTAAGGAAAAATTTCCCAACCCACTATTAAAATTAGTACAGTTGTGTGAAAGGGCCGGGGTTGAAAATGAAAGATGGTGGAGAGGAAGTAGAGAAGGTCTGAAGGAATGTACTTGCTTTTTGCCCCTCAGTGCCCCTTGATGATTTCTTTGGTATGGAGGCCAATAGCTGGTTTCATTGCAATCTCCTGTTTCAGCCCATTTTTGGATGTCTCCTGAGTGTAATTATGCCACCACGATTTACAGCTTGGCAGGGAACCTATAATAGTAGGAAAGTAGTGGTGTGGGGGTAGGGAGAGAAGGGGATGTGTAACTAATTGGCCACTGCTTTCCACCACCTAGCTAGGTTCTTTCCGAGACACTGTCTCTGGTTGTTGTTTGGAGTCGGTGCAATTTCTTTTGTGACGGGTTGGTAGGAGGAGAGCTGACTCTCAAGTTATGCAGGGAGTGAGTGTTTTGCACCGATGCACTTAATAATCTGCTGGGCGATTATGTTCTGAAACTCTGACTCATTCATTGTTTCTGTTCTGATCCTTTGCTGAGGGTTGTGCAAACCTCTCCAGGAGCCTAGAAACTGATGTACTGACTTCTGGGTCCTGTAGGAATTTGTCCCAATCAAAAAACTTACAGTCAGCCCAGATCCTGTGGTATGGTCGTGGATAGCGTGGCCATTTGTTTGCAAAGTCAGGTAGATTGGTGATACCGTGCTGTTCCCAGCCTGGCAAGCGTTAAGGTTTCCATCTCAAACCCAAACCCAGGCTGATTATCTAGATTGTCTGAGAACTGGGACTCTGGTGACCTTAAAGCGTGATTTGCCCTAAAGGAATATCGGTTTAAGTTCTCCCTGGTGGAGGAACAAACAGCTCAGATTACACGGGTTTCCTTGTTGGTGGGGGTTACTCGTCTCACCCTGTTGCACAGCCTGGTGATCCTTTTATCTGTGAACCAGTGGCCCCTGCTGAAGGCTGGAGCTGCTTGTTTTGGAAAAGCGTATGCAGGGAAAAGGCCTCAGGCACAGCTCCTCACAGCTCATTGGCTGCTCTGTTACTACCCGGAAAAGGAGGAGGGGTGGAGCTACCAAACAGCTGATGGAGTGTGTGACCAGAGTGTTTATATACAAAAGAAGTAGGGGCCGGGGACGCCTTGTGAGTGGTGTTACAGGATTAAGTGTATTTTCAAGGGGTGGAAAAGAGGAAAACCTGACCTCTCAGAGTACAAGAAATAAGTGTTCAGGGTTAAGTCAGAAAAGTGAATCTGATAATAATGGGGACTTGGCATGCCCTGTATTTGTTATTGGTGTGAGATTTTGGAATTTACTTTATAATACTAAGTTTTCAAAGATCTCCTTTTTCAGAGGGAGTTGTGGCAACTTAAAATAGGATATGCCGCCACTTTAAATGTACTTAAATGACTCATGCAGGGATTCAAAAGTATGGTACAAATGTAAGTTTTCCCTACAAAAGCTTGAAGAGTGATAGAAAGGGGCAGTGACTTTTACTAAATTCATTAGCAGCATTTAGTGAAACCTTACAGAATCCAGGGTGTCTGCTTTAGGGTTTCAGAAGCTTTCAGGAACAAGTTCATCCCCCTAAAATGTTTGAGCACCCACTTCATGCCGGGTTTGGTGCTAGGGGGTTAGTAGTGAAAAATTCAGTGTGGGTGGTCATGATGCTTATGTAACCAGTTAAACAATTAAAAAAAAAAAAAAAAACAAAAACCAAAGTAGAGCTGTTTATAGTAGGTCAGCATTGTATGTATCAGCTTTTTGAATAACTTGTATTTACTTTCAGAATTGACTTTTCAAGGAGAAGAAAGATTAAAAAGTGAATTTTATGCAATGGGATGTATGGGGTGCTATATTCCTATTATTTAAAAGGTAGATGTTAAAAGAAAATGGAAACAAAAACATTAAAATGCTTAACCCTTTGACATCAGCTTTGGTATTTTGTTGTTAATCAGTAATTATTCTATCCCTAAATTAGTAGTCTTTGTTACTCTTTAATTTGTGCTCAGAGTATAGACGATTCTGTAATCTTTTAACTAGCTCCAGTGTCAGTTGAGAGAACCTGTGTTTTGCTTTTATTTCCTGTGGACTCTGTTTTTGTGAGATGTTGAGGTGGAAGGTGGAACAGCTTTATGGTCTTCAAGCTAGAAATTAAAGGTTTGGCAACTCCCAGTATTCTGAATTTGTCTTCTCTGCCTAGATTTTGGTGACAAATATAACATACTGGTACTTATTTTTGTTAAGCAGGAACCTACATGAGTAAGCATTCACAGCTTCAGAACATCAGAGTCCTGCAGTGCAGTTCTAGTAAATTACACACAAGCCTGAAAATTCAGCTTTTAGGGGAGAAAAATCTTTTGCAGATGTGACCCATAAAAGTCCCTTAACCCTGTTTGTATGCATGTGTTAGAAACACCTGGATTTGTTGTTTTCCTAGTGTTGTGCAATTTGCCTAGTACCTTGACCTGTGTTGTGTGTGTGTGTGTGTGTGTACACGTGTATACGTATATATACAAATATATGTAATATTTAGTATCTTGTTCACTCTTAACAGATTTGATGGTTCTAAGAATCATTGGATTTTGTTTAAAGATTTTATTTTAAAGTAATCTCAACACCCAGCATGGGACTCAAACTCACAACCCCCGAGATCAGGAGTCGTATGCTCCACTGACTGAGCCAGCCAGGTGCCCCAAGAATCATTGGATTTTTTAGGCTTGCAATTCAGACCTGCAAAAGTGCTTATGGTATAATAGCTTCTTAACTATAGACCCACAGTGTACGTTTTAGTAAACTACTTTAACGAAAAAACTGGATCATGCAAGTAGTAAGACAATTGAGGAAAGTATTGGTTACAAAAGGGGGAAGAAAACAGTCACTCATAATCCTATCCTTTATACAGTGGTTCTCAAACTTTAGTGTGATCTTAATTACCTGGAGGGTTTGTTGAAATAGGTGCTGGGGTACTAGCCCTGGAGTTGTCTGACTCAGTGGTTCTAGAATGGGGCTCAAGAACTTGCATTTCTAACAGGTTCCCAGATGATCTTGATGCTGTTGGTCCACAATAGGGACCACAGCTTAAGAACCATTGTCCTCAAATATTAACATGATGGTGTTTTTTCTTATCAGTCTCCCCCTCTCCCCCATATATTATTTTCAACCTGTTGATCATCTTGTATGTATGTGCTCTGTTTTTGCTTAATAGTTTTTGCAGCTTCCCCCTTCCCCCCAATTAAAAATATCAAACATAATGAATAGATCATGTAATATGCCATTCCGTGCCCGTGCCACTGATTTAATTCTTTGGCATTTTGTCTGTGATAAGATTGAAATTAACATCTTGTACATGGGCTTTTCTTGTACTTGTGGATTATTTCTGTTTCCTACTAGAGCAAAGAAGATAACCATTTGAATTAAAATAATTTCTTTTTTCTGTTTTCTTCTAGATCAAAGAAGGTAATCATTTGAATTAAAATATTTAATTAAAAATCTTGGGGCCCCACACTCACTCTGCTCTCATTTTGTTCTGTTGTGTTTTAGTTGGTGTGATTTCAGCAGTGAAGCAATCAACCTGTCCTAGTGATGACAAATGAATTCTGATCTTTTTGTTTTATATGGTGTGTGTGTGGGTGTGTGAGTGTGAGTGATAATGGCGATCCTTAAATTAGGGACACTTTTGTACTTGCCAAAGTGCCTACTGTGAGTTGGTATATTAAATATATACATTCATGATTAGATCTGACTGGCAAGAGCTACAGAATTAGTTGGGATATCTTGAATTTGTTTCCTTCTGCTTTTCATTGAGGTATAATATAAAATAACTGTATATATTTAAAAATGATAAATGAGATAAGTTTTGACAGAAATATCACCCATGAAGCCTATCATCACAATCAACCATTGATTTGGTTTCTGTCACTATAGATTATTTTGCATTTTCTAGAATGTTATATAAAGGTAATTATAGAGTATGTCCTTTTTTTTTTTAAGTGACCCAATTATGTGTTCCCATAAGAAACCCTCTTTATTTTTTTTTTTTTAAGTTTGTTTATTTATTTTGTGTGAGAGAAAAAGTAGGGGAGGGGCAGATGAAGAGGGAGAGAGAGAATCCCAACCAAGTTCAGTGCTCTTAGCACAGAGCCTGATGCAGGGCTTGATCTCCTGAATAGTGAGGTCGTGACCTGAGCTGAAATCAGGAGTTGGATTCTTAACCAACTGAGCCACTGAAGCGCCCCTAGAGTATGTACTTCTATATGAATTCTTTCATCATATTTTGAGATTTACCATGTTCTTTTCATTGCTGAGTAGTATGTCATTGTAAAGCTATAGCACAATTTGTTTACTTACACATTTTCCTCTTTATGGGCGTTTGGGTTATTTCCAGTTTGGAGCTATTACAAACAAAGCTGCTATGGATGTTTTCTTTTCTTTTGGGTAAACATATAGGAATGGAATAGCTGAATCATGGGGTAGGTATAGGTGCTTAACTTTTTAACAGATAGCCTGCATTTAATTTTGACTGATTGTCTGTATTTCACATACATTAAGATTGTGACATGAAACATGTATTTATTTTTATTTTTATTTATGTATTTTTTATTTACTTATTTATTTTTTTGAGACATGTATTTTAAAGGAATCCCATTAAATAGCATGATTTGAAAGCACTGATTTCTTACCTTACTCTGTCAAGGCTAGTTTAGTAACTTTTTCCCTCTCCTCCATTCAAAATTAGTGAATTAAGTTTTCATTGTGAAAATTTTGTGGCCCTTTGACATGGTACTTCAGGGATTACGGTCACAAATAACTTATTTTTGCATTTGCTAGTAAGACTCTTTGCTTTTCTGAAAAGATAAGCACACTTTTTGTTGATGGTACCCTTTTCTTTTTGTAAAGTATTGATAAGATTTTTTTTTTAGACATTAGTTTTGCTTAGCACTTCCAATTACATTTATAGCAGCTTACAAATATTTATGTAGGACTCTGTTGAGGTCTGAATAGTATCTTCAGTTTTCATATGGACTAAATTCAGAAACCATTGGCAACTCCATGGCAGAACTGAAAACAGATTCTAAGAGTTAGGGTATCCCTTAATATGTTTTCCTGGAATTTTTTTTTTAAGTTAGTTTTTTAACAAAATAGGTTTTTGTTTTTTAAGTTTTTGATGTTCCGTATAAGTTATTTGATAGGTTGATGGACATTGCTATGAGAAAATTTGGTGTTGGTTTGTAATGGTTGTCATCACACTCTTTCTGATAAATTACGAGCATTTGAATTTATAGGTGTTTATGCGTGTTGCTTACACGATTAACATATTCCTGGCACTTGGAACTTTAACTTGCCTAACAAGAAAAAAGACCACCTCCTGGTTTATGCTTCTTTCAGGTGGGAGTCAATGACGATTTATTCAGCGCGTAGACCTTTAGTTCAGTTGTCAGACGCCAGGATGGCGCTCTGAGCACGTATGTATGTTCGAGAATTATTTTCGGATTGCCAAAATGTAATTGAAGCGCACTGTGGAAACCTTTTGAAAACACAGAAAAGTCAGCGTGTGCTTTTGAGAGACTGTTGTTACGTTAGTGATTCTCCGGTGGGGTGGGGTATCCCGTTTTAGAATGTTACGCTTTCTGGGCAAGTACTCTTGTAGCTTCTTCTCCGCACCTCACCAGATGCTGGCGCAGGGTGTCTGGTTGTTTGCAGGCTGGTGCTCGCGCTGGCTGCCGTGGCTGGCACCTCTAGAGCCAGGTGGTGGAAAGCCCCACAGGGCAGCTCTATGCGGATGAAGGATCCCTTTTGCTTTCCTCCGCTTTTTAGGCATCCAGGGCTTGAGGTAGGAGGTGTAAACAGGTGCTGCTGCTGATCTTTTGACTTGGTCCTGCGGAGAAGTCGGGGAGGAGTAGGAAACCCCATATGAAGGGGAGAGGCTTGGCTGGACTTTGTCATCCCCTGGAGAGACAGACATGGCTGGTGAGTCTGTCCCTGGGCCCACAGCAGGTACCTGGGCTGTAGCACTTGGAGGAACCATAGTTAGGGATTTAGAATATTGTTTAATTGACCGGGAATGGAATCTTACGTCTTTCGTTCAACTACTTGGTTTCTAACTTGTAAACCACTTTTAGCGAGGCATTATGGATAAAAAGTAAGAGATATTCTCTACATGGGAAATTGTTATTAATGTTGTAAGTTATGCATTTTCTCTTTAGCTTTAGGCAAAACGTTTCTTTTCCCACGTATCGTGTTTTTATCACGTACACTTTTCAAGGTTTCTTGGATTGTAAAATCTTAGTTGAGGTAATATAAATAGAAAATAAGATACAGAGTGTGCCTGGTTCGTGTTACCTCAGAAGCAATTGGGTTACTACTCTGCTTAGTGAAAATAAATTTAGTTGTTTTGTCCAAATGGTGCCAGTGTAACTGGTTATCCGGATATTGCTTTTAAGTCAGTTGATGTTATATTACGTAGTTTCAGGAAGGTTGATTAATTTTAAAAACACGTATTTGGGGGAACATTTTCCATTGTGGTTACCGGTAGAAAGATGATTCAGGTAGAATTGTGTTCGTTAAGAGATCACTGGGTGTAATATAGTTGGTTATATTGTTTTATGGTCTTACAGACTACTGAATGTTTAGTACCCTTTTGCTATTTATCTAAACCTGTATATAAGTTAGTAAGTCTCCCTGGCAACAAAGCCTGAAACTACATAACCCTTTTTGTTTCACTCCAAAGGAAAGAAACGGTTTACTTTTTTTCATTAACAAATGGTCAGTTTTATATGGCCTTTATATATGGTCCCACAGCTGTGAATTGGTACTTGGTCAGATCACTAATTTAAACAAGGCTTCTACAATGAAATCATCCCATGATGCAGATCTTGGAGATTTGGGGGCTTTATTACACATTATATTCACATTCGCATATTCAAAGTATATTAAAATGTATAGAACATAACACATGTTTGATAATAAATCACTGATTTTGGCAAGACAATTTGACGTGATTAAATCTGTTAATTTTACCAACTATAGCCACCATCTTCGTAATGAATAAAGGGAAAACGACTATTTTTTGCCTCCCTGTTTGTATCCTTAGAGATTAGAAGCAAAAACAAAATACTTTTAAGTCAGATTTGTTTTATGGGTGGAAGAAAGAGAGGAAATAGACCTTTGAGTGTGTTCTTTAGTCTGATTCTCTGGATTGCTGCCCGTTTCTCCTGGCAGTTAAGAAAGGCAGGTCTTGAATGTGGTCTTAGATTATCAAATGACATATATTTGAGTATACCTGTATCGCATCATTTATGTAGTTGAGGACACTTATTTGCTTCTGTCTTTCCGTAGGCTCTTTAGTTAGAATAGTTGGGTACCATGTTCTTTCTTTTAGTGATTAATGTGGCTTTTCCTTTGAGATTTAGCTAAGAGTTTTATAACCTGTAAACTATGTTATGTCAGGAAGACTATTAGTGGCTCATCAAGACTAATTTCATTTCATATATTTTAATTTGTATGTGTTTTCTTTTTCTGGTGGTGTTCCTAGCTTATAGTTTGAACTGATTTCTAGAAATCAAATAAAGTGAAATACACCGGCAGGAAATCACACAAAGAAACCTTTGAAGAGAAGGTATTTCCAGACCCTTTACAGTATCTTACATTCAAGCTTAAGTGAGAGTAGTAGTGAAGCCAGGTCCTTTTTTTTCTAGGAGTTTGGAAATTAGAGTATACTTGGCCTAGTTCACTTTGTGCGGTTTGGCAGTTATTTATCAAACTAGAACTTATGCTAAAAATACATAGTAGTTTACAACTTTGCTATGTATCCTCTGAACATAAAATAGGCTATGCCTTAGATTTGCCTTAACCCTGCTCAGTGAAGTCAGACACAATGGAACTTAACACCTGAATTTTGTGCTCTTATACTTCAAAGGGCCTGGTCTCTCCTTGCCTCTGAAGAATTTGGTGTTTCTAAGCTGGCTTTATGCAAACTGGTCAGTGTTTCGGAGATTCAGAAAGTGCTGACTCTATTTTCTTTTAGTAAGTCCTCAAGGTAGGAAGTCTGGAGGTCTTTATCACCCACATCCTCCTGTGCTCTCCAGGCAAGGTAAATGGGGATAGTCCCCTACCCCTGTGGGAGCTTATTCTCAGGATTTAGTTCTAGCTCCTTTGCATCTTGTGATTCAAAGAATGGCTAATGAAATACATACCTTGTCTGCTTGTGCTTATTGTCCATTTTTGGGGGGTGACTGGGTCTATTTGCACAAGCCTTTGAACTGGATCATTGTAATTGACACAGATGCCTCTCTTTCTATTTGCTTAATGGGAAAGCAGAGTTAGTAATTCAGTTGTTTCTAGAATTACAAATTAGGGTATGATTGGGATGTTTTTAAATTTGGGCTTATTATTTGAATGCATTGGATAAAACATAAGGATTTTAGTCTGTCAGTTCTGGCTGTTTTATTTCTCAAAAGTCATTCCTACAGTGTTTTGTCAGCTCTTATGACGTTCTGATGACATTTTATTAAAGTTAAATTTCAGTAGATATGACACTTACATAGATTTTAGCATGTTCTTCTACTTGGAGAAAACCTGGAATTCAAATAATAGTACTACAAAGCAATGGTTGCTTTCTGACTATAAGGGCTCTTTGAGTTGAAATGAATAATTGTATTATTTCTAGGCAGTATCCTTTGTGGCTTTAAGTAATAGTTTGAGAAATACTAATTCTTGGCTGTATTGCTTCGAATTTAGAGAGTAAACTCTGGTAACTTTGTTTTTATTATTGATGTCAGAAATAGAAGCCAGAGTTGAAATTAGGAGTCTACTTTCCACTCCTGACTTTTAATTCAGTTTTGCTACTTAGTAGTCACATTTGTTATGTGAAAAATAGAATTAAAACAGTATAGCCTAATGCCCTCGCTAATCCCATTTAGGAATGCAAGAGTCCTAAAGAATGAAAAATGACACTAAGTTTTAATATGAATGTTCTGCTGTGTTTTTACAATAGTAGATTAGATGGCATTACATTTTATATTTTTGAGGTATCTGAATTGTATGTTACCTGTCAATAATTTAAAAAAATAATATAAGCCATGTAATAGTGCCTGATTTACAGAAGCTTTGATCAGCATAGAATGACCGCATGCCGTTCCTTTCAAAATTTATGTATTTAATTACCTAAATTATATTTTGGCTTTTACATTTTTTTAAAAGTTTTTTTTGAAAGTTTATTTTGAGAGAGAGAGAATGAGAATGAGGGAGGGTCAGAGAGAGGAGAGAGCGAACCAAGCAGGCTCCATACTGTCAGTGCAGAGCCCCATGCAGGGCTTGAACTCCCCAACCGTGAGGTCGTGACGCTTAACCAACTGAGCCTCCCAGGCGCCCCTATATTTTGGTTTTTAAAAGGTAAATTGGGGGAATGGGAATATGCTTGAGTAAAAGGATATGCCCAGAGCCAGGATGGGATCCCATCAGAGTTTGACACAGTTCAGTACTTAAGCATTTAAATATTGTATTGTTATTTCTTTAATTGCTTTCTAGATATTTTGAAGATACCTTTCACAGAAAATTTAGTTGCTCACATTTTTTTTTTAAAGTAATCTCTAGGGGCTCCTGGGTGGCTCAGTCGGTTAAATGTCCAACTTTGGCTTGGGTCATGATCTCATGGTTGCTGGGTCCGAGCTCTGCGTTGGGCTCTGTGCTGACAGCTGGGAGCCTGGACCCTGCTTTGGATTGTGTCTCCCCTACTCTCTGCCCCTCCCCCGCTCTTGCTCTGTCTGTCCTAAAAATAAACAAACATTAAAAAAAAAAAAAAAAAAATCTCTGTATCCAACATGGGGCTTGAACTCATGACCCCAAGATCAAGAGTCCCGTGCTTTTCTGACTGAGCCAGCCAAGCACCCCAGTTGCCAACATTTTTATCGATATTTAAACTCTGGGTGTCTGGAATGGATCAGTTTTGCCCCATATTACAGTAATTCCAATTATGAGTCCCCAGACAGCTAAGCCTGTGTAAAAACTTTGGATGCTTAATTTTTTAAAACTTGAGATGAAAGAAAGCTTGGGAAGTAATGGGCCTTTCTCACTTTCTGCTGTTTTTGCCTTGATGTTTGATAGCTTTTACATTTTTTTAGATAAACTTTTGATTTTTGATTTACAGAAAAGTTGCAAACATACTACAGAGAGTTTCCGTTCACTCCGTTCCAGTTACCCCTGTGCTGCTTTGTGTTCCAATGGCACGTGTCAAAACTAGGAACCATTATTGGTTGGTGTATTACTATAAACTGAACTTCAGGCTTTATTCAGATTTCACCAGTTTTTCCACCGATGTTCTTTTCCGTTCCAGGGTTCAATCCAGGATACATCACATACGGTGGTCATGTCTCCTTCGTATTCTCTAGTCTGTGACAGTTGCTCACTTATTTCTTGTTTTACGTAACATTGACAGTTTGGGAGTACTGGTCAGGTGGTTTTTGGAGTATTCCTTAATTTCAGTTTATCTGATTTGTTTTCCTCTCATCATTAGACCTCGTGATAGTAAAGGTACTTAAAATTGGCCAAACTCATTCTGGGGTTTTGGAAGGAATACCACGGAGGTGAAGTGCCCTTCTCATCACACATGGGGGCGTGTGAGGGGCATACATCTGTCCTCATGCCTCATGACCTCGCAGGTGATGTTGAGCTTGGTCCACTGGGCCTTAGTGGTGCTTGCCAGGTTCTTCCACTGTAAAGTTACTGTTTTTCCTTCAGTATTCTATTCCTTGGAAGAGAGTCACTAAGTGTAGCTGACATTTAAGGAGTGCCAGGGGGAGGGGGGGGTTCTACTCCTGGAAGGAGTTACTGTTTTTGACTTTTTAAAACTTAATTTTTTATTCAAATTCCTTCTTCGGTGTGGTGTCTTCTCTCCCTTTAGTTGTGGAGTTTGTTCGTCAGTCTTCGGGTCAGTTTCTGGGGTGTTAAGGATGATTTGATAGTTACCTCGTTGTGTTCGTGGGACGAGGTCCTCCTCTACCACCGCCATCCTCCTGCTCCTTGTTTCTGATTATAATGTATTAGTGCATTAATCTAAGTTGTTAGGTTTTGTTCAGAAGTTATATTTGATTTTGAATGAAGCGTAAATTGGTACAGGCTTTTGGAAACGAAATGGGATGTAAATATATGAGGATGTGGTCTGGGAGCACACAGATTTGGTGGATTTGTTTATTTAACAATTTGCATGGCAAGTTTAAGTCTGTACATTTGGCTCTTTTTAGATCTATAATAACTTTTATATGTGAAAATAAAGAGAAACTTAGAGTGAACTGAAAAGGTATTAGTTAAAAGCTTCCTATGTCAAGGAATTCTATAATAGAGTTTTAGACCAGAAAGAGGATTTAGGGTGGAGTACTGATAAAATGCCATGACATTCTGCATAGCTTCTTGTTATTAATCAGTTATATAATTAACTTTTAAGAGAGAAGAATATATTCTTATCAACCACTAATTCTAGCAGCAGATCATTATTTTGGCTTGTAGAAACATTTTATTCTAAAAGGAATGAATTTTTCACCATTTTGATGTCTTTTTTTTTCTTTTTCTTTTTAGCAGTTCTATTTGTAGTTTCAGTGAAAATCTTGACATAATTGTAGTTGTCAGTTTTAAGCAGAAATTCAGTTATGGGAAGATTAACTGTTTAGAATTTCACTTTTTCTTTTTTGCAGAATTTCCTGAACAATTGAAGCTTACCCCTTTATTTCATTTTTTTATTGTTTTTTTTTTTTTTTTTAAGTTTATGTATATTGCGAGAGAGTATAAGTGGGAGAGGGGCAGAGAGAGACAGAGACAGAGAACCCCAAGCAGGCTCTACACTGTCAGCACAGAGCCTGATGCGGGGCTCAAACCCACGAACTGTGAGATCATGACCTGAGCTGAAGTCAGATGCTCAACTGAGTCACCCAGGTGCCCTGAAGCTTCTTTCCCTCCCTCCCTCCCTCCTTCTCTTCCTCCCTTCCTCCCTTCCTCCCTCTTTCTTTTCTTTCTTTTCTTTCTTTCTTTCTTTCTTTCTTTCTTTCTTTCATTTTTGAGAAAGAGAGAGCACGCGAGCAGGGGAGGAACAGAGAGAGGGAGACACAGAATCTGAAGCAGGCTGCAGCCTCTCAGCTGTCAGCACAGAGCCCGATGCGGGGCTCGAACCCACGAACCATGAGATCATGGCCTGAGCCAAAGTTGCATGCTTAACCGACTGAGCCACCCATGCGCCCCAAAACTTCCTCCTTTAAATGAGAAAACTCATTTTACTTAGACAGTATTTGGTGTAGTTAAAGTTTTCAAGTTTATTTACTTTGAGAGAGAGAATATGCAGAGAGAGAGGGAGAGAATCCCAAGCACTGTCAGCACCGAGTCCGACACGGGGCTTGAACTCATACATCATGAGATCATGACCTGAGCCGAAATCAAGAGTTGGATGCTTAACCGACTGAGCCACCCAGGTGCCCCTGGTATAGTTTTATTTTGGTTGATGTATTTGCCACTTTCTCCTTTCTCTCTAGCAATAACACAGATGATGAAAGTCATAAAAGTATATAAAATGCATTTCTTTTCTTGAACAGAGTATATTTATAGTTGAGGCTCTTGGGTGAGTGACCTCTGGAAAAGTAATAGTGAGATACTAAAATTTGGCCAAACCCATTTGGTTTCTGGGCTAAAAAGTTAAGCCAAAGTATCTCTCTCAGGGGCTTCCTTGAAAATAGCGAGGAAGAAAGTAGAAATTGAATATTAATGGAAAATATCTTGCTAGTTATAAACGTAGTAGTAATAAATAGTTACACATTCTTTGAGATTGTAGAGGACAGTTCAGAATTTATGTATCAACTTATGGGGACGCCTGGGCTTTTGTGTGGTAAATAAGTCAGAAGTGTTTATAATCAGCCGTTTATTGGTTTAGTAACCCCGGTGGTGTGCTTTTAGACCTTTGGCCTTAAATAATGCTAGCACTTGGATGTCATGTAGGTGCTAAGAATCAGTAGTGTGGAGCTTTAGGGCCATCTTACTGCTTTGATGACTCTGTGCCAGATGTTGAACTGGTTCTTTTATATTTGTTTCCTTTGCTCACTTTCTTAACTTTGTGTACCCGGTGGGCCTTTACAAGAAAACAAGAAGCAATCAAGACTTACTTTCTTTAGAGTAGTTTTAGGCTCATAGCAAAATTGAGAAGGTAGAGATTTCCCGTGTCCCTCTGGCCCCACTCATGAACGGCCTCCCCCATTGTCAACATCCTCTGCCAGAGTGGTACATTTGTTTCAATTGATTAATTCGCATTGGCACATCATTATCACCCAAAGTCTGTAGTTTACGTCAGAATTCATCTTAGCGTTGTATAGCTATGTGCTTGGACATATGTGTGATGATTTATATCCATCATTATGGTATCCTACACAGTATTTTCACTGCCCTGAAAATTCTGTGTTCCACCTGTTCATTCCTCTCTCCCCTAACACCTGGCAGCCAGTTATCTTTTTATTGTTTTCATAATTTTGCCTTTTCTAAAATGTCATATAGTTAGAATCATACAGGAGGTAGGCTTTTCAGATTGGCTTCTTTCACTTAGTAATACGGATTTAAGTTTCCATTGTGTCATTTTATGGCCTAATAGCTCATTTCTTTTTAGTGCCAAATAATGCTCCATTGTCTGGGTGTATCACAGTTTGTCCATTCACCTTGGTGAACCATTTTTAGTGAAGAGATAATACTATTCTAGTGGTTCCTTATTTTCCAAGTTCATCTTTGTATTTTTTTTTTTTAAGTCCCTTAGTAGTGACTAGTTAAATTTTATACTTCTGGCCCATTCAGTCCTCAGCTGTATCTTTCTTGACCCTTGATACTTGTTCTATAATGTGCTATTTCTCATGTGTATATGTATATATATATATATATATATATATATATATATATATATATATATATATACATATTTTAATGTTCATTTATTTGAGAGAGAGACAGACTGAGCATGAGCCAGGGATGGGTAGAGAGAGAGGGAGACACAGAGTCCAAAGTAGAGCCTCATGTGGGGCTTGAACTCCCGAACTGTGAGATCATGACCTGAGCCGAAGTTGGATGCTTAACGGAGCCACATGAGGCGCCCCTCTTTCTGGTATATTTCAGTCAATTTTTGTGGCATCCTTGCTTTGAGATGTTATGGCTCACTTCTTTTGGTTTTAATTTGTGTATGTGTGTGTGTGTTTGTTTATTTTTGAGAGACAGCATGAGCCAGGGAGGGGCAGAGAAGCAGGGAGACACAGGATCTGCAGCAGGCTCCAGAGCCTAACGTGGGGCTCAAACTCATGAACTGCGAGATTGTGACCTGAGCCAAAGTAGGCTGCTTCACCGACTGAGCCACTCACGCATCCTTGTGGCTCACTTTTTATGGATGAAAAATCTTGGGCTACACAGATTGACTGGAAATGCTGAGGTCCTAGAGGAATGATGGGTCCTGAGCCAATGAGAGTTTCTCATGCTTTTGTCCCTTTGGCATACATTTAACTTTGCGTATGAAGTAGGTGCTCAGAAAACACCTGTTAAGTGAATTTTGATACATAATATACTACAGGTGGGATGCCTGGGTGGCTCAGTCGGTTAAGTGTCAGACTCTTGATTTGGGCTCAAGTCATGATCTCAGGTTAGTGAGATCAAGCCCCACGTCAAGCTCTGCACTGACAGTGTGGAGCCTGCTTGGAATTCTCTCTTTCCCTCTCTCTCTTTGCCCCTCCCTTGCTCTATCTCTCTCTCAAAATAAACTTAAAAAAAAAAAATACACACGCACATCCACTACAGGTTTTTGCCAAGTCCTTGGGTTGATTTAGGCTAAACTTTGGCACCTGTATGGAAAATCAGAAACCTATGTACAGAAATCATGCTGGAGAGAAGCAGATCTTAAACTGTGGTCATCATCAACATGCCTTTCACCACAAGCCTGTGGTTAAAAAAAGGCAGGTTCACTTGAGCATGTCCTTGATCAGGAGTAAAGATCATTAGTAAATTTTGACCCTCAATTATGTGTCTTTTAATATTCTGTGTGATGAAATGAGAAACCTCTTTCCTGCATATTGAAAGTATGGTGGTGGTTTCTAGAAAAAACAACTTAGGTGATTTTGAGTTGGCAACTGAACTAGCTGTTTTTTTATGGAATGCCATTTGTATTTGAAAGTAGATACTTGATCCAGACATTTTCTCCAAAAAAAGCGAGCCCATCACTCCAAGGAAAACTGCTAGTATATAAAATGATATATGATAAAATGATAAAATATCAGCCTTAAACCAAAAATTAGAATTTTGGGTAACTTGTTATCAGCCACATGCTTGACAGTTGTTTAATACTTACATTTCTGATGAGATAGTGGTGATATTAAATGTGATTTTTTGATATTGTGTAATGAAATGTGTCAACATTAGGAAGGTCCGTATAAGTTTGTGAACCAGTATTTTCCACATGGCCAGTGCATGATAGAAAATCATGCTTGGGTAAAAAAGATTCATTAAAAATTCAAGGTAGACCAGTGGACTTTAACAGTATGAAAAGTTCATTGGTGCCGTTCCAGATTCCACATTGCAGTTGGCCTTTAGGAAACTACCCACTTGTCAAGTTTTGGTGTAGTATCAGTGGAAAATGTCGGTATGACCTGAAAAGTCTATTAAACTACTCGTCTTTTTTCTAACTACATTCAAAATGTACCAGATTTAATGCAGAAGCACATAGGACAATCCAGCCCACTTCTGTTAAGCCAGATATTAAAGAAATTTGCTAAATTGTTTTTTTGTTTTGGAAATTATTTTTCATAAAAATGATATATGTTAAAATGTGTAAAATTTATTATTTTAAATGAATTGATGTTTTTAATTTCAAAATGGTAAATATCCATACAAAAGCTCTTTGGGGTCGTCGATTTTTTTTTTTTTTTTAATGGTTTTATTTATTTTTGAGAGAGGGAGCATGGGCAGGGGAAGTGCAGAGCAAGGGAGAGACAGGAGCTGAAGCAGGCTCTGTGCTGATAACAGAGAGCCCGATGTGGGGCTTGAACTCCCGACTGTGAGATCATAACCTGAAGTTAGACGCTCAGCCGAATGAGCCACCCAGGTGCCCCTGGGGTCATTGATTTTTTTTTTTTTCTTCTTTTTTTTTTTTTAAAGTGTGAAGGGTGCTAAGACCAGACAGTTTGAGAACTGCCTTCACAAATGTATGAAGAGAAGTTGTCATGTTGTTGTCATAGGATGTGCTTTATTTGTACCTAGTGTAGTGTTGGCATAATACTAGTCTTTAATCAAATATTCAAATCAGATTGAATTGAAGTATATAGTAAAGCAGGTAAATAAATACACATTTAGCCTTGAAGGGGAATTGGTATAACATGAAGATGGCAAGTGTTTTCATGTTAGTAAAGAATGCCAGAGTTTACACCATGTTATATAGATTCTAAGACTTTTAGAATCTCCACATCTTTGAAATGGAGATGGCTTTCAGTTGGTAGTGTTTGTCAGCTTTTTTCTTTCTTGGTGTCATGAAATAATGGTGTATTGTCGACGTGATGAAATAAGGCAGCACTTTTTTTTGTCGCTGCATTTTTTGTTTGGAGCTGAGGAAACATTAGACAGCAGTTTACTTCTTGGGCTACAGGATAGGTTACATTAAATTTTATTTTATCAGGCCCTGAGCTGACTCTGGGCCGTTGACAATAGGTCCATTGTTAGAATATCCCATTCATAAAGCAGTTATCTTTATTTCAAGTGAGAAGACTAGACTCTATTGCCAGAATTCAGTCTTTTAAAATAAAGTGTAAAATGTGATATAAGTTTTTTTTATATGCAAAGCTTTTTATTCTATTTAATCATACTGTTGATAGAAACATAGTGGTGAGTATTGAGTTGTTCCCATTTCTGTTGTAAAGCAGGTAAAGGAGGTTGTACTGTGTAGCTCTTAGAAAATGAAGAGTAACAGGATTAAAAAATTATTTTTTTAAAGTTTTTTTTGGTGGGGGAGGGGCAGCGAGAGAGGAATGGGAAGAGAATCCCAAGCAGGTGATTGTCGACATGGGGCTTGAACTCGTAAACTGTGAGATCATGACCTGAGCCGACAACAAGGGGTGGATGCTTAACCAACTGAGCCACCCCAGAATTAAAAGATTTCAAACATTTCTTTTAATTGAAAAAATTTAAAATTTACCAATACCACACTGAGGCTTGAAGAAGTTGTAAGTTTACCTTTGGCTTCTATTATTCTGAACCTGAGCACTGTTAATATTCTGTGTGGTCTTATGAGGACCTGGGAAGTACAGATGCTCATTTCTGTATCTTTAGAGCAATTTCTGTTGTCTTGAAGAGGTCTATTAAGAGCTGAATTATTAGATTCTGTTACTAACTTTGTGCTTCTATTTAATTCTGTATAAAAACAAAAAGGACCATAACATGGAGATATAAAGATATACAAATAAATAACATAGGCACCCATTTTTTAAAGATTTTTTTATTTTTAGTTTTTAAATATTTTATTTATTTAATTTATTTTGAGAGAGAGCACAAGCAGGAGGAGGAACAGAGAGAGGGAGAGAGAGAGAAAGAGAATCCCAAGCAGGTTCTGCACTGTCCGCGCAGAGCCCAACAGAGGGCTCGAAGCCAAGAACCATGAGCTGATAACCTGAGTCAAAACCAAGATGCCCAACTGACTGAGCCACCCAGGCACCCCAAGATTTTAGTTAAAATTTTTTTTTTAATGTTTACTTATTTTTGAAGGAGAGACAGAGTTTGAGCGGGGGAAGAGCAGAGAGAGAAGGAGACACAGAATCTGAAGTAGGCTCCAGGCTCGGAGCTGTCAGCACAGAGCCCAACTCAGGGCTCGAACCCATGAGTTGGGAGATCAAGCCCCACATTGGGTGTAGAAATAAGTTAAAAAAAAGAAAAAAGAAAGAAGAAAGAATAGATACTGGGTTGGATAACCAGCAGTGTTGCCACAATGAACGATAAGGGTTTGTTTTTTTTTTTTCTTTCATTTACATATTTGGGAGCATTATCATTCAGGCTTGGCTTCCCATGCCTTAAATTTTGGTTTATAAATGTTATTTCTTACCTTTATCACATGTCTTACAGATTTTGCTTTGCTGGAAGACTGGGTTACATGATAAAATTATTTATGCTGGGGCATTAAGGGAGAAGACAAACCATTCACTTGTGTCTTCTCACTTATAGTTTATCTTCAAACTTGAACTCAAGACCTAATTTGGGAGGTTGGCGTAGAGGAGGGGCAGCATGTTAGGATGAAAGAAAACTGCCTGGCAGACCATCCAGTGTTCTCGCCCTTCGCTCTCTCTGCTGCTCAGTGCTGCAAGACCTTGTGTCTTTCACTTCCTTCTTGGGTATCTGTTTCCTTACATATCGAGTAAGGAGTTGGCTTAGAGGATCCTAAGTTTTTACAACTTGAATATTGTGATTTTTATCTGTATAGCCATCTTGCATGTAACTTATTGTGTGTATATATGTAACATATGAAAGATCGTCACAGCCATGTGTATACCTGGCATTGCCTTCTAGGGAATAGAGAGTTGAAAATAGCTTTATGAGGGACCTTGGGTGGCTCAGTCGGTTAAGCGTCCTACTTCAGCTCAGGTCATGATCTCACGGTCTGTGAGTTGGGCTCTGTGCTGACAGCTCAGAGCCTGGAGCCTGCTTCAGATTCTGTGTCTCCTTCTCTCTCTGCCCCTCGCCTGTTCATGTTCTGTCTCTCAGAAATGAATGAACATTAAAAAAAAAAAAGCTTTATGACAAATTTTAAATCTTAGTTTGAATCTTATCTTTATAGATATGTATTATAAAAATAAGTTCTGCAGCTTACTACTTTCTTGGTTTGAATTTTTCCTAGGGCTTTTTAGAAGTGTAAAGTAGAAAACCTTGACATCTTCATTTCTGACTTGCTGAGATAAAATTTTGCTTCGTGTTTAGAAACCTGCATCAATGTTAAGTTTGAGTAGGAGAAGCTCCTGTCTTAGGCCAGTAACAGTTGTTGTCCTTTCATTTCTAGAAATGGATCCTTGGAATTAGTTGACGTATTATCAAAAGAACAGTTATTAAAATATTATTCAGTGTTAACTGCTCACCTGCTCACCTAAAAATTCAAATGCTTGGTTTACCATGTTTAAGTCACACTTCGACTAACTATGAATAAATGAGTTGTTACCATTATTACAGATGGGAGAATTAAAGCAAGATCTTATAATCCTTGTCTGGTCATGGGGAGCTGCCAAATTAAGAATGCCTTCTGGTTTTGTCCAGTGGGGTGAGTTGTATCTGTTCCCTGTCTGTTTTAGGAGAAGGGGACTTGTGGTTTACCCGTGTCGTGTTTCAGTTTCATTTTGTATGTAGAGTACATCTTGAAAGGCAGTATGGTTTAGTAAATGGGACAAGGCCCTTGTTAGAATTCTCTGAAACAGTTTAATTTCAAGCCAGTACATTTCTCTCCCTTCTTTGTTCCCAGATCCCTGGTGTTTTGAACAATAGATTTCAGATTGTTTCCATGTTTTAAAACCAGTTCTATCTAATATCAGTCACCTCGGATGTTTGTAATTGGGGTTTTTTAGCTCATTATAGACAAGAACAAGGTATTAAGTTATAAATCCTTTTACTGAAGTTTGGCTTATTGGAAATGTGATTAAGGAAATTGGTTATCAGTTTTATGATTTTTTTCAAATTACTGCATAACTTTTAATCACATAAAAAGTGTCTAAGCTTGTTCAAGCTACCTTAGGTTATGATTCAATAATATTGCAGAACCAGTGTTGCAGGTCGGCAATAATATTTACTGGTTAAAATATGGTAGGCCTTTAACTTGCCATATTGTAGATCTTTTTCTTTCAGTTGCCACATTTTTATGAGTAAAACTACAGAAGCAGATAAAACTTCATTTTATTCTGGAAGTTAGTTGGTAAGGGTAATGTAGATAGAATTGCATCACATCGGCATTATGGTTTTTGTTCAACAGATATTCACTGGAAATTTTTCTTTATAGTTTACTATGAAAAATCTCAGATACATGAAAGTGGAAAGAATAAAATAAGTGAATACCTGTAGATCTTCCATGTAGACTCAATAAACATTTTGTCATATTTCCTTTATCATACATGTTTTTAGTTGAGCCTTTTCCAAGTAAGTTGCAAAAGCCATGACACTTTTACCTAAAATACTTGAACATACATCTTCAAAGAGTAAAGACTTTTCCTGTGTAAGTACAGTACCATTATCACACCAGAGAATGTTAACACCAATTCCACTGGTATCATGTAATTTTTCCGTAGAGGAAATATTGAAGTGATGAGATTGTTTATCCATTTTCAGAGTATGAAAGCATATGCTCTTACTCTAAACAGTATTAGAAAGACAAAGTTCTGCAAAAATTGCTTTAAAACTCATGTTATCCTAGTGGGGAAAATGTTTTTCACACATTGTAATAACTTATAAATTAAGCTTTTAGAGTTTTTCTTTTTTTTCTTTTTCTTCTTTTTTTTTGGAGAGAGAGGGAGGGAGACAGACGGACAGACAGACAGACACAGAATCTGAAGCAGGCTCTAGGCTTCGAACTGTCAGCGCAGAGCCTGATGCGGGGCTCGAACACGTGGACTGCGGGATTATGACCTGAGCCGAAGTTGGACGCTTAACTGACGGAGCCATCCAGCCACCCCTAAAAATATTTTTTGGATGATGAGATATTTTGAGCACCACAAGAAATAGGAAGAAATCTTGCTGATAATAGAACAGCATCCATTTACTGTTTTGTCAGATCTTAACATTTTGCCGTATTTGTTGCAGACATTTAAAAAAAATTTTTTGTATTTTATTTATTATTTATTTATTTTTTGAGAGAGCACACACAAGTGGGAGAGCGGCAGAAGAGGAGGAAGGGAGAAATCTTAAACAGGCTCCATGCCTAGAGTGGAGCCTGATGCCAGGCTCAATCTCACAACCATGAGATCACGACCTGAGCCGAAATCGAGTCAGACCCTTAACCGACTGAGCCACCCAGGTGCCCCAGAAATTTTATTTTTTAAAAAGGGAGAAGACCTGTAGTTAAATTGAAGCCTCTGCGTAGTCCTCCACGATTCCTCTCCCCTCCCCCTCTTCATGAACTAGAAGTTGCAACTTTCTTCAATTCTCTTTCCCCTCATTTTTTTTTACTTTCTTATGTATATGTGCATATCCATAAGTAATATTTGTCATTGCTTTGCATGTTTAAATAAATAGTAGCATACATTTTAGTTCCGTATTTTTAAGATTTGTTGATACTGATAGAAGTAGCTGTACCTCATTTATAAAAGTTACATGCATATACCATATTTTCCTTATTTGTTGATGTACATTTAGGTTACTTTCAATTTTTTGCCATTATATATAGTGCTGTAAACAACATTTATGAATGTCATTTTGAGCACATATGTGTTTCTGTAGGGCAGTAGGGCAAGATTTTCCAGGCTCTTTTGTTCATTAGACATAATAAGAAATGTATTTTACATTGAGACCCAGCGTGCACACATTACATGCACAGATATAATGGAAGCTGTAGTTCTATAAAAATAATTAAAAAAATATTTACCCTGAAAAAATCCTTAGCCATACAAGAGACGCATCCTTGAAATAATGTATCTATCCCCTCATTGTAAAAAGTGCTGATCAGGACCCACATTTGACAAATAATGACCTAATGTATATAACCTGAAGCAAAATTGCTTTTTTTTTGTTTTTAATATTTATTTATTTTTGAGAGAGAGAGAGCATGAGCAGGGGAGGGGCAGAGAGAGCGGGAGACACAGAATCTGAAGCAGGCTCCAGGCTCCGACCTGTCAACACAGAGCCCAACGTGGGGGTCAAACCCACGAACGGTGAGATCATGACCTGAACTGAAGTCAGACACTTAACCAACTGAGCCACCCAGGTGCCCCATATAATTGCTGGTCTTAATGGTGCGTGTCTTCAGCTTTGCTAGAGATGAAAAAGTTACTCTTTAATTAAAAAAAATTTTTTTTAATGTTTGTTTATTTTTGAGACAGAGCGGGCAGGGGAGGGGCGGAGAGAGAGGGAGACACAATCCAAAGCAGGCTCCAGGCTCTGAGCAATCAGCACAGAGCCAGACGCAGGGCTCAAACCCACAAACTGTGAGATCATGATGTGAGCCAAAGTCGGACGCTTAACCGACTGAGCCACTCGGGTACCCCAAAAAAGTTACTCTTTAAAGTGGTTGTACCAAAAAACTACATTTCCGTCAACAGCATTTGAGGCCTCCTGTTTGTTCGTATCCGTACCAACACTTGTCTAGCTTTTTTAGTATTTGCTAATGTGATGGATGTGAAAGGGTATCCCATTGTTGTCTCAGTCTGTTTTCTAACCAAATATTTTGAATGCCTTTTCTCTGTGAGGCCCTTGCAAAGCAGTAAGGGTGCTACCATGAAAAGCAAGAGACATAGCTCCTCTGTTCTAGGAGAGAGAGGTGAACTTTGTCAGCCCTTGAATGACAGAGTGACATAGAGGCGGGAGTAATGCGCAGCCCACTTGGAAACGTGGCTCTTACGAGAGGTGAAGCTTGACCTTGGTCTTGAAAGATGAGTAGGCATTTTCGGACAGCATACAGACTTGAAGGACATTCCGGAGGGAGAAGAGGGAAGTAGGCAAAGGCATAGAGCTATAAAAGCCCATCATGAATGTGCACAGAGTTCCTGGATTGGGGAGGCCAAGGCACAAGCGAAGACTCTGCAGACGTGTGGGGGGCTGAGGGAATTGTGTTCTGCAGGCACCGAGAGGCATTGGTGAAGGTTTTAAGTGGGGGTATTAACAGATTTTTTTTTTTTATGTTTTATTTTTGAGATAGCGCAGGCATGCACGCACACAAGCAGGGGAGAGGCATAGAGAGAGAGGGACAGGATCCGAAGTGGGCCCTGTGCTGACAACAGAGAGTCCGATATGGGGCTTGAACTCACGAACTGTGAGATCATGACCTGAGCCGAAGTCTGATGCTCAACCAAGTCACCCAGGACCCCAACGGGAGAATTTTTTTTTTTTTTTTTTTTTTTTTTTGTTAAGTCTAGAAATGGGTTTTGGTATTTTAAAATTATGGTCAGTCGAGCTTTTGTTTTAATTTCAGTTTCAGACTCATTAGTTTGGCTCTTATTTATTACTGCCCTTTTGAAACACGCAGATAACAGAAATTGATATTTTTCCTTTGAACTGGGGTTGGTCATTTACTTTCCAAAATAGAAATAATTGTAGCCTAGCACTGAATACATTTGCTCTCATCCATGCCTTCTTGCTTTTAAGAGGCACAGCAGATGGTCTAATGGGTATTTTCTTTCTATCATCAAATCGGAATAGGTGTAGGTTTATACAGGGTTGGTAATTTTAAGAATTTGTGTTTTTGGACGTCTTTCATGAGGATATTTTTGATCTTTGCGTCTCTTGCTATACATCACAGCAAGTATGAATACAGTTGTAAGAACTTCATGTAGAGAGCTTGAGTGGCTCTCGTTAATCAACTGTGTGTGTGTGTAAAGGTGATGATATGCGCCCTCTCTTTGGGGTCTTGCCACTTTTGGCATTCCTGAGCTGCCAGTCTTTTTTTTTTTTTTTTTTAAAGCTCCATGCCAGTGTGAGGCTTGAACTCAGGCCCCCCAAGATCAAGAGTTGCATACTCTACTCACTGAGCCAGCCATCATGTGTCCCTCTGCCAGTCCTTTTTAATGGGAGCATTTGTCTTGCTTTAAGGCCTGAAAATTGAGGCTGATCAGCACCCAATTTAAATAGAAGCAGTTTTAGAGACCAGGTTGGAGGTAGTTGCAGGATTCTGAAACTCTCAGTGCCTTCAGAGAAGAAATGTTAAATGTATAGCACACAATAGTAATGGTCGTTGGTGTGTGTGTTTGGTTTTAGCTCTTGGTAATGAATCCCACACTTGGGTTTGTTTTAAGGAGAGTACTCAAAGGTATGTTCGTTGAGATGCAGGGGGCGACATGGAATACTGCATAGATATTATTTTTAATTTAGGAAAATCATATGCAGGTAGATTTTTAAAAAGAACTCTTCTAAACCTTACGGTTCAAAGTTGTAGTTTTCTTTCCTAGCTACTTGATGCTTTAAAATCACCCACATCCCTCCGTGATATCTGTAAAAGTCTTTTTATTAGCTAAGGATTTATTTCAGGGAGGAGCATACCTGGGATTAAAAGAACTGGACAAGTTTGTATTGCCTAATATTCCTGCCTGTGACCTTTCCTCTCAGAAACCCCCACAGTGTGCGTTCTGTCAGCCTTGTCATCTCCTGTCCTCCACCCACAGCCTCCAACACACATACAGACAACACACACACAGTTTAGCAGGTGCAGAAGGAGTAGGGGTAGAGGGTCTGCTATTAGGGTAGGGGCTGGAAGTGTTCTATTTACTTCCTGCCTTTAGCAGATGTAATACTTGTTAACAGGTTGGCAGCAGACGCGGGCTGGATCAGTTGGATACAAGGTGACTGTTCTAAAATAAACAAAATGAAACAGCATAATCTTGAATTTGTGGGCAACATGTGGGACTGAGCAAATGAGACTTTTGCAGGTGGTTTGACCATTAGCTGTGAGCATGCTACCAGTGTGTTAGGCAAGTGGACAGGATGTTCTCTGTGTGTACTGTATAACCTTGAAGCCCTGCATCTATTTCCATTTCCCCAGGAATGAAAGCTAAAACAGAAAAGCTACTTTCCTTCCCTTTAGCTTTCAAAACAAAAGTAAGGCTTGCAAGTCTGGACTGTTGCATAGTGTTGGAGAGGATGCTTCTTGTCCTGAATTCGATTTTCGATAGGGATTTATTTTCTTTCTTTTCTCTCTCTTTCTTTCTTTCTTTCTTTTCTTTCTTTCTTTCTTTCTTTCTTTCTTTCTTTCTTTCTTTCTTTCTTTCTTTCTTTCTTTCAATTCTTCTAGAACTTGAGCATAGATAAATTCTTTTGTAATGTTTATTTTTAAGAGAGAACATGCCAGTGGGGAAAGGGCGGGGGACAGAGGATCTGAAGTGGGCTCCGTGCTGACAGCAGTGAGCTGGAACTCACAAATTGTGAAATCATGACCTGAGCCAAAGTCAGGTGTTCAACCAACTGAGCCACCCGGGCACTCTGATGAATGGTTTTTAAAAAACGAGAAGCAAGCACAAAACATTAATCACTTGTTATGATTCTATAGCAAATGATTGAGAGATTTAAAGCAAATCTGTTTGGGGCGCCTGGGTGGCTCAAGTCGGTTAAGCGTCTGACTTTGGCCCAGGTCATGATCTCACGGTTTGTGGGTTCGAGCCCTGCGTTGGGCTCTGTGCTGATAGCTCAGAACCTGAGCCTGTTTGAGATTCTGTGTCTCCCTCTCTCTCTGTGCCCCTCCCCTGCTCATGCTCTGTCTCTCTTCCTCAAAAATAAACATTAAAGAAAAATTTTTTTAAAAAAGCGCAAATCTGTTAAGGTCTATATAAGCTAAGCATGTTGATTTCTGTGGTAGATGAAGCCAGTGCTGTATCCAAAGACTTTTCCTATTTTTCTTAAATTCCTTGAACTGGATATATATTTTTTTAATGTTTATTTTTGAGAGAGAGAGAGAGAGAGAGAGAGAGTGAGCAAAGCAAGCAGGGGGGGAGCAGAGAGAGAGGGAGACACAGAATGTGAAGCAGGCTCTAGGCTCGGAGCTGTCAGCACTGAGCCCGACATGGGGCTCAAGCCCAGGAACCATGAGACCATGACCTGAGCAGAAGTTGAATGCTTAACCGACTGAGCCACCCAGGCACCCTGAACTGGATATGTTTAATGGCAGAAGACTTCTATAAGCCAGTTATAGTACCCGCTAAAAGTTTGTGTTTAGGATATTAGGGCTTTGGACTAAATAAATGTGATTATCTACCTATACAAAAAAGCTGAAGACCTATAAACCAAAAACGTGCATCTGAGAAAGCCTTGTGAGAGAGAGATTTATGAATTTCTTCTGTCATGTCATTAATGATTGAACCTGGGGTGAAAGGCACATTTTAGCTGGATGGACTTAGGAGGCTGGCCAAGGACAAGGAATTTTTTTATTATAGGTTGTTTTTGCATTGCCTTTGATATGTTTCTAAATCCAGAACTAATGATTGGAAGAAAGCTCTGGAATTCAGTATTTTTGTGACTTTTGAGGTGGGGGGGTGAGGCTCAAACATGACTACATGTTGGGGACGGGGGATTTTTTGCAAGACAGGCAGACTGGAGTCTGGGTTGCTTAGTCTGTTTGCTTGTGCTTTGGCCCCAGGTGCAGGCAGACTGTTTTACAAAGCGTTAAAGTTCTGCTTCTCAGCAGATGCCTTTCCAGTGTTTCTTCCTGGTGCTCTGAAAACCATATGTGGGGGAAAATGATCTTGTTCAGTTTAGAGGGTAAGGGCGTTGTCTGCCTGAAAGCACCAGTAGGATTATTTAATTTTTTTTCTTTTTTTGAAGTTTGAGGCAAGAAATGAGAAAACTTCCCGCCATTTAACAAAATGGAGCCAAGCCACTGTGTGTGTGTGTGTGTGTGTGTGTGTGTGTGTGTGTGTGTGTGTTTTTGTTTTTTTTTTTTTGGAAATATGTTTCTACCACTCCTTTAAAGCTATAAAAGTTAATTTCATAGCCTGAGGGAGGGATGCTGTTTCCCCTAAAAGATCAGTTCTAGGAAGGTGTGAGGTTGGGTTGTCACTTGGTCTGTAACTTAAACTGATAAAAAGCCTCTTAGAGTGCTACTGTGTGCCAGGCACTGTGCTGTTAGCACTTTAGATATCTTAATCCTCAAAATACCCCAAGAGGTAGATCCTGTTGTCATTTTTCCTGTTTTACAGATGAGAAACCTGAGGCTTAGGCCTCAGTCTCATGCCAAGTAAGTTGCAGGGCTGGGTGATAAACTCGGGCTGACTCTAAACCCACTAAAGTCGACATAACAGTGCTGCTATTTCGGCAGACCATGTGGAAAGGAAGGTGGTCTTCTTTTCCCAAGGGAGACGACTCGCAGAAGGTAAGTTACGGTCGTAAAGAAGGCTAGTGTTGAACCCAGAATTCAAACCCGGGTCAGTTTGAAGCGAAAGCCTGTGTTCTTTCCACTGAGTGTATTGTATTACGTCTTAGAGTACATTACTGTAATATCTGATTTACTAAGATCTTTTTATTTCTGGTGCTAGCTGCTCTCAGTTTATAGAGGGGGTTGTTTAAAAAGTTCATTTGTGAGGTGATGGCGTGGAAACCTGAATACATTCTCTGCTGGCAGTGAGTGCTGAGCCTGGTTGTGGTTCCGAGGCCAGAGCCCTTTGGGACAGTTGATATGTTTCACCTTCTTACGCCTGTGATACCAAAGGCCATTCTGAGACCTACTCTGAGTTCTGAGGAGGAAGAGAAGCAGATATGTGTTCCTACTTGTTTCCAGATTCCATTTGTCTCTTTGCAGATGTTGTCTCCCTTGGTACAAGTAACAAATTTATAAAGTATGGATTTGAGGGTGAGCACGGAGCCTCTGAGGGCAGACTTGGTTCTGATTATGGCTGGACCAGTTACTGGTTCTCCCATTCACTCTCTACTAGGTGATGTGAGATGAAGCTCTTTTCTAAGGCTTAGTTTCCTCATCTGTAAAATGTCTGGGTGCCCTCATTGTGGGGCTTGAATGAGACAAACAGGCATTAGGTGCTCAGCATAGTTATCTGGACATGGTAGGTGACCAAAAAATGATGGCAGTGGTTTAATCTGCTTTATGGTGCATCTCTTCCGTTATCAAAGATTCTTGTAGAGGTGAATGCTTTCTGGAGTAGACTGTGGTGTAACATTCTGAATTGGGTTTTAGGTTAAGATTGGGATTCCCTTTATTTTGTAGTCACATGTAAATCAGTAAACTGCCTTGTAATTTAAATACTGTATCCTCAAATGATCTTTTGTAAATTTTTATATACTTTAAAACCTAGACTTTATTTTTTATTAAAAAAACTTTTTTCCATGTTTATTTATTTTTGAGAGAGAGAGCATGAGCAGGGGAGAGGCAGAGAGAGAGAGAGAGAGGGAGACACAGAATCCAAAGCAGGCTCCAGGCTCTGAGCTGTCAGCACAGAGACCGATGCGGGGCTCAAACTCACGAATCGTGAGATCATGACCTGAGCCGAAGTCAAACAGTTAACTGACTGAGCCACCCAGGCACCCCTAAAACCTTGACTTTAATTGAAAACACGGTTGGTTGTGTTGCACAAAGTATTTTAAGGGTTGAGCATACATTTTGATGAATGGCTTTGAAATTAACAATATTCATGAGCCGTTTAAGTTCTTTTTGCAGTTAAACGTAATGTACTTTTTGTTTCTCAAATGGAGAAACTGAGGTAGGAAGTGGAATGGACTTTGCCCAAGAGTTATTGACTAAAGGAAGGGTGGGCAAATCATAGATATCCTATAAAAGGCCAAATAGCAATTAAGACTTTGTGGACTATTAAGGTTTTTTTTTCCCCCCAACTACTTAACTCAGCTGTCCCAGCACAGAAGCAGCCATCAATAATATGTAAATGGGAACGCCTGGGTGGTTCAGTTGATTAAAGCACAGGGCTCTTGATTTCGGCTCAGGTGATGATCTGTTGGTCGTGAGATCGAGCCCCACATCAGGCTCTGGACTGCGTGTGGAGCCTGCTTAAGATTCTCTCTCTCCCACTGCTCCTTCCCTGCTCATGCAGGTGCACGCACACTCTTTCTCAAAAACAAACAAACAAACCCAAAAAACATAAATAGATCACCTAGGCACAGTACAATAAATCTTTATTTACGAAAACCGACGATGCCATAGGTGGTGGACCCATGGACTAAAGAAACATACTTAGTTCTGTTTCACTGTAAATCCCTGCCTTGGACCTGCATCTCTCTCTGTAGGTTGATGTAGATTGATTAAAGGTTGATTATTCCACAGGCTTCATGCTCAGTCTTTGCAGATTACAAATCCTTTACCATAAAATGACCCTGGTGTTTACATCTTCAGTTGAGCTGTTTCCCAGACTCTAGATTGGTACAGCTTCCTGCCTTTCAAACTTCTCTCCAAGAATATCCCAACTGGCCCCTGAAACTTTAACATGTCTGCTATTGATTTCTGTATTATATCCTCTAAAGTCATACCATGATTGTGTGTGTGTGTGTGTGTGTGTGTGTGTGTGTTTTCACTCAGCTATTACCCAAGTGGGAAACCTGAATGTCATCCCTTTACTCCTTATTCTGCCTTCTTGACATCTTTACTCTCTCTGCCTACCCCCCCCCCATCCCTACCACCACTGCTTTATTCAGGCCCTCATGATCCACCTGGGCTGTTGCAGATCACCCCACAGCTTCAGAGCTCCCTGTGTCTAGTCTCCCTCCTTCCAGTCTGCCTTTCATTTTGCTGCTGGAGTGATCCTGTTTTCAGAATATCCGATCTTGCCACTTCCTGCTTGAAACCCCTTAGTTGCTCTTCAGTGCCTGTGGTTTAAAGCCCAACCTGGGTATAGAAGGTCCTTTTGATAGGGAGGGGTAGTGCCTGCCTACAGTGAGGGTCCAAGATGTAGGACTGCACCCACCCTGCAGGTGACCAGCCTTCCAGAGGGGAGTGGCTGACTGTTGTGCATGGTCCCTTCTTCTGGCTCGCTTGCCTTTATCCTTTAGTATTCACCTCATGCATTGCATTTTCCTCTGAGCCTTCCTGGAGCTCCCATGCCCATCTCCGTATCTACCTTAGGTGCTTTTCCTGTCTTGTGTGTGCTCCAGTAGCATTCTTTGCTTTCCCCATGAGCAGTTACACTTTATAATCAGCTCTGTGCTTGTAGCTTCAACCCCCCACACTGACCACCCCCGCCCCCACACACAGGCTGCTCCCTGGAGGGTAGATCCTGTGTCTTTTATGTACCTTTGTCCCCAGCTGTTAGAACTGTACACTGTATACCTGGGCTTGGACATTTTGAAGAATGGGCAATATCAGTAAAGAGGTAGGGCCACAGGTACATTTTTCTTTCTTTTTGGGGTGTCCTTATTTTTACTCTTCCAGGGGAATTAAAAGCCTAAGGAAAGTAGCGAGAGGAAAAACCCTTGGGCTCGGGTATCTAGTGCAAAAAATGCTGGGTATACAGGCCTGGGGCTTGGAACTGATCCTTGTATGCTCTTCATGGCCCGGCAGCTCACTCCTGAGAGCTATGGTTCTTCATTTGGAGTGGAGATCAGAACTCAGGGGGCTCTTCATCAAAGTATACGTGTCTGCTGAATACCTACCACCCTCCCTCCACCCCCACTTCTCTGTGGGGCAGGGCATGTTAATACCCTGGTGATTCTTACAGATTTTCCTCATGTTTCCAGTCATTTCTTCCCCTGTCATTTTCTCCCTGCTCCTTATATTTCATAGTTCTTCATTGATAATTCTTATGTCTTATTTCCCTCCTTCTTAGATGGGGGCTTTGGGTGCAATAAGGACCGCACAATGAAGATGTTAGCGTCTCAGTTTAGAACCCTGAATGCATTTGTACTTCCTAGTAGAAACATTGGTATAGATGGGGATTAATGTTCCAAAGTAAAATCGTGTACTTCAGCTACAAGTGAATTAAGTTGGCTTTTATTCATAAAGAAATACATTCTGAATTAAGTAATGGACTTAACTTTTGGAACAAAATGTAAGTCTGTTACCGAAGTAAGGACTCATGGAATCAGACCATTACAGATCATTATGCTGTCCCTCTTGCTGTACCTGCCTCTGCTACCCTGACTTCTTACCATTGCAGATAGATACCCAGGCGCTCTATAAAGGCAGGCTTTTGCGGGGAGGAACATCAGGTTGGCCCTGGAAGGTGGGTTGGATAATGGGAAGGAGGTGCACACTTGTATGTCTGTGCAGTGAAATCACAAAGATTCAAACGGTTATTTGCTGTCATATTTAGAAGTATACTTGGCTGGTTTTGAGATTCAGCCTGTGCAGATAGTTAGCTGGAGCTTCTAAAGAGGAAACCTCTTTATTCTTAAGTGATTGCTTGGTAATCTACATAACAAATGAGCCATTTTGCTTCAGAGATGTGAAATCGGCATCTATAAGTGAATAGTTTTTGAAACTGAAGTTGTTAAGACAAAAGTTCATCTTTTCACGGTAGGGTTTCTCTAGAAAATGCTCTTTACTCTATTGAAATGCAGCTAGTTTAAACTAGGAAAGCATATTCCAATAATAGGCCCATGCAATTAGCCTTTCCTATAATGGAGTGAATGCTGGAATTTTTTGTGCATTATCATCATCAATTGGTGTTTGTCCCAGGGGAACCACATAATAGCTAGAAAACCTTGATTGAGAGATGCAGACAAAGGTTTCTATCTTAATTCGTAGGCATGCTTTAGTTCTTCAGACTAATAAAATGTTAGGCTCTTAAATCTAACACTTTTTTGGTAACCATCTGCTGAGCATAAGACTGAGAGATGGCGCTTCAAAACTATGTCATTATTTTGAATTAGAAGAAAATGTTGAGGGACCGACTCTTCATTTAGTGCCATAGTCATACTAGACCTTGTATAGAAATGACACAGTGGTGTGCTGGCGAATGTTGAACAACCGCCCTGGGGGGATAAAGCCTTGATGCGTAGCATTTGCCGATTTCTGAAGTGCAAGTACTCCACCATGGCTGGTTCCAGACCACAGATGTGATGTCACTGAACTTACAGTTGGGAAGAGATGCATACAGTCAGCTGGCTTCTGCACACTGCTGAATTAACCTCATCGATTGAATGTCCAGAATTTTATAGCCTGGATTTTTTTTTTTAAACCAGCCTGGATTTTTTTAATACTTAATTTCATTCCTGTCTTTACCTTTGTCCTTTGGTTTTTGTTTTTTTTTTTTTAAATTGGCCTTATTGATGTATGATTTATGTACAGTAAAATTCAGCAATTTCAGGTGTGCAGTTTGAGTTTTGACATATGTATACTTTCACCACAACCACGATACCTTATTACCTCCTCTGTACACAGTTGCCAGATTAATTTTTCCAGAACCTTGCTTTGCATGCACCACCCACCTGTGCACAAAACCATCGCGGCCTTGTACCGTCCATAGGATAAAGTACAGCATTCTGTGGTCTGGCTCTCTACCGTCTTCTTGTCTACTTCTCTGGCCTTATTGACTATTGCCTGGCTAAATTAATCTCTTACTCCTCCAGAAAGACTGACCGGCTGGTTCCTAGCACAGTTCCTGTATCATCTGTGCCTTTGCTCATATCTCTATCTGCTTGCAATACTCCTGTTACCTCCCGTTGCTTCTTATCTTGACTGTCTTGCCTTTCTTTAAAAGTCTGGTTTCCACCCCATTTTCTTCTTATGCAGTCCAGGCTTTAGCGATGACTGCCTCATTTGACCTATCATACCATTATTTGGCCCTTAACTTTGCAACTTGTATTGAAATCCCAGGTTTTTTATGGAGTAGTTTGTTCTTCTCCAACAAAGTTGTCAAGTATGATAGGGTAGGGAGTTTAGTACAGCTCAATTTTTAGCATTTGGCATTGCTCAGAAAAACGGTAAGTGGTTCTTGTGACAAACTTTTCAACTCAGTGAGTCACAAACACACTCAGTGACACCGTTGGGGAGAATGATACTGTGCTGTATCCTAGACCTCTTACAGGATGAAGGTTTGGCTTGTTACAGAGCGTGTGTGTGTGTAGTAATGTTTCTCAAAACCAACCTTAGTGATTAAAGTACACGTTGGAGCTTTTATCTTTGCCTTGAAAATTCATTCAAAGGTGGTTAGCATCATGGACTTTGAACTCTTGGCAAGATTTAAACATTTTAAAGTAGGTCCCAAAAGAACGTTCTTTGTTCCCTTCAACAAGTTTTATTTCACTTTTTGAAGTATTGGTAAGAAGTCAAGAGGGTGTATCTCCTTGATTTCCTTCCTGTCCCAGGAAGCCATATTATGGTATTCTGAAAGAACTTCTGTGTCTTTTTCAGTAACTTTGCTATAAGCAAATTGTTGTTTGTTTGTTTGTTTTTATTTTGTACTTTATCTGTAAAAAATTGCATATGTAGTTGTTAAAATACGACGTTGAATCACCATCCAACAAGTGTGTAGAACAATTCTAGATGCCTGTCTCTACGCAGATTCCTCTTCTGTCCTTTAAATACTGGGTGTACTTAGGTTCCACAGTTGGTCATTATCTCTTGTTAGGAGACACACTTTTCTTGGGTGATTTCACCTGTTGTCCTAATACAAGTGTCTCCAAAATTTTAAAATTCCTGGTCTCTTGAGTTGTGGTCTTGAACGGCCAAATGCCAACGGGATATCTCCACCCAACCACCCTTGGGAGATTGCAGATTTAACATGTCTTGAATGGAACACCCCCTGTGAGTCTTTGTGTCTCTCAGATTGCTCTTGCTCTCTTAATGAGTCGTATCCCCACGCACAGATAACTCAGGTCTAAAACATTAGAATCCTCTTTGGGTTTGGCCCTCTTCCTTCACCTTCTGAAAGGTCAGATTCATGTCAAATGTTTTTCTTAACGCCTAAACGTTTTTCTTTTGTTTGAAGTCAGGCTTGCCTCATCCTTTGTTGGGAGAGGGGCTTCCTACCTCCCAGTACATAACTGGTGAACTAAGAGCAGATCCATTTCCCTGGCATCAGATTACCAAGCTCATGAATCTTAAAGGTAAAATTGGAAAGCCTGTATATGTAATTTACAGTGTGCACCAGTGTGTTCTCTCCCTATAGGTAGATATCGCTAGGAGCCCATACCATAAGTAAAAGATGATCTGAGAAGGAATCAGAACAAAAACAATGAGATGAGTCAAATGTTTAATGGCTTCTCATAATTTAATGGTGCCGTCATCTCGTAATAGATCCCTTATGACCAGAAAACTCATTTTTATGAGCAAAGGCTCCTGCTCCCCTGCTCAGTGGCCCCTGCCAGCCTTTTTCTCTAATTTTTCCCACAGTGTTTGTAGGGCTGACCCTTTCTTTTCTTTTCTTTTTTAATTTTTAAAAATTAAAAAAAAAAAGTGTTTATTTTGGGGGGCGGAGGGGTGGAGAGGGGGAGAGAGAGAGAGAGATTGAGAGCGAGAGAGAGCGAGCACACCCCAAGCAGGTTCCAGGCTGCCAGTGCAGAGCCCAACATGGGGCTCGATCCAAAGAAGTGAGATCAAGGGCACCTGGGTGGCTCAGTCATTTAAGCGTCCAACTTGGGCTCAGGTCATGATCTTACAGTTGGTAAGTTCCAGTCCCATGTCAGGCTCTGTGTTGACAGCTTGGAGCTGGCTTTGGATTCTGTGTCTCCCTTTCTCTCTGCCTCTCCCCAACTTGGATCTGTCTCTCAAAAATAAAATAAACATTAAAAAAAACTAAAAAAAAAACCCCAAAAAACAAGTGAGATCATGATCTAGGCCAAAATCAAGAGTCAGATGCTTAATCAACTGAGCCACCCAGGCACCCCCCCCCTTTTTTTTTCAAAATTTTTTGATGTTTATTTATTTATTTTGAGAGAGGGCTGACCCTTTCTGTTGATACCTTTTTCTTTATATATATAAATACATTCACTTTGGCTCCTTCAGATGGCTTGCACACCTTTCTTCCTGGGAGCTTTGGGGGCCATCTTAATTTCATGTGTTTGGATAAAACTTCCTACAGCTGCCACATAAGAACAAAGGACTAATCTCCCCTTGGGTTCAGCTAGCGTCACTACCTCCTGAAAACAGCCTTTCCCTTCCCACCCTCCTGGGTTAGGAGCACCTTCTTTAAGCCTCCTTTGCATCCTCTGGGTAACTCTTATGGTAATACTCACTGGTAATTGCTTGCTTGTCAGTTTCCTACTAAAGCCTACGATATCTGAGGGCAGATACCCTCTAATGTTCAGATCCCACTGTCTAGCGTAGTGCCTGGCACCCATTCATATTATTCATTTATTTTTATTTTTTCACGTTATTCCTTTAGCTAGAATTTGTTGAGCACTCATTTTTGCCAGGCAGAGAACAAGTCAGATAAGGTTCCTGCCCTCTTGGAACTTGAATTCTGTCGGAGGTGAGGGAGGTTTTATTTATTTATTTATTTATTTATTTATTTATTTATTTATTTATTTTATTTTTTTAAATATATGAAATTTATTGTCAAATTGGTTTCCATACAACACCCAGTGCTCATCCCAAAAGGTGCCCTCCTCAATACCCATCACCTACCCTCCCCTCCCTCCCACCCCCCATCAACCCTCAGTTTGTTCTCAGTTTTTAACAGTCTCTTATGCTTTGGCTCTCTCCCACTCTAACCTCTTTTTTTTTTTTTTTTTTTTTTTTTTTGGTGAGGGAGGTTTTAAACAAAGTAGTACTTTGATAAGACCTACAAGGAAATGGACATAAGTAGAGAATAACTGGGGGTCTGTTGGAGTGTGTAATCCAGGTGATCAGAAAGGTATCTGAGGAAGTGGCGTTCGAGACGCACCATAAAGGATACTCAGAGGAAGCAAGCTGTCTGTAGACACAGAGGAGTCAGGGCCAGCCGGGAGAAGTAGCCATTGCAAAGACGCTGAGGAGGGGTAGAGCTTGTTGTGTTTCAGGAAATGAAAGAAGACCAGTGTGGCTGGAAAGGCAGAGAGGAAGAATGTGGTACGAATAGGTCTTTGTAATAATAACTTGTCTCCTGGCTGTTGTGAGGGTTCTGAGTTAGTACAAAGGGCTTAGAACAGTACTCAGCCTATTTGAGTGCTAAACGAGATAGCTGTGAATACATGTGTCTAAAAAGGGGAAGTAGCAATTTAAAAAATTGGGAAGGGGCTGCACCGGCATAGAAGTTGGGCAGAATGCCATTTGGGGAACAAGTTATAGGTTAATAAGCCCGTCATTAGTAATTGCTGACATCAATATAATAAGGGCCTAAGCATTTACATGTAAAACGTCACTTGTGTATTTAACACTTGAGATGCAAGAGATGTAATTTCAGTTTTGTGTCTTAGTAACCAGGGCGGACTAGATTGTAGGTGTGTCCTGTGAAAGCTGCAGATATGGTTTTTGGAATATTAATAATAGCAAATACTGAGCCTTGCCTTAATCTTGTATTTACTATACTCCTTTTTTACATCAGGAAAACCAAGGCACACAGAGGTTTAAGTGACCTGCCTGAGACCGTCTGGCAAGTAAATGATCAAGCTGAGATGCCCATTAATGAGTCCACTCCTCTAACCACTAGAATTCTGAACTTATTTTCTTGTGAAGTCTCTGTTCTTGGGGGAAAAAAAAAGCCCTCTTCCTCTGGGGTAGGGTAGCTCTGAAACCGGCTGATTTTTGTGACACTAAGTAGTAGAGAGGTGACTGGGCCTTAGGACTTCCTTGGTGTTCTGTCTCTAACACGTGATTCTGCAGTCCTGGATTTTATGTCTAGATAGTGCAAATGTTGAATATTTTCTATTTATTTTAAAGTGATGTTAGTGGTTCCTTTTTCACAGAGAAATTCTTAATTACTGCTGGGCACATTGCAGTCAGGAATTGATCCCTTTCTGGCTTCCTTCTGTCAACCAGTATATTCATGAGTCACCTTCCTTTGCCACCTAGCCAGCAAATGCTTAGGGATTGGAGTACATGTTACCCAATCGAGCCAAAGAGCGAGAAAAGTAAATTCGTGAGGGGAATACATTCAAATACGAATATTCGTCTTGATGTGTTTAAACCTGTTGAGACAGTTCTGTCAGAGTTGAGGGACAGATTAATGATAGATATATTGGTTTCTTGTTTGCTTAATTTTTTAAGGCAGTCATTATTTCCTTGGGAAAAAAATACTGAAAAGAAAAAACCTGGTCATACAACACTATATGTCTCTGCAGTGAGTAATATTTACATGGTCCTTAATAATGTAATCTCTGAATGTTAGTTTGATCAACAGTGGTGTTATACATTTGTTCCATGGATAGGGAGAGGGAATGTGGGGGTAAGGTGAAAATCCTGATATTCTATAGTGAGAAAGTCTTTTGATAATATTTGTAACCAGAAAATCAAATAATATGTAGATATATGGAAAATAAATACCATTTTATATGTTTGAATTATTTCCTATTAGATCTCTTGTTTTAAGGAGTCAAGAGTAAACTATGGCTTCTAATAAATTAGAGATTTAACTTTATTTCATATAATGTTAAGTATCTTTTACTGAGATTTTGTGTAAATCTGTATAAATCTTTTGTGAGTATTCATTATTTTTTTTAATCTTCGTTTATTTTTAAGAGAGGAGAGAGCATGAGCCAGGGGAAGGGCAGAGAGAGAGGGAGACAGGATCCAAAGCGGGCTCTGTGCTGACAGCAGAGAGCCTAATGTGGAGCTCGAACCCCCGAGCCGCAAGATCATGCATGACCTGAGTGAAGTCAGACACCCAACCCACTGAGCCACCCAGGCGCCCTAAGTATTTATTATTTTGTATGCTGTGAGAGCAAAAGTAGTTTGGTAACAGGAGATATTTAAAATATCAGGTCTACTCTAGAAATAAGAAATTAACCTCACATTCTATTTGGGGCATAGATATAGAAGTGCAAATGCTTTGTATATTTAGAGAAGTAGGTAAGATACTCTTCCTGTCATTTAATTCAATGATGCCATGTCAGACTAAACTCTTCCCTTCCTTTCACCTTTTCGTGCCCAGGTTCTGGAGTTAATCTGTCTTATGGGTTAAGTGAGATTTAATTGGCTAGTCTGGTCTTTGAGATAGCTAACCAAGGGTGTTTCGTGTCTTAGTGCGTTCTTGTTCATAACTCCTGAAGGGCCATCCTCACATGAAGGTGCCGTGTTAGGCAAGAAGTAAGGTCAGTAGAGTGGATCTTTTTTCCCTCGGGTGACCCAGCCGGGGTTGCAGTTGAGTTGGTGAACAGCATGAGAGAACAAGAGCCCTGGGCAATTTGAGCTACAGATGGCGATTGGGGTAGTGTTTAAAGATAATGAATTTTGTTTCACTGTAAAAGCGTTAATGCCAGTGTTGGTGAGGGTGGGAGGAAACCAGGTTGGCTCTTATGACGATGGTTAGAAAGTAGCTGGAGGCAGTCTTTTTGAAGGACACTTATCAGAATGAGGTATATATCCCTTTGACCCAGAAGTCCCACTTGTAGAAACTGCAAACAGAAACTTGAAAAACTATAGCAACAGGCATGTACTGGAGTGTTCTTTGTGACGTTGTAGTAGCAAAAAGCTGACCATAAACTACCAGTTCACTAATGGATGATTAAATTATGGTACTTTGATACCGTGCGAGCATTAAAAGGGGGGATGGCTTAGACCTCTGTGTACTGATCAAGATGTCCTCCACGTATTCCGTGGAGAGAGGTGTTTACACAACAGTTAACACTTGTGTGTCTGTGACGATATGAATGTGTATATATAAAATAAACTGGTATATCTGGGCAGTGAGACTAGCGGGTTAGGGGATGGGAAGGCCACGCTGGGCCCCACTCACATTTTAAAAGACAGTTTAGGGAAAAGGCCTACAAGTCCGTGCTTCACCAGAGGAGGTTATTCAGTTGTATTGAGAGGTGCACTCAGAACAGCACTCTGCCCTGTGGTGTGGCACCCGAACCCATCAGTCCTGTTTGACTCCGTGGTACAAACATGAGAGAGGGAAACTTAATAGTTTTGTCACCTTTTCGATGCCAGATTTTCTTCTATATATACACCCACTGTTGTGTGTGTCTGAGTTTGTTTTCTCTTGTTTTGCTGTATTTGATTTTTTTTCACATTGTTTAATTATTCAGGAAGCACGCCTTGTGAGAAATTTGATTTTTAATTTCCTTCCTGGACCTCATAACAATACAGCTTTTATTCTCTTACTGCTTATGCAGATTTAATACTCAAACTTTTTTACTTTAAATTATTAGACTAGCTTCCCTATCCTTATCACTTCCATACCTCTTAATTGTACCTGACAATCAATTAAAAAAGTTTTTTTTAATGTTTATTTCTTTTTCTTTTTAAAAAAATTTTTTTAATGTTTGGTTTTTGAGAGACAGAGTGTGAGTGGGGGAGGGGCAGAGAGAGAGGGAGGCACGGAATCCAAAGCAGGATCCAGGCTCTGAGCTGTCAGCACAGAGCCCGAGGTGGGGCTTGAACTTGCGAGCTGTGAGATCATGGCCCGAGCTAAAGTCAGATGCTCAACTGACTGAGCTACCCAGGCACCCCTGTGTTTATTTTCGATAGAGAGACAGAGTGTGAGCAGGGGAGAGGGGAGGGGCAGAGAGAGAAATACACACATAGAATCTGAAGCAGGCACCAGGCTCTGAGCTGTCAGCACAGAGCCCGACACGAGGCTCGAACCTGTGAACTGTGAGATTATGACCTGAGCCGAAGTTGGGCGCTCAACTGACTGAGCCACCCAGGCGCCCCAAACCTGTTACTTATCTCTTTATATGTGTATTGCTTTAAAAAGCCTGAGTCTGTACCACTGTCTTCCCTCATTTAATTTTTATGAAATCGAGGTTAAGGTGTTACTAATATTTGACACCTGCTATGCCTAATGAATGTGGAGTTGCAAAGTGGACAGCAGGTGTTGGTCCTTCATGTTCTGGAAAAAAACTAGGGAATCAAGAGGTCCTTCTGACCAGAGCTTTAGAGCAATGATTTATAATGGCAAACTAATGGTTTGTACGTGCATGTGTGTTCTTTTCCCCCTTTCCTTTGGGTTTATAGGCATTTATATTTGAATTTCAAAGAACTTGCTTTAAGAAATTCTTGAGATTATTGATGTTGTAAAATTACTGTGGGGGATTCTTGGTCTCTAGAGACACAAATGCATAATTAGACAGTATGGAGAAGGAAAGGAGGAAGAGTCGTGGCCTGGGTTATGGACGTGGATCTTTCCATAAGTAGCTCCGTGACGTTGAGATGTGTTGACTGCTTCATAAAAAGGAAAGGTTGGGGGCACCCGGGACTGTCCAATTCTTGGTTTTGGCTCAGGTCTTGATACCACAGTTTGGTTCGTGAGATAGAGCCCTGAGTTGGGCTCTGCACCGACAGCATGGAGCCTGCCTGGGATTCTCTCTCCCCCATCTCTGCACCCCACCCACATGCACACACGCGCATTTTCTCTCTCAAAATAAATAAACAAACATTAAAAAAAAAAAAAAAAAAAAAAGGAATGACCGCATGCCTAAAATCTCTTCCTGCTCGATTTCTGTGATCCATTGTTTTTCACTTTTCTATAATCTTCATCTGTAGAATGGGTACCACTGCTTGTATTTGTTAATTTTTATACAACACTTTGCAGTTGTGATATACTATATGTCACTTGGAGAGTGGCAAAGAATATATTTCCTTTAAAAATGTCACTGCTGGAGGGGCGCCTGTGTGGTTCAGTCTGTTAAGTGTCCGACTTTGGCTTAGGTCATGATCTCACAGTTGGTGAGTTTGAAGAATCCTCTCTCTCTGCCCTCCCCCCGCCCCTTGTGCTCTCTTTGTCTGTCAAAAATAAACATTAAAGAAAAAAAAAGTCCCTGCTGAGGCACCTGGCTGGCTCAGTAGAGCATGCGACTCCTGATCTCAGGGTAATGAGTTTAAGCCCCATGTTGGCCATAGAGCTTACTTCAAAAAAAAAAAAAAAAAAGTCACTGCTTACTGTAAATGATTCACATATGCTTTGATTAAGTATGTCTGTGGGTAGGGATTATTAAACAATTCTGTTTTCATTGAGTGATATTGTAGTCTACGTGTCAAGTATTAGGGTAAAAACTGCTCTCCTGTATTGAAAACAAAGGAAGTAAAGTTTTCAAAGATGTTCAGAGAAGAGAAGAACATTGGAAGCATGAAATGCCAAAGATACTGCATAAAGCCATATTAAATTTAGCTTAATAATACTTACTGAGAAGCCCCTCCCACTATGTCCTAGGCACTGTTGATGGCACGTTGAAGAAGCATACAGCCCAGAAGGGGAGATAGCATGTTTTTTTAAATAGATAGTTGCATGAGGATTTTGCAGAGGGCCACTGGACTCTTTGCATGTTTCTGTATCATTTATGGGGAAATTACATGTTGTCTTTGACTTCACAAAGTTTTCAAGTTCAGGTGCCATTGTCATCCTTAAGGTTGTGATTCATTTGTTTTTCTCCTCCAGCCTCCTGTGATTAGGTAGTCTGCCTTTGGAATGACAGGGTTCTTTCTGGTAGCTTCTCTGACATGTGGATAGTGGTTTCATCTGCCTCCAAACTGAAAACAGGAAAGGTGGAAGTTGTGATCAGGTACCAGTATCTTTTAATGTGTCCTACTCCTAAAATTTTTCCGAAAATCGTTTTTTAAACCATTTTTCTGGAAAAGTTTTTTTTAAGGATTTTCATTGTGACCTTGATGTCTCTGGGGTGTCTTCTGTCTCGAGAATCTTTTAAGTCCTCATTTTTTCTCCACAGTTCAAAGCTCTGTTCTAAATATATGGATGTTTGACTAGTTCCCTCACAGTGCATGTCAACCTTCCAGAGAGGTAGAGTGTAGCTAAATGTATACAATCTTCTGATTTAAAAAAGGAAGAAGAAGAAATGGTAGGTATTGGAAATTAAATAAAAGTAAATAATTTTGTTTTATTATGAAATTTTTCAAGTGTGCACAAAATGAAAGATGAGTTCACTGAGTCTCTGTCACTTAAAACTTTGCAGTTATCAGGACTTTCTCACACTGCTCATTTTCTTCTGTCTGAAATATTTTAGGGCAAATCCCAGACATTGTTGTCATTAACAACCACATAAATCAGTTGGTCCCTCTTAAAAATAGAGACATTTTCTTAAAGAGCCATAATATCCTTATCATGCTTAAGATAATAAGCAATTCTCTGGGAAAATGATTTATTTTTAACATACTGTGTATTTTATCTTTGAATCAAGCTATAACAAATCATGAAAATTAAGCTTTTGATTAATCTTATGATTTATTTAAGACTAATATACTATTTAGTTAATATATTGTTAATTTATGTATATGATTTCTACATTTTTAATTAAAAGTAAACAAAATACACAGTTGCCAGAATAGCAAAACAGTGAAGTTTATTAAAGAGCTATTTATATTTTATTGATAACCTTTTATTTTGAAAGTAAACAAAATGAACAGTTGCCATAAAATAGCAAAGCAGTAGAGTTTTTTAAAGAGCTATTTATATTTTATTAATAATCTTCTAAATATTTTGAAGTGCTTAACTGGAATTTGAGCTTCTTAGAAAGTATATATTTTATTTCTGTTTTTTGTTTTCTTTTAGGTTTATGTATTTTCAGAGAGAGAGAGCACAAGTTGGGTAGGGGCGCAGTGGGGGTGTGTGTGTGGAGAGAATCCCAAGCAGACTCTCATGCTGTCAGCGCAGAGCCCAATGTGGGGCCCAAACTCACTAACCATGAGCTCAGGTCTGACCTGAGCCAAAGTTGGACACTTTAACCGGCTGAGCCACCGAGGTGCCCCCATTTTACTTGTTTTGACTGGGGTTTTTTTGGTCTCAGGATGGCATCATTTTTCCATATTTTCCTTTGCTTTTCTATTGGGCTTTATAGGTCTGCTTTATTTTTTAATGTGTATTTTTGAAGGAAAGAGAGAGTGTGAACGGGGGGCGAGGGGGTGTCAGAGAGAGACACCCACACATACAGAATCCAAAACGGGCTCCAGGCTCTGAGCTGTCAGCCCAGAGCCCAATGCGGGGCTTGAACTCACGAACTGCTAGATCATGACCTGAGGTGAAGTCGGTCGCTTAACCGACTGAGCCACCCAGGTGCCCCATAGGTCTGCTTTATAAAACCTTTTTGTGGGGGGTGGAGTGGGGCTTAGATTTCCTGTATGTCTTTCTGATATATTTCCCTTTTCTAAAATCTATTTGAAAGAATTATTTTCTGTGACTTATGACTCTTAATTTTTCTTTGGAATCTTTTACTTTATTATTTGGAACTCTGGAAGCCGAATAATGCATCCAGGAAAAGCTAAGTTATGATGATTTTCCCATTAAAAAAAATAACATTTACTTAGATCTTGCCAGTGTTTACTTTGGTTTCTGACATGGAAGCTTTAAATGAAAGCATAACACTTGAGGGAAAAAAATCTCTTCTAAGGCTAGTGTGATTTATAGTCTGCTGGGTGGTAATGAACATGCTTGCTGTTTAACCTTGTTATTACCCATTGAAATTTTTGACTATGTAAAATTTTTGAAACACATGCTACCTAAAAAAAATAGTACATGCTACCTTTTACCCCTTAGATAAAGTATCTTTATTCAGTATATCCTAGTAAGTTGTCAAAGTTTTTTGCTTTACAAGCTTCTGGAGAATACATACTTATTTTGAAAAGACTGTTTTTAAATAAGTGATCACTCAATCACTTAGGTTTCTGGCAGTTACAGTCAACTAATTTAGTTGTAAACCTGCAAACAAACAACTGGAAAAGTATATTGGGGCACCTGGGTGGCTCAGTCGGCTGAGCATCTGACTTCGGCTCAGGTCGTGATCTCGCAGTTCATGAGTTCGAGCCCCGCGTTGGGCTCTGGTGCTGATGGCTTGGAGCCTGGATCCTGCTTCAGATTCCGTGTCCCCTTTTCTCTCCGACCCACCCCTGCTTGTGCTCTGTCTCTCTGTCTTTCAAAAATGAATAAACATAAAAAAAATTTTTTAAGTGTATTTTATTTATTGGAGAATGTCTTTTTTAGAATTTTTTTTCTTAATTAAATTTTATGGGGGCACCTGGGTGGATCAGTGGGTTAAGCATCTGACTGTTGATCTCAGCTCAGGTCTTGATCCTCAGGGTCATGAGTTCAAGCCCCGCATTGGCTTCCATGCCTACTTAAAAAAAATAAATAAAAATTAAAAAAATTAAAAGTTCATAAACTTTGGTTATCTGATTTTGATAACCACCATAGATAACATTTTAAAGGACGGTAGCCCACTAACAGCTCTCAAACATAGCTAAAAACAAACCAAGGGGGATGCCTAGCTGGCTCCATGAGAAGAGTATGTGGCTCTTGATCTTGGGGTTGTGAGTTTGAGCCCCATGTTGGGGGTGGAGATTACTTAAACAAAAAAACTTAGGAAAAGAACCTGCCAATGCCTCCATAACAGTATGGGAAGTTTCTATTTCACAAAATAAGCATATGCCTTGTTAGTTCCAGATGACGTCATTGTATTTTGTGGTGCCGTATAGCAACCATTATTCATAATGAAAACATCAAGAAAGGATGTTTGTTTTGTTTTAGTATTCTCAAGAATGTAGAAGAAACTTAATTTTTTAGATATTAAAAAAGATTTTGCTTAAGTAAACTTTAGTTCTGTGGAAACTAATCTCTAGTCAGTTTTGTATATTTTTTACATTAAAAAAAATTGAATTCCTGAGGTGCCTGAGTGGCTCAGTCGGTTGAGTGTACGACTCTTGATATCAGCTCTGGTCATGATCCCAGGGTCCTGGGATCGAGCCCTGTATTGAGGTTCTCTCTCTCTCTCTGCCCCTCCTCCCCCACCCACACCCCAAAATTTGAATTCCTGTTGTGTCAGATACTGGGCCAGGTACCTTTCTTTGTAGGTATTTTATTTCATTTCATCTTCAACAATCCTGTGAATGAGGTAGAAATCCCTCCTCAGTCACCCACTGCCCCCCCCCTTTTTTTAAAGATTGGGAAATAAGCTGAGAGTTAAGTGATTCACAAGATAACTCCTTAAAAAAATTTTTTTTTTCACTGTTTACTTATTTTTGAGAGACAGAGCATGAGCATGAGCCCCAAGCTATCAGCACAGAGCCCAATGTGAGGCTCGATGTGAGGCTCGAACTCAAACTGTGAGATCATGACCTGAGCCGAAGTCGGAAGTCGGAAGCTTAACCGACTGAGCCACCCAGGGACCCCAAGGTGACTTTTTAAATCACGAGTGTTCATCTGCTTATAGTATATCGTTGCTTGGTTTATCCATTTATACTTCAAATTTTGTGTGTGCAAAACTGAACTTAGCATCTTCCATAAAAAATTTGTCCCTTCTGTCCTGTGTTCCACCTTGCCGTTAATAGTATCACCTCTGCTGTCCGACAAGGCTAAAACTATAGTCAGACCTCAGATTGGCAGTTTCGGGTCATGCCTGTCTTGCAACTTCATATGTTCATTTTATATAGTATTGATTGAGTCCCTACTATGTGCCAGGCACTCTTCTAGGCTCTAAGAATGCAGCGGTGAACAAACCAGAGAATCCTTGTCCTTACGAAGTTTGCATTGTGTAGTAGGAGACAAGAGATAAATAAAGTAAAATACATAGTATATTAATTAGTTGCTGGGAATGTAGCAGCCTGTGGTTGTAAGTAGAATGATCCCAGAAAGCTTCACTGAGAGACATTGGAGCACATGTGCTCTGTTTACATTTAGAAATGAGATTGACTTAGAAATCTGGTTTTTTTGGTTTCCCACGAAAATGAGATACTCTAGCAGCACTGGAGCTGCTTTCTATCAGCTATGCTGTGTCTAGTCAGTTGCAAAGCCTGAGAAGTCTCTCTAATCCCTCCCATCATTCCCATGGCTGTTACCTTAGTTGAGGCCTTGAATGTTTCTTTTCTGCTCTTTTGCTTTAACTGTCTATCACCCCTTCAGCCAGTCCACACCACAGCTCAGGTAGCTTTGTGTAAAGCACAGTTGCGTTCACTGTGCCTAGGAATACAAACTGTCTCTGTTCACCGTATAAAATCCATACTTTGGGGCCATTTGATAATCTGGTCTTGGCTTACTTTCTTACACTTCCCATGGTCTACTCATCACAATAAAAATGTAGTGGTCCCCATTCTGTGGACATATCCTGTGCTTTTCTGGTTTTGTTTTAAATGCCTCTCCCACCTCTGCACATCTAAATCCCATACTGTTCTTAAGCCCTGTGTAAATCCATCACTGTCTATACCTGCAAACTAGAAGAAATCTACTTCTGTAGACCCTAGTAGCACTTGGTGCAACCCTTTTTTACCTTTACTCTTTAACGTACAGATCTCCTGTTCCCTTGCTAAATTTTAAGCAGGTTCGTCCAAGAGTGGTTTGTGTTTGCCTTATGGCTCTTGGGTGTAGAATATTTAGTAAACCAACTTTTTGACAGAAATAAAGCCTGTGATCTTTTGTGGATTTAATAGATGCTAACAGTATATTCTCCATAGCTCAGCACAATAGATGCCTGTCACTTCATGTGGAAAGCTTAAAATATTTTGGAGGGTGATACAGGGAATAAAATCGTCTGAGTTTAGGAAATATGACACCTGCATATTGTTTTGTTGATTGCTCTTGACATTGTATTATTGTCTCCCAGATTGAGATAAATGATAAAAATATGCCCTTATTCTTTATATTTTATTTCATCACTGGCAGAAGGCTTTTTCCTTCCCTATTACTGCCTTTCATCCTTTTCCCCATGCTTATTTTCTTGATAGCTTTTATTTCTGCTGTTTTCATTATTTCTCTTTTCTGTAAAAGTCCTCCCCTCTCCTCATAAAAAGAATACAAACCTTTAAAAGCCTTTTTTTTTTTTTTAATTCAAACTTTCATCTCACCCAGGAGCCTCTGCTGTTGTACATGACCATTTTTCTTTACAGATGTACCTTTGTTTAAGGTATAAGTAATTATTGCCCAGAGGCTATTTGTCATAGGTATGCAAAAGCTATGCTCATATTCCTTCTGAGTGGTTGAATTTTTCTTAGACATCCTTTTGAATTTCATTCATCTAGAATGTCACTTGTTGAGTTGCTACCTTGGCAGAGTATTCTTCTCTTTCAATAAGAAGTCTTTGTTCTTTTATGTACTGGATCATTTGCTGCCTTTTTCTTCCTCAGACTAAGTACTGGACCTCAGGAAAAAATGTTGGATTGTTTCATAAGCTTGTTTTTTTTTTTTTCCCCCCTTTAAATGTTTGTTTATTTTGACGGGGGGAGAGAGTGCACACGAGAAGGGGAGAGGCAGAGAGCTGGGGAGACAGAGAATCTCAAGCAGGCTCTGCACTGCCGGCACAGAGCCTGACGTGGGGCTCAAGCCCATGAACTGTGAGATCGTGTGCTGAGCTGAAAGAAAAATCAGATGCATAACCGATTGAGCCACCCAGGTGCCCCGCCCCCCCTTCATAAGCTTTTGAGAAACAGCTACAGCAGCTAAGTTCTTCTACACTGTTAGAACTTTTCTTATGGAAAATTTCAAACATAAAAGAACAATGTGGTGACTGCTCCCCCCTCCAGGCACCCATCATTCAGATTCAGTAATTCCTACCTCAAGGCTTCCGCCATTTCTTCTGTACCCCTTTCCTAACTTTGCCCATACTGGGTTATTTTAAGGCAAATTCTAGACATCATATAGCTTAGTTCGTAAATATTTCAGTGTACATCCCTAAAGGAGGATTCTCTATAAACATAACCCAATATTATTTTTGTGATATTTTGCACATTAATGGGTTCACAAGACATGCTGTGTTTTTATTAAGAATACCAGGTAGTAAATAAAGGTTGGCAAGTTTCTTCAACTTTCAGAATGTGATTAATCTCAAGGAGGGTTCTGGAAATAGACTGGTCTGAACATACATAGAGAAAGCCACACAGATTGCTTCTACTTTCTGTACAGAAGCACATTCTTCACCCCAGTGCCTTACTTCCATGGACACAGCTCAGGGAGGCCACCCTCATTTATTTTATAAGCTCATTATCAGTAAACTTAGGAAACAATGCTGTCTGATTCCTAGGTCTTTGACCTGTTAAGGTCAATCCTGTGGCACAGGCTTTTAGCCCTTGGCTCTCTTTCTGGAAAATTCCAGAACTATATAAAAATCATTTCTAAAATCCCGATAGACACGTTTTGCCAAGAATGTCAGTTATCTCTTGACAGTTTGGCATTAACCTTTAAATATTAGATTGTGTAATCATAATGCCATTCAGGGGAAATAAGGGGGTGGGTGGCTGGCATTTTAAAAGTGAAATGAACTTGGGTTCCTGGGAATGTTAATCATTATTCTACCAAAAATGCTGATAGTACTTAATAGTGAAATGCTAAGTAAGTAAAACGCAGTATTTTGCGAACAGCTTAGATCAGAGGTGAGTAAAATGTGGCTTTATGCGTTTGTTTAACATATTTTTACCAGAACAGTATCTGAAGGTTATTTTCTGCTTTTAAGCTTTGAAACTGAGAAAGTAATGAAGAAACCTTCTAGTGAGCTCCTGCCAGTCTGCTAGCCTGATCAGAAATAGATCATTATTTTTGTCATTGTAACCTGCCTTCTCATTTGCCTTCCTTGCCCTTGACTTTGCAGCAGAGAGGAGAAAGAAACTCGCGGCCTCTACCATAAACACACATGGTAACAGCAGTCAAGTAATTTTATATTTTTTGTGGGCAAGTCAGTCATTCATGGTGATGAAATGGCTTATTTTTAATGCAGTGTTTTTCTTTCAACTAAACTTAAATTCTTTTTTTCCATCTGATTTAGTTGTCTGTACCATTCCAAGGCAGCATAAATTTAGCACAGCTTCTTCGTTTTACCAACTTGGTAGGAGTTTTAAAGGTTTCATTCAGCTTACTTGAGCTTTTCATATGAAATGGACTCTAAGAACTCTAATTCACTAATAATGTGTAACTAAAGACAGACAGAGCCAGTATATCTGACGTGGAAGACCATACCAGGGATTGTGGGAAAGGGGAGGTTTGGAGCATTGATTTCCTAAAAAAAAATTTTTTTTAATGTTTATTTTTAATTTTTGAGAGAGAGAGAGAGCGAGCGCACAGGCAGGGAAGGGGCAGAGAGAGAAGGGTGCAGAGGATCCGAAGTGGGCTATATGCTGACAACAGAGGAGCCCAACACAGGGCTTGAACTCCCCAATCGTGACATCATGACCTGAGCTGAAGTTGGGTGCTCAACCAAGTGAGCCACTCAGGCGTCCCCGGAGCATTGATTTCTAATCTCATTTTAACATGACTCTTTGGAGAGTAGATAAAAGCATGGGCTAACTCTCAAACAGGTCACAAAATGGAAGAAACCCAGATTTATTGCAGCCATGTAAAGGATAGAAATGATCTCAGTTTTCTAGAAAAGCCATCCATGTGGATAACAGAATTTTAACTGATTAAGAGTAATTGCTGTCAGGGCACCTGAGTGGCTCAGTCGATTGAGCGTCCAACTTTGGCTCAGGTCATGATCACACGATTTGTAGGTTCCAGCCCCTCGTCGGGCTCTGTGCTGACAGGTTAGAGCCTGGAGCCTGCTTCTGATTCTGAGTCTCCCTCTCTCTTCGCCCCCCTCCCCCCCCCCCCCATTCTCCCTCTCTCTCTCAAAAATAAATATTTTAATCAGTGCTACTCATAGCAAGTTAGTTCTGGCTAATGAGGAATGCTGCTTCTACAGATTTTTATATTTAAAAAATTAGTTTATGACTTCTTTCGTTAAACTCATTTAAATTTCTGCCTTACTCTATTCTTTCATTATCCTTGTGAATTTATTTGGTTTTGTTTAATGACTGGGATATCTTTCTCTGTACTACTATATTCAGTTGACTACTAGTGGATACCCCAAGCTGAGCAGAAACATACATTGGAAGAGCTCTGGGTGGGGAGAGGGCATCAGTAAACACTAGTGAAATAAGAGAGTTGGACGCCTAAGCATCTGAGCCACCCAGGCGCCCCTAATTTCCGTTTTTAAATTTCACATATTCCAGTAAACATATGTGCACGTTTCAGGTATACTTTGTCTTACTTTCAGTAAACTTTTGGTTAGACAATAGCATATATATATGAAAAATCGTTTTCGTAACTCAGTGATAAATGAAACAGTAATGGTTTAATCAGCACCCCAGAAATCCCCCTCAAACCACTTCCTGGTGCTCACAGTCTCCACTAGGGTAGCTACTATCCTGATGTCTGACACCGTTGATTTATTTAGTCTCTTTGAAATGTGTATGGCTGGAATCATATTGTGTCTACTCTTTGGTATCTGGTTTCTGTCACTGTCATATCTGGGAGACTCATGCACTTAACATGTTGCAATTCATTTTTTGTTGCTGTGCAGTATTCTGTTGGGTGACAACCATAAGTCCTTTTTATTATTGGGGAGTCTCTGGGTCGTAACCTAATTTTTGGATTTGTAAGCAGCACCGTGAGCATCCTTGAACCTGTGTTTTGGTGGTCACGGCTATACCTGACTATTGGGAGGGTGCAGTTGTGGAGCTTTACCACGCCAGCGGTTTTCCAGGATGGTTGAAACTGTGTCACACTCCCACCAGCAGTTTCTGGTTATTTTTTTATAAAATAACTTCATAAAAGGGAAATTTGAATAAAAGATAAATGCATTTTGAGTTTTGGAATATAGTGTTAAATTTACCCTCAGGAATACTAATTTGTATTCCACTGAACACGAGGTTTTCATCAGCTCTTTTATCTTTATCAGTGTATAGTGGAAAAGAGTGGAAAACGTGTGATTTTTAAACTAATGAGTTGAAATTTTTTTAGCTTAATTATGCTCATTCAGTTTTCTTGGCTGTTCTTGTCTTTTCTTTGTCAAGGTGTTTCTCATGTTTCTTACTGCTTTGTAATAACCTTATATATTTTAATTCACATGTTTTGGTCATATGCTATAGGTTTTTTTCCTTCCTAGGTTGTCCTTTGTTTTAATTTTGCCTTTTATGGGGCGCCTGGGTGGCTCAGTCAGTTGAGTCTCATTTTCCCTCAGGTCTTGATCTCTGGGTCATGAGTTCAAGCCCTGCGTTCGGCTCCATGCCGGGCTTGATGCCTGCTTAAAAAAAATGTATACATACCTATTTTTTGTCTTTTACAATACAAACGTTTTACATGTGTGTTTGTGCTTGTATCTGCTAATCTTTTCCTTTCTGGTTTCTGGCTTTGGTGTCATTCTTAGGAAAGCCTTTTTGCCCCAAGATTATTTTTTTATTTTTAAGTGTTTATTTTTGAGAGAGAGCACAAGTGGGGGAGAGGTGGAGAGAGAGGGAGACACAGAATCTGAAGCAGACTCCAGGCTCTGAGCTGTCAGCACAGCTGAAGTCAGATGCTTAACCTACTGAGCCACCCAGGAGCCGCCAAGATTATTTTTTAAAAAGTCTGTTTTCTTCAAGGGCTTTATTGTGTTTAATTTTGTTTATTGTAACTAGGTTTAACTTACAACACAAGGTGCTCTTTTGGCTCGTTTGTTTGTTTTAAGACAATTTAAGCCTGTTGTACGTTTATTTATTACATAAGCATTAGCTTTGGAATATTTTGCCAGGTGTCAGAAGGTGACTAGTCAGGTAGAATTTACCCCAAGCGTCCATGAATGTCTCATTTGACCAAGCGAGAAATGAAGCCCATTTTACAATGTGGATGCTATTTGAGTCCTTTCGGTGTGCATGTTATTAAAATAGTTTTCATTTAGAAAAGAATGAGATCAAAGTAGCATAAACTAAATTGTCTTGTTACATGTCTTTAGCGGAGATTGTTCAAGGCTCTTCAGCAAGGCACTTTCCCAAAAATACACCCAGCCCCTCTGTTTCGTGGCCCGTAGGACCACAAAATAAGAAAGCCAAATATGTAATTTCAAATCTTTTAAAAAGACCATATTTCTTTATATAAGAGAATGTTTTTACATTTCTTTCAGTTCTTTCCCTTTGTATAATAGTACATGTAATTAAAATGTAATTGGCATTGCTGACGGAGAAAGATAAGACCAGTTTATCATAACTGGTGGTTAGGGGTTTAGTTGGTTTTTTTTTTTTTTTTTTTTTAATTTTTTTTTTTTTTTTTAACGTTTATTTATTTTTGAGACAGAGAGAGAGACACAGCATGAACGGGGGAGGGGCAGAGAGAGAGAGGGAGACACAGAATCGGAAGCAGGCTCCAGGCTCTGAGCCATCAGCCCAGAGCCCGACGCGGGGCTCGAACTTGCAGACCGCGAGATCGTGACCTGAGCTGAAGTCGGACGCTTAACCGACTGAGCCACCCAGGCGCCCCGGTTTAGTTGTTGTTTAATTTCATTGTGAGATTTGAGGGCCCTCCAAAGCCCAGCACCTAAAATTCCTGAGTCATTATTTGTTTGGACTACAAAACAGAAACATAAAACAGGTACATATTGAACCAGTAGCTCTCTTTTCTGATTCGGGTTGGTTTGGTTCCTATAGGTGAATATTAGTACCTTAAAGAGGTGAGAGTCTCAGGGACAGGCAAGTTTTTGAGGAAGAGACCACAGAAGTGTTGCTTCTGTGAGGAGAGCCCTGGCATGCATCGGAACCCAGAGGCCAGTCTAAGGGGCAGAGAGATTTGGAAGGGAGAGAAAGCATAGGTGAAAGGAAATACTACAGACAACATTTTTGTTTTTGTTTTTTTAAATTTTTTTGCTGGTCTTTTGCATTTAACAGTACTTGTTAGCAAGGTGGCATCACTAATTATTTGATTATTCTCCAAGCCGGTGGGGGGGGAAGAACGGGTGGGGACTTGGCTTATTAGTAAATCCATAATTTTAGGAGCACAGCATTTATAGTTTAGGAGAATCAGTGCTATGCTGAGTATTTGAATTTGACTAAAGGGAATAATGGAGTTTATGTTAAAGGGTCACTGGGAGTAGGTTGGGGAAGAGAGCTCACAGAGGAGAGAAAAATAAAACTAAGTGCCTGTTTTTCATTTATGTATATACATTATGTACATGCATTATATCCAATATACATTATGTATTGTATATACATATACATTATGTATATACAAAATGCAGTCTTACACATTGTACATATTTGACCCATTCAGTCCTTACAGAAATTCTATGAAGTGGTGTTTCCCGGTTGTCAAAGAGTGAGTTCATGTTATTCTGCATGGGCCCGCAAAACCAGCAAATGGCGGTCCTGGGATTTGAACTCCAGCTTCTGAATCTAAAGCTCATTCCCTTTCTTTTCACAAGAGTATATATTGCCTTCTAAGTGACCAGAATGACTATGTATATTTTATATTGTCAGTTTCATATCAAATGTTGGTAACAGTTTACATAGCATATCTTGGGGATAGCATCTTTAGTTCTAGGTAATATAAAGCCTGTGTACTTTCCTTTACCTTCTGCCTTAGCATTGAGAGTAAGCATGAGGTTACGATCCTGGGAGGACTCAATGAATTTGTAGTGAAGTTTTACGGACCACAAGGAAGTAAGTACACATGTTGATGTGCGCTCTTCTTTTTCTTTTTTCTCTACTCCTTAATAAGTAATGAGAATATCAGTGACAGGTGGTGGCGGGGTAGTATTTGAACAGTAAATTTAATGCAACTGTAGAACCAGTGAGGAAGTCTTGCTTTTATCATAACTCTTTATATGCTTTTCTCTTTTATCTCCATGCGACAGTATTAAACATGAATTGTGAATACTCTTGTTTATTTTTATTTATTTTTTAATGAGTGGCTACTCAGTGGATGGTTTGGGGGAAAGTTTCATGTATTTTTTCTATTTCTGTTTTTGGGTTTGGTTAGGGGTGGTCAACAGGGTAGATTGAAGTAGGAGGCTGTTATTTACCAATTAATTGAATAGTGCTTAATACTTTACAAGATCAGGTAAATGTAGGGGAGAAATGAGTCTTTGCTTATTTTCCAAGTCTAGATCTTTAAAAAATACATATTTTTTAATATTTATTTATTTTTGGTAGAGAGAGGGACCAATCAAGAGCCAGGGAGGGGCAGAGAGAGAGAGAGAGAGAGAGAGAGACAGACAGACAGACACAGAATGTGAAGCAGGCTCCAGACTCTGAGCTGTCAACACAGAGCCTGATGCAGGGCTCGAACCCACGAGCCACGAGATTGTGACCTGAGCCAAAGTCAGACGTTTAGCCAACTGAGCCATCCCAGTGCCCCCAACTCTAGATCTGTTAAAGAAAAGTATTTTAGGGGCACCTGGGTGGCTCAGTCGGTTAAGCGGCCGACTTCGGCTCAGGTCATGATCTCACAGCCCGTGAGTTCGAGCCCCGCGTCGGGCTCTGTGCTGACAGCTCAGAGCCTGGAGCCTGTTTCGGATTCTGTGTCTCCCTCTCTCTGACCCTCCCCCGTTCATGCTCTGTCTCTCTCTGTCTCAAAAACAAATAAACGTTAAAAAAAAAAATTTTTTTTAAAAGAAAAGTATTTTAATCTGAACATATAATAGCTACTAATTATGGGGTCCCTGACTCTTGAAGGAATTAATTTACAAGGTTTTCGAAAGAGATTAGGATTTAATGTTTCACCTTTACTCAGATTTGTTTTTTAATGTGGAAACACACAGTTACAATGTTTAACATTTTTACTTGTATTTCAGCACCATATGAAGGTGGAGTATGGAAAGTTAGAGTGGATCTTCCTGATAAATACCCTTTCAAATCTCCATCTATAGGTATGTAACTACTCAATTTGTCTCATTAGTGAGTTTTGAAATCAAAGAGAAAAAGAGGGGAAAAAAAGCCTACATTTTATGGGAGATAATTCCAGAAATGGTTACTTAACTGAATTTTTCCTTTTTGGGCTTTGGTTAATTAATTAGTGACTTTCTGTGGGACTTCCTAGTGTGACAGAAGATGGTGAAATGAACCCTTTGCATGATTGTAATGATCCTAACTCTAGATTTTTCTGTCAGGGTAAGATTAAATAATCTTAAAGGCCCACTGTCCATTCAGGCTAAGTAGTAAAATAATAAACGTGTTTTAAGTCTCATTTTAATTGCTAGATTATTGGAGTTAATGTTATGTAGTGTCTATTCTAATTCTGTCATTTAAAAATCCTCTTTAGATCCTCCTTTGCTTTTTGTTCACTCCAACTCTGGGTACCTAGCAGTGAAATCACCCTTTTCCGTTCTCTCCACTCCTCATCGTTTTAGCCCCCTGAGCAGCTGAAGAAAGTAGAGTAGGAGCCTCAGTGGGATTGTATAAAGAGGTACTTTTTCTTCACCTTCATCTTCTTTCTGCCCTAACTGGTGATATTATTAACCCGGCACCCCCATTAAGGCACTTAGTGACAATTTAGGCATTTTAGCATCAGACGCTAAAGATGTATATCGGATTGAAGGTTGACACTTTTTTTTTAAGTTATTTATTTTGAGAGAGAGAGAGAGAGAGAGAGAGACAGTATAAGTGGGGGAGGGTCAGAGAGAGAGGGAGAGAGAGAATCCCAAGCAGGCTCCACACTGTTAGCACAGAGCCCAGTGTAGGGCTTGAACTCATGAACCGTGATATCCTGACCTGAGCCGAAATCAAGAGTCAGACGCTTAACTGACTGAGCCACCTGGGTGCCCTGAAGGTTGACGCTTGTAAAAATTTTGAGACTGTGTAATGGTAGTAACTCAGCTAATTTAACCTAGGTTTTAAAATTTTCATTCTAAAGATGATTTTGAAATATTATAAAATACTGACCAATTTTAGGAAAGAAGAAAAAAATAAAATTGGAATCGATTATACATTTTTTGACAGTCACACTGATCCTCATGTTCAGATTGCCAGAGTTCATACATCTTGCTACCGCTATGGGCTCGTTTCTGGAAGTAATGCTAGGTCTCTTGGAGTTTAGATACCACACACCGTACCCACCCTTCAACAAAAGTTTTCTTTCTCCGCCCCCCTCCCCCAAAGAGGTGGACCAGAGACATCCTAAGCTTTATGTTTTGATTCTAGGCCCCCACCTTTCTGTCTAGGATAAGTCATGTGAAAAAGATAGGATCGTTACAGACTAATTTTCATTCAAATGCAGCGGCTTCTCCCGCACCATCTAGCTACTTACTGCTCTCAAGCTTTGTGCCTTAAAAACACTACAGAGCACCTGTAACTCCTTCTTAGCTGGGAACTCTCGGTGTTCGTTTTAAGAATAAATTGGTGATTTCCTTTTAAGGTCTCTGGGCTGATTTTTCTAAACTCAGGGAGGGAGAAGATACTTTATGAATGATTGAATTGGAAATTTCCCTCTTGCTACAAGGGCCTCTGAGGTGTAGGGTTCTCAGATGGTGAAATAGGAAGGGAGCTGTGAGGTGTTGCATTTTTGAGATAATCCCCAAGTATATCTGACTTAATGCCTGTATAGTTGGGGCAGCACCCCTTCCTAGTTCCATCCCAGGGAGATGGAATGTGGTGTTACTCAGTTTGGAAGGGCTTTTCTTTCACGTTGTGGTTGCCTGTCCCCCATTCATCTCTTCTTTTGATACAGGCGTCTGAACTTGTGTGTAGTTGAGTGGTATGATCTTCAAATCTTTACATGTGGAATGTCCACACCATATAAATTCATTCAGATATATTTGATAAGTGTCTGTTTGCTTAAAGACTAAAAGCATGCTGGATACCGTTTTGAGCCCTAAATTCCTAGTTAGAAAGAAAATAGTATTTAACAGGCAACTATAGAAAACAATTACATATCCTGTAGAAATGTAGTTATTTCTCAAACCTTATCTTATTTTTCCAGATAATGTAACTGTTTCATCATAACTTTCAAAGTAAAAATATCTTAACTTGGCCTGGTTTGTTTATTAACTAATGACGCAATAGAAGCCTATGTACTTTCTTAAATTAATGATGTAATATGAAATTGCTTGGGACAAATGACTAGGCTGATTTAACTTCTTCATAATTTTTCCTTTGCCTTGCTGTGCGCTTTTAGAACTTGGTAATGCTTACAGATGTGTACCATCTTCTCTTAGGGAAGTAGGTCTAGTTGAAATATTTGTACAAGCTGTGTTTGTTTCCTCCAAAGGAAGGATTGCATAAGAGAGTTATAATCAGTTGTGTGTGGTCACCCATTTTCAGGTCATCAACAATGTAATTGCTGAATTTGCCTTAAACATTTTGAGAGGTAGTAGCTCATTTAGAATAGCCAAGGTTTCCTTTTTGAGTTGTATAGATAGTTGTAGAAGTATGCAGAAGGGCAAGGAGATGAGATAAACCCAGACTTAAGGTTCTTTTTAAACCCTGCCTCTGTAGTATCTAGGCAGGCATACCCTTATTCCTGAGCCAAATTTTGAGCTCTTAAATATTAAGATATGCAGGATTAAGCATCCTTAATGCTTAGATCCTGGAATGTTAAAAAAAAAAATTATATATATGTTTGGTATTCATTGATTTTTTTGTAAATGTTTATTTTGAGAGAAAGCATGCATGCGTGTGGGTGAGGGGCAGACAGAGAGAGAGAGAGAGAGAGAGAGAGAGAGATTGAGATTGAGAGAGAATCCCAAGCAGGTTCCATGCTGTCAGTGCAGAGCCCGACTGGAGTTCAATCTCACAAACTGTGAGATCATGACCTGAGCTGAAATCAAGAATCTGACGCTCAACTAGCTGAGCCACCCAGGTGCCCCAATTGGTTGATTTATTGACTGATTGATTGATTGTATAAATGCTCCATATTCTTAGTATGAATGTAAGAAGGTCCAGGTGACCAAAAATAAAGAAAAATTAAAAATGTCTCATAATCCTGTCCCTCAATGGATATCATCATTACATCCTGGTATATGTATTTTAAGACAATTTTCTATGCACCTTTAAGTATATATTCAATATAATTTGACATGCTTATCTCTCAGAGTATCCTTTAAATAAATTTTAGAGAGGGGTACCTGGGTGGCTCAGTCGGTTGAGCGTCCAACTTTGGCTCAGGTCATGATCTCACGGTTTGTGAGTTCGAGCCCCGCATGGGGCTCTGTGCTGACAGCTCAGAGCCTGGAGCCTGCTTCGGATTCTGTGTGTCTCTCTTTCTGCTCTCTCCCCACTCATACTCTGTATCTCTCTCAAAAATAAATAAAACATTAAAAAAAAATAAGTTTTAGAGAGTTTTTCAGAAGTTACATGATTGCCTGAGTTATAAGTAAAAATGTTCTTTGAAAACAATTTATATCATTATATAAGTGTTGGTTTTTTTTGAAAATAGCAATAAAGCTATCTCAAATTATCTTTGGAAAGAGAAGGAATATAAACACAATATATATAGAAGGAATATAAGCAGGTTATGAACTGACTTTTTAAATGCCATCATCTTAAGCTGGTCTTTTGGAATTTTATATTCTCTTTGAGTATCATAAGCAATGATATTTATGAAATCATCTTGATGCTTTGAGGCTGGATATAAATTTTTGAGATGGCTAAAGATCATTTAATTTCACAGAATAAGATGATGGAAAAACTGAGTAACATCAATCGGAGTGTAAAATGATATATGATTATGAAATTGGCTTAAGAATTATGATTTTCTTGTGAACTGGCCCTAACAGCACTTTCAAAGAGAATTTATAAAACTCCTAATCAGTTGTAACATCATTGAAGTAAGTATTTGCATAGCTTTCCAGAGAGACTGCTTTGAAATAAATCATATTTGAATTAAAAAAAAAATGTTTAATGTTTTATTTATTTTTGAGAGAGAGGGAGACAGAGTGTCAGCAGGGGAGGGGTAGAGAGAGAGGGAGACACAGAATCCAAAGCAGGCTCAAGGCTCTGAGCTGTCAGCACAGAGCCTCACCCCGGGCTCGAACTCACGGAACGCGAGATCATGGCCTGATCGTAGTTGGACGCATAACCGACTGAGCCACCCAGGCTCAGAATCTTGAAGTTCAGATTTATTTGAAAGTTCAGGCTTTTTGTATTTTTCATTCAGAAACATTCCTAGAATGCTTAGTTGCCAACTATGTAGAGTTAGGAGAGTGTGCTTGATCAGTGGTGTGGGTATCAGGAAAGAGCACTTCTGGCCCTCGTTCTCCTTGACCACGAGACTGATACTCAACTGTTGTTCTTCTAAAAAATGAGATCATGGAATTAAATGAACTCTGCATGTTTGATATTGACCAATATGCTAAATACTCAGGATAGATGCCATTCTACTAGGCAATTAGGAAGATCATGTAAGGCTCTCACTATTTAGAAGGTCAATATAAATAAAATATTGCATAGACTTTAGTGACAACACTTGATTGCTTTTTAGGAGAGGTGTGGGTTAGTGGCTGAGAGAGAGTGTATGGAAGAGATAGGCTTTTACAAGAAAGGTGAGTTTCTTTTTTGAGAATACAGTTTTTACAGAGCTTCAGAGACGTGAAGGTGTGCATAAGGAGTTTAGAACACTGTTTCAAAACCCCAAGCAATCCCCAGTCCATGAAGATTTTGGTTTTTTTTTGCAGAGAAGTTGCTACAGAGAGTATGCCATATTTCTCTAGAATCAGTTTCCAGCATGTGCTCATCTATTAAGAGAATGTTTTTACCAAAGGAAACAGACTTGTAGTTGATGAGGGAGTGAAATAAAAATGAGTGATGCCATTTAAAGAGGGTAAAATAGAGCAGCTTTGAATAAAAATTCAAAAGTAACCAATAAGCGTAGGGTACAAAATGGTTTTATGTCTACTCCAGAGAATGCTTATTAAAAAAGTGAGAGGGGGGCGCCTGGGTGGCTCAGTCGGTTAAGCGTCTGACTTCAGCTCGGGTCACGATCTCGCGGTCCGTGAGTTCGAGCCCCGCGTCGGGCTCTGGGCTGATGGCTCAGAGCCTGGAGCCTGCTTCCGGTTCTGTGTCTCCCTCTCTCTCTGCCCCTCCCCCGTTCATGCTGTGTCTCTCTCTGTCTCAAAAATAAATAAACATTAAAAAAATTAAAAAAAAAAAAAAAGTGAGAGGGGTGCCTGGGTAGCCCAGTTGGTTAAGTGGTCAATCGTCCAAGTCTTGGTTTTAGCTCAGGTCACGATCTCACGGTTGGTTGTGAGAGAGAGCCCCATGTGCTGATAGCACAGAGCCAAGCCCGCCTGGGATTCTCTCTCTCCCTTTCTCTCTACCCCCTCCCCAACTCGTTCTCTTGTTTTTGTTTCTCTCTCTCTCTCTCTCTCAAAATAAACTTAAAATGAGAGATACAGGACTTAACACATTGGCAGGTTAAGCATTGTTGGCAAAGGTATTATGATATAGCCAACTTAGTATATACTAATTGAAGATTTTATATTCTTTGAGTGATTTTACTTAAATTATCCTAAGATTCAGAATTGTGCACTAAAATTAATGTGTAAGTATGCAAATTGCAGTGTTACTTTAAAAACTTTTATTTTAAAAAGTTGGAAGCAATCTAAATGACCCAGTAGATCATAAAGTAGTTAAATTATGGTACATCTTAATGGACAAAATGCTTTAGTCATGACTAATGTTTTAACTCTATCTTTAAAGGAACACACAGGAAAATGGTAATCTTGTATAGCATTAACTCTAATTTTTTCCATGAAATTCCAAGTATGAATGCCAAAATATTGTTACGGTTATCCATGGCTGTAAAAGGGACTAAAAACGTTTTTGGGGGTGCCTGAGTGACTCAGTTGGTTAAGAGGCCAACTCTTGATTTAGACTCACGTCATGATCTCATGGTTTGTGAGTTTGAGCCCCACATTGGGCTCTGCACTGACAGCATGGAACCTGTTTGGGATTTATTCTCTTTCCTTCTCTCTCTGCCCTTCCCCCTCTCATCCTCACTCTCTCTCACTCTCTCAAAAAAAAGAAACTTAAAGGGATTAAAAACATTTTTCTATAACTTCTAAATAATAGTAAGTTCCTTTATACTATATATATAAATTATATATATTATATATAAATTATTTACATATAATATATATAAATTATATATATTATATATAAATTACTTATATATAATATATATATATTTTTTATATAAGTTTTTCTTTATTTATTTTGAGAGAGAACACGCATGTGCGAGTCAGGGAAGGCCAGAGAGAGAATCCCAAGCAGGCTCTGCTCTGTCACTGTGGAGCCCAGCATGGGGCTCAAGCCCATGAACCGTGCCATCATGACCTGAGCTGAAATCAAGAGTTGGATGCATAACCAACTGAGCCACCCAGGCGCCCCTAAAAGTTTATATTTTTAAACATATGGCAAATGCATGTCTTTCAGATGTCCTGTCTGTGTCAATACTTTTTCCTGTCTTTTGTTCTAGAAAGCCATTATATCCTTAGCCAGATTTCTCACCTGGTAGCTTGCTAAGGCCCTACTGGCCCCCAAGTTTCCACCAGTTTCCTTTCTTATTTCCTTTCAATTTTAATTATGTGTGCGTATAAGGGTTACATACCGTTCTCTCTGTTTTTCTGCTTATAATTTAGTTTATTCCATCTTGGGTATTATCTTTACACCTTTACACAAAACTCTCTTTCCCTCCTTTTCTTTCTTTCCCTTTTCTCCCTTTTCTTGGGCTGCTACCTCTAACAATTCTTACCTACTTGTCTTTCCGATCTGACTCTTTCACATGTGTTTCCCCTTGCTCCATTTTTCTCCTATGAATCAAAAAAGATTCCTGTTTCATAACTCATAAATAATAACATTTTTGATAAACTTGAGCCGGCGGGGGGAGGATTATGTCTTCTAATAAAATACAGGCATAAAATGTTAGATTTAAGTCTTTCCACCTCTAAAGGTCTTGAAAATATCATGAAGTCTCCTTCAGGATCTACAGTAGTCTCCATCACACCATAGCTACTTAAACACTAGCATTCAAGAGAAAATGAAGAATTTGGCTTTTATATTTTTAAATGATTACTGGGTAGTATATTAATAAAACTTCATTCTACTAATTTCAGATAGAACTGTAGAGTATTTTAGAGTCTTTTGTAAATAACCTTCAATCAAGAGTCAGACGCTTAACCAACTGAGCCACCCAGGCACCCCATCATTTGTATTAAAAAAATTTTTTTTTCATTTATACTTTTTACAAATAGAACACTGTTTTAACATCCACCTAACAAGTCTAGAAACTAACTTTTGAAACACTACCTATATACATATCCATCTTAACAGTGAGGAAGACTGTCTCACAGGAGCAGGCTGCATGTACTGTGTGTCTGGATTGCAAATTTGATTATGCCAAAGCAGAGTAAGGGAAATGGTTGATTGAGAACAAGATTCTGGAGGGAGTGGTTTAATAATTTGCTTAATGTTGATAGAATGGTCAGGGAAAAAAACCACACTCGTTGTGCAATGGAATTTGATGTCATTGGGCATATAGCAAGAGCTAGCCAAACCCATATCAGTAAATGGAGACAAAAAGGAAAGGTCACGGGCAATTAACAGTAGCTGGAATACTGTATTGAGCTCTACCAGTGGCCTTTACTGCTAGGTCGGGTATCCTCTCAATAGAGCGGTTTAGATCTTCCTATTTCAAGGGAAACTAGATTAGATAACCTGTCAGAGTACTTTCTGAATCTCCCAGTCTACCATAGGTCCTTACTTAGAAGATACTCTGATGATCAGTGCACCTTATTCTTTTTACTTTGCCAGCGATTAAGGAAAGTGATTTAACCTTTTTCATTGTCAGAATACCAGACACCTCTGGCATTGTAAAATTTTATTTCACTATGGCCAGAAATTACATCACAATATTTTTGGAATGGAATTTTATAATAGGGTATGACTAAAATACAGAGTTTAGAATATTTACCATTTCACTGTGTACCTTCCTAGATGGAAACATTGTATAATTACCTCCTGGGAACTAGCGAGGAAGCTAAGGGAGCAGTGTTGTCAGGGGTGGATGAGGATTTGGAGTAGAGTATGTCATTTCTGAAAGGTTTGGGGGTTAGTTATTTAACAGAGGCCTGTTGGGACCACTGCATTTTCACAAACAGAATGAATTCTGAGACCAAGGAAGCAAAATTCCGTCACCTCCTTTCTTCTTGGCTTTCATGACGGTGGTTTTGAATTTGGTTTCTGTCTCAAGAAGATACATAATTGCTACTATGTAGCGATCTATATCTTTTGAATTCCAGTAGAGAGAAACAAGGTTCTAGTAGGAAAGTTTCATAAAAGTTTTTTTTAGATAATGCTATCAGAATGTAAGCCATTGTTAAAAGCTCTCTTTTTACTGCTGTTCTGAAAATGAAATTTTCCAGGGTGGATTTTTTTTTTTTTTTTTTTTTTTTTTTTTTTTTTTTTTTTTTTTTTAAAGAATATGTCTGGCAGCTGAAGCAGAATTTACTTTCTCGGAAAACTGATACATTTTTGTACCATTTTTTTTCTAATCAGCTTCACAAATTTACTAGATACCAAATATGTGCAGGGCATTCATTATTCCAGGTGCCAGAGGAACAGAGGTTGAACAAATTCTTTGAGGAAAAAAGATGAAGCAAAAAATTAAAATGTCTGATAGCTTTATGCAGAGATTGATGTGGTGAAATTGACATATGGATATCTTAGATTAGGTGTTCAGGAAGGGTTTCTCAGACAAAGTAAACTTAAGCTTGAGGTTTTGGGTTTTTTTTTATTTATTTTTTTATTTATTTTTTTATTTATTTATTTTTTTTTTAAAATATTTTTTAAGGTTTATTTATTTTTGAGACAGAGACAGAGCACGAGCGGGGGAGGGGTAGAGAGAGAAGGAGACACAGAATCCAAAGCAGGCTCCGGGCTCTGTCAGCACAGAGCCCGACGCGGGGCTGGAACCCATGAACCATGAGATCATGACCTGAGATGAAGTCGGCCGCTTAACCGACTGAGCCACCCAGGCGCCCCTTGGGGTTTTTTTTAAATGTTTATATTTGAGAGCGTGGAAGCAGGGGAGGGGCAGAGAGAGAGGGAGACACAGAATCTGAAGCAGGCTCCAGGCTCTGAGCTGTCACCACAGAGCCCGACATAGGGCTGGAACCCACGAAGTGCGGGGATCATGACCTGGGCTGAAGTGGTCCACCCAACCGACTGAGCCACCTGGGTGCCCCAAGCTTAAGGTTTAAATGAAAAGGAAAAAACAAAAACAAAAAACCCCAGCCCTGATCCTCCAAGATCAGGGATGAGGGCATTCTAAGCAGAAGAAATTGTGAGCAGAAAGGCCCTGAGGCAGATAGGAGCTTAGCATGCTCAAGGAAGAGAAATAAGGCTGGGAGACTGGGTGAGCAGTGAAATAAGAGAGAGGCCCCAAGTGGCATGCAGGGTCAGGTCCCATAGGGCTTTGTAGGTGAGATTAAAGGCTTGAGTCTTGGTTTTATTTTATTTTTTAGAAAATTTTTAAAAATTTATTTGTAATTATTTTGAGAGAGAGACCAAGACAATGTGAGTGGGGGAGGGACAGATTGAGGAGGAGGAGGAGAAGGAGGAGAGAGAGAGAGAGAGAATCCCAAGCAAGCTCCAAGCTGCCAGCACAGCGCCCGACGTGGGGCTCGAACCCATGAAACCGCAAGATCATGACCTGAGCCGAAACCAAGAGTCTCATGTATAACCAACCGACTGAAACACCCACATGCCCCAGCATGAGTTTTCTTTTTAATGCAATGGAAAAATCATTGAAAGGTTTTAAGCAGGTTTTCATGATCACTGTATTGTTATAGGGGAAGAGTAGAAATACTGGTGGTTTGGAACAGGTGCCAACATCGAGAAACTCTGGTGTCTATAATCCATTGCCTTGAAGAAATATGGCTGTGTGAAGGAGAGCACGCAAATGGCGGGCGGAGATAAAAGGAAGGTTTCAGTTTTTACTTCTGAAATGGGAGATTCTGAAGGATGTTGATGTGCTCATTGTAGGGGCAGTTGTCTAGAAAAGAGGGAAAGCTTGGTGATGCTGGGCATCAGGATGAGGATTGAAGGCACAGTGCCTTTGAGACAGTTAGGAAGACCTTAAACATTTGAATGAGCTCTTGAGGCAGGAAAAATTAGCGTGTGTGCAGGGAGGATTTTGATGGGGAGAGTGAGAGATCCTGCCCACCAGCCCCCATCCTCTCAAAATAGGCAGAGCTTTTAAGTCAAAGTGAGAAATAGAGGAGCAAAGGGGACTGGAGATTTACAGAATAATGAGGAAAATGCACAAGCCATTGGAGAATCGGGGACAGGCTACTAGTGAAAGGAGAAAGGAAAATTATCTGTGATGTTGAATCCACAAAAGGTTATTGAGCATACTTTTTAAAGTTGGTGCATTTGCATAATGTCTTTCCTCCCTGCCAGCCCAGTAGATATAAACTCCATGAAGGCAGACCCTGGGTCTGTTCTGCTAAACATTCCTTCTCCCCACCTCAGGGCCTGGTACATTGCCTGCTCTGTACTGAGGTGAGGGAGTAAATGAATGAATCAGTATTTAGTGACACCTTCAAGTCCAAGTACAGCGAATATGAATGATTGGTTTCCTCCAGTTGCATATGGGTGTTTCTGAGGAGAGGGTGCATGGGGTTTGCAGAAGGTTGCTGCAAAGCAATGATGGCAATGGGTCTTAAATCTTTTTTTTTTTTTAATTTATTTTATTATTATTTTTAAATTTTTTAAACATTTATTTACTTCTGAGAAAGAGAGGGAGACAGAGACAGAACATGAGCAGGGAAGGAGCAGAGACAGACAGAAACACAGAATTCAAAGCAGGCTCTAAGCTCTGAGCCATCAGCACAAAGCCCGATGTGGGGCTTGAACTCACAAGCCATGAGATCATGACCTGAGCTGAAGTCAGATACTTAACTGACTGAGCCACCCAGGCGCCCCTCTTTTTTTTTTTTTTTTTTTAACGTTTATTTATTTTTGAGAGAGAGAGTGTGAGTGGGGGAGGGGCAGAGAGAAAAGGAGACCCAGAATCCAAAGCAGGTTCCAGGCTCTGAACTGTCAGCACGGAACCCGACGCAGGGCTCGAACCCATGAACTGTGAGATCATGACCTGAAATGAAGTCGGATGCTTAACCGACTGAGCCACCCAGGCGCCTCAAATCTTAAATTAAGCAAGGAGAGGAGTGAAGATAGGAGGGCTGGTAGGTGGGAAGAAAAGGGAGGGTCAGTGGATTAGAGTTCTTAGGGACTGTGGTGGGTGGGGGTGGTCTGTGATTTTGGAGGTGAAGCTGTTTATAAGATGACAAATCCCAGGTATGTCCTGGGAGTGTGATGGGAGTGTGAATGAGATGTGATAGAGGAAAAGTCACTGAGAAGAAGCTTCAGGGACTGAGAAGACAGGGTGTCAGGAGTGTGATCTGTGTGGGTGATAATGTCACTAAAAATGACAAGAAAGAGACTTGGATGCCAGGTGCTAAAGTTCTCTGTAATGGAAGAAGCCAGTGGTCATATCAGCCCTGTTAAATGAAAAACCTCCTGTTGGCAGTCTATAATATTTAAATTCATTGACCTTCATCTTGCTATTAGCCAGAGTAAAAATAGTAGTTGGCTTTCCCTCCCCCAGGCCACCTCTAAGGGGAACCTTGCCTTTGTACATGCTTGCTTCTGTCAGAAGATTTGTCCATTTCCTTCTAGAAGCTGGTTTATGTCAGTCTCAATTCTGCCTTTGGCAATTCGTTATTATAGAATCTTTCCATTTGCTATATAATAATTCCATCTAGCTTACTCTTTAGGTTAGTTCCTACTTTAATTATAGTAGCTGACGTGTAGCTTTTGAGCTGGTTATTCTGACATCTTTTTGGCATTAACTCCTTTCCTCCTTTTTGGATTGTTATCGTAATGAAAACATGTATTTTTGGCTTCCTCTTTAGTTAAACTGCGATCCTTTTAAAAACAAGTAAGAGTAGTGTCTTAGTTCCCTTTGAAAAGCTTGTTCACCACAACTTAAGGTTTGTTCATATTTCTGGTGTTGGTGAAAACATAATGCTAGAAGGAACGTCAAAGATGATATCATCCAGTTGTCTCAGTTTAAGGATAGTAAAACTGAGACTCGGGAAGGTGGAGATAAATGACTGACTACTAACTAATTGCAGAGTCTGCCTTCTGGTTTCCAGTCTGGTCTTTTCCCCCCAAACCAAATGCAATTAGAATGGTCTTCTTCATAATAAATGTTAGAGTACCTGTATTTTCTATTTCCAGTGTGATGGGGTTATAGGAAGCCTAATACCCACTAATCAAAATATACTCTAATGCTCCGGACACTTCTAAAGGATTGAGAGAGGAGTAGGTAGGGGCAGATACTTTCATCTTTAGGATGAGGAGAGTGAGGTGAAATTACTTGCCTGAGCTCATGAGCCTTATAATAACGTTGAGTACTTACTGTGTGCCAGTTGCTGGTCAAATGCCATACATATATTCATTTAATCTTCGTAACAGTCCTATGATGTGCAGATACCAAAATTTAACTTAGCTTTATTCATAACAAAGGCAAAGAGATTCAGTGACTCTTAACTTGCTTGAGGCTTGCAGAGTGAAACTTGGGCCGTGTGACTGGAGCCTGATCTTTTAACCACGACTTTATTTAAGAAGAGTGGCCAACTGTGTCCTATGCTGCCTCTACTGAGGCAGGGAGTAATGACCATGAGAACAAAGTCCTCCAGATTCAGACAGTGTGGTTATATGAATGATCAGGAGAGTGAAAGAGACCCTGTGGAGACAGGAAAGAGAGCATTACAGTCTTCCACAAATGAAACTACAGGAGAGTAGATTTAAGGCTCGCAGGTTTTGGTAGGCTGCTAGGTTGGTAGCAGGGTTAGGCTGTTGAAGGATAACACTTCGCCTTTTCTTAGTTATAAGTAAACTTTTCTTATCCATCCAGCCCATCCCTCAGATTCCATATTATCCGAGAGAAAGGAAGAAACAGAAAAGACGACCCCTTGTTGAGTTTAGATCTCCTGAACACACACAGGATCGGTTCAGAAGTTCCCATGACACAGGGCATTGAGAGTGAGCTCCTTGCTGGGTTCCTCACCCAAGAAGAGACCGGCCCAGGTCCATCTCTCCTGAGTAGGAAAGGCTCGGCTCTCGGAAGAGGCCTCTGCCTGGGTGCGGGCTGCCACGGGCTGGGCCTGGCCGTCTGAGGTAAGATGAAAATCTCTGAGTGTGCGCTAATGCACAGAGCTGGCGGCATGGCCGTCACTGGTGAAGCCAGCAGCCCCCCCCCCCCCCTTTTTTTAGCTGGAACATCCCAACCCTGGTCGCCTCCTGCAGGCTAGGAATGGAGATCCAAGTTACTACCCTTAAAAAATGTGCAGTCCGAGATGCTGCTAGGAGCGATAAGATCCAGTCTTTAATAGATAGATCCGAAACAATTACATCCGCCTAAGAAACGAGTCCATCAGTTTGATTCTGAGTGGTCTACCTTGTGCGGGCATCTATCATGAAGATGGAATATCAGAATGACTTAATGTTTTCACTTACCCTTTTCTCACAGGGATTCATAAACTCGTAATTAAATTGCATCAGCCACAGCCGCCTTAGCCGTCTGCAGTCCCAGCTCATTTTATCCCTGGGATGGAGCTCCTCTATTTTTGCCTTCGGCGTTTTTCACCTACTCACCTCAGGGTGGATTTACCTTGTTTCATGAGTCACTTGTCGGACCTCTCATTTCTCAAGATTATTCTGAAGGAAATTTCTGTATAGATGACTGGCCCTAGGTTATTTCATTCTGTCCACACGTTTGATCATTAAAAATATCCTCACAAGTAAAACAAAGGTGATTAATTTTTGCCACCTTTATTTACATATTGACCCCAGTATCTGAAGTTACTGGAAAGCATGTACAACTTTGTACAGATCCCCTGCTGGGATGAGACACAGAAACGGGCTGAAATAAACACCAGTTTTCAGCATGACTCGGCATGATGTTATTTACTTCCTCTGCCTGTTAGCCTATGGGTCAAAAGATGTGTTAGTCTAGAACAGTTGAGTATTGGGAGTGTCACAAGCTAAAGCGTGGCATATTTTTCCTTTTTAATAATCTTTCATTTTATGAGATAATGCAGTTTTTCACATCAACTAAGCATGATTTGGATTCCTCCTCCAGAATTATAAATCACTTCATTCCCCTCTGCTAAAAGATAGAGGACAGAGGTGGTGAGCTTTCTAGCTAAGCATTTGTTCCTGTTGCCTTCCCTTTTATAAGTGCTTGGGTCGTGCCAGAGGATAATTGTCTCAGAGATTTGAAGGAGTTCTGGATTTTATCTGGTCAAATCACTGAAATATATATATCATTAGAAAATGTCTGGTTGTGAATAAAATCTTAAATCATGTAGATTAAAAATGACTTGCTTCCGCCTATCATGTTTTCGCAAAAGCAGTTTTCAAAATCTGTTTTCTTAAAATATCTTCAAGCTAGTTCCTGGTTGAATGGAAACAAGTGTTGGGAAAATTCTCTTGTCGCAGACGTATTCGTTAGTGTGGTGATCGCATTGCCAAAAGGAAGGAGGACATGCCAGGGCAAACACGCTGAGTCCTGAGAATGTTCCTTCTCTGAATTCCTGGCCTGTTCTTTCTGTGTCTCCTCCCCTCCTCGTCCAGAAGTGCCATTGTTGCCATCATCATTCAGCGTGTAAAGGGCTTTGCCAGAAATACTGCCCACAGCTTGTCCAAGAGCAAATGTTAAAGGATATATACTCCGTTCTGTTTACTTACTTTGGGTATTTTTCTAACCATTGAAAATGCCTGGTATCGGAAGAGATCATTGTAGTCTGGAGATTGTTTTTTGGGCAGAATCGGTCTGGTTAAACTTGTTCCTCAAAGGCAAAGGTATAAACTATTTCTGCCTACTTTGGACCAGTCAGTGGATTCTGTGTCTCTTTGTGGTATTTTAGCATGTTGTTAGCTTTGTATTCTCTAGAATATTTCTGTACCTAAAAATGTGCCCTGCAGAATTAATTTCCTTTATGGACTTAACTTTAGACATTTCCTCTAAAGTCCTCTGTTGTCAGAGCTCTGGCCATTGTTATTAAATCGTAGATTTTTAGTGCTGATAGTTACTTTATAAACAGAATAAGAATGGGGGTTTTGGAGATCATACAGTCTAGCTATTTCAGGTAAAGAAACAGGCTGAGAAGTAAAGGGACTTTCCCAAGGTCTGCAGTTAATAGCAGGGTTGGGACTAGACCTCAAGCCCCTGTTAATACTTTTCTTTTTCCAGTCTGATTTTGCCCTCTGTCTCAGAGCACAGATGATGTTTTATACTTAGCAGGGGCACTGGGGTCTGGGCTCCAACCCATTTCTTTTTCTTCCTTCTTTCCTTCCTTCCTTCTTTCCTTCCTTCCTTCCTTCCTTCCTTCCTTCCTTCCTTGTTTGTTTTTGAGAGAGAGAGAGAGTACGTGTGCATGAGTGGGGCGGGAGGTAGACAGAGGATCCAAAGCTCTGTGCTGATAGCAGAGAGCCCGACATGGGCCTCGAACTCACCAACTGTGAGATCATGACCTGAGCCAAAATTGGATGCTTAACCAACAGAGCCACTGAGGCACCCCCAACCCATTTGTTACTAAGAGTATGTTTACTGAGTCCTTTTTGGCCCTCCCTGTTATGTACTCTTGGATTCAACCAAGCCAGAATTTCAACTTAATTGAAAACAGTGTGGAAGCTGTATTGATTCCAAATGGAATCTCTGGGCCTTGTACCAGAAGGGAGGCACTTTAATCTTTCAGAGACCGTTTTTGGTAAACATTTAAATCTCTTTTGACTCTAGCTATTTTCTCAACTTACACCTTTGAGGTTCCCTATGACATGAAATTGTTGAAGTTCCGTTCTTACTCTTCTGACTTTCCAAAATTTCTGCATTGTGAATTTTAATAATTGGAAAAAAAAACCTTTCAATTTAAAAAAAAATTATAAATGTATGAAACATTCTAAAGCAGAACACAGCTCACTCATTTTGCTCGGGACCTTTGTTCTGTCCCCAGCACCAATGTGCTGGTGCTGTGACCTTACTGAGCTGTTCCCTTATTAGCCCCCCACCCCCTCCCCCCTGCCCGGAGATAAGGCTTGTGTTAAAAACCAACAAAAAATCTTGAGGGATTGTATGTAACACCATTCTAGCATAGTCTCTGGCTTCCCACCTCACTCAGAATGGAAATCAGCATCCTTAAAAGGGCCCACAAATGCTCCTCACCTCTCTGACCTCACTTCTAGGCTTCTCCTTATTCATCACGCTTCAGCCTCACCACTCCCTTTACTGGTCTCCTAATACTCCCTTTGCTGAGCTCCTGATGCATTTTGCACTTGGCTGTTCGCGTTATATAGACACTCTTCCCCTAGATACTGAATGATTCCTCCCTTACCTCCTTCACTCCTTCCGATTGTCCGCTTCTCCATAAGGCCCTCCCTGCCAATCCCATTTAAAATTGCAGCTCCCACCCAAGCATTCCTGTCCTGAGTCCCCTTCTCTGCTGTTCTTCCTCCATAACACTTGCCACATTCTAGCGTAGCACTTGTTTTTAAAGAGTTCTCCAGGTGATTCTTACCTGTAGCACCGGGGACCTCTGCCATACATGTTGCTTTCCGAGGTGTTACTTAGGAGACATCTAGCAGAAGCAGGATTTTCAGCATCAAGAATGAATTGTGAGTTCTTTGTTGTAGCTTCAAGCCAAAATACTTTTCACATAATAGAACAAGTCTCTTGAATTAAACCATCTAGTGGCTAAACATTGTTTCCCACTCATCAGAAAGGTTCTTGGCAGTTGTAATAGCAGTATATTCCTGTATGTAACTGATCTTGAGGACCATATGTCTTATCATCTGAAGATCTTTTGATTTTTTTTTTTTGTATTGAACTTGTAATATTTAAACAAAAAAGTGTTTAAGATTTGAGAGAAAATAAAATAGTTGATTTTAGTGACCTTCTTCCTTAAAAATGGTTCAGCACTGGATAACCTGTGTATAATTAGGTCCGCTTTAGAATGTTTCCTGCATTGGGGTGCCTGATTGGCTCAGTCGGTTAAGCGTCCGACTTCGGCTCAGGTCATGATCTCACAGTCTGTGAGTTCGAACCCTGCATCAGGCTCTGTGCCGACAGTCCGGAGCCCAGAGCCTGCTTCGGATTCTGTGTCTCCTTCTCTCTCTGCCCCTCCCCAACTTGTGCTCTGTCTCTCTATGTCTCTCAAAAAATAAATAGGGGCGCCTGGGTGGCTCAGTCGGTTAAGCGTCCGACTTCGGCTCAGGTCACGATCTCGCGGTCCACGAGTTCAATCCCCGCGTCAGGCTCTGGGCTGGTGGCTCAGAGCCCGGAGCCTGTTTCCGATTCTGTGTCTCCCTCTCTCTGCCCCTCCCCCGTTTATGCTCTGTCTCTCTCTGTCTCAAAAATAAATAAACGTTAAAAAAAAAAAATTAAAAAAAAATGTAAAAAAAAAAAGAGTGTTTCCTACATTTTTAATTTTTTTTAACATTTTTTTTCCTCAATTAGTAAGGTTTTTTTTTCAATTATTAAAATTACACAGTATAGGGGCGCCTGGGTGGCTCAGTCGGTTGAGCGCCGACTTCGGCTCAGGTCACAATCTCGAGGTCCGTGAGTTCGAGCCCCACATCGGGCCCCTGTGCTGACAGCTCAGAGCCCGGAGCCTGTTTCGGATTCTGTGTCTCCCTCTCTCTGACCCTCCCCCATTCATGCTCTGTCTCTCTCTGTCTCAAAAATAAATAAACGTTAAAAAAAATAAAAAATAAAAAATAAATTACACAGTATAGAAATTTTGGAAATTCAGGAGAATAATAGAATGTGGGAGTCTCTCAAAGTTGACTACTGTTGACACTTGTTTGTTTCCTTCTATTTTTTACATTGCTGTGATCCCATTTCTGGTACAGGATGGGGGTGGGGGTAGTGATGTAATCTGAAAAGTGTAATGGAGAAAATATTCCCACCACAAAGAATTAAGTGCTGTTAACAGTTGTAGATGTTTGCTTCCAGTTTCCTATGTGCAGACTTTGAAAAAAAAAAAAAATACAAGTACTTTCTCTCTTTATCTCTTTTTAAAAGGAATATAGTGTTACAGATAGATTCATCTTTAATCACCATTCCCATTCTGTTCCCTGTTCCCACCATGACCTTGACCCTGCACCCTCACTGAAATAATTACTTTTTAAGTTTAGTATATATGTTGGTTCAGTACAGTTTTCTATACTTGTTACCATAGAGATATGTAGTGTTGCTTTGTTTTAGTTCATCTAAATGTTATCATGCTGTAAATTCATACAGCTTTTTTTTTCTCCCCTTAGCGATGGGTCTATCCAAGTTGATACTTACTGATCTAGTTCATTACCTTGGCTTTATCGGACTCCCAACATGTGGATATTACTACAGTTCCCCTAGTCCCTTTTGATAGGATTGCATTAGGTTTTTGGCTTTTATAAATAAAGCTGCAATGAATATCCTCATGGGTCTTCTCGAACACATTTATTAGTGTTTTTCTAGGGTCATACAGAATTTTTATCCTCTTAACATTAAGACATGAACGTTTGTATTGGCTTAGTTTAATCTCTTCAATAAACACAGACTTCTTAAATCTAGACTTGGAAGCATCTTATTTCCTTAATGAAAAATTAATATGAAATCGTAATTGGACACAAGGCATTTCTTTTTGCATTAGAGTAATTTAAACATTGCTTGAGCTCTCTTAACAGCAGTAAGAACATGAAGCCATTCCAACACAAAAAAATTTAAAAACAATTTAAAAAAGTAGAAACATAGTATTAGAGTGACTAGAGCAAGTGAAGACTGTGGGATACCTGGAATTTTGTATTATTAACCCCGTTTTCTAAGTCTAGAGAAGGTTGTTAGATTTTCCCAGGTAATGACCTTTGTTGGAACTCGTCCCTGAGGATCCTCCTCTGATGCCACTTCTCTGCATCTCTCCTGGTACCTTCCTCTTTCCCTCCAGCTGTGTCCGTTCTTTGTGCATATTGCACTTACGTCCTTGTGTCTTGTCTCGGTGCTGCGCTGACGTCCAGGAGAACCGTGTACTGCCTTACTTACCTCATACCCTGAACAAGCACAGTGCCTGACACGTAGGTGTTGACCAAATACATTGTGAATGAGGGAAAGAGAAACATACGAGGTGGGGGTCAGGGAGGGTGGGATTGAGAGGGACACAATGATAGTCACTTTAGTAGGGAACTTCAGTTTATCAAAAGTATGGAATGGAATAAAGTCTTGAGATGAGATGATATGGATGATAAAATGACAGCTCTGACAGTGGACCTCTGCTTTCGCGTATTGTCATTTGCATATATACAAACTGATTCAGTCACTGGTTTTAATTAGACTAAAAACTAATTTCTCCTTGGAATTTAAACGTCAATATGTATGTTAAAGTCTAGGGGCACCTGGCCGACTCAGTCAGTAACACATGCGATTCTTGATCTCAGGGTTGTGAGTTTGAGCACCACGTTGGGTGTGGAGATTGCTTAAAAATAAACTCTTTATAAGTCCCTACTTACTTTTGTTAGTCTCTACTTGTTCTTCTAGGGATAGATCAAAAAACTTGAATCCCTGACAGATACAGCCATCTTACAGATTTTTCTTTTTTAATTCCTTGCCTCATTTCTTGGTTGCCCCAATTTTAGTCAAAACTGGGTTTCCTGGAATGAGTAGACTAAAGTTAAATATTTTGGTCACTGTGATGAAATCCTTTGTGGTTTGGTAGCGGTATTCCTTTAGTGTTTCAACAGCTTCATTCATGTTCCGCACCCAGTGTGGTGGTACGATACCGGTAACTGAGCTTCAGAAGGAGAAGTTTAAATGCAGAACCTCCAAATTTAGAGACTGAACAATAAACTTGGGCGGGAAGTCAGGGTAGCTTTCTTAACTTGCTGATAAAAGTAATCAGTACTAGGTATAACCCACTTAGAACTATAAATTTTCTTCGCAAGTACCTTCATAGCTCAGAAGACAATTTCTCTTAATGATTATTTTGTATAGGAAGCGCATTGCTTTCAAAGTTTGCTCATTGTTTTTTAATAGAACTCTGATAGAACCCTGTGTTTTAAGTAAGTGACACTGTCAGATCATATAGTATTAACAGTAACCAAACATCTAAGATTAAAAGTAATGAGTTATGGGTATCATCACCTTTTTCTAATAATGAAATTGTTTCCAGTACTAAAATACTTTAAAACGAATTGTTCTCTGGATACTTTTTGCTGCTAATTAACATCTCTTTTTACAGGATTCATGAATAAAATTTTCCATCCCAACATTGATGAAGCGTAAGTAACTATTTAAAAATGTTTAAATCTTAGCAGCAACTGCCCTTACTAGCATTCATCTCTCTCTCCATTATTTAAAAAAAAAAAAAGGCACCTCAATTATCTTTCTAGATTTTATCAACAGAGAGGACCGTATGGTCACTTAAACTATAGAGTCCCAGGGATATGATATTTTAAACCACATTAGTGCACATTCTGCTGTTGGGCTGCTTAGTTTTCCCATTGCCATGAGTAGGTCCTTTATTCCCCCTGATACCCAGCTAGCATGTGTAATATTCCACATCTCTTTTCTCTTTGCATAGACACAATTCAGAGATCTAAGTTTTCTGTATACAGATTCACTATTTTCAGCCCTTAAAGTGTTTCTTAGTTCTTGAGAGTAAAGCAAACATGAATGTGGTTTCATTTCAGTTAATGAGTCTTACGTACGCTTTCTTTCCTTCTAATATTTTATTAGTGATATTTTAAAATGTGCCTCCTATTGTGTATTTCTGATGCTGTTTACAATACATGCTTTTTTTGTTCTGCAGTCTCGTCATGGCTAAATTTTGCTATTACACACACACACACACACACACACACACACGGTATTCTGAACTCCGTGTGAGTAGGTTGTATACACACATCATGCCCTACTGCCTTTTTATACTTGTATCAGTCATCCTAACAACAAAGATGTTTTGTTACATAAGCACAGTATACTCGCTGGGTTCAGGAATTGAGTGTCAGTTTTAACCTACTGCCACATTCCAGCAGTGTACCTTTTTGGCACTTAGTTTTCCCCCGTAAGTAAAATATCCAGTCCGTGATCATGTATTGCATTTACTTGTTTCTTTAAACTACTTTAATTACACGTTTATTTAAAATACTTTAATCCGGAATAGTTCCTCAGCTTTTATAAAGTTGACATTTAAAAAAAAGAATATAGATGGGTTATTTTAGACCATCCCTCAATTTGGGGTTGTCTGATGTTTCCTCATCATTAGATTCAGAATATGTACTTAAGACCAGAAAACCACAAAGTGTAATTGTGTCCTCGGGCTACTGGGGAGGTACACAGGTTTGTCTGCCCCTGGTTGCCAGTGTTAATTCCAATCACCTGGTGAAGGTGTTGTCTGATTTCACCATTGTATAGTTGCTGATTTTTCCTTTTAATCTCTGAGGAAACAGTAAGACTTTGTATATATTCTGCTCTTCATCATACTTCCCTAATTGGGATGTTTTTTCTTTCCTTCCTTCCTTCCTTCTTTTCTTTTCTTTCTTTCTTTCTTTCTTTCTTTCTTTCTTTCTTTCTTTCTTTCTTTCATACTATTCTTGATAAATAAAATTAGGTGCCAGGTACATGCAACTAGCTTTCTAATTTTTAAAAAAATGCCATTCTTTCCATCTGTTTCAGGTCAGGAACTGTGTGTCTAGATGTAATTAATCAAACTTGGACAGCTCTCTATGGTGAGTTTGGCCATGGAATATTTTTTAGAGATGTTGAGACACTGCCTAAAAAATGTTGTTTGCCTTTTCTTTGGTTTAAGATGTTTTGTTGGGAATGGGAAGGGATTAAGAGGGCCTGGATGGGAATGTTTGATCAGTGAAAAAAATATTTTCTCTTAAGTACAAACTTTGACTTAGCAACGGAAGTTTAAAATAATCTTGTGAGATTTTGAGCTTAAGGTATAGTGATGTACATATGCAGACATACAAATAAACATGTAAACATACGAGTGTGTTCAGAAGCACATTGTGTACGTGTTTACCTGTAATCGCTTTGACTTTTGGAAAAACTCCTAGCAATGTCCCTGTGAAGTGAGGTGGTGCATTAACAGGTTTGGGGAGTCCTCTGTTTTGAAGGCCAAAACCTCATTATGAAGCCTTGCCTCAGTGCTGAAATCAACATCTCCTCTCTTATAGTGAACCAACCTGTGAATTGCACAGCTCTATGCAGTACAATGCTCAGCGTCACAGAGATACGTAAGGAATATCAGGCCCTTTCTGCCTGAGCTTGTAACTTGGTTGGGCAGCTACAAATATGTGGAAATCTATGTAAGTTAATTAGGGATACAACAGATCAGTCTGTATTCCCCCACATGTCCAGGTTGTCAGGCGTCATGGGCCTCTTTGCTCTCGTGTCCCGCTCCACCCCCCCCCCCCCCCCCCCCCCCCCGTGAGGCTTCCCCTGATGCTCCAGCTGCAATTGATCTCTGCACACCCCTACATTTGATAGCTTTTTGTGGCCCATTTTTACTTCTTACCTGTGTGTGTCGTTCATGCCTACTTTTTTGTGCCACTAGATTGTTTCCGGTCATAGGGGTCTCTGGGGTGCACGTCTGGTGTCCGTGTCCCAGCACTCCCTATCAGAGCCTCGTACCCATATGCGGTGAAAGAGTCAGTGGTGCAGGCAACACACAGTCCCCAAGAGGTTCAACAAAGTCACCTTAGGCAGGGCTTGACCGGAGGGAGCCTTTCTTACTGAAGAATTAGGAGACCTTTTTATTCCAGCCACAGTCTGCAGACTACTTTGCCAGACTTGCCTGTACTAGGACGGTGCATGAGACTCACAGTGGAAGGCTGGTCACCAGCAGCACACAGTTAATCCTTCTTTTGTGTTTTCTCCTCCTGATTCTGCCATTTAAGAATCATTTCCTCTGCCTGGAGTTACCCTCCCTGGTCTTTGTATGGCTGACACCTTCTTTTCTCACCTCAGTCATCTCTCAGAGAAGCCTCCTTTCCTAGCTACTCCATCTAAAACAACATTCCTCCATAGCATAACAGCCTGTTTTAAAAATCTGTGTTTAAAGCCAGTATTTGTTTATCGTTTATCTTATTAGACTGTAAGCTCCACAAGAGCAGGGGCTGTGTGTGTGCGCACACGTATACAAGCGCCTGAAACAGTGCCTGGTGTACAATAAGGGTTCAGATATTTGTGGAATTATTGACTGAACTAATCACGCCTAGTACTGTGAAACAGAATTTTAGGGATACAACGGCTTATGGGGAGATGAGGCAACAAGAAAGAACATATACTCTGAGGTTGGTTAAATGGATTCCTTTCAAGATGTGTTTTTGGTAAAAATGTCTCATGGCAGACTGCCTGGAATAGCTGATGTAATGATGTATTTTCTTCAACTGCATTCACATTTTAGAAATGTACATAACAAAATACTACGAGCTGGTTCCAATTACAGTAAAGTAAATTGGACTTCAACTAATTCTTTTACTGTTGACCAGAAAAGCTTTGTGGAAGAGATTTGCTGATTCTCAAGTACTTCACATCTCAGAACAGATTTTTTTAAAAACAACAGCTTATTGAATTATAACTCACATACATGATATTCACCCATTTAGAGCATGTTAATTTGATAGTTTTTAAACAAAGTCACAGTTACGTACAGCCATCACCACATTCTCGTCGAAGAAGATTTTCTTCACCTTAAAAAAAAAAACCAAAAAACCCATACCCTTCAGCTGTCACCCCCTCATCCCCTTAACCTTCCTCCCCGAACCCTAGGTAATGACCGATCTACTTTTTGTCTCTATAGATTTGCCTATTCTGGAATTTTTATAATGGAATCTATGATATGTTGTCTTTTGTGACTGGCTTTTTTGAGTTCACATACTGTATTTAAGATTCATCCATGTTGTAGCTTGTAGCATGAATCAGTACTTCATACCTTTCATGGCCAGATAATACTCCATTTTACAGCTATTACGTCTTTATCCATTTGTCAGATGATGGACATTTGGGTTGTTTCTACCATTCAGCTGTTTTGAATAATGCCTATGTAAATGTGCACAAAAATTCCTATGCGGACATCTGTTTCCATTTTTCTTGGGTGTGTACCTAGGAGTACAACTGCTGAATGACATGGTAACGCTGGGCAAACCTTTGAGGGAGTGACAGACTATTTTCCCAAGTGGTCGTACCATTTCACTTTCCTACCAGAGGGTGTTTGAAGTTCAGAACAGATTTGGAAGCAGAAGCCCAGCGTGACTTAAGATTGATTTCATCACATGTATGGAATGTTGGTGTAAAGCGTTACTTTGTGAAGCACTTAGTAAGTAACAAGGATTAAATTACATTGGTCAAAGTGAACTTTTATTTGCCTCTTACATGTGTATAAGTTATCATTAAGTGTTCTGTAACATATGAACATGGAGAACACTAACACTGTAGATAAGTGCAGGGACCCATGAAGGAGTGAGTGTAGTCAAAAATGTACTCAGCATGGGAGAATTGTTCTGACATTTTGCTCAGACCCAAACTGCTCCTCAAGAAGATTCAACATTTCTTTCATGGGCAGTTTTAGGAGCAGGTAATTGCAATTTATTGTAAAAGTACATAGTAACGGTTGGCACCGATGACCTTGAAGTTTCTTTTAGACCTTCCTGATCCCTGAAATGTGAACTAAATTTTCATTACACAACCGCTAAAGACTCTGGCATTGGAGGTTAGTCTATAATTGGTAAATTTGGAGTCATTCCGTTTCCTGCTGTGATTCTTGAGAGAATCTTAGTTCAAAGGACAAAAAACCCAATTTAATATAAAACAACTAATAGAAAGTTGGCGTGTTAATACAGATATTCAGCTGAAAACCAAAAGGCTTAGCCTGGCAACCAAAACTTGTCTCAACACCTCTACCATATAATATAGTACGGAGCAGGGAGTGACTTGTGAAATTTCCTGCAATTAACTTTGCCCCAAGGCATGCACTGTGCAATGGATGTACATATTTGTAGTATAACAGCACTTCCCAGTTGAAACTTCAGATTTACACTTCTCGTAACCTGCTACCAGTCAGTGTTCTTGTTTCTGGCAGATTTAATCCTCTCGTCCCCCCCCCCCCCCCCCCCCTCCAAAAAAAGACCATTGATTTCTGGTAGCCCATTTTGACTCATGGCCTCTATTGTCATTTGTTTCCCTTTGCCAAGTTGCCATGCAGTTTGTTCATTCAGAAACTTCGAATTGGTGTGATTATAGTGTAATCACCCAGTAATTTTCAATTTTTTATTATTTAACCTTGCAAGAGAGCTAATTATAGTGGGTAATATGGTTAATTTCCTAAAGATGCTTGTCATCATATGAAGTCACTGAGTATGAAGTTACTATTGTTACTCTTGTGCCATTAAAAGGAGAGTAGCAGATGCCATCACAAAATTGATTCGTTTTGATTTCCTGTGTGATAACATCTTTTTCTTGCTTTCTTTTTTTGTATCCCTTCCTGCTCTTCCAGACACAATGATAAAAGCTCTGGAAAATTTAAAATGCAGCCAAGGGGATCTGAATTAGTTTCAGAAACAACTGTGATTTTAAAAATTGATGGAAGGAAAGTTCATTAAGCCACAGGCAGCTTTTTAAGCATTCCTACTATTTTCCAGTTTCCCTTTTTCCCAAATATATTTTATCCACAGTTGGCTTTTCTACCCACACTCTTGGAGGCCCCGGTACTGCCACCGCAATTCAGCTTTAATTTCTTTCCCACCGTTCTGGGCCATGCATTCTTGACCTCTGTCAGTTGTGTTTCTCTCCGGTTTAATTTTACTCATTTCTCAACTGACTTGGTAAATGACTTATTTTGTGGATTAAGTTGTGGACAAGTAAGGTCAAAGACAATTTTCTTATAAAATTGGGCAGTTTACAATTTTATTCTTTCTCACCTTTAGGGTTGCTAGCCCATGGACTGGATACTCCTCTTATTTTGCTGGTGAGAAAAATCAACATTTGGGAAATTACTTCCCCTAGAGTCGTCTGGGGAGTCAATCACAGACAAATGAAGTTGCCTACAACAAAAGGAGTACTTCAGGGACTTTGAGATTAAAAATAGACAAGAGAAACGAAGTTTCTTTTACTAAGCATTTAGAACAATTTTAAACTATAAGTTTATTTAATAGTACTATACTGTGGGCCTAATGAATTCAAGCTTTCTCCTGCTGGAAATAGTTATTCCATCCCTCTTTTCAGTCAGGTAGCCTGTGAATCTTTCCAAACAATTAAAATTCTGGCTAAAGGTAACTGTGTCTCAAAATAATGCTTTGTGTTCACTAGTGCTTGCTAACTGCGTTTTCTAGCCACTTTGATGTAGCTACGCAGACAAGAGATACATGCATTTGTCTGCATGGATGATTGGCCAACAACTAACATTTGAGAACAGGCTTGAGAACTCAGTATTGATCTGTCCATGGTGGAATCATAAACATCATCCTGCCTTTGGAACAGCTGGATGTCATTATAAGTCTCTTAGAGGCCAGGTAGAGCAGTTTCTTTCCAATGCTGTGGGGGAAATGTCAACTGTAGGAGATAAAGAAACATGCCGAGTTTGGTATTTGATGGCTTCAACAGTACTTAGCTAGCTCCATGGTCCACCTCCTCTGTCTGTCTGCTTGGAGATATTCAGATGTGGTGTCGGTATGTGGCCCAAGAGATTAATTAACTATGCACAGAATTTAAGAATTGAATTTAAAAACTTGCAGAAACTCCTTAAAAAAACCCACATTCGTGTTCACTGGTGGTCCGTATCAGGAGCGTGGAGTGGTCAGGCTTTGCGGAGGGTAGGACATGAGCCAGGCTGTGGCCCTTACAGAGAGACACAGCTATGTTCTAGCTTTTTTGAGGCTTCAGTTGTAGGGCCCAGTCGTGATGATACAGATTTGTTTTCTCTTCATTTGCTTGTTGTGATCACTGCATAGAGGCAGTCTTTGCCATGTGTGGCCACTTATCTTGTAATTGCATGAAGATATCTTTCCTCCTGACCTCAAAGACAAACTAAATTATTATCTCGTAATTAAAAACTTTAATAATGAGTTTTGCTGTGACTGTAAGAATACCAGCTAGCTAATTATACATTAATTGCCCTCATTTCTGAAAAGTTAATAACAAATCCTATTACTGTTTCAGCTGGCAGTCTTTTAAGGTAAGCAGGGTCCTACCAGGTTTGAGTTAGGATGAACCCTCTAAAGAGCACCCGAGTAAGGTGGAAAGTGTTTGAGACCGACATGGCAACAAAGGACGTGTCTTTGGTGAACAGGAACCTGTTTTCTTCCTTCCCATCTCTAGCAGCATTCATGTTCTTCTGTAGATGTCTACAGTTTAAGTACGCTGGGCGAGGGAACTGCAGTGGATGGGAGATGATTTTTCTAAGTCTGGCAGCGTGCCACAAAACGTTCCGTGTTCTGTAACTACACACCTCTGGTTGGTGGCCTGGTGATCTGGCACTTAGTGGAATGTATCTGGTGTTCGTCCAGGGTTTAGTTCCCTATGTCTTTGACATCGCCCTTTCCAACATATAACCAAAGTACCTGTTTTTACTTTGGAATACTTAAAAATTATAATGCTACCACTGGTGAGATTCAGTGTATCAATCGTATTGCAAAAATTTTTTGTTCATTAATTGTTATTCCTACTAATTGCACTTTTTTTTTTTTTTGAAAGGTGTGAGGAGGAAAGCGTTTGGCTTTTTGCTTGCATGACCCTCTTCATAAGACCTCATTCTGTCTTTAAAAGGTCCCCATGGACTGACTCGAGAACATTTGTAAATCTGATGAATTCAGACCTTTTATATATTTTATCCACATAAACACAGGAGACCCTCTCGGTGAAGTAATTGGATACATTCTTGAATTCATCCTCCAGCAGATTGGTGGCTTGATATATGATTCTGTTAGCAGCATGTCAGCATTCAGTAAACCGAGTGTGGTGTGGCAAGCCTTGTGGCCAGCTGGTTCTGTGCCACGGCACCACAGGAAGTCTTTGGGGGGTGGTCTGCTTCTGCTCGCCGTGTGTGTGCCCTCAGAACAGCTGCAGGAATAGGTTTTCCTCACTGAAGTGGGATTTGAATTAGTTCTTTAGAGAATATTATTATTTCTTATTTAAAAAAAAATTTTTTTTAACGTTTATTTATTTATTTATTTTTAATTTTTTTTTTTAATTTTTTTTTTAACATTTATTTATTTTTGGGACAGAGAGAGACAGAGCATGAACGGGGGAGGGGCAGAGAGAGAGGGAGACACAGAATCGGAAGCAGGCTCCAGGCTCTGAGCCATCAGCCCAGAGCCCGACGCGGGGCTCGAACTCGCGGACCGCGAGATCGTGACCTGAGCTGAAGTCGGACGCTTAACCGACTGAGCCACCCAGGCGCCCCACGTTTATTTATTTTTGAGACAGAGAGAGACAGAGCATGAACGGGGGAGGGGCAGAGAGAGAGGGAGACACAGAATCTGAAACAGGCTCCAGGCTCTGAGCTGTCAGCACAGAGCCCGACGCGGGGCTCGAACTCACGGACCGTGAGATCGTGAGCTGAGCCGAAGTCGGACGCTCAACCGACTGAGCCACCCAGGCGCCCCTAGAGAATATTATTTTTAATCTCAAAGCCATTTCTTCTTTAAGTCCACCTACCTGTCTGAGGGCACTCCTCCTGAGCAGCGTTTTTGAAGTTTTCCTCAAGATGTCTGTCACCTTTTACGGTCCCTGCTTACCAAGTCCTGCACATAGAACGACTGCTTGAGCATAAGAAATGCCGTTCCTCAGGTTGAAGAAGTTTATAGGTTTCTGACTCCTCTTCGTTTGTGAGGGTAGAATTTTACGTTTTTTAGTGTTCACAGACTGTAAGCAGGAGAAATTTAAAAATCCATCATTAATATTCCAACTTCTTAGGAGCTAGCTAGCTAACATCTATCAGTTAACCCAAATTATTAAATAAAGAAATCTGGAGATCTTATCTGCCCTGTTTCAGTCTGATAAAAATATGACTACATGTACATTATATGTATTTTTTATACATATAGTAGGTACCTTCTCACCCCTACAAAAAAATAATTGAATGAAATGGATTTTATGGTTGGTTTTCCTCTGAATGCGTATAAATTTATGACTGGCTTAGCAGTTTATGATGGATTAACTACAGTTGCATGTAAGATGAGCAAAAGTCAATTAGTGGGGTTTTGAAAGGTCGACTGCTAATTTTCTCTAATAAATCAAGGATATGAATAACATGGTTGAAATTTTCCATTGATCTCAACTATTTAGCCATTAGCTTCAACCATAATGGCTGAAAGTCCATGGACAGAGATCAGTGTAAGTCCTAGAGAATCATTAGTTCTAGCCCACTAGAATCAACGATTTGTGATTTTTCTCCACATTTTTACCTCTAATTGTGAGTGGAACTTCTATTTTCTTCTTCTCAGCCCTGCTCCCTGTTGAATTATGGGACAGATAAATACTGTAAGGAGTTGTGGTTAACACAGTGAATTTCAACTTGAGAAGCCAGAGGTCCTCCATCAGAGGGGAGGGGACCAATGAACTCTAAGTTTGTTTGGATAGCATGCTTCTGGAATATGAAGAGTTTGGAAGGAAAACAAGAGGGACTTGATCTTGATAGGAAATGACCTGAGTGATTGTTTTAAGGAAGCTTCTTTGGTTACAGAGGCAAGAGTTTGGAGCCTGGAAAGCCACCGAGGAGGGTGGTTGCCCTGATCTGGGGTGGAATGCAACAATGGACTTGGTGTAGTTGCACACCAGGGAAAACAGAAGAACCAGAGCCGTTTTTAGACAGGTAGCGAGTCTGGAAAACTGCCCGAATACATGAGTAGTACATGGAATAAAGGAGGAAAAGGCGTAACCAAAGTCCTTCTGGGGGTTTGCAGCCTTAGGGACAAGGGTGTTAGAGTCTACTTAGGTATCAGGAAAAAAAGATTAAGTTTTCTGGGAAGTAATTTCAGGCATATCAAGTTTGATAAGACCAGAAATATAAAGGGCTGATTAGAAAGATTTCGTAGTTACCAGCACAGACTTGTTTCTTTAAAATTGCAAGATGATGAGCTTCCCCGAGTAAGCGTATATGGAGCTACTTCCAAAATTACAAACACCTCAGAGTTCACACTGCTGTGCAAGTGAATGATGTCTTTCCGAGCAGATTTTTATTTCTGTATGTTATTTGGCCTTAAAAGGTCTTTAAAAGGGCTCTGGGCATGTGGGGGACAAGGAGTAGATTACAAAAGGGGGGAGAGGGATAGGTGGCCTTTGAGGAGAGGGGGAGTGGCTTCGATGATTCTCGACACCTAGTCTTGACTGTGCGTGTATATGCATGGTGCTTTCTAAGTTACAGCATTTTGGGTGTTAAAGCTCAAAAACAAATGAGTATTAGGCAAGTTAATGTCTCTGGGGGAACTGCCTGCCTGGCAATTCTAGTTCCTGGTGGGCCAGACCACATCAAGCTTTGGGCATTCACAGGGTTTTAACCTGGAGATAGCAGCATGCTTGACCAAAGTTTTCATTTTAATGTTCAGAGGAAATAGAGGAAGAAGAAATAACTTTTGGTCACTGGTTTGTAAACAGCCGAGAATAAAACATGATATGTGATTCATCCCCTCCTGTGTTTTCTAAGTCATGTACTGTCTTTTTGTGAGTCACCTGGAGTAGGGTGGCTTTACTTTGACCATTGGTGCCTTTTTTTCCCCCCCGTGTGACTCATTTTAATTAACATGTATTCCTTGAGGGATACAGGTAGCTGAAATTTCTACTCTAAGAAGGTGGCATATTTTTATAAATATTTTAGTCTAGTCCTTTGATGCCCTACGAAGCCTATTCTACAGTCCTTTTTAGTGATGTGTAATTCTTCCTTGTGAGGAACTGCAGTATTATACTTCCCTTTTTGCAGATGAAGAAACTGAGATGCAGAGAGGAAGAGACCTGCCCGAGGTCAAAGAACAAGTCAGTGGAAGGCCTGAGATTAGGCTTGTGGTCTTGTAGGTTTTCCATCTGTGGTTTGCCATTTTGTTGGAGAGCGTCTGGTCTAATGGAATTTACTAGTCTACCCGATGTCCACAGTGTGTTAGGTGATACACATCGCTGCCTCTTCTGCTCTAAAGCAGCCCTTTCTTGCCCCTCTAAAATGGATCCACTTTCTCCGACCGTTAGTTCAGAATACCTCCACCTGGAGGAAGTGACCGTGACAGCAGTGTGCAGGAAGGAATGCTTGAAGGGGTCAGGGAGTGGTTCCACTAGAGCCTCCTGAGCAACTTAGCTGAGAGCCCTGAATATTTTCAGAGAAACCACACGCAGAGGGCCCTCTTCCCATTTGTTCTCTATGGATATGGGTATATAGTGTAGGTAGTGTTTCCTGGCTATGCATTTCCATACACACGGATGCCAGCCTATCCTAAGTCAGGGTCCGTGGGGTAGGTATGAGGTCTCAGCATGCATGTTTTGAAAAAACTCCACAGGTAATTCTGATGGACAAACAGCCAGGACCTAGACTTACCTAGGAACCATTGCTCTGGACCGAAGGGGGTAAATGGTGCTTCTTTTGATGAGAGATCAGTATGATTTGAGTGTTTTTAAAAATTGAATATGAATATAAATTACTAGTTTAAGTGCCTAAACTGAGGACCGAGTGTTCTAATATTGTTAATATAAGATCAGGCTGAAGAATCTGTCTTAATGGACTGCATTTTTATAAATGCTGATTTAGTCCAAAGCTCATCAAAAACCATACTTTTCAAGGTGGCTCAGTGGGTTAAGCATCTGACTCTTGATACTGGCTCAGGTCATGATCTCCTGGTCCATGAGATCGAGCCCCACATTGGGCTCTGTGCTAACAGTGTGGAGCCTGCTTAGGATTCTCTCTCTCCCTCTCCCTCTGCCCCTCCCCTGCTCACTGATGTGCTCTCTAAATAAACTTAAAAAAAAAAAATACTTCTCTGGGATCTTTGGATTTCCTTGAAAAGTTAAGGCAGCCAATAATGGAGCTAGCTGACTATAATCTCTATACTGTGTAACCTGTGTCTGGCTCTCTCCCTTTCAAAAAGTGGAAGACTAATTTTTTTTCTTTTTTTTTTTTTTTAACGTTTTATTTATTTTTGAGACAGGGAGAGACAGAGCATGAACAGGGGAGGGTCAGAGAGAGGGAGACACAGAACCTGAAACAGGCTCCAGGCTCTGAGCTGTCAGCACAGGGCCCGACGCGGGGCTCGAACTCATGGACCGAGAGATCATGACCTGAGGCGAAGTCGGCCGCTTAACCGACTGAGCCACCCAGGTGCCCCAAGATTAATTTTTTTTGAAAAGACTTTGAACTGTTATCGATTTATTATTATTATTATTATTATTATTATTATTATTATTATTATTAAATTCTAGGGGAAAATAATTCATTTTATGATGGATTTTTCCAAAGATGAGTATCTTTGTTTCACTCTTGGTTTGTAGTTTAGGTCTTTTCTGCCAGTATTTATCTTGAAAGACAATTTTTATCTGCAATTTGGTAGAGATGTTTTGTGGGGGAGGACCCTCTCAATAGTAATCACTCTGTCAGCCACTTTCAGGGTCGTGTTACTACTTTAAAATGCCCATAGCCACAGCATCCTGGTCTTTACAATCTGCCCTCTTTGCCTGGAACGGGCTGTGTACTTTTCCTTTTCTGCTCTTCTGTTTTACAGGCGTGACTCAGCACATCTGTAAAATGGATCAGAACTGTGTTAATGCAGGAGGACAGGAGAACGCAGGAAGGTAGAACAAATAATTGAGGGTTCTTTTACTTGTTGGGAACAAATACCTAGGCAGAGCCACTTATTGGTAGCTTGAGAAACTTAAAAGTAGTGGGAAAGGGGTATAAAAATCCCTTCCTGGAACACATGAAACACCTAGTTATGAAACATGTTGTCTGCCGTATTTCTCAAGTCCTAAAGCACTTCTGGAAGTTACTTAAAGAGAATAAAAATACACTTTTTTTAAAGTTTTTGTTGTTGATAGGAATATTCAGCTGCTAATCTTTATATTATATATATATATATATATAATCTTTTTTTTTTAATTTTAAAGCAAGAGCATGGGGGGAGCAGGGGAGAGGGGCAAAGGGAGAGGCAGGGAGAGAGAATCTTCAGCAGGCTCCATGATCAGCGTGGAGCCTAACATGGGGCTCGATTCCACAACCCTGGGACCGTGACCTGAGCCTAAACCAAGAGTCGGACACTCAACCTGCTGAGCCACCCAGGCACTCCAGCTGCTAACCTTTTTGAGTAGCACCTACAATGACGATGCGACAGGAGACCTCCCAGGTCACCACATGCGGATATCTGTGAAGAGCCGTGGGCTGCTTTTCTGTGACTGAGCTACTTGAAAACAAGCACGTTGCTTCTGTGAAGTATCAGACAGTTCAGCCACAGAAATGCCTTAACATTCTCTGCTTAGATCATCCTACTGGCCTTGAACTTGTGAGAAGGGAACACTTTGAGGTAGGGGGTGGCCATCTCTGAGGATATGCAGTTTGAATGCCCAGATGTGGTAGCTCGTGCCGTCATGAAAATTTAGCGTTCATTTCATCTGCCGACAAAGATGTAGATAAGCCCAGGTTTGAAATCCGCTCTTTGGACAAGTTGCATAACCTCTTTGTGCCGCAGTTTCTCCATATGCAGAATGGAGATGGTAATTAGCTCTTTGGCTGCAGTGAAACTAAGAGTGTACATGTGAAGTGTTTACCAGGGCCTGGCTTGTAAGCACACTGGCTGCTACCGTTCCTGTTACTATTATTAGTGTTGATGGAACTCTTGTCAACTCTTCTCTGGGATCGTGTTCAGTTTGTAAAACTTCCACACCTTGTTTTTTCTTCAGAATTTATTTACCTTAATTTTTAGACTTGTGTTTTATTTAAACATTTCAAACACGCAAAAGTAGAAAGGACACGTTTATAGGAAAATGCCGTTTTTAAAGGTAAAAAAGCAAAGTGTCACTTGAAGTGTGAAAGTAGAAGCCGTAAGCCTATTGCCTTAAGATGACTTTTTAAAAATACTTTTATTATATGTACTGTACATACTTCCAGCTCTAGACAAATGCCATTTTAGGGACTTTTTCCTTCCATCATTACAGCGTAAATATTTTCCTCTATTTTTTATTCTCTATTTCTCTATCAGCCTTTGAGCTTTGAGTAGTTTTCAGTTGGTTTATTGACTATGTTGATGTTGCTTCCTTTTTTTTTTTTTTTGTTGTTGTTGTTGTTGCTTCCTTTTTAAAAAAAAATTGTAAGTAAGACAACAGGGAAAACCTTATTGCAGGTGATTGGGGTTACCTTGAAAGATTATTTCTGTTTTGCTCTCTTGACTAGGAATCTCTGCACTCATTTCCTGGTATCAGAGAATCTTATAATAACGCTGTTCTTTGGGAAGTTAGTCTACTGAAGGTGACATAGCTCCAGTCCATATAGTAATACCAAGTCCCCATAACTTGGGGTTCAAGATGAACGTGCTCTGTCAATACCTGCTCCCCGGGAGCAACACTGTGCTAACTGTCCTGGGACTGTCCTTGACATCACTATCGATACCTGAACTGTCCAGTGTGGGGTCTACTAGTCATGTGTAGTTCTATAAATTTCAATTCACTAGAATGAAATAAAAATTCAGTTCTTCAGTCCCACCAGCCACAGTGCCTCAACAGCCACATGTGGCTAGCAGCTACCGTATTGGACAGCGCAGATACAGAACGTTTTCATTATTGTAGAAAGTTCTGTTAAATAGTGTGGCTCTAGCTTATTCTCCCAGCTGCTCACTCTGTTAGGAAGCCTTACGCTGACAAGGAAGAGTTGTCCCTTATTCATAGGGTTTTCTAAAGCAGAGGATGACAAACATTGGCAGCCTGGTTTTTGTATATGAAGTTTTATTGGAACACAGCCACACCCATTTGTTTACCTATTGTCTGTGGCTGCTCTTGAGCCACAGTGGTAGAGCTAAGTGTTGAATAGTTACAACAGAGACTTAATGTGGCCCCCAAAGTCTGAAGTATTTACTTTGGCCCTTTATGAAAAAGTTTGTCAGCCCCTTTTATCTAGACCAGAATTTCTCAACCTCAGCACCGTTGACGTTAAAAAATATATATATTTTTTTTATGTTTATTTTTGAGAGAGAAAGAGAGCAAGTGGGGGAGGGGCAGAGAGAGAGGGAGACACAGATCTGAAGGAGGCTTCAGGCTCTAAGCTGTCAGCACAGAGCCCGAAAGGGGGCTTGAACTCTCGAATCGTCAGATCATGACCTGAGCTGAAGTTGGACGCTTAACTGACTGAGCCACCCAGACAACCCGGCACTGTTGACATTTTGGCTCAGATAATTATTTGTTGTAAAGGGATGTCCTGTACATTGTAGTATGTTTAGCAGCAGCCCTGCCTCTGTCCATGAGTGCTGGTGGCACCACCTGTCCTCCTCCCCCATCCAGATGTGACAACCAGATTTTTCTCCAGACGCCAAATCATCGCTGGCTGAGAACCACTAATCTAAAGTGATTTGGCTTTGACCAAACGCTCATTTAAAATACTGCATAAGAGTGCTCACTCTGAAGGGAAAGAAAATACATGAAAAGAGCAGAATAAATGAAAGAGTAGTTTTTATGCTATACTTTAGCATTCCCTCCAGAAAGAGAAATTTCTCTACCAAACGTGGTACAGTAACTGCGCAGGGCAGAGAGCTGGAAGCGCTAAGATCCACACTTCACGGTCTGTGAACTGAGGAGCAAATGGACTGGAGTCATAGCATCACCGAAGTGGCGGGAACGTGTAGTTTATTTCACAGGTTTACAAGGCCTGTTCCCTTTATAAAACACTGTGTGACTGCAGGGCTCTTGTTGACTTTGCTGTGTGTGTAAATGTCATGTGTATACCCGCCACCTTGTGCTGCATGTGGCAAGACGGGAGTCAATAAATGTTTACTAAAATGGTTGTTAATAAATTCAATAAATTGATATTTCTCTGTCTTACAATTATCTATGATTTTAAGTGGTCTATGTAGGTTCCTGCCTTCATCAGCCAGAATAATTGAAAAACTGGTTATAAAAAAAAAAAACAACCTGGTTGTATTTATGTCCATTAAAGCTGATGAGAATTGAATTAAACGTCAAGGCATATAATATTCTTTGTAAGATCTGGTGCTTGAATACTTTTCAGAGCGGGTGTTTTCAAAGCTGTAGAAAAAGGCAATATTAAGAGATACTCATTTTGTAAGAATGTTGAGTATGGGGACACACATTTTAATTAAACAAATGTACTATTTCTGAATTCTTGGTTTAAAATGTGGAGTGAATTAGAATTGGGACAATTGCCTTTGAAAGCGAATATCAGGTATACCTTTTTTCTGATTCTTCCAATTAAAATTAAAAATTTTTCAATTGGTATTGAAAGGAATATGTGATATAGGTCATATGTATAACAGAGCACACTTTTATGGAAAACTTCGATACGGTTATTTAGGAAGATAAGCAGTTTTGACTACTGAATTCAAGTAAATTTAGGAGAACTTGTTTTTTCTATGCGTGACATATTTCTGTTTGTTTTTTCAGATCTTACCAATATATTTGAGTCCTTCCTGCCCCAGTTGTTGGCCTATCCCAACCCCATAGATCCTCTCAATGGTGATGCTGCAGCCATGTACCTCCATCGACCAGAAGAATACAAGCAGAAAATTAAAGGTAAGAAGGGAAGGCAGAAAATTAAAGGTAAGAAGGTCTCCAAGACTGGAGACAGAAGTTCTGTCTTTGGGGCTTTGATCATTAAAAGAAAAGCCCTTAGTTACTGAAACAAGCCTAAAAAGAGACTGCCGTCTGGGGTATGGAGCAGAGCTCACTAGCCCCTACAGTTCCGAGGGTCATGGACACCTCGGGAGGCTGAAGGTCCCAGCAAGGAGGAAGAGGAGAGAGAGAGCAGAAGGGAGGATGAGAAAGCAGGAGGCACGTGTTGGGCGCTGCCAGAAATCCCTGTGGATGCCCGTGCAAAAGAACTTCAGCCTTCATTTGCTTCCTCTTGTCTTGTAAAATTAGAAAGTTGGACTGGATAGTTAAGTATTAACTGAAAGGCATAATCTCACATTTGTTTCCAGACAGTGTCGTCCTGGCCCCTTAGGAAAGCAGTTAACTGGAAGTTGAGAAACGCCAACTTTATCCTTATACTTTTTTTGTTTTTTTTTTTTTGGTATCATGTTACATATTGAATTAAGAAGACCCAACTGGCTTCTTTTCTTGGCCCCGTACTAGTTTTCTTTGACTTTGGAGACTTTACATCTGGGCCCATTTCTTATCTGCTGCAGATACCTGGCCCCAGGGCCCAGTTTTCTAGTAAAACTTGAAATGTGCTGTTTGAGTTAGAAAGGTACCAGTGGCAGTACTCTAGCTTGCTCATCCTTCAGGAGGTAAAACCCCGCTTCCTCTTTGTTAGACAGCTTACCTGCTAATAAGACGTGACGTTCACGGAAACGAACTTACAGTTTCGAAAGAACCTCTAAAACTCCACAGAGGTTTTCTGGTGTTCGTTTTTACCTCACCGTGTGCTTGAGAACCTTCATAGTGAAGAGTCTAGATAAAGTCCCCCCGCCCGCCCACCCCCCCCCAAAGGGAAGGAATTCAGAGTCCATGAAAGTAGGCCTGCTCTTTAACCAGATGGCAGGCTTTGGTATCACCTAATTTTGAGCGTGACTTGCCTGTCTGTATAGCAGTTCTGAATGTCACCTCCTGCCAATTGTGTGTCCCCTGTGAGGTCTGTCTGCAAGAGGTGGCAGTAGAAACAGTGTATAAGAGCCTGGACTAGATAGGCCTTCACTCTACACCGTGTAGGTATGAGACAGGTGCGTTTGAGGTTGTTTTTTGAACAATAGCTTACCTTTTCTTTGTTTTCTCCTCCTGCTCTGATCTCTGTCGGGTATTGTTTGGTACTTTTGTTGAGATAAAACAGAAATAAATCTACACCAATTAATTAAGTCTCAAGTATTTTGCAAATTAAAATCTAATTTATGTAGCAGAGTATCTGTAAAGCCAAATAAACCTGTATTTCAAGGAAAAAAGAGCAGTCCGTTTCAAGCAGATAAAATTCTATTATGAGACTCTATTAAAATTATGGCATAGGAATCACTTAACCGTGTCTGCAACCCGCAGATACCTCGGTGTGGAGCGGATTTCTATGGTTCGTACATTCATTGTGCCTCAGCACTTTAGCACCATTCCTGTTTTAGTACAGACCCGCTGTAGTTCCAGTTACAAAAGAAACCTGATTTACATTTTTATTTCAGAATGACAAGCTCTAGCTTTTAGGGCACTTTAGCTTGCTGAAATGTCAGTGTTGGCTATCATTTGTCTTCCTTTGTAATCTGAAAATCAGAGCTAGAAGAACTATCCTAATTGCTTAGACTCACTCCTCTGGCCCCCAGCCTGTTGGTCTTCCTCTTCCTCCTGGGTTTCCTCCACCCCTAGCCTATCAGAAGCACCCCCGTTTCAGAAGCCTTTTTCAAAGTTCTCTCTCCCTTGCCCTAAACCCCTGAGGTCTGGTTTGTGTTCCCTCCTCTACTGATAATCTGGGAACTCATTTCTTCCTACTCATTTGGACCCTTCTTAAGACCCATTATCCTGACTTCCTGCAGCTTTGGTATTTTGTCCCTTCCCTTCCTGACAGCTTTTCTCATTCCATGTTCCTAAACATGGTCGTTCTCTTAAGATCCAGTTCTTCAGCCCTCTCTCATCCTCAGTCACCACTTGGGGAGCTAATTCACCCTTCAGAGCTGTAGATAATTCCCTCCAAATAGACGGTTTCCAAAAGTGTGCCTAGATGTGGCCTCTCTCCCAGGCTGCCTTACCAGACATTTCCATGCCTAGCCTTAGAGGTCAGGGTATGTAACCTGTCTTACCGTGGATATTAGTCAGCATTCATATACAGTTGATGCTTTCTTATCAGGTAAATATGAACTGCCTGTAGGACAGACGGGCACCAGTGGAGCTGTCTAAAGACGGGGCACTCTCTGCTTAAAACCTTGACTGCGTGGCATCTTGGTCTGCTGTTCAGGGCTCTCTCTCACTCTGTGTGATCTACATCTGTGCCTGCACTCCTAAATGTATCAATATGTGACCATCAAATTGGATGAGTTTCAGATACCCAACTATCTATTATTACAATACATATTACAGTACACCCTATTTCAGGGAAGTTTCAACCCTACAAAAAAAACAAAAACGGAACAGAGTAACTTAACCATATACCCACCATACGGCCTATTACAAGGCCTGTACATTTTGCCTTATGTGCTTCAGCTACAAGTGTAGTTCTCAGTGTTGCGTTTTACCATCCCAGCCACTTCCTTCTCCCCTGTGCTTCCCCCCTGGAATGGCGTCTCCTTCGCCGCAGCTGACGGTTCCCTCAAGGGTCAGCGCACGCGTGCCTGCCTTCCTGCCTCTCAGAGGCTGGAGCCCCTTCCTCCAGGCTTCTCTCCGATGGCACTTGGCAGCAAACTGCTTTTATCTGCGTCTTTGTCTCCTGCTCGTCACTGACCTTGCTCTTCCATTTTTCTATCTCCTGAAAGGCCTTGACCTAGTAAGCACTTAAAACATATTTGTTCCCTTGAATATACTGAAGAGAGCTAATAAGTATCACGTTACAGTGTGGACAATGTCAAAGTGTAGCCACTTCTTTCTACAAATGAAGCAAAGGAACTGACCCACTAGAGGGTAAAAATAAAATTTCTAAGACTAGTAAACCGTTCTCTCTGCCTAAAAGATAAGGTAAGTTCTTACCTAGTCAGGAGCTTTTGAAATCTCATCTCCGCATCAAGCTTCATTATGAGGAATTCGTAGGGCTCTAAGTCAGAAGTCTGCAGACTTTTTCTGTAAATAGGGCCAGATTTGGCCACATAGAGTCTCCATCGCGCATTCTTTTTTTTCTTTTTAAACAACCCTTTAAAAATGTAAAAAAATACTCCTCGCTAGGCCCCTGCATTATATTATTCAGATTTCCTTCTCTTCCTCTCGTGCTGCATCCCTGCAACTCTGTAGGAAGAAAAACAAAGCATAAGGACGTGAGGATGTGTTTCTCTCCTGCTGGCATTCTGAACAGGGTTCTGTCTTGTCTCTTCGTATCATGTGTGAGCTATTTACTTAAAAACAGTGTGCACTTCGAGTTTTTAGGAACAAGTTTGTTTGCTTGTTCAGCAGCTCTTAAAATTTTCAGCCAGCAGATTCAGCCTAGAGACTACAGCAGCATAAATCTTCAGGTAAATAGTAGATGATAAAGTCACTCGGGTGAGCCGTGTCTCCAGATAGCAGCTCATTCCTGAGCAGATTGAGAGACTGTTTTACCAGCTGCTTCAAAAACCTGACAGGCAGGATCTGTTTAGACTAAAATCTATTCTTAAAATAATAGATTTGGGCTGACTATAATTATATAACTGCAAGTCTAAAAATGATGGGGGATTTCCTTATAAATTACCATGGAATCATACCTAGTCCTGTTCTACCTGGGAGGTGAATAGTTTTATTAACACGGAGATAAAGAGAAAGCGTGAGGTTCACGTTTCCCCAGTTCGGCAAGTTCGGAGGAGTGCAAGCACGTGGACACCCCAACAAGGCAAGAACGAGGGCGCCCCGGCAGCAGAACCGGAGGCCGGTTCACACCGACACCATCCCGGACGTCTGCCGGCTCTCCCGTGCCCTGCGGCCAAGACCCAGGGTGGCCGGCTGCCTTGTACACATCCACCTGGGAGGTGATGGCCCAAGGGAGTTCTAGGATGGAGATTCAGATTTCTGCAAGTCAGGTTTCTGCTTTGCCTCCCTTACTAAGGGGGCAGAATGCACGAACTCCAAAGACGTCTTCCGAGGGATTTTCCCTTTAGTTTTTAGTGACCGTAGTCACTGGCCTCTTTTCTTCCCCCCGCCCCCTGGCAGGTAAGGAAAGCTCAAACTTCCCTGGGACTTTGCCAGCTTGGGGGTCACTGAAGCGCGCGCCTGCCTGCTCACCACCCCTGTGTTTTCTTTCTCCCCCCCCCCCCCCCCCCCCCGTGCAGAGTACATCCAGAAATACGCGACGGAGGAGGCACTGAAAGAGCAGGAAGAGGGCACCGGTGACAGCTCGTCGGAGAGTTCTATGTCTGACTTTTCGGAAGATGAGGCCCAGGATATGGAGTTGTAGTAGAAAAAGCACCTGCTTTTCAGAAAGACTATTATTTCCTAACCATGAGAAGCAGACTATAATATTCATATTTAAACAAAGCAATTTTTTTTATTACTAAACAAGGTTTTTATGAATAATAGCATTGATATATATATATTATATATCACCCTTTAGATCTTGATTTCCTGGTCATTTCTCAACCTGAGGTGCATAGCATATCCCCACATTCCATTTTGGTAGCAATATGCGGTCCGAATGCATGCATTCATAAGTCCATTTGGCCAAGTCAGCCTGTGTGCTACTGAACTGTCGAAAGAAACAGCCGCTCTGATAGATAGACGTGAGTAAAAATAACAGGAAAAAGTGGCTTCTTTTATTGATGGTCCCAAAGAAACAAACCAAACCAACCAGCTCTTGGACGTGAAGATAGAATATAGCGCTTTTTCAAAACGGTCGGGAGGAACTGGGCGGGGAGGAAGGCCTGCACCTGCTGTGGGATCACCTAGAGCCGCCACGGCAGATCCCCAACCGCTCCTTCCCGGGAAGCCTTGGTGGCCCCGTTTCCGCGGAGTAACAGTTTGAAACAGGGAGCTAATTGGAGTATTGAAACCTAACAACAATTTTTTGACTCTGGATTTTAAGTACATTTTTATATGTAGATTCCTGCCCTTCTCGCTACCAGGCCCCGCAGCCGCAAGTGTTTTGCTTTGGAGAACCTTTTGGAAGTGTTTTCTGAACCTGATTCTTTTTCTTGGGGGTAGAGCTTATAATCCATACCTTTTTGAGAGGACAGGACAGGAGGAGAAGAGAAGTTGTTTCGTCTCATCCAACACGTGCAGAGTCACATCCCCATCCTGTTGGCCACTTTGGGACTGCTACCCTGGACTGAGAGCTTTAAATTGGAGGGTGGTTGTGGGTGTTTTTATGTTGTTGTTGTGGTTGGGGCTTTTTTTTTTTTTTTTTTTTTTTTTTTTTTTTTTGTTGTGTGTGTGTGTGTGTGTGAATCGTGCTTAGACAAGGTGCAAATTTAATCTTCACCAAGAGATGGCCTCCTCCTTGGGCAGCCACTCAGTGGACCATTAGACTCGGCAAGAAGACCCGTCTGGTGGCTGTGACTCCTGGGTGCTCTCGTTCATGTTTTGGGTTTGTTTTCTCTTCTGCTGCCGCTCTTGGCAGCAGCCTGGTCATCATCTGCTCGTGGGAGTGGGAAATGGGTATTTTAGACCCAACACACATTCTAAATTTAAAATGAGTAATAATTGGAACAAATAAAGGTCCTTGTACCCAGAGTGACTCTGCCTGGGAAAAAAACAAACCGCTGTTTTCAGAGTGTGACTGGATAGGAGGGAAGATTCGGAAATGCGATGTGGTAGAACAGGTTTTGAAGGAGGAAAATGTTCTCTCCTGTAAGCGTTAAGAGGAAATCAGACAGTTGAAAATGCCTGCTAATCAAATGTTTACTCAGCTAACCATAGGTCCAGGTTGCCGGCAGGGTTTTCTTCAAACAGGAGTGTTGCCTGCTGAATTTGGAGAACTTTAGACAGCAAGTCTGTATCCCTTTTTTGCCACAACCAATAGGACAATAGCAGAATTAGCCAATCCTAAAACTTTCTCAAGACAATTTTTGAGTGTCCCACCGGGATGATTTTTCTTTCTGATGTGTGTCTTAGTTTAGAAGTGCTAACTATTTCACAAGGTTTGAGTCCGTGAGGTTGGAAGATACCCGATCTTTTTTTATTCAAAAAGCACAATCAGTCTTTTCTTTAAAAAGCTATATAAAGTACAACTTGCTCTTAGCATGATTATTTTCCTAAATAAAAGACAAAGAATTTACTTATGTTAATTACGGGCATGAAGCAAAAGGTTTCCTTAAAAGAGAAATTTTTTTTAAAGTGCAGTTATGTAGGGCTGTGGTTAGTTAACCGTACTGAGTTATCTATCTAGCATTTGTGGCTTGTTGGAGGGGTAGTGTTAACTATTTAACATGGAATGGTGTGCTTTAACTCTTTTCTAGCGCGTTGTCTTCTCATTACTTTGGGGGAGGGAGGGTCTCTGCTGGCACTAACCTGCTTACCTGCTGAATTAGCAGCTTGCTTGTGCTATAACCGTTTAAATTGTAGGTGCGACTTAGGGTAGGCTTTAAAGTGCCGGGTGGTGATTTGAGTTCAAACAATAAAAAATTGTATTTTTTCAATATTGTATAAACAATAGTGTTCTAATTACCTTTCAAAAAAAAATAATAATGTCCAGATAATAATTGCTTTTAATCTTGTCAAAAAAACAAAAAACAAGCTAGTAGAGCCAAGTTTAGGGGAATGTGTGTGAGCCACAGCTCTGCTCCCCAACTAGATCCGCTTTTCTCGAATAAAAAGACATCACAGCTCCCCGCCGACGGAGCGCTCTGGCACTGGGAGCCTGGTGGTGTGGAATTCTCAGACGAAGACGTGTTGGGGAGGTTGCAGGGCTTAAGAAGCAGATCTGAGTGTCGCATGGCTGTAGCACGTGTGCGTGTGTGTTTGTCCATCCAAGTCTGTCTGATGAAGATGTGATGAGGCTCCCTGTTAGCACAAGGAGGCTCCTGGAATTGCTACCCAAATCACGCTGTACCCTCTCATTCTGTGCAAATCTGTCCTTTCTGGGCGCTCACCTTGGTCCCGTGCATGTTTTGGGCTCTGTGTGGGGCTTTCCCTCTCCTCTGAGAAACCGGTTTTTGATAAGTCGGACAGAATCCCTTTCTATGCTAACTTTTGTCCCTTCCTGTACCTGGGAGAGGGAGGCTGGAGGCGGAGACCATGCTTCTAGATACAGCGGGAGCTAGAAGGCGGCCTGGCTGTGAATCAGAGGACTCTGGGCCCCCAGTAATAGATGAGATGCAGTAAGGCAGGGGGGTGTCACGGCACCAAAAGCTTTTCCAGGTTTCCCATCATTAATGCTCAGAAGAGCACCCAGAGCCCCTCAGAAAGGCTGAACATTATTGCTTTTAAAGGTGGTGGTCGTAGGTCGGAGTTGCTTCTGGCAGGTTCCCTCCCTTTCTCAGCGTACCCATGGTTCATTTTGAAGTCTTACCTTGTGGTTTGACCAGCGCAAGCCATCCTTTGCCCCTGTTCAAATGGCCGAGCTCAAGCTTGCGCCAAAAGCGACGAGCGAGGTGGCCGCAGCCCGCAGCACGTGACCGCTGCCGTCCTGCAGCCCCAGCGCGGGGGCCTGGTGGGTTGCATTCAGTGGTAGCCAGGCTAGATGCTGGCGGTTTGCTCGTGTGTTTTCAACCTTCTCGCCCTCCGTGAGGTTCCTGTGCGGTTTCAACCAGCATTTTATACTAGTGAGATCGTTACCAGAAGTTGCCGTATCTGTCTCCAGTACCTAACATTGTTCTTCCACTTGAGAAGCCGTTCTCATTGCCAACTGGCTGATCTAGGCTGCTGAGGAGTGTCTCCCCTCGAAGGAATTATTTTCCCTGGAAATGCTCTCTCAAGCCCTGGTCGGCCTTGGCCTGACACTTGCTTTTTATTAGGCCTCCTGTTAGGATGGCTGAGAATCATGAAAGACAGGTCCTCTGCTAGCCTTCATGGGTGAAGTTTCTAGACCCCAGCTTTCTGGGAACTGGTGTTTGATTTTGAATGGCAGACGGCCCTTCTATGTTCTAGGGACTCAATTAGAAGAGTGAAAGCCATTAACAAAAGTTAGCAAGAGTTCTTTTTTATTTCATCAACTTCCTAACTGGGTTCATAGCCGCCTTGACTAAAATCAAATCCTTTCTGATTGGGCGCAAAGACCCGCATTTCTCTGGACTTCTGAATCCATGTTCCTATTTTCTCTGGCCACTGAACACCTTGGTGGTTCCGTCAGGGATTGGCGTGGAGGCCCCTTGGGGAGGGGGAGTTAGCGGCCCTCGGCTGTTCAGGTTCTCCACGCAACCTGAGGAGGGGCCAGGACTCCATTCAGCAAATACTGTCTTGGCTGTGGGCTTGGGAAGAAATGGCCATTATTTACTGATTGTATTTGGTACATATTGTGTGATACTTGAAGAGATAAAAGGGACTTACCAGCCCTTAATTGAAATCTAAGCTTTTTCTCGCTTATTTTTTTCCTTGCCCTATCTCCTCCCTTCCACCTTTTTCCTTGCATTGTGATGATCTAGCGGGCACTTCTGTCAACAGGACAAATGCCGCCTCTGACTATAACCTCTTAATAGTTGTGTATAATGAAAACTGTAAACTTTTTTAAATAAAATGTGTATATACCTTGGCAAATGGCTGGACTTTGATCAATAAGATAATAGCCTCCATGACTACTTTTAAAAACACTCGCCCTGTTCATCTGATGACTGAGCAGCAGAAGTTGGCTTTTCCTTTTTCTTTTTTTTTTTTTACTGAGAAGCTCCCCCCCCCCCGACCCCACCTCCCCCCGCCATTGACTGAGAAGCTCTTACAAAGGCAGATGACTGGATTAGTTTGGGAAAGGAGTGTCGCCTTTATAGACAGTAGGAGGCCCCCACCTCCGCCGAGTCCTCAGTACCTGGAGTAGCAGGTGACTGATGACTACAAACAGGGCTGGCTGTGAGGCTTCTTCACAGCCTTGAAGGCCTTGAAAGGCCATGTCTTCTCGAAGGTCTTGGAGCCTAAAAGACCCCACCTGCCCTCATGTGGATCAGCACGCATGGCTTCCATCTTGCTGGTCAGCCCAAACCTTCTAGACACTGTCAGCTAATGCCGAGTGAAGGGTGCCCACTTGGCCTGGAGTTCACAGGCAGTGTAGCTTCCTGCTGCCTAAACAGGTGCCCCGCTGTGCCAAATGCCAGTGTACCCCCCCCCCCCCCGGGAAGGGGTGAGGGAAGGGTGGGCACGGTGGGTTTTGCATCAGAAGGGGAGCCCTGGCGCAGCATTTCTACTCCTTTCTAAAGCATGCGCCCTCAATGGCCACCAGGTGGCGATGTTGCCTAGTCTCCTGGAAAATCGTCTTGGCCGGATTTAAGACAAAGGGAAGACTTGGTCCCATGCTTTTACTCCCCCAGCCCTCTTCTGTTTTCTTCTGCTTCCTCACTTTCCCCAGAAAAGTTTTATTCCTCACTGAATCCTAATGTGTTCTCCAGTAGGTCAAGCTTTAGATCTGCCCGGGAGAGGGAGGGTAAGGCCACCTAGGAATGGTAAGCACACTAAGCTCTCCTGGGACAAGGAAGCCCTCAAGCTGCCCCCAGTGCTCAGAAGCAAAACATTCCACAGGTTTGCAGGTGATGCTCACTGACCCCTCAGCCGGGTGTAGTGGGTCAACCAGTGCTCTGAGTTCCCATCCCGCCTTTTCAGTCACTAGCTCCGGGGTCTCTGAGCTCTGCCGGTCTGGCCTCCGGTTCGTTTCTAAAATGAGCCTCAGCTAGTAAGTTCTGACGCCCACCCATCTGCAACTCAGGATTCCGTCCAGTCTCTGAAACAATACGGATATGGTTACAATATATCGGGATATGGTGTCCTGAGAGGATATTCTGGCAACCCATGAAACACTGATGTTTCAAGATCAGTTTGGGGACCCAAACGGCTTTCTTTGGGAGTTTAGAACATCCATTTTCACTTGAAAGGAGAAGTAAGAGATGTATCAGTCCTATGAACGGTCTAGTCTATCCATCTCACACGAGGGAGCTGCTTTAAAAACTCCCTGAGGCGTCTCAGTGCACTTGCTGGGGTTTGGGTCCCTCCCTTGCTCCCCAGTAATCTCACCCAGTGCCACTCTTGCCTCCGCCTCAGTCTAGCCCAGCCCAGCTGCTTCCCAGGCAGCAGCTGGCTTTCCACTGCCTGCCTAAGGCATTACCCCTTTCCTGGGATGGGGGACCCAGGCTTTCTGAGGTATATTGTCCTAGAAAAGAACTGTGGGCTCAGAGCCCCAGAACTTTGTATCCCCTTAAATTCTCTTGCCATCTCACAAGCCTGCTTTCTATCCCAGGGAATGAGTTCCCGTGACTCTAGACCCTGGTGTTTCTTGCTCCCCACCCGGAACCAGGGCAAAGAAAGTTTTTGTGGATCCCACAATCCCTGGCTCTGCAGAGGCCCCGGAGCCGCCTGATAGACTGAGCAGGCTTGTTTATGAGGCGCCCACAGGCTTCTCGGAGAGCCAGATCCCCAGATGAACCCAGCATGATCCACCTGGGGCCAGCCCTGCTCCCCTGTGCCTCGTGTAGGGTTTGTGCATCCAGAACCTCTTAGAACTGAAGGGTTGCCCTGACAAGGGATTTAATGGTAGGCTAAAGATACAGGGATATTTCCCTTCGGCTCCTAGGACCTGAGGTCAAGTGGTCAGGGCAGGCAGGGTCAGACTTGGGCTCCCCACGAGAGAAATGGCCCTCCTGGCTGGCCAGCCATTGATGATTAACCAGGAGAAGGAACCTTTGGGTCTCGCTCGCTTCACTTCCTGTGGCCCCTCCCAGCTAAGAACACAACAAGCAGCTCCCTTTAAGAAGCTTCAGCCCAGATTCTGTTCTCTTCAGTTCTATAAACAGGGAATCAAGTGCCTGCTCTAGTCCATTAATACGCACTTAAAATGTGTGGAACGAAGCTTTTAAAGACGCAGTTCTAAAGATTTCAAAAGAATTGTGTCCTGGTAACAAATCATTCCAGAAACGTGTGAAAGTCTTCCATAAAGCCTTCCTCGGCGATAACGCGAAGATAATGGTGACCTCAGCCTTGGCTGAAGAGGGCTTTCCCTTACGATCCTCCCCCTGGCCTTGGGAGCCCCTAGGGAAGTAGACCCGGGCTTGGCCCCGTTTCACAGGAGCTGCTTGTGAGACACCAAGAGACAAGCACACAGATAGCGAGTGGCCCAAGCAATGCTGGCCAAGTCTCGAGGCCCTAAGCGAGTATTCTTTCCGTGTGTTCACACTGTGCCAAGCCTGGTGCCACACCCGTGGGGACCGCGGGCACCAGTGTCTGTGTGAGCCTCCTCCCGCCATGGGGGGCCCCTGTGAGGTGCCTCCAGGTTGACCCAGTGAGCCTAACGCTGTGATTTCTGTCAAGGGATCCCTCCCACGGGCTTGGGCCCCGAAGGTCAGGTCTTTGCCCACACACATCCCCACGGTTCACTGGGGCTGCAGAGGAGTCACAATATGCAAAACGCCAAGTTAGCCCAACCCACTCCCTAGAGCAAATATAGAATTAGAATGCCAGGGACACAATTTAAAACTTCCTACGGGCGCCTGGGTAGCTGGTCGGTTTGTGAGTTCAGGCCCCCCCTTGGGCTCTGACAGGGCAGAGCCTGCTGGAGATTCTCTCTCTCCCTCTCTCTGGCCTTCCCTGTTTGCGCTCTCAACCATTTAAAAAAAAAAAAAAAAAAAAAAAACAAAAAAAAAAAACCACAAAACTTCCTGTAGCCGTATTTCTTTTAAAACAAGGTAAAATTAGGGGCGCCTGGGTGGCTCAGTCGGTTGAGCCTCCGACTTCGGCTCAGGTCATGATCTCATGGTCCGTGAGTTCCAGCCCCGCGTCGGGCTCTGTACTGATGGCTCAGAGCCTGGAGCCTGTTTCAGATTCTGTGTCTCCCTCTCTCTCTGACCCTCCCTTGTTCATGCTCTGTCTCTCTCTGTCTCAAAAATAAATAAATGTTAAAAAAAAAATTGAAAAATAAATGAATAAAACAAGGTAAAATTAATGTTCTATTTACCTCAACATATCCGAAATATTTGTGTGTAATTACTACTTAAAAATGAATATTCAGCGTTCTCATTTTTGCACGAACTCTGAAATCCAGTGTGCAGTGTACCCAGCGCATCTCAATTTGGATACTGCATTTTCGACATTTAAAGGGGGCACGTCATCCTACCAAGACAAAGTTTCGTTACAGAAAGATTTTACCCGGCTCGTTTTTAAATGTAATTGAAACTAAATAAGATGAAGAATCGGTGTCTTCGGTTGCCACTCTTCAAGGGCTCAATAGCCACACGTGGCTCGTGGCTGCCTACTGGGCAGCGCAAGCCCTGGAAGACGCTAGGTAGAGCAGCAACTTCTTGGAGAAGCAAATAAATCACCGGAGCGACAGTTACTGGGAATGGGGACAGAACCCAGACGCTCCCACTCCGCAGAGGCCGTTCCGCTCGGAGGGGCGGGAAGCGCACCCAGTCCGTCGGTGCAGCGGGGCCGTCGAGGTGGGGGGTCGGACCCCCGAGGCCCAACCGCGCGTGCAGCCTGGAGCCCGCGTGCTCCCCCCCGCACGCACTCGGGGGATCCCGGCCGTCGTCTGCGGAAACGGAAGTGGCCCACCCAGGAGTCGGGAGGGCTCTTCCCCGGGCCGCGGGGCGAGGGATCGAGGGCGCGCGGAGAGAGGCGTGGCCCACCCCCGGCCATCTTGCGCGGCGGCCGTCCCTGCCTCGGACACCAGAGGGCGCCGGAGCCTCGCGCGACAGCCCCCGAGCTCCCGGGCTGCCCCGGCCCTCGGCGCGTGAGCCCCCCGAGCCGGGTGGGGCTGGCCCCGGGGGCCTGGAGCGTCTCTCCCGCCGGAGACCCTCCGCCCCGCCCGCGGGGCCCGGCAGCTGCGGGAGAGCAAACCCCGAGGCCAGCGAACACCGAGCCCGGGGAAGCGGCTCCACCCAGAGTCACCGGCCTTGACCTTCCGTGCCCATCTCCGGAGACAGGGCCTCTCAGCCTGACCGCGCCCTCGGCCGGGGTGGCCAGCGACAGAAGTGGCTGCATAGGCAAGCAGGGGCTTGTTGGAAGGTCAAAATGGGGCCCCAGAATTCCGAGGAGGCTGTACGCCAAGATTTGGAAAAGGAGAGGAGCTGAGGGACTCTGGAGACCCGGCCGCCTCGGGACAGTCGGGCCAGAACAAGGCCACCCTGCATGCACCTCACAATCCTTCCTCTCTGCATCACGTGGGAAAGATGAAGTCCCAGCGGGAGCCAGGGCCCCCGTTCTGCGGGTGGGAAACCAGAGAAGAGGGCGGTAGACCTCTCCCATGTGATCCCTCTGGGAAGAGAGCCCCCGGGACAGAAAGGGAGCCGGAGCCTACACGTTCACTACCTCCGTGCCAGCCCCTCTACCAAGCCCACCGCAAAGTCCGGGGCAGGGGGAGGCGGCTCATCCCTCCTGACCCCGCCTCCCCAACCCAACTTTCAGGCAACGTGCACTAAAAGTCCTGAAAGCACCACAAACCACAGGGAGGGGCTTCCTGGAGGAGGGGGCTTGATCAGGGCCGGGCTGGACGGGAAGGAACAGTATTAAGGGAGAAGGGGGCTGGGTAGTCCAGGTAGGAGAGAGGCCAGGAGTCTGCCCCGGGGCGGAGAGGAGGGGAGTGGGGAGCGGGTCAGAGGGGAAGGTGAAGGATTCTGGCTGGCCTGAAGGTCGTGGTGGGAAGGGAGGTTGAATGGTCGCTTGGGGCCATGTCCGGCATCAGAGGCATAGCAAGGGTACAGAGGAGAAAGAGAGAGAGGGAGACAGGGAAGCGGACGGGGACCTGACGTGTTCTCCAGAAGATCGGGGAGGGACACGGGGGCGGGGGGGGGGGGGGGGGGGGAGGAAGGGCAGCTAGGCAAGAGGGATGGGGGGTGGAGCACAAGGGCAGAACGGGTAAAACAGCCGAGGGGGTTTTCCCGTCCTGAGACTGAGTGGGAGACAGCAGCTTCTGCATGGAGTGCACTCTCCCTTGCTGCCTCTTTCAGTCTTGAGTCTCTCTGGGCGAAGCCCAGATAGGCTTTGAGCTGCCCTAGAGAGAGACCCACATGGCTGGGAATTGAAGCCCTGAACCAGCGGCTCCTACAGACTCACGCAAGCTGGTAATGACTGCAGCTCAGGCTTCTGGAATCCCAGATCCCTGACCCCCAGAAACTGAAACAGATGATCAGTTGTATTAAGCTTCTCAGTTTGGTGCGTAATTACACGGACATAGATGTCTAATATTGTGTATTACCCACCCCCCCTTGAGTAAAATTGGGATTCTACTGATGCAATGTATGGATCTTGTATATTTAGAAACTGTTGGAACAAGTCAGCTCTTAAAAAATTAAGAGACAATTGGAGAAATTTAAACAATGAATGGCTGTATGATGAAGAAATTATCATGAAGTCATCGTTGCTTTTTTATGGGTGATAAAGGTATTGTGTTTTATACTGCGGGTGTGTGTGTGTGTGTGTGTGTGTGTGTGTTCAAAGACCACCTTTACATACTGACTTTATGGATGAAATGATACGATGTCTGGATTTGTTTCACAATAATCCGAGGGAGGGGGCGCCTGGGTGGCTCAGTTGGCTAGGTGTCCAACTCTTGATTTCTGCTCAGGTCATGATCTCACAGTTCATGAAATCAAGCCCCACATCGGGCTCTGTGCTGACAGCTTGGAGCCTGCTTGGGAGTCTTTCTCCCTCTCTCTCTTCCCTTCCCCCTCTCATGCGCGCTCTCTCTCTCTCTCTCTCTCTCTCTCTCTCTCTCTTAAACACACACACACACACACACACACACACACACACACACGAGAAAAACAATAATAATCCAAGGGTGGAAGGGGAAGGGATTTTTGAATAGGTTATAAAATTTCCTTTAAAGTCCTGCTACGAAGTAAAAGTATTGAGATTTATATTTTTAAAACCAGGGTTCTAAAACATTGGCGTTCTGTTATTAAAAAATAGTGGAGGATGGCTTTGGGGGCACACACGGTCTCCGCCAGTCGCTAGCAATTAAGCTCAATTCCTAACTGACAGAGATTGTCCGAATGTTCCATGATCTGGTATATTCCGACAGGCTTGCGACCTGTCCTCTAGGCCGTGGTACCAGTAGCCTCCTCGGTTGCCTGGCACTTCCTGGATCCTGCTGAATGCCCAGATTTGCATTATAGGCCTGAGAGGAAGGGGGCAGAACCAAAGGCATGTGAGATCCAGGCCCTCGTCCCCTGCAGTTTATGGTTTATTTGAGCAGACAGCGTGAATTGAAGGACCCCCACGCTCCACGTAATGACGCCAGGGTAGGAGACCCATAGGTGGCAGGTTGGAACAGGGCCTTGGCTTGACTTGATAAGGGGACGAGGCAAATGTGGTGAGAGGAGACACTGCCTGTCTCAGGGGCTGGAGGAAGCTACAACTCCGTGCCTCTTCCTGGCCCCGACAAGGAATTCGGTTTTTGTTTTGTTTTGTTTTTAGTTTATTTATCTATTTGGAGAGAGACAGAGACAGCACGAGTGGGGGAGGGGCAGAGAGAGGGGGAGAATCCCAAGCAGGCCCCGCACGGTCAGCACAGAGGCTGACAGCGGGCTTGAACTCATGAACCAGGAGGTCATGGCCTGAGCTGAAACCAAGAGTCGGATGCTTAACCGACTGAGCCACCCAGGTGCCCCAGGAATTCGTTCTTAAGGATAAAAAGCCAAGTCACAAAGTCTCCCGTGCACAGTGACAATGACAGCAGCAGCAACAACTAATGTTTGAAGGTTCCCAGCATCGAGCTGAGGATGTTTTTTTTTTCCTTTTTTTTTTTAACGTTTATTTATTTTTGAGACAGAGCATGAATGGGGGAGGGTCAGAGAGAGAGGGAGACACAGAACCTGAAACAGGCTCCAGGCTCTGAGCGGTCAGCACAGAGCCTGACACGGGGCTCGAACTCACAGACCGTGAGATCATGACCTGAGCCGAAGTCGGACGCTTAACCGACTGAGCCACCCAGGCACCCCTGAGCTGAGGGTTTTAATTCATGTCAAGTCTGTGAGGCTGGTGTGATCTCCCTGCAGTAGACCGCCTGTTAGTTTCACCTGCCCAGCATCTGTTCCTTCTCCTTCTGGAATCAGTCCTGCCATGCTCCTTAGCAGGGTCTACCCTTCCTTGCTCACTCTCTTCCATGTGGTTTTTGGAAGCTAACTCCTTCTTCCCCCCCTCCCTCCAACGTGGGCCCCTTTGACCCTGCCGCCAGTCAGACATCCTGCTCTGAGTTCCGAGAGGAGCCCAGGACCGGGATTTCTGCACGGACCACTGACGAACAGATGCGTTTCCCTCTAGGGTTGCCGAGCTGGTAGGAGGTGAGCCTGGAACAAGGCTAGACAGCCTGCCTAAGAACCTCCTCCCTAGACTTTTCATTCACTCATTCATTCATTCATAAAAAATTTTTTAATGTTTATTTTTGAGCGAGAGACAGAGCACGAACGAGAGAGGGGCAGAGACAGAAGGAGACACAGAATCTGAAGCAGACTCCAGTCTCTGAGCTGTCAACACAGAGCCCAACGCGGGGCTTGAACCCACGAACTGGGAGATCATGAGCTGAGCTGAAGTCGGACGCTGAACTGACTGAACCACCCAGCTGCCCCTAGACTTTTCCTTTAGATGAGCGCATGAAGCCCCGTTTTTACTGAAGCCAGATCATGCTGGCTTTCTGTCATTTGCACTCGAGAATCCTGACTGATACGCACCTCCATTATTCAGGTGAGGAAATTAGAAGGTGCAGTTACAAGCCCGAGGTTACCGCGTCTGCTTAGAAGCCATTCCCTTAGAAGCCATTGCCTGAGTCTTAGAAGACAGAATTCTGAAAATGCAGCAAAAAGAATAGGTTTAAGCCAAAGCCTTATATAGAAGAGGATGGCCTCCAATTAAGATGACCAAGCAGTCATACAAGTTAACCTCACTCCCTACCAAAGCCCCTAAAAATGAGAGTATAGGGTCACAGAAGGGGGAAGGGCCATAACCGCAGGAACAAAAAAAAAGGAAGTGTAGACAGCAAATAATAAGAACACAACAACATTGTTGGAAACTGGAGAAGACGTGTCGGCATGGTAACTAATATGATAGATGCAAAGCAAAACAAAACAACAAAATGGAGCTTGTCTCATCAAAACCCTGTTCCTGAGCCAGAAGGGAGGGAAATGAACAAGCGACCCAATTGGCACTTCAGAGCCCCACGCCGCCCCCCACCCATGGCTGGTGGCTCCAGGTCCCTTTTGATCCTGGGAGTGACTGAAGGCTGTAAAAGGAGACAGGGTTGGAAGTGTTGGACACGGAGAGCTTGAGATCTCGTCCCTAGTTCTGTCCCCCCAGGCGGCTGGCCCTTTCCACTGGACAGATCAGAGGGTTTTGCCGAGGGAGAGAGCAAACCAGGGCGTTACAAGCACAGCTGAGGGGAAATCGCTGTACTGAAAACCAGGGCGTAAGTGAAAGTTAACATACGGAACTGAACCTCCACCTTCCTCCTCCGCTCAGCCGCCGGAAGCCCCCCAGCAGCGTGTTGGATCCAGGCAGGAAATGGGAGGATTCCACCATGAACACACACTCTCAAGAGGAAGGAGCCTCCACGAACACTGGGAGCCTCCCAGTGAAATGGCCCCGTTAGATCACAAGTGGGAAAGGCCACCGACTGTCAAGCTTACCCGTGCACGTGGAGCTTCTAACCAGCGTAACGTCCCTCTTTTAAACGTGAACTGAACAAAGGCCAACTATATACCATCGGCAGGAAACACACTAGGATTCAAAGATACAAACAGGTTGAAAAGCAAGGGAAAAGATACATCATGCAAGCAGCAACCGAAAGAAAACTAGAGTGACTCTGTTAATATCAGACAAAATAGACTTTATTTTTGTTAAGTTCTTATTTTAATTCCAGTTGGTTGACAAGGGGTGTTAAGTTGGTTTCAGGTATACAGTATAGTGATTGAGCCCTTCCGCACGTCACCTGAGGCTCATCATAAGTGCTCTCCTTAATCCCCATCACCTACCCCCCGCCCCTGACCTCCCCTCTGGTCACCATCGGTTTGTTCTCTGTAATTAAGAGTCTGTGTCTTGGGCTGTCTCTCTCTCTCTTATTTTTTTTCCCCTTTGCCTTTTTTTCATGTTTATTTATTTATTTATTTTGAGAGAGAGAGAAAGAGAGCACGCGCGAGCGAGCATTTGAGCAGGGGAGGGGCAGAGAGAGAGGGAGAGCGTCTGAAGCAGGCTCCACCCTGTGAGCACAGAGTCTGACGCAAAAGACTCAATCCCAGGAACCATGAGACCGTGACCTGAGCTGAAATCAAGAGTCGGTCACTTAAATGACAGAGCCGCCCAGGTGCCCTGTCCCTTTGCTTGTTCGTGAGCAAAATAGACTTTCAAACAAAACATGTTAGTAGAGATAACGAGGGACGTTTTGCAATGATAAAAGAGTCCATCCATCAGAAGGCGATAACGTGAAGGGGAAAAAACGAACAGAAATGAAGGGGGAAAGAGACGATTTGACAGTAACAGTTGGCGACTTCAATACTCCTCTTTCCATAAAGGGTAGAATAAGAAGGCAGAAGATCCACACGGAAGTAGAGGACTGGAACAACACTATAAACCAACCAGACCTATCAGCCATCAATAGACCCCCCAGCCAACAACAGCCGAACACATACTCTCCTCAAATGTACGCGGAACATTGTCAAGGGTAGCCCACAGACTAGGCTGTAAAACAGCCTTCATAAATTTAAGAGGATTAAAATTGCGTGCCCTCCAATCACAATATAGTGAATTTTAAAAATTAATAACAGAAGGGCGCCTGAGTGGCTCAGTCGGTTAAGTGTCCAACTTTGGCTGGGGCCGTGATCTCACGGTTCATGGGTTCAAGCCCCACGTCGGGCTCTGTGCTGACAGCTCGGAGCCTGGAGCCTGCTCCAAATTCTGTGTCTCTCTCTGTCTCTGCCCCTCCCCTGCTCGCTCTCTGTTTCTCTCTCTCTCTCTCAAGAAACAAGTAAACATTTAAAAATAATAACAAAAATTAAAAATTAATAACAGAAAGAAATTCGGGAAATGGATACATAGTGAAAATTAAACACCACTCTCCTAACTAACAAACGGATCAAAGAATAAATAACAAGGGAAATTAGGAAATTTTTTAAGATGAATGAACATGATGATACAACATGCTGGAACTTATGAGAAGTAGTAAAGCAGTACTCAGAGGAAAAATTTTAGCTGTAAATGTCTACGTTAAAAAGGAAGAACGATCTCAAACCAATCACCTGAGCTTCCACCATAAAACGCTGAAAAAAAGAGCAAGCTAAACTCGAAGCAAACAGAAGGAAATAATAAAGATTAGAGCAGAAAGTAATGATACAGACAATGGAAAAATCGTAGAGAAAATCACCCACACAAGTTGGTTCTTTTGGGGCGCTTGGCTGGCTCAGTAGGAAGAGTGTGCGACTCTTGATCTCAGGGCCAAGTTTGAGCCCCACGTGAGTACAGGGATTACTTAAAAATAAAATTCTTTTTTTTTTTAAATTTTTTTTTAACGTTTATTTATTTTTGAGACAGAGAGAGACAGAGCATGAACAGGGGAGGGGCAGAGAGAGAGGGAGACACAGAATCTGAAACAGGCCCCAGGCTCTGAGCTGTCAGCACAGAGCCCGACACGGGGCTCGAACTCACGGACCGCACCGTGAGATCATGACCTGAGCCAAAGTCAGACGCTTAACCGACCAAGCCACCCAGGCGCCCCTAAAAATAAAATTCTTAAACAAAGCTGGTTCTTCGAAAGATCAACAAAATGGACACACTTTCAGCTAGATTAACTGAGCAAAATCGAGAGCAGAGTCAAATCACTAAAATCAGAGATGAAAGAGGGGACATTACTATTGACTTCAGAGAAAGAAAAAAGATTTGGAAGGAATACTGTCAACAACAAATTAGATCATTGGATGAAGTGAAGAAATTCCTGAAAAGACCCAAACTACTGAGTCAAGAAGAAATAAAAATCTGAACAGACCTAAAACAAAAGACTTGAAACGGTCATTGTAAAATCACCCACAAGGGACACCTGGGTGGCTCAGTCGGTTAAGCATCCAACTCTTGGCCCAGGTCAGGATCACCCGGTTCGTGGGTTCCAGCCCTGACAGCTGACAGCTCAGAGCCTGGAGCCTGCTTCAGATTCTGTGTTTCCCTCTCTCTCTGCCCCTCCCCTGTTTATGCTCTGTCTCTGTCTCTCTGTCTCTCTCTCAAAAATAGATAAACATTAAACAAAATAAAACAAACAAAAATACCCACAAAGTAAAGCTCAGGTCCAACCAGCTTCACTGGTGAATTCTATGCAGCATTTAAAGAGAAATTGATACATAAGGCGCCTGAATGGCTCAGTTGGTTAATATCCAACTCTTGATTTCGGCTCAAGTCAGATCTCATGATTCCTGACATGGAGCCCTTTGTCCAGCTCTGTGCTGACAGCAGGGAGCCTGCTTGGAATTCTCTCTCTCCTCTCTCTCTCTGCCCCTCCCTCCCTCACTCTCATGTGCACGTGCTCTCTCTCTTAAAATAAACAAATACACTTTTTTTTTTAAATGTTTTTATTTATTTTTGAGACAGAGAGAGACAGAGCATGAGCAGGGGAGGGGCAGAGAGAGAGGGAGACACAGAATCGGAAGCAGGCTCCAGGCTCTGAGCTGTCAGCACAGAGCCCGACGCGGGGCTTGAACTCACACACTGCGAGATCGTGACCTGAGCCAAGTCGGACGCTTAACTCCTGAGCCACCCAGGCGCCCCAATACACTTTTTTTTTTTTTAAAAAAAAGAGAAATTAATACCAATTTTTAAAATTCTTACCAAAAAAATAGTAAAGAAGGGAAACACTTCTCAACTCATTTGACGAAGCCAACATTATCATGATACAAAAACCAGATAAAGACATCACAAAAGAAAATGACACTTCACACAATTTTGCATGTCAGTTATGTCTCAGTAAGTTTTTATTTTACCAAAATGAAAAGACAACTCACAGAACGAGAGGAATGCTTGCAAATCATATATTTGATAGGGGTTTAGTGCCCAGAATATATAAAGAACTGTTATAACCCGACAATAAAAAGACAAATAACCTGGGACGCGTCTGTGGCTCAGTTGTTTATGCGTCCAACTTCAGCTCAGATCATGATCTCGCAGTTTGTGAGTTCGAGCCCCACAGAAGATCCGAAGCGGACACTGTACTGACAGCAGCAGGTCCGCTTTGGATCTTCTGTCCCCCTCCCCCCTTTCTGCCCCTCTCTAATGCTCTCTCTCAAAAATAAATAAACATTAAAGAAAAGATAAATAACCTAATTTAAAAGTGGGCAAAGACTTGATTAGACATTTCTCCAAAGAAGACATGCAAATGACCAATAAGGACATGAAAATACGCTCAACATCATGAGTTATTAGGGAAATGCATATGAAAACCGTTAAGATACCACTCATAACTGGGAGAATGGCCGTAGAGGCTCTAATAGAAAAGGTGGGCGGGGCGCCTGGGCGGCTCAGTCTTTGAGCTTCAGACTTTGACTTTGACTTTGGATCTTCTGTCCCCATTCTTTGCTCCTCCCCAGCTTGTGCTGTCCCCAAAATAAACATTTGAAAGAAAGAAAAGAAAGAAAGAAAGGAAAGAAAGAAAGAAAGAAAGAAAGAAAGAAAGAAAGAAAGAAAAGGTGGGCAGTAACTAGTGTTGGCCAGGATGTGGAGCAGAGGGAGCCCTCAGGCAGCGGTTGGTGGGAATGTAAAATGTCGTAACCACTTTGGAAAACAGCCTGGCAGTCCCTCAAAAGGTTAAGCATAGAGTTACGCTTAACCTTGTTCTTCCAGCAAGTCCACGCCTAGATGTATACCCAGGAGAGATGAAAACGTGTTCACATAAAAACTCAGAAGGAATGTTCACAGCAGCATTATTTATAATAGCGCATAAGCAGAAACAACTGAAACGTCCATCAGCTGGTGAAAGGAAGGACCAAATGTGATACATAGTCATGCAGTGGAATAGTATCAGATGTGAAAAAGAATGAGATATAGCTGCATGCTACGACATGGATGAAACTTGCAAACATTGTGCTGAGGAAAGAAGCCAGACAACAAAAGGCCACATATTGTAATGAAATGTCCAGAACAGGCAGATCCATAGGGACAGAAAGTAGGTTAGTGGTCATCAGGGGCTGGGTTGAGGGGACAGTGGGAGATGACTATCAATGGATAACGGGTGTTTTAGGGGGTGATAAAAATGTTCTAAAACTAGATACTGGTCATCAGTTGCTGGCTCAGGTGGTAGAGCCTTGTGACTCTTGATCTTGGGGTAGTGAGTTGGGGCCCCGTGTTGAACATGGAGCCTACTTAAAAATTTTTTTTTAAATAAAACTAGATACTGGTCACAATTGCCTGACTTTGTAAATATACTAAAAATCACTGAATTGTTGGGGCATGTGGGTGGCTCGGGTGCTTAAGCGTCCTAGACTTCGGCTCAGGTCATGATCTCACAGTTCGCGAGTTCAAGCCCTGCATCAGCTCTCTGCTGTCAGCACAGAGCCCGCTTCAGATCCTCTGTTCCCCTCTCTGCCCCTCCCCGGCTTGCACATGTGTGCGCAGGCTCTCTCTCTCTCTCTCTCTCTCTCTCTCTCTCTCTCTCTCTCTTAAAAAAGAAAAAAAAAAAAAAGGAAAAATTAAGCACTGGAAAAAAAAGTGGCTATTTTTTTTTCCTAAATTGCTGAATTGTTTGCTTTAAAAGGGTTTTATAGGATGGGAATTATATCTCAAAAAAATTGTTACAAAATGTTATTAGCAATAGCTCTCCTAATGAGATTAATTTTTGTGCCTTTTTTTGCAATTATTTTGTGTATCTATAGTTTTATACAGAATTCAGGAATAATTTTAATCCTGTTTTTCATTTTTAGAGAGGTAAGCACGAAGAAATCTTGTCCACGTATATAAGGAGATGGGGAATGGAAACATTTTGGTATAGCAATTTTTGTCAATTCTTTGAATTCTTTCTGAATTATGGCCAAAATTGTAATCTATCATCACAAATTTTTAATGATCTACTTGTTGACAAATCTATTCCATTCTCTAGTTTGCTGAAAGCAAAGAATTGGAAGTCACTTGACTTACAAAATAATTTTTTTTTAACTCCATTGCTAAAGTTATTCTGTCAATTATGGCAAGTATATCGAGAAAACTTTGCCAAGACTTAGTAGATAAGTTATCAACTATATCAAATACTTATCAAATATGTTAATTGTATCTGTTATTTTTTTCACTTTTAGGAACTTGCTTAACTGATCATACTCAGAAGGTTTGGGAGAGTGAAAACATTATTAATTTTAATGATTTCATTAACATAATTTTTTATAAAATGCCTTTATCTGTCATACGTTTTATAGATATAGATATAAATATGAATACACACATATGTGTAACACACACATGCACACATACATAATTTTTTTGTGTCAAAACCTTAAAATAGCAGAATTGACGATTCAATTTATAGAAAATATTTACTATGTAACCGATTCGATCTTCAAATCAATCAACCAAATCAGGCTTAATTTCTGTCTGAAGAACCCTGATGTCACTTTTCAACTCAAATAAATGCTTTAATATGCACTTGGGGAAATAACCATTGGGAAATAAATTATTGAAATACAGCTAGCAAAATAGATTATAAAGGCAGATACAATTAAAATAATATAAAACTAATATAATTACCAGCGATTGTGCTCCTTTATATTTACCCAAAGGAGTTGAAAACTTGTGTCCCCCCAAAAACACCTGCACACTGATGGTTATAGCAGCTTTATTCGTAATTGCCACATCTTGGAGGCGACCGAGGTGTCCTTCAGGAGGTGAATGGAGAATCACAGTGGCACCTCCAGACAATGGAGTATTATTCAGCCCTGAAAAGAAATGAGCTATTGAGCCGTATAGAGACATGGCAGAACCTTAAATGCATTATCGCTAAGTGAAAGAAGCCAATGTGAAAGTCTATACACCGTATGATTCCAACTGTATGACATTCTGGAAAGGGCAAACTATGAAGGTATTAAGATCAGTGGTTGCCAGAAGTTGAACTGGAGGGGAGGGATGAATAGGCGGGACACAGAGGATTTTTCCGGCGGTGAAAATACTGCCTATGCTGCGTGAAAAATGAATACCTGTCGTTGTACATTTGTCCAAACCCATGGAACATACCAACGGAGAGTAAACCCTAATGTAAGCTATGGATTTGGGCAATAATGATGTGGCAATGTAGGTTCGACCACCGTAACAAGTGCACCACTCTGGTGAGGTTGTTGATAATTCGGGAGGCTGTGCGTGTGGGGGCGGGGCAGGGGACACATGGGAAATCTCTGTACCATCCGCTCAGTTGTGCTGTGAACCTAAAACTGCCCTAAAAAATAGCCTTAATTTTTAAAAATTAATTAAATTTTTTTTTAATTTTTGAGACAGAGAGAGAGACAGAGCATGAGCAGGGGAGGGGCAGAGAGAGAGGGAGACACAGAATCCAAAGCAGGCTCCAGGCTCTGAGCTGTCGGCACAGAGCCCGACGCGGGGCTCGAACTCACGGACGGTGAGATCATGACCTGAGCTGAAGTCGGACACTTAACTGAGCCACCCAGGTGCCCCCAGAATTAATTTATTTGTTAAGGTAAATCTTTTTGTCATTCCTCCTTTTCCGTGCTCAGTTTCCTTTCCTAGAGGTAACCACTATCTGAAGCTTCATGAGTGCCCCCACCCCCGAGATGACTCCTGTGTTTATAAGCGTGAAGTAGCAGATTCTTGCTACAGAAATGGAAGCCAATTATACACACTGCTCTACACGTTGCTTTGTTTTTCATAATAATAATTCCGCATCGGCACATGTAGAGCAGTTTTGTTCTTTTTAATGGCTGTCTAATATTTCGTTGCATGGGCACTATATGTAATGAATTCTTTATTGTCTCAAAGTTCTAGAAGTTCTGGTTGGTTATTTCTCATATCTACTATGTCTATATATGTATATAGAACACCTGGTAAGTGCATAATAATAATAATAATAATAAAGATACATATCTTGGCGGGAAAGACAGACCCAGGACTGAATATTTATAAACTTGGCAGGCAGAAAGGGCTGTGGTGGGGACACAGGCAGGGCACAGTGGGACCCTGGTGCTCAGAGAAGTCTCCTTAGAGGAGAGAGGCCTGAGTTGAGTCTTACATAGGAGGTGAGCAGCAGCTGGGGAGGTGAGGGTATGTTGGGGGGGGGGGTTGACATTCCAGGCTGAGGAAGAGGCCTAAGTGAAAGCAGAGAGATTGGCACAGCATGAGGGGAACCGCCTAGCGTGTCGTGCCTGATTCTGGAGGGTGAAGGGCAAGCAGGCCCAGGGACTTGATCCTGATCCTTGATCCTGTAGTAACCATGAACGGGCCTGAAGCAGGAGACGGTACGTCATGTGTAGAATGAAAGGGGCTATTGTGCAGGCAGGGAGCCCTGGCCGGGGGCTGTCCCCTCATCCGGGAGAGGGCGGTGTTGGTTTGGACCAGCCTAGAGGCCAGGCAGATGGATTCAAAGAGTCTACGTACAAGGTGGAATTGGAAAGATTTGGTGATGGGGGCCATGGGCGGGGTTCCAACTCTGGCAGTGAGACCCTCTGGGGTGTGGAGAAGGCTTTCGGGTGCTGGGGATTTGCTTTGCTGCCCAGGTGGAGGCCTCTGGGGCCAGCAGTCGGCCTCCCACTGGGAGTCAAGATACCCGGATCTGCTGAATTATTCAGCCACTGCCTCTCAGCTGTGACTGCGTTAGCAGGGCCTTAGCAGGTACTGGAAACCCGGGATGCTCTGCTGGCTGCCTGGGGACAGGGGAGCCCTGAGCCTCCGGGGAGAGAGAGCCCCTCACCTGCTGCTGGGCCTCTGAGCTGGGGGAGGCACAGTCTCCCTGACATCCTCCCTCCTGCCCACTTCCTGGAGGCCTGAAGCCTGGCCCACTGGGGCTGGCACCCTGGGAGGGCTGATGAGGGAGGTTGTGACCTCACCCTAGTCCAGGGTCTCAGCTCCCATCATCGTCTGCTCGTCACCCTGGAGACCGGTTCCCCCACCGGGCCCAGGATGGTGGTGCTGGGCAGCCCCCAGGGTGAGCAGGTGAGCAGCGGGGGCCTGGCCTGCCAGATGTGGGAGCCTCTGGTCCTGACCTTTGGGGCCCAGAGTTGGGCAATCGATTGCAATCCTGGCCCCCGATAAAAGCCTCAGCCAGAGAAGACCACTCTGGTCATCCAGCCCCTGAGCCCCCTGTCCCTGCCCCCCTGGCCTATATCCATCGTGAACCCAGAAACCAGCCTCCTGTGGTGTCAGTGGTTCTGTGCAGAGCAAACTTGGGGCACACTCAGGGCCGTGGGTGCACGAGCTGTCCTCCTTCTGGAGGGTCATAGTTTCTCTGAGGTCACATGGCTGGTCACTGACAGGGCCCGGCCTGACCCCCCTTCCTGTGAGGAGCTGATCTGTCCCACTTCCTTTTAGGACCACTCTTCCTCAGTGCCCTTGAGCAGCTCAGACCCCACCTCGCCCCACCTAAGATGTGCTCCCCCACTGAAGTTTCCCTTCCCACACAGACCTATCCGTCCAGTAGCTGATGGCCTAAGTCCTGGAGAGCTTTTTCCTCCAGTGCGATGTCCGTCCAGGCATCGATGCCTTATCTCTCGCAGGAGAATTACAGGGCTCCTCGGAGAGGCGTTTTGGGGCAGTCAGGACCTTCCCGTGCCAGGGCAGCTGCTGGAGACGAGTCACAGGCCCCAGGACAGAGCCTGAGTTCCTCAGGGATGTCTCAGAGCTGCAGTGGAAGTGAAGGGGCCATCAGGCGGCACAGGGGAGAGGCACGGCCTGAGCCTCTGCCCCTGGGAATGAAGAGCATCTCGCCACATGTATTCCTGGGCTGGGGAGGGGGGGGGGTGAGCTTCCCATGGCCTGCTCCCCCCTTCCACCTGGGCCTGAGGAGAACAGCTGGGGTGTGAGCAGTGCCCCCTGCCCTCCCACATGCCCCCTGTCCTATTCTCCCCAAAACCCACAATCATGCAGACCTACTTGACCCAGGACATGCCCTCAGGAGCCCCCGCAGCTGGGCCGCTGCTGGCCCTTGGCACACTGAGCCTAGCCTGCCAGGGTCTCACTGTGGCCCTACTGTGTCTCCCACCTCCTACTGCGACCCCCCATGAGGGCAGAGACCAAGTCCCAGGGCTCCAGAACACCAGGCCGGAGGCAGCCTCGAAGCAGACCAGCTCACTTCAGATGAGGAAACTGAGGCCCAGCCCAGGAAGGCCTTGCACCCGAGCAAATTGTTCCTTAGAGGCTCCCTGGGTCATTTCCTGACACTTCCATGCTGGGGGACCTCTGAAAGAAGTGACAGTGTGAACAACCAGTGCTCAGGACGTCAGAAGAGAAAGAACCTGTTTGCATTTCTCTTCGACTTGATGCAGAGACTAGGGCCCGGGGGAAGAGAGGGTGTGCAATGGCTCCACTACAGGGCGGAGTCGGGAGGGCAGGGGGCCCCCAGGCTCGGGTTTCTGCCCCAGTCTGGAAACAGGGCCCGGGGCCAGCGGGATCGGTGGCCATTACTAATGCATGTGCTGGCTGTGGCCATGTCAGCCTCCCCAGATGGGGCCCGGTGGGGCCAGGGCGGGCTCGGGGAGGGTGCTGGGGCCCACGTTCACTCCAGCTCTGGGGAAACGCCAAGACTGGCCTGAGTGGACAACCACCCCCCTCGGGCTGAGAGCTCAGACCGGCAAAGGAGGGGGTCAGGCAGCATCCCGGTCTAGGGCTCCCGTTGTGATGTGACACCCTGTCCCTCAGAACCTCTCCGGACATATCTGTGCCAGCTGCCTTCCCTAGCCCTGATAGCACCTCGGATTTGAATTTCGTTTTTACAAGGGAAATGACCTGTGCTGCCTGCCAGGGCCTCCACCCTGGATGGTCTCCTTGCTCTTCCAGACGTGTCCAGTCCCGCCAGAGCCAGAATCAAGATGCTCCCTGGATCCTCAGGCACGTGGCTCTCCTGGGCTGGGCCTCACCTGGATCCGGATGCATTTGGTTGGATTGGTATGTCTGTGTCTCTATTTATACACTGCCTTGTTGCAGGAAGGGTCTCAGGCACTAAAGTTTTGCACCCAGTAGCCCCCTTGGTCCTGGGAGACACAGAGGGGAGCCGCAGGTGCCCCAGCACGGAGTTCAAGAGACTTGTTCAAGGCCAAACAGAACTCATCCAAGGTCATAACACCAACCTCCCTATCGCCAGCCCAGGGTTCTTTCCACCGGACTCCCATACCTCCCCATGAATAATTTGCACCAGCCTGGCAGAGCAGTCGTTGACCACAGCCCTCTTCTCACTTTTCTAGAACGCCAACGCCAGCCTCTCTGCTCTCCCTCTGGCAGCTCTCCCGCCCATTCTGGCAAGCTGGAGGACCTGTGTGTTCAAAATTCTTGGTCAGTTCTTTCCCCTCCTGGAAGGAAGGCAGTCAAATAATGTCTCTGTCCTTGTCAGGTGGGCATCTCATGCCCTGAATGCCACCTTGTGTCACCCTGATCAGAGTCACATTCATAAATTCATTCATTTGGGTCCGACCCAAATGCAAACAGGAGACATTCGCACGCACACACACACACACACACACACACACACACACACTCATTCACATTGCAAGAGCCCCTACAATAATACATCTTTTTTTTTACATCTTTTTTTTTTAAGTTTACTTATTTTTAAAAGAAAGAGAGAGAGAGCACTGCACATGCCAGTGGAGGAGAGGCAGAGAGAGAGGGAGACAGAGAATCCCAAGCAGGCTCCAGGCTGCCAGTGCAGAGCCCGATGCGGGGCTTGAACCCACCAATCACAAGATCATGACCTGAGACGAAATCAAGAGTCAGACGCTCAACCAACTGAGCCACACAGGCGCCCCTAAGACATCTTTAATTCATGAGTTGACATTTGTGATATAGCAACAGTACATTAAGAGGAAATGTACCTTTGCACCCTACATGCAAAAAAAGGATAAGTCAATAAATAGCATGATTGGGGCGCCTGGGTGGCTCAGTCAGTTAAGCGTCCGACTTCGGCTCAGGTCATGATCTCGAGGTCCGTGAGTTCGAGCCCCGCGTCGGGCTCTGTGCTGACAGCTCGGAGCCTGGAGCCTGTTTCAGATTCTGTATCTCCCTCTCTCTGACCCTCCCCCATTCATGCTCTGTCTCTCTCTGTCTCAAAAATAAATAAAGGTTAAAAAAAATTAAAAAATAAATAAATAAATAGCATGATTGAGAAAAAAAACTTAATATCCTACAAAAATCATCTTCAGGATGGCTTTCGGAGCTTGTAGCAGGGAGACCTGAAGACGGAAGGTTGCCTCCCCCTCAGCTGAACCCTGGGTCCCAAGGTCTCTCTGATGGAACAGATCTCAGGGCCATTTGGGTACAGTCAGAGCACTTGTGACCTTTCTCCATTTATGCTAAAGGAACTCAGATCTCTGCAAACAAAGGCTCTGATCTGATCCTTTGTCTCCTTCCCGTATGGAGAGCCCCAATGGGCAGTTTGTTTCCAAACCTCCTCACACGCTGTTGGACTCCCTGAAGTCTAGTCTGTGGTTCAATGTCTGGCTCAAGCATCAATCCTTGGCACGGTTGGTCATTGATAGGCTGGTGGCCTGGATTTTCTGAAATCCAGGGCATGTTCTGAAAGGAACATCTGGTGTCTTGTATACAACAGGGCTGTGGGCACAGAATCTCTAAAATACCAGACTCGCTTGTTTCTAGGTGCTTCAGAAATATATCTGACAGCTATTTGAAATAGCAAAACATGGGGGCGCCTGGGTGGCGCAGTCGGTTAAGCGTCCGACTTCAGCCAGGTCACGATCTCGCGGCCCGTGAGTTCGAGCCCCGCGTCAGGCTCTGGGCTGATGGCTCGGAGCCTGGAGCCTGCTTCCGATTCTGTGTCTCCCTCTCTCTCTGCCCCTCCCCCGTTCATGCTCTGTCTCTCTCTGTCCCAAAAATAAATAAAAAACGTTGAAAAAAAAAAAAAAAATTTGAAATAGCAAAACATGAAAAACAACCCAAATGGTCACTGAATAAACTATATTTACCTAATGCAATATTAGGCATCTGTTAAAAAACAGAAGAAACGAAGGGGGGCCCTGGGTGGCTCAGTCGGTTAAGCGTCCGACTCTTGGTTTAGGCTCAGGTCATGATCTCACGGTTTGTGGGCTCGAGCCCCCCATCGGGCTCTGTGCTGATGGCACGGAGCCTGCTTGGGATCCTGTCTCCCTCTCTCTCTCTGCCCCTCCCCCGCTCGCTCGCTCGCTCTCTCCCTCTGTCTCAAAAATAAATAAATAAACACTTAAAAATTTTTTAAATGAAAGAAAGGAAGACTTTCTCTATCTGCTTCTATGGCATGACCTCCCAGATATATTAACTAAATTTTGAAGCAAACAATTTTTTTTAAACATCTTTTTTTTTTAATGTTTTTTTTTTTTTAACGTTTATTTATTTTCGACACAGAGAGAGACAGAGCATGAACGGGGGAGGGGCAGAGAGAGAGGGAGACACAGAACCAGAAGCAGGCTCCAGGCTCTGAGCCATCAGCCCAGAGCCCGACGCGGGGCTTGAACTCACGGACCGCGAGATCGTGACCTGAGCTGAAATCGGGCGTTTAACCGCCTGAGCCACCCAGGCACCCTGAAGCAAACAATTTTAAGGTAAGCTCTTTCTCTTCCTCTTCTTTCTTTTCCCTTCCCTCCCGGAACAGTTCACTCCAAAAGCCATGAAGGGGGCTGAGCAAGGCGGGTGTGCACGCTGAGATGAGGGGCAGCCTGAGCCGGGTGAGGAGGGCACTGTGCGGGAGGGGTGTGGCCTGGGGTGTCAGAGCAGGAACGGGGGAAGGAGGGTGTCCACAGAGCTGGGCTTTCACCCACTTGGGTGTCAGAGCCTGAATGGGATGAGATGGGCACCCCCAAGGGAGGCCCGCCCCTTATGGAGGGTCAGAGAACTAGAATGAGATGTTGGAGCTCAGCAGAGGTGAGAGCGCTTCCGTTCCACCGAGGCAACCCTTGGGGGAAGAGTGGCTGTCACGTGGGGTTAGCTATATACAGGGATTCATCAAACAGGTCAATATTTTAAAATTTTTTTTTTAACGTTTTTATTTCTTTTTGAGACAGAGAGAGACAGAGCATGAACGGGGGAGGGGCACAGGGAGAGGGAGACACAGAATCGGAAGCAGGCTCCAGGCTCTGAGCCATCAGCCCAGAGCCGGACGCGGGGCTCGAACTCACGGTCCGCGAGATCGTGACCTGAGCCGAAGTCGGATGTTTAACCGACTGAGCCACCCAGGCGCCCCAAACAGGTCAATATTTTAAGAATAACAGGAGCCGGACTTCTCACTGTGGGCAAGGGGGGGGGGGGTGCAAACATGTAAAGAGGGGAGACTAGGATAAGCTGTGAAGTCAGAAAGCTTGTGTTTTTTCGTCATGTGTACAGGCACATAGAAATACATTTAGTTCTGCACACAGACGTGTTTTCATCTATGGATCCAGGAGACGAGGACAGCCGGGTTCACAGCCGGTCGCCGTCACTGGTCACAGGGGACTGTACCCATGGGACATATCTGGCCATTCTTGAGGAACCTTCAGACAGCATGGCAAGAGGTCCTGGTGGGAGGCTAACAATTGTGCGCGGGATCCCAACCTTCAGGACAAGTGACACGGTGTTTTTAGAATTGTGTAAGATACTTAACGCTGCGATGACTGACATATGAAGGGGCTAGAGGCTTGACGAGCCCCCTCACGGTTTGCTGTAGAACCTCACTTGGGACAGGCTGACTATGGTGGCCACCGACTGGAACACGTTCCCCAAGAGCCAGGGGAGGAGCCCGGAGGGACCACATCTCTCCGGCAGAAAGCCTCTGGAATCTTTAGCAGAAAACGCATCCTTCCCACTGGATGCAGCAACTCGCACGAGAAAGAAGTCTGGGTGGTGACGTTCCCGCAACTCCTCCATATTGCAGGGCTAATTCGAGGGGGTGCCGTGTAAACGGAGAGGCAGCTAGGTGGTTGCTCCTGGAGAGATGTGAGGTGCAGTCCTGGACGTGGCAGGTGGGGCCGGGAAAGATGTGAACGGGGGGGCGATGAGGCCTCCCAGGAGAGGGGGGAGGTGTCCCATTCACGGAAGGGGGGAGCCTGAGAGAAGGAGCAGCTTATAGGCTTTTTAACATGTTGGCTTCGGGGTGTCTGTGAGATGGCGAGTGAAGGTGTCCACGGGGCCCCGGGTAACAGGGATCTGAACCTCGGGGAGGAGATCTGCCTGGAAAGACAGTTAAGGGCCTAAAAAAAAAAAAAATGCAAGCTCGCCCCTGAGACTCCAGGAGAGACCGTTTCATGCTTCTCTCCTTGCTTGCAGTGGCTGCTGGCCACACTTGGTGTCCCTTGGCTTGTACAAGGTCACTCCAGTCCCTGCCTCCACTGTCACATTGCTTCCTCCTCTGCTGTGTCTGTCTCCTCTGTGTGTCTCTTGTAAGGACACTTGTCACTGGATTTAGGACCCACCCGGCTAATCTAGGATGATCTTCTTGTCTCAAAAATCCTTAACTTGATTACATCTGCAAAGACCCTTTTTCCAAATAAAGTAACATTCACAGGTCTTGGGGATTAGAACACCGACATATCTTCTTGGGGGGGGCGGGGGGCACCATTCAACCCACTACCCCAGCCTTTAAGAAGAAACAGGCAAGAACTCCGAATGGAGTCACGGGGCTGGGCTGCTGATGGACCCACTCGGGGATGAGACAAGGTGGGCGCCGATGTTTCTCCTTTGTTTTGATGCGATTTCGACTCCTCAGGTTTCCTTCCTCTGTGATTTAGCAAAAGCCTGCTTTGAAAGTTCTAGTCGGTCTTGGCCGTGAAGAACCCGGGTTCGTGGGCCAGAGTAACAGAGGGAGTTCAGCTCACGTGGGGCCAAGGCAGAGTCAGCGGCCATCCAAGTGAGAGACTGAGGAAAGGGGGAGTCGGGAGCACGGTCAGCGTGGTGAGGCCGAGGGTCCCGCCCTCCTGGAAGCCTCCTCTCGGGCCAAGCATTGGAGAGTCAGGGTTCTGTTCCATCAAGGAAGGTACTGTCCTTTACACAAGGCTTCCCACCTGTGGCGCCTCTCGAAGCTTGTGGTGCTGTGCAGAAATAAAGCGGGCAGAGGGGAGATGGCGGGGGGGGGGGGGGTGGTGGGGAGGGGCAGGGGGGGAGTAGAGTGGAGAAGACAGAGAGGAGTCCAGACCCTGCAAGTTTCGGGTGCCTCCTTTGCCTAGGGAAAAGCCCCTTCTAGACCATGACCCCCCTGAATAGGCCGTGAGCAGCTCCTCACCAGCACCCCCACATCCCTGGGGCTCATGGGGCCCCCGGGGAAATGTGCACCTGTGTGATGAAAGATCTGGTCTAGGGATGCCTGGCTGGTTTAGTCGGCAGAGCGCAGGACTCTTAATCTCAGGGTCATGAGTTCAAGCCCCATGTTGGGTGTGAAGCCTACTTAAAATAAAGTGAACTGGTCCGGGTTGGTGCTGAGGAAAGAGAAGCCGCCCAGAGCCAGACGGAGCCAAGGTTCTCTCTTAGCTGGAGGCCGCAGGCGGGGAAGGAGCTGATACTGGAGAACCTGGACCAGAGCTGGCAGAGCACCTTCCAGAATGGCCCCCCAGAATCACAGTTCCCTAATCAAAGCAAGATGATAAGAGTGCCCACCTTGAGGGCAGTTGTGGGGGAGGTAAAGGGGAGCCACTGGGAAGATTTTCGCGCCCACATATTAAGTGGTCACTGATGGTGGTAACCGTCATGAGCACCAGAGGAGGAGGCGGACTGATGCGGCTGGAAAGCCTAGCACCCCTGCAGACATTGCCAGAGGTACTGGGGCAGTGACCCATCCCCCTGAGGTCTCCCCACCTAGGAAAGTGAGAGTTCGGCAGGGCAACCCCTTGAAGGAGGAATATCTTCATGAATCTCACTCAAGCATCATGCAGACCAGTGGGTGCCCCAGCCAGGAAGGCCTCCTTGTTGAATTCGGACGCCCCAGACCTGAGAGTGCTTCCCCAAAGAACGTAGGCAGGAGATGCCACACCCTTGCTCGTGTTCAAGGTGCCTGTCATCGGGGAGTTCGGCTTGGTACCTCTCTTAACGCTCTCATGCTGGAGGCCTGGCAGATGGCCTGGTGTTGGGCTGGAGACACAGGCAGAGGGGGCTTTGGGAAAACAAAAAAAAATGCACATCAGGATTGAAGGTTCCTGTCCAGCTCCATGGTGACAACCACAAGCCCTTGGTTTTGGGGGGCAGGCGGCAGGGGAGGGACCAGCCGCCACCTGGAGGGGATAGGGCCAGCCTCAGAGCTCTATTCTCAGCCTCTGTCAACTTCAAAAGCAATTTCCTGTATTGCTGGCGCCATTGGCCGGAACCCTGGATGAGCAAATTAATGTTGGAGGCAGGTGGGCACAGTTAATACCTGCGCTCGGCTTTATGTTCTCTCAGTGGTAAACAGAGATAACCTGGAGTCTAAACAGTCAGTTCCAGACTGCTGCCCACATGGGCCCCCCAACAGCTCCCGTCGTTCAGCAGGTGATGTGCGATGTGCTTGTTTGTTCTAACCACACACACACACACACACACACACAGGGCCTTTCTTTGACTCTGCTGAGATGCAGGGTGTCCCGGATCGCAGGACTCCGGGATGCCCCAGAGGACAGCTCTGCCAGGGGGAATCCTCCCTGCTGTTCTCCCAGCCCCTCCCCTCCTCCCGTCTCTCACTGCCCCTGCACAGGACATCCTGTAGTAATGCAGATGCTGTGAGGAGCTTGTGACACTGAGGCCTCCAGGCCAGACAGAGACACCTGTCTCCGGCGGGACAGAGACACCTGGGGGGCCCAGCTCTGACTCCCCCCCCCCCTCCCCGCATCCACTGGGCAGAGGCTGCTCCTGCTTCCTTGTGTGCTGGCCGGTGTGCAGGCTCCTGCGGCTGCTTAACCCACCCTCCCCCTACAGCCCTTCCCAGCCCTCTTCTGGACCCCTCCCCTGCCCATAGCTCTGAAGGCAGGACACTGTGATCTTCAGCAGGCCCTTCTAGGGACTGGCAGGGCAGAGCCCCTCATAGGGTGCCCGGCAGCATCCAAGGCTGACCACATGGAGGTCCGAGAGCAGACCCTACCGGTGCCTAGACGTCAGAAGGCCAGTTGCTATGCTTTTGAACCCCTACTATGTGTGTGCGGAATGCCTCACATACTCGGTCGGACTGGTGTCTCGAGACCACAGCCCTGCGAGGTGCGCACTACCGTCCCCAATTACTTCGGGTAAGAAAAAAGGGATGTAGAGAGAGCTGGGCTGAGCTCACGGGAAGTGAGTGGTGGACACTGGGATGCATGGACGTGGGAGCCCTCCTTCCACAGAGCCCTGCGTGCCCCCTCCGCCCATGCCCACAGCCAGCATCCTCTGAGACCTTCATGACCAGCTCCCTGGGATTCTAGCCCACCCCTCCTCTCCTGCTCTCTCTCTCTTTCTCTCCAGTCCCTCTTCCACCTGCTGCCATGGCAGCTGCTCTCTTTTATGCCAAAGCCCTTCATGGTTGACAGAATCACATGGAAAGTTCTCAACCCCCAAGACCCACCATGGCTTTAGTTCCCAGCCCTCCTGCCCAGACAAGCAAGGCTCCCACCAAACAGGTCGCAGGCCCTAGACCCAGACCCCAGGAGGAGAGCGCTGTGGTCCGGGTGCTGCAGGAGGGAGAAAGCACTTCCAGCTGGGGGTCAGGGAAAGCTTCCAGAAGGAAGCAGCTTTTTAAGGTGGGTCCTGGAGGATGGGCGGGCTGGGGGTGGGCCAGGAGGCACTGGGGCAGGTGAGTTAGCATGGGCGAAGCTGAGGCAAGAAGGCTGGGTCTAGAGGCTGCTGCCCAGGAGGGGAATCAGTCAGAACAGCCCCTCAGAGCACAGAAAACACCCCCTTTCCCTAAAACCCTAAAACCTTCAGGAGGGGCCTGGCAGCACTGGAGGGGCAGATGAGAAGTAGGGGGCGTTTTGAGGGGTGCAATGCTAACAATCTTCCTGCAGGTGGGGGTTTCAAAACACCTGAACAGTGACAGCACCTGGAATCTATCTGGTTCCATCACTGTGTGTTACTGACCTGGTGTTACCTTGGCCAAGTCACTCCTGACATTCAGTCTCATTGTCATCTGTAAATGAGGGTGTGGGGGGTGCAGATGAAACCAATAGTCATTTTTCCTAATGTTTTCTTGGTGTTAGAGCCTGGAAGCTTTTCCTTTTCTTGGAAGTCCTGAGGACAATGGGTAAAAATAGAGCCATGCGAATAGATGGAGGGAGGGAGCTCAGAAGTGGATTAGCCTCCCCTCTTGTGTCTGTGGTGAGACTGGTTGACAATCACTGGGTTCAGAATCGGTCTTGACAGTGACTCCCACGTCCTGACCCCACCCCATAACAATCCCCCGCTGCTCACCACCCATCCCCAGTTCAAGCTGGCTTGTGCTGACCCCTCTTGGGCTGTCACTGGCTTTGGGAGAGGAACAAACGCCCTGGAAAAGAAGGAGGAGCCAGCCCAGACTGGTGGCCACACAACCCCGATTCCCCAGACATCGATATTGTCCGAATTCCTGTGCATCCGGGGCCCCCGGGCCCAGAGGGAGGAGGAGGATGGCCCTGGGGACAGAGGACAAGGGAACACCACCTGCCCCTTAGCCCTGCTCATTGTCGTAGCATCTGGGTGCTGTTGTGGGTGTGGAGGGTTGGCGGGGGGTCTAGGGACTGCTGTCCTGATCACCGAGGACCCAGGCCAGCACCTACTGCATATAACACCTGCTTGCTGGAATTTATGACGGGGCATATGTGGCTTCTGTAATATGGGCCAATAGTGGGTCTTCAAAAATATTTGTTAAAGTTTATTTCTTTTGAGAGAGAGAGCATGAAAGTGGTGGGAGGACAGAGAAAAAAGGAGACAGAAGATCTGAAGCAGGCTCTGTGCGACAGCAGACAGCCCTACGTGGGGCTCAAACTCATGAACGGTGAGATCATGACCTGAGTTGAAGTCAAATGTTTTTTTTTTTTTTAATTTTTTTTTTAATGTTTTTTTTTATTTTTGAGACAGAGTCAGACAGATCGCAAGCGGGGGAGGAGCAGAGAGAGAGGGAGACACAGAATTCAAAGCAGGCTCCAGGCTCTGAGCTGTCAGCACAGAGCCCGACGCGGGGCTCGAACTCACAGACTGTGAGATCATGACCGGAGCCGAAGTCGGACGCTCAACCGACTGAGCCACCCAGGCGCCCCTGAAGTCAAATGTTTTAATCGACGGAGCCACCCAGGTGCCCCAAAACAATATTGTTTTAAATTTGGGGCAGCTGGCTGACTCAGTCGGTGGAGCACGTGACTCTTGATCTCAGGGTTGTGAGCTCGAACCCATGCTGGGGGGTAGAGTTTACTTAAAACATAATAATAATAAATAATCCTTTTGAAATTAATGATTTACATTTGCATACTCTTTGACCTAGAGATAGCACTTCTCGAAATATAGCCTAAAAGAAAAAAAAAAAATCAGAGTTTGTATTATAGCCGGAAATTGGAAATTACCCAAATGTCCTTAAGATGAGCTTCATAGATTGAAGAATAACTATAGGATGAAATACTGCAGATTATTATCGATTATCACAGGACACAATATTCCCAAACGAGAAAAGATAATTCAGTGAGAAAAATAAGAGACAGAACAGTATATACCAAATGCTCTTAGTTTTTATTAAGATAAAATGCACATGGGAAAAAAAGACTGGAAAGTAGGGGGTGGTCAGTGTCTTTCTGGGGTTTGCGTTATCTGTTCCGTCTTCTTTATCTGCTGTCTGGGGTTGCGGGTGTCACCAAACGTCAGTTTTAAAAGAAAATTAGGGGCACTGACTTCGGCTCAGGTCACGATCTCACAGTTTGTGAGTTCGAGCCCCACGTCAGGCCCTGTGCTGACTGCTTGGAGCCTGGAGCTGCTTTGGGTTCTGTGTGACCCTCCCCTGCTCATGCTCTCTCTTGCTTTCTCAAAAATAAATAAAACATTTTAAAAATAGAGAGAAGAAAAAGACAATCAGAGAAAAAGAAAAAAGAAAAATCCAAAGCACCCGAAACAAATTTCGCCGGGTGGCCCATCCATGGTACATGGTCATGCGTAGGCCCGGCACCTCCATGGCTGCCCTCCCCTCCCCTCTTTCCATGGCTTCTCCGTCATTCACGTAACTCGAGCCTCCCAGCGAGCCAGTGAGGGGGGTCTCCATCTCCTGGGCTCCTGTCCCTAAGGCAGCTGTTTTCCTGGGCCTGGGGGGTCAAGCCCAGAAGAGAGAGATGCCTCCTCAGGCCGGACGGCAAGGCTTGCCGTGGCTGGCAGGAAAATCCTGTAGTCGAAGTAGCTGGAGTAGGGCTGCAGGACCCTCTGAGGTCGTGTGGCTGTCCTGTCTGCCCAGGGCTTCCTCCTCTATGGTTAATTACCATGTAACAAGATACTGGAGCTGGCTCCTGACCTGCAGAGACAGAGAAGAAACATGTATTAAGGGTCTCCCATTTCCCTGCACTGTGCTCAAAGCTCTACATACATTATTGACGGTAAGCCCGATGTTCCCACGAGGTAGGTGAGGAAACTGAGGCTCAGAGGTTAGGTAGCTTGTTTCAGGTCCCACTAGCCAGGAAAGCCAGCAGATGCTTCTAGCTGCAGGTGGGGCTTGGCTCCCTTCTCCCAGGCTGGTTCCGACTGGGCGGGGTCTTAGCTCCTTTCCTGGGGTATGAAGGCCGGGGAGGTCCCTTCTGCTGCTGCTTGGCTGGGCCTCTGGGTGGAACAGGTCTGGTGAGGCCCTCTGCTCCGAGGAGGCCGGACAGCCCGGCCTCAGGTGGGTGGGGCCTGGGCTGTTCCTGCTGCTCCCCTCCCCTGGTACAGAAGGACAGTGTTTACCCCTTTATAAAGGTCATGTCTCAACCCATTCCCAGCTGAGAAAGGGTCTCCCGAAAGGCCCGGGGTGGGAAGGGCTGTGGCCGGGAGCCCCAGGCTTGTGTTCCTCACATGACTTTGAGCAGGGCCTAATCCCCCACTCTCCCCTCACCCTCAGGGGTCTCGCCTTCATGGCTGTGCAGGCTGGTCCCCTGGGGGTGGTCTGAATCCTCAGCACCAGGCATTCTCAGTCCTGCTGAACAGTGTCACCTGTAGGCCAGCAGGGTATATGGGATGGAGGCCGAGGAAGGACTAAGACAGTGAAGGAGGGCCTGAGCGTAAGAGATGAGCAGAAGACAAGAGAGATGGGAACACAGGCAGGGGAGCAGACAACAGAAAACTTCAGAGACTCCTGGAGAGCACAGGAGGACAACTGGGCCCAGCAGCTGGTCAGACATTGCAGTCAGCAGGGGGGTGGGGACGGCATGAGGTAAAAATACCTTTTTAAGAGAGAGAGAGACAGACAGAGCTTGAGCGGGGAAGGGGGCAGAGAGAAGGAGACACAGAAGCCAACGCACAGAGCCTGACGTGGGGCTCGAACCCACGGACGGCGAGATAAAAATACTTTTTAGTATGAGTGTGAGTGTGTCCTGTGCAATATTTGGGACACACTTACACTAAAAAAATGATTTGTTGTTGCCTAAAATTCTGACTGGCGTCCTGCGTTGTATCTGGCAACCCTAGACCCAGGGCCTGTGTTTTGCTCAGCTGCCGAGGCCCCCCCCAGACGGCACCCATCTTCACGCAGCCAGGAAGGGGGCTCCCCCCCAGTCATGTGACGGGTTCACCTCTCACCATTCTGGCCTTGGGCCATGACAGGTTATGGCTGCTTAGCATTTTCTACTTAGCAAAGTTCTCTTCCCTCCTTTGTGTCATTCGAGGTGCACAGCTACTCCAGACCCAGTGGAGCCACAAGCCCTGCCCCTGGTTTTGCACGTGCACGTGCAGAATCTGAGGCAGGTGTAAGAGACCAGCCCAAAGCCCTGCAGATGGTAGAGCTCCGACCAGAATGGGGGCTGTCTTGGCTGAAGGCAGAATGAGGAACCCCGGGGCAATGTGTTGCTAATCCCTCAGCCAGTGAGGATTGGGATCCAGAGAAAGTACCTAGCTTCCGCAGACACGAACTCAAGTCCAGGGGCATGCTTGGATGATGAAATATTTGGCTTGGCACACAACACCCCCGCCTCCCCCATGGTCTTGGAAGATCCCAGTTTGTGTTCAAAGGGATTCTGGAAACTTGAAAGATAGCAGAGGTGCCTGAAGCAGCCCCCACCCTGGACGCTAAGCCTTGCCCCCGCCCTGACCTCTGCAAAGGGGCGGCCTGGCTTGAGTGGATTACTTCTCATTCTCCCCTGTATCTCAGTTTCCCCACCTGTGAAGTGGGTGGAAATATGCTGTGATCTCAGGCTCCCAGCAGCCCGGAGTGATGCCCTGTTTGATTACAAAGTGGATTAAAAGTCTTATGTGCTTGATACAGGTAACTCTATCCTGTACATGGATAGTTTCACTGAAAAGCAGCCTCAGGTGGCTTTTCACCAGCCTCCCTGCCCCTCCCTTCAAGCCCCCACCAAATGGGCTGGGAAGGAAAGAGAGAAAGATGATAGGTTCCTCCTGGTGCCCTGAAGTATCACTGTTGCTGCTTATTCTTGCTGAGGGCCCTCAGGAAGACCCCGTGGGGCCTGGCCGCCTGGGCTGGGCCCCAGTTCACGCCCAGCTCCTTCCAGGCTGGGAACTGGTCTCTGCTGAAAAAGGCCCAAACAGCCCTGACAATGGGCTCCAGACCAGAGGGCCAGGGACCCTGCAGAGCACGAGGGGCCGCTCGGGTGCCCAGTCACCTGACTTCTGCGCCCCACCCCAAACCAGACTCCCACTGGGCACTTTTGCTGGAACCTGTGCCCTCGCAAGAGAATCCCACGTGACACAATCTCAGGTTTGGCCTCTGACCAAGACGCGGGCCCCTCAGGTCCCCTGGACATTCAGGTGAAGGCAAAGCATGAGCTGCCTCGGGGAAAGGCACCACACACTGAAAGGCCACCCTTAGCCCATTTCTCGAAAGGCAAGTGGTAAGGGCTCCCTGGGCCCCTGAGGTCAGCACCTGCGAAGGGCTTAGTCGCCCTGCTGCTTTAGCTAGTGGTTCTGTGGACTTTTATCCTCCTCTTCTGAGGGGGTTTTGCTGGGGGTTTTCTTCTGTGAACAGCTCTTCTGTAGACGGTCTTTCATTGTCTGTTCCTTCTGGAAGCGGGCTTCAAATAAACAAGTGCCCAAATGAAATGTGGCTCAGTGGTTTTCAGGAAGCTGGACATTAGTGGAGTAGCATTACCGTCCCCACCATGCCCGCCATGCACCCCCCCCCCCCCCCCCCCCCCCCCCCCCCCCGCCAAGAGAGAGCGGCAGGGAACCATGACACTGATACTCAGGCCTCCTGTGGCCTCAGCCAGCCGAAGTCACAGGCTGCCAATGGCTGCTGAGTGTGGCCTGAGGCCTGCACTGGCTGAGACGCCTGGGGCTGACCCGTTTGATTTCAAAATGGTTAGTAAGTCTCCTGGGCTTTATACTTTGGAGCAGAGGGATGATCTCTGAGGTTGTGGCTGATGCTGGATTTGGAGATCTCGCTCTAGGGAAGATGACTGACATCTTACCTACCTTCACAGGCGTAGTCCGCCAGAAGGGGCCAAGGCCTGTCCGGAGCTCGGGATCTCAGGCTGCCCGCTGCCCACTGGAGGCCCCAGGGCCCATTCAGGGATGTCAGCACTCACTGTCCTCACATACGATAGAGGGTCAGCAGGACACTCAGACTCTGTTTGAGTCCTGGGTCCACCCCATCCTAGGCCAAATTATTAAGGCTAGTAAGCCTCAGTTTTCTCATCCATAAAGTGGGTATGATAATGATAGTCTCACACAGTTGCGGTGAGGAGTGTAAAACACCCACTCAATAGATGTAGTCTCCTTCCTCCCGAAACCGTGTTCATTAACAAATGCCATTCGTTTCGTTAGCAAACTCTAACAAGTGCCTACTATGTGCCAGAAAGGTACTGTTCACATCAGACCTCTTGGACAGAGGTGAGCGTCTGGGTCCACAGGTGGGAAACACACACAAGGACCCAAGGCATCTTGTGTCTGGATTTTCATGATGAGGACAGAAGATGCAGCACACGTGGGCAGAGTCTTCTGCAGGAATATCCTGGTTTTCTAATCTCACGACCGAAGGCAACCTAAAGCAAGGTCTCCAGGGGTCTTCAGGCAAGGTCAAAGCCACCATGTTAAGAAAATAGTTCTTTTTTCTCCTTTTCAACACTTCTTTTTTAAGCCCAATGTGGGCTTGAACTCACGACCCCAAGATCAAGAGTTGCACACTCTACCAACTGAGAAAATATTTCTTTTTCTTTAAAAAAAATTTTTTTTAATCTTTATTTTTGAGAGAGAGAGAGTTTGAGCAGGGGAGGGGCAGAGAGAGAGGGAGACACAGAATCCAAAGCAGGCTTCAGGCTCTGAGATGTCAGCACAGAGCCCGACATGGGGCCTGAAACCCGGAACTGTGGGATCATGACCTGAGCCGAAGTCGAACGCTTAACCAACTGAGCCACCCAGGCACCCCCCCCCCTTTTTTTTTTAATCTTTATTTATTTTTGAGAGAGAGAGAGACAGAGCGTGAGCAGGGGAGGAACAGAGAGAGGGAGTCTTTTTCTTTTTTTTTAATGTTTATTTATTTTTGAGACACAGAGTGCAAGCAGGGAGGGACAGAGAGAGAGGGAGACACAGAATCTGAAGGAGGTTCCAGGCTCTGAGCTGTCAGCACAGAGCCCAATTCGGGGCTCGAACCCACAGACCATGAGATCATGACCTGAGCCGAAGCCAGTCGCCCAACCGACTGAACCATCCAGGTGCCCCTGAGAAAATAGTTCTTTAAAGGTCGCTGAGGTCAAACTAGCTGGGACTGGCTGAGGCCTAGGGCAGGTGGCCCGGGTCAGCTCCTACTGTGGCCCCCCACAGGATTAAGCAGGACGGAGGGGAATCCTTGGATCTCAACACAAGTGGAGGGCAGATGAGCCTCGGCAGGACATACAGTGAAGCCAGAGAGCCAAGAAAGTCAGTAGGGTTCAAGTCTCGGCTCTGCCACTCATGAACTGTGGGGCTTGAACAAGTCACTCAGTCCCCAGAGCCTCAGTTTCCTCACTAGTGGAGTGGGGTTGTCCTGAGAACCCGGTGAGATGAAGTACGTGAGAACTTTTCGTCAGCTGCGAAGGGGTGTTATGACAGCTAGGAGCGAGCAAGGCCAGGTCTGAGCCTTGATCCTGAGCGAACCAGGAAAATGCACACCCCCATCAAGCATCAGATCTTCCTCCCTACACCACGGAGATCTGAGGGGGAAATGAAAGTGTTCGAGGAAGAACTCTAAACTGTGCTGTCTGTGGGCTTCAGTCAAGGCTGCTTGCTTCCTTGGCCCATCCTTGACCCGGGTGCCCCTCCCGGCATCTCGCTCCGCCACATTTCCCCATGATGCTCCAGACTCAGGCCCTCCTCCCAGCCCCCCTCAAAACTTACCCATCCAGGGGCGCCTGGCTGGCTCGGTCGGTAGAGCAGGTGACTCTTGATCTCGGGGTTGTGAGTTCGAGCCCCGCGTTAGGCATGGAGCCTACTGAAAACAAAACAAAAAACGCAAAAAACTTACCCAGCCAGGCACACAAGCACGTGAAAACAAGTTTTAGCCTCGTCAGTCACCAAGAAAATGCCAACTAACCCCACGGGGAGATGTGTAGCATACCCTGTATAGAATGCTAAAATTAAAAAGGCTAAAAAGACGGGCATATCAAGTGTTGGCAGGGACGGGGAGCAACCAGATCTCTCATGTCTCTCATCAGACCAGGGAAATGAAAATCGGTGGTAGCACGTTGAAAGCTTCAAATTCCCCAGGTGGGGAGTATTTATCCCTCAGAAACCAGCCAATGCTACAGGTTCGGGCTTTCTCCCACCCCAGAGAGCTGGCTGTTAAACATTTAACCAGCACAGACTCTGATGGAAATACGTTCACAAAGAGACTTGCACGTGAACGTTCCTAGTAACTTTATCCACGATGGCGGAAAATCGGAAACAGCTCATGTGTCCTTCAGCTGGGGGGCAGGGCGGGATGGGTAAACTGTGGTACATCCATACAATGAAACACAAGTCAGCAATAAGGAGTGAGCTAGCCAGACACGCAATTTGGATGAATCTCAAAGACATGGTGAGGAGTGAAAGCAGCCGGGTTCAAAAGGTTACACGCTACATGACTGCATTTATATGAAATTCTAGGGGCGTGGGTGGCTCAGTCAGTTAAGCGTCCTGCTCTTGGTTTCGGCTCAGATCATGACCTCACGATTCGTGAGTTCAAGCCCCTCGTCGGGCTCTGTGCTGATCTTTTCTCTCTCCCTCTCTCTCTCTGCCTCTCTCAGCCCCTCCCCTGCTTGCACTCTCTCTCGCAAAATAAACAAATTAATTAAAAAAAATAAATTCTAGAGAAGGCAAAACTATAGTGATAGCGAGCAGATCAGTGGTTGTCCGGGGCCAGAGGCGAGGTAGAGGGTATGGTGATGGAGAAGGGAGACTGGCCCGGAAGGAGCATGAGGAAAAGGTTAGGGGATGGTAGAAATGTTCTATATCCTGATTGTGGTGATGGTCGCATGGGTGTATATGCTTGTCAAAGCCCATCTAATTACAGGCTTAAATTTGATTAATTTTATCAGATGCAAATTATATCTCAACACAACCATCCAAGCAAAACAAAACCAAAAACGCATCCATTCAGCATTGCACTCCCTTCGGTTTTGCTAATACATACGGGATCCTGGTGGACGTGCCCTTTGCACCGCCAAGATCCGGTCTTAGAAAATGCCTCCACCTGATGATTGACTGTAGGATAGACCAATGGGGAAGCGATTTGGAAGCAGGAGCTGCCACCCCAAGTTACACCTCTTCCAAGGAGGTGGGGCCGGCCGGGGTCAGGGTTTCTAGACTGGGCAGAAGCTTCTCTCCCATTCAGGGGCCATCTTTTCCACCTGCCCTCCGCCTGAAGAAGCTGGTGACCTATGGATGCCGATTGACAAAAACTTTGCCTTTTCCCCTGAAGGTGGGCGGAACTGAGGGGTCTGGGGTCACTGAAGCTTAGAGGAAAGAAGATGGGAGGGGGATGAGGGCAGGGAGGGGTCAGGACCATGTCACCATTCACCTGCGTGCTGGGAGGATTAGCACAGGGCAGGTAACAGGCAGCGGTTCTCTGTCGGTTCCAGACGACAGCCTGTGCCGGGAGCAGGAAAGATTTAGGTGATGCATAATGATGAACTTCCCGAGAGCGCTCGTGAGAAGGTAGACATGTGTGTGCACACCCACGTAGGGGTGTGTGTGTGTGCGTGAGCGTGCGTATGTTGTAAAGTCAGAGCAGGGCAAGAGGGCCCTTGGTATGTAGAATTCCTCTCTGGGGCACTTCAGGAATCGGAAAGACAAACACCACTCTGAAATGAGCCTGGTCCCTCTGGGCTGAGGACAGAGGGATGGACTCAGGGCCTTTCTCTAGGTACCTTGGAGGGCAATTAGCTGGCTGGTCCATCAGTAAGACCCCCAAACCAGAAGCTTGCGGAGCCAGATGGGTACTTACTTCCATGGCCCGACCCCCTCCCAGACGGCCCCGTGCACTCTCCTCCCATTAGGGCAGAAGAGAGCATCCATCACCAGCAGGGATGGTGATGTCACAGCTTCAGGCCTCCGAGTGCACAGGAAGACTGTTCCAACCCCTCTGAGGCGCTAAATCATTCATGGGGCAGAGAGCCCGGGTGGCAGGAGATTTACTGCCGAGGAATCACTTTAGGGACTCGTGGAAATCAATTCTTTAACGAGACCCCATCCGCTGGCAAGTGGCCTGAGGCTGAGGCTCGGGCATGTGATGGGGACCCAGTGATGGGGATCCAGTGAAGCGGGACCTGGTGGGGGCAGCTTTCCAACTCCAAAACAGAGGATGGGAGGGAGCCCACAACCTGCAGCCAAGGGGAGGTCCAAAGTGAAGGCAGATTCCCAGCACCCTGGGAGGGGGGGGGGTTCCCCGATAGCCAGCTCTGGCTCACCCATTCCTCCTGTCACTCCTGGGGGTTCCTGTGCCTGTACCCACAGGAGTTCTGCAGGTCAGTAAGACAGAATGAGGAATGGTGTTGGGATGTGTTTGCTGAGTCTGTTGGCCCTGCGATCTTGGACCATCCCATCCCATCCAGTCTCTGCCGGAGGGGAAGTTTCAGGCCCAGCATTCACCCTCTCATTTCAAAGAGAACGTGAACTCCTCAAAGGCCCAGTCTGTGTTATGATCCAGAGAATTCCAGAACTTGGTGATTCAGCTCCTGGGGTACCATGCACCAGTTTAACCAGCAGGAGCAGGTGACATCAGAAGCATCCTGGGACTTCGGCCACCCCACGCAGCACAAAGCACACAGTGGGAGCCTCAGATCTCAGACAGTGGAGCTCTTCTGGTCCAAGCCCAGCCCAGCTCATCTGCCTCCATTGAAATGGCTACGGCACACTTCCTCTGTGTGTCTTGAACAAGAGAAATGAAGGGATGAAAGAAGAAAGGGAAGGCATTTCCAGACCAGCTTTGGAAAAGCAGACACAGCTCAGGTTTCTTCCTGGTTCTCTCACTCTACAGCTGAGGAAACTGAAATCTAGAGGCGGAACTGATGGTCCAAAGCCCATGTCCCTGAGATGGGACAATGAGGAGATGAAAGGTCCTCAGAAGTCATGCTGAGCAGTCTCTGCCTCCCTGGAGATGGCCTCCGTCATTGCGAAGAGGGGAAAAGTCGAGCAGGCAGCCGCAACGGAGAGAAAGGTGCTGGCTGGTTCTGGCCCCCATTCTGCTGCCGAGCTCCTTTGCAAAATGGCTCTCGATGTGCTGCAGGGGGAATCCTGTGGGACCCTGATGGGACTGCACTCTGAACCCTTGCTCATTTATTCACTCAAACATGTATTTGCGGAGCACTTTCTGAGAGTCAGGCATGGGGATACAGCAGTGAACTAGACAGATGTAGCCCTTCCTTTCCCGGAGCTTGCATTTTGTGTTACCAGGATCGCGGTTAAAAGCCCGGGCAGGTGATCCCCCTCCGCCATCCAGGCCATCCCTCTCCAGCTCTCCAGGGTGCTCCCAGCACCCCCAACTCCTTGACAAAGGCCGAAGTCTGCTTCTTCAGAGGGACCTCACCACCTGCAGGGCAGTCCCTCCCTCAGCTGCCACCAGTCTCTGGAGGGGCCGTAGGAGCAGGTACTTGGTAGAGCTTTGCAAAGAGCAGACCAAATTCACGGTGGGCCCAGTCCTCCCAACCCCCACCCAAACTTCTGGTTTTCCACCTCCCTTTGCGCCTCCACCTGTTCTCCACCCCGCCCCCACCAGCTCCTTAAGGGGGGGGGGGAGGGGGGGGGTCCGTCAGCTTGTGGCCTGGGATGGAGGGAATCTTTCTTCTGGGCGTCCCAGCATTTGCTTCTCACCTACTCCTCAGATTTGACCCTAGAAAATCTCAAGTTCCTGGAGCCCCCTCCCGCCTCTACTAGGCTAGAGGCGATGTTCGCTCAGGGGACTGGGTCAATTCTGAGACCTGGAGCTCCTAAGGGCCCTGCCCCAGGGGGTCCCTCAGCATTTCTTTCTTAATCACCAGTTCCAGTTCTCTCTGGACCCTCCCTACCCAATGGGGTGGAGAAAACTCCGGCTGGGGTCCAGAGAACAGGGCTCGTCCTGGCTCAGGCACGAATTCAGGGCCTAGCTGGGCTTCTGATCTCTCCTGTGAAATAATTAGGGGTTGGATCAGACATCCCCTGGAGCCCTGGGAGCGTCAAAGAGGAAGGGAGGCCAACCAAACATGCCCCAAGGCAGACAAGCAAGAGGAGACACTCGCGAAGACGCGGAGACTGAGAGGAACCCGAGGCGAACCCGGGGCCAGCAGGATGCACGACGTCGAGGGGGCGTCCTCAAGGCACCGTGGGGTGCTCACTGGGAGATGCCACCGGCTAGGAGCGAGGGAGAAGGGACACAACGCCCCCGAACAGAACGCATCGTCTGCTCTGCGGCCGCCTGCACGCAGGTAAAAAGACTGTTCTATGCCCCTGCGGGAGCTGTACGTCCTCATTCAACACAGGCTGCCGACTTGGATTTGCGTGGTGACTGCGGGGCTAAAAAGAACCGTCCCCTGGAGAAACGTTTTGCTGTTTCCAAAGCGCTTGCAAAAACATTTCGTTCCTCGATTCCCCAAACAGTCCTCTCTGACTTGGGTAAGCTCCCAATTTTCCAGTGAAGAAATGGAGGTTCGGAAACGTCAGGCAGGTGCCCAACAAATACGTGTTAGGTGATTAAAAATGCAGATTATTCTAATTTGAGACAAATCTTAACTCTCTAAAGCATCCCAAAACAAATAAAAGCGTTTGCCTGGTTGGGGGCTGAATTATTCAGCTAAATTCTGATTTGGACACAGAAAGTGAAAGACACCTAACCATATCTGGTCACCGACCTCTGGATAATCTGCTGAAGGCTGCCAAACGCCTACCCCACCAACTGCAGGCACAATCTCTCCTTAGAACCTCCCGGCTTGGAGCCCTGGAGCCCTGAAGTCATTCCCAGGCCTTGGGGCTCGGACCAGGGCTCCATGCCCATGGGCGCCAGAAGGTGGGGGCTGCCTTGCTGGGGCCCTAAGTGGGGGTGAGGATAGTACGTTTCTAGCCCTGGAGGGAACCCCGGCTGAGCCCTGGTGGACAGTGCTTCTTTCCGGGGGCCATGGGCCCGTTTCCTGTCCCTGCCCTCCAGAACGAAGTGCGCGGGCGTTCTCCGTTTTCTTCTACGGAGGAAGAAGCGGAGGCTAGACTCAACTCCCACGCGCTGAGCACCCACCAGCCATCCTCTCCGATGACATCTCTGGGGTGGTGCTCAAGTCTCAGCTTTGGCCAGAGCCAAACTCAGCCGGAGTGTCACCTGGCGGGGGGAGGTAGGAGATAGAATGTTGCACAGACACAGGGGCCACGGAAGCTTGCTTCCCTCCCAGATGGTCTTTGCACGGACCCAAGCCACCAGGAGCCGTGGGCCCTTGGCACCCCCCACCCCCACCCCAAACCACTGCCTTGCCCTTCACCACAGCACAAGATCTCTGGGTTAGCCTCTGGCTCACCCTCTCTGATTCGACTCCTTCAGGCTTCAGCGTCCGGAATCAGATTTTTTAAAAAAACAACTTATGCAGTTTCTTTTTTTAACTGAAAATTTAATACGCGCATATGGTAAATAAACGCATACACTTCAAACAGTCCAGAAAGACATACAGCAAAGAGAAATTCCCCTGCCCCCCAATTCTCCCACACAGAAGCCACCCCTGTTCGTGTCTTGGGTGGCCAGTGGGAGAAAACCTGACACCTAGATACTGCCCCCCCCCCAACTTATATTTTTACACAAACAGAAACCCGTGTGTCATTTGTGCTTTTCACCTAAGGGCCAGGACATTTCCCAGGACATATTACGGACCCTATATAATTTCCTCAGTGGTTTTAACAGCCGAGCAGATTCCTATGACAGGATCGCCTTTCATTTGTCTGTGCCTCTGTTTTTCTCGTTCTTTCCCTATCAACCCCTGCATTCGCGGCCCCCTGCACCTAAATCTCTGGGTGTCGGGACCCTTTGAAAATGGTACAGAGACAGCGCGCCGCTGAACAAAAACGCACACACGCACACACGCACTGTTTCTCGAAAGATGGGGGATTCGTTGTTTTTCGAACACACCTGCAAGGGTCGACCAACGCACATTTAGAGTCTAGAACAAAGGCCCGGGATCTGAGGGCCGGGCCTGGCCCAAGACAGAAAGTACTTCGGCTTTCCCCCAGCGGACCGGAGCCCCAAGCACGAGGCGCCGGCGGGGCGTGGGGTGATAGTGGCGACAACTCGAGGGGCAGCACTAAGAATCCTGGATCCGTCCGCAGGGGACCGGCATTGGAAGGCTTCGCGCAGCCGGGCGTACACGGTCCGCGACGGTGATCGTTCGGGTTCCGTAGTTTGTATAGATCTACGGGCCACGAAGTACGTGCGTGCCCACAGGTGCATTTTCTTTATCCTCCTGAGAGGTGGGAGTCATTATACCCATTTTGCAAATAGGGAAACTGAGGCTCTGAGATTCTGAAGTGAATGGCTGGAGGGATCGCGCAATTGGTTAACTGGAGCGCGGGAGGACCCGAACCTGGGACTCCGTCTCACTAGGGAATGCTCGTTCACGCATACTGTGGACCTAGAGCCCGGGTCAGCGCGGGGTGCGGACCAATCTGAGCGAGGCGGCAGGCAGAACTGCCGCTGCCCGGGAGGGTCTAGGTGCGGGAAGGAGGCTGCATCCCAGACAGCCTGCCCCGCAGAGGGAGAAGGGAGGGGAGACTGAGAGTTGATGAGCTCTTCGCTCAACATCTTCAGCACAACGGGGACCGCCAAGGAGAGGGCGAGGTGAGGGAAGCAGAGTGGGCCAGCGGGCGGGAAAGGACTAAGTTGGCCAGAGACAGGCCAAAACACCAGGAGCAAGAAAGGACTGTGTCCAGGGACGAGGGAGGGGGGCCGTCTTCCAGACTGGAGTAGCCCAGGTTTAGGGGTCCTTCCTAAGCCTGACCCCGAGCGTCGAGGAACCCAAACCTACGCGTCCTGGGCAGAGTGAGATGTTGGTGGAGAGGCGGAAAAGGTCCTCTCTAGAAGGAGGAGGATGCCGCCGCCGGCAGACAAGCGTTCGACCTGCTGAGGGAGGGCACAGGGTACGTAGGACAGGGCAGCAAAGTGAGGACCCGAGGTCGTCCGGAGTCACCTCCTCCCCTGCCTATGCCCCGGGGCCGAAAGGGATACACGGTATCGGGTCCCCGGGGGCCACCCCCTCACCGTCCGGGTCTGGCTCCAGTTACCGGCCTGTCCTGCTCCCTAAAATATGTATGAGGCCCCTGAGGGTGCAGTTTCACGCGCCCTCCCGGAGTGGGGTTGGGGGCCTTGGGGTGCGCGGGGACCCACGGGAGGAGAAAGCAACGTTGGCTCCTGAGGCCGGGGCCGTCTCAGTTTTCAGCAGCGCATTTAAGAAAAGGTGGAAACTGGATCCGTCTCGGCGGCGCCCCCGCCCCGCCAGCCCCGACCGCCGGACCGCGCTGCCGGGTGGCTCGCTTTGCGTTGAGCGGTGTCTGGTTCTCAACAGCAGGTGAATGGGCCCGGGCGGGGCGCGCCGGGCACGGGGGGCGGGGCGCGCGCTATAAAGAGGGCGCGACAGGCCGCGGGGGCCACTCGCAGCCGGCCTTGCCAGCCCTCTGGTTTTGCGGTTCCTGCCACACCGCGCCCCTACCACCCAGCATCCCATGGCTCTCGGGGAGCAGGTAGGGCGCGGCTGGGGGCAGAGCCAGGGAAGTTCAGGACGACTCGGCCAGGCAGGGGAATGCGTGCCGGCCGGGGAGGGGTTAACGTGGAACGACCCCCCCCGCCCCTCCTTTGGCCCATTGGGCCCCGCGCTTTGCTCAAGATCTCCCCTGTCCGGGTCCTGGCTCACCACGCCTCATCTCGGGCTAGTTTTTAAGAAGGTCACCGAAGCCCCGCGACTCGCCCGGGCGGGCTGCCTCGGGTGGGGGGATCTGGCCTCTTCCCCTAGCTGAGACAAGCAGGGTTTGAGCAGGCCCCGCCCAGGAGTCGGACCTATTTAACGGTTTGTATCCGCACCTCAACTCTCGGCCCCTCCCTGCTGGGCAGGGCCTGGGGTAGTGGGGACTATGGACCCTGCCGCCGCGTCACCACTGCCTACTTTCTGCCTTCGCTGGATCCCAGAAGAGCGTGCTAACGGTCTTCAATTTTAATACAAGAGAGTTTTAGATTTGGTGGGGGGCATTGGCTAAGCACTCTCCTTTTTAGGGGCATCTCAGCCGCCAGACCTGCGAGGTTCAAAAGGGAAAATGGGAGCTAAAAGGGAGGAGGACGGATTAACGTTTTATTTTAATCTGGTTTTGAACTGTGGTTGCCGTCTGGGGAGGCCAGGAGGGGCCGGGACTGGGAAGGGCGCCCAAAGCAGAGGGAGAGGGCGGAGGCGCTGGGGTGCTGAGGATGCTGGGGAAGTAGGAAGAGGCCACCTCAACGCTAACAGCCTGGTTGTCTCCTAGCCCCTGCCCCGCCCCTCGGAATGCTCCGAATGGTATCGGAGCAAAGGACCGCAGAGAAGTATCTAATCAGCGTCTGCGCGCCAACCTAGGCCCGCCCCGCCCCCTCCCGGGGGAGCCACTGCAGCAGGAGAGGGGTTGGGGGAAGAAAGGGAGATGGGAACGGGTCTGGGGGCGTCTCCTCTCCCCCTCCCCCTTCCGGGACAGGCAGCCTTTGTTCCCGCGGCGCAGTGGCCAGACACCTGTGAGGCCGCAGAGCTGGGCAAGCGTAGGTGGGTGAGGAGGTAGAGGGGAGCCTCCTCGTCCCCGCTCCAGCCCTGCAGCCCTGGGTCCGCGTGGGCCCGCTGACACAGGTCAGACTTGCGCACCTTTCTGCCGGGGAGACTGCGGAGGTCCGTCCAGTGGCCCCACAGGGCGTCCCAGCTCCAAACGCACTTCCCCTCCCCCAGCACAGGGTCATATTTCCAAGCACGCTACTCTACACACACCTCGGCTAGCTCCGGGCTTAGAGGGCGGCGGGGTAGCAGGGCGTCGGGGCGCACCTTGGCCTGCGGCACCCTAGCCTGAGGGCAGGAGGCAGGGGTAGAAGGCGGGCGGCGAGACCCCTTGGGGCCAGCCCCGGCCGGGTTGGGCAAGCAGGCGGGGCTCCCAGAGTCTCCGCAGTCCCGGTCGGGCGTGCCCTGCGCTGTGCACCAACCCGAGCCACATTCAAGGTGAATCATCCTCGGCCCGCCCCCTGCCTCTCCCCGCCTCAGGGCACCTGAACCAATAGCGCAGCGCGGGGGGCGGGCGGGGCCCAGGGGGCGGTAAACCCTCCCAGAGTCATTATCTCTGCGCTCCCGTCGAGTCCCTACACCTCTGCGCCGGGGCCGGCGGGCCTCTCTCCCGCCGCGCAATCCGGGGCGCCCGGCTCACCCTTTCCCTCGGCCTTCGGGGCCCCTGTGTCTCTCCTGCCCGGCCCCGCCTGCCGCGCGGAGGCGGCTCCTCCTCAGGTGGCAGGGCCGGGGCCTCCCCCAGCAGACCTGTCACCCGACACCCAGGAAGCGCGCGGCCCCATCCCGGCTCCTCTTTGTTCCCCCGCCGGACTCCGCGCTCGGGCGCCGCCTCCTCCCGCGGAGCGCTGTGGAGGTTAGGGGCGCCGCCCTCGGCCCGCCTGCGCCCCGGGTTCCGTCCATCTGGCCCGCTCCGAACCAGGGCCCTTTTTATCTTGTTTTTCCCATGTGGACTCCGCACGGAGCTGGAGCTGGGAGGCGGCGGTGCGCCCAGCCCGGAGCCGGCGCAGGTGAGTGTCCGGGGCGGGGCCGGGAAGGGCCAGCGCCCGCGAGGAAGAGAAGGTGGAGGCGGGCGCCCCGGGGCGAGCAGTCCTAGAACCCGGTTTGGGCGGGCGGCCGGCCTTCGGGGATGACGCTGCAGTGCGGCCTCCCTCCTCTCCCGCGCCTTCCGGCAGAGGTGCGCACGCGGTTCCGTGGTCCTGGGTCCCCCGGTGGAGTCGGCCTGTGCGCCCCCCCCCCTCCCCCACACCCCGCTGCGACCCGGGCGCGCGGCGGCCGCGCGGTTTGGGTGCGGATTGTGTTTGGCGAGGTGCGTATCGGTGCTGGCCCAAGCACCTCCCTGGGGAACCGATCAGGGGTCGCGTCGGCGTTTCGCCGCCCTGGTGGGCTCAGGTGGAAACGCAGGGCTGGGAGGCAGGCGCCGATCTGGGCTGGGGGAGAGTTCCTGCTCCCAGAGCTAGTTTCTCCAGCCCCCTCTCCGGGCTTCTCGATGGGTCGTTACCATTTCTGTGGCCCCAGGACGGCCCCGCCCAGTCTCTAGGGGAACGTAGTCTCAGACCTCCAGCTCGCCTCTGCTTCGGGGCCACCCATCCTGGGAGCCTTGGAGCACGCGGCCGAGACACCCAGCCGCCCTGCGCCTATCCCCATATCCTTGTTAGAGCTATCGAGCACCCGAGGCCCCAGAGCTCTGCCTCGGGGTCGGCAGCTGGACGCCGTGCCGGGTCCCTCACCCGTGCGCGCATCCTGGCAACTGGGCCGTGAGGGCGCCGCCTCGGAGTCAGGGGTCGCCCGGTTCCGCCGAGCCCTCTAAGCTCAGCCATTCGCTGTCCCTTCCCCCAGCCCTGGCATCCCTACCCTGTGTATAGACGTACCCGCTGGGGGCTGGGGGCGCTAATACAGGCTCAGAGCGATTAGGAGCCGGGAGCCGGCGGTGCCCTAATCAACCTCCCCACCCCCATTCGTTAGGTGAGGACGGAGCCTCCCTGCGTTCTGTCGGGGTTTCGTAAAGCTCTAGAGGATTAAAAGCCCGATTTTCCTCCTGGGGGCCAGGTGGCCGATGTCTGCGCTGTGCCCCTGGCCCTCTGGCGGGGTCACTGGGCTCCACCCGGTGTGCACCACCTCCCGCAGTGAGCCCAGCGGGCTCCGAGTCGTCCGGTCTCCGAGCAGAGATTGAGCCTTCCCCGAAATCTGTCCTGATCGTGGACCGAGCGCACCCAAAGGAACGTGGCCCCACATCTCAGCTGAGACAGGCCAGCGCGCCAGGAGGCTGTGGGTTCGGATCCCGGCTTCTGAGCTGCAGCCTCGCTGCCGATTTCTTTACCAATCATGGCTGCCCCTTCGTGTACTTGAGGCCTTGGCCCGCTCCTGGGGGAGTCGGGGAGCCTCTGGAATCGACCTTATGCAAAGGAGAAAGAATGCTGGGGTAACGAATGTGACAATTTCGTTTATTTCTTTACCCCTACTAGTCGGGTTAAACCGGCGCAGTGGCTCCTGGCGTGAGCTCGCACAGCTCCAGCCGCCCGCATTAAAGGTGGGAGCTCTGGCGACCGGGGTTGCAACGAAAGCAGCTTTGGGTCTCTTCCCTGGGCCCTCTGGGGAGACAGAAGGGCACGCACTGGGCCCTGGGCATGTCCGAGGGCCCCAGCTGTGCCCAGCCTCTAGCCTCTTGGGCCTGGGGGCATTCGTTGGAGACCAGAGGGACGAGGCCCCGGGCTGGCGGCGGGTGGTGCCCCTCGGATTCGCGACTCCGGAATCGTTTTGTACACGTCCAGTGCAGAGCTGTAGGGGGTCTTCTGATGGCCCAAGACCCACGATCTTGGAGTAGTCATGTCATTGTGTCCCAGTGACCCTCTCCTCCTGGGAGCTGTTAGAATTTGGAAGGGAGCCTGGGCCCTGCTCTGTGCCCTGAGGAGGGAAACCTCTAGAGGAAGCAGGAACCAGGGAGGTGTCTGAAGATGGTCCTAGCTGAGTTCTGGAGGGTGGGGCTGACGGCGAGGTCAGCAGCGACCTTGTAGAGTGTATAGGGTACACACAGTGTGAGACCCTCAAGTATTCTGTGGACGCTTGGGGGGCTTTAATGTCAGCAGCCTTCCCACCTGGCCCACAGGTCAGGTCCCCATGAGGACACAGCAGCTCTGGAGCTCTTTTCTTTGTCAGTATCTCCCCATCTCCCCCTGGCCAGGGTGGGAGCAGGGACCCGCCTGCTGCCAGACCTCATCCTCATCTTCCCACTCCCAGAAGTGGATTTCTGTGCCTTTGGATCTCAAGGTCGGGGCTGTGTCACGTTACCCCCTTCTCCCCGCCGTGGCGGAGGATGTTGCTCTGAGGAGTCACCTTGAACTACAGGCCTCAGTGTTCCCTTTTGACCCTTCAAATGAGGCTTTTCGCTGCTTATACCCTCCCAGCTCCCCTTGGCCCTCATTTCAGGAGAGCAGGGAGACCGTGCTCCCTTAGGATCCAGGCCTGAGCCTGCCCCAGCGGAGAGCAGAGAGGTACCGCAGGGCTCTAGGGGTTGACCCCGGAGGCTGGGGCGGCGGGTATGGCGCCGCCCCAGCACTGCGGCACTGCCGCATTGGGCTTAGCAGGGGCGAGGCAGGCGCAGGGGAGGAGCCTGGCCCAGCTTTGCCACTCCAACTGGAAGCTGGAAGGGGATTTGGCCTTTAAGCTATTCTCTGCTTACGGAGACCCGAGTCAGCTGCAGAGATGAGGAAAACAGACCGAGTGTCTCCACGGATGCCACCATCAGGAGCCCGCACAACCCCCGAGGCCTGCCGCCGCTGTCTTTACCTTTCATTTCCCGTACCAGGGCGAACGAGCAGGGTCCCTAACTGCTGTCCTCTGCCTGCTCCTTGGTTGCCTGGTGCCAGGCTAGTCTCCCCCAACATCCGCCTCTCCCTGCCCCTCGCTCCCCAGAGAGAGAAGGAAAAAAGAATTTAGGGTTGTTTTAAGTACCCTGGGGTAAGGCTTCTGATGGTCTAGAGTGGTGGCCTCAGGAAAGAGTTCCCAGACCTTCCGCAAAGGTCGGCATCCCCTGCGGCAGAATTGCCAGGGTACCTTTTAAGATGCAGATTTCTGAGTGGCCCGCTAATCTGCATTTCAGGGGCCCCTTGGGTGAGTCTGCCGGTTACACCCTGAGCTCTTTTGATAACTACCTCCACGTGACCCACAGTCGGCACCAACGTTCCCACCTACCTCCCACCCCCTCCCCCAGGGTAGCAGAGATCGTGTCCCTTCTTTTCACTAGCTGAGTGCCCCGACGTAGTGGGGGGAAAAAACTGGGGTGGAGTGCCAGGGAGTGACTTTCGAAGACCTCCATCCCAGCGAGCTGGAGACCAGAGGCCAGCAGTAGGCCTGTGTTGAAAAGCAGGGTGAGGAGTCCCGGGGGCCTGGGGGAAGGGGAGCGTTGAGCCGTGATTTGGGCTCCATCACTGGCGTCCCAGGGTCAGAGTGGATGAGGATTTAGTATAGGTGCTCATAGGAGGCAGCGTGGCTCCTAGCAGCCCTGAGGTCGCTGGGAGAAGCATCACCAAGGGGTTTTGATAGTTTCTGGGCCAGGGGACTCCCTCTCTGGCCCTTCCAGGCTGCTTTGCTAGCCACTCTGCCCCCTGGTCCCTACTTGGGGCTGGAGCAGACTGAGACTGCCACTCTGCAGAGTCCCCAGCCCTCCTGCCTGGACGCCAGCTCCTCTGAGACCGACGCTTTCTCCCCTTCCCTCCTCTCCTTCCCCAGGGCGCCCGGCACCAGAGGCAGGAGCTGCCACGGTGACTTCTCTCGAGGCAGCCACTCTGGCAACCACTGATGCAACCTTCCCGGCCCCTCCCTCGCCTCCCTCACCTCTGCTTTCCTCTGCAGTCCCCTCCGTGCCAGCCAGAAGCTGCTCCCACTGCTGGAGAGCAGCTGTGCCTCCAGCTTCCTCCATGCTGCCCCCTTGGCCAACCGACTTCTGCCCACCTGCCCTCCCGTCCTGGCCACAGGCCGGCGGCAGAGGTGCCCAACCAGGGCAGTTCAGGATCTGGTCTGGTTTAGGATGGGAGTCCCTCCGGGGGGGAGCGGCAGGTTTGGTTTGTCCCCCGGGGCTCTTTTTCTGCCACCACGCGGGCTGGGGGCTGGAGGATGGTGCAGACCAAGACATCTTGGAACAGGAGGGTTCTGTGCTCAGAGGTCAGGGGAGGCACTTTGGACGTCCCGCTGGCCACTGCCCCCTTGGGACCTGGTGTGATGGGCAGAGAGGAGGATCTGGCCGGCTGTCTGCTATTCTGAACTGGATTTTCCTCCAGCCCCAACCTGAGCAAGGGTGGGCTGGGTGAGGGTGGAGGGACTGGGTGGGCGTTCAGGTTGAGACAAGGAAACACCCCGAGGACGTGGACATCTCACCCCACCCTCTCCCAAGCTGTGAGTGTTGAGCCCTCCTCCACTGTCACTGCTTCCTCAGAAGGTCATTTGGGGCTAAGACAAGGCGTGTGTGAAGGTGTGGGGTGAGGAGGGCTGCTGAGCCGTTGGTGGGAGGCTGGCCCTTCTGCCCAGGGTTGGGGGGGCGGATCGGGGCGCGGGAGTCTCTCTGCAGGGTCAGCAGGCCGGAGAGCGCGACTCCTGTTCTGTGTATGGCACTGGTAGAATTCACTGTGAACAGTCTCGGTCAGTGAATTACCGAAGGGCCATAAACAGAGCAGAGACAGATCCGCGAGCGCGTCCCGGGAGCACTCTTCACCCCCTCGGGCCCCGCGGTGGGCCTGGACGTCGGAAACGGGTTGCTTTCGGTGGGGGGTGGTAGGTGCAGGGCTGCCCCCTTCAGCGTGTCCCCACGGGGCCTGCACCACTTCCAGTCTGCTTGGCCGATTTTGGCACTAGCACATTTTTGCTTGTGTCTCTCCGCTCTGAGCAATCATGTGCAGTGCCAATATGGGAAAAGCGGGACGCCGCAGCCGCGTTCGCCTCCCCTGCGTCTTGTGTCCGGGGCCCCAGCGTCTCGTCGCCACTCCCTGGCCCATCTGGCTCAGCTGCTGTGAGAGCTGCAGCCCCGTGGGCAGCCAGATCGCCTTACACTGCCTCGGGCCACAGCAGAGCTGCAAGCCGGGCAATCCGAGCTGGGCCAGCAGATGGGGCCGCCTGCAGCAGTGGAGGGGGGGCGGTCACCATCTGTAGGGCCAGCCCGGGTGATGCCATGGATCGGGAAGGCCCAGCTCGGCTCCCAGCACACCCTTGGGGTGAGACCCTGGCTGGCAGCACAGGGCCTGGCCTTCTGCCGCAGGAACTGAGGGAGACAGCTCCTGGCAGTGGGGGCGTCCTCGAGGTCAGGCGAGGTGTTTCATGGGGGCCGTTCTCTGGGGACGGAGCCTGCCATGGAGTGGCACTGGGAACAGGGTGCTTGGTGGGCTTGGAGTTGGAATGTGTTGTTCAGGCCCTGCTCCTGGCAGGTTCTGGGGCAGGGGCCAGTGGTCTCCTTCACGTACTACACACCGGCACGTGACCCCCTGGGTCTACAGACTTGGGCTGTGGTTGTGGAACCTGCACGGGCCACATCACGTAATGTCATCTCCTCGGTTCCCCACCACAGCCCTGTGGGGTGTGGACATTTTTTCAGTCATCTTCTAGATCTTTCTGAGAGGAACGGCCTGGCTGAAGAGGTCAGTCGGTGAGGAGTCGGGCTAGGCCAGTGTTGCTTTTAAGTCACCAGCCACAACTTGTGTGGGGTCAGCTTCATTGGTTTTGTGCTTTGGGCACTCCTGGCCCCCAGTGCTTGGAGGCGTCTCAGCTCTGAACCCACAGGCCTGGGTTCGGATGTTGCAGACAACCTATTGAGGTTGAGGGGCCTGGACACAGCCAGGCTGTCCCGGTGGGTGTGAGGCCCCAGTGACCTGCGCCCTCAGCAAGAGGCCAGCCGGCTGGCCTGGGATACTGACCAGCTGGGGGCTGAAGTCATTGGCCCCAGTTCCTGATGGAGCTGTTTCTCCTTAGGGAGTGAGCCTCAGGCCTGGGGTGGGGAGGGAGGGTAATGTGTGGTTGAGGCTGTCAGTTGAAGGATGGTGGGATTCAACGAGCTACCAACCCCTCCTGCCTAGGGCCCTGAGGACGCACTGCCCTGGAGGAAGGAGTCAGGCCATTTCTCTATGTTGGTTCCCTGTGTGTCAAATAGGGAAGAGCTCCCTCATCAGGAGTCCCTCCTGGATGAGGTGACGGTGTCCCTGTGCAGAAGCTCTTGGAAGTGCTGCAGGAAAAGGAGGGATGCTAATTACTTGCTATTTATCCTAAGAAGGAGACTTCAGCCCCTGAAGCTTGGATCTCTCCTCTGATGGCCCATTCTCCCTACAGGGCCTGGCTCATCCGGTCTCTCTGCTCAGGCCCTCTCTCCTCAAGGCTAAAATGGCCGACCTGCCTGACAGCTTCCCTCCAGGGCTCCATGCCACAGATGAGAGGGGCAGGGAAGAAGGGTGTCCATCAGAGTGACCCCTGGGGGTGGGGTGGACACAAAGCCCAGCAAGGGGAGCTGGAAGGCCCCTGGGCATGATAGTTTCTAGAGCATCCCTGGAACTTGGGAAACGTCCGGCCACATTTCTGTACCTTCCTGCCTAGTCCTTCCAGCCTGAGAATCGAGCAGCTGCCCCTCACCCCCTGGGTGGTCTGCAGCTGGGCTCCATTCTTCCTGTGGCTTTGCTTCTGCATCTCAACACCTGCGCAGGTGGGTGCCTTTGCTGAGCCCTGAGTCACAGATGCCAGTCAGGGGGTGTAGAGGAGCCAGTTCTGTCCCTGCGGCCAGCCTCCATGCCTGGCTGTCTCTGGGGCCCAGCTCCAGTGCTCCAGGGGAAAGACCTCAGGCCCTGACTTAGTTTCACCTCGTAATTTAGACGGTCCCAGACCAGGCCCCAGCTCCTGGCCTGCGGGGTGAGTTCGCCCACAATAGCGACTCCGCCAGACTGGGACCCCTGTAGCCAGCTCTCCTCCCCAGGGGCCAATTTCCTGGCAGTTGGGGTGGGACGCCTTCCTTCCCCTCCTCCTACCCCTCCAGCCTTTGTCCCTCACCACCCTGTACCCTGGGCCTGAATCCTCCTTTGTGTCTCTCCGGGGAAATAAGCAGAAGGTTTTACCCACTCAACAGGCAGCTCGGTTATGGAGATGTTTGATCTATCCAATGCCCTGTGCCCCACAGGGATTCCTGTAGTCTGACTGAAGTCCCTCCCGCTGCAGCTGAAAGCATTTTCTTGTCAGAGTGGGAAGCACTTTGCTGATTTTTCGGTGCTTTTCAACAGCAGCCAGTCCAGGGTGTCCAGAGAGAGGCCTCCCCCATGCAGGGCCCCTGCTTGTCTCTGGTGCTTGGGGCTTCTGGAGATGGCAGCCCCTGGAGGGACTGTGAAGTGGATTTTCCAGACTCCCCACCCCCCTCCCCCTCTGCTCCATTTGCTTATTCAATCCCAGCCATTATCCCGGTCCCAGCCTCGGCTCCGCTCCTCGAAATGCGATCCAGCTCCATTGATCGAGGGCGGGGGCCAGCGAAGCCTGGCTGGTGCAGCGAGGAGGCTCCCTCCCCGAGGGGTCCACCCAGCCCAGTGCTCCAGCCACCGCAGGGGGTGGGGACAAGGGACCCGCCCTTCCCACCTACGCTGCGCCGGCTGGGAGCTGGAGGAACTTCCTGGCCTCGTCACTGGCCCCCGGGGAAAACCCCAGGACCAAGAACCCAGTTCCTGCAGGTGTTCCCCAAACAGGCCCGCGCACCCCACGGTCTGTGAACCTTGCCCAGTTCTGTGAACCTTCAGCACCGAGCAGATTTCTCTCCGCGGAAGAGTCTCTCCCCACACGCGTGCCCGCCGGCGCTCCCCAGGGGCTGCAGCTGTCCCCCGCCCTACCCTGCGGGAGCCTGAGGGTGGCCTCGGCCTGCATCTTGGATCTTGTACTCCATCTTCCCAGGGGCCTCTCTCTACCCCAGAAGGAGCAGTGGCCACTCTCTCCTGGCAGCTGCTTTTCCAGCTTGGGCTTCTGGTTTGGAAAGGGGTCCTCTTGTGATTTGGTCTTACTGCCCAGGGGACTTGAGACAAACGGATCCTTCCAAGCCTTAAAGGGCTGGGACTGCTTGCCGGCTGAAGACTCGGGGTGACCTTAGGTGGTTTCAAACACCCCTTAGGAAAGGGCCTCAATGCACCTAGGGAATGTGGGGCACAGAAGTGTGCTCTCCTTGGGGTAAGTTTCCTGAGGCCTGGGGAGGCGGCGCTTTGGGGAATAAGATTGAGGCCAACCCCCCGGGGGTGTAGGCGTGGGCAGGTAGGGCATGAGTGTATATGGTGGGTTTCATGGTCAGGAGGATGCTGCGTGGATGGGATGTTCCACAGGTTTTGGCTTGGCTCATTTCTGCCACTGACTGGCCAAGGTGAGTGATGTCAGTGGGCCCACAGGCTGCTGGGCCTAGAGGAATGGCACCAGCCCAGGGGTCAGCCCACCATCCCCAGGGAAGAGACCACAGCAAGTGGTTTGCCTCTCCGGGGCTTGATACCCAAGAGTATCAGGTACAGAAACCGCCTTCCTCCCTGTGGGGTGGGCCAGGTGGTGAGAATGACTTGGGGGTCGTGTCTCCCTGGATCGAATGAGACAGTGATGTGGAGTGCAGTGCTCGGTAGGCAGCAGAGCATGGCCCACTTGAGCTACCTCTCCCCTGGAGTCCTGGCAGAGGACTGTGGAGTGGAGGTGCCCTCTAGGGTTCCCCTGAGAGTGGGTGGGGACAGGCCCGGTCCTGAGCTGGGTCCCGGTAGCTGATAGCTGCTGCCCCTGCGTTCCCTCCCTCCCTGCCTGCACAGTCCCGTTGCAGAGGTGCTGCCCGGGGGCAGCTGAGGAGCCAACCGGGAGGACAGAAGGACGTGACCTTGTTGTCTCGCGTCGGTGTGTGGGGGGGTGCCTCCCTCCACCGTTCTGGACCATGGACCATGCTAACTCTCCCGTCTCTTCTTCAGCATAGGCAGCGGCCTCTGCAGCCTCCTCAGCTCCCCGGCCCGCCCGCCCCGCCGCTGCCGCAGCTCGCCTCCCACCGTTTTTGGCAATGGTAGAACTCACACTGGTGAGGTAATGGGATCCGGTGGTTCTAGACTTGCCAACTATGGTGCGAGGGCTCAGCGGGCAACTCTGCAGCCAGCCTCCGATGGAGGGACCACGCCGCGCTGGACCTGCTGACCTCCAGGGGAGGAGGGAGGGACTCCGGGCCCCGGATGGGGGGTGCCCCCGGTGCCGGGCAGTGGCAGAGGGCGGGTGCAGCTGGAAGTGATACTCGGTGTTTCCCTGCATCCCCCTGAGGTCACAGGTCTCTGAGTCAGCTGGGAAGCTGTCCTCCGGCCTTTGGGGGTTTTACCAAGAGGGCTTGAGGTGTCCCGCCCAAAGTGAGGGTGTTGGGGGTGGGAGGAAGGAGGGAACATTTGGGGTTAGGTACCCTCACCCAGCTCTTCCATTCAGGGTGGGCTCTGAGACCTCGAGGGAGGGTCTCCTTCCCTTCCACACATCACTGAGAGCGGGATGAGGGCAGGCCATCCGTCCTTGGGCATCTGTGTCATGTTGTCGAAGCAGTGACAGATGGATGGGACAGAGACCCGGAGGTGCGATCAGGGGTCTGGTTAGGCCATTTCTATATATTCAGGGCTGGCTCCCTGGGGAGTGGGTGACCTGTGGCCTGGACCTCAGTGTCAGGCTGGTGTCTCAGAGCCTGGGGTGCAGCGGGGGCTCCAAGACAGGCCAGAGGGTCAGGGACCCAGCGTGGCTTGGGATGGGCGTGAGTGCGGTGGACAGACCTGGATCCCAGGACTAGGGCCCCATGGGTGGGGGGGGGGGGGGGGGGAGGGGAAGAATGCATTCTGACCGGAGGTGAACAGTAGAAATAGAAATGCAAAGGCCTTTTCCCTGTTCCCCAGCCCTGCATTTCCTGGGAGACCCCCATCCCCTGCAAGTCTAGCCTTGTCCCCCTCACTTGCCTTCAGGGAGGAGAGTGGTACCAGCCATGGGCTGGTGGGTGGGCGGGGCCAGGCAGACCTCCCTTGGCTCACTCTGACTCCACACAGCTGCAACGTTTTTTGGGAAGAGTTGGGCTGAACAAGGAAGATGGGGGTGTGAGGGAGGGGAAGCAGGCTGGTGGGGGTGCATGGCCATCTGAACCCATGGCTCTTGGAAAGAAAGAGACAGGAAGAAACACTGTCCTCTCACAGGCTGCAACTGAGTTTAAAAACCTGATACATTATGTGCCAGACGTGAGGACGAGAGTTTGTCCTTGTTGCCAAGCATTTATTAAGCACCCAGCATACCAGGCGGTGCATTAGCACTGGGGCTGTGGCCAGAATGGGCAGTGGGAGGAAGGGTGCGAGGGGCACCTGAAAGGCCCCGGATCGGGGTGGGGGGGGGTTGCTGGAGGAGCGAGACCTGGTACTAGGGGTGGAAGAGGAAGAAAGGAGTCTGAGAAAGTGCAGGTTTTGTATGGGGAAGCAGGCCCAGGGGGCAGTGGGAGCCTCGGAAGGCAGAGGGGGATGGGATCAGGTGAAATGAATGGAGGGATGGAGGCCAGGGGTGGGGGTGGGGGGTGGGCACGGGAAGGCCGGTGTCCACCAGCAGGCAGATCATGGGTAACTAACCGTCTGTGCAATCACAGCGCTCCGTGTGGCTGCTGAATGGTAACAGTTAGGTAAGCAACATCATTAGAATAAATTTATAGCCAAAGCCAGCGGAGGTGAGCAGAGCCGGTGGCCAGGGTGGGCCGACGTCCTCCATGACTCCCCTGCCTCGGGCTGGCTACTTTGGGTCTTGGACGTGCAGGCAGGAGTGAGATTATTCCTGGGCCTTCATGCGGAGGGGAATTAAAAGAAGAAATTGGGGGGCTTTGGACAGATTTAGTCGTGGTTAAAGCTACTGATCTTTCAGCACTTGCTGTGTGCAGTATTTTCACGATTTCAATTAATCCTCACAAGTGCGGGCCAGCCGGGGTTAGGACATGAAGCACCTTGACCTTGGTGAGAAGCAGAGAATTTGAGCCCTGGCCATCTGCCTCCAGAGCTGTGAATCGCTGCTCTGAACCAGGGGGCAGGGAGCTGGCTGGGACACTGGCCTCCGTGGGGGTCCTGGTAGCCACCTCAGGGATTCTTGCCCCAGTCTGGGGGGCCATGGTTGCTGAGGGAGGTGGAGGCAGAACCAGGGCCGGCAGGGAAGGCCTGGACACCACTGCTGGCTCCCTGCCGGGCTCCGCGTTCTCTCCTGACTGTCCCCTGCACTAATCTGACCATGACAAACCCTCCCTGCTCCACCACCACCAGGATAAAGCCAAGCCCCTTACCTGGTTTTTGGGACCCTGCCTACTAGGCAGTCTGCCCCCTTCTCACCCCCCCACCCCCCCGGGCTTCTCATGCTCTGCTAGGAGATTCCATCAATGTCCATGTCTAGCCACCTTCCCTTTGCCTCAGTGCCCAGGGCACAGCCTTCCCTGGGCCCGGCCCTGGCTGTCTCACTTGAAAGCATGTTGGTGGGTCTGTTTCCCCATCAGCTCAAAGCTGTTCGAGGGCCAGGCTCTCTCACTCATAGTTGTGCGCTTGGGACCACATAGTAGTTACCTGGCATGGGACTGGGAGGTCCTGGAATCCTGTAGGGATTGATTTCTGTGATCTTGGACACCTCTACCATTCCTGGTCACCTCCAGAGTCCCAGTTCCCCAGGAATGTAAAAGACCACCCCCCCCCCCCCCCCGCTGTCCCACCCCAACGTCAAAGGGAGGTGTTGCCCCAGGGTCAGGGCCTGGCAGATGGCTCTGGCCTGAGGACGGAGGTCTCGGGGACCCCACCTTTTAGGTCTGGCAGCTTTCTGAGCACAGTGTCCATTGAAACCATGTGTGACAGGCTTCCCGGGAAGACCAGCCTTAATGCAGAGAGAAGTCAGGTGCCATGAGTTGACTGATAATCCTGTTGGGTGTTAATGGTGAAGGCCTGGGCTTGCTAGAGGCCCATGGGTTGACGTAGAGCTCAAGCGGGGCAGTGTGGACAGAAGGCAGGTGCAAGCAGTCAGATGGTGCGAGGTGCTGGGCCTGGAATCAGGAATGGCCCCCGGAGCAGCGGGGCCATTGAGCTTTCAAGGCAGCACCTGCACTGAGCCTTAGAGAAGGTCTGGGGAGAGACACAGGCAGCAGCAGCTCCTGGCGAAGGAACAAGCCAGAGCAGGAGTAGGGGAGATGGAGAAGCCTGGGAACCGCCCCCCAGTCTGTGTTCGGGCTGAAGGATGGCCGTGCCAAGGTAGGATCCTGTTCTCTCTGTGCCCATTTGCTGCCAGGATACAGCATGTGGCTGACACAACCAGGTCTGTACAGAACAGTGGCCTTGATGAGGTTTTGGGGTGATGGTGGTCGGGTTCTTGGGGTCTGGAGCCCATGGCCAAGAAAGAATTCCCGAAGACTTCTTCGGTGCAAAATGGTGATTTTGTTACAGCATGGGACAGGACCTGCGGGCAGGAAGAGCTGCGCTGGGGCTGTGAAGAGTGACTGCTTATATACTTTGGAACTGGGATAGGAATGTTATATACTCTGTATTTGCCTCAAGTACTAGTCAATGGGCTGCAGGTTATAAGGAAATTTAATTTTACCTGCCATTTCCGTCTTGCCTTTCCCTCACATCACTACAGAGGGGTGATGTTGGGGCTCCAGGAAACTGAGTCTACAGGTTACTGGAGATTCGGCTATTGATAAGATTGCCTTTTTCTTGTAATTCACTAAGACATTTGCAAACTGATGGAGGCTCACGTCCAGGATGACTGTGATCTCTATCAGTTTACCATTTGTTTTCTTTCCTTTCCCTTGTTCTTGGGCAGCCAGGAGTGCCTGAGGAATATCACACATACCCCACCTGTGGGGGCGGGGGGGTGCTGGCTCGTGCTTTGCCCTTAGCTTGCCTGATGGTCCCTCATCAGTCTCAATGGAGTGGAGGGGGGTGAGTTTTGCCCCTCTGGGGAACATCTGGCAATGTCTGGAGACACCTGATTGTCATAACTGGAGGTGAGGTTTGCTACTGGTCTCCAGTAGGTGAGGGTCAGGGATGCTGTTGAAGAGCCTGCAATGCATAGGATGCCACAGAGTAATAGGCTCCAAATATCAATAGAGCAGAGGCCAAGAACCCCCAGGGTAGAATAAGTTAGAAGCAAGTTGACATCTCAAGAGGTGAAAATCCTGTGCTTAGGTGAGAAAGAAACCTCAGTTGTACTAGGGTAAGAATGGAGGAGACCGGACTACTGAAATGAAGGCAGAAAGATCTGGTGACTTTGGTTGACCACACATTCACCTGAGATGGCATTGAGGGAGGGACAGCAGCGGGTCACGGGAGGTGAGTAGGCTGTGTCTGTACCTTGGTCAGGGTCTGGTACCCTCCTCAGAGGGTCTGCATCGGCGAGCTGGGACCAGTGATATTTCGGGTACCCACATGCTCTTCTGAGGATTACACAATTGCCTGTGGCTCAGTCAGCTAAGCATCCTGACTTCAGCTTGTCATGATTTTGGGGTTTGTGAGTTCAAGCCCCATGTCAGGCTCTGCTGACAGCTCAGAGCCTGGAACCTGCTTCAGATTCTGTGTTCTTCTCTCTCTCTCTCTGTCCCTCCCCCGGTCACCTCTGTCTCTTTCCCTCTCAAAAAAAAAAATAAATAAATAAATAAAATAAAAATTAAAAAATTAAAAAATAAGAGGTATTTTAAGAGTGCCTGGCTGGCTCAGTTGGAAGAACATACAACTCTTGATCTCGGGGTCGTGTGTTCAAGTCCCATATCGACTGTAGAGATTACTAGAAAAAAAATTAAAAAAAGTTTTAAAATTCAGCTTTTTTGTTTTCACTGGGAGGATCATTTAGGAAATCTGGTCCACTTTATATTTGGAAACAGCTGACCAATCTCCAGGAAAAATCGGAACTGGAGATTTTGGCTGTGAAAAGGTTTGGGTGGGAAAGTGAAGGCTGTTTTCAATTATTTGGAAGAAAGGGGACCTTCATAATTCTCTGTGACTGCAGAGGCAGTGAGCAGGTTTTACAGAGGGGCAGATTGTCTCCCAGAACTTCCTTACTGGTCCGTCGGGCTGTGACTTAGGATGGGCAAGCTCCCCGTCCCTGGAGATGTTCCAGCAAAGGCGTTGGGGTTCTGGGGTGGGTGGCCGCCTCAGATGGGGGCTGGACCAGATGCTTTGTCGCTGTGTGAGACGTCGCTTTACGCTGAAGCTGCTTCCTTGCCCAAGTGCGGGTGGCTTACGTCTCCCTCAGCTCCTGGGCTGTGACCTAGGCCTTATTCAGCTCACGGGCGCACAGCTTTTGAAATGCACGTAAAGGCTGTTGCGAACAAACTGCAAATTAATTGAAGAACTTTGGATCCATAGGGAATGTGTCTTTTCTCAACCAGCAGATACTGGAAAGCCAAAAACTGTAGTGGCACGGCTGGTGGGCAGTGCGGTTTTGTCGGTGGATCTGTCCCATGCAAGGTTCTCAAAGCTCTGCCATTAAGTGTTGGCTGAAGCCTGACTTGAACCTTTCAGGCCTCCCTGCTGCACTGGCTCCACTGGGGTTTCTCAGGGTGAGATGTCAGGTGGAAGAAGAGGCAGCAGGTCTAGGGGATAGTGATGGAGGCGGCAATGAAGGCTCCCTTTTCCCGGCCATGGCCCTTGCCTAGCCTATCAGTAGATACTTCTGGAGGGTCTCCTGTATGCGTCCTTCACTCCCAGCAGCACTGGAGGTCCCCAGCTTCTGGGAGCCAGTCTTCTGCCTCCTTAGCAATCCTGGGAAGGTGGCATGGGGGCCTGATGGGGCCAGGCACCTTTAGGACCAGGAGAGCAAGGACAACTTCCTGTGGAGGTTATGGGGGAGGGGAGATGCAGACAGAGGTGCCCCTCATGGGAAAGAGATCCAGCCCTTCACTGCCATTGGTGAACCCACCAGTTTTTTTTTTTTTTAATCAAGAAACAGACTTTTAAAAACAGTTTATTTATTTGGTTTTTAAAGTTTATTTTTAAAGAGAGAGAGAGGAGAGACAGAGCACGAGTGGGGAGGGGCAGAGAAAGAGGGAGACAGAATCCAAAGCCGGCTCCAGGCTCTGAGCTGTCAGCAAAGAGCCTGACGCAGGGCTCGAAATCATGAGCCGCAAGATCATGATCTGAGCCGAAGTCAGATGCTTAACCCACTGAGCCATCCGGTTTATTCTGAAAGAGAGAGATACAGTGGGGGAGGGGCAGAGAGAGAATCCCAAGCAGGCTCTGTGCTGTCAGCATAGAGCCTGATGCGGGCTCGATCTCACAAACCATGAAATCATGACCTGAGCCGAGATCAAGAGTTGGACACTCGGGGCACCTGGGTGGCTCAGTCAGTTGAGCGTCTGACTTCGGCTCAGGTCATGATCTCGCGGTCCGTGGGTTCGAGCCCCGCGTCGGGGTCTGTGCTGACAGCTCAGAGCCTGGAGCCTGTTTCAGATTCTGTGTCTCCCTCTTTCTCTGACCCTCCCCTGTTCATGCTCTGTCTCTCTCTGTCTCAAAAATAAATAAATGTTAAAAAAAAAAAAAAAAAAAAAGAGTTGGACACTCAATGGAGCCACTCAAGTGCCCCGAACCCACGTTTCAAGTGTCTTCTCTCTTTACAAAGGCAAAGGCATCTTGCCTTGGCGAGTTTGAACACAGTGTGGTTTTATTTTCCACACTCACTACCTTGACCATGTTCTGTTGACTCTCTCTTCTGGTTCCTTAATTACATATTGAGTGAATTCCGTAACTGTATAAACATGATTCATCATTAAATCCAGACTCCCTTGAAGCTTCAGTCTCAGACTCGAGTTCCACTCCACCTTCTTCCAAGCTCCGGGACCCACAGTGTTTGATTGGCAGTATGGTCTGCTTTGTAGTCAGCTACCTACCCTCTGTCCTCTTGCTCCAGATCCTCCAAGGTTGGGGAGGTGGGGGTGGATGGTGACGGGCAGGCAGGGAAGATGGAAAGGGAAGGCAGATATCATAATAGCAAAGCACTTTCCTCAAGGCCAATGACCTTAATGCTCCTCCCATTCCCTGCCGGTCTCCAAGGACTGGGAAAGGGCCATTTCAGACGGCTCATTGATTGATAACAGCTCCCCGCACTTACCTCTTGCCTACCCTTTCCTTGGATAGTTAATGATCTCTGAATAGACAACTGCCACGTTAGTTTAGATCCTCCCAAAATACCTTCAAAATGGAGGTGTTTTGAAGCAATGCTCAAGGCTTTAAAACCCTAAGGAAGTAATCAAAGCTATCGTTTGGGGTGGAAAAATGTAGCAGATGTTGAATGTAAAATAACTTACGAGCTCCCTCAAACTTTTAAAAAAGAATTTAGTGCTTTGTTTCTGTTGAGTAACTGATGATTTGCTCCTTTCTTCTGGTAACAGGACTTCTTTGTCAAGAGCAGAGCTAAAGGGAGACTTCATCAAATCACCAACGTTGGCTCCATCGTGGCAAATGCGTGGCCTCCTTTTATTTGGTCTTGATTTCTCATTCCCATTTCCTTATTTCATCGCATGTATCTTTTATATATAACCTTCAAGTTCTTTTTTGGGGTAAGTGTTAAAAATAACCTTTTGGGGGGTGATGATGAAAGTGTTCTAAAATTAGATTATGTGGGGGCGCCTGGGTGGCTCAGTCGGTTGGGCGGCCGACTTCGGCTCAGGTCATGATCTCGCGGTCCATGAGTTCGAGCCCCGCGTTGGGCTCTGTGCTGACAGCTCGGAGCCTGGAGCCTGTTTCCGATTCTGTGTCTCCCTCTCTCTGACCCTCCCCCGTTCATGCTCTGTCTCTCTCTGTCTCAAAAATAAATAAACATTAAAAAAAAAAAATTTAAAAAAAAATTAGATTATGTGATGGTTCCACAACTTTGTAAACACACTAAAGATTGTTGAGTTGCTCAGCGCCCTGCCTCCCCCGCTCCCTCCAGCCCAGGAAGGCTCCCCGCCTAAGGCGGGATTGAACTCAGGACCTTGAGATCAAGACCTGAGCTGAGAGATCAAGAGTCTGATGCCCAACCTTCTGAGCCACCCAGGCGCCCCAAGATGCTCATTTTAAAACGGATTACCTGACTGGCATGTAAATCATCTCAATAAAGTTATTTTTAACCGCTGTGAGATTATTGGGATGGTGGGATTGTGCAGATGGGGCACAGTTACCCCAGTGACCTCCTAATTTACTGACTCCAGACATTCAAAGACCTAAGAGGGTTCTTTGGTAGAGGCAACGTGAGACAGCAGGGAAGCTATTAGGATCCCAGCTTCATTGTCCCCGGTTGTCACAGGTTGCGTGGAAATGATGGCAATCGACACTAGGTGGACCAGCATTCCACCAGCTTCTCTACCTGTGAAGTAGACCGCCCTCAATCTCACTGGCCATTGCTGATTGGCCCAGAGGCAGACACGCGACCTCAGTTGTCCGTGGTCTCCTGATACCAAGGCTCAGAGTTGGGCCAGGAGTTTGGATGAACTTTGACCTGGAAGACACAGATCCTTGGCTCCATTCGCAGCTCATCTTTACTCTGGCACCTCTGGGTTCTGCTGTTCACACTAGAAAGGTTTTGGTGCCCAGCGGGCGTCAGGCTCTTTCTGGCGTCATCTCATTCAGTCTGGGCAGATGGGCTGGGCCCTTGCCAGAGGTGTTGGGACCAGCGAGCACAGGAGGAAACTGAGGCCAGGACTCACAGCCTGGACCATCTCAGCTCCGTGCAGCTTATCTGTACTCGACTGAACTAATTCACTAGGAGAAGCAAGGGACGTCACCTGGGCCACTGCACCTTGTTGGTGATAGGGTCCCCTGAATTGTTCATTACCCACTGTTCGCACAGATGACAAGCCCGAGGGCTAGGGTAAAGAATCCTATTATGTGATGTCTTTCTCTTGTGAATTAAAACCATATTTTTGGCCTCTCCCGCCAAAGTATCCCTTTATGGCTCTTTTCTGCAACAATTTTGGTAAATTCTGGCAAATTTCAGACTCAGATTAATTTATTTGGCTTAAATATTATTCTCTATGAAAATAGTTCTGGCAAGGGGAATGCGTAGGCATAGATTATTTTCAGGTTTTATTTTTACCTTAAACTTTTTTTAAGTAATCTCTACGCCTGATGTGGGGCTTGAACTCACAACCCCAAGGTCAAGAGTTGTATGCCGTATTGACTGAGCCAGCCAGGCACCCCTAAATTCTAAGGTTTTAAGAATTTAGATGGCAAGGCCAGGGCAGGAGGAGCTCAGAGTTCAGTGTGGGTAGGATCCCGGCCAAGAGTCCGAAGTCTGGGTGCAATGCTACACTCATGTGGTCCTGAGTCTCTCTCTGCCTCTAGGCTTTAATCTTCATAGCCTAAATGAGGGGTGGTGGCTAGTGTCCTTTCCAGCTTTAAAATTCTCTTCCATGCGAGGCCACTGAGGAGCCAAAGACTGTATGGGGCTTCGGCCCAACTGACCACTTCACAATCCAACTACTTTGCCAAGGTTTAGCTTGGCCTCCTTGCTCAGAGCTCCTTGGGTTTTAACATCAACTGATCTCTCTCTAGCGTTTGGGCCCTGGGACGTTTCACGAAGACCATGTAACTTCCCACGCCCAAGAAGGTGTTCGGGCACCAGTGTCTTCACTACCCTTCATCCCTGGCAGGATCTCACAGGGCCAGATTCTTCTTGGGAATAGCGTCAACATTATTTTCACATCAAATTATTTAACAACGTTAACACTGGGTTTTCGCAGAAAGTATTTGTGTGTAACGAGAATGTGTGGGAATGGATGTTTTAGGTTCCTTGAATTCTCTGATTAAGGAGCCACTGGAAACTAAGGTCACTTGTCTGATGAGACGTCGAGAGTCTGCTGTGTTCAAGTTCCTGTGTGTGTTCGCCTGTGTGAGTGCACGTGGTGAAAAGGTCCAGGGGCTGGGAGGCCGCTCCTCCAGTGTGACAAGCCCTGGACAGCCACCATGGCACAGTCAGAAAGCAGGGACCTCTGAGGCTGCACGTGGGCTAAGTTCAGGACTCACCTGCAGGTTTCTTTAAAAATGAGAATCCAGATGTGCAGCTGGTTTTCCGACACCTGCCCTCTGAATGGTTGGTACCAAGAGCGGAACTTCTAGAGACAGATTCCGGTTCGCTAGTTCTGCAATTACCTTGTGAAGTTGCCATCTCAGTTCCCGCACCTATAAAATGAAATCTCACCTCCGTACAGGGTTGCGGAGAGGATTCGAAGTAAAGGTAGACAGCATTTTGCATAGTGTCCTGCTCAGAGCAGCCTTTTAGTTACTGCTAGTTAGAACACTAGTTTCTTAAAGGGTAGATAAATTCAGAAGAAATCTGAGTTCAGGCCCAATTAATTTAAGTTGCACCAACGATTGTAATTACAAGTGCCTTAGGGGTGCCTGGCTGGCTTAGTTGGTAGAGTGTGCGACTCTTGGTCTCATCGTCATGAGTTCAACCCCACATTGGGCGTGGAGCCTACTTTAAAAAAAAATCATACTTTAATTACAAATGCCTTAAATTTGGGACGATAGTTTCTAGCCTTTTCTCCCAAATATTAAATAAGCTACCTTCAACTTAACCTCTGTACCTGCTTGCTCATCTGTAAAGTGGGGATAATAACAGTACTTTGTAAAGATTAAGGTAATCTATAGGTAAATCTCTAAAACAGAACAAGGCACATTGTAAGGGCTGTGCGTTAACTATTATTGCTACCATATGAATACAACTGCAGACAAGCCATAGTTCTCCTAAACAAGAGCTAGGAAAGCCTCTGGACAGGGCTGGTGACATGGGCTTGGGACACAGGCTTGTCCTTGCCTCCCAAGATGGCCCTGGGTAAGTCCTGGGTTCTCAGGGGGACCCTGGTTTCCCCCTCTGCAGATGGGTAATTTCCCTGTTCTGTAGAAATACACTCCCAAGACACCAGTAGTGGATAAATATTTGCTAATACCCCAGCAATTTTCAGAAGGGAGAAACTCAACTTCAGAATGAGTTGGGGACTTACTCAGGGGCCCAGCAGCACTGGCAATGGGATAGCAGGTGGGGAGAACCTACTCTGCCTCGCTATTTCAGAGTCTTGTCCTTAAGTCCTACCTGCCCCCCTGTGCTCCCTCCACCATCCCCAGCGGATCTTCTTCAAGAGTTGCCAACCAGGAGCAAACAGCAGAGGCCAGGTGGGAGTGCACTGAGGGGTGTCCTTGACTCTGGCATCTGAGGGTGAGCTGTGCTGAGGCCACAGGCGGGCTTGGGCTGATGACCTGACCCACAGCCCGAGGCAGGGATGAGAGAGGAAATGTGGGCTCTCTTTCCAATAATTAAGCTTCAGTTTTGGTGTGGACACCCCAAGGCCGGGTACCACCCAGCCACACCCACATAATGGGGGCATTAGGGAGGAGGGACGGGGACTGGCTACAGGTAGGGAGGAAGGTGAGTGCAGGAGTAGGCCCTTTTCCACATGCGAAGCAGCTGAAGATGAGCCTGGCTTGGGTCTGAGTGAGGTCCAGGGTGCACTGGCAGCCTGAGCTTAGAGTGAGAGCCCCTTCTCTTCCCTGCCCTTCTGGTTCTCGGCTCACTCATCTGAGTTCAGAAAACTCCAGTGGTCACCAGCATCGCCAGTATCTTCTCAGATGTAGGATGTACAGCCAAGAATTCCTAGCCCAGTCTTAGTTTCTGTGAGCACCGGAGCTTTGCTACCTGGATGATAAGCTACTTTAGGCAGAGGACCCTCAAGGAGATAAGAAGAGACAAGGGAACTTGTTCTGCTACAACACTCCACCCAGATGCCACCTTATCACCCTGGGCCGCAGCAATCCGTTCATACAAGATGTCTCCTCTCATCTTGTTTCCCATGAGCACCTGCCAAGGCTGTACTCATCTGGCACATGGCAGGGTTTCACCAAGTTAAACAAAACTGACACATGGGCCAGATCTGGTCTACGGGTGTTTGCTTTTTTTTTTTTTCCCCTGCAGAATATGTGAAGGATTTTTGATTTGTTGACATCAGGAGATTCGTACACCAATCTGGATTCCCCATCGTCTCTGGAAAATTATGAAGATGGGGCCTCTAGGGCCCATATTCCTTCCACTTGGTGGCAATCTCTGGGCACTCAGGAGAGGCTGCTCCCTTTAGACAGATTCTCTCCACTCTGCAGCACCTCCCCTCCCCAGCAGCTCCCACTTCACTTAGCGATTTTACCTACCTGGTCCCTGCAGCCGCCGCTGGTGGTAACTCAGGCAGCAATGAAAGCAAAGGTCGCCATCGGCTCCAAAGACAGTTTCCAACATATGCTTGTGGAAAAGGCAGCACCCGGGTCTTGCCAGGCAAACAGAACGCACTGTGCAGTAGGGCACCTCCAGAGAGATGCCGGCCCCATTAGGAGGTACTCTAGATAACCCGCTGTTCCTGGGTGGTCAATGGCAATGATGTTTGGTCGATTTGGCTGCAGTCAATCCTCTCTGTTCACCCTCTAGTGCAAGCAGCCAACAGTGTGTCGTTTGTTCAGGAAGAGGGAGAGGTGGCGCTGGTTTTACTGAGCCGCTGTCAGGCATCACGGAAAACATCTTGTCTTCTCCATTCATCCATTTAAATCATTATCACGAAACTGACCTAAACATCCAGCAACCGGGAAGGGGGTGATGGCAACAGCAAGGAGGGCGTCATTCTAGGCTGAGGCACAGAGTGGCCACAAACACAGAGGTTCAAAACCAACGGCCTAAAGCTGGGGCTGTGGGAGGAGGCACGGCTGGAAAGATGGCGGTCGCCACGTGAGCCGTGACAGAACCCAAGGAGCGAGGACCTAAGGAAACAATTAATGGCTTGAGGCCTCTGCTTCAAGAAGGATAATCCACTGCAATACTGAACAACACTCACATGGAGGGAACCCTGATGGACAGGCACCATCACGCATCCCGATTTTTAATGTGGAATGCAACTGACCCTTAAAGAACTCCAGAGTAGAGTTTTCAAACTATCTTTAGGGTTTTTCAAACTAGATCCCAAACCCCCTCCCTGCCCTGCACCCCCAGGACAGCAGTTTATAAAACGAACTCAGTGGAGCTGCTCTGGAGGCGGGCGCCGGCCAGGAGGCCCTGGCCCTGTCCTAGCACTCTCCTTGCAGGCCTCCACAACGCCACAGAGCACCAGTCAAGGACCACCGAGCTTGAGTTACAAGCACCTTTTACAAAGCAGAACAGGCCACCCCAAAAGAGTTCTAAGAGGCCAAGTGCTCCTATAGAGATGAACATTCCACTTCCTGTTGCCACATTTTAAACTATTTATTGAATGAGGCAGTAATAGACAGAATGGGAAACAACACAGAATCCATGCTCTGCTACTTGGGTTTTGCTTTTCTTCTTCTTGGCAATTTCTCAAACTATTAGGAGGTTATTTCACCACAATGGAACACGGACTTTAAAGCCCCTGAACAGCTTCACAATGACGATAAAAAATAATAATTAAAAAAATAACAAGTTGTAGAACTAGGACTGTTTATATGTAAATTTCCCTTCCCTCCCCCTATTACGTACAGAAAAAAACATACAAAGAACATTAGATAATTTTATATAAAACAAGCAAATACAAGAATCTGAAACTTTTCTCAAAGGCTGAGCAAGACGTGAAGAATCTTTTAATGTCGCATTAAAAAAAAAACACATTTAAATACACGATCACACATGGGGGGCCCGGGAGGAGGGAGGAAGAGTTGTCCCTGTACTCAAGGAGCAGAGATTTGGCCTGTCGAGAAGTCAGGTGAATTTAGCCACTGGAGACTCAGGGCTTGCAGCTGAGAAATCACAGAATTTAACAGTTACAGAGAACACCCAGACCAGTCGGCACCTGTGAGGAGGAAGCTGTGGGGCCTGACCCACCAGGAGGAGCCTGGGAAAACTGCAGGGTCCCTTCTGAATCAGGGCCTGAGCCGGGGTGCAGGAGACATCCTAGGTCCCTTTCTCTTCTGAGGTCCCGCAGTAGGAAGAGCCAGGTGGCCCTGTCAGTTCCAGTCTCCTCTGTGAAGCTACAGAAACGTACTGGAAGGGAAAAAATTGCTCCCATCGGTGTGCCCTGGTCTTTGAAGATTTTTCTCTCCCTCCTTCCTTTCCCCTTCCAACCCCTCCCCTCCCCCTCCCACTCTCTCCCCTCCAAGCACACACCCACAGGCACGCCGGACGCGCACACGCTCCAAAAAACCCTTAATACTTCTGTTACCTTCAGTTCATATACATGACCAATTCAGGAGACTGACCTTAAAACCAGAGCAATATTTTAATAGTCATGAGATCAAGACGACTTCCTGGGAAGGGGAGGAGATGGGAGGCTGAGGAAAACCCTCTCGTCTCGGCCTGGAGCTTTAAGGACATTCACCTGCCTGTGGCAAGGTCAGCACCTGGGCCAGCCCGAGGAGCATCTCAGCTGCCAGACCACGAGGCCCTTGGACCTTGCAAACACAATTTCTGGACCCCACCCCATTCTGGAACCTCCTTCTTCAGGTGAGTCCAGCAGGGAGAGTTCTGGGTGGCCACTGGGAGGCAGCTTTGGTGAAGGGCATGGTCACCTCCGCCTGAGTTTGTCAGTAGCTCAACGCATGACCCTGGTATGAACAAAAACCGGGTGACTGTGTCTGGCCACGTACCCTACACCCACTAAACTGGGTGAATTATATTTTTCCACAGCTCACCTTGATTTCATATAGATAATTCCATGCGGGTTTCATATATATATATATATATCTATATATATATATATATATATATCTACATACATACATATATATATACTTTATATATATGTAAATGTGTATATCCATATGTACACATATACATATATTCACACTCACACATACACACACATAAGTATACACACATGTTTCTGCAGAAAGAGGTCCTGCCACAATTTGGCTTTTTCGGGACAGTGAAACTGACAACACGGTATCTTATTCCACCGATCCCAGAAAATCAAGAGTGGTGCTTTAAAAAATGCAATTCCAAAACCCACTGCCTTTCTTCCTTTTTAAAAAAAAGGTTAACAAAACTTTTCTTCCAAAGTCGAGAGACTTAATTCCATTTGATTGCACCTCTGCAAACGTGTAAAAAATTTTGAAGTAGACTAGAAAACGACGCCATGGTATGGCCGCATGTCACTGTTCCAGCGTCACCACCTCCACAGCCTGGCCGTCCATGGTAACTGTGCTGTCCGATATCCTGGTGGTCACAGGGGCCATGGCCACCTGCACCGGCCCATTGCCCTGGGCGAGGCTGGTTACCACAGTCTGGTACATGCTCACAGGGATCTGGACCAGTCCTGGGGAGACAAAGGGGAGACTGTTGGTGGGGATCGGGCTCAGCTTCCCAGATGCCGGCTGGACAGGGCAGCCAACCCCAGCCCTTCAGGGCACCTCTGTCCAGCCTCTTGTAGTCGCACACCGACTGCACAGGCATAAATACATCCCTCTTCTTACCCATTTTAATTCTTTAAAATAGACTATCAGGAAAGGGAAGTTTGAAAAAAATTGTGGAAACATGCCCCAGGGCAGGGTCTCCCCAATCTGCCAGGAGATGACCCTGCCTGCCTCCAGTGTTAGGAAGCCAGGCTGGTCAGGTGTGAACCCTCCTCCCCAGCCCTTCCCTGCTGACTGCCTCCTTCCTCTAGGAGAGGCTGCCATTAATTTCCTTTGATGTTCTGTTACTGACTTCTTAAATCGTCTGTCTGCCTATGCTTGAGTTTCTCTCAGCTTAAAAATATGTCTCCCTCACTCCTATCCTGTTTTCTGGCCACCGCCCCCTCCCTTCAGTGTTCACTTATTTGAAAAAAAAAATGCTTAGGGCATGGTTTTCTTGATTTTAGAGCCACAGACCACTACAATTTTAAAATACAATTTTGGGGCAATTTGAAAAGGCCCAACTGTCTCCTAATATCACTATAATTTCACAGTAGAAAGGAAGGTTTAACTACAAAGAAAGGAAGAAGCACGTGATCTCAGAAAACGGCAGTCCTTCATAAGAAAAGTTGATCTTTTTTTTTTTTTTTTTAATTTTTTTAATGTTTATTTATTATTGAGAGACACAAAGGGCAAGGGTAGAGAGAGGAGGAGACACAGAATCTGAAACAGGCTCCAGGCTCTGAGCTGTCAGCACAGAGCCCGATGCGGGGCTCAAACCCATGGACCGCGAGATCATGACCCGAGCCAAAGTCAGACACTTAACCTACTGAGCCACCCAGGTGCCCCGAAAAGTTGATCGTTTTATAGGACATATTTTTTTTAAAAAAAGGATCTCCAGTTAAATGAGGCAGAATTAATGTAGATATCAAGCTCCTCTTCCTCTTAAAATTAAATAATTAAGGGGAGGGGAAAGGATATAAACGAAGGATGTCAACATGTTTTCTGAAGATGAAAAGCACACGTAAAGTGGTTCTGACCTATCAGAGACGCGGAAGCAAGTCCCGTGTTCACGGAGGGCGTGGGACATGTAGCTCTCACTACTGTACCGAGAGACGAGGCTGAAAACGGGAATTGGCTAAAAGTGTGTATTCAACTTGACTGGATCAGTAGCTTCCACCAATTCCAACACCCAGACACCCAGACCTTTGTTGACAGGACATCTGAAGTTCTACCACTGTGTTGAGAAAGGGACCTGGAGAGGCCCGGGAAAAGACCACGGTGCTATCTGGCATGATATCTGTTGGTGGGGCAGTGGGGGGGGGAAGACACTGAAAACACTCACCCCCATCCCCGGGCCTATAGACCACCTAGCTCTGCCCTGCTCTCCCCGAGGCGCTAGCTCATCAGGAACAGAGCTGCAGACAACGCCCAATGCTGGGGGCAGAGGAAAACAAAAGCCCCCAAACTCTAGTATCTTCAGAGAGAGAAGAGATTTGTAGCATAAAGATGGGATGCTTTTCTTAAAAAGGTGTATGAAAAAAAATTTAGGATGAAAAATCTAACAGATGAAATACATTCCAAAGAAAGCAGAAGATGAAGAAATCAAGGACATTTTTCACAAAGTAGAAAAGGTTAAAAGATGGGAAGGAGGAGAGAAAAATAGGAGGCCAAAGGAGTCCAACCTCTGATGAAACAGGTGCCAGAGGGTAAAAAAACCAGAAGGTGGGAAATTATCAGATACATTGTAAATAAATTTCTAGAACTGAAAACCATGCATTTCAGATAGAAAGGGCCCACGAGATGCCCAGCAGAAAAGATGACAAAAGATCGAGACTCTAAGGAACACCTTTGCAAAATTTCAGAACATGAGGGATAAAGCAAGGACCCTGAAGAATTCCAGAACGGAAAAAAAAGTCCTACACAAGAAGCCAGGGGTCAGAATATTATGGGACTTGTCAAAAGCAAACCTGGAAGCTAGATGAAGCAAACGCCTTCAAGTGTCTGGGAGAAAATGCTTTCCAGGAGAACTGGGTTCCCCGCCCATGAAATGACACCCCTTTCGACAGGGTGTGTGGGCAGGAGAAAGACATCTTCAGACGTGTGGGGGGGTCTGGAAGCTGGTCACCCCTCCATGCTTTCTCGGGAGGCTCTGAAGGAGGTGCTGCACAGCAGTGAGAGAGAAAAACAGAGAATCCACTGCAAAGAGCTCTGGGGAAGGATGAGGGACCCAGGACCAGAGGTGTGCGGCATGCCTGGGAGGACAGACAGGCAGGACTGGCACCACCACATGGGGCCGAGGACTCAGAGGGGTCTTCCAGAAGGGGGTAGAACTGATGATTACTGCCTAAAAATCAGAAGGAATAAAGCAAGTAGTAACCGTAATAATATACTTGTCTTAGCAGTGAACAATTTTGATGTAGTTACGGTAATATAAACATACAAACTGGGTTACCAGGAAATTGCAATCATGTCTCAACTCAAGGACTAATGAGATGACTATTATTTAGAGCAGTAAAGACACCAGAAAGAGCATGAAGGGTTGCCTCCAGGGGATAGTCTTTCTTTCTTTCTTTTTTTTTTTTAAGGCCTTTTAGTCCTTTTATTGACATTTAAAACTGTATCACTTTTTTGAAAATAAAAATTTTAAAAAGGGATGTTTTATCAGAATATTTTCTAATGCCAAAAAAAAAAAAACCCAAAATAAAATGTTATTTTAACAATGTTAAGTTCTGTGTTCTAGAGGAAAATCTTGCCAGTTTAGACATCCGTATTTGATGATACAACATGAAACGGGCTTGATGTTTTGCTCGGTGACAGTCATTTTAGGAAATCTGGGCTCAGGCTGCGGTGCGTTAACAGGAATGGAGTTCACACAGAAGAGGCCAGCCTACACTTGCACGCTAGGCTGAAAGGAGAGCAGGCTGAGGGCCAGGCACTGACCCCAGAATGCTGTGGGGCTCAATTTCCCTCATCTAGACTTCGCATACAGCTCTTAAATGTGTCTAACCAGCCATCTGCAACAATGTGGATGGACCCAGAATGTACTGTGCTAAGAGAAATAAGTCAATCAGGGAAAGACAGATACCGTATGATTTCACCCACGTGTGGAATTTAAGAAACACACCAGATGAATAAATGGGAAGAGGGGGGAAAGAGAAGAGGGGTTAACAAACCGCAAGAGACTTTTACTGACAGAGAACAAACTATGGGTTGATGGAGGGAGGTGGGCAGGGGGATGGGCTAGATGGGTGATGATGGGTACTAAGGAGGGCACTTGTGATGGGCACTGGGTGTTACATGTAATGATGAATCGCTAAACTCTACTGCTGAAACCAATATTGTCCTGTAGACTAGCTAAATAAACGTTAAAGAAACACAAAAAACTGTCTCTACCCAGTCCTCTTTCAGTTCCCCCTCCCTGCCACCTGAGACAGCTTCCCATCCCACATCAATCCTCTATCTCAAACTCTTCCAACTCCACGTTCAAAAGGTTCCCAAAGCCTATTAAAAAAATGCTCCTGTTGGACGTGGCATTCAAGACATCTCATGCTCTGCCCTGGCCTAGCTCTGCGGGCTCACGTTCTCAAACACAGGTACTCCGTGCTCGTACTCTCATCTCCTGACCCAGCGGCACGCTCCTTCCTCTAAGTCTTTGCTCAAGTTGTTCACCACTGGGAACTCCCTCACTCCCCACGCCTTCCCCTTTCAAAACCAGCTCAGTGGTCCCTCCTCTCGGAAGCTGGCCCCATCCCAGCCCCAGTCGATACTTGAGAGTGGCCTCCTCTGGATTCTCAGCAAGCACCAGGACGGTAGTGCGTATTCTGGCGTGGCCCGGTCAGTGCGCGTCGACAGACCTTGCTGTTTGACAGAGGGCTACTTCAAGGCCAGGGTTGGCTCTGGTTCATGTTCTGTTTCCCACAGTGTGAGGTACCAGATGTGCCAGAAGGGCAATAGGCCAAGGGAGTCTATTACTGGCCTCAGCAACGTGCAGCTGGGCCCTCTGCCCTGGCTTCTAGACTCCAGGCCTGGCCTGAGTATGTGTGAAGACCATACGGCCCCTTCCATCGCTCCAGTGTATTCACGATCGTCATCGCCTTCGTCCTCTCTTCTGGTCACAACGGGCAAAACTAATGAAGTGACCCCAAATGCGCACTGGCCAAGCCAGGACACCTGTGTCATCCTGCAAAGAAGCCACATGCTGGCAAACAGCAATTGAAACTAGAAGCAAAGATCAGTCTTATTTCTTTACTCTTGCTTCTGAGCTTGAGTCAGTTCCAAAAGCTGCAAACTTGGGGAACAAGTCGCACACTTTATAAACGCAGGGGTCACTTTGAGCGAGGAGACCTCCTCACCGCGAACAATCATGCTGGGATCAGAAGGCGGGCGGTGGGGATTTCAAGAATTGTCACAGTTAAATCTCTGATTTATGACATGTTTTTGTTTCCTAGGACGTGGATCCATGTCCAACACTGTCGTTAAAAGTTTTAGTATCGTGGGAGATTGGCTCCAGAATAAAATGGAAAAAGGTGCGAACGCAAAAATATGTATTCGCTGCCACTGTTCTAGCTAGAACAATCTTTTGAACGTAAATGGATCTTGTTGCCTTCTTTCACAATTCTTCACTGGCCCAAGGGACATGAGGTCCAAATCTCTTTGCAGGATTTAAACCCTTCACGTCAGCTCCTGTTGTTCCGTTCAGGCCGAGTGACCACGTATCCAGCCCTCCTCTCCCCCCGTACACTCCCATCAGGTGAACCACTTGACTGGGCCTCTACAACCTGCACGCAAGCATGCCTTGTGCCTGCAATGATGGCCCTGGACTTGTTCCTTGAATGGGCTCCTATTCTTCCTTCCATGGCAGCCGGTCTCTCCTCCCTGGCCTTAGCCTCTCTCCTGAGGTCCTGAGCACTCTGTACAGGCCTCCGTGGAGGCAGCGCTCATACTCAGGCACTGTGTGCATGTCTTCAAGAAGACGGTCAACTCTGTAAGGGACTCAGAGTCCTCAGCAATCAGCAGGGCCTCAATGAATGTTTTCTGCACTCACAGAGGAAACTTGCCCTCGAAGCTCGCGCAGGTGTCCCTCCCGGAGACAGGGTGACTGGAGTGGCCCTGTCTTAGGGTGATTAGGAGGTTTTGGAGCCAGGAGCTCCCAGTCAACAGAACAGTAATGTAAACACGACTGCATTCAGGACTCATCCAAAGAGGGACTCATTTATAAAGATTCCGTCTTCTGCATTTCACCTCACAGTCAGGGGAGGAATAAATCTGGCCTCTGCAACTGGGTGATGGAATGCCCCCCTCCACAAGGCTGTCTCGAGAGTGAATGACTGGGAACAGCAGCCACATACCCGAAAAGCTTTACAGAGGGCAGAATTTCATATGCAGGGTCATTCCATAACCCCAAATGCCTCGAAATCCCAATTCCATTATTTTCTACATGCGGTTCCACCTTAAATCAGTGCATTACCGTCCTACTGTGGGGATTTTAGAATTTCAGAATCTCTCTCTCTCACACACACAGCCATTTTGGCAGGGGATTAGATTAAACCGTCTCAGCAGCTCTGACCCTTTCTGTCCACGGAAGGGGAAGGGGGAGGGGACTGGCGGCTTGCAGACCAGCATGAGCTAAGTCGGCCTCCTGCCCTTGGAGGAGAGATGATTAAATGCTGAGGCACAGTAATCAGGCTGGGATTGTCCCTGCATCTGCTCAGCCTGGCCCTGATTAGCCCTAATCTAGAAGGTGTATGTTAATCTCAGTTTATATTCTGGGTCATTTCGTTTGATTAAGCAACAGGAAGCCCTTCACATTCTGCTTTCAGAGTTTGAAGTTCTCCGTCTTGTCTGTCTGAGAGACCCTGTACAATCCTAGCAGTAAGCCTCTGGGCATCTGTTTGGCACTTTTCAAAGTCCTCTTACATCCAGTGTGGATCATCTGATCTCTGCTAAGACCCTAGAGACGCGGGCAGGGCAGGTGTGCCTCCCTCTTGCAAGAGGACAGGCAAGTTCCTTTGGCAGAAACACAAACTTATCCTAAGGGCACATACTGAAGATTTAGGGCCCCAGTCTCGAGTACCTCAATATTTCAAAGCCATAAGAAACCTTAGCATTCATGTGGATTAGTAAACCCCTTTCTTTTTCTTTAAACTCAAAAGGAAGCAGATACAAAGTTTATTAAAAAAAAAAAAAAAAAAGAAAGAAAGAAGAGAAAAGGAAACACAGAGCAGAGTGATTTTCTCCCAAGATGACAGAGTTTGGCAAAGCCAGGCGTCCAGGCTGTCGATCTGGGAGTCATTCTGTGGGCTCAGCCACCCTTACCATCGAATAGCAGGCCAGCAGGGCCCAGGGAGGCAGGGGACTTCCCTTTTTGGGCTCACTGCTGCCTCTCCCTTCAGGCTTCCAGGCTAGGTTTACAGAACTGGCCAAACTGGGAAGAGGCCAAAGGGGCCTCAGGAGCCACAGTCCCGGCATAAGGATTTCCTTGTCAAACAGCAATCAGACTAAAATCTCGGGAGGAGCTCTGGCTCCAGGACCACATCTCCCTTCAAAAGACAATGAGACCTAACCCTGCTCACCTCCCTCCTGCCTGGGTGTCCCGAACTTGAGCCCACGTGGTCAGACACGCCCCACCCAGTCTTGCCCAACTGCACCCCTCCGGTTGCCTAGGCCAAAACTGGAGCCGCCTTTGACTTCACACACCATCAGCAAATCCTGTCAACTCGCCCTTCAAACGTAAACCCGGAATTCCGCCACTTCTCTCTGCTGCCTCCCTGGACAAAGTCCTATCCTCTCTTGCCAGGACGACGTTTTATCTTCCTTCGTCATCGCCCTGCTCCAGCCGTTGTTCCACTGTAGCCAGAGGGACCTGCTAAAACTTTCACGTGACACGACGGGTATCAGGACCGGCTCTGAAGGTTCAGATCCCTGGGCGAGGCCGCCTCTGACACAACTCACACACTTCCCACCCGACACCCTTCAAAATCAGGTGACCTTCTAGGGGGAGGACATTCAGGGAGACTGACCAACAAGGCGGCCATGCTGCCACTCAGAGTGCTCCAAGGAGACCCCCGCACGGGGTCCGTTCTTCAAGGGGCTTGTTCCTCTCATCAGGGCCATCATCTCTCAGAAGGTGATCATCTGGCTCTTAAGTTTCCCCTTTTCAGGAGAATCTCTATTTTAACAGAGACTTAATTTCGAAAAACAGGTAACACACGGAGGGCATAGTAAAAAAGGTGCATAAAGGGCACGGGGTTGAAAACAGTCAATCTCCCTCCCAGAGGTAACTACTTGTGGCCAGTTTCTGGGCTCGTCCGTAGTCTACCCAAGACTGGGAGATGTGTATACGTGTGTCTGGGTATTTTCCCCATTCGAACACTGCATACGTTCATACTCTTCTGCACCTTGCTTTTTTGGAGATCTTTACTTACAACACAAAGAGAACGGCTGCAGAGTATTCCATTTGTATGAAGGTGCTTAATTTTTGTTTCACGTCAGACGGGTAAGCGTGCCAACGTCGCAACAAGGTTTGAGGGAGGCACATGTCACACGACAGTGTGAACACCCGATCATCACGCTCACGTGCTGCAAAAGGATCTGGAGGCGCTTGATTTTGATTCGCCAGTGCTCTAATGACGCACGTCTTGGCTTTCCAATCTTTTGCTATTGTGCTTAATGTATTGCAATTTCTCACATATGCAAGGATAAATATCAAAGACCACGACCGCTTCAGAGGGTATTTCTACTTCAAAATTTCATAGGTGCAGGGGCGCACGGGTGGCTCAGGCAGTTAAGCGTCCGACTTCGGCTCAGGTCATGATCTCGCAGCTCCTGAGTTCGGGCCCCGTGTCAAGCTCTGTGCTGGCAGCCCAGAGCCTGGAGCTTGCTTCGGATTCTGTCTCCCTCTCTCTCTGCCCCTTTCCCGCTTGCACTCTGTCTCTCTCTCTCTCTCAAATATAAATAAACATTACCAAAAAAAATTTCTTTTAATTTCATAGGTGTAGTAATGGGGGACTCTCAACTGTTCCACTCAGCCCAATTCCTTTCAAGACTCAAAATAATCTACCTCTAGTAGTGGGATTTAAGATTAAGGCATGATGGGTGACAGGGGAATACACTTTTGGACAGACATTTGTCTTTGAGCCTCTCAAATCATATTACATGGGTAGCAGCTAATGCTATCTAGTCATAAGTCTGGTCTGGTCTTGTCATCTATGTGATCATTTGCTCACGTTTAGGGGCTTGGCCCTATTTTCTGCAAAACAAGAGGCCTTGAGGTTTGTAGTGGTCTGTCTCTGATGGGGGAATGAGGGGAGGCTTTGTGGTAGACCATGGGCGCCAACGAGAGTAACTTTAAAGGTTAGGGTCATAGCCTTGCACACTGTGAATTTATCATTCATGAGCTGACCTACTCTATTCCTGACCTCTCCTGAAGTAATGAGTTCCATCACTTACCTACTGTATAATGGAACACACACACATGTGCACGTGTGTATGTGTATGTATGCAATTTATTTACTTAGGGGAATTCATTTACTTTTCTCAACACTAACTCTTTTGGTATTCTGTGATTTGAGGAATACATCTACGTATCACAGCTAAATCTTGAAATATTGTTTGGCGACGGCCATCCCGACTCCCCCCACTCCCCCAAAACACGCATGCACGCGCACGCACGCACAAAGGACTTTGATGGCTGTCTATTATGGGAAAAATAACAGCCAAAGAGCTACTAGTTTGAAGGATTACATCAGCCTTTCCCACAAATTACTCTACATTCTCTCTTCATTACAACCATACCTGTCCCCTTAGTGTACCCTAACCATCACATGTATTTGCTCAGACAGATCCCTCTACCTAGAATGGTCCCCTGCCACTGTAAGTCCAATTCTTCCACCAATTTCCAAACATTTCATGGAGATACCACAGAGAGAATGGCCCGTCAGGTTCTTTCCTTCCTGTGATTTTATTCCCTCCACCATTTGGCACCGGCTCTGTGCCAACCTGTTTCCAAGTAGTTGTTGTTGTTCTCTGTATAATCTGCTGTCTTTAAAATACTGGGCAGCTTCAACACAGTAGATGCTTACTAATTAAATATGACTCCAGATCTCGTTCCTTGTGATTTTCAGGAACTTGGTTACATTCCTATCAGCCTTGGCCTCCACAGACTGAAGGCCTTGAAGCCTTTCACTCTGTTCCCAAGTGCAGCAGGATTTTCACAACAAGACCCTTAAGGCAGCGTAGCCAAATGCTGTATCGGTAGTTCCCGTGCATTCTGTGTGAGGGTCAAATAAGCTATTTTATTTCCTTTAAAGGCGTGCCAATCAGAAGGACTACATGTGACTCCTGGGTCTGCCATCGAATGGCTTGTGAACCTTGGTTGCTTCAAACGTAAAATGGCAGTTACTAATCTCACAGGGCTGTCGAGAACTAGATGTGCTGACTTCGGTGAAGTCTGGCACGGTGCCTGGCACACAGTAGGTATACAATGAATGCCAGCTACTTTTTGACGATGACTTTGAATGAGGGGTCTGATGAAGTCTGGTGGCATCACAGATGTTAGACTAAAGCTCTCATCAAACAGAAAGGAAAGCAGAGACGGCACAGATCTCCTTTCGGCAGTGATGTGCTCCTGCCAGGAAGCACATCATTTGCCAAAGGCCTTCAAAGATGTAAAGATTAGAGATAAGAGCCATGAAATCAGGGCAGATGGACTGGCGGGCAGCTTCCCTTCCGAAATGTGGCGATGGTCAGAACTGGCACTGGAACGGCACCCTGGCATCTATGACATGGCTGGCGACTCAGCGCATCAGTGAAGAATAATCCAGGCTAAACCACTGGTCAATAGCAAGAATGTTAAATACACGGTGAGGGACAGTACGATATGACGTCATCACTCTGATAAATGTGTAAAGCCCTCCACATAATAACAGCATGGGCTCAAGCCTAGCAGAGCACAGGGTTACAGGCCTGGCCCCGGTCACCCGGAACCAGACTGCCCTTCCCCCACCCCGCCCCAGCCCGACAAGATAGAGCAGGACAGACGGCCTGGGGAAGAATGGGCCTTTCATTTGCCCTCACAATCTGGGAAACCTCTGGGAACTGTTGTTTGCTGTAACTGAATCTTTCAGCCCAAAGGCCTTCCAAGTTGGTCATGGAAATATCTTTAGTTGGGAGACAAATATTGATGGTTGTCAGGGAGAAATTGAGAACTAAACAAATAAATTTATCAAATCAACACCTGTGGTGGAAGAGAAAGGATTCTTAAAACCCAAAGGAAAAATTTACAATGTAATGCTTTCTGTAGTTTATGGATGTGAAAGCTAGCTACAGGTACCAGGAAAATGCTGGCTTGAATGGGGATCCAGAAGACTGTGACTGGAAAAGCTAGGAATAGATAAGAAATAAAATCGTAAATTATATTACCTAAGTAATACTCTGCAGTTTTTATTTTTTTTTATTTTTTATGATTTTTTAAAAATGTTTTTATTTATTTTTGAGACAGAGAGAGACAGAGCATGAGTGGGGAAGGGGCAGAGAGAGAGGGAGACACAGAATCCGAAGCAGGCTCCGGGCTCTGAGCCGTCAGCCCAGAGCCCGACGCGGGGCTCGAACTCACAGACCGCGAGATCGTGACCTGAGCCGAAGTCGGACGCTTAACCGACTGAGCCACCCAGGCGCCCCTCTGCAGTTTTTAAAGAGCCATCGAGGGTTATCTCCAGGTGTCTCTAGGGGTGACAGGCAGGAGGGAAGTCCTTTAAAGTCTTATCTGCAGGCTTGAGAAAGAATTTACACCAGGGACTGAAGTCTAAGACAAGCCACTATTATACGAAGAAAAACAGGCATCGTGTGTACTGGTACAGCGATGGGAGAACGGGAAGGAAAGCAGGGAGAGAAGCTCGTCCAGCAGGCAGGCAGATACAGAAGCTGGGAATGACAAACAAGGACCAGAAAGAAAGAGGACAGTCTCAGGGCAAGAAAAGGAAGGTCATGAAAAGAATGCCAATAGCAAATGAAAAGGAGATCCAGGTAACCTTCCAGACACTGAGACAAGGAGGAAACAGAAAAAGTATTTCTCTCCCAATCATTCTGCTTCTGTTATATTAGCTGCTTCTGGGACATTTAATCTTCCTCTTCCGTGTTTTCTAAGTCCGTGGCTTTTGGGTGCATTTGAGGGATTTATGGATTAAAATATGTATTACACTTGGCGTGCTGAGTATTCTCGTGGAGCCAACAGCGGCCTCGCAGTGCCTTGGGGTAACAGGCACTTCTCGGCATACGAGGTTATCTCCCCTCTTGCTAGACAACGTGAACCCTCTCTTGGAAAAACCACTTTCTGCGATAACCTTCACAGCAGGCTCTGTCCTTTGCCTGATTTTTCAGACCACCGGGAAATTTCTCTTGCCCTCATCCCATAAGCCAAATGTTAAAAATAAATTCATTTTTACTTTGCTAGTGACAGGTACAATTCTACAACTTCTGTTCGAAACTACTGGTGTCCAGGAATATTCATGAAGTCAGGGTGTTGTGCTTTAGAACCACTGTGGTGTATTATCCTGCAGGCTGAGCCCCCAGTGTGGGGCTGAACAAGATGACTTCAAGGCCTGCTGGTCTGACCAACAGGGCTTTAAACTGAAAATGGCAGGAGAGAAAAGTATCCAGCTGAAGTTTGTGGGACACGTATGTGCTTATTAGGAGGACATCTGATCTGACCTTCCAGAGAAGGGAAAGAGATGCTCAGTAATATCCAGAAAAATCACTGGGAAGAAGGAGGACACTCAAGGTCCCCAAAGTCTATATACCAATGGAAGGGTGTGAGCAATAAAGTGTTGATATATATATATTTTTAAAGATTTTAGGTAATATCTACACCCACCATGGGGCTCAAACTTACAACCCCGAGATCAAGAGTCAAATGCTCCACTGACTGAGCCAGCCAGGTGCCCCATGGTACCAAGATGATGGAAACCACAGGGGAAAGTTATCACATGAAGGCTTTGCAACAGTCAGGTGTGGAAATGAATACAAGAGCCAATCAGGAGTTACCTAGAGTTGGGAACGGAGATTTATTTATTTTTCTGTTATTACTTTCAGTGTTTTCATTATGGAGAATTTCAAACCGGTACAAGAGGAGAGAGACTAGCACAAGGAACCCTCCCCCCACCACATTCCAAATGTGCCCACTATCCAGCCCTCGCCTCTGCTAACTGAACACAGAAAGATTGAGGCAAAAAAGCTTCCAAAGATGTTCTACTATTTTTCAATCCCTCACTAAGCACAACCTGTAGAGTACCATTTAGAAAACAAACACTAGAACATTCTAAGAGCATATAAAGAGCAGAATTAAACTGGCTTTAGGCAGTAAGACACCTGAAGACAGTACACTGGAAAGAAGAAATAAATAGTTATGGGGTTTGATAGTCAAAGGAAGAAATCTATCTCAATAAACTTCATCTTGTTCAACTATTTATCCTGCCTTTCCTATCTGGACTGTATTTAGCATAATCAGCTTGATGATGGGGACAAGTTCTTTATAGAAGAATTCCAGCTTCTGCCAGAAGGCGGAAGGAATGACACTAGAGGAATCCCCAGGTTGCTTTCTCTGCACAAAACTGTCAGCGGCTAAGACCATTTGGTGGCCGGAGAACGGAGCGGTCCGCCATCCGTGCCAGGTGCCGTGCCTCTGGTACCTTACACTGAGGCTGCTGCCGTCTTTGCCCAAACATGAGCCCCCTGCGATGCTCGGTCAGCCTCTGCTTGCGATGGGCGGTGGGCCAGACAGAACTTTTAAAAAGCACTGAGCAAGATGCGCCTCTGGGATGCGGCGGGGAGGAGCGGCCACAGGACACGGTCTCCCCTGTATGCCCCGGTGCCCGGGGTACAAAGCCATCTCTGACAACCTCCCATGGAGGGCTCTACAATTCCTTTGGTAAACATGCCAGCACACGGAGTGCTAACGGTGTGCGTGTTTGTAAAAGCAGATCTTACAGTCGGCTCTTAGTTGAGCCGAAGGGAGGGTCAGCCGTCTCTCCCATAACCTGGAATTTATGATGCGCTTTTCTTGCAGCAGACTTACTTAGACTTACTTTCCTAATTATGTCTTCCTTAAGCTAATATGAAAACTAATTTGTGTTCCTTAAGTACCCAGCAGCTGGGTGGGGGGGTGGAGGAGATGGTCCAGGCTTATGCTTGCTTGTTGAGAGAAAATGTCCAAGGATTTAAAATGTGTCACGAGTAATCTGCATGACAGATGATCTGTATGTGGCAACTGAGAGTTGACTATACTTACATTTATAAAACAAACGGGCTACTTCTGTCTCATAGGGCTGCTATGAGGATAAGGAACTTTATATTTACATGATTTAAGTTCTCGAGAAAAAGGAGAATATCTAGATTCGAGGTAGTTTTGTTATTTCACATAGGTTTCCTCTCAGGAGTCAAAGCAACCATGCAGGGACTTCTAAGAGGCAGACAAATGAAGGAAGCAAGGTTAAAGACCCTGCTCTTGGTCCCCAGAGTTGCTGAAAACGGAAGGTGCCACTAGCTCAACGGTCCACCCCAGTGTGTTGTCCACGCTTCACGTTGTAGACAAAATGAACAATTCACATACACACTCTTGGCCCTTGAGCACTCACGTGTGCCCTTGTTAGTCAGAAGCTCTGTTTAATGAGAAAACTCTCCAGGCAAACAGCAGGGCCGTGAAAGGTTTAGGAAGGGGTAGGTCAGCTGAAAGTGGACCTTCCTAAAATTAAAGTCCTTTCTGATAGGTATAATTCATTACTATTATTTTGGGTGTATGTGAGGGTGGAGAAGGGACGGGAGATTCTTGCAGGAAAACAATTTTTTAAGGTGAAAAGATAAAGTAACATGGCTGGAAGGAGCCGTTCCAAAAACATCCAGGCAAATTCTCTTTTCCCCCTCCAAACAAGGCTGAAACAGGAAACTCCCAAGGCTTGCTAAAGCAGTCAAGACATTTCAAAAGGTTCAGACTAATCTCTAAAACAGCGCTGTCCACCAGAACTCACTGTAGAGATGGCCATGTTCTGTTTGTGCACTGGCCAACACGGTGGCTAGAGAGCATGTGAAACGTAGCTGGTAGCACTGAGGAATCCATCTATACTTCTACTCTAATTAAAGTTTCAATAGCCAGAGTGCAGCTCTAAAACCTTTCCAGAGCTTCCAGTGAGCCAACTCCAAGTTATAAACACGCTTCGATCGTACACACACCATAGAACATGATAAGAGTTGCCTTTGTTAAATGGAAACTCAATCTGAAACCGGATGCTCTGCGTTCACCTAAAATATATTTTCCTGGCATTTCTCTTATTTAGACTGTAGGGTTTTCTCCTTTGCTGCTCTACCCCATCAACTTCTTTTAACACCTCCCACCCCCCCAGGGCCCCTAGGTGAGAAACTTTATCAGCATTTGAGAACAATATAATATAGCTCTACGTGACAGTACTACAGGCAGTACGGAAAGCTTGGGCTGGGTAAAATCAGAGTTGCTGGATGCCTCTTTCATGCGCCAATCTGATAGCAGGGTTTTTGTAGTCTCACTCAGAGCACTGTCTCAGTTTCCATATTTAGACCCCTTCAATGATTTTCAGATCCAATTGCTAGCTTTACAACGGAAAAGATGTGTTTACCAATTTCACTTCGAAAACCCCTTTTTGGCTCTGAAAATCTCTAAATTGGGGCCTTTCTAATAATGAAGATTTGGTGTAATTATAATGTCACAGGCAATTGTGCTGACAGAGCAAAACCAATATGTCTCCTTGCGAGGCCTTTGCTCTCAGTCTGACCAACAGGAGGAGAAAAGAGGCTTTGTCAGGAGCAGATGTGCAGTGGGAGGCCCCGGGAAAGCAGATCTGCTGAATGGAGCAGGTGCCACTTAGACATTCACTTTACTGACTCCAACCACAACCTCCCCTTCATTTGATATCCTGCTCTTGGCAGGAGGATGGGGAGAGAGCATCATTCAAAAAGAAGCATGTTTATCCTGTTCAGATTACGGCTCTGCCAGGCTGCTGCTGCTGCTGGGTTCTGCACATTTGCTCTTTATTAAGCAAATGGTAGAGCTGGGAAGTGAATCCCTGTATTTATACAGGTAACCTGAGAGCCAGAGGGCCCCAAACCATACTGGCTGCGATGTACAAGCTATCAGAGTTAATAACAGTGCGCTGACATTCCTCCAACATCCTAATGGAAGCATAAGTAAAAAAGGAAAGTCCAACTTAAAGACTTCATTCTATAGGAATTCTTCCTGTCACAATATTCTGGCTCTTGGGCGAACAGTGATCAATCCCCTTTTAACACGCTTAATTAAAACCTACTTTTTCATCCACATATTAAATAGAAATGACTCCAATTAAAGTTGTCCAATATGGCTCTGGATTTGGTATGCCAAAAAAAAAAAAAAAAAAAGATTTCCCTTTACAGAATATTACCTGCAATGACAGGCACCAAGATTCTGCTGGAATCATCTAAGACCAGAATCTGCCTTTCGAATACAAAGACTCAGAAAGATGTGGGGACCTAAAGGGAAGGAGAATGAGATAAGGAAACATGTAACTTGGCCCTCATAACACTGGGGACGGAGAGGTGACTGACTGGTCAAGTCCACCTGCCAGGTGGCAGGCCCCTTTCTGGGAATCTCTGCCCTGAAGCTCTGGTCGGAGTCCTCTGGTCAGAATACCCCGGCTCACCAAGTTCCCCAAGTGGAGAATACCTGACACAGTCAGACTGAGGGACAGACGAAGGTGTGCCAACCCGGTTGGATAATATGTGCTAATTCCCTCTGGGCCTCGAGGGGCCGACTCTGGAGGCATTCAGCTTTTAATATGGAAAGCGTCTAAGAGCTACATGGGAAGGACGTGGCTCTGGCTCAGATGAATATTAAGAATAGAGAACAACGAGTAGAGGCCATTGTACGCGCGCTTTCTTTCTGCAGTCTTCAAGTAGCAGAGCCTAGATGAGCAGTTCCCGGTGTAAGAATGATGAATTCCCGAGGCCACCCTAGTTTATAATGGTATAGGGGAGACGGTACATCCCCTCTGGACTTGCGGACTCCGCAAGGAGAAAGATGAATCTAAACACACACTGGCACTTTCACGAGACAGTCCTGCTCCTTCTGAAGGTATCCACAGGTTAGCATTTTTGTAGGGGACAAAGGCACCAAGACCCCTGACAACCAGCCCCTCCAGCTGTGGGGGCTGTTTCTGATGAGAGACAGGAAAGACCTGGTAATTCTGGAGAAGTGAACCTCAGTTTTGTTTCCCTAGCACCCTTGAGGGACACAATATGCTTTCATTAGCAACAGGGGCTTTTGAAAGCTGGGATTCTGTGGGAGCACTACCTGCTCCCCCCCAAATGGAGGCTCACTGGACCAGACCCTAAGAATGTGTCCTGGAAGAGCTAAGAGTGAACGTTCTCAAGATTAATCTCCTTCCCATTCGGTGTGAGTGCTTAATAATAATAATAATAATAATAATAATAATAATAACAACAACAGCAGCAGCAATAGTAGTTAAGTTATTGCACGCTTACAATGCTCCAGGCACTAAAAAGAGTGGGACTAAATATTCCTGGGTCGTCTGGGTGGCTCAGTAGGTTGAGCCTCCGACTTCGGCTCAGGTCATGATCTCACAGTCCATGAGTTCGAGCCCCGCGTCGGCTCTATGCTGGCAGCTCAGAGCCCGGAGCCTGCTTCGGATTCTGTGTCTCCCTCTCTTTCTGCCCCGCCCTTGCTTGCACTCTGTCTCTTTCTCTCTCAAAAATAAACACTAAAAAAAAAAAAAATTCTCTGCTGCCCCTAAAATTAGTGTGATTGACATATCCCCCTGGACGGGGAAGCATGGGGAGTCAGAAAACTTGCCATTTCCTTGTGACAGCTAATCTGGAAGGCATTTTGGATTTTAGGAAGTAACTGTGAAGGGAGTCAGGAAGGAGGACAAACTTCAATGCTAGAAAAGGGCTCGGAAGGAACATATCTGGGGCAGAAAACTGTAAACCCCTCTGGGTATTCTAGAAATGAGAGCCCCAGTATACACCTCTACGTTTCTATTTCAGAAGCAGCCATGTTTTCATTGTGAAATCTGTAATTCATCCAATAGTAATGGCTTCTTTCAGCCTTATGACCCACCAGGCTCTGGATATTTGATCCTTTCTGGGGTCACTATAAATCATTAATGCATCTCGCCTCAAGATGCCTGTAGCCAAGAAGAGAAATCTGCCTCTGGAAGGCATGTGGGTGGAAGTGTGCAAGTGGCCCGAGTTGTGCATAAAGAGACTAGGAAGCGGGTCTAGGTGTCTGCACTTCCTCTTGTCTCAGGTTTTCCTGCGAGGCTCTGTCCTTAGAAAAATAGGCCAGTTCTTCTTGCAACCCTCCTGCCCAGCTGTTCACCCGTTGTGGATTACTTCAGTCACATGGTAATGTTTTTTTCCAGTTTTGTTTTCTTTTTTAAGCAAAGCCATGCTGTCTACGAGCTGAGAAGGTCGCTGGGAGGCAGGCTCTGGAAGTACTGGTGCTGTCCTTCCCGCGCAGAGGGGCACAGCTTGCCAGAAGGGCAGTCTTTTTGCTAGAGCCTTTAGATCAGCGCCATCCAATACACTTTACTGCAAAGATGGAAACGTTCGGTATCTGTGCAGTTCATTAGAGTAGCTACCACCTACCTGTGGCTATTTAAATTTAAACGTGACTGGGCGCCTGGGTGGTACAATTGGTGGAACGTCTGACTCTTGCTTTTGGCTCAGGTCATGATCCCAGGGTCCTGGGACAGAGCCCAGCATCGGGCTCTGTGCTGAGTGTGGAGCCTGCTTGAGATTTTCTCCGTCTTTCCCTCTGCCGCTCTCCCCCACTCACGCTCTCTCTCAAATAAACAAATAAATAAATATTTTTAAAAATGTGAATAAATTAGAGTAAAAAATCCAGTATCTCAGGCCACACATGGCTGTTGAGCACATGCAATGTGGCTAATGTGACCCAATAACTGAATTTTATTTTACTTAAATTAAAAAAAAATTTTTTTTTAATGTTTATTTATTTTTGAGAGAGAGAGAGAGAGCGTGAGCAGGGGAAGGGCAGAGAGAGAGGGAGACACAGAATCTGAAGCAGGCTCCAGGCTCTGAGCTGTCAGCACAGAGCCCGATGGGGGGCTCGAACTCACAAGCCAGGAGATCATGACCTGAGCCGAAGTCGGTCACTCAAGGCGCCCCTACATCTTGGGTTTTGATGCCATTTATTTTATTTGCCTCTGCTAAAATTTATCATGACACAAACTTAAAAAAAAAAAGTCAATTTATTTAGAGAGAGAGAGAGAGAGAGAGAGTGCATGTCCCTGTGCCTGCAAGAGAGCAGGGGAGGGGCAGAGAGAGAGAGGGAGAGAGAGAATCCCAAGCAGGCTCCACGCTGTGAGCGCAAAGCCCAACGCAGCGCTCGATCTCATGAACCCTGAGATCATGACCTCAGGGGAGACCAAGAGTCAGATGCTTAACCGACTGAACCACCCAGACACCCCATGACACTGACTTCTAAAGGGAGTAAAATATACCATACCCACTCCTTAAAACAATCCTGCAAAAGAGTGACCCATACAAAGGAACAGATGAATCAGATGAACGATAAAGACAATGATTTTCACCTGTTTTAGATCTCCTTGACTTCTTTGCTTGCGTGGGTTGACAAGAGGGAGTGAAGAGGAAGGAAGGGGACCCACAGTGGCAATAGAGGGTACTGCAGAACTGGGTTTGGTTTCCAGTCTCACCGTTTAGTTGCTCAGTGACAGGTAAGGCCCAGCTTTAGCTGCGTCTGCAAAATAGGGCTCAGAAGCTCTGTTCTACCCACCTTCCTGGGTGAAGGTAGAATAATGCAGACGGTGCTTGTTTAGTCACTGGAAAGGGGGTTATGGTGACAGCAACAGTCATAGTAGTAAAAACAGAAAAGGAAAGGGGCTCCTGAGTGGTTCAGCGAGTTAAGTGTCCGACTCTTGATTTCGGCTCAGGTCATGATCTCACGATTGGTGACTCTGAGCCTCACATTGGGCTCTGGGCTGACAGAGCAGAGCCTGCTTGGGATTCTCTCTCTCTCTCTCTCTCTCTCTCTCTCTCTCTCTCCCTCTCTCCCTCTCTCTCTTCCTCTCTCTCTGCCCCTCCCCTGCTTGCTCTCTCAAAATAAATAAAAAATAAACAGAAAAGGAAAGAAAGAATAAAGAAAAGAAAATGATGAAGGGCCTAAACAATGATGGTCAATGCTTATAGTCAAAAGTCAAAAGCAGGGCAAAACTGAAAGTTATTTTCCTGGTATGACATCTACCAACATGTTTTCCAGGATGAAAACTATTCATTTTAAGACAAAAGCTGACTGAAATAGGGAAGCACTGTCTGCAAAGAAAGCATGGTGCCCAGAGGACACTGTGCAGCACCCGCTTCCCAGTCGGCCCAGAGCAAGCGGCTCACGTACTCACTCCTCACCCTGTTCTTTCTGAGCCACGGCTCAGAGCTCTCCTCATCTGACTCAGGCTTGGGAGTGTGCTCTACCTTCCCCTCCATTAAAAAAGACCTACGGTTCTGAAGGGATAGGAGCTGTAGGACAGATGAACTTTCATTTGCTTTTTCTGACGGAATAGGTAACACCTCAGCTTGGTCTGAGATCTTCCCTTCAGGTGTTCCTGTCAGTGGAGAAGAGAGCCATTTACTCCCCAGGAGGGCAGCCCCCAAACCCACAGCTGCTGTAGGCACTGCTCTGGGGGACTTTCAGGAGGGGAGGCTCACAGCTCATATAAAACTGTTTGTTCAGGGGCACCCGGGTGGCTCAGTCGGTTAAGCGTCCGACTCTTGGTTTTAGCTCAGGTCATGATCTCACGGTATGTGAGGTCGAGCCCCGGATTGGGCTCTGTGCTGACAGCCCAGAGCCTGCTTGGGATTCTCTCTCTCTCCCTCTCTCTCTCTGCCCTTCCCCTGCTCGCACTCACACCTTCTCTCTTTCAAAAAATAAATAAGTAAACTTAAAAAAAAAAATTTAAAACTATTTGCTCAGGGGCTCCCTGCTTTGAGTCCTGGGGGCGATGAGCTTATCATCTGTGGATTAAAGGTACAAATAATATAGTAGCAAAGAATGCAACAGCTCTTTTCAAAGCTACTATCATGCTTTACGGTGACTGAAAATGTACCTTTACAATAAACTTTATTTCATTTATTACACTAGAATAGCATATCAGCACCTTTTTGGAGGAGCAACATTGACATATTTCCTAAATTAATTTAATACTGATATCCACGGACTCTTCTGGGAACAAGTCCATATACTGATGTGTCCAGATAATGAGCACACAGAAAAAGGGAGAATGAGAGACGTATTTTACAGTTCATCAACATGAGGACTGGCGTTTTAGCTCTTTTAAAGAAGAGCTGGAACAGAGGGACATCTACTCAGTAAAAATGGGTGACAGTGGTGGTAGAGAATAAGGAAGAAGTGAAAAAAGTCCCCCTTGATGACGGAGATTGAAATACAATGCAGTCGTGAGATGTGAAGAGAGATTATGCCCTGAGAATGACGAAGGCCACAGCAACTACAGCTGGAAGAGAACGGCAGCCCTGCCTGAGAACAGTGATATGACCAGATCCAGGAGCTGTTAAACAATGTCACCTTCAGTCAAAGTTCCTTCAATTTCCTTTACTCAAGCCTATACAGAAAGAGCTTCTGGTCTCCGATTTCTTTGCAGCATTTACCTCTGGAACATAAATCCTTCAACTGCATCAGGTAAGCATTTGGATCTGTCCTAAAGACAGGAGGGCACAAGAATACCCTGTATTCTGAAGTATAACTGAACATATTCTGGGGAATGAAGGGGGGATGAAATGATGTGGACAGCTAGTAAGAGTTTTATGCTCACAGTGTACCTATGTGCCAAGCACTATGCTAAGCACTCTATAGGAATCATTCTGTTTACATTTTTTTTTTTTAACGTTTTATTTATTTTTGAGACAGAGAGAGACAGAGCATGAACAGGGGAGAGTCAGCGAGAGGGAGACACAGAATCTGAAACAGGCTCCAGGCCCTGAGCGGTCAGCACAGAGCCCGACACGGGGCTCAAACTCACGGACCGCGAGATCATGACCTGAGCCGAAGTCGGCCGCTTAACCGACTGAGCCACCCAGGCGCCCCGGAATCATTCTGTTTAATGCTCACATCAACCTCATAAGCATGAACTGTCATTAGCCTAAGTTTATAGTGAAGGCTTAGGTTAATTTGCTTGCCCAAGATCACAGAGCTTGCTAGTGCAGCTTTTAGAATAAGCTAGGCCTGCAGACTCCCCCATCTCCCTTGCCCCTCTTACTCACAGCACTAGACCAAATATCCACAAAGTTCTATGGCCCCAGCCACCACTTTCTATGACAGAGGCTCTTAATCCTTGGGCAGGGGGCCGAGGAAGGGGGGATTCTCTAATTCATTTGCACATCTGACCAAAGTTATGGGTCCCAGAAAACTACAGAAAACGTGTATAGAGACATGGATGGAACTACAGTGTATTACGCTAAGAGAAATAAGTCAGTCCGAGAAAGACAGATTTCGTATGGTTTCACTCATATGTGGAATTTGAGAAATAACAGATGAACGAACATAGGGGAAGGGAAGGAAAAACAGGATAAAGACAGAGAGCGAGGCAAACCATAAGAGACTCGTAAATACAGAGGACAAACTGGGGTTGCTGGAGGGCAGGTGGGTGGGGGGATGGGGTAAATGGGTGATGGGCATTGAGGAGGGCACTTCTTGGGATGAGCACTGGGTGTCATACGTAAGAGATGAATCGCTGGGTTCTACTCCTGAAACCAAGACTGTGCTGTATGTTAACTAACTTGAATTTAAATTAAAAAATAATAAATAAAATATAGATAAAAGAAAAACAAAACTCGTATAGAATTTCTCAGGGTCCAAGACCCCAGGTTGAGGATGCCCTAATGTCCTTATAATGCACATAAGGGTTGGTTTCCACAGAGAATTAAAGCACACACGTTGCCTCCTGCAGATGCAGCCGCACTTACCTCTTTATAATCAATACAGAACACAACTTTGCGGCATCCTGTCTCACTTGGGAGGCCTTGTGGAATAGGAATGTGTGTTCCAATTTCTCATGCAAGGACCCCGCCCAGGAATCCCGCTCTCTTATCTGAACTTCATGTTTCTGTCCTCATCTATCTACTCTTTTATCCCTCTTGCTAAAAAGGTCAATTTTTTTAAAAAAAAGGTATTCCAATGAGCATAGCTGAGATTAAACGAAACTAGGGAAACACATTTTTACAAGTTTCTAACAGGGTCAAAGAAAAGTAGCAAGGTGGAAAGGTGAAGAAGACATATTCAGTGTGAAGGAGAAGACAGAATTTTGTTTCTAAAGGAATTCAAAAACTGATTTGGCTTGATTTGGCAGCTGATGTGGGTAGTGAAACATGCACTTGTTTTACAGTGTAGCAAGACTGAGTGGGGCCTTGTAGTTGCAGGACATTTATGTTGATGAGTCTTAAGGGGGATCCCTGGCTGCAGGACTGTTGCCAGGGCCGGGTCAGAACAAAGAGGGACACGGGGCACCGCGAAGAAACGAGAAGGGCTGCTCTTTCTGTAAGTATAATGTTAATGCCTTGTAATCAGCTTTAATTTTGAAACAGACCTAGCCTTCTAGTCCACTTCTCTCCGTTGAGGGCGTGAGGCAAGTAGGCAGCCGCAAGTCTCAGCCAGGACAGCACAGGCCACAGTGGATGGTCTCTGGGTGTCGGGCAAGGGAGAAAGATGCATTTTCCAAACTGTCTGGTGGAACCCAATCAAGGGCTGGAGGCAGAGCCAAAGGGAAGGCCCAGTGAGGAGCAGGGGAAGCAAACCGGCCACCAGCTAGCTCAGGGCAGAGATGCACATTCCCCCAAGCACTTTCTACCCCCTTGGTCTCTATCTCCCTAGAGGCAGGTGGGAATGTTGCAAGAGTGCTGGCATAAATCGAATGGCTGCAGGAGGGCTTGGACAGAAGCTTGTAAGGGGTGAGGAAACAACTCTTAAGCTGGGTTTACCTCTTTGGGAACATCATGTGCTTCTCCCGCAAACAATGTCCCCTGGTTCTAAATAGCGACCCCTCCCCCGCCAACTGAATGAAAATAAGAAAACATGTTCACTAATTGCAAGGTGATCTGCTCACTGGAAATACTAAAATTTGATAGCTGACCACTGAATGGTTCTATAATTTCTGCAACTGGAGAGACACAGACCTATGGGCTCCCCCGGACTTAGCAAAGCGAGCTCTCACACATGTGGAGGGGAGGACTGCTGGACAGCGGAGCACTTGGCATCAGAAACCACCAGAGCATCCCTATCGCCGGGAACAGGCTGGGGCAGGCGGGCACTGTGGCCAAACCAGACAAAGGCAAGTAGCTTCTACCAGGGATGGGGAGAGAGGCCCGACATTCCCTAAATTATTTGTTCAACACCAGGAGACAGTCATCACGCTGTATTTGTGGAGTCCAGGCAGAAGCTGGCTCACATCACAGGGAGGCAGCATAACTGAGTGGTGTGGAGACAAACTGCCTGAATTCAAATTCCACTTCTGCCACTCTCTCTGTGCACGTGGCCAAGTCACTGAAACTTTCTGTGTCTCAGTTTCCCCATATGTTAAATGGAGACAATAGTGTTTACCTCAGGATAGGGTTATTCTGAGTTTTAAGTAAGTTCGTGCATGTGAAACACTTAGCAGAAGACTTGCACATAGCAAGCATTATATAAATGTTTATTAAATAAAGTTAATAAGACAATGGAATTGAGACACAGAATACAAGGTCGATAGTGGGAATGCAGATTCCTAGCTTGGAGTACTCTGTAAGTGGGGTGTGCCCCACCCTCATCTTAGTACAAAAAATGAAATTGAAGAAGTTGGGGTAAAGGAGAGAAATTAAAATTTCAAAGTGCAAGAACTGAGCCTCTATACAACTCTGCATACACAGAATGGACAGCCACAATTTCTTAATCTAGAAAGACGCACCTGGTTTGGTCTTAAGTAAATAAGCACGACTACAGGGACAGTGTTTCCTCCAGCAACAATTAGTGTCTCATTCAATTCATTGGGGCAGTATTAAGAGCACTTGCTTCCCACTTCTGGTCCATCTCTGTGATAATGAATACTCCCCACTTCCCCTGCCCTAGGGAAAGATGGGGCAGAAGGAGAGGAGAACACTTAGTTAAATTAAAAGAAAGCTTTAACACTGTATGTTAACTACACTGGAGTTAAAATTGAGGGGGGGGGGAGGCTTAATTCTTCTAGATGAATTTTAAAATTACTGTAAAGGTCATTCCCCTCACAAACCTTTTTGGAATTCTGATTGAATTTTTTTCAAATTTGGAGACAGGACTTTCACTGACAGCTAATAATAACAGCACGATAATAAAATACTACAGTAGAAAGAACAAAATAAATAGATGGATGGAAACAGAAGATTCCCCATACAGTCAATTTAAGAATTCTGCATATGGGGGCGCCTGGGTGGCTCAGTCAGTTAAGCATCCGACTCTTGATTTCAGCTCAGGTCATGATGTCACAGTTCGTGGGATCGAGCCCCATGTTGGGTTCTGCGCTGAGCATGGAGCCTGCTTGGGATTCTCTCTCTCTCTCTCTCTCTCTCTCTCTCTCTGTCCCTTCCCTGACTTGCTCTCTCAAAATAAATAAATAAACATTAAAAAAAAAAAAGAATTCTGCATATGGATACCAACAGCATTTTTCATAGAACTAGGACAAATAATCCTACAATTTGTATGGAACCACAAAAGACCTAAAAAAAAATCTTAAAAGAGAAAAACAAAGCTGGAGGTATCACAATTCCAGATTTCAAGTTATACTACAAAGCTATAATAATCAAAATGGTATGGTACTGGCATAAAAATAGACACACAGATCAATGAAATAGGATAGAAAGCCCAGAAACAAACCCACAATTATATGGTCAGTTGATCTTTGACTAAAGAGATAAGAATGTAAAGACAGTCTCTTCAACAAATGGTGTTGGGAAAACTGGAGACAGCTACATGCAAAAAAATGAAACTGGACCACTTTCTTTCACCATACACAAAAATAAATTCAAAATGGATTAAACACCTTCCTGTGAGACCTTAACGATAAAAATTATAGAAATAAGGACAGGCAGGAATATCTCTGACATTGGTCGTAGCAGTATTTTTCTTTTTTTTTTAATAAAAAAATTTTTTTCTGGCACAAAAACAGATACTCAGATCAATGGAACAGAATAGAGAACCCAGAAATGGACCCACAAACGTATGGCCAACTAATCTTTGACAAAGCAGGAAAGAATATAGAATGGAATAAAGACAGTCTCTTCAGCAAATGGTGCTGGGAAAACTGGACAGCGACATGCAGAAAAATGAACCTGGGCCACTTTCTTCTACCATACACAAAAATAAACTCAAAACGGATGAAAGACTTAAATGTAAGACAGGAAGCCATCAAAATCCTTGAAGAGAAAGCAGGCAAAAACCTCTTTGACCTTGGCCGCAGCAACTTTTTACTCAACGCATCTCCGGAGGCAAGGGAAACAAAAGCAAAAATGAACTATTGCATCAAAATAAAAAGCTTCTGAACGGTGAAGGAAACAATCAGCAAAATTAAAAGGCAGCTGACGGTATGGGAGAAGATATTTGCAAATGACATATCAGATAAAGGGTTAGTATCCAAAATCTATAAAGAACTTACCAAACTCAACGCCCCCAAAATAAATAATCCAGTGAAGAAACGGGCAAAAGACATGAATAAAAAAAATTTTTTAATGTTTATTTTAAGAGAGGGACAGAGTGTGAGTGGGAGAGGGACAGAGAGAGGGGAAGACACAGAATCCGAAGCAGGCTCCGGGCTTGAACTGTCAGCATAGAGTCTGACATGGGGCTCAAACCCACAAACTGTGAGGCCATGACCCGAACCAAAGTCAGATGCTCGCCCAACGGAGCTACCCAGGTGCCCCATCTGTAGCGGTATTTTTCTAGGTATGTCTCCTGAGGCAAGGGGAATAAAAGCAAAATAAACTACTGGCACTACATCATAATACAAAGCTTCTGCACAGCAAATGAAACAAAACTAAAAGACAACCTGCTAAACAGGAAGATATAAAAGTATGTAAAATATGCTTAACATCACTCATCATCCGGGAAATGCAAATCAAAACTCTAACGAGATACTACTTCACACCTGTCAGAATGGCTAACATTAAAAGCGTAAGAAACAATAAGTGTTGACAAGGATGTGGAGAAAAAGGAACCCTCTTGCTGCTGGTGGGAATGCAAACTGGTGCAGCCACTGTGGAAAATAGTACGGAGGTTCCTCAAAAAGTTAAAAATTGAAATACTCTATGATCCAGTAATTGCATTACTGGGTATTTATCCAAAGAATACAAAAGCACTGATTCGAAAGGATATTTGCACCCCCATGTCTGGTTATTATTTATAATAATATATGGAAGCAGCCTAAGTATCCATCAATACATGAATGGATACAGAAGATGTGGTATATACACGACGGAATAATGTTCAGCCATAAAAAAGAATGAAATCTTGGGCCATCTGGGTGGCTCAATCTGTTAAGCGTCCGATTCTTGGTTTGGCTCAGATTGTCATATCACGGTTCAGTTTGTGAGATGGAGCCCCAGGTCAGGCTCTGTGCTGACAGTGCAGAGCTTGCTTGGGATTCTCTCTCTTTCGCTGCTCCTCCCCTACTTGTGCGCATGCTCTCTCTCTCTCAAAATAAATAAATAGAACATTAAACAAAGAATGGAATCTTGCCATTTGCAACAACATGGATGGGTCTAGAGAGTGTAATACTAAGTGAAATAAGTCAGAAAGACAAATACCTTATGATTTCACTTATATGTGGGATTTAATAAACAAAAGAAATAAAGGGGGAATAAATAAAGGAGAGACAAACGAAGAGGCCGCCCCCCCCCGCTTTTTTTTAAAGATTCTCTTAGCTATAGAGAACAAACTGGTGGTTACCAGAGGGGAGATGGGTCAGAGGATGGGTGAAGCAGGTAAGGGGATTACGAGTACACTTATCGTGATGAGCACTGAGTAATGTACAGAACCGTCGAATCACTCTATTGTCCACGTGAAACTAATATAACACTGTATGTTAACTACACTGGAATTAAAATAAACTAAAAAAAAATTCTGCATGATAAAAATGGCGTTTCAAATCAGTTTAGAAAGGATGGATTTCAACCTTTTATGGAATAAATGGTGCTGGAATAGATTATATAGGGGAAAAAAAAATCAATTCAGATCCCTACCTAATGCCATATTCAAAATAAATTCCAGATATTTCACAGTATTTAAAATAAAAAAATGAGACCATAGAAGAACTTCCATATAGATATTTATCTGATTTGGGGCCTATGCAAATGTAAAGGCAAAAGAGAAATAATTAAGGAAATAAAAATGAAAGTAACAGAAATAAAATAAAAATAAACTGCAAAAAAACCCACCTATTTGCAACGTATACAATTAAAGGGGTTATACCTTTAATATAGGATACTTTCCCAGCAGCTCTGGTGAGAGTCTTAATGGGACAATAGTTGAAACAGATGATCCCCATTACCTTTATTGATTAACTATGAACTATCTGCTTAGTTCCCCCGCCCCCATCTAGCTTTGAGGAATAGAAGACGGCTGCATGAATATGCAATAAGATCTCGGACATAACAGCACCTCAGAAGAGGTGCCCAGGTGCCAATATAATTCCTATTTTTAATTATTTTTGCTGAAATAGGAAGGCAGAAAAAAGATGTGGGAGATCTGGTTCCCTGAAGATTGCTATCCATGGGTGGAAGGTCAGGTGAGAGGTGGTTATCACTCAAAGAGCTCCTCAATCCCTGTGTGGGCCTGCCTTTAGAGATTGTACAACCTTTTATATTAAGATGTGGGGGGCTGGGGGAGGGCCAAGGAACCACTGTGAGAAAAAGAAAGGAAAAGAAAAGAGGTAAAGGAAGGCGCTCACGGAGAGGCCTTTTCCAGTCTTAGGCAATTCTATCTGCCCTTCAATGAAAAGAAAGCCGCCTGTGAAAAGCTTTACTTTGAACTAAACCATGAGATTCCATGAGACCAAAAACTCATTTAGTGCTATAGAAAAAGGAGGAGCACAAAATAAAGTAATACTAGTGCTTGAGTAGTCAGTCCCCTTAGTGTTGGGGCAGGGTAGAGTCCAGAAAAAAGGAGATGTCTACAGGGTGCAAGGTCTCTGTCCAATCTGCCTTGGTGACCCAGAAATTAAACTTCTGCCATGCATGCATGGGTTATCTCTAACTCGCACACCACCGTCCTCCAGGACACTGCTTCATATCCTTGTGCTGCCTGGCCATCTCTCACCAGTTACTGTACTCTATCAAGCTCCACACCCAATGGTTCTCCATCTCAGAAGACACAAAAACTCCTCTGCTTCAGGCACAAACGATATCCAGATTGCTCTTAGAAGAGCTGTCTGCTATGGTTTTATTTAAAACATACTGTGGAATCTGGGATGTATTTCTTTTTCCCTGGTAGTGGTGTTTCCAAATAGCGCACTGTTCTGCTACCATCTGGTTCTTCCTGATAATAAACTCTTCCTGATAATCAACTTGGTCTATCGGCTGACCCCATAAGGTTGCCATCACAAAAGTGACAAACTCTGGCAAGACAACAACGGTCTGAAAGAACGATGAAAAGAGAATCCCTAAAAGACTACCCAGAAACCAAATTGGCTAGTTACATGGGAAAAATTTGGTTCTAGTCCCACAGCAACTCCTACAGCACTCTGGGTGAAATGTCAGAAGACAGAAGGAGCGTCAGAATTATTTGAATCATATCCAATATTAGAGTCATTTTCTGGATTCCCCAGGAAGCGATGAAATGATTGGCCTTTGCCTAAGATTGCTGGAGTAAGGCGCAACTCAATGGCCTGATTTGACACAGAAAAGCTGTGCCGAGAAAGTGCTAATTCCAACTCTCAAGTCTTAGTTCAGCACATGTCAGTGGTCACAAACTGGGGATGGTATTCTTTGGGAACCACTGGCTTTTAGGACGTACACCAGAATTTTCTCTTATCGCAAACACACAGCCAAAGACATGAGATCAACACAACGGACTCACACAACCCTAAGGCTACGGAAAAGAGGCAGCTTCTAGGAATCAATAGCGGGCGTGGCTCAGCTTTCCCCCCACACTGCCGAATGGATCTATTATTTGGCCCGAGACCCACAGGGTCTAAATACTTACATATAAATTCATCTGAAAAGGTGAGGCTGAGAAGGAGCCAGAACCATAAAGCTGTCTGTTCTCCTTGCCCAGACAGGTCAAGACCATTAGAAAGGATAACAGTCTCCTATCAAATGCAGGCAGAGAAGGATCTGTAGTAGTTCCATTGTAAATAACAGCAATTTGCACTTCAGAAGAATGTCACATAGCCAGATGTCCTATCTGTTCAAGGTAGATTAGGACTCAGATGAGGAACAGTGTAAGGTAAGGAAGCAGGGGTAGGACTCTAGCTAAAGAGGGAGGTTTTCCTTACTTCTTCCTGTGGTCCATTTCATCCTGAACATACACGGCTGGAAGATGCCCTTTATCCTGCAGTGTTCTGGCTAAGATCAAGCCTATCCCTGTTAGGGTTAGTTCATGGAAGCCCTAGCCCTACAGAAAAAGCAGACTATAATTGTAGTTTTTTGTTTTTTTGTTTGTTTGTTTTTTTTTAGGAAAATGATTCTCAGAAGCCACAGTGGCTCTTTACATTTCTTGTGTTAATTCTTCTTTGGGTGACAGACACAAACACATTCCTCTTCCCACTTCCAAAGGAGGACACAACTTGGGGTCTTTCTCCAAAGACTTTTCCAACTAACTCTATTCACTGATGAGGGACCTATCCTTTAAAAAGTTCCAGGCACTTTTCTTCCAGCTACTAATGTCAGTAAGGAACTTTCTGCCTAAATAAAAGTATGTTATTATTTATCCTCTTTTTAAGACAAAAGAAATCTCCAAAAACCATGAAGTACTTAGTTTGTTCTACTTAACCTAGTAGAGTAGTAGTAGTACCAGCAGTGTATGTATGTATGTATATATGCATATGTACATATGTATATATACATACATACATACATATATATATATATATACACACACACACACACACACACACACACATACATATATACACGTTTCATTTTAAAAATTCAATAAATAATCAGCCAAATGGGGCTGGTCCTCCGTTTTGACCCAGACTTCTGAGGCACTTCCCAGGGCAGCCCAAGTCTTGGTAACTGACTTCTGGAGCCTGCCGAAGTAGATCCAAAGAGCTGGGCTGGAGTTGTAAATTTTTGCCACCATATTTCTATGAACTTTATCCCTTTTGTTTATTCAGGAAATCACCAATATCCAGGTAGTCAAAGAGCTGGGAAAGAAGGGAAGGGTGGGCGTGTGTAACTGGCTAAATCCAGAGGTCCTTGGTGAGGACACATTTAACAGGATGCAGACTCAGAGCACCAACCAGAAAAGTGCCCTTGTCACAGCTTGCTGGCTGATCTGTGTGAGACGGTGGTGCCTTTCTCAAGATGGAACGTTCTACCCTACCACAACGCACCCGCCCATGGGAGGATCTCTGCTATAGCAGAGGACATTGATCTACCCCATGGGAGAGTAAAGGACAAAATGTGGCCCGTGGCAAATTTTAAAGTACCTCTTGGTAAATCCTGTCACAGTGAAACAGTTTTCAAATAAGCATTTCAGTTAGATATGCGTTATCATGGATTTTTTTTTTCCCTCAGAAAACCCCAAGTCTCCTCCTAGTGAAAGGAATCAGAGGCTCCTAAAATTTTCCTAGGCATCAATTGCCTGTCAATAAAGAAAAACTCAAATCAAAGCTCAACCTCTTTCTGAAGGGTCTGCTGTCAGTCATGTCATGAAGGTTTAAGTGGAAACGGGGAAGACATCCCATAAAATATTTATGCTCTCTTACCATTAGCATCTTGGACTCCAGTAAGTGCTCCGACAGCTGCTGCGGTTTCCCCAGACAAGACGATCTGTCCCCCTCCTTGCAAGGTAGCCTCGGCCAGTGTGGCGACAGCATGGGCGGCGGCTTCGCTATGGGCACAGGAACAGGAGAGGGGGACATGTAAGTTGGATAAAGGTACAGCACTGCAGCGAGACAAACCATCCTTCCGACCCTTCCTTGGATCTCTCTACTGACTCCATGGGTATGAGCCTACCAGCGAATACTGGAGTCCACTGCTGCTGGGGAGAGCCAGGGGAATTTTTAAATGGTAACAGTAAGTAGCTAGAGAAACCCCAAGTCTTACAGATTTAAAGAGCTGATGTGAGATTTTCTTTAAATCTAGGAAATGGGTGTTTGAGGACAGAAGGCACTCACTGCCAGTGGAAGGTATGATCCACATTGACAGCGCAAAAGCCTTTCTGGTTGGTAATTACAAGGTTCTCTTGTTCTCTTTTCTCTTTATGGTAACACTAGGCAGATTACCTAAAACTGCCCTTTTGGGGACATTCACTTTCGAATGTCCCCTCTCTGTAAAGAGAGCTTTCATACTATTCTTCCTTTCTGAGCTTGTCTCCAATAAACTTTTGCCTGCTGCTCAAAAAAACCCAAACAGACAAAACAAAAACGACCCTTTTGTAGCCGAGGATGACAGTACGAGGAGTCAACAACGTGGACTGGCTATTCAATTAATATTAAATAGTAACAATGTGGTTTACACGCGCGACTTCAAGTACAAAGTAATGGCTAACACACTAACATCCTGCAAAGTCTAGGTTTTCTCTTTGCCTCACTGTACATGTGGGCAGTGCTAAATTAAGGCTTGAAATTTTAAATGATCACCATAAGCCCAAACTCCCAGCCTCTAGAAACACAAAGAAACAATAAAATCTCCCTTCCTTGCAAGCACTTTGCAGAATAGATAGGTATTAACCATCTGTTTATAGTGAGCACTATTCTGGCAGTTTGTACCCTATTTTCCTTTCTTCTTGTGATATGCTGGTCCCAAATGCACAAATACCCATTTTTATTGATTCTATGATACCACAAACTAAAAATGCACCATTATTTTATGTGCCAGCAAGCAAGGAAAAAAAAAAAAGCCTGACAATTGTAGTAGTGTGGTTTACCATTCAAATTTCAGAGATGTTAAAATGCGAAAGAAGCAGAAATTCAGCACCTCTCCTGGGAAAGTGTCAGCTCCCACTCTGCACAATTCCTGAAGGAGTATCAAACGTGGGCTCAGAGTGGAGGAGGTGGTGTCATTTAGTTTAGCGGGGGGGGGGGGGGGGGGGGGGGGAGGGGGGGGGCGGCAAAGGCCTGGATCTGACACCAAATAAGCCAGATGAATAAGCTTTGCTCTGAGTTGCAGACTTTGCCTAACTCTGGCAGGCACACTTCGTGGTCACAAGCTGTAGGCGGGGTTGGGTGAGGGACCGTGGACTGGTTAGGGTAGACATGTCCTGACTATGGGCAAAGCAACATGTACCACACTCACTCATGTGTCACTTTCATTTAAGAAAGCCAGCAGACAAGTAAAGCAACTGACACTATCATTTCCCTGGGGGAATATAAGGATTCTAGGAAGCAGTCAAAGAAACCCAATGGATAGAAAAGTCTCATTAAATAGAATATTCCCACTCTCTTCCTAACTTGACTTAATTTTTATGTCTGTGTTCAAGCTATCTTTTTCTGATAATAAAATACATGCGGAAGGCTTGTAAAAATTTCATTAAGTATAAAAGAAACTTTAAAAATATCACAGACATAAGTTATTTCCTTCTAATCTTAAATACAGCTTTAAATAGCTAATAATGAGGATTACACTTACTGCTACAGTTTTATAGCCTGCTTTTTTCACCTAACATGTTTCCCCACGTAAACATTCCGACCTTTATTCAAAATAATAAATAAATTAAAATTGCTGATCCCCCTGCTTTTTTTCCTCGTCATTTATCTGTGGCAACTTTTAATTTCCAAGCTTCCTTTGACTTAGTTCAAGGTTATATATTTCAAATTTATTTGCTTCCTTCATAAATATTATATATACTTATAATAGTTGTGAATAATATTTATATTATATATTTATTATATATTTTTATATATTTATGAATAATATAAATATATATATATTTTTAAAGTAATCTCTACACCCACTGTGGGGCTCAAACTCACAACCCCAAGATCAAGAGTCCCATGCTCCCCTGAGTCAGCCAGGCGCCCCCATTCATAAACATTTGGGGACTTACTGAGCCTGAGCAAAAAGCTCACCAGTCATGGAGTGCACGTGCAGTCCATAAAAATTAAGATCACCCTCCACTCAGAGGCACACTTCTTGGTGATGTGATGTCCAAAGCCAGTCATTCCATGGTATCTATAACATGAATTTAGAACTAAAGGGGACCTTTGATCTGGAATTCCTACCAAGGCTATTCTTTACACTTTACATGGTAGACTTTAATTTCAAAGTCCTTCAAGAGTTTTTATTAGATATAGTAAAATGAGTGATGATTTAGTGTCTACATCCTTAATCTTTAATATTTTTCTAAGAAACTTATGTCAAATAACACTACCAGCCAAGTTTGCAGTACCCAGGTGTCATTGATTAATGACAAAAATATTTCATACTTTGGCCTGAGACTTCCTAGAAAGCTGAAGAGTCTGTTCTTTCCAAAAAGCTGCAGCAGTGTGGTATTTGCAAGAAGGAAGCTATATATGAAAACTGCTTATATGGAAATACTATCTTTGTTTACACGTTACCTCAGTGACTGTTCATTCCCCAGTTTTTATCACAATGTGTATAATTTTATTTCTGTGACCATCAAAGGTGACGTCCTGCCAGTCTTGGAACCCCTGGACACACGTTTTCGGTGTGGAATTTTACAGGTGATGAAGGGAGGGCAGCTACCCTGACGTGGATATGCACCTATACCCAATCACACCTATTTCATCATGCCCGAAGCTCTAAACATTTGAGGTCATTTTTTCTTTTTTTCTTTCTTTTCTTTTTTAAATTTTTTACATTTATTTATTTTTTGAGAGACACAGAGAGACAGAGCACAAGTTGGGGAGGGGCAGAGAGAGGAGACACAGAATCTGAAGCAGGCTCTGAGCTGTCAGCACAGAGCCTGACGCGGGGCTCGAACTCACAAACCGTAAGATCATGACCTGAGCCGAAGTCGGATGTTTAACCGACTGAGCCACCCAGGTGCCCCGAGGTCATTTTCTTTAACATCTTTCTAAAATATGTTTGGTAGAAGAAAGGCTGTGAACGAGCACAACCCTAATGCAACCTGGGAGCAGCAGTCCAAGGGGGATGACAGGCCCATAGGCCAGTGAGGTCAGTTATTTCATCGGCTGCCAGAGGCCAGAGGCAAAGCAGCGAGGGAGGGATCTTTTCCATGGGGGCATAAAGACAACTGTGACTCCTGTGGCCAGCAGGCCTTCATTTCCAAATCTACTTTAAAACCGCTGACACGAGATCTCATGGAGAGAGGGCAAACTTACTGCTAGAAAAAGATGACCTTTACTTCTAAGATGAAGAGGGATGAAAAGGGCTTTAAGCTACTGCTTCACAAGTTTTTGACAAATATGTCTAATTTTAAGTCAATAGTACTTTCATTTAAAAAAAAAACCAGTCAATTTTTCCTCGAAAATATGATTCACTTTTTTTTTTGAACCCAGTGTCTTCACAGCAAAAGAAAAGCAACTCTAAGTTCCGGAACAAGAGGACTCAATGCGAGCCTTTGCTTTCCCATAGCGCCGAGTCACAGGAGACGGTAAAAATTGTCTTCGGGTCGACAGCACAGCGTCAATTTCTACTAGAGCAAATGTAGATTCAGTCTATAAATACTTATCATGTATCTGTATATGCAAGGGCTGTACTGACTTAAATTTACTTGTTTAAGAGAGAATATAATCCAGAACAGCTTAACCAACACACTGAAACATCAAATTAACCTTTTTATCGCAACAAATCACATGATGATTTCACTTCCTTTCCCCTCTGGTTGTTTGGCTGAATACTTTTTTTTTTTTTTTCCAGCTGTAATGCTCTGCACTTCATTTGTTCATTTTGATTCTCTCCCCATCTCCTTTCTAAAGATGCTGCTTTATATGTGTTTTGAAAATAATTAAAAAATTAACTAGTTTCCAAATTTTTTAATGACCGTTTCTCCATACCTCTTTGGATTATTTATAATGCCAGGGTGGGCTGTTTGAGCCCGGGGCCCTTGTTCTGACTTGTTACACAAAACTCTTAAACAGCGTGGTTGAAAAACAGGTCTGTCCTGCATCTGTCCTTATCCCCATCTCCCCTCCAACAAGTGAAGGAGCTCCTCTGTCTTCTTATTCCACACCTGCCATGCTGTGCGGCTTCCCTCTCTCCCCTCACTCTGCGCCCACGTCTGCCGCTTACGGCGCAGCGGAGGGCAGGTGATCAGTAAAGAACCATGCTTATTCCAACCGCACCTGAAAGAGGCTAGAAGGAACCAGCGCTAAGAAATCACTTTGTTACCATGGGAACAAAGACTGGCTTTCTCAGTGTAGTTCTAAGATAATTTCCAGCAACAAATTCTGTGGTGAGGCTGGGAGTATCATCTCATCCCACAAAGCAGCAAACACCAAGGGTGCGTGTCTTAAGTCCAAACTTCCTGCCACTGGCCAGTGGGTTACCTCTCTTGGAATCAGAAAGCCCCTAGTAGCCTGCTATAGTCTAGTCTTCGTTGCCAGGCTTGGTTTCTTCACCCTCAGCAGAGGCTGCAAAACACCATCCCCCAACACTCACTGGGTTCTGAACTGATTGCAAACAGATTTCAACATCTTTACTCCTCCTACGTGCCACAGTGAACCATGTTCTCCTTCCTTTGGAGTAAACACTATAGCCACCGCAGCTGCATCTGAGTTTGTTAACAAGCCCTCAGGGGAAACCATTACTCTCTTTGCCTTTAGAAATAAGCCCTGCTCCTTACACTAAAGGGAGCCAGAATGGGCCTCATATTTTCCACTATGTGTAGGGTTCCCAGGACACTCACACTTCACTGGAATATCCAAGGTGCTGGCTCAATGAAATCAAGTTTTGCTGGTCTTTAATGGGTAGGCTCCATGCCACTGTAAGGGGTTACCAGGCCAGAGGGAGGTTCCTACCCTGGCCATGGCTTTTTTAGGAAGTTTATTTGTGGTCCTTTCTCAAAGGAGTGGGGTTGGGCCAAAGCATAAGGGGTCAAATAAGACTTTCAGGTTATTGAAAAGCCACATGGTTCAATGGGCTAAGAAAAAAAGTCACTTAGAGTACCCCTGAGTGAGTGAGTGAGTGAGTGAGTGAGTGAGTGTGTGTGAGTGTGTGTGTGTGTGTGTGTGTGTGTGTGTGTGTGTGTGTGTGTGTGCGCGCGCGCGCACTCGTGCACTCCATACCTAATCAACCACCAAGTCTGGCCACACTCCCTTCAAACTCAGTCACTTTACCACCACTCTTACTACTTTAGTTTCCAAGTCTTTAACAAATCACACCTGGTCCGCCTCTTCCTAACTGACCTTCTATTGCTAATCGGTTCTCATTATAAGCGATTCTGAATACACAAAAATGAAAATACAACTTAAATGATAACCCTCGGGTGCCTGGCTGGCTTAGTTGGTAGAGCATGTGACTCTTGGTCTTGGGGTTGTGAGTTTGTGCCCCACGTTGGGTGTAGTGATTACTTTAAAATAAAACCTTAAAAAAATGAAAAATACATGATAACTGTAATTCCTGAAGTGCTAACTAGGGGCTGTGTACTTCGATGAGAGTTTTATTTACATCATCTCCGTGAAACTTTTTAAATTCCATATGATGAGAATTAGCCTTATAATGCTGAGGAAACCAAGGCCTAGGGGTTAAATTTCTCAAGATCAAATGGCTAGTAAGTGGCAGAGCTAGAATTCGAACCTGAATCTATGTGACCTCAGAACCTTCTTTTCAGCCCCCCATACTATACAGCCACACGGAAGTCATTTGTGCGTCAGCTTATCGAGGCTTTCTAGTTATTTATCACAACCGATCTAAACTTCGGCTGACTCTTCTATTTTGGAGGAGGCGATCCCCTTCCTCTGAATTTCTGCAGTGCTCGCGGTGTGTACTACATGATTCAACAGTGCATTAAATTCTGAGGAATAGTGTTCACTAACTGTTTTACTTAAGTCAATTTCCCCAGTGTTAATAACATGACTTCTTTGAGGGCAGGCATGGTATCTTAGAGTGCTGTTTATTTACAACCTTACCTAGCAGAGTGTAGGCATGTCCTAAGAGTTCAGTGACTGTCTGAGACTAACAACAGCTGTGCACATAATGGTGGCAGCAGACCTACCGTATGCCAGGCACTGATCTACGGATCTCGCATGCATTGGCTTTCTCAGTTCTCACAACACCCCTACCCAACAGGGGTAGCTGCTGTTTTTATCCCCATTTTACAGAAGAGGAAAGCCTGGGCACTGAGTTCAAGTAAATTATCCAAGGTCAAACAGCTAAGTGGGTGATGGAGTTGTAGTTTAAACCCAGACTGTCTGGCTTCAAGGCCCACACTCTTAAATATTGGTTAAAATGCCTGGGTCCGCTGGAAAATAAAATTATGTCCGCAATGAAGAAGAAAAAGAATGATGTGGGGATGATCTTTTCTGTCAACAGAACCAACAGAAGGAAACCAAGCAGGGAACAATATAATTTAGTTTTGGAAACCTTCAATCACTGGAGTGTCCCATTCTGCAGCACCCTTCCTAAACATCCCTGAAAAGAAATATTTCAATGATTTTTCCCAGTAAGCCAAAACTGATTTCAGAAAGTCACTGATAAGGGAAACATTTCCGGGAAAGTCAGTAAAATCAGCTCTCAACATGGATTAAATGGATTAATGTCCCTAACAAAAAGTAGTTTCAGGGTGACTGGGTGGCTCAGTCAGTTAAGCATCTGACTTCGGCTCAGGTCCTGATCTCACGGTTCGTGGGTTCGAGCCCTGCGTCGGGCTCTGTGCTGAAAGCTCGGAGCCTGGAGCCTGCTTCGGATTCTGTGTCTCCTTCTCTCTGTCCCTCCCCCTCTCACTGTTTCTGTCTCTCAAAAATAAATAAGTGTAGGGGCGCCTGGGTGGCTCAGTCGGTTAAGCGTCCGACTTCAGCTCAGGTCATGATCTCGTGGTTCGTGAGTTCGAGCCCCACGTCGGGCTCTGTGCTGACACCTCAGAGCCTGGAGCCTGCGTCTCCCTCTCTCTCTGCCCCTCCCCTTGCACTCTGTCTCTCTCTCTCTCTCAAAAATAAATAAATAAATAAATAAATAAATAAATAAATAAATAAATGTAAAAAAAAAAAAAGCTGGTTTCTTTTGTAGAAGTGAAAGAATGACTAAAAGCAATTTGTTCTGTAGGGTAAATAGAAAATCAATCCTGAAGCTTCTTGCTTTATTATATCCTTTGGTCCCATTAAAAACACAAAGTCCTCAAAACCTTGCGTTTTTTGGTTTGTTAAAGGGCACAGGATAGGAGAACGGAAAAGGGATCACGGTCTCTTGACCAGCAGACTCGAGCTGGAAGTCAGAAGGCAGGACTGGCTGTGGGGGCGGGTGACGGAGTGCAGGAACGGGCTGGGAAAGGCTGGTTATACGTCAAATGACGATACTCCGTGGGCTGAGAGGATTAAGCTCCAACTGCTAACTGTGACAAACTGAAGTGCAACATTTCTCTTTACAACCTACAGGCAGGGGCAGATCCACTATCCTCATCTAGTCCCCCACCCCTGCCTCCACCTGTTGAGTGCCATGGTGACTGTAGCTCCCTGTTGCATCTCCTGAGAAGCTGCCACTGCGGCCTCTGCCAGTGACGCCACGGCCTGGGTGGCCTCTGATGCTTGCGTCGTCTGGATGGTCATCTCACCTCCTTGCAACGTGGCCCAATTTTGTTCCACCTGAGGCAGAGAGGACACGACAGTAAAGAATCAAAGTCACAAAAGGCTTATGATACATTGCTATGTGCTCAGCCAAATACAGACACATTTTTAAATTAGCATGACCTACAATGTACAGAACAGGGTTTTTAGTATGCTATCTTTTGTGTATGAAAAGGGGGGTATTAGAATATATATTTGAATTTACTTATATTTGCATAAAGAAATTTTGGAAGGACACAAAAGAAACCATTGAAATTATTTTCCTTGGTGTGTGTGGGGGGAAGGGAGTTGTGGGAGTAGGTTGGATAGGAGACAGAAAGCAAGATTTTCCAATGTATACTTTTAAAAATATCTGAGACATATCAATGTATTACCTATTCTCTTGAGTTCTTTTGAATAGGTAATATATTGATGTGGCTCAGATTGAAAATTGTGACTAAACCAAAAAATTGAAAAAATTAGCACTTTTGAATAGACAGTAAATATAATTTTGAAAACATTCAAATGGTACCCAAGGGCATATAATGCCAGTACTCCAGACCTTGAGTACAGAGGTGACTACTGTTCCCTATTTCTTGTGTAGCTTTGCAGGGATAGTCTCTTTATATGCAAGCTTATTTACACACACACACTCACTATTTCCCCCTTTCTACTCCTTCCTAAAAAATATAAATGGCAGCATATTCTTTGTTATCTTTTTGTACCTTGCTTGTTTCGCCAACAACACATCTCTGAAATGATTCTATTTTGGAATGTATAAAACTGCTTCATTCATTCATGATTCATAACAATGGCTGCAAAGCATTGTATTATAGAGGTACACCATGATTTATTTAACCAGCCATCTTTTAAAGGGCATTTAGGTAGTTTTTAGTCTATCTTTACATACTATGTTGTATATTTTGAGGGAGTCTATTTATAGAATGAATTCTTAGAAGTGGGATTGTATATCAGTTATGCTGTATTTTAATTTTTGGTGGAAACTGCCAAATTCAGGAAACAATTTTTTTTTTTTAATGTAGCAAAAACTGCTTGCCTTTTAGTCGGCGGGGAGGGGGGTAGAATTATGAAGAAACAAAATAAAACAAAAAACTCTGGTGACAGGACAGATTAGATTTCAGGTGTGCAAGATTTAGCACAGGGGTTCTCAGCATCGGCACGATTAACATTTGAAGCCAGACAAGTCTTTGCTGTGGGGGGCTGTCCTGTGCCATGCAGGACGTTTAGCAGCATCCCTGGCTTCTACCTACTACCAGATGCTAACAGCACCCTCCTCGGTCATGAGAATCCAAAACATCTGCAGATATTATCAAATGTCCTGGGTGTGTGGCGGGGGGTGCCCTAATTGAGAACCACATTTAGAGGTTTCTCAGTCCTAGATACCCGTATCTAGCTACTTCAGTCGGTTTTGCTCGGTAAGTGTTAGTTGATGAATTATTCCCCCTCAAAAACAAAAAGCGGCAGGGACAGCGTGAAAGCAATTTCTATTCGAAAATATGGAAGGTGGCAAATCAATCAGCTCAGGTACAATGTTTCTATGGACTCGGGTCTCAGGACATTAGCTCTGCTTACTGGAGCTCTTACTGTTCCTGATTCGTACTGCTTGGGCCCGGTGAGCGGAGACCTCGTGCCTCCTGCATGTTTACTGTGTCCCAAGCTTAGGAGAGGTAGAGATTTAAAATGCCTCCTGCTTTGGTTCTATGACCACACTTAGATTGTGGATGGTGCTTCTCAGAATGCCTGTCAAAAGCCTCCCAGAAAATGGGACGCTCCTTTGAACTACCCTAGTTTTCGCCCTGAGTTCGCACAGGCAGTGGCTTGTGCCAGCAAAACTTCAGGGCCCGTCACTAAGAGGCAGAGACATCCCACTTCCTTCCCTTAGAGCTGCAAATTTGCCCACTTGGGAACTCACAAAACTCTTGCTTCCCGGGAGTTAGTATCTCTTTGATTTCATTACTCCAGTGAGTGTCAGTGTAAATAATGCCACTTTCAACGGCAAGCTACACCGCGAATCCGCAGATGGTCTATGATCGCGCTCAAAACACCAGCCGAAGCCGGCCAGCCCTGTCACCTTTTGCCATTAAACAGTCTTCCTCTTTCCAGATCTGCCCGTCTAGATTTTTGCCCATCCCACTGCAGAGCTTGGCCTAGTGCAGCTCTCCCAAGACTCAGACTCCAATGGTAGCAATTTAATGTATACACATTTAGTTACAACTGTATTTGCAGTAAAAATGGTATTAGAAAGTTGCCATATACAGTATACTTTAAGGAAGTTAAATTATATGGCATGAAAGATTAATGGATGGTGGCAAAGGGTAGAGAGGAAGTAGGAAGAAGAAGCAGACGAAGAGATTTCTATTCAGAATAATGGCAGGTGATAAATAAATCACTTGGGTGTTAACATTTCTTTGGAATTTCCTATTCTTCAGCCTCAGTGCTTTAGTTGTATTTGCTTGAGCTCTTGTTGCTCTCCCTTTCCATCTGTTGGGAGCCACTGTGTGGTTATCTATGCCGGATGTCACCATGTCCCAGAGAAAGGGCCCCAAGCCCTAGGAGGGAAAGATATTCAGAGGATGTACAGTTAGCATCAATGCTTTTCTGAGAGACCCACTCCAACGAGGCCCTCCAAACTGTGGTTACTCTTATCCCTCTAGCTACAGTGAACCCCGAGGCCCTTCCACGCTTTCCCAGTGCAGTGCGCTGCGTGCACTCCTTTTGACAGGAACACAACTCCCAGCTTTGCTTCCCGTTCACCCTTCTAGTCTGAACTCAGGTGAGCCCGAAGGAGCCCAGACAACTCCACTCCCCTATGGTCCAAGGCTCAGGACCTCTCCTCTGTGTTCCACAGCACCCCAGGCTTGCTTCTACTAAATTCTTACCTCATTGCCATTGTGCTTTGGTATGTTTTTCTCTACCACCTACCTGTGTGCTCCTGAAGAGCAAGAGCAGCCTTTAATTTCCTGTATCTACAGAATCTATAGTACCTGGCATAGGGCTCAGAAAGTATACTGAATGGCAGGATGGAGAACGTATTCCTTTATTCATGTTTTCCTACTTGTTCTTTAGCCTACCTGGATCTCAGTTAAACTGACATTCGTTAAAAAAACCATCTAAAGTAAGTCGTGCTACTGTTATTGTTACGTGTTGATGGTTCAGTTTTAAATTCATGTCTCCGGGGTGTCTGGGTGGCTCAGTCGGTTAATCGTCCGACTCTTGATTTCAGCTCAGGTCATGATCTCATGGTTCGTGAGTTGGAGCCCCACATCGGGACTGTCTGGCATTATTCTCTCTCTCTCATCTCTCTCTGCCCCTACCCCACTTTGCACTCTCTCTCTCAAAATAAATAAACTTCAAAAAAAAAAACACAACACAACTTTAAAATTCATGTCTCCAATGTCTTTGTACTTTGGTTTCTTCTTCTTCTAACAGAACCACATGTACCATGATAATCGGATACCATTCTATTTCAAAATTTGACTTTCCTGCCACTTAAATGCAATTAACATCACCACTACCATCTGGTGGTCTTATCACACAACAGAGTAAATTCTCAGACTCATGTGCATTTGCAAATACGCCATCAAAACTGAAATTGTATAAATACTTTGAAATCAACATAGTTTATTACACAATATTTTGAAATTCTTTCCTTGTTCATTTCTAAATGTCTATGCAACTTGTTCTGTGTCCTTAATTAGTTTAAAGCTGCCTAAGGTGAGAGCTTTTTTTGTTTCTTTGAAACTACAGTCAACCCTGGAACAACACAGGTTTGAACTCTCTGGGTCTGCTTATAAGTGGACTTGTTTTTCAATAAACACAGTAGTACAGTACTGTAAGCGTGTTTTCCTTATAATTTTCTTAATAACATTTTCTTTAGCTTGTTTCATTGTAAGAATACAGGATACAACACATGTAACATACAAAACACGTGCTAATCGATTGTTTATGTTATCAGTAAGGCTTCTGCTTGATCGTAGGCTATTAAATTTTGAAGGAGTCAAAGTTGTACGTGAATTTGACTGCACAGGGGGATCAGCGCCCTTATCTCTCATGCTGTTCAAGGGTCAACTGTACTTAGAATTATTGGGTATTCCGAGCACACAGAGTACTCAAAAAGAGTACTCAAAAAGATTTGGGAGACCATATATTACCACAAGAGGCAGGCCCCCAGTGGTCCTTCTAATCAATGTAACTAAAGGTAACTAACTGGATTTCGAAGGCAGTGTGGTCTAATGGTAAGAGCTCCCTCTCACAGGCAAGGTTAGGATAACAAAATGACCTTACAACTTCTAAAAGTGTAGGTATCGTTTATTTTTGTAGAGTACTTTCTATTCCTTGGGAGAAAAGATGCTAAATAAAAGGCGGTAGGATGTTTTTACTGAGTCATCTGATGTAATGTTTCATTAACTTGATGTGGTCTTATCTGCCGTTAAGTAGTGAGGTATTTTGAGTAATTTCAGTTCTTACGGCTCACAACTGAGAGGCTAACAACCACGTCAACATCTAGGACAAATGAGAAGCCAAATAAATCACACTATAAAATGGAAAACATTTTGTCACTTTCTGAGATAACCTGTCCTTCTCCTCTTTGTTTTGTTTCATTGGAAGTGTGGGAGGAGTTACTTTTTTTTTTTTTTTTAATCTGACTGAATTTGGGTGTGTACCAGCAGGCTATTTCTGTCATCCACCCACTTCTACAACAGATGACTTATAAATAATGTTAGTGTGCTGAAAAAGCCCTAGGTAAGTAACTGAGATTTTTTTTTTTATTCTTCATATTTTTCCGTGAACTTCTGAATGTGTTAATTACCACCATATATGTGAAGTTATTTAGTAAAATGGGCTCCAAAGAATTAGTCCCTAGAGAAGTGTTTAAGAAACACAAAGTCACTTTCTTTAAATAGTATCACGAAACATCCAGTAGGGAGGAGATATGGTTGATAACTTTGAATAAGTCAAAGAGTTAACAAATTCAGTAAACGCACCCACCACTGTCTTTTCTCTCTCTTTCACACGTCAAGGAGAGCCCTCCAGTTTTAGTGTTTGGGGACTGACGAGTTTTTCCCTCAGCTATTCCATACTCTTACATGATGTTTATATGCTTCTAAAAGTAAATATCCTCTTGACTGTTACCTTTCTATACTGCAAAACCAAACGCTGGCTCCTGCCCCCAAACCTCAGACTCCCTAGCTGGAAACAATCTCTCCTGAAGGCATAGACCACTGTGCAGCATGTCCTACAGCATGGACCATGGTTCATTTCTGCAGACATTTCTCTCCCCCTCCAGACAGGAGCTTCTTGAGGAGCAGGGTTCCTGTGTAAATCAACTCCGCGCATCTAACACATCGTTGCGTTATGGCAGGGGCTCACTTCATGCTGGCTGACCGGGTAGCCCGGTTGTTTCTCTTCATCCCCCTAGCCATGAGACTTTTATCGGTTCTCTCCCTTTCCTGAGTTGCACAAGTGAAAATGGCTTTGTGGTGTTCTGAGTGGAAATGCGCCATGGTTTTGAACAAGGGTACCTTTAGCTTTATTTCTAACACTGCTCTTTGACATTTGTTCGCTGTTTTTCCCACTTCAGGGAAGTGGTGAAGGTACCAGGTACCAGGTACCAGGGTGGTACCTTTAGGGGAAAAGCCTGCAGTGCCTTAACGAACCCTTTCCTGACCTTCACTGATGGCTCAGAGCTCAGAGCCTAGACAGCAGTTTCTAAACGTGTTACACAGCTCCACACTTATCCTGTGACTTTGGGCAAGTCACCTAACCTCTACATGTTTCCGTTTTCTCATCTATAAAGTGAAGATGATAACAGAACCTATTCTTAATAGAGGGTTGAGTACTTAGTTTATCAAGTGCTCAGTTAAAGGTAGCTACCTTTAGGTTAACATCCCATGGTTACTTTGATTTTGGTAGAGGAGTATTTTCTCATAAGGTCTTTTCAAAGGCATATTTAAAATGTAATAACTGATGACTACTCATTTACAAACATATTTATCCCTTCAAAGAACTCTTTGGTCAGCTCTAGTTTTAACGATCCAATTGTTAAAAAATTAAGCCCAACGATCAAATTCTTTGGGATTCGCAGCATAAAAGTATGACACAGATAATCTCTTTTTGCTACGTGTTATACAAAAATGCTATGTTGCAAACGTAAAGTTGTAAGTTTCTGACTGGTCTAAATCATAAAGATCTAGGACTTTCAATTATTATAATTCACATACACAGCATGAGATACTCTGCAAAACTGTCACGGTCTGATGTTTCAAAAGGTTTATGCTACAGATGTGTAAGCTGCCTGGTGTCGTTGTCTTCTGGACCCTAACTACTCCCTCACCTACACATTTAAGTATTTAAGCGGCTGCAGAACAAATCCTCTTTCTTACCTCTCCATCAGCCACAGCAGAATAATTCACTTGGGCAACAGTGACTGTGGTTGGCAATTCTGAAGCATCAGCCAATGTGGCTACTGTTGCCCCTGTACCAACCTAAAGAAAAATATGGAAGGTGAGACGTGTCAGTGGATGGATTCTTCTACCTTTTCCTTTACTCAGAAGTCAAGATTCATTTAATCCACAATTCAGCACAGGTACTGGCTAATATGCTTCGTAACGTGAAATGAGTTTCCAAAGTCGTCCCAGACACTTACAGGAGTTCCAGAATTTTATTTCAACCAAATAAATCAATATTAGAAGCTATCATGTTTCGCCACCGGTGCCCGGTATCAGTCAACCAACTTTCTACTCTTATCCCAATCTGAATTTTAGACATTCCCTATCTACTAACAAACCGCGTTTTACCTCAGAAGAGGTAATTTAGAAGGAATAGCTGCTAGCCCCTGACGGAATGAAAGCATAAAGAAGATGCCATTTTTATAGTGCTTTGTTCGAGAAATGTCCAGAAAAGCTATCTTATAGCTCTTTAGTTAACAAATTGGGAACAATTTAAAATATTTTTTAAAAATAAATTTCAGATAGATCTTGAGGAGCTTTAAAAAGTTGCATAAGGGTTTTTACATGAAGCAAACTTTCTCCAGTCTGAGGTGAGGTGCCCACGGGTCCACCTCAGAAACCACAGTTTCGTAACCATAGTTTTACTCACCTGGATAAGTGAGACAGTGCCGTCAGGGTTACTAAAGGTCTGGACTACGGTCTGTGATGGTACAAGATGGGCTATACTGTGTGTGGTTGTGGCCTGTGTTTGTGTTTGCTGATCTTCAAAAGCATACAAAAGGTCCTCCCGCCCATGCTGTTTATAACAGTTTTTAACTATGGTCCGTAGTGCCTGGGTCCATGAAACCTGTCACCAAAAGACCAGAAAAGCACATTTAAAAAGTCACACAGAATGTTGGTCATTCAGTCCCACTACGGAATAAGCAGCTGCTTATGTAACAAACCAAATCAAACCTATACAGAGTGAGCTCCCTTAGGCCGATTGTGGCACAAAGAAACTCGGCGCTAAACGCCACAGATCTCCCACCGGTTTCCTTCCTGAGCAAAGTCTGGTTTAGGTTTTGGGTTTTATACGCCATCCTAACCTGAGGCCAACTCTTAAACTTCTCACAAAAGAAGCTTACTCTTTTGCCAAGAACTTTATGTTAAGATTCCCAATAAACTTCCAAGCTAAGAAACAAATATGCGGAAAAGGCAAGGGATGAAAATTAGTTGAGTCCACCTTTTTAAAAAGTGTCGTCATCAGCAGCCTCTACCAACTTCACATCTAATTCTATTATTTATATTTTTCAACGGTGGTTCTTGCTAACCAGGAATAAGGACATTTCTAAGTCTTTGAAGTAATTAATGCTTTTTCCTGAAGTTTCTTCCGTTTTTTCCAATCATCTCATAATATAAAAACTGCTCCAAAAGGCAACTAGGCAGAAGGAAGCGTAAATTCAGGGACCCATCCCACGTCCACAGTGATGATGTGATGAATGGGAAAGGCTGCAAATCAGAGAATATCAAACTTCTTTTGGGAGACAGGTTCAACTATCACACACATGTTTTTAGGCTTTTTAGCACAGTTGATTCAGAATGGAAAAACGACAGGCTACTCAGGTCTGAGAAACCCTCACCCTCTGCTTTTGCTCTTCTGTGCGGACGTCGCTCCGGACGTTTGCCCACGGGATATCTTCAGGCCACCAGATGGGCTTGCAGCTCTCTTTGCCCCAGCCTGGTTTTCCCCGACCTGTGGAGTACTTGAGCATCTCTGGAATAAATGCCCGAAGCTGGGCCTGGAAGACAAGAGTGTGGTCATCAGCAGTCACGAAGGACATCTGGGATGTCTTTGTATCTTCCACCAAATTCTAAGATAATAAAACAGAGAGCTTTCCTGGAGGGTCCCAGAGAATTCCAAGATGTGAACGATGAGAACCCATTGTTTTCCACAGGTTACCACAGCTCCATGGGTGACTGAGAATTATACACGTGTGTGTGTGTGTGTGTGTGTGTGTGTGTGTGTTGGTAAAGTATACATTAAGCTGTATTTCACAGCCCCTACTTGTCCTTAGAAGATGAATACCTGCCCTCAAGTTTGATTTCTCCCTAAGATACTACTGATGATATTTCCCTCATTTCCCTTCTACAGTTTTCCATGCATTCAAGGTGTCTAACAAAGTCAACATGTTTTCAGTATTGTTCTGGAGTTAGGAACCTGGCAATTAGATAAGGGAAATAAGAGGTGAGGAGCAGGTAGAATCATCATTATTTGTAGGTGACATGACTGTGCGTCTGGAAAACCCCAGAGAATCAAATGAAAAACTACCATAAACAGCAAGAGAATTCAGGAAGCTGGTTGTTTACAAACAGGAAAATAAATAGGCTCTACTTAAAAAGGGAAAATGACCCTAAAGCTTTTCCCGAAAATTTCTAGTATGCTAGGCCAATGTCTGTGAGTCTGACATACAAACAGAGTCAAGCATATGTCATCTTAAACACATTATGGACTTCATGCAGATTTATTTTACAAACTGAATCCAGACCAAGCAGGTGTTAAACCAGAGACAACGGCCATTCTTTATCTCTTGGCACAGTAACCATATTGAGTATATGTTGGAGGAGAAGGGGAGCCTACTTTGTGAACATTCTTAATTGTCTACAATGATTTTTGGCAAGAGAAGCAATTAATCAAATTATAACATCCCTCCCCAGACCTACTGCTTTCCTTTTAACCCCTGCAACACTTCAGAGATAAGCAGCATCCTTCAACTAAGGACACACTCACACTGCCTCTATACCTAAAGACCAAAGGGATAAGACAATTTCGGCAATGAGTCAGACCCAAGGACATGGGCTTGCAGGTGTAAAAGAGAGAGAAGGGGGGGGGGAGGGGGAACAGAAATGGAAATACTTAAGTATTAATGAGAGAATGAGTACAACACCACTTTTATACTGAAGAGCCTATTTAAATATCAGGTGTTCTTATTTGAATAATATTTTACCAGAAGATGATACCAATTCTTATATAATTATCATATCATATAATAATAGGGAATCATGCTTCCCTAATAAACAGAGCTCTGGTTGACGATATTTACATGGTCAATCCTTGTGCCCAGCCTGCCACTTCACCTCCCCGAGTCCGCCTCTCCCAGACAGTCTCCTGCCTACAGGATATGATATAATACACTCCATATATATTTGGCTCTGCGACATCAAGCAGCAGGCTAATAGAAATGTATCCGTTTGCAAACCCAGGCTATCAGCTGGCTCATGAGGTCATCTCTTCAGTTATTTTAAGAAAGTGCATCTCAAAGTCATTTTTCCCTTTATCTTAGTTTCCTGGGAGTGTGTCTTTTTCCAGCCTCAGACACACAGAGAAGGAAAAGGCTTAATCCTCACACACAATATTTGCGTTTCCTCATATAAAAAAAAGGGCTTTCGTCCGTCTCTTTTCTTCTAATCCCATGAACGAACATTCTCCAAAAGGAGAGTTCTTTATATCTGTACCTAGCAGAGGCTGGAGATAATGAAATAAGAAGGCTAAATACCTTTAAATTAACAAAAGACGACAGTGTTCAGAAAGAACTCGCTGTCAGAGTCTGCTCAAATCCCGCCTGGAACCTCACGCGTTCTCTAATTCTGACTTCCAGCTTCTGACGCCCCACCCACTCGCACCACAGTCTCCCACACTCCCCAGTCCTGGGTCACCCTGGCACATGGCTGTCTTGCATTTTGGCTCTCTCATATCAGGCTTTCCACTGGGTTTCAAGGACTCATAGGTTATGGGAAGTGGGGGCAGAGCACCAGCCTACTCGCTTCAAAGCCTCCTCTGCCCTCTCTCCAACCACCTATCGTCTTGAAGTCTTACCCTTGGCCAGGAGAACTCCACCTTCTTTCCCTAGACAGCCAAGCTCAAAATCTCGGTCAGCTTTACCTCTTTCCTTCAAACCCATCTAGCTACTCGTGCAGGTTCAGCTCTTTCTTCTTTGAAGTGCCTGGGCTCTCCATCACTTCTTCTCTAGTCCCACCTTTGTCCCCACTTCCCAGCCCAAGGCTAGTGCATCCTTCCAGATGACCTTCTTGTGTAATTCCACATTCTCCCCTCTTCCCATCCCATGTATCCTTAACAGACAGGTTTCCCTAAATGCTGCGCAGCTCCAGTGCTCAAAAACTTTCAAATGGCTTCTCACTATTAGCAACTCAACTGGACTCCTCTGTCCAGCTTTGCCACCTGCCACAGCCTGGCCTCCCACCACACTCAGTTTCCGCTAATTGCCAACAAGCAGCCTTGGTCCTCATTAGGTGAGTCTCTGCACTGTCTTATAAACTGAACTCATTTCTGCTTCTATGCCTTCGGATTTGTTCCCCCTGTGGGAGCACCTTCTCAAGCTCAAGCTTCAAGCCGACACTTGTTCCCTATTGCCCAGCAAATCCCACATTCTTTGTGAAATAGATCTTGACTACTTCTTGAGTCAGTTTGTTCTCAATCACTCAATAAGAACACAAGCTCTAGACTCAGAGAGTTGGCTCGGAACACTAGCTCGCTCTCTGAATCTTAATTCCCTCAACTGCAAAGCAGTAATGATAATGGCAAGCATATAGGGTCAATTCAAAGGATCAGATAGTGGGTATATATACATAGCTGCATTGAATGAATAGCAGTTTTACTATTATTACTTCAGTCATCAGCCCTCTTTTTTTTTAAGTTTATTTATCTAATATGAGAGAGAGATAGAGCCTTGGGAGAGAAAGGATCCCAACAGGCTCATTGTCGGCACAGAGCACGATGTGGGCGTTGAACCCACAAACAGTGAGATCACTACCTGAGCCAAAACCAAGAGTCAGACATTCAACCGACTGAACCACCCAGGCACCCGCCTCTCCAAATTCAATGAAAAAACCAATGTTCTGAAATGGTTTTCTAATACTAAACACAGTGATGTACGGAAAGATATTTATCCTTAGTTCTTCAAGGTGGGTATGGTGAAAAAATGCAGAAGAGGCAGAAGAATGAGTTTGTAAGTATCTGTGTAAATATGGTTGAAGAGGAGAAATAAAGAATGCTAGAACCAAAAAGCGACCATCTAGACCAATTCCATGCCTTCAGGAAGGGAGTTATTACTCACATGCCCCAATACATAGATAGTGCAGGTGATTTGTTCTGCGGGATCTTCAAGCATTTAAAAATTTTTTTTTCCCTTTTTTAATGTTTATTTATTTTTGAAAGACAGAGCACGAGCCAGGGAGGGCCAGAGAGAGAGGGAGAAACAGAATCTGAAACAGTCTCCAGGCTCTGAGCTGTCAGCACAGAGCCTGACGTGGGGCTCGAACTCATAAACCATGAGATCATGATCTGAGCTGAAGTCAGACGCTTACCTGACAGAGTCACCCAGGCGACCCTGAGCATTTTTTTTAAAGTGTACAAGCAGATTACTAATGGAAATTATTAGAAAATGGGACTCAGTGTAACCATAATTAGAAGAAAGAGAGAACAAGACCTAGGAAGCCTGTCAAAGATGTTCTATGTGTCAGAAACCTGGATAGGAAATGTTTCAAAGCCCTGGGAAGAAGAGAGTAGGAGAAACAAGCAACACGGTGGAGTGGGGGGGGGGGGGGGGGGGGGGGGGGAGGGGAGGGGATGGTTACGCCCACAGGCCAAGACTTCCATTAAAAGTTAAAAAATGGGACCAGAGTGCAATTTAACTGCTGGTGTACAAATTCTGATTCAGAGGCAGATTTTAGATTTTTATTAATTACCAACTGTATAAATTTGCCCACATATCAAAACAAGAGGTAAAAAGCACTTTGTACAGTAAAAGTTCACTTGTCAAGTCTGTACATTTGGGGGATGAAGACTGTTCTTTGCTTTTAAATGTACAGAAATAATGTGACTTCACTGAAAAAGGCAATTTTCCATCAGACTTTTTTTAAAGTTTATTTATTTATTTTGACAGAGAGAGCACACACACTTGGGGCAGGGGCAGGGGCAGAGAGGGAGGGGGAGAGAGAGAATGCCTAGCGGGCTCTGCCCTGTCAGCACAGAGCCCAATGCAGGGCTAGAACTCATGAACCATGAGACCATGACTTGCGCTGAAATCCAGAGTCTGACTCCTAACTAAGACACCCAGGCGCCCCCATCAGGCTGTTTTTATAATGTCCCAAATAAACAGTGCTAAGGCTAAAGGGACTATCAATAAGAGAAAATGAACTGTTCAGTACAGAAAGAGTTAAATGATTTCTTTCCAGAATTCAGCACTGTGTTCTCATTACCAGTTGGATTAATTACTGGTCCTGGAGAGTTTTGGAAACCCAAGCTACTCAATGTGCTTGTTAAGGAAGGTTTGTCTTTAATCCCCAGGGGAGACAATCAATAGGCTCAGCAAAGGTAAAGCCTACCCTCCCAGGCTGTCCTTTAATTGGACAAGCTTTCCCAGCCTCCCATTCTGATTCAGGGTTCTAAATGGACTTAAAGTGCCTAGCTTGGTCAGTGAACCCACCCCAAACCAGCAAAGAGTGGACAGTACCGCTCCTTCCAGGGCACATTCAGCAAAGAAAAAACATACCAAATTCCTGCCAGTGGCAGTCAAAAGTAAAGATTATGTGGAAACCGCAGAGGGTTTTTAAAAAGATTCTCTAAAATTCTAAAAAGTTTAATCTATCCAAAATGAAATAATAATCCTTACTATGTTAGAAATTTTCCACTTATAAATCTGCCGTCCAGCAACACATTACCCTTACACATTCCCAAATGCCCGTCTACTCTTTGCTCAGCTTGTACCTGAGTCTAGGATTTTTGAGGCTCCTGGTGTTTACTTTGATTCAGTCACCAAGAAAAGACCTCGCAAATTAAAATGTTTGCCAACTCCCCCTCTACGGAAAAGAGTATACATAATAAATTTCGAGATATGGCTGCTGAAATCCAACCGTGTTGGCAGGTGATGTTTTCTACAGCTTATAAGAAAACAGGGATGTGGCAGAGAAGGAAAACGGGAGAATTTTCAGACTGCGGCTTCATTATTTTAATTTAAAATCATGACCCTCCAGGTTGACAGACTCAATTATATTCAAATGGATATTTAAAGGGCATTAGAAAGCAAAAGCAAAGATTTTTTTTGCTCACTATCTGGAATTATTTGTACCACTGACCTCTGTTCACAGAGACAGTGGAAGTGGCTTTCCTTGTTAGAAACGCCAGTCCTATATCCCTATTCCCTAGTAGCAGCAGCAGAAACAGTAGCTTCTTTTAATCTCATTTCTCCATAAAACACAGTCCCATAGAAACAGGGGAAGAACAAGTTGGAAGGAAGAAGTTGTTCAGAGAATACAAGTCAATGAAGACACTCATTTCAAGACTCTTCTCTCAGGCCAACCCTTCTGCTCTGTCTCCACATCCCATCAACCTACCAAACTGTCTCCCTCACATTCATCAAAATGCTCTTAAAATTCTACCTTCTCTTTGAAAGAGTCTCAGATTGGTCCGTTTCTGCTACCTCATCCCAGCTGTACTCTTTTGTACAAAAAAACTGAAATAACAGTCCTTTTTTCCATCCACCTTCCCCAATCCAGTCACCTGTCAGAAGCAGAACATCCTTCCTTATAGGCCAACCTATACATTTACATGAATATATGATGGAAGAGCACAGTTTTATGTGATGAAATAAAACACAAACAGTACCATATTGTACATAGTTTATTACAACTCACTTTTTCCCCTCAACATGCTGTCACAGAGATCTTCTCATGGCAGTGCAACTAGAATAATCTCACTTTTAAAAAGTAGTTGCCTAGCGTCCACGATACAGACTTTGCCCTTTTATTTAACCATTCTCCTGCTGATGAACATTTAGGTTATTTACGGGCCTTGTAAAATGTTTCTTTGTGCACATGTGTATTTCTCTAGTAGCAAAGTGAAATTGCTGCTTAGAAGGTACATGCATTTAACATTTTAATAGACACTGCCAAACTGTCCTCCAAAAAGTTGGCCAATCCCGCTCTCATCAACAGTACACAACAATACCCATTTTTTCACACCATCCTTCACATTTATTACCGAGCTTTCTTATTTTGACTCATCGAATGTGGGGGAAATGGTAATCATTTTAATTTTCATTACTAGTGAGGTTGAGAATCTTTTCATACGTTCACTGATTATCTTTTCTTTTGTGAACTGTTTAGGATGCTTTGCTTATTTTTCAAATCATCTCTTTCTTATTAATCTGAAGGAAATATTAATCTGTTCTGGATATTAATACTTTGCCATATAATTTGCAAATATTTTTCGCTAGTCTAGTTGTATCCTGCATATGGAATTTATATGCCTACTCCCTTTTATTAGTATTCCTAATTATACCACTATTCTTTTACTCTACTCAAAATATGCTATGTTCTACTTAAGAACATAGTATCTATGTTCTTAAGTATCTATCTTAAGAACATCAATGTATCTATCTAGATATGTATTTTTTTGGTAATGTTTATTTATCTTTTGAGATAGAGTCAGAGTGAGAACAGGGGAGGAACAGAGAAAGAGGGAGACAGAGAATCTGAAGCAGGCTCCAGGCTGAGCTGTCAGCACAGAGCCCAACACGGGGCTCGAACCCATGAACCACGAGATCATGACCTGAGCCAAAGTCAAACGCTTAACCGACTGAGCTACCCAGGTGCCCCCAAAATTCAATATTTTTGCTACCAATAATTTTGTCATTCTCTTAATTTCATCCTGCCTACCTAACATTTACCAAATGTGTAGTGGCATAGTATACATAAACATTTTTTGATAATTTAGTAGGAAAAGCCTACTCTGCATATAGGTTTTGACATTACAGGAAGGAGAAGCAGTTTGCAAATTATCTACAACAGTGGTTCTCAACGTTGGCTGCACAGTGGAATCGCCTTTAAACACTATACATGCCTGGATCTCACCCCCAAAGATTCTGATTTAATTGGTCTGGAGTATGGCCTAGGTAGTAGGATTATAAGTTCTCTGGATGATTCCACTATGTGGTCAAGTTTAAAGACCACTTTACTAAAATAATCCTTTTTGTCATAAAATATACATAACAAAATTTATCATTTAAATATGTACAATTCAGGGGCATTAAGTACATTCAGAACGCTGTATTATTTGCGGAACTTATTCATCATCCCAAACAGAAACTCTGCATGCATTAAGCACTAACTCCCCAGCCTCTTGATTCTACTTTCTGTCTCTATGAATTTGCCCATTCTAGGTAAGTCATATTAGTGGAATCAACATAGTATTTGTCTTTTGTGTCTGGCTTATTTCACATAGCATAATGTTTCCATTCTTTGGGCAGGAGAGACCAAACCTATGCTTTTTCAAAACAATACTCAAAAAACCTAAACGAATGAATATTTCCTAGGTAAAGCATGTCAAACCCTGTGAATAACTTCTTCCTAATGAAGCAGTCACTAGGCTGAATGTTTCTGAAGGCTTTTCCTGAAAACTGGTGAAGAATTACTATCCCATTGCATCATCACTCCGAGGGAATATTAAAGCAACACAGACTGCCCCAGTGAGACTAAGAGGAGGACAGTAAGTTCAAGTGAGGAAAGGGAAGGGACAAGGGAAAAAGCAGTGGGGTTTTTAAAAGCGTAATTATTATACAATATTTATGTTAGTTTCAGGTGTACAACATACTGGTTTGACAATTCTATACATTACGCAATGCTCACCAAAATTACTGTAGTCACCATCTGTTACCATATGATGTTACTGCAACATTATTGACTACATTCCCTATGCCATTTCATCTCCATGACTTATTTTATAGTTAGAAGTTTGTACCTCCTGATGCCTTGTAGCTATTTGCCCATCCCCCTACTCACCTCCCCTCTGGCAACCACCAGTTTGTTCTCCGTATTTAAGAGTCTGTTTGTTTTGTTTTTTTTAGATTCCGCATGTAAGTGAAATCATAGGGTATTTTTCTTTCTCAGTCTGACTTATTTCACTTAGCGTAATACCCTGTAGGTGCATCCATGTTGTTGCAAAAGGCAAGATCTCTTTCTTTATTATGGCTGAGTAATATTCCATTGTATATATACGTCCTCTTCCTTATCCATTCATCTATGGATGGACACTTGGGCTGCTTCTGGCTATTGTAAATCTGGCTATTGTAAATAATACTGCAATTAACACAGAGATGCATATATCTCTTTGAATGAATGTTTTTGTTTTCTTTGGGTAAATACCCAGTAGTGGAATTACTGGATCACATGATATTTCTATTTTTCATTTTTTGAGAAATTCCCATTGTTTTCCACACTGGCTGCAATGTACATTTCCACCAATAGTGCACAAGTGTTCTGTTTTCTCCACATTCCCACCAACACTTCTTCTTTTTTGTCTTTTTGTTGATACTAGCCATTCTGAGAGGTATGAGGGGATATCTCATTGTGGTTTTGATTTGCATTTCCCTGATGATGAGTGATGTTGAGCGTCTTTTCATGTGTCTGTTGGCCACTTATATGTCTTCTTTGGAAAAATGTCTATTTGGGTCCTGTGACCATTTTTTTTTTTTTAATTGGATTGTTTGAGTTTTTTGGTATTGAGTTGTGTAACTTCATTATGTATTTTAGATATTAACCCCTTAACACACACATCATTTGCAAATATCTTCTCACATTCAGTAGGCTGCCTTTTTGTTTTGTTGATGATTTCCTTTGCCGGGCAAAGTACTTTTATTCCGGCATAGTCCCAGTAGTTTATTTTTTCTTTGTTTTCCTTGCTTAAAAAGACATATACATAAATATGTTGCTAAGGTGATGTCCAAGAGATTACTGCCTATGTGTTCTTCTAAGAGTTTTCTGGTTTCAGGTCTCCCATTTAGGTCTTTAATCCATTTTGAGTTTATTTTTGTGTAAGGGTGAAAGAAAGTAGTCCAGTTTCATTCTTTTGCATGTAGCTGTCCCATTTTCCCAGCACCATTTTTCCCATTTTATATTTTCCCCATTTTATATTCTTGCCTCTGTGGTCATAGATTAATTGACTATATAAAGGTGGATTTATCTCTGGGCTCTTTATTCTATTGATCTATGTACCTATTTTTGTGCCAGTACCATACTATTCTGATTACTACAGCTTTGTAGTATATCTTGAAATCCGGGATTGTGATACCTCTAGCTGTGTTCTTCTTTCTCAAGACTGCTTTGGCGATTTGGGGTCTTTTGTGGTGCTACAGAAATTTTAGGATTATTTGTTCTAATTTTGTGAAAAAATGCTATTGGAATTTTGATAGGGATTACAGTGAATCTGTAGATTGCTTTGGGCAGTATGGATATTTTAACATTATTAATTAATTCTTCTAATCCATGAGCATAGAATGTCTTTCCATTTGTGTCCTCTTCAGTTTCTTTCATCAGTGTTTTATACTTTTCAGAGTACACGTCTTTTACCTCCTTGGTTTAAGTTTATTCCTAAGTATTTTATTCTTTTTGGTGCAATTGTAAATGGAACTGTTTTCTTCATTTCTCTTTCTGCTACTTTGTTATTAGTGCACAGAAATGCAATAAATTTCTGTATATTAATTTTGTATCCTGCAACTTTACTGAATTCATCTATCAGTTCTAATAGTTTTTTGGTGGAGTATTTAGGGTTTCTATAGATAGTATCATGGCACCTGCAAATATTAACGGTTTTATACTTCTTCCTTACCAATTTGGATGCCTTTTATTTCTTTTTCTTGTCTGAGTGTTGTGGTTAAGACTTCCAGAATTATGCTGAATAAAAGCAGCGAGAGTGGACATCCTTGTCTTCTTCCTGATCTTAGAGAAAAAGCGCTCAGTTTTTCCCCACTCAGTATAACGTTAGCTGTGGGTTTTTTATATATGGGCTTTATCATGTTGAGGCATGTTCCCTCTAAAACCACTTTGTTGAGAGTTTTTTATCATGAGTGGATGTTGTATTTTGTCAACTACATTTTCTGCATCTCATGAGATGACCATATGGTTTTTAACCTTTCTCTTGTTAATGTGATGTATCACACTGATTGAATGTCAATACTGAACCACTCTTGCATCCCCAGAATAAATAACATTTGATCATGGGAATGATTTTTTTTTTTTTTTTTTTTTTTGTATTGTTGAATTCAAATTGCTAATATGTTGTTCAGGACTTTTGCACCTATGTCCATCAGAGCTACTGGCCTGTAGTTTTCTTTTTTGGTCTTTTTCTGGTTTTGATATCATAGCAACACTGGTCTCATAGAATTAATTTGAAAATTTCACTTCTCTTTTTTTGGAATAGTTTGAGAAGAATAGGTATTAACTCTTCTTTATTTTTTTATTTAAAAAATTTTATTTATTTATTTTGAGAGAGAGAGAGAGAGAGAGAGAGAGAGAGAGGGAGAGAGAGAGACTAGGACAGGGGCAGAGAGACAGTGAGAGGATCCCAAGCGGGCTCTGCATTGTCAGTACAGAGCCCGATGCGGGGCTCAAACTCACGAACCCTGAGATCATGACCTGAGCTGAAGTTGGACACTTAACTGACTGAGCCATTGAGGCAACCCTCTTCTTTAATTTTTTTTTAAATTTTGTTTTGAATGTTTATTCATTTTTGAGAGACAGAGTGACAGACCGTGAGTGGGGGAGGGGCAGAGAGAGAGGAAGACACTGTATCTGAAGCAGGCTCCAGGCTCTGAGCTGTCAGCACAGAGCCCAATGCAGGGATTGAACTCACAAACTGAGATCATGACCCGAGCCAGCCGACGCTTAACCGATAAGCCACCCAGGCGCCCCAAGAAATCCTTTTAAAACAGTAAATGTTCAGTGTAGATGAGCTGAAATACTCAACCTGAGTGATGATTACAATATAGTTTTATATAAAGAGAGACAGAGAAAGCACTGGCAATATGAACTCAACCATTCATTCCATTTCTGTTACTAGCTTGCTTCATAAATTGCTTCCTCTCTTTATGCCTCAATTTTTCAATATTGTCACCTGTATTGTCCCACTTCATTGCCGAGCCAAATAAAAATTCCAGATTCACTAACTTTCTGTAGGTGAAAAATGGGTGAGAAATGGTATGTTCAGGTTATTCAAAAGTTAATATAGTTTGCATATAGTTAGTATTAATAATTGGTAATAATATCTTTGTGTGATGCTTTAGTTTTCAAACTACCTTCCCTATAATATTTTTTCTTCCTCTGACTCCATAAAGTAGGAGGGGATAGATAACTCTCACTTTCCAGATAATCACGGGTAGTATTTTGGTTCTACAGTAAACAGATTTATATATCTCTAAAGTTTTATACACACACACACACACACACACACACACACACACACACAGGCCAAGTTTTGTGTGCATGGCTAAACAAATGAAATTGGTTAACTCAATTATACATTCCCTGAAAAAAAAACTAGCCCTTCCCAAAGAAACATAAAATGAAGTGCTAAACAAAGTACTGAATAAAGCACTCAAAGTAGAGTACATAAGAAATGTTATTTTACAAGCAGTTAAAACAATTGGAACCCTCTATCCCACAGCAATAGAGAGCAAGCCAGCATTTTTAGTGTCTAATATTTCATTGGATAATAAACTTCTAGTCTCTTTTGGGAGCTGTTCTTCTTGCATGTAAACACTAAACATCACTACTATAATTTATTCAAGCACATTGTTCCCAGATTTTCCTATTATAAACAATGCCACAAACATACATCTTTGCTCACTGAGAGGGCATGACATACACGTGTTATGTCTTGATATGCACTACCAACCTGCTTTCTGGAAAGATCGTACCACTGCACATTTGTATTGACAGTGTGTTAAAATGCCCATATTCCCATTCCTTTTCCTTTGGAGGTTTGGCCTGAAATAACACCATGCTTTTCTGCCATTAATAGTGAAAAATCTTAGGATCGATTACAAAAATGGTAACTGGCTCACATTAAGAACAAGTATCTGAGGAAAAATAATAATAATAATAAAAAAAGGTTCCAAGGAGAAAACCTGGGAACCAAATATTCAGAAATTCCCATTTAATCAGGAGCTGGAGTTTTCATTGCCCTGCTCACTTGTCACCATCTGTTTGTTTTGTTTTGTTATGTATTATTTTTTAGTCATGATCTGTGATGAGAAGAGAAAGAAAGGAATGTAGGATGATAAAGAAAATGCATGCCCCCAACAAAGTACCAGCTTCCCTTGGATCCATCATTACACAAAGCTCTCCTGAGTGTATATTTCACAAAAATGGAAAACAACACAGTTTCAAATGTTTTACCTCCAGCATGAAAATTAAACTGTTCGTTCTGACTTCTGAGGCCATCAGCCAAGTTTTGTAATTATCAGTGATATTATTGTTGATTTATATTAATCATTTAATATAATCAAAACCTCAGATTATTTCAATCTAACACATCAAATGTGACAAAGAAGAAAAAAATGCCCATCACAGGAGAGGACATAGTGCCTCACATACCTAACACAGTATTCTTTTTTTTAAAGTTTATTTATTTTGAGGGAGAGAACACATGCGTGCATGCAAGCGGGGCGGGCAGGGGGTGGGGCAGAGAGAGAAGGAGAGAATCCCAAGCAGGCTCTATGCTGTCAGGGCAGAGCCCGATGTGGGGCTCAATCTTATAAACCATGACACCAGGACCTGGGCCGAAATCAAGATTTGGACGCTTAACTGACTGAGATACCCAGGTGCCTCCTGACATAGTATTCTTAAGCAGAAGCTTAGTCAGTTTTACATATACTTTATATCTGAGACACAGAGTAGATTCTTTTCTTTTTAATGTTTATTTATTTATTTTGAGAGAGAGAGCAAGCAGGGGAGGGTCAGAGAGAGGGGGAGAGAGAAAATCCCCCCAAAGCTCTGCTCTGTCAGCAAAGAGCCTGACACAGGGCTTAATCTCACAGTCTGTGAGATCATGGCCTGAGCCAATATCAAGAGTCAGATGCTTAACTGACTGACCACCCAGGTGCCCCCAGAGTAGACTCTTTATATCAATCAGGTAAAAAAAATTCACCTTATGTTTTCTTTCATTACTCAGAATGGTCCTAAGGACAAAATAGCAGGTATGAAGTGACAGGAAAAAAGTTTAGATAACGCTTTCCTTTTTGAACCATTATCTAGATAGTCTCCAAATGTCTGCAGAAAGACCTATGAATCCAAAAAGCAAAAGATCACAATTTAGCTTTACAAAATGTTGTACTGCTTTAGACTAAGTTGCAGGTTCAGACTCAGCAAGAAAAAAAGTGCCACCTCCCAAGTAGCAGCATCGATGTCTGCAGCCAGCGAACACCCCGCTCGGAAGACTTGCAGTCCGGGTACCTACCACATGGGATTCGTTTTACTCTGACCTTTAGGTCATTCACTGAACAGATACTATTATTTAGAATTTAGCTGTTATCTAGGTGCTGCGAGCTGCAGTGGACAGCAGTAAAGGATAGAAAGTAAATCCCGGCTCTCAAATTCTAGCTGGAAAGACGGACTGCAGACAAATATAAATGCTGACGAATAAGAGAGCTCCAGGGTAATCAGTGTTATAAAGACATAAAATATGGGATGCATTAGGAAGTGACTTGGTAGCAAAGAGAAAGCTCCATTAGATGGCATAATCAAGAAAGGCTTGTTTCAGGAGGTGATGTCTGAGCCAGACTTTGAATAAGGTAAGGTTAAGCAGACAATGATGTGGGAAAACAGTGTCTCAGGCAGAGGAAACAGCAAAAGTGAAAGACTGGCCTGGAGCGTTTGAGAAAAAAAGGCCAGTGTGGCCAGAGCACAGTGACTGAGAGGGAAAATGAAGAATGAAGTTGGAAGAGGCTGGATTCTCAGATTATACAGGGCCTCAGAGGCCACAGCAGAGTCTGAATTTGATTCTAGGAATAGTGGGAAGCCATTAAGGAGCTTAAACAAGAGAGTGATGAGAGCCGATTTAAGTTTTTAAAAAAATCTCTGGTGGCTCTGTGAGGTACAGACGGCAGCCGAGCAGGAACAGCAACCAGGAGAGCGACAGAACTGATGAGCTGAAATAGTCTCCATGGGAGAGATAGTCGGTTTGGGTGAGGGTGGTAATGGGAACGAAGAAGAACAGGCAGGTTTAGGGTACATCTCAGAGCTGAACTGACATGACTTGCTAATGAATCCACGTTGCAAGCGAGGGCAAAACAGGGAAACGAAGGGTTGCTCCTATGCCAGCACTTGAGCAACCAGACAGATGGTGGTGCTGTTAACTGATGGGGTCGGGGGGTGGCAGTGATAGGGGGAACTGAGGGTTGGGCGATGAAAGGTCCTGTCTGGGGCACACTGGGCACTGGAGATCAAACAGGGGTATAAGCCGGGCTATAAACAGCATACAGAGGAGATATAAAGCCCACAGGACAGGATGAGACCACTTGGAAAGAAACTAAAGATACGGACATGCCAATATCGATCAGGTGAGAACAGGAAGAAGAGTCAGCAGAAGAGCTGAGCGGGAGCACCGTGAGGTAGGAGGGTATTCAGGAGAGTATGGGGTCAGAAACAGAGAACATTTTCGGAAGGAAGGAATAATCAACTGTGTGAAATGTTGCTGGAAGACACTGAATAAGGAAAGAAAACTCACAAGTGGATTTAGCAAGAGAGGAGTATATTAATAAAGAAATACGGTGGGGTAATGTCACAAAAGGGCATTTGATCTTGATCAAGCTATCACTTTCAAAGCTAAGATATTTAAAACAGACCATCTCAGCAAAATTCCTGAAGTATGCTGATTTATCAGGCTAAGTCCATTTTGACTTCCCTTGCCAAAGAAAGAGGAGAGAACAATGACTCAGGAGGGTGTCCTTCTGAATTTTCCATACTTATTCCCCAGAGAGGGGAGCCTTGGTGACAGCATGGCAGTATTCAGATTTACATGGAAAGAGGAGCAGCTCAGCCCCAAAGAATAACAGTTTGCCTGCTTGATGGTGATTCATCAAAGTACTAACAGTCACCTGTCCAAACCAACTCCAAGCCAAGTTTCTTTATCTAATCTAGTGGCCCAAGTGAAAGAAAAGACCTGTCAACCAAGGAGGAGACCACATCCGTGCTCTCTGGGTGGGAGCATTCTTCCAACACTACATTCTCTTCCCCAAAGCTGTCACCGCCTCACTGTCAGACTCCAGCCTGCGTCTCTCTCTGCTGGTGTCACCGAGCACAAAACTGAGAAATGAGATCTGAGGCCCGCCCACACCTGGGCCACTCGCCTTTCTGTCTCCTCCTCACGGCCCGCCCCTTACCTGGGTCATTTTGTCCACAGAGACTGGAATTCCGTCGATGGTGAGAGGGGGCAGCTCTGAGTTAACCTCCTGTGGTGCAGGGGCGTGTTCTGCCAGGGCAGACTCCAGGTCTTCCAGGATCATGCTCTTGTACTTACGCACCTGCAGGGAATTAAGGGCAGAAATAAACAAGATGCCCGACAGCCAGGGAGGGTTGGTGCCAAGCAACCGGAAGGTGGGTAGGGCCGCCCTCCTCAACCACAGCAGAGTCCTAAGCACAAACACTTCTACAACTAGCAGATAAAAATACCCGACGGCCCCGAAGACATCACACCGTACAGAGTTCAGTGAAAAGATGATGAAACTACAGGTAATAACAGCAGAAAGGAGCCAGTGGGAAGTTTTACAGAAACACTGCTTCTCAGTTAAAATCACGTTTTCTCCATCAACACTGGCACCATCACCTGTTGCAGATCTAACGGGAACGGAATTCTTTATTCTGTGTTGCCCAGGCCCTCTGATAAAACCTAGCTGTGGCAGTTCGTCACCAAAATCACTTCCAAGATCAGCAAGGACTTGCATCTCTAAAACTCTAAGCAGCCTATCTGAAACTGCTGCTACCTTCCTGCAAGGCCAGACTACCCAACAGGTGATTCAGTGCTTGAGAGGCTGGGCTGAAAGCGTCTGAGATAAAAACAAGAAGCATATACTGTAGTTGTATGTCAAAGGTGCCACTGTCACTATAAGGCTCAGGGCCAAAAGAGAGCCCTGCAGGTCATGCCTTCCTCGTTTCTGGTACTCCCTGGTGACAGAGGTCAACTTCAAATCCACGATGTCTCTGGAGCTCAGACATGTGGGTCTGAACCAGATGTCATTGTTCTGACTCCTTTCCTTCTACTACCAGTGAAAGGTCTCTCCAAAGACAGAGAACTTAACAGCAGCGCATTTGTACATACACACATTCTTCCATGATGAGCAGAAATAGGCAGACACAGGACCCTACAACCACCAATAAGGGGTGCATTCACTTACAAGGACACCGGGCGGGGGGAATAAGGACACCTTCGTGGATAACACGAAAGCCAGGGAATTTTGGAAATGTGACAAGGTGAGGCAGGAAACTAACTTGTTTTCAGGGCTCACGCCATTATCTTAGGAAATAAGGGAAGAGAAAATGAGGTATCCCAGAAATTAGGATAATGTTTGAGTCCTGGGTTTTCTACTCCAGACTGGACTCTCAATCAGGACAAGTTTCCTTGTAAGTATCTCAATACGACGGCGAAAAAAAAAGAAAGATTCTCATACTCCACCTCAAGCCTGTGGAAAACTAAAAATCATCGTTGGCTATGAAGTACAACTTTGGCAGTTATAGAACCTTCCAAATAGGTCAACAATGAAGGGGATGACAGAAAAATTGTATAAAGGCGTAGAATCGTTATCATCCTAGAGATTCAGTTTTATCCTGGTTTTTAACAAAAAAAGAAAGTTTGAAAAATCATTGCCAACACGTATTTATTATAACAAAAGCAGCTGGTGTTGCCCACTTAAGGATTTATATGTTCTGCTTTCCAGGTTTCTGTATCTGATGTAGAGCGTTTACACTACCAGCCCACAGAAAAACTCAATCTTATTAGCCTAAGTTCTGGTCTTTGAACTTTAATGTATTAGGTTAAATCATTATATTAGTATGCAGGCCCATAGTAAGGATATATATAAATATATTTATTTATAAAAATAAATTTCACTGTGCTGGAAATACCTGGCATTCAAAGACAGGAAATCATTAGATTATTACTATTACATTATTAGCTAGTTTCAAACAATTTTGGTCATTTTTATGGGTCAGTAAAATTCTAGGAATTTATAACCAGGCATTTTGCTAAACTTATCAGTGCCATATAACTCCTTAAAAATATCTTGAGTATCAAAAAAAAAAAAAAAAAAAATTGTTGGTAGAGCATTCCTCCAAGTAATTTACAACAAAACTTCAGCTGTGACCACAGTATTTTTAAGGTTGCTCAGTAAAGTTTCCCAGAATTATCAAGCTAGTGCTTTAATTCTATCACCTCTGAAATGCATATTTTTTCATATTTAAATGTCCTCTGAAATTGGGATACCTCTTTTTTAAAATTGTTGAGATAGAGTGTGAGCAGGCAAGGGGCAGAAAGGGGGAGACAGAATCCGAAGCAGGCTCTAGGCTCTGAGCTGTCAACACAGAGCCTGACATGGGGCTTGAACCCATGAACCGCGAGATCATGACCTGAGCCCAAGTCGGACGCTTAATCAACTGAGCCGCCCAGGTGTGCCTGAAATTGGGATACATCTTAAAACTGCTGTGGATGAGGCAACCTGGGGCACAGTTGTCACTTCCTGCACATATGAACATGGCTGTTATCCCTGGGAGCAATGCAATCCCTTGCCTTTTCAATCAACAAACCATTGAGCAACATTTGAGAAAGAATGTGAGTCTTGGTTATAGTTGGATAATCTCCCCAGTGATATTTCTGGTAAGATCAAGAAGCCCCAGCATCAAACTTGCTGCAGCTTGGAGACAACAGCAGAGCACTTTCTTTTTCTTTCTTTTTTTTTTTTCAGAGCACTTTCTAAAGACATGCAGCACCACCCATATGCTCTTGATGGCACCGAGGACAATATCACATGAAATGTCACAGCCAATGATGTCTTTGAAACAAGAAGTCATTCAGAAGCACTGAGCTGTGAAAGTGAGGACGTTTTAGGAGTATCAATTTATTTCACTTTCATTTTCCTTTTTATGTATTATATAAAAATGCAATGTGATTAAAATCTATGTCTAAATAAGCTTGAAAAAGTTCTTTCAATAAATATAAAATAAAAATTCTAAGTGATAAGCACTGTGCCCGAGTTTGTCAATGTTTTTTCTTTCTTCATGGTAAATAAATAAGGGTGCATCTTATAACTGCTGATGTCATGATGAAACAGAGGTTTGTTTTTCCAACTTCTATCCTCTATTTCAAAAACCATAGCTTAAGCCTTTATTACTTCATACCAATCTCACTGTCAACTAACTGGTTTTACAAAGTTAAAAACCACTTAAAAACAAAATCAGCTGGTCTGTCTACCAATCTCTCTTCCCCCAATTCATCCTATTGACCAATGACATTTAAAATATCTGAGCCCAGGGTTCCTGGATGGCTCAGTTAGTAGAGCATGTGACTCTTGATCTCAGGGTTGTGAGTTCAAACTTATGTTGGGTATAGAGATTCCTTTAAAAAAAAAAAAAAAAGTATTAAAAAAAAAATCTCAGCCCCTTTGGGACTATATGAAAATAAGTAAGTTTCTGAAACACTGAATATGATTTACTGATCACTTACCAGGTGCCAAGCACTGCATATATGATCTCAATTAATCTTCACACAATTCAATAAGGAAAATTCTAGTATACCCATTGTACAGCTAAGAAAAACAAGGCTTAATGAACTTAAGTAACTTCCCCAAATCATACAGTTAGTATAACAGTAATATAGGTATAAACCAAACTATTTTTTTTTAATTTTTTTTTTTTTAACGTTTATTTATTTTTCAGACAGAGAGAGACACAGCATGAACGGGGGAGGGGCAGAGAGAGAGGGAAACACAGAATCGGAAGCAGGCTCCAGGCTCTGAGCCATCAGCCCAGAGCCCAGCATGGGGCTCGAACCCGCGGACCGCGAGATCGTGACCTGAGCCAAAGTCGGACGCTCAACCGACTGAGCTACCCAGGCGCCCCCCAAACTAATTTTTATCTAGCTCCAAAGCCTGTATGTTCAGCCACTTAGCTATCATTTCTTTTTTTCTCAAAACCATCTCTACAGCTCCCCACTTCTCACAGGATGAAGGCCAAACTCTCAGTCCAGCATTTCAACCTTTCTGATCATTCCCTACTTTTCCACTGGGGCCACCAGATAACAGTTGTGCCTGCCCAGTTCTGTAGACTATGGGGACGGCACCCTCTTAGTTGGCCAGTTTCCTCACTAACTTTTGCATCTAGCAAGTTCTTTTCACCTCTGGGTCTTTAATTCTGCTTCCTATCCAAACATTATCCATCTTGCAAGGCCCAACTCCATTTCCACTTCTTTTAAGAAAAATCCCCAAGTGTTCTACCCATAATTCTCTTACTCCTTTTTAAATTGCTACAAACTCAAATGGTCACTTAGATTGTTATATATACCGTATACAACTAGTGTGTGACATCACTGAGCACAGGGACTGGGTCTTTTATTTAACATATATTATGAAACAGTTGACATAATCAGACATGTGCAGAAGATATATTGACAAGCATTCTCATAACTGCCAGAGATGGAAAGCGTTTAGGGTGTTTACAAGAGCCATTAGAGTTCTGGGCACAGAATGTGCTTGTTGAGGATATAGGAACCGGCTGCTACAAACATAATATCAACAAGCCTTTAGTCTGGTTGAAAAAACAGTCCCCGACAAAATACCATAGTTCTGTATACCTGAAGCTTTTCTGGAGAAAAGACAAGTCTTCAGGAAGGTCCCATGGAAGATTAAAAAAAAATTTTTTTTATCTATGAGCTCCTCTAAAATGAAAAATATATTGCCATCTCAGGTAAACAAAAAGATGCCCCAATGCAGAGCTGCCCTCAGACCCGTGATCCTGAAGCACACCTGGCGTGGAGCCAGGCCAGACTCTGGCCCATGAAGTTATGTTGGCTTCACCCTGTTCTCTCTCCAGCCCCAATGTTAGTCTCTTTCCTCCCCCGCCTCAGTCCAGATTCCTAATTTTCCCCTCGCCCCCGGATCCCTAGTTTTGGACCTTGAAACCTCAAAGGACTTGGATGGAATTCTTATCTCCTCCTACTTTGTACCTAACAGTGTTAGTTATTTGTTAAGTACGTAGATAAATGAAGATTTTTTTACTTTACTATTTTTTTTTTTTTACTTTACTATTTTTAAACATTTTAATTCCAGTAAACATATAGCGTTATCCTAGTTTCAGGTGTACAATATAGTGATTCACCAATTCTATACATTACTCAGTGCTCATCATGGTAAGTGTACTCTTAATCCCCTTACCTGCTTCGCCCATCCACTCCACCCCCCTCTGGTAATCATCCATTTGTTCTCTAAAGTTAAGAGTCTGCTTTTTGGTTTCTCTCTTTTTTTTCTTTGTTCATTTGTTTTGCTTCTTAAATTCCACATATGAGTGAAACTATAAGGTATTTTTACTTTACTATTTTTTAAATATGCTTCCACATTTCCTAACTCAAAGCTATTTTTAAAAACCTATACAAAAAAGTGAATGACTTAGAACAAGAAATCATGACCAACTCCAGGGCTCACCCATCTACTGGGAAAGAAGAATTAAAGACAGAAGAATGATTTCAAAGAAGCTGGTGACAACCCCAGAGCTACCTCTTGCCTCTGTGACTATGACTAATTTCTGTACCTGTGGAACTGGTTAGTCATATCCAGTGTGTCCCCATCTAACTGCTATGGATTATATTTTTTTTAATTTTTTTTAATGTTTATAATGTTTATTTATTTTTGAAGGAAAGACAGTGTGGGCTGGGGGGGGGGGGGGATGGGCAGAGAGAGAGAGGGAGACACAGAATCTGAAGCAGGCTCCAGGCTCTGAGCTGTCAGCACAGAGCCTGACGCAGGGCTCGAACCCACAAACCATGAGATCATGACCTGAGCCAAAGTTGAATGCTCAACTGACTGAGCCACCCAGGCACCCCACTGCTATGGATTATTAACTCTGAGAAAAGAGCTACATCTCCAAAGACTCTTGAAGTTCTTCTAAAAACGGATAGAAATTCTCTCTCTGTTCCTCAACAAAATATTTCTAGGCCTATTCCTACTACACCTATAAAAGTATGGGATATGGCAGTAAGCCAAGAGAATGCCCTCAGGGCACAGCAACTTAAAAAATCTACCATTTGCCAATGCTTCTCATGCCAGCTCTCTCTAAACATATATGGGGGATGATAATCAACTTTAGTTAATTTCTACTGCTCCCCAGTGAGGTAGGTATTATCTTACACATGAGGACACTGAGCAACATATAGGAAAAATCCATGTGCGGAACTATACAAAAAAATCAAAGCTTAAAAACAGATTTCACAAATGTGGAGTTATAGTTATATATGCCCACTCTAGCTTAATACCAACCCATTGGCAAAACTGAATGAGCTTGTCTAAATGTTAATAATGCTATGTTTTACTATGGGAGCCACACCTTCACTTAAGAAGGATATCAAAAAGGGTCAAAACACTCAATGGAGCTGCTCTGGACGTCTTTTAACTTGTTTTTTGTTTTAAAAAGCTGAGGCTTAAGAAGACAAAGGTTTTAAACTGCAGAGAACATTAGATCTGAAAGTCTAGATCCCAAGCGACGTAGAGAAGCCTTGAGCTTCTGGATAAGGAAATCTCGTTCTACATCATAGTCGAAGGCTCTTTCTGAGAGTTTAGCTGGTTTTATTTCACTATCCCACATTACAAGTATAGACATGGCATATGTGACTTCTGAACCCGGCAGCTCCCCCATCCAGCCAGCCATCAAACAAATATTTATTATTCATCTCCTGTATGTGAGGCACTGTGCTAAGGAAGGGCTGTGGACAAAATGGAAAGCAAAATCAGTCACAATGTCCCATTATTGTGTATATTCCTGTTTAGTGGAGAGGACAAACAAAAAATAATCACAAAAATAAATGTACAATTACGAGCCAGGACAAGTACTATAAAGAAGGACACAAGCTAACCTCGTAGTTCTTTACTTCCCAAGGTCTCAATTGAGATCCAACGGAGGATTAGAGCCTAGAAACCAAATCTGCATTGCTGAGTGCTGCCGAATGTTTAAGACGCTTTATTTCATGCAACAAATATTACCGAGCAGCTACTCGTGGCAGGGGGAACGTGCGGCACTGGGAGCACAATGGAGAACAAAGTAGATCTAGCCCCTCCTGTCTTGGGGCTCACAATCTAGCTGGGGACAGACTGATCAAATAATCACACAAATAAGAGTGCATCTGTAATAAGTAGGCGGAGGTGCGGTGAGAGCCTTGGCTAGAATGAGGGGCTGTGACTTATGCAGGAGGTGAGAGAAGGCTTCGCAGAAGAAGTGTCGACTGAACTGAATTCTTAAGTACAAGTCAGAGTTATAAGGTGAGGAAGGAGGTCAGAAAGAGAGCAAATTGGAGTTAAGAGCATACACAAAAGCTCTGTGGAGGGATGACACAGTTTGTGCAAAGGAGTGAGCGGACACTCTTGTGGCTGGAGTGGAGAGAAGCTGGGGAGGGGGGAAGATATGGCTAGAGGTGGAGGAGAGTCACGCAAAGGCCTCCTGCGGAAAGGGAACTGGATGGACACCAGAGTTGGTAGCCAGGCTTGTGGCAATGGAAAGAGAGAAAACTGGGCAAATTTGAGAGCTATTTAGGAAATGGAGAACAAAATAATGGGTATGGGGAAGAGAGGAGAGAGGGAGGTGCCAGAAATGGCTCTAGGTTTCTGCCTTGCATAACTGGATGAGGGACAGACAGACACTGAAATAGACGTAAGAATTTTTTTTTGGTGGAGGAGAAGATTTAAGTTTATAGTTTTGCTCAAGTTGAAGTGCTATTAAGATATCTAGGAGGAGATTTTTCTCTTTCCTGTTCTATTTCAGTGACAATCTTTTGGGAAGTATTTTTGATTATGTCTGTTTTCTGTTATTTGTATCTTTAATGTATATAGAAATAACTTTTCTTTCTTTTTTAAAAACTGCATACAAACATATGGGCATATAGATGGAATTTCACTTTTTTTTTAAGATTTTATTTAAAAAAAATTTTTTTTTAATGTTATTTATTTATTTTTGAGACAAAGAGAGAGAGAGCATGAGCAGGGGAGGGGCAGAGACAGAGGGAGACACAGAATCCAAAGCAGGCTCCAGGCTCTGAGCTGTCAGCACAGAGCCTGACGTGGGGCTCGAACTCACAGACCATGAGATCATGACCTGAGCTGAAGTCGGACGCTTAACCGACTGAGCCACCCAGGCGCCCCTTTAAGATTTTATTTTTAAGTAATCTCTACATGCAGCGTGGGACTTGAACCCACAACCCTGAGATGAAGAGTCACATGCTCTACCTACTAAGACAGCCAGGTGCCCCCAAAATTTCACTTCTATGTCCTACTATCTTTCACCCCATCACTCACTCACCCTCAAGGTGCCCTGATGGCCTCCCCTCTTGTTTCTGCGGGTGTGACCAAGAAGAGGGAAAAGAGGAGTGACTTCTGCTGTTCATTACCACCACCAGAAAAATGCGCTTTAAACTGTCTCCTTTCCTCCCCAGAAAGAAGCAGGTAGTAGCTACAGTGGGTATTTGCTTTATAACAACCATCCTGACCTTTCTTTCACAGGACTGTGGAGAACTGAAAGGTAGCTCTGTTCCGTTTTAGAAGAAGAGGCAAGGACTAAGGAAATGAGATTAAATTTGAAACCCCATATTTAATGCCCTAGACAAACCTATGGAAAATGTAATACTCCATCACCTCGAACACAAATCCCAACAGTGGCTCTATTATACAGAAGTTGGGGAATCTTAGGCAAATCACTTAGCCTCTCTGGTCTAGTACTCTCTTGCAAAATGAAAATAATAATATCCCTACACCTCCAGGTTATTGCCAGAATTACTGAGACTATGTATACTTCGAAGTTTTTTTAATAGTTTTTATAAAAAATGATACAAATGTTAGTAACTTTACTAACCATATATTTGCTATACTATACAAATGCAGAGGTTCCATAAACACGTATAAAATGCAGATTTAATTTTAAAGTAGGACCAGACTCTTTGTATGGTTCCATAACCTGCTTTGTTCATTTAATACAACATCACCATTTGAAAATGTTAAGAAAAAGATCTATGTCGTGATATTTAATGGCAGGATAGCAGTCCTATCTCTGGATGGGCTATCAATTTAATCCCTTATCTTTAAACATTTAGGTTATTCTCAAATTAAAAAAAAATACTATAAAGAGTACAGTGACTAATGTACATACATCTTTGCCCACTTAACCAATTATTTCCTTAAGATAAAATTTCAAAAGGAAGCTGGATTAAAAAGTGTACATTTGGGCACTTTTTATACCAGTTGCCAATCTGCCCTGTAGAAAATTACACAGTTCAAACTGTCTGTGGGGCGTCTGGGTGGCTCAGTCGGTTAAGCGTCCGACTTCAGCTCAGGTCACGATCTCGTGGTCCGCGAGTTTGAGCCCCGTGTCGGGCTCTGGGCTGATGGCTCGGAGCCTGGAGCCTGCTTCCGATTCTGTGTCTCCCTCTCTCTCTGCCCCTCCCCCGTTCATGCTCTGTCTCTCTCTGTCTCAAAAATAAATAAACGTTAAAAAAAAAAAAATTAAAAAAAAATAAACTGTCTGAGATACCAACATTGCAAGATGTACATCTTTTTCACATTTGCCATTCCCAAGCCATGTAAAATGGCTTTCTGTTTTAATTCCCATTTCTTTGAAAATTTTGGGTTTGTTAGACATTTGTATTTCCTCCTTCTGTTTATGTTTTTTTTTTCTCTTTTGTCTTTGGGTGTTTGAAAATAGAATTTTAAATGAAAAATTTAAATATCCAGGAAGATGTAAAGAACAGTAAATAAGTGCTTCTACCCTCACCACCCAGATTCAATAATTGTCAATATTTTGGCATAATTATTTTATCTTCCATCTGTACATATACATACACATGCAATGTTTCTGGGGCTAACCACTTAAAGTATATTTTAAACACTTCTAAATACTTTAGCATGCATCCTGGAAATATAAGGGCATTTTCATACATAACTATAATACAATGATCACATCCTACAGAAATAACAGAATTCCTTAATATCACCTAATAGATAATCCATATTCAAACCTATCTTTGGGTCTTTGTTATTCATCTGTTCATATTTTTATTGACTTTTGAGAGCTCTTTATATATTAAGAATATTAATCATTAGTTCACTACTTACTGTGTGATCTTGAACAAATTACTTAAGCTCTCAAACCCTCAAATTGCTACATCTGTAAAGCACAAATAAGATATATATATATATATAGATATATATATAGATATATATAATAGGATTATTGTGATTAAGTAAAAATCATAAAGTACTCAGCAGAAAACAGGCATGTTAAAAATACTCAATAAATTATAATTGCTGTTATTAATTTGAAAACATTTTTTCCAGTTTGTTGTGAGCCAGTTAATTTTATTTACAGTGCTTTGCTATACACCCCAATTGTAGGCAAGGAGGTAATATGGGCAGAACGCTGAAAAATATTTACAAAACATTTTAACATCAACTATTAAAGGCCTCGTAAAGTTTCCAATCCCCCCCCCCTTTTTTTTTTAACATTTATTTATTTCTTTGAGACAGAGAGAGACAGAGCATGAATGGGGGAGGGTCAGAGAGAGATGGAGACACAGAATCCGAAGCAGGCTCCAGGCTCCGAGCTGTCAGCACAGAGCCCGACGCGGGGCTCGAACTCACAGACCGCGAGATCATGACCTGAGCCGAAGCTGGACACTCAACCGACTGAGCCACCCAGGCTCCCCTAGCATACATATCTTCTATATTAACCTTGTTTATTCTTTTATTCAGATTTCTATATTCTTATTTACAGTTTTCTTCCTTAACCTGACCAAGATTATTAAGGCCTCCTTAATCTGACCAAGATTATTAAGGCCTCCTGCCACTGTCATTTTTAAAAATTTTTCTTATATTTGTAATTTTTTGATCTGCACACTTTGCTTTAATGGTAGTTGAGGCATAAAAAGTTCAGTGTAAATTTATACTGTTTATCAATACCAAATTACCTCTGGTTCTCAGTTAATATTGTCTTGAGAATTTGGCTTTGTCTGATATTAATGCTGTAATCCACGATTTATTTTTGTAGGCATTTGTCTGACATGTCTTTGCCTATTATTTTACTTTTAACATTTTTAACAGCTTTATTGAGACTATAATTCATACACCTTACCTACTAGTTTCGTATGACTGACACAGGTATTGCTAACTTAGTGGCTTAAAACAACAGAATTCATTTTCTTAGTTTTTCACTGGGCTAAAGTCAAGGTTATTGGCAAGCCTGGTCCTTTTGGAGGATCTAGGGGGAGTCCATTTCCTTGTCTTGTCTAGCTGCTCCTAGCCTGTATTCTTTGGCCCCTGACCCCTTCTCTTGCATCCAACCTTTTACTCCTACCAACACATCTTCTATTTCCTTATCAATCTCCCTTTGTCTCCCTCTTATAAAGACAGTGTGGTTAGGCTTAGGGCCTACCTGGATAATCTAGGGCAATCTCCCCCATCTCAAGATTGTTAACCTAATCACATCACAAAGTTCTTTTTGCCACACAAGGTAACACACCAAAGTTCCAGGGATTCAGACCTGGATATCCTTGGGGGTCACTATTCAGCCTATCAGACCATACAATTCACCATTTAAAGTGTACAATTCAACCTTTTTAAGTATATATGTAGGGTTGTGCAAGCATCATCATAATCTAATTTTAGAACACTTTGATTCCCTTTAAAATAAACTCCGTACTCATTGGCTGTCACTTCCCATTCCTCCCTCCCACCTCTCCAACCTGGCAACGACTAATCTACTTTCTGTCTCTACAGACTTGCCTGTTCTGGACACTGCATATACATGGAATCATACAACATGTGGTCTTTTGTGACTGGGCTCTTTAACTTGGTGCAATGTTTTCAAGGTTCATCCATGCTGTAGTTTTTATCAGTATTTCATTCCCTCTTACTGCTCAATAATAGTCCATATATGGATAATAACACATTTTATTTATCCGCTCATTAGCTGATGAACATTTCGGTTGTTCCCACTTTGTGGCTATTATGAATAATGCTGTTAAAAATATCATGTGTAAGTTTTATGTATAAGTCTTGCTGCTATGGACACTGTGTATAAGATTTGTTTTCAGTTCTCTTGGGTAAACCTAGGAGCAGAACTGCCAGGTCATGTGGTAACTCTACTTTTAATATTTTAAGAAACTGCCAAACTGCTTTCTGAAGCATCTGTATCATTTTATGCTCCCAGTAGCAATGTATGGAGGGTTCCAATTTCTGCATATTCTCAACAACACTTACTGGTGTCCATCTTTTTGATTATAATAATCCTGTCTAATTCTGGTTTTGGTTTTCATTTCCCTAATGACTATTCATCATTAGTGCTCATATACTTGCTGGCCACTTCTCTATCTCTATATATATTTGGAGAAATAGGTATTCAGATTTGTTGCCATTTTTAAAAAACTTTTAGTGTAGTTGAAAACAATTTACATGAGTTTCAGCTATTACAACACAGTGATTTGACAACTCTATGCATTATGCTATGCTCATAAGTGTAGCTATTGTCACCATACAATGTTATTATGATACCACTGAGTATATACCCGATACTGTACCTTTCATCCCCAGGACTTATTCATTCCATAATTGGAAACTTGTACCTCCCGCTCCCCTCTACCCATCTGCCCCCCTTTACCTGCCTGCCCATCCCCACCACTCCCCTCTGGCAATCACCAATTTGTTCTCTATTTATGAGTCTGTTTCTGATTGGTTTGGTTTGTTTTTCAGATTCCACATATAACCGAAATCATATGATACTTGTCTTTCTCTGTCTGACTCATTTCACTTTGCGTAATACCCTCTAGAGTACATATTTGTTGTCACAAATGGCAAGATTTCATTCTTTTTTACGGCTGAGTAATATTCCATTGTAGACATATACTACCTCTTCTTTATCCATTCATCAATGGATGGACACTTAGGTTGCTCCCACATCTTGGCAACTGTAAATGATGCTGCAGTAAACATAGGGGTGCATATATCTTTTTGAATTAGTGTTTTTATGTTCTTCTGTAAATACCCAGTAGTAGAATTACTGGATTGTATGGTATTTCTTTTTCTCTTTTTTTAATTTTATTTATTTTGACAGACAGAGAGAGCGAGTGGTTTGGGGGCAGAGAGAGAGAGAGAGATAGAGACAGAAAGAATCCCAGCAGGCTCCATACTGCCGGCACAGAGCCCAATGGTGGGGCTCAAACCCACAAACAGCAAGTTCATGGCCTGAGCTGAAACCAAGAGTCCGACAGTTAACGGAGTGAGCCACCCAGGTGCCCCTGGTTATTTCTTCTCAAAAAAAAAAAAAAAAAAAAGAAAAAATTTAAGTTTTATTTATTTTTGAGAGACAGAGAGAGAGAGAGAGAATAAGTGGGGGACAGGCAGAGAGAGAGAGGGAGAGAATCCCAAGCAGGCTCCACACTGCCAGGGCAGAGCTCGAACCCATGAACCACGAGATCATGAACTGAGTCAAAGTTGGACACTCAACTAACTGAGCCACCCAGGTGCCCCTCTATTTTTAATTTTTTAAGAAACCTCTATACTGCTTTCCACAGTGGCTGCACCAAAGTATATTTCTACCAACAGTGCACAAATGGTGTTTCCTCTACGTCCCCACCAACACTTGTTACTTCTTGTTGTTTTGGTACTGGCCATTCTGACAGGTGTGATGTGACATCTCACTACGGTTTTGATTTGCATTTCCCTGATGATGAATGGGGTTGAGCATCTTCTAATGTATCTGTTGGCTACCTGTAGGTATTCTTTGGAAAAATGTCTACTCAGGTCCTCTGCCCCTTTTTTAATTGGATTGTTTGGTTTTTTGGTGTTGAGCTATGTAACTTCTTAATGTATTTTGGATATTAACTCCTTAACAGATATATCATTTACAAGTATCCTCTCACATCGGGGCACCTGGGTGGCTCAGTCAGTTGGACATCTGACTTTGGCTCAGGTCATGATCTTGTCATTTGTGAGTTTGAACCTTGCACTGGGCTCTGTGCTGGCAGCTCAGAGCCTGGAGCCTGCTTAGGATTCTGTGTTTCCCTCTCTCTCTCTGCCCCTCCTCTGCTCATGCTCTGTCTCTCTCTCTCTCTCAAAAACAAAATAAACGTTTAGAGCAACGTCTTAAAAAAAAACAACAACAAGTATCCTCTCACATTCAGCAGATGGCCTTTTCATTATGTTGATGGCTTCCTTTGTTGTACAAAAAGCTTATTTTGGTGTAGTCCTAATAATTTATTTTTGCTCATTTGCCTTGCCTGAGGAGACACATCCATAAATATCTTGATGAGGCCAACGTACAAGAAATTACTGCCCATGTTTTCTTCTAAGAGTTTTATAGTTTTAGGTCTCACATTAGGTTTTTAATCCATTTTGAGTTTATTTTTGTGAATGATGTAAGAAATGGTCTAGTTTCACTCTTCTGCATGTAGCTGTCTAGTGTTCCCAGCACCATTTTTTGAAGAGACTTTCTTTCCTTCATTGTATATTCTTGCCTCCATGGTCATAGATTAATTGACCATATAACAGTGGATTCATTTCTGGGCTTTCTATTCCATTCCATTGATCTATGTGTCTATTTTTTGTGCCAGTACCATACTGTTTTGATTATTAAAGCTTTGTAATATATTGTGAAATCTGGGATTGTGATACCTCCAGCTGTGTTCTTCTTTCTCAAGACTGTGTTGGCTACTCGAGGTCTTTTGTGGATCCATACAAATTTCAGGATTATTTGTTCTGCTTCTATGAAAAATGCTATTGGTATTTTGATTGGGATTGCACTGAATCTGTAGATTACTTTGGGTAGTATGGACATTTTAACAATATTAATTCTTCCAATCCATGAGCAAAAAATATCTTTCTTTTTGTTTGTGTTGTCATCAATTTCCTTCATCATTGTTGTATATTTTCCAGAGTACTGGTCTTCCACCTCCTTGGTTAAGTTTATTCCTAAGTATTTTATTCTTTTTCGGCGCAATTGTAAATAGAATTATTTTCTTCATTTCTGTTTCTGCTACTTTGTTATTAGTGTATGAAGTGCATCAAATTTCTGTATATGAATTTTGTATCCTGCAACAATTCATTTATGCATTTGAACAGATTTTTGGTGGAGTCTATAGGGTATTCTAAATATAGTATAATGTCATCTGCAAATAGTGACAGATTGTTTGCCATTTTAAAATTGGGCTGTCTTTTTATTGTTGAATTCTGAAAGTTCTTTATATATTCTGGATTCAAGTTATTTGTCAGATACATAATTTGCAAATATTTTCTCCCATTCTGTGGATTGTCTTTTCACTTTCTTAATGGTATCATTTACAGCCACTCTGGACATTTGTGGTCAATGTAAGTATGTCACATAAATTAAATACAGTTGGGTTTTGGTTTAGATTATTGTTGTTCCATCTGAAAGAAAATCTTTGTCTTTCTCAAAGGAGTTAATCTATTTATATTTACGATTTATAACAGAATTAATTGATCTCACTTAAATTACTTTGTTCTATATATTGTGTTTTTTTAATTCCTTTTACATGGACTTTTTTTTTTCTCTTTAGTGTTCTGAAGACATATGTTGCTTCCATTTCTACTAGTATTTATTCTTTAGCTTGTATTTATCAAATGTCAGTCAGTGAAAAAATAGCTACTGCTTTTTATCTCAGTCTAGTTTATCATACAATAGTTTGCTTCTGTTTCATAGAGTCTATACCTTTTTGTACTCTATGGAAGACTCCAACAATTTCCCAAAAACTTCTTTTTGATTTTTTTTTTTTAAAGATTTTAAGTAATCTCTACACCCAACATGGGGCTCAATTTACAATCCTGAGGTCAAGAGTCATACACGCTCAACTTACTGAGCCAGCCAGGCACCCCTCTTTTCAGTGAGTAATTTTCAGAGGTATTTTTCTGAGTCTTCTAGAGGAGTCTTTTTCATAGGTCACATTACTATTAGTAGTAGTAAAATTATTTTAAATTTTTAACACCGAAGAAAAGAAGACATGCCCAGATTTCATGTTTGTGAACATCATGACCCTAATGAGTGCTTCTCAGGTGCCATTTTGAGGTAGAAGCCTTCCACCATATTCTTCTAAGGAAAGGTCCTAATATGCATCCCATTCTAGGGCCTCAGGAATTTTTGGCAAAACACGAAAATGTTGAAAAGGAACCACGACATTTGTATGTGAAAGAAAAACCAATAAACAAAATTTCACTAATCAGTCATAAATTCCTAAAATATCTGTATTTTATATGGGAGAAATCTAACGAATGTCTCTTTAGCTAATAAATGTTATCCTAATAAAAACAAAATATAATTTAAATCTGGACAGACCATTATTCTAAGTTATTTTGGCCAGAGAAAAAGCAGTTCACATAGCATAAGTATGCAAGGGTAAAATATCTTTATCAACTTAGCTATGGATAGTTAGGCAATCAAAATATTCAACTCTATTTCTAAACTGAAGCAGAGTACTAAATCGATTTCTTTGAAGAAATGCAAGAGATTTAAATAGGCAACTCAAATACGGACAACCAGTAAAATGCTTCCTGAGGTTTGTCTCATGAAATTTGTATTGTGGAATTATTTCCCACTTTGTTTCTGACATAAATCAGTAACTTTCTTACAAAACCTGCATGGGTTTCTTAACAAACATAATACCACTTTCCCCCCTTGCGTCTGATAGATAGCAACGTATCTATCAGATAGGATATCTAATAGGGTAGAATATGTGGTTATAATAAGTAGAAACAGAAATAAAGGCTCCTGGCTGATTCAGCTGGTGGAATATGTGACTCTTAATCTTGAGGTTGTGAGTTCAAGCCCTGTGTTGGGTATAGAGATTACTTTAAAAGAAAAAAATTTAAAAAAAAAAAGAAAGAAAGAAAGAAACAGAAATAATCCTTTTTATTTTGATCTACATAAAGTAGCTTGAAAATGGGTCCCACTCCCACCCCTGGATGAGGGGAGGATAGGAGTAATAGCTATTGTACTAGACAGAGGATCAAAAGAATGAACAACAACCCACAGAAAGCAAAGAGTATCTGAGAACACAGCTGAGTCTTCTTACCACATTCTCCAAAGGTGCTGCACCAAACACTTTAAAGACAGGGTTGGGTTTGGAGGGTGAGATACAGAGGACAATAGCTTGCTGTCCCACTCGAGTAGTATATTCATCCAACGTGGCTCGGAGTTTCCTGAATCAGAGAATGAAAAAAGAATAAAAACAGTTAAAGGAAATTATGGTGACACAGAAACAAAACTTACTTTGACAATGTATTCTGATTAGATACAGGTGTTTTGTTTTGTTTTGTTTTATGTGAAATGTGAAAAGGGGAGCGTGAGGTTGGATAGCTCGTTCATTTAAAATATGTGCATACCTCTGTCCTAAAGACCAATGACTAGCCCACTGATATACGGGTTGGCCACAAGTTTGCTTCAGGATACAGACGTGACACAATGTTGAACATGGAGAGTATAATTCTTCCGGAACCACCAAAGGGGTTTTCTCTTACTGCTACTTATAATAATAAAGATTACTGTTGAGAGGTATTCTTGTAGACTTTATCATATCATCTCCACGCTTAATGAAACTCACAAACTGTGAGACGTAAGCCAAAGTCAGTCACTTAACCAACTGAGCCACCCAGGCGCCCTGCTCTATTAGTTTTAAGACACTATAATTTCTGTCCTGGATCACTACAATAACCTCCTAATTACTCACCCTGCTTCCTTTCTTATACACCCAAATTCTATTCTCAACATGGCAGCCCAAGGGATCCTTTTAAAATATACATTAGGGGGCGTCTGGGTGACTCAGTGAAGTGTCCTACTCTTGATTTTGGCTCAGGTCATGATCTCACAGTTTATGAGATCTACCGCCCTGTCAGGCTCTGCGCTGACAGCTCGGAGCCTGCTTGGGATTCTCTCTCTCTTCCTGCACCCCTCTGCCACTCCCCCTCCCCATACTCTCTTTCCCCCTCTTCTTCTGCCCTTCCCCCAACTAGCACTCTCTCTCTCTCTCTCTCTCAAAATAAATAAATATTAAAAAATATATATATATAAATCAGACCATATCACTGCTTTGGTCAAAAGCCTTCACTGACTTCTTGGGGCACCTGGGTGGCTCAGTCAGTTAGGCATCTGACTTGATTTTGCCTTAGGCCATGATCTCAGTTTGTGAGTTCGAGCCCCACACTGGGCTCCGTATTGACAGTATGGAGCTTGCTTAGAATTCTCTCTCTTTCCCTCTTTCTCTGCCTCTTCCCCCCCCCGCCTCAAAATAAAGACATAAACTTAAAAAAAAAAAAAAAAAAGCTTTCACTGAATGCCCATCTTACTCAGAACAAGAGTCAAAGCCCTTATACTGGACCAAAGACCCCATGACATGGCTCTCTACTACTTTTTTTTTTTTTTTTTTTTTTTTTAAGAGACATAGAGTGAGGGTGAGTGGGGGAGGCAGGGGGAAAGAAAATCTTAAGCAGACTCCAAACCCAGCACGGGAGCCAATACAGAGCTCGATCTCACGACCCAGAGATCATGACCTGAGCTGAAATCCAGAGTCAGACACTCAACCAACTGAGCCACCCAGGCGCCCTTTATCATATATACTACTACTCTGACTCAGTCTCCTCTCATTCTCTCCCTGACTGTTCCCCAAACATGACAACCATGTTCCATCCTACTTCAGAAACTTTGTTCTTGCTATTCCCTCTGTCTGAAAAGCTCTTTCCCTAGACATCAACAACGCCCTTGCACTTACTTCAGATCTCTGTTCAAAGTTTGCCTGTCAAAGAAGACTTCCCAGACCACCCCTGTAAAATAAACCACTCTATATCCCCAAGCCCCAACCTTTCTATTTTCCTTACTCCACTTTATTTTTTCCCAAAGTATCTACCTTCATTTGACATTTTTCTTCCCCCCCCCCCCCCCACTAGAATAAGAGCTCTTTAAGGGAATCTGTTGTGTTCACTGTTCTATTCCCAAGGCCTAGAACAATGTCTGGCACAGAGCCGGCATAAAAATTTTCTCTGAATGAACTGAAGTGATATTATACATCTGTTCATCATTTCTAGTTTCATTTATTTAATTCCATAGGAGTACTCTGAAGTCTAACTCTGCCATCGAGGGATCTAACTCGGTATCCTCAATGCACCAAATAACATATGTTCTAACTGTCATCCGCACCACGAAGCGTTTGAGGAACAGCAACGATATGGCTAAGGGAGCCCTCACCGAAGCAAACGTGTTTGCTGTCTCTTCCGGATAGATGGATTAGACTCAAACACATGAGGCCGTTTCCGTTTCTTTCCTGTTGCCACAGCAGCAGCAGCAGCCATTCCCACGGGACCTGAAATAACAACGTATGCGCGACATCAGGCAAAGCCTGTGAACTGTACAAGACAGAAAACAGAGGTACAAAAAAGGCAGCACTTATCTAATGTCTTCTCAATACAGAATGTTCCTGATATGATCAACATACTTCATTATTGTGCAACATGAGTCATATTTTCATTTACCAATAAAACAATGAATCTAAAAAAGTGATGGGCTTAAACACCTCCCGACCATACACTAGCTAAATTTTACATCATGTTTTGGTTGCCAGCATGCCCATACTGTTGAGGCAATATTCTCAGAGGTGCCAGATGAAACTGCAGCACTGAGAGGAAGAGCTTGCCAAAAGAAAACAAAGTCACAGATTTCAAATCTCACTGCCATCCCTGTGCCCCTCTTTCCATTACCCCAAGTTAAAGAAGTCAGAGACAGTCATTCATACTTGGATCTCAAACAGTAACAACACCTGTATGAGGAATATCTGGAAGAAAATTATCTTAATTGGATATTCTTTCCTTACATATCTGAGAAATGTGCCTAAAATGGAGTTGTTGATCACAAAAAACCTGACGCTGGCAGGAAAGAGATGACAACCATGCCACTCTTAAGGAAAGCATGTTAATAAAAGTTGGTCTGGCTTGCCCTGAGATTAAAATGAAGCGTAGGCCCTAAGGAATTATTGGAGTCTCTGATCCATGGGACCTCAATATATCAAGGACATTCCATTTTTTTTTCTTTTTTTAAGCAGATGATCCACTTTTATCTTTTTTTTGTAAACCCTATAAAAAGCTAAAATGAAAATTATATTTACTCACATTTATACTGGCATATGTGTTATATATGTTCTAAGTGGCTCAATTAAAATAAGCCTCCCTGGGGGTGCCTGGGTGGCTGTTAGTTAAGCATCTGACTTCAGCTCAGGTCATGATCTCACGGTTCATGAGCCTGAGCACTGCGTCAGGCTCTGTGCGACAGCTCAGAGCCTGGAGCCTGCTTCAGATTCTGTGTCTCCCTCTCTCTCTGCCCCTCCCCTCCTCACATTCTGTCTGTCTGTCCTTCTCTCAAAAATAAACATTAAAAAATATTTAAATAAGCCTCCCTGAAAATCTAGACAAATCTCTCTACATGTTATTTAGTAGTATAATCAGTCTGACTTAAATAAATTCCTCTAAAGAGCCCCAGAGCAAGTCAAAAAATAAATTCATCCTTTTTACCTTCTTTTCCAACATAAACAGCTGATAGATGAAAAAATCTTACTGATGCATTTATCCAGCATTTTATTTTTTTTTAATTGTGATAAGAACACTGAACATGAGACCTACCATATTAACTTTTTAAAAATTTTATCTTCATTTATTCCTTCTCTGATGCTCTTCCTTTTTTTAATTTTATTTTTTTAATCTACCATATTAAAATTTTAAGTGTATAAGATAGGCACTATTTTGTACGCCAGATTTCTAGAATTTATTCATCCTGCATAATTGAAACTTTACACCTGTTGAAGAACAACTCTTCATTTCCACACCCCCGTCCCTGGCAACTACCATTGTACCCCTGTTCCTGCGAGTTTGACTAATACCTCATATAAGTGAAATCACGCAGGATCTGTTCTTCTGTAACTGGCTTATCTCACTTAGCATAATGCCCTCAAGGTTCACCCATGTTGTTGCCATATGGCAGGATTTCCTTCCTTTTAACGGTTGGATAATATTCCATTCTATATAGGAGCTCCTGGGTGGTTCAGTCGGTTAAGCTTAAGTCTTGATTTTGGCTCAGGTTATGATCTTACAGTTCATGAGAGCCCCCTGTCGGCTGTGCTCTGACAGCACGGAACCTGCTTGGGATATTCTCTCTCTCTCCCTCTCCCTTCTTCCCTCCCTCCCTCCCTCACCTGTTTGCACACACACTCCCTCTTTCAAAATTAAAAAAATTAAAAAAAAAAAAAACATTTAAAAAGATATCCCCTTCCAGATATACACATTTTCTTTAGCCATTCATCTATTAGTGAACATCTGAACTCCTTCCACAACTTAGCTATTGTGAATAATGAACATGGGAATGCAAATAACTCTACGAGGTCCTAATTTCAATTCTTCCAAATAGATATCCAGAGGTGGAACTGCTGGATCATAGGGCAGTTCTATTTTTTTTTTTTTTTAATTTTTTTTTTCAACGTTTTTTATTTATTTTTGGGACAGAGAGAGACAGAGCATGAACGGGGGAGGGGCAGAGAGAGAGGGAGACACAGAATCGGAAACAGGCTCCAGGCTCCGAGCCATCAGCCCAGAGCCCGACGCGGGGCTCGAACTCACGGACCGCGAGATCGTGACCTGGCTGAAATCGGACGCTTAACCGACTGCGCCACCCAGGCGCCCCAAGGGCAGTCCTATTTTTAATTTTTTGCAGAAACTTCATACTGTTTTCCACAGAGGCTGTACCATTTTACATTCCCACCAACAGCATACAAGGTTCCAATTTCTCCATATCCTTGCTAATATTTATCTTCTGTTTTTTGTTGTTTTTTTTAAAATGCTTATTTATGACAGCACAAGAGGGAGAGGGGGAGAGAGAGAGAGAGAGGGAGAGAGAGAGAGAGAGAGAGAGAGAGAGAGAGAGAGAGAGAGAATATCTGTGTTGACAGCACAGAGCCCAATGGGGGACTTAATCTCATGAACCATGAGATCATGTCCTGAGCCAAAATCAAGAGTCAAATGCTTAACTGACTGAGCCACCCAGGCCCACCCCCCCCGCCCCCCGCCTTTTTTCATAAGAGTCATCCTTACAGGTGTTAGGTAATATCTCATGTGGTTTCAATTTGCATCTCCTTGATGATTAGTAATGTTGAGCATCTTTTCATGGGCCTGTTGACCATTTGTACATCTTCTTTAGAGAGATGTCTACTTCAGTCCTTTGTCCATTTAAAAAAAAAATTTTTTAACGTTTTATTATTGAGAGACAGGGAGACACACAGCGTGAGCAGGGGAGGGGTAGAGAGAGGGGGAGACACAGAATCTGAAGTAGGCTCCAGGCTCAGAGCTGTCAGCCCAGAGCCCGACACGGGGCTCAAACTCACAAACTGTAAGATCATGACCTGAGCTGAAGTTGGTTGTTTAACCAACTGAGCCACCCAGGCGCCCCTGTCCATTTTTTAATCAGGTTATTTGTTTTTATTCTATTGAGTTGTAGGAGTCCAACATTTTATTACTAAAACTTTCAAATACAGAGCAAAGTTGAAAGATTTTTATGGCAAATATTCATATATCTTCCACTTACACTCTACTATTAATATTTTACTATCTGCATCTATCCATCTTTTTTTTTTAAAGTTTTTTAAAGACTGTTTTATTTTTAAGTAATCTCTACACCCAACATGGGGCTTGAACTCACAAGCCTCCAGATCAAGAGTTGCATGCTCTACTGACTGAGCATGAGACAGCCAGGTGCCCCCATCCATCTCTCTACCCATATCATTTTTTAAATTCTGATGCATGTATGGTTCTCCTAAGTATTCAGTAGGAAAATCATGGGCTAGAGTTCTATATTTGTTTATAATTTTTTCTTTTGAGGTAAAATTTACATATACTGCAATGTAAAAATCTTAAGTGTAACTTCAATCAATTCTGAAAAATGTACACACCTATGATAACTAATCTATCAAGATATATAATACCACTGCTACACAAAGTTCTCTTATGTCCCCTCCCAGTCAGTTCCTATCCAATCTCCCAAAAAGTACCTACAATTCTGATTTTTATCATCCTATATTAATTCTGCCTATTCTAGAACTTCAAATAAATAGAAATCATACAGAATATACTTTTTTGTGTAAGGTTTCTTTCACTTAGAATAATGTCTTTGAGGTTCATCCACACTGTTATATGTATTAGTAGTTTGTTCCTTTTTATTGATAAGTAATATTCCATAGTATGAATAAGTCATAGTTAATCCATTACCCTACTGATAGACACTCAGGGAATTTCAAGTTTTAGGCTATTAAGAATAAAGATGCTTAATTAATTTATGAATTCAATACAATTCAAATAAAAGTCCCAGTATGGGTTTTTGTGGAAATTGATAAATTGATCTTAAAATGTAAATGGAAATGCAAAAGGCCAAGAACGGCCAGAATAACTGTGAAGAATTTTAAGAATTTTAAAAGGTGCACTCCTATCAAATATCAGTAGTTACTATAAAGTAGTTACTATAAAGCAATAGTCATTAAGACAGTGTAGAACTGCCTGAAGGCTAGACAAATAAACCAATGCAACTTAATGAAGAGTTCACACACATCTTGTGTCAGAAGACCAAAGTGGGAAAAGGATGAATTATTAAAAATATGGTACTGGGGTGTACCTGCGTGGCTCAGTCGGTTAAGCGTCTGACTTCAGCTCAGGTCATGATCTCGTGGTTCATGGGTTCGAGCCCCGCACCGGGCTCTGTGCTGACAGCTCAGAGCCTGGCACCTGCTGCGGATTCTGTGTCTCCCTCTCTCTGCTCCTCCCCTGCTAACACACTGTCCCTCTCTCAAAAATAAATAAACATTTTAAAATATTAAAAAAAAAAAAAAGCGTACTGGGACAGGGGTGCCTGGATGGCTCAGTCAGTTGAATGTCTCTTGATTTTGGCTCAGGTCATGATCTCATGGTTCGTGGTTTCAAGCCCTGCATCAGGCTCTGGGCTGACAGTTCTGAGCTTGGATACTGCTTCACATTCTGTGTCTACCCGTCTCTCTGCCCCTCCCCGTCTTGTGTGCGTGCACGTGCGTGCTCTCTCTCACCCCCCTCAAAAATAAATAAACATCAGAAAAAAATTTTTAAAAACCCAACATAGTAAAAATCTTCATAACTTCCATAATACACTGTTGTAGAGCATTTATAAACTCAGGGTTAAGAATTCCTTAAATAAGACTCCAAAAGGATAAGCTGATAAATTTCACAATAATATAAATTAAAACCTTTATGGACAAAAACAAATAATAAAAACTGAGGGAAAGGGGTGGTCAACAAATTGGGAGAAGATAATAAATGCAATGCATATTATCAAGAGAAGAACAGTATTAAGTTTATGTCAATAACTCTTACAAATCAATAGGAAAAAAAAACGATAACCCAAATGGACAAAGGCATAAATAGGAAATGTGCACAGGAAGAAAAGTGAATAGTCAAAAAAGATCTGAAATGGTGCTCTATCTTGTCTTTCTACACTGTCTGGAGCCTCTTGCTCAGACACAAGTAAATTCAACCAACAGCGAGATATTTCATATTCATCCAACTGGCAAAACCAAAAAACGATTGGCAATACCAAATCTGGTATGGATTGGAAGCAAAAGGCACATTGTTTGTGGGAATGTAAGTTCATACAACGATCCGGAAAGACATTTAGAACATTTAGTAAAGCTGAAACTGTGCCCATCTTTGCCCTCTAATTCTCCTCTTGGGTATACCCTTCAGCATTGTTTTCAAACTGCAGGTTTCTGTTCTTTGGTGGTTCATGAGTAATTTCAGTTTTTTGTTTTGGTTTTTTTTTTTGTATTTTGTGTTTTTTAAAATAAAATGGAATGAAGTGAAAGATTCTAGAACATATCAGAGAGCATGTCACTTGCAGAGGGGTGTTACTCCATGAGAAACTTACTCAGTTATATGTGCATTCATTTCTCCTAGATCACAATGTAAAATGTATCACTGTGGGAACTGTCGAGAGTTTGAAAACCAATGCCAAAAGAAACTCTCACAATTTGTACAAGAAAACACAAAATAATTTTCATTTGCAGCTATTGTAATAGCAAAAACTTATACAACCTAAATGTTATAATGATATATGACGTATTTAGATGATGAATGGAATACCAAATAACAGTTAAAATAAAACTGCCACATTATCAATATGAATAGAATCTCAAAAAAAAAAACAACTGAATAAACAATGTTACACAGAGAGAGGATTAGAAATGGTATCATTTAGGGGCGCCTGGGTGGCTCAGTCGGTTAAGCGGCCGACTTCGGCTCAGGTCATGATCTCGCGGTCCGTGAGTTCGAGCCCCGCGTCGGGCTCTGTGCTGACCGCTCAGAGCCTGGAGCCTGTTTCAGATTCTGTGTCTCCCTCTCTCTGACCCTCCCCTGTTCATGCTCTGTCTCTCCCTGTCTCAAAAATAAATAAAACGTTTAAAAAAAAAAATTAAAAAAAAAAAAGAAATGATATCATTTATATAAAATTTAACACATGTCAAACCAGGTTCAGTATTATTTATTGATACATAGGTGTACAGCAGAAGTATAAAAGAAATGCATGAGAATGAGAAAGATCAAATTTAGAATAGCGGTTACCTCAGTGGAGGGAGAGAAAAGAATAGGATTAGAAAAGCAGCAACCTGCTTCCCTTCCCTCTCCGTTCACCTTACTTCATTATTTCCTCCAGAGTCCTCAGTGCTTTTTATTTTACTTTATTATTTGTACCCTTCTCTCCACCACTGGTCTGTAAGCTACTGTAAGAGCAAGCTCCTGCCTGTCTTGTTTGTAGCAGCTATACATAGTGACAGAGAGTATACAGTAATTCCTCAATAACTGCTGAATGGTTAAATGGTATATCATCTCTACTAGCTAGGCCTCAGTTTCCACATTTGCCACATGAAAGTGTTAGATTAGACTCCTTTCCTAATTTTAACACTATGACAATTCAGCACATACAGTAATGTAGCAAAACTCTGTCTCAAAAGCATCTTCCTTCCTAGGAAAGAAGTTGACCTGGATTCATTATGTTAGGATGCCCTCTTCTGGGAAGTATAAAAATTTCAAAAATATATTTTGCAAACATTTCATGTGTTCCTGCCACTAAGTTTTATTTTAAAATCACAATTCCAGAAATACACAGTGGATAATAACTGATGGTAATTAGATCGTTTTTCATTACACTTGTCTTCTTCTCTTTAAACATAGCAAATACTAAAAAGATGAAATATGTTGGCTATTCCCGATAATTGATTTACTGTTCAGCTTTCCCTAAATATCTTATAAGATCAATGTTCCTTATACAGTATCAAACCCATCCAGGCATGGCTTACATGGAGTCTTCCACATAGTGCTTAACATGCAATGTAAACAGCAAAGAGAATGGCACAAAATATAGCCCAGCTTTAAGTCATTTAGTGGCCCAGAACATCTCAAAACCTTAAATTGGATTAAGATAATCCAGGATTTCTAGTGTCCTCAGGCATCTGGCAGAAGCAAAGAAAAATCCTCTCTAGAGGACAATAATATTATTCTAGACCCCAAATTATTTCTAAAAGTAAATTTCCAAACACACCATCCGGCATTCATTTAAATATAACCAATACATAAAGAGAAAAACTAATGTAAACAAGAAATAGCACTAACAACCTATAACAGAAAAAGACTCACGGGCACTTCAGAGAGTAGAATTACCAAATATACTATAAAATCATGATGCTTACTTCACTCACAGAGAATAAAAAAACTTTTTTTTCTACTACAACTAGAAACTATAATAGTACAAATTTGGGGAGAAAAAAACGTACTAGAAATTCTAAAACAAGAAAAAAAACTATATTACTAAAATTAGCTTTCTCAGTGATCTCAGTGGACAGATTTAAAAGCACCTTAGACACAGTTGAAGAGAAAAATTAATAAACTGGAAGAGAGTTTGAAGAAACTCAGTCCACAGACTGAAGCATAAAGAGACAAAATGATAGTAATACAGAATAGAAGGTGAGAGACATAAAGGACTCGATGAGAAAAACTAACATATTTAATTGGAGTCATAGAAGGAAGAGATGGAATGGAGCAAAGGCAAAACTTGAAGCAAACTCTATAGTGACTAAGATTTTCTGGAACTGATGAAAGACATCAATACACAGATTCAAAATGTTCAAAGAATCCTAAACAATTAAATGAGAAGTCCAGAGCCAGATATAGCACAAAAACTGAACACAGGAAAACCAAAACAAAACAAAACAAAAGACAGAGAAGATCTTAAGAACAGTGGGAGGTGGGGTCTGTGTGGGAGATAACCTTCAAAGGAGCAGCTGTTAGAATAAAGAAGTTGAATTCCAAAAAGCAAGGATGGAAGCCAGGACAGTGGAAACAGTTTCTTAAATATGGGGGGGGGGGGGATAAGTACCAACCTAGAATTCTATACCCAGTAAGAACATCCTTCGAGACTTAAGGTTAAATAAGAACATTCTCAGACAAATAAAAACTGAGAGGGGCGCCTGGGTGGCTCAGTCGGTTAGGCATCCGGCTTCGGCTCAGGTCATGATCTCACGGTCCATGAGTTCGAGCCCCGTGTCGGGCTCTGTGCTGACAGCTCAGAGCCTGGAGCCTGTTTCACATTCTGTGTCTCCCTCTCTCTCTGCCCCTCCCCTGTTCATGCTCTGTCTCTGTCTGTCTCAAAAATAAATAAACGTTAATAAATAAATAAATAAATAAATAAAACTGAGAGACTTCCACGATGAAGGAAATACTAAATGGTATCTTTAAGTAGAAGAAAAATTCTCAGAAGGCAAGTTGGATATAAAGGAAAAAGTGAACATTGGGGCACTTGGGTGGCTCAGTTGGTTAAACTTCCAACTTCGGCTCAGGTCATGATCTCACGGTCCATGAGTTCGAGCCCCATGTCGGGCTCTGTGCTGACAGCTCAGAGCCAGAAGCCTGCTTCAGATTCTGTGTTTCCCTCTCTCTCTGTCCCTCCCCCACTCATAGTCGATCTCTGTGTCTCTCTCAAATAAATAAAACCTTAAAAATTTTTAAAAAACGAACACTAACAATGGATAAAACAAAAAATAATGTCTTGTGTGGCTTAAAATATACAAAGAATCAATACACAGAACAACAAGAGCATATAGGTCAGGATCAGGGGAATAAAATCCGAGTGTTCCAAGAAAATTGCATTATCCCTAAGAGGACAAAAGTACCAGTTACAGAAGACTTCGAAATAAGTTAAAGATGTATTATAATTTCTAGGGGTACCACTCATCATGAAAATATGTATAACTTCCAAACTGACAAGAAAAAAAATTAAAAATTTTCCAGTCCCTCCAAAACATGAAGAAAATATAAACAAAGAATAAGTGGGATGAAGAGAAAGCATACAATAAACATGGTAAATTTAAATCGAAATATACCAGTGACTACATTCAATGTAAATGGACTAAGTGCTTTAGTTAAAAAGTCAAAAGATTGCTGGAATGGATGAAAAAACAAAAACAGTCATATCGTTAATAGTGTATGATTCTAAAGCTTCAGTCTCAGTATAACACAAGCACAAGCAAGGTTTAAAAGAAAAAATCATGAAGGTATGATATGGAGACGTATGTGAGAGTGCCTGCATCCTAGGCCCTTTCAGATATGCACAATACCAGAGGTAAGCGAAAAATAAAGAGCATCTGATCCAAACAACATTACCTGCAGCAGCCAGATGAGCGGTGACCTCATCAGCCGCTGTGGAGTTGAGTATGTCTGAATCATCGTAAGAGGTGTCCTCAGGAGAAGAAGGAGAGTCTTCATCAGCACTCAGCATACTGTGCTCAGTGTAGGTGGCCACATGGACCTGCTGTACTTGTTGGGCAACTGCATGGGCTTCTATGGTAGCCATGTGTTCAGTTTGGGTCACTCCGTGTTCCTCCATGAAGATTTACTGTCAGAAGAAAAGGCAAAGAACAGAATTCAGTGTGTAATATAACACAATGCTTATACTAAGCAATATTTTCCTCAAGAGCAGAGGAAGGCTACAATTTCACTACATACCTCACCACACCAAGTCGTAGGAAATGGAAAGCACCATTCAAATATGACCTAAAAAATGGTAGAATGTTTCCCTGATGTAAAACCATTCTGATAGAAATTCACTGTGCTAATTTTATCCCTCAGGTCACAAAACTGTAAGTACTCTTGATATCACATATAATAATAAAAAGATACTTTAAAGAACAATAAAAAGATACTTTAAAGATCTTGATGACTCGCATTTGAAATTGTAGACATAAAAACACTTAGTAAGTGGGGCATGTGGGTGGCTCATTTGGTGAAGCATCCAACTGTTGATTTCAGCTCAGGTCATCATCTCATGGTTTGGTTTGTGGGATCAAGCCCCGTGTCGGGCTTGTGCTGATAACATGGCACCTGCTTGGAATTCTCTCTCCCTCTCTCTCTGCCTCTCCCCCATTTGCGTGTGTGCGCATGCGCACTCTCTCTCGCTCTCTCTCCCTCTCAAAATAAATAAACTTAAAAAAAAACAGGAAGTAAATGAATACTTAACATTTTCTTTGTATTTCAGACAAATGGAAGTTAAGCTTTATTTTTCCCAAAAATAAATCATTTAAAATGGTCTTTCTGCTTATAAAACTGTGCTTCTTATAAACCTTGATATGATAAAGTAATTTTTTAAGTTTATTTATTTTGAGAGAGAGAGAGACAGAGCAGGAGAGGGGCAGAGAGGGAGAGAGAGAATCTCAAGCAGGCTCTACACTATCAGCACAGGGCCTGACATGAAGCTTTATCTCACGAACTGTGAGATCATGACCTGAGCTAAAATCAAGAGTCCAACACTCAACCGACTCAGCCACCCAGGTGCCCCATGATGCGGTAATTTATAAAGTAGTAACATAAAGGTTTGTACTTCTATGGCAATTTTAATCTGTCCCCTCTTCCCCCTCAACCTACAGAAGTGTGTTATCCTTAAAAATTTTTTTGAAGCAAACATACATATGTTCATATACAAAAGTCAATTGCTTTCCTATATACCAATAAACAAATAGAATTTGAATTTAAAACATGATGCCAAAGGGGCGCCTGGGTGGCTCAGTCGGTTAAGCGGCCGACTTCGGCTCAGGTCATGATCTTGCAGTCCGTGAGTTCGAGCCCCGCGTCGGGCTCTGTGCTGACAGCTCAGAGCCTGGAGCCTGTTTCAGATTCTGTGTCTCCCTCTCTCTCTGACCTTCCCCCATTCATGCTCTGTCTCTCTCTGTCTCAAAAATAAATAAACGTTAAAAAAAAAATTAAAAAAAAAACAAAAACACGATGCCATTTACATTAGCAGGCAAACAAAAAAACCAATAAACAAAAACCAGAATACTTAGGTATATATCTAACAAAATATGGGCACGATCTATTTGAGGAAAACTACAAAACTCTGATGAAGGAAATCAAAGAAGAACTAAATAATAGAAACAGATTCCATGTTCATGGATAGGAAGATTCAATATTGTCAAGATGTCCTAAATCGACCCATGGATTCAATGCAATCCCAATTGGAATCCCAGCAAGTTATTTTATGAATATCAAAACTGACTCTAAAGTTTATGTGGAAAGGTAAAAGACCCAGAATAGCAAACATGACACTGAAGAAGAACAAAGCTGGAAGATTGATACTACTCTGTTTCAAGACTTATTAAAGCTACAGTAATCAAAGCAATGTGGAATTAGTGAAAGAACAAACAAATCAATGGAACAGAATAGAGACACCAGAAATAGATCCCCATAAATACAGTCAACTGATCTTTGACAAACAAGCAAAGGCAATACAACGGAGCCAAAAGAGTCTCCTCAACAAATGGTGCTAGAACAACTGGGCATCACATGTCAAAAGTGACTCTCGACAGACTTTACACCCTTCCAAAAATTAACTCAAAATGGATCATAGACCTAAATTAACATGGAAGACTATAAGACTCCTAGAAAATAACATAGGAGAGAAGTTAAGTGACCTTTGCTATGGTGATGACTTTTTACAGACAACATCAAATGCTTGATCCACGAAAGAAATAATTGAGACGCTGGACATCATTAAAAATTTCTGCTCTATGAAAAGAACTTTCTACGAAGATAATGAGAACACGAGTCACAGACTAGGAGAATTTATCTGTAAAAGTCATTGGATAAAGGACTATTTTCCAAAATATACAAAGAACTCTTAAAACTAAACCATAAGAAAATGAACCACCTGATTAAAAAATGGCGAAAGACCTGAACAGACACCTCACCAAAAAGTTATACAGATGGCAGATTAAGCATGTGAAAAGATGTCCGATCATGTCATTAGGGAATTGTAAATTAAAACAGTGAGATAATAATATACATCTACTGGAATGGCTAAAATCCAAAACACCAATACTACCAAATGCTGGTTAGGATGTGAAGCAACAGCAATTCTTATTTATTAATGGGGGGAATGCAAAATGGTATAGACACTTTGGGAGATCGTTTGGAAGTTTATAACAAAACTAAATATATTCTTAACACACAATCCAGTAATTGTGGTCTTTGGTATTTACCAAAGAAGTTACAAACTTCTGTCCACAAAAAAAAAAACACAAAAAAACCTGTTAAGAGATGTTTACAGCATATTCATAATTGTTATACCTGGGAAGTAACTGAAATATCCTTCAGTAGGTGGATATCCATTCAACAGAATGAATAAATCAACTGTGGAACATCCAGATAATGGAATATTATTCAGCATTACAAAGACATGAGCTATTAAGCTATGAAAAGACATGGAGGAACCTTAAATGCATAGCTAAGTGAAAGAAGTCAATGTTAAAAGGCTACATATTGTATGACTACAACTATATGAAAGGTCTGGAAAAGGCAGAACTATGGAGACAGTAAAAGAATCGGTGGTTGCCAGGGATGAGGGGGAAGAAAGAATCAAAAGGCGGAGCACAAATTCTGTAGGGTGGTAAAACTACTGCGTATGATACTATAAATGGTAGAAAATATGTCATTATGCATTTATCAAACCCATAGAACGAAAACACAAACAGTAAGCCACAATGTGAATTATGGGATGATAATGGTGTGGCAGTGTAGGCTGACCTGTTAGAACAAGTGCACCTCTCTGGTATGGAGGATGTTGGCACTGGGGGAGGCTGTGCCAGGGTGGGGGGGAGGGGGGCACACGGGGAAACTACGCTCTCCCCTCTATGTGTCAATTATACCTCAAGAAAGGTTAAAAAAGAAAAGAAGTTCTGCCACATGCTACCACACAGATGAACTTGAAGACACACTAAGGGAAATAAGCCAGTCCAAAAGGACAAATCCTGTATGATGGATTCCACTTATATGAGGTCTCTGAAGCAGTCAAATTCATAGAGAGCAGAAGGGTGGTTGCAAGCGGTTGAGAGGGGAGGGAAAACAGAGGGACGGCCTCACAGGACAGAGTTTCAGTTTTGCAAGATGAAAAGAGTTCTGGAGGTTACACAGCAATATAAACGTACTTGACGCTACCGAACCGTATACTACAAAGTGGTTAAGGTGGTGGGTACATTTTACGTTATGTAGATTTTTCCACAATTAAAAAAAAAAAAAATCATCCCTGACATCAGTGTAACTACTGTGTGAAGGATAAATGAATGACATCATAGAGCAGAACAATAAAACTAGCCGTTATTATCTTAAAAAAAAAAACAAAACTTTGCATATTGTTTGATTTAAAAAAAAAAAAAAAGGGGCGCCTGGGTGGCGCAGTCGGTTAAGCGTCCGACTTCAGCCAGGTCACGATCTCACGATCTCGCGGTCTGTGAGTTCGAGCCCCGCGTCAGGCTCTAGGCTGATGGCTCGGAGCCTGGAGCCTGTTTCCGATTCTGTGTCTCCCTCTCTCTCTGCCCCTCCCCCGTTCATGCTGTGTCTCTCTCTGTCCCAAAAATAAATAAAAAACGTTGGAAAAAAAAAAAAAAAAAAAAAAGAATACAGGGGCACCTCAGTGGCTCAGTTGGTGAAGTGTCCAACTCTTGGTTTCAGTTCAGGTCATGATCTCATGGTTTGTGGGATCAAGCCCTGCGTCGGGCTCTGCACTGACAGCACGGAACCTGCTTGGGATTCTCTCTCCCCCTCTCTCTGCCCCCCCACCCCGCTCATACTGTCTCTCTCTCAAAATAAAGAAATCAACTTAAAAAAAATATTTAAAAAGAGTACAATACTCTGAAATAAGTCAGTCAAAGACAAATGCTATGATTTCACCCATATGTGGAATTTAAGAAACAAAACAAGCGAACAAAGAAAAAAAGAGACAAACCAAGAAACAGACTCTTAACTATAGAGAACAAACAGATGGTTACCAGAAGGCAGGGGGATGGGGGGAATACATGAAGGGAATTAAGAGTCACTGAGTGATGTATGGAATTGTGAAATCACTATATTGTACACCTGAAACTAATATAACACTGCATGTTAACTATACTGGAATTAAAATTTAAAAATAATTTTAATAAAAAAAATTCTTAAAGGTAAAATTTCTCAGTCAAGAGTATATATATTTTAAATTTTGATGCTTACTGACAAGCTGAGTGTTTAATCTCTACTTGTATAACCCACCCAGCCACCCACCCCCAATCTGGAATTCAACCAGCATGCAACAGAATAAATACAGCACTACATATCTAGAGTTTACCAGTAAAAAAAAGAAAGGCAGCCAGACAGCTATAACCCTTATGGCTATAAGTAAGAAGAATATACTTATCTATTCAAGTAAAATTCTTCTATCATTTTTATTCTACTCTATTGTAAAACTCTCCTTTTCCTTCTTTGAAGACTTCTGAGATCCTTGGTTTCTCTGAGTGATTGCTTTCTTTCTTTTCCCTAGAGGCCTACCCCTACCCTTACCCCTCCAGAGAGCTTTCTTAAGCCCCATCTTGTTATGTCTTTGTTCTTCAGGTCAACTGGTTCCATGTAGATGATGACCAGATCTTCGCCTTTCAGAGAGGCTCTTGATTTCTGTTTAATATTCTTGTGTTGTGTCCAAAAAAAAATTTTTTTTTGCTCTTTTTATTACCTTCTCTCACTCTCACACCATTATACATATAACAACTCATCCTTCTAACTCTGATTCCTAACTTTGGGACTATTCAATTATCTCAAGGAGTATTCTCTATTTCAAAATAAAATTCACTTTAATTACAAAATAAAACAACCACATGATGTCTCAAATCTACAAAGGTCAGGAATCACTGATTATCATTTGACCCCCCCTCTTTCCACACGTTCTTTCTGCTTGAGGTCATCTCCCCAGCCCTGTATCTCTGTGTGGCATAATGCTTTCATGATTGTTTCTTCAAATGGAGCTTTGGAAGATACATGGTAAAATAGCATGTATTTAATAAGAGAAAAAAATTTTTTTTAAAAAAAGGTAAAATGTTAACATTTGGGAAATGTGGGTAATGAGAGATCTTTATACTATTTTTACAACTTTTCTAAAAATCTAAAATTATGTTGAAATAATTTTTTTCTTTTCTTCCTCTTCTCCTCCTCCTCCTCCCCCTCCTCCTCCTCCTACTTTTCCTTCTTCTTCTTCTTTTCTTCTTCTTTAAAGAAAGCTATCTAGGGGCGCCTGGGTGGCTCGGTCGGTTAAGCGTCCGACTTCGGCTCAGGTCATGATCTCACGGTCCGTGAGTTCGAGCCCCGCGTCGGGCTCTGTGCTGACAGCTCAGAGCCTGGAGCCTGTTTCGGATTCTGTGTCTCCCTCTCTCTCTGCCCCTCCCCTGTTCATGCTCTGTCTCTCTCTGTCTCAAAAATAAATAAACGTTAAAAAAAATAAATAAAAAAATTAAAAAAAAGAAAGCTATCTAGTAAGGTTTCTTCCATATCCTAAGTTTGGTGCATTTCAGAAAGGTTTCTTCCATATCCTAAGTTTGGTGCATTTCAGAATATTCAAGGGACTATATCCTATCTCCCAGATTTGCACATATCCAAAATGCAATTTGGACACACTATTTAAGTTGCACAATTAAACACAATATACGAGAGGAAAACACCATGAAAATACTGTTTTTTCCATCCATTTCACTGTTCTAGAGTGATAGACAAACTACGTAGGTCATTTTTAAATTCTGGGTTCTTCAAAATTGTTTTTAAATGATTTGGGATTAGATGGCAATCTAACTGCCTTTCAAAGGGATTTGTCCACCATGCACTTGGTGTAATGGATTTCCATTCTTTCCTGCAGAATGCGGTCCGCGGCATAAATCAATACGGCAGTCTGTTTCACAGGCCTGTCACTTGTGCCCAGTGCCTCATCACTTTCCATCTCTCTCCCCATCCCACCCTGCAGCCTCTCTAACCATTTCTTTCAGCACTCTGTAAAAAGCAAAGGCAAAGGTATTTCAGACTTCTCTGAACCAGAGAGGGATACTTGTAAATGATGCTTTCGATGTTTTCATAAAATAACACATAAAATAGGATGTTTAAAGCCAGATATGACTGGCGCGCGCGCGCGCACACACACACACACACACACACACACACACACACACACACACACACTGCTGGAGGTCATCATTTCTAGTAAACCATTTTAACTTTCATCCATGCGGAGTCAGATTCTGCAGACAGCAAAACTGATAAGAAATGCTAATAAATGAAAACAGATAGTAAGAATGTTTAAAAACAGCACAGACTATTATCAGATTATCCAGGACGCTTGGGATAAGTTACTTAACCCGTAAGCCTCAATTTCAACATTTGTTTTTAAGTGAAAAGAAAACGATAGTACCTGTCCTCAAAGCATATGAGGTTAAACGATATCATCCAGATAAAGTGAAAAACACAATGCTCAGGCACATAAATGCTCAATATTAATTATGATGATGACATCAGAATTCCTCATACCCTTTATGGTCATACCCTTCTTGACTCAATACCTGACTAGTCTTGCAAGGACTGGACCTCAATTTCTTTATCTTTACATGAGACATCCAGCTCTGAGAATACAGTTTTCTTGTGTGCAAGATTTTGAGTCGGGCATCTAAAAAGCCCTTCCTTATTATACTAACTCTGGCAACTGAGATACTGTCCTCCTAGACATAAGGAAACAGTAGAGAACCCACAACTCCAGCCTAATTGTATGAGAGTGCACAAAATGCACTCTTTTTTAAAAAAAAAAGTAGATGAACTAGTAGATGAGCTAGTAGATGAACTACTACTAGTAGATGAGCTAGTAGATGAACTACTACTAGTAGATGAGCTAGTAGATGAACTACTACTAGTAGATGAGCTACTAGATGAACCTACAGTGACTCCTCCAAACAGATGAGAGAAGCAAGGTGAAAGCAACTTGTCACTCTAGATACCGCATCCAAATGAAGGTACATGTGGGGCCAGTGATGTTCAGCAGATTAGTCAACACTCCACTCAAGAAAGTCATTCCCCAAAACAATAACATTGCATTTAATAAGTTTACTAAAACCTCTTTCTTTCTTAGCTGGATCATCATGGGGTTGGGAAGGAGTGGTCTGGTACAGAGGAGTTCCTGCTCTTGCCATTCTGGGCCAGGAAGGGCGAGACTGAAAGGTAATGAAAAAGGCCCAGAAAAACGGATTTGCCTGTCTCCAAGCACCCTGGTAGTTGAAGTCAATAACGCCTAGGAAGCTACCAGAATTTGGATGACACGTCCAACAGAGTTCAATTTAATCTAATCCACACACAATGGATAAGATTAAGTGTAGAATATTAAAAAAAATCAAAGTATAAAGAGCAGGCCAGGAAATCCAATCGAGGTATAACTTAACGTAAAGGAAACCACTCGGCTAATCAATAGCATTATCATATCAAAAGAAAAACTGCCAAGAACTGCCGAAGGGAAAGTCTCAGAGCCAGGCTGCGTCCACAGTCCAAACCAGGCAGAGTAAAACCAAGAGGTTCAACCTATATTCTCGGACATGTCCAGAATCTAAACTCCACAACTAGGATAGAAATTTCGCTCGACAGAAGAGCCTTTCTCAAGAAAGCCTAAAAGTTAACAGCAGAATTTGATTCTTGGGGGAATGTAAAGTAATGGATCAAAATCTCAACACAGCAGGAAAAAAAAAACCCGCACAAGAAAGTCAAGGTGAAAAGAGCAGCACGGGTAAAATGTAGCTTAATTCTGAGTAATAAGTGGAGCTTAAGACAAGAAGAATCCATTTGATCTTCCTAGGAACATTCTCTTTCAAATAGCCCACTGGTGATACCGGACTTGAAAAAAATATCCTCCCACACCACTGTGCTCTCCAAAGAGGGAGAAAAAATGAAGCCACAGTCATGTAGGCAGTTGATTGTTTTCCATTTTCAGACTCCAACTATAGGTAAAAATGCAGAAAACTAAATATAGTACAAAATAGAATGGAAGGGTTATGAACCATGACCATGTAAAAGCACAGATAAAACTGAGAGAAATGAGGAAGAAGGGGTGGGGGAGTGGAGGAATGGCTAGGAGCACTGACATCCCATCTTCATGCAGGGAGGGAGTCAGGAGATGCTATTAAGAGCTAATGGAAGGGGCACCTCAGTGGCTCAGTTGGACTCTTGATTTCAACTCAGGTCATGATCCCAGGGTCGTGGGATCAAGCCCCCCATCGGGATCTGTGCTGAGTGTGGAGTCTGCTTAAGATTCTCTCTTTCTTTCTTTCCCTCTCTCTCTCTCTCTCTCTCTCTCTCTGCCTCCCCCCTATTCACACTCTATCAAAAAAAAAAAAAAAAAAAGAGGGGCGCCTGGGTGGCTCAGTCGGTTGAGCGTCCAACTTCGGCTCAGGTCATGATCTCACAGTTCATAGGTTTGAGCCCCGCATCAGGCTCTGTGCTGACTGCTTGCTCAGAGCCTGGAGCCTGCTTCAGATTCTGTCTCTTTCTCTCTCTGTCCCTCCCTCGCTCACACTTTGTCTCACTCTCACTCTAGCTCCCAAAAAAAAAAAAATAAATAAAGGTAAAAAAAAAAAGAGCGAAAGGAAGAACTCAGTATGACGATGTAACCAACAAAACTAGAGGGGAGCACAGGGAACACTGAGGTAATCCTTATACAGAAGGAAATCAAAAATGCCCACATCTGATAAACCAAGAAGTGGTACTGACATATTATTTACAGTTACAGAGTGCTTATTGTTTGACAATATCATAAACAAAATTTAACTATTTTATATATTTTATAGAGATATAAAAATGGTCAATCATCTCTGAAAAGTAGGACTTCTCAGGGGGTAGGGAAGAGTGTGGCAAAGGCCATTGATTTTTATTATAAATCCTTCTACTTGATTTTTTATCATGAGTGTATACTTTGGCTTCTACCAAAATAAACTTTTAAAACAAATAACTAGAAGATAGCCTTCCAAACTGAGCCTTTTGAAATTTAAGTGACAGACTATAGCAAATTGTCACTAGAAAAATCAAATTCTTATGCTAAGAATCAAGAGAACAGCACAGATCAAGTTTAGAAATCACCTTGCCTTGCGTAAGAGTAACTTCTTAATTTGGAGCATCTGAAAGTAACAAAATTTTGTATGACTGCAATCACATAGTATTTTTCATTCTGATATGTTGACAAAATTTGTAGATATTCATTAATATTAATAACAGCCCAAGAATCCAGTTAATAATAGTGCTGTTATATAATATGTGAGAAAAAAAGCTCACTACACGACATCATAATGACTTACGGATGAGTATTCGCAGTATTGTCAAACTAATACTGTAAGCTCATTGAAGGCAGCACTTGGGTCCATCAAGTCTCTATGAATAGTAGCTGTCATCATTTGCTCTTTAATAAATGTTTGGGTATATAATTGGTTGCATATTTTAATTACTAAAGCAAAACCCAGGCATTACGGTTTCTGTAGTTTCCCCGTAAGGCTGTGATGGCTATTCATCTCTTGTCTTTCAGTCCCAAGCCCTTCTATTGTGCTGAAGTGCTGTCTACCCAGCTTTGGGCTGGGTCAGCAGCCAACCTTTACCAGACTTGCCTGCCAGTTTCCTGTTAGGTTTTACCAAGGGGAAGCAAAAGTGTGGACTAGGAGGAGGGAGGGAGAGGGGATTTCCTTGTAGTTCTCATTCCTATCCACGTTGTTCCAGCAAAGAGGGCAGCTCTATCTCCCAGCTCCAGCTGCCCCTTCTCCCCTGGTGGGTGAGCACCAGCTGCCTGGCATCCCACTCAGAGATCCAGCTACCAGCTGTGTGGGGGCCCCTCTGAACTCCGAGAGTCTTCTCTTCTGTTCCTCCAGCCCTAGGGGTGGTGGCTGCCAGCCGTAGTTCTTAGTATCTGGATTACCTCGATGTCCACTTTTTGCCCCTTCAGTCTTCCAGCACCTAGGTAGCCCATTCCCAGAATTAAATGCCCTGAAATACCTCCTATGGTTTACTAGGCCTGGATTGATACAAAGGGAAGAAAATATGTACCCTCATCAGAAATAACTCATAGGGGGGCGCCTGGGTGGCTCAGTCGGTTGAGCGTCCGACTTCGGCTCAGGTCATGATCTCATGGTCCGGGAGTTCCAGCCCCGCGTTGGGCTCTGTGCTGATGGCTCAGAGCCTGGAGCCTGTTTCAGATTCTGTGTCTCCCTCTCTCTCTGACCCTCCCCCGTTCATGCTCTGTCTCTCTCTGTCTCAAAAATAAATAAACGTTAAAAAAAAAATTTTTTTTAATAAAAAGAAGAAATAACTCATAGGGTGCTGGTAAGCAGCAAAACTTTATACTGACTTGTATAAGTCAATACAACAAAATGTATTGATATTTTATATTGTCAATAAAGTAGATTCTAAGGACATTTTCCGGTAAGATTTCCACTAGGATTTGTTTCCACACACTGATGGAAGGTGAACTCAAATCTTGAGTCTGATGAATCATTAAAACAAGGCTAAGTTAGGGAGTATAATATGAGTCATGAAGAGAGAAATGTAACACTTAGAAGTTAAGAGGGTAACAGACAGAAAGGGAGGTGGGAGATATAAATATAACCCTGTATCTGTTTGAGTGTATCTTACTTACTCTTTTTTTTTTTTTTTAATTTTTAATAAGCTCTACACCCAACATGGGGCTTAAACTCAGGACCCCGAGATCAAGAGTTGCATGCTCTACCGTCTGAGCCAGCCTGATGCACCTATAAAAAGTCTAACATTCCAGACACCTCAAAATCAACATCACAGAAATACAATAAGTGTATTTTTATGGAAATATTAGTGACAAACTATTATTCACAAAAATATTTGTCATATTATTCAATTAACAGACTAGTTTAGGTGTCTGGACCAATCAAAGAAAATGTGGCAGCGATGGCAGTTTTGACCTTCATCTACCGCTCTAAGCTCTTGGCAGACGGCACAGATCCTGCACATCTATTGAAAATCAACAGTGGGTACTATCTATAATTTCCAGTGTGGCTTGCAGCAATTTAGAGTTGTTATTTTTTCTTAGAATGGAACTGGACACAAAGTGTACAAGGGTGTACAAAGTCTCCTCTCCATTCCCCCTCATACCTGCTTAAAGGATTGACCCCACTTCTATAGCGAGGTGGTTAAGAGTACAGAGTGTGATGGGGCGCCTGGGTGGCGCAGTCGGTTAAGCATCCGACTTCAGCCAGGTCACGATCTCACGGTCCGTGGGTTCCAGCCCCGCGTTGGGCTCTGTGCTGATGGCTCAGAGCCTGGAGCCTGTTTCAGATTCTGTGTCTCCCTCTCTCTCTGCCCCTCCCCCGTTCATGCTCTGTCTCTCTCTGTCCCAAAAATAAATAAAAAACGTTGAAAAAAAAAAAATTAAAAAAAAAAAAAAAAAAGAGTACAGAGTGTGAAGCTCAAGTATTATTGGATTCATGTCTTTGCCCTGCCATTCACTAGCACCTTAGACAAGTTCCACTTGACTTCTATGCCTTGGTTTCATCAGCTTTCTCAAATGGGGAGACTAACGGAACCTACTTAATAGAATTACTGAGGACCAAATAAGTTAATAGGTACAAGGGCTTATAACGGGACATGGTATGTAACAAGTCCTATGTAAGTGTTACCTACTATTATTATCATTATTAATTCCACATAGAAATATAAGCAAAGCATAGAAATGCCAAAAGGAAAGTTACATGATTTATTGTTATATTGGGGGAAAAAAATGCTTATAGATCACAAACCAAAAGGTTTTGGCCAGGGGCACCTGGCTGGCTGTCAGTGGAACATGTGACTCTTGATCTCGGGGATGTGGGTTGGAGTCCCACACTGGGTGTAGAGATTACTTAAAAATAAAATCTTAGGAAAAAAAAAAGTTTGGGGCTTATAAGGACCTCTACCCAGAAGTAGTTCTTGACATTTTTTGGATTATGAACCCTTCCGAGGATATGTGAAAGCTATAGACGTCCTCCCTATAAAAATGCATATATACACAGAATTTTCCAAAATATTTCAACATTCTTGGACTCAAATCACAGATTATTTCATGATAATGCATTTACACCAAAGCTGAAACACTAGAGGGTGCCACAACCAAAGAAAAATGTAAAGAAAGCACAGAGAATTTCAGATTGCTTAAAATTCTTCAACTGAAACAAACATCCTTCCACAGAAAAGAAGAATGGGGTGAATCTACTTCACCCAATGCTTTAAAATACATGAACTCTTCTACAGGATCTAGATGAGCACCATCCAACAGAAATTTCTGCGACGGAAATGTTCTGAATTTGCACTGTCCAAAACAGAAGCCGCTAACCACGTGTGGCTACTGACCACGTGAAAATGTGATAACTATGACTAAGGCATTAAAATTAAAATTGTATTTAGTTTTAATTGATTTTTAACTTCAAAACCACATGTGGCTGTGGCTACCACACTGAAGAGTGCAGCTCTACATTCTATTTTTAAGTTTTGAAATGACTTGCTTCTAATCACAGGCATTACACAGCATTGTTAAAGAACTTGAAGGCGGCATCCATGAACATCCAGATAGAGGACTCACAAAAAGTCAGAGGACCAAAGGAACACAGCTCTCGGCTGCCTTCACTCCAGATTCTTTCTTTATACTGCAATTTAATCTGCTAAAAATAAAGCTAATGCTGACCCACCTGTCAGAGAACAGTAGTCTATCCACATTGTAAAACATCTCACAGCTCACAACCCTGTGTCAATCACGGTGCCCTGAATGAAAAAGGTACCTAACTGAATGCTGATGACAATGATAAAAAGGATTAGAATATGCATTTGCAACTATTCGGATGCTTATTAACAGCCACGAATATCAATAAAAAGCAGGTGAGTTGCTGAAGCTATCCCCGGATTAGAAACACGGTGGATAGGGAGTTGAGTATGCCCAGGCATTTGCTAACGGTCAGAAAGCAGCTGGCTCTTTTTTGCAGAAAAATCATTTGTCCACAGCTGCTCCCCAAATCACCAAAAATCAAATTAGCGGTTGTCATGTGAGAGCAAGAGCAGAGGCTGCCTCAATTTCCATTAAGGAGAAATAACTTAAATTGCCAGAAGTCCCATCCCTCCATCTCAGACAAGCACAAAGGACACTTTTATTTCAGATCCTGCTTTCTGTGAAATATAGCATTGTTGCCTGGCGGCCTCTGTGCTGGGCCTCAGTCCTCCTGGATCTGCCTTTCCACAGCCGACATTCAGTTAAAGCGGCCTCTTAGATTCTGGCGGACCGTTCAACGCATCATTTTTCTCTTGAGATAACTACGCTAACGCTGGTCTCTGGAGAAAATCATGAAGGAAGAAAGGTCAGTACTACAGATGGAGGGACCTGCAAGTCAGGCATTCTCTCACTCGTTTTACAAATATTCACTGAACTCTTATCACGTACTCCTAGATTATTTTAGCAACAGCAGTCCAAGGAAAACTATGGCTGGCAGCTCTTAACTTTTTATTTTTAGTTAAAAAAATGTATTGTTATAGAAGCAACTGTTTGGGCAATTGAGAAACACAGGTGAGAGAAACAAAAAAGAAACAGGAGTCACTACAACCTGCTGAGATGGCCCCGTTACCAAGTTACCAATTTGGCCTATGCTTCTAGCATCCCTCTTCCCCCTGTGGCGGCGAAGCTTCTTATATGGTTGCTTTTGTTTCCTTCCTTTTAAAAACAAAAGTGTGGCTACAGTGCATATCCTATTTTACTTAAGATTTTATTTTTAAGTAATCTCTACACTCAACGTGGGGTTTGAACTCACGACCCTGAGATTAAGGGTGGCACACTCCACCGACTGAGCCAGCCAGGCGTCCCAAGTGCACATACCGTTTCATAAATATTTTAAAATTTAATACATAATAAAATTGTTCATGTTATTAACATTTTCAGACCATTTTTTAACGTTTACAGAGCATTCCCCTGTAAAACTGTACACTGGGTATTTTACTAATTCCCTAAAGTCAATGATTTAGGTTGTTTCCAAGTTTTCACTATTATAAACAGCACTGTGATGACAATTCTGATATTCAATAAATATCTGTTCAATAAATAAGTAGACAAGTGATTTGCTGAGCTAAGTCTTTGCATATACCTGATTATGTCCTTAGTTTCTAAAGGACATGAAACTTTGTTTCATCATTATAATTCTGGACTTGCTATCATAGCAGGCATGGAAAGGTAATGCAGTAAAAACAGCAACCGAGACATAAAAGTAAGCACATACCTGGCAGTGGATGGAGGACAGAATGAAAATACTAACCTTGACAATGAAAAATGGAGGTATGGCTCCCAGAAGGTAGAATATAGGAAGAGGGAAGTAAGTGCAGGGGTACTCACACCATCTTACAAAATGACAAGTTGAGACCATATTGAAAGTTGATGGATCAAAAAATAAAAATTTTATCTCTTAAAAGTTTAAAGATAACTAATCAGAGTCTAAAAATAATATAAATATCAACTAATGGGAGATGGAGAGAGAAAGAGGCAGTAAAATTGAGTTAGTTCTTATTTTTCATATCAAAAAATCTACAAGATATTGTCTAAAGTTGATGACTAAGGAACAGAAGTTTATACATATTAATAAGCCTTATCAAAGTGACTCCAGGAGAAGCTATAAATAGAAATAGTGGGGGCACCTGGGTGCCTCAGCCGGTTGGGCGTCCCACTTGGGCTCAGGTCATGATCTCATGGTTCATGAGTTCAAGCCCCACATCGGGCTGTCAGTACAGAGCCCACTTCAGATCCTCTGTCCCCTTTTCTCTCTGCCCATCCCTCGCTCGTGCGCTCTCTCAAAAATAAATAAATGTTAAAAAAAAATTTTTTTAAATAGAAATAGTGAAATGTTTTTTTAAATATTTATTTTTGAGAGAGAGAGAGAGAGAGAGAGAGAGACAGCATGCACGAGTGGGGTAAGGTGGCGGGGTGGTGGAAACAGATGATATGAAGTGGGCTCTGTGCTGACAGAAGAGAGCCTGATGCAGGGCTCAAACTCACGAATGGTGACATCATGACCTGAGCTGAAGTCAGTCACTTAACTGACTGAGTCACCCAGGTGCCCCAGTGAAATAGTTTTTAAACATGGTCTTTAGATGGTAAGGCTGGGGATGAGAAGAAAAGAGATGAGGCAGGAGACATGTTTTTTTCATCATAAGCTTCTCCCTCCTATTCGATTTTTTAACATCGAAAAGTTTATGATGAAAAAAACATGTCTCCTGCCTCATCTCTTTTCTTCCCATCCAGATGAAGTTTGGTTAAAGAAGCTGTAACTACTGGGGTGCCTGGGTGGCTCAGTTGGCTGAGTGTCCGACTCTGGATTTTGGCTCTGGTCATGATCTAATGGTTTGTGGGTTCAAGCCTCATATCGGGCTCCATGCTGGCAGTGCAGAAGCTGCTTGGGATTCTCTCTCTCCCCCTCTCTCTCTCTCTCTGACTCTCCCCCCTTTTTGCACCCCCCCCCCCCCAATACGCTCATGCTCTCTCTCTCTCAAAATAAATAAATAAACTTTAAAAAAATCTGTAGGGTAGCCACAGCTTTGGAAACATGGCAGAGCAAGAGCAAAGAAAAAAGATTCCTTTGGTTCCAGAAAATCTCCTGAAAAAGAGGAAGGTGTATCAGGCCCTTAAAGCCACTCAAGCGAAGCAGGCACTTTTGGACAAGAAGGAGCAGAAGAAAGGAAAAGAGGTCAAGTTTAAGCGACTGGAATGGTTCCTACATGATTCCTGGCGGCAGCAACGCGACAGGGTGCGCCTCAGACGACTAGAAGTGAAACCTCACGGTTTGGAAGTGCCGGATAAACATTCCTTGGCCTTTGTTGTACACATCCAAAGGATTAATGGGGTGAGTTCACTGGTGCAGAGGACCATTGCAAGGCTTCGCCTGAAGAAGATTTTCAGTGGTGTCTTTTTCAGAGTGACCCCCCAGACCATAAAAACGCTGCGTATAGTGGAACCGTATGTGGCCTGGGGATTTCCAAATCTGAAGTCTGTCCGGGAACTCATCTTGAAACGTGGACAAGCCAAGGTCAAGAATAAAACCATCCCTTTGACAGACAACACAGTGATTGAGGAGCACCTGGGGAAGTACGGTGTTATTTGCTTGGAAGACCTCATTCATGAAATTGCCTTTCCGGGGAAGAATTTCCAGGCCATTTGTGACTTCTTACGTCCTTTCCATCTCTCAGTGGCCCGTCATGCTACCAAGAATAGAGTGGGCTTTCTCAAGGAGGTGGGCTTACCAGGCTATCGAGGCGAACGCACCAATCAGCTCATTCGGCAGCTGAATTAAACCCAGAATATCTGAAAGCACAGCACATTGGAGGTGTGTTTTGTCTTTTGGAATTGTTATCAGTATCTTCAAAGAAGATATTTTCTGCTATACCTTCAGAAACTAGAGGGGGGGGGTGGAGTCAAGGAAAAGATGATGACGTTCCTGGCAGGCACGTCTCATCACAGCCCAGTTCCAAGAAAAAATTCCAGTGTGTTTTCCACGTTGACTACACTGTCATCCCTTAAGTCAGCAGAGGACTCATGCCATGGAAGAGAGAATCCTGCTACGTCACATCTTCCATTCTGGGGTTTGATGTTAGTAAACGAGTATCCAAGCATGAATACAAGACAGCAGTGGACCACGCTCAGGGACATACTTGAACCTGGGGGTTCTTGGGGCTTTGTTTTGGAAGGAATTTAAAATATAGTTACAAAGAAGAGCACAAAAAAAAAAAAAAATCTGTAACTATTCACTTTGACTCCCATTGACTATATCCTTCGATCCTTTTTATTTTTTTTGAGAGACAGCATGCGAGTGGGAGAGGGGCAGAGAGAAAGGGAGAGAAAGAGAATCTTAAGCAGGCTCCAAGATCAGCCTAGAGCCCAATGCGGGGCTCGATCCCACAACCCTGGAATCACGACCTGAGCCCAAATCAAGAGTCAGACGCTTAACTGACAGCCACCCAGGAACCCTCATATCCCTCTACCTTGATAGCTAGTCACACTCAACTGCCCACAGAGCTTTCCTTTAACCAGAGGCAAACTTAAAAATACTTAAGACCTTGAAGACCATCTAGTCTGATTTTTCTCATTTTACAGATTTAGTTGAGACCCAGAAGAGTTAAATGAATTACTCAAAGTCACATCTCTAGTTGGTGGCAAAACCAAAATTCAAACCCACATCTCTTGCCTTCCAATCAAGTGCTCCTTTCGTTCCATCAGAGACCTACCCTTTGTCCTGGAGTACAATCTATTATTGGCTTGGGCTCCTTAACTGCTAATCCCACACTACTATGTCTATATCTTCAAGCCAAAATGTGGCTTTTACTCAGGGTGCAGTGAATTTGTATCATAATAAATTTGTATTGTAAATATGCATGTTGGGAGCGCTTGGGTGGCTCAGTCAGTTAAGCATCGGACTTCACCTCAGGTCATGATCTCTTGGTTCGTGAGTTCGAGCCCCACACCAGGCTCTCTGCTGTCAGCACAGAGCCCCCTTTGGATGCTCTGTCCCCTTCTCTCTGCCCTTCCCCCACTCATTCTCTCTCTCTCTCTCTGAAAAATATATACACTTTAAAAAATTACAAATATGGATGCATATACTTTTTCAAAACTGCACCTGCAGTCACCCACTACAATGCCTCCTGATGCCCCCACCAGCCCTGCCTGAAAGGATACAGCTACTTTGAGGACTGGCCCCTAAAGCCAAGAGGCCTGACAGCATGCTTCCCAGCCGCAGGAGTAAATGCATGGTTTCCAAAGCTCCGTCTTTTGAAGCAATGTCTTCTGTGAGCACCGGGGTGGACAACTGATTTCATGTTTTTCTTCACCCAGATTAAATGATTTAGCTAACTATCCACTCTCACTTTTGGCAGATGGAAAGAGAACAAAACTGATTACAAATTTTGAGGAAAATGGAGAATTGTGCACATTATTTTTATGTTTGTGATGATTATGTCATTTTATAAAAATTGTTTTAAAATCAAATTTTAAATCGTATGAAAGTCCCTATTATTTATATAGATTATGGAAACATGGAAATAAAAAACATGTAAAAATGGAGACCAGACCAATCACTGGAAAGCAAGTATATGCAGAGCAGTCAAGAGCTAATAACCAAAACGCCAGTATCTACTGTATTTTCCATAAATTGTACACAATTTTCGGATGGTGTATGCATTGTCTTACTAATTTAAAATAAGTAATACTGGATGGTTAAAGAATGGTTTGGGTGAACTGAGGCTAGGAGACAGTCAAGCCAGTCAGGTAAACTAATTCAATGGTCCGTGAGGAAGCACTCACAGGCACCTGAGCTAAGACAATGGGGAGGCAAAGCATGTCTTAACTATTTAGGTGGTGAAAATGGAAAGGACTTAGTCAACAACTGGCTGTGAAGAGTGAGAGCAAAGTAAGTCCAGTGTGATGCCCACATTTCCGGCAGGTTTAGTGAGTGGCTCATTAACCGAGGCAAGGAGAACAGAACAGCAGAGGAAGACAGTTCATGACAATATTCACATGAGCTCTCCGAACAGACACCCACAGCTGGAGCTGTGATGCAGGTCTAAGTTCGGGATTCACCAACAAGGAGATGGCAAAGAAAGCAGACAGCATGAATACAACTGACCAGGAAATGAATGTAATCGTTGTAAATATGTAAGGCTGGACAAAAAAAGAAGCAAGGAAACTTGGGGAATAATCAAAAGGTATATACAGGAGGAAAAAACAGTAACATACAAAGAAGAATGAGAGGGTTAGAAGAAAAAATGAGAATCAGAAGACAGTAGTGTCAGGGTAGCCAAATGAAGGGAGAAGTCAACAATACAGTGAAAGAAGAATTGAGATAACGACTTGCCAAGAGATTCAATACATTTCATTCATTCAACACATACATGATTATTACCTACTATGTTAAGCACTGATGCAGACAGAGGAGACAGCAGTGACCAAAACAAATCCCTGCCTTCTTGGATTTTGCATCCTACCAGAGGGAGAGAAACAATCAACAAAAACTATGCGCGTGCGCGCGCGCGCACACACACACACACACACACACATATACATAAGTAAGTTAACAACAAAACTATATATATATATATATATATATATACACAACATATATAAATATATATATAAAACATATAAACAACAAAAACTATATGTTTACGTATATATACATAAATAAGTTAATATATATAAATTATATATATAATACGTATACAACAAAAACTGTATATATATACATACATACGTACACATATACATAAATAAGTTAACCACTGGAGAGATTCGAGAATGTGCTCTATAAATTACTATGTAAGTATTCTTTCTTCATCCTCTTTTCTTTCTTTCCCTAAAAGCTGCCCTAGTGTAAACAGAAAGAAACCAGAACCTGGAGTCAGAAATGCTTGGTTTTGATTTCTAGTCGCATAACCTTGGGGGAAAAAAAATTGTAAAATTTCCACAACCTTCTGTTTTATCATCTGCAAAACTGAGAATGATAATGCCCACCTCATAGGGCAGTAATAGCTAACATTTATTGAGTCCTTATAACTATATGCTGGATGCTTTCCTAAGACTTTTACATATATAATCTCATATAATCCTCAACTCTATGAGGTATTGTTCACTATTATCCTCAATGACGTAAGATAAAATGAGGCACAAGAAGGTCAAGTTAATTGTTCTAGACCAAACAGGGAGTAGCAGAAACAAAATTTAAATCTGGACAATATGCACATAGCTTTACAGTTTACAAAACGTGCTCACATCTCATTTTGTTTAAGTATTAGAAAAAATGAAATTGCTTTCTGTAGATCCAAAACAGTCAAATCAATTTCATATGGTTCAACTTTAACTATTATGCTATAGACACCTTAAAAATTGAAATATGAATTTTTTTAACTGTAAAGCACTATGGAAGGTATTATTTTAGGCAACAACAAATAGAACCACACTAAGAATTATTAATACAGGGTGCCTGGGTGGCTCAGTCAGTTAAGTGTCTGACTCTTGGTTTCAGCTCAGGTCATGATCTCACAGTTACTGAGTTCGAGCCCTCTGTCGGGCTCTGTGCTGACAGTGCAGAGCTTGCTTGGGATTCTCTCTCTCTCCCTCTCTATCTCTCTCAAAAATAAATAAATAAACTTTAAAAAAGAAAAAAGAACTATTAATACAACTGTGACACTGAAAGTAGTATGAAAGGGATCAGACTATATATACAGAAATCCACTCAAACTGGACATCAATAATCAAGAGTCAATAAAAAGCCCATTATATATATGTCCATTATAAATAACCCACATTTCTATTTGCAGTCTTGGTATTTTGAGCATTAATATTCTGAAAGGTATGGAGAGAATCTCAAGCAGACATTATTTTCCCCCATGGCACTGATCACCATCTGATGTAATATTTTCTCAGCCCATTAGAAAGTAAGCTCACGAGGGCAAAGAGTTTTCTGTTTTACTCAGTGCTGTTCAGAAACTATTCAAAGCTCACAGTAATCACTCAAATTCATTTGCTGAAAAAATTGAGAAATTAGAATTTCCTAAATTACTTGGACAAGAATACAGGAAATACATTTTAAGACACAGATAAATAGTACTGAGATTTTGTGATGTAAACAATAACAAATAAAACCATCTTTCCCAATGGCATACGATAGTAAGTAACAGTTTCTACCCTTAAACATTTCAGAAAGTGTCAGACATCCAAATTTTGAATACTACCCATTCAGAAATAAAAATCCCCACATTTACTTTGTGAGTAATCCATCCATTAAAATAAACTGTATCTTGAATTACTTACAAAATTAAATTTAGGATTGCATATAATCAAAGTTACAAACAGTAGTAAGAAGGAAAAAAATCATCTTAGAATCCTAGATTAGAAAAGGAAGTTAGAGAAAAGTAAAAAAGCACATATGTTTCAGGACTGAAATAAATGAAATTTAGAAAGTGGTTGAATATAAAATTTAAACGACTTCACTTAAAACTGGGAATAACATTTCCATTTTAGAATTTGTTTAACCTGTCCAAGATATCCCTAAGCTGATGGGAGGAGGGGGAATGCTACCCTAAGTTTCTAAAGGAACAAAAGCTCTGTAAATAACACTTACGCTATATTCTCTATTCAAAAAAAAACAAAACAATTTTTTCCATGACTATCAAATGTTGCATCCATTTAGAATAAGTCTTTGAAGAGTTATAGAGCACTGTACGAAGAATAATCATCCCGTAAGAATAACATTTTTTTCACTACATTTCCCAATGTGATCTTTGGTAAAATTCTAAAAAACAGAAGGGGAAAAGGGACCATCAAATGTAATTTACCATATACATTTATGAGCAGCCACTTGGCCTTGGCCACAATAGATATCCTGCAGCTGGCTGTCAAACCACTAAAAGCTGCTTGTCACCCACCTTCCTAATCTCTTAGAACTAAGCTCACTAAGGTCAAAACAAGTCAACTGCCTTTCTCACCAGCAGTAATATACTGGAATAAAAGTGTCAAGTACAATTCTGACTGCCAAGACTTTGTTCTTAGGAACAGACTTGCAACTATTAAAGGCGACATTAAATTAGAGCTATTGCCTAAAAGAAAAGGACTATCTACATCTGTAGCTTAATTGGGATAATATTTCTGAGGTCTTGATCGGTAATCAGACCAGAGGAAAGAGAACCAACTGGGGGGGAAAAAAAAGCAACAAATATCACAACCCCCAAAAAGAGTGAATAAAGAGTAGACTACTTAAAAAAAATTACTATGCCAGTAGCAATATGTAAGTACAACCAGGGTTATACTTTAGAACTGATTCCATGCGTTATACAACAAGGAATATTCACTCCAACCTAGTATAGGAGGAATACTACCGAAGTATTAATAAAGTGTGAGGCAGACGAATTTGTCCTGACATAGAAAATGTCCACAATATATGTATGAAATTAAAAAAAAAAATAGATGATAAAAATCCGCTAGAATGAGTGTGGTCTCACTAAAAAAAAAAAAAGTATAGATATGGTTATGAGCAAGCAAATTAATCTAGAAAGATATACTGAAACTATTAAGAATGCTTCTGTGCAGAATGGAATTATGAAGACTATTTCTTTTATATAATTTTTTCCCTTTAAAACAATAAGTATGTAATTACTTTTATAATGGGGGTGGGGGTGGAGATTTCTAGGTCTAGGAAAGAAAAGACAAACACGGTAATAAGTCTCTCTCTCCCCCTTTACCAAAGGAAAAATCTGAGGATGGCCTCCAAGCTCATGAAGTCACAAAGACACAGTCTAGACTGTCAAAGCTGCATGAGGTTCTGTGGGAATTCTTTAAGCAGAATCCTACGTGGAACCTGAAAACATAGGATAACAGTAGAACTTCTCCTATTGAAGGAGCTGGGAAACACAGACAGCTATACACACTCACCCTCCTCATCTCCTGCAAGGCCTTCTGAGGCTCCTTAGGACCCCACAGAGCACAAGTGGAAACTCCCCGATTAATGCAAGTCTTCCACTGTGCAGTTGGGAAATTGACCCCAAGGATTAGTTTCCTGTTAAGGCCTCTGCCTTACAGACTGGCCCCAGGGTCATTTTATCTGCTAGTCATGACAGACATAGTCCCTGAGCCGTTATCTTTTTAAATACATACAGAATAGTTTACAGAAAGTGGAAAAGATAGATCCATTGGCTCCAAAATACCAAAAGAACACCGCAAAATAAAAATTAATGTAGAAATGTCCAAAAAGGAAAAAGGAACATAACGGTTCTTGCTATTCAACATGATTCAAGACACAACTTAGTGGCTTTGCAACTGTGTTTTTCTACTGTCTGAGGGTCATGTTTAGCCATACATATCCATCAAAGTAATGGAAGCTGGAATCTGCCACTGAGATAAAGAAGTGGAAACAAGGCAGCAACAGGACAGTTTGAGACTAAAATGTCAGAAAAGGTACGTTGGTCAAGTAGGAAGGTCAAGTAGCAAGTCTAGTGATGCAAGAGATAGTGAAGTCCACCCTTGAAGGGTAAAATCGAATTCCATAGACTCTCAACAGCCTAAAAATAATAAACAAGGGGGTCCTGGGTGGCTCATTTGGTTAAGCGTCCGACTTCGGCTCAGGTCATGATCTCACGGTTGGTGGGTTTGAGCCCCATGTGGGGCACTGTGCTGAGCTCAGAGCCTGGAGCCTGCTTCAGATTCTGTCTCCATCTCTCTGCCTCTCTCCTGCTCGTGCGCTCTCTCTCAAATATAAAATAAAAAACAAAAAAAATAGATACCTTAAAAAGAAATAATAATAAACAAAATCTCATAGGAGGTATTTTAAGAGGGATAAACATACCATTCTGAACTTTGGTCTAAAAAAAATCATTGCAGGAAAACATAGGATGATAAAGACTTGTATCATTATCATACACACAAAAAAGTTCTGGGGTGCTGGGGCACCTGGGTGGTTGTGGTTAAGTGTCCAACTCAATCTTGGCTCAGGCATGATTTCACAGTTTGTGAGATCGAGCCCTGTGTTGGGCTCTGCACAGACAGCATGGAGCCTGCTTGGGGCTCTCTCTCTCTCTCAAAACAAACAAACAAACAAACTTAAAAAAAGATTCAAGGGTTTGGCTCACACTAAACTTAGTATGGAAATGAACATAGGACAAGTAACACATATAAATGTGGATAATCAAAGGTGGTTTCTGCATCAGCCTGACCACAAGTTAGTTAACATACAGTGTAGTGTTGGTTTCAGGAGTAGAATTTAGTGGTTCATCACTTACATGTAACACCCAGTGTTCATCCCAACAAGTGGGCACTCTACTTTTTAAAGATGTGGAAAAATCCAATATTTTAAGAAACAGTTGAAAAAAAATAGAGATGTCTAAGTCTAGAGAAGAAAGGGCTTTAGGAAAATGACTTCCCAAATATTAAAGGGCTGCCATAAGGAAGAGGAATTATAAATGGGGTGTATGGCCCCAATAAGAAAAAACAGGCCAGAAGTTAGGGTAGGAAGGGCAGAATTCTGGTTAACAGATCGTTTATCTAACAGGGGTGTGAAGACAGTGAGTTGTCAGAAAACAGAAGTTCTCCTGTCACTAGACACCTGCCTGCAAAGCACACAAAACCACTTGGGGGCGCTGGAGAAGTGGGCTTGGGCACATCAAACTAGTATGCAGAAACTAAGGGAGCAAAAAACAGATTCTGCACCATGGGGTCCACCGTGGACTATATCAGGGAGGCTGTCCCAGGCGAAATGGATACATACCCCAAATAAACTGTGATTCAGTCCTTGCTCTTCACTTATTGGGAGAATATAATTTTTTGATCTATAATTCTACTGTATTTGGGGGTGTGTACAAATGTACACACAAACAGAATCATGCACATAGTATAAAATTAGCTCTAACCAAAGGGTTAGTCTTCTCTGAGAACTGTAACAGTAGAAGCTGAAAGACTTTCCTAGAGAAATGTAGGAAAACACCAAAACTCTTCTGCTATCACAGTCTTAAAACATTTTATACAGTTTCCTTAGTAACAAATTGCAAAGGAAAGCAGGTTTTATTAACGCACTGCTTCATCTTTGAAGATTATGTAAAGTGAAACTGATAACGTAACAACACCTTTACTGAATGCTGTAATCTCAGTCACCCATAATATAGCCAAGAGAGCCTGGGAAAGGATTTTAGTTTTGACTTACTTTGCCTTTTTAATTTGTGTGCTATTCTAACAAGTGTAGTGCTGATTTCCCGGGCTAACACAGAGGTGGTAAAGCAAGGCAAAGAGGGTAAGAACAAAAAACGAAAAGCAGACAAGAACAAAGTACCACGAGCTGGTGTGATGGAGGGACAGACGGCCCTAGAGACCTCACCTGCTTATAAGGGCATTATCCTATCACAGAACAAGCATTCTTCTACATATCTGAGTAATGTGTTTTTTCACAAAACATGAACAACCTAAAATACATACGGCAGTAACTCTGGAAGACAGTTTGACAGTTTATTACAAAACTAAACATACTCTTACTATGTGATCTAACGATTACACTTGTTGGTATTTAGCTAAATAAGTCGAAATCTTATGTATACGCAAACACTGGCACATTAATGTTTATAGTAGCTTTATTCATAACTGCCAAACCAGGATATCCTTCAATAGGTGAATTAATAAACAAATTGTGGTCCACCCAGAAAATGGGATGTTATTCAGCAGTAAAAAGAAATGAGCTATCAAGCCATGAAACAACATAGAGGAACCTGAAGGGCACAATGCTAAGTGAAAGAAGCCAATCTGAAAATGCTACATACTGTAATAATTCCAACTATATGACATTCTGTAAAAGGCAAAACTAGGGAAACAGTAAAAAGATTAGGGTTGGGAAAAAGGGAAGGAAGGACCACAGGGGATTTGGGGGCACTAAAACCATTCTGTATGATACCATAATGGATGACACATCATAATACACTTGTCAAACCCTCAGGCTGTACAACGTAGTGAATCCTAATGTAAACTATGGCCTTTCGTTAATATTGGTTCATCAACGGTAAGAAATTTACCACACTAAAGCAAGATGTTAATAGAAGGATGGGGTGGCGAGGGAGTATACAGGAACTTACTATACCTTCCGCTCCATTTTTCTACTAAAACTGCTCTAAAAAATGAAGTATATTAGTTTTTTAACTATATGTCAAAAATCAATGTTCTCATAAGAAATCAGGGTAAAGGTGGGGGACAGGAACTTTCAGGCACAGCCAGGAGTTCCTCTAATCCTAAATCACCATAGCCTAGAGTTACATATGCTGAATAGTAACATATATGTGATATTTATTTTCATGGTTTATATATATTTATTCTTAAAATATGGTTTATATGTAAAATGTATACATAGCTTATAGTTTATAATAGTTATACAGTGCTAAATACATTTGAATGTATGGAGTGTATGGTGGTAAGAAAGACTGAAGAAACCCGGGGGTGGGACAGCTTCATCTCATGAAGAGATGATGTTGCTTGTTACAGCTTTCCCAACACTGCTAATAAAGTTCAACTAAAAAGTGCACAAGAGTTCAAACAGAGGCACTGAGGCCAAAAGAAGTTCCAATACAGTTCAGTAATCAGTGCATTCCACAGTGAAATCGAGTTGCCAAGAAAAGATAAAATTATAAAAAGTACATAGTATTCTGGTTTAAACTGTACAGAAATACACATTGTAGGTGCTTTTTCTTTAAGACTTTTTTTTGGGACACCTGGCTGGCTCAGTCAGTACAGCATGCAACTCTAAATCTTAGGGTGCTGAGTTCAAGTGTTGGGCGTGGAGCCTACCTAAAAAAGGTTTGGTTTTTTTACTTAGTGTTTACTCTTGATGTTGTATGGGTTTAGACAAATGACATATCCATCACTATATGATACAGAGTATTTTCACTACGCTAAAAGTCTTCTGTGTTCTGCCTATTCGTTCCCCCTATCTCCACCACTGATCTTTTTCCTTTCTCCATAGTTTTGCCTTTTCTAAAATCTCATATAGTTAGAATCATACAGCATGTAACCTTTCCAGATTGGCTTCTTCCACTTGGTAATATGCATTTAAGGTTCTTCCACGTCTTTTCATGGCTTGATGGTCATTTCTTTTGAGTGCTGAATAATATTCCATTGTATGGATGTACCAGTTATCAATTCTTTCTTTCACAGATCTTGCCTTTGGTGTTGTCCCTAAAAAGTCACCACCATACCCTTGATCATCTAGATTTTCTTTTTTTAATTTTTTAAAATGTTTACTCATTTTTGAGAGAGAAGAGAGAGAGAGAGAGCGAGCATGAGTGAAAGAGAGGAAGACAACGAGGGAGACACAAATCCGAAGCAGGCTCCAGGCTCTGAGCTGTCAGCACAGAACCCCACATGGGGCTTGAACCCACAAACCGCGAGATCATGACCTGAGCTGAAGGCAGACACTTAACCGACTGACCCACCCAGGCACCCTGATCATCTAGATTTTCTATGTCATCTTCCAGGATTTTTGTAGTTTTATATTTTAAAACATTTAGGACTATGATCCACTTTGAGTTAATTTTAGGGAAGGGTGTAACGTCTGTGTTTAGATTTTTTTTTTTTTTTTTAGATTCATTTTTTGGCATGTGGATATCCAATTGTTCTAGCACCATTTGTTGAAGAGGTTCTCTTTGCTCCATTGTAATGCCTTTGCTCCTCTGTCAAAGATCAGTTGACTATATATATGGGGAGCTATTTCTGGGCTGTCTATTCTGTTCCATTGATTTGTCTGTCTATTCCTTCAATACCACACTGCCTTGATTACTATAGCTTTACAGTCAGTCAAGTAGTATCAGTCTTCCAACTTTGTTCTTCTCCTTCAATATTGTGTTACTTTTTTGGGGTCTTTTACCTCTCCATATAAACTTTAGAATCAGTTTGTCAGTATCCATAAAATAACTTGCTAGGACTTTGGGATTGCACTGAATCTATAGATCAAAAGGTGTTTTTATTAAAGCAAGGGGACAGGACCTGTGCGATCAAGTTATGACATCCTGACAATATTGAGTCTTCCTATCCATGAACACGGAATCTATCTCTATTTATTTAGTTCTTCTTTGATTTCTTTCATCAGTTTTACAATTTTCCTCATATAGATTTTGTCCTTATTTTGTTATATGTATAACCAAGTATTTCATCTTTTTCATTTTTTAAAATAAAAAATGATTAAAACCAAAACAGTACTTATGTTTAAAGATAAGCATCACTTATCCAGTAAATTTGTTCAGTATAAAAATCTCTCATGTAAGTTTAAGAATACGTTTAAAGATAAGCATCACTTATCCGGTAAATTTGCTCAGTATAAAAATCTCTCATGTAAGTTTAAAATATGCTCACAGAGACAGAGTGAGCAGGGGAGGGGGAGAGAGAGAGAGAGAGAGAGAGGGAGGGGGAGAGAGAGAGAGAGAGAGAGGGAGGGGGAGAGAGAGAGAGAGAGAGAGAGAGAGAGAGAGAGAGAGAATCCCAAACAGGCTCTGCACTATCAGTGGAGAGCCCGATGTGGGGCTAGAACCCATGAACCATGAGATCATGACCTGAGCAGAAATGAAGAGTCAGACGCTTAACAACTGAGCCACCCAGGTGCTCCCAGATGTCTTTATACAGTGTTTCTATACTAAAAAGTATGCCACAATATATGGTATAAACAGTAAATTTACCAGGTGTATGTCTAATATATAATGCTCATTCATTTTCTATTTCCAACAAAGAAGCAACTAAAATGGAGTTACAGCCTTTATGTGGCTGTTTTGCAATTCTGTGTAATCAATAAAACTGTATTACTTATATATTAAAAGGTAACACAAAATACATAAACTTAATTAGGAAGGGGGAAAACAAAACAAAACACACCCAAATATTAACTGTGGCATCTCTGGATGGCAGGGCTACAAATATTTTCATTTTTGTACTTTATTTTCAAAATTCTCTACAAAGATCACATATTACTTTCACAACTCCATTAAATCAAATATTTACAGCATGTTAAATGAGCACACTATAACTACATAGATCAATAAAGATTAATTCCTTGTGTAAAATTTGAAAACATATAAATATTATGTCTTTTCCATTGATACAACACATAAAGGTTTTTAAAATGCGGGAGAATGATAAACACCAAATTCAGAATAATGGTCGAAGCTGGGAAGGACGGAGTCTAGGATGAAGGAGTGAGTGTCCAGGAGGCTTCAATAATACCTATGATACTTTATTTCTTAAGCTGGGTAGTAGTACACTGTATTCATTATATTGTTCTATATCCTTCTTTATGCCTGAAGTATTTCAAAATTCTTTTAAAGCAGCAGCTACACAAGTCACGCCAAAGCAGTATTTAACCCCGATCTCTTCAAACTACTTAAATGGAATATGATGCTAGAGGATAAAAGAGAGAAATGTATCTTTTATAAGTGAGAACATTCTTGGGCAATTTTAAAGCAGAGGTTCTGAAAGTGGGTTTTCATGTGTATTTGTACAAGCAAATAAAAACTTGAAATCTATATTCCATAAAGTATCTGCAGCAAACATTCTAATCTGTACCTTGCACGTAGCTCAAAATTAAATCTGTCCCATGTAATATATAAATTATTTGTAGTATGGCCTCATTTTACATTTCCACTTGCAACCCCATTTTAAAGCAGACTTCTTCCTTTAGTCGGTTTAAAAACGGTAGACTTTAAAGATGTAAAAATAAGATTAATTTCTGAACTCGTATTTTCCATCTTGGTGGATTTAAAATGGATTCTTCTTTTTTTTTAATCTTATTAATGTTTAATTTTTGAGAGCGAGAGAGAGACAGAGCGTTAGCAGGGAAGGGGCAGAGAGAGAGGGAGACACAGAATCCGAAGCAGGATCCAGGCTCTGAGCTGTCAGCACAGAGCCCCATGCGGGCCCGAACTCATGAGCTGTGAGCTCATGACCTGAGCCTAAGTCGGCCGCCCAACCGACTGAGCCACTCAGGTGCCCCTAAAATGGATTCTAACCAGGACATGACATCTCCCACAAAAAGCGCCACAGAAGTGGCTCACATAGTAACACAACCCCTGTATTAGCTACATCCTCTCACATTTGTTACATAGCTATGATAATGACAAAAGTTTAGGTAATGGCCTATCCCACCCAAGTTTTTCCTAGTCTCCACTATAATTTGAATCAAGAACTTTCAAGGACAGAAGGTAAATTCACAAGATCTTTAAAGAAACTCCTTAAAGTAAATCCAGTAACTTTTAACGTGAAACCAAAAAGTGTACTATTATGATTGTTAGAAATGCCTTCGCTTATCTCTTACGATCTCTGCCTGAGATAAAAGTCAAAGGTTTTAAAAAGTAAGGATGGGGGGTGGGTAGGGAAAGACCTGCAAGGTTTAAGAAGAACTAGTACTGTTCTTCCCCATTTCCACCTTCAATGTCACCGCCCATTCCTACAACCTAGCCCTAAACCAAAAATAGACTGTTACAAACAAATCACCAGATAACAAAAGGAGTACTATTTATTTAGCAAACTGAAATTATCAAAGTAGCAAGATGGATTGAGGCTTCCTTCTACACTAAAAGAAAAGGATATATCGTGCTGTTTTTAGAACCCAATTCTCTGCCCCAAACAAAAGGAGAAAACAATAGTCCATAATCACAATAGACTATTCATCAGACAGGCTCCCTTAAAGGGGGAAAATGACTCAATTAAAACTACCTACCTGGATCTGCAGTTTATACGAACACAAGACTTTTATTTACTATTCTTCATAAAAAGTGACTTGTTTTTAACATTCACCTTCTGTAACCGTTTTTGAAAAGATTTTACTAGATCAAGCAGTGACCCATTGAAATTTAAATGACATGTTTGCTTTTCAGATCAAATCCATGGACTTGAGGATCCTTTCTTAGACCACTACAAATTTAAGGACCCAAAAACTAGAGGACTCCTTAACAGAAGCCTAACAAGGCTGGAATTGTTGGCTCCGTAGGTACTTGCATGCGTGTATCCGTTCCCTGTGCTTCTCTGAAACCAGGTTAATCCTGATTTTAACATCACCTCATATTTAGTTCTTTATTTCATAATTTGTATTTACTAAATATATTATCATCAATACCTTCATTTGACCATCTTATCCTCAACAACTGTGGAAAAGCTGCTTATTCAAGACTACCTACATTATTTCACTCACCAAGTTTTGTCCTGTTTAAATGTCATATCACATTCACTAAACAAATATCCTTTAAGCACCTGCTCTGTGTAAAATCCTGGAGCAGAAACTGAAGAAGGACATCTGAATAATTAGTTTAACCCTCAAATAGCTTATAGCAGTAGTTCTCAAAGTGAACCGTGGAACCCTAGGACCCCTGTGACTTTTTCAAGGGATCCATGAGATCAAAACTATTTGTGTAGTAACTGTGATACTGTGATTTACAAGAAATATATATTTGGTCATCCAAATGGGGGATGACCATTATAGTTAACATACAGTGTTATATTAGTTTCAGGTGTACAATATAGTGATTCAACAATTCTATACTGAGTGCTCATCACAGCATCACAGTAAGTGATCCCTGTCACCTGTTCCATCCGCCACCCCCCCTCTATTAACCATCAGTTTGTTCTCTACAATTAAGAGTCTGTTTCTTGGTTTGTTTCTCTTTTTTTTTTTTTCTTTGTTCATTTGTTTTGTTTCTTAAAGTTCACATGAGTGCAATCATTTGGTATTTGTCTTTCTCTGGTTGACTTATTTCACTTAGCATTATATTCTCTAGCTCTCCTCATGTTGTTGCAAATGGTAAGATTTCATTCTCTTTTACAGCTGGATAATATTCCATTGTGTGTATATACCACATCTTCTTTATCCATTTATCTATGGATGGACACTTGGGCTACTTCCATATCTTGGCTATTGCACATAATGCTTCAATAAACATAGGAATGCATGTATTTCTCTGAATTAGTGTTTCTGGGGGGTGCCTGGGTGGCTCAGATGGCTAAACGTGCGACTTTTTTAAAATTTTTTAAATGTTTATTTTTGAGAGAGACAGAGACAGAATGTGAGTGGGTTAGGGGCAGAGGGAGAGGGAGACACAGAATCTGAAGCAGGCTCCAGGCTCTGAGCTGTCAGCACAGAGCCCGACACGGGGCTCGAACTCCTGGACTGTGAGATCATAACCTGAGCTGAGTCGGATAACCAAGCGACTGAGCCACCCAGGCGCCCCTCGTGTGACTCTTGATTTTGGCTCAGGTCATGATCTCAGTCATGAGATCAAGCCCCAGGTAGGGCAGCGCTGTGCTAAGGGTGGAGTCTGCTTAAGGTTCTCTCCCCTCCTTCTTGTGCCCCTCCCCTAATGCTCTCCCTCAGGGGAAAAAAAAAACCCAATTTGAATTAATGTGGGGTTTTTTAATGTTTATTTATTTATTTTTGAGAAAGAGAGCACAAGCAGGGCAGGGACAGAGAGAGGGAGGACACAGAACCTGAAGCAGGCTTCAGGCTCCGAGCTAGCTGGCAGTTCAGAGCCAGACTGAGCCACCCAGGGGCCCCATAAATTAGTGTTTTTGTATTTGGGGGGTAAATGCCCAGTATTGTATTTTGATCTCTGTCCACAGTTCCTGCCTCACAGCTCCTAAAACCCTTATAATTTCTGGTGATAACGTTGACCAACCAAACTATCTTTCTTTTGTTATGTTATTTAAGGTGACTTTGGGAGTCTACAAAAGGGCAGGGAAGAACTTTTGGCCCCACCCCCACCTCCAGGAAGGGGGAGAGGGGCTGAAGGTTTCATCAGCCAATAGCCAAAGACTTAGTCAATCATGACTACATAACAAAGCCTCCATAAAAACCCAAAGGACTGTGTCCAGAAAGTTTCTAGGTTGGTGAACATATAGAAATGCTGGGAGAGTCGCACGCCTGTAGAAGGCACGGAAATCCCGTGCCCTCTCCGCCCTCTTCCCATCCCTTGCCCGATGTCTCTCTTTACCTGGCTGTTGATTGATTTCCTTTGCTATATCCTTTAATAAACTGGTAAAAATAAATGTTTCCCTCAGTTCTGCGAGCCTCTCTAGCAAATGAGTAAAACCTCGTGGGAATGTCTGATTTACCGCCAGCCAGTTAGAAGTATAGGTACAAAATGGACTTGTGATTAGCATTCTGAGTGGGAGGGAGTCATTGCAACCTCCATCTGCAGCTAGTTGGTCAGAGGCACAGGTAACAGCCTGGGACTTGTGACTGGTGCCTGAAGTAGGGGGCCAGGGGGCAGTCTTATGGGATTGAGCCCTTAACCTGATGCTATCTCTGGGTCAATAGTGTCAGAATTGACTTGAATTCTTGGATACCCTGCTGGTGCCCAGGAATTGCTTGGTTGTATGTATAGGAAACCACCTCTCCGAGACACACACACACACACACACACACACACACACACACACACGCACATTAGAACTGGTCTCAGGGTGCCTGGGTGGTTCAGTCGGTTGAGCAGTTAAGCTTCTGACTTCAGCTCAGGTCATGATCTTGCAGTTTGTGAGTTTGAGCCCACATCGGGCTCTCTGCTGTCAGTGTGGAGCCCACTTCAGATCCTCTGTTACCCCGCCCCCCCTCAAAAATAAATAAAAACACTAAAAAAAACACAATTGGTCTCAGAACAATTTAACAGCCAAGACATGTGCCTTTTTCACTGTGCTTATATTTGCACAAACGGTGTAAACTCAACGGTAGGGTAAAACTACTGCCACCTTAGCACCATATATACTGCATCGTTATGTGCACACAGTAAAACAGTCGATTTTATTGAAGAACGTGTTGATGAAAGAGTAAAAACTATTAATTTTATTAAATCTTCACCCTTGAGTTCTTGTCTCTTGACTCTTCTGTATAACCAAATGGAAAGTATTCATAAAGCAATTCTGTGTTCAGAAGCATGCTGTTTCAAAAGCAGACGTATCATGCTTTGAGCTGCAAACTCAATTAGCTATTTTTTTCCCCAAAAACACCATTTTTATTTCACTTCAAAGAGCTTTACTTTACTTCACTTTACTATACTTCAAAGAGCAGCTAATAAACAAACTATATGGTTATTCAGACCTGGAGAAAGGACAAATATTTTTTCAAAAATAACAAGTGAGCCTGTCACTTCAAGGAAAATAACCGACAGTATTTGTTGCCAATGATAAAATTGGGGGATTTCAAATGATAATTAGGATTTTGGAAAACTTGTATCTGCCACGGTGAGCCTGATAGCTTTCTCTTACTTTTAAAAAGCCTTTTTGGAAAAGATCCGTGGTAGTGTTAATGAACATGATTTTTGTGACAATAGTTGGAAGGTATGCCTAACTCAGTAAACTGATATTTTCCAAATTGACCAATGTATGATGTTATAAAATCATGCATGGGTTAAAAGATTCTTTCAAAGTGTATGAGAAGCCAATAGACTGGAGCCAAACAAAGTACAATTATGGTTTCTGAATCTCCACGGCAACTCACCTTTAAGAAATTAATATTGCTGAGTTTTGGTGTAATATCAAAGAAGAGTATCCACAATTATCCTAAAAGGCTCTTAAAACGCTTTTCCCTTTTCCAACTACATATTTGGTATGAGATGGGATGTTTTCCATATATTTCAACCAAAGCAACATACTCAGCAGACTGAATGCAAAAACAGATAGAATCCAGCTGTCCTCTGTCAAGCCAAACATTAAAAAGATTTCCACAAACTGTAAAACAATACTCATCATTAAATTTTTGTTTTGGAAAATACAGTTTTTTCTATAACATGTAGTGTGCACCATTATTTTCAAATTAATTAATAAACATTTAAAAATTGCTGTTTAAATTTCTTATACAGTAAATATCAAAAGTTATAACCCACATAAACCTCAGTAATTTTTAAGGATATAAAAGGGCCCTGAGAAAAAGATTAAGAACCAGTATAATAAGAGAAAAAAATAGAAAACACAAATCATAACCCAAGGTCAAAAGTGTGACCACCGTCACGGACCATCTGTTCTTGGGCATCCCAGCTCTTCCTAACTAGGCCTGTGCTACCTACCAGGCTCATGAAGTAATTTATTTGGCCCTGCTGTCGATATAATCAAAAATGAGTAAGTCTTTAAGCAAGCATAAAAAGGGCTTAAGCAATACCAAGATAACATGTTAAACCAATCTGAAGTGATAGTTTTTTCTTTACTAGTTTTCTAAATAAATGGCCCGAATTAAATTGGTTTTATTTCTCTGGTATAAACTTAGCCTATAAAGAGAAGTCTTTCACAAAGGACTATATAATATACAACTCCACTGGAAATGCATCCCACACAATCAAATTAGTAATGGAAAGCCATGGAATTTGGTTCCCTGCCTCTCAACAATAGGGAAAAAAACCCCCTAGAAATCCTACACTGGTGCTGGGGATCAGGACACAAAAGATGTCATTCCAAAAAGGGGGTGGAAGGGAAGCACTTTCTAAAGGACCATATGCACATAAGCAATCATTTGTGTTTTTAAAAAGGGAGATACAAACACACTTTTTGCTTAGCCTACCTTAAAGGATACACAAGAAACTGGCAGTGGTGGTGATTTCTGGAGAGGGAGACTGGAAGAGAAACTCATTTTTTCCACTGTATTCCTTTTATATTATTTGATCTTTTAGCCATGTGCATATAAAACTTATGCAAAATAAATATTTTTAATTTTTTAATGTTTATTCATTTTTGAGAGAGAGAGAGGAAGGAGAACACAAGTGGGGGAGGGGCAGAAAGAGAGACAGAGGGAGACACAGAATCTGAAGCAAGCTCCAGCTCTGGCTGTCAGCAAAGAGTTTGATGTGGGGCTCAAACCCATGGACCACAAGATCATGACCTGAGCCGAGGTCAGATGCCCCAGGTGCCCCCAAAATAAATATTTTTAGAACATCACTTGTACATCATCCATTCCTCTAGTCTTTTATCTCAAATGCAAATTCCAAACACTACTAGTAGGTATGGAAATCATTAAATGCATATTTATCACATAAGCAGTGGACACACATTTCATATACCTGACAGAAGAATCAAAAGCAGCCTGTCCATCAACCAAGACCTGATTACAGAAGGAGCACCTAACAATGCTATCCACCTGCCCGGCGTTGATATAGTTGCTACTTCAATGGCAACTTTTTTCTTTTTTATATTCACTACAGCATTTGCTTTAAGAAATATTCTCGGAATACCACCAGAGTAGGTAAGTCTAAAGACTCCTTTAAACCACGCAGCAACATAAAATTCAGAATAGAGCTACTACTATGCACTAGGCACCATGACTTGATAAGGTAACACTCGTAACACACAACATAACGCGTAACAATGTACACCTGGGTCTAAAACCTAACTACACGCTTTGGATTTAATAGTTACACCAATAAAAAAAGATGGAGGTTTTAACCAATTTCCCGGTTTAACAAGCCAATCTTATGATGTGGCTACAATACACATATTCAAATGTGGGCTTATTAATCATAGTGGCTACACAGTGCCCAGAATACAAATACCCACTGTAGTTTGTACTTATCAGGCCAATCTCACAACTCGTGCTGGGTTCTAGGCCACACATAACATCTAGAGACCCTAACAAAGCACAGTAGGGTCAGGATAGTTTGATATGTGGAAGGCAACATTTAATGAGTTAGCTATCATGTGGAAAGTACTTCACATGAATTTTTTTTTAATGTTTATTTTTGAAAGAGTGCAAGTGGGGGAGGGGCAGAGAGAGAGAGACAGACAGACAGACAGACAGACAGAAAGACAGAATCCGAAGGCTCCAGGCTCTGAGCTGTCAGCACAGAGACTGACACAGGGGCTCAAACTCATGAAACACAAAATCATGACCTGAGCTGAAGTTGGATGTTTAACCAACCGTGCTATGCAGGTGCTCCCTTCACATGAATTTTTCTTAAATCTTCACATTACCAATGATACAGGCATTACTAACCCTGTCTTAAGATTACAGAGATTCAGACTCAGAAAGGGCAAGTAACATGCTCAAATTTGCACGCAACTTAGCATTAACAGGATTTAAACCCAGAGCCCCTGTAACAGATTGAATGGTGGCTCCCCAAAAGGTAAGTCCGCATCCTAATTCCTGGAACCTGCGAGTGTTACCTTATTCGGAAAAAAAGGGTCTTTCAGATATAACTAAACTAAGCATCTTGAGATGAGGAGATCACCCTGGATTACCCAGGTTGGTCCAAAATCTAATGACAAGTGCCCTTATAGGAGTGAGGCCAACAGAGATTATACAGAGAGTAGCTCACAGAGGCATATAGCCACAAGTCAAGGAAAGCTAGCAGTCACCAAAAGCATGAAGTGGTAAAGAAAAGATTCCTCCCTAGAGCCTCCAGAGGGATTGTGGCCCTACAAACACCTGATTCCTGACTTCTGGGCTCCAGAACTATGAGAGAATTTCTGTTATTTTAAGGCACTTACTTTATGGTAATTTGTTATGGTAGCCCTAGGAAACAGCCCCCTCAACTCTTTCCAGCATACCCCATTACCTTTCCAAGAAGGCTGAAGGTCCCAGGGACACTTAAACCAAGAGACAATTCAAAAGGGGCACCTGCTCAGTTGGTTAAGCATCTGACTCTTGATTTTGGCTCAGGTCATGATCTCACGGTTTTGTGGGATCCAGCCCCATGGCATCAGGCTCCACACTGACAGTGCAGAGCCTGCTTGGGATTCTCTCTCCCGCTCTCTCTGCCCTTCCCCCCACTTGCATGTTCTCTGTCAAAAATAAACTTTTTTTTTAAAAAAAAGGCAACTCAGAGGACTTTATAAAGAAAATATAAAATATTGATTTGGGAAGTCCTAGAGAACAAAAGGTAGGACCAGCAGGGAAAACTTACAGGGAGAAATTTAAGTTTTCTAATTTATGTCTTAAAGATTAAAAATTAAACAGCCTTTGTTAAGTAGTAAATTTCCTATCATTGGATGTGTTCAAGGAGAGACTGATGATCATGTAACTTTGGGGAAGGGGGTGGCTTAGATGACTTAGAATCTGGTTCCACCCGGCGTTCCCAGAAATTATAAAGTATTAGATGGCACCACAAAGTGGTAATAAGGTAAAATATTAAATGAATTTTGCAATGTTTCCACAATCATTCAAATAAATACTGACTGCTTGTTACATTGTCAGGCACTGTGGTTGATAATGGACACTATGTTTGTATCTATGATCATGAAGCTTTACAAGCCGGTGGGAAAGACAGACATGTATCGAGTAATATACAAACAAATGTAAAATGACACGTATAACACACATGGTAAAGTGCAAAAATGAGGGAGATCTGAATAAAGTTCCTGAGGAAATTATGCTCGAGGATAGACCTCAAAGTCATAAAGACCTCAAAGTCATAAAATGTATATGATTTTACTAAAAAGAGACGAAAGGGAAAAGCTTTCCAGGCAGAAGGAACACCAGCAGGAAAGACCTTATAGTTAGGGGAGCATGACTGATACAAAATGAGTCCAAAAGTTACCAGGTACCACATAAAAGAGCTTTGTCTTCATCCTAAATTCAATGGGGGAAATGACCAGAGCTGTGTATTTAGAAAAGATCGATTCATTCTGGCTGCACTGAGGAGAATGGACTAGGGCTTAGCCAGAGTGGATGCAGGTAGACCAGTCGGAGGTTATTCCAACAGTCCAAGAAAGAAACCATAGCAACTCAGACATAAGTGGTAAAGGTGAAATGAAGAGGGCAAATTGAGTTTAGAGAGTTAAATAAACTTTCTAAAGGATTTGGTGGCACTGAAAGATGAAAGTTTCTAAGAAACCAGATGAAATGGTGGTACCATTCACTGAGGTGAGCCAGAGCTGAACAGGACCAAGTTTGATAAGGGAATTTCATTTTGAGAAGTGCTTCTGAAGCATCCAAGAAATGCCAACTGGGCCATTGGATATAGGGTTCTGAAACTTCACTGTAGGCCGAATCTGAGTGTGCATATTTACATGGAACAACTGCACAGACTTTTATCATTAAGGGAAACCAGTTATTGTTACAAAGTAATCAATTCTCTTAAAAAAATTTTTTTTAACATTTATTTATTTTTGAGAGAGAGAGAGAGAGAGAGAGAGAGAGCACGAGCGGGGGAGGGGCAGAGAGAGGAGACACAGAATCTGAAGCAGGCTCCAAGGCTCTGAATTGTCAGTACTGAGCCCGACACAGGGCTCGAACCCACAAACTGTGAGATCACGACCCGAGCTGAAGTCAAACACTCAACTGACTGAGCCATCCAGGCTCCCCAGTAATCATTATTCTTAAAAAAAAGATAATTTCAAAATCATGCTAACCTAAAAGACAAGAATCACTACTGTACTCAAAGCCCTAAATTACTACTAAACAAAGATTACCTATTTAAAGGGCACTGGATATTTGGATATATACCACTCTCTGGCTACAAAATGGATTTCTTCAGAATAAAGACAATTCATCTTGGTGGACTCTCAACTTAGAATTAGCTACTGTTCTCAAGTATTTTGGACACAAAAACTGAAAACAAGTTTAACAGGCAATAAGTTTGTACGTATTATTCTCAGATTTTCTACCTCTCGCTGTCTGGAAGACATTGATTTAAGCATCTTTTTTTCAAAAAAATTTTTTTGATGTTTATTTTTGAGAGAGTGTGAGGAGAGGAGAGGTAGAGCGAGAGGGAGACACAGAATCCCAAGTAGGCTCCAGGCTCTGAGCTGTCAGCACAGAGCCCAACATGGGGCTTGAACCCTCGAACCAGGAGATGATGACCTGAGCCAAAGTCGGACGCTTTAACCAGCTGAGCCACCCAGGCGGCCCTGACTTAAGCATCTTAACTGTCAGGTATAGTTTTTCTCCTAAAAAAGATTCTAATCTTCAAAGTAAAAGGGAAGAGAATAAACAAACTTTTTTCTTCTGACACACACTTCCACAGGCTTTACACTATACTTGCTTGAAAAAGGACTAAATTGCTTTGGACATTAGTTGCCATAACTAAGGAACTATTTACCCTAGGTTTGTTTTCCATTTTGTATAAAATACAAAAAGCAAACCAACTACCAGAGGGATTAAAGACAGACCTAAATGAGAAGGCAGGAAAATTGGGTTATGTTACCAACTGCAAAGAGAATCCACTGTATAAAACCTTTAAGGAAGTTAACTTTGAGAAAAATCAAGTTATTTTACATAAAATTAGTATTATATATACCACGTCCTTCACTGAGGGGAAGCACAAATGAGATTACGTAACATTTTATATTTGTACACATATTTAATTTTATATGTACAAAATCTTTTGAAATCCCCATGATGCTTAAAAACCCAAGTATTAATACTTCTGTATTATACTACTGATGCTACTAATATCTAATTTGTTCTCAATAAGAACAGAAAGACTCAGAAGGTCCCAGGGTAAAATAAAAGAACCAATAATATATTGAGATGAACTTGTTCACTTCAGAAACTACCTTGCAAATAGACATCTTAGCTCAGGAAGTATGAGAGCAGGGTGGAGAAAAAACGAATTATTATGTGAATGAAATTGAGGTTAACCCAGGATTTAGCTTTCATTCTTCACTAAGTAAGCTTTCACAGGCAAGCCCTTTCGCCCTTACTCCAAGTTATCCTTACCTCAGCAAAACCACACAGAGCACGAAACAAACAGCAAGCATTTTCTGAACAAATTTGAATTTGGAGAGAAACTTTTAAATATCTTTAATATTTCATTAAAACAAACGGATTTACAACTGCTGCACTAAGAATATTTCAGGGCAAAGATAAACAGATGAATTAAATATCCTCAGACATTTTTGGTTCAAAACAATATGCAGGGTATAATTCCATTTATCATATACAGTATGTGCATGCACATACATATACTCCTAAAGGAATATCCAAAACTAAAATATTATTCATTATCTTTGTATTTTTGTACATTTTTGTAAATTTGAACAAATTTTTGTAAATTTGTATGTATATTTTAAATTTTCTTCTTTTTGCTTTCTTACAATGAACACATATACATACCTTTTTACTTTAAGAAAATACCAGATTTATTAACATGTCATAACACAGACTCAGAATTAATTTTAGAAGGAATTTTTATTCAGAAGAAATTTTAGATATCATTTCTATCCTCTTCATTTTTCAAGTGAGACAACAGGCCCAGTGAGGATAAATAACTTGCCTGCCCAAAATCTGACAGTGAGTCCTTAGGGCCGTAATTATATCATCCATGCTTGTGTGTGTGTGTGTGTCGGGCGGGGGGGGGGGGGGGGGGGGGGGGGGCGGCGAGGTTATAAAAGTTAACGCATTTTCACTAAAGATAGTTTGAAAGTTACAAGAAAAAAGATGAAAATCACCTATATGCTTATAAATCAAAGATAACCATTTAACTTGAAGGGTTTTTTGGGTTGTTTTCTTTGTTAAATTGCTCACTACAAAAATTATTTATTTTCAATATAGAAAAACTTTTAAAATATAGAACCAAAAATTAAGGAAGAAAAGACAAAAATTTTAACATTCCGTTATATAACTGGTGATGTCAGAATCATTACTTTCTTAGACTTAGTACCTGAAGCCAGTTTTGGATCAAAAGACTACTTCTGTGATGGCATTTTTATTTAGCAAGCCTTGGTTGGTTCTTTAATTGGTGGGTTATTTTTATGTAGGGGCTAAGAATTTTATTTCATAATTGTTTAATAAAAGACAAAGGACTAGGGCACCTGGTGGCTCAGTCAGTTCAGCGTCTGACTTCGGCTAGGGTCATGATCTCACGGTTCATGAGTTCATGAGTTCGAGTCCCACCTGGGGCTCCCTGCTGTCAGCCTGTCAGCACAAAGCCTACTTCTACTTCGGATCCTCTGTCCCCCTCTTTCTGCCCCTCCCCCGCTTGCGCTCTCTCAAAAGTAAATAAACATTTTAAAAAAGTATGTTTCTAAACAACAACAAAAAAAGACAAAGGACCAAAACGCAGCAAACAAAGGATAAGATAAAATACTCCTTGGGGCGCCTGGGTGGCTCAGTCGGTTGAGCATCCAACTTCAGCTCAGGTCACGATCTCGCCATCCATGAGTTTGAACCCCGCGTCGGGCTCTGGGCTGACGGCTCAGAGCCTGGAGCCTGCTTCCGATTCTGTGTCTCCCTCTCTCTCTCTCTGCCCTTTCCCCGCTCATGCTCTGTCTCGCTCTGTCTCAAAATAAATAAACATTAAAAAAAAAAATACTCCAATTCTATTTAGGAATCTTATCTGTAGGGTTAGTGACTGTAAAGATAATCCACATACACAAGCTAATTACAAGTTACAAGCACACATTTTCTATGCTTAAGATTACCCAAAATATTTATTCATTGCTTTCTTGCATTTACCAATACTTCTATAGGGTATTCTATAAAAAATTGCTGGCATTGGGTCGCTGGGTGGCTCAGTCAGTTAAGCGTCGCTCTTTGGCTTAGGTCCTGATCTCATGGTTCAGGAGTTCGAGTCCAGCATCTGACTCTCTGCTGTCAGCATGGAGCCTGCCTTAGATCCTCTGTCTCCCTCTCTCTGCCCCTACCCCAGGTGTGTGCACACAACTCTCTCTCTTAAAAATAAACAACTCTTTTAAAATAAATAAATGAGCACTTTAGAAAAACATTGCTGGCATTAATTATAGAAAACACGTGAGTTATGAACAAATATAAAAATAAGCTAATCAAACTAATAAGCTACTGAACCACCATCAACTCAATTTGCAAGACATCAAAAAAAACTATTTCACCTTTACCTTGTCCTTTTAAAATTCCTACCTTCTATACACTTTTATTTTTTTAATGTTTTTATTTATATATTTGAGAGACAGAGAGAGAGAGAGAGAGAGTGCAAGCGGGGGAGGGGGCAGGGAGAGAGGGAGACAGAATCTGAAGCAGGCTCCAGGCTCTGAAATGTCAGCACAGCGCCCAACGTCGGGCTCAAATCCACAAGCCCTGAGATCATGGCCTGAGCCGAAATTGGACGCTGAACCAACTGAGCCACCCAGGCGCCCCACCTTCTATATTGTTTATAAAGCACATAAATGTATTAGGACAAGAGCACAGGAACATCATTTATAAATAAATGTGATTCAGAATGTGAGCTCAAAATTTTACTTGTAAGGATGACAATCAAAAGTTGGAGATCACTGGGCCATGTGGGTGGCTGCCAGCTAAGCCTCTGACTCTTGATTTCAATTCAGGTCATGATCTCATGGTTCATGGAATCAAGCCCCAGGTCAGGCTCTGCACTATTAGATGGGATTCTCTCCCCATCTCTCTGCCACTCACTCATGTACACGTGCACATGCACGCACTCTCTCAAAATAAGTTGGAGATCACCCCGAACCTAGGGCCTAGCTAACAAACTGTCTCCTGATATCAAAGATCCAAAAATTATAGAGGAAGAAAGTAAAAATGACCAGTTATCTAAAATTTTAGAATGAAATAATTTTGGAATAAATAAGATCTAATATGGAACATTATTAAAAATTTGCCTAAACTTCTGGGGCGCTGGGTGACTCAGTCGGTCAAGCATCCAACTTTGGCTCAGGTCATGATTGGTTTGTGAGATCGAGCCCACATGGGGCTCACTGCTGTCAGTGCAGAATTTGCTTCAGATCCTCTGTCCCCTTTTCTCTGCCCTTCCATAACTGTCATACTTCTGCAAGACCCTATAGGGGTCCAATGGTATTTTCATTTCATGGTCAGAAAAATTAAGCAAGGAGAGAATTTCTTGCCCCAAATGAGTGGACTGAAACATTTGTGCATTTTAGAAAATTTCCAAAGTACAAGCAACTCCCAACTTAAAAAAATTTTAGTGCAATCTATGAACCAGTTAGATTTCTTTCAAAACTTATTTTCTCTTTAGAATAGTAATTTGAGGGGAGCCTGGGTAGCTCAGTCGGTTGAGTGTCTGACTTCAGCTCAGGTCTTGATCTCACAGTTCGTGAGTTCAATGCCTGCATCGGGCTCTGTGCTGACAGCTCAGAGCCTGGAGCCTGCTTTGGATTGTCTCCCTCTCTCTCTGCCCCTCCCCCGCTCACACTCTGTCTCTCAAAAATGAATAAACATTAAAAAAATAAAAATTAAATAAATAAAATAAAAATAAAATAGTAACTTGATCTCTCACAAAGCCCACTGTATATAGTGCATGAATAGATAGTCATATACTAGTGTGAATCCTGGAGTATAAAACAACAACAACAACAACAACAACAACAACAACAAAAAACCCAGAAAACAAAACAAAACCCCAAGGAATCCAGAAGACTTGGCAAGATTCTGAAACTGGTGAAGCTTTGCTTTGACATTCCTCCCACCTTCCTTCTGGTGCTCGTAGTCCCATCTCCTAGAGGTGCCTCAGATCTTCCCAAAGTTCCTCACTTGAGATACTCACTCAAAATTTCTTCCCCTTGGTCTGTCCCAGTCAATCCGGTTAACTGATTTCAGACAACTAACACAATAAATATCTGACTGAATTACCAATACTGAAAAGGCCTTTGACTTTTCTGTGTGTCAAGAATGCTTTGAGAATCTCAGAAAAGTTATGGACCCTCTCCCCAGAAAAATCACACACACATACAAAATTTTTCATACAATTTCAAGAGATCAGGGTTACATGGCCAAAATATATCCATGAGTCCCAGAACTATAAAACCCAGGTTAAAATACCTCTGCACTTAACATGTAAATATTATAAAACCTCAAAACTTTTCAAGAGGAATTTGTATTTTAAGAGACTATAAACTCAAACATACTATACTATACACTCAAATCTATAAACTCCATTATTTTTTTTAATGTTTATTTATGACAGAGACAGAGCATGAGGGGGGGAGGGGCAGAGAGAGAGGGAGACACAGAATCCGAAGCAGGCTCCAGGCTCCAAGCAGTCAGTCAGCACAGAGCCCACATGGGGCTCGAACTCACGAACCACGAGATCATGACCGGAGCCAAAGTCGATGCTTAACCAACTGAGCCACCCAGGCACCCCAAATCTATAAACTCTGTTAGAATTTAAGTTTCCTCCCAAAGCTTTTATACTGTAATTCCCGTAAGAGAAGGGGAAGAATAGGACCTATTTCTAAGCATGGGTCATCTATTAAATCGGGTTTTATAAGCCTTACCCCCCGTATTCAATAATGCTCCAGAAATCTATTGTGTTTAAACTATCATGATTCCTGGCAAAACAATACACATGCATACACACACACACACACACACACACACACACACACACCTTTTATCTCTGAAAATTCCTTTTATCTCTGAATTGCCAAATCCAGTTTTCACCCTAATGAGCTCTCTGTAGTATTTCAGGTTGCTAAATTCCCCATTAAAATTCCCTTACCCTCTAGACTCAGCTTCTTCAACCCCATACTATTTATCTTACCTCTTTAGCCATTCTTTTTCAACTTCCTTCATAAGCCCCTCTTCTTCCACCTGACCTACAAATGTAGCTGCTTGGCAAGGTCACCCTTAGTCTTTTCTTCAGTCCTGATTTTATACTCTTTGGCAATTTCTAGATGACATTATGCTAATGAATACAAATCTCATAATTGATCCCCACTTCCCTTTCTGCGCCAGCCCAAATCTGTCAATAGGGACCTATATGACATATCTCGATTCCCACATTTAGAACCATACCCTATTACCTTCTTCCTCAAATTCTGTTATTCCAATACATTCCCTATCTTAATTAAAGGCATCATCATTCATTAACGAACTCTAATCTTTGAACTCCCCCATGCTGTTCCCAATCAGGTCACAACAACCTCATCAGCTTCATTTCCCACTACTCCCTAAGTACAGAAAAGTCTACTGGCTATTTCTCAGACTATCAATGCCCTTCTCCTAGCCTCTTCTCCATCAGGCGAAACAGCGACTCACCTTTCCAAGCCCTACTTAAAGATCTCCTACATGAAGTCTTCCCTAACCTCACTTTCTACTTGCATCACTCACCCTCTCCCTCTATAAATCCCACACCAATTTTTCTTTACTTCTCAACATGCTATATGAATGGATAGTTGAGCCCTTATCTTCCTCCCCTAGTAGAAAAGGCCAGTGGTTTATATGTTACCGTAGCACTTAACACGTGCCTGGAATAAAGTAGGTCTTTAATCAATGTCTGGTGAATGAATGGCAAAACTCCAAAGTGAGGACATAGTTAAGGTTATTTCTCAATGGAGGGTATGCCCCCTTTTGAACATAAAACAATAATTAAGTCCCCTAGTCCCTCACTCCCCATTTCTAGTCTACTGCTTAGTTTTAAGCAAGGTTTCATGGGGACATTTCCTCACTTCCTCTTGTTCTTTGTAGGGTTAGCTGCCAGCCTAACCACATTAGCATTCAGGAGCAGCAACAAAACAGACTCTCCAAGTTCTAAAAAGCAAAGACTTTACAATACCAATAGTAAAATACAAGCTCCTTTTTAAAAATAGTCTTAACATTTATGCATACAAATCTCATTCTTCAAGATTCTGAAAAAGGTTTGGCATAGTTTATCCAACAGGCACCATTTAAGAGTTCTTAAGAAAATGTCCACTTGTCCAACTATCTCAACCAAAATTTACACATTTATAACCATAGAAATCAGCATGCATGAATTAACCTAAATAATATGCTTATATACTAAATACACTATAAATAGTAGTCTAAGTCACCAGATGACCCACACATAATTAGCTCTTTTAGCTTCTTTTAAAAATACATGTCCAAAATTCCAGTGATCATCCCAATCTATAAGACTAGATTCTTTTATCAGTATCACCCTTTCTCCCTCTTCTCCCCACCAACTTTCACACACACACACACACACACACACACACACACCCCTACCTCCCTTAACAGACCTGGTTTCCTCAAGAAATGATCTGATAGCTTAGGAGCAGTTTGATAAGGCAGGCTACATGGTCTGGGATTCTGGAGAAGATTCCATATGATACAATTATCCTCTAAGAGACTGCTGTTGGTGACAGAATACAGATTTGCCTCAAGAGATCACAAATGTGGTAGACCTGCCATAACTGTCCCCTACTTTTTTTGTTTTTTGTCTTTTAAAAATATACTAGAATCTCACTCTCAACTTGTATTTCTGTCTTTTCTTCAGTTCATATAAATGTTCACATTTTAGGCATACAGACCTGGTGAAAAGACAAAAAAAAAAAAAAAAAAAAAAAAGACATGGTGAAATGTGTTTGAAGCTTCAGTAACTAAACTGCACCAGGGTCAAAAACTCATTACCCTAATTCTGAACTGCACTTCAAAAAAAAAAAAAAAAAGAAAGAAAAAATGTATGCTCCAAAGCATATATAATCCACTTATTTTTCTTGAGCAGTCAAAAATTCTTTTCATTTTCCAAGTTTTGTCCATATTACATCGAAATAACTTCAGACAAAGCATTCTTGTTGCTCCAGGATTAAAACTTTCCAATAGCTCAATGTGGTTGTAATCTTCTGGAAACACCTGAAATTGATTTGTTTCACCTCCTTTTACTCTTTCTCTTCCAGCCTGTTCACCTTAGGAGAATATTGATGGACAAAAGTTCTAACTGAAAAGTCCAGAAAGTGGATAATCTATCCCCTAGCTAATAAGAAAGGAACTATGATACATAATACACAAAAATTGACATGTATCCAGAGCCTCAAAACAAACAAACAACCCACCCAATGACTGGACTTGGTCTAAATAAGCTTAACAAGTAGGTTTCTTTTTCATTGCTGTTTTACTGAGCATTTATGGAAAACTATATTTGGGTAAGCTCAGGCTAGCTTTAACTCTCAAGAAAAACATGAAAAAACGGAGAGAAAAATCTTCTAATTTTTTTTTTTTTTTAGAAAATAAAAGATTGGTATTTATTTTAAGGCTGCTTTTCCAAATACAATAAACACTATATACATATATATATACACACACACACACACACACACACACATAATTATATAATTAATGAGCATCACACAGTCACAAACATCTAAATTCAAATATCACATTTCCTGGACTAATTACAACCCAAGAGGGTGCACTCAAATTCTTGAGGTTAGAGTAGACACTTCTGAGACTCAACAACCAGAGTTCCCACTTTAAACTTCCAGTTTTTCAGTGGCACTGAGTAGATGAACAAGCTCACTGCCACACAAAGCTGGGCTTGCCTAAAGAGGTCTGACAGGAGCTGAACACACGCAATAACTTCCTGTTCTCCAGAGGACTGGAGGGTGTGCTTCTGCAGGCTGACAATTCATAGACCTTTCAAAACCCAAAAGTTAATATGTCTTTTCAAATACTTTTGAAAAAAAATTTTAATTCCAAAAATTACTGTTCATCATTATTATTCCCCAGTTATTTACTGAATATCATTATATAAGGAAAGAGGTATAAAAAAGTTAATCCCAGACCCCAAGGAGCTTAAATTTCCCTTAAAACAGTTACCCATTTGTGATTACTTCACATAAAATACTTCTCGAAGACCAACCCAGGGGTCTGGTTGAATTCACAGTACATAGGCAATGCAAATTCAGGTATTTAAATCATAGGGAGTTTGTCTTCAGCTCCCTAACAAAATTAGAGATGGATGTATATTTGCAATTCAGTAAAAACAAGAAACCTATAATTTGGGGAATATACATGAATTGGAAGGGAAACCTGAAATCCTTTCTGTATCTGGACAAGGTCTCTCATTATTTCCTGTTCTTATAGTTACTTCCTAAATCCAGAAGCTAAATTTCCTTAAAACCTGATAAGAAATCTATTTCCATGAAAACGCTTGGCTTAAGATTTTTTTTTTTTTTGCTAAATAAGAAATATGACAGCTACTAAGCAAAAAGTCATTTTTTGTCATATATGTTGCGTTGGGCGGGGGAGGGGAAAGGCACATAGGATGAAATCAAAGGATTTCAAATAAGGATGTGCCAAAAAATAGTAAGCAGTATTTATTAACCTCATTATATTTTTTGTCTTTGTCATGAACCCAATCAAAAGTCACATCTAACTCCTGTCAGAAAAAAATAAAAAGTCCCTTGACACAAACAATTTTGCACACAATTTAGGACCCAATATACTGCACTACATGTGATAATTGTATGTTTCCTCTCCTGCTCATAAAACAAGGCAATTACACTCATGCGCAGATAGAACACTCATATTTTCACTACCTTATGAGAAAACATGTCAAACTAATTTCAAACACAATTCTAGGGATTCGGGATACTACTACTGAATTTTAAAAACAAATCAAACAAAAAATCCCCAGCATCTCCAAGGCCCCTCCTCCCCTCTTTCCTTGAGTGAAAAACAACCCAATAACTTACTGTTAAAAGCCAGAGTAAAAGGATTTTTTTTTTTTTAAAGGCCTGGACCAAGATGAAATAGGAAAAGGAAAAGGATCACTGTGGGCACAGATGATGCCCTGGGGAAAAAGGTGAGATGCACATACCCATTCTCCTGTGAGCACTGTCCAAGCTGACAGGTTCACTCACACTGCCTTCGCTTTAGAAGTTTCCCGATACATTGTCTCTACACACTTAAGAAAATGTGAATTTTGCTCTGACCACAGAAAGAATTAAGCACAACTGACACCAGCTCTAAAGTAAGGAATTAATATATTCTAATCTAACGCTTAAGAAGGGATGGAGTTCAGGCAACAGCTCCTCCAACTGGCTGGAGCAGATTATCATTTGAAGCCCTAAAAATACTAAGATTTTTAAACAACTCCAAGTTCTGATGGGTACAGTCAGATGCACTATGAAACTTTGGGACCAGCGGCAACGACACAACAGGTGAGAGAGGCGGTGGACATCACTGCACAGTGAGGTGGACAACATGCAGGGGCAAACCCTTGAGTTCCCCGAAAGGCTGGGGACATGAGATAATACCCGTGCACAAGGCCAAGACCCCGTCTTTACAGTGGCAACAGTTCTGTTCCTTCCGAGGGTCGCGCCACTCCCCCTCTCCTCACCCAGGGGACCACCACCCCAGGCACAGGAAGAACCGAGGCCCCTCCGCGGGCAGCATCTCAGCTGGGGAAGAAAACACAATGTCGCTCCTTATTTCTGCGTACAAAAGGACTTTGCGCCCTCCTCCTCCAACTGCCGCCGCTGCTGCCCGGGCCGCCTCCTAACTTGCAAGAAGGTGGGCAACGCGCCATATTCCAGCGTCCCCCGGTCTACCTGGGTAACAAGCCCACGCCACCCCGGCGGGAGGGAAGCTTCGGAAGCCGCCCAAGAGCCAGCCTCCTCTCCCGCAGGAGACAGCAGCTCCCGCGCCCCGGCCCAGCCCGCCGCGCCGCCCGCAGACCAGCCTCGGGAAGGGCCGAGGGGGCGAGCGGGGAGCCGCGGCTCCGGTCCCGCGCAGCCCGCCCACCTCCCGCTCCCGGCGCGCTCTCCCGGGCCTCCCGCTCCCGAGCCCGCGGGAAGGCCGGGCCCGGGCCCCGGGTTCCACGGTGGAGAGGAGGCCGCGGCCCCTAGAGCCTCAGGCGGCGGGGGAGGCCGGAACCCTGGGGCTCTCGGGAGGGCAGCGCCTCCCTCCCGAGCCCGCCAGGACGCCTGGGGCCTAGTGCGGCCTGCGCATCCTCGGGGTGGCGGTTTGACTGGGCCGGGCCGGGGCCCCCCGCCCGAGGCGGGCCGAATCCGGCGGGGGCCCAGGCCCGGAGCCGGGGGCGGCAGGGTGCAGGCTGCGGGGCGGGCCGGCCGGCCGGCGGGCGGGCGGCGTGTTGCGGCTGCGCCGGGGCTGAAATAGCTGGAGATTGCGCGGTAGGGCACTCACCTCAGAGCGGCTGCGCTACCGTGGGCCTGCGCCGTGGAGACTGCGACCGCGCCGGCTCCTCGCAGCCTCCTGCCACCAGCGGCAATGGCGAGCGCTGCCGCCTCTGCCGCCGCCGCCGCCGCCGAGGAGGGGGAGGGGAGGGAGATGAGGCACGCACGCGACGCACGGGCTCGGCTTCCCCGCCCGGCGGCCGCCATGATGGGGAGGTCGGAGCTGCCTCTGCGGGGCTGGCCCGGAGGGGGTTCTGAGCTAGGGTCCCTGCCGTTATCTTCGGCCTCCTCGAGTACGCATTTAGCTTCAAAGGATTGGATGGGGCCGGGACCACGGAGGCAACTGGATTAGTTGGACTCTCGGGAGAGTGGCGCAAGCAGCCCAAGATGGTTGCTAATCTGGAAACAGTAACATTTCTCGCCCCCCAGCCGCGAGAATTAGCACCTCCTGAATGAGCCTCGGCAATCGGTAACTAGCTTCCTCTGTTTCCTCAGCCTTGCCAGTCGGATCTACATCCTCTTATGGAATGACCTTTGTTTTCCGATTTCAAACCCTGCCCAAGTATTTAAAAGCAGAAAATTGTGTACAAAGCAATATATTAATTTATCCGCTCATTCACTCGTTTGGCGAACATTTCTAGAGGACCCTTTATGTGCCAGTTTTGCCCTGGGCACACTGGAGATGTAGACGAAGTCCTTGCCCTCAAGGGTTTTGAAGTCCTTGCCCTCAAGGGTTTTGTACGTTGAGTGCAAGCAAGAGGGACCCCCCCCCCCCCCCCCCGCAAGCAGGTGAGAAGTAAAGAGGAGTGGGTAACAGGAAAACAATGTAAGAGACATAGGAGAGGTAGTTTGTGTTCTTGGTTTTTAAAAGTGTGATGAGGAAACTACATGCTTCAGAAGCACTAACAATGATTACTTAAATCCTAGGCCCCAAGTGGTGTCGCTACAATCTTGGCTTGTTAGCCCAGGAACCTGCATTTTTAAAAAACACTCCTACTGACACGTCCTGATGATTCTCATGGACAGCATAATGTAAGAAGCATTGCATTAAGATGCATGGTTAGTTCAGCTACTCTATCATCTCTAATCAAGACACTGCAAAAGACTTCATGATCTCCCTGCCACAGGAATTGCCCTCCCTAATCCATTCTCCACCCTACAGTTTGAATGGTCTTTCAAAAAAGTAAATCATGTCATTTCCCTGCTTAACAGGTTTAATAAGATCCCAGCGCACATAAGTTAAAGCCTAAAATTCTTTGAGCTGGCTTCAGAGCCCTCCATGACCTCACTCTTGCTGCCACCTTTGACCTCATCTGCCACAGACTTCTCCCTCAGACTGCGGCCAAATTGGGAAGCTCTCAAGTCATACAAGGCAGAAAGTTCTCCCGCCTCATAATTTTTGCAAGGGTTGCTCTCTCTGCACAGAACTTGCTTCTCACTCTTTACTCCTTCTAGTCACCCGCTCAAACTTGAATAATTCTTGCCACTTCTTAAGGTCTCAACATTAATGCCATTTTTTTCTGCAAGAAGCGTTCTCCCGTCCCCCCAGTTGAGTGCTTTGACTCTTCCATCATCATACCCAGAAAATTCTGTGCTCACTTGTGCTTATTGAGCACCCACAATGTGTCAGGCCCTGTTTTTAGTCCTTTACACACATTATCTCCTTTCTCATTTAATTCCCAAGGAGGGTCCACAAGGCAGATATTCCTGTTATTATTATCTCATTTTGCAGATAGAGAAACAAGGGCACATAGAAATTACTTGCCCAAATCCAGACAGTAAGAGGTGGGGCCAGGTCTGAAAGCCATCAGCTTAACCTCAGAGTTATGCTCTTGACCATTACTGGGATTTTCGTGTTGCAGGTTGATACCCACTGATGAAGAACACAATTAACTTAGTGGGTAATGACCAAGATATCATAAAAGAAATAGAAAATATCAGAGAACACCAGACTTAGTAAGGCTCCAGTTTTGTGAAACTTTTATTTCAGATATATAAGTGTATGTACATAGGTGCGTGTATCTGTACTGAATCATGATATAAAACACATTTCGTACTAGGTTACAGCTACAAAAAGTTGGAAAGCACTGCATTACTCTTTCTCCACAGCACTTCTCAGACCATGAATTCTCTATAATCCAGAAGCTGCAGGAAGGCAGGGATTTCATCTTGTTCATGATTATATACCATGCAATGCCCAGCTCATAGTAGACCTTCAGTAAACATATAATGAGAGACCTATATGTCCACCCTCCTCAGAAATGCAAATTATTTTCTTAAGACAAATGAGCCTGTGTACCCCAGTTGCTCTGTCCAAAAGGCTTTTTATTCTGGATAACCAAAGATTCTAGAATCAGTCTTAGGAAAAAAGCAGAAAAATCTACCCTAAGAGATTAAAAGAATGGATTCCAGCAAAGTCACAATGATCAGCTTCAGCACAAGGAAGTCAAAAACTACAGATAGGATAATGTGGGAAGACAATTCTATAAGGTAAGATGTAGGTTGTAGCTGCATTAAGGAAGAGGGGATGACTTGGGGCGCCTGGCTGGCTTAGTCAGTAGAGTATTTGCCTCTTGGTCTTGGGGTTGTGATTTTAAGCCCCATATAGAGCTTACTTGAAAGAAAAGAAAAAAGAAAAGGAAGAAAAAAAGAAAAGAAAGGAAGGAAAGAAGAAAGAAAAAGAGAAGGAAGGAAGAGAAAGAAAGAAAGAAAAAAAGGAAAGAAGGAAGGAAGGAAGGAAGGAAGGAAGGAAGGAAGGAAGGAAGGAAAGAAGAGGGGCACCTGGGTGGCTCAGTCAGTTGAGCATCCAATCCTTGATTTTGCCTCAGGTCATAATCCCAGCCAGTGTCGTGGGATCAAACTCCACGTTGGGCTCCCATCTGAGCGTGGAACCTGCTTAAGATTTTCTCTCCCTCTGCCCTTCCCCCTACTCATGTGCGCTCGCTCTCTCTCTCTCTCTCTCTCTCTCTCTCAGATTAAAAATAAAATGAAAGAAGGAAGGAAGGAAGGCTTAAAATGACTTAACTTTAGGGTCCAGAGCAAGGATAAAAAGAAGCCCAGACCCTTGAGAACTTATAGGGAGTTCCGCAGCCTGGATAATGAAGGAGATTCCTAGGTTGGCTTTGCTTTCAATAAGCTGCTGGTCATTTGACTGACTGATCACCCAGAAAAAATTAGAGTGTGTGCTAAGAACCAAATGAGTGGCCCTACTCAGGTAATCAGAATTGAAGTTATGTGGGGCATTTCACAGAGAGATGTACCTTGATTTGGCCTTGAAGGGTGGGCAAGATTCTTATGGGCATAGAGCAGAAAGGTGAAGATACTTTAACCGGGTGGATTGTTGGGGGAGACTGAGCAATCGGCGGCGGTGGGAGTGTGTTTAGTAAGTAAAGCAGCGAGGCAGGTCTCGGAGCAGCCAGCATTCAGGCCTGTGTGAGGTGTTTTGCTCACTAGCGGGACAGACCCTCTACGCAACAATTGACAGGAGCTGATTTGCAGGAGGCTTTTAACTATAGAACAGAGTCTTCAAGTGTCACCTGTGTCCCTTGGGGTGGGTGGGGTGGGGTGGGGATGGGGTGATGGCAAGGGAGATAAAGATGAAGGAAAGTGGCTGAAGCAACTGTTTTCACAAGGGACTCTTCAGAACTCAGCGATAAGCTGTGTAGAGTCCCAAGAGGAGCAGCCTCTTCATTTCTACTCTGGAATGTGTGCAGCCCCAGCCCCATGAGGTTTAACGGGAACCTGGAACTATGTGAACGATTCACGGGAATGTTGCCTCTTTGGGGCCATCAGGGGCTATCCCAGGCATGGTCTGTATTTCTGGAGGGCGCGGGCCCCAGCAGGCACACTCCCGTGCTTTCAGAAGCCATAGACCTCGACTGGGGAGGCATGTCACATCATGACATGGGTTCTGGAGTCAGATTCCGGGTGCAAAGCCTGGTCATACCACTTTCTACCTGTGAGACTGGCAAATCACTCAACATCTTAAGCCTCTATTTCTCTGCCCAAGACATGGAGGTTAAGAGATACTAATAAAGGTTCAGAACAGCCCCTGGACTCAGGAAGCACATCGTAAGCGCTGGGTATTATTAGCTCTTCCCAATTACCATTAATCACGTAAATTGCTTTGTACAAAATATGGGTTTTATAGATGGTGGCTGTTGTGATGGTGATGATGATGAATAAATGTTTGTGAGCACGTGTAACTGTCCCTGGGGACTCCCCCTAAAAGCTAGGGAGAGCATTCAAGGGATGCAAAGACAAGGGAATTGCGTATGGGAGCAGTGTGTTACAAGGTTAGAAATGTCAAGGTGAGTTTTTTTATAGCTAAGGGTCACTTGGGGGAGAGCAGATGGAAATGACTATTTACTATTACTTTACTTAAATTAATATTTCTGTATTAAGATAACAACTTTAAAATCTATTCTTTTTTAAGCCTTTAAGTTTAATTCACTAATCTCATCTATTTCAAAACCCAGGACATTTTAAGTCATTTTCAAAGGGCCCTCCTCTCCCTGAACGCAAGGTCTGCTGACGATCCCCTATCATTTGTATTTCCTGCTTCAAACTTTCCCAAGTGTGTCTGTCCTGCATGTGAGACTTTGAACTGTGATTAGGAGCTTGTGTCATATAGACAAAAGTTCAGTAGGTTAAAACCTGGCCTCATTATCTTCCCTCAAAGCTGCTCGTCCTTCTGTGGTCCCTGTCTTAATTAACAGTGTCTTTTGGATAGAACATCTTCAAATCCTTTTTATATGACTTCTCAGGTCAATTCAACACATATTTATTGGGCACTTCTATATACCAAATGCCATGGTGCTGGCATGGTGCTGGGGATACAGTAGGAAACATGGGCTTTGTCCTTCTTGAGAAGAGGCTGGTTAATGCTCCTTCAACTCAGCTAGAATACACTAAACTGCTTTAAACAGCTGCTTTACTCATAACGTTGTTAAATAACTGCTAAACATTTTAAACCACATTTATATATGTAATATATTTACTTTGCCTTTTAAACACTGTATTTAAATGCCTGGCCCAACAGACAGAATGTCCTCATATAAATAATAATAACAACAACAGTAACTTCCTTATTGAGCATTCACTAAAAGTCAGGTACTATTCAAGCTCCTCTTTGAACTCATTAATTCCCTCCCAACAGTGTTGTGAAATAGGAGCTATTATTATATTCGTTTTACAGATAAGAAAACTCAAGCACAAGAAGTTTAAGTTACTTGCTCCTAGTCAGATATCTAGCAAATAGCTATTAATCTAATAACTTTTTATACATCTAATATATTAAACTTTAAATATAGTAAATGTCAAACTTTTTTTTTAAGTAGGTTCCATGTCATAAATAAATAAATAAATAAATAAAGTAGGCTCCATGCCCAACGTGGGACTTGAACTCAGGACCCTGAGGTTGAGAGTCACATGTAGCAGCTGAGTCAGCCAGGCCCCCAAACTTTCTCTCTTTTTTTTTTCTCTTCAAACTCTTTTTTTTTTTTTAATATTTATTTATTTATTTATTTATTTTGGTTTTATTTACATGCAAGTTAGTTAGCAATAATGCAATAATTGCAAATATATTGCAAATATATTGCAATAGTGCAATAATGATTTCAGGAATAAATCCAGTGATTCATCCCCTACATATACCACCCAGTGCTCATCCCAGCAAGTGTCTTCCTTAACGCCCATTGCCCATTTAGCCCATCCTTCCTCCCACAACCCCTCCGGCAACCCTCAGTTTGTTCCCTGTATTTAAGAGTCTCTTCTGTTTTGTCCCCCTCCCTATTTTTATATTATTTGTTTCTCTTCCCTTATGTTCATCTGTTTTGTTTCTTAAATTCCACATATGAGTGAAGTCATAAGATATTTGTCTTTCTCTGATTAATTTCGCTTAGCATAATACCCTCTAGTTCCATCCACGTAGTTGCAAGTGGCAAGATTTCATTCTTTTGATTGCCAAGTAACACTCTATTGTATATATATACCACATCTTCTTTATCCATACATCTGTTGATGGACATTTGGGCTCTTTCCATGCTTTGGCTATTGTTGATTGCACTGCTATAAACATTGGGGTGCATGTGCCCCTTTGAAACAGCGCACCTGTATCCTTTGGATAAATACCTAGTGATGCAGTTGCTGGGTCATAGGGTAGTTCTATTTCTAATTTTTTGAGGAACCTCCACCAAACTCTCTTTCAATACTACTTGCAAACTAGTGAAAATCTCTAACACAAGTCTAAAATCAATTACTGACTTATATATTACACATTGGAATCACAAGGCTAATTTATCAGATTCTCTAATATAAAAAATTATCTCCATCTTACAAACATTGAACATACCAAATTACATAAAATATTAGAGTTAATACAAAAATATGAATACTATGGATTTATTTCATCATCTTCATATTTAATTCTGAACCTTCTTAGGATTAAATGTCATTTACCATTCCAAGCAAATTGAGGTTACTGCTTCAAACCGATTGAACTTGCCCTTGCAGGAGAATGAGCATTCCTGTCTCTGTAGGCTGAGATTGCTTTTGAGCCAAGATGTATCAGAGAGATTCTTCTGCCATCACTGTGAACACACCAAGTCTCTTCAATATAGTCTATGTCAACAGGGTTCTCCTACACCCTACCCTACCCTACAGATTAGATTCCCTATGATGCCTAAGCTAGTTCTTTCAAGACCTATTGATTACGTTATGAGGTTTTTAGGTTAGGTTATTAGGTAGATAAAAATTCTGGTAACCACGAGTTTCCCTCTCTTGATTAGATCCAATTGATCTATTTATTGGGTGATTACATTTGGCATCCTTTTCTTACTCTTGGTCTGCCACAATCCCTAAGGTCATTCTAATGACAAAAAAAAAGGAGGTTGAGCCAGGCTGTAGAAGGTCCTAATGGCCTTCTTAGGATTTGGGTCTTAATTCAGGGCAACAGTGGGTTTTTGACAGTTTTGAGCTACACTTACAAGATCAGAAGAGTGTAGATTCATCAAGAATCCAAATATGAATTGAGCCACTGATCCCTAGAGGGCACTCAAGGCTCCCCACTTCTTCACCCTCTTTAGGGTGGAGTCAGGATGGTGAGCAAGAAATTTCACCCCACCCCAAACTCATACCCACATCCACAGAGGTAGAAAAACTTGCTGAAACTTGAGAATATGGCTTAAGATACATTTTCTAGGGGTAGAGCCTTTAAAAGGTAGGAGGTTCCACACAAGTAGGTATAATCTCCCTTCCATCATCAACACATCCTGCGTGGCAACAGCGGTGTCCTTGTCCTACTTGGAGGCACCCAAGCCAGCATCCTCTCTTTTCACTTTCTATGAAGTTGCCACGCCCTGGGGCTGCAGCCCCACCTATGACAGCTTGGACAGCCCCAGCCTTTGGGCAAAAAAGCTTCAGATGTGTCTTTCTGTCCAATTTCTCTGGTGAGAGTGGCTTTTTGTGCCACTAGGAAGTAAACTTCTAAGACTCATGTGTGGGCATTGAGTGGGGGAATAGACAGAGATGATCAGAGTCCAGCCTGAGTTTTCTCATTTCTGCATTGTGGTTTGATGCCAAATACCCGGCTAATCATAAAGTTCTCTTTTGTCATTGTTGTGTCATTGTTCCCTTTCCTTATATTTCCCCCAGGACCTCTTGGGAAGGGGAGATGGCTGATGAAGACAGGGTTCAGCATTTCTAGATCTCCAACCAGATTATCTCCTCTATACCCTGTTAATAACAGTCCTTGAAAGATATTCTGAACTGCCTAACAGACCAGAATTAGGCTGGAAATGTTTAAAAGAAATGAAAAGAAAAACCAATGGGGGAAATAAAGGAAAATTCGCCACTGCTTGGTAACTAATGAGATACTGAGGAACTAGGAGGGCAAAGGTCAGAGGTAATTCCAAGGTTTTAAGAACCAAGTGATGGAAAGATGGTGGTATCATTGGCAGTCATCTAAAGGGACAGCCAATTTAGATGGAAAGAGGATGTGTTTGGTTTCAGATTGAGTGACAGGTAGCAACAGGGAAGCCATAAGTTTTGGGAAGATGACTCTGGGCACAGGCAGCAGCGTGGAGTGGAGGTGGGGAAGGCTGAGGAAGAGCAGTCAGGCATAATGCAAACTGGTGGTTCCAGTAGCATAGAAAGGAGGGAAAGATTTGAGAGACATTGGGAAGAAAGCCTGATCAGGGCTTGGAGACTGATTAGATATTGAAGGTAATGGAACAAGTGAGTTATCCAGTAACTCCCTAATACTTACATAATAGCTTTAGACAGTTACTCTTTTTTAGTATCATCCACTCATTTATTTATTCAACAAATACCTTGTAACAGTCACCTTTGGGTATGACTTGGCTAACTGGAGAGATTTCCCTTCTGTGGAAACTTCCCCCATTCACAGAAATGACCCCCAGAAGTCACAACTATACTTAAAGACCCTCACCCACCATTGCTGAATGACCCAGGCATGCATTGACCCAAGCTATGCCACGTATATTCTCTGTTCTGGCAATTTAGCATGTTTAGCTAAGAGACACAGACAAATCATGCTGGAGTTGACTCACATTAATGGTGCCGTTAGAGAAAAGATTCATGAACACCACTCAGGTCCCCAAGGCTCCAATATCTAGTATCTTCTGGCCACAGATGATAAGTCTAGAAGTAGGTACCTGACTCAAGTTGGGCTGATCAGATCCTTGCCTTGAGATTTCAAAATTGTAATTGAGATTTCTCTCTCCTCTCTCTCTCACCCCCTCCCTCTTCTTCCTTTGCAACTTTTTTAACTTTGGGAGTTGTAAGCAAAGGCCATTGTCCACCAAATGAACTAACTGGGAAGCAGAGACCGTCCACCAGTAGTAAGAGAAGCAGACACAAGAGAGGATTTCCTAGGGTCCCCACAGTGCTCTAGCCCCTAGTCCTCTTCCTGATATTCACAGGATCCTGGCCCATGAGTTTCATAAGTTCCTGAATATTCTATTAAATTGCCTTTTTTGCTTAAAGGACTTTGAGTAGAGTTTCTGATGGGTAAACACTTCCAACCTAAAGAGTTCTGATGAATGTACATCTGATGTGTATGAGGCTCTGGGCAAGGCATCAGGGCTCCACTAGGGATCAGGCTTGGTTCTGTGCTCAAGTTGCTTAGAGTAGGGGGGAGAAGATAAATTCTGTTATCAATAACTACGATACAGGAAGAAGAGAAAATCCATCAAAAATGTACAAAGCAATCTCTTTGGGGACTTAGAGGAGGCCCAGTACTGCTAACCGTAGGTTAGGCTAGAAAGAGGCAAGCAGGGAGTCACTGACTCTCAGGGTCATGTGAGGGCAGGGTCGGCACTTGCATGACCCTGAGAGTGATTACCGCCTTAAATTTTGCACCTTAGGCACCTTTCTTGGCTCATCACGCTCCTGGCCCTGGCTAACAGTGAGTGTCAGAAGGACTTCATAGAAAAGTTAGTACCTGAGCTGAACCTAGGGAAGAAAGGAGTTGGACTTGGGGCAGGGTCATATAACTCAAGGTAAAGTAACATTATAAAAAAATACTCCCGTGAGAACACAAAAGGGTTGCTCTAGAATCCTCAGACTCTCAAGTATGACTTAAGTATACACAGCATGGAGGAGGAGGAGAGAGAAAAAGGAGGGATTCGGCGAGCAATGAGAAAATAGCGAAGACTGTTAAGCTAGGAAATGACATAATGAGAGCCCTACTTAAGAAGATTAATTGAACAGAATAGCATGAACTAAAAAGGAAGGGCTAAGGTCAGGACGAACAGAGGCTATTGTGTTAATCCAGGCAGAAGGGTGAAAGTCTAAACAAATTGGCACTGGGAATGGGGAGACTGTAGGAAAAACAATATACAATTAATATAACTTGGCAATTGATTTGATGCTGGAGACAAGGGAAGAGAGGAATTCGAAACACTGCTAAACTCTATGTGGCTGTAACGAAGGATGAAAAGCATTTGATGATGTCTAAAATACATACATGAAAAATGCAAGCAGAGCTGTGTATATGGTATGCTATTGTATTTTTTTAAACTTTTGCTGGTTTTTTGTTGTTGCTTGAGTATAACTGACATATCATTATATTAGTTTCAGGTATATAACGTAATGATTTGGTATTTGTATACATTATGAAATGGTCACCGCAAGAAGTCTAGTTACCATCTGTTACCATCCAAAAGTTAAAAAAATTATTTTTCAGGGCGTCTGAGTGGCAGTTAGTTAAGTGTCCAACTCTTGAGTTCGGCTCAGGTCATGATCTTGAAGTCTGTGGGATTGAGCCCCACGTCGGGCTCTGTGCTGACAGCACGGAGCCTGCTTGGGATTCATTCTCTCTCTCTCTCTGTCTCTCTCTCTGTCTCTCTCTCTCTCTCTTTCTCTCTGTCCCTACCCTGCTTTCTCTCTCTCAAAATAAATAAACAAACATTTAAAAAAAGTTTTTTTCTAGTGATGAGAACTTTTAAGATTTACTTTCTTGGCAACTTTCAAATATGCACTGCAATGTTATTGACTATAGTCACTATGCTGTACATTACATCCCCGTGACTTATTTGTTTTATAACTGGGAGATTGTACCTCTTGACCCCCTTCACCCATTTCACTCACCTCCCGACCCCTTCCCCTCATCATTTGTATTTTGAAAAGGGAAAAAATGTAAGTAAAGATATTTTTTACATATGCAAAATATAGGCATATATCTCTAAAGGAATACACACAAAACTTTGGCATTAGTGGCCTGTTGAGAAGGGAAATGGATGGTTGGGGTTCAGCAGTGGGAGAGTCTCTTCAATGTTCATCAATGAACCTTTTGAATTTTGAACCATTTGGATATATTACTTGGCGAAAACAATCCCTAAAATTGCTGAACAGAAACAAACCCCAAGCCCAAAGATAAGGCTGAAGTATGAAACTGGTGACAGCAGCTCCATTAACAAAAATAAAGACAAGAAGAGATGTTCATTGAGAAAAAAATGGTATGTTTCAATTATGACCTACTGAGACCGAGATGCCAGTTGTACAAACACCCAGTTGGAGGCATCCAGCTGGCAGTGGAGGAGGGGAGAACTAACCAACACAAGGTCATGAAAGACCTTTGCCAGAATAGTCACTGGAATGGGGCAAACAGAAACCAGAATTCACGGGGTGGCTGGCTGGTTCAGTCAGTAGAGTATGTGACTCTTGATCTCAGAGTTATAAATTCAAGCCCCGTGTTGGGTGTGAGAGATTATTTAAAAATAAACTCTTAAAAAAGAAAAAGAAAAAAGAAACCAGAATTCAAAGCGTAGCAGACTAAAGGGGAAATGGGAAAGGAGAGGTAACTGGAGTATGCTGTTCCTTTAAGAATGATGGATAAAAAGGAGTATTGGTGAGGTTGGGTTGTGGTAGCTGGAGAGAGCTAAAGTCAAGGTAGAATGAGGGAGAGTTGAACATATTTTTAGGTTTCTGGAAAGGATCCAGCAGAAAAAGGAAGTTTGAAAGTACAGGAAGAGGGAGGAATTGATGGAGCAAGGGCCCTAAGGAGGAGAGAAAGCACAAGTGTGGGATGAGGCTGAAGGGAGGTGAGGCACCTCCACATTTAAGAGAAGCCAGAAGGAAAGAAGGAAGGACAGAAGGAAGGACAGGTGAGGATATACATGTGATGTGAATGTTTGTAAGGGGTTCATGAGTGAGGATTCAAGCTGGTTAGTCCTTGTTTTCTCTGTGAGGCAGGGACTAAGTCATCTCTTGAAAATGGGACCCAACAGTCAATAGTCCAAAGGTGTGGAACAGGCCTTGCTTGGGGAGAAAGCACCACACGAGGGCAGACAAGAGGGCTGACCACTAGTGCTAACAGCCCAACTGAAATGAGGACCCACTCACGTGGTGGCACCGATCAACGTGGTTTACAAAGCACTTCCTGTGACTTTCCATAGCAGCCCATAGACACTCAGGTGGCCAATACATACTTTTGTTTGCTTCTTTGGGGCTTTCTCTTTTCTTGAGAGTCAACTTAGGTTTGTTTGTTTTTAACTGTGGTAAAATACATTATATTGGTTTGGTCAGGCTGCTATGACAAAACACCACAGACTTGGTAGCTAACACAACAGAACTTTATTTTCTCACAATTCTGTAGGTTAGAAGTGTGAGCTCAAGATGTCAGCAGGTTTGGTTTCTTCTGATGTCTCTCCTCCTTGGCTTGCAGAAGGCCACCTTCTTGATGTGTGTTCATATGGTCGTCTCTCTATGCATGCAACTGCCTGTCATATGTCTCTCTATGTGTCCAAATTTTCTCTTCTTATAAAGATACCGGTCATATTGGATGAGGGCCATTTAACAACCCCATTTAACTTAATTACCTCTTAAAAGGCCTTATGTCCAAATACAGTCACAATTTGAGGTACTGGGAGTTAGGACTTCAACAAATGAATTTTGGGGAGATGCAATTGAACTCATAACATGTATATAATATAAAATTTATTATCTTAACCATTTTTAAATGTAGTTGTTTTGTTTACATATACACCAAAGCTCATGAATCTTACTTGCTTTCTATAGTAAGAAGATATCTCAGGGCCAAATAACATCTTTCAGGCTCATTTTTGCTGCATAATAACAATCAGCCATTCCTATAAAAATCTCAGGTTCCTATTAGAAAGTATTTAGGGACCACAATCTAGACACTAGGAGTGATCATTGCTACCGGGTTGTCTTCTTCAATGGATAATGCTCTGAAATAAGTATTTTTTAAAAGAACAAAAAAGGGGGGGTACCTGGGTGGCGCTGTCAGTTAAGTATCGGCTTTGATTTAAGCTCAGGTCATGATCTCAAGGTTCGTGAGACCAAACCCCACATCAGGCTCTGCCCTGACCACGTGGAGCCTGCTTGGAATCCTCTCTCTCCCTCTCTCTCTATCCCTCCCTCCCTCTCTTCCTCTCTCAAAATAAATAAACCTTAAAAAAAACACACACACACAGAACAAAAAGGGTTTACACTGATACTTTCTCTTCAAATTTAACCTTACAATTGTTTACTTAACCTTATCAGCTTTGTACTTATATCACTTTTCTCTTCCACTGAAAAAAACTAGTTCCTAACAACAGTAAAACAATTACCTATTTGCTTTACCATAAAAGCAGAAATCCTAGGGAGTTAGGTCCCCAAGAATAGCCCTCCATCGACGAATGGGTGGGAACTGGAGGATAACTACCCCAGCTTCCTCATTGCTTCTTTGGTACCACGTGAGGCGTGTTATACACTGTTTCCCAGAGTTCTGCAGTGGGGTCCAGCTTCGATGCCATGTCATTCACGTAAAAGAGTTTCAAAGTGATACTACCAACATTGCTCTTTATGGTGAGACTACTGAACAAAGGTTAAGATTTCTTTGCAGCTTTATATGTCTTTAAAAAAATATTCCTCCAAGGATGTGTAATCAAAATAGTATGATCTAAAGTGACTTGCAATAATTTTTTGTCTCTCTGTTGTGACACCAACTTGATATACATTTAGGCTCATTTATTCCTGCTGTGCTCAAAACTGGGTACTGGCCACCTGAGAGTCTGTGCATACTGCTGCGGAAAATAATGGGATTTTATTTGGTTTTATTTTTGAATACATAAAACATGTAAATGATTGCAAAGCTGAAAATATAGAACAAAATATATTCAGTCTTATTTTCAGCCTAGTGCCTTTCTCTCATCCTGGCCTGGATAATCATTTTATTAGTTTTTATTTCTCCTTCTGATAGTTCTTCTTGCAAAATAAGCACATATAAACATACACACAAACCTTTGTTTCAATACACATTTACATTTCTTGAACAGAGTGTAACATTTTAGAGTTAATGTTTAAGTAGTATATCATTTTTTATTCTTTTACTTTCAACCTGTCTCTTTATATTTAAAGTGTATTTCTTGTAGACAGCAAATACTTGGAATTTGCCTTTTGGTCCAGTCTGATGATCTCTGCCTTTTAATTGAGGTATTTACACCATTTCCATTTAATGTAATTACCAATATGGATGTTTTAAAATTTATCATCTTGTAAACTGTGTATTATTTATTCCATCTGTTTCCTGCTCCATTTTGTTGTTTTTGTTGTTTTATTTTAGAGAGAGAGAGAGAGAGTGCAAGCAGGGGAGAGGGGCAGAGGGAGAGCAAGTGAGAGAGAGAGGGGGAGAGGGAGAGAGAAAGAGAATCCTAAGCAGGCACCATGCTCAGCCAAGCCTGACTCAATGTTCAATCTCACAATCCTGAGATCATGACCTGAGCTGAAGTCAAGAGTGGGATGCTTAACAAACTGAGCCACTCAGCCACCCCTTTCCTACTCTATTTTTGTATTTGCCCATCTTCTTTTGGATTGAGGATTTATTTTTCTTTTATGAGTCTACTTTAGCTCCACTATGCATTTATTAGTTTGACCTCTTTATTTTTTTAGTGGTTGTTCTAGATTTTACAAATATGCACCTTTAATTTAACACAGTCTACCTTTATTTGATGTTATATCACTTCATGTTTAATATAAGGACTCAACTACAATAAAAACCCATTTCTGGCTGCCTGTCCTTTCTGCTATTTTTGTCATAGGTTTCTCATCTATATATGTTATAAACATCACAGTAAATTATCCTATTTTCTTTAACAATGAACTATATTCATAATGAATTTTAAAATGAGAGGGAAACATATGAAAAGATGCTCAAAATCATTTGTTATTAGGGAAATGCAAATTAAAACAGTAATGAAATACCACTAGATACCTATTAGAATAGCTAAAATCCAAAAAAAAAAATGAACAATACCAGTTGCTGGTGAAGCTGTGGTAGGAAAACCTAAACTGGTTGACAAAGTGCTGGAAGCTAAGTGTGGACAAATTTGGGAGTAAAACTCTAGGGGACCCAGTATTAGGAGACTGCCATATTTTTGTGCATTTTACCTCTGCCAGGTTCCCAAATAAGGAGAGGGGCACCTGGGTGGCTCACTTGATTAAGCATCCGACTTTGGCTCGGGTCATGATCTCACAATTTGTGAGTTCGAGCCCCACACCGGGCTCTGTGCTGATTGCTCAGAACCTGGAGTCTGCTTTGGATTCTGTGTTTCCCTCTCTCCCTGCTCCTCACCCACTCATTCTCTCTCTCTCTCTCAAAATAAATAAACATTAAAAAAGAGAGTAAGAAAATAAGGAGAAAAATACCCTCATGTTTTTTGGAGGGGTTGTTGGGAGGTGGAGTGCCATTTTGAAAAATGCCCAGAATATTCTCTTCTCCTCAAGAAAAATTATTTCACCAGAGCCTAACTGACCCAGGGGAAGGAAAATACCAAACCCTAGCCCCCTTCTAGCTGTTCTGTCTCCCCTAAAGGGAGGCTGAAGAGATTGAGTAGCACGTGTAAAGGTCACAGCCCAGGAGTACAGGCTCACTAAAAGACCAAGATGTAGTCATAGGACTTTCTGATGTTCCCCTCCACACAACAGCCCAAGCATCAGAACCAGACCCAGATATGACAGCGATACTAGAATTATCAGACCGGAATTTAAAATAACTATGATTAATCTGCTAAGGACTCTCATGGAAAAAGTAGACAACATGTAAAAACAAGTAGCGTAAGCAGAGAGATGGAAATTCTAAGAAACAATCAAAAAGAAATGCTAGAAATCAAAAACACTGTAACAAAAATGAATGGCTTTGATAGCGTGGTAGATAGTAGACTGGACGCAGCTGTGGAAGGAATCAATGAGCTTGAAGATAAGTCAATAGAAATGTCCAAAACTTAAATGCAAAGAGAAAAGATACTGGGGGGAAAAAAACCCAGAACAGAATATCCAAGAACTGTTGGGACCATTCCAAAGAGTGTAATGTACACATAAATGAAATACCAGAAGAAGGAAGAGAGAAAGGAAGAGAAGAAATAGCTGAAGCAACAGTGGCTGAGAAGTCCTCAACATTACTAACAATGTATCCATCTTGGCTCTTTTGGCCCTGTTCCAATTAAGGACAGACCAGAAATCCTAGGGAGTTAGCTCCCCAAGAAAAGCCCTCCATCAGCGAATGGGTGGGAGCTGGAAGATAATTACCCCAACTTCCTTGCTCCTTGGTTGGGACCATGTGAGGCATATTCTACACTGTTTCCCAGAGTTCTCCAGTGGGGTCCAGCCTCCATGCCCACAGTAGGACCCTGCTCTATCATATACCTTCTGTTGCCTTCCTTCCCTTCCCTGTCTCACTTGCCCATTTCCAGCAGGGCTTCTTGGGATCACTTCCCAGATGGAAGGCTTGCACTCAAATCCTTGGCCACAAGATTGCTTTCAGGGGTAGAACCTAGTACATATAGGTATGTTCATTATGATGTATTACTTCCATAATAGAGGAAGACTTGAAAAAAGAATCACCCCATCTATAAAGTGTTTTCAAGCATGAGCCTAAAGACAACATTTTAGCCAGTGTATTATCTAAATAGCCAGTCATTTGATGTATTTGGAGGGCAGGGAACGGAGGAGTTACATGAGGGAGAGTTCTTTAAGTTGGATATTTGATATTATGGTGACCAGGCCGACTGTAATGCAGAAACAGGAAAACTTGTAATCTAGTTGTGGCCCCATTATCCATTGACCATGTGCCATGTTTTTTTGTTTTTTGTGTTTTTATGTGCCATGTTTTTTGGACCTAAAGAACAGAGAAAACAAAACAGTGTCCCTTTATGCAAATAAATCAAGAGTATAAACTGCTTTGAGGTCTCTGGAATTCAAGATATATTGTTATGCTATTGTTTGAACAGCTAGGTGAAGTTTACTTTGTATTTTTACTTGACATATATTCACATTGCTAAGTATTTTAAAGATGACCTTAAATACTGGGTAAATATTAGATTTTAATATATTTTTAAATTATAGAGAAAGTGACTAAAACTCTGAATGGGAAAAAATTATCTCACTAAATTTAAGACCATCTAAATGTTTGTGAAGGAAAATAGAAGAACACGTATTAAAATTATAAACTGATTTGTATTTAAATTGATAAGATAGGCTAGGGGTTTTGTTTGTTTCTGTTTTTCAAAATTTTGTTTGTATGATTACATTATTTTCATAACGAATACAATATTTGAGAAGAAAGTTTGCTTCTGCAAACAATACAAGATTTAATTAAAGAAGAGTTACTTTAATATTCATCTGTCTGCTTATTTAATTTGAAATTTCCACAATAGGAACAGAAGACTCAGAAAACACTTTGCAAAATGCTGTCAGCCACTGGGTTATTAAGCAGGATCTCCTCATAGATTTTTTTAAAGTTTATTTAGAGACAGAGAGAGAATGGGCAAGGGGTGGAAGAAGAGGAAGAAAGAATCCCACTGAGTGCAGAGCCCAACACAGGGCTTGAACCCAAGAACTGTGAGATCATGACCTAAGTCAAAAACAAGAGTCAGATGCTTAACCAACTGAGCTATCAGGTGTCCCTCCTCATAGATTTTTTTAAATATTTAATTCTCTTGAAGTTTATATATTTAATTTGAGAGAGAGACAGAGACAACATGAGCAGGGGAGGGGCAGAGAAAGAGAGAGAGAGAGAGAGAGAGAGAGAGAGAGAGAGAGAATCCCAAGCAGGCTCCACACCACCAGCGAGGGGCCTGATGTGGGGCTCAAACCCACAAAACTGTGAGGTCATGACCTGAGCCAAAACTAAGAGTCGTACGCTTAACCGACTGAGCCACCCAGGCGCCCCACATAGATTTTTTTAAAGTATATTTTTAATAAACTTTTATTTTATTTTTAAAAATTTTTATTTAGAGAGAGAGAGACAGAGTGCAAGCAGGGGAGGGGCAGAGAGAGAGGGAGACATAGAATCCGAAGCAGGCTCCAGGCTCTGAGCTGTCAGCACAGAGCCCAACGCGGGGCTCAAACTCATGAACCACAAGATCATGACTGGAGATAAAGTTGGATGCTTAACCAACTAAGCCACCCAGGCGCCCCTTAATAAACTTCTAAATGATGTATAATATAAAAGGGCAAAAGCTAGACATGCGGAGGTCAGTGAAATGTCAGTCAACTCACCTGTGTAACAGCCATCCTGTTGGAGAACTAGAACATCCCCAGCACCCCAGAATCCCCCATCGTGCCCCCTCCCAGTCATTACTACTCAGTCATCAGCCTGAGTGGGTGGCAACCATCAGCCTGACTTCTAACATCGTAGATTAGTTGGCTGTTTCTGAAGTTTATGTAAATGGAATTTACAGTATGAGTTCTTTTCTGTCCTGTTTCTTCAGCATATTTTGTGAGATTACCATGTCCTATGTATAAGTGTAGCTCCTTCTCACCGTTGATGACCATGCCACAATTTATTTATTGTACTGTTCTGGGTATTTGAGATGTTTCTGGTTTGGCATTATTATTAATGTTTGTACATTCTTGTGCACGTCTCTGGATGCACATGTACATAGGCAGTTCTATTAAGGAAATACCCAGGAGTGGAAGTTCTGGATCATCGGGTATGTGTTATGTTCAATGTTAGTAAATACTCTCAGTTTTCTAAGAAGGTGATACCAATTTCCACCCCACCAGCAGCGTGTGAAAGTCGTAGTCAATCCACATTCTTTGTCAGTACTTGGTATTTTCTGATTGTTGTCTTTCTGGTGGGTAGGTGTGGTATCTCGTGGTGATTTCAATTTGCATTTCCTTGTTGACGAAAGAGGTTAAGCACCTTCTTCCATCTTACTGACCATTTGTGTGACCTGCGAAATGTCTATTGAAGTGTTTTGCTCAGTCTTCTATTGAGCTGTACCTTTTTCTTATTGATTGGTAGGAGTTGTTTATATAACCTGGATGCGAGTCCTGTGTGGGTTATATATCGCACAAAAACCTTCTCCTACTCTGTGATTATCACTTCACTCTCTTCATGGTGAACTTTCATAAACACAATAAATTTTTTTCTGAATGGTTAGCGCTTTGTGTATCCTGTTTAAGAGATCTTTGCCTACCCTAAGATATTGAAGATAGTTTCCTATATTGTCTTCTTGAAACTGTATTATTTAAATTTTCACATTTAGATCTACTATGTACATGGAATATATGTTTGTATTATGATGTGAAGTAAAGGTCAGGCTGCTTTTTTTTTTTTTTAACATAAGGATATTCACTGGACTCAGCATCATTTATTGATGACTGTCCTTTCTGCACCATTCTGCTTTGCCAATACATAAAACAAGTGATTGTATATATGTGAGTCCATTTCTGGATTTGGGCTCTATTCTGTGCCGGTAGACTTCACAGATTTTTTAACTCATGAAAGACTTTCAGAAGGAGAAAGGAAAAGTTTAGGGGCATTCATTTTAAATGTATATAAATTGTAAAATTTATTACTATCATTTTATTTGTTTTAATTTCAAAGTTATTGGTTTTTCTCTTTAAAAACAAATATTCAAAAGTATCAGCCACTTTTTTTTTTTTTTAGTTATATAGATTATTATAGATAAAGGGATGCTGAGGTCAAATCCAGCAAACTTCAAAATGATTCTTCACGGGGTGCTTTGTGCCAAATGTTTAAGGCACTAAGATTTGCATATAATCTTTTCTTTTCTTTCTTTTCTTTTCTTTTCTTTTCTTTTCTTTTCCTTTTTGAGACAGAGCATGAGCAGGAGCAGGGGAGGGGCGGGGCGGGGCGGGGGGGGGGGGGTGCGGGGAGAGAATCCCAAGCAGGGATCCCGCACTGTCAGCGAAAAGCCCGGGGCTGCATCTCACTAACTTCCAAACTGTGAGATCATGACCGGAGCCAAAATCAAGAGTCCGACACTTAACCAGGCACTCCTTGAGTATAATCTTTTAAAATTATTCCAACCAAGGTTAAAAATGTTTTCTTAGAAACGTATTTGTCTAGAAAGCATTTTATATACAAATAATTTTTAGATTCCAATAACAATAGCATACATTTCATAGTTTAAGTGCACTGGGATATGAAATGTGGAATTTAACTTTGGTATCTTTGTAGGGAAGTGTCAGCCGCTTTGTTTTGTTCTGTTTTGTTTGTTTCATACTAGTTTAGGGGTTCCATTTTCACTCTTCAATAGATTTTATGTATTTCTCATATGCTGCTTCACTCATTAATGCATCCAGTTCTGAAGCATTACTGAGTGTTCTCTTGATCAGCCAACCATTTTCATAACAAGATTTGTTGATAAGTCCTGGATTTTCTACAAGAGCTTCATTAATTTCAGTTACTTCTCCTGATAGAGAATAGAATTCACAAGCAGCCTTCACACTTTCCAAAGCACCAAACTCATCTTGTTTGGTCAATTGTGTCCGAAGTTCAGGCAGACTGCAGTAAACAACATCTCCCAAAGCTTCCTGTGCAAAATTGCTGATTCCCACTGTTCCTATACCATTTTCTCTTGTCACCCGTTCATGTTTGTGAATTTACACACGGACAGCAGAGTGGAGCCCAGCAGAGCGTCCTAGACGGCGCCCTGCTCAGCCTCCAGCCTCCAAACCGCTTGTAGCGCCATTATTATTATTATTATTATTATTATTATTAATGTTTATTTATTTTTGAGAGAGAAAGTGCAAGGGGGGAGGGTCAGAGAGAGATGGGGACAAAGCATCCAAAACGGACTCTGTGCTGACAGCAGCAAGCCTGATGCGGGGCTCAAGCTCACAAGCCGCAAGATCATGACCTGAGCCCAAGTCAGAGGCTTAACTGACTGAGCCACGCAGGCGCCCCCAATCTCTTAATTTTAAATGTCTGTTCAAGTTTTTGAGTATATAATACATATTTGTGGCTCAAACATTAAAATGTATATAAAGTTATACAGAGTAAAGTCTCTTTATATTTCTGTTGGCCCATTTAATTTCCATTTACCCTAAGAAGTAACTACTGCTATTAGTTTCTTATTTTTCTTTCAGATATTTTTAATGCATATATAAGTTACCAGGAAAATATCTTTCTCACTTTTTTTTGCAATGATGGTATGCTCTATACACTCTTCTGCACCTTGCTTTTTTAGACTTAACAACAGATCTTAAATATTTTCCTCTAACAGTGTAAAAGAGAGATTCCCCAATCTTCAATATGGCTTCATAGTGTTTTAGTTTATACATATAAAATAGAATATATATACATATATATTTATGTATATGTATATATATTTATGTATATATTATGTAATATATACATGTATAATATATATAATATATAATATAATAAATATATGTATACATGTATATATATATATATTTATACATATGATCATTTAATTGCCCTGGTGAGGGACATTTTGTTTGTTTTTAGTCTTTCGCTATTGTAAATAATATGACAAAAAGAAATCTTGTGTGAATGGTATTTGACCTGTGAGGGACTGTAATTGTGCGATAAATTTCCAGAAGTCCAAGTGTGAAGTCAAAGGGTCTCCTTGACCGACACTGACAAATTCCCTTAGAGGCCGAGGCTGTTCTGGTTTACATCCCCCACCACCAATGGACGAAAGTGCCTCTTTCTCAAGAACTTTGCTGGCATTATCATAACCTCGTCATTCCCAGACAGGGCACACGGTCTTCCATCCCAGACCGTGCCGATTAATTCAGAGGAGAGATCACAAGCTGGGTCAAAGGAAAGCATCCATGGGCTTTTCGCTCAAGATAGCTGAAAGGAAGTCCTCTTTTCTCCGAGACTGTGAGGTGTAAGAATCAAATAAGCCTGGAGCGGCCCGGGGTAGCCTTCTGTGCCCCCAAGGGTAGGAGCTGCCTGGGAACCAGCCAATCCAGGGAAAAGCAGAGCCAAGAGAGGGAGAGTGATGTGAAGGAGCGCCCGAATCCAGGAGGCTGCGTGTGTCAACGATAACTTCATCAGGGGCGCCTGGGGGGCTCAGTCGGCTAAGGTCCGACTTCAACTCAGGTCATGATCTCACGGTTCATGAGTTCGGCCCCACTTTGGGCTCCTCGCTTACAGTGCGGAGTCTGCTTGGGAGTCTCTCTCTGCCCCTCCCCCACCCACTCCCTCTCTCAAAAGAATAAACAAATAAACTTAAAAAAAAAAAAAGAATAACTTCATCATTTGTTCCTTCTTTTTCTTTTTCTTGTTCCTCCTCCTCTTTTTTCCTCTTCTTCCACTTATTCTTTTTTTTTTTTTTTAATTTGACAAGATTTAATACCCATTTATGATAAAAACTTTTAGTATAATAGGATTAGGCATGAACTTCCTCAAACTATTAAAAAAACCTATAGCTAACATAGTATTTTTTTTCAATATATGAAATTTATTGTCAAATTGGTTTCCATATAACACCCAGTGCTCATCCCAAAAGGTGCCCTCCTCAATACCCATCACCCACCCTCCCCTCCTTCCCACCCCCCATCAACTCTCAGTTTGTTCTCGGTTTTTAAGAGTCTCTTATGCTTTGGCTCTCTCCCACTCTAACCTCTTTATTTTTTTCCCTTCCCCTCCCCCATGGGTTTCTGTTAAGTTTCTCAGGATCCACATAAGAGTGAAACCATATGGTATCTGTCTTTCTCTGTATGGCTTATTTCACTTAGCATCACACTCTCCCGTTCCATCCACGTTGCTACAAAGGGCCATATTTCGTTCTTTCTCATGGCCACGTAGTACTCCATTGTGTATATAAACCACAATTTCTTTATCCATTCATCTGTTGATCGACATTTAGGCTCTTTCCATAATTTGGCTATTGTTGAGAGTGCTGCTATAAACATTGGGGTACAAGTGCCCCTATGCATCAGTACTCCTGTATCCCTTGGGTAAATTCCTAGCAGTGCTATTGCTGGGTCATAAGTTAGGTCTATTTTTAATTTTCTGAGGAACCTCCACACTGTTTTCCAGAGCGGCTGCACCAATTTGCATTCCCACCAACAGTGCAAGAGGGTTCCCGTTTCTCCACATCCTCTCCAGCCTCTATAGTCTCCTGATTTGTTCATTTTGGCTACTCTGACTGGCGTGAGGTGATATCTGAGTGTGGTTTTGATTTGTATTTCCCTGATGAGGAGCGACGTTGAGCATCTTTTCATGTGCCCGTTGGCCACCCGGATGTCTTCTTTAGAGAAGTGTCTATTCATGTTTTCTGCCCATTTCTTCACTGGGTTATTTGTTTTTCGGGTGTGGAGTTTGGTGAGCTCTTTATAGATTTTGGATACTAGCCCTTTGTCCGATATGTCATTCGCAAATATCTTTTCCCATTCCGTTGGTTGCCTTTTAGTTTTGGTTGTTTCCTTTGCTGTGCAGAAGCTTTTTATCTTCATAAGGTCCCAGTAATTCATTTTTGCTTTTAATTCCCTTGCCTTTGGGGATGTGTCGAGTAAGAGATTGCTACGGCTGAGGTCAGAGAAGTCTTTTCCTGCTTTCTCCTCTAGGGGTTTGATGGTTTCCTGTCTCACATTCAGGTCCTTTATCCATTTTGAGTTTATTTTTGTGAATGGTGTGAGAAAGTGGTCTAGTTTCAACCTTCTGCATGTTGCTGTCCAGTTCTCCCAGCACCATTTGTTAAAGAGACTGTCTTTTTTCCATTGGATGTTCTTTCCTGCTTTGTCAAAGATGAGTTGGCCATACGTTTGTGGGTCTAGTTCTGGGGTTTCTATTCTATTCCATTGGTCTATGTGTCTGTTTTTGTGCCATTCTTCCACTTATTCTAATTTTAGGTTTTTTTCCTACAACTTGCAGTCTATAGAGACTCAACTAACACAACTCCCCACCTTCAAGTTCTCAAAATAATTTAACATTTTAGTTCACCGAATAAGATGCTCTATGTTTTACCTTCAGCGTCATTCACCTCTCATTCACTTGTGGTTTTCTGTTACATAATTCTCGTTTAATTAACGAGTCGTCCAACATTGAACGTCACACCTGCAAGGCCCACTGTAGGGACTGTGGGAGATACGGTCCCTTTCCTTTAGGTGCTAAAGGCTGGGGGGGAACCCGGCATTCACATTCATCAGGGAAACATGATTGGCACCATGGGGAAGATCACTAAATGCCTAACCTAGCGGACAGGAAGCCAGAGTGGAAAAGCCTCACTCTTCCCTGGGGTAGTTAGGAAAGAACTCATGTAGAAGAGACACGACTTTTGGGTTTTAGGGTTTTATTGTAGTGGATGGTACACTGACATGGTCCCACATTCAGAAGGCACATCATGTAATGTATGCTTGACAGCTTAACAACGCTGAAGTGCCCAGGTCAGTGGCACTGAGTCCATTCACATGTCGTGTTACCGTCACCACCGTCCAGACCCAGAACTCTTTTCATGTCGCGCGACTGAGACCGTCCCCTTTAAACGCGGACTCCTCCTCCCCACTGCCCCCAGGCCCTGGCGAGCACTGTTCCACTTTCTTTTTCTATGAATGTGACTGCCCTAAGTACCTCACGGACGTGGAATCACACAGTATTTGTCCTTTTGTGACTGGCTTCTTTTACTAAGCATAACATCCTTAGGTTCGTCTAAGTCGTAGCATGTGTCAGAACATTCTCTCTTTTTAGGCTGCACGATGTTCCATTGTGCGCGTATACCACACCTTGTTTATGCGTTCAGGTTTTTCAGAGTTCTTACTCTCCTGATGTCCCACTCCTTCATGATTTGTGCCCCCAAGCACCTTTCTAGAAGGTCAAGGCCTTACATGACTCTTCTTTATTGGGCAGAAGGACCTACTGGCGTGACTGTCTTTTCCCAGAGACAAGGAGCTGACCTCCAACACCTCCAGAGGCGAGAGGCCTCGTCTCTTAGTTAGCTTGGTTTCTTCAAAGAAACACTTCCTTTCAAAGCCCTTCAGGCTGTCAGTCCTCTCAGCCCAGATGTCGTCTGGGAACTGAGCTCCCAGTGCTGACCCGGAGCCCATTAGCATCCTGCCGAGCGGCTTCTGGCAAAGGCCTCCGAGTGGATTTTCTTCGGAGCCTTGGCAGGGAGCTTCCAGAAGTGCTGCCTGTTTTCACCCTGCCCCACTCATTGGGTGCTGAGGCATGTCGTTCTTCGGGGGGAGAGGGGCCCTCTCAGCTACATCCTTTCAGACGCTTTATCTCTCATTCGCCTGGGACCTTTTGTGCCACCTGGGGCCTTTGCTCAGTCTTTCACAGGAAAAGATGGGGGGCCACTCAGTCTCCTTCAGTCTTTTTCCATTGCTTTTTCACCTTCTTAAAAAAACAAACAGGGGCATCTGGGTGGCTCAGTCAGTTAAGAGTGTGACTTCGGCTGAGGTCATGGTCTCACAGTTCGTGAGCTCGAGCCCTGCCTCGGGCTCACTGCTGTCAGAGCAGAGCTGGCTTCTGATTCTCTGTCTCTCTCTCTCTCTCTCCCCCCCTCCCCACCGGTTCTCTGTCTCTCAAAATAAATAAACTTAGAAAACAGCGCAAAACAATCGTGCTGTCCGAGAACGCCCTTGTTCTTAGGAGATACACTTACGTGGTTCACGTGGCGAGCGCACCAGGACGCCGATGAGCTGCAGGCAAGCCCGTTCCTGGATATTTAGGGGTAAAGGAGTGCAGTGCCTCCATTTTACAAGTGATTCAGAAAAAAATGCGTCTACACAAACAGGCAAAGGAAAGGGGTGACAGGGGCGCCTAAGTGGCTCAGTCACTTAAGCATCTGACTCTTAATTTCAGCTCAGGTCATGATCTGGTGGTTCGTGAGTTGAAGCTCCACACCACTGTCAGCACACGGCCCGCTTGGGATTCTCTCTCTCCCTCTCTGCCCCTCCCCGGCTCTTGCTTAAAAAAAAAAGGAAAGAAGAAAGAAAGAAAGAAAGAAAGAAAGAAAGAAAGAAGAGAAAGAAAGAAGAGAAAGAAAGAAAGAAAGAAAGAAAGAAAGAAAGAAAGAAAGAAAAAGGATGATAAAACAAATAGGGTAAGATGTAAGAATTGGTGATTCTGGTGCCGTGGGTTGAATGTTGTGTCCTCCGAAATTCACGGGTTGAAGCCCTAATCACCAGTGTGATGACAGTTGGGGGCAAGGCCTTTGGCAGGTGATGAGGGCCTCAGAATAACAGTAGGTGGAGCCCTTGTGAATGGGATTAGTGCCTTTAAAAAAGAGACACCAGAGAGCTCTGCCCCCCTCCACCATGTGAGCACACAGAGCGAACACAGTCATCTGTGAATGTGGAAGCGGGCTCTTGCCCGGCACGGAATCTGCTGTCACTTTGATTTCAGGTTTCCCAGCCTCCAGAACTGGAAGAAATAAATTCCTGCTTTTATAAACCACTCGGTCTACGGTATTCTGTTGTGGCAGCCCAGACAGACTAGGGCAGAGGGGAATTCTCAACACAGCAGATTATCGGATATGTTTATATGAAAAATTGGATTGAAAGGCTGTTGGAGGGTATGTGCCAGAGAAAACAAAGTAAATGAAAAGCCAAGGTAGATATTAACTTGGGAGGTGGGGTGGGGACGAATTGGACAAACAGTGCAATTAAAGCCCAGTAGATCAATAGGCTCAGCATTCATTCACTGCAGGTGTTTACCGATAACCTTCTACACGCCAGGCATGTTCTTAAGCCCCGGGGGACACAGTGGTTAACAAAGTCCCTTCCGTCAATAAATATATAATCAATATTTACATCAATAAGTATATAATGTAATGTCAAAGGGTGTGTGTGTGTGTGTGTGTGTGTGTGTGTGTGAGTGCACAGGATAAGTCTGTGAAGAAAAGTACAGCTGGGAAAATGGATGAAGAGGGGGAATGATTTTAGATAGGACAGTCTGGAAAGACTTCCCTGATCAGGTGATATTTGAGCAGATCCATGAAGGAAATAAGGAAGGATTTCAGGCAAACATCAGGGAGGAGAGTGTTCTGACAGCGGGAAGAACAGGTGTAAAGGCCCTGAGGTCAGAGTACAGCCTGGCCGCATGTTGGGGGAACCAGGGGAGGCCACTGGAGAGGCACACAGCAGGGGGAAGAGGGAGCCCAGATCTTTAGGGTTTTACAGGACACGGCAAAGACCGGAACGATTCGTAATCGTAACGAAGTACACACTGGATGCTGATCTAACTAAAACCTGTGGTAAGAGGATGGAGGCAAAATGTTAAATCCTCATCTACCATGTCAGAAAGTCAACAGATAACAGGGGTAACAAGAAATTTGAGAATAAGCGTATTATTTGGAAATGTGGAGATAAATACCAGAAGAAACAGCTAAAAGAGTGGACCATGGTTGCCTCTGGAAAGGAACCCGGTTGAATGGCAAGAGCGTGGTGACAGAGGCCACTGTTGATTGTTACGAGCATTTTCGTATAATTTTTCAGGCCGTATGCCATATTGCACTGACAAAACCACAAAAACAGAACAGGAAACAAAACCCACCAAAAAACCAAGGAGTGACCTCCCATGTCCTAGTTTCATAGGCAACGGCAGGGATGACCTTCCGTTCTGCTGAAGGTCACCGTGATCGCCCCCCCCCCCCCCCCCCCCCCCCCCCCCCCCCCCCCCCCCCCCGTGGCCTGGTTCGGCTGTTTGGAAAGACCCCGGGAAGGCTGCTCCCGCGTCCCCAGGGCGGCCAGCAGGCGTGTGCGGCAGATGTCTCGGGAAGTGCCCTCTGAGCCCTCCCAGCTGCTTGGACTCTTCCTCACGAGACAAGGCTTGTGCACAGAACCACCTCCGCTCAGTGATAAGCAGCAGCCACTGCGGCAGGCTGGGGCCTATGATAAGGGATGGACAAGGTTTGAGCTGAAAACCACACCGAACACCGCATTCTTGCTCTACTCCCCAACGCCGTGGGCCACGTTCAGTGGGAGAAGTTACGGGAAAGAACCTCCATTCGCTGAGTGTTCACTGTGCTTTAGTTTACGTGCTGAGGCTGTATATACGTGATTTCATCTAATCCTCACAAACAGCCCTGTGTGTTTAATGCCGCGAAGCCACACATTTAAAAATGGTTAAGATTGTAAATGCTATGTTACGTGTATTCTACCATAATTTTTGTCACTTAAAAAAATTTTTTTTAACGTTTACTTATTTATTTTTGAGAAAGAGAGCAAGCACACAAGTGGAGGAGGGACACAGAGAGAGAGGGGGAGACACAGAATCTGAAGCAGGTTCCAGGCTCCAAGCTGTCAGCTCAGAAGCCGGCTCTGCACCAACAGCAGTGAGCCCGATGCGGAGCTCGAACCCACGAACTGTGAGATCATGGGCCTGAACCAAAGTCGGATGCTTAACCAACTAAGCCACCCAAGTGCCCCTTTTTAAATTTATTTTTGAGAGCGAGAGAGAGAGAGAGAGCAAGCAGGGGAGGGGACAGAGAGAGAGAGAGACAGAGAGAGAGAGAGAGAGAGGGAGGATCTGAAGTGGGCTTTGTACTGACAGCAGAGAGAGCCCGATGCGATGCGGGGCTTGAATGCACAAACTGTCAGATCATGACCTGAGCGGAACTGACGCTCAACCAACTGAGCCACCCAGGCGCCCTCTACCATAATTTAAAAAGAACAGCAACAACCTTGTGTGGAAGGTATTGTTTTTGTTTTCCAGAAGAAGAAACGGAGGCTCAAGAAATTAAAAAACTTGTCCAGCTAGTAGGTGTGTGAGCCGTGTGCATCGGGCTTTGATGGCTTTCTGCCCTGTCGGGAGGGCTCAGTGATAAGGAAGAGAGTAAATGAAACGGAAGGAATGGGCTCTAGGGGGGAATCGGAGTCTTCCTTTAGGGCCTCACGGCTGTGCCCGCTACCAGCTTGGTGCCCCTCCCTGGCGCAGGGAGCAAACGCGGGAGTGAGGTGCACTGATGAACATTCCCCAGCTCAGCAGCTCCGGGAAAGGGGCTCCTGCCGGCTGCTCGTCCGTCACCCAGGAAGGCCACGTCGGGGACAGGCTGCGTATGCCTGCAGCAGGTGAACACAGAGCTCTGAGACTTCTTAGATACTCCACGGGAGGTTCCTTTCACTCGATTTCAGGTTCTGAATTAGCTGAATTTTTAGATGACGCAAATCTGATTCTTTCCCTGCAGGAGTCGGAGGAAATGACAAGTGCTTGGCAGAGGGCAAAGAGAGCATCAGCATATCATTAAGATGCGGTTGGGAGAGCAGGGGCGCGGTGGGGCGAGGGGAGGGAGGCTTAAGAGGGCAGGTGAAGGGATGAAGGATAATTACAATAATAACACCATCCAACACTTCTGCAAAGCATGCTGTGCGGCAGGCACTGTTCTAAGCACTTTATGTGTATTAATTCATTTAATTCTCAAAACCGTGCTAGGAGCTTAGTATCAGTTATCAGTTAGCTAAAGAGTACACAGTTTATAAAGCACTGAAGGATCCTATATGCCAATTTCTACCTAACAAAAGTATTATTTGTAATACACAAAACCTAGAAACTACCTAAATGTTCAACAACAGGGAATATTATAGCCATGGGATTTATGGAGACATAAGGCCATCACATTACCTCCCTTAATCTTTACGACAACCCTGTAAGAGAGGTGGGAACCCATTTTCCAGGGATGGAGACTGAGGCTCAGAAGCCTAATAAGGTTAGATTTGAAAGTCGATTTGAAAGCCAGCCCCATCTAACTTCAGGACCCAGGCTCTTACCTACCATGTTATCCCGCCTCGAAGACCGGAAGATAAAAGGTACTGCGCAGAACTGCCATTCAGCAGGACGACAGTCACATGAAACCTGAGGCTGTGGGCAAATGCCAGTCATGACTACAGTATCTGAACCAGGTAAGGGGGTAACTTGAGTGAAATGAGTGAAGTCGTTCTAAGTAAGATCCCCACAGGAAGCCCGGGACAGGGCATCCTTTCCCCCACCTTCACTGCGAACAGCCCCGTTTGGCAGTCACCTTGCCCTGTGCCGCTTTGAGCTCCTGGGCCTTTGCGTCCTGGGTTCCAAAGTGAGAGAGGTGGCAGAAAACGGTGCTTTTCTTTCTCGGGTTCCCCTGGGACCTGCTGACCCGCCTGGACGAACCGTCCGCTGAAGCCACCCCTGCTTGGAGCAGAAGAACCCGGCCGGGGTGTCTCTGAGGACAGCGTTTCCGCCGCGTCCCACGGCCTCCGGGAGCCGGGACTCCACGCACACGGCCTCCTCTGTGCCGCGGACGCCTGTGTCCTTACGTGCACTGTCAAACGTCCAGGGGTCTCGGGCGAACCTTGGCTCCTTTGGCCGCCACGAAGCAGACCACGCCCCCAGAGCTGGTCACCACTGCTGAGTTTGCAGCCGACCTCAGAGGGGAGGCGAGGAGGCCCCACAGTGTCGTCACCTGTCGCAAGTCCTTTGCCCTTTCTCACCGGGGCTGGCTTCCTGCCACCGTTCTGGCTCCGCTCCATGTCTTTCGTGGGTCCCCTTGACCCTCCTCTCCTCACTGGTCTCCTGTCTACAGGAGCCAAGGCCGGAATTCCTTCCTCTGCTTCGTGCACAACAGCTCGCCCTCCCCGCCCCTCCCCTCCCTGCCAGTTCCACTCACAGGTCACACCGACCCCGGAGACTCACCAAAGGTTTTCTCCTCAAAAGAAACTTCTTCCTTCCTTCCTTCCTTCCTTCCTTCCTTCCTTCCTTCCTTCCTCTCTCTCTCCTTTCTTCTTTCTTTCCTGCTTTCTTCCTTCCTTTTTAAATATTCTTATTTATTTACCTGCTTGTTTGTTTGCTTTGAGAGAGAAAGGGCACACATGAGCAGGGTAGGAGCACAGAGAGAGGCAGAGACAATCTTAAGCAAGCTCCACGCTCAGCATGGACCTGCTGAGGGCTGGTGGGGCTCAATCCCACGGCAGTGAGATCCTGACCTGAACAAAAATCAAGAGTCGGATGCTTAACCAGCTGAGCCACCCAGGCGCCCAACGCCTTTCTTTTTCTTTCTTTCTTTCTTTTAAATTTTTTTAAACGTTTATTTTTGAGAGAGAGAGAGAGAGAGAGAGAGCGAGCATGAGCAGGGGAGGGGTGGAGAGAGACACACACACAGAATCTGAAGCAGGCTTTAGGCTCTGAGCCATCAGCACAGAGCCCAAAGCGGGGCTCGAACCCAGAGACCCCAAGATTATAACCTGAGCCGAAGGGGGACACTCAACTGACTGAGCCACCCAGGAGCCTTCTGACACCTCCTTTCTTAAGAGGAATTCTAGTAACAACTGTTTAGGGGGGAAAAAACATTATTTAAAAAAACTTTTACATTTCCATTCATCCGAGCTTACCCAGAAAACAGAGGTTTAATGGGACATTCTCTTCGAACGATGCCTGTAAAGAAGGAGGGAAGCAGGACTGAATAGAGGGAGATGTTAAGGTTCCGTGCAGTTGCAATGAGTCTTCACCTAATCCCACGGCAAGTTCTGGAGGTGCAACGGCCCCTGGAGTTACGCCATTGAGGCCAAAGGGGCCAGGCCTCTGTCCTCTGTTTTCCACACACACATTGACCGGTCGTGCACTGTATGGGAGACAGCACAGGCTCAGGACCAGTCGAGACAGGGACAGAGCAGGCCAACGCCCAGCGGCTGAGGGTATGAGTGCCTCCCTCCTCAAGGCGGGACGTGGATGGTGCACCGCAGCAGCCGCTGCAGTAATAATAATTTTATAGAAGGGTGAAACAATCTCAGTGCCTATCTATTGGAGATTTGATAAATAAACAAGGGAACATCTACACCAAAGAATACTATATAGTTGTTAAAACTTATTTGTCGGGGCACCCACGTGGCTCAGTTGGTTGAGCGTCTCACTCCGGCTCCCGTCATGATCTTGCAGTTCACGAGATTGAGCCCTGCGTCGGGCTCTGTGCCGAAAGCTCAGAGCCTGGAGCCTGCTTTCGATTCTGTGTCTCCCTCTCTCTCTGCCCCTCCCCCACTTGCACTCTGTCTCTCTCTCTCAAAAATAAACATTAAGGAAAATTTCTTTAAATAAAAAAAACTTTGTTTAGTAACGTAGAGTGATAGGATATATTATTATTATTATTGTTATTATTATTATTATTTTGGGAGAAAGAGTGCGAGGGGGATAGAGGGGCAGAGGGAGAGAGAGAGAGAGAGAGAGAGAGAGAGAATGAATTTTAAGTAGGCTCATGCTCAGTGAGGAGCCCAATTCAGGGCTTGATCTCACGACCCCGGGATCATGACCGGAGCCGAAATCAAGAGTCTGACGCTCAACTGACTGAGCTACCCAGACGCCCGTCAGGATATATTCTTAAGTGAAAAAAGTGAGTTGCAAAACAGTACTATCTCATGACTCCATTTTTATATTTAATAAATAGTCTAAAAGTATCGAGTCCAAACTTTTAATACTGACTACCTCTGGAGAGGTGATTATACAAAAAAAAAAAAAAAAAAAATTAACCATAAACATTACTTTCACTACGATAATCTTGAGAGTAAAACGTTTTAGGAAAAGATTTTCTTTTTAAGTCATCTCCACACCCAACGTGGGGCCTGAACTCACAACCGCGAGACCAAGAGTCCCATGCTCCACCCACTGAGCCAGCCGGGCGCCCCAGGGTGAAACTTTTCTGGAAAAAAAAAAAAAAAAAGGTCGGAGCCAGTTGAAACCAGGTAGCTGTGGATGAAACGTCAGTCAAGGCAGTGACTGTTCTTGCCGACCTGAATTCCTCTCCCATCCGTTCTCTGGGAGAAATGGCATTTCTCTCCACTTCCTGCCTTAAATTGTGTGGCAGCCCGTGCAGCTGTTGAGCAGCTGTCGCATCCCCTTCCCACACCGCGGTGGCTGCGAGCACCTCTGGAGGAGGCTGTTGGCTCCGTGTGGGCGTCGGAGGAACAGGAAGAGCTGGGGTTGCCCACATTCCACAAAGCCCCGCAGCACACCCCCGGGGCTGCAGCTGTGGCCGGCATCCCTCGCTCAGGGTGGGAATCCTGGGCCGCTCCCTCCTCCCCTGTCCTCCTCCTTACCGTTGTCATCACAGTGACAGTTACCGCTAAGTCAGAGTTTACCCCCCCCCCCCCCCTCCCCCCGGCCTCGCGACGTACCGGGCGCCTTAGATTCACGATCTCCTTTCCGCCTCGCAACAGTCTTAGGAGGTTATATGCGATTATCTCGGTTTACAGACAAGAAACTGAAGCCTTTGCCCAACCTGGTGAATATATTAAAGCCCGCTGAACTGTCCACCTTAAATGGGTGGCTTTTATGTCGCCTCAGTAAAACTGGTTTTAAAAAAGAGAAAACTAGGCACCCGGGTGGCTCAGTCGCTCAGTCGGTTAGGCGTCCGACTCTTGGTTTTGGCTCAGGTTGTGATCTCGCGGTTGGTTAGTTCGAGCCCCACGCTGGGCTCTGCGCTGACAGTTCGGCACCTGCTTGGGATTCTCTGTCTCCTTCTCGGTCTGCCCCCTCCCTCTTGCTCTCAAAAAAAAAAAAAAAAAAAATCAACATTAAATAAAAACAATAAAAAAGAGAAAAGTAAAGTCCACGTGGGTTAGATAACTTGCCCAAGAGCACAGAGGCATAAAGTGGCAGGACGTTGTTAGCAAGAAGGAAGCAGGCAACGGATGCTGTGCAGGGTCTCTTACACCAGACCCTCCCGACTGTCTCAGTCCACCAGTATCTCAGTCCGTGGAGGTGACGGGTCGGGAGTGGGCAAGCCATCTGGGCATTCACTTCTAGCTGTGAGCAGCAGCATCTGGGCTCCTCAGAGAGTGGCTCTAACAGGATGGGGTGGGGAGGGGCTGGTACGAGAGAGAGAAAAATGAGTGACATCTGTCACTGGATGCCCCATGCCGCAAATGCTCGAGGTGGAGCAAGGGCCGGAGGAACTGATGGGTTTCTGTCTAGTGTCCCGGGAGCCCGGCGTTCAGCTAAGGCAGTGGAGAATGGATTGGGGGGGGGGGGGGGTGCCGGGAGAAGGCGGCCGATGGAGGGGCCGCATCAGGCTGGGTCCCAGCTCACTGTCCTCCCCCGTGCAGGCACCTCCCCACGTGCCTACGAAGTGGTATCCAAGCTAGGGGGCATGGGTGTTGCTCTAACGACACGTGCATGTTCTACTAACGAGACCATCAGCATTCTCTTGAAATAGTTGGTGTGAAAAAGTTTGATGGGTTTGAAATCCTCTGCCTTATCACAAGAAATTTCCATAAGAGCTGTTAAACTCTTTAAAGATAATTTCAACTGCTGTAAAAATTTGAAGGGTGATAAAAACACTTAAAATTTTTTTTATCTCCTACTTGGGCAAAATTTCTCATTGGTGGTGATTACCAAGGACTTGAATAGATCATTATCTTAAAATCTCCATTGGCAATTATTTATTGCGAGGCATATAGAAAAGTTTTAAAAGGGGTGCCTGGCTGGCTCAGTCGGTGGAGCATATGACTCTTGGTCTCAGAGTTGTGAGTTCTAGCCCCACGCTGGGTATAGATATCACTTAAAAATACAATAAAATCTGGGGGCGCCTGGGTGGCTCAGGCGGTTAACTGTCCAACTTCAGCTCAGGTCGCGATCTCGCGGTTCATGGGTTTGAGCTCCATGTCGAGCTCTGTGCCGACAGCTCACAGCCTGGAGCCTGCTTCGGATTCTGTTTCCCTCTCTCTCTGCCCCAGCCGCCCCCTGACCTCTCCCTCGCAAATAACCATTTAAAAAAATAATAAAATCTTAAAAAAGAGGTTTAAAAGAATTATGCCTGTGCTATATTTATTACCCTCACTCCAGAGCAGTGCTGTGCAGTCGGGCGGCCACTGGCCACATGTGGCCACCGAGCCCTTGAACTGTGTGGCTGGTCCGAATGCAGGTGTGCTGTATTTCACTTACAAGTGAAAATACACACCAGACTTAGTAAGAAAACAGGAATGTAAAATAGCTCACTATCGATGTAATTATTTCATAAAATATCTCGTTATTTAATTTTTATAATATTGTGAATATATGAAGTTAAATATATTATAAAAATTTTTTTAAGTATGTTCATGGAAACAAGCTCAAGTTTCTCATTAAAAACTTGAAAATATTTTATTTGGAAAATTTTATACAAATTCACTCTTTAACATGTTCTCTAATGACTTTATATTTTACTTTTATACTTCTTTAATATAAAGAAAACATAATTATTTTTTCCATCAAGCCCCACACAGATGTCCCCAAATCCCCTCCAGTTTACTTGAGCGTGCCGTAAATGTTTCCTGTGAGTGCGATGACGTGAAATCGTTTCAAAGAAGGTAGGACTGAGCATCTATATTGTTCAGAAAGATACTTTTGAGTACCTTTAAGGTTTGAGGGGCGCCTGGGTAGCTCAGTTGGTTACGCGTCCAGCTCTTGATTTTGGCTCAGGTCTTGGTTTCACGGTTCGTGAGTCTGAGCCCTGCACGGGGCTCTGTGCTGGCAACGCAGAGCCTGCTTGGGATGCTCTCTCTCTCTCCCTCTCTCTCTGCCCCTCCGTGCTCTCTCTCTCTCTCAAATAAACAAACGTTAAAAAAAACTTTTTTTTTTTAACGTTTATTTATTTTTGAGACAGAGAGAGACAGAGCATGAACAGGGGAGGGGCAGAGAGAGAGAGGGAGACACAGAATCCGAAACAGGCTCCAGGCTCTGAGCTGTCAGCACAGAGCCCGACGTGGGGCTCGAACCCACGGACCTCGAGATCATGACCTGAGCCGAAGTCGGACGCTTAACCGACTGAGCCCCCCAGGCGCCCCTAAAAAAATTAAAAAAAAAAAAGTTTGTAAAAGGCATTTTTGTGCATCTCTGCGTGCCAGATGCCGTGCTGGGTTCTGGGGATACACAGCTCCGCACCCTACATTACGGTAGGGCGTACAATATATACAGCGACAATCATGTGAGGGAAATCTTTGTGGTCCCACTAAGCAAAGAAACACCTGGCAAGGAGCTCCCACAACCTGCTCTGTTGGCTGCAGAATTCATGGACATCTTAGGCCCAGACCAGCCACTGAGCAGTGGGCCCCGAGACCTCAGTCTGAACAGACGGACAAGGGAAGGTGGGGCCCTTTGCATTTTTGAGCTTTACGTTTAAGCAGAGCCCCTAGCAGGGCTCCTTACTGCATGTTTCCGCTCCGCGAGGCTCTCTCTCTGTCCTCCCGTAAACTCCAGAAGCCCTGCCTCAGCTGTGGAGCATCTGTGTTCGGGTTTCTTATAATCCGTATGCCTGAGGCGAGGCATGTCCTGAAGTCAGAGGCCAGGCTACCCTGGTGCTTGTAAACTCGGTTATTTTTTACATGTGTGACTTTGGCAAACCATTTAGTTCTCGTTATGGGCGAGTATAATGCCAAGGCTGACTTTCTGTTTCCAACTTCACCCCACCCCCGGGGTGGAATCCTGCATTCTCCATAATCGGCCTCTGCAATGCAGGAAGCCACCCCTGTCCTTCACTTGCATAATTTGAGATGCTAGCATTTTCTCGGCTCTTCCGAAGTGGAGCCCAGGACACTGTCCATCTGGAAAATCGCCAGAGAGCACTGAAGGTGACGGATATCAACATTAGATCCAGACTATGGAATCACTTCCTGGAAATGCGAAGAAACAATACGGCATCTGTTCAGATGAATATTACTTTCTCAAGTTCTGTATGGCCTTGGGCCTGCTCTGTGATGTAACTTTGTCATAACTTTCTCCATCTTTGCCCCCAAATACCCATGTAATTGTGCCTACAGCAACTGATATACAAATGAAGGTACTGGCGGGGCGCCTGGGTGGCTCAAACGGTTAAGTGTCTGACTCTTGATTTTGGCTCAGGTCATGATCTCACGGTGCGGTGCGTAGGTTAGAGCTACCTGCTGGGCACGGAGGTTGCTTGGGATTCCGTCTCTCCCTCTCACTCTGCCCCTCCCCTGCTTGCATGCGCACGCACTCTTTCTCAAGAACTTAAAAAAAAAAACAAAACCCAAAAACAAATGAAGGTATTGGCATACACATTTATCATAAAGACTACGTAAATGTATGGATGTAGTGGAATGGGTGTACTTAGCTATAAGAAGTGTTATCCGTGTTTAAGAAGGAAGGAATAGACAGGGGAATGGCAAAGTAAATTCTAGCACTTCTATACGTGAACTGTTTGGGCAGCTTTCTTAAAATGCAGCAGTTCCCTGGGCACCAATGCTGTGACATGAAGAAGCTGGTTTGGGGCCATTAGTTAAAAAGCTGTTTTGTAGGAGTGTACAAAAAGGTCTGCAAGGATGAAAACTAAACTGTTAAAAGTGGTTTACCTCTGAGGCATGGGTGGGGGGGGGAGAAAGGAGGAGGGAGGGGAAAGTTTTACCTTTTCCTTGATATTATTTCTGAATTGTTTTAATTCCTTACGGTGAGCGGGTATTACTTCTGTAATTAAAACAACTAATATGGAAAAAATGTTAATGTTTTCAACCAAGTTTTAATGATACGGGAAAATATTGTAACAAGTGAAAAAAATCGGAGCATGAAATTATGTATACGAGTATGATCTCAGCTGCAGAAAAATGCATTTAAACTCTAGAAAGGAAATCTATCAAAATGTTAATAGGGACTGCCTCTGGGTGGCAGGATTATAGGTGGATTTTTTTTTTCTGCTTTACTTTTCTATACGTTCTAAATGTGCCTTATTATTTTTATAATTAGAAAAAAAATTAAGTAGGTCTGCCAAAGGTGCACGGCGGGTTGTAAAACACGAGCAGCTGCTGCCCATACTGGGTGGCATGGTCCAAGATTCCTGACCACCGAAGGAAAATGTCTTAACTGCCAGGGGACAGATGAGGAGCCAAGATGGGTTTTCTTCATTTTGACTTTCTGATTAAACTGCAGGAGGAAGGGGCACCTGGGTGGCTCAGCAGGTTAAGCATCTGACTCTTGATTTCAGCTCAGGTCATGATCTTGAGGTCCGTGAGTTTGAGCCCTGCATTGGGCTCGGTGTTGACAGTGCAGAGCCTACTTGGGATTCCCTCTCCCCCTCCCTCTCTGCCCCACCCCTGCCTGCATGTGCGCGCACACACACACACTCACACACTCTGTCTCTCTTTCTCAGAAATATAAAAGCAAACATTTGAAAAAAAAAAAAAAAAGAAATTGCAAGAGGAAAATGGAGAGGGAAATACCAAAGGAAGGGAGAGTCTCCTGGCAGAGAAGGTGAGACTTCTGAAGGTGAGGGCACTGGGCCCCCCCTGGGAAGGTTTCCCAGCCTGAAGGTCAGTGATGGATTTTGCAGGAACTGGGGATCGCTGTGGCTTTATTTAATGGCATGTGCATGCCACAGTGACCGGGCGCAGAAGGTTGCTGTGGCCCAGCAGCACCACAGGGGATGGTTGGGGGGGGGGGGCGGGAAGTGGGCATCACACCGGAAGGACCTGTGTGGTTTCCGGACTGGCTGGATGCTGCATGACACAGTGCAGAGGTTGGGGTCACAGTGTTGGTGGCTGCAGGGAAAGCAACTGTGTCACTTGACCCATATGACCCACTTCTTGAAGTATCCGAGAATTCCTGGGGTACTTCATGGACCAATCATAATGGCAAGGTCTAGGACTCTGGAGGACAGTATCTTGAAAGCGTATCTCTTTTAAAAGTAATTCTTTTGGTAGAGAGCTCTTGTCTTTTGTGCCAGTCCCAGGCCGGTCAGTCATCCCTTTCTTGCTCTTCTCTTGCTCTGCTTCTGTGATACAGAAGGGCTGCTTCCTGAAGGCTATGTTTCCTCGCCTCCCTTGCCTGCTGAATTCTGGCTCAGTGTGGCCAATGGGAGACACCGTTGAGAGGCTGGAAGACAGGAGGCTGGGAGAAGTTGAAGCATTTCTCCTCTTCCTGCCTCAGGGGACATCTCTGGCAGCAAATGAGCTTCCTCCCTCACATCAGCTTCCCTCGGGTAATCTTGGGTTCCAGTAACCCCACCTCCTCTCCTTGTCCCCTTGAGGGTTGGGGCAGTCGTGCTTCCTGTTGCTGCTGACCTCCACTTGTTTGGCTTCCCATCTAACTCTTCTATCACATACGTAATCAATCCCTTGCATTCAATCCTCTCTACTCAAAGTACTGTAAGTGGTTTCTGTGTTCCTGGCTAAATCCTGAACTGATGCCTTCTTGGTCTAGGGCAGTCCCAGTAAAGAGAACCTCAAGATGGCAATATTGAAGAAGACTTATTCTGTGAGACTGGCTTACCCCCTCCCTTACTATGTCCCCCAGGAGTGCAGGTGCTTCTCACCCGTTAGCTTGTATGCATATAACCTGGAGGTCTCATTCAAGTGCAGATTTGAATTCAGTAGTTGTGAGGCAGGGCCGGAGAACCTGTATTTCTAACACGCTCCCACGTGGTGCCAATACTGCGCTGCAGACTTGACTGAGTTGCCAGGCACGCAGGCGTCTAGAACCGCATTAAGGAGGGAAACGGCGCCCTGTGATAGCTCCGAGGCACTGGTCCTCCGCAGCACTACCACTAGGGGGCATGACACTTGGTGGAACTCTGTTAGAAGTAATATAATTCCACATTTGAATATACTGTCCCGACATACTCATTGAGTGCGAGGTGGAAGCCAGCTACCTGACAGCAGGTTGACTACATTCATGTAGCTGCAAGCGTCGGACTCCTTTCTTCTGACATCTAGATTTGTTGTGCCTGAGTATTTACTTATTGAAATAAGTTTTATTTTTTCTAAGTTACCTATGTCCCCTTTAGTACCGAGGACATAGTTAGATTTTTACCTCTGAATTTCATTTTCAGGGTAGTCAAAGGGATGTTACAAAATGTTTGGTTTACAAAGAGGCCTTGGGGTGGAAGAAGGTTGTGAACCACTGGGTTAGAGGGTCTAGAAGAGGGTGGACACCACCCAGAAATCCTGGACCAGAAGCAGAAGTAGGCACTGATAAAAGACTCTGGGTTGTTCCCCTTGCGGAGGGGGGAGACTGGGGGACCGCGCACACTCTTGATTATACAAGCGGTAGCGTCATCGTGTCGGTGACAGCATTTTCATTTTCAAAGTGTAAGAAGAAGGAGAATTGTCTTTGTTGCTGCCAAGCAGCCGGAGGCGTGGGCTGTGGCGGACATCTGTCATTCCTCTCGGCCGCCCAGCTCCCGGATGGGGGCCATTCCTCGTCGTGTGTGTCCTCAACAGCAGGTAGAGCCTGCCTCCTACGACAGAAGCTAACCGCCCAGACACTCCCTCTGGGGCTCCCTTGCAACTGGATGTGGACTCCTGTCCTAGGCACACAGGCACAGATGCACCTGTCCCGGATGCTGAAGGAAGACACAGTGACTCTTCCCTGAGTCGGGAGGAAAGCCATTACTGGGGAGGTGATATTTAAGCTACGTTTCGAGGGATAAGTAGAATTCCAACAGGTTGGGAGGCTGGAGGAATGAGTAGGATAGGCGGATCAGAGGGTTGGGTGAGTGGGCGGGCATTCCAGCTATGGCAAAGGTGTACGTGTGAAGATATTTCAAAATAGATAACATAGATAAAATGCCATTAATTTTACTCAAGGAGCTTGGCACTGGAAAGAGGTCAGAAGAACGAGGTTCAAATATGGATCCCGCAGGGGTGCCCGGGTGGCTCAGTCGGCGAAGTGTCCAACTTTGGTTCAGATCATGATCTCGTGGTTCCTGAGTTGGAGCCCCAGGTCGAGCCCCGTGTTGGGCTCTGTGTCGTCAGCGTGGAGCCTGCTTGGGATCCTCTCTCTCCCTCTCTCTGTCCTTCCCCCACTCACACTTTCTCTCTTTCAAAATAAATAAATAAACTCAAAAAAAAAAAAAATATGGATCCTGCCTTGTACGACCTTGGGCAAGTCCCCAACCCTCTGGGCTCAGTTCCCTTATCCGGAGAAAAGGTAATACCTACGACTACCACCGATTGCCATTCTCACACAGTTCTTTTTTTTTTTTTTTTTTTTTTTTAATGTTTTATTTATTTCTGAGACAGAGAGGGACAGAGCATGAACAGGGGAGGGGCAGAGAGAGAGGGAGACACAGAATCCGAAACAGGCTCCAGGCTCTGAGCTGTCAGCACAGAGCCTGATGCGGGGCTTGAACTCACAGACCACGAGATCATGACCCGAGCCGAAGTCGGACGCTCAACCGACTGAGCCACCCAGGCGCCCCTCTCACACAGTTCTTGTGTGAACATGAACATGAATGTAAACTGCTGTAAATGGGAAAGTCTAAACGAAAATTAATAATTATGAATAATGTGTGCATAATGAGAGTACAAGCCCAGGCTAAGAGAGGTTAGAGAAAACTCAAGGCTGAGGAGGAATCTGGGAGAGACCACTCTTCCTGAAGTGTGAGTTGGGTTGGGGATGAACAGACAGCAAGTAGCCAGGAAGCTTTCACACCTGGATAGCTGGCAGGTGTCAGAAGGAGGGCAGATACTCAGAAAAGGAAGGACACTTGCTTTTCTCCTCTTCTGGGGCAAGGCTCGTCCCGTGTGTCCCAGAGGTTCTGGGCTGACGCGGCCAACTGCTGTGTGGGCGTTTCCAGTCTTTCCGCCACTCTTGCTACAAATGCCTCGTGTTATTTGCTTTCTCTGGTTGGCCAATGTCTTCGATCACGTTCTGGTTCTTAATTTTCACCCCAGAAAGTAACTCTAATTTCATTTTTGAGGAGCTCTGCCGACTCCCCCGTGTTGTCTCAGGTGGAGAACGTGAGGTATGGGAGTCAACAGCCAGTCAGCCTGGTGCAGGAGGGCACAGAGGCCATTGTGCCCAGAGGCTACTTGTCAGCCCTGTCCACGTAAACAGCACAGGAGGGCTCCTCAGAGCCCTCAAGGTCAAGCCTCTACCCTCCTACTCAGATAGCACCTTCCTGTTTGCATTCCAAACCATCACTAAATCTTGATAAGGCAGGAGGCCTTTGGGAATTCACAAATTAAGGAGTCAAGGGTGTGATTATTTGGGAGCAACTCCAAAGTCCATGATGTCCAGCCCTTTGGAATGGGATCACCACTCACCGTGTAGGGGTGTTGTCAGGGGTTTCCTAGAAGGTTCTACAAAGCCCAGCAGGAGGTGAAACTGCACCGTGAGAGCAGATAACCTGCAGCCTGCCGCCCCTTCAGCACAGTGAATGCTGCTTTTAAAACCAGAGATTCCAGACAGTCTACGAAAGCACCCCCTCTATGACAAGGATCCGTTCCCCACTCTGTAACTCTGCGAGGTCCCCCTCCTTTCCACCCCCGCCCCGTTCCGGTGCCCATCTCTGCAGCACCTCCTCCCGTTTCCTCCTGTCCAGGAGCACAGGCCGCCTCCGCGGATCCCACAACACACCCCTGGCTGCATCCTGCTCAGACCTCCGGAGGGAGCCCCTCTGCCTGCCTCTCAAGGCCTCACCGCCAGGCCCGTAGCCCTTTTTCCACCCAACGGGCCTCCCCCCGCCCCGCCCCCCCCGAGGCCGCCCCTCCTCTTCCAGCCAAATTCATCTGTGCCATGACTCCACCATTGAAAAGGCTGAAAAGGTGCCCACGTCACGTGCTCTGTCCAGTCAGTGTTGCCAGTATCCTGTGCATCATGTCGTCACTCTTACTGACCTTCCAAACTACACCTGGTCAGCTAAGGAAGACAAGGCCAGCAGGCACTGAGACTGAGCTGATGGTTCAGGTGGCATAAATGAAGCGTGCAGGGGGGAGGAGGCGGCAGGACAGGGGCTACTGCCCCAGTGGCCCTGGGCTGGAAGGCAGGCCCTGACCCCCTAGGGCCTGGAGAGCTAGGGAGGAGCCCTGCCGCTCTGAGAACCCAGAGCCTTGGTAGATTCCAGCAGGGGTTGCAGTGAAGGAAATGGAGGAATTGAGGTCAAGGTCCAGTCCTTGATCCCGTCCCGGGCCTGGCCTTGGGCTTTAGGGGAGGGGCGGAAGAGGCAGGAACTGGAGAAGAGGGGCTCTATCCTGGAAGAGGAGGGCAGGGAGAGTGCCAGGTAGGAGGCTAAGCCCAGAAGAGGATGTCTTCTTGCAAATGAACCCAGGATTTTGGTTTTTATCCAGGCCAACAGATCAGACGACTGCCACAGGAAAAATACTTTGTTACTCTCTTTCTTGACTCCATCTGGGTGGAAGCGGCGCTGGTGGTCACGGTTCAGTCACTGACATGCAGCTCTTTGTCCTCACCCCGAAGCTACACGCCCTTGGGTTGACCGGCCACGAGATGGGTGTCCAGATCAAGGCTCGCGTGGCCTTGCTGGAGGGTGTCCCTCCAGAAGATCAAGTCGTGCTTCCGGCAGGCACGCTGCTAGAGGATGAGGCTGCCCTAGGTCAGTGTGGAGAGGAGGCTCTGAGCACCCCGGAAGTAGCTGGCCGCATGCGTGCAGGTTCCCTGGAGGCCATGGTTCCCTGGCCCGTGATGGGAAAGAAAGAAGCGGAGCCCCAACGCGGCCGAACAGGGGATAAAGAAGACAGGCCGAGCCAAGCGGCGGATGCAGTAAACCGGCACTTTGTCAGTGTTGTGCCCAACTTTGGCAAGACGGGTCCCAAAGCCAACTCTTAAATCCATCGTAATCCTGCCTTTCCCCTGCAAAGCCGCTTAGTCCAGGAAAACAAAAAACAGAAAACAGGAAACAAAACTCTTGTTGCTCACAGTTCCCAAGAGGAGGGGCACACCGCTGCTCGAGCCTCACTGGGAGCCACCAGCATCAGGAATGAGGAGACAGCACGGGCCGGAGCCTTTATTGTGGCTTTTGCTGGAAGGATCGGACAAGGCAGGGTGTGTAGGCAAGCAAGGCAGGATGGGCTGGTTGGGGTAATTTCGGGGGCCTCTGGCTCCAGGGGCAGCCCCTAGTTGTCTGCTATCTGGCCCTGGGGCGATTTAGGGTAGGATAGTGTCCTGACTGTAGGAACCTGATAAAAGGAGGCAAATGTGGGGGAGAGGGGCGGATTGGTTGGTTTGCGTATCAAAGGTAGGCTCACAGGAGAGTTGTCTGCTATTTCTAAAAAGTAACCATGGGAGGGGCTGTCCCTCTCCGGGCCTGCAAGGCCCCAAAGATGCCAAAACATCACAAAATACAGAAAATAGAAAGCAGAATGTCAGAATGTGCCAGGGCATCAGTGAGCCTTTGAGATGGTGTATGTAACCTTGCTATGAACCCCACCCAGTGAGCTTGGGCACAAAAGAGCGATGTGAAAGCAGGAGGCTCCCAGGTGCCGGCAACAGCCCCCCTGGATGGTCCGCTGGCGGAATGGACCCTTCCACTCTCACTCACATGGGGTGGACTCAAGCTCTGGCTTTGGAGTCAGATCTAGTTGAGTACCGCCGTGTGACCAGGGGTAAGTTACTTCACCCTTCTGAGCCCAAGAGGATCGCTGGGAGAATTCAAGAAATGTGAGGACAGAATCTTCTCTACTAGATCAGGCTCCTCTCTCTGAGTTGCACGACTCCTGCCTCAGAGACCTCTCTGTAATTGGCTAAAAAAAAAAAATGCTGATTTCCTGGCTCCGCCCAGACCTTCATGTGAGCAGTGCCTGGGCCACACTCAGTAAATTGAGTAAAGAGAGCAAGACCAAGAGAAATGGGGGGTGTTGGGGAGATGGTTTAACAGGGAGACACTGGGGCAGTGCTGAATCGCTCCAGGGAGGTGGAAGCCAAGGCCACTAACGCCATTAACGGGGGAAGCTGGCCAGGCTGGGTGGGCTGTCACCACTAGCGGCTGGCAGCAGGCAACCAGGGCCCTGGGACACAAATACCAGCCCCAGAGTGTGAGGAGCTCTTTCTGGTGCCACACCCAGGGCTGGCACCCCTCGGCCGGGTCCACAGACCTGCCGCAGCCCCGGGACTGGAGTGGGAGGTGTGCAACCTCCCACGACAGCATCTTCAGTCAGCTCTCTGAGGCCCAGAAGGAGAAATGAATTCACATCCTCAGAGGAAAGCAGAAGTGTCCTATCCTTTTCAAATTCCTAGTAGTACCTGTACATTCCAAGCTTTGGAGAACGGACTCTTTGCTTATTTATTTTAAAATGGCCTTTTTTTTTTTTTTTTTTTTAAAGCAAGTCCATTTTTTCCTGGTCATCTCTGATCTGCAAATTCCGTGAAGGCTAAAAATCAAGAGTGCTTCTCTTGGAACATTCCTCAACCCTGCCCACTCCCAACACCACCACATCTTTGTACGACTTCTGATGGAGCAACGTTTTGCTGAGGTGATTTTTTCTCCCCCCGAGGTGATTTCACCGAACTCTGCAGGCTACCCCCGGCTATCCCCATCTTCCGGCCGGCGCTGGGGCTGTGAGTCCAGACCTCGGGTTCTAGGGCATCCCTGTTTTCTGAAATGCCTGACTCCTCTTACCCAGGCTTTCTTGAAGCAAGTGAGGTGAAATTAAGCCCTCCCACACTCCTTTAAAAATGTATACTCTAAGTTCCAGTTGTCGTAGTAACATCTTCACGCTGCCCTGCTGCCTCTTCTATATTTTGGTGCTGATGGACCATCAGTTACCATGAGAACGGGAGTGCCTCTGAACAGTGAATCTTGTGGAGCTTAGCTTTGTGTCTTGTGAAAAACAAAGCCCACGTCCACACGGACCGCCTTGACGGAGCCCCGACAGTTTAACCACAGAATGGGACCTGGGGACCACTAAGAGTTTCACTTGGCCTTCTGAATTTTATTTTGAAAACAAGATGTAGTTTTTGAAAAGATTCAGTTGCTCTCTTGTCACTCTGAAGTGGGTAGATTAGTTTTAAAAGCACATGACTTCCTTCAGACTTGAAGACAGGTCCGTTCGCTCCCGCCACGAAGCTGTAATCATTTCCCGAGCCATGCTTCGCTCCACTTCCCCAGCCGGACCCGCTAGTGACGGGGCAATGCCAACTGACCAGGGGTTCCCTGCTGTTTCGGAGCCACGGTCGATGCATTTATTCCCTTTCGAAGCTGAGTGTTTGAAAAATGTAAGCTCTCTGAGTTCAAGGACATAACACATGCTTCTTCAGAACTCTCTGCACAGTCCCTTTTTTTTTTTTTTTTAATTTTAATGTTTATTTTTGAGAGAGAGAGAGAGAGACAGAGCACAAGCAGGGGAGGGGCAGAGAGGGGGACACAGAATCGGAAGCAGGCTCCAGGCTCCGAGCTGTCAGCACAGAGCCCGATGCGGGGCTTGAACCCACGAACCGCGAGATGATGACCTGAGCCGAAGTCGGACGCTTAACTGACTGAGCCACCCAGGCGCCCCTGCACAGTCCTTTTTGTTAATTGATTTGACTTTAAGCTTTCCGTTCTGATGTACAGAATGAAGTGCTGGCTGAGAATTTAAAATAGTTAATTTCAGAAGATTTGTGTGTGGGAACAAACTTGAAGGCAGGAAGAAACCAGTCCCGCGGTCTGAATAGCAGGCTGCATCAAAAACACATCCCTTAATAAGTCCTATTGCCGTAACTACGTAACGTGTATTGTGTGTTTCCCAGGTTCTGGGCACTGGGCTGAACATGTGACGTGTCGTATCTCATTTCTATCTTCGCAATAGCCTGGGAAATAAGTTCTGTTTTTAAGCTTTCGTTTTACAAATGAGGAAACTCGACCCAGAGTCACACACCCAACTGCCCGGTGGAGCTGGGATTTGATTACAGACATCTTGCTCCACATCCCATGCACTTGACCTCCAAGCTAAGTAAACCTACAGTTTACGATGACATCCTAAATCCAGGGCCAACTGGATAGGTTTTGTACATCTGTGCAAACGTGAGCAGCAGATGACAGCGTGAAGACCGTGCTTTAACTGGTCATTCCCTGAATTCTGCCCTCCATTACTACTCCACCGTGCCTTCTCCAGCAGAAGCAAACCAGGCTCAAGTGCAAGTGTGAGAATCAAATCATTACAGTGGCCCTGCAAGTCAATTCCTGGTCCTCTGGAAAATAATGTGCCCCATTTTTGACCCAGTAATCCCACTCATGGGAATTTACTGCAAGGAAATTATTCAAAACAAAAGGCATTGTTTTGAATTATCTATATACAAAGAGGCATTCATCCAGCATTATATATAACAGCAAAAAATGGAAGCAATATAAACATCCCACTATAATGGATCTTCAGGTAAATTACAGTACGTCAACTGAATAGAATACCACACAGCTATTAACAGACAGCTTTGAAGACGATGAAACCACACATTAAAAAGATTATAATTCTGCAAACATCCAGTTCAACATCTAAAAATTGCCCTTCGCTAAGACTATGACAGTGCTTAAAAAAAAAAGTTTATAAGATGGCCAACAGACACATGAAAAGATGCTCAACATCACTAATCACCGGGGAAATGCAAGTCAAAATATAATGAGATATCACCTCACACCAGTTAGAATGGCTAAAATAAGAATGACAAGCAAGAACAAGTGTTGGTGACGATGTGGAGAAAAAGGAACCCTCATGCACTGTTGGTGGGAGTGTAAATTGGTACAACCACTGTGGAAAACAGTATGGAAGTTCACCAAAAAATTAAAAATAGAAATCTCATATGATTTGGGGGGGGACCCGGGTGGCTCAGTCAGTTGAGCCTCTGACTATTGATTTCAATTCAGGTCATGATCCCAGGGTCATGGGATTGAGCTCTGCTGAGCATGGATCCTGCTGAAGATCCTCTCTTTCCCTCTGTCCCTCCTTCCCACATTGTGTGCATGCTCGAAAGAAAGAAAGAAAGAAAGAAAGAAAGAAAGAAAGAAAGAGAAAGAAAGAAAGAAGAAAGAAAAGAAAAAGAGAAAGAAAGAAATCCTATAAGATCTATAATTTCACTGCGGCTTTTTACCCAAAGAAAATGAAAACACTAACTTGAAAAGATACATGTACCCCTATGTTTACTGCAGCATTATTTACAATAGCCAAAGTATGGAAGCAATCTAGGTGTCAATCAATAGATGAATGGATAAGGAAACACACGCACGCACACACACACACACACACACACACACACACACACACACTAGAATATTATACAGGCATAAAAAGGATGAAATTGTGACATCTGAGACAACATGGATGGACCTAGAAGGTATTATGTTGTTATGTGAAATAAGTCAGATTGAGAAAGACAAATACCATGATTCCACTCATAAGTGGAATAAAAAAAACTAAATGAATAAACAAATGAAAAGCAGAATTGGTCCTATAAATTCAGAGGACAAACTGATGGTTGCTAGATGTAAGGGGTGAGAGGGTTGAGCAAAATGGGTGAAGAGGAAAGGGAGATACAAGCCTCCAGTGATGGAACGAGTAAGTCATGGGGAAAAAAGGCACAGTACAAGGAATACAGTCAATGGTACTGTAATAGTGATGTAATGAGACAGATGGTAGCTACCCTCATGGTGAACACAGTATAACGTATAAACCTGTCAAATCAATAAGTTGTACACCTGAAACTAATGCAGCACTGTGTATCAACTAAGATTTTAAAAAATTATAATATTAAGTAAAAAAAACAAATAAAATGTATTTGTGTTATTACAAGAGTAAATATATAATGATACATTGACTGCGTTTGCAAAGAACCTGGAAAGACTGGAAAAAATATCCAAAATGAACAAGGGTCAAGTCTGATTCATCTTGATGTTGCCAACACCCAGATAGTGCCTAACACATAGGAGGTATTCAGTCAAGATTTTTGGATAAATTCTAAAATATGAAAAATAAAGTCACCTGGTATATTAGTATGGAAGAATCCAGATTTTTCCTTAATAACTAATTTAATGCTATTATAATAATGTTAATAACCATTTTTTAAAGGTGGGGTCCTAAATGTGTCTTCTGGATCTAGAGGGTGATCAGTGTATTAGTCTGCTTGGGCTGTTGTAACAAAATGAATGGCTTAAACAACAGCAATTTATTTCTCCTCATTCTGAAGGCTGGGAAGCCCATGGTCAAGGTGCCAGCAAGATAGGTTTCATTCTGAAGCCAAAAGGCTTGGCTTTGTCTCCTTCTTGCCATGTGCTCACGTGATGTCATCTTTGTGCACGTGCAGGGAGAAAGTGAGCTCTCTGATATCCCTTCTTATAAGGACACCAATCCCCTCTGACAAGGGCCTTGCTTTCATGACCTCATCTAACCTTAATTACCTCCCAAAGGCCCCATCTGAAAATCTCATCACACTGGTAGTTAGGGCTTCAACATATGAATTCAGATGGGGAGGGGGATGACATCAAAATTCTGTCCATAACAAGCAGTTCTTGCCCATAAGCCTCCTGTACGTGATAGCAGTTGAAGACCATTCTGGGCTGGGCTGACCCCAGCAGTGGTGTTGGGGCTGGATAAGGCATTTTGATGTTCCTTGACCATCCTGGAGCCCACAAAGGGATGCGGTCAATATATAGGCTCTAGGAAGACAGTGGGAGACCCCAGTAGTGCCAATGAATGGAGGGATCTGGATAAGGAGCAAAGATCTGGGGCAATGGGTAGGACAGATGGACCTTGGTAAGCTCTGACTGGGCATGGTGTAAGTCAGACTGGTCATGGAGGGAAAGAGCAGTCAATAGGCCGCTTCATTTTGGCCAGAGATTGAAACTAGAAAAGGATTTTAAATTGATCCATCAATCACAGCAAAGCTGGGTAAAGGGATTCTTCATGCCAACACTGCTCCCATAGTAACTCCTTCCTCGTACATCCTGTGCAGCCCTCCTTTCACTGTCTCTCAAGGCTCCTATCCTTGGTAGGTTCTCACAGGGTGACTTCCACAGTGGGGATAGAGCTCAGCAGTCTTATAGAACAGAAGCCCATGGGCTGCACACAGCTGGGGGCAGCCTTCCAAAGAAGTCCAGGCTGAAGGACACCTGGAGACAGAGAATGAGCCAAATGGCACTGGGTGATTCAACTCCCATTGCCAATGGGTAGACCCAGATGGGTGGACATTGTTGTTTTATAGCTCTCCCAGTGACCTATCTGCGTAAAATAGGACTACGGTCAGTATGATGGTGACTGGTGCCCCAGAAGCCAGAGTCTGAGGGTCACCCAGTGGCCAGGGGCCTGAAACTGATGAGCCTGCAGGCCTGAGTCTGCCCAGCCTCCAGATTCCTGCATGCTGTCCTTGTGCTGACCCCGCCATGAGCCTGACCTTTCACTCATGGCTTCTCTGTCTCATTTATCATTAAGCATTTTACATCCTCAAACAGGAGAGAAAACACAAGGCTGATATAACTGGGGAAGGCTGTTCACAGAGTAGCAGATCCAAGGTGCACATTAGGAGGTAGGAAGTGCAGACTCTGAACCAGGGAATGTCAAGCAAGGCCAGGGATGAAGTGTTTTCTGTGGGAAGTAGGTGAAGGCAGGTGGAGGGTCAAGGGATGGGTGGTCCAGTGGGTGGTGGCAAGTATGTGGTTTGGGGGCCTTGAGTTGAGTTGTGCAGGCGGCCAGAAAGAGCATCCGGGTTTCTCTGAGTCACAGGGAAAAGATGAACAATAAGGCTGCGTGCAGAGGGAGGGAGCCAGGTAAGGGAGGAGTCCTGGGGGGTGGGGATCACATCTGCTTCCCACCCTCCCACCACTGCTCCATTGCAGACAGAAAGTTTCTTGTGGGAAGTCTGTGCTGCATAAGCTGTCCCTTCCTTCCCACTTCTACAGGAGATCTAGAACAAAGAGCCTTGGTTGGGTTTGTGTTTTGTTTTTTTTTTAAACTTAAATTTTAGTTAATTAATATACAGTGCAATATTGGTTTCATGAGTAGAATTCAGGGATTCATCACTTACAAACAGTGCTCATCATGACAAGTGCCCTCCCCTTAGTACCCATCACCCATCTAGCCCATCTCCCACCCACCTCCCTCTGTCAACCCATGGTTTGTTCTCTATCACCAAGAGTCTCTTGCGGTTTGTTTCCCCCTTCCATATGTTCATCTGTTTTGTTTCTTAAATTCTACATATGAGTAAAATCATTTGGCTTTCTCTGGTTGACTTATTTTGCTTAGCATCATACAGTCTAGCTCCATCCATATCATTGAAAATGGCAAGATTTCATTCTTTTTGATAACTGAGTAATATTCCATTGTGTGTGTATGTTATATATATATGGCCACATCTTCTTTATACATTCATCAGTCAATGGACATTTGGGCTCTCTCTATAGTTTGCCTACTGTTGATAATGCTGCTATAAACATTGGGGTGTATGTACCCTTCAAATCTGTATTTTTGTGTCCTTTGGGTAAATACGCAAGAGCTGGATTGTAGGGTAGTTCTATTTTTAGTTTCTTGAGGAACCTCCATACTGGTCTCCAGAGTGACTGCACCAGTTTGCATTCCCCCCAACAGTGCAAGAGGGTTCCCCTTTCTCTACATCCTTGCCAAGACCTGTTGTTTCTTGTGTTGTTAATTTTAGCCATTCTGACAGGTGTGAGGTGGTATCTCATCATGGTTTTGATTTGTATTTCCCTGATGATGAGCGATGTTGAGCATCTTTTTATATGTCTGTTAGCCATCTGGATGTCTTCTTTGAAAAAGTGTCTATTCATGTCTTCTGCCCATTTCTTAAGTGGGTTGTTTTTTGGGTGTTGAGTTGATAAGTTCTTTACAGATTTTGGATGGTAAACTTTTATCAGATATGTCATTTGCGAATACCTTCTCCCATTCCGTAGTTGCCTTTAGCTTTGATTGTTTCCTTCACTGTGCAGAAGCTTTTTATCTTGATGAAGTCCTAACAGTTCATGTTTGCTTTCGTTTCCTTTGCCTTCGCAGATGTGTCTAGTAAGAAGTTGCTTCAGCCAAGGTCAAAGAGGTTACCGCCTGTGTTCTCCTCTAGGATTTTGATGGTTTCCTGTCTAACATTTAGGTCTTTCATACATTTTGAACTTATTTTTGTGTATGGTGTGAGAAAGCAGTCCAGTTTTCCCAATACCATTTGTCGAAGAGACAAGCTTTTCTCCATTGGATATTCTTTCCTGCTTTGTCAAAGATTAGTTGACTATATAGTTGTGGTATGTTTTCTAATTGTGGTAAAATATATGCAACAAAAAATTTATCACTTTAACCATTTCTAAGTATCCGGTTTAGTGGCATTAGGTGCATTCACAATGTACAACCTTCATCACTGTTCAAGAGAACATTTAAGAGAACTCATATAAGTGAACCATACAGTATTTGTCCTTTTGTATCTGGCTTAGTTCACTTAGTATAAGGTTTTCAGGGTTCATCCATGTCGTAGCATGTACCAGAATTTCCTTCTTTTTTTAGGCTGAATAATATTCCATCGTCTGTATAGACCGCATTTTGTTTATCCATTCACCTGCTGATGGACACCTGGGTTATTTCCACCTTTTGGCTGTTGTGAATAATGCTGCTATGAACATTGGTGTAGAAGTATTTGTTTGGCTCCCTGCTTTCAATTCTTTTGGGCATATACCATTAGTGGGATTGCTGGATCATACGGTAACTCTATGAGGAACTTTCTGAGGAACCACCAAACTATTTTCCACAATGGCCACACCAAGCCTTGAACTATTTAAATGAAGAATGAATCTATTCCAAAAGTCTCAGGTCAGTGTGGACCGGAAAGATGGTCTAAAGTCCAGAGTTCGGGAGGCCAGAGCCTTGCTGGGATGTGAAATATGGATGCCCCATCCTAGCTACAGAAGAAATGACACACTGGAGGCATCCAGAATAGCGTGACCAAGATGAGTTATGTTAAGTAAAAAGTGGTAGAAGGGACTGGAGTGTTCGGCCTGGAGCAGAACAGGTGTCCTCTCCACAAAGAACTGTCTCTAGGAGTGTGGAAGGCTGTCAGGTAGCAGAGCGGATGGACCTTTCTGCAGCCATAGAGGTAGGAGGGGAGAGCCAGGTGAAATCCACCAGGGGACCACCTCTGGCTGAATGCTGCTTCGAGAGCAGCAGTGCCAGCCCCCCAACGCCCCTCTCCCAGGGCAGTGGCAGCAGGCTGTAGTCAGGGTTCCGGTGATGGATCATTGCTAAGGCTCCATGACTTGGGGAGGCCACTGAAGAAGATAGCACAGAGCAGGAACTCAGGCTTCATGGTATTCTTTCATTGTTGATCTGTCTTGAACAAATGGGAAGGTTGAACTCAGGGGATTTCTTTTCTTTTTTTTTTTTTTTTTTGCAATTGACAAAATCTTAGGTTTTTCTTTTTACATAGGAAATCAGGAAGCATGCAGTCTCAATACAAATAATGTAATTGCTGGATTATGAGTTTCATTTTGATAAATTTAAACATCGATCAAAATAAAATATTTAAGAACAGTCATCTTATTTGAATAGTCTCTCAAGAAGTTGGAGAAGAAAATGTGATCGGAGATAAGAAGAGTTTTGAAGCTTAAAACTCTGTTTTGCTCAGGTATCCTAACACCTGTGAACCCCTCTATGGGTGGCGCAATAAACAGAACACAAGAGCACAGATGCAGCATCTTGAGGATGCATTCCTTCTTGAATCGGACTCTCTGTACCACTTGTTTCTCAGCCTTAATTATTGTGTTTCCTTTTTGTTTTCTGGGTCTTTTTTATTACAAAGGTAATGCGTGCTTCAGATGGTCATTAGTGCTGCTCAGCAGATATTCCTGGTCCCCCCGGGGGGGCGGGGGTGGGGTGGGGACGGGGGTGGGGGGTGGGGGCATGTGTGGCATCGCATTTCCCCACTCCCTTAAAGTTAGGTGTGGCCATGTGACTTGTTTTGGCCAATAAAATGAGAGAAGTGATCTGTCACTTCCAGGTGGGAACTTTAAGAATCCATGTGCAATTTATACTGCTTTCTTTCCTTCTCTCTGCCTGGCAACCTGCAGTACTCCAAGTGGTGGCTGCTCTGTAAGCCTGGGTCCCTGAGTGAGGATGACCAGGGGCAGGACCCCAGCCCATGCTCAGTGGACGTGGATCCCAAAGGAGAAATAAGCCTTTGGGTCAGCGCTCCATGAGCTGAAGCTTTAATAAGAAATAAACCTTTGTTGGGGCACCTGGCTGGCTCAGTTGGAAGAGCCTGTGACTCTTGATCTCAAGGTCATGAGTTTGAGCCCCACATTGGGTGTAAGAGATTACTTAAATAAATAAATAAATAAATAAATAAATAAATCTTTAGGGGTGCCTGGGTGGCTCAGCTCAGGTCATGATCTCACAGTTTGTGAGTTTGAGCCCCACGTCAGGCTGTGCACTGACAGTGCATAGCCTGCTTGGGATTCTCAATCTTTCTCTCTGTTCCTTCCCGTTTGTGGTCTCTCTCTCAAAATAAATAAATAAACTTTAAAAAATAAAAAAAAAAATAAACCTTTGTTGGGATGCCTGGCTGGCTCAGTCAGAAGAGTGTGTGACTCTTGATCTCAGGGTTGTGAGTTTGAGCCCCATGTTAGGTGTAAGAGATTGCTTAAGTAAATAAATCTTTAAAAAAATTCAAAATGGAAACAAACCTTTGTTGTCTTAAGCCACAGAGATTTTGGGGTTGCTACTATAGCGTAAATAGCTTGTTAGAAAAATCCTTCGACAAATATTTATATGCCAGGGTGCTGGCAATGTGACAGGGCACAAGAAAGTCATCAACAAGGCGACAAACCCTGCTCTCACAGAGCTACATTCCAGCAGGGAAGATAACCATTAAACAATTAGCCACTTAATTGCAAAAGTATGGAAGATACAGAGCACTGGAGAGTGCATACAGCACATGACCTGCTTTGGCCCAGGGTCAGGGAGACTTCTCTTGGAAGATAGGAAGCTGGGGTCTAAAGGATGGCCGGGAGCTAGCCAGGGGACAGGGAGAATAGTGTCCCACACAGGGGGAACAATAGGAGAAAATCTCTGAGGCAGAAGGGAGCTGGAGTGGCTGGAATGCCGAGAACAGGGCGCAGAAGTGCAGGGAGGCGGGAGGCAGGCAGCACCCTGGCCACCCAGCGCTGGTGGACCTCGGTGGGAAGTTTGGTCTCAGCCCAAGAGCGGTGGGTCACCATGGGAATATTTGAGGCAGAAGAGTAACATGATCATATCGTATTTTTAGAGGGCAACAGCCAACACGGGATTTGTATGTGGTACAGAACGTCAAGTGAGGAGAAAATCAATCCGGAATTGGCTTTGACCAGCAAGACAAAACATGATGCAGCCCCCAAAGCCACCAGCAGGTGGCTCTGCCTGCACGTCTGCCCAGCCACCAGGAGTACCTGGCCACCAGTGTGACCCAGCTTCAAGCAGGGGCATCTCTGGGCTCTCACAGGAACTCAGGGACACGCGCTGCGTCTTCCTACCACCAGGGGGATATAAGGACGCATGGCTCCAGCCTGCGGGGCAGGGGGCAGACCCGGATTCTGACAGGAGGAGGACTGGGTTTGTGCACCAGCTGAAGCCCCCTTGTTCCTCCCTTCCACTTTCATGCTCATCCCCTATTATACAGAGGAGACTGACACAGGAGAACCCTTCATCCAACAGATCACGGTCCCTGTTCCCATTCTCTCACCCTCCCTGACACCTTTGCAGCATGTAGTCCCACAGACCACCCCCTTTTCTTCCAGGTTTCCTCACCTTTCTCCTCGTCCTCCTCCTCGTCCTCCTCCTCGTCGTCGTCGTCGTCCTCCTCCTCCTCCTCCTCCTCCTCCTCCTCCTCCTCCTCCTCCTCCTCCTCCTCCTCTATCTGTGCCAGTCCCAGTGTGCCTGGGTGGCTCAGTGGGTTGAGTGTCCGAATTTGGCTCCGGTCATAATCTCATAGTTTGTGAGTTCAAGCCACACACTGGGCTTACTACTGTGAGCGCAGAGCCTGCTTTGATCCTCTGTTCCCTTTTCTCTCTGCCCCTCCCCAGCTTGTGTGCTCTCTCTCAAAAATAAATAAAACATTAAAAAAAATGCAATTCTATCTGTGACAGTCTCTCTTCTTCCTTCTGCCTCTATGAAAGGAGACTATCCCCAAGGCTCCTAACTCTGCACTACTTTCTTATTTCCACAACTGACCAGCCCTTGATTTCAACCATGAGCTTCCACTGGATACATCTAAACCTACACTCCTGGCCAACATTTCTCTTCTGAGCCCTAGTTCCAAATTCCCCAGTGCCTGCAGGACCGCTCCCTGGATTTTCCAAGGCCACCTCATGTCTCCCAGGGAGAAGGTCTGATTCACCAAGCTCAAGGCTTACAGGCCGGTGCCCAAACCTGGTGCAATCGCCGAGGGTGAGGAGGGTGGGGGAGTGGAAAGGAGAGAAGTGGGCACAGCCAAGGTGGGGCGGCATGGGGAGAACCTGGTGGGCAGGGAGGAGAGAAGCACAAAAGATGGAAAAGCACAGTCAGAGCCAGGAGAGACGGCATCAAAGAAGCCAAGAGAGGGAGTCTCAAGAAGAGGGGAATGGATGCAAGCATGGCGTTGGCTTCAGCAATTACCACATTCTATCCGTTCTAAGACATTTTTTTTTTCACATTTGGGCATAAATGTGTCCAATGTGTCATAAAGCTGATGGTATTTCATTGTTAATTGGTGACGGGCTTCCCCCCTTCCTTAGTGGTACATAAAATGATGGTATGGTTTGCAATCCATGGAATTTGAGCATTGATGGAACAACGGCACTTATCAAGCAATTTTACAGGAGTAATGGAGGCAGAAGTCTCAGTGTAGTAGGTTGAAAAGAGAGGACATCCCAAAAAAACAACTGGGTCTGGACTTTTCAAAAATGTCAACGTCATAAAAGACCAAAAAAAAAAAAAGTGGGGAACTTTTTCAGATTAACAGAGACTACAGAGACACAACAACTACATTACCATGACAGAGATATTGCTGACCAAAAATCCATAAAGAGTATTAGTGGGATAGTTAGAAAAAAAATGAATATAGGCTATAAAAGAATGCTGTATTGATGTAAGTTTCTTGACCATGATAATCTCATTGTGGTTATATACTGGAACATCCTTGTCCAAGGAGCTGAAGTATTTAGGAGGAAGAGTAATGATGTATGCAACTTACTTTGAAATGTTTCAGTGGACTTCAAGCTGCATTACAAAGCTGTAATCATCAAGACAGTATGGCTCTGGCACAAAAACAGACACTCAGATCAATGGAACAGAATAGAGAACCCAGAACCCAGAAATGGACCCACAAACGTATGGCCAATTCATCTTTGACAAAGCAGGAAAGAATATCCAATGGAATAAAGATGGTTTTTCAGCAAGTGGTGCTGGGAAAACTGGACAGCGAGAAAAATGAACCTGGACCACTTTCTCACACCATACACAAAAATAAACTCAAAATGGATGAAAGACCTAAACGCAAGACAGGAAGCCATCAAAATCCTGGAGGAGAAAGCAGGCAAAAACCTCTTTGATCTCGGCTGCAGCAACTTCTTACTCAACACGTCTCCGGAGGCAAGGGAAACAAAAGCGAAAATGAACTATTGGGACCTCATCAAAATAAAAAGCTTCTGCACAGCGAAGGAAACAGCAAAACTAAAAGGCAACGGACAGAATGGGAGAAGATATTTGCAAATGACATATCAGATAAAGGATTAGTATCCAAAATCTATAAAGAACTTATCAAACTCAACACCCAAAAAACAAATAATCCAGTGAAGAAATGGGCAAAAGACATGAATAGACACTTCTCCAAAGAAGACATCCGGATGGCCAACCGGCACATGAAAAAATGCTCAACATCACTCATCATCAGGGAAATATAAATCAAAACCACAATAAGATACCACCTCACACCTGTCAGAATGGCTAACATGAACAACTCAGGCAACGACAGATATTGGCGAGGATGCAGAGAAAGAGGATCTCTTTTGCACTGCTGGTGGGAATGCAAACTGGTGCAGCTACTCTAGAAAACACTATGGAGGCTCCTCAAAAAATTAAAAATAGTTCTACCCTACGACCTAGCAATTGCACTACTAGGTATTTATCCAAGGGATACAGGGATGCTGTTTCAAAGTGGCACATGTACCCCCATGTTTATAGCAGCACTATCAACAATAGCCAAAGTATGGAAAGAGCCCAAATGTCCATCGATGGGTGAATGGATAAAGAAGATGTGGTATATATATAATGGAGCATTACTCGGCAATCACAAAGAATGAAATCTTGCCATTTGCAACTACGTGGATAGAACTGGAGGGTATTACGCCAAGTGAAATTAGTCAGTCAGAGAAAGACAAATATCATATGACTTCATTCATATGGGGACTTTAAGATACAAAACAGATAAACGTAAGGGAAGGGAAACAAAAATAATATAAAAACAGGGAGGGGGACAAAACAGAAGAGACTCTTAAATATGGAGAACAAACAGAGGGTTACTGGAGGGGTTGTGGGAGGGGGGATGGGCTAAATGGGTAAAGGGGCACTAAGGAATCTACTCCTTAAATCATTGCTGCACTACATGCTAACTAACTTGGATGTAAATTTAAAAAAATAAAAAAATAAAAAATAAATAAAATAGAAATGTTTCAGAAAAAAAGTGTGCATATATACATATTTATGTGTATGGAATATACATTTTAACATGTTGCCACATTTGCATAAATACACATATATGCATACATAATACATATACTTGTGTAATATACATATTATAGAGATCCACAAATTAATATTTTGCCCCATTTGCTCACTATGATTATATGTATATAGAAAAAATATACATACATATATGGGTGTTTACATGAATATACATATATTTGTATTATACATGTATATAACATATGCACATTTACATATGGGTACATGTATATACACAGTACGTGTGCATGTGCAAATATGACAAAATGTTAGTTCCTGAATCTCAATGGTTCTCAACTGGGAGCTATTTTGTGTCCCAAAGGACATTTGGTGATGTCTGAGATATTTTTGGTTGCCTCAGTTAAGGGGATGCTACCAACATCCAGTGGGAGAGGTCAGGAATGAACATCCCACAATGCAGTGGACAGGTTCCCACAGTAACGAGTTATCCAGCCCCAAATGTTAATGGTGCCAAGATTGAGAATCCTGGTCTAGGTAAAGGGTCTGTGTGTTCATTGTACTTTCTTTCAACCTTTCTATAGGCTTGGGATTTTAAAAAATACAAAAATGGTGTTTAAAAAAAAAGGTGAGAGGAAGAATGTGTGACAGAAAGGTGAGGAAGTGAAGAAAAACGCAGAAGCAAATTCTTTCCAGGATCTTGTCTAAGAAGGGATGAATTACAGCCAGAAGGAAAGAAAGCACTCCTGTCAACCACGCTAATACCCACCCCCCATCCCATTAAGAGTCATCTTGGGTGTCCGTGTTTAGTAATACCTGACCAATAATACCAGTCCTATCCCTCAGGCACAGCTGGTTGGACCAGCGGGAGGCCCCTGACCCCCCAACAGCTCATCCACTGGCTGCTACGACAGCGCCTGGTCTATTGTAAGACCAGGTGGGTCCATCAGAGTCTGTCCTGTAGACCCAGAGAATGAAGCACGTAGGAAGCCGACACTTGAAGGAAGCACAGTAAGAGACCACAAGCTACAACGGGACCCACAGGGGTCCCAACAAGCTGAAGTTGGGGAAAAGCAGAAACCTACAGGAAGCAGAACTCAGGAGGCAGAGATGGGTGGAGCGCAGAGGGAGGACACGGCATCAGCGGCCGGCCTGACCAGGTGGGCACATCATCAAAGGTGAACCAGAGACTAACTGCCCTCCTCGTGATGGAACCTGTGCATCAGCCTCCTTCACTAGGTGTCAACCGTGCCCGATCCAATCAGATTAGCGCTTCCTCTAGTCCAACGCTTACTAGCCTTTCTGCTCATCATTTATCTCAAAAGAAAGCGTTTCCACTTCCAGATATCTCCTTGGCCTTTCAATGTCTGCTGCCTGGCATGTCTTTGTAGTCCCCTAAATGAGGTCATCTATGCTGGGGACAAGATCAGAAAAAAGCTCTGCAAGTGCCACCTCCCTGGCCTTCCAATAAACATACACTGCTCAGATACGAGCTCCTGAACCAAGCGAGGCAGAGAAGGGCATTAGACATCCTATAAGCTTAAAGACTCAACTAGCCTTTTAGCACCTGGTTAGGCAGCCTTAACTAGAGCAGTGCTTCTCCAAGGCTGTGGTCTGGCAGCAGCACTATGGCGGGGGGGGGGGGGGGGGGGGGGGATTAGAGGGAATGCAAATTCCCGAACCCACCCTTCCGCGGAGCAAGGCCCAGGGGTCTGGACTCCGACATGTCCTCCAGGTGACCATGAAACCGGGTTAGTGTGATCACAAACATAAACCACTTGGATCCATCCCAGCAGTGTCTAGGAGAGTGGGAAGGTGTTCCCTTTCCAAAGCCTGTCAACAGAGGACTGAGAGGCCCCCCTTCAGGTGAACAGCAGCACCAACCTTCGCCCGAGCAAGCAAGGGCCCCTCTGACAACTAGCCAAGGTCCCACACAGAGTCGGCACATTCGGGGCAGCTAGACCAGTGCCATTTCCAACAAACACACCCAACTTGTCTAGTGCAAGGTTTCACGTGATTTGCCTTTTTCTCTGATATTTATGAAATCCTGAGTCTTAGGTTGCAGCCTTCCTTGGCAAACTTTATGAGTCTTTGAGATCCTCACAAGGCAACCTGTGGAACCATTATAAGCAATTCAGATGAACTAGATCATCCCTGGACAGGTGCTGCCTTAGAGGAATCGGCTTCGGGCTCACAGCTGTGACTGGAGACCACAGTGCAGGTGTCAGCGTGGGGGGAAGTGACACGACCTGCCAGGAAGACAGAGCAGAAGCAGGGAAGGAATGCTAAGTGATTTGGGGATGGTGTTTATACTTAAAAATGCCTTTCCTTCCAAGTTGCAGATTTGGGGCTTTGGGGTCTTTTGGACTGAAGAGAAAGAACCGTAGTTTTATCTCTTAAGCGTCTCAGCACAGCCTGGGGAGGTTGTGGAATATCAGCAAAATGCCCATGGCAAGTTTCTAGCACCAATTCCATAATTAGGGTCAGCCAAGTTTAAAAGAAAGCCTGCAGAAAGTGGAAAGAAGATGTAAGTGTGGAGGAAACCCTGGTGAAGAGTCCAGTGAAACAGAAAGAAGGGAGAGATTTGCTCAGTCTCCCCACCCCGGAACACGCTCCTTTGAGTCATTTGTTTACATGTCCTAGCAAAGTCAGAGCAGGGGGGTGACAATCTTAGTCTCCACCGGTGTCCCTGGCTAATTAAAATCAGCCAAGAGTCAGACGGCTGAGAAGAAAATTATGGAAACGAAGTATTTATTATTTTTCCTGAAAAAGATGGGGAAAGAGTGCCCACGAGAGGGATGTTCATAAGCAAATCCTCTGCTTTTTGCCACGCCTTTTCTAAATAACAAACCCTGTTTGGCAAACAAAAACAATTCATGCGAGCCAGAACTGCCTTTTGAGAACAGGTTTAATTCTGACCCAGAATTATAATTTGAAAAATCCTATCAATTCCACCACGCAATTCCTGAGTAGGAACTACTCAGACTTTTTTCCCCCTTAACTTCTTCTGAAAAACCAAACTGGCTTACTGTAGCTGCATTTAGCTGGGAAGTAAAATGCACTTCTTTATCGTTAACTACCATAGAAAAGCACACTTAGCTTGCGTCTCAAGTTGTCTTCGGTAAAGTCTATTTTGCTTGCAGTAGTTGTATTTTCCCGATTTCTCTTCCCCGAGTTCTGCTCTCTGTGGAACGCCATTAAGTCTTGTTTTTCCCCTTTGACTTGGGAGCACCGGGCCAACGGAAGCCTCGCAGGTGCAGGCAGTCGGCAACGTTGTGGGCGATGTAGTAGAGGTTCAGCATGGCAGCTGGGCTGAGAATGTCCACTTCCGGTTTCTTCTGTTTCTTCCCGCGAGATTTGTCCGGGCCTTTTCCTTGTTTCCCTTTACCTGGCTTTCAAAGACAAGTATATTCACAGGGCGTAAATTAGTTTTTATAACCTTGACATAATTTTCAACATTTCTTATTGAACTGAAAGGGGGGGGGGGAGGACTCATGAAAGGAAAAAACTGTAACAATAATAAAGACTTTTGCTGGGAGTGGGAGAAGTCACATGCAATCGAATTCAACAAGTGAAGCACCCGGATTAAAGAGAGACCCAACCCAATGTAACAAACAGGTGGCCCTTGTCTGCATTGATTTGAACAAATTATAAAAAGACATTTTTAGGCAATCAGGGAAATTTGGTAATCTCAAGGAATTATTAATTCTGTTAGGTGTGATAATGGCTTCTATTGGGTCATGGAAGAAAATGTTTACACATTTCAGTGATGCACACTAAAATCTGTGGAAATGAAATGAAAGAAGGCCTCAGATGTGCTTTAAAATACTGCAGCTCCGGGGGCGCCCAGGTGGCTCAGTTAGTTAAGCATCCAGTTCTTGGTTTCGGCTCAGGTCATGATCTCATGGTTTCTGGGTTCGAGCCCTGCGTCAGGCTCTGTGCTGACAGTACACAGCCTGCTTGGGATTCTGTCTCCCTCTCTCTCTGCCCTTCCCCTGCTTGCTCGCTCACTCGTGCGCTCTCTCTCTCTCTCAAAAATAAATAAACATTAAAAAACAACTTTTTTAAAATAAAAATACTGCAGCTCCCCCTTGCACCCCACCCCACAGAAGGCCAGATGAAGCCAATGTGGCAAAATCCTGACAATTTTTGAGTCCGAGAAATGGATATGTGGGGAATCATTTTACTATTCTATTTTTGTGTATGCATACAATCTTTCGTGATAAAAATGTAATTAAAAGTATTAGCTAATCGGGACGCAAACACACATTTTGCTTGGCATTTCTTATGTTGTAGTCTCGACCTCATTAAGTAGTCGTGAGGGCGGAGACATGAATGTAAGGCGCTTAACCGCAGTGTTTGACTTCAAGGAAACAATAAGTGATTGTTCCCATCACTTTATCACCACTAACCCCCTGAGCTGTATTTTGACGGAGAGAGACCTTATTTATGTCTTCAAAATGGAAAAGTGGAGGCTCAACAAGGTCACAGTGCAAACCAGTGTCCAGCAGCCCAGCACCTGTGCTCTTGCCATGACTACACAGCCAGGCCGGTGTCTTTTGGGGAGAGGAATGGATCCCATCCTAATCTGGGAATAAACTGTCTGAAGTTTTGCTACAGCCACACAAAGCTGAGTTGACTCCTCATGTCCTATGACCCACCATACATACAAGAACAGAAGGAAGTGTATTATTTAGAAAGTGACTCTTCTAGGCAAGGGAAGGGAGAGTGTAAGTTATCAAGAACATCCGCAAGGGCTAAATGTTTGTATAAAATGGATGTTATGTTGATAGCATCTCACTCTAAAAACGTCCCAGGCTAAACAAGGAGGAACACAGGCAATGTGTTAAAAAATACTAAAACACATTTTTGTTAAGTGAAACGGAATACACTCCTAGATAGAAAACCCAGGAATAAAGATGAGAAGTATCTTGCAACACAGTGGCCTGGCTTTCAGGTGGAAATCCAAATTAAAAAACAACAACAACAACAATATGAAAACCCATATGATAACAGTACCTCCTGGTAAAACATCCCCTGGGGGTGTAGGATGCACGTTGCCATAAGCTCCTAAAAATTCTGAGTCTTGGCTTTCTTTATGATTTTACACTTTTTTGCATGTCAATCATACAACTTACCTGGAATAACTGACAAAAAAATGTGTTTTAATCTCTAAAGTGGTTTGATGACTAAAACTCGCACAAAGGTTTGATATGTTTATTCAAAGTTCTCATCTCTCTGTAGAAATTGGCTAACTGACTCTAAGATTCATATGGAAACGCAAAGGACTTTGAAAAAACAAAGCTGAAGGACTAATTCTACCTTGTTTCAAGAATTATTATAAAGCTACAGTATCCAGACAGTATGGGATTAGTGTCAAGATAGACACATAGATCAATGGAAAATAATAAAGAGACCAAAAATAGGTCCACACATATATGAACAACTAGTTTTCAACAAAAGTGCGAAAGCAATTCAATAGGACAAGGACAATTGATGAGAGACAGATGCAGAAAAATGTTCTTTAGCCCAGAAGGCTGACCTATAGCCTGCATAGTTCTGATAAGGATCAAATACACACTGGTTGCTCTATTCTTTTTTTTTTTTTTTTTTTTTTTTTTTTAATGGTTGCTACATTTTTAAAGGGTCTCATGACTGCCTGGGAATCTCACCAAGAGTTAATATCAAGCTGAATAATGCACACAAGAGAATTCTTGCGAAAGTAGTTTTACACGTAGAATTTGAAGAAAACATTTACGATCTAATACTCTCTGCACATACCCTCCCGTTTGAGCACTAAGCATATAACCACCAACTTCATTCAGGAAAAGTGCAGCTCTTCCTGCCTAAGGGTCCTGTCCCCATGCTACTTAAATAAACTTACTAAGTTGCACCTAAAATGTCTCAAGAATTCTTTCTTGACCGTTGTGCTCAATGATCCCACAACAATAATTTTTTCAACAAGTGGGGCTGGAACAATGAATATCCATTTGCAAAAAAAAAAAATAAATAAATAAAAATGAACCTTAATCCAATGTTTTTACCATATACAAAAATTAACTCAAAATGGCTCATACACTTAAAACCAAAAAGCAAAATGTCCTAGAAGAAAATACAGGGGAAAACCTTTATGACCTTTGGTTAGGCAAAAATTTCCTGGATATGACACCAAAGCACGATCCATAGAAGAACAAATTGATAGAGTCACCATCAAAATTAAAAACTTGTGTTCTTCAAAAGATATTAAGAAAATGAAAAGCTAAGCCACAGGCTGGGAGAAAATATTTGCAAATCATGTATCTGATCAAGCCCTTACATCCAGAATAAAGGACTCGCGAAACACAGTAAAAAAAAAAAAAAAAAAAAAAAAAAACAGCCCCAAAACATGGCCAACAGATCTGAACAGACACTTCCCCAAAGAAGATATACAAACGGCTGATAAACACACGAAAAGGTACTCAACACTAAGTCACGAGGGAAATGCAATTAACACCCCAATGAGGTATCAGTACACGCTCATCCAGCCACGGATGGATGGAATGGATCCAGGCATTCCACTGTGAAGTATTTACCAAAAGAAATCAAAGTGCATATCCATTCTAAGACTTGTACATGGAACGTACATAGTAACTTTATCTGTGATAGCTAAAAACTGAACACAGCTCAGAAGTCCATTAGTGAGTGAATGGATAAACAAACTGGGTATAACCATACACTGGAATACCACCCAGCAATAAAAAGGATTAACTATTGACGCATGCTACAACATGAGTGAATTTAAAAGGAATTGATTGGCTCAGTCGGTGGAGTGTTTTGACTCTTGACCTCAGAGTTGTGGGTTCAAGCCCCACATTGGGTATAGGTATTACTTAAAAAATAAAATCTTGGGGTGCCTGGGTGGCTCAGTCGGTTAAGCCTCCGACTTCAGCTCAGGTCATGATCTCACGGTCCGTGAGTTCGAGCCCCGCATCGGGCTCTGGGCTGATGGCTCAGAGCCTGGAGCCTGCTTCCGATTCTGTGTCTCTCTCTCTCTGCCCCTCCCCCATTCATGCTCTGTCTCTCTCTGTCTCAAAAATAAATAAACGTTAAAAAATAAATAAATAAATAAAATAAAAAAATAAAATAAAATCTTGGTGGGTGCCTGCGTGGCTCAGTTGGTTAAGTGTCCGACTTCAGCTCAAGGTCATGATCTCATGGTTTGTGAGTTCAAGCCCCGCACCAGGCTCTGTGCTGACAGCTCAGAGGCTGGAACCTGCTTTGGATTCTGTGTCTCCCTCTCTCTCTGCCCCTCCCCTGCTCATGCTCTCTCTCTCTCTCAAAAATAAATAAACATGAAAATTTTTTTAAAGAATTGGGGGCGTCTGGGTGGCTCAATCAGTTGAGCATCCGACTCTTGACTTTGGCTCAGGTCATAATCTCATGGTCGTGGGATTGAGCCCACCATAGGGCTCTGCACTGTCAGTGCTTGGGATTCTCTCTCTCTCCCTCTCTCTCTGCCCCTCTCTGGCTTTCTCTCTCTCTCAAAATAAACAAATAAACTTTTTTTTTTTTTTTTTTTTTTTTTTTTTTTTATGAGTAAAGGGCTGATTACAGAGGAGCACAAGGAGACTTTCGGGGGTGATCAACATGCTTGTCATCTTGATCGTGGTGATGGCTCAATGGGAGCGACAGATGCCAAACTGATCAAATTGTACGTTAAAATATGTGCAATTCACTGTGCATCACTTATACCTCAGTAAATCTGTTAAGAAATTATTGTAAGCGAGTGAAAACTTTCAGTTTCTCAGCTGGTTGGGTTGGCTTAATACAACTCCATGGCCCTTGGTTGTTCCCAGTCGCAGAACACATAACTCGTGACTTGAAACTCTCCAAACTGCTTAATGAAGACCACTTGGCTCCAGCCACACTGGCCCTCCTTCTAGTTCCCTAACCTGCCCCACTCCTCCCTGATCCCCCTGATCCCCCTGATCCCGCCCTGTTACTTCTCTTCGTGTGGGGCTCTGCTCAGATATCACCTCTCTAGAAAAACCTCTCAGATACTGTACCTATATTCTATCTATAACTAGGGTGACCATATAATTTCTTGCCCAAACCAAGATACTTCAACAAACATAAACTGGGACTGTCCAAGGCAAGCAGGGAGGGGATACAGGTGGTTCCCAGCCTCCCCCTCAGCACTGTCACTTTCTAGCTCCCTACCCCAAGCACACTCCACTATGTCATAGGGCTATTTTGTTTATTTATTGTTTGTCTCCTAACCAGAGGTTTGTCTATGAGGTCACCACTTGAATTCCCAGGGCCTAGACCAATGTCTGGGACGAACAGATACTTGCCGAGTGAATAAACTGCAACTCAGATGTAATACAGTCCTAGGATTTAGAAAGCAAACGTAGATAGCTGCTTTTCTGAATTTTAAGAGGGGCTCCTTCGTTCATTCGACAAATATTTAACAAATATCTACTGAACACCAGGACCTGCAGTTCTGGGCTCCTGTCTTCATGAGGCTTACTCTCCAGTGAGGGAGAAATTACAAATACGTTCACTCCCTCTCCCGTGAAGGAGAGGCCAGGTTATCTGGCATTCCGATGACACAGGATGGGCAGGGTGTGACCCAATCTGGGACATGAAGGGTTCCTGAAGAGCCGCCTGTGGGCTGAGGGGCAGGGACTTCCCAAACAGCCTGTGCAAAGACTTTGAGGTTGGAGGGCACATGCCAAACTGAAGGGACCTCACAAAAAAGGTCAGTGTGGCTGGCCTATACGCAACCATGATGGGGGGCGCCAAGTGAGAAGAATTTAGGCTGGAGAGGTAGGCAGTGTGCAACTCTGGCCTGCAGGCCTTTGAAGCTACAGTGTTTGACCTTTATCTGAGGAGCAGTGGAAATCCATTAGCTTAAATGGCTTTATTGAACCGTTTTTGCTTCAGTTCCCTGGGCTCTGAAAGAAAATGACAATACCAACCATGCGAAGTAACCCGGGGGATGACACAGTTTAAATCAAAAGAAATCTATTTAGGGGCGCCTGGGTGGCTCAGTCGGTTGAGCGTCCGACTTCTGCTCAGGTCATGCTCTCACGGTTTGTGAGTTCGTGCCCCGCGTCAGGCTCTGTGCTGGTGGCTCAGAGCCTGGAGCCTGCTTTCTGTGTCTCCCTTTCTCTCTGACACTTTCCCGCTCATGCTTTGTCTCTCTCTGTCTCTCAAAAATAAATAAACATTAAAAAAAATTATTTTAAAGAAATTAATTTAAAAAAAGACATCTATTTAGTGCTTTTACGTGCAATGAAGTAGAAGGAACACAGATTTACCAAACACCTTTCTATACTACAGTCAAATGGGGGTGAGGAGTGAGGCTTTCCAAGGTGAAATAGGTGAAGCTCTGTGAGGCATAGAGGGTCATAGATACTTAGGGGGCAATACGGCAGCAGGAGGGCCCATCTTGGAGAAAAGTAGATCTGTAGCTTGAGATGGGGCAGGAGGCTTCGAAAAGAATGTGGGTCTAGTGTGGAATGTGTTTTTTGTTTTGGTTAAAGCAAAGAATATGGGAAATAGAGCTCAAGAGGTTGAGGCCTTTTTACCCCGAACTCTGAGCAGTACTTAGTTGAGCAGACAGTAGAAATTCCTGAGGACGTGGGGTGGGGGTTACAAGGTCACAGCCATTCTGGGACCATCAGCCTGGCATCCAAAAGAGATGGAGAGCCCTGGGACAGAGCTGCTGGAATCCAGGTAGGTGGTAAGGAGGGCAGGACTTGGCCAGTGGCAGAGAGGGTGGGAAGCAGGTCGAAATGACTGGATGAGGGCTGATGAACGGTAATGTTTAGGAGTTTGAGGCCAGGGGAATGAACATGCCATTGGAAAATGCAGAGAAGGTAGCGGTTAAAAAGGAGCTGGATTTTGAACACAGTTGGGAAATGCTCTCTGGTGGAGAGATCCAGTAGGAAGTGGGAAATAAGGTTTAACATTTCAGAGTGGTTTGGCTTAAGATGGAGCTCTGTGAGCCAACGACTTGGAGGGGAGATAGAAGTTTAAGGATGTTGCAAGCCTTCCCAGGCATAAAATGCAAGCATTTCCTCTGCTAAAGGTTTCCTCCAAAGTCTTTCCTCAAACTAGGGTTGGAAGAGAGACTCACTCCTTAGAGCCGGCAGTCTGGATCGCACCAGGGCTCATTCTCTACTTCTTAATCCGAAGAGAAGAATCCCGCAAGGGACCCCAGAAGGCAGCGGCAGCAGGAGGTAAGGGCATGGGCCAGTCGCTGTTGCCACGTACTGGCACCCTGGGGTTTCACAGCACTGCACCAGCCTCTCTTTATTGCCCACACATATGATTACGAAAGTGGCTCAACAGAACCAAAGAACGAAACCTCACAAAAAGAGGGCTCAGGCTGATTCTGCTTGGCTGTCCCCTGTGACGCGCGCAGACCACCTGGGGAACCCGTCTTTCCCATCATCTTTATACCCCAAGTGTTCAGATCACTAGGTTGGACACCACCCACAACGATAGGAGACGAAGGCGCCACTCTCGTGGCGCGGGTAACAAATCTTGCTAAAGCGTGCCTCGATGAGGCAGAACGGTATTAAACTAACCTGGCGAGAGCCTCGGTATCTCTTATACTTAAATAAGACGTGTATTACCATGGTAATTCCTCAGTTGAGCAGGTGAGTGTGGCATGGGTTCCCAATCCTGAAATAGAGAGCCCGGTTCTCCGCATCACTTGGAGGCGGCACCCCCGCTCCCATCGCTGCCGCACACCGGGCTGTCTCCGCACTCCACAGCGAACCTCCGCGGGTCCGGGGCCTTGCCACGCTTCTCAGGAGCCCCAGACGTTCAGGGGAGCCCGGCGGGGTCAGGGGGCAGCCAGCCACCCAGCTGCCGCCACGCGGAGCCTGGACACCCACCGCACGGAGGCCGCTGACCGCGCGACTCACGGCGAGCACGCCCCGCGGGCTGGGAGCACCGGGCTCACGGGCGCCTGCTGGCCGCGCGCACGAACACCCGGCGCGGCGCGCCGCGTGGGGCGGGGCGCTCAATGTTTACCTGTTGCCAGGACACCGGGGCCTGGCGCCCAGTCTTGGGGCCTCACCCGGCAGTCCTAGCGCGCAGGCGGGAGTGCGCGCCAGCCTTCCGGGGAGCGCGCGGCTGGCTGGGCCACTTCGCCTCGAGCGACGTTGATGACGGCTGCTAGTGCCCGGAAGCCCTGCCTCGCGCTGGGGGGCCTGACCCGGCGGAGCAGGGGCGCGGGGCGGGTGTGGTTCTGGCCTTGGGGTGGGCCGATTCTTCTGTTTGAGCTTGGCCTTGGAGAAGTCCTCGAAGACTCCATGACCTGTTTTGGAAAATGAGATAAAGCCTTTGGAGGATTGAAGTGAGAATAACATGGGGGGAATGTTCATACAGAGCCTGGTACAGGTTCCAAGAGAGAAAAGGCCTGAGAAAAAGGTTCTTAGGCCCCAAATGGGAGTCAGGAAGGCTACAGTCGGTGCAGTTCCAGTGCCAAACTTGAGTTCATCCCGATATACGTCTGTGTTCTCCACAGCGAGCAACCTTTTCTTAGACTCATTTTTTTGTAAGCTGCAGCAGAAGTGAGAGACACTAATGGAAAAATTTTCATGATTTGGTAGGAAGTATTATCCCCTTCATTCTATCAACCGGGGCGACTTGTTCTCATTGACGTCTGAGCCTAAGTTAATTGTTGCTCCCCACTTCCCCTACTCCTGGTAAGTCTCCCCACTTGCTTCCGACATGAGCGTCATGCTCCTTGCTCATCCAGACCTCAGTCATCTCATGTCTATCTGCCTCTTGCTGCACTCCAAGTGTTGGCAGATTTCAAAGTCCAGTCCTTAGTTCTCTGCTGTTCCTCAGTGTCTCCTCACCTGATGGCTCATCTGATAATGTCAGTGACTACCTGCCTTGGAATGACACAGCCACCGTCTGAAAGAATGGCCTCCATCTGAGCTCCAGTCTTCAGGCCACACTATTCCCTGGATTTAGGGCATCTCTCCCTCTGTCAGCCTCTCCATTTCCATTGTCAGTGGCAACACTACTCTCCCAGTCTCTCGCCCTTTGTCATCACTAACTCCTGTCTCCAGTGATGAGTCCAAGGCCTAAGCATCCTTTGTAAATTCTTTTATGGATCCCCCCTTTCACATTTTTATCATTCTAAACTGGACCTTAAAGGACCTTCATCATTTCGTATTGCAAATAATAGTTAGCAGTGAAGGAGCACTGATGTCCAGCACCTTGCTGAGCACTTTGCACACATTGTAGCATCACACTTCACTACAACTAGTGTGATAGTTTCTGTTACGTTCTCCAATTTGCATGAAGTCAGAGAGAGTAACTAACTTATCCAAGTTCCCACAAGCAGAGTCAAAGCCAGCAATGTCTGTCCGTCCAGCTGGTACATTAAACACTCAAATCAGGGGCGCCTGGGTGGCGCAGTCGGTTAAGCGTCCGACTTCAGCCAGGTCACTATCTCGCGGTCCGTGAGTTCGAGCCCCGCGTCAGGCTCTGGGCTGATGGCTCGGAGCCTGGAGCCTGTTTCCGATTCTGTGTCTCCCTCTCTCTCTGACCCTTCCCCGTTCATGCTCTGTCTCTCTCTGTCCCAAAAATAAATAAAAAACGTTGAAAAAAAAAATTTAAAACACTCAAATCATTCAGGAGGGCACCCTGGGCTTGAGGCCAAAAGATGTGGGTTCAAAACTTGGCCTCACTACTTATTAGTTATGCAATTTTGAGCAACTCTCCGAGCTTCACTTTCTTGCTTTGGGTTGCTGTGAAGGCGGTATGATGGAATGAATGTGAAAAAGCTTTGTGAATTCAAAGTATCTCCAGTAAGCCTTGCTCTAAAGGACATAAATTTATTCCCAGGTTAGGGAAAATGGAATGGGGAGAGGCTGGTAAAAAGGTACAAACTTTCAGTTGTAAGATGAATGAGGTCTAGTGTATAATATGGTGACTACAGCCAATAATACTATATTGTATAATTGGAAATTGCTCAGAGTGGAACTTGAGTGTTCTCACACACACAAAAAGTGAGGTGATGAATGTGTTAACTCAGTTGTGGTAACCCTTTCACAATGTGTGTCAAATCATCACGTTGTACACTTTAAATATATTACAGTTTTGTCAATTATACCCTAATAAAGCTGAAAAATAAAAAAGCATGCCAGTGGACAGGCAGGACATAAAATGAATGGTCTAGTGACAATCAGAACGACTTCAATGGCAGCACCATTTCCCATTGACCAAATGGGTGTTCAGCTTTTGCACCAGAGAAAGGCTTAGCACTGACCTGCAGGGAGGGGAGGAGGGCTGCTGAGGTGTGTGGCTGACAGACTTTGTTATATAACACAGTGCAGGCTGCTCTTAGAATAAAAAAAGTCATTGACAACATATGCATTTTTCTTAAATACCAGTCCACTTAAGAATCATTTAATGATTAGGACTTAAGATAGATGTGTTTCTTCTGTAAGAACTGAACAAATCTTCCTGTGTAAATTGGAAGATGAGTTAAATTAAGATCACCATTCAAATTCACATTACAATAGTACTACTGAGGTATCTGGCTTGCTCAGGCGGAAGAACACGTGACTCTTGGGGTCGTGAGTTCGAGACCCTTATTGGGTCTAGACATTATTAAAAAAAAAAAACTTAAAAGAATAGCACTACCTCATTTTATCTGTTTATGAATATATATCCTTATGTCTTCTTTATAAATAGTAATACAAACTGTGCTGTTCTTTTTAAAAAAAATAACATTACCAGAATTGAAGCATGCATTCTTAGAACATCCAAACTTAGAATATTCTATCATTATCTTTCTTAGAAGTTGCATTTAAAAATTCCCATTTCCTACTTTCTACTCTAGTCCCTCCCTCTCTTCCTCCTTTCTTTTTATCTCATTAAGTTCAACAGTATAGCACTGCATTCACTTCATCCTTTATAGCCATAATATTGAAGAGGAAGTTACAGGAAAAAAAAAAAATTCTTTGTAGGTAATTTCCTCTGGTCAGCCGCTAGGGTCCCAGCAGTGAGAACCTTGGGGTACAGTAAAGACCAGCTGGAGCGGATTCAGGAGACAAAATTATCTAGAGCAGGGGTCAGCAAACTCAGTAACTATTTTAGGCTTTACAGGCCTTCTGTCCTCTTTTGCAACTACTCTGCTGATGTAGAATGGAAGCATTTATAGACAACATGTAAACGAGTGAGCGTGGCTGTATTCCAATAAAACTATTATGGAAACTGAAATTTGAATTTCATAGAATTTTCATGTGTCATAAAATATTTTTCTCCTATGGATTTTTTTTCCCCAACGATTTAAGAATGTAAAAACCATTCTTAGCTCATGGGCTGAATAAAATCTGTTAGTGGGCCAGATTTGGCCAATGGGCTATAGTTTGCTGATCCCTGATCTAGAGGGTTAAAAGGCTATTAATTATTCTTGCTGAGGGATTCTTTGATAGGGAGGGGAATGAGGAGCCCGACACGGGGCTCTATCTCACAACCCTGGGATCCTGACCTGAGCCAAAATCAAGACAATCAACTGAGCCACCTAGGCACCCTTAGCAAGCATTATTCTAAGCACTATATGCGCACTGACTTATTTAATCCTTACAATTCTAGCAGATAGGCAGTAGTATTATCCCTATTTTACAGATGGGGAATCTGAGGCAGAGAGAGATGAAATAACTTGTCACTCTTCACTCAGTTACTGGATGCAGAGCCTGTATGTAATATCTCACCAAGTCGGGTTCAGCACCCTCAGTCTGAGCCATTATGCCGTATGGCCTTTCTGGGTAAAATATCTCACATCTTACCGTGAAGACATATTTTCACAGGCGTCCACATGGAGGATCTTTGTCCTGCCAACTCCATTAAGCATTTGAACAAAAAGTTACAGAATGTTCAAACTAATGTTTCCTTTTGGAGGCAAGGGGACAGATGGTATTGTCATATTTAGTAAGGAAGTCACTGTCACCAAAGGTGTTTGAGCAGAGATGGGATGACTTTTGTACTCTTGTAGTTCCTCAGAAAGACTTTGGTTATTTCCTGTAAAACATGTACAAGTAAAAATTTTAAATACTTGCTTTTTGAAATTTAAATCTGGCTAATTACTAAAGGAGCAAACAGCCTGAAAACCTCCCCATAGCCCACTCAGGCACAATCTCATTACATTTATAGGATCTGGGAGTCTGAATGGCCAGAGGAACTGCTGGTCAGAAATTATATTTCAAGTTGCTTTGAGCTATTGCTATGAGAACTGAGTAAATTTCCCTTAACCTCATCCCCCCCACCACACACAAATATGGATGCATGTGTGTGTGCACACACACATACATTTACCCTTTCTTCTTAGCTGAAACATACTTTAAAAAGCAGTGTTAGGGAAGAATGATTTCATTATTAGATATATTGAAGTTACAGTAAGACAATATTCATAGGGAAATATAGGTCTCTGGAATAAATATGAGAGAAGCAAGTACAGAACAGAGTATATTGTGCTCCCATGATCTAGAGGATTAAAACTGTTGTGGGGAAGAGACGGGTATTATCACGGGACTTTTCTGAAAGGATCAAAAATTGAAAAATAATATACTGATTACTTCTGGGAAATGAGGTAGGGATCTGGGGTGGGATGTTATATTTTTCATTGTGTACTCTGAAAAATTACTTGACCCTTTTACATGTATCTTCTTAACAAAAACACCAATAAATAACCTAAACGTATTCTTCAATTTTACACCTGCTTCCTCATGTCCTATCCTCTACCTAAGCTTGCAACTTTCTTTTTTATTTTTTTTTATTTTTATTTTTTTTTTTTTTTTTTTTTTTTTATTTTTTTTTAACGTTTATTTATTTTTGAGACAGAGAGAGACAGAGCATGAACGGGGGAGGGTCAGAGAGAGAGGGAGACACAGAATCCGAAACAGGCTCCAGGCTCTGAGCAGTCAGCACAGAGCCTGATGCGGGGCTCGAACCCACGGACCGCAAGATCATGACCTGAGCCGAAGTCGGATGCTTAACCGACTGAGCCACCCAGGCGCCCCTAAGCTTGCAACTTTCTATACTTCAATCTTCTTTGACTACATCAATAGCTGTAAGAATTTTTCAAATAAAAATAATTTTCTTCAGGTCTTGCCTTACACCTCTAATAATGATAGAAAAGGAAGAGTAAATTAATCAATTTTGCTGCTACGTGTCTCATGAGTGTTAGTGGGTATAGGAGGTGGAATGGTGGCCTCCCAAAAGATATGTCTGTGTCCTTATCCTTGAAACCTCTGTGAATACTACCTTATAGTAAAAGAGTGAATATTACCTTATATGGCAAAGATGTAATGAAGGATCTTGAGAAAGGAAGCTTATCTTGGATTATCCTGACGGGCCTTAAATTTAGTCAGAGGTATCCTTGGAGGAGAGAGGCAGAGGGACTTTTGAGAAGGAAGAAGCAATGTGACCACGGAGGCAGAAACTGGAGTGACATGCCACAGGCCAGGGAATGCCTGGAGCTGTCAGAGACTAGAAGAGGCAGGAAACAATAAGAGCCTTTGGAGGGAGGGAGTCCGGCTGACCCCCTGATTTCAGACTTCTGGCACACGGAACTGTCAGAGAATGAATTTCGTGTTTCACGCCCTGGAAACTTGTTACAGCAGCCCTAGGAAACTAACACACGGGAGAAGAAAAGTACAATTAATAGCTAGTGTTAGTTTGGATTCCACAGATGTATTCATGTTTCTTCTGGCTCATGTAATACCATAAGTTGATTGTATTGAGGTAGTTAATTCTGTTGTAGACATTTCAGTTATTACTACTGAAACCATGACGTAGTGAGATTCCTGTTTGTGAAAATATTGAGACTAGATAAACGTGAAATGCATAGGGGATACCATTCAAAATTCTTGCATTGGATGGACATTGTCCTAGATGATCTCTGATCCCTTTCAACTTAAGAATACATTTCCAGGGGCGCTTGGGTGGCTCAATCGGTTAAGCATCTGACTTCAGCTCAGGTTATCTCATGGTGCGTGAGTTCGAGCCCTGCAACGGGCTCTGTGCTGACAGTTCAGAGCATGGAACCTGCTTCGAACTCTGTGTTTCCCTCTCTCTCTGCCCCTCCTCTGCTCTCACTGTCTCTATCTCAAAAATAAATAAACATTAAAAAAAAAAAAGAATACATTTCCATAGAAAATTTTCCAAATATTGAGGCTTAACATTTTAAGGATAATATTAGAATAGTCAAACATTTAGAAAATGCATTCACTTGGAAAAGGTGTCTGGAGATATAAGGTACTCAGGACTTACCTTCTATCAACATTCCACACCAGGACTTCTGAAGGAATACAAGCCTACTGAAAACTCATTAGTTGGAAAAAACAAGTAAAATAAGGTAACTCCTATGTTTTCCCAAAATCACCAATTAGGACTTCCCCATGCCAACATTTCCAAAAATATTTGCATACTGCCACCATATAAATAGCACATCGTTGAGTGGTGAGATTAGGGAGTTAATTTTCTTCACTATTACTATATTCTTTTTTTTTTTTTTTTTTTTTTTTGGTTGACAGAAAATGGGAAAACAAGAGGCCCAAAGGCAGACAAAAAATTTCCTTTATGTACAGATAATAAAATCATGCTGTAGACATTTTTACTCTAACATGTATTTTTGAGGTCTCTCATGTTAAAAAGCATCATATAAAATATGCATTATAAAATATGTATTAGTATTAAATACACGTAAGAAGAGTAGTAGCTGCTCTAAAACCTACTGGAATTTTCATACAAGTTGTTTATAAATTCCATAATATTTTGCAAAACATTTTTATTACACAAAACATTTTATCATACCATTACAGAAAAGTTTGGCTTGGAATTAAAGGTAGAGCAGATATTAATTGGCCATGCCCAGTGTTTCTGGAACAGTGACAGGACTTTCTTTGCCTCTGCAAATCACCCTAAACACACTTAGCACCTAGCTTCTCAGAGCGCCAAAGTGTTGCAAAATTCATACTTGACCTGGCCTGAATGTTAAGGTGGTTACTTATCTCATCAATAATAGCATTGAGGGGCACCTGGGTGGGCCAGCTGTTAAGCGTTCAACTCTTGGTTCAGCTCAGGTCATGATCTCATGGTTCATGGGTTCAAGCCATGCACTGCGTTCCACACTGACAGTGTAGAGCCAGGCTCTCTCTGCCCCTCCCCGACTTGTGCGCTTGTGCACACGCTCTCTCTCTCTCAAAATAAATTTTAAAAAATTAATAGTATTGATGAGATCAAGGTCATGAGTCTGACTGTTGTATGAACGTCAGTTTTGTTCCAGAACCATAGCTGCATTTTTAGTCTCAGCTAGTTTTATCGTAAATGTGGGTCATTTTAAGGCCTCAAGGAAAGAATTGAAACTCACCACAACTACATGTGGGAGAAACAGAAACCATCAAAACACTCATTTAGAGAACTGTCTTTATATAACAAAGATTATTGGTAGGTGGAAGAACGGGGGGAACTACGGACACAAAACGTCAAGAAAGTCACAACTGAAAATATCAGCATAAAGCACTGAAATGGGTGGTTTCAAATGCTCACTGGAACGCTGTTGAAATTCTCAAGAATCTCTAAGAAAGCCCTACCACCGATCTCAAGAGCCCACTGAGAAGCTGCTGTGACTATCTACCCATATGTCTGGTTGCAACTGCCTTCTTGTAGGTAGAATATACTTCTCTGGCCCAATGTTAGGCTTGTCCATGTGAATTGTTTTTTGCCAGTGGAATGTAAGCAACTTGACTTATGCCACATCCAAGCACAAGCTTTAGGCACCCTCCAGGTCCTTGCATAGTATGGTTTGGTGCTTGCTCCTGCCCTTTAGCATGAGAATAGTACTCCCAGGTAGGAGCTATTCCATGCCAGCTTCCTGCCAGGATGAGAAGAGTAAAGCAGAGCTGCAGCTGATCCCTAGACCCAGGAACAAGAAATAAGGGTCTGTCATAAGTCACTGAGATTTTGCAGTTGTTTGTATTAGTCTACCCCCAGGGAATACTACACAAGATTTTATATGTTCATCCTCTTTATGTATTATTCCTTTCTTATATCCATTTAAGGTTCTTTTGTCTTGAAGAATTAAAGACCAATTTTTAACTCCAGTTCAATTTCTTTTTATTAAAGTGCTTTAGTAGATAAACAATGTTAACGACAATTAACACAACTTTACTGAAATACTCACAAATAAAAATCCTCTATAAATCACTCAAATAATGTTCTTCTAAGTAGTAACAGTAATCACCATTAGAGGCTAGTTAATCTGAATTTATTCCTAACCACACACAAGGGTTCTCAGATTAGAAGATTCAAATCAGTTTAACATATGGGGCTGGCTATCAATACCCTGAATGCTATCCCAGCAAGTCAGCGAAAAAAATGTTGTGATTGGAAACTAATCACTTTTCTTGGTGTCTCAGTTTCTCCATCTGCACTGAGAATTAATCTTCCCTTAGAGAAGATTTGTAAAAAAAAGTATGAAATGTTAAAGCTTAGCATACTTACATGCCTCAGAAAGCATTCATGTGCATATTTTTAAAAGGGCAACTTATTTGTTCTTGACACAAATTAAATACTATATGGCTTTAAGAGAAATAGATTGATGACTGCTCTTTCCTTGAAAATTGTCTTTTCAGTTGAACCACACTAAAATAGATTAATAAGGTTCATATATGATATGCTCAGTAAATTATTTTGATTGCAGTAAGGACAGCTGTCCTATTTAGGTAAACTTTACAAATTGTTTTAAGAAGTGTCATCCATTACTTAAACATTCTTCATGACCTTTCCATAAAAACAGAAAGCTGCTACCCTACAGCACAAAGAGGCGAAATCCAAGTTTTGGTTAGAATTCTGGTTTAGTTCCTTTGGATATCATTGGTAACTGTATCATGACTTCCAAATGAGACTGTGGTTGACAGAGTAAATAATCACATTTTTACTAGACCTCCGGTGCAATTTAAGTGGCCTGGTGCTATCATAAAAAAGATTCAGTAGTGTCTGTATCAGTAGGGAGGGCATTTAAAATAAAAAGCGTGAAAATATAGATAACATAACTGTGGGGACAGAAGAGAAATAAAATGATCCTGATTGAATCAGGAGCTTTTCTAAAAACCTTGTTTCTGTTGAGAAGTATGTGATTTTGCTGTAAAAGAAGTTTAAAGAGGTTGGTGCATCAACCCCTATATTTTCAAAGAAATGTGCAATACTTTTAGATAGAAACAGTATTGCTAAATCTCCACATGACACTTTGGAACCACTAGCAGTAAAAAGGGAAAAAAATCATTAATCAACATAGGAGATGAAAAATGGTAAGCTGTGATGCTCTTGCTATTCTATTCAATTAAAAAATAAATCGATCACGAGCACAAATGGACATGCCATCTCAATAAATAAAACCTCCTGTAGTTACTTGTCATTTAAAAAGTGAATTGGATGAAAAGGATAATTTTCTACAGTGTACTCCATCATTTGAAGACTGAAGTAGTTTCAGAAAAACATGATACATCCTAAGAGGAGGCCTATTTCATATTGGCTGTGGCAGAGCACTCCATGCACTATACAGGAATACACAAAAAGATAATTTCCAGATTCAACATAGATCTCTTTGGGAGTAGAGAAAAAACACTTTACACAATATGCCTTACTATAACATGCAGTACTTAGGTAATAGTAAATCATCGTCCTCCACAAAGAAGGTGCAGGTGCTCTAAAATCATCTTTGAGATAATAATTTTAGAAAGAGGTGTCAAAATTTTAAATTTAAAATACAGACTTAATTTCAAAGTTGGTTTTGCCAAACCTCTCATAAGTCCTTGGAATCCAGCGTGAGCAAGAAGGAAATGTTCTCCCTATTTCATGACTTGCACCTCCCATTACCTATGATGAATATCATGAGTCAAATACCATAATAAACTTATTCTCATTCTTGGGGCCAGCAAAGGCTAGGCTGGTTCTAGGCAACACTAAAGCAGGGAGCGGTCCCACAAAAGAGCCTGTCCAGGACTGATCCAGCAGATTTTCAAGGCTACCTGGGCACCCAACTCACCCCAGGGCAGGTTGACCAATTTGTTGTGACTCGGGATCCTACCCTTGCACTATCTCCAGGCCCAAAGCCCCTAGAATGGCCCTGCACTACACTGGATGTCCTTGGGCTAGGCCAGCTCTCCCCTAGACAAACACTCCCAGGGCTGGAAACAAAGGCCAAATGGGCAGGGTAGGCAGAGCACCATTTATTGGAGCCAACCCCCATCTATCATATGCTTTTTAAGAGCTCAGTCAGTGATTCTGGAGCAGCTCCTCCCAACAGATGGGCTGTGAAAACACCTCTCTCTCCAGCCAGAGCTCATATGAATAGTGGAAATCCTCAGGCAGATCCAACCTCTGCCCCAGCACACTCTGCAAGCAGTTATCCACAGGTGAAAATTCAGAGTCCTGGGGTTTGTCATACCGGCGGCTGTTAAAAGCCTCAATGTTGGCCCTCAAAGTGCATTCTTCTGCTTGGAAGTCCCATGGCCTGGCATCGATGTCTGTGTTAGGAAGAGAGGAAGAAAAACATGTATACAACTCAGGACACTGCTTCTCTTATCACAGAGCATGGTCTATGGAATAAGAACAATGAAACTGCTCAGAATTCCCTTTTTATGGGGGGCAGGCATTGTACAAAGTAAGTATATAACATTCTGCCACTTTGGTTTAAAAAATACTCTTGGGGGGCGCCTGGGTGGTTCAGTCGGTTAAGCGTCCAACTTCAGCTCAGGTCATGATCTCACGGTTTGTGGGTTCGAGCCCTGCGCTGGCAGCTCAGAGCCTGGAGCCTGGTTAGGATTCTGTGTCTCCCTCTCTCTCTGCTCCTCCTCCACTCATGCTCTGTCTCTTTCTCTCAAAAATAAAATAAACATTAAAAAATTAAAAATAAAATAAAATAAAATAAAATAAAATAAAAAATACTCTTGTACATGCAGAGACTATCTTTGGAAGGAGAGTCTAGAAACTGGTAACAGTGATTACCACTGAGAAGGAAATAAGGCCCCTGAGAGAGGTGGACTTTTTTTTTTTTTTAACTGTACTTCCTTTTCATTATTTTACTTTCTTATCAGTTATATGTATTATATTTTCCAAAATAGCAATTCAGTTCCTTTTACGGAGCTTTCCTAGGGGGATGAGAGTTTCCCATTTGAACGGAATCACCAGCTCTCAAGGAATGGAAAGAGGCAGGAAAGGGGTACAACAAGGAGAATCAGAATGGACCAATTATTGAAGACTTTACTGATTCCCTGCGATCTCTGCCAGCATATGATAAATGTATGTGCCAGCTTCTGTTAAAATTATGAGGTGAAAGCGTCCACGAAGATAAAAATAGAAAACAGATAATCTGCTATCTCTATTTATCCCACTCAGACACTTATTTCAGGGCTAGAGATACATCTTTTTCAGATCTCTTATGTCCCACATTCAATGGCTTATCTTTTTTCTTTTTTTTAAGATTTTATTTTTTAAGTAATCTCTAAACCCAATGTAGGGCTTGAACTTACACAACCTCAAGATCAAGAGCTGCACACTCTACTGACTGAGCCAGCCAGGCATCCCTTAATGGTTTATCTTTAAAGGAAGTACAGATTGGGTTTGGGCTCGTGATGGCAGCAACAACAGACATGGCATTTGCAGGATAAAACATTTTCGTGTTTTAAAAATCTACAAAAATTTAAATAGTTAATTGTGTTTTATGTCTCATAGAAGTTGTATCCTGGCTTGTTATCCACTAATCATATATTTCCCTTAGTTCTCTGGGTTCTAAAATTTACTGCAGCATTCTCTAAAATTCAGACAGGTTACAAATCTCAGCAAATATAAGTCATAGTCATCTTACCAAAAACTCTTAAATACAATTAGGCAAATAATGGTCAAATCCCACTACAGCGAATGTCAATAGAATGAAAAAGCTCTCCAAAATAAATTCTTCCAAACTCTAGTCAATCTATCTTATCTTGATAGTAAACCAGATGTTATACTGTCTCCTAACATGAGAGAATATGCAGTTCCCAATGTTACCTAGAATATATTATGGCTTAAAAGCTTTAAACTGAATCCATTGAAACTTCAGACCTAACTTTCAGTTTACAGATGATACCAGAGACAGATAGATAAGGTAAATGATGACACAAAGAAGCAAGAAATAAAACCAGAAGGTGGATATTCTGCAGGACAACTGGCCTAGTTCTTCAATTAGTCAGCATTATGGGAAAAAAACCCTGAAAACAAAACACGGCTAAATTTAACAAATAAAAAGATAGAACAACCAGATGGAATTTGTGGCCCTGGGTTAAATTATAACTTGGAAAAAATAACTTTAAATAATATTTTGGGGCAAAGGAAGAATTCTGAAATTGGACTTATTGGATAAAATGAAAATATACTGATATGGAAAGATGTAGATAAGGTTAACTGAAAAAAGATGATAAAACAGCATGTATAAATTGCTTTCACTTGAGTAAAATGTGTGTGTGTGTGTGTGTGTGTGTGTGTGTGTGTGTGTGTGTGTAAAAAAAAAAAAAAAAGACCTGGAAGAATATCTAACAAGATGTTAACAGTGTCAATCTTTGGGTGGTACAAATAGGGCATAAATATTGTGATATAGTAAAGTTTTCTGACTTGTACTTTCAAACTGCTTTTTGTTATTTATGTATGTATGTATGTATGTATGTATGTATGTATGTATGTATGTAATTTATTGTCAAATTGGTTTCCATACAACACCCAGTGCTCATCCCAACAGGTGCCCTCAATGCCCATCGCCCACTTTCCCCTCTCCCCCACTCCCCATCAACCCTCAGTTTGATCTCAGTATTTAACAGTCTCTTATGTTTTGCCTCCTTCCCTCTCTGTAACTTTTCTAACCCCCTTCCCCTACCCCCTGGTCTTCTGTTGAGTTTCTCAGGATCCACATGAGTGAAAACATATGGTATCTGTCTTTCTCTGCCTGACTTATTTCTCTTAGCATAACACTCTCCAGTTCCATCCACGTTGCTACAAATGGCCAGATTTCATTCTTTCTCATTGCCAAGTAGTATTCCATTGTATATATAAACCACATCGTCTTTATCCATTCATCAGTTGATGGACATTTAGGCTCTTTCCATAATTTGGCTATTGTTGAAAGTACTGCTATAAACATTGGGGTACAAGTGCCCCTATGCATCAGCACTCCTGTACCCCTTGGGCAAATTCCTAGCAGTGCTATTACTGGGTCATAGGGTAGCTTTAATTTTTTGAGGAACCTCCACACCGTTTTCCAGAGCGGCTGCACCAGTTTGCATTCCCACCAACAGTGCAAAAGGGTTCCCATTTCTCCACATCCTCTCCAGCATCTATAGTCTCCTGATTTGTTCATTTAGCCACTCTGACCGGCGTGAGGTGGTATCTCAGTGTGGTCAAACTGTTTTTTAAAAAAAGTTTATTTATTTAAGTACTCTCTACATTCAACATGGGGCTCACACCTACAACTCTGAAATCAAGAGTTGCATGCTCTCCCAACTAAGCCAGCCAGGTGTCACTCTAACTGCTTTTTAATAATAAAAGGTTATTTTAATTTTAGAAATCTTTTGGAGAAACCTGTCATTTAAAGGAATGTTTTAAAAAGGGGTAATTATCTCTTAATTTACTTGTTTCATAAGATGGAATTTTTTAAAGTAAACTCTACCCCCAACATGGGGCTTGAACTCATAACCCCAAGATCACTAGTTGCATGCTCTACTGACTGACCCAGCCAGACACCCCTATAATATGGATTTTTATAGTTAATATGGGACCAGGGTACATGCTATTTGGGGCAGTACCTTAAAGTTTGTTGTATCAGCCCCTGACTATAATCACATATTTTCTCATCCAAAATACGTAACAATTCATACCAAAAGAGTACAGATACACATTTGTTTAGTTTTGTTTAAACTCTGGGCAACTCCTGGAGGTCAAAAGCTCTAAGAATACTCACCATTCCCATAAGCCCAGTCATCATTCATGCGGTGGCGTACTTTCTGGTAGATGGCTGACATGGTTTTCATGTTGCTTTTTCTCCACTGGCGCCCCAAGTACTTGGTCTGTATTTTTAGCAGCTTCAGAACATAAAGTTGCAGCATGGCCTGTTTGACCTTGAGGGCCCGCTTTAAGATTGGAGCTGATTTGAATACCACCAGCATCTACCAATTTAAAGAAGGGTGGGAGTGAAGAGAGGCAGATAAGGATCTCAAGTTTCTTGGAACTCCAACTCACAGACAATCCTTTTTTTTTAATGTTTATTTTTGGGATGGAGAGAGAGAGACAGAGCATGAGTGGGGAAAGAGCAGAGAGGGAGACACAGAATCTGAAGCAGGCTCCAGGCTCTGAGCTGTCAGCACAGACCTTGATGTGGGGCTCAAACCCATGAACTGCGAGATCATGCCCTGAGCCGAAGTCGGACATTTAACCATCTGAGCCACCCAGGCGCCCCAACTCACAAATTAAGCCAAGCCTGCTGGCCTCAATACTCCAGGGAGCTTTTGGGAATCTATGGTCCAGGTTCTCTTTACATTTAGTCTTTAAGGATATAGAGGAATCACTCCATTTATATGTCACAGTTCAAAGTTTCTAATATTCAAAGTACATGATATAAAGAGCAAAATAATTCTGTCAGCCACACGTCCCATTTCTACTGTTACAATTTCTCCAGAATCTTCTGGATACATAATTCTTTGTACACATATATTATTTTTATTAACAAAAACAACAGCTAGCTACATAACCTGTCATATTGTTCCATACCTTGCTTTTTATTTAACAATATATCTTGAAAATTATTACACATCAGTGTAGAATTGTCTCGTTCTTTTTTCCTGCCTCATTCTTTTTAATGGTTATATAATATTTTATTATAAGGATGTACCAACATTATTTAACCAGTTGGTCCTGTGTTAATAAGCTTTAGGTCATTTCCAATCTTTCATAATTCATGCTGCAATGAATAATCTTAAGACTTGCATCATTTGGGATGTGTGATTATAATCCAAATAACAATGCTAACTTTCCAACCAGAGCTGCTCTGGGGGAGGGTCCATATTCAGCTCCTTATAAAGAAACAGACTGGTGAATAATTATCTCATATAGAATAAGTGCCCAGAATTAGGAGGTGTTCACCTTATGTGGCATTTAGTGCCTATCTACAGATTTCACAAAGCAGGAAGTCCATAAATATTTACAATTTAAAAAATTCAGTCAGATAGACACCTCCATGATCTGAAGCCCCACTCACCATGGTTCTGGAATGCTTCCATTTGGTCAGTTTATTGAGCAGCCTCAGAAGGTTGATGCAGGAAAAGAGGTTCCTCCAGCAGAACTGGTTGTTGTCTCCAGCTTCCTGTAATAAGGCACACCCCCCATTATGTCAACACCTACAAGGCTTTCATTCCCACAGAAACCTGGAAGTCACAGTTGGTCAGTTTAGGTGAGGCCTTCCTTATGAAATGCTACCTCCTCATCATTCTGCTCTTCACACACTAAGGCCTCAAAGCATGAAATACCCTTCATCTGAAAACACACGGCTGCCAATCCTGGAAGACTGTACCTAGAGCAAGAATTGGTTAGAAAGAGGATACACGAACATAGGAACTTCACTCAAGCAAGCCTTCTTGTGTAACTTTCTGTTTTAGAATCAGAAAAGAGATGATAGAATTTTACCTCCATATACTTTGCACTTATATAAGCTGTATTTGTAACTGCTAGGACTTATTCTGGTAGATTTCTTTCTCTCTTTCTCTTTTTTTAAGTAGGCTCTCTGCCCAACACGGGGTTAGAACTCATGATGCCAATATCAAGAGTCACATGCTCCATTAACTGAACCAGCCAGGCGCCCCTATTCTGGTAGATTTCAAACTATTTTTGGATGGATCTGATATTCATTATGATTGAATTTCTTTAATCACCCCACCCTCCTTTATCAAACCCCATTGCAGTAAATAGCTTGATTCTCCAGCACGGAAGCAAAAATGGCAGATGGTTAATTCTAACCAGGTGTTTCTCTTAACATGTTTATTGATAGCTTGTGAGCACCCAACCAGAGATAACAGATGGATGTCAGATTAGAAACAGGTATCTACTCACAGAAACATCTTTCAGGGACAAAAATAAGAGTGCTTCTGGATTTGGGGACTGTAAATATACTGGTGTCAGAAGTTATATAAATCAATGAGTATGCATGGTGGCCAAACTAACATCTTGGAAATTATTCATGTCTACGAATTGATAGGAGAAAGTAGGAGTAGGAGATGATGTGTAGAAGTGAGCTGTTGTCTGAAGAATGGAAAATTATCCTCTGCTGCTTTCCCAAATTAATCTGAAGCAAGCAAGACAGGCATACATCCAATGCGGAACAAACCTCCAGGAACTTTGAGAGTATTAGAATCTAATACTAGATTCTAATAAATAAGACTAAGGGTCAAAAAGCTTCATAGAAACGTTTTAGAAATATTATTTAAAAATAATGTTCTCTTTTCTGTAGTAAATGTTCAATATTGTGTTTCGAACTAGTCCCTGGAGAACCATCTGTTTCCTTCTAAGAGAAACTTCTATGGGAGTTTCCATTCTAGTGCATCAGCTAATCAGCTTGCCCAAAACAGATAGGTTCTACAGATGTTCCATCTTGTGTGGCTAACAGAGGAATGGACTCTTAAATGTTTATTTATTTATTTTTTTAAAGAAGCAAGGGAAACAGAGAACATATGGGAGAGACTAAGTATATCTCCACTGTGAGCTTCCTTTATCTTGATTTCTAATATGCTAGCATAAAAAGCCTTGCATTCCTTAGCACCTCAAAATATAATATGGGGGGTGCTTGACTGGCTCAGTTGGTAGAGCATGTGACTCTTGATCTTGGGGTCTGAGTTCAAGTCGCACATTGGACATAGAGCTCATGTTAAAACAAAATAAAACAAAAGTATGGGAGTAGGGGAGTGGCCTTGTAGAAGCAGCATTGGAATAGACACACTAGGACACCTGGATTATGGCTTTGGCCTTGGCTGTATGACTGTAGATAAATCATTTCCCTGCTTCTTGTAAGAGGCTGAACTAGATCATCTTTAAGATTCTTTCACCTCTGGGGCGCCTGGGTGACTCAGTCGGTTAAGCCTCCGACTTCGGCTCAGGTCATGATCTCACAGTTCGTGGTTCAAGCCCCGCATCAGGCTCTGTGCTGACAGCTCAGAGCCTGAAGCCTGCTTCAGATTTTGTGTCTCCCTCTCTCTCTGCCCCTCCCCTGCTCATGCTCTGTCTCTCAAGTAAATAAAAACATTAAAAAAAAAAAAAAAGATTCTTTCACCTCTGATCATTCAATAACCCTGTGATTTACTCTGACTTTCTCCACTTGGCTCAAAAGTGAAGTTTTAAATGAAAGTAAGCTGATCGTGGCTGCCTTTTCCTCAAAGCTCACTCTCAAGAGTCCCAGGAAAGACATCTCAGTTCCCTCCTGAAGATAGTCTCATCTGCCCAGGGCCTTGCTCTTTTCTTTCTGATAATACTTCCCCACTGACTAAAACTAGCCCCACTTCCTGCATCACCAGATGCTGCCTGAAGTGGGCACTGAAAGAACACATGCTAGTCAAAGGCTCTCTCAGGACAGCCGCTCCCAGGCTTGGTGTCTGTTTGCAGCAGCAGGCTCTACATGAAGCCCTGCTCAAGCCTTCTGCCTTGTTCCAACCTAACAGACAATAATTTTCCAGCAGACCTTTAGTTCCATGGGTGTCTTTTCAGATTTGCCAGACGTGAGGGATTTTTTATTTATTTATGTTCACTCAAGGAAAATCACCTTCTTTCTCTTTTTTGGGGGAGGGCAGGACTCAGCATATTGATTAAGATGTATACTTTTGTGGGGAGATATATATTGTGAACAGCAGCACTTGGTCATATTCTCTTGTTTCTGATACTTCACACTATCCAAAGCAAGACCTTAACTCACCTTCTACCAGCGAAAGTTAAAAAAGAAAACATTTGCCCATGTTTCGGTAGCATAAGCATGTTTACAAAAATAATTCCACTTAGAATTGTACCCAAAATAATAAAATGCCTAGGAATAAACCTAACCAAAGAAGTGAAAGACCTGTACTGTGAGAACTATAAAACACTGATGAAAGAAACCAAAGAGGACCAAAGAAATGGAAAGGCATTCCATGCTCATGGATTGAAAACAAAAAAGTATTATTAAAATGGGCATACTACCCAAAGCAATCTACAGATGTAATGCAATCCCCAACCAAACACCAACAGCATTTTTCACAGGACTAGAACAAACAATCCTAAAATTTGTATGGAACCGCAGAAGACCCTGAATAGCAAAGCAATCTTGAAAGAGAAAAAACTGGAGGTATCACAATTCCAGACTTCAAGTTATATTACAAAGTGGTAGTCACCAAAACAGTATGGTACTGGCACAAAACCACACAGATCAATAGAACAGAATAGAAAATCCAGAAATAAATCCACAATTAAATGGTCAATTAATTTTTTTTTTTTTTGGTCAATTAATTTTTGACAAAGGAGGAAAGAATATACATTGAGAAAAAGTTTCTTCAACAAATGGTGCTGGGAAAACTGGACAGCTACAGGCAAAAAAATAAAACTGGACCACTTTCTTTTACCATACAGAAAAATAGGCTCAAAATGGATAAAAGACCTACATGTGAGACCTGAAACCATAAGAATCCTAGAAGAGAGGACAGGCAGTAATTTCTCTGACATTGGCGGTAGCACTATTTTTCAAGATCTGTCTTCTGAGGCAAGAGCAACAGAAGCAAAAATAAACTAATGGGACTACATTAAAATAAAAAGCTTCTGCACAGCGAAGAAAACAATCAACAAAACTAAAAGGCAACCTATGGAATGGGAGAAGATATTTGCAAATGACGTATCTGATAAAGGGCTAGTATCCCAAATATATAAAGAACTGATACAACTCAACCCCCAAAAGACAAATAATACAATTAAAAAATGGGCTAAAGACGTGAACAGACATTTCTCCAAAGAAGACATATAGCTGGCAACAGACACATGAAAAGATGCTCAATATCACTTATCATCAGGGAAATGTAAATCAAAACTAAAATGAGAGATCACCTCATACCTGTCAGAATGGCCAAAACAAAAAACATAAGAAACAACAAATGTTGGCAAGGATGTGTAGAAAAAGGAACTCTCTTACATTGTTGGTAAGAATGCAAACTGGTTCCTCAAAAAGTTAGAAACAGAACTACCCTATGATCCAGTAATCATACTACGTGGTATTTACCCCCAAAATACAAAAACACTAATTCAAAGGGATACATGCACCCCTATGTTTACTGAAGCATTACTTACAATAGCCAAGATATAGAAGCAGCACAAGTGTCCATCCATAGATAAATGGATAAAGAAGATGGGGTGTATATATATATATATATATATATGTGTATGTATATATATATATATATATATGTGTGTGTGTGTATATATATATATATATATGTGTGTGTGTATATATATATATATATGTGTATATATATATATATGTGTGTATATATATATATGTGTGTATATATATATATGTGTATATATATATATGTGTGTATATATATATGTGTATATATATATATGTGTGTATATATATATGTGTATATATATACACACAATGGATTATTTTTCAGCCATAAAAAAGAATGAAATCTTGCCATTTGAAACAACATGGATGGAGTTAGACAGTATAATGCTAAGTGAAATAAATTAGAGAAAGACAAATACCATATGATTTCACTCACAAGTGGAATTTAAGAAACAAAATGAATGAGCAAAGGAAAAAAGAGAAAGACAAACTAAGAGACTCTTAATTATAGAGAACAAACGGAAAGTTACCAGAGGGGAGGTGGTGGGGGAAATGGGTGAAATAGATGATGGAGATTAAGAGTACACTTATCATGATTAACACTGAGTAATGCGTAGAATTACTAAATCACTATATTGTACACCTGAAATTAATGCAATACTGTATATTAATTACACTGGAATTAAAACCAAAAACAACTAAAAATTTTTATTTACATACACCTGAGGTCTAAAAATTCAGTTCAGGGATCACATCCTACCCTTTCATAGTATCTCTAAGGCACTACAAAGATTCTGTTCTCAAGATCCATCTTAGCCCAGCTGACTGAGCCAAGCCAAATAAAAACAGAGGCTTACGCCAGTTATGTGGATAATTAACTCAAAAGACTGCTGAAAGAACAGAGTGTTTCTTCCTTTTGTACTGAGGAAATCAAATTGGTTGGAATCTGAGCACTAAAAGAGACTCAGCTTTTAGACTTGGCTAAGTCTAGTCCAATTCTGTCATCCACAGAAGCAAAACCTGAGGCTCAGGGAGAGGAAGGGCTTGCTTAAGTTCACATAAGTGCCCCAACCAGAGCTTGAACCTCTATTTCCAGTAACTGATTGAATTATAACACTATTTACGGTTCATCTTTATTTACTGTTCTTTATTTACTGTTCATCTTCTGGTTGTCCTTCTGGAATCCTAGACACAGATGATCTCCTGAGAGAAAATTTGATTTGATCCCCTGCTTTCTCAGCTTCTTCAAAACCTAATGGTAAAGAAACTTTCTTAAGTCCTATTATAATCGTTATTTCAAACAAGCCTAATAGTTTCCAGAAAAAACAACAACAGCAACAACAACAATAACGACAATAATTAGGTTTCCAGTTGTAAAGGGGAACATCTGACTGAGTTCGGTCAGTCTATGATCAGACTGAACCTTTGAAGTGCTGCTAGGGGCACCTGGCTGGCTCAGTCCAAAGAGCATGCAACTCTTGATCTCAGGGTTGTGAGTTCGAGCCCCATGTTGGGGGTAGAGATTACTTAAATAAATAAATAAATAAAAACTTAAAAAAAACAAAAAACAAAAACAAAGAAGTACTGCTAAGTGTTAAATCTAATACATCACAAACCTTCTCAGCTTATTAAAGTCCCTAGTGATGATTCTTATTTTCAGATTGATAACCAGCTTTTCAGTGAAAATCAGAGTTTCTAATATTAACTTGGTTGTTATGTAATGACTCCATGGGAGTTTCATAGTCCAGGAAAAGTTTATGTTCACCTAATGGCCCAATCTCTCCCTTTTTACACATGGAACTTCTACAACCTACAACCTACTTGATCAAGGTAATTTAGAGCTGTAGTTCTGTCTGCCTTTTCTATATTACAAACTAGTCTATTTCTTTGCTTTGGGCTTCAGGTGTTCCACGCCATGTCAGTCTTGCATTTATTTGAACCTATTTGAAAAAAAAAAAAAACATTTGCTAGGTTTTAACACTTAATTATTGTAAATTCACAATAATAACCATTTCTCGGGAAATGATTCTTTTATTCGTTCCGTTATTGTGGTTCACACAACTGAAAATGAATTCATATTTCTAGCTTAGAATTTCTTCCCTACCCCTCCCCCCCAAAAAAGGAATTTCTTTTCCCAATCACTATAGAAGAATTCCCTTATCATATGGATTTCTGACAGTTAAGGCACTGCTGGATTAAGGACCTAGATATCATAAAAGAGAGCTGTAATTCTTAAGTGGTATGAGTAAAAAAAGGAGGAAGGAGAAGAGAAAATGTCAAAATCATTTGGGGAGCTTTAGCAAAACAAACTATTATTTGCACCCTGGAGAGGGATCTGCACATTTGAATTTGAAAACTCATTCCATACATTCTAATCTCATACCCATAACAGAAATGCTGTTTTAACAAGAAAAATGATAAAATGGTAAAAAAAAACATTTATCCATGGTTCTTCCTCTATCCTCTATATAAATATACCTCATAGAAAATTGGATATTTACCTTATGATGTGTTTGCATTATATCTAGAACAGAGAAACAATAATGCTAAAGGCAATTGTGGTTTTAAATAGTGATGGTCACAAATCATTGGTTAAATAATGTCTGAAATGAATGTTAGAGACCTTAATACTTGAACATGATTATATTCCAATAAGAAAATAAAAACTAAAAACACAACAACAAAAATCTTCTGGGATATCTAAAAATATCTGGATTAGGAAGTTATAAAAACAAAATTTAATAAGGATAGATGAAAGGATCAGGTGCATAAATTTAAGTGATATGAACATAATTTTATAGATCTTTCTGAATGTAAGTCAAACCCAAATTTGAGGAATTTGCAATGAACTACCTTTTAAAAATTAACTTAATAATTTTATTTACATATATCTAAAAGGAAATGCCAAATGTTTCTTTGCAAATGGCCAAGTCACGTAAATTCTGACCCACTATTTTGGCTCTACCCGGACAATACTTCATTTCCTCATCAGTCAAGGATGCGATTCGGCAAGATATTGAGAAACCTCTAGCTCTGATACTCAGAGATTCCACATATACCACTTTTTCTCATTCCTTCATCCTTAATCTATAGGCCTACCTGAACATCTACATTGTTCAAAATATGCCCTTCTTTGTATGTGATGCTGGTGTTATTAAGTCACTTTCTGTAGAAAAACAACAAGCATTTTGAACTGAGTTGGCTTGGCAGCAGTGACAATGGATTTACACAGCACTTGCCACATTTTTGGGGCCCAAATATCTGTCAAATAGGAGAGGAAAGGAGGAAGGGGTGTAATCTGTAGGATTTCTCTTTAGGGCCAACAGACGACAAAGAAAGCTGACCTACAAACTTACCATCGTTTCAACATACTCTAAAGCAGTGATGTTTCTAAACTTTTTATTGCACATATCTCTGAGTAAATAATTTTTGTGTGCAATCCTAAATATACATGTTTACTTATAAGTTAGAAATACATTATTGTAATAACATTATGTATGTTCTAATATATACATAAATATGGAAAGAGATGTTAATACATAAAGGATCAATATATTCCATCCCCCAAAGCATCATCTTGCTCACTCTACTTTTTATTCCACTGCCCCAAATAACCATTCAGATGATGAGTATTCTACAATACTTGCTGAAGCCATATCACTGACTTTTCTAGCAAACTATCTTCCACACAATCATGCATTCATTACCCTTCTATGTTTGGAATTTAATTTTTTCCTACTTTAATGGATTGAATTTGAATATAGACATTTGGAGATCCAAAAATTGTAAGCCTTCCTATACCAGGTACGTAGGGAAACTTCTCAGTACATGGGTAAGGATGTCTTATTGTAGAGCTAAACAGGTTGACAAAATGGGAAGACTTTAGAAAGTGCCTTTAACTTTGACCTTATTTCATGTCCATTTAATGTGCAACTGGAGTTCTAGATGAAGTTGAACTCAGTTCGAATTCAGAGAACTGAGAAAATATGAACCAAGACTACCTCAGCTGAGTAATTCTATTTCTAGGAATCTATCTTAGATAATCAGAGACAAAGTCAAAGATTCATGTGTGAGGATGTTCATTTTGGAGTTACACAGAAAACCCCAACAGTAGTAGAAAACAATCAATTAAGAAAATTAAGAAGAGGAATATTGTGTGTAGCTATTAAAAATTATGTTCTTGGGCGCCTGGGCGGCTCAGCTGGTTGAGTGTCTGACTCTAGGTTTTGGCTCAGTCTCATGGTTTGTGGGTTTGAGCCCTACATCGGGCTCTATGCTTGCAGTGTGGAGTCTGCTTAGGATTCTCTCTCTTTCTCTGCCCCTCCCCAGCTTGCTCTTTCTCTCAAAGTAAAAAAATAAACTTAAAAAAAAATTATGTTCTCAAATATGTTTAAAGTCACATTGTGGTTTAAATTTTATCATATAAATTGAAACACAACCCAAAGTCCTTATTCTTTTAAATAATGTGTGTGTATATATATGAATGAATATGTACATATATGGTGATTGCAGCAAAACGTTAACAGTAGTTACATGTAGGCAGTGTAATTAAGGTATTTTTGTTTTCTTCCCATTATTTTTCTGTATTTAGCCCATTTTCTACAATGGTATATACTGATTTTATAACCAGGAAAAAAAATTGCAATATTATTTAAAGAAAATCCTACACATTTATAAAAACCCAGTTCATTTTCTGTTTACAATGAATTTATTGCGCCTGGAAAAGAGATAAATCTTACTCATATGAACATTAGTCTTTTCTGAGTACAGAAGCCATCAGTTTAGATAAACAAACCATTATGTTGAGGACCTACGTGGAGTAAACTTGCTAGTTACTTAAGCCCATGATTGGGCTCAGGGGGAGTACTAGTACCATGAATTCAAGCGAGAAAAATCTGTGGTTACCAAATGAAACCACCAGGTGCCACTGTTGCTTCACAGAAAGGAGAGGACTACCTAGCATGAACTGTTTTATTTAGAATAGATACGCGCTTTCACCTGCTCATGGATAACAATAAAATCTTCTCAGAGGCATGACAATTACTTCAATAATTTTATGCTCATATCCTCAAAGATCCATCAAAAGATATTTGAAGGTAGAATTTCCATCAATTTTCTATATGTGGGATTGAGAAAAAAGAACATATTGCACTAAGAAATAGATTTCAGCCATTAAAAGCTGACTTTATGTTTTGAAATGCCCTACTAACAGTAGCACTTTAATGCTGTATACCACTGTTTTCTGTGGGAAAGTGCTTTCCTCATTCCAACTCTGAATGGTAGGGATGTAAGTCTCCACCCTGGCTCTGCTACTTTCAACTGTAAGCTTTTGGCAGTTAAATTCTCCATCTATAAAACAGTAATATCAAGCTTATACAGTTATTTTAAAGTTTATTTCTTTATTTTGAGAGAGACAGCACGCGGAGTGCACACGTGAGCGGAGGAGAGGAAGAGAGAGGAGAGAATCCCAAGCAGGCTCCGCACTGTCAGTGCAGAGCCTGACACAGGGCTTGAACTCACGAACTGTGAGATCATGACCTGAGCTGAAATCAAGAGTCGGATGCTCAACTGACTGAGCCATCTAGGCACCCCTTACAGTATTTTATAGACTGAATAACATCATGTGCATAAACAGGGTTGTTAGACAACTTATTACCTCTCTTTATAGGCATAAGAAGCTCCGAGCTTCCTTGGCTTCTGAGACCACATCTAAGTAAGACAGGAAATCTCTGCCCTGATGCTAAAAAGGGTGCTAGATTTAATATCTTAGGACACGGGTCATTTTCTAATTCAGGATCTGTCATCTATGAGGAGTGGACTATGATAAGTCACTTCATCCACTGGGCCTTCTGGTTTTTCATCTTTGAAACAGGGGGTTGGGCTAAATGGCTCTCAGTTCCCCTCCAGCGAAGAATCCTATGGTTCTATAAAACCTGTACCACGAAGGTATTATTCTATTTGTGTATAATATACTTTTCGGATATACCATGTTTTGCAGGTATTAAAGTTGGGGGACACGTGGGTGCTATCATCCAGTCATTCAGCATTTGAGCTCCTTCCATGTACCATAGTGCTACACTCTGGGGATATAAAAATGAAGATGATGCTCTTCATTCCTTCCTTGAAGGAAACTCTTCCTTCAAGGAGTTTTCAGTTAAATGGAGAAACAAATATAGATAACCAAGTAAATGCAACAGGGTGAGGGTGTGAACTCAGTATATCTTAGGGGGTATATCTACATGGCAGACAATTGATCTTCAATATGCTGTTGATTAGTCCATTTCATGAAATTCAAAATAATGCTGAAGAACTTTCTGATTTGCTTAAAGTTGTTTCCAGGATGAAGAAATTTCTGGGTCAATCTTCTGTGGCTAGTACCAACTTTTGGCTTAGAGGGACCTAAGCAAGGTACACTTCTACTTTTTACAATCTATATGAAAATGAAAAGTGAATAGCCTGTGACACAGCAGAAAGGAGACAGATCATTGTTTGGAATAGACCAGTAGAGATTGTCCTGTCATTTAGCACAGATGTTCACATTCAATTTCAGTCCCATTATCTTTCTAAATTCCCTCTCCTCCTTAGTGTTTGTCACTGACCCTTTTCTCTTCTCTGCAAATTATGATGCGCAGCTTTTCCCAATTTTGCTCAACTGGGTCAGCAGCTCTAAGCCCCCACTGCCTCTGTGCTCTTGCCAATATGCCTTTATTGATCTGAGACTCTCAAACCAGGGGCATGAGGAGGCTGAAGAAGAAATGGAAGAGTAAATACCAGCCTGGCAATTTCAAAAGCTACCAAATTCCCCTCTGCTTACCAGACTCTCTGTAGTAAGCTCCGGCAAATCCTGGATGGTACAGCAAGGGTAATCCAGGACTGAGATGCTGCAGGACACAGAGAAAGGGACAGGCTTTAGGGAAATAGCGATGGCAAAACATGGCAGTATCTGAAATGGCAGGAGTTATTTCTCTCCAGCAGGCCCCATCTATTTCCCAAAGCGCTTAGTGACCTCAGCTGAAACTGAGGGTTGTGGTGCCAGGAAACTCCAGCTCCAGTCTCCTTTCCTCAGTCATGAGAGGAACAAACAGAGTTCCTTCAGGCTGGCCCCTCATCTGGGAGATGCAAAAGAGACCAGCAAGAGAGCCTGTAGGATAGCCACCTTTCTCCTCCCTTCTTTAAAATGCATGGACAATTGTGTGCATTTGTGTTTTTGCATTTAAGTGTATGCTTGTGTGTATGTGTGAACTGCGTTCCCAGAGATGCTGCCCAACCTTCAAACTTGCTGCCCAATTACTAACAATCTGTGGATGTGAGGATGAAATGAAGCTCTCTCCTGTGTCCTTTACCAAATGTTTCTGGAAGCCAGAAGCTCTGGGAAATAATCACAGAAGCCACTCCTGAAGGAAGCTTAAGACAGAGGCAGTTTCCTACAGCAGGGCCGATCTAGTAGTTCAAGAATGGCAATGGCATCTGTCCCCGAAACCCACAGTGGGGGACTGCAAGGGAGCTGGAGGCTCTGCAGTGAGCCCAGAGAAGCAGGCATGAGTAGGCAGGGGAAATGAGGCACTGCATGACGACAGAGACAGAATTACTCAAAATTACAGTTCTTGCTTTCCTTTTCTCCTTTCTTTGTTGGTACAATGCAGAATTTAGCTCATCTCTAATGCTTCCTCTGGTTCTGACATTCCGTAAGGTTTATAACCAATCCATCTGAACTAGTGCAGTTGGAAATGGATAAAGGATGTTGTCAAAGCAGGGGCTATAAAGAGGAGTATGGGGTTTCTTGGACCTGACCCTACATTTCAAAAGTCAAAACTCTATCCAAGCAGGGGTGCCTGGGTGGCTCAGTCGGTTAAGTGTCCGACTTCGGCTCAGGTCATGATCTCACAGCTCGTGAGTTCGAGCCCCACGTCGGGCTCTGTGCTGACAGCTCAGAGCCTGGAGCCTCCTTAGGATTCTGTGTCTCCCTCTCTCTCTGCCCCTTTCCTGCTGTGTCTCTTTCTCTCAAAATAAATAGATGTTGAAAAAACAAACAAAAAAAACAAACCAAAACTCTTTGGTAAACAATTTGTTTACCTAGAAATATTTACCTTTGTCCCAGAAACTCACAACGATAACCTAGGGGAACCAAGATAGAAGAAGAGAGGGCAGTGGAACAACCTATAACGTTGCTCATCATTTCAATTCACTCTACTGGATTCTCCCAGGGTTGCCAGTTCTGTACTGCTCCATTAGGATAAACTTTCTTGGCTGGCGAATCCACTTATCTACCCACCTCCCACAGACAAAGCCCCATGGCTATGTAGGTGCTGGCAACCAGGAAATGGGGGTGGGAAATCAAAGATGGATGTGTTGCAGTCTCAGTGAACGGAATTCTAGCCTAAGGGGGCCAAAAATAAAGTTACAAGTTTCTGGAATATCTATCTGGATTATAAAAGCCATGATAAAACTATGCAATAAGGATGTAGGAGTGCTCCAAGTTTTCAGGGATCATGCAACAGTAAAGCTTACAGGTGATGCAAAAGAGGACCATCTTATCCAAGCCAATCTTAGTAAATGATGTAGGCTGGCACTACCACTCTTCCAATTCCAAATGGAACCCAATAGACACCTTTCAGATTGTCTGCCCCTCCCGTCTATGCCCATGGTGCAGGGTAGGTATTTAGTTCCTGAACCCCAGCCATACTTGATTGATCCAAGGATGGATCTCCAACCCCGGAAATGTGGAACAGGACTCTTGTATGTTTCTCTTAATTAATGCTTATATAAAATCTCTATGATATAGTCAGAGGACGTATTATTTTCATCATAAGATGAAAATACTGTGGCTCAAAAAAAAAAAATGTCCTTACTTAGATTACATAGCTAGCAAATGGCAGGTCTCATGACTCTGGGTTCCATGTGTATGTTTTATTTTAAACTACGTATATAAGTAGGCTGCCTCTCTATGGTGGATTTTCAGGCAGTACTGACAAGACTGGTGAGGCACCATCTCCTGGTGCTTTCCAGTCAACCCAAGTAATCACATCAGCCTTCTTACTTCTACTTTAGGAGCTCTGCCTCTGGTAAAAGCATTTCTGGTAAACTTTAATTAGCATGCTTCCAGTTCTTGTGGAAGTAGCAAACTAAAGAACAAGGATTTACTCTGTAACCCCCAAGTCCCCATTTGGCTGGAGGAGTGGAAAGCAATTTGTATTCATAGCGATTGTGACCAGAAAACAATTTTGTGTTTTGATCCTGCCTCTACTGCTTACTTAAGTGGTCTCACTAGCATGTTAATCTTGAGCAAGTCAATTAAGCTCCCTGAATTTGTTTCCTACTTGGTGAAATGGGAATAAAATTTGTAATACCTCTTAGCGCCGAGGAGATTAAATAAAATACCCTATATTTGTCTTATTACAAACTGATAAGTAAGGATCTATTATTTACCTTCAGTTACAAATTCAGTATAAGACTACAATTTACAAAGAAGCATAATTGATCCAACTTATGATTTATACTAAAATCAGGGCTGGCCAAATAAGAAGTCTGTTTCACAAAAAAATATCTTCTGGATCCTTCTGCCATAGGGCTAAAATTTCAGTGTTACAGTTTTATTTATTTGAATCATGACATTTTTCAGTTTTCAAAACTGTTAAAATACAAATACCTCTGTGAAGAGGCCAAACCACGCACCCCATCATCAACTTACACTTTAAGGAAATTAAATTTAAGAGTAACAGCTCTAACATTGAAGGGACTAGGGACACAAGGAGAACTGAAAGGCTCAGAGATGTATATTTCTCAATCCATTCCAAAAAAGACCTTTGAAATAAATCTGTCCAGTGTCCATACCTGTTTTTGGCAGTGATGTAGGACAAGATATTTTGATTGAAGAACTTCAGGATCAAAGGAATGCAGTTGGCAAACACCAAATGTTGTGATACATATTCAAACTGAATTAAAAGATCCAAACAGAAAGGTTGCTTATTTGGGGGAGAATAGAAAGCGTGTATGAAAAAGATAGGCAAGTACAACTCTAATATCCATTCCTAAGAATATCCAGTGTCCACTTATGTTATCAGCCATCCTGAGAAATGGGAGAAGCATCATCAGCCAGCTCATCCTACATGGAGGACAATCTTCAGTGTGTGTACGTTGTTGCAAGAAGCTGACCAAAAGCACAAAACACAACCAAGCCAGAAAGAAAATCCCACTCCAGGTAAATAGAAGGAATCGCTGTGAAATTTGTTCCTAAGCTCAACAAGAAAGGAAGGCTCCCTGAGGGAGTTGTCTTCCATACCAAACCTCTGGCTCATAGTGTTTCCACAGTGATTGATATAGCAGAAACAGGTGTAGCTTACTCCCAGCAACTGCTGGCATCACTCAGTCAGGATGGATATGGCACACAGTAACCAAGTGAACCACTGGAATGTGGGCTCCAGCATGAGTCTATGTGGTTCACTGTATTATCCCTGTACTTACAATATCAGTATATTAACGAATGGATCAATAAAAGCCCTGCACTGAGAATAAGTCCAAGATCTCTTTGATGGCTAAACACCCAAACATAGGGGTTCCATTTTGCTCGCTTGAATTTGGATGGGGTTTGTGTCTGGGAAAACCTAGTGGGCAGAGTCATGGAGTTGCATCACCTAGGTTTTGCCTGTGATACACTGAGGAGCATCAGATACAGTGTGCTCCAGATCCAGAACCCAGACTACTGGGACAGTACAGAAACTGTGTTGAAAAAGCAGAAAATTGTGGTGTTTTAAATCCCTCAGCTTTTCCTGGTCACCAAGAAGTAGCCATGGAAACAAACCAAGCTGCCCTCTGCCCCTGGGCGTGTGGTTAGAGGTGGGGAGTCAGCTTGGGCTGCCCATTTCTTTCTTCTGCTCAAATATTTTCTCCCTGGCAGCTGACCCAGGGTATTTTCCAAAGCTCCAGATGGAGCAGCCAATACATACCCACTATGAAGTTATGGAAAATGTTTTTCAGTTAGAGACGTATCTGTAGACTTGTTGGGATTCACTGACACTGACACACACTGGCAAGGCCCATCAAGCCACCCACCTGTCTGGCTGTTGATCCACATACTGCCCACCAAGAGAAGCAGACAGAAAAACATATCCACAGTTCTCTGTTCTTTCTACTAGGAACACCATCTCCCACCCACCCCTTCTCCTCCCAGCCCTGCTGTTGCTCAGCAAACATTGGCAGAAGAAGTGTGAGCACCCAGGACACCTGTAACACACCCAAAGATGTCTCTGGATGTACTAATGTGGAGAAATACCCTGATTATATAGTCAAACCTCAAGGACACAGAGCCTGCAGGAGCCTCTGTGTACTCCGAGAACCTGCTGTTCTAGCAACAAGCTTGGTTCTGACTTCTTAGGAGGGCAATGGAGCAGAGACACTGAGCAGTCATGAGAAGTCTCCGTCTCCTCCCCATGTTCTCATCACAGAGACCATCCATTCTCTGCTCCCAGGTTCCCCCATATCTTGGCAAAGCCCACAGTATCAAGTCCAAACTCCTTAGCATGGCAAACAATGCCTTCATGGGGAAAAGGCTTCTTAACCTTTCTTAGGAAAGGTTTCTTAGGAAATCTCGGTTTCTTTATCTATAAAACAGTGATAAAATAAGACCTACCTCATAGGGTTAATTAAGAGAATTAAATGAGAACCCATAGGAACTTAATAGAGTGCCGGGCACATTAGAAGTACTCAATAACCGTGTGCTATCAACTGTGTGATCTGCTCCCTGCCATCGTCTCTAGCTTCATGTATCACCAGCCCTCCCCATCTCCCCCCACCCCAGGCAGAACTCCAGCAACATTTAATCAGTTTCCAAAGGTACTTTGCTCTCGCTCTCTCTCCTCTGGACTTTCACAAATTAACATTTCTGCTTGAAAGGCTTCCCATCTTCCCTCCCTGACAACTCCCATATCTTGGCTAACATCTGTTTCTTTAGGACTCAGGTTAGAAGTCACCTCTTCCCCATCTCAGGTTGGATTACCAGCTAATACTTACCTGTATCCTGCACTTACCATTCCATAATTAGCTATTTATATATCCATACCTTGTACAAGACTTCAAAGCCCTTAAGAGCCAAAACTGTGCATTATTCAGAATTCTATCTCAAACGTTAGAAAAGTGCTTCACATATAGAAAGGTATGCTCAACATACTTTTTCCTTTTTTTTTTTTTTTTTTTAATGGAATGGTTGAATCCTGTCTTCTACTGCTTCAAAGCTGGCTGGGCACATTCCCAAGAAGTGAAGAATTCTTACCTACAACCCTTGGATAATATTCAAAGGACACAGATGTCTGCACCTCACATCCCACTTCAACCCCCCCCCTCCCCCCGGCACCAGCCCCATGCAAGCCTATGCAACAGGTATAGAGATTCCCTGAGGAAGACATAGAAAAGGCTGGAAGATGTTCAACTGGACTACAAAGGCCCCTGCATCCTCTCTTTGGGAAGCAGGGCCTGGGGGACACCTGAGACCTGTGGAGGAGCACTGCTAGCTGCTCACCTGGTAGATATGGTTCAGTTTGAAGTGTTTGAGGAGTAGCAGGAGCAGAGCAGAGATACTCTTTACGATGATCTCCTTGTGCCTGTTCACATCGATTCCCAACTTCATGCTCTGAAGAACAGTGATGCTATAATGAGGAGAGGAGGAGTCAGTGCAGAGAGTAGCCGTAGAGAGAGGCCTACAAGGACCCAGGTATTTGGGTCAGAGACAACATATACAAGAGAACCAGAACTTGGCAGATCTGAACTTCTATGCTGGGAAACCTCCAGAGCTACCCCTTACCAGCCTGTCTGGAGAAAAGCTCCTCTGCTCTCTTTGTTTTTCTCTTTCCTTTGGCAAGTTCAGCCCTTGTCTACCCATATACCTGCACAGTCAGTGTCTGGCACTGATGTTGCCCTGCAGACCCTCAATTCTGAGCTAAAAAGAACCTAGCAGAGAGCACCAGTGGAAAGTGGTTACTGGTAAGGGAGGGGAGACATCTTTGGAGACAATCCCTACAAGGGTTATCAAGGTGGGGTGGGGACTAGAGAGACACTGTAGACGAAACAGCTAGCATTCAGCAGCCAACCCAGTTGAAGCACTCACGGCATCTCCTCAGGCAGGACATCAGCCAGGATATTGATAGAGTCTGTCTTAGCCTTGGAGGTGGGGGCTGCAGCCAGTAGAATCTTAAGCAGAGCAATCTAGGAAGTAGAAAATGAGGAGATCCATCTCTGTCCATTCCATTCAACAGACTATTTTTCCATACCTCAACAGCCCTATGAGAAGTAAGGCTTCCTCTATGTCCATTCCTCAATGACCAAATCTTCTCAGCCTCCAGAAGGGCAAACAGGTGCCTAATCCTGAGAGGCCTGCCTATGAGGCTATGGACCCAGAAGGGAGCTTATAGGCTATTCTGCTTCCAGATTGTTCTTTCTAAAGAAGAGGATGGAAGGAAGAGAGTGAGGGGGCAATGTCTAGAAATAAGGTGAGAGGTATAAGCATGATCTCACCTCCTCTATCCCTTTCCTCCCTCTAACCCTGACCATCAACATCCTCACCACTCAGCCTGAGGCTATCCAGGACATGACAGACCATGGCAGACTTCAAAGGGTCGAGGATATTTACTTAGAAGGAGGGCCCCCAATGCATCCTGCATGGATCCCACCTTATTCTCCACTCCTCCCAAAGAAGAACTTGGGAGTAAAGCCAAGTCCTCCTTCCTCTTGGAGAAGCCCTGAGGAAAGCTCAGAATTCTCATGTGTTAGACAATGCCTTGCCTCAGGGTTGAATGCTCAGGAAATAAGCTCAAATGATGGATGGCTCAGCTTGAAATGGCTCTCAACTGTCTGTTCCTTGCAGCAGAGAAGGGCAGCTCAGCCCAGCAATCTCCTTACCATGTACTGGGGGAGGCTGTAGAGCATGCCTTGGTAGAGGATTTCACATGGTGTCTCTGGTACCACCTCTTCCCCCTATGGCAGGAAAACACACAGTTTGCCCAGGCCGTTTTCCAGTTGACCAAAGGCTATGTTTTCTTGGTTGTGAAGGGTGGCATGAAAAGAGCACTGAGCTGGGAGTCAGATCTAGGTTCTTATTCCAGCTGTGTTAATGACTCATTGTATCACTTTGGGTAAGCTACTTTTCCTTTTTGGGTCTTAGTTTCCTCTTCTTTAGGATCACTGGGCTGGTCTGATGTCCTCTGAGCGCTCTTCCAGCCCTGATAATCTGATTCTGGTTTTCCCATTATCTGGAATCAATCCAGAATTCTTCTTTCCACATCACATGTTAGATCAGGAATCAGACCACCTACCTAGGAATTGGCTCAGACCACTGCTTTGCTGGTCACACAGGAACTTAAGTCAGGGTGCATGAACGCCTGGGACACTAGAACAGATACCCCACACAGAAGCACTTCCTATGGTGTCAGTCTGAGGCCATCCAAGAGCTCTAGAATGCTCTTAAGTGAGAGGTAGGTAACTCAGTAGAGAAAGCTGATAAGGGAGTTGGGTAACCCATGGCCCAGAGAGGCGGGAAGGAGTATTAGCAGGGAAGCTTTTGGGTAGAAGCTATTTTCTTTCCTTCTCCAACAGCCCCTACTACATCCCTTCCTCCCTAATGACAAGGCCCTATGCACAACTCTCTTTATCCTTTGATGACCCTATCTAAGCCTTTTATAAGAGTGGGAGGACAGGGGCCTCCAGTGCTCAAGGGGTTACTCAGGCCATTGTCCTCTTTGGCCAATGCAGTCCTTCCTCTCACAAGGTACCTCTATTCCAGGGCGAGGTTCACTGCCTTGAGGCACCTGAGGCACTGCCTGAGGTCCTCCCTGAGGCAGGGAGGGATAACCTGGCCCTTGCCATCCCGAATAACTCAGCTGCTGCTTAAATGGGCATTCAATAAACTCAGGCAATCCTCTAAGGTTGCCTTCCTGCTCTCCAAAAGATCTATGTCATACCTTCCCTTTTCCCTTGTCCTCAAACCAATCCCCTCACCCCACAACCCCTCAATAGTTGCTAACCTGGCCTCATACTTCATGGAGAAAACAGAAGCAATCAGACAGGCACCCCTCATCTTCTCAACACCAGATCTACCAGGTTCTCTACCTTCCTTCTCGACATGAAGGATGAACCGCCTCTGCTCTATTAAAGGCCAACTCTCCACTTGTGCTGGGGATCTCTCACCCTTTTGCTCTGTCAAATACATCAGTTCTGCGATCGTCTCCTCTCTGCAAGATCATCTCTTTTAGGACATAAACATACTCTAGAATCTCCTGGCTATAAAACACCTTCCCTTGACCCCACATCCTCCTTCAGCTACCATCCCATTTCTATCCTCTTTATAATAAAACTATGTTGTCTGTGTTGACTGTCTACCTCCTTTCTTTACATTCCTTTTTTAACATACTCCAACCAGGCTACTAGCCCCACCTTTTCACTTGAGGTTGTTCTTAACAAGGTCACCAGTTATCTTCATGGTGTCCTATCCAATGGGCACCTATAGTCTTATCCATTTATCAGCAGCATTTGACACAGCTGATCACTCCCTTCTAGAAAAAAATTTTCTTAGTTTTTATAGTATCACAATCTCCCACATTCTCTCCCACATCACTGAGTGTTTCTCTTACTGTTCTTTTCTGGCTCCTTTCCTGACTCATCCTACCCTCAACATACTGGTGTGCCCAGGGCTTTGTCCTGGGTTCCTTCCTCTATTTCCATTCCCTCCTTGGGTTATCTCAGCCAATTCTATGGTTTTAACACTGTCCAGTAAGTCAACAACTCCCAAATTTATCTCTCTAAGCCAGTCCTCTCTCTTAGAACTCTAGATTTATACATTCAATTTGCATGACTGCTCATGTGAATGGCTGCCTAATGGATATCTAAAACTGAGTATGACCAAAATAGAACTCTTGATGAAACAGAACTCCCCATGTTGGCAAATGATTCTTATTCTTGATTCCTCCGTGCCTTTCTAATCACATCCAACTGACCAGCAAGTCTTGTCAGCTACACCTCCAAAATAAAACCCAAATTTGTTCCACTTTTCCCTATTTCTGTAATTACTACCCCACTCCATATCACCATCATTTCTCACCTTGACTATTTTAAGAGCCCTCTAACTGATCACCCTGCTTCCACTCTTTTCTGGTAAAGTCTATACACAGGAGTCAATTGTTTTGAAAAGATAAATTAGATCATGCCACTCCCCTGCTTAAAATCTCCAAGGGCTTACTTCTGTACTGTGAAACAACTTCACACTCCCTATCTTTGCTTAGGAGTCCTGTGTAAAGTAGCCCCAGGCCACTCCCTGACTTTGTCACACACAACCTCACCCCTCACCCCTGTGCTCTTGCCACAGGCCTTCATTCGCTACCCCTAATACTCCGAGCTTGCTCTCACTTTGTTAAGGCTGTATCCTCTGCTTAGAATTCTCTTTCCCCTGATGTTCCTATGGCCAACTCCTTCTTGTACCTCACATTTTAGCTTAGCTGTCGCCTTCTCAGAGGTCCACCTATCCTGACTGCCTAATTGAAAGTAGTCTACTGCATGACAGATGCCTCTACCATGTCATCCTATTTAAATTTTCTTCATTATCTTCCATTCTCTGATAGTCTTCTTGTTTCCTTAATTACTTATTTTCTTTTTTCTCTAACTCGAATGTATCATGAAAGTAGGGACCTAAAACACACACACAAAAAAGTAGGGACCTTGCCTTGCATGGTACACACAGTAAGAGCCCAACAGTATGCACACATGTTCTGTGACAGCACTGCAGACAGATTTCCTCTTGTCCTCCTCCTCCTGTGTAGGACCCCCTTGACTCACCAAAGACATGGGGCACTTCTCCAGGTCCTCCTCATTCTTGATCTGAACATCTGCAATGGAGATGTACTTGTGCTGGGGAAGAAAAGACATCAATTAAGAGGCTGAGGCCACTAAAAAAATAAGATAGATAAATAAATAAATAAACAAACAAAGGGTGGGGGACACATGGCTGGCTCAGTCTGAACAGCGTGCAACTCTAGATCTTGGGGTTGTTGAGATGCTGGGTGTAGAGATTACTTAAAAAAAAAAAGAAGAAAGATACTGAGGGCTTTGATCACATATGTACCAGCCTCTTGCTTAACTTCCTCAATGATAAGGAAATGTCCTGTATATGGGTTGTTACCCCAAATAGGACACGAACTCTTTGAAGGCAGGAGTCTTATTCACCTTTGTACCCTTAATAATTGAGCCAAGTGCTTCATATACAGTGTTTCTGTTTATTCTGTTTCCGTATTTGTTGAAGAGCAGCAAATCCCTAAGTATTTACCTTCAACCAAGGGCAAGGGGAAGTAAAGAATAGGCCCATGCCCCTGGACCACTGCCTGGTGAATTTCGCTGCATGTGAGTATATGTGTGTGCATGTGTATGGAGTGATGATGATGGGGTAAGGGAGAATTTAAGGTCTAGGCAAGAGATGACTATTTTTACTCTTTGTGCTTGCATACACTTTGGATGCAGAGCAGACCGCTACTAATCCTGGGCCTTTGGACGTTAGTGGCCCTATAGGGACAAAGAAGTGAGAGGAAAGGAAGCAAGGGGTGGGAGGAGGAAAAAGCCATGAGAGGAAGGAAGGATAACTTTCCCCCTATCTGAATGTAGGAAAATGCTTAAGTAGGGAGAGGCCTAATTTTTTCCTCTTTGGCCAAAATGCCTGCAGGGGAAATATAGAATAATTGGTTCAGAATGTGTCTGGAAGAAGAGCCAATACTCAGGACTCGGGTAATCCAACTTGTTTTGATGGCTCCCTATCCCTGGAGACTGAGAGCCCACTCTGGTCACCTGCTTTAAAGTCTTCACACTCTCATGGATGGGCCTGGGTAATCCAACCAAGGTGTCTGTGTCCCTGTGAAATGAGAGATATACCAGATGATAAGCATCAAAAGTATACAGAACTACTGATATTCCCTAGAGTTACATGGACCATGCCACTTTCAACATGCTGTATTCTGGATCTTTCTCTATAAGCTTCCAGTACCCCCATTATTGCTATAAGACACAAAAAGAACAATGCCACACAGAAGTGCTTGTGAAAATTTGGATTTTTATATAGTTTTTTGGGGATTTACTTTGTCAGGGAGCAGTAGGTTCCCTAAAAGGGAATGTAGCCCAACTACAATGAAACACTTGTAATAATACTTTCTCAGTTTTATAGGGGCCAGCCAGTGTGAGGAATTCATGAGGGAGGAGAAATGGGGAAAGACTGGGTCTGTTCTGACCATGTTGCTTGTTCAGAGAATTCTGGCCCATTAAAACAGGAAGGTTTCCTAGGGATCATCTAATCCAACACTCTCATGAGGACATTGAAGCCCAAGAGGCAATGACTTGTTAAGTCCTACACCTGGCTAAGAACATAAGAGTTCTTCTAAGAAACTAGAAGGAAAAAAATTCCATGGCACAAGCCCAAAGTAGTCGCTAGGAGACGCCCATGACCCAGTAGCTCTAGGTTACACTATGACTACAGGGCAACATCTCTCATTCCAGCCACCCATTCCTCTGGCCCCCTAAAAACCACTCTATAGCCAGTTCTGATCATCTAGTCACTTACTGCCCCAGAGTGAATCCGATGAATTTGTTCCTGCTCATCTCCAAGAAGTGCTCAATGTCCTTCTGTCTGAGAGGACAGTGGAGAGGCAAACCCCAGAAAAGGAAAAAAAAAACAAAAACAAACCTTGAGAGACAGACCCTTTCTGGGCTACTAACCCGTCAATAGGATGACTAGAGCAGTGGGAGAAGATCGCCGCTAACAGAGAACACTTCAAACCTGGGAGTTCTGACTTCTGGCCAGGCTTGAGACTTGAATGCTAGACTACTGCACTCTGGGCCTTCAGTGATTCTAATCCCCAAACTCAGGGTCCTGGAGGTATCAAACCTACCTGACCTTTGGGGCCCAAGGTAGGCCCTTGGGAAAGGCCACCCGCTCAGCAGAAAGGGGTGCCTGTGAAGGTGGAGGTGGCACCAGGGGGTCTTGCTCTAGCAGGTCTAACTCTCCATCTAAGGTTCGTTCTCCATCACCAGCAGACTCCTCTTCCTCCTCTGTGGCTGGTTCCTCAGTCTTAAAGAGATCTCTTTCATTGTAGATGTCCAGGCTATCTTGCTTAGTGAGGAGTTGCTGGGCGGGGGTTGGGAGGATAGAGAGAAGGTATACAGAGACCTCACTCTGAGCATCCTTGTCTGAAGTCACCCTCTACCCACAGGCTGCTAGACTTCAGGATACGTGGAGTAACAACCCAGCTCTTCTGAGAATATCCCCTTCCCTACCTCAACCCTAGTATCCCCACCAGGCCCTATTCCAGGATAAGTACCTCTCAGGCAACCAAGCTGGGGAACAAAGCATAGATAATCCCAAAGTCAGTTACTTAGCTTTCAGAAAGCATGGATGCTTTTTTTCTCCACCCCCCCCCCCCCAGCACTTTCCTTCCTAATTATGCTCTGCTTAGGTGAACATTCAATTAGTTTGCCTTCTGTGAGTATACACCAGCTGGCTGACTGAGGAAGAGGAGGACAGAGGCTTGCTGCTAGGCAGAGGGAAGCAAGTTTGGAATTTTAAATCTTGTTGCAGAAAGAATAAAAGGTTGGACAGAAATAGGCCAAAAAGTTAACAGTGACTGCCTTTGGTTTGTTAAGCTTGTGGGTGATTTTCTTTTTTCCTCCCTTCTTCACATTTTTATATTTGTTCCAAATTTTGTACAATGAGTAAGCATTACTTTATAAAACAAAAAAAATAAAGCCTAAAAAAAATCACATTATAGATTATGTAGACTAGACTACTGAACATGATTGTCTGGTCCTGTCACCTATTATTGGTGAGCTCAGGTATTTCAGGGAGGTGAGTTCATGGGTACATGGTCAAGTGTCAGTGCAACTTGTCATTCTGACCTTTCCAGGGATGCAGATTATAGCTAGAACACTAATCAATCACCTCCTAAATGTAAGCGTCTAGTTCCAGGGCCAGACAAGAGCATGGCTGGCTCAGAGTAAACCTTCTTGCTGTCAAGAAAATGATAAAGTGCCTCACCCTGGGCACATGGATTTGCTGGGAGCTCTGTTCAGGTGATCTGGGTCCCTACTCCAGGATTATACCCTAATTGTTGTCCAGAATGCTAGGGAACTCCAGGTACACTAGGTCTAGGCCAATGACTCTGTACCAAGACATGGATCTATGATGCGATACCATAATGTCACATCATGATAGCTCAGGAACCTACTGCAGCTGGGAGACAGAGGCTAAAGTACAGACTCCAAGGTTAGTCTCCAAGGTTAAACTCAATGTTAGTTTCAGGTTAGTCACAGGGCCAACCAGAGGCAGGATAAGCTGGGTCATTTACTGCCCATTCCTTCCACATCCAGAGTAGCTCAAAATCTTAATTTCTAGACAACTAGTATCACAGCACCACTCTCTGCTTTAGTTCATACCCTTCGAGAACCACGACGACCTCGCAGCTTAGAGGGTGGTGGTGCCAGTTGAGACTCCCCCAGGTCGAGGGTATAAGAGGGCGGGGAGGCGGCACGCATGCTCTTCACCACCTGGATGCTATCTTCAGCCAGTGGAGGCAGCCCCAGTTCTGCCCGCTTCTGTACTTTGAGAACCTGTAGATGCTCAAATCCACCGAGGGTAAACTAAGGTATAAACAGGAAAGGGCCAGAGGAAAGGAACAGAGGGAAGTCAGCAGGAGAAAAGTCAGGGAAGAACCACAATCTCCAGTCCCCTTAGACCCCTTCTGAATTAGGAAGTAATAAAACAGTAAGGGGCAAATGGAGTTACCATCCCCAGTCTTAGGAGCTCAGCGGTCAGGATGAAGCATTATTTATTTACTGACACAGACTCAGGGCTGGAAACATCACCAGAAATTAGGAAAAGGACTCCTAGGGCTTTCTACTGAAAAAAAGGGGGCGGGGGAGGGAGCAGGGAACTATGTTCCCTTTTTTAAAGGAGCACATCCAGATGCTATAAAGCCCCAGAGTCACTCAATTTTTTCTGCAGTCAAAAGGTAGTTCCCCCCTATGGAGCTTGCCCTGGAGGGTATGTTGTTCAACCAGTCCTGTGGAGTGGGTGCCAGAGATGAAGGATCAGATTTAATAATTAGCAACAAAGCTGTACCATACATTTATAAGGACTTCATTTTTTAAAAACAAATCCTCTGTTTATCTGGATGGAGGGCAGGCACTAAGTCCCACATTTTATAGCTAGAAAAATAGAGGCACAGACAGTTGCCCGAGGTTCCTCAGTATCAGCAGAGGCTAGATCTCCCAACTCTCAACCAGTGTTCTTTGCATAAAATGTCAGCTCTATCATGGGAAGGTAAAATGACACCCCAATTCATAGAGTGACATCTCCTGTCAGTCCAACAGAAATAGGTAACCTGCTCTGACACAGAGCATCTGATTCCTCTCCATTGGCTAACAGCTGCCTTATTCTGCCTAGCTCCAGCCTCCTGGGATCGGACTAGAAGAAACTGAGGTAGTGGCAGAGGGCACTGCTGGTTTGATGAGATGGGAGTGGGGGCAGGGGAATCAGTCACTCACCATGACTACCTTCCAGAGCAAAAGCAGGACCTTCTTTATGGGAAAGTGGGGAGCCAGGCCGCTGCAGAACTTGGTAACCATGGAGAAAAGCAGAAGGGCAAAAGGCTCCTCATTATGCATGGAGAAGCCTGGGGGAGAGGAGGGAGAAGAGTGAGGAAGTGAGGATGGGGTAGCTGTAACCCTGCTCCTGTGATCCTGAGTCTGGAAGCACAGAGGAAGGCTCTTAGCTTCCCCAAAGAATTCGAGTATTTGCTCCTTAGAAGGAGGCTTACAGGGTTCCCAGAGGGAAGGGGCAAGGAGGAAGGCCATGGAGGTAAAATGGCTTAGCTCCCAAGCTTGGGGATAGATACCAAACTAGAAGTAATAGTAATATAAAGATGTTGTTTTCTGGTCAAAGAATTCAATGCGTTTCATGGATCACAACTCACTTTTCCACATCAGTGGAAATTTTATTTATTTTATTTTATTTTATTTTATTTTATTTTATTTTATTTTATTTCATTTTATTTTATTCTATTTTATTTTATTTATTTATTGAGAAAGAGAGCAAGTGACCAGGGGAGGGGCAGAGAGAGAGAGGGAGACAGAGGATTCAAAGCGGGCTCCTTGCTGAGAGTGGAGAGCTCGATATGGGGTTTGAACTCACAAACCATGAGATGATGACCCGAGCTGAAGTCAGATGCTTAACCAACGGAGCCACCCAGGTGTCCTTTAGTGAATATATTTTAAAAATCCTGCAGGCCTTCGTGTCTTATCCCTGTCTGATGACATTACCAACTAACATTTTCAAGTTGATTCAACTTATTTTTTCATGCGAGATTGATGATGAAATGTGAGATGGATGGCTATCCCCATTTATAACCAAGAAACCAAGGCACAGAAATGACACGTAATTGGTCCTAATTCATAGACACAAGGGCAGTCAAGCCAGGTCTTCATGCCTGCCACACAGTATCTCTGCCCTAAAAGAATGGATGCTAGGGACACCTGGGTGGCTCAGTTGGTTAAGCATCCAACTCTTGATCTCAGTTCAAGTCTTGATCTCAGGGTTGTGAGTTCAAGCTCTGCGTTAGGCTCTGCTCCCTGTGAGGAGCCTACTTAAAAAAAAAAAAAAAAAATAGGAGCAACAAATGGCTCAGTTGGTTAAGTGCCTGACTCTTGGTTTCAGCTCAGATCATGATCTTGGAGTTCATGAGATCAAGCCCCACATTGGGCTCTGTGCTAACAGCGTGGATTCTCTCTCCCTCACTCTCTCTGCCCTTCCCCTGTGTGTACTCTCTCTTTCTCTCTCTCAAAATAAACATTTTTTAAAAAGTAAGAATAAAAGAATGGATGCCAATTCTGAAAAAGGAAGGAAGGAAGAATGGGAGGCAGGGAGGGAGGGAGGGAGGAAGTGAGGAAGGAAGGAAGGCAGGCAGGCTGGCAGGAAGGGGAGCTTTCTGTTTCTACTATGCAGATGTCCCTCCACTACCAGCACCTCATCCCCTTCCTTCCTCAAATGCCACTTCTTACTCAATTCAGTGCGGAAGGTCTCTCGTGCTGTCCTCCACCGGCAGGAGTCTGTCTCTCGCTCCAGGCGGATATTTTCCACCAATAGGTACATGACACTCAGCAGCACCCTAGGGTTATAGAAGGGTTACAAAAGGTTCCCAAAGCAGCTCCTAACCTGTAGTCAGAGACCTCAGGGAGGATTCGTGTGGGAGCTCAACCCAGTGGAATTAGCAACTATTAGTAATCTGGGTGTGTCTGGGGAACTTGGGCAAAGGGTAACCCATTGCTGACCACCCCCTGTTCCAATCCCAGGGCCAGCTCCACTCACCTGAGCTCTGTGCTATCAGCAATGGAGATGGCTGGTTTCCGAAGAGCACTGCTACAGGCCTGGCTGTTGCTGCCGTGGGGAGGAGAGAGAGAAGCGGAACTCAGATATCCTCTTTACATCCTGCATCCCCACTTATCATATACCCAAACCTGAGTACCTGCTATTCCCTGGCTATGTAGCTAAAAGAAACTGGTCTAAGGTAAATGAGCCCACAGAATTCCTCTGCCATCTCAGTAAATGCTTGTCTGCGGTAAAGATGGGCAAGGGCAAGGTCTGTGACAATCCCTCCTATAATCCACATTGTGCCTAGTACTGTGCTGGATACAAAGTAGATGCTAAGCAACCCTTTAAATTTGCCCTATTTAAACTCCTGGGTGATGGGCTTGAGATAAAATGAGGGATCACTATAGTGGCAGCAGCAACCAAGGCCACCTTTAGAGCTATGATCCACAAGGAAAGAACTGGGCACAGCAACAGAAATTGGTCCTGTTCCTCTTGGGTCATGTTCTCAGGTAGAACAGTCTCCTTCATGGATTCCACTTAGGCTGAGTTGAGAAGGTGTTTAGATACAAAGGGAACCCACCCAGGATAGGGCCCTGAAGCCCAGGATTGAAGCTGTAAGTAGGGCAGAAGCTGTTGATGAGCCCAATCTCAGGGAGGAAGACAGCATATCAGAGAGCATGGCTGGAGAGGGGAACTATCAGTAAGCTTTGGACTGAAGTATGAATAGACCCTGCTCCCACAGAGGTCTCCATAGGGAGCGAATCAGCACAGGACATGAGGCACCCTTCAAGGAAGGGGGTTGTCTAGGCCAGCCCTCCCCTAGGCTTCTCACTCGATTTCCATGTGGAGTAGCTCCAGGAAGGCCGAGAAGGTCCCCATCTGATAGAGCAGGAAGCAGTTGTACCTGGACCAGTGTAGCACATCGACCTCTGAATCACATTCCCCAAAAGTGCCTAAAGGACCAGACAGTGCCATGGAATTGTACGTGAGAGTGGCATCCCAGTTCTTTCCACTCTTCCCCATGATCTTAAGACTATCTTTCAACACCTAGCCCGACAATTAGGCTGACAAAGGTAGGGCAAGGCCCTCCAGAACTTCCAGAGCCAGAACCTCCAGAACTTTGAATGAGCCAGTTTCAAAAGAGGAGAAGCAGTCTCCAGAGTCAGGTCCAATGTGCTTATCACTGGTCTGTCTTAAGTTTGAGTTCCCTGAGAAGCAGATCCAGAGAGAACGATTAAAATGCAAGTAGTTTATTTGGGAGATGATCCTAGTTGAGAAGTGGGGAAATGAGATAGGGAAGAGAAGGCAGCCAAGAGCTGAAACCCAGGTTAGGGGAAGCTCTGGGAAACAGTATATATTTTACACACCTCAGAATCCTCCCACCCAAGAAGAGTGAGGTAGTTGGGCTATTTACCCACTAACTCCTGTCAGTCAGTGATCAGTGCTACATGAATTCCCTAGCACTTTCTGGTTACCCCATACAGGCTGCAGACAAAGCTTTCAGGTAAAAAGTTGAAGGTACTGGCAGTTGGAAGTTGGCCAGAGCACCAGACCCAAGAAAGATGGTTAGGCACCGCTTTTTTTGCTACAGTCTTCCCTTCACCATTCTCTTCCCCCTCCATTTATTATTTTCTTTTATAGTTTTTTAAGTTCCCAGCTAGTTGGTTCTGCCAACAGTCCTCTTATTATGATCTCAGGGCTTATTTTTACTATTCCAGCTAGGCTATCGCATTTCTCTTTCCAACACCTGGCTAATAGGTCTCTTCTGAGAAGATTTCCTCAGTTAATCCCACCGAGTTCTGATCATCTCCCAATTACCCACTGTATCCACTCCTGCTGCTATGCTGGCTTGAACCTTCTAAATGCAAATAAGAATTAATGCAGAGGGTCCACCATCTGTGACTCTGAGGTACTCCACTGCCTCCCCTCAGTGGAAGCCTGTGCCACAGCTGATGAAAGAAGCCTCCATGCTCGGCTGGTGGTGCATCATCAACTCTAGCCACACTGATTCGCTTGCTAAATCTCCACATGTGATCACAGCCCACATGAAGAAATAAACAACCCTATAAGAAATCTTGGCATGCCCGGTAAGATAAAGGCCAATTCCAAGGGATCCGGAATTGTACCCACCACCATCTCCTTAACCTCCTCATAAGCACCAGATTACTTCTAGCACTTGATAAGATCTGTCTTTGACAGGCAGGGAACTTGCTTTTTCAGCCTGGCTTGCCTCATCCTAGTCCTGATAACAACATTTCTCTCCCTGGTTTTCAGCCATTTCAAGCTGGCAAAGGTGGTCACTTGCCTTGGGCCAGGTAGAGAACAGCCCGGGCCACCTTCAGTCGCCGCTCCCTACTGACCACCTCCAGTCGGTCTAGGAGTCCCATCACATAGGCCTTCTGAGCATCTTCCTCCAGTTCCAGCCACTCCTTGCCCTGCACTGGGGACAGAAAACCATACAGATCCAGTGTCAGCTTCTGCTTCCCCTTCCTGGAAAGGCTCCTGATAGCATATCCATCTCTGATCCCAGCCCCCAACAAATTCTTCTCTTCAAAAGCTTTCCTTATTTAGCTGAGAAGATTCCACTAAGAGATTGGCAAAGTAAAGGACCCAAAAAGTTCTGGCTGAACCCACTCTGCAGCCTTATCTTCCTTCATATTCCCTCTATTCTCCACACACAGTCTATTCCATCCTATCTCTGCCTTTTCAAGGAATTCTCTCTCTCTCCCTACCTATCCAATTCCTATTCATCATTATAGGTTCAATACTAAATTACCTCTTTTCCACTAATGCTCCAGCCAGCTCTGTCCCCCAAGAAACTTTTTACTTCTCTTATGATACTTACCATTTTTCCTCTTGGCCTCAGTTTTGTGATGTACACACCTCCACTCTGCCACTGGACTATAATCTCTTTGAAGATACTGCAAATTCACCTTCACCCCTGCCCCCCGCATCTCCGGCACAAAAAAGTACTCACCACACATCTGTTGAATTGCAAATTGAATTCACTGACCAAGTAAGGAAATAGAGGTCTGAGAGGATTGCAGTGTGGGCACACGAAATATTATTAGATGTTATTAGGAGTGAGGCAGAGTTGGAGGCAGGGGTTGAATGTCAAGGTCAAGGACTACACTAGGCACAGGGTTTTACCAGGTAGCAGGGTACCTGCCCAGTCCCCATCCCTCGGCTCTCTGGGCCCTTTACATCAGTGAAAGGGACCCAGCTCAGGCTTCTCCTGCTTCCATCCATGGCCTCCCCAATTGAGATATAGGAAACTCTGTGTCCCGTATGAAAGGAGGAATAGAGAAATTATATGGTTATGGAGAGGATGAAGAAGGGTCATACTTTGTTTTGGGCTTTTCTAGATCAGGCTGGGATATCATGGAGGGAAAACCAGGTTTCTATTAATAAGAATCTGGGATCACCTTGAGTCTTGAAATCTTCTTCAAAGCACCTCCTGTTAGTGGTAAATTCCAGGTTTTCAGTGTAGCTATATAATTCTGTGGCAGAAAAGATAGGACAGAGTCACAAACATTCAGCAGACCCTTATAAAAGGGGCCTGAGGTGGAGAGGGTGGCATGAAAGAGCTAAAGCTTCCAACACATTCCTGCGTCCAATTCAATCCAGAGCCAACTTCCTCCCTTTCGGAGCAGTTAAAAATAGCCACTTGTGTCCCTGGGTGATTAAACCATCAAACCTGTCCTCCTCCTGCCAGCTGGCTGCTATAGCAAAGAAGGCAGTCTTCAACACTTGGTGAGGGCCAGGAGGGTTGGAGCAGAGAGGGCTAAATGTCATCACTCCTGCTTCTTAGGGCTGCAGCCCCTTCTGCTTGTCAACCCAGACTGAGACTATCCTGTCTCTAGGGAAGAGAAGGGCAACACGGTGCCTGAAATTTAGAGGCAAGCTCCTTGCGCTATTCAAGGAGCCAGAGCAAAGGCTGGAGAGTATGTGTTAGATGGCCCTTTGGGGTTAAAGCCAGTTCATTCTCTCCCTACTGAGATTCCTCAAAGGGTACAGAAGTTTAGGTTCCTGCCCAAGGCCACGCAGGTAGAGACAGCATCGAACCACTTAGAAGTAGCTCCTGTTGCCAAAGGGCTGCTTATGCCCAAGAAAATCTAACTTTATTAACAACAGCCTCTGAATACAAAATGCAGAAAGCTTGAGAAATAAAAATGCCGTCTCCTACACACACACTCCGGGACATTATACCAGTACCTTTATCTTACAGAGGATGAAGAATTGAGGCTGAGAAGTCAATAGGTGACAGAACAGATTTCCTCAAAATTCTGTGGCCTGAGATCCTTGCTGGAAATTTAACTAGGTCACAGATAATTCACAAAGAGAAATTCACGTATGTTCTCGGTCTAATGGTTGAGAAACACCTTATCTGGGAAGCAGGGCTTTTGAGTCCTGAGTTCCAGAATCCTGGACTGATCAGAAGCAAATTCCAGCCCTGACTCTGATATTCTTCAGTGCTCAGTGGGCAGTGGGCATAGATGTTTTTAAAGAGCGCAGCATAAACCCAGTCAGAAAAGGGAGCAAGGCTGTTAGGTACTAAGCTTTTTGTTTATTTTTAAATTTTAGATCGTGAACGTTCATATACAGATATAGAATACATACAAGATACCTTTGTGTCTTCTACCCAGATTAAACAAATGTTTATACCTGTCATATTTGCTTCCGACATCTAAAGCCCCCCTCTCCTCCCATTCTATCTTATTCCCCTCTCTAGAGGTAACCATTTTAACGAAATTGGTATGTATGCTTCACATGCCTATTTTTCTACTTTTACTACACACATATATACCTGTAAACAACATGATATGTTCTGTTTTGAAAGTTTTTATCCAAACAGGGTATTATATGTATTATTTTTTTTAAATCACTATTTAGTATATTTTTCAATAGTTTTTTACATGACAGTATGATGAACACATCTGTTTACTTAACTGACACTGTTCTCAATCAAGTGTGCAACTGGGCTTCCCAGAAACATCTTTTAGGTTTGTGTGTTTAAGCTGTTTTCTGGATGCATGTGTAAGTTATTTTGTCACTGTTTCTTTCCCCACTCAACAATGTGCTTTTAATTTATTGATATTGATGGGGCGCCTGGGTGGCTCTGTCGGTTGAGCGTCTGACTTCGGCTCAGGTCATGATCTCACAGCTTGTGAGTTCGAGCCCCACGTTGGGCGCTGTGTTGACAGCTCAGAGCCTGGAGTCTGCTTCAGTATGTGTCTTCTCTCTCTCTGCCCCTCCCTTGCTCATGCTCTGTCTTTCTCTCTCTCAAGGATAAATAAAACATTAAAAATTTATTTAATTTATTTTTATCGAAACATATTGACATAGATCAACTATTTTAACATCTATGCAGCAACCTACTATATTGATATACTACAGTTCATCCATTCCCCTAAGTTGTTTTAAATGTTTTCACAATGGCTACAATAAACATCTTCCTATGTGTTTTCTTGTGCCCAAGTGTTCTTTAAAAGGTACATCTAGAATCTAGATCATCTTATGATCTAGAATCATAAGATGTGTGCATTTTCAACTTTGCTAGATATGACCAAAGTGCTTTCCAATTTTATGCTCTGCTCTCTCATGCCAGTCAGTGTATAAAAGTACTCATTTCTCTGCACCCTCGCCAACTTCAGGCTTTTAAGTTTTGCAATCTGATGAATGTGAAATATCTCATTATTTTAATTTGCTTTTCCTCATTTACTAATGCAGTTGAACATCTTTTCATATATTTATTGACCATATGGTTTTCTATTCTCTGAATTCCTATTCATATTCTTTGACTACTTGTCTTTTCCTCTCTTCTCTCTCGATACACACACACACACATGCATACATATATGAAATATATTTATTTATATGTATTATTAGGAATGCTCATCCTTTGTCGGTTATTAAACTCAGCTATTTCTGTCACTCATCACAAAATTTATTCCCTGTGCTTATTCACAAGAACTTCTTTAAAATTGCTTGTCTCTTTTCTCTGAAAAAGCACGTCTCAAAGTGTCACTTCCATGTGACAGAATATTCAATTTTCACACCATCTCCACCCAAAGCTCGTTTATTAATAACTGGTATTAATAGCATGTGTAACGTGGAGGCTCTTAATGTGAGGGGATCACACTTAGCCTAAGCTAAAAATTCAGACAGACAGAAAGGGAGAGGGTGGCAGAAAGAAGGGGGCACGCATGCAAAGATACGAGAAACAAGAGGAGTGGGGAAAAGACGGAAAGAAAAAAGGATTTGAGAGTGCACCAAAAGAGAATAAAGAAGGGTAAGCAGAAAAGAGTGATAGAATGAAAGTGGAGAATACTGTAGCCAAAGGAGAAATCACAGGAAGAAATGTAAAAGCGAAGATATTTACCGCTGGAGGTTGGAGACAGACGGGAATGTGGAAAACAGATAAGCTGCCAGGAGAGATCACAGACCCAGGCCCTCTCCTCGTGGCCATCCTTCCCCTCTCCACAGCCCATCTCTACCTCGTACCTGACAACTCTGCTGCGTGCCCATCTGCATCTCCATACTCAAATTCCAGAGTGGGGCAGTCCACAGAGCCCTGTAATGGAGAAGTCTTTGCAGTAACTTGGGAAGAGAGATGAAAAAGGAAATTATACTCTCATTTAATCTTCTTCCTCTCCTGAAGTCCAACATTAGATCAGGGAGGCAGCGAGGAGAGTCCCTTCTGGGCCTCTAATCCAAGAAGTACCCTCCTCCAAGCCAAAATACTAGGCTCAGTGCAGGGCGGGGCTGAAGATTCCTACATAGAATCAGAAACTCTGAGTAAAGGGTTAGGATCGTGAACAGATATGAAAGCTATGAAATCTGTGCCTGTATCTGACCTACATAAACACAGAGCAGAAGAGCATCTAGCTGATCTCTAGAAAAATGAGATGGACAAAAACAAAAGAGGTGAGCTGGATTCTAATTTTAGCCCACTGTCATTAGCCCACTGTATGATTTTGGCAGATCTCGTTCTTTGGATCATAGTTCCTCATTTATAAAAGGAGGTCCCTCAGCTGTATATTCCACAACTTCAGGATTTTCAAATAAGGTAGTATTTCTACTCCACGTTATATTAAAGCTAGATTTCATATGCTGCTGTAGGTATAATGTTATAATCCTATATAAAAAATATTTTAATGTAACCCCATACCCTAACCTCTCTAAGCATTTTGGAGTATTTCCTACCAGTATACATTAATATATATAAGTTAAAATTTTTTGAATCTCAAAAAAAATATCATTTTGAATCTCATCCATCACATATGGCAATCTTAAACAAGTTACTTAATCTCCCTGTGCCTCAGCGTGGTATAAAAAACGTATTTGGTTTTTGCCCTCGGTTCCAGGCACAGAGCTCCTAAATCCTCCTAAAACCTCCTGATAGGAGTGTCTATAATTTAAAAGCCCCTGTCAACAATACTAAGAGTTTATGCTAGTGAGGTGATCGCTGGTGAGCCTTTCAGAGTTTCAAAGGAAGGACTGGCCCCATCTCCAGAGAGGGGAGGAGGCTGAAGATGAAGTTCAACTACCGACCAATGGTTTAATCAACCAACTGAGCCAGCCCCTATGCCAATGGTTTAAACAACCATGCCTAGGTAATGAAACCCCATGTAAAAGCCCTGAAACAATGGGGTTTGGGCACACCAAAGTGCTAGGAGGGTGATACCCAGAGGGCGTGGAAGCTCTGCACCATCCTACCCCCACATCTTGTCTTTGCCTCTCCTCATTCTTGAATTGCATCCTTTATATTAAAATTGTAATCATAAGCAGAGCAGTTTTGTTTTTGTTTTTTTAATTCTGTGAGTCATTGTTGCAAATTATGGAATCAGGAGATGGCAGTGGGTGGGTTGGGTGGGGGTGGTCATGGAACCTCTGAGTTTGCAGTTGGCCAGGTATAGTGCTTGTAGCCCGGGGGCCCCAGGTGTGGCTGGCATCTGAAGTAGGGACAGTCTTACGGAACTGGAACCGAGCCTTTAACTTGTGAGGTTTGTGCTAACTACAGATAGTATCAGAACTGAACTGGTGTCAGGGAATTATTGGAAAATGATATGCTCAGTTTTCTCAACTGTAAAATGAGGATAATTCATAGGGTCATTATAAGCACTAGATAAATTAATAGAGGAAAAAGCACTTAGCACACTACCTAGCACTTGGTAGCACTATGTAGGTGGTTATACTACTTAGGATTTTATTTACTGTACTTACAATATTAATATTATATTATTAGGCATTTTTATATTACATATATAAATAATATATAATATATAATAATACAATATTATATTAATATTATATTAAAAGGCATTTTCTCATATTATGACTATCATTTTAAACAGCTAAGTGTACAGCAAAGTGGGCAGATAACTAACCAGTTTACTTAACCAGTTCTCTATTGTTTTGTTTTGTTTTTTAATTTTTTTTTTTTAATGTTCATCTATTTTTGAGACAGAGACAGACAGAGCAAGAACAGGGGAGGGTCAGAGAGAGGGAGACACAGAATCCGAAGCAGGCTCCAGGCTCTGAGCTGTTACCACAGAGCCCGACATGGGGCTCGAACTCACAGACCATGAGATCATGACCTGAGCCGAAGTTGGAGGCTCAAACGACTGAGCCACCCAGGCGCCCCAACCAGTTCTCTATTGTTGATCATATAAGTTGTTTTTAATTTTTCTTTACTATAAACATAAAGTTGTAATACACCTATAAGTTTTTTCATATTTAGGATCTTTCCTAAGGATAGATTCGTTTTTTGTTTTCCAAAACCACTTTATCAATTTACATTGCCAACAATGCAAATCATGTTTAAATCCATTATTGCAAATATTTCCAAATACTTCTGGGTTACAGAAACCAGTCAGAAAAAAAAAAAAGGTGGAGGGTGGGAATGACATTAGGTAGTTGAGGTTTTATTCTGATTAACAGAGACTTAAAAACCTTTTTAAAATATATATTTCAAAAAAGAACAGTTTAATATCCCAAAATGAGGACACAATTTTAGAATAAAAGAGTTATTAAAAGTAATGTTTTTCGAAGTTTTTTGCTTGTAAATCAAAGAATAAATAAATTTTACATGTTCCAACACACACACAAAACCAGAACAAAAGTTTTAAAAAATAATACCATTACTATGTGATTTAGATTTTATTATTCTATTTCTTTTAAAAAATGTTGGTCTCAACTCACAGTTTGAAAAATACTGTTTTAAATTGCATACATCCTGCGGTGGGGCCCAGGGCCAGCATCTCAATGACAAGATGTTGCATGTCCCCTGCTATGATGTGATAAGAAGGGCAGTCACCACTCTGGTCTTCCACCTGAAAGCCCAAAACCTTGCCTTATGTCAGACAGACTCTGGATGAGGTTCACTGAGAAATTCTCACAGCCCAGAGGAGGTTCAGAAGAACTGCTATGGGTGAGGCGGGGGCTGGCCAGGCCAGACCAGGCCTGAGAAGAACTCCCAAGGAACAGAGCCTTGCATGAGTCAATGGACCAGTGCTGCTTCCATGGTTTGGCTAAGGCACTGTGGAAACCTGAAAGGCTGGCATCAGGGGAAACTGAGCGAGGGGTACAGGAACCCTCTATACCACCTCTGCAACTTTTCTATAAACCTAAAATCCCTCCAAAGTAAAAAGTTTAGTCTAAATAAATACATAAATCACATACATCCTTATTTTGTTTATTTATTTAGTAAGCTCTTCACCCAACATGTGGCTTAAACTCATGACTCTGAGATCAAGATTTGCATGTTCTACCAACAGAGCTTGCCAGATGCCCCAAATTGAACACACTCTTTAAATTTATTGCATTGAACTACATTTTATGAAAAACTTACTTCAATGCCCTGAATTTTCCTCCTCTTGCCACAAACCAGTAAAATTTTGTCAAGGAATTTGGGAACCAATTAAACCAGGGAATCTGGCTGAAAGAGGCCTGAGGTGACTCATTTGGTTAAGAGCTTTCTTTTTCTTTTAAATTTTTAAAAATGTTTATTTATTTACTTATTTATTTTGAGAGAGAGCTTGGGCACAGGTGGGGAGGGACAGAGAGAGAGGGAGAGGGGCAGAGAGAGGGACAGAATCCCAAGCAGGCTCCTTTCTGTCAGTGTAGAGGCTGGGCTCAATCTCTCAAACCATGAGATCATGACATGAGTGGATATCAAGAGTCAGACGCTTAACTGACTGAGCCACCCAGGCACCCCAAGAATCTTCTTATTAAGCAAACAATTATTCTCTAGCTTCCTATTTTCGTTGGGATGTTTATACACTAAACCGTTGGGAGAGGGTAGGTCAACCAGTGTCCCCTACAGGCACAGTGATGGATGGGGAGGCTCTCTTGAATTGTACCAACAGTAATTCTCTTCCAGTAATCCTTTAGAAGCCCAAGGTGGTGGTGGTGGGGGGGGGTTGTGCGGATAATCCATCTCCCCCGAGGACCGTCTCTCACAGGAAAGCAAAAGGAGGGAAGGAAGGAAAGGCAGATGGTCATCTGAGTCTGGGAATGTACTGACAGGTAAAAAGCAGCTTTCCTGCTGCAGTGGAAGGTGGAGGAAAGCTAATCTTTCCAGCCAGCCTTTTGGCAGGCAATGAGCCCAGATGGAGAGGATCACTGCAGTTGTCCGTTTCCGTGCATAAAAAGTACAGCTGCAGACAACCAGGAGGTAAAACTGTGGAGCAGGTGGAAAGCTCTGAGTCTCTGGATACTGGACTCAGTGGCAAAAGGAAAGTACTATCAGAGTCCTTTCCCCGATGGGAGACTTGATAGGCAGGGAAAAGCCCTCCTACGTCAGGAGTTTTAATTCTCCCAAAGAACATATCATTCTGAAACTGATTATTTTATTTACTTGCATATTGTCTCTCCACCCTGGCTAGAATGTTTGCGCCACAGAAAAAGACCTTGTCTTGTTCCCTATTGTATCCCTAGCACCTAAACAGTGCTGGGCATGTAGAAAGGACTCAATAATTTTTGAAATAATGAATGGCCCACCCTCTTCTCCCAAAAAAAAAAAAAAAACATTTAAGCAAAAACAGTGTCGCCTTGGGGGAAGGAGGTACAGGGTGTTCTAAAAGGCCAGATTCATAGTGAGGCAGGGAGGGAGGTGATGTGGACAGAACCCTCACCTAGCCAGACAGCAGAGCTGAGCTCTGTCTCTGAAAGGGGGTGTGATTTTGGACTAGTCTTTTCATCTCCACTTCTCTCTTTTAAAAAATGGGAGGGATTCCTACTTTTCTGTATCAAAATGAAAAACCTACATGAAATCCCTCTGGAAACTGCGAGGGTCTATTCAAATGGTAAACGGACTGGGACAAGAAAGACCTGGCTTCTAGTACCAGGTCTGGCCCTATGAGCTACTCTGTACTGACCAATTACATGGCCTGTGCCTGCACTGAATTAAACATCTGACATCCAATTATCTCATTTGACTTTATCTCAACCTTCTGAGGTAGGTGGCATTAACCTCATTTACAGAAGAAGGAACTGGAGCTCAGAGAGGCTTGGCAATTTGCCAAAAGTCACACAGAGAGTAAGTGATAGGGCTAGGATTCAAAACCTGGTCTGGATGACCCCAAAGCTCGGTGCTCGTGGCCACTATGCCAGATGCAGGATCTTGGGCAAGTGACTTCTGTCTCTTACTTCTGGACGAGAAAGGGCTAAAGCAGATGATCTCTACAGTCCCTTTCACACCTGACGTTTTGGGGTCTATCCTCCTGATCCCCACTCAGATCCAATTCTACTCTTGGCTAGTTAATGGACACTGGCTGCATGAGGCAGTCGGAGACTAATAATTCACGCCTTTCATCCTCCCAGTTAGAATTCCTTTTCAGAAGACGAGGAGGTAACCCAAACATTCATATTCCTATCTGTGGGTTTGTATCCTGAGCAGTTCCATCCACTCCCTCCGGTACAGCCCCGGCCTGAAGCCTCTCGTTGACCCTTACGGGTAGGGGTCCTGATGTCCGTGGAAGGCACTCCCTAAACAGCCTGCCAACACACGGGGGAAGGGGCCGCGCAGAAGTCACTCGGCACATCTGGATCTGCTCGCTGGCCCAGGAGTGGGAGCTCGGCTGCCCCCCACGCCGGCCCGTCTCCACTGCGGCGGAGCTCTGGCCCCTCACCCCTTCAGGCCAGTCGCTAAACCTCTCCGTTCAGCGGAAAACCTTTAGATTTTCTTCCCGTAAATCTAAAACACGAATCCCCACTTCAAGGGGCTGCAGAGACTAAGTGCGATCAATATTTGAAAAGTATCAGGTATGGTCTCGATCGCGCTACATCTTCGCGTCCCCGGAGGAGAGGCCAGAAGGCTAAGAAGCCCCCGACCAGGAGACAGGCAGAGAGGGGTCAGGGGCTGCAGAGCCCAGGCTGCGGCAGACCCCGCAGACGCCCGCTCCGAGGGGCGGCCCCGAACGCGCCGGGGGCTCCGGAAGGGCAGGGGGACCGGGCCGAATCACCTCAGCCACGGCTTCCCGCCCGCGGGCGTCTCCCGGCCCCAACTGAAGCTCTCCGGGCTCCTCACCTCCGACTCCCGCCGCTGGCTTCTGAACGCTTCCCGGCCCTTGGGTGCCGTCTGCTTCCCTTTGCCGCCGCCGTTGCCGTTGCCATTGGTGGACGCGCTTCCGGCCCCGGGCGCCGCGGGGTCCTCCATGCCACCCTACTCGGCGCCTACCTCAGCCCCTCCGCGATCTCTGCCCGGGGCGACCCCGCCGCCGCGCGCTGGGATCCAGGCTCCGCCCTCTCCGCAACTATTGGCTGCGGCCGCGCTCCGCAGCCCCGCCCCGCATCGCGATTGGCTGTTCGGCCGTTCCGAGCGGGACTCGGAGGAGGGGGGGCTCATTTACGGGACGTCCCCCCTCCTATTTTTTTTAAGTCCTGCCGCGTTGCTGGTAGCTTTAGGCTCTGGGGTAGGCTCTCGGCATTACTTCCCGAATTGTGGGCCTAGAGGTTTGGCGGGTTATCTTTTTGCTTCTCGCTCAGCACTCACCCGCTCCCAAATAGCGACCTTTTCGGGGAGCTCTAGTCTCCGCCTCCTGCTCCACTGCAGTCTCGGTTTCCCCATTACCACAGATGTCCTATCCTAGCTCCCGCATGACGCCCCTAGTCCCGATTCAATCGCAGGGGAGGCATGGCACCGCCGGGTGGTCAGGGACACCGAAGGCAACGAGAGATTCGCCCTCTCAGATTTCTCGAGAACTTATCCCGCCTGGAGTGAGGGCTCGACTGGGAGATGGTGGGTTGAGGGGTGGGATGGGGCATTTTCACTTCAGTGAAATCGCTGGTGCCCTTCAGGGCTGCTTCTGGTCATCTGCCTTTCTCTTGTGAAGTAGGGCACCTTCCTCAAGTGTGAGCTAGGGAGAAACGTTGAATGGAGAGCAAATCCCCGTATGCTCCCTAGCACTTTCCTTCCTTCCTCTACGATCCCTCCTGAGGGCTTGATACAAAGGAAGCTCTCTGGTCAGCTAATTATCTAAAACGCTGTTGACAGTAAATAGTCCCCAAAAAGCAGCCTGAGGGGAATGGGTGGGATCAAAAGGATGGGATTGAGGGAATTGTTGAACTGCCACTTTGTTCTAGGCCTTGCACTAGAAACTTTCCAGATATCTTATGCTACTTCTCTCTGACAGGTTGTTTCCACTAATCCTGTATTACGGTTGAGAAAACCAGGACTCAGAGATTACTCCTCGCAGTTCCCAAGGTGTTCCATCTTGTCTGAGTGTATTTGCTGTTCTTTCTGGAAAAAACTTTCTGCTCTTCTTCTTGGCTAGCTTCTATTGTCCCATAAAGATTCTATTTCATTATTACCTCCTCTTCCAGAAAGCCATCCTTTTGACCGTTCTCAACCCGCTCCGGCTGGGTGGGTGTCATGCCAAGTCTGCTTGGATTCAAAACTCTTGTATTTTCTTCTAAAAAATTTTTTTATGTCTTTATTTTATTTTGAGAGAGAGACAGAGTGCGAGTGGGGGGAGGAGCAGAGAGAGAGGGAGACACAGAATCTGAAACAGGCTCCAGGCTCTGAGCTGTCAGCACAGAGCCGGACGGCGGGGCTCGAACTCACAAACTGTGAAGTCATGACCTGAGCCGAAGTCGAAGTCGAAGTTAGCCAACTGAGCCACCCAGGCGTCCCTCTTATATTTTCTACTATATCCCCAAAGTAAGAGGCTCAAAGGAATGGCTGCTCCCCCTTCCTGTATCTTATGGACAGCTCTGTCCCTTTCTTAACCGTATGTCTCCCTCAGAATTTACTCTGCTAGTCGGTAGGTGATGGATGAAGGCAGAGTTGAGAGTGAGAACTCCTTGGAGCTTTCTCACTTTCTCTTCTGTCCCCAACATCTCCTTACCGTACTCATGTACTGTACTTCCCTTTCCTCTCCCATTCCCACCAACGTGGATAGAAGTTTCTTGAGAGTAGGGCCAAGTTTTGTTCATTTTGTATACCTCATATATGTACGTTTAGCACAAGATTTCTGTAATAGGGACTGAAAAACTTGTGGTGGGGAGCTGTTCCATGCATTGTAGGATGTTTAGCAGAATCCCTGGCCTCTCCATAGTAGATGCCTGTAGTACCCTCCCCCAAGTTGTGACCACCAAAAGTGTCTCCAGATATGGCAAAAATGTTTCCTGAGGGGCAATATCTTCTGCAGTTGAGACCTACTGGCTTAACAGAATTGAAATGACCCGAATTTCCAAGAAAGTTCATGGCTCGAGGCCTCAACTATTTGATTTTGGAATTTTCTTTTTGGGTATAATTTGTTAAACTCTAAAAGAGTCACACTCTGCTTTAAAATTCACAACCCACGCCTAGCTCATCACTGCTGCAGTGTGGTAAAGCCGCCACTGCACAACCCATTAGGGTTTCTTAATAAAAGAATTAATTATTCTATCTTCCTACTCCCAATTCCTGTCCTCCTAAGCAGTCAGAGTTCTAGGATTGATAGGCCCAGAGCTTCATCGTCTCTTTTGTGAGCTTAGTCAATCATCAGGATCCCCAAACAGTCAGTGGTGGCCAATTTTGAGGCTTTCTTCCTTTTCCAGTGTATACCTTGGGCGAAAGAACAAAGCCTCAAGCTGGCTTCAGTGGGGAGGACTGAGGATACCTCTCAAGTCCTCTCTGGCCTCTATGCAAAGCTAATTGCTAAGCCTAGAGCTCCATCTGGCTTCACTTTCAGAGAAGGGGTTTGAAAAACAGGTGTTATGGAGATTGCAAAGGATCAACACAGGAGACCTCAATCCATTATCTTCTCTACACCCTGTGGAATGGGAGAGAGTGAAGATTGGACATCTGTCTGCTCATTATAGCCCCACTTTCAGAACTGGTCATAAGGAAGAAGGTATCTGGAAACAACTCCTGGAAGAAGTTGACAAGAAACCATGGATGAACTGAAAACTTTGAAATTATAGGCCATGGACTTGGTACACACTGAACTTCTTTTAGCTTATTTGTCAGTAAAGATGTGCTAGCCGTCAATACCATTGACCACAGAGGCATCCATACATACACCTGAGGGCTAATCAGTCAGGGGCTGGTCTACAAGTTTTTCTATCTTGCAGAGATGGCTCCCGTGCTGAATTATTTTTAAATCAACACTACCACTTTTCCTTGTCCCCAAACTCAGGCATTTGGGGGCTCCTGGCAGAGGTATAAATAGGTATAATTCCAAGGACTGAACATATTCCTTTCCCCATGTAAGCATGGAGGTCAGATACTTGACTAAATAGACAGCACCTGTTATAGAACTTAAAAATAAGATGTAGAGGGGTGCCTGGGTGGCTCAGTCAGTTAAGCATCCGACTTCGGCTCAGGTCACAATCCCATGGTTCGTGGGTTCGAGCCCTGTGTCTGGCTCTGTGCTAACAGCTCACAGCCTGGAGCCTGCTTTGGATTCTGTGTCCCTCTCTCTCTGGCCCTCCCCCTGCTCACGCTCTCTCTCTCAAAAATAAACAAACACTTAAAAAAAACATAAGGTGCAGAAAGTCTTACAGTATCTAATTTTTTAGGGCATTGGGCAGCAGGAATGATGTGGTAGAAAAAAGACAGAATATCTTCCTCTCCCATCAATGCTGCACATGAAGGTGTAATGAGGCAACAGGGGATTTAGGACCCTTAGACTGAGATAAGAAACTGATGTTTGTGTAGCACGGTGTGTGCCAGATTTTTAAGCAGCATTTTAAAAATTAAATCAGATCTTTAAGTCCTTACCCCAGGAGATAAGCATTACCCATTTCAAAGGCAAGAAAACCAAGGCTCTGAGTCATTATATCATATTGGTCAAATTATACAACTTGTAAATGGAAGAGCTAGTCAAGTGAGCCTGACTTAAGAGGTCCAGTCTCTTTCCACAGGACCACAGGCTAGAGAAATTGCACAGCAGTGCATAGTCAGGGCTTACCCCGTGAGTCTGAAACTAAGACCCAGGCACCCATGCTCCCATCTTTCACAGAAGAGGAGCCAAGCCCTGCTGTAGGGGGGTGAAACCTGCCAGTGGCTCATAGGTTTCATTGCTGGCCCCTGCATTCTCCTTCGCAACTGGAGTGGCACCAGCTTTGAGCCATTACCAACTACCCAAACTGTTTTAGCCCTTAGTTTAGGTAAACACAAGTCAAAGTAGCAGAAGATTCTAAGAGGGAAGAAAACATCTTGCATACAGGAAGAACTAGTTTAATTTGTCAACTAAGAGAGGTGGGTATTAGAAAACTGGCTCAAAAATGGCCACTCTACTGGTAGTTGAGGAAGAAGAGGAAGTTGGATTCGCCCTTTAGTTTCTGATTTAGTCAGGCAAAAGCTGATCTGGAAACAAATCTCTGTCAGAGTAATTTATTTCTTCCCTTTGGTTGGATGTAGTCAACTTCTGGGTGTCAGGACCCTTTAATCCCAAACCATGGATGCTGGCATCTTGTGTTGTCCAGCTAAGGGCAGAACACAGAGGGCTTGGGGGATCTAGAACCACACTCTATTTTCTCTATACTTTTCAACTCCCGGGGGTGATGGTTCTGAGAAAGCAGGTTCTTTACACACATAGCAGGGGGTGGGTTGGGGGAAAGATATTAGTGGAATGGCCTACCATGGAATAAGGGACCCAAGGCTAAGGCCATTCAAATATGCTATTGGTAACCACTTCAACTTTTCACATCTTTGCCCTGCAGTAGGCTCTCCAGCCTGTTGCCAAGAAACATCACTCATCTCTTGAATTCCTAGTTCACAGAAGCAAGCAATACTCTCAAGATAAGAATCCATTTTAAGAATATTTTATTTATCTTTTGAGATTACATAGTCATTATTGCTGATCTAATACAATCACTTAGACATAAAGATTTCCAAGATCCTCTCAGAAACGGTGATCCTTAGAGGTTTTATTTCCTTTCAGTAAGATGACAACGAGAACTAGATGATTATATATATAATATATATATATTATATATATATAGTTTAGTTTATTCTCTACATATAATTTGCTGGTGTTGCCTATTTTCTTTCCATAATTTCCTTTATTAAAAAAGCTTAATGCAACAATGCATTTTGATTTCTTTTTTTTAAAACCATGACAAAGTTAATTTTGAGAAAACCACAGGAGCAGCAATTTCAGATCTGTTCAGAGAAAAGCCAAGCAGCAAAAAAGCTTTGCAGGAGTATGTGGCCATGGGGAGCCGTGCTCATATGGGAGGGTAGGTTGAGGAGGTAGGAGGGCAGACAGAAGGTAGACCAGATACCTTTTTTCTTTTTTTAACGAGGAAAACAAAAAACAAAAAACAAAAACCCTGAATTTCCATTAAGAAGGCAAATGAGACCTTGAAAACTAGCAGAAATTCATTGCAGAAAAAATGCTAAGTATCTCCACCAGCCAGGGCCATATACAAACAGATAATTCGTCTTCTTTCCTATGCTTCCAGATACCTGAATGCATCTAAGGTGAGAGCTTGAGGGAAGAAGACACATTTTGTTCTCTGATTCCAAGGGTAGAGGGAATAATGACCAAATTCCAACACTAAGGTAGAACCCAAATACTCAGGAGGCCTGGGCCTCCTTCTTCCTAATGGTTGATGACATGGGGTCCCTAGAGAGAAAGGAAAGGGGGTCATCTGAAACTCAGAGGCAAATATCTCACCATGGGCAGCAACACTGGCAATCAAACTTAGAGGCCCAAAGGTGGCTCCTTTTTTATTTGCAATGGGTCTCTTCACTATGACAAGGCAGGGTGTGCTCTGTCAGGATCAGTACCTAAGTAATACTGCTCCCTAGAGAACTCGGCTTTACTGAGAAACAGCAAGTTATGGTTTTTGGCTTATGAACATAACAGGCTAGAGTCCAGATATCTACCTAATGGAATCTGCCCTTGGTAAAAGTTACAAAGACCTGTATCCAATTCACTAATACAAAAGAGATGCAATTAATACAAAACTCAGAACTGGGTAGGCAAAAGGAAGAACTGAGAGGTCTAGTAGAATTTTCAGCATTTACAATCTTCCTCATGAAAGAATATAGCCATATATGTGGCACTTTTCCGGTATGTGCTAAGACATAAAGCCTCTGAGGAACCAGACTCTCTAGGCTGAGAGTGCATACTATTTAATGAAGCAAACAGCCATTTATCCAAAGGCCACCTCTCTACCTCCAAAAGGAAGGTCACTTCCAGACTAGCTCTGAAAGTATATATGAACGCCAGGGGAAGTTGAACAAAGTGGAGGTAGGTGAGGAGAATCAGGGTGGGAAGGTTATAGTGATCCTGGGTGGTCTGGTGGTGTTTCCTTGAGTTACCTTGGTCTTGAGACTATGAGGCAGACCAGGGTAGGAAAAAAAGGGGGGGGGGGAAGCAAACCAACAAACATGAGAATGTTAAAGAAAGTTGTCGGGGGCGGGGGGGTGGGGGGAAGGGACTCATTTCATTCAAGATTTCTAGGGCCACTCCAGACTTTAACTCTCAGAACAAGTCTGGTCCCAGTGAAACCCTTAAGATCAACATGTCAGTCTCCAAAAGGTATCCAACTCTTACGTGGGACATAAAATTTCAGGCTGCTTGCATTACTAGTTTTTTGTAATGTTGGAGTTACTCAAGAAACTACCTCTGAATTATAGAGTCTCGAGATGGAAGAGGCAAGAACATAAAAAATATATCCCAGCAGAGAAGAAAAACCACAGACTAAATCGTAGAGACATCAGATCCCAGTTTCATCAATGGCAATGGCCAAAGAAATGAAATGTCTGATGAAGTTGAAACTAGTCAAACTAGCTTTAATCATTTGGACACAGTTTACAGTGTCACCTCTGTATAGCTTACTCAGTTTAGCTGCAGAGCCCTTCCCAGGAGACAAATAAATACATTCTGCTTCTTTAGAGTGACAAGCTGCGGGTGTGAGCGACCTGTCCCACTTTCAGAGCCCTATACCCCCCAGATCCATTGGAAAGTTCATCTTTCCTTGCTCAGTTTCAAAAGCAGTTTTAGGCAGTAAGAGGAAATTTCAGGAAGCAGAGTTTCTCTCCTTTTCTGAGACAGTGCCAGTCTAGAGGGAACTTCCCGGGAAACTGTCCAGTTAAATGACAAGTAAAACTATGGGCCCCACTGGGGCTAGCCCCCACTTTCCGAGCAGGGGTTAGCTGGGTTAGAAAGATGGCAAGACAAATATCTGACAAACACCAGAGCTGCAGAGGAAATAATGGAGGCACATCCCTCTTGGACCCAGAAAGTGTTAAAATAGACATGACTATTCAAGGAAGAAAGGAGTCCTGGGTAAGGAAGAAGACTCCAAGTCAGCACAGGCATAGCTAAGTTTTTGGTGTAGCTTGCCAAAGCCATAACATATACTCCTTCCTTCCCAGTCATTCTATAAAGAAGGCAGTGATAGTGATGGTCAAGGCTGGGAACTTAGGCCATGTTGACTCGGTAGCTTCCAAAAGGCCTAACCTAGGGAAGGGCCAAAGCTGAGAAAGGCAGCTGCAGGAAATTTATTCTACAAAACCCAGGGAACAAGGAGTCTGGAATCCCTGGACTAACTCCTGAACCTGGACAAGAGACATATGACCATTGCTGAGGATTCCAAGTCAACGGGGAATGATGCAAAAAATGCACTGGGAAGGATTACCCCATTTCTTTCCTTCCTCAGCCTGTCCCTTGTGGCTCTCACAGCCTTCCGGGCAGTAACCACACTTTGGGCCAAGGCAACAGGCACAGGATTCTAGGTTTTAATAAATAAATAACCTAACATATAGGGTGAGCACGGCGAGCAGCTGATTGGAGAAGCAGCTTGCTGGGTTCTTTCCTGTATAGGAGTGGAGAAAAGACTTGGAGTTCTATTCCTTAAAACTTCTTCTGGCTTGAATTACAGGAACTTAATACCTAGAGGGAGAAAGAAAGATGAGACTATGTTATCAGCTTATGTTATCAGCTTATGAGGATGCTGGGACATGAAGAGCCCACCTAAAGGTACAGCAGGTAGACAGGGACTTTTCTGGAGTGGATGGTGAGGGTAAATACTTGTGGTGCTTTTTCACATCAGTGAAAATGCCCAGTATTTCTCTATAAAGAGGTAAAAATAATCTTAAGATGAAATGGAGAAAGGCAAATTCAGAAAAGGGAACACTATTTAATGTCTGGAGAAAGCCTCAAAGAGTCCTTTGGGGGTGGTACTGAGGGGGGAGTGGGTTTATTTTTCTGAGTTCATGTAAATGTAGTAAAAGTTGTAAAGACCAATTTCAGTGCAGAAAGCTCTTTACTACCCGGGTTTCCCTGTTTTCTGGGGGGGCCCAAGGCACCTGTAGTAATTAGGCTTGAAAGGCCCATTCTTGTTGAGTCCCAGATACTTGGCCTGTTCATCTGTCAGCTCCGTCAGGTGGGCATCAAAGGTGGGCAGGTGTAGGCTGGCCACATACTCATCTGGAACAGACCACAGAAGCCCTGGTATAAACATTCATGCCTCTTGTCTGGCTGTGCTCGCCAGGCTAGGCCTTAAAAAGTTGGGAGACACTTTCTAATTCTCGGAGCTGAAAGAAAAATGCTCAACTTTGGCTCACCGGCCCAGAATTCTAAGGAGTGGTTGCTTGAGCTTCAAGCCCAGTGTTTTTCAAAACTGTAACACTTCTTTCTTACCAGCTGTTTCATCCTTGAATCTTTCCTTCTCCCCAGAAAGGTAAGGGAGACATGAAAGAAGCAATAGTTCTTAGGGTCTAAAAGAAAGGATGGGATAGCAAGGGAATAAAAGGTGGGAAACTCTGTACTTTGGGCGACTCAGAAAAACTAACACCCGAGGAAACTGGAAAGGAATGTCTAAGAATGATACTACACTGTTTTCTTTGCTTTTAGTATCCTTAGCTATGGGCTCTGTCTATATTCTATTGCCTGAATACATATTATTCAGAATTTTATGTCATTTTTCTAACTATTTGTTTGGTCTTCCTAACTTCATTATATATTCAGCCAAAATATAGACTGTTGTATTTCTTTTATATCCTTCCAAAGGATATATTAAAGGGAAAATATGTCAACTTCTAACAGTTGCCATGCATCAAGTGCTAAAGCAAAACAAAACCAGAAGCTGATTTATTCCCTGATCTTTGCCTCAGGAGTTTGTAAACACACTGTATCAGTTCAGGTGCTTGAGGCGGGTTCTTTAAATTTTCAAGAGTTTAATGTTTCCCTTATATGAAACACCCACATGACTAGTCTTAACAGGAGCTGTTCAGTCTTTCCTTTGGCCCTGACAATGAGGCCAGAGTTAGAAGATGTAGTATGAAAAGTCTTCTCAGTCTGAGGAAAGTCTGGAAGGGGCTATGCAGCAGCCTAGAATTGGAATAAGTCAGATGTCACAAGGTGGAAGATGAGTCCTCTTTCTTAGGGGAAGATTTTTTTCTCCTTTGAGATTCTTGCATATAAGATACTTGAAGAGAAAAAAAATCCTTGAAATTCACAGGTAGGCAAACCAAAGCATAGCAAAATGTAATGATAATGTAACCAAATCATAGCAAAATGTAAATCAATCAGTAATGAAACCTAGGAATCCTAGCTCCTACTTTAGAAGGCACAGATATCTTCCCCACCCCCTTTTCATAAGAAATTTAGTGCCCCAAACTTCATTTAGCCTCTCACTCTGAACTACTTGGGAACGGACAGGGATGGAAGAGCGCATGCTTACCCATTTTCTTGGGCAACAGGTAGACATCCTGCTTATAGCGACCCTCAGGAGCATTGTAAAGCTCTATCAAGGCAAGAGCCTAGAAAAGCAGAGAGATGGATGCTGATGTGCTGTATCAAGTGAAACCCTGATGGTCTGATGACCCGTTCCAGCCCACTGCTTTCCGCTCTGATGGCCCTACCTGAGTAGTGGCGGTGATTGAGAGCACAAATGTAGGCACTGTGGAGCAGCTTAGGTTCAGCAGACGGCCCTGGAGAGAAGGGTTAAGACACAGATGAGTTAGGACAAAGTCTCTAGCCTTTGAGGAGCGAAGGACGCACACAACTGCAATTTTCCAAATACTTCCAACTAACATGGCTGGACAAAAAGTAGGTGTTCGATAAATAGACATGAATTGGTCGACATTTAAGTGGAATTAAAAACTTCTGGAAAATTTGATGAAGGTAATGGATAAAAGATCTCTGGGATTATGTAAAAAGGAATAGGGACGGTCACGTGATACTGAGGCTTATGCCAAGGAAGGGTATGCTTCTCTTGAATTTCATACTTTCTGCAACAGAATATCCTCCTTCAGAGGCACTGGCATTCTTTTGAAAGACCGTTGTAAGCAAGGATGTAGTCAAGTCCAGGGGCAACCTCTCCAGGTTGTGAGGGGAGGTATCTTTGGACTTAGTAAGCTGTGATGATTTCTGTGCTTCTTCTGCAGTTTGGTTCTCCTGAATGCAAGGGTATTCTTGTATTTCTAGTGGATGATTCAGAGAATACAAGGGCTGGAGGCTACTGGAGATTGCTATCCTTTCCTATTTTGTTTCCTAGGAAGCGTGACCACCTTTTTTTTTTTGCTGAAACATAGTAGCCAAAAACCATGGTGCTTGCTTTTGTCACCAAAATCACTAGATGGGACCTCCCAGGGCAACTAGAAATAAGTCACCAGACAGCTGGCTGATATAAAAGCAATTAATGAATATTTAACAACCTGCTCATCCCTTCCCTGTACAAGCTCCTTTCTCGTGAAGGAGTAATCCGGTCCCTTTACAGATGCCCTAAAGTATGTGAGAAGGTGAGATAAGGTGGAAAAAGGTAAAGAGAACAGTAAGGGTACTCCAGCATAAATTTAAGGGTCCCTCCGTGAAGATGGTATATCTTTTACATCTTCGTATTCAGTTTCCTTAATTTTAAAAAAAGGAAGGAAAACTGACAGAAAATCAAACCTCAAGAAACATATTATTATCATTCTTGTTATTTTGGTATCTTTCTCTGAAGAAGAGAAACTGTCAAGGTAAGAACAGCGGGCATCGATATTGCCGTCAGGAATCTAAGACTAGGGAAGAGGAGCTTTCAAGAAAGGCAAAGTAGCCAAACATTGACACGGAAGGTTAAGTGGGATGAAAGTGAAGAGTAAGTCTGAGCCAGAAGAAGTCAGGACAGGGAAATAGTAATCATACGACCAATAGACAGCTGGGTGCCTACTACACATCTGGTTCAACTCAGAGGAATGTCACTCAAAAACATGATCTAAACTCAAAGACTCTCCTAGAGCTTGCCTACAACAGTCTCAGGTACAGTCAGGAATATCTGCTTTGTGCTTACTGATTAAGCCATCCCGCAAATGACATTATCTCTTCGTAGGCATCGCTCAAAGTGGCATTGGCTCTATCTGCTAATTCTTCCACAGTAAGAGTCATTATCTGACTCTACCTGTAGATTGACACAGACAGACAGGATAATTGCGGAAAAGTAAGGAACCAAAATAGTTTCTTAATTGCTGAATGAAAAGACTTTTCACAGTCAGATGTAAAATCCACTGGTAAAGTAGTTAAGCTTGTGCTCGAAAGGAGCTGAAAATGAGAGAACATGTGGAGGAGGGGACCTGGATATTGCAGTCTTTCCTGTCAGGGGTGAATTTCTCTTACCAGTCTTAGGTCTTACCTCTGCCAGCAATACTATCCTCTTGCCATCAGGCCATATTACATGGTCAACTTGGGATCTCACTCGCTCCCAGGTCAGTTCTGGTGTCCGCAGACTCGCCTGGAACACACACAGCAAGTACATCATCGGCCACGACTTGTCCCACTTTATGGAAAGATGTTGAAGGGAGCCATTTCAAATAGCAAGTTGAAATGAGCAACCAACATGCCAGATGGAGAATACCTTTCCCAGGTTGGTTAGGACTGTTCCATTTCAAGGTATTTAATCTTAGGCCCAGCCAGGGAGGGATCACTCAGGATGTCATTCCACATATACTGTATGCCCACTCTCTGCTGAGCACAGTAAAAGGTGCTATGGGAAATACAAAAGAAACCAAAGACATGGTTTCTGCCTTCAAAAAGCTCATACTTTAGGTGGGGACACAAAACGATGCATACGTGAGGAGGAAAAAGCCTCTAAAATTACTTATAAAGCAACATGCAAACAAGTGCAAATTGATACAAAACAAACTGAATACACAAATGCTGAAGAGAAACAGAAAAAAGGAGGGTCGGAGCTAAGTGAGATTTGTTAGAGAAGGCTGGTTGTCCTAAATATAGCATGCTGGGGCCCGAAGTTCTGCCTACACATCCTCATATCCCAGGTTCCACCTTCTCAATGATGGTGGTTCACCTTAAAGTTACAGAAGCTTTGTGACCTAAGTGCAAATGTGAGGTAGCCTTTAGAGAAATGCTTAATGGTAGAGTAAAGCTCCCAACAGCTCACCCTCCTTCCATTTCTGTATATTGTGTATTCGGAGAACAAGAGAAGAAATGTTAAGTTTATTAACAGCAGCAATCAAATAAATAACAGTCACAGGGTTTAGACTTAAGACAACAACTTCCTTCTTCCAATAGGCCATTCCTAAAATAGAAAGGGAGTCCATATTCTAAAACCACCCTTTGACTCAGCTGGTAAAATTAAGAAGATCTGCCAAACAGTAGTTTTCAGACAGAGAAACACTTCAGTTCTACAGTACTCATTTGCTGGGTACATTCTACATTCTAGGCGATGTAGTAAATAACACTATTATAGACAAGACTGTGGGCTCCTCTACTAGATTGTGAGCTATTTATGGACAGGGACTATATCATCTTTTAATTACCAATCTAGTGGGAAAGACAAACATAATTCTGTTTCAGTATATTCAGGACTGTATTAACGATCTAGACCATTTCTTTATTAGGTACATGGGGAACAAAATGTCTTGAAATACCAAGTTTCACAATTTGGTTCAACAGAAAGAGCAATTTGGTAGTAGCTAACAAAATTTTATATGTACCTAATCTCTGACCAATCAGTTTCACCTTTAGGGCTCTATAGAAACACTTGCTCAAGTTCATAAATATAAGTGCCAAGAATGTTCAATCCAGTATTATCTGTATTAGCAAAAAATTTAATTTAACAAAGGAATAGCTAGGTAAATCTGGATAATTTCATACAATGGAATATTATGCAAATATTATATAAAAAAGTAGATCTATATGTGTTAACATGAAAACCACTCATTATTGTTAAGTGACAACACAGAGTTGCAGAACAATATACTATAACCTCAATTTTGTAAATGTTTTACTTCTTAAACATATTTATGTTGTTTGAATTTTTAAAACAAGCAACCATTGGGGCACCTGGGTGGCTCAGTCAGTTAAGTGACTCAAGTCCAACTCTTGATTTTGGCTGAGGTCATGATCTTAGAGGCGTGAGATCAAGCCCTGCATCTGGCTCCATGCTGAGTGTGGAGTCTGCTTAAGATTTTCTGTCTCTGTCTCTGTCTCTCTCTGTCCCTCTCCCCAACTTATGCTCTCTCTCTCTCTCTCTCTCTAAAATTAAAAAAAAGGAAGTATTACTTTACAGTTAGAACTAATTTTTTAAATAAATAAACACTGTAAATAGAGTTAAAAAGAATTTAAGCAAACAGACCACTTTGGGAAGTTAAGGATATACAAAGTAAATCCATTAGCCTTTAGAAATAACAACATAGAAGGCAAGAGACAAAAGATACTCCTTGGTAACACGGGCATTTTTTTGTTGAGATGTTGGAACTTTAAAGTATTTTAGGTTCTTAGTGTCTCACAGTCATAATTTTCCAGAGGACAAGCAATCTCGGATGGGCAGTAAAGAGGTGACACCATGATAAAAGGAGTCTCCTGTCTTAGGATATGATGGAATCAAGGAAGAGACACTTCTTATGAACATCATAAAATGATCAATGCTTTGTGGAGGCAGTGTGTTGGAGCACTGGAATGGCTATGGTGCAAGAAAAAGACCTGAGGGTCAGTTTAAAACAGGGTTCAGAGAGACACTGAGTTAAATGATCTCTAACACTGCCCGGGCAGCTCCAACAACCTAGTAAGTTTATCTGACACTGACAGTCCTTGAAAGAAGGATTTCCTATGGCCAGCATAGTTATATACGAATTTCTCTTAAAGGCATCAAATTGTCTTTTCTGTTGATTTACAGTCATTTAGCAACCTACCAGGAAAAAGGTTCCTTACAGAGACTGTTCCCAAACAAGGTGTATATCTCACTGTGAATGACCATGCTTGCACAAACTGGTATTATGTGATTTTGGATAGTACACATCAATTTTTTCCAGGGAAACAACTGTGGTTCTAGTGCTGCAAAAATAGCAAGTCTCAGGTTCTAATTCTTTTGCTGGTGGAAACTTTTAAAGCATGTGTACATAATGGTTTAGCCACTTGAAGTGTGAAGGTTACAGTCATAAAGGCCATCTATGTGATGTATATGGGTAAGCAGGTCTGTTTTCAAGAGAAAAGGAAACACATGAAAGAAAGACATGGCCAAAAGGCAGTTAGGAGCGCAATCCAGTCACAGGTTCCCTAAGTTTTCACAGCATTAATATACAGGGGAAAAAAATGCAGTTTTCTAAATGTCCAACTCTTTTGATGAGCTATTCCTTCCAAGAAACACAGCAGTCAACATCTCTAGGTTAGGTAAAACTATAAATTCCTACAAACAAAACAAAACAAAACACTTACATTTTTGATTGCTAAAAATATCTGGGTAAAATTTACTGAATCATTCTCCTTTGCAGTTTCACTGAGATTACTTATAGAGATTCTCCTCTTTTTTCCACTCTCTGCACCCGAGCTATTTAGCAAGTCCCACTGGTCCTATGTTCACAATATATTACCTTCATTGCTAACCCATGTCATCTGAGCTCCCACTTTCTCTCATAGCTGGAAATACTGAAAGAGCCTCTATTGCCCCTACCACTACTCAAGCTCCAGAAGTGTTTTCTTTAAATTTTTTTTTTTTTTACATTTATTTATTTTTGAGAGACAGAGAGAGACAGAGCGTGGGCAGGGGAGGGGCAGACAGAGAGGGAGACACAGAATCAGAAGCAGGCTCCAGGCTCCGAGCTGTCAGCACAGAGCCCAACGCAGGGCTCGAACCCACGAACTGTGAGATCATGACCTGAGCCGAAGTTGGATGCTTAACCGACTGAGCCATCCAGGCGCCCCAGAAGTGTTTTCTTTATACCACAGAGTATTCTGTTAAGTCACATTTTTTTCAGTTACCTGGTTAAAACTTTCCAATTGGAATGCTTCCACCCCCACCTTTTTTTTTAAGTAATCTTTACGTCTAACATGGGGCTTGAACTCACAACCCCAAGATCAAGACTCACACGCTCTACTGACGGAGCCAGCTAGGTGCCGCTGGAATGGCTTCCAATGGCTTCCACTATGCCCAGAATAAAATCTGAGGTCCTTATTGTGGCCTACAAAGGCCTACATAACCCACTGCCCTCCTTCAGCTGCCTCTTATTCTCATCCTTTGCCTATCCTGTTCCTGCCACGATGGCCTTTTTCCTGTTCCCCAAACATAAAGCACGTTTCTAACTCAGCATCTTTTTACTCACCATTCTCTCTGAATAGAATGTTCAGATACCTTGTTCCTTCCATTCATTCAGGTTTTTGTTCAAATATTATCTCCTCAAAGAGACCTTCCTTGATCACCTTAACTAAAATAGCATCCTCAATGGCCTCACTTTGCTGTTTTTCTTCCATACGAGGCACTAACTGACAAAACTGTCTATCTGTTGATTGTCTGTATCCCACACTAGAATATAAGTACCACGAGAGCAGGAATATTGTTCACTATTTCTTCAGCCAGTAAATACTCAACGCAGAGCAGAGAAATTATTCAATTCATATTATTCAATACAAATTAAATTGTGAATGAACATTTTGATTTCAATTAGATGAGTTTGCCGTTTCCTTAAATTTCATTTTATATGCCCAGGACACTACCATCAAAGGTTGAGTAATTTAACTTTTCCAAAGTCCTTCTGAGCCTGTCCCTTTCTGGACCATTCAGTTTAGTCATATACCTTCTGCTAAGAAGAGCACAAAGAGAATTGAGGCATGGCCCTTGGCTAGTGTCCGTGCCAGATATTAGAGGCTACCTAGCAATACATACAAAACTAGGTCCAGTATCAACACAGCAGCCAGGGTGAGCCTTTTTTAAAAGTCAGATTATTACAAATCCTATAATGGCACCCTATTTCCCTCAGAATATAATCAGAGGAGTTCTTACAATGGCCTGTAAGGCTCTGTAAGATCCGGCCCCTTCTTTCTGACCTCATCTACTTTTCCCTGCCCCGTGCTCATTTATCTCAACCACATTGGCCTCATTGTTGATCCTCAAACAGACTAGGCATATTCCTGCCTCAGGGCGTTTGCTCTGGCTGTTCTTAAAATGTTCTTCACCTAAAAGTCCACCTCGCTAATTCCTTCAAGTCTGCTCAAACATCACCTTTTTAATGAGGGTTATACCTTGATCCCACTCTTTAAAATTACAACCTGGCACTCCTGATTCCTCTTACTATACTCCACTTTTTCTTTTTTCCATGTGCTTTTGCCTTCTAACATACTACATGAACTATGTTTATTGTCTTTTTTATCCTTTAAAATGTAATAAGCTCTCTGAGGGCAAGAATCTTTGCCTGTTTTGTTCACTGACTCCAAGCATCTAGAATAGCACCTGGCATATAGCAATCACACAATAAATATTTATGACTGAAGGTAGAGTTTCTTGGTGTTTATCCTGCAAGATTACTTATGTCTGGATTGCCTTCACAATTTGAAGTTAACCTAGAAATCATGAGGAGGTAATACTACATACAATGTACAGGAAAACAAAACAAAATAAAACAAAAACTGGACTAGAATTAAAAAAACCTGAATTTTGGGCTCCAATTTAATTTTTGAATCAATGTATATGACAACAATGGACTTAAGTTCTTAGTTTCCCAAATGAAAATCAGGGATTAGAATAATGCCTTGTGGGATTGTCAAGAGGATGAAATAAGATTAAGTAAAAATGTAAAAATTATATGATTGCATTTGGAATTGTTTTACTTTAAGCACTTGAATGTTTAGGAGAGAAAATTCCTTCCCCCTTCCCTTACTCAGAAGATTTCTTTTTAGAGTTCAGAGCATGACTACTTCCCTTAAGCCTTTTCCCATCTGGGGACTCTATAAGCAGGTTAATCCAGAAAAGGACAATCATGTGCTAGACAATTTTAGAAATATTAATATCTTTGACTATTCAGTAAAAGGGAGTATGGCATATAAGTGAAACTTAACAAAAGAAAAAAACCCATTCAATATTTAAATTTCAATATTGAAAAAAGAAATGACTCTTTTGGGGCACCTGGGTGGCTCAGTCGGTTAAGCGTCCGACTTCAGCTCAGGTCATAATCTCACGGTTTGTGGGTTTGAGCCCCGCATCAGGCTCCGTACTGACAGCTCGGGTCTGTGTCTTCCCTCTCTCTGCCCCTCTCCTGCTCATGCTCTGTCTCTGTCTCTCAATAATAAATAAACATTAAAAAAAAAAAAAAGAAAAGAAGAAATGACTCTTTATGAGCAAAATATCATGACGATAAAACAAAGTAATGGAGCCATGCCACTCAGAAACCTTAAGGGCAGAAATAGGCTTCAGTATTTCCAGCTATTTTTAATAACAGAAGAATAGAGTACAAGTTAAAAAGAGAAGTCATTTAAAATAGATATTATCCAACAGGCTCTCAATATATCAACTGATCCTTACCTGGCAATGCTGGAGCTCAATCAGAGCAGCCCTCAGGGGAGATGAAAGCATGCTTTGCTTGAGCCATTTACCCAGAGAGAAATACAGTTGTGCCAGAAAAATGCCATAAAAATTTAAAACCAGAGTGAAAGTCACACTGAGAGATACTTTGATAAGTCTGAAAAGAAATAAATAACACTTCTATTAACTATTACTTGGGCAACTTAGTAGGACCAAGTGTTATGTTGGATTGGATAATTTGAGGGTGAATATAATCAAATTAGAGAACCAAAATGGCTTACAGCGTAAGTAGGTATCAAGCTGGGGTGGAAGAAAATAATCATTTGAAATGATTGAGATGAAGAAGCTTTATAGTATCCACAAGCATAGGTCACAGGGCTAGTAAGTGAACAGACTGTGGACAGCTCTGCCAGGACAGTCATGTTTAGGATGGCTGGTGACTCTTCCCTTTCTTCTTCCCGTTTATGTTTCTTGGGAAGGAGAGGAAAAAAAAGGCCTCAATAATGAGTTACTTAATCTTACCACATCAATCTCTGTGTTGGAGTGTCCCATGTTACAAACGATGCAGCTATTCTTCATACGGTCCAAGTGCTCTCTGGTTACCACATTCTTGTTACCTTAAAAACAGAAGAGAGATCCACATGAAAAGAAATAAAGTTGGACCCCTACCTCACACCATATGTGAAATTTCACCTGACCAAACACAACAGCTAAAACTATAAAACTCTTAGCAGGGAGCGCCTGGGTGGCTCAGTTGATTAAGCGTCTGACTCTTGATTTCATCTCAGGTCATGATCTCACAGTTTGTGAGATCGAGCCCCACATCAGGCTCTGCACCAATAGCACGGAGCTTGCCTGGGATTCTCTATCTCCCTCCCTGCCCTCCCCCTGCTGATACATGCGCGTGAGCTCTCTCCTCTCTCTCTCAAAATAAATACATAAACATTAAAAAAACTCTTAGCAGAACATAAGAATACATCTTTGTGAACTTGGGTTAGGCAATGGTTTTCCTAGCTATAACCCCTAAAGCAGAGGCAACCAAAGAAAAAATAAACTTGTGCTGCAAACAACTCCACCAAGAAAATGAAAAGACAACCCATATATTGGGATATTTATTTACAAATAAATAAATGGAACAAAATATTTACAAATCATATAACTGATAGGAGATTTGTATCCAAAATTTATAAAGAACTCTTACAACTCCTTACTTAAAAGACAAATAACCCAATTTAAAAATGAGCAAAGGGAGGTGCCTGGGTGGCTCAGTCAGTTAAGTGTCCGACTGCTGATTTCTGTTCAGGTCATGATCTCACAGTGTGTGAGTTCAAGCCCTGCATTGGGCTCTGTGCTGACAGTGTGGAGCTTGCTTGGGATTTCTCTTTCCTCTCTCTGCCCCTCTCTGTCATGCTTTCTCTCTCTCTCAAAAAAAATTAAATAAATAAATAAATAAATAAATAAATAAATAAATAAAATGTAAAAAATATTTTTAAATGAGCAAAGGACCAGAGTAGACGTTTCTCAAAAGCAGAAGTACAAAAGAAGATGTGCTAATGCATACATGAAAAGATGTTCAACATTGAGGCACCTGGGTGGCTCAGTCGGTTAAGTGTCCAAATTTGGCTCAGATCGTGATTTCACAATTTGTGAGTTTGAGCCCCACGTTGGGCTCTGTGCTGACAGCTCAGAGCCTGGAGCCTGCTTCTACGTCTCCCTCTCTTTCTGCCCCTCCCTTGCTCATGCTCTGTCTCTCTCTCAAAAATAAATAAAACATTAAAAAAAAAAAAAAAAAAAAAAGATGTTCGACATTATTAGTCACTAGGAAAATGCAAGTCAAAACCACAATGAGGGGCTCCTAGCTGGTTCAGTCAGTGGAGCGTGTGACTCTTGATCTTGGGATTGTGAGTTGGAGCCCCATATTGGGAGTAGAGATTACTTGGAAATAAAAATCTTTAAAAACCAAAACCACAGCAAAACACCATTTCACACCTACTAGGATAGCTATAATAAAAACAATAGACAATAATGGCATTGGCAAGGATGTTGAGAAATTGTAACCCCCACACATTCTTGCTGGATTGTAAAATGGTGCTGTCTATTTGGAAAAGCTTGCAATTCCTCAAAATATTAAAAGTAGAGCTATCATACGTTCCAGCAATCCCAAGGTATATGTAGGCAGGTATATATATTCACAAGGATGGAAAACATGTTAACAGAAAAACACTATGCACAATGTTCATAATAGCAACATTATTCAAAATAGCTAAAAAGCGAAAACATCCCAAGTGTCCATCAACCAATAAATAAAGTGTGGTATATCCTTAAAATGAAATATAATTCAGCAAGAAAAAGGAAGGAAATATCAACACATATTACCATATAGATGAAACTTTAGAACACTATGCTAAGTGAAAAAAGCCAGTTACAAAAGATGACATACTGTAGGATTCTATGGATATGAAATGTCTAGAATAGTCAAATCTATAGAAACAGGGAAATTAGTGGCTGCTTAGGGCCGGGCAGAGGTAGAGGAAAGAATGAGGACTGACTGCTAATGGTGTGGAGCTTCTTTGTAGGGTGATGAAAAGTTTCTGGAATCAGATATTGTACAATTTCACTAAAAACCACTGAACTGTATACTTTCAAACTGTAAGTTGTATATGAATTATATCTCAATAAAAAAATTAGATTGTTGTGATGGTTGTATGACCCTGTGAATTTGCTAGAGAATACTGAATTATACACTTTAAATGGATGAAATGTATGATATGTGAATCACATCTCAATAAAGCTATTAAAAAAAGACATGAGGGGATTGATATGAAGCAAGAACAGTTTCTTATGGTCCCTCTTCTCTGCCCCCATCTCACCCTGAGGGTACAAATATATTTTCATTCTTAAATATTCTGATTTTCCTCCTCTAAAATATAATTACAAATAAAAACCAATATTCTAGCAGTTTATGGTCCCATGATAAAGAGAAAGTAAGTATCCCAGTCCAAGGAAACTAGCCATTTCTGCATATTCCTCTCTAAAACTCCAATCTACCTCTTTGGGAATTAATACAACTGTCTTTCCTACTTTCTCTAACTGAATTTTGTTTTAGGCCTGCTTTAATTATAGGGACTAGAGAGAAATACACATTACTTTTGAAGGTAAAATAAAAAATCAAATGTACAAATTTAAGATCCGGCTGCCCAAATAAAACTTATCTCTAGTCATCTCCTTGGTAGTTGAGGACGGATGGAGATATAGAACAGTTAAAAGGCATGGAGAGAAACCTTCTTCCAGGGATGACCTAGATGACCTATACTTTTGGTCAGAGCTCTAAAGAGGTAGGAAGAATGTGAAAGATTGACTCTACAGATAGACACCTGTATCTGGCTTTTATTTCTTTAATTATTATTTTTTAAATGTTTATTTGTTTATTTTGAGAGAGAGCAAGCGAGCAGGGGAGGTGCAGAGAGAGAGGGAGAGAAAGAATCCCAAGCAGGCTCCTTGCTGTCAGTGCAGAGCCCAACAAGAGGCTCGATCTCACGATGTGAGATCAAGACCTGAGCTGAAATCAAGAGTTGGACACTTAACTGACTGAGCCACCTAGATGCCCCTGTATCTGGCTTTTGTCTTTTTTATTTTTTAATTTTTTAAAAGGTTTTATTTATTTTTGAGAGAGAGAGAGACATATTACAAGTGGGGGAGGGGCAGAGAGAGGTAGACACAGAATCGGAAGCAGGCTCCAGGCTCTGAGCTGTCAGCACAGAGCACGACACGGGGCTTGAACTGCAAGATCATGACCTGAGCTGAAGTTGGACACTTAACCCCCTCTCCCTGTATCTGGCTTTTAGAGTTTAGTTTTATTCAGAACAGTTTCCAGTCATTTTTCACCTGTTCCATGAAAGCATTCCCAAATGCCAAAATGTATATTGTGTATGTCAAAATCATACCTGTACAGGTAATAACAATATCCACTTGTCGGATGACCTCGTTTAATTTCACCAGCCGAAATCCATCCATACTGTAAAAATAAAACATGATCAATTAACGTAAAAATAGCAGTTGGGGAGCCTTTTGCCACAGAACTTCAAAAGCTGTTACTAAGTTCCTTTGGTACCTACACTGTCACTTCTTGATACAGTCAGAATATTCTTAGCAGTGAAAATTTCAAACCATCTCCTTTTTTCATACAGGACAAAATAAAGTTTCCTTTGTATCACTGCAACTTAATTCTTCCTGAAAATAAGGAGCCAGGGGTTACCGTGACTTTCTCCATCTGAATGTCTAGAAAGTACAATTTAGCCACTGAATCTTTGAAACTACTCTCCCCAAGATCATCAATGATCTCCTGGATGCACACCCCCCACCCCCAAATCTTTAGACTCTTATATTACTTAATTTTCTTTGCTACATTAAACATTATTTACCTATTTTTAAAACTATACTCCTTGGAGTCCATGAAACTGTTCTTTCTTGGTTTTCCTTCTACCTTTCTGAATAGCCCTTTTCAATCTTAATCTTTAAATGTTGATACTCTGTAGAGTTCTGCCCTTGACTCTTTTCTCTATTCTCTCAGTATTTGTCCATACCCTTCCCTTGGCTGCAAATGATTCCTCTTGGTGGCTGATCTGCACAAATATACCTTTAGGTTAGATCTCTCTGAAGCTTCAGAGCCATGGATCAAATGACCTACTAGATAGCTTCTCCTGGATGTCCCATAAGAATCTCAAATTTATTGGGTTTGAAAAAACTCATTATCTTTTCTGTACTCTCAAAATCTACTGTCTCTTTTTTTTTTATTTTCTATCTTGATCTACAGCATTACTGTTCAGCCAACTGTATGAGCCAAATAAACTAGAATGTCCTAGCCTACTGCTTCTCCCGAATTGTTGTTTTCCCTTAATTCCTTATAATCTCTTGAATTGGTCCCTTCCTCTCCATATATGCTGGTCTTGCTTATGTTCAGGTCTTATTACTTCTTACCTGGATTCCTATAGTAGCTCCTGGCCTGACCTCATCATCTCTAGGTTTATGTCTCATTTATTTTGCAGAGTAATTTTCCTAAATGCAATTTAGATCATGTCACTTCCTTGCTTAAAATACTTCAGTGAGAATGCCTGTTCTCAGGATAACACCTAAAACTTATGCAGATATAGGAGTATATTCACATATGATTCCTACCTCAGATATTACCACTCCTGCAATTTCCATCTCTTAAATATGCCCTGTTCTCTCCGTCCTCAGTGACTATGCTCCTTGTGACATGTTCCTTGTGTCTGGAATTTACTTCCAGACTAAGAACTCACTGATTCAACTTTCAAGACTCAGCTCTATTAACATCTCTTTCTACCCTGCCTCTTTGTTATTTAGTTAGATATTTCTCTCTTGGCTCCTACAGAAGCACATGCTGTTTACCCCCATCATAGGACTTATTCCATTCACAGTGGTTATTTGCGTGCCTCTAAAAGCAGGGAACTTGCCTCATTCACATATTCTTCTTATTCACCCTAAGCACAGAGCACAGTACCTATTATACAGTAAGTGATCAGTTCATGTCTATAAGATAATTTGAATCAGTGTCTCAATCAATATGAAAACATGTTAATGAACCCTGGCTCAGAGAAGGCCGACAACTCTCTCGGGGAAATTTGTGGTTCATGGCTAGGATGTGTGAGGAGTAGAAAGAGAGGGGAAAATGGGTATAACAAAATCTTTATGTCATGCCTTATTCTATCCTGGGTGCCTTCCTCTGGAGGATTAATGGTAAAGATTGGGTGGGTTATGGAGGCTACAGACAATGGAGCTCTGTAGTAGTTTTCAGGGACAGTAGTATTTTCGTCCTGATGAGGATGGCAAGAGGCCATTTTAATAATATCTACTATTTAGCAAGCATTTCTTATGTGACAGCAGCTCAACACTCTATGGAATTATATATTTATTATATAATGTATAATCATATGTAATAATTATATAATTGTTTTACTGGACTTTCGCAACTCTTTAAGGTAGGTATCATTAGCCACATTTTATGGATGAGACAAGAACAATTTTTTAACCTTAGATTTTGCAATAATTTCAAACTTAAGAATTACAAGAATAGTACAAACTCCTATACTCCCTTCACTCAGAGACAGCAGATTTTATTTGGATTTGTCTGATGTTTCCTCCTGATGAGATTCAGGTTATACATTTAGGGGAAGGATATCACAGAAGTGTTCTTTTCAGAACATAGTAAGTGTTCAACTTATTTCTTTTTTGATCATCCTTTTTTTCAAAGGAAGAAGAGTTGGGGGGCCTGTCTGGCTCAGTTGGTGGAGCATGCAACTCTTGTTCTGGGGTCATGAGTTCAAGTCCCATGCTGGGCGTAGAGTTTACTTAAAAAAAAAGGAGACGGAGGTGCCTGGGTGGCTCAGTAGATTAAGCGTCCAACATCAGCTCAGGTCATGATCTCGTGGTTCATGGCTTCAAGTCCCACATCGGGCTCTGTGCTGACAATCCAGGGCATGGAGCTCAGATTCTGGGTCTCCCTCTCTCTCTGCCCCTCCCCACCATTCTTGTTCTCTCTCTCTCTCTCTCTCTCTCTCAAAAATAAAATAACCATTTTAAAAAAGGGAGAAGAATTATACATGGGTAAAGGAAGGAACTACTTGTTCTCTGGCTCAAGGCATCCCCTTATTATTTCCACAGGAATTCTAAATTTTAGCTTCTCTTATAGTCTCTGCTGTCTCGGAGCAGAGCTCCTTGATCTTTGAAAGAGAGGAGCTCACATTTAACTGCAGCATCTCTCAGGATCTGGGCCCCTCTAAGATAAAATGTGGCATCAACCAGGCCATTCTTTGGTGACAGTTACAAGATCCCACATTAGATGGTGGCACAGAGAAAAAAGCAAGTTTCCTTTTGCATGCTTACCAGGCTTGAAGAGCACAGATGGGGTCAATCTCAGTTACATACACAATAGAGCCCATGGCTTTTAGAGCAGCACAGCACCCCTTCCCCACCTGAAGAGGGGAGAAAGGACACATAATAAGGAAAGTCAGTGAGAAAACAACATCTTGAAGCTTCTGGTAAACTGTACCTCATTTTCCACCCCCAGAAGGAATTTCACTGAATAGATTCATGTTTGGGGAAAAAATAAGAAAAAACAAACAAATGAATGCAGTTCATAAACAAACCCCTAGCCCCTGTTTAGCACATGCATGTACATAAGAACACCCACACTCACGATTTATAATCAAAACACAAGCTAAGAGAACATCACAAACAGTGCACTGGAATAAATCAGAAAATCAACTTAAGAAAAATGGCAAAAATGCAAAGGGAAAAAGAACGATTGTACTTTGACCAGAGGGCCTCTAAAGTTACATTTTTCCCACCTAGAGTGGTGAGTGAATGGATGTTTCTCACATCCATTAAATGAAAAAGTCTAGTATATTTCACCAAAATAACATTTTATACATCCAATAAGCGAAAGGTTAAGCTTTACCTCTCCATAGCCACAGACAACCACCTGCTTTCCACCAAACATCATGTCTGTTGTCCTTTTAAGTCTGGGGGAAGAAAAACCATTAAATCAGTAGTATCTCTCATTTCTCCTTTGAGATTAGATAGGGTCCCTCTGTTTTCATGTTTGTTTGTTCCATTTTGAAAGGAAGCCTGGTTTCTGTACTATCTAATGATTAAAAAGAAAGGTGGGTAAAACAGGTAGTCTCTTACTCCATGCTATCTGATCCATCTATATGTGAGGGGTTTTTTTTTGTTTTTTTTTTTTTTTTTCCTCTTGTTTTGGGAGTGGTGCAGCAAGGAGGAAACTATAGATTACAAAGTAACTTTTAAACAAAAAGTTTATTTATTTATATAATTTATTTATATATATTTATTATACATTTATTATATAATTTTTGGAAATAAAAGATAGAAGAAAATAAAAATAACATTTTTTATTTAGGAGACAAAGTTCTAGCTTAATGGAAACATTATTCTAGCTTATTGAACGTAAGAGATAACACTGATAAACGAGTGCTACATTTAGTAGTATCAGAATGGCCATGGGGCACCTGGGTGGCTCAGTCAGTTGAGCATCCAACTCTTGATTTCGGCTCAGGTCAAGATCCCAGGTTGTGAGATTAAGCCCCTCGTCAGGTTCCACATTGAGCATGGAGCCTGCTTCAGGTTCTCTCTCTGCCCCTCCCCCGCCCATTCATTTTCTCTCTCTCTCTTTCTCTCTGCCTCTCTCTCTGTCTCTCTCAAAATAAATAAATAAACTTAAAAAAAAAAAAAGAATGGCCAATAGGTCCCTCATTAATTCAACACAGAAGGTAATCAGCAACTAGATGGCGAAGAGCTTTGAACACACCAATACCAACTACATGAGAGAGTTTTCTGGGGCTGCTTCTTTCTCAAACATGTTCTACTTCTTTGTCTCTGATTCTCTATGAAGCTAGAATAGTGTCCGTATTGGTTTTAGAGCCTCTTGGAAGAACTTGTAGGAGCAGTTTCTGGTTTCTCTTTAGATTCAGCTGGTCTCCTTTCTCTAGGAATCCCTCACTAGGCAGAAGAAAGTTTTCAACTAAAACCAGACTATTCTGAGATAGTTCCTACAAATATTTGTGACTCTTTCTATTCACTTATCTGTTTTCCTTTCCGGTAGACAACAGTCCATAAATGCCCTAAAGGCAGAGTAGGAATTCTGTCTTTTTAATGATTTGACAACTCCACTCCGTAGGAACTAGTACAACTCCACGAGCCACAGTAAAACTCAATAAATATAAAATATTATTCAGCCATAAAGAAGAATGCAATCTTACCATTTTCAACAATACCAATGGAGCTAAAGAGTATAGTGCTAAGTGGAATAAGTCAGTCAGGAAAAGACAAATGCCATATGATTTCACTTATATGTAGAATTTAAGAAACAAAACAAATGAGCAAAGGAAAAGAGAGAAGCCAAAACCAGACTTTACTTTGTTTTTTTAAAGAAACAGACTCTTAACTATAGAGAAGAAGCTGATGGCTACCAGAGGAGAGGTGGGTGGGAAGATAGGTGAAATAGGTGATGGGGATTAAGGACTGCACTTATTGCTGAATCACTATATTATACACCTGAAACTAATATAACAGTGTATGTTAATATTAGCTAGTTAATTAAATTTAAAAAACATCAATTAGGTACAGAGGCAATTCTTGTTTAGTGAAGAGAGTAAGTCTGGCTGGGCTACTACCATAGTCAAAAGTCATGGTTTAGAAGAATGGTCCTGGAATGGCTATCACAGCAAAGAAAACCAACAGATCATATTTATGAGCTTCCTTTGCTTTACTCTCAAGCTTTTCTGCCTCTCTTCCCAAAGGAATATCACGTGCAAAGCTATTCATACAAGCTATTAACACTTCTACGTAGCCAGAACAAGGGACAGTCTATAAACTGATAGATGGATTGATAGTTTACTTAAATGTCCAGTCTATGTGATAATACTATTGACTCTATAGAAGTAATAATTACCAAGAAATTGAATTTGCATTGAATATCTCCCCCACCTCTCCCCAAAAAGATCTGAAAGCAAAAAGCTTCCCCTAAGATCAACTGAATCCTAAAACTTAATGTACAGTGTTCTAGAAAGAAGGGCAAGGGAACTAACATTGAACACCAGGTTCATACCTTATCTCCTTTAATCCTCATAATAACTCTATGATGTAGATCTTACTGTCACCATTTTACAGATGAGGGACTAGGCACAGAGAGGTTAAATAACTAGTCCAAGACCTAAATGATAGAGCCAATAATCAAACCAAGCCAGTCCTTCTGGTTCTAATGCCGGTGGTGTTGCAAACTGCCTAGGGTCCCGGACTGGTTAGTAATGTGGCCCATAGGGCCTTTCTTAGCTTTTCCATTAACCTAAACATGATGGAAACCATTTGGCTTGGCAATATTCTAAACCAACTTAATAGTTTTACATAGGGAATTACTGAGTCTTCTGAACAAGGATGAAGGCGTATCTGGACACAAGTGTAGAAACAGAAACTAGGTATTGGAAGAACACAGTACAGTATCTGGAATATATCTAAGTAAATTTTGTCAGGTTTGCAGTCCTTATAGATTTGAAAAACTTGAAATGTTTCTGGGATGGACTCTTTGCTCAACACAATTTTTCAGATGGCCAGAGAATTATATGCTAGTTGGGGTTTACATTTTTTTTAAGTTTGTTTATTTTTGAGAGAGAGAAAGACAGACCATGAGCAGGGAAGGGGCAGAGAGAGAGGGAGACACAGAATCTGAAGCAGGCTCCAGGCTCTGAGCTGTCAGCACAGAGCCTCAGGCAGGACTTAACTCACGAGCCACGAGATCATGACCTGAGCTAAAGTCAGACCCTTAACCGCCTCAGCCACCCAGGTGCCCCATGCTAGTTGGAGTTTAAAAACTGGTAATGTGACCTAAAATAGGAACACTAGGAACCTTTTCCCAAATCATCAAAGATATTCAGCTGTTTAGGACTTTAGTTACTGTCTTGCGGGACTGATAGGGTCACAAACTTTGCACCAATAAATAGAGGCCAGTTTGACTTTTTAAGTACAATAGATGTGCTTGTAATGGGGATAGCAATGGTAGATCTGGGTTATAAAATATCAAGTATTAGATGGTGATAGATCCAGAGGTGCTACATGAATCATTTCCAGAAATAACCAAAACCAAAAAACTGAGAACCTCAATTCAACAACTCAAGTTCATTCCAAAGATAATAAAACATTACCCATCTAGAATGGATTCACGGCAACAGTAGAGGTTGTCAAATTTCTGTTTGGTGACAGAGTCATTGACATTCATGGCTGGAACACACAGCTTCCCGGCCTTAGATAGCTGGTACAGCCTGAGGATGAGGGACATCAAGAAGAACACAAAACAGTGAGATAATGCAATCTACTGCCAGTCTCGTAACAAATTACAGAAATATGTTGATTGGGTAGGCATCAGAGCATGAGACACTAGCTTCATTCCATTAGGTGCACATAGAGAAATAAAGACTACCTTTCTAGAGTCTGTACACAGCTTAGAAATAAAGATCTTAGTCACAAGGCATGTGAGGAAAATCTTTGACCCACCTCTAAATTTCAAGTATTAAAATGTAAAATTTTAAATTGCTTATTGGGGCACCTGGGTGGCTCAGTTGATTAAGCATCTGACTCTTGATTTTGGCTCAGGTCATGGCTCAGGTCATGATCTTCCGGTTCGTGAGATGGAGCCCGGCTTTGGGTTCTGCACTGAGCCTGCTTGGGATTCCCTCTCTCTGCCCTTCCCCTGCTCACGCTTGTACGCGTGCTGTCTCTCAAAATAAGGAAATAAACATTAAAAAAATATATTGCTTACTTTTACTTCCCCCTTTAAGTTATATAAAAAGTAACTTTAAGTACTGTTTAATCCCACTACTCTAATGCAACAATTTTAACTTTCAAATAGTCTCGATTTTATCATCTCAATACAAATATCTATAAATATGTATACCTATATATAAGTTTCATTTTAAGTTGTAGCAACTAAAAATTAGAAACAGGTGTTTATTCAAAATTCATCCCTTTCTAAGAGCCTGAAGGTCTGGTATGTTAAAAAAGATCACAATATATTGAAGCAGAGACAGTCGCTTAATCAGAATTCACTTCCCTAAAACTTTCATTTCATACTTTCAGTTCTTGTTGAGTGAATAACAGTAAATGGAAACGGTTTCAATGTTACTCAGAAAATTACTGCTCATTTGAGAAACAGAACCCTAAATCCTTGTTCTCTAAGTCAAAATGTAAGCTCTATGAGGACCCAGGTTTTTGTCTATTTTGCCCACTGCTAGATCCCTAGCACAGTTCCTAGAGAAGTTCCTGGCTCGTTGTACAAGTTAAATCAACATCTATGGAAAAAACGAATTCATCTAAAAAGGACAAGCAGTCGTTGCATTACAATGACTAGAAAACATGAGGACCACACTTGTTGCCTTACCTGTCCCCCACTCCCAATTTTAGGTTTGTTATTTGCCTTGTTAATTAAAAGAACAAGTGTTCAGACTCAGATCTCATCACCTCATAGCAGGTTCCAATTTTTAACATAATGTACTCTACAGGTGGGTGATTATCAGAGTATATACCTAGGCTGCATAAAACCAGGTATGCCCATGTCAAATCTTACCTGTGGACTCCAGTGACACTCTCCTCCACTATGCCCTTAATTTTTTTGAACATATTAGGATACTTCTTATAAATCCAGTGAGTAAGATCCCCTCCATCATCCAATATCTGCAATAATAAGCATCAACAATATCATTTATTTTGCTGAAGGCTCAGGGTTTCCGGTGTTGCTCTGGGTCTTTCATCCCAATTTTTGCCAATTTACAGATATTTCAAATTTCCCATAGGGTTATGCAAAGTAACTTAAAACCAATATAATGACCAGTCATTACCCTGAAGTAAAAGGCAATGAAGGGTAAAAGGTCACTGTAATTCTCACAGCCAAATGACCTTCCCACACAATACATCTACTGTATCAAAATACACAGCAACGCAAGGAGGATTTTCTTATGAACTAAGAGCTGAAGTGGTTATCTAGACAACTAGTTCTTTTTTTTTTTTTAATTTTTTTTTTAACGTTTATTTATTTTTGAGACAGGGAGAGACAGCATGAACGGGGGAGGGTCAGAGAGAGACGGAGACACAGAATCCGAAACATGCTCCAGGCTCTGAGCTGTCAGCACAGAGCCTGACGCGGGGCTCGAACTCACGGACCGCGAGATCATGACCTGAGCCGAAGTCGGATGCTTAACCGACTGAGCCACCCAGGCGCCCCGACAACTAGTTCTTAAATGCACTGTAGATATTTAGAAAGCCTGACCTTGATATCGGCATATTTCTACCAGTTACATTCAGGACTTCAATTACAGTCAGTCAAAGCTTAGTTTAAATAAAGCCAGATAATTAGTCTCCCTCCCAGAACAATGGCTTAGAAGACTGTATTCGTTAATCCTTCACTTCTCCCAAAGCATAGGCACTATCCTCCCCAAGATATCAGGCAGCACGGAAGGGTTTTGCCTAGCGAAACCTCACACTCTTTATAAACCAAATTAAAAATAACTTGGGAACTGTGCAGCATGTAGGTGTGCAAGCATGCCTCTGAACAGCTCATCACCATTTCAGGTTGGGATTAAAGATAAACACAATGCCGTGCCCACTGGAGCTTTAATCGGCAGAGGAAAGTTTTTGAATTATAAATAAGCTAAAGAAAGACCAGCTTAGAACGCTCTTAGGCACTAGGCTGTGGCACTTCATTCAGCCCTTCACCGAGCTGTCAGAAAGGCTTAGCAGGACTTTCCAAATCGTTATCCCCGTGAAGTCCTCACAGAACTGCGTTGCCCCCTACTGGCATGCACCCATTGTGGAGTCTCATCAAATATCAACTCTACCACAAGTGCCCCCAGTGCCACCCTGGACTCCTGGGTACACCAATTCCCCCACCTCATGTCGAGCACCTAAGCTCTTTTTGTGCTTCTAGGCTTGCTCCCCATCTTGTTTCTCTGACTTAACTAAAGTTTGTTTGAGAGCAGGGATCCAAGGCAAGACTCTCATTAAAATACATTCGCTTCATTCTAAAAGTTAATGCTCCATTTTCTCCCAGTAGAAACCCTCAGAACAGGGTTTCGGACCCCTACCCACATAAAAGACCAGAGGCATAAGAGCCTGAGCAACTGGAAACTCTGGGTCTTAAGTCCCACTATTCTGGTCCACTTTTCTTTTAACAGAGGGATCTAATACAGGCAGGTGGTTGCTATCCCTCAGATTTATTTAATGAAGGTAGCCCCTAATTCTCACCATGGTATTCTATTGCAGAAAATTCTTGCCACCAGGGAATCTTCCTGAGGTTGGAAAGCAAGTAAAAGTACTAGATCTCGATAGGATCCCTAGAGGAATGGGCTCTATTTGCTGGAGTGACAATGGTTTTTATCCTTGCTTAGTTTCTTCATCAGTTTTTCTGGCAGTTTGTCCTGGCCCTATAGTCTGTAAATGCTCTCTGGTTGCAATCCTGTGTCCTCCCTAAATTCTCCACTCTAAAATTAATGCTTTATTCCCCATAGAAACCCTCTTGGCGTGTCTCCTTTCGGTCTGTCAATCAAACTCCTTCCAGTCCCAGTTAACTCTGTGGGAATGAGCTGACTCATCTCACAGCTGATTCCTCCCTCCCTTTAAGCAGGCTATTGACCCAGCTTCCTCACACCAGCACACGGTGCAATGTAACCTGGCTCCAGAATCCAGAAAGAGGATGCTCCTCTCCTTGCGCACCAAGTGAGGCCTGCTCTGCAATTCGCAAGCAATAGTTGGAGTAGAGCATCAAGGCTTCTTTTTCCAGTTGAGTCCCTAATTTCTCCTCTCTTTCATACACAGAAGTGCTTATGAAGTAGGAGTGCCTCGTATTTTGTGCAGCTTTTTGCTTCTCAGTGAAATCTAATGTGCTATAAGCCTTCAAGAACCTGATCTTTTCAAAAATGAAACACAAATAACATGAAGCGAAATAACCCCAAGCTTCTCTGTGCCTAGTCATCTTTCTTCAAGTACAGAATAAAGAGAAGAAATTTGAACTTGGGATCTCTTCAGGTTTACTATAAATTCAGCATGTAACTCTAGAGAAACGCTAAGCACCACAGGAGCTGTGTGTGTGTGTGTGTGTGTGTGTGTGTGTGTGTGTGTGTGCACATTTGGATTACTGTTGTTGGACGGGAGGTAAGCAGGAGAAGGGGATGGTAACTCATTAACCTTGCTTTTGAGACAGCCAAAAGCTGTGAACCCTGAGCAGTATTTTAATGTTGCTGATGAATATAAATGCTTCTAAGATCAGCACCAACAATTATAGCACTTTGAGGCTAAGTTCAATATTCTCGGGGTACCCTAAACATAAGCCCACAGTTGTGCTGGAAGCACAGGTACATCAGATAGAAAAGGAAGCATTTTCCTTCCTTCCTGTTGAGACACCCTCTCCCCTGCCAGGGCCCCCTACTCTGTCCCCACCAGATCCCTCAGGAATTGTGCTAGTAGAAATCTAACTCACCATGTTTGGCTGCCAACCCTCCACATTCACACATCTATCAATGCACCACCAAAAGTCATCTTCTGATTCTCCTTTCCAGGCAAAGACAGGAAATCCTGACAAAGGGGAACAAAGAGAAACTATTAAAGCCTGAAAAAAGGGCTGCCTCTAAATTTTGACAAGATGTTGGTTTTCCCCATTTCCAAACTCTCTCATTCTGCTCTACTCCTTGGCTTGACTTTCTTCACTGATTAACATGGTCTTCAGCCCCTTCATCCACTCCTTTGTCTCTGGTGGTCATTTTGCTCTTAATATACAAAAGAGGACAAACAAAAGGGACAAGAGTATGATGGATGCTAAAAATATGACTTAAGGGAAAAAAGAAGAGACAAGAAGTAAGTACTTCTTGATCCAGTCAAACTGGAAGTCTCACCATTTCCCAACCACACTTCGATCTTTCCTGCATCTAAACTTTAGTCATCCCGTCTTCTTCATCAGGAAAACCCTTACACTCTTCTCCGTCTGTTAAAATGTTGTCATAGCCCAGTTAAGTGTCATGTGTCTAACAAAGCCTGATTAACTCAGCTCCAAGTGATCGCTCATGGAATCTGAACTTTTACAAGCCACTTGCTTGTGCACTGAATGTAGATTTCTGATCTGTTGTGGCATTTACCATATATACCCTTGTATTATCATTACTTGTAGATGTGTCTTTTCTTCTCAACCACAATATAAGATTCTTAGGGCAAAGACATAGTCTCATTTGTCCTTATATCTCTTAGAGTAGGTCACTAAGTATTTGTTGAAGAGAAAAAAAAGAATGCTTATGTACAAATCATTGGGCTATATATTTAATATCTCTGCACATTTATATACATATTTTGTACATTAGTAAAAATTGTATAAATGAATGAATATAAATGAAAGAACAAATGAAATACTAAAGTGCTAGCAGGAGAGACATGCATGCATTACAGAGCTTTCTAAGCATTTCTCAAGAGCTCTGGAGCCACAAGCATTTGGTACTCTGATCTGTGCTATGCTGTCACAGAGCGAAGGCAAGAAACTGGCAAAGTCCAAATTTCTCCATTTCTTTCGTCCTTCCTGTGTCAGGAGCCACTGTGATCAAATATTAATCTGCCAGGTCAAGTCCTTTTTACTGCTTCTGAAGCAGAAACACCAAACATTAAATCAGGGCAAACTGCTGAAAAAACCAGCAGGACCACAAAACTATGCCTGAAGCACTTTCTTTTCTAATCCATATTGCTTCAGACAACGAGTAGTGTTCACTAGTGTTCTAATATGAGCAAGTCAAGGCAAAGAATTAACTAATAAGGGAATATTAGACATAAGAAGATATTTGCCAACTGTAAAACAACAGAGTTACCTTCATCATATTTAACAAGAGAAGCCCAGGAGAGCAAACTTGTCAAGAATAGGCATCCATTTCCCCCAAGACAGCAACTTTAATGTTTAACTTCCTTAAAGGTTTATATTGAACCCGTGGAACTTTTCAGAGACTTACTTTAGCCAAAGACACAGAATACAAGCAAAACCAATCTTACCACTTTCTGCTAGAGCAGCAGCCACTTCATTGAGAGTGGAATAGATGTTGCAGGCTGCCCATCGGCACTGTGCCCCCAGCGCACCCAGGGTTTCCATAAGCACCTGTATTAAAGAGAAAGCAGGGGATGAGCAAGGCTGGCCAAACTACTGGTCAGGGAAATTAAGTTTTTATATCTGACATTGAGAAAATATATCAGGAATTGCTAAGGCCAGTGATTTTCAAACTGTGCCTTACAGAAATCCTTCCGTGTTTTGAGTGGAGGGCAATGGTTGGGGAAGGCATGGGGGAAGGCTCCAGCTGAGCTCAATGCTCTTCTGCCTATTTAATATATTGGGCCTCCTTACAAGACTTAATTAAACCAAGGATTTTAGAGCCAAAACATTTTTGAAAAACCACCAGTTTTACAGTTCTGCTTCTCTGTAAGGAAGCTGCAAGAAAAGCTCCAATCCTAACAACAGCCAAGTAATCTATAAAACCTTAACTTTTCTTGAGCCCATCAAAGAGCTGAGGTTATAAAGCAACAAAGTGCACTGAACTCCAAAGTGACAAATCCGTTTAAGGAGACAGGGAACACACTGTTTCACCTCTGACAGAGCATGGGAGGAAGATGTGGGTGCCACACAGGAGGAGAAAAAAAAAAAAAGCTAGAATTCAATGAATAGTAAAGGCTGAGTGTGGGAAAGTATGTCAGCTTGGAATTTCTAATAACCCCAGGCACAAGGAGATTTCACACTCACACGCAAGCTCTTTTCCAGGGGCTTCCACCCAGCGCTCACAAGAAAGACTGGGGGGCAAGGACCTGATCAGCTGTGCTCAAAAACAGGCACTTTGCCACGCTCTTCTCTCATAGGAAGCAAAAGTCTTAAGCTAAAGGAAGAGGAGCAGAAATTATGCCCGCAGTCAGGGACCAGACAAAGATCCACTGCTTCTGGGGAAGAGTGGAAGCAAAAACTCCCTGCTCCTTGGAGAGAAGTAAGCCTTCTTGGGCCCAGGACCTTGCACTGACACAAAGTACAGGCATACCTCAGAGAAACTGCAGGTTCCAGACTACCACAATAAAGTGAATATCACAATAAAGCAAGTCAAATGAATGTTTTGGTTTCCCAGTGCATATAAAAGTTATGTTTACACTATAGTGTAACCTATTGAGTGTGCGATAGCACACTGTACATACCTTAATTTAAAAAATACTTTGGGGTACCTCAGTCAGTTGGGTGTCCAACTTCAGCTCAGGTCATGATCTCACAGTTCGTGGGTTCGAGCCCTGCATTGGGCTCTGTGCTGACAGCTCAGAGCCTACAGCCTGCTTCAGATTCTGTCTCCCTCTCTCTCTGCCCCTCCCCAGCTTGCACTCTGTCTCTCTCTGTCTCTCAACAACAAATAAATGTTAAAAAAAAAAAAGTTTTTTTAATGCCATTATCTGTGAAGTGCAATAAAACAAGGTATGACTGTTAAAGATCTGCTACTTCTCCAGGAAAGGCAGGAAAATATCTCTTGCACAAGACCTATCACAGACACAAGGGAAAATTTGGCTGCTATGGGAAGAAGAGGCAGGAACAATGAAAAAGCCCCACCTCACAGAGACCTAAGACTGAGGCTGGACCAGGAGATGCGAGAACCCTACCTGCCCTCACCATGAGCCAAGCTCTAGGAAACAAAGAGCAGCAGCCTAGTGCAGCAGGTGGGGCATGTATCTGAAGTGGGAGATGACACCCCCTTTCCCCCACCCCTGTGGCAAGCATGTGTAGAAGCAACTGAAAGCTGAGACTGAAGCCAAAACACTGAGAAGAACCTTCCGTTAACCTCAAATCACAATGTAACAGCTGCCCACTACTGGAGCAATTTGAGGCCTATGGTGCAGAACAATAATTGAAATCCAACCAAGTTCATGACAATAATGGAAACTAACAAATTACCATTCAAGATAAAATTTCAAGACACACTGGCAGGGGTCAATTAAATGGGCATTAAGGAGGGCACTTTTCGGGATGAGCACTGGGTGTCATATGTAAGAGATGAATCACTGGGTTCTACTTCTGAAGCCAAGACTACACTGTATGTTAACTGACTTGAAAACAAATTAAAAAAAAAAATGTCAAGACACACAAAAAAGTGGAATCCTCCCCATTGTCAAGAAATACAATATTCAAGAGAACAAGCCTCTAAGATGAACTAAATGTTTAAATTAGCTATAATAAATAAAACTTTAAATTAGCTGTAATTAATATGTTTATATTAAGTGGTCTAGTGAAAAGATGGATGACGTCCATGAACAGATAGGAAATTTCAGCAGAGAGATGGAAATAATAAAAATATGTCAAATAGAAATGTCAGAAAACATGTTAATAGGTATTAGAGATTACGGATTCTTTCATCAGGCTCATCATCGGACTAGGCATATCTGAGGATAGAATCAGTGAACTTGAAGACAGATCAATAAAAATCACCAAATTGAAATACAGAAAGAAAAAAGAGTAGGGAATAAAAATCAGAGCATCCAAGAACAGAGCATCCAAGATCTATGGGCCATTATCAAATGTCTAACATACATGTAAACTGGAATAGTATGAGGAGAAGGAGAGAACAGGGCAAAAGAAATATATGAAGAGTTATTGGGCAATTATTTTCCAAAATACGAAATGAAAGAAGATCCAGGAAAAATGATATTCCAATGGCAAAAAATACAATAGCATCCAGATCCTTTAAAAGGAACCAGGCCCCTTGGAGAAATGGCTGATTCCGGGGTTAGGGCAGAGAATGTACAAGATGAGCTTAGATAATCTTATACTAGAAGCAAGTAAGTGCTCAAAGAATGAGAAGGATATGTCAAAAGACAAAAAGCCACAGAAGCCAGACTGAAGGGACTCCACTAGGACGTTTGGAACAATTTAAGCATCATAATAAATAGTGATAGTAACGGATCATAATGCATTAAATAAAATAGGAAATAATGATTCATACAAATAAAAATAAGTAAATAAATGAATAAACTGAAAGCCTGATGAAGAATGGGATATCTACATAGTTTCATATTACTACCTCACAAAATACTTTTTAATTACAAAGAGGGAAAAATAACTTTTACAGTGGAAAAGTCTAGCAGACACTACCTCAAGCAAAGGATCAAAATGAACATCATCTTGACAAATGATAAATCAAATCTAAATCAATGTGCCACCTGATAAGATTCAATGAAAAAAATGGAACATCATTTCCTACCATAAATGCATATCCCGAATTTAATAATGAGAAAGTATCAGGAAAACTGGAATTGAGCACAATCTATAGAATAATTCATCTATAATTTTCAAAAGGGTCAAGGTCATGGAAGTCAAAGAAAGACTGATGAACTGTTCCAGACTAAAGGAGACTAAAAGGGGATGACGTTTAACGAGATGTGTAACTAGGGGCTGGATCTTTGGGTTATAAAATATAATACTGGGACAACTAGTAAAATTCATACAAGGTCTGAGGATTAGATGGTAATATAAATCAATGTTAATTTCCTAATTTTGAATAGTTGTACTGGTCATATGAGAGAATGTCCTTGTATGTAGAAAATATACATTAAAGTATTTGTGGGTCAAGGAGCATCAGGTTGGCAACTTACTCTCAAATGGCTAAGAAAAAAAGTGACCTGTACTGTACTTACAACTTTATAAATCTGTGTTTATTTCAAATTAAAAACTATTTTTAAAAATTATTTTAAAAATTTATTCTGCCAATTTGATCCTGATTTACTTTTAACTTCAATATATAAGATAGACATAGGATTCTTTTAAAGAAAGTAGTATTCCCCCTACTGCTTTGATTATTAACTATTTTAACAAGAATAAAGCTTTGGTTAAAAAAACTTGTTTTTGGCGCCTGGGTGGCTCAATTGGTTAAGCATCAGACTCTTGGTTTTGGCTCAGATCATGATCTCACGGCTTCTGAGTTTGAGCCCTGCATTAAGCTCTGTGCCAACGGCGTGGAGCTTGCTTGGGAGTCCATCCCCCTCTCTTTCTCTGCCCCTTCCCTGCTTGCTCTCTACGTTTCTCTCTCTCAAAAATAAATAAACTTTGGGGAAAAAAATCTTTTAAAAAACCTGTTTTAAAATTTCCTGACAGTAGTTAACTCTTAGCACTGGTACTTTTCATGTTGTAAAACTTGTATTTTCTCATATTTCAATGCTAAGTAAAAATTCTAGTTATGGTTTAATTAAAAAAAACAAACGTGGGGCGCCTGGGTGGCTCAGTCGGTTAAGCGTCCGACTTTGGCTGAGGTCAAGATCTCACAGTCAGTGAGTTCCAGCCCCGTGTTGGGCTCTGTGCTGACAGCCCAGAGCCTGGAGCCTGCTTTGGATTCTGTGTGTCCCTCTCTCTCCGCTCCTCCCCAACTTGTGCATGTACGTGTGCTCTCTCTCTCTCTCAAAAATAAATGAACATTAAAAAACAATTTTTTAATAAATAAATTAAATTAAAAAAAAAATCATGCTGGGTGCCTGCGTGGCTCGGTCTGTTGAGTGTCTGACTTCAGCTCAGGTCATGATCTCACAGTCAAGTTTGAGTTCAAGCCCCATGTGTCTGGCTCTTTGCTGTCAGGGAGCAGCCTGCTTCAGATCCTCTGTCCCCCTCTCTCTCTGCACCTCGCCTGCTTATGCACTCTCTCTCTCTCTCTTTCTCTCTCTCAAAAATAAATAAATATTTTAAAAAAGAATTCTAAGTAAAGAGTGCTAGCTGTTAGGGCTCAAACAGGAGTGAAGGCAGGTAGGAGTGGAAGGAAGACAGAGCTTAGAAGCTGGCTTAACCTGACTTTCAATCATGACTGTTTAGAGAGAGTAGCAAAGGAATCTGGTTATTAGAAGGAACCAGGGAAACATGCCTAAAAAATACAAATAGATCCAAGTCTATTGGAAACATGGATAGGAAACCATTAACTAACTATGATAGTTATTTCTGGAACATGGGATCATAGGAGACTGTCTTTTTACATTACAGAGTATGGTAATGTTTGAGCATTATAAAATGAACATTAACTCCTTTTGTAATCAGAAAAAGAAAACGGAGATTAAAAACAAAACAAGGTAAAAATTCCTTTGTTATTATTATTTATTTTTATTTTTATTTATTTGTTTTGAGGGAGAGAGTGTGCGAGCAAGGGAGGGGCAGAGAGAGAGGGAGACAGAGAATCCCAAGCAGGCTCCACACTGTCAGTGGAGAGCCCAACTCAGGCTTCGAACTCACAAACATGAGATCACGACCTGAGCCGAAATCAAGAGTCACATGCTTAACTGATGGAGCCACTCAGGCACCCCTGTGTGATTATTTGTTTAAAGGAAAAAGAAAAAAATGTGGGGAGGAAACTTTGAAATAATATTAAAACTGGTAAACTAATTTTGATTACTCCATTCAAGAGAAAGTAGAAGGGAGCCTTGAAAGGTGGTAATGTTTGGTGACCCAGGGGGTAAAAAAGAAACTAGATACAATTTAGCAACATGAGACAGTACAGAAGCACTTACTATTTTAAGCCACCACACTGAAGTCTCATGTCACTGACTAGGGAAGCCCAAAAAAGATTCCAAGAGTGTTTCTGCCTTGATTTATTAGTCTGTAGCTCCAAAAAGAGACAGCTTTTCAATTTATTATATTAATTTGGGGTAATCAAGGTATTTTTTTCCTTAGAGAACATGTAATATGGAAACGTCTCATGGTAAAGATCATAACAGTAGCTGCCTGGGTCTTAAGGACTCTCTTCTGTTCTTAATCAGGAATGTGGCCATATAAATAAGTGTTATGCTTCAGGAGACACTCTGTTGAACGTCGATCTAACCATACAGATGACCTGAGTCTTATAAATCATATAAATGATTTCAGACCATTTCTCAATACACCAATTTCCTGTAGTGTTTTCATTACGGTTGGCAATTCAATCTCTTACGTCTTTGATGATGGCTCTGAGTCAGTGATTCTCAACAGAGGAGCTCTGGAAAACTGCGGGGGCATTTTTGATTGTCACAATAGTCGGGAGGGGAATGCTATTGGCATTGAGTGATCAGGACCAGAGATTTTGACATGTCGAAAGTGCAGGACAGTCTCTTACAACAAAAACCATGCCACATTTACTGCAGTTTTCAAATGTTCCGATGAAAGTTCACAAGGGTGAGAAACCTATTTATAATGATCTAAGTTTAGAACCTTATTCCACCTTACACATTAACCAAAAATACTCTTGTAGTTTTAATACAAAATAGTAATAGCTTTCCCAGGAATGTAACACTTGTGTAAATTAAGAGCAAACACACACTTGTTATTGTTGCTGTTCAGAGATTTATAAAAAGTTTATAGTTTATTATAATATGATTCAGAAAATTATATAATTTGGCAATGTCACTCTGATGCCTTAGAATCAGTAACACATTTCTATCTACATTTGTGGCATTCTCATTCAAATAATGCTATGAGGAAGTACAAATATCTGAGTATTCCACTATTCTTGTGCCCAAGCATTTACATACGGAAATACACATTATTTCTTTATAAATTACTTTTCCTCTATTCCTCCTTCATATTTCAGTTAAGATTTTATATTGATTTTTTAAAAATTATATGTACTGAGGTATGTTATGTTTGAATTTCATTTTAAGATAATACAGAGGCATTGCAAAAATATGTTTTATAAAGAGGAGACACTGAATCTGATAGGGTTAAGAATCACTAGTCTAAATCAATCATGGTAATCCCAGTCCCCTTGCCAGGACTGGTGGGCCATGGGTATGTGACCCTGTTCTGTTCAATGACACATGATGGAATATCCTGGAAGACTTCTGGGAAAGATTTACTTGCTTTTGGGGGAGAAGAAGAAATGGTCCTTCCTACTCTTCATGTCAGTCTGTGATGGCTTAAAGAGCTGTAATCAACTTGCTATGAGCCTGAGAATGAAGTAAGCAAGTGAAAAGGGAGCTCCAAGAAAATTACAGATAGATGAAACTGGAGCCTTGAGATCCTAAATTTGAAGTCCACCTTACCTCTGAACTCCTAGCTATGTAATATAGTCAGTTCCTTTAGGTATGAGTCAGGTTGAATCAGGTTCTTTTACTTGCAGCTGAAAGCAATCTAAGAGAGCTGCCTTATGGAAATGACATTGGAAGGCAAGACAAGGGGAAGCAGTGTAGCACAGAGAAAGCATAAACTTGGGAGTCAGATGAATTGAAGTTCAAACCTGGATTCTATGATTTTACTTGCTGTATAACCTCAGACAAATTACTTAAACACCCTGAGCCTTACTTTCCTCGTTTGCAAAGTAGAAACAAGAATACCTGCTTTACATGGCCATTACAAGGATTAATGACTTAATACTTGTTAAGCTCTTAACCTACCGCTTGGCATTTTGCAAGCACTCAATAGCTGGTGGCTATTATTAACTATTATTATGTGGAGAAAGAAAAAGGACTCACAGCAGTCTGAGCAGTGATGTGTGTGCAACCCACAATTTTGGCTCCAGCCAAAGGTTTTTCTCCTTGAGCTCTCTTCCTCAAAGCCATCAGTGCAGGCATTTCTGAAAAGGCACAATACATACACAGCGCTATTAGAGAGGAGGGAATGAGAGAGAAAGAATAAACAGAAGAACTTATTCTCTTAAAGTAAGATTCTTCCCCCGGTCAGGTTGTTAGATTGGGTTCCTTAAGGAATCAAGACATTGAATCTGATTTTTCTTTTATAATAGGCTTTCAGAGGCAAATTCTCCAGAGTTCTGACTCCCCATCTCCCAGTCTTACTCATCCATTCTCTCTGCCTTTTCCTGGTATAGGGGTTCCTTATAGACCTACCAGAGTACACTCCTTCCCCACAGTGTTCCCTAAGTTCAGATTTCTTTTAAGTATTCTTTAAAACCATTCCTTTTTTTTTTTTTTTTTAGATTTATTTATTTACTTTGAGAGAGAGGGCAATTGGGGGAGGGTAAGAGAGAGAAAATCCCAAGCAGGCTCTGCACTGTCGGTGCGGAGCCTGACTCGGGGGCTCGAACTCACGAACTGTGAGATCATGACCTGAGTGGAAATCAAGAGTCAGACGCTTAACCAACTAAGCCACCCAGACACCCCTCTTTAAAACCACTCTTAAATTTCACAAGCAACTAGACCCCAGGACATAAAAAGGGATTAACACGGACAAAAAGACACGGGCAGCATGAAAAAGAACAGGTGCTGGCTTTCTTTACCTTGTTCAGCGATTTCAATTTCTCTTCGTCCAAACTCTGCCTGTTTGATGTTCTTGACACAGAAGTCACTGCTTCCCTTAGAGTTCTTTTGCTGCTTGTCCCTGGGAGATGTCTCATCATCAGAGCTATCTGTATATGAAGCCGCTGAAATGACAGATAAAAAGCCCTCAGGGAAACAAATGGCTTCCTCTGAAATTCTACACCGTGGGGTGAACTGAGGCTTCTCTAGTCATCCAGCACCATACAGATGTACACCTAAATGGTAGGCACCTAAATGGCACCATGGAGCTGGGTCCACCACCTCCTATGGAAAGTGCTATCCACAGGTCAGAAAGAGGAAGCTGAGAGAGGTTGCCAAAGACGTTCCCCTTGGATAGCATTAACTACCCAGGGCTAATGATCTTCAGAACATGAGGTCCTTGAATATGCAAAACGAGAGAGGTTACACCATGGTAGCAATAGGTTGAAGTTCTTAATGCAAGATCATGGTCATTAACCTATGGGTTTCTGGGATCCTAGCTGCCCTTTTTGTCTGCTGCTTAGATGCCTGATGTAATTTGTGTTTTAGTACAGTAATTGAACAGATAAGACCTAGAAAACAAGGAACCCATGGGAAAGTAATTAAGAACCACACAAAAAGTGTTTGTCTGACATAACAGAGCTTTCTTTTCAGAACTCGCTCTGATGAGGCTGAACTATGCCTGCAGACCCAATTAGATATTGACAATGAAGTATTCAGTGTGCTCTCCCTTCTTGCTGGCCTCAGTGGATCCAGCAGTAGGCATTTCAGGTTCCCAAAGAAGTGGATAAATCCTCTTTTGGTATACTAAAATGCTCTGATGATTAATCCATTTAGCAGTATACGCTAGAGGGTGGAAAGTCTAAGGCTTTTGATTGTGGCTAACAGGCAGCTGCTGCTGCTACTCACATGTTTAGCTGAGGTCTTTTCAGTTTTAAAACAAATCTGTAGTTGCTAATCATTTGCTAGATGATTTAATTTCATTCCATGACTTATGTTTAAGTTTCTGAGGATAGTTTCTTCCTAAGTAGCCCTCAAGGTTTCTTGTGGTTGTCGTGGTGGTGTTTGTTTGTTTGTTTGTTTTAAATGTTTATTTGTTTTTGAGAGAGAGAGAGAGAGAGAGAGAGAGAGAGAGAGAGAGAGATGGAGGGGTAGAAAGTGTGGGAGACACAGAATCCGAAGCAGGCTCCAGGCTCTGAGCTGTCAGCACAGAGCTGACACAAAGTATGAGATCATGACCTCAGCCGAAGCCATAGGCTTAACCAACTGAGCCACCCAGATGCCCCTTGTGTTTTTTTGAGGGGGAGGGGAGGTTGGGGGATATAAAGCTCTATCTATAAAGCATTACATATCTCTCAATGGGATAAGAAGTATGTCCATCACTTGTAAGGGGAGAAAGCTGCAAATGCTCAGAGCTCCTAAGGTCTATGGTGCTCTGATGTACTTACATCCAGAGAATTATGGCATTTCTGGGATTTCTTAGCAAAGGATCTATACCTGGGAAGGCTGTAAAAGGCAAGTCTGACCTTGCCCAGCTAATCGGGCATGGCACGACAAGATGTTTGGGCAGCAGGGGCCTGAGTGTCTCTCTTGGAACTGGAAAACTGCCCTAGAGCAAAGTCCTAACACGAGGCAACAAGAATGAACATGGGCGCCAAGGGAGGTGAGGGAATTAGTAAATCCCCAAAGAGACTTTGTTCTTGAAAGGAACTAATCAGTATAAAAAGTCTGTGGTTCTCCCTCCTCGGGTGAGCAAGAGTTCAAAGTACCTTTGGCAACAGAGCCCAGAAACAGCTTCCTGGGCAGTCATCTGTTTCACTAGTCGATACTCTGAAATAGCTTATGTGTTAGAGGCTTAGGGGAGCGGTGCTTCTACCACCTGAGAGAGGAAAGGCAGTGGCCATCCCTAATCTTGATCATAATTTATAGTATAATCACTTTTGAAGAAAGTGTTGACATTCAGAATATCCTGAAATTTCAAATCCTTTGACAAAGGCATGACGATTTCTATGTTCCTCAATGGCCATTTAAATATAGTGGTTACGTGTTCTGGGGTCAGACAGACTTTGAAGCCTCAGTCTCTGTTTCTGGGTATATAAAATAAAGGCGTCCCAGAACCTGATTAACAGAATTAATAGAATTAGTTAATAGATTAATAGAATTCATTCATGAATCCAATCATGCACACATTCAGTTGTTCATTCAACAAATTTTTATCACATTATCTACTATGTCCCAGGCACAGTCTAATTCCTGGGTATATAGAACAAATATGGCTGTCTTCATCTTCATGGAGTTTTCAGTCTAATGGGTGAGTCAGTCAGACATGAAATGACTCATTTCAGAATTAATTAGAGTTTTTCTTTTCCTATGGTTGTAATATGTATTATGAAGCAGATTGTAAATTGGAAGACATGACTTGTCAGAGTCAAGTTGTTGAGAAGATTAAATGAGATAATGTAAGTAAAGTGCTAATGCAATGCTTGGTATAAATTAAATACTGAATAAATGATACCCGATATTAGTGTTGGCTTTTGCATATATTTTTAAGTCAATACCAGAAATAACATCTTTAAAGGTTCTTACTCAGCTTCAGGATTTTTAAGTTTTATTTATTCATTTTTGAGAGAGACAGAGAGTGAGCGGGCGAGGGGCAGAGAGAGAGAGAATCCCAAGCAGGCTCTGCACTGTCAGCACACAGCCCGATGTGGGGCTCAAACTCACAAACCATGAGATCATGACCTGAGCCGAAACCAAGAGTTGGATGCTTAACCGACTAAGCCACCCAGGCGCCCCATCAGCTTCAGGATTTTGAATGGGAAAGGGATGACATACATACAATATTATTTATTGTTCCTTTTTTTTCTACCTCTGTCATCTACTAATCCAACCAAGCAGCAGGTGGCTGGCTGGCAATGATGAAAAAGGTTGAGACAGAGTCCTCACTCTACCCAGAATAGCATTCCTCTCCTTTGTCTCTCTAGATTCTAAGGATGAGTCAGGGTAAAAAACAAAATAAAACAAAACAAACAACAACAAAAATAAGCACCAAAATTTCCCCTTAGGAGAAGCGCTCCAATTTTTGGCTTGAGTTTGCCTTCTATCTCAAGAAGAAATTATTATGCCACCTCCCTATTCTAAAAAAAAATTCCTCAAATACCATATTTTATTTTCTTCACAGTAGTCAACTGGTTATAGTTAGCTCAATCAATGTTTTTATTTCAGCCACAATGGATTTGTTTTCAAAGAGTCCTTTATACAGACCTGTTATCAGGTGAGAACCAAAAATATCAGTTGTCTAGATGGTACTAATATGTGAATGCAAAATGGCTGACAGACCCAGATCAAGAGAGTATTACTTCTGCAAACACAGTGGAAAGATTATTCTGAACTAGCATGACATTTGTTTTTTGAATCCATACTTCTTTCTGTCCCTATATTTAAAGTAGCACATTCACTTTAATATTTGAGACAGTATTAAAGGTTTCTTCCCAGGAAAATTTAGAGAAAGCCAACACACATGTATATATATGCTTGCATAATTTGTAAAGTGTTTGTAATTGTCACACTCTGAAGACCAGAGTTATAATTCAATTAAAAAGGAACAGCTGATCATCAAGGCAATAATCAACTGAAGCACAGCCTAAGACCTTAGCTCTAGCTTTACCTCTAATTGGTTGTGACCAATTCTCAATTTATCCAACTGTGAAACAGGGAGTATAACAGATGTTCTCTCTCCCATACTCCCTCTTTCCCCTAACTACCACCAGAAAAACCTCATGAATAAATGAGAGTCAAAAAAGGGTTCAATTTCTATATAGAAAAGTTATAATAAAGTATAATATAACTTTACCACAGGGTGTTCTCTTGTTTCATGATAACCCAGAATCAAAACATAACTTGATGAATCACTAATCCATAATCTATCCCATAGAACATGCATACACATATGTTCTATGGCTCAAGCCTGATTAAGCCTTACCTCCTAGCAGCTGTGACATTGTAGGTTATTGCTAGAAGAAGCAGTCAGACTCCCGGATGAATTAGTCCTATTAGACTACTTTAAGTCAGACAATGCCTCTTAGGCCCAATCTATTCATTTGGTAATGGAAATAACAGTAGGGACCTGTGTGTCAATGTGCAGCAGATTTCACTGATGAATAACACTCTAGAAATATGTGAAAAGCTATGTTAGCAACCAAAATACAAACAAATAAACAAAACTTTGTTACTTGGAAAAATCTTAAAATGCTTTATAAGTGTTATAAGAACCAATTATGAACTAAGGGACTTCAGCTTTCCTTTCTTACCTTTAACCAATTAACTCCCTGTAAAGACAGCTTTTTCAGAAATAGATCACTGAGAATGGTTTGATTTTGAAGAAAAGCCTCGTCTATTCATCTGTTTTTATGAGGTTTTGTGCTTAGGGAAAGAGTTTCTAGACGTCTGTTACTTATAAACACTTTCAGGAAAACGCAGGAATTTCAGGAATTGAAGTAGCCTTTTTCAACCTGGGTTCCACCAGAATTAAGCCCTAATGCATTGAAGCATCCATCAAATATATCAATTTACTTCTATCCATCTAGAAGTGTACTAGTTGTGAACCATCCTTTGATAGCTGAGAAAACAGTCTCTCCAGTCCTCTTCTGTGTTCTGTGATTCTGATGAGGAACCTTGGTTGAGAAAGGCTGGTAGAGGCTTCTAAATGAAAGCATGGCAAAACTTGGCACTAGGATCTTTAAGTAGGGAGAGTAGGCCATAGACGACCCAAGCCTCCAGGTAACTTCAGCAAAACAAGCACTCTGGATAGGAAGGTACATTTTTTCTGAAATGTCATAAGTCTTCTGGCTGTTCACATACAGAGTGTGGGTATATCAGACCCATATGGTATATCAGAGGGTATATGAGGGTATATCAGAGACCTCAACAAGAATATAAAGTATATGTCTGGGGACACCTTTCATCAGTATTTATTTATCAAACACCTCTTAGGTTAAACATTTCTAAATACTAGGAATAGAGCAGTATAAGACAAAAATCTCTACTTTTATGGATCTCATATTCAAGGAAGGAGAGAAAGACAATAATAAATTAGTAAAATACATAGTAAATATATCAAATGCTGTGGAGAAAAATTAAGGAAGAAACTTTGATAGGAAATGTTGGGTGGGGTGTTTGTACAATTTTAAGAATAGCCAGAATAGGGCTCAATGAGAATGTGACGTTTAGTTAAGAACTGAAGGAGGTAGGATACCCAGCTAGGATATCTTAGAGCACCCCGGGCAAAGGAAATAGCAAGTGCAAAGAACTTAAAGCAGGGAAGTGCCTGGCATATTTCGAAATAACACAATAGTAGTAAGGAGCCACTAATATGGCTGGGGTGAAATGTATAGCTGGAAGAGGAGGGAGGTTTGGGAATCTAGCGATGTGACTAGAAATGTAATGGGAGGGTAGAGGGCTGTGTAGGCCATTGTAAGATCCTTTAGCCTTTACTCAGAGTGAGACTGGGAAGCCATTGGAGGGTTTAGAGCAGAGAATTGATATGACCTGACTTATTTATTTCCGGAGAATCAATCTGGCTCTAGTGCTGTGAATAAACTATATTCATAAGCGAGGCAAGATCAGAACTCAGGAGCTCAGTTTTCAAGACATGGGAGGTTTGAGATGCCTATAAAACATCAAGTGAAAGGACTGGGCAGGCAGTTGGATACATGGATCTAGCGTATAGGGGAGAGATTTGAAGTGGAGATAAAATCTGAGAATCAAATGTCAATACATAATATTTAAACCTATGAGACTGCATGAGCTCATGTGGGAGAGTATAAACAGAGAAGTGATCCAGAGACTGATCCTTGGGGCTCTCCAATGTTAATTTCTGTAGTCACTTCAATGATAATGTATGCAGAAAATGGTTCCAAGTTTTTATTGACATGCATTTGCATATCATCCTGTATCTGGAAAGCTGTGAGTCAATTTCATTATTCCTGGTTTTCGTTGATAGATTAGGAGCTTTTTCTGTAGCACCTCATATAATTTCTCATTGCCTCTGTTATCAACATCACAAACTATGAGAGTTTTCCAGGATCACACAAACAAATCACATAGGGATCAAAGCCTAGAAAATTGGTCTCTCCTAACTGCCAGTCCAGGACTTGCTAATTGTTCATGTGAAAAAACAAAAACAAAACGAGGTAACTGTGTGTCTGAAACAGCTGTAAAAGAAACAAGCATCATCTTCGGTTTCATTTTTAAAGCACCGAGTTTATGGAAATAACAATCCTATAGATTGTTTCAGATCATACATGGAATATTAAAGTCATAGGCATATTTTTAAAAGGATACTTCATCTGGAATATATCCAGATGAGGATAGCCACGACAATGGGATGCCCTGAAAAGGGTGACTTTTATTTCTATGTAAAATCATTAAATTCCAAGGATTATATAAGAGCTTATCAGAGCTAAATGACTAGATAAAGCAAGAATCACCCTATCATCTAAAATGCTCCCAAAGAAGCCAGATGGCCATTTGTCAGGGATACCATCAAGGTAATTCTAGCATCCAGTGGGAAGCTGAATAATCTTAAGTTCTTTTCTTTTTTTTAAATTTTTTTAAATTTTTATTTTTGAGAGAGAGAGAGAGCACTCAAGAGTGGGGGAGGGGTAAGGGGTGAGGGGGACAGAGAATCTGAAGGGGGCTCTGTGCTGACAGCAGAGAGCGCAATACGTAGCTCAAACCCACAAACTGTGAGATCACGACCTGAGCCAAAGGCAGACACTTAACTGACTGAGCCACCCAGGCACCCAATCTTAAATTATTTTATATCACCAGAATATTTTGACTCCGTGCTCCTGAATTTAATATCTTTAAATGGATATATAAGGTTGGCAATTTTTGAGTAGTTCAACTTAAAAGTCCAAGTTTTCCAGAGTGACATCAGTCAGTATCACTCTCTAATGAGATATACTAGGCAACTATGTGTTCACTTAGAAACTGAGGAGATCAATCACACTTTCTAAGTAAGTATTTATTTTATAAGTACCCTCCTTACATATAGGGGTTCAGTAGAAAGGCAGGCATTGGTTTTCTCTGCAGGAACACAATTGGAAATGTGGATCTAGTGTATAGGGAGGAGAATGAGCTGGTGTTAAGGTTTAGTACCGTTATTGTTTAGTATCCATCTTTAAACAATATGCACAGGGGCGCCTGGGTGGCGCAGTCGGTTAAGCGTCCGACTTCAGCCAGGTCACGATCTCGCGGTCCGTGAGTTCGAGCCCCGCGTCAGGCTCTGGGCTGATGGCTCGGAGCCTGGAGCCTGTTTACGATTCTGTGTCTCCCTCTCTCTCTCTGCCCCTCCCCCGTTCATGCTCTGTCTCTCTCTGTCCCAAAAATAAATAAAAAACGTTGAAAAAAAAAAAAAAAAAAAAAAAAAAATAAACAATATGCACAAACTTACAGTCTAAAATTTTAACCACCATTTTATAATTCACATTTCACAATTATTTTGGTTTCCAGAGTTATATTTAAAAACATTTTTTTCAATGTTTTTTAATTTATTTTTGACAGAGAGACAGAGAGTGAACAGGGGAGGGGCAGAGAGAGACGGAAACACAATCTGAAGCAGGCTCCAGGCTCTGAGCTGTCAGCACAGAGCCCGATGTGGAGCTCGAACTCATGAACTGTGAGATCATGACCTGAGCCAAAGTTGGCTGCCCAACCAACTGAGCCACCTAGGCGCCCTGGTTTCCAGAGTTATATTAACTGGTTCATGAATTTTCAACACTGGCTATTTCAGCAGAATAAGATAGGTACACAATTCGGTATCTTTACACAAAAATCCATAGGGATTTACATCATTCCATTACAGGGGGCAGAAGGGAATAAAAAGAGAAATGTAACAAGTGTAAATAACAATCTACCCAACCTAAAAGTTTCCCAAACAAGCTTTCTTCAACTTTACATAACAAATACTACTTTCCTATTTGTGTGAAGAACAAATAAAATTTCAGGTCATGATGAAAAAATTTTAAAGAATATTACTATTTATAATGTGAAGAGATAACTAGGGCAAACATTCAGCTTCCTACTATATTCCAACGGAAGAGCAAAATAAAATAGCTCCTTATTAGATCAGATACACACTAGGCATTGTTGCACAAATGGCCGATGCCTTCGAGGGGTCCTACGTGGTAATAACTCATCTGGCATTAAATGATATTACAGCTCCACAGCCCGTATATTTGAATTAATGCCACTGCAAAGGAAGGAAGGAGTGACAAGCAATATAATGGCATAGCTTAGAAGAGAAGGCAAAGGGCTCACTGGAACTAGGGCTCACTTGAATGTTTTCATTGTTTCTTAGGGCAATTAAGGTTTCCCTCTTAATTTGCAAGTACTGGAAGGAGGGATGGGGAACTCCTCTTATTTTCAAAGAACGGAAAAAAACATGTCTTTATACATGCTGTTCAATGAAGGTCATCAATGAGTTACCTATGCCCACCCTCTGAATAGATCAGAATTCAGTTTTGTTATTCACCCTCTTCTGCCATTGTTGGAAGAAGAGACCTCCATTAGGCTCCACCCTGAATCCTCAAGAGGAATCCCAAGATTCCATCCAGAACTTTGGTCTAAATTTTGACTGAGAGTCAAAGTGTTTATTCCAAAGCACAGGTTTGGATGGACAGGAGGGCCCATTGATCATACTTAATTAGCTTCCACGGGTGGGTCCATAGCAGCTCAGTACTCACCTGAGCTGTAGCTGTCAGTAGATGACTGAGAAATGGAACGAGACAGAGAGCGACGTCCAATTTTGGTGGGACGTTTGTTGAATTCTTGTTTCTGGTCAGCAAATTGGATCTGCTAAGAAAAAGAACTCTAGTTATATAAAAGAAAACAACCTTCATTTTGAGATAGCAGTTCAAGGCTTGCATTACAGGATCTTACCTTCCTTTGCAGTTGACCTGATTGTACCAACCCATTTTTGGAATGTTAAGATTTTTTGGACTGAATGATTTTTCATTCTTTACCTACTATGTTTCTATCAAATTTAAATCTTTGATCAACTCTCTGGCCATACACCTTTAAAATAAAATTGTGACCAAAAATAAAAAAAGAGAGAGAGAGAATGGAATGTTCTGGTTAAAATAAATTTTTAGAAAGTTGAGTCATATTCCTTTCTATAGTTTCACTGAAAATTAAAGCTGGAAAGAATCTTTGAGACTATCTATCCTAATATTCATATATCTAGATGAGAAAACTGCAAAGTACAGAAAGGCAAAGTGACTTCAGATTTTAAGAGTCTCAGGAAATGGGATGGTATAATACAAAAAAAAAAAAAAAAAAGGCTCTCCACTAAGAACTTCTGAAGCTGCATTCAAATCCTGATTATACCAGTCATTAGCTATGTGATGTTGGTCAAGGTGTTTTGTGATACTCATTTTCTCATAAATACAGCAAAGACAAAAGTACTTACCTCACAAGGTTTAGAGAGGGTTAAATGAAACAATGCACATAAGCTGTTAAACACAGCAGTAGATTCAATAAATCCACCCCCTGACTTCTACCTCTGTAGTTCACTGTTCTTATAACTCTTACAGGTAGGCACTCTAGCTTTTTAAAAGCTTTCTAGAAATGTATTAATTGGCTTTTCAATTCTAATAAGTATAGTAAACATTAATTTATTATTTTTAATGTTTGGTGTCATAGAATACCTACAAGCCACAGGATTGATCATCTATTCATTATAACATAACAGATGTAGGGGCGCCTGGGTGGCGCAGTCGGTTAAGCGTCCGACTTCAGCCAGGTCACGATCTCGCGGTCCGTGGGTTCGAGCCCCGCGTCAGGCTCTGGGCTGATGGCTCGGAGCCTGGAGCCTGCTTCCGATTCTGTGTCTCCCTTTCTCTCTCTGACCCTCCCCCGTTCATGCTCTGTCTCTCTCTGTCCCAAAAATAAATAAAAAACGTTGAAAAAATTTAAAAAACAAACAAACAAACAAAAAAAAAAAAACAGATGTAGAAGACAGGTAGATGACTGGACTGAATGTATATAGACAGCAATACTCTGGAGGTTGCATTTTGGACCAATACTGATGATTTTCTTACAATTTTATCCCTTTTGCCTACTGTTGGAGGTTCCAGCCGACACTTTATAACACTTTACAAATGAAAGTTCATATAGTTTATTCAATAAATAACTTTTCTTCTTTATCCTTAGTTGAATGTTTGTATAATTACATGGATTATTCTGGATCCAAGGTGGCATAGAGGCAGGAAGGATCAACAATCTCACAACTACCTTTCATCATAAAAAGATGGTTCCCTGGGGCACCTGGATGGCTCCATCAGTAGAGAGTCCAACTCTTGGTTTCGGCTCAGTTTATGATCTCACGGTTTGTGAGTTTGAGCTCCATGTCAGGTCTGTGCTGGCAGTGCGGAGCATGCTTGGGATTTTCTCTGTCTCCCTCTCTCTCTGCGCCTCCCCCGTTCTCTCCCTCTCCCTCAAGATAAATAAATAAACTTAAAAAAAAAAAATGGTTCCTTGATGGGCAGGACACAGACACAGCATACCAGAATGAAAGCAGTGACTGACAGCTAGTATTTCCTGCAGTTAGAGGCAACTATTGGGTTATCTGAATAGTGAGACAAGGACACTAATGCCACACTGAATTAGCTTAGCATGCCTATTTTAGGGAAATTCATACCATTTTCATAGCTATACCAACAAATGAAGCTTGTGTTAGTACCTTAGAGTTTGCAAATTGTTTTTAGTAATAGGAAAATTCATTGGATCAGAAGCTCTTTGCAAGGTGAAAAATGGCAAAATTCATCATTTTGCTAAAGTAGCAATTTATCGCAAAAAGATAAAGTGCTCTTTCTATGCACTCCCGTGGGATATACGTGAACTTCCCTGTACTCCTCCTAGTCCGGCACTTACCACACTGAATAGAACTATCTATCTGTATCCTGGAGGCTATAGATTTGTAGGCACAAATACCTGACACACGGTAGGTAATCACATGCTAAAACAATGAACCTGAAGTAGCCTATTCTAACTTCACTGTCTGTACTTGGTTGGATATTAAGTAAATGTAAGCCTAAGCCAAATCTAAAGGTAAAAGAATTTTTAGCACAAAAAAAAAAAGCTGGGCAGGGGAAGGTGGATGAAAAGATGGGGAGGGGGATAGCAGTCAGGCTGAAAACTCTGGCTTTCATTGCACCACCCTTGTTCAAGACTATGGTGTCATTTTTCTTTTTCTTTCCTTTTTTTTTTTTTTTTCTCCCAGAGGCCCATCTAGGAAAAGGAGCAGTAATTGACTTTCCAGAGGCCAGGATGAGTCACTGACTTCAGCAGTGCCTCCTTTTAAGAAAGTAACAGATGAACCCTGTCTCAGATATGTTAACAACCCCCTCCCACCCACACACCACTAGAGGGGGCCGGCCACTCTGCTTCTCTAGATTTGTAGGATCACGGGTGGGGTGGGGGGGTGGGGGGGTGGATGCACACCACGTTACCCCAATAACACTAAACCACATAGCTATCTGGCTGCTCATCTTCTCAATCCAGTTTCCCTAAGCAGAGCTGTCTTCTCTATAGTCTTCTCCATTTACAGTAATTCTTCCCGCACCAAAGAAGGTCTTTTGGCACCAAAGAAGACTAGGCTATGCTGGCATTCTCCACTCAGAAAGGGTCCTCAGTCTTGTTTACTCATTAGACACTGACCTCAATTTTAAGACAGAAGAATATTAGAAAGGGACTAACCACTTATACAGAATGAGATGTATTCTTTTCCCAAGAAATATATCTTTTTCTGACAACCAGAACACATGGCTTAAGTAGGTCATCCCCGGTGCCCCATTCTCGATTCTCCGTAAATGCCATTACATTCTTCACTCAACAGTTCACCTTGTGATACAGTAATCTACCCACCCCGGGTAGAGGACTCTGGTACCTTCTGAACCCCTAACTCTTCTACCTCGTCCGAAATCAGAGTCCTTTAAGGTAACCTTCCTTTTCAATTTCAGAGAGAACTGCCTAATTCCAATAAACAAGGGAGGGAAAGAGTGTTGGGAGAGGAGCAGCTCACCTTATGCCAGAAGCAGGGATGAAAGCAGCAAAGGAAGGAAAAAGCAGCTGGCCTTTTACAATAATGGCTATGGCAGCAGCAAGCCTGCTAAATAGGAGCTTAGTCTCACCTGGGCTTTAATCCCAGAGTTGCCATTGACAATGTATTTCTTCTTGTTGCTCAGCATAGTGACATTACCAGCCCTACTGCCACCTCTCCGGTCCAGGGACCCTTGTGGGTAGGCCTTTAAACTTTCCTCATCAGCAATTCTGTTGGCTCTGGTTCCAACTAGCTTTTTTTTTTTTGGGGGGGGGGGTACCCTTCCCTGGAATCCCTGAGGCAGCTCCAACAACCCCTCCAGCAGTAGAGCCCAATTTAATAAGGCATTTCTGTTAGTGGCTCATCAACCATTCCTAATTCTCGGAGCTGTTTTGCTTTTATTTTATTTTTCTCCTAAACACCTAATTACACGGATCCTCTGACCTCTAAACCTTAACAAGTCCCCTGACAAGGCCCAACTTGCATGCACATAACAATAGCTTATTTATATAACCAGTGCACTTTTTTGCCTACTATAATTAACTTGCTAATTAGGTTCCTTTTTAACCTTACCTCCTCCTTTTCCGTGTCAGATGATTTTGGTTAACCTAGTCTCATTAGAAAAAAATTAACTACAGAGCCACTAAAACAATGAGGGAATTTATTAAGAAGGTAAGGGAAGAAATGGGGCCAAATGCTGAGGCAGCCTCTACTCTACACCCGGTATCCTTGGGTTTGTCAGACTGAGGACACTGCTTTCAGCTATGACACCAAGGAAATCAACTTTCTCAGACCGTTGCTTTACTCTTAATTGTGCATCTTTTATACAGGTTTTGACCTACGGTTTCTAGTCCCAACTCAAGATTGTTGCTGGTTAGGTGGTGCTTTTTTCAGTTTTTCAAAAAACTGTGTGTTTCATGGGAAGTGTGACTACAAAGGAGAATTTCCTATTTCCTCAGAGTTCCCAGAATCACAGTGACCTTGTTACATACCAAATAAAGAGTCAAATGAAAGGGGCAAGAATCACACTATTTGTTGATTTCTGAAAGGGACCCACTAAATAGGAAAGCCACATTCAACTGTATGTTACAGAGACGGGTGGGAATGTGATCTGAATTCTTCCTTAAAAAAAGAGACTGCTTATTGAGCACAAGAAAGAACGTAAAATGGTAGATTCTTTTTTTAGGATAATCTTTATTTTGAGAGAAAAGGTCTCTGGAAGGATGGAATAAAGAGAGAAGGGCATATATTTATTAAGTTCCTACAAAATGTACATAGCCCTGCGTATTTGTTACTTCTATCAAGCAGCATAAGAATCTTACAAAGTTGACATCATTATTCCCATTTGACAAATTAGGGAAGTGCAGCCCTGAGAGAACAAATGATCTGCTGGAGGTCTCACAGCAAGTCAGTGATGGGACTGGAACGGGAGCCTGTGTTTATGACAGAGCCAAAGTTCTTCCTACTACACCACACCTTATGATATTAATCAGAAGATCAAAAATTCCCCTGGTCCTAATCCTAGGTGTACTAGCTCCACCCCATTCCTCTTGATTTATCTTTAAATTTATTTTATTTCAAATGACGCTTTAAACTTACTTTCTTATTAGATTGGGTCTCAGAAATTATATCCCACATGATCTTGGGAGCTCTGATCAGACCACAGTTCTGAGATGGCTGATCATAGCCATTGAATATGAAATCTAACAGCCATTTAATTGACAACTTTGCCCAGTGTTACTACCAAAAGTTGAAAGAGAAATTAACTGAACTCAAATATGATGTTCACCATCACCCATGACAATCCCGATCTCTCACTCATAATTTCAGCAGATAAGACAGACTAGTCTTTTTCTGCTTACATGATGAATCCCTAAACTTCTGCTCTTCCTAGTACACTCTCAGCTGGTTCTGGATTTTCCTCACTCAGGTGAAAGGGAATTTGTTGGTCCATTACTTAACTGACTAGACCTGAGCCAGAGGTAGCTGCAGATCTATGCTAAATCCAACTAGAAGACATTTTAGGACACTATTACTGACAGGAAAAGCCTTACCACTTAACAAGTTTATCTAACAAAGTAGTTCTCAAACGTTAGGTGCATCACAATTACCCACAGGGCTTATTAAAGGGCACTGCTAAGCCCCATCGCCAGAGTTTCCGATTTAGTAAATCTGGGTGGGGCCAAAGATTCTGCATTTCCAGCAAGTTTCCAGGTGATTTAATGCTGCTGCTCTGGGACTACACTTCAAGAACCATTGCCCTAACACTTTCTCCAAGCATGAATAAAGCAGCCCTAATGTTCTTGACTTTCTCTCCTAGGCCAACCATTTTATTCTGTGACTAAACCATGGAGGCATATTCATAGGCATAAAAGAAAAGGTTACTTGAAAGGTCACAGAATAGTATGAGGTGATCCTTTCTTTATACCCAACACAGGATATAAAGAGAACTGGGTCTAATTCTGATTTTCACAATTTAAGGCTATTAAGAATAGATGGTTAATACATTAGGAAAAATAGGACTCATGGGGAAGACAGAAGATCTATTTACCCTAAAGAGGATCAGGCCAAGGGAAAACAATTCCTTTTCAAATACATAAGGCAGTATTACAAAGGATGATCATCAGTGGTTCTATCTCCATTTCTTACCATTTCAGCACTTAACACTGGTGGTAATAATCCTCATTTGTAAAATGGGAACAATAATGTCTACTTTGCCTACGTCAAATGTGCACTGAGGGAAAAAAAAGTACATAAGAGGGTTTTGGAGACCACATAATGATACATAGTTACAAAATATTAGCATCTCTATTCTGTTAGGTCAAAAGCTCTTCACCTAGAGTCCATGGATGTCTAGACCACCACCCCCAACACACAATGCAAAATTTTGTGTGTGTGTACATTTTCCTGGGGAGAGGGCCATAGTTTTCATCGGTTTCTCAAATGGATCTCTGCCTTTAAGTGTCAATCCTGACCCACAGTTATAGTCAAGCTACCTCTACCAACAGGTGCCTTAGAGGTTTTCGTTCCACTTTCGTACACATGGTTCAAGCATTCTTAGACACATCTCTCTCTTCCAAGCCAAATGAGCTGCCTGAACGGATTCTTCACCTATAACAGAGAATATTTCTAGCCCAAAGAAAATCGGGTAGCCAGCTGGCTGGGTACTCAAGAAAGTCAATCAGATTTCCCATGGAAAAGTACCAAGTACTACAGACAGTTTAGATGGGAGGAGGAAACATTAAAATGTAAAAACTTAACAAAAAGGTTACTGCTGATCTCCATACACATAAAAGGAGGTATTTCACCTACCAGCCGAGACCATAAAGATTTCTCAAGGGAAGTAAAAACATTAACAAGAGTCTTTAAAAGGATACGTTCCCCAACCTTCTAGCAGTAAAATTCCTGAACAAGGCTAAAAAATCTTTCACATGGAAGCAGCTGAGGAGCAAAGGCTCCAGAAGTTTTCCAGGGACTGATACAATGTTAACTTGAAGGTCTACCTCATCAATTATCAAGATGGGGGTTCTTCGAACTTCATCCTGGCTTATTCCCCTGCTGGGAGTCAGAGATGTGAGTACTGTCAGCGGCTGTGGTCTGAGTCCTGTTCTCTGAGGGGTATGCGAGTCCCTTATTGCTGGTGATCATTAATAAAGGAGGACACGTTATGATGCGCCTCCTCTGCTAAATTTTCCTCCTGAAAGAAGGTTTGAGAGCCTTGTAATGTTTCCTTTGGAGTCAAGGACGGTCTCAGTGGAAATTTCACTACATTAATATATAAACTGGAACATGAGTCAGACATTTGGTTAAAGCCTTCTTAAATTGAAATTTGGACCCAACATGGGAGATGGCTCCAGGGTTTGCTCTTGGGGATTAAAAAGCACTCTAATATTTCATAGGCAAGGTCTATAGGCAATATACACTAGAGGATGCTCAGTGGCTCACCTTGCTGGCTAAGTGGCTATCAGTGGCAGCCTAATGAAGTACTACTTCCAGACTAGGTCAGGAATTAATGACTTATGTGGTATCTGAAAGAAAGCCTCAAGAGGTTAATCTTTGGAAAGGAAAAGATAGATGAAAAACTGACAAGCCCCTCCTTACTCTTTCTTGCTGTTGTTAAAACATTTTTGCTGGTCAAAGGTATTTTCCTGGTTTTTGAGAGAGAAGGGCCAAGAAATGAGAAATGCTGTATTGAAAACAAAGCAGAGTTGTGCTTTATTAAAGAATGTCTTCTAAACGTTGGACAGTCCTAGATCAAATCCCTTAAAGCAATAGTCACTAACTCTTTGAGAACAGTTTTCTTGTTCCCATAAATAAAAAGAGGTAAAGGTTTGGTAGGAGCTCCTTTGGAGAGGATGTACTGAGCAGATAAGAGTGAGGACTATTACGAGAATAAGAGTTATACGCTAACCCTCAATATAGTAACTGTAAAACATTTATTGATTCTGAGTTGATGCACTAATGTTTATCGAACTCTTCTGTAATATTCCTTTATAGAAGTACCAAAGTTTAATATCTTAATGTGGCCCTTCCCCAAAGAAAACCAAAATTCTTGCTCCACTTTCTTATTATTGGCAAGTGGCTGGAGATTCAAATACAAACTTAAAATCCAACTAGAATTATTATGTGAATCCTTTCCATCAATGTTAAAACACTACATTATTTGATGTAAGCCTGTGAATGGGTAGGATTTCTTTCCGTTAAACATTCTAACACTGAGCACAAGGTTCTGAAACAACATTAAGAACAACAACAGCAAGACGCGCCTGGGTGGCTTAGTCGGTTAAGCGTCCAACTCTTGATTTCAGCTCAGGTTCAATCTCATGGTTCATGGGATAGAGCCCCGTGTTGGACTCTACACTGACAGTGCTGAGCCTGCTTGATATTCTCTCTCTCCCTCTCTCTCTGCCTCCCACCCTCAAAATAAATAAACTTTAAAAAAAAAAAAAAAAAAAACCGCAACAGCACTAACCCCAACACAAAAAATAAACAAGAGTTGTGACAACGAGAGTTGAAATGCAGGCTCTCCAGGGCCTTTGTCAGTCTTACTATATACTCAGTCTCATTACTGATGGTTATTTCTTTAAGTCCATAATTCCATAAACACTGAAAAGAACTTAGGGTATGTTATATATATATTCTAACTAGTTTTCCGTAGGGAAATTATATATATAGATAGATGATATAGATATAGATACAGATATAGATATAGATATAGATATAGATATAGATATAGATATAGATATAGATATAAACAAACATACTGCTGGTATAGACTGTAACAAATCAGGCTAAACCTAGAAGAGACCAGTTAGGAACATGAGGATGGTTGCTGTTTTTAAATCAAAAGTTGAAATTGGGCCTAAAATACTAGGTGTTATGTACTAGTTCTTATCAAAAAATAAGTCCTTATATTTAAATTACAGTAAAATTATCTACCGGGCAAATATGGCATTTTGAAGAACAGTACCAAGAGAGCTATAGTGACTGCCCTTCAGAAATATACATAGAGTGTTTGGGGAAATGTTTTGACTGGAGGGAAAAAATGGGCAGTTAGGGAAGAAATATCTTACATCTTTTCAGAGACTTGAGAGACCACCATTTCTACAAGTTCTGTTTTTCCCCCCTCACTATTCTTTTTCTCTACCCCCTTGAGAAATAAACTAAGCATTAGCTTGCACACAGAGTGCAAAGCACTCACAGGGCAACACAATCCATGCAGTATACCAGGAGCAGTAGCCCAGCACAGACAACCAGGCAGTAGCTGACTCTGGCCAGGCAGCTCCCAGACCCTTCCCAGTTTCACTTGCAATTAAGAAACAGGGGGGACCCAAGACACAGGAGCTAATCAGAAATTAGAGTAATAATTGCTCTCCCACCCACACATCTTGGTAGGGACTTGTCACAGGTGATCTTCGTCACTGGTCAGAAATGGTTGCCTCATTACCAAGAAACAGGAGGAAAAGCAAAGCGACCAAAGAACTCACCATCCACTCAGGCACGTGAAAAGCTGAGGTGCCCTCATTACCGTCCCACTTCTCCATAGTGCAGGCTTGGGTAATCTATGTCCTGAAGCAAAAGGGAAAGCTGGTTTGGAAATGCCAGGGTTTTTTGAGTGCCCCAAAGCAGAACCAAGCCTAGTGATTCAGAAATTCACAATATCTAGCAGAAGCTGCATCCTCTTTCAAAAGAGGCTTTCTATTCAAATTAAGATCATTAGTCAACTGCCTGACAAGTCCCTTACTGGCCCCCTTCAAACCTTCTGCTTTTGATTCAAAATCAGAGCTGATGCAAAATTCTGCACCCAGGCACTGAACTTCCCACAGGACACTCACTGTTTAATGCTACCCAAACACTCAACCCCCGCCTCCCCAGTGGACGCTTTCCACGGCAAGAGTCAGGCTTCCTCTCTTTCCCTGTGTGTAAGGCACTTGTTAATTTTCTCCCGCCCCTGAGGACACGTCACTGGAGGTGCTGATACCAAGATCAATAAGGATCGAGGTCAAGAAGGCACTCCCATTTCTCAAGAGTTGCTTGATTTGGATCTGTAAACAGGCGTTTCCTTGAAATCAAGAGTTCCTTATGGCTTTCAAGTTTAAACAGCTATGCAGAACCTCCCCATCTGCTCACACCAGGGGTCTGGCACCAGACTCAGGCATATCTCAAGTTAAATTCTTATTGCAAGGGAGATTTGATTCGGATGGTGCCAGGGAAGATCTCTTACAAAATCAGAAACTAGGATCTCTGAAGAAAGTTCTGGGACCACAACTCCCTCTGCTGGCTCCCTATGCTATGTACATGAAGGTCCAAGGGCCTTCAGCTGCAGAGACAACACAGGCGCCAATTGTAAATGAGCTGCTTACCTGAGGCTAGTCAGGAGCTACACGGTGTAGGTTTAGAGGGAGCCAAAGCTTCCAATCAAGACTAGTGCTGCCTCCAAGTTCCTATCTAAAGTGGGTTTTTACTCACCCATCTGGTTTTGGGAAGAGACAGGATGCCACCTTAAGGGACCTCAGAAGCTGCTCCCTCTTTAGGTTCCTCTACCAGCTCCCTCTTCTCTGCATACTTCAGAAGTTTGGAAATAAGACAAAATGAGAATAAAGGTGGCCTAACTTACCTGCTTTGCTCACTCCTAGGGTAGGTTACCCAGTAAGAGTACCAGAGATTTCAGGCACAAAGTAAGCCCGATGAGATATGCCTGCTTTGGTCCCCTTTATGGACCAGGGACTCTTTCAGTGTTAATTCCCATCATCCAGGATAATTTTTCTAGAGCTGATGGTTTTCATATTAAAATTAGTATTACTGGTTCATTGGCCCTTAGGACCTTCACCGGTTAAGAGAATGATCTTTTGGATGTGGAATGGAGAAGACGGTAATGTCTAGGGGAAGAGGTATTGTAAGATGCCAGCGAAGGCAGAACTCACATACTGACCTGGATGTGTACGCTAGAGAGAAAGGCAAGTGAAAAGAGAAGGGGACTGTTGGACCAGGTGAACGCAGAGGTGTCAAAGGATTAGCGATCACAGGGCAGGTAGAGATCAGATGCAACAAGAAGAGAGAACAGCAGCGGGGGAAGTAAAGGAAGCTGTGTAAAGGCCACAGAGGGAATATGGAGTGAAGCAATGAGTGATGCCACGACATAGAAGGTTGATGACATGCAAGAGCGACAGGCCCTCTGAGGTCAGGGTGTTGATTCTGATAAAGCCTTAGTTGTCAGCAACCTCCAGTCATTGTCGTCTGGTCTTCCTTTCAATCCAAACTTTTTAACAGAATGAGAAGTTACATTTGCTGCCTAAATTTCCGAGGGTATCTTTCATCTGTATTTTATTTATTTTTTTATAAATTTTTTTAAGTTTATTAATTTGAGAGAGAGAGAGAGAGAGATATCGAGCAGGGGAGGGGCAGAGAGACAGAGAAGGAAAGAGAGAATCCCAAGCAGGCTCCGCACTGTCAGTGCAGAGCCCAAGGTGGGGCCCAAACCCACAAACCATGAGATCATGACCTGAGCTGAAGTCGAGTCAGACGCTTAACCGATTGAGCCACTCTCATCTGTATTTCAGATGCAACACATCCCAAATCAAAATGATTGCTCCATTGTTCCTCCTCCCCTCAACCCTCCAAACGAGTTTCTTCTCACTTTTCCACCTCTATTACTTCAGTCAACCAAATAGAAACCTCAGTCATCTTTGATTTCTCCCCTTTTCCCTAGTCCCCAGAACAATCCATTGCCAATTCTTCCAAGCCTGTTATCTGTCCATCCCTATCCATTTTCATTGCCTCCTAAAAACCCTCTATAAATCCTTTCCAGATGGTCTTCCGCTCCATATCCCTGTACATACGCCATCCCTACAAAAGCTGTGTTGCCCACTGTTTCCTGGATGTGAAGACCAGCACTACGAGTACTGGTTTGGGAATTAAACAGACCTGGTGAGAATACTGACTCTACCCCTTAGTTAGCCTCCCTCTCCCTCTAGTTTCCCAATCTGTATAGCACAAATAATAATAATACCTCACACCATTGATGCAAGGATTTAAAAAGTGTGCATACGCTAAGTAATTAATAAACAGTAGCTCTTACTTATGTCATTATGATGAGGTCCTTTCCCACCTCATGCCTTTGCTCATGCCATTTTCTCAAATTGAAATGCATTCATTCTGCCTTCACTTCTATCACCCTCATAGGCAAATTCTTCAAGTTCTGCTCAAATGATACATCTGCCATGGAATCTAACCTAGAAAAAGCAATCTCCCTTTCCTCTAGTGTTGGGTCACATCACTGGTCACATCACTATTTTCAGCCTTCCTCACATTAAAGTTACTGTGTACGTTGTGTTGTCCCTCATTAGAGTCCACGTTTTTCAAGGGCTTAGCCAGCTTCAATTTGCCCACAGTGTCTGGCATACATTAAGGGCTTAAGAAATGGTCAGATTTTATATATTGTATGTATACCTTACAGTACTCTGAGGGTAACCTGCATAATCAATGTGTTCGATATATTTTTAGAATATTACTTTATATTCACAGGGGCTTAGTTATACCACTGCCCACAGCTCTGACTGATTTGTGGTGAGTCCTTAATAGGGTTTTAATCCTTAATTATAATATTATCTCTGTAGGAGTATATAATCCACTTTCCATTGCTTGATCTGCATCAACCATAATCCATTATGATCTGCATCATAATGAAGCTTTTAGGAACAAATCAAGGCCAAAAGAGTAGAGCCCAACACTTAAAATATTTCAGTGATCAGGGGCACCTGGGTGGCTCAGTCGGTTAAGCCCTTGGCTCAGGTCATGATCTCACCGTTTGTGAGTTCGAGCCCCGCGTCAGGCTCTGTGCTGACAACTCAGAGCCTGGAACCTGCTTCGGATTCTGTGTCTCCCTCTCTCTCTCCCTCTCCCCCACTCGTACTGTCTCTCTTTCAAAAATAAACATTAAAAAATAAAACAAAATATTTCAGTGATCAGCAAATTACTAGATTATTGGTGGTCCTGTACATGTTTTCTACATAATCAGTTATTAAGCAAATGAAGATGACTGCCCTCATGGTAGTGTTAAAACATGGAAGAAAATGTCTGTTAAGGAAGACAGGGGTTGGGGGGCACCTAGGTGGCTTAGTCAGTTGGGTGCCCGACCTCGGCTCAGGTCATGATCTTGCAGTTCGTGGGTTCAAGCTCCACATGGGGCTCTCTGCTGACAGCTAGGAGTCTGGAGCCTGCTTCAGATCCTGTGTCTCCCTCTCTCTCTGCCACTCCCTCACTCACACTCTCTCTCAAAAATAAGTAAACATTAAAAAAATTATTTTAAAAAAAGGGTGGGAATAAAAGAATAAGCACAAGTAAAATATATTGCTTTTGCAGGCTAAACTAAATGTTACTTTAGTTGTAACTTTTTTTTTTTAAAGATTTATTTACGTACTCTCTACACCCAACGTGGGGCTCAAACTCACGACTCTGAGATCAAGAATCATGTGTTCCACCAAATGAGCCAGCCAGGAGCCCCAGCTGTGACTTTGTGTTTGTTTGTTTGTTTGTTTGTTTGTTTGTTTGTTTAGTGTAGGTTTTAACTAAAGTAGACTTCCTTTGTAAATTGTAGCCTCACTACACCTTTCTGCAAGGACTGTGAAACAAAAATAAAACAGTAGCTATTACTACATTTGGGAACTGAAGATCTGTTAACTGAGTAGGACTGTATAAGGCATGAGGTATAGGTGTAAATACTAGTTACAAAGTTGTTTACAATCGAGTTGCATTTTACCATTCTGTGCCTTAAGAGATACACCTATAGCAAGGGCTGGAGTAAGACCGCTGCACATGATCATCTATAATAAGCACTCTTAACATTTAGGTGAGAAGTTTGCAACTTCAAAAAAAAAAAAAAAAAAAAAAAGAAAGTTAGACAAACTACATTTGTGCCTATGGCCTCCAAGCTTTACGAAAATGGACCAGGTGTATGAATAGCTCACAAGAATCTCATCTGCACTCCAAGAACAACTTGAAGTTTATGTGCCAGTTGTGCTCCTGCCAGGGGTGATTTGATAGCAGTACTGTTAATGGAGGTAAAGTCAGACGACTTGCCAGAGTGAGTATATGCCTGGCTACAGAAGGAAAAACAAGTTAATATTTCCAGGGGGTCAAAGTCAAACGGAACCACGCGGTGGTAAAGAAGTAACTACAACAGCAGAACAGTTTTAAACAAGAGGTGATAAACCTGGAAACTAGAAAGTCATAAGGCACGGGGCAAAGAATACAAGAACGTGACCCTGTCCTCTATTCCTGGCTGTGTCTAATAGTTTTATTGTGCGTTGGCAAGTTACCTAATTACTCTCTTCTTCGGTTTCCTCATTATAAAATGAGGGAGGTGGGTAATAGTGGACTGTGGAAAGTTAGAACTGGTTCCTTCCAGTACTGACATTCAGTATTTCTAAGCTGTCTGTTTCTGAGGCTATAAGAAAAAGCAATAACTATTCCTTAGTCCCCTAAGTTACAGCTTATTGTAGAAGCTAAGATTCTTAACCTCCTGAGTTCAAAGTTCCATCTGGTCAGTCATGAGGCTGGCTGGAATTGCTAGGCCTCAGATCTCCCTTATCCCTTCAGACTTGAAATGCTAATGCTACCACAGCAGATGGAATTGCTAAATCCTCCCCCTACCCAGGACCTAAATGGTAGGCACCCTACCTCTCAGTACCTTAAGACTCATATCCCACGGGTATTTTAGACTCCACATGGAGGCATCATCATTACTGGTAAAACTACAGGATTAGCTCCATCACTTACTATCTGTGTGTGTCTTTACATAAGCAGTATAACTTTTTAAGCCCTTGCTTCCGCATCTGTAAAACAGGATAATAATGCCTTTCCTCACATGAGTGTTATCAAAATTAAGTAATACATAGAAATTCATAAAAAGTGCCAGGAAGCTATTTTGCCCAAAACTAGACATAGCAGAGCGGTACCAGACTGTCTGGTTTAAATCTTGATTCACACTGGGGCGCCTGGGTGGCTCAGTTGGTTAAGCCTCTGACTTCAGCTCACGTCCTGATCTCTCAGTTTGTGAGTTCGAGCCCCGTGTTGGGCTCTGTGCTGACAGCTCAGAGCCAGGAGCCTGCTTCGGATTCTGTGCCTCCCTTTCTCTCTGCCCCTCTCCTGCTCATGCTCTGTCTCTCTCTCTCTGTCTCTCAAAAATAAACAAACGGTAAAAAAATGTTAAATCTTGATTCCCATTTACTGTGTAACCTTAAATTACTTATCCTCCCTGTGTCTCAGTTTTCTCATCTGTAAAATAAGGACATTAAAAGTATCTACTTTATGGCACTGCTGAGAGGATCAAATCACACACACACACACACACACACACACACACACGCACCACTTAGAACAGTGCCTCAAACTTGTCAGTGATATTTTAAATTTACTATTATTACTAATATATGTATCCCCCAATACACCCAAATCCATCTTCTACTATACATGATGAATTCATTCAATCAAACCACAAATATTTACTGGGTGCCTATTATGTGTCAGCCAGCATAAAAAGACAGCCCCTGCTCTCAATGGTGCTGTCAGGAGAGAGAAACAGGTAATTAAATAAATAATTACAACAAAAATATGAAAAATGACAAGGTAAGTACAGGGCTACGCAAGTATATGGCAAGGGTGGCAATCATGTATATTGGGAGTGAGAAGTTCCATTTAAGCTGAAAGGTAAAGGATGATTAGGGGGTACCTGGAGTGTATTTGGCAAGAAGGAATATTGAGAAGAGTATTCCAACAGAAAGAAGAAAGTACTCCATAATATCTCTTACAATCTGCCCTTTCTTCTTCATACCAGCTGTGTAAAGCCTGACCATCATCACATCTATCTAAATCAGTGCTTAATAAACTTGAATATGCCTAGAGATCTTGTTGAAATGCTGACTTAGGTCCCAAGATTGTACTTTTTAAAAAAATTTTTTTAAGTTTATTCATTTTTGAGAGAGAGAGACAGAGCGTGAGCAGGGGAGAGGCAGACAGAGAGAGGGAGACACAGAATCCAAAGCAAGTTCCAGGCTCTGAGCTATCAGCACAGAGCCCAATGCAGGGCTCGAACTCATGAATCTCAAAATCAGGACCTGAGCCAAAGTTGGATGCTTAACCGAGTGAGCCACCCAGGCGCCCCCCAAGATTGTACTTTTTAAACAGCTCTCCAGATGCCAGTACTGCTGGGACTACACTTTGACAAGGGCCTAGATAATTCCATCCCAATACAGCCTACCTCAATTTGTTAAATCGACTCATTTATATGTGATTATCAACAGCTCAATCAGGTTAAAATCTGATCACATCACTTATTTGTTCATAATGCCTCAATAGCTCCCCATTGTCTTTTTTTTTAATTTTTTTTAACGTTTTATTTATTTTTGAGACAGAGAGAGACAGAGCATGAACGAGGGAGGGTCAGAGAGAGGGAGACACAGAATCTGAAACAGGCTCCAGTCTCTGAGCTGTCAGCACAGAGCCCGACGCGGGGCTCGAACTCACGGACAGCGAGATCATGACCTGAGCCGAAGTCGGCCGCCCAACCGACTGAGCCACCCAGGCGTCCCTCCCCATTGTCTTTAAAATAAAACCCAAACTCCTTAGCATGACACACAAGACCCTGTACAACAATTTAAACTTGTGCATACCTCCCAAGCCTCAGCTCTCTGAATTCCCCCACATCCCCACTGTGAACACACACACACACACACACGCGCACACACACACACACACACACACACACACACATCTTTCAAATTTTAGCTTAGCTGTAACTTCTTTCAGTACACATTTCCAGCTCTTGGTCTAGGTTAAGAATCAATTCTGTGAGTTACTGACTAATCCCCCAGACAGACTGATCATTTGTCTATTTCCACATTAGAACTGCAAGCAATCTGAGGGCAGAGACTATGTGTCTTATTCCTGTATTCCAAGTACCCAGCACATAGTAAACAACCAATGAATACGTGCTGAATGAAAAAATGACTTGAAGAATAGCTAGGTCAGAGTAAAGCTCCAACTGAATAAAATACAGGATAAGCACCTGAAAGGTAAAAAGAAAGAAAAGGGAATCAGGTATGACTAAGAACTGACAAAACTATAAATAGAAATATCACTATAACAAAATTCTGTACCTCCCTGTCACTGACTAATCCAATCACTGCTTCTTAGATAAACAATTAAGCAATACAGAGAGTACAGTACACTAAAGCAGGCACCATGCCACCTTTTCCACTCCCTGTTAAATCCTCTAGATTCTGGGAGTGGAATGTGGAATGTAAATCCTCAATTTCCCTGACACAGCTAATAGAGCTCCAGTCAGGTCGAAGTTCAGTTTGCTGCACAGTTAGCACCTCTAGCTAAAACCGTCCTCAAAGGGAGGTCAAGCTAAAACTTGAACGCAACCAGAATAAAAGTGAGAAGGAATTTATCACGGACTGGAGGGGGATGGGGCACAGGGGGATGGGAAGGGTATAGGGTAAAATACTGAAATATAATGCCATTAAATAAATGTAGAATGCAGACTTCTAACTACATTCTTTTAATTTTTAAATACATTTTTTATGGAAGCATAACTAACCTACAAAAAAATACACAAATCAAAAAGTTACAGTTCGATACAATTTCAAAAGCCAACACACCTATGTAGCCACTACCTAGATAAGAAAATAGAACATTACCAGCACCCAACAGCCTTCCCTCACGTTCCCTCTCAGTCATTAGCCTCCTCCCTACCCCGATTCCTATCAACACCAATCAGTTTTGCCTATTTTTGTACCTGATACAAAGATCATCAAATATCATCATTTTCTGCTCAAAATGTTTCTAAGAGTTACCCAAGTCAGTCGCATTTAGCAGTAGTTCATTTATTTTTATTACCAGAAAGTATCCCATCACATGAATACTCATAATTTGTTGAATCCATTCTCCTGTTGAAGGTTGTTTTCAGTTTGAGGGCCATAAAAAATGATGTTGCTATGAACATTCTTGCAGATGTTGTAGGGTGCCCATACGAAGATATTTCTGGTTGGGTATTTATCTAGGAGTGTAATCGCTGGGTAAGAGGGTATGCGTATGTTCAGCTAGGTAGATGACATCAAACAAGTTTCCAAAATTTGTATACTAATTTCCATTCTTACCAGCAGGAGAATAGTGTTCCAGTCGCTTCATATCCTTGCCAGTATTGTTGGTCTTTTTACATTTTAGGCATTCTATGTAAAGGTGGCACACTGTGATTTCAATCTGCATCTCACAGCCACCATTTTCATCACCACTGAGCACAGTTTTGTTTTTTTTTTTTTTTTTATGGCCTTTACTATGTTGAGGTACAACTCCTCTATGTCCACTTTGTTGAGAGTTTTTATCATGAATGGATGTTGAATTTTGTCACATGCTTTTTCTGCCTCTATTGAGATGATCGTATGATTTTTATCCTTCATTTTGTTAATACGATGTACTACAGTGACTGAGTCGTGGATGTTGAACCATCCTTACATCTCTAGGATACTTCCCACTTGGTCGTGATGTATGTTGTTAATGTAGTACGGAATTTGATTGGCTAATATTTCGTTGAGGATTTCCGAATCTGTGTTCGTTATGAATAGTGGCCTGTAACGTTGTTTTTGTATGTGTGGTAAAATGTACATTAACATTTGTCATTTTACCCATTTTAAAGTGTACAATTCAATGGCATTAAACACATTCACATTGTTATGCAACCATAACCACCATTCATCCCCAGAACTTTTTCACTACCCCACACCCATTAAATAATAACTCCCCATTTCCTCCTTCCCCCAGCCCCTAGAAACCACCATTTTCTGTATCTTTGAGTTTGATTATCATAGGTGTCTCATATAAGTAGAATCATAGAATTTTTGTCCTTTTGTATACTTCACTTAGTATAATGTTTTTAAGGTCCATCCATATTATAGCATGTGTTAAGACTTTCACTCCTTTTTAGGGCCGAATAATAATATTCCATTGTATGTATATGCCACATTTTGTTTATCCATTTCCCATCCATTGATGGGCTTTTGGGTTGTTTCCACATTTTGGCTATTATAAATAGTGCTGCTATGAACACAGGTGTGCAAATACTTGTTCAAACCCCTACTTTCAGTTCTTTGGGGGTATACTGTTGGATCATATTATAATCATTTCTGTTTGGGGCACTTGAGTGGCTCAGTTGGTTAACGCTCTGACTTCAGTTCAGGTCATGATCTTGTGGTTCATGACTTCAAGCTTCGCATCAGGCTCTCTGCTGTCAGCACAGAACCTGCTTTGGATCCTCTGTCCCCCTCTCTCTACCCCTTCTCTTCTCTCTCTCTCTCTCTCTCTCTCTCTCTCTCTCAGAAACAATAAAGAAAAGTGCCTGGGTGACCCAGTCAGTTAAGCATCCAACTCTTGATCTCTTCTCAGGTCACGATCTCACGGTTGTGGGATCAAGCCCTGCATCAGGCTCTCTGCTGACAGCATGGAGCCTGCTTGGGATTCTCTCTCTCTGTCCCTCTGCCTCTTGCACTACCTCTCTCTCTCAAAACAAATGAATAAACATTTAAAAAATAAGAATAAATAAACATGAAAAATACACGTATATTTATATTTCTGTTTATTATTTTGAGGAACCAAAAACCACATTGTGCCTTCTATACCAGCTGCACCATTTTCCATTCCCATCAGCAAAGCACAGGGTTCGAACTTGGAGAAACTGGAAATTTTGTGTACTGTCAAGCACATTTTTATCTACTTATTGGCCATTTGGATATTTTTTTATGTGGAGTGGCTTTTCAAAACTTTTTTCTATTTTTCCACTGGGTTGTCAGTCTTTCCCTTACTGATTTGTATGAGTTATTTACATAGTCTGGTTTTAGGTCTTTTGCAAACATTTCCCACTCTGTGGCTTGCTTTTCCTCTCTTACTGTTGTCTTTTTTTAAACTTTTCATTTTGAAATGATTTTAGACTTAGAACAATCAGCAAGAACAGTACAGAGAATTCCCATATACACTTCGCCCAAGTTCCTCTAACGTAACATCTTGTAAAACCAGGGCAATTATAAAAAGTAAGAAATTAACACTGGTATGATACTATTAACTAAACCACAGGCTTTATTTGGATTTCACAAGCTCGTCCATGAATGTCCTTTTTCAGTTGCAGGATCCAATCCAGGATCCCACACTGCATTTAGTTGTCATGTTTCCTTAGTCTCTTCCAATCTATGGTAGTTCCTCAGTTATTCCTTGTCTTTCATGACCCTGAAGATGGTAGTTGACTGAATCATGGAATAAAGCTATGCATTGACCAGATTTAAAAACACCATGAAACAAAACCCCTGTATATTATCTTTTCACCTATTTTGATTGCATTTTTTTAGCTCCCGCTCAGTTTTATTGAGATATAATTGATATAATATTGTATTATTATAAAGTGTCCAACACAATGATTTGACATATGTATAGGTTACAAAATGACTGTCAGAGTAAGTTTAGTTAACATCTATCACCTCAGGTGGTTACCAATATTTTTTCTTGTAATGTTATCTATTCATCTCTTTTGATTAATTTTTAGTAGAATGGAGATACCAATTTTATACATTAGTAAAGATAGTAATGTTAAAGATCAGCTAACTTGATTTCCTTATTTTAGAGATAAAGAAGCAAAGATCTAGAAAAATTACCTACCCAAAGTCTTATTTTACTTGGCAGATAGTTTTCTTGTTTGTGACTTTTAATAGTTTTTCTAGTGCTTCAAATACCTTAACTGTTCAGAGACCATCTCTTCTTAATCAAAATGAACTAAGTATCTCTATTTCCATTAAGAGATCAACAGAGCCTAAACTTTCAGTTACAAATAAATAAGTCACGGGATGAAAAGTACAACATAGGGAATATAGTCAATAATATTGTAATAACTTTGTATGGTGTCAGATGGTAACTACCACCAACACTTATCTTGGTAAACATTGCATAACGTATAAAATTGTCCAGCCATTATGTTGTACACTTGAACTTAACATTGTATGTCAACTATACTTCAATTTAAAAAGAAAGAGAGAGGGGTACCTGGGTGTCTCAGTTGGTTAAGCATATGACTTCAGCTCAGGTCATGATCTCATGGTTTGTGAGTTCGAGCCCCACATCGGGCTCTCTGCTGTCAGCGCAGATCCTTCTCGGGATCCTCTGTCTCCCTCTCTCTCTCTGCCCCTCCCCCCACCTCTTGAAAAATAAATAAACATTAAAAAAAAATTTTTTTTTTAAAGAGAGAGAGAAATCATCAGAGCCTAACCAGCTCCTGAATTTCTGGTCTGTTTTCTAATTTTTCAGGAACGAGAATGTATTGCTCTTATAAAAAGAGAAAAAGAAAAAGAAAAAAAAAATGTATCATAGACAGAACAATGCCTCCCCATTCCCTGCCAAGATATCCATGTTCTAATTTCCAGAGCCTGTGAATATACAGCAAAGGTAAGGCTGCAGATGGAATTAAGGGTGCTAGTTAGCTGACCTTGAGATGGGGAGATTATCTCAAATAATCCAAGTGGACCCAATATAATCAAAAGATTCCTTACAAGTAGAAGAGGGAGGCAACCAGAGACAGATTTGAAGATGTACACTGCTGGCTGTGAGGATGGGGGAAGGGGCCACAAGCCAAGGAATGCTGGCTGCTTCTAGAAGCTGGAAAAGGTAAGGAGATAGATTCTCCTCTCAAGCCTTCAGAAGGAATACAGCCCTACTGATACCTTCTGAAAAATTATTAAAGTATGATTGGCATACACTATCAGTTTCAGGTGTATACCATAGTGATTCAATATTTTTATACATTACTAAATGATCCCATAATAAGTCTAGTTACCATCTATCACCATGTGAAGTTATTACAACGTTATTGACTATATTGCCTACATACTATACATTATATCCCCATGACTTACTTATTTTACAACTGTTTATTGTAAGAAGTTTGTACCTCTTAATCTGCTTCCCCTATTTCACCTGCCCAAACCCTTTCCCCTTCTGGTAACCAACAGTTTATTTCCTGTATCTAAGAGTCTGTTTCTGTTTCATTTTGTTTTGTTTGTTTTGTTTTTTAGATTCCACAAATTATATGGTATTTGTCTTACTCTGTCTATTTCACTTAGTATAACACCCTAGTCCATACATTGTGTCACAATGGCAGGATTTCATTCATTTTTATAGCTGAGTAAGATGCCTAACATATCGGTTTTAGTCCACTGAGACCCATTTTGGACTTCTGACCTCTCAAACTGTAAGTTAATACAATGGTATTGTTTAAAGCCATAGAAAATTAAACAAGAAGCCTCTGAGATTTTAAGGAGCAGGGGAGATTAGATGTTTGGTCTTAAATATCTCAATCATTTCCAGATAACTACTCATGCATACTCAGGTTTGGTTGGCAATATTTTCATAAATTTTTAAATTCTGCACTTTACAGTGACAAATATTTTTAAAGTGCTTGGGAATAAGACTGCATTTTTACCAAATTCTTACTTTGTATGATTAGAACACGGTCAATGAGAGTGGTGGGAGATGGAACTGGAAATGTAGTCAGGGACTGATCACGCAGGGTTTGCAGGCCACAGAAAGGTTTTAATTTTATTGTAATAATAATAGGAAGTGGGGTGCCTGGCTGGCTCAGTCAGTGGAGCATTCAGCTCTTGATCTCAGGGCTGTGAGTTTGAGCCCCATGTTGGGTGTAGAGATTGCCTAAAAATAAAATCTTTAAAAATAGGAAGCTGGTAAGGATTTTTGTTCTCAAAAGATCACCATGGCTGCTATAAGGATAAGAAACTGAATAAACATGAGTGGAAAGATTAGTTAGAAGGTCATTAAAATATGGAAATGCAAGCTGGTGCAGCCACTCTGGAAAACAGTATGGAGGTTCCTCAAAAAACTAAAAATAGAACTACCCTATGACCCAGCAATTGCACTACTAGGCATTTATCCACAGGATACAGGTGTGCTGTTTCGAAGGGACACATGCACCCCCATGTTTATAGCAGCACTATCAACAATAGCCAAAGTATGGAAAGAGCCCAGATGTCTACTGATGGATGAATGGATAAAGAAAATGTGGTATGTATGTGTATATGTGTGTGTGTGTGTGTGTGTGTGTGTGTGTGTATACACACACACACACACACACACACACACACAATGGAGTATTACTCGGCAATCAAAAAGAATGAAATCTTGCCATTTTCAACTACGTGGATAGAACTGGAGGGTATTATGCTAAGTGAAATAGTCAGAGAAAGACAAAAATCATATGACTTCACTCATATGAGGACTTTAAGAGACAAAACAGATGAACATAAGGGAAGGGAAACAAAAATAATATAAAAACAGGGAGGGGGACAAAACAGAAGAGACTCATAAATATGGAGAACAAACTGAGGGTTACTGGAGGGGTTGTGGGAGGGGGGATGGGCTAAATGGGGAAGGGGCACTAAGGAATCTACTCCTGAAATCACTGTTTCACTATACGCTAACTAATTTGGATGTAAATTTTAAAAAATAAAATAAAAAAAAGAAGGTCATTAAAATATATGAGAGATGATGGTGGCTTAGATTAGATGAATGGTAGTGAATGGATTTGAGACATATGTTGGTGGTTGATTCAACAGGACTTGAGAACAGACTGAATGTAAAGGATGAGGAAGATATCAAGAATGACCATCAGGTTTCTGGCTCAACCAACTGGTTAAATAGGGATACTATTGATTAAAGTGGAGAAGAATGAGGGGAAATACTTATGAGAAGAATATCAAGACTTAATCTTGGTCAAGTTAAGTTTGAGATGTCTATGAGACAGACAAGTGGGATTGAAATAGCAATTGAATAGAGTCTGGAGCTCAGAGGAAAGTCTGGGTTGGAAGCATAAAATTGAGAGTTACTGATTTCTTCCATTTCTGTAATTTAAATTCCATGTACACACAAATATATAAAATGATGGGAATGCATAAAATTGCCTAGAGAGGGGGAAAAGGCAAACAAACAAACAGGAGCCACATCTGAGCCCTGATCCACCAGGGTAGAATAAGAAAAGCCAGCAGCTGAAATTTGAAAAGCAGTCACTAGAAAAGTAAGAGAAAAATCCAAAGAGAAATGGTGTCACTGAAATTAAGAAAAGGGATTATTTCAAAAAGGAAAGAGTGATCAGCTACTTCAAATACTGCTGGGAACTTTGGTAAGATGACACTGAAAACAGTTTTCAGGATTAGGCAGCATGGAGGTTTCTGGTGATTTGGGGGAGTGACGGGGGGGGGGGGGGGGGGGGGGGGAGGGGGTGAAAGCAGGATTAGGGAAAATTGAAGAATGACCAGGAAGTTAAGTAGGAGAGGCGGTTTGAACAGACAAGTATTTTGAAAAACTGAGCTGTGAAACAGAGCAGAGAGATGTGGAAATAACTAAAGGATTATAAGTCAAAGGAAGTGATTGATTTTGTGTGTGTATGAGTGTGTGTTGTGTGTTTGTGTGTGCACGCACATGCCTGTGCGCTTTTGTTTAACAAGATGGTTACTAGAGCTTGAGTGAACTCTGAAAGAAACGATCCAACAGAGGGGGAGGATGAAAATGAGTGTGTGTGTGTGTGTGTGTGTGTGTGTGTGTTCAGAAGTGTAAAAAAGGAAAGAGAGACAAATAAGGTTGCCAGATAAAATTCAGGATACCAGTTATATTTGAATTTCAAATAAACAATAAATAATTTTTCAACAAAAATGTGTCCTAAGTATTGCATAGCACATGCTTATACTAAAAATTATTTGTTGTTATCAGAATTTAAAATTTAACTGTGTGTTTTGTGTTGTTGTTGTTGTCAAATCTGACAATCTTATGGGTAAATTGAGAAAAAAAAGTCTCTGAGAAGAGAAGAAGACAGAATGGGAGCCAGGGCGCAAGTGGAGAAACTGTTCTTAGGATAAGGAATACTTCTTTCTTTGTTACAGAAAGAGGGAATTCACATCTAAGGCCCCTCTAACAATGAATTATGACATAATAACATCAATTAAGGGGGTGGGGGAGAAGAGCTATAGGAGAATTGTGAAGCATTAAGAGATAACTGGTTTATAGTAACTTAAAAATAGACAACTAGCAGCCACAGAAAGTTTCTAAGTAGGGCAGTAATATCTCAGCAGAATCATATGATAAAAATATGCTTAGAGAAGATGCATTCAAGAGAGAATGTGGCTGAAAGAATTGAGGACAACTTTAAGGTCAACCCTGAAGACGGTTAAAGTCTGGATTTCTAGACTACAATTACATGAAAATGAAAGGACAAGTTTAAGAAAGTATATAAAAGAACTAGCTGGATCTAGACAATCTGGACACAGAGTTGAAGGGAGGAAAGTTCATATTCTACACACACACACACACACACACACACACACACACACACACACAGGCAGTCATTGCCAACACAGCACATGCAAATTCCATACATTCAACATCTTACATCATTACTGCTTTATGTCTGTGAAAATAACTACTATGATTATTTTTCCTACCTGGCACTTTGCTGCCAAAAAGTTCTAATTGCTTTACAAATTATTTTGCCTTTTTACCTTTCCTCATGAAAGTCAAATAAGGAATATTCTAATGAGTTCCAAAGCAAATCAATCAAACATGACCATGATTAGGAAGCAGATCTTTTTAGATCCAAGGACAGAGTATTATAATATTTAAGAGATTCCTAATAAGAAGCAAAAATTGTCCTAGACTCTTCTGAACATTAAGAAAACCTATTGGGGTGCCTGGGTGGCGCCCGACTTCGGCTCAGGTCATGATCTTGTGGCTCAAGATGGGTTCAAGCCCTCGCATCAGGCCCTGTGCTGACAGCTCAGAGCCTGGAGCCTGCTTCAGATTGTCTCCGTCTCTCTGCCTCTTCCCCACTTGTGCTCTGTCTCTCTTTCTGTCTCAAATATAAATATTAAAAAAAAGAGAGAGAGAGAACCTACTAAGTGGATTGCCTCCCAACCCCACTGCCATTCTCCATATAACAAATAACCCGCTTTCTAGCAGCCAATTTTTGAAGTTGTACTGATGAATGAGTTAATGTCTATAAGGTACTTTAAAGTTTGGAGAAAAGAATATATAAAATATAGTAGATTCTCACTATTTGCAGTACTTCTGTTTTATAAAGTCACTGCAAACACTGAGGCAGCCAATGTTGAAGCATTGCTTTTATGGGAAATACAGGATTAGGCTCCTGTGAGCCTATGGTCATGACATTTTCATCAAATGATTAATAGGTAACCCTGTTTTGACTGTGTTTTTGTTTAAAGAAACCTTATAGAGGCACCTGCGTTGCTCAGTCGGTTACGTGTCCTACTTCAGCTCAGGTCATGATCTCACGGTTCATGAGTTCGAGCCCCGTGTTGGGCTCTGTGCTGGTGGTGTGGAACCTGGTTAGAATTCTCTCTCCCTCTCCCTCTCTCTCTCTGCCCTTGCCTCACTTTCTCTCTCTCTCTCTAATAAATAAACTAATTGATTAATAACAAAAAGAAACCTTATATATTCTTGATTCATTAACACTGAACTCACAGCCAACAGCACTCCAACTCATGATTGCATGAAACTAACCGAACATTTTTTTTTCTCTACAAAGCACATCACAGCCTTTTTTGTGCTTAAGAACACTAGAGAGCACTTCACCAGTACATTTGGTGGACATTTTAAACAGTGAAATTACCAAGAAAGAGCACGAAATTGAAAAACCACAGCACTAAGTAGACCATGAAAAGGACCCTTGGATCGGAGTACGAGAGCTTAAACAAGAAGGCAGGGCACTGCCTTGTGTGACTTCAGCTGGGAACATACATGTCAGGTGACTCAAATTTTTTTCCACTCTACACATGTCCATGAATAACCACTGAAAGGACCAACACTATTGATCCTGGGGTTACAAATAAATTTTAGCAAGGGGGCAAATTTGCAAATCTAGTATCTGAGAATAATGGGGATCAACTGTGCTGTTGCCTTCACTTGCTCCAAATGATTCCAAGGCAAATTTGCTCTGATTTTACAAGTTATGAGTCAATTCTTGCCTCCAAATGCTTGCCTGTAAATACTCGTGAGGTCCATAAATCACCTTGATTTTGCTTCTAACTGTAATCCTCTACAAGATAAAGATACTCTAGTCAAAATCTTCTGTCAAATGTGGCAGTGACCGAGAAAGTAGAAGAGAAGTCAATCTTCTTAAAGCAATGCGGACCTTGTAGTGTTAACAAGAGCCTATACCTGGTTGCAAGAGAAGGTTTTACACAATGAAGACTCACAAGGGGCCATATTCAGACATGCAAGACTCTTGCTACCACACATTTATGCCCATGCCTGGGCTGTTCTGCTGCTAAAAACCACTCAGGCACACAGGTCAATAAAACCTGGTAATTCTGCCATGTCCCACTATTCAGCCCTTTCTTCACATCTCCATACCAGCTGTCAAATGTTCTCTACTCTTCTCAAATGTCCAATTATAACATCTATCCCTCACTCTTGGTACATTATTTATATTCCTGTTTCACAGGGAAAACTAAAACCACTAGATGGGGAAAATTTTTTTCAACTTCTTGACAACCTCACCCACATCTGTCTTTTCTTACCTCCCTCCTGTCTCACTGGAAAAGAATTCTCTCTTCCCATCCGTTATGGACTAAATTGTATCCCCCCAAATTCATATGTTGAAGCCCTAACTCCCACTGTGACTCTATGGAAATAAAGCCTTTAGGGAAGTAATTAAAGTTAAATGAGGTCACTAAAGGTGGAGTGTGAATCTCATGGAATCACTGTCCTTATAAGAAGAGGAAAAGACACCAGAGAGCACTCTCTCTCTGCAGCACACAGAGGAAAGGCAATGTGAGGACACAGGGAGAAGGCAGCTGTCTATAAACCAGAAAGAGAGGCTTTACCACAAACCAACCCTGACAGCCCCTTGATCTGGGATTTGTAGGCCCCAGAACCATGAGAAAATATATTTGTGTCGTTCAAGCCACCGAGTCTGTGGTATTTTGTTGTGGCAACCTGAACAGACTGATATACCATCTAAATTTAATCTTTCGAACCAGTGCTCTGGATCAAGTTCTCTCTCACCTCCTCAGGGCCTGTTCTCTATCAATCATCCCCTTTCATTCCTATTTCTTTGATCTTTCACCCTCTATGACTTCTTCTCATCAGCACAAAATATGTTTAGGTTTCTCCTATCCCAAAAAATAAATAAATCATCTCACTTTCTACCTTTCAGCTACTACTCTCTTACTTACCTCCAGAGCCAAACTCCTTGGCTTTCTAAGCTTACCATAGACCCAATTTACTTTCAGTTCACTCCTCAATGTGCTAAAGTCTGGCTCCTGACAACCCACTGGGACTATTTGTGCTGAGGTCACCATGTCCTTGTTGCTAAATCTAATGGAGATTTCTCGGCTTATTTTACCTCTGGATGCTGTTAATACCTTTTCCTTGAAAGACTCTCTCCCCTTGGCTTTTGTGACATTATACTATTATACCCATCTTTTCTTTGATCTCCTAGATATCTTCCTTTTCAGTTTCCTCTGTAGCTTTTTTACTCTTTCATGTTGGGCCCCCTAAATGTAGGAGTTCTTGAAGATACTAATCTCTGTTTCCTCTTCATTCAAAACATTCTCTTATCCATAGCCATGGCTTCATTTACAAATAATGTGCAGGCAACTTCCAAAAAATCTAACATCTCTCTGATCTTCAGTTCAAAATGGACAATGACCTACCCGATGGCTTTACTCTATGATGTTCCCATAGGCACAACATATCTACACTTACTCACTAACTTTTCCTAATAAGGGAGATGGACAAAAAATAAGTAAACGACTAGATGAAATAGTTACATTTATGGTAAACACTATCAAGGAAATGACCAAGAGGCTAAAGTATAAAAGGAAGAAACTACCTTTGATAGGATAATCAAGGAAAGTATTTTTGAGATGATAACACTTGAGCTAGCACCAGAAGAATGAGAGAAAGTTTACTATATGAAAGGAAAGAAGTAGTAATTGCAAAGACTCCAATGTAAGAAAGACCTTGGCATGTTTAAGGGAATGTAAAGACAATTTGTAGCTCATTACTTCTATTATGCTCCTACTGTCTATCTTCAGTTATACTTGCTATAAATCTTGGTAACTTCATTATCATCCAATAAACTGGTTTTTTTTTAAATCCCAAAGATTTCCTTGTGCTTATGTACCAACACAAATAATAAGAAAATATTACTGACTTATTTCAAAATAATATTCAAAAAACTTTTTTCAACTTTTCTAAATTTGAAAATTTCATTTAAAACCATTACTATTTTATAATTTAATAATACTGTAAAATAAATGAAAATTTATTTATATTTTATATTTAAGGATGAATTGTTTGCTTTCAAAAAGGAAATTAGAAGACTCCTATTTTCAACCCATCACCTATAGTATACCATCTATAGTATAATATATAGTAATAATGTATCTTATTTTGTCTTATGAAACAGAATTTTTTTTTTACTGTGCCCTCTAGAGGATCTTGAGAAATTTAAACTTTGTAAAAAAACTTTAATTCCAGTATAGTTAACATACAGTATTATGTTAGTTTCAGGTGTACAATATAGTGATTCAACAATTCTACACATTATTCAGTGCTATTCATGGTAAATATACACAACAGAATATTTTTGAAGTATTATGGTGCCAGTTACACCATCATTTTGAAACTAATTAGTTATAATTTAAAGAAAAAGGAATTTAATATTTTCAACAGACACAAGATGAATGCTTTAAAATGTTGCACATGAATACTGACCCAATATAAACATGAAATGACCCCCAAACACTACTTAGATGACAGTTATCCTGAGCTTTTCCAGAAAAACCACAGATGAGAAAGTGAACAGAACAGAAAGATAAACCTTTAGGACTAGAGGTAGAGTCTACTTAGGAATTATAAGTGTTGTTGAAATAATTAGTAGACAGTAAAGGGGCCTATTGTTCTAAAAATAGTAAGAATCTCCTTTAATTCCAATTCAGAAAGGTAACTGACAAGAAGAAAAAGAAAAAATTCCTTGTAACCCTTCTGTGTGAATTCTAAACCTACAGAGAAACAAGGCCACTGCAATGTGAAAGCCCAGAGATCCAATGGTTGAGATCTGATTCTGAGATCCTCTACTCTTCTTTTTTTTTTTTTCCTATACTGTCTAGAAAACAATAGAAGGAATGGGCATTCAGAAAAAGATCATCACAGGGCACCTGGGTGGCTCAGTCGGTTAAGCGTCCGACTTCGGCTCAGGTCATGATCTCACAGTCTGTGGGTTCGAGCCCCGCATCGGGCTCTGTGCTGACAGCTCAGAGCCTGGAGCCTGCTTCCGATTCTGTGTCTCCCTCTCTCTCTGCCCCTCCCCTGCTCATGCTCTGTCTCTCTCTGTCACAAAAATAAATAAAAACATTATAAAAAAATAATTAAAAAAAAAAAGAAAAAGATCATCACTATGGGATCTATGCAAAGTAATCTTGGAAGAAAACTGGCTCTTAATTCTGAAAATCAACAATTCTATTCAATTCCTTATCTATTTGCTCCACACCTCAATGCAGAATCCAAGGAACTTAGTCTCTTTATAGGATACACTTTGACACACTCCTCCGATGAGGTCTTTCAATTGAAGAAACTGAATCCTACCTCTCTAAGTGCAACAGAGACTCCTTAAAGCAGTCACCAAAATTATCAAGTATATTCTGATTGTGGGAGATGGCAGAAGAGATGAACTCTCAAACGAAGAGTGATTTGAAAGTCATCATTGTGCCACTACTAAGCACATGGCAAAAAGATAGCATGTCAATTACCAGGTACAACCCAGCTTTGGAAGCACTAGATTCTCTTCAGCAAAAGTTTTCATTGTCAATAATATTAAGAAATCTCTGAATTGACTAGAATTTACAGATCATCTATTATGGCAACTAACAAATCCCTAGTGCTTACAATGAAGCTTGTTTCAAACTTCTTACTTACTGAGAGAGTATAACAAAGAAGTGAACAGCACATAATCCTAAGGTGAATGTCTAGGGATGGTAGTACTGTGTGTATCAAATTAAAATATGGACAGATAAAGAATAATGTCTAGCTAGATTAAAAACAGCTAACCCAAGAGCTCACTCTTGTGGAGAAAGAAAGGAAAAGCAGAAGAGCTAAAGCTGGACACCAATAAATATGGAATCTATGTACAAACGAAATTTAGCAATTACCATTTTAAGGTAACCTGAAGGAAATGACCAAGAACACAAGCAAGACTGTAAGTGGGTGAAGTTGACGTATAAAAAGTGTTACAGTGCAAGGAGTTTACTTTCCAACGTCTCAGCTCTTCAAGGCCTTCCCTGATTATCCTATCTGGCCCTGCCCCATCACTCTAAATCATTATCTTATTTTCTTTTCTTCAATTACTTACTACTATCTGAAATTACTTCTTTATTTTCTTTGTTCTCACCTTCTAGAATTTAAGTTTCAAGAAGGCAGGGACCTCATCTGTATTGTTCACCTACCATAATATCTGATACATACCGATACTCAATATATATTTGTTGAAAGTATACAACTTCTGCCATGGAAGGCTTAATAGTTCAGTAGCAAGAGAGATTACAATAGCAACCAAAGAGCTGCAGGAACACTGCTCAACACCTGCAGAATTTGGGAAGACTTCACTGGGAAAGAAGATATGGGTCTTGAAGAAATAATAAATTATACCTAATTCCTTAAGTCTCCAAAACTGTCATGGTGCTTGCTTCATATCTATCTCCATGCCTTTAAGAACAACATTAAGAAAAAAAGGACTACATTTATTGAATGCTTTCTATACTCCAAATACTATGTAGTTTTGGCATGTATTAACTCATTTAATCCTTACAATAACTTATGAGGTGGGTGCTTTTATTACCACTTGGCAACTGAAAAAACTGAAGTATGAATAGGCTAAATAACTGGCGAGATCACAACTAGTAAGAGGCAGAACAAAGACGCGAATCTAGACACCTTTATACTCTTATCTGAAATGCTTGTATCCTCCCATACTTGTTGAATAAACTCTTACTAACCCTGAACTACCTTGTAGGTCAAGAATCCCATCCCCTATAAAGCCTTCTGAAGCGATACACAAAAGTAAACACAACTGACTACATATAAATGTGGGATAAATGATTCTGAGTAATTGGGTTGTGTAACAGTGTCATAATCAAAAGTACAACTGAATTAAAGTGTGCAGGCTAAAGTCAAACTAGGAGGGAATAATTCTAATTTATGAAAATCAGCCAGTAACAGATAATGATCAATAATGTCCCAGGCAATCTTATTAGCACAGAACTGCAACTCTCAGGGTTATATCTACTTTTCTCCCTTACTCATAATATAAAGCAGAGAATAGTTCTTAAGAAGGAAGAGGCTCTACAGAGATGTCATCTCTGTCTCACAGAGCCGTAAGAGCATCTTCATGGCATTTCAGCTTGGGATCAGGCTTGCATGTGTTTTCACACATGTGAACACAAAACCTCCAATTGCACCCCTTGTTTCAGATTTCAGTCTCCACCTAAGGGTTATTCCTAGCATAAGGGATTTTCTTGGTTTATGACAATACTTTTAATTTTTAAAGTCCATACATAGGAAACCTGCATAGAATCATAACATTTTCAGGATGAAGGGTACCTGTGAGTTTATCCAAATCAATCATTTCATTTTATAGCTTAGATAGGGATCCACAGAATTTAAATTACTTACCCAAAACATGACATAATTAGAAAAGAGAGACATAAAAGACAGTTATGAGGAAAAAATACCAGCCATAGCCTCTTCCTAGTTACAAAGAGGAAACTATTTGACAGAGCCTTCTAGTAGAAAGAGACATGAAGTAACAAAATGGCTTAAACCAATGTGTCTTAACTTTTTTGGGCCACGAGACCCTCCTTAAAAAATCGGATGGAGGGGCTCCTGGGAGGCTCAAGTCCAACTTCAGTTCAGGACATGATCTCTCAGTTTGTAAGTTCAAGCCCCACATCGGGCTCTCTGCTGTCAGCACAGCCTGCTTTGGATCCTCTGTCCCCTTCTGTCTCTGCCCCTTCCCCTGTTCCCACGCGGTCTCTCCCTCTCTCTCTCTCTCTCATACAATATGTATGAGATAAATACATATGTATATATATATAAGAGATATATACATATGTATATATGTATTTATCTCATACAATATGTATGCAATAAATTACATACATGAATCATTCAATCCTCAGGACAATCTTATAAGATAGGTTTTAAGATCTGAATTGTTCGTTTGTTCTTAACTAGGTAGCAAAGGTTCATGGCACAAAGTCCAAGGGATATAAAGAGCATATTGTGAAAAGGAAGTCTCTCTACCCTTTCCTTCAGCACCTGCTTATCCTTGGGGAAATTCTCTTATTTGGGCATTCTGCCAGAGATATCTTTTGCATAAAAGCATACATGCACGCACGCACATATATGTATGGGGGGGTATTCTTTGTTTTTCTATATAAACAACATATTATACATACAGCTCTACACCTTTTCCTTCTCTCAACATTATCTTGAAGATTTTTCCATATCAGTATATATAGAGCTACCTCATTCTAACTTCTGCATATTATTCCATTTTATGGATATATCAATATTTATTTAAATCATTCCCCCACCAATGAATATTTAGATTATTCCCTATCTTTTACTATTTGTATATCACCACAATAATGTTGTACTGATCATTCTTCTATATATGACATTTCAAACATGTGTGAGAACATCTCTGGATGTCCAGAAGTATAAGTTATTATGCTTTTTTTGGGGAAAAAAATGACTTTTGTCATATCCACGCCCCCATGTGCATACAACAAAAAATGAAGTGAGAGTATCCACCAGTGAGAACCTAACCAATTACTTCACCTTAGTTTAAAATTTTTTTTTATGTTTATTTATTTTTGAGAGAGAGAGAGAGAACGGAAGGTAGAGAGAGAGGGAGACACAGAATCCGAAACGGGCTCCAGGCTCTGAGCTGTCAGCACAGAGCCCAACGTAGGGCTCGAACTCATGAACCGCGAGATCATGACCTGAGCTGAGGTCAGACGCTTAACCGACTGAGCCACCCAGGCACCCCATTTCACCTTAGTTTTATAGCCTCTTTTGTGTACATGGTTTTAACGCAATATCCCTTCCCCATCTTTTCAGAAATTGTTTTGGAACAACAGAGGATGGAGGCCCTGGTATTCAAAATAGATTAACGTACAAGGTATACCTTGTTTTACTCTTTGATTTATTGCCCTTGCCACACGTTGCATTTTTTACAGATTGAAGGCTTGTGGCAACCTTGTGGCTGCTTGTGGAACTTTGTGGCAACCAAGTCTACCAGTGTCATTTTCCCAGTAGCATTTGCTCACTTGTGTCTCTGTGTCATTCTGGTAATTCTTGCAATATTTCAAATCTTTTCATTATTATCATATTTGTTAATGGTGATCTGTGATCAGTGATCTTTGATGTTATCATTGTAATTGTTTTGGGGTGCCAAGAACTACACCCATATGAGGTGGCGAACTTAATTGATAGATGTATGTGTTCAGACTGTTCCACTGACTGGCTATTCTTCTGTCTCTCTCCCTCTCCTTGGGCTTCCCTATTTCCCGAGACACAACAATATTGAGACTAAGCCAGTGAACAACCCTACAATGGCCTCTAAGTGTTCAAGTGAAAGGAAGAGTGGCATGTCTGTCCCTTTAACTCAAAAGCTAGAAGTGATTAAGCTTAGTGAGGAAGGCATGTCCAAAGCTGAGATAGGGGAAAGCTAGTCCTCCTGTGCTGGTCAGCCAGCTTGTCACTGCAAAGGAAAAGTTCTTAAAGGAAAGTAAAAGTGCTACCCCAGAGAGCACACAAATGATAAGAAAGCCAAAGAGCCTTATTGTTGATTCGGAGAAAGTGTTAGTGGTCTGGAGAGAATATCAAAGCAGCCACAATATTCCCTTAAGCCAAAACCCAATCCAGAGCAAGGCCCTAACTCTCTTCAATTCTATGAAGGCTGAGAGACTTAAGGAAGCTGCGGACGAAAAGTCTGAAGCTAGCAGAGGTTGGTTCATGAGGTTTAAGGAAAGAAGCTGTCTTGATAACATCCAAGTGCTGACATAGAAGCTACGAGTCATCCAGAAGATCTAGCTAAAATAATTAATGAAGGTGGCTGCACTAAACAGATTTTCAATGTAGACGAAACAAGCTTATATTGGAAAAAGATCCCATTGAGGACTTTCATAGCTAGAGAGAAGTCAATGCCTGGGCTTCAAAGCTTCAAAGGACAGGCTGACTCTCCTGTTAGGGAGAGATGCAGCTGGTGACTTTAAGCCGAAGCCAATGCTTATTTACCATTCTGAAAATCCTTAGGCCTTTAATGATGATACAACATCTACTCTGCTTGAGCTCTATAAATGAAACAAGAAAGCCTGGATGACAGCACATCTGTTTATAACATGGCTTACTGAACATTTTAAACCCACTGCTGAGATCTACCGCTTAGAAAAAAAGATTCATTTGAAAATATTATTGCTCACTGACAATGTATCTGGTCACCCAAGAGCTCTGAATGAGATGTACAATACGATTAAAGTTATTCTCATGTCTGGGGCGCCTGGGTGGCTCAGTTGTGTAAGTGTCTGACTTTAGCTCGGGTCATGATCTCACGGTCCGTGATTTTGAGCTCCACGTCAGGCTCAGAGCCTGGAGCCTGCTTCAGATTCTGTGTCTCCCTCTCTCTCTGCCTCTCCCCCACTCGTGCTTTGTCTCTCTCTGTGCCAAAAATAAATAAAAACAGGGGCGCCTGGGTGGCTCAGTCGGTTAAGCGGCCAACTTCGGCTCAGGTCATGATCTCGCGGTCCGTGGGTTCGAGCCCCGCGTCGGGCTCTGTGCTGACAGCTCAGAGCCTGGAGCCTGTTTCAGATTCTGTGTCTCCCTCTTTCTCTGACCCTCCCCTGTTCATGCTCTCTCTCTCTCTGTCTCAAAAATAAATAAATGTTAAAAAAAAATTTTTTTTTAAATAAATAAATAAAAACATTAAAAAAAATTTTTTTAAGTTATTCTCATGTCTGCTAACACAATGTCCATTCTGCAGCCCATGTATCAAAGGGTAATTTTGACTTTCAATTATTATTACTCAAGAAATACATTTCAGGGGCACCTGGGTGGCTCAGTCGGTTGAGCGTCGGACTTCGGCTCAGGTCATGATCTCGCAGTTTGTGAGTTCGAGCCCCGCATCGGACTCTGTGCTAGCAAACAGCTCAGAGCCTGGAGCCTGCTTCGGATTCTATGTCTCCCTCTCTACCTCTCCCCCTCTTCTGCTCATGCTCTGTGCCTCTCTCTCAAAAATAAATAAATGTTTAAAAAAAAATTTTTTTTTAAGGAAAAGAAATACATATAAGGCTAAAGCTGCCACAGATAGTGATTTCTCTGACGGATCTGGGCAAAGAAAAGTGAAAATCTTCTGGAAAGGATTCACCATTCCAGATGCCATGAAAAGCATTCAGATTCATGAATGCTTCAGATTCATGAATACCAACATGAACAGGAGTTTGGAAGAAGTTGATTCCAACCCTCATGAATGACCTTGAGGGGTTCAAGACTTCATCAGAGAAAGCAATTGCAGATGTGGTGGAAACAGCAAGAGAACTAGAAGTGGGGCCTGAAGATGTGACTACATTGCTGCAGTCTCATGATAAAAGTGGTTCCTTGAGATGGAATCTCCTCCTGATGGAGACGCTGTGAAGATTATTGAATTGACAACAAAGGATTTAGCATATTACGGAAGCTTAGTCGATAAAGCAGCAGCAGGGTTTGAAAGCATTGACTCCAATTCTGAAAGAAGTTCTACTGCGGATGCAATGCTATAAAACAGCATCACATGCTAGAGAAATCATTCGTGAAAGGGAGTCAGTCAATGCAGCAACTTCACTCTTGTGTTACTTTAAGAAATTCCCACAGCCACCCCAACCTTCAGCAACTGTCACGCTGTTCAGTCAGCAGCCATTACACTCCCCCGACCCTCAAAAAGATTATGACTTGCTCACAGCTCAGATGATGGTTAGCATTTTTTATTTATTTTTTAATTTTGTAATTTTTTTTTTAACGTTTATTTATTTTTGAGACAGAGAGAGAGACAAAGCATGAACGGGGGAGGGTCAGGGAGAGGGAGACACAGAATCGGAAACAGGCTCCAGGCTCTGAGCTGTCAGCACAGAGCCCGACGCGGGGCTCGAACTCACGGACCGCGAGATCGTGACCTGAGCTGAAGTCGGCCGCTTAACCGACTGAGCCACCCAGCCACCCCTGGTTAGCAATTTTTAAAGCAGTAAGTTATTTTAAAATTAAGGTATGTACATTTTTTAGACATAGTGCTATTGGACACTTAATAAACTACAGTGTAGTGTAAGCATAACTTTTACAAGCACCAGGAAACCTAAAAATTCATTTGAATTCATACTGCGGTGGTCTGGAACCAAATCTGCAATATCTCTGAAATACGCCTTTGGTTGGTATCTACTTGAAGAGCTTTCAAGGTATAAAATAAATGGTACGTGGGTGTAAAAGCAAACAAGGTAGGAATACAACTAAAAGGAGATTCAAATATTCTTTAGCTTAGTGAAACAAATTTCTTTTAATTATTGGGTCTGGGTGTTTTCCCTTATCATTTCTCTTCCTGGTAATACAAAAATCCAGGCATGCACATTATACATTCATTAGGATATAACTATATTTTTCCAAAGACTGTAATTGTTCACTATTACTATAAAAAAAACCTTGATGGAGGTGGGGAAGGTGAGGAAGGGAAGCAAAACCTTCCCACTAGGCAGCAGCAAACAACTGAAAATAAAGGCCTATGAATTTTAAGAATATTAACTGAGTGATTTCGAGTTTGGATGAGTAATCCTGAGTTACTTAACCTGCCTCCATGCAGTTTGTTATTACAGCCTTTTTTTACAAATAGACTTTATTTTTTAGAGCAGTTTTAAATACACAGCAAAATTGAGTAGAGCGTTGTCATATATCCCCTCGCCCAATACACATAGCTTCCGTCACTATGAACATCCTGCAGCAGAATGGTACATTTCTTAAAATGGATGGATCTACATTGACACGTCATTATCATCCAACATCCCTAGTGTGCATTACGGTTCATTCTTGGCTTTATGTATTCTATGGATTTGACAAATGTAGAACTTAATTACATGTATCCACCACCATTATACTAGCATACAGAGTAGTTTCACTGCCCTAAAAAATCCTCTGTGCTCTGCCTATTCATCTCCTCCACTCCCCCACCCGTGGCAACAACTGATCTTTTTACGGTCTCCATACTTTTGCCTTTTACAGATTGTTATATAGTTGGAACTACACAGTATGTAGCCTTTTCTGATTGGCTCCTTTCACTTAGTAATATGTATTTAAGGTTTTTCCACGTCTTTTCATGGCTTGATAGCTCATTTCTTCTAAATGATGAGTAATATTCCATTGACTAGATATACCACAGTTTATTCATTCATTCACTGAAGGACCTCTTGGTTGCTTTCAAGTTTTGGCAATTATAGGTAAAGCTACTATAAACATCCATGTGCAGAAGTTTATGCTAAACTTGGTAAATATCAAGCAGTGCAATTGCTATTTGTTTGGAAAAAGTACACCTAGTTTTGTAATAAACTGTGAAACTGTCTTTCAAAATGGCTGTACCATTTTGCATTCCCACCAGCAATAAATGAGAGTTCCCGTTTCTCCACATTGTCACCAGTATTTGGTGTTGTCAGTGTTCCGGATTTTAGCCATTGTAGTAGGCGTGTAGGGGTATCTGGTTGTATCAATTTGCATTTCCATGATGACATATAATGTGGGATATCCTGTATATGTTTATTTTCCATTTGCATATCTTCTCTGGTGAGGTGTCTGTTAAGGCCTTTGCCTATTTCTCAATCAATATTGTTCGTTTTATTGTTGAGTCTTAAGAGTTACTTATTTTTTTTTAATTTTTTTTAACGTTTATTTATTTTTGAGACAGAGAGAGACAGAGCATGAACGGGGGAGGGTCAGAGAGAGAGGGAGACACAGAATCTGAAACAGGCTCCAGGCTCTGAGCTGTCAGCACAGAGCCCGACGCGGGGCTCGAACCCACGGACCGCGAGATCATGACCTGAGCCGAAGTCGGACGCTCAACCGACTGAGCCACCCAGGCGCCCCAAGAGTTACTTATTTTTTTAATTTATTTTTAATTTTTTTAATGTTTATTTATTTTTGAGAGAAAGAGACAGAGAGTGAGTGGGTGAGGGGCAGAGAGAGAGGGAAACACAGAACTGGAAGCAGGCTCCAGGCTCTGAGCTGTCAGCACAAAGCCCGACTTGGGCTCGAACTCACAAACCCTGAAATCATGACCCAAGCCTAAGTCGGATGCTTAATCTGACTGAGCCACATGGGCGCCCTAGAGTTCTCTGTTTATTTTGAATAATAGTCCTTTATCAGATATGTCTTTTGCAAGTATTTTCTCCCAGTCTGACTTGTCTTCTCATTCTCTTGATGAACTATTTTTAACAGATGAGAAACTGAGGTTCAGAAATTTACCTGCTCAAGGCATAGTAGGAAGTGGCAAAGCCAGGACTTAAAACCTTACGATTCTGCATTGTATTTACTAGGATTTATTTGGAAAAGAAGACAGAATACTAAAGGGAGAAAACAAAACAAAATACCACCAGCCACCACAACCATTCTGATTCTGAACAAAGGAAACTAAACAGCCTCCCCTTCTCTTATCCCACAAATTCCCTGTGATAATCTCTTACATCACCATGTTTCAATTTTCATTTCTGTGCTGATAACGCCTCTATCTCTATTTATAGCCTACATCTCTCAGATCTGTATATCCAAATGCTATTGGACATCTCCAGTTATACATCCCATGAGTTCCTCAAACACAGCCTTCCAAAACTGAACTCATCATATTACCCTCTAACCTGCTCCTGAATTCTCTCTCTCAACAAATGGGCCTCCATTTCAGAAACCTCAAAGTTACCCCAAGACCACACTTCTTCCTATCCTACCATTTCATTTGCAAAAGTAGCTCCAACTCAAAAAATTCTGTGTTCTCTGTCCATTCAGTGACTGCATCACTTTCTCACAGTTCATCAACCCCTTCCTAATTCCATTTCCCTCTTTTTTTTAGCCTCGATTTCTTGGTCCATCTTGAAAACGACTCCCAAATAATTTCACTCCATCTCTCCCTTCATCACTTTGCCAGGCAAAACCTCAATCCTGATGGCCCCTACCATCTATCTACTCCAGCTAAATTTTGCAAAAGAAAGAACCACATGACCACGCTAACTGGTTTCACTTTATTTTTATTTAATTTTTTTAATGTTTGTTTTTGAGAAAGAGAGACAGAATGTGAGTGGGGGAGGTGCAGAAAGAGAGGGAGACACAGAATCCAAAGCAGACTCCAGGCTCTGAGCTGTCAGCACAGAGCCTGACTCGGGGCTTGAACTCACTAGCTGTGAGATCATGACCTGAGCCAAAGTCAGATGCTTAATCAACTAAGCCACGCAGGTGCCCCATACCTGGTTTCACTTTAAATTCACGTTCCCAAACCTCAGATGAGCATCAATAGTGCCTCAGTCATCTTAAGTTTTAGTGGTAGATATTCCCTCCTCTGTCTCTCCCAGAAGAATTCTTTCACATCTGTGCCCTCAAACTTCTTCTACTGCAACCCCCTCCCCACCCCTTAAGTGATAGCCTGACCTTATAGAAAGAGAGAGAGAGAGAGAGAGAGAGAGAGAATAAATTTAAGAGAACAGTAAAACATCTGATACAAACTCTCACATTCCAACAACCAGGCCAACTTCATTTGCCCGAGCTTTTCCTTCTTCTGCCTCATCACTAAACTAAGTCTCACCTTGTGCTCTAGAGTCCATTCTTTCTCGTTCTTAAGGACCCGACTCTGCACATGATCTTATCTCTCCAACCCCATCACTCACCATTTACCCTCTTTGTCACAATAGTCCACTAAAAACCAATCTTCTTTTCCAGTTCAGGGTCTTTGCACATGCTGCCTATACCTTTTCTTTTCTTTTCTTTTTCTTTTCTTTCTCTTCCTTCCTTCCTCCCTTTCTCTTTCCTTCCTTCCTTCCTTCCTTCTTCCTTCCTTCCTTCCTTTTTCTTTCTCTTTCTTTCTTTCTTTTTTTCTTTCTTTCTTTGCAGTTTTTGGTTAATTCAGCTCTTTGTCTATTTCCCTGCATAGTTTACTCCCCACCACTACCACAACGTCCCTCAGCAACCACTGATCTGCCTACCCTGTATATAAAATTGCCCTTTATAGAATCTCATATAATGGAATCATAAAATATAGTCTTTCATGTCTAGCTTCTTTCACATAGGCATAACATTTTTGAGATTGATCCATATTGTTCCATGTGTAGTTCATTCTTTTTTTTTTTTATTGCTAAGGAGTATTCCCTTACATGGATGTACCATAATTTATTTACCCATTTCCCTGTTGATGCATACTTGGTGTTTTTCCAGTTTGGGGCCATTATGAGTTAAACTGTCATGAATATCAGTGTATAAGTCTTTGTGTGAACACAGGATTTCATTTTCTTGGGTAAAGACATGGAGTAGAACTGGAACTGCTGGGCCATTTGGTAAGTTTATATTAAATTTACAAGAAAGTGGAAAACTGTTACCCATTGGTGATGTATGAGCATTCGAACTGGTCCATATCCACATCAATACACTAGGTATTGTCAGTCTTCCACATTTTAGCCATTCTAGTGGGTGTGCAGTATCTCACTGTGGTTTTAATTTGCAATTCCCTGATGATTCATGATGTTGAGTAATTTATGTGCTTATTAGCATTCATATAGCATCTACTGAGACATGTCTATTCAAATCACTTCTCCATTTTAAAAACAGGATTGTGTACCTTATGGAGTTGTAAGGGTTCTTTATCTATTCTAGGTACCAATCTTTTATCTGATAGATGTACTGTGAATGCTTTTCTCCCATTCTGTGGCTTGCCTTTTTATTTACTTAATTATGTCTTTTGAAAATAAGTTAATTTTGGAAAACTCTATCAAGATTTTTTCTTTTAGGATTTTTGTTTTATGTATACCAATAAATTTTTGCCTATTCCAACGTCGTGAAGATTTTTCTCCTTTGTTTTCTCCTATTGTCCATGATTCGAGTTAACTGTTATACATGGAATTAGATAAAGGTAAAAGTTTCACTTTCCCCCAAAATAAGTACCTAATTGTTCCAGCACCACTTGTTAATAAAAGAATATCCTTTCCCCATTGAATTACTTTGGCTCCTTTGTCAAAACTCAATTCGTTGTATACGTGTAGGTCTATTTCTGGACTTTCTATTTTGTTCCAGTGACATACATATGCCTACCCTTTTCCTTTTAGGGTATCTTCTACGGAGTGAGCAGAGGGTGATAATTGGGGCCCAAAAAATTTCAAATTTTTTCTTATTTCTCTAAACTCTTTTTCTCCTTTTCCCCTTTAAGCATTTAGCACAAAATAGTCTTCAAAGTCAAAAGTGCTAGCACAAAAGGTACTCTAATTTTCCATATATGCCAACAACAGTGATCTCAAGAGGAAGATTTTACTCATACAACAATGTAGGACAAATAAGAAAAACATGAAAAGTTTTATTTCTAAATTCATAATCAACAGTGCACTAAAAACAAACAATATCCTAGTGCCCTCTAGTGGGGAGAAACTGTAGGGATATGTCAAATGAAACAGATGGGTTAATAAGACACCATTCAGAGGAATACTGAATACCAATAAATGTCTTTAATATTTTCATTTTATCTCCTCACTCTTTATTTAAAAAAATTTTTTAAATATTTATTCATTTTTTGAAAGGCAGAGAGAGACAGAGCGCGAATGGGGGAGGGGCAGAGAGAGAGGGAGACACAGAAACAGAAGCAGGCTCCAGGTTCTGAGCTATCAGCACAGAGCCCGACGCGGGGCTCGAACTCGAACTCACAGACCGCGAGATCATGACCTGAGCCGAAGTTGGCCACTTAACCGACTGAGCCACCCAGGCGCCCCTCTCCTCACTCTTTAAAACAAAAAAACTTTTTAATAAAAAGGAAAATGTTTTGCTATTTTGCACTGTTTGGGCCCAATGAAAATGCAGTGAAATAGAAAATTAGTTGGAAAAACAAAACAGGTTGGGGTGCCTTGGGTGGCTCAGTCGGTTGAGTGCCCGACTTCGGCTCAGGTCATGATCTCACAGCTCATGAGTCTGAGCCCTGCTTAGGTCTCTGTGCTGACAGCTCAGAGCCTGGAGCCTGCTTCAGATTCTGTGTCTCCCTCTCTCTCTGCCCCTCTCCCACTCGCACTCTGTCTCTCTCTCTCTCTCAAAAATAAATAAACATTAAAAAAAAAAGAAAAACAAAATAGATGTTTGGAATTCGTATTCCCCTAATATATTTCCCTATTCAAAGGAAATGAGGACCACAGGTCAGAGCAAAAGAGACAGGATTTTACATAATGAACTGAAAAAGGATGTAAATGAAACAGTTTGAACACTGTCAAGATATATATGTTAATATCTATTCTATATAATGCAATACATAACAATGTATAATATTTAGACACACACAACAAATTTTTCTGGAATGGAGCACAAGAGGCTGTCAACAACAATGATTACCTATGGGGACCAGGGGTGAGAAGGGAGAAAGGGACATTTATACATCTACATACTTTAAATATCCATAATACATGCTCTTTTAAAATGTAGGTCGATTCTTTTGAAATAGTGAAATGGAATTTTATATGCTTACACATTAACCCCCAAATAGGTGGCCAGTGAACAGTACTTTGTTCAGAACAGTCTGTTCCAACAGTTGATTATAATTAACTCTTATTATGTCCCACAGGGTATACAGTGACATTAACCTCTAGCATTCTCAAACACTGCACAAGGAGAGAAACAATAAATGACTAGTACTTTTCAAAATCAATTTTGCTCAACAACTTAATCCTTTATATATTTTCATATCCCCACAGAACCTCCAGGATCTGAAGGAGGAAATTCAAAATGCCTGCTCTCTCACAACTCATTCTTCAGTAGGCTCTCATGTTACTGTTATAAAGTCATTTTTCTAAATGGTATATCATAATTTTCCAGTAAATCTTGAAGAATTTCCTGCCAAGTCTCAAAGTGTTTTGCTAATTCTACATATACCTCCATCTTTGAAGAATCCCAGCCTCATTTAGCCAATGAGCCTTCTACTTAGAAGAAATTATTCAAATAAAAATTTCTTGGTATATTCATTTACCTTTTCCTTCTTCCTTCCTAGTTTAAAGGAAGAGGTCTCTCTCCTCATCTTTTCTTTCAAACTACCTCCCAGTCTTTATTTTGTATTTTTTAATGTATTAACAAAAAAAAAATTTTAATCTCACTATTGTCAGTCTAGTCATAGGTTCAAAACTTGAGTCATCATTACTCTTCCTCTCCTTCCAAAAATGTCTTTTGTTTCTTCTTGATCTTACCTTTAACACAACAGGGAGAAGTCTTTTGAAAAGACTCCCAGGTTTCCACCACTCTGCTACCTGCTGATAGGGCAAATGACAGTATTACCAAGGACCAGGAAAACCCGTCAGGCACTCACTGTACTTCTGCAAGTTCCTCAGTCTATCTGAACTTCTACCTTTATATACTTGGAGTTAATCCATTCTTCCGAATTTCTGCTGTTATTATTGCCTATACCCCTCAACTGGGGACCTGGCTTGTAGCCCAGGCTCCCTTACGTTGACATTCTTCTCTTTAAGCACTTGCTTAATCTTCCCAATTGTTGGTAAATTCTCAAGATTATAGACAGATTTTATATATCTATTTCCACTTTCTTATCCAAAATAAATTTTGTATGATAATCATGTGCGTCATTCCCACCCTAGAAATTCATAGAATTCTAGAAAAGCACTTTGAGGACAAGTCTCCTTTACTGCTATCGACAACTTACTAGTCCTCCACTTCCATCCTCATTCTAACTTGAAGATGTGACTTGTATTTCCAACAGAACAAAGTACTAAATACACTGAACTATCCTCCCACTGCAAACAACTAAATATGTAGTATAAACACTTACTTAAATTTATTACTCAGTTGGCCAAAAGATATGACCTGGCAGGGCCAAAAAAAGGAGAGACCCAAATGAAAACTGTCTATCTGAGCCAGTCCCATAATCCTGACCACAAAACTGTGAGCAAAGTAAAATGATTATTTTAAACCTCTCAATTCTGGCAATAATTTGTTATGCAACAATACTAACTGTAATAGTTATTACATAGTTGTGGACAAGCCCTCCACTTTATACTATTTCAAGTCAATATGAAATCTTAAAGATTCACTTCCTTTTTTTCTTCTTGCCTTAGAATTTCAGATTTTTTTTTTTTATTCCAAACCACTCATCTCACAGGTGTAGAAACTTAGGCCCAGATAAGTGAAATCACAGAACAAATCACAGATCAAATTAATAAAAGAAAATAGATGAAAACCTACGTTTCTCCTTTTTTATAGATTTTTCTTCTTCTTTTTTTTAATGTTTATTCATTTGAGAGAGAGAGCACTAGCGTGCAGGGGGAGGGAGGGCCAGAGGATCCCAAGTCAGCTCTGTGCTCGAACTCATGAAAAGTGAAAACCCATGCTTCTTGATTCTCAATGTAGTGCTTTTCTTCCCAAACCAAAACTTCTCTATATCTTCTCCTTTTTTTTTTTTTTAAAGATTTTATTTTTAAGTAATCTCTACATCCAATATGGGGATTAAATTCACAACCCTGAGATCAAGAGTCACATGCTCTACTGACGGAGCCAACCAGGTGCCCCTTCTCCTTCCTTTCTTTAGTTCCATTCTTTATCCTTATAGCAGAAGGGCAGCCAAAATAATATAAGTCAATTACCTTTTTATTCCTCCCTTCAAATCGCCCATACTTATTTACAATTTAAGGATTTAAAGAGCATTTCCCAGTCTTGCTCTTCTCTCCACCTGCTGAGCCTCTAGCAATGTAAGGTGCCATCCTCCCGAGGCAGTTGATAAGTGTATATGAATTATCACCAATAGAATGCAAATGTACCATGGTAACAGGGGGACAATGACAGTAGAAGGGCATTATCTGAGTAATAAGACTTACAAAGCTTCCAGCAAGGAAGACAGCAGGAATCTCATCCTTACCTGGAGTAAAAACTGCAATCTTTGATGACTAAAAATGCAACAGAGGTGGAGGTGGGGGGTCAGCTGCAAGTCTAACAACTTCCTAACAAAGGTCTAACTAGTAGTTAAGGGGGCCATTGGTGTATTAGATGGGGTCAGGAAGAAACCAAGACAACAAATAAACCAAAGGGCACCAGGGAAACTAATAAAGATGCTAATAAAGAAAGAAAAAACAGAGGGAGGTCGCATGAGGGTAGCAGAACTATGACATTATGCAGTCATCTTCCCATATCCTAGGTTAGAACTACAGCTGGAGTCATAGTTTTTCATTTATATTCAACTGGTTTCTGTGTATTGACTTTTGTAGCCTGGCCTCAAAGTAAGATTGCTAATAAAAGGTCTTAAAGTTACTAAAATTCCAGTTTAAAACAATTTGAAACCTCTCAAATGTCCATCAACTGGATTTTGATTACATCAACACTGATAACAAATGCTAGAATATTATACATCTGTAAAAAGAGAACGCTTTTTTACATATACAGGAGGTTCATATTATGTGACCTTTTTGCGTAAAAAGGAGGGGAAAAATACATGTATTACTTATATTTGCATAAAGAAACAATAAGAAATGAAGACCAGGCCATGAAAAAAATGTTTTGGGTTATTTATGAGTAAGTTCAATATCAACTTCACTACCCAGTAATAACTTAAGGTTGTTACAATGGTCCTCCCCCTCCCCCTCCTCCTCTTCTTCCTCTTCTTCTTCCTCTTCTTCCTCCTCCCCCTCCTCTTCTTCTTTCTTCTTCTTCTTCTTTTTTTTTTTTAAGTAGGTTTCATGCCCAGCATGGAGCCCAATACAGGGCTTGAATTCACCACCCTGAGATCAAGACCTGAGCTGAGAGGGGCACCTGGGTGGCTCAGTTGGTTGAGCACCAGACTTTTGATTTTGGTTCAGGTCATGACTCCAGGGTCATAGAATCAAGTCCTGCATGGAGCCCCACATCAGACTCCACATCGGGCATGAAAACTGCTTAGGACTCTCTCCCCCTCTGCTCCTCTCCTCCACGCTCTCTCTCTAATTAAAAAATAATATACATAATTGTAAAAAAAAAAAAAAAAGACCTGAGCTGAGATCAAGAGTTGGATGCTTAAATGACTGAGCCATCCGGGCGCCCTACAATGGTACTTGTTATTTAACTTTTGCTCTTTTCTAACTTAAGGATGAACTGGACTATCAGGATGAGAATGTTTAATTTAGCACTGGATGGCACAATAGGGTCTGAGCAATGATTATATGATTTTGATTGATTTCCAAAGTCTCCCTCAGATCAGCAGTGACTTTTTCTCCATGTCTGGACTAAGTGAGTAACTGCCACCCTCCCTCTTTCTCTTTCCACAATAACGTATCACCCTGTGCTTACCTCCACTAACCTTTATCAATATTTACAACTTAAATAAACACCTCACTATCTGATTCCAAGTACTTAACCAGTTTCTGTGCCATGTGTTTTAGGCTTTAGCTGTTATTGTCCTTCCAGTTATTTTTTTTTCAAGTTTTTACTTAAATTCCAATTAGTTAACATACAGTATAATATCAGTTTCAGATACAGAATTTAGTGATTTATCACTTACATACAACACCCAGTGCTCATCACAAGTGCCCTCCTTAATACCCATCCAATTATAATTCTAAAGGCTTATAAGTTTCTAACCAGCTAGCTATCGTAGTCTTTGCATCATGTTTCAGATGCAGTTAATCAGACACCCTAGAACTACTTTTTTATGCCAATCCCCAAAATGTAATCCTTTACAACCAAAAATCATAAATCCTACACCATACCCCACAAACTTTCATTTTCCTAGGTTTTCCAGTCCTGAAAGACAGTTTACAATCTATTAATTTCACTTGCAAACAAATGGAGAAAAAGTTATTAGTTATATCTCTTAGCTGCTGGGAAAAATGACTAAGAACCAACACAAACAGCTATAGGTAACATACTCTAATCTCATACTTAAAGAGACAGTGAGATTTAAGACCAGGAATGTAAACACAATACTTAACTCTTCCCTCAATTTCTACCCTTTCTTCTAGTCCTCCCCAATTACATTCGCCACCCCTTCTTTTCCTCTAGGAAAGAGAGACTGCAGGCAGCAGCTGGTTTATTCACAGCTAGCTTTATTTGGTTTACATGGCAACAGAAGGGCACAAAAAGTCAGGTACAAAAGAGAGCTGTTTGTTGATGATTGGTTCAAATTCTTTTCTCCCAGGTAAAAAGGCCCTTAAACTAATAAAAAAGAATTGAGAGAAAGGAGAGGTGAAGGAAAATTTTCTAGTGAAAAGCTAAAAGAGATGAGATGGGCCTGGGGAATTGCAAACTGTAAATTTCTACAGTACTGTGCTTCTGGTTTCTGAATTGTGTTACTAGTGGCCATGGCCCCAAACTGAATAATGCTTACAATGTTATTATTTAAAGATCTTTCATCTGTTCAAATCTTTGGCTCTCAGAATAACACTGCTGTTTCAACCTTCCAGTTTTTATAAACTAGTGCCAAGAGGAAATTACAGACATCAAGGGTGGATACACCCAAACTCAGAAACATATCACTTTTCAGTAACCAAAGGAAAGAGGCAATGATTTTTTTTAATCCACCCTACCCTCTATGAAATTAATCTCTTTTTAAAAACTTTAATTATAAAAACCATTCATAGTCACTGTGGAAAACAAAAAAGGAGACAAAAATCAACCATAATCTCAACACTCAACCTATTATCACTGTTGACACTTTAGCATGTGTCCTCCCAGTAAATTTTTATATGCAAAAAAGGCAGATCATGTTATAACCTCTTTTTCATATAACATTTTACATATTTCATGTCCATAAAATCAAAACACTATAACTGAGAGCATGGATTTTGAAGTCAGACAGACATAACTGTGTCCCACCCAGCTCTCCCACTTACTGTTTTGTTATTATTATTTTTTTTTATTTTAGAGAGAGAGCAAGTGGGGGAGAGGGGCAAAGGGAGACAGAGAGACAATCTAAAGCAGACTCTATGTTCAGCACAGAGCCCCACATGGGGCCCAATCTTATGACCCTGGGACGGTGACCAAAGCTGAAATCAAGAGCTGGGCACCTAACTGACAAAGCCACCCAGGTCCACCCTACTGTGTGTTTTAGACAAGTTATTTAACCTCTCTTAATGTCTGAGTTTTCTCATGTATAAAAGGAAAATAGAAAGTGCCTGCCTCACGGGCTTATTCTAAGGATTAAATAATGATGATAGAACAAATCTAGTACTTTGTAAACACTGTACAACATAACATACATTGCATAAATTCTGTACTTCTACAACATTTTATTAAGTGGCTACTATTCCACTGGAAAAAAATGTATCCTAGTTTATTAAAAATCCCCTACTGTCAAAATAAAGTTGCTTCTTAATGTATACTATTATAAATAGCATGCAACAAACACTAAATCTTAAATCTGTACATGTTTGTGATTGTTGTTTTTTTTTAATTTATTTTTGAGACAGATAGAGAGCAAGAGCAAGGCAGAGGCAGAGAGAGAGGGAAACACAGAATCTGAAGTGGGCTCCAGGCTCTGAGCTGTCAGCACAGAGCCGTATGTGGGGCTTGAACTCACAAACTATGAGATCATGACCGGAACTGAAGCCGGATGCTTAACCGACGGAGCCACCCAGGTACCCTGTGATTGTTTTTCTTTAAACAATATTCCTTGAGTAGAATTCTAAGTCAAAAGGAATAACATGATCTCCCTCTATTGCCAAACTGCCCTCCAAACAAGTTATACCAATTTATACTCCTCTCTGCATATATAAATGTTCATTCACACCAAAATTTAAAAATATTTTTAAAATATCATGCATAGCTTTTTACAATCAATGTTTCAAAATTATAAAATATAGGATTCTAATAGAAAATTCCATAATTTTAATACTGTTAGAAGTGAAAATTTCCCTTGCTTCAGGTTTTTCCCTATTTGGAGGTTAATTTTTATGTAGTTAAATGTATCATTCTTTTTTTTTTTTTTTTTTTAGTGAACTGTGTTTTGAGAGACAGAGACAGAACACAAGCAGAGGAGGGGCAGAAAGAGAGGGAGGCATGCAGAGAGAGAATCCCAAGCAGGCTCCATGCACTATCTCAGAGCCCCACACAGGGCTCAAACCCACAAACCACAAGACCATGACCTGGGCTGAAATTGAGAGATGGACACTTAACACTTAACTGAGCCACCCAGGCACCCCTGAATTCTGGGTTTTATGCCATTTTTAGAAAATAATCACTGATGGCTTCTTTCAGCACTGTTATAGTCTTATGAACATGGATGTTTTTCACTTCGCTTATGTTTTCTTCAATTTCTTTCAACAAGTCTTCAACACTGTTGGTGGGAATGCAAATTGGTCCAGTTACTATGGAAAACAAGATGGAGGGTCCTCATAAAGTTAAAAATAGGGAGCACCCAAGTGGCTCAGTCAGTGAAACATCTGACTCTTGATTTCAGCTCAGGTCATGATCTCACGGTGAGTTTGAGCCCCAAGCTGGGCGTTGGGTTCCATGCTGGGTGTGGAGCCTGCTTAAGATTCTCATTCTCTTTCTCTCTCTCTCTCTGTCTCTCTCTTCCCTTCCTCCTTCATTTCCTCCCTCTGCCCCTTCTGCACTCATGAGGAGAGAGAGATCTCTCAAAAAAAAAAAAAATTAAAAATAAAACTACCATGTGCTTCAGCAATTCCGCTTCTAGGTATATATCCAAAAGGAAATGAAAACAGGATATCAAAGAGACATATGTACTCCCATGTTTACTGCAGCATTATTCACAATATCCAAGATGTAGAAACAACCTCAGTGCCCATCAATGGATGAATGGAAAATGAAGATAATGAAGATATGGTATACACACACACACACACACACACACACACACACACACACACAGTGGAACATTATTCAGCCATAAGAAAGAAAAAAATACTGCCATTTACAACAAAATGGATTAACCTTGAGACATTATGCTAAGTGAGATAAGTCAGAGAAAGACAAATGGTGTATGATATCACTTTTATGTGGAATCTAAAAAATGGCAAACTCTTAAAAACAGAATAAATGGTGATTACTAGAGGCTGGAGGTAGGATGGTGAGGGAATATGAGAAAGGTTGTTTAAAGGTACAAGCTTGCGACCAGTAGATAACTAAGACCTGGAGCTCTAATATATAGTACAGTAATTATAGACAACAAGATTGCATCATAAACATCATACTTGCTAGGAGAGTAGATGTGAATTATTCCCACCACAAAAAAGAAATAATAATGATGTGACAGTATAGAGGTCCTAGCTAAGCTACAATGGCAATACTATAATACGAAAATGTATTAAATCAACACATTGTACACCTTAAACTTACTAATTGCATACGTCATATATATTTCAATAAAAAACCAAACACATTAAAAAAAAGAAAACCAAACACATATAATAAAGATGTTTATAAAAAAAAGTTTATAGTCTATTTAAATAAACAAATAAAAAGGTGCCATGGAATTATAATATATACAGAAATAATAACACAAATGATAGGAGAGGAGAAGTAGAAATAAGCTGTTATAAGACTAACATACTATATGTGAAGTACCATATGACATGAACACGGTCTCTGATAAATTAAAGGTGTACACTATAAACCCTAAAACAACCCCTAAAAAACTAAGAGTTATAGCTAATAAGCCAATTGGGAGATAAAACTGAATGATTAAAATATACTTAACTCATACATAAGAAACAGGAAACGGGGAACAAAGGACAGATGAGAAAAACAGAAAGCAAACTGCAACATGGTAGACTTACACCTATTCATATAAATAATCACATCAAATGTTGATGGCCTAAACACCCCAATTAAAAGGCAGAGATTGTCAGATTGGATAAAATCAAGACCCACCTATGTGCTGCCTATAAGGAATATGCTTGTATAAACACAAAGATACAAAAGAAAAAGGATGGAAAAAATACACAATGCTATTACTAATCAAAAGAAAGCTGAAATGATTTTCATACACATCCTCAGGTGATTTCAGATCTGATAATGTGATGATAAGACATTCAATATTCATCAGCCTCCATCTTACTTATGATACTTAGTTCGTTTCTGAAGATGAAAGGCCTAAGTCATTAAAAATTATATGCCCCATTTAAGAAGGTTTGCTGCATATTTTACTCAGGGAAAAATGCTGAACTCATGTCCCCTATGTAAATTATGTCATTTTTTATGACTTACCAAAATTTAAACCTAGTATATAACTAGATGCCTCTTAGCCTCACACCCTAGTAGTGCGTAATTCCTGAAAACAGCAAACCTAAAAATAAAGTCAACCCTGCACAATGCCCCCAACCCCATCCTCAGGCAATTACTCCTGGGGAAAAAAAATCCCAGAGTTGTAAATTCCTTTTGTGAGCCTATGTATTTTAACCTACTTTCATTAAATACAGAAACTAGAATACCCCTCCCTCAGTAAATTTAACCAAATGATTGTTTCAAAATACTCTCCATTTTGCTGCTTAAAAAAAAAAAAGTGTGCTTATTTTTTTATTAAAATGATTTCTTTAAAAGAAAAGTTGAAATGACTATATTTATACCAAGTAAAGTACATTTCAGAGCAAAGAATATGACCCGAAATAAAGGGTATCATTTCTTAAATAAAGGTATCAATTCAAGAGGACATAATCCTAAGTGGTTCTGTGTCTGATAACTAAGCTTTAAAATACATGAAACAAACACTGATAGAACAGCCAAGAAAAACAGACAAATCTACAATTCTAGCCAGAGATTTCAAAACCCCTCTTATTAACTGATAGAGCAAACAGAAGATCAGAAAGGATTACAGAAGACTTGAATAACACTATCAACCACCTTCAGCTAACTAATATTTACCAAACACTCAAATCCAAAAAAAGCAAAAAATATATTCTTTTCTTTTCTTTTTTTAATGTTTATTTATATTTGAGAGATAGAGCACAGTGAGGGAGGGGCAGAGACAGAGGCAGACACAGAATCCCAAGCAGGCTCCAGGCTCTGAGCTGTCAGCACAGAGCCCCATGTGGGGCTTAAACTCATGGACTGCAACATCATGACCTGAGCCAAAGTCGGACGCTTAACCGACTAAGCCACCCAGGCGCCCCCCAAAATATATTCAAGTGCACACAGAACATTTAACAAGATAAGACATATTCTGGGCTACAAAACAAATCTAAATAAATTTAAAAGAATTCAAGTCCTACAAAGTACTTTCTCTTTTTTTTTTTTTTTTTTTTTTAATTTTTTTTTTTTCAACGTTTTTTATTTATTTTTGGGACAGAGAGAGACAGAGCATGAACGGGGGAGGGGCAGAGAGAGAGGGAGACACAGAATCAGAAACAGGCTCCAGGCTCCGAGCCATCAGCCCAGAGCCTGACGCGGGGCTCGAACTCACAGACCGCGAGATCGTGACCTGGCTGAAGTCGGACGCTTAACCGACTGCGCCACCCAGGCGCCCCCAAAGTACTTTCTCTGACACAGTGAAATGAAACTAGAAAATATTAACAGAAAGTGTCTGGATAATCCCCCAAACATTTAAAAATTAAATACAACACTTCTAAATAACCCATTAGTAAAAGAAAAAAAAAAACAAAAAGTCATAACACATTTTAAACAGACTGAAAACACAACATCAAAATTTGTGGGATGCAGGTAAAGCAGCACTTAGAAATGTGGAACATTAAACGCTCTATACCAAAAAAAGGTCTCAAGTCAAAAATCTCAGCTTCTTCCTTAAGAAACTAGAAAAAGAAGACCTAGTAAAACCCAAAGTAAACAGAAGAGAGGAACAGTAAAGATCAGACTAGAACTCAATAAAATAGAAACTAGAAAAGTAGTTTCAGTGAAACCAAAAGCTGGTGGTACTTTGAGAAGATGAATGGAACAGATAATCCTTTAGTCAGACTGATAAGGAATAAAAAACATGGATCCAAATTAACAATAACAGGAATGAGAGAGGTGACATCATTTCAATCCTTCAGATCTTAAAAGGAAAACAAGAAAATATTAACGATTTGTTCTAATAAATTCAACAAATTCCTTGAAAGACACAAAGTTTACTCAAGAAAAAACAAATAAATCTGAATTAGAGAAATTGAATTTGTGGTTAAAAACCTTCCCATGTGAAAGAAACCATGTCCAGATGGCTTATCTGGTAAATTCCACCAAACATTTAAGAAGAAATAATACAAATTCTACACAAACTCTACAAAAACACAGTAAGAGAAGAAAACTACACATAAATATTTCTCACACAGATCCAAAATTTCTTAACACAATTTTAGAAATGGATTCCAACAATGAAAAGAGTAATGAATCACAACCAAGTGGGGTTTATCCCATAATGGAAGTTTGGTGTAGCATTTAAAAATCAATCGATGTAATTTACCATATTAATAAACTGAAAAAAAAATCACATTATCATCTCAATGAGTGCAGAAAAAGCATTTACATCCAAGTCTTTACATGCACGTATGGCTTTGCTTTTCTTGAGTGGATTTCTAGGAGTGTAATTCTTCCCCATAAAGGATTACCCTTACAGGGAACTTTTGCCTGGGGACTCCACGTCTGCCTGGCTGAGATTTTCTCAATTGTACTATGGTTTGAGACTCTTCCTACCCCATCTTTCCTTCCCTGTCTTCCTTCACAGGTTAACACACCTGCATCACATTCTGAAAGCTCTCCCTGCCTACTCCTGTCTCCTTTCCCTTTATAGTTCACAAGTGCCTTCCCCGCCAATAAAGCGTATACTCTAAGCTTGCCTTGACATCTGCCTCTTGGAGGATCCACACTGACATAGGGAGCATAAGATAATTTAGTTAACTGTGGAAAAATTCAGCTACCTGTTTAAATGGGACTTGACTCCACATTTTTCCTACCTAGCAGTATGTTTGAGCTGTCTAATGGAGGACTTCTCTAGACAAGCAGTTGGAAGCCAGGGAGCCAGACATGAGGGAAGAGATACAAATTGTGTTTTATCTCAGTATACTGTGGGCTCTTTTAGCTATTTCACTTGAACACTCAATTACTTTGCCTCAGGAAACAGAGCAGTCTGTAAGTGAATCACGGTATTTTTCCTTGTTCTGTCTTGAACTGAGAGATCTGGCCAACACTGAAGGCAAGAGCACCATTCTCTGGCATTTAAAATGTCCTGAAGGACAAACATGTTATCAAGCCTGTCTTCTTCATCCCTATCGCCAAGGTAAATCTCCACCCAAGGACAGATGCTATGCCATTTTGTGATAGGCAGCATTCATTTAAATAAGATTTCATCTGTATTTCTTTTTTTTTTTTTTTTTGAAGTTTACATTTGGCTTACTTTTACTAAAATTCTGTTCCAAAGGGACAGTCTTAAGAAATCTGCCAAATGTTTTCATTATTGAAACAAAATGAGAATGTACAAAGCCTATAATGACCAGCGGTTTTAGATCAGAACCTCAAGAATCACGTTGCCTTGCTGCCATGTATAGTGTTACGTATACTGTGAGTGGCTAATAAATACTAAACCTACATGTTATCATGTTATCTTCCATAATCTGCCTTCTAGGGCAAAAACTCTATTCGTAAGACCAAAAGATTCCTCAGAAATTTTGCAAAGGAGAGCTTCTTAAATCTTATATTTTGTTCTTACAGCTTTCTACTATAAAAGTTCTGAGGGATAAAGGTACATCTTTACCCCAAAACTACCTCAGGACGTTCTTCTTAGAGAGGTATAAATTTGCCTGCCCTTAGTTTCACCTTCTTACACAGTTCCCTAGTCCAGGCTAAATAATTCCTTTCTTGCTCTAAAGTGAACACCCTTCAGATATCTGGGAGTGTCTCTCTCTCCTGGATCTTGTAGTTGCCTCTTATGCTTAAAATCTTTAACTGATCTTCCTAAATTTATCTATTTATTCTTTTCAGCACTCAGAGCTCACCACCCTCTGTTCCCATCGTGCTGACACTGTGCTAAATGTAATACTCCCGGTGGGCTCTTGCCAACTCCCTATGCCGTGGCACAATTCTTCTTTGTTCACTGCCTAGAATAGCACTGGCTTTCCTTTGACTGCCAGATCATATTTCAAGCCCAAACCAAGTTTTTTATCTGCCATTACTGTCAAGTCTCTCTTGCCCTTGAGTTGCATTTTTCCCCCCGTCAGATCTCTTATATCTCTTCAGCCTCAGAAACAAGAGTAGAATTGTGCCCTAATGCTAATTTCCCAGACAAATGAATATTGTTCATATTTTGGCCCAATATTAATACTAGAAACTGCTTATTGATAACTTCCATAACTAAGTTTTTTTTTTCCCCTCTGTTGGATTCCTAAGATCTTTCCTTGTTAAAATTTCACTCAAACCTGCATCCTCCTTCCAGTAAATTTTAGTTAAAACAAAATAGGTTGTATACTCTCCATAGTTCCTTTATTTAAGTTTATTTTTTTTATAAATTTTTTTAACGTTTTATTTATTTTTGAGACAGAGACAGAGCATGAACGGGGGAGGGGCAGAGAGAGAGGGAGACACAGAATCGGAAGCAGGCTCCAGGCTCTGAGCCATCAGCCCAGAGCCCGATGCGGGGCTCGAACTCACGGACCGCGAGATCGTGACCTGAGCTGAAGTCGGCCGCTTACCAACTGAGCCACCCAGGCGCCCCTGAGTTTGTTTATTTTGAGAGGGAGAGAAAGAGAGTGAGAGAAAACAAGCAGGGGAGGGGCAGAGAGGGGGGAGGGAGGAAGGGTGGGAGAGAGAGACAGAGAGAATATCCCAATCAGGCTTTGCACTGTCAGTGAGGAGCCCAATGTGGGGCTCGAGCTCATGAACCATGAGATCATGACCTGAACCAAAATCAAGAGTCAGACGCTTAACCAACCGAGCCACCCAGGCGCCCCTCCACAGCTCCTTTAATTCAATAATCTTTGACTAGCACCTACTATATGAAGGTGTTGTGATAAACATTAATATATTGCTTTTGCCTTCAAGCAGCTCACAACACCACAATCTTGTTTCAAATTTTTTTAATACATTTTTTTATTTTTGAGAAACAGAGTGAGACAAAGTGTGAGTGGGGGAGGGGCAGAGAGAGCCGGAGACACAGAATGGGAAGCAGGCTCCAGGCTCTGAGCAAGCAGTCAGCACAGAGCCTGACGCAGGGCTCGAACCCACAAACTGTGAGATCATGACCTGAGCTGAAGCCGGACGCTCAATCGACTGAGCTACCCAGGCTTGTCCCAATCTTGTTTCAAAGAAGAAAAAAAAAACCATGTAGATATATTTATAATACAGTGTAATAATGCAACAATGAAAAAAATCATACAACCCACAAAGGTCAGGAAAGGTGATAATTCTAAAAATGCATAAGAATCTATCAGACCCAGAAGGAGGAGGAGGACATTCCAGTCAGAGAGAAATTCCAGAACAAGGGCAAAGAATGTTGAACAGCGTGGAATGCTTGGGAAACGCGTGGCATGATGTTGCTGGAGCATAAAGGGCAGGCGGCAGGATATGAAAACAGGGAATTAGAAAAGAACCAAAGTACTACACCCTGAAGTACCCTGAATCCTAAGCTAAGGACTTTGGACCCAATCATGAAAGCAATGAGCAACAGCCAAAGAAATATAAAAAAGAAAGATAGAGGGGCACCTGGGTGGCTCAGCCAGTTAACCATCTGACTTCAGCTCAGGTCATGATCTCACCGTTTCCGAGTTCGAGCCCCATGTCAGGGCTGACATCTTGGAGCCTGGAACCTGTTGTGCTGACATCTTGGAGCCTGGAACCTGTTTTGGATTCTGTCTCTCTCTCTCTCTCTCTCTCTCTCTCTCTCTGCCCTTACCCCACTTGTGCACATGCACGCACGCACTCTTCTCAAGAATAAACATTTAAAACATTTTTTAAAAATAGATACATGACCATTATGTTAGAAAAATCATTCAACATAACTGTAGAAAAGAAAATGGAAGAAGGGGATGGCAGAAGCAAGAAAATCAGTCCAGTGTCAGTTGCAACAGGCTAAGTGAGATGTAAGGGGCCTAAATTTACATCTTAAATTACATTTAAAAACTTTCAGAAGGAAAAAAATCAAGATGGCTATTTTCAGTCTGTCACTTACTAAGCACCTACTATGTGGAAGATATATATTTTGTGCTTTCCATATTGTATCTCATTTAATAGTCACCATAACCCTTTCAGGAAGATATTAGTATCTTTTTTTTTTAATGTTTTATTTCTTTTTGAGAGAGAGACAGACAGACAGACAGCGCAGTAGGGGAGGGGCAGAGAGAGAGAGGGAGACACAGAATCTGAAGCAGGTCCAGGCTTTGAGCTGTCAGCACAGAACCCGATGCAGGGCTCGAACCCATGAACAGCGAGATCGTGACCTGAGCCAAAGTGGGACACTTACCCGACTGAGCCACCCAGGCACCCCTAGATACTAGTATCTTAATGTAACATAATAAGGAACCTGAGGTTCAGAGAAAACAAAGCTCAAAAAGCAACAAATAAACTACCAAAAAAAGTCAAATTTAGTAAAATGTCTTCAGTACTGTCACAATGGCTTCTAGAACACTACTGCAGAGTATGCTCTTAATTTAGTCACAGGCAGCCTCATTTTCTCTACTTCAAGTCATTTATTCAGCAAATACAAACTAGTACCTAGAATGTGCTAGCACTATACATAATAACCACAGTCATTATGAGGGGTGTCTGGCTGGTTCTGTCAGAAGAGCAAGCCACTCTTGATCTCAGGGTCATGAGTTCAAGCCTCATGTTGGGTATAGAGATTACTAAAAAAATAAATAAATAAACTTAGGGGCATCTGGGTGGCTCAGTCAGTTAGGCGTCCGACTTCGGCTCAGGTTATGATCTCGCTGCTCGTGGGTTTGAGCCCCGCCTCTGGCTCTGTGCTGACAGCTCAGAGTCTGGAGCCTGCTTCAGATTCTGGGTCTCCCCCTCTCTCTGCCCCTCCCATGCCCGTGCTCTGTCTCTCTCTGTCTCTCACTAATGAATAAATGTATAAAAAAATTTTTTTTAATTAAAAAAAAAACTTAAAAAATAATAATAAACTACAGTTAATGAGTTTACAATCAAATGGAAAAGAGGCACAATATAATCCCACAAATAAAGAATCATAAAAGAAAAAGTACAGGGTATTATGAGACAGTGCAATGAAAGAGCTTAATTTGGGCTTGAGGGAAGTGGATACAATGGAAGGTCTCTTGAGAAACTGGCATTTGAGACTTGAAGGTAGGATGAGTAAGAAGAATGACCTACAGGTAAAGCTGTTCTTATCTACTTCTCTCTGTGCTGTCACCTGGTAGTTACCTCCAGGCATCTCATTGGCTGGAAACTCTCAAAACTAGCTTGTGACTCCGGGTCTTCAAAGTTCTTAAGCATACATATCTAATCAAATGCTTGACCTGAATTCCTTTTTACCTTCTCCAGTGGCCATACCCTGGTAACCTTGTCAGGACCTATAACTGCTACACTTTTGGAACCTACATTTTAAATATTAGATTGCATCAAATCTAAGATGCCATCAATTGAAAGACTCACCATAACTTCACATACCAATAAGAAAAAGTGTTACCAGTTAAACTGACATCTCAACTTCAGAGATGTCAAAATGGAAAAAATACTTCCAACCACTCCTAAAATCAATGAACTATATGGTATCTTAACTCTGATGACAACTGCTAATCTATTTAGCAGTCTCTGGCTGTATTTTTTTTCCATTATATTTACCTCATCTTACCTTACATTATCTTTGACTTCAACTATACTTCTGGAAACTTGACCTCTCTATACTATCCTAATCTGTTAACTCCTGCCTGTTAGTAAAAAAATGAGGTTGGAGTCTAGACACATGAATTTAGAGGGACAGCAATTCTATAACTTCAAAGCACTCAGTTGCATAGGCAGACAAAGAGAGAAGGCAGACTGACTATAGGAGTAATCTAGGAATTTGGGAACTAGTAGAGGGTAAGAGCCAAGGGGGTTGGAAGTATTTACAGATGATTAACTAAAATGGCCAACTATTATTTTTAAGAAGAGGAGGAATTATTTTTTTAAGTTTATTTATTTATTTTTGAGAGAGAGAGAGAGAGAGAGAGAGAACGCGAGCGAGCGCAGGGGGAGGGGCAGAGACAGAGAGGGAGACACAGAATCTGAAGCAGGCTCCAGGCTCTGCGCTGAAAGCAGAGAGCCCGACACAGGGCTCAAACCCACAAACTGAGATCATGACCTGAGCTGAAGACAGACGCTTAACTGACTGAGCCACCCAGGTGCCCCAATAATCAACTATTTTTAATGAACAGTATTTGTAACTCAGTGCTTTAAAATTCTTATCTCCCAAAATGTAACAGACTGAGAACCATTACATGACCATAGAACATCGCTGAAACTGTCTAATAATCCACACCAGCCTGCCCACATTGTGCAACCCATATACCACATGCCCCTCATTACAGTAAATTATTCTTTATTATAGTAATGGTTTATCTTTTAGAATAACTCCAATAATCTGAATGATTCTGGTTTTTAAACTCACATAAAGAATCTTCTCCTGCATATGCAATGATGTTAAAACATACTTTAAATCATTTAAATTATCTAAACCGCAGAAATACAACAAAACCAGGTCAGATCCATACATGTGGATAAAGAATCGTGTCCTATATAAACAAAGTTGTGTATTTCTATACTATGTGGTTGGTGATAACAGGTCTAACACCCTCCTGACAAGTCATAAGAGCATAAAAGTCCCCCTAAAGATTGGGAAATTCTCTTCTATACTATCACCTTGATGAGATACGAGAACTTATTAGTGGATTTTTAAAAAATGTTTCTGAATATAAAGCATGGGTCAGCAAACTACAGCCCCGTAGACCAAATTTGGCACACTGCCTATTTTTATAGAGCTCACGAACTAAGAATGGTTTCTACATTTTTAAATGGTTAAAAAAATTAATAATATATCATGGCACATGGAAATTACATAAAATTCAAATTTCGGTTTCCATAAAGTTTTCTTTCTGGAACAAACAAACAAAACCAAACACTCACTGATTTGTTTATATATTGTCTATGGCTACTTTTTTGCTACAACAGCAGAGCTGAGTAGTTACAACAAGACTGTGTGGCCTGCAAAGCTTTACATACTTACTCTTTGACACTTTACAAAAAAAATTTGCTGACCCTTGACACCCCAAGAGAGTTATTTTATTGTGTAATTCAGTGATGACATTGACAATTATTTCCAAACGGGCAAAGAGCTTGAACCAACAGCAACTCTGAAAACGATGACCTTAGTCAATCAGAATTAACAAAGCTTAAACAGTTTTAACAAGTAAATCAGTCTTAATTACATTGGCAGAATGGCAGATATCAAACACACTGTGGCAAATGTGCCACTTACAAGAGTTCATCTCTAATTTGGTTCTTGTAAGTCTTCAACCCTGCTTCTCTTCAATTATCCCCCAAGGACCTTGCATAAGAACTCTCCAAAATTCGGCAGGAGTTTTAGGAAAAGCTACCTAAAGGTACAGTATTTAGTCATGGCAACCCTACCTAGGTACCTCCATAGCTGTCATATTTCCATGTTCCAGGAAAACAAACCAAAGACAAGTGTCTTCATGAAATGCCAAGTGAATTGTGGCCAGTAGGTGGAGACAGTTTCTAGCCAAAACTAGAGAAGCAACATTTGATTGAGTTGCAGTGAAAATTTAAACTATCTTCAGATCTTTACCTTGAAATGTTTACTTGACTTAGATAGGACAAAGTGATTTTTCCCCCTAGTTCAGTAGTAAAAACCAGGCTACCTCCTACTTGCTAAATCAGGTTTCACTAAGGGATCAGAAATAGGAACACTCGTTATTGGATATTCCATTTCCTATAGAATATGAACCTACTTTATCGACTAGAATAAATCAAGGTTTCTCTTCTCTGGCCAATAGAACAGGAATATTTTCCGATCATCTACTCTCAGTGAGGTTAGCATCTTTCTTCTCAAATCAAACCTCAGGCCTTCTTCTCTACTACTCTCCTGCTACTTGATTATATAAATTGGGAATAAGTGACTATTAAGCAGGTAATGGTTTTGATGACAGCTCCAAATCGCCTTATCAAACACTATTTACCTAAACTCACAAAAAAAGTATTCTTCTCAATGATTTTTTGAAAAAAAGTTTCTTTCATGTACTGCAAAATATAGAAACAGAAGGGCGGTTCTAATTTCTGGGCCACTAGTCCAGAGCTACAAGGCGATTTCTAGCAGTATGCCAGACAAAGAAGGCTATTTCTATTAGGCTTCAGGCAAAGGCATTCTAAGCTTTCTGTCGCAATTCTGACACTTCTGCTACCCAAAGCACGCAGTGCCCAGTATTCACTAGCTTTCCAAAGCTCCCCACAAGACTTTCCCTTTGGGGTTGCTCTGTCCTACATACACTTTTTCAGCATCTCCAATTTCAGTAGCATATACAACTCTGCCCATTTTTTAAAAAATTGTATTTACTTATTTATTTTGAGAAAGAGAGAAGTGACCAAGTGGGGGAGAGGCAGAGAAGGGAGAATCCCAGGCAGGCTCCACACCATCAGCGCAGAGCCCGATTCAGAGCTTGAACTCACAAACCATGAGGTCATGGCCTGAGACGAGATCAAGAGTTAGATGCTTGGGGTGCCCGGGTGGCTCAGTCGGGTGGAGTCTCCGGCCTCAGCTCAGGTTATGATCTAACAGTTCGTGAGTTCGAGCCCCACGTTGGGCTCTGTACTGACAGCTCAGAGCCTGGAGCCTGCTTTGGATTCTTCTCTGACCCTCCCCATCTCGTGTTCTTTCTCTGTCTCTCTCAAAAATAAATAAACATTTAAAAAAAAAAAAAAAAGTTAGATGCTTAACCCACTGCACCACCCAGGTGCCCCCTCTGCCAGGTTTTAAGATGAAACTTACTTTCAAAGTAAAGCATACTAAGTGCAAAGGACTCATAGGCAACCTCTGCCACCATCACTACTCAGAGGATATACTCAGTACAAAGAATTTCTAGTTAGAATAAATGAATAGTGATATCTTCCAGAACCTCCCTCTCTTTGAAGCAGACACCTCTCTATAATCCTTTCCTGTCATGTCCCCAGCTACCTTATAGTCACGCATTGTACAAGGTTACAATACATTTACAGTCTTAACAAATTGGCTACCTACTTCAGCAAGGCTGACATATCTTACAATAAATCTTAGAAAGAAAAACATAAACTAAAGCCTCTAAAACCTTTAACTCACCAGGAAAGAGTAAAGACTAACTTAGCAAATTTAATTTAATATGAAATTACACGTTCATCTTTACAAGGCTATTTTCAGAAGCCCTTTTTTTTCTAATGTTTATTTTTGAAAGAGAGACAGAGTGTGAGTGGGGGAGGAGCAGAGAGAGAGGGAGACACAGAATCTGAAGCAGGCTCCAGGCTCTGAGCTGTCAGCACAGAGCCCAATGCGGGCCTCGAACTCACGAACCGTGAGATCATGACCTGAGCTGGAGTCGGACGCTTACCAACTGAGCCACCCAAGCACCCCAATTCAGAAACACTTTTTAAATTTATTTTTTAAAGTAGGCTCCATACCCAACATGGGGCTCGAACTCATGACCCCAAGATCATGAGTCACATGCTCTACCAACTAACTGAGCCAGCCAGGTGCCCCAGAGATGATTTCTTTTAAGTATTGTTCTAAACCATCTAGTATAGAAGATGCTGAAATTTTTATTTTACCTTTCAGATTGTGTAAAATATAGGTATAAGCACCCTAACCTTTCCATTGGAATAAACCCCAGTCATTTACTCTCTATCAGTTGCACAGATCACCCTAGAAAGCCAAAGTACTTAAATCCAACGAAAGCCAACATGGCACCAAAGATAATTTTATCTTTCTTCCTGAAATGTTTCTGATTTTTTGAGAAAGTACGTACTTGCAAGGAAAGTCTCTGGTTGATGGTATATTAAGAGGTACAATGGTTCTTCACTGGCTCCCTTTATGCAGCCTCTCCTCTTCCTAATATTTCCTTGATTTTCTACTTTCAACCAGGTATCTGTTTTGAGAAATACTAAATGATTCCCCCAAAGTGAGACTCTTGTAACCACATTTCCAAATCTCCAGTCAGATTCTTTAAGTAACACATACTGGAAGAGGTAAGATTGAGGCAGCACAGCCAAGAAGCTTGCTTAAGGTCTTAAATCAGCTATATATTTATCCAGCATCAATTTAACAATTAAAGGTAACAGTGTGAATGTAGATAGCCTTTTTTAGAAAAACTAACTGATCTACTTTTGTCCTTACTTTGGCCTAATTACTTCAACCAGTGGCTTTAACTCTGCATATATACGTACAAACCCCCAGCAAGGCCTTGTTGGGAGAAAGGAATGAGCAAGATACTCCTAGTTAAAGACAACTTGGGTTCTACCAGGGCATGCAATAACCCTCCAGGGATGCCTATACTTACTGAAACTCATTCCTCTGGCTATTCACTGCCTTCATCTTAAAGACATAATCCGTGTAATTCTATAGTTCTTTTTACTAAACATTCATATATTTACTGTATGCCCATTGCGCTGAGTGTTGTGTTTTCATTTCTCTATATAATGGGAAAAGTCGATGAGGCTGCTTACTAACAAAGATCTGGAGAAATACCAAATAACACGTGGATGAGGACTCAATTCTATACTCCATACAACTGGTCCCCCTACCGCCTCTTTTTCTGTTTCCAGAATCTAAGTTTCTCTTCAAGATGCTATTGAATTGCTGAGAACTATTCCCTGAGCTTAATTAAACTAGTTGTTTTCTGTTCTCAACCAAGGATATAGACTGACTCATACATAACATTTTTAAAGCTGCTGCTCTGCAATGTACATCCCTCATAAAACCTTAATCACAATAAATTTAGTTAAATCCTTTAAAACCGGATTGCTCTAGCTTCACAGAACAAGTCTGGCTGCTCAGCTTCAATTCCCTGGAGAGAAGAGAGAAGCTCTACTCTATTATGAAACCAGCTTGCCTAATCAAATTCCCTTTCAGAGAAAGAGGTCAAGGAGAATAACTGCTGTGCCATTTTTCAATTCTTCCTTCCAAGAAATGACTGACTGACAGATGCTATTTCTTTGAGTTCCAATGGCCAAGATCAACTAATTGTTCCTTAGTTGAAAGAATGATACCAATCGACCAAGCTACAGGACTCTATTAATCATAATATAGAATACTTTACATTTGTCAAGTTTTATGATCATTGAGGCTTTACACACACACACACACACACACACACACACACACACACACACACACACATCTGTCTCCCTTTCTCTCTCTCAACACCTCATTGGGAAGGTGGAACAGATACTACCCTTGTTTTACACACAGGGAAACTGCAATAAAGGCAATTTATCACTTGCCCAAGGATACATAATAGGTGGTAGATCTAAAACTGTAATTTATGTTGTTATCTTGGGGCACCTGGTGGCTCAGTTGGTTAAGTCCAACTTTTCTTTTAAAGTTTATTTATTTATTTTGAGAGACGGGGGAGGCAGGGAAGGAGGGAGTGTGGGCAGAGGAGGGGCAAAGACAGAGGAAGAGAGAGAATCAGGGCTTGACCTCATGAACCATGAGATCATGACCTGAGCCGAAATCAAGAGTTGGATACTTAACCCACTGAGCCACCCAGACGTCCCTAAGTCTGACTCTTGATCTCAGCTCAGGTCTTGATCTCAGAGACATGAGTTCAAGCCTCACACTGGGCTCTGCACTGCATGAAGCCTACTTTAAAAGAATAAAATAATTTATATTGTTATCGTAACAGTCTTGTGATTTCCTATACATTATATATCTTTATATCTTCTTAGTATGTCTACTAATCCCATTATCTGCCCCAACTTACTGAAATATTTACTAAGAGAACACAGCATGTATTGACGATACAGTGGTGCAGTAGACACAGATTCACGTGATGTAGTAGAAAGAGATATTTGGAGACTGAGATGGGTTCAAATGACAGTTCTTCTCCTTAAGGCATATGACTTAGGGTAAATTGACAACTAGCCTCAATTTCTTTATCTATAAAATTGGTGTACCATCTACATCACAGAATTCTAAGAATTAAATGGGTTAACAGGTGTCAAGCACCTGATACATAAAAGATACTCAAATGTTAATTCCTTTCCCTAGAATAGTCCTAAACAGATTGCCAGCCTCTTTGAGAGGGTTTAACTCATCTCATTTCAGCGACTCCTAAAAACTAAGGGATAAGGATTAGGGAAATTGGAGTGTTAACACTTACCTGGCACTTCTCTCAGACATGTGGGATTTTTTTGGCTGTCAGTCTAATGAGCAGATTTTAGAAATGCAGTCAAACCAATTAAGAAAAAAATAGAAAACGGCAAATGTGTCTAAATAAATAACATTTATCTTGGGCACACGAAGTAATTAATTGTTCTAACAATTAAACATATATTGAAATGCCAGCTAGAATATACCACTCAGTCTCTCAATAAAGAAGAGGTGAAATAATGTTACTTTTCCCACAGATAATAATTTATGTTGTTAACAGTCTTGTGATTCCCTACACATTATATATCTTTGTAATGGATAGATCCATACAAAAAGAAATAATATGAACATTAATCCAAACAATCCTTCTCCACTCTACTACCAAACAAGCCAAATGGGGTAAAGCACTTTTCATAACCAATAAATGAATAATAACATGACTATGAAGTTCCTAAAAGTGAATTAACAGTCCCTAAAACAAATTTCTTAGATTAGAACAAATCATATCCGAGTCTTATTCCCAATACCACATATAAATTCACACTAAGCCACCTCCTTCCGGGGATTATACTACATTTCAATAGTTAAGACACAACTGCTATAAATATTTGAATGACTTCAACACGTTAAGCCCTAACCTATAAGAACGTAATTTGTTGTTGCTGTTTTTGTTTTTCTGTTTGAAAAAAGTTTTGTGTGTTAGATTCCCTCAGATAAATTTTATTATGTGGTTATAACCAATTCATGGCTTCTACTAGAATATTTTCAAAGCCATATCCACACAGTGATATTCTTTGAAGGGACACACATACATATTCACATATAACTTTCGTGTGTTGCAAGAATATTTTTTTACTCCTCAGTCTTGGCAAATCAGCACAATATTACTTATAATAAAGGTAGTATTCTGTTATTTCTTGGTATCCTTTTTTAAAAATTCCTTTTCTTCAACCATTAAAGCTGAGCTTCCCAAAACTAAAGTTTCCAAGATAGGAAAAAATAAGAAAAGAATGCTACTAGATGTTATTGCTATATCGACTTGAAGAAAAGTGGCTAAGCAATATGCTTTAAGAGGAATGTTTCTCAATCTAGAAGCCAAGTTGTAACACTGTGCCCCAAATACACTTATTTCTAAAAATACTTCTTAAGTACCTTTTTATGACGAAATTAAATTAGATGCAAAGTTTTCCCTACTGATGTCACTGTCATTCTCGTATTATATCAGTCTTACTGAGTGGGAGAGAAGGAAGTGACATATAGCAGTCAGCAAGAAATTTTGCACAACCAGTAAACTCTATTATATATGCTACAGCCTCAGCTGTGACAATTACAGGTTATTATAGTGCTTATGAGTTATTTTCTCTTTATCTTGCATAACTTCATGATAATGAAGGAAGCAAGGAGAGAGAAGAAACTAGAACAAGTGCCTCTTTGGGGCTCATGCATGAGAATGGTATGAACATGTTTGTACCGACACAAAGCAAGTTATAATCGCCTAATCACAGGGAAAATGACGGCAAACAAATTATGTTAATAAGCACTGTTCCTACTTAAAATGTTTAAGATTTGCAAATTCTGTGAATTCTAATTTTTTCACAGACGATAATAATAACTTATTCTTTAACAGTTCGTACTTACTTGCCTTAATATTACCTATAAAACAGTGACCTAGGGAAAAAAATAGGATTCATTTCTTCTGGGAATAAAGTTTCAAAAAAAGAAAAAACCGGCTTAGCCATAATTACTTATTGTTATAAAATGGCAGATTTTGTGAGGAATTTTATTACATGACCATAAAATCCTTTTATGAACACCATCCCATACTGCAAAAGAGTCTGTGGTAAAGTCACTAAAGGCAATTTAACAGCAAAGCCTCTGGAGAAAGAATGCATAATTTGAATCCTGGCTCTAACATTCACTAGTTGTGTGACCTTGGGCAAGTTACTTAATGTCTGTGCCTCAATTACTTCACCTATAAAATGGGGAGGATGATAATAATCCTACCTACTTAATAAGGTTGTGGTAAGAATAAATGATATCTATAACATACTGTGGGTAATTAAAGTTAGTTCTACTTCACTTTCCTATAATTTTGTGGGGGAAGATGTAAAATAAATGGATAAACTCTTGGAGAACATGTTTGTGATGATGTGAATATTCTTTGCCATTTATACTAGGGGAAAAAAGAATGGGGAAGAGAGAGGATGCTTTTAAATGTTGCTTCTAGCAAAAAAAGTAAAAACAAAGATTCTTATTTATCCCTTGAACAAAAATATAATGAAAAAATTCACTGGAAACAATGGATTAAAAAACTCTAGATCTGCTAACAAATAGCAATTAAATAACATTCACTTTAAGAAAAATTTTTAATGTTTATTTTTTGAGAGAGAAAGCAAGCGAGTGAGTGAGCATGAGTGGGGAAGGAGCAGACAGAGAGGGAGACACAGAATCTGAAGCAGGCTCCAGGCTCTTAGCTGTCCGCATAGAGCCTAATGTGGGACTCGAACCCACCAACTGTGGGATCGTGACCTGAGCCGAAGTCAGACGCTTAACCAACTGAGCCAGGCAGGAACCCCTAACATTCACTTTTTAAAAACACTTTTACCGAGGGCGCCTGGCTGGCTCAGTCACTTAAGCATCTGACTTGATTTCAGCTCAGGTCACGATCTGGCGGTTTGTGGGTTCGAGCCCCATGTCAGGCTCCACGCTAACAGTGAGGAGCCTGCTTGGGATTCTCTCTCTCTCTGCCCCTCTCCCTCTCACACATGCACACTCTCTCTCTAAATAAATGAATAAACATTAAAAGAAAAAAGAGCTAAAATAAAAATGAAAATAAAAAACACCTTTTTCTTTCACATTCACCCAAAATATTTTTCATTGTTACATCACCTTTTTTCAGATCAAGCAGGGAAGCCATACTTGGACATCGTTCCTCTGTCATGCCTCTAAAATAAGCTCATTATTTTTAAGTGCTGCTCACAACATTCATTTGTCAAGTATTTATTGAAAGCCATGCACTAGGTATCAGGGACACAAAGATGGCTAAGACATGTCCTCATCTTCAACCTTTGTCTTTTAGAAGAAACAAATATGTAAAATCATTACATTATTCCAGAAGAGGAATAATGTGTAATAATAATGTGTAATAATAACAGCAATGGGTTGAAACATATTAAAAAATATTGTGGATGCCTGGCTGGCTCAGTCATGAATTCGAGCCACAATCATGTGTGGAGTAGTTTACTTAAAGTAAAAAAAAATAATAATTTAAAATCTAGGAGTTCATAATGATACCAAAAACAAAACAAAGCAAAAAAGACCCCAATCAGGCACCATTGGATAATGCTAGTGAACCAAGTCATTATTTTGAAAATTGATATATAAAAGAATCAAGCATTCATCCTGATGTCCTATAAAAACTACAGGGCAATCAAATAGATAAGGGGAAGTTTCTCTTTATAGAAGTATTACATGTCATAAATAAATAATGATAGGTTTGAATCTCATCATTTTGGAGCTCTTAATGATTTAGTAGATCTAAATAAAAATCGTCAATAGCTACTAACATCACAAAAAGAGAGACATTATGCACCCCCTGATGAAAGCACTCACCACTCTGAAGAAGCCTGAGCAAACCTCTAAATCTAAGTACCAATTTACAGGAAATGCAGAGGACAAAGGAACATGTTAAAAGACATCAGAGAGATACAACAGCAAAATTCCGACTCAAGGAAACTTTACATGACAAATCACCCAGTTTCTACAACAAAAAAATTAGAGAAGAAAAAGAGAAAGAGATGGAAGTGTCTTAAGAGACAAATCAACCAACTGCACAGCACAAAATTTATTTGCATCCCAATTTAAACACACTGAAAAATATATATATATATGTATGAATGACACAATCAGGGAAATGCAAACCATGGGTTTTTGACGCTATTAAAGAATTACTGTTAAGTTTTTTAGCGTGATAATGGAACTGTGGTTATTCATTTAAAGTGCTTATTTTTTAGAGATATAAACAAGAAAAGAATATAGGTAAAATTATAAAAGTCTAGAAGCTGTATTCAGTAATCCAGGGAAGGAGGTGAAATATTTGGGCACGAATTAACAATTGTTGAAGGTGGGTTCAAGTTTGACATTTTCTTTTTTTTTTTTTTTTTAATTTTTTTTTTCCCAACGTTTTTTATTTATTTTTGGGACAGAGAGAGACAGAGCATGAACGGGGGAGGGGCAGAGAGAGAGGGAGACACAGAATCGGAAACAGGCTCCAGGCTCCGAGCCATCAGCCCAGAGCCTGACGCGGGGCTCGAACTCACGGACCGCGAGATCGTGACCTGGCTGAAGTCGGACGCTTAACCGACTGCGCCACCCAGGCGCCCCAAGTTTGACATTTTCTATTATAAAAACATTAAAAAGAAACAGTATAGCTCAAAATGATGAGAAAGAGAGACAGTACAGATAAAGCACTCAGCCTGTACATCATAAGTACTAGTTATAATTATTCAAGAGCTTAAGGATTGGATTAGATGACCTCTCAGATATTTTTCAAAACTGAAAGTCTAAAATTCTATGACTAGATTACATATATTTAAAGGTCACTTTTAATCTCTAAAATTCTTTGGTTCTGCCCCAGGGATCTGGCTCAATTTTCTTCTCCCACTGGTTAACAAAAGCCTGCAAAAACACTAAACAACTACTTTTAAAAAGCACATGAACTGGGATTGACTCCCAGTTCAGTGTTTGGAGGTTTCTACTGTAACACCCACTTCAATTCTGGCGTCTGAATGTTATACTGTTTAATTAACTAGGTTAAACATTCAGTACTGATTAAACACGTGGAAAATTTTGCCTTACCCAATGGGGAAAACTCTTGTGTTTCTTTTTCCCCAACACGTAAACAGTTTGAGAACAGTGTTCCAAAAACTCCGGAATGTAATACGGCACTTTCAGGAGGTGCTTGAGATCACAAGTATTTTTGTGATCATACTAAGATGATATTTGTCTTTTTTACTCTCGTTAGCTCCTAAGTGCACAGTGGAGTTTTCCACAGGATACATGATGTGTGGCAATGCACCAGACTGAATGCAAAAGCAGATAAGAAATTCAAGCTGTTTTTAATAAAGCCAGATATGAGAGATTGGCAAAAACACAAAACAATGCCGTTCTTCCCACTCAATGTTCTGTTTTGAAAAATATAGTTATTTTTCATAGAATTATTTCTGTTGACATGTACTGAGCTTATTAAGTTTATGTATTTATTTTTGAAAGAGAAAGAAAGTGGGGGGGGAGGGGCAGAGAGAGAAGGAGAGAGAGAGAGAGAGAGAGAGAGAGAGAGAGAGAGAGAGAGAGAGAGAGAATCCCAAGCTGGCTCCACTCTGTCAGCATGAGCCTAATGCAGGACTTGAACCCATAAACCGTGAGATCATGACCTGAGCCAAAGTCAGACACTTAACCGATTGAGCCACCCAGGCGCCCCTAAGCTTATTATTTTCAAAAAAATATTTTATAAATCTCTCACTTTCAAAGAAATAGCAACATATAATGTACTTATTATTGTTATTGAAAATAAATTTCTCAGTTTTAATTCCTAATACAGTAAATATTGATAGCTATAACCCACACACACAAAAACTCTTTGAGATCCTCAAATTGTAAGCATGTTAAAGGAGTCCTGAGACTGAAAAGTTTGAGAACTACTGCTTTAGAACACACACAACTCCATCTAATTATGTCTGTCACTACATTACCTCATATTACCACTACATTTTACGTTATGGAGACACAATTCTTTCATTTTCAGACCAACAAAGGGTATCTGCTCTAAAACTAGTCTGATACACCAAAAAATTATTGGGGTAAGGGGGCCTCCTCATTTAAAGAGAAAGAGTATGACTGCTCACAATTATAAAAAGATATGAAGAATTTTAGTCACATGAATTCTAGAAGGTCAGGGAGAACATTTCTCTTGGCGGGAAGTTGGCACTAAGCCTAAGGACCCAAGTTCTTTTTTGTGTAATAATTTTTCCTTTTCGTTAAGACTTGCCAAGGCTGGACGTTAGGGTCCTCAATTCCAATTCCCTGACACTACGGGAGAAGACTGGCAAAATAAACCTTCCTGGTCAAGGTAGGAAAGCTGGTCATCTCAGAATACACAGAGCTCTACATTTTCTCACCTTATGGATTCTCCATTAGAAATTTCCACACACTGATCTCTGCCTAGTTCCCTAACAAAAACTTAGAAGTTAAAGTCAGTTCAAATGTGGGTACTCTTGAAAGACTGACTCAAGGAGGCCACAGATAGGAGAGAAATAAAAGAACATAGTGGATGCTAGCTGTAGATAAATACATACATACGATACGTACATCAGGGAGGCTATATACAAAAGTACATCAGGGAGGCCAAAGATGGGAGAGAAAAAGAAGACTGTAGCTCTAAATGTAGCAGCTGATGCTAGCTATAAATACATCCTTACAAAAACATACATACAAATGCAAACACCTAGAGTTGACTAGCCCATCCTCATGAACTCCTTAGCAGCATTGGACCCTTCTGTATTATGTCGTCTTTTTTTTTTTTAATTCATTTATTTATTTTTGAGAAAGAGAGAGGGCACTAGCAGGGGAGGAGCAGAGACAGAGGGAGAGAGAGAGAATCCCAAGCAGGCTCTGCACTGTCAACACAGAGACCAATGCAGGGATTGAACCCACAAACCATGAGATCATGACCTGAGCTGAAATCAAGAGTCGGACACTCAACCAACTGAGCCACCCAGGCACCTCTGTATCATGTCTTCTAATCTTTTACACTCCAAGGCATTTGAACTAGATATCACTTTTATAAAAATACTGTAGAAAAAAATCTGGCATTTGTCTACCTTCCTAGAGCTATAAATTGATACAATAAAAACAGCACTATTCCATTTGGCGAAAAATAAAGCTCCAGAAACTAATCATTTGAAAATTTTTTATTTCTTGCTATACTTTCCTGCTTTGAAAAAAAAAAATTGTCTTAAAAAAATTTCATTCCCACTTCTTTTCAGTTAATCAACAATTACATACTGAACACAGAGAAAAGAGAAAGCAAGAGTGAAAATAACAAGCCAGAATCTTCCAAGAGAATTCCTCATCCTCACCCCCAGAAAGGTGAGAATACATTGCCTCAGGATGGCCCCCAAACAGCTACTCCAAGATTCTTCTGTCTCTCCTATTCCTCACTCTTGTTAGATGACCCTACTTCTCCTCTGAGAAGACTGACAAACTCTCAACTTAACTTCAGAATCACTCTCTATTCAAAATCAAGCCCAACCCCATATCTTCTTTCCTTCATTACTTCCACGAAGCAAAATTCATGTCCTTATCACTTCCCTTAAACTATCCAGCTAGAACACAGTCTTCCTACCTCAGGAAATCTTGGAAATTGATTATTTATAATAAAATAGTATTCAAATTAATTCATTAACTAGAAGACAGTGCTTTCCTTTTCTTTCTTAAAATGACTCCATTGTAGAAGGGTTTAAAGATATTAAAATGATTTTAATATTTGGATCTTCATTTTGTTTTTTAAAGCCTCAGATGTGAAATGTTTCTTTATTCTATTGCTACGAGGGTTCTTCCCTGAGGTCACAGGATCAAATCAGAACAGATTAGTAGACTGGTTTTAAAGTAAAAAATGACCACCTGATGGTATTTGGAAGCTAATATGAAACAAGATAGCGATACTGAGTTCAGGCCTCAGGGCCTGTAGTACAAGAAGTATTGCTCTCTTCATACAATAATAGAACATAATAAATCTCTTTGTTTTAAAGATAATCACTAGGGGCGCCTGGCTGGCTTAGTCGGAAGAGCATGCAACTTTTGATCTCTGGGTCATCAGTTTGAGCCCCATGTCAGGTGTAGAGATTACTAAAAAAATAAATAAACTTAAAAAAAAATAAATCTTAAAAAGAGATAATCACTGAATTCTACTGGAATCAAAAGAAACTACCTAAAAAAATACCTGAAATATAAAATTTTAGTCTCTCAAAACGTTTGAGGAAAAAAAGGTAAAGTTTAACTTAAGTCTGGAAAATACTAATCACTACTTTACCTTTGACAAACATACCTGTTTGGTTTATGTATTTATCACAATACATTTTAACTACATAAAAAGTACAGAAAATAGGGGATTTCCATTTCCAGCCAGTAAGGAGTAACAGGTATAATATACACCTACCTGCCTGAATCAAACAAACAAAAACGGACAAAATATATGAAACAATAGTTTTGAAGACACTGCTCAGGCAGTGAATGAAGGGCAGTGATCCATGAGAGACAGTAAACAAGTGAAATGGTTCTATGAATGCCTCGACTTACTACCCTGAGACCATTTTCAGGCGCAGCTCAGGGAGAAAGAACCCAGGTAGAGCCCAGCAGACTACCTTAGTTGAGGAGATAAAGCTGAGAGTTGGGGAGCCCAAGGCAGATACAGTTTGCAGGAAAGAGTGCTAGAGAAGAGAAGGTTGCACAGAGAGCACTCTGGAAATATGTGGTCGGTACCCCTTAAGGATTCAGCAGAGTACTGACCAGTGAATGCTTGTAAGAAACCATTCAAAGGATTAGAGGGAACACTGTCACACTCAAATAGAACAGGAATAATTCCTATTCCCGAATGGCATTCAGGAATACCAACCAGAATGGAAAAGCCCCAATTTATGGAGCACTGGGTAGAGTATTCAGAAGGGTCTTGGGAAATAACTACCCTAGAAGGAAAACCGCTCTGGCCCAACCTAACAAATCCTAAATGGGAGACCAGAGAGGGTCAAACTATAATGATAACTTGGCTGTGATAGAGAACAAAGAAAAAGATCCAGTACCCAACAAGGTAAAATTCAATGTTTAGAATCCAAATTTAACAGACATGCAAAGAAACAGGAAAATATGACCCATAAAGGAGAATCAGCTGAAACCAACACAAAATTGACACAAATGTTACAATTAGCAGACATGGGCATTAAAACAGGTATTATATTTGTATTCCATTTTCAAGAAATTAAGTGGAAACATGGGAAATATTAAAAAAAAGACCTATATTGGGGCACCTGGGTGGCTCAGTCGGTTAAGCGTATGACTTCGGCTCAGGTCATGATCTCACAGTCTGTAGCTCGAGCCCCATATCGGGCTCTGTGCTGACAGGTCGGAGCCTGGAGACTGTTTCCGATTCTGTGTCTCCCTCTCTCTCTGCCCCTCCCCTGCTCATGCTCTGTCTCTCTCTGTCTCAAAAATTAAAAAAAATATATTAAAAAAAAAAGACCTATATCAAACTTCTAGAGATTAAATGTACACTGTCTTAGATGAAAAATACACTGGATAGGATTAATAGCAACTAGATAAAACCAAATAAGAGATAAGTGAACCAGAAGACACAACAAAACAAACCATCCAAAATGAACCAGAGAAGGGGTGCCTGGGTGGCTCAGTCCATTAAGCATCTGGCTGTTGGTTTCAGTTCAGATCACGATCTTACAGTTCATGAGTTTGAGCTCTGCATCAGGCTCCTTGCTGACAGTGCAGAGCCTGCTTGGGATTCTCTCTCTCCTTCTCTCTCTGCCCCTCACTCCCCACTCTCTCTCGCTCTCTTTCAAAATAAATGAATAAAAACTTTAAAAAAAATGAACCACAGAGGAAAAAAGAAGAAGAAAAAAGATCATCAGTGAATTGCGGGAATACTTTAAGCTGCCTAATATATTTGTTACTTCGATTTTCTTAAAGGAGAAGGAACAGAGACAGAAAAATATTTTTAAAAACAAGTGGGAAAATCTTTTTTCCAAATTTGATAAAAAAAAAAACAACAATAATCCCATAGGCTTAAGATGTTCAATGCACCCCCAACAAGAACACAAGAAAAACTACATCAATAATATAAAAATCAAATTGTTCAAACCACTAATAAAAAAAAAAAAAAAAAAAAGCACTGATATTAAAAGCAGCCAGAAAAAAAAGACACATTATGTATAGAGGAACAAAGGTAAGGATGACAGCAGATTTCTCATCAGAGAACGTCAACAGTGAAGCAACAGCGTTAAGGGGATGCAAAACAGAAAATTGTCAACCTAGAATTCTATACTCAGGAAAAAATATCTTTTAAAAACAAAGACATTTTCAGGTACGCTGGAGAATTCATTACCAGTAGGCCTGTATGAGAAGGAATGCTGAAATAATTATCCTTTTGAGAAGAATAATACCAGATGAAAAATCTGAATCTGTACAAAAGAATGAAGAACACCAGAAAGAATAACTACGAGTATTTATATAAATTTTTGTCCTTATTATGTAAATCTCTAAGATAGTTTACTGTTGATACAAAAATGGTGTGGGGTTCATAATAACAGGAGAAAATGTATCACAAAAATATCACAAAGTCTGAGGGGAGAGAGAGAAATATTTCTTCTATGGTCTAAAACTATTGTAAACTTTTTTCAGTCTATTATGAACATTTTATACTACAGGTGTAATGGTATCACATCATTAAAAGGCAAACTATGGGGGCGCCTGGGTGGCTCAGTCGGTTAAGTGTCCGACTTCATTTAGCTCAGGTCACAATCTCACGGTCCGTGAGTTCGAGCCCTGCATCAGGCTCTGGGCTAATGGCTCAGAACCTGGAGCCTGCTTCCGATTCTGTGTTTCCCTCTCTCTCTGCCCCTCCCCCATTCATGCTCTGTCTCTCTCTGTCTCAAAAATAAATAAACGTTAAAAAAAATTTTTAAAAATAAAAATAAAAGGCAAACTATGATAAGCTGAAGATGTGTACTACAAATCCTAAAGCAACCACTGAAACAAAACAAACCAACAAAGAAATTAAGAGTGAATGATAAAAAAAATTACACCAAAATAAGACAGAAAGAGAGGAAAAATAAAACTAGAACAGATGGGACAAATAGAAAACAGCAAGACGGTAGATTTAAACCTAACTATATCAATAATCACCTTAAATATAAATGGTCAATTGAAAGAGAGATTATCATTTGCATTAATAAAGCAAAATTCAACTACATGCTGTATAGTCCTGTACACTTATTAGAATGGCTAAAAATAAAGATGGCCCATACCAAATGTTGACAAGGATGTGAACTCCCATACTTTTGGTGGGAATGTAACCATTTTGGAAAACAATTTGGCAGTTTTTTTAAAGTTAAACATACTTATGTGATCTAAATATTACACTCCTACATGTACGTGTGTATGTATGTATATGTATACATATATGTATACATATATGTATATGTATGTATGTATGTATCATTTCAAAAAAATGAAAGCATATGTCTGTCTATAAGTACTTGTACACAAATGTTCATAGCAGCTAAGAGCCCCAAACTGGAAATAACCCAAATGTCTGCCAGCAGGTAAAAAAACAAAGTGTGGTCTAACCATTACAATGTAATACTACTAAGAAGTAAAAGGAATGAACCTTGACCACTCAACAGCATGAATGAATCTCAAAATAATGATGCTAAGTGGAAGAACTGTAACAACCCCCTCCCCAAAAGAGTACACACTACATGATTTATATAAAATTATTTTTTAAATGCCAACTCATCTATTGTAACATAAAGCAGTTAGTAACTGCCTGGGGATAAGGTTAAGTGGGAAGGGGCAGAAGACTTCAGAGGGGATAGATACATTCTTTAACCGCGATGACAGTTTCACAGTTGTGTACCTACGTCAAAACTTTTCAAATTGCATACCTTAAATACATTTTTACTTACTAAATTCAATATATGTAACGATTATAGGTCTATTCAGGTCTTCATTTCTTCTTGAGTTAGTTTTGGTAAGTTAGTTTTATTTCTGATTTGTAGTACTATTTCTTCTTTGACCTATGAGTTACTTAGAAGTATGCTTCTAAATTTCCAAATACATAGTTATTTTGATCATCCTTTGGCTTAATTTCGATCTTTGTTAGGATGAATAGTCTGTTTAACTATCCATTCATTGGTTTTGGTGAGACTTGCTTTATGAATTCAGTATTTTTTCAATTTTTTTTAAAACTGCTTAAAAACAAAGTATATTCTCATCTATTATGTGCAGGATTCTGTACAGGCCTATCAAATCAAGCTTGGTGGTCATTTGTTCCAATCTTCTCAAATTTTTTATCTGTTTGACCTCCAAACACCGAGAAAAATACGTTAAAATATTGTTTGTAGATTTTATCAATTTTCCTATAATTGTATATATACTCTTTCCATCTATATTCTATCTATATATTTTGAGGCCATTGTATTGGATGCATACTGATTTGGAACTATTATGGCTTCCTGGCTAATTATTCCTTTTATAATTTTTTTGTGACTTTTAAAATTCTAATAATGATTTTTGCCTTCAAGTTAATTTTGCCTACTGATGCCCTGCTATATCAGCTTTCTTTTAGAATATGTTTTTCCATACTTTACTTTCAATCTGATTCCTTATGTTTTCTTAGGTATGCCTCTTAACAAACTGCATAGAGCTGGATTATTTTATATTCAACCTAAAGATGTTGCAGTCATCTATTACTACATAAAAAACTACCCCAGAGCTTAGTGGTAATCAACAATCATTTTATTATTCTCACGATTCCGTGGGCCACAAAGTCTAACAGGGCACAACAGAGACAGCAGGTCTCTGATCCACAATGTCTGGGACCTCAGGTGGGATGACTTGAACAGATGAAGATGGCTAGGATGTCTCAACAGGAGCTATTTGTGAGACCCCAGTTCTTCTCCAGGTGTTGTTTGCTAGGGCTGGACTGTCCAACATGCTTCCTTCACTCACTCACATGGCTGACAGTTGATGCTATTTGTTGGTAGCTCACTGGGGCTATCAACCAGTGCCTACATGTGTCCTCTCCATCTGGCTTGGGCTTCTTAAAGTATGGCGACTGGGTTCTGAGAGTGAGTATTCCAAAAGGCATAGGCAGAAACTGCAACGTTTCTTATAACATAGCCTCAGAAGGCCCAAAAAGTGACATTCAATTGGTCAAGTAAGTCATTAAGGCCAGTCTAGATTCAAAGGGAGAAGAACAATAGACTCCATCTCTGAACGGCAAGGAAGAAACTGACAATGGCCACTTTGAAGAAAAGCTACCACGTTCCACCCTCTGGTCCCAGCAGGTCCCTCCCACATGCAAACACACTCACCCTCTTCTAAGACCTTCAAAAGTCTCATCTCATAATGGCATCAGCTTGATGTCCAGAATCTTGATTATCTAATTCAGGTCCAGGTGTGATTGAGGCTCCTCAGATGCAGTTCCTCAGGTACAGCTACTGGAGTATAGTTCCTCTTGATCTGAATAAAGAAACAAATTATCTGCTCCCACACACCCAACATACAAACGTACAACAGTGAGACTGACTCAGGATAACCACAATTAACACTCTCATTCAAACTATGAGGAAGAAGGGGAAGGAACAAGAAACACATAGCAGTTACTGGTCCATAGCAATTCTGAAAGTTAATCAGACACATGTCACCAGTTCCTTGATAACAGCCCAAACCTACTCCCTGTGAATGATTCTCCAAAACTCTTCGCTCCACCTCTGAGTCATCTTTCCTTTTACGTAAGAGATGGTTAATGTTTGCAATAGAGTAGCCTTCTCAGCCTGCTTCCCGCTTGTAGATGATTAGAAATCCAAAGGTTTATTTTCAGTTTTTACTGTCTCTGTTCCTTAATCCAAGCTGAAGCTGCTTCTATTAGCACTATTTAAAAACCTCGTAGATTTTCTATGACTCTTACAGGAGTTCACTCCAGGAGACAGAGCCACACCAACCTTCTTTCTCGATCTTAAGTTCTGTGTTCTGAGGCTACTGTAAGAAAACATCCTTAAGGTCCTATTATGTAAAAGAGAAGAGTCTAAGAGGTATTCCTTTAAGGTCTTTGGGCATCTTTTTATCTAGCTAAAACATTCTATGAAACACTGACATATCTTTCTGAAGTCTTAACAAAGGAATTTATATTTGAACGCTTGAGATCTTTACTATGAGGCCATGTTTTATTGGCAGCATCTTGAATTTTATTTGTTCTGAAGCCATTTCTTTAAGTCATTGGTCATTTAGAACAACTGGAGATGAGAAAAAAGTTTTATTTTATAACACAATAGATCCTGGGCTAGAAACATTTCCCCCTGCAAGTTCTGATTAAAAACTGAATATAGCTCATTTTTTACCTCATTCATCTCTATACTTAAACCTTATCATAGGCAGTTAGAAGAAACTAGGTAATACTTGCCAACATTCTGCCTAGAAATCTCTTTGGATAAATCCAATTCATTGGATACATTTTCTATCTTCCACATTACCAGATATGACAGTGCTAACAAACCTTGTACCATTTATATAACAAAGGTTCCCTGTTACCCAGCCTCCAATAATACTTTTCTCGCTGTGTTTCAAGCCTTGACTAACAGTCTCTTCAAGGTGCCTCCAGCTTCTACTCACCACCAAGTCCCAGAGCCAATCTAAATTTTAGGTTATAGCTGCACCTCACTTCCAGGTACCAAATTCTGTTTCAATTATCTACTGCTATAAACAAAATACTCCAAAACTTAACATCATAAAACTACAATCATCTTATGCTCATGACTGTGAGAGTCAAGAATTCAGACAGGGTATAGCGGGGATGGTCTGTGTCTGCTTCGTGACATCTGGGGCTTCACATAGGGTGGCTCTAATGGCTGAAGATGGCTAGACCGGGTCCATATGCCTGGTGCCTGGGTTTTTCTCCATATGGTGTCGGCTGAGACTGGAAGGTCCAAGATGACTTCTTCACTCATTCATATGGCTGGCAGTTGACGCTGGCTGCTGATTGGGAGCTCAGCTGGGCCTCTCCATCTGGCTTGAGCTTTTCACAGCATGGCAGCTGGATTCCCAAACTGTGTTCCATGGGAGAGCATTCCAAAAAACAATGTTCAAAGAAGCCAGATGGAAGCTGCAAAAACTTCTCATGACCTAGCCTTGGAAGTCCCAAAATGTCACTTCTAGTACCTTCTAGTGGTCAAACAAGTCACTAAAGCCAGCCCAGATTCAAGGTGTGTAGACAAATAAACTCAAACTTTGGGTGGGAGGATAGCATATGTATAAAGGAAATGAACTAACAGCCATCCTGGAAACATGCTACAACAGACAATCTGTCTTTTAAGTGGTAAGTGTAACTCATTCACTTTAATATGATTACTGATGGATTTGAATTTATTTCTGCCATCTTTTACTGTGCTTTCTATTTATCCTTTCTTTTCTATGATATTTATTACATTTTCCTTTCCTGCTCTCTATTATTTTGAGCAAATCATAAATTCAATGAATTATCACAAAGTGAAATAACCATGTAGCTACCACCCAGGTCAAGAAATGCAATGTTACCAGCACCCTAGAAACCTCCCTCGTCCTCCCTCCCAATCACTGTCCCCTCCTTCACTATCACAACTTTTAACACCATATGTTAGGGCTTTTAGCTTTATATAAATTAAACCATATAGTACATATTCTTTTGTGTCTGGCCTTCTTTATTCAGCATTGTCTTTATTCAGCCATGATCTTGTGCATAGCAACAATTTATTCATTTCCATTGCTTTAGAGTATTCCATTGTATGAACATGCCACAATTTATCCATTCTATCATTGATGTTGTTCACTGAGTTTTAAATTTTGATGACTGTATTTTTCACTTATTATTTTTTTTAACGTTTATTTATTTTTGAGAAAGAGAGAGAGTGCGAGCAGGGAGGGGCAGAGAGAGAGGGAGACACAAAATCCAAAGCAGACTCCAGGTTCTGAGATGTAAGCACAGAGCCCACCATGGGGCTCAAACTTACAAACTGCAAGATCATGACTTGAGCCAAAGTCCGATGCTTAACCGACTGATCCACCCAGGTGCTTCTTGATGACTGTAGATGACTGTATTTTTTTAAAGTTCTATTAAAAAAAAAATCTTTAGGGTACTTTTAGCTGTAGGAATCCTGTGTGGCCTATACTGAAGATACTACCATAGAGAAGTTTTGCATTTGCTTCGGCCTGATGCCATGTGACTGTCACTGACTGATTCAGGGCTACCTTTTATGTTAATTTCTCAGCTTTGGGTTGCTGAAACTGCAAAGAGGGACATTCTAAACCAAAATACAGGAGAACAATCCCATGGCAACGAATTCTCAGAAAAGTTTTTTTTACCTAGGACTCATACAGTGTGGACAAACTTCTTGACATCATATTGCTAGACAGATGTTTTTCTAGATCACCATCTTTTCAGTAGTGTGACCTTCTGAGGAATGTAGCTTCATGGAGGGAGACAGGAAAGTCTCCTGTTCCTGTATGGTTGTTGAAACTGAAGCCTCTTAATTATTCAAGGCCATAGTTTTAACTTATGTATTTATCACTTTGTTTTTTAATTCCCTCTTCATTATTTCCCCTTGAGGATTTTCCTTTCTTTTTTTTTTTTTTTAACAAGTTCAATTATGGAATTAAAAATAATGTGCCTGGGTGGCTCAGTCAGTTAAGCGTCCAGCTCTTGATCTCAGCTCAGGCATGATGTTGCAGTTGATGGGATCAAGCCCTGCATAGGGCTCTACGCTGACAGCACGAAGTGTGCTTGGGATTCTCTCTCTTTCCCTCTCTCTCTGCCCCTCGCCCACTTGCATGCACGCTCTCTCTCTCTCAAAATAAATACACTTAAAAGTATAAATAAATAAAATAGTGTTTGTTATATTTTATGTGGCATTTGTAGGAATCCCAAGTATACTTTTCACCTTTTGTCAAATGTAAAGTATATGATAGGAAAAACAATCCAAAAAGCCATAGGCAGCAAAACTCAAAAAGAGGGGGGAAAAAAAGGAAGAAAAATGAGGTAAGATCTAAAGGAACTGAGAAATGAAGTATTAAGATAAACCTAACAGTTTCAAGGTGCTTGGCTTGCTCAGTCGGTAGAGCATGTGACTCTTGATCTCAGGGTTGTGAGTCTGAGCCCTATATTGGGTGTAGAGATGACTTCAAAATAAAAAAAAATAACAATAAAATAAAGGTAAAACTAACAGTTTCCTAATGGGTTTCATTTTCTTTTCAGTAAACTTCTGACCTCTCTCCTACAAGATACTATGTAACTAAATAAATCTGCAGGAATAAAAAACTTTCCAGCAGTAGTGTAAGTATAAACACTATTCAGCTAGAAAGTAAGAAGTTAGGGGAGAAAATGGAAATAAAAAACAGTAAATGAATTTCAGACACTGGAACAGTATCAACAAAGCATACCTTTTAATGTACATAAAAAAAAAAAAAACATGAAATACTACAAATCATTTGGTATATATTATGTACAAAGTATTGTATTAAACGATGGGGCACAAGTATGAAGTAGAATCAAACAAATTTATCAGGCAAGATAGAGCTATAAATACTATAAACTTTCAGGTGACCTTTAAAAATATGAAACACAAAAATAATAAATTTAGGACGGGAAAGACTTTAAAAGTCAAGAGGTCCGTAAGTATTGTTTGATCCCATTTATATGAAATGTCCAGAACAGGCAAATCTACAGAGATAGAAAATAGATTCGCGGTTGCCTGGAGGTGGTGAGGGCAGAGTGGAGTAGGAGGAGGAATAGGGGAGTGATTACTACAGGTTTCTTTTAGGGATGCTGAATATGTTCTAAAATAAGATTAGATTACAGTGATGGTCGCACAACTTTATAAACATAAAAGAAACACTGAATTGTAGGGGTGCATGGGTGGCTCATTCGGTTAAGCATCCAACTTCAGCTCAGGTCATGATCTCACAGTTCGTGAGTTTGAGCCCCGCATCGGGCTCTGTGCTGACAGCTCTGAGCCTGCTTTGGATTCTCTGTCTCCCCATCTCTCTGAGCCCAAACACTGAACTGTATACCTTAAATGAATGAATGTCACAGTATGAAAATATATCTTAATAAAGCTATTTTAAAAAGTCAAGAGATCTATTTATTTTCAAAAGCTAGAACATTCTACCAAAAGAGAAATTCAGCCCACCACACAAGCTTCAAGATCTTTTTTGTTTCAACAAAGGAAAAGATTCAGCTCAGTATTGATGCTGTCTCCAAAAGCATAAACCCTACTAAAGCTCCCTAATGCCTCCCTCAAAGTTACAGCTTTTTAATACTCAAATTGTTCTACTTCCTTATATCACAATACTCTGTCAAACTGATCTTCTTTAGGGTCTACAATAAAAACGAGTTTAGTACATATGATAAAAACAAGATCCTAAAGATCGTACAGGGATTTAAAAATCATCCCATAAATTCTAAAACTCAGACTTAGAAATTACTAGTTTAAATTAGAACCAAGAGTACAATAGTAAACGTAGATCAAAATAGCAAGTCTAAAAAATCTTCAAAAGAAATTATTTCTCACTTTCATCTGTCTCTCTAGATATTTCCCCTCACCATTTTTTTCTTAACACAGATAATTTGACATTTTCAGTGCTTTTACTAGTGTTATAAGAACTACAACATAAACTAGAAGTAGTACTACCATTTATCCAATTATACAAGACTAGAAACTCATCCTCCTCTCTTATCACACAGTGTGTCCACCCCAACACACAATTGTCACCAGATTCCATCAATTCTACCCCCATCTTAATATCTCTCTTATTAGATTTCTTCTATTTCCTGTCTTAGGACAGGCCTTTATCTTCTCCTACTTGGATAATTACAACAGCCTGTTTTCTTTGCCTTCTATACTACCCTCACCTCCACCTCATATCCACACTAATCCACACAAATTTCCAAATCTAATAAGGATAATGTAAACTCTATAAACTAGAGAGCACATGCATGCACACACACACACACACACACACACACACACTCACTCACTCTCTCTTTAAATTAAATTGATATTGGGGCGCCTGGGTGGCGCAGTCGGTTAAGCGTCCGACTTCAGCCAGGTCACGATCTCGCGGTCCGTGAGTTCGAGCCCCGCGTCAGGCTCTGGGCTGATGGCTCGGAGCCTGGAGCCTGTTTCCGATTCTGTGTCTCCCTCTCTCTCTGCCCCTCCCCCGTTCATGCTCTGTCTCTCTCTGTCCCAAAAATAAAATAAAAAAAAAAAAAGTTGAAAAAAAAAATTAAATTGATATTTTCTGTTCATGTTATTTTATAACCCATTTTGTTTTCACTTAAAATATAATGATCACTTCCCCTTCTCATTAAGTATGTCTGGGCAACATAATTTCTGATGGCTGTATATTATTACATAATATGGATACATCATATTTTATGTCTTTACAACATAAATAATATTCTCATGTTGTATTAATGAACAAAAAAGTTTCTCTTCAATGTTTTCTCTTGCTTATCTTTCCTTTAAAACCTATTTATATCTAAAATTAAAACTACATTATTTTTGTTAATATAAAATCATCTTTGTTTCATCTTTTATTGTATTTATTACATTCTAATTTGAATAAGTTACTATATGATTTATTACTCAATGCTATTAAAACTTTCTGAGTATATATTCTATTTTATTCAAGCTTTGGATGCCTCCTCCACCACCACTCCTACCTCAGCATATAGCTCAGTATCATTATTAAATTTGATACTTGATACGAGCAATTTATCCAGATAAGGTTACCCTAATAAAAACATTATGTCCATTATGCTACCTAAACTTCTGTGAGATGACACTATGGTTCAGGGCTCTTCCCAGGTATGATTCTTCAGCATTTCCTTTGGTTTTGTGAGTTACTCCTATTATCCTTATAATATCCCCCTTCTCTCACCCTCCCTTTCTTTTTTGCTTAAGTCAACTCACAACCAAAGAAAACTGAACTGATAAAGGCTGGAACACTTTATAATTGTTCAACAGACATTTGTTGAGCAAAATAGTGAATGAATGTACTGAAAGTCAGTTAAATGTACACTGAGAAGGAAGAAATGGATACAGACAAGCAACAGGAATATATTGAAACAGGAAGATACTGACTACACCTACAGTAAGTCTCTGTACCAAAACAATTATCTTCATTTTAAACAATGTTTCCCTGTTGTCCTCATCCTTATGGTTGTTCTGGTCAAAGGCTCTGAAGTCATCCTTAATTCCTCTCTTTCTTTCAAACACAAGTCGAATTCATTAGCATATCTGGTTTAATCTACTTTCTAAATATACGCAGAACCTAACCCACTCCTCCCATCTTCACTGCTATTTTCAGATCCAAACTATCATCATCTCTCATCTGGTCATTGGAGTAACCTCCTAAATGGGCTCCTTACTGACCCCTTTCAGTCTATTCTCAACTTTCCAGCCAGAATGATCTAGTTAAAACTTAGGTCAGATCATGCCACACTCTGCTTGAAACTTTCTAATGGTTTCCTATCTCATTCAGACCCAAAGCCAAAGCCTAAAATCCTTAATATGACCTATCGAGACCATGTATGATATGTCTCCCTGTTACCAGCTGGCCTCATCTATACAACTCTCTCTCACTCTACTCCAGCTGCACTGGCCTCTTCGCTATTCCTTAAAATCGCTGGTGTACCCCCCTTAGAACCTCTGCACTTGCCAAACACTCTGCCAGTAAACTATTTCTTCACTCTCTTATAAAAAGCAACTCTGTTAAGGTCATGCCATTCAATTATGTCATTTCCTCCTCTCCTAGCTGTCATCTATTAAATTCATCTCTCAGATTCTAGTCATCCTAAATTCCATCATTAACCTGGGCTTAGCAGATGAAAGGTAGGTGGAAACTGTTGGATGGGGCTTCTGGGAAGGCCTTTTTTTGCCTTTGCCCTTCCTCCTTCTTGATGGTTATAATACAGAAATAATGCCTTGAGCTCCAGAAGTCACCTTGAACCGTGAAAGTACAGAAGCAACAGAATGATGAAGCAAAATGACAGAAGTCATTGGGGATGGAGTCCCTAATCTTTGCGGAGTTGCCATACTAACCTTGTAATGCTTATCTCTGTATTTCTTTGTAAATACAATACATACATTCTTAGGGTTACAGGTCAGCAGAATTAATAAATCACCCAAATAACTTATTCAGAATGTAATAAATACCATAAATGCTATAAAAGATATGAAACGATGATGATTTTACATGAAGAAAGACAGTGTATTTTATGAGAAAATAAACTCATGTGCATATAAACCATTGTTTTTGGTGGTTACTGCCAAATGCAGCTGAATCTAATTCCAAGTATAGTTTTTCCAGTGCACATTGCGCAAAGATCTGTTAGAAGGAAGCAGTTAGAAAGTCGATATTGATGGGGCGCCTGGGTGGCTCAAGTCAGTTAAGTGTCTGACTTCCACTCAGGTCATGTTCTTGCAGTTTGTGAGTTCAAGCTCCGCATTGGGCTCTGTGCTGACATCTCAGAGCCTGGAGCCTACTTCAGATTCTGTATCTTCCTCTCTCTCTGCCGCTCTCCCACTCCCACTCTCTCTCTCAAGAAATGAATAAATATTAAAAACAAAAACAAAAACTGGATATTGAGTAGACAACCAGAAGTTCTGCAACATCAGGTAATTTCAACAATGCATGTGGGTGGCCCATGAAGATCTGGCCTTCAAGTTCCTTCAGCTTATCTCTAATGATGTTCTCCTTCATTCTACCTCAGCTAATCACTACCAAAATTACACTCCAGATCTTATCATCACCAGAAATTGTTGCATGTCCAGAAGACCTTATTTGGGTAATTTGCTCTCTGGTCTCTCCTTTTAGCTTGTTTGTTCAATTACTCCTACTATGCTCTCACACTGACTTCAGCTCACTGATCCTTTTCCTTTCAACCTCTTGGCCATTTCCTTTATTCCCATTCCTTCTTTTTTTTAAATTTAAAAAAAAATGTTTATTCATTTTTGACAGACAGAGATGGAGTGTGAGCAGAGGAGGGGCAGAGAAAGAGAAACACAGAATCTGAAGCAGGCTCCAGGCTCTGAGCTGTCAGCACAGAGCCCCACATGTGGCTCAAACTCACGAACCGTGAGATCATGACCTGAGCCGAAGCTGGACGCTTGACTGGTTGAGCCACCCAGGCGCCCCTATTCCCTTTCCTTCTTATCCATGATTTCTTACCCTTACATCCCAGGAATCACCATTGTAATAACTCTTTACATCCTCTGAGCCCCATAAGAGCATGTCCAGTTTGTCTACTAGCCACTCCCACTTAGATGTTCCACAGATATCTCAAACGCAACATGTTTAAAATTAAGGTAGCTTCTCCCACTACTATTTTACCTCCTATGTTGGTGAATGACACCACCATCCACCCAAATATCCTATCCACCCAAATGCCCTAAATGACCATAACGTTCTTCTCTTTCACTTCTCCCTACAATAACCAGAACCTGGTTCTACCTCTGGGGTGACTCTAAAAATATTCATCTTCAACTTTCCAATCCCACTATTAGGGCCCTAGTTTATACTTCCATATCTGAAACAGATTATTAACCATTCTTTCTGCATAAGGTACTAACTGTTCTTCCTGCTTCTACTCTAATGCATTCTTCCCATTCTCCATACTGCATCTGAAGTAATCTAAAATACAAGTCTGATCATGGCACTCTCCTATTAGTTCACAAATACTTAGAAAACTTTCAGGAACCACAGCAGCCCCAGCAAATGCAGAGACTAAAGCTGTGAGGACATTTTCTAGTCTCCTATTTATTTGCACACTACTATCATCATTCCCTCAGGTTACTTTAAGTCACTAGGAACATGGCTACCAGCAGTTCTGACTAATCTCAGAAAGTAAAGAAACAGAATTTGATGCATGTAAGTAGATATTATTATTCAAAATATTCATTTCCCCTCCCTCCTGGAGGATTAGACATTCTGCCCAGTTGATGTCAGGTTCCCGCACAGCTGATGTCAGGCTTGGCCATATGACCTGTTGTAGACCAAGAAATATGAGGAAATTACACATCTTACGTCTGAATAGCAGCTTTCAGAGTAATGTCTCATTTCCCTGTATCACAAGGTTAATATCTTAGACAAGAGGTGCATCTCTTGCCTGGGTCCTAGAAATGGGCTGCAAGATAAAAATGCAGCATTAGCAAAAAATAAACCTTTATTATTATAAGCCACTAAAATTGGGGGATTGTTGGTGCGCCTGTGACTCAGTCAGTTAAGCGTCTGACTTTGGCTGAGGTCATGATCTTGTGGTTTGTGGGTTGGAGCCCCGCGTCAGGCTCTGTGCTGACAGCTCAGAGCCTGGAGCCTGCTTGGGATTCTGTGTGTCCCCCTCTCTCTGTCTCTCCCTCATTTGCGCTCTATGTCTCTCAAAAATAAACATTAAAAAAAATTTTTTTAATAAATAAATAAAATAAAATTGGGGGATTGTTTGTTGGCACAATATAACCTAGCCTAAACTGACTTATATAGCATAAAAAAGGACTCTGACAACGCTAGTTTTGATCACATCCCTTGCTTAAAACCCTTCAGTGACACCCATGTGCCTACTGATGTCCAAATTCTATCACAGTATAAAGGCTCTTTCTGATATGATCCTGCTTGTCTCTCCAGCCTCATTTCCTGGGACTCCCCTTTATATTCCATATTGCAACCATACTATAGGATTATTTTAAGATTTCTCCATCATGTTGGCCCTTACCCTCCATCTACTTATACATGCTGTTCTTCATTAAAAAAAAAAAAGTTCTTCCTCCAGTAACATCCCAATCCACCCAAAATGTCCATACTTCCTCTAAGAATCCACTTAAACTGGGGCACCTGGGTGGCTCAGTCGGTCGAGCATGCGACTCTTGATTTCAGCTCAGGTCATGATCCCAGTGTCGTGCATGGTATTAGGCCCTGAGTTGGGCTCCGCACTGGGCATGGAGCCTGCTTAAGATTTTCTCTTTCTCTCTCTCTTTCTCTCTCTCTCTCTCTCTCTCTCCTTCTCTGCCCCTCTCCTCTGCTCACACTTGAGCTCTCTATCTCTAAAAAAAAAAAAAAAAAAAAAAAAAGAATCCACTTAAACAGAGCTTCCTCTGTGGAGGTTCATATAAACCTACCACCTTAAATACAACTGATTGCTCCATCATAGGATTTTAAACATCCTCTATTAGCAATTATCTTGCTATTTATATAAATATGTATTTCTTCAACTATATTGTGAATTCCTTAAGAGACAAGACCATGTCTTACTCATCTTTGAGTCCAAGAATCTAATGTAGTACTTGGCACATAACAGAGGATCAATATAAGCTTATACAGTGCTAATATAGAGTCTTTTTTCAGCAAAGTTGGATACAAAAAGATGATACAGACCTTTTAACATACATTATGTTAAAAGATGCTACAGAAAATCAAACCTATTCCACTCTTATTTTGCTTCTATATTTCTTTTTCAAGAATAATCTTCCAGATTGGAAAGAGCAGAACACACATGTTTAAGAGGAAACTGAAGTCTGAGACAGAAGAAAAAATAATAAAAGAGCATCCAGTAACTTTTTAGTACATTCAAATCTCTAGAACCAGATAAATTATAGCCTAAAACACTGAGATCTCCATGATAGCTCATGGAAAATAGAAAAGAAGCTAGAAGACTAGAAACAAAATTCTATTTCAATTTCCTCAATTTCAAAGGAAAAAAGAGAGAGACTAAATTCTCAGAACTACAGATTAAGAGTTTACCAAAGAGTCCCAGCAAAATTCTATGCCAGATTTTTGCAGGGTAGGGAAGGGGTATAGATAGCACCAGAAACCAGAATTGGCTCAATAAGAAAAAAAATCAGGCTGACCTAATTTTATTTTTGGCAAAATTACTAGACTGAAAGATAAGATAAATAATATAGAGTAGGTCAAATACATCTTGTTGAAATCAAGATAAGATTTCTCATGCTAGTCAGGTAATGGTTTTAAAATTGGTTAAACAACCATCCTCACATTGTTAATCAATGGCTTAATATCAATCTGGATGGAAGGCTCTAATGTTAGCAAGGCTCTTTATTTGGCCTTGCTGTGGTAGATGTTTATCAACACGCTGAAGATTTAAGAGGTAGTTTATATATTTTGCTAGTAATATAAAGCTAGGAAGATTAGATAATGCCATGAAAGACACAATCAACAAAATAAAAAATATCTGAAGAGATAAAAACAATGGACTGAAAATACAAAACGAAATTTATGAAGGATAAATGTAAATATAGTTATTTAAAAAAAAGTATAATGCTGGTAAGAAATTAATTTTAACATTAATTGATCATTACTTGAGAATTTAGTTGGTCTACGGCCATACCACCCTGAACGCGCCCGATCTCGTCTGATCTCGGAAGCTAAGCAGGGTCGGGCCTGGTTAGTACTTGGATGGGAGAATTTAGTTGTGTTAAATAACAAAAATTCAAGATCAATAAAGATCAAATTGGCTTTATTTAACAATTCATGAATTAAGCAGTATCCCATCTAGCAAATAGAAAGAAGCTCCAAAGAGCTACAGAAAAGGAAAGGTTTTCAGAGGCTGAGAAGGAATGGGAAAAGGAAGTCATTAGTGAAAAAATTATTTCTGGCAAGGTCACCTTCCTTTGGAGAAAATCAGGGTCTATGAAGCAGGATAACCCTACTGGTGCTGGCTAGGAAATTCCAGACTGACCAGTTAAGATTACATTCCTAGGGAAGGTCAAAACTGCAATTAAGTTAAATATTAATTAAATCTTGGTTTGGTGAGGTGGGCCTAGTACAAGTGACTCCATTTTGGACCTGTTGTTACTTTTTAACAATTGAGTGTTAAGTTCAAGATGAGCCTTCATTATGAGGTTTCAGCTTAAAACGCCTACACAAACTTAATTAATAAAATAACAGTACAGTGACCTGTACAAAGAAGAAAACTGCAACAGGTCAAGCAACATCCTAGAATCATGATTCAGTATATGACCTCTTACAGGTGACACTAACCATATATAATAAATCTAGAAAAGGATAACCAGGAAGGTGGTAACAAGGCTGGCAAACTAAATCATATGAAGAATGACCAAGAGAATCAAGAATGATTTCCACAGAGAAGCTCTGATGCAGGAAAAGGAACATTTAGAGCTGTTTCCAAGTATTTGAATGACTATTAAACGGTAGGAATTATTCTTTTACATATTTTAAACTTATTCTCCATGCACACAGTTTCAAGCTTTTCATATAATAAATGCTCAGATATTTGAACTTCCAAGATCAACTTACCTGTTGATGGATGGCTAAGCCAACAAAGACAGTTGTTATAAAAGGGTATCTGAGCTGATCTGAATGACAACTCAACAAAATGGTAAGGTTGGAGGAAGAAGACTTAAAAATCAAAATAACAATATTTTTTTCTTTCTTTAAAATTTTTTTTCAATGTTTATTTTTTAGAGAGAGAGAGAAAGACAGTGTGAGCAGGGGAGGAGCAGAGAGAGAGGGAGACACAGAATCCTGAGCAGGCTCCAGGCTTTGAGCTGTCACCACAAAGCCCAACGCAGGGCTCAAACCCACGAACCATGAGATCATGACCTGAGCCGAAGTTGGACACTCCACTGACTGAGCCACCCAGGAGCCCCGAACTAATAATATGTTTTAAAAGCCTTAACTGAAAGAAGCTACGGAGGATATGTGAGACATATTACCCTAAATTTTAGAATTTACCTTACATCAGATGACATCCTTGATCATACCACTAGTTCTATTTTATTCCGTTTGTAAATATTTCCCCATAATGGAAAGAGTCCTTGTTTTCACTCTTTACAAAGTGAAAACCGAGGCTGATGGAAGCTATTTGCTCAGCACCAACAGCATAACAATGGTTAACCTTCAATAAGAAACCCAAGCTTTTCACTCACAAGTTTTGTTAAAACCACTGGACTCATCAGGGAGGCAGTAAACAAGTATAGTACTTAATTTAGCAACTCAACTCCAGTTTGGTCATAATTTTGGTTTCACTTTTGTTACTCCCCTCATCATCCAATCTCTAAATCCACAAAGAGTAAGCCTGCATTAAAACTCCAAACATATAAGAATTTTTTTTCTTAAAGCCTAAAGGCTAAAACAAAAAAATTAAGATCTGAAACTGAGGATTTGTCTCTTTTATACGGCTTAAGTTGTAGCCTTGGCATTACCAGTTCTATCATAAGCCAAATCTTGGCCACAGGGTCTGTTAGGTATACACCACACTGTTTCTCCGGAAACTTAAGTGGCTTCCTTTGTGCATCAGAGATTTGGGGCAGAGCTGCTGCAATGTTAGAGGCAGAAGGCAATGAGAAAAAGGCAATGTTAGCAAAGGAAAAAGAGGTCTTCACGTGTATGAAGAGCATAAGCACATCATTTTGAGATTCATTTTGCTTTATATACTTATTAAAACATGGTATTAGCTTCTCAGAAAACTCAAAAAGGCTAGAATGGCACAGAACTTGATCTGACGGTGTCTGAGGAGCAGCTACACCAGGATTTTAAAATAGCAAAATGCTAGTCCGCTCTACTTGAAAAGCTAAAAGGAATGCCCTAACAAGTGCCCACGCTCTCAACTTCCTTCCCAAGAAGGCTCATTTACATTATAATGGTTGCCAAGGTTACTTTAATTCCATCACAGCTCCTTTCTCTAGTTGCTAATCTGGAGCACCGGACTGGGTGGTACACATTAACAACCAAAATCTCAATTAAGGCTAACCCCAAACTCAGGCTACTCAAAAGTTCGTGACCTACAAAAAGAAGAGTAGTTCTAGCAACAAAAATTGCAAACAGGTAGAGGGTGTTGTTTCTTATATGATATTCTACCCAAGATCTTACTGCTACCTCAGGGAACTCTCTAGGAGTCAGTACTTTTATCTGTCCTAAGCAGAGATTCTTAGGAAAAGCAAGATAAATAACATAAGTTTTATATAGGGTAATGGATCAAACTAGTCAGTTCTTTATTCCAAGTATTTTTTCCCTTCCTTTAATTAAAAAAAAAAAAAAAAGCCATTATCTAAGAGGACACTGAAAAATATCTCATATGACTCATCACTAAGTATCAGTATCAACTTCTAAGAATGACAACATATAGTGCTGGTAATATACGTAGTATCTAAATGAGATATAAACAATGAGGCTAGTATATTCTGTATTTAAGTAACAACCAAACAGAACATATAGTAACAGAAAAAGTGAAGAGGAAATAAAGGCTAAAAAAAGAGGAAGATTTCAGAAACGTGAACACCAAACATTCACTTTAAGTATAGCTAGATTAACAACAAAAATGTTCCAACGATAATTTATTATCAGAAAATATTATCCTGGGGCCCCTGGGTGGCTCAGTTGGTTAAGCGTCTAACTTTGGCTCTGGTCACGCACGATCTCACAGCTCGAGTTCAAGCCCCGCATCAGGCTCTGTGTTGACAGCTCAGAGCCTGTAGCCTGCCTCGGATTCTGTGTCTCCCTCTCTCTCTGCCTCTCCCCAGCCTACACTCTGTCTCTCTCTCTCTCCCCCTCTCAAAAATAAATAAACATCTGGGGCGCCTGGGTGGCGCAGTCGGTTAAGCTTCCGACTTCAGCCAGGTCACGATCTCGCGGTCTGTGAGTTCGAGCCCCGCGTCGGGCTCTGGGCTGATGGCTCAGAGCCTGGAGCCTGTTTCCCATTCTGTGTCTCCCTCTCTCTCTGCCCCTCCCCCGTTCATGCTCTGTCTCTCTCTGTCCCAAAAATAAATAAAAAAAAAAAAAAAAATTTAAAAAAAAATAAATAAATAAATAAATAAATAAACATTTAAAAAGAAAAGAAAAGAAAAAGGAAAAGAAAAAGAAAGAGAGAGAGAGAGAGAAAGAAAGAAAAGAAAAGAAAAGAAAAGAAAAGAAAAGAAAAGAAAGAAAGAAAGAAAGAAAGAAAGAAAGAAAGAAAGAAAGAAAGAATTATTCCCAAAGGTAATAACAATGGGAGACACAGGGTAGTGGTCTGTAGATATCCTCCTAGTCAACTAGTAGATGCTTCGAACATCACTTCACTAGAGAAATGAAGTTTTACACTTACATATTTTTATTTTATTTATTCTCCTTTATCCCACTCCCATTAGCCCTCAATTTAGGCAGTCACTGTAATATATTTACGTGTTCACATGTTTTCTTACAAACTATGCAGTGTTTTACTTAATGCATTTTCTAATTTATATAAATGCTATTGTGTTACATATGCCAGTCTGTTTCTTTGTTTTATTCAGCATCATGTTTTTAAGAGACATCACATTGCCTGTGCACATGTAGTCCACTGCTTCAAATTGCTAGATAATTCTTAGTGGTAGAAATCTATCCTAATTTACCCATCATTGGGGAAAGAGAAGGACAACAAGCATATTTTCCATAAACATATAACACCGTAATGAACAACCAGTTATGTACTGTGTGAGAATTTCTTTCAGATATACACCTAGGGAAAGAGCTTCTGGATCATGGAGTACACATAATGTATAATCTGATTACTTCCTTCCAAAATGGCTAGACCAATCTATACTTCCACTAACACAGAACTAGCATAACTAGCAGCTACAATGGACCAGGCACTGGACTAGGCACTCTAGATTTTTTTTCTCCTATACCACCTCATCCTCCTCAGCTGAGTCTTTGCCCCTTTGCTTTTCAGATCAGTTGTTGCCACATCCAGAAATATGAAGGCAAAGAGGCACCTGGGTGGCTCAGCTGGTTGAATGTCTTGACTATTTCAGCTCAGGTTATGATCCCAAGGTTGTAGGGTCAAGCCCCGTTTTGGGCTCTGTGGAGTGTGTTTAAGATTCAGTCTGTGTCTGTCTGTCTGTCTGTCTCTCTCTCTCTCTCTCTCTCCCTCTCTGCCCCTCTCCCCTGCTCATACTCTCCTCTCTCCCTCTTCTCCCTCTGCCCCTCTCTCATGCTCACACTCTCTAAAAAAAAATAATTAATTAAAAAAAAAAAAGAAAGAAACGTGAAGGCAAGGACTCTCTCCCTTGGTTCCCCCCCCCCCCCCCCATCATCAATCAAGTTCCCTATTCTACTCCCAACGCCAGGAGCTGCCAAGGTCTCCACTAACCATGAAGCTTATGAAAAAAAAATCAAACACCAAGCGCTATTTTTAAGAGGCTGATTCTTTAAAAGTCATTAATTGAGGTCAGTCTGTTACAGAGAACACTAAGAAATTCCTTTCATATACATTTCAGAGCCATTCCTATTTTTCCTATTTTTCTCCTTTTAGGAGGTCTTGGAGGAATAGCTCCATCTCTTTGGAACCCTTTTCTTCATACATAAAGTAAGAGGAGCTGGATTACAATCAGTGTTTTCAATCTATACTCTGGAACCTGAGGGGTTCCTCTGAGGTGGCTCAAGAAGATCACCTCAAGGGGAGCCTGGGTGGCTCAGTCATTTAAGCCTCCGACTTCGGCTCAGGTCACGATCTCACAGCTTGTCGGTTTGAGCCCCGCATCGGGCTCTGTGCTGACAGCTCAGAGCCTGGAGCCTGCTTGGGATTCTGTGTCTCCCTTGCTCTCTGCCCCTCCCCTGCTCGTACTGTCTCTCTCTCTCAAAAATAAACATTAAAAGAAAAAAAAAAAAAAAAGATCATCTCAAGATGGGGGGGGGGGGGGTTACCTATGCCTCTTCTATTAGAATAGCACAATAAAAACACCTTTTTAAAGTTTATTTATTTATTTTGAGAGATAGAAAGAACAAGCTGGAGAGGAGCTGAGAGAGAGGGAGAGGATCCAAAGAAGGCTCTGTGCTGAGAGCAGACAGCCTGATGCAAGTCTCGAACTCACAAACTACAAGATCATGACCTGAGCCAAAGACCTGTGATTAACCAACTGAAGCCACCCAAGCGCCCCTAAAATGTTTTAAATCTATAAATTTTGTTTTCTACTAAGACTCAGTTAGGAGAATCAGTTCTATTTCAGAAAAAGTTTATTCACACTACTAGAGTGTGAACTAGTATAACTTCTATTGCATTTGGCAATATTTATAAAATAAGAAATGTATACCTACCTTTTAAACCAGAAATTTCACTTGTAAGAATTTATTCTACAGATATTCACATATGTATTCAACACATATATACAAAGATATTCATTATGGCACTGTTTCTAAGGGCAAAATATTGAAAACAACTATAAATAGCAAATTGGCTACATAAATTATGGTACATTCATACAATGGAATATAATATAGACTTTAAAAACAACAAAGCAGCTCCAAGGTATATTAAGTGGGAAAAAAGCAAGATACAGAGTGCTGTATGTAGTATACTACCTTTTCTATACCTTTAAAGGATATATACAGTTGTACATAGCTTTCATATGACAAGGTGGATGTATCTACATAGGATGGTGTATTAAATTTAGTATTGGCACCGCCTCCTCCTGTAGAATAAACTTCCTTCTAACTGGATCTCACCTTTTTTTTTTTTTTAATGTATCAACTTCCCTTGAGTTCATCAAGCCAGGTCTAGCAAATAAATTGCCTTATCCTCAAGGACTGTTAGAAAAAATAATATATTCATGTAAATAACAGATGACAGTATCTATGCAGCTCAAAATGTATTACTTTTTACTTACTTTTGAACTGCACTTTTCAACAGATAGCCACTAGCCACATGTAGCTGATGGATACTTGAAATGTGGCTAGTCCAAAATCAAATGTGCTGCCAAAACATAACATAATAAATTTTGAAGACTACATCTAAAAAAGGGCAAAATATCTCAGTTTTTATATTGATTACATATTGCAATTATAACATTTTGGATTTGTTGGGTTACATACAATATGTTGTTAAAATTAATTTTACTTCTTTTTACTTTTAAAAGTGTGACTACTATGGGGCATGCCTGGCTGGCTCAGTTGGTAGAGCATGTGACTCTAGATCTCAGGGTCATGAGTTTGAGCCCCACATTGGGCGTGGAGCCTACTTAAAAATCAATTAACTAACTAATTAAAATGTGACTACTAGAAAATTTAATTCTACACTGTCTGATTAATTCTGAGACCCTGCTCATACTCCACAAAAAACTACTTTAAATGTTCACCATTTTACTCACCTTTTTTAAAAGTTTGTGTGGGTTTTTTAATCTTCTTTTTTTAATGTTTATTTATTTTTGAAAGAGAGAGAGGCAGAGAGAGAGTGGGAGACAGAAGATCCAAAGTGGGGTCCACACTGACAGCAGAAAGCCCAATGTGGAGCTCGAATTAACGAACTGTGAGATAATGACCTGAGCTGAAGTCAGTTAGCTAACTAAGCCACCCAAGTGCCTCTACGATTTTATTCCAACTTCTGAACTCTTTCTCTCTTCCCCTCCTTAGCCTATGACCTAGCTCAGAGAAAACAGAAGAGTAGCTATAACGTTGCCTTCAAATCTCTGTACAAAATTAGATCTTTGAAATAAGGCTCTTAGAGAACACTGTTTTGGCCAGGTTAAATAAAAAGTGACCGAGGACTTAATGAAGATTGATCGTTTTACAGTAGTATGGTACAACAGAGACCAGGATAAGAAAATTAAAACACTTGGGCTCTAGTTTCAACAAAATTGATATTTCTTTGAAAAATATTATCAATGTACCAATCAAGTACAAAATAATTAAATGTAAAGTATCTGGTTTTTGTTTGTGTGTATGGGGGGGGGGGTAAAGTTTATTTATTTATTTATTTTGAGAGAGAGTGAGAGAGAGAGAGGGAAAGAAAGAAAGAAAGAAAGAAAGAAAGAAAGAAAGAAAGAAAGAATAGGGAAGGGGCAGAGAGAAAGGGGGGAGAGAGAGAATCCCAAGCAGGCTCTGCACTGTCAGCACAGAGCCCAATACAGGGCTTAATCCCTTGAACTGGAAGATCATGACCTGAGCCGAAATCAAGAGTCAGATGCTTAACCATCAACTGAGCCACCTGGGTGCCCCTAAAGTATCTAGTATTTTTAATCATAGTTTAAGGAAAAAAAAAAGTAATAGCATCCCTGAAATTAACATGTTATGTTAAGAAGTCACTTAGTATATTTCAAACTCTATTCCAGTACCAAATAAAATGATGGATTTAACTGGATTAAAAAATATAAAGAGCTATACGAAGGTAAAATTATATTATTATAGGATAATATAATAATAATTATATATAATATTAATAATAATAATTATAGGATAATAATGTAATTTACCAACATTTTCTTCTTCCTATTAACGGTGCTTTGTGTCCAAGTATATCTCATTTGACCCCCTACAATCGTTCTAAGAATAGCTACCATTATGACTAGGACCTTCATAATAATTTCCAAAGCTATTTCTTGACTCCCTCCTTCAATTTCCACTGGGACACCAGCTTTATCTGTAAGACACCGTCATTTAGATGTTATACTAACATTTCAAACATAAGGTAAAAAATGAAACTTGACTTCGTCTTCTGTAATACTTTTTAACGAAGTGCTCATATTATGATTCAGTCAAATAAGCATTTGTTTGAAGTATTATAGAACAAGAACTCAAGTTCAGTTTTTTACCTTGTGTTTGATTTGACTAAATCATAACACTTTACTAAAAAAGATACAACTCTAAGTTAAGTTTGTTTCTTGTTTTTCTAATTCCGACTTTTTACTTGAAAATTCATTAAACATAAAGACCTAAATAAGTATATTTTGAAACACTTGCATTCTAATTTCTACTAAAGAAAATTTCTGTACTATAATCTTATAATTCAGGAAGTATTTATATTTACAGATACAGAGACCAAAATGCTCTCTTGGCAAAATGCAGCATTTGGATTTTGCATTTATAGTTGCCTGCTCTGGAGCTTTGGACAAACACTAAGTAGAGTGCTTAATGACATTTAACAAACATTAATTGAATTTCATTTTATTTGGCCTTTCCATTAGTAAACTATAATTGCTTACCACAGTGCTATTGTAAGAACTAATTCAAATTTATAAGTGCTCTAAAGAGAGTATTCTTTGATACTGCTCTACATCTTGGCAAGGTCCCAACCTTCCTAGGGTGCCCTTCCTTTTTTCCCCAAGATAGGGACAGAGGCTTCAAGAGTCTAACTGTGAACCCCAAAATACTCATTGTCCTTGCTCCCTTTAAGCCAACAGCCCTCTTGCTGAGCATCTCAATCTTTGAGTACAAATAAGTATCTACCATGATCTCTGCTACATATTTAAGGAAACAATTCTGGAGAAAAAAAAAAAGTAAATAAAACTATAAAATCTACAAAGTAGGTTTTCAGCCTAAGGAGTCTTAACTGGTTTAACCTGATGCTCCTGTATAAAACCAGTGTTGCTTTAGAATTGCCAAGTATCATCACGTCAGTGTATACTACCCACTGTTGTTGCTATTGTCTAGCCAGAGAGTCTGAAAACTCTTGGGCTCTTTCCAAAGGCTTAATCACTAGTGTCATCTGACAGAGAATCTAACCAAGAATATTACATACAAGAGCTGAAAATACTTAAGCTTTTGTGTGTGTGACTGCATCAGGAGTTACATTCATTCAAGGGACAGAGGTACTTGAGCTGGTAAGGGGAGAGAAGTATGTTACAAATCAATGGTTCACAATGGGGTTCAGCTCTATTATCACAAACATTTATTAAGCACCTATCATGTGCTAGCATTAAATTGTGAAAATCCACCAAAAGCAAGCCAAATACCTAATGAACAAAAAGTGGGTCCACTAACCAACAGAAGAATTTTAAAGACATTACCCTGATGGAAGTGGTAAAAAAATGAATCAATTTCTGGAATACCCAAAAGACCCTTCATAAAGACCATAAAACTGATAAATAACTATGATAATTCAGAAGGTGGAAAAGAAAAAGAATCTAGAATTAGCTATGTACATTAATGGGTATACTCAAACTGGAAATAATTACTTTTGGATATCATCATTATCAAGCTATGTGATTTACCATCATTATTGATGAGGTTTAGAACACACTGACCCAAAATATGGCACCTTGACATAATGAATATTAAGGCCTTGCTAAATTTCCCCAGCTTATTACCCTTAGCTCAGACCCTTTTGTCTTAGAACATTTTGCCACAACTTTCCACTCTTCATCAAAATTAACACAAAAACATTCACGTTTAACCATTTCTTTGGTTTTTCATTTCTTTATGAAGGCTCTCATCTCATGTAAAACTTGTATTAAATAAATAACCCTGTGTACTTTGCTCTTATTAATCTGTCTTTTGTCAGTCCAATTTACAGGGTCCCAGCCAGAAAGCCAAGGAGGATAGTAGAAAAAGGACTTTTTTCTGTTTTAGTTTATTTTAGTTTTAGTGACTGTGAAGGAACAGCTGGGACACCCCACAAGCCCTGTAGACTATAGCTAAAAATACTCCAGCAACTGACAAAGGCCAGCAAAAGGTAAGAATTCTTACCAAAGTCAGTCTCCTGGATTTGGGGGTTTTGTCGGTTCAGGAGAAGATGGTGAACTTCTCCTTGTACCTTCTTTTCCAAATTCAGATTAGCAGGAGAAAAACATTTGTAAGAATTAGCTCTTTGGATTGTAACTGTCATGAATTTGCTTTCGGATACCCATTAGTTAGTTATCCTTAGCCTTCCAGAAAAAGTCATTGTTTTCCTGTATCTTTGTCTTTCGTGTCCTTTGTCATAAGGAGGTTCTTAACAAAAATGCTTAGGCCATCTTTGGCAGTAACACTGGCTCTTAAAGGGGTCTGCATCTTTTGCATCCTCTTTGGGGATGCCTTTTGCGTCCATAGTTATGCCATAAAAAGGCTTGCTGGTTTGGAGTCACACTGAAATAGGTATACCTTTGAAGATTTGGACTTCTATCTACAAGAATTTCTAGGGGCACCTGGCTATCTCAGTTGATAGAGTATGCGACTCTTGATATCAGGGTCATGAGCTAAAGCATGCATGAATGCATGCATGAATGAATACATGAATGAATGAATGAATATATAAATATATATTTATAAATATATATATTTATATATATATAAAATCCTTTAAAGCAGTTCTACTGAAGTTGGCCTAAAGACAAGTAAGTGCTTATATAAATTAAGTATCCCTAAAACTCTCAGAAATATACAGAAATTAATCCAAATGTTCTTTTTAAGTTCACATGATATAGAGTAATCTTTGGTTTAAAAAAAAAAAAGTCTTGTTTAAAATTTTGGTTCCATATGGGGCAGCTGGGTGGCTCAGTCGGTTAAGTGTTCGACTTCAGCTCAGGTCATGATCTCGCGGTTCGTGAGTTCAAGCCCCGAGTCAGCCTTTGTGCTGACAGCTCAGAGCCTGAAGCCTGTTTCAGATTCTCTGTCTCCCTTTCTCTCTGTCCCCGCCGCCCCTCACGCTCTCTCTCTCTCTCTCTCCTTCAAAAATAAATAAACATTAAAAAAAAAAACTTTTTTAAATAAATAAATAAATAAAAGTTTGGTTCCGTGTTCATGGACTTTAAGTCCCAATAGCACTTAAATGGGAATTCTCCCAAAATGACTTATAGATTTGACATAATCCTTACCAAAATCTTGACAAGCTTATCCTAAAATTTGTATGGAAATTTATTTATTTATTTATTTGTTTGTTTGTTTATTTGTTTATTTATTTATTTATTTATTTATTTTGGGGGGGTGGGGTGCAAGTGAGCAAGGGGCAAAGACAGAGAGAGAGAATCCCAGGAGGGGCAGAGAGAAAGAGAAAGAGAAAGAGAAAGAGAAAAAGAGAAAGAAAGAGAAAGAGAGAAAGAGAGAAAGAGAGAAAGAGAGAAAGAGAAAGAGAAAGAGAAAGAGAAAGAGAAAGAGAAAGACAGAGAAGCAGGGCTTGTGTTTACCCAAAGTGGGGCTTGAGCTCACCCGATGTGGGACTCAAACTCGTGAACTGTGAGATCATACCTGAGCTGAAGGCTCAGCCACCCAGGCGCCCTGTATGGAAATTTAAAAAGGCCTAAGATAGTCAAAATTATTTTGAAAAAGAATAATAAAATAGGAGCATTTATATTATCCAATTTCAATGCTTACTCTAAAGCTACAATAATCAAGAGAGTATAGTATTGGCATCAAGATAAAGGAGCAGACCACTGGAACACAATACAACATCCAGAAATACACCCACATATCTACAGACAAATGATAGGCAACAATAGTATTAAGCCAATTCAATAGGCAGAGAATAGTCTTTTCAAAAAAACAAAGTGCTAGGACAACCGGATATCTATACAAAGGAAAAAATATTAGGTCCATATCTTACCCCAGACACAAAAGTCAACCACAATAGATCACAGACCAAATATAAAATCTGAAACTATAAAACTGCCAGAAGAAAACATAGGAGAACATTTTGGTGAATCTGAACTAAAGATTTCTCAGACATGGGGCACCAGGGCAGCTTAGTTGGCTGAGAAGCCCTGACTCTTGATTTCAGCTCATGATCCCAGGGTCATGGGAGGGAGACCTATGTCAGGCTCTGCATTGAGCATGGAGCCTGCTTAATATTCCTTTCTCTCTCTCTCTCTCTCTCTCTCTCTCTCTCTCCCTCCCTCCTTCTGTCCCACTCCCCTGTTCATGTTCTCTCTCTAAAATAAAATTAAAAAAAAATAAAATTTCTTAGACATGACACCAAAAGTACAACCTATTTAAAAAGTAATATATTGGACTTTATCAAAATTAAAACCATTAGCTTTTCAAAATCCATCATTAGGAAAATGAAAAGACACGCTAGGAAAAAATATTTGCAAATCATGTATCTGAAAAAGGGCTTGTATTCGGGCTATGGAAAGAATTCTCACAATTCAGTTAAGAAGAAAACAACCCAATTTAAAGATGGACAAATGACATTTGCAACTACGTGGATGGAACTGGAGGGTATTATGCTAAGTGAAATTAGTCAGAGAAAGACAAAAATCATATAACTTCACTCACATGAGGACTTTAAGAGACAAAACAGATGAACATAAGGGAAGGGGAACAAAAATAATATAAAAACAGGGAGGGGGACAAAACAGAAGAGACTCATAAATGTGGAGAACAAACTGAGGGTTACTGGAGGGGTTATGGGAGGGGGATGGGCTAAACGGGTAAGGGACACTAAGGAATCTACTCCCGAAATCATTGTTGCACTATATGCTAACCAATTTGGATATAAATTTAAAAAAAAAAAAAAAAAAAAAAAGATCAAAAACAAACAAACAACAACAAAAAAAGATGGACAAATGACCTGAACAGACATTTCACCAAAGCAGATATACAGGGGTACCTAGGTGGCTCAGTCAGTTAAGCATCCAACTCTTGATTTTGGCTCAGGTCATGATCTCATGGTTTGTGAGTTGGAGCCCTGTGGTGGGCTCTGTGTTGATAGTGTGGAACCTGCTTGGGATTCTCTCTGTCTTCCACTCTCTTTGCCCTTCCCCCACTTGTGTTTTCTTTCTCTCTCTCTCTCTCTCTCTCTCCCTCCCCCCCAAAAAATAAATAAACTTAAAAAAATTTTTTAAAAAGAAGAAAATATACAAATTGCTAATAAACACAAGAAAAGACGCTCAACATCACCAGTCATGGAGAAACACAAACACTATATGATATAGTGCTATAATAACATAGCACTACATAACCACTAAAATGGTTACAATAAAAAAAAACAATACCAAGTGTTACAAGGATGTAGAGAAAATGAAATACTCATAAACTGCTGGTAGCATTGTAATATTGTATGATCACTTTGGAAAAGTTTGCCATTTTCTTAAAGAGTTAAACATAAACTTAACACATGACCCATCGATTTCACTTCTAGATATCTGTCCAAGAGAAACTAACACATACATCCATACAAAGACTTAACCGTGTTCACAGCAGCATTCTTCAAAATAGCCAAAAGCTGAAAATAATCCAGAATCATCCATCAACTAGTAAAGTGATAAATAAAATGTTGTATATCTATACAATGGAATGCCATTTGGCAATAAAAAAGGAAAAACTATTGATACATGAATAAATTATTCAAAAATTATTACCCTAAGTGAAACAGCCAGACACAAAAGACACATATTGTATGATTCATTTATAGGAAACTTCCAGAAAAGGCAAATACATAAAGAAAGCAAATCAATGACTACCTGGAGAAGTTGGGAGCAGTGATTGACTGCAAATGGGCAAAAGGGACTTCTGGGGGAAACAGAACTATTCCTAAATTGGACCATGGTGTAATTTTAAAACTCTACCCGCTTCATACCCATTAGGATGGCTATTCTAATAAAGAAATAAACAAGTGTTGAGAATGTAGAAAAATTAGAATGCTTGTATGATGTTAGTAAAAATATAAAATGATGAGGGAGCCTGGCTGGCTCAGTCAGAAGAGCATGCAACTCTTGATCTTAGGGTTGTGGGTTCGAGCCCCATGTTGGGTATAGAGATTACTTAATATATAACTGCTCTGGAAAACAGTATGGCAGTTCCTCAAAAAATTAGAAATAGACTTATCATATGATCCAGCAATTTCATTTCTGGGCATATACCCAAAGAATTGAAAGCAGCAACTCAGGGCACCTGGGTGGCTCAGTCGGTTGAGTATCCTACTTCAGCTCAGGTTGGTGAGTTCGAGCCGCGCATCAGGCTCTGTGCTGACAGCTCTGAGACTAGAGCGTGTTTCGGATTCTGTGTCTCCCTCTCTATCTGCCCCTTCCCCATACGTGTTCTGTCTCTGTCTCAAAGATGAATAAACATTAAAAAAAAATTGGAAAAAAAAAAAGCAGCAACTCAAACAGGTAGTTGTATACTCGTGTTTATAACAGCATTATGCACAACAAAAGAAGCAACCCAAGTGTTCATCAATGAATGCACGGAAAAACAAAATGTTGTACATACATATGCTGAAATATTACTCAATTTTAAAAAATAATGAAACTCTGACACATGCTACAACATGCATGGACTTTGAAGATAACAGGCTAAGTGAAATTAGCCAGACACAAAAGGACAAAACTATCCAATTCCACTTGTACAAGGTACCTGGGGTAGTCAAATTCATAGAGACAAAGTAGAATAGTGGTTGCTGGGGGCTGGGGAGATAGGAGAATGAGGAGTTTAATGGGTATGATGAAGTTTCAATTCGGGAAGATTAAAAAAATGCTAGGAATGAGTGGTGGTGATAGTTCTACAGCAATGGGAATATACTTAATAACTGCTGAACTATATACCTTAAAATGGTAAATTTTATGTTTTATATACAGTAAAACCTCAGACTGCAAGTAACTTATTTCTGTGTTATGCAAGATGAGCAAACATTACTAATAAACTTTAACTTGATGAATGAGCGATATCTTGCAATAGAAGCAGTATGTGACACCAAACATCAGATGATCACAACTGAGCCAATGGTTCTTGAAATTAGCTTTGATACACAAGTGCTTTGGATTACAAGCATGTTTCTGGAACGAATTCTGCTCGCAAACCAAGGTTTTACTGTTTATTTTTTACCATAGTGGGGGGGAAAAAAAAAACTCTACAAATGTATTAACAGCCATTCAATTGTAATTTACAATGGGTAAACTTTATCTTATATAAATTTTACCTCAATAAAGGTGTTAAAAAGTTTTAAATACATTAGGAGGAACATATCCAAAGAAAGTAAGAGTTATTATAAATTTCTAGCAATTAAAAAAAAGTGTGATATTGGTAAAGAAATCAACGAAGAGACTAATGGAACATAATACACAACCCAGAAACAGAATGGACACAGAGGATGTGTGACAGTGAAAGTGGCATTTCATATCAGGATAGGGAAAAGTTTCTAAAACAAGAATCAAAAAGGATAAACTACATGGAGGAAAAAAATGATCGATTTTACATTACATATTTGAACTTAAAATTTTTTTTTCAATATTAACTTATTTGAGAGAGAGCATGCACACAAGCGGGAGAGGTGCAGAGAAAGAGGGGCACAGAGGATCTGAAGTGGCTCTGTGTGGACAGCAGAGAGGCTGACGCAGAGCCCGAACCCACCGACTGCAAGATCATGACCTGAGCCAAAGTCAGATGCTTAACTGACTGATCCACCCAGCACCCCTTAACTTTTTTTATATGTGTATTTTTAGGTTTATTTATTTATTTTGAGAAAGAGAAAAACAGAGAGAAAGCACACACAGTAGCATGAGAATGAGTGGGGTAAGGGGAAAAGAGAGAGAGACAGAGACAAAGAGAGAATATCCCAAGCAGGCTCCGAGCCCTGTCAGTGCAGAGCCCAATGCAGCGCAGGGCTTGAAACCACAAACTGTGAAATCATGACCTGAACTGAAATCAAGAGTCAGAAGCGTAACTTATTGAGGCACCCAGGAGCCCCTACGTATTTTAACTTCTGTATAAAAGTCATATTAAGTAAAAAAGACAAGCCACAGACCTGAGGTTATTTGCAACACAATTATCTGATACAGGATTAGAACAAATATATATAAAGAACTTTTCTAAATCAGTAAGAAAACCAATGAGACCCCAAAAGAAAAATAGGAAAAGAGGGGCACCTGGGTGGCTCAATCGGCTGCATTTCTGAGTCTTGATTTCAGCTCAGGTCATGATCCCAGGGTCTCATGGAGCAGAGCCTATTCAGGATTCTCTATCTCCTTCTCTCTCTGCCTCTCCCCCACTCACGCTCTCTCGCTCTCTCAAAAATAAATAAACATTTTAAAAAAATAAGAAGAAAAATGAGAAAGGATATGTATGAATATAGACATTTCACAAATAAGGAAATCCAAATGGACTACAGACATATTAAAAGATGCTCAGTCCCACTAATATCCAAGGAAATGTTAATTAAATGAGGTATCATTTCACAACTCTACCAGACTGACACAAGTTTAATATCTGACAATACCACGTATTATTAAGGATTCAGAAAACAAGTATTAATAGAACCACTTTATTTTTTTTTTTATTTTTATTTTTTGAGAAAAAGAGAGCATGAACAAGGGAGGGGGAAAGAGAGAGGGAGACAACGAATTCAAAGCAGGCTCCAGGCTCTGAGCTGTCAGCACAGAGCCCAATGTGGGGCTTAAACTCATGGATTGCAAGGTCATGACCTAAACTGAAGTCAGACGCTTAACCACTTAACCGACTGAGCTATCCAGGTGCCCCGATGTTTATTTATTCTTGAGCAAGAGATAGAGCATGAGCGAAGGAGGGGCAGAGAGAGAGGAAGACACAGAATCCAAAGCAGGTTCCAGGCTCTGAGCTGTCAGCACAGAGCCCGATATGGGGCTCAAACCCACAAAGAGTGAGATTATGATCTGAGCCCAAGTTGGACGCTTAACCGACTGAGTCATCCAGGCGCCCCCAAAAAAACACTTTAGAAAGCAATTTGGGAGAGTCTGGTAAAGTTGGTATACCTTAGGCAATTCTGCTTATGGGATATATACCCTAGAGAAACTATTATACATGGTAAGAAAACATGATTTAAGGATGTTCACCCCAGTTCAAAAAAAAAAGAGAGAGAGAGAGAGAGAAAACATTAATAGGGAATGGGTAAACTGTGATACAGTCACACAATGAAGCACTACATAGGACTCAACTAGAAAATCTACATGTATTGGATTGGTTAAAACTCAAAATAAAGATGAGTGGAAAAAGTAGGTTGCAGAATAGTATCTACTCTATAGTACCACGTTATGTTAAGTTTATAAACACACAAAACAGTGCTATATATTATTGACATACAATTGATATTGATAATATACAGCAAAGCTGTTAAAACATGAAGGGTAATAATAAATAGCAAAGTTTAGACAGCATTTACCACTGTGATGGAGGAAGAGAAAAGAAAGGGAATAGAGGAGGGGTACAAAAGGCTCTACGATTTTATCTACAATGTTTTAGGTCTTTAAAAGTATTTACAGAAAATTTTGCAAAATTCTAACATTTGTTAAATTGGGCAGTGTTCAATCTTCTCGGTACTCTTCCATATGCTTGAAAAAAAATTTAACAGGCTTTTGGTCAAATGAAAACATGTACATGTACCAGACAGCAAGAGAAAAATATTTATCTTTTTGGAACCTACATTTGTAAAACTATTCTAGCAATGTCTCTCTGGTGCCTAACTCCCTTATTGTGATAGAAACTTTCAAGTATTTAGGCAGAAACATGCTGTACGTGTCAGAGTCTCCTTTTCCCTAACAAGATTCTTCTCACAGAATGCTGCCCAAGGAACTAAAAAATCTGGCTATGTTGATACCAGTCATCTCTTTTATCAACCAACACAATCAACGTGCCATCCTCTGCCAATATCAGCATAGTTTAAAAATCTTCTAACTTACAACTAAATTATCCCCCTGAGTCATCCTAAGTTTCATCACAGGTCTCATGCAAATCCATACTATGAATAAGACCAAAATTACACCTCTTTCTAGTTTTAACATAATTTTCCCTCTCTGCCCTACATTCTTCAGACCCACACACCCACAGAGGACTCAGTAGGAGTCCTCCATGTAGGTGCAGTATTTCTGGATCTTCCAATCCTGGGCAGATTCACGCATCGAGGAGTGTGTCCGTTAGTACCAAGAGGAACTGAACATGGAATTCTGCTTAACCAGCGACCCAGGATGCAAACTCCTGAGAGATAATAAGAGAATGACTTTTCCATCCAAGCATGATAAGTACATCAAACTGAAAATGATGCCCAGGAACAAGCAGTTCCAGAAACAGGAATTCAAATAAAAATGGCTTTGTAACATGCACGGTTGTGCAGACCCAACGGCAGTCTGTCTGTTTTTTGCTACATTTCTGCCTCAGTTAAAAGTACCTTAAAGAGTATACTTGTCCTTTCTCCTCAAAATATGGAAAAAACTACTCAAGTCTCATGAAAATCTTGAGTTCTTAGCATTACTTGTTGAGTGTCAATGTGCATGTGTGTATCTCTGTTGGGGGGTGGGTCCGGGGTGTACGTGGTTCTGTGAGGGGTATCTCTGTGGGTAACTGTTGGGGACTCTCTATGGAGTCTCTCTGTGGGTGTGGGTATGGGTCTGTGTGTACGAAGGGTCTGGGTAGAGGGGTGTGAGGGGTTCTGTTTCATGTAAGGGATCTCTGGATGTGTTTGTTTTTGTGTATCTGTGCTCATCTGTGTTTCTAGGACTCTGTGTCTATCAAGTATTTTATTACAAGTCTTGTAGCAAGCTTTATTATACATATCTACCCTTCCAAAAAACCGGAAAATGATTTTCCTGCCTCTTTACTCTGAGGTTTCAGAAAAGAAGCATGAAATAAGACCAACTGCCAAGCCAGTATTACACAACAATGAATAAAAAACTAAGGTTCTGGTGGGTACACACTAACACAGAACCAGAGTTGCCTGAGATTGTGTATTCCTAACAAGCTCCCAGGAGATGTCAATGCTTCTGGTCATGGACCAGTTTGAGTAGCAAGGACCTAAAGGATTCCAAACTTAATAAACTGCCTCTAACTACACTTCCTAGGTAGATTTTCCAGAGTATCCTCTGCCGGCATGTATATCACATCAGCGTGAGCATTCTACATCTAAGAAATTACCATTTTGTTTTACATACACGTCTCTTGTGAGCTTGTTTTGAATGAGCCTAAGAAGTGAATGACCTCTAAGTGTACTAAAAATGTGAATTTCAGAACTTGTAAAGCTAGAACATGGAAATTTCAAAAAGGTTCTGCTACACTGTGAAACCTGTTGGGTAGGCAACCAAGTACTTTTCCCAAGGTGATACACCCCATTTCAATACTGAACTCTTCAAACTGCAATGATTCCTGCTTCCAGTATTGCTCATATCACATCAGACTGTATTTATTTATTTTCATATCTAGATTCCCTACCCCCTCCTTGAGAGCAAGAATGATATTTTGCTGATTTAATAGTCCTACCACTTAGCAGTGTTTAGCTCACAGCACATAAAAGGTTTTTTTGCACAAAAGTAGTTCACAATACATTAGGGGAGATTATTAGAGAAGTATCCAGAAGTAGTAAAGGTGCTTCACTGTTTCTATAATATAGTCCAGCAAAGGTCCTAAAAAGGAATTAGCATTAGACCAATCATCTTTTTTCTTCCTTATACAAACAATAGGTATGAATATAATAAAAATTCCTATTCTATTTCTGTCTCCCAAAGCAGAGTCACCCAAGACTAGACTCAGTCAAGCTTTATCCAACAATTTTATTGAAGAAGACACTTTATTTACCTGGTAGGAAGAGAAGTCTGTCTTTAACCTAGAGCAGGTAATGTCTACCTTTGGAAGATAGAAACAAAAAAAATGAAATGTGAATGCACACAATTATGCAATGAGGGCAAAATTTCTTCTTCCTATAATCTCCTTCTCCCTATTATGTATTCAGTTCCTGGCAATGACTTAAAAAAAATAAGGTGTCATATTGGAAAAGGACCACACATTTTTCCAACTTAGTATAACTGCAGAAGGGGAGTTCCTCTGTAGACCACTGCTGCATAGGATGTGTATCTGAGGTATCATCGAGGCTCCAAATTCTATGAAAACATAAATCTATATCCACTAAACAAGAACAAACATAATTATGCTTATAAATATGTAAAATTTGCTACAATAGCAAGTGCTTCTATGAATTACTCATTACAAGCACTTAGTACAAGGATGGCAAATTTTTAGTGCCATTCGTGAGTTAAACAGTCTTCAATCAAAAGTTACTTCTATGTGTCCAGGTAAAAGTAAAGAAATGAGAACAGTGAAGAAGGACAAGTTAAAGAGAAAAACATAGAAAACAAACCCAAAAAAGTAAAATATTAAATTTTATTTGGGACAAATAGATCTATCTTACATCACAAAGTAGTCCCTATCTCGAGGTGCCTGGGTGGCTCAGTTAGTTGAACATCCAACTTCAGCTCAGGTCATGATCTCACAGTTCGTGGGATCAAGTCTCACAGTGGGCTCTGTATTGAAAGTGCAGAGCCTGCTTTGGATTACCTCTCTCTCTCTCTCAAAATAAAAAAAACAACAACAACAAAAAACAACCAAATAATCCCTATCTTACATTACAAACAAAATGAATTCCAGATGGGCTGAGGACCAAAATATAATAAACACAGCCATAAAAACAGTTGAAGAAAATATAAAATAATTTGTTTATAAGCCTGGGGTAGAAAATGCCACTCTAAGACACAAAATGTTTAAGCCGTACAATGCCCAATGTGACTATGTAAAAGAATGCCCAATGTGACTATGTAAAAACTTTTTTTCTCGAGAGCAAGAGATTGAGCATGCACGAATGAGTGGGGGTGAGGAGCAGAAGGGCGGGGGGAGAAAGACAGAGAGAGAGAGAGAGAGAGAGAGAGAGAGAATCTTAAGCAGACTTCAAGCTTAGCATGGAGCCCGACGTGGGGCTTGGAGCTCAATCCCACAACCCTGGGATCATGATCTGAGCAGAAATCAAGAGTTGGACTCCCAACCAACTGAGCCACCTAAGTGTTCCTTTCTTTCTTTTAAATTTTAGAAAAACTTCTAAAATCATAAAGTCATAAGTCAATAAGAAATAAAACAGAAAAAAAAATACCTGCAACATATACATAATTAATATCCAAAACATAAAAAATTCCGACAAGCCAACATGAAGACGGCAGAGATCTTCCTCTAATTTATTCACTGCTGTATCCCTAGCACTTGGCACATAGTAGTCACTCATAAATACTGTTAAGCAGAAAAAATGCTAATAAAAACAGTAAATGATTTTCCTCATGAAAGATGTAAATCCAGTGGTTGGTAAAGATGTGGTGAAAAGGTTATCTTGTTTATAGTTAATTGATGTGTAAAATGGTACTACATTTTTGAAGGCAGCATTAAGTTTAAAATGTAGGGGCACCTGGGTGGCTCAGCTGGTTGAGTGTCTGACTTCGGGTCAGGTCATTATCTCACAGCTCATGAGTTCAAGCCCCTCGTCAGGTTCTGTGCTGACAGCTCAAGGCCTGGAGCCTGCCTCGGATTCTGTGTCCTCCTCTCTCTCTGTCTCTCCTCTGCTTGTGCTCTCTCTCAAAAATAAATAAACATTAAAAAAATTTTTGTTAAAATGTAGATGTCTTTCGGGGTGCCCAGGTGGCTCAGTCGGTTAAGTGTTCGACTTTCTGTCAGGTCATGATCTCGCAGTTCACAAGTTCAAGCCCTGCGTCGGGCTCTATGCTGACAGCTCAGAGCCTGGAGCCTGCTTCACATTCTTTGTGTCCCTCTTTCTGCCCCTCCCCTGCTCGTGCTCTGCTTCTCTCTCAAAAATAAATTGAAAAAAAAATTTTTTTTTTTAATTTAAATAAATAAAGAAAGAAATAAAGAAATAAAGTAATAAATCGTAGATATCTTTCAACATCAGAATTCTACTTTTAGGTATCTACCTTAGAGAAACATTTACACATGCACACACACAAAAATGCATACAGGTAATTACAACAGCACTGTCTATAAAGAAAAAATATTAAATGTGCATCAACAGAAGAATAATTTAATAAAGAACAATGGTAAGGACTTTGGAAGTCAATTCAGGGTTAAAAAGACTTGAGATAGATCTGTGTATATTGATATGGAAAGAACTCCAAGTGAAAAAAAAAACAACCTGCAAACATATAGTATGCTTTATTTATGTACAAGTTATTATAAAACTACAAATTTCTCTATGCACAACTCTGAATGTAAGGTCAGAAAAAAAAAGTCAAGAAAGAAATTGATAGCAGGAGTCACTTCTGAGGAGGGCAATGAGACTTGCTGAGGGCCAAGGAAGGACTTCTGCTTCATTAGACTGAATTATTTTGTAAGAAAATACTTAGGCATTACTTGTGCAATTAAACACAATTTTTTTAAAAGAAAGAAAAAACAATGTAAACAATGTAAACATCTTAACTAACGTAAGAAGACAAGAATATATTTTGGGAATTAGACAGCAAGATAAAAATACCCACTTTGTTCATGTTACTTTTGAAGTGCAACCGCAAGTAGGCATTTGGACACACACAAAATTGGCATTCAGGAGAGGGATCTTGGCTAAAGAAATAATTTGGGGAGTTGTTGGGATGTAGATGATACTTAAAGGCATAGGAATGATGTGGATGATTTAGGAAGAAAACACAATGGAAAGAACAGAGGGCTCAGGATAAAGGAGAAAGCCAACAAAGGAGACTGAGAAGGAGCACCCAGAGAAGTGAGAGGAAAACAGTAAAGGGCAGTGTTGTGGAAGCCAAGAGAGGAAAGTGTTCGGGTAAGAAGTTTGGGTAAGACCTACCAAGAGGTCTTGATGAGGACTGAAAAATCAGACCACCATGTTTCCCAATCTGATGGATATTAGCAACTTTAGCAAGAAGATCTTATTCTGGTCAGAGCATTAAGGTAGGAGTGGGTTAAAGAGTCTGTGGAAAGAAAAACTGTATATAGTATGTGACGAAAACCCCTCTAAGAAGCTTAGCTGTGAAAGGAAATAGAAAGGATAGAAGCAGAAAGGAGATATGGGGGGTAGAGGACAGGGTTTTCAAAATGGGAGAGATTAGCACAAATTGGAAGACTGTAGGAAAGGCTTTAGTAGAAAGAGAAAATAATCAAAGGAAAAAGTTCTTTAAGAAGACAGGAGAATGTGGTAAGAGCACCTGAAAGAGACAGGTCTCTGGCAGAATGAAGGATGCTTCCTCTATCCAACAGGAGGTAAGGAGAAAAAGATGAGCCCCAATTGCAGGTGGGTTTGTCAATTTGAGAAGTATAAAGATGAAGGCATTTCCTTTGGGGGTGGGGGCCTTCTGTTTTTATACTAAAATATAAGGCATATCACTGATTTAAAAAGAACACATGAAAGACGGGATATAGAGATGGCCTGAAACAGTCATTTGCAGTGAGTAGGAAAGTGAACTTACTAGAGAAATGTGTAATATTGTTAGGCAATGCTGATTATGCACACGAGGTTGACAATTATGAATTCACAGTGACATCAATCTGCTTGGTTTTCTGATTCCCTCTAACAACTCTCAGCTCCATGGTTCAGCTCTCAGAGCGGAAAAGCTGCTTTGGGACTACACGGCTAAAAAGAGCACCCCAAATCACACACAGAATGGGCTTGGCAAAGATGTGATGGCTAACGTCAAGCAGGAGATGCTGCAGCTTGAGCTATACCATTACAGTTCTGGATACCAGGTGCCACACGAACAGGGCCCCCATTGTTGCCCCTGTAGCTTGATCTTGCTGCTAGAGGCTGATACTACATGGGGATTTACTGACAATGGAGGGGGAAGTTGTAGAGGATATGGTGGAAAGATTTGGGGGAACTGGATTAGCTGAGAGGATGAAGAGAGTGGCAGGGAATGAGTATTAGAAAATAATGGGTTCCTGGATGTCAGACAGTGATTGAGGTAAACAGGGATGTGAGGCATGATGGTTTAGGCCTTCTCTCTGAGAACAGATTCTGAGATCCCAAAGGTTGCAGAGTGGTCTTAACAGCAGCAGCAATAACTTAAGCAGATTTCACATGGGAGAACAGTCAGAGAAGGAGGGGGCTGGCAGTGTGGCAAAGCCTCCCACTGTTGCTATGGGCATCTCACTAACCCCAAAGGCATCACAGATTGGCAAAGCCTTGAGCAAGTTAATTATTCTCTTTGAGCCTGTATTTTCTCATCTGTAAAATAAAGAGAATAATATTCATCTGATAAAGTTGTGATGAGGATTAAATGAGATGAGATAGCTGCCGGGCAGAGAGTAAAGTATCCAGTAAATGGTAGCCGCAAGTGAAGAGTCATAACTGAAGCCAAGGGAAGAGCTTCTAAAAAAAGGTAGTCAACAGCATCAACTCTGTTAGAGTGATCAAAAGGGTTCACATGGAGCACTGCAGGAGATTAAGTTTATAGGGAAGATGAAGCCAGTTTTAGCCTCAGGTTACTTAACTCTCAATGACAGCTCTGCAGTATTCAGAAAGGCTTTAAGGAAAAGTCTGATTTATACTCAGAGAAACTCAACCAGCTCTAGAACCTCTGTCTCCATCCTAAATATAGGTTCTGAGCCAAAAAAAAAAAAAAACCCCAAAAAACCCTGGGCTCCAAACCAATACATTTCTATTGATAGACCCTTAAAGAAAAGGATAGGAAATCACCAGCTATTAACGCCGTCCAAGTGTCCAATGTCCAAGAAGGAAAACGGCTAATTGAACTGTTGCAGAATATGGCTGGAAAAGAGGAGACTGCAGATCATACACATCATGTCTTAAATTATTTAGTTTAATCAAAATAGTTTTAGACTCAGAACCGTTACCAAAAAAAATTTCAATCCACCACTTTCTCCTCAGCTCTGCTCTCTCACTCTCAGGCCATAGGTCGTTCACAGTATAAAAAGCTACTACAAATTCCCAAGAAACCTGATCAAGCTTACTTAACCTCTTAGTGGGTAAATGGAATTTCAGCTCCTCTAATTGTACATACCACCTGAACACAATAGCAGGGTGATGGATCGAGGCAACTGTTAAGACTGTTCTCCCATCCACCTCAGTTGTACATCTCTCCATTTTTTAAACAAAGGTACCATGAGAGAAACTGCATATTCTTTATAAACTCAACTCAACAAAGAGTCTGAATAAAGTTTCCAATAAATCTTTTCTCCCCCCTTTCATTGTGGGGTAGAGAAACATTTTCTGTAATAAAGAAACTCTCTTTTTCATGAACTATATCCATTTCTTCAATTAGCTGGACAAGACATCAAATACACAACTGCTACTTCAGCTCTGAGGAACCTCCCAGATTCCTAATGTTCAGTCTTTCCCAGGAGTAAGGAGAATAGAATTCATAAATCATACTAATATAAAATAAGGGCTGCATTCTCAGAAAACTCATAAGTGTTCAAATAAATATATGGTATACACACCATGAAACAACCTCAATAAATAAAAAGAAATTGCCTGTTGGTGAAATAACAAAAACATCCACAAAAAAATATACAAATTAACTAAAATTTAAAAGATTCAATCTGATGGGGCGCCTGGGTGGCTCAGGTGGTTAAGTGGTTGACTCTTGGTTTCGGCTCAGGTCATGATCTCGCAGTTTGTGAGTTTGAGTCCCATGTCAGGCTCCACACTGTCAGTCCTGCTTGGGATTCTCTCTCTCTCCCTCTCCCTCTCTGCCCCTCCCCTGCTCATGTGCTCTCTAAAACAAAACAAAATAAAATAAAATAAAATAAAATAAAATAAAATAAAATAAAATAAAATAAAATAAAATATTCAATCTGAGCTTTGAACAGAGAAATGAAACTTCAACTGAAAAGCAAGAGTCTGGGCTTTGGCATCAGAGTAGAGTTCTATTAGCTCCATCACATTACTAAATGTGGAACCTTGAGACAAATTCCTTAATCTCTTCAACTCTGTTTCCTCAATAAAACAAGGAGAGCTCATAGGAGGATTAACTAAAACAATGTATGCAAGGCTCTCTGATACAGTACCTGGTACACAGCTGGAATACATAACAGTATGCTTCTCCTTCTAATTTTCAAAACGCCTAATTAGAGACTGATTCACAGAGAAAGTGAGAGTTAAAGAACAGGGAGAAAACTATTAGTGGGACAGAAAGGAAGAGCATAGTCTTCAGGTACTCCAGATTTACTTATAACTTTATTATTTTTTTTTAATGTTTATTTTTGAGACAGAGAGAAACAGAGCATGAACGGGGGAGGGTCAGAGAGAGAGGGAGACACAGAATCTGAAGCAGGCTCCAGGCTCTGAGCTGTCAGCACAGAGCCCGACGCGGGGCTCGAACTCACGGACCGTGAGATCATGACCTGAGCCGAAGTCAGACGCTTAACCGACTGAGCCACCCAGGCGCCCCTATAACTTTAAAAATAAGGATAAATTTCTCAGATTACTAATGTGAAAATGCATCATTGATCTTGAAACACCTTTTTATATATGTAAGATGCGCTTCTTCCTTATAATTTTACAATTTTTTGAGGTTCTACATGTGTACATTTATTTTTCTCTCCTATTCCTAGAACCCTGACTCAGACCCTCCTTAACTTTGGTTTTGAATGGCCTAAACCTTAGGGCAGACAGGCATACCTTAGAGGTCACTAAGTATTCTGAAACACTTCTGGGAGAAGGCCAGAATCCAGCATCTAAGAATTTAGAAAGAATCAGTATGGTATAATAAAAAGGACATAGGCTTTGGAAACAAGCAAAGGTTTAAAACAGATTTAAGTCCTAGCTCTGCAGCTTGCTGGATGTATAATCTTGGGCAAGGCACTTTACCTCTCAGAACCCCATTTCCTTATCTGTAAAATGGAGATAATGCCACCTATAGCTCAATGTGCTATTGTCAGGATTAGAAAAATGCCTATAAGGGTGCCTGGGTGGCTCAGTCGGTTAAGGGACAGAACATTTTTTTTTTTTTTTTTAACGTTTACTCACTTTTTGAGAGACAAAGACAGAGTGTGAGCAGGGCAGGAGCAGAGAGAGAGAGAAACACAGAATCCAGAGCAGGCTCCAGGCTCCAGGCTCTGAGCTGTCAGCACAGAGCCCATGAGGGGCTTGAACTCACACACCATGAGATCATGACCTGAGCCGAGGTCGAGGTCGGACACTTAACCAACTGAGCCACCCAGGCACCCCTAAGCGACAGACTCTTGATTTCAGCTCAGGTCTCGATCCCAGCGATCAAGCCCCATGTTGGGCTCTGCACTGCTTACGATACTTCTCTCTCTCTCTCCCTCTGCCCCTTTCCCCTGCTTGCACTCACAAGCTCTTTCTCTAAAATAAAGAAAAAAAGAAAAATGATTCTAACATTTCCTGGAATATAAAAGGTCAATTGATGGTAAACCATATTAGGATCATTCTGCCAATTGTTTTAATGAACATTTTGCAAGCCTGTACTTTCCTAACTGGCAAAAAGAGTCATACTGCTCCCACAATACCGTGCCTGCATCCAAAAGGTTCCGTTTTAGTGATCTATAATTAACCAAATCAAGAGCTTAAAGAATTCAGGGCAAGAAAGAACTAACATGGCTCAACTCATTCTCTGCTGACAGCAACAAATCCAGTGCAAAGTGGATACGTTTGCCAAAAAGGAAAAAGAAAAAAAAAAAGACTGCTCGAACATGGTCATTACCAATACTGATGTAAGCACAAACGAGTTACAGTTCTGAGGCTTGCAGCCTTACTGTCAGAAAGTTTTAACTTTCCTGAAATAAACCCTCTCCTGCCTTGTTTCCCCTGCTGTGAGAAATGTGCTATGACATTCTTATTACCCCATTTTCAAGAACACAGGGAAGAAACCCTCTCAACTACTACTACTGCATTCACTTGAAATTTATCTTCCGATTCCACAAATCACTTCTTACAGAGATTTTTGGTTTGTCGGGTTCACCGAACATGAACTCATGAAGAAAGACGTTAATACAAATATACAATAGCCACAATAACAAGATCTGGTCCCCACAGCACCGCAAGTTACATGATGAAGGTAGGAGTCAAAGATAAGATGTGACTAAGTAATCTGCATACCATATGCTCATTCTTATTAACTACTGCACTGGGAATTCTGGCTCTTACAAAAAGTTTATTTCCCTCGTGTGGCTGAGCAGAGTAACTGATCAGAGAAAACTGATGACAGATACATGGGAAACCATCAACTAAAATGTGACTTAAGATAAATAAGCTTGTATGTGACAGTTACAAAATAAAAGCTACGGTCACCAATTACATAGCCAAAAGTAGCTATTTCAAGATCTAATACCCCCAATCGCTCCCTACAATAAAAGCAGAAAGGTGTCAAGGTAAGAATGATTAAATAAACAATCTAAGAATCAAGAAAGAGGCAACAAATCAAAATGTCACACTGCAGTCTCTTAACGAGGTGACTTTCAATGTGGGGAAAAACAGGCAGTCTTGTGCACTTAATTTAGCCAATTCAATATCAAGAAAGTTGAAAATTCTGTCCCCCAAAAGGAGCTCAGCAATGCCTTTGGTTGTGTCATACAGCTGTATCCTTGCCCAGAGTTTCATTTGCTCAACTTCCAGCAAAAGTTGTTTTTTGTTTGCAATTAACGTTGTAAGGCAAGCTCAGCCCTGTCTTCCATAGCCTTGAGGCTGCTGAGTAAATCTAGAATCATGGAACCTACATTTTGATGCTAGAAAAAAACAGGAAGAAGGTGGTTCAACAACAAGGAAAATGGTCAAGAAGCACATCTAGATTTAAGAAAAATAGACTGACATGCTGACCTGTGATTTTTTAACTTCTTTATATAAAGTCTATTGAACTGAGTGTACCTTTCAGACGAGGTCATGGTGGCATGCACTTAATCCACAGTTGGAGGAGGAATAAAATAAAATCGTCCTTAATAATAATAGCCATCATCTCTTAAGCCCTTGGTACTTGTGCCAAGTTCTATGCTAAAGCCCTTTACAAATATTTCTAATCTTCAATCATATTAGTATTTACATTTTATAACAGAGGAAACTAAGAGATTCGGAAAATTTAGAAATTACCCAAAAGCTAGTTAGTGAGGATACTAGTATTGAAACCCAGGTTTGCCTGTCTGTAAATCCCATGCCCTAAAAGTACTTTGTTAAACAATCTTTACAGTCAAGAGATCTATTCAAATTATTAGAATTCAAATTACAGAATTTTACACAAAAAGATCCCTAATCACAGGAAAAAAATTTGGCCAAAGTGAGAAAGCAACTCAACCAGTCAGAAATATTTCCGATGTCCAGACTCACGCTAGGTACTACCAGCCCTGGGACCTGTGCTGCCTCCTACAACTCCTCCCAGAGGAGTTTCACACTGCAAATGACCCGGACACTGTCCTAAAGCATAATTAAACAAATTCCTTCAGTCTTACATCTGACATCATCTATCACCTATATCTAGGGAATTAGAATGAAAGGGTTATCTGCTTCATACCTTAATCATGAGACTATTACAACAAAAGTTAGGCTGGATCCAGGGTTCCAATTCAGCTGAGTTTTACACAGTAATACCAATGCAGACTTCACATCACTTTACGGCTCTTCTTCTGATGAAGCAATTAAATATCATTCACAACAATTTAAAAAAAAAAACATAAATCACTGTGTTCATATTATGCCTTGGAAATCAGACCATAAATCCCTTTTTATGTGATCCATATCTCTGTCTTTTCCGACACTCGCCCGTTTTCCTGTGCTGATTTAGCTTTATGAGAGGTGAGGCACACCATGGATAGCCATTGTAAGGGTAATACTGGAATATCACACATCTGAGCTCACTTGGTGTTCTGAGACTCCTGGCCCTTCAGAACTATGTCTGAAAGAAGCTGACAGCTGAGACAGCCAGCCTCACCATGATCGCCTTTCCCCAAAGTAGAAGCATCTCTTCCTAACACTTCCAGATCGTAAGGAACCAACAAAACAATCATTCTCTTCGTGCACAGGCTAATAATTCTGGTGGCCAACTACTAAGCAGAGGGGAGGAACCTCTGAAGAGAAAAGAGTGAAGAGACTCTCTCCATTACCCTTCTACATTCAGAGAAGATGCAAGGATACTGCAGTATCTGGAATGAAGGGCACAGCATCAGTACTGCTCTAAAGAAGCGGTTGGCCACAGAAAGACAGAAAGTCATCATCTGTGCAGAAACCAGACAACTGAGGATTTCAGGGCAGGTTAACTACTACTTACTCGTCCTCCAAACAGAAAAGATGTTTCCACCCTACTGCTGGCTGAACTCTCACAAGCGGTAAGATTTTTCTACACCATCGGGGTTCTTTTCCCTGAATAGTCTGGAAAATAACACATGGGAGCACGCTGGGTGCTCAGGCGAAGGATAGTATTAGGTGCCTCTCCTCCCCTGCCTATTCTAAGTAGTAGCGGAGAGCGCTACCTCCATGTTATTCATAGCGAAGTACTCCCGTGCCACCTGGAGTCTTCGCTCCCCATAACTGGGGGCAGGTGGGGGCATCTCTCAGCGAGTGGGTTTCAGGGGAAAAGGGCTCTCCGGGCTTGTATGATCGGAAGAGAGGGCGTGGAGGGTGGTGCTGCCATGCCGCGACCATCTGCGGTTCCCCCTCCCTCCCTCTCTCCGCGAGAGGCAGCCCGGCCCCAGTACCTTCTTGACTGTGCGCGGCGCCTCGGTGACGGTGCCGTCGGGGCTGACCAGGGCCTCGCCGCCGTCTCGGTGCCGCTGGTGCTGGTGATGAGGGTCGCTCCGCTTCATGGCCGACGCCTGAGGCACTTTCCCGGCGGCTGGGCTGAGAGCGGCGGCGGGCCCCGAGCCCGGGCCGGGGGCCGGGGGCCGCTCCGCGGCGGGGGCTGGAGCCTCGGGGTCCCCGCCGCCTGCCGGGGGGGCCATGGCGCTCACAGCCGACGTGCTCCGTCCCAGTTGCGGCTCCGCCTCGGAGGGGCTCAGGTCTTTCAGCTCCACCTCAGGCACCTTCGCGGTAGCCGCTGCTGACACGACCTGCACCGACATCACCGCCTCCACTGCAACCGCCGGCTCTGACTCCAGCTCCGGCTCCAGCTCGGCCCCGCCTCCCGCCTCCCTTCCCCTTCCCTCCCCCATTCCCCCACTCCTCCCCTCCATCGCCTCCGCTCCCACCCCCTTCCTCCGCCCGCCTGCCCGCCCGCCCGCCGGCCAGCCAGCCCCAGCCTGTCCCGCCCCACCCCGCCCGGCCCCGCCCCGCCCCGGCCTGGCCCTGCACGCCTCGCGCGCGAGGCGCCACGGAACCTGTAGTGCGCTTGCTCCAGGCAGCACGCGGCGAGACGACCGTGGGACCTCAGCCCCCAACCTACACTGCGCGCCCCCAGGGGCGGGGTCCGCAATGCCTCCTGGGAGTCGTAGTTCCCGTCGCCCTGCCTCTGGCTAGTGGGATACTGCGAGAAAGAGCTCTAGCACCGGGGACAAACTGGAAGGAAAGGACTGAGAGTAGGTGTGACACGACTAAGGGGATGGCGAAGAAAGTCTCCTGAGGAGTCGCGGCTTCCGGGAAGGGAAAGCCAAGAACCCTAGGGTTGGGAAGGTGGGGGAGGAATGACTCCCTACCCTGACAGCGTAAATTTCCTCCGTCTGTACACGTCTGCGATCACGTGACCAGGCATTTAAAGGAAAAGCGGCGGCGTCACGTCAAGAGAGCGCTGGCCTCCAGCTTAAAGTAGCTTGGTTTTTATATTTCTGTGAAATCTGGACCCTGAAACCTTTCTGGACTTAAACGGGAATGTTTATAGAAGTAATAAAAATAGGACATTACCTGATGTGGCAATTTCTGGCACATTTTGAGTTTGGAAGTTTAAAATCCGTCTAAAAAAGTAGTTAGGTATCACTAGGCCGAAATTTAAAAACTAAGAAAAGAAAAAAAAGAAATTTCCAAACTAAGGAATAACAGGTCGCTTTAAGCGAGGCCAAATCTTCTGACCTATTGATTCTACTAGAGAAATAATATGAAATTCGAATAAATACATAAGCGGAGAGGAATATTAAATAAATGTGAGCAGTGACTTCCTTAACTGATGGGCTTTGAGATGATTTTTTTTTAACTTTCTTTGTACTTTTATGGGTTTTTTTCCGAGGTTTTAGATTGTTTATTGATGCCAAGGTAAGTTTGCCAGATCAAACTTTTATGTTAAAAGGTGTAACTACAAAGACGTATACTGGTTTCATTTTTAGTGACAAAAAGATACTGAAACTGCTTTAATGTCCAGCGATAGGGGAATGGTTACAGCCTGTAAAATGAAGTTTGCGGGGCGCCTGGGTGGCTCAGTTGGTTAGGCAACCTACTTCGCCTAGGTCATGATCTCACAGTTTGTGGGTTCAAGCCCCACATCGGGCTCTGTGCTGGCAGCTCAGAGCCTGGAGCCTGCTTCGGATTCTGTGTCTCCCCTTCTCTCTACCCCTCCGCTGCTCATGCTCTGTGTCTCTCTATCTCTCAATAATAAATACACGTTAAAAAATTAAAAAAAAAAAAAGAAATAAAAAAATAAAATCAAGTTTGCAGGGTGCCTGGGTGGCTCAGTGGGTTAAGCGTTCTACTTCGGCTCAGGTCATGATCTCACGTTTCATGGATTCCAGCCCCACATTGGGCTCTGTGCTGACAGTTCAGAGCCTGGAGCCTGCTTCCGACTCTGTGTCTTCTTCTCTCTCTCTGCCCCTCTCCTGCTTGCACTCTGTCTCTCTACCTCTCTCAAAAATAAATAGTAAACATTAAAGAAATGTTTTAAAATAAATAAATAAAAATAAAATCAAGTTTGCAAAGAACTTTTTTTAATGATGAAGTGAAATAAATGCTTATGATAAAATAACATGCTAAAGTAATGTGGAGACAGAATTTCACATTCCATAAGATTATGGAATATATAAAATATATATGAAATAAATGCTTATGATAAAATAATGTGCTAAAACAATATGCAGGAGACAGAATTCCACATTCCATAAGATTTTACTATGTAAATAATATTAGGAAAAAATACATTCAAATGCAATTGAGTGACAGATTATGGGTTAGGTTGTTTCTTCTCTATTCTCAGAGAAACTGAGGCAAAGGGGATCTTTTAGTTTTATGGTTGTTCAGAGAGCAAGCCATAGCCCTGATAATCCCAGAATACCTCTGGACACATATAGAGTAACTACATTTTCCCTGGCAAAGAGGTAGAAATCATCAGCCTTGACCCCCTACTTCCCTGTGCTACTGCTCTCTTGGGAAATCTGTTCATTTGTGGAGTTGTTCTACCCCGAGTGGAGTCTTTTGTATCCTGGTCTTCACATTTATGCCTAACACTGTGTGTTGGAAGGCATCTGAGGATTGCTATTTCTACAAAGCCCACAAGTCCACCAGACCCAAGGGCTTCTTAAGGTTTCTCTTCACACTGTGGCTTTCAGAATTTCCTTCCTGTTCTAAAGAACCAGCCTAGAGCTTCATCCCCCAGCTGTCGGAGCAGAGATTAACAGCTCTATAACTGATTTCATTCTTCCCCCTAATACACAAGGGACCTGTGGTACAGCCACCTGGCATGTGTCGGAGTGCATGGACAGCAGCTGCCTACCTGGACTGCCACTAGAATTGATTACTGAAGGGAGGAATTAATTCTTCAGTGAGATGTGGTTACAAAACTTAAGGAGTCGGAGCACTGGAAAGAAAGTGATATTCGTCCTTTATTTATCCAGGCACCATCCACCTGTTAGAGCCAAACATCAGGGCACATTCCTCAACCATTCTCCACTCCATCCTCTGCACTTGCTGCTTCTCCCATCTTTGTTACTGAGGGACACCAGGCACCGTAGAAGAGGGACATGCCATCCTGGAGACAGGATGATTATGCACAAGTTTATGAAATTATTTTTTTTTCCAAGTTCAAAAGATACAAGAGTATTTACTGAAAAGAAAGTCATGCTCAGTTCCTCTCTCTGGATGCAACCACTTAAGTTTCATCTGCATCCTTCTGGAAATATTCTATGTATTTATGTATATATTCTCCTTCTTACAAATAGTGGCCATGAGTCTTGCTTCTTTCACTCAGCGATGGAGATAGCAAACCCAGAGAACTACATACAATTGGGAGGTTCTTCTAATCCTCACATTGCAAAAAATAATGAGATTAATAGTTGAAGTTAAAATGATTTACTCAGAGGGGCGACTGGGTGGCTCAGTCAATTGAGCATCCAACTTTGGCTCAGGTCACGATCTCCTGGTTCGTGAGTTCAAGCCCTGCGTCCAGCTCTGTGCTGACATTGCGGAGGCTGCTTGGGATTCTCTCCCTCTCTCTCTCTCTCACTACCCCTCCCCTACTCTCTCTCTGTCTCAAAATAAATCAATAAACTTAAAAAAAAAAAGGATTCACTCAAGAGTCACTTCAGATTTAGCAGCAGATTCAGGACCAGAAGTCAAAGTTCTTTATATTGTGAGATTACCTGTCCAGTAAGAAGTATGGAATTGGGCAGTCACTGAGTACATATAGTCCACGACTTCTTACTGGATATGGGGAGCCTTGTGTTTCTATATACCAATCTCCTTCCTCTGGGTTAGGGTCTTATTAAAACTTCACCCAGGGGCACATGGATGGCTCAGTTGGTTAAACATCTGACTTTTGATTTCGGCTCAGGCCATGATCTCATGGTTCGTGGGATCGAGCCCCACAATGGGCTCTGTGCTAATGGAACGGAGCCTGCTTAGGATTCTCTCTCTTCCTCTCTCTCTCTCTCTCTCTGCCCCTCACCTGCTCTCTCTCTCTGAATAACTAAATAAACATTAAAGAAAAGCTTCGTCTAAATGCTCCATCTATGTATTCTTCCGTTTGCAAGCTGCATGCTATCTACAGGTATCAGGTGGCCTTTATTTATTTATTTTTTTAATTTTTTTTTGACGTTTATTTATTTTTGAGACAGAGAGAGACAGAGCATGAAGGGGGGAGGGGCAGAGAGAGAACAAGACACAGAATCGGAAGCAGGCTCCAGGCTCTGAGCCATCAGCCCATAGCCCGACGCGGGGCTCGAACTCACGGACCGCAAGATCGTGACCTGAGCTGAAGTCGGACGCTCAACCGACTGCGCCACCCAGGCGCCCCGATCAGGTGGCCTTTATACTCCACTTCCCACTTAAGTTTCACCTTTACTGGCTTTCCTATTAATCCATTCAGGAAAGGTTTGTGATTCAGGGGCAAACTCATCCCAACTACAAGCAAGTGCTGCAGGCCCCTCACCGCCAACTGAGCTATTGTCTATCCCTCATGACTGGAGAGGCTACAGCCAGCAGTTTATGAAATATTTAGATTTCAGTTCTTCCCTACTTGGCTCATTCAGCTGCCAGACCTTGGCAAGCAGGAATGTATGTTCCATGGGGGGAAATTGGAAGAACTTCTGAGGTATCTGACAAACCCAAGAGAGAAAACTGGAAGATACTAACATTGAGAATTCTCTGGAGGAAATAGGCCGGCCAGATCCCCCTTGGTGAAGACCATACCCATGTTCACAGAGTTTCTAGAAAAACATTTAGTATCACACTCTTAAGTTTGAGCAGACAGACAGTCATCAGATACATGAAGAAAACCTTTGATGCAAAAGACAGAAACCAACATAAGCAAGGAGAAAAAATAAATAACAAAGAGGAAACAGAAGCAATGCATCAAGGAGAAATCAAGACCAAAAAAAAAAAAAAAATCATTAATATCCTCAGAGACTTCAGATATTGTATTTGTGAAAGAACATGCTATTTTAAGAAGTGAACATTCGGAAAGCAAACATAAGACTTTTAAAATGAAAGCACGTAGCAGAAATTTTTAAAAACTCAGGAAATAAAAAGAGAAAGAAATTAAAAATAGGAAAGATGCATTTTCTCTCTGTTCAGATTGTTGAAGAATGGCGTCTTGTTTTATGGTTTTTAAATTTGTGTCTGTCTAATGCATGTTTTAACATGACAGATGGAATGCATTGTGTAGCTACAGTTTTCTGGAAAAGTTGGTCTTTTAGGAATTGTTTTTCCAATCTTCAATAAGTTTTTTCTTTAAATTAAAAAGAAGAAGAAGGAGGAGGAGGAGGAGGGGAAGAAGGGGCACCTGGCTGGCTCAGTCTGAAAAGCATGTGATTCTTGATCTCCGGGTCATGAATTTGAGTCCCACGAGAGCGCAGAGTTTACTCAAAAACAAACAAACAAACAAAATCATTTCCAGGGCCAGTTGGAGAAGTCCAACATCTGAATAATATGAGCGCCAAAAAGAGGCAACAAAGACAATGGTATGTTTGGGGGTGACGGGTGGGGAATGTGATTCAATGAAATAATTTTTTAAATTTCCCAAAACCAAAACATAAGAATTTCCACAATGAAAGGGGTCATTAGGTACACAGCCCGATAGGTGAAAATAGACTCACGTAAATATACATCATTGTAAAATTTCAAAATTCCGGGGACAAAGAGACAACCCTTCAAATGTCTGGAGTGGGTCGAAGAATAACAATTTTACAAAAGCTCAAGAGTCAGGAAGATACTGAACTTCTTAAAATGAGTGTGAGAAGCTAGAAGACAATTCCATTGAATACCACAGACCCTCTGTTTGCCTTCCCCAGAGAATGAACTGAACAATCAGCCAGTGTTGGAGAAAGGCAGTCATCTGACTATTCAGAGTTCGGGAGGGGACCAGGGACCCACCCTCCTGCTTTCATTTCTACTTTCTGAAGTACCTACTTACTGCCTCCAATGCAGAGCCTTCTGGGGGTGCTGCACTAGAAGCTTTCCCTACTGCTGCCTAAGACTTTGCTTTTTCAAATCTGCTAAGTTACCCATCATCCTTTGCTTTCCAGCTTTCAAAACTGTAACTATTACCTCCTCCCTTTCTACTTTTTTCCCCCCTGCCTATAGGCAAAGATTGAAAAACAGCTAAATCCTGATCCTCTATGTTGAAAGGTCAAATGGTAACACCTCAAATGAACATTCAAGAGATGGTATTACTGAGGCGCCTGGGTGGCTCAGTGGGTTAAGCGACTGACTTCAGCTCAAGTCATGATCTCACGGTTTGTGAGTTCAAGACCCATAGGTTTGTGAGTTCGAGACCCATATCGGTTCTTTGTTGTCAGCAAGGGGCCCACTTCGCATCCTCTCTCTCCCTCTCTCCGCCCCTCCCCCGTGCAGTCTCTCTCTTTCTCTCAAAAATAAACATTAAAAAAAAGAGAGAGATAGTATTATCATGTTGTTCAGACATATGGAAGTAACATAAGAAGCATCTAAAATAAATTGGTTAAATAAACCACACCTGAGTGGTTCGGTCGGTTAAGTGCCCAACTCTTGATTTCGGCTCAGGTCATGATCTCACAATTTGTGAGATCCAGCCCCGCATGGGGCTCTCTTGTGCTGACAGCGTGGAACCTGCTTGGGATATTCTCTCTCTCTCCTCTCTCCTCTCTCTCTGCCCCTGTGCCCCCATCAAAATGAATAAACATTTTAATAAAATAAAATAAAATAAAATAAGATAGGTTGGCTCCCAAGAACAGGAAGTGATGGGGTATCCGGTAGGAGTCAGGTCCCAAGACAGCTGTTTTAATCAACAAGACCTGTAGAACGATTTGACTTTTCCAATTATATCTTCTGAGTAGTGGGAATATGGGTGTTGATTAGGTTGTTCTTTGTGCTTTTCTGTATCTTTTCCATTTTGTAGGTTAAAAAAAACAAAAATGAAATTCCAGCAGGCAGAGGGAAGGGTTGGGTCAGTGGCCAGACTGCTTCAAAGAAGCCGGGACCGAAAGAGGCAGGCCTCCCAACCTAGGAAGATGGACGACTGAGCTGAGATGGTAAGGGACCCAATGGAACCCGTGAGGGAGGAAACTGCTTGCTGCAGCAGCACTGAATGCCTGGAGACTTCTGTTCTCAGGGCAGCAGCCAGATCACAGGGGGTCCCCCAAACCAAGCTCCTTTTGGACCCTGAGGCATTTCTTCCAGGGATGTAGTTCAGGGGGCTTTGGTAGAAAAGCGACCACTATGACTCAGTCATGAGAGCTGGTGCTCCTATAAAAATACTGCAGGATTTCTTGGTTGTGGGAGTGTCCGGGTCCTGGAACTTGGTCTGCCACCCTCGGAAGCATTCACAAAAAGTGAGCTCACAGTGCCCTCTCGTGGTTACAGAGTCTGTCAGCCTCCATGGCCAGGGGTAGAAAGGTAATGTTTCTGAGCTTTTAAAGCCCACAGTCAACTCCCCCTACATCCCATTCCGCATCCTTTTATAAGTATTTTATTATAAGTATTCCCACTAAAGAAAGAAGGAATGGAGGGAACGTCCATGGAGATGAAAAGAAAGCTGTCGACATTTTCCTTTACTTTAGAAAAGATCCTTAAACAACACTGATACATTTTACTCTTTTAAATGCTCTTGTTGATAAAGGTCAAAAAATAGCTCTATCACTGCTGAGGGAAGCAGTAATGGCAAGAGTGAGTGAGGTAAGCAACCACGAAGGGGTACAGAGGGAACACAGTGCGGGAAACCTGGATGGGAGGAAAAATCCAAAGTCAGAGCTGAGACTGGAGAGTCTGGACTTGGTAGTCGTCGGGAAGACCTTGGGCCCAGGGCAGGGGTCTGTCGCTTACTACCTAGGAGGTTGTGCGCAAGTCATTTTGCTTTGCTGAGCTTATTTCTTCAAATAACCAGCTCCTCTGATCCTTCTGAATTAACCAAGAGACTGTCAAACGCAGCGGCCAAGAGCCCACTCTGTAGCCAGATCCCCTGACAGTATCCCAGCACTACCGCTTGCTGTGTGGCCTTGGGTGAACTATGAAACCTTTCTGTGCCTCACAGATCTGTGATGAGATTCAGTGCATGAATGCATGTAAAGTGCTTGGAAAAGAGCCCGGCAAGCTTTCAATAGGAGTCAACTATTCTTATAATCATTCACGTATAAAGTACCTGGAACATGATCAGATCCATAATTAGTTCCCTTCCCCTGGAATCTGGCTCTGGGCAAAATGCTTGTGTCCCCATCACGTGAACAAATCTGGTCAGTACTCCAGAGTCAGTACTGTGGGTATCACCGCCTTTCCTCCACAGATCCTTTCCACCTGATCCTGAGTCCTTGCAACCTACTTTGCAGTCTTCTACTGACATCTTTTTGGAGGAAGTGGGGCTCACAGGAGGAAGTATGAATTCCTTTGCCCACAGGAGGAAGCTGGCCCTACTGACATCCCTTTTAGGAGATGCCCCCCAAGGGCGCCTGGGTGGCTCAATCGGTTAAGCATCCAACTTTGGACTTCTGCTCAGGTCAGCATCTCATGGTTCGTGAGATGGAGCCCGGCATTGGGCTCCAGGCCAACAGCACAGAGCCTGTTTGGGATTCTCTCTCCCTCTCTCTCTGCCCCTCCCACTTCTCAAAATAAATAAACATATATATATATGAAGAAGAAGAAGAAGGAAGAGGCCCCCAGAGGTGGGGCCCCAGATTGCCACAAGGATCCATGCTCATCTACACTAGTGGGGGCTACTTGCCCCCAGTCGTCACTCCAGGGGTAGCTGCGTGTTCTTGTTCAATCATCTTATGGTCAGTGCATAGTGAGGCAGCTATGGCCACAGAAGAGTTTTTGTCCATATGCAGCTGACTAGCTGGGAAGGACAGTCAGCATGTTAAGCTGATAACAGCTTGACATCTGACTGTCAGTCATGACCTCAACAGTGCCAAGCCATTGGCCTTTCGGAATAGTCCGAGGAGGAAGTGGAAAACAAATGTGGTCAGGACCAGGAAAACGGGTCAAGACCAGAGCCTGTGGATTTTATTTTACTTTACCTTATTTTTATTAAGTCATCTCTATGCCCAAGGTGGGGCTCAAACTCACTACCCTGAGGTCAAGAGTCACATAATCTACTGACTCAGCCAGCCAGGCACCATCCCCACCCCCCCCCCACCCCAAACAAGACCAGGTCAGGATCCATGGAAAAGAACCACACCAAGAGTTTATACAAAAACCTTTTATTTACTGTTTGTATTTCTTCTCCCCATCCCTATCCCCGATCTGGAACCCAGCCAGCTCCTAAGGCTTCCTGCTGTCTGGCTCTTGAAATTGGGGCCTTGGAGACATAGTCAGGGGTTATGAGAGGTGGGAATCTCCTCACCCACCAGTTGTGGAAGTTGAAGGAAGCGTTCCTGCCTGGCTGAAGCTCCAGCAGCCTCCCAGGTTAGCCCCTCAAGTCAGAGGATCCACCCCCCCACTGGATGGACGGGAGGAAGAGAGAACACGCTTCTACACCACGCCAGGCTCTATAGCTGAACCAGTCTCTCACCTGGAGATGAAGCCAGCATCAAAAGGGTGGGGGATGGGGGAGGGATGGAGCATGCAGCAGTTCTGGGTCCTAATCAACGAACAGGGAAACAGGAAGAGGTTGGCCTGGTTGCACTGAAATGGGAAAGGGGAAGGAGGGTACAGGAGCACACAGGACGGGCTATTGGCCTGGGGTCGGGCCAACCGGGCACCTGTGAAGAGAGGTTATAGCCCCTACGGGAATAGGCACTTCCAGCTCCACAACCACCTAGAAGAGGGAGAAGGGAGCCCCGTCCCCACCTAGACAAAGGACTAATGACACAATGAACACATTTGGTCTGAGAGTGCCAGAAAAGGGCATCCACTGGCACAGAAAAGGGCAGCCAGCCCTTATCTGCCAGATATGGGCCTGGCTGCCTCATTGGCTACCACAGGCCACTCTGGGTACTGTCACCCCTGCCTCCACCGTCACTGCCCCCCCAGCCCCCAAGCTCTGCAGATCTCATGACCCTGCTGCACATGGATACTGCCAGCCAGACTCCAGCTGGTGGGGCAGAAACAAGGACCCTGAGCTCCAGGGTCCTTCCCTGGATGAGGCCTGCCCGTGGAGATGTCAGGGCCCTTTCCCACAGTCCTGCTGCCCTGAGCCAGACATATAGAGCCCTCCTGGGAGGGCACTGCACCCTCAGGTGCTCTGGAAGACAAGATCCTGGGGAAGCACTCTCAGGGAGGATGAAGAACCTCAGAATGGTATTTGCTGCTCTTTCCTATCCCAGGTCCCGCTCTCCGGGCTCAGAAGTCTGAATCTGCATCCATGAGCTCTGCCTCCATCAGGTTGGTGCGGGAGTGAATGGGCCCCAGCCCCTGCCGGCAGCCATGAGCCCAGGCCGCCGTGGGAACTGGGGCACTGGGCAGAAATGGATCCTGCAGGTGACTGGGCTCTGGGCAGAAAGGGTTGGAGACCAGGGTCCAGGCTCTCTGTCGGCAGGATTCCCCAGCTCCCCAGGCACCTGCGGCCACCAGGCACTTCTGCCGGGGCAGCTGAGGCAGTCGAGGAACAGCACTGGCCACAGGGGCAGGGGCAGGGGCAGGGTGGTGAAGCTCAGGAGGTGGCACCAGCGGGCACACCTCCTTCTTCCTCTTCCTCCGCTTCTTCTTCCGGCCCAGGCGCTTCTCCAGCTCTGGGGAGATCTCTGCCTCAACCAGCCACAGGTTGGCTTTTTCCTCTGGGGGCACTGATGGCAGGAGAGAGAACGTGAGCATGGGACGCTGGTCTGTCCACATCACCTGTTCTCTCCTTGGACCCCTACTTTTGAGGTCTGGGACCCACAACTCTAGATCTCTAGTGCCTCAGCCCCACACTCTACATCCTCCAGGGTCTCCCTTCTGGCAGCTGCTCGTGCTCCAGTCCCAAGAACCCCCAGACTCCATGCCCCCACCCCCCCACTTCCTACAGAAGCTTGACTCCTCGTACCTGGAGTTGCCACAGGGGTGACAGACACATCCTGGGGCAGTATGGCTCCTCTCCGAGCCACCATCTTGGTGACATGCTGGGCCCAGGCAGAGGACACATCGGCAGAGGGCTCATTGAGGTCAAAGGCCAAACCCGCTGTGGGGGTGGAAGGAAAGGCTAAGGAATCATGACTGCCCCACTCCTTGGGTGACTGTAGCTCCCTCCCAGTCCACGGAGTCCAGAAAGCCCACCCAGGGAATCATAGTGATCTATGTCCCAGTGATCTACCATCACTAGAGGCCAGAAATCCAGTTTCTAGAACCCAGACTTACTCTAGCCCAGGGAGAACCACTGGAGAGGACAGAAGAAGTGAGAGGGAGATGACTCCTTTTGAAACCAAAGCACCAGCAAGCAGACCCAGGGGCAGAAACAGAGGGCAGAGTAGCGAGGGACGGAAGGGGGATGAGAGAGGGTGGAGTGTGTGAGGAGAGGGGGGGCCGCTTTCTTCCTTCCTGCCTTCCTGCCAGTCCATGTGTCCCCAGCAGCTTAGTGGGGAAGGGGGCCCAGGCGTTGCGGGGATCGAGTGGCTCCAGTGGAGGAAAGGGACCGAGGCTCACCCACAGGCCCGTCGTGGGAGACAGTGTGCATGCTGAAGGAGAGTTCCTGGCCTGGGTTCTGCAGCAGCTCACGCCGCTTGGAGAAGGCCTTGGCGATCATCTTGCTCTTCTTGATGCGTTTGGGCTCATCATCACTCTGCCCAGTCAACCTGAGAGCAGAAGAGATGGGGGAGGGGAAGTGGAGGAGCAGCCACTTCCCATCAAATCCTGTTGAAGACCGGCGAAGCCTTTCCCTCCAGGGAAGGAGCCTCCAGCGGGCCCCAAGTCCCTCGAGGACTCTGAGGAGAGACCTCTGCAAAGAAGTGGGCCTAGGATGCAGGGCTCCTGGATGCCCAGTACTCAAATCGCTCAAATCATTCCCTTCTTAGAAGAAAGATGCTGGCGGCAGCCTCAGCACTTGAAGGGGCCTCCTGAGGACAGGAGGTGTCACCAGGGGGCAGTGGTGAGCCACACAGAAGGCAGCTTTAGGCAGCTCAATGCAGACCCTTAGAAAACTGGTCTGCCGGTGACTGTTGAGAGACCACGGAGCAGGCGACCCTTACTGGTGGGGACACCAAGAGTGAGGGAGTAAGGCGGCGAGGTCAGAACCGGCTGGCTGCTGGCCCCACCTGCACCAGGTACGCCTCCAGATGAGCAGCGTGGCCTTGGTCCAGACCCAGGTGCTCATGGCAATGCCGGTTCCAAACATGGCAAACAAGTTGATCTTCTCCACCAGGAGGCTGGGGCGATTCTTGATTTCACAGTCAGGAATGGGCTTCTTGGTGGGCAGCCCGATGGTCACGTTGGCCTGGCACCTGTGGTGGGGGGGTTAATAGACAGGTGAGGCTCTCTGGGTACCCAATCAATCCAAAGACTTTAGAAAGAGCTAAGCCCCACGGCAACGATTCACAGCCCTGGGTGCTCCCTAGAGTCACTTGGGACATTAGAGTTACTTTTTATAACTACTAATGCCTGGGTCGCACCCCAGACAATTAAATCACATCTCTGGGGGAGGACCAGGTATTGGTGAGGTTTAAAGCTTGCTTCCCAGACTGGAAGCTGGAGCCGTTAAGGAAGAGCCTGAGGCAGTCAGGATGTGGACTGGTGTCCATTTTAATGAGCATTGTAACTGCTATTCCTGATATCAGCTAGTGCAGCCCTTCTTTCAGTGGATGAGATGCTTTACTCTCAGATTCATCCTCATGGTGACACAAAAAAGCACAGGCAAGGCTAGCAAGTATTAATAGGTTGTTACACGTATCGTGGAGAGGTAACTACTCCGTGCAGGGCTCTATAATAAACTCTGTAAAAGAGTACGTGAGAATTAGAGTGACTTCTGTGGCCAACACAGAGTCGTCAGAGAAGCCCAAACATGAGAGGGCTGAACAGTTAAACACACCAGCCAGACAGTGGCTCGTGCAGAGAGGAGAGCAGAGTTGAGCCGGGACAGGAGAGGTGCTTTGCCGTGTTTGCAAATTACAGAGCAATTGACATCTTGGGTGCCCAGAGCAGGATGGACAGTTTCACCTGCCCGTCAGAGGCAGGTGCCTAGCAGACCCTTGCTGGACAGCAAGGAGGGCTAGGGCTGTCTGAAGTCCTGTGGCTGCCGCCCCCAAGGCCCCAGCACTGCACTCACAGCACATAGTCCCGGAAGCTGCGCTCCCACTCAGCCTGGTTGAAGAAGTCGTAGAAGTGACAGCTGAAGGTGATGAGCACAAAGCCAAAGGCCAGGAAGCCAAAAATGCCTGTGGAGGGCCAGGGTGGGACAGAGCATTACCAATCCCCGGTGTGGGAGCAGCAGTGGGGACAAGGCGTCTGCCCCATTCAGGCCTGAAAGATGGCTGAGTCTGGGGTAAATTCATGCTAGGCTCAGTTTGCTGTATTCTCCAGAATAAGACTTGAAGGGCACTTGAGCCAACTGTGGGAGGGCCCCAGTGGGCACGAGGAAGCAGTCTTGGCACGAGCCTGAATTCTTCCATCCAAGAAGGTCCCCTTCTTTTGAGTTGCTACCACCATGACCTCTCACCCCATCCCACCCCCCGTACACACACATGCCCCACAGCCTTGTCTTGTTCCCATGGCTGCTAACTTGCACCACTCACAATGCATCCTCCAAGATCCCATCCTGCAGGTCCCTCAGCCACAGAAGTGTGCGGTGTCGGATTGACCAGTACCTCGGGCCAAAGGCCCTGGGGCCCACTCACCGAGGCGCAGCATGGTCTCGTTGATCTTGCTGGCAGCCTTCTCACTCAGCAACCCGGGATGGTTGCTCTTGATGGAAAACAGAGTCATGACTCCTGAACAGAAGAGAGATCTCAGACATTAGTGGGGTGAGGCCACTCTCCCGGGAGGGATGGAGGTGGCAGGCAGTCCCAGGTCTGATTACTCCTCTGCTGATGTAAAGCTTGGGGAAACTGGAGACACTTGAGAAATGGGGCACAGCTGGTGGCAGATGTGCTATGTACTTGGAAAGACGGGGGCAGAGCCCAGACAAACAGTCGAGAAGAGAGAGAAGGTGCCTTCGTCCTGGCCCCGGCTCCCCGTAAGTAAGGCAGCCAGGTCAAAGCTGTGCTGATGGAAAAGGCAAGAAAAGAGATGCAACGACAGAGCTATGCGATAGAAATATGTCAGCCACACCCACAAGCTCACATTTTCTAGCAGCCTCGTTAAAAAAGTAAAAAAGATGCAAACGAAGCTGATTTCCATACCTTCCGCGAGCAATACATCATTGTGTTTTATTAGCATCTCAGTATGTAATCCACACAACAAACTATTAATGAGACAGTTTACCTTTTGGTGTGTGCGGAGTCTTTGCAATGCAGTGTGGATTTTGTACTTACGACGCATCGCAATCTGGACCAGTTTCAACACGGGTGGCCAGTGGCTACCGTACAGGAGAGCACGGGCCCGAAACCTAAATCAAAGGCCCAGACGCTGGCAGAAAGAGGTGGGCTGAACAGAAGGCTGACAGCACAGGGAGAGGAAACTGAAGTTTACAAAGAAAATGCAACACAAATGAGCTAAGAAGAGACGGAGGCGGCAGATCCAGACGGGGAAATTAGGGAACAGAGAATCTGTGCATGTTGTGAAAACTGTGTGTGACTATGTTCTGGGGGTAGGAGGCGGATGAGGAGCCAGAAGATGGAGAGCATGTATAAATTCAGGGTGCACACACACGACCAAAGGCCCTGAGTTGGTCCACGTGGACAGGGCGGGTTATTCACCATACAAGTGCATCGGGCCAAGGGCTGACTGGGGGCTGGAACCCAGCTCAGGCTCTACTCAACAAGCTGTGAGCCCCGGCTCAAGGCTCTGGAGAAAGGGGCTGCCTTGCTCGGGCCAGCACAAAGGTTGCTGCAAAGGTAGCAGAACCGGCAGCTCCTAGCTCCTACTTACACAGAGCGGGCGCTCAGCGCCTTTTGCTGCCCGACTGGTGCCCGCTTGGTGCCTACTCACCTCGGATGAGGAAGTAGCCTCCCACAATGAGCACCAGGCCAATTGGGGCCAGCACGAAGCCTGCACGGTATCGGTAGTTCTTGTAACCCACAAAACAGATGCCGCTCACAGAGTCCCCGTCCACCTGCGGCACAAAGGGGGGGTGGGGTGGGAGGGACAGAGTGGGTCACGGGCCCCCCTACCCAAGGCCACTCCACTCAGGTCCCCAGCCTCCTACCGGCCACCATACCTGGGCGACGGCAAGGATTGCCACAGTGAGGACAAACGGGAGTGACCACGTGAGCAGGTGGAAGTAGGAGGTCTTGCCGGAGAGAGGCTGATAGGTGGTGCCCAGGGCTTTGAAGGAGGTGTGCCAGGCATAGGTGAGGACCACAAACCAGACGACACCAGCCATAAGGGCGTAGTACACGATGACAAAGATGATGACGCAGGACAGGGTCTCATTGGAGCTGTGCAGACATGTGGAGGGGCACTTGGGGAGGGCATTCCATACTCCCTTTATCAGCTCTCTCCACCCTGTCCCCAGAGCCTTGGCTTCTAAGGTCTGGAGGTTCCCTAGGAGTCAGAGCTTGGAGGTGGGACTCAGGTCAGATTCGAAGAGGTTATGGAAGATGCCCCTCTGAGCAGATGCAAACAATCACATCCCTAATGCTGGATACCTTGGGCTCAACAAGGCAGAGCTGAACCCTACACTGAAATCTTCAGTTTCAAGCCCACCCTGTCCCTTTTCATTTCAGCCTTCTGCCCCTCACCCTGGCTTCTGGGTCCTCAAAACACCTACGTGGGCTCCCCGAGCCTCATGGTTCCATCTGCACGGCAGACGATCTCCCGGCGGGCGCCGTCCATGAACTGGGCCAACCAGCCGATGCTCCCCACAAAGAAACACGCATTGACGTAGAAGAGAATAACAGCAGGGTAGCGATTCGAATTCCGCCAGTCAGCCACAAATGTGGCCTAGAAGAGAGAAGTGGGATCCGCTCTCTGAGGTTAGGGTGATTCTGCTGCCACAGACACCTTTGTCTGAGCCCCCGAACCCTCTTATCCAGACCCTTCCCCCAGGGACACCCCCCAAGGCATCCTCTCCCCACCTCCCTCTGCCCTCACAATGCAGACAACTATCGATCCACTTCCCACTTTATAGGCTGTGTGTTCTGGACCCCCGTTCCCCTAACCCCTCCACCCGCAGGCCTGCCCTCAGCTGACCAAGGTGAAGAGCGTGCAGAGGCCTGTGACTGCGCCGAAGGCCGCGATGTAGCTGTGCATGTCCTGGTGCTCGGCCTCAGTGAACAGCGGGTTCTGGCACTGGATCCCACATCCCTCCACGTCCTCATACCAGCTCTTGGGGTTGTCGGTCCGAACCAAGGGAGCCTCACACTGGCCCGAACTGTTGAACTTGATGTTCTGCACCTCATTCTGGCACGAGGGAAGGGGAAAAGGCAGTGCAAAAGGGAGCAGGAGGCCCAGGGGCACCCTTTGGCTTAATACGAGGCATAAGGGCAGCTTGGTAGAGTGCCTACGAGCACAGGCTGGAGACAGCTTTCCAGCTTTTGAAACCCCGCCCTGCCACTCAATGACAAACTATATCAAAAGGCTGGGACAAATTATTGGACCTCTCGGTTTCCCCACGTACAAGACAGCAGTACCTACTTCATGGTGTGGTTTAAGGGTTAAGTGAATCAATGGCTGTAAGAGGCTCCTATGGTATTTGGCAGATAGTAAATAATAATAATTAGTTTTATTACCAACATTACTGCCATTAGTATTATTATTACTTATGAGCCCTCCTTTACCACCAGAACGAGATCACATCCCTGTCCTGGGGTCTATAGCTGTTTTACACGTGCGCGCCTGGACTCCCTAAATACACAATAAACTTCTTGGAGAGTGAGTTCCTGTCGTCATCGACCCCCGAAACTCCCCAACACCTAGCGGAGTAGGTGCTCAAAAAATATTTGTTGAACACAAGTTATCTTCTACAAATCAACGGACAATCCCTGATAGACTGGCCCCGCCAGTGAGCTTCAGTTTGGGTTTGTGGCTCATTGACCCCACGGCTGCAGCTTTGGGGTCTCCCGGGAGAGAAGGCTGCGGGGCTCCCCTGCCCCTGCTTCCTGTTGGGCCCTGCCCTAGGCCTGCGGCTTGCCCGTCACAGCACTCACCGGGCAGCCCTCGGGGAAGTGGTCAGGGGTACAGCGCAGGAAGTCGGGCCAGCCACGCTCCCTCTCCACAATGGCACAGGGGCCTCGGGTAGCCTGGCACAGGGTGCGGCTGGGCAGCTCCACCCGATCATTCTCGCATTTGGGCATGTACACGGCACACAGCAGGGGCTGGATCACTGCCCAGCAGCGGGGGGCGTTCCGGAGGCCTGGAGAGAGGCAACAGTGTGGATACATTGTGGTGACACCCCTCCTCACTCTGACCCACAGCTGTTTCCCAGGCCTAGGGCAGGTCTCTTTGCCATAATGCTGGAGCTGTCAGGCACAGGGTTTCTCAACAGAGCATTTGGGCAGGAGGATCCTTTGTGCTGCAGGACTGTCCGACAGTATTGCAAGACATTTAGCAGCCCTGGACTCCGCCCACTAAATCCCAGAACCCGTTAAGTCATCACGACAATTAAAAAACACTCCCCTTGCCCCTACTCCAGGGTTGGTGACTGCAAGAGGGCCTGAAGGGGAGTTTCTGGGATGCTGGTCATGTTCTATTTCTTGATCTGGTAGTGGTTCAATGTGTGTATTCACCATGTGAAGAACCGAGCCCATGACTCACGCGCTGATCTGTGTGTATGTTATAATTCAATTCAAGTTTTTAAAAAAACAGCCCCCATTTCCAAAAGCCCTGCTAGGGAGCGTTAGTGCCTCTGGCTGAGGACCCCAGCTCGACTTGCCTTGTACCTTTTCAGGGGCATCCTTAAAACCTTCTACAGGCCTCTTCCAGGGGAAAGGGAGGTTGTGGGACCCACCCCTTCCAGGGCCCATGCACTAGAACGAGATGTTGCCCCTTGCCCAGACCCCGGGATCCCTGTTCCTCTTACCAAGCTGAGGTGAAATAGAGAACAGGTAGGAGCTTAAGAGGAGGTAGTCAGGGGAGCCCAGGTACTCCAAAGCCAGAGGAGGAAACAGGAAATCAGATGGAGAGAAACAGAGGAGGCTCTGTCCAGTGCAGAGGGAGGAAACATGTTGTCAGCAAGACAGAAACAGCACCCCTGCCCCAACCCAGGCACCTACCCTGCTATCCCAGGGGCGGGGCTCACTCAGCATTCCGCCCCCATTGCCCCTCCCGAATCATCCCTGCTTCAGGAATACCGGTGTCCCACACAAGAAGTTGCGTTAGGAGAAGCGTCTAAGGACGTGAGAGACAAACTGGCGACTGCCACACTGCCAGGCTGGGGGCGGTAGGGGCAGATAGCTGCTCTTTTTAGGAGGGAGGCAATACAGCAGAGGGATGAGGGGCATGGACACTACAATTAGCCTCCCTGGGTCCGAGCCTTGGCTCTCCCATTTCCTGGCTGTGTGATCTCCGGCAAATTACTCTATCTCTATCTCTAGCTTCAGTTTCCTCATCTGCAAAATGGGGATTTACCTCCTGGGAATGTTGTGAAGAGTTTGGTAACGCACTTGATGTGTTTAGCATGGTACCCGTCAGATAGTAAGCACTCGGGAAGTATCAGCTGTCATTACTTATCTGAGACCTCTGACCGCTCACAGCTCTCACCACCACAAAGCCTATTCCAGGGGCACAGAGCAAGTTCCCGTCAAGAAGCAGTGTCCTGGGGTGCCTGGGTGGCTCAGTCAGTGGAGCGACCGACTTCGGCTCAGGTCATGATCTCTCCGTTTGTGAGTTCGAGCCCCGCGTCGGGCTCTGGGCTGACGGCTCAGAGCCTGGAGCCTGCTTCGGATTCCGTGTCTCCCTCTCTCTCCGCCCCTCCCCCACTCATGCTCTGTCTCTCTGTCTCAGAAATAAATAAACATTAAAAATAAAATAAAAATTAAAAAAAACAAAAAGAAGAAGAAGCAGTGTCCTCAGGCAACTTTCCTGAGCCTCCACTCAAATCAGAATCACCTAGGGAACCTTTATCATTCTAGAGGGAGAAACCCACTCTCAGAAATTCTGACTGAGTAGGCAGGGGCGGAGAATGCACCAGTGGTTGCCAGGGGCTGGGTAGGAGGAGAATTTGCCTACAAAGGGGCAGTAAGAGGGAATTTTGGGGCCTGATGGGCTTTTCACTATCTTGAATGCAGTGGCTGACTACATAACTCTATACATTTGTCTAAATTCATAGCGAGGTACAACAAAGAAAAAGTTAAATTTACTGGATGTTTACTGAACACTATACTTAAAAAGGGGGGAGCTCACCAGAGTAAAATGTATTCTAGAGGAGCAGCAAGCAGCTGATTAACAAAAATATTATGTTATTTTTCTGGGTTTTGTGATATTTGCAGCGATCAACTTTTTAAAATGTGGAATTTCATTGTTTTCCTTTTTCTCGTTTTAAGTATTATATTGTACCTTAAAAATGAGGAAAAGAAAGACTATTAAATAAATCTTAAAAGACAATTGAAGAACCATCTAGGGAAAAAATGATTTGGATCCTTACCCCATTTCTTACATAAAAATAAGTTCCAGATAAATTCAAATGACTGCATGAGTTTTAAAAATTAGAGTACCAGAAGAAAAGATGGGATGTGGTTTTTAAATCTTAAGTAGAGAAGGCCTTTCGAAGTATGACATAATACTCGGAAGCTACGAAATAAAAGATTTTAAAAAGACTTCAGAAAAAAAATAGGGTAAAAACAAAAACCATGAGAAACGCAATATACTGAGAAAATATATTTCCAATACATATCACAGGTAAAGAGTTAATCTCCTTACATTAAAAAATTTTTTTTTAAAAAATGGGGCGCCTGGGTGGCTCAGTCGGTTAAGCGGCCGACTTCGGCTCAGGTCATGATCTCGCGGTCCCTGAGTTCGAGCCCCGCGTTGGGCTCTGTGCTGACAGCTCAGAGCCTGGAGCCTGTTTTGGATTCTGTATCTCCCTCTCTCTGACCCTCCCCTGTTCATGCTCTGTCTCTCTCTGTCTCAAAAATAAATGTTAAAAAAAGGGGCGCCTGGGTGGCTCAGTTGGTTAAGCGTCCGACTTTCGCTCAGGTCATGATCTTGTGGTCCGTGAGTTCGAGCCCCACGTCGGGCTTTGTGCTGACAGCTCAGAGCCTGGAACTGCTTTGGATTCTGTGTCTCCCTCTCTCTTTGCCCCTTCCCTGCTCATGGTCTGTCTTTCTCTCTCTCAAAAATAAATAAACATTAAAAAAATTTTAAAAAGAAAGAGCTAATCTCCGTATATGCCTTAAGCTCCTCCACATCAGTAAGAAATTCATGATCCTATAAAAAAATGGGCAGAAGACAGATCTAATCCAAATGGCTTTTAAACACATTAAGAAATATCCAATCTCACTGTTAATAAACTGAAATGTGGGGGTGCCTGGGTGGCTCAGTAGGTTAAGCGTCCGACTTCGGCTCAGGTCATGATCTCGCGGCTCGTGAGTTCGAGCCCCAAGTCAGTTTCTGTGCTGACAGCTCGGAGCCTGGAGCCTGTTTCGGATTCTGTGTCTCCCTCTCTCTCTGCCCCTAACCCACTCGCATTCTGCCTCTGTCTCTCTCAAAAATAAATGAAAACATTAAAAAATAAATAAATAAACTGAATGTGAAATAAAACTACAATGAGACATAATTTTTTTTTAATTTTTTTTTTTTAACGTTTATTTATTTTTGAGACAGAGAGAGACAGAGCATGAATGGGGGAGGGTCAGAGAGAGGGAGACACAGAATCCGAAACAGGTTCCAGGCTCCGAGCTGTCAGCACAGAGCCCGACGCGGGGCTCGAACTCACGGACCGCGAGATCATGACCTGAGCTGAAGTCGGCCGCTCAACCGACTGAGCCACCCAGGCGCCCCACTGAGACATAATTTTTTAACTTTTAGATGGATACAGATCAACACATTTGAAAATGGTCTATTGACAAGAATGTAAGTGAAACTGGCACTTTCGTATATTTCGAGTAAAACAGAAATTAGTAAACACTTGTGGAGACTATTTGGCATTATGTATCAACATTTTATACTAGTGATCCCACTCCGCATGTTTACAAAGCCAATACACAAGACTATTCGTTGCAGCATTGTTTGTAACAGCAAAAGAGTAGAAACTGCATGAATCCGTAGCCATCAATAGGAGACCGGCTGCATAAAATATCATAAATCAATATAATAGGACACTACACCAGGTTGAACTATTTGCACTGAAATGGAACTATCTCCAATGCATCTTGTTCAATGGATTCAGTTGAGTGGGAACAGCCTGAAGAGTAGGCCACTAATGGTTGTGGGAGGAAAAAAAACTAAGGACACATCTACATTTGTACACATGTTGGATGTCTCCGAAAGAACACACAAAAACCAGTGCTGATCCTCTAGGCAGGGGAAACGGGGAAACGGGGAGCCGGAAGCAGAAGTGAAAAGATTTAACTTTTGTTACTTTTGAATTTTATACTATGTGCACATACTGCCTATTTTTAGAAGTAATTAAGCTTAGAAAAATAAATATGCAAGTTACTGAGATGGGGGAAGCTCCGTAGAGAAGAGAAGGGAACAAAATTGTAGACCAGAAGAAAAGGGACATCAACTTTATCTGTATTATTTTATTCCTTTCGTTTTATTAAAATACGAAACAGAGGGGGAAAAAAGACACAGGTGTTATGTTAGTCTTTGCATTTTTCTATATTCATAGACTTCTTCAATATTTGCTACAATTTAAGCTCTGAAAATGACTTATTTTTTATTTTTCTATTTTTTTAATGTTTACTTGTTCTTGAAAGAGAGAGAGAAAAAGACAGACCATGAGCAGAGGAGGGGCAGAGAGGGAGACACAGAATCCAAAGCAGGCTCCAGGCTCTGAGCTGTCAGCACAGAACCCGACGCGGGGCTCGAACTCACATACCGCGAGTTCATGACCTGAGCCGAAGTCCGATGCTTAACCAACTGAGCCACTAAAATGACTCTTTATGTGCTTCTGGTGATCAGTGAAGTTGAAAACCATTGTTCTGAGATTGGTTTAACATTAGGAAATTCAATCAATGCAATTTACCACATTAACAGATTAAAGAAGAATAAAATCATATGATCATATCAATAGATATAGAAGTAGTTAATAGAATCTAACATGCAACCATGATAAAAAGAACAATAGGCAAATTAAGAATAAAAGAACAGTTTCTTTCTTTTTTTTTTTAATTTTTTTAACGTTTATTCATTTTTGAGACAGAGAGAGACAGAGCATGAATGGGGGAAAGTCAGAGAGAGAGAGGGAGACACAGAATCTGAAACAGGCTCCAGGCTCCGAGCTGTCAGCCCAGAGCCCGACGCAGGGCACGAACTCACGGACCGCGAGATCATGACCTGAGCCGAAGTCAGCCGCCCAACCGACTGAGCCACCCAGGCACCCCAAAAGAAGTTTCTTAATCTGATAAAACGTAACTACAAGAAACCTACACCAAACAGCATATGTAATGGTGAAGGGTTGAAAAACTTTAGAATACAGAAAAAGTCAAAGACGAGGGTGGCTGCTACAATTACCACTTCTATTTAACAATGTACTGGATGTCTTAAGTAGTGCATAAGGTGATAAGGTACATAAATAGCTTGAAAAGGGAGACATCAAACTCATTATTCACAAATGAGATGACTGTGTATATAATAAATAATCAATTTACCTAGTTTACTGGATTCAAAATCAATTGCATTTCTATACACCAGCAACAAACAGAAAATGAAATGTTACAGGGACTATTCATAATAGTATTTTAAAAATCAAGTACCTAGGACTAAATCTGACAAATGACATTTAAACTCTGCACAAAACTGTAAAACAATTGAGAAAATGAAAGAATATCTAAATAGATGGAAATATATAGTGAAATGATAGGAAGACTCAATACCATAAAGACGTCTTTTTTTTCCTTCAAATTAGTCTGTATCCTCAGTGTAATCTCGATCAAAACCACCAACACCTATTTTTATATTAAAATACAGGGGCGCCTGGGTGGCTCAGTCGGTTGAGCGTCTGACTTTGGCTCAGGTCACGATCTCGCGGTCTGCGAGTTCGAGCCCTGCGTCGGGCTCTGGGCTGATGGCTCAGAGCCTGGAGCCTGCTTCTGATTCTGTGTCTCCCTCTCTCTCTGCCCCTCCCCCGTTCATGCTCTGTCTCTCTCTGTCTCAAAAATAAAAAATAAAAATAAAAATAAAAAATAAACGATAAAATACAAAAGGTCAAGGAGAGCTCAGACTCTATGAGATACCGCTGTATTATAAATACTATACTATACTATAAGTATTAATAAGAACAGGGGAGGCTCTTGGCTTTGAACGCACAAACGATTCTTTTCTTTTTTTTAAGTTTATTTATTTATTTTGAGAGTGACAGAGGTGGCACGAGTAGGGGAGGGGCAGAGAGAGAGAGGGAGGGAGAGAGAGAATCCCAAGCAGTCTCCACACTGTCAGTGCGGAGCCTGATGTGGGGTTCGAACCCACAAAGTCGTGAGATCATGACCTGAGCTGAAACCAAGAGTTGGACGCTTAACCGACTGAGCCACCCAGGTGCCCCTGGAACTCACAAACATTCTTGTAGAGAATTTAGGGGCCCATGAACCTGCACGGGAAAAAAAAATTACATCTAACAGAAATTTAGCCTTTCCTTCAATTATGAATGTAAGCCACATACCACAGTGACGTTATCAATACTTGTGTTTTTGTCACAGATATTTTGTTACAGATAATCTCAAAACTCTGTTACTGTTCATCACAGCCTTGACATTATGGTGGTTATCAAACACATACTATATCTTACTTAGTGTATTCATAAAGAAGCACATATATATTAGATCACAAATTTGTTTTAATATATTTGATAACTATAGTTCAATATAGTTCATTTCCTTTGAAATCTTATATGCTCCTTTTCAATCCTATGTGTTTTACCTTATAAACTTAAAAATATTATACTGCGAAGGGGTCCATAGGTTTTACCAGACTGCCAAAGAGGTTTATAGCACAAAGATGATGAAGAACCATGCTATAATTAAGATGGTGTATACTGGCAAAGGATAGACAAACTAGAGCTATGGAACAGAATAAAGATCCCAGAAACTAGGGGCGCCTGGGTAGCTCAGTCGGTTAAGGATCCAACTTTGGCTCAGGTCTTGATCTCGCGGTTTGTGAGTTCGAGCCCCGCGTCGGGCTCTGTGCTGACAGCTCGGAGCCTGGAGCCTGCTTCGGATTCTGTGTCTCCCTCTCTCTCTCTGCCCCTCCCCTGCTTGCACTCTGTCTCTGTCTCTGTCTCTCTCTCTCTCTCTCTCTCTCAAAAACTAAATAAACATAAAAAAAATAAAAAAAAAAAAAGATCCCAGAAACTAAAGATATTTGGACACTTGATTTATGGCAGAACGGTGGAGAAAGGATATTCCTTTAAAAAAAAAAAAAATGATGCTGAGGCAATATGTAGGAAACTAGTGAATTATATGTCTATAAATTGAAAATAAAATCTAAAAAGTGTTGTTTTGTTTTTGAGTAGGCTCTGCACCCAGCATGGAGCCCAATGCTGGGCTTGAACTCAAGCGACACTGAGATCGAGACCCGAGCTGGTGTCAAGAGTCAGACGCTGTTCGAAGCCACCCAGCCACCCTTAAAACGTTTGGAGAAGATAACATAAGAGAGTAAGTTCATGACTTTGTGGTATCAAAGGACTTTTTTTTTTTTTTTTATTTTTTATTTTTTAAATTTTTTATTTTTTCAACGTTTTTTATTTATTTTTGGGACAGAGAGAGACAGAGCATGAACGGGGGAGGGGCAGAGAGAGAGGGAGACACAGAATCGGAAACAGGCTCCAGGCTCTGAGCCATCAGCCCAGAGCCTGACGCGGGGCTTGAACTCACGGACCGCGAGATCGTGACCTGGCTGAAGTCGGACGCTTAACCGACTGCGCCACCCAGGCGCCCCTCAAAGGACTTTTTAAAATAAGGCCCAACAGGGACTCCTGGGTGCCTCAGTTGGTTGGGCGTCTGACTTCGGCTTGGGTCATGATCTCACAGCTCGTGAGTTCAAGCCCCGCATCGTGCTCTCTGCTGTCAGTGCAGAGTCCACTTCAGACCCTCTGCCCCCCTCTCTCTGCACCTCCCCTGCTCACATTCATTCTCTCTCTCTCAAAAATAAATAAACAGTAAAAAACAATAAAAGATAAAAGAAGACACAATAAGAACTAATCATAAAAAGTTTTATAAATGACTACCTTAAAGCACAGAACTTCTTTTAGCAGAAGGCACAAAGAAAATAAAGAGGCAAGCCAAAGAAAAGAAAACAGTTTCGATGCATAAAATCAATAAAGGACTCAACTCTAGCATAAATAAAGAAGTCCTACAAATCTTCTGAAAATGAGCGCCCAAAGGAAAATGGGGGCACATGGGGAGCTCAGTTGGTTAAACGTCTCCCTTCAGCTCAGGTCATGATCTCACGGTTCACGGGTTCGAGCCCCACATCGGGCTCCGTGCTGTCCACGCGGAACCCGCTTTGGACCCTCTGTCCCCCTCTCTTTCTGCCCCTCCCCCACTCACACTCTCTCTTTCAAAAATAAATACATAAAAATCTGTTAAAAAAAAAAAAAAGAAAAATGGGGCAGAGATTTGAACAGACATTTTATAAAAGGCAGAATCCAAATGGGCAGTAAACATTTGAAATGGTGCTTAACCTCCCTAGTAATCAGGGAAATGCAAATTAAAACCACAAATACATACCACAATATAGCCACCAGACTGGCAAGAATTTTACATGGTGACAATACCAAGCATCAGGAATCATGTGGGCACTGGTGACTCTTGTACACGATTAGTGGGGACCACATTGGTGGAACCACTTTGGAAAACTGTTCCATATTACCTAGTAAAGTTGAAGGTATGCAAGTATCTAGTTATTCCATTCCTCTGAGTATGTACCGAGGGAAACTTGAGGCGGGTGAACCAGGATATACTTAGAAGAATACTCGCAGCAATGTTGTTCACAGTGGCCAAAAACCGGAGACAACTTAAATGTTTAACAATAATAAGATGGATTAATAAATTGTGATGTATTCTACAATGGAACACTATTCGGCAAAGAAAAAAAAATGAGCTGCACTAACATGGATGAATCTTACAAAACAATGTATAGCAAAAGAAGCAAGACAAAAGACATAGAAGAATACACATATCACGATTTGTCTAAAGTTCAAAAACACTCAAAACTAAAATATACTGTTTAAGGATTCCAAAACTAGGTGACAAAACTATAGAGGGAAAAGGAAATGATAATCCGAAACATTAGGGTAGTGGTTACTTCTAGAAGAAAAGAGAGGGAGACGTGATTGAAAAAGACGAAGGGGAGCTTTTGGGGGGGCCCCACCATGATCTAGTTCTTGACTCAGGTGTCACTTCATAATTATTTAATATTAAGTGCCCCTGTGTTTTATGCACCTTCTGCATACATGCAGCATTTCACAGTTAAAAAGTTAAAAATCTTGTGGCCCTTGGCTGGCTCAGTCGGTGAAGTGTACAACTCTTGATCTCAAGGTTATGGGTTCAAGTCCCACCTTGGTTGTAGAGATTACTTAACAATAAAATCTTTATTGAGGCACCTGGGCAGCTCAGTCAGTTGAGTGTCTGACTCTTGACTTCAGCTTGGGTCATGATCTCGAGGATCCTAAGTTCCAGCCCCACATCGGGCTCTGCACTGACACCAGATTCTCTGTCTCCTCTCTCTCTGTCCCTCCCTCTCTCTCTCTCTGTCAAAAATAAACTTTAAACAAAAAAAAGAAAAAGAAAATCTAAATAAATAAATAAATATTAAAAATCTAAAGGAAAATTAAAACTCGAGCCAGTAGGTGCATTCCCGTATTTTCATCCTTTCCAAATGTATATATCTTAACTGATTCTGATCACCAGCCAGCTTTGGGAAAAGCTCTAAGGAAATTCTTTCCGGTCTGCCCCTGCAAACAACCCACCGTCACCAACAACATCCCTCCTCTCGTCGCTCAACCAGATTGTCTTGAGAGGAAAAGAGAGATTCCTCCCAGAATTCTCTGGCTCTTTTCTCCTGGCTGCCCCCGGCTGAATGACAAGGCCACACACCCCTGTGCACACACAGAGCACAGGGGTGGTCAAGGAGGCTACGTGCTGGCTGTCAGGGGCCTATTTCCCTCCGCAGCCACAGGTCTCTGCTTTCTTGCCCCATTTACCAAACCAGATTTGGCCCAAGGTGGACTGTGGCCTGGATATTATATTTGTCTGGTCAGCTTGGAATGCCTGAGAAGAGACATTTCAAGCTGTAGTGGGGAAAGATGCTGAGTGCCTGAATGAGCCCAAGTCCAAAGGGTTGAAAGATACCGGAGGGACCTGAGCTCTTTACAGATCCAGAAAGTAGTCCAACCTGGGCTATAAACTTCCTCACTCAATGGCATACTTCCAAAAGGCTCAGCAGTCTGGGCCGAGGAATAACACAGTGGCCGCTCTCTTCAGCAACTCCTATTCCAGATCTGCTGGTAATCTCCACATACACGTCCACTGAGCACCTCTAATTCACATGGCCGAACTGAACCCAGGCTTTCTTCCTAAGCCTACTCCTCCTCCAGCATTCCCAGCTTAGTGGAAGAGAATGATATCACCTTCCCCGCGAGCCTGAAACACCTACATCCTCCTGCTCACTCTTGCCTTCCATCTAACTCATCAGCAATCCCATGGGCTCTAGCTCTAAAATTCTGGGATCTGTCCACTTCCTCCAGCCTGCTGCCCCACCCTCTCTCACCTGGATCTCCACCTCCATCATGGCCACCACCATCTCTTACCCGGAATACCATCCCCTAAACAAGCAACCAGGCTCCGTGCCTCCCCTCCTCCCGTGGCTTCTTCACACAATACTCAAAGAGATCTTTCTAAAATGCAACGGTGATTACATCTCTCCCTTGCTCAAAAGCTTTTAGTGGCTCCTTATTATCTTCTGGATAACATCCAAACTTCTTAATATGGGGTATGAATCCCTTTATTTTCTAACTGCCTAGGTCTTATCTCTTATAATTCTATCCCTCACCTACTTTGATCCAGCTCTACTAAAACCGTATACTCCTAAAAGTAGTAAGCCCTTTCACCTCACCTTTGCATGCCGTCTCCTCTTCCTATTCCTTCCTATCCAACCTTTCCTTGGCCCAGAGAATTCCTACTTGTTTCTCAGATCATAGGTTAAATGTCAGTTTCTCTGGGGGGGTCTTCCCTTGCTCCCCAAAGCCCTCTGTGTTCCTTCAGCACCCTACCCTGTCACAATGCCTCTCCCAGGAAATGCTAAAGCTGTTTGTGTGTCTTCCCCTTGACGGCAGGAATCACGTCACGTCTGTATTCCTCGTCTTTACGTGCCCCAGAACCTGATCCAGGCTGACACGCAGCAAGCACCCAATGCCTAATTTAATGAATGAGTGGATGGCTGTGTACTCAGAACTCCGAGGCTTAAAAAAAAAAAAAAAAGCGAAGAACAAGTCTCTACCTTCAAGAGTTCACAGATGAAGACAACCTAGATCATTTTCATCCTTTACCCACAAAAATACCTCCAAGAGCCAGGTGACACTGACCACCTAGACATGGTCAAATCAAGACCACTAACTCGGGACAGGAAAAGTCACTCACCAGAGGCTCCCGGCTAAAGGCCTGTCTGTGATTCTTACACTTGGCTCCGATCTATTCCACCCGCCACCGACCCCACCGCCCAGAACATCTAGCAGAAAGACCCAAAGCAGAAAGAACAACTGGAATACACTTGGGAATGTAACTGAGCTGAGGGATGATGGCAGCAGAGAAAAAATTCCGAATGAACTAAAAACCTGAGCCCCAGGCTGACACCTCTACAGGACCCTACTCCACCGGAGGCACAGCTAGTAAGGATCGAAACCACACAGCCAGCAGATGGTTCTAACTCCTAAACTTCCCTGCTAAAACACTTCTGCCTTGCTCAGCGGCTGCTATCAGGAATACGGACTGGAAAGAGGTCCAGACCCTTCCTCCTTGATTTGTTGGTAACTACAGAAGGGCAGCATCACACATGCGTTTAACTTAGGAGAATTCAACCATGGGCCCCTGCAAAATAACTAAGTAGAGAGAGGAGGGGTCGGGGGATATCCTCTCAGTGTGAGCAACTTAGAACTGGGTGAGATTCTAGTGCTGAGATTTGTATTTTCCACACGACTGGCTCCTAAACACAAACCTTCTCAAAGAAATCTGTTTACACCTTACTTTTGTGCTCCTTTTTTTAATTCCTTCAGTCTTCTGCTCTTTTGCATTTATGTAACTTTAAGGACTAAAATTATAGTTTCTACGTATGCCCCTTCTTATATACTATACTATATGTTACACGTTTATACAAACATATTACCATAAAAAGAATATATATGCAAAAATTACCTACACCTTATGTTATGGTAGTTTATGAACTTTTCAAAGCTGCTGTTGATTACACATGGTTTCTGCCTACACGCTGACTTTAGAACCTGATACCCACTAAGGATATAGGTTCACCAAGGGTACCATCTTCCACGTTCCTCTGGCATCTGCCAGAATGATACCAGGCCAGGAATGATAGGGCTTTGTCCAACATTCAGCAAAGACTCAGAACTCTAGTGGCCAAGTTGACAATGACAGGCAGCCTATATCTCGGCTCCCCGCTTCAGGATCAACACCAGCCCCCAGGGTGGAACTGAGATGTAGGGCACCCAAGGCCTGCCAGAAGAAGGAGCTTGCCAAGTTGGCTCCTGACTTTTGATTTTCTTTTTCAAGGACAGCTTTGAAATCACACTGACTAGAAGCAAGGGCTGACAAAACCAGTTCCCTTCCCCAACCCCCCTTCAGGCCCCTAACCCAGAAGAGTGACAAGTGGGGAGATCATCCACTCCACACTGCTAAGGAAGGATTTATTTGGGTTTTTTAGGCCTGGCCATAATCCTAACCTAAGGCGAGGGCTTTGGGACTTCAGGCCACTATGGAAGTATCCACAGGCTCTCAATATCCCGGGCTTAAGTGTCCTTCTGCAGCCCTGACCAGCCTGAGGATCCAAATTTCCAAAGAATACACAAATAATCCTTAGAATTGTCTCATTGCTTCACGACCTCAGAAAAGGATCAGAGTCCCCATTTTTCAGACGAGGAAAGGGTGAAATCTGTAACAGCAAGACAAGATCACCGTTTTCTGGACTTCCTGTCTCCCCAGACAAGATTTCTGGTTAACTTTTAATTACTCAACACCAGGGGGTTTTTTATCCATCACAAATTTCACTCAACTCTTTCCCCCCATCCTGTCCCTCCATGCCTCAACCTTCTAGCCCATCTTTCCTCTTCAACTCCACTTCCCGGTTTTCTCTTCCAAGATCTAAACACCTCCTTGAATCCCCAGGGGCTCCGCTCTCAGAGCAGCGCTTACGAGGAGCAGCTCCACTTCTTAAGAAACATCCTTTCCCGAGGCTCAGAGCCCCTGCCTCATGGGCCCCTCATCCCCCCGCATCCTTTGCGCACCCACCCTGCTCAGGCCTTTTGTGACCGGCTCCCTCAACCGTCTCGCCTCATCACCGAGGGTCCCAACCTGCTTACAGCCGGCACCCACAGTTTCAGACTGTGTTCCTCCACCTCTCCCGGGTGCAGCTCTTGCCCTCGCCAACGTTCAGGCCTGAGCCTGTTCTTGCCCAGAGTCCCGCATCCCACCACCGCCACCCCGGCTCCGGCTTCCGCGCGCTTACCCGACCAGAGCACGAGCTTGCCGTGCGCTTCTTCCTGGGAGTCCGAGTCCCCGGCCAGCAGAGTGGAGGTGGCCCCGTAGGGCAGCGCCGAGCCCAGGCACACGTTGTAGCGTAGCGGCTCGCAGGGGGCTGCCCGGCCGCAGTGGCTCAGCAGCGGCGGAGGGCCGGTCACGGCCGCGCTCCTTCTCGCGCTCCCGCCCGCGCTCCGCGGCCCAGGCCCAGTCGCGTTCCCGCTCAAGGCCGCCCCCCGGCCTGGGCCCCCCAGCAGCAGCAGCAGCAGCAGCAGCCCCAGGAGCAGGATCTCTGGCCCCAGTGCGAGGCGGGCAGCGGCCATGGCCAAACCCGCCAACTCAGCAGAAGCCCCGGCGCCCCCGCCCGCTCCCCGGAGCCCCCCGGCCACACACGCAACCCTTGGGGCCGCGGATGTGGCTCAGGCGACCTGTGCGCCCGGCGAATCCGGTGCCGGGCCCCCTCGCACGCTCCGCGAGCCGCGGGCCCTCGGCGCCCAACTTCGCAAACTTTGGAACCGGGGGCCCATGTTGGGCGGCGGAGGCCCCGGCCGGGATGCACAACTCCCTACTCTTTCTCCGGGCAATCCAAGTTGTCTTCAGCCCCGGGAGCCCCCTGGGCCCCCAATCTCCAGCCCCATTCCCTCTTAAAACTATCTTCCAGCCCCGCGATGGAGGCCAGGCGCGGGCAGGCGGTGGGGGATAGCTCCCCGGCTTCGCCTCTGCGCCAGCCCCGCGGCCCAGCCGCCACCTTCGCCCGAGCGTGCCGCAGACCCCCGACTTCTCCCCACCGACTCCCCGGCTCCTTTGTTGCTCTAGCTCGCTCGGCTCTCTGGAATGCACGGGCCTCGCGGAGCCAAGCCCGGCCCCACCTCCGCCACGGCTTGGGGAGGGACTGGCAGAGGGAGGGAAGAGGAGGGGAGGGGATGCGAGAGAGGAGGAGCGCTAGCTTCAGTGTCCCGGGCGCCCGGAGGGGCCCGGACCCGGGGGCTCTGGGGACCCTGTTCGCCGCCCTGGCGCAAGAGATGCGAGGAAATCGTGGCTGGGAGCCGCAACCAGACTCAGCGGGCACCTGATCGGCCTGAGGATCTTTCGACTTGGCCGTCTGCAGGGAATAGATAGACTCTTCTGGTTTACAGTGGGAGACACGGAGGGGGTGGGGGTGGGGTGGGGGTGGGGAGGGGTGGTGTCTGAAGTCAGCGGAAGACTCTTCTACATCCTTGCCCAGTCCCCCAACCCCGCCAGTTTTTTCTGGTTTTGGTTAGATCTTTCAACTTGTCCCGGGGCCCCATGGATGAGAACCAGGGTTTGGGGGACTCGCTTACTCAATCCTTCCAACTCGGGACCTATGGGAGAGAGGAACTCAGAGTCACTCAGGGCAGCTGCCCGGCTGCTGTTACCTGTGAGAGCAGGTGTCTGGAAACCAGACGTGCCAACATCAGCCTTTATTGCTACAAATGTGTGAAGTGTGAACTGTGGTTTCCAACGATTGACCCTGGCATGTCTTTGGTTATGTTCGAAGGAAGCCATCCCATTTTGATGGCCCTTGTTGCTCATATGCTGGCTGAGGAAGTTTCTGCTGTTCCCTTTCCCTATTCTGCCCGTTTTGCCTTTCCTCACTCCTTTACTTGTGGTGCTTTGAGTCACCGTGCGACAATTTACACCTATAGCCAGGGGTCCAGCCAGGAGAGTGGACTCACACTGAGCAACTTTCCCACGTTGCAACACGCTAGGATGGTTTCTCCTTCCTCACCCCTACCCTAACCCCTTCAGCAGAGCTGATGTAGACTAGTTTTGTTAGGTTTGGCCGTTTAAGAGCAAATTAGCTAGTGCACTTCAGCAACAACCTCTATTTGTAGGCAAGCCCCAGAGACAGATACCGAAAGAGGATTTAATTCAATTTAGCAAATCTTTCTGAAATCCTAGATGTACATAGATATAAGCATGGTAAAGTTGCATTTCACTGTGGAGAGAGTCTTGCCCTCAGGAGATAGTAATATATCATGATAAAGTAGCAAAGCCCTCTCCACCAGGGCAGGGACCTTATTCTATTTTCTGCAGTCACAAGGCATCCAGACAGGCATATTTATCACTTAACAAGTAAACTGCCAAAGTGAGGCATACAATGAGCGTGCAATAGGAATTTATAGCAGGGAGAGGTTGGTGTGGGTAGAAGTGGAGGAAGTGGGATTTGAAGCCAGCCCTGAAGCATGAAAAGGAGGAGTTGGGAAAGTAGGGAGGAGCAGAGCTGGCGTTACGCATGGAGGAAACTGTACCTATACCCCAGAGCACGACTGGCCTGGCAATCAGGACGTAGCAGAGGATAAGGAGGGGAAATGATTGGTAAGAAGACTCAAATGCCACATGGAGGCATTAAGATTTAATTCTATTGGCAACAAGGAGACAGTGTAGATTTTTGATCGGAGGAGTGATATGCTTAAGAACATTAATCAGGCAATGTGATGATGGTATGAAGGGCAAGATGCTGGAGGCAAGCAACCATTCTAAGGGAAGTCGCTAGTGATTTATGGAAGAAGTGGGAATAGACTGTGTCATTAGAGCATAAGATTCCCGCTGGAAAATCACTTAAACATTGTTACCTCCTTGATTAATTCTTCTGTGATATAAACGAAATGCTGCTATAACCTGTCCAAAGTCTGAGCCACAGAGAAATTCACATGATACCATGTTGACATTTTGCTTTGTGAACTTTCTCCACTTATTTTTTAACTGGCTGTTACTGCGGCCGTTTTGAAGCTCTGTGCGATATTCCACGTATTAGAAGGAGCCTATGGACATGCTCGGGCAACTCCTTACCTCTCTATCTAAAAATGTTAGTAATTCATTAAGTGCGAAGACGTTACCATTCCTCGTCTGGTGTTTCTTGGCAGGTGTGAGGAAGAATACATCACTGCAATATAGTTACTTTTACACTGGAGATAGAAGAAGGTAAATTGAGAAGATCCTAAGGTGTTCTCTTCTGGCCAGAATGTTCTTCCCTTCGGGAGGAGAGAGAAGATATTCTGATTCCTCAACTCTGTGTGTGTGTGTGTGTGTGTGTGTGTGTGTGTGTGTGTGCGCGTGCGCACATGTGTGTATGTATGCATAACAGAAGTCCACATAGAAGTATACTTCTGTTTACCAGGCTTCCGCATTCCTTTCTGGATATCTTGCTGGCCTAGGCAAAGGGCAGCAGGAAAGCAGACTGAGACAATTCTCACAGCACTGCGCACAGCTACTGGGCCAGGTTCCCATCAGTGGCAGCTGCGACAATAGTCACGGCTCCACATTTAAAGTGCCGGTGCTGTCGTGCAGAAACAGCAGAAAGTGGAGTCAGACAGCGGGTTTGGGAGAGGAAGACAAGTGCTCAGTGGGGACTGGGGAAGAGACCCTAGTGGTTCCTGAATGGCATCCAGGGTCTTGGACAAACTCATCCATCCCCTCTTGTAGGCATACCAAGTCCTGCCATCTCCGTTAGAGGCTCTTCAGGGTTACTTGACCCACTTCTGGTCTCCAACCTGGTGGCAGGGCTGCAGAGTGTATCTCTCCTGAGCCTGAGTCTCCCCCACCCTCAGTTCCTCAAGAGTAGGAACCCCATCTACATGCCGTGACACAGTCCTTCTGTCAGGGCCATGAGAAACTGCCCTGTGTTGAAAATGCATTACGGTATTTGATTTGCTACAAGTAGCTTCTTGATTTCTGAGTTATGCTCACCAAATATTTTGGCATTTTAAAGTTACATGTTCAACGTTGACTCTTTGTTATTTGCCTCTGTGCCCTCCACTACAAAGAATGAACCTGAAGCTGTTTATGGAATATCGATGGTATCTTTGAGAACTTGGTTGCCTTCTTATGGTTCAATTGTCACACCGGCCGGAATTTAGGGCCTAATTTTGCAGCGCTCCATTTTCTTCTCCTTCTAGTGTTTCTTATTTTGTAACTAGGGGTCAAGTCAGAGAGAAAGGACAATCTGGGAAAGGGGCTAGGTAAGCTACCTCCTCAGAGAGGCAGCACAACAGATTATGGAGTTAGAGACCTGAGTTGGACCTTACTAGCCAAGGACGTTTGAACAACTTATTCTAAGCCCCTATTTCCTCCTTCACAAAAAATGATATATTATCAATTGTGTTTCTATACATAAGCAGTAAACAGCCTGAAAAGGAAGTTAAGATGGCAATTCCATTTATAGAGCAGCTAAAAGAATTGAACACATAAGAATAAATCTAACCAAGGAGGTAAGAGACTTGTACACTGAAAACTACACAACATTGCTTGAAGAAATTAAAGAAGACCTAGATAAATGGAAAGACATTCAGTGTTCATGGACAGGAAGACTTAATGTTAAGAATGCCAATAGTACCCAAAGCAACCTACAGATTCAATGCAATCCCTATCAAAATTCTAACAGTCTTTTTCACAGAAATAGAAAAGCCAATCTTCAAACACATACAGGATTTCAAGGGCCTCTGAATAGGCCCTTCAAACACATACAGGATTTCAAGGGCCTCAAAACAATCTTGAAAAGGATTAACAAAATTGGAAGACTTACACTTCCCAACTTTGAAACTTACGACAAAGCTGCAGTAATTAAAACAGTATGGTATTGGCATAAAGACAGCCAACAGAATAGAATAGAGAGCCTAAAAACAAACCCTCACATATATGACCAATTGATTTTCTACAAGGATGACAAAAATATTCAAAGGGGAAAGGACAGTTTTATCAATAAACAGTAATGAGAAAACTGGATATTTATATGCAAAAAAAAAATGAAGTTGTATACTTACCATACACAATTTATAAAAATGAACTCAAAATAGATCAAAGCCTAAATTTAAGAGCCAAAACTATAAAATTCTCAGGAAAAAGGTATTGGAGAAAATCTGCATGACATTGGATTTGGTGCCAGTTTCATGAGTATGACCAACAGCACAGCCAATAAAAGAAAACATAGATAAATTGGACTTCATCAAAATGAAGAACTTTTGTGCATTAAGGGATACTATCAGGAAAGCAAAATCCAACCCATAGGATGGGAGAAAATATTTGCAAATAATGTATCTAATAAGGAATTAATATTCAGGATATATAAAGCACTCCTAAATCTCAACAACAACAACAACAAAGCAACCCAAGTTTAAAAGGGCAAAGACTTGAATAGACATTTCTCCAGAGAAGATCTATAGATGGCCAAAAAGCACATGGAAAGATGCTCAACATCATGAGTAATTAGAGAAATGCAAAACCACAATGAGATATTACCTCACAGCTACTATACTAGGATGGCTATTAGAACACACATACACACATAGAAGATAACAAGTGTTGGCAAGAACAGGGAGACATGGGAACCCTTGTGCGTTGTTGGTGGGAACAGAAAATGGTTTGGCTGCTGTGGAAAAGTTTCATGGTTTCTCAAAGGCTAAACATAGAATTGCCATATGACCCAGCAATTCCACTTCTAGGTATATGTCCAAAAGAACCGACAGCAGAAGGCAGACAGATACTTGTACGTGAATATTCACAGCAGCACTATTCACAACAGCCAAAAGGTGGAAACAGCCCAAGTGTCCGGTAACAGGTGAATGGATAAAAAATATGTGGTATATACACACAACGGAATATTATTCTGCTATAAAAATGAATAAAATTTTGAGATGTGGTATAACATGGATGAAACTTGAAAACATTATGCTGCGTGAAATAAGCCAGACACAAAAGGACAAAGAGTGAATAACTCCGCTTATATGAACCGCCCCCCCCCCCCAACCGCTGGCCAGAATAGGCAAATTCATAGAGACAGAAAATAGAATATGGTTTACTAGGGACTGGAGAGGCAGGAAAGGGAAGTTATTGTTTAATGGGTACAGAATTTTTGTTGGGGCTGATGCAAAAGTTTAGGATGTAGATAGTGGTGATGGTAACACAACATTGTAAATATATTTAATGCCACCGAAAATGAAAACTATATGTCCTTATTTTAGAGCAATTAAAAAAAGGAAAAGAAGGGCGCCTGGGTGGTTCAGTCGGTTGGGCCTCCGACTCTTGATTTCAGCTCAGGTCATGATCCCAGGGTCATGGGATTGAGCCCCGGGTTGAGGCCATGTCCAGCATGGAGCCTGCTTGGGATTCTCTCTCTCCTTCTCCCTCCGCCCCTCTCCCCCACTCGTGCTCTCTCTCTCTAAAAGAAAAAAAGAAAAAAAACCAAAGAAAAGAAAGGAAAAAGAAAAGAGGAAAAAAGCACATTACTACTTAGCTATAAGGGAATTAATAAGGATTAATATGAAGTAACATGGCAAATCTTGGTCCTTACATGCTTAATAGCTATTGGTTTCATTTCCCTTCTTTCATTGCCAACATCCTTCCTATGGGGCCTTGTCAGTAGTTTCTAAAAGTCCAACTAGTAGCCAACATTGCAAAACTGTGGCTGGTTTGGGACTCTACACTGTGATATCAGGTTTTAGGTCTTTTCTGGAAAATGATTTTGTTTTTATGCTAAAGAATGAAGTTTTCCTCTTCTCAGTACATGGTACCACCATTTGCCCAGCTGCACTGGCCAAGAGCTTGAGAGTCATTCTGAAGCCTTTCTCTGACATCTCACCCCCAGTCCTCTCATCTACACCTTAAAAATATGTCTAGACTCCAGCTATTCCTCATCACCTCCACAGCTGCCAACCTGGCCTGAGCTATCAGCCAATGTCACCTGGGCCACTCCAAGAGCTTCCTAATACAGCTCCCTACTTCCCCTTACCTTCCTACATCCTATTTTCCAGTCAAGTGCCAGGACTGTCCTTCTAAAATGTAAATCAGGCCGTATCATCTCTGTGCTCAAAACTCTCTGATGGCGTCTCATCACATTTAGAGTAAAATTCCACAGTCTCATCATGACTTCACCAAGGTCCTGTCGACATCGTGACAACCTGGATCTCATTTGCTGCTACTCTTTCTAGCTCACCCCATCTCAAACACACACCAAGCAAACACCTGCCTCGGGATCTTTGCACTCATGCTCACTCCATGTTCCTGCTTCACTCAGGTCTCTCTTCAAATATTGCCCTGAAGAAGGCATTCTTATAAGTTGCTCCAAAGAAAATAAAAGACTTAAGTATAAATCTAACAAAAGTAGGTACATGATCGGTATGATGAAAATTATAAAATGCTGATGAAAGAAATAAAAGCCTAAATTCTTGGAGAGACACATGTTTTAGGGATGGGAAGTTTCAACGTAGTAAAGATGTCAATTTCCCCTACACTGATGCCCTAAGCCTCTAGGTTTAACATAATTAAAAAAAATTTTTTTAATGTTTATTTTTGAGAGAGAGAGAGAGAGAGAGAGAGAGCGCACAAGTCAGGGAGGGGCAGAGAGAGAGGGAGACACAGAATCTGAAGCAGGCTCCAGGCTCTGAGCTGTTAGCACAGAGCCTGACATGGGGCTCGAAGAACCATGAGATCATAACCTGAGCCGAAATCGGATGCTCAACTGACTGAGCCACCCAGGCGTCCCTAGGTTTAACATAATTTTAATCAAAATCTCAGTGAGTTTCTGTATTAGACATAGACAAACTTATTCTAAAATTTAGGTGGAAAGTGAAAGACTCTAGATTAGCCAAAACAATTTTTGGAAAACAAAGAATGAAGTGGGAGAAATCATTTCTTGATGGTTTACTATAGGACTACAGTAATCACAACAGTGTGATATTGGTGGAAAGATAGACACATACACCAGTGGAACAGACAGAGATCTCAGAAACAAGCCTACAAATATGCTCAATTAATTTTTGTTAAGGTAGCAAAGAAATTCAGTGGAGGATTTTCAATAAATGGTACCCAAGCAATTAGACATCCATAAGAAAGAATATGAAAGTCAATGTACACTTCACACCTTATACAAAAATTAATTCAAAAGGAGTCACGGACTAAAATATAAGCATAAAACTATAAAACTTCTAGGAAATAACATAGAAGCACGTTTTCAGGACGCATGACTGGGTAGAGTTCTTAGACTTAACACCAAAAGAATGACCAATAACTAATAAGAGAAGAGATTGATAAGTTGGACCTCATCAGAATTTAAAACTTTGTGCTGCAGAAGACACTGTTAAGAAAATGAAAAGACAAATTACAGACCGGGAGAAAATAACTGCAAATCACATATCTGACAAAGGTCTAATGTCTAGAATATATTTTAAAAAATTCTCCATACTCAGCATTAAAAAACCAAATAATCCATTTAGAAAATGGGCAAGACGTGCACAGTCACTTCACCAAAGAGAATATAATGGTGGCAAATAAGTACATGAAAAGATACTCAACATCATTAGTCGCTAGAGAAATGCAAATTAAGTCACAATGAGTGATCACAACATACTTATCAAAATGGCTAAAATGAAAAACAGTGATTAGCACCAAATGTTGGCAAGGCTGTGCAGAAACTGGATCACTCATGCATTGCAGGGGAACGTAAAACGATACAGCTTCTGTCAGTTTCTGGAAAGACCATACATACACTCACCATACAATGGCACCATACACTCCTAGGCATTTAGCCGAGAGAAACAAAGACTTATTTTCACACAGAAACTTGTACACAAATGTTCATAGCAGTTTTATTTGTAATAGCCCCAAACTGGAAATTAACCAAACATCTTTTAATGGGTGAATGGTTAAACAAACGGTGGTACATCCATACCGTGGACTACTACTCAGCAATGAAAAGGAAAGAACTATTGATACAGGTCACTCGGATGTATCTCAAGGGAGGTATACTGGGTGAAGAAAAAAAAAAAAAAAAAACAGTTTCAAAAGGATACCTAGTGCATGATTCCATTTATGTAGCATTCATGAAATAACATAATTATAGAGATGGAGACCAGATTAGTGGTTGCGAGGGGTGAGTGATGGTGGGGAGGGATCAGTGTGGCTACAGAGAGGTAACACTGATATGTCTTGTGATGATGGCACAATTATTTCTTTGTAATAGTTTTATTGAGCATAATTCATATATGTAGGTCAGTACCTTGATCGTAGTGATGATGACACAAGACTACACGTATGTTAAAATTACCTAGAATTATGCACACATACTCAAATAAGCACATGTATAACAGGTGAAATCTGAATAAGCTCTATGGATTGCACTAATGTCACTTTCTTGGTTTTGATACTAGACTAATATTGCAGAAAATGGTAACATTGGGGGAGATTAGGGAAAAGCACGTGAGACTTCTCTGCACCTTTCTTTGCAACCTCCTGTGGTTCTCTAATTATTTCAAAATAAAATGTACTTTTTCAATTTAAGGCATTTTAAAACTGCCTCACCCAAAAGAGCACTCTTCTGTCCCTCTCTACCCTTATGTCCTGCTTTATATTTCTTCATAGCCTATATCTCTTCCCGGTATTATACTATATGTAAGATACAAGATAGAACATTTTGTATAAATCTCCTTCAGTAGAATTAGGAAGGCAGGACCTTGTGTTCTCCACTGTAACCCCGTCCTAGAATGGTACTTTGGCACATTTGTCTTTGTTGACTGCGTGAGTTTACCTGCCTTCCTGTAGGTGTACATTTCATTTATTGTGTCTCTAAATAAATTGGCCTTTACAGCCTCCTGCCAGAATCACCTTTATCAAGGTATCCACCCCAAACTCTCTGTTCAGAGAAATTTCAATTTCCTTTTTTTTAAGCAATAATATTTTAATACATGCAACTCTCTAATGGGGAATAAGCAATTTGACTCCACTCTGTTTATTCCTTCCTGGCTCCAATCAGGCCTTTTGGGAATATGTCCTCCTTTAGTGTCTTTCCGGTATAGTTAAACCTTCAGCTATGAGAAGGCAGCTAAATAAAGGTCCTTGAAGCTGACAGAGTTGACCCCGTGTTCCTCAAAAAGAGCTTTAGGAGGCCAAAGCTTCAGAATGAGTTGTTCAAATAAAATGAAAATTTTTTACAAGAGAAAGAAACAGTACAAAGAAAGGCCATTAAACTCTCAGCCTTCTTTTTTTTTTTTTAAGGTTTATTTATTTGGAGAGAGAGAGGGAGCCCATGTGCAGGGGGAAGGGGCAGAGAGAGAGGAGAGAGAATCCCAAGCAGGCTCCCCACTGATTGTGAGTGCAGAGCCTGACCCCACAAATCTTGAGATCATGACCTAAGCTGAAACCAAGAGCGGGATGCTCAACCCACTGAACCACCCAAGAGGCCCGTTAGCCGGCTATCTTATTACAAATGGTCACGATACCTTTTGGTATGCATCTGTGGAAGGCAAAATAATGGGACCTAAAAATGTTAACATTCTAATCCCTAAACTTGTGAATATGACGCCTCGCCTGGCAAAAGGAACTTTGCAGATGGATGTGATTAAGGTTAAGGACTTTGAAGTGGGGAGATTAGCTTGAGTTACGCAGGTGGGTCCAATCCAATCACTTGAGTCCTTAAAAGGAAGAAAATTTTTCCAACTGTAGAGAACCAGAGAAATAGTGTTGCTGACTTTAAAGGTGGAAGAAGGGGCTTCAAGAAGCTGGAAAAGTCAAGGAAAGAGATTCTCCCCTGGAACCTCCAGAAAGGAATGCAGTCCTGCCAACACTTTGGTGTTGGCCCAGTGAGACCCATGTATGTCAGATTTCTGATTTACAGAGCTGGATGATAATAAGTTTGTGTTGTTTTACGCACTAAGATTGTGGTACATTGTTCTAGCAGCGAGGAAAACCAATAGGGTATCTTCATCTGATTATAGCTTTTCTATTAGCTTTGCTTGTAAGCAACAGAAACCAAGTTGAGCTTCCTTAGGGCGAACCAACCAGGCTTCTCGGGAAGCCTACAGTGTCTCAGGGAACCCAAAGCAGGACAGCCGCGGAGCTGCAGAAAGGTTATAGGATCATAGCGAAAGCGGCCACCGGGAGCATCCTTCCTCTGCCCCTTTTTTCTCTGCTTCCCCACTCCCCATCTGTTTCATTCTGCTCTTTCTGTAAATACTTTCTCTGCTACTTAGTCCATAAAGTATAAGAAGCCTGAGCCTCAGTTTCCCTTTGCTTCTCTTTCTTCACCAGACCAGTCAGCCCAGGCTGAGACTAGAATCTCATTCTCAGTTTTGAAGGGAAGGAACTCTGACACAGTTTGGGCTAGGTGCCTGCTATTGGATGAATACAGTTTCTCATTGCTCCTCTCTAAATGTATATATATTGAACCCCAACCCTCTCAGTACCTCAGAATGTGACTTTATTTGGGAATAAGGTCATTGCAGATGTAATTAGTTAAGATGAGGTCATACTGGAATAGGATGGGCCCTTATTCCAATATGATTGGTGTCTTTATAAGAGGGAATTGGGACACAGACAGATTGCCACGTGAAGAGAGAAGAAGAGGTCGCAGTTAAACTGCCGTAAACCAAGGAATGCCAACTAAGGGTAAGCTTTGGAGGCTTAACCAGAAGCTGGAAGAGTCAAGAAAGGATCCTCCCCTACAGGCACCAGGAGCATGGCCCTACCGACACCTTGATTTTGAACTTCTGGCCTCCAGAACTGTGAGACGATAAGTATCTGTTGTTTTAAGCCACCCAGTTTGTGGTACTTTGTTACAGTAGGCCTAGGAAGATAATACAGTGCCCAAGACTGATCCAGTTAGCTCTATCTAGGAGACCATGTCTTACAGTATAAATATGGCTCCTTAAGACTCACCCCTAGGGGTTCCTGGGTGGCTCTGTCGGGTAAATGTCAGACTTTGACTCAGGTCACGATCTCGCAGTTGGTGGGTTCAAGCCCCACGTCAGGCTCTGTGTTCAGGGTCTGGAGCCTGCTTCAGATTCTGTAGGTCTCTCTCTCTCTGCCCCTCACCTGCTTGCACTGTCTCTCAAAATAAATAAATGTTAAAAAAATAAAAAAGATTCACCCCTATGGCTTGAGGGGTAGGGAGTCTGTTTCCAAAGAAGGAAGAATTATCGTGAGTTGGGCAGGTACACTGAAAAGCTGTCCACTATAGATCCCTACAGCTAGGATCAATAGGATATTCCAATTTTAATTTTTTTGTTTTTCTTGAAGATAATTATTTTACCCCCTAGAATGCAATCCAGTGTATATGACAGGTGAATCTCAGTTGCTTCTTATACTGTAATCCATTTGTCCTAACATTATTAGTGATTACCCCTTCCTTTCATCACTGTGTTTATTAGTCAGTGAGTACTGATGGTTGAAAATGTTTCTGGAGTCTCTATGCTATTGCATTCACCTGATTGATTTACTAAATTCCTGGCATGGTAGTGAGAAGACTCTAGAGGCTAACTTCCAATCTAAATTCTAGAGCATCGCTATTCCTCACTTTATTCCCTCCTCTAAGTATTTTATCCACGGCAATCTGGAATATCTAATTACTCTTTTATTTTGTGGGGAGAGGGTGCAGTTTACAAAATGTTTCTGACCTCTTTAGAGTAATGGCCCAGGGGAACTCTTCTGGAAGAAGAAGCTTTCTGTGTCCCCTTTTTGAAACTGGTCCCTGACCCTATTAACATATCTGTTCTTTAGGATGAGGGCATGTCAGAAAATAGCATATTTTTTTTTTTCAACGTTTTTTATTTATTTTTGGGACAGAGAGAGACAGAGCATGAACAGGGGAGGGGCAGAGAGAGAGGGAGACACAGAATCGGAAACAGGCTCCAGGCTCCGAGCCATCAGCCCAGAGCCTGACGCGGGGCTCGAACTCACAGACCGCGAGATCGTGACCTGGCTGAAGTCGGACGCTTAACCGACTGCGCCACCCAGGCGCCCCAGAAAATAGCATATTAAAGGACCTACATATTAAACTGTGTCATAAATATGTGTCTGTCATACCGTAAGCACTCAATAAGTGTTAGGTAATTTCTCGAATGAAGGCCAGACAACACCCACCTCAAGCTTTTGCCAGTAACTAACAATAGCTCATTCCTACCTTTCCCCCACCTTAAATCATACATGAGAGTGGGAAGAGGGTATAGTAGGCTGAATAATGGTCACCCCAAAATATCCATGTCTTAATTCCTGGAACCTGTGTGTTTATTATCTTACAGGGTAAAGGGGACCTTCCAGATGTGGTTAAATTAAGACTCTTAAAATTGGAAGATTATTCTAGATAACGTGGGTGGGCTCAATATAATCACAAGAGTCCTATACGAGGGACATAGGAGAGTCAGAGGAAAAGTAGATGTGACCACAGAAGTAGAGATTGATGTATTCTGAAGATGGAAACAGGGGCCAAGCAAACAAGTAGTCTCTAGAAGTTGGAAAATGGATCCTCTAGAGCCCTCAGATGGAACTCGGCTCTGATCACACCTTGATTTTAGCCCGGTGAGACCCATTTCAGAGTTCTGACTTCCAGAACTATAAGATAACAAATTTGTGTTGTTTTAAATTTGTAGCAATTTGTTACAGCAGCAATAGGAAACAAATTCAGAGGGAATCAGAATTTCATTGAACATTCTGCAAAATTTGCACTCTTGGACTCGAGTCCTTGCTTAAATTTCAGGGTTTGAGGCCCATAAAACCTAGCAGTACCTTTCTTGCCAGGTCGACCCCAGCCAGATTTTCACCATCCTTCAGGCGGTTCCCTCCACATCTGCCCATCTGGCCTGAATTTTGCTGCCGTAAAAATTTTCTTCCATTCACCCACCTTTGAGGCCTAGATTTGATAGCTATTCTAAGATACTGGTGTTAACCCCACCCCTTGTTTGAGACTAAAGTTATTAGAAACAGAAATTCAGGGAGCAAATTAAATTAAAACATGAACTAACAACGAGAACACTTTTTTAAAACGGGGGCATTTTCCCTCCCAGCATCGGGCCAAAGAGAAAGAAAGCTAGAGAGACTGAGAACCAGAGACACTGAGAAATGAATCTAGCTAAGAACACTGAGCTGCACTATAAGCTTTTAAACTTTTGCTAACGGCCCTTTAAGATCTAGGACTTGGGGGCACCTGGATGGCTCAGTCCCTTAAGCATCAGACTTCCGTTCAGGTCATGATCTGGCAGTCCCTGAGTTTCATCTTTGGGCTCTGTGCTGACAGCTCAGAGTCTAGAGCTTGCTTCAGATTCTGTCTCCATCTCTCTCTGCCCCTCCCTCGCTCCTGCTCGGTCTCTCCTCTCTCTCAAAAATAAATAAACATATTAAAAAATTTAAAAAAAAAAAAAAAAAAAGACCTGGGACTTGGGCAGAAAGCAGAGACCTAAGTAAAAGTGTAGCTTGTAGTTTAAGAAGTCTGGGTTGGAATCCTGGGTCTGCGGACCACCGTTCTGTTCTCTTATTCCAAGAGTTCCCCAAACGAGCCCCTTGCCAGGTGAGTTCCTCAAAGCCAGTGAACCAGGAAAGTGCGTCACCCCAACTCCTAACCCAAAAGGTCCCCGTCACCAAAAGAAATATAAAATGCTTTATAAAATCTACCTTCGACACAGAGAAAGCGCGCTTTTTAACTCTTCTCTCAGAATAAAAGGCCCTTACTTTTAATTTTTTATTTGTGATGATTTTTTCTTTCCGTTGTGTTACTAGCTGGAGCTAAACATTGGCTGGGGCCCCAGGCGGCTGCTGGAAAGACGCCCTCCCAGGCGCAGAAGGCTCGTTTAGAAGAAACTGGGGGCGGGGAGAGAACTCGAGACTGTCTCTCCAGCGCTGTAGGGACTCTTTCGAGTCTTTCCCCGGCCCCCGCTGTGCCAAAGCTCCCAGTCTGAGACCCCCGACAGCAGAGGGCGGCGAGGACCTTTTGGGGAACACTAACCGGATAGCTGGGCCACGCAACCCCCAACAGCTCCCTAGTTACCCGGCTCCCACCTCCTCCAGGGCAGGGGGCGGAGGCGCCTGCTTCGGCCGCCGCGGGGGCGGGGACCACCCACAGCGCCGCGCGGCCCCGCCCCAGCCCCGCCCCCGGCGCGCCCGCCTGGCCTCCCAGCTTGCTGCCCTCGCACGCTCCTCCCCGCGCGAGGAAGCCAGCAGCTCGCTCCGCTCGAAATTTCGAAATTTTTTTTGAGTCCTCCCTAAAAACTAAGGTGGGCCGCAGTACGGACTCCTTCAGGTAAAGATGGAGTAGGCGGCTGGAGAGCCCAGACTGGGGATGAAGAGATGCCCTTCCTCCTCGTTCCCCTCCCCGCTGTAACAGAGAATACTAGATTCTGATTTCCAGCTGTACTCTTACCTACCCCCATCCTAAAAGTTTTGGGCAGCAAATCTGAATTCACTTTAGTTTGGGAAAAAATTAACATCAGGTTTTGAGATAAAACTACCCTGTTCCCAGATCAGTGTTGGGAATCTTTCGACCTAATTTACACTAGAGAGGGCGGGGTTGTGGGAGGGGACTAGTGCATCTGGCTGAGGGAGAGATGGAGCGAAGGATGGGGCCCACAAGGTGCTGTGTTTAGGGGAGTCTCCAGTCCCCACCTGGAAGGAGGGCCCACCCACTGGGCCCTTCTTCCCCCCCCCCCCCCCCCCCCGCCCCCTTCTAGTTGCCAGAATGGAAAATTCATGGAGTCAAGTTTAGCCCAGGTCAACAAACTTTTATTGCCACTTCTGGCTCCCCCTGCCCCAGCAAGGTCCCTGCTTTTCACACTGTAGAAATACTGAGCTATGGTGTAGGGGAATGGCGGGGCGGGGGAAGGGTGGGGGGTGGAGAGGGATTACCTAGCCTCCCTCAGCCCTGCCAAAGTTAAAGAAACCCCACTTGCTGGAGAGGGAGGGCCAGATGAGAGGAATTCAAGGGCACAAATGGCTCAGTCCCACCTCTGCTGGCTGCAGACTATAAAGACCATGGTTCCAAACCTTTTAAAAAGGGTGGAGTGGGGGAGACGGATGAATTTGGCTGCTGTTGTCCCCCTTGCCCCTGCTGCCATGTTTCCATGGAAATGAGGGAGGGGCAGGATGTAGCTCGCTCTCACTACCTGGGAGGATGGCAGGGCAGCATTTGGTAAACATAGCGCCTTCCACTCCTACCCAACACACACGACTGTCCCCAGCCGACCCCAAGCTCACTGCCTGTTCCATTCCCTTCTGGAGCTGGTATCATGCTAACTGGACTCCAGGTAGGGCTGCTAGTGCCCACTCTCCAGCCAGGTCTTGCTGTCAACAGATGGAATCAGAAAACATCCAGCAGGCTCAGTAGCAGCCCTAGTAGAGCGGTAGGTTGTAGTGCCTCCGTGTAAAGCAGCACCTAGTACCCCCGAGACTCTGTGCAACTGCTGTTTCCCAAACATCTCCGCCCAGACAAACCTCAAAAAAAAAACCATAAACCCAAATGTGTAAGGTTAAAAAGAATACAAAATAACTCTAACAATGGTGAGGGCTAGGATGGGGAAAGGAGGAGGGTCATCCTTCCTAGACTTGAGCCACCTATGCACCCTGCCTTCTGCCCAGCTGGAGTTGGCTTCTCCCCACTGGACTGCTGCTGGGGGACTGGAGTCCAAGTCTCCATTTGGTGATGAGAGCTATACCCACTGCTGTCGGTCGATGAGGCTCGCCTGTTGCCAGTGTGAGGAGGTGCAGGATGGATTCTCAGTACCATGGGTCGGCCCGGTGCTGCTGATTGTAGAGCTGTAGCTTGATCTGATCTTTGATCTGATTCACAAGGATCTGAGACAGCAGGATTCCTACCAGCTGGGAGAGGCGAGATGGATTGGGCCCTCAGCAATGGGTGATGTCTTTGTTTTCCCTGACTCAGTCTTCCCAGTGTGGTCAGCACCATCCGATCCCCTGCTCCTTAGCCGTAGCTGTGCCTGACACCCTAGCTGATCCCCAGGGGCCCTCCCCAAAACAAAGGAGTCTTTGCAGAATTATACGACCCACTAGGCTTACAGGGTAAGTTACCTGGGGGATGGCCAGGCCCAGTGCTACACCACCAAGAAGGAAGAGGTTGCTGTGTATCCAGTTGACCAATTTGTCGATACAGCCATTGGTATAGATGACTTTACTAGCTTCCAAGTAGTCAAGCGCCTGCATACCTTGGCCACACATGGTGTTGATCACTGCCTGGGGAAAGAGTTGAAAAGCTAAATGGGACTCCTATTTTCAAACTTTCTCTTTTGGGCCCTAGCTGATGGGCTTCCCACCCTTCTTAAACTCCTAAATTGTTAGGGAATACACGTGGAGGATCCTAGCTTGGAAGTTGCTAAATGCAAGCTTCCTTTCCTCTGGGAGGTCTGAGTTCAGTTCTCCTTGCTTTAGAGACCTGCACCTTCTGAATCCCCATGTGGACTGTGGGAATGAAAAGTTAACAGAGCCATTAGATTGGGGTGAAGAAAAACATCTGACAGCTGTCCTACAAAACCGACCAGTCAAGCTACTGAATGGGGATTCCCAACAGCGGCTACCCTAACTGGAAAGTAACTGAGATTGCTGCCCAGGAGGAGATGAGGTGGGATGTAGGCTCACCTGGTTGGGGGTAGGCAAGCAACAGGAGTAAGGCACAGAGCAGCGCTCACGGCTGGGGTTGTCTTCTGAACAGTTGAAGTACATGTTCTGCGACCAGTCCTTATAGGAATTCCCTCCACAGCAACTGAACTGTAACAAAGCCCACCACAGAGGTTAAGAATCACCCGCTCCTCACATTGAGATGACCGGGGGAATTCTCACAGCAGCCAAAAGTCTGTGGCCAGCTTCCAGTTGTAAGTTCAGGTTGTGTTTAAACACAACCTTAAACCTTGAGTTCACATTTCTCAGTGGCCTTCACCTTTATATATCTTGTTATAACAACCAAAGTTATATATTTTGTTTTTTATACATCCAATTATGAGCTCCTTGAAGGCAGGTTCTGGTTTTGCGGTCCTGCATAATATAGAGGCTGGCAAAAGGAGGTGTTCAAAAACACTGGCTGAAATACTTAAAGGATTGGTGTTGAAAATATCTGTCTTAATACAGAGGAAACAGAAGAGAATCTTCAATATTGTGGGCCCCTAATTACTCCATAAAAGTAAGGAGGATCCAAGTCAAGTTGCACCAAGGGAAGAGGAACTCAGTACTGGTCTCAAAAGCACTTTTATTTAAAATTCAACTTTAGGGGTGCCCGGGTGGCTCAGTCGGTTAAGCATCCGACTTCAGCTCAGGTCATGATCTTGTAGTTCGTGGGTTCGAGCCCCACATCGGGCTCTGTGCTGACAGCTCAGAGCCTGGAGCCTCCTTTGGATTCTGTGTCTCCCTCTCTCCCTGTTCCTCCCCCACTCATGTTCTCTCTCTCCCAAGAATAAGTAAACATTAAACATTTTTTTAATAAAATAAAATTCAACTTCTGATTCATAGCAGCATCACTTCCATTTAGAAGTGACCCAAGTGTGCATTGCAAGATGAATGAATTAACAAAATGTGGTCTGTACATACAATGGAATATTATTCAGCCTTAAAAAAGAAGGAAATTTTGGCATATCCTACAACATGGATGAATCTTGAAGAACTGCTAAGTGGCTAAACCAGTCACGGAAGGACAAATACTATATGATTCCACTTATATGAGGTCCCTAGAGTAGCCAAATCATAGAAAGTAGATAGTTGTTAGGAGTTGGGGGAAGGGGAAGTGGGGAGTTAGTGTTTAACGGGGAGTGTTTCTCTGGGGAAGATGAAAAAGTTCTGGAGATGGATGGTGGTGATGGTTGTAAACAATGTGAAATGTACTTAGTGCCACAGTTTCATATACTTAAAAAGGTTAAAATGGTAAATTTTTATGTTGTGTATATTTTATCATGATTTTAAAATTTTAACTTTTAAATAGGTAATATGTAAAAATCTGCCCATTTCCTTATTCCCCTAAAAGTAACCACTTAGAATTGTTTCTACATATCCTTCCAGATTCCTTTCGTAAATATGAATACATATTTTTTCCTCCCTCTTTTTTATACAAATGGCAGATTACTATATACGCTACTGTTCTGTTCTCTTAAAAGTACTTTTTAAAAAAAAAAATTTTTTTTTTAACGTTTATTTATTTTTGAGACAGGGAGAGACAGAGCATGAACGGGGGAGGGTCAGAGAGAGGGAGACACAGAATCCGAAACAGGTTCCGGGCTCCGAGCTGTCAGCACAGAGCCCGACGTGGGGCTCGAACTCACGGACCGCGAGATCATGACCTGAGCCGAAGTCGGCTGCTTAACCGACTGAGCCACCCAGGCGCCCCAAAAGTACTTTTAAAGTACTCTACTGTGCATGGTTTTTTGCCAAACCTCCTTCCAGAATCCATTACCTGACAGGTAATGAAGAAGCCCACAGACCTGAAGGGTGAGGTGCCTCTTGGGATGGCATTAATTTTTGCCTACAGCCTCTCAGACCACAGCTGACCTCCCCCCACTCTTAGCCCATACCTTCTTCTGGCCAAAATCAATGAGGTTCTGTAGGTCCAAGTCATCTCGGTAGTGCACAATGGCGTTATTGATGATCTCACTCACTTTCCCTCGTGCCTGCCAGAGACATGAGTAGGGGATCAGAACACAGGACTAACCCCTAACCTGCTCCTCCCTTCAGGAATAACCATAGACAGTAGCCATCCTTCTTCATTGAAGTCAACCTTGAAATCGGAACAAAGTCCTAGGTTGATGGCCAGTTCCAAAAAGCCTATCCATCCCTGGGCCCTCAGGTACCAGTAGGCAAGAGAAATGCAGGACCTGCTGTTGCCACTTCTCAAGGCCACATTTCAAGATAATCCAAGATTTATCTATCTGGGAACACTATTAACCACAAAATACTTGTTGATGCAAAGCAGAGAATCCAATATATAGATTTTAGTGGAAAAGGGCTTACAAAGCTGAGACACTGACCTCTAGTGGACATAAGGAAACTGCATCTCTTTAGACTCCAAACAGATCTGTATCATTTTAGGATTTTACTAAGCCAGAAGGACTAGGACATTCTTCAGAATGAACTCAGTGACTCCCCATTTCATAGTTTACACCATTCCTTCTTCCTTCTTGCTCCACTATTTTTCTCAAAGTTTCTATAGTTCAATACGACTCCTGGCAGTCATTTGCCCTTTGAGAAATGAATTCTGGTTCTTAATTAAAAGGACGATCACTAAACAGACCACTTCCAGATATGGTGAACACTGCTCAAAATCTTGTTTAGTTTCCCCCTTCTTTCGTTCTGTGTATCCCAGTAAGCAACTTTCAGAAGAAATAAAAGTTTCTTCGTATTGTCTACGGTCCACTTGATAATTATATTTTACCCAATAATTTGCCATTAAAGTTTGTAGATTGCTTTAACTTTGTGTTCATAGAGTTTATTTCCCTGTTGGCCTCTGTAACTGTCAGAGGGAAAACACCTTACAATCTGGAAATCCTCTCTAAATATGGTGACTTTAAAGGCCATTTGTTCATCCCTAAGGAGAATCTTTCCAAGGCTGATGCTTCTCAGGGGAAGGAGTGCTGGTTAATTAATCAGGCTAAGCATGGGCAGGAACCTTCTCTTCCTCCCTCCGGTTCACACCTAAGAAGCCCCTGGGGCCCCAGTGCTACCTTGTCTGAGAAGACGAAGCCCAGGATCCCTGCAGCCAGCTGTAGCAGGAACACGATGGTGAGGCAGAGTGAGAACTGCAGGGAGTGGGCAGGGAAAGAAGACAGTCAATTACCATGCTTGGGTGTAGCCCCTCCCAGGGCCATGGGGAGTACTGGGTACTGGGGGCTACAGGCACTTCTCCCAGATGTCCCGCACATAAGGCCGCCGCTGCCTCTCACATGCTGTCTTGAGGGTGGCCACCCTGTGCTGACTCATCTGGGCTGAGCTCTACAGCGGGGAGTGGACAGCACAGGCCTTGGAGGGTAGGTGGGACAGATGAAACTGAAATGGTGGTAGGAATGGCATCAGGAGGCTGGGAGGCATATGGAGGGGGCCAGGGTCCTTCTGGTGGGGTCCCTGACCACTCACCGTCTGTAGGAGGCAGATGTTCTCACGGAGGGATCCAATGCAGCCACAGAAGGTGAGTAGGAACATGAGAACGCCCACCACGATCAGCAGGATGGCAGGGTCCACTGCCAGGCAAGCCAAGGCTGCTTCTGGGGGAGAGGCTGTCTCAGTCTGAGCCTGGTGCTGTCTGAGAGTGATACCCCGGGACGAGGTGGGGGATGCCCTCCAAAACTGTTCCCCTCTGGTGGGGGAATCTCTAGTATGGTTGGATGAAGGTATGGGGAGGCAGTACTCTCCTCCGATGGGGAGAATAAAAAGGGCCGAGAAAGGTTTGTGGCATTTAATTTGAGGAACTAACAAATAACAAAGTAAGAGCTTTTGTTCCCAGGCTTAAGAGAGGACGAACCACTTGCGCTCCAGAAATGAATTAGAATGGCATTAGGCTCCCAGTTTTGCAGATTCCGTTTCCTGGAGACTTTGTGCAGTAGAACTGGAATGGAGGTTGAGTTACTCCAGGACAGAGTGAGGGAGGGGGTAAGGCCTCTGATTACTCTCTGCTCCCAGAGGCCTACCTACTTTCCTAGACACTTCTTAAGCCTAAAATGTAAGCATATCCTGGAAGATTCGTGGGAGTTCAGGGAAATCCAGGTGAACTGGCCTGGGTGGCCTAATGCCTCGCGGTAGGGTGCTCAAATCAGGGTAGAGGGCGGCTGAGGAAAGCATGTTAGAGGGCCAGGGAGGCAGAGGAGGAAGGGGCTTGGCAAGAGTCATAGGGAGATAGAGGGGGACCTATAGCTCACCTGCATGCTTCATCAGCCGAGCGTAGACTCCCACAGCCACCATCACCATGGAAATCACCTGTGGACACAGGAATGAGGCAGATTCTGAAATTTTGGAAACCAGGGGGCCCTGAGTGCTGTAAGTAACCTTAAGAGAAGCAGGAAGATGACTTTCCCAGGACCCAGAGATGACCATCTCTGTCCTCCCAAGAGATACAGTTGATGGCATCTGTTTTGCCTTCAAGAAAAGCTTTGACCAAGATGATCTCAATTGATTCTCACAACACAGTTATCTTGTGAGGCGGCGGTTCTCCTCATTTTACAGATGAGGAAATCAAGGCAATACAAGGTTACGGACCGTAGCTAAGAATTGGGCTTTGGAACCAGTCAAACCTGGGCCTATGCTAGACAAATCTCTGAACCTCAGTTTCTATATCTGAAGACGAGAATTTAAACAACTATATCTAAAAAAATAAAAACCACTGTGAAATTAGATAATGTATGGAAAGCATTTAACACAGTGCCTGACAATAAATATTATCTGTCATTACTAATAGTTAACTTTTCCAGGGTGACACAGAAACTCTGAAATTTTGAATTTGAATCCAACTACTTCAAAGGGCAGGTTTTAAAGCTGAAGCAGGCCTGAGTCAACGAACACTCCCAAGTGCCTAAATCTCTTGGAGGTCAAAATGGTGTCCAATGCAAGAATGCAAGCACATAGCAATGGAAAGAATGCATCCATGAACACAGGTGTGTAAAATGCAAACTGGCTTGGCAAGGGAGCCTTTATCTTTATAAACCTGGATTCCAGTGTGGAGCACAATAAGAGTTTAAATGCTTCAAACTTCCTGGCTTCTCCCTGAGAGATCAAACCCATCAGAGACTACCAACAATCCCCAAAGGGGCCTTTTCTGCCCTCCACCCCCACCGCAGGCCTCCAGGAGTGCCGGGCAGCCCAATGTGCACATCTCTCGGCCACTCTTTCTTTGTGCCCAGTCCCCAGGCTGGTGCTAAGCAGCAGCTGGCTGTCACCATGGCAATTGCTGGGGCCACACTCTGGCTAGAGGGAGTTCTCAGCAGCAGGGACTTGACCAACTCAGTGGGGAAGGAGATGGCTGGCTAGACTCCACTGTCCTACAAGACAGAGACCAGCTGGAAAAAGCCATCTGGGGGCTTCGGTGGGAGAAGGGAATAGGGCCCCTATAGAGGTAATAGGGTCAAAGTAGTTACTCAGCAGAAAGATATTTTCCTCAGTGGCCTCTGCTTTCTGGTGCGTTTAGCAGTAAATGGAAACCCTTATCTAAAACCAGATCTTTCAGGACTCTTCCCTGGCTATATACGCAGCCTTGCCCCCAATCATTTGACACTGCTTCTGACTCAGGACTAGGTGTGTTATCTACTGGCCCTCATGCTCTTTGTCCGGGAGAGAGGGAGCTGCTTGCAGAGCTGTGAGTGGGGCTGGAGGTGCCAGCTGGCTTGCTGTCCCCCAGGACAACCAGGCTGAGGGAGCAAGGGGGAATGGGTGGGAGGCAAGGCAACCACACAACAGAGATCTCAGTCATCCCCCAGCCTGTAGGCACAGCCCTTTGCCAGAGTGATTGAGCAGCCCGGCCTGCCCTTTAAAATTCCCCATAGCCACTTAACAGTTCTGAGTATCCCTTTACTGAATCATTTAAAGATATGAACCTGCTCTTTATTTCTGTTGTTCCCAGACTCCTCACTGTTCTACACATGTTAAACTTTTGCTAGGATGTATAACTTGCCACAAAGATGGCCTCTGATTAAATCCTAACACGGCTAAAACAACAAAGTAAAGAAATGCCACGTATCACGGTAACTTAATTCCCTGTGTGGGCCTGTAATTACAGCAGTTGTTCTGTCTCTATCTGTGGTGGGTAGCACAGAATAGTGTTCCCCCAAAAGATGTCCTGTCCTAATTCCTAGAATCTGTAAATATGTCTGGAAATGGAGAGTAATTATCCTATTGGGCCTTAGAAGAGGGAGGCAGAAAGGTCAGAGTCCGAGAAGGAGACAGGTATGACAATGGAAGCAGAGATTGGAGGGGTGTGGTGCCATGAGCCAAAGAAGATGGGCGGCCTTTAAAAGCTGAAGAAGGCAGGAAATAGATTCTCCTCTAGGGCCGCCAGAAGGACCATCCCTGGTGATACCTTCATTTTACCCAGTGAGACCCATTTTGGAATTCTGACCTCTAGAATGTAAGAAAATTGTGTTGTATTAAGCTACGAAGTTTGTGGTAATTAGTTATAGCTGCATTAGGAAACTAACACACTATCCAAATTCAAGTCATCAGCTGCTATGTACAAGGTACTCTGAGGACTGCAAAAATGAGTGAGACGTAGTCTTGCCCTTAAGGAGACTGCACGCTATGTGGGAGAGGGGCAAGAGCATCTACAGCCTATGCTTCCCCAACTTGAGTGTCGTTAGAATGGGAGGAAGAGCAGGGAGGGAAGAACTGAAAACTGCTGATGCCTTAGCTGCACCCAAACCACATATTGTAATCCAGGCAACAGTATTTCTTTTTTTTTCTTTTTTTTTTTTTAGTGTTCATTTATTTACTTTTGAGTGGGGGTGGGGGAGGAGAGTGCACGAGCAGGGGAGGGACAGAGAGAGGGAGAGAGAGAATCCCGAGCAGGCTTCTCGCTGTCAGTGCAGAGCCCGATGCAGGGCTCGATCCTATGAACCGTGAGATCATGACCTGTGCCAACATCGGGAGCCAGACGCTGAACTGGCTGAGTCACCCAGGTGCCCTGAGGCAACAGTAGTTCTGAATGTGTTCCAGGTGATTCCAATGTGCAGCCAAGTTTGAGAACCACAAGCCTAAAGCACACTCAGCCAGGGATCTAGAGCAGCAGGTACGGGTTACATTAAAATCAAGATGAAGACTTTAATATTATCGTTAATATTTAATACGATCACTAATGATACTGCTTCCCTGGGGCTCACTAGCTAACTAAGAATTGGTATTTCTATCACTGATCTCCCTCTTCATCCCCAAGTCACAGCTGGCTTGCCCTTTCACACTCCTATTCCTGCCCACATCTCCCACCCTGAATTCCTCAAAGCTACTGCCCTCCCAAAGTTAATGCTGCTGCCGTTAATAGCATAGCATTTTAGAGCTGAATAGAACCTTAGAAATGAGCTCAGCCACTCACCTTTTTATAGACGAGGCCCAAAGAGCAAAGTGATACTTGGCCAAGCGCACATGGGTGCAGAGGAAACATCTGGACTAAACCCAGTTTCCAATCTCAGTCTGGTACTCTTTCCACTCTATCAGGCTTTGCCACAAAATCCTTAGAACACCCCACAATACCACCAATGACCTCCTTTCACGATGAGGATAGAGATAAAGATACTTCTTAGAATGGCTTTTCATATTCTGGCTAGAACGAAGCCTCACTGGAAATTTTTAAAAGCTAGACACAGTTTTTAAAATAGCTGAGTCTAGCAAAAGGCATGTTCCTGAAGAGTTGTCAATCAAATTATATAAAATACCTTGCGCGCACCAATACCTTTATCCTTATATAAGGTGAGTAATCACCTTATAATGAAAATAACCAACCCCTGGGCTCCTTGGGAAAATGGCTGACTCTCCTACTGGAGCAGGAGATATAGAAGATATGCCTGGAGTATCTCGCAGTGCCAGAAAGTAAGGAAATGCTAAGACACAAACAAAAAGAGCCTCCCTCACACTGAGGTGGGTATGCCAAAGGGACATCAAAATAAGGAAGAATGAAATGATTACCCCAAACATAAAATAAGTATCTATGAGTCCATACTGATAGAAAGGACTTAAATTAAAAAAAAAAAAAAAAGGACTGAAATAAATAAACGAGGGAGAAAAGAAAATCTCCCATGCAGAAGAATTGCAAATGATTTGTGTCGACAGTGTACTCTCAAGGAGGTAGAGCACAACTCCCCACTCCTAAGTGTGGATGCTCATAGTGACTTCCTTCCAAAGAGCACAGTACGGAAGAGGGGGGGGAAAGAGGGTGGAGACGTCTGACAGACACTACCTCAGCCAGGGGAGTAAGATCAACATCAATAGACGTAAATCACAGGTATACGATGTGATATGATGAAAATGACACTCCGGGGCGCCTGAGTGGCTCAGTCGGAGAAGCGTCTTACTCTCGATTTCGGCTCAGGTCATGATCCCAGGGTCGTGAGATGGAGCCCTTCGTTGGGCTCTGCACTGAGCATGGAGCCTGCTTAAGATTCTCTCTCTCTCCCTCTGCCCCTCCCTCCCCCTTTCTAAAATTTAAAAAAAAAAATTTTTTTTTGATGTTTATTTATGTTTGAGAGAGAGAGACAGAGTGCAAGCAGGGGAGGGGCAGAGAGAGAGGGAGACACTGAATCCGAAGCAGGCTCCAGGCTCTGAGCTGTCAGCACAGAGTCTGCTGTGGGGCCTGAACCCACAAACCGTGGGTCAGATCATGACCTGAGCCGAAGTCGGACGCTTAACCGACTGAGCCGCCCAGGCGCCCCAACCCACATTTTTTTTTTAAATATCAGACTTTCTTAAATTAGGATTCATATGCATGCAATGTCACAAACTTTAATCAAGGGGATTTCTAAAAAAAACACAACAAAACCGAAACCAAATAATCAGGGGGATTTTCTCCTCACACCAAAGTGTAAGGCAATGTTAAAACTGTTCAGGTGTCAGAGCCCCAGGAAGCTACAATGCTCTGTTGGCATACCCTATACAATTTGGACGTATTAAATTCTTCTCGTCAACTTTAATATGCTATCGCTGCTCTCTAATTTACAGCTCATATTTCCCTTTCCCCAATTCTCCCAATAATGTCCTTTATAACCTTTTTTTTCTTTTTTCCTGATCCAGGATCCCATCAAGGATCATGCATTGAAGATCAAGTCTCCTTTGGCCTCCTTTGCAGCTTGGCTTCTTTTTTCTTTGTTTTTGGTCTTTCAAGATACTGACTTTGAAAAAAAAAATGTGGTAAAATACGTACACCACAAAATTAACCGTGTTACAGTCCAGTGGTCTTGAGTACCTTCACATTGCCGTGCAACCATCACGGCTATCATGGTCCAGGACTTTTTCATCACCCCAGATAGAAATCTCTTACCCATTAAACACGTACCGCCAGAAAGTAAGGAAATGCTAAATAACAAACAAAAAAACTTCCCTCACACTGATGTGGGTATGCAAAGGGACATCATCCCCTCCACTCCTCCAGCCCCTGGCAACCACAAATCTGCTTTCTATCTCTAAGGTTTTGCCTATTCTGCACATTTCCCGTAAATGGATTCATACAGTGTATGGCTCTTTGTGTTTGGTCTCGTTCACCGAGCATAATGTTTTCAAGGTTCATCCCTGCTTTGGCGAGCGCTTCATTATTTTTATGGCCTAATAACATTCCATTATATGGATATAACAAAATGTGTTTATCCATTCATCCCTTGATGGACATTTGAATTGTTCCCACCTTTTGGCTACCGTAAATAGCGTTGCTGTGAATGCCGGTGGACAACTTTTTGTTTGAATACCGATTTTCAATTCTCTTGGATATATATCCAGGGATGGAATTGCTGGGTCACACGGTAATTCTATGTTTAATGTTTTGAGGAGTTACCAGACTCTTCCATAGTGGCTTCAACATTTCACATTCCCCCCCGACAATGTGCAAGGGTTCCAGTTTCTCCACATCCTTGCCAACACTTGTTCTGACATTTTTTTTTTTTTGACACTGGCATTTTTTTTTCTATGCCCAACGTGGGGCTTGAACTCACGACCCCGAGATCAAGAGTCACATGCTCTATTGACAGAGCCAGCCAGGTGTCCCAACACTGGCATTTTTTTAGAAGTCTAGGCCAGTTGTTTTGCAGAACACCCCTCAATTTGGATTTATCTGATTGTTTCCACACAATTAGATTCAGATGACACATTTTAAAAAGTGGTTATTAATTTTTGAGAGAAAGAGAGAGATTGGGGGTGGGGCAGAGAGAGAGAGACAGACAGAGGATCCAAAGTAGGCTCCGCACTGACAGCAAAGAGCCCAATGCAGGGCTTGAACTCAAGAACCAAGAGACCATAACCCGAGCCGAAGTCAGATGCTTAAACTGAGCCACCCAGGCACCCCTCAGATGACACATTTTTGACAGAAATACCACGCAGATAGTTTTGTGTCCTTCTCAGTGTGTCATGTGAGGAAGCACAACATAAATTTCTATCCTAGAATTAAGGAAAAATTTACTAAGTGATGACAAGGCTGTTAGGCACATGTCTCTACATCTCATAAAACAATAGTACAGGCACTATTCTAGTTTCCTAGTTTTCCATGATATTTGGTGCTACTTGTCCTCTTCCCTTTGCCTTCTGCTAGCGTTTGCTGGCAGATAAGCAGCCACAGATGCTAATGTTCATGGGAGAAAATAGAAAATGGAGAAAATTCTCTGCCTTGTTTGACTTCTTTTCTTGCAAATTGCAAAAAGACATCCATGATTTGAGGGTTTTAAGAAAAACCCTTATTCTAGCCCCAGGATACTACTTCAGAACCATCAGTGATAAGAGAGGAAAAGTTACAGGGCCCCAAGATGAAACTCTAAACAAGAGTTCTTCTGGATCTAGTGCTCAAATGCCAACAATTACAGGCATGGACTTCCACTGGATTGTACCTTAAGACCAAGGTGGTGTGACGAGTCCTTACAAGTGGACCCAGGAAAGGTCCTTGGAGACAACAGTGGGTTCTCTGTTCCCATGACAGATATAAAATAGCTCTATAAAATACAAAGACATCATTAATTAACACTTCTCTCTGGCTAACAGTAGAAATGTGAGCAAAGGTGGTGGGAATGCAAGCTGGTGCAGCCACTCTGGAAAACAGTATGGAGGTTCCTCAAAAAACTAAAAATAGAACTACCCTACGACCCAGCAATTACACTACTAGGTATTTATCCAAGGGATACAGGTATGCTGTTTTGAAGGGGCACACGCACCCCCATGTTAATAGCAGCACTATCAACAATAGCCAAAGTATAGAAAGATCCCAAATGTCCATCGACAGATGAATGGATACAGAAGATGTGGTGTATATATATACAATGGAGTATTACTCGGCAATCAAAAAGAATGAAACCTTGCCATTTGCAACTACGTGGATGGAACTGGAGGGTATTATGCTAAGTGAGATTAGTCAGTCAGAGAAAGACAAAAATCCTATGACTTCACTTATATGAGGGCTTTTAGAGACAAAACAGATGAGCATAAGGGAAGGGAAGCAAAAATAACATAAAAAGGAGAGGGACAAAACATAAGAGACTCTTAAATACGGAGAACAAACAGAGGGTTGCTGGAGGGGTTGTGGGAGGGGGGATGGGCTAAATGGGTAAAGGGGCACTAAGGAATCTACTCCTGAAATCACTGTTGCACCATATGCTAACTAACTTGGATGTAAATTAAAAAATAAATAAATTATTAAAAAAGAAAGAAAGAAAGAAAGAAAGAAATGTGAGCAAAGGGGGTGTGAGACAGAAGGAAGTCAGGCCCAAGGTTAGCTAGCCTTCACCTAGACTCAATCCTTATCTATCTGCCTTTTGCCAGAAGGAGCACTCATCCCAGCTCTCCAAGGCCATCCCTAACAGGTGACCTCCAGGAGCTATTTCTAGCAACAGTAATAGCTGTCTTTTGTCAAGTGCTAAGGGTCAGGCACTGGGCTAAATAAACACTTTATACATGCTATTTCATTGAATTCTGACCACAGTCCCAAGAGGGTGTTAGCATCTCTATTTTACAGAACTGACGTTGGGAGAATTCAAGAAACTCTCCCTGACTCACTCAACAAGTGAGCCGCTGAAGTGGGACAGGAACCTGTCTTTCTGTCTCCTGAGCCTTGTGACCTCAGCCCCCTGGCTGCCTTCCTCTCTCCACCTCAGAGGCTCACAGCAACACCAGGGCATGTGCATTCACCTGGGGGCATCACGAGAGGTGGGAAGAAGCTGCCTGCAATTCTCTTGGGGGAGCAGCTGGTAATCTCCAAACTGGGCAGAGCTCAAGGGGAAGTAAGATAGCACTGGGAGGTGATGATGCCAGCAGGGCCCAGAGGGAAGTCCCTGGAACAGCACCCTGAAAGGAGAAGACGGCATCACCACACAGGGCCCACCAGCCCCCGAGACAAAGCCCTGGGCCTTCTTTGTCTCCACATTGTAAAGTCCAGTCTGTGGGAAGTGGGCGCATCTGTCTCAAAGTCCTCTCTTCTTCCTTGGAATCTCTTCTCCTCTTCTGTTGAAGGGGGTGGGGGGTGGGGGAGGACACACATTCTTTGCGTGGGAATCAAAAATCCTTCCCCTATCCAGAGGGACACTGGGAGAGAGGGGTCTGCACCTTCAGTTTCAAAGTCCTCTCTGTCCTTATTTTCGGATAAGCCGGCTAGACCTAAAGCAGGGCCCCCTCTCTCACTGCCCAGGGTCTGCACACACTTCTGGGGCCATCCCAGTACCATTTGTTCCTGGGTTTCTGAGGTGTAGACTAGCTCTGTGAGACTGGCTCTTGGCTTTCTCCCTCTGGATTGGATGGAATTGTCCTCCTGGAGTGGGGGAGTCCACAGAGCTCTTTCCTTTCCAACGTCTGGGGCCAACCCTTTAATTTTTTTTACGTTTATTTATTTATTTTGAGAGAGAGAATGAGAGGGCAAGTGGGGAAGGGGCAGAGGGGGAGACACAGAGAGAGAGAGAGAGAGAGAGAGAGAGAGAGAGAGACTCCTAAGCAGGCTCCATGCTCAGCATGGAGCCCGACTTGACCTGGGGCTTGATCCCATGACTGTGAGATCATGCCCTGAGCCGATATCTAGAGAGTTGGACGCTCAACCTACTGAGCCATCGGGCGGCTCTGGAGCCAACCCCTTAGCTTCTCCTTAGGCCGTGGCTGGTTTTGGTTTCCCAAGGTTATAAACAAGGGAGAGAAGTCCACAAGGACTCACAGTAATGTAAACACTTGAACTATCGCCCTGGAGTTCCCAGCCTGACACAGAATCTGCTATCAAGACTCTAAGAGGTGCTACATGTTTTCTTTTATTCTTTTAAAGGCTGCTTGAAGTTTATGATTTCCTACTTGGTACAAGGCAAACAGAGCTGTTGAGATAAGAAGGCATGTGTGTGACTTGACAGCATAGGATATCCTTCTTGTCTTCCTTTTCAGTGGTTTTTTTTTTTTTTTTTTTTTTTTTTTTTTTGGTAATGTGACTATTTCATTTATTAAGCCTGCCTAGTTTACAGGGAAAGGAGGAGAGTTGGGGGAGGGGGATGGGCTCTGCTTCCTAAGGTATTCAGGTGTGAGTATGCGGGTGTGTGAGTGTGTGTGTGTGTGTGTGTGTGTGTGTGTGTGTGTGTGTTGGGGGTTATGCTGGGTGGTAAAAAGGTCTCTGCCATTCAGGAGGGATTTTTCCAGGTTTGATGCCTGGTCATTTCCTCAAGGCTTCTGAGCCAGGTTACAACAGATGGTGCTGCAGGTGACATGGGACATTCTGAGTGCACTGAGGACTCCAAGCCAGTGGTCCTGGAGGGGGGTGTGAATTTCTTAAAGAAGACACCTCACCTGGGGCGCCTGGGGGGCTCAGTCGGTTAAGTGTCCAACTGTGGCTCAGGTCATGATCTCATGGTTCATGAGCTCGAGCCCCAGGTCAGGCTCTGTGCTGACGGCTCAGAGCCAGGAGCTTGCTTCGGATCCTGTGTCTCCTTCTCTCTCTGCCCCTCCTCCACTTGTGCTCTGACTCTCTCTGTCTCTCAAAAATAAATAAATGTAAAAAAAAAATTTTTTTAAGACGATACCTCACCAGAGGCCTGGATCAGTCTAGGAATGACCTGGATGGGGGTCCACCTGTGCTGCAGTGGAAGTGGAAACATCTGGGTGCCGTAGATAGTAATTACGTATGGCCCTGAGGGACATGCTGGGGGCGGATGGCTGACCTGCCTTGAAGGAGGGTGCTAGGCCACGGGACCCAGTGCAGAAGAGAACGAACACAGCTGGATCCCCTCTTCCCAACCAAGAATGCTCAAGAACTTTAGGTTGTGCTGCATCTCGAAAGACTAGTGTTCATAAGAGAGGAAGGAAGGGCATCTTGCCTTCACCCTATAGGGGCTGCTCCCTCAGCTGCCATTCAACAAACATTCAGTAAGTACCCACTCTGCCAAACTCTGCTGGGCACTGAGAAGCAAGAAGTGAATAAGGCAGTCTACCCTCAGGGGCCCGAAGTCTAGAAGAGGAGACATAAATAAACACCTAATTGCAGCACAGGTAAGGGATGTGGCAATCAAGGTATATATAAGGTGTATGTATATAAGCCTTGAGGCATAGCCACCAAGGAAGCATGGGCTGAGACACAGGGACTGGAAGTCTCAGTTCTGCCTGACTCAGAAGCCACCCCAACTGCTGCCCTGGGTGGGACAAAGACCAGTAAGGAAGGAGGTGACTGCTATGGGCAGCACTGATAATGTTCCTGCCAATGTATGCCCAAGGCTGATAAAGCATGTACTATGGCACTGGTCTTCTCTCTGCACAGAGCTGTCCAACACAGGGAGGGGAGGAAAATCAGCCTCTTCTTAACTGAAAGATTGTAATACAACTTCTGGAATCGTGGGGCAACTACTCCAGGTCATGGGATCCCAACAGTCAGTAACCCAGAAGCACGATTCTGGGGAGAAAACCAGAACTCCTAGGTAAAAGGGGAAGTGAGATCTGAAACACGAACAGGAGGAATTGGTCCTGCTCCCAAAGAAGCCAGCAGCTTTCTGAGTCAGACTAAATGACCCAAGTGTCAGGGTTCCAGAGCAGCAGCAGAGATAGCCAGTGCTGCCACCACCACTGAGTGTGAGCCCAGACGACACTGGCTACCTTCCCATTGTGTTCCAGCACAGACACAAACAGCACCCGTACGCGGCTCCCCCAGCAGCTGGCCAGAACAGGCACTCTGCCTGGAAAAGGGAAGGGCCCACCCACAGTCCCATCCATGGGTGTCTCCTGGGCAGAAGAGGGGAATTTGATTAGGATGGTGAAAGCCAACAAAAAAGAAAGCACTGTAACCAGTCCCTGAGGAGTGGTGGGAAGAAAGATGACCCCTGAGCTGGGGAAGCAGCCCTTCATCTCCAACTGCACTTGTGTGGAATGTAGCTCTGAGGCTCTGGGCCTGGGGGGAAAGTGACACTCAGTAGCACCCAAAAAGTACTGTCCTCTGAGAAGGTCAATGTCCCAGGGACACCGGGACACGGAGAGATGCCTCCTTAGATCCAGCCCCAGGTCCTGAGGAACGAAAACAGTCCCTAAAGTGATGTATTCATCTTTAAATAGTTCACAGAGGCAGAAAAATTTTCTCCTTTAGAGGAGAAAGATTAAGGACAGAGAGACAGATATATTGGCTTAGGGTCACACAGTAAGTTGATGCCAGACAGAAACTGGGCCTCTTGTCCTTCATTGTGCTATTTCTAGAGCCTCTGACTTTTTATGAGTCTAAAGTAGGGCCAAGAAGGGGCTCTTCTCTAATTTGGGGTGGTGCCAACTTGGTTAGCAAGGTCCTCTGACCTTGAATGAATCATTTTTACCAAGGCAAATGGGTCCATGGAGCCAAACTCTCTCCCTGGCTGCAACCTCTCAAAGTCATTTGTCTGGTAAAAGGAGGGGTGGGGCAGGGTGGGGAAGTCCAAGAAAATGACCATGAATGCAAGTGTAACAGATGCACCCAGCTGTTGTCGCTGGGGAACCCAGATAAGGGTGAGGTGCCACAGGCTCCAAAAAAGAAGCAGAGTCTTGGCTGATAAAGAAAGTCAGAAGGTGGATCTGAGGTCCCTGGGATCCTAGTGCTGGCTCTGAGGATGGCATGTCACTGGGCTGGAACATTCTGTGAGCAGGTAGGAGGGTTCACTGGGACTTGCCCTTAAGTAGGGAGTTTCCCTTAGAACATCCCCCAGCCCGGGCAGAGTAGTGGTGATTTTTTTTTCTTCTGTTCTTCCCTAACCTCCAGCTGAGGCAGAGAACCTAGACCATGGGAAGTTGGGCTAACTGCTGACTACAGTAGCAGCCATCTGGGCCAAGGACTTCCCCTAGAGGCACAGTAGTTCAATAGAAAAACCACAAGATCAAACTTACTAACCAGCTGTTGGACCTTGTTGGATGAAAATAATTAATATCTCTGTGCTTTAGTTTTCTCATATATAAAATGTGGGTGCTGGACAAGATGTCTTCCAGATTTTTCTTTTTTTTTTTTTCCCCAGTGCTAAAACTGAGAATTTGTTAGGGACTCAAACTTCATTTTGAGTGAAATGGTACAATGGCTGAGCTCTTATCACCACCCTCTGGGATTTCTCTCATTTGTCCCAACAGGCTAGCACTTATGCACTTTGTGTCTGTTCTTCAAACCACGGCCCCTGTGAACCTTTCTGGCAACTGGCTTAGATGCTGGGTCTGCTCCCGCTCCTAGGAAACATATTTTAAACTCATGCTTTCTCCCGCCTGCACGTCTGAACTTTAGGTCTCAGGTGGAAATGGGCAGGGATAATGGGCACCTAGAGCAGCAGCTCTGGCTTGGCTGGAGCTGGAACAGATATGGGGGTTGGGGGAGGGACCTCTCTATGTTCCCAAACCCAGAGGAGCTCAGGGACTCCATAGATGTGAAACAGGATTGAGCTAGCATTTCATGAGCTGGTCCAGCTAGATTCTTAGCTCCAGCAGAGTACTTCTGCTATCTCTGATTATACTGGGTTCAATTTTGGGGAGGAGGGAACTAGGGCCTACAGAGGTGAACATATTGCCCAGGTGAAATCAACAGTCAACTGCAGGCTGGAGACGGGAATCTCGGTAGCCCCCGTCCAAGAGTTTTTTCACTTTTCCACCCTCATCAGAAGATTCTGAAAGGACTGCTGGCCTTCCAGCCCAACACAGGGTCGGTGCAACGTAGAGAAGATGAAGACTGTCGGGCTCCAGGGGATGGAGTTTGATCCTGAGAAAGGTGGGGCAAAGTTTGGGACAGTGCTGGGAAAGACATCCACATCTGGAGGCCATTCCTGCCCCTTCTCAGCCATTGTGGGGAGGGGGGCACCAGAGGCCTCCAAAAGGAAAAGGTGAAGAAGCCCTGTAACCCATCCTCTCTGAGGTTAGGGGGAGGAACGGTCCGGGTTCCCCCGGCTTTCTCTTTTTTCTTTGCTGCTGGGCCTCCCAGCCCCCAGGCCTGGAAGTCCCCAATCATGAATGTACCAGTGGGTCTGCTTTGGGCCAACAGGAAAACCCGCGTCTCGCTCGCAAACCCATTTTCTGGCCTGCCACAGATGCCCAGAGGATACCCCTAAGTCTTTACTGAATCTCTTGCATTACCCTCCCTCCCCCCACCTCCCCACCCAACGCCCCCTCGCCCCCTCGCCCCCTCCAGACGCGGCGCCACCTTGGTGTCCCTCCCCAGGATGAATTACCCCAAAGTGTCATCAGCCCAGAAAACTAAGCAGGCATCTCGGGACGCCCCCTCCTCAGAACGTGGGCGACCCACTCCACGCTCGAGGGGTGCCCTGCAGCCCAGGTGCCCCCCCCCCAAGACCCCCAAGACTCACCCAGAAGAGCATGTTGAAGAAGAAGAGCAGGTATTTCACCAGCGGGCTGACGAAGGTGAACTCCTCCCCATAGGCGGCCGGCGCCCCGGGTCTCCGGGCCATGGTCCCGCCGCCGTCCCCCCGGGGGCCTATCTCCCCGCGGCGGCCGGCCCACCTGCGCGCCCTGCGCCCGGGGGCATGAGCCGCGCCTCCGCGGGAGCCCGAGAGGCGGGGGAGCTGCGCCGCGGTGGGAAGTGCCCGAGCCGTGCGTCTGGTAGGAGCGCGGGCAGGGGAACTGCGCCGCCACCGGAGCCGCCGGGAGTCGCTGGAGCCGCGGCGCGCAGCGTGAGCGGCGGAGACTCCGCGGCGGCGGGTGGACCAGCCTGGTCCGCCCGGCTCCCAGGAAACCGGGCCCGCCCCTGGTTGCTCATTGGCGCGGCTGCCGAAGCCTGACTTCTCATTGGTCGGTCGCTGATGTCACTAAGTGTCCAGCCATCCCTCTCCTCCGAAAGGCGGGGGAGACACCTGTTCTGTGAGGGACAACTTGTTAAAGGGTCAGTGGTTCTGCCTCCTCCCCCGAGAAGGGAAGCATCCAGGCAGCAGCTGCTCAAGGGAAAAAGGATGGGAAGGAATGCCTACTGCATCACACACCCACGTCCCCTACCCGGTTGCCGTACACATATGGAAAGACACCTACGTTAAAATCAACAAGTACGTACATCGCGTGTTGAGCAATGCGCCGAAAGCTGGGGGAATGCAAGAGAGTAGAGATAGTTCCCGGGGGGTGACAATAAAATCGGGGAGACAAAACTAACCTACATGTCACAATTAGAAAATATTTAAGAGTAGCGGCAACCCTGTTGAGTAACTACGTATTTTAAATGCTTACTTGAGAAGCTCTGTGACCCACTGGCTGAAATTTGGAAACATCACCAACAATTCTGCCATCCTAACTCGTTACTGTCTCAATCCTCCTCCCTGTTTCCTTAGAATCTTTTTTAACATGGTGATCTGTTTTTAACATGTCGATCTGACACAAACAGGTTGAGAACAGTGCAGGTAGTGGATACTGTGCTGACTACCGTAAGTAATGCAAACGCGAATGTAGATTGAATGTTCGTATCCACCCGCCCCCCCCTCCATTCATGTGTTGAAATCCTAACCCTCCCCCTCAAGGTGATGGTATTAGGAGATGGGGCCTTTGGGAGGTGCTTAGGTCATGAGAATGGAGCCCTCATGAAAGGGATTAATGTCCTTATAAAAGAGACCCCAGAGAGCCCCCTCACCCCTTCCACCGTGTGAGGACACAGGAAACAGCCAGCCACCTAAGAACCAGGAAGTGGCTTTCACCAGCCATTAAATCTGCCTGAGTCTTGATCTTAGACCTCCAGAACTGTGAGAAATAAGTTTCTGTTGTTTATAAACCCCCCAAGCTATGGTATTTGTGTTTCAGCAGCCTAAATAAACTAAGAAAGGGATTCCACCCTCATCAGTTGTGTGACCTGGGCAAGCTAGTTAATGCCCCTGAGACTCAGTTTCTTCGATGTTAAATGGGGAGAGTCCTGTCCTATAATGTTGATGTAAGGATTAAATGAGACAGTGCATGCAAATCACTTGGCACAGAATGGCAAATTGGAGAGTTCACTAAAGGCAGTATTTTGTTTGAGCAGAATTTAGAATCCGGTAGGGAAATATGATAACTGCGCAAATAACTATAACACATTTATTTAGTAGAGGGTGAGTGAAGATATCATGACAAGCGAAATTAAGGGAGGAAGAGACTTAGAATAGCAGAGATGGATGGGAAATGTAATCCAGGTGGACAAAAGGATGAACCACATCCCAGAGGCGCAAAAGCACACTGTGTGTTTAGAGAAAAATAAGCAGACTGGTTTGGCTAGAGCATAGTATGCCTAGTATAGTGGAGGAAGAAAATGCTGACTGATGCCAATACATGTTGAGTTAAAGTCGTGGAAGGGTTTGAATGCTAGATTGGAGAGTTAGCGCTTCATTGGTTTGGAAATAAAAGTTGTGGTTTTTTAAAGATTTTATTTTTAAGTAACCTCTACAAACATGGGGCTCAGACTTATAACCCCAAGATCAAGAGTCACATGTTCTACCGACTGAGCCAACCAGGAACCCCTGGAAATAAAAGTTTTGAAGAAGGGAATGATGTCAGATCTGCTTTTTGTTTGTTTGCTTTTGTTTTTGTTTTTAATGTAGAGTGGCAAAGAGGCTGCAGTGTGGAAGGTTTGTTAAGAGACTACAATTAATAGACTAGGTAATCAGAACTTAGGATCTGATTTCAAGGCGATGGTCAGAGTTGACAGAAAAGGGTTGTAGTGAAGCCATTGGGAAGACAGAATCTCTATGGTGGGGGGTAAGGTTGACAGGAGCTCTAGGGATGGGGTTCAAAGAAGTGAACGGGGGCGCCTGGGTGGCTCAGTCGGTTGAGCGTCCGACTTCGGCTCAGGTCATGATCTCACAGTTAGTGGGCTCGAGCCCCGCATCAGGTTCTGTGCTGACAGCTCAGAGCCTGGAGCCTGCTTCGGATTCTGTGTCTTTCTCTCTCTGCCTGTCCCCTGCTCACACTCTGTCAATCTCTCTCTCAAAAAATAAATAAACATTAAAGAAAAATTTATAAAAAAAAAAAAAAAAAGTGAACAGAGGCCAGGTTACTGAGACATGGGCCATTAACAGATGACCACTTGGAGAGTCATTTTAGTATAAAGGGGGGGGGGGGGGGGGGTTCAGAAGCCATTTTATAAGTTAGGACTGAATGGGTAAGCAAGGATGGGTACCTTTCTTCAGACGTTACAGGGGTGAGAACTGAGAAGCAAGACCAAGCTGCTGGAAGTTTCTAGTAGATGTCGGTTCAGAGATCAGTTTTAGTACAGACAGGTAGATGAAGGCAGATCCCAAAGGGTCAAGGAGGAAATGGGGGGAGGGGGGTAAAGTGGAAGCTGTGGATAAAGACTGTAGACACCTCAATCTAGAAATTTAAAAATTATAGGAGCTTTGAGGAACCTTAGAATGAAGGGCCAGTTCTCTTTCAGCATTCAAGAGACCTGACATGTATAGTCAAAACAAGCCGGTAAAAAGAGACCGAAGTGGTAAAGGATGGGGCGGTTTGGGAGTTAATGTGTAGAGATGGGATCAGCAATCAATGGGATGACCACCGTGTCCAAGGACGGACAGGATGGAAGTGAGGGTAGCGCCTGTACAGTAGGAAGCCGTGCAGCTGTAGAACAAAGAATAAAGAAATTCTACATGTACTCAGTTGGAACAATCTCCAAGATAAATTATTAAGTGAAAAAGGCAAAGCGAGGAATGACGGGGATAGTATGTTACATTCTGCCAATAAACAAACAAACAAACAAACAAATAAGAAATGACGTTTGTATTTGCTTGCATCTACCTAAATAAACTCTGGAAAGATACAAAAGATACTAAGAAAAGAGGTTACATCCCGGAGTAGGTGAGAACTAAGGTGCAAAGAAAGACTTTTCACTGTGTGTCATTTTTTTTCCCCCTCTGGCTTTTGAAGCATGGAGTATATTAACTATTCAAAGTATTAAATTTAGGGGCACCTGGGTGGCTCAGTCAGTTGAGCATCCAACTTTGGCTCGGGTCATGATCTCACAGCTCGTGGGTTTGAGTCCCGCGTCAGGCTCTGTGCTGACAGCTCAGAGCCTGGAGCCTGCTTCAGATTCTGTGTCTCCCTCTCTCTCTGTCCTTCCCCTTCTCATGCTCTGTCTCTCTCTGTCTCAAAAATAAATAAAAATAAAAACATTAAAAAAACCCACAAAGTATTAAATTAAAAAAAGTATATCCTTGGGGTGCCTGGGTGGCTCAGTCAGTTAAGCGTCCGATTTCAGCTCAGGTCATGATCTCACGGCCCGTGAGTTCGAGCCCCGCGTCGGGCTCTGTGCTGACAGCTCAGAGCCTGGAGCCTGCTTCCGATTCTGTGTCTCCCTCTCTCTCTGAGCCTCCCCTGTTCATGCTCTGTCTCTCTCTGTCTCAAAAATAAATAAACAAAAAAATTTATAATAAATTTCTCAAATATAAATTTCTCAAATATAAATAAATATAAAACTTATATAAATATAAATTGATTATAATTTTATATAAATTATATAAATTATATAAAAAATGTCTCAAAAATAAATAAACAAAAAAAATAAATTAAAAAAAATTTAAAAAAAGTATATCCTTATTATGGCACGCTATGCAGACATTTAAAATAATGTTAAGGCACCTGGGTGGCTCAGTTGATTAAGTGTCTGACTCTTGATTTTGGCTCAGGTCATGATCCCAGGGTTGTGGGATAGAGCCCCACATCAGTCTCTGCACTGAGTGTGGAACCTGCTTAAGATTCTCTCTCTCTCTCTTTCCCTCTGCCCGTCTCCCCTGCTTGCACTTGTTCTCTCTCTCTCTAAAATAAAAAAATAAAAAATAAAAAATTGCATAAAATAATATAGAAAATGTAGATACTGACTTGGGAAAATATCCATGATACAGGAAGCGCAGAAAAGCAGATTGTAGAATAAAGTATATAAAGTATCTGATAACCAGGAAATGGCTTTGACTTATTTCAGGTCCTTGGAAGGCATTTTAATCACTTGGAATATATAATGTGTCCACTTAAATTGAAATCACAAAGATTATGTAATAGTATGTAACATTTTAACAATGTAAATGAGAAATTCTAAACAGCCTATTCCCAATGGGAAATATGTGTAAATATCAACAGATACAAATCAAAGAAAGCATAAAAGTGAAATTATTTGCATTGATGTGGTAGGATGTATAACAATTTCTAACCTTGAAATTCTTTATTATTTAGGTGATTATGAACAGAACTAAAATATTTGAACAATATTTCTGTAAGGCAAAAAAAAAAAAAAAAAACCAGTCACGTGGCTGGAGCTAACGTTGGCAAGAGGGTGTGTGAAGGAAGAAAGAGTGACAAGGAGAGAAGGTGCAGATCCTGTGGTTTGGGAAGGAGGAGTCTGGAGTAGATAGAGCAGGGCAGGAGACTGGAGGGAAGGCAGTTCAGCAGCGGCGAAAGCCCTGCTGGGGTGGCTGATGACTTTGTGGCTGTCCCAGTTAGCCGGGCCGGTGATTTCCTTAAAAAATACGTGCTTGCCTAGAAAGCCCACCGTGAAAACTGCAAATGCTGGGAACTGCAAACAGGCAAGTAACTGATTCTGTGATGGTTTGAAATGTACCATTGAAAAGCATATCTGTGGGATCTGGGATTGTAAAAGAATTCACTGCTGGTATGTGAGTCTAGGAAAATTGGAAGTTTTGTCTGCAAACCTCTGTTTAGTGCTTTAAATTTTTTTCTTCTATTTTCGTTTTTTATTGATATGTACCATACCTACAAAATGCATTGTTCTCTTATTTATGTGCCCTCCTTTCTACCTTTTGTACATGTTCTTTTAAAATCTGAGATCAATATGAAACTTTATGTCCAGAGTAATCTCAGTTTTCTAAAATAAAAAGAAGTATAGGGGCACCTGGGTGACTCAGTCAGTTGAGTGTCCAACTGCAGCTCAGATCATGATCTCTTGGTTCGTGGATTTGAGCCCCACGTCCGACTCACTGCTGTCCAGAGCAGCAAAGAGCCTGCTTCGGATCCTCTGTCCCCCACCCCACTCCACCCCACCCCACCAATTGAGGCAATTGGTCGGTTAAGCGTCCGACTTCGGCTCAGGTCATGATCTCATGGTCCGTGAGTTCCAGCCCCGCGTCGGGCTCTGTACTGATGGCTCAGAGCCTGGAGCCTGTTTCGGATTCTGTGTCTCCCTCTCTCTCTGCTCCTCCCCTGTTCATGCTCTGTCTCTCTCTGTCTCAAAAATAAATAAACGTTAAAAAAATTTAAAAATAAATAAATAAATAAATAAATAAACGTTTTAAAAAAAAGAAAAAGTATATTTGTAACTGAATAGAAGGAAATGCATGATATAAATAATGTTTATCTCTGTGTGGTAGGATAATGGTTGCTTTTTACCTGTTAGTTTCCTTTTTCTCCAAATTTTCTTTAGTGAACATGTTTTACAGGCAAAAGATGTTTAGGGTTCTTGTTTTCACTTTTGATTAGAAATGTTTTCAAATACGTAGAAAAATGTTTTCAAATACACAGATTGTTCTTTGGAAAGAATAATCACAAAACATCTATATTCCTAATACCAAATTTTCACATTTTGCCATGTTTCCTTTTTAAGCTACCGCCATCATAACATTCCATCCTAATTAATTCAGTTTTCATATCTAAAAATAATGATTTCTTAAACATAACTACAATAACATTATAATTCCTAAGAAATTTAACAATTCCCTAATATCCTTTTGTGCCCAGTTCATCATACTCAAATTTCCCTAATTTACTCCCAAATATCTCCGAGAGCTGGTTTGTTCAAATTGGGATTTAATCAAGAACCAGCCATTGCTGGCCGATTTGGTGTTACGTGGGGCTCTTTCTAAGAAACCTTAGATGGAACTTCATAAGCAATCACAACGTTTCGTGAAGAAGGTGGCATTGGCAATCTGGGACCTTAATGATGTGTCAGAATTGGGGCACTGGGGTGGCTCAGTGGGTTGAACATCTGACTTCGACTCAGGTCATAGTCTCACCGGTTGGTGAGTTCCAGCCTCACATCTGGCTTGCTGTTGTCAGCACAGAGCCTGCTGTGCTGTCCCCCTCTGTCCCCCTCTCTCTCTGCCCCTCCCTCGCTCAGGCTCTCTCTTTCTTTTTTTTTTTTAATTAAATTTTTTTTTCAACGTTTTTTATTTATTTTTGGGACAGAGAGAGACAGAGCATGAACGGGGGAGGGGCAGAGAGACAGGGAGACACAGAATCGGAAACAGGCTCCAGGCTCCGAGCCATCAGCCCAGAGCCTGACGCGGGGCTCGAACCGCGAGATCGTGACCTGGCTGAAGTCGGACGCTTAACCGACTGCGCCACCCAGGCGCCCCGGCTCTCTCTTTCAAAATAAATAAACATTTTAAAAAAGAAAGCATATGTCAGAATTGACATGGGGAGAGAAGTGAGGAGGTCATTTCAGGAACTGAGATCAAAGTGAGAAGATGAAAGAGAGAAAGGTAGCAGGTGTGTTTGGGGAGCAGCAAGTAACCCAGTTTATTTGGATCAAAGGAAAAGGAATAATGGGGGATAGAATTAGTAAAAATAAATTTGGAGACAGATCATGGAGGGCCTTGAAGTGTTTCTAGTCCACCATGCAGACGGCTTGCGAATTCTAGTGAACCCCACGTGTGAATAACCCTGTGAGACAGTGGCTATGTTTTGATCACCTATATATCCCTGGCACCTAGCAGAGCATACTTATAAGATGCTCAGAATGTATTCATTGTTGAAAACACAGTGCTATTGAAGAATTTTAAATTGAAGACTAACATGCTAAAATCTCCTTGGGGGAAGATTTAGGAAATTGGTTGGTAATGATGGGGAGTAGAATAAGAATTTAGAGAAGAGAAGTAGCTGAGTGGATTGAGGCAATTGAGGAAAACTTTGTAGAGGAGGTGGGGCTGGGTGAACTAGATGGGGAAGCAGTAAGCAAAGATGAGAAGTCAGGAATGAGTTGAGGATAGCATAATGACCATTGAGGAGAACGTGTTTTGGGATGCTCTGAGAAATGAGATTCCAAAAGAGAGGGTCAGGAATGGTTTGGGAGTCTAATGTTGGTCAACATCTCTGTTCTCACTTAATAAATGACTTCTGATCATACTTGAATTCAAGATTTGGGGTTTTCTTATTTAAAGATTAAAAAAAAATTTTTTTTAGGGAGGGGCGCCTGGGTGGCTCAGTCGGTTGAGCGTCCGCCTTTGGCTGAGGTCGTGATCTCACAGCTCATGGGTGTGAGCCCTGCGTCAGGCTCTGTGCTGACAGCTCAGAGCCTGGAGCCTGCTTCGGATTCTGTGTGTGTGTCTCTCTCTCTCTCTCTCTCTCTCTCTCTCTCTCTCTGCCCCTCCCCCGCTTGTGCTCTGTCTCCCTCTTTCTCTGTCAAAAATAAACATTAAAAAAAATTTTAATAAAAATAAAAAAAAAAAAAAATTTTTTAGAGAGGGGCGCCTGGGTGGCTCAGTTGGTTGAGCGTCCGGCTTCAGCTCAGGTCATGATCTCACCGTTTGTGAGTTCGAGCCCCGTGTCGGGCTCTGTGCTGACAGCTCAGGGCCTGGATCCTGCTTCCGATTCTGTGTCTCCCGCTCTCTCTGCTCCTCTTCTCCTTGTGCTCTGTCTCTCTGTCTCTCTCTCAAAAATAAATAAACATTTAACAAAAAAATTTTTTTTTTTTTAGAGAGAGAGCACGCATGAGTGGGGGAGAGGGGCAGAAGGAAAGAGAGAGAATCTTAAGCAGGCTCCATGCTCAGTGCAGAGCCCGACATGGGGCTCGATCCCACAAACATGGGATAGTGACCTGAGCTGAAATCAAGAGTCGGAGGTTCAGCCAACTGAGCCACCCAGGCACCCCCCGAAATTTGGGTTTTTTTTAATTGTGTCTCCCTATGTTTTTCACGTAAGAAGAACTTTGAGTGCAATATGAAAGACAAAACTGGATGATATTATTCTGAGCCTAAAAAGAATGAATAACTCAATAAAGCCTAAATGAAGGGAATATTAAATAAGAACTATATTGGATTGTGTTCATTTTAAATTTGTTAGACAATTGAAATGTGATACTGAGCACAACTGCATATATGACATGGAAGCAAATTTAGTTAATAAAGGAAGCAGAACATTTGCTCAAAACCACAAAGGAAATTGTGTATTCTTCTTTTTTAACTTAATTTTTTATCTTTTTTAATTTACATCCAAATTAGCACATAGTGCAACAATGATTTCAGGAGTAGATTCCTTAGTGCCCCTTCCCCATTTAGCCCATCTCCCCTCCCGCAACCCCTCCAGTAACCCTCAGTTTGTTCTCCATATTTATGAGTCTCTTCTGTTTTGTCCCCCTCCCTGGATTTACATTATTTTTGTTTCCCTTCCCTTATGCTCATCTGTTTTGTCTCTTAAAGTCCTCATATGAGTGAAGTCATAGGATTTTTGTCTTTCTCTGAGTGACTCATTTCACTTAGCATAATACCCTCCAGTTCCATCCACGTAGTTGCAAATGGCAAGATTTCATTCTTTTTGATTGCCAAGTAATACTCCATTGTGTGTGTATATATATATGTATACATATATATATATATATATATATATATATATATATATACACCACATCTTCTTTATCCATTCATCCATCGATGGACATTTGGGCTGTTTCCATACTTTGGCTATTGTTGATAGTGCTGCTATAAACATGGGGGTGCATGTATCCCTTTGAAACAGCACACCTGTATCCCTTGGATAAATGCCTTGTAGCCCAATTGCTGGGTCATGGGGTAGTTCTATTTTTAGTTTTTGAGGAACCTCCATACTGTTTTCCAGAGTGGCTGCACCAGTTTGCATTCCCAATTTGTGTATTCTTCTTGAAGCTTGACAGTTTATTCCTTTCCAGAAAGAGGATGGACCCTCCTTGATTATATTCAAATTATCAAGGTGTGAGGATTGATGTAGAACTAGAAAAAACAAACAAATAAACAAATAACAACAACACTAAACGGTATTTACCTGGATGCCCAGAAAATGACTCAAACCTGTTTGGGTTATTTGGGGGTGGTTCTCTACACTTTCTGAAGACAGGGATCACCAGGGAAGTTTGTTAAAAAGGCAGAGTCTCAGGATCTAGCCCCATCAATCCTGATTCATAGTTGGGAGGGCAGGTTAGGCAACCAAACACATGGGAAATGTATCTTCTTAAACAAGCAGCCTATGTAATTATGAGGCAGATTGTCTACGGACCATACTTTGAGACACTTTTCGAAAGGACCCAGTATCTTTTCTTAGGTGAGAACATAACTTGTACAATTAAAATATGAGTTGTAGTTTTAAATAAATTTTTTAAATTATTTTATTTTTGAGAGAGACAGAGCGTGAGCAGGGGAGGGACAGAGAGAGAGAGGGAGACACAGAATCCGAAGCAGGCTCCAGGCTCCGAGCTGTCAACACAGAGCCTGACGTGAGGCTCAAACTCACGAACGGTACGATCATGACCTGAGCTGAAGTCAGACGCTTAACCGACTGAGCCACCCAGGCACTCCTTAAAATAATTTTAGTATATGTGCCGCCGAAGCGAGCACACCTTAAAATAATTAAAAACAAAAAAATTTTGTTAGATCTGTTCGTTAGATCTGCAAGTAACTGAAAACACAACTAACAGTGGTTTAAACAAGTCAGTTTGGGTTGGTTGGTCGGTTGGGTTTGGTTTTTATCTCGGGCAACAGGAAGTCAGCGGTAGACTGTCCAGGGCTGGTCCTTTGTGCTCAGTGATTTGATAATGTCCCCCAAGGAACCAATCTCCTTCTATTATTCTGGTACCTTCCTGTTAGGGTACAACTTTAACTTTCATGGTCACATGGCCACTGCATATCCAAGTATCGTGTCCACTCTCCAGGCAGGGGAAGCGAGAAGAAAAGGTGCAAGCCAGACACATTTGTCCCTTTCACAAAGTGGTCACAGATGCTCTACCAGCAATTTCTGCTAATATCTCATTGGCCAGAACTAGGTTACATTGCCACCTTAGCTGCAAAAGTTCTGGGAAAGTAATACGTATAAATGTGCTACTTCCTTGAGAGGAAAAAAGTGTCTGTGATCATGTGGGGAGAACCAAATATTCATTCCTATTTTTTTAAGTTAATTTATTTATTTTGAGAGAGACAGAGACAGCATGGGGCGGGGTGGGGGGAGGGACAGAGACAGAGGAAGAGAGAAAGAACCCCAAGCAGGCTCCGCACTATAAACACTGTCAGTACAGAGTCTGATGCAGGGCTTGAACTCATGAAACCATGAGATCATGACCTGAGTTGAAACTGAGAGTCAGATGCTCAACGGACTGAGCCACGTAGGGGACCCACCAAACCTTCATTCCTGAATAGTCTGGTCCTTTAACAGTCCTGCCTGTATGGTAGTTTTTTACTGACTTTAATTACATAGTAATATGTGATTCTATGTGTCTCAGAGATACCTCAAGAGACCACCTGCATTCCAGACATACTCCCCCTTACCTCCATTGTGTAATAACTTCTCAATTTCCCCTTATTAATCAGGATCAATCACCCCAACCAGTACAGTAATCCTTTCCCTTGTCTACTGAGTCACTGACTGTGGCCACTTTGTTCATGAGCTCGTTGGGCAAGAACAGCGATGGCTGGAGAAAGAGGCCAACGTATCCACGGGACAGGTCTTCTTGCCCAACTGATTATTAACATCCTCCTCTACTGAGGTTGCTCTTTGTAAGCCTCCACATGGAATAGAAATATCTTTTCACATTCTGGGACCATTCATATACTTCTAACCACATACTGTTTCCCCAGATCTTCCCTAGATCAATTTTCCAATCACGTTACTTCTGTGTCCCTGACTGTCCAGCAATATCATTAGTCACGATCATGAGTCAGTTTGTATAAGTACCTGTAGCCATCCCTCTTTGCAGGCACAATGAACCACAAGGTACCTTACTTGAGTTCTGCCCACAGGGGGTAGTTTCCTTTCCACTAGCCTAAGGGCCACCTTGCAGTGGGGCTGTAGAGCTATAGCCACCCACTTTTGAGTAGAGCCAGCCTATCACACAAGACCATTTGTAAACTAACCCTAAATTCTTTATTCCATAGTCAACTGGTCATAAGGAACTCTCCATGAAGCCATAGATGCAGGTGGAGGAGGAAGAGGGGGCAATGTGCAAGAATACGGGCATGAGTGTCTGTGCTACTTATTCGTGTAAATTTCTTGTATCTTCAGGACCTGCTTGATCTCAGTCTCCCAATCTTGTATACACCACTTCCATTTGCTAATGGACTACTGCCATGCACGCCCAACTCTATGGCTTGGTGGATGGACAGCTCAGGACAGATCAGGTGGATCATGGGCAAGCAAGCATTCAGAATGTACTAAGGCCCAGAAGCAAAGCAGAGCTGTTTCTCAAAAGGAGAGTGGTTATCTGCAGAGGATAGCACAGCTTTGCCTCAAAGTCCTAAGGGTCTGTGCTTTGATTCACCTACAAGGGTCTGCCAAAGTCTTCAGACAGCTGTTCTATCTGCCATAGACTCTTCAAACATCATTGAGTTCACTAGGTCTTATGAAAAGCAGCAAAGAAGCTTGCACGGCAGGCTGGACCCATTGCAGGTCCTTCTTTTGTCCTGAGCTGCACTCAAAAATGGCAGCTTTTCAGGTCATTCAATAAATAAAAGTAGCATTCTCTAATGAGGCATATGTTGCCTTCAAAATCTAAAGAGGTCCACAAGGTACTGTGTTTCCTTCTTAAAGATAGGAAGGATCAGGGTGGAACAATCTGTTCATTTAAAAAAAATTTTTTTAATGTTTATTTATTTTTTATTTTTTATTTTTTTTGAGAGAGAGAGTGAGTGACACAAGTGGAGGAGGGACAGAGAGAGAGGGGAACAGAGGATCTGAAGTGGGCTCTGTGCTGAGAGCAGTGAGCCTGATGAGGGGCTCAAACTCATAAACCATGACCATGACCTGAACTGTAGTTGGGCACTTAACTGACTGAACCACCCAGGTGCCCCCATCTGCTCATTTTTTTTTTTTTTGAAAGAGTTATCTCAAGTGCTTCTAGAAATTTTACTGAGGTGGAGCCTCCGGAATTTTTGTGGGATTTATTTCCATCCCTCATGAGTATTACCAATGTGTCTCCAAAGTTCCTACTTTCTCTTTATTGGGTCAAGTCAAAGTGATGTCATCCGTGTAAGGGACCAGCATGATGTTCTGTGGAATGGAAAGGTGATCGAGGTCCTTGTAGATTAGATCATGACATAGCACTGGATAACTGATAGAGCCCTGAGGTAGGAGAGTGAAGGTGTATATTGGTCCTGCTGGCTGGCAGCATACTTTTCTGATTGCCTTTCCCAACAGGTATAAAAGAAAAAAACATTCACCAGGTCAATAGCTGTCTACCAGGTGCTAGGAATAGGTTGATTTGTGCCAGCAAAGAAACCAGAGCTGGAATAGCAGCTACAATGAAAGTCACCACATGATTGAACTACTTTCATTCTCCAAGATGCACTTGTCTTCATGGGCCAAATAAGCAGGTTGATTTGGGATGTTATCAGGAATCGGGACCGCTACGCTGTTCAAGTCTTTGATGGTGGCACTAATCTCACCGATATTGTGTTGCTTTTAGTTTACTTTATTGATAGATAGAGGCAGCTCTAAAAGCTTCCACTTGGTCTTTCCTACCATAATAGCCCTCACTCCATGTATTAAGAAGCCAGTGTGGAGATTCTGCCAGTTGCTGAGCAGAATACATTATAGAATGTATAATGTGCCAGTTATACATTATAGAATTAAGAAATCACCCAGAGGGTGGCTATGGGAACCCACTGGGTCCACTGTGAGATAAACCTGATGCAGAGTTCCACTGATCACCTGACAGATATGGTGGACCACAGTGGCATTTTGGGTGTTCAGAAATCAGTATCAGTTCAGAGCCAGCGTCTAATTCTCCCTAAAATGTTTATTTCTCCTTTCCTAGTGTTTCCAGGGAAATGGTTTCAGTTCCTATCAGAGAAGGCTGGGAAGAAGGTTTACAGTGAGCATGTTTACGTGCAGTGGATTCCTTCCTCAAGACCCAATTCCCCTTCATGCAAGGAGCTCTGGGGTCTGTGAACTTGCTCCGTTCTGGGAATTGGTTGGTTGATATAAAATAATGCAATCCACCAGTATGTATGCCACCTTTTCACAGGTTATATTCTGTACCCCATCCTGTGGGGTATGCAGTAACTTAAATCTTACGGGTCTGGGACCAATGAGAAGTAGTAGGGATAAGTCCTTAGGAGGTCCTGCACTCTCTCGCAGGGGGAAAACCATTATGAGTTCATCAGGCAAGGGGAGTCTGTTGCCAATTCTTAATGGAATGACATGGAAGCAATAAATAAAAGTACTGAAGTACAATTGAATTTTGCATTTAAAGTATGATCAGTTCTTTGAAGATGTGATTTCATTGCCTAAAAACAGATGGGATTTGTCTCTCTTTTGAAAGAAAGGTTGGATATAAATCGGGTTGCATAGTCTACATTCATTCTGTTATGAAACCCACATATTTGTGACAGCAATTGCTAGGGTAGAAATCACCACTGGCAATTTTGACCACTATTAGACTTGGGTGTTACGTTCCCTTGATTAAAGGAGAGCTGTGGCTCCCCTTTTCAAGGTGATATATTTGTAATAGGATACCGCTTTCTGTGGTACTTTTTGCGGGCACTAACCATGAATGAAAACCTGTGATAATAGGTTTAAACGAATTAATCCATGAAAAGAATTTGGATCCTTGCATCCAGAATGAAGGTATGCTCATAGGAGTGTCAAACCCGGCATAGCAAACATGCTGTGGGCACCCATTATATTTCAGACATTGTGCTAAGTACTAGGGTACAAATAAGACCCAGCCTTGGGCATAAACTGAAAAGCACACAATCTAGCTGCAAGCTTAGCTAAATTGTTCAGATTCAAAACAGAAATTAGACTCTGCTTTGTCAATGTAGATAGAAAATACATTTGAAAAGAATCAAGATAATTCTAGAAACAAGGTGCCAGCACCTCTTTAAAAAAAGAATACAAAAATAAAAATAAATTTAAAAATTAAAAAAAGAAAAAGTACTTCACCCTACTACACAATCATGACACATTCATAAAAAATACAAACAATAAAAAGAAAGAAAGAAAGAAAGAAAGAAAGAAAGAAAGAAAGAAAAGAAAATCATTTGTAAGCCTTCTGGCTTCCAGAGTTTTCTCTGGGCACACACACATACATATACAAAACATGTTTTTCACAAAAATAAGTCTGATGATTAATGTTTTCCAGAGACCTAAAGAGCATCATGGAGAATATCTGGAATTTTCAGAAGTTTATTTATTTATTTTGAGAGAGAGGTCAAGTGAGGAGGGGCAGAGAGAGAGAGACAGAGAGAGGAAGAGAGACAGAGAGAAAGAGAATCTCTCAAGCTGGCTTCGCACTGTCAGCACAGAGCCTGAGGTGGTGCTCAAATTCACAAACCCATGAGATCCTGACCTGAGCAGAAATCAAGAGTTGGCCGCTTGGCTGACTGAGCCACCCAGGCGCCCCTGGAATTTTTTAAAGAACAAAAGAAAAAATTCTGTAATGCCTTTTGAACTTTCCCCTAATAATTCTGCTCATTTTACTTACATAGCTGTTTTGAGGTTCTTAGTGAGTGTTAAAATTGTTCCAACTTGGTATGTTTATCAGAGTTTATTTTGCCTTGTGGTTTGAAAGAGAAGTTGAGTCTGAAAACCAAAGGAAAAGGAAGACTAAAGTGACATTAAGACAACCTTGAATTGATGTTAAGAGGTAGCAAAGGAAGGGGCGCCTGGGTGGCTCAGTCGGTTAGGCTTCCGACTTCAGCTCAGGTCACGATCTCGCGGTCCGTGAGTTCGAGCCCCGCGTCGGGCTCTGTGCTGATGGCTCAGAGCCTGGAGCCTGCTTCCGATTCTGTGTCTCCCCCTCTCTCTGCCCCACCCCCGTTCATGCTCTGTCTCTCTCTGTCCCAAAAATAAATAAACGTTAAAAAAAAAAAAAAAAGAGGTAGCAAAGGAAAAGCAGCTTTCATTCATAAAAACGTGGTTAAATTAAAAGGTGGATGGTGTGGGGGGTGTTGGTCTGGGTGGCCCAGTCAGTTAACCGTCTGACTCTTGATTTCAGCTCAGTTCATGATCCCAGGGTCATGGGATCAAGCACCACGTAGGGCTCCTTGCTGAGCGTGGAGTCTGCTTAAGATTCTCTGCTCTCCCTCTGCCCCTCTTCCCTACTCGCACTCTCTCTCCCCAAAATTAAAAAAAAAAAAAAAAAAAAACTTTAAATAAAAAAATTAAAAGTAGTCAGGTGGCCTTGTTTGCCTGGCACTGAGGGGATTCCCAGAACGCAGAACTTTACAGTGCTAAAACTGGGCCAGTCTGGGGCAAACCAGCATGACTGGTCATCCTAGACAGAGCCTGGGGTGCTACAGAATGCATACTATCCACATCTTGTTACAGCCTAAAATCTGAAAAGTTCTGGATTCTGAAACTCACTTGTCCCCAAGGATTTCGAATGAAGGATATACATGGACTGCTTCTGGAAGGAGACAGGAGCAACCCCAGGAAGAAAACAGGTGGCTGGAGACCAGGTGTAGAAGGGAAAGTTTTCACCATATATCCTTTTGCTTCCTTTGACTGTGAACCATGTGAATGTATTACCTATGCAAAAAACAAACATGGCAAGTTATTGGGGAAAAAAGTGGTCAGCATTGATTTAAAGTGTCTATGCATCTGCTACAATGAAGCCCTTCCTGGTTACTTATAAAATCAGTGTTTTCCAGTATTCCCTGCTCACTAACTCCTTTTGGCTACATCTATAATATTATTTCTACACATATCACTTCACTGTCCAGGAACAGCAAGGAATAGTGTAGGCAGACAGCTCTTTGGAGACATGCTACTTTAAGAGTTTCCAAAGTGGAGGGGCGCCTGGGTGGCTCAGTCGGTTAAGTGTCCGACTTTGGCTCAGGTCATGATCTCATCGTTCATGAGTTCCAGCCCCGCATCAGGCTCTGTACTGACAGCTCAGAGCCTGGAACCTGCTTTGGATTCTGTGTCTCCCTCACTCTCTGCCCCTCCCCCGCTCGTGCTTTGTCTCTCTCTTAAAAATAAAATAAACATTAAAGAGTTTCCAAAGAGGAGATGTTGGACCTGACAATGGTTCAGGCTGAGGAGGGGACCCTCCCCGTAAAGACAATGGGACCTAGCCTGTCAGAGGAAAATAATATTTGTAATGGCATTTACTAAGTGCCACTCACTGTTCTAAGTCCAGTGAGTCTGAACAGTTAGGAAACATAGGATAAAGTGATTTTTTGAATCATTTTTTTTCATAGTTAGCTTTTCAAATAATACATTGGTTTCTTTAATCCCAAGACACATTTACAGTGAAATACCTCTAAATCTGAAGCAATAGATACATTTGTTAATGAGGAAAAAAGTTTATTATACATATTATAAATATATATAACTATATGTATGTAGTTTTCCTTATACTCTTTAAAGATACTCATTAAAGATACTGTTTAGTGTATTTATTGTACTTCTTAAAAATTAAAGTTTATTTATTTATTTTGAGAGAGGAGTGCAGGGGAGGAGGAGAGAGAGAAGAAGAGAGAGAGAGAGAATCCCAAGCAGGCTCTGCACCATCACAGAGCCCGACTTGGAGCTAGAACTCAGGAACTGTGAGATCATGACCTGAGCTAAAACCAAGAGTCGGACACTTAACCGATTGAGCTACCCAGGTGCTGAGTGCTGAGAGAGAGAGAGAGAGAGAGAGAGAGAGAGAGAAAGAGAGAATCTCAGGCAGGCTCTGTGCTCAGCGTAGAGCCTGACACAGAGCTCAATCCCATGATCCTGGGATCATAACCTGAGCTGAAATCAGGAATTGGACACTCAACCCATTTAACCGCCCAGGTGCCTCAAGTTATCTCAAGGTTCTTGGGATCTGAGCCCTGTGTCAGGCTCCACACAGTCGGTGGGGAATCTGCTTGGCATTCTTTCTCCCGCTCTCTCTCTGCCCCTCCCCAACTCGTGCTCTCTGTTTCTCTCAAAATAAATAAATAAACATTTTTTAAAAGTCAGATTCTGAAGAAGGAAAAGGAAGCTGATGTTAAATGTGTAATATTTCTAGGTTGTACTGAAGTCTCCATCCAGCTCACTTATGATTACAGAAGACACCACTAATGAAAATGGCAAAGAAATGATATTGTAATATTTGCATAACTCCCCTCCTCAGTCTCCATTTCTAATTATTGCCATTCTCTGCTAGAGCTTTAAGCAAACTCCACCAAGTGAGAAGGAAATGTATTGCCCAGAAAGAGTCCTGCAAAACAGAAAAACTTCAGAACAAGCCCAAACAGTGGTTTGCATGCTCGCCTCTTTGAACAACAGGTGAATTTCCTTAGTCCTACCATGTTGAAAAATTTGAATTTGAATGCCTTTAGCTTTGCCTTACTCCTCTCAAGTAGCCACCGTCTCCCCCACTCTTCATTATATATTCAGTCAGCTTCAAATATTGTATTACCTCCCTGACCCTAGTAAGCATGAAATATTACAGTCTCAGTGTTATACCTAGACCCCATTAGGAAGAGAGGACACAGGGAGAGAGAGAGAGAGATTTTGTGCTGCTGGAGTGATACGTATAGCCAATAAGCAGCCAGTGATGAATGACTCAAAATTATTAGGAGCACATCATTAATGGGGTAAGACTAGTGAGAGGTAAGGATAACAGGACAGAAACATATTATAGGGGAATCTAAAAAGCCTAACAGGTTATAGGAATGGTAAAAAGATGATCCTGATGGACATGTGAGTTGGCAAAAGGCACCAGAAGATTTTGGCGTTCTGTGTTCCGTAGGGAGACTACCATCCAGCAAATGAATAGAGCAGCTTCAAGTTCTTTTGCACTCGGTGAAGAAGTCAAAAGCACTGAGATCTGTCAGAATCTAGTGAAAAATTCCAATTGTACTCAACTCCCACTGGCAATATCATCCTTCTAGACCACAGCGGATGGAGATACAACACGTAGAACTCAGTGAGGCAGCAGGGAGGAGCGTCATGGGCAAAGGTGCAGAGGTGGGACTGTGTGTGCCTTTTCGAGGGAGGAAGAGCCAAAGAAGTAACGGGACCTTGAAAACTGGAACAGATTGTATTGAGGAGGAGCAAGAAATAAGTTTGCGGCTGATTGCAGAGGGCTTCAGAAGACCGGAAGAGTTCGGGTTGTGTGAGTGGGAAACAAATAAGGCTTGGAATCTGGAGCCCTGGATTCCTTGGAGATGTTCTGCCCGCAGGACATCTGGAACAGCAGCTGTGGATGCAGGAGACGTAGATGGGGGGAGTATGAGCAGCACATCTAGAGGAAAATTGGCCTTCGTAGCCTAGGTCTGGTCAGGGAGGTAACGTATCGACCCAGTGGTGACCTCAGAAGAAGCATAATGATGGGGCGCCTGGGTGGCTCAGTCGGTTAAGCGGCCGACTTCGGCTCAGGTCACGATCACGCGGTCCGTGAGTTCGAGCCCCGCGTCGGGCTCTGTGCTGACAGCTCAGAGCCTGGAGCCTGTTTCAGATTCTGTGTCTCCCTCTCTCTCTGCCCCTCCCCTGTTCATGCTCTGTCTCTCTCTGTCTCAAAAATAAATAAACGTTAAAAAAAAAAAAAGAAGAAGCATAATGATTCTGTGGAATTGGGACTCTTGCAAACAAGAGGGTTGGGAACATTTTCTACCAGGGGCAGCCTGACACCCATATAGGGGTAGAGCACTGTCCTTTCCCCACCCCCCCCTTGGTCATTTCAAGGGCTCCATTAAGCTTCCCTTCCCCTACTTCTCACCCTTACCAAAGTTTGCCTGAATCCTTTCTCTAGATGAATCCTAATCTAATCTCATTTTGTTTTTTATTTATATTTATTTATTTATTTATTTATTTATTTATTTTTCTAAGTCTATTTACTTTGGAAAGTCAGAGAGAGACAGAGCATGAGTGGGGGAGGGGTGGAGAAAGGGAGACACAGAATCCGAAGGAGGCTCCAGGCTCTGAGCTGTCAGCACAGAGCCCAACGTGGGGCTGGAATCACGAACCATGAGATCATGACCTGAGCTGAAGTCGGTCGCTTAGCCGACTGAGCCACCCAGGTACCCCTCATCTCATTTTAGACTAAGGTGTTGAGCTGCTTATTAAAATGCAAATATTCTTGGGAGATATACCCAGCTCGATAACTACACCTCATGCTGCAGATATTGTACATTTATGAAAACATTTATTTTGTATGCCCTCCATTCAAGTTACCCAGAAATCGAAGAGGATAGAGCTCAGACAGAATCTTAGGAGTTTGAAGTTCAGTCCCTCTGATTTTCGGGGAGAGAATGTTTCAAACACTTAAATGAGTAGAACTGAATCCCCATCGGTGATTTTTCCAACCCCAGCATCCATTCCTCTTCCCCACCCTGCACCCCCACTGCTACCAGCATTCTAGATTTCCTTTGGGAAACCCCACCTTCCCTCTCAAGCTAAGTATACAAGGGAGAGGTTTATTCTTGAGCCAGAGATGGAGCAGCTGTGTCTGTTCTAGCCAATCAGAACGCGGGGATAGACATGTGCTCCAAGTTGGTCCAATCAGAATGAATTCTGGGGGCACCTGGGTGACTTAGTCCGATAAGCGTCAGACTTCAGCTCAGGTCATGATCTCACAGCTCCTGGGTTCAAGCCCCGCGCGGCGGGCTCTGTGCTGACAGCTCAGAACCTGGAGCCTGCTTGGGATACTGTGTCTCCCTCTCTCTCTGCCCCTTCCCTGCTCATACTCTGCCTCTCGCTCTCTATCTCTCTCAAAAGTAAATAAAACATTTAAACAAATTAATTAAAAAAAAAAAAAAAGAATGAATTCTGGAATTTGGTGAGGGAGAGGAACGTTGGGGGAAAAGATTCCCTCTCTCTTTGGCTGGGACCCCTAGCATTGCAAGTGACCCACTGCAACTGAGAACCACCACTCAGATTGATGAGGTGAAACTAATTCCTGATGACATTGTTTGAACCCCAAGATCCAATAGTGACCGAAATCGGCCCTGTCCTTAGACTTTTCAGTTATGGGAGTCAATAAATTCCTTTGTTTTGCTTAATTCAGATTAAAATGGATTTTAATCACCTTGCAACCTTGCACCTTGTCAAAAAAGTATTGTTACAGACTGAATATTTGTGTCCCCCTCCAAACTCATATGGGGAAATGTAATGCCCAATGTGATGGTATTAGGAAGTGGGGCCTTTAGGAGGTGATTAGGTCATGAGGGTGGAATCTTACAGAAGAGACTCCAGAGAGGTACCCGGTGGTTCAGTCGGTTTAAGCGTCCGACTTCGGCTCAGGTCATGATCTCATGGTTTGTGGGTTTGAGCCCCGCGTTGGGCTCTGTGCCGACAGCTCAGAGCCTGGAGCCTGCTTCAGATTCTGTGTCTCCCTCTCTCTCTTCCCCTCCCTGCTCACGCTCTATCTTTCTGTCTCTCGAAAATAAATAAACGTTAAAAAAAAGAGAGAGAGATCCCAGAGAACTAGCTCCACTCTTTAGCCGTATGATAACAGCAAAAAACAGCCATCTAGGAACCAGGAAGCAAGGAAACAGATTTTCACCAGACATCAAATCTGCTGGGTGCCTTGATCTTGGACATCCCTTGTGAGAAATAAATATCTGTTGTTTATAAGCTACCCAGTCTGTGGTATTTTGTTATAGCAGCCAAATGGATTCAGACAAGTACTGACCGGCATATCATTACATCTTGTTGTGTGCTGTGATCATTAACAAAGGTCACCTTTTCTTAGGAATTCATCCCTTATGCAAGATCACCATGATGTAGCCAGATCTATGATGCCTGTTTCTATACTTCGCTTTCTTTAGACTTCTTTACCTCTGGCAATTGCCTGATGACCTCCTTTCTGCAGGTCCAGCAGAGAGAAGCACAGTAGGGCTCTTTTTTTTCCTTAAATTTTTTTTTAACATTTATTTATTTTTGAAAGACAGAGTGAGACAGAGCGTGAGTGGAGGAGGGGCAGAGAGAGAAGGAGACACTGAATCCGAAGCAGGCTCCAGGCTCTGAGCAAGTGTTCAGCACAGAGCCTGATGCGGGGCTTAAACCCATGAACCGTGAGATCATGCGAAGTTGGACACTGAACCAACTGAACTACCCAGGCACCCCCAGTAGAGGTCTTTTAAAAGTGGATCCCAGGGGTGCCTGGGTGGCTCAGTCAGTTAAGCATTTGGCTTCAGCTCAGGTCATGATCTCACGGTTCGTGGGTTTGAGCCCCACATCAGGCTCTGTGCTGACAGCTCAGAGCCTGGAGGCTGCTTCAGATTCTTTGTCTCCCTCTCTCTGTTCCTCCCCGGTTTGTGCTCGCGCGCGCGCTCTCTCTCTCTCTCTCAAAAACAAACATTAAAAGACATTTAAAAAAATAATAAAAGTGGATCCCAAAGACTGGTTATGCTGACAGCTAACCGCAGCTAACTGCAGTCACCGAGGTTGGCTTAGGCAGTCCTTAAGCAAATGACCCACCCCCATCCTGTAGGCCACCCTTCCTGCGGTGCTGGAAAGAACCCACCCAGAACCCAGAAAGAACTTATCATCACCAACTCCTGACTGAGGTAGGAGGTAGGGAATAACCTCTAGAAGTTTGGCTCCTCAAGCTCAGGACAACCCAGAAATGAGTCAGCTTTCTGGAGAAAACTTCCCACAGTCTGTCTCTAGCAGGCTCCCACCCCACCCCCACGCCAGTAAGGCCTATGCATTTCTTTCAAGAGCATAATGATACCTTATATTCGAAAAGCAGTGAAGTGCTGTACCTCTTTCAAAGTACTTGTGCATTCATTATCTCATTAGGATACCAGAGTTGCTCTTTTTCCCTTCGGGTTTGTATTTTTTTTAAAAAACTAAAATCCAGTGGAGAAAATTTTTTATATGGCTTTCTGTGAGCCTGGAGAGGAGAAAATCAGAAGGCAATCCAAGAGCAAAGCTTTCCTAGAGCCCCAGATATTATCTTTCTCTCTCATGCCAAAAATAATAAGGGGCAGAGGCTAGATTATAGAGGAAAGAACACGGAGTGGGAGCTGAAACCTGGGTTCTAGTTCCACATCTGCCACCAAGTAGCTGTGTGATTTGGACAAGCTCCTTGATCTCTTTGTGCTTCGGTTTCTTCTTTGTAAAATGGTGGCATTGAGCCTTCCAGGGGGGATTGGCCTTGATATTTTCTGTAGGCCTTTAAAGCTCTGAGGTTTTATGGTTTGGGGAATTATAAATTGCAAAGGGGAATTTATAAGCAAGTTGGCACGTTTTCACGAGCCTGGCTGCTATTTTGGGGTGTGCAGGGGAGATCCCCTGCCCAGGGGTGCCAGGACCCATAGCACAGTGGGATCTAAAGCTGAGCACGACTGGCTCCCCAGAGACCCCAAGGCCCTCTTCCAAAGTTGTAGCTAATCGGCAGTTGTTAATTGGGTAAGTGAAGGGTGAGTACCTGACATTCACAAAGTGCTGGCCGCTTGATAGATCGGGAAACCTTGTGGCCTATGGGATGAAGCACAAGTGTATATCAGATTAGTTCTTGGAATGGAAGTAGAACCTTGGCATTTCCCTGGAGATGTGGCCTGTGTAGGCCTTGGCAGCCAGGGTCACAGGTCCTACTTAGCAATACAGAGACTAGCCCATTTTTTCTTTCTGATTTCAAACTTCTCTGTACAACTCTTTCTTTCAGCAAGGACTTTCTGCCCAGTGGGGAGGCGAATGGATCCCCCAGCTCCATGAGCCCCTTCTGTGTGGCTACACTCTCATATATCCTGGCTTCCATTTCCAACGACTACTTTGAGAAACTATGGGCCACCTGGGTGGCTCAGTCGGTTAATCGTCTGGGTTCGGCTCAGATCGAGATCTCACGGGTTGTGAGTTCGAGCCCCGCGTCGGGCTCTGTGCTGACAGCTCAGACAGAGCCTGGAGCCTGCTTCGGATTCCGTGTCTCCCTCTCTCTCTGCCGCTCCCCTGCTCGTGCTCTGTCTCTCTCTCTCTCTGAAAAATAAATAAACATTAAAAAAAGAAAAAAATAATAAACAAGATGGTTTATCTTGTCTCACCAGTGCCTGGATTATGTATCTTTTTGCGAGCATGGACTATGAGGCCTCAGACCGCCTCCTATCTTTCTCCGCACAGCTTTGGCTCTGAGCCCTCCTTCAACCTGTGCCCTCCGCTGTGGCTCCCCGCTTCCCAGTCAAAACAACTAACTACCACCACCATTAATAACAACAAAACCCCTTCCTCATCCCATGACGTATCTTTTCTTAGGAAATTTTTCTTTGCTGCCCAACAAATGCATGTTAAAGTGCTGGTAGTTGCTAAGACTTATTACCTTCCCATCCCCCCCGCCACTGCTCCAAATTTTTGCATTTTAACATTTGCATTTTAGCGGGAACGCTGGACCCAGTTTGGCAGATCCAATCCCATTAAAGGAGCAAACTTGTTTCAGCATCAGACCTATGATGGGAGATATTTTTTGTCCTTAAGGAAGGGCCTTTTTTTGGCCCATCACCTACAGGAGGCTGGGTGCTGGTGAGGTCAGAGCTCACCAGGGCAGCCTGGCCAATCAGGCCTTCCCCTGAGCCAATAGCTATTCATAATCGGCTCTGCAATTTTAAGACCCAGAACAAAACCGGCCTCATTGCATTTGCCAACCTCCCTGCATTTCACAATATTATTTTGTTGATTCTGGGATCTCCTCTTTTTCTCCTTAAAATCCTGGCCCAGCGTCAGATGCCCCTGGCTCTGTATAGTGGTTGTACTGTCTGAGGCTGGGATGTGGAATCTTGGCACCGTCTGAGAATTCAGATTTGCCTGCCCTGTGCCCCTTGACACACCATTCCTGTGCCCCTTATGGAGTATCCTGCAATCCAACCTCTAGCCCCAGGGCATCATGGCCTGAGTTTAAAACCGGACCAGAGAAAGGGACCAAAATGTATTAAGTAAAACCAAACTTGAAATAATACCAGAAGACCAACTGAGTTCCAGGAGCTTCCAGATCTCCATTAAAAAGGGACAACTTTTGGGCCGCCTGGGTGGCTCAGTCGGTTAAGCATCCGACGTCAGCTCAGGTCATGATCTTGTAGTTGGTGAGTTTGAACCTTGTGTCGGGCTCTGTGCTGACAGCTCAGAGCCTGGAGCCTGTTTGGGATTCTGTGTCTCCCTCTCTCTCTCTGACCCTCCCCCACTCACGCTCTGTCTCTCTCTCTCTCTCAAAAATAAACATAAAAAAAGAGGCGGGGAGGGGGCAACTTTCTATTCCAGTAGTTTGCCGACTCTGGTTTTTGGTCCCAGGCCAGTACTCTGCCAATCATCTCCTCCCACCCTATTCCCCACAGCAAGGTTGAGAATATTCCTGTGAATAGGAACCAGCCCAGTTCCCTAAACTTGGAAGTCAGTTTAATTCTTTGAGGGGAAGCGTTAGCTCTGGTTTTTGCCGCCCTGTGCTGGTGTGGATACGCAAGTATAGGAAAACCAGGAAGGAATCTGCACTGATGTATAAAACATGACGGCCGTGCTAAAGTAATAGTGTGAATAAACAAATAATGTAAGCAATGTTAAAGTCTTTCTGAAGTTTGGAATTCTGAAATAATATTGGAGGGGCGCCTGGGTGGCTCAGGTGGTTGAAGCGTCCGACTTGAGCTCAGGTCATGATCTTGCGGTCTGTGAGCTCGAGCCCCCCTCTGTCAGGCTCTGTGCTGACAGCTCAGAGCCTGGAACCTGCTTCGGATTCTGTGTCTCCCTCTCTCTCTGCCCCTCCCCCACTCATGCTCTGTCTCTCTCTCTCTCTCTCTCTCTCTCTGTCAAAAATAAATAAAACATTAAAAAAAAATTTTGAAATAACATTGGAAAACCAGAACTACCCCATGCACTGTCCCTCCCCCATTCCCACAGGCCAAGGGGGGGGGCGGGGGGGGGGGGGGAGGTTGTTTGCTGAGTCATGGAGCCAGAGAGAAGGGAAAGAACCAGGTCTCCCAGGCCCTCATTTACCCCGCCTGGCTCTGCCAGGTCTGCCCCTAAACTTGCTGGTTAGAAATGTGGTCCCCTTAGTCACCTTCTGTTCAGTCACCTTGTCCTTTCTGCTCCCTGATGTTGATTTGGTGGGCGACCCGGTAAAAGCCGTGGCAAACCCATGGGAGGGGGGAAGCGCCTCAAACCTGTGTCAGGTCCCATCACAAAGGCTGGGAGACTCGTGGAGACCACACAGAAGGAGACACCGCTGTAAAGGAGGAAGGAGAGAGAGGAAGGCTAGTGCCGAGCCTGAAGGAAATCTGCTAGCCAGTGAAGCACATTCCAAGGTCACCCCTGCAGCCGCGGCTGTGGCTGAGGAAATTCGTGTAGCTGAGTGAATCCAGGAGGACCTTGTCCAGCGACAAAACTGGGAGCAGCCAAACCGACGTGGTTCACTTCTCTTATGATAAAGGAGTTTTATCATCATCTCTAGGCTTCTAAAACCTCACCACCCTCTCCCAGCTTCTTACCCCAGAACCAGAGTGGGGCTTATGTGGGCCACAGAGAACGTTCTTTCCTCAGTTCTTTGACCCACACACTTACCAGCAAGGTCACAACCACAGCACCAAAAGGGCAGAGTGACTCTGGGTCAGCTCTGTTTTATGCAAAACAGAGATATGGAGATCCAGATTTTACCCCAAATGATTAATCTGGGAGGTGACTATGGATTTATTTATTTAATTTTTGCTTTTTAAAAGCATCCCTGAAGGGTTTCTTCAGCTTTTCTCTGGCTTTTTTTTTTTTTTAAAGATTATCTTTGGTATAAAATTATATAATCACTTTAGCAAAAAGTGGGGAAAAAATTGAAAAAAAAAAGAGAAAACAATCATATATGACTATCTTCTTAATACATCTGTCTCCTGCTAGCATTTGGAAGATTCTTTCCCATCTTTCTCCTACACACATTTTTTCCTTCTAAACATTAAAGGTTTATTCTGTTTTAAAATTTTTTGTATGTTTCTATTTCTTTTTTGAGAAAGAGAGACAAGGTGAGCGGGGGAGGGGCAGAGAGAGAGGGAGACACAGAATCCCAAACAGGCTCCAGGCTCTGAGCTGTCAGCACAGAGCCCGACACGGGGCTCGAACTCACGAGTCGTGAGATCATGACCTGAGCTGAAGTTGGACACTTAACCGACTGAGCCACCCAGGCGCCCCTGTTGTGTTTTAAATTAAAAAAAAAAAAAAAGAAAAAGAAAAAAGAAAAGTAATCTCACTTGATAAAAAGTATACAATAAAAAGTAACAGCCTTTCCCTCCGCCTTTATCCTCAGTGATAGAAGTCTTATATATCTTTCCAGAAACTAGTTTTTCATATAAGGTATGTAGTTGGGGACAGGAGTTGGCATGTGCAGTGAGGGGGTAGAGGCAAGCGGTAGATTTGCTCCTGTTAGGAGTGCAGACACAGGGACCATGTGATAGGAGTAGGGACACACGGACCATGTGAGCAGCTCTTCCCTGGGGTCAGAATTGTAAAATGTAAAACTTGGGAGCTGCCGGGGATGGTGTTTTTGGCCATGTAACTAAAACAAGACAGGAGAGCTAGAGAGAGAGCCCTAGTGTTATTAGAGATTCTCGATCTAGTTCTTTCTAAGGTTGATCCATGACCTTGGCCATCCTATGGTTTAGTTGCTCAACCTTTGCCAGAGTTTGTTTATGACCAATAAAGTCCCTTTCTGCTAAAATTTATTTGAATTGGGTAGATGTTATATCTCAACAAATTAGCACATTCATCAGAAGCATTTTTCTTTCTCTGTACAATCTTGACGTTCATTATTTTTAAGGATGAACAGCGGCAACAAGCAGCAAGAAGAAAAAAAGTCGATAAATTGGAGATCATCAAAATAAAAAAGTTTTGTGTTTCACAAGATGTCATCAAGAAAGTGAAAAGATATGGGACGCCTGGGTGGCTCAGTTGGTTAAGCCGCCTGCAACCCAGGTCATGATATCACAGTTCATGAGTTCGGGCCTTGCAAAGGGTTCTCTGCTGTCAGCACAGAGCCCACTTTGGATTCTCTGTCCCCCTCTTTTTGTCCCTCTCCCACCCATTCTCTCTCTCTGTCTCTCAAAAATAAGTAAGTAAACATCCAAAAAAAAAAAAAAAGTGAAAAGATAACCCAGTAATAGGAGAGAAATTTTTTGCAAATCATATCTGTGATAAGAGACTTGTATCTAGAATATATAAAGTACTTGTAGGTAATAAAAAGACAAATAACTCAATTTAAATATGGGGAAAGGAGGGGCGCCTGGGTGGCTCAGTCAGTTGAGCAGCCGACTTCAGCTCAGGTCACGATCTCGCGGTCCGTGAGTTCGAGCCCCGCGTCAGGCTCTGTGCTGACAGCTCGGAGCCTGGAGCCTGTTTCGGATTCTGTGTCTCCCTCTCTCTGACCCTCCCCCGTTCATGCTCTGTCTCTGTCTCAAAAATAAATAAACGTTAAAAAAAAAAAATAAATATGGGGAAAGGATTTGAATAGACATCTCTTCAAAAAAGACATAAAAATGGCCAATAGGCGCATGAACAAATACACATTAATTGCCATCAAGGAACTACAAATCAAAACCACGAGATCCCACTTCACTTTCACTCAGGTGACTGTACCAAAAAGGCAAATCATAACAAGTGTTGGTGAAGATGTAGAGAAATTGGAACCTTCACACACTGCTGGTGGGAATGTAAAATGGTGCAGTTGCTTTGGAAAACCATTTGGCAATTCCTCCAAAGTTTGAACATAGAGTTACCCTCTGACCCAGCAATTCCACTCCTAGGTATATTCCCAATGATAAAGCTTTGGGGTGATGGTGGGGTGGTTCAGAGCAGATGACGACAAAGAATTCTTGAAGATGTCTTTGGTGCAAAAAGGTGATTTTATTAAAGCGTGGGGACAGGACCCATGGGCAGGAAGCTATGGGGACAGGACGGGTAACTCATTATTTGCCCTCAGGTTGGGAGGGGGTCAGGGATATAGTAAATCTCTAAGGAATTTTGGAAGCAGGGTTTCCAGGACCTCGAGGGGCTAGCTGTTGCTAGGAAAATGCCATTTATTACCATTCAATAAAAACTCAGTCAGAAGACCCTTCAGATACAATATCAGGTGGCCACAAGCTTGGAGCATGATTGTCAGCATACATCCTGTGGCAATTGAGATAAAGGAAGTAGATTTACAGGATCCTCAAGGTTGGGACAATGTTAAACCAAGGTTCTCTTTTGCCCCTAGCAAAGTGTCCTTTGGAGGCAGCTGAGCTCCTAAAGGAAGGTCAAGGACTTGTCAATGGGCTGTAAGCAGTAAGGAATTTAGTTTATTTGCCTTAGTTTCCCACATTACCACAGCAAGCACCTAAACCCTTTTCTTTTGTTCTTGGGTAGCTGGGAGTGTCCAGGGAATATCACCCAGATCTCATCAGGGGTGGGGGTGGGGTGCTAGCCTGTGCTTTGCCCCTCAGCCTGCCTCACGCTCCCTCATCACCAAGAGAAATGAAAATGTGCCCACATAAACACTTACACATGCATGTTCTTGGCAGCATCATTCATAATGGCCAAAAAGTAGAAACAACTCAAGGGTCCATCCACTGATGAACAGATGAGCACAATGTGGTATATCCATACAGTGAAATACTATTCAGCGATAAAAAATGAAGTACTGAAATGTGCTACAATTTGGATTCATTGAATACATTATGTTAAGTGAAAGAAGCCAATCACAAAGGATCACATAGTGTATGATTCCGGGTTGTACGAAATGATTCTTGTATACAAATGATTCCATTTGTATGAAATGTCTGGACTAGGCAAATTCATGGAGATAAAAAGTACATTTGTAAGGGTTAAATTGTAGTGTAGGGCTAACCTGTAGCCTTAAGAAATAACAGCTTTGTTTTAACACTGTAGATTAAGAGATAACAGCCTTGTCCTATCAATCAAGGGAACAAAAGTTTAAGGAAAATCAACTGGTTTAGTGTTTGATTGGATTGGGGCAAGGCCATGTCTGAACTGTTTCCACCCCCATCTGGGAACTATTTCTTTGTTCTGTCTCCAGGTGATGATAAGACGATGTGATCGGCTATAAAAACTCTGTACTCTTGCTTTTCGAGACCACACTCTGGTCAAGAGTGTCGGTCCCGATCGGTTGGTCTTGCCTCTCATTGCAATAAACTTTGTTGTGACTGTCACTGGTGCCCGTAGCATTCTGTTTCAGCAATCGTGTGGATGCAACACATTTGCCCAGGGTTGGGAGCGTGGGGGGAAATGGGGAATGACTGCTAACGAGGGTGATGGAAATGTTCTAAAATTGTGATGATGGCTGAGAAGCTCCGTGATTATACTAAAGACCACTGACCTGGGCTCGCTTTCTTTCTTTCTTTCTTTCTCTCTTTCTTTCTTTCTTTCTTTCAAGTAATCTCTATACTCAATGTGGGGCTCGAACTCACGACTCCCAAGAGTTGCGTGCTTCACGGACTGAGTCAGCCAGGTGCCTCAACTTGGACACTTTAAATGGGTGAATTGTATCATATGTTAATTATGTAAAAAAATAGCCTGTTGAGTGGATGTGTTAATTATTTATACACAGATATAGTTTATTTATATAGTTATAAATATAGATTATTTATATAGTTGTCCAGTCCAAACTATTCCTCTCTCGTGAATATAGCTCTGTGTTACATATCATTTAACAACTATTTACTGAGCATCAGATGTGTTGGGAATATAAAAAAAAAAAAAAAAAGCAGCAGAGCATCTCATGGCCCAGCCAAGGAGGCAGCACCCGTGGACAGAAGGTGAGTGAATGGGCAAAGGAGCACATAATAAAAGTTATTGGTTTCAGAGCCAGCCTGGCTGTCATGAGCTATGCACTTGAGGAAAGCTTCCATGAAGAGTTGGAAAATACTGAATCTTGAAGGATAAAAGGGGAACAACAAAAGTACAACACAGTTATCATTTGTGGAGTACTTACCATGATGGGCACTGTTCTAAATACAGTACAGAGAGGGTGGAACTTCCAGAATGGCAGAGTCAGGAGTTAGGTGGACCCTCTTGCCAACAAAACAACAATTTAACTGATAAAAATTATAAAGAACACAACACAATAATTTAAAATCCCTGGAAATTGTTCTGAGGTCATAGAGCAAATGGAGACATAATATAAAAACGAACAAAAAACCAAAACCTAAATTGTAGGAAGGAATGCCTAAATCTTAGGCATTTGAACCATGACCCATTATTCCCTTGGCCTTTCTCCCCCAGCTCCTTGTTATGGAAGCTCTACCCAAGAGCTCTATTCTCAACAAGAAGAGTCCTCCCAGCTCCCAGTCCGTGGCGACAGTCTCATCTTGGCAGAGGCAGACTGCTGAGGTTTCCGCTGCCCCTAGTCCTCTGCTGTAGAAACCCGATTATAGGGATGGCAGGCTGAGAATCCCGGGGTTCCATCACGCCACCCCTCTCTAAAGCCAGGCTATAGAGTGAGGGTTCTGGGCTGGGAGGACGAAGTAGAGAAGATCAGTGGTTTCCACCCCCCACCCCCTCACAGAGCAGGGTGGCACTCTAGGAAGAGTGGGCCCCACCTCCAGCTCTGATGCAGGGGCACAGGCGTTCTACCTATAAGGCAACCCATAAGGGTAAAGAGCTTTAGAACTCGGGGTGCCTGGGTGGTTCAATTGGCTAAAGGTCTGACTCTTGATTTCGGCTCAGGTCATGGTCTCAGGCTGGTGGGATTGGAGCCCTATGTCAGGCTCTGCACTGATTGCAGGGAGCCTACTTGGGATTCTCTCTCTCCTTTTCTCTCTGCCCCTCCCCCGCTCACGTGTGTGTTCTCTCTCTCTATCTCTCTGTCTCTCTCCCTCCCTCTCGGGGGGGAAAAAAGAGCTTTAGAGCTTTGCTTGAGACCCTGACTTTACTGGAACAGAGTGTGAAGAAGAGGTTGATAGCTCCATGATAATACCAAAATGGCAGAGCAGTTAGAAATTTAATAGGGAACCAGGGAAAGAGAAAGCCAAGAAGAAAGCTCTTGAAAGCACACTTGACTCTCGGGATCAGGAAGTCTATGGCACAGGTGCCTGGCTGCACTCGCTCATGGGCAATCAGAGCAGGGCATGGGGTAGACTTGAAAATGCCCCTCAAGGCACGCACAGGCCTGTTAACACAGGACCCCTCATGGCACAAGGGGCTTAAACACAATCTCTGACCAAACAATGACTGAGCCGTAAACTATTCTGACCAGGGGTGTGAGAAATAAACCCACTGACCCAATCAAGGCAGACAGACAAGGAGACACGGAGCACAGTGAAGTGAAGCTTTAATCAATGTTCTTGCAAAAGCTTGTCTGATGGACAAGCACACTCACGGTGGTTACAGAAGGCAATTTATCTCCTAGCGTGCAAGTCCCTTCCCTGATTCCTCACAGGCTGAATACTACAGAGGTTACTGCCTTACCTGGAAATCGCCTCCTATGCTCATGTAAGGCAAAAAGTACATTCCTTGAAGTGATGCAGAGACCTCAGTTCTTTGGTTCATGCTTACTACAAAGCCTGCAAAAAAACAAGCCCACGAAGTGGAGAGGGGAAGCACCAGGAAGTGAAGTGTCTAAGCGTTTGGGACTCCAATGTTGGGGGCGGTGGGGGGGAGGGTTTCGTACATATTTCCAACAGATTGTAAACCTACTGTTAACTAGACAGCACAGCCTTTACTTGGTATTTCTGAAAATGAATCATCTCGCTTACTTCTCACAGGGCAATTCCTAGGAAATCAGACTTCAAAGTAAAATCACTCATTCCTGGAAGTTGGGACATGCCCAACATGTGGACATACCCAAGGCTGCAGCTTCTCAGGAGTAATCAGAGAGGGCACATCCAAGCCACTAGGTCCTGAACAAACATCGGGGGAAAAAACCCTCCCAAATCCCCCCAAAACACAAAAAAAACAAACCCCCAAAAACAAAAAGCAAAACCTCCCTGAACTATGACTGCAGCCTCCAAGCCACACACACATCCAACAATAAGCTGTAAAAATAAAACGGGCTAAAAAGCCTTAAGTACAACCTGTGACCAATAAATAGATTATGCCAACCCAGGGTGATCTGTAGGTGGCCAGGCTAAAAGATAAAAACAAGGGGTAAATATCTGAGAAGAGACAACAAAGGCTGCACTTCACAAGGGAAACAGACTATAAAATTATTTCCGCTAAGTCATTAAACAGGCAAATGACAAAGCAAATAACAATAGCCCAATTCTGGGTGCGGAATCAGCATCTACAGTTTCTACAATATATTATCTAAACTGTCTACTTCTCAACAAAAAATTACGAGACATGGAACAAAAAACAGGGGAAAAAGCAGGTAATAGAAACTGCCTTGAGGGGCCCAGGTGATGCATTTAGCCAACAAAAACTCCAAAGCATTTATTATAAATGTGTTCAAAAAGCTAGTGAAAACCATGCTTAGATTTAAAGGAAGATATGATAATGTCTCATGAAATAGAATGCTAATAAAGAGGTAGAAATTACAAGAATCAGTGGAAATTCTGGAGTTGAAAAATAATCAAGATGAAAAATTCACAAGAGGGACTCAACGGTAGAGTTGATCTGGCAGAAGCAAGAATCCGTGAACTTGAAGATAGATCAGTAAGGGTTATGCAATTTTAAGAAGAAAGAGAAAAAAAAAGAGTGAATAAAAATGAGCAGAGCCTCAGAGAAACGTAGGATGTCATTAAGTGCACTAACACACACACACACACACACACACACACACACACACACACACATATATATATAATGTAGGTAGTACCAGGAGAGGAGAAAGACAGAAAAAATAGCCAAGGAAGTAATGATCGAAACTTTTCAAATTTGATGAAAAGCGCTAATCTACACATCCAAGGTGTGGCCTAGTTTCTTCTTGTTGCTTTCAATAATATACAAAAGGAAAGAGATAAATTAAAAAAGGAACCGTTAAGCAAAAAGGAACCAGAGCTTGATGATTTGGTCCATCCATATTGCACAAGGCAAGAAGACATGCTCTGGAGAGAATACCAACAGTGCCTAGACAACCATTTGCTAAAGAGGGTAGTCATGTGAATTAGAGTCCATTCACCATTTCAGGCAAACACAAGGAATAGAAGTGGGTTTTCCAAGAAGACTCCACGGTGAGCAATGGGGTCTCATGGCGTGGATCTTCTCAACATCACAGAAGAGCGACGAGGTTTTTGAAAATTTCATGCCAGCAGAAACACTGCCAGTCTGGACTGAAAGGGACAGAGATGAGAAGAGATGGGGGAAGAATGAATCTGCGGGCAGAGCGATGGAGGCAGAGGCCAGAGAGGCCGGGCTCACCCTGGGGAACATCACAGAGGATTCGGTTTTGAAACTTAATGGAATTTGCCCTTTTGGGTTGCAAACTTGCTTTAGATCAATAATCCCTCTTGTTCTTTCCATTTTTCTCCCTTTCAGAAAGAAAATGTCTGTTCTATGCCTATTGTACCATTGTAGTTTGGAAGCAGATAGCACATTTTCTAGGTTTGACAGGTTTTGGTACCGAGAAGAATTGTGCCCTGGAGTGGACCATATTCAGAGTCTCACCCATACTTGTTTAGATAATTTAGATGATGAGTGGGACTTTTTTTTTAAGTTTGCTTATTTATTTTGAGACAGAGAGAGGAAGCACATGCACGTGTGAGGGATGGGGGAGAGGCGGAGAGAGAAGGAGAGAGAGAATCCCAAGCAGGCTCTGCACTGTCAGAACAGAACTGACTTGGGGCTCAATCCCACGAACCACGAGACTACAACCTGAGCTGAACGAGAGTCGAATGCTTAACTGACTGAGTCACCCGGGCACCCCCAAGTGGGACTTTTTGAGTTGATATTTAATTTTTCTTAATGTTTATTCATTTTTGAGAGAGACAGAGTGCAAGTGGGGGAGGGGCAGAGAGAGAGAGGGAGACACAGAATCTGAAGCAGGCTGTCAGCAGAGAGCCTGACATGGGGCTGGAACTCACGAACCGTGAGATCAGGACCTGAGCCAAAGTCAGACACACAACCAACTGAGCCACCCAGGCGCCCCTTGAGTTGATATTAGGATGACATTTGGGACTTAGAATTGATGCTGGATGGGTTAAGATTTTTGGAGATCTTGGGATAAAGTGAATGTATTTTGCACAGGTGATGGATGTGAATTTGGGGGACCAGAGGGTAGACTTTACTGGATTGAATAGTGTTCCCCCCGAAAATTCATGTCCACCCAGAACCTCAGAATGTGGTTTTATTTGGAAATAGGGCCTTTGAAGATGCAATTAGTTAGGATATCAAACTGGATTGGGATGGGTCCTAAATGCAATGACTAGTGTCCTTATAAGAAGAATAAAGGACCCATGAAGACCCAGATACAGAGGGAGAATGCCATGTGACTATGGGGGCAGAGACTGGAATCTCTATAAGCCAAGGAACACCAAGGACTGCCAGCAGGCAGAAGAAGCTGGGAGAGAGGCATGGGACAGTTTTCCCCTCAAAACCCCTAGAAGGAATAAACCCTGCTGATATCTTTTAAAAAGAATTTTTTTTACTTCAAAAAATGTTCATTTTAGAAAGAGTGTGTGAACTGGGGAGAGGGGCAGAGAGAGAGAGAGAGAGAGAGAGAGAGAATCTTAAGCAAGCTCCATGCTCAGCATGGGGCACCAAACAGGGCTCGATCCCTGGGATCATGACCTGAGCTGAAACCAAGAGTCAGATACTCAACCAACTGAGCCACCCAGATGCCCCAACAGGACACATTTTTCAAAAGAAAATTAATATAGGGGCGCCTGGGTGGCTCAGTTGGTCGAGCAGCCAACTTTGGCTCAGATCATGATCTCACGGTTCATTAGTTTGAGCCCCACACCGGGATCTGCACTGACAGCCGAGTCTCACTCACACCCTGTGTCTCAAAACAAATATATAAACTTAAAAAAATTAACTCAAAATGGATCAAATATAAGGGCTGAAATTAGGAAACTTTTATAAGAAAACACATGGGTAAATTTTCATAAGCTCGGGCAATCCAATGATTTCTTAAATATGACACCAGAAACACAAGCAACAAGAAAGAACAATAGATAAGATTATTAAAACTAGATTAATTTACTTATATTAAGAATAGAGGGGCATTGGGGCGCCTGAGTGGCTCAGTCAGTTGAGCGTCTGACTTTGGCTCATGTCACGATCTCACAGTTCGTGAGTTCGAGGCCCGCGTCGGGCTCTGTGCTGACAGCTCAGAGCCTGGAGCCTGCTTCAGATTCTGTGTCTCCCTCTCTCTCTGCCCCTAACCCACTCGCATTTTGTCTCTGTCTCTCTCAAAAATAGACATTAAAAAAATTTTTTTAAAGAAAAAAGAATAGAGGGGCGTCTGGTTGGCTTTGTCAATTAAGCGTCCGACTTTGGCTCAAGTCATATCTCATAGTTCATGGGTTCGAGCCCTGTGTCAGGCTCTGTGCTGACAGCTCAGAGCCTGGAGCCTGCTTTGGATTCTATGTCTCCCTCTGTCTCTCTCCTCCTTCTCCTCTTGCGTGCACTCTCTCTCTCTCTCTCTCTCTCTCAGAAAATTAATAAACATTAAAAAAAGGATAGATAAAATTAAAACCTTTTGTGCTTTAAAGGACACCATCCAGAAAGTGAAAAGATAATCCACAGAATGAAAGACAGTATTTGCAAATCACATACCTGATAGAGGACTTGTACATAAAATATTTAGAGAACTCCTACAACCCAACAATCAAAAGACTAACAACCCAATTTAAAAATCGGTAAAGGCTCAGGGGCCCTGGGTGGCTCAGCCAGTTAAGCTGACTCTTGGTTTTGGCTCAGGTCACAATCTGGCAATTCATGGGTTCAAGCCCCACGTTGGGCTCTGTGCTGATGGCTCTGAGCCTGCTTGGGATTCTCTCTCTCTGCTCTCCCCCCTCCTCAGAAATAAATAAATAAACATATTTTTAAAAATAGGCAAAGGCTCTGAATAGACAGAAGATATGCAAATAACCAATAAGTACTAGTCATCAAAAGTCATCAGAGGGTTAATTTTATGATATTGAGTTATATTTCTTTTCTCTAAAAGGCAATGGCATAAAATAAGAAATTTAAAAGTACATTGTTGGGCCCATAACATGAAAAAGTGTAATCTATTTGACAATAATAGCACAAAGGAGGCAGGTGGGAGCAGATCTGTGCTGAAGAAAAGGAAATGATACCAGATGGTAATTCAAATCCATAGGAAGAAAAGGGTAAATCGGGGTTAATACAACAAACACTATAAATACATACTTGTTCTCCTTCAGCTTCTTTAAAAAGTAATAATTATAACAATGTACGGTTGGGTTTATAACACACATAGAAGTAATATGTCTAACAATAAGAATGTGAAAAAGAGACAGAAAGGAATGCAACTATTTAGGGGTAAAGTTTTTCTATTTCATGAGAATTATTTTAAACATAGATCCTGAGTCTGGCTGAATCAGAATTTCAGAGGGATGGCCAGGGCTTTCTTGGTCTGCACAGTGCCTTTGTGTGAGTTCAAAGGGCCTTCTTGGTCCATCTAGTGCCTTTGTATGAGTTCAAAAGGCTTCCTTTCTGCCATCAGATGTAGCTCCATGCCAGGGCCAGGGGCTTAACAAGCAGAACATGAACTGGATTGACCACCCTCTTACCCTTGTGCATTGAACGATCTGCACAACCGTATGGGGGAGGTAGCCCCAGACATGACCCATGTCTATATTTTAAGACTGTTCCTCTAATAATTCTAACGTACAACCAGGGTTGAGAACTGACGGGTTAGGGAGGCATTTGAAAAGAATCTGAAATATCAGGTAACTGATAAAATAGCAGAGACCATTGTTAGTGTGGATTTGGAGGGAGGACTCTCAGGTTTTTAATCCCAAAGACTGAGAGAATGGTAAGAGAAATAGAGAAATAGGAAGGAAAACCTGGATTTGGAGGGAATATGTTCAGGTGCAGTCATGTTGAATTCGAAGGCACGGCAGGACATAAAAGGAAGAATATCCAACTGACAATTAGAAGACAGATGTTTCTGGGGGCGCCTGGGTGGTTCAGTCGCTTAAGCATCAGACTTCAGCTCAGGTCATGATCTCACAGTCCGTGAGTTCAAGCCCCGTGTCAGGCTCTGTGCTGACAGCTCAGAGCCTGGAGCCTGCTTCGGATTCTGTGTGTGTCTCTCTCTCTGCCTCTCCCCTGCTCATGCTCTGTCTCTCTCTGTCTCAAAAAGAAATAAAAACATTAAAAAAAAGACAGATGTTTCTGGAATTTTAAAACTATATTTAGGGATCATCATACAGCATAATGATAATGGAAATAAATACTGTTTAGAAAGGGCCTGCTCACTGCTCTCCCTTGTGCTGAACATTTTATATAAATACGAGCCCGGTAGGCATAAGGGTAATGACATAGTCCCTGCCCCATGAGTTATTTATTCCTCACGTATTTGGCCAGTGGTGAGATGAGTCAGATGAAAGCATGTTTCAGGATGTGGGGTGACACTGGGGGCGGGAGGTGGAGGTGGTCGTGCACTTGACTATGAGACTTGGAAAGCAGCAGGGGGCCGAGGAGGGGCACCCACTTGAGGTCTCAGGCACTACCTTGGCATCTTGAAACAGGTAAGTGCCAGCATCACTGCGACAAGCAGGTGATAAAAATGTCAGTGGCTTCAAAAGTTCCGTGACCAGCTGTCATGGGGTCTCACATGACATCCCCACATGACATCTCACCTCTCACCCCCAGCAGAGCACATCTGGTATTGACATTCACCAAGACCAGAAGTCTTGGAGTGAATTGGTATCTGGGCCCAGTGGACTGACCCTGTTCGTTACGGTGGCTCAATTCCTAGAAACTTTTGTGGCTGGAACCATGGATAAATTCCTACAGATACATAGGGAGGCATGAAGAAAAAGAGGAAGGTATTAATAGGATTGGAACTGCTAACAACAAGCCCCACCTACACCATCGATGATACTTACCTCTATGGTCATACACATACAGCTTATAGTCGTCCCCATGGGTTTCCACACTGTGTACAGGCCCCAGACAAGTTCTGGGTATGGCCAGACTAGTGGAGAGGTGTAGACAGCCAGCCTACTTTTCTGTCACAACGTCAGGGCCACCGTTTCAGTAAAGCCACCTCCTTGAGCATCCAAGCTGGTTGATGGCATCACTATGTTCAGTACTTCCTGGGAATTTGCACACAGGTCAAATCGAGAGCCAGGAAGCAGAATTCCATGAAAGAGAGCCTCACTAACCCCTTCCTTAGCCAAAGTGGCCATTGGCCAATGCCTGCCAGGGTCTTTTTCATTTTAAATGGTCCTATGAGGAATCTAGCAGCGTGGATTCTGTGCAGGATCTTTCTGGCTACATGAGGGGCACAAACCCTTTAAAGATTCCCAGTAGGGCAGGAACACAGAAATCATTTTGTGGTATTCATTGTCCAAAAAACGTGGGACCTAAAGAGTCAAAAGATTATGCAGCCAACAGGAAGATGCCATGGAACTGCAGGGTCTTTGGCATAATTGGGAGGGTCGGGGGGAGACACCGTGGATTTGGCCAGGACTGAGGGAGGATGGTAATGACACAGGCTCCGAACTGTTGGATCTGCTGGCTGTACAAGTTGGAACTCGCCTCTGGAAGGAGAAACTTTCTTTGCAATGCCTAGTTAGCCAAGCAGAGCGAATACAGAGAGCCTGGAAGCTCTTCCTTCTCGCCTGACTGGGAATCTCAGAGTTTGGGAGTTAGTTACTGAGTAACTGGTAGAGGCAGTGGATGTGACCCTAAGGCCTTTCATAGAATCAGCAATTTAAAGAGCTGCAACCAGACAGTAAGTCCAAGGTCAAAAGCTGGGAGAAACCAAATCCTGGGCTAAATTGCAGAGCTGCGGGCAAAGAGCAACCGGTCCAAGGCACGTAATGTGGGAGGCAAGTGAATGGAGCAGAAGAGAAGTGAATTTGTGCAGGGTTTAAATTTAGCCTCAGATTGTTTTGATGCAATGGGAACCAAGCCATCAAGGACCCAGTCACACCAGATGTGATGAGTTTTGTGCCTTTGGAGTGTCTATCGTCATAGACCCTCAGTGTAGACTATGAGTGGTCATTCTATAATTTCTCCTGTCTTCTACTTGCTACCCAGGCAGAATTACTAATTGTAGGGGTTGTTGCAAAACTTTCTGAGTGGCCCTCCTTCCTCTCCCCTGTTCCTGTGAGCAAACTCTATGGGTCTCTGGCTCAGCACCGAAACACATTTTCTGCACTCTACTGAAAGTATTTATTTATTTGTACATCCCTAGACTGTGGCTTATTGAAGATAGACCCGTTTCTTACTCATTTTTATTTGTGTTAGCAGTGCTTGACTCAGTATTTGGGTGCATAAAAAGTACCAAGTAAATACTTATTGAACAAAGGACTCAACCAAAGATTCAAGGCACACATGTATTAATCTGGTCCTTCTCCCCTTCTCCAGTCTCATCTGCGTGGCATTGTGCCATTTGTCCTGAGCTTGAGCTCATACCTTGAACTTCTTTCTCTCTGAAGTTCTCAGCCAAGAACACACCCTCTGTATCCACATCTCTCTGTCTTCTCTACTGCTATCCCATTCGTCTGGAATTTTCTTCCCCTTCTTTGCTTTTGAACATGCGACTCCACCCTTGCCTCTCTACCCCTGGACTGGAACTCCTTGAAGGCAGGACTTATGTCTCCATCAGAGACTGACCTGGTGCCTTGCATTCCGCAGAGGCTAAATCAGGGTTTGCTCAGGGAAGGAATGAGTTACGTTGGCTTTGGCTGAAGTGACCATCCGGGCTCCGTCAGGCAGCTCCTCATTATGTCTTGGTTAATTGCCATTTATTTAAGAGGATTTGCTTAGGAGAGGTGAGATGAGTAACTAAGCCATGTGAAAATTCAGTGTCAAAGAGGACTTTGAGCAAGAACAGTTTGAAAATTGTTGTATTGATCAAGAGTGGCCAGCTGCTTCCCGTATGCCTGTGGCCATTTAGTTAATAGCCTGAAGCCGACTTGGACTTGTGACAGGAGAACTCTTGGCTCCCCCTTATTCCATGAGAGCCAAACAGACAGGAGGAAGAGGGCAGTGTGGAGAGACATCTCCTCCACTCTCTTTTGCCCCCAATCCCAGCCCCAGACTCTGGGACAATGCCAGGTCGACATGAAATCATAAGGCTCGGCTTTGTCTGGGATCTACCATATCCCTATTTTCCCTTCGTTGTCTCCTTCTCCCCAGTTTATGGACTAAGTGTTTCTGCTCTGTTTTCATCTCTCCAGGGTGGAGGAAAGGGAATTTGGTCAATCAGTAACTGGGTTTGGAAAATTCAAATGCTAGCAGAGGCCAAGGGAAACAAGCCAAGTCAGTGGGGCAGGGACAGTGACCATGGCCCAATTAAAGGGGCAGCTGCCTCCCTGCGCAGGGACTGTGGTCCCAAAGCTGCTCCTGACCTTGTGTTTTGCATAGTCACTCTTGTTATAAGCCTTGGCATCATCAGGAAAAATGGTCTGTTATAAGCCTTGGCATCATCTGGAAAAAGGGCGAAAGAGATGATTGGGTGTCCTTTCAGGGGACTACAGAGTATGTAGTCTCTCAGACTTTGCAGGGATTATCTGATTCTATAGAAGTTTCCACCACTGGTAGATCTAGAGACGGGAGAGTATCCTGGATTATCTAGGTGGGACTAATATAATCACTAGGATCCATATAAGTGAAAGAGGCAGGCAGGAGGAGAGAGTCAGAGAAGGAGATGTGACAATGAATCAAGAATCTGGGGTGTTGCAGAGTGAAAAAAGTCCCAGTTGACCATTAATTAGGGCTGACTTTGAAGATGAAAAGAGGTGATCCTGTGCCAAGACATGGCGATGGCCTCTAGAAGGTGGAAAAAGCAAAGAAATTATTTTTGCCCTGAGCTTTCACAAGGCACACAGCTGTGAGGACACCTTGAGTTTAGCCAAGTGGCACCCATTTTAGACTTCTGACCTCCAACTGTAAAAGACTCCAGCTAACTGTGAGATAATTAATGTGTTATTTTAAGCTACTAAGTTTGTGCTAATTTGTTACAGCAGCAGTAGGAAACTGATGCCAGGTTGTTTTACAACCTGTAGGGGTAGAAATTAAATTGGAGAAAACTGATAGCAGTACGAATGCTTCTTGTCCCTAGTAATGCAAATGGCTTCTGTTGTTAGAAGTGTAAAAATATATTGTCCAATGCATCAAATTCTCATTTGAACTGCTGGTAACATCTTCTTGGTTCCCTCATTAATTAATGAGTTGAATAAAGTCTTTGACCCATGTTAATTTTATATTTGTATAAGTTCATGTTATGAACTTAACAACTATAGTATAGTTTATATTTGATCATGTTATGTTCATATTGTGCACCCCCGTGCCTTTGAATTCAGACTCTCTTAATACTTCTGAATGCACTAATTCAAACCCACATACTCACTAATTGGATTTCTATTTTTTCAGGCAATCAATTATCACCAAGTTCAAAAAGGCATGTGTGAGCAAGGCTTGCAGTTGGGATTCTGATGGGAAGGTGATACGTTTACTGAGATTTGGGCTATGATGTGGTAATTCATTCAGACTTGGGCCCATATCAAAGAGTGTATTTTTTCAATGGCTAAGGACTTAAGGAATATTTTCTACCAAGGCACTAGATTTGTATTTTGCTACTTGTATTCTGAGAGTTCGTGCTAATATCTTCCACGTGCTCTCTTGCCGAACATGTTTTTTTAACAGGGACTGGGGATAGCAAAAGCACTACGTGCAGGTGTAACTGGTCAACCTCCCAAAGGTCTGCCAACATGGAGCAGGGCAGGGTGGTGAGACCTAGAGGCTCTGTCCACACAGCCTGCCTCAGGTGCAGGGAAACATAACAAGAGTGTTGCTGCTGCTCTGGGAGACAGAAGCCAGCCTCATAACTGGAGACACTTAGGCTAAGTGACTTGCTCAAGGTCTCGCAGAGCAAGTTGGGCTGAGTGCTGAACCCAGGTCTTTTCTAGTCCGCAGCCCAGCTTTTTGGTCGCCTTCCATATTTGAGGCAGGGACTTTGTTAAACAGAGCATGCAGAGCAGTGTTTTCGCAGGAGAACTCCCCCAAAGAGTTTGGGGTTGTCCTGATGATTGGGGGACACTATTGCCATGTAGAGGACATGAGCCAGGACTGCTAAGTTGTCCTGCAACAAGCATGACAATCTCCAAAATGAAAAATTGTCCTGCATCCTGTCCAATTTTTAAACGTATTCTCAGATATTCATGAAGGTGAAAAATTGTCCAGAATTATCTGGGGCTAAAACCTAACTCCTTTTTATATATAAACACAGAATACTTTTGACATGGTTTAAAAATACAGGGGGCCCCTGGGTGGCTCAGTCGGTTGAGTGTCCGACTTTAGTTCAGGTCATGATCTCACAGTTTGTGAGTTTGAGCCCGGAGTCGGGCTCTGTGCTGACAGCTCAGAGCTTGGAGCCTGCTTTGGATTCTGTGTCTCCCTCTCTCTCTCTGCCCCTCCCCTGCTCATGCTCTCTCTCTCTCTCTCTCTCTCTCTCTCTTTCTCTCAAAAATAAATAAAACATTAAAAAAAAAATACAGTGACCTTCTCAGGAATAAACTACGGTATAAGTTAAGGATGACTGTACTTTGTTTCATTCAGAATTTAACCTCAAGTTAAATTTCCAATTTGGAAAATCATGTCAGCAACAGCGATGTGTGGGCTTAGGGTTGTCAGTATAATGAATTGTATTTGTCTTACTTGTGACTGTTTGAATTTATAGTGAGTCTGCTTTTAGGGGTAAGCATCAATTATTTGATTATATGTTCGAGTATAGTTGTCCTGAGAATTTATTATTTTATTTGTAATTGTAGTAATTATTGGTTATAAATCACTGTTCTTTTATTTCTCCTTTATACTTAGGGGCGACATATTGATTATGTTTTGAAATTATCTATAAATTTAATTTAAAAATTTTTTTAATGTTTATTTATTTTTGAGAGAGAGACAGAGACAGAGCATGAGCAGGGGAGGGGCAGAGAGAGGGAGACACAGAATCCGAAGCAGGCTCCAGGCTCTGAGCTGTCAGCACAGAGCCCGATGCGGGGCTCGAACCCAACAAACAGTGAGATCATGACCTGAGCTGAAGTCAGATGCTTAACTGACTGAGCCACCTAGGCATCCCAAAATTTAATTTCACTGTAGTAAAGGGGGGTGATACAAAATATTTGTTACAAAAGATAGGATGATTAAATAGGTTTGAGAAACCCTGCAGCGGAATGAACACTTAGCCAGGAAACAGCAAAATCTTGCTGGAGGATCTTGGTTCTGCCACTTATTTTGAGCATGTTTCAATTTCCCGGAGATGGCTCCCCCTTGTAAAACAAGCAAAACCTCCACCTTCTACTTTTCAAAGTACTTGTTGTATTAACCAAATACATGACGTATGACATCATGTATATACAAGTGTAAGGAATATTTCTCAGTGTAGCCCAATAATAGAACGAGCTTATTTGGGATTAACTTGAACGCTTAACAATGCTGTGATCGTTCATGGTGGGGTGATGCAGGTTTAAGTTGTTTGCCTTAAAGCCTTAACTAGGCACAAGACAAAAGAAGATATCCACACCAAACCGCTGATAAGCTCATGAAAAGGTGCTCAACTTCATTAGTCATCAGGGAAATGTAAATGAAAACTACAAGGTAATAATACCATTACCCACCCACCAGGATGACTAAAATGAAAAACAATATCCCAGCGTCGTCAAGAATATGAAACAATGGAAACTCTCACACATCGCTGATGGGAGTGTAAATTAGTACAACACTCTGGAAATCTGGCAATATCAATTAAAGCAATGTTATGACCCAGAGATTCCACTCCCATTTATACAACCAATCGAAGAAATGTGTACATATATTTCCTAAAGGCTACGTACAAGAATGTTCACAGAAGGATTCTTTTTTTTTTAATTTTTTAATTTTTTAATTTTTATTTATTTTTGAGAGAGAGAGAGCACGAGCGGGGAGGGGCAGAGAGAGAAGGAGACACAGAATCGGAAGCAGGCTCCAGGCTCTGAGCTGTCAGCACAGAGCCCCACGCGGGGCTTGAACTCACGGACTGAGCCACACAGGCGTCCCAACAGAAGCGTTCTTATAGTAGCCCCAAACTGGAAATACTGACATGTCTGCTATCAATAAAAGGGATAAATTGTGGTATATTTCCACAGTGGTATACCACAGCAATGAGGATGAGTCGTGGGCAACCACACAGATTAATTTCACAATGCTCAGCGAAGGTCATATGCATGAGTACTTACTGTTTGATTCCGTCTATACGAAATCCAAAAGCGGACAAAACTAATCTCTAGTGTTAAAAGTCAGAATAGCGGGGGGGCACCTGGGTGGCTCAGTCAGGTAAGCATCTGACTCCTGATTTCGGCTCAGGTCATGATTTCACCGTAGTGAGATCAAGCCCTAAATTGGACTGTGTTCTGACAGCTAGGAGCCTGCTTGGGATTCTCTTTCTCTCTGTCGCTCGCCTTCTCTCTCTCTCTCTCTCTCTCTCTCTCTCTCTCAAAATAAATAAACTTAAAAAAAAAAGTCAGAATAGCAGTTACCTTAGAGGTGAGTTGGGATTGGATGGGGTTATGAGGAGGGCATTAGGGGACTGCTGGTAATGTTCTGTTTCTTGGTACGGATGCAGGTTACACATGCACTCAATTTGTCAAAATGAATTGAACTGTACGTTTAGGGCTTGAGCATGTTTCTATTCTTATTATAACTTGATTAAACTTTAAAAATTTAAACAAAAAACATAATTGTTTATCTGGGCTTGTGCTGCTTTAGTCCTATGAGTTGCTTTCTTTTTTCCTAGTGACCAAGCCCTGGCAAATTTCAAGTTCTGTTTGTGACCACAAGGCAGAACAAAGTTAATGGGCTCCTACAGGTGTTAAGGTCATGAACACAGAGAGCTCAAAGATCCTGCAACCCAAGAATAAGGGTGTCTGCGCGTCTACCCTTATGCAAAATACAAGAAAGGCATTTACACAGGTTGTTATTTTTCAGTTTTGCCTTCTCATTCTCTAAGGGGAAGAGAGGTGAAGTGAAAAGGGAGTCAGAATGGATCACATGAGAGGGTATTAGTGAAGGACCCCATAAACTGCAAGGCATTACAAAAAAGATATTCATCGAGGGTAAAGCTAAGTGGAAGGACTGGTTTGGGGAGGCAGAAAGGAAAGGTAAAGGAGAAAGAGACAATGGAGAGTGTCTCTTTGGTGGTATCTTATTTTTCTCCTTCTCTTACCCAACCTTGGAATGGAAGGACTTTGGGTCCTTGTGGGCTGTTTCTGCCCCTGGCGCTTGTTCTCCTCGCCGGGCCGAATCCCGATTTCCGCCACAAGAGGGCGGTATGGCCACGCCGAGGGTGCCAACGGCTGGATTGAGTGGATTCGGCCTGAGCGCCCAATGGCCTAGGGTTTAATCTAGTTTTGAGAACCCGACCCCAGACTGTGCAAATCCTCCTTTGTCTTCTCCTACCCCAGGGGATCCATGGGGGAATCGGGGAGCAGGAGGGCGGGGAGGCGTTTTGCACATTGCAGTTTATCTCTGGTGTATTCAAATCTGGGGCGTGGGGTTGGAAAGTTTGGGAGTGGTTTGTTCCGGGGGCTAATGGAGAATAAAATGTGCATTGTCTTCTCAAGGTCTCTTTGGAGACCAACGCCGGGAATCCAACTCTCTCTGGACCACAGTCGTGGGGGCTTTCAAAAAGGGTATATTGATACAGTAGGCTTTTTAAAACACTCCCTATCAACGTTTTCCCTGTTGAGAGATTTTCCCCTCCACTTTTCCTCTCCCCTTGTTCCGTTCCTGAGACTTCACCAACTCTGCCTGGGCAACATATGCCAGAGCCAGAGGGGGCCTGAAAGACCAAATACTCCTGGGTTTCTTGGGTTGTGCACGTGGATCACCAGCATCCAAATCAGCTGGGTGCGTGTTTACAGTGTAGATTCCGGGGCGCCACCCCAGACTTACTGCGTTAGACCCACGATGTGGACCAGAAAACTTGCATTTTTAAATAGGCACACAGCACACTACTGCATCCCCCTTCACTACACACTGGTCGATGCGCACTGAATTTTGGGTTCCGACTTACTTCAGCCTCCTCAATCTGCAGGGGAAGAAACAAAACTGAGACAGAAGAAGTCAGTGACTTGCCCAACGTGACCCTGCACCCTGATCTCACATCTGCAGTTTTTACTCCATATTCCTGAGAGCCCTAGAGTTTTGAAGACGTGTTTGGGGGTTCTGCAAATAATTGATTGTAAGGGGATCTGCTTAAAGGAAAGGGAAAAAAAACTGTTAGTGTTTACCACTTTTATGGTGTGAATCAGGATTTTTAAAAATACCGTGTCGACAGCTTTCACTCATTATCCCCTTTTAATATTACTGAGAACACCACCAGTGTTAGCACTGGCTGGCTTAGATAAATTATTGAAAGTCACTTTTATCTGTTTTATACATTGGGATTCTGTCTAAAATTTCACTTGACAAAACAATTCTGGGGCACCTGGGTGGCTCAGTTCTTTAAGCATCCGACTTTGGCTCAGGTCATGATCTCACAGTTCGTGGGTTCGAGCCCTGCATGGGGCTCTGTGACAGCTCAGAGCCTGGAGCCTGCTTTGGATGCCGTGTCTCCCTCTCTCTGCCCCTTCCCTGCTTGCACTCTGTCTCTCTCTCTCTCTCTCGAAAATAAACATTAAAAAAAAAACAATTCTGCCACTCTCTATAAAATTTATAGGGCACCCATTAAACTCCAAGAACACAGTATTAACCACTGTGGAAATAAATGAAGATCCCCCAAATGAGAAGATACCGAAGCTGTTTATTCCAAGCTTGGCTATAGCCGGAGAGGTAGCCACCATCGTTTGCATTTGGCAGAGATTCAAAGGCAGGGAGTGGAAAAGCTTTACAGTGAAAGTGGGGAAGACTTCGGGTGTGCCCCGATGGAAGGTTCTGGGCCTTGGGAAAGCTGGAGGTGGGCTGACTAGAAATGGGGCATCCTACGTGATTGGTTTGGGGAGCATATTTTGCTTTCTCAGATTTCTCTGAGCTGGAAGCCCGGGCAAAAATTAGGGAAGTTGGCACTCACTGACTTGGTCAAGTCCTGACTGTTCTCGGCCGATTGGTGCAGAGGTTGTGATCTGGCTTCCTAGACTAGTTGCTGCAGAGGCTGTGGGTCAGAGTCCCGTTGTCATATATGGTCTGTCCATTGTCTGTATTTTCAGTCCCTCAGCATTATATGCATTGTTTCACTTAAGCCCCATCACAGCCCCATGAGATTGTTAATGCTGTTATCTCAGCTTTATGAATGAGAAGCAGAGTTGCAGAGAAGTTAGGTAACTTGCTCAAAGCCAAACAGCTATGAAGAGATAAAGCTGGGTCTTGAACCTAAGCACACTGACCTCAGACCCCTGCTTTCTTCATTAACAAGCTGTATTCCTGTGTCTTCTCCAAACAACAACAACAACAACAAATGTAGAAATTGACAAACTGTCTAAAATTCATTTGAAAATGAAAAAGATTTAGAATAGCCAAAACAACTTTGAAAGAGACGAACCCGAGCTCCTGGGTGGCTCAGTCAGCTAAGCATCCGACTCTTGACATCAGCTCAGGTTGATCTCAGGGTCGTGGGGTCCAGCGGAGACCCACCCTGCGCTCCTCCCTGAGCACTGAGCCCAGCCGGTTTGGGATTTTCCCTCTCTCCCTCCCTCTCTACCCCTCTCCCCGCCATGCACTTGGTCTCTCTCTCTCTCAAAATAAACAAACAGAAACAAAAAGAGAATAACAAAGTTGGAGAACTAACATTACTGGATTTCAAGACTTCCTATAAAACAATAGTAATTAAGATCGTGTGCTACTGACCTCAAGATAGACCATGGTAGTGAACAGAGAAAAAATATGTATATGTATATAGTGACAAGAATTGATTTTTAAAAGGGCAATTCAACAGAGAAAGGATAGTTGTTTCAATGAATGAGGCTGGAAGAATTGGATCTTTATATGCAAAAAATGAACTTCAATCCATACTTTATACCACACGCAAAAATTAAGTCAAGAGAGATCATAGACCGAAATGTAAAATCTAAAACTATAAAACTACTGGAAGAAAACAGAGGAGAAAATCTTTGCGACCTGTAATTAAACAAAGATTTTGTAGATATGGCACAATCTATAAAAGAAAAATGCGATAAAGTGGACTTTATCAAAATTAAAACTCCTGTTCTAAAAATACATTAAAAAAAAAAAAACAGGAACCTTCTGTTCTGTGAGAAGAATGAAAAAACAAATCACAGACTGGGAAAAAAATATTTGCAAAACACTTATCTGACAAAGAACTTGTGTCTAGGGGCACCTGGGTGGCTCAGTCGGTTGAGCGTCCGACTTCATCTCAGGTCATGATCTCACAGTTCGTGAGTTCAAGCCCCATGTCGGGCTCTGTGCTGACAGCTCGGAGCCTGGAGCCTGCTTCCGATTCTGTGTCTCCCTCTCTCTCTCTGCCCCCTGCCCTGCTCACACTCTGTCTCTGTCTCTCAAAAAGTGAATAAATGTTAAAAAAAAAAAAATTAAAAAAGAACTTGTGTCTAGACTATATAAAGGACTTTGAAAACTCAATAATGGCACAGATCACTTAATTTTTTTAAGTGGACAAAAGAGATAAACAGACATTTCACCAAAGAAAATCCATGGATGACCAATAAGCGTATGAGAAGATGTTAAACATCATTAGTCATTAAGGAAATGCAAATTTAAAAAGATTTTTTCATTGTTTATTTATTTTTGAAAGACAGAGAGACGGAGTGTGAGTGGGGGAGGGACAGAGAGAGAGGGAGACGCAGAATCTGAAGCAGGCTCCAGGCTCTGAGCTGTCCGCACGGAGCCCCATGTGGGGCTCGAACTCACAATCTGTGAGATCATGACCTGAGCTGGAGTGGGATGCTTTACCTACTGAGCCACCCAGGTGCCCCAGGAAATGCAAATTAAAGTCACAACAAGAAGGGCACCTGGGTGGCTCAGTCAGTTAACCGTTTGACTCCTGATCTCAACTCAGGTCTTGATCTCAGGGTTGTGAGTTCAAGCCCTGCGTTGGGTTCCACACTGGGCCTGGAGCTTATTTTGAAAAAAAAAGTCACAATGAGATATTGCTACATACCTATTAGGATGTCTGATTAAAAAGACCAATTATACCAAGAGTTGACAAGGATATGGAAGAACTGGAACTCTCATAAACTGCTGGTGGGAATGTAAAACAGTACGACCACTTTAGAAAACCATTTGATAGTTTCTTAAAAAGTTCCATACACCTACCATATGATTTGGCCGTTCTGCGCCTGTGCATTTACCTAGGAGCAGAGAAAGCATATTCTATACAAAGACTTGTATATGAATGTTCATAGCAGCTTAATTTCTTTTTAAGTTTATTTATTTATTTTGAGAGAGAGAGAGAGAGAGAGAGCACGCAAGCATGGGAAGGACGGAGAAAGAATCCCAGGCAGACTGCGCTGTGAGAAAGAGCTGGACGCAGGGCTCAATCTCATGACCCGGGAGGTCATGACCTGAGGCGAAATCAAGAGTCTAACACTCAACTGACTGAGCCATCAGGCACACCCTGCAGCTTTATTTTGAACTGCCCCAAACTGGAAACAAAGCAAATCGCCATCAACAGATAAGTGGGTAAGCAAACTGAAGTATATTCAAACAATGAAATGCTACTCATCAATAAAAAAATAAACGATTTTTTATAACAGCCTTCGCGAGATATAATTCACATATAATGAAATTCACCCATTTTAAGGGTACAAGTTGATGGTTTCTCATGTATTCAGAGTTGTGCAACCGTTACCACAATTTGAGAACACTTTCATCACTGCACAAAGAAACCCTGTGCTCTTTAGCAATCGCCTTCAATTTCTCACCCCCAGGCCTAAGCAACCACTAATCTACTTCCTGTCTCTACACATTTGCCAGTTCTCAACATTTAACATTAAAACAGAATCATGCAGTATGTTTTTTTGTGCGTTAGTGTGTCTGGCTTCTTTCACTTACCATAATGTTATCAAGATTTATCAATGCTTTATGGGGCGCCTGGGTGGCCCAGTCGGTTAAGTGTCCGACTTCAACTCAGGTCACGATCTCACAGTCCGTGAGTTCGAGCCCCGCGTCGGGCTCTGGGCTGATGGCTCAGAGCCTGGAACCTGCTTCTGATTCTGTGTCTCCCTCTCTCTCTGCCCCTCCCCCGTTCATGCTGTGTCTCTCTCTGTCTCAAAAATAAATAAACGTTAAAAAAAAAAATTTAAAAAAAAGATTCATCCATGCTTTAGCATGTAACACCATTTCATTCCTTTCAGTGCTGAATACTATTCCATTGTGTGGATTATACATTTTGTTTATCCATTCTTCACGTGGTGGGCATTTGGGTTGTTTCCACATATTGGTTATTATGACTGATGAGGCAATATGCATGTGTGTGTAAGCTGTGAGTACATATGTTTTCATTTCTCTTGGGTGTGTGCTTAGGAGTGGAATTGTTGGGTCAAATGGTAACTGTATATGTAACTTCTTGAGGAATTGCAAGACGGTTTTCCAAAGTGGTTGCACCATTTTATATTCCTACCAGTAATTGTGTGTGGGTTGTAATTTCTCTATATACTGTCTAACACTTGTTATTATCTGACTTTTTCATTACAGCCATCCTAGGGCGTGTAATGTAGTATCTCATTATGGTTTTGATTTGCATTTCCCTGATGACTATTGACCATCTTTCCATGCGCATTTGTGTATCTTCTTTGGAGAAATGCCTGTTCAGGTCCTTTGCCCCTTATTTAATTGGATTATTTGTCTTTTATTAACTGCTTATAAGAGTTCTTTTCATCTTGTAGATATAAGTCCCTTATCAGAGGAATAACCTATTGATAAACAACAACATGATGAGTCTCAAATAATCATACCCAGTGAAAGAAACCAGACCAAAAGAAAAAAAAAGAGTAAATAATGTATAATCTATTTCTTAAAAAATTCTAGAAAATGTAAAATAATCTAAAGTTATGAAAACAGATTCTGGACTACCAGATGGAGAGTCTGGAGGGAGGTACAGAGAGGATTTACAAAAGGGCACAAGGAAACTGTTGGTGGTAATGTTTACTTTCATTATCTTGACCGTGGCTGTGGTTTCACAGTTGTATGCATATGTCACAATTTGTCAAGTTCTACACTTTAAACAAGTGTAACTTATTGTATGTCAATTATCCTTCAATAAAGCTATCTTCTTAAGATTTTATTTTTGAGTAATCTCTACATCCCACGTGGGGCTCAAACTCACAACCCAGAGATCAAGAGTCGCACACTCCACGGACTGAGCCAGCCAGGTGCCCCTCAATAAAACTATTTTGAAAGAATCCAGAGAACTTTACAAGACTCTGCTGTTTCACCTCTGTCATGTCAGCGTTTTTTCACCCGAAAGCTCCCTCCCAGCTGTACTCCCTAAAACTTATTTTGCTCTTCTACACTCACCAATGCTCTCCAATTTCTCCCATCCACATTGCTCTATTCCAGGATGCACCCCCTTTCTCGCCACATTCATTGGTGCTCTTCTCCCTAAGGCTGTCCAGGTCCTAGGATGATGCATATATAAGACTCCTGCAGAACTTAGCACAGCGTCTTACTTCTGATTTAGTTTGGTGGTTAAAAGCACAGACTCTGTCTGGACATCCGGGTGGCTCAGTCAGCTAAGCATCCGACTTCAGCTCAGGTCATGATGTCACTGTTGGTGAGTCTGAGCCCGCGTCGGGCTCTGTGCTGACAGCTCAGAGCCTGGAGCCTGCTTCCAATTCTGTGTCTCCCTCTCTCTACCCGCCCCTGCTCAGACTCTATCTCTCTCTCAAAAATAAATAAACATTTAAAAAAAAAAAAAAAAGCACAGACTCTGGGACAAACTCCTTGGGTTCCAGTCCTGGTTTTTCTACCCTGACTCGCGTTCATTTACCTTTATATGCCTTAGTTGCCTTATCTATAAAATGGGCATAAAGGCACAGCATAAGGAATATAGTCAATGAAATTGGGATAGAGTTGTATGGTGACAGATACTACATTTGTGGGGAGCACAGCATAGTGTATAGACTTGTCAAAACACCGTGTTGGGGTGCCTGGGTGGCTCAGTCGGTTAAGCGTCCGACTTCGGCTCAGGTCATGATCTCGCGGTCTGTGAGTTCGAGCCCCGCGTCGGGCTCTGTGCTGACAGCTCAGAGCCTGGAGCCTGCTTCGGATTCTGTGTCTCCCTCTCTCTCTGACCCTCCCCCGTTCATGCTCTGCCTCTGTCTCAAAAATAAATAAACATTAAAAAAAAATAAAAAAAACCCACTGTGTTGTATGCCCAAACTCATGCACCATTGTGCATCAATTATACTCAATTTTTTTAAATTTAATAAATAAATGAAATGGGCATAAAATTAGTGCTTTCCTCGCCGGGTTGGTGTGATGATTAAATGAGTTAATATATGTAAGAAGCTTGGATCAGTTCCTGGCACGCGGTAAGCACAGGTAAGTGTTTGCTTTCATTTATATTTGGGACAAGGGTGGAGACGTGCCGAAAATTGGCTGGGTAGCTGTTTCTAGGGGAGAGAGAACTTTAGAGCTGTCTGGGAAATAACTTCACCGTGGTTTCTTCTTGGTGGGAGGGTCCATTGCTGCTGGCCCTTCTTTTGTTAAAAATTCTGATTGATTTTCCTTTGTTGCTGCTTTTCCCCATGGCATATACAGACACGGGGGACACGGTGATCCTGTTGTTAAGGAGAAATACAAACGTAGCGCAGGGGCAACGTTATTGCTCTGAGCCTTTGAACATTTGTTATGTGAACTCAGGGAAGGGAATGGTATACTGGATGCTCCAGAGGCTGGTATTTCCAGTCATCTGTTTGGTCAGACATTTGTCAAGTCGTTCTTTCCTGATTCATTAGCACTGAGAGAACAAGGTAAAACAGAGAGGCAATGTCCCTTCGGCAGAACATGGACATGTTCTGTGGATCCAGCAGAGGACCCTGACCCCAGGATACCACTCTATCGGGTCATAGATAGATGAGGGACCCCTGCTTTCTCTTTGCTTGTTGATCCAGCCTTGTAAGAATTCCTCTTACCTAATAAAGCCTAATCCTTAACGTATGCTGAGTGACATAGTAGAATGCACCTTAAATCCTGGGACACAGGGGTGCCTGGGGTGGCTCTGTTGGTCGAGCCTTTGGATCTTGATTTCGGCTCAGGTCACGATCTCATGGGTTTGTGGAATCAAGCCCCACATTGGGCTCTGCACGGATGGTGTGGAGCCTCCTTGGGATTCTCTATCTCCCCCTCTCTCTGCCCTTCCGCTGCTCTCTCTCTCTCTCTCTCAAAAAATAAATAAATAAACTTAAAAAAAATCCTGAGACACAATAGGCGGTGACCCAGAAAGGCCCACCTGGCATGACAGAAACACACTGAGAGTCATATAGCTCTATCCTTCCGTCTCAGTTTCTGTTTATTGTTGGCTTGGGGACTAGGATGATTCTCGGGGCAGAGAAGTCCCTACAGAATAATTAAAATTCGACCGTATAAACGTTTCCACAAATTAAACCAAAGAAGTGTATTTGGCTCTAGCTGAATCTAGACACTAATTGCTTCTTTAAATAAAATCATAAGGCCTTCTTTTAATTTTTTAAATTTCTAAATGATCTTTTCTTTGTGTTAAAAAATGCATTACATAGGGGCATCTGGGTGGCTCAGTCGGTTAAGCCTCCGACTTCAGCTCAGGTCATGATCACACGATGTGTGAGTTCAAGCCCCGCGTCGGGCTCTGTGCTGACAGCTCAGAGCCTGGAGCCTACTTCGGATTTTGTGTCTCCCTCTCTCTCTGCCCCTCTGCCGCTCACACCCTGTCTCTCTCTCTCTCTTTCTCAAAAATAAACAAACATTAAAAAAATAAAATAAAAAATAAGTAAATAATGCATTACATAAAATTTACCATCTAAACCGTTTTTAAGTGTACTGAACTGTGCGGTTAAGTATATCTACAGTGTGGTGCAACCAATCTCCCACATCTTTTAATCTTGCAAAGCTGAAAGTCTATGTCCATTAAACAACAATGCCCCGTGGGTGCCTGGGTGGCTCGGTCGGTTAAGCATCAACTTTGGCTCAGGTCGTGATCTCACGGTTCGTGAGTTCAAGCCCCGCGTCAGGCTCTGTGCCGACAGCTCAGAGCCTGGAGCCTGCTTCACATTCTGTGTGTCTCTCTCTGCCCCTCCCCTGCTTGTGTCCTGTCTCTCTCTAGCTCTCAAAAATAAATAAACATTAAAAAAAAATTAGAAAACAACAACTTCCCATTCTGCCAAGCTCTAGGCAAACATCATTCTACTTTCTGTTTTTATGAATTTGAGTACCCTAGATATATAAGTGGATCACACAGTATTTATCTTTTGTGACCAGATTAATTCACTTAGTTTAATGTCTTCAAGGTTTATCCATGTTGTAGCACACGTCAGAATTTCCTTCTTAAGGCAGAGTAATATTCCATTGTATGGATACACTGCATTTTATTAATCCATTCATCTGCTGGTGGACATTTGAATTGCTTTAACCTCTTGACTATTATGAATAACGCTGCCATGAACATGGGTTCATGTTCAACACAGGTAACTTTTCAGCTTCCTACTTTCAGTTCTTTTGGATATATACCCAGAAATAAAATTGCTGGATCATATAGTAAAGGCTTATCTTGAAAAAAATCATTATTTTAATCTTAAAATGAACAGGACTCTCTTGTGGCATAGAAGATGTTATTTACATGAATTTTTTTAATGTTTATTTGAAAATTTTTTTTAATTAATGTTTTTTATTTATTTTTGAGAGCGAGAGAGACAGTGTGAGCAGGGGAAGGGCAAAGAGAGAGGGAGACACAGAATCTGAAGCAGGCTCCAGGCTCCGAGCTGACGGCACAGAGCCTGACGCGGGGCTCGAACTCACGAACCGTGAGATCACGACCTGAGCCAAAGTTGATGCTTAACCGACCGAGCCACCCAGGTGCCCCTAATGTTTATTTACTTTTGAGAGAGATAGAGACAGAGTGTGAACAGGGGAGGGTCAGAGACAGAGGGAGACACAGATTCTGAAGCAGGCTCTAGGCTCTGAGCTGTCAACACAGAGCCCGATGTGAGGCTCAAACTCACAAACTGCTAGATCATGACCTGAGCTGAAGTCGGACACTTAACTGACTGAGCCACCCAGGTGGCCCTTATTTACATGAGTTTTTTAAGGTGGGGATATTCCCAAACTGGTCTGATTCAGTGTAATCTCTAAGTGTCCAAGCTGACTTCTTTGTAGAAATTAACAAGCTAATTGTAAAATTTATATTGAATAGTAAGGGACACAGAGAAGCCAAAACAATCTTGAAAAAAGAAGTAGCAGAAGGATCACACTTCTCAGTTTCAAAACTTAAAAGAAAGCAATGGCAATCAACACAGTGTGATATCGGCATAAAAATAGTTATAGACCCGTAGAATAGATGTGCGAGTCCAGAAGTAAACCCACCCATCTATGGTCAACTGATTTTCAACAAGGGTGCAAGATCACTTAATGGGGAAAGAATAATCTTTTCAACAAATGCTGCTGGAAAAACTGATGACACACAAGCAAACGAACAAAGTTCTCACACAGTATCCAAAGATGACCTCAAAATGGATGTAAAATATGAAGCTATAAAACTCCGAAAAGAAAATGTAAGGGTAAATCTTCATGATCTTGGATTTGGCAAAGGATTCCTCACCAAAAGCATGAGCGACAACAACAAGTAGATAAATCGGACTTCAACAAGGTTAAAAATTCTTCAGAGGACCCTGTCTTTGTCCGTTGGAGCCGCTGTAAGAAAATACCACAGAAAATTCCTTATGATTTTAACATTTCTTCTAGCTTTATTATAAAAATAGAGCATATGAAATATACATAACATGCGAAGTGTTAATCAACTGTTTATGTTATTGGTAAGCCTTCCAGTCAACAATAGGCTATTAAGAGTTAAGTATTCGGGGAATCAAAAGTGAAATTGCAGATTTTCAACTGTTCAGGGAGTCAGTGCCTCAAACACCCATGCTGTTCAAGGGTCAACTCTAGAGAAAATAGATAAGTGTTTGCTTACAGCTGGGATGGGGAGGGAAGCAGGTAAGAAGAGGAATAAAAGGGATGGGATTTCTTCTGAGGTGATGAAGTGTTTTAAGATTGACTAGTGATGGTTGTGCATATTCTGTGAAGCTACTAAAAATCATTGAATTGTACAATTTATCTTTTTTTTTTTTTTAGAGAAAGAGCATGCGAGCATGCGCACGCGCCCTCGTGAACCAGGGAGGAGCAGAGGGAGAGAGAGAATCCCAAGCAGGTTCCACGGCTCAGTCCAGCACCGAGCCCCACATTGGGTTCAGTCTCACGACTGTGAGATCATGATCTGAGCCAAAATCAAGAGTCGGACGCTTAACCTGAGCCACCCAGGCGTCTCTGAATTATATACTTTAAAGGGGTGAATTGCATGGTATGTGAATTATATCTCCGTAAAGCTATTTAGGGGGGAAAAATTTATTGGAAAGATCAAGACTCATGTAACTCTAGGGCAGGGCTGTGTCTTTTGGGCTCTCAAAAGACTCTTTGAGGACTCTGGCCCAGAGCAGGAGTCTCTAACTTCCAGCATCAACACCACCAGAGAACTTCTTAGAAAATCAGATCTCTGGGCCACACCCAGACCTACTGAATTGAAAACTCTGGGCATGGGGCCCAACAATCTGTGTTCTAAGGAACCCTCTGGTGATAGATACTGGTACAGTCTCAAGTTTGAAAATCGCTTGAGCACTGTGGGGAAGCCAGGAAGATTCTACCTCACCTCTGTTCTTTCCAGTCATATGTCTCTCTGTTGCTACAGACAGACTCTCCACACTCCCCATTCTCCCCACAGACCACTGTAGTTTTCATGGTAGAAAATGGCCACCAACGATTCCCAAATTTAATTTTTTTTTTTTTTTTTTTTTAGCACTAGCCAAATTGAGACTAGCATCCAGTTCCAATTACAGAGTCTGAGGGAGAAACTCAGGTGGCCTGGTTTGTGTTAGCAACCTCCTCAAGGTTGCTCTCAATATGACCTTTGAAAGGAGGAAGGCTGGGGTTCAGAAGGGGAGAAAAAACAATGAATATCCTTTATGGGAGGTGATAGAAGAAAATCTAGGGTGACTAACCATCATGATTTAGCTGGGACTTTCCTACTTTTGTGCCGAAAGTCTCACGTCCTGGGAAACCCCTTCGTCCTGAGCAAGCTACAGTTGGTCACCTGAGAACTGAAGGCCGAGGCAGGAAGGGAAGGGCCTTCATGGGGGAGAAGGGAGGGTGCAAAAAAGAAAGAGGAGGTGGTGAGACTCCCAAATGGGGGTATTTGGAGATGTTTGGTGCGTTTTTGGTTGTCACCATGTCTGGAGTGTGCTAGCAACATTCTGTGATACTTGAGTGAAAACTACACAAGGAAGAATTGTGCCCCAAATGCCAGTAGCTCTCCTGCTGAGAAACTTTTGTAACAAAAACGAAGGCATGACCTTTAACCTAGTTGCATATTAGAATCACCTGAAAGCTCTACAGTACCCAGATTGGACCTCCAGCCCTAGCCCCAGGGTTTCTGATTTAACTGGTCTAAGGAGGTAGTCAAGGCCAAAATTAAAGTTCTCCCAGGTGATTTTAGTGTGCAGCTGGGTTGATAGGACCAGGGCGAATCAAAGTAACAAGTAGAGAGGGATCGATCATGGAGGTTGGAGTCCTGAAAGGTGAATTATTTGGACGTTGGGGGAAGAGGGAAGTTGGAATGTCTGAGGTTGTAGAGAGATCTAGAAGGCTGGGGCATGATGAGGGCTTGGGGTTTGTTCATGGAAAGAAGTCCTGCAGTTGAGATCCAGCAGCTTGGAACGAAAGCAGGTATGTGCTCGGTGGTCACTAAGCAGAATGGAGGGAAGGTGAGAGTCAGAAGTGGGTCTAAATACCTAAATTCTTCAGGAAGTGAGAACTGGCCGATAAGCACAGAGAAGCGGGGAGATGCAGGCAGTGTGACAGGTGTGACAGGTGCTTGGCTCGTGGATGAACCAAGCCTTTGGTTTGTTTACTGCCTGGGAAGTTCATTAAATACGCTGTTCCTCCAGTATTTGAAAAGCCTTTTGATGAGGGTAAAAACTTGTGATTTCTAAGTCTCTCAACAAGACCAGAAGTGACTGTTGGACTCCACATATGTGTAAACTGGTATTTAACTACTTTAACAGTCGTTTCCGCTAGGCCAGTTCCAAGGCACTTTCACATTATCTTATTTGGTCCTCTTTATGTGTGGTAGGTAACTATCATGACCCCTTTAGGCCGGAGAGGCCAGCTAAGGAAAATAGTTACTCAGCTAGAGTCACATGGCTAGAAAAAAATGGCGTTGGGATGGGCACCAGGGGGTCTGATTTTAGGACAGCCCTCTTTCTACCAAGCCGTGCGAGAGAGACAGAGAGAGAGAGAGAGAGTGAGGCCTTCTGCATTTTCGAGGAAGTGCGTTCTTCTGGAAGTGCCTGACTGGGCAACATTTTGAATCACACCAGTCCCAATGCATTGCTCAAAAACCTGAAAGAAAACTGGGCTAAGTGTCAAGAAATGTAGATATAACATGTCTTACAAAAAGTAATCTTGTTGAGAGAAAGCTACTCCCTCTACCCCAATGTCTGGCTTCCAAAGAGAAGAGCTCAACAGAGGAAGACTTTGTAGGAAACAAAAGAGGAGGATTCAGGGGCAGCTTGGTGGACCCTTGCTGAACTGTGTGTTTTTTCTCCATTGCCCCTGGGTTCTCTGTGCAGGAATGTATTTCCTTTGCTAAAACATATCTCCCTTTTTTGGTCTCTGAACTGCAGGATACCAGGCACAAGATAATGATAAAAATAAAATAAAATAAAATAAAATAAACCTCCCACTTTGTTAATGTGGAGAACAATTCAAACTGACTCAGTGCTTTCCCACCCAATGTATCAGAATTGTCCCTCAGAACATCTTTAAACAAGGCTTCTTTGGACTGCAAGCAGTTAATTTGTGCTTTCATTATTCCACAGACATTCGCGATCTTAAAAAAATTAAAAAGAAATGCATGATCTCTATTCACCACCACCCCCCCCTCCCCCAGCCTCTTCCACCAGTTTGAATTTGCTTTGCAAGCAAAATCGGGTGAAAGGTTGGCCAGGACTGAGGGCACTTCTGAGGGGAGAGCTGGACAAAAGCAGACGCTGTCCTCAGCGCATGAGCCCTGCATGTGGATTTAATTGAGGGAAAAGAGATTTGTTCGATGCTGGGTTTATAGCTGTCTCGCATTGTGAAGCTGGAAAGCATTTGGTCTAGAACATGTGTCCCAAGGGCTGAGTAGTCAGGAGAAGGGCCAGGAGAGACTTGGGCTGTGCAGCCTTTTTTGGCAACTAGCCACCAAGATTTAGTAAACACTGGTTCCCTGATGGTTATGACTTTTTTGCGTTTATAGTATCATTTGGGAAAAAAAACAGCTGTTGGTTTTTTTATCTTTTTATTTATTTTTTAAGTAGGCTCCATGCCCAAAGTGGGGCTTGAACTCACAAACCTGAGATGAAGAGTCGAGAGGCACCTGTCAGTTAAGTGACTTAAGTCCGACTCTTGATTTTGGCTCAGGTCATGATCTCAGGGTCGTGAGATCAAGACCTGCATCCAGGCAGCATAGAGCCTACTTTGGAATCTCTCCCTCTCTCTCTCTGCCCCTCTCCCATGCATATGTGCTTGCACTCTCACTCTTAAAATAAACTTAAGGGGCGCCTGGGTGGCTCAGTCGGTTAAGCTGCCGACTTCAGCTCAGGTCACGATCTCGTGGTCCGTGAGTTCGAGCCCCGCGTCGGGCTCTGGGCTGATGGTTCAGAGCCTGGAGCCTGCTTCCGATTCTGTGTCTCCCTCTCTCTCTGCCCCTCCCCCGTTCATGCTCTGTCTCTCTCTGTCTCAAAAATAAATAAAACGTTAAAAAAAAAAAAATTTTAAATAAATAAATAAACTTAAAAAAAAAAAAAAGGGTCCCACGCTCTACTGACTGAGCCAGCCAGGCATCCCAGCTGTATTGGTTTTGATCAAATATGTTTGTCAAAAATGTAAATCATCATTATAAAGAAAATTCAAGTTATATAATCATTATTATTTATATAACATTAATGCATACAACAAATAATTATTTTGTACCTGCCATTTGCCAGGCACCTTTCAAAGCACTGGGGATAGAATAGTGACCAAAATAGAGCCCCTGTCTACATACAGCCTACGTGTTAATGGAGGAGTAGCCAAAAAATAAAGAAATATGGGATATGTCAAGTGGTGATAAGAAAGTATAAGCCGCTCAAAATCCCATCACTAGAAATAACCATTGTTAACATTTTGGTGAATAGCCTCACAGACACCTCTCCTTGCTTATGTACAAATATAGATATAATTTTATATCAACGGGTATTTTCATAGGCTGGGCACAACCTGTTTATGTTTCTAATAATATTTTCTGACATCTTGTCATGTGAATAAATAAAAATTGACATGATTCTCCCCCTGGTTTTGACTTTTTTTTTTTTAATTTGGAAAATTTCATTTGAGGAGACTTCTTCTGTTTCATCATTTTGGCTAGTTTTCTGTCCCTTATGTGTTTTAAAAGCTTGTGATGTGTCCCATACCTGCGAGCACTACCATATTAAAGAGGGGTCATACACTGTCCACGGCCTGGCCCTTCAGCAGGTGTTTTTTGGAGAGTGTTACTTGCTCTCTGTTTTCGTGAATCTGGTTACTTTATCTCCCTACTCGTAGTGAGGTTTTGAACACTCCACTAGGTGTGCTTTGATTTGTTCGTTGAAGTAGCCCTATGGCCCGTCAGGTTGTCCAGGTGGGTCCCTGGAAGCGACTGTTTCTTTTCCTCCCGGACTCTCAGAGTTCAAAGTACTTTAGATTCAACCCTGCTTTGTTTGTGAGATGAGGGAACTTTGGATCCCCCTACTTCTCCGCCATGTTGGCCCTGTGTCTAATTTGGAAAATTTCTAACATGTAGAAAAGTAGAGAGAAAAGGGACACCTGGGTGGCTCAGTCAGTTGAGCGTCTGACTCTTGGTTTCAGCTCAGGTCATGATCTCACAGTTCATAAGTTCAAGCCCTACATCAGGCTCTGCACTATAGTAAAGGAAAGTAAAACTCACTATAGGTGCAGAGCCTGCTTGAGATTCTCTCTCTCTCTCTCTCTCTCTCTCCCTCTCTCTCTGCTCCTTCTGCCCACTCTCTCTCTCTCTCAAAATAGATAAATAAACTTAAAAAAAAAAAAAAAGGAAAAGTAGAATGATATGACACTTTACTAATCCCCATTTAACAATTATTAACATTTTCTCATATTTGCTTCATCTATGGGGGGGTGGGGAGTGGCTTATGTCTGTTAGATTAAATTATAGACTTCATGAACACCTCTTCTTTTTTTTTTTTAATTTTTTTTTCATGTTTATTTATTTTTTGAGAGAGAGAGAGAACACAAGCAGGGGAGGGGCAAGAGAGAGAGGGAGGCACAGAGTCCGAAGCAGGCTCCAGGCTCTGAGCTGTCAGCACAGAGCCCGATGCGGGGCTCGAACTCACGGACCGTGAGATCATGACCTGAGCTGAAGCCGGACGCTTAACCGACTGAGCCACCCAGGCGCCCCATGAACACCTCTTCTGTTTCCACCCCAACTGGATGGATTATAATTCGATTCTGACATAACTACCTGGAGTTAATATCAGACTCCGCAGTCTTAAGCTCAGTCTCCCACAAGACCACCTTCATTTCAGATGTCAGCTTTACTTCAGGGATCCCAGGCCACCTGCACTCCTGACCAACTGGCTACAAATTCAGGGGTTCCCACAGCCCCCACAGGGTCAGTAATTTGCTAGAACAACTGACAGAACTCAAGGAAGTGCTACACTTATGATTAAAGTTCTATTTTAAAAGGCTATATCTAGGGTGAGGTCTGAGAGGAAGGCAGAGCTCCCATGCCCTCTCTTGATGGACTCAGGGTGTGATACCCTCCTGGCACATCAATTTCTTCATCAACCAGGAAGCTCCACTGAGGCACAATGTCCAGGGTTTTGATCAGGGTTTCATTACTAAGCATGCTTGATTAAATCTGTGATCATGTGATTGAAACCAATCTCCAGCTCCTTTTCCCTCCTAAGAGATCAGTCAGGTCCAAAGTTACAACTCCTGAATTGGTCTTTCCGGTGACCCACCTGCATCCTGGACCCTCTAGGGACCCACCACAAGTCACTTCATTACAATAACAAAGACGTTCTTATCACTCAGGAAATTCCAAGAGTTTTTGAAGCACTTTGTTAGGAACTGGGGACAAAGACCTGATATATTCTTTTTTTATACCATATCACTTGTAAATACTTCAGTACATGTATATAAGGACAGGGGTGCCTGGGTGGCTCAGTTGGCTGGGCTTCCTACTGCAGGCCATGATCTCATGGTCAGTGAGATCGGAGCCCCAAAGCAAGTTGTCTCTGTGTTGACAGCCCTGAGCCTGCTTGGGATTCTGTCTCTCCCTCTCCCTCTCTCTCTCTCTCTCTCTCTTTCTCTGCCCTTCCCCCTCCTCCTCTCCTCCTCTCTCTCTCAAAATAAATAAGCTTTTAATTTTTTTTTTAAAGAACGCTTAAAAAAAATAGACATATAGGGGAGCCTGGGTGGCTCAGTCGGTTAAGCACCGGACTTCAGCTGAGCTCATGATCTCACAGTTCATGGGTTCGAGCCCCACGTCAGGCTCTGTGCTGACTGCTCAGGACCTGGAGCCTGCTTTGGATTCTGTGTCTCCCTCTCTCTCTGCCCCTTCCTGCTCATTCCTCTCTCTCTCTCTCTCTCAGAAATAAATAAACCATTAAAAAAAATAGACATATAAGAACATTTTTCTATATAACCAAAATACCACTATCATATGCGATGTGAGGTCAAGAAAGAACAGTCCAGAAAGAATTCTTGAGATGGTCTTAGTGCAAAAAGGTGCTTTTATTATAGCATGGGGACAGGACCTGTGGGCAAAAAGAGCTGCACTTTTGCTGTATGAAGCTGGTGGCTATATGCTTAGTGCTCAAGGGGGAGGGGACCCGCAGGGAGTATTAGATCATAATGTCTTCTTTGAATTTCTACTTTTAAAAGTACTTTCACAAGATTTCTCTGGTGCTTCTCATTCAGCTTGATATTAATTATCAGTGACATGTACAGGCAGTCATGAGGCCCTTTGAGAATGTAGCAACCAGCATGTATTTGATCTTTATCAGAACTATGTAGGCTATAGGTCAGCCTTTTGGGCTAAAGGTGAGTATTTTCCTGCTTCTATCCCTCATCCCTATGTAACAGAGTAACAATACTTCTGACTCGATTTTCAATGGCTGCCTAGTATCTAACGTAGGCATGCACCCTAATGTTCAGTTCCTTATTGACGGAAATGCAGGATATTTTCATTTTTCACCAGGCAAACCACACTGGGATGAACCTTCCTATGTGTGCACCTTTCAACCCTACAAGTATCCTTTCACTACTTGAGAAAACTGTGGCTGTTTGTTCCTAGCAGGAAGCAGTGAAATCCAAGGATTTGTCTTCTAGCTAAGCCTAGTGTATCTCTGTCCTTGAGAGTCAGCACAGCTGTGCTTGAGTTTTTAGTATCATCCGTGTGCCGAAGAAATCTGATGTTGTTTGGTTCCTTTGGGTGAATATAAGGGCCTTGTCCTAGCTCTCCAAGGCCAAGTGGAGGTAATAGAAAATGCTAGGGACTGAATTGCTTTCCTGCCAAATTCAAAAGTTGGAGTCCTAATCCTGATGGGATGACTGCACTGCAGATAAGATCTTTAGGAGGTCATTTAGATTAAATGAGGTTATAAAGGTGATGCCCTATTCAGATAGGACTGTGGCCTTATAAGAAGAGGAAGAGAGAGAGAGATCACTGTCTTTTCCTCTGCCATGTAAGCACACAGTGAGAATTGGCCATCTGTAAGCCAGGAAGAGAGCTCTCACCAGAACCCAGCCATGGTGGCACCCTGATCTTGAAGTTCCAGCCTCCAGAACCATAAGAACATAAACTTCTGTCATTTAAGCCACCCAGTCCAAGGTACTTTGTTATGGCAGCCTAAAGTAAGACAGCAGAGTATTTAATCAAAACTCTTTTGATGACAGGTAACAGAAACTCAATTTGAATTAGGAAAGGAAGTATTGTATTCTTCCTAGAGGGAACTCTAGGAAGGGTTGAACAACCCAAACAAGAATAGGTATTGGGCAGACTTCAAGCTGTATTACAAAGCTCTGATCATTAAGACAGTACGGTACTGGCACAAGAACAGACACTCAGATCAATGGAACGGAATAGAGAACCCAGAAATGGACCCACAAACATATGGCCAACCAATCTTTGACAAAGCAGGAAAGAATATCCAATGGAGTAAAGACAGCATCTTCAGCAAGTGGTGTTGGGAAAACTGGAGAGCAACATGCAGAGAAACGAACCTGGACCACTTTCTTACACCATACACAAAATGGATGAAAGACAAAAATGTAAGACAGGAAGTCATCAAAATCCTAGAGGAGAAAGCAGGCAAAAACCTCTTTGACCTTGGCTGCAGCAACTTCTTAGTCAACACGTCTCCAGAGGCAAGGGAAACAAAAGCAAAAATGAACTATTGGGACCTCATCAAAATATAAAGCTTCTGCACGACAAAGGAAACAATCAGCAAAACTAAAAGGCAATCAACGGAACGGGAGAAGATATTCGCAAATGACACATCAGATAAAGGGTTAGTATCCAAAATCTATAAAGAACTTATCAAACTCAACACCCAAAAAACAAATAATCCAGTGACGAAATGGGCAAAAGACATGAATAGACACTTCTCCAAAGAAGACATTCAGATGGCCAACTGACAATGAAAAAATGCTCAACATCACTCATCATCAAAACCACGATGATATATCACCTCACACCTCTCAGAATGGCTAACATTAACAACTCAGGCAACAACAGATGTTGCCGAGGATGTAGAGAAGAAGGATCTCTTTTGCACTGCTGGTGGGAATGCAAACTGGTGCAGCTACTCTAGAAAACAGTATGGAGGTTCCTCAAACAATAAAAAATAGAACTACCCTATGACCTAGCAATTGCACTACTAGGTATTTATCCAAGGGATACAGGTATGCTGTTTTGAAGGGGCATATGCACCTGAATGTTTATAGCAGCACTATCAACAGTAGCCAAGGTAAGGAAAGAACCCAAATGTCCAATGATGGATGAACGGATAAAGAAGATATGGTATATATACACAATGGAGTATTACTCTGCAATCAAAAAGAATGAAATCTTGCCATTTGCAACTACATGGATGGAACTAGAGGGTATTATGCTAAGCAAAATTAGTCAGCAAAGGACAAAAATCATATGACTTCACTCATATGAGGACTTTAAGATACAAAACCAGATGAACATAAGGGAAGGTAAGCAAAAAATAATATAAAAACAGGGAGGGGGACAAAAACATAAACAGACTCATAAATATGGAGAACAAACAGATGGTTACTGGAGGGGTTGTGGGAGGGCGGATGGGCTAAATGGTAAGGAGCATTAAGGAATCTACTCCTGAAATCATTGTTGCACTATATGCTAACTTAGATGTAAATTTAAAAAAATAATAAAAATTAAAAAAAAATTAAAGAATAGGTATCTGTATTGGGGGTAAGCTATTGACTTTGCCATGCTGCTGTTATGGAAACTGGTCTGGATCACACAGCAAACGAATCAAGCAGCACTCAAAGGTCTTGGAAGGCAGGAGGTTTATTTTCCACCGGAGGGCTCAGAGGAAATAACTCTCCAGAGGTCTGAGTCCCAAGCATAAGCAGAGGGGACAATATATAGTCTGTTTGGGTGCAGTAAGTGGTGTGGGAAGAAAAACCTGGAAGGGGAGTCTTCAGGCAGGAACTGGTATTCCCCTATCAGTCCTGTCGGCCATCTTATAACAGGTTTTCCCCTATCACTGCTTTTGCAACTTATCCCCAAAGTGCCGTGGCTCATTTCACCCTGGGGCTTGGAGTAGGGGTCAGGGGATGAGAGAAGGAATTACGGAGAACTGTGTGGGGCCATGATCTATGCTTAATGTAACCTGAAGTTCACCACAAGTCAGAAGTACCACACCATGGCAGACCTAAGCTTTTATGGAAGTTCCCCACGGCAGCACCTGCCTGGAACTGGAGAGGAACTTATTTATTGAAGTATGATATTCAACCTTTGGGTAAGCTCACCACTAGTGAGTAAAAGAAACACCCTCTCTTTCTTCTTTCCTACAGAAAAACATTCTTTCTTAAATAGAATATATTTCTTGGTTTACAGAAGGAAGAAGTGGGGACCTTTTTGTTGGGAGTGGGGTCGGGCACATTAAACTTTGCACCAGAATTCAATGTTCCTAGCGTGGCCATTGTGCCTCAGGACAAAAGTCATCATAGAGCTTTTGGTATTTCAAATATTTTTCTTTCTTTCTTTCTTTCTTTCTTTCTTTCTTTCTTTCTTTCTTTCTTTCTTTCTTTCTTTTAAAGATTTTAAGTAATCTCTACACTCAACATGGGGCTGGAACTTACAACCCCGAGATCAAGAGCCACATGCTCTACCAACTGAGCCAGCCAGGCACCCCAGGTATTTAAAACGTTTCTAACATTTTCTTTCAGATTTATTATTCTCACAGTATTTTACCCTTCTGGAGCATTTGATGCTGCTTCAGAGATGATCCCTTTGCAGTACATGCTCCTGATTCCCCATCTTCCCCTCTGGCTACTCCTTCCTAGCTTCCGCTTTCTTGCTAATCCTTTAGTGTTTATCTGCAAGGCCCTGCCTCCGTCCCTCTTCTCTCTAGCTCATCTCAACCATTTCCTTGTCTTCACCCCCCACCAGTGTATACTGATGACTCTCAACTCTGGATCTTCAACCAGTCCCTGGCTTCAGCATCACACCTGCTATGGTCTTCCGGCCTTGGCCCTTTCACAAACACCTCCATGCTCAACATAGCTAAGACTAAACTCACCGTCTTCACCCTTGCACCCCTCCCCACTGCCACCAAAGCTGTTTCTTCTGGGTTCCATACTCAGAAGCCTTGTTTCTCTTCCTTATCATCATGCCCTACAGCTCAATCACCATATCAAAATTCTTCTTCCTGAATTCGTCTTGAACATCCATATCTCCATCAGCACTGCTGTGTCACTCTAGGGCCCCACCACATCTCACCAGGGGTATTAAAAATTCCTTTATTTCTGTCCTTCCCACAACCTCCCCCGCCCCTCCCTAAGGCCATTTAGTGTTGCAACTAGATTGATTTTTCTGAGTAAAGTGCTAAGAGACAGGCTTAAAACCTTTAGTATATACCCACTATATGTTAGACAATGGTTTGAGGACACAGAGTAGGACACTATGTGTGTGTGTGGGGGATGGTTGGTTTGTTTTTGCAAATGTTGGCCAAACATCTACATGGCATTTAAAAAATTTTAGTCACAAAACTTTTAAAAAATGTTTGTTTATTTTTGAGACAGAGAGCACAGGGAAGGGACAGAGAGAGAGAGAGAGAGAGAGAGAGAGAGAGAGTCAGAGGATCTGAAGCAGGCTCTGCGCTGACAGCAGAGAGCCGGATACTGGGCTCAAACTCATGAAGCACAAGATCACGACCTGAGCTGAAGTTGGATGCTTCACCAACTGAACCACCCAGGCGCCCCTCACAAAGCTTTTTAAAATAATGATTTTATTGAACTAGAATTCACATACCATAACATTCATCTTAAAGATGTATTAAATGGTTTTTAGTATATTCACAAAGTTGTGCAACCATCATCACTGTCTAATTCCAGAATATTCCATCTCTCTCCACTTTCTCTCTCCCTGGCAACCACTAATCTATTTTCTGTCTCCAGAGATTTGCCTGTTCTTATATTTCAAATTAATGAAACCTTATAACATGTGGCCTTTTCTGGGGGGGAGGGAGTGGGTCTGGCTGCTTTCGTTTAGTATGTTTTTGAGGTTTATCAACTTGTAGCATGTATCAGCACTTCATTCCTTTATTTTTGTAACTAATTGACGTGAGTTGATTTTCTCGCAGTTCTGAAGACTGAAAGTCCCAGATCAACATGTTGGTGGATTAAGTTCTCCTGAGGTCATTCTCTCTTTGACCTGCAGTCGGTACTTCCTTCCTTTAATATTTAATATTCCATCATCCAGATACATCACATTTTGTTTATCCGTTTCTGTTTTATGTTTTTTTCACATTTTGGCTATTAACAAAAAATGCTGCTATGAACATTCATCTACGGCTGCTGGCTCATATGGTAACTCTGTTTAACCTTTTGAAGAATAGCGATTGTTTTCCAAAGCAGCTGCACCATTTTACAGTCCTACAATCCTATAAATTTACAATTTACAATCTACAATCCTACAATGGTGTACGGGTTTCAGTCTTTCCACACCCTACCAACACTCAATGTCTTTTTTTTTAATTTTAGCCATTCTGCTGAGTGTGCAGTGGTATCTCATTATGGTTTTAATTTGCATTTCCCTGATGATTAAGGCTGTGGAGCATAGTTGCATGTTAATTTGCATATCTTCTTTGAGGAAATATCTGTTCCAATCCTTTGCCTATTTGAAAAACAGAATTGTCTTTTCATTGTTGAACTCTGAGTGCTGAACTGGATGCTAATCCTTTAGATGTTTGCAAAATTTTTCTTTCATTTTGTGCAGTCAGATGTTCTACCCCTGAGGTATACCCCTTTTCTTTCATTTTGTGGATTGTCATTTCACTTTCTTAATGATGTCCTTTGACACACAGGTTTTTAGTGTTGATTAAGTCCAATTTATCTTTATTTTTGTTGTTGTACTTTTGTTATTGTATCTAAGAAACTGTTGCCTAATCCAAGATCATGAAGATATAGTCCTATTTTCTTCCAAGAGTTTTATAGTTTTAATTAATTAATTAATTATTGTATATGTGCAAGGTAGGTCCAATGTCATTTTTTTAGCTTGTGAATGTTTACAGAACTCGAAAAAATTTGTTCTTTTAATGTTTATTTATTTTAGAGAGAGAGAGAGAGTGTGTATGTTGGGGAGGGGCAGAGAGAGAGGGAGACACAGAATCTGAAGCAGGCTCCAGGCTCCAGGCTCTGAGCTGTCAGCACACAGCCCAACGCGGGGCTCAAACCCACGAACTATGAGATCATGACCTGAGCTGAAGTCTGGTACTTAACCGATTGAGCCACCCAGGTGCCCCCAGAACTTTTATTGTTCTCAATTGTATTGAATTGCTTGTCTTTCTTTGCAATTAGACTGTAAACTCCATGAGGGCAGACACCAAAATGGCCTTATTCAATTTTTTCTTTTTCTTTTTTAAATTTTTTTAGAGAGAGCATGAGCAGGGGAGAGGTGCAAAGGGAGAGGAAGAGGATCTCAAGTAGGCTCCATGCTCAGTGTGGAACCTGACACAGGGCTGGGATCATAATTTGAGCCAAAATCAAGAGTGGGGCACTCAACCCACAGGACCATCCAGATGTCCTTAAATTTTTTCTTAATGAATGGGTGAGTTAGGTAGCCTTAATATCGTTTCTTTTCTTTTGTGTGAAATTATATCAATTCTGTGCATTAACACAGTTTTCATTATGATGTTTTCTGTTCTAATCTGTTGACAATAACAATTCAGAAATTAATTCACAAGATAATAGGAATTGTATTATTTAACAGGCTTTGAGGTAGTGAAACTGATTTGGATTCAAATCCTGACTTTCATTTAAGAACTGTGTAACCTTGGGCAAAGTACATTACCTACCTAGTCTACAAAATGGGGATTTAGTTGATATAGTTGTTAAAAGCATCAAATCAGACCTTTTAACTACAGTGCTTAACACACTGTAAGCATTCATCAGATAGTGGCATTTATTATTGCAAAGGACTAGCAGCAATGTTGGGAAATCCTTTTACATACTACCTTATGTCCAAAATTTTTTCAGAGAACAGATTCCAAGAATCCTATTTTCTTTTGTGAATTGAGAATTGTTACACCGCTGATTTTTGATTCGGAAAGCAAGGCATACACAAAAATTCAATTCAATATGGAAATGACCCTAAAGATGTATGCAAATAAATACTCTGGAGTTCAGCATCCTGGCAATTGAATGAAATATCCTTTTTGGTGAGAACTTGGTGGAAAGGGGGGCTGAACAGGGATTGAAGGCATTTTGGATTCATCTCAATGTGGCACATATTTCAGTTTTGTACATTATTTGATTACGTGTCTGTCTCATCCACTAGAATCAGTACAGAAACCCCGTCTTTAGTCATCTTTGCACTTCCAGTCCGGTGGACATTGCTGGGATAGTTGAATTGAGGCGCCTTGTCCACGGGCATAGAGAAATCCGAAAGAGGTTGGAAAGACCTCGGATCCGCTGCCAAGCAGGGATGCGCGGCTCAGGTGTGGAACACACATCGGTCCTATTGCTCCAGTCGTGCGCGAGTAATCGAGACACCCGCTACCGACTGCCGCTTCCCGGCTCCTGGCCTGGCAGGGCCACTTCCGGGAGGGGGCGGGGAGACAGGAGGAGGCGTGCCGGGAAGGAGGCCGTTTGCGCCGCACCAGGCGGAAGTGTACCAAAGGTATCGGTGCTGCGGCTTCCGGTCCGGGTTAACGCGGCTTAGGTACGCTGCGTGGTTTGTGTCGCGCCGGGACAGACTTTTGAGGACAAGTCGGTGGGTAAAGAGGCGAGCACGGCGGCTGAAATTAGAAGTCTGGCGTCTAGGGGGAGGATAAGAAAAAAGGCCAGGAACCCGAATACAATCTAACCTCTGTTTCCGAGGGGGCAACTTCCACGGGAACCCCTCTGCCCTGGTAACGGCCAAAGAGGAGATGGCGCCAGTCAGGGAGCGGCCGTGGCCGACACAGTGAGGAAGCCTGAAGGCGGAGCAACCGGAGAACCCTCGGGAGAACCGCCAGAGCCGTCGCTGCCGCTACCACTGCCACCACCATGGAAGGGGCAAAGCCGACTTTGCAGCTCGTGTACCAGGCAGTGCAGGCGCTTTACCACGACCCAGATCCTAGCGGAAAGGAGCGCGCCTCGTTTTGGCTTGGGGAGCTGCAGCGTTCGGTGAGGGGCCCAGAGAGAGGCCGTTCTGCGCCGCGGGGCAAGGGCGGGGTGGGACCTAGGCTCGAACTGGAGCCTGAGCCGGGCGGTTGGCCTCGTGTGATGCTCCTTAGGGAGGAGCTGCTCTGCCGCGGGGTGGGGCTGCGAAGCTACATTTACGCCGCTTTTCGGAAACTAGTCGCAGCTGGTCGGTCGCGGACTGGCCCTTTCCCCACCCCGTAGAATCTGATTTGTAGGTTCTGTACTCGCTCTTGGCATCGATTTGGTCCTGTTTAAGTTTTAAGCTCGCTACATGCTTCTTCAGTTCTGCTTTTCCGTGTAGTCTTTCAACTGAATCCAATACCAGTCTTTCTCCATCTTCCACTTAGGGATGCTTTTTTTATCCGTCTCTTCTCGGTGTACCAGTGTAGCACCTGGCAGTTCCTTCGTAGCTTTCAGTCGTAGCTTTCACCTCACTGTTCCTTGCTGATTTTTCACTCTAGTTTGAGTCTATTATTCTCGAAACTTCTCAGGTTTCTAGATTCTTATACACGTGAATTTCCGCCGTGTTTTCGAGTGAAATGTGATGTGAAGGGAAAAAATCAATTCTGGTTTCAGAAGATCTTTCCAGTTCACATTTTGCTGCCTATTTGGTCTCTAACCTTGTTTTTTCTCTGACTTTAGATTCTTTATCACAGCTGCCTTGATTATTCCATATGATTGTGTGAACATGCAGTGAGGGGTTTAATTTCAACCTATTATACTTACTGTATTTCTGCATTCTTTGATTCACATGTCTTATCCTTCCTCTAATTTTTATATTCACATTTTCTGTGCTTTATGCTTTATTTCTGTGTGTGTGTTGTGTTAGAGAGAGAGTGTGTGTATACTTAATGATTTTGCTGACTCTACCTTTCTTATTTTTGCATTTTATATTCCCAAGCATATTTTTAAAATTCTTCCCTTTGTTTGAAAAACTTGTAACTGGTACTTAGAGGTGCTCTGCCCTCTTAAGTGAGCCTCTGGGTTTCAGGTGCATAATATTTAAAATTTCTCAACTTTGGGTTTAAATGTTACATTAAAAAATTTGGGACCTCAAGTTCTGGATAACCTCATGGGAAGATAAAGGAATTAGACTCACTGTAGGCTACACAAGAAAATCACTCATATATGGTCTTATTTAGTGTTTAGTTTTTGGGGAGTCACAAGTCTCGTACACCATACCAAAAGTCATCTCTTCCCTACTAAACCTGCTTATTGTTGTGTGTATTTTAAATAATGAGTGCTTACCCTATATTAGAAATTGTGCTAGGGGATGGTATATGGAAATGATCCAGACAAAAATGTCTGCCACATAGATTTGTGGTGATTGAGTTAATATCTACAAAGAGCTTAGAAAAACTCTTGGAACCTAGAGCTTAAAGTATGTTAGTAATTAGGGGTGTCTGGGTAGCTCAGTCTGTTAAGCATCCTGACTTCCGCCCAGGTTATGATCCCGCATCGGGCTCTGTGTTGACAGCTTGGAGCCTGGAGCCTGCTTTAGATTATGTGTCTCCCTCTGTCTCTGTCCCTCCCCTGCTGGCACTCTGTCTCCCAAAAATAAATAAAATATTAAAAAAAATTTTTTTTAAAGTTAGTAAATATTATTTAAATGGTAGTCACTATTCTTACTTTCCGCTATGCTCTGTTACAACCTTACATTATCATCATTATTGCTATTTGCAGTAAGGGCCCCAACTGGAAAAGATGGCAAGCTTGAAATGGAGTAATTCAAAAAGGGTTTATTTTATAAAAGTATTGTTTCCAAAGATGTTGGTATAATGTGGCAATAGTGTAGTAACCTGTTGCCAAATTGTTAACATCTCTAGGCCAGAAAGAGTAGGAGAAGAGTGGTTACTTGAACTATTAAGGAAACTATGGAGTTGGCTGCCTTGAGAGGAATGGCAGTTGAAGGGACACAATCATCATGAGGTGATTTTTTCAGGGAGGGGGCTGGAGGAATAAATGTCTTGACCTTATTCTCCTAACCTCGTGGGATTCTTCTTTGGGCAAACCCAACCAGAAGTTAGGGGATGCAAGAACCTGTTGATACAGTCCATAGAGATCAGCATACTGAGGCAAAAAGCATGGTAGGCGAGGGTAGAAGAATAGAACTGGAAAACGCCTAGCACAGTCCCACATTATCATTTTTAGGCATCTGGATTCACAACACAGCTAACATTTTAGCTCCTTAATTCCTTTACCTCTTTTTCTCAACCATGTGGTCATATTGTCACATCTTGGATCTTGTCATTACTAAGAAGTCACCAACCTCTCAAGTCACTAACTCAGCCACATGGTCACGCAGTCAAACCCTGGATCTTGTCATTATTAAAAAGTTACCACCCTGAGTCCCTGGCTGATTCCGTTGGTGGAGCATGTGGCTCTTGATCTTGGGATGGTGAGTTCAAGACCTATGTTGTATGTAGAACTTAACATGTAAAAGAAAAAAAAAGTCACCAGTCCCCCCCACATCACTAACTCAGACATTTGCTCTGATCACAACCCACTCTTCCAGTTTGTTGGCTTAAGGATTTAGGTAATCTCATATAATTTTATTTTTTGAAATCTATATTTTTAAAACTTAAAATTTAAAAATTTTTAAAACTTTAAAAAGTTATAAAATGGAAACTTTACAAGAAAAAGGCCTAGGATGTAAAAGAGAAGTTATGTGTAGACTTTCCTCTATGAAAGATGAGGATTTGGGCTCCCTCTACTTTCTCTTCCATTGTATCTAACATAGTTTTGGTTAAATAAATACACATTGTGCACCATGTAGCATGTGTACTGTGGTAATGTTTCCCTTTTTGTGCAACTTTTTTTTTTCCTCCTGGTGATAGTCCTTACCTTTTCTTTCTTTCACATTTGCTTCATTTTCTGTGTATCTGCAATAATTCGTCCCAAATTCTATGTTAGTATGTAAATATCCTCTTAGTATGTTCAAATTGGTAATCTGTTTCCTTTTTTAGTGGAAGGAAACCTCTTCTGAGAGCTCTCTATCTCTCTCCTCCAATCTGGCCTTGTTGTTCTCCAAGTCTGTTGCATAATTATTGTCCTGGGATCTCTTTAACACTCTTAGGGAATTCCCTTCTCTTTCTTGTGTTGGATGGATGCACTGAATCCTGGATCCCATGATCTTTTCTTGGAATACTCCCTCATTTGATGGGTAATTGAGAACCTTCACTCCTTCTTTCTTGTTGTATTTCTGTTGGTCTTTTTTCTTGGACCACTTTTATCCTGAGATCAAGCCTCTGGATATAAATGAGGCTGTTGGTGGCAGGTGAAAGAATGAGCCAGGGATGGATCTTACCACTGAGTATGTTGGCTTTAATTTAACTGGTTTTCAGTATGATATTCCTGTCCTTAGGTGAGTCTACTAAGAGTCCAGAGTCCCTCTGCATCAGTCTTTGCAAAGTAACTCTTGAGTCTTCTGTGATGGTGGGAGGATAGTAGCCTTGCCACTGTGTTAGGGAGAAAATCTTGGTCTAACTGCTTATGCAGATTTTGAACCCACTTTGTTTTTTGTTCTACCTGTGCGTCTGCCTTCAGATGTACCTGGTACTTGTAATTCCTGAGCCTGATTAGGATTTTGCAACATGAATCATTTTGCCCCTTGGCTTCCCCATTTTCATCCTGTCCTTCCTCTGAAAAAGTATCAACTTTTTCAGACCTGCTAAGACAATTAACTCCTCCATTAGCTTTCTAGTTTTGTTTTGTTTATCAATCAAATGATTGATTAACAATCAATGGACAAATCCATTTTTGTCCTTGTAGCATTACCCCCACCCTCTTTAAAATAATCTGTTTACACTGATTTTAATGGATTTTTGGAAGGGACCTATGGGCAAACAGATGTGTTCAGTCAGCTTAATAATGTTAAACAAATCCCTGCATTAGTTCTTGAATTTCATCAAAACCTTATTCAGTTGACTGGCTCCTACTTTTTCTTTATTAGGTCTTGTCTTTACTTCTTTCTAATTTGGATTACAGGGTTTATCATTCTAGTCCTTTTCTTTTTTTTTTTTTTTTTTTAAAGTTGGCAACTCTATATTGGTTACCAACATTTTATTTTATTTTATTTTTAATTTTTTTTTAATGTTTATTTATTTTTGAGACAGCGAGAGACAGAGCATGAACGGGGGAGGGGCAGAGAGAGAGGGAGACACAGAATTGGAAGCAGGCTCCAGGCTCTGAGCCATCAGCCCAGAGCCCGATGCGGGGCTCGAACTCACGGACCGCGAGATCGTGACCTGAGCTGAAGTCGGACGCTTAACCGACTGAGCCACCCAGGCGCCCCTAGTCATTTTCTTAAATATACTATAATATCAATTCTTCACTTCTCATTTTTGGTAAAACTTTAGCATAGTTGTAATCAACTGCTTCTCCCTTTTCCTGTCAGCTCTAGGTGCTCTGCATCTCATTTTCTGAATTCTTAGGAACCTTGATCTTTTGGTTACCCTCTCACTTGCATCTTCGTTCAGACTCCCTCTTTACTGGGCCCTTCCCATCAGCATTCATACAGCTGTAATATTTCCAATAGTAAGCAAATGGTTTTGAGGGGGTGGTGGTAGAGAATGCCACCTTTGTCCAATTTTGTGATTTCTTTGATTCTTTTACTACGTCTATGCTGTTACTCTTTCCCAATCTTGTCTTATTTTATTTTACTTATTTTTTTAAGATTTTATTTTATTTTTTTTTTTAAGTAATGCCCACACCCATGATGGGGCTTGAATTTACAACTCCAAAATCAAGAGTCGCATGCTCTACCAACCGAGCCAGCCAGGCACCCTCGCAATCTTGTCTTCAAATGAAGAAACTAACCTATCTTTTCAAACCCCAGCCTAAATTCTTTCTCCTTGAAGTCTTTTTTTTTTTTAAGTTTTTTTTTTTTTTTAAAGTTTATTTTGAGAGAGGGTGGAGCGTGTGGGGAGGCACACTGTCCGCACAGAGCCCGATGTGGGGGCTTGAACTCATGGAGTGTGAGATCATGACCTGAGCCGAAGTTGGAAGCTTAACCGACTGAGCCACTCAGGCGCCCCAGTTGAGGGAATAACTTAATGGTTATTAAATAAGCAGTGATCAAGATGACTGACAGATTCTTAAAAATGTGTGTTGAATGAATAGCTGCTTGTAGGCATCTCCAAAGGGATACTTGGATATCTGAAATTTGTCTTTATGAATTTCATTTATTTTTGCTGCCTCTCTACCATACCTATGGGTAATTGAAAATAAACATTATTATTCAGTGTCCTATGATGCTCTGCTTTCAGTCTTTTCATCCTTTATTTAAAAAACAAATTTATCTTTGTGAGATAAATTTGTATCACCCTCATTTATTAATTGTTATTTATTTCTTAAATATTTATTTGGAGAGAGAGTGTGGTTGGGACGGGAGTGGCAGAGAGGGAATCCAGAGCAGGCTCCAGGCTGTCAGTGCAGAGCCTGTTGTGGGGCTCCATCTCATGAACTGAGAGGTCATGACCTGAGCCAAAATCAAGAGTGGGACGCTCAACCAACTGAGCCACCCAAGTGCCCCTCCAGTGTATTTTTAAAAAGGTTATTTTGAGACAGATTTTAAAGGAAGCCTATCTTATCAGTGAACTGTTCTGAACACTTTGTTTACCTCTGGTAACCCAAATCAGTAGACAGCGTAGAAAGCAATGGAAGGAAAGACCATCTCTTTATATGGCTAATGAATGATGCTATGCATTTGTTTTAAGTTTGTAATTTAGATTATAGACTACTTTTACAAATACAATCTGTGGGTCAGAGGTTACCTCAAAAATTTTAGTCTGGAAACTGAAAAGGAATGACGAAATCATAAAAAGGATAAGTCAAATCATGCTCTGATGGACTATGTTGACATTGTCATGTTTGGTTTATCACATATCCTTGGGAATTTTCTTCTACATATCATATCAGGAAAGTCAGGGATCATGGAATTTCAGTTTCAAATTTCTTAGTTTTCGTTTTTGGAATTTGTTGATTGTTTAGCCTAGTTCAAAAAACCAGTGTTTTGGTTTTCCTTTTAGCAGTTGCAGTTATTGAGCTGACATCTAAAAATCTGGGTTTTTTTTTTAATGCTTTTGTTCTCATCCTCCAATTAAGTGACTCTTGTAACATGTTTTTGAAAGAAAAACCTTCTAGAAAAGAGAAAATGTTCATCTACAAATTCTGTGGATCAGTAAATTCAATGAACATAGGACTACTCTCTGCCTTGCCTTGCTGGAAACTAGAAAAACATAAATGATAAAAACTAGAGACCTTTATTCCAGAGTTGACCAATCTGGCTGTGTCATCTAATATGGTAGCCATTAGCCAGATGGCTATTGTGGCTACTTAAATTAAAATTAAATAAAAGTTAAAATCAGTTCCTTATTTCCCACATTCCAAGTCTTGGACCTTGCAGATATAGACATTTCATGTCTTTGGTGTACTGGAGCCTGTGAATGAGCATTTGTGATGGTATTTATGTTGGCATGGTAGTCTGTTATCTGGTGGCATTCGTCCATGTTTGGATTAGTTTAATTTTTGTCTTCCCAGGCCTTGCACTAGAGTTGGTGGTGTGATTCAGGATGTAAAATTATCAGGGCAGTGCTGTATATTCTAATTATAACACAGGTTTCTTCCAAAGCTTTACAGATATTCCTTCAGCATTTTTTTTTTCACATTGTTTGCACTGATGTTTATCAGGGAAATGGAAAATAGATGGTATAGATTTTTTTATTGTAAAATATTCATAGCATAAATAACCATTTTTAAGTATAAAGTTTGGTGGCATTAAATACTTTCCTGTTGTGCAGCTGTTACCACCACCCATCTCTAGAACTTTTCATCTTCCTAGACTAAAACTCTATCTGTAAACTGTAATTCTCCTTTCCCTCTTAACTCCAGCCCCTGGCAACACCATTCTTTTTGTCTCCATGAATTCAACTATTTCAGGTACCTTATATAAGTAGAATCTTACACTGTTGTACTTTTTGTGTTTTGTTTATTTCACTTCACATAATATCTTTAATGTTTGTTCTGGTTGTAGGTTGTGTCAGTTTCATTCCTTTTTTCAAATTGCAGTGAAATATACGTAACATAAGATCCACTGTTTAACCATTTTATTTATTTATTAAAAAAATTTTTTTTGACATTTATTTATTTTTGAGAGAGACAGGGCATGAATGGGGGAGGAGCAGAGAGAGAGAGAGAGGGAGACACAGAATCCGAAGCAGGCTCCAGGCTCTGAGCTGTCAACACAGAGCCCGATGTGCGGCTTGAACTCATAAGCTGTGAGATCATGACCTAAACCGAAGTCGGATGCCCAACCGACTGACCCACCCAGGCGCCCCTACCGTTTAACCATTTTAAAGTGTACAGTTCAGTGGGTTTAAGTATATTAATGTTGTGCATCCATCACCAACATCCATCTCTAGACTTTCCTCTTGTAAAACTGAAACTCTGGTTATTAAAGTTAACTGCCAATTTTCCCCTCCCTCCACCCCTAGCTTCTAGCAACCTGCTTTCTGTCTCTGAATTTCACTACCCTAGGTACTTCATATGAATGGAATCATACAGTATTTGAACTTTTGTGACTGACTTATTCACTTAGCATAGTGTCCTCAGGGTTCATCCATGGTGTATCATGTGTCAGAATTTCATCCTCTTTTAAGTTTGTATAATAATGTATCATCCTCTTTTAAGACTGTATAATAACGTATGTACCACATTTTGTTTATCCACTTATCTATCCATGAAAACTGGGTTGCTTCCACCTTTTGGCTATTGCGAGTGGGTTTGTTTGTTTGTTTGTTTGTTGGTTTGTTTTTGAGGAACCGCCATACTGTTTTCCAGATTTTATAGAATTTTAAGCTCTGTTGAATTTATAAGCATTTAATTCATAGGAGGTTGAGATTGCTCAGATTATCACTCCTGTATTTTTCTAGCTTGCACTCAGGTACTGAAATACTACCAGAGTGTTTTACTGCTGTACAAGTGAAGTCTCAGAAGCTTTATTTGTCTTTAATTGGAAATTCATAGTGTGGCTAAAGGGGATAATTTTGTAGTGTTTGACGTGCAGAACTCCTTAAAAATACTGACTTAGGGGCACCTGGGTGGCTCAGTCAAGCGTCGGACTTCAGCTCAGGTCATGATCTTGAGGTTTGTGGGTTTGAGCCCCGCGCCTCGTCAGGCTCTGTGCTGACAAGTCAGAGCCTGGAGCCTGCTTCAGATTCTGTGTCTCCCCTCTCTTTCTGCCCCTCCCTCACTCGTGCTCAAAAATAATAAACATAAAAAAAGAGAAAAGTCACTTAAAAATACTGACTTAATTTTCCTTTCTTGTAGAGTTTCTAAAATGACAATATTATGAAACATATATTATTTTCCTTTGGTGAGAAATTTTCTGTTAATGGAGTTTACATTGTTTTTTTTACCTATTTTTTTTCCTCAAGCCCATAGCCCATTTCTTTTCAGTTTTTCCTCTGTGTTCATTGTTTCCTTGTATTTTGTCTCAGCCATAGTATAATCCTATTTAAGTAGCCCCCAAACAGAAGAATATACTTGGAATGAGACCTGAAAATATACATGTTTTTTATATAAGGATTCAGAGTTTTTTAACACTACAGTGCATTTTTTTTTAAACAGTACTTTAAGCTAGACATTTCATATTCCTATAAGTTTGAAAAAGTTGAATCTTAAGCACGTTGTTAACATATTGCTTAATATGTCTGATGATATTCTCATTCTTCTGGTTTAGATGAGTTGTTATAAAACTTGTTCAGATGGGCAGCAATAGGGACCAGCGATAAAAGGAAATACACTTTTTCTATTTTTGGCTTTCAGGAAGTACTGACATCGGCTTTGCTTCAAATGGTTTCAAGCTTGGCATTTTCTACTTTTAATGTAGGGCTGCCTGGTATAATTAGTAAGGCCCACAGCAAGGTGATTACCAATGCATACTTCGGTCACTCCCAACCCAAGGTGATTTTATGGATCCAGATTTATCTTTTTTCAGGGCCATTCTTGAAGCTAAATTTCACATACATAGGTTATTAAGGATTTTAAAGTTGGATAGGGATTTTTTACTCTTGTCATGAAAACATCTCGGCAAGATTTCTCAGTACCATATTATACATGACTGACAGCCACAGTAGCACAAATTTGAGCCAAGTTTCATTTGGCAGAGTTTATTACGACTGAGGATTGTTTGAAAATGCTTGTCCCAGAAACACGGGGATATCATCCGAAATGGAGGAGACCACAGGGTGCAGTCTTGTCATTTGATCTTACGGATTCCTTTCATTGAAATCAAGATGGAACAGTGCATATGGGTGCTAGTCTAAAAGCTGACTTAAAAGTGGGTATTTCTTACGGAATTTGAATAGCTTATGTTTTTGTTTGTTTGTTTTTGTTGTTTTTTGCTTATGATTTTTTAAAGAATTATTTTTAGCTTGGAATCTCTTCCCTCCCAGAAGAGAAATAATATCTCCCTTTTAATTATTTACTCAGTCATTATAGAGATGGCTGTCAAAATGTAAGTTGGCTGAATTTGTCTCTAAATGAGCCTTTTTGCTTCTAAAAAAGTTATTTATGCACACAAGAGTATTCTGTGGGTCTGGGAGCTTGCTAGGGGCTTTATATGACTATTTTTCATTTACACTCCTTTTGGAGCTGGGGGTTGTGTACTCATCACTGCTGTGATGAAGGTATTAGCTAAGTTCATTTCATCATGGGTTTTGCATTTCAGGCCGTCTTACAAAACAAGTTATTTTGAAAAATATAATTTTTAGGTAGTAATCTTTTTAGCCCATAGTTTGAGTTTTTCATAATACCCCCTTCAAACCATTTTCTTTCCCTGCTGTCTTAGAAAACCATCAGAAGGTATCTTGTGACAGACCCAGCAGTTTGTCCTAAATTTGTAAAATTCTCATAAAAGATTAGGTACAAAAACTTAAGATAGTTGACCGAGTTAAAAAGTTATTTTCTCTGTTTCAGGTAAATTAGACTTATTCTTTTTTTTACCTGTCTCATGAGAATGATTTTTTTTTCTTGATCTGGGAAATTCTGGTTTTCTAGCTCTATGCCACATTGCTATAGGACATGTGCCTAAAATGTGTTCTTTGATAGGTTTTTTTGTTTTTGTTTTGTTCTTTTCACTCTACTCTTAGTCTCCCCCTCCCTCAATATACTGTAAATCTTTAAAAGTCTTTATTTAATAAATATATTATTCACTAATTGAAATGCTTAAAAAAGTACAGCAACCTGACACTTTTATGTTACTTTTCAAATTTCACTGAAATATTTGTATTTACAGAATTTCATTTTCCATTTGCCAGGGCTCTTCTGTCCTCAGTGAAGTATTTTAAGTAATTCTGCTTAATTTGAGGAGTTTTTTGTAGGATTAACTAGCAGCTCTAATCCACTTCTAATTCTTGGCAGCTAAGGAATCCTTAGGCTTCCATCTGGGTGTGTGCTTGCATTGTTGACCGCCCGCCAGCTCAGTGGTTTAGGTGGATTCTCGGCAGTTTTAGAACTGTTGGTATAGAAGTGAGTCTTGGAGCAACAGAGCATCATTAAAGAAAGGAAAGGGCAAGTACTATTAGGATCTGCTGTGAAGCGTAATGAAAGACTTAGAGTATGTTAGTGAAAGGATTGCTGGGCCATAGCCTGCTTCATTCATATTCATCACATAGTCATGGAAATATCTTTGAAAAGACTGATACACAGGCCTGTTCTGCTACTGCTATGTGAAATGGAAGATTGGAATTAGATGCTTAAATGGAAAATGTTCTCTTGTTGCAGCCTCTTTGAAATGTGCTGCTGGTGGGAGCTGCAGCTTCCTCCTGCTGACTCTGAGCCCCAGGCTTCGGTTGAGATGGTCCTTTCAGAAATGTGGAGCTTAGTCCAAGCCTGGATTTCAGTGGGTAGCACCTGGCATCTGTGGCTAGAAAGTCCCATGAAGTGTAAGTGCTTTATTCTCTCCTTGTCAAGAATCCCTTTTCCTTCCTTCCTTCCTTCCTTCTCTTCCTTCTTCAGCCTTAGCAGAGGGGAAGTACAATGAGCAGTGCACTATAGTGTCTAGGATATCAGGATTTAGATGCATTTTCTTTATGATTCAGTGACCAAAACAAGATTACTTGTTTGGGGATGCCGACAATGCTGAAACTCCTAGAATTCAAAAGAAAGTGATAAATTATGACCCCTTAATCTATAGTACTGACAGTATCATCCCAGGTAATTTTTCATTGATAGTTTACTTAGTAGCCATGATATTTAAGTTTGCCAGGTTTCTTTAGAGGTTACTCTTGTATTTTATTCTTATTCCAAAAGACAAATAGTTGAAAAGAGAGGCACATTTGACCAGTGGGTGAAGCAGCTTGACGATAAGAGTGGTTGAAATGAGAAGACAGCTCTTTTGCTTTGGTTCTACCAGATGTATTTGCACAAAGAGCAATTTGGGAATTTTTCAAAGACCAGTTTCTCATAGAAGTGTCCTAGGAAATTCATATAGCTGCCATCTATATTTTAGTTAAAAAACAAAAAAAAAACCCAAGATAATTACATAATGAGCATGAAAAGATATAAGTTTTATATTTGATTTAGTTGCTTCAGTGCTGTTCTCTTTTTTCCTATTTCAGAAATACTGGTAATATTTTAAAGTACACTCATTTCAGAAGACTCCCATTTTAGGGAGATTTTAAGGTTCTCTTCACTGACGTTTTTCTGAAAATTCTAAATCTTCAGATTTTAGCTAGGAAATTATTGAGCTTCTTTTCATTGCTAAAACAAAATATATGTTTAAAACAAAACAAAACCAAGGCTCCATCTGGGCAAGGCAAGTGAAGTTCTACAAGTGAAGATTCTGAATGAAAAACATCTCATCCTCTCAGGGTCTTTGTTTTCTTTATCTGTAAAGAACTGATTTGCTTGTTCTCTGTTGCTCTTTCTTTCTAAACATTTTGGATTCTGTTCTTAGAGCTGACTGCCCATTCAGTAAGTATCTAGCTACCTAGTAAAAGGATGGGCTTTTTCGTTTGGGAAAACAAAGAGGTGTTAAGGACTTAGGAGATGATGGTGTTGTGTCGTTTCACTTTATATTTAAAAATTTAATACATACTTTATTTAAAGTACCTCTTAGGGCCAGAGTATTCTGAGAGATGTAGATACAGTTAAGGTCTTTCTTTACCTTTGAAGAGCTTACAGCCTATTAGAAAAGATGAACGGTGGCCTAAGTAATTACAGTACAAAGTTCTACAGTTGAGCTGTTACAGAGCCAATGTAAATGGATTTCTGCCTCCAGTGTTTTTTCCTTATCTCTGTGTTTCAGGAGTTTGAATGTGATGTGTTCAGTGTTTATTTGTGTGGGGGAACAGGGGACGGGAATGTTCTCTGTTGCCCCAGTGTACCATACTCTTAGACAGTTGCAGTGCTGCCGTTTTCAGTGGTGGGTTGTCTCAGTGATCCTGGCCTCACCTGTGGAAGTCTGTCTCTGCCTTGCATCTGGCAGGTCTTGTGCAGGATACATTTTTTTGCCCCTCCCTCAGTCGTAGGAGACCTCCACGGTTGTGCATCAGGGATAGGTCTTAGCCTGTGCCCTGAGGGTGACAGGATTTGCTGTCCCCACGGAGTCTGAGGCGTTTGTTCAGTAGGGGAGGGGGAGGGTCTATCTAGTCAGCTTTTTGTGCCTTTTCTGCGGCTAAGGCTGTTCCTGTCCAGGATCATCCTGCCAAAGGAGTTCTCACCGGTCTTTTGCCCTAATGCCCAGTCTGTTCTGAGTTTCTGGGAGAGGTCTGTGCAGAGGAGCCTGTAGGTGGTTGTGACCCTTGTGCCTGTGAGCCCTAGGGATTTTGTATGTTCACATTAGCCCACACTCAGCATTCATCAATTTGTTCATAATTTTAGCAGAATTTTTATTACTTGGTTATCTGGTGCCCTGAGTGTTTTCCTCATATGTTCTGCCACAGATGATTCAGTGCTTGCCTCCTGTCTCCTTGGAGAGGTCTGTCTTTAGATTTCAGTCTACTTGGTTGCCTTGGGATCTCAGCTTTCTGATGCATTTTAAGAAAAGTTATTTTGTAGTTTATTTGCTTTCGTTTATTGTTAATGCAAAAGCAGTGTTCTTTCTGACTTTCTACTTCTTACATGGGTATAGAACTCCTCTCCGGTATTTGTATTCATATGTTTTAAGCCTCACAAGATGATATGCTTTATATAGTCAGTGTCCATAAAGATTTACTCTCATACTTAACCTTTCCCCTTACTTTTCATTTCTTCTATTTCCATGTTTACATCCAGAATTATTTTCCTATTCCATGAAGAACACCCTTTAGTATTTTCTTCTTTTTGGGTCTTTTGGTTATAAACTGTCTTCTTCTCCTTTATTTTTTTAAAAAAATTAATTTATTTTAGTTAGTTATTTAGTAAGTAAGAAAGGAAGCAAGCAAATAAGCGATTAAGCAATAGGCCCAACATCAGGCTTAAATTCACAACCTGGAGATCAAGAATCACATGCTTTACCAACTGAGTCAGTCAGGCTCCCCTTTTATCTTAATTTTGTTGCATTTTGGAGTTTTTTGCTGGGTACAGAATAACTGATGGGGGGTTATTTTCTTTCAGTACTTTGAAGATACTTGGTTCCCATTGTTTATGTTGATAAGTCAGTTATCAGTCTAATTGTTCTTTTAAAGGTAATACATCTTTTTTTCTGCCCTGTAGATTTTCCTCTTTGGCTTTTTAGGAGTGTTAAGATGTGCATAGGTCTGGTTTTTCTGTCATTAGGGTTTATAGAGCTTCTTAAGTCTGTGGGTTGGTGTCTCTGTCACTTTGGAAATTTCTTAGCCATTATCTTTAGTACTTCTGCCCCATTTTTTCTTTTCCTTCTAGGATTTCAATTATATGTATGTTAAACTTTTTCACTGTGTCCCACATGTCACTCGGATTCTTCCCATTTTTTACTGTTCATCTTTTTTGACTTTGTGCTTCCGTCTCGTTATTTTCTCTTGATCTATTTCTAGCATAGTAATCTTTTCTTCAGTTCTCTGATTGCTATTTTAACCCTTCCATTTGGTTTTTAATTTTGGTTACTGTATTTTTCAGTTTTAGAATTTCTTTTTTTTTTTTATGTTTATTTATTTTTGAGAGAGAGAGAGAGAGAGAGCGCGAGCAGGGGAGGGGCAGAGAGAGAGGGGGAGACACAGAATCCAAAGCAGCTCCAGGCTCTCCGCCATCAGCACAGAGCCCTACCTGGGGCTCAAACTCATAAACCATGAGATCATGACCTGAGCTGAAGTTGGAAGCTTAACTGACTGAGCCACCTAGGTTCCCCTATTTGATTATTTTTTATAGATTTCATTTCTTAATGGAAATTTTCCAATTTGGCTTCTAATTCCTTGAGTATATTAATTAGCTACTTAATTTTTTTCAAACGATTTATTTTTAATTTTTTAAATGGTTTTTTAATTTTGAGAGAGAGTGAGAGAGTGAGATCTGGGGAGGGGTAGAGAGAGAGAGCAAGACACAGAAGCAGGCTCCAGGCTCCGAGCTGTCAGCTGAGAGCACAGAGCCCGGGGTGGGACTCAAACTTGTGAACTATGAGATTATAACCTGAGTTGAACTCAAACACTTAACTGACTGAGCCACCCAGGCATCCCCCCAAACTATTTATTTTGACAAGTTCATAACTTGAAAGAATTGTACAGTGAACACGGATAAACCCTTTTCCTCAATTTGACAGTGCTCCATTTGCTTCTCTCTGTCCTTCTGTGTATGTATCTTTTTAATCTTTCCTAAGTAAATTGAAGACCTTATAATGCTGTTCCCCTAAACAGTGACATTTATCTTGTCAGAACAAGGACATTTTTCTAAACTAAACTAAAACCATTGTTACGCTCTAGAAATTTAACTTTGGTATAATGGTATTATCTAATACATAGTCTATATTAAAATTTCCCAGTTGCTTTTAAAGTGTTTCTTTTTCTTTTTTTTTAATTTTATTTTTTCATTTTTTAAAGTTTATATCCAGATTAGTTAACATATAGTGCAACAATGATTTTAGGAATAGATTCCTTAGTTCCCCTTACCCATTTAGTCCATCCCCCCTCCCACAACTCCTCCAGTAACCCTCAGTTCTCCATATTTATGAATCTCTTCTGTTTTGTCCCTCTCCCTGTTTTTATATTATTTTTGTTTCCCTTCCCATATGTTCATCTGTTTTGTCTCTTAAAGTCCTCATATGAGTCAAGTCATATGATTTTTGTCTTTCTCTAATTTCACTTAGCATAATACCCTCCAATTCCATCCACATAGTTGCAAATGGCAAGATTTCGTTCTTTTTGATTGCCGAGTAATACTCCACTGTACATATACACCACATTTTTATCCATTCACCCATCGATGGACGTTTGGGCTCTTTCCATACTTTGGCTACTGTTGATAGTGCTGCTGTAAACATGGGGGTACATGTGTCCCTTCGAAACAGCACACCTGTATCCCTTGGATAAATGCCTAGTAGTGCAATTGCTGGGTCGTAGGGTAGTTCTAAAGTGTTTATTTTTCTAATCTAGGATTCATTCAAGGAAAATGCATTGCTTGTAGTTGGTCTTTTTAGTTCTTTGGGGTATTTTTGTTTGTCTTATGATAATGGCATTAAAAAACCAATCCAGGCTCGTTTTGTCTTTGTTTTTAATGTGCCCTGCTATTTGGATTTGTGTCGTCATTTTCTCATGGTTGCATTCAGGTGAAACAATTTTTGGAGGAATACTACATGGATGATAATTTATTGTTTTCAGTGAATCACATCAGGAGTAGCATAAAATCTGTTTGTTCCATTATTGGTGATATTAAATTTTGCCACTTCGTTTAAGGCATCCTAGTTGTTTTAGTCCATCTAGATATGTTATTTTCTATTGTCTGTTTCTTTTTCTTTTGTTGTTATTACTAGTTTTGCTTTTATTTGATAGTGGATATATTGTTTATGAAAAGTTTAACAGATAATAAATGATGTTTTCCACTTGACATGAGTTCTTTTGCTTCTGGTGGATCTTTATAGTAGGGCCAAATCCCTTTAAGAAGAGATTGAGCAGATTCTAAACTGTGTTTGTTTGTTTCTTTCTTTCAGTGGGTAACAAAATTTACCATTTTAACTATTTATTTATTTTTTCCTTTGTACACAAACTGCATTCTATATTTCTATATAATTTCCACAAGTTGAGTGAGTTCTCATCTCATTTTTTTTAATGGTGCATACAGGTTTTTTTAAATTTAATTTATTTTTTAAATTTACATCCAAGTTAGCATATAGGGCAACAATGATTTCAGGAGTAGATTCCTTAGTGCCCCTTACCCATTTAGCCCATCCCCCCTCCCACAATGCCTCCTGTAACCTCAGTTTGTTCTCCATATTTATGAGTCTCTTCTGTTTTGTCCCCCTCCCCTGTTTTTATATTATTTTTACTTCCCTTCCCTTATGTTCATCTATTTTGTATGTTAAAATCCTCATATGAGTGAAGTCATATGATATTTGTCTTTCTCTAATTTCACTTAGCACCATTTTAACTTTTAAAGTACCCATTCAGTGGCATTAAATACATTCACATCAACGTATTACCATCACCACAATCCATCTCCAGAACTTTTCATCTTCTTCAACTGAAACTGTACTGAAAAAAACAGTAACTCTCATTATCTTCTCCTTTCAATGCCTGGCAATCAAAATTCTAACTTTGTCTATGAATTTGACTACTCTAGGTACTTCATATAAGTGGACTCTTACAATATTGGTCCTTTTGTGTCTGTAGCTTTTAATGGTACTTCCTTTTTAAGGCTGAATAATAATCCATTGTGTATATATGCCACATTTTGTTCATCTCTTCATCTGTCAGCATTTATTTGAGTTTTCAATGTTGGCTATTTTGAAATATGCTGCTATGGGATGCCTGGGTGGCTCAGTCTGGTGACCCTCCGACTTTGGCTCAGGTCATGATCTCGTGGTTTGTGAGTTTGAGCCTCACGTCGGGCTTGCTGCAGTCAGCCTTGCTGCAGTCAGCCTGTCAGTGCAGAGCCTGCTTTGGATCATTTGTCCCTCTCTCTCTCTGCTCCTCCCTCACTTTCTGTCTCAAAAAATAAATTGAAATATGCTACTACGAACATTGGTGTGTTAATATCTGAGTCCCTACTTCCCATTGTTTGGGGCATATACTCAGAAGCAGAATTGCTGGATCATATGGTAATTTTAAGTTTTTGAGGAACTGCCATGCTGTTTTCCATAGTGGCTGTACTATTTTAAATTCTTACCAGCAATGCACAGTTTGCCAGTTTCTCCACATCCAATACCATTTTGTTTTCTTGATAGTAGCTATCCTAATGAGAATGAAGTATCTCATTGTGGTTTTGATTTACATTTCCCTAATGAATAGTGATGTTGAACATTTTTTTATGTGGTTATTGGTCATTTGTGTGTCTTTTTGGAGAAGTGTCTATTCAGGCCTTTGCCCATTTTTTAATTGGGTTGTTTGAGGTTTTTTGTTGTAGGGATTCTTTATATATTCTGGATATGAACGTCTTATGAAATTTATCATTTGCATATATTTTCTCCCACTTGTGGGTGGCCTTTTCATATTTATCCTGTCTTTTGATAATAAGTAGAAATTTTAAATTTTGATATAGTCCAGTTTATCTTTTACTTTTGCTGCATGTGCTTTTGATCTGAGAATCATTGCCGAATCCAATATTCATGAAGCTTTTCCCCTATGTTTTCTGGTAAGAGTTTTATAGTTTTATAAAAATATTTAGTTTGTGATCCTTTTGGGGTTAGTTTTTGTATATGATGTAAAATAAGGGTCCTGTTGTCCTTGTTGAAAATCATTTGACCAGATATGCAAGGATTTATTTCTGGGTTCTCTATTCTATTCTGTTGGTCTTGTGTCTGTCATATGCCAGTACTACACTTTTTTTTTTTTTTTTTTTAACGTTTGTTTATTTTGAGAGAGCATGCGAGCAGGGGAGGGTCAGAGAGAGGGAGAGAGTGTCCCAAGCAGCCTCCACAATGTCAGTGCAGAGCCCAGTGCAGGGCTCTCAGACCCACAAACCGTGAGATCACGCCTGAGCTGAAACCAAGAGTCAGATGCTCAACCTCCAGAGTCAGATGCTCAACCAACTGAGCCACCTAGGTGCCCCCAATACCATACTTTTTTTAATTGTGGCCAAAAACACATAACATGAATTTACCCTCCCAGCAGTTTCCAGGTATGTGGTATAATATTGTCAACCACATATACATTGTTGTATAATAGATCCCTTGAGCCCCACTCCCATTCTGCCTGACTGAAATTCTAGACAAACTGAAAAATACCCCACCTCACCCTCCTTCTGGCCCTAATTTTGACTGCTTTAGATACCTCATATAAGTGGAATAATGCAGCATTTGCCTTTTTGTGACTTACTTGTTTAACATAATGTCCTCAAGGTTTATTCATGTTATAGCATGTAATGGTACTTCCTTATTTTTTTAAGACTGAATAATATGTCATTGCTAAGTATATACCACATTTTATTTATCCATTCATCTGTCAGTTAACATTTGAGTTGTTTTCAACTTTTGGCTATTGTGAACAATGCTGCAGTGTACATGGGTGTGTAAATATCTTTCTAAGATATATATCCAGAAGTGGAGTGTTGGATCATATAGTAATTCTATTTTTAATTTTTGAGTAACCTCCATATTGTTTTCCATAGCATCTGTACTGTTTTATTTACATTTACTGTTTTATAACAGTGCACAAAGAGTTCTAGTATCTCCACATCTTCACCAACACTTATTTTCTGTTTGTTTTTTTTTTTCTTTTGATAGTGGCCATTTAGCAGGTGTGAAGTGATATCTAATTGTAGTTTGGATTTACATTTCCCTGATTACTAATGATGTCGAGCATCTTTTCATGTGTTTGCTGGTCATTATTATATTGTCTTTAAAGAAATGCCTTTTCAAGTCCATTTTAAAATTGGGTTATTTGGTTTATTTGTTTGGAGTTGTAGAAGTTCTTTATATATTCCTGACATTAACCCTTTATCAGATACATGGTTTGCAAATAGTCTCTCCCATTCCATAGGTTGCTTTTTCACTTTGTTGATTATTTCTTTTGCTATGCACAAGCTTCAAAGTGTGATATAGTCTCTTTTGTCTATTTTTACTTTTGTTTCCTTTGCTTTTAGTGTTATATCCGTGAAATCCTCATCAAAATAATTGTCATGAAGTTTTCCCCCTTATGTTTTCTTTGGGGAGTTACAGTTTTCAGGTCTTATATTTAGGTCTTAATTTAATGTATTTTGAGTTAATTTTGTACATGGGTCCACCTTCTTCCTTTTGTATATGGATGTCTACTTTTCCCAACTCTGCTTGTTGAAGAGATTCTCCTTTCCCCACTGTGCAGTTTTGGCACCCTTGTCGAAGATAATTTGACTATATTTGTGGGGGGTTATTTCTAGGCTCTTTGTTTATTCCATTGGTTTATCTGTATCTTTATGCCAGGACCATACTGTTTTGATTATTCTGGTTTTATAATAACTTTTGAAATTGGGAAATGTGAGACCTCCAACTTTGTTCTTTCTCAAGACTGTTTGGGCCCTCTGGGGGTCCTTTGAGATTCCGTGTAGATTTTCTGATGGATTTTTCATTTCTGCTAAAAAACATAATTGGGATTTTGATAGGGATTACATTGAATCTGTAGATGGCTTTGGATAGTATTGACAATAATAGTAAGTCTTCCAGTCCTTGCACACAGGATGTCTTTCCATTTATTGATGTTGTCTTTAATTTCTTTCAGCAGTGTTTTATAGTTTTCAATGTACAAAACAAGTCTCTTTGCCTTCTTTCTTCATTCCTGAGTATTCAGTTCTTTTCAGTGCTATTGTAAATGCAATTTTCTTAATTTCCTTTCCAACTTGTTCATTGTTAATGTATAAAAACTGATTTTGGGGTGTTGATTTTGTAGTTTCCAACTTCGCTGACTTCATTTATTAGTTCTAACAGGTTTTTGAGGAAGCTTCAGGGTTTTCTACATAGAAGATCATGCCATATGTGAGTAACCATCATTTTACCCCATCCTGTCTAATTTGAATACCTTTTATTTCTTTTTCTTGCTTAATTGCTTTGGCTGGAACTTCCAACACAATGCTGTGTTGAATTTATGTGGCAAAAGTGGGGATCCTTGTCTTGTTTCTGGTCTAAGAGTTTTGAAAAGCTGTCAGTGACCATTGAGTAAGATGTTCATTGTGGGTTTTTCATATATGGTTCTTTTGTATGTTGAGATAGTTTCCTTCTTTTCCTAGTTTGTTGAGTGTTAAGTTTTGACAGATGCTTTTTCTGCATCAATTGAGATGTTTATGTCTTTTTCTCCTTCATTCTTCATTCTTTGATTTTTGTATGTTGAACCACCTTGCATTCCTTGAATAAATCCCACTTGGTCGTGGTGGATAATCCTTTAATGTACTGTTGAATTTGGTTTGTTAGCATATTGCTGAGGTTTTTTGCATGAATATTTGTAAGGGATATTGGTCTGTAGTTTTTGGGTTTTTTTTTTTAATGTTTATTTTTGAGAAACAGAGACTGTGCAAGTGGGAAAGGGGCAGAGAGAGAAAGGAATAGAGCTTCTGAAGTGGGCTCTGTGCTGACAGCAGACAGCCCAGCGTGAGACTCGAACTCACAAACCATAGAGATCATGTCATGAGCCAAAGTTGGACATTTAAACGATTGAGCCGCCCAGGTGCCCAGTCTAGTTTTCTTGTAATATCTTTGCCTTTAGTATCAGAGTAGTGCTCTCTTCATAAAATAAATTAGGAAGTATTCCCTCTTCTCTTCAGTATTTTGGAAGAGTTTGAGAAAAGTTGATTTTCCTTAAATGTTTGGTAGAATACACCAGTAAAGCCATCTGGCCCTGGGCTTTTCTTTATTGGAAGTTTTTTGTTTTTTTTATTGGAAGATTTTTGATGACTTGGATTCAATCTTTTTATTAGTTATAGTAATATAGTCTATTTAGATTTTCTATTCCTTCTGGATTCAGTCTTGGTACATTGTATGTTTCTGGCAGTTTATCCATTTCATCTAGACTATCCAGTTTGTTGGTATATAGTTCATAGTAACCCTTAAAATCTTAAAAAAAATTTTTTTTTAATGTTTATTTTTGAGAGAGAGAGAGAGAGAGCACATGAGCATGGGGGAGACAGAGACAGAATCCGAAACAGGCTCCAGGCTCCAGGCTCCGAGCTGTCATCACAGAACCCGATGCGGGACTTGAACCCATGAACCTTGAGATCTTGACCTGAGCCGGAGTCAGATGGTTAAGCTACTGAGCCACCCAGGCACCCCTCTTAAAATCTTTTTTTTAATTTCTGTAAAATTGGTGGTAATGTCCCCATTTTAATTTTATTTCTTTTTTCTTAGTTAACATAGATAAAGGTTTGTCCATTTTTTGGATCTTTTCAGAGAATCAAATCTTTGTTTTTCTATTCTCTATTTTGTTTATCTTTGCTCCAACTTTTATTCTTCCAATATTTATTTTTTGCTAGCTTTGGGCTAAGTAGTTCTTTTTCTAGTTCCTTAAGGTATAAGGTTAGGTTGTTGATCCGAGATATTTTTTCTTTTCTAACATAAATGTGTGTAACTATAAATTTCCCTCTTGGGGCTGTTGTTGCTGCATCTCAAAAATTTTGAGGGGCGCCTAGGTGGCTCAGTCGGTTGAGCGGCTGACTTCGGCTCAGGTCATGATCTTGCGGTCCGTGAGTTCGAGCCCCGCGTTGGGCTCTGTGCTGATAGCTAGGAGCCTGGAGCCTGTTTCAGATTCTGTGTCTCCCTCTCTCTGACCCTCCCCTGTTCATGCTCTGTCTCTCTCTGTCTCAAAAATAAATAAACGTTAAAAAAAAAAAATTTAATAAAAAAAAAAAATTTTTGGTATGTTGTGTTTCCAGTTTCTTTTAAGATATTTTCAATTTCCCTTCTTGTTGTTTCTTGTCCCATTGGTTGTTTTTAGTATGTGTTACTTTTGGGCCATGAGGCTGGCTCAGTCAGAAGAGCATGCTATTCTTGATCTTGGGTTCGTGAGATATTGGGTGTAGAGGTTACTTTTAAAAAAAGTCTAAAAAAGATGCTTGAAAAATAAATCTTTGCACCCCTACCCCCAAGTTTAACAGTCCACAAGGAAGTAGTGTTTTGTTTTGTTTTGACTTTTGATTCTGCCCTTCCTTTTGAGATCTCTATGTTTGTTTTATTTATTTTGAAACATTTATTTTGAGAGAGAGAATGAGTAGAAGAGGGGCAGAGACAGAGGGAGTGAGAGAATCTCTAGCAGGCTCTGCGCCAACACCATGTAGCCTGATGTGGGGCTCAAACCCATGAACTGTGAGATCATGACGTGAGCTGAAACCAACAGTCAGATGCCTAACCAACTGTGCCACCCAGGCTCCCCAAGATCTCTACTTTTAAAGAGGTAGAAAGATGTAAGTTAGAAATATAGATAACCCATAATGATACAATTGGAAGTTTTACTGGTTTCTGCCATTCAGATTAAAGCACAGTATGGCATTCATTGTACAATTAATGAACTTTTCCTTTTTTTGTAATTTTTTTTTAATGTTTATTTTTGAGAGAGACAGAGCATGAGTGGGGGAGGGGCAGAGAGAGGGAGAGACACAGGATCTGAAGCAGGTTCCAGGCTCTGAGCTGTCAGCACCGAACCTAACGTGGGGCTCGAACTCATGAACCTCGAGATCATGAGCTGAGCTGAAGTCGGATGCTTACCCCAGTAATGAACTTTTACATTGAAGTTTTTAGTTTGTTTTGTCGCTCCAGTTTGGTTTTTAAACACAGATACAGAAAACAGCATGGGAAGAATGTATAACCTGGTAAATTACTGAATGTGGGTATCCATATAGTTACCACCCAAGTCAAGAAATAGAACTCTACTGGCCATTCCAGAAGTTTTCCTTGTGCTTTGTTTGACATAACTGCTTCCTTCTCCCTAAAGGTAACCAGTAACCACTGTCCTTTCATAGTAATTCTTTCTTTGTATTTCTTTATAGTTTTTAGTCTTGCTGTGTTGTTGTTGTTTTTTAAGTTTATTTTTTATTTATTTTTATGAGCGAGTGTGCGGGGAATCACAAGCAGGCTCTGTATTGTCAGCGTGGAGCCTGATGGGGGGGCTCGAACCCATGAAGCGTGAGATGGTGACCTGAGCTGAAATCAAGAGTCCAACAATCAACTGACTGAGCTGCCCATGCACCCCTGTTGTTGTTTTGATATATTTTTTTAAATTTTTTAACATTTATTTATTTTTGAGAGACAGAGAGATAGAGCATGAGTTGGGAAGGAGCAGAAAGAGAGGGAGACAGAATCTGAAGCAGGCTCCAGGATCTGAGCTGTCAGCACAGAGCCCGACGTGGGGCTCGAACTCACGGACCATGAGATCATGACCCGAGCTGAACTCAGACGCTTAACCTACTGAGCCACCCAGGTGCCCCTTAATATTTATTTTTGAGAGAGTGTGTGTGTGTATGCATGAGCTGGGGAGGAGCACAGAGAGGGAGACAGGATCCAAAGCAGGCTCTGTGCTGTTAGCACAGAACTCTGTGCTGGGCTTGAACTCAAGAACCGTGAGATCATGACCGGAGCCGAAGTCAAATGGTTAATCAACTTAGCCACCCAGGAGCCCCTTGCTGCTGTTTTTAAGAATATGTGTTTTGAGTGTCTTTTAATCTGTAGGTTCTCTTTATATATAGATTATTTAACTGTTGAAGAATCTGGGCCATTTGACTTGTTGAATTTCCTAAGTGTGGATTTTGCCAGTTGTATACTTATGAGTCAGTTCTAGTCTCCTCTGTATTTCCTGCAAATTGCCAGAGAATCCAGAGACTTGATGACACACAGATTTGATCCTGTTGTCATTCTGGTATCCTCTTTTATCAAGATGCACATAATATTTGGTGGTTTGTTCTTGTGATCTACTGTGAAGCAAATTACCCTAAAACTTACTGACTTAAAACAAAAATCCTTTTATTGTATCTCTTAATTTTGTAGGTCACAAATTCTAGCAGGGCTCTGTAGATGATAATTCTGTTCCATGAAGTTTGGTGGATGGGCTGGTCTGGAGGTTCTAAGATGGCTTTGTTTACATGCCTGACACTCTGGTAGAAATGGCTGGAAGGCTGGACTTAGCTGGGCTCCTCTTGTTTACATGTAGTTTTAGGTGTCTTTACATTGTCTCTCCAGCAGAGTAGTCCGAGTTCTTACATAGTAATTGTCCAAGAATTTGTGGACATGCATTAAGACCAATAAATATTTTGGGGAGATGCTTTGATATACCCTGTTTCTTTTAAAGTGCACTGATTTTATCCCCCATCCATGAATCTTGCTGTAGCAATTATTACTGTGGTATTGAAATAGTGATTGTCTATTTTTCTCATTCCTTCTTACATTTATTAACTAAGCATTCTTCTGTAAAAAAAAGATGTCTTACATCTTACAGATAACTTCTCTGCAGTTATTTATTTGATCATTATTCACATCATTGTGGACTCATGGGTATTTGCCTTATTTTTGAGTTATAACCCAACACTATCGTAATAATCTACTTTCTTACACTAGGTTTTTTATCTTTGGCCATTGAGCCCTTTCATGTTGGCTTCTATGTCCTTTGGACTTTAGGCTAGTTTGAAAAATGTTTTTCTAGGGGTGCCTGGGTGGCTCAGTCGGGTGAGCATCTGACTTCGGCTCAGGTCATGATCTCACAGCTCATGGGTTCGAGCCCCACGTTGGGCTCTGTGCTGACAGCTCAGAGCCTGGAGCCTGCTTTGGATTCTGTGTCTCCCTCTCACTCTGCCTGTACCCCGCTCATACTCTGTTTGTCTCTGTCTCAAAAATAAACGTTAAAAAAAATTTTAATGTTTTTCTGGCCTACTTTCCTTGTAAAGATGTTATTCTGTTCATTATTTTCTTTTTCCTCCTATAGCTATATAGCATTTGACCTCAGTTGTTTTTTTGTGGGTGAAATTAGTCTTTCTGAACTTTAGGAGGTGTGGTTATGGGTAGTATTTTCATCTTCAAAGAACTTCCTTTTCTGTTGTTTTCTGATAGTATTTACAAATATGGTAGTTTGATTCCTAAGATTTCTTAGCTTTGTTACCTTCTTCTTTTCTTCCTTTATCTCATTTTACTTGTCCTGCATTATTTTGACTCAGTTCACAGCACTTGTCCTCAGTTTGGAGTCCTATCCTGTCCTTCCAGTCACAAGAGTTTATAGAAGCTAGACTGCACCATCTCCTTAGATTTTATGTAGGCCTCTTCTACCCACCTGCTTTTGGATTAGACAAAACTCTTCCACTTTCAGTTCTCAAATTGTCTCTCTGTTCTTTCTTTCCATTGAATATCTTTTGGCTCTATAGGTTTTCCTCTGCTCTTAGATCCATTAGATACCCTGTTGTTTTCCTCTGCTTCTGCTTTTACTGAAGCTGAAACTACACGGGTCTTATAGATATTACTGGTTTGTCTCCAGCAACTTATATTTTGGGGTTCTTAGAGATAACTAAATAATATCCGGTTTTGTTTTAAATGTCCATAGTGCTTTAATTTTGTTCGTTAATTGGTGTGTTTTTATGAGGGCATTTATGGAGATTACAAGGCTTCATAGAATCTTTCTGCAATTATTTTTTTTAATGTCAGTTTGAGGGGTGCCTGGCTGGCTCAGTCAGTAGAGCACGCAGCTCTTGATCTCAGGGTCATCATTTCAAGCCCCATGTTGGCCATAGAGCTTACTTTAAAAAAAAGAAAAAGAAAAAGAAAAGATTAGGGGCCCCTGGGTGGCTCAGTTAAGCGGAACCTGGAGCCTGCTTTGGATTCTGTGTCTCCCTCTCTCTCTCTGCTCCTCCCCTGCTTGCACTCTCTTTCTCAAAAATAACCATTAAAAAAAAAAAAAAAAAAAAGACTGGACCCCTGGGTGGCTCAGTCATTTAAGCGTCCAACTTCGGCCTAGGTCATGATCTCACAGTTCCTGAGTTCGAGCCCCGTGTCAGGCTCTGTGTTGACAGCTTGGAGGGAGCCTGGAGCCTACTTCAGATTCTGTGTCTCCCTCTCTCTCTCTGCACCTCCCCCGCTCATGTTTGTACTCTGTCTCTGTCAAAAATAGATAAACTTAAAAAAAATTTTTTTTTAAATAATAAAAAAAGAAAAAAAGACTCGATTATAAAATATCAGTTTGAGCAAAATATATTTTGATGTCATTAAACTACAGGTGTGCTTGAGTTACTGGTTAGATACTGAATAGCTAAAAACTTAGGTGACTGGAAGATTTTTTGTGATACAATGTTTCATGCTTATTTTCCACCATCTTATTTGAATGCTAAAGTTTTGGGGTTTTTTTTAAGAATTTTTTTTAAGTTTATTTATTTTGAGAGAGAGAGAGGGAGAGAGAGAGAACATGGGGGGGGGGGGGGCGGGGAGGGAGAGAGAATCCTAAGCAGTCTCAGTAAGCACTATTAGTGCAGAGCCCGATGCAGGGCTCAAACTCACAAACCCCATGAGATCATGACATGAGCCGAAACCAAGAGTTGGACGCTTAACCGACTGAGCTACCCCAGGTGCCCCGAAAGCTCAGTTTTATGTTAATAAACCTGTCATGAATTTCAGGGTCTCTCTGTTTTCAGTTTACTTTGGGAATTTGTGCAGACCATTTATTCTACCTGTTTCTCTTCCTTAACTTCTGTTTATCTTTGGAAAGATCTTGAAGAATCATTATATATTACTTGTGAAGTACTCTATCATCATAAGAAATTGACTAGGCAGATCTATGTGATCTCTTTTCACAATTGCCTTTATTCCTGAACTAAGATCGAAACTTTTTCTTCAGTTCCTTATTGCCAGACATTTTAGCCTTCTCCCAAGAAGAGGCAGTTTAGTAGAATTAGATTAGAATTTTATCAGTTGTTAATTAGTTGTCTTCTGTGTAGTACTGGACTTTGTTCTCAAAGTTATCTTTCAAAATAGAACTCTCTTTTATAACTGTGACTGGCTGTTAGAGACCAATTCCTGTGCTTTTGTTCCATTATTATTTTAATAGATATATTTATTTTCTCCTGTGAAAATGATTTTAGCATTATGTGTAGTACTATGCCAAACATAAATACATCAGAAAATAATAGAAGTATGAGAAATATTCACTTGGGGTGAGATAATTTTTTTGCTGTCTTATTCAGGAACTAAAGACTGAAAGGTAGGCTTATTGAGACCAATATGAAATCTATTCTCCTATTTATAGATATATTAAAATGGTTTCTAGACTCCATTCTCAGAGTGAACAAAAGTTTATTCAGGTGGAAAAGAAACATCCAACGTATAGATAGGTTTGGAAGTTACACAGTGCCAGTTTTAGTAGGATCTTTTGGGACTTTTTTTCTTCATACTCTCCCCCTACACAATTAATGATTCTGATCAGCAAGATTAGATCTATTGACCTGATTGATAACTCTCATGCCTTCCCAGAATGAGTCAGAAGAATTTAGGTAATACTTTTGTTGAACAGGGCCTATAAATACATAGTTTGAGGTATTGGCTGAATTAGTGGGTGATTTAGCTTGTCAGATTTTTGTTATACTTTGGTCTATATGTGTTTTTATGTGTATTGAGATACATTAAAATTATTTAGTAAAATAATCTTTAAGACATTTTTGTTTGGTCTGCTTTCAGGTTCATGCATGGGAGATTTCAGACCAATTGTTACAGATCCGACAGGATGTGGAATCATGCTATTTTGCTGCACAGACCATGAAAATGAAGATTCAGACCTCATTTTATGAGCTCCCCACAGACTCTCATGCCTCTTTACGGGACTCATTACTAACCCATATCCAGAACTTGAAAGACTTGTCACCTGTCATTGTAACGCAGGTAAATCCTGTGCTTCTCATTAGGGAAATTTGTAAGGTCATTTGGATTCATCAAATTAATTTTGATTGACATTGCTAGGCCATGTTAAGTAATGTTAACTTTATTACAGACTCCTTGCTATATTCTTAAGTGGATAGAAAGTGAAAATGTAAATCTTCTATATTAATCTTAGAGTTCATTTGATTTAAAACCAATTTAAATACCAGAAGTGGGGGAGGTGAGTAGAAGTTTTCACAGGCAGGAATGTGCCCTTCCCCCCACCCCACTGTTAAAATTGCAGATGATAAAAGTACTGTTTACTGTTCTGGGTCAGAAGTCTACATAGTTGCTTTTAAAAAAAAAATCCTTTCTGGATCAATTGGCTGGTAAAATTCTCATGAATGAAATAGTGAACCATCTGGCCTTTCCCCCTTAGACTGGGAAATACATTGGAAAGGAAAACTGGAAGCTTTAGTGAATACATACTCACATGTGTTCTCTGCCTGGCGTAGAAGTGCCCTTGAAGAGGAAGGAGGCTTTTGCCTAAGGCTTCAAGATGAGAAATGGAAAGAGAAGGGAAATGGCATTCCATTACTTGAGAAGTGAGTCAAAGGGCTGACTTTGTCAGTAGCTTTGGCCTTTTGGCAAAGTATAATTTATCTGTCCGTGAAGTTCTATGGTATTGCCAAATAAAAGTAAGTATTAATGTATTCTGAGGAAAATCTATAGTGTGTTCTTTCTGGCTTCTTTTTGTTGTTTTGGTTTTTTCATTTTTAGAGGTTAACTTTTTAAATCCTAGCAATTGGTAGCCAGCCCAGAAGAGTTTACATGGATATGTAGTTGTGGAGGTGAGGAGAGGTAGGGGGGTGTCAGTCTTCGTTGTCATATTGTTTGGAAAAAGTTTAGTTTCTTTGCTTGCCAACTAGTGTTGATGGTAACCCTATATCTGTTCATCGATTCATTTATTTATTCTCTCTTATTCAGCTGGCTTTAGCAATAGCAGATCTTGCACTACAGATGCCTTCCTGGAAGGGATGTGTGCAAACATTGGTGGAAAAGTAAGTTGTACTGACTGTATACTAGCATTTGGAATAGCTATTAAGCTACAAAGAGAAATTTATTAGCATTAGCTAGACATTTGGAGTATTTTCCCAAACCCTTAACGTAGAATTATTTATTATTAACTTTTGTTGGATTAAAAGAAAATCATTTAAAATTTAAGTATTACAGAAGTATGTTGCGTGGGACATAAAAGGCCCTTAAAATCACACACACACATGTTCCTTGAGTTAACTGCAGCAAAGTCTTTCGCGGTCTTGTGGGTCACTCCCACTAACTGACATGTCAGCAGTTCTATAGAAACATTGTCAGAATGTTTTAAGATTATTAAATTGAAAGTCATATGAGGCCCTGGGTGGCTCAGTTAGTTAACTTTGGCTTTGGTCATGATCTCACAGTTTGTGAGTTCGAGCACCCCATTGGGCTCTCTGCTGTCAGTGTGGAGCCCACTTGGGATCCTGTCTCCCTCTCTCTGCCCCTCCCCCATGCGTGCTTTCATCTATATCTCTGTCTCTCTCTCTCTCTCTCTCTCTCTCTCAGAAATGAACATTAAATTTTTTTTTTAAAGTCATTATGCATAAAAGTTCTTATTAATTGGGGTTTGTTTCTTATCTGTTCAAAAGGACAGTATCATTTTTAGATACACAGAGCCTACTACTTTGAATAAAAGCATTTCCTCATGGTCTTGGCAAGATAATCTTGGTATTTGCTTGCATTTTGGTTAAGAAAATTATTTTTGAACAAAGTGGATGTCCTTTTTACCTCCCACTACAGTGCATCATTAAGGCCTTTATATGGATAATTTATTTTTTTTGTTTTAAGAAAATGTTTACTGAGAAAATTAACACATGCTTCTTGAAAAAATTCTAATAGTATGGAAGGTTTCAGGGTAAAAGCCTTTCTGTCTCCCTATTCCTATATTTCATGAGTAATCACTATTAATGATTGGCTGTATAGCCTTCCAGACTTTTCTCTTAAGCATTTTAAAATAAGTGCATATGCATTTTAATGTACTATGTATTCATTTGTTCATATGTAATATATTCCATATACTTTTTTTACTTTATACATTGTGGACATCTTTTCATGTTAGGACGTAGATATTTCATTCAGTATAATGGCTGTCTATGTTCCATTGTATGACTGTCTGTAACCTTTTTTATCCTAATTATGGAGGACCTTTATATTTTCCCAGTTTTTTGTTATTATAAAAATACCACAGTGCATATTTTTGTATACTTTGCATGTGTATGCGAGATTTTTCTGAGAGAAATTTCTGGAAGTGGAATTGCTAGGTCAAAGATTATACAAGTTGAAATTTTGATCTCCAGATACCTCTCCAAAAAATTACATATATATCTTTTCCACTTTAGCAGTAGTAAAAATGCTGCTTTTGTAGGTTATTCTGAGGCCTGTTGTTATCTTATGTGATTATTTTCTGACTGTAAATAACTTCTGTCTCTCCCCTTTTCTTTTCCAGATATAGCAATGATGTAACTTCTCTGCCTTTTTTGCTGGAGATCCTTACAGTGTTACCTGAAGAAGTACATAGCCGTTCCTTACGAATTGGAGCTAACCGGCGCACAGAAATTATAGAAGATTTGGCTTTCTACTCTAGTACAGTGGTATCTCTCTTGGTGAGGAAGCTTAAAATACTAACTTGCTCCCTAGAGGCAAAAAGCCATGGTTGTTATTTTCTAATTCAATATCAGTATTGTGACCCACACCTTCATTCCCAAAGAATCTGAGCCATCAGCAATCCCGCTGTTTTTTGTTGTTGCTTCTGTAGTTTTACATTAATCTTTACTATTGAGCATGAATTACTAAGAAGCTCTCTAGAAAATTCTCTGGGTTCCAGACCAAGAACTTCTTGCTTCCATTGTATAGAAGGAACTCAGTTTTCCCTTGGTTTTTGGGATCAGTCACTCCAGCCTACAGATTAACCCCCTGCCCTTTTTTTCCCTATTGGTTCAGTGGCATAAGAAGCCCAAATTGTCCAGATGGTGGACTTATATTCCAATTTACTGGAATCATGTTTGTGTTTTCCTGGTGGAAGCATTCCTTCCTTGGGGGCCAAGATCTCAAAACCAACAGAGCTCAGATTCGCTGTTTACTATACATCCTTTACCCTGATATGAATTCCTTGATTAGACAGGATTCCATGATGGTTGGATATGGCATTCGGTGAATCCATAAATGATACATTGCTGACAGAAGCATTGCAAGCAGGGAAGGCATATCCATATCCAGAATATGAGTCTCTTCCTTCCTTTCTTCCTATGAGTCTTGTCCTTCAAATCTCTGCTTCCTTTGTGATAGAAGTGCAACATAATCAGTCAATCTGGTTCCTATGGCTGATGGTGCCATTTTAGGGCCTCAGTGTTGGTCTCTGCTGTTGGCAGGTTTGATACTCATCAGTAGTTTTAACTTAGTGGAAGTCCATGTTAATTCTAGTGTAGCCTCCATCCCTGCTAATGTGGCCACTTTGTTTATGAGGCCATTGAGTAAGCACTGGGTGGCTGGGGAAAGAGACTGATATTATAGAGTTTGTCATTTTGTCCCTCTGTCATTGAAAGATTCCTCTGTATTCACACAGGACAGAAATCACTCCACAGTCTGGGCCTATTTGTATACCATTCATATGTACTTCTGCCTCAGACTTCTTGTCACCAATCTTCTGACCATGCTTCTTCCAAATCCCTGATCATCCATAGCACTGAAAATTGTCCATAAATACATGTAGATCCATATTTTCTTTTTTTTCTTAATATTTATTTATTTTTGAGAGAGAGAGAGAGAGAGAGACAGAGTGCAAACAGGGAGGGGCAGAGAAAGAGGGAGACAGCATCTGAAGTAGGCTCCAGGCTCCGAGCTGTCAGCACAGAGCCCGACGAGGGGCTCAAACCCACGAACTGTGAGATCATGACCTGAGCTGAAGTTGGACACTTAATCAACTGAGCCACCCAGGTGCCCCATATTGTAGATCCATATTTTCAGTCATCTCTTACTCCACATGTGGTGAACAATGAATTCTATTGCTTGAAGTTCTGCCCATAAGAATTTTTCTTCAACCACTCACTGTCCTTCACTACAGCCCCTATGTGGGCCTGTAATTCTGCAGCTGTCCACCTTTAGGTGATACCAGCATGATGTTGGACAGATCATCTGTAATCCAAGCTTGAGTTTTCTTCTTTAGTTATCTAGTTTTAAGGAGCATCACTAGAGGCAGGAAGCAACAGGCATGGATTGAGGGAGATGAATCAGTGCAAGAAGAGTTGGTGTCAGAGGAATCTGATCTACCTGCTTGTGCAACTTTCTTACACCCTTTTGAACTCAGTCTCTTATATTCCATATCTGTTCAATGACAGGTTGCTGTTATGCATACCCAACCTTATGTTTAGGTAACTCACACAATACTCAGTTCATGATGGGAACCTCAGGCATATGTTTAATCTCTGCCAAGAATCAGTAGCAAGCCAGAAGCTTGTTTCTCAAAAGAGAAGGTATAGGTTTACTCCCAAATCCTAGATATTTGTACTGTGATTTTCCTTCCTATTGGTACTTCTCAGGGGTGCCATATACTCATTAAATCCAGACTCTCTAGGAAGTACATTCATATCAATGAGTTTACCTCAGTTTAGTGGTATGTTCCAGTGTCTCTTGGTCTAACACCCTTAGAATCACTTCCGCATATGTTCTCTAGGTTTCTTCATATACATGGTGGCAAAGTTACAGAGTTCTCTTAGTAAGTTATTTCCTCTGTGGGTACCTGTCCCCTGGAACGTGCTAAGATTTGGCCATAATTAGGGGTAGCACAGGAAATGGTTGTGGTAGGTCTTGAAGAGAATAGGCATCCCTTTGAAAGCACCTATCTTAGATAAGGTTATTGCAGGGCTTTCCAGCTGAAGAAGGCATCTTCTCAGACACTGGAAGGCAGACTACTTCTAGTAAGGGAGATGTGGTAATCTGGGAGTTCAAGATTGTTTCATTAGGGTCCAACCAGATGTCTCCATTCCAAGTTTCAGAATCCCATGCTTTACAATTTCCTACTTTCCACATGAGAAATCTTATGAGATTGTGATTTCAGCTGTTGTTTGTAATTCAGCAAGCCACACAATTTTGTGTATAAATATTAGCCCTGTAGCTACACAAAATAAGGGCCTCATTCACAGTGGTTGTGGAAGCTTTGGTTCTCAGACTGTGGCTTAAATTGAGTTAAGGGACCCGAGCTTGTCATTTTCTTTGTTTCGTTTTTTTTCTTTCTTAAAGTTTATTTATTTTTGAGAGAGAGAGAACGAGAGAGAGAACTAGCCGGGGAGGGGCAGAGAGAGAGAGGGACTGAGCATCCGAAGCAGGCTCTACACTGACAGCAGAGAACCTGACTCAGGGCTCAAACCCGTGAACTGAGAGATCATGACCTGAGCTGGAGTTGGATGCTTAACTGATTGAGCCACCCCGGCACCCCTGTCATTTTCTTTTTGTAAGCACTTAAGTGAAGTCAGAAGAATCCAGTTGACACTACAGTCCTTGCAGTCATCATTACTGGGACAGTGGTCAAGTGCAGCAGCCGCTTGGACTCTCCAGTCATATGCTTGACTAACACTTCCTCATAATTGACAACAGACAATAGCTTGATTTGTTGTGATGACATCTGAAAAATTTTTCCCTGTGGTACTTAATAAACTTAATAAGGTCTATAATTGTGTCATGTCGCTTGTCATGTTACAGAATCTAGAAAATGAAATTAGTCCGTAATTGCCAGGAAAAATAGGCTGGCTGTAATCCAAGGTACCAAAGACCTCTTAAAACCTTTTTCGTGGTTTCCCCCACATTCCCTTATTCGTTCTATTCCATCTCATTTTGTCAGTATTATACTTTTGTCTTCTATTCAGGGGGAGCCATTCCTAAACATTGTGTTGAACTTTTAAAAATTTCAAATATTATTCTTTTTTTCTTACAGTTGAACTGAGCCTGTCCTCTAATATATTTTTTTCCCTTCATTTATGCTTCATTTTGTTAATCCAAGATCAATTCTTACCTCTGCTATATTTTTACTGGTGAACTCTTCTGGCATTTATCTTTCAGGTTTTGAGGCTTTGCTTTAAGAGACAGTTCTGTTTTGTTTTGTGTTTTATTCAGAGACAGAGTTCTTAATATAGTTCTTCAAAAAAATTTTTTTTAAATGTTTTTATTTATTTTTGGAGGAGAGACAGAGAGAGAGACAGAGACAGAGACAGAGCATGAGCGGGGGAGGAGCAGAGAGAGAGGGAGACAGAATTCGAAGCAGGCTCCAGGCTCTGAGCTGTCAGCACAGCACCCAGTGCGGGGCTCGAGCTCACAAACTGTGAGATCATGACTGGAGCCGAAGTCAGACGCTTAACCGACGGAGCCACCCAGGCGCCCCAATAATACAGTTCTTAAAGAGGAACCCAGGGTAACTTAGTTCTGAAGCTTTATGGCGTGTGTTTGATTTAATTAGCAGTTTTTTTTTCCCTTCAAAGCAACTAGATTTAGATGTAGGGTTTTTTCAAAATTCTGTTTTTGAGTCAGAAGTTAGAATGTATAGTCATTCTATACATTCCATTTGTAAACATCCTGTCTTAGTAAATTGAAATGTCATTCAGGAAGTGTAAAGGCCAAATGGTTCTGTGATGACTTTACATCAAGAGCTTCGTCAATTCAAGTTTATGTGTGGTTGCAGTGAACTTAACTTGAATCATTTCTGTTTTTCTTCTTTGATTTCAATTCAGTTCAGTACAATTCATACTAATTGGGAAGTACGTAATTATAATTGGCCTGATGATACTGCAAACATAAGGGGACTGTGGCTACCTAGAAGTACAAGGGTCAACATTTAGACCACTGTGGGATTCTGAACCCCAACACATGCCCCCCAAACCCCATGGCAATTATATTTCTAATCCATTACTTGTAAAAGTTATTTTGAAACATTATTTTCATCCAGAAAAAGTTACATTACACTTGATTTTGGAAAAAATATACATCACAAAAAGTTTGCAGAGAGAAACAGTGGTGAGTTTTAGTCTGAGTTTTCATTTTATCTCTTTTATCAACCCACCATATTTATAGTAGAGTCACTTTATGTGGAATGGCGTATTTGCTAGAATGTTCAAGTGCTGAAGCTGAAACGTCAGCTTTTCATGTGGGGATGTACATTAGTCGGGCTAGCTTATTTTTATTCTGTAAAATCAACTGCATAGACGAGTACTATTTTAAAGACACTTTAAAAAAAATGTTTATTTTGAGAAAAAGAGAGCGTGCATGAGCGGGGAAAGGGGCAGAGAAAAAGGGAGAGAGAATCCCAAGCAGGCTCCACGCTGTCAGTGCATAGCCTGACAGGGCACTTGATCCCATGAACTGTGAGATCATGACCTGAGCTGAAATCAGGAGTCGGACGCTTAACCGACTGAGCCACCACCTAGTTGCCCTTATAGACAATTTTTTGATGAGATTACATTAATGAAGAAGTGGGATCTAAGAAACAGTTATTTCTGGAATACAACTATTCTGAGGGAAGTCTGTAATCTATCTCAGCTTCCCAGTTGACAAAGTGGAGATAATAGTGCCTGCCTGTAGCTTTAGTGGGGATTAATGAAGAGTGTTGAGAGCAGCATCCGACACTTACAAAGCACTTTTGCCTGTTAGCTGTTATTATTATCCTTCTCATTTTTACACCTATAAGGTGATTGGACCTAGTGGTTTAAATATAAAGTTGGGCATTATTTAACTTTTTTTTTTTCCTTTTTTTCAGATGACCTGTGTAGAAAAAGCAGGAACAGATGAGAAGATGCTTATGAAGGTCTTTCGCTGTTTGGGAAGTTGGTTTAACTTAGGAGTTTTGGACAGTAACTTCATGGCTAACAATAAGTTACTAGCACTCCTTTTTGAGGTTTTGGTAAGGAATGGCTTTGTTTATGAAAGTATTTCTACCACATAGTCGCTTTCGGTAATAACTAACCTTCTGGGACATCGTGTTTTCAGATTTCTGCACGGTGATTGGAAGGTGTATAGTAAGAAAGCAGCAGTGTCCCTTCCTTGTTACCAAGTACCAAATTAAGGTATTAGTATTAATACTCAGAATAGAATGTAGTTAGATTTAATAGGAAAGCGGTCTTATACATAGATCCGTGATTTACATATTAAACTCTAAGTAACAAAAAACCATTGGTCTCTTTTTACCTGTTTTAAAAATATAATAATGGTCATTGGGTCTCAGACAGTTATAGGTGAGAATATTATCTTCGCAATTGAGATAGTTCACTTAAGCATCAGGGTTCACTTAAGCATAGGGTAGATTTAGGGCTTTTGAGATTAATGGAATAAACAGTAGTATCTTTTTATATATTTATGCATGTCTTCCATAAACTGTGAAAGTGATAATGCCTCCTAATACATTCCTTTGTCTTGGTAGATAGGACTAAGCAAGCATGTGGAATAAGACTACTTTTTAACACAAGGAACAGCAATATCTCAAGGACATATTGAACAGGTCTTTGGAGATGGGAGTGACTTTGTCCCGTTTTCCTGGATAGTTACCTTCCATGAAGTCATTAGTATGGAAGCTCTGTGGATACTGGTTGTGTGCTGGTGCACTACTATTTAGAAGATGGTAGCATGATACTCGATTGATACTGCTGTGAAAAGAAAAGAAAAAGGAAGGCATATTCAAGGAGACATTTTTGTGTTTCATTGTCATCAGTGTATTTATGCTGCATTTTTGCATCAGGAGCTAAGACTCAGGAAAGTTAGGATGCTAATAATTATTTTGCTATCATGTCTTGATGCCCTACCTTAGTAATGGTAATTTGTGTTCTCGTGTCACCAAGTTGTGTGAAGAGTAGTCAGTATAAAATTAAAATCCCACTGTTGGCTGAAAAATTCATGATTATGATTGATTACATATGAAAGGAGCACAGTCTAGGATACACTTCAAACTCAAGACAGTGTTACTTCTGGGAAGTAAGACTGGGGTAAGGAATGAGCTCAGTAGTGTACCAGCATGATACCATCTTCTCTACTGATCCAGTGTCAGGACTTCTCTGCCACTTAAAAGAAGAGCGATTTTAGGGTCAGGGTCAAATATATTCTCATTCTTCTTAGATTCATTGTGGTTCAAAATCATGGCATATTTCAGTTTGCTTTAGAGTTTGACCACAACTTTATTATAAATACAGCCTTTTCTCCCATAGTTCTTTTTTAAAAAGCTTTTACAAATATGATACTTCATATAACATTACAAAAGAATAAATTTGAACATTTAATTTTTACAAGGTAGTAACAATCAGAAATATTTATGAATCTACCGCTTAACCTAAGAATAATCTAATGAATGATTTACATATATCTGTGTGTTCTCCTGACCTTGCTAGTACAGCTCTGGAGATTCTAAATGTCCTTGTATTTTATTATTCACAGAAGACTAATATGCCTTTACTAAATTTATCCATCCTCTCAACTGTATTCTCCTGAATAGAAACCCTAGAGGTCTCGCTCTTTGAACCTTCTTCTGATCTGCTCTAATTTGTATCAGTTGCTCTTTAGATCTGCTCTCCAGCTGTCATCTTGGAACTTCTCTCTACTATGCTTCTGGATTGGATTGTTTCTTGAACCTCCTTAAATACCTTCCTCAGAAGGATATGTGGGAAATAAACTTTGGATTTTTGCATTCCTGGGAAACATTTTTATTTTGCTTTCGTTCTTGGTTGGTGGTTTAACTAGATATAGAGTTCTAGGTTCAATATTTTTTCCCTTCAAGATTTCCCAGGCCTTTCTCTCTTGTATACTCACAGGCATCATTGCTAATGAGAAGCTGAATAACTGATCTTTGCTCCTTTCAAAGTTACCTTCTCCTCTCATCCCCAGAAGTTACAAGAACCTCCGTTGAACCTTGATATTCTGAAATAGCATGATAATGTGTTAGGTATGGGTGTTTGAGACTTGTTGGACGCTTTTATTTTAGGTAGTACTTGAATATCAGAAGGAAAAAAAAGATGGAAAAGATTTCCACAGACTAAAACAGGGGGCGGGGAACACATGGCATTCTGTTTGAAGGAACTGGTATGGGGGGAGAAAACACATGGAATTTTAGAAGTCATGTGACTGTGATTAAGGTACAAAAAGGCTGATTTGCTTGGCATATAGGGAAATAGAAATAGGACAGGGAAGATTGATGAATATTGTCTGATTGAAGGCCATGACTGTTAGGCTATACATTTAAAGTACATGTTCAGAAACAGGCTGTAATTGTTTTGCTAGTACTTGGATTACGGCCCAGTGATCATACTTCATACTTCCCCATTCCTGCTATCTCCCAGCAACAAGATAAGACCTCATCCAACCTACATGAAGCTGCTTCAGATTGTGTGTGCTCAGCTCTCTATGCCATTGAGAATGTGGAGACTAACTTGCCGTTAGCCATGCAACTTTTTCAAGGAGTCCTGACATTGGAGACTGCATATCATATGGCTGTGGCACGTGAAGATTTAGACAAGTGAGTAATTATTTCAGGCAGTAGCCCTGGGTTCCATCCTTCGTGATTCTTTATGACTCTATTTGTAAATAAAGACACCACATCCTAAAGATGGTCTACTATTCTCAACTGAACCTAGAGTGGTAAATTGGATGCAAAAAGAGAGATTGTAATCATGGAAGGGATCCTCACAAAGGATAAGGCTCCAAGAATTAGGGGTGAACTTTGGAGTATCAAGTATGATTTGATAAGAATTTGGTTCAGATGTTTTAGTAATTGAGAATTTGAACTGACTTAAGAGTCATTTGCTTATCTGTATAAAATATTAAAAAAAGGTAGCTGTTAACGGAGATTTTGATACAACATAGCAAATAATCACCACATGTCCCTTAGGGTAAGGATCCTTTTGTTGATTTAATTAACTGAGTCTGTACATACAATATACAGATTTCTGACGTGGTGTTCTCATTACTCTTTCATCTACAGAGTTCTGAATTACTGCCGTATTTTCACTGAACTGTGTGAAACTTTTCTTGAAAAAATAGTTTGTACTCCAGGACAAGGTCTCGGGGACCTACGAACTCTGGAACTGCTGCTCATTTGTGCAGGACATCCTCAGTATGAGGTAGTGTCTATATTATGCTAAAGCCACTATTCTCCCAAGCTGTATGTTGCATATTACCTATATTCCATTGCCACTCGTCCCGCTTTTTATTTGTGCGAAACTGTAGTCTCATTTTTGATAAACGTGATATAGGAATTTCCTCTGTATTGGAGTTTTTTCTTTTTAAATTATATTTGGGTTTCTGCTTTGAATTCTTTTCTGTTTTCTTACCTGGTTAGCTGGGCTGACTGCCCTGGGCACCTTAGGGAACCCATTAGAAAGAAAGTGTAATACTTTTTTACTGAGTCCCTTCTCTACATCCAGTTATTCTTTTTAGAGCTTTACAGCTCATATAAAATCTTCACTCTGCATCTATAAGTTTTAACATCCAAAGTTTTTCTCCAAATTGTGGGTGGGAATGAGAAAGAGATTGAGGAGTGCCTGGGTGGCTCAGCTGGTTAAGTGTTAACTCTTGGTTTTATCTCAGGTCATGATCTCACAGTTCATAAGATCAAGCCCCCTCTGCGCTGACAGCATGGAGCCTACTTGGAATCCTCTCACTCCCTCCCTCTCTCTGCCCCCTCCCAGTTGTGCACATGCGCGCGCTCTCTCTCTCTCAAAATAAATAAACATTAAAAAGGTGGGGGGAGGGATTGAAAAGATTTAAAAGTCTACATTCCAAAATCTCTACAATACCCTGCCTCTTAAAAGAGTTGGCTAGATTTTTAAAAATCTTGTCTATTCAAGAAATTTTGCCTCCTCTTAATAGTATAAGAAGTGAGAAGGAACTCCCAAATTGGATATTGTTTTAAATAGATCTGTTTTGGATCCTTGATGGGAAAAGGGTGGTAAGGCCCCTCTTAGGGAGAAGCACAGGAGTGCTGTGATTCTCATCCCTTTTTCTCTTATTGCATAAAAAATAATGTTTATTTGTTTGGCTTGATCTCATGAGGATATCTAGATTTGGATGAAACGCAAAACATTTTGGGGAGGAAGTACAGCACTATGTAATAGTTATCACTCCTTTAAATAGTTCATGAGTAAGATGAACTGTGGATAAGGTCCCAGACTCTTCCCTTTCTGTCCCACTCAAAAAAGTAGGGGAGTAAAAATGACATAAGGTTGGTATTTTCAGGGATTTGCAGATGGTTTGTCTGGCAAAAGGTGTGTTAATCTCAAAACGAAAGGATTTTAGGGGCGCCTGGGTGGCTCAGTCAGTTAAGTGTCCGAATCTTGATCTTAGCTCAGGTCTTGATCTCAGGGTCATGAGTTCAAGCCCCACATTGGGCTCTGCTCTAGGCGTGAATCCTATTTAAAAAAATAAATAAATGAAAGGGTTATAGATTTGAGAAAAAAGACTTTAAAAGAGACTTCCATTTCTGTATCTGTTTCTCTAAATTCAGAATCTACTGTTGGGAAGTTATCAGCTAAATATAGGGACTGCATAGCCAGTCATCCTAAATAGAGTTTGGGTCCTAACATGGGAAGATAGTTTGGGAGGATAATAATAAATCTGCTAGAGAAAACCGGTGCCTTCTTAACTTTACTCATAATATTTTAAAGTGTATATTCTTTCCTGTAAGGCTCTGGTAATAAAATTGTCTTCATATTCCATTCCTTTTCTGATTCAAATAAATCTTTTCTTTTTCTCTAATTTGACAGGTAGTAGAAATTTCCTTTAACTTTTGGTACCGACTTGGGGAACATTTGTACAAAACTAATGATGAAGTTATTCATGGAATCTTCAAAGCTTACATTCAGAGGCTGCTCCATGCCTTGGCTCGACACTGCCAGCTAGAACCAGACCATGTAAGTTTCCTTCTCCACTTCTTCAAATCTTAATTTCCTACACTTTTCAGTGCTAATTTGAAAATGAACTGAAAAAAGGAATCCACAGGTTTTCTATCACTCTGTAGCTTACACTGAAGGAATCAATACCAGTATAATGAAGAGTAGAAGGCTTATATAGAAAGAAATCAATTCTGCTGAGCCAGGAATCCTTCTCCTGGGAATTTACCTTAAATAATTTTAAAGAAAAAAAAAAAATGGCTATTTTATGTACAAAGCATTATCTGTAAAATAAAAAAACGGTGAACTCATGTACAACAATATAAGAAGAGTTACGTAAATTATGATGCAGCCACTTGATGGACAATTATGCAACAGTTAAATGTAGTGACTTCTGAAGTAGTAGGAGTTGGTTTGCTAAATGAAAAAAATCAGAATGTAAAACTTTATATGCTGTATTTTTAATAGTATAATAGTATAGTGTATAATGTTTAATAGTGTAATAGTATAATTAAATAGTATAATGGTTGGTTTAAAACTAACACAAAAGTAAAGTATTGGAGGAGGTGGAGAGTTATATATGATTTCCCTCCCCCCCACACAAAATACACATTTTTCTTTATACTGATTTTATAACTTAAAATATAGGAATAATCTACTTGCCTAGAAGAATATATACTAGAAATACTATAAAATAGTCCATTGGAAAACTCTTTAACCCCCTTCTTGCTTAGTTTATTCAAATCTTACAGCATTTATTTCATCCTTTTGGTTGGTTGGTTAGTTGGTTTAATTCCTGTCCCTTAACCTAGGACTTGGAGAGGTTTTTTTCCATTGCTTACAATTAAATCTGACATGAAAACTGTAACTGTCTTTGTTCTCTTTATTTTAGTGTTAACATTGTTGTTTGAGTCATGGTATTTTCCATCTCCAAGAATCTTCATGATGATGTAGTCTGGTGGTTTTCAATCTTTCCTTCTTTAGTGTTCTTTTGTTTTTTTGGGTTTTTTTTTAATGTTTATTTCTGAGACAGAGAAAAAGAGACAGAATGCGAGCGGGGTGGGGCAGAGAGAGAGGGAGACACAATCCAAACCAGGCTCCAGGCTCTGAGCTGTCAGCACAGAACCTGACGAGGGACTCGAACTCACGAACTGCAAGATCATGACCTGAGCCACAGTTGGGCGCCCAACTTACTGAGCCACCCAGGCACCATTCTGTAGTTTTTTAATTGAGGAATCTTATCTTCAACTACATTATCTTAAAGCAAGGAGGTTGGACTCGATCAGCAATTCTCAATAGTACTAAGGTTTTTTTTCCAGATAGTCATGGATAAAGATTCTTATACATGCCCTTAACCATCTCACAATTGGAAGCATGAAATAAAAATGATCTATTTTTTAATGAAAAATTTCAAATGTTTGGCAAAGATGAAAATTTTACAGTGAATATCTATACCTATTATCTAAATTCTGCCATTAATATTTTACTATACTGTATCTATCTACAGTATAGTATCTGTCTACCTACATAAAATTCTTCTTAAAGTCTAATTCAGTTTTGCATCTAGTTGTGATAATGATTTTTGTGAATCTTTTTTTTTTTAATTATTATTATTTGAAAGAGACAGTACATGCGAGCTGGGGAGAAGGGCAGAGGGTGAAAGAAAGAATCTTGAGCAGAGTCCATGCTCAGCCTGGAGCCCATTGTGGGGCTTGATCCCATGACCCTGGGATTATGACCTGAGCCAAAATCAAGTGAGACACTTAACTGACTGAGCCACCCAGGCACCCTGATTTTGGTAAATTTTGAACCATGAAGTTTCAGAGGCTTCTTCAGTACTAAACTTCTAGATAAACTTAAAAGCTCTTAAAGTAGATCACTTCCCACTCTGACCACTCCAAATTTTTCCAACAACAGAGCAAGGTATGACTTGGAAATGGGGAGCAAAAAAGGGAGAACAGTTTCTCATAGTAAAGGTAAAAGATAGGTTGTATTGACTTGACATACCTAAAAGTTTAGGACACCCTGTATAGTAAAATACCCTCTGATTTAGGCAACTTATCTCTTGTTCATTGGTACTGAACTGCTGAATGGCTTTTTCTTTATTCTCGATTTTCTAGAGGTCAGTGAAAGCCTTAGTGAATTTAAAACAAATGTTATCTGACTTGAAATTTCAGGAGGGAGTTCCTGAGGAAACTGATGATTTTGGAGAGTTTCGTATGAGGGTGTCAGACCTGGTGAAAGACTTGATTTTCTTGATTGGGTCAATGGAGTGTTTTGCTCAGGTAAGTCCATTTGGAGATGCTTAGCAGTTTTACTGATCACTTTAGGTGTGTTCACTTCTGTGTCTTCTGTAAATGTTCCACCTTTTTCTTCGGTTTTAATGGCTGAATGGGACAGTAGATATGCAGGTGCCTAGCACACTGCCTGGCATATAGTAGCTTTATTTAGTATCTTACAAGCAAATTGCAGACTATGGATGTTTCAGTTACGGTTTTTATTCTTGGTAATGAAAGCTGTTCCACTTGTCCAGTTGGAATGGAAAATCATAGATGAACCTTAAAGCCCCAAGTATTTATAGGGAACTTGGACCTAGCCAGGAAAAGTAGGCAAGTTTTTCTGCTTTAATAATTATGTACCAACTCCTGGCAACTCTTTTAGTTATTTGGCTTTTCCTTTGTCCACACTGACGGTTGGATTCCTGTGCAGTTTCATCCCAGAGGTGACTATACTAGAGTAGAAGATTCATAGTCCTGTGATTTTTCCTGACAATCAGTAACATTTTCCCTCATGAGGTTGCAGTCATCACCATTCCACATCACTTAACATTAGCATAATTTCAGGTGGTTTTCATATTACTGGATCATGCTCTAAGCTCTAAAATACAAGTTTTGATGCTTTGTCAGCAATACTGACTAACCCTTATTTTATTTTATTATTTTTGGTAACCCAGCCATTTTGTGTATTTGGGGCATAATCTGATTTAGAAAGTGTTAATAAAATTAAAATTATTTTCTTTATATTAAGCAAAGTGTGTTTATTGATCTAATTACAAAGGGTTGGAGATTCTTAGAAAGCAGATTCGATGAGATCACCAGATCACAGGCAGATGACCTGTGTTCAGATTTCAACTCCATTCTCATTGGCAATGTGGCTTTGAGCAAGTTACTTGTTCTTCAGACCTCAGTTTACAAATTTACATAAGTTAACAGTGTTATCCAAGATATTTTCTGTGGAGCACCAGTCGTAAATGATGTTTTTTGGTAAAAACAAAAACACCCCACAAACAAAACACCAAACTATCTTCAATTAAATTTAGGAAATGACTGAAGCAGTCTATGAAAGGCTTTGTGAAATCCTACAACAAGAGAATTCTTTAATTTTCTTACTTAGCAGTGTTTGTTATTTGACTATAGGAATCCTATTTAGAATAACACCCAGTCACATTCCACAGATGGATATGCCCTGGGAAATTTCTGGACTAGAACATCTCTGAGTGTTCTGCTTGGTCTCCTTTTTCTTCCCCTTGCTTGGATATAGGATTGTGATAGATACTTCTAAATAGCTGCTTTTTTTGGAATTTAATCTGTACTGCCAGTTTTGATGCAGACAAGTATTTAAAACGATAGAAATGTAAAATCAATACATACATAAAAAATTCACATTGTATTTCAGTTTTATAAGTGTATATATGTATTTATCAGCTATGATCAGGAAAAGACACTTAAGTATTATGTTTTGCTTTTCCATAATATTCATTCTGTGGGCGCAGATGATAACCTTGATATACTCTTGGGGATCTAACTGGGTTTATTTTAGATATTAAAATAACATTTACTTATAGTCAGTGAAGATGTGAAAAAAGAAAATAATATTCTCCCCTGGCTCTGAGAGATAATTAGATTTAGAAACAAGGGGCTAGATTTATTTTAACTAACAGGATTTTTTTGTTTTGTTTGTTTTGGAATTCTATTCTGTTTTCCTTTTAATGGATCCATAATCCACCTCTTCTTCTCTAGTTATATTCTACTCTGAAAGAAGGCAACCCACCCTGGGAGGTGACAGAAGCGGTTCTCTTTATCATGGCTGCTATAGCAAAGAGTGTTGATCCGTGAGTGTCTAATAAGTCTTTTGCTGGGAACTCTAAATATCAAAGGAAGGAAAATTACCATTTTTTTCTTATATGGTATATATTTGGAAATTCTCTTAGAACTTCTTCTATAATGCTGCCTAGTCTTCTGACTTCCAGAGTCTATTCTAGAGTAGCATGCATTGCTGATATCCATGTTTTAACCACATTTCCTAGAGTTAAAATTGTTTTGTTTTTGATGCTAGGAAGAGAATGTTGATTTATCTTTCCAACCGAGGCTCCCTTGTGAAAGTTGGTACAATCAAAAATTTGTTAGGCTGTTAAATTGTTGGTACTTGATTAAAAGCAGTTGAATAGGCACTAATTGGCTCTCATCTGATTTTGCGACCTTCAGTAAGTTATTCTCACAAATATTTCATTATATTCTCCTTTTTGTCTGCCTTAGAGAATCATTTGCGAGTTTCAGAGAGGCAAGACATAGACACTGTTTCACCTTAAAAGAGGAGCAAAATCTAAGGGGCAGTTATTTTGCTATTGCCACTGGAAATGTTTAAGTTAATTAGAATTTGATTCCTAATTGATAAGCATAGAAATTCTATTTATGATTTTAACATGAATTCCTAAAAGCAGAATTTACTTTGTGCTCTGAGTTTATAAATTGAGGCTGATATCTATCAAGTTTTCTTGTATTGTGATCAGATACCTGCAGTTGAGCTCTCTATCCAAAGCCTTGGTTGGCATGTATTTACGAAAAGTATAGTGCTTCTTTATTAGCTGCTTTTCAGGGCTTAGTCAATGAAATCTTACATTGTTTCTAACCCAGTAAATATTCAAGGAGATAGAGTAGGTTTGTTTTTCTCTGTCAAGAAGTTCTGGTCCTGAATTGTATACCGCTATTTGCTCTTAAACTCGTTTTGGTATCTTTGGGAACCTTCAGTGATAGTCTGATATTAAAATCACTAATATTCTAACTGATATGTGTTGATGTGAAAAAGGATGGGTAGAGAGTCTCAAAAATTAGCTTAGTGCCCCCAGGAAACAATAAGGCATAAACGAGAGAAGATTTTACATTGTTTTTTATTTTACCACCTTTCAAGTGAACTGCCTGGTTACAGTTTTTTAGTGTATATAAAGGATTCAATAGACTTAGTTTATCAGCAGGGAGTGCTTTTGCTCTAATCCAGGACATTATTTGGATTTTAAACATCTTTCATTTCTGGATCGTATCCTACCATTTTGAAGGCATCCTCCACTCTGTAAAGAATTTCAGCCAGTATTCTTGGGGAGTGGAAAAAAGAAAAGGAAAGGGAAAAAATAAATTCATGGAGCTGTGGAGAGTATTTGGTTAATTTCCCTCATGTTCCACGTCAGGGCACCTTTACCTCTTCCTGCAGCTTGTATTCTTGTTCCTTTAGATAGTGAGCTGGCTCATCCATACTTCTCTGTTCTTAAAGTCTTCAGTATCCAGTTATAAGAAATCTTTTGGAGAATAACCAATAGCAAGTGGTCTGTGAGAATTATTCATTCATTAATTTAGCCATTCAGCAATATTTATTGAGTGCCCACTATGTGCCAGGCACTGTTCTAGGAACTGCAGATAGAGGAATAAATAAAATGGATTCTTTAAAAGAAGACATTCATCCACAGTAAATGCCTGCTTCTCCAATTTAAAGAGCCTTATTTGATAGCAGGATGTGTCTTTAGACACTTTACTGTCATTTAGAAGATTAAGGAGCAGAATGCTTCTCTTTAAACAATGATATCTTCCATTTCTGTCTTTTCGCTTTTTTCGAGGACTCAAATAAACTTTCATACCAGCTGTTAAGCACTTTTATCCAAATGGTTGTTTTAGAAAAAAGCCCTTTAGCAATGATTCGTCTCATTGCAGCCTGTTAACAGGCCAGAACCTAACCTCTGAAATCAGTAACTGTGAATACTTGCCTTTTGTACTCAGGGAGAACAATCCAACACTTGTTGAGGTCCTAGAAGGAGTTGTCCGTCTTCCAGAGACTGTACATACAGCTGTGCGATACACCAGCATTGAATTGGTTGGAGAGATGAGCGAAGTGGTTGATCGAAATCCTCAGTTTCTTGGTATGTGTGAACTCACCCCTCTGTAGCTGCTGTGTCTGATTTTTCTGATTTTATTCTTCCTCTTTTGCTCGCGTTCTTTTTCTGTTTTTATGGGTAGGCAGAATGTTTCTAGACATTGAGAGTAATGATATGAGTTATTGTTTAGTTTGACACAACATTTATACTCTGATCAGACCTTGGAAAAATCATCTTTGAAAGATAAGATCTCTATATAGGGAAACAGTTTGCTTCTAGAATTGAGAGTAAAAGTAGAAATCATTTCTTTTATCCCTCTCATTTTCTAGATAACAATCCAAAGAGACTATCCAGAGTAGTATATATTAAGCCCCCTTGATGTTCAAGAGTGATATATTCTGAGAATTTTAAGAACCCCCAACCAAACTTGTGAATATCATTAATTATATCATTAAGTTTGATATATTTCCTATACTTATCTTAATCACCACCTTTTTGGGTTTTTAAAATTCCAGTATAGTTAACATAGTAGTAGTGTTAACATTAGTTTCAGGTGTACAATACAGTGATTCAATAATTCTATGCATTACTTAGTGCTTATCAAGATAAGTATACTCTTAATCCCCATCAGCAATTTCACCCATCTCCTCCACCCACCCCACTTCTGGTAACCATCAGTTTGTTCTTTATAGTTTAGAGTCTGTTTTTTGGTTTGTCTCTTTATTCCTTTGTTTTGTTTCTTAAATTGTGCTTGAGTGAAATCATGCAGTATTTCTCCTTCTCTGGCTTATTTCACTTAGCATTATACTCCCTGGATCTATCCATGTTGCTGTAAATGGCAAGATTTTATTTCTTTTTTTTTTTTTTTTTTTGGCTAATATTCCATTGTATGTATATGTATCCCCCCCCCCCCGCCACACACACACACACATCTACTTTATCCATTCATCTACCGATGGACACTTGGGATATCTCTATAATTTGGCTCTTGTAAATAATGCTGCATTAAACATAGGAGGGTGCATATATCTTTTTGAATTAGTGTTTTCGTATTCTTTGAGTAAATACTCAGTAGTGGAATTAGTGGATTATATGTTTATTACCACTTTTCAGCTTGATTTTGTTTTACATATCTTTTTTTTGTTTGAAACTCTTGCTTAAAAAATGATGTATGTTTGGGGCGCCTGGGTGGGTCATTTGGTTAAGCAGCTGACTTCCGCTCAGGTCATATCTCACAGCTTGTGAGTTCAGGCCCCGCATCTCTGCTGTCAGCACAGAGCCCACTTTGGATCCTCTGTCTCACCTGCTCTCTGCCCCTCCCCTGCTTGTGCTCACTCTCAAAAATAAACAAACATTAAAAAAAAAAGTGATGTATATTTCTTTTTTTCTTGTTTCTGTATACAGAGCCTAGATATCCTCACATTATAGCTGAGATACTTTCAACATACCATTTAAAAATCTTTTCAAAATACCTGTTTCCTAGATTTCTTCACTTCCATTATTTGGCTTTCTTTTCTGAATGATTTTCCCACAGGAAACAGAGTAGGTTTGTGGTTTTTTTTGTTTAAGAGTTATCATTCAGGGGTTCCTGAGTGGCTCAGTTGGTTAAGCAGCCACCTTCATTTGGCTCAGGTCATGATCTCGCAGTTCGTGGGTTTAAGCCCCTCGTAGGTCGCTGTGCTGACATTGGGGCCTTGAGCCTGCTTTGGGTTCTGTCTCCTTTCTCTGCCTCTCCCCTGTTCACACACTCTCTCTCAAAAATAAACATTAAAATTAAAAAAAAAAAAAGCTTTATCATTCAGTACCACTTTGCAGTGTTGGATTCAAATGTGTGCTTCAGCAGTAAGACAAATCCTGAAGCAGTTTGACAATAAGACAGATGTTCGTACTTTGCAATAGTCAAAACAATAAATATTCCATTTGAGAATCACAGAAGTCTATAATATTATGGTTTGCCTATACTAGGTTCTACATTTTACTTCTTCTCATTTTTAGGCTTAAAAAGCCTTCTTTAAAAAAAATTTTTTTTTAGTGTTTATTTTTGAGAGAGAGAGAGACAAAGACAGAGACAGCATGAGCAGGGGAGGGGCAGAGAAAGAGGGAGACACAGAATCCGAAGCAGGCTCCAGGCTCTGAGCTGTCAACACAGAGCCTGATGTGGGGCTAGAACTCCCGAACTGTGAGATCATGACCTGAGCCAAAGTTGGATGCTTAACCAACTGAGCCACCCAGGTGCCCCAAAAAGGCTTCTTCTGTGGAGAGGGCCAGGGTTTCATCCTGGTTGGTACATTATATTGGTTATTAGACTGGAAATGGAAATAACTTTTTAGTGCGCTTGAAGACATTATTTACTCCTTTTATGGTTTGGTGTGAGGTTATTCTAAAGTACTCATGAAGTACTCTTTAATCATATGTGATTTTTCCGTAGAAAATCACTCTGATTTTTATAAAGTAAGGTAAAAAATAAATAAAATTTGTTTTGTAGAAATTCATTTTCATAATCAGTTTCTTTGGTATACTTCCATTGTTTAAAAGATAAAACATAATTTTCCAGAAGCAGTAAAGCACCATTTGCATGTTTTTAAGGCCTTTTGTAACTATAAAGAAGCAAGTATAAAAGTGTCCACTTTAGATAACTGCCATTGTCCTAATTAATGTAGGCTGTTTTTACATAATGACTTATCTCTGAGTATAAATAATGGTAACTCTCTGAACTTTATATTCTTTCTTACATTACCTTATTCTTGATACTTGGATGATGATATCCACTAGTGGTTTTCAGACTGTTTTGTGTGAAGGCTTAGCCATGAAGAAAGAAATAGAAGGTGAATAGAGAGGACCCAGGGCTTCCTGACACTAAGTCAGCAAAATCAAGCTCCATTTGTGTGTGTGTGTTTTAATGTTTATTTATCTATTTTGAGAGAGCGAGAGCACACAAGAGGGAGAGGGCCAGAGTGGTGGGGAAGAGAGCAAGAGAATCCCAAGCAGGACCTGCACTGTCAGCCCAGAGCCTGATGCAGGGCTTGAACCCATGAACCATGAGATCATGACCCAAGCGTGAATCAAGAGTCAGAGGCTTTAACTGACTGAGCCACCCAGGCATCCCCACATTTCATTTTTTAAAATGGTTCTTTTGTGGGGCATCTGAGTGGCTCAGTTGGTTAGGCATCCTCCTTTGACTCGGCTCATGATCTCGCATTCGTGAGGTTAAGCCCCGCATGGGGTTCTGCACTGATAGCTCAAGGAGCCTGGATTCTTCTTCAGATTCTCTGTCTCCCTCTCTTTGCTGCTCCCTCGCTCACACTGTGTCTGTCCCTCTTCCCCTCCTTGTCCCTCTCCCTCAAAAACAAACATTAAAGTTTTTTTAATGGTTCTTTTGCTTTTTAAAAAAACGGAGGGGGGATATAAACCTCTGTTCTAAGAAACTAGAAGTTTTCGTTGAGTTTCACATACCTAATCTTTACTTTGTGGCTTCTCTCCTTAGACCCTGTTTTGGGCTATTTGATGAAGGGCTTGTGTGAAAAGCCTCTGGCTTCTGCTGCAGCCAAAGCCATTCATAACATTTGCTCTGTCTGCCGAGACCACATGGCTCAGCACTTTAATGGACTCCTGGAGATTGCCCGTTCCCTTGATTCCTTCATGTTGTCTCCGGAAGCTGCTGTGGGCTTGCTAAAAGGTATTTACTTCAGATGTTAACCAGTAACATCTCTAAGCCACTTCTGGGGGTTATCTTACATTAATCACATCCCAGTTTTTCAGTTGCAACATACTTACTGATGGAGAAGGTGACCTTTCCACTCAGGGGAGGGTGTTGATTGTATACACATGCGTTCATCTCTTAGAATGTTTTAAGGCTATATAACTAATTAAAACTGCTTACAGTGTGTAGAGCACAGACCTAGATTTTGGGCAGAGACGACACATTCCAACTAAACATAGTTCGTTTTTGAGTTGGGGGGAGAATAAAAAGGGAGACCAAATAGCATTGCCATACCAAAGAGGTAGGTGGAAATTTAAAGGTAGTGTGTGTGGATCAGTCCTGTAGTAGAAACTTGGTCTTTTAGCAGTATGATCCAGTATGGATCAGCTTTACACTCAGTGGTAGCCTATCCAGAGGCAAGCAGCCGAAGTGGTGATAAAGTTGAGTAAGAAGAACCGGAGATATTAAAGGCTAGGAACACAGACAGAAGAGACTTTACGCATGATGGCTATTTTTAAATATTTGAAAGATTACCTTATAAAAGAGGGGACAGATTTATTTTATGAGTAGTAGTCAGTTGTTGATATTTACTGGCTCTTAGAAAGAAAATGCTTTCTAACTAAACTCTAAAAGCAGATTGGGGTGCCCTGTGAGGTAATAAAATCCTTACAGCTGGTAGTTAGAGGGGATTGAGGATATAGCAAATAAAGGATTGGGTAACATAACCTGTGCAGCATCATTTAAGCTTCTGTGAGTAGCAAACAAGTTAGTCTTGGCTAGATTGGATGACCTGTGTGTGAACTAACTGTTCGTTCTTATATCTGACGAAGTTCCTTCTGGTGTATTTGCATTTTCCAAGACATTTTCTTTTTGTAGCATGGGTTTTTGTCGTTTCCCTTCATAGCATAGATAATAAGGCATTAAATCGGAGTCAAATATCCTTATTTCTTATGACCTAGTGGTTATTGTTGCCATCTTGTAATTTTCTAGTGAAATTGAACCTTGATGCCGAAGTGATGTCTAACTGTAGTAGGATGTGGCATCTCAGTTATCTTTATCTTCTAGATAAAACTTTGTAGTAACATTCTTTTCTGTAGGAATGAATTAAAAGGAAAAGTCATATTTAAGTTAGATTTCTCCCCCTTTCAGTTTTAAATAAGTCTAACTCATCTATGGCTTATAGACTACCGGAAGAAATCATTTAGTTTTTTAATTCACATTTGAAGACATATGGATTGATTACTGTTCTTTTTTGTTGTTGTTTGTTTGTTTGTTCTGTTTTGTGACTGTTCTGTTGAATGCAATTTTGGGAGATGAGAAAAATCATAGTCAAGGGATTTTCTTTTCTTTTTTTTTTTTTATACCTTGAGAGAACCTAGGCTAATATGTAATCATTTGGTTTTGGGGGATATGCTTAAGCATTTGGTGGGGAGTATGACAAGAGGAAGGCTGAGTGAGAAGGGTCTGGGCCTTCTAATTTAACCTAGCTACTTTTTTTTTTTAACCTATTTTATTGGAATTTCAAGTTAAGATTTTATTTAATAAAAAAAGTGATTTTTCAATGATTTGAAAAATGAAAGAAAGGCACACTTAACTTACTCTTTGGTTCAAATCACTAATTTTACAGATAAAGAAACTAGGCCCAGAGATAATACCTCACCTAGCTCATAGATTCTGTTAGGTATAACTAGAATCAGATCTCTAATTTCAGCCCTTTTTACCAAAAAAAAAAAAAAAAAAAAAAAAAATTATGTCTTGTCTGTACTTGTAAAAAAATAAATAAAGGCTCTCCTTTACCTCCTAAATCAGAATCTCTGGGAAGTTTGAGAACCATTGTACCATGCCGTATAAAAATAGCTTTGGCATCGTTTTGTTTCTTTTTTTTTTTTTTTTTAATTTTTTTTTATGTTTATTTCTGAGAGAGAGACAGAGCATGAGTGGGGGAGGGGCAGAGAGAGAGGGAGATACAGAATCAGAAGTAGTCTCCAGGCTCTGAGCTTCAGCACAGACCGGATGCAGGGCTCGAACTCACGAGCTTCGAGATCATGACCTGAGCCGAAGTCAGACGTTCAACCGACTGAGCCACCCAGGTGTCCCTGGCATTGGTTTTGTAAAGGAGGTTTTTAAAGTATATGAAGAATTGGAAGGGGAGATGTATTTAAACGTCTTTAAGTCCATAGGCTACTGAGGAGAAATAATATTAACTTCAGTTGTAAATGTTAGTGTGAAAGTCACTTAGTCGTCTAAGCTAAATAAAGAAAAATCAGCCCTAAATAACAAAATACTGGACCTGAAAAAAAGTGATGATCTTTTTAAAAGAATGAAACCAGCCAGCCTCTTCTGTTAGCCAATGATGTAGACCAGTGAGTTACCTCAGTTTCAGCTTTTATTTTATTTGTATTTTTCTTTGTCTTGCAGGGACAGCACTTGTTCTAGCCAGATTACCTTTGGATAAGATTACTGAATGCCTTAGTGAACTTTGTTCTGTTCAGGTTATGGCATTGAAAAAGGTGAGCCCAATTAAATGAGGGGTTTTATACCTATATATCATGATTACAGGTTAGAAAGGAAAAGACAAAATTATATATTTACAGGTATTCTTCTGTCTACCTAGATAAGTCAAGAGCAATGAACTAAAATGTTCTTAAAATTAGTAAATCTATCAAAGGAGCTGCATAAGTGGGATAAGTATTCTAAAGTCAGTAGATTTCCACTATCAGTAGTACCATTTAGGAGATACAACAGGGAAAACACCAAGTTGGCACCCAAAACCGTAACCTACAATGTTCCGTTAAAGAATATCATAAAGATGTCTGCTCTTACCAAGTTACATTTATATTTACAGCAAAATAATAGGAGAACTTGACATAGTGATTCTAAAGTTTATCTCTAATAATATGCTGGTAGAAGTATTTAAGAAATTTTGGGAAAGAAGAATAAGAAGCAACTTGCCTTATCTCTTAATATATGTTATGAAGCCATAATAATTTAAAAGTTATAATAGAAAGTGAAATTAAAATAGATTAAGTAATGTCATATATAAACTATAGTATATATAATATCTTAATGGTTATAAAAGTTTGCACCATTTGAGTAACTATCAGGAATCTCTTCTAGGGAAATAAGCAGAGATTGAGAAGGAGGTTTATGTCTAAAGGTGTATGTTACAGTGTTTGCTGTAGGTTTGTATGTGTTAGAACAGAGTGTTAATGTCTTTCTGTCTCTTCAGCTGTTGTCTCAGGAGCCCAGCAATGGCATATCCTCAGATCCCACTGTGTTCTTAGATCGCCTTGCAGTAATATTTAGGTAAGAAGGGAGACTGGATGCCTGCCTTAGGTTAAAAGCTCAAATAAGATGATTATGTACTGAAGAAAGCAAGTGTTTTTTTCCTAAACTTCCAGGTACATCTGACAATCTTCTGTTAGAGGACCGATAAGCCCATTACCTGAAACTTTGGTGCAAAGATAAATTCTAAGAATTAGTTTTTGGTAGACCTCTGTCAAAAGACCTGTAAAATGTAATTAGATCAGTCATTATCCAACTTTAACATGCATCACAGTCACCTTCAGGGCTCAGCTTATCAAAACAGATTGCTGGGTCCCATCTCCAGAGTGTCTGGTTCAATTGGATTTGGGGTAGGACCCAAGAATTGACAGCTGTTGCTGCTGCTTGCTATTTGTAGGATCACGCTTTCAGAACTATTGCTATAGATTGTAGGGGTGCAAAAAAATATTGATCAGGTGAAATTAATCCTTCTTTGAAGTCAAGAGGAGCCTAATGATTAAAAAGGCATTTGAGTAACAATGTTCAAAGAGAAAGAGTGATCCTTATTGAGTTACATAATTTGTGAGACCCACAAATACAATTGGAATATAAGAGTACTTGTGTAAAAAGCCTATGTGGAGTAAGTTAAAACTGAGGTGTTTTAGCTTTTTCTTGTCAGCTGGTGTTTTTAATTTGGTACAGTGCTTTTCTTGTATAATTATGATAGCCCTGTTAACATGACATTCTGAAAGCCTATTAACAATAGTCCTTATTTCATAATAAGTGGAAGAAAATCTGCAATAGATGGAAATCCCCCAATTTAAAGAAAATGAGATTTTTGTTAAGTTGCTGTTGAGCTCATTTAAATTAAAGAATTTCCTTTGAAGAGGTTGGTAATCATACAGGGTTTTTTGTTTTTGTTTTTTCCTGCTTTCTTTCAAATTAGTGGATTCTAGAACTAGGCAAATAATTGGATTTGACATATTGTGGGTGGGCTCATATTCTATGTCATTGGGTTCATACTAGAACCATGAGAAACATCTTTGGTAAATTAGGATTCCTAAAGCTTTTGCCTTTTAATGCTGGGAATGGAGCAGTACTTGGTTTCTCATAGTGGATTTAGATAGTCTGTGGGTTTTTTGTTTTGTTTTTTGTTTTTTAAGTTTATTATTTTGAGAGAGACAGAGACAGTATGAGTGGGGAAGTGGGGAGAGAGAGAGAGGGAGAGAGAGAGAGAGAGAGAGAATCCCAAGCAGGCTCCACGCTGCCAGTGCAAGCCCACTGTGGGGCTCGAACCTATGAAACTGTGAGATCATGACCTGAGCCGAAACCAAGAGTCAGACAGACGCTTAACCCACTGACCCACCCAGGCCCCTGTAGACAGTCTGGTTTTTAATTAATACTTTCAATTAATTTGGAAGAGCCTATATATTCTGATTTTTAAAGGGAAAAAATGGAAAAGATAATTGTAGTGCCCCACAACCCGTTTAAGCTAGAGTTGGATTGAGTTTGCATATTCTAATGGAAGTAGCTTAAACGTGGCAAAGGAAGGGGAGGAGGTTGGTTTGAACTCTGTGCTCATGTTTGAATGGAGTAGAAAGGAAAGGTATTGAGTCATACATAACTTAATTATTTGGCATTCTTTTTATGGTGACAATGTGACTAAGTAAGCTAGCAGGCTTTGGGGCTGTGGAATTTCAGTTACATTGCTCTTTAACTATTTTGGTTTGTTACCTTTCCCCAGACACACCAATCCTATTGTGGAAAATGGACAAACTCATCCGTGCCAAAAAGTCATACAGGAAGTAAGTGCTTAACAGATGCCTGTGCAACAAGGCTTTCTTCCTTTTTCTTTACAAGGCTGTGGGTAACTAAAGTGAGACGGTACTGTCTTCTGGGTTCATAGGAAGATCCAATTTGTTGATACAGTTTAAATTTCAATCAACAGAAGAATAGAACTATTCAAATATTTTTTACTTTAGATTTGATAAGAAAACAGACTGTGGGGTAATGAACCGAAAACCCAAAGAAGTAGAGAGAGATTACGTGAATCTTAGAGTTGCTAGGAGGCCTGATTAATACTAGCAGAAATTTTTTTGACAAAGCCATTTCTTCCTCATGGCTTCTGTTTCCCCAATATAAACGCACTTCTTTTTTCACTGAGGGTGATATGAAGATCAAAAGGCATGTTTTGAGAAGTGCTATTCAGACTTCGGGGGGGAAACACCAAGTATCCTTAAATATTCACCAGTATCACATAATGCTATTTCATTAGCTCCAGTCCTTCTGTTCAAAATATTCTAAGTTGGAACTATAATCTTTAACCATCTCTTTCTCTATAGCTCGTACTAACCCTTTTCATCCTAAATCAGAAAGTCCAAAGTTCAGGAAAATGTATCTTTTAGTGAAGTTAGACATGCTCCTCTTCCTGTTCTAAAGAGTCGCTGTGCTTCTCTCAAGAAGTGGTTGTGTTTTGGTGATGGATACTGTATTGAACTTTTTCTGTAAAGAAAGCTTTTTCCAAATTATTTGAAAACCAAATCAGATGTTATCAACTTGGGAGCATTTTTTTCAGCTCTTAGTTCATTGTTTTCTTTCTTGTGCTCTTTGACTCAGATATGGCCAGTTTTATCTGAGACTCTAAATAAACACCGGGCTGACAATCGGATTGTAGAGCGTTGTTGCAGGTGCCTCCGCTTTGCTGTTCGCTGTGTAGGCAAAGGATCTGCAGCCCTACTGCAGCCGCTAGTTACACAGGTAAATTCTCCCGAAGCGGGAAAGTGTAACGTGTACAGGATTTGACATAGAAGTCTTTAGTACAATAACTCTGCTGATGAAATGAAACGCTTTTGTACGTATTAAATACAAACTCAGAAATATTTGGAAGCAATAAGTAGTGCCCATGGTAAGTATGGTGCCTCTGAGGGAAGCAGCCTGTAATCTATTCTGTGTAGTGATAGTTTAAATAGTAACACGTTTCCGTGTGAAATTAGGAAAAGAGAATGACTTTTTAAAAAAATTGTTTAATGTTTATTTTTGAGAGAGAAGAGAGAGAGAGCGCGCATGAGTGGAGGAGGGGCAGAGAGAGACACACACACACACACACAGGATCTGAAGCAGGCTCCAGACTCTGAGCTGACAGCACAGAGCCAGATGCGGGACTCGAGTCCACTCACTGCAAGGTCATGATCTGAGCTAAAGTCGGATGCTTAATGGACTGAGCCACCCAGGCGCCCCAGGAAAAGAGAATGACTTTAATGCTGAGCTCTTCTGTAGCAGTGCTAGGCATTTTTATACTAAATTTTTTTTTTTTCTAAGATAGAGACAGAGCACAGGCTGGGGAGGGGCAGAGAGAGAGGGAGACACAGAATCCAAAGCAGGCTCCAGGCTCTGAGTTGTCAGCACAGAGCCCAATGCAGGGCTCGAACTCACAAACCACAAGATCATGACCTGAGCTGAAGTCAGACGCTTAACTGACTGAGCCGCCCAGGCACCCCACTAGTTTTCTTTTTAAAAATGGGTCCTGTTGGGGCACCTGGGTGGCTCAGTTGGTTGTGCATCTGACTCTTGGTTTTGTCTCAGATCATGATCCCAGGGGTCAAGCCCCACTTTGGGCTCTGCATTGAGCATGGAGTCTGCTTAAGATTCTCTCTCTCCCTCTGCCCCTCTCCCCGACTCGTGCTCTCTCATGCGCGCGCGCTCTCTCAAAGGAAAATATGTGTCCTGTCAAAATTTGCTGTCTCTTGGCCCAAAGAGATTTTTTTTTAATCTCAACCACAGTTGGTCACATAAGTCTGTTATTTGTCAAAAAATAAGTTTGACTCTTATTTTTTTAATGTTTGTTCATTCGTTTGTTTTGGGGGGGGGGGGCAGAGAGATAGAGGGAGAGCGAGAATCCCAAGCAGACTCCACGCTTCAGCATAGAGCCCAACACGGGGTTTGATCCCACAAACCGCGAGATCATGATTTGAGTCAAAATCCGGAGTCACATACTTAACCGACTGAGCCACCCATATGCCCCAAGTTTGACTCTTTTAATCACCAAGATTGATAGGTAATTGCAATGGTGTGACTCACTGTATGAGGTTCTCCAAGATCATATTCACATCAAGAACTACTCTGTATGAGATGCCTATAGCTAGTGACTTAGATCACTAAGTAATTTGTGTTGATGTTAACCTTACAGCAGAGCCAGGACTGGATTGAGGCAAGTGAGGTGCCATGGGTACAAAATTAAAAGAGGCAAGGCAGAGTGTCAACCTTGCATTTGCAGTAAGTGCCTATCAGTTGACATAGGCATAACCCTGCCTCCTTTATGTTGCAGATTTGAGTAAAGTTTACATTTACTATATCCTGATGATGCCATATGTTTGCACTGCATATGTTTCCACCTTTGGTTAAGTGTCCCCTTTAGTGTAATACATTCTGGGTCAAAGATAACTTGATTTAATGGCCCTTTGCTGTTAGAGGATACCCTCGTGACTTGGATTTTTTTTTTTTTTATTTAATTCCTGCTAATTAAGTATGTGACCAGCCTAATAGAGGAGCACCTTGTATAGGAAGTATGTTCTAAAGTCAGTACATGTGGGGGAAAAAAGTATTTTTTTAAATCCAAAATTCACAGGGTAGCAAACTAGAACCAGTGGGCCTGCCACGTATTTTTATAAATACAGTTTTACAAAGAAGAGGTAACCATGCTTATTCATTTAAGTATTCTCTATTGGCCAGTTTTGTGCTACTGTGGCGCAGTTGCGTAGACAGACTTGTAAAGCCAGCAAAGTCTAAAATTTTTACTATCTGGCCCTTGAAGAAAAAGTTTGTCAGCAACTGACGTAAATCATTCATTAAGCAGTAGAGCATACAGTTGAGTACCCAGTACCAAACAGATTCATAGCTCCCATCACCTGCCCATTCCATTCCATGGTACATGCTAGTAAGAGTCAGTTACTTTGTCTTTCAGCCCCCACCCCATTCATTGAGTTGAATTTATATAATAAAATCAATACGTGTGTTGTGATGGCATTTTAAACATATGAATGTACAGATGCCTCTTAATTTTTGGAGGAGAGTAGGGTACAAATCCTAAACAAATCATTTAATTTAAATATGTATATTGTATTAACATTTTTATTTTCTTGAGATCCAGGTATCTTGGTTGGGAATACTGTTTTACTTTAAATAGAGGGGTTTAGGAGAAACTCAAAATTTAAACAGTGCCTTCAGAGTCTCCTTCAGGATGTTTGGTATTTTTAGCCCTCCTATGGCTATATGTGCCTTTTTTTTTTTTTTTCCTTAAGAGTTCATCTTCAAGGCAAAAGGAACAACCTTTAGGTGTTGGGATTTATGCTACGGGTTTGCAAATAGCTTGGATGATAGCATCCTAATGGCTTCCAGCTTGATGTATTATACAACCCTCTTACAACATTGTTTTGGGAAGATAAAAGGTAAAAGGCTTGATAGGACTCTAAAGAGAGTACTTGAAAATTATTGAAGAATTGAGCCTTGTGTTTTAGGAAATGTTGCCAACAAGCTTTACTATATTGTCTTAAAGAGAAGAAACCACTCTGTGTCTGAATGTCTTCCTCCAGACACTTTCCTAAGTTGATACTTTTTTTGGGGTACAAGAATTGAATTAACTGGTTTCTCTCTTGGCAGATGGTGAATGTGTACCACGTACATCAGCATTCTTGTTTCCTGTACCTTGGCAGTATCCTTGTGGATGAATACGGCATGGAAGAGGGCTGTCGGCAGGGACTACTAGACATGCTCCAGGTCTGTTTTCCCTGGGCAGTATCTTGGAGCGTCTATAGGCTTAGCAGTGTGTTCTTCACCATCTCTTGAATTCTCTTCCTTCTCTATGTCTCTCCTCCAGTCATGTTGATTTCCTAATAACAGGAAGGTAGAAACTTTTTTTTTTTAATGTTTATTTTTGAGAGAGGGAGGGGCAGAGAGAGAGGGAGGGAGACACAGAATCCAAAGAAGCCTTCAGGCTCTGAGCTGTCAGCACAGAGCCCTTCTTGGGGCTTGAACTCCATAGCTGTGAGATCATGACCTGAGCCGAAGTCAGACGCTTAACCAGTTGAGCCACCCAGGTGCCCTGGGAGGTAGAAACTTTTTAGTTGTTCTCTGGACAGACATGGCTTAGGAGAATGAGAGAAGAGATTGACCGTATGAATGTAAAGATCATTACAGCTATTACGGCCTAACTTATTTATACTCTCTAGAGATACGGTCTTTTGAGAGGTAGAGAAAGGAACAAATGGATGTAAAACAAAGGATCTCTAAGCTCAAGCATAATTCTGTTTTTAATTTCTTGCCTGGAAAAATCAGTGAACTAGCTCACTTAGCAGGGATGGTTTTAGAGTAAATAGCAAGCATTGGAAAAGGCTCCTGATATATTGGTTTTTTTCCCCTTCTCGTCATAGGGAAGAAAATATATAAGGGAGTTAAATTATGATGCTCTTTCCCAAGATGTCTTTCCTTTAAACTGACATTTCATTGTTATTATTATTATTAAAATTTATAAAAATCTCCTTAGCGGACTAGACCATGTCTAATACATAAGCAGTCTTTACTTTGAGAAAATTCTAAAATTTTGAGAGGACATCTATCCAGTTTCATCAACTGAAATCTATACCCTTAACCCTTTCTGAAATGTGGACTTCATATATAAAAACTGTATCAACTGAGAAAGATTTCTGTCTTCCTTTTCTTGAACTGATTTTCATCCGTCTTTTTCTTTTCCTATCCATTCTTCCTCCCTTTGTTCCTTTTGTGTATATTGTGATATTTAACAAGTCTGGATGCTGTTGCATTTATATACACGTTTATTCTAAAATCACTGTTCTCTTTTAGGCACTGTGCATCCCCACCTTTCAGCTGCTAGAACAGCAGAATGGGCTCCAGAATCACCCTGACACCGTGGATGACCTGTTCAGGCTGGCCACCAGGTCAGTCCTTCTGAAGAGCAACCCTTTCTTTTATTGCTCATCCCCATCACTGCTTCGTCTTGTCACATAACGCTTGACTGTTTGCTTCTCTATAAAATGAGGTCAGTGGAGTAGAGGTAGGTTAGTGATTCATAGCCCAAAGTTAAGTTGTGAGCTGGAATATCCCTGTAAGTGAGGAAGAGGAGCTGGATGGGAGCAGGAGAAAGCAGCTGGGTTTCTGTCACAAAGGAGGGAACATGCACAAGACAATAAAACCAGCTTTGTAAAAACATTTGAATAGAAAATCTCCAGAATCCCCTGTGGTTTTAACTTTTTATGATGCCGTGATATCATGCTTCACTTCACATTTTCCTTGAGGAAGCTTGGCATCCTTTAGATATCATATCTCAGAGTGAAAAAATTTTTAGGATTTTAAGGTGCCTTAGAAGTTCACTTTGCAGTTCTGCCCCCAGCCTTCCACCCCCATTATTGCTTAAATTCCTTTTACCGATAACACTGATGATATTATTCCCAACACTGAAGGAATATTATTACTTATTTAGTCCCTGGACAAAAGAATTGAAAACAAATCAGTTAGTGAACATAAAAGCATTTTTTAATTAATTTTTTTGAGTTTGTTTATTTACTTTGAGAGAGACTGAGGGAGAATCCCAAGCAGGCTCCACAGAGTCAGCACAGAGCCTGACTTGGGACTTGAACTCACAAAACTGTGAGATCATGACCTGAGCTGAAATCAAGAGTCAGATGCTGAACCAACTGAGCCACCCAGGCACCCTGAACATAAAATCATTTAAAAATTATTCAAACTAAATTGTTATATATAATTATACAAGTAGTGTATGTTTTATCATTTATAAATGCAAAGTAGTATCGACTCTTTCATCTCAGGATTAAATATCAAACACTTTCTTTGGTAAGTTTTTGGACAAGTTAGAAACACCTTTGTTGTTGATATGAGAGAACTGTTGGGTGAGCTCTCCAGTGTCTGTTTTCCCAGTGTGTCTTCCTTGAAAAACTAATCCCCAGAGATGCTCTTTACACAAATGCTTACCTGGTGAAATAAATTCAGAATATATAGTATCTTTTTCATGGAGATTCTCCATGTATGTTAAAGGATCTGAAAAGTCTTACGGGAAATTGAGTGGAAAGTTTAGGGAGTTCCTATGTACCCACTGCACCTCTCCACCACGCCCCCAACCTCCACAGTCTTCCTCACTGTCAGCATCCCCACTAGTGTGGTCTGTTTGTTGGAATTGATGAATCCTGTATTGGCACATCATTATCACCCAAAGTCCATAATTTACTTTAGGATTCATTCTTGATGGTGTACCTTGTATGGGTTTGGACAAATGTGTAATGGCATGTATCCACCATTATAATATCACATGGAATAGTTTAATACCCTCATTCCCGGTGCTCCACCTGTTCAGCCCTCCCTCACCCTGTACCCCTAGCAACCACTGACCTTTTTTACTGTCTCTATCTATAATTTTGCCATTTAGTCTGGCTGCTTTTAGAGTCTAATCCTGTCACTTATACCTGGCCTGTCTTTCCAACCCAGGTTTATTCAGCGTAGTCCTGTTACCTTGCTGAGGAGCCAAGTGGTCATCCCTATCTTGCAGTGGGCCATTGCCTCTACTACCCTGGACCACCGGGATGCCAACTGTAGTGTCATGAGGTTCCTACGAGACCTCATCCATACAGGGGTTGCCAATGATGTAAGTAGAAACATTGTACCTTTCTACTTTGCAGCTCATCATCTTTTCATAGCTCTTCCTTATTCCTTAGAGAATTTCCAAATTCTCCTTTTTGATCTGTATTTGATTTGTACATACCATTCACTAACCAAAACATCAACTATTTATAGCCTCTACTAAGTGCTGTAAGCTGTATAAAGCAGTATAAAAATATTTCTCCTCCCATGTCATTCAGTGTTTAGCTGAAAAGATAAATAGATATAAACATTTAAATAACAATAGGAAGGTAGTATTTGATTGCCAAATGAGTGATAAAAGTCATGATTGCTATGAGATCAGAGGAGGGAAAGCTTTTTGGTCAGAAGTAGGTTGGGAAGTGGGTTAATTTCTGGACGAAGAGGGACCTCAGTGGGGCCATTAGATATAGGTAGAATTTGGATGGATTGGAGAGGGGAAGATAGTCTTAACTGGGGCATAAATCATAATCAGAGAAAGTCAGGATAGTTCTAAGTATGTTAGGCAATTTAAGAGACCTGTTTGGCTGGAGTAGTAAAATGGTTCACAAAATTTTCAAAGTTAGATTTGGGTAAATGTGGAATAGAATTGAAGGTAACAGCAGTGGAGAAATAGCCACTATTTGAATGGGCTACTTATTTAAGAAACTAGAAATGAAAAGCAGTTTATAAAAAGTTATTTTTTTCTGAGATACTAGAAATATATATACACACATATATATATATATACACATATATATATACGTGTATATATATACGTATATATATACACGTGTGTGTATATATATATATGTGTATATATATATACACATATATATTCAAAGACTATAGGAAGGAAGAAAATAAGTTTTTGAATCCAGCTATTAAGTATACACTTTCTTCTCCAGGAAAGAGGAGTTACTAGGTGGAAAGTTGAAATTAGAACATATCTTTTGCTCTTACTTCCTTATAGCACGAAGAAGACTTTGAATTACGGAAAGAACTGATTGGACAGGTGATGAACCAGCTTGGACAGCAACTTGTCAGCCAGCTGCTCCACACATGCTGCTTTTGTCTCCCTCCCTATACCCTACCGGATGTGGCTGAAGTGCTCTGGGAGATCATGCAGGTTGACAGGCCGGTAAGCTTGTTTTCATGAAGAACCCATTCTCACAGTTCTAAACTTTGGTTTCGGGAGGCTGACTATAACTTTGAAACCAGCCCTGTTGTATATCCATGGGGCTTAACCTAGGCAATATATTACTAAGTTTATTAGATGAAGGGGCCTGTGGAAGGCCAATAGTTCATTATTAGGTTTTTGAAAGTATGTTTGTGTCACTGTCATAGGGTTTATATTCCCTGAAGTGAATACTAAGCTTTGAATTCAGCTATGTGGCTGACGACTGAGAAATTTGTTCACTTGTGAGATGCCCATATATCAGTTATACAGTGTTACGGGTTATTCGAGAAGTGTTAATTCACTTCAAGCTCCTTAGATAGCACTGTATGAGTTTCCTTGGTAAATCTAGCCAAAGCTTTTGGGGATATAGAAATATAAAATTAGCTCACAATGTACACTTGGATTTGTTTCTTCTTTGGATTAATTTGCATCTTGTTTCAGTTCTTGCACCAGCTCATTTATCACCTGAGCACAGAATGTTTTTTTAGGATAGCCTAATGTCCAAGTAATTTCCAAGTAATGTCCAAGTAATTTCAGTATGGGCCACATGATCATAAATCGGGGTTATGTGTACTGCATGAAAGTTTTGAGCATAGTGGTAAAGTATATATATACCCTGTACACTAGGATATGTAATCTTTAATATTAATATAAAAGCAGTTCAGAAAAGTGCATAGTTGGTTCTAGTTAAAGTGAGCTAGCTGTCTTCCAGAACCACAGAAAATTCCAGATATACAAGTTTATTGTAACCTTTAAGTCTGTTACATCTCAATGTTGTCTCCTACTTTGTATCATTGATGGCAGTTGTTAGCCTCAGTTTCAGCAATTTCACAAAACAAAGTATACTTTTACTGTTAGAATCTCATGTCACTGAAGGGCGCCTGGGTGGCTCAGTTGGTTAATGGTCCAACTTCGGCTCAGGTCATGATGTTGCAATTCATGAGTTTGAGCCCCCACATCGGGCTCTGTGCTGACAGCTCAGAGCCTGGAACCTGCTTCAGATTCTGTGTCTCCCTCCCTCTCTCTGCCCCTCCCCCACTTGCATTCTCTCTTTCAAAAGTAAACACTAAAAACATTATTTTAACTTAAAAAAATCTCTATCACTGAGCTGAAAGTTCTGCCTTCAATTTATGTGTTCATCTCCAAAGTTCAGCGATTAATGTATATTGCCTTAGCATTTGCTTTACTTGATCTTTGGCTCAATCAAACAAAAGACAGTCATATATAGGGCAGATGCTTAATAAATTTTTAACATTTTCTTTATATTTATACTTCAGAAATAGCCACTTGAACTTTAATTCCTATATATCAAACTCTGAGACTTCTATGTGACTTTGGTTCCATCAGATACCTCTGCAGTTCTTCCATGGGAACTTGCTTCAGGAATAAAATAGTGTCTACAGTTCCTGTTGCTGGTTGTTCAGTATGTTCTGTTTCAATCTTATACAGCAATATTTTTGTATTTTTCTGAAGAAAGTACTCAGTGGGCCCCTCAAGACCAACAAGTTTAATTCCAGAAGTCATTGACATGAGAAAAAAAATTTGCATGCTCTTTTCACTTTTTTACAAATATACTTGGTTCCCAACTAACAAAACTTGTAAATTTAACTTTATAAAAACATTCTTGATTTCTAAACATGTGGTTAAGTGCTAACAGAAGAAGAAAATTAGAACAGCAAGGTTAAGCAGGAACAAAAACCAGATAGCCATAGGCTCTTAAGAGTTTACTGTATAGATACCCACAGAATGTGTGTCAAGAAATTTAAAGTGATTGTTTTATATAAATATCAACCTGAAACGGAGTTTTTGTAAAGGAACTCTTACATAAATTTGGGTTGCCTGTACCCCAACAACTGATTAAAATTCTAATGATGTAAACCCAAAGAAAATTTACATTCTTTTTCTTTTTAAGTTTATTTATTTTTGAGAGAGAGAGAGAGAAAACGAGTGGTGGGGAGGGGAAAGAGTTTCAAGCAGGCCGCACGCTCAGCAGAGCCCAGCATGGAGTTCCATCTCACAGCTGCAAGATTACCACCTGAACCAACATCAAGTCAGACGCTCAACTGACTGAGCCACCTAAGCACCCGAAAATTTGCATTCTTGAGCACTTTCATAGTCATACCGTTTCCAAAATTCACACAAATTCTTCAGTAGAAGATGGCATATCATCTTTGCTTGTGACTTGAATAAACTATTTAAACTCTTACCTCTGTTCTTCCTTTTCTTTGTTGGATACCCATCTGGCAAATTTATTCATTGTTTCCAACCAAATTTTTCAGATGATGCTGAAACCCATTGTGTGCTAGCTAGTTTTTGCTTTTTAGTTTAGTTTCTTACTGTTCTTTTTTTTTTTAATGTTTATTTATTTTTGAGTGAGAGAGAGAGTGTAAGCTGGGGAGGGGCAGAGTGGGGCAGAGGGGAGACAGAATTTGAAACAGGCTCCAGGCTCTGAGCTGTCAGCACAGAGCCTGACGTGGAGCTCGAACTCACGAACTTCGAGATCATGACCTGAGCCGAAATCAGACGCTTAATGGACCCAGGTGCTCTGTTTCTTATTGTTCTTGTTTGGGGGTGTACTGTAGTTAACTCACAGGCTATTTTTGGATGCCAAAACTATCAATTAAGCGTTCTTCCTGTATCTCTTTTCCCTGTGTGTTTTTATCTTTAGTAGAGTGTTGTCTTTCTTGGGGGCAGCATTTGGAGAGCGATACTTCTTAAGCATTTATAATGGAATATTTACTTTTGCTCTGGTTTGTTATCATAAGTCAACATATCGGGGGAATATATAATGTAAAAGTTTAGTTATAAAAAAGGTTATCTTACTGCTGAAAACTGACCAAAGTATACATCCTATTTAAGAAAGGCATGAAAAATTAGAGCGGACTCAAAGAAAAACAGTTCATTGAAAATAAGAACCCAGAGGAAGTCTCTAGAATTTTGATTATTAGTTTGAAGAGGAAGGAAGTAAGGGGAATAGGGGCAGACAGGTTACTATCAGGTTATGCTCAGATAGTAAATAATATTCTTTTAAATAGCAACCAGAGTGAGCAACAAAATTTTCTGACTCAGAGTACAGGTAGGTATCATAAAGAAGTGACTGGAAATGACTGTTCTCCTAAGAGAGATGACCTTAAAATCCTTAGGGCTCTGGATTTATATTATATTATGTATATATAATTTTGACATGTTTACTTACTGTACTTTTTGCCCTTGCTTTTTGTGGTACTGAACTTTTGCCTTTGACCTTTTCACCAAAGAGTTTTCTGGCAGCTGTTTAATTTTTTTGAAATTAAAAAGTTTATCATTAAACTTCTGGCAGAAGTTTAATGATAGGAATAGAGCAGTAGCATCATCCAGAAAAGACTTCACTTCCAAAGTAGAAGGGCTCTTTCTGAAATGATGCCTGCTACTACTTCTTTGAATGGAAGTCTAGGTTTGCCTTCCTTTGCAAACTGTTCCAAACCCCAGAGGTTTGAAAGGCCTAAAGATAGTACTGCTTTGTTAATTCCTTTACTTGCTTCCAAGTCTGGAAGAACTAATGCTGCTAAGAAAAACCTGTGAGTCTTTGTTATTACTTGTAGGGTCCAGTTGAGTAAGTCCTGTCTCCTCTTATAACTCTTAACCCTCTTCTCTGCACAGACTTTTTGTCGATGGTTAGAGAATTCCTTGAAAGGTTTGCCAAAGGAGACAACCGTGGGAGCCGTCACAGTGACACACAAACAACTTACAGATTTCCACAAACAAGTCACTAGGTGAGTGATGTGGGGTTTTGGGGTTTTTTTTTGTCTTTTTAAGGAATATAAACAGAAGCTGGAGGTGTGCAGGAAAAAATACATCTTTGTTTCTCATACCAAATTTACCTAAGAGTATATTTCTTGTGTGCCTTTGTAAACTCACAATTTACTGTCTGTTTACATTGAATTGCACAAATTGGCATTAGAAAGAAACCAGTCTGGGGGGGACATATCATCATGCTGTATAGGTGTGCATCAGTTTTACTGTACAAATGTATTAACTGGTATCAGATCTTAATGGGTAAGTGGAAGCATTATTTCTTCCAAAAGAAAAGTGCATTGAGCAGCCCACTGCCCTTCATAAGATCTGTCTTTATCTTTCTGAAGTCCTTCTCTGTTCTCATCCATATTCAGGTGTCAGGAATGCAGATGTGAATAGGTGAAGCATTAGTTGTGAAGCGTAGATGATGTAAGCTGCAGTGAGTTGGAAAATTTTCGCCACGCCTAAAGATACTGAAATTCTAATATTTTGAGATAGGGGGCGTGCACATGTACGTGAGCCGGGGAGGGGCAGAGAGAGAATCCCAAGCAGGCTCCGCACTGTAAGCACAGAGCCTGACGTGGGGCTCCATCTCACGAACCATGAGCTCATGACCTGAGCTAAAATCAAGAGTGAGATTGCTTAACAAACTGAGCCACCCAGACACTCCTTTAGGTATTGACTTATATTCATACAGTGGTGGAATGATTTATAGGTCTGATAATGTGTGTTACAGTAAGGTTTGGTGATAGTGAAAACACTGGAAATATTCTAATTGCCCATCAAGAGAGAATAATTAATAGAATGTAACTAAACAGGCACTAAAAAAAGATGCAAGAATATGCATGTGATGATATAGAAAGTGTATGATACAGGGGAAAAAATAACAGTATCATATAACCCAACTTGTACTGACAATTTAAAAACATTTTGTCATAAAATACCATAGAATTTACCGTTTCAGCCATTCAACCATTCTTAAGTGTGCTGTTCGTAGTGTTACATACATTCACATTGTTGCACAATTCCAGAATTTTTTTTCATCTTGTAAGGCTGAAACTATAACCATTAAACAGCTCCCTCTCTTCCTGTCCCCTAGTCCCCATCAACCATTATTCTACTTTATGTTTCTATGATTTGACTACTCTAGATATTTCATACAAGTGAAATCATATGGTATTTGTCCTTTTGTGACTCACTTAGCATAATGTTCTCAAGGTTCATCCATGTTGTAGCATTTGTCAGAATTTCCTTCCTTTTTAAGGCTGAAAAACATTCCATTTTATGTATATACTACATTTTATTTATTCACTCATCTGTTGATGGACATTCGGACTGCTTCTACCTCTTGGCTATTGTAAGTAATGCTGCTATGAACATAAGTGTACAAATATCTCTTCAAGATCCTGCTTTCAGTTCTTTTGGATTGAGAAGAATTCTCAACACTGTCCTTTTCCCCACTGGATGGTCTTTGGTACCCTTATTGAAAATCATTTGAGGGGCGCCTGGTGGCTCAGTCGGTTAAGCGTCTGACTTCAGCTCAGGTCATGATCTCACAGCTCAGAGGCTGGAGCCTGCTTTAGATTCTTTCTATGTCTCCCTCTCTTTTCTGCCCCTCCCCCGCCTGTGCTCGCTCGCTCTCTTCTCTCTCTCTCAAAAATAAACATTAAAAAAATTTAAAAAAAAAAAAAAATCATTTGAGCATATATGCAAGGGATTTATTTTGGGCCCTCTCCTCTATTCCATTGATCTCTTTATGTCAGTACCATACTGTTTTGATTACTATGGCTTTCTAATAATTTTGAAATTGGGAAGTGTAAGACCTCCAACTTTGTTCTTTGTCCAAGATTATCTTGGCTATTCGGGGTCTTTTGAGATTCCATGTGAATTTTAGGGTAGATTATTTTATTTTCACAAAAAAAGTCATTAGAAGTTTTGATAGGGATTGCATCAGATCTATAGATTGCTTGGAGTAGTATTGACATCTTAACAATTTAAGTCTTCCAGTCCATGAACATGAGATGTCTTTACATTTATTGGTGTTTTTAATTTCTTTCAGTAACATTTTATAGTTTAAGTATTATAGTCTTTTTGATGCATCTATAAATGAACAAACTTGTACTTTATTTTTTTTAATATAATTTTCATGTATGATATGTATGTATTTTCAAGTAATCTCTACACTCAGTGTAGGGCTCAAACTCACAACCCCAAGATCAAGAGTCACATGCTCCACCAACTGAGCAAGCCAGGTGCCCCTAAAGACTTTTATTTGTTGTTGTTGTTATTGTTTTAATGTTTATTTATTTTCGAGTCAGGAAGGGGTCGAGGCAGGGGATGGGGGGGAACACAGAATCTGAAGCAGACTCCAGGCTCTGAGCTGTTAGCACAAACCCAGGAACCGTGAGATCATGTCCTGAGCCAAAGTTGGATGCTTAACCGACTGAGCCACCCAGGTGCCCCTCAACTTGCACTTTTATTTTTTATTTATTTATTTTTTTAATGTTTATTTTTGAGACAGAGAGAGACAGAGCATGAACGGGGGAGGGGCAGAGAGAGAGGGAGACACAGAATCGGAAGCAGGCTCCAGGCTCTGAGCCATCAGCCCAGAGCCTGACGCGGGGCTCGAACTCACGGACCGCGAGATCGTGTCCTGAGCTGAAGCCGGATGCTTAACCGACTGAGCCACCCAGGCACCCCCCAACTTGCACTTTTAAAAGCTGTTTTATTGTATATATTATACATATACATAGTAAATTTCTCGAAAGATACACAGCTAGGACCAGGATCGGAGAGGAGGGAAGACTTTTCACTTTTTATTTCATAACTTTCTCTACTTTTTTTCAGGAGCATGTGATATACTTTTATAAATAACCCAGACCTAGTTTTTAAAGGGGGAAGAAAATAAAGGTTAGGCGATGGTACAGGGGTTACTTTTCTTTTCTGAGACTTGATTTCTTAATCTTACTTTGCAAAATGGTTTACTTTCTCATCTCCCGGAGTTTCTCCAGTAATTGTGTTAATTTGTTAAAATCCCAAACCTATGAGTGATGTTATTTTGCAGCTTACTAAGTGTCTTAACATCATGTCCCCAAAGTAACTGACTTTTAGCCACAGATCAAGTGACATGCATGACTGAAACATAGCATGTGACTACCTTCATGCCACATTTTGGCAGAAGAAGGGAATTTCCCCTTTTCTAGATAGGTGTGTATTGACTGGGATAACTTCACAAAATTATGTTCTTTTCACTATGAGTCTTCACAGTAGAAGTAGAATTCCACCTACAAGCTGCCTCAGGAGAAAGAGTGTGGCTTCTTTCTGCTATTTTTTGCTGTATTCCATCTAGTATTGGTCAGTAGAAGAGCAGGATCAGACTGGCTCTAATTTCCATAAAGCAAATGGGAGTCTGGGGAGAGAACCTTCAAAGGACTAGGCTTACAGTCAAGGCTGTTGGCTTGAATGTTGTCACTGAACTTCAGCTTATTCATCTGCAAAATAGGGTTAGTAATACCTATCTTATTCACAAGGGTTATTATGAGATACCACATGGAAATCTGAAGATTTGTCACGTAGTAGGTGATCAGTGAATGTTAACTTTCTCCATGGAAAAGAACCTGCTGGAATGTCATTATGCACTTACAAAGCTAGCCGGAGCATGTCTCCTGACAGCTCTAAGGCAACCACCCACACATTCTAAAATAAGTCTCCACCAAACCTGTATTCCCTTATCTGGGCTAATCTGTGACAAATAGAATGATAGAGAAAGTCAGAAAAGTCATGGAATTCCCTAACTTAAGGAGAACTGAGGGGCACGGAAAAGGAACCCAGACAATGCAGTGTTACAAACAAAAACATCTGTGATCTTTGCCCTGTGATAGGGGGAAATGAAGATGCACTACCAACTTGGCCTACTTGATCTCTCACCGCTGAACAAGTTTTGCAGCTCCTCCTATAGTAGGCTGTGACAGTGGTGGGAAATGAACAGAAGTTGTAATGTTAAGGTGCTAGAGAAAAGGTTTGAGATTGCTCACCTCCTCATAGTAATTCTCTTTCTCTAGTATGCACGTTGCCCTTGAACCTTCTGTTCCATGCATGACTCAGTCTCCCTTTTGAAGTTGAGGTCCTGTAACTCCTGCCTCAACATGTTGCTTTGTTTGCCATTCTAGCAGGGAAGGTAAACTGGTTCAGTTTCATTTCAGCAAGTCCAAGCCTGTTTTTCACATAGTACTGGTAATTAATTAATTCCCTAACATCTTTAGTTGGTCAGCTTCTGCTGGGGCTTTTCATTCTGCAATAATCATTCTTGGTCTCCAAGCACCACTAATTATGACTAGAAGAAATCCTGCCATCATTTCCCATTTCTCTATGTTGGTGTTTATTCTCTGACTCTTATCACTTGCATGATGATCTCAAGGTCAGAAGATGTTGAATAAAAGGAAGCATGGACACTAGAGTTAGAGGCCAGTATGGGGCTGTCTTCTTGCTCAAGTTGTTAGTTAGAGCCTGGTTACTCTCCATTATGCACCAGAACATTGGGTGAAAAGGGTTGCATTTCTCAGCAAACCGCTACTAGGATTATGGGGTTTGAGGAATGGTCACCATAAAAGTATTCAGAAGTATGGTGAAAGGATTGGAATTGTGGGACTGGAAGCCAGAAAATAGAACCTAGAAAAATAGTGGCCATTTTAAATGAATGAGATGGAAAATAATTGCCAGAAGGTTTGAGGCAGAAAACAAAATACTTCTGGCTTTTACGTTTTTCTTTTTTAAAAAAATTCATTTCTTTGGGCTTAATCACCAAGGAAGGACACATTAAACATTTGGCTGCAGCTCCGGACACCAGAGCACTTGCCCACAGGACTAGGAGTGGAGCTGAGCTGGTTCGAGATGCTGGCCTTACCCCTCCTTCACCCTGGCTCACCACAGATCTCTGTGCTTGCATTTTGGTTTCGGCACTTTTCCTCCTGTGTCACAAGAGAGGCAAGGAGTGGAGTTATCGTGCTCTTCCAGATTAAACCAAGCTGTCTGTTTGAGAAGGGTCGAATTTAAAACACATAAGGCTTTAGGATAGCAAAAGAATCTTCAGTCCCCATTGCTGTCCCACGGTTTAACTGTTTCCTGTTATCGTAGTTCGTTACAATAGAATGCCTCACAGTGGCTTCTTTTGGGTTACACATCTTTTTCCTTTGTGACAGTGGAAGCGTGAGTGATATGTGCTCGCCGCCCCAACTACCTCCTTTGTAGTCAGTATTGATTTGGAAATAGACTGAGGAAGGTAATGGTTGTATTTGAAATATGTTAAATTCACAAATGGCAGAATTCCAATAAACCCAGAAGACTTCATCATTTTCATTACATTGTTAAGATGAAGAGAGACTGGAAGAAAGTTTCTAGAATATTCTGTCGAATCGAATCCTGGAGTCTAAATCAAGGTTCATAATGATATTTCAGACCTTATAATAGGTGGGGAAATCCAGATGTAGGCACTAAGGGGATAGTTCTCATTCCACCTTCTTCTCTGTGGAGTCATTGTTAGCAGTTCCTTCCCGGGTGTTTAACTGTTAAGAGAAGGAGAGAGCACTTTTCTTCTGAAGATGAACCCTAGGTGGGAGTCTGTGGTTCCTAAGTTTTTCTGAGCCAAAGAGAGGGTTGCAGAAGGATGAGCGTATTAGGAAGTACTTCCTTTTCCACTGTTTTTAGCTTAGCTTTGTGTTTAGTTACCAACACTGGTTATGCAGACTGACAACAAAAGAATGAAGCGAGCATCAACTGATGTCTTGGTGACTGTTTTGGACAAAAGAGGCCTTTTGAAAAAACAGGGTCAGATGAATATTGGGCTATTCAAACCCCATCTCACTGCTTGCCTAAGGACCAAGTCCTGCTTCCTCCTTCTCCCTTTCTACATGTCTTAAGCCTTTCCTATCTCCTCTCCCTTCTCCTCCCACAGGAGGAAACCCTGAGCAGCCTGTTCAACTAGAAAATCAATGACTGATAGAGGCTTAGTTGCTGGACTGGGCTTTGTAAACAAAATCTGCCTTTGGAAGAGAACGAGGAAACCAGGGTCTCTTAGTTCAGCTCGTAGAGTTAAAATTATCAGCCTTAGGTGGATATGCTTGCTTTTTTACTTGGGAGTTCTGGCTTTCTTGTGTTTATGTCAGGGACTTCAACGAAGTGTCGAACTGATATAATCCTCCAGACATTATGAGGTCAGTAATAGATGCGGCAACTGAAGCAGCTTGGTAACTCGCCCAAGAGCGGTGGACCCAAGATTCAAACCTTGGCAGTTTTTCTCCATACACTCTTTGGAAAGCATACAGCATATAATTATTCTCATATGCAGTAGTTAGTATTTGCCTTTGAGTTACAGAAAGATCAGAAGCAGTCAAGAGACAGTAGAGAGAGCTCCAAGCAGAGCTGAGATCCTTCTCTGTGTACTTCAGTGTTGCGGTTGTTTTTCAGCATATTGTATCTTTCTCCTGAGTCAGGGAACCATCCTGCCTTTTCTTTTCCAGTGCTGAGGAATGTAAACAAGTTTGCTGGGCCTTGCGAGACTTCACCAGGTTGTTTCGATAGCTCACACTCCTGCACTGTGCCTGTCACCCAGGTGAGTGTCTCACCTTTTTCCCTGGCTGTCAGGAATGCTTGGGGATGACGTAGGTTTTAATGCCCATCATGGGACTTATACTATAGCTGGTCAGGGAAGGACTTAACAGTTTAACACTGCTGAACAGCTAGGAAATGCAGGGCCCTGATTTTCTTGGGCTAAGGCAGCCAGTATTGTCAGCTGCTTTTGCATGCCGTCTTCACCCCCACAGGAAAGTTATTATAGAAGAGCTAAAATAAATAAATAAATAAAAATCTTCCTGTAATCTTCTTACAGACATTTTAGGGTGGTAAATGTGTATATTAAACGAATTAAGTATTTTTTAACCTGGCTACCTTGGTGAAAACAGTGCTGACCTATTTCGACTGTGATTACCTGACACCATTTTCCTAAAATTGACCTTCTAGATCAATGAGCAAAGATACTTATTCTTACCACGTTTATAGTCTAGATGCTGAAATGCCAGGTTTTTATCACTTTTATCGTCTGAATGCTGAAATGACCAAGGCCAGAGGTATAGGAAAGGTGTAGGAAAGCCTCTTTGTCTAGCTCTTGATCATCAGTTTTTCTCCCATGTGCTTCCTAACACTCGTTCTGAGGTAAAGCAAGAAGCTTAACTGAGGACAGAAAGGACTGGGTAGTGGGATTTGGGTGCCAATTTCTTCACTGAGAGAAGAAAGGCAGCTCTCCTCTTAAGCCCCACCTTTGATGTCTTAGGCAGAATTTATTCTCCCAGGAGGCAATTCTCAACGAATGTGCAGCACCTCCCTGGCGGTTTCTGTTATTAAATGCACCAGTAGATTAAGGGACTCTTCAGCAGTGCCTAACCACACCAGAAATTATTTCTAAACTTTGGTTCTTTAATAAGTAGTGATATCATCTGGGATCTTCAAGTTTTGCAGTGTCAGGAATAGCTAACATTGATACACTCAGGCTTCTCAGTGGACAGCTATGAATGTTGATAGCTAACGTTTATGGTGCCTTTACTGTGGGTCAGATACTGTTTCCAGTGCTTTATAAGATAATCCTCTGGCGGTTCTGTGAGTTAGTGACCGTTTTTAGTCCCATTTTACAGGGGAATAGAGGTTCCAAATGTTAAACGATTTGCGTGATTGTCACAGTCAGTAATTTATAGAGCTACGATTCAGGTGTGGACATTGTGGTGCCAGAGTCCTCACTTTTAACCATGGTACTTCATACTTTTACATAGTACCTTTTCATACAGACTAAAACAGTGGTTTTTAAAATTTTGTGAGCAGGCAGAGTCTTCCTTCAGGCTAAACTCTTGCATGAAACCCCAGTATATAAACAGACTGAAATCGATATTTTGTGGTTGGTTTGGGGTGGGCAGCCTGGACCTGTTGGTTCGCTCTACCCCCAACATACATTCCCTAGTTTCCACAGCACACTCAGAATCAGAAAAGGGCTGCAGACTGTATCGTTAAAGCAGAAGCTGTCTTGAAATCACAAGTAAAACATCCAACTTCTTTTTTTTTTTTTTTTAAACTGAGTCCTTGTTGCAGAGGGTAGAATGAGGTACCTGAGCAAGTAGAGAAACGTCTGCCTTGACTTTGTAAGAAGCTTACTATGTCCTGGACCACAATTATTGACTGTTTCCTCTCTTTTGTCAGGAATGTCTTTTTTAATTAGAAGACAGGAAGAAAACAAAAACCAGACTGTGTCCCACAATCAGAAACCTCCATTGTGGCAGAGGGGCCTTCACCGCCACCAGGGCGTCCCGCCAGACAGGGAGAGACTCCAGCCTTCAGAGGCCATCCTGAGGAGTTCCTGTTTGGGGGTGTGAGGGAAAATCAGCGCGGTTTAAAAAAAAGATGGCTGTGGCCTGTCCGGTGTGGTGGGAGGGGAGCTGGTTTCCTGGTGAACTTGTTTCAAAAGGAAAAGTAATTTTAAAGAAATAAAAAAGGAAACAAAAAAAAGGAAAACTAAACTGAAACCAGAACTGAAACGTTCACTTGGCAGCAGTGACATGCACACATGCACACACGTACCTACACACACATGCTAACATGCATGTGCACATACAATAAAATAAAAGTACAAATTTTTATGAAGCAGAAACCATTTACTTAGGGAAAATGGGAATTCAGATGAAATCGCTGCAATTGGAAGAAAAGGGTCAGGATCCTCTCTTAAGGTTTTCTATTGTTTTTTTCCTCTCTTTCTCTCCCACCCTCCCTTCTTGCCCTTTCCCCCTCCTCTTTTAACGAAAACGAGTAGAAATTTATCGCACTCTCCCAGCGTTTCTTCCCACCTCTAGAGTTGCTCAGACGAGGAGCCTGTTTGTTTTATATCATGGTCACATCAGTGATACCAGGACCTGTGAGGGCCAAAATTCATGTATATCCCAACCCTGACTCTGTCCAATCTCTAAATCCACTTCCAATCCACAGTGGGTTGTCATCAGCCAAAATTAGGGTGAGTGGGATATAAATGTATATTCTGAGTTTTAGGTTTTTTTAAGATTTTTTTTTTTTTTTTTTTTTTTTTTTTTAATTTTTCACCCACAGACAGGAGAGAGGGAAAAAGGAGGGTGGGTGGGAAATATGAGGGAAAGTGTTTACAGGGCTAACTGTATTTTACTAAAAAATGTGGAAATTATTTGACTTTGTTGGGGGGTGAGGCGGGAGAGGGAAGCCCAAAGCTGATCTTAATGTTTTAAAGGAGTTGTAGCCCTGCACAGGTGTTAGATTTGAGGGCACTGTTCTGTCTGGTGTTACAGCCATCTCAAGAACAAATCAACAGCAACAAAACAAACAAAAAAAAAAAAAAAAAGAAAAGAAATAAATTTTTAAAATTTAATCAGTGTTTGTTTTTCCTTCCTTTTACTGCCTCAGAGCTCTGAAATGACACAGCTAGACGACACGAGTGAGCAGTCTTAGCCACTACCTGGTAGACGGCTGCCTATGGAGTTTAAACAGCAGGCCCCTGCTCTTGGTGCCACGGACCCTTCATATTTCAGGGGAGTGGCTCATTCTGCATCTTTTATTCTTCTAGTTCACCCTAAAGCTCATGCTACATTTGTGGTACGTATATTCTTTCTCCTGTGGCCACCCAAGTAGATGGATTAATTCCTAACCTACTGAGTACAATATTTGGTCTTTGAAAAAAAGAAACCTGTATTGCAGTATGCTTGACATAGAATAAGCTGCACATATTGAAGTTATACAGCTGATAAGCTTTGACATAGGATACACCCATGAAACCATTAACACAAGATAGTGAACATACCTTTACTCCCAAAAGTTTCCTCATGCCTCTTACCATCCACCCCATGCTCAAGTAGGCACTGATCTGCTTTCTGTCACTGTAGATTAGTTTGCATTTTCTTTAGTTTTATATCAATAGGATCATTCAGTATGTTAAAGTAATTGGGTTTTAAGCTAATAAGCTTGACTGCAGAGCTCTATCTAATATTGAAACCAACGAAACAAACCTTCCTGCATAACATCGGTTGTACTCAGAGTTTGACTTGGACAGGATCTTGGGCTGCATACATTTAAAAATCCACACCCTTACTTCAGCTAGCTTCCTCCTGGAAAGCAAAGCCAGCCAGTTCAGTGCTCCTGGCGCCCTACTGACTCATCAGCCTAGAAGGCAGACCCGCCCTGTGTCATGGCCCCAGAGATGGAGGGCAGGTGCTAGGGGAAATAGAGCCAGCTGATATCAGAAATCGGGTCTGGTAGAACAGCATGGAAGCGACTGGATCTTTTCAATATTTATTAACTGAAAAATACATAAAATTCCACTTCTATTCCATGTTCTTTCAAGGAGGTAGCTGCCAGCCTTAAGCATCTGGTATAATACCTATGTGCATATCTGTCTCAGATAGGAGGGTGTGAGGCTCAAACTAGGGAACCCCCAAATCAGATCAGGCCCATGCCCTGTTGAGAGAGCATGGCCCACAGCACTTGACTGTTTTTGCCTGAGGAACTGGGGGGCAACCACAAGGGTGGGCCACTCTGGGACAGATCCCTCTCAGCTAGGCCCCTAGGATTGGGGGAGTTCTCTGCTCACCGGGGCTGATGGCGGAGTTCCTCCAGAGTGAGCAGAGGCGAGGCACATCCAGGAAGACTGAGCCCTGAAAGCAAAAGTGGCTTCTAGCTTCCCTCAGATGCTGCGAGGAGAGCCTGGAACACAGAGCTCTCTTGCCTCTCCTTAGCACAAATCCACTTCCAGAAGACCCAGAAAGAGGACCTGCAAGCCAGTCAGGTGCCAACTGGGGCCATTGCACCTCCACATGAATCCACACAGACACCTGGGAAGCCCATGCCAGTCACTATCCGCAGTCTCATTGTTGCATGCCGACTGGGTGCATGGGCCAGGCCCCCTGGCCAGCACCAAGACCTGCCACAGGAGGGGCCTGGGCCACAGGCTGCAACCGCTGCTGGGACTGCCAGATGTGATGGAGCTCCTTGAACTGTTCCACCATGTGGTCTTTGAGGTCTGGGTTTGAGATCTGTAGCCGGATACTATCAGCTGACCAAGAAAGCTCCCCTGAGAACATCTCCAGCAACAGCCGAGCTGCTACAGGCACCACCTGGGAGGCAAAGAGGGACAGGAGAACCTTGGCGGGACTGTCAAATCTAGTTGTGCCTGAGGCATCCATCAGGAAGAAGGGCTACCAATTTCTCCTTCATACAAAGGCTAGTTACGTGTGGACAGCCCTGGGCCTTGATTATCTTTGGCCGCCAAGTTCACACTGCTCAGAGAGCCCTGAGCCTCCACCCTGGGGCAAGAGCTGAGCCCCAGGATTTCCCAATATTCAAGCCAAAGCAGAGTGGGGGCTTGAGAGAGGAGATGGTGGTATACCTGTACAGTGATGAGCTTCTTCTCTCGGGGTTTGAGGTCAGGCCACTCCTCCCCAAAGCAGAAGAAGATCTCAAATGGTGGCGGGGTGTTGGTCTGGCCCTTCTGGAACAGGATGAGCTCTGCAGCAAGATCAAGACCCTTAGAGGCTAGAACCATGCTCCCGGGCGACAGGAAGCCAGGAGGAACATAATGTGGGTCCCTCACCATTGAGAAAATGCTCCAGGCTGAAGAGCTTGGTTTTGACCTCCCGCTGGATGGGGTTGGGCTGTGAGCCGTGGGCTGAGGCACAGGGCCCGCTCCAGAACACCTTGCACTGGCACAGGCGGATGGCATACAGATCTTGGCCTTGCAGCTGGAGTATAAGCCCGCGGTCCAGGACATCCAGCAACTGGTTTGTGTAGAAGCGTTGCTTGTCGCTGGGGATGTCCTCAGGGCTGGGGAAGCGCACTTGCTCCAGGCTCACGGGGCCAAAGAGCTCTACCTGCTCTTGGGTGGCCTCCAGCTGGCTGTAGAAGAGCCGGCAGCCCTGTGGGTTGCTGATGGTGAGGGCACGGGGTGGCCGCCCCCGGTACTGGAACTTGATCTCCAGGTCAGTCACTGTGGGGCAGAGGGCAGGCCCACCCAGTCTGTGAGCCCTGTGCCGCCTCATTCTGCAGCCCACTGACTTGCTCTCTGCCCAGCAGCCAGGCCATCTCGTCAGCTCTCCCACTTAGATCTCCCCCCCAACCCAAGGAGGGACTGGCTTGAGCATCTTTGCTCTTCATCCTCCACCCTTCTTGCAAACCAACCCCCCCCCCCCCCAGCACTGTTTTTGGACACAGCAACCACCACCCCCCCCCCCCCCCCCGCTCTCCTGTGGGTCCTTACAAGGCAGCATGTGGGGGCTGATCAGCAGGTCGGGCAGGAGTTGTTCGCCTGTGGGGGGCAGGCTGGCAGCCAGGGACCCAGGCTGCAGGCTCGGCAGGACCGCAGGGAGAAGCTCCCCAAAGCCAGCAGGGTTGCCAGGGGTGGGGCCCAGGAGGCTGGGGTCTGGTGCAGGAGGGCCCAGCACCACAGGTGGCTGGAGAGTGGGTGGCCACTTGACATCCTCCTTGGGTAAGGAATAGGGTGCCATGGGGGGGCCAGGTTGCACTGCTTCTACAGAGGGTGGGGGCAAACAGAGCTTTAATGCCACTTCTGGTAACTGCCCCCTAGGCCCACCTACTCTTGGCCCTGGGCCTCCCTTCAGCCCCCTCCCAGGTGCCTGTGGTACCTGCAGCTTCTCCTTACTCTAGGCCCCCAACCACACCACCTCCCAGCCCCACCTGTGAGGCTCAGGCTTGGTAACATCCTCTGGAGCTGAAGAGAAGACAGGCAAAGGAGAAGGGAAGAGGCCAGAGAGAGAGAGAAGGGAGGCCAGGTTAATGAATTGATCTGATGCTAAAGAAATAACACATGAGCACCACAAAAGGCAATTCCCCAGTGTTCAGCTTAGCAAGGCCAGACCCTGCCTCCAGTCCCAGCTCTGCCCTCCCAGGCAGGTCAGTGAGCTCTCAGGGCCTCCGTTTCCTCATCTGCCTTCTACAGGTAGTAATACCTACTCAGCCCCAACTCCTGAGGGTGTGTCAGATGACATCTGGTCATGTTTTGTACCAACAAAACCCTAAGGAGATTCAGGGTGCTGACTGTGTTCCTATCAGAACTCCCAAGAAGAAGCTCCAGAGAAGAGCTACAGAAAGGGCAGTAGGGCCCCGGAGGAAAGGGGCCGCTTAATCCTAAAGCAGAGCAGGACAGCAGAAAGGCCGTAACAAGGCCCAGCATGTCAGTGCAGGCAGACACTGCCAAGAGTGGCCCGGAGCTCACCTCTTCCTCTTCCTCCTCCTCCTCCTCTCCTGCACCAAAAGCGTAATCCTCACTGGGCTGTGACTCTGCAGAGCAGGGAGAGAAAACAAAAACAGAAACGCAGTCAGTGGAGGAGGAGGAGGAGATGGGAGAAGGCCATCAGGGCTCCATGGGGCAGCTCCTGCTGTGGCTTCTTCCCTGCCGAGAGCTGCCCAAACAGGAAGGTGGAAGGCCACACAGCCACCAGGAATCACTAAGGACCTCTCCGACCCCATGGCACTAAGCTCCTTAGGCCACTAGACCTACACTCACTGGAGCCAAGAACAAGGGCAAGGTGAGCAAGATAGACACAAAGCCTGGTCTGTGCCAAGCCATCCCGGGCCTCACAAATGGTCCGTCGCAGGCCACTCCTGGAAGCCCGGGGTGTAATGACCTCGCAGGCCCAGGGCCCTGGGCCTTCCCGCACAGTTTCCTTAGGTGGCCCATGGGGTCAGGGGTGATACCTGCAGGAGCGTGGCCATTAGAGCAGACCTCGTAGATCTTGTAGGGCTGAGGTGGCATGTCCCGGGGTCCATCATAGATGAGGCGGAAGTCACGGCTCTTGTTAAGGGCACAGCGCAGGTTGGCCTTCCACTTGGCCGGGTCTGCCTCATCCACCCCTTCGGTGTACTTTCCTGTCTCCTTGGCCCAGGCCTGGGCAGGAAGAAAAGATAAGGCAACCACAGAGAACCTCGACCCTCACCAAAGCCCCAGCTCCTCCTGGCCTCTGGGAGTCACTGCTGAGCCAGTGAGACCTTCAGGGACACACAGCCTGACCTGAGTGTCCCTCTGCAAGGTAGGGATACGACTCTAGGCCTTCCCAGCCCTTAGGGCTCCAAGAAACTAAAGGAAACCCAAGTGCTTTGAAAGGCATCTTATCCACTGCTCCTGCAAGGGTAAATAAGGTAAAATCTCTAAGGAGAATGGTGGATGAGAACATAGGATCTGGAGTGGGACCGGGTTTGAATCTGGAAACTGCCACCCACCAGCTTTGTGCCAGGGGCATGTCACTTTGCCTCTTTTTGCTGTGATGTCCTCATCAGAGTGCCCACCTCACAGGGTGGTAGCAGAGACTCCAAGGCCCATAAAGCACTCAGAACTGTGCCTGCACTTTGGATGGGCTCCATACACTTTAGCCGTTGGTATTATTTTTGAGGGTCAGTTGGCTAATACCAGGATTACAAAGGTTTCTTCCCTTTAACGTAGCAATTCGACTTCCAGGAATTTATCCTAGGGGTACAGAAGCATCCGCACAAAATTCTGCACATAAACAAGGTTTATTCATTGCAGCACTCTTTGTAAAAGCGGAAGACCCCAAATAAATGTCCCTCAATGGGAACTAGTTAAATTATGGCCAATCCTTAGAACGGAATAGTGGGCAGCAAGAAAAAAAAGGAGGGGGGGGCTTTTGATATCCTAACGTCATAATTTTCAAGAAATACGAGGTACCAGAGGGTATGTATACACCTATGATTTTGTGAAAAGCAGGAGAAAAGATAGGTACATATCTGCACACATGCACAAAAATCTCTCAGGAAGGATAAACAAGACACTGACAATACTAACTGCCTCCAGGGAGGGAATGGGTGGCTGAAGACAGGGGTGGGAGGGAGACTTTGCTGCAAACCATTTTACACTTTTTAAATTTTGAATTGTGTTACCTCGTCAAAAATAAGAAACGGATTTGAAAAGAACCTTCAAAGGGTAAATATCAACCTGCAAAGACTAAGGAGACCCTATCCAAATGTTTAAAAATAAGGATTCTCTTCGACGCAGCAATGTTGAACTCTAGGAACTAATCCCAAAGAAAATCATTTAAGATGTACAAAGGGTAAGAGTTTAGAGGGTATCCGTGGCAACGGGTCTTCGACACTGAAACACTAAGCACTAAGCAATGTGAAGTGTCCAAAAACTGGGTTTGGATATCTAAACTGCTAAGCCCCGCACTGGTCACGGAAAGTGACGTGGCATTTAGGGCAGAGGAAAGCTGGTTCCAATGTTGGATGGTGAAAAGTGCAGGATATTCCAGGTTGATTCCATTTTTGAATTTTATAGACACACATGCAGAAAACTGAACATACAAGCAAAAAATATCCATAGTTGTTATGTGCACTCCAAACACGCACACTGCACACATACTCGTGTGATGAGAAAGTGACAAGAAAAGGGAGGAGGAGGAGGAGGAGTTACAGGAAGGTCTCCTGGGGGCCTTTCAGTCCCCACCTTGCTCTGGGCACAAGGTTAAAAAAAGGCACACTGCAGGGGTGCCTGGGTGGCTCAGTCAGTTAAGCGTCCGACTTAGGCTCAGGTCACGATTGCACAGTTCATGGGTTTGAGCCCGGTATCGGGCTCTCTGCTGTCAGCATAGAACCCGCTTCAGATACTCTGTCTCCCTCTCTCTCTCTCTCTTCCTCCCTTGCTCTCTCTCTCACACACACACACTCTCTCTCTCATAAACAAATAAACATAAAAAAAAAATTTTTTTTAAAGCACACTTTAGGGGCTCCTCTTGGCTCCATTAGAAAAAAAAAAAGGCACACGGTGGTTATGCCTGCATCCCCTTAGTCCAAGCCTGGGGTCGCCTGCAGCAAGGCAGCTGGGACAGCGGTCAGTTTAAGATGTATGGGGAGGTCCTCTTCTAGGGAGGGGGTGCATCAGAAGTCCAGGAGTACCCCCATCCTGGGCTTACCTTGAAGATGGTATTATCTCCGTCCTGGCTGGGGCCGTGCCGTGTGGCATGGCGCCAGGGGATGTAGAAGAATTTCCTCTCCCCATTGACCCACTGAAGCCCTGGGTACTGGCAGCTGTTCACCTGGGCCACCAGCCAGGGCTTGAGTCGCACACGGCGGGGTGGAGGGGGAGGCCTGGGGGCCGGCTGGTTCATGGCAAAGGGATCTGCAGGAGAAAGCCAGAGGGGGACATCAGAAGCTCTGCAGCTGGCCGCTCCCTGCAGCAGGAAGATGTGCAGGGGGCCAAGCCAGGGATTTGCTGGCTTCCTCTTCCTCTCTGGTCTGCCCAGATGCTCACGGCCAATTCTCTTTTCCAGCTGTCAGCTTTCTGGTCACAGGGTCACTGCATCTGCTTTGTGTTTGGGAGGTGGGAGAGGGGGTGGGGTTCAGATAGAGGGGATGCATGCGTGCCCCGGCCAGGCATGCTTGACCAGGTGGGGCATCAATTCCCCAGCTGCCGTGAGGCCGCAGCGGCCCAAAAGGCACAGGGCGGCCCATTGCTGCCTCACTCCACGGCTAGGCAGCCCACAGCCGGTGAGTGACTGATACACGGGGACAAAAAGCCAGTCCCCTTGCTTCAGATGGGGCAAACCGGTGCAACAGGCGCTCCAGAGCTCTGTGTGGGGTCAAACCGAAGGCCATCTGCAGCCGATGCCACTTCCTTGCTTAGCTTTCTTCCTGCCCCACCCTGCTCCCCTCCTCTCCCCACCCCTTCTGCCCTCCCTGTCCTTATCCGGAGAACTCCCTCACTATGCCCCCTTCTAGGAAACTTGGCCAAAGACCAAGTCCCAGCATGTGAATGGAGGAAGGGTTTTCACACCCACTCTTCAGAGCTTCCTTTCTTCCTCAGTTTCCCTCCAAGGATGAAGCTTCCCCACACCTGGACATCTTGAGAGAAATCCCATCAGCCCACTCAGTCTACCTCCTGCCTCACCAGGGCAGCAGCCTTAAGTGGGACTTGAGAAATACCAGCCAACTGATATACCTCAGATGTTGGAAGCTTCTGTCCTCCAGCTACTTCTCCCCGACCAGCCCTGCTCTCTCCTCTGAGGGGGGTTAAGACCAGACATAAGAGGAAGGCCGCTGGGGCTGTGACACAGGCGAGGGTCCAAGGGGGGGCAGGCCTGTCAGGGAAGGAATGGCTGAAGGAACTAGGGCGTCTGGATTAGTGGGTAGGGACAAGAGCTATCCTTTGTGGCACCACCATGTGACAAAAGGACTAGGGTTTGAGTCAATACCTGGACAGCCTCCACTGAGGCAGACTAGACCCAGGTTGAAAAAAATGTTAACAGCTAAAGCTATGCAATCAATAGGCTCGGCCTGGGAGCCACTGGTTTCTGGGGGGTACCTACGCCCAGGTGGGCTTCCAGGTGGCCTGCCCTAGGTGGCAGATTGACCAAGATGATCTCTCAGGCCTGGACCCTATCATTCCAGGCCTGCTGGGAGCCCTGGCCTCGGTTTCCCTGCCCAGTACCTTTTTGGCTGTGGTTGCTAAGCGCCACCTCCACGCTGCTAAGACGTCTCCATCTGCGGGCCTCTCCTCAGGGCAGTGCCCAGCTCTGGGCTAGGACAGGGAGTTTAGGAGAGCCCCCAGCCCTGCCCCCAGGCCTTAAAAGATTGAGGGTTCAGTTCCCCTTTCTACACCAGCCTCCACCCAGCCCCAGGGGAAATGAAAGTGGCCAGAACAGACAACTCGGAAATCTGACTCACTGTGAACTGGGGGAAAGCTACATGGAAAAATTCACGTTTGGGTCCCCAAGACCAAATTCTCAATCCCTCACCCCGTAGCCCATTCCCCAGTCCCCCGCTGACGGTCACTGTACATTTGGTGTGGTTCACAGCTTTGGGGATGGCCTCACCCATCCCCACCCACATTTGTATTTGTAGCTCCCACCCGCATCCTCAGACGAGAGGCCGTGGTCCTAGAATGACCGGTGATAGCCACCAAGAGCTGCCATTCTGGCTATGTGAAGTGGACAGAGGAAAGCTCTGGTGACCCAGAGGGGAAGGCAAGCTTCCCTGACGACCAGCCCCCGACACGGTCAGGCCCGCAGCTGCGCCAGGGGTGATGGAGCTGGGACACCAGACAGGCCTACTCCTCTCTCTGCCCAGGGCAAGGAGGAAGTTAGGGTGACTCCCTCCCCGGCCGCCTAGCCTGGCCCAGCAGTGCTGTTCAGTAGAAAGATGTTGAAATTATTCACGGCAGTAATGCACAATCGCTTCGGGTATTCTAAGGAGGGGAGTATGGAGAAAAGGCTCCCATAACAAGCAGCCAGGGCCAAGGGAGGGTATCCGGCAGGCAGGCCAAAGAAAGATCTTCTGCCTCGGGTGCACCAGGCCCAGGCTCAGTGTGTTTCCCAACGAGGCTTCCTCCTGCCTAGAGGTGGGCTTAGATCTGATTCAGACTATCCTAATGCCAAGAGTTCTGAATTTCAATGCGTTTGGGCCCCGTCCCACTTTCCCTCCAGGTAGAAATAGTGGCCCAGACTTCCCGGGCACCTCAGGAGCTATAGCACAGCTCTCAGAAAGTCCATCCACACTGTGCTCTGCCGGTGGGAGGACTTGATTTTTCAGTAGAGGCGGGGCTTGACTAGGGGGTCTGCCCTGACTCATTGACAGCTGAACACGTGTGCCTTCTGGAGACTTGGGGTGACATTTCTGCGGCCCCCACACCTAGGATTTGAGCCCCGGAGAGTGGGGAAAGCCAGAAGAACCTGCATCAGTTTCCATGGAAATAAGGAAAAGGTGTGGGCTGCTGAGGACCTGAGAAAGCCCTTATGGGTGAATTCTGTAACAGTGAAGCATCGAGAAGGGCAGCCCAGGAACCTCTGCTGGGGTAGGAAAGCCCCACAATTCACACCAAGGCCCTGGAATCCCCGGAGCCAACCACCTGAGGAGCCCGGAACCCTGCGGAGACCAGGGACCCCCTAGGGGAGGAGCTCTGCAGCCCGGTAGTGGGAGGAGCAGCAAGCCCCTTGCTACCTGTCTGATTCACACAGCCTCCCGGTAAATCCCACACGAAGTTCAGGGCTAAGGCAAAGGGTTCCCTGCGCCTGGCGTGACCCTAAATCCCACCGCCTCCAGGTGAGTTGACCACATCCCGAGACAAGCTGAGGCCCAGATGCCTCTCTAGGCTTCCTTCAGGGGAAGGCCAGGGCGCAGGGGGAAACCCCAAAGTAAGGCCTTTAGGCAAAAAAGGGTGGTTTCCCAGTGCCTCCCTGCACTTGACGGAGCCTTAGCGCCCCCACCGGCTAGTTCCAGGGAGGGCGGGACGATGCTTGTGGCCTTGCTGCCCCTCTATTCTCCTCCATCGGCCCCGCCTGCGTCCTGGCAGGTCCTGGTCACTTATCCCCGTTTGGGGCGCGCGGGGAGCCCCGGCCAATCCCGCGGATCCACCCCCGGGGCGCGGGCTCAGCTTCTGCCTCTTGGAACGCTCCGCGGGCTGATGGCGCCCCCTGTCTCTTCCCCCACCCTGCCGTGCCCGCCGCCCATCCCCTGCCCCTGCTCAGAGACTGCCCAGAGAGTACCGCGCGCGGTGGCGGGCACCTTCTACCCGCGTCGGCCACAGTCATCTCACTTTCCCTCTACTTTTAGACTCGTTTTGTTTTTAAGTTCGAGGGAAGTATGTAAGGAAACTAGTCCAAGAAGTGCGCCCCGTGATTCTTCTCTGCTACGAGGGTCAGTGCCTCTTGTTCTCGGCCACTAGTCAAAAGACGGCGCCTCCACCCGACACCATCTTCCCACACACTCTGCCCGAATTCCTGTCATTGGCAGGTGCCCGGGGAAGAGATGCGAAGCGTGCAAAAGGGGGGAATAGGGGCTCACCCCTCTACGACCCAAGCTGGACCGCTGTCGGGCGCCCGGGCGCTCCCCATCCTTGCGGCGGCGAGACGGAGGGAGAGCAGAGTTGACTTGGGGCTCCTGACAGCGGTGACCCCTCCGCCGGTCCCCGGGCTCCCCGGGTGCCTGAGGGACGAAGGCTGCGGGTGTGAGGCACCCCAGACTGATCCGGACGTAGGAAGCACCTTGGAGGCCGCCAGACCGGAGGGGCACGCCCTGCCGTGGGCGCCCCCTCTGCCCCCCGCCACCGCGGGAGCTAGAGCGCCCGGAGGAGCCGGACGCGGACCCCTCCCGCGCGCCCGCCGTACCTCCGTTCCCCGCCCGCCGCCGGCCGGTGCCCGCAGGGCGCGGAGAGGAGCGCGGGCGGCCGAGACCTACCTGTCTCCGATGCACCCGCGTGGCTGCGCCCGGGAGCACGGGCCGGGCGGCGGGGCCGAGCTGCGCTCTCCCGGAGCTGCGCCTCCCGCTCGCCTGGCACTTCCGCATCACCCGCCCCCGCCCCTGGATCGCGGCCGCCGAGCCTCTGCGCGCCGGCGGCGCCCCGCCCTGCCCCTCCGGACCACCCTGGGCGCCCCCGGCTCTGACCCGGCGACTGAGGGCTGCAGAGCGGGCCAGGCCGGGCCCCCCAGGGCTGCCCAAGGCCTCTGGGGGAAACGGCAGGCCGAGCGGTGGCCTGGACCGACTACTGGGCTCCTTCGGCAATCTGGAACCGCAAAATAGTCATTTGACAGCCCCAGACCCCCTCCCCACGAAGCCAAAGTGCTCGGCGGGGCCCGGGAACTTCCCCAGCCTGCGCCCTCCGGGAGTTCAAGTTCGGGTCAGACACAGGCCGTCAACAAAGTACGAACGAGGGCGCGGTAGGGCCGACCGATAGGTAGCTTCTCGGTCCTCTCCCTGCCCGCCCGCGCTCCTTGGAGGGTCGCTCCAGGGCCAAGCTGCTGGCACCTGGATCCGGACACCCCCCTCCTCGACGTGCTGGCAGACAAGGATCCTCAAGCCATTCTGTCCCTTTTTCTGAGTCTCAACCTGCCTGCCCCAGCTCTCCCTCCCTGGTTGCCTTTGGGACCTCTCAGGATCAGTGCGTGGTCTCTTGTCCCACACTTAACTGCTACCTTGACCATCCATCTGTCTTCTGAACGTTCTTTGATTTCACAAGTGGGTCTCACTCACTGGCCCCAAACTTCATCCGTCCTGTTCCTTCTCCTGGAGCGATCTTTGCTTGATAATGACTGTTCTCCGAATTTTGTTTCAGCATGGCCTCCTCTGGAAAGCCTACCTTGACTTCCTCTCCTTCCTCGGGTTTCTGAGCTCTAGAGTTCATCCTCACTGGTTTCCCATATGAAATTCTTATTTTAAAGTCTGATTCCCACTGGAATCAGCTTACTCGGGGATTACTCTTGTTTTTTCATTGTTTTCTATAGTAATTAAAAAAAAATTTATAAATGAAGATTTCCGAGTTAACTGACCAAATTTTAGATAGCAACTAAAATATATAAGTTCTAGATAGTATTGTTTGCCCTTTATAGTTTAGAGGCTCCTGTGTTTTTCACAAATCCAGTATTAGTTGATGCATCAGAACTTTGGCCTTCCCCTCCCCTCCCCTTTTCCCTCTAGGAATACCTGGGTTTGTCTTTACTACTAATCTGTGTCATTACTTACTATGTGTTGTCTTTTTTCTTCTTTTCTGCATCTCTCTCCCTCTCCCCCAACCCCCAGCCCTAATGTAAAATGGAAATCTAATTATGTACAAGGGTTTTATTAATAGTATCTGCTGCATATTTCACTATTTCATAGTTTTTAAAATTTAAAGTGTGGATGGGGAAAATGTGGGTAGGTAGATTGTTTTATATTTTTTTCTGTAAAAATGAAACTGCCATTTAATTGAAAGTGGCCATCACAAAATGGGAACCTTTTTTTTTTCTTTTTTTTTTTTTTTTACCAGAGACCAGTTATGCTCGATAAACAATATTCTATTTGGTCCAGAAAAAATTATCTGGAACAATAGCCATCAAGAGAATTCTTTTATTGTCAGATGCCCCACACAGAGTCTGAGGGACCATGAGACTCTAGGATTCTGCACATTGCCCCCTATACACTGTCCCTCTTGCTCAGGTGAGGACCCGACTTTTAGAGACTCTGACTTTGTTAGGAACCATGCGGGGGCTATGTGTACCTGAAGTTCACCACGCTTGAGCTGGCATCTATCTCTGTTGCTAAGTGACCTTGGGCAGGTCCTGTGAATCTCATTCCCTGTCTGTAAAGGGGAGATGATATTACCAAGCTCATAGCATTGGCGCGAGGTTCCAGCAATAGGGGAGCTCCACTAGGGTCCTGCCTTGTCCAGACCGAGGGAACCTGAACGAAGAACCACTCTGGGACAGAGACATGGCATGGCGAGGAAGGGGCAGGGGCAGAGAGCATCATTCAGGCTCTTCCAAAACAGAAGGGTCCCCTTGCCTCCCAACGCTGTCTGTGGTGAAGAAAAAGCAAAGGGGAAGTGAGGGTGCACCTGACCACCTGCCATGCAATCACTCCCCATCCCCCACCCCACCTCCGCACCCCCCCACCGGGGCCCGGCCACGCGGGAGCAGAGAGAATTGGCCTCCACAGCCCCAGGAGCCTTACTCCCAGCAGTAAGCCAGCCCTTGCCCCCACTTCCCCTGACTGGGGTGGCATACTGAGGGTGTGGTGAGAGGCTTGATTCCGGTAGAAGCCAGGGTGCATGAGTATGTGGGTGGGGGGAGCTGTGTCACCAAAGGGAACTGAAAGAAGCCTAGTGTGAGCGGTAGGGAGAGAAGATAGAGGTGTAAGGGGTAAGTGGGACAAGACCTCCCACCCAACTCTGGACCCGCCCCCGTCAATGCAGTTCTGTGCAAATTACAGCTGCCCTCCCCTCCCCTCCAGGAGACCCACCCCCTCAGGCCCAGCCCTTGGGATTCCCCAGGCTGGCCTTCTCCTCGGATATCCCCTGTTTTTGGAAACTTGTTGGCTAAACACCGGGCTCTGGAGTCTAACAGGCGCGAGTCACTCCCCAGTCTACCACTGAGGCATTGTGTGACCTCGAGCAAACCACCAACTCTCCTGGAACCCCCATTTCCCACCTGTAAAGCGAGAATAACAGCACTGTAGCAGGTTGGCTGTGGGGCCTAAATTCAACAAATGCTCAGTGAGCACCTTCTTCAGGCCAGGATAAAACAGAGAACAAAAGTCGATTCTGTCTAATACCCTGCCCTATCTATGGTGAGAGATAGTAAATGCTTAAGTAACAAAATCGGGGGTCCTCGTGGGTCACTGTGCAGGATAACAGAGGCACGACATGACCGGACTTAGGTTTTAACTTGGCCACTCTTGACTTTGTAAACACACAAGTGGTAGCTTTATTATTAGTGACGCCCAGGAGGCCATATCGGGGCTTCTTCTCCATTTCTTTTTTTTAAAATTTTTTTTTTTAACGTTTATTTATTTTTGAGACAGAGACAGAGCATGAACGGGGGAGGGTCAGAGAGAGAGGGAGACACAGAATCTGAAACAGGCTCCAGGCTCTGAGCGGTCAGCACAGAGCCCGACGCGGGGCTCGAACTCACGGACTGTGAGATCGTGACCTGAGCCGAAGTCGGCCGCTCAACCGACTGAGCCACCCAGGCGCCCCTTCTTCTCCATTTCTTACCAACTGCCACCTCCTCAGAGCTTTCTGGGGCATGACCTGGAAGTCCCCCACTTGGCCAGCACAGTCACATGCACGTCTCTAGACCTCATGTCCCCTCGTCTCCCAATTTGCAGCTCTCTTTACCTCTTCACATGGCCTGAGGCCTAAGACGCCTGCGCTGTCTCCTGCATCCATCATCCCAGGCCCCAGCTCTCTGCTCCCTTGGCCCTTTTAAGAACAAATGTTACTTCCCTTTTCCTTCGTGGTCAGCACCTTTCCTCACCCTGACCCCCTGTAGCCTGGCTTCCACGCCTTTCCCATGGATTCTGCTCTGGACCTTGGTTCCACAGCTCAAGCAGGCCCTGGTACTCCCGGGAACGCCTCAGAAACTCCAGTCTCAGCATCTCTCTCACTTAGACTCTCAGATCCTGCCTGGGATTTCATTAGTGCCAGGAGGTCTCATCAGCTCTTTAAAGAAAGATGGTGGAGACTCTCCTAGCTCAGCTCAGAGCCTTCCTGTCGTCCCCCCTCCTTGGTACTGCCCTGCGTCTCAGTGCATTTGTCACTGGTTCTTCTGCTGACCCCTCCCCCACTCGTATCCTTCTAGACGCCAGAATGCCCCACCCAGACATCCTGATACCCCCACCCCCGCCCCCACTGCAGCACAGGTGCTGATTCTAGCACTCTTAAAATCTGCTGAGCTCAGCATTTCACTCAAACCACTTCCGTCCCCACTGCTGGGCTCTGTCACAGAAGAGATCAGGGCTCCCGTCCTTCCTGCCTGTTGGTAGAGCATGAGGCACCTGGACAAGAAGGAAAAGAAAGAGGAAGAAACCTTCTAGGCTTCTGCAGTGCAAATAGTTGCTTTATGGGGACAGACGCCACTTGGCCTCATAGGATCCAGCTGTGGACCTTGGTGTTCTCTCTTGTCCCCCAAAAGACCTGACTGAAGCCTAGACTCTTTATATGTCCCCACCAGGGAGAGGGGTCCCATCCAGGTCCATGAGGCCCACCCATCATTGGTTGGCAGGTAGGGGACTCTGTGGTCACAGGCTGCAGTGGGTTTATCAGCCAGACCCATCTCGAGTCCCTGCAGCTTAGAACCAGTCAGTGCATGGGACTGCCTGCCCCCTGCCTGGGGCAGGACTGGTGTCCATCTGAGGTGAGAAGTGAGGGAGGGAGTCAATTCTGTCTAGGATGTCAGGGTCAACCCAAAGGCATAGGGGTGCTCCCAACTCACATCTAGCCCTCAGGGTGGTAGGCAGATGACAGAGGACTAGGGTTGGCTCTGGGACTCCGGAAGAGGTGCTCTCTGGCCTGGAGCAGCTGAAGCAGGTCATGGGATGGGGCTGTCAACACTTCGTCGCGGAAGGGAGATGTCCGCTGCCCCTCTTTGGCCTTCTACAAGGCAGGCTGGGTGGGGGGGTGTGGGTTGAGCACCTCCCACTAGAGGTGGGGGGAGGAGTTGGAGCTCTTGGGGGCTGGTGGGAGCCAAACAGAACTGTGGGAACAGGTGCTTGATTCCTGCCAAGCAGACACTTCTGGACTATTTCCTGGGGGTCAGGCCTCTGGGGGGGGTGCTGGGTTGGGGTGTCCCCAGATTACTGCTCTGGTAGCTTCGGATGCCAGCAGTGAAAAGTCAAGAAAGCACAAAGTTCTAGGGGCTAAAGGACCCTGAGAGGCTCCTAGGACAGGCCTACCCTGCTCTCTTGGGTCCCAGAGAAGAGGGGGCTGTCAGGCCTCTCTGAAGGGGAGTCCGGCGGTGGTTCTTACCAGGCCAGTGTTCTGGAACCTCATTGTTTCACAGGTCTCCAAGCCAGGAGCCAACTGGAACTCTGATGCCCGCCCAAGTCCCCATGCCAGGCCGACAGCAGCCACATGGATGCTGGTGGGCATGTGGGATTCAGGAGTCTCCACTGATCTGTGCCAGTCTGGAAGGCCACGTATGTCCTGTTTCTCTCAGCCTATCCTCCTTCTTCTTTGCTGGGGCAGCGCATTCTTCCAGATCTGCAGGGGGACTGACATGACTTGACAGTTATCCGGGGCCCATCACGGAGACAGGAAGAACGAGCTACCTGCTCAAGCAGGAAAGAGCTCCCAGGGGCTTCTTCATCATGCCCACCCCCCACCCCCCAACACACTGCAAAGGCTTGGCTTTGCAAGTAGCAGGTCACAGAGCGTCCAAAAGAACTGGGCAGGGGGACAGTGATCCCAGGGCTCCTGGGTCCCACCTGGGACTTGGCCATCCAGAGAGCAAGCGCTCAATCCTGCATCCTCACTGTGGTTCGGGGCCCGGGGTTCAGGGGAGAGACGGTAGGGCGCAGGCCCCTTGCAGAGGAACAGCCTATCCCAGGCCTTGGAGAAGAGCCAGGAGCGGTCACCGCCCGCCCCACTGCAGCACCAGGGAGGGGGGAATGCTGGGTCAAGGCGGTGTTGGAAATGCATGTGGTGTGGAGGGGGCAGGCCCCATGCTGGGCTGACCTGAGGAGCAGCTACAACCAGACGATCCTAATGAGTCCTTAATACATGCTACACGCTACTAAGCACGTTTCATGTTATTACTGCATTTAATTGCCATGAGCAGCCAACATGAAGTGGGCATTATTAGTATCTCCCTTTACAAAGAGGCAAGCTGAGAGACTTGCTAACCCCGTGAACTTGGACAAGTTAATCTATGAACTTCTTTGTAGTCTTAGTATCATCCTCGGCTGATAGAAGCACCGGCCCGATCTCTGCCTCAATCTTCACATGGTGCCTTTCCCCATGTCGTATCTCTGTGTCCTGTGTCCAAATTTCCCTTTTCATGAGGATGTTAGTCATAATGGATTAGGGCCCACCCTAATGACTTCATCTTAACCTAAATAATTACATCTGCCACGATCCTATGTACAAATAAGGCCACATTCTGAGGATCTGAGTTAGGACTTTAACGTACGGATTTGAGGGGAAATAATGCACCCCCTACCAATATTTAACATGTAACCTACTTTGCACCAAACACTGGGGTCACATTTGATTTTCATGGCAACCGTAGAAGCCAGGAGAATGTATCGCATTCATTTTACAGACGAAGACCCTGAAGTTCAGCAAAGTTAGGTGGTTCACCCAAAGGCACACAGCAACTAGTCTGGGATTTGAACCACACTAAACCATAAGTGACGTCTGATCATGCCAGAGTCAGATACACCGGGGTTCAGGTCCTAACTGGATGGCCTGGAGAGGTATTCACCCTCTCTAGCCTTCAGTGTCCTCATTTGAAAAATAGGGTCAATATTGTCCCGTCAACAACAAAGTGCTGCTGTTCAAGGGTGACGATGAGGTCTAGCCCGGTGACTGACACAGACTAGAAGAAATGATAATGATATAAACGTAGCAGTAGCTGCTGGGTAGGGCATGTCCTGTGTTCTGTTGGTTCTGTGTAGCTGCCTCCCTACGACCACCTGTCCTTGCTGAGTCCCCAGGGCAGTCAGAGCCAGGGAGGCATGCAGATCAGTCCACCCTGGCCACCCAGAGCTCCCTGGGGAGCTGCACCCCCTAGACATGACTCCAACTCTTCCCCTCCACCGGGCCCGACACAAGTAGGGGGGGGGGTGGAGGGTGTTGGCAGCTGGGGGCCTCCTTCCCGTGCCCAGGCCCCAGGGTGTTGTCTGTGTAGAAAGGTGGCCCGGGTGTTCAGAGAATGACCACAGCCCCTGAGGGAGGCTGCCTACTGCCCAGCTGCCTCACCCTCTCTTCCTCAGGGGCAAGCCCATGAGAAATTGTAGGATCAGAGAACAGACCAGGGGTTGGGGGTGCAGGGATGGGGCTGACCACAAAGGAGCAGCATGAAGCGGTGGGAAGACTAAAATTAGTGGGTACACTAAAAAGAATGAGTTTTATTGTATGGAAATGACAAAACTTTAAAAAGTGATTCAGAAGGGCCAAATTCTATGGGCGCCTGGCTGGCTCAGGAGAAGCGTGTGAAACTTGATCTTGGGGTTGTGAGTTCGAGCCCCACGTTGCCTGTGGGGGCAGATTTCATGAATTAAGTAAGTAATTAAAAAAAAAGAAGAGCCAAATTCTGAATGTCAAGAAGTTTTAGGAATAGCTTAACAAATTTAGTTTATAGTTTCCTTTTTATGCAAGCAAAAGACCCAAATATGATAAATATGTCTTAGAGAACTCTTTAAATAAACCTAAAATAAAATTTCTAAGTAATTAAACAAAGAGAAGCAAAGAAAAGGAATACATCCTTCACAGAAAGGCAGGAGTGGCACCTTGTCCCTACCCTTTGTGTCTCCCTCCCTCCAGCCTGGCTTGTCAGGGCCCTGCTGTGCCTCCCTGACTTCCTCCCAGCTCTCGGGAGGCTGACTTCTGTCAAGCTCCCTGACTGTCCCAGGGGCTCAGACAAAGGGCCCACCCTCAGTATGGGTGGCTGCAGGTGACAGGCGGACAAGTTGGGGCCCTGGCAGGACACAGGTGGCGTTAAATGGAGGCAAGTTCGCAGAAGTGTTAAACAGGGTTACGAAAGCCAGTGGGGAATGTCCAGGCACCCAGGGCTTCGCATCATCGGGAACCATTACTACCCTCTGAGGGACAACCTCCAGGACCTGCCACAGCAAGGCGACGGCACTGTCTGTTCCGTATCCCTGTCCCCCTATCTCTTGCCAATGCCTCCCCCTAGCCAAAGCCACCCGGAATTCAGAGACCAAGAGAGCCAGGGGCATGCGGACTGAGGAGGCCAGACTCCTTGGGGCGTGGAGTGAGGCAGAAGAAAGCAGAGGATGGATGGGGGGAGGGGTGGCAAGCAGAGAGAAAGGGAGGAATCTGATGGGGGGGGTGTTGGGGGATATGCCCTAGGGCCCAAGGTTACCTCAGGCTTCTCCCCCGGGGGCAACCAAGCCTCCCAGCTGCTCTTCCAGGCTGGGAGTTCCTGAATGAACGAACGAATGAATGAATGAATGACGAATTTGAGGATGGATGAGTGACAGATATAATGGGAAGAGGCTGGCTCGTGCTGGCACTAAGAACAAGGTGGATTATTTCCCCCAGGATTTCCACCCTTCTAGGCCTTTAAGGACTGTTTCCTAAGTACCCACTTCGAGGCCCTGCAAAGGACCCTGAGCTGGAGAAGCAGAGGCCAAGGCAGGGGTGGGGGTGCCATCAGGCACTGGGGAGCCTGTGTGGCCCTGCCCTGCCCTGCCCGAGAGGCCTTGCTTCTCCTCCCTCTCACTGGAAACACACTCAGGGGCTGCCCACCCCCTAGCTCCACCCCCACCCCTCACCAAGGCCCCACCTTCTCCATCTGGGCCACTCAGGGCTGGGTTCAGTTGGGTGTTGATGCTGCAGGGCAGGGGAGGTGAGGGACAGCAGGGTGGAGACTGGAGACCGAGGGACCTGTCACCCCGATTAGTATAGTGTGCACATCTGCAGAGTAGCACCAGCTCCCCAGCGCAAGCCTCCTGGTGGGAGGAGCAGAGCTTGGCCTCGGGACCTCGAATGTTCTCAGAGTGCCCTGGGAGGTAGGGATGGTGGCGATTGATGGGGAGGGGGAGGCTTTCCCTTCCGCGGCTGGCGGTGCCAGGAGGGGCCTGGCATTGTGCTGGGCGCGTGAACACTTGCACATGTGCATTGTCTGACCTAGATACTTTGTCAGGTTGCAAACCACCCCTCCCGCACCCTGTACCTCTTTCAATTAGGCTGGGTGTTTAGCGAAGGCTATTGTGAGTCCGAGGGTGCAGAGGCAGAGAGGTGGGGAGCCCCAAATCTCATGGGGAAAACCTCATGAAGGCTCAGTTTCTGGAGTCCAAGAACCAGCACTGGGGTTGGGGTGCGGGTCAGGATGGGAGGGTGGGAGGCGTAAGGCAGAGACCTCTTCGGAGAGGTCTCTCTTGGGGGTCCTCAGACATCATATCCCCCACTTCTACCTTGGACTGGAGCTTGGAAGGCAGCAAATCATGGGACTGAGCATCACTTGGGATGAGGGTCAGGGGCCTGGGGTGAGGGTTCAAGGGCAGAGTACCCCTCATTATGCTTCAGCCTTGCCCCGACCCAGTCTTCAGTCGCGGCCTTCATAGAAGTCTGAGTGAGTAGTACGGGGCCCTATCCCCAGTGAGTGAACTGATCCCTGGTGTGTGAGTGACCCCGGTCTTCACCTTGTCCTGTGCTCCACCCGTTCCCTGCTCCCAGGTCTGTTCCCAAAGATTCCCAGATGCACTGACCCACTGATCCAGATGCACTGATGCACTGATCCAGATTCCAGACCCACTGTGGGGTTCCAATAGAGACCGTTTGCTTTCTTAGCAGGGCCGCTGGTTGAATGAGATAGGCGGAAGCCTTCTGCGACTGTCCCCCTCCAAGCTTCCTCATGTTCAAATACCCCCACTCCATGCTTTGCCTACCCTCCAGCCCAGCTTAGCTCAGGCTTCGAATTTTAGGATACTCTAGGGAAAGGGCAGAGGGTAGCTACCATTGCCACTGAGCCCTGCCCCCACAGCCTGTTTGTCTCTGGGGGCAGAAGGGAATGTGGACGAGCTCAGGGGTTATACCGAGAAGTACTTAAGGTGTAGGAAGGAGCAGCAGGGGCAGTTGCCAGGGGAGCCTGACCCCAGGGCTACCAATGAGCTGCTCCCAGACCTTAGGACACTTGCTTTCCTGGACCTGAACATCTGACTCAGGAAATCCGAGGTGATGCCTAGGGCCATGCAGCCCCCCAAATGCTCCATCAAAGCTGCATCCTCCGTATCGCTCACTGGGGCCACCATGTGGCCATCTCAATGCCTCAGTCCTTCTCGGTGGCATCCCTTTTCCAAGGCCATTCTTGCTCAGGCAGCTTTCCTGCCCACACACTCGGCCCAGGACCTTCCCTGGGGACATCTTACCTGGATGGGACAGGAAGACAGTATAGTAAGCTGTCCACAGTTAGCCTAGAGCAACCACTAAGAAAACTACTAAACAAATAGGTATAAAAAAAATCATTTAGGAATAATTTAAATCTTATATTAGAAAATACTCACATTGTAAAAGAAGGCAGTCTGGGAGAAATAGAGGAACAAAAAAGACATGAGATATTTAGAAAACTAGCAAGATGGCAAATACAACTATCAATAATGTGAACGGATTAAAGAATCCAATTAAAAGGCAGAGATCATCAGATCCGACACCAATATCTGACAATATGCTATCTATAGGAGACAGATTTTAGATTTAAAGATATAAGAGTGCCCTCTCTCTCTCCCTCTTTTTCTCTCTCTCTCAAAATGCATAAACATTTTTAAAAATTAAAAAAAAAAATCTATCGGGTCTATCACAGGGGAATATAGTCAATAATGTTGTAACAACTTTGAATTTTTTTTTTTTTAACGTTTATTTATTTTTGAGAGAGAGAGAGACAGAGCGTGAACGGGAGAGGGGCAGAGAGAGAGGGGAGACACAGAATGCAAAGCAGGCTCCAGGCTCTGAGCCATCAGCCCAGAGCCCGACGCAGGGCTCGAATTCACAGACCACAAGATAGTGACCTGAGTTGAAGTCGCATGCTTAACCGACTGAGCCACCCAGGCACCCCACAACTTTGTATGTGATAGATGGCAGCTAGACTCGGTGGTGACCATCCTGTAATGTATATAAATATGGAATCACTATGTTGGGCACCTGAAACTAATACAATATTGTGTTTCAATTAAAAAAGTATTATGATGATGGTATATGTTAGAAATCTAATGGTTAATTTAAATTCACATTTACTGTATATATTAAACATAAACTTTCTGCTTTAAACCTTAAAAAAATCGACTGGGTCTGATATTAGTATAGCCTCTCAATTTTTCTCATGGTTGCTATTTGCATGATATAGCTTTTTCTGTCCTTTTACTTTACGTCTATTTGTATCTTTGGGTTTTTTTTTTAATTTTTTAATTTTATTTAAAAATTTTTTTAACATTTATTCAGTTTTTGAGAGACAGAGAGAGAGCATGAGCAGAAGAGGGGCAGAGAGAGAGAGGAGACACAGAATCCAAAGCAGGCTCCAGGCTCCAAGCTGTCAGCACAGAGCCCGACGCGGGGCTTGAACTCACGAACCATGAGATCATGACCTGAGCCAAAATTGGTTGCTTAACCGACTGAGCCACCCAGGTGCCCGTTTTTTTTTTTTAATTTTTAATGTTTATTTATTTATTTTGAGAGAGAGGGAGGGAGAGAGAGAGAGAGAGAGAGAGAGAGCAAGCCGGGGAGAGGCAGGGAGAGAGGGAGAGAAAGAATCCCATGCAGGGTCCATGCTTCCAGCACAGAGCTGGATGCAGGGCATGAACTCATGAACTGTGAGATCATGACCTGAGCCGAACTCAAGAGTTGGATGCTTAACCTGCTGAGCTACCCAGGCACCCCCAGACCCAATAGATTTTAAAACAAAGGAAGTTACTAAAGATAAAGAGGGACATTTTATCGTGATAGAAGTTTAATTATCTAAGTGGTGACAATTGGAAACAGATATGCACCTAACAAAAGAGCTATAGTTCACAGCACATACAAAAATTAACTCAAAATGGATCAAAGACCTATATGTAAGAGCTAATACCATAAGAAAATATAGGAATAAATTTTCCTAACTTTGGATTAGGTGATGGTTCTCTACATATGACACTTGAAGTAAAGCAACAAAAGAAAAAAAAACACAGATAAATTGAACTTCAACTTCATCAAAATTAAAAGCTTTTGTGCTGCAAAGGACACAGTAAAAAAAGTAAAGAATGGAAGAAAACAGGGGTTAGCCATATACCTGGTAAGTGATTTGTAACTTACAAATCTTTGTTCTTTGTAATATACAAAGAACTCTTACACTGAATAAACAAAAAGACAACTCAGTTAAACTTGGGGAAAGGATTTGAATAGACATTCCTCCAGAGAAGTTATATAAATGACTAATCAGCACATGTAAAGATGTCAACATCATGAGTCATTAGGGAAATGCAAATCGAAACCACACTGGGATACCACTTTACAGCCACGAGGATGGATATTAAAAAAAAAAAAAAAGACAATAATGAGTGTTGTAGAGAATGTGGAGAAATCGGAACCCTCATATACTGCCGGTGGGAATGTAAAGTGGTACGGCCACTTAGGAAACCAATTTGGCACTTCCTGAAAAGGTTAAAGATAGAGTTACCACACGATGCAGCGATCCCACCTGGCAGACACCCAAGAGACGTTGATGCATAAATCCACAAAAAAACTTGCACGTGAATATTCATAATAGCCCCAAAGTGGAAACAATCCAAATGCTTATCAACTGATGAGTGAATAAATAAAATATGGAATAAAAAAAATAAAAACTGGAATGTTATTCGGCAGTAGAAAGGAACAAGGTACTGATACATGCCACAACACAGAAGATCCTTGAAAATACGCTAAGTGAAAGAAGTGGGACACAAAGGACCACATGTTGTAAAATTTACTCAGATGAAATGTCCAGAATAGGCACATGAATCCGTACAGAAGTGAAAATGAGTGGTTGGTTGCCTGGGGCTGGGGAATGGGTTGTGGTGGGAAATAGGGGGTGACTGCAAAGGGTACAGGGATTCCTTGGGGGTGACGAAATGTTCTAACAGTTGATTGTGGTGATAGTTTAGTATATTCACAGCCGTGTGACTATACCCAATTACTGAACTGTATACTTCTCCTCGCCCCCAACCCCCCCCATAAAACATCCTTTATTGGGCACCAGCAGTGCCCTGGGAAGCCCGCGTGCGCAGACTGGACGAGGTGCAGGGCTGGCTTTAGTGACGGTGCTGTCGCAGCTGCAGTCCACCTCAGCCACACGTCCCAGTTTTTAGTTTCTTTGTTCAGCTTTATATACACTTTCGGGTGCCCCCTTCCCCGCCCCCGCTGCTGCTGTCACATGCGATCACATGACTTTCAACTTCACTCATGGGCTGCTCAGCTATCAAATCAATGGCAAAGTTTTCATTCGCCTCTTTCTGGTGACCTACAAATCGAATTTTCCTAGCCTTTATTATCATAAACATGACGGATGTGTGTAACCTTCTCCCTGGTGGGCCAGGATCGCACCCCGAAACACCTGGAGCCTCCACACAGCTCATGCCCAGCAGCCCCAGAAGGTCACGCTGCCGCCATCTTGTGGGCTCTGAACTGTGCTCTTTTAACAGGTGGATTTATGGTATGTGAATTATATTTCAATAAAGCCGTTACCAAAACAAAAACCATAAAAAGGGAACCTGAGGTTATTTGTGGGTATTAGGACATCTGGTGCCTCGTGGTAGTCCAGCTGTGGTTTTGATCTGCTGGCCTCTCCTCCTTGTCATCTGATCCCTCTCTTCATATTACCTGGAAGGAAGAGCTGCTATTCCTTTCCCTCAGTCCCTATTCTAGCCCTTGTTTTTCTCTAAAACTGTGGGGTGGGGCTATGGTGCTGGGTGAGACCAGTTGCTTGACCAGAAGAACCCCCTTGACCAGTCTTGGCCCAAACTCCAGTGGCCAGCCTATGTGGGAAGGCAAGTGTGGACCCTGACTGCCAAGGGAGTCCAGAGAGGGGTGCTGAGCTAATCCAAAGCAGAGGGCCTTGGGCAAGTGTAGGCAATGTCCCTTACTGACCAGCCTCCATCTGGCTCCTCAGAGCCACAAATTGAGTGGGGTCAGTTCTGACGCAGGCTGTCAATGATAGCCTTTGCCTCTGTTTGGGATCTGAAGTCTGGGGCCCTGACCCAGGATCGCAGGAATAGGGGCCAAAGGAACTTCTGAGACTCAGTAACCCCAACCCAATCTTTGGATTTTATAATGGGGTTGAGGCAGTGGGAAGAGAGACCCCTGTGTGTGCCCATCCACCGGTACCTGCCAAGCAACCCCCATGGCCATACCCTGGGATTAAAGCAGAAAGGGGCGGAGCTGGCAAAGCGGACCTGCTGGAGGGGCGCTCCCAGCCCATTGTGCAAGGGAGCATAAATCTTGTAAATTTTGCACGCATAAATCTTGTAACTGCATGCATTCCCAGTGCTGTGGGAGAACCGAGGAGAAGCGGAAGTTCCCCGTGTGCAGGAGTCATGGGTGGTGGGTGAAGATCAACAACATCTCCATAGCGGTTAGGCGTCAGAGCTCTGGTGGAGCGCCAGTCCCCCGCTCTCCAGCTGAGTGAGCTTGCCTAGGCTGCTTAAACTCTCCAAGCCCCCGTTTCCTTGCCTGTTGGAGCCATTAAGGATAGCAAGAAGAGAAATGGGTGGGAAGAAGAGGGAACTGCCAGCAGGAAGCTACATGTATGTATCTTGTCTCCTCTTCCCCCAACTTCTTAGCTTGAGAAATGAAAGTCACAAAAGAGATTGAAGACACCCTAGGTTGGAATAAGCACAAGAATGACTGGCAAGCTCCCCTCCAGGCTGGAGAACCTCCAGGCTTGGAGGTCCCTGTATGGGCTCCTGGAAACCTCCCCGCCCCCGCTCCCCCCCAGGTCCTTGCTCTGCTGCAGGATTCAGATACGCGATCTGATTGCATCAGTCTCTCTATGCCAAAATCAAACGAAAAATGTACACACACTCCTAAAATCCCAGCAGGTTCAATCCAACAAGGAAGTATTCGGTTCCAGCTGTGAATATTAATCTGTGCAGTGTCGGTCAAGTGTGGGGACTGGTATTTCGTACTGAGCAGTTGTGCCGCAGCTTGGCACAGAGCCTGGAACATCGTGAGGTGGACCTTGGCGGGCATTTTAAGGACAGGCAAAGGATGACCTTCCCGGAGGGGGACCGGTGGGCTACCTACTCTGAATTTGGGGGAGGGGTAGCCAGGCTGTGGGATACAGTTGTGAAATTCAAATCTCAGATCTCTGATCAACAACACAGCCCCCACCTGCTGTAGCAGCTCAGCTGGTCAGCCAGGGGTAGCCTTCGCCTGGGGTGGACATGATGTTGTGAGTGGGGAGGGAGGGTCCTGGGGGAATCGGGAGGCTGAGAGAGGAGCTGCTGAGATTGCAGACTCAGGGGCAAGTTGACAAGGGTTGTGGGGGTGGGGGGATGGGGGCTGGGATCCTGCACAGTCTGTTGCAAAATGCCATCTCTAAACGAAACCGCATGGTCCACACATGCTTGCATATGGTCGTGTGAGCCAGGTGAAGGGTGTGGAAGAGCATACCCGTGTCACCCTTGGTCACCTGGGGGTGGCAGTACATGGGCAAGGGAAGGGCCTGGGGCAGATGTAAATGATAAGCTTTGTTTTTATACCTTTGTAGTATCTCATTTCGTTTGTCACAACCGGTACGGTCTGAAAGATAACAAGTGAAGTACAAGAAATTAATCATTTACTAATCCTTTCTGTCTCTCCCTCCTCACAACTGCCTTTTGCTCCCAGCCAGCAAATCCAGAGAGAAAACCAACCTGCTGCTATTGGCAGTGCAACCTGAAGCAGGTAAGGAGCGGGAGGCAACTTATGTTGGGGTCTTCTGTGGGCCGGGCACCGTGCATACGTCAGGCGCACACACACATCGACCTGCAGACTCGGCGGTAAGAGAATCAACAAGGGATGTTGAAGACCAGGGACTAGCAAGGGTGGGAAGCCATCACCACTCCTGGGCCGAGAGGACAAGGGGAAGGAATAGCGTCATCACGGGAGCCAGGTGAGCAGAAGGAGGGAAGAAATACCCCTAGCCACTCTCCTCTCCTGCCTTCCAGGCCTCGCCTGTGCCTCTCATTGGCTGCCCCCAGAGGCGGCCAGGGGGATGCGTCTGTAGGGGCAGAGAGGGAGGAGAATGAATGGGAGGAGGGAGAAATGGAGAACCACCAGCACAGACAGCGGGTGCGGAGCAGGAGTTGACCTCAGAACTTCAGCTGCCCTACGTAGCAACATGTGCTCCTGTGCCCGCCCGTCCCCCCGGCTCCCACACACCACTCTGTCTGTGGGGCCATCTTGCCAAGTAAAGGCTCAAGCCCGAGTCTTTCCTTCTTTCTCTGGCCAGAATGTCCTCTTCTAAGGGAAGGGCTGGGTTTGGGGTCGGGACAGCTGCGTCTGGCAGAGAAACGTGAGTCCTGTATTCCAAGCCCGACACCTATGATCCCGTGCTCACACTCCTCCTCTGCCAGGAACCCCATTTCCCCTTCTCTTGACCTGCATGGGGCATTCCACCAAGGACCATGTTTTGTTTACTGCCACATCCCTGTATCTGGCTTGATGCCCGGCACAAAAGAGGCTCACAGTAATCACTCGTGGTGGAACTCAAACGACTCTCCGGATGCCCTTTCCTCGGGGCCCTGGGCTTTTATGTCATGGATTGGGTTTTCCAGAAGCTTCTTTACCTTCTGTTGCAGATAAAGAATGTACCGAGCCCTCTTTCCAGCCATTAATTTACATAACCTTCACAGAACAGTCAATTGGGGGGGGGGGTGTTGTTAGAGCTACTGGTCACAGCTAAGAAAAATTCACCACTGAAAGTTAAATGACTTGCCTGGAGTCACCGGTAGAAAGTCCCATCAGACCCAGGGTTTGGTCTAGCAGCTCTCACCACGGTCTGCGCTTAGCCCCTGCTCCACCCAGTCTCCCAGGGGACCTGCACCGCTTTCTTTAACCTTGATGGGACCAGAGCTGCTACTTCCTTGTTTCTCTTCTGGCCTGCTGGCCCTAGCTTTCCTCTGCTCCTGTGAGTCTAGCTCCAGGCCCGCTGAGGCCGGCTCTCAGCATTGGCTCACGGCCGCCCCTCCCCCTACTGCCAATGTCTTAGGCCTCTTTAGGGGTCCACATTCCTGGGGAGAGATGCTGTCCTCTCTTAAGGCGCATGGGGAGTGGGCTGGGGGGACCTGTAGTCCCGGCCTGGGCTAGGGGGAAGGGTGGCTTCTGACTTGCTGGCCTTTACAGCAGGGAGGGAGACTGCTTTGGCAGGATTCATGGCTCCACCCTCAGTGTCCCTTTGCCTGTGAGCTAGGGGCCCATCCCCACCTCCCCCTGCTTCCCAGCTGCACTGAGGAGTTTGTGGCCAGCTTTCTTCACTTCCTCCCTTTGGCCCCCTCTGCCTGCTGAGCCCAGGGCCCAGCCCTGCCCCCAGTCCAGGCTCACCCCCGCCCCTAGGACTGACTTTAGGAACTGGAAAATGGGCAGGGACCAGCCAGCAAAGGGAAGGGAGGGCTTGGCATTTGGGGCCAAGCCTGGGCTTACTGGAGGTGGCTAGGGGTGGGGAGTAGAGCCCAGGAAGGAAATGTATAGGTGGACAAAGGAGGACGCAAGCGGGAGCCCTTGATTCCAGAGGTCTGGAGCAGCACCTATGGCTGTTATTTGTTATTTACGGAGCACTTAGCATGTGCCAACCACTACCCTAAATTAGTTTTATATTCTCACTGCCAGTCTATAAAGTAGATAGTATAATCCTCAGTTTACAAACAGGGAAAGTGAGGTACAGTTAGGGGTCTGTTCAAGGGCACACGGATTTGGCTAAATAGGGTTTTGAACCCAGCCCAATCCTCTTCCCCTGCAAGCAAGAAAAAAGCTGAACTGGGAACCCAAGGGCAAATGGAATAACCCTAAGGGGGCAGGAAAACCAGCTGTCCCAGGGCCCCAGAGTGACAAATCCGTGTTTATTGTCCGGTCTCCTCCAGGGATCACGTGCAGGAGACGGTCCCAGCTTCCCGCAGGGCTGGGGCTGCTCTCCAGCTGCCTTACCTCTGAGACAGGGCTGGGGTCAGGATGGAGCTGGGGTCCAGGGCGCGAGGTGCCCATCAGGGAGGCAGGCGCCACCGGGCGGGATGACAGACTCCAGAAGCCCTCCCTGAACAAAGACTGGGTGGGAGGCGGCCTGGTGTGTCCCCACCCCGCCTCCCCCAGCGCCTGCTGAGCCGCGACCACAGACAGCGAGGCGGAGCGAGCATGGCGGGGCCCCCGGCCGCTCTGCTGCCCCTCGTCCTCCAGCTCACGAGCGTGGCCGTGGCCTCCGCGACGGACGGAGGTAAGTCGGGGCGCTGAGGGCCTGGGGGCGGCCGGGAAGGGCCCCATTTCTTACTCAGCCCAGCCTGAGGGAAGGAGCTGGCGCCAGGCTGCCTCTCCCGACCCCCAGCCTCGGGGTGCGGGCGCCTCTCGGGCGGCCTCGGTCCTCCCCGTCGGTGGAGGAGCCAGCAAGGGGGCGCGGCCCTGAGGTTGAGGCCCCGGGCCCAGAGGAGAGAGAGGGGGCTCCCTGCAATGGCTGGAGAGGAATTCCTGCAGGCAGCGGTGGGGGAGAGGCTGCCCTGGAATCTGGGAGTCTGAAGTTAATTATTTGTCTTGAGAAAGGGGGAAAAAAGGAGGCCCGCTATGGGAGCCGACTTTGAGGCTGTGTCTGGCCTTCTCCTAGGAGGGCAGGCAGGAAAAGAGGGGTCAGTGCAAGCACTTGGCAGCCGGCTGGGGAGAGGGGAGCCGAGGACAATTCCATGGGGAGCAGTCAGGCTCCGTGAAACAATCAGGAGCTCTTTCTGCTGGTCTCTCCAGGCAAGGGACTGGGCCTGTCTTCCCTGCCGGAGACCCCCCAGCCTCTCCCTGCCTCCCTTAGTGTGACTGCTTAAATAGGTCTGGAGGAGGGGTCATGGGGTGGGGGTGTCAAGCCGGGACGGGAAGGGGGGCGGTTGACGATACTGATCATCTGCAACTGCCCTTCAGGGCGCCAAGAAGAATGCTAGATACTGGAGCCATACCAAGGGAGCATAGTTCCAGGTGACAGGATACCCGGCAAGGGAGGGGGGTGGGAATGTGCACAAGAGGTTTGGGTGCCGGCGTTTGTTGGGGCGTTAGACCCTGGAGGTGGGGAAGAGCAGGGCACGGGGGCATTTGCAAAAGGTCACCTTTGGACTTGCTGCGGGGAACCTTCAGATCTGTGACTTAGAGAGGTGGGTGCCAGAGAGGAGGAGCAGGTGGAGGCAGGAGGTGGGCTTTGGCTTCAGCCTCCTGAGTGGAAAGAGGGGAGAGGAGAAGAGGGAGGAGTGGGTTGGGGACACCTGGGTGAGACCAGAGGCTGGTGGGTTGGGGGGGTACAAAACGGGGAATCTGAGCCCAGATCTCTTAGTAGGCGGGGATAGCATTTCTCAAGCCAAGAAACTCAGGCCAAAGCAGGTTTGGAAGAAAGAAGACAACTTGGGTTTCAGATTAGACTCTCCAACCCCCGCTTGGGGGTGTGGGGACAAGGGAGTGGGTGACACAGTCCCTTACCTCACAGGACTAGTGTCTTCGAGAAACCCAGGCCCGGCCTCATTAATGAGCTGCCTCTGAGGGAAAGACCCTCCTCTCTCCGTCCTCCTCTTCCTCCTCCAGCCCCTCCACTGCCCACCCCCCACCCGGAAGAGCGATCTGGTCTGTGGGATGTCAGTGGAGTCAGCCTATCCCCGCCCCACGGTTTTTACTTTCCTGACTGAAGGGGAGGGGTTAAAGTGAGGTGGAAATGGCTGTCCAACCTCAGGCCTGAACTCAGAGAAACCCCCTTCTCTGACGCAGTGTCATCAAAAAACCAGGGACAGGCTGTCTTTATTCAGCCTGGTGCCTTGGGAGCTAGTGGGGGCCCTGCCAACTCCTTCCCCCAACCTTTCAAGAAATGCAGCCCACGCTGCCCAGTGTGGGGTCCTGTCTTCCAAACCATGCAGGGGAGGAGGGTCACCCTGTGCCCCACCCCTGTCTACCTGCCCACTCACGTGCCAGGGAAGGAGAAATGGTCTGTGAGGGTGCTGGCCTGAAAGCGTGGAAGGAGGAGAAGGCAGCCCTGGGTGGACCAAAGTGACCCAGACCAGCTTTCCCGAGTAGCAAGAACCTCTGTCGGGTACAGAATACAGGGTCCCAATGTGGGGGTCCCCAGGCCCCTCTACCACAGGCCTGGAAATAGTGGCAAGGCTGGGCGCGGGGTGGGGGTGGAGCAGAGGGAGCAGTTGCCCCTCCCTGTGCACATTCTCTGGAAGCAGTGCCCTTGCTGACAGGTGAGGACAGGCAGTTGGGGGGGCCAGGGCTGCCCACACCAGACCCCGGGCCCCATAAAGCCGCCCCACCTTTCACATGTCCGTCTCCCTCTCCTGCCCTGCAGCCTGCACTGGCTTCTGGGCCCTCCCAGCCTGACTTGTCAGCTCCCGGGGCTAACCCTGGCCAAGATCCTGACCATGTCAAGATGGATGACCCTGACACGCTCCCCGTGGCTGGGGACCCCTGCAGCATCAGGGAGGCTACAGGGAGGCCCCGGTCTAGACACTCCCCCTCGTATCCCCAGCAGGTCAGGGGCCCTGGGGCTGATACCTCACCGAGGTTCTTGCTACTTGGGAAAGCTGGTCTGGGTCACTTTTGTTCACCTTCTCCCTTCTCCTTCCACGCTTCCATGCCAGCACCCTCAGAGACCATATCTCCTTCTCTGGAAGGTAGGTGGGCAGATGGACAGGGGTGGGCCACGGGGCGACCCCTCCTTCCCTGCATGGTTTGTAAGACAGGACCCAGGAAACCTTGCTAGGAAACCTTTCACCCACAGGCCCACCTTGGATTCTTGTGCTCTTCAGGTGGGGTCATCCTCCCGGAGCCCCCTGGGCTTGCTGACATCCAGGACTACCAGCAGCAGGCACCAGCCCGCTCCTCATCCCATGCTGGGGCCCCACAGGAGCAGTGGCGCCCCCTGGAGAAGCGACTGGAAAGGCTGGAGGCCCAGATGATGGAACTCGGAGAACAGGTAGTGCTGGAAGCTGGAGGGCTTGGCGGGGAGGAGGGGGGGGGGGGGTTGTAGGGCAGGTCTTGTGTAGTGAGAGGAAGGAAGGATTGGACTTGGGGGAGGGGGCCCGGGAACTCTAAAACAGAGTTTTATTTTATTAGTTTTTTAATGCCAGTTTTTTGCTTTTATTATTTATTTATTTAATTTTTTTTTTTTTTTTTTTTTTTTTTTTTTTTAATTTTAGAGGAAGAGCACGAGCAGGGGACAGGGGCAGAGGGAGTGAGAGAGAATCTTAAGCAGGCCCCATGCTCGGTGTGGAGTCTGACTCGAGGCTTGATCCCACGACCCTGGGATCCTGACCTAAGCCAAAATCAAGAGCCTAATGCTTAACCGACTGAGCCATCCAGGCACCCCGAGTTTTATTTTAAGCGTACATGGAGAAATTCTTATATGAACAGCTCTTCACATCAATTCTTTCATATAAATGAAGAGCCTCGAGAGTATTTGTTTTTTCCATCTAGACTTTCGTATTCTTTCATGTGTTTGACAAATATTATGGAGGACCTACGATACATAAGGCATCATCAGGAAAGAGTTTGGATGGGTAAAGGACTTAAACTGTTAGAGAGAGGGGATCGGGTCCCCTTCTGCCCAAAGGAGAGGTCTGGGCGCGCCATGTCCCTCTGGGAGCCTGTCCAGACTCTAGGTCCTGAGAACTGTGTCTAAACTGGACGCTGTGTGGAGGGCACCCACCTCTCCCCTGGAACTGTCAGATTTCCTTCTCGTCCTGCTCGGTCTTCACACCCTACAAATCTGCGGGATGTGTTGGGTAGCGGGGAGCTGAGCCAGTGCCCCCCACTTTCCCCTCTCCCTCTTTCCCCAGAACAAAGAGCTGCAGGCGAGGGTGAGGCAGCTGGAGTCCTGTGAATGCCGCCCAGCGTCTCCCCAGTGCTGGGGGCTGGGGCGGGCCTGGCCCGAGGGTGCTCGTTGGGAGCCTGACACCTGCACCGCCTGTGTCTGCCAGGATGGGGCCGTGCACTGTGATCCCAAGCCCGACCTGCCCCACTGCCACGGTGAGTGCCACCCTGTCTGCCTGCCAGGACCACCTCGGCACCTAGAGATGGCCGCAAGTGCCTGAGTGACAGCACTATCTTCTCCCCAGGCTGCAGCCACAATGGTCAGACCTATGGCAACGGGGAGAACTTCTCCCCGGATGCTTGCACCACCTGTCACTGCTTGGTGAGTTCCCGCGACCCACCTGGATATCCCATACTTGGCCCCCTCACCTGCTTCACTTAAGCTACCAGCCACTGCGACCCGGTGTGCTCAATGTCATGTAATGGGGTCTGCCTGCCCCTCCCCCAAAGTTTTGGCCGCCAGTGGCTCCGGCTGATTCCAAGTGGCTATGTTTTCTGGGGCTTAACCCCCCCCCCACCACACGCACATGGTGGGGGCCCCCAAACCTCTCTGATTTGGGCCTGGCAAACAGTGGCATGGAGGCAGAGAGGATGGAGTTGCTTGTCTTCCTACATGCCCCCTCTCCTGTGGACCCTCACTGTCCCTGCCCATCCACCTGTCCCTGTCATCTACCTGCCTATTCCCCCTCACTCGGCTCCACATCCACATTCTTCCAGCCTTTCCTTCCTCGCTCCTCCGTTGAGGAAGTTCTCAGTTCCCTTCCTAGGATCTCTCCACTCTGGGAACTTGCTGGCACCTGGAAGAGATGCTTTCTGGGGGCCAAGAGCAGTAGGAGATGATGGGAGTGGGGGTAGGGTGTGTCTTTCCTGCCCTCAGACCGAAGGTAGCCCATGTACCCTGAGCTGCCTCAACTTCGTGCTCCTCTGGTGTGTCACAGCCTGGGGTGAGGTTTCAGTTCTGGAGGCCAGGCCCTCGGGGTTCTGATGGCTGGGCAGCCACTAGTCTGCTTCCCCACAGGAAGGAACCATAACGTGTACCCAGAAGCCATGCCCAAGAGGACCCTGCCCGGAGCCAGGAACATGCTGTCCTCACTGTGAGCCAGGTCAGCCTCCTGCCAGCCTCGCCTCCTGCACTCATTCTGGGGCCCCCAGAGCCATCGTCTGCCCCCTGCCCCCTGCCACATGCCCAGAGAGTGCCTGCCCACCCACTCTGGCAGTAGTTAGGGAATTCAGAACGGAAGCATAGCCAGCAAATACTCACTCCGGCCTGGGACCGATCCAAAAGCTCTGTATGATCTTTTTCCTGCCCCCAGGGAGCTTCTAATCTAGTTGAGAAAATAAACAGCCAACATAACACAAGATTTAAGATCCAATGAATAGAGTAAGAGAACGTAAAGAAGGGCAGTATGTGGTTAGCTGCCAGAGGCTCAGTGGTAACAGACTGCTGTAAGCCTTGCATTTTGGACTTTCTTCTGTGGGCAATGGGGAGCCATCGAAGGCTGCAGAGCCCGAGTGTGGCTTGTTCAAAGGAGTGTTTTAGGACTAACCATCTGGTATGGACTGGATGCAGACAGAACCCGTTAGCGGGCTAGTACAGTGGTTGTCTAGGCATGGAGCCAGGGATGGCAGTGTCTGCAGAGGGCGGGGTGTTTCTAAAACAATGGGCAGGAGCTGGTGGGTTAGACCCCATGCAATAGTGGGGAACTAGGAAGGCAGTGGTGCCAGTGACATGAAGGGAACTGGGAGGAAGTGGAGGCAGGAGGCAGTGGCTCTGCTGGGGGATGTTACTAGCTCTGAGTCAGGGATATGGGGTTGCCTGCTTTACCCCCAAAAATACAGGATGCCTTGTTAGATTTGAGTTTCACATAAACAACACATACTTTTTTGGTGTAAGTCGGTCTCATGCAATATTTGGGACATACTTATACTAAAAAAAATATGGGTCGTCTACGTGGAATTCAAATTCGACCCGGCATCCTGTACTTTACGTGGCAGAATATCAGCTGATGGGGCACAGGGTGGGTCAGAGGCTCAGGAGACCAGCGAGGTCTGGAAATGCAGACTGGGAGTCTTGGCCAGAGATGAGGAATGGAGTCTTGGGAGTTGATGGATCCCAAAGAAAAGGGACACACACATTCTCTCTCTCTCTCTCTCTCTCTCTCTCTCTCACACACACACACACACACACACACACACGCACACACAGATTTCAGGACACGTGGTGCCTCAAGGCCACTGCTAGCTCATATGATATCTTCCGTGAAATTTTTTAAAAAGCACCCTTTCCTCAACACTTGCATCTATTGTAAAATAGTGGAAATCTGATTATGCTTGAGTCAGACGCTTTACTGCCATCTGCTGGAAAGTTGTAGTAAATACAAAAACCTGTCTCCTGAATGGCGCCCCCCCCCTTTTTTTTTTTTTTTTTTAATTTATTTCTGAGACAGAGAGAGACAGAGCATGAATGGGGGAGGGGCAGAGAGAGAGGGAGACACAGAATCGGAAGCAGGCTCCAGGCTCTGAGCCATCAGCCCAGAGCCCGACGCGGGGCTCGAACTCACGGACCGCGAGATCACGACCTGAGCTGAAGTCAGACGCTTCACCGACTGAGCCACCCAGGCACCCCCTGAACGGTGCCCTTTGATGTGGTTCCCTGGTGGGTGCTTTGGTTCCAGTACCCTGGGTCTCTCATTCGGGGGCCTGGCCCTGGTTTTTCAGGCTGCCCTGGAGGCCACAGGGATGGGGAAACATGGCAACCAGAGCCCTGTGTCATCTGCACCTGCCAGGTAAGGGAATCAGAGCCTAGTCGCGGCCGCCACGCACATCCCTGATGCTCGGCATGCCGAGCCCAATCTGGGGGCCAGACAGAGCTGCTGCTGCCACCCAGGCCTCGAGGCCTGCAGCCTGCTAGGCCCACCAGGCCTGCGGAGTAACTCAGCTCGGGCAGTGGAGAGGGAGGGAGGGCTCAGTGTCTGCCCTGCAGGCAGGGACCGTGCGGTGCCAGGGGCCCTCATGTGCAGAGCTCAACTGCCTGGAGAGCTACACCCCACCTGGGGAGTGCTGCCCTGTCTGCCGGCCAGGTGACCTCTCGCCCCACCCTGCCCCTCCATCCCCTCAGCCCCGGAGGGTCCGGTACCTACTTGGGGTCATGCCTTCCCTTGGGTGATGTCCACTCGCCCTGCTCTCTGCTGACCGGCCTGTCATCCTGACAACCCTCCCCAGGCTGTGAGTATGAGGGGCGGCCTTATGAAGAGGGGGCCAACTTCCTGTCCAGCGCCGACCCTTGTCTCCAATGCTCCTGCCTGGTGAGTCCACACCCGCCTCGTTCAGGCCTTGCTCCTCCATATACTCTCCCTGCTCCCCCTTGGGTCACACCTGCTGCTCTTTCATATACCTCCCAAGACCTCCTGCCGGTGAGGCTCACCCTCCATCGCGGTCCTGTGCCCCACCCCTCCAAGGATGTCTGACGCTTGTCCACCCTGCCCTGTCTGGGAGCCAGACCGGGTGGCTTTACGGCGACTGGTGTATTACAGAGGAGCCTGGTTCGCTGTGCGCCCATCAAGTGTCCACCCAGCCCCTGCCCTGAGCCAGTCCTGAGGCCTGGCCACTGCTGCCCGACCTGCCAAGGTGAGAGCCCTGACCCTTCCCTGGTAGAGCTCCAGGTGGGGACGTCACAGCATTTCTTCAACTCCAGAGCCCATTCTGCTGGCCCTGAGCTGAGGGGTTTGGTCAGTGGGGAAGCGATGCCCGGCCAACGCTGCTCTGGAGCTGAGGTGCCTGGGCTCAAATCCCGCCCTTGCCATTTCGTGGCCGGGTACCTCTGAGGGAGTTACTCTGGGTCTCGATTCCCCATTTGTGAGGTGTGGATAATGCCATTCTATACCTTGATAAATGCTGAGCATTTTCATTTGCTATGTGCACGGAAGACACAAGGGGACCCCCCCCCTCCAAGAAGACCAGTAGAGGGTGACACTGAATCACACACCAGTACTGTCGCAAAGGCAGTATTAGAAGCAGGTGCCGGGCACTGTGGACAGTCAGAGGAAGGAGACCTAATCCAGCCTGGACACAGGAAGGAAAGCGTCCTGGAGGCAGCGCGTCCTGAGTGAACCTTCAGGATAAAGAGCAGTTAGCCAGGGGAAGGGTGGAATAAGGCAGAGGGCATTCCAGGAAGAGAGGAGAGCTTGCACAAAGGCTCGGGACTGACAGTCATGTGAGGTGGGTGTGCGGTAGGCGGGAAGGTGCAAATGTACGCGAATGGCCAACGCTTACAGCGAGAGGTGAGGAGGGGCCAAGAGCTGGGGGGAGGTGGGCGTGGCCACACTGGGTCCCGGGAGGCCTTGCACTGGAAGCCCTCAGGAGTCTAGGCAGAGGCATGGCCTGGTCTGGTCTGGGCTCAGGGCATGTGAAAGAGGGTAGGGGCCGGCTGAAGCTGCTATCCAGGCGGGCTCCTACCAGGCTTCCTCTGTGCCCATCTTTACCTCAACCCCAGGCTGCACGGAAGGTGGCTCTCGCTGGGATCATGGCCAAGAGTGGACTGCCCCTGGGGACCCCTGCCGGATCTGCCGGTGCCTGGTGAGTCCCTCCGCTGCTCCCACACCCCTCACCCCTCCCCATCCCCAGGCCAGCCATATTCATCCCTTCATTTCACTGAGCACATCCCCTATGCACTGGGAGGGGACAGAGGTGGAGAAGACCTGATCCTGGGCGCTATGAGGGTGAGGATGGGGCTGTGCCCACCTGTATGCCCAGTTCTGAGCATCGTAGATGTGCAGCGTGGGTTTGCGAATGAACCCAAAGAGCTTGCAAGCTCCAGAAGTGAGGCAGGTCAGGATATGACAGGCAGCAACAGCTCGGGGGAGAGAGAAATGCAGATTACATGGAGACATCTAGAACTGCGCTGTCCCGTCTGTGGCCACCACCGCATGTGGCCACTGAGCCCTTGAAAGTAGCTGTCCAGTTGGAGATGGGCTGAAGTGCAAAATGTGGGATTTTAAAGACTTAGGACAAAAGAAAGGAATATAAAACATCTCATTGCTAGTTTATGTTGAAATCACTTTTGGGGCGTGCCTGAGTGACTCCGTCGGGTAAGCAACCGACGTCAGCTCAGGTCATGATTCCATGGTTGGAGGTTCGTGAGTTCGAGCCCTGAGTTGGGCTCTGCATTGACAATGTGGAGCCTACTTTGGATTCTCTGTCTCCCTTTCTCTCTGTCCCTCCCCTGCTGGTACTCTCTCTTTCAAAAATAAATAGGGGCACCTGGGTGGCTCAGTCGGTTAAGCATCTGACTTTGGGTCTGGTCATGATCTCGTGGTCCGTGAGCTCGAGCCCCGCATCGGGCTCTGTGCTGACAGCTTAGAGGCTGGAGCCTGCTTCGGATTCTGTGTTTCCCTCTCTCCCTGCCCCTCCCCAAATCATGCTCTGTCTCTGTCTCTCCCTCTCTCTCTCTCAAGAATAAACATTAAAAAATTTTTCAAATAAATAAACATATTTTGACGTTTTTTAAAAAAGAAATAACTTTTAGATATAGTCAGTTGAATGGAATATATATTAATATTTAGTTTCATCTGTTCCTTTTTGAAATTTGACTGCTAGAGTAATTTAACTTATTTTATTTTTTTGAGTGAGAGAGAGCATGTGTGTGCAAGCAGGGGAGAAGCAGAGAGAGGGAGAGAGAGAATCCCAAGCAGGCTCCGTACCCAGCACAGAGCCTGACACAGGGCTCGATCTCACAACCATGAGATCATGACCTGACCCAAAATCAAGAGTTGGACGCTTAACCCACTGAGCCACCCAAGCACCCCTACTAGAGAATTTAAAATGACTTACGACTTGTGTTATGTTTCTACTGGGCAACACAGATCTAGAAAATCTTCATGGGAGGGATGGTGTTTACCTAGGTCTTAAAGGGTGAGTAGCATTTAAGCAGGAAAAAATGGGGGAAGACATTCCAGGTGCTATGAACTGAATGTTTGTGTCTCCCCCAAGTTCATATGTTGAAATCCTAACCCCAAGGTGATCATATTTAGAGGTAAGGCCTTTGGGAGGTGCTTAGGTCATGAGGGTGGAGCCCTCATGAATGGGATTAGTGTCTTTGTAGAAGGGACCCCAAAGAGCTAGCTCCTCTCATCAGCCACGTGAAAACAGTGAAAAAGCAGGTGTCTAGGAACCTGGAAGCCGGCCCTTTTCAGACACTGAATCTCCTGGCACCTTGATCTTGGACTTCCCAACTTCCAGAACTGGGAGAAGTAAATTTCTGTTGTCTCTAAGCCCCCCAGCCTATGGGATTTCATTACAGCAACCCAAGTGGACTAAGACACCAGGTGTAGGGAACAGTCAGGGCGAAGCCTGGGGGAAGAAGGTGGGGACGTGGAAACCTCATGTCCAGGCAGGGAGCATCCTGAGAAGGGTTGTGTTTCAAGCCAGAGCCATACAGCTTCCTGACAGCCTACCAAGGTCTGAAGACTCCACTGCCAAGGCCATGGGGCATCCATCCCCTTTGCAACCACGTGCCTCCCTTCTCTGTTCACATGGACCACCCTCCCGACACCCGTGAGAAGAGTCACTGGCTGCCCACTTACGGGACTGGACATAGTGAGCCCTGATGTAGGTGGGAACTCAAAGGGCGGGGGTCTGTCTGGGAACAGCCGTGGCGAGTAGCAGCAGCTACTGTTGACTCGCCAGCTTCCAGAGGTGGCTGTCACACCGGACGCCATATCTCATTTCATTCCCATAACAAGGCTGTGAGGACAGGACTATTTACTGTCTTTGCCGATGGGTAAACTGAGTCACAGAGAGCTTCAGTAACGTGCTGGGTTATACATCTGTATTACTTTCCTAGGGCCACCATAACAAAGTACCGCAAAGGGGTTTGGCTTAAACAACAGAAATGCCTCATCTCGTGGTTCAGGAGATCAGAAGTCCAAGGTCAAGGTGTCCTTCCGAGGGCTGTAAGAGGGAATCTGTTCCAGGCCTCTCTCCTGGCTTTTGGTGGTTTGCTGGCAGTCCTTGGTATCCCTTGGCTTCTGCCTTGATCTTCCTGTGTGTGTGTCTGTGTTCAAATTTCCCCTTTTTTAAGGACGCAGTTTTTGGAGGGGCCACCCCACTCCAGTATGACCTCAGCTTAACTAATTATATATGCAGTGACCCTATTTCCAAATGCGTCGTGTTCTGGGGTGCGAGGGGTTAGGACTTCAACATATGAATTTGGAGGGGGGCACAGCTCAACTCATAACAACATCTAGTAAGCGCATCATGGGAACTCGACTGCCATTTCTGCCACTTGACGGAGCTCTAATGGCCCCTTCCCCTGCCCGCTGTGCCCCCTCCCAGGAGGGCCACATTCAGTGCCGCCAGCGAGAATGCTCCAGCCTGTGCCCGTACCCTGCCCGGCCTCGTCCAGGCACCTGCTGCCCGCTGTGCGATGGTGAGTCTGGAGTGGGGGTCCAGAAAGCTCACCTGTGGCCCAGCTCAGTCTCCCATGAAGGCCAGGACTTTAAGGCACCCTATTCCCCAACAGGCTGTTTCCTAAATGGGCGGGAGTACCGCAGCGGAGAGCCCGTGAGCTCTGGGGACCCCTGCTCGCGCTGCCACTGTGCCGTGAGTGTGGCTGGCCTGGCAGGGAGGGCCTGGCTTCTGGGCCTGCCTCTTGAATGCTGATCAGGCCCTGTTGGCAGAACGGGAGTGTCCAGTGTGAGCCTCTGCCCTGCCCGCCCGTGCCCTGCAGACACCCAGGCAGGATGCCTGGCCAGTGCTGCCCAGTCTGTGATGGTGAGCTGGGGACTCGAGTCACCGGGAGAGGGGCAAGCACTGGCCCAAGAGAGGCTCGGGACGGGGGCGGGGGCGGGCGTTTAGACCTACAGGAAGCTCCCTTGAACTAAAAGTACAGGACAAATCCTTGATCGGCCTAGGCTCCCGTCACCACGGGTGAGGGTCACGTTCTCACCTTCTCATGGCACACTGGGCACCATGGCGGGGCCCTTGATCCTGGAGGTAGGGGAGGCTGGCTCATCAGGGTTGGGGAGGGGGGTGGATGCTTTGAGGTGACGTGAGGCTTCCCCATCAGCCTCCAGCCCTGCCCCCGGTCCCCCTGTCCTCCTGACCAGGCTGTGAGTACCAGGGACACCAGTACCAGAGTGAGGAGACCTTCCGACTCCAAGAGAGGGGGCGCTGCATCCGCTGCTCCTGCCAGGTAGCCAGTCGCGCCCTCTCACACCCCAGATCTGTCTCACCCCTTGAGGACCTCTCACCCGGCATCCCTCCTAGGCTGGCGAGGTGTCCTGTGAGGAGCAGGCGTGCCCGGTTGCCCCCTGCACCCTGCCTGACTCTGGCCCCCAGCTCTGCCCAGGTATGTGTGGGGAGGGAGAGAAAGAGGAACAGCTTCAAAGGAGTGCTGCTCGCAGGCGCTGAAGACGGAGGGGTTCCTTCACAATAAGGGGGGCACTGTCCGGTCCACCAGCCACTCCCAGCGTGGGGTTAGAGGCCACCGTAGGCCTGGCAGAGCCAGGGCCCTGTGGTCTGGGAAGGTCAGGGGTGGCAGCAGGTGTCTCGGTTGCCATGGTGACAGCCCCCCTTGCGGCAGCCTGCGTGCTGGATGGAGAGGAGTTTGCTGAGGGGGTCCAGTGGGAGCCTGATGGTCAGCCCTGCACGGCCTGCTCCTGTCATGATGGCGTGCCCATGTGTGGGGCTGTGCTCTGCTCCCCACCCCCCTGCCAGCACCCTACCCAGCTCCCCGGTGAGTGCCCCACCCTGATCTGGCCTTTCCCCCCTGCTTTGTCCAGCCCACCCGGATCAGCTGGGCTCTGATCAGTCTGCCTCCCCCAGGTGCCTGCTGCCCCAGCTGTGAGAGCTGCACCTACCACGGCCAAGTGTATGCCAATGGGCGGAACTTCACGGACGCGGATAGCCCTTGCCGCGCCTGCCGCTGCGAGGTACCACCCCAGGCTTGCTACTGCCCTGCTGAGCCCCTCCTGGAGCCCACCCCCATTGCCCTCTCCCCTGCTCCCAGGCTGGGACTGTGAGGTGCTCCTTGGTTGACTGCCCTCCCACAACTTGTGCCAGGCCCCAGAGTGGACCCGACCAGTGCTGCCCCAGGTGCCCAGGTATGTGCTTGTTACACCTGTCTGGCTTGGGGGCCCCGGAGCCAGCTCTCCCATGGCCCCACGGGCTCAACAGATACCCTAGCAAGCAACAGCCTTCTGAGTTGTTTTCAGACACAGCTTGGACTTTCTGCAACTCACAGGGTATGGGTAGGGGGGAGAGTAGAGAGATGTTTATCCCTTCGTGTTCCTGTATGTCCCTTCCCTCCTGTTCTGTATTTCCTCCTCCAGTACCCTTACCGGTCAGATATATCCCTGTGTCTATATAAAGCAGCTCCATGCCACAAACGTTTGGGTCTGATGCGCGGGAGACTGGGTGCTAGGATGCAGTGTAACCTGGTCCCCGCCCCGCCCTCCCGGAGAGTCTGTACCAGAGCGTGTATCACAAACACAGGCACGTTCATGCACGAGCTCCTTGGCTGTTCACCCTCAGAGGCATACACACATGCATCAGGTAAATGGGCTCAAATATGCCTCCACATGCGAGCGTGTGCTCGGAGAGATACCCATGCCAGCATACACAGACCCTTCTTCCACTCTCTCCGTGGTGCTTCCTGCTGGCATTTCCTCAGTGGCCCTGGACTCCAAGGATAGATGGGCTGCCAGCCCATGCCTAGAACTGTCAGTCCTCGCCCCCACTCCTGCCCCTCTCCCTGCCCCAATGCTCAGACTGCATTCTGGAGGAACAAGTATTTGTGGATGGCGAGAGCTTCTCCCACCCCCGAGACCCCTGCCAGGAGTGCCGGTGTCAGGAAGGCCATGCCCATTGCCGGCCTCGGGCCTGCCCCAGGGCCCCTTGTGCCCATCCACTGCCTGGCACCTGCTGCCAGAACAACTGCAATGGTGAGGTGGATGCCATGGGGAAGGGGGGGGGGGGCCGGTCTCCTGGGATGGCTTGGCCCCATCTGCGGGCTTTTAGGGTCGGAAGGGCAGCCTACCCGGGGAGGAATGGGCCCCTCCCAGGCCTATAGCTGCCCCCTCCCCCAGGCTGTGCCTTTGGCGGGAAAGAGTACCCTAACGGAGCAGACTTCCCCCACCCGTCTGATCCCTGCCGTCAGTGTCGCTGTCTGGTGAGTCTGCCACCTGGGTGAGAGGAGGAGGCTAGGGGAGTAGGGGTGGGACTTGGGAGACCAGGAGAGGGCCCCCAAGGTGGCAGTCAGAGGGGTGGGGGTCTCCTCAGCCTCCCACCACTAACCGGCCTGGCGTGGGCCCTCTGTTGCAGAGCGGAAGCGTGCAGTGCCTCACCCGCCGCTGCCCGCCGCTGCCCTGTCCAGAGCCGGTCCTGCTGCCCGGAGAGTGCTGCCCGCAGTGCCCCGGTAGGATGTGCACACCCCTCGGGCAGATCCGCATGGGAGGGAGGGGGGAGCCTCCGCGGCCTCTCCTTGGAGCCCTGACGCGCCGCGCGCTCTCTGCAGCCACCTCCTCCGGCTGCCCGCGGCCAGGGGGCGGGGCCCCGGCCCGCCACCTAGAGCATTTCTCCCAGCCCGACGACCCCTGCCGCCGCTGCCTCTGCCTCGATGGCTCTGTGTCCTGCCAGCGGCTGCCCTGCCCGCCTGCGCCCTGCTCCCACCCGCGCCAAGGGCCCTGCTGCCCGTCCTGCGACGGTAACTGGCGCCCCCTCCCGGCCTAGGCAGCACCCCACCCCCACCTGCTCCCTCCAGCTCTGCCCCCAGCCTCACCCTACTCCGTCCCCTCTTATGACATGTCCCCCTTCCTCCATCCCCTAACACTGTGCGACCCTAGTACCCCCCCCCCCCCGCCTCCTCCGGGCCCACCACTCCCACATCGGGGTTCTCACTAAGAATGTGGGGGACACCGCCCGGTTGGCAGGGCCAGCGGAGCCGTGGTCCTGGCAGACGGCCACCACGACCGCCACTGCTCCCGCCTTGCTTGCCTGCCCGCCTAGGCTGCCTGTACCAGGGGAAGGACTTTGCCAGCGGGGAGCGTTTCCCTTCGCCCACTGCCTCGTGCCACGTCTGCCTCTGCTGGGAGGGCAACGTCAGCTGCGAGCCCAGGGCCTGTGCACCTGCTCAGTGCCCCTTCCCCGCCAGGGGTGACTGCTGCCCTGCCTGTGATGGTGAGGGGCAGGGGACCGTGGGGATGAGGGGCTGGGAAGGCCGGGTCAGCGTCATCTTTACTGCCCTAGAGTGAGTCCCCAACATCTGTCACTGTAACAGAAAACACTGGACTAAAACCTGGAGTTTCTCCTGCTGCTGATGCTATTTGGCTCTGTGACCCTGGGCAAGTTACATAACCTCTCTGGGCCTAATTTTTCTTAATTGAAAAAATACATTTTAAACTGTGTATTTTTGTAAAACACATATAAAATTTACTGCTTTAACCATTAAAAAAAATTTTTTTTTAACGTTTATTCACCCTTGAGAGACAGAGCACGAACGGGGGAGGGGCAGAGAGCGAGGGAGACACAGAATCTGAAGCAGGCTCCAGGCTTTGAGCTGTCAGCACAGAGTCGACGTTGGGCTCGAACCCACGGACCGTGAGATCATGACCTGAGCTGAAGTCGGACACTCAACCAACTGAGCCACCCAGGCCCCCCTACTTTAACCAGTTTTAAGTGTAACTCTAATTTTAGCTCCTGAAAAAAAGAGAGGGTTGAACAAGGCCCACTCAGTTCCCCAGGCTTCGGTCACTCTTGTACTCTCTTAGCAACATTTGCTACATACCCTCTCGCATCTGTAAGTTTATTTAGTTAACTATTTTTCTTCAAATTAACCTTTTATTCTCTTAAAAAAAATTTTTTTAATGTTTATTTAGGTTTTTTTGAGAGAGAGAGAGAGACAGAGTGTGTCTCTGTGTGCCAGGGAGGGGCACGCAGAGAGAGGGAGACACAGAATCCCAAGCAGGCTCCAGGCTCCGAGCTGTCAGCACGGAGCCTGACGCAGGGCTCGAACTCGTGAACAGCGAGATCACTGCCTGAGCCGAAGCGGGACACTCAACTGATTGAGCCACCCGGGCGCCCCATCCTTTTGTTTTTAAACCTATTTAGAAAGGAGTCTTTATATCATACTGTAAATGAGTTAGATTTTCCAGGAATGAAGATTACCATAATTATTAATACAGTTAAAAATAGAACATTAAATTTGAGTCAGAAACTTTTGCCTGCCAAGGCTTTGAGATGGAGACTTGCCTCTCTCTCTCTCTCTCTCTCTTTTTTCTGTTAAGACTTTGTTTCTTTACAGCAGTTTTAGGTTCACAGCAAAAGCGAGAGGAAGGTACAGAGATTTCCCAAGTGCCCCCTGCCCCCAACACATGCACAGCTTCCCTCCTTATCAATATCCCCCACCAGGGATCTGTGGTTACTACTGATACCTCATTATCACCCAAAGCGCCCTCTCTTTTTAAAAAAAAGAAGGTCAGGGGCGCCTGGGTGGCTCAGTCGGTTAAGCATCCGACTTCGGCTCAGGTCATGATCTCACGGTCCGTGAGTTCGAGCCCCGCGTCAGGCTCTGTGCTGACAGCTCAGAGCCTGGAGCCTGTTTCAGATTCTGTGTCTCCCTCTCTCTCTGCCCCTCCCCTGTTCACGCTCTGTCTCTCTCTGTCTCAAAAATAAATAAACGTTAAAAAAAAAATTAAAAAAAAAAAAGAAGGTCAGCAAGTGTCAGAGAGCTGCTTGCTACAACCCTGGGATCCCGTCCCGGTCCCTGATTAATCAGGGGGCTCGGAAGAATATTGGAAAGACGATACCTTGATCAGTGTCTCCTAAGCCATCTCGGGCTATCTCCAGCTGTCCCCAGGTTAGAGAAATTGGTACCTTCTGGCTGGGTGTGGCCTGTTGAGCATCCAACTCTAGGGACAGATTCCTTGTGGGTCTTTCCAGAGAGATTACAGGTTGAAAGGGGAAAGTGTGCCCTTTGGCTGGTGCCCCATCCCAGACTCCTTTGCTCCCCCCACCCCCCACCCCCCCGTCTCCTACCAGGATTGAGCCTTCTCCTTGCCCCCAGTTGCTGGGTCTTTGAGGCCTCAACTGGGGCCCAAGGTCAGAACTGGATGACTGCTCACCTCTCACCATTTCTGCCCCCTGCCCTGCCCTTCCCTGTCCTCTCTTGAAGGTTGCGAGTATCTAGGGGAGTCCTACCTGAGTGGCCAGGAGTTCCCGGATCCCCGAGAGCCCTGCAATCTGTGTACCTGCCTTGGAGGCTTTGTGACCTGTGGCCGCCAGCCCTGTGAGCCTCTGGGCTGCAGCCACCCGCTCACCCCGGCTGGACACTGCTGCCCAACCTGCCAGGGTAGGACAGCACCTGCCCTTCCTGCCCCTCCTCGAGCCCCCAGGGGCCCAGCTGGTCTTACCACCGTCACCACACAGCAAACCCACGCCCTGTGCTCTCCTCAGACCCCTGAGGATCCACACCCTCCTGGCTGTCCCTGCTGTCTCCTCAAACTGCCTTGCACTTCCAGAACTCCCTGCTCTTAAATTGTCTCGTCGCCTTCCTGAGGTGTCACATCGCCAGATTCAAACCCATTCGATGGCTCCCATGCCCCCTGAGTGACCAGTCACAAGGGGGAGCGTCCCTCCCGCCTGGCTTCCCTTTGCCCACGCTCCTGAGCCCAGCCCATCTCTTGCCTTCAATTCCGGGTGTGTGTGCCCACTCGTCACGTGGGCCCCACAGACAGAAACTTCCCAGCGGCCTTTGACCCCACCTCCAGACCTGACTCCCTTCGCGCACTCAGGTCTCGCCGCTCACAGCCTGGCCAAAGCCTCACCTTCCCGGCCACCGTGGGCCACACTTATCTCTCCCTCTCTGACTCCCTAAGCGTTGGTAGGGGTCGTCAGGACCAGCTGCGTGTGTGGCCATGGGGGGCTGCCCTGATCGCTGCTCTTTCAATGCATTTCCTGCTCTGCCAGGATGCCTCTATCATGGGGTCACCGCAGCCCATGGAGAGACCCTTCCTGACCCACTCGACCCTAGCTGCTCCCTCTGCACCTGCCAGGTGAGGTGGCCTTTGGGGAACGTGGTGACCCTTCATCCCTCGATCCTCCTCTCTGGCCCGGAAGAGCCCGTCTCCTCACCCAGGTCTCACGGGGGACCACCTAGCGGAAGAGGATTGGATTCTGGTCTCCTGGGCCGAGGGAGGGAGGTGGGAGCCCGGCAGGCTCAGTGGGGGCATCCTGCCAGGGGGCAGTGTGTAGCCTGGTTTCAGGTTGTGATGACACGGAGTCGGGAAGTAGCAATTGACCTCTCTCCCCCCAGGAAGGTTCCGTGCGCTGCCAGAAGAAGCCATGTCCTCCAGCTCTCTGCCCCCACCCCTCTCCAGGACCCTGCTTCTGCCCTGTTTGCCACAGTGAGCTGCCTTCCGCGTGCCCCAGCCCCCCATGCTCGTCCCCACCCCTCCCCCCTCTTTCTGTCAGGCCTGAGCGAGGTCGGACAGGGCGAGGTGGCACAGCCCCCCGCCCAAGAAAGGTCTTTCCCACAGGCTGCCTCACCCAGGGCCAGGAGCACCAGGATGGGGCAGAGTTTGAGGGGCCCCCAGGCAGCTGCGAGTGGTGTCGTTGTCAGGTATGGTAGGGAGCGGGGGGGAGGGCGTTGGTGTCAGGGCTGGGTCCCCATGCCTCTGGGGCGCCTGGCCTAGAGGGCAAGTCCCTGAACCTGCATCTCCTGCAGGCCGGCCAGGTCAGCTGTGTCCGGCTGCAGTGCCCCCCTCTGTCCTGCCCACTCCAGGTCATGGAGCAGGGGGGCTGCTGCCCTCGCTGCAGAGGTATGCCCAGCCCCACGTGGCTGCCCCCTGGCCTCTGCCCCCGGGCCCGATGCCCCGTACCGGCCCCCCCTCCCTCTCCTTAGCTCTCCTCCGGCCTTCCCCCCTCCCTGGCCACCCACCTGGCCCTCCCACACCTTGGCCCTGAAGCTCTCATCCCTGCAGGCCTTTGGTTCCTCCTACCCCTCCGTGCCCCTGGCCTGCCCAGACCACACCCCCTCAAGACTGACACCTTCCTGACCACACTAGTCATCATCAGAATCGTACCGTGTGCCACATTCTGAGCTCAGCACTTGACACACAGCTCACTTAATCCGCACACGGTCAAATAGGTACTATTATCACTCCCATTTTGCAGATGAGAAAACTGAGGCACAAAGAGATAACATCGCTTGCCTATGGGCACGCAGCTGGTAGGTGGCAGTCAGGATGTGCATCTAAGCCATCTGGTTCTAGAATATGAGCCTGTTTTAGGCTGCCTCCTGGCCCTCACCCTCATACGCTGCTCAGCAGGGTGTAGCTTCCACAGAACTGTCACAGCGTCTCACGCGCCCTTGAGGTAGGCAGGACAGATGAAATCCCCATTTAACAGGTGAGGAGACTGAGGCTCGGAGAGATTGTTACCTGGGGCACATGGTTAGTGATGGAGACTTTCATTCATGTCACATGCATTTATTACACGCCTGTTGCATGCCAGGTGCTGGGCTACCACCAACAGTGGCTGCTGCCTGGCACAAGGTCTAGCAAGCAAGCAGGCACGGAAGGGGATAAGAACTGGGTGTTCCGACCCTAGCCCAGGGTCTTTCCCGTCCGCCACAGGCAGGAGCACTGCCCCAGGCCATCTTTCCACCATATCCCTATAGATCCCCCTCCTGGCACCCGCATGCCCTCCTGGCCACCCAGGGTGGGGGAACAGGGGCACGCGTGCAGAACCAAGACTCAGAGCTCGTCCCTGCCCACCTGGGACACAGGCTGCCTGGCTCACGGGGAGGAGCACCCGGAAGGCAATAGCTGGGTGCACCCCCAAAGCCCCTGCTCCTCCTGCATGTGTCATGAGGGCGTCGTCACCTGTGCCCGCGTCCAGTGTGTCAGCTCCTGTGCCCAGCCCCACCGAGGGCTCAGTGACTGCTGCCCTCGATGCTCTGGTACTGGGAGCCTGGGGCCGGGTGAGGGAGGGTGGGGAGGCAGCACTTCTCTCCGGGCTGGGCCGCAGAGACAGGCTGCTCCGGGAGAAGTGACCCCCACTGTTGCACACACCCCAAAATCTGGAGCCGGGGGCATCCCCTAGCATTCTTGCCAGCCTGAAGCCTCCCTGGTCCTGTTCTGCCCCAGACTGTGAACATGAAGGTCGGAAGTACGAGCCAGGGGAAAGCTTCCAGCCTGGGGCAGACCCGTGTGAAGTGTGCATCTGTGAGGTGGGTGAGGGCAACGCCGAGGGGCTGGGCACCACAAAGGGGGCAGCCTGGACACCATGGGGAGCGAGCAGTATGCGGGTCAGAGATAGGAATGTGCCCCCTGGGGCCAGGAAGTGTGGGGCAGGACAGGCGCTGAGCGGGGTGGGGGCAGTGGGCAGCCCTCCTGGCTGGAGTTTAGGGTGGGTGTGTATGGGAGGTAGGGGGACCCCTTCGGAAGTGGTTGGGGGGCCTGTTAGGGAATAACATTTGAAAGTAATGGTGAGCCGATGAATGACGTCCTATGCCCAGGGATTTGGCAGGGGAGGGGAGGAAATGGCATGAGAGTGCAGGGGCTCAACACTCATAAGAAGGTTCAGGCCCGGGTAACTGGAAAGAGAAGGGGACGTCATCTCCTGGGAGTAGGGCATGGGGTGAGGAGCGATCTGGGGAGACGTTGAGTCTCTGCAGACTGGAGTTTAACCTGCCCAGGGTGCACCCAGCAGGAGGTGCAGCAGGCAGGTGGAAGGGCTTGGGGTCCAGGGAAAGAGGGTGGCTCTCGGCTTTCAGGGCCCGGGACCCACCCCCTTTGCTCACTCATTTTTGTAGCTGCAGCCTGAGGGGCCCCCGAGCCTTCAGTGTCATCGGCGGCAGTGTCCCAGCCTGGTGGGCTGTCCCGCCAGCCAGCTCCTGCCCCCTGGGCCACAGCACTGCTGCCCCACCTGTGCCCGTGAGTCCCTGGATGTGGGGGTAGACAAGAGGGTAGGACTGCCATCCCCAGAGTGACACTGGAAGTCAGTCGCTCTCCTCTACAGTCCTAGCTCTCACCGGTTTTTTGAGTCCAGTGGACTATTCAGGAAGCCCTGGCTGGTGCGGCCTGCACCTCTCCCCCACCCCCAGAGGGGGACTGGGGAAGCTGGCAGGGAGGGATCCCTGGACTCTGAAGCCAGGCGCCGTGTGGGGAGCATCTTGCCCAGCAGGTGGCGCTGTGGGATGGGGTTTTGCAGGTTGCGGGCTTCTTGAGGGCTGTAATGTGAGGCCAGAGGGGCTACAGAGGTGGGGAGGTATTCTTACCAACACTTGTTAGCATGTGCCTCAGGGAAAGAGAAAAGGACTAACATTTAGTAAGCACCTACTGTATGCCGTACCCTGTACTTGGTGTTTTTAATAAACACTATCTCATTTAATTCTCATTTACCCAGTGAGCGGTGTTATTATTCCTTTTTACAGATGAAAAAACTGAGGTTCAGAGAGATTGATTAGTCTGCCCAAAATGGCCCAGGCACTGAATGCTGGAGCCAGGATTAGAACCTGGAGTACCTACCTGGCTCTCTGTGCTTCCTTGTGCTGTTTTAGCCAGGTAATATAAAAGGAAATAGGAGAGGGAGCAGGCGAGGCCGGCAGTCCGAGTGTCCTTAGTGACCTTAGGCTAAGGAAGCCACACCTTGTCCACTCCCAGGCCCTCCACCCTAGTAGTCTGCAAAGTTCTTTTTCAAAAGCCCCAACTTTTCTTTGCGGACCCAAGAGGAAGGAGGACTCATCCTCTTGGAATCAAGGTGCTGGGGATATGGGTATGTCCCAGGCCCAAGAAGTCTGGGGACACAGCGGGTAAGTGGGCTTTTGCCCCCTGCTTCCCCTCTCCGTCCCCGACGCTGAACTCTTGTCTTCACAGAGGCGCTGAGCAACTGCACAGAGGGCCTGCTGGGGTCTGAGGTGGCCCCGCCGGACCCTTGCTACACCTGCCAGTGCCAGGTGAGCCCCCCCCCCGCCCTGGGGATTCCCAGAGCTCTCTCTTCTTCCTCCTCTGTGCACTGTGGCAACAACTCCTCTCCTGCCGCTCCAGGCGCCCCGCCCACTCCGACACGCGTCCGCACACCTTGAATATCATATCCGGCCTCCACCCTGCTCCCTCCCTGTTCTTCTCTGCTGATGGCGTTCACATGCCCTTCCACAGGACCTGACATGGCTCTGCATTCACCAGGCCTGTCCTGAGCTCAGCTGTCCCCCATCGGAGCGCCACACCCCCCCTGGGAGCTGCTGCCCCGAGTGCCGAGGTAAGTGCCGGCCTTGACCTGCATCCTGTGAGCACGAGCCCAGGGGGGAGACAGGAAGGGTGGCATCCAAAGGCTAAGGGGGCAACCTGAGGTCTGTACTTCAAATGTGGGCTTCGTTCTCTTGTCGAAATGAAGGGTCATTCAGTGGGGTGCAGGAGGTAGAGGAAAGCAGAGGATGAAGTCTGGATACTCAAGGCCTGGCCTGAGGCTTGTCACTGGGCTCGGAGGCCCCAGGCCCGTTGGACAGGCATTGCACTGAGCTGGCAGCTGGCTCATGGGAAGCTTCCAGCCTGTGACTCTTTGGGCTTCCAGGACCCTTTCCACTTCCCTCGTACTGGTTGCAGGGCCTGCCATCTGGTAGGTCGTCTGGATACCGGTTGCGGAAATCAGCACCATCGGGGTGCTAGCGGAATGGCGCGGGCCTTCAGGGTGCGCTCCAGGGAGGAGGACGCAGTTGGGAGGACCATGCTCCCCCCTCCTCACTTCTTCCTCCTCAGAATGCGTGGTGGAGGCCGAGGGCCGGAGAGCGGCGGATGGAGAGAGCTGGCGGGACCCTAGCAACGCTTGCATTACTTGCTCCTGCCATGTGAGCTGGGGGTGGTGGGCAGGTATGGGGTGGGGCGGAGGACCTTACAGATGGATAAAGGGAGGAGTCTCAGGACACTGGACCAGTGAATATGGGGTCTTTGAGGTAATTAGTAAAAGGCGCCCCCTCTGGGTGAGAGCGGGCAGTGGCATCCCTGTGCCGGGGCAAGGAACTAAGGGCTGGATTTCATCCCCCACTAGAACAGGAAATGGGTGTTCTTGTAGGGCGGGGGCAGAGAGAAGGGGCTGCTGCCTCAGACTGTGACCCAGAGGCTCCCAGAAGTGTGAGGCCAGGCACCCCAGGCCCTGCAGGAAGTCCCTAGAGCAATGACATCTGTCCTCAGCGGGGCCGCGTGGAGTGCCACCTGGAGGAGTGCCCCGCCCTCTCCTGTCCCCAGGGCTGGGCGAAGGTGCGAGAGGCTGGCAGCTGCTGTGAGCGATGCCAAGGTGCCAGCCAGAACGATGGGAGTTGGGGACGAGCGAGACCCAGTGTGAGGGACGGGCAGCTGACCCTACCCCGCTCCTGTCCCCTCAGCCCCCGCCCAGTCGTGCGCGCACGAGGGCCGGGCGGTGGCCTCCGGGGAGCGCTGGGCCGTGGACGTTTGCACCACTTGCTCCTGCGTGGCAGGCACCGTGCGCTGCCAGAGCCAGCGCTGCCCGCCGCTCTCCTGTGGCCCCGTGAGTGCCGCGTCTAGGGCGGTGGGGTGAGTGGGCATGTGGCAACGCCTTCCTGGTAAGACCCGGCGGGAGGAAGGAGGCAGCGCTTGGGTAGCGGCCGCGGCGCGGTTGGGAGGGGGGCGGGGAGAGAGACCCTGCGGCCGTGCAGTTCCAGGCGCGGCCACAAGGCGGTGCCCTGAGCCCGCTTGCGGTGAGCCGGGGAGATTCCCGGGAGATCGTCGGTCCCAGGGGAGGCTCTGCGAGGGGCACCGCAGGGAGGGCGAAGTGTCTGACGGGATCCGGGGCTGAGGCCAGGACGAGGCCCCCGCCCTGAGTCCCGGCAGCTGCTGCCCCCGCTGCCTGCCCCGACCCGCCTCCTGCATGGCCTTCGGAGACCCTCATTACCGAACATTCGACGGCCGCCTGCTGCACTTCCAGGGCAGCTGCAGCTATGTGCTGGCCAAGGACTGCCGCGGAGGGGACTTCAGGTGCGCAACCCCCTCTGCCTTCTCCCTAACTCCCCACACCTGTCCCTGCTGACTACTGCACCTGGGCCTCTCACGCCACAGCGTGCACGTGACCAACGATAACCGGGGCCGGAGGGGTGTGGCCTGGACCCAGGAAGTGGCGGTGCTGCTCGGAGACGTGGCCGTGCGGCTGCTGCAGGGCAAAGAGGTCACGGTGAGCAAAGCTGAGGACCCAGGGATGGTCAGTCCCGTGCTTACCGCTGTCCCGACGTCGGCCCTCCTCCTGCCTCCCTCCTCCAGGTGGACGGGCGCCCTGTGGCCCTGCCCTTTCTGCAGGAGCCGCTGCTGTACGTGGAGCTACGGAGACGCACCGTGATCCTGCATGCCCAGCCCGGGCTCCAGGTGCGGCGCAAGGCCAGTGGGGGTGTGGGAGCCTTGGACCTGTTCAGGCCTCTATCTGTAGAGGGAGTGCGAATACCAGCTGGGTCCCGTGCCAAATCAGGCCAGTGAGGTCAGAAAGTTCTGATGGATTCGGAGGGGAGGAAAGGAATCATGGTCGGAGACCTTGGGTGCAGGGAAGGGGGGGTCTGAGCCTGGTTTCTAATCTTGATTCAGTCACCAACGCAGTGGGACTCTTAGGCCAGTACCAACCCTCTCTGGGCCTGTTTTCTTATTGGTAAAAAGGGGGAACAATTCAGGGGATGCCAACTAAGGTCTACGTGGTTTCTGAAATTCCTCCCAAATCCTGTGTCGAAGAGTAAATTTCTCCCTGCCTTCGGCAAGAAGTACAATTTGTAAATTCCTAAAACAAGTCTCGTCGATACTTCTGATCTGGACTCTAATGGTGCTTCATCCTCTCTAAGGCCCTAATGCCCATGAGAAAGTGAATCTCTGAAGCATTTCACCAGGGGGCCCAGTTCAGGGGTGCCGATGGGAGAAGGTGCCCTCCTGCCGGAGCTGTGGGCAGCTCTTCATGTCTTCTGTGTGTGCCCAGGACTCACAGAGCACGTGCCAACTTGGCTTTGGCCAGGGCAGCCTCCTTTCCACGGGGAACCTCTACCCGCCCATTCTCCTCCCCCACAGCATGGAGTGTGCTGACAGTGCATGGGGCCAGGGTGGACCCTGGGCTTCTGGGGGTCCCTACCTTTCCCCATTCCCCGATTCCAACCTCTCTGCCCAGGTGCTGTGGGATGGGCAGTCTCAGGTGGAGGTGAGCGTGCCCAGCTCCTACCGGGGCCAGATGTGTGGGCTCTGTGGGAACTTCAATGGCTTTGCCCAGGATGATCTGCAGGGCCCTGAGGGGTTGCTCCTGCCCACAGAGGCTGCATTCGGGAATAGCTGGCAGGTGAGTGGCACAGGAGCCGGGTGGCTGAGTGTGATCATAGAGCAGCCCTCTTATATGGAAAGGGGGGTGGGCACGAGATGGGCTTTGCAGCTTCAGGGTGATTTGGGGGCTTCTTGCTTCTGTCGTGGTGCTGGGGGAGGCAGCGTGGCCTGTTGAATGAGGCCTCATCATCCGAATCCACAAGCCCTGCCTTGCCACTCACTGGCTGTGTGACCTTGGGTGAGTCACTTAACCTGCTCTGGGCCTTAGCTTGTCCAGCTGTAAAATGGGGACAAGGAGAAAGTAGCTGGTGCTTCCTTTGCTATTCTTGTAGGGAGATTTTTGGAGCTAAACCAAAATATTTAGTGGAAAGTGTTTTTGAAGCACGTAGCACACAGAGATCAGCCGCCAGTGGATGCTGTCACATCAGGGTCACTCTTGCCACCTAGGTCCCAGAAGGGCCGGGACCCAGTCGGACATGTTCCAAGGGCCGCGAGGTGGATCCGTGCAGGGCAGCGGGTTACCGTGCCAGGCGTGAGGCCAACGCCCGGTGTGGTGTGCTTAAGTCCTCCCCGTTCAGTCGCTGCCACTCTGTGGTGCCACCAGAGCCCTTCTTTGCCGCCTGCGTGTATGACCTATGTGCTTGTGGCCCCGGCTCTTTGGCTGACGCCTGCCTCTGTGATGCCCTGGAAGCCTATGCCAGTCACTGTCGCCAGGCAGGGGTGACACCTGCCTGGCGGGGCCCCACACTCTGCGGTGAGGGGGAAATGCCCAGCGCGAGTTGGGGAAGAGGGTGGCACAGGGCTCAGGTGTGGATGTGGTAGGAACAGGGTGGACCGCAGGGGTGAGCAGGGCACCTGGAGCGCTGCCGGGGTGCCCCTGTGACCCTGCCTTCCGCTCCACCTGCAGTGGTGGGCTGTCCCCTGGACCGCGGCTTCGTGTTCGATGAGTGTGGCCCGCCCTGTCCCCGCACCTGCTTCAACCAGCACATCCCCCTGGGGGAACTGGCCGCCCACTGTGTGAGGCCCTGCGTTCCTGGCTGCCAGTGCCCCGCGGGCCTGGTGGAGCACGAGGCCCACTGTATCTCACCCGAGGCCTGCCCCCCAGTCCAGCTCACTGGGGACCAGCCACCCAGACCTCCGCCCAGCCCTGGCCAGTAGCCAGGACACCAGGGCTCATCAGGTCGGAAGCCTCTCCTTCGAGAAGAGCTCCCACCCTGGCCAGAGCCATGGAAAGAGTGCCCCACCCAGGCACTGGGGTCCTGTGTCCCACAAAGACCTCACCGTGTTCAATCAGAAGCAGTAAAATTGGGGCCTCTCCTACAGCTTACTTGTGTGTATGTGTCTTTTCTCCTGGTGCTGGGATGGTGGGGCTTGGAATATGGGGTACAGCAGCGGTTAGTGTCCCCAGGATCAGAGAGGTGGCAGCTGTGGGAGCTGAGCCTTCACTTCTTGCACCTACCGTACCCTGGTGTTGCCTGGGAAACCCTGCAATGGAAGGAGGACCTAGGGATCCTGGTCCCAGCTCCGTGCTCACACTATGTCACAAGCGTAGCCCATGGTCCCCACATTGGTACCTCTGTGGATCCGTGTGGAATCCTGTCAGGAGGCTGAGGGGCACGGAGAAGGGGCTCAGTTTCCCCACATGGCATTCCCTTTCCTCTTGATTTGGGGAATACCAAAGGCTAGGCACCTCCTGGGCTATTCTAACAGCTGGTGACATAGGGACCCTATGCCTGGGGTGGGGAACAGAAGACACAACAGACTGTTGATGAAATATGGACACACGTGCACGCGCACACACACACACACACACACACACACACACACACACACACCTCAGAAACCCAGATAAACATGTGCGGCACATGCATGGGCCCATGTGTGCATTCACAGCCACACCCACCCTGGACGGACATGTGAGCAGGAGACATCCTTGTAGGGGAAGGAGCATGGGTTTTGAAATAGACAAAAAGTCTATTTCCTTGAAAAGTCTGTCTTCAGAAAGAACTCTAGTTTTTTTTGGCTGTGATCTTGGTGTTTTAGGAACCTTGGCTAAAAGACCGGGGTGGGGGGGGGGGTCCTCCATTCTCATTGCCAGGTCCCTAATCTTTCAACAGGAGTGAAGAGAGAGTGTTGGGCTAAACTGAGATGGCCTGCCCTGCGAGCTTAGCCCGCTTCTGCTGAGGCCCACGGGAGAGAGGTGGCCTCTTTCTCTCGCGGAGCCGTTTCAAAGCAGCAGGCTTTTTCAAGGCTGCTCATGACAGCACAGCGTGTGAACGTCACAGACCGGCTCGTGTGTTTGCACCTCCCCTCGCTGTGACCTGTACAAACCGTGTCCTCGCCTGATGCATCTCGCATGTTGTGAGGAGTAAACGGAGTGACCTGTGGCCAGCACTTTGCACGTGGACAGCTTGGAACAAGCCCTTGGGAAGTGCTCACCGTCGTCCGGCCTGTGGCTGCTTGCGCCTGGGACCGTGTTTCCCCCAAGCCTGTTTATCACGGCCATTTGCCTCCAGATGAGGGGGACGTTGCCACATGTTAGCTAGGGCAGTTTACTGTCTAGGCTGTTTTCTAATCTGTGAAATTGGGATAATGATAGCACCTACTTCTCGGAGTTGCTTCAAGGACGGATTACTTGTATGCAGCCTTTGGTTTCCTGCAGATAGTAAGCTGTTGGTAGCCGCTGTTCGTATTGGGCATATTACGTGTGGATATAATGCAGTTGCAAGCTTCACATGTATACGTAAAACACGTACCCGGTCAGGATTGCCAACAAGCATATGCAGACACCTCTCCCTCACACTGCCATCCCCCATGCCAGGAAACCCATATCGGAGGCGGGCCAGAGTCTCTGTGAGACTTGGCTGGGTCCGGGCCCTGGCTCAGATGTCAGGTCCCTGCATTATTGAGCTCAGGAGCCTTTGTCTCCTCCTCATTCCTGGTCCTCCCTTCTCCAGGCTCCAGCAGCAGAGGAGAGGAGGGAGGGGACATCTACCCTGGCTCCCCAGCCCCATGGAACAGGCAGCCGCCCCTGGCGGCCGAGGGCTCCCTTGTAGCCAAAAGCAGGCCTTAGCTCTGTACCAGCACCTCTTTAGATGCCCTGCGGGCCTGGGCCCACTCCAGGCTGCGCTGCAGCAGGTGAGGGAGGTGGGGCATTGTCTCCAAAGGGCACGGTGGAGGCCTGATGCCATCCTGTCCCCCCAGGTGCAAGAGAGTCGGGCCTGTCCCTCGGGACTGGAGCTGCCCACCGTGCTGCTGGAGATGGAGCGGAGCCGGCGGGCCCAGGAACAGGTAGGGGCTGGCCGAGGGGCATGGCAGAGGGCAGTGCGGGCACCCCTTCATGCTCTGGCAATGCGTCTTTTTGTAGCTCCTGTGGGACTTGGCTCTGCTGACTGGGGCGGGGCTGGGCCTCTTCTGGCCCCCCCGGGCCCAGCTCTGCGGTCCGAGGGACCGGGCCCAGTGTGCATGGAGCCAGCGCAGCAAGCCCCGTGGTAGGATGGGTAGGGGCCCCGAGCAGCCGAACGGCTGGGTGAGCACGGGCATGGCTGAAGGCAAGGGGGTCAGTGTGACATCAGGGTGATTGTGGTGGGGAGGAAGGTGAATGGGGTGTGGGCTTTGGGCACATGTGGACCTGGGTTGGGTCTCTGTTTTGATGCTCCCCGTGGACTGGAAGCCTCTGTTTTCTTAGCTGCAAAATGGGGATGATAGTAGATCTTACTCAGAGGGAGCACCAGTGAACTCATCCATGGAAAGGGTCTAGTGGCACCCAGGACCTGTTAACTACATACAGGCTATTACCATGTTGCAATTAACAACTATCTGCGTCAAATCAACTGCATGGTGACATCTAGAAGCTTTTTTTTTTTTAATTTTTTTTAATGTTTATTTATTTTTGAGAGAGAGAGAGAGAGAGAGAGAGAGAGTAGGGGAGAGGCAGAGAGAGAGAGAGGGAGACACAGATTCTGAAGCAGGCTCCAGGCTCCGAGCTGTCAGCACAGAGCCTGACGCGGGACTTGAACTCACAAACTGTGAGATCATGACCTGAGTCGAAGTTGGACACTTAACTGACTGAGCCACCCAGGCACCCCTAGAAGCCTTTAGACACGGCTGCAGCATGGGAGGAACGCGAGCCTGGCATGGCTCCTGAGGGCAGAGGCACTGATGCCTAGCCTGGGGTGCACGGACCTTTCCCTTCAGGGCTGGTGGCTGGGCTGACCCGTCTAGGAGGGAGGGTGCTATGGTGACTGGGAACTAGGACCGTGCCTCCTAGTCTGATTCCCAGTCACCAGTTGTCCAAGGCACTCTGGGCAAGTTGACGGCCATCTCTGAGAGACAAGGCATCCTCAGCTGTAGCAAGAGGGGGTGTTCATGGTGACTGCTAAGGAAGTGTCCAGTGACATTGTTGGTCACGACTGCGGTCTCATCTGAAGGCTCGAGTGGGCAGGAGAGCTCCATTTCCTCACAAGGAGGGGAAGAGGACAGGGTCATACATGGGCTTGGATACCAGGAGGAGGGATCATTGGGGGCCACCTTAAAGGCTGCCTACCACACTGGGGAATGATGCCCTGTGGACTAGGGCACCCTCCAAACTTTCCAGAGTTCCAGGCCATGCCCATTGCCTCAGGCTGGGGACTCCCTGAGCCAGAACCATCAGCTTCCTGAGGGGTGAGTCTTTCTCTTGGGAAATCCTGTTTGTTTCGTGTTGCCACACAAAAGGGCCAAGCACTGGACCCTTTTTCCTATCTCCTTCCACGGCCCTGCCTAGCATCTCTTTCTTGTGCCCAAGGCTCATCCTGGGGCCCCCACAGCCCCTGGAAAGGGTGACCCCGAGTTCCAGCTGCTGGGATCCAGTGGTGGGTGCAGGGGCTGGGAGAGGCTGCCCTGCACTGGGGTGGGGAGACTGGCAGACAGGCTGCCTCCCCTTCCAGAGCCCGTGGGCTGTGAGAGGTGTATCTGAAACAGCCTCTGTACTCCCGCAGGGGGCTGGCGGTAGTCCCATCATCAGCCCTGGATCTGGGTGAAGCTGTGAGTCACAGAGACCCAAGGTGGGCGAGCCCTGCTCTGCCTGCAGAGTCCATACCTGGTACGTGGACACCTTGGCCGGGTGGCCAGACTAGAGCTGGAGGAGGTGGGAAGTCCTCATCCCAAGTGCCAGGATCCCAGTCCCCTCCTCACTCATTCTTTGTCTCATACTTTACATTGGGTGCCAGGAGCACCCAGGGACAACAAGCAGGTTTTATTTTATGTCCTAGTTCCACCTGGTTGGTAGCAGCTGTCCCAGGCACAGGGTCCAGGAGGATTCTGAAGCTAAACTGGGGGGGGGTGGGGGGGGGGCGGGCAGAGCGCGCTGGGAAGGACTGTTCACGGCGGCCTAGGGAGGGGGGAACGGAACAGCAGCTCCTGCCCCTGCGTCCTACCCTAGCATCAGACACCCAGAACATACAGAGCACAAGAGAGACTCGGCCCCATTGCTTGGTCCCTGTCACTGAGGAGATCACAGCCTAGCGAGAGCGTGACCGTAAACAGGCAGTTCGAATTCTGTGGGATGGACGCTGTGAACCCTGGGCCTATTAATTTAAAGGGAACAGACTCTCCAGTTATTTGTTAAATTAGCCTAGTGTAGCCATAAGCCTTTAATTGTTCCGTCGTGCGCGTGAGAGAAGAGCGAAGCGCCAATGCTCGTTTTTCTGACTGACGGAAAGTTTTACAGATAGAGGATCTCTTGGGGAAACAGAGATACCAATGACAACACTATAACCAGAGAAATAAACTATCAAGTAAGACAACAAATCAAACTGTGAGGGGACAGGTTTTGGGGGTTATGTTCCCTGTTCATGGCAATGATTTCTACAGGCTTGGGAGCCTGGTCACAGACTCCTTTGCTCAAAAATTCTTCAAAAGACATTTCTTTTCACAGAGAACATGCCCATTTGGTTACTGTTATGCAATGTGGATGTGTGAATATTCATAAAGATGGAATAGACTTGTGAAAGTTCTCCATTTAGGACCTTACGAAATCAAGTTCTTTTAACTACTTTTATGGAGGCAGGATGACTCTCCTTCCTCCACAGCTGCAAGGGAGCAGTGACATTTCATTTCTTTTTTTAGATGTCTTTTGTTAATTATGAAACTTGCAGTTTTTAGGCCAGGCTCCAGCCGAAAATTTCATTTCTTGAGTTTCATTTGATTCACTGTCAGCAACCAAGAAAGAGCTACAGAGGGTTTTTCTTAATAACAGTCAAATAAGGCGTATACAGTAGGTTTCTTTATGGGCCTACGCGGGCCCACCAGGATGAAGGGGGGTGTTCTTATGAGGGCCTGACAAGCTGGCCAACAGACCCTTCCTGCCCCGAAGCATCCTCTGGTGGTTTTGAGGACAGGGGTGTGCAGATTCTTCTAAGGTGTCCTGCCTCAGCTGGGAGGATGAGGAAGATGTGGTCGGCTGCTGGCAGGCAAATCCGACAAGCAGGCACATGACAGGCAACGTGAAGACTAGTGGACCCATGAAATGTCATAGCCTTGGAGTTCAAACATCAGTCCTCAGGGCATCCCCTTCTCTCATTGTGCTGGCGACTCCCTAGGCTTCGTGGTTCCAGCTCAGGTGGAATGTCTGTGAGGGGCTGGGGCATGAGCAGAGGGTTCCCGACATTGGTCTTTCTCCCCCAGGCTGCCTACAAGAGCTGAACCCCACCACCAGCTTTGGGGACCCAGGAAGTTCTGAGTTCAAGGTGAAAGAGTCAAAGTGCCCTGGGCAAGGGCCCTCTCGGATTGGGAAGAGCAGGGGTGGGGTCTGCCTGGGAGGAGCCTACTGGGGGGAGGTGGTCCTACCTCCTATAGCCAGGGGGAAGAAGGGACCACCACTGAAGTACCTTTTACACAACATAAAATAAGTTTAATGAATTCAGGAATCAGGCGAGGGCTGTAATGGAAGTGAGGCCCACTAGGACAGCCACTGAGGTCTCCAGGGTCCCTTGGGGGAAGTGGGCCTGGCACGGGGATTCCCTCACAAGCCTGGGCCCAAATGCTCTTGCTTCCCAGAACCTGGCCCAGAGGGCAGAGAGGAGACAAGCAGGACCCACAACCCGGAGGCCCTGTCAACAGCCATCCGTGAATGTAGGCGGTCGAAAGCTCACTCAGGGAGCCCCAAGGCTCTCGGACCTGCCCTCCCGGGGCCTGCCAGAACCCCAGGTTCCCCTGGAGGGGCTGGGCTGGAGCCTGGGCCAGGAGAGAGCGGAACTTCAGAAACTGCTGAGGATTGAGATTCCTCAGAGGCAGAGAGAGGGGGACCCTCAGGAGCAGAAAGAAGAGAGCCCCCAGGGTCAGAGAGGGGAAGCCCCCCGGGGGGAGAGCAAAAAAGTTCCTTCCAGACACAGAGAGAAGACACATCAGGGTCAGAGTGCAGAGGCCACTCAGGCTCTGAGGGAGGAGGTCTCGGAGTATCCCAGGTGTGAGGCTCCCCAGAGTGAGAGGAGAGAGTCTCCTCAAGGTCAAAGAGGAAATAGCCCTAAGTGTCAGAGAACGGAGGTTCTCCAGGAGCCACAAGACCCGGAAATGAAGACCCTTCAGACTTCCCCAGGCCCTAACTGGGAGGTGGCTGAGGGAGAGGTGCCTACACAACCCCCGGAGGAAGGCGGCTCCCTGGGAATTTCTAGGGATCTCTGTAGGTCCCTGGGAGAACAGATGCCACAGCAAAGGGGTAGGGAGAGCCCTGGCTCCGGGGAAAGGGCCGCGCAGCGGCGAGAGTCAGCACCGGGCGCGGGAGAGCAGAGGGCCGCCGGGGAGCGGGTACCGACTCCCCTTCTACCCCCGAGGCCCCCGACCCGGCCGCGGCTGCTCCCAAGGCCAGGGGCCGAGACGCTAGAGGCCCCAAGCACTGGGAGCTCGGGGCAGCAGGAGCGCCCCCCAGCTCCCCGGGGGCACCCAGGGCTGGTGCCCGACCCGCACGGGCTTCAGGACCGGGGAGAAAGCCCAGGCCCGGCGGAGCAGGTGCCGGGCGCCGGCGGGGAGCCGAGGGGCAACGCGGAGGCCCCCAAGGCCTCAAAGGCCGCGTGGCCCTGGCCCCCGGGCAGGGAGAAGGCGTCGGCGGGCGTGAGCGAGGTGCAGCAGGAGACCGCTCTGCAGCGGCTGCTGGAGCTACACCGCGCGGCCAGGCGCCGGCGGCGGCAGGATCGCGAGCAGCAGCGGCTCCGGGTGCGTATCCGCACCTGCCGGCCGGCTTGAGGCAGGCGGGGCCCGCCGAGGACCGGCCGGTCGGCCGGCCGCTGACAGCCGTCTCCCCGCCGCCCCCCCCCCCCCCCCCAGGTCTTGGAATGCCTCCGCATCGCCAAGAACCGCCACTGCCGGGTGCACCCTCTGGGGCCCCCACCCAGCCCAGCTCAGCTCCCGCCACAGGCAAGGCTCCCAGAAGGCGGTGGCGTCACCACTATCAGGGCCAGGGCGGGGGGAACGCGGGGATGGGGGAGGGGAGGGCTGGGTCCGAGCTGGGCGCGCCTCCTGGATGCCTTTGGAGTGCACACTTGCACTGACCCCGACAGAGGGCGGGAGGGGGGCGTCAGTCGGGTGCTGCCCCCTGCTGGCTCCATCAAGCCCGCGGGGTCCAAGGCCGGGGCGCTCAGCGCTCTGCACCGCCCCAGGAGGACGCGGCGGGGCAGCGGCGAGCCCTGCGGCAGCAGCTGCAACAAGTGCATCGGGAGAGGACCCGGCGGCTGCGGGCCCTCGGGGCCAGGTGAGGGGAGGATGGGGAGGCTTATGGGTCGATCTTCCTCGAGAGGAAGAGAGAGGGAGAGCGAGAGGGAGAGCGAGCGAGATGGTTCTCTTTCTCGGGCATCTGGAATAACCGGCCACTCTCTTTCAGGAACACTCAGAACTTCCAGCAGCTACTGTGGCCTCGCACTGAGGACCCTTTGCCAGGAGAGGAGCCCTCGCCCTTCGCAGCCCCATCTAGTCATTGCTGAATCCTCAAAGGGATGATTAAAGAGATGGGGATTAAAGAAAAAGCAAGTGCAGGTTAGAGGGAGTTCCAAGAAAGGCCCCCAACGCTGCCTCGGGGCCTGGGAGGGCCAGAAACACACACAGCAGCTCAGTCCCACTAGAAGGCGTGTTATTTCGTCTTCTCTCCCCTAACTCCACTGCCCGGCCAAGGTCAGAGAGCCAGGTCCCGGGGGTCAAGCAGTGCGAAGGCCCCATTCTTTCGGAAGAATGATTCGATGCGGCACATCTTACAGGAGACCAGTTCTTGCTTCACCGGGGGGCCTGGGAAAAAATGTCAGAGGCCAGGAATGATGGGTCCTGGGAAAGGGAACTTGGCCAGAGCATGGGAGCCCTGCCTTCCTAGCCCTAGGAATCTGCCTGTATTGTATCCACTTTGTATCCTTTGTGAAGGAATAAAAAGTGCTTCTGAGGAATGGGAGCCCTGGGCAAACTAAGGAGCTGGCTGGGTGCCCAGATCAGCAGTGAGGGCAGAACCAGTCAGTCAGCCATGTGCCATTATTTCCCCCACCTCAGGGTCCTCTGCAGAGTGGGTGGTGGGACACCCAGCACTGCTTATCGTAGGGACAGAGCTAAACGTCTCTGGGAGAGACAGGGCTTCCTTCTACCTCCTGTTCCCCTGGGACTTGCTTCCTGCTTTTGTTGGAAAACTCTTTCCTCTCCCTTTAGCACCCTGGGGAAAGTGGGGGGAATTTTTCAGGCAAAATGTCAACTGTGTTTATCCCAACCGTCTACCTGTGGATGGCATTCAAGCCTGTGGAGAAAAACCCATGACTGCGTAGTCTCACTTGAAATTCATGACCACAAATAGCAAAGGGACGGACGCGGCATCACCCAGCAATCCCGCAACACTCCCTGGTGTAGTCCCTTTCCCATGCCATAACTTCATCTCCCACTACACCGCTGTCTCCCCACTCTCTTCCCTGATGAGGACCACTGACCCAGCCTCCCAGAAAAAGCGGACTCAGTCCAGATGGATAGCCTTCCCACCAAAACCGCCTCCCCTACCCTTCTCTGTGCCCCTGGCCTCTCCTGTCAGATTCCAGCACCTGGAGATCCCTGGATGAGCTTGTCCCACCTCAGGCTTTAAATAGCACCTATATTCTGCTGCCCCCCAATGTGCACCTTCAGCTCTGACCTCACTCCAGAGGGGGGACTTCGTACACAGCCACTGCACTGGCACCTCCAGCCTGGCTGGGGCTCATCTGTCTTCACACCCCCTCCAGCCCTGCTCCTCTCTCTTCCCTGTCCAGCTGCTTGAGCCAAATACCTGCGCTTCGCCGTGGCTTTCTGTCTCCTTCTGTCATTCAATCCATCAGTAGGCTTCAGGGATTTTTCCTCCAAAACATAGCCTGAATCTACCTCAGCTCTACTGCTAATCACCCTAGCCCAAGCCATTATCCTCCCTGCCAGCATAACTCAAAATAGATGCAGACCTCATCTGCCAGAGCGGATTCTTTCTCTGAAAAAGCCATTACTTACAGAACAGTTAGTATCCTATCAGTACCATTCACCTGCTTAAAACTCTCCACGGCTTCCTCTCCCACTTGGGTTCCTCCATTGTGTCACTTAGCTTCCAGCCCTTAGGTCGGTCCTCCGAGACCCATCTAAAACGTCCTGACATCCCATCTAAAACGTCTCATGCCCCCTGCCCCTCTCCCCCATCACTCCCTAGTCTCATCATGGAACCTGTCCTTCTCAGATGTTTCCTTTGTCTTATGTTTACGGCCTGGACCCCCCGCAAGAATGGACACCCCCATCCGTGTGTCTTGTGTGCCTAGGGCCGACAGCATGGCCTGGCTCATGGCAGGAGCTCCGTGTTTGTGAAGTGAATAATCTCTGGGAGGTTGGGGCTCACCCAGCTGCCAGCCGTATATGAAGTTGGTGGTGATGGGGAAGAGGTAGCGCATCTCTGGCACGTCCAGTTTTCGGGTGTTGAGGTAGCGGTAGCGCCCCTGGAAGTCGTGGGAGATGCCTTCGTACAGCAGGGCCCGGGTGGCAGGCAGTACCGGATACATTTCGGACTGAATGGGCGTCTCCAGGGGAGGGCCGGGGGTCGTGGAAGGCACCGCTTTGGGGGCAGGTGGGGGTGAGGGAGGGGCTTTGGGGTGCAGGGTGGGCAGCGCGAGGGGTAGGCGGGCTGCAGCCTTAGCCTTCTGCTTGGCCTTCACTGTCGACCCGTACTTGCGGTGCCATTCACAGCGAAACATCTTCTCCCTCAGATATTCCTCCTTCCAGAAGTTCTGCCGCAGCGTATCCATGTTGAGTTGCCGTGACATGGTAGCAAGGGCAGGAGAGGTAGCAGGGTGGCTGCAGCTGAGGGGTGAACACAGGAGGCAGAGTCCTTCGGACAGCAGGTGGCTGCCACGGACAGTCACCCGGCAACCAGGCCTCACCTCACATAGGGCCAGGGTTCTATTTGCCATGCCCTTAGCAGACCTCACGTGCCTTGATCCACAGGCAGCCTCAGGCCAGGGCCCGCCAGAGAAAGGCCTCGATCTCCAAACCTCTTGCGGGATCCGGGCTCAGTCTCGTATCACAGGCCTTTAGGTTTCCTGTGTTTCTGCTTCCAGCCCCTTGGGGTCAGGTCCCCTCCCAGCCCAAGAGACTGAAGTGGGGGAGCCAGAGGCCTGGACACAAGCCTCCTCCCGCTCCTCCCCACCAGAGCTGGTCACTTGATTCAGAGGACCCATCCCTGAGTTATGACCTCCTGGGACAATCTTCCTGGTGCAACTCTTCTATGCCTATATCTTTGGCAGAAGCTTTTCCAGCCCTGCCAGTCGAATCTCCCCAAGAGCCTCATCCCACGCGTGTCCTTTCTAGCACCCAGCCTCAGTTTGGAGAGAAACAATAACGTTACTTTAATTTAACATCAACAATGACACCGTGTAACAGCACAGGGAAGAGGTGGTGGAGAGAAGACACTCAGGCTTCCTGTTCCCTAACCAGCCTTGACTTTAATGGCAGAGCCCCAGCAACCTGGAAGCCCCTCACCTAGCCTCTTAATGGAGTGGGCAGGGGCACGGGAATTGGAAATCAGAGGCTCAAAACTCACAGAAGGACTGAGGGCAAGCCTGGGGAGGAGCTGCCTGGCTGTAGGGAGGGCCCTAGCGCAGGTCTTCGGCTGTGAACATGCCCCGGGCCCGGCGCAGGATGGAGTCCTTGGCGGCATCATAGGGGTGCTCCTTGGACGGGATCTCCAGGACGGCTGGGATGGAGCGCTGGTGGGCGTCGAGCGCGTGCCGCACCATCTCTGCGATGTACTGGTTGATGAGGATAATGCCGATGTCATCCCGGTTTAGAAACTGCCTGTTGGGAGAAATGAGAAGGGAGCCCACTCCGAGGTGGTGAGGCCGGGCGGCGGAGGCAAACGTGCTTGACCCAGCGAGTGCAGAGGCCAAGGGCAAAGGTTGCTAGACCAAACTCTCTCCATTCTAACCAGAACCAACTTCACTCAAAATCTAGGGGCCCTGGCTGTCAGGGGTAACTTCCACCTCCCCTGCTTGGAAGGCTCCCAAGTGAGCTGGTGCTGAAGATTAGGGCACAGGCTGATGTGACCTGTGCACTGCGTTTGTGTGAAAAAGAGAGAGGATAAGAATATGTATGTCTGTCCCTAGTATGTACATTTAAAAAAGCAGGAAGATAAGGAATGAAGCGCTTCCAGGGGCGGAGAAGGGAGGTAAAGAAGTGGAAATAGATGGGGGTAGGAGTGAGACTTCTCAATATGTATACCTTTGAAATATTAATTTGCAAACCACACGAATACCTTAACTTTTCAAAGGAAAACAATTTCTTTAAAGGGGCTGATGAGACCACTAAAGGCCTTAAGGTCTATGCTGAAGTTTGGCATGAGCTAAGAATACAACATAGGAAGAGGAAAATCATCCTTTCCCCACAGAGAGGACCTAGCACTGGGATCTTCCTTTCTTGTAATCACCCAGGCATTAATATATTAAAAACTACTGGGGCGCCTGGATAGCTTAGTCAGTTAAGCAACCGATTCTCGGTTTCAGTTCAGGTCATGATCTCACAGTTTGTGGGATGGAGCCCTGTGTTGTGCTCTGTGCTGACACTGCAGTGCCTGCTTGGGATTCTCGCTCTCTCTCTCTCTGTCTCCCTCCCTCCCTCCCCTGCTCACACACTGGCATGAGCTCCCTCTCTCTCAAAACAAATAAACGTCAAAAAAATATATATCTATAAATAAACTATTTTTGCTGAGCACTTGCTCTGTGCCAGGCACGAGGGCCAGTTAGACTTGATGACTGATCTCTGGGTCCCTTTGGATGGAAACATGGAATGGTCTTGGAGTAAAATCTGTCCTTCTCCTATGACAACTTGGGTCACTTTACCAGAATGCTTAGAGATCAGGCCAGTTCAGGGCCTATCATCCCCAGGCAGCAGGATCCAGTCTCAGCCAGCAGCTCAAGGCTGGACTGTTTAGGGGAAAACAGGGGAGAGTGGTTTGTTCCTAAGACTTGGCAACAGGGGCCTTAGAGAAGGAGTGAGAAAGCACAGGGGGCTGGCATCCTTGTTTCAAGTCACCAGGACACCTCCTGAGTTAAGGGACATGCCCACATCCACACTATGAAGCTATCACTCTTGACCCAGAGCAGGAAATGAGGACTTCAAATGCAAGGTCTTTTTGCTAAATTCACTTATTCTGGTGGCTTTTTAAAAAGATTCTTTAAAAAAAGTTTTTTTTAATTTTATTTTTGACAGGGAGGGAGGGAGGGGGAGAGAGAGAGAGAGAGAGAGAGAGAGAGAGAGAGAACAAGTCGGGGAAGGGCAGAGAGCGAAGGAAACACAAAATCTGAAGCAGGCTCCAGACTCTGAACTGTCAGCACAGAGCTCCATGTGGGGCTCGAACACACAAACCGGGAGATCATAACCTGAGCCGAAGTCGGACGCTCAAGCCACCCAGGCACAAACCCCCCCTTTTTAAAAAAATTTCATTTGTTTTTGAGAGAGAGAGAGAGACAGAGTGCAAGTCGGGGAGGGGAAAAGATTCTTATATTCTCTGTACTGATCATGCCATACGCACATGAAGTTTTTCTTCTTTTGATTAAAAAAAAAAAAGGCAAGGTCTTAGCACAAAGTAGGATACAGTCCTAATATTCTGCAGGCTATGCTCAGGACAATGGGAAATTCCAAGACTGAAGAGTGTGGACCTGGCTTAAGAGAGTTTGGCCTAGGGTTCAAATCTCCACTCCCTCTCTTCCAAATGGTGTGACTTTGGAATGTGCCTTAACCTCTCTGAGCTTTAGTTTTCCCACTTGTACGTGGGAATAATAACCCCTACCTTACAGGATGATTGTGAGCCTCTAAAGGGCATGAAAATACAAGAAAGCCCGACCCCACTGCCTAGGTGTTCGCCCAGTGTGTGGTTCCTTTAGGGGTCAACTCCCAAAAGAGCTGAGGCAGGTCCCACGGGCCGGTTGGGCCGAGGGGCGGCGCCTGTCACGAGCTCTGTTCCCCTTCTTTCCTGACACACAGTCATATGAGGGATGAGCTCGTGGACCTGACATAACCCGGGTCCCCCGGAGTGCAGAAAGAGAACTTGGGGCACAGAGGCCTCCCCCGGAAGGGCGGCCGGACCGACTTCCTTGACCCTCGAGGGCAGGGTCTGGAAGCCCCTCTCAGGCCCCGACTGCCGGGGCTCCGAGCTGCCCCCACCTATTCCCCTCGCTCCGACCCGAAGCAGAGGGACCCATTCAGGCCTCACGGGCTACCGTACCGGAAAGTGTCTTCGATCTCATTGATGGTTGTATCCTTCTCCACCACCAGGAAATTAGGGTGGCGGTTCTTGTTAAGCTCCCCTATGCCGCCCAAGAGGAAGCCAGTAACTGTGTCCTCGTCTCCGATCACCGCAATTAGCTTCCCCCTACCCGCCATTCTCGCAGACAGGTAGAGCTCAGTAGAGACGGCCTGAAGTCCCCGAAGCCCCACCCCCGCAGTGCACAGCCTTTTCAATCGCACCTCCACCCTTTAGACATGCGCAGTTCACCACTCCGCCTCCGGGACATGCGTATTAATAGAAACACGGCCTCAATCTGAATACGCCTGCGCCGTAAAGAGAGGCCCGAACCTGGGGACTACGAGTCCCAGAAGGACGTGCGGCACCACGGACTCACGCAGGCGCGTTCCATCGCTCGTTCAGTAAACCTGTTGAACCTAGCGCTGTTAGACCCTGAGACCTCAGAAGAAAAGACGTAGTTTCTGTTCTCGAGGGTAAGGTCCGAGCCTGAACCGTGTACGTAAGTCTTTAACTATGGCACACAGTTAACGACCAGGACATATTTGTTTAGTAGATAAAAGATTGAACAAGTTAATGGTGACACTGACTAGGGAGGTGGGGTTTCAAGTGAACAGGCAGTTACAAAGCGGTTTGTTAATGCTAAAATATGAGAAGTACATGGAAGCATCCACTGAAGGCATAACTAACCCACAGAGGGGTAGGGGAAGGGTGCTCAAAGAAGGTCGCCAGAAGGATGCAGGGGATAGAAATAAGGACAAGAGAGTGTTCTAGGTAAGAGGAACAGCATATGCAAAGGCTTAGTGACTAGAGAGCACGAGTGCCCTCAAGAAGAGTTAAAGAATCTGGAAGTTATCCTGAGGACAAATTATCCTGAAGCCACTGGAAAATGGTGTCCTGAGGCAGGTGTTCTAGAGCTAGTGCTGTCCCGGTGCTGTGTGCAGAGGCAAGACTGCAGGAGGATACCACTGTGGTTAGAGATAATGGTGGCCAGAACTCGGGCTGTGATAATGGGAATGTGGAGATGGAGTCAAGAGATATTTATTTAGAGACAGAATGGGCAAAACTGGTTTTCAGATTGGATGTGTTTGGGGAGTGAGAGACCCAGGTGACCCCTGGCTTTCTGGCCATTGCAACCGGGTGGATGGCAGTAACATTCCTGAGAGAGTGAGCTCTGTGAAATACAGACTGAAAGAGAAAGGTCCAGCTTTCCTCCTCCATTTTAACAAACAGGCATCCTGGTGTTCAGCATGTGGTTTGTGAGTTTACAGTGCTTGAAACCTCCAGATGGTCTCATCTAGTGGTTATTTGTATGATTGGCTTGGGATTTGGGCACACCTGGTTTGAATCTTGGCCCCACTATTTAGAGGCATGATTTTTGGGTTTATCAGCAAAATTTTCAAGGCCTTGAGTTCTTCAGATAATAGTATGCCCACCTGATAGGGCTGTTGGGATTAAGTGAGATAGAGCCCTTAAATGTTCAGCACCCAGGGCCATATCGTGGTTGGGGAAGAGCAGCTGGATGTCTGTAGACACACAGGTGGGAGGCAGCTGATGCTCAGGAGGCCAGCAGGCCATCTGGGAAAGTGCTCACATCTGGAGTTAGTGGGGAGGGAGGGCAGAGAATGAGGAAGGGTGGGTGTAGAACCACCCGATTTAGTGCCTGGCACAGAACTGGCCCACAATGGTCACAGATGGCAGGGTACTTAAGAGAATGGATCCTGCCTTTAGTGGTTATAACAGGTGAAGTGAGGAGCTGGGTACATTTATCATTCAATCAGCCTTTATCACATGTGGCCCTGAAGAGGCTGAGGACGCAAGATAAAGTATGATTTCTGTTCTCAAGGAGCTCCCTGCAGGATGGAGGGGAGGGTGAAAAAAATATCACGGGGAGGAGGTCAGACATACAATAAAGAGAGGCCCTGGTGGGGCACCTGGGTGGCTCAGCCAGTTAAGTGTCTCACTCAAGTCATGGTCTAGCGGTTCGTGGGTTACAGCCCCATGTCAGGCTCTGCACTGGTGGGGCGGAGCCTGCTTAGGATTCCCTCTCTCTCTCCCCCTTTCTCTCTGCCCCTCCTGCATGCTCGTTCACTTGCTCTCTCGAAAGAAGGAAATTTTAAAAAAATTTTAAAAATTTTAAAAAATAGTTAGCCAGGGGAGCTAACTAAGGCCCTGGAGGGGCCTTAAGGGGGCAGGATTCAGAGCAAGGAGGAGGAAAGGAAAGAAGAAACTTGAAAAGGAGCAAGGAGGCGCATAGGCTACCGAGTAAAGAGGCGAGGAGGGTAGTTCAGAGCTGGGCCACCACTGTGTGCTGAAATGTCCAGGACAGGTCTAGAGGTGAGGGGTCAATTGAGTGAAATACTTCTTTGCCCTGCTCTAGCTACTGAGTTACTCATTTGTCACACCTGTCTGTATTAGACCTTCCAGGGTCAGGGAGCCCAGGCTCGTGGGGAGGAGGGTCTGTAGACACAAGGTCACAGATCAGTGTGGTAACACAGGCACAGATGTCCCCCTGGGGTGGTTTGGGAGCTGGGGGGCAGATCCAGGAGGGGCAGAGAGGGGGCCAGGAAGATGAGGAGAGTGGAGAGGCAAGGGTGTTGCCAGGCACTGGCCCAGACTGCCTCATGGGTACCCAGGACGCTAGAAGCTGTGAGAGTTTGGAGCGGAGGGTGTGGTGGAGAGAGGGCACACTGACTCAGGACTTCTTGCGTGAACAGGTTGGGGAAGCTGGTGTGTGAATCTGGAGGCCTTAAAGGCCTTGGTAGAAGAGTAGATGTTACCCTGGAACAGGAGGGAGCTGTGAACTGGCCTCAAGCCAGAGAGGGGCAGATTCCTATAATGTGAGCCTCTCAGGCTGCAGTGTGCAGGGTGGGCCGGGATGGCTAAGGGGAGGGGCTGGCAGGCCAGTGAGACTAGTTAAGAGGCTAGTGGGCCAGGGAGATTAGTGGGCCAGGAAGGCTAAGTGACAAGGCTGTAGGGCCAGGAAGACTAGTTCAGAGGTTGGTGACCAGAGAGGCCAAGTGAAGTGACTTTTAGGCCAGGGAAGCTAGTAAAAGGCTGATGGGCCAGGGAAACTAGTTAAGCACCGGTGGAACAGGGAGACTAGTTAAGGGGCTGGTGGGCCAGGGAGGGTAAATGAACAGATTGCTTGGCCATGGAGACAAGTGAAGAATCTGGTGGACCTGGGGGGCCAGTTAAGAGGCCAGTGAATCAGGGAAGTTAAGTTTAGAGGCTGGCAGAGCAGAGAGTCTAAGGGAAGAGGCTGTCGAGCCCAGAAGGCTAGTTCAGAGGTGGTAGCCAGGGAGGCCAAGAGAAGAGCCTGGTGGGTAAGTGAAGAGGCTGGTGGGATAGAGAGACTAGTTTAGATGCTGATGGGCCAAAAAGTCTAGTCTAAGAGCTGGTAGGACAGATACTAGTGAAAAGGCCAGTGGGCCATGGAGACTGGTTAAGAGGCTGATGGGTCAGGGAGACTAGTTCAGAGGTTTGCAGGCCAGGGAGGCTAGTGAAGATGCTGGTAGGCCAGGGAGAATAGTGACTATGCTGATGGGCCAAGAAGGCTAGTTACAAGTAAGGCACTTGTGAGGGGGCTGGCAGTTAGGGAGACTAAGAGGCTGGTGGGCCAGGGAGGCTAAGGGAGGAGGCTTGTGAACTAGGGAGGCTAAGGGAGGAGGCTGTGGGCCTGGGAGACCAGGTAAGAAGCTGGTGGCCGGGGAGGCTATGAGAAGAGGCTGGTGGGTAGAGGGAAGAGGGAAGAGGCAGGGGCCCTCAAGACTTGTCAGTGGCCTGAGGGCCAGGGAGACTAGTTCAGAGGTTTGCAGGTGGGGGAGAACAGATAAGCTGGTGGACCAGGGAGACTAGTTAAGAGGCCATGGGAGCTAACTGGAGAGGTGGTGGGCCTAGGAGAGGAGTTCAGAGGTTTGTGGGCCAGGAAGGTAAGGAAAGAGATCAGGCTAGGGTGACTAGTTAGGGGCTGGTTTAGGTTGGGGTCCTGAGCAAGGTCCGAACTGCTGGTGGGGCCAGAGCAGGTCCAGATCTGACCCTGGACTTAGCTGGATTAAACGTTCCAGGGTTTGCATGGGATTCTGCCTGCCTGCTGGGTGAGGAACATTCCTGTTGGAGTCTGTGCTGTTTTAAGGACCTAATTTGTTGAGAGTCTTTGAGGTCAGGCTAAAGGGAAGCCTGCCAGTAGTCACAGGGCAGTCTTCCAGAACACAGTGTTCACCTCCCTCTCCCACCCCCCAGCTCTCTAGGAGTCTGAGAACCAGTCCTTGGTTCTTTCAAGTATTTCACCAAGATCCCAGGCCTTACCAAATACATGGTGGCCACCCATAGAAAGCACATGCACAAGAACAGCCAAGCCTCTGCGACAGGCCAAACTTTATTTGGAGTTTTCCACTTACACGACTCCCAGCAGAGCCGCATGACATGTGCAAAAGTCTCCCCAGAAAGCTGGGCCTCGCAGTGTGTAAAAAAGGCCCCCCATGGGGCAGAGCTGTGCAACCGTAAAAAAAAAAAAAAAAAGAGAGGGAGAAAGAAAGCAGTCCTCCAGGAAGCCTGGCTGGGGCAGATATAAATCGCTGTGGGCCAGGCCACGTGCCAGCGCTGCTGCTGGTTCTGGGTCTGTTTTCTCCTCCGATTGTGCTTTCTTTTCCAAGTCCTTAACACTCTGGGGTCGTGGCCACCAGAGGGGCCAGACACAGTCCTTAGCAGCAAGGTGGTCTGGCCGGCAGTGCGGTTTGAGGGTGCCCTCTCTCACACACGCAGACACCCCCAAACACATGCTTCCCCACTGGCCTCAGCCCTCCCCCACCCCACCTTCGTGTCACATTCATGGGAGGAACACTGCCCTGAGACAGACAAAGCCCTCCAACCCCTGGGGGCATGGCAGGGTGGGGAGGCTAGGCCGTTCACTTCACACCCCAGGGCAGGTATTTGTGGTATCTGATTCTGTGCGTGTGCATCTAGGTGTGGTACGTGTGTTTGTGTATGTGTGTGTGTGTGTGTGTGTGAGTGCATTGGCCGGAGGTGGGGGCTGAGGCTGGGGGAGGCACTTCAGGGATTCAGGGCACGTTGACTTTGAAGGGGCTTCCGGGAACACTTTCGTCGCCCCACTTGACAATGAGGATGTAGTCTCCTTTCTCCTTGACGGTGTAGGTGACATTGTAGACCCGGTTCCCCATGTGCTTCACGTACACCTCCTCACAGGGGGTCTTGGGCCCATGCACGCCCACCATCATCATGTTGGTGCCTGGAGGGGGAGACGGAAGGGGCTGGCTCACACCAGGGGCCCACAGCCCCATGGTGCCCCCCACCTGCCATGTTCTTGTGCACTTGCCCACTCTAGGAAACCACCCTCTCCTCCCTTGGCGTGCCTGCTTTGCTGCAGTCCACGGTGAAGGAGTTCTTCTGGCCCACAAAGGCCTGGGACAGCCCAGGGCCCCGTGTCACCACCTTGCTGGCATCCGAGGAGAACTTGGGGATGGAGCTGTAGCTGGAGCCACGGCTTGAGGAGGATTTGGTCACGGTCTCCACCAGAACTGTGGATGTTTCATGAAGGCTGTGGCCTCCAGACAGCCGGGGACCTGAGGGACAGCGTGGGGTGAACACAAGCTGGGTCAGAGGCCTGCCTTCCTGAGGCAGCAGGCCCTCAGCCAGCACCAACAGCCCCGTGGGCCACATCCCTTCCCCGCTGCGGCACCCAGAATTCCTAGTGAGCCCGGCTGTGCGCACAGCTAAGGCTCATCCTGAGACCCTGGGCCTCTGATGGCTCCAGCCCTGGCACGGTCTGGGAACTCAAGTCCCAGGGTTAAGAGTCTTGCTTTAAAAAGGAACATATATCCAACTGATCCTTCACACTGCTTCCAAAAGGAAAGCTTGCTAAATGGTTACTGAGCTTTGTGTTTTAGGAAACCAGAAACATATGAAGAAAGTTAAGCTAAAGCTTGGGAGCCACTGCAGGGAAAAATTAATCAAGTGACAGACAACAGTAAAGAAGAAGGACTTGATTTTCAAAAATGATTCTCCGTGGTTCCACAGAATGGTGTGCCGTGCAAGGTCAGGCCCACTTTATTCCTGGTAAGTTGTCCATGGATTTTAGGTCAGACTATGACTGAATATGAATGGCTGCTGGAGTCATCCAAGCTGGGTTGGGCTGCAGGCTGGGCTGGAGGGATGTCCCCCACCCCGGGCACTCACCTGTGACTTTGGCCTTGAAGGGGCTGCCCACGATGTGCTGGGGGCCACCGTACTTGATGGCAATGAGGTAGTTGCCAGGAGCCATGGGAGTGTAAGTGACAACATGGCCCTCAGGACACTCCCGACAGTCCAGCTGCACCTTGGAGGGGCCATCGATGGTGACAGACAAGGCCCCTGAGCCCGCATTCAGGGTGTTGACAATGAACTCTGATGACACGCCTAGGGACCAGAGGTAGCAAGGCGGTAGGTTGGGCCCTAGGCTCCGAGAACAGATCTCTGCAAGGACTCAGCCCTCTGGGACAGGGCAGTATAGGACCAGAAGCTGAGTGCCCCAATATCGGACCCTCCTCCCTAGCCCCAGGCACTCACCAGTAGTGCCTCCCTCAAGTCCAGGACCATAAGCTGACACCAAGCCTGGGTCCCCAGCCTGGCTCTGTTCCCCAACGCGGATCTTGAAGGGACTGCCAGGGATGTGGGCACCGTTGAACTTGACATCAATAGAGTGGACGCCGTTCTCGTGGGGGATGAAGCGGATGGTGTGCTTGTCTGTGGGGCGGAGGGTTGGTGAGTGAGCCTTTGTTCTTCCCCTCCCCGTCCCAGAAGGGCCTGGCATGGGTGGGCAAGGCCAGGGTCAGCTCACCGCTGTCCAGCTCAGAGACGTAGCACTCCTCCACCGCACCCGAGGGCGTGTGCACCCTCGCATCAATCACACCCCGAGCACCATTCAGCTGCACCGCAAAGGACGCCGGCTGGTTCACCTTGAGCCCTGTTTCCTGCAGAGGCCACAGCCAGTGCTCAGAATCCTGGGAGCGTCTGGAGCACTGCTGTCTGCAGCCTGACACTGATCCCAACCCCAGCCTGGCCCGGCTCAGGGAGGCTCTCACCAAGGCTCCCTTGGGAGGGGAGGGGGAGGCAGGGGCTGGGCCTATGGCCTTGGCATCTGCTAGGAGGTGGGGCCCACTTGGCTGTGTTGGGCACAGTGGAGGATGACATGACGTATCCTGTCCTGACTAAAGAGATAAGATTCAAACACTATAAAGCAGGTCAGTGCCCAGAGGCCCAGAGGAGGAAGGGTGTGGCCTAGACTGCCCTGGGGAGGCTCCCTGGAGGAGGTGAGTCACTGGGGAGGACTTGAAGAAGCACAAGGAGGCCAATTGGGGGTGGGAGTGTGAGAAGATGATCCTGGGGTGAGGCATGGTGCCCCCTGCTATACGGATACTGGGAAAGAGGGGGAGACATCTGCCTGACTGTCTCTTCCAAGGTCACTGCTAAGCCCTGGACACATGGACCTGCCTCCACCTCCTGCCTATCTCTCAGGATGGCAGAGGGGCCCCACCCCATGGCACATACCTGGAGGCTGGTGACAGTGAGGCGGCGAGCATCATCTGAGAGGGAGGCCACAGGTACCACAAAAGGGCTGTCTGGTATGTGTTCATCATTGAACTTGATGGAGACCTCATAGTCACCTGGGGAGAGAAGGCTGGTCAGGACAGGCTCCTTGGGCCAGGGCTCAGGTCTGGAGACAGACTCGCACTCCCAGGGGTGTGGGGTGGAGGGAGATGGGGTAGAGAAAGAGCAGGGGCCCAGGTGAAGCGGGAGTTCTGTAGCCCATCTCTCTGCTCTGGTCAGCGAGCAGAAACCCAGTCTGGAAGGTCAGGCAGGCCCAGCTCCCACCTCCATCATGGACACCCACCTGGTTCCTGGACAACATAGGAGACCCCACAGGAGCCATCTTTTCGGTCCTCAAATGAAATCTCCGCCTTGCTGGGACCCTCCACGGCAATAGACAGGCCTCCAGCACCAGCTTCTCGGGTCCAAATGCTGAATTCAGCTGGGGACAGGGAAGCAGGGCAGAGGCAGTTCTTTAGCACGATTGCCCATCCTGCCAGCTGCCCTGCCCCCACCCCCTCTCCTGGACACCTGCCCCTCACCTGGCACACCGGCCACACCTCGCTCCAGTCCTGTGCCTCCAGCCCGCACTTTGTGGGCACCACCTTCACCCAGCGGCCCCACAGTGAACTGAAAGGGACTGCCAGGTACGTGCTGGCCGCGGTACTTGACGGTGACTGTATGGGGCCCCATTTCCTGGGGCACAAAACGCACACTGTACGCGCTGTCTTCTCCCTCGACAATCTCTGCGGCTTCCATCTTGCCCGATGGGCTGGTGACCTGTGCAGTCATGTCCTGGGAACTGGCCTCCCCTGCAGGAGGTGGGATGGTTAGGCTGACGCTGGGGCTGCCCCCAGCCTTGGACCTTCCCTCCCTCCCTCAGTAAGACCCCTCCCCTCCCCAGAACACCCTGGCCAGTTGCCTGTGCCCTCCCCATCCTGTCCCAGGGGACAGAAGGCCCAGCCTCCCCGTGAGGACCCTGGCCCAGCACGGCCCTGCTTACCCTCCTGCTGCCGGGTGATGCTGCCAAAGGAGCCCAGGCGCTCCCGGCCCAAGAAGTCCCCGAAGACCGCGGGGAAGGGGTCTCCACCAACCTGGGTGGACTCCTCTACCCGCACCTCACGCTTGGTCTCTCCGCCGCGCGTCTTGCTGATCTCCGTGCGCTCTGTGCGGGTGTACGTGTGGCTGCTGCGTGTGAAGGTGCGCGTCAGGCGCTCCTGGGCAGACACCATCTGGAACCAGTTCCCTGTGGGGCACGGAGCAGTGGAGGTGAGTGTGCCGGAAGGACGGGGCCCCGTGGGGTAGGCTCTGGGCCCGCTGCCCTCCCCAGGGCCCTGCCAGGCTCTTCCCGGCTCCTACCTGGGATCTTGAGATTGAGGTCACAGGTGCTGCCAATGGTGGCAATGGAAGGTGCCTGTCTCCGCCGCGTGATGCTTTCCTTCATGCGACCCTCACCGGTAACCTTCACAGTGAATGGGCTTCCTGGAGGGGGAGAGGCGGGGGGAGCGGATGGCTCAGACACCAGCCTCCTGGCCTCTCCCTGCCCAGCTGTGGCCCAAAGCTTACCAGGCACGTGCTTGTCAGCAAATTTGATGTTAATGATGTAGGTGCCAGGCTCAGTGGGGCAGTAGGTGACTTTGCATGTGCCATCTTCCATGTCTTCACAGTTGATGTCCACCTTGCTGGGGCCTTCAATACTCAACCCCAGGCCCCCGTAACCTGGCAGGAAGCAAAGGACACGTGTCCCTCAGGCCCTGCCACCCTGCTCCTCCCGCCCCCCCACTACAGGCTCTGTCTGGACCAGGCACCCAGCATGTATAACCACCAATGAAAGCTGGCTCTGTGGGAGGAGGGGTAAGCCAGACACTGAGCCAGACAGTCCGGGATGGGCAGTATGGAAAATTCCCCCAGGTGGGCCTCTTGGGTTCCAGTGAGTGAGGGACAGTCAGAAACTTAAGAGAGCTGAACTTTCTCTTAACATTTAAGAGGAATGACCCGGAACATGTACTTTCCCTCAAATGGACCCCAGAACGGGAAGTCCAGGGAGGAGGCGATGACTAAGGGCTGCTGGGCAGGAAAGTTCAAGTCCTTGTTGGAAGCACCAGCCAAAACAAGGGGTTTCTGGGGCGAGAAGCACCTGCGTTGCGAGTGTCCACGATGAACTCCGCCACCTGGAAGGTGTGTCCCTCGGACAGGCCCTTGCCCCAGACCCGCACCTTGCTGGCATCTCCGATCTCAGATGGCCCCACCAGGATCTTGAAGGGGCTGTTGGTGACATGCTTGCCACTTTTGCGCACGCTTACCACGTGCTCCCCAACCTCCTTCGGGGTGAAGGAGATGCCTGTGGAAAGGGGGGTGGTCAGGCATGGTGCCCAAGGCCTGGCAGAGCACCCCTTCCCAGCTCCTTTCAGGTCTTCCTCTTCCTGAGGCCCCTCCCCACGGCCCCACACTCACCAATGTGCCTGTTGGGCAGGCGCTTCAACAGGCAGGGCTCCTCGTTGCCTGAGGGGGCGCGGATGCTGGCAGTCAGCAGGCTCAGGTCACTCTCCGTGATCTTCAGTGACACGTCCGTGGAGGTGCCCACATTGAGCTGTGACGTCCTCATCGAGTCATCGCCTGGTGGGGGAGTTTGACATGTCAGGCGGTTAGGACTCCAGGTAGCGTGTTCTCATGGGGCTCAGGAGACCTCCTGGCAGACCCTGCTGGACTCCACAGACCTGCCCACCCAAGGGGCAGAGAGGCCGAAGGCCCAAGAGAGCCTGGTCTTCATTCACGTGTTAGCTGCCAAAGCTTCCAGACAGGCCCCCTACCCCAGCTGCCTTGTGGATGCCTCCGGCCCAAATGGGATAAATCCCTAATCTGTGTATTTTAATCGCAAGTCACACAGTTTCATGGAACCAAAACACTAGACCAGTCGGCACGGATCCCTTACTTGCTATGTGGCTCTGATCAAGTTGCTTAGCCTCTCTGGGCCTACCAATCTATCAAAGAGGTTTATCAGTATCCTAACTTCATAAGAGTTACTCCAAACACTGAGATGATGTATTTCAAAGCCTGAGGGGTGGTTGGATATTTCTCACCTGCTACAGGGAATGGAATGTTCCTGATATTTGTACAAAAATGCCCTCTTCCACCCAAAGGGGCCCCTACACTAACAACCCTTGATTACTTGAACACACTGGTCTTGCACATCCATCGTGTGCTGGGGGCGTGTACTAGAGGCCTGTGTGCCTACTTCCACCTCACCTGTGATCTTGGCCGTGAAAGGGCTTCCTGGGATGTGCTTGTCATCAAAGCGCACGATGATGCTGTAGTCTCCAGGCGCTGTGGGTAAGTAGGATACGGTGCAGGTGCCATCCTTGTTGTCCTTGCAGGTGATCTCTGCCTTGGATGGGCCCTCCACAGCCAGGGACAGGCCCCCTGTAGGGGGAGGTGGGGCTGAGATCAGAGGTCCTGCCCTCATCCCTGCATCTGGCCTCCTGCTCCAGCCCTCTGCCTACAGCTCCCCTCACCTTCCCCAGCATCCTTGGTGACAATGGTGAAGGTGGCCGGCTTGTTGACCATGCCATGGCTCAGGCCTGGCCCATAAGCACTCACATGGCGGCTATTGATGGCATCCACGTAAAACTGCAGGGGGCTTCCTGAAGGAAACAGAGAAAGGGGACTGGGTCAGTAGTGAGGACGGGAGCTGCTTGAGCCCACCACGGTCCAAAGTGCCTTCCTGTGGCTTCCCTGTCTGCTGTGGGGGTCTGTCTGATGGAAGCCTGCCTCCCACCGAGACACCAGCCTCCCCAGGGCCTGGGGGTGTGTGCTGTGTCTGCACACAGCAGGTGCACAGTGAATATTTGTCGAAAGAAGGCAGGCAAGAATGAAGTCACTGTGGGTTCCTCTCAGCCTGGCCCCAACTTACCAGGGATGTGGTTGCCGTCATACTTGATCCCCATCTGGTGCAGGCCTTTCTCGGTGGGTGCATACCTCACCGTGATGGTTCCATCCTTATTGTCGGTGATGTTGGGCCGGGCTGTTTTACCAGAGGGCATCCGTACCTCCCCTGCCAGGGAACACAATTATGTAGGGGACCCTGTTTATCCTACCACAGCCCACCCTTTCCCTGCTGTCCCAGGCACCATGAGGTAGCCTGGAGCTGTGAGATGAAGCCCGAACTGGGACACAGAAGGCTCAAGTCTGAATTGCAGCCCTGCCCAACTTGCTGTGTGACCCTGGGTAGCTCACTTCCCCCCTCTGGCCTGGAAGAAGTCCCCACTCTGAGCTCTCCTGCCTTGGGGCCCCCGGACAGTACCTGTAAGTTCCCCTTTCTGCACGGTGAAGGGGATGACCAGGTTGAAGGGCCTAAGCATGGACTCCATTGGCTCTACAGGCACCACTGGCTCCTCTGTGGCCTGGGGCAGGGGAGAGGAACAGTCATTGGCTGGGGAAGGCCTGGGGAGCTTGGCCTGAGTCACAATTGAAGTCAGAGATAGGAAAGAACAAGATGGTTAATGGTGAAACCAGAGCGGCAGGAGAGGTGTGTCAGCTGCAAGAGAAGAGGTGCCGTGCTCAGCTCAGGGATGTGTCTGCCCAGCCTGATTCCCGCCTGCTCCCCAAGATGGCCCCCAGACCATGCCCCAACCCTGGCCACTGAGGATCAGAAGGAAGAAATGAAGGAGCAGGAGGAGGGTGACGTGTGGGAGGCGGCAGTACCCAGTGTGTGGGGTAGGGGCCGGGCCGGTGCGGCTGCAGCACATCGGGAGGCTCCTCCACGTGGGGCATGGGGTCACACGCCTGGGAGACAAGGCACGGGAGAGCATGGCTTATTACCCAGGAGGCCAGTTCACGCCAGCTCAAGTGAGAGCGGACTCAGAGAATGGCCCAGAGATCTGAAATCTCAGGCTGCCCGTGAGGCAGTATGGATAATTTGAGTGCTTTACCCTCTAGAGGGCTTCATCGTCCTGCAGGGCCACCTTGGGGGTATGTATAGGGACAGTGGGCCTGAGGATCAGAGACGAACATGGCAAGTTCCTCCAGAGGGAGCCGACCAACCACTGGAAGGGCCAGAAAACGGGCTGTGCTCAACTCCCAAGTTGGGAGGCTGTGGGAAATCAATGGCTTGACTCTGGAACACTCTGGGCCCAGAATCTATCAGGTGTGCGGACAGGTTCGTGATTCCTTGCTGCTGCCAAGAGGGCCCATCTCCCCAGCCAGTGTCCAGGGCCTTGGAACTTACCAGCACGTGGAAGGGGCTGTTGGGGATGTGCTCGCCTCCGAAGCGGATGGTGATGACATACTTGCCCGGCTCGGGCGCTGTATAGTAGATGTCAAAGGTACCATCGTGGTTCTCAACCACATCCACGTCGAGCTCCGCCCCATCCGGAGTGGATACCGTGCACGTCACCTTCCCCTTGCCTGCCGCCTTGGCGTCCACCGTGATCACTGTCTCCTCCCCGATCTGGATGCGGGGTCCCAAGCAGGCACCTGCCACCCAGAAGAGCCAAGCCAGGTTGAAGGTCTGTGGGGGCTGTGCTCAGTCCCTCTCCATTCCCAGCTGCCCCTGCCACCTCAGCCCACAGTGAGAAGAGAAGAAAAAGGGCACTCACCCAGGCCATGGCCTCCAATGGACACTGGAAACAGAGAAGAGTGTGAGGCCACGTAGCTGGTGAGAGGGGGTGGGGGGTGGGGGCAGGGGAGGTGGGAGAGGTGGGCTCTCTGACCAGCAGTCCCCTGGGGACTGGGCTAGGGACCTGGAAGAGCAATGAGGGGTGCTCGATGGTGAGCAGGGGCAGAGGACATGGGGTGGGTGCCTACCTGTGACAAGACACTTGCTGGCATCCCCAGTGGGCAGGGCGTGGATGCGGAAGGGCGAGTAGGGGATCTCGTCGCCGCCATACTTGATGGTGATGGTGTACCGGCCACTCATGTCTGGCAGGTAGGACACGGTGTACGTGCCATCCCCGTTGTCTCGGATGTTGGCTTTCTTGGGCTTTCCCTCCGGGTCCTGGGGGAGAAGCAGAGGTCAGGGCCTGCCTGTACCCAAACCCTGACCGGGGAAGTGTACTACACATGGACTCACCAGGATCTGGACGGTGAGCAAACCCTCACCGGCGTCCCGGGCATCGATGGTGAACTCCACGGGCAGGCTGGCAGGGATGCCAGAGGCGTTGAGGCCGGGGCCGCTGGCCCGCACCTTGCTGGCATCATGGGCAGGAAGCACCTTGATCTTGAAAGGGCTTGAGGGGCAGAAAGGATGGACAGTTGGCGGGGGGTCTGGGGGGAGGACTCTGGGGCGGGGAGGAGGGGGCAGACCACATCCTGAGTTTTGTGGGAGGATTACTCGAGGGTACCCGTGACAGACCCTAAGAATTTCTGCATTCCCGGGGAAGATGCTGTGGTTGGTTTAAAGAAGAGGGTGCAGGAGGCTGCCTTCTCCCAAGACACTCATTTTGTAGCTACGTGGTGGGAAAGCCCGGCCCAAGGAGAGCCCCTGGGGCTGTGCTGCCTGTGTGGTGACAGGCAGGGAGCCCCAAGGAAGAGCGGGGGGGTGGCTGAGCCCGAGACCGGATGGGGCCAGAGTGGTGGGGGGAGGGCACCCCCAGGGCCCTGCCAGTGGCTGGCAGGTGTGGCCCCGGTGGGAGCACCCCAGTGCTCAGCCACAGCATGGGAGCCCAAGAGTGCTTCTCACCTGCGTGGTACCTCCTGGTCGGCATACTTGACGGCTACCGTGTAGGGCCCATCGGTGGCTGGGGTGTAGTGGACGGTGTGGGTGCCATCTCCTTTGTCACGCACCTCTACAGGCTCGGCTACACCTGAGCAAGGGGGGAGGGTCAGCAAAGCCTCCTGGTGCCCCGCCCCACCTCCTTCCACCCTGCCCCAGACATTCGGTACCTGTGGGGCCCAGCACGGCCACTTGCAGTGGGGCCCGGCCGGCTTGGCTGCAGTCCACCGTGAAGGTCTGGGGTACCCGGGCCCTGACACCGGCCCCCAGCCCCGGCCCTGAGCACTTCACCTTCCCAGGGTCCACCACATCCTTCACCGGCACCCGGAACGGGCTCCCTGCAAGGAGAAGGACATCAGCCCCTACCCACCTACCCAGAAAGGTCTCTGACGCCGAGGAGGCAGGGGAGAGGTTCTCCCTGCCTTTCCTGCCTCTGAAATATCCTCAGAGAGGCCAGACCAACATGTACAAATGCTTAGGAACTTGCTCATAAACGGGGACAAATAAACTTGGCTGCAGACTAAGGTGGGGCAAACCTTATGTGCTGGGCCACAGGCCTGGAAGAAGACCTTAAATTAATAAAATGCTAAAAATGGATTATTTTAAAAATAAAATGCACTTTTGACCATGAAGTTAGAAAAGTTAAGGTGGAAAAAAAAAAATGACCAATTTCAGCATGCCTAAGCTCTGCAATAACAGAAGACATGACCTGCCCAAACAGCTCAGCCCTGTTCTTTGCGCGAGGAGGCATGAGAGAGAGGCTCTCCTCTAATGGCGAGAGTGGCCTGGACTGTGCCTGAGTGACAACCCGTGAGGTCTGGCGCTCCAGGCAAAGGGCCGGGACGCCAGCCCTGGGCCTGTGGGAATGAACTGAAGGGTTGTCCCGTCAGCAACAATCACTGCCCTGCCTCTTGGCCACAGCCTCAGCAGCCACGCGTTGTCACTGATGCCTTCCCTGCACAACCCTCCCCCGCCACCCACTCTCTCTGCACACCTGGGATGGGCCGCCCCCCAAAGGTGATGTTGACGTCGTAGTCTCCAGCGGTGAAAGGGATGTACTCCACGGTACAGCTGCCATCTTTGTTGTCCTTGCAGGACATCTTGGCTTCTGAGGGGCCCTCGATGGCTAGGCCAAGGCCTCCGGTGCCAGCTCCCCTGCAAGGCAACACCCTTCTCAGCTCTGCTAGGAACGGTGAGTAGGGAGAGGGAAGAGCCACTGAAGGGGGTGGGTGGAGGACAGAGGGCAGGCTGCTAGGTGCCCAGCTGAGGAGGGACAAAGGAGCTGATCTTGAAACACCAGGGGAGGTAGGCTCCTGGGTCACCCTGGAGAGGGGGTGGGATGAGGCGCACACAGGAAGGACAAGGGAGAAGGGTGAGTAGCTGGGATCAGGGTGGCTACAGCATCGGTGTCCAGATTAGGAAAGGGGGAGGATACCTGGTCTCCACAGTGAAGTGGTTGGCCTTGTTGACCAAGCCGCTCTCCAGGCCGGGCCCAAAGGCCCTCACGCGGGTGGGGTCACAGCCCTCGGTCACGCCCACTCGGAAGGGGCTCTTGGGCACAGCTACGTCATCATACAGGACCTCCACCAGATGCACGCCTGGAAGCCAGCCACACAGGGCGATCAGGGCGTGCGCAGCCCCTAGCACCCCATCCATACTGAGAGTCATCGGTTCCCCACCGTCCCCGCTCAGCCCAGGTCCTCACCCTCTTCATAGGCTGTGTACTGCACTCGGTAGGTGCCGTCCCCATTGTCTGTCACATAGGTGTCCGTCTTAGCACCCGAGGGGTTGAGCACACGAGCTGTCACGTGGTTCCCACCTGTCGCTGTTAGGGATCTTGCGTCCACAGTGAACTCAGTGGTCACCTCACGCAGGACACCTGGGTCCCAGGAAAAGAGTACTCCGTGTGAGTCAAGGGCAGCCTCACATAGTCGCTCATGCCTCCACCCTCCCCAGCTTTCAGACTCTTGCTCTTATCCGCTACTTCCCAGCCTGAGCCCAGCCACCCTCTGCCCACCACCACCCCCCCACCCCCGTGTGCTCCAGGCCCCTGCTTCGCTTCCGTCACCACCGTGTGATATTCTGTTCGTGTCAGGCACCCCACCAGGCTGTGGGCCCTTCAAGGGCGGGTCTGGGTCTTCTGTCTCCCTTGACCTTCCACTCTCATGCCTCGCCAGGGGCTGGCCTCCCAACAGGTGGCCACTCACACTCACTGAACTGGGTTGAACTATCTCCTGACCTTCTACCCAAAGCTTTCCCACTCTATTCTCTACACTGGGGTCCTTAGCTTTCTCAGATCAGGCACCTGATCTGAAAGCTGGGATCTCCCCGGAAAGACGCATATAGGCAGACACAGTTTTGCCACGTGAGCAGAGGCAAAGCTCCACGCCCAGCCTCTGGCCCTTGGCTCCTTCTCTGGGGTACCTGAGCCCTAAGGACTCCAAGCGTGCCCAAACCCTCCTTTTACCTCTGCCTTGGCCCTCCCTGAGCCCTCAGCTCTGCTCCCTCCCTCCTGCTGATGTCCAGGGCTCCCTGACCAGCTCCGCCTCTCTCACTCACCGTGAGGCTCCACCCCGGGCCCTGAGACCTTGACTCCACTGGTGTCGACAGCAGGCTGCACGTGGACGCGGGTAGGGAATTTGGGGACAGGGTGCCCGCCATACTTGATGGTAATTGTGTAGGTGCCAGGAAAGGCGGGGCTGTAGGTGATGTGGTAGGTGCCGTCGGCATTGTTGTGGATCAGCACCTCGGCCTTGACACCGGCGTCCGACAGGATCTCGATGGTCAGCTCAGCCTCGCCAGCCTCCGAGCAGTCCACTGTGAAGGTGGCCGCCTCGCCAGCCTTGCCACGCTCCAGGCCCGGCCCACTGGCCCGCACCTTGCTCGGGTCGAACACGGGCCGGATGGTGGCCTTGAAGGGTGAGCCAGGGATGTGGGCTTCGGCAAACAAGATGTTGATGGTGTACTCGCCGGGCTCCGTGGGCAGGTAGCTGACAGCACATGAGCCATCACCGTTGTCCTGGCACTCAATCTTGGCCTCACAGGGGCCCTCCACAGTCAGCCCCAGGCCGCCCGTGCCAGCCCCCTTGGTGTCAATGGAGAACGGTGCCGGGGTGCCTACCAGGCCGCCCTTGAGACCAGGCCCATAAGCACAAACCTAGGGAGAGGAGCAGGCATATAGTTTCCTTACATCCGGCCTCTCCCGTGCCTGGTCTTCGTGGCTCCCCACCCAGCTAAGCACCTTTAACTGTAGCAGCTATGACAGGCTGAGTCCTTACAACAATTCTAGATGAGGGAACGGAGGCTGACAGATTAAATAGTTTGTCTCGGTTAGTGAAGCTGGAGCCCAAGCCCGGGTGTGATCAAAGGCCACACTCTTCATAACTAGGCTGTTTCAAAGGCAGGTCCTGAGATGGAAGGATCACCGTGGCCTTGGACCCAGGGCTGTAGTCATTCCAGGTACACGGGCCCTCTTGCCTCCGTGACTCATCCATTTTCCCTATAAACCCTCAAATCCCAGCTCCCTTCAACTCCTATCTCCTTACCTTGGAGGGATCGGGGGGCAGGACACCCTCCACAGCAAAGGGGCTACCGGGCACTGGGTGACCGTCGTAGGTGATGTCCACCTTGTAGGGTCCCTCCTCAGGGGGCATGTAGCGCACGGCCTGGGTTTCAGCTCCGCCCCCAGGCTCCAGCTTGCAAGGGATGGGGCGACGGGAGGGCGAAGTCATCCGCACATCCAGCTGCCCTTGACCGCCAGCCCCACGTGTGTTCACAGAGAAGGCCTGTTCTTGCCCCACAGCCACCTCTGCGGAGAGGTCAAGGGGCACAGTGAGCAGAGACTCCGGCCCACCCCACAGCACTTCTCCCTTCCAGGGTGGCTCCTGCCCCACTTACTGCTGTTCAGGCCTTGAACCTTGACTTTGCTGAGATCCAATGGGGGTGCCACATTCACCACAAAGGGGCTCTTGGGGACAGGGTCCCCACCGTAGGTCACCGTCACTGCCATGTTGCCCTATCAGGTACAAGAAGAGGTTAGAACTGGGTGGCTTAGACACGGCCTGGCAACATGCCCTTGGCCGATGTGGACCTCGGGCTCAGAGTAGCACAGCCAGAGAGGATAGGTGCCAGGAAAGGGCCAAGACGACCCAGAAGTGGTCCTAGGAGACCGGCGGAAGGAGATGCAGGACCCTCGTCAACCAGGATGGGTGGGGTGGGGAGGAAGTGGGACACACCTGCTGGACGGCCGTGTACTTGACGGTGTAGGAGTAGTCATGGTTGTCGATGATTTCAAAGTCCCGCACGGCCTCACCCTTGGCAGCCCCGGCAAAGTGCACGTCCAGCTTGGCCTTGCCGGCTCCCTTGGTCAGCACCGTGAAGTGAGTGGGCTTCCCGACTTCCACACCTGGGGAGCCCACCCCAAGACAGCGGTGAGGGCCTGGTGGACACCTAGCATCGATCCCGGCCCAGCCCAGCCCCCGCCCAAACGCCTACCCGTGCGGTTCAGCCCAGGGCCCTCGGCCTTGACTTTGCTGGCATCGTGGGATGGGTCCACCTTAATGTGGAAGGGGCTGGCAGGGATCTCCTGGGTGGAAAAAAAAGATCTGGTCAGGGTAGGCAACGGTAGCTTCTGAAACAGCCCCTTTGTTCCTTCTGAGGCCCGCCGCCCGCACACAGAAAGTGCTCTGTCGATGGCGGCTCAACTGTCCCCAAAGGACAGGATATGAAGCTGCGGCTTAGGCTTGGAGGCTGCAGGCCACCAGTGACGGCCAGAAGCCAAGGGTAGGGTACCTGGTTGGCAAACAGCACCATAATGGTGTAGCGGCCGGCCCCTGGGGGGGTGTACTTGACTGTGAAGGTGTCATTGTCGTTCTTGATGATGTCAAAGTCGATGTCAGCTTCTGCAGGGCCCACCACTCCGGGAGCGCACTTGATGCCGATACTCACGTCACCTGAGGGGAGGCAGGCACAGGGCCATGAGTGGGTTCTCAACGGCTGCCCCCACTTAGCTAGAAGCAGGATCTGGCCAGAGTGCAAGCCCCACCTACCCAGGCCCCGCCCACTCCCCTGACCACAGCCAGGCACACCTTGCCCAGCCTCGCTGCAGTCCACGGTGAAATAGGTAGGCTCGTTGGCCTTGAGGCCCGTCTTCTCCACGCCTGGGCCATACACCTTCACCCGCTCGGGGTGACTGCCTTCTCCCACGTTCACCTGTCGGGAGGAGGTTGATGCTCAGCCCAGGGCCCCTCCCACAGGCCCCATACCCCATCACTACCCACCCCGGCCTCAGCGGGACCAGCCTCAGCCTCTTTGTGGGTTTTGAGGTGGGGAGTGGAGACAAGGTCCCAGGGACAACCAACATCTCCTGTATGGGGCTCCACCCTCCCTCTGGGACCCCAGGCGGCAGGGGGGCAGGACAGGAGGACACACCCGGAAGGGGCTCTTGGGCACATTGACGCCTCCCCAGGAGATGATGATGGTGTGTTTAATGGGCTTGGTGGGCACGTAGGAGCAGCGGAAGGTGCCGTCGCCATTGGGGATGACCATGATGTTGACAGGGCAGCCATCAGCATCCTGGGTGGGGGGGGTAACCAAACGAGAGTCTTAAGAACACTCCGGCCTCCTCAGAGCACTGACGCCCTCTACTGGCCTCAGGCAGCCCTCCTCACCTACTGCCTCAGACCTCAGGCCAGAAGAGCCCAGCGCCACGTGCTATGGTGGCGGGGAGCACGCCCTGGGAGCCATTTGTGTGGCCCAGCCTCCCAGCCCAGGCATCTGCAATGTGTTAGCTGGGAAAAGGCTGGTTTAAATCAATGTTTCTAAAATTGAATAGTGAACATGTTAAAGGAAAATCATCCTCTTGAACCCAAGAGTACATTCGTTAACTTCTAGGGATTAGCGGACAGCAGCATGAGAAATGGACTTGGGAAGTCAATGTCATATTCAAATCGTCTTTCAACTGCAAAATTATTAGTACAAAAAAATACACTTTTGGTAAAATATGTTCATAAGGTTATCATCAGAAAACACATTTTTAAGTTTCCCATAGTTCTTTTGGATCCGTGAGAGTCAAGCCGGGCCAGTGACGCTACAATTTCCTCTGCCTCTCACCTGCCTCTGCCCTCCCAGGGTTCCTGCCCAGGGCAATGGGGGTAGCAGGACCGGGCAGTGACTTACCTGGGCATACAGGTTCAGGTCTCCCTTGCCAGCAGCACGGGCATCGATGGTGAACTCTGCAGGCTTGTCCACAATGCAGCCAGTGGGCTCCAGGCCAGGCCCAAAGGCCTTCACCTGTGCAGGGGGAGGAGCGGAGGGCTAGGTTGGGGACTGGAGGAGGGCCTGCTCACCCCATCCTGGGCTAGTATGCAGGCCCAAGGACCCCACCTTATCCGGGAAGCAGTCAGGTGCGGCTGGCTGGATGTGGGCAATGAAGGGTGAGTCTCGGATGTCCTCGTCATCGCAGATGACGTGCACGGCGTACTCCCCAGGTTCCGTGGGCCAGTACCGCACATCGCAGGAGCCATCCCCCTTGTCATCACACTCGATCTTGGCCTGTGAGGGCCCCTCGATGGAGAATCCTGGGCGCGACGGAGGGAAGATCAGGGGGTCCGAGAGGCAACTTGGACACTCGGGCAGGTCTCCTATCGCTCCCTCAGTCACCCCTCCATCCCACTCCGTCTCATCCTGATACTATCCAGCGTTCCCGCCTCCCGTCCCCAGTCACCCCCCGTGTCCCTCCATCGCACCACTCCCCAGCGTTCCCGCTTGCTGCCACCCAGCCACTTACCCAGTGTCCCCACCTCCGTGCCAATGGCCTCCACCACAAAGTCGGCCGACTTCCCCACCTGGCCAGTTTTCAGGCCGGGACCCCAGGCCCGTACCTTCTGTGCTCCTGCCTCTGGGCTCACCTGTACCTCAAAAGGACTGGGCGAAGAGGGATCTGGGGTCAATGCCGGGAAGCACCTCTGCCAGAGGTACCAGTCCTCTCTTCCCTCAGGCAGCCCGTCCTCCTCTCCCCAGCCTGTGAGGCCCCAGACAGGCAGGCCTGGCGGGTGCGTGGTGCTTACCTGCGGGGGATGGCATAGCCGCCCCACGTGATGGTCACCACATACTTCCCAGGCACCACAGGGTGGTACTCACACTCGAACACACCATCTCCAGCCTCTCGCACTTTCACTGGCTCTTCTGTGCCCTCTGAGGAGACGGGGAGCACACAGGGAGGTGATCACCAGTCTGAGAGCCACAGGTCCTCAATCCCCTCAGGGACCCCGGCACCCGGGCCCAGCCTGAGGGCAGTGCGACTAGTGGGCAGAGCTGAAACTCGGGCAGGGACCACATGCCATCCCTGTGCATGACACCCAGAGTAGCATGTAGGGTGAAAAGGATCATTTCCAGTTTGCAGGTGAGAAACTGAGGCAAGAGAGGAGACAACATGCCTAAGGTCCCATGGTACCTCTGGGCAGAGTCTCTTCTTGGAGTCTCTCCGGGGCGGGGCATGGTGCTCGTTGTCACTGCCCTCAGGAAGCCAGAACCACGGGCCATATTTCCTCCCTGCTCTCCCACCCCCCAGTCCTGGGCCCCGGCACTCACTTGGCCCTTTGACTGTGACCTTGAGCTCTCCGCTGCCGGCACCCTTAGTGAACACCTTGAAATCAGCCACCTCTTTCACACGCACACCCTTGGGCTGCAGGCCCCGCCCAGAGGCACGGCAGGCGTTAGGGTTACAGGCTGGGGGTTGGAAGGAAAAGATTAGGGGTGCTGAGGGGCTGGAGACAGAGCCTCAGCCCCTCACCACTCATTTCCCACCTCACTGGACATAGTCTTCCTGACCCTCACAGGCACAGGCTATGGCCTCATGCAGTCCTCCCCCGTGCTCCCCAGGGCCCCCGACACAACTGGGGCCCTTGGGAGCCATGCTGGACGAGGAGCCGGCTACAAGAAACCCTCCCTGCTGGGCTTCTCAGAGTCAGTGTCACTTGGGACACAGACATGGCAGAGCCTGGGCAGAGAGTGGGGCAAAGAGAGAGAGGGGAAGGCTCCAAACCACCCAAAGCCACCCACCCAGAGCCATCTGAGCCTTCTCAGGCAGAGCCACCATAGCAGCTTTAGGACTAGGTCATGCCATAAAACACTAAGCGAGGCCACAGAACGAGATATTCAACATAACATGAAGCCTTCTGCAGGTCACAGGCAATGCATGGAAATCAGCCTGCCACAGAACACTACCAGTGGCAATGAACCCAGACCTTGCTACTGAACGCAGGCCAAAGAAGAGTGATCTCAGACTGCCACGGAACACATAAAATGGCATAGGACCCAATGGGATGCCACAAAACAGGCAAGGACGTATAATCCAGGCCTACCACAGGACACAGGCAATGGCACAGAACCTGGGGCCCGTCACAGAATGCCACAGAAGGGGGGCAATTCCACACTGCCTGGGCCATTCCACACAGCACAGGTGAGGCCAGTCAGCTGTGGCCATGCTGGCCCCACCTCCCCTGGACAGTACTAACGTGGCACCACTTTCTTGGCCTGGTGGAAGATGGGCACGGAGGGGACGTGTGACGGCAAGGGCTCTGAGCGGCAGGGAGAGAACCAAGTGGCGGGAGTCACCACCCGAGGGCCGGGAGTATGGGTGCCCATCACATATGCCCCCACAACCCTTGCAAGGTGGCACCTGTCTGTATACTTTGCTGTGGTCTCCGGACCCTCCCTGGGATAGTAGGTGGAGAGATGACCAGGATGAGATCTCTCCAGAGCTACCCCCTGCCCCCGCCCCATGGATATTCTACCTATTTTAACGCCGGCTCCCCTCCCACCCCTGGATTTAGTGGTTCGTTTCCCATAAACCCTCAGCCCCGGAATTTGGTGGCAATTCTCTCTGTGTCCTGGCCTCAGGGAGGGTGGCTGTGGGGCTGGGTGAAGGGCCTTTTACCTTCAGCTACATGGACGGGGAAAGGACTGCGGGTGATGGGGGCACCAGCGAAGGCCACATGCACCGTGTGGGGCCCCTCCATCACAGGCCTGTAAGTGCATCGGAACGTGCTGTCGCCCTTGTCCTCCAGGGCCACCTCCACTGTGTCCCGCCGGCCCTGCGGGTCCACGATCACCACGGCAACATCACCAGTGCCGGCCCCTGCCGTGCACAAAAAGCCATCAGCAACCCCCTCTCTGGACACAAACAGCTGCTCGGGGCTCCCTCACTCTGGGACCACCCACCCTCTGGCTGAGACCCTGCCCCTGTCCCCCATCCACATCACCCCATGTAGTCATGCGCTGCCCGCCTGACATCCCCCTAGGGCCCATCCTTACCCGCAGTATAGATGTCAAAGTACGTGGGTTTGTTGGCCACATTGCCCACAGGCTCCAGGCCAGGGCCACGGGCTGACACCTTGTTGGCATCTCCCAGAGCCATGCCCACGTTCACCTCAAAGGGACTGCGTTCGATATTCTGGCCAGCAAAGAGCACAGTCACCTGCAGGTCAGGGGCCAAATGTTAGCCTCTCGGGGAAAGCAGTTCTTTTGAGAGGGGGTGGATGGGCAGGGCGCAACCGAGGCTGGGGAGAGGTGGGCTGCTGGGCATGCTGGGGTGGGCTGCGAGCTGAGAGAGGGCTCCACGACGACAGAGCCAAGGACGTGAGTGGGATGGGGAGAGTCGGCAGGGAGATACCTTGTGCAACCCAGCAACCTTGGGCACATAGGAGACAGCATAGGTGCGGTTCTTGTCATTGTTGGGAACCACTTTGGCCTATCGGGAAGGGAAAAGACCGGAAGTCACAGAGGCTGCAGCCCCTCCTGACCCCACAGTGCCTGGCAGCACCCACGGTGATGCTTCCCCCAGAACCCGGCCTAGTAGTTAATTCTGGCAGCCATCTCCAGGCCAGTCCCGCTAGCAGCCCGTGGTCTCTGGTTCGAAGCCCATGCCATTCCCTCTCGTCCTCAGCAGCTCTCCATACCTCCTCGGTGTGGCCCTCAGGGTCCTCAATGTAGACCAGCACCTCGCCCACGCCGGCATCCACCGTCTGCACGGTGAAGTGGGCAGGCTGTAGCACAGTGTTGCCGTGGGGCTCGATGCCTGAGGGACAGACGGCAGAGCCAGGTTACTTAGGAAGACCCATCCTAGGATGGACCCGACTGCCCAGGGAAGACCGGCAGGGACTCGACACGTACCAGGCCCGTAGGCGATGGCCTTCTTGGGGTTCAGCTGTTTAGAGCGAACAGGGGCACCAGGTTTGAGTTTGGCCTTGGGGAACTGGGACAGGTAGGTCATGACAGAATGCTCATCCACGTTGGGGTCCACAATCTCCTCGGGGGCAATCACCTGCCACAGGGAAGAAGGGAGTTACAGGGTGCCCTCTACCCAGTGACCTCGGTGCTCTCCCCCCTCTTGACCGGGCATCCTCATAGACCCAACCTCCGTCCTGGCCCTCCTGGCCCCCTACTCTCCCCCACCCTCTTTGTTCGTGTACCTGGGGCACCCCGAGCCAGTCGTCCGCCTGCTGCATGGCCTCCCGGGCGTTCTCCACAGGCTGGTTGGGGTCCCAGGCTTCCCAGTCAGGGCACAGGCCTAGAGGGATGGTAGAGGGAGACGATGAGTAGGGGAAGGCAGCCAGTCAGAATGCAGAGCATCTGCTCACCCGACACCCTCACAGGCTGCGGGGTCATGCCCGCTGCCGCGCAGCTCTGGGCCCCTGACCAGCCAGGTTCTTGCTGCCCCCCTATGTTACGGACCATCGCTGGGATGCCCATCGCCATTGGGAGGCGCGGCAGCCCTCCCTAGCACCAACAATGAGGCCTTTCTGCCCTGGCTGACGCAGCCTGGCACCAGCCCTGCCAGTCAGCCTTCTGCCGGCCCAGGCCCCAGCGCAGACCCTGTCAGGACAGCCCCCCCCCCCAATCCTTCCCGCCTCACTCCTGCTGCCTCGGGGCAGCAGGTTCCATCCTGCACATGCCTCTGACGCCATCCTCTACAAGGTCTCCTCACAGCCTCCCTCAAGTCCTAGAGCTCCAAACACTTCCCACGTCAGCCTTAGAGCCGAAGACACCCTCATTAGCCACTTGGGGAAACTGAGGCACATAAGGGCATGTTATGAGAGGATAGGTTCTCCTCTGTGGCCACCCAAAACACAGCCCTCCTAATGGGAAGAATGCTGAGGCAGCGTCAGATCACTCCTGTCAAGGGGTGCAAAGGTCAGGGGGTGCCTGGTCCAGGCCAGAGCTGGAGGAGGGGTGATGCTCACTGGCTGGGAGGGGGCCGGCGCAAAGGCTGGAATCCATGACCGGCCGGAACAGCTGAGCTCACTTCTGGCGGCCTCACCAGCTGTGGGCAATGGCTCAGCAGCTGGGAATGCTTCCCAGGCGGCTGGTGCCCCCGCCTCCCACCCCCTGCTCCCCAGCTGACCCCAGACTGGGGAGGATTCTCCCAAGGGGCCATGGCTCCCCAGAAGCAGAGCTGACCGACTCAGATTAGAAGGCGATCTATCTTCTTGGGAGGTGATGGTCAGAAAGGGAGATGCCTATAGGGCAGGGCTCTAGCCAGTCATGGCCTCAGTCTTCTCATGGGCCCTGACTGCCCCCCCCCAACCTGACCGGGCCAGGGCCTACATTTGAGAGGACAGTGTTGGGCCACCTGTCACTGGGCAGCAGCACACCAGCCTCAGTCCCTCCTCAAACCTCTCCCAGAGCCTCACAAAGAAGAACCCTCTCAGGGTCTGACTTCTGGGCTTCTTGCTACAAGTCCTACCACATTTCCTTTCTCTCAGCTCAGCAGAAATGGTACCCGTATGGCAAAGTAGGACACTCATGGAGCAGGAAGTTGAGACCTTGGGCTCAAGTTCAGTTCTGCCACAGATAAACTGTGTGATCTTGGACAAATCACTGGCCCTCTCCGGACCTCATTGCCCTGACTGTAAAATGAGGAACTCTGAACCTTTTGCTGCAAGCTGCAGTATCTGTCACACCCGCAGGAAGGGCCTGTCACCAGCAATGACTGTCGGAGCAGAGGGCAAGCCCCACAGGCCGTCCTGATCCCCCAGCCCGGAGATATGCATTCTGACAGCCACAGCCCTCAGCACCACCAGCGAAGGGCTCCATGATGGGCCCACTGGTCCACTTACCAGGGGCACAGTTGTCCACCAGGGCGCCCAGAGCTTTGCCATCCTGCCAGTCACGGTTGAAGTTAGTGATGGGCAGCTGGGGCACCTTGTTCTGGATCCAGCCGAGCAGACGCTGCTTGGGCGTCTGCTTGCGGGCGTCCTCGTCCTCCTCATCCTCCCACATGGGCATGGAGATAGAGTAGTGTAGGATCAGCGTCCAGATCAGACCCAGGATCAGCTTCAGGTTCCCATCCACAATGGCCTTGCTGTCTGCAGAGTGGAGGGGACACGCTGGGCTCAGCGAGGGGGCTGCCCTCCACAGCTCAGCTCACGAGGCAGCTGCTAGAGCAGAGGGGGTCAGGCCTCCCGCTTTCGGAACCTGCCCCCTTCTCTGCCTACCGAATTCTCACCCTCCAGCAAGGCCAAGGCCGCGCCCAGAGGCCTAACGTTTGGGGTCTGCCTACAGCGTGCCCCACAGCAGGTACTTTCACCTGTGGAACAGCGCGTGCGTGGGCCTCCATCCGGCTACAGGCCCCCTGGCGATCATCCGGGATTATAAGCCTCTGCGGGGGGGCTGCGCTGTTTTCATTTTTTAAGTTTTATTGAGGTGTGCCTGACACACAAGCTGCACGTATTAAACTGGACAAGCTTTGACAACATGTATGTGCCTATAACGCCATCACCACAAGTCATAAACCTATCCACCTCTCCCCAGATTTCCTTGCACGTACCCCTTTGTGGTCCCTCTGCCTGCCCTTCCTTGTCCCCCTTTCCAGGCAACAACTGGTTTGCCCTTGGTTACTCTGGATTAGTTTGCATTTTCTAGAGATTTATACAAATGGAATCATATAGTAAGTACTCTTTGGTTTCTTTCACAGTAGACACTATTTCTCTACACTCAGAGCCTAGGACTTAGTAGGATCTCAGTAAATACTAGTTGAATGAATATTTAAAAAACTGAAATTAGAGAGGAATTAGAACTAACCTGGTTCCAGCCGAATTCTCCTCTTGAACACCATAAAAGGCTTTTGGAACAAAGTTCGGGGATGGGGAGGGAGAGGGGGGTACAGTGCATGCTTGGGTAAGGCTTGAAAATCATGTTTTCAAATGCTGGGGCCAGTGGGATTTCACATGAGCCAGGGGGAATGTCACCCGTGTGGACTCAAGTCTCAGGAGCTGAGACTCTTCACCCATCCCCACCTTGGAGGAATACTAGGGACCAGAATCGCTTCCTCAAGATTTGGGAGACCTCGTTCTCCTCCAACAGCCAGAGTGAAATATCCAGGAGCCTGGATGGCCTACAGTATGAGTCTTTGGAAGCCAGCTTATTTGTAAAGGGCAATGCAGGCCTGAAATCCATCAGCTTCCCTGAACACTACTTTTAGGAGGTTGGGAGGGGGGGACAGAAGATTCAGCCTTGTTTACTGGCGTTGCCTGAGAGATGGGAGAGGGTGGGGCTGGAGGCGCACCCCCCTCTCCCCCCCCACACCCACACCCCTTACACAACTTTTCCTCCTCCCCTAGATCTTGGGAGAAAACAGTCCGGGAGACCAAAGGCCTGGGGAACCCCAGCATCCCCCACCCCATCCCCACCAGCCCCCAGGAGGGGGAATCACAGCCTCTCTATCCCTCTGGCCTCCAGCTCTGGCCCCCTTGGCTCCCCCACCCTTTCACTGATTCATCCTTCCTTCCCCGGCAGCTCCCCAGCCCGCCCCCTCTCCCCCTGGCTCTGCTGCAGCACAAAGGTTTGGCAGCTTTCAGATTCCATGACACAACTCACTCCCGGCCCTCCCGGTGCTTCAGGGCGCTCTCTCAAACACACAGGCCGCCATACTCTCACACAGTCTTGACACCCAGTGCCCCAAGGCCTCTCACCACCCCGACAGTCTCCAAAGCCAGTGCTCACACACCCAGAAGAGCTTCTTGCAAACCGGGGGGGTGGGAGGGGGGGGGCCAGATTCGTGGGAGGGAGGCCTTGAGGCTGCTGGGGTTGGAGGGGGTGTCATTCATATTTGCCGCAAGGAGAAGTCTCTCCCCAGTGACTGGCCCTGGGCCAGACAGCAAGTGGTCCACTGCGGCTTGGGGCAGGAGAGGGACCTAGAGTCCTGCTCCGGAGCCATGACCTTCCTCTCCAGACCCATTCCTGCCCCAGGCCAGGCAGAAAAGGGGAGCTCAGGCTTCCTCCCTCCTACCCTGAGCCACCACTTCTTCTCCAGCCTGGGGACACCCCCCAAAGGGGTGGGAAGAGCCCTACAGCCAGACCCTGAGGCCACCCCAGGCCTCAAGGGTGGGGAAGGAGAGAGGGCCCTGGCGAGGGAGGTGCCGGCACAGCTGCTGCCCCCCTCTGGCCCCTCCCTCAGCTGTTGGCTCTAGAAGGAGTAGCAACTGGGGAACAGCTGCGGCACAGAGCTGCCTCATTAGGCCTCTTTGTTTGGAGGGGCTGAGGGGCTGGTGGGGGCCGGGTTGGGGTGCTGGGGTAAGGGCACACAGCTCCTTCAACCCGAGCTGAGCACCCCGTTCTTTAGCTGGACTTCCCAGCCCCCAGCCCCCACCCCACTCCTGGAAAGGGAAGTGGGGAGTCTTTCTGACCCCCTCCCAGGTGCCCAGATGCTCCATCGAAGTCCTGAGATAAGGCCCAGAGCAGGCCGGCCCCCCCCACCCCCCAGCCACAGCCCCTTCCCACCACTGATCGGGCCAGAGGGAACCAGAGGAAGCAGAAAGCCGCCCCTGGTGGGGAATCCCTTGACATCTCCTCAGGGTCGAGCAGCCCCGCCCCCTGTGCCCCCTCCCTCCACCCTCAGCCTCAGGCCCGGCCCCAAATTGCTGACAGCTTATCTCATCAGCACGAGTGAGCCACTTGGCCCAAATGGGGAACAGTTCCCCTTCCTCTCAGCGGGAACCCAGGAGCGTCCCTCCCGCCCCCAAACCATCTTTTCCTTCTTCCCCCTCTACTCTGAGCCGGCCCCTCCGCTGTTGAGCCAAGGGGCCGGAGCCAGGCACCGCCATGGGGGAGGGGAGAGGTGCGCTCAGGAAGGATGAGGCCTGGAGAGGGGCCGGCGGCCCCCGCAGCGGGGAGGGGAGAGGAAGGCTGAGCAGTTTCCTATAAAGTCCTGGTGAGGCCGCGGGCCCTCCTCTTGAGACCCCACCTGGGACCGTCAGTCTGTCGGTCAAACCTCAGCATGCAGGGGGATGACAGCCCCAGGACTGACTTGTCTCTGATTCCCCCACACAAATCCTCCGACCAACCCCCCACCAACACACACTCTGTAGCCCTCACCCCACTACACACACCAGGGTCCCCTCCCCCACCCCTGTCCTCAGGCTTGTCCTTCTGGAAAGCTCAGAGACATCTGCTGTGTCACGGAGGCAGGGCTATTTCCAGGCCAGAGCGGGTGGGGTGGGGGGGCAGTATTGGGGCAGGAGGGGTAAGGCCTAGAGAGGGGACTGGACAGGGCAAAGGGCCCCAGACTGACTTCAGCTGCTAATTCAGGAGGCCTAGAGATGCCCTGAGGGAGAGTGGGGGTGGACAGATATTCAATTATCTTTGGGGTAGCCTGGTGGGGGAAGGCATCGGACCCCATGTGAAACTCTTCTCCTGGGGCTTTGGGGTGCACCCCAAGGGGCCCTTTCCTGTAAATCACAGCAAGACTCTTAAGAGCTCACCACTGGGGTAGGGGGGTCTTCTCTAGGCCCCCAGCCAGCAGGGAGGACTGCAGGGCTGTGAGGGGAGGAGCAGCCTCTGACCACTCAGAGCCCACCCTCAGCTCCCCAAGCTCCCAAGCCTGGAGCGCTTCCCCACCCCCACCAGCACTGATACACCTTCCAAATCTGGTTACACTCAATGACTTCCTCCCTTCTACAGGCCTTCCCCTCCCTCCTCTCAACCCAGACAGTTAGTTGCAGCCAATCCAGTCCTAGGGAGTGGGCTGGGGCCTGGCATGGACTTAGGGGAGCACCCTCCTGCGCAGGCTAAAGCAGGAGGTGGATAGGCAGGGGTTAAGGTTTTCTGCCCTCTCTTAGTGCCTTTTTAGGTTTCTGAGGCTGGGCCCTGCCTGCCCTGGCCCAGGGGCCTGAACCCAGCTGCTAAGCACAGGCCTGTGGAGTCCGCCTGCCACCCCCCCCCCCCCCCCCAATGCCTGCCTAGCCACCAGCTTCCCTGACCTGCCTTCAGCCTGCTTCTCCCCCATGGACGTGCTGGGAGGCAAAGAAGCTCTTTGCTTTGTTTAGGGAGTAAATGCCCCCCAGGAATCAGTAATGGGCACCCTGTCTTCTCAAGCATGGGCTGGGATGGCCCCATGGCAAGAAAGGGGACAATGAGTAGAGGCGGGTTGATGGGAGTGTGTGCCGGGAGGCTGAGCTGGACGACTTAGAAACGGTAAGGTGTGGACTCCCCTGGGGAACCCCAATATTCCGCTGAAGGGACAGAGGGGTGTGAAGGCACTGCCCATATGGCCTGCATTGATGGCAGGAGAGCAGGGGCCAGGGCCCTCTCCCTGGGCCAGGGGGCCACCCTCTGTCCTATCTCAGCTCCCGGCACCCACCCAGCACCTGTGTCCGCCGCCCCCAGGGGCCAGCCCTTTCTTGGGGGCACTTCCCCCTCCCCGCTGTGTCCGTGCACTGCTCGCCCGCACTGACCGATGGACACGAGCTTGATGTGCTCGCGCTCCAGGAACTCGAGGGCCACGGACACGTTCTCCAGCTTCATCTGGCGGAAGTTGGGGCGCGGGTGGAACTTGCGATACATGCGCTTCTGGCTGAGCACCTCGAGCAGCGCGATGAGGCGCAGCCCGTCGCTGAGGTCTCGCTGCAGGTCGGTCAGGCGCTTGCCCACACACTTCAGGTGCTCGTTGCACCAGCGCGTGAACGTGTTCTGCTGGATCTTCTTCCACGGCGCGTCCTCCGCCAGGTCCTTCTCCGTGGACGGCATGTCGTCCACCTCGTCGCCCAGGCCGAGGCCGGCGGCCTCTGAGTAGCTGCTGTTGTTCATCATGCTGGCGCGGGCTGGGGCGGGGGCTGCTCTGCCTGCTGGGCTCGGGCTGGGCTCGGGCTGGGGCTGGGGCGCTGTCGGGGCGCTGTCGGGGCGCTGTCGGGGTGCTGTCGGGGCGCGACCGCGGGACTCGCAGCTCTGCGCTGCGCTGCTCTCAACTTGTCTCGCGCCCTGGCTGGTGGGACTCGGCTGGCCTCCTCGGCTCCTCGGCCGCGCTCTCTCTCTGTCTCTCTCTCTCTCTCCCTCCGGGGGCGGAGCAGTGCTCGGGAAGTGCGGGCCGGGCCGGGGCGGGGGGTTTAAGAAGCCCCTGGGGCCGCGCCCCCCCCCACGCCGCGCTTGCGGCCCCCGAGTCCACGTCAGAGCGCCGGCCTCCCAGGAATGCCGCCCGGCCCGCGGGTGGGGGCTGAGCCGAGCGTGCGGCCCCGCCTCCTTCCTCCCCTCCCCCCCACAGGGCCCGGGTGGCGGGAGGGCTTCCCCCCCCCCCCAACACACGCCCCCCAGCCTCGGCCTGGGTCTGGGCGGGCTCGGTCCTGCGCAGCCGCTCTGGGGAGGTGGATCGCAGAGCTGAAAGGCGAGGGGTGAGCGCACCCTATACCCCCAAACTGAGCGTCGCCAGACGGAGATGAAATACACCCCCTTCATACGCTGTGGGCCTAAAGACATAATGGGGAAACTGAGGCTAGTGGTTGGGGCAAAACACACTGAAGTCGTGCTGACAGAATTTTCTGGATGAATTGGTGGCAGGGCCGTTGACAGGGCCTGGGAGTCCTGGCTCCTGGCCCAGGGTATTGTCCACCTGCAGGGGAAAGGAAGTGTGTGTGCTTGTGTACAGATGGGCTGAGAGGAAGCAGGGACACTGCCCAGGCCGATTAGGAAGAAGGCTTGGGGGTGCTCCACGTTACAGGTAGAAAAGCCTCATTTGAAGCCCAAACCCAGGGTCCCAGGGGAAAGACTGAGGCTGCCCCTGACTCAGTGTCCCTGTCACCAGCCTGCTTGGCCTCATCCCCTCAGAATGAAGCTGAGCTCAGGAAGATAGTACCCAATGAGTCACACCGTGTCCCCCCTCCATGTCTGACTCAACCAAGGTGAGGAGAGGGCAAGGAGAGACTGCCCGTTGTGCCAGGGAGCCCCCTGGGCAATGTGCCCATTTGGGCCGCAAGGCAGATCCTTCCAGCAAAAGGGCGGGTTAGCCAGACAGAAACAGGGAGAGCCTTGCCCAGAACAGCCAAGGGGAAATGTGACGGGGCTGGTGGGCAGGGAGAGCCCAAGGGAGCCAGCCAGAAAGCCTAAGCGGGACTGGGCTCAGGGTAAGCCAAGGGCAGCTGGAGGCCTAGGGTATGGTGACAGCAAGGAAACTGAGGCACTCAGAGGAGCTGCTTGGAGTGAGGGGAAAGAGCTATCAAGTGTACTTATATAGAGAATATATAGCCTGCAATTCTGTGTAGCGTACATGTATTCCATATCTCCTGGTACCCCTTTTAGGCCAAACTTCCTCAGCTGCCCCATCCCTCTTGACACAGTAAGGTAGGGCCAGACATTCCCCAACTCAAGCTGTTTGATGATTGACATTTGAGAAGGTTCTGGGACCTTCTAGGTGAATCATTCTATCTTATTCCTCTTCTACCCCCAGGCAGTGTGGAAAGGAAGAAGACAGTGGGCATCTTTGAGGGCTGTCTCTTCAAGGGCAGAATGAAGGCAGTCCCTGTTATGGAGTTCAGAAAAAGGGGGGTTTGGGGGGGGGCAGTGCTTATGGCAAAAGGAGTCCATGAATGATTTCTTTCCCTTCTCATTAGGTGGGGGGGGGGGGGGGGGAGTAGAGAAGGGACCAGAAACAGAAGAGGGACCTGCTGTGCGTGGCTTGGGAGGGGGGAGCTCTGGGGGCCCTGATAATGACAGGCGAGGTATAAATAGCTTGGGCCCTGCGGCTCATGTTCTGTCGGCTGCCTGTGACGAGGTGCTCAGGAATCCCACTCTCCTATTGGCACGCCCCCATCTCCAGAACTCTCATTCCCCCCCATGCCACCTTTGTCCCATGTCCAAAACCAACCATCAGGCATCAGTACTGACCATCTACTTGAGAGGCTGAGCTCTCCTGTGGAGAGATGCCCAGCTGGGGACACATGACACATAGCTCGGTCTCACAGGGAGGGAGGGGTGTGCGTGTGTGTGTGTGTGTGTGTGTGTAAAAACGTAGACATTTGACACCCAGCCTGAGGTGCCAGCTCAGGGTTCAGCGAGGTTGTCATTGAAGCCCGGATGAGGAAACTGAGGTACAGATCTGAGACATCTCTCCTGGGGAGGAGAGAGAGGAGTAGGGTGGGTTTGCTTGGAGCTGACAGCCTCTTTACAAACTCTAATGGCTCACAGTCCTGTTTTGTGGGCATTACCTGAGGTCCCCCCGTAAGTTGAGGGCATCCGTTAAGGAGGGGGGATTTCAGAGGGAAGCCGGTGAGTGAAGAAAGAACTCCCAAGTGTAGCCTACCCTCTCTTTGTCCCCTCTCTCCCTCTTCTCCTACCCTCCCTGCAAGAGAGGTTTGTGTGCAGCCCCAGAGGAGTAAGTGAATGGTTGGCAGACAAGGGTGCCCAGTGCCAGGGATGGTTCCCGGCATCCTTCTCACCCCCTCCCACAGAAACCTGAACCTGTTGCTCTCCAGGATAAATCGGGGCCTGACTCAGGCCCCAGCCAGCCAGTCATAGTCAGCCTGACCCAGGAGCAGGCTGGTGACTCAGCCCTGAATATAGCCCATGAGCCCAGGCACAGCCATCAGTGCTGGAACAAACCGTGCACAATGCTAGTCCTGGGGCCTGCCAAGTGGGCCCCCCCCCTCCCTGAGGAGGGCTGATGTGCTCCTCCTCCCTGAGTCAGGCAGGGGCGCAGAGAGGGGTTTGCAGGGGGTTTCATCAGCTGAGTATTTGGGGCAGAGCTGGCTGGGGCCATACGCCTTTTATAACCCCCTGACTCACCACCCACTGACCTGTCTCAAGAGACCAGGTTGCCTGGCTATTCACCTGGCCCTGCCTTTCCCACCAAGGGGCACTGCTTGTCAGCCACTGACTTTGGCCATGGTTTGGGGTGAGCAGAATCTAAGTGACCAGGTCCAACGGGCTGTGTTTGAAAATCTTGTTTTTCTGGAGTTAGGGACATTTCCAGAGTCACCTATGAGGATACCAGGTTGGCCAAGTTCATAGTTGGCACTTTGATCAGTCAGTGATACTGACTGTGGCCCTGACTTATGTGCCGGGGACACTCTGGTAGGATAGAAAGATCTATAGCCCTCTTCAATTCTGGCTCTGCCACCTCCGGCAGGTAATATAATGATTTGGGGCTTCAGTTTCGAATCTGTAAAATGGAGTTAATAGTACCCTTGTAGGAGATTAGGAGATTTTTTATGTGTGAAGATGAGAAGAGAGAGCATGCGAGGTGATTAGCTCGGTGCTTAGCAGCTAATAGGTGACCAGAAAAAGTAAGTTTGTTTCCTGTGCTGGTGCCTTATGGACCACGAAGGTTCTTTTTTTTTTTTTTTTTTTTTTACATTTCTTTATTTTTGAGAGGTAGAGAGAGATAGAGCATGAGTGGGGGAGGGGCAGAGAGAGAGGGAGACACAGAATCGGAAGCAGGCTCCAGGCTCCAAGCTGTCAGCCCAGAACCCGACACGGGGCTCCAACCCACAAACCGTGAGATCATGACCTGAGCTGAAGTCGGATGCTCAACCGACTGAGCCACCCAGGCGCCCCTGGGCCACGAAGGTTCTAGTGAGCAGGCGCTTCCTCACAGCCATCCCTATCCCCTGTAGAGTCCGTTGCCGGGATCACTACACTGTTCTTCCCTTCCCTTCCCTTCCCTTCCCTCCCCTCCCCTCCCCTCCCCTCCCCTCCCCTCCCCTCCCCTCCCCTCCCCTTCCCTTCCCTTCATCTTAACACTGCATCTGCCAGAATTGGAGCCAGACTACTTCTGATCTTTAGAACTACCCAGGAGTGGCAGGTGGTGGCCCGGGGAGAGCGAGCAGAGGGGCTGTTGTGCAGAAAGGGAACAGTCGTGCAGAGCACAGCAGTGGGCAGATGGAGGCCCCCAGGTGTTTGGTTCTAGCTGTACCTCAGCCTGGATGCATGCCTGGTGGTGGCTTCTAAGAGACACCCTTGTGGACTTAAAGCTAGCTCAAGTGGCTGTTCCACACTCCACACAGAGAGTCCTCTTTATTCTGGCAACGGTATATCAACAAGACCAGGAGGCACAAAGACCCAAATGATGAAGAGGATGGCTTTCTAAAATGAGCAAAAGGGCTGGGGGAAGAAAAGCAGGACCACTTTCCTGCGCATTGCTCAGGCTCTAGGCTCAGGCCTGGGAAGGATGGGATGCAGTCCTAACTGGAGGCCGACTGCCTCCCAGACCATGACCTCCATCTTGGCTTCTAATTCCAAGTTAAATCAGTGATCCTCACTGGTAAGTCATCTTCCAGTCCTTTCCACCACATATGTTCTCCAGCCGACTGGTGGCCGGACTAAAGTGGATTAAACACAGGGTCCCCCTACCTACACTCAACAAGCAAGGGGCCAGTGGTACCGGATGGGTTGTGAAGGAATTTCTTCAATTTAGGTTACAACTGAGCACATACAACCTAATGTCACTGAGGGCAGTTTTCTAATTCTAGTGCGCATACTAATCAACTGGGGACCTCGTTAAAATGCAGATTCTGTGTTGGTAGGTTTGATGTGAGGCCTGAGATACTGCCTAACAAGCTAACGACGCTGATGCTGCTGGTCTGTGGACCACACTTGGAATTGCAAGGAGCTAGGCCTCCCCAAATCAGCACTGCCTTCAAAGAGGAGTCATTTAAAGGGAGAGAAAGGAATGCGTGGCAATGCCCTCAATCTGCCTAGGTGCAGCCCTGTTTATAGTGACTGATCACGATTTTAGAACTGGCCCCAGGCCCCCTAGGAAAAGGCCGGGGAAGAAGTGAATTCATTTAATGCTTAGCAGTGCCCACTACAGTACATGCTCTATAGGTACGTTACTTCGGACATTTGGGTGAATGGAACAAACTCCTTTGGCATCAGGTAGAAAAGAGGCAGAGAGGCGTTCCGGGAGACCAGCGGTCATGGCGCCATTTTGTCCACTGTGGCTTATGAATGCACTTGAGGGCTCTCCTATGGAAACATTCATATGGAACAACCAATCACAGAGAGTTCCACAGCAACGACGGCAAACAAGGACACTCATAAATTATCCTTATCATTCTATCTCCACTTTGATCCCCTCTCCATCCTTTGCCCTGCTCTGAATTCCAGGAGACTGACCTGTGTCACCTGGGCATCCCTGCTCTCTGGCTCGCAGCTGGGATCAGCCAATGAGAAGTGCCATTAGGAAACTGACAGGTGGGGGGAGAGGGTGTCAGGCTCTGACAAGGGCCGTACCCTTCTGTGGGTCCGGGGCCCCTTTCCAGTCCGCTAGCCCTGCCCTCCTCCCCTCTCCTTCAGGTCTGTGATGGGAGACACTGTTGCTGGTATCTGGGGATTTCACTATTCCTTGCTGGTTCTCTAACTCTGCCTGTGTACAGAGTCCCTTCATTTAAACACTCTTCAAGTTAAGGCTCTTGAGTGTGCCACCTGTTCACCGTCAGACTCTGCATGACAGTTAAGTCCTCTCTGAGAGCGAATCCCATGAGGCATCACAAGGGCAGAGCCACGAAGGCTCAGATGCAGATCTTCTCAGGGCACTCTTCTCACAGCAGATGGGTGTGGGCATGGACCTAAGGGCAAGTCCCTTGCCCCCCCTCACACAGTGTCCAGCTCATTCCATTTCTCTGTGTTCGGATGAGCTGCTGGAGATAGGGTTTATATGTGCAGACCAATGCATCTGCGATTTGGCTGGCAACGCGAGGAGCCACCCTCATCTCTGAGGTCACCTGTAGGGTGAGAAATCATATTTAGGAGCCCGATCCGTATGTGAGGTACCCCGTTAAAGGGGAACCGCTCTGTTCTGGTTGTGTTGTGAGGTGTTTCGCAAATAAAAGGCCACAGAGTCTCATGTAATTAGGTTGATATTTAATTACACGGAACCCAGGTTCTTATACAAGGCAGGAGATGGCAGCCAGCAGCTCCCCATGACCTTTCCAGCCTGGGTGACTGAGGCTGAGGAGATGGGGACACACGGGACACACGGGTGGGGTGGGGACTCTGGCACAGTGTGAGGGCAGCGGCCGCTGGGGATCTGCCCCCGAGGCTGGCCCAGGTCTGCCATCACTCCGTGAGGCAGAACTCTGACTCCTGCGGTCGCATGTTGGGTAACACATACAGAGCCACAGCCGCGATAGCCAAGAACACGATAGGCTTCCACATCCCAAACATGTTCTGTGGGGACCAAAGACAAATGGTGAGTGCCCAGCCTTCTGAACCCTTCCCTAAGCCAGAGGTTTCCCTGCCTACTGGCGCTGGAGAGACATCAGCGGACCTCCTGGTCCGGGTCTCTCTCACTTCCTGGGTGACTGCTGAAGACAATGCAGTCCTAGTCCCGGCAGCACTAGGTATCTGGAACAACGCTATGTGTATCACCTGAGGTGACTCTGTGTATTCAGGCCCCACGGGATGAAGAGAATACCCGTTCGTGTGTGTAGAAGCAAGCTCAGGAGCCAGACTTCAAAGAGCATCCAGATGGTTGCAATGAGAAAGGATCAAGTGCCGTGGCAAGAAAAAGAGGGTAAATTGGGCCCTCTGGGGAAAGCGGAAGTGCCTCCCTGGCTTTATACAGGAGAAATGAACTCGGTCAAAACGGTAAGACTGAGGGGAAATAAAGGGCGCACCGTGGAGTGCAGGCAAACATGAGGTTCAGAGGCAGCCCAGACCTTTTGTGGAGAATGCTGCTGGTTTGAGAAAACTCAAGGAAGCCAGTCACTGGCCCTGGGCGGCAAATGCCAGGGTCCTGAAAACCTCCCCGGTCACCAGTGTGTTGACTGACTTCCTGAGCATGTGCCAGTGCACTGAGGCTTCCAGACTCCACTGACCATAGCAAATCCTGCTGGTTCGTGGGACAACAAAGAAGCATCATTTAGGGAACATGAAATCCTGGACAAGAAAATACATACTTAGGGAAATAGTTTCTATTTTTGTTACTTTTTCTTACTGCATTACTTGAAAGACAGAATTTGGGTTTTGAGTCATAGCTATGGTGTAATAACAGAAGGATGATTTTAGGTAAGAACAGAGTATAGCCCATTGATCCTAAGAAAGCATTTGCTTAGAGAATAATGGATCTAAGAAGAGGATTTTAAGTCAACTATAAAGAGCAAGATCTCTCACGTTTGTAGAAATAGTTACCAAAAAGAACAGAACAAATGAAATGGAAAGCGAAACAATGCTGGAAGCAGATACAGAGAGTAATTTATGTAAGAAAATAACTGGAGGGGTGCGTGGGTGGCTCAGTTGGTTAAGCATCCAACTTCAGCTCAGGTCATGATCTCACAGCTCGTGGGTTCGAGCCCCGCATTGGGTTCTGTGCTGACAGGTCAGAGCCTAGAGCCTGCTTCAGATTCTGTGTCTCCTTCTCTCTCTGCCCTCCCTTGCTTGCTCTCTCCCTCTCTCTCTCAAAAACAAATAAACATTAAAAAAAAATTAAAACAAAAAAAAAGAACTGGAAAGGAAGCTAGGAAAAATATGTACATGCTCAGATGCTTATATACGAATATATACTGCTAAAAACGTCAGTCGAGGGGTGCCCGGGTGGCTCAGTCAGTTAAGTGTCTGACTTCAGCTCAGGTCATGATCTCACAGCCCCACATCGGGCTCTCTGCTGTCAGCACAGAGCCTGATTCAGATGCTCTGTCCCTCTTTCTCTCTGCCCCTGCCCCACTTGCATGCTCTTTCTCTCAAAAATAAATAAAAACATTAAATACATACATACATACAGATGTCAGTCTGATGTTCTTGAAGGAGGACATTTATGGAGCTGGACCCATAAATGTGAACTGGTGCCCTTTATACCAGTCAGAGGCAAGTTCCAGACTGGCTGAGTGGAGGGCTGGTAAGTCACATCAGGCTCTCCTTTCAGCCTGGGTTACTAAGTTGACAGATCAAAGAAATGGTTTTGGACTTTATTGAGACATCTGACAGATTTTCCATGATCTTGGGGAGAATAGGAGGAAATAAAAGTAGGGTGCTTGCACAGTTTGCTGTGTGACCATTCGTTAAGTGACCAAGGAGCTAGATAAAAGAGAGCCTGGAGAAGACAACACTCCGGAGGCTCGGCCCTCACTTTAATGTGTGCGAACATATGGAGGTGGGCTGGTCACCCCTGAGGAGGGTGTAGAGCTGGCAGGGAAATGGGTCATTTGAAACCACAGGGTCAAGATTAAAAAAAGAAAAAACAGGGGCACCTGGGTGGCTGAGTTGGTTAAACATCCGACTCTTGATTTTGGCTCAGGTCATGATCTCAACGTCGTGAGATCGAGGTCTGAGCTGGGCATAGAGCCTGCTTAAGATTCTCTCTCTCCCTCTCCCTCTCCCTCTGCCTCTTTCCTGCTCGTGCATGTGCTCACATGTTCTCTCTCTCTCTCTCTCTCTCTCTCAAAACCAACCAAACAAACAAAACACTTCACAGATTACATCAATGGACTATACCTAATAGGGATGAATAAAAAGTTCTGCCTCAGATCCAAAAAACCAAATGCAGGTAGAGGATGGGGGGAGGATGCTTAGCACATGCAACATGCAAAGGAGCTCTGTAAACAATACATGCAGGAAGTTAACAAGGTTTGATTCTAGTTGTCAAGAGGGCTAATGCGATTGGAAGCTGCGTGAAGACAAGTGTGGGGTCTTCCTAATTACATGGAAGCAACCAAGGAAAACTGCTCAGAATGAGGAGAGATGGTTAAGGGGGAAGCAGGACCGGAATTCTATCTGTTGCTAATATCAGTCTTTAGAATCCACCTCACAGCTCGGTGGCTGTATTACTTGGCCTCTCTATGCCTTAGTTTTATTACATATAAAATAGTAAAAGCTGCCTCATTGGGTTGTTGCAAAGATTAAATGAGTTAATATACATAAGGTAATTAGAACAGTGCCTGGCACAGAGCATGTATTATGTTAAGTGTATGTTCTTTTTCAACTGTCTCTGTGGTGTTTTATCATTTATGAAACACTTTCATAAACATGAACTCAGGTGATTTTCACATTAGGAAGGCAGAGATTTTACTGTCCTTTGCTTTTATTTGAAGAAATTAACATTCTGATTATGGATTTTGCCTACTGGGACTAAGCGGTACGAGGCAGGGACAGACTTGGCCAGGTTCTCTGACCACCTGTCGGCCACGTTCCTACAGTACTACACTCAGCTCCTGGAGGGGGAGCTGCAGAGTGAGGCACAGCCAGGCTCCCCAGAGCACCCTGACCCTGGACTTCCTTCCTCTCACTCTGCTTGGGCCTGGCTGAGGTGGGGAAAGGTTACGGCTGAGTGCTTTGGGTCTCCTCCCCTAGGGACTGAGAAATCTGGATGTGGACAGAGGGAGAACAGGTATAGGGAGAGACCCTGTCACTGAAGGAGTTAATAACTGGAGTGCCTTAAAGACGAGGAAGGAGAAAGGAAAAAGAGGGAAAAATCTGAGGGGAAAAGGAAGGAGGAAAGTGCTACCAACATAAGCTTCAGCTGCCACCCTAACCTGTGCATTAAGCCAGCTCCACTCCGTTTGCAGGGGTGAGAAGGGAAGGGGAGGCGTGGTGGAGGTGGGGGGAGCAGGAGAAAGGAGCCAGAACGGACCAGGAGAGAACAACTGATGGGTTCTGAAGACAGGTGGAACCCTAGGGCTCTACCTTGGGCCCCAAGACCACAGTCTGCCTCCTAAATTTGGTATCCTGTTGACAGACCAGATTACACGGACCACAGCCAAGTGGAAGGTGCCCAGAATATGTCAGCCTTGGTGCCCTGAGAATCCTCGCACCTCATTCTTTTCACCAGTACCACTTTCTCTCCAAAAAGCCTGGCTTGGGAAGCCAATGACAATAGAATCTGGCCCCCAAAATGGATAAAGAGAGAACTAGAACACATTTCCTGGCATTCTTGTTCTGATTTTTCTGAAGACCAGAAGTCCCAAAGCAGAGAACTTCTCAGTAGAAGGCACATAATATGGCGGGGGTTCTGTTCTATTTCCACCATGTTTGAAGGACAAATCGAGGCTGCCCTCCTCCAAATGCCCCTGAGAGGGGGTTTAGGATTAGGGTTGGGGTTGGTCACAGCTCTCCAGAACTCCTCTCTCACTCAATGGGGGAGGCAGCGATTCCTTATTTTGCCGTCCTGGGTGGCGACAGCAGTCGAGAGCTTGGCTCTGGGGCTAAACAAAGACAAAGAGCACCCAGGCCAGCCTTGCAGACAGACATCAGCTCATCAGAAGTGGTCAGGCATTTCTCAAAGTTGGCAACAGTGCTGGGATCATCCAGAGTTTTCCCAGCCAGAAAACAGAAACTCAAGCCATGTCAGCGATATGCATTCCCACTCACCGTGTGTTAGGAAGACGTGCTCAGGGATGCTACGGGCTTTGCAGCAGCCCAAGGAGAAGCCAGGGCGAAAACTCAGCCCTGAGTAATCTGTTGCCAGAGGACTAAAGCAAGAAGCAAGCAAGCGAGAGAAAAAGGAAAGAGGAGAGGCCAGGGCAACCTGCACCCCCCCTCTACCCCTCAGAAGGAGAGGACTCGATACCAGTACCTGCGTTAGGACGACGTCTCGGCCCACCAGCACCAGAGCAAAGCCGATATGACCACCAGGCCTACGAGAGGCAAGGAGAAGATGGGGGGCTCGGGGGCAGGGGATGGCTGCGACATATCAAATGAGAAGGAAGCACGAGGAGAGGCCAGGAGATGAGGGGTGGTATAAAAAGACATAAACATATGAATCCAATGGATAATGAGGATGAGAAAACAAAGGGAAAAGAGAAAGAGATCAAGAGGTTAAACAGGTAGCGAGGGCAGCCGCATCTCCTCTCTGCGCCCGGGCCTGGTTCTTCCCACTGGCGGCCTGCGGAAGATGCAAACCTGAACGGGTTAAGCAGCTGCTTAGGTCTGAATCAGGTGGTGGGTCGTTTCCTGGCTTGTCATACCCCTCTCACATCTTGTCAAGCAGGGGTTATCTGCACTAGACCTTTCTTGCAGGTCAGTAACTCTGGAAAAGTGAAGCTCCGAGGGTAAAGCTGGGCTCTCCAGATGAGGAGGATGCACACTTCTAGGTCATTCAGGGAAGAGCCAGTCTCCTGCCAGGCCACCTGTCCCTTTGTGAGGCCACATGTTCTGGCTGCTCTCCACCGAGTCTCGGTGTTCTGGGCTCTGATCCCTGCGACCCCCTAGGAGTCTAATGCCGTTGCTGTTGTGAGACAAAATGCACTAAACCAGGCTAACAGTGGAGAAGTGCTAGTTCTTTGACTGCAACAATCTTCCAGAGAGAAAGTGAATTTGCAGGTAGTATCACGCATGCCATCAGATCTGCCTGCAAAAGATGCAGGACCTATGAGGCAAAGGGACACCTCCATATGTAGCCAACGAGGAATGTGCTCAACTTCAAAGTACAAGAATCCGTTTTGACGTTTAGAGATGTGGCACCCAAGACAAGGAGATCTAGGAGGTTCTGACCCATCGTGTGGTGGAATACGATGAATTCAAAGAAACAGAACACTGGGGAAGAGGATGCGGCTGCTCCTACTTTTTACATCCTAAGTAATGGTTCTCTGACACAAGGTTAACAGAGAGCTGCACGCTGGGTTGTGAGCCAGTGCTGACAACTGCTGAGCTACCAGAAAATTCCAGGTAGCCTTAGAGCTGACTGGGATGTCCCACCACAAGAGACTTATTTTCTTCCCCTGTGTTTAGAGAGATGGAAAGAGCCTGTAGTGCAAACCAAGGACTTATTCAGGAAGTACTCACTCTTCAAGGAATCAGAGCCCCCAGTTAACCTCAACCAGGGCAGGAATTCAGCTGGTACATTCCTGTACAGATGCACCAGTAGTTACAACACAGAAACACTTTTGTACAATTGGTAAATCACCCAGGAAACTCCCATCCCAACCTCTCAAGATCTAGCAACTAATTTGGTTAGGGCTCTGGCTGCCCTTCCTCAGACTGGTCAACGCCCCTGCCGTACAGACTGAAATATTCTACTTCTGACCACCCCCAGCTCCCCACCTCATGCCCCTGTGATATACGGAGCCCGCAAGCAACACCAGCCTCCCCACATCCCTAACAGCAACAACAGAGGTCAACCTCATAGGGCACCCTGGGGAAGCAGGACAGAGCGACTTGCCCAGGCTGACAAACAGCCTTTAGATCTCACACCATCCGCGTTCTCAGCGCAGCGCTAGATGAAGGGTGAAGAACCCTCCTGATGTAAGGAACAAGCGCTACCACATAGATGAAAGGTCAGACTGCTATGAGCCCACCCTGGTTTCCAAAAAAGGGATCTCTGAGACCCAGGTCCACAGCAGATCAGTCTAAGCCTGTCATCTTCCACGGAGAGACCGTCTCCGCCACTCCCGGCTCATCTCCACTGTCCCTGAGCGCCACGCCTCGGGGCTTGCCGGCTTCTCCTCCTGCAGGAGTCCATCCTCGGGCACCTGAGCCCGACAGCCCACTTCCCACCTGATCCAGTCTTGGACTGCGGTTACCTTTTTGTTTTCAGAAAGCTTGAGGGGGCTGTTTTCCTCTGAAGCTTCAGGGCAAGCGTCGTCACTCTCGTCTTTGTTGTCTTCTTCCTTGCCCCCCTGCTCTTGGGACTCTTCATAAGCCCCCTCTTTATCTTCCGTGGACTTCACCTCTGCAGGGTCTGACGCCTGAGAAGCTACTTCCTCCCAGGACTCCTGCTTCGTTTCCTCTTTGGTTTCCTTCTTTCCCTCCTCCACTTCCTCTTTTGTTAGATCATATAAATCCGTGTGGTTGGCCTTGTAGTAGAGCACCACCTCCAGACTCTGCGGGGTGGAGGCAGGGCAGGACGGGGGCTGCGGTTACCTGTGAAGATGACTCCCTTCACGACAAAGCTGGACTATCTCAAGAGCACCCTGCTTCCCAGCATGTCACGGTGCGTGAGCAGCCCCACGTTCTGGTACCAGGTCCCTCCCTGCGCATAGTGTGGAGGGCAGTCACACCCCGCCTCGGGCCCCACACAGCCGTCTGGCCACTGGCCATTGGCCATCTCAGACAGCTACCACAGCTACATTCTTGAGCTCTGTCCCTCAACTGCTACTTCCTACCCCCGCAGGGCAACTGTGACTATTTTACCCAATCCTCTCTCACTTATTTCCAACTGCTCTGAATAAATTCCTGTCTCTTCATCCATCTGGTCCCTCTCTTGGGCACATAACCCAGGAAGAAAAGGGGCCCCAGAAGATTGGGCTGAGCTCGTTGGAGCAGTCGTCCAACCCAGGGGCGATGGGCCTCGGGGGCTGTGCCTCCAGGTCGAAGTGGTCTGTATTCCACTCCCCTTAAAAAATTGCACCGGAAAAGGGTGAAAGACCCAACTGCTACCAAGAGGGAACTACTCTTAACACGTCAGAGAGACCAGCAGCTTCTCTCCAAATACCTCACCTGGTCGAAACGGTGGTGCAGATGATTTTTCTTCCCAAGGTCTCCCCTGCCTTTCTGCTTATCTGGGCACTAGGGTTATCACTCACCTTCTCGTCCTCACAGGTGTACTCAGAGCCGTCCAGGCTTGGTTTGGTCACCTTTTTATTTTTAACCCCGTTGGCATTTTTGTTCATGTTCTTATTGCCGTTTTTCCCCTTGGTTTCTGTGGCGACAGAGGACCTCTCCTTGAGCTGGCGCAGCTCCTCCTGGCAGCACTGCAGCTGTCCCTCCAGCTGCTCCTGCACGGCCAGAAGCCGCCCCTGCTCGTCCATGCTGGCCTGATACTGCAGCTGCAGCTCCCGCAGCTTGGCCTGCAGCTCTTTGATCTGTTGGTGGTGGAGCGCCAGTCACCCCCAGCACCACCCCCTCGGCCAGCCTGTTATCTTCACAGGTAACCTCGGCCCCCATCCTGCCCCGACATTCCCCTGCTGAGGCCCTCGGGGAAGTAGGCGAGAGAGGGAATAGCAACCTGCGGAAGGCGAGCCTCTAAAGCGGTTCCGTAAACAGTTTCTCTCTAACCTGAGGCCCCTGCTGATTTACCTCTGACATCTTCAAAAAAGGAGGATTTAAATTATGTTTTTACTGTGACCTCTCTGGGGAATAGCTAGAGGGCTACCCCTTCTGAACCCCACGACTTTATTACAGACACCTGCTTCACCCAAGCAAGTTCTCGAATAGGTACAACTGCCTAAGACACCGTGTTCTTGTCCACTCCAGAGAGTGTACCTGGGCTCCAGTGCCTCGCCCTGGAAACAGAGGCACGTTCTAATCCTGCTCCCTAACCTCTGGTTTCGTCTTTCCCGACTTCTGGCATCACAGGCTCCTTGGTAGGTAGCGATACTAAGCAACCTAGGCCCACATGCTGATTGCTCTCTAGACTCTCCCACGCATATACAGTGAGCCCTGCTGGACTGTGGACTGCTCTAGGGAAGAAATGATGCCTTCTGTCCCATTCCTCATGGATGCAGGGCACCTTTCTTGGCATTGTAAGAGATCCAAGAGGAGGCAAGGCTCTGCCCTTGAGGTGCTCACAGTCTAGTTGAAGACACAAGACCAATACACCCAAAAATAACACAAGGTGAAAAAAAATACAACTCTATAGAAGTGCTCTGGGACACGGCAAAGGAGAAGAGTGGTAAAAGGAAAAAGAGAAAAGTTATTCTGAGAGTCCTGGTGAGTCAGTCTCAGGACAGTGAGCACCTGAGGAATGTCCGCCAGTGACGCAGCAGACTGCCCAGCCTCCTGGGATTCAGTCCCTGCTCCGTTCCTGGGAGCAAGAGCAAGCAGTGAGCTCCTGGCCCTCTTTCCTCAGCCTCTCCAAAATGGCCAGGACCTAGGACCTCCTCTGGCTCTAGGGGCTCCTAGAAGAAACCTTGCCTCCCAGACAGCCGTTACCTCGTTCCTGTCATTTGAGGAGGCAACAGGCTTCTCGCGGCTTTCCAGGCACTCCTTGAATTCCTTTTCACAGGCATCCAGCTCTTCCTTCAGCTCCTTCTGCCGTTCCAGCAGCTTTTTCATTCGCTCTTGCAGCTGGTCGTGTTCCTCCTGGCTGAGCTGGTACATGGCCTGCACTCCCTGCAGCTTGATCAACACCTTGGCCACCATGTCCTCACAGCGCTGCGGAGGGTGGGGGAGTGACGTCTGCACCCTGAGAAGCACCTGCCCTCCGCCCGCTCTCTTTGCTAGGCCTTTTCGTGGGTACAGAATAATGGCCACAAGGATCTGAAACTGCCCTGGGGCGAATTCTGTACTTCTTCCCACGAAGCAGCAGCACTGTGATGGCAGCATCTCCATATCAGACACATGGAGCGCCTCATTCATTTCCGGTGAGTTACCCAGCTCACCTCCGACCCCGCTGCCCACCTCACTTCTTGCACCTTTCCCTGATGGACTTCTCTCTGAATAGGACCAGAGCCTCCTGTCCCTGTCAGACCTCTCATCTGGCTACTTTTACCTCTACATCTTCAGGCTCAGCAGGTTCATCCTCAATGCTGCTGACGTAACTCTTGTAACAGGTGTCAGAGCTACTGCTGCTACCGTAACTCTTCTTATAGGTGACGCTGCTGCTGCTGCTGCTGCTCCTGCTGCTGCTGCTGTAATTCCTATCACAGGTCTTGTGGGTACTGGTGCTGCTGTCGTAGCTCTTGAGAAAGCTCTCATCACTGGCCTGGGTGCTACCGTAACTCTTGTGATAGCTCTCGCTGTCATCAACGCTGCTACCGTAGCTCTTACGATCGTACTCGGTGCTGGCGGCCATGCCGCCGTAGGTCTTCTGGTAGGACTCAAGGCTCCTGTTTACGGAAGGGGACTGGACTCGGAGCAGCTGCATCTCTTCCAGGCAGAGCTGCAAGTCGGCCTGCAGCCTCTTCCGCTCCTCGAGGAGCCTGCCCTGCTCCTGCTGCAGTAGCTCCTGCTCGGTCTGAGTGCTCTCGTACAGCCCCTGCAGAGCCTGTATCTGGGCGATGATCATCTTGGACTGCCAGGAGTGGGCGGGGGGAGACATTATCATTACTCTAGACACTGCCACGCTTCTAGCTGCGCCCCTCCTGGGGCAGACATCTGACAGCACGCTTCAGAGGCCTGCACACCCACACTCCAGTCACCACAGCCTAGGTCTTCAACGGCCCCCAGCTACTGGCATGTGTCGGTTTCTTGCTCGCTGGGGGGAAATCCCCCCAGGGCGGCTACTCTGTGATTTCTGGGCTCCTGTTTCTGCTGGTTTCTAAACTCTGGTTTAGAAACTCTCCTGGCAGCAGGGCTGAGTGGGTAGCAGGAACACTCTGGCTCCCTACCCTACCCTCTTCTCAGTCGGGGCAGTCTGGCTGATCTTGGGGCTCAGTCCCCTCCCCGCCCCCAAGTCTAAAATCAGCCCCGGCCTTGAATTGAGCCTACAAAGAATTCCTCCCTCAGCAGATGGGGACCTGGAATTAAGGTCTCACTACAAGGCCCTGTACCTCCTGCCCCAATTCTGAATCTGGCCTCTGGGCATGTTTCCCAGGCCCTCTGGGCCTGGCTTCTTGGCTGCTGATGCCCAGGATGAGATCTGATCAGTTAAGGAAATATTTTATACCTGGTTCCTGGTGTCTGTGTTACCCAGGCTGAAATCTGATGCCCCTTGAATCTGACCAAATCTCAGCTTGGACTTCTGCAATTCCCTTGTTTTCCCTATCCAGGCTAATATTTGAATGAACAGATCTAGCCTAGATTGAAACTGTCCCCCTGCTCTTCCTTGCCCACCCTGAGACCTCAGACCAAATGCATCCCATAATCCTGAACAGACTTATGTGGAACTCTCCACCAGCATGACCTCAGAGGCGTGACCCCTTCCTGGTGCTTGAGATGCATGGATTCTTTGGTCCAACCCCCTTGACGTGGCTCTTATTGCTACCAAAGTTTTCATGAAGACAGTGTGGTCAGTAGCAAGAATGCCACATGCTAGGAATTCTTCCCTCGGGAATGAATGGCCCCAGATCTGTCTCATGCAGAATACCAACATAGGTTTTGGTCACTGAAAAGTGCACTGGTCAATTATCAGCCGGCTTCTAAAAAAAGGATGACATGCTTAGAGTCAGTCTCAAAGAATCCAGACAAATACTAAGCTGATATTATAAATCTGGAAAATGGTATGTTGGAGGGGCCGCATCAAATTATCAGACGCTTAGATTCCCAGGTCACCTGGTTCTCAGTGTTGACAGCGCTTCGATTAGGCACGTATCTGATTGAGGTCCTCAGGCCGTAGCTAAAGCCACATCTTAATGAGCCCGTGGGTGGTCATGGCTGAAGAAGGACAGGGCCTCAGTCTCATTCTTACTTCTGGCCAGACAGGCCTTCCTAACTCTGACCCTTCCACGGAACCCTCTTCCCTACCATGCTATCGTCCCCAGAACTGTCCCCCTGCCTCTTGTTCTGGTTACCTTGTTAGGACCACACTTGGAGGACTTAGACAATTTGGAATCATCGGGATTCTTGAAGACTTCCTGGAAACGAGCCTCTTTGAAAAGATGTAGCTCTTCGTGCAGGTCTGACTGTTCTCTGAGCACACATTCTTGATTCCGTACCAGTTTCTTCTGCTCTTCCTGCATGCCTTGGTAGAGCAGCTGCAGTTCGCACAGGTCTTGTAACTTTGTAAGCAGCTCCTGACTCTGTGAGGTGGAGTGGGAAGGAAGCGGGCAGGAACGGTGGGGGCCACATGGGAAGACCCATGCCTCCTTCCTGCCGGGGACCCCTCCCTTGGGAGTCTCTGAGTGGTCTCTTAACGGCCGTCTGGGACGGGGTCAGGGTGGGGGAGTGGTTTTTCTATGGAGACCTGCTGCCCACTAGTCACGATCTCCCAAGTCTGCAGGTATTCTGCAGTTTACAGAGCGCACTCGGAGTAAGTTTTCTCCAGATGGACTAAAACTCTAAATAGAAAGCTGGACAGGTTTCAGGGTACAACGCGTATTTTAAGCTTTAAAACCCTAATCGGCTAGAGTGAACTTTCTGGCTCGAAGAGATCGGTGACCAAGTAAGGAGTGGCTGATTCCGAAAAGGTTCAGTCCCCACCCTGTTCTTTTTCCCAAGTACAGTCGCACCTGGGAAGCTTCTCAAAGCAGCCTCTCCAGAGTCCGCAGCCGTCCCCTGGCTGGGGTTACCTTACGGAAGAGACCAGCTCTGGGGAACGGGAGCGGGAGCCTGTGCAGCTCTTCTTGCAGCCGGCCCTGCTCCTCCTGCATCCTCCTCTGATCCTCCAGGAGCTCGCACTGCTCCATCTGCAGCTGCCCCAACTCCTTCTGGCTGGCCTTGTACTGTTCCTGCAATTCTGTCAGTCTGGACAGCACTGTGTCACACTGTGGGCGGGGCGGGTGCGGACGGCGGTCACTCGGACGTATTTCTCGGCACTGTGCCTAGCAGAGCCCTTCCGTGCTCTCCTGCCTCTTGTGGCTCGCCAGGGGCTCCCTCCCCATGCGGTCCCCGTGGACTGACCGTCCCAAGCCACGTGGCACCCATACGGGTTTCGACACCGAACGGGAAGCCCCAGCGGGCCGCTCAGAAGCGTTTGGCTGTGCTGTAAATTCTGTATCCCGGTCCCCGAGAGCCCTGTGAGGGGAGGGTTATCGCCACCCCTCCCTTCCCATTTCCCCACCTTCCTCTCCTTTGGCCCTTCCCTTCGGTGCACACTGTTCTCCCGCCCTGCTGGGAGTTCTAGTTCCCGTCACTGTCACTATCCCCGGTTGGTTTTATACCTAATTATACTTCTTACCAATAAAAACTTCACCCTATCTGTCCCCATTCTGTTTTCATAATCAGCTTTTTAAATCTTTAGAAAAATACGAGCAACTGCTGAATTTGGGTTCAGAAGACTAAATTATCCCAAGATTCCAAAAACCCAAACCTTCTAATACCACACTCATCTCATTGCTGTTTCAGGACAAGGGGAAAAGCTGCCTCTGTGTCAGCGTGCTCCTCCCTCCCCACAGTCTCTTCTACTAGGAGAGGAGGGGATGAGCAAGTCGTGGACAAGCTGGGCCTCTAGACTGAGTAGGAATGGAAGAAGGAAATGCGAGCCTGGGCGCAGAAAGGCAGGCAGACTGTTGGAGTGGCCCACATAGCCTCCCCATTCTGTGTCTTCTGAGGTCTTTCTCTGGGGACACAGCCTGCTGCTGGCAGAGGAAAGAGCCACCGAGTCATCTGGCACAAGGTGACCTGCTCCACCATCTCTGGAGAATCTTGTGCCTTTTCTCCATCACGTTTTAACACCTTCCATTTCCTATCAGTGATCAGGAGGTGAAAGTGCTCAACACAGGGTAACTGAGAATGACCCGTATTTTACACACTATGGAAAAAGAAAAAATGAGTAAAGAAGGCCTTATTTATCACTACCGTGATTTATTACTAAAGGAGGTGAGAAAAGAGCAGTATTCTGTTCAATTTAAAGAGAGTAAAACTCAAGCTTAGAGAACTTCACTATTCTGAAGTCACAGCATAAACCCTGGGAGAACCTAGGTCCTTCTAACACCCAATCAGCACTCGGGGCACAAGACTGTGTCATCTGACAAGAACATCTGCCCTCTGCCTGAGAAAACTGGACCTTCCCTTTCTAGGTCCGGTGACAAAAGTTGTGTGTAGGGGCTTTTGTGTATGTTCTTCTCCACAAATTATAAGATAATATACCACTACAGTTTGAAGAACAAGGTATAAATGTCTACACACATGGAATCAAGTGCAAAACCTTCAGGTGTTCAGACCGGATCCAGCTATACTGCTCCTACTAAGCTGTGGCTTGGACTCAAAGTCAAGATCAAGGCAAACTGTTTAAAAGTTACCAGCACGAGACTCTGCCTCTGTTTCCTGCCTTGCATGCTCAGCTGTGACTGGACCGGGAGCTCAGCAAGCCCCTTGGTTGGATGACTTCACTTTTGCTCTTACACCTCCTTTCTCCAGAGGAAGTACCCAGGAGAGCTCACCTCTCTTGATCACAATTACCTTATTAGCACATTTCCCCTTGTCCTCTGGGATGGGCTTGGTGGTCTTGAGCTCCTTCAGCTCCTGCTGGCAGAGCAGGAGGTCCTGCTCGAGCTGATCATACATGTGCTTCTGCCGCTCCAGCTCCTCCTTGCTGGACTGGTACAGCCGCTTCATCTCCTGAAGCTGGGTGTGCATCTCTGCGTTCTGGGGTAGGGGAGGCAGGCCCCGCCATCATCCCAGAAGCCCCTGCAGCTGCACTCTCTCCTCTCAGACAGGGACGAAGGGATCCTACCCGGTCCCTTCCAGTCCCAATTTCATCCCAATGGGTGCTACCCAAGATGGACCAGACCCTAATGGGCTCCACACAGAGACCTTCTAGGGCTTCCTTTTGGGGGAGGTGGGGAAAGAAAGAGGGCTTCCTTTTTATAGGCTGATTTTCTGATTTAAAAACAAAGGAAGCTGGGGCACCTGGCTGGCTTAGTCGGTTAAACGTCCGACCCTTGATTTAGGCTCAGGTCATGATCTCACAGGTCTCTCATCTCTCCCTCGCTCTCTGCCCCTCCCCCAGTCGCACTCTCTCTCTCTCTCTCTCTCTCTCAAAATAAATAAACTTTAAAAGAAAAAAAAAAAAAGGAAGCTGAAAGCACCATGACCTTCTGAGATCACCTTTCTACTAAGCACCTCTTTACCCGCCTCCCCAACCCCGCCAATGGCTGTACCACAGAACTCCTACCATGCCCCCTCCTCCTCGGTAGTATCGCTCTCACAGAAGACTCCACCTGGCTACATTCTCCCTCACCTGGAGTTTCTTTTACCTTCTCACTGCTCTCCTGGAAGGAGGCCACGACGTCCTTGAGGCGCTGCACCTCCGCCTCATGGTACCGCAGGTCCCCACACAGTTGTCGCTGCACGTCCAGCAGCTTATCCTTCTCGCACGTGATGTGCTGGTACTGGAGCTGCAGCTTCTGTAGCCGGCACATTAACTCCTGCGGGGGAGGGGGCTTTGGGCAGTACCTCTGGGATCCTCAACCCGCTCGTTCTGCCCGAGTCCCTCTCAGTGCGGACGGTCTAAGCCCCGACTTGTCCCCGCCCCCTGCTGTCCTCTCATCTAGCGCAGTACTCGAGGGCGGCCGCAGGGTCACTGGCGCCGCACAGGTGGCAGCGGCACTTACCGTGACTCTCTGCTCTGGTCCACCTGCCCCGAAACCTCTTAGCACCTAAGTCGCCCCTCACCTCCTTTTGTTGTTACCTTCTCACTCGGGCTTTCTACGGCTGTGGATTTCATGACTTTGAGCTGCCGGAGCTCAGTCTGAAGCTGTAGCTGTGCCTTCAAGAGCTCGTTCTGCTCGTCCTGGCTCGCATCATACTTTTGCTGAAGGGCACAGAGTCTGGTCTTCAGCTCCTCGTTCTGTGGTGGGAGGATGTGGGTAGCACAGTTACTCTCAAGAAACAGCAGACCCCTCTACGGACCAGTTTGGTTCCCTTCCAGACGCAGACACCTTGACGAGCTCCCACGGGTCTATGGCTTGATTTCTTCTCTGAGGCAGACACTCAGCGATGACTGCCATTTCTAGAATGCGATGCCAATGCTACGTGACTTCTCCAACCGGTCTCCAGCAGACCGTACCCTTGATCGCAGGGCAAGAGGCAGCAGAGCACAGCCGTGCTCTGCGTTCATCCTTCCCTGATGCGGCAACTCCACGTAGGCCCTCCTGCCCTCCCCAAATGCCCTTCCCCCAGCCGTGTTTACCTGGGCGGCATTGTGGGAAGTCTGAAACCGAAGCACCTCGTTCTGTGCACACTTGAGCTCCCTCTGCAGCCGCTTCTGCTCCTCCTCACTGGTCCGGCGATGATGCTGTAGTTCTTGCAACTCACAACACAATTCCTTACACTGTGCAGGACATGGAACGGAAGGGCTGATTGAGTATAGGTTCCACAGGCACTTTAAGAAGAGGCTTAGAAGAATATGGCATTCTTTTCACTGAAATATTTACATCAGGCAGGCCAGCGAGACGCCAGAGCGCCACCGCCTGCCATAGCACATGCCTCCTTTGTCAGCCCTATGCCTAAGGAGAGGTCTCTGCCACAGGCCAGGAGAGGGTAAAAGAGGCAGGAAGGCGCCTGTCCCCCTACCTTGTTCTGCATGTCATGCATCTGCTCTTCAGCTCCCAGAAGCTGTTGTCGCAACAACTGGGTTTCAGAGTCAGGTTCTAGAAAATCCATTTCTGAAGTCTGAGACTCTGCTGACATCGTATTCTTTACCATTTGGGACTCCAGCCACTTTTCCGTTGCTCTTCGTGTCCTGTAATCCAGAACCCCAGAGCCATGTTTGGGAAAGTGTTCTGTCTGGCATCACCTGCCGGATGTGCTCGGTCCTGATGTCTTTATTTTAGGCAAAAGATGGTAAGAGCCTTCTCTTGTGATTTATCTCCCAAATGAACGTGCTGAGCAGGTGAAGTAAAAGTCCTAGCACCTCAATCAAGGCATGTTTGGCTCTGGGAGACCTAAGAGTTCTAGTCCAGTTGGGCTCAAGGCCGGGCCTTGTGTCAGGCCAGCTCCAATCTGGAGGCCCTACACCATTAGACGCAGACCACAAAGGAATCATTTCTGATCTACTCCAGGGAGAGCAAACCAGACCCCAATTCCCAGAATGAAAGAAAACTCAATTTTAGGACTTGAGTGCTGAGACAGTTGGATCCCCATGCCTGCTTCTAGGCAGCATCCATACCCTTTGGATACCAGGGAAAGGACCAGCTCTCTAGGGACATTCATTAGCCTGGCATCTGCCTTCACCAACTCTATGCAGGCAAAAGCCCAAAGCAGGGTCCTACGGAGGCCCAGCAGCCTGCTGGCTGTACCTCTCACTCTCCAGATCAGCGAGCTGCCCCGCGAGGCTGCTGTTGCTCTCCTGCAGGGCCCGGTACTCCTCGTTCAGGAAGCGGTAGCGTTCCCGCAGTTGCTGCAACTCTTCTGCAGAAGACAAATGGAGAGATGTGAGATCCTAGGGGGAAAGCGCAGATGATCAGCCCCCAATTTTCCTGCCTCGAAATCTGACAGCTTTTCTTTTTCTAAAGACAGAAGAGACACCACATGCAGCGGCTTAGAAGACAGGGCCCTGAAAATTCCACATTGCTTTGTGTCTTTGTCCTCTTGCAGGTAGCTGCCCTTCTTTGCACCTTCCCAGATCTGCCCTGTGTGCCCATCTTCAAAACCCCAACCAAGGTAGTCTTGACATTTCAGGAGCTCATGAAGGTTTTAATTGAATTTCTGGATCACTGTATTTCAAGTTTCCATCAAACTGTTTATGATTACCTTCCTATTACTTTTAGTACAAAAGCTGAGGGATGTGAACTGCCAGATGTCACACTGCCAGTCCTGGCCTTTCAGAGACAGCCCAGGCATCTTGAACATTCTTTTACTTACTTCACCACCACACTAAATACACTGGACCACATGCAATCAAGAATTCTTTCTAATGATCTTTTATCTGCTGACAGAAGAGCCCATCCCAACCAGACCCACATATCTTCCTCAATCATCAGCAGAGATCTGGTTGAAATGTCGCAGAACATGTCCCTAAGTACCAGGAACCAATACTTTTTAAAGTTACAATTATACAAACACCTCTGTTTTGTTTTTTCCTGATTTAAGAATTATTTCTCTTATGGGGCACCTGGGTGGCTTAGTTGGTTGAGTATCCAGCTTTTGGTTTTGGCCCAGGTTATGATCTCATGGTTCGTGAGTTCGAGCCCTGCATCAGGTTCTGCACCGACAGTGTGAAGCCTGCTTGGGATTCTCTCTCTGACCCTCCCATGCTCGCTCTCTCTCTTTCTCTCAAAATAAACTTAAAAAAAATTTCTTTCGGGGGTACGCCTGGGTGCCTCAGTCGGTTAGCATCTGACTTCGGCTCAGGTCATGATCTCATGGTTTGTGAGTTCAAGTCCCGCATTGGGCTCTGTGCTGACAGCTCAACGCTTGGAGTCTGCTTTGGATTTTGTGTCTCCCTCTCTCTCTGCCCCTTCCCCACTCACACTCGGACTCTCTCTCTTTCTCTCTCTCTCTCTCAAAAAAAGACATTTAAAAAAAGTTAAATTTTTTTTAATTCAAAAAATTAAAAAAAAAAAATTACTTCTCTTAGAATACCAACTCCCCCGATATTTAAAGAATATTAACTTGCTCTATTAGAACACAGGCCTATCTTACCTATGTAAGATTCAACACCTTGAAATTCACTTCTAATGTCCCCTCTTTGTTTCAATCAAAACTCCTTAGAATACTGCAGATTACCACAGAAGGAAGGAAACTAATCTTTAATACAAGGCAACCACGTGCTAAGCATTAGACTTGATGGTTTCAGCCTCAGATTCAGTTACTGTATGAGTACTTCAACATACATGGCATTTCATTTAATCCCAAAAATAGCACTATAAGGTTTTCTTTCCCTTTTTTTAAAGTTTTTTTTTGAGAGTGTGCACGTGCGCATGAACACACACACACACACACACACACACACACACACACACACACACACACGTGGGGGAGGGGCAGCAAGAGGGAGAGAGAGAATCCCAGGCAGGCTCTACACTGTGCAGAGCCCAATGCGGGGCTTGAACTCACAAACTATGAGATCACGACCTCAGCCGAAGTTGGATGCCTAACCAACTGAGCCGCCCAGGCACCCCTAAATAAACTTTTAACTTTACAATAGCTTTAGATTTACAGAAAAATTGCAAAGATAGTGCGAAATTCCCTGGGAGAGTTCTCACCTCATTTCCCCTAACGTTAACATCTTACCACAGTACATGTGTCACAACTAAGGCATCAACAGATTTCTCTCCATTTGTTCTAAGGTCCTTTCCCTGTGCCAGGATCCCCTATGGCTGTAAAGTTTTATTAGCCAACATTTTTATAGACACAGAAACTAGGGTTCAGAGAGGTAATAACCAAGCCAAGTTCATGTCGCTAATTAGCAGAACTGAGACTCTGAATTCAGCTCTGTTTAACTTTGACCCAAGCTTTCCCACTGTGCTGGCCGCCCTCTCCTGGCACCACCAGTCCAAAGGCTCTTCTGAGAAGCTTGTTACAGCTGGGAAAACTTGCAGTTCTTTGATTCCTTGCTGATTGCCTCTGCTTGACCTGGCCTAATACAGGGCCTCCCATTATACCCAGATCATAAATCTAGCCTCAGAATAAAGGCAAACTCTCTGATGTCATGAATCCTAGCAACTAGCTGGGAGACTCATTGTCTGAAAGCAGAGCTCTAAGCTTTTTAGTACCTCATGTATTACTGGAAATAACCTCTTTTCCTCTCCAGCTGTCTTGTGCTCTGATTTGTTGTCCCCTAAAGCTTCTACATTGGACAGGGCTAAAGGAGCCTAAAATTAGCAACCTAGGACCTGGGAGCAGGACTGGAGGCCCCCCATAAAGCAGTCCAGGCAATCGTCATGATGCCAGAGCAGCAAGAAGTTTCCCAAGATGACAGGCCCCTCATCCTCCCATCCTGGAACTGGAAACTTTCTCAGAAAGGGCCTTCCCACAGTCAAATCAACAAACGTCCAATGTCTCTCTGAAGAAGAATTCTCAGGGTACATCTCCATAGTGCTATTTCTTATACCACCACTGACTGGTTGTGTGACATCTGGGTAAGTTTTTCTCCCTTATAGTTCTCCCTTTCTCCCTTAAATTCAACCTGGAGGTTTTTTCTAGAGGTTCCCAATTCATGGTCTAAGACTACCTTCCACCATCTTCTTGCATATAACTCTCTCTGCTTGACTTTACTGACAGACCAGGAAGAGGGTTTGGCCTCTCATACCTTGCATCTCAGAGAAATCTGAGACACTTAAACTATTGGATGGTTCAGAGCTCTTCATTTCCATTTCTGCACGGAGGGAGGTGATCTCCATTTCATACTCTCCCCGAATGCGCTCCATGTCATCGAGTTCATTCTGCATCCGGCAGAGATCCTCCTGCAGGGATGCTATGTCACTCTCGTGTTCAGTCGCGGAATCCTCTGCTGCTTGCCGCAGATTCCGGATCTCAGCCTGGGCTATGTGCAACTCCTGTTCTATTTCCTTAAGTTCACTTTCTTTCTCACGCTCTAACAGGGAAATCTCCTCTCGTAGAGACCGCAGCTCACCTGCAAAGTCCAAAGGTTGGGACGGTCAAGAGGATAAGTAAACTCATCTATCGTGTTCTAGAGGCAGAAAGCTAAAGGCAGACTTATTTATTATCTGGAAACTACTTTCAACCTACTCTCTAGCACATTAGAGAAGTATAGCTTCATCTGATATGGAATAGAGGGAATACCTAAGAAGAGTGAATGTGGTAAGTAAGGTGCAGTAGAAAGGGAGATTTTGAGGCCTGGCACCAAAGCAACACCTTAGGCTACTGCAAACAAAAAGTATTAGGTGCGTCTACATTGAAGACCAAAACTAATTGACAGTATGTTACTGATGCACCTCGTCTTTCCAAAAATTCCCTGTCTAAAAAAATTTACACAGACTATTCTCATCTATTCAGTCTGGAACCTTAGACATTACAGAGCCTCCGAGCTCGCATGAACTGCCTGTGGGAAGTACTGGCCCCCAAATAATGTACAGAGTTCACAGCTGAAATTAAAATGCAGGCTCATCACATGATAACCAAATATGGCTATGACCTTCACTTCCCACTACATGTTAGGGTTCAAATTTCCCTTAGGTTCCCCTCTGGGGTCTGGTCCTAAAACAAACAAACAAACAAACAAAAAAACGCTTTCTCAGATCCACTGGAGAATGGAGAAAGGTCGCCCTCAGCCACGAAAGCGCTCGCAATTTGGAGCATAAAGGGGCAGGGCCTGCCCACCGTGAGGGCCAGGGTTTGCAGGCCCGAGGGGGAGGAGCTTATCCAAAAGCTGGGCGGGGCGGACCCTGGCTGGGAGTTGGAAGGGCCACACCCGGTTTCCAGAGAGGCAGCGCCCGTTGCCAGGGGGCGTGGGACCTTCGGGGCGAAGCCGAGAGCCTGGGAACTGGGCTGCGGGGCAAAAAAGTGGGTTCCTACTCACTGGTTATGGCCTCCATCTTGTCGGCTCCCCCGCAAGAGGTCTCTCTGGGGGGCCTCCCGCCGCCGGCCGGTCCCGGCCCCCGCGGGGCTGTGGAGGCCGGAACGGCCTCTCAATACCAGCTACCTCTGAGGCCGCGCGCGCCCCCTCTTGGCGGAAACGGGCAGCGCGCGTGCGCAAGGACGGTCTTTATTTCCTGCCGCGGGGGGGGGGGGGGGGGGGGGGGGGGCGGGGAGTTGAGCGTCTTCTTCAGACCCGTAGCCCCTAGTTTGCTGGCGCGTGATCCATTGCCCAGTTGGTAACACCCTAATGAGTGAGGAGTCGCTCTAGAACTCGTTTCCCCAAGTAGTTGCCTACCTGCATCTCTACTGACTTCCCTATTTGCAAGGAAGTAGGTCCCTTCTCCAAGCAAAGGCCTTTTTCTGCTCTACTGGATCGTTTCCTTCCTTATGCAAACATAATCTAGTGTAGTGGGTCCTATCTCAAACAAACAAACCAAACTCTCCCTTGACTTCATTTCCTCTTCCCTTATCTCTCTGCTTCTCTTCAGAGCATGACCACTGTAACTATCCACACTCTCCCTCTCTACTTCACCTCCCCTTTCCTCTTTAATCCCAATCCAATCAGGCTCAGTCCTCACTGAAATATCTCAGAGCCCTCCATCTTGCCAAATCCAATGGCCATCTTATTTGATTTAGCAACTTTTGACACAGTTAATTATTATCTCTTTGAAGCACTTTCTGCTCTTGGTGTCCAGGACATGAAACGCTTCTGTAGTTCCTCCTACCTCAGTCATTTTTGTTCATATCTCCTCTACTGGACCTTTAAATACTGGACTATCCTGGGACTGGGCCTTTTCCTCTTCTTTCTATATCTCTCCATATGATGTCATAGTGATGTCTCAGGGACTCAAATGCCATATATACGCTAATGACTCCCAAATTTATATCTCCAGCCTTGATTTCCCTCCTGGTTCTAGATTCATATATCCAAGTGCCTTCTTAACATATTTATTTAGATATCAATAGCCATTTCAAACTCAACACACAAAAACGTGTCTTAAATGTTTCCCCTAGCCCTCAAACTTGTTCTTTGCCAAGTCTTCCCCACCCCAATAAATGATAGCACTGTCCAACCAGTTTCTTAAGGCAAAGTCATCTTTTGTGTCTCTCTGATTCCCAACCCCATCCCCGTGCCCTACCCCTTTCAATTCATCAGAAGTCCTGAGGGCTCCACCTTCAATATAAGACTCTGCCATGTCTTTTTACTATACAGTACTTAGAATGAAAGGCAAACCTCTCAGATGGACTCCAAGGCCCTTTGTAATCTGGCCTCAGCCTGCCTCTCAGAACTGTCTCTTACCAGGGTCCTCCACATGCAGTCTGCTTCAGCCATAGTGACTTTTGTTCTGTCCTTCAAACACGTGAAGCTCATTCCTACCCTTGAGCTTTTGCAGTTGCTTCCTTCTGCCTGGTATGCTCTTGCCTCAGATCTTTCTCATTATTTGGGTCATAGCTCAAATATCATCTTCTCAAAGAGGCCTTTTCTAACTGCCCTATCAAAAATCAGTCCCCCAAGGTGCCTGGGTAGCTCAGTCGGTTGAGCACCCTACTCTTGATTTTGACTCAGGTCATGATCCCAGGGTCGTGTGACTGAGCCCCTCGTCGGGCTCCACATTGATCAGGGAGCTTAAGATTCTCTCTCTCTCTCCCTCTGCCCCTCTCGCCTGCTTGCATTCTCTCTTTCTTTCTCTCTCAAATAAAAAATAATAAAGTAAAATAGAATAAATTCCCAACTCACCCCATCTCTCTATATCATATTGTTTTTAACGTGTTTTTTTTGTTTGTTTGTTTTTATTTATTTTGAGAGAGAGAAAGAGCACAACTGGAGGAAGGGCAGAGAGATGGAGAGAGAGAATCCCAAGCAGGCTCTGTGCCACCAGCATGGAGCCCGATGGGGGGCTCGAACCGAGGCAAACCATGAGACCATGACCTGAGCAGAAATCAAGAGAGTTGGACACAACTGACTGAGCCACCCAGCTGCCCCTCTATATCATAGTGTTATATTATCTTCCTAGCATTTATTGCTACCTGAACTTATTTATTTTCTGCTTCTCCCCCATTAGAATGCACTCTTCATTAGGGCAGGGATCTGGTCTGTCTTGTCCATAGCTTGCCCTCCAAGTATATAGGCACTCAATAAATGAATGATAAACAGATAAAATAGCCTCATTTTACTGATAAGGAACTGAGTCTCAGAAAGATAAATGTGATTTGCCAAAGACCCCAAAGCTTGTCACATGGCAGAACTGGACCCAAGAATCTAGGTTTTCTGAGACCAATGTTCACATGCTTTCCCCCGTGCAACACATCTCCTGCCATTTCTCTCCTTTACCTTCTCCCCATTCATTGTCCACTTCCCTGCATCTACCTTGGCTTGTACCTTTCCCTTCTCTTTTCCTCCCCTTCTTCCACCTTTGCTTGCTGCTCTTCAGGCCTGCTTTCCGGCCTTCCTTTTTTCTCCATTTATATTTTTCTTTTGGTTTGATTTCAGTTCTCCCTGGAGAGTCCCTGCTGTTTTCTAGGGCAGCTCCCCTAAACCTTCTGGAAGCCCACAGAAGTAACAAAAGCTCCTTCTTTATTTGGTGGTGCAGTGGAATGTGGGACACCTGCCTTGCTGCTTCCCAGAGACAAAGCGATGTGGGCGTTAGAAGAAAGGGATTTAGGGCCCCAAGCTCTGGTCCTGGGAAGCAAGAGAAACCTTCTCATCTGCTTCCCTTAAAAGATGCAGCGTCCCTTCCAGTCACTTCTCATTGGCTCACTGCGCTTCCCATGGTGTCCCTGGAGGGACAGGGAAAAGCAGTCTGGTTTGGAATTCAGCCCTGATTACCTACCCCCAGACCTGGAGAGCAAAGAAAAAGGGATACAGGTGTGATGGGAGGAGTCTGGAGGAGAGAAAAGGGAGAGTGTTAGCCAGAGAGAGAAGACGTGAAGTGGGAGGGCAAGAAAGGGCAGAGAAGGGCAGAAGAGCCAGGCAGAGATGCAAAGAACATCAATTAGATAAAGAAAAGAATGGAGAGAGAGAAGGAGGAAAAGGTGAGCATAGTAAGGGGAAATGAGGAAGAAATACTGAATTCGTTTATATTTGTCTGCTATGCCTCAGCCAACCGCTCCGGTGGATGGCCGCCTCCCCTCCAGTCCAAGTGCTGGGAATTACCTTGGAGCTGCTGGATCTGCTTGGTGAACACCTCTGCCTGCTGGGCACTGGCCAGCCGTTCATCCTCCAGGAGCCCTGCAGGGAGAGGGGGAGCAGACGTGATCCTGGGATCCAGCGAGCCCAGGCCCTCTGGCCCCAACCCGGACACTCACCCTGCAGCTCCAAGGAGTCATCCTCGTGCTGCCCTGCCAGTTCCCGGGTCTCCTCCAGCTCTGCCACCAGCTGGAGCACCTGAGCCCTCAGCTCCTCCAGCTCCGTCTCTGTGAGGCTCAGTCCCCGGTGCTTGCTGGCAGACAAGGAGCCCACGCTGCCACCTTTCTGCGCCTGCTCTTCCTCTTCTTCCACCCCTTCTTCCTCCTCTTCCTCTTCCTCTTCCTCCTCATAGAGAGCCGGGAGCAACACTTCCCCTAGGAGAGAAACCCATCCCACCAGGGGGTCAGAGTCAGCTTCCTTTCCAGAGTCTTTTGAAGGCTCTCAAGCTCATTGTCCCAGGGCAGCGATGGTATCATAGTGCCACCTGCTGTCCCCCAAGGAGCTCCTGGGCTCGACCTGCACTCGTGATGAGTCCTCAGGTGCAAGGGTCAAATTTGGAGGTAGCTCATCTCCCTCCCAGGCCCTTTCGGGACCAATATCGTACCAGGTGGCCTCCTATTACTGTCTTTGGGCAAACTGAGCAGCTGGGTGCTGGCAGCCATGTGAGCTTGTACAAGGACACCTGCTTCTTCCAGACCTGGTGGTCTCTGGGGGACAAGTACTCAAGAAAGGATTCAGGGCGCCTGGGTGGCTCAGGGGGTTAAGCATCCAGCCCTTGGTTTTGGCTCAGGTCATGATCTCACAACTCGTGAGTTCGAGCTCCGCACTGGGCTCTGTGCTGACAGCACGGAACCTGCTTAGGATTCTCTGCCTCCCTCTCTCTCTGCCCCTCCTCCCCACCCCCCCCCACCCCCGCCGCCTCTCAAAAATAAATAAATAAACATTTTAAAAAAGAAGAAGAAAAGATTCAGACACTGGGTGTGTCTTTAGGCCACATGGGGCAAGAGTTACAGTTTGGGGGGTTTGTCCGGTTAAAAAAGTATCCAGGTGGCTTGGGAGAAATTAGCCTTTCCATAGTAAGAAAGTGTTGCTCTCCGTAGGCAGAGAAAGAAAACATCTGGATGAAATGATTCTAAATGTTTTACTGGACAAACCCCGGGCCCCTTTCAAACGTATTCTATCAATAAAGCCTTTTTGAAATTTTCCGCAAGGTCCACCTTCCTTATCTCTGCTGAGTGTCAGGAGGCCTCCCCCCTCCCCAGGTGCTGTAAGTGCCCTCCTCCCCTGCTGACCATAGGGCAGTTTTCAGGGGAAGTCTGAGGTTGGACTTGTGTGGAAAAGAAAGCCTGCCATTTTAATGAGCCAAGAAACTGGGGTGTACTGGTCCACAGCCTCTGGTTGGCGAGTACCCCCTCTTTTGCTGCAATGCAGTTCCTTGAAATAGCAAAATTTTGTCTGGATTCTGATTATTTGCTTTGTTTTAAAATTCTGAATCCCTGGCCTTACTTACAACAGCAGCCTAAGGCTCGTCTGGAACCCCTTGCATCATCTGTCACCTTTAGGGGAGCAGGGTTGCCCACACAGTGTGCGTAGGGGCCTGGGGACACTTCACAGGAAGTCCTGGAAAATGGAACAGCATCCTTCCAGGGGCCTGGAACTGCCAAGTCACATGGGTGCAGTGGTGATATGTGAGTGTTGGGAGGTTGGCCTTCTCACCTGCCCCCTTCCAGGCCATTCTTTCAGGCCGTAAGGGATGCTAGAGAACCAAAGCCACAGGCTGACATTCAAAGTGAGTGGTGATGGCACCAGAAAGACAATGCTGACTTCACAGGCTCACTTCCTTGCTTTTCAAAAATAGGAGACAGCTTGGGATCTGGGTCGGGTGGCAGTGAGAACAAACCCCCTGCTGAAAGGCTACTTCAAAGCTGCCCAACGAGGCCTCTTTCTCTGTCTGGCAGCTCCCCCATCCCCCACCCCCGGGAGGAAACAACCTGGTTAGCCGGTGATCAGGGCCCCAAAGGGAATGCACCCAGAGCCTCCCTCAAAGCCTGACCCCAGGAGGGGTCAAACTCAGCCCTGAAGGGTAGAGGGGGCTCAGGTGAGCAGGAGGAAGGGCTCTGTCCTGGCTCAGAGTTCTGGGGGCCAGATGGGGGAAGGAGGAGGGAAGGGAAATTGGCTGAGGCGAGAGAAAGAACGCTTTTTGGGAAAACTCACCCTCCATAGCTTGCATCCCCCGCCGCTCCAGGGACCCCCAGCGTTGGCCTTTCTTCCTCTCACAACCCTCAGACACCTCATAGGAGCCTAAAGTGGTCACTGTGGGTCCTGTAAGCAGGGAGAGAGGAGGTACTGTGGGAATGTTAGGGGGGGCTGGGACTGGGGTGCAGGGCAGAGAGATGGGGACGTGCCTTCCAGCCCTCTGGAGCCCTGGAGTTCTTAATCCCGGTGGAAGTGTTTGGCTCACTTGGCCTAGGCTGCGACTCCCCTCCCTCAGCCACCCCTCGAGCTGGGCCTATGGGGACCCCGCCCTGCGCTGCCCAACCCCCTCAGCACCCCCTTTCCGGGCTCCTCTCCCTGCACAGACAGAAAGGGTGTGTGCCTCTTTAGCCAAGAGGGGACAGGGAGGAGACCGGCAAGGATGGAAGAGAGGGCAGGAACCTGGGAAAAAGAGGCTGAAATGGTGAGGTGGTGCGGGAAAGGGGAGGGAGGGGCTGGGGGGTGGGGGGCGGGGGCGTGTGGCAAGGGGATCTGGGCCGGAGCCGCTCCCCTCCCCTCCATTCTCTCACTGGACCTCGTCCACCCCACCCTCGCCCTGCGCTCAGACGCCTTTGGGGCGGAGTGGGTGCAGGGTCTGGGGCCCCCAGGGCTGGGCAGTTGGGGTGGAGAGGGTTCAGGGCGAGGGACGACCAGGGAGGATGAGGCCGGTGTGGGGAAGACCCGCCCGGAAAGATGGAGATCGGGCCCGGGTGGGGGGCAGGATGGAGGGAGGAAGACAGGAGGGAAAGGTGGGAGCAGCGGAGGGAGGGGGGGGGGGAGGACGAGGGGGTCTGGAGGGAGGAGAGATGGAGAAGAGGAAGGAGTGGCGGTGGAGAGGTGAGGGAGGGGCGGCTCTGACCTGGGCCGGGGCAGCTCCAGCCCGCGGCGCCCGCGGCGCCCGCGGCGCCCGCACCGGCCCCGGCGCCCGCCTCCATGGCCGCTCGCGCCGCCGCCGCTCGCGCCGCCGCCGCCCGGAGCAGACGCCGCAGCCGTGAGGCCGGGCGCCCGGAGCCGGTGCGCAGGGGGAGGGAGGGAGGGCCGAGGGGGCGGGGCCTGGCCCGGCCACCTGACACCGCCCCCGCCCGGAAGCCCTCCCCCCACCCCGCTCCCAGACCTGGTGGAGGCGAGCGAGCGGGCGCGGCGAGGGCAAGGGAGCGCGTCCCCAGACAAACCTCAGGGCCCGCGTGGAGGAGAGGGGGAGCGGACGGGAGCTATTCGGAGCTGGAGGTTGCCCTAGGAGTGGCCACGAGATCCCCTGGTTCTGGCGAAGGGTCCTGCCCGGAGTCGGCTACGCGCGGGGACCCCTCGGGGCCAGGTGTCAGAGCCCCGTCCCGCGCAGTGATGGGGGAGGAAAGGGACAAAGCGGGACGGATCCTCCGGTCCTGTTTCCTCCAAACGCGCGGAAACTCACACGCCCACCAAACGGACCCGGCGTCCCCCACTTCCGCAGTCAGCGCGGACCCCCGGCCGCCGTCCCGGTTCCCGCGCGGTGGCCTCCTGCGTCCCAGGGCTGCGTGAGGGCTGGAGGAGGGAAGCCAAGGCGGAGATATGCGGACTGAGGGGCCCTGATCTCCTTCTTTGCCTCCCCCGCGCCCGCAAGAAGCCTAGAACCGGCGACCCTTTCAGGAGGGCGGCTCCTGACCCCACGCAGCCCTCGCTGCCTGAAGACCTCTTCTCTCCACCACTGCGCCTTCCCACCTGGCCCCACACCCTGTGCGCTGTGAGCCTGAACCACTACCTACCCTGCCCCTGTAGCCTGTTCAGAGCACTGCTGATTTTCGCTCTCGTACATGGCAGATGTGGAAACCCAGCCTATTTCGCTTATTCAATCATTCATTCAAGGAACTCCTACCGGGCGCCGGATCTTGAGTTGTTCTCATGTCTCTGCAGGTCTCAGCCAGGAAAGAAGTGGGTACACTTGGGAACCAGGCAGTCCCAGCACACCCAGAAAAGTGTTAGATTTCTGAGCCAGGGACACACACCAATCCCTTTTCCTGCATGTGCACTCGGCAGGTTATGGGCATACGTTGTCTGTGTTCACCCCCACAGGCTTCCAGTTTCACAAGCCCTCCACATTCCTCAGGAAAGAAGCCCTTCTTTGCTTGGACACCCCCCACTTATTCTTCAACCCTCAGTCGGGAGTCACCTCTAGGCGGCCTTCCCTGATGCCCACCCCTGGACCAGGAGAGGCCCTTGCTGGGTTCTACCCTGGCCTCCTTCCCTCTAGGGCAGCGCCTGTCAATTTGAGGTCTCAATTGACTCTTGTGTCTGCCCAGCTTCTGGAAGATTGGGAGGTATCTTAGTCATTTTTGTATCTCTAGCATCTCCATTGACACCTGACACAATAAATGAGAGAGGTAAATCTCTAACTACACAGTTAATACGTTGTCTTATCACGTAATAGATGATTTCACACTTAGGGAGTTAAATGTTGCCTATTAACTGTAATGTTGCCCTGTAAGTCTCTTTCTTCCCGCTCCCTCCTTTTTTTCTCCCTCTCAAACCCCCAGCCTGGTGCTCTGAGAGATGATGAGCACAGATCAAGGAGATTTCATTTGCTCCCCCGGAGGACAGGATTATACCCCAGATCCTGTGGTCAAGGTAATCCATTTGTGGGGCAAGACTGTTGAACAAACCTACAAAGACCCTTTTCAGAGAACCTGCGGTAGATATCAGGCCTGTCCGGACATGACTGGCACGGGGGTGGTGAGGTGTCAGGATGGGGGTGTAGAGTTCAGGAGACTGACAGAGACTGGAACGTTGGAACCCCAATAGCTGTTTTGCCCAAACACAGCTCCTTCTAGTCCTGGCTCAGCCAGCAAGTTCAGTTAGCATTTGACCTTGAACGTTGACTTCTTGGTTCATGGAGGGAGGGGCAGGAGAGGAAGTTGTCAACTGTGACATCCAGTGATCCAGGCTCTCCTCAGGGAGTTCTGATCCTGAGTATTAGGGCTGATCTCTCCCTAGCTCCTGGGGTATGGGTCACTATTCACCTTTGATTTGGGGAGCTTTCAGGAGAGACCTGAACCAGTCTATTTTCAGGACCCAAATTTGGGCAAATCCTGGACGCATCAGTACTGGGTTGAAGGTAGGGGTGAAGTTAGGAGTCAGGAGGTAAGGGCTTGGCAGGCAGTGGGGGCAGGGGGAGTTGACTGTGGTCCAGGGATGCATATCTGAAGGGCCAGGAGTGGTGGGGGCGCCAGCCAGGTAATCAGCTTAGGGGGATGATCTGAATTAATCCTTGTAATCCCTGGACTCTGGACTCAGCCTCTCCCCTAATCCCATCCCATCAGATCATCCTCTTTGAGGATCGATGCAGCCATTTATCCCCCTTTACCCTTATTTCTAAAATGCCAAGATCCCTTCATTTAAAACAACAACAAACCAGAAAGGTACAGTACAGAGTATAACGACAAATATCCACGTACACACCGCTGAAATCCAACTGTCCATTCTTGCCACATTTGATTCACAGATAGCCCTCCTATTTATTATTTTACAGTTTTTCTTTATATGTATGTATCCACAAGCAACAAAATACTGATTTGCTCAGCTGGTAGAACATGCAGCTCCTGATCTCCGGGTTGTGAGTTTGAGCCGCACTTTGCGCACAGAGATTACTTAAAAAATAAATAAAATAGGGGCGCCTGGGTGGCGCAGTCGGTTAAGCGTCCGACTTCAGCCAGGTCACGATCTCGCGGTCCGTGAGTTCGAGCCCCGCGTCAGGCTCTGGGCTGATGGCTCGGAGCCTGGAGCCTGTTTCCGATTCTGTGTCTCCCTCTCTCTCTGCCCCTCCCCCGTTCATGCTCTGTCTCTCTCTGTCCCAAAAATAAATAAAAAACGTTGAAAAAAAAATAAATAAATAAATAAAATAAAAATTCTGCAAACTTTCTTTTTTTCTTTTTTCTCAAAAATTTTTTTAAACATTTCTCCAAGTTTTATTTAGCCCCAATTCATGAATTTTAACGGCTGAATACAATTTCAGTGTTTGAATATCCACAATCTACTTATCCATTATTCTGGTAATGGGCATTTAGGTTGTTTTGAGTTTTCTGTGTTAGAAAACAATACCTTAGTGGTTAGTGCTGTGCGTGCTTCCTAGGCACATAGGTAAGCACTTCTCTAATGTAGGTACCAAGAAATAGAATCTCGGAGTCATAGAATATGTGCAAATTGATTATTGCCAGACTGCTCTATAAAGTAGTTGGATCAATTTACATTCCACTAACAGTGGCTTTCAAGTGCTTGTTTAGATTCACGATTCACTAACATATTTATAAATTTCTCTGCTCACCATTCCTTCTTGCATTTCACTCCTTCCTTCTTATTTGCTCCCTTCTTATGAAGTATATCTTTTTTTTTTTTTTATGTTTATTTTTTTTGAGAGAGCAAAAGCACAAGAGAGGAAGGGCAGAGAGAGAGGGGAATAGGGGATCCTAAGTGGGCTCCATGCTGAGAACCCATCGATGGACTGGAACTCATGAACCAAACGGTGAGATCATGACCTGAGTCGAAATCAAGAGTTGGATGCTTAACCAACTGAGCCACCCAGGCACCCCTGAAATATATATCTCTTTTGGTGGTATTTTTGTGAAAGTCTTTGTCGAACATTCTCAATCTTTGCCTTAAAATGTCTTAACTTCATATGATTTATACTTTTAAATGTTTATTTATGTATTCTGAGAGAGAGAGCATGAGGAAGGGGCAGAGAGACAGGAGAGATAGAATCCCATGTAGGCTCCGTGCAGCCAGCACAGAACCCAACTTGGGGCTCAATCCCACAAACTGTGAGCTCATGACCTGAGCAGAAATCAAGAGCCAGATGCTCAACCGTGCCCCTATATCATTATAATTTACATGGAAATTTAATGGACATAAAATTTTAGTTTGACAGTTTTCTCTTGGCCTTTGGAAGATATTCTGGGTTTTGTTTTGTTTTGTTTTTTTTCTATACTCTTTTGTTGCTAATGCTGTCTTAAGCTTCCCCTAGTGTCGTTTAACTATTCTTTCATACCTTCAATCTCCTCACTTCTCCCTCTCCATAGTTTGAATGATTTCATCAGCTCTATCTTCCAATTCACTAATTCTCTTATCAGCTGGATCCAGTCTACTGTTTAATGGGTCATTGAGTCTAATTTCAATGGTGTGTCTTTCCCTAGGTTTTATTTTTTCCCTCAGTAAAGTGCTTTTGTTAATAGTGCAATGTTTTCATTATGGTTTATTTTCTTGTCTTTAATCTTTGGTAGTTTTAAGTATGCTTATTGTAGAGTGGTTTTCATGTTTTTCTATCATGCACAGTTCTTGGAATGTTAATTCTCCTATTTGTTGTGTCTGCTGACTCTTCCTTATGGTGGATTGCTTCCTTGTCTAGTTTATGATATTTTATCGTGAGCTCTTCTGCAGTAGGTGTTTGTTTGTTTAGTGAGAGTCCCATTTGCCCTGGGTTATGAAAACATTGTGACAGAGCTCTTTCTTGCTTTCTGTGGGGCTATATGGTATTCCAAGGATCCTAAACCAGGTTTAGAATTAATTTCACTGCTTGAGGATCCAGCATCATGTAGATAACATAAATCCAGAAGCAACTTAAGCATTTGCTCAGGCTTGGGACTTTAGTTTCTCCGAGTTGACTTGTGTTTCTATTCCTTTTCATTGCTTCCTTGGATTGCTGTGTGTCATTTTCATCTTCTTTTCATGGACAAGGTAGATCTTTGGTGTTCTTCTTCTTCTTCTTTTTAAGACTTATTCATTTTCGAGAGACAGAGCACAAGCAAGGGTGGGGCAGAGAGAGAGGGAGACACAGAATCCCAAGGAGGCTCCAGGCTCTGAGCTGTCAGCACAGAGCCCGACGTGGGGCTTGAACTCATGAACCGCGAGATTATGACCTGAGCTGAAGTCAGATGCTTAACCAACTGAGCCATCCAGGCGGTCTGATATTTGGTGTTCTGATCTTTGGTGTTCTGATCTTGAACAGGGTGTTCAGTCCCAGCTTTTTGTCTCTGGTGGACTGAAGCAATATATCCTATAACCAGAAGCACTAAAACACAGCCCCATGTCCCTGGGCATATATCTGTGTCTGAAACCCACCACGGGGCACTGTGACAGCCTCCTCTTCTCTTTTCTTTGGCTTTGTATTCCTTCTTTAATCCTGGGAATTTCATTTAAAAAAATAAGTTTTTTGCATTATTCAGATATTAATTTTGTTTTAATGTTTTTTTTTTTTTAATTTTTAAAATAATCTCTACACCCAGTGTGGGGCTTGAACTCATGACCCTGAAATCAAAAGTCACATGCTCTACCACTGAGCCAGCCAGGCACCTTGAAACTAATTTTTTTTAAGTTTACTTATTTACTTTTTTAGAGAGAGAGTGAGCACGTGAGCCGGGTAGGGGCAGAGAGAGAGGGAGAGAGAGAATACCAAGCAAGCTCTATGTGTCATCGCGGAGCCTGACACGGGGCTGGAGCCCAACATGGGGCTCAAACTCACAAACTGTGAGATCATGACCTGAGCTGAAATCAAGAGTTGGACGCTTAACTGACTAAGCCACCCAGACGCCCAACCTAGATATTAATTTTTTAATTCTATTTTATGCAGGGATGCCTGGGTGGCTCAGTTGGTTAAGCGTTCGACTTCAGCTCAGGTTATGATCTCGCAGTTCGTGAGTTTGAGCCCCGCATCAGGCTCTGTGCTGACAGCTCAGAGCCTGGAGCCTGCTTCGGATTCTGCGTCTGCCCCTCCCCCGTGGGCTCTCTCTCTCTCTCTGTCTCTCTCTCTCTCTCTCTCAAAAAATAAACATTAAAAAAAATTTTAAGTCTATTCTATGCAATCTTTCTGTGTGTGCTTTAGGAGGGCACTGGGTGAGGAAATAGCTACATTAGTTCAGTCTGTCATGTTGCCAGAAGTTCCTCTCTAGATTTTTTTTTTTTTTCTGGTTTTGTTTTAAAGTAGGCTTCATGCCCAGTGCAGAGCCCGATATGGGGCTTGAACTCACAACTCTGAGATCAAGACCTGAGCTGAGATCAAGAGTCAGACACTTAACCGACTCCGCCAGCCAGGTGCCTCTAGATTTCCTTTATTTTAGCATTATTCCAAACAATCCCTATGTCTGTGAGGTACATTATAGTTTGCAAAGGGCTTTCACATACAATCTCTGCTTTAATCCTTCCAACAACTTTAAGAAATAAGTATTACTGTTCCCATTTTACCAAGAGGAAAACTGAGACTCAAAAGTGTAACTTTAATCCTACCTTTTGGACTTCGAATCCAGTGCGTTTCATAGCTTGGGTTTATAAAAGGAGCTTGCCTTTTCTTGACCGCCAGCTCGGACCCGCCCCCAAATTGTCCTGATCACTTGCTCTTCATGTAAGGCCCTCTGAGAGGCTCCTCCTGCCTGACACAGCACAGCCCTTTGGCTCTAACCTTCTCCAGCTCAGCTCCCCATGCTATGCCAGTCCCCTCCGGCCCCATTTGGCCTCAGTGGAAATTATGGGGTATATACGGGCCACGCACGGCCAATGGAGAGACAGACCAGCAGCTTGTCCTTACGGTCCTTTATTCACTCACCGCTAGGCCATTTTTATGCCTCTACACTAAAAAGGGCAAGTACTGAATATGTGCATGTTGGGGTACAGGAAAAAAAAATCAGAAAAGCCAGGGCTCGTCCGGGATTTGAACCCGGGACCTCTCGCACCCTAAGCGAGAATCATACCCCTAGACCAACGAGCCACTGATGGTTGTGCTTGGCCAGATGTGCCTTCCCTGCCACATCAGCAGCAGGCACAGTGTGTGGTTCCTAGAGGCGGACTCTTCTCCCAGGCTGGCAGCCAGCCCAGGCCGGCTGCGCTCCAGCGGGCCTTGCCTCTCCCGTGGCTCTCTCCGCACCTCCCTGGCCCACGGCAGGGCCACACAGATGCCCCACGCTCCAGGCATTCCCCTTCTTCCCCACGACCAGCCGCCTCTCCCCCAGGGCCACCATGTGGACTTTGTGGGAAAGGACAGAGAAGAAGCCGGGGTCCAGCGACCTCCACTTTCCAGGGGAGCCCCAGGTCTGAGGGAGCCTGTCTAGCAGCCCCGGCACCCCATGAAGAACAACACTTCTTTCTTACCTCCTGATCAGATCACCAGGAAAAAAAAAAAAAAAAAATCCTCCAAATCCATCAACCTCCTCGACGAGGGAGCGGAAGACTGACGCGGGTCACCTTGACTAGATGACGCTTGCTAAGTCACTCAGTGTCTTCATCTGTCAGCTGGGGAAGTGACACCTGCCCTGTGTGCCTTCCAGGGTGATTCTCACCTGAGGATCAGGTGGGGCAACGTCTGTGCAAGCAGTCTGCAAACTGTAAGGTGCTGTGCGAGGCAGAGGGGTTATTATGATGGCAACGTGAAGGGGCGGGGGCGGGAAATCATAGGAAAGTTGCCGTTTAATGCTCAGTATGGGCCAGGCAGTGTGTTCTGTGCTTTACAGATCTTGTAACAACCTTGTGAGATAGGTGTCATCCCCACCGTAAGAAAAAGAAACTTCTCCACATTCGGCTTACAAGAGGCACATTTATCTAAATGCGAAGGCTGTTTTAAAGCAGTGCACGCTGCTACCCAGCCTTTCTAGCAAAGCGGCGGTGGGAAAACATCCTGTAAATACTCACACTCCCTCCCACGCCCCAGCCTACCCTGCTCCCCCTGCCTGGGGACGCGGCAGGAAAAACCCGCTAACGGGCTAAGTGTGGCCTGGGTGGTTTCCTTCTGGTTGGGAGTTTCCCAAATGAGAGTGAGGGGGAGGCTCGGAGCCTGGAGCCTTGTGGAAGATCCCAGTGGGCGCTGCCAGGCTCTCCTTCTTTCCGTCCCCCCCCCCCCCCCCCCACCTTGCTCGCGGGAGGCAGAGCCCTGTCTTCTTGTCTTCTTGGTCTCCGGGTCCAGCCTCGCGTCTGGCGCTTGTCAGTCCTGCTGACAAGCGACGCCCAAGCACGTCTGCGTGCTGGGCTCTGTGTGATCACTCTACCAGATTGATCTCATCTCATCTTCGCAGCACAACTGTTGTTGTAGACATCGCTTAGCAAACGTCTGTGGAATGAATGAAGGAGTGAGTGCGTACGTGAAAGAAAAGTCTCGGGAGAGCACACCAAAAAATCACTAGGGGCAACAGATATTCAGGTCAGTCTGCATCTCTTGGCTCCAAGTAGAAACCACAAGGCTGAAGAACCCCTCCTGCTTTCCGACCTTTTAAGCAGGCTTCCTAATGAACTAACTCCTCTCTGGGATAGGCAGCAAGAATGGCCCCTGGCTTTAGGGACAGGATCGGCGCGCCTGCGTCTGTTTTGGGGGGGGGGGGGGGGGGAGTTTCATGGTCTCCATCCAGGAGTGCCGGGCCGGGCAACTGGTTCCAACTAATCGTGGCCAGAGAGAAAGGCAACAGCTCATCTCTTGTAAAACCGAAGAGACTTTTTTGGGGGTAGCTGTTCCCCAGCTATAAACTGGCTGATAAATAATAGCACACTCAACGCGTCATTCCGTGACCTCAGCACACATTCCCTAAATTGCTCCTGTTGGTGGATGTGCCCGGAAGTGAGGTCGCTCCAAGAAGAGGCTCCTAGGGGGTGAGAATGTTTCAGGGATGAGACAGGGGTTGGACTCCAGCCAGTGCTTCTCTCTGGGGGTGCTGTTCGAATTTGTGGCAGGATCATTCTTCTTGGTGGGGCCTGTCTAGAAGAGTGCCCTGCCCACTAAATACCAGCAATCGTTTCTTCACTGTGGAGACAGTCGGAAAACACTGCCCCCCGCCCCGCCCCCCGCCGACCCGCACGCTTCCAAATGCCTCCAGGATGGCAGGGGTCTGGGGAGAGGAGAACTGCTCAGGTGGGGACCCACTGGCACCTACCATACATTTCTTTTCCGGGCTAAAATCACTGTGGCCTTGCTGTGGGCACTGGGACATTAGGCCCTCGGTGACTTGTTTGACTCTGCGTTTAACAAGCCACAGATGGAGTTCTCTGGGGAGAATGGTGACGCTACTTCTAGGGGCTTCCTCCTTTTCCTCCCAAGAGGGGATGGCTTTCGGTCAGGCAGATCCTTTGACGATTCCTCATTTCTACAACAGTGGGTAGACCTTACTGTGATCTCAGCATCTGTCTGGAGAGGCCTTACGGGTCAGTATTTAACAGACAGCACTGTCACAACACATCATCTCAAACTCATTGTCACCTCCTGCGTGCCAGCGACACAGCAAAAGCCACATCTGGAGAGGGGAACTGGGTGTCTGGGAGCCTGGGTGCGAAATAAGCTTATTTTTCACTGTATATTCCTTAGTACTTTTTGAATTTTCAGTCTTGGACATATCTATAATCCACTCAAAAACAGAAATTAAATTATGGACATCTAAGCATTGAGAAGCAATGATTAGAGAGGGCAAGGAGAAATGTATTTCGAGCCCCCAGGGACCCAAAAGGTCCTTGGGATCAGGGCAACCCAGCAGAGTGGGTATTCGGTGCTCAGCCTAATGGTTCTGGTTTATGTCCAGTTCTGATTTATGCTTTGTGTTGAGTCCATATTGAGAGGTCATACTCAATATCCAATCCTGTGAAACTGGTTGTTGTGTCTACTCGGGAATGTTGTTGAGGACAGTGTTTATCATAAGACACTGATGTCTCCTTTGTGAGGTCCCGAGGGAGTCATTCTTGTCTGTCATAATCCCAAGAACACAAAACCAAGAAGAGTTGGTTTGCATTTATTTTCCGGACACTGAATTCTGCAAATGTGTAGCTGCTGGAAAGCACGAATGTGCGGTCATTTTTCAATTCAATTTCTGACTCTTGAACTTCCCACTGCTGTTCTCTTTCTCCTTTTGCTTCTACATTTGATTCAGGACTTCTTGTTGTGTCCCATATATTCCCGCAAACCTCCCTGAAACTATTTCCGGAAAAGGTGGGCGTATAAATGAATAAACTCCTAAAAAGAATAGGAAAAAAAAAAAAAAAAAAAACCCATATGCTAAAACTATTCAAAAAATATCCTCCTTTTCTAGGACTTTCCTTTTTTTCTGGACAATCAGAACAACTAGAAAAACAAATTTCCTCTTGACTCTTTTCCATTTGGTTCTGGACATTTATACATCCAAATCTAGATCAGCGGTTTTTAACTGGAGGGGAGGGGGCAGGGGGTGGTTTGGCCTCTCAGGGGATATTTGTGTCTGGAGACATTTTTCGCTATCACGACTGAGGTCTGTTGGCATCCAGTGGGCAGCGGCAATAGGATGCTAAACATCCTACAATCCAGTAGACAGCCCCCTGATGACAAAGAATTATCTGACCCAATATATCAATAATATGGAGGTAAAGAAACCCTGGTCTAAACATACCTAACCGGGGCGCCTGGGTGGCTCCGTCGTTAAGCGGCCAACTTCGGCTCAGGTCATGATCTCACGGTCCATGAGTTCGAGCCCTGCGTCGGGCTCTGTGCTGACAGCTCAGAGTCTGGAGCCTGTTTCAGATTCTGTGTCTCCCTCTCTCTCTGACCTTCCCCAGTTCATGCTCTGTCTCTCTCTGTCTCAAAAATAAATAAACGTTAAAAAAAATTAAAAAAAAAAAACATACTTAACATAATCTTGTGTAAAGCCTTAGTATATATTATCATGTTCCTAAACTAATAAAGTGACTTTAAACTTGAAAAGAGCACTGTCTACATTAAATGTACTTAACGTGCCTTCAGTTTTTATATCATTACCCTCCACCTTTACCACAGCCATCATCCTCAAAATCTTCCTGCTCCCTACTCCATGGCTTCCGGACTCCAAAAACGTGTTGTCCCCTGCGTAGAAGGTACCAGTAAGACCCTGTACTTGGCTAAGGCTCTTTTTGGCCTGAGCTGCCGCCCCTCCCCCACCGGCTCCCAGAGCGGCTGCCCCATCTCACTGAGGGCTGGGTTGCTCCCAGCTTGGGCCCACTGCCCCTCCCTCTGAGGGTGTGTGGAATAAGGTGGGAAGGGACTGTGTGGAAAGGTTTCAGGACAGACCTAGGAGAGGCCAAGGGTGCAGCCACTTGGCCTGGGTAGTGGGAGTGAGAGGGCCTGGGTGTCTTTGGCCTACATCAGCTGCCTTGGCAGGCCGAGCCCAAGGGTTCCTGTCAGAACCGCGTACAGAGGTGGGCACCTCAGCTGAGCCCTGAAGACAGCAGAGGCTGATTCGCTCCACTCAGCACAGGCTCACGGGCCACCTGCCCTGCCCAGAGGTAGACAGAGCCTTAGGGATGGCCTCTGGTCCCGGTCATAAGGGCCTGCCCAGGACAGAGGACCAGCTGACCCAGGCAACCCAGGGGAAACCCAGTGGCCTTGCAATTCCTGGATGCTTGACCGGGTCTCTGCCAGGATCCTACCTGCGGGCGAGCGTCTGTGGAGTGTGTGTGTGTCTGTATGCACGCATGTACGTGGGGACGTCGTCTCCACAAATGGCTGACAAGACTCCTTCTAGCCTTTCTAGCTCAGGATTCGAAGGACATAGACTTTAGTCCTAAGGGGTGGCCTTTTGGAGTTCCAAGTGGCCTTTTGGAGTTCCAAATGGAAAGCCAGAAGTGTTTGCCCAGCTCCTCTAACCTGCTGGGAATCAAACTCAAAACTCTTTCTCTGCTGCCCTGGATGGCAGCCGAAACAATCTGCTCAGGCTTCACACCTGAAGCACCTCTTGCTTTTTGCTGGGCTCCTCGGTTAGTCCTCGGTGCGTAGCTCAGCAGGCAGCCTAGCATTTGAGGGGAGTTTGCATGCAGAGTTGAAAGCTTCCTCTCCTGTGGCTTCCTTCCTTTTAGAAAACCCACCTTCAGTCTTCAGCTACTCTGGGGTCCCCCAGACTCCGTCCTCTGACTCTGCAAGCCGTAACGGCTGGGACTTGCTGCTTGAATTCCGGCTGTCCCTTGCCATCTAGACTGGGGAGTGCCCTCAGGAAAGAATCCACTTTAATGGAGATGGTTCTGTTCATTCAGGGATTGGGTCGTTGACATCTCTGCCTGCTTTGGGGTACTTGATAGCACTTTCCAGTAGTGGTTTTTCGCGTTTTGTCCGGAGTTGATGATTTTTACCCACGGGAGGGATTCATCTGATACAAACTGCTATGCCCTCAGGGGGCCATCCTTTCACGTATCAGTATTTAAAGTGTGTCACCTTTATCTCTGCATTCTGGGTCTGCGGAGGTGGGGAAGACGGTACATTCAGAGCTGAGGTATAGTGTTGAGTGTAGGCACAGGTGGAGCTTAGAGCACAGCTGGCCTCACTGGGTGGGGGGGCTGCACGGAAGAGGTCTTGACTTAGGCTGCGAGAGCCCGGCAGGACTCCAGGGCAGATAGGGCAAGACCGTGGTAACTTGAGTACTGCTGAGCTAAAGGCGGGGGGCCCGTGAGCAAAGCAACCTCAGACGGGCTGGGGGCGGGGTGGGGTCTGAGTAGAAAACATACATCCTCTGGGTAGACTCAACACGAAGAAACAGAAGCAGCCAGGGAGGCCTTAGACTTCAAGCATTTTCAAATTGCCCCGTACCCATCTGTGAAGGCTGTTGACTAAGGTGCTCCCTGGGTGCTCCCCGTTCCCTGCCCCTTCCTGCAGCCTGAGGCCGGTTCCCAGGCTGGCCGTGAGCCCAAGACCTCTGGAAAGGGAGACTTAGGGGCCACCTTCCACAAAAGAGCAGATGGGTGCGGAAGCCTGTAGGGACGTGGTGGTGCCAGAAGCCAAATGCAAAGTCACGCCCTCAATAGCGCCATTCAGAGAACGCACACACAAAAAAGTGATGAAGCATCTCTATTAAATATGGGTCAGCATCTCCCAGTTGCAGTGAGCTGACTCCGCCTATTCATTCCGGCACCCAGCACTGCATGTCGATTCTTTGAGCCCAATATTTTTATCCTCTCAACACGCAATCGGCTTTGGACCCACAAAAGGAGGTTTAGGTGGGGGCTTGGACATCTTTAATCTCAGAATTTGTCCTTAGGAGGCTTAGGATCAGTACTGATCGTTCAAGGAGACCAAAAGTGGCTTTGGCGAGAGGGTTCTTTGCAAGGTGGGGGAGAAGTGGCGGGACGGTACTCTATAAGAGGAATCAGAGGGTGGGGGGCGTCCCATGAGTAAGATGACAGGGGAGGAGGAGTTTTTTCTGTTCAAGAACATTTCCTTGGTGGGGCCATGGGATGGGCCTCAGTACCACATTGCCCCTGTCTGGGCCTTCCGCCTCCAGGCGGTCTTCATGGGCTTTGTCTTCTTCGTAGGAACACCACTCAATGCCACGGTGCTGGTGGCCACCCTCCGCTACAGAAAGTTGCGACAGCCACTCAACTATATTCTGGTCAATGTGTCCCTGGGGGCTTCCTCTACTGCGTCTCCTCTGTCTCCATCGTCTTCATCACCAGCTGTCACGCATACTTCATCTTTGGCCGCCATGTTTGTGCTTGGGAGGCCTTCATGGGCTGTACGGCAGGTACGCAGGGGAAGGAGACTGGGGGGGCGGGGGGGAAGACAAAGGACTGCTCTAGGATTGGAACCAGGAACCAGACTGTTGGGTTAGAGTGGGCCCCTAAAGAGGAGTCTGGGGAAAAGGAGTTTGGTGCTTTTTCTCACCGGGGTATAAAGCAGCACAGACTAGAAGTCTGACCAACTGAGTCCCAAACTCCACACCAACCACCAGTCCAACCCTCTGTCTCCCTATGCTTGTTCCACCCTGTTAGTATTCCATTCTGTCTGCCAGGCCGGGTGGGCCCATCTACCCCCAATTGCCCTCACATTTCACTACAGGTCTGGTGACAGGCTGGTCACTGGCCTTCCTGGCTTTTGAGCGCTACCTGGTCATCTGTAAGCCCTTCGGCAACTTCCGCTTCAGCTCCAAGCACGCGCTGATGGTGGTCCTGGCTACCTGGACCATTGGTATTGGCGTCTCCATCCCACCCTTCTTTGGCTGGAGCCGGTGAGAGTGTAGGGCAGTGGTGCTAATTTAGCTAGGAGCTCAGGTTGGCGTGGGTGGAAAGAATTGGGGATGACCTTCGTCTCTGACCTCCGCTTTTAACGAGCGGGTGGAGTAGGTGAGGGCAAGGGCTGTGGGAGGCAACTGCTAATATTTATCCTGCAGCTGGAATTGTTATAGCCTCAGCTGGTAAAGACAGAAACTGTCCAGTGGGTGAGTGCTTGGTCCCATGCAGGTTCATCCCCGAGGGCCTGCAGTGCTCCTGTGGCCCTGACTGGTACACCGTGGGCACCAAATACCGCAGCGAGTACTATACCTGGTTCCTCTTCATCTTCTGCTTCATCGTGCCTCTCTCCCTCATCTGCTTCTCCTACACGCAGCTGCTGGGAGCCCTCAGAGTCGTGAGTGATTTGTGTGAGGCTCAGGGAGGAGGGGGTCGGGGGCTCCAAGATGGGAGAGAAGAATGGGTGAGTGCTTCAGAACATAAGACCTCTGGGGGCATCTGGCTGGCTCAGTCGGAAGAGCACACAATTCCTGATCTTGGGGTCGTGAGTTCGAGGCCCACGTCGGGTGTAGATTACTTAACAAACTTAAAAAAAGAAAGAACGTTTGACATCTGGAAATGTTCACAGCCAGGTAGAGGAGATACCCGAAAGCAGTGAAGGAAGTGGGGGCAGGGAGAATGATGAAATGGTGTGAAGAGTAGGGTGGGGTCCTCTCTGCTCAAATGCGTGTCAAGAGACTCTTGTGATCCCTTCCAATGTCAAAGACCAGACAGCCATCTCCATCTGGTCTTCCTCAAGGAAGGAGAACAAGAGGCGCTAGGCCAGAAGCTGGGACAGAGAGAGGCAATGGGAGCGGATGCCGCCCTGGTGGAAAAGGGTTGAGATCTGGGAGTTGAGGGCCGGGAAGAGGATGTTTCTCTGTGCTCCGCCCAGGTCGCAGCCCAGCAACAGGAGTCAGCCTCAACCCAGAAGGCAGAGCGGGAGGTGAGCCGCATGGTGGTGGTGATGGTGGGATCCTTTTGTGTCTGTTACACACCCTACGCTGCGATGGCCATGTACATGGTCAACAACCGTAACCATGGGCTGGACTTACGGCTTGTCACCATTCCTGCCTTCTTCTCCAAGAGTGCTTGTGTATACAACCCCATCATCTACTGCTTCATGAATAAGCAGGTAAAGCTCTCTAGTTACATTCCTATGAGACTCTAGTTCATGAGACCTGGTTCTTTTCTCACCAATGACTTTTAATTCAGAGCACCTTGGACTCTAGTCAAAAGGTTTCTAGGGGTGAACAAGGGAAGCTCTCGGTAATAAGCACAGGGAGAAAGGCTTGGTCATTGAAACCATGTAATAGAACCCAGAGAAAACAGAATTTGAGCCATAAAAGTCAGGTTGCTCCAAAGGGAAGGATGAGAAGTGGAAGGGTTTTGTTTTCTTGAGAAACAGATTTAACCATCACCCTAAATTCCTAGTGCTTCCATTTCACAAGTTCTTAATCCTTCCCAACTTCCAGCCTGCAGGAGCATATGCAAAGCACAGAAATAACAACATATGCGTAAGTCTCTAAAACAGTTTATCATCTGAAGGTACCAGGTGGCCTCCTATCCCAAATCCTGAAACTGAGCTAATAAAAAAACCCAAGCTCAGATGAATCTAGGAGAGTTCCTATCTTGTGGGGCAAACCCCCTGCTTTGAGAATTCTTAATAGCTGTTTTGTTTCCTTCGTCTTCAGAGATGGGACTCAAAACTCTTGGATGGAAACAAAATTGGCAATCCTTTTCAATTGGGAGCACCTTCTAGTAATGGAGGGGTGGGTGGGTAGGCCTACTCTGGCACCACTTTTGAGTATCTTATTGAGGCAGGTTGCTTTGTGAGGTTTCCCAACAGTGGAACCTCTGAGCCAAAATGTGGAGGGATTACTGTTGTAGGCCCTGCAGTAGCTCTCAGGATTGGGAAGATGTATTCCAAACCACGAGGAGATGCTGGGTATATGGCACCGTGCGAGGCTTTGGAGATACGGAGAATGAGATCTCTTGCCATTTCCCGATGTCATCTCTTCTGTACTGGTCTGCATGGGACTAACTCCAATTCTGCCCTTTCCTTCCAGTTCCGAGCTTGCATCATGGAGATGGTGTGTGGGAAGTCCATGACAGATGATTCTGAAATGTCCAGCTCCCAGAAAACTGAAGTTTCTGCTCTCTCTTCCAGCCAGGTTGGCCCAAACTAAGGAGCCATATTGGCTTATTTGCAGCAACTAGGATTTCACATTTAGGGAATTCCTTCTTTCTCTCAAAAACCAAGCTACTAACAAATGCAGAAGATGGGAAGGGGAATATGGCAAATTTGGGGCATCAACTTCCCATTTTCCTACCATTCCTTTCCTGCCTACAAAGCTGCTGTTCCAGCTGGGTCTACTATAGACCACTCCAAAGGCCATGTCAACAATCCTCCAATTCTAAGTGGCACCATTGACAGCACCTGAGAGCTAATTTCTACATATGGGGCAACTATAAAGGAGTATGGCTGATTTTTCAGTGTATGGGTAACAATTATCTTCCTTTTCAATAGCTTTTTCCCCCGCCCTTACTGGGGCTCTCTTCTAAGATGATACAATCTGAATTAGAACAAACATAAACATCTTAGAAATGGGAGAGATAGATAGAAAGAACAAACTAAACCTCAAGTAGGCCCCAAATAGGGGTTTGAAAGAACTTCTTTATGCCATTACTGCCAATCATCACTATAGCTCTGGCAGGGACAGCTGTGTCCAGAAGCTCCTGAGCCAGCATGAATTATTCCAGGTGCTCCCCACCCAATTTGGCTAAACCTATATATCTGTCTTAAGCTGTGTATTAATAGTTAATTCTCTTCACGTTCTCAGAATGAATTTACACACCTTTATACAGTTTATAATGTTCAAAAAGTGTTGAAAAAACTGTTTTACCTTGTACTTTATGCTCCCCCTGTAAAAGCCTTTTTGAAATAAAAATCAAGATAAATGTCGTGTGTACATTCAGGAATGCCTTGTGTTTGGTATCAGATAATTATGTAATGAGCAGCTGGGCTCTTCTCCAGTTATACAGCCTAAGGAAAGCAGAGAAGGGGTACAGCTGTAGTGAGAAGGATGACAGAAGATTTCAGAAATAAGAAAGGGGTAATTAATCTGGGAGAAGGCAGAACTTATCTGGGATGGGAGGGAGTACAGTAAACCTCTGGGAGACCTCCTTTTCTTTGACATTTTATAGCACCTGTAATTCTAAGCAAGAGTTCCATTTCTTAAAAGAATAAAGGACATATGTACCCCACAACGAATGTAAACAGTTTTATTTAGAAACAGATAGGTACCTGTTTGCATTATAGAATATAAAACTTGGTTTACACTCTATAAAAAATAACCAGTATCCAAATTCAAGAGAGCTAGCATTCACAGAACACACAATGTGGGTGTGTAGCCACTGTTCACCAGCCTCAGGCTTGACTTAAACCAAAAAGATAATCCAGGGGGATCATTAGAGATTAGAGTATAACACTTGCTGCTGAGCACCCAGCATCCAGAAGTTGCCATTTTAGCGTATTGAAGGTTTGCTTTCTAAGTGAGTAACTTTAACATAAGGCCTGGGTTCTCTGTACCTAGTGAGCTGTGAGGCTGTCTTGCCACACAACTCATGTGCTCTCTTTAATCCCAGTTGACATTATTATCTCTGATCTTAACAATAAAAATGGGGAATCTGGAGAGCAGAGATTTCCACTCCCCTATGCTGGGGTTAAACTTTAAAAGAGTTTATCTACTCTCAAGAGCTCAATGCAAAGGCCAGGATGAAGTTACATGATAATCCGGCATTTTACCAGGCCAAGTAGTCCACCTCAACATGATCATGGAAGACCAAAGGATACACCTAGGTTCAGATTATAATAATCACCCAGCACCACCTGAATGTATTATCCATAAAGATACATGAAATAATAAAGGTTAGATATACATATATTTATCTTAATAACCTGAGGGCTAAAAAAGTTTGGAATACAATTCTTCTTCTCAAGAGGTCCATCTGTAAGAAAGGGACCAAAAAAGACAGAGTTCGTGTTACATAAAATATGGGCAAAGTGTGTTGGGAACAGAAGGTGGCTTCTTCAGCTCTTTCTACAATGTCCCTCTTTGACAAGGATTGGCAATCTGCTGATCCATGATAAACTTTTTGGGGGCAGTGGGGAGAAGGGGAAATGGGGGCAAAGGGAGTGTTGGGTCAAAGGCAAGAAGGTTGAGCAATGGTCCTCAAACCAAAGAGTCCTCTATGTAGGCCCTCTCATCTTTGAGTCTGAGTTCAAGCTCTTCAGCTGACACAGAAATAGGCCTGGTAGTAAGTGGTTAGCATTCTGAGGTATGAGGATCCCTGGTAAATTCAGCAGCATGTGGTTTTTGGAAACCAGCCCACAAGATAAGAACACTGCAACCAAGCTCCTAACTAATACTGCTATTTAACCACTGTCTGAAAGAGAAAGGAAAGGAAAAAAAAAAAAGTCCCCAATACATTGGGAGGTTGTAAGCTTCATTTCATGTAAGGGGGTCCAAATAATCTATTTTAGGGTTTCTTAACAGAACCCTCATTCAGTGATCATTTCTCTTGTTAAAGGCACTTTCAATGACATAATTGGAAAGGAATACAATTTGACTGCAGTGAAAGCAAGATTAATTCCTAGAACACCTGGGGAGATAGGAGCTGAATGGGGCACTTACAGTGATTCAATAGGCAAGACAGTCTTGAGCACTTCAACAGATGCACACCCAGAAAAAAGTGTGCCCTGAAAACACTTGTATTTTTCCCTTAATTTTCCAGCTGTTTCTATGTATAACTCTGTAAAGAGATCACACTCACTACTTGATTTTCAAGACACTGGCCCTAACTCTTCCCACCACAGCTGTGCCCAGCAAAATTAGCAAACAGCTAGTCCTACTGGGAAGAAAAAAAATGAACAAAATCAAGTCGAGCCAAGCTTCCTGACAGCACAGGGATCTGTCCTTGCCCAGATAATGCCACGATCAATTGCTGGACCTATAGCAACTGAATGGACTACGTGGCCCCTACTGCTTATAAAACATACTTTCAACAGGCAAGGTTAAGTGTTCTCTCTAAATATTAATTGTGGGGCATTTTTTTTTCCCTTTTCTCTCTCCTAAACATTTCTCATTGATCTCAGGCTTTAAAAAATTAGTTAAGTCAGAATTATAAAAATTATATGGCAAGGGTTGAGAAAGAGTGAAGGGCTAATATTTGCCTACAAGCGTGAGTTGAGGATGTTGATCCTTCATATCATACTCCCAACCAGAGAACAAATACAAAAATAAACACACCATGTTATACATAATACAAAGTGTAAATCTACAAACACAAGTGTACTAATTAGAGTTGTTCCTCAGAAGCACGGTTCCCTCCAGTCCCTCAAAGAGGAGGAGGAATGGGGACGGGATGGTTTTCATTACGCCTTTTCAGGTCTTAAAAAAAGTTTGTAATAACAGTCTCAGTAGCGCAAACAATTTCATGTGAAACCAGAAGCTGTAAAAATAAATTACTTTTGAAGAAATGCAGGTTCTTCTGTCTGCAGCTCAGAACTCATCGTGTCGTACTAAGGCCTCACCAAAATCTGTGGCCTGGCTGCCCACAAATAAATCATACTTGTCAACAATCTCCTCCTTGGTAAGCTTGCCATCCTGAAACCAGAGAGAAGAGTGAATTGCAGCAAAACAGATTTCCCATTTCAAATTTAGAAACCCTGCTATAGAACAAAAGGGGTTAGGATTTGAGATTCTAATTCCACTAAATTAAATGGGAACTCAATCCTCATCCCTGACCCCTTCCACATACAGAGGGAAGAAAGCAACAATTAATACATTTTTCTTATTAAGTTAAAACTGGAAGAATGGAAATAATATAGCTCAATAACTTAATGCTAGAGATATGTCAAGCAAGATGTGGGACATCTTCTAGGTATAGGTAAGAGATAGGAAGAACTGGGTAAAATAAAGTGAATCAAGTCACTGCCTCACAGGAACAATGAAATCTGCTAACATCCTTACATAGTCTTCACCCCCACTACACTCTAGCCACCAATCAGATTCCAGACATAACCCCAAATGAAGGCTGAGACACTCATCTCAAACATTACGTAAGCCAGATTCCCAAGATTTGACCTTATGAGTTTCTTTTTCTCACATAGCTCAGTCAGGACATAGCACTTGGCTACTTTAAGTGACTGAAGCAAGAACTCAAAACAGACCGACCCTTAAAAAGGCTTGATGATAAAACACTGCATTTGAAACAGAAGACAGGCTTAGATAGGAGAAATATTCAGAATATAAACCCCGCCCCTGTCTTTAGATTGACTTTCAGCTCACTCTAAGCAAAGCATTCATATTGCTGAAAAGGTGACAGGGCTTAGTGATAATACCACTCTTTTAATGAACCAAATGCCTCAGATAATTGATTGAGGACAATTTTAACAGGCTCCAGAGAAAAGCTGATTTACAACCTAACTACTAAGAATTTAGTTTTAAAAAGCATATTTAAGAAGGAAATGATCAGGGTGCCTGAGTGGTTCAGTCGGTTGAGCGTCTGACTTCGGCTCAGGTCATGATCCCACGGTTCGTGACTTTGAGCCCTGCATTGGGCTCTGTGCTGACAGCTCGGAGCCTGGAGCCTGCTTCAGATTCTGTGTCTCCCTCTGTCTCTGGCCCTTCCCCTCTTGAGCTCTGTCTCTCTCTCTCAAAAATAAATAAACATTAATAAAAAAAAAAATTTTTTTTAATAAAAAAAAAATAAAAATAAAAAAAAAGAGGGAGATGACCAACTTTGAGTAGGGAAAATGAGCCTATGATAGGTAAAAGAACAAAGGAAATAATGGGGGAAAAAAATTAGGGAAAATTTCCTGGGGATCCAAAGATAACAGATGAAGCATGCTGGGCACAGGCTACGTACAGAGGCTCTTTGCTGAAGCCAAATGCCTCCAATGGTGTGAACACTGGGCAAAGGGATTTCTAAAATGAGATCAGATAGCTAGCACTGCCCTGTAACTTTTCAATCGCCAACTTAAGATTTGCAGCAGACTTAGACTAATTAAGACCTTACATGCTCTATGTACCTCAACAGGAATGTTTTAGGTAATCCCCTAGAAACAGACTTTGATCACTGCTAGGTTGTTTGGGCCTGGCCAGACTTACCTTGTTCTGGTCTGATTCATACACTAGGTGCCTGGCTTCTGCCTCTGCATGATCATAGTCTGAGGGGAGGATCCAGTCTTTGGTCTCTTCCTTGTCCATCTTCCCATCACGGTTCTTATCTCGAAACTCAACAAATTGTTCTCTTTCTGTCTTTACCCATTCTGGCTCATCAGCATTTCCATCATGGCTGTACATGTCACCTACGTACATAGACATACATAATACAAAAGGTGAGTATTTTTCCCAAGACTGCCACATGCTAATCTGGCTTAACTTTTCCCCCATCTGGAACGCAGTAGCAGTTACAAGGCTATTTTATAGGTCAGAGAGGCCTGAGAAAGCAAGGCATTTTCCTGAGGTTTAATTAATGACCTTTAAGAATATTTCCAGCTGTTGATTTTGAGTTAGTGAGTCCAAAAAGAATCCTTAGCCCTTAAAAATTGAAAAAATAAAGGGAGACGACTAACATCCAGAAAGATAAAGGCTAACTTTCAAAAGATAGTTGTTTCCTACATTCCTTTTCAATCCAAGGTAACTAGTTAAACCTGACTATTGGTATTAGAAAGGTGCTATTTTAAATTCTCAAGAAAACTTGAGAAGTGTAGACTAGAAGCCCAAACTGTCTACCAATTACTAAGTATACTTCAGAACATTTTTTTAAGAACCTACTTCTAAAAATAATAAGGGGTATTTTCTTATATAGCCATAATGTCATTATCATGTTTCACAAAATCAATTTTTTGGTATTACTGAATACTCAGTCCAAATCTGAATTTACTATTATCTTCTAAAGCTAGTTTGTTCAAATTACTTCTATGAATGCTGGTGGCTAAGAAGTTGGTATTGTATACCTGAATTTTACTAGATTTAAAAGTTAAGGTACTTTGAAATTCAGTATTTACAACCAACAGAGATTCTTCTTTATAGCTATTTAAAGATACCAATTTTAAAATGTGCAATAAAATACTGTTTCGTCAAAATTTTTTTAGAATTATGTGAATGAAAAAGTCTGAAGATTCCTGAGGTATACATCAGTGTATGTGCATTGTATGCAAGGTACGGGAGCATACCTTATATACGTCTAAATGGTTTCCAGCAGTTCTAAGCAAAGGTATTTAGTTGTGGTAAAGGTTTTATACGTAGGGACCCACAAAATGGAGACGGCCCAAGTCACAAATCTGAACACAAGTTAGCCTGCACTTAGAGGAAACACCATACTGCCAAGGAAATTTAATGTACACCAATCACAATCCTCCAACTCAGATTCAGCTAGTTTACCTGACCCTAGAAAATAGGACCTGCTAGCCAGTCATGCTGTTTCTACGCTGCTGCTTCTAATGCTCTATAAAACTCGGCTCTTGCCCAAAATCCCTAGGGAAGAGAGCGCTCCACTGCTTGTTGGGCACAACGATCCCCAGTCTATGGGCTGTTTTCCCTTGAATAAAGGATGAACTCATTACTAAAATGTATTATTGTCACCTGACAGTCGGTACTGTCATTTTCCTGAACTTGAGGGCTAAGAGTAGAACTACTTCTGGTTGTTTTTTTTTTTTTTAATTTTTTAACGTTTATTTATTTTTGAGACAGAGACAGAGACAGAGCATGAACGGGGGAGGGTCAGAGAGAGAGGGAGACACAGAATCTGAAACAGGCTCCAGGCTCTGAGCAGTCAGCACAGAGCCCGACGCGGGGCTTGAACCCATGGACAGTGAGATCGTGACCTGAGCCGAAGTCGGACGCTTAACCGACTGAGCCACCCAGGCGCCCCGAACTACTTCTGTTTTAAACAAAGGAGGAGTACCTCAGGACAGGACTTGCCTGTTTTTTTCTATGCTACAGCACATTCAGAAAATGTAATATTTGTATGATCCACCGGGCCAGTGCTCTGCCTTAGCTGTCCTGTGGGTCGAGACCTTTCATAGTACACATATGGGGAAATTCTGAATTACAGAGGAAATAAATGTGTGCTTAAAAGACATACTTTTTTTTAAGTATTTTTTTTAATGTTTATTTTTGAGAGAGATAGTATGAGCAGGGGTGGGTCAGAGAGAGAGGAAGACAGAATCCAAAGCAAGGTCCTTTCAGCACCGAGCCCAACGTGGGGCTCAAACTCACGAACCATGAGATCATGACCTGAGCCGAAATCGGACGCTTAACCAACTGATCCACGCAAGCCCCCCAAAAGACATCCTTTTAATAGAAACTAGAATATACAATGTAATGTAAGTGCATTTCAAAGATAGATGAGTAAGGATAAAAATAATACTATTTAAATTTCTATTTAAAAAGGATTTAATCTGTATAATGACACTAAAATTAATTTTTTTGAGATTACGTTAAAATGTTCTTAGGATACATAATGCAATGCTTAGAGATGAAATGAGATGATGATTGGAATTTACTTCAAAATAATAAAAAAAGTAAGGAAATGGATTGGTTACAGATGTGAAGGGATCGGCCATGAGTAGACGGCTGTTAGGGCTGGGCACAGGTACATGGAATTCTAATTTTGTACATGTTTGCAATGTTCTACAACAAGTTTAAATAAAAAATTCAACAGCATAACTCATGCTAAATGTAAGAGGCACTGACCATTTGTTTATGATCTCTCTCCTCAATAGGGCAGAAACTAGCATATCCCTAGAAACTGGAAGATATTGTTTGGGGACTTTTAGGTTTACAAAGTCCAGCATCCCTGGTGTAAGTGTTTATGTTAGTTGATGGTTTGCAAAAGAAATACACACACACACACACACACACACACACACTTGGTTTAACAGTTTCAAAATACAATTTCTCTGCCCTTGGATATGTATGATGGAGAGGTAGAAAGAAATATCTCCTTATTTGACCTCGATGCTTGATAAATGATGGTACTTACCAGTTATAAAACTTAATTCCTCTCCTCTGGAGGTTCAAATGAGTTCCTCAGTTTTAGCAATAGTGATAAAATGGCAAAAGCCAGGAATGAAAAGATAAAATATTTAAAAGTAGAAACAGTCAACTTTGAAGCAGTCTCAGTAAATGCAGCCAGACATTTACTTCCTCTGTGCTGATGAACTCCACTAAAAAGAATCATTTTGGAAAGAAAGAAAAAGAAAGGAAGAAAGGAAGGAAGGAAGGAAGGAAGGAAGGAAGGAAGATCTTCCACTGCTCATTCCTTTTTCTCTAAAACAACTCAGAACACATCACTGAGTCTTTGAAGAATGGTAAATATTCAGGGAGTAATTCAAGGGGAACAACCCTAAATACAAAGAGCAAGTATAATTAGATAAAATCTGAGAAAAGTAACTTGCTCAATTCAAGGGACAGGTGGAAAAAAAAAAAGGGAACAGAGGGCCTAGACAGAAAATACAAACAGAATATCGTAGAAAGGAGGAAATACTCTAAGAGAAATCGGCAACTTGGGGTCCCTTAGTCACCCACTGATCTCTTATCCTATTCCCTATATTCTTCTCTTGGGTTTCCTAACACCAGTTTAGGCTCCCTACAACTCTTTACCGTCAATTCCATGGGCATCTGGAATGCACTGTATCAGTGCTATCCAATATGGCAGCCACTGGCCACATGGAGCTATCAAGGACTTCAACTATGGCTGGTCTGATCAGAGATGTGCTGTAAGTATAAAAGATGCTTCTGCAAACAGTATGAAAAAAATTCTTAATAATTTATATTGATAACATGATGAAAGTAATTTAGATTACTAGGTTAAATAAAATATATTAAAACTAATCATGCTAAAAAAATTTTTTTAAGTTTATTTATTTTGAGAGAGAACGCGCACACCAGCCGAGGAGGGGCGGAGAAAGAGGGAGAGAGAATCCCAAGCAGGCTTCACACCGTCAGCGCAGAGCCTGACCCAGGGGTCCAACTCAGGAGCTATGAGATCATGACCTGATTGAGCCAAAACCAAGAGCTGGATGCTTAACCGAATGAGCCACCCAGGAATCCCTAAAAAAAAACTTTTGATGTAGCTATTAGAAAAGTAATAACACGGGGCACCTGGGTGGCTCAGTCGGTTAAGTGCCGACTTTGGCTCAGGTCACGATCTCGCGGTTCATGGGTTCGAGCCCACTTCAGGCTCTGTGCTAACAGCTCAGAGCCTGGAACCTGCTTCGGATTTGTATCTCCCTCTCTTTGCCCCTCCCCTACTCGTGCTCTGTCTCTCAAAAATAAACATTAAAAAAATTTTTTTTAAAAAGTAAAAATATATCATGTGGCTCACATTTACATTTTGATTGGACAGTGCTACTACAGACACTTTATCATGACCCACTATTCCTCATGCTGGTCTGGCTTAATGATGTGCTAAGAGTTGACCCATGGGGTAAATTATTATTTTTTTTTAATGTTTATTTTTGAGAGAGAGAGATAGAGCAAGTAAGCGAGCAGGGGAGGAGTAAAGTTGGGGGACAGAGGATCTGAAGGGGAGACTCCACACTGAATGCAGACAGCCTGATGGAGGACTCGAACCCCCAACTGTGAGATCATGACCTAAGCTGAAGTGGGACACTCAACTGACTGAGCCACCTGGGCACCCCAAATTATTTTTAAATTTGCATTAAAAAAATCTCTTTCATTTAAAACAATTTTTTTTTAATTTTTAAAAAATGTGTATTCTTGAGGGGTGCCTGGGTGGCTCATTCCGTTGGGCCACCGACTTCGGCATGGTTGTGAGTTTGAGCCCTATGTTGGGCTCTGTGCTGACAGCTTGGAGCCTAAAGCCTGCTTCAGATTCTGTCTCCATCTCTCTGCCCCTCCCCTGCTCACACGGTCTCTCTCTCTCTCAAATATAAAAAACATAAAAAATGTTTATTCTTGAGAGAGACAGAGACATAATGAGCGGGGAGGGGCAGACAGAGAGAGGGACAGAGAATCTGAAGCAGGCTCCAGGCTCTGAGCTGTCAGCACAGAGCCTGATGTTGGGCTCAAACTCACGAGTTGTAAGATCATGACCTGAGCCTAAGTCAGACACTTAACTGACTGAGCCACCCAGGCACCCGTTTATTTTCAGAGAGAAAGAGAGAGCTCAGACTTGTGGGTGTGCACAGGGAGGGGCAGAGGGAGAGGGAGAGAGAATCTCAAGCAGGTTCCATACCCAGCGCAGAGCCCGATGCAGGGCTCAATCTCACTATGGTAAGATCATGACCTGAGCCAAAATCAAAAGTCAGAATCTCAACCAGCGAAGCTACCCAGGGGTAAATTATTTCTACGGGCAAACACACTTCCACAACTTCTCAGCTTCCTCTAGGAAAAACAGGAGGAACAGACTTACCAATATACTCTTCCAGGTCAATGAAACCATCAGCATTCTTATCTATATCCTCCATTGTTTCCTGGACAAAAGAGAGTAAGAAGAGACTATTAAAGTTAGTATCTGGATGAATTAGATTAGGCATTTATCATTCATTAAAAACACACATGAACATGTGGGTATGGTTAGGGGTGTGGGAGTGGCTTAGTCGGTTAAAGCATCTGACTTTGGCTCAGATCATGACTTCACAGTTCATGAATTCGAGCCCCACATCAGGCTCTGTGCTGACAGCTTGGAGCGTGGAACCTGCTTCAGATTCTATGTCTCTCCCTCCCTCTCTGTGCTCACCTGCTCACACTCTGTCTCTCTCTCAAAAATAATAAACATTAAAAAAAATTTTAAAAACAAACATGTACACGTGTGGGTATGGGTAAAGCATAGGAAGTTGCTGTTTTTCTAGCCAAAAAAAAAAGGTAAAATATTAACTATTTTTTATGCTTCAACCCTAAATAATTATGAATCTTCTTGGAGGAACACTGGCATTATTTAATAATGACCTATCCCACCAAGCCGATAATGATGTGGAGTAGCCCTAGTCATGAAGTCATTCTAACAGATATGACCCGTAGGTCTGTAACTATGTAGTCTATGTTTTATGTTTACAAAACTATAAAGTCTACAGTTTATGTTTTATTGGTAACTGCCTTCTGTGACAATTCTTCAGTAGTGTCTGATCACTGGTTATGGGATTTTGTTTTAATGTTTACTTTTGAGAGAGAGAGAGAGAGAGAGAGAGAGAGAGAGAGAGAGGGAGGGAGGGAGGGAGGGAGGGAGGGAGGGAGGGAGGGAAAGACGTTGAGTGGTGAAGGGGCAAAGAGGGGAACAGAAGATCCAAAGTGGGCTTCGCACTGACAGCAGAGAACCCCCTACAGGGCTCAAACTCACCAACTGTGAGATTGTGACCTGAGCCGAAACTGGATGCTTAACTGACTAAGCCACCTAGGTGTCCTGGTTATGAGATATTTTTAAAAATAGGATATTCCTAGGGCGCCTCAGTGGCTCAGTCCGTTAAGCGTCCAACTTCAGCTCAGGTCATGATCTTGAGGATTGTGGGTTCGTGCCCCACACTGGGCTCTGTGCTGACAGCTCAGAGCTTGCTTCAGATTCTGTGTCTCCTTCTCTCTCTGTCCCTCTCCTGCTCACTCTCGGTCTCTTCAAAATAATAAATAAACATTAAAAAAAAAAAAAAAAGGATTTTCCTGGGGCACCTGGCTGGCTCAGTCATTACAGCATGGGATTCTTGATCTCGGGGTCACTGAGTTCAAGCCCTACCCTGGAGCTTAGAGCTTACTTAAATAAGTCATTCTCCCAAATATAGCCATTCTCCCAAAAAGAGAAACTGAGTTTCTGCTGAGAATCACTGTTCTCCACCAACCTGTACTACTATGTCTTTCATGTAATCATATTCCTCAGGGTGCAGGAAAGCTGTGAATTCTTCCTTTGTGGCAATAAGGTCTCCATCCTTGTCTGCCATCTTAAATCTCCGCTCATCTCTAACCATCATTTGTTTATAGTTAAAACCATCATCAGGGTCTGGATCATCTAGAAAACAAAACATTTAGGTCAAGTTTTAACAGACTTCCACAAAACATGAAAATGTATGGGCTGAGGAATCAATTTCCAAGAAGGATAAACCAAGCAATGAAGAAACAACGTGACTACACAGGTAAAATTGTTAACAGTGTGAAAACATTAGTTTTGGTCATCAAAGTCAGGTCCAAGTTGAATGTAAATGTTTGCCATCCAACATGGAACCCTGGCTCCTTGGCTAACCTAGGTACTGCTTCACTATTTTTGGTGTTAAGGCTACTAGAGGGTTCCAGCTTTCTAGTTATATCTGAGAGGCAGTGGTAGTTTTAAAATCATACTATCTGGGTTTGAATCCTAACTCTACCACTCCTAGCTGTGTGACTGTGGACAAGTAACTGTGCTTCAATCTAAATGGAGGTAATAATGGTGCCTGTCTCATAGGACTGCTATGAGGGTAAATGAGCAAATAAATCTAAGTGCTGAGAATAGTGCCTGGCATATAGCTGGCTTTCAATAAATGTTAGCTATTGCTATTTTTATTAAAGATTCGACTCCCACCGAGAAGCTAGATATCAAAGGTTTTCTATCTCATATTAAGGTCACTTTGATTCAAGCAACAGAATTATTACCCTTTGAAAAGTCACACTTCAGTTTTTTCAGCCAACTCAGATTATCTACCATGAATTACAGGTACCGTTTGCCACCCCTCTCCCTCATTTATGTAAGATTCTAGGATGTAAAACTAGAGTTACGCAAAACAGGTCAGAGGTTGCCTAGGGATAGGGGATAGGGAAGGTAAGCCGGATTATGAAGGGACATGAGGAAATTTTTTCGGGTGATGGATAAGTTCATTTATCTTGATTGTAAGAATGGGTTCATTGGTATATACCTATGTCAAAACTCATCAATTGTGCATTTTAAATATGTGCAGTGTCCTATATATGCCAATTATACCTCAATACAGCTGTTACAAAAAGTAAACATTAGATTACAACCAAACTGTTTCTGGACCTATCCATCTGTTATGATGTTGAACTATATAAGCAGTAGCTATTTAGTCTCTAGAAGAATGAAATTCAGTTTAAGTTGAAGGAGTTATCTGTAGGAAAAAGCCCAAAATAAATGGACAAAAAAACCTTTTCAATCTGCTGTGTGGACCAAAAGAAAGCATGTGAAGATATCATGAAATGTAAAAGACACCACAATCAAGCTAAGAAACAATTGTTCCTAGAACATATTGCTTAAATAAAGAAAGATATGGCACTAGTGTTATAAAAAAACCCACAAGGCCCCTTTAACAATAACATCACACTGCTGACTTTTGATACCAAAGTTCAGTCCTTCCAAATTTCAAGCACGGTTTGGAAAACAAAAACAAACTACCACTCTGTTTTGAGAGAGTTTTGGGCAGTTTGAAACTTCACTCTTTGTTGAGCGTCAAAATTCAGTAAGACAGCTTATTGAATCGTGACTATACAGGATACTCAAAACCATAATAGGTTGAAGATGGAGAATTTAAGGAAAATACACTTTTTAAAGATACTAAGTCGTCTCTTCTAAACAAAGTTTCAGTACCGACTCTGTAACAAAATAAAGGTAACAGAAGACAACTGACACAACAAGACTAGATTCTTAACTAAGAGCCCTTCTCTCCACCTCAGGGTAAAATGTGGTGACTGGAATCAAGTAGCCTGATAACATGCACACAAAAGATAAAATATTTTATTTTAAATAATTAAATTCATGTGTTTGCTGTCATTGTTTGGGGTGCCATATCTATCCTAAGTACCAGCTTATTGTGCTAGCCAGCCTGCAGTTTCAAGCAGGCTCTTGATCTAGTTTTGGGATAGCCAGGATGGATCTTAGTATTCCATATTTTGCTTGTAGCAGAAACAGTGTTAACCTTCCTTTTGTGGAAAGCAGATTCATTAAGACAGATTTTAATTAAAAGCTAAGATGACTTATACCTGAACTCAAGATTAAATCAAGAACATACTCTCACCAAAAAAAAAAACCCTCAGCGCTTCTGTAAGCCACCTCATTACCCCGAGTGCTATCCACCCACATGCCTCCAGGGAAAGATGCCTTATAAAGATATTGCTTCTCTAGCCAGTGCTTCAGCTTATTCAGTCTCAGTAGAAATACCCATTACATTGAATCATTTGACCTGAGAGCGCAATGGAGCTCTCAACAGATTTTTATGCACATAATCATACAAAGAGCTTAAAATTCATTTTGGGTAGCAAGTAAGTGCCTAGGTCTGAACTGAGATTTATTAACACACCATTCTGTTTAGATCACCAATAACCTAGCCTTTGCTCTGTATTTATAAGTCCAAATAAATCAGGAGGGTGCTGAGTCTCAGCCAGAAAGCAAGAAACACGGGTGCCTCTCCATCTGCACTGACTTCTTAATACACATGTTCTTAATTGGGTGAAGGATATGTTTGGTTCTTGGCTAAGTGTCAAGCATGAAGAAAGATTGCCACTTTCGTCTTAGGAATGAGAACAAGCTCAATACAGAAATAAAAGTCTCTTCACTAGAAATGCATGCAGTCCTGTAATTAACACAGACAGCTGGCTATCCAGTGGGGGAAACAGACCATTATACACTCACTGCTTGTTAATCAGTGGTGGAGAATGCCTGCTTTAACCCAGAAATTTGCCTCATTTCCAGGATAAAAATGCAAGAAGTGACATTTATACATTCTTATCTCAAATTGTAACTGCGAAGAGGAATCGCATAACAAAAACACCCTAATCATCAACTCAGTAAGACTGCCACCTAGCATTCAACAACAGGCAAGTGTAATAAGTAAAAGAAGATTACTAACAGGTGGCCCAAGCATACAAGCTACCAAATCAACAGAAAGCAATCACATTTGCCTTGAAGCATTTGCATAGCAGGCTGATAAACTCATGTGCCAGAGAAAACAAATGGGAAATTTTCTTTTCTAAACTTCAGTAAGCAGACATACTAAAATTGTTAAATTTTATCAAGGAAAGCTATTTGATCTTTATTTTATTATGGAAGGTCAGTAATTTTCCTATTCTCACCAGTGATACAGGAATCTAGCTTGAATTTCAGGGTCACCACTTTAACGTGACCACGTCAAGAGATATTTCAAAGTCTCTTGCTTTGCATTATTGAAACAATGCCTTTTAGAGCAGATTTGCTCCAAAAATGATCTGAGGGATCACAGAAAGAAAAATTGCTAAAATAATATCTGAAATGCTAAAGATGTAGAAGATGCCGGACCTTACAAAACTAAAATACTTAATATACACATTTAAAGTTAATAAAGGGAAATCAGTTCACAGCATTTGGACTATTTTTAAAGTGCACAATTTCTTCCTTTCCTTCACTGTGTGACCCATTTGTTTCTTTGACTCAAGACCATGGTCTCTATCAGGCTGACATCTTGCCCCTTACCCAAGTAAGTGCCATAAGTCACGTTTCTGTACTCATCCCAGGAGATTAAGCCGTCTTGATTCATATCAAACTCGTGCCATTGGTTTTCAACATTGTCATATATGTATTTCTTCTGGGCGTGCTTAATCCAGGATTTCAGCTCCCCCTCCGTCACAAACCCATCTTTATCCACGTCTATTTTATCTACAATCATTCTACAAGACAAAACAGTTACGTTTCAAGGTGCCAGCTCCACAAGGCTTTTTCCCCCAGATAGTAGGGACCTACCTAAAACGTAGCCGTAGGTGGCATTTTTATACTCCTCCCAGGAAACGAGGCCGTCCTCATTGAGGTCATGCCCCTTCCACTGTCGCTCTACATCCTCGTAAATCCAGCGCTTTTGTGCAAATTTAATCCAGTCTTTGAGCTCATCCACAGTGACAAACCCGTCCTTGTCGCCATCTATTTTACTTACAATCTTTCTGTAGAAAATGCAGAGAAATCCAGCAAGAGGTTAAAAAGACACAAGGCTCCAGACTTAGCCAGGTGTGTGTTGTGACCACAGGTGTTGCCCAGGGCTAAAGCATGGACATAAAAATTGTCTCCAAAAAAAAACCTTCCAGATAAGCAACTGAAAATATTTCTCTTAAGTGGCCTGTTACTGGTAACGAGCCATCTAGACAAGGCAAGTGCAGTCCATGGCTGGTGCACTTACACGCAAAAGCAATCCCAGTCTCATCCTTTTAGGGGTCAGTTACAGCCAATGGTCAGAATCCAGGAGTGAATATCCATTCCTATCTGGGTTCTCCATTCTTTGTATCAAACAACATGCAAATCTTTTTTTTTTATTTGCATGTTGCCCTTTGTGCAGGGGCCACGTTAATCTTCTTTGTATCGTTCCAATATGTGTGCTGCCGAAGCGAGCATGACAAGCAAATCCTTATGCTTTTCTTTATTGCTTTAGGAGAATCTCAATTTATTGGTAAATAATCACAAATCACTGATAGGGTTTTCTAAAAATTCAAAAATGTAAACCAGACTTTAAAAAGTTCAGCTGCTTAAAAAAAAAAACAAAACACTTTTGTTAAAAATATAAAGATAACAAAGATAGTTCTGGGATCACTTATACCTCAAGTCAAGATTATTAAAAAACAAAAGCCAAAAAACCAAAACCCACACACATACACAAAAAACACCCCAAAACCAAAAAAGAAAAAAAACAACACAGGTACACAAAGACAAAAGGACAGATGCATGCTTGTTATAAAAAATAGCTAACAGCTAATTATATACTATGTTGACTTGGATTTTCACATAGAACCACAAAAACAGAGAACTTTGAGGAAATGATGTGGTAAGAATGTCCACCCCTGACATACATGAGATTATGAGAATGTTAATAAGTTGAGAGGGTGAGAATACAGATGATAAAGCAAAACTACAAAGCTAAAGAATCAATATACTTCACCCTTCATGAGCTTTTCTTCCAGGCTTGGCATCTCAGTTTAACTTAAGAATTTCAAAATAAGTGCATGATATGAAAATCCCTAAAGATGCAACCGCTCACTTATAAAGGCTAAGACAACCTATGAAAAGTCAACCAAGTGGCCCAGTATGGAATAGGAACTTCAAATCAAGATGTCCAAGTGAAATCTTGGCATACTCCTATGCTCTATTATTTGCAGGATGGACAAAGACTGTCACTTGGTAGCAAATAATGTCTTTTCCCAGTCTGCATTCATTTCATGAATACAACATCGGAAAGTGATTAAAATCACAGACTACTAGGGATACGATGAAAAGATATCGTATGATATCATCTTGATATTGGTATGTTGTTAGCCTTAACTGGCTAGTACTTAAACTCTCTAATTTAACAAGCATACTCCTTCACGAAATATGTAATCTTTCAGCTTTTGCTCTAAAGTATTAATAGAAAAGGTAAAGCAGCAAGAAGCTATCTCTTAAATACCTTCCTCTATCTACACGGACATAAAAGTTTTTTTGTAATTTTAACCCTGGAATTTTAAAAAATATTAACACATTAAGTTATACCAGTATTAAAAACTTTTGCATTATCTATAATGGGACCTAGTTTACGTCCAAATGGTACTAACTACCAATAGTGCTACTGTACCATTAAGAAAAAAAAGGTAAGGTATCAGAATGCCTCCCATTCTCAAATGAAAATTTTAAACAGCCTAAAGAGGGTCACTCAGATAAGGATCTCTCAGATAAAGAGCACATAACTGCTCAAGAGGGGCTTTTGTTAATGAAGTTGGCTGAATGCCATTCTATTTATTCCAACAGAAATATCTCAAATGGTTTAGCCCAGATGTTGGCAAACTTTTTCCGAAAAGGGACTGATAGTAAATAGCTTTGATTTTGTGGGCCACATATGGTTTGTCACATATGTCTATACTTTAGTAACCATCTAAAAATATAAAAGCCATTCTTATCTTGCTGGCCATCCAGCCTGCAGGCAGCTGTGAAAATACACTGGAAGTGGGTATGTCCCATTTTAGGCACTAGCTCTAAAGGCCGGTGCAAATTTATGAAGCTAATGGTGTTGTTTTCCTGTGACCTACAGATGTAGTTATGATGCCATCAAGTAAGCATTTATTCCAGGGTAGACACAATGCACTTAGTGGACCTTATGTTATTTCTCCTAAGAGGTAACATATGCCTCTACTCTACTTTCTTCAAGAGTCAAAAAGCAAATCAGTAAGTAGGCTCCAGGAGGGTTCATAATATTCCTGAAATATTCAGCATACAAAATATTATATATATTCCTACGTGCACTGTTCTGAGGAAGGGTCTTTTGCTTTCCTTAGACTCTCAAAGGGGTTGACCTGTGACCTAAAAAAAAGGATGATGAACTGCTCTAGTTCATTTCTAAAGCAACTACACCAAGTGTGAGAACTTTTTAATATTTAGGATCACCACCTCAAAACAAACAAACCCTCATTTGAAGGACACATAAATGAAAATTAAGTAGACTTAAGACCACTGTGAGTGACTGGGGGAGAATACACACATAAGAAAGTATGTTCTATTTGTCAAAATTCTTAAGAAAAAGGGAAAACTAGGAGCGCCTCGGTGGCTCAGTTAAACGTCTGACTTCGGCTCAGGTCATGATCTCATGGTTCGTGAGTTTGAGCCCCGTGTCAGGCTCTGTGCTGACAGCTCAGAGCCTGGAGACTGCTTCAGATTCTGTGTCTCCCTCTCTCTGCCCCTCCCCAGATTGTGCTCTCTCTCTCTCTGAAATAAACATTAAAAAAACATTAAAAAGAAAAAGGGAAAACTATATTAAACGGTTTTAAAATGTTTTTAGATATTACTAAAGATTTAAAAATAGTAGTGAATTTTTGCAACTACAGGTATGAACAATGATCTTCTGTCCATCACTTGCTTTCTATATGGATGGAAAGGAGGAGGAGAATCTGTTGTTCCCAACCTCTGGTATATAGTCACCTACCAAAACAATGTTTAAAATGCCACAGGAAGCTTAAAAAAAAAAAAGTTCATCTGGAATCCTTGCTTACAATAGTATATTACCTCATTTGTCATTATCTCCAAAATTTAGGAGAAGCATATAGTACTTGTTCATACATTCTACGAAAAACATGATTTTACCCATCTTATTCTAATCAAATGTGGAGTCTGCTCATGTGTGTTGAACTTTTGTTATTTACTGATGACAAAAAGGAACGTTGTCTCTACTGAAAACTGCCAGCAGAGCTACTCCACCACCTATACAGAGCCAGAACACACTGATTAACACCAAGTCTAAAGGCCCTTCATTATTTAAGAGTAAGTCTGTGAAGAGCCATGTACAGACCCAAATATGGGTCAGACATGCACATTATTAATAGGTGAGACATGAAGACCGAGAATACTCTCATGCACCCCTATTTTTAGCCCAAATGTTAGCATAGTTATAAGATTAAAAGTGAGCATGGTCTCTTAAAATTAGAAAAGCAACCTAACAGAAGACTGAGTCCTTAATGTATTTGTTTTTCCTATTTTCAAATGTTTGGAGATAGTTTCTCATTCTACATAGCAAAATCTTTTGAGTATTTCTGTCAGTGTTTAAGAATAAAATATTGGGGGCACCTGGGTGGCTCAGTAAGGTGAGCATCCAACTTCAGCTCAGGTCATGATCTCACAGCTCGTGGGTTCAAGACCTGCATTGGGCTCTGTGCAGCTTGCTCGAAGCCTGAAGCCTACTTCAGATTCTGTGTCTCCTTCTTTCTCTGCCCCTCCCCCACTCACACTCTGTCTTTCAAAAAAAATAAATGTTAAAAAAAAATCTCTTCGGGGTGCCTGGGTGGCTCAATAGGTTAAGTGTCTGACTTCAGCTCAAGTCATGATCTCACGGTTTGTGAGTTTGAGCCCCATGTCGGGCTCTGTGCTGACAGCTCAGAGCCTGAATCCTGCTTGGGATTCTGTGTCTCCCTCTCTCTCTCGTGCCCTTCCCCCATGCACACTCTATCTCTGTGTCTCTCAAAAAGGAATAAACATAAAACAAAATTTTAAGGGGCACCTGGGTGGCTCAGCCGGTTAAGCGGCCGACTTCGGCTCAGGTCATGATTTCGAGGTCCGTGAGTTCGAGCCCCGCGTCGGCTCTGTGCTGACAGCTCAGAGCTTGGAGCCTGTTTCAGATTCTGTGTCTCCCTCTCTCTGACCCTCCCCTGTTCATGATCTGTCTCTCCCTGTCTCAAAAATAAATAAAACGTTGAAAAAAAAAAATTTTTTTTAAACTCTTAAAAGAATAAAATATAGTACCGATCAGTTAGCAGATAATCCAATGAAAGGATAAAATTTATTCTGAAGTATCACCCCCAAACAAACCCCGTAATGTCTTCTAATCAAAGCACTATCCATGATGGCAAAATACTTTTGGAAATTCCTCTGTGGTACAACTTTCCAAACAAACCTCTTGAATATAGTTCAGAAAGTTACACCAATGGTGCTCATTAAGGAGAAAATGTTCACTAAATTAACCTGCATTTCATTGGGGGCATCCCACTTTGGTTCAGGTCCTGATCTCACGGTCTGTGAGTTTGAGTCCCACGTCGGGCTCTCTGCTGTCAGTAGCAGAGCCCGCTTAAGATCCTCTGTCCCCCTACCCCTCTCAAAAACAAATAACCTGCATTTCCTTAAAAAACAAGGCTTTAGGAGAGCCAAAAACAAACAAACAAAAAACAAAACAACCCAAAACAAAAACATTCTCAGATGCGCAGAAATTATCAACTGGTATACCATCAATTTTCCAGGCACAAAGATGCCTGCTAAGATCACAGAACCCAACTATGACCCAGCTGTTACTGAAACAGCAATTAATACTTGGACATTAAGACCATTTCTTCTAAAAGGCATGATTCGTTTGCTTTTGTTTTTAATTAAGCAAATATCTGAGAATGAAAACAAAGAGGATAAAGGATATTCTCAGAAATCATCAACTTTATAGAAATTAGCCCAGGGGTCTCATTTGCAGTTTATTATCCACTCAATGGCTTGGCTTGGGGCACAATAAATACTTGGTCACAGATAATTTTTAAAAATTAAAAGTATCGGGGATGAGAAGCCTCCCCTGTAATGTTCCTCGGGGAACAAGACGCAATTCAATCTGGGTCCTGTAGCATTTGGTGCTTTTGTGCAAAAATGACTTTGCTTTGTAGAATGAGGTAAAAACCATTATTCAGTGGAGAAATGTATGAAAGCAAGCAATTAATTAAATTTTAGTGGTAGCAATCCTGTGGCTAGCTTTCAGAAGATGTAGTTCCAAACAACTTTACTGGGTTGCCAAGCCAAAAGAGAAAAAAAGAATGAGCTGGCTTATAAAGAAATGTCATTACTTTTAGCCCCCTGAGAGCTGGCACCTTACCCAAGTCTTTCCTTGCTTTCTTCTGGTGTCAGCTGATCAAAGGTCTTTGCTTCTTCAGCACCCAAGAAGGCATCATGGTCATAATCAAAACTCTGAGCATCATTGTGAACTTTGTCGCTGAGCTGAGGCTCATGGTGTACACGGTCCTTCTTTTCTGTGGGCTTGCTCAAAGCAAAGGCTGTGCACAAGGACAGGCACATAAGAAACTGTCGCAGGTCCATGATAATCAGATCTTAAAGAAAAACAAAGATTAGTTAATTCCAGAAGCAGTGTGCTTTGTAATTAAACAAGAAATTAAAAGCTTACATCCAGTTACTAATTTGATTTCACCCCAAATATTACTACTTAATCCATAAAATAAGAATGGTAGAATATGAGACTTTCCATTTTTATGGTAAGAATTTTTCACCAAGTTTCCTTCATCTGATTGGAAGTTGACAAGGAATCAGTTAAAATATCCACCTTGTAAGTAGGCCCCCTTTAAAAAACACCAAAGTAGAATATTAATCCTTTTAAAAAGTCAAAGAACCAACATTTAAATTCAAACTAACTTACTGACTCCCAACAACTTTACTTTTTGTACTACATCAGAGGTCTGGTCTTTAAACCTGACTGGTTATTAGGATCACCTAAGAAGCTTTAATAAAATTCCCCCTATTGAATTAGAATCTTTGAAGTTGAATGAATGCATCTGTAGTTTTAAATGCCTCTCAGGTGATTCTGATGATCATTAGATTAGAAACCATGAAATATTTGAGCAGAGTCCTTCTCCTATATATAGCACCAAGTTGCCTCTCATTATTTATGCTCAATCTCAAATCATCTTCAAAGATCAAACCATTCAGATGGTACAGTGATGGATAACAATTGCTTCAGCATTCCTTATACTGTGTTTCCCAAACTTGCCCGGGCATAAAGACAGCCTAGAGTGCTGTTCAAAGTACAGGTTCCCAGGTCCTAGTCCAACCGTCAGAATCTCGGCAGTCACAGGTGATTCTAATGAACAAGCACAAGGCTGGAACACTTTACCGAAAAATGATTAAAAATTGCAAAGAATATGGAGAACAGAGTGCTACTGGAGGGATCGTGGGAGAAGGGATGGGCTAAATGGGTAAGAGGCATTAAGGAATCTACTCCTGAATTCATTGTTGCACTATATGCTAAGTAACTTGGATGTAAATTTAAAAAAATTAAATAAAAATACCAAAAAGAAAAAAAAAAACTTGCAGAGAAGCTGCAGGATGGCAACTTGTTTATCAGACTCTACAGATACCCCTCAGTATTGTCTAGAGAGGTTATGGTCTTAGAGAAAAAACTATAAAATTAAAAATCAAAAGGAAAGATTTTCCCAACTTTTGTATTTTAACTAACCTTTCACCAGTAGAATATGGATTCTGAATGCTTTTCCCCCTGCAGTTAAGTTTTTGTAAATTCATGTAATCTCTTATTCATTTCCGTTTGCGATTAATGGCTCCCTTACTGGGTAGACAGGTGGTTATTAGGAATGAAGCTTGTTGTGGGTTGAACTGTGTCTCCCTAAAAAGATGTGAAGTCCTGACCCTGGTACCCGCAAATGTGACCTTATTTGGAAACAGGATCTTTGCAGAGGTAATTAAGTTAAAATGAGGTCATTTGGATTAGGGTGGGCTCTAATCCAATGACTGATATGCTTATAAAAGGAGGGAAGTTTGGACAGACACTCAGAGAAGAGAATGCCAAGTTATGAAAAGAGGCAGAGATTGGAATGATGCATCTGCAAGTCAAGGATTCCTGGCAACCCGAGGCTACGAAGAGGGAGGGAAGGATCCTCCCCCTGAAGCCTAAAGACAGCATGGCTCTGCCAACTCTTTGATTTCTAATTTCTAGCCTCTAGAACTAGGAGAGACTATATGAACTTTTAAGTCACCCAGTTTGTGGTAATTTGTTACAGCAGTCGAGGAAAGTAACAAAAGGCTCAGTATGCGGAAGGTCAGTGCATCACATGAAAGTTAAACACATTACCTTATCCTAATTTGCAGATTAAACTAGCCAGACTTCGCTTTCCACAGGATGTCACTAGTGGAACCATTTGGTCCAAGGGCTCATAATTTTTATGTAAATATTTTTAAAAACATGAAAATTTTTTCAGCATAACTTAACTCAGTGGGGTTCTCAATCTAGACTGACTGCACCCTAGTATTACCCAAAAACTCAAGAAAATATGACCACTAGGTCCCACTCCTATTAACATTTTTAAAAGGCAGTCAGGTTGTGAACCACTATTTTAATTAACCTCTCAAACAGCCATAGTGATATCTTCAGAAGTTTGACCTGAAAGTATACTTAAAATAAACAAACTGCATATATCTGATCCTGCCTCAAAACTTTGGGAACCAGAATGAATTGCTCCAGGGGATAAAGAAATTAAATATGCCAGCAGATTAGATGTTATTTTAATTATCTTTCTTGTAACCTCCAAAGAGCAGTTAAAGGAAGTTACATTGCATTACCTTGGATTTACAGAGTTCTTTGATTAAAAAAAATTTTTTTTAATTTTTAAAAATTGGGGTGCCTGGGTGGCTCAGTCGGTTAAGTGTCCGACTTCAGCTCAGGTCATGATCTCACGGTCCGTGGGTTCGAGCCCCGCATCGGGCTCTGTGCTGACGGCTCAGAGCCTGGAGCCTGCTTCGGATTCTGTGTCTCCCTCTCTCTCTGCCCTTCCTCTGCTCATGCTCAGTCTCTCTCTGTCTCAAAAATAATAAAAAAAAAAAATTTTTTTTAAATTTAAAAAAATAAAAATTACTTCTAGAGAGGGAGAGATTTTTTTTTTTTAAAGAGAGAGAGAGGGAGAGAGGCTGAGTGAGAATCCCAAGCAGGCTTCCACATTCAGTATGGAGCCCAACAAGCCCAATGCGGAGCTTGATCTTAAAACCCTGAGATCACACTGAACCAAAATAGAGTCGGGACATTTAACCGAGTCAGCACCTCTAGAGTCCTTTGGATTCAATAAACTAAAAAATGTTTACCACAGCCGTTGGTGAGCATGTTATATAAAGCAGAAGGAAAGCGAATAGGAGAAATATGTTTAATCCCAATACAACCTAGAGAGCTGATTATACAAAAGCAAAACCTGCGGCCTCCATGAATAACTTTCAGCCTATAAATGCATACAAGGATTTCCAACACCTGGGAAAGCAGTGCAGTGGAGAAGGGTGAGAAGGTCCTGAAATGGGCAGAGGAGGATTTGTCAACAGAGTAGAAAGTAAACAGGACACTGCCAAGAAGTCAAACAGAAACTCAGCTAAGGAGATAATGGAAGGCAGTCACTCCCCCGAAAGCCAATTCCCCCCCCCAAAAGTACTTTCACTTGATGGTTGTTAAGACTGATGAAACCCCGTGGTGCCTGGGTGGCTCAGTCGGTTGAGCAACCGCCTTCGGCTCAGGTCATGATCTCACGGTTTGTGAGTTCGAGCCCCGCATTGGGCTCTGTGCTGACAGCTCAGAGCCTGGAGCCTGCTTTGGATTCTGTGTCTCCCTCTTTCTCTGCGCTCCCCTCACTCACACTCTCTCTCACTCAAAAATAAACATTAAAAAATAAAAATAAAAAAGACTGATGAAAACCCATGAGAAGAAGCAACATGAAAGAACAAGAGACTCAGAGAAACGGGAAGAAGGTGGTACTTAAGCTGTTCCCACCAATGTTAGAACTCAGATATGCTTCTGGAAGCTTATAAGGATTCTGTTCCATGCTATACCATCGAAACACCCAAATTTGTATACAAAGGCACTTGCACAAAGATATTCAACTATGACAGTTTATAATGATAAAAAAATGGAAAATGAAACCAGAGAACTAGTAAATACACATTAAATCTGTATTATGGAACAGTACGCAAAGGTTAAAAAGAATGAGGTGGATCAGTCTGCACTGAAATGGAAAATCTACCGACATGTTAAGTTGAACAACAAAAAAGCAAGTTGCAAATCAATGTCAAGACCTCATTTACGTAAAAAGAAAAAAACCAAACAGCCTCCCAGATTGTTTACATTTGTATACAATATAACACATATGCACAAAAATGGCATGGAAGGATAAACATCTGTCTGCAAATGGTGGTAACCCCAGGCTCAGGGGAGAAGAGATGGGGTGGGGTAGTGAGGCTGGCTTGGAGTGAACTTTAATACCGTACTCTGTTGTCTATATTTTGTAAATGAATACACATTCATGTGTATTATGTGTATTATATTTTTTTAGGTTTGAGTGGGGGGATGAGGGGCATAAAGAGAGGGAGAATCCCAAGCAGGCTGGGGCTCAAACTCAAGAACCGTGAGATCATGACCCAAGCCGCAATCAAGAGTTGGACACTTAACCGACTTAACCACCCAGGCACCCCTTTGTGTTTTTAAACAATATTATAAAAACTCTTTTCAGTATTGCAAAACAAACATTTTCAAGCCATTTCTCTAGATTGAAAGAGGAAACTGAAGCAAAAACAACTACTCTTAAGACAAACTTTTTAAAGTAAAACATGCTGTTCTAGAATAAAACTTCAGGCTACCCTTCAATAATTCAACTGATCAATCAAATCTGTGGAACAGTAAAGAGAAAACTAGAGATTTAGTGGCTCTCTTAAATGCCAAAGTGAATATGCCTTTATTTTAGGGCAAAATAAAACTTCCATCTCAAACTAGAAACAATTCTTGAGACAAAACTCTCCAGAGACAACAAATTTCTGTTATTTTGTTACATATCCAAACAGTATCTAGAGGTTTACAAAATGAAGTAAAATCAAGTCACTGCAACAGATTTTCCTTATGCCTATTAGTACGGGAACCTCACATTTAGAAAAGTTTTATAAATGACTGATTACATCCCCAGAGTAAAATACCCTAACAATTCTGGCATAATACCTTAACAACTCTTGCAAACACTAAATGTTACAATATGAATAAATGCATTAAGCTCATTACCAGGGCCTGGAAAAGATACCTGCAAAGTTTTGATACATGTAACATAGAGAAATGTAACTGATTCACTGTGATTTAGAGGGAAAACATTTAAGTTTCAGGCTTAACATCTCTTTTCTTTTTTAAAGTTTATTTATTTATTTTGAGAGGGAGAGCACCCGTGCAGGCACAGAAGTAGGGGAGAGGGGAGAGGGGAGAGGGGAGAGGGAAGGGAGGGGGAGAGGGAAGGGAGAGGGAGGGGGAGAGGGAGGGGGAGGGGGAGGGGGAGGGGGAGGGGGAGGGGGAGAGGGAGGGGGAGAGGGAGGGGGAGAGGGAGGGGGAGAGGGAGGGGGAGAGGGAGGGGGAGAGGGAGGGGGAGAGGGAGGGGGAGAGGGAGGGAGAGGGGAGAGGGAGGGGGAGGGGGAAGGAGAGGGGAGAGGGAGGGGGAGGGGGAAGGAGAGGGGGGAGGGAGGGGGAGGGGGGAGGGGGGAGGGAGGGGGAGGGGGGAGGGAGGGGGAGGGGGGAGGGGGAGGGGGAGGGAGGGGGAGGGGGAGGGAGGGGGAGGGAGGGGGAGGGAGGGAGGGGGGGAGGAGGGAGGGAGGGAAGGAGAGACGGAGGGGGAGGAGGGAGGAGGGGGGGAGGGGGAGGGAGGGGGAGGGGGAGGGAGGGGGAGGGGGGAGGGGGGGAGGGAGGGAGGGAGGGAGAGAGGGAGGGGGAAGGGGGGAGGGGGGGGGAGAGAGAATCCCAAGCAGGCTCCTAGCTGTCAGCACAGAGCTTGAACCCACAAACCCATGAGATCATGACCAGAGCTGAAACCAAGAGTCGGACACCACCCAGGCGCCCCATCAGGCTTAACATCTTGACAACAAGAGAAGAATTCCAGAGTAAAAGTCAAGAGCTCCTGCTTTATCATCTATCCAACTTTTTCCTTTCCCTCTCTCAATTAATCTTCCAATCCCACCCCTGTAAAGTCTCCTTCCACCATTCTGTCAATCAATACTTCTCAGGTCTCCAAAATCTAAAATCAGTCTTGCTCAGACCTTGCTATTCACTCAAGCTTGCCCTTCCCTTTCCTTCACCGGTAGGAGTGTCTCTGCTGCTATCTCTGCTTCCTCACTACCTACTGCCACCCTGAAATCTAGCTATCTACCACTGATGCAACTGCTTTAACAAGTCATCAAAGACCACTCAATGGACAAAGCCTATGGTCCTACCTTCATCTCTCTGCAGTGGGCAATGAAAAGCCCTGCACTTAAAATAACTTTTTTTTTTTAATATACACTCTTTGTGCTCACATATATCAACTCCTGGTTATTAGAAACTTTACAAAGGCCTCTTGTCCCATGAATATAGATACTCAAAAAAGACTGTACTAGATTTATCTAAATCCATATAGCATATAAAAAATGTTCAAGTAGAAATAAAGACTATCCCCCAAGACAAAGGATATTTTATGCGGGAAGATGTGAGAACAGTACAACTTCTTACACGAGGTATTGAAGAACTACATTAGTGCCGTTAATTTCTGAAGCATCTTTCTCTTTTCAACCAAACTGAAACCAAATGATAGAAAACGAAATGGCCCTTCTTTTTCTCCTTCCCTCTTCATCACAGCTACACATCAATGGATAACAAGATATCAGGAAAACATAAATGAAGGACTTAGTTGTATGAATTTTTACCATGTGATCTAGAAGGTAAATCAATGATTGTGCAAAAAGCATCTCCCCATCTATTTCTTAAATGACCTATAAGTTTTTTCTAAAATTCTGCCCCTCCCTCACCAAGGGTAACATCTAGTATTTTCTCATTAAAAAAAAAAAAAAAAAAAAAAAAAATTGGACTGGTACTGTTCAGGACAATAACAGTCACATGCGGCTGCTAAGCACTTGAACTGTGGCTAGTGTGAATTAAGATGTGATATGTGTTATACTTTACATAGAAAGAAGGATATTTTGTAAGTACTGGATTTAATAAATTATTAAATTAATTTAACCTGCTTTAAAATTTCAGGTGAAATGTATTCATGTGACTTGTACTGTATTTTTATTGGATAGTGGCATGTTAGTCACAAACTAAATAGAACAGAAAAAAATATCAAGTAACTATCATCGTTTTGAAGTATGTCACCAATAAGGGTCTTCTGCAAAGTCCTTTTCATGAATTGCTCCAGTTAATTTAGAAGGAGAAAAGATTAATATCATAAGCTTGAATTTCTTTCAATAACAAAGATTAGCCTGAAGAATCAGTTTATTTTAGTCATCCAAAAATTTCCTTGAAAGCTCTAATTCTTGCTATTTCCCTCCCTTCCTTCCCAGTCATTGGTCATAGAATACTTAAATTGTTTCAAGGAAATTTAGATGCCTGGATTAAATACAACTTCTCAAGAACATTACCACTGAATGATCCCACAGATATTGTGGTTGATCAAAGACCCACTGCTCAAAGTTAACAAGTGAGAGAAATGGGTGTGGCAGTAAAATTCCCGTTCTCTGAGCTGGATATTCAGCAAAAAAGGCAATCCTACGTGACGACTTCAATTTTGAATTAGGGGAACAGCCTGGGCCTATAATAAGGCCCAGGTTATGAAATCTAGAAATTAAAGCTATCTGGTTATCTGACATTCTTTACTTACGACTTTAGTACAAGTACCACCAATGCATTATCACATTAAAGGAATAATGTCATCCTTCGTGATCTGATAACAGTTATGACAGCCATTTATTCAATGTTTTTCTAGTGATGAAACAAATTTACAACAGTTCATTAACACCTTTTTTAACTATATATTTTTTATTTTATATTTGAGAGAGAGAGAGAGAGAGAGAGAGAGAGAGAGAGACACAGAACGAGCAGGAAAGAGGCAGAGAGATGGAGACAGAATCTGAAGCAGGCTCCAGTCTCTGAGCTGTCAGCACAGAGCCTGACTTGGGGCTTGAACTCACAAGCAGTGAGGTCATGACCCAAGCCAAACACCTTTTGATTACACTATTTATGGTACTGAGAGCACACATTTATAAGAGCTGAGAACAGAAAACTGCAAAATTTGGCAATAGAACAGCTTTAAGAATGACAAACCATTACTCAGGCTTCATGAGTTCTACACCCAGGGCGACAGAGTACAAATTTAACATTGTTCTGGCTACGGAGAAAAAATTTAAGAAAAAATTCCAGAAAATTCTGAGAGAAAAAAGTTTCCTTTGGGGCTGATGAAACTTTAAAACATAATTAATTGCCGCAGGAATGCTTTGCAAAGTGGCCACGGGAGTTTTGTTTTCTGCTTGTAATTTTGCCAGGCATGTTTAACATGCATAAAGTCCTTGAGAATTTGGTAGTTATTTTAGCTTAACCTCCCTTCTGTGCCAAATGTCTATAAATAATTTTAAAGTCCTAGATGAAAAGATCTACCTACTATGATTACTCCCGCTGGAAGTAATCTATACCAGTTACTCCCAACTTGTATAAAATTTGTTTGTACCACTCCTCAACAGATCATAGGCTACTCTAAGCTGTCTCCTTAGCTCCCCTGTAGATACTATATTTTAATTTTATTTTTTTGATGTTTTATGTATTTTTAAGAGAGAGACAGAGTGTAGGTGGAGGAGGAGCAGAGAGGGAGGGAGACACAGAATCTGAAGCAGGCTCCAGGCTCTGAGCTGTCAGCACAGAGCCCGACGCGGGGCTCAAACCCACGAACCATGAGATCATGACCTGAGCCGAAGTCAGACGCTTAACTGATTAAGCTACCCAGGCGCTCCTAAATATTACATGTTTAAAAGGCAGGACTCTCAGCTAATAGAAACTGATAGCTTTTTTTAAATTTTTTTTTTAACGTTTATTTATTTTTGAGACAGAGAGAGACAGAGCATGAACAGGGGAAGGTCAGAGAGAGAGGGAGACACAGAATCCGAAACAGGCTCCAGGCTCCGAGCCATCAGCACAGAGCCTGACGCGGGGCTTGAACTCAGGAACCGCGAGATCATGACCTGAGCCGAAGTCGGACGCTTAACCGACTGAGCCACCCAGGCGCCCCGAAAATGATATCTTTCTATGTCCCTAATACAGTGTCTTGCACTTTTTATATACCAATACATTTTACTGGATTAGCTGGACAGTACTTGGCAGAAAAGCAGTTCCTGCCTGCTCCCAACCCCCAATTCCCCTTACCGGATCTGGCCATCAGAAAAGCGCCTTTCAGCTGTTTTAACTCTAATAAATTACACCATCAACAACACCCATATTTAAGAATTCACAGAGGATCTAGGATGTTATGGCCTAGCATCTCCAGTGTCTAGGCCTGGCTACACCTCTGTCTTTCCAACACCCCCGCCACACCCATGTTTTAGAAATTTGATGTTAATATCAACATACTGATCAATTACTGATACCGGTGCAATGTAAATAAAATGCCACCAGTAAGTATCTTGACACATCACCAGGTGAATGGAAGCAAACAATTATATTGACAGTGACGAACTGATTTCACAGCTGAAACCCAGTACCATCCACTCAGGCATACCCAATTCATCTTTATGGGTTCATGGGCCTCCTGGCTATAATCCTCAAAAAAAATCCTATTGGACATCCCTAAATCACTGTAAAACTCAGATAAGGCCTAGGCAACCTATCCTCTACACACAATTACAACTTACAGGTTTGTACTGTAAATGTGTACTATACTACTTAAATTCTTCAGTGATGGCCATCGTTTGTTACTTGGTTAACTAAATTTACTGAATGAGGTCAGACATGCATTTGTGTTGTGTCTTCCACTCCAGGGCAAAAAAATTTTATCAGAGATTATACGTTCTCTACTTCCCAGTTATAAAACCGTATTAGAAGCAACCTTATTGCCAATTCATTAACGTTGACTTTATGGTCCCTGCCGCCAGGAAGTGAATGCAATTCAACTCCCAGAGACATTATTTTGGGAATTTATACGCTCAGTAATTGAGATCAAGGGCCCTAAAATTTTAGCAAGAGACCCAGGAAACTTTTGCCTTGATGCAAAAGCTGCTCTCAAAACTATTGACCACCAACTATGCTCTTAATCAGGGCAGCTACAGGGCATTAAGTTTACTTCTGAACATAATATGCCAAAAAACAGAACTAGGGTCTGCACCTAGAAGCAACAAAACAAGGTAAAAGCTACAATTCCCTAATAAAGGTTTAAAAACTCTTTTCTGTCGCTGACAGAACGATGCAGCCAAACATGAAGGCTAGAAATAGTCAGCTTTTCTTTAAAATTACACAAAGTTTTATTTTAAATCACAAAATGTCTTCCCGCTCTCTCCGCTCCCCCCGCCCCGTTTCTACACCCTCAAAGTCGGTGAACACGACTTTCTTGGCAGACGCACTCGGGATGTGGCCTTGGGGCTGAGCTGGAGGACACAGGTAGGTAGGCCGGTTAGTGGGAGGTGGCAGAGAACTGTTACAATAATACTACTCCACTGCCCTCCGACCTTCAGTTGGCAAACAAGAGTGACCCTCTAGTCCGAGGGACTCGTTGAGAGACGGGACCCAAGGACGGCGGACGTGGCAAGCCAGGCACAAAACAGTACCCCACACAACGCAAAGCCGGGAGCCGGAGTTCGCCGAGACCCAGGCCCCTTCCCAGAGCGCGCGGGAGGGCGAGCGGCGGCCTTCGATTCAGACTGCGCGCTGAGGGCTCGGGGGTCGTGAGCAGGCTCAAGGCCCGTAACCCCGCGCTAGCAGAAACAGGGGCCCCGAACGAAGGGGACCCATGCCGCGTCGAGAGCGAGGACCGAAAGAAAGCGAAAAAGCACGATGGTGCGAAAGGACCGAGGGCCACGACACCTACCTTTCCTCGTAGCGCCCCCAGCCCAGGCTGCCACGGCCGCCTCTCACCCACGGGCTCAGCTCACGCGCGCAAGCACCGCCCAACCGGAAGCGATTCCGCGCCCCGCCCCCATCCGCCTCGCCGGCGGCCTCCTGACCAATCATCAACGAGCCCGCCGCTGTCGCACAGCTTCCCCGGACACCCATTGGTCCTACAGTCTCGTAGCCGGGATTGGCTAGAAAGCGCCACGTCCCCGCGAGCGCGCCGAGTGCGTGGACCGGATTCCCGCCCGACGCTGGTCCCCGGCGGTGTGGGGTGATGAGCCCCAGCCCCCGACTCCGGGCGGCTTGTGGGCGCGGCTGTCTGGCAGCCACGTCCCAGTTCACAGCGCATGACTCGGCCTCCATAGGGCTTCTTGGATTACTCTGCTAGTTATCTCCTTGCCCACTAGCACGTAGGACCGAATTAATTCGCCTGCCATCAGTCCCCAGCTGTATTGAACAATACCAATTTCTTTCCTACTGCTCTGATCGGGTGGCCTACGAGAGGGTCTTCAGTCGTTGGCTCCAGTGTATCTTTCTGCTTTATCTCACTACTCCCTCTCACAGATTTTGTGCTCTGTCCACCATTATCTCGGTGTTACCTAACAGCTGGCTGGCCCTTTCACATCTTTTTGGTGTTCTGCCTTCAAGTGACCTTCTCCGCCTGGACGAAGTGCGTTTTCCTGATTCTCTGCGTTATGAATGTCAATAGAAGTCCCGGTTAGCTTTTTAGAAGTCTTTCCTGACCCCACCAGACATAATAATCCTTTATTTGCCTTCCTAACACTTTGTATCTTCAATACACTTTGCCAAATTTTGCTATAAAAAGGTGCTTATCCCTATGTCCTCCTCTAGGCTAAGCTCCAGGGCAGAGACAGGACTTCCTCATCTTTTTATCTACAGCTCTGACCTTGCTGCCCAGTGCAGAGTAAATGGTTAATAATGTTAAGTAAACTGAATGGGCGGAACCCATAGTATTTCCCTGATTTAAGAGGAATATAGGAAAATTTTCACTTACTCATTTTCATGTCATGAAATTCAAAGAAGCATTAAATGAGGGCCACTACGTTTGCAAAACAAATGGAACATAAACGTATGTTCTTAGCAAAGCCTCTATAATTTAAAAGCCAATGGAAACGCATAGTATGCTGATGAGAGAGTTAAATACAAAGCAAGTTAATATACTTTTAAGTGCCGAGGTGAGAGGCTGACTGAATGCTTTGGGAATTCAGACACAGGAGTGACAGTGACCCTTGGTGGTAGCCCGAGAGGTCTTCCTAAGAAGGTGTGGCTCAGGCTGGACTAAGGAATTTTTTATTTGTTATTTTTTTGGACTAAGGAATTCTTGAATGCAAATACTCAGCAACAGCAGTAACAGGAACAAGGGCAAGTGGGGAACCGAGGAGCAGGTAAATTTTCATGCCAGGTTGGGGATGAGAGGTGTAAAAAAGGTGGGGGAAGGGCATGAAGATGAGGAGAGAACACAGATAGAAGTTTCTCAAAGTAATGCAGAGTCTTAATCTGAGGAGCCTGAGCTGAAGGCAGTAGGAATTGTCGGTCTTCTGAAGGTTTCTAAGCTTGCACCTGTGTGGGAGGTAGACGATTGAAAGTGGTTCTTTCTAGGAGGAATATCTCCTAATCGGGATTAACTACAGAACGGACTGCATCAGGAAGTAATTTAAAAACTTTAAAAAGTGACTCCTTGAAGTCAGGTGCTGGTAAATCCACAATGGATAGGACATGGCCCCTGCCCTCACGGAACTGCAGACCAGTGGGAGAGCCCATCTCGGAAGTGTTCTAGAGGAAGGTGGGTAAGGTAATGGGACTCTGCCGGGGATGGGGCCCTGCAACCCTGAGATCCCCGTGGGTAAGGGCTTTGCGTAGGCAGAGCAAGGAAAGTAGAAAAGAACTCTTACATACGAGAAAGGTTCTTAAAGTGGAAATAACAAGTCCTGGACCCAGTGACTGCTGAGATGACAGAAATGAAGAAGCACCCAGAAATGTAAAGTTTTAGTCATAGGAAACAGGGAGAAGGAGCTAGGTAGGTGGAAGAGAAATGAGTTGAGCTCAAGACATGGGAAATCTAAGACGATGGCAGAACACCTAAAGAGAGAGAGCCGATAGGCTGGAGGAGATCCTTAGAAGGGTCATTGGCCAGGAGGCAGCTGAGGGAGCCATGAGAACAAGTGAGCTTTCCGAGGAGAAGAACGCACATCGAGCTTCGAGGGAGCCCCAGAGTTAGAAAGTAGGTGGAGGAGGAAGAGGACGCAAGGGGTGACGCACACAAGACATGCCACCTTACCTGCACCCAAAGCCCATTAGCCCTGGATTCTGTCTCTGAGAGAAGCACTGAGGGAATGTTGACGGCAGGTGTGATGTCAACCTCAAAAGGCTGATGTTCTTGAGGCATTCCCCGTTCTGCCCACATGGTGCCACTAAGCATTTACTCCACAAATAAATGTATTGTTTCCCGTGTGCCAGACGCTGTTCTAGGCACTGGGAGACAGCAACAGACAAAATAGACCAAACTCTCTCACGGGGCTTGTGTTCTGGTACGTAGCTAATAATCCAGGTAAAAAAGCAAAATATATAGAGTGGGAGGTAGTGATAGGTGCCAAGGAAGAAAATAAGGCAGGAAAGGAGAGAAGAGAGTGCTGGGACTATCCAGAGTGGTGTTGTAATCTTAGAAAGAGTGGCCAGGGAAGGGTCATAAAGAGAGGGACATGTAAGTGAACATCCGAAGGTGGTGGAGGAACATTCCAGGAAAAGGGAACAAGAGTAAAAGGCCCTGACCTGAAGCATGCTTGGAGTGTTTGAGAAGCAGCCAGGAGCCAGTTTGGCTGGACTGTGGTAATCAAGGAGAGTGGAGAAAATGAGGTGGGAGAGGAGGTAACAGGAGAGACGGCGGTGAGGAGGAGAGGGACACCATGTAGAGCCTTTTAGGCTATTGGAAGGACTTTCCCTTTTCCTGTGGCTGAACTGGCTATTTACCAGACTCTTTCCTCTTCCTTCTGTGGACACAGCTAGGCTGCAGTGTGCACAGGTCACTCAGATCTGGCCAAAGGCAAAGTAGCAGGTACGATGCCTGCTTTTTAGTCCTCGCCGTACAAACCTGCCGCATGCCATTCTCCCAAGTTCTTTCTCTTTCTGTGGCAACCCTAGAAGCCGTGTATTGCAGATGGGCCATCGCAAGATGGAAGGAGCCCAGGTTCTTGTTAAACAATCACTCACGGAGGGCGCCTGGGTGGCTCAGTTGGTTAAGCATCTGACTCATGGTTTTGGCTCCGGTCATGGGTTCGGGCCCCGCATTGGGCTCTGCGCTGACAGTGCGGAGCCTGCTGGGATTCTCTCTCTCCCTCTTTCTCTGCCCCTCCCCCACTCATGCTTGCTCACGTGCTCTCTCTCTTAAAATAAACTTAAAAAAAAAAAACCTGCTTACTGAACAGGGACGCCATTTGGGGACTTTTTCTGAGAAATAAACTTCTATTGGCTATTTTATGCCACTGACATATTAGAATTTATCTCTTACAGAGCTAGCGTTTCCTTAACTGATGCAGATGGGAAGACATTGGAAGGTTTTGCAGAAAAATGACATGATCTAAGAGTTTCACGAGGCTACATTTGGCTGAAGAGGGTGAGATTAGAAACAAGCCACCGTGATCTGGACTAGAGATACAAACTTGGGAGTCATTGGTTTATGTGTGATATGCAACCACAGATTTTGCTTTGGAGATGGTATAAGGGTGTTGATGAGAACGAATCAGCAAAGGAAACTGAGAAGTAAAGTCAGTGAAGGAGGAAAGCCAAGAGAATACAGTGTTCTAGAAGCCAAGTGAAGAAAGCATTTCAAAGAGAAAGGAGTAGTTACATATGTCACATGCTGGTAACAGTAACATGAGGACAGATTAGCCACTGACTTGAGCAATAGGGGGGGCAGGTTTGGTGGGGAAGTGGGTTCAAAAACCTACTAGAGGGATTCAGGACAGAATAGGAAGCAAGAAATTGGAGACCCTTTCAAGGAGTTTGTTTTAGAGGGGTAGAGAAAATTGGAGCAGAGGGAGAGAGGGACCGAGAGAGGTTTTGTTTTATTTTCTTCTACAAGCAATACCAGTTTATTGCTGTTGGGAAGGATCTAGGATCGAGGATAAAACTGATGTAAGAAAAAGGGAGAATTGCTGGAGGAGTGTCCTTGGGTAGAAGAGATGGGATAGGATCTAGTACTGAAGGGGAAGAGTTGAACTTTGCTTAGAACTCAGACAGTTCTTCCATAGTCACAAGGAAAGAAACTAGATCTACGGGTCTGGTGCCTGGTAAGTGGTGGACATGGTGATGAGAGCTTGGAGTTCTCTTTCAGTTGCTAGCTACTATGTTCTCGGTGAAAAAGGAAGCTGAGGGGTGCCTGGGTACCTGAGTCGCTTAAGCGTCCGACTTGGGCTCAGATCATGATCTCACGGTTCGTGAGTTTGAGCCCCACATCGGGCTCTCCGCTGTGAGCACATGGGTCCTCTGTCTGCCTTTCTCTCTGCCCCCCACCCCCTCTGGTTTTTGCTCTCTCTCAAAATAAATAAATAAACTTTAAAAAAAAAAAAAAGGAGGGGCACCTGGGTGGCTCAGTCGTTAAGCGTCTGACTTCAGCTCAGGTCATAATCTCATAGTCTGTGGGTTCAAGCCCCCACTCGGGGCTCTGCACTGACAGCTCAGGGCCTGGAGCTGAGATTCTGCATCTCCCTCTCTCTCTGCCCCTCCCCCGCTTGTGCTCTGTCTCTCTCCCTCTCAAAAATAAATAAACATAAAACATTTTTTTTTAGGGGCGCCTGGGTGGCGCAGTCGGTTAAGCGTCCGACTTCAGCCAGGTCACGATCTCGCGGTCCATGAGTTCGAGCCCCGCGTCAGGCTCTGGGCTGATGGCTCGGAGCCTGGAGCCTGTTTCCGATTCTGTGTCTCCCTCTCTCTCTGCCCCTCCCCCGTTCATGCTCTGTCTCTCTCTGTCCCAAAAATAAATTAAAAACGTTGAAAAAAAAATTAAAAAAAAAACAAAACATTTTTTTTTTAATAAAACAATAAATAAAAAGGAAGCTGGGTCATCCGAAGGCACTGGGGGTGTGTGTGTGAGGCAAGAGGTATGAAGTAGCCATTCAGCAGTCACAACAGATCAGGGACGCGTAGTATGATCTCTGGGCAACATTAAGGACCCTCCTGAGACTTGAGGTGACGACTTGGAGGTAAGACTGGCGGGTATGTCCCATGGTTTTCTCCAAGCAAGTTTTGCAGCATGATGGGAGCACAGAGTTGGCAGAAGTGGACTTAGCCAAGTGAATAAAATAAAGTGGAAGAGACACAAGGTGTTGAGGGTGCACGCTGAATATGGAATATGAAATCTAGGCTGGAGGGGAGGGAAATGAGGACACGAGGAGGGTGAGGAACCGTGGAAACCCAGAAGGAGCAGAAGATTGTGGTGGGTGGAAGGATTATTGGACTCAGGGAAAGAGGGGAGGCAGTGGAGGTGGAGAGTGGGAGTAATGGGGGAGGCGTGCAGTCATTAATGACAGACGCCAGGATAGAATCATGGGAGTCAGGGGCCGATGAGAGTAGTGGGCGGGATTACTGGGCGGCAGCTCAAGGAACAGTGACCAGGGCATGGGGGGGGGAATCATCTGGGTGGGTATTAAAATCACCAAGAATTAGGACAAAACAATTGGAAAGAGCGGTGGTGATCCAGGAACTGACTTTTTAGCCCTCCGACCATTTCAATCTGAAAATTACTCCAGTGAAGGAAAAGACCTTCCTAGAATATCTTAAAACAAAGCAAGACACCTGAAAAAAGTTTTCCACTTGGAAGTCTGGGCAGCTTTTTGGAAACGCTCATAGCCTGTTTTTTACTGAATATGAAATATTGTACCTTTTAAACAAAGAGGCCAGTCCATCGGCCAGCTGACAGACACTCCTTTGTGTCTCCCTTGACCTATGATTTGTGAACCTCTGACTTTACCTTTGCTTTGACCCTGGAACCTCTGACTTCCCCATGCTTTGAGGCTGTACCTCCTCTCCGCGGAATCGCTAGTTTAATAAGCACGAACGAGGTATGTCGACGTTGCATGGGGGTGTCATATGCAAAAGAAATTGGGCCGGTGCTAATAGGACTGAGGCACAACAGCAAACTTAGAAAGTTTGACCACAAAAAGAGAAATTCCCCCACCTCACACACTTACACTGCCTCCTGCAGGAAACTGCAGTCTCAACCCCAAACCTTCACTTGAATCGCCAAGGCTAGGCTAGCAGGTCCTAAGGAAGGAGGTGCAAAGCTTGCATCAGAAAAGAGGGACAACGACGACGATGATGACCACCACCACCACCACCACCAACAAAAACTGGCAAAAAAAAGGAAACTTAAGGAGAGGCTCTTGGCTGGAATGAGTTTCTGGCCCCTCCTATTTACCCCGAGTAATCTGGACAGAGGAGAAAAGACATTTCTCTTTTGGTTTATGGCCTTACTTTCAAGTTTTAAATTAGATAAATAGAAGCTTGGTGAGGCATCTCTCAGTGGTGTGTTTCTTCTCTTATCCTCTCCAGCTTCTTTTTCAGGTCCCTCTCTTTCCTTCTGTTACCGCCTCGCCGCGAGATCTCCCCTCTTCTCGGACTTCCTCCCTCCACCCCCTCTCTTCGCCTCCCCTTTGGTCTCTTCCACGTCTCCTCCGGTCCTGCTTCCCTTTCCTTCCTTCTCTCCACCTCTTGGCCCTGGCCCTTCTGAGAGCATGTCTTCTTGTGCTCGCTCTGGTGGTGGGATGGAGGCTAGGTGTGGTGACAGGTGGCGGTGCGGACCCCGAGTACGTGGAGTTACATACTAGAACGATGCAGGAATAATGCTTCTCACCCGGAGCCGTGCTCGCAAGTGGTTCTCCAAGGAAAGGCTGTGCTATCAGCGTGAGATGATTCTAGTGTTTCCTTAGTTGCAGCTTTCTCCTCCTCCACATCCAGATAGAGTCCCTCAGAAAGCTGAAGGCTGCAGAGTGGCATTGGTGAGGACTGCATAGATTCTCCCCAGAACGAAAGGGTGGTTCAAATACAATTTCCTGTTAGTGTAGGAGAGAAAGATGTCCAATGAGCAATAGCTTGCCTAAAAAGCTCTTCTATGGGCATGTAGATATGCTATTTTTTAAATTGTCAACTATTAATAACAAGTACTTGTAAGAGTTAGTGCTTTATTAATAATATTTGACTTGAGGAAACACAAACCACTCCCCCCTTCTTTGGGGATCATCTCTGGTCAAGCAGAGACACATGGGAAGTACTTAATGAATATTTGCCAAATGAATATATGGATGGATGGACGAGCCTTGGAACATGGAAAGATAAGAGCTGGGCTCCAGGGAAGTATCACCTCCACCCCACCCGTTTTGGCCTTGCTCCTTCTCACTCTCTGCAGAAGGTTGGGGCTCCCCGAGAGCTCTGGAAAGGCAAAGGGAGAGCCAGCTTCCCACTCCCTCGGGGGAAGAGCCCCAGAGGCACTCCCCCCGCACAGCGGGGGAGAAAACAGGGCTAGCAGCAACTGTGATGTCCTGGTCTCTGTCCCTTCAGGACCACTTGCAGGAATTCCCAGGGGCCTCCGCGGGCTTTGCAACTGCCACATTTAGGGTTTCCGCTCAGCCCAGTTGGAGGTAGAGAACAGGGCGGAAACAAAGATTGTGGACTTGCCTTTGGCTGGCACCCCCACTCCCACTCACGGCCTCCTGGAATCACCCCCAGGATCCTAGGACCTGACCCCGGGCCTGAGGTGGAACCCTAGGCCTGTCCCACGAAGGCAGTCAGATTAGTCCCATCACCTTACCTATGAGTGGGGACAGCTGTGGCCCCGTGGAGGCTGCCAGGGTGCTGAGGAGTGAAAGGGGCTGTGGACCTGAGGGGTTCTCTCTTTCCCACTCTCCATAAGTGAACGAGTCCCTCCAGCTGAGGTCTCGGGTACAAGGGATGCTGTCTTCACTGGGAGTATCTTTCTCTAGGTCAAAAAGGGAATGCATTTGTTTGTACTTTAATTCACAGAGCAGTCTCACGGGTTATGGCCAACACGTGTAGGGTGCTTATTATGGGCCAGATATGGTTCCAAACAAACCCATGTATTAATGCTCTTTTAATCTTCACAACAACCCCGAGAGGTCAGTGCTGCTCTAGTCTCCATTTTCCTAGGAATCTGAGGCCCCGCGAGGTTAACTTGCGTACCTATGGTCATGTAATGAGGAGTCAGATCCAGAATTCAAAGCCAGAATTCAAAGCTAGGCAACAGAGCCCATGTTTTAACCATCCTACCATTTGGACAAGGCAGTGCCAGTAAAAGGAGAGAACCCATGTGGCTTGGAGAGGATCATTGAGTGAATTTCCCCCAGGAGATTCAGCTAGCTGAACTGGCAATGGCCTGGAACCCAGATGGCCTTAGGCCAGAGCCTGTTGGTCCACTTGGCTTCAGCCACTCAAAGGGTGGCTTGCAGCCCAGCAGCTTTGCCATCACAGTCTCGGCCCACCCGGATCTACTGACTCGGAATCTGCATTTTTAACAAGATTCCCCGGGGACTATTCGCACGTGATAGCTTGGGAAGCCCCGCAATACGCCCCACCACCCACACCGATGGGGAGTTGAAAGGTTCAGCCACACAGGTAAGCTTTGGGACGCTGGTTTTTCCCAATGTAGCTCTCTCCTTCTTTTCATCCAGAAGTTCCAGGAGGCTGAAGTGTGACTATCCTTCCAAACGCAAAGGGTATGGTACCTGGCCCACGGAGGGGAGGAAAGACGGTTCTTCAGTTTCAAGGAAAGAGAAGGGTCCTGAGGACATCCTAGGATAATTCATCGAAAACAGCCTTGGGACGGCTCGGGAGTGGTAGTTCCCATGGCACACATATCCTCTGACTCTGAAACTGAAATATTCTGTCTTCCTCAACCATAATCCCATGGGGTATGTTTTGAGCGTAGGTGTGTGATTGAATGTAAGTGTGAAAACATTCAATACAATGCATCACCGTTGTATTATCTGTCACGTGACAGGAGACAGCATTCTTAGCCTTGGGGAAAACGTGGGCCAGCTCTACTCACCATTTAGAATAGGGGCTGTGAACTGGCAGCCTCCAGGCTGAATCTGGTCTGCAGATACCTTTAGTTTACCCACTGTCAGCCTATGCTGTGCTTTAGCATTTTTATGGGGCAGGGTCACATAAAAATCCAGATTTGGGGCTTTTCTTGAAAACTCAGGGTATCTGGCAACACCAGATCTGTGTTCCAGCATGGTGACAATTAAAGGCTCCACTGAAACCTTCACTTTGTCATTGTCACTGTCCCTGCCATGTCCTATTGCCTCCTCAGTGCTGACCTCCAGGTGTCAGCCCAGCTGTTGTTTAACTTACAGTGGAGTTGAGAGATAAGTCAACCATTTCTCAAAAAAAATTTTTTTTACTGTTTATTTATTTTTGAGAGAGAAAGAGAGAGAGAGGATGTGAGCAGGGGAGGGGCAGAGAGAGAAACCCACAGAATCAGAAGCAGGCTCCAGGCTCTGAGTTGTCAGCGCAGAGCCCGACGCGGGGCTCGAACTCACGAGCTGTGAGGATCAGGACCTGAGCCGAAGTCGGACGCTTAACCGACTGAGCAGACGCTTAACCGACTGAGCCACCCAGGTGCCCCGTAAGTCAACCATTTCTTATATGACACCTAGACTTTCCAGACGTTTGAGTTGTAATCCCTGGTTTGGACGAAAGTTCTTAGAGCTTCTCTGGGATCTACACGCTCCTCTAAATTCCTAACTATGATATTCCGGTTGCCTTCTGAGCCAATGTGGAGGCATAATTTATTAGTGGTACGGTACACGGATACTTATGGAAGCCCTATTGTGTTCTTAGCCCTGTGCTTGCCACGGCAGCTAAATAATTCAGAGGCATGAAAAGAATGAATGTTGGTTGAAGAGATAAGACTTAAGCCTATGTTGGGGCGCCTGGGTGGCTCCAGTCGGTTAACCGTCTGACTTCGGCTCGGGTCATGATCTCAGTTTGTGAATTCAATCCCTGCATCAGGCTCTGTGCTGACAGCTCAGAGCCTGGAACCTGCTTCAGATTCTGTGTCTCCTCCTCTCTGTGCCCCTCCCATGCTCACACTCTGTCTCTCAATAATAATTAAATGTTAAAAAAAAAAAAAAGACTTAAGCCTATGTAGCAATTAGGGAATGATGTAAGAGAGGTTATGACTAAGGAAAGATTTATCCAGAAGGACAGGTAGGATTTAGGGTGGAGCAGACGGGATGAATAAGGCTTAGAGAAGCATAGCCAAGGCTTGACTGGAGCAGATTTGGGCTGGAGAAGACGAGGCACGGACGGGGCTTCTATTTGAGGGGGAGAAAGTGATCGGGTGAGATGGGTAAGAGGGGAAGTTTATGCAGGGTCATGCATGCCAAAATGAGTGGATCTGGGGTAAACTAGAACCTGGAAATTCATGGGGAACCGGCTGCTGTTTCCAGAATGTGTCATGCTCTCTCACACAGACTCTGTCTCCTCCTAGCATGCCCTGCCTCTTCCGCTTCGGCCAGCCCTGCTTGTACTCATTCTCCCTGACTCAGCTCAGACCCCCGCCTTCCTGAGCAGCTTCCTGGGAGGAGTGAGGGACCCCAGGGGTGAGTTTTGAATGTTGCCTAGAAATAGAGTTTTTGTGACTTCAGGATTTACCCATCTGACTCCACCAAATTATAAACGCTTTCCAGGGGGGTACCGTGTCTCTTTCTTCATTGTGATCGGAAGCCTTCGACAGTGTTTGGCGCTTACCAAGTGCCCGCTGCGTGTTTCTGAATGAGGAAATGAACGCACTAGTGGAAAATGATGGCAGGCCAGGCATGAGCTGACCAGGTGGACTAGGGGAGAACCCGCGGGAGTAGAACTGAAGAATATGGAGAAACACTTCAAAGGAAGAAATTGGTAAGATTTGCTGCCAACTTGACTCTGGTGGCCAAAGAGCCTAGAGGAACTCACACTAAGGTACGGAAGGAAGACAGAGATCCAGGAAAGCTGGGGTGGGGAGCTGGAGGGGGAACTTATTCCTACACCTGTGGAGCAGAAAGTTCTCCAAGAAATGGGCGCCCCGTGCCCTCCGTTACCTGGGCTGTCCCTTTTGGTCTGTGTCTTTTTGCTGCTCCTGGAACTCCAGCCATTTCAGGATCAAGGAAATGAAGGTCAAAAGGAAAAGAACAGAGCATGAAACTCTCATTTCAAATCTTGTCTCTGGTTCTATTTTGCTTGATGCCAAAGCTTGAGAGGCAGATATAAATATGAAAAAGGCCAGCTGTGGCTACACTGGGTGGGTGTGACGCATGTTAAAGTACCAGAAGAAAAAATAGGGAAGGGAGAGGAGGGAGGGGAGCTGGGACGGGGAGCAGAATCCATGCCGCTGATTCTGCTGAGGAGGAATGGGTGTGACTCCATCTGTTTGGTCCTTTGTCTCAGCCATTTATTTTTATTTGCTGTGAGTTGCTTGTTGTTGCCAATGTGCAAAAACTGATATAATTGCAACCAGACTAGAACCTGCCTGAATGAGGAGAAAAATCATCACTCGGGGCCTCGTCCTGGGAAATTAAAGAGAAGAAACCAAATGCCTGCACAAAGAAATGGTTGAGATAACAGTGCAGCCAGAAGTCATTTCCCCCTATTTCTCACATCTCTCTGATCCATTTGGGACATGACAAGCCAGACTAGGTTGCCCGGCTTCCTGGCTGGTCTCTCCACACTTACTCTCCCTCTCTTCAAACCACTGTCACTGAACAGCCAGCATGACCTTTCCAAAATGTAAATTGGATCACATCACTTCCCAGTTTAAAATGAGGCTAAGGCGCCCATTACACTGAAGTCTAAATTCATTCACATGGCTTCCCAGCAAACGCTCGGCCCCTGCCCACTTGTTTTTTGTTTTGCTTTGTTTTGTTTTACATTTATTTATTTTTGACAGACAGAGACAGAGCGTGAGCAGGGGAGGGGTGGAGAGAGAGGGAGACACAGAATCAGAAGCAGGCTCCAGGCTCTGAGCTGTCAGCCCAGAGCCCGACGCGGGACTCAAACCCACGAACCGTGAGATCATGACCTGAGCCAAAGTCGGACGTTTAACTGACTGAGCCACCCAGGTGCCCCAGACCCTGCCCACTTGTACTTAGGTCCTTCTGCCACCGCTGCTTCCCCACTGGCCCTTCCTTCTCCTTCTCCGAACTCACCAAGTCTCTTCCTCAGGACGGAACCTTGTTTGTCCCCTTAACCTGCACAGCATTCTCCACCCTTTATCTGGTTAGTGCCTAATGCTCCTACACTGCTCTGACCTTCTGGAAATATTAAAAGCTGCCTGTGCCAGAATTGGCCAATAGACCCCTAGTATCCCTTCTTCCCTTCTCCCTCGGGGACAGAGCATCTAATTTTGTATTAGGCACATGATTATGTACTCTATGCACAATGATGAGTGTGTTTCCCAGCTCTCCTGTAGTTGGGTATGGCCATGCGACTGAATTGCGGCCATGAATATAAACAAAAGCTATCCTTCCGCGAAAAAAGAAAAAAATCCATGATTTAACATTTTGAGACAGTCATAAAGTTGTTTCAATCTATCTTGCTCTATTAGAGTCCAGGGGTCACCAGCTCAGCAATGCTACATTTTACCTAGAAATTTCTTAACTACAGATCTCTGTATGATACACAGCGTGACAACCTCCAGTATAAATTCTTTAGCAGTGGGCAACTAACAAATTTTTTTCTTGTGTTAATACTTTACAGCTTCCAGCCCAAGTTAATGATACAAGTTAATATTGAGAATCTCCTTATGTCTGCCTCTAAATCTGCTGAGGACCCTGCCAAGTACTGATGCGTATGAGCTCATTTAATCTTACAATATCTGGATGAGGTTGGCACTATCATAGTTTCCATTTTGCAGATCTGAAAACTTAGGACCAGAAAAATGAAACAATGTGCCCAAGGGCTCACGGTCAGAGCAGTGACTTGTGCCCGTAAGAGATTATTCCCTTTAACTCTACTGGTTTACCCCCAGCACTCAGGAAAAAAGCCTCTTTTTTTTTTCTGTTGTGTCTCTGAGTTGCTGGTCCCTGTTGTGACAAAAATCTTCTAAAACGTCATTTTTCTCTTCTGGTGACATTTAGCAACTGATTTCGGTTCTCTAGGACACCGGTTCCCACGTTATCTTTGTGCTCTGCTCGTGGTACCCTGTGATCTAAGTGCCCTCAATGCCTGTCTCACGTCAACCAATCTTAAGACTACATCCTAAGTCACCTGCACAACACAGGGACGTTTCCTCAGGCATGGATAAGATGGGCCTGGACCATGGAGTTTTCCAGAACAGATTATACATTTAGAAAACAACCACAGAGGCTCCCTGAATCCCAGCAGAGGCCAGGCGAACTCAATGAGTAGATAACGTTTGAAACAATGTTTTAGTTATTTCTCTGTAGAACTAGGAACTGGATTCAAAACAAGGTTTTGCTGTCCCACCTGTGCTACTAATGTATTCTTATCATTGAAGAGTTACTTTTTATTTTTTTATAACATTCCTCCTCTGGAGTCAAGCCTACAGTGCTTGCTGTGTGGAGGAGAATGAGGCAAAGAGAACTGGCAAAAGGTTGGCCCTAGTCAAGGGTAAAGCCTGGGTACTGAGTGCAGCGTTCCAAGCTCCTCCCTCTGCTCCTTTCCCAAGTTATTTGGTTTCTGGATCTCATGGCCCAGGCCATCTGGGCCACAGAAGGGGTGTCAGACTGGCCCAGTTTAAGTCACGTACCTTAACTGGCGGGGCTGGTGCAAGTCGGCAAAAATCTGAGAGAGTGCTTCACTTTCCCCCTTAGCCATCAGCTGCATGAGGCTCTCGCTGGGCTGGGAGGCTTGGGGTTTCTTCTGTACTAACTAGATGGAGAAAAAAAGCAAAGCCAGGTGGTTAACGCCTTAGGGTGTCTGCATTTTCCTAATCGTGGTCCAGACCTGAGAGAGTTGGGGCTTAAACTGTTCGACTGGGCTGCCGTGTCAGCTGCTCAGAGAGGCAATTCTGAGGCCGTATCTGTTTGTTTATGCTCCCTGTATTCTTGTAAATATCCTTTGGTGCTTTAAGGATACTATAGTCATTGAAAACTTTAGACATCATTTAGTAGATAATCTTTTTCATCTTTTTCTCCTTCAAATTTTTATTTAAGTTCGAGTTAGTTCACACAGTGTAATATTGTTTTCAGTAGAATTTAGTGATTCATCACTTAACCTAGTGCTTGGTATATAATCTATTTTTTTTTTTTAGTTTATTTATTTATTTTGCGAGAAAGAGTAGGGGAGGGGCAGAGAAAGAGAGAGAAATAGAGAATCTCAAGCAAGCTCCACACTGTCAGTGCAGAGCGGGATGCGGGGCCTGAACTCATGAACTGTGAGATCCTGTGTGACCTGAGCTGAAGTGGGACGCTTAGCCAACTGAGCCACCCAGGCTCCCCAATAATCTATTCTTTTTTTTTTTTTTTAATTTTTTTAACGTTTATTTATTTTTGAGACAGAGAGAGACAGAGCATGAGCAGGGGAGGGGCAGAGAGAGAGGGAGACACAGAATCTGAAACAGGCTCCAGGCTCTGAGCTGTCAGCACAGAGCCCAATGTGGGGCTCAAACTCATGAACCGTGAGATCATGACCTGAGTTGAAGTTGGACACTTAACCGACTGAGCCACCCAGGTGTCCCTTGCTACTTGTTTTTATATTTAAATGTAGGGGGAATCAAATACCTGTTGTAAGAATTTGATGAATGGTTTAAAAATTAATTTCTCTAAGAAAAATCCCATTTTGAGCTGCTTTTTACACGAGGGTCAAATTGCCCTCTTTCTTGCTGCCCGTGATGTCCCCAAAGGCACTCTAGCTGTTCGTACTCCTCACGTTCATTTGTTCATTCGTTCATTCAGTATGTATTAGATGTCAGCTGTGTGCCACACACTAGGGATCGTGCTAAGAAGACAGAGAAAAACCCCTGCCTTCAAAGAGTTTATGTTCCAGCTCAAATTGGTCTTATGTCACATCTTAAGGCCTGGGGCAATGCCAGGTGGCTTCACTGGTGAATTCTATCAAATATTTAAAGAAGTGGTAATACCAATTATTCACAAACTCAGAAAATAGATGGGAGAGAGAACACTTCCAAAAGCATTCAATGAGGCTAATAGTACCCTAAGACCAAAGCCAGAGTATCACAAAGGTGTCCCAAGAAAACTACAGACCAATATCGCTAACGAACATAGATGCAAAAATCCTTAACAAAAACCAGGGTGCCTGGGTGACTCAGTTGGTTAAGCGTCCGACTCTTGATTTAGGCTCAGGTCATAATCTTGAGCAATCGAGCCCCATGTTGGGCTCTGCGTTGACAACGGGGAGCCTGCTTGGGATTCTCTCTCTCTGCCCCTCCCCTGCTCATGCTCTCTCTCTCTCTCTCTCTCTCTCTCGCAAAATAAATAAAAATCAACATTTTAAAAAGATGCTAACAAACCAAATCCAATAACATTGAGAAAGGATTATACACACCATGACCAAGTAGAATTTATTGCAGGAACATGAGGTTGGTCTAACATCTAAAACTCAAGTAATGCAAGACATTGTATTAATAGAATAAAGGACAAACCACGTGGTCATCTCAGAAGCTGCAGAAAAAGCATTTGACATAATCCAATACCCATTCATGGTAAAAACTCTCCATAAACGGGGAATAGAAGGGAACTTCCTCAACCTGATAAAGGGCAGCAACCAAAATCTCATAATGAGCATCATACTTAACGGAAGGCTGAATGTTTTTTCCTAAGATCAGGAACAAGCCAAGTAGGTTTCAAGCCCAGTGTGAAGCCCAATGCAGGCCTGGCACTCACAACCCTGAGATCAAGGACTGAGTTCAGATCAAGAGTCAGATGCTTAACTGACTGAGGTACCCAGGTGTCCCTACTTTTGCCACTTCTAACAAACATTGCACTGAAGATTCCGGGTAAGGCAATGAACCAATGGATCCTGACTAGAAATGAGGTAAAACTGTCTTTGCCTGCAAATGACACGTGTGTGTGTATGTGTGTGTATACGTGTGTGTAGAAAATCCCAAGGAATCCATAAAACCTGCTATATCTAATGAACAAGATTAATACACAAAAATCAATTGTATATCTGTATACTATCAATGAAGGATGCAAACATGTTACTGAAAGGTACAAAAACATTAAGAGAAATTAAAGAAGATCAAAATAAATGGAAAGACATTTCATATTCATGTACTGGAAGGCTCAATATCGATAAGATGGTAATTGGCTCCAAGTTAATATGTAAATTCAACATGCTCTTGTAAAAATTCTGCAGGCTGTTTTGCAGAAATTGACAAGCTGATCCTAAAATTTATATGGAAGTACAAAAGATCTAGAATAGCCAAAATAATTTGGAAGAGAAAAAAATTTGGAAAATATACATCACCCAATTTCAAAATGTAGTATAAAGTTAAATTAATCAAGACAATGTGGTATTGGCCTAAGAATAAGCAAACAGAAGATCAGTAGAACTCTCAATTAAGGACCCAGAGGTAAATCCTTAAATTTATGGTCAATTTATTTTCAAGAAAGCTGCCGGGACAATTCAATGGAGAAAGGATAGTCTTTTCAACAAATGGTGCTGGGACAATTGTGTATCCACATGTTAAAAAAAAAAAAAGTACTTAGATTCTTACCTCACACCATACACAAATAGTAATTCAAAATAGGTTATAGACCTAAATAGAAGAGCTATATCTATAAAACTTCTATAAGTAAAGATAGATTAGGGGCACCTGGGTGGCTCAGTTAAGTGTCCGACTTTGGCTCAGGTTATGATCTCCTGGTTCATGAGTTTGAACCTGTGTCAGGCTCTCTGCTTTCAGTGTGGAGCCTGCTTCAGATCCTCTATTCCCCTCTCTCTTTGCCCCTCCTCAGCTCGTGCTCTGTCTCTCAAAAATGGATACACGTTAAAACAGCAACGTATGATTGCAAGTGACTGAGCTATTACTGTAGTACCTTTAGTAAATATTTCTTACCATAGATTAAATCTTTGTGACTTTGGGCTGAACAAAAAAGTCTTAGCTACAACATCAAAAGCCTGATCCATAAAAGAAAAAATTGATAAATTGAAGTTCATCAAAGTTAAACACTTCTGCTACACAAAGGACGCCGTTAAGAAAACGAAAAAGAAATTTACAGACTGGGAGAAAATATTTACAAGACATATGTCTGATAAAGGATTTATATCTAGAATACACAAAGAACTCTAACGACTCAACAAGAAGACAAAACACAATTTAAAAATGGGCAAAAGACTTGAATAGACATTTCACAAAAGAAGATACATAAATGACTAATAAGCCCATGAGAAACTCTCTCAAGATCATTAGCTATTCAGGAAACCCAAATGAAAACCACCATACATCCACTAGAATGGCCTTACTAAAAAACTTAGATAACACCAATGTTGGTGAGGATGCGGAGAAATTGAGACTTTCATGCATCGCTGATGGGAATGTAAAATGGTGCAGCCATTTTGAAAAACAGTTCGTCAGTTTTTTGAAAAGTTAAATAGAAACTTACTTTTAAGTCACATAAATATGTGACCCAGCTATTGTATTCCTCGGAATGTATCCCAGACACATCAAACACACGTCTACGCAAACGCTTCGACACAAATGTTCATATCGGCATCATTCATAATAGTCAAAATCTGGACAAAATCCTCATGTCTACCCACTGATGAACGGACATACAAAATGTGGTTATATCTGTACCGTGGGATGCGACTCAGCAGTGAAAATACTGATAGTCTGACTCTGCCAGAGTTGGCCTCATGCTACAACGCAGATGGGCCTGAAAAACATCACGCTAAGTGAAAGAAGCCAGACACAAAAGACTATAGAGTGTAGGGTTCCATATATATGAAATGTCCAAGAACTATGGATTTATAGAGACTGAATACCGGTCAATGGCTGCCTAGGGCAGGAAATGGGAACATGTGAATGACTGAAAATGGGAGCAAGGACATTTTTAGGGTGATGAAGTATCCCTGTAGTATAGACTGTAGACTCTACCTCAATTAAGCTGATTAGCAAAGGCCTAAGGCAGGGATCACCCTCACATACCAGCTCACCTAAACTCCACAGGCCAGCTCTGGTGCCCACTTACGTTCGAGTCTCCCGAGGGGCTGCAGCTGTTCTTGGGGACCAGACAGTGAGTGACAAGAATCCTAGGGTCTTTGGTGGTGATGGACAGGCCCTTCTGCAGAATCTGAACCAGTCGGATCCAGAAGTGGAAGACAGTCTCTGGATGGTCAGGGTGGAGCCTTAGGTAGTAGATCTTCTCAGTGACTGTCCTCAACCGCAGGATGCGTTGAAGCCGGTCACAGACCTCGAGCTCCACAAACTTCAGGGGGAGTATCCTAAAGCCACAAGGGAAGACACACATGGGCGACCCCTATTGCTTCTGAGCCAACCCTCTCTTCGTTAAAATGAGGAGCGTCTCCCACAGGACTGAGGCTTTGGGGGGTAGGAGAGAGAGGGCTTGGCACAGTGGTGCTCCCACTTTGGAGAGATCAAGCTGGGGAGCTTGATTAAAATGAAGACGCCCGAAGATAGCCCCCGAAACTCAGATTCAGCAGGTCTGGGGTGTGGCCCTGAAATCTGCCGTGATTCTCACGCCGGTGTTCCCTGGGGTCCTGCTTGAGAGAGACAGCCCTGGAGTGAGGTGGCTGGGGTCAGAGGGTTTTTAGTTTCCTCCTTGACAGCATGCAGGGGACTTCCCTCCTCTGCCACAGAGTTGGCACATTCATCGACCCTAATGCTTCAACTACTCTTCGCAATGGGGCTAAAGTTCAGGGGGCTGGCTATCGCCCCACGCAGAGCATAAAGGCGAGGTTTGTCACTGAGTCAACAGGGAGACATCAAGCGTTTACCTGGATTTCTGGGAAGATCTAGGGATTCTTGAGATATCCTACAGATTACTTGGAGAGGTCCAAACATCACATAGACCTGTTTCATCCCAGAGGGGTGTGATGTCCCTGTATGTTACGGTTCTAAGTGAGACTTAGTTCCGCTCATTTTACTAGCAGGAACATTGAGAGGCAGCAAATAACCTGTGACTCAAAAATTATTGGAGTCGGTTGGATACCAAAGACTAGAACCCGTGTTCTCCCAAACGGTGCTCCATTTGCTGGACCTCAGTGCTTCCTTGCCGCTCGGCCCAAGGCGGAGAGATTTCCTATGAATTCAGCGCGGTGAGTGCAGCAAGAAGGGAAGTGGGCTGTTGACTCGCTTCTCATTACCGGCCACAGAACACTTCCCTTTGCCCCCCACCCCTTAGCCTTGATGCTCGCAGTGCACCCGGGCTTGGGCTACCGTCGCCTAAAAAATTAACATCACTGCCAATGACTTCTCTGCTTCTCCCCATCTTGAGTTGAGTCCCAAAGCAGCCTCCCGCTCTGGGTCTGCCCCTCGCCCTACTCCTCTTCTGTTCCCCTCTGTGTTGCTTACCTCTTCAGGATGATGTTTGGGGCTTTAGATGGTCTGTTCCATGTCTGGCTCTGTCCCTGGTGCCATTTGACACTAGCCATGAGGAGGATATTGGGAAGGGGCAGGCAGGGCACGGAGGAGGTCACCCCAACGGCCATGGTGTTGGAGGCTTTGTAGATGTCTATCCAGTTCCTGCCCTTTTTGACCTGCAAAGCAGTCCCGTGGGCACAGCCCTGAGCGTTTGGCAGAAGGAGCAGTGTATTTTAGCTGAGGGTTTCCCAACCCTGGCACTATGCACTTCGGGCTGGATAATTCTTTGTTTGGGGGAGAGGGGTCTCCTGTGCTCTGGGGATGTTTAGCAGCATCCTCGGCCTCTACCTACTAGACGCCAGCAGCGATCCCTTCCCCACCCGAGTTGTGACCATCAAAAATATCTCCAGATGTTACCAAATGCCCCCTGGTGTTGGAGGGGGGGTGCGAAATCAATGCTTGCTGAGAACCACTGTTTTAACCTATATTGGTTAAACGCCTATAAGAACCATAATCCCGGAGTTCCTGGACGTGTGTTGCATTTCTGTGACCCCTCCCCAACAGTTTCCTGGATTTTCTTAGACAGGTTTGTCTATAGGCCCTTTTTTGAGGGGCCCTATAATCTCCTTTCCCTGAACCATAAGGTCCCGTGCAATCCCAAGGTCTGTTTATTCTGGGTTCTAGCTGGCCTGAGGAGAACCCAGGCAAGGAAACAAAAATGCACCGAGCGCCCTCGTACTTAGGCCTTTGCTTCCTGTGTTTGCGTGTAATAACCAGGTTGGTCCAACCCCTTTTACAAGACAGGAAACTGGGATTCAGGGTGCGCCGGTCACTTGCACAATGACACCTCCTGATGAGAGAGCAGATTCTGAGCCCTGGTCTCTCCGGCTGCCCAGCTGCTGTTCTTTCACCAGTCAGCATTTCTGTCACAAACCCTCAAAGGGCAGCTCATTTCACTGCCTCTTTGTTCATGTCTTTGGGCTGACAGCCTGGAGGGGGAAGCAAATTGAGGGATTCGGATACCAGATCCTCTACTCAGAGCAGAGAACACCTGACCTCTTCCCCCACGATGACAAGCGTCTCCAGAAGAAGCCTTGTCTGGGGCTCTGCAACGTCAGGGTCAGATGCATTCCAGGCCCACTGACTTCTCCTTGCCTCAGTTCTCACTCCACGCCAGTCCCAGGGACAGACCCTCCCAGTCATGCCTTGGGAACAGGTCTAGAAGAATCAAGGAGTGCCATTCTGCACGACCCAAGAGTACCTGGACAAAGTTGCTTTCAAACACCACTGAGTCAGGAAATAGGTTGAATTCTGGAGAATGAACCATCTGGCAGAGCAATCCCTCCTCCACACCCAGGCCCACTCCAGGGTTTGGCTCCCCATCCACAGGCAAGAGGCCCCTGACTTCTTCCCAGACATTCAGGGAGGGGAAGATTGCATAGGATCTCGTGACTTGTACTGTCTTCTTTGATTTCCACTGAGTCTTTCTCTGTGGAACTGATGACAACATTTCCGCACATGCTCAGGGGCCTACCGCAAGTTTGTCCTGGTACCTCTCTCTTCCCTCCTGGCCTTGGGCAGCTGGCCAAGGCCTGGGACCGCCAATCAGCTCACAATGATGAATGGATGACATCATGAAAAAACCAGGGCAGGCCTGCAGGAAAGGGAAACGCAGAGGAGCCTCCCTTTTCCTCCAGAGCGCTTTCACGGCTTGTTTATGCCCTCACGCTCCCCAGCCCCTGTTGGAACCGGGGACACAGTGCCCCCAGAACTTGCTGAGCAAGTGGTGAGCCAGGTAGAAAGCAAGGAAGGAAGGAAGGCTGTTGGGAGGGCATTTACCTCCCTGCCTGTCAACCCTCTCTTACTCCTAATGCAACCTGCCCGCGATCAGTTTTAAGGGCCGGTGTCTATTTAAAACCCAGCCCTTCAGAGCATTGCACGATGCGGGAGCACACATGCCCTGGTTTATCTGCAGGAGCCCGTTCCATTTTAGAAGGAATTGCTGGGCTCCGTGCTCTGCTACGGCTGGGTGGTTACTTCTACAGGCCTTATTTTCCTTAGGAGGTAAAACTGAAGAAGTAATCAGTTTCTTACCCAGAGGCTGGCTTTGTGAGGGTGCCAGCTGAGAAGAATAGAGCTGGGATGGGCGTTTCTGCTGAATCAACAAGCCATTCCCCTTCTCGGAGAGCGACAGCGTTCCTCATCCTGGAGCCAGAAGGTGCGAGAGCCCATATCCTGCGGTGGCTAGGTCAAGGGCAAAGAACCCAGCAGGTTGACCGTTGTTCAAGTCCACTTCAGGGAGAAATTGTATTCTAATTTGGACAAAGTTCCAGAATTTACTAAATGATGTATTATCCATCAAAATCAAATATGATCAATTTAGAAAAGCAATTTGATGGGGCACCTGGGTGGCTCGGTCGGTTAAGCGTCCCAACTTCGGCTCAGGTCATGATCTCACAGTTTGTGAGTTTGAGCCCCACGTTGGGCTCTGTGCTGACAGCTCGGAGCCTCGATGGAGCCTGCCTCATATTCTGTGCTCCCTCTCTCCCTGCTCATGCTTGCTCTCTCTCAAAAATAAACTTAAAAAAAGTGTTTTTAAAAAAGAAAAACAATTTGACAACCAATATATGTGACGTACAAGCAGAGCGATTTATTTTTGTATTCATTGTCAAGTCTGAGAGATGGCTGAAAGGTCATGAGGCTTTCCTGATCTGATTCCATCAGCCCCTCACCTGGTCACTTCTATTATGCACCTGTTCAAGCACCTGAAACAGCTCCTAGGTTGGTAAAGCAACTTCCGTATTCACGTTCCTCATTTTCTTTTGCTTATCATGTGGGAAAAATGTCCTCCATGGAACATTCTGTAAGGACGGGGCCAAGAGACCCCATCCTGTGGTTTACATTTCCCTAGGAACAACACACAATACAAATGGGATGGCAATTAACACACTGATATAAGTTAAAGCTTACCCACAACAGTAAAACTTATTGGCCTAGATACATGGCTTGGATATATTTGGCCATTGAGACATCCAAAAGTCCCCTTCAGCTGGGAAGGTGACTTTTTCTCTTTTCTGTACAAGCCTGTTGAGTCCACTTCTGTGGTATGTGGAAGAGACTTTAGGACCCAGCCTAGAAAGCTAATTGTGAGAAAGTGAGCTTTCGGCTCTAAACAAACTGCCAAGCAATGGTAAAATGTCTTTAAGATGTCTACCCTTCCAGGGGCGCCAGGGTGGCTCAGTCGATTGAGCGTCTGACTCTTGGTTTTAGCTCAGGTGGTGATCTCACGGTTCGTGAGTTCGAGCCCCACATCAGGCTCCATGCTGGCAGTGTGGAGCCTGCTTGGGATTCTCTCTCCCCCCACCCCCCGCCCCTTCCACATGCACTCTCTCTCTCAAAATAGAGAAACGTTAAAAAAAAAAAAGATGTCTACTTTTCCTATTTGCCCCTATTGAACCCTCCAAAGTAGCACACTGAAACTTTTTAAAATCCATTTGGAACATGCTTAGTTGCCTTTCCCAGTATCCATTATCTCCATTTCTTTATTAATGGAATGCTTGATTTTTAGTTGGGCGCATATCTGGAATAAAAATTACATTTCCTGGTCTCCTTTACAGCTAGGTAAGGCCATGTGATTATGTTCTAGTGACAGAGATGTGAGCTCAAGGTTCAACTGCTATGAGGAAACCTTGTAGGAAGGGGAGTGCTCTCTTCACTCCTTATGTTGTTCCTCCTGGCTGGAATACAGACTTGATGGTTAGAGCTTGGCAGCCCCATTGGGCCATGAAGTGGCATTGTAAGGACGGTAGCACAGCAATATAAAAGGGCTCCAATTCCTTGATGATCATAAAACTGCCATACCAGTCCTGGACTGCGTACCTCCAGACTTCCTTATGGATGAGAGAAATAAATTTGGGTGTTCTGTCACATTGAGCTGGGCTTAAAACTTGCTGATACAACTATATAAAACTCCTATCTACTCTTCTGGACCAATTTTACAGGACATAATGGTACTCTTTACCACTAATTCTAAGCAATGAAGACGATAGGGTTAATTCGCAGGAAGTTAGGATCTTAGGAATGACAAACTTGTCACTTCTAGGGAGGAAGGTTGTATAAATATATATCCCAAGAACATGAGAAACTCATGGCTCTTGTCTTCCTGTGTATGCAGGGGTGTCGATGCCGCCACAATTGCTGCTTTGGGCACCTTTGGTAATGAGCACTCTGGTGAGAGTCTTCTTGCCAATGTTGATAGTCCTTTGGCTTGAGGCTAAAATCACTTGGTCATGTCATGTATCATTTCAAAGCTTGCTCAGGAGTGACCAGGATATCTGGCGGTCATTTGGGGCTGGACCTGGGTTCTGTGGCGCTTAAAGATTATATAATTTTGGAGACACTTAAAAATAAAAATACTGGAGGGACAGGACAATAGGGAGTTACTGTTTAATGGGTACAGAATTTTAGTTTGGGAAGATGACAAAGTTCTGGAGACGGATGGTGGTGATGGCTGTACAAACAGTGGGGATGTACCTAATGCCACTGAACCCTACACCTAAAATGGTAAGTTTCATGTATATTTCCCACAGTAAAACATTTCTAAAACATAAAAGACAAAATAAAAAGTCCCCACAAAAGTATGACACAAACTGCTCAGAGCCCTCCTAGGGCCTCAGAAGTTTCCATGTGAACAAAGGGTCCTGAAGCGTAAGCTTTATTATCTTCATGGTAAATCTGTCCCGTTTAAATTTGTGTCACTATTTTAAAAAGAAAACTATTACATAAGCAGCACATGTGCTTGTAGAACATCAGAAAACAGAGACAAGTTTAAAAAAACAAACAGCATTTTCTTACTTCCCAGAGAACATCACTGCAACAACCTTGGGTGTCTGTGTGTGCGTGTGTGTGTGTGTGTGTGTGTGTGTGAGAGAGAGAGAGAGAGAGAGAGAGAGATTGTACTCTGAAAATGGTTTTATGACTTTTTTATAACCTGTATCATTTAGCCAACACTTTCTGCCTTTGTGTTTCAGAATCCTTTTATCTCATCTCCTCTAATTTCTAGGCCATATTAAAACTCCTCCATTTAACTCCAATTATTCTTATGACTGATTTATCGAAATCAGCATTGAATCCAGGACCACACATCCCCCTTAAGTTTAGTGTAATCTAGACAGTCTCTTTTTTAGGACTCCTCCTAAACAATCGAGGCAGTTGTCCTACAGAAAATCCCACCTTCTAGATTTGTCTGGTTACTTCCTTGTGTTTAGTTTGCTTTTCTAGTTACTATCTTTTCTGTGAAATAGAGTTTACATCTAAAGGGCTGATGGATTCAGGTAAAAGTGTTTTTTTTTTTTTTTTTAAATTAAAATAGTCACTATTTCTTAATGACAAGCTACCATGGGATCTATGTACGATATTACTCTTCTTTCCCAAAGAATGTCCACAGGAAAATACATTGGAAGAATAGGTATCAGGAGAAAAACGATTCCAGGAAACAGAATAAAGCTTTTGACGAGAATCTTTTCTGTACTCTCAAGGGACTGTATAGTCCCTATGAAACAAACAAACAAACAAACAAACAAAAACAAAATCAGATGCCAAAATGAGATGAAGACAGGATTCGATGAGTTAAGGGGAAAACAGAAGAAAAACCCACTCAGTGTCTGACAGTCACATTAGAAGCCACAAGAAATGGAGGGGACATGACAGCAAACCAAGTCAGTGACGTGCGTAACAGGCCTGAGACTTTCACACAGAGCACAATAAAGAAGGGCAAGCAACAAGGAAATGGAAAGAAAATGATAGTTATGTAAGACATTTATGTCGATCCAACATACAGCTAGATTCCCTGATGAAGAGGGAACGAATGAAACTGAAAAAGTAGTCAAAACCATAAAAGAAAAAGCCATTTCTGAAACAAACAAACAAACAAACAAAAAACAATTTGGCAAACAGACAGGATTTACTATATTCCAGGTAAACTGAATAAAGAAACCATTGAGACCAACATAGCCCTTGTGAAGTTCCTAAATTTAGGCAAAACAAAAGCATCCTGCTACAGATATCTGCATAGAAGAAGCAGACGTTCTACCAAGGGGAATAAAATGAGACTGGCTTTAGACTTCAGCCTCCTTAGATGCCATAAGGCAACGGGACGAAGTAAAAGGATGTTGAGGAGAAAGGATGTGACCCAAGAATTCCACAAATTTAAATCGAATGACATTCGTTCAAGTGTAAAGAAGTCAAAATAATATTAAACTACTACGCACACCTGAATAAATAAATCCATAAGCTGGTTCTTTGAGGAAAAAAATAATTAGACCACTAGCTAACGGTTTACTTTTTTAGAAAAGGAAGGCATAAAACATACAATTTGAATAAGAGAACACAAATAAGTACAAATAACTAGGAAGTACACAGGCTCCTGGATAAAGGTAATGGCACGAACCTGTATTACTTATAGTCCAGGCACTCAAAAGACCTCAAAATATAGTGACTTAAAATAGAATTTGATTTCCTCTTACACAGTAGCCCACAGACAGGCCGTCCTGAGCTGGTAGAGTATCTCTGCCATTCGCAATATATTACTCTTTGTCTCTGGGTTTCAAAGTGCCCGCTCCAGCTCCTGCCATCATGTTTGCATACTGGCCAGTGAGAAGGGGAAAGGGGAAGGGGAGGGCACACTCATTCCTTTTAAGGGCACGACCTGGAAAGGGCATAATCACTTTTGCTCACACCCCATTGGTCGGAATTCAGTCACACGGCCACACCCAGGTACAAGGGAAGCTGGGTCATGTAGCTTTTAGCTGGATGGCCATGCGCCCACCTAGAACTGGTGGGTTCTGTTATTTATTATTTAAGGGTTAAGGATATCATTGTATAATCGGCAGGCTCCGCAAAGGAGCCATGTCACCGAATTACTCCCTCTGACATCCACAGTAAACACACAATAATTTTTTTAATAGCAAAAACTTAACTAGTGACAACCGAACAAGAGGTTAAGTGGAGGCCAAAAAAATAGAGCGGGATAAGCGTCCGACTTCAGCCAGGTCACGATCTCGCGGTCCGTGAGTTCGAGCCCCGCGTCAGGCTCTGGGCTGATGGCTCGGAGCCTGGAGCCTGTTTCCGATTCTGTGTCTCCCTCTCTCTCTGCCCCTCCCCCGTTCATGCTCTGTGTCTCTCTGTCTCAAAAATAAATAAAACGTTAAATTAAAAAAAAAAAAAAAAATAGAGCGGGAAATCTGGATGTGGCCTGATAAGAGAGAAAGTAAGCTATTTAATATAATTATGTGTGTTCTTACAAATGACCCACGCCCACTCCCACCCCACCCCCCACTCCCCCCAAATTGGAGGGAGACAGCCTGAGGGAGGGAGTAATCAGCTCAGGGAAAACAATAGAAAAACCTCCAAGAGCAGAAGCCCCTATTGATTACAACACTGTCTCACCACCACTGAGGCAGGAAAGCTCTTCTGGGCTCTCTGTTTCTCAGGTCTTCAGGCTGAATTGACAAAGCTTACCCCACGAGAACAGGATATACCCCCAACTAGAAAAGATCACATTTTAAAAACTGTCAGGAGACGGGGCGCCTGGGTGGCTCAGTCAGTTAAGTGTCTGACTTCGCTCGGGTCATGTTCTCACGGTTTGTGAGTTCGAACCCCGCGTCGGGCTCTGTGCTGAAGGCTGGGAGCCGGGAGCCTGCTTCAGCTTCTGTGTGTCCCTCTCTTCCTGCCCCTCGCCCCCCTGCTCTTGCTCTGTCTCTCAAAGATAAGTAAACATTAAAAAAAATTAAAAAAAAAAAAAAAAAAAAAAGGAGAGAGCATAGCCTCACTGGACGGACAGCTCAGAAGAGATTGGAGACCAGAAGTGAGCTGGGGTGAAGGTCAAATAGGCAGGATGTCGCTGTGGGGCCCGGGACGGGCAGGAGAGAGGCTGAAGAGGCGGTGGTGGCAGGGCTGGGATGGTACTGGGGCGCACGTGATGCTGTGACGGCACTTGCCTCCCTGAGAGCGAAGAAGGTGTGGGACCCGCAGAGCAAAGGGCCTTGGAAGAGCTGCCGCAGTGCGAGGCGGGACTAGAAGGAGCGGAGAGAGTATAGTAGGATAAATGTTGCTGTCAAAGTATCGTCAACATCAACGGGGCAATATCAAGGAGAAGGTAAATACTCCAATACGGTGCTTCTCGACCTGGTCACACCCAAGCCCCCTTTTCATGCCAAATACTTCGTAACGTCCCCTTTGCCATTGTGAAACAAAATCCAGTGATATTAACCTACCTGTATATATCACTTTAAAAAGCCGACATGCTAGCCTAGCCGTAACGTAAAAGAAAAAATCTGTAATAAAATAATACGTGCTCCCATAGGTAAAGGCTTGTGCCTGACTCTATTAGAGGTTGGAACGAAATATAATCAGAAATACCCAGGATGTAGTAGTTAAAAAAGTTAGACCTGTAAGGGCGTCTTGAACTGGTTACTCGAGGACAGTAAAGCTCCACTGTAAGTGGGGTCCCAAATAGTCGAGATGGAATGGTGTTGTAGCGGAGTTAACAACAGGCCTGGGATTCGCCTGCTCAGCCAAGGGGATGTAGACGCTCATCCAAACCACCGGGGTCCCAGCTGCGGTGGGGCGCCACCTGGTGGCAGTTATCCTCTCTGCTTACACGTGCTTGTGAAAGCATGCCCATCTTGGGGCTGGCCGGGCACCTTGGCTTAGCTGAGCCTGCAACCAAAGGTCTCAGCGATGACGGGTGACCGGATTGGGCACGATGGAGACTGACGTCTGTGAGCAGAGGCCCAGAGGCCATTGCCCTACTGCCCTCTGGACTTGGAGAGTCATGGGCTGCCCAAAGATCATGCCAAGCTATTCCGGGCCTTACTTTTCTCATCTATGAAGTACGGTTCCGAATAAAAAGCCTCATACAATTACGAGAATCACATTAGATTGCAGATGTGGAGGGACGGCTCAGTCGGTGGCGCCTCGGCCTTCAGCTCAGGTCATGATCTCATGGTTCTGGTGTTCATGGCTCTGCTGACAGCACGAGCCTCCTTTAGATCCTCGGTTTCCCTCTCTCTCCGCCCCTCCCCCCACTCTCTCCTCCCCAAATGAATAAACATTAAAAAAAAAAAAAAGGTTGTAGATGCGGAGACACTTTTAAAAATGCAAAGCATTTACAAATAGAATGTCCTGAGTGTGCATGCGTGGTAACCTCATACTGCTGGTCACATTCTTCTTGCATCTAGATCTGTCCCTTGAATGGGGGAGGGAGTGGATGTGACAGAAATTCCTTTCCTTCTTTGTGCAAGGCAGTGTGCCTGACTGGAGACTTTAGGGGCCCATAAAACCACTTTAGAATAAACCATCTGTGACTATTTCTTTATATGTCATGGACACATGGGATGTTTTCTGTTGCGACTATTAACATTCAAAAACAGAGTTTTGTTTGGGCATAATTAAAATTTTTAGTGATATTTTAACGTTTATTTATTTTTGAGACAGAGAGAGACAGAGCATGAACGGGGGAGGGTCAGAGAGAGGGAGACACAGAATCTGAAGCAGGCTCCTGGCTCTGAGCTGTCAGCACAGAGCCCGACGCGGGGCTCAAACTCACGGACCGCGAGATCATGACCTGAGCCGAAGTCGGCCGCTTAACCGACTGAGCCACCCAGGCGCCCCAGTGATATTTTAATTTAAAAAAAAAACCACATTATCCACATCCCCAATGGGGAAATTTATTTATCCTAGTCAGGCAGGAATCAGAGACAGAGCAAAAATCAGAATGGCCCCCCTTTCAAAATATCTCTAGATTATTGTATTTCTGGCTGTTTTCATTCATGGTATAGCTTCTGTAAGTGACTTTAGCTTTAATCATTCTAAATGTTCATTTTTAAATGCTTGTTTTCTGAAGCTTTACCACTTTGAGTTGTTGTTTCCCTATTTTGAAACCAAAGTCTTGGATTTCTCAAGATTGACCCCTTGTGGGCTTTTATGGGTTCTTGTTTTTGTTGTTTTGTTTGTTTTTCCAGCATAGTAAGGGAGACTTCATTGTGGGGGTGGGGCAGGGCCAGGCTATTACAATAGGCAGAGGGATGGTTGTAAAGGAATTTTGCAGTGCGGGAGAGGCTCTGGGCTCCACTCCCAATGCTACGTGGGCAAGTGGGAATGTGTAGCCAAAGGGCAGGGTGAGAGCCGGTGGATGGAAAATTATTGAGGAAATATCAGTAGTAAGGGGGATTCCGGTGAACTTGACCTAATAGGATTCTTGCTGAAGACAAGACCCCTGTGTTTTGTCTTGTTTTCTAAATCAAAGGCCTGTGGTTCTGAGAGTTCATCAGTCGTTCCCTCGGGCCGCTCAGGAGGCAAGTCAGGACCAGTCATTTCTACATGTTCAGTGTCCCCAGAATCTCTGCTTCCTCTACCTCCTATCTCATCCACAACACTAGATTCTTAGTTGGCCAGCCATTTGTTATTTTTCTTAAGATTTATAAGGGCATTTGCGAGGCTTTATAATCTCATTCCATTGCACACTTTAAGTGGGTCTGTTCTTGGTATTGCTCCTTGAGGACATTTTCTTTTTTCTCTGAATTCCATTTCAGAAACTTTAGGATGCGTCCTTACATTGTTTTGGGGATTGTTTTTTGCACATGTCATATCCTGATGGGCTCTAATTGACTCTGGATCACAATGCTTTGTTTCTTTTCTCTTTTAACTTACGTGTTTATTGGTTATTAAAAACTTTACTATCCCTTATGTGGTGTTATTTTCATTTTCATCTGGGAAATCGATGTCAATGATAAGTCCACTAAACAAAGGCTGTCATTTCTTCCCTTGTTGGGGTCCGGGTTGGGAGGGTAGGGGAGAACAACGTGGGGCAGCCAGGGCTGGCTATGGCAGAAATGGGTTTATTTAACAACCTTTAATTGGGTATCCAGCAGGAACCAGGCACTGGAGGGTACACAAGCGAATAAGGTATCTATGGTTGGTGTATTTGCCAACACAGCATCCACTTTTCTGGGAACAGCACCACATTAGTTAGACTTTACGGTTGTAACCACAGAAATTGACAGGTCAACCTTAGCCAAAGGGAATTTCTTGGAAGACTATTGGCGGGTCTCTACCACAAATGAACGTTAAAGTAACCAGGCTTGGGGGATAGGCAGAAACCAAAAGAGAAGCAATAGCCTGGATGCAAGTCCAGCAAGGGCTGCCTGGCCATGGCTCTGGAGCCGGGTGAGGGTCTATGGATGGCAATTTACCAGGAGGAAACGTCAGAAGTAAAGGGGATGATACCCCTGCTCAGTATAAAAATTCAGCTAAGTCCTTACAATGGACCTGATGGGTTAGCAGAAGGGATGGTTCCTGAAACTAGGAAAGCGTTGAGTAGAAGAGGCCACCATAAGAAGAGCAGCTTCTTTCTGTTCAGGGACACAGCCCACTTATGTGACTACAAGAGACGGAGTGATTGTCTTGACCTCCTACCTGGACTTCCTACTGGGCAAACCCACCTGGACACCAGAGGCAATGGGCCCTTCGATGTAGCCCATACAGACCAGCTTGGAGAGCAGGCAGGAATCAGAGTTCTGGGGCATGGAGAAGGTGGAAAAAAGATTGGATTTGGAAGGAGAAGGGAAGTATCTAGCACACAGAGGCATAAGGCCCGAGTCAGGATTCCTGGGACACTGAACGTTAAGGGGATAAACACAAAGAGCACATGGTGGGGACTTATTCATGTCACTGAATGTCCCAAACAGACTGGAGATTAAATCCAAGTCCTACATCCTTGGTGGTGCCCTGGATCAGCTCCTTCCAGTCTTTTCAGTTTCTTCAGCCATCTCTTTGATTCTGTGAGCCATTCTCAAATGGACACAGGGACACAACACCCAGGCTCCTCCTGCCTCAGAATTGTCCCTGTTGACTGCACCTGGAGAATTCTGGTTGGTACTAGTTTGGTATGGATTGGTACTACAGCATGGGCTGCAGGCCATATGGGTCCCCAACAAGATAGAATAGAATGAATGCAGCAAGATTCCATGAACATTCTGGGGTGAAAACTTAGCCGTCAGTGGTCCACAGCTAATTAAATAACCAGTAGTTGATAACAAGGACCACTTGATAACAGACATGTCTGCTGGAGGCAGGCGGTTGCTGCCTTAGGACAAGATAAAGGGCATGAAGAATTCCAGAACACTGGAGTAGAATGGGTGCTTCTGATGACACCGAATAACTCAAAGAGAACAGAAGTTAAAGGGAAAAACTCACATTTGGTTCTCTCGGTTATTGAATTACGAAGGCTGTCGAGGTCACAGCTTCAAACCAGTCTCTTGTGTGACAGAGGCACAGTGTAAGAGTGAGACTCCAATTGGAAAAGGCCTGAAAGACCCAAACCCTCGGGTCCTTCTGAAAACTCCCCACTGCCCATCCCGTGTGAGAGGAAGCCGTTCCTTCCTTGGCGAGAAGGGTGCTGAAGATTCCCTTCCGTGTTATGAGGCCAGTAACCAGAATTCGACTCTATGATGCCCCAGCAGGTGTGGGTAGGTATGTATGGGAATCAGTGTAGGGGAGAGAAAGCATTTTTTTTTTCAATATATGAAATTTATTGTCAAATTAAGAAAGCATTTACCTAGGAAAACATACCGAAGGAACTGGGCAATTTCTATCTGTAAAGTCTGTAAATATTGATGAGTATCAATTTAAAGGCGCTCCATCAGGGAGGGAGAACATAACTTTTAGAGAGGATTATTTCACTGAAGTGGATGCTCTTACCAGAGATGACATCATAATTGTGCTATTTCTCACAGCGCCGTATATTATAGTTTGCCGTGTTGGCTGAAGCGAAACTCAGTTCGGCCTGGTTCACATTAAAGAATGGTGAGAGGCCAGAAATTCCTTGATGCGATGTAGAGAAAGGAATTCAAAGCCTTTGGGAGACAAGAAAGTTGACTTGGACCTATCATGTACCTACTGCCGCCCTTGCCTGACTCCATCCTTTGAGAAGGCCCTGAACGCTTGCACATCCTCAAGGTTTTGAGAAAGCGCTGGAATGTTTAAGAGGCTCTCTTTAAACGCGTAAATGGGCTCTGTAATCTCAGTGACGAGAAGAGAGTTCTAGGGAGCACTCGGGGACCAGAAGCGTAGTTCTGCATGATAATCAGAGCCGAGAATGGTGTGACCTTTCGAGATTCTGTGTCTGTGGTTCATTAATCAAGGATGCTTTCGGGACATTTTTCATGCCATCTGGCTGCCTGTCCTCCTTTCCGGGGATTTACACATCGTGAGTTTCACTTCCTCGAGGCGGAAGCCAGGCCTGACTTTCGCAGCCTCCTTTTCACCCAAGCGCATTCAGGCCAGGGCCACTGGTGGAAGCTGAAGGATACGTGCCACAGTGGGGGCACGGAGTCCTCCTTGGAGCAGTCCCGCAGCCGTGGTTGGGCTACTGTTCCTTGTCCCGGCTACGTAAGCCCTCAAGCCATTTCTCTCTTGCCCTTCCAGAAACTCTGTCAGCCACTGGATATCCTTTGAGACGTTCATTTCATGCTTGAACTAGAGGTGGTTGTTGACAACTAAAATATCAGGACTGGTTTGGGGTCTCTAGGAATCAAATTGATAGGCAATGGCTCGGGTCATTTGTATCATCAAATGAAAGCTGGCTCTGATGAATACGGTTAGAGAATCATGCCTGCTTATCACTCCTCAGTCCTCAGTCAGTGCTGACACCCGGGATCTGTGAATGAGGGGAAGGCCGGGATCCTTAACCGGGGATCCTATTACAAACACCGAAAACCACCTGCCACGAATGTTCCTTCTAGGAATCTCCAAAGAGACCTTAGGCCATTTACAGTGATAATGTGCCCTCATAAAAGGAAAACACAGAAACTTTTGGGAACCTCGGGCTACTGACTCTGAGTTAACACCAACCGGGGGGCGGCGGCAGGGGGGCCCAAAATGCTACGCCGATCAGACTGGAATCCTTCAGACCCAGTGTTGAGTAGAAAAACCATCTCAAGGGAACACGCAAAGTGTAACACAATCTGTCTAAACTCTTCGTCCCTATCCGGAAACATGCAAGTGAGCAAAACAAGCCAGTGAACCCTGGCTAACTTAGCAAGGATGTACAGAGACGCCTGAGGCCCGTGGCGGGGTGCCTCCCTGAACAGATAGCAAAGAGTCAGATTTTGGTGGACATCTGTTATTGTCAGCCACCAGACATCCGTTCCCCTAGCCGTTCTCTTGTGACACCCCTCAATTTCCCTTGGGGAAACCACCCGGCCTGCTGCAGCGTTTGATGAGATGTTCAATTAGCCACCCTTACCTGAATGCCCAGAGATGTTCTGATGTCAGTGAACTCCAAGACTGGCTCTCTAACGGTCCCTTTGAGTCTGTGAGCTAACCCAGATCCTTCCAATAAATTCCCTTTGGTTTAAATTTGAGTCAGCTTCTTTTATTGGCAAAGAACTCTAACATACAGTGGCATCTATTCTCAAAGGGTTCCTAGCCCCACCAAGGAAATGAACATGTAAACAAGGATAAAGGTGTGAGAAGGGCAATAAACAGGCAGACACAGAGTACGATGTTAGCGTAGAGGAACTCCCATCAGCAGGGACAAGGATCACGACAGCAATAGGTAGAAACGCAAGGAAAGTTCCTTGCGTAGAGTGAAGGACATACAACACCCTCGTAGTGTCTAAACACCCCGTGCGTTTTGGAGACCACAAGAAATTTAGCATGTGGGAACGTGAGGTTCAATGGAAGCAGCCTCTGGAGAAGCGGAGGGGCTGGAGATCGATCCAAGCCTGGCCATTTCATAACAGCGAGTTTAGTTTTTATCAAGGGTGAAGCTGTGGTCAGAACGGTGTTTCAGAAAGATCGCTCTGTCGAAGTACAGAAGGGAAGTGGGTTGGGAGAAATCGGAAACTCATTGGACTTTGGAGTTAGACTGGGTTCAGGTCCTGGCCCTGCTACTGACTCCCTCTGTGACCTTAAGCAAGTTCTTGAACCTCTCTGAGGCTCATATTCATCATCTGTAAAATGTGGTAACAAGAGTACCTACCTCCCAATGAGTTGCGTGGATTAAGTGATCTCTGTAAAGTTTCACCATAGGGTCGGGCACATGGTAGGTTGCTAAACGAAGTTAGCTATTATTGGCATAATGATGACAGCTTGGGAGACCCGCTGGGGTCATCGCAATAGTTTAGGTGAGAGTTGATGGAATTTTAAACCAAGGCAATAGAAATGAGGGCGGAGAGCCCCTAAATGTTTGTAAATACACTGTATCAGTTGAGTGACTGGCCATTCATACAGGGACACTTTGAGAGTGGCATGGGTACATATCAATAATGATATAGGACCACAAGCATACATTGGGGAGCATGGTCACCCTTCACATTAGCTTGTTCTAAGTTCTGCTGCGAGACGTCCCTCACCAGCACCAACACTGCTCAGCTTGATTACAGCAGGCTGGAAGGAAATTTGTTTGGTTTTTATTTTTATTGGAGATTAAAAGAAACCCACAGACACTGGGCATACTCCCAGCTCGTGTCTTTTATGATCCTCTTGAGCCAGGATTTATAGCTGAGCCCACCTGAGTGTGCACAAGGGGAAGAGGGGCACGTTCTTTCTCACTCTGTCACTCTATCTCCTATCGTGTGGACTCTAGAAAGGTGGGTCCTCTAGCCTTGATTTGCAGACCCGTGGCTCAAACACCATGCCAGCCTCAGTGGGCTTCCTGTGTCTCCGGGATAGGGCTCAGTATCTCTCCCACACCGTCCCTCGAGGCAGGTAACTTGTCTGTTTGGGCCTCTCTAATATGCCCAGCATCAAGCACAGTGCCTGGCACCTAGAGGGGGCTTGATTAATAGTTACTGAATATTGTGGTAGTGTTGTCCACGTAAGTATTTGCCATTTGTCCAGAGGCTGGCCAGAGCTCCTGCCCCACCCCTCATACACACAGATACTGTGTCTTCCAGTTTGCTTTCATTAGGCCCGGGCTAGGAAAAGCCAAATCCGTTAGGACTCCTGGTCACTGGTGGTCATCGTCATAGTTGGTCGGCATCATTGTCAAGATTTCTCTCACTTTGGCTTTGCAGCAGCCCTGCCTCTGTTTCCCCCTACCCCCCTGAATGAGGAAGTTGGCTTTTTCTGGACTGGACTTCTTGTCTCTGCTTGGCTGCTTTGGGGTTCCAGCTGAGCAGACAGAACATTTTTCCCATTTATTTTCCTAAGGGGTGAGCTCCCGTTCCTAATCGGTCCATCCCCAGCCTGAAGCCCTGCAGAGCACAGCCCGTAACAACTAGGAACTCACTTGGAGGTTTATTGGTGGAAGTACAAAGCACTGTGTTATAAGCACCCTCATACCTCTCCCACGGTCTTTTGGCCCACAGTGGGAAAACAGCATTGATAGGAGATTGTAGCAAGCGCACTGAATGAAGCTAGGGAAGATCGCCCCGTTCTGGATAGGTGTCAGGGTCCAAAAAAGTTCTCTCCTAGGGAACTGGCGACCGGAGCCTGCAGGAAGTGCTCATCTGGATTCTCTTGTTCCCAGAGGCTGTGGCTCAAGGCAGCTCTCATGGGTATTTTCAAACTGACTGGAGATGCCACCCGCAAGGGGGTCTTAGAGCTGTCCAAATTGTCTATTTTGATGGCGACATTGGTGTTACTGTTGGAGCCCAGGAATTTTGGAGTCATTGAAAGCAATAAAAGAAAGAGAAAGCATTGTTAAAAGTTTAATTTAAAAAAACTGTTTCTAAATTGTATATTTTCCAGTACAAGTGCCTTGAGTGTAGATGCGGATGTGGGAATGATGGCCCGGGACGACACGTATAAATGGTATGATGTATCAAGAGAGACTTGGGGACGCCTGGATGGCTCAGTTGGTTAAGCGTCCGACTTCAGCTCAGGTCATGATCTCACAGGTTCATGGGTTTGAACCCGTGAGATCTGTGTGCAGACAGTGCGGAGCCTGTTTGGGATTCTCTCTCTCTCCCTCTCTCTGCCCCTCCCCCATTCACATGCACACGCTCTCTCACTCTCTCTCTCAAAATAAATAAGTAAACATAAAGAGAGAGAGCGACTTGAACAAAGAAAACCAAGCAGGAGGGAGGCTCCGGCTAAGGTCTGCTCTGCTGGAGTGGAACAGATACCCCTCCAAATCTTAAGTACCACTTTTTATGTGGTGAGAACCTAATTTGTTAACTAAGACTCAAAGGCAAGATCTGAGCCCCGTGGGATCTGCCTGATGCCCACTATAACCTGACAGTTACCAGCATAAGGAAAAGAAAACCTCACGACAGTTCTCCAAAAACAGTAACAGCTTTGAAAAAAGTTACAGCCACTGAATGTGCCTAGAAAAACACAGGGTGTGGCTAACATTTTTAAAAATTTTGATTTTAAGTGAAATACATGGTTATTTTATTTTATTTTAAAAATTTTATTTTATTTTTCAACGTTTATTTTTTTTTGGGGGGGGGAGGAGCAGAGAGAGAGGGAGACAGAGGATCCAAAGTGGGCTCTGTGCTGGCAGCAGAGAGCCCGGTGCGTGGCTTGAACTCATGACCTGAGCCCAAGTCAGACTCTTAACCAACTGAGCCACCCAGGAACCCCCGGTTTGTTTTTTGTTTGTTTTTTCATTTAAAATAACCATGTTGGGGCACCTGGGTGGCTCAGTCAGTTGAGCATCTGACTCTTGATTTTGGCTCAGGTCGTGACCCCAGGGTCGTGGAATTGAGTCCCGCACCAGGCTCCTCACTGAGTGTGGAGCCTTCTTGAGAGTCTCTCTCTCTCTCTCTCTCTCTCTCCCTCTCTCTCTCCCTCTGCCTCATTTCCCTGCTCTCTCTCTCTAAAAATTAAAAAAAAAAAAATGAAAAAAGGGAAACCACAAAAAAGCACCAAATGGAAAATAAAAATCACTCACACTGTAACTATTCAAAGATAAGATGCGATGATTTTTTTTTTTTTAAGTGAAAATAAGTTTAGAGTTATGTAGCCAGAGCCTGGCAAAATGGCCAAATAGTCTAAAAAATCTTTGCCATAAAACACCTAGAGATGCTAGATAAAATATAATCACATAATTTAAAGTGTATTGTTAAGCCCACAAAAAGCAAAGAAAAATCCCAGGGGTCAAAAATTAAAGACTGGCAAAGTGTGGGCTGAAGCTAGGGGTGCCCGAGGGACTTGCCAGTCTTGGTGGCCCCGGACTTAGGTTTTACCCACTTCAGTTTAGGCCAACATGAGTCCCAAAGGTAAAGGCCTGTTTGAGAAAGCTCAGGATAAAAAAAATTCCAGCTACAGACTCCTCCAAGACTCAGACGGTTATCTTGCATATCTGTCCATATCTGTACGAGGACGCACAGAGCAGCAACAGAGCATCTGATGTATCTGAAAACAGGGGAGCTCCTATTCCCCCCACAGGTTCTCAGTGGAAAGTGCCCGGGACAGTTGGAGGAGGAGGAAACTGGAAATAAGGGCGAGGGCCCTGGCTGCGGTAAAGTCAGAAGAGGCTGGAGCCCTACATGCCTTATGGTCTCTTGAAGCCATCGGAACACTCTCTCTTGCAAGACACAGCCTCACACTAAGGAAAAGCCACTGGAAATGGGATCCAAATTGAGTAGGACGGGAAGAATAAAAGCAAAGAAAAGAGAAAGATCAGCTAAAGACAGGAGAGAGGATCACAGCCCTAGAAGTACAAGGCCATCAACACTTCCCAAAAGCCACACAAGAGGGAGCTCTAGAGATCAAACCAGAAAGCAACCTTGACTGACCGTCATTCCCAAAGGTTCAGGAAAATCATTTTCACATTAAAAATAACTGTCGGAAAAGGATAGTAATCAAACGCCACACAAAATTATATGAGAAAAACAAAGTATATGAAGCATACTAAATGCTTACAATGAAAGCACACTAAAAAGATATGTCTGCAAAACAAATGAAAAGTACAACCTAGCCTTTCAAAACGAGGGGCGCCTGGGTGGCTCAGTCGGTTGAGCGTCTGACTTTGGCTCAGACTTCGGCTCAGGTCACGGTCTGGTGGTCCGTGAGTTCGAACCCCGCCTGGGGTTCTGGGCTGATGGCTCAGAGCCTGGAGCCTGCTTCCGATTCTGTGTCTCCCTCTCTCTCTGACCCTCCCCCGTTCCTGCTCTGTCTCTCTCTGTCTCAAAAATAAATAAACTTAAAAAAATTTTTTTTTTTCAAAATGAGCTAAAAGAAATTAAGAAAGTGATAGACTATATGAGGGTGCCACCCAAGTCAGAACTTAAAAGATTTGTAAATGGGGTGATGAAACTGAGGTAAGAATCAAACATTTTTAAAGAAACAATTATTTCCAAAATGAAGCCTAAGCCAGAAAGAATACAAGAGCAAACAAAGCAGACAGTGCCTTAAGAGGAAGAAAAGAATAGAAGGAGAGCTTAAAGAAAGAAAAAGAGAAAATGACAGCTCTATTAGATAGGCAAAGATGAGCCAATATTCAAATAACAAGAGTATCCAAAAGAGAAAATTTTGCATTACAATTCAATACAACTATCTTGAAAGTAAAACAAAACAAAACAAAACAAAACCCAAGAACCACAAGACTGGAAAGCACATATAAAGGCACGCAATGACCTGGGAGAGCAGCCCAGCATGACCACCACGGGGACCCTGCCCCAGAGGGAGGCTAAAACAGCACTGAGAGAGAGAAGGGGTGTGGAGAGTCCCTTGTCTAAAGCTGCTGCCTTTTCCCCCTGAAGCTGAAAGAGAGGGGCCTTCCTAGGATCATCCAGAGATTTGAACTGGGGCCCCCTGGAGGCAGGGGTCCTCGGAGACCCCGTAGGTAGGGACACAAGTCCTGAGCAGGAAATCTGAAGGGCGGGAAAGGTGGAAGAATAGGTCTCTTGGGTGGAGGAGTGAAGAGGAGTCATTCCTGTGTCCAGGGGCTCATCAAAGTCTGAGAGGACATTTCCTGAGGGCCAGACGTGGACTATACCTGAGACAGAGAGAGCCAGCCTGGAGCCATTGTAAGCCAAGAGAACGCCCTTACAGCCAGAGCCTGAGGGGGGTGGTGGCTGGAGGAAAGGAAAGTGTCAGAGTTGCAGTTGGGGGTGAGGGGGGTGTCAGGTGTGGGACTTTAAAGAACCCAAGGAAGCTTCTAAGAGAAAAAATTAGCTTTAAAGTTAGGAAACAGGGGGTGCCTGGGTGGCTCAGTCAGCTGGGCATACAGTTTCTGCTCAGGTCATGATCTCACAGTTCATGAGTTCGAGCCCCGTGTTGGCTCTGTGCTGACAGCTCAGAGCCTGGAGCCTGCTTCGGATTTGGTCTCTGTCTCTCTCTGCACCTCCCCCGCTCTCTCTCTCTCTCTCTCTCAAAATATAAATAAACATTAAAAAAAATTTTTTTTTAAGTTTAGGAAACAGAAGGAGAAGAGGAGTGAAAACCCAGTGCCCACCGTGAAGGGCCATCTTAACATGAGGCCAGACTGAGGGAAGGTGTGAACAGTTCAGAGCTTTGGTAATTATCAGCCACATTTTAATTTCAGAATTGATGCTTCTTTGGCAATTTAAAGGGACCAGAGGACCTTTTATATTCTAAGAGGGAGCCCATATGCTTAGGGGGCCTGTCAGAGAATCAGCTTTTATCTAAGGGCAAGAAGAAAACTCCCACTGAAAAAATTATAAAGGGAAGACAAAAATAAATTTACATTAAAAAAACTTTCTTAGTGTTTATTTTTGAGAGAGAGAGAGACAGAGACAGAGCACAAGCGGGTGAAAGGCAGAGAGAGAGGGAGACATAGAATCCAAAGCAGGCTCCAGGCTCCGAGCTGTCAGCACAGAGCCCGACGCGGGGCTTGAACCCACGAACCGTGAGATCATGACCCGAGCCAAAGTCAAATGCTTAACCGGCTGAGCTACCCAGGTGCCCCCAAAATAAATTTACATTTTGATGGTATCCTGCAAGTTGTACTTGTTCAATGTAGTGATTGTGTGATCTTGCTTTTGTTTTCCATCGCTTGCTGCACAAAGAGTCTCATATAATTAGTGAATTAGTAAATGGCTTTGGAGTCATGTCTGCTTTGGGTTACTGTCTATTCTGTCCATTTTACAGAACAGATAAGTGAGGTGAAGAGAACTCAGAACTGTCTTACCCGGGGGACCCTGGTGAACCGGGTTTGGAGATAGTCGATACGGAGCTCCACGAGCCTGCCTGATCAGCTCACCCTCCTCTGATAACTTACTCACCCCTCGTTCTTTTTATTGAGCACCGTCTATGAAATCACTGCAGTTTGCCTAGGGAATATTCAGACCCAACAGCCACAGACCCTGTTTTTGACAGGCTTATAATAAAACTGAGGGGAGAAATCATATGCATAATGGCCCAGAATAAAAAGAAGGAACTGAGGTAGTTTGGCCGAGGGTGCCACCGTCCCCACCCACGGCTCAGTGCTGCGGGAAGGGATGCCGGAGCTGCCTGCACGGAGGACCCACCTGTCCGCTGTGAGCTGGGGCCTCCCTGTGATATTCGAGAAACTGTCACTGGTCTGCTCGGCTGTCAACAGCATGAAGCTTTCGCTGGGCTGGGCGGATGGCAGGAGGCTGCTTTCAGGCTGGGTGGAGAAAGTTACAGTCAGATGACCAGGTCTGCCTGGAGTTCTCGGCCTCCTGGGGCCAGAACCTTGAAGGGACTCAGCCTTGAGTCTTCCAGGCTCGACCCGGAAACCTGTTCCTTAAGCATCAAGCCCCAGAATCATCAGAGCCCAACTGGGCCCTGGCAGGATAACGTCCTCTCTCTGCTGGGCTGCCAATGGCTACTGTGCCTGAACATTAAGAACGAGAGCAGCAGGGCTGGGAAGCTGACTTTGGAAGGCAGTGATAGCAATACGGAAAGGCCTTCAACTGAGACAAGAGGAAGAAAGGGTTTAGGTTCTGAAGTCTGAAGGTGTTAGGCAATCCAGCCTACCGATCTCTTTCTTTCTGTGCTTCTACCCTAAGCAGGTCCTGGAAAAGCCTTCTCTGTGTCAAAAGGGGTGGGGGGTGGGGAGCTGCAAATAAACTGAGAGGAAAAAGCGAATCCTTGGGGGAAAGGTTTACAGACACTTGTGATTCAAGGGTTAAACTTCTTGATATATGAAAAGCTTTATTTTACAAACCAGTTTAGAAAAAAAACACAAAATGCCAATAGAGAAATAGCTAAAGAGCACAAAAAGACTGTATAATGATGTTCAAACTCATTGAAAATCAAAGGGCTGTTACTTTTTCACCTATCATACTAGAAAATTTATTAAAATTTATTCTTTTCTATTGTGATAAGGACACAGTGACATAGACACTCATATTACTGGAGAGAGTATACTTTGGCATGAGCTTTCTGGAAATAATCTGGCAATATGTATCAAGAGCCTTAAAAATGCTCATACCCTTCGAATTGTGCTTCTAATAATCTATTCTGAGAAAACAAGCAGAAATGGGATCAATTCACACAAATGCTTGTTCTAGCATCATTTACCATAATGAAAAGTTAGAAACAACTCTAAATGTCTGATAACAGGAGAATGGCAAAGTAAATTTTAATTCATTCACACAACTACTGGAATGGCGTGAAATTATCAAAATGATGTGTATGAAGAGCTTTAAAAAGAAACGGGAAAATGCTTCTGATATAATCTCAACTGAAAAAAAGCAACATTCAGACATTTATTATGTATTGAATATCCTCAAATATATAAGTTAAAAATTAATTTAAGATGGAAGACTGTCCGGACCCCAAACTGTATCACAAAACCGTAATCACCATGACAGTATGGTACTGGCACAAAAACAGACACTCAGATCAACGGAACAGAATAGAGAACCCAGAGATGGACCACAAACGTAGGGCCAACTAATCTTTGACAAAGCAGGAAAGAATATCCAATGGAATAAAGATAGTCTTTCACCAATTGGTGCTGGGAAAACTGGACAGCGACGTGCAGAAAAATGAACCTGGACCACTTTCTCATACCATACACAAAAATAAACTCAAAATGGATGAAAGACCTAAGCGTAAGACAGGAAGCCATCAAAATCCTGGAGGAGAAAGCAGGCAAAAACCTCTTTGATCTCAGCCGCAGCAACTTCTTACTCAACACGTCTCCAGAGGCAAGGGAAACAAAAGCGAAAATGAATGATTAGGACCTTATCAAAATAAAAAGTTTCTTCACAGCGAAGGAAACAATCAGCAAAACTAAAAGGCAACGGACGGAATGGGAGAAGATATTTGCAAACAACACATCAGTGAAGCGTTGGTATCCAAAATCTATAAAGAACTTATCAAACTCAACACCCAAAAAACAAATAATCCAGTGAAGAAATGGGCAAAAAACATGAATAGACACTTCTCCAAAGAAGACATCTGGATGGCCAACCGACACATGAAAAAATGCTCAACATCACTCATCATCAGGAAAATACAAATCAAAACCACAATGAGATACCACCTCACACCTGTCAGAATGGCTAGCATTAACAAGTCAGGCAACGACAGATGTTGGCAAGGATGTGGAGAAAGAGGATCTCTTTTGCATTGTTGGTGGGAATGCAAGCTGGTGCAGCCACTCTGGAAAACAGTATGGAGGTTCCTCAAAAAATTAAAAATAGAACCACCTTACGACCCAGCAATTGCACTACTAGGTATTTATCCAAGGGATACAGGTGTGCTGTTTCGAAGGGGCACAAGCACCCCCATGTTTATGGCAGCACTATCAACAGTAGCCAAAGTACGGAAACAGCCCAAATGTCCACTGATGGATGAATGGATAAAGAAGATGTGATATATATATACAATGGAGTATTACTCGGCAATCAAAAAGAATGAAATCTTGCCATTTGCAACTACGTGAATGGAACTAGAGGGTATTATGCTAAGCGAAGCTAGTCAGTCAGAGAAAGACAAAAATCATATGACTTCACTCATATGAGGACTTTAAGATACAAAACAGATGAACATAAGGGAAGGGAAGCAAAAATAATATAAAAACAGGGAGGGGGACAAAACATAAGAGACTCAAATATGGAGAACAAACAGAGGGTTACTGGAGGGGATGTGGGAGGGGGGATTGGCTAAATGGATAAATTATTGTTGCACTATATCCTAACTAACTTGGATGTAAATTTTTTAAAAAAGTGATCTAGGGAGAAAAAAAAGATGGAAAACTGTTAAGAAACAAAACAAATAAAAATCAGGGGGTGGTGGTAGGAATAGGCAAACCAGGAAACAGACTCTTAACTATAGAGAACAAACAGAGGGTTGATGGAGGGAGGTGGGCAGGGGGAGGGTTAAATGGGTGATGGGCATTAAGGAAGGCACTTGTGATGAGCACTGGGTATTGTAGGTAAGTGATGAATCACTAAATTCTACTCCTGAAACTAATACTACACTGTATGTTAACGAACTGGAATTTAAATTAAAAATTGGAGAAAGAATAAATATATAAACAAGCAAACATTAAAAAAAAAAAAAAAGAACCTGGCAAATTCAATCTAGCCTCTAACGTTAAAGAATAAATGTTTTCAAAGTTTCAATATATTCAACAATGTGAAAGCATATGCAAAATTCTTCAGTTGATATTAAGAAGACAGCATAACTCTAATGCCAAAACCTAATAAAGATCAAACAAAAAAAGGAAAAAAAAATACATAAAATGGAAGACTGGAAGTATGCCAGAATGTTCCAAGTGATTGCTTGGGGTTGGAGAGAAGTAGGGGTGATTTTTCTGTGATTTTGTAATTTTCTTCAGTGAGCATTATTCCTTTTTTAAAACTTAAAAACAAAAAACCCAACAGAAAACAATTTTTAAGTGAGATAACCACTTTATAGCTCTTTTTTTCAGAAAAAGAAATTCATTTGCTTTTTATGTTTGTAGACCCCAGTTTGATGCGTGTGTATCCTTGGCCCTTGAAAACGAAGTCTGCCCCTGCAACACCAGACTTTAATGCCCACCAATCCTCTAAGGAGCCGGGCTTCCCATCCCCTGTCTCGCTGCAGGTCTTGGTGGGAGGCCCCACTTACTGTTATTTCGGTGGAGCTGTTGGACATTTTGGGCACCAGGCAGTGCGTGAATTGGATTCTTGGGTCTTTGGTGGTGATGGACAGACCTTTCTGAAGAATTTTCACCAAGCGGATCCAGAATTGAAATACGGCCTCTGGGTGGTGTTCGTGGAGCCTTAGGTAGTAGATTTTTTCAGTCACTGTCCTAACCCTCAGGATGCGTTGGAGCCGGTCACAGATTTGTAGTTCCACAAACTTCAGGGGGAGAATCCTGGACACAATCGGGAAATCCCCACAGCAGAGGGGCCCATGCATTCGATCAATCATGCGTGCCCACTTAGAGCCTGGCCCCATCTCACTAGGCTCCCGCCTCTGCTTGGGGGATGCCCACGGGAGAAAGCTCATGGTCTGGGAGTGGGAATGATTACTAAAACTAACTCTTCTCTGACTTTCAGGGACTTCATCACTAAAGAACCTGCCCACATCAATAACAATGGCTGATAGACGATGTCTAACCTCTCATTCAATCCTCACACCCTTTGATGAAAGAAAGGTATTTTTCATTCCATTGTACAGATGGTGAAACTGAGGCTCAGAACAGCTAACTGATGTGCCCAAGTTTAGACCACGTTAAGTAGGAACTGGAACTCAGGTGTTCTGACCCTATTTCCATCCAGATCTCCTCCCTGTATCCTAGTTAACCTTGCTGAGACAGTAAGAAGGGTGGATGTGTCCTGTACATCCAGTATTTGGTTTTTTTTTTTTTTCAATTGTAACACTCCATAATCCCATCTGACTTTCATACCCCTCGCCTTTTTGCGGGGGAAACCCCCTAAGTCTATAGTGACAATATAAAAGTAAATAAAAGGAAGCCAAGATCCTCAAAGACCAGGCTGAGACAGAGACCAGGGCTCTATCACTGCACCAAGCACAGTGTCTGGTATATCCAGATACGAAAGACATGTTTTTTAATGAATGAATTCTACATAGTTTATACACTATACATCGTGTATACACATAGCTTATATACATACTGTCCTCTCTTTTTATCTAAAATCCAGCTGCAAAACAGTACGGTCATCCCACCCCTTCTGCAGCCTTTCTTTACCTGCTGAGGGTGACCACTGGAGCACAATCAGGTGAGCTCCAGGTGGAAAACTGACCCTGGGGCCAGGTGACGTTGGCCATCAGGAGGATGTTGGGGAGTGGCAAGGAGGGCACTGAGGAGGTCACCCCGAGGATCACAGTGGTAGAACCTTCATAGACATCCATCCAGCTCCCGGGCTTAGTGACCTGGAAATCAGCCCAGGTACATGGGTCAGGGAGAAAGAGGAAGGCAAGGGTGGGAGAATACAGGTGCTGGAAAGCAGCACTTTAACTTGGGGACATGCTCGGAGCAAGTGTGCGGCACACTGGCCTGGGCAATGACCAGCATCCATCCTTTTTGTGGGTCTCTCCAAATAGACCAGCTCATTGGCGACAGGAAACTGTGTTGCCCTCCTTTGCATCCTCTGCATTATCCAACGTTAAAGGGATGCATTAGTAAGAAAAAGCTGAGAGGCATTGACATTTTATTCCCCCATCCTCGGGTAGAAGCAGCCAGCACAGGTTTCCAATGATCTGGAAGGGAGATTGTGTAAAGAAGGTTCCAGAAGGGGAGGAGAGTGAGGAAAGAGCTAGTGAATGGGGCAGACCCAGGCAGCCCAGCTTGAGGGATGATTGGGGAGCTTCCCGCAAGATGAGGGAGGGCCCGTTGCTAGATCTCGTGAGAACCTGTTCTCTTGCAGCATCAGAGGCAGCCCAGGGAGACTGGATGGTTTGCACTGGGCACAGTATTTCAGCTAAGACACGCCCGCCTCACTGTCCAGGGCGGGCAGAGAAGCCTCCAAGGAACCACAAGGACCAAGGTAAGGTAAGGAACATTTGAGGAGTGACCGACCAGAGAGCCTTCTCCCAATGTTCTAGACTTTGTAGGACCATTGACACCATTTCACAGCCATGGTGGAGCTGGGGACAAGGGGAGAGCCCCAGGAATAACTGAAATTTCAGTTCCCATACACCTGACTAGATGGTGCTCCTAAGAAAAGTCCATTTTCGTTTTGAAGGAAAAAACAAAAACAAACATTTCTTGGAGCCCACATTGCGGAATGACATTCACATGTACTACGAAACACAGGGGCGGCACACATTGAGAGTAAGTGCTAAGTAAAGGTTTGTGAGTGATGTTTCTTACAGGTGATGGCAGAGAGGTGATACTGACGAGGGGGGAGAAAGGGAGCCACCTAATTGTGTGGGGTGATTCCTTTCGGGTCAACTTTTCCCTCTGCCCCGGGGCAGCTCCAGCGGGCAGGCTTTGCCCTCCCCGGAACGGTCCGAGTTTCCTGCTGCATGAATCACTAAGTGTCCACCCAGAGAATCTACACAGTTTTAATAGCAGGTCAAAGAGAACAGAGTAAGAGAATAAGCCTCCTGCCCAAACCTCACACCCAAATAGAAGTGACTGGAATTCGCTATCCCGAGTCTGGATCTGCCACGTCCCTGCTCTTCCTCCGCTGAGACTGTGTTAGGAAGGAGCACGCCCGCGGGCTGCCAGCTGATTGCCCCACTCTGCAGCCCCCTGGGAGCAGTGCAGGAACCGGGGGGCGCTCGGAGCGGTGAACCGGCTCTTTGAAATCTGGGGGGCTCCGTCAGGGAGTAGCTTGCTGCTCTGTGAACGCGTCTTCTGATTGAGCTCAAATGGTCTCCACTCTCTCCTGTGAGTCCTCACTGCTTTGTGACCCCATCACATGGATTCCTGAGCACAGACCCTCCCTATGGGTTCTAGCCTCCCACTTTCACCCAGGTAACTGAAGTCCCTTGGCCTACAGTGTCCTCCCTCTGCTCCTCCACTTACCAAAGTCTTAGGGATACCTCCAAGAAGGGCTTCACCTCCTCCTCTGGGGAGCCTTCTTCAACTGCCAAACTCCAAAAAGTGCTCTGAACTCCCCGGACACTAGCACCCTTCTCTCTGCTCATGCTTTAGGGATGAGCTGGTCCAAACCACCTGCCAGAGCTTTCTGAGCAGTGACCATGTTATAACATGCCCTTTAAATTGACAAATTCATGAGCTCCTTGGCCAGGGATATCATCTGATCTCTCTTTGCATCTCCTGCCCCGCACACAGCACACAGACCCTGAGAAGCTGGTCATGCGGCACCTGCAAAGGAGCACAGGTATGCAGATCCCAGCTAGACCTCTAGAGGGAGGTAGGTGGGCAGGCCCTCAGTAAGATGTCACACACACTTTTTTTTTTTTAAGGTAAACTCTACCCCCAACATGAGGCTTGAACTCATGACCCCAAGACAAAGGGTCATATGCTCTACCCACTGAGCCAGTCAGGTGCCCCAAGATGTCCTATGACTATCCCATACTCCCAGTGGCCTCATGCTTCCCAGACCAAAAATGCTAACTTCCAATGGCCATAGCACCGCCTTTTAGGGGATGTAGAATCTGGGCAAGGCCGATTCCAGGGGCTTGGCTCTCAAACAAGGCTATTTCTAAACCATCCCATGGAGAGGAGGTTGGATTTCAGAGCAGGGATTCTAAAAACAACCTTCATTCCCTCTAACCAACCATTCCTTCCCTAATGGCCCATGGACCCTGCCTGGAGGGTGAGCCCTGAGGTCCCCTTTTGCAGTTTGTAGTTCTATTTCCTGAAAGCATATGACCTTCAAGGAGCCCCATCATGCTGTAGGCACAAACTGAGCTGAACTTGGGATCCAGACCACACCCTCTGGTTGTCCCTAGCCATAGCAGCCTCCTTCTCCTCCCCAGGGCTTTCGGAGGCCTTTTTGGACCAGCACTTTTGGACCAACCCTTAGGAACAAGTTCTGGAAAGCGAAAGAAAGTGGGTTCTGAGCTGCACACAGGTACCTGGATAAAGTTGCTTTCAAATACCACCGAGTCGGAGAACAAGTTGAATTCTGGAGAATGAATCAGTTGACAAAGAAGGCCATCTTCCACCCCCAGATCCACTCCAGGGCCTGGTTCCCTGACCTCAGGTGGGAGGCCCCTAATTTTACTCATTGGTTCTTGGGAAGAATGGGCTGGAGAACATCTCTGGGGCTCCACTCAGACCCAGCCCAATTCCAAGGTGTTGGTGTGACCACTGCTCCCCCCAACCTCCACAGCTCCCCCTCCCCTCCTGACTTACAAGCTGTCCACCAGGCCAGGGAGGGCCTGTCGGCTCACAATGGCAGGCATGACATCAAGGAATGTGATGGGTAACAACAGGAAAGGAAAAAAAGAAGAGGCAAGGGAGGATTGGGGATAAGCAGAGCTTTTCTCTCCCCTTTCCTACGCACTACAAATTAGCAGTAATAGTAGTCTATTCCATTTTTCACTCAGTTTCTCTGCATACATGAGGAAAATGCACTACGGTTATGGCAAGACAGTGGTGAGCTGGCCAGAACAGCAAGGCAGTTTCTCCAGAAACCCACAGCCTTCAATTCTCTCCCCAGGTGGCGAAGCCCCTCACAAAAACTTTATCTGTGTGAATTCCCTGAAGTCAGGCTCTCACCGGGCCAGAGGAGCTCGGGGTGAAGACGAGTAATTCACGCCAATCTTCCCTACCTCGTTTCATGGGAGAAGAATGAGAACTTTTTGGAAACACCAGGCTGCTAACAAGGCAAAGAGGCTTATTTCTTTGGGAACAGTGGGCAGATGAGGAAGTGCAGCACAGTGGCGTGCTGGAGCCCGCACAAAAGAGACCCGTGAAAACGATTCGATTTTCAGGCATTTTACGAGCCATTGTTAAAACACAGCCAATAGTAAAAATTTAACTACGGAAACTTACACTTCAACAAATTATACAAAAGCAAAGGTAATGACCCAAACTCACCACTTCTTAATTGTTTTACTATATTTTACTACTCTCTATACCCTTGAGGTTATTTACGTGGATTGTATCTACAGGGTAGAAACACTGTGTGATGCTGCACTACCTCGTCCTATCTTCTCGGGGTGTGTTGGTCACTTCATGTTGGTCACTATCTTGAAACCAGCCATGTTGGGGGTTATTTACACCATGGAAATCAATTAAGCCTCGATTTATTGTTTTGTTGGCTGTCTAAAGGGATAAAGGGGTGCCTGGAATCCTCAGTCGGCTAAGCGTCTGACTTTGGCTCAGGTCATGATCGCACGGCTCGCGAGTTCAAGCCCCGCGTCGGGCTCTGAGCTGACAGCTCAGAGCCTGGAGCCTGCTTCGGATCCTGTGTCTCCCTCTCTCTCTGCCCCTCCCCTGCTCACATTCTGTCTTCTGTCTCTCTCTCTCTCTCAAAAATACACATTAAAAAAAATAATAAAGGGATAGAAAAAATGTTGATGTAAATTGCGTGTGGCTGTTGCTGTCATACTGTAGGCACACAAAAAATCTGAGGAGTCTCAGTAGCTTTCAGTATTTGAAAGCTATTATCTGATTTAGCAAAGAAGTTGCTGAAGTCACTGATGAACGTGTAAAGTTCCAACATACAACTAGGTTAATTCACTTTCATCTTACTCGTTAATAGAAGTGGAAAAATCAGCCAACATTCAGGTCGGAACTGTACTTGTCAGTTGCGTTGGTTGGCTAGGAATACAAGAGTTGGACAAAAATCAGTGAAAGATTTCTGTGAGAATCAATTGGCTATATGAAACATACAAGAGCACTGTGTATTTTATTGTTAGTTGTAAATTGGGTGCTATACGCACTTTACGTCAGTAAAACTGCAGAGAAAACATACATACTTATATGTATGCATATATGTACATATAGATATATACATACATATATATAATTATAATGATATGATTATAATATATATGACTAATTATAATGTATATTAAATTGTAGTTATAATGCATATAACACTATACATATCGTATATGTATATATATGTAATAATAACATGTGTATGCATGTATGCTTATTATTTTACATATTATATATATCCCCAATCAGATCTGGTGTGAAACATTTACTAGTGTACCATTTAGTGGCACCAACTCCTCCCCTCCCCTCGCAATCTCCTATCTTTGGTACCAGGAGAAGAAACTTCCACTTAAAGACTTCTTCAGGATGCATGAAGTTGAGGAGGAGTGAGTTATTAGTTATCCTCTCAGACTAGGACTGGATAGCTATCAGGCATTCTCACTTTGGTGTTTGTACAGGAGTGAGCCAAGGAGGTAAGTCGGTTCTCTCATGTCTTTTAAACCCTCAAGACACACAGGCACAATCCTCCTGTGACTAGAGTTAAATTTCCTGGTGCTTCTCTTAACATAGGGTGGGAGGCCTGCTTCTCTGGTATTTTTCCAAACCTGTTACCTCAGAGGCAGAAGTTTGTATCGTAGTGGCTTATTTCTTCTTAAGACTTGCTCATCGTGGGGCACCTGGGTGGCTCAGTCGGTTGAGTGTCTGACTTCGGCTCAGGTCATGATCTCACCGCTCGTGAATTCGAACCCCGCGTCGGGCTCTGTGCTGACAGCTCAGAGCCTGGAGCCTGCTTCAGATTCTGTGTCTCCCTCTCTCTCTGCTCCTCCCCTGCTCACACGCTGTCTCTCTCTCTCTCCAAAATAAATAAAGATAAAAAAAAAAAAAAAGACTTGCTCATTGGAAGCGAAAACTAACTCTTACAATTTTTTATTGATGCAAAGATTATAATAGTAGAAATTCAAATATTCAAACAACCTTCAAGGTCATTATTTTGGCTTTTTTTGCATTATTTTACTCTCTGTTCTTGACATTTTTTCTCCTTTCCTTATAAAAGGTAAATGTCCATCAATAGAGCACCAGTTAAATTATGATACTTCTATATTAATGTTTTGCAGCCATTAAGATAAGGCAACTTTACATATACTGATATGGAATGATTACTGAGACCTATACAGTTAGAAAAAGATGAAAAACAGTATATATAAAATGCTATCACTTGGGTAAAAGGATTTAAAAAAAGGATATGCTTGAACATGCCCAGATCATTTCTGGGAGGATAAAAATGTAGGGCATTGGTAATGGTGGTGAAAAAAGGACTTATTTTTCACACTTTATTTTTTGTACCGTTTGAACTATTTACCATAAGCAAGTGTTTCCTTATTAAGTAAATTTTAAAAAGTGGTAAAGAAATTTCTTGTACATGGCTCTACAAATATTTGCTGAGAAGCAACTATGTACATAGTATGCTACATACGGGAAGAATCATTATTAGCTCTAAAAGTAGTCTGACCAGAGTTGTGGACTTGTGGTCAGGGCTGTATTGAACATAACTGTTTACTTCCTGAGATAAAGACATATATTTGAATAAATACGGGCTGGAAGACTTCAAATATATAAAAACCTATAAACCTACATCTACACAAAGAGTAAGCAACCACTAGAAATTCGAAATACATGAGTCAACATTTTAATATATATACACATATAATTTTTGAAGTTCTTTAAACAAAAATTGAATATTTAAAAATGGTAACAATGCAGGGGCATCTGGGTGCCCCTGCACCCAGCATCCAACTCTTGATTTTGACTCAGGTCATGATCTCACAGTCATGAGCTGGAGACCCATGTCCGGCTCCATGCTGAGTGTGGGGCCTGCTTAGGATTCCCTCTCTCTCTCTGCCCACGCCCCACTCTCTCACTTGCTCTTTCAAAATAAGTAAACATTTAAAAATGTTTAAGTGATAACAATGTAGTATGAAACATTAGGTTTAGAACATACATAGAACTAAAATATAAGACAAAAAGGAACAGAGGATGAGAGGGGGAAATAAAGGTGTAGTATTGCAGGGCTTTGGTATTATACCTGAAGTGATAAAATACTAATTGAATTTTTTTTTCTTACATTTATCTATTTTTGAGAGACAGAGTGACGCAAAGCGTGAGCGGGGGAGGGGCAGAGAGTTAAGGAGACACAGAATCAGAATCAGGCTCTGGGCTCTGAGCAAGAGGTCAGCACAGAGCCTGATGCGGGGCTCGAACCCACAAACTGTGAGATCGTGACCTGAGCCGGAGTTGGACACTTAACTGCCTGAGCCACCCAGATGCCCCCGATAAAATACTATTTGAAGTCAGACTATAATAAGTTAAAGATGTTTGTTGTAAATCCTAGAATAGAGGAACCATTAAAAAAAATTAAACAGAGATCTATAGCTAATAAATCAATAGTGAAAATAAAATAGAACACTAAATAATTCACAATCCAAAAAAAAGTAAGGAAAAATGGAACAAAGAACAGATGGGAAATAGAAAATAACAAGATAGAAGATTTAAACCCAACCTTATGGATAATTACACTAAATTTAAATGGCCTAAACATTCCAATTGAAAATCAGATATTACCAGTCTGTATAAAAAGGAGGGCACAACTAAATGCTATCTGCAAGAAATCCACACTATATAAAGACACATAAGTTATAAGGATAGAGTAAGATAAAACTTTGCAGCCACTAATCGTATGTTAGCTAAGGTGGCTAGATTAATATCATATAAGGAAGACTTCATGACAAGGAATAATACACCTTGATAAAGAGGGACATTTAAAGAAGATAAGGGGGTCAATTTAGTAAGACATAACAATCCTAAAAGTATATGTATCCAATAGCAGAGTTTAAAAAAACATGAAACTAAAACAAATAGGAAATCAATAAGGATACAGAAGACTTAAATAACCATCAACCAACTTAAAAAAATTGTTTTAATGTTTATTTTTGAGAGACAGAGAGACAGAGAGAGACAGAGAGCATGAGTGGGGGAGGGGCAGAGAGAAAGGGACACAGAATCCAAAGCAGGCTCCAGGCTCTGAGCTGTCAGCACAGAGACTGATGCAGGGCTCAGACCCACAAACTGTGAGACCTGAGCCAAAGTCGGACACTTAACCAACTGAGCCACCCAGGCGCCCCACTAGCAACGAACTTTATGTAATTTTGTAAAAAAATTATTTTGTATTTTTTAATACTTTTGATAAAAAATATTTTGTACACTTTCTGTAAAACACAGCTCACTCAATAGCAGAATCGACATTCTTTTCAAGTGCACATTGAACATTCACCAAGATACATCATATATTGAGCCATAAAATAAGTCTCAATAAATTTTGACTAATTAAAATTATAAAGGTATGTTCTGTTAACATAATCAATGAAATTGGAATCAATGAAATCAATGAAAGAAAAAAATATTTGGAAAATGTCAAGGTATTTGGAAATTAAACAACCTACTTCTAAAGCTAAATTAAAAAAAAATATTTTAATGTTTATTTATTTTTGAAGGAGAGACAAAGCATGAGTAGGGGAGAGGCAGGGAGAGAGGGAGACACAGAATTCCAAATGGGCTCCAGGCTATGAGCTGTCAGCACAGAGGCCAACGCGGGGCTCAAACTCACGAACTGTGAGATCATGACCTGGGCCGAAGTCAGACGCTTAACTAACTGAGCCACCCAGGTCCCCCCCCCCCCTTTTTTTTTTTAATTTTTAAAGTTACATTTTTTAAAAAGAGCAGTTGGGGTGCCTGGGTGGCTCAGTCGGTTAAGCGTCCGACTTCGGCTCAGGTCATAATCTCAGAGTTTGTGGGTTTGAGTCCCACATTGGACTCTGTGCTGACTGCTCAGAGCCTGGAACCTGCTTCGGATTCTGTGTCTCCCTCTCTCTCTGCCCCATCCCCCACTCACACTATGTCTAAAATATAAACAAACATTTAAAAATAATTTAAAAAATAAAAGAGCAGTTAAATTTCTAAAAATTGAAAAACGTATAGTTTGTGAGATCTAGAAAAAAAAAGAAAATATGTAAATTGCCAATCTGAAAAAAGGAGGGAACATCACTATAGATCTTGTGCACTTTAAAAGTATAATATGGGGGCACCTGGGTGGCTCAGTCGGTTGGGCGGCCGACTTCGGCTCAGGTCATGATCTCACGGTCCGTGAGTTCGAGCCCTGCGTCGGGCTCTGTGCTGACAGCTCAGAGCCTGGAGCCTGTTTCCGATTCTGTGTCTCCCTCTCTCTCTGACCCTCCCCCGTTCATGCTCTGTCTCTCTCTGTCTCAAAAATAAATAAACGTTAAAAAAAAATTAAAAAAATAAAAATAAAAAAATAAATAAAAGTATAATATGGAAATAGTTTTAACAACTTAATGCCAGTAAATTTGGCAACTTAAATGTTCTATACTAATGTCATCACACAGATATTACTAAAACTTAGGAAAAAAATGACTTAAAAAGAGATTTAGGAAAAATCAAATAAATATACATTCATAAAAGAAACTGAATTTGTAATTATCTTGCCACAAATAAAACTCTAAGCTCATATGTCTTCACTGGACAAGTCTATCAAACTTTTAAGGAAGAAAGAATATTAATCTTATATAAACTCAGGAAATGGAGTAGGAAACAGTTCCCAACTCATTTTATGAACCCAGCATTACCAAAATCAGATAAAGACAATGCAAGAAAAGAAAGTAACAGACCACAAACCAGCATTACTCATGAAGAGAGATACAAAATTCTTTATCAACAACAGAAGGAAAGATATACTATGTTCATGGACTGGAAGATTCAATATTAAGATGTCAATTTATCCCAAATTGATCTATAGGCTGGGGGCACCTAGGTGGCTCAGTTGAGCATCCAGCTCTTGATTTCCAGCTCAAGTCATGATCTCACAGTTTATGGGATCGAGCCCAGTATCAAGCTCCATGCTGATAGCACAGAGCCTGCTTGGGATTCTCTCTCTCCCTCTCCGCCCCTCTCTCAAAATAAATAAAAACTTAAAAAAAAAAAAAAAAGAAAAGATCTGTAGGCTCAATAAAATCCCAATTAAAATTCCAGAAGGCTGTTACAATAGAAACTGTAAAAGATTGTAGGCATTTAAAAATTAAAATTGTGAACAAATAACACATTCATGAGGTACAAACATCATAAACTTTCAAATGGGAGAGTGAAGAGCTCCTTCCCACCCTCATCATTGGCTTAGTTCCCATCACACTTGCCCCAAAATGAAGCCACTGTTGTTATTTTTTCTATTCTTTTAGAGTTTACACATACTTATACCAGTATAATACATTTAACTTTTTCTATCCCTTCTTACATAAATATGAGTACACTATTCTAATAAGTCTTATGAACATATTTTCCAATTTAGAATTCCTCAGATTAAATAAAACTACCTACTTTTATCAATTATTTGTTTCTCCATTTCATAATGTTAAGCAACAGGGAAAAAAAGAGTCCAAATTGCATTCATACTATTACAATATAGAAATGTCCAATGTGTATGAACAAGGTCTAGAAGGAAACACAATAATAAAAAGTTAATGTTTAAGCGATGAATTATGAGTTATTAAGTTGATATAGGTTTGCCATACAAAGCAAGTCAAGTCTGAGGCATTACTGACAGTCTATGGGCAAAGCAGCATGTAAACACTGCAAGTTACAGTCATTTCATAATTTTGATTTGTAACAATAGGTTTTCTTAGAGAAAAAAAAAAAATCTCACATGTGCCCACACAAGAATTACCTTGGGGGTGAAAAAGCACATTGTTGACATATTTTGCTACACTGCATTTTGGAGAGTTCTTAAAAAAAAAAAAATCATGTTGTAGAAAAAAGAGCTGCATGCTAGGAAATTACCACCCATTAATTCAATGCTATTGTCTAACTTACTTAGCTTCCATTTCCTCTGCAGTCAAATGAAAAGATCTATGCTGTCCAATGTAGTGGCCACTAGCCATGTGTGACGACTGAGCACCTGAAATGTGACTAATCCAAATGAAATATGTTCTAAGTGTAAAATACCAATATAAATACACACTTAGTACCAAAATAAAATGCAAAATATGTATCTCATAGATCACTTTTTAAGTTGATTACATGTTGAAATAATGTTTTCTAATATATTGGGTTAAATGTGTTTACAATATCTTTTCCTGGGGCGCCTGGGTGGCTCAATTGGTTGAGCGTCCAACTCTTGATTTCAGCTCAGATCGGATCCTGTGGGATCGAGCCCCGTGTTGGGCTCCGCGCTGAGCATGGAGCCTGATTAAGATTCTCTCTAAAATAAAAAAATATTGTAACAAATGATATATATATATCTTCTCCTGTTTCTTTTTAATGTAACCACTAAACAAATTTTAATTACCTATGTGGCTTGCATTACATTTTTATTGGACAATATTAGACTAGATCATATCTTCCACCCTTTAATATTCTGATATCTATCATAAGCTGTAGAGGCACAGCCCTTCACATCCAGAAAGCATTCCACAGCATGGATTTAGTGTTTCCTTCTTCCTTAGACTCCACTAGATGGCACTAGTGCTAAGACTTCAACCTAATAACTGGGATTTAAAATCTGTGCTTACCAGTTTTCTAAACATGCTCTGTGTGCTTAAGCTCATTTCCATGTCCTTTGCTCATGGTTCCCTCTCGTGGGAAACTCTGAACTTGGGTACCTATTCATTTTTAAAAATTCAGATCCTCTAAGAAGCTTTCCCTTAATATCTGCCTCCTGCCAGTAAATAACTTTATGTACTCAAATCCTGTACGCGTATTTCTATCACAGAATCTTGAGAGGTTATGGGTTTGTTTACGTGTTCCCCCCGCCCCCCGCGGTCTTATGCATGTTATCTGAAGTAGGTAGTAATGAAATCTTAGTCAATGCATGGTACCCAGTAGGTGCCAAAGGCAATGTATCAGTCAGGATGGGCCAAGTTATGCTGCAGTAGCTTAACACAACAGAGGTTTCTTTCTCATTTATACTACATGTTCACCAGAGATGAACCAGAGATAAAGGGCTCTGCTCCATGACTTCCTCACTCCAGGACCTACATTAATGGAACAGCTGCATTTGGAGCATTGATAGTCACTGTAGTGGAGGGAAAAAGAAGGTTAAAGGTTTTGGAGGTTTTTGAACCAGTGCTTAAGTGTTCCAGTTTAGAATTAACACACATCACTTCTACTCACAACTCATTGGCAAGAACTAATTCATGGCCCTGTCTGACCACAAAGGTGTCAGGGAGTACACTTCTATCATGTGCTTCAAAGGCAAGGGCAGAAATACTTGGAGAACATTAATGAGTACCACTACTGAACCTTCTAGTGAATAATCATTCAGCTCACTATCCCTCCTGCAGGTGGAATCCATTCACCATACCTCCCCGAAGGAGACAATCCAATAATTCCCTTCAGCCACAACATCAAGGCCAAACTGAAGAATCTCCAGGTGATGCACAATGGTTTCTATACCAGTTTTGGATGTGGCTTGAGATGGAGATCTATAAACTAAAAAGACAAGCCATGTGCTTCCACACATCTAATAAATATTGGTGGAGGGGCGCCTGGGTGGCTCAGTCGGTTGAGCATCCGACTTCGGCTCAGGTCATGATCTCACAGTTTGTGGGTTCGAGCCCCGCCTCAGGCTCTGTGCTGACAGCTTGCTCAGAGCCTGCAGCCTGCTTCAGATTCTGTGTCTCCTTCTCTCTCTCTGCCCCTCCCCTGCTCATGCTCTGTCTCTCTCTCTCTCAAAAATAAATGTCAAAAAAAAAATTAGTAAATATTGGTGGAATGGGGACAAGATGAATGCACTGAGGGGAAAGGGGGAGAATGGGAAACACAGCAGCCTCATGATTATGACGTGCCACTGAGCAGATGCAGTGAAGTCCCCTTACCCCGAGGAAGGGAATATTCCTTGATTAGGCCCCAATTCTGCTTCCTAGGAGTACTGCCTTGGGCAAATGTACTCTCTTTTAAGCTACTGAGAATTTAGGGTTGTTGCTGCCGCATAACCTAATCTAATGTGTCCTTGACTGATAAGGAGACAGGAATGTGTGTGTTGCGGGGGGCAGTGGGGGGGGGGGGAATGTTGCATGTTAAAAAAAGAAAAAGCCTTAGTATGTGTGACATTAACTTACTTGGAGGGCAGCAAAGAGATCTTATTGAAAGAAAGAGGACAACTCATGTTATACAGTAGAAGAGTATCTGGTAAAACTGTTGTCTACAGTAACTTAGAAGACACACATTATTTAATCTATCTAGTAAGAGAAAGTCAGAGAACAGAATTTTAGCAGCCTGAATTGGATACTGTTGGTCACCATCAACAAAGTACAGAATTAGCTCAGACAAGACCTGAACTGGCCAGTTTGCAAGCAGCACAAGGGACGTAGAGAGACTACAGAAATCAACCGGCTTGCAGGGTTCACAGAAGCAACTGCTTCTCATCCCTAACGGGTTAACAGATAAAGCTGAGAAATGTTTGGAATGACAGACGCCATTTTGAACTCATGTTTTTCAGGTAGAATAACCGATTGGCCATCTTACCCATCTAATTGCCTTGACCAGGTTTACCTATACCTGTCCCAGTTTTAGCTCTGATAAGTACTACACCCCAGAAAACCCCTCTGCCAAGCAAGTGGGGACAGCAGGTGACCCTACTCGTAGGAAAGACTGTAACAGCGGTATGACCATCATATCTGTTGTTAAAACCTAAAACCTCCAAGTAGATCCAACTGTCTTAGAGCAAAGACCTCAAAGGTTGTGGCACCCTGTAAACCATTGCAGTTAAACTGCTTGGGGAAGAGACTTAAAATGCAACTCTCCCACTTAAAATTTGAAACATACCAAATGAGTCGGAGAGATGTGAGAATAAGAAAATATATCAAATTTAAGAAATATGTCTAGGAAAACTACTGGCACATGAAAGTGCCTGAAATCAGAGATAAAAAACCAACTATAGTTTTGATTGTACTATGCTGCTGAAACACAAGTTCACATAACCCCAGCCATCCACAAAGGATCAGGGAGCCCAATGGTGCTATGTGCCCAGAAGGTGGGAAGCTGGAAATACTTGGTAAATAGCACAAGTGACCACCACCGTGCAATAAATAGAAGTGATGTCCAGGGGCACCCAGGTGGCTCAGTCGGTTGAGTGTCCGGCTTCGGCTCAGGTCATGATCTCACGGTTCATGAGTTCGAGCCCCACAGTGGGCTCTGTGCTGACAGCTCAGAGCCCGGAGCCTGCTTCAGATTCTGTCTCCCTCTCTCTCTGCCCCATCCCCACTCATGCTCTGTCTCTCTCTGTCTTAAATTGAAAAATAATAATAAAAAAAGAAGTGATGCCCAAACCACTAGAAGCTAGTGTTTCTGTTACAGTTTCAGCTAGTGGCACTTAGGCTTCAGAACAACCCAGGAAGCAAAAGTAGTTCAGCAGAGAAGACCATATTCCAGTCTTACCCTTGGGCAAAAGTAAATCAAACTCACCTTACATAAAATAACACAAACCAAGAGACTGTGAATGGATCTATATTACAAGGGACAGAGGAGTGAATGCACCTGAACATGGACGAGTGGTGGATACAAGTAGAAAAAAAATAGCCCTCCATTTCTGTGTAAAAGCCACGCTGCAGAGATCTGGGAGTGAACAGAAACAACTGTTGTGAGATGTGGGCATTTTACCAAATGACTTGGAGAACAGAGTTGAGCCCTCCTTACTTCAGCAGTGCAGAAGGAAAAAACCAAGGCCTACTGGACTGACAGTCTCCTTCTCCCAGAGACAGAAGGCGAGGGTGCTAGAATAATCATTTTTCTTTAGAAATGGAGAGTCAAGAGAATACTGGAATATTCTTGGCCCAGGATCAGAAGACTTGTTGATATGAGGCAGACACAACTGCCCTGGCCTCCAAATCCAGGTGTATTTACCTTATGTTTTAAACAAAGTGTTTTAAGTACTTTTCTGCTTCTAAGTTTTTAAGATGTCAAACCCCAGATCTAGGAATTAAGACCCTTCCCTACCACTAATCTCAAGGGCAGAGGTCAACATGACACAAAGTAGAAATATATACTCAACTTTTATTTCATTAGAAATCCATTTAAGCCACATGGTGGCCATAATGCCATGTCCTGAGCAGGCTTTGTCATCCCAGTGTCCCCTTCAGACTGATATTCACAAGTTCGCTGTATGTTGGAGAAAGGGCATTTAACATGTGAAACAATGAGAATTGGACACTATTTCATCATTCTCCCTCCCATACACCAACCCATACATCACTCCCACACAGACAAGCTCTCACCGAAGAGAGGCTGAACATCAAACTGACTGACTATAAGACGCGCAAGTCCGAAGGAACTCTTGGCAGATGTTGAGGAAGCAGGGACGAAAACGACACCATCTCCCAACGGCTGAACATGAAGCACAAGCCCCTAGCTAAGAGATGTCAGAGAACTGTTGTCAAGGACACCAGAGGGTACAGCAGACCCCGGGAAGAGTGACATCATTCCATCACAGTCATAGGCAACCCGTTCACATGGGACAGGCTCTTTTTCCAGGACAGGAGCATCCAGACGGAGAGGCCCTTCAAGGGCCTGGTAACAGTTCTGATAATACTGATGTTTGGAGCCTGCCTGCGCAGTTCCTGCCCGGACCCTGCCTGGTGTTCCAAGGTTATAGCCGGTGGAGTGAGGTCTTATCACACCCCTCTGGATGGATGGTCTGGAAGGCTCTAGGGGGCTCTGTGCTGGCTGGTTGACTTCTGGTGGTCCAGGAGCTCCCAGGTAACGGGCTCTCCAGTAAGCCTCCCAGGGACTCCATCAGTCTAACGAAAATGGAGAGCAGGGTCAACACCACACCTAAGAGATAGAGGTTCAACAGAGGCTTCATGGCTGAAAGGACCCCACACTCCTCTGTAGAGCAGTAAAGCTTTCTTCCACTTCTGGAAGGCCTCTGGATGCTGAGGAAAGAGAGGTGCGGTTAACCTATAGCCTTCTGGGATATGCATGCATCTGGCCCTGACTTCTGTCTTCCTAGGGAGCTAAGACAGGGAGATAGGGACCAGCGCATGTTCTTCCGCAACAGAATCTCCCAGCATATTTACACTATAAACTCCATGGCCCCAGAGCTAGACTTAATTCTTGGGCTAACTCAAAAGCACTCCTCAATACTTTTACATCTTCTAGGGCACCTGGGTGGCTCAGGGGTAAGCTTCCCCCCCACCCTTGATTTAGGCTCAGGTCATGATCCCACGGTTTGTGGGTTCCAGCCCAGCATCGGGCTCCGACAGCACAGACCCTGCTTGGGATTCTCTCCCTGTCTCTCTGCCCCTCCCCCACATGTATAGGTGCCCTCTCTCTTTAAAGTTTAAATAAACTTTAAAAAAACAAACAAACAACTTTCACTTCTTCTAAAGCAAAACCTTTTTACTCCTCCCGCCTGGTGCAATGCACAATCCCTGTGCCACAGCTCAGGGCACAGAGGGACCAAAAATCTTCCAGAACCGAGTCTGTTTCTGAGGGAGGAGTTGTAAGAACATGCCCTTGAGAAAGCAACCTGTCTAGAGGTCTCCCTCACATCTCAGTCAGGTTCCTGTTAATCATAAATTTTTTGATAAGTAAAAATAATTCTAAGACAGTCAAATCTATCTAGTTCACTTAACAACTACGCCCTGAATAGTATAGTGTGTTAGGCGCTCTGCAAGGTACTACGGCCACACGGGGTCCGGCAGACATGAACCCTGTCCTCATCGGGCGGACAATCTAAACAAGAAGACAGGCAGTTACCACCCACCCACCGCGCCAAGTGCTGTGACAAGAAGGGTTCTTCGGGAGGGCAGGACTGGGACACCTAATCCAGCACTAGCGAGCATGGGGAGGGCGTCATGTAACACAGGGTCATCCCTGAAAACACAGCTGGAGCGGCTGACTCCCGGACCCGAGTGGAGGAGGAGCAAGGAGCACCCGCTCCAGGCAGCGCGGCCCCAGGCCAGGAACCCGAGGCGGCCCGAGGGGCACGCAGCCCGGGGAATAGGGGCGGGAAGGCGGGGAAGCCCACAGGGTCGCTCACCTCCAGGAGGAAGGGCCAGGAGCCGTCCACTCGCGGTAACAGCGGGTCGTGCAGGAGTCGAGAAAGTCAGCCCCGGGACAGAGCTGAATCGCAACCAAGAAGATTCTCGGAGCACAAAAGCGCAGCCCTCCGCAGGCAACGCCGGGAGGCCGCCCACACCGCCCACTTATAGCCACGTCCCAGCCCCGGAGCCCGCGCATGCGCACTGGGGCCGCACGCACTCGCCCGGACGCACGTCCGCGGCCCCGCCCCCAAGCGGGGCGGTCCGAGGTCGGGGTCTCGGAGCAGGGCCCTCAGTCCGACCTGTTTTGGAAAGAACGCAACTTGGGGTTCTGAGTCACTGAGATCGGCAGTAAGGCCAGCGTGTGTGTTAACTCGGACTGCTTTTTCCTGCTGCAGGAAACTTTGGAAGGAATCGGCACATTTACCCCCGTACTAAGTGGATTGGAAGACACACCTGAGGTGCCCCAATCCAAGGGACCCTCAGGTCCGATGAAGACCGGTCTGCGGAGGAGGGCTTCTTCACCAGATATTCCAACAAAGCACAGATTGTCAGAAGGCATCAGACCCCCACCCCCTGCCCCCAGTGTTTAAATTCCAGGGACTGAAGAGCTGACTTTCACTTTCTAGAAGTGTCAGCATTCCGGGCACCACCCCCACTCTCCAGTCCAAGGCCTGAGGTTTAATTTACCACTGATATCATTGGAATGGTGAGGCGTTCTCGCATCGTATTAAGTTCTGCTTTCTACGAAAGTTTGTCATGTGTCAGAAAATGTGAAACACTCAGCTGGCCCTGGTGCCTGTTCTGACGTCACAAAGACGTCACTTTGTACTCACTGGGCCTCAGTTTTCTCACCTAAAATGTGGACACAAGATGATTTTATTTTATTATTTTTTTAACGTTTACTTATTATTGAGAGAGCATGAACATGGGAGGGGCAGAGAGAGGGGGAGCCACACAATCCGAAGCAGGCTCCAGGCTCCGAGCTGTCAGCACAGAGCCCGAAGCGGGGCTTGAACCCAGGAACTGTGAGATCATGAACTGTGAGATCATGACCTGACCCCAAGTAGGACGCTTAACCGACTGAGCCACCGGGCGCCCCTACAAGATGATTTTTAAAGATACTTTCAGATTGAACCAAAGAGCTAGGAGGTGACAGTTCAGTCTCATACTCAGATTTGGGGGCTGGGAAGCTTTGCTAATCCCACCCCCACCCCGCCATCCCCGCAAAACCAGAGAAATGTAACCGTTCTACTGTGAGAGCACCCAAAGGCGGGTCTCGGAAAATAGAGAGTCCTGGGAAGACACCAGGAGTCAGCGGGCCCCTGGGAAGGAACCTTCAGGCAAGAAGGCTGCCAGTGGTTTCCTTGCTTTCCTCCTGGGGAGGAGGAGGAGGGCAGTGGGCCAAAGCGCCGGGGCAGGTGAGTCTAGGCTGGTCCACGGAGCTGTAGGACTGGTGGTTCCACGTGCCAGGATCATGTGCCGAGGCTGGATGCGGGAGAACCCGGGAGCTCTGCCGTGCTCTGCCTTTTAGTGAAAAAGCAGGAAGGGAGGAGCCAAATCCCAGCTGCGACCTTTCCCCTACTTTCTGGGTTCACAGTCTTCTTTTTCCAGGAGGAGTGGGTGGAGAAAGGAGAAAGTTGGGGATGAAGACGTGCTGGCAGGCAGGCAGGCACTTAGAAACTAAATTTTCTGTTTAGCCGGCAAGAATTTTTGGTTTTTCCTTAGAGTTTTGTCTGCTTTTGTGCTGGACCCAGTGACTCTTGCTCTGTTGTTAGGAGATGCTAGAGCGCCAAAATCACACTGCCAGATGTCCCAAAAGCCATCACTTGCTAGTTGGGGGCTTTGGGCAAATCCTTTAATCTTGTTGTGCTTCAGTTTCCTCACATGTTATGTGGAATGATAATAGCCCTTACCTGGAAAGTCAATGAATTCATCCTTGTATAGCACAAAGAACGGTGCCCGGCACATAGAAAGCATTCCATGGCGGGCACCTGGGTGGCTCAGTCCCTTAAGTGCTGGACTCTTGGTTTCAGCTCACCTCATGACCTCGGAGTTTGTGAGTTGGAGCCCCACATGGGGGTTCCATGCTGACAGTGTAGAACCTGCTTGGGATTCTATGTCTCCCTCGCTCTCGCTGCCCCTCCCCTGCTCACACTCTCTCTCTCTTTCTCTCAAAATAAATAAATAAATAAATAAATAAACTTAAAAAAAAATTAGAAAACATTCCATGAGTGTTAACATCATCTGTATCATTGACCACAAAAGTCCCAAAGAGGGACTTTGTTCATAGTAGCCTACGTTTGGTGCTCGAACCCCGAAGTTCCACAATAACCCTTTGGGGTCTGCATATTGTGAGCCTTAAATTTTTATTTTCACACAGCTGGAAGGAAGAGATGGGCACCTCTCGAACAATTCCCTCTCCCCCATATTCACTGTCATTGCTTGAATGTCATGCCAGCTGAAGATAACCAGGGTTTGAGTGAATGTAGATAGCCCTTTGCTTCCCAACTATCAGCTACAAATATTATTGGCTGTCATCTTTGGGTAGGTACTGGGATGTCTAAGTCAGGATTCTTGTCCTGTTTCCAACACTGGCCAAATTAATCAATCTATTTGAGCCTTGGTTTCCTAATCTGTAAATTAGGGAAAATCATAAATAAATAGGAGATGCTCAGTAAGTAGTGACTATTGTTTTATTAAGCCATTTAGAAGCAGGTTCTTTTTTCTTTTTAAAGAAACATGTTTATTTTAAGTGTTTATTTATTTTGAGAGAGGGGTAGGGACAGAGAGAGAGAGAGAGAGAGAATGAGCAGGGGAGGGGCAGAGAGAGAGGGAGAGAGAATCTCAAGCAGTCTCCATGCTCAGCATGAGCCGGACTTGAGGCTGGATTCCATGAACAGTGGGATCATGACCTGAGCCCAAATCAGGCATCAGATGCTTAACCGACAGAGCCACCCAGGGATCCTGCAGCAAATTCTTTTTTTAAAAGTTATCTCTGTGCCCAACATGGGGCTTAAATTTACAACCCTGAGGTCAAGAGTCACTTGCTCCACTGACTGAGCCAGCCCCTAGAGGCAAATTCTTATCCTAAGCAGGCTGTCATCTAGTTGGATAGATAAGACCTAAAATATCTAACTACCAGCCCCAGGTACTGTAGGAGTATTGGTTAGAAATTAGTCACACTGGAGCGTGAATCCTGCTCCGCAATTTGTTAGTTGTTGCCCTCGGGCTCTGCTGGCCTCAGTTTCTTCATTTATATAATGGAAGCAATAATGGTTCTAACCTAATAAGACTGTTACGAAGATTAAACTAAAGAATGGGTGTAAAATACTTAGCATAGACTAAGGGCAAAATAAATGGTGGTTATTAATCTAATTAGCTCCCAAAGCACACTATCATGAATGTACTGCGGTTCTTGGGAGCCCAGAAACAGAGGAAGAGAGAGAACTGGGTAGTAGGCAAATATGAAGTAAGAACATAACTAGGGTGGAGATGCCTTGCTTGGGGATCTGGAATGTAACATTCACCATGAGTAAATGGAAGACTGGAAACGAAGTAAGCATTTTTTATTGGAGAAATACAGGAAAAGATGACTATCTTACCCAGCATCTTTGGCCCCACTGTTCCACCAAAGGAGGGTAGATAGGGTCCCAAGAGAGTTTGTCTTCTCTTTGCGTTCTACCTCCCCATTGGGGACTGCTTATCAGGAAAAGCTCCTTATGTGGAGGTTCCTCAGAAAATTAAAAACAGAGCTGCCCTATGACCCAGCAATAGCACTGCTAGGAATTTACCCAAAGGATACATGAGTGCTGATGCATAGGGCACATGTACCCCAATGTTTATAGCAGCACTCTCAACAATAGCCAAATTATGGAAAAAGCCTAAATGTCCATCAACTGGTGAATGGATAAAGATGTGGTTTATATATACAATGGAATAATACTACTTGGCAATGAGAAAGAATGAAATCTTGCCATTTGCAGCAACATGGATGGAACTGGAGGGTATTACGCTAAGTGAAATTAGTCAGTCAGAGAACGATACCATATGTTTTCACTTATATGTGGATCTTGAGAAACCTAACAGAAGACCATGGGGGAGGGGAAAGGGGAAAAAGTTACAGAGAGGGAGGGAGGCAAAGCATAAGAGGCTCTTAAATACAGAGAACAAACTGAGGGTTGATGGGGAGTGGGGGAGAGGGGAAAGTGGGTCATGGGCATTGAGGGGGCACTTGTTGGGGTGAGCACTGGGTGTTGTATGGAAGCCAATTTGACAATAAATTATATTTAAAAAAAAAAGAAAAGAAAAGCTCCTTATGAACCCTATCTTTATCTCACACCCCCTATGGAGTCATAGTCAGCCCACGTGGGAGTACTGTGTGACAAATACACTATCTTCACAAATTTGATCTTATGATCCTGGGTCCGGTTAAAGAACATGTCTTGCATTGCTGGTGAGTACAAATGGGTACCCTGTATGGAAATCAATTCGGTAATGGCTGTAAAAACGAAAGAATGTGTACGCCCCTTAACCTAGAACTTCACTTGTCATTGCAGGCAAACTCCTGCACGTGGAGAATGGCGTATTCAGAGGCAATCGTTGCAGCACTGTTTACCATACAGAAGATTGGGAAGAAGCACAGCAGCCTATCAGGAGAAACTGGTTAAGTAAATGACCGGGATTGCACTTTCATACAGTGGGTCACCGTAAAGTCAGCAAAAAGAATAAGCAGTTTTGTACATACGGACGTGATCTCCACAATACATTAAGTGGAAGAAGCCAAGTATATAGTGTGTGTGTAGTATGCTACAGTTTATGTTAAAACAGACCCGCAAGACAGGATGTACAAAATGAGATACCACCTCCTACCCACTAGGATGGCTCTATATATATATATATATATATATATATATATATATATATATATAAAACGTTTATTTAGTTTTGAGAGAGAGCACACAAGGGAGGGGCAGAGGGAGAGGGAGACAGAGGATCCAAAGCAGGGTCCGTGCTGACAGCAGAGAGCCCGATGTGGGCTTGAACTCACAAACCGTGAGGTCATGACCTGAGCCGAAGTTGGGCGCTTAACCAACTGAGCCAGCCAGGTGCCCCTATATATCCATTTTTTAAAAATTATTATTATTATTTTTTTATTTATTTTTATTTATTTTATATATTTTTTATATATTTTTATTTATTATTATTATTTTAACGTTTATTTACTTTTGAGACAGAGAGAGACAGAGCATGAACGGGGGAGGGTCAGAGAGAGGGAGACACAGAATCGGAAACAGGCTCCAGGCTCTGAGCTGTCAGCACAGAGCCCGACGCGGGGCTCGAACTCACGAGCTGTGAGATCATGACCTGAGCCGAAGTCGGACGCTTAACTGACTGAGCCAGCCAGGCGCCCCCCTATATATCCATTTTTAAAGAAAATAAAATAAGCGTGGGTGAGGATATGGAACCCTTACGCATTGCTGTCGGGAATGTAAAGTGGTCAGCTGTTGTGGAAAACAGTTCGGCAGTTCCTGAAAAAGTTAAACATAGAGTTACCATTAACTTATACGCAAATGTTCATAGCAGCATTACACCTAATAGTCAAATAGGTGGAAACAACCCAACTGTACATCAGCTGATGAACAGGTCAGCAAAATGTGATACAATAGAATACTATTTAGCCGTAAAAAAAGGAAGTTCTAATACATGCTTACACTATGGGTGAGCCTTGAAAACTTTATGCTGAGTGAAAGAAGCCGGACACAAAAGGACACGTATTGTATGATTCCATTGACATGAAATGTCCAGAATGGGGAAATCTCTAAAGACAGAAAGTAGGTTAGTGGTTGCCAGGGGCTGGAGGGAGAAGGGGATAAAGAATGACAGCTAATGGGTACAGGGTTTCTTCTTGGGATGATGAAACTGTTCTAAAATTAGACAGTGGAGCTGGTTGCACAACTCTGTAAATACACTCTACACCACTGAATTTCACACTTTAACGGGGTGAATTTGGGCATGTGAATTGGATCTTAATACAGCTGTTACTCTTTAAAAAGGAAGGCAAATTGAAGACATCTTCAAATGACAAACAAAAAACAGAATGAACCACCCTAGACCCTTATTAAGGAAACTTGCAAGCATGTACCTGAAAAGAAAACTGAACCTAGGGGAAAAAATTGTGAGATTCAAGAAGAAAGAGTGAGTAAACACTGGGAAAACGAAATAAAACCGAACAAATTATGACTACTCAAAACTACCTTTCCAGACCAGAAGAAGGTAGGACACACGGCCACAGAGTGCAGCATGTGAGATCGGAGAGGTCCTCGCCCAGGACAGACGGCAGCAGAACCACGGACGAAACCGCGAAGAAACCCGTCAGGGTTAGTGGATATAGCTGCATCTGTGTGAACCCGCTGGCTGGACCATCACAACGCGGGAACAGCCAAGATACGAAGGCTGGGGAAGTGCATGGAAAGTGTTTCTACTGCTTTGCAACTTTTAAGTCCAAAGTCAATTCAAAAAAAAAAAAAAAAAACTTTTAAAGGTTAAGAAAAACAAGAACAAAACCGTTTTCGATAATACCACTTTTTTTTAAATGGTAAACATTTAAGCTGGGAACGTTCTGCTTATTTTTTTCTTCATAGTACTCAATACCATCAAACGTGTTTTATATTTATGTACGGATCAACTATCTGTCCTCACTAGCAGGTAGCTCCCTGAGGACAAGGATTTGGGCTGTTTTGTCAATAACTATGCTAAACCCAGAGCGCTGCCTGGCATGTCGTAGGTGCTCCGCAAATATTTGTTGAGTGAATAAGGAACAGCTGCTCACTGATTGGTTTCATTTATTTGTATCTGTTGTGCAACATTTTAATAATGAGCATTACCGGGTGATACAGCTACGAGATATCCCCCCCCAGACTATTCTCGGGTGCACATGAGTTACTTTTACAATTGGAGAAAAAACACATTTTGTAAAATTAATTGCTTGTGCAACATTGTGACAACAGCAGATATGCAACGACAGCCAAGGGAGTTTGGATGGGGAAATTGGGTCAAGAGCAGTGGCAACTGTGGAGGTGGGGTGTTTGGGCGGGCTGGGGCAGTGCAGGGCACCAGAGGAAGGTGGAGCCATGGAAGGTAGAGCCGGTCCCCAAAGATGGGCCAAGAGCACCCAAGGCAAACAGAGGCTTCTTCGCCCCCTACCTGGGCCAGGGGCCTCAATTCTGAGTGTGGTTCTGAAGCTAACTACTCACTGACCTGGGACAAGTTACTCTCCCTGTGAAATGCAGGGAGGAGGCAAATGAACTGTCTTCTAAGCGTTTCTGCCTCAGGGGTATGTGGTTCCAGAAGCTGCGGCATGGGTGGGAGTGGGTCTGGAAGACACTGGAGACCTCTGTCCACAAGCCCCATTTGGAAATTGCTCGATGAACAATGCAGAGTAGAAAAGAATAGTTTTCAAAACTATATGGACCATATACTTTAACTATACATATATACACACACATAAATATGTACATATTATATATGTATATATACACATATATATGTATATACATACATATATACACATATATATGTACACATATTATATATGTATATATATTATACATGTACATTATATATGTATATATATATTATACGTGTATACATATATATATTATATATGTATATATACACATATATATGTATATACATACATATATACATATATATGTATATACATACATATATACACATATATATGTATATACATACATATATACACATATATATGTATATATATATGGGAGAGACTGACAGGGTGCATGCTGAAATATTAACATTGACATTATTTTTCATTAGGCGGGCCCTTTAATTCATTAATCACAATAAGCTCAGTGCCAGGGACCTATAGACTTTTCAAGGACTCTTAAAAATATTTGAGATATGGAAAAGAGAAGAAGTTGCTTCAAGATTTTTTATTTTATTTATTTATTTTTAATATATATATTTTACGTTTATTTTTTATTATTGAGAGAGCAAGCAGAGCATGAGCATGGGAGGGGCAGAAAGAGGAGAAGACACAGAATGTGAACGAGGCTTCAGGCTCTGAGCTGTCAGCACAGAGCCTGACACGGGGCTCGAACCCACCAACTGGGAGATCATGACCTGAGCCGAAGTCGGATGCCCAACCGACTGAGCCACCCAGGCGCTCCTTCAAGATTTTTTAAAAGGCAAAATTAAAATGAATAAACACTTAATCAAAGGTTCTCCAAATATGACATCATGTCAACTGGACAATTTCAGTTCAACCTGATAACTTTAAGTGTGGGATATGGGTGTATTTTAATGTGCTGGAGGCATCCAGCTTACGTAGGCATGTGTAGGAATCGTGCAAGTTTCTTAAAATGAGTAAGTGGTAGATTATGAATTAGTTTTATAGTTTCCTGTAGTTTCCAATTTTCTATTCTAAGCATATATGGTAAGAAGAAAAAGAGGGATGCCTGGGTGGCTCAGTCGGATAAGCCTCTGACTCTTAATTTTGACCCAGGTCGTGATCTCACGGTTCATGAGTTCGAGCCCCACATGGGGCTTGGTGCTGACAGTGAGGAGCCTGCATGGAATTCTCTCTCTCCCTATCTCTCTGCCTTTCCCCCCCCCCTCAAAATAAATACATATTTTTTTGAAGTTAAAAAAAATAAAGAGAAGAAAACTTCGATGAACTTTGGGAAAGCACGTGCGTGAAAAAGCCGAGGAAAATATAGGGTGAAGAAGCACTATTTCCTCATCTCCACAAAGGCCGAGGACTACCTAGTCCTTTGATTTCTGTAGGTAATAATAATCAGAAGGGAAACTCGCTCAAAACATGTATTTTAAACAGCTTTCTGTTTCTGGGCTGTCAACTAAGTTATGTCCACCCAACAATTAGAGTAAATCTGTGTGTTGATATTTTGCTCCCTCTTTCCTTCATGGAATCATAACGTTATTAAATGTTAAGACCTAGAGGAAGTCTTCCTTCCTCCTGGTCCTTGTCTTGGCGACCACAGTGGGTGGAGAGGAGGGAGCCCAGGTCAGCTGTGACCAAGCCAGGCACGGGGCAGAGTGGGCTTTGTGCTGCTTGGCCAGTGGCTGCAGGAGTTTCAGAAGGAGGCAGGTGTTTTGCTGTTGCACTAGGGGGACGGACATCGGGGTGGGGGGCTCGGGAGGCATGGGGTCGTCCCGATGTCTGTGCTGTTTTCATTCATAATTACAACACCTACCTCCGTCTCTTCTGCGTGTGGCTATACACACACATGCCCTGTGTTTACACATATGTGCCCACATGGGCACATTCTCTCTTCTTGTCAGGCTGGCACCTTTTCCCCAGACACAGATGCCCAGACATTTCTGCTGCCAGCTGACTGACTGCGTGGCTCTGTTCCAAGTTGGCTAGTGGAGGGCAGGGGGGCCGCCCTGCTGCCTCTTATCCCAGCCAAGAAGGGCAGAAGCTGCTGCCGGCAAAGACTGTCCAGCCAGATTTCTCCCCCTCCCTTCCCTTCAATGGTGATAGTGATGGTCTGGGCCCGCCTGAGCCCTACCCAGCCCCCAACCCCCACCTCCCAATCCACACCCCCCCCCCATGCTTCCCCCAACACCCCGATGGATCCTGAAAGGCAGCTAAATTCACTCAGTATGCCAGGCTCCCAGCTCTCTCACTTGGCCTTGGGAACCTCTCCAGTCCCTCACCTCTGGTTCTTTTGCATACTCAAGTATCACTTCCTGATATCATAGCATTCAACGTTTTGTCTTTCAATCGATAAAGGTGTTCTGTCTAGAAAACCTCCTGTTCCCCTAGAACAAATGTTTTACTTATTTATTTATTTCTACTGTTAGGTTGTCATCACTTTGAGAGGAAGGATTACTTTAAAAATTAAAAATATAGCGTCTTTTTTTTTTAACGTTTATTTATTTTTGACAGAGAGAGAGACAGAGCATGAGCAAGGGAGGGGCAGAGAGAGAGGGAGACACAGAATCGAAAGCAGGCTCCAGGCTCTGAGCTGCCAGCACAGAGCCCGATGCGGGGCTCGAACTCACAGACCGCGAGATCATGACCTGAGCCGAAGTCGGACGCTCAACCGACTGAGCCACCCAGGTGCCCCAAAAATATAGCGTCTTTTTAATCTGTGCCTTGTACAGACTAGATGCTCAGTGGTGATCTGGTGATCAATCTCTTATCACACACAAGCAGTAAATATCAGTGAGCCCCCTGAGGTCACTAAACCCTTTAGCTAGACTGAACTTGTACCCTCCCTGCCCATGTCACCCACATCACCAAACTCAGGCTTGGCCACTGCCCAGCCTGAAGCAATGGGGCACATCCCTTCCTCGGTGCAGCCTCAGGGTCCTCTGTTAAAACACAGGGACTGAGCTACATAATGCTCTAAAGCTCCTTCTAGTGGATTAGATTCTATAACTCAGTGCTTTTATGGCATCCTGGCAGCTTCTTGTCCTCCGGCTTCTGGAATAAACTCATAGTTGTCCCCTGCCTCTTCTGTCTCTGCAGGAGAGGGAGGAATCAAGGGAAAAGAAAAAGTGGTAGATGTGGAAAATCTCCTTCCACAGTGAAGAAAACCACCAGCTTAGGGACTCATGCAAAATGAGAGCCACCCAGAAGAAGGAGCAGGTATATAATGGGACACGTAGAGCCCAGGGGGCTCTGAGTGTGTACATCGGGGCAGGTGTGTGCACACTTTGGAACCTTGACACTGTGAGTGGCTCTCAGCCTGTTGATGTTCTCATTGTCGATGTGATTCCTACTGCCCCAGAGTGCCTGGGCAGGTGACTTTCAAAGCCTCCTGGTACAGGTCACTTGGTCAACGGGCATGTGACTGTTGCTGTTTTGTGTACCTGAAACTGTGTGCTGGGCTCAGTCACTGCAGGAAGTTCAAGCTCTCCGGTTGGATTAGTGAGTCACCCAGTAAATAGTGGACACGGGCTGCCTACAGCTCCCTTACTTCTTCCAAGCCAGGAAAGGAGGGGAATCCTTCCCCTCCATGCTCCCAGAGGCCAGCACACCTGAACAGCCCCTTCCCACAGAGGGGATGCATTGTGAAACTATCTCCTGAGGATGAGACATCATTCATGAGGCCCCTAGTGGGAAGGGCATAAAGTCAAAGTTATTCCACAGTCTGGAGGCCAGACAATGGCCTGGAAACAAGCTCAGTAACCAATCTTGCATTACTAACTTCCCAAGTCTCATTACCTGGTTGACCAAGGAAAGGACATTTTCCCATGCCAGACAAAAATGAGAAGCTGCTGCTCTCAGCAGAGCCCAGATTTCAACAAACCCTATTCCCAAGCCTGGGCTCCCCTGACCTGTCAGGGCAAGACAGAGCTGGCTCAAGCTCCAGGGAGGATGTTACCCTTCTCCCCCGGGGGTGATGTCCACTGCCAGAGCTGGATTTCCTCCCCAAAGGATGGGTTCACCCTCTAAGTCCTTCCCAGGAAAGTCACATTCCTGCTCCCAAAGCAGGAAGCTCATCAGTGTATCCCTCTGCTTTTTCTGGCTGCTATCCCCAACCTCAGATCATCAGATCTGAGATCAACATCAGATCATCCTGTCAGAACGCAGAGTAATTCCCCTCCTGCCCTTTTGCTCATCTGAAAAAGGTCCAACCCAGATCTGCTGCTAGCCTCCTTGCATTTTCTGATTGAGTCCCCCTTCTTACATACCCAAGGTCCACTTATCCTCATGTGGTCCCCTATATTCTCGTACAAAATTAATATGCTAAGTTCCAGGAGAGGCGTTTATCTGGCATTGCCATTTTTGTATTAAAAATTTCTTGTTTTTCTTATCAACTTTCCAAGTTCTGGACATATTAAGAAGCTGAGCCCTTTCCTGTTGCATTTATGAAAAAATATTTCCCTACTTGCTTTTAATTTTGTTTATGATTGTCTTCCTCTCTTTTGCACTCATTTATTCAACAATGATTTACTAAGCGTCACTATGAATAAGCACTGGGCAGGGTGTTTTAGAGCCTACACTACTTGCCTTTAGGTCACTTCCTCCCTCTTATCCTCTGATTATTCAACTTACGGGTCTAGAAGCTTAATAGTATATTCATACTTTTGGTTGATAAGGCTCTGGGCCTTATCACTTAAATTTATATATAACTCACTTACATGAGTAATAAAAAAGTAAACTTTAACTTAAAATGCACAATATATGGTTAATATAATAATTCACTATTAAGAGGGTCTTAAGCAGGCTCCATGCTAAGTGTGGAGCCCAATGCAGTGTTCGATCCCATGACGCTGGGATCATGACCTGAGCCAAAAATCAAGAGTCCAAAACTCAACTGACTGAGGTGCCCGGAGAAAGTCACTTTAAATCAAGGAAAATCTCAGACTAGAAGTCCTCTGAGGGCAAAAAATTAACTTATTTCTTGTTCTACCAAATAGCATGATACATGTTTGGAAAATGACTGGTATCCTTCTAACGAAGTGGAAAATTTGGACACAGACAGAGGGAAGATGGCTGTGTGAAGACAGGGGCACATTGAAGATATGCTGCCACAAGTCAAGGAGTGCTTGGGTTGCCAGAAGCTGGAAGCAGCAAGGAAGGATTCTACCCCAGAACCTTCAGAGGGAGCATGGCCCTGCCACCCCACCTTTGGACTTCTGGTCTCAAGAGCTGTGAGAGAATACACACTGTTGTTTTAGTGCGCTTTGTTATGGCTGCCCTAGGGAAATCATACAGATTTCTAACACAAACTGACATCATTTACACATCTGCAGGAATGTCAGATTAACTCATTTTAGGACACCAGTGGGGGTGGGGAAAGGAGCAAGGCAGTGGGGGCGGGGGGAGATGGATTGTGCTGTGGGACACTAGGCATCTAGGGGATGGGCATATCTGGGGCCAGATTAGGAGTCAGCTGGGAGCAGAGGTCCAGGGGAAGGCAAAGGCCTTAGAAGGAGAGCGGTCCCATCAGTCTTCACCAAGGAGTAACTCTGGGGACAGGTCACACTTCTGGATTTTCCAGAGGCAAAGTTCCCATTCTTCTGACACTAAGGACTCTTTAGCCTCATCCATTAATCCACATTTCGATTCTGTCTCCCCCAACGATTTGCCAATCAGAGATTCTGATTAACAAGTGAGAACTAATAATGATTTATTCATTCACTTCAACATTTACTATATGCCAGGTTTGTGCTTTTTGGCGGTGAAACAGCCTGAAGGAAGTGCATTCTCTTTTCTCCCTCAGCTAAAATAATTCTAGTCAAAATTAAATCACTTGACATTTCAGTTAGCCTGAGAACCCTAACGTGGGTTATATCAGGATTTTTGCAATATTGGAAATAATCCTGGGACGCTCTTTAGCGTGGATAAGGCTGATTTCCTAATTCTGAAGGGTGTATAGAGAGTAGAGTCTTTTGTTTTCCAACTCTATAAAACCCTACATAAAGATCACAGAGCCTAAAATACAAATACAATGAAAGCAAGATTGAATGCCACTCCCACAGACCTTCAGCTGCAGAGGCAATAACAAAACAAAATAAAACAATAAAACAGAGGGTAACAAGTGTTGAAAAGGATGTGGAGAAACTGGAACCTTCAGGAACTGCAGCAGGGGATATAATGACGTTGCTGTTTTGGAAAAACATGCCCTAGTTCCTCAGGAAGTTACACATGGAGTTACTATATGTCTCGGCAACTGTATACTTTGAACGGGTGGATTTCACCGTGTATGAACTGTACCTCCATAAAAAAAAAAAAGTCTAAGCTCTAATGACTAATGATGTTGAGCATCTTTTCTCATGCATACTGGTTATTTGTTTATCTTCTTTGGAGAAAAGTCCTTCCACTCCTTTACCCATCTTTTAATTGGACTATCTTTTTGTTGTTAAGTTGCAAGAGCTCTTACATGTTTTGGATACAAGTCCCTTATCAGATACATGATTTGCAAATATTTTCTCCCATTCCACGGGTGCTCTCACTTTTATTTTTATTGATTTATTTTTAATGTTTGTTTATTTTTTGAGTGAGAGAGACAGAGCGCGAGTGAGGGAGGGGCAGAGAGAAAGGGAGTCACAGAATCCGAAGGAAGCTCCAGGCTCCAACTGTCAGCACAGAGCATGGGGCTCCACAGGGGCTCGAACTGACGGACCCGTGAGATCATGAACTGAACCGAATCGGTCTGACGCTCAACCGACCGAGCCCCCCAGGCGACCCTGTCACTTTTATTTTTTTAAGTTTATTTATTTTGAAAGAGAGTGCCTATGCATGTGTGGGATGGGAAAGGGCAGAGAGAGAGAGATCCCAAGTAGGCTCTGTGCTGTCTGTGCAGAGCCCCATGATCTCATGAACCCTGAGATCATGACCTGAGCCCAAACCAAGAGTCGGACGCTTAACTGACTGAGCTGCCCAGGCACCCTGGTGGTGTCACTTTTAAGTGCTAGTTTGGCTAAGTATAAATTGTAGTTTGCTAGTTATTTGCTCTCAGACATTTAAAATATTATTCCTTTGTCATCTAGCTTCCATTAATGATGGAAGGGGAGCACTCTTGTCATTCGTTGTTTCCGGACAATTATCAGCCACTATTTCTTAGAATAGTTCCTCTCTTTATTCTATTTTCCCTTACAGAATGCCAGTTCCATGAATGTCAGTCCTGATGTTAGTCATTCTGGTCATTGTGTCTCTTAGTTTTTCCTTCATATCCTCCTTTCTGTCCATCTCTGCTGCATGCTGTGTAATTTCTTAGATTTATTGCTAGTTTACTAATTTTGTCTTCCATTCTATCTAATCTGCTGTTTAACTTGCCTAAATAGTTCTAAATTTGGATCAATATGGCTTTCATTTCTCCATGACTAATTTGACTTGTTTATCAAAACTCTTTTGCCTTTTTTGATAGCATGTAGTGCTTTTCTCATGTTTTCAGTTTCTTCTTGTTTTCCTTCAACATTTTTAAAAAGTCTTATTTTTTTTTTTTAATGCTGTACCTAATAATTCCATTAGCAGGAGATGGAAGGGGTCTTACACAGCAGTTTGCTAGGTATGCTGATATTTGCTCACGGAGGCTTTTTTCCTCTGTTTTGTTTTTTATTTGAGCGTTACTTGTCCAAACTTGTTTTTGAGGGAATCCTATGGAATCTGGGGGAGGGGTAGCTCCTCCAGAGAAGCTTTGTGCAAAGTTCTTTTTTTTTTTTTATGTTTATTCATTTATTTTGAGAGAGAAAGGGAGATCCGAGAGTGAGCAGAGGAGGGGCAGAGAGAGAGAGAAAGAGAATTCCAAGCAGGCTCTGCCCTGTCAGCATGGAGCCCGATGTGGGGCTCAAACCCACAAGCTGTGAGATCATGACCTGAGCTAAAATCAAGACTTAGACGCTTAACTGACTGAGCCACCCAGGTGCCCCAGGTGCAAAGTTCTTTAAAGAGCCACCAGTCATTGTGAATTTTTGTTAATGTTTCCTCTAGTGTTTTACCAGACCAGGTATAGTATACATTGTAGTCTCAAATGCACCTGAAGGGCATGATAGCAAATTCTCATGGGAAATTTTTTTTCAGGTCTGGAATGCACACAGAGACAGGCACATATTTCTGACCCCTCCCTTTGCTGATGGTTAGATTTCTCCTGGCCCACCCTTCCTTGAGAGCACAGCCCTGAGGGCTCCAGCTCTTTGCCAGGTTCTGGTTATTGAGATGAGCCAACACCCACAGGACAGCCCTGGCTGGCTTCAGGTCCGCTTGCTTTGCTTCGTGTATTCGTCTTCTGACTCTGTAGATTTCCCTTTCTTTTTTTTCTTCAAGCTCTGCTATGCATTTAAAAGAACGTTTGTCATGTTTTTGGTGTTTTGTATTTGGAAGGCTGTCCTATTATCTAGTTCCTATATTGCCTGTAATAGGACTCCCCAGGGGAAAAATGCGCAAATAAACACCTGATTTCTAGTCCTCGCAGCCCCACTGAAGCCTTTAGGGATCTGCATGCTCCAGAAGATGAGTTAATCAGACAATGGAGTTCCTACCGGTGCTAGGTATTAGATGTGTGACCTCACTGAGTACCGTAGAACAGTGACCCAACCAGAATGCAGCACCCTTAAGAGGGGTTTGAAAAAGTGAAATCAGTCCTGAATATTTCAAGTAGTCACGAAGAGAGATATTAGAGACAAAGGCTGGTCTTTCTGAGACCCTTAAATCAACCCCTCTCCACCTAACTCTCCTATTTGGGGCTCTAGAGGAAGGTGTGTGAAACATAATACCTGGCACCTAGTGAGTGCTCAATAAATCCTTGCCGACTAATGTTGATTGTATAACTGGCTCATTGTGTCACAAGACAGCTCCTTGATTTTCTGCAACAAACTCCTCGATTTTTTTTAATGTTTATTTTTGAGAGAGAGAGAGAGAGAATGAGTGTGCAGGCATGGGAGTGGTGGAAGGAGGACAGAGAGAGAGGGAGACAGAGGATCCAAAGTGGGCTCTGTGCTGACAGCAGAGAGCCCAATGCAGGGCTCAAACTCACACACGGTGAGATCCTGGCCTGAGCTGGAGTTGGACACTTAACCAAATGAGCCACCCAGGGGCCCCTGTAAATTCCTCTACTCATCTGCCCAACCCCCAGGCCAGCGTTGAAGAATACGTTGGTGAAGACATTAATACAGAGAAATAAAGTGCATTTGGGTGGTTTGCATTTCGGATTAATGAAAATACAGGGTGGGGGCGCCTGGGTGGCTCAGCCAGTTAAACTCAAGCGTCTGACTTCAGCTCAGGTCGTGATCTTGAGGTTCGTGTGTTCGAGGCCCCCCCCATCGTTGGGCTCTGTGCCGACAGCTCAGAGCCTGGAGCCTGCTTTGGATTCTGTCTCCCTCTCTCTTTGCCCCTTCCCCACTCGCTTTCTGCTTCACTCTCTCTCTCAAAAATAAATAAACATCAAAAATAAATAAATAAAAATACAGGGTGTACTTGGGGTTTTGAATGAAGAAAAAAAAAAACGGGCCACTCCAAAGCTTACATATGAATTGCAAAGGGTAATATCTAACATGCAGGGAACGCTTGTTATGTGTAATCATTGTTCTCAGTTCTCTTCCACGTATCAATTTGTTTAACCCTCCCAACAGCCTTCGGAGCTGGGTATTGTTATAGCAAATCCTATTTTATGGATGAGGAACTGAGGCACGGAGAAATTAAGTAATTTGCTGATGAAGGTGGGAGCTGGAATTCCAACCCAGACAGGGCAGCCCACGAGTTGGTGTGCGAAGCCATTAGGCCACGGTGCCTCAGCTGGGACCTCGCTTCCTCTGCACAGAGCTTCGTGCTGTTCCATAGAACACGTCTGGCGAAGCCGCTGAGCCTTGCCTCTGCTCTTCTCAATACTTGACCTGTTCTGTCTTTCTCTGGGGAACTTGTATTCACCGTTTCAGACTCAGCTGAGATTTCTGGTGCCTCCAGAAACTGACTCTACTTCGGACAAGGGCAACAAGGACAAAGGGAAAGGGAAGAATCTATATAATTTAAAAAAATAAAAATCAATAGATATTGATTATGTGAGGCCAACAGGGAGACATCCGTGTTTGCCTCCTGGCCTGCGGCTCTGGGGGGCTGGGCTGAAATCTTGTGTGTGTGGGTGTGGGGGGGAGGTGGGTACAGATGGGAGAATTGATGAAGTCATGTTTGAAGGGTTTTAGGAAGCACTTTTTGCATCCAGCTCGCCTTTCTTTAGGACTGCTTTATCCAGAAGGAAACTGAAGTGCTTGGTGAGAAACAAGCTGTCATCTGTTCCATACGATTTGGGTGGTGATCCAAAACCCGTCTGCCCAAACGTATTTTCCTTTTTGTGTGAAATCACCACCTCTTGGGGTACGGTGTTTTCCTGTGAAAGGCACACTTGAAAACCATGTGCTGAGTTCAAACTTTGTGCCAGGCAGGGAGCTAAGCGATCTGAATTCTGTCTCATTTAATCTTCTCAGCAATCCTCAGAAACAGGTGCAATAGTAATTATTACACACTTTACATGTGAGGAAGCTGGTGTCTGAGGAACCACAGGAACTCACCTAGGGTAACACAGCTCAAAAATGACAAGATCACTGGGCACCCAGGGGGCTCAGTCTGTTAAGCGTTGGGCTTCAGCTCAGGTCATGATCTCACGGTGCCCCACTTGGGGCTCTGTGCTGACAGCTCAGAGCCTGGAGCCTGCTTCGGATTCTGAATCTCCCTCTCTCTCCGCTCCTTCCCCCTCCCTCAAAAATAAATAAACATGAAAAAAAAATTTTTAGCGGTGCCTGGGTGGCTCAGTTGGTTAAGCATCAGTGTTCAACTCAGGTCATGATCCCACAGTTGTGGGTTCGAGCCCCGCATTGGGCTCTGTGCTGACAGCTCAGAGCCTGGAGCCTGCTTCAGATTCTGTTGTCTCCCCCTCTCTCTGCCCCTCCCCTGCTTACACTCTGTCTCTCAAAAATAAACATTAAAAAAAATTTTTTTTTTTTAATGACAAGATCAGGATTCACCCAAGTTGGAATCCATGCTCTTAACTAATTCTCCACATCGCCTCTCTTGTACGCCTCATGTGTGTTTCCTGAGAGTGGAAGGGGCGGTGGGGAGACCCTTCCTTCCTCCCATCGGCAGAAGTTACTTCCCCGGGAAGTCCTGGGTGCGGAAAGTACCAGTCTCTGATGCAAGGTCCTGGATGGTACTAAGTTTGTCCCAGGAGGGAAGGGAAATCTAAGCAAGCCCCACCCCCACACCCCCACACCCCCGCCCCCGACTTGCTGCGGTCAAGTGCTTTCTCTGGCTGGACAGCACTGGCGTCTAACGACCCGAGGGGCCCAGGACCCCCCCGCGCCTCCCTCTGCTCCCGGCTCTGCTCCCTGCTGGAGCTCGCTCTAACTCACTCACGGCCGCCCCTCCGTCGGTCTGTCTGCGCGTCTGCCGGTCTGCGCTGCCGCGGGGGCTGCCTAGCTGCCCCGCGTGCTGGGAGGAAGGGAGCGGGCAAGTCCCTGCCGCCACCCAGCTCTGAGCTGGCCGAGCGGTGCTCTCCCCGGGAGGCTGACTCAATCGGAAACTGCCCTGGGCCGCTCTTAACGGGAAGGAGTCCCTGCTCACCTCTCCCCTGGAACAGACTGACATCCAGGCTGGGAGAGGCAGCAAACCCCGGGGGAGGGGGGGGGGGGGAACCCGAGGGGGGGGCAGAATTCCTGCTCCCCCGGGGGGGGGGGGGAGGCTGAGCAGGCGGTCTTGGAGGTGCTTTGAGATACCAAGGACTCCCGGTCACCTTCACCTCGGGAGCCACCTCTTCTTGGGGGGGGGGGGGGACTGCCAGTGCCTGTCCTAGACTGTCCTGTGTGGAGGGGCCTCCAGAAGGCGGTGGTCCCCGAACTCAGGGGTCCCCGAACCCCGAACCTTCCTGAGGATGGCCACACAGCGACCCGGAGGAGAAGCCCTGGGGAGCCCCCAAAGCCTGGGCCAGATGTAAACGCCCCCGCCCCGCCGCGCCCCGCAGCGTGGCAGAGTCTAGTCCCCTTCCCCCAACCAGAGGAATCAGTGTGACAGGTGTCCGCCTGCACTCTGTAGGGAGGTTGCTGTGGCAGGGAAGTGAGTGGGCAGGAAGGAGGTGAAAGGTGCCAGTTGAGCTAAGCCTCCATCAGCACTCAGGAAGTCAGCACACCTGGGCTAGGCGGGCAGGGCCAGAGTGACTGAGTCTTTCCCCGGAGGTGGGCAGGTCCTGCCCCAGTCACAAGCGGGTAGGTCAAGAGCTGAGCAGCCCTCTGGAAGCTGATGGCTTCTCAGCAGCAGTGTCTCCTTAGGGGCGACTTCTGTCCTGACTGATTTCACTTACAACCTTTTAATTTAGTTTATTGATTTTCAAAGATGGTGAGGGTCCCAGGGTGGGGATGGGGGATGGGCATCAGGACTGGCCCTGGGGACATCATGCCCAGAAGCCACTCCGTGGACATTAGATAGCAAGCATGTTGAACTGGCTGTCCTGGCACCCACCCATCCCAACCCCCTGTCTTGCACAACCCCAGGAGCTCCAATGGTTTAAATGGAATAGGCCAAATCCTCTCCCTTAGTTATCTCCAGAATTCTGGTGCGTAACCCTCAGCTAAAAAGTAAATATCATCTTTGCCACCTTTCCCTATGCTTAAGTTTCTGACGCAGCAACGGGGTGGCTCCAGGCCCCTCAAACTCAGAATGGATGCAGTGTCACCTTGCTGTCACCTCACTTCTGAGCCCCTGCTCCTGGAGGCTGAAGGGTTAATACAAGCCCTGCCTAACTCTGGAACAGTTCTCATTAGGGCTGCTGGAATCCAAAGCAAGACCTTAGCGAGGACTTATGAGAACCAAGACTCAAATGAGGCCTGCCATCCAGGTAGGACACTGGCCCGTGATCATGAGAGTCTTAAAGAAGGTAGTGAGTGGGCACAGCAAGAGAGGAAAGGTTAATGTGGGGCTCACACTGGTGTGGTGTGTGGGTTTCCTCACACACACGGACCCCACGCAGCAAACAGTCCTTACTCGTGGTAGGAGCTCAGTAAATAGTTGTTAAATGAAAACTTTGGGCAAAGCTTTAGACTCAAAAAAGACTCAAAAGTGGTCGTAACCATGTCCCAATCCTTTGCACAATTGTGAGGTGCACCTAGGTCTCATCCACTCTGTTTTTCCATCCCTGGACCTTACCCGTGCTGCTCTGTTTTCTCTCCCGGAATGCTCCTGACCTTCTCCACGTGCCTCACTCCTTCTCAACATTAAAAAAAAATTTTTTCTTTTAATGTTTATTATTTTTGAGAGACAGAGAGAGAAAGAGAACAGGCAGGGAAGGGGCAGAGAGAGAGGGAGACACAGAATCTGAAGCAGGCTCCAGGTTCTGAGCTGTCAGCGCAGAGCCCGATGCTGGGCTCGAACTCACAGGCCATGAGATCATGACCTGAGCTGTGGCCGCCCAACTGACTGAGCCACCCAGGCACGCCTCCTTCTCAACCTTTAAGTGTCAGTCTACATGTCCCTTCTTCCAGGAAGTCTTTGCTGACCCTCTGAGTGTGGATTCTGTGCCCTTCTTCTGTGCTCCATATGCCTATGCCTCCTTCCTGTGTTAGCATATGTCACATGCGATTTGTAATCGCCTGTTTCCCAGCCTGTGCCCTTTATTAGACCATAAGCCTTGAGGTCGGTGATTACATCTTATTCATGTCCGTGCCCCTGTGCCTAGCACATAGTAAATACTCACTAGATATTTATGAGATGAATGTATTAAGCACACTGTTTCTTCATCCACTTCCTCCCTAGAAGCTGACCCGAAGTTGAACCACCTGCCAGGTGAGACATAAGATTTGCCTCTCACAGAGGTCTACCTATAAAAGACTTTAAGCCCAGAGAAATGATATCTAAAGTTGAAAGCTCAGGTACCCTCTTGTGTAGAGGGTTCCTCCTGCAAATAACACCTGGGAGAGGTGGTCATCCAATCTGCGACAGATGCTGCTAAGAACCAATGGTGGGAGTGTTTTTGTGTGTGGAGACGAAGTGGAAGACACCTTTGGGTCCTGAGCATCCCCTTGGGCCAGTGGAGTCATGTACAGTGATGTGGTGGGCAACTGGAAAGGGAGAGGGTTTGGATCTCTAGAGTCTGCACAATACTGCGGGGCTGGCAGAGGGTCTCTATATAGCAGTGGCCATCCATGAAGGTTATGTGGGAAAAGGAGAGTTAGTTCAAAAACTTCTCTGCTTCATCATTCTCTCAGGGGCTTTTTTGTGTGTTGATTTCATCAGCTGAGATGCTGTGATTACATGTATGTATGTATGTATGTATGTATGTATGTATAATGTGCTTGAGGTTGAGGATTGGGCATAAACAGATGGTTTAGAGTGTGTGTGTGTGTGTGTGTGTGTGTGCGTGTGTGTGCTTCATACCTCTGTGGACATGGTGTATCCCTATGCCTTCAGTTCAGTCATGGAAGTGAGGAGGGAAGAGAGGTAAAAAAAAAAACAGCAACAAAAAACCCCATTTATTGAGTACATTGAGTACCTGTCCTATACCGGATACTTTACGATTTTTACCTTTAAATTTTTTTTTAATGTTTATTTTTGAGAGTGTGCACGAGCAGGGGAGGGGCAGGGGATCTGAAGTGGGCTTTGCACTGACAGTAGTGAGCCCACTTAAACCCACACACGGTGAGATCATGACCTGAGCTGAACGCTCAGCCTACTGAGCCACCCAGGCACCTCATGATTTGAACATTGTTTCAGCCTGTAACTCTCTAGCGTAGATTTCACCATCCCCATTTTGCAGATGAGGAAACTGAGACTCATGGACGTTAGGTAGCTTGTCAAAGGACATCGAAATGATTTGTGGCCTTAATAGTAATGTTCAATTTATGTCTGCTCTATCTTTTCCAGGTTGACTCCTAACCCAATGGTTTGGCATCTAGGACAGGACAGAGAAGTGAAGTACTTCTTGAGGCCAATTAAGAAGGAAGGGTAGGTTTTCAGGCTCTGGGGTCAGATTGAACGCATTGAAATCCTCCCTCTGCACGTTTACTGGGTGGCCTTGGCATTAGGGTGGAGACCTTAGTGCATCAGTGCCTTTTTTTTTTTTTTATGCCATAAATTTCCCTTTATTAACTAGTCAAGACCAAACCACTTAGCAAATATATATATCCTAACAACATAACCATTTGAAAACATAGTACACATAAATTCAAAGAAAAAATATTTTGATTAATTCTTAAATGACCACAGTTACTAATGGGATATTGTGACTGTTGGGTGTTGTGTTACTTCCCAAACCTTAGAATCATATTGAACACCACCCGCTGACTACCGGGAGAAATTTTCAGTTTTGCCAAAATAGGTCATTGAAAGGAATTTAGCGCCGCCTATTGTAGAAATGGTGAACTGCCTTGAGCTAATTAGTTCACACGGGTGTTGACAGACATAGGTGTTACCCACTCCTGAAAACCCCCCTACGGCAATGTGGAGAACCTTAGGGCATTAGGGACTATCCAGGATCAGTTGGGCAATTTGCTTTTTTTTTTTTTTTCTGTGCTTTGTTTTCCTCACCTGTAACATGTGGATAATAATACGTAGCTGAGGGGTTTGTGATAAGGTTGAACTGAAGTGTTTGTAAAGCACCTATGCGATGGCCCTTGATGCTTTACGTTAGAATCACCTGGAAAGGTTAATAAAACTCATGGATGCTAGGAACCCTACCCACAGATTCTGATGTAATTGGCTGGGGTGAGGCACAGGCATAGGAATTACTTTTTTAAGGTACCCCAAGAGATTTTCATGTGTGGCCAGGGCTGAGATTCATTGACCTAGTACACAGTGAGTAGGCTATTTTAAAAATAAAAGTAATGTTGTCAGGCAGAGAAAATACATAGCTAGGTATGTGAAGGCCTGGGTTCGAGAACTTTCTTCCCATTCAGGGGCTGTGTGGTCTTGGGCAATCACTTGCTGTTTCTTTAACCTCTATTCTTCCGTTAAAGTGAGAATAATAACTGTGTTCAGTCTTAAATCATAGGGTTTTCATGAGCTTAAATCATAGGGTTTTCATGAGCTGCTCTTTAGACTGTGTGGCTGGTGCTATACTGATGGAGGGGCATTATTGGGAACTAGAAGATGTGATCCCAAAGAGTAAAACCCCACAACACTTGAGGGCCACTGCCCTCTGCCGGTCTGTGCACCATGCAGAGACCCGCAGACCCACAGCTGAGAAGAATGAAACAGAAGGTGGGGTTCACCAGGATCCCTTCTCAGCTGCGTGAGGCCAACAGCCTAACCAGTTTATGGAGTCACTGCGGTAGTGAAAAGTACCAGAAGGGGGCACCCTTGTCTCAGACCGAGACTTGGGTTTGAGTATGGCCATCCAAACCAATTTGTTTTGAAAAAGTTTAAGTGAATAAAAGTTTAAAAGTTTAAACTTCTAGAGTTTATTTCTCTTTATTAGCCATTGTACAATAATACATAAAGTAATTACAAACTCAAGAATTAAAACAAGAACGAAATGTGAAAACTGTAAAAGAAAAGAAAGCTATTTTTTCCTTGCTTAAGGCTCTCTGGCAGTAGACCTTCTCAAGAAGTTTCTCTAGATTTCTTTTTAAACGCCATTTGGAGTTTTAATAATTACATCTTATTCACACTGGGCATATATGTCAGCCACGCAAAATAGGTGTGCCAATCTAATGAAAACAATAACAATGGAAGAGTTATTTCAATAGTCAGGAGACAAAGGACTAGTTTTAACCAATTAACAATAACACCTTCATTCCCAAGGTCAAGGGAAAAATCACACCTCAGAACTCACCCTCTGCAGATTTTTTACTCTCTGTGTATGAAAATACACAGGGCTGGCTGGGCGCCCGGGTGGCTCAGTCAGTTAAGGGTCAGACTCTTGATTTTGGCTCAGGTCATGATCTCACGGTTCGTGAGATCGAACCCCGCGTGGGTCTCTGTGCTGGCAGTGTGGAGCCTGCTTGGGATTCTCTCTCTCCGTCTCTCTACCCCCCACCGCCCACATGTGTGTACTTTCCCTCTCTCTCTTTCTCTCTCTCTCAAAATAAATAAACATTAAAAAAAAGAAAAAGAAAATGCACAGGGCTTCCATTTAGCTCCAGGTGTCATGATAATAATAGCTATTGTTTATTAAGCAACCGCTATGTGCCAGGTGCTTCCTTTATAAACTGCTACTTCTCATAGCTTAACAGAGGTCATGATCATCCTTATTTTCCAGATGAAGAAACAACACTGAGAATTTCTGGCCACAGTCACACAGCTGATATGAGGACAACTGAGGGAGGCCCTCTATTGGCCAAGCTCATGAACTCACTAGAACCCAGCTGTTCTAGTCGATGTAGCTTTGGCCTGGAGACTTTCCCACGTCTAGTCCAAGGTCTCAGGCAGGACTGTGTAGAGAAGGTGTCTTTGCCTACATCTCCCTGGTCTATCTAGCATGAGTTGCCCTATAGCTTTAAGACCCTGAGGCTCAGAGGGTGCCTGGTACCTCCCCCCCTGAAGAAAGAGCCTTGCCTGCAATCACAAATCAAAGGGAATTAGGGCATGGCTAGAACAGCAATATGAACCTGGGGAATGGAATAAGGGACAGGAGGGTTGGATTTTCAGTCCATTGCCAAACCTTAATGGAACATATGTTTGTAAGCCATGCGGGCTCTTCCTGAATCCAGGAAAAAAGGGCTGCCTGTCTGTTGTCTAGGCTTTCTGTGACAACTGTGAAGAGGGTGTTGAAAATCCTGGATGGGACTGATCTTTAAAATTATGCAATGTTTTACAAGAACCCCTTTCATTTAATGTTACCTGCACCTTCTAAGTAATCAACAATTATCTATAAAATATATGGTATATATTAAAGCCACTCACCCAATGTTTCCTCCTCTCGGCTTTCTGGCCCACGGTAGGATTGCACTGCTGGGTCCCTGGTCCCTGCTGACGGGTGTGGCCACAGACCGGTTATGGCCAATAAAATATAAGTGGAAATAATGGTATTGCTTTCAGACTCTAGTCCTTAAATGCCTTTTTAAGCCCTTCAGAGCTCTCTTCTCTGCCACAGCAAGAGGATAATACTCCATCAGCCTGAGTTTAGAATGAGGAGTTGTTGCTGTTTTTTTTTTTTTTTCTTTTAATTTTTAGGTTTATTTGCTTTGAGAGAGAGACAGAGAAAGTGAGTGGGGGTGGGGAAGAGAGAGGGAGCGAGAGAGAGAATCCAAAGCAGGCTCTGCACTGTTGGCTAGGAGCCCAACGTGGGGCTCAGACCCACCCATGGCGAGACCATGACCTGAGCTGAAAACCAAGAGTCGGACGCTTAACCGACTGAGCCACCTAGCCACCCCTCGTCGTTGCTGTTCTTACTGCAACATAACCTAGGTTATTCTGGCTGGTAGAGGGTATTCGCCGGCCCCCCATCACTGCACGCTGAGTCAAGGTGGGGTAAATGAAGTGTTCAAGGATGTGTATGCGTAGAAGAAAGGGAATGGATTTAGGAGACGCATAGATTACAGTTAAATATCAGCTCTGCCGCTCACTGTATGTATAATTTGAGGCAAATTTAAAAACTTTTTCGGGGCGCCTCGGTGGCTCAGTCGGTTAAGCGTCCGACTTTGGCTCAGGTCATGATCTTGCGGTTCGTGAGTTCAAGCCCCGCGTTGGGCTCTGTGCTGACAGCTCAGAGCCTGGAGCCTGTTTCAGATTCTGTGTCTCCCTCTCTCTCTCTGACCCTCCCCCATTCATGCTCTGTCTCTCTCTGTCTCAAAAATAAATAAACGTTAAAAAAAATTTTTTTTTAAAACCTTTTTCATACATACTCATTAAAATGGCAAAAAAGACAAACAAAACCCTGACCCTACCAAATGCTGGCAAGAACTGAGGACGCAAAATGGAACAGCCATTTGGAAGTTGATTTAGCAGTTTCTTATGAGGTTACCTACACGTTTACTCTATGTCCTGCCACTCCCAGTCCCGTGGTACCCAAGAGAAATGAAACCTACGTTCACACAAAAGCCTGTGTGTGAATGTTTACAGAGGCTTCGTTCATAATTGCCAAATGGTGTTCAGTTGTGGGTGGGTGACTACCCGTGGCACAGCCACACAATGGAAGGCCACTGAGCAATAGAAAAGAGGAGACCACCGACATAGGCAACAATGTGGGTGACTCTCAAATGCATCGTGCTAAGTGAAAGAAGTCAGACTTGGAAAGCTAGGATTCCACTTACAGGGCACTCCAGGAAAGGCAAAAGGATAGGGACAGACGACAGATTTGGGGATGCAAGGGACTAGGCGACAGATTTGGGGATGCAAGGGACTAGGCGTGGCGGTGGGGAGGGGGACAGCTGGCTCCAAAGGGGCGCATGAAGTGATGGGAACTGTTTCGCATCTGGATCCTGTTGGTGGTTCCATGACCCCATACATTGTCAAAACTCAGAACTGCGAATCAAAAAGAGTGAATTTTACCGTAGGTAAATGAAAATTTTCAAGTGAGTGAAAAGCCAGATACAAAAGGCCACATATTATTGTCTGATTCTGTTTATATGAAAAGTTCAGAATAGGCACATTTATAGAGACAGAAAGTAATTTTGTGGTTGCCAGGGGCTGGGGAGGGATGGGGGGAGAATGGGGAGTGACCGCAAAAAGGTGGGGGGTGTGTCCTCTTTGGGGTGACAAAACTGGTCTGAAATTAGACAGTGTGGTAAGAGTTGCAGAATCTTGCGAATACACTAAAAACACGGAACTGTACATTTTTAAATGAGTTTTATGCTATGTGAATTATATCTCAGTTTGGAAGAGTGAACTAAAAAGAACCTTTCTCACTAGAGTGCCTGGATGGCTCAGTCGGACAACGGCTCAGGTCACGCGATCTCACGGTTGATGGGTTTGAGTCCGGCCTCAGGCTCTGTGCTGACAGCTCAGAGCCTGGAGCCTGCTTCAGATTCTGGGTCTCCCTCTCTCTCTGCCCCTCCCCCGCTTGCACTCTGTCTCTCGAAACTAAATAAACGTTTAAAAATTTTTTTAAAAAAAGAACTTTTTCTGGGGCGCCTGGGTGGCTCGGTCAGTTAAGCGGCCGACTTCGGCTCAGGTCATGATCTCGCGGTCCGTGAGTTCGAGCCCCGCGTCGGGCTCTGTGCTGACAGCTCAGAGCCTGGAGCCTGTTTCAGATTCTGTGTCTCCCTCTCTCTCTGCCCCTCCCCTGTTCATGCTCTGTCTCTTTCTGTCTCAAAAATAAATAAACGTTTAAAAAAAAAAAAAGAACTTTTCACAACCAGTTTCCTCATCTATAAAATTAATATTCCTACTTGACAGGCTGTTGTGTGGCATGGGTTTGATGTACGCAAAGGGCCCCATTTTGGGGGTCACACAGCAGTGTCCCACCTTGGATGCTCCGTGACAGCTGCTTTCCAGGACTCCAGTTCTGGCTTAACCACTCCGTCCTGCCCTGGGAGACCCAGTTCGCTTCACCAAGTCTCACATTTCCCATTTGCAAAATGAAAAGAGCTGGATGAGGTGAACCTCACCTCCAACCCCGACTCCACCCCTGCCCCTGTGGGGCGAGGACCCTCTACCGGGCTCCTTGTTTGATGAAATCACTGAGAACAAGAATTTGTGTCGGTACAGTGCTCAACACGTCTCAAGGCACTTTCACGGAACTTACCTCATTTGTCACCTCCCCTAGCATGTAACGTACTCCCTCGCAATGACAATCAGGCCTCAGAAGAACCAAGGGTGGACCGCAGGAAGCAGAGACTTCGTGCTGGCCAGGAGTGGACGCGTACTTGGGCCACGTGCTTCAGAGTGGCTGCGGAAGCCCCTACCTACTCACGCTGTTATGAGCACAGCCCCGGGCGGGGGGGGGGGGGGGGTGCCAAGTGCCAGGGTCTCACGCCTCTTCCCCTGCCCGCCTCCTCCTGCCTCCCCCCATCCTGGGGCCAGAGCACTCAAGGGGGCTTGTCAGGAATGCCCCACACCAGAACCCTACCCCCGGAGGCTCGGGTTTCCAGGGGCCACAGAAACCCACGCTGGGACGGGTCGCTGGCATTGATGTAAACTTTCCAAACCGCTTCCTAAATCTGTTCTCAGTCTCGAGAGAGTTCTTGGTTTCATTGGCTAGAAACAGGACAGCATCTCGCAGCGTTTGGGGACTACAGGCAGATAAGATGCCCTTTTTCCTTTCTGCAGTGTATGTAGAGAGAAGGAGCCCCAGGTCATGCTCTTCTCTCTCTCTCTCTCTCTCTCTCTCTCTCTCTCTCTCCAACCCCCCCCCCCCCCCCCCACCACACACACACTCACACTCACTGGCAGGCCTGCCTGGAAAGTGGGTAGGATTGTGTCAAGGGTTCCACAGCTCTGGTAGGGGATAGTGAGACAGTATAGGACTATAATGAGGGTGACAAGGAGAAAGAAGGGTACGCAGTATCCCAACGAGATCTCCCTCTGACCTGGGGTCATCAGGCCCACCTCTGTACCTTCGAGGGGGTAGAGGTATTGCCTCCTCAGTCTTGCCCCCAAGATTGCCCTTTCTGATAATTTGGTGCCCTAGCCTTCCCCAGCGGCTCTGGGCCGAGGCGCAGATACACCTAAGGGAGGGGAAGGCGGTGCTGTGGATACAGGGCCTGCCTGTAGGTAACCAGGTGCGTCTGGAGGCCTGCTTGGGGCCCTGGGGATCCGCCAAGAGGCCCAAGTCTCCATCAGGAAACCCCCAGGGCAGTCCTCACACCCACCCTGAGGGCTGAGCTGGGGGCTGAGCTGGAATACTTGGGGGAGGGGGTGGAAACAGGAAAACAGGTAATTCCTCTGAGCGTGGCAGGGGAGTGAGCAGATGGGGCAGGAGAGAGAACAGAGGAGTGTGGGAGCCCCCAGGGAGCAGGGTGGAGAGGTAACACTCCCAGATGTACCCTTGGCTGGATTAGGGGAGTGGGAGGCAATGGCTGGGGGTGGAGGGAGACTTGGGGGGATGAGGTGGTCCTGAGGCTGCCCTCTTTCCCCCTAACAGCCCGGCCTTCACCCCAAGGCAGAGGCCCCCATTCACCACTCTCCCCTCTGCCCTCTGTCCTGCTTGTCCACTGTGACCTGGCACGAGGCTTAGGCAGACAAGGAAAGAGGGTGTGGCTCTTCCAGAACTTAGGGCCTAATTGCCCTCCCGACCTGGATGGGAACATCTTGACCTTCCTGTCCTCACGGCACCCTGGGAACCCAAAGCACCCACAGTAGCCACTCCGCAGGCCAGCGGATGCAGCGACCAGGGTGGGGGCCCGCCCTGGTGCCTTGGGCCCACACTGGCCCCACCATCACCCTACATCCCTCTGCTTTCCAGCCTTGGGCAAGAGGCAGGAGTGGGTTGGGGTGAAGGCCGCGGTTTGTTGTGGCTGTGATAATGTCAGGGCCTCCCAGGCAAGAGAAAAGTGTGCTTTGCACATTGCTTACATTTTTCTCATGAGGCAAGGCTGAGAAATGATTGGAAACAGAAGCAAGAGAGGGTGGGCAGACTGCCTTCAAAGACAGGCTCGTGTGCCACCTGCACCCTTGGGAGTGAAGGGAAGGGCGTCTCGGTGGGGACCCAAGGTGGAGGGTGCTGTGGGAATGGGCACAAGGAGTTGCTGTGGTCTTGGCATAGCTCTTTTCCTGGACTGGTGACCTCCACCCACCACCCCTCTCCACTCTCACCCCTGTACCAACCCTGCCGGACTCCAACCTCATCCCCACTGGAGATGAAAAACATGATTTTCATCATGTTTTTGGGGCCTGAGTGATATGGGGCCAAGTTGTCAGGCTGTTTACGCCCGGGAGGCCAGGACTAGGACAAGGAAGGGTATGGGAGAAGAGTCCTGAGGCCAGCACCTGGGTCCTGCTTCCTCCCATCTACCCCCATCACTTGGCTAGGGCTGGCTGGCTGGCAGGGGTGGGGCTCCACCTCCTGTAGCACCCCCAATTGCTATTCTCCCTGGGCGGCTCCTTCTCACCTAACCTCATCCATGTCCTCAGTGTCTGGGGGCACAGGTGGATGACTCTTTGAGGAGCCTGCGGACAGCGCCTGGCAATCCACTCGGTGCTTTCCCCAAATCCCAGGCTCCGCATCCTCTCCTCTGACCTGAAGCACCTGCCCTTTGTTCTCCTTTCCACCCTGTTCTGACCCTGCTCCTGGATGCCTCGCCTCCACTGTCCCCTAAATGTAAACTGGAGAGGAGAGAGTCACTAACCAGTCAGGACAGCCTCTGCCCCTCGGGCACCTTTGCCCTGTGCCTCCTCTGATTGTCTAAGTGGGAAACTCCCGGTCTCCCTTCCCCTCCACCAGGTGAGATTTTCCCCCCATTTCACCAGCTCTGACAACCCTGAGGACCTGCCCATCCAGGCCTCCTCCTTCTCCCCCCTGTCCCGTGCCTACTGGCTTCTTCGTTCGCGCCACAGCCAGCCAGAAGCTATTCTGTTTCTATTGATCTGCTGGCTTCTCTTCCCTCAGTTAGTCTGTTGACTATTAATTGTGCGTTTGGTGCTCTTTAGAATGTGATTCTATTTCTACCAGCCTCCTCTTCTTATTTGATAAGCGTATGAGTGTGTGTGTTGAGGTTTCTATAGGATGTCATTTCAGGTAAAGAGATGGTAATGTTCCAGAGTAGACGAGCTGGATTCAGGACAGAGGGAAGCTTTGGTTTGGGTGATGCCCCCCCCCCCAATTCCTCTTGGCTCCTGGTAAAAGACATCAGTACAAGGTGGGGCGGTGGCTCGGGTGAGCTGGACTACAGTGGGGAAAGCCCAGGGCCCAGGGGACAGGAGGACTGGCTTCTCACCCCAGCTCAGAGACCATCACAGGGTCCTCTCTTAAGCTTTCTGTGCTTCGGCTTCCTCACAGGTCAACACCTGCCTGATGCCACCCTCAGTCTGTGGAGTGGAGAGAGTGCTCCCTCCAGGATAGCCTGCTCACTGTCCCAGAAACCCCCTACCTCACTCCACCTCAACAGTTTTGCCCATGCTATATTCCCCCCTTGGAATGTCCCCCCCAGTTCCCCTCTTTTCCTAAATCATAACTTCTTCGGGCGGGGCCTGGGTGGCTTAGTCAGTCGAGAGTCCGATCTTGCTCATTGCTATCAGCATGGAGCCCACTTCAGATCTGCTGTCTCTCTCTCTCTCTGCCCCTCACCCGCTCGTTCTCTCTCTCTCTCTCTCTCTCTCAAAAACACACATTAAGGGGCGCCTGGGTGGCTCAGTCGGTTAAGCGGGTGGCTCAGTCGGTTAAGCGGCCGACTTCGGCTCAGGTCACGATCTCACAGTCTGTGAGTTCGAGCCCCGCGTCGGGCTCTGTGCTGACAGCTCAGAGCCTGGAGCCTGTTTCAGATTCTGTGTCTCCCTCTCTCTGACCCTCCCCTGTTCATGCTCTGTCTCTCTCTGTCTCAAAAATAAATAAATGTTAAAATTTTTTTTTAAATACACATTAAAAAAAAGGAAAAAAAGTAACTTCTTCCAAAACCCAGATTCATCCTTTTCCTTCAGTGAAATCTTTTCTGATTACTCCAGCTGATAGCATTGGGTCTCCTCTTACAATTTCTACACGCTTAGTTTGCACTACCAATGAGCACGCGTGTGCTTCATATCAGGGATTCCCCACCTCAGGTCTATTGACATTTTGAATTGGATAATCGTTTGTTGCGAGGGATTATCCTGTGCATTTTAAGACGTTCAGCAGCATCCCTGGCCCCCACCCAGTGTAGGCCAGCAGCGCCCCTCCAGATGTGACCACCAAATATGCCTCCAGTCATTGCCAAATGCACCCTGGGAGGCAAAATCGCCCCCGGCTGAGAGCCATTACCTGATATTGTTATTTAGCTTTTGATATTTCATTTTCCCAGCTAGATTCCTTTATATATCCTAACGTGCCTCGCACACTGTTATACCCTGTTATGGGTATATACCTGTTATGTCATGTGTTCCATAATTATCTGTTGAACAAATCAAACACGCTTTTTCAATTGTAAGAAGTGCAGGTGGAAGTGATCATTACAACTTCCTTTAGGCCTAGGTACACTTTTGTGGGGTAGAGATGTTCATGTTTGTCCCTAAAAAGTCAGTCCACTTTCTTCCCACAATCGGGGGAACAATTGTTAACAAGGAGCTTTGTGATGTCTGCTACGAAATTTTACAATAAGTGGGACCCATAAAGAAAACATTTCCTTACAGAAAAATTTTAAATGTTTATTTTTGAGAGAGAGAGACAGACAGAGCGCAAGTGGGGCAGGGGCAGAGAGAGAGGGAGACCCAGAATCGGAAGCAGGCTCCAGGCTCTGAGCTGTCAGCACAGAGCCCTAGGCGGGGCTGAAACTCACCGTTTGAGATTATGACCTGAGGCGAAGGCGAAGTGAGAGGTTTCATTGAGCCACCCAGGCGCCCCTCTTTTTTTTTTTTTTTTTTTTTTTTTTTTTTTTTTAAGTTTATTTACTTTGAGAAAGGTGGGCAAGCGGGGACTTGGCGGGGGTGGGGTGGGAAGGGCAGAGAGAAAATCCCAAGCAGCCTCCGTGCTATCAGCTATCAGCGCCGGAGCCTCATGCAGGCCCTGATCACACGAACCTGAACCCGTGAGATCACGACCTGAGCTGAAATCAAGAGTTGGACACTTCACTGGCTGAACCACCCGGCTGTCCCGTAACGAAAATATTTCCGAGCTAAACTCCACTTCTTTCAAGAAAAACTTGTTCAGATCAAAATCTGAATCACAAAAGAATCTGAACCATCCTTTGAAGTTCATTGCGAGAGGCCGTACCTCGTATTAGATTCTCTGCCAAAGGTGTCCAGTTCTGTACAGGATAGAGCAGATGAGAGTTACCAGGACGACATTTGAGGGCTCAGGTGTTGGAGTAAACAAGCCGTGGGGCTCCACCAATCCCTACTTTCTGACGGTGGACAAACTGCTTAACCTTCCTGAGCCTCAGTTTCCTCGCCTGAGAAATAGACATAAGTCATGAGAAGCAGGTTTGCTGAGAAAAGGATCAGCAAATTGCCCAGCCTGGTGTCTGATGCGTATATACTTAGTGTAAACTAAGTATAAACTCGCCATTAGTTTCCCTCTCATATTGCAGTTATCCTTGCCTTTTCCACCTTCCTACAGTGTGGGTAACTCAAGGACAAGAGATGTATCTAATTCTTCTGTGTACCCCTCTAACACCTAAGCACAAAGCACCTTACCCATAGGAGTACTCCATACATTTTTTTTTAATTTTTTTTTAACGTTTATTTATTTTGGAGACAGAGAGAGGCAGAGCATGAACGGGGGAGGGTCAGAGAGAGAGGGAGACACAGAATCCAAAACAGGCTCCAGGCTCTGAGCTGTCAGCACAGAGCCCGACGCGGGGCTTGAACTCACGGACCGCGGGCTTGAACTCACGGACCGCGGGCTTGAACTCACGGACCGCAAGATCATGACCTGAGCCGAAGGCAGCCGCTTAACCGACTGAGCCACCCAGGCGCCCCATACATTTTTGACGAATAGATGGTGCACCTAACTTCAGGAAGTCTGGAAGATGAGGGAGTACAGACAGACAGACTAGCACCTGGACTGACCATCACCCCTTAATCTTACAGCCCCATGTTAGTTGCCTCTTAATCCTTTAAGTATTTGGCTCATATACTTTGTTGCAAGCTGGAGAGGGCTTTCTACAAGATCTAATCCGACAACACTCTCATTTCTCAGATGAGGAAACAGGCCCAATGAGGATACATAGATCTTTCTTAGACAAACGACTGAAACACCCATTGTCCTGCTGGCTTAGGAAGATTAAGTAGTTTTGCTTTAGTTCCGGCTTCTTCAAACAGTTCCTCTAGACCAGTGTTTCTCTCAATAACGGCACTATTGACCTTGGGACTTGATAACTCTGTCCTGTGCACTGCAGGATGTTTCACGGCATCTCTGGCCTCTACCCTCTAGATGCCAGCAATACACCCTTTTCTCCCTTAGTCATAACAATCCAAAATGTCCCTACACATTGCCAAACATCTCAGTGAGAAGCACTGGTCTAGACATTACTGCAGGTAAAACCCCTTCATATGAAATGCTGATGCCCTCGGGTTATCCTATCAAAAGTGATTGTTTTAATGAATAGTTTGCTAGAAAATCTCATTGTAGCCAGCAGCTCTGGAGAAAAGACAGAACTACCCTGTAGTGAGAGGCTAGATCTCGATCACTGCTCCGGGCTACTTATTCTGTATATGCGTGTCATTTATTTATCATACTGCCTACTTCCAGTGGCCTTTGAAGTGAAGCCTGACTCATTTCCTTCTCAGAACAACTGGCTATGTTCTGTGTGCTGCCAGAAGTCTGGCTGTGTAGAAGGGTCTCCTCCCTGTCAGAGCCCCTCTCACAACATTAGTCTCCTTGCCCGTTTGTCTGTCTGTCCCAGTGGCCTCTAAGGCTCACAAGAGCGGAGACAATGACCATGTGATTTGGTACAGGGGAAGTGCCCAGTAAACATTTGTTGAATGAATATGCAATAGAAATTATAATATATTGCATTGAGCTGTGAGTCAAGAGTTCAGAACTTAGCCACAGCTTAGTTTACACTAACCATTGTTCCTGCATATTATTAAACAACAAATGCTTATTTCTCACAGTCTGGAAGCTGGGAAGTCCAAGATCAAGGCAATGGTAGATTTGATGTCTGGTGAGAGCTTGTTTCTTGGTTCATAGATGCTGTGTCCTCTCAGGGCAGAAGGGGTGGGGGAGCTTTCTGGGGTCTCTTTTATTTTATTTTATGTTATTTAAAAAAATTTTTTAGCCTTTATTCATTTTATGAGAGAGAGGGGGGAGGGGCAGAGAGCGAGGGAGACACGGAATCTGAAGCAGGCTCCAGGCTCTGAGCTGCCAGCACAGAGTCCTACGTGGGGCTCAAACCCATGAACCAGGAGATCATGACCTGGCTGAAGTTGGGCGCTTAAGGGACTGAGCCACCGAGGCACCCCTGGGGGTCTCTTTTACAAAGGCATTAATCCTGTGATCCAATCACCTCCCAAAGGTACCAGCTCCAAATACCATCACAATGGGGATTAGGTTTCAAGATAGGACTTGTGAGGGGACACAAACAGTCAATAGCAAAAATATTGTCTGTAACGGCATTTATGGTAACAGGATTTCGTGTGTGGCCAAGCATCAGAGAAACTGTGTTTTAATCCTAAATCTGGGGAGTCGATCTGTGTACATGTATAGGAAAAGATACCAGGCAGGATAAAATGAAATATCCTACCACAGCGTAAATTCAATTTCCTTTGTGAAATATTTGCTGAAAAGCCTGATCCATAACTCTGCCTTCTTGAAATACATTTTAAACACCCCCAGTCATTCAGTATTTACCATTTGCTCCCTCGGATTGTCAGATTTTTTTAAAAGTATATGGTATAAGAATTGTCAAGTGTTTATTTTCTATCTACTCTGTCTCCTCAAAGAAATTGCCTGAGGGCAAGGGCTCTTTGCCGTCTTTGCTAGGTGCTTGATCACTGTCGACAAGAATAATAACAATGGTGAAAGAGGAAAAGTTATGTTTTCTAGTCAGGAAATGAACAAGTTTGAACACCTGTGTGGTCAGCCCCACTCCCTGGTTATGGGATACCCCAAACGAGGGCAGACAAGGCCCTTTTCCTTAAGGAGATTGAAGCCTAATCTGTTCCTTCCTCCGGCAGTGGCAGTTAAGAGTTGAGGAAAACCTATTTTCTTCCAGTGTTAGGGAGTCTGTTGAATAGGTAAAGGGGGCAGTAGGCAAACGGAGCCAGATAATCTCCCCCATTTATCATGTCCTAGCTGAGGTAGGTCTGCGGATGGCCGGTAGGAGGCGCCCCAAAGGATCATTCCATTGGTCTTTGGAGACGCTTGGCTCCTTTCCTCTTCTGGTTTCTCTTAGAAGGAGCCGGGAGAACCTTGACGGTCCAGACGGCGGGAAAAGTGATAGTGGGGGCGGGTTCCTTTGCAGTTCCACGGTCATCTCCCGGTATCCCCTCACTGATCCCAGGACGGGAGAGACAGGCTGAGTCCGAACACCTTGCCAGGGCCGCACCTCCCTCTCCCTAGATGCCCCACCCCCGGCACTCAAGCACCGCCCCCGACTCTCAGGCCCCACCCCCTGAGGCCCAGTTCCCTCCCCGGCACCCGCCTGGGCGGCGCTCACTCCCCAGCGGGGGCCCGGGGAGCCTCCAGGCGGAGAGGCTCCCGCCCGCCCGGAGCAGCGGCCTCCGCATGGAGGGGCCGCTGGCTCCTCTAGCGGGGTCGGGGCTACTCCCGCTGCCGCTGCAGGGAGGGGGAGCCGCCGCTGTTCCGGAGCCCGGAGCCCGGCAACACCCCGGACATGAGACGGCGGCGCAGCGGTACAGCGCCCGTCTGCTGCAGGCCGGCTACGAGCCCGAGAGGTGACGCCCAGGGCAGAGCGCGCGGGGCGCGTCCGGGGCGGGCGCGGCGGCTCCGGGAACCGGGCGACGCTGCCGGGGAGGGGAAGGGCAGGCCCCAGCACCCTTGCCCTCTAACCTCCTCAACGCCTAACTTCCTGAAACCGGGTTCCGACGCCACGCACCTGGCTTTGGTTGGGGGATGAGGGCAGGCGCAGGGCAAAGGGTTCCGTGCCGCGCTGCATATGGGAGCAGGTCAGGAAAGCGCTCCGTAAAATCTCAGCTCTGTATCGGACCTCCACTACACCACCCGACGATACCTGGTCCAAGTGGCTCCAACTCCTGGGGTTCAAACAGTGCTTGTTGGAGTCCCTGTCCAAAACTGTTTACTCCTCCTTTAGTTTCCTCCCAGAGCTATCTCGAGTCTTACTGGCAGGTGTAGGTGTCCAGATGGATGCATCCTCAGAGCCGGGTGAGGACACTGTCCCCTCCTCACCATTCGCTGAGGTCTGACGAGGCTGCCAGTGCAGCTCACCTCAGGGTTTCTTCTAAAATTCAGGACCCCCTCCTGCCCTTAGCCTGCTGGGGTCTGTAAGAGTCACTGGAGGAAGAGTGGGGGTGTTGAGCTGGGCCCCGGGGAGACCGGCAGAAAAGGAGACAGTGGTTAATCTCTGGATTGTATCACAGCTTGAAAGGCAATCCCACTGTCCTTCCGGTCCAGAGGATTTGGACTTCTTTCTCTGCCCCATCTGTTGGTGCTCAGCAGCTTGGGGAGGTGACCTGGAAGCTCGGTTTGGGGGGGGGAGGGGGGTGGTCTGGGGGAATTAGCCCTGCAGCTTGGCACAGGGGCTGGCAGCTTATGTAAGAACTTTTAAAGGCTTAAGGGGCTGCTGGGTGAAGCCTGGCCCCTCCTGCCCTCACAGGCTGCCTCTCTAGAGTTGACTCAGGTTCAGGCAGCCTTATCCTTCCTCGCATCCAGGAAATCCAGCTTCTAGGGTGCAGGGTCCAGGGTGATAGATAGGGAGAGGCCAGACAAGGTTGAGGGAACAGGCTGGGGCACTTGGGCACTTGATGGAGGCAGTGCCTTGGTTAGAACAGGTATTGCAAAAGTATCATTTCAGAGCTCAGACTGGGGCCACGAAGTAGCATTCCTTCTCCAGATTGTACTTGTGCACAAAGAGGCCATCCCCCACCCCCCACCCCCGCCAGTCTCCGAAGAACCTGTGTAAAACCTGAGCCCCAGCCAGGTGGTGTAATGAGATTCCAAACCTGCTGCCTAGACCTCCATCTGCTATCACTAGCTTAGAGCTGTGGGAAGAGGACAGGGTTGGATAAGAAATCCTGGGTCCTGAGTTTGAGGCCAGTGGTACTGTTCCCTGGCTTGAACTTGGCCAAGCCATGTCCCCTGTCCCAGCTCAACAGTGCTGTAACATTGTTGTTGTTACCTCTTCTCCTCATCTCCACCCTTCCCTCAAAATTGTTTTGAATTCTTGTCCCTTCAAACAGCCCTAGACAGAGATCTCCAGGCTCCCAGCCTGGGCACTGTTTCCCCACTGCCCCGAAGAAGGGGCTTAGGCCTGCTCCTCTGCCCTCCTGGCCTCACACCTGCTAGGTGGGGAGCCTCCGGGGACCAAAAGCCCTTCCTCAGGCCGACAAGGCCCACTGGTTGCCTCGGTGTCTCCTCCCCATGGAGGAAGCAGCTGGGGAAGATCAGGAAGAGGGAGGAGGAAAGCCACGGGGATGGATTAACAGTCTCTGGAAAAGGACAGCCTAACCCAGGGCTGAGCCCAGCAGCTTAGAGTAATGAGGAGCCCTGACACAGGTCAAAGCAGGAGGGGGTGTGAGGCAGCAGAAGGGGAGTAGAACCATAAGGTCTGTCATCACTGGGAAAATGACCCTCCCCATAACTCAGCCTGGCAGCCTCCTCCCCTGGGTCCAAGTTCTGGGCTGGGGCCGATGTCACATTAAGGTCATCTGAGATGGCAGAATCCACCTGCTGTCCTGGGCCCCAGCTCTGGTGGAATCCTGAATAGTACCGTATCCATTCCTGATCCTTGCTGTAGAGCATAGTGCCCCAGAGCAGGTCCCTTAGAGATCTAGAGAGACCACAGGAGAAGCTGTGTTCTGTGCTTGCAATGGCCTTTCTGCAGCTAGAAAAATGCCCCAGAGGAGCTTTGAATGGCTAGGGTCCTTTCTCTGGCTTGTCTCACTGCTCTGCCTCCAGATGGCCAATGAGAGGTCCTAGTGCTGTGCCCCTCAGGTGCCCCCATAGGGCATGGGCCCTCAGGCTGAGTCCATGAGTGCTGAGAAGCCAGAAGAGGCAAGCTGGCCCCAACTCCTACTCAGCAGAGAACTCTGGCAGGCCCACTCCCTCCCTTCCAGTGCCGGAGTGCCTTCAGAAATCCCCATCAGGAGCCCTCCTCAGGGCTCCACTGGTGGGCAGGGAAGCTTGGGGGAGGGGGGTCTGTGATGTTTTCATCCCTCACAGTAAGAGGAAAGAGGACACTGGAATCTGTGTGTCTCCTCCAGCACTAGCCTCATGGGCCTCATCGCCCTAGCTCTGTGGGAAGGTCCCCCTCCCCTCTGCATACAGATGGAACAGTCTGTATTTTCCTGGCAGGGTCCCGGGGTGTCACTGGGGGAGGCTGGGCGTCCTAGGGAGCCTCCCCTGGGCCCGGCTGCCACCAAACTGCGGAGAGGTAAACAAATCCAGCCTCCCAGGGCTGGGGAGAGAGGGAGGGAGCACCACAGACAGCCACCTTGCCAGGGGGAGGACTCTGTTCCTACCCTGCCTTTCTCTTCCCTTACCTAGAAGTAAGCTGTGGGGACCACAGGAGGAGGAGGGAGGGTACCCTGGAATTTGGGTTGGGGGTCTGCTCTCTAGCTTTTAGTCAGGGAGTAGTGTGAGCAGTTCCGGTCACACAGAGGGAAGGGTCTGCCCCCCTGCCACCCCACCTCTCCCCATGTGAATCAATTTGCTACCAAATCTTAGTGCCCCCATGTAGAAATCTGGGTCTTGCTGGGCCCACAGGGCCACCAAACTTCTGCTTTGGGAAATCCTCAAAACCTCCATAGCCTCTGTCCTAATTTGTGTGCATACTTGCCTAAGCCAGGCCTATGATCCTCCCTCGCCATCCCATCACACTACGCTCCCAAATAAAAACAAACTTTCTTCTATGGGCTTAAAACCCTGATATACACACCACTTTCTGAGCTGGGGATAGGGATGGCAGACGGAGGCATTGGATCAGGAATCAGAGGCAGTACTCATCCTTCCTTGCTTTCTGAACTGAAGGTTTTGCATCTGTAAAGTGGGAATACCTAATAATTGTCAGTTAATGGATTGTAGAGTAAATGTGATCATTTATGAAAAATGCCTTATAAACGGCAGAGGGCTTCAAGGCCTCCTAAAGGTCAGGGAGTGTCATTGTTAAGAATACCCGCCCCCTAGGAATGATGCTGGGGTAGATGGGAACCCACACTGCTGGGAGGGCACAACCACAAACTCCTGTGTGTTGGGGAGCTGTGAGCCCAAACCAGTTTCTCAGGGCTCCAAGCCCTGATCAGAGCCTGGCCCTTAGTATTGGGTAAAGGCAAACCGTGTTGGAGGTACCCTGGGGGTGGGGAGTAGGACAAGGAGAGACTCAGGTCTTCGGGGGCCAGAAGGCTCGGGTGGGGGGGGGGGGGGGGGAGGGCGCCAGGTATCGGCCACCCAGGTAGGGAGCGAATGGGGGGGGGCCCCCCCGCAAAGGGGGCGCTGCGGGGGGCCTAGGAGGCGGGACGAAAACTGGTGGAGGGGGCGTGTCCCGGCCTGGTTCAGTCCCCTCCCCCGCTGGATCCACACTCCCTCCCCCGCCCGGTACGCGGGGCCGCTGTGCCACTGCGGGCGGCGGCGGCGTCTGGGCCGGGCTCCGCCGGGCCTTTGTGCGGTGCGGGGCGGAGGCGGCGGTCTCCCGGGGGGAGGGGCGGGAGGAGAGGGCGGCGCCCCGGGCCCGCCTTGCCGCTGCCGCAGCCCCCGCCCCCGGCCCGCCTGGCCCGCGGCGGCAGCGTGGCCGCGGCGCGGCGTCAGCAGCAGCGGCGGCGGCGGCGGCGGCGGCGGCGGCGACGGCGGCGACAGCAGCGAAAGCAGCCACAGCAGCGGGGCGGCCCGCGCGGGTGTTTATGTCGGGTCGCGGTGTCTCCCAGCAGCATGGCGGACTACCTGATCAGCGGCGGCACCGGCTACGTGCCCGAGGATGGACTCACCGCGCAGCAGCTCTTCGCCAACGCCGACGGCCTCACCTACAAGTAAGCCCCGGGGGCCTTGGCCCCACATCGGTGCACTCACCAACGCGCCGCGATCCCCCGGCCCTGGCGCCACACGTGCACGGTTCCCCCCTCGGTGACGCCCGATTCGAGTGACTGGAGGGGGGGGGGTGAGGGGGCTGGGCAAGGGAAGGAAGGAGGCCCGCGCTGAGAGCAGACGGACGTGGCACAGCGACATCACGGGCCCTTGGTGCTTTGCCCCGTTTATGGCCAGATCCGGGTCCGGCTTGCCCCCTTCCTCCTCTCTTGGGCATCTTGGCCCCATGGAGGGGACTTGGGGTGTGTAGGAACTGGAGATGTGGGAGTTACGGAGAGACTTTTTCCAGACCTTGGTCCAGGACACCCTCTGGCTCCCAGCGTCACATGAGAGCAGAAGGGACCCTGGAGTGCAGTTAAGGCAGCTGCTTGGGTGTTGCCTCCAGGAGAGGCCCAGCTGGGCAGTTGGGATGGCTCCTTGTTCCCAGGGACCCATCCAGCCTTCCACTTGTACCCCTGCTTGCCCACAGGTTAGCACTAGTGCCCCCGGGGACATTAGTGTTATGTGACTACCACCCTAAGCCCACCCCATATGGGATTTTGGAGGAGGGTGCGACCTATCTGTTTGCCCCTGGCTTAGTTTGCTTTTCCGTGGGCTCTGGGCCAGTTGTCCTGCGGGCTGCGGGCCTGGCACTAGCTCTCCTCCTGGCTGCAGGACTGTGTCCATGCCAGGAAAGAGCATCAGAACCTGGGACCAGGAGGAGGAGGGATGCTGGCGACCCGAAAGCATCTCTGCCCTGTCTCCTGCCAGTCCCTGCCTTTGCCTATAAGTGTTCCTGCTTGACAGGCCGTTTCCCTAGACACCAGGATTCCCAGTCACTCCTCAGTGGCTCCTCTTGCCTGGGCTAAGGCATGGGCCAGGTGAGGGATGGGTATAATACTTAGAAAATGTCAAGGGGCCTTGACTCCTGCGTTTCTTGTCCTGCCTCTCAGTGAGCCACAGAGGCCTCTTCACTCGACAGAAAGGCTGCCAAGGGCAGGGGCAGTTAGGGGTTTTTATTCGTTTGGTGGTCTTTGATGAAGGAGGAGAAAGTATCTCTTTGCTATATCATTCACTGGAGTCTTCTAGGAAGACTCCCTAGAGAAATTCCTAGGAATTTCTCTAGGTCTGGGGCAGGTTAAAGACCCCACCCCTCCCGTCCACCCTCTAGCTTTTCATTCCTGCATTTGGGGTGCCGTTTCTTTGCTTAGTCCAGTTAGGAGTGTTCCTAAAGTGTGGAGCATTTGCTTTTGGGTGAGTCCGTGAAGGCCCTGTGATTTCAGGCCGACTGAGCCCATAGGGCCTATGGCACGGCACCTTACCATACCCGTGCAGGCCTGCGTTCCCCTTCTGGGGTTTGCTGTGACCGTGGCCCACCCTAGGGTTGGCAGCTGTCATACTTTGGCAAGGGCCCCAGCATCCTGGTCCTAACAACTGTAAGCCCCCTCCTTCCCTTCCGCATCCCGGGCTGTGTGTGTAGGTCGCTCCAGTTCAACTGGCGTGGAGTGCCTGCTCTGTCAGAACCTGCCTCACGCTCAGCCCCCTGGGGTCCCTCCACACTGTTCTGAACCCTGTGTGACTCAGCAGCCCTGGCACCGGGCTGTGCAGCGTGTCCCGTGCTCTGTGGTGTCCATGCCATGCTGCACCAGTAAATTGTTTTCGGGTTCATTCTATGTTTACTTACTGTCTCCCCCTATGAAGATTGAGAAGTTTTCAAGGGCAGGCCCTGTATCTGCTACGTGTGTCGTTACAGGAACTTCTGTGCCCCTCGATGAACTCTTAGCCCTGAGGGCAATAGACATTTGGGGCCAACTGCCTTGGTGGCATCCCAGGTCCACAGATGTTCTGCTGGCTTTGGCTCTGGGTCTCTGGGCCGGAGTCAGCAAGATGCTGGGGGGGGGGGGGGCATGAGGGTGCTTCAGCTCTGACCAGGGAACAGCAGGGATCGGAGGGCTCCAGTCTCTGCCCCTCTTCCCACCTCCATGCTGCCTCCCCTGGCATGGCAGGCCCTGGCCCTTTCGGGTACCCCTCCCCACCCAATAACACTCACTCTTCTGTCTTCACAGCGACTTCCTGATTCTCCCAGGATTCATAGACTTCATAGCTGATGAGGTGGTGAGTATCTCTTCTGCTGACCTGGGGGAGAGGGACTATGTGTGTGGCAGAAGAGGCTGATTTCATGCTCAGGGGCGGGGTGTGGGGGAGACTTTTCTTGGGAATGTAGCCTTTATTTCTGCCAGAGAAACTGGCACAGTGCAGTGGGTTATGTCTAATGGGGCAGAGGCAGCTGTGGGGATTCAGGGGTATGCTGAGTGGTGGGCCAGGCACAGAGCGGGAGGGCTGTCCCTGACAGCGCCTGCGGTGAGGTTCCAAAAGGCCCAAAAGAAGATGGGCGTGGGTGTGGCGGCCTTATTACCTTAGACAGAAAGGATTGGATTTTGTCTGAAATGCTGAGCAAGGACATGACAGAAGCCAGTAAAATTATGGCGACTTTGGATGAGGCGGACAGACTTGTTTGTGGATCCATAATGCACAGGAATTGGCGAGAGGATTTGAAAGAATTAGATTTTGGACAAATACAAGGAAACACAGTGCCTCGCTTTATTGGAGGGGCCAAGTGATGAGTGATGAGCCAAGTGAATGAACAATGTCCTTTACACAGTTAATATGTGACAAAATCACAGAAGCCAAGGGTTAAGTGCTGATGAGTAGAAGTCATTTCATGGAAAAGCTAGCTTATTCTATGACGAACTTGTGCACATTGAGAAAATAGTTTCCTTTGTTGCTGTTATCGATATTTATTTAGGTCTGATTCTCATGAAAGACCAAAGGGCCTGAGTGTACCTGGATCGCTTTTATGTTGGGGAAACTCATGTCCAGCCTGCTTGCCAGGGCTGAAGCAGACAGATTTTTAGGGGGAAATTCGGGCTATTCTGGATATGTCTTTTTTTTTTTTTTTTTTAATTTTTTTTAACGTTTATTTATTTTTGAGACAGAGAGAGACAGAGCATGAAACAGGGGAGGGGCAGAGAGAGAGGGAGACACAGAATCTGAAACAGGCTCCAGGCTCTGAGCTGTCAGCACAGAGCCCGACGCGGGGCTCGAACTCACGGACCGTGAGATCGTGACCTGAGCCGAAGTCGGACGCTTAACCGACCGAGCCACCCAGGCGCCCCGAGGATATGTCTTTTTTGACAGCATCCAGGGAGTCTTGGTTCAGCTGTTCAGTCTAACAAAGTTTACCACGCTCTCTGGCTTTGTGCCAGACCTGAGTGGGGTGCGAGGAAGAAAGGGATGGAAAAGTCCCCCCACTGGCCATTCAGGATGTCCCCATCCTACAGCCTGTGTCAGGAAGGCTGTGGCTCTTGCCCTGTGGTACAGTGGGGGAAGGAGGGGATGGGGGAGTTTTCTAGACTGCAGGGCCATGGTTCTGAACCAGGATCTGTGGATGGGCTTCAAGGGCCTATGGGTCTCCAAAAATTATATGCCAAAGTCTGTGAGTGCATTGGGGGCTAGGATCCACAAGCTGTTGGCCTGAATCTCAGAGGCAGATTCTTCCCAAATGTGTATTTGCAGCCCTGACCTCTCTCCGAGTGGCAAACCCTTAGTCACTTACTTTCCTGGATGCCTGATAGACTTCCCGTGCCTTCTCCTCCTGGCCCTGTCCTGGCCCCACCTGGCCCTGTCCAGCGGCCTTCTCGGTGGCCTCCCTGCCTCAGGCCTCGTCACGTAGAGTCCATTCTCCACATTGGAGCCTTAAGTGACCTCTTTAAAACATAAATCAGATCATGTCTCTCTTCTGCCTGAGACCCTAACCGCCCCCCCAGTGGCTTCTCATCTCAGAGTCGAATCTAAGCTCCACTCTCTGGCCTTCAAGGCGACACATCCTCACCCCTTAGCTCCCGCCCCTCCCTTTTCTCCCTACCGCACTAGCCTTTTTCTTTCTTAAATACGCCTCAGAAAGACTTGGAACCAGAGGCAGGTGTCACACACAGCTCCCTCTGCCTGCAACGACAGCCCCTCAGACTTTGACTTGATTGGTTCTCACTTTCACATCCCAAGAAAGAGGCTTTGACCACCACATCCTTCTTCCGGTGGCCACTTTTCTTTGTTGTCTTTCTTTGGAGCCTTTATCCTGACTGAAATAATCTCCTATGTGTTTTTCGTGTTTGTCACCTTTCTTTCCAAGTAGAATGTAACCTCCAGGAGGGATAGCAGGGACCTCACCTGCCTTGTTCAGTTCTTTTTTTTTTTTTTTTTTTTTTTTTTTTAAATTTTTTTTTTCAACGTTTTTTTTTATTTTATTTTTGGGACAGAGAGAGACAGAGCATGAACGGGGGAGGGGCAGAGAGAGGGAGACACAGAATCGGAAACAGGCTCCAGGCTCCGAGCCATCAGCCAGCCCAGATGCCTGACGCGGGGCTCGAACTCACAGACCGCGAGATCGTGACCTGGCTGAAGTCGGACGCTTAACCGACTGCGCCACCCAGGCGCCCCTGCCTTGTTCAGTTCTATAGCTGCAGGCCTGTCCTGGTGCTGGGTGCCCATAGGGGCTCAATAAATGTTTGTTGAGTGAATGGTAAAACTCTTCACCTAGACCCTGCCTCTATTCTCAGGACCTGACTTCAGCCCTGACTCGGAAGATCACCCTGAAGACACCGCTGATCTCCTCCCCAATGGACACTGTGACAGAAGCTGACATGGCCATTGCGATGGCTGTGAGTCAGACACCTGGGTGGGGACCCAGAGTTGGGGAACCGAACAGGGTGGGCTGGATTCAGAAAGGAGGTTTGCAGCGTGAGAGTGTGGGCCCCTGGCTCTGATCTTGCTTCCCTTCCACCCCCAGCTGATGGGCGGTATTGGTTTCATTCACCACAACTGCACCCCGGAGTTCCAGGCCAATGAAGTGCGGAAGGTCAAGGCAAGTACCAGGCCTGTTCCCAGAAAGAAGATGCGACCCGGCTGCCGCCTCCGTAGAGATCCTCTTACCCTCCCACGCCAGCCCTGCAGGCTGGTGTATCCCCTGGCCGACGGCCGTGGGGTCTTGTCTGCTCGTCTCCACGGTGGGGACACGGGGCCCAGCCCTCATCTTCCCACCACCCTCTCTCCCCATTAAGGGCCCTGGCTTCTCGGTGGTGTGGCTGTATACCACCTCGACGACTTCTAGCCTTTTCCTTCCCCTGTCTTTACCCACAGAAATTTGAACAGGGATTCATCACAGACCCCGTAGTGCTAAGCCCCTCGCACACTGTGGGCGACGTGTTGGAGGCCAAGATCCGGCATGGCTTTTCGGGCATCCCTATCACTGAGACAGGCACCATGGGCAGCAAGCTGGTGGGCATCGTAACCTCCCGAGACATTGACTTTCTTGCCGAGAAGGACCACACCACCCTCCTTAGCGAGGTACCTCCGGGGCAGGGAGGAGTGTGGCTGGGGCATGGCTGACATCTTGGGGCCTCACGCTGGTTCCTGTGACCAGGGACCAGAGGGAGGCCTGGCTCCCTTCTCTCTCACCTGCCAACCCGCAGGCAAATGTTCCTGGCTCCACAGGTGATGACTACGCGGAATGAGCTGGTGGTGGCTCCGGCGGGTGTGACATTGAAAGAGGCAAATGAGATCCTGCAACGCAGCAAGAAAGGTACCTGGGAGTAAGCGGAAAGCTCAAGACCCCCCAGACTTGCTCCCTGTACTCCAGGCCCCCTGTCTCCTTAGAGCTTTGCAGGTTGTCCCAGCAACCAGGCTGGGCCTTGGGAAGGTTCAGACAATCCCAGCCTGGAGCATGAATCCTGACGTCCTTATTCAGCATCTCCGCAGTATGTCTCCCCAAATAGCCAGTCCTGTGAAATGCTCATCACGCACACAAAAAAAGTCTGAAACATGCTGCTTTCTAACCCCCTTATTCCATAAGAAATTGTGTGTCAGCTTATTGAAGGCCCTGAGAAGTCCTGTAATTAAATTTATTTGACATTGGGGCTGCTGACATAATATTCATCAGGTCCCCGTGGGAGACACTGGGAAATGCTTCCGTGGCTCATACTGGATTGTTTCTTAGGGGCGGTATTGGGAAGGGCACATGTTCCTCCTTGCAGGACAGCCTCACATTTGTGCCCTGGTTAGGAGTTTTCGACCACTGTGGCCTGTGGCCTAGCAGGTGAAAGGCTGCCAGTGCTCAGGGGCCACCCACCCAGCCTGGTTAGGCCACAGGGCAGGAAGAGCTCCGGCACCTACTTGGCTGCGAGGTTTCTTTGCTTCCTGTTCCTTGGGAAGAGGTCCAGGTCCCTAGGAGCATTTCCTGGGCGGGTGCTGTCCCCTAGTGGCTGGTTTGGATACTTCAGTGGGATCTCTAGCCTGGTCTGTTTTGACCTCACTGTCCCCTACTCCCACCCCCCCCCCCCCCCCCCCCCGCCCCCGCCCTGAGAGGCCTGCTCCTTCACCTAACCTCTGCATTCCTCACCAGGGAAGCTGCCCATTGTCAATGATCGTGATGAGCTCGTGGCCATCATTGCCCGCACTGACCTGAAGAAGAACAGGGATTACCCTCTGGCCTCCAAGGATTCCCACAAGCAGCTGCTGTGCGGGGCGGCCGTGGGCACCCGTGAGGATGACAAGTACCGCTTGGACCTGCTCACCCAGGCAGGCGCCGATGTCATTGTGCTGGTACGGGCACTGCCCTGGAGCAGGGTGGTTTCGTAGAGTAGAAGCTTATGAAGACTCAGGTTTGCCTCTCAGCTTGGAATCGGAATTAGGAGGGTCACTGGTACTCCGACGGCTCAGAACAAACTGTTAGTCCCCTCTGAGGGCCCCCTGCACTCGTAAGCTGACCCTAATACTTCTAGCTCACGTTCTTCGAGAGCCTCCCGCTTGCCAGATCCTGCAAGACCTTTATGTAGATGAACTCATTTAACCTTACAACTGCTCCCTGAGGTACGATACCAGGTCTCGTTGTCAGACGAAGAAGCCAGGGTTGAAGAAATTCAGTAATTTCGTCTGGTAGTGAGTGGTGGGAACGGGATGTAGCCCCAGGCAACATCTCCTTGCTGTGAGGACCAGTCCACACAGTGGGTACGATGGGGCCTTGCTCTGAGACTATGAACCAGTGGTGCTCAACCTTTTGGGGAAGGCAGGCCTCTTTGAGACTCAGCCTGCTGAGAGTCGTCAAGTGTTTTCCCCGGTGGGGGCAGGGGAAGAGCTTTCTCATGACATTTTTCATACAATTTCAGGAGTTTTTCATTCGTGATCCCCGCCTCCCCCCGCGAGGACTATTAGCCATCGAAGCCTAAGCTTTCCCGTCCCCCTTCTCACAGGACTCCTCCCAAGGGAACTCTGTGTATCAGATCGCCATGGTACACTACATCAAGCAGAAGTACCCCCAGCTCCAGGTGATTGGGGGGAATGGTGAGTGCAGGGTCCCCTGTCAGCCCCCAGCCCTCGCCCCCTCGCTGTGTAACTTCTCTGTCCTTCAGCATCCCTAGGTGACAGCATCGCTCCTGCGCGGGCACAGGGGGCTGAATGAATGGGCTTGGTCACTCTGGGTTGGGGGGCTAGACTGGGGTCCCAGGCAGCCCCAGGGCAAGCCAGGGGCATCCCATCCTCACACTGTTCCTCTTTTCCCCGCTCCTCCAAACCGTCCCCTCCACCCCCAGTGGTGACAGCAGCTCAGGCCAAGAACTTGATCGATGCTGGTGTGGACGGGCTGCGTGTGGGGATGGGCTGTGGCTCCATCTGCATCACCCAAGAAGGTAGGTGTCAGGAGAGTGATGCCAATCAGAACACCCCACTGGCCCTCCACAGGCGCTGGGGCCCCCCTCTCGTTGCACAGATGCGTGGTACATGCCTGCTGTGCCAGGCCCCTTCCCAGGATGGTGGGTTCGGGGCTGACCTGGGCTCGGACTCTGCCCGTCTGGCCCACTGACTCGGGGGAGGCTGGTGGAAGATAAGGTTGCCACGAGTTTCGGGTGTGTGCCGGCCTGCTTCTCAGATTCTGGTCAGGAAGGCCCAATCTGGAGGTCCGAGGCTGGTGTGAATACTTCTCTGAGGTGCTTGTTGGAAGCCAGCCCAGAGTTTGGACCAGCTTTGTGACGGGCAGATGCTTAAGGCATGGAGACAGCACGTCCCTGCCTGTGAAAAGACATACACGCCCTTATGGCCACGTGGCAACAGTGGGAGAGGGGGATGCATTCAGTCACAAAGCCCTTTTGCGGGGTGCGCTCCTGAACATGAAGTGGGGCAGTGTGAGACCCTGACGCGTGTCCCTGTGTGGTTGAGGGGTGCTCCCTGGAGCCTGGTGTCTGACTTGTGGGTCCTGGCTTGACCTGAGGGGATGTATCCGGCCCCTGTAGTGAGAGTCATTTCTCTAGAACACTGAGTGACCCATTTGGTCTTTAGGGCCTCTGCTTTTAAGCTTCCACCCTTCACCTTAGCTGACCGCCGTGGTAAAACATGAGCCATTCCTCAGTAACTTAAATATTAATTGAGCACCTACTATGTGTCAGGCACTGTTCTAAATCTTGGGATGCAACAGGGTCAAGACAAACAACGGGTACTTGGAGAGAAGGCCTCTTTTCTATCTCCGGCCCTCAATAAATCCTAGTTCCTTAGAATTCCCACGCAAAACCTTGTACTTGAAGGCTTTGGACAACTAAACTCAAAGAAATGCAACCCAGTATCCCCAAGGAGGCTGTGAGCACCCAACCCCGGTATCAAGCTTTGTAAATGAGAGAGGTTGATGCTGGGGACGCACCAGTCTGGGGTGGGGGCGCTATACTCGGAAGGCCAGTACTGGCACACCCCCCTCAGAATCCCGCACAGTGCTGTGATGGGTGGAGGGGTCCCTGGAGTGACAGTCACCCTGTGTTATTTGCTGCCACCCGTCTTGTGCCTCAGACATACCATCCAGCCCTGTCCCTTTTCCCAGAGGTCAGGCACAAGGAGAAAGGGGCCCACCCCTGGCTCCTGTGTTGCCGCTGGCACCTCTGACTTGTGTACCCTCCCGCAGTGATGGCCTGCGGTCGGCCCCAGGGCACTGCTGTGTACAAGGTGGCCGAGTATGCCCGGCGCTTTGGCGTGCCGGTCATCGCTGATGGTGGCATCCAGACCGTGGGTCATGTGGTCAAAGCCCTGGCCCTTGGAGCCTCCACAGGTGAGGGGGTCTGCTGGGGATTGGGCGGGCTGGTGGGGGGCTGGGAGCCGGGCGAGGGCAGTAGGAGATCTATGGGGCCAGAGGCACTAACCCTCGACCACCACAGTGATGATGGGCTCCCTGCTCGCCGCCACCACGGAGGCCCCTGGCGAGTACTTCTTCTCGGATGGGGTGAGGCTCAAGAAATACCGGGGCATGGGCTCGTTGGATGCCATGGAGAAGAGCAGCAGCAGCCAGAAACGATACTTCAGGTGCCCTGCTTCTGAACCCTGCCCCCAGGCAGATCGGCCCGTAACCCTTCAGCCTCCACCACCGCCTTTGACTTCCCAAGATGGTGCCCAGTCCCCCCTATTATAGTTCTGGAAACCGAGGCACAGGGTACAGGCAGCGGACGTGGGGTTGCCCCTGGGCCATCTGACTCAGAACGCAGGCTTTTTTCCACGGCAGCCGGGGAGTGGCTACTTTCGGGGTCGATTGGGGGGGGGGGGGGCTTCTGCTGGGTGGCATCCCCTCTGTTGGTACCCCCGAGAGGGGGGGGGTGGGCTCCCCTGAATCATGGGCGGCTTGGCTCAGTCTCTTTGCCCTCCATGCAGCGAGGGGGACAAGGTGAAGATCGCACAGGGGGTCTCGGGCTCCATCCAGGACAAAGGCTCCATTCAGAAGTTCGTGCCCTACCTCATAGCAGGTATCCAGCACGGCTGCCAGGATATCGGTGCCCGTAGCCTGTCAGTCCTGCGGTGAGTAGGACTTGGAGTGGGCGGGACGGGGCACTGGTGGGGGAATACCTGGGAGGCTCCTGGCTCCTCCCTGCTTCCTCTCTCTTTCTTCCTGTGGTGTCCCTGACCTGCTCCACCTACCCGCCCTCAGGTCCATGATGTATTCAGGGGAGCTCAAGTTTGAGAAGCGGACCATGTCGGCTCAGATCGAGGGTGGTGTCCATGGCCTGCACTCGTAAGTGTGGTGGCCTCCTTGCCCCATCTGGCTGGCACTGGGTCGGGCAGGTGGGGCCGTGGTTCAGAGGCCAAGCTGAGGTTTCAGGGATCCCGTGGGCCATCTGCTCCAGGGATGGATGCTGCTGCAGGATGACCCCATCACCCTGTCCTGCAGGGCCTAGCCCACCCTTGAACCCTGTCCTTTAGCCCCTATGCAGACAAGGCCCCTCCCCTCCCCTCGGGCATCTCCCCGAGCAGGGCATGGGAGACGCGGCTGCTAGCCCCTCCCGGGCTCCCAGTCCCTTGCTTGCTCAGAAGCTTGGTGGCTGGTGGCAGGGGCTGGTGGTGCTGGGCTCTTGCTGGTGGCAGCATCGAGCAGGCTGGTGGAGGCTGGGGGCACGAGCCCTCTGGCGGGAAGGGCAGAGAGACAGATGCCAGGGCCGGTGCCGGGGCCACCGTGGGCGGGAGCAGTGCTAGTTGGCAGCATTAGTTGCAGGCATGCATCCCCGCCCTGGTCGAGAGGGCCTGGCCCCCCAGGCATAGGCGGGCATCTAACCTGTGTCTCTTTCTGCCCCATCCTCCCGTAGCTATACCTTTCTGCCGTGTAAGTAACCGCGCTGCCCGGGGCCAAGTGTAGAGTAGAGCAGGGGCAGTGTGGGTGGGACCTGGGCAGAGGGGGGTGGGGGGCACTGGGTTGAGGGGGGCACTGGGGTGTAATCGTGGGGCAGGGACCCTAGGGCTAGCACCGTGCTGGGGGCAGCCGACAGTAGCCCCTCCTCCGGCGGAGGTGCAGAGAGATGTCCCTGACCGCAGGCCTGAGGCTTCCCCGTCTTGGATTGGACCCAATGGCCGCAAGGGGCCTAGGCCACGGTGCGTGCAGGGGTGGGGCAGAGACACGGGCAGCAGAGGTTCGGCTTGCTCTGAGCTTGCTCCAGGAGACTGGGCTGTGCCTTCTTGAGCTCTGTCTCCACCCCCAGCATTGAGGACAATCTACTCAGCTGTAGCTGTGGCCAGAAGGAGCATGGCTGTCTCTGGACCTGGCATGGTTCTTTGAGGAGCCTTGGCCTGGGGAAGACAGAGGCACAGGGCCTGCTCTTTCCCCCTCCGGCCCCCCATGTGGGGCCACCCTGGCAGCCCAAGGCCTAATGGCAAGGGAATCTGGGAAGAGGGCAGGGTCCAGACACCCACTCTTGGCTCCCCTCTTGCCTTGTCCCCACAGTTACGAGAAGCGGCTGTACTGAGGACGGTGGTGGAAGCCGGGGCAGTGGAGGGGGTGCACCCCAGGGTGCCCCTTTGAGCACAGCCTCCCTCCATAACTGAGTGGTCCATAGATTTGCACTACGGATTCCCCAGCTCCTTTCCAGGGAGAGAGGAGGGGAGCCCCTGAGGGTCTGCGGCCCCTCCTGGCCCTCCCCTGCAGAGTCAGGACTGTTCCTGGGGCTCGGATGCCCTGGGAGCCCCCCCGGGCCCCCCCTCCTCCAGTCCCCCTGAGCCTAGCCAGCCTGGGCTCTCAGGCCCTGTGCCTGCCTCAGGTCTTTCTCGCTGCAGCCTGCTCCGGCCTGGCTCCCACCCCTGGGGCAGGTGGCCCCTCCTGGCTTCTGTAGGGCACCTCCCTCCCCAATCCCCACCCCAGAAATGGTGCTCTCCTGGCCCTGCCTCTGGCCCCTTCCTGGGCTGCTGCCCGCTCAGCCATGTGGCACTTCTGGGCTCCTGACCTAGGCCAGAGGGAGGTCTCTGCCCCCTTCCCCTGGCCCTAGGCTCCCCAGGCCCTCCTCCTCAGGCCACTCCCCCTGTTCCTGGCCCTGGGGAGGAGGCTGCCCGTCATTCCTGGCTCCCCGCCATCCCCAGGTGTACCGTTCCTGCCCTCTCCTCTCAGCTGCAGTCGGAGGCTTTAACTTTGCACACTTTGGGGTCACAGTTGCGTCATTGTATATTAAATAACCTGAATAAATCAAGAGGTCTCAATACCTCTGCCATCCTGTTTCTGCCCCTCGTCCACTGGGCAGTTGGCCCCTATCCTGGTGGTGAGCTGCAGCCCCGAGCCCCCATCAGAGCTGGGCCGGGGGGGCAGGGGCACCAGGCCCAGCCTCCCCAGGAAGGTGAGGAGGGCGTTGGCGGTGCTCCAGGGGGTACTGGCGCAGGTGGGCCGCGTGACGGGAGGTCTCCCAGGCCTGTGCCTACACCGGCACGCTCACTGCTACCCGTGGACAGCAGCTCACGCAGGCAGCGTGGCAGAGGGGTGGTCGTGGTTGTAGAAGACGGGCATCAGGAGCCTCGCTGTGGCTGCCCGAAAGTACCCGCTACAGCCTGGTGATGCCGGACGGTGCAGCCTGGACACGGGCAGAAGTAGAGCACGGCCGTGGCCCTGACCGCTGAGCCCAGGGCCTGCGGTATCACCAGCTGAGACACACATGTGGGTACCAGGTAGAGTGGGTTAGCTCCCACTGTTCGTCTGCTGCTCAGGACCCGTGTCCTAGCCTCAAACCCCTCCTGATGGGGACAGCAGGGACACACGGGCTGCTGAATATCCCTAGGGTTGGGGATCCTGGGACATTCACATTGCCTTCCTCTGCCTCTGTTGTTATGGCTGGTCATTGGGCACACAGCTGTGCCACCAAGGTGCAGACGTCACTCAGGAGCAGGAGCAAAGAAGATGGCCTGAATGCTCCAGTGGCAGGAATGAGCAAAGGCTGTAGGAGGCGCTAGTTTGTGGGTGGAGAACAGCCAGAAACATCCCCGTGACTGCTGGGGGTGGGGGGCTTGCCTCAGGCTACTCTTGGCATGCCATGCCAGTGCCTACCCTCTCCCAGGCCCTTCCTGAAAGAGCCCCTTGGGCTGGGGCCAGCCTTCCACTGTGGCATTTTCCAGTTTTGTGGCATCTTCAGGGATGAGAAGGAAAGACCTGGAGGGCAGGACCGTTGGGTAGGTTCAGAGCTAGTTCAGTGACTGCTCCAGAGTCTGTTGCAAAGTGACTGGGTCATTCAGCGTCCCTGGAGGCCTTGCACCCTGGCGTCTGTGGCCTCAGTGAGCACCTCAGAGTCCGAGGTGACACAGCTCGGTGGGAGAAGGATGCACGGATGCCAGGGGACGGTAAAAACCGAGAAGGGATGGACCACAACGAGGCCATGTTTCATAGCTTGTCTCGCACATTGCTTTACAAAAACCGTACAAGAATCAGCTTGACCGGCAACGGAGATGGATAAGATCTAAGGGTTTTTAGAGAAATACAGAGCCGCTCAGCATCAAGGGTGTGACTGGTTCAAAGGGAGAATTTTCCTTTTGAGCCAGACCTAAGGGGTCCATTAGAGCTGACCAATACAATGGGTTACCTTGTAATAATGACCTTCGCATTACTTGAGGTGTGTTAGCCCTAATTTGGCTCTTCTAGAGGAAGTTCAAGCACAATGGTCCTTAAATTCGGTGTGTGTCAGAATCCCCCGGGGAACTAAAAATAAAACGAGCCCAGGCTCACTGAAGCAGGATGCGTTCTGGGCCTCTGGGCCCCGGTGATTCTGACAAGACCCAAGTTAGCGAATCACTGTTGAGGAAATCTGGGAATCCAATTACGCGATTTCTGAGACTTGCCAAAGCATGTGCCGTAAGAAGAGTTTCAGATGACACAGCAGAGCGTCTACCTCATGCCCGCGCTGCAGGGATGATGCAAGAAGTGCATGGAAGGTTGCGGTGCTCAGTAAATCCGGCTTCCCGCGTCCTACTTGCCCTCACGCTCCCCAAAGGAATGGAGGCTGGAGACGAACGCGCGCTGGGCTGGCCCCAGACAACACGCTCGCTCTGGGTTCTATAATTCGGCCACAGTAGGGGAGGCCCCGGCTGGGACAAAAGGACAGTCGCTCTGGGTAGGAAGGCCACATCAGATGGACATTCAGAGGCAGTCCAGAGCCACATTTGGGACAGATGCAGGTCGTAGACCCCAGGGTCAGCAGAACGTGTCCACTTGGTCCTTCCTGGTGCGGGTGGCCCAGGCACACCCTCACCTTCACCCGGGCACACTCGCCTATCCATGCAGTCCAGGCTGGCTGCCACCAGGCTATGGAAGATGTGGTCACGCAGGCACCAGGCCACGCTGCTCCGGCGCCCCAGGTCCTGGCTCGCGGGTCGCAGCGTCTGCACGGGGGTTTAGCCACGCAGGGAGAGGGCGTGCACCACCGGCAGGCAGCCGGCCAGCGTCCCAGTCCCCCCTAACAACGCCAGCTCCCAGGCAGCCTGCCCCACTACCCACAGGAGGTGGCTGGGCACACTCTCCGTGGCCAGCACATCAAAGCCACGGGCCAGGGAGAGCTGCAGGTACTTGGTCTAGCCAGGGCAGGAGCGGACGCAGTTGGCAGAAGCCCGGGGGACCCTGGGAGGCACGGCTTGCACTAGAGGGGAATGGAGTCAGAGAGTTGGTGGGTAGCAGCGCAGCCATGGTTGGCCCACCCTGGAGGACAGATGGAGAGGTGGCCAGTGGCCCTCGACTCTGGCCCCACCTTCCCCTCCACCACCACCCCCCCTCCGCCCCACATCTGCAGGCTGAGAGCAAGGGCGCTCAGATGGCTTGACCTGGCAGCTCGGGAGGGGCCAGGCTAGCCCTCTGAGGGTTCTTTGAGCTTCTGTGGTTCTAGTGCCAGTCAGGAAGTGGGTAGGCAGCCAACCTGGAGAGGGGTCAGCACCCCGGCTGTGCACGACCCAGCTACCCTCAATTCCCCCTCCGTCCCGTCTCCTCACATCAGAAGTGGGGTCTAGAGAGGAAGAGGGATGAGCCATGGGGGGAGAGGCAGCTCCTCCCTCCACCCTCACACTAAAGCTTTTTGTTCCGTCAGGACTCCTCCTAGCTTGTAAGAGCCAGACTCTGACCCCAACCTCTCCGGATCTGTGTCCCCTCCCACTTTTCACATAGACCCCTCCCTTATTGGGGCCAGGGGGCCCGTTCTTTCTACCTCATGCCCTTCCCCCAGCGACCCTCCACCTCCAGCTGGGCAGGGTGTCTGGTCAGAGGCAGGGCCAGGGTCAAAGCATGCAACCCCGGGCAACACCTACCAGGTCCCAGCCCCAAAACCCCGCTTCCTGTACCTGTTGTCCTCAGGACAGGGCCCCTCACCTGCAGGGTGTCGGGGTCACCTTCACCAGCCTCCTTTCCCTTCCAGCTCAGATATGCAGGGAAGATAGGGTTGGGGACCCAAGACCCTTGGTCCCAACCTCCTGCCCCACCCCCTTGTAAGCCCATTGGCAACAGTAGTCTCTGGGCTGAGAGCCAGGGTGTCTGGCTCCCAAGTGAGCTGTACCCCGCATCCCAGCTAGTGTCGGGGAGGAGGAATGGTATGGTAACAGGGCGCAGTACTAGCCTGGCACAGGTAGAGATCAGCCTTTCCCTCTCTGGGTGCCTTAGTTTCTCTACTCGTGATGGAAGACTCCCCCCCACCCCCACCCCAGCCAACAGCCTCCTGTGTTTTGACCCCGCACATCAGGGCAAATGTGCATCAGGGGCTGCCTGCATCCAACTCAGCAGACTTGGTCTCTCAGAGCAGGGTTCTGCTTCTCTTCTGCCCCCTGGGCTCGGTCTGAAGCCACAGGGGTCTCCTCTGACAAGGTGGCATGGTGGGTGGGAAGGTTCTCCAGAAAAGGGAAGAAAAGGGAAATCAGGATGAAGGTCACCAGGGGTAGAGCGGCTGGGAAGGAAGAGGGAGCCAGAAGCTGTTGTGTAGAGACCTTGCCATGACCCTGCACGTCACTTTCCCACCCCCAACTTTAACCTCTCCCTCCCTACTGCTCTTTCCCTGTGGAAAGGCTAGTGGGGAGCGAAATATGTTCCAAGCTCCAGGAAATCAATTAAGGGGAGGAACTTCATTTGGATCCAACACTACCGGGAATCAGCCCTCGGTCCTTCTCTGTGGGGAAGGATGCTGCTTCCACCCCTCCCATGGTCCACGGTGCTTCTAACTCCTTTCTGTGCCTCTGGTCTCTGGGAATATCCAGGGACGCAAAGGAGGGACGGACTTTTCATGGTGGAGATACTGGGGGGAGGAGAGCAGGGGCAGAGCGGCTTCCCTGCTTGCGGAAGAAGGGAATCCCTCGGTCGGGTGCTTTAAGAGCAGTGTGGCACTGAATCCAGCAGGTGGCGCCAGTACCCATCGACCTGGGGAACCCCAGGGACCCTGGAGTGGGGCAGTTTCCTAGGCAACAGGCAGCCTTTCCCAAAGCCCTGCCCTTGGCAACCATTCCCTGGTTGCCCATGTCCACGGTAAAATTTGGCTTCTGAAGGACAGGAGGAACACAGGAGTAAAATAATCTCTCCGAAAGAAGAGAAGCCGGCTGGGAGTGGGTAACAGAGTCTAAAAGACCTGCTTTCCACGGCGCTTTATTACCAAGCACCAGTCACTGTGGTAGGTGCATCTTATTCTCAGCAATCTCATAAGGCAGGAGCAGCACATAGTCCTTTATTGTGGACGGGGAAAATGAGGCTCAGAGAGACAGTGACTTCCCAAGTCACCAAATAATAAGAGGTGAGCTCAGTTAGGAAGCTGGGCCTGCCTGGGCATCCTGCCATCCATTCCACCCCCCCTCCTGGTGGGTGTGGTGTCCAAGCCCCTAAGGGAAGCTGGGGTGAGGGGCTTGGGGGTGAGGCCTGCTGGGGGACCAGGAGCACTAGGCGTGGATGAAGAGAACGAAAGATGAATCTGCCCCTTGCAGTGCGACCCCGCTTTGCCTGGCCTGGGTGGGGCACCCCCTCCGCTCACCCCTGACCTTGCAGTGAGGCTCCCCTCTGTTGGAGGACCACAGAGTTGGAGGGGAGGGGGGTTAGGAATTCTGGAGCTTATGCGAACTTTCTAGAGAAACCAAGGACAGGAGTGCTCTCCAAGGATGCGGCTGGGGCCCCGGACTGTGCAGGAAAGGATTCCGTTTCAGCAGTTGTGTAGACAAGGCCGGCTTGAACTGGGTCAAGGGACAGATTTGGAGGATTCAAATCCAGTCCAAAGATCTAATCTACTCTCACTCCCTCACGATCTCACTTACCGGCTTGCTTCACGTCTCCACGAGATATTAAGTAGGATCTCACGCGGAACATAACCATAAACATTTACTTCTACCTGACAACCAGGAGAGCAACCCAGCCCGAGTCTACATCCCAAAGCCGGAGAAGACCAGTGTCCCAGCTCGAAGACAGTCAGGCAGGCAGAGAGAGCAAATTCTCTCTTACTCAGCCTTTTTGTTCTATTCAGACCTTCAATAGATTGGATGAGGCCCACTCACATTGGGGAGGAAAATGTGCTTTACTCAGTCCACGGATTCAAAAGTTAATCTCACCCAGAAACACCCTCACAGACACACCCGGAATAGTGTGTGACCAACTCTCTGGGCACCCTGTGGCCCAGTGAGGTTGGCCCGTAAAATTAACCATCACACTTCCCCACCATCGTGCCAGACCTGGTCCCCCTTAAAGCTACCCCGTGTCAAAAAATATCAGTTCCGTCCTTCTCGTTGCTCAGATAAAGCGAGAACAAAAAAAATCCCGGACCCACCCTTGACTCCCCTTTCTCTCACATTTTGTGTTAAATCCATCGGCAAATCCCGTCGGCGAGACTCCATCAATATGTCGTCAGTCTGGTTGCTTCTTCTAGTCTCTCCCCCAGCAACGGTTGGTCTGGGCCACGATCATCTCTTGCATCGGTTACTGCAAGGAGCTCGGGCTTTCTTACCCCCCCGCCCCCGGGTTGCTTCCCTACTAGAACCTTCTCACAGCACAACCAGGGTGTAAAATGTTAGCCGGAGCAGGGGCGTCTGGGGGGCTCGGTTGAGGGTCCCCCCCTTGGTTTCGTCTCAGGTCACGATCTGACGGTTTCGGGGGGTTGGGCCCCACGTCAGGCTCCAGGCTGCTGGTGCAGAGCCTGCTTGGGATTCTCTCTTTCCCTCTCTCTCTCTCTGCCTCTCCCCTGCTCTCACTTTCTCCAAATATAAACAAATAAATAACAAAACTCTTTTTAAAAAATAACTAAAACGTAAGCCGAAGCATATCATTTTCTGCTCCAAACCCTCCAGTGGCTTCCCTGGGGTAAAATCCAGTCTTTACTGTGGCCTACAAGGCCCTTCACCACCTAGCCCCGCTACGTCAGACCTTGTTGTCTATCTGTTTCCCTTCGCCAGCTCTGTCCTAACCACACTGGCCTCCTTGCTGTCCTCCAGTGCTCCCGCCAGGCCTGTTCCCTCTGCTTCCCCCAGATGCCCACGCGGCTCACTCCTCCACTGCCCTCAGGTCTCTGTCCAGCAGCCCCTGGTTAGACAGACCTTCCCTGGCCCCTGCACAAAACTGCAAACCACTCCCCTACCTCAATCCCTGGCACTTCCTTTTCCTGCTTCGTTGTTTTCCATAACACATCAGACGCTCTCCGTTTATGTGCAGATAGTCTGTTTTCCCTGGTATGTCTTCCTCATCAAAAACGGTGTTGCTCATCAATACTTGTTGAATAGAATGAATGAAACTGTAAAACATTCCTCACCTAACATACGTCACTGAGGCCAGCAAAGCAGAGGAGGCAAAGATAGGGTTTACTCTATGCTGGGGACTGTGTTTTCATGCATGGGGTCATTTAATACAAAAATAATTAATGTATTATTTTCATCCTCATTTCTGGAGGAGAAAGGAGGCTCAGAGAGGCCAAGTGATTTGCCCAAGGTCGCCCAGCTAGTCTGCCACTGAGCCAGTTGTGACCCAACCATTTGCTGCCTAGCCCCAAATTCCCTACCCCTCCCTCTCTCCCCGGGGGAGCCCAGGAGACCCCAGGGACGAAGGAGGAAAAAGAAGAGAGGAAGGGAACGCTCATGCCCCTCAGGAGAGAAGCAGAGCAGGACCGAGCTGGTGGGGCCCTGGGTGACAGGGCACCTCGCCAGCCCCTGCTGGCCTCCTCCCTCCACTCGTGTGGCCTCTGCAGCCCCAGGGCTGATTGGGCTCCCTCCCCTGGCACCAGCCTTCTCTGCCACACCCCCACCCTTGCCTGGGGCCTGGCTACACAGGGATCCCTTTCTGGCCCAGTGAGGCATGTAACCCCAGGCTGACAGGCGTCCGGATGCCAGGGCAGCTGTGGCTGGCCAAGGGTGAGATCACAGGCTGAGCACTCCATGCCCGGCCCTCCCCTCCCATCACAGGCTCACTCCTCGCCCTGCCCAGCTACAGAAACTCCCCTCCGAACTCCCTTTGTCCCGTAACTTCCCCCCAGCGGGCTCTGGCCTCTTCTGGCGAGGCTTAGCGTATTAGTTTACTGTTGCTGCTGTAACAAATTACCACAAACTTAGCTCAAAACAACACAGATTTATTATCTTATATTTGTGGAGGTTGGAAATCGAAAATAGACCCTCCAGGCAGTGCTCCTTCTAGGGGCTTGAGAGGACAACCCTTTATCTTGTCTTCTCCGGCTTCTAGAGGCTGCCTGAATTCTTTGGCTCGTGGCAACTTCCTCCAGCTTCAAAGCAGCAGCTCATTGTCTGACCTTTGCTTCCATTTTCACATCTGCACTGACTCTGACCCTCCTGTTTCCCTCTTTTTTTTTTTTTTAATTTTTTTTAACGTTTTTATTTATTTTTGAGACAGAGAGAGACAGAGCATGAATGGGGGAGGGTCAGAGAGAGGGAGACACAGAATTGAAACAGGCTCCGGGCTCTGAGCTGTCAGCACAGGGGCCCGATGCGGGGCTCGAACTCACGGACCGCGAGATGGTGACCTGAGCCGAAGTCGGCGCTCAACCGACTGAGCCACCCAGGCGCCCCCCTGTTTCCCTCTTATAAGGATTCTTATGATTACATTGGGCCCACTAGGATAATCCAGGATAATCTCCCACCTCCAACCCTTAACATAGTCATGCCCGCAAAGTCCCTTTTGCCATGTAAGGTGACATATTCACAGATCCTAGAGATTAGGACGTGGACATCTTTGGAGGGCTGTTATTCACCTTTCCAAACCTAGCCAGGATGCTCACTTCCTCCACAGCTGAGGGAGTATTTACAGCACGTTTATGATGAGCCTCGTTCTACCCCATGCTAAACACCATCAATATTATCTCTCACCATCCCTGTGAGGTGGGCGTAGGTCCCCACTCTATAGATGAAGGGCCTGACTAACTCCAGAGCCTGTGGGTTTGCTGTGATCCCAAGGCTGTCTCCTCAGCCTGGAAACAAGCGCCTCCTCCAGGAAGCCCTCTGCTTGGGCTCCAAGTCCCTGGGGTTTGCATCCTGATCTGGCCTGCAAGCTCCCTGAGGCAGGGGTTGTCTCTGCCCTTGGGGCCCTGGCGTGGGGCACCGAGGAATAAGTACCTGGGCAATGCTGAGACAGAAGGAAAGATCGGATTTGTGGACTGGGGTTCAGGGATGGCCTCCGGAGGACCTATGACCCCCCTGCTGTGTGTGCCAAGATTGTGTGTCTGTCTGTTCATTTTTCTGGGCAGAGGGAGCAGAATTTCCACTAGATTCTCAGAAGGGGCTCAATTTCTAAGGATCAAGAAATCCTGCTCTAAGGTCTGCCCCCAGCCCCCTTTCCTGGGCTTCCTTCTCTGAACCAGACCGTTACCAGAGTTCACTCAGCACCAGGGGCCATGGTGCCAGAGGGGTGGGGGCGGGGGGTGGGGAGGCTGTGAGGACGTGCTGGGAAGAGGGGCTGGTCAATGGAGCACCCTGAATAGCATGGCTCTAGAGGAACCACCTTTATCCCCTTCTCCCCTGCATCCTTTCAATGATTCAATGCTTCTGAGTCCTTAGAATATATCATTGTCCCTCCCATGTCACCCCCCCCCCCTGCCTCCTACGCACACAATGGCTGTGAGGACGCTTCCTTACTCTTAGCAGTCTGGTCCTTCGGGGAGGAGTGCAACCTTCCTCAGGGGGACCAGGATGAATGAAGCAGGCTCTCCTCACCTCTGGGTCCCCTTATCACCTTCCAGGCCTCCCAGTGGCCCCGTCCTCCAAGCCCTTCCTGTCATCGCCCTTTGCACACATGACCTCACCCTCCTATCAGCAGTGGCCCAGTCCTGAGAGAAGCCATGGAACATTCTTCACAGCTCTGCCCAAGACAGGACCGGAACACGGGTCTTCTGGTTGCCGAGTGAGACTGATTCAGACACATCGTTAGGGTGTCAGAATTGAGGATAGAGTTCGAGGAATGGCTGCTTTCACAATGTAAAATGAGAAGTGTGTTTTAAGCAATCTGCTCCAATAGCCCGAAGTCCAATAGTGTTTCCGGTTTGTCCCCTTCACCTGTGCCCTTCTTCCTGGAAAGGTTCTACCAAGGAATTCCCGCAGGCAGCTGATCGGGGGGCTATGCCCTTGGGGGGGAGGGGGGCAGGGCGCAGAGGGCAGACACAGGTAGAACACAAGCCTCTGTACCCACAGCCTGCACCCTGGTAGCGAACTCCCCACTCCCTGCCCAGAAGAGAGGATAGGAGGGGCGGGTGAGGGAGCGAAAGGACCGGAAGGTGTCCAGAAGGGTTCCTCTCTTCTCTCCCAGCAGCCTAGACACAGAGAACGTCCCCTCCCTCATTCCCTGCCCAGCCCAGGCCCTCTGGGAGGCGAGGTAGATTTTTGAGTGTCCCCAGCATCAACTTTGCCATTTGGTCATCCTGCCATTTACATAACCAAGGCATCACGTCTCAGGAAGCAGGGAGGAGGGCTGAGATGAGGAACAGAGATTGCTTTAAGGTTCCTTCCCAGCCCTCGGCGGCAGGGGTGAGGGAAGCCCGCTGAGGAGAGCTAGCGCATGGGGCCTGTGCTGGGGCTGCTGGCTTCTCTTCTGCTGGAAGGGGGTGCCCCCCTCCCGCGGCACCCTCACCAGGCCTCACGTGGGTGCCAACGTAGCGGCTCTGGTGTGGCCTCCAGCGCCCTCCACCCCCACCCCACAGGCCCCTCGGCTGTTCCTCTCTGTCCTCCGAGCCCGTGAAGGATGGGGACACAACCAGGGAAGGGGGAGGGTCACGGGCAGCAGGGGCTCAGGGTGGCCGCTCCCCCTGCTGCGGGGAAACAGCTGAGTCCCCCTGGCAGTTGTGGGAAGCCTTCAGGCTGTCCAACACCAAAGCCCGGCTGAGTCTGCCCCCCCCCCCACATTTGTGTGGGAGGAGGGGCTTGCCGCTGAGCCCCCAGCTCGGCCATGGACCTGTCGGCTCAGCACCACCCCCCATCCTGCGCCTGGGTGGTCCAGAGTAGGGGACCTCTGCTCTAAGCAGGGCGTGTGCTTTTTCACAGGGATGTGAGAATCAGGACACTTTTCCCTGGGGCCTACTCTGCCCTATAAAACTTAAACAGATCAAGCTTCAGCCTCTTTACCTCTACCTGCTGGCTAGTGCGGCCCTTGTGGCCCATCCCCTGGTAGGAATCCTCCTCCCCCAGACACCTTCATCTCCCCCTTGTCCCCGCTGCCCCTGTTTCCCCATCACCCCACGATCTCTTCGGTCCCCTGCCCCCAAACTTCTCCGCCTCCATCCCCCCCCTCCCAGCCCGTGCCCAGCGGCTTTATTTGTCACTCCTGGAACCCTAACACCATAGTAACACGGTAGCAAACGCTTCTACGGTACATCTGTGTTCAAAGCACTTCATAGATACTAACTCACTTAGTGGTCTCAGTGACCCTGTGAGGGAAGGACTACTATTATCCCCATTTTACAAATGAGGGATCAGATACACTGGAGCACAGTAAGGTTGAGTTAAGTCTAAGGGCTGCAGAAACAAGGAGATAGAGACCCACCAAGCAGACTCCTGGGAGCAGCTGTCCTTGTCAAAAGATTAAAGCACCGGTACTCTCTTTCTTTCTTTGTTTTTTTTTTTTTTTTAAATTACAACATAATGTGTGCAGCAGACCTCCCTGACCCCTGCCCTATCCACCCTAATCCCCAAGAGCTAAAGACACAAAGAGATGAAATGCAGGAACTCACTGGAGGGACCCTCTGCCAGCCTGCCTCAGCTCCCCTAGCCTAGGAGCTGGCAGCAGGAGGAAAGAAGGATGGGGACCAGAGCAGGGTAGGACTCCTTGGTCCCCATCTCTGTTCCTCAGGCCTCCTTCCCTTCACCGCTGTTCCTTCCATTCACTTCTACATTCTTCGTGTCTCCTGGAGAGAGCCGGCAGTCACCTGCAGGCACTGGCCTTCTGGACGCCCGGGAAGAAGCTCTGACCTCCTAGGGGAGGGCTGCCCCACACAGCTTTCGTTTATGCCTTCACCACATTTGTGCGTATTCCTAAAAAAATGCCGAGAAGCAAGAATGATCTAGCTGGTAAAGGAAAGGATGGTTTTGTACTAGGGGGAGACTTCCAGGAAGAGGGATGTGAGCAGAGCCTCGACCTGGTTCTTGGTGTGGCTTTGGCTTCTCTGAGAGTTTACCAGAACCTTTTCTGGAAATGTCAGTGGGCAAGGTCACCCTAAGTTCTAGCATTGCTGTTGAGAAATCCAAAGCCTTTCTGGTATCTAATCCTTTGTATGTTACTTTGTTTTGGAAGTTTCTAGATGCTTCTCTTTAATTTGCCTTGGTGGGAGTTTATTTCCATCTAAAGTGTTGGGTCTTCGTGGACACACCTTTAATGACCTGGCAACTCACGCCCTTCTGTTCTGGAAAATTTCCTCAAATTAGTTCATTGAGGAATATCTTCTCTTCCATTTTCCTGGGTTGTTTTTTCCTTTTTTTTTTTTAATTTTTTTTAACGTTCATTTATTTTTGAGACAGAGAGAGACAGAGCATGAACAGGGGAGGGGCAGAGAGAGAGGGAGACACAGAATCTGAAACAGGCTCCAGGCTCTGAGCTGTCAGCACAGAGCCTGACGCGGGGCTCAAACCCACGGACCGTGAGATCATGACCTGAGCCGAAGTCGGACGCTTAACCGACCGAGCCACCCAGGCGCCCCTTGTTTTTTCCCTTTTTAAAAAAAAAGTTTATTTATTTTTGACAGAGACAGAGACAGTGCAAGCGGGGGGAGGGGCAGAGAGAGGGAGAGAGAATCCCAAGCAGGCTTCACAGAGCAGAGCCCTCCGCAGGGCTTGAACTCAAGAACTGCGAGATCATGACCCCAGCCAAAATCAAGAGTCAGATGTTTAAATGACTGAGCCATCCAGGCACCACCCCCTCACCTTTCTTTTTTCTTATTGGAGCTTCTGTTATTTTGATGTTGAACTCCTGCAATTGTCCTGTAATGTTTTACTCTTTTGTCTTCTTTATTTTATTATTTTTTTAATTTTTTTTTTAAAGTTTATTTATTTTTGAGACAGAGACAGAGCATGAACGGGGGAGGGTCAGAGAGAGAGGGAGACACAGAATCGGAAGCAGGCTCCAGGCTCTGAGCCATCAGCCCAGAGCCCGGCGCGGGGCTTGAACTCACGGACCGTGAGATCGTGACCTGAGCCGAAGTCGGACGCTCAACCGACTGAGCCACCCAGGAGCCCCTTGTCTTCTTTATTTTCTTAGTATGCTTGCTTGGTTTCTAGGGAGATTTAGTCAACTTTATGTTCCTATCTTTCTACTGACGTTTTGTTTCTGCTGTCATGAATTTATTTTTCGAGACACAATTGTTGCTCTTGCTATATTCTGGGTGTTCCTTTGTATAGCATATTGTTCTTGTTTCATAGATGTACTACCTTGTCTTATCTCTCTAGGGATATTAAAAATGGGCTTTTTGGACCCTTTCTTCTCTCTGTATAACCTGTTTCCTGCAAGTTACTTCTCTTATTGTTTGTTTTGTCTCTCTCTTTGCATTAGAAAATGTCCTGCATGTCTGGGAATGTTTGGCCATGATTAAGGTTGTGGAGGGCTAGAGGGCTAGTCAAAAACTCTGAGCCAACTCACAGGCTGGATTTGCCACTGTAGGGTGACACAGCTGGGTTGTTTTGGGGGAAACCTCTATGTTAGTATCTTTAGGTCTTTCCTCTAGGGCTGGTGAAATACCCCAGAGTAGAATCTTCCAGTTTCCTGCCTAAACAGCAAAGGACCTACTCTGAGCACTTTGGGACCCCAACAGTAGAAGGCTAGGGTTCTGTGCCGTATGACATGGTCACTTAATCCCCTTGTTTTTAGTATTTTCAGTATGGTATCTCTGTTCACAACTGCATTTGAAGCTTCTCCAATCCAGATACGCTCTTTTTTTTTTTAATGTTTATTTTTGGGAGAGAGAGAGAGAGCGGCAGAGGGGCAGAGTGAGAGGGAGACAGAGGATCTGAAGCAGGCTCTGTGCTGACAGCAGAGCGCCCAATGCGGGGCTCGAACTCATGAACTGTGAGGTCGTGACATGAACTGAAGGCGACGCTTAACTGACTGAGCCACTTAGGCGCCCCCAATTACCCTCTCTATCTTACCATCCTCAGAGGAAAATCTTCCAGACCATGGCTGGGATGGGGAGGGACTTGTAGTCCCCTGGCTTGGAGTTAGGGAAGAAATCTAGGGATTTAACTGCTTTTCATCATGGCCTTTATTTTAGCAACCTCTTCCACAGTTCCAGAGGGACCTTGGTTGGCAGTTTGCGTGCCTTCTGAGAACCTTGCAATGTAAATCAAGTTGGCTCCATTTTCCCCACTGCCAGTTGAGATGTCTTTTTCCTCAGGGCTGATAAGTCAGTAACCGCATGGCTGTCTGCCATTCTGCTTCAAAAATTCTGTGGCTGTTGTCTGTTTTCCTGTTCTCTCCATCCTTCAGGGTTTATCTCTTGAGTTAAAAATTTCTTTATTGAAATTTTAGTGGGGTTTTGGGAGGGAGTGAAATTAGATGTATGCATTTAATCACCATCTTAACCCAAAACCCTAACTTCCCTTTTCAATATATTTTTTTAAATATAATTCCTGGGAATAACCCTACTTGGTCATGGAAGATTGCTGTTTTAATGTTCTGGGGTGTGTTTATTTCTGTCTTTCCATTTAGAAGTCTTTAAGTGAACACGATTAGCAGGAAATGAGCCCTTCTATGAGGAGGATTCAAGGGAAGTGTCTCTAGCAGGATAACTTTTATTAAGTATATGAGAGAAAACTAGAGGCTGGATCCCAGTATGCAGGCTTCAGGCAGCCCCTAAAGGGCTTGGGGGGAGGATCCCTACTAAAACAGGGATCCCATAGGGATCCCAGAGGATGCATCCAGGGAATGCCCTTCGCAATGTTATGTTTAGCGACCCAGAAGAAATACCAGCCTTCATCGTAGGCATCCCCTGGAAAAGGGATCAGTGGGTTGTCTGATTTTCTCTTACACCAATTGAAGGGATTCTGTGATGAGAAGGTGAGCCCTAGATGCCTTTCTGAAACACAACCCATGGTCCAAAGGACCCCAGAATTATTCATTTGTTTGTTATTTACTCATCTAACATTCATTGAGCACCTAACCCGGGCATCTCTCTATGTGAGCTCTTTATGACTATGTGAGCTCTCTATGTGAGATCTCTGTGACTGAGACAGAACCTGCCCTAGGTAACTCTTTCAGCAGCCCCTCCCCAACCTTACAGTGCAGCAGGGGAGGGGGAGATGGAAAAGGGGTCAGGGTCACATCCAAGGCCATAGCACAGTGACAATAATTTCTCTCTCTCTGGCTTGTGATAAGGAATAAGTGAGGATATTCTTTTTTTTTTAATTTTTTTAATGTTTTTATTTATTTTTGAGACAGAGAGAGACAGAGCATAAGCAGGGGAGGGGCAGAGAGAGAGGGAGACACAGAATCCGAAGCAGGCTCCAGGCTCTGAGCTGTCAGCACAGAGCCCGACGCGGGGCTCAAACTCACGAACTGTGAGATCATGACCTGAGCTGAAGTCCGACACTTAACCGACTGAGCCACCCAGGCGCCCCTAAGTGAGAATATTCTTAAAGCATCCAGCACAAATGCTTGGAACACAACGGGGTGTCTGGATTTTGAAGGACAGCTTTATGGGTTGCAAGGAGCCTCCTGTTTCATGTTCTCTTGATACTTTTAAATACTAGTATTTATTTTTATTTTGTTTCAGCATTTTTAAAATATTTTATTTTTAAGTCATCTCTACACCCAACGTGGGGCTCAAACTCACAACCCCGAGAGCAAGAGCCGCATGCTCTACGGGCAGAGCCAGCGGGCGCCCCTAAATACTAGCATTTTTGGAGGAACACTTGGAGGGATTTAGAGACCCAAGATAATACAAACAGAAGAGCTGGAACTACTTAAATCAGTCGCTGGGACAGTATAATAGGGTCCATAAAGTATCCACAGTGACCACTCTGCTCATTTGTCATCTTCAACACTGGGTTAGCCTTGGCCTGGGCTTTCACATTCCTGAAGCTGCACACTCTGACTTCACTGTTCTCCTTTCATCTCTTACTGGAAAAAAGTTATAATCCACGGCTCACATGCAGTTTAGGCTCAGCATTCTTGCTGGCATACATTTCTGAAACTCTTGAGTATTGGGGGGAGATCAGTTTAAAAAAAAAAAAAAGGGTACACACTGATTGACATCCTGCAGTTCACCTGTGAAGTGTTGCCGGCACTCCCGTGTAGCGGTACAACTGTCGAAAGCCACCAGGTTGTAGAGAGGGCAGCAGAGAGACTGGGTACGAGGTCCCTGACAAGCTGTGTAATCTTGGGCAAATTCGGTACTTTTCTGGGCCTTCATTTACCGATCTGTGAAATGGGGACACCCAGAGGATTGTGGTGAGGACTAATGAGATATTACACTTCTACTCACGGCTTAACAAACGCCGTGGTTCTTCCGGCCCGGGGTGCCGTCCTGGGGCCGGCTGCCGCGTACACGCGCGCGCGCGCGTGTGTGTGTGTGCACGCGTGTGCGCGCGCGGGGCTTCGGCCCAAGGCTGTGTTTCCCGGGGAAGGAGGGCGTGCGGATGTGTGTGCTGGGCCGCCCAGGGAGTGTGCGGCGGCCGGCGCCGGGCCGAGAGCGAGGCTCCCGCGCTCGCCGCGGCCGATTGGCGGCGCCGGGTGAATGAGCGCGCGTCGGGGCGTCGGGCACAGAGGCGGCGGCGCTGGGCGCTGCGGTGCGCGCCCGCCTGCCGGCCGGGGTAGGGGGCGGGCCGCGGGTGGGAGGGGGCGGGGGAGGGGGAGGGGAGAGGGAGGGAGGGGCGGGATCGAGGGAAGCTGGCGGAGGGAGGGAGGGCGGTCAGAGCGCGGCTGCCGCGGAGCCCGGCGCGGGCGGCTCTGCCGGGGAGCGGGGGGCTCGCAGCCAGGAGGCGGCGCCGCGGGGAGGGAGCGCGGGGCGCAGGGCCGGACCGGGCCGGCCGCGGGGGACCGCGCTGCGGGTCGCCGGCAGGGCCAAGCCGGCCCGGGGGCAGTGTGGCGGCGTAGCCGCGGTCGCCGGGACTCGCCGAGGGGGCGTCGGGCGCGACCGAGAGAAGGGGCGAGACTCGGCGGAGCGTTGTCCAGCTGGGCGCCTGGGCCGCCGCGACCTCCGGTTCTCGGGGGACTTGGCAGAGGAGACCCGCCTGCGGGAGGGAGCGAGAGGAACAGGTCGGCGGGTCCGGGCAGGGGGAGAGAGAGGGCGAGAGCAGCGTGAGCGAGAGAGCGAGCGAGCCTTCGAGGGGTGGTGGGTGTGTAGGGGGACGAAGGTGTGCGATGTGTCTGCACGGAGTGTGTGAATGTGTGTGTAGGGGTGTGTGTGCCTCTCTGTGTGACTGTATACACTGTGCGTGTCTGTGAGAGACGTGTGTGTGCGTGTGTGTGTGTGTGAGAGAGAGAGGGAGAGAGAGAGAGAGGAGGCTGGGAGCTCACAGAGCTTGGGTCTGAACCCGTGTAAGAGGGAGGGGGCTTGGCAGAATCGGATGTGGGTGTGTGCACACGTGTGTGTGCAGGGGTGTGTGAAGGGTGAGTGTGTCACGGGTGCTAGGTGTGGCTGTGTGTGATGTAAGGGGGCCGGGTGCACGTGTATCCCTGGCTCACCCTCCCCTTCCCCCACCAGATGTGTGTTCATGGAGGGGGTATTCAGGGAGGAGGTAGGACGCGGCTGCAGCAGCCCCTTGCGGGGCTTGCCTGCCTGGCCATCTTCCCCGGGAAGCCGGAGCTGGCCAAGCTGCCCCTCCCCCCAAATACTTCTAGGGTTAAGGGGAAGGGAGCAGGCCAAGCCCCAAGAAAGAGGAGAAAGGCGGAAGGGACAGCTTCTGCCAGACCAGGGCACCCTGCCTCTCTGGCGGGAGCCTGGCTGCCTTCTCCACCTCAGCCTGATCGCTGGGCTCTGCGCTTTGCCCCTCCCAGGGCCCTGTGTTCCTTGGGGTCTGAGTGAGAGAGGGTGCCAACATCTCAGGTTGGAGCCCAGGGTGGGGGGTGGGAGCAGCGTGAGGCTTCTCCATGAGTGTTGCTTGTTCACAGTTGTACTAGCAGAAGGGTGCTTGGCACGTAGTAGGCCTCAATAAATATCTGAGGGAGGACAGGAGGCGAGACAGAAGAGAGGGAGGGAAAGGATCTGAGTCGGGAAGTCTGAGTGCCCCCCCCCTCAGCTATCAGGGAGGATGAGGGCAGCTGATTGCCTTTAGGCCCCAGCCCCCAGATTGAGCAGGTTGGGGAGCAGGGGTTTTGGGAGAGGGGCTTTAGCTAGAAGAGAAGGGGAACCGCAGGGAAGAGATTTGTTCTGGGCCTGAATGGAGGGAGGAGCTGGCAACTCTCCTTGGGCAGAACCCTTTGCGTCCTGTCCCCACCACCTGCTTCTCTGTGATCAGCAACCTCTCTCTGGGGCATCTGATCCCAGGCAGCGAGCGCTCATAGCGCCTCTCCTCTCTCCAGGATCTTCAAGCTCAAAAGGTGCTGAAGAACTGAGCCCCCTGCCCACTGAGGCCACCACCCAAGGCCAGGTGGGGCCATGGCAGGGCATGGCTGTCTGGGGCTGTTCTGCTGGGTCCTGCTTGCTGTTCCTGTGGGGCCCCAGCCTGTCTCCTCCATCTCGGGTGTCCCTCTCACCACTTTGACCCCACCACCTCAGAGTGAGGCCTCTATGCTGTCTCTCAACCTGGGACTTAACTTCAAATTCCACCTTCGGGGACCTGCTGCTGCCTGGGGGATCTCTGTCACAGAGACCCAGCCGCTCTCTCCTGGGCCCAGCCGGGAGCCAGAGGAAGAGGTGGCCAGGGGGCTGAGGACCGACCCCATTTGGGAACTGCTGGTGGGCTCCCTTGGGAACTCCCCCCCGGAGTGGGGCTCTGCTGAAGGCAGTTCTACGCCCTGGGCCTCCTCCCAGTCTCCAGAGTCCACATTCCCCCTCTCTGGGCCCACTGACCGGCCCACTGCTCCCTATCAGCCCGGGATGGGCACTGTCACCTGGGACACCGCTCTGACAGCTACGGCACCTCCATCCAGTCCTCCCAGGCTCCGCCAGAGCGAGCTGGAGCTGAAGTTTGACATGGCACTGAGAGCAGGCGCAGCCCCCACGCTCGGGCATCGAACGCTGCCCCTGCTGCCCAGCCTGCGGGCCAGCCTGGCAGAGATTGCTGGGCGCCTGGGACCCTTTGGTGAGTACCTACCCCATCTGGAGAAGAGCCCCTGCTGGGCAGCCTGGCAGGTAGGAGGAAGCTTCAGCCCGGGCTCCTTTTGCAGGGTTCTTCGGCACTACTCTGTCCCCACTGCGGAACTTCTCAAGCCCAAGCCCTCTAGGCCCCACTCGATCCCCAAGCTCTGCCTCTAGAGTTTCAGATTCTCCAGGTGAGTGTTTATTTTGTTGCAACAAACACTTAGGGAACACTTCTACGTGCCAGGCATCGTGCTAGGGGCCTAATCAGACCTCCCTGTCTTCTTTGACTCTGTGTTGCTTTTCCCCCGGGCCTGGGACACGGGCCACTGCTCCTATGGGGAAATGCCCTCTTTGCCATACTGAGTCTGATTTGGTCCTTGTAGCTTAGCTCCCAGCATACGTGTGGCTACAATTCCTGTTCGGTATACATTGGCTCCCTTAGGGCAAGATCTGGGGAAGGACAGGATTTTCTCCAAAGCCCCAACTGCCAAGACTGGCTGGCAGGATAGTGCTTGAACCCCACGTGCTCCTTTTGCAGGGTTCTTTGGCACCACTGTGTCCCCACCCCCAACCCCCCTGGAGAGAAAGCTCCCAAGCTCAGGCCCTTTGGACCCAGCTGCTTCCCTAAGGTCTGTCACGGTTGCAACAGCATCACTAGGTAAGTGTCCAGTTCACTTGCACATGACATTTATTTAGCAGTTACTACATGCTAGCCACTCGTTGGCGTTCTGGGGCTCTTTTATTTTGTTGTCATCATAATCATAATCAGCATTCTCTTCATCGTCACCATGGCGATACGTATTAATGGTCTGAAAACAAGTGTTGCTGGGGACGGTCCCACACAGAGTTAAGTAATGGTCCTCCGGGAGTTTTGCAACCACAGGCAGCGCAGGATGTAGACAAATGTATCAGAGGCAGACAGACACAGGGACTCCTTCATGATTTCCCACAGCCTCAGTACCAACTCCACCCTTCACTCCAGTCTGCCTGGCCTGCCTCTCCACCCCCCCGCCCCAACCTTGGGGCTCTCTCCTTTGCCGTCTGATCTGACATGACATGTTGTCAGATATGGGCAGAACTGGGCCCCTCGTTGGGAAGACAGTGAAGAGAAGACCTTCAGCAGACGGACGCCACCCTTATTTAAAGGAGTCTTTCAGAACATGTACCCAGACAAGCTGGTGGTGCAGAGGAAAGACTAGGGGCTCTGGAATCTTGAGACTTGGCTCAGAATCCCAGTTCACTGACCAACTGGCTGGGTGACCTCGGGAAAGTTATTTACTCTTCCTGAGCCTAAATTTGCTCGAGTATCTAGGGCTTAATAATAGTACCTATCTTGTTATTGTGAAGCCTCCAGAGCATGTAAGCTCCTGGCATGAGGCTGGGCATGAAGTTGAAGTTTCTTAAATAGTAGCTGTTAACCCTGGTTCTGCCTTTACTGCATCCCAGATGCACTTCCAGAGCCTACCTCTCTGACCCCGCAACCTTGGCGCCAAGATGTGATGGCCACCATGACCCACAGGGCAGAGAGCACTCTCAGGCTCCGGTAGGTGAGGCCAAGGGAGCCACGAAGAGGGACCCCTAGGCCCAGCCTTGTTCTGCAAAGCATTTACTATAGCTGTGAATCCGCTCAGCCCTTCACAGTAGGAACCAGCTCCGCAGTGGAAAGCACTGGTCCCCCAGCTCCTTCCAGTTCCGGACTTAACACAGCACCTGACTGTAGCTCACTCTGGAGCAGTCACTGCATGTGGGCGAGGAGGCTGCTGTCCCCTCCCCATCCAGAGATCTGCTGTGGGGTGGGGGGCAGGCTCTGTGGCCCCGGGGGAAGGATGCTGGCTGGCGGTCTGTCAGCCTCGGTGACAGTGCTGGCCAGGCAGGTTTAATGAGTCTGGACAGTATCAGAGGAAGCGCAGCTCGCTGCCCCACCCCCTCCCCCCCTCCTTACTGACGGCTGCAGGAACTCAGCCTCTTCCTGGCTAGTTCTCTCAGATAAACCCAGGAGGGCGACAGGCCTCTTGAAGAGAAGGCCAAGGGGCCTTGCTCCTGCCAGCAGTGTATTAGGGGACAAGGGGAGTCCCTGTCTCCTCTGGGATCTTTCTAACCTAGGTGTGGTTAACCTTTGACTCTAGGACCTCTCTTTTGAATTGGGTCCCCTTCACCTTGGACAGAACCAGCAGGCAGCTGGAAGAAGTTGTGCAGGTCATTAACATATCGCAAGACTTTCCTACCAGTTGATAAGTACCCACTGGCCTTAGCCCCCTGAGCACTCGCTCCCCTCCACTCCCCGGACACCCTGGCCGACATCTATTCTGATTGGCTGCCATCTGTACCCTTTACAGTTGTCCAGTATTTCAAATGCCAGTGACCCTTACAAAGAGGATCAATCTTCTATGATCCGAGAGGTGGGGGTGGGGAGAGGAATGGGGCCAGGCCGCTGAATGGACCACAGCTTCTATTGGGAGAGAGAGATTCCCCAGCCCTTTGATCTGGACAGCTGGTAGATAATCAGGCCTGACTTTTCCATAAATCGAGCAGGCCCCTCTCCCTGACTCCATCCCAGCCAGCTGTGACCTTACCAATTACTCACACTGACATCCTATCTCCTTTCTTGCCCCTGAGGTCAAGAGGGGCCACAGGGCCAGAGTGGGACTACCTTGTAAGAGAGGGCTCCTCCAGAGAGGGATCTAGGAAGTCACTATCTTCTGGACTCCTCTGGGGGAGACTGAGGGCTCTTTCTGGGCAAGCCTCAAGTGGGAAAACAGGGGATGAGCTCAAATGGACTCTCCAAAGACAGAAGCTGGGTTTTCTCTGCCTGTCCCTGCCTACAACATGGCCCAACCCCGGGTACACAGGGTATGCCCAGTCTCCCAAGGAAGCAATGCTCCTAGTTCAGAACTCCCTCCTCTGACACCTGAGCTACGCCTACACTTTGCCTGTTTTCTGCTTTTGATTTTTTCCTGGCTTCTCAGTAATGTTCAATACTTGCTCTCCTTGCCACAGTGCTTGGGGACAGAGGTGAGAGATAGGGTTTCTTCTGGCCCTTGGGTAAGAAGTGGAGCCTAGAGAAAGGTGAGGTAGGACAGACCTCTGAGAGCTGTACTTGTCTGCACAGTGAGCGAAGAGGAGGCCGTGAGGGGTGCCAGGCTGGCTCAGGCTGTGGGGCTCCCGGGCACAGTCTCACTGCCTTTCTGCAGAGCCTGCTAAAGCCGAGGAAACGCCAAGCGAACTCATCCACTTTCCAGAAGTGGTTGGGCAAGAGCATCCGAGAGGACGAAGGAAGGGGGTTGAAGGAGGAGGTGCAAGTATTTGATCCTGTTCATGTGGGACTGATGCCTACCCCTGATGAGCAAGCCATCCCAGCTGAATGGTTCCCCTTTTAATTCCTGTCTGTGTCTTCATTAGGCACTCAGGGGTGGTCAGTCCATCCAAATGGTGTTCTTTAGATAGGGTTCGCACAGTGAAACGATGTGTTGATGTTTGCTCATTTGACTAACGGTGGTCTTCCTAAGCAAGTTTAGGACGCGCTGAGAGACAGCAGCCTTTCGTTAGTTAAACCAAGAACTAGTTTGAGGCCAGAAATAGTCATACTCCCGTGGACACAAACCGATGACTGATCGGTGATAAACATTAGCTGATAATGATGATACCAACAACGATCACATCTCGAATGCTTATTAGGCACCAGGCACTCGGAGGAGATTTGGACACGTCGTCCATTTATCCTCCTAACAGCCTTATGCAATAGGTGCTCTTCCCCAATTCAGACTTGAGGAATGTGATGGAACAGGAACCAGGGCACATACCGCCATTTGCAGTAGGCAGCAAGCTGTGTATATTTAATTTTTGGCTGCTCCCTCTCTGCCCTCCCCAGTTGTCTGATTCTATCTTCCCCTCCTCTCTCCAGAGCTGCTTTCTGCCCCCCTCACTCCTTTTCCTTGTCCTCAGGATTGCTGTGTTTTGCATGTTCCCAGCCTGAGCTGGCAGTGCCTGGGGGTGGGAGTGCACCTGGGGTCTTCCTATATTGTACAGCTGGGGCAAGGCTGGAGCACGGCCAGGCTGCTGGGGCAGGGGTCTGGCTGTCAGAAGACCCGCCCTCCCTCATTCTGCATCTGCCTCCTGTGCACCTTCCCCTCCTCACCAGGGTGTCTCCATCCTTCACCACCATGTTTCTCCCTCCATAGTGTTTGCAGCTGCCGTTCTGCTGAGCTTGCTAGGTGGAGTAGGGAGAGGTTCAGCCTGAAGCATCTTCTTTTGCTGCTTGGCCGTGGGAAGAATCCTTGGATCTCTTTCCAACTCTTCTCTTGCTCCAGGAAAGTAAATTAGGGATCTTACTCCTCACCCTCTTTTTCTTGACTTCCCTTTCCCCAGGGAGGGTAGGGAAGGTGTTGGTGCACAGAGTGGGGCTAGGGGCCTAAGTTAGCAAACCCTAGGGCACCTGAGGGGCTCACTCACGAAGATGGCACCTTATGCCACTATGATCTTCCCAGTGGTTCCTTCCTGGGAGTTCAAGGGTAGCCTTGAGACCCCCCGGGGAGTCCATCTCAATGTCACCTATAAAATGGAGAACTGAAGTGGCTTATATATTAAGAGTCTTAGACCAATGGCTTTGTGATCGAGTCAGGATGGGGACCATGGCCATGAGTAAGCCAAGAGTTGGGGGTGTGGCAGACAGGAAGGCCAGTGGATGGGAAAGGTTGTGTTTTCCTCAGGTGCTGGGGACGGGAATGTCTTACCTCTCCCCCTGCTGCCTGCATGCATATGTGTGTAGGGGCTATTCCTGAAGAGACAGAAAGGGGGGGGGGCAGTTGAAAAGGGGCAAGGGAAGCTTCTCTTAGCACCAAGGTGGGAGTTGGGAGTCAGGGGCACAGAATAAGAGATAAGCAAATCAGTGTCATGAAAAAGCTCTGGAATCACGAGAAGAGGCTCAGACTGGTGCTTCAATCTGGATTCTAGTGGTAGCTCTGCCGATTTGTGACCTTGGACAAGTCACTTTGCTTCTCTGTAGAGCCTCGGTGTTTTCATGGGGCAAAAAGAGGATTCATTTATTCAGGGAATATCTGCTCAGTGCCAACTCTGGGCCAGGTACCATTTTAGGCATGGAGATTCAGATGTGAGCAAAGCAAACAAAAATCTTTGTTCTCATCAAGCTTTCTTTCTCGTCAGAGGATTGAACTAGAGGGGGCTTCTCCAGGTCCTTCCAGTTGTAAAGTTCTGTGGCTTCTTAAAAACTCTTTTCAGTAGAATCACAGAGTGATGAAGGGAAACGAACAAAGCGGGGGGGTGGGGGGGTGGGTTAGGGATGGGGGGAAGGGATGAGAGCTGAAAGTGTTGTGTGAGGAGTTTGATGGGGAGGGGAAGGCTCGAGCAGCTGAGAGGGTGAGCATTGTATTTAAGACAAGGGTGTCCTAGATGCTATGAGACTCTGACTGGTATACAGGTCACCGGCTGTGGGGAGGGGAGGAGGAGGGCTGCATAATTGTTTCAGACAAACGTTCTCTGCCCACAGACCCCACCAGGCCCACCTCTGGCCCGGATGACCCCTCTCCTGCCAGCCTTGGGAAGCCTTCCGTGCAGCCAGAGTGTGGGCCAGGGTCCTGCATCGTGGGAGAATTGCCTGAACGCGAGGGGCAGCCTCCTGTGGCCCCGAGGGCCCTCTTCTTCCTGACCCTGGAGGCCGACTGGGCAGAGGCCAGAGCTCGCTGGGGGCTGGCCTGGGAGGCCCACGTGTACGGGGTAGGCACGCTCTTCGGCCTAGTGGCCCTGCTGGCGCTGCTGGCCCTAGCCCTTTTGCCCTGGCGCTGCCCGCCAGGCGCCCCCTGCCTGGCGCTGCTGGACCTGCTCCTGCTGTCGGCCGGGACCACGCGGGCCTTCCCGCTCTTCTACGACGCCTATGGGCACCGCGACCGGCTGCCCCCGCTCGCCTGGCTGCTGCTGCAGGACCTTCCGCTGCCCTGCCTGGCCGCCGGCCTGGGCCTGGCCTGCCTGCTGCTGGCCCGGCCGCGCCCGCCGCGGTGTCCCGCCGGGCTGGCCGCGCTCCTGCTCCTGGGGCTGGGGCTGGCGGCCGCCGCCGCCCTCGGGAGCGCGGCCCACCGCCCGCTGCGGCCCCTGCGGCTCGCCTCCCGCGGACTGCACGCCTTCCTCGCCGCCCTCCTTTCTGGGCTCCTGCTGGCGCTCTCCTGCTGGGGGGGAAGGCGGCGGCGGGCCGGAGCGCCCCTGGGAGGGTCTGGTTTCAAGGGCGCCACCCCTCTGCCGCAGGCTCGCAGCCCCTTCGCCCCGCGCGAGTCCTGGCGGCGCGCGGCCCGCACAGCCCCGGTGGCGGGCACCTTCGGGCTGCTGAGCGGAGCCCTGCAGGGCTACGAAGTGCTGCACGCCCTGGGCTATGGCGGCCAACCTGGCCTGGAGGGACCCTGGCCCTGGTGGGCCTTCCAGCTAGGCCTGCGCTTGGGCGAGGTGGGCGTCGCGCTCCCGTTGGCGCTGCTGGGCCTCTACCCGGCGCTCTGCAGCCCCCGTGTGCCGCCGCGCTGCTGGGCCAAGCTCTTCCGCCTGTCCCCGGGCCACGCGGCCCCGCTGCTGCCCGGGGGCTGGGTCACCGGGCCCCCCGACAAGGAGCCCCTGGGTGGCGCCATCGCGCGTGGCGACGCGGAGCTGCTGCAGCTGTGCGCCCTGGCCGGGCCGGGCCCCGACCTCCTACTCCAGGGAGGCGGCTGCCGGGGCTTCGAAGGCGCGGCGGCCAACCCGGCCCCTTCTCCGGCCTCCTCCCCCTGCAGCGATTACACCGTGGATTTCCGCCCGCCCTCCCCAATCAACCTGCGGCGCAGCATTGAGGAGGCCCTCTGCAGCGAGGCCCTGCTCACTCCCGGCCTTTTCCAGGGCCCTGCCTACGGGGAAGCGTTGCCTGGGCTGGGCCTCTACCGCACCGCCTCGTTGGGGGCGAAGACCGGGGCCGGACCCAATGAGAGGTCTGAGGAGGCCCTTGGCTCTCCCGCACCGCAGGAGCTCCCCTCTCCCGGGGCCTGGCCCGCGGGCAGCAGCGCCTCTTCCGGCTCACTGTGCGGACTTTCGAGGGACAGCTCGTCCATGCTGCTATGCTCCAGCCCCGACAGGCCTCCACGCTGTCCGCTGGTCTGCGTCCTCAGTCCCCCGCGGCCCTCGGGAAGCAGCCCTAGCCTCCCGGGCTCAGGCTCTTACCAGGCCCTGTCCCCACCCTCCCGCGACTCCCCAGAGCCTACTCTTGAGCTGCAGGCCGCAGAAGCTTTGCTGCAGGAGCAATTCCTGGACGCCTGCCGACAGATCGACGAGCTGAGCATGGGCAGCGACACCATAGACCTGTGAAGAGGCGCCCCCCCCTAGGTGCACCAGCCTTCGCCCCCTCCTGGCGCCTGCTCTGCCCGAGACCTGCACACTGTAACCCTTCCTCAATCCTGCCTGGCTCAGATACCTCTCCCCGCTTCCTTCTCCATCCAGGGGTCCCTGGGTGGGTGGGTGGGTCAGCAGCCAGGCTCTGTTGATTGGGAATTAGTGCCACCTCCTCTGGAGCCCTGGGCTCTGATGCCCTCTGCTGCAATTCTAGGCTGGCAGGGGTCCCACTTTCCTTGGCATTCACCAGCAATAAAGCCCCAAGGTGCTCCACTCCTGACCACCACTCCCCACTCTGGTGCTGAGTGAGAGGGGCTGTCCTCAGAGGACCTCGAGACCGGCTTCAGTCCCCAAACCCACCTCTGCCATACCCAGGAATCCCATTCCTGTATGAGCGAGCCTCCCTGTCCTCCATGTGATCCTTCCCCATAGAAGGGTCCATAGCTCATCTAGGAGACTCTACAGCAGTTGGGTGGGAGGTGAACGCTTTCAGAGTTAATTTATCAATAAAATATTTTCAGAGAAAGGTCTGATCTTCTTGGAAAAGCTTAGATGAGGCAACAGCAGCAGCGGTTCCATCAGTTCGGGAAGAGAAGCGGTGTTGGGGTGGGGTGAGTTCATCTCAGACCCCAGTGACCCTCCTTCCTGACTGCAAGTATTGTCCTGTAGCTGGAATGAGTGAGGGTCCTGGGAGTGACCCCTGGAAGGCCCTCTGACTCTCTGGGAAGTGGCTTGTCAGAGATGAAACTGGCCTTGAGAGGTGAGGCGGGAACTCCACGGTCATTGGTGGAAATGTCTGCATTCCTAGGAGCCTGGCTGCAGGTTGTGGTGGACAGCTGGCTAGGGACCAGTTGGTGGTAAAGTCCTTCACGGAAATGACACGTCAAGGGCTGGATCACTTTGATCTGGGATCCCCAGTCATCTCCCTGCCATGTTACAGACGATTTCTGGATTCACAGAGGAAACTACCTGCTCCACCTACCAATAGGGCCTCTTCAAGGCCGGACTCACAAACCCTCTTCCCTGGCACTCATCTCCCACAGGTGCAGATCCTCCCTGAAGAAAGCCTGCCTTTCCCAAACCCCTGCCCCGTCTTACTCACCAAAGCAGAACTCACCGTGCAGAGACCCTGGCCACCAGGCACTCTGTAACCCCTCCCTTGTTCAGAGAATTTGGCTCTGCGCTCTGCAGAGTGCATTTGTCATTTGGCTAAAATGCAGGAAGTTCGGAGTGGCGCCAAAACAGGGTCGTAAGATTAGGTTTGAAAGTGAAAATCTGCCAGTGCTCTGGCAGACGTCTCGCACATCACACCATCACACGGAAACCTAGAGGGGCACAACATATCAGGCTTGAAGTGGAAAAACAGGAATGGGAGTGTTTTTTCTTCCAAGTCTGCCCATCAACTCTTGGGAATCCGAGAAGGAAGGCGGGGAGGGGGGGACCCAGAAGGAAAACAGGGAGGTCCGGAGGGGTGGGCCCTCACCAGACCAGGTCCACACACTAGTGGAAGAATTAATGCACTGCTCTCCTTGCGCATGAAGATCTGTCTTGCCTGAGGGGTGTGTCCAGGGTCTGGAACCTCAGAGGAAGGAAGAGTCAGTGATGTTTGGGGAGAGTGAGGGTCATAGTAGGGAAGACAATGAGAAGAGGGTGGGGCAGGCACCGTGGAGGATGGAACTAGAGTGGTGTTGACCGTGTCTCCTCCATCACCTGGCTCAACTTGGCTCAGAAATTCTTGCTGCATAGTCACTCTGGGCTGAGGCCCAGAGAACTGCCAGCCTCCTAATTACAGGCATTTCTCACTGCTGTCGTAGCCGTAGCCGCCGTAGCGGACCCAGCATCGGAGCTGCTTTGTCTCATGCAAGGAGTGCTTGCTGCTCGGATAAATTGCTGCCTTTCTTCTCCACTTATGCTCCCATCTGCCTCTGCTCACACTCAACTCTCGGCCACCTCTTCCTCACCCTAACGCTTGCCAGCCTGCTCATTCACTCTTACCCACCAGGGGACCCCGGAGTTCATGCACACGCGCTCTGATAGAGCAGTCCTAGCCCACATACCCCCAGTCAGTCTGTTGGCCTGTCTGTCTCTCCCCCCTCCATACACCCACTCCTTTTCTGTCTGGAGGCTCTGAATGGGGCTGGTGAGACAAGGAGGAGGGATATAGCTCAGTGTTCACGAGCTCCAACTTCTTTGCTTTTCCTCAACAAGAATGACCTCAGCCCTTCGACTTTGTATAGAGGCCAATACTTTGGTGAGACAACCCTTCCCTTTTGTCCCATGCCTCAGCCCTTACCCAAAGCAGGTTTCCCAGAGGAGCCCAGGTAGATCCTAATGCGTACACCCCTCAGCTTCAGTTCTTAGCAGTGCAGGGGACTGAGAGACAGACTCACCCTTGTTTACTCAATGTCTTTAAAACATTTTATTGAATGCTTACAACGTGCTAGGTGCTGAAGAGACAGAGGTGAACGAGGTGGACACCAGCCCTGAACTTACGAACCTGAAGGCCTTTGGGGGAAGGCAGACGTTGAAGAACTAATCATAAGGGCACCTGGGTGGCTCAGTCGGTAGGGCATGTGACTCTTGATCTTGAGATTTTAAGTTCAAGCCCCACGTTGGGTGTAGAGATTACTTAAAAATAAAGTATTAAATAAAAGAGCCAACCATATAAATAATTACAATAGCACTAACTACAGCTGTGAGAGGTGCTAAGAACAAGAAGTAAGTGGTATTATATGAAGGTTTGGCTTGCAAGGGGGAAGGGAACCAGAGGGATGGGGCCTGGGAGAGGCTGGCTGGGAGAGAGCACAGCCCAGGCCTTTCTTCCTTCCTTTCCGGGCTCCTGCACAGTGATGGATGAGAGAGAAGCCAACAATTTATTTCCCCTGGAAGCCACATTGCTGATGTGGTGCAGGGCACCACAATTCCTGCTATTTAATAAAGAACCCTGCGTGTGTCCTGGGTAGATGGATGAGCAAATATTCCTGACTGAAGCACCACGTGGCCTCCCAGATGTGAATGGGTAGGAGGGGAGGGGCTGAGGTTGAGGCTGGAAGCCTGAGATGGGGGTGGGGGGGCCAGGTCGGAAACTGGGTATCTGAAATTGATGTACTCCTTTGGGGACAGAGAAGTCCTCCGCATTGTGAGTGGCTGCTGCCCCCTGTTGGACACAGGCACACAGTTTTGTTTTGTTCTCTAAGGATGGTCTGAGTGAGACAGCACTCATTTAAAACAGCACTGTAGGGGGGGCGCCTGGGTGGCTCAGTCGGTTGGGTGCCCTGGGTGGCTCAGTCGGTTGGGTGCCCGCTTCGGCTTGAGTCATGATCCTGCGGTGGTTTGTGGGTTCGAGCCCCGCGTTGAGCTCTGTGCTGACAGCTTGGAGCCTGCTTTGGATTCTGTGTTTCTCTCTTCTCTGTCTCTCAAAAATAAATAAACTTAAAAAAATAATAATAAAATAATAAAACAGCACTGTAGGGGTAGCCCAAAGGGATGATGGAACAGCCCTCTAAGGGTTCTTTACCCTGTGTATACTGCAGCCAGCACTGGGAAGTCTTTCCTATAGCTAGAACCCTGAAGCTTGCAGTTTAGTTTTTGGGGATAGAATTTTGATTTCTAAAGTGGTGAGTGGGCAGAAGAGGAGGAGAAAAGAAGAGGGAGGAATGTGGAATCCCAAACCAACTTTATTTCAATGACCCACCTTACTTCTTTTGTCTATTTGTTTCTGTTCATCCTGGATAGGATTAACCCCACAGCCTTAAAAATCTGTTTTGTATTTGAGTACTTCGTCTCTTGAGTTACGTGTTTAAAAATAACTGGTGTTTTCTTTTGAGCATACACTATTTACTTGGAGCTGGGGCTTCATAAATCTTTTTAATTTTTTTTAAATGTTTATTGATTTTTGAGACAGAGACAGAGCATGAGCGGGAGAGGGGTAGAGAGACAGAGGGAGACACAGAATCCGAAGCGGGCTCCAGGCTCTGAGCTGTCAGCACAGAGCCCAGTGTGGGGCTTGAACTCAGGAACTATGAGATCATGACCTGAGCTGAAGTTGGACGCCCAACCGACTGAGCCACCCAGGCACCCCATAGCTTCATAAATCTAAAGTTAAGTGTTCTCCCCTCCCCCCACCCTGCCATTACCATCAATCAGTCATCCCATCTATCCAAAATGTATTGAAAGCAAATGGGGTTTGAAGAGAAAGGGAAACTTACTTTTCACTGTACTTTTTGAATTTTCTACCTACCGTGTGTTCAGATTATACCACTTAAAAGTAATTACCGAGGGGTGCCTGGGTGGCTCTGCGGGTTAAGCTAAGCGTTCGAATTTGGCTCAGGTCATGATCTCCCAGTTCATGGGTTCCAGCCCCACATCAGGCTTTCTGCTGTCAGCGCGGAGCCCACTTTGGATCCTCTGTCTCCCCTCTCTGTCTGCCCCTCCCCCCCTCTCAAAAATAAATAAACATTAAAAAAATAAAATAAAATAAAAACCATTATTGAAAAAGTGCATTTTCTCAGCTGGATGTCCTGCAGGGTACTGCAGTCTTGCACACAGGTTGGTTCCCGAACCCAGTGAAATGGCAAATAGTCTCTGCCTTCCAGGTTCTAGGGGCACCCAGATCTCCCACTGGTCAGTAAGATCCCTCAGCCTTGGGTCTGACCCATAAGCTGACCTGAGGGAAGGTCTTCTCCTGTCTCTGGGAGGACCTGCCTTCTGGGTCTACGTGTATGTGTTATGTTTGCTTTGGGTATGTTCCCATGTTATCTTGTAGCGTGCATGCTATGATTTATTTGTAAAGTTTTTAAATGAATGTCTGTCTACCCCTACTAGACTTGATTCTCCATGAGAGCAGGGACTCTCTCTCTCTCTCTCTCTCTCTCTCTCTCTTTTTTTTTTTAGCTCACCCATTTTATCCTTAGTGCCTGGCACATAGTAGGAGCTCAGTAAATATTTATTGAAAGAATGATTGTGTGTGATCTGTGTGTGTGTGTGCTTTGGCAGCTATATTTTGTTTGTCATTGGCACGGTTATAGTTATCTGTTATAATGTGACAGATGTCTCATATTCTCTGAGAATGAGAATTGTTCGAATAATGTGTTTGATGTGTGCATCTATGTGCATTCTGGTTGCATTTTTTACACATAATCTGGGAGTCTGTGGTGGCACGAAAGAAAGCATTTATTTATTTTTAAATTTTTAATGTTTATTTATTTTTGAGGGAGAGAGAGAGCACAAGCAGGTGAGGGGCGGGACACAGAATCCAAAGCAGGCTTCAGGCTCTGAGCTGTCAGCACAGAGCCCGAAGCGGGGCTCAAACTCACAAACATGAGAGATCATGACCTGAGCTGAAGTCGGATGCTCAACCGACTGAGCCACCCAGGTGCCCCTAAAGAAAGTATTTATTAAATAGCCAATATATGTAAGGCCTTGAGCAAAAAAACGACTTCCTCTGCCTGCCGTGGTACTTTGGGATCCATAATCCTGGAAGTGAGATTTTAAACTGGGTAGGAGAGGGACGCCTGGGTCGCTCAGTCGGTTGAGAGTCAGACTTCAGCTCAGGTCATGATCTCATGGTTTGTGAGTTCGAGCCCCGTGTAGGGCTCTGTGCTGACAGCTCAGAGCCTGGAGCCTGCTTCCTATTCTGTGTCTCCTCTCTCTCTGCCCTCCCATGCTCACACTCTGTCTCTCTCTCTTAAACAACAACAACAACAACAACAACAACAACAACAAAATAAATAAACTGGGTAGGAGCTAGCGATTCATGTTCCCTACAGTAGCCCAGGGTGCAGGGGACGGGGCGAAAGTACTGGGACTAGGGGTGGAGACCCGCTCAAGAAGCTCCGCTCCTGGGCGGCACCTTTTTTTTTTTTTTTTCTTCATTCCGGAACGTTTTTTCTCCCCTCCCACCATGTTTTCCTCCGGACTCTTTTGAATGACGAGCACTTCCGGAATCTCCGGGCAGGTTGGCGTGGTCGGCCTGCTAAAGCCGGCTGCTTGACTCGCGTGCGCGGGCCTGGTTTGCTTGTGGTCTCGCGCGCCTTCGTTTCCCAGCCTCATGGCGGGGCTGACCCTGTTTGTAGGCCGCCTGCCGCCCTCGGCCCGCAGTGAGCAGCTGGAGGAGCTGTTCAGTCAAGTGGGGCCGGTGAAGCAGTGCTTCGTGGTGACTGAGAAAGGTAAGGGGGCGGGGCTGCTGAGGCTAGGGCTGGGGTTCCTGGGAGCGGGATCCCGGCGAGGACATCAGCGAGCCGTAGAATTCTTGACCCGCCCCAATGAGAAGGGAAGGGGGATTGAGCTGCTTTTTTAAACTGACTCGGCTCTGGAAGAGTCCATGGAGGCCCGATTCTGAAAGTCAAGGCATTGCCTTAGGTTTACAAAGCGCTTTCCGTTTATTATGCGCGCTCACACATGCTGTCTCATTTGGTAACAATGTAATAGTTAACTTTTAATGAACCTTGTTGAGAGTCAACTGAGTGCCAGGCACGGTGCTGAATTCCACTCGTGTTAATCTCGTTTAATTTTCTCAGTAGTCTTGGGTGGACAGTCTTAACCTCATTTTACAGACAGGAGTCTGGGGCTTGGGGAAATTTGCTAACTTTAAGTTCATACAGCTTGTAAGTAACGGATCCAGAATTTGATCATGAGACCCGAAGCTCCTAACTAGTATGTTATTCATTTACTCATTTATTCAGTAAATATTTTTCGAATGTCTTCTGTGTACTAGGCACTGTTGTAGGTCATTAGGATACAGCAGTGCCCCAAAACAAGCCAAAAAACTTGCTCTTAAGTCTTCAAGATGGAGAAGACAGCCATAAACAAATAGGCAAAACATATAGTGATACAGGCGCCTGGGTGGCTCAGTCGGTTAAGCGTCTGACTTTGGTTCAGGTCATGATCTCACTGTTTGAGGGTTCGAGCCCCGAGTTGGGCTCTGTGCTTGGCAGCTCAGAGCTTGGAGCCTGCTTTGGATTCTGTCTCCCTCTCTCTCTGCCTCTGCTTGTGTTGTCTCTCTCAAAAATAAATAAACATTAAAAAAAAAAATATATATATATATAGTGATAATGGTGGTAAATACGAAGGAGAAAAATAACGATAAGGAGTCTCTGTGTTGGTGAGCGTGTGTGGGGGGGGAGGGTTGGTGGGTGAGAAATGACAGTTATCTATAGATAGAGTAGCCAGGGAAGGCCTGCCTGAGATGAAGGAGTGAACATGTGTCTGTCCGGGAGGAGGAGTCTAGGCAGAGGAAACACTAAGCTCAAGGATACTAAAGAGGACTACTCCTGGTATATTGAAGAAATAGCAGCAAGAGCAGGATGACAGAATAAGTGAGTGAAGGTAAGAGAATTAGGAGATGAGATTCTAGGGTACCAGATCATGTAGGACCTATTGTAAAGATTTTGGAGGACTTTGGCTTTTACTCTGATACCAGAAACTACTAGTTTTGGATAGGGAGCAGTAACTATGATCTGGCTTACATTTTGAAAGATCCTCTGAGGCCGCCATTGGAGAAAAGGACAAAAGCAGGGAGACCAAACATTAGCCTCTTGCAGTCCAGGTAAGAAATACGGTGTGTTGGACCAGGATGGTAGCAGTGGAGGTGGCAAAAAGTGATTGGAACATGGATATTTTCAAAGGTAGAACCGAGAGGATTTGCTGATGGATGAGATGTGGGGTATGAGAAAAAGAGGAGTTAAGTCTGACTCCCAAGATTTTTGGCTTGAGCCACTGGGGATATTTGCTTATTTGTGGAATACTGCTACATGGCTTATACTCTGTGTGCTGCTCATCGCATCACTAGGAGAAAGGGTTGGCATGTATTGGAAGGAGGAAGAATTGTAAGGGTTTTAATTGTAGAAGCATTCCTTCTTCTTAACCTAGACTTCAGGGGACACTTGATAGGCACCTGATGTTAAATTTCACTCCCTTCTAAGTCATCAGTCAGTCTCTGTAAGTGGCTGCTTCTTTGCCTTGCAGCAGAACAACTGGTGGAAACTGGCGTTTTGAGGATCCCTGTTTCCCCCCGTGGTATCTGAGTATGTGAGTAGATAGGCTAACTTGTGTGCTAATAACCCTCCATCATTAACTTCTGTTTTGTTAGTAACAGAGGTAAGAGTTAGGATTGTCGACATGGCTCTGATTGCTCTACAAGCTATGACACCTGCCTGTTTCTTTGTCATTTTAAGCATAGATATGGGTGAGTGAGAGATGAGAGGGCTCAACAGCAGTGTTTCTTCAACTGCAGATCATTCCTCGTTAGTGGGTCTTGAGTGGGTCAATAATTTTTTTAGAGTGTATCTATACGTGGTAAAGGGTTAGTATTCATAAAACTTTTTTGTTTTTGTTTTTAGGATTTTATTTTTAAGTAATCTCTACACCCAGTGTGGGGCTCCAACTTAACAACCCCAAGATCAAGAGTCACACGCTCCACCAGCTGACCTAGCCAGGCATCCCTTTGGTTTTATATAAAAAAGGCATATGTGTACTGGGTTCTACTCTAAGTTACATTCATTACTGTGGTTGTCAAACTGTCCAGTGCTTGGTGGTTCTGTCCCAGGGAAGAACAGGCCATTGAATGGGAATTCTCTTTTGTGTCCTCAGAATTTAGACAGAGTATAACCTTACCTTGTATTCTGTGTATGTGGTCTAAATCTTAAGAAATACAAAGCTTTATTCCCTGTTTAAAATAGTATGTATTTTTCTGTCCAGATAGGCAAGATGTGTTGGAAAGAGTGTTGTACTTAATGGGATGGGAACAAGGAGTGGGGGTTGGGGTGGGTGGGACGAGGTCTTAGTAGAGGTGACTTCACCTCTTTAAGATGGGAATAATTTTACAGGATGGTTGTAAAATATGATGCTTTGTGCAAATATGTTGTGAGCACATACTTTTATTTTGGTACTGAACTGCTTTACATTTAAGCTGCTTTGTCTTTGATCAGGAAGAGCCCTGATTTTTCTTGTTCTAATTTTCTGACTTTGAGTGGGCAGGCTTTTGTGAGAAGGAGTCCCAAGAAAAAAGACACCAATCTCCAAATCACAGTATGCTTTCCTAATGCAAAGTGTCAGCTTTAACCAGTATATGTGGATCAACATCCTGTGTTTGAGGGCTTCTACCTTGAAGTAGGTTCGAGTGTAGTTCAAAAAGAAGCAGAGCATGTATTTCTTCTTTGGGTCATAGGCGGACTACTTGGTCTGTCTTTTTCCTTTTTGATGCAGTAAATGACTTAACATTTTAGTACATAAAAATGTTATCAAGAAAAAGCAAACCAGAAAGGGCAAAGGTGGGTTACAGTTTTTATTTGCAACTATTCATCTGGTTGGTCCTAATATTCTTCTCTGTGGCCTTGATATTGGTGGAGTCCCATGGAAAGAACATGGGGCTAGTCATGAGGAATTCACTCAGCTACTAACACCCTAGTGCGTTAGCCAGTTCACTTACTTTCCTCCATCTTAAGTTATTTATTTGGAAAGAAGGGATGATAGTATTCACTTTACCTACCTTAGTGTGGTTCTGAAGATAAAAATGAGTTAAGAGATTTACAGCTAGTTTGAAAAAGGTTAGATTTGATATTGATTGCTAAGGCTTGGTAATAATGGTAATAGTATCTTCAGGCTCCCAAAGCAATGCTTATTGTTTATTGAGGTTCTTTTGTCAGGGCCTCAGGCATTAATTTCTGATCTGCATAATTATATTGTAGTTTTCAAAGCTGCCATACTTCCCTTTCCCACCTTCTCTGGTGATGTTCCATTCTATTTGAGGTTGAGTTCTTCACTGGGGATGTAATAGATATCATGGGCCCTCCATATTCTCAAGATGGTCAGAAAAGGAAGAAGAAGAGAGGCTAATAGTGAAGGCACCAAATTAGAAGAGGAAGCCTGACAATTTCTGAGCAAAGTGGGGAAGGGGCCACGGATGCCAATCTCATTTTTGTCCCTCCTGAGAATTTTGGCAAACTAATAAATGGGATGGCCTGACAGTATCTGCTAGTTTAGGGCATTGCCAATTTAATGGTTTAGGGCTCTTGGCTTACAGTTCTGTCCCTTTCCCCTACTGTTCAGGAAGTAAGGCATGTCGAGGCTTTGGCTATGTCACTTTTTCTATGCTGGAAGATGTTCAGAGGGCCCTCAAGGAGATTACCACCTTTGAAGGCTGTAAGATCAACGTGACTGTTGCCAAGAAGAAACTGAGGAAGAAGTCCAAGGAAAAGGGGGAAAATGGTGAGTTTCTAGTAACTTAAAGGAATTTTCCCTTAGGGTGAGGAAGAAGAGGTGGGTGGTTGGGGGGATAGCTTCTGCTTTGAAAGCTTCCTAAATTTCCCTTTGATGTCCAAAATCATCTAATATATTTTATTGCTCATTTTTGTCTTTTATTTAACTCTAACTTTGGAAATCTGGTGGTCCTGGGTGTTGCCATACTTAGTCCTGTGGGAAATGTCATCTTTTGCTAATAGCTTCTTTCCTGTGATGTTCTGGGCCTAGAGATGAGTGGTTTGGGATCACAGACTTATTCTGTTGCCTCTTATTTTTTAGAAAAGTCAGAGTCCACAAAGAAGGAGCTGAAGCCAAAAAAACCCAAAGTAGCTGATAAGAAAGCCAGGTTAATTATTCGGAACCTAAGCTTTAAGGTGAGTGACAGAGAAAACTAACACTACCTGTTCTGGAGGCTGTTGGTGCTCATTGGTTGAACTCTTCACCAGGATGGTCTAATTGGACATAATTCCTTCTGGGAATGAATCGTAGCCTTGTTGAATACAGAAAATGGGCCTGTATAAATAAGGACTAATTAAGGATAGTAAGTGTGAAGATGCCTTCCTTTTGGGACACTACTGCTGAGATAGGGAGGAGGGAGGAAGAGCTCTTTGATATCTGTCCTCTTTGTCTATTAGGTACAAAGCAAGATGGCTTCTGTTTAGAGATGTTTTATGTCCTAGTCTCAAAAGTAAAAGTAAAAATATTCAAGCTCTTTGTCATGGACTAATTTAATGGTTGATGTTTCATGTTTATTTTCTGTGATAATATCTCTTTTTCTTCACTTTTGGTGTCAGTGTTCAGAAGATGACCTGAGAACGGTGTTTGCTCAATATGGAGCTGTCCTGGAAGTAAGCATCCCCAGGAAGCCAGGTACTAGCACGCCATCATTTGTTGTGAGTTAGATTAAGATGACGTAACGTAATGGTCTTTTTCCATTTCACCCTTGAACTAACCACTATTTGAAATAGAAATACAAGGTTCACGTCATACTCTCTGTGAGCCCCAGATGATAGGAGATGTATATATATGTATATATATATATGTATATATATATATATACATATATATATATATATATATAGTATCAGGCACCGTGCTTGACACAGCAAAAACTCAAAAATAGTGCTTATTTCCTGGATGGGATTTTTAGTTAGATTAGAACTGGTTTTAGAAGACAAGTTATAGTTTAGGGAAATGCATGGCTCTCCCCAAGCTTGAGCCAGGGTATACTCAGCAGGAGGACATTAGCTATTGCTTCGGGGCTGACTGGTTGGCAGGACTTGGGCCATCTTTCCAGCCCTGGTTGCTGTAGTGTCCTTCCTGGTGTTTGTTGGCTCCTCACCTGCTGCCTCTAACTTCTTTGTACATCTGCACACAGATGGAAAGATGCGTGGTTTTGCTTTTGTCCAGTTCAAAAACCTCCTAGAAGCAGGAAAAGCTCTCAAAAGCATGAACATGAAAGAGATAAAAGGTAAGTTTTTTATACCCATACTGTTCACCCAGATATTTCTGGTGTTTGGGTGGAATTAGCACAGTAACCCACTTTCTACATTTTCAAAAGGTGTTTGATTTGTTGAGAGTCTTACTGCTAATATAGAAGCTGTTTTGGTGAAATATTCCTAGTGCTTGATCTTAGGGTTCAACTTGAAAGAACCCATGACATTATTCACTTGTCTTTATTTGGTTATGAGTGTGCATTTAAATCCTTAATGGAAAAAATGTCCCTGAAATAATCACTGATAGATGCTGGTTGCTGTCTAGGGGATGTGGGATTTGCAGATTTCTCCCTCTGTGTCATGATCACTATTCAGCACCTGTGGGCTGTTAAACAGACTGTGAGGCCACTCGGGGTGTTCATTTACCAGGTACTAAAGAAGGGCTTGGCTTAGAGACTTGGTAACTTTCTGTTAAGCTTGTGCTTTGGGTATCTTTCACCCAAAATTCTGACAGACTTGGTAACTTCTGTGTAGATTGCAGATTATTCCAGATATTTGTTTTGCCTCTTGCTTAGTCTAACTGGAAACTTGTCTAACTGTAAGCACTGTTCCCATTCTTTCTTTCTTTACTTTTTTACTCTCTCATCCCAGGTGCAGTGGTTGTATAGAAAGGTGAAATAACTGCTTATTGATAAAAAGCTTAAAGTTTAGGGGCACCTGGGTGGCTCAGTCAGTTAAATGTCTGACTTCAGCTCAGGTCATCATCGCATAGTTCTTGAGTTTGAGCCCCGCATTGGGCTCTGTGCTGACAGCTCAGAGCCTGCAGCCTGCTTCGGATTCTGTGTCTCCCTCTCTGGTCCTCCCCTGCTTGTACTCTTATGTTTCTTTTTCTCAAAAATAAACAAACATCACAAAAAAAATAAAAGCTTAAGGTTTAAAAAGGATAGGCTACTCTGAGCTTTATTTTAGGACGAACATTCTCTGAATCAGCAGTTTCTTTGTCTGTTTTGGTTCCATCTTTCTGACTGGTTGGCAGGACTTGGGCCATCTTTGGTGATGTCTTTGATGAATAGGAAGTCATTTGTAAGAGATGTTAAAAAGAGGAAGACCTTTCTGACGCTACTTTTCTGTCTGACAGGGCGGACAGTGGCTGTGGATTGGGCCGTGGCAAAGGATAAATATAAAAATACACAGTCTGCCTCTGCACCAGGTAAGATGGAGTGGTGGTGGGCAGGAGGGATTGTATGTCCTGAGGTGAGTATGGAAACAACTCTACCTACGGTAAAATTATAAGGGAACCTGCTAGTCTGTCAGAATTTTGGGTGAAAGATACCAAAAGCACAAGATTAACGGAAAGAATGAGACTGAGGATTAAGAAAAACTCTGAATTCTACAGGCTCAGAAATGAGCGTAGAGCTGTTTATTGATTCGTGTTGTGCCATCTGGTGATCTAGTCTCAAAACATAGGATCATTTGAATCTAAGCCCACCCCTGGGTGTGAACGTGAGTGAGGAGTGGGGCCTGAGTTCATTTTCCCCTCTGCTGGCTCTCTTTTCCCAACTTCTCATAATAGAGGGTGATGGAATATTATGAATAGGGAGACTTACAACTTAAGTTTTACTTAGAAAACAGTTGGCTTTTAAGCCACCAGGAGCTCAGAGAACAGAACTCACCGAGATTAAAGTTGATGCCTGGACTCCACGGTGAGCACCCTGCCGGCTGTGGTGCACGATGGCAGGCTGTTTGTGGAGTCTCAGTGGCTGCTTTTCTCCTTCTGAGTCTGATTTTCCCTCAGGCTTCTGATGAATGGGACAGGCTTCCAGGCAGTCTTTGTGATGAGGGGTTCTTGTTGTTTTAGCTTTTTTCCCTCATGCTTTCTCTCATATACAGTAAGAAAAATACTGGGGGAAAATGGCACTTAAGGTCCTAGCCCTAGTCCCGAGGAACTAGGAACTTGGGGTGTTAGTTACTCTTGTCCAAATAACCTTGTTTTGGATACTAAGTGAATTCCTAATTTTCTTTACTTCCATGTGTAGGTGAGAAGAGGCTTGGACCTAAACATCAGGAATTAAGTAAAGAGAATGGCAGGGAAGAAGAGGATGGTACAGAAGAGGAAGAAGATGAGGAGGAGGAGGGGGAGGACAATAAAGAAGCAAGGGTGACCAAGCCTACACAAATTCCAAAGAAGTAAGCAGCTCAGCTCATTGGAGATAATGGAGGACGATTTAGGATTGTCTCTGGGAGGAGCATGATGTCTTCCCTGCCCCCGTCACCGCAGTGGTGACGCGTGTCATGAAGTTGGATGGGATTAGATCCTAACCCTGTCAGTTCTGAACTGTGCCATTGCAGAGCCATCAAGAAGGCCCCAACTGTAGAGAGCAGCGAGGAGGATCATTCTGACGAGGACAGCGACCTGGAGGAAAGCGATAGCGTTGATGATGGAGACGAACTGGCTGAGAGTGACACCGACAGTGAACAGCAAGAGGATGAAGGTTTGCCTGGGATCTTTGTAGACAACTTTGCACTGAAAATCAGTTACCGAGGGGCGCCCGGGTGGCTCAATTGGTTAAGTGTCCGACTTGGGCTCGGGTCACGATCCCATGGTCCTTGAGTTCAAGCCCCGCGTCAGGCTCCGTGCTGACAGCTCAGGGGCCTGGAGCCTGCTTTGGATTCTGTCTTCCTCTCTCTGCCCCTGCCTCACGCTTTGTCTCTCACTCTCTCTCAAAAATAAACATTACAAAAAATTTTTTTTTAATAAAGTGAAATCAGTCACTGAGAAATGTGCAACAGTTCAGCGCAGGCCTCTTTTTAAATAGGATCCTAATTTATGTTCTGTCAGATGTGCTAAAAAGGATACCTGATAATCCTTCTAAAGTTCTTGTTTTGATTTTTAAATACGTTTGGCACGATGTTTGAGGGTGAAGATTCCCAGGGAACTTAAAAGCTGGCTTAATGCTGAGGTACTACCTCTCTTGCTTCTCCAAGGTGAGTGAATAACTGAATCAGCAGGATATTGTGTCCTGACACCGAGGTGGATTTTAGACAACTTTCAGGAGTTAAGATGGGGATAAAGGGCCTCTTGGGGCATTTTGTAAAACTGCTATCAAACCCTGTGGCTACCTTTATAAAGAATGTTGGGTAAAACTCAACTTGTTTATTGAAGGAGGACAGGTCATTACGGAATAAGGAATGGCCAATAACTGGTTCCTTAGGTTAAGTCTGGCATGTTGGTTTGGCCATATAAAAAATTGAGGAAATAAGCTTTTTCCATGAGGAGAGAATGGTAGACACCTTAGAATCAAAGAAGCTTGTATACTGAGGGGACTATGAGACCTCGCATTCAACAGCCACGTTCATCTATCTCGTACCATTCTTTACCTTGAAAAAATTATTGGGCCAATACATAATGCAGAAAATTAAAAAAGAAAGTGCAGAAGGGTGTAATATAGAAAGTAAAATGTTCTTGGGACACCTGGGTGGCTCAGTTGGGTGAGCATCCGACTCTTGATTTCAGCTCGAGTCATCATCCCAGGGTCGTGGGATTGAGCCCCACATTGGGCTCTATGTTGAGTGTGCAGCCTGCTTGAAGTTCTCTCTCCCCCTCTCCCCCTCTCTCCCCCTCTCTCCCCCTCTCTCCCCCTCTCTCCCCCTCTCTCCCCCTCTCTCCCCCTCTCTCCCCCTCTCTCCCCCTCTCTCCCCCTCTCTCCCCCCCTCTCTCCCCCTCTCTCCCCCTCTCTCCCCCTCTCTCCCCCCTCTCTCCCCCTCTCTTTCTCCCTCTCTCCCCCTCTCTCCCCCTCTCTCCCCCTCTCTCCCCCTCTCTCCCCCTCTCTCCCTCTCCTCCTCTCCTCCGTTTCCCTCTCTTTCTCTCTCCCTTTCCCTCTCTCTCCTCTCCTTCTCCCTCAACCCATCTCCCCCTCTCTCCTTCTTCCTGTCCCCTTGTCCCTCTCTTCCTCCCTCTGTCCCTCCTCCACTCATGCATATGCTCTCTCTCTCAAATTGAAAAAAAAGTTTCTCACCAATCCCCCAAGAGTCCCTCAGAGTAACCACTGTTGTTTCTTTCACATTGTTTCAGAAGTTTTCTATGTATATGTAAGCATATATGTCTATTTTCAAAATCAGTGAGTCTCCCTTGTACCCAGCCACTTAGGGCCCCTCTCTGGAGACACCCAATATTAAATGTTTCTTGTGTATCTATTTAATACCTTTGTAAGGAAAAATGTGTGTGAGCACGCACATCCAATATAGTGTATCCTTGTGTATGTGAATGTGTATTTTTTTCTCTTCAAATATTCTAAATGTTTATACAGTCACGATAGTATGTATGAATGTCTTTTTCCCCACACCCTTACCACATTGGATTTCATTAGTTTTTTTGGTTTCTGCTAATCTGTTGGAATGAAAAATAGCATCTTATTTCTTGTGCTATGAGAGTAAGTTTGAGCATCTTTTCAAGTGTTTTGTTGTATATTCTTTGTTCACTTTTAACTAGATTTTTTCTTATTCGTTTATGCAAGATTTTTATATATCTGTGGAGTAACCCCTTGTCATGTGGGTGGCACTAAGTCTTTTTCAGTTTGTTGTGTTTTTTTTTTTTTTTTTTTTTACTTTAGATGTACAAGTCTCAAAGAAAAAGAAGAGGAAGTTACCCTCTGATGTGAATGAAGGGAAGACCGTTTTTATCAGGTATGCTTTTGTACCTTGAGAACTGCTGTTTATGTTGTCTGCACAGATTTTTTCTTTCTTTCTTTCTTTCTTTCTTTCTTTCTTTCTTTCTTTCTTTCTTTCTTTCTTTCTCTCTCCATTTTTTTTAAAGATTTTATTTTTGAGTAATCTCTACACCCACCTTGGGGCTTGAATGCACAACCCTGAGATCAAGGGTTGCATGGTCTACCAACTGAGCCAGCCAGGTGCCCCACTCTTTTTTGTTTTTTTTTTTTTTTTTGTACTAGTTCTTCTAGGTAAGCCAGAAAATCAGATGCCTCTAAGACCGTTAATATATCGGGCCCTAGGAATATAGCCAACAGTGAGAATTTATGAGAACCAGAACTATATACAGAAGATAAATAGATAAATAGCAGGGATCTTCATATTTTATCCTCATTTACATTTCATTCTTTGTAACTTGGGTAGCATCATTTGGAACAAATCAATTCTTCAACTGTTAGAAACATTTTGCTTCTGGCTTTTGTTTTAGGGGAAGTACTGGGGAGAGGTGACATCACTTGTCTCCAGTAATTTCTGTCTTCTTGCCAACTCACCTTTATCCAGAATAGAATAAGGCATCTCATCTGTTTCCAGGGAAACTTAAGGAGGGAGTCAGGTGGAAATAGGTTTTATTTTATGTTGTCATTGCCGTTTTAGTCTGTGGTAGATTGGCCTTTTCACAGAGTCAGGCTGTCTTCAGTATACCTCAGGCATGCCTTCTTGTCTTTTCTTAAGTGCCAATGTACTAGGGCTGTTTGGGTCTTATTTTAAAGATGTGTATTCTTTCTGCCTGTAAAGTCTTTTTTTTTTTTTTTTTTTAAGTTTTATTTATTTTGAGATAGAGTGTGTTGTGTGCGTGGGAGGGGCAAAGAGAGGGAGAGAGAGCGAGAATCCCAAGCAGGCTCCGCACTGTCTGCACAGAGCCCGATGTGGGGCTCATGAGATCGTGACCTGAGCCAAAGTTGGACGCATACCCAACTGAGCCACCCAGGAGCCCCTTCCTGTAGTCTTTTAAGATTGTTTTTATACACAAGTAATTTGTGCTTATTGTGGGAAATTGAGGAAATAAGTGAGCAAAAACACACACAAAAATATTAACCTTAATTATTACTCAGAGAACACCCACACACATGCCCACATCATAGCTATTATAAAGGTGGGTTTAACCTATACAAGCCGTGCTGTAGCCCATTTTCTGCCTTAACACAGTGTCTCTCCATAGTTGTTTTTACTGTTTGGAATTGGCCATATAAATAATTTTGTGTTTGTAGAGGATTCTGTCTGATAGGAAGGAAGAACTGTCACACTTAAGAGCCTGTGACCTCAATCCCAAGGATACCATTTCTTAACATTCCTACATCTTTTAATTAATAAAAAACTGAGGGGGGCGCCTGGGTGGCTCAGTCAGTTAAGCGGCCAGCTTCGGCTCAGGTCATGATCTCGCGGTCCGTGAGTTCGAGCCCCACGTCGGGCTCTGTGCTGACAGCTCAGAGCCTGGAGCCTGTTTCAGATTCTGTGTCTCCCTCTCTCTGATCCTCCCCTGTTCATGGTCTGTCTCTCCCTGTCTCAAAAATAAATAACACGTTAAAAAAAAATTTTTTTTTAAAAAAAACACAAAACTGAGGAAAGTTAAGAGGTGGGAGAGAGAAAACTCCCCATAATGCAAATTAGAAAAAATTACGTGGCTAGGATATGTCTTATTGCAGAACATCATTTTTTTGTCTCGATTACTTCATAAGATGGAATTGTTTATGGGGTTGTTAACTGAGTCTAAGAGAAGTAAAATTATAGATATTTATTTGGGACTGTTTGTTTGTTTTTACCCTGGATGGATGTTCATAGCTGGGAAAATGAAGGATCTTTAGAATGTATTGAAATTTAGTAGAACAAAGTCTTCCAACATTTTTTAATTACGTCGAGAGAAATACTTATTCTTTTCTTGTTTTGCATGTAGCTAGTAAACTTTTCCTTGTTTTGCTTTTGAGTTATTGAAGGATTTTGTTTGTTTGTTGTTTTTTGTTTTTAGGATTTTCTGACTTTTATATAGTTTTAACTGAAACCTAGTTTTCACAGCAATGCAGGGGGGGAAGTGAGTAATTGAGAGAGCTAGATACACACACGTGTATCTTGACTTTTCTTATTAGCCTGCTCTTTTGGTTGTAGTAAGAGAAACTAACTTTGGTCAATTTAAGTGAAAAAGTCTGTTTGTTGGATGAACATGGGTGGCTCACAGAATCAAAGGTGTCAAACAAACCTTAAGGAGATGAAAATCTGGGATGTTTGGGGCCCTAGTTGTAGGAGGCTGGGGGTTTTTTCTCTGGGGACACTGCCTTTTTTTTTTTATTCCTTCTTAAGGTATAACATATATTCTGTAAAGTGCATTAATCTAGGCATACAGTGCAGTGACATTTTTCATACATATATGTCCATGTAACCACCACCCAGATCAATCTATAGAATATTTTCAGATTTCAGCTTCCCAGGAGTTTCCTTTGGGTTGAGTACTGCTATTTTGAAATGAATCTACATCTTCGCTTCTGGTCTTTTTATATGCCTGTTCAAGTTTTAAATTCCTGGGGGAGAGAATCTGATAGACGCAGAAAGGCCAGCCAATAATGGCTGAGGGACAGAGTCACACAGCAGAGGCTAAGCTGGTGGAGGCCGCCCCTGTGCATCGGTACTATTCCCGAACAAGAGAGGGTGGCCGTGAGCAAGAGTGCCACTTCAGTTTGTGTCTTACCTTGTACTAGAACACAGGATCTCACTTTTGTAATTGGCTTTTCTTGTGACCTGTCTTCCATAGAAACCTGTCTTTTGACTCAGAGGAAGAAGAACTCGGGGAGCTCCTCCAGCAATTTGGAGATCTCAAATACGTCCGTGTCGTCTTACATCCAGACACAGAGCATTCTAAAGGTATTTGCTGTCAGCTTGGCAGGTCCTAAAAAGGTTGAGACTGCTGCCATGGGGACTGACTAGGTTACATGAGAGCACAACGTGTGCCATTCTGAGGGGTCTACGGTCTACCCAGCCCGGGTTTCTGTGGCCCATAGAAGCACCAAGGACATTCTGAGGTTGTCTTCTAAGATATCACACTCAGCATCTTTAATGGTGCTGCCAGCCACAATTTTGTCTAAGCTTTTTAAGCCCTTGCTTATTTACTTTAGGGTAATGAATTCCATTTGTTGTTCTCCTTTGAATTTCAAATGTGATAGCATCTCATGGGTATTAATCATTCCACATTGCTTGAAATTACTGGGATCTTTTTCAGTTGCTTTTGTTAGAGATGGAAGCTAACAGAAATTTTGTTGCAGCAGCAATAGTCAGAAGGAAAACTGTGTATAGCAGGACTGCTGCCTTAGATTTTTTTCCTAAAGCTATTTCTTTTGAACTTTAAGGATTGGCCACAATTCCTTTTAGTATACTGTTGTTAGGTAAGCAGCATCTTTACAGCCTGTTCATGATCTTTGATTTCATCAACTGCAATCATTCTCCTAAAGCAGTGAGTTCTTAATTTATTCTGATTCTTGATTCCTTTGAGATCTAGCAAAAGCTATGAACCTCTCTCCAGAAAAATGCCACTTCTGAGGGTTTGTGGGCTCTCTGGAATCTGCTCAAGGATTCACAGAACCTCTATTCTAAACCTTACTTTCCAAATTGATGAAACCTGATTGTTTTTGGTTTTTGCTTAGCCAAAAAGATATAAATAGGGCAGTATGATGGAAAGAAAACTGAACTGCTTCCTGGAGATTAGGGATCTAATTGCAGCTGAGCCATAGACCAGCTGGGTGATTTTTGGCAAATTGTTTAACCACTGCGGGCTTCATTTTCTTATCTGTAAAATGAATGGGTTCAACTAGAGTAATCACTTAAGGTGCTTTCAACTCTTAATGTTCAACTATACTTCTTGGACCTTCTCCATTTCCAGTATGTTTTTCTAAAAACAGATGACTAGAATTGCATAGAATGGTCCAAGTACTGTAGGATATTGCTTTACTTTGATGATATCTTTTGTTTCTTTTTGAGCGCAGTAGTGTATTGGGTGGGTATTTTCAGAATGTAGTCAATACTTAACTTGCTCAGTCTCTTTCTTGGTCTATTAATATTAGCTCAGAGTTAATAATCTTAGTAAGCATAGTTTTCATTATTTTTTTAACGTGTTGTCTTTTTCTAGCTCATACTAAATTTTTTTGCCTACTCACACAGCCTTGGCCTCCTCCTACCATTTATCTCTGTCAGCATGCCATTTTGCTGTCTAGGAGAGCTAAAAATTTAGACTTTAGGAAAGTGTTAAGTCTAAACCCAATACTGACCCTGGGAATTCCAGTAATAAAATTCTTACCCATTCAGAGAGAAGTACACATTTTCTTCAAATTGGATGAATAAGCTATTCTGCCTATTAGAAACATTTTCCTCCATCTTCCTTTCTTTCTTTCTGTATCGTTCGTTTCTTCTATTGAGTGTCTGTTAATGCCAGACACTATGATAGGTGCTAGCAATATAGAAACAGCCAAGAAACATGGGCCTTACTCCTGAGACACTCGTTCTGTTTGGGATAATGCCACCTGACCAGTGCTGTAATAGAGAGATGTGATTGGAGGACTGAGGGGGATGAGGGCGGGGGGTACTTGGCTCTGCCTGGAAGAGGCAGGGAAGACCTCACCTAGATGGTGACTTTTGGGTCAACCTGCCACATGTGTTGTGTCAGTCTGCTGCCATTCATTCTTGTAGGGGACAAAAGATCAATCAGTGCCCCAGTAGCTCTAGGAAGTTTGACATTTTTTTCATATACGAGGGAATATTTAAATTTGTATAAAGGAATACTAGCAAAATATTATGAGACTTGTATTTCTTTTTTGGAGTCTACTATAAGGTGAACTTTTTTTCTTTGCTTATAAAAACTGCTTTTTATCAGTAGCAGAAATTAGGATGGGTTGATTGGCCCTGCATCTAACCAGTCAGAGGTGTGCCTTTGCAAATTCTAGAGTATGAGTCAGGAATTGAGCTTATGGCTTTCTGGTTCACTGCTGTATTCATGCGATAGAGGCCAGGGACTTTGACTCCAAGAGGTCAGTCTGCCCATATCTGATGTCTCCCACGTAGCTTTGATGACAGTGAGATATGTAATTAATTTCAGGTTAAGTGGTTCCTGCCTCATTTTTTACTCCTCTAAAAGGCAAGCAGTAAGTGATGCTGAATCGAGTGGAATTTCTCTACCATATCTTGTGGCTTTTTCTTACCAAGGAGAGCGATGGTGAGACCGAAGTTCTAAGAAGCATTGGAAAAGATGATGAAGTAATAGTAAAATTTCATGATAAGCACCTGTCCTATTTTGTCTGCCTTTGAACCTTCAGTGCCCGACACGGTGCCTGTTCGTAGCACCCTAACAAGATGGGAGTCTTGCCCACTTTGTCTCAGGCTGCCGCCACGTGTAGTGTTATCTTTGGCACCCTGGTGGGCCAGGGGAGTTTGGCATGTCACTTAATTTTGTCTCTGTGCAGGTTGTGCCTTTGCCCAGTTCATGACTCAAGAAGCAGCGCAGAAATGCCTTGAAGCTGCTTCTCCAGAGACTGAGGTAAGGAGGACATTTCTTTTACTCCATAATTTAGGGGATAATGGCTCCAAAGGCCAGAGTCTGCTGTTCACATACAGCTTGATGATTACTGTCAATAATGTAATAAGATAAGGCCAACACTTACTGAGAACTTAGTGTGTGTTAGACACTGAGCTTTATATGTATTACCTTATTTAATCCTTATATCACTTCTACAGGGGTATGTAACGTAAGTAAAATTATTATACCTATTTTATAAGTAAGGAAACAGGTTAAAAATGTATCTAATGTTTATTGATTACTGTCTGTACGTCAGCCTCTATCCTAGGCTGATGACATGAAAGGTTGGGACAAGAAGGGATTAAGGTCATCTATGAAGTGGAGTAAATGAGAGAAAATGTATGGGTGATGGAGAATTTTTCTGTGTGTTCTATAGCCAACTATAAATTGTTCTGAGATAAATTATCCTGTATTGCCATTATCTCTTAAATTCTCTTAAGTAGAGTTAACACTACCATTTTGTTAGCTTTCTTTAGAATTTAAAGATCATTTTCTTTAATTCGGGCCTACTTTGGTACTAATCAACTCCTATAAAATAAATTACTGCTAACTGCCCTAAGTGTACACGTGGCTTTTTTTTTTTTTTTTTTTTTTTTTAAATTAAGTAGGCTCCACACCCACCGTGGGGCTTGAACTCACAGCCCTGCAATCAAGAGTCGCATGCTCTACCGACCATGCCAGCCAGGCACCCCTACACGTGGCCTTTTGCACAGCTATACTAAGTATTAGACTCAGTGGTCCACCTGCACCCGCCTGGGCTAAAACATCCTAGGGGTTGGGTTCCACAGCATAATTGGGGTTTGCTGTTTTCCCTTTCCTTGGCATTCCTTGTTAGGTGCTTAATTTCTACCCATTATGACTTTTGAGAGAGAGAGTTGCGGTCTGTTACAGGGCGGTGGGCTTAAACTGGATGGCCGACTGCTCAGAATCGACTTGGCCGTGACGCGTGACGAGGCTGCAAAGCTCCAGACAAAGAAGGTGAAGAAGCCAACTGGAACCCGGAACCTTTACCTGGCCAGAGAAGGCTGTGAGTAGTGGGAGGGAGCTGTGAACCAGGCTTGAGTAGCTGGCCCTGTGCAGTGGCAGTGAGCAGCAGTAGGATGTTTGGGGGCATGTTTCAAATTGAAAACCCACATGTCCTCCTTACCAGCATTATATTATTCCACTTTAGCTTATAATATAACACTATAGCTTATAATATAACAGCATTATATTATTCCACTTTAGCTGATGTAGCTTTCTGTTAGGAAGACTTCGCCCATCTCTTGTCTGCCTGCTAGCTTTTAGACCTTTAGATCAGAGGATTAGCAGGGCAAAGAGGGAGGAAAAATTCAAATTGCCTTTGCTTCTTGTCATGAGTTCTGATAATTTTCCTGAAGGAGTTGAAAATTATCACTAAAATTATTGCTTTTTTGGATTATGAATATAAATTGTGTGTTCAGTACCTTTCCTTTAATGTCAGAAAGATAATCAGAAATTAGCTTCAATTAAAAAAAAAAAATCCCTTCCTCTAGGTCATGCAGTATTTGTCAGCCCACCTGCTGCACAGCTGCACAGCCTGGACTGGTGATGTAAGGCTGTTAGCCTTCAGTTCTAGGCCTCTTATGGCCATATTGCTGTTTTCAGGATGGCTTAACTCACTGCTTTCTACTGGCAGGACTAAGTACAGTACTTAGTACATGAGGGACAGTAAAATTCCAAGGGCAGGTTACAAGTAGAGCGGTTTTGTATTCCAAATATCTAAAATGTACTTCCTTTCAGGCCTTCCTCTAGGCCTTTCCATTAGACTTCGGGCATGCACATGAAGTTTTTGAGGGGAGGGAAGGAGAAAAGGAACAAATTCACAAAATGTTCAGTTTTTAGTCCTTGAGAGCAGCTCAGAGCTGAGAACTTAGCCCTGTAGCCTATTTCTGGACCTACCCAAATGCCACTATGTCCTGGCCAGCATAGTCCTCTGGGCCTGTACAAAGAGCTTGCATCATTCAAATCACATTCCTCTTGTTGCTCAGTGAAAATTCCCTTGCTGATGTCTTGGCCTTTTTCCCTCTTTCTGCAGTGATTCGTGCTGGGACTAAGGCTGCTGAGGGTGTGAGCGCCGCTGATATGGCCAAAAGAGAACGGGTGGGTAGATTAGGCGCCAGCCTACGGGATCTGCATGACTTCGTACAAATCAGTAAATAATAACTGTTGAATGCTGGAGGTGCTTATCAGAGAGCTAAGCATCAGTCACAGACCCTGCTTATGCTCTTGTTAGAGGAAAACATACAGATGAAACAGCAAAGAAGCCAACACTGAACATAATACATGAGCATTGTATGCCATTATAAGGACTGGGTCTTATTGTGTAATTTCCCGATGCCCAGCAGTAAGTGTTGGCCATATAGTGTGCTTTCTACAGCATGGAAGCCAAGGCTGTGTATAATTAGGTGTCAGTGTAAATACAGAATGACGTAAGAAAGGAAGATGAGAATAGGCTGGAGTTAGTAGGGAAAGAGGTAGATGGGGTTCTTGGAAGAGTTAAGATGTCCTTTTTTGGTAGGAGGTTATGTTCAGATTAGAAAAATCATATTAGGGGGTGCCTGGTGCCTCATTGGTTAGGTGGCCAACTCTTGACTTCAGCTCAGGTCATGATCTCCCTGTGAGTTCGAGCCCTGTGTCGGGCTCTGTGCTGACAGCTCAGAGCCTGGAGCCGGCTTCGGATTCTGTGTCTCCCTCTCTCTGCCCCTCCCCCAATCACACTGTATCTGCTGTCTCAAAAATAAATAAATGTTAAAAAAAAAAAAGACAATTAGCTTTGGAGCCTGAAGGTACAGAGATGGAGAACAGAGATGAGAATATAATGACACCAAGAGGCAGTGTGTTTTTTCGGTGTACAGTTTCTAGACTCACGTTCACAACTTTTTTAGTAGTGAACATCTGGAAACCATGGTGTTTGGGGGGCATTATATGCCCTTTATCACATTGCCTATCACAATGTGATAGTGACACATTTAATTTTCCCTTAGAATGAATTTTTCTAGCAAAAAACTCACTGCATTATATGCATCATAATTCACAGTTTCTTTTAAGACTGTTGAACGTAGGCATGAGAGCCACTTCGAATAACCCTTTAATATTCATTTTCAGAGAATCTGATCATTTTGTAATTTGTTAGGACCTTTACCAAATAAGGAACAGCAGAAATGAGACTTGATTAAAGAAAAAATTTAATTTAAAACTTTTTTTCTACTAATCTAATTAAAAACAAAATTTTAATGTTATTTATTTTTGACAGAGAGAAAAAGAAAGAGATCAGGAGCTAGGGAGGGGCAGAGAGAGAGGGAGACACAGAATCTGAAGCAGGCTCCAGGCTCTGAGCTGTCAGCACAGAGCCTGATACGGGGCTCAAACCTACAAACAGTGAGATTATGACCTGAGCCCAAGTTGGACGCTTAACCGACTGAGTCAACCAGGCGCCCCCATCTACTAACCTAATTTTAAAAACAAAGCAGGAAAAGAATGTTATCCTCTCACTTTGGAGAGTGGACCCCTGGGACTGGTGCAACATCCTTGAGGCCAGTGCTCTAGAAGCAGAACTCATCTCTGTGATCATAGACAGTCTTCTGCCTCAAGGTGGCAGAGTCGAGACAACATTCTAGCAAGTATTCTGTAAATAAATTCCACATCCTTTTGGAAAAACTAGAAAATTAGTTTGAGTTGGTGGACAGATAAGGACTGGGCATAGACGTTAACCACAGGATTATGTATTATTTGCTTTAGGCCAGCTTTTGAGTTTGGGATTTTTTGTGTATTACTTCATTTCAGCCTCACATCAGTGCTGAGAGATTGGTATTTTCATCTACAGTTCCACTTTGTAGGGGGAAAAACTGAGGCTTAAAAAATTTCATGTAACTTCTCCAGTTAGGATGGATTTCTAATTTAGTCTGAATCCAGAGCCCATGATCTTACCACATACCCACCATCTGGCCTCTTTGAACCTGTCTTTCCCTAGGCTACACATCATAAGGCTGCGGGTGGGCGATTTCTTTTTTCTATATGCGTGGTTATTGGATTTGGGCGGGGGGGGAGGTCACAGTTTGTTCCTTTTGGAGAATTAGGAACCTGCATTTTTAAAAGGTAGATTGTATTGTTAACAGTTTATTGTTCTTTCAGTTTGAGCTGCTGAAACATCAGAAACTCAAGGACCAGAATATCTTTGTCTCCCAGACCAGACTCTGCCTGCACAACCTCCCAAAGGCTGTGGATGACAAAGAGCTCAGAAAGCTGCTGCTGAATGCCACACGAGGGGAAAAAGGGGTGCGCCTCAAGGAGGTGAGAGTTGGCCCTGCCCACCCACAACTTCAGTACTCATCATGGGTCGTTTTGAGCATTTATTTCAGACTGTGGTGCTAGCAGATTGACAGCCGTTTTTTTGGACACGTTGTCAACAGTTAAGGTAGTTTTCACGTTTGCTTGTTTATTTTCTCTTCTTAGAACTGCCTTTCAGAGGCACCTGGGTGGCTCGGTTGGTTAAGCATCTGACTCTTGATTTTGGCTCAGGTCATGATCTCACAGTTCATGGGATTGAGCCCTGAGTCAGGTTCTGTGCTGACAGCACAGAGCCTGGTTGGGATTCTCGCCCCCCGCCCCACCCCCATGTGCCTTCTCCCTCTCTCTCTCCCTCTCTCTCTCTCTCTCTCTCTGTCTGCCCCTCCCTCATGCCCCTTCCCTCTCTCTCTCTCTCTCTCTCTCAAAATAAAGAAAAACTTTAAATGACAGTCTTAAAAAAAAAAGAACGGCCTTTCACACACACTGTCCAAGTTGCAGCAGAATGCGAGGAAGTGTCTGCCTCATGAATTAATTTGCATGCTTGCTATGTGCTCAGCATCATAGCAGGTGCTGTAATGTTAATTTTTTTGCAGAGAAAATAATCTGTGTAGTTTGGTCTTTAGAAGAACATTTTACTGCCATTTAGGCCGGTACTGTATAAAAAGAGTTCTCAGTGGTATGTGGTAAGCACAGAGAGCCACACGGGTCTTCAACAGTTGTATTAGACAAACACTGGATTCAGACCAAGACTTGATTACACAGTGAGTGCAGACACTGTTCCCCTGCCCCCACAGCACCCTCTGTAAACCTTTGTCATAGCACTTACTATTACACTGTCCTGTAATTGTCTGCCAGTCATTTCTCCCGACCACCCTGAGCTCTTGGAGAGTAGGTATCCCGCTGTTCCTAGTCCTTGGCAGAGTACCTGGAACATAGTCATCTCTCATCAGTACCTATTGAATAAGTAACGTAGCCGGTATTATAAATCTGCTTTGCTCTGATTGGTGACTATAAGCTGTTTTCCTAATCCTGGAAAATCTCTTAAAACGTATGGCATTAGTATTTGGGGAATTACATGAGAGAATGTGGACATATCAGCACATATCTGACACTGCTCTTAGTAAAACTGTTCAAAGTGTTACTGGTGTAGGGGTCACTTGTGAAATTTCTCATATCAGCATCCACGATACTTAGTAAGTGCCTGTATATCATCAGTTAGGAAAATTTAGGAGTTTACGGTGTTTGCACTGTATTGAATTTTCTCTTTAATTCTTTCATATGCTCACCTCATGAAGGTATAGTATGTCAGCAAGATTATAAGCTTCTTGAGGACAGGAACCTCATTTTATGCTTTTCTTGGTTTCTCTACAGTACATGGCACAGCTCTAGGGACAGAGAAGTACCAGAAGTATACCAAATGCAGCATCCACATGTCCTTAATACCTACATTTCTCCATTATGTGGTAACTACAGCTTCTAGGAGTAATAGCATATAAACAGTATCCTAAGATAGACTGCTATGATATGGTATCTTCAATGCCCCAGGATGCTTGTTACATTGAAGTAAAGGATTTAGGGAAACATCACACCAGAGACAGTCTGAGCTCTGAGCAAAGCCAGCTGAAGCTTCTTCCTGTTTTTCTAGGTTATATGTTAGGCAGGTTCTTCCCCACACCTGAATGTATTTCTTAACTAAAGCCGTCAGGCCTTCTTTCCCTTCTTCAGTAATTTCCTTTTTCAGTGGTTTCTTCAGTGATGAGATCTATGGATGGTGCTTCATCCTCAGTGATAACTTGTATAGTTTAAAGTTCTATAAACCTCTCAACTTATATTATTAGCAGTTAGCTGTCATAATTTTGGGGGGAGGAAGTTTGTTTTATTTACGTGCTTATATATAGGTTTTTGTTGGTCTCTGTAAACTCTTAGAAAGCCAGAAGGTATCTATTTAATTGGTTTTGTGCTTTCTAGTAGGTGTATTCTATTAAGACAGACACTGGTAAGTATATTTTCCAGTATGACTGTTGTGATGGTGATATAGATCAGGATTCTGTTCCAGTAACCTGATTACTTAGTGAATCTGTTCATGTCCTTATCCTGTAATCAAGGATTTTTGTTTTCTTGCTGTACTCTTAGTGTAGGGTGATGCGAGATCTCAAAGGAGCTCATGGAAAGGTTAAGGGTCAGTCCCTGGGCTACGCCTTTGCAGAGTTCCAGGAGCACGAGCATGCCCTGACAGCCCTTCGCCACATCAACAACAATCCCGAGATCTTTGGGCCTCTGAAGGTGAGCCTTTTCCTGTGGGGAGACCTGATCCTCTGAGGGCCATTTGCAGAAAACCATTTCTCTCCTTTATGTCCAGTGTCCTCTGACTTGTGTGTGGTGGGGAAGAGTAGCCAGTCGGTGGAGGGAATAGCAGTGATTCAGCTGATGATTAGAAGGAATTGAAATCTAAATTGGACAGCCTGCTTGCAGAACTGGCCCCCTACCTTTAAGTAGAGTAAGTGAGCAGGAGAGAGGGGAGTAGTGGAGGACAGCTTAGATCATTGCACTCAGAAATTAAGAAATCTATTGAATGACATTTTCCTTTTGACACAGAGACCGATAGTGGAGTTCTCTTTGGAAGATCGAAGGAAACTTAAAATAAAGGAACTGAGGATTCAGCGCAGCCTGGTACAGCATTGAAATGTTTTTCTGTTTTTGTTTGTTTGTTTGTTTTTAATTGTGGTCAGATACACATAACATAAAATTTACTATTTTTAAGTGTACAGCTCAGTTAAAACAATTTGTTTCAGGGACACCTTGGCTCAGTTGGTTAAGTGTCCGTCCAACTCTTGATTTCAGCTCAGGTCATGATCTCACGGTTTGTGAGTTCAAGCCCTGCATCAGGCTCTGCACCAACAGTGCAGATTCTCTCTTGGGATTCTCTCTTCCTCTCTGTCTCTGCGCCTCCCCTACTCGCGTGCACACTTTCTGTCTTTCAAAATAAATAAATAAGCTTAAAAAAAAAACTATTTCAGTTAAAACAATATATTTAAACTCCTGTTTTGTTCGGTTTGTGGTTCTGCACCCTTGAAATAGGTCTCTCTACCTGATTTGGTTCTTTGTTACCCTTTACTCTTAGTTCCCTAGAACTCTCAGGCCATCTTCTCCTCTGCTAGCCTATCCTGTGATAGTTCCACAGGAGGGAAAGGAAGGAGAGAGGAGAATCAGGCTGATATTATTAGCGATGAGCAATGCCAGTACAGTGTTTGGTGATGGTACATGTCAGAGGTAGTGGCCCAGATGAAAGTTTTACATTGCTGTAGATTTCATCTATCTCTTCCAGAATTCTTAGATGGCTCCAGAAGTGTGATGCCTGATAGTGTTTTAGTGTTGTTTTTAAGCCAGTGTGGTGTCAAGGAAAGAACAAGCACAGGAATACTTACGGTCATGGTCGGGCTCAGGCTCTTCCTCTGAGTTCCTTAGCAAGTTAGTACCTTTCTCAGCTTCAGTTTCGTTTGTAAAATAGGATCAACAGCATCTACCTCGCATGATTGCCAGGGATTAAGTGGTAACAGTGCATGGTCAGCACACAGTCAGCACTCATTTTCTTACCCATCTTGCCCCAGGGCGTAGGAGGCCAGGTTATTCTTGATACCATAACTCCTACGGCCTCCATTGATGGCGTATCTTAACTTGCTTATATACCAAATATTTGTACTCTTTGTGGTGTGTACGGTGGACTGACCAATAGAAGAGCAGTTTCGGTGGTTAATACAGTGGTCTTGGGTCGGAAAACCTGGGATCTGGTTCTTGTTCAAGGCAGCTTTGTTGTTCTAGATATAGACTTATTTACTGCTGTAAGCTGTTGCTGTGGAGTGATTCTGAAGCTAGTGACTTAGAAAACTACTCAGATGGCTCTTTTGTTGCCTATACTTGTGTACATACTGCTCTTTCTGTGTAAAATTGCCCCTTTCCCTTGGCTCAAGGATACTTCTACACAGTTTTCATGTGCAGATCAAATGTGCTTCCTCTAGCATTTTTCTACCTCTCTCAGAAGAGGTAAGACCTCCTTACTTGTACTTTCGTGAATTTCCCTAAGATCTTTAGTTTTTCACTTTGCTTTGTTTGTGTGTCTCTTGTCTCCACTAGGCTGAAAGTACTGAAAGGGAAACACTGTTCTTTCCCTCTGGACCCTTACCTTAGAAACTGACACTGGCACAGTACAGGCTCATAGCAGATCTTTGTTGTGTCAATTATTACACTAATTTCATGTGAATCTGCTTTTTCTTCTTCTACTACAGTGCAACATAAATCTGTAACACACCTTATGCCTTCCTTCTCATAGCATCTTTTCCGCATCTTCACTTCATTTATTCCTTCTCTAGTGTTCTTCCTTTCGTTATGTAGATTTGAGTTTCTGACCTAGGTCGTCTTCCTCCTTTGAAGAAATTCACTTAGCCTTTCTTGCAAGATAGGTCCCCTGGTGACAGATTCCTTCCTTTAGTTTTTTGGTGTGTGTGTGTGTGTGTGTGTGTGTGTGTGTGTGTGTGTGTGGTTTTTATTTCTTTTTTTGAGAAAATCTTTATTTCTCCTTCACTTTTGAATGATAATTATACTAGATACAGAATTCTAAGTTGGTGACTCCCCCCGCCCCAAACTTTAAATATTTCTGTGTTCTCTTCTTTCTTACATGGTTTCTGAAGAGTTCAGTGTAATCCTCTGTAGGTAAGGTATTCTCTACCCTCCCCCTCCCCCCAGCTACTTTCCAGATTTTCACTTGGTCTTTAATTTTCTGCAGTTTTGTATGATGTGGCTGGGTGTAGAGTTACTGGTATATATTTGGCTGAGCTTCCTGGATCTGTGGTTTAGTATCTGTCACTAAGTTTGGAAAACTTTCAACCCGGTTACTTCAAATATTTCTTCTCCCTCTGGGATTCCTCTCACACATGTGTTACACCTTTGGTAATTGTCCCATGCTACTGGCATGTTCCTACTGGCTTTTGAGTCGTGGACATACATGTACTCTCCCCTGTCTCTGCATATGGGGAGGGAAGTAGTGGTTTCATGTCCCCCAAACTGGTAACCATCTGTTACTATGTATTCACTTTCCTATAATTTGTAACTATTCAGGGGAAGAAGTCCCCTGCTTTCACTACGCTCACATAAAGCTCCTTTTCTGCTGAGTGTTTCCAGCAAATAAGCCTCATCCAGAAACCGGATGGCAGTCTCTTGTTTTATGCAGCAAAAAGTGAAATCCAAGCCTGCAACTGGCGAGCCCCAGCAGGAACAGCCAGTGCTTGGAAAAGACCGGCAGCGGAAAGCAGCTCAAAACCACACACAGGAACAAAGCAAGGCCGCCCTGGAGCAGAAGGGAAAGGCGCATTCTACCTCGTGGACGGGGTTCCAGACCAAGGCTGAAGTGGAGCAGGTGGAGCTGCCTGATGGAAAGAAGAGAAGGAAGGTCCTGGTGCTCCCCTCACACCGAGGCCCCAAAATCAGGTGAGGCCACAGGCAGGACTGTGGCATAGAGCAGTGGGTGGCTTCTAAAAGGGTTTGTTCTCACTTAATGCTTTCCTATTGTAGCTTTTGTTTGGATGAAAGGGATGTTTAGTACCGTGTCAGTCCCCCACGAGGGGTTCGTGTGCAGGCATCTCTACACTAGCGGAGATGTGCTCTTGGACCACCGGGAGGCTGGAAGAAGCACTAGCAGAGGGGACCTCGGGGCAGCCTTCTAGGGCAGGCCTTCGTGCCTTTTTCCCTCTCCTGAAGAGCCTCCTCCCATCCGCAGGGCTGTCTCTGTTGGCTGAGGCCCACCTACTCAAGGTTATCTTGCAGATCCTATTTGAGGCAACAGATTAGTGCTATCCACAAAAGTCAGTCTTTACAAAGTATTTGTTAAATAAGTGAAGGTTTTTGAGGATCCTGTGAGGTTTTAAGCTGAAACAAGAACATATACAAATGTTGAGCCTTAGGATATTCTGTTACAGTATTCTTTTTTAGAATGACTTGTCATGGACTTAGAGCCAGTGTTAGAAAAGGAATTTTATCTTCTGGCTTAGACAGCCTCAGAGGTGCCAGTTAGAGGAAGAACTCAGAGTGACACTTACTTGACCTCTTATTTCAGGCTCCGGGACAAAGGCAAAGTGAAGTCTCTCCCTCCCAAAAAGCCAAAGCCCCAGATAAACCAGCAGAAGCAAGAGAAGCAGAAATTACCTTCCAAGCAGGTGAGTTCTGTAGGGCACGGGGCTTTGGTATAGCATAGCTCTGCCCGGGGCTGGCAGCCACTTTTGTGCCCTGATTAGTTAAGCAAAAAGAAAGGGCTTCTGGATTGCATCTACATGCAGGACTACAGCTTTATAGAGGATGTTGAGGTAAATATATAGTTTTCAAAGTGGAGAGAACCTGGGACACCTGGCTAACTCAGAAGAGCATGCAACTCTTGACCTTGGGGTCACGAGTTTGAGCCCCATGTTGGGTATAGAGATTACTTTAAAAAAAAAAAAAAATTAGATTAAGTTAAAAAATAGGGGCACCTGGCTGACTCGATCTCAGGGTTGTGAGTTCGAGCCCCACATTGGGTATAGAGAGCACTTAAAAATGTTGAAAAATAAATAAATAAAAAATAAATAAATATTATAAATAAAAAAGTGGAGAAGATCAAGTGTATCAGTTACTCTATTTCAACAATTATCTTATTTTATTTATTCCTCATACATACTGTCCCCTGCCCACAACATATTAAAGCAAACTGCTTTGCATGTAAATATGCCTTATAAGAAAATGAGGTATATTGCTCAGAAAAATACCTCAGAATGCATCTCCAACTTACCAGGCCTTAAAAATATACATATATTATGCCATTCTCATATTTAATGAAATTGATAGGAAGCCCTTAATATCATTTAATATGCAGCCCATATTAAAATGCCCCCAGTTGCCTCATAAGTGTTCTTTTATAGTTGGCTAGTACAAATCAAGGTCCAGAAAGAGTCCACACGTTACATTTGGTTTTTATATCTCTTAAATCTTTTTTTCCCCCTATAATACTCTTCCTTATCACCTCCCTTTTTTCCATGCTGATAATTCCTTGGAGAAACTGAATCATTTGCCCTTTAGAATGTATTACGTTTTAACTTTAGCTGCTTGCTTCCTTGTGGTATCATTTAACTTGTTCCTGTGATAACCATGTAGTGCCTGTAAACTGGTAGCTAGATGTCCCGGCTTGATTAGAGTCAAGTTCCATTTTCTTTTTTTTTTTTGAAAGATTTTATTTATTTTTAAGTAATCTCTACACCCCACATGGGGCTGGAAGGCACAACCCCAAGATCAAGAGTCATACGCTCCACCAACTGAGCCAGCCGGGTGCCCCTAAAGTTCACTTTTCTTGGCAAGAGTATTTCATGGGTAGTGCTGGGTGCTTTCTGGTGCGTTGACACCCTAAGGCACATAATGTCTGGTTGCCCCACGTTTAGTGATGCTCAGGGGTTGATCAGTAGATCTGTAAGCTTAGGGGTTGTCTGCCTGTCTTCTGTTTGTAAAGTTCCCATCAGCTTCTCACCTGATGGTTTTAGCACATACTGACGATTGCTATCTAGATCTGTGATTTCAATATGGGTTCCAGATGGTGGGTTTTTAGGGGTTCGTTTTTGTTTTTGTTTTTCCTCAGTTCTTCTACATTGTTTTAGTAGAACTTTAGAGAAAAGAATTTTCCCTTGTCAACTATTTGGTTACCATGCAATACCATTTGTGTTGGAAAGGCAGGATAAATGCTTGATTTCATTTCTCTTTGTCCGTTTTCAGAGTAGTGATTTGGTGCCCTACCAGTGAGATTTTTTTAGTATCATAGATTCGTAAGTTTTTGTATACTTGATATGTTTCAGTCAAATATAGTTATTATTCCTGTCCCATCTTAGGCCAGCAGAAGGCCCTTCAGGGTGGCTCTCGATGCTTTCTGATATGAGCCTGTCTGTGGTAGTGTCCTTGCTTTCTGGTACAACCCGATGTTGCAGCTCATCTTACATAATTTTTCCCCTGGCCCTGGCATTAGCCATTTTCCCAAGCAGCCCTAGTTTCTTTTAGTAGAAAATGGTTGTTCTACATTCTTGAACATCTGAGGTCAAGCATTCTTTTCTCCTTCCCTAGTCCCTTTCTGTTAAGTTTCAAGGGCAAAGGAAGCATTAGCTTCTCCTCCTCCTCAAGGAATCTGTCTCTGGGAAGTCTGATCCATGTTGTACTATCTTATGGAGCTCTGTCTCTGAAATCCCATAAGCAGTATTCTTGTTAAGGGAAAGGGCCAGCGAGAAGGTCTAGACTCTGGGCTGACTCTTTTGCAAGAAGACTCACGTGAGCATCTAAGGGCTAGAGCTCAGGAGCACCTGCAGTGTTTTAGAGGGGCCCTTCTCTTAGGCATTCCTGGTCTGGTTTCTTGCCAGTGGACAATTCATTTTGCATTTTCTAAGGGTCACTCTCTGGAAGTTCACCTCTTGTGGTGAACAGGATTTCTTATTTTCTCTCTTGGGTGGTGGTAAGGGTAAGGTGATATTCAGTGCTTGAAATTCATAATCTTGTTTTTCCCTATTTCATTTATAGACACCTAGGAGAAAAGCTAAGGGAAATAAGACTGAAATCCGCTTCAACCAGCTGGTCGAACAGTATAAGCAGAAATTATTGGGACCTTCTAAAGGAGTACCTCTTGCGAAGAGGAGCAAATGGTTTGATAGTTGATGATGGTAGCAGACTGGATAAGAAGCTGGATTGTGCACTTCTTGGTAAAGCTCCCAGATCTCCCTCCACGCCCTCATGTTATCCTCTGATAGGATACTCCCTTTCCTACCCAGTTCACCACCACTTTGGTGAGAGGCCCCCTGGGCTCTACATGTTTGAACTTTGGGCCCTCCCCGGTGGGTGATTAGTGACCCACAAAGAGAAAGCTCAGAAAAACATTTGGATGCTTCTTGTGTATTATCCAGGTTACTGTGTGAATTGTGTCTATAACTGTTACTCAATCCTTTGTTTCTCAAATGGAAAAAATTGTAAAGAGCATTCTTGAGGGGTGAATTTTTAAGATGTCTATTTTGTTAAGGGTCTTCTTTAAATGAGATCTTTTGTGGCTTTTTTTAATAACAAATGATCATTTCTAGTAGATGTGAATCCTTTATTATTAATGAACGTTTTTGACTTTCCTCTCATTCAGTTACATAGTTCCACATACTGCAGGCATTAAGTAAGAATGGAGAAAAATGATTTCCAGCCTAATCTCTGAGAGATTGCTCTCTCTCTCCCCCACTTTCTCCCAGTGACTGGGAAAGTCACTGAGGGCAGTGAGTCCTGGCAGAGAGCAACATCTGATCATTGTTTGCCAGATGAGTGGGTTATTATTAGTAGTTGAGTAGAAATCAGTCTGCAGTGCCCCACAGACACTAGCCTAGCTGGTGATAACCCACATTTTCTTTCCTCCTTAGGACTTACAGAGGTAAGGTCTGATGGAAGGAGCTCTGAGCATGAGGCCTAGGGTCGAGCCTGTCCTGCCCTTAACCTAATGGGTGGCCTTGAACCAAACACAGACTCTCTGAGCCTTAGGTTTCTTATCTATAGCGTACGGAATGTAAAGTTTTTCTCTTATCCTTTTTGGCTCTACTCTTTTTCTAACTCATTCATTGTAATTCATATTCCTTTTTTTAAATGTTTTCTTTATTTTTGCGCGAGAGAGAGAGAGAGAGAGAGAGAGAGAGAGAGAACAGTTTGGGGAGGGGCAGAGAGAGGGAGACAGAGGATCCGAAGTGGGGTCTGCACTGAGAGTAGTGAGCCCAATCTGGGGCTTGAACTCCAGAACCGCGAGATCATGACCGGAGCCGAAGTTGGACACTCAACCGAGTGAGCCACCCAGGTAGGTGCCCCCATACTCCTCTTTTAAACTCAGGATAGAGATGATTGGTTACTTCCAAAATTTTAGAGGTATCGCAAAAGCTGGGAGGGATGGTGAATAAATACCAGTGTAGATCCAAAAAGATCATGATAGCCTGAGGAATGGGCTAAACCTGATAAGGTGAAAATCACTGGGAACAAACATAAATTCCTTCACTTGGGTTCAAAAACCCTACTGCATAAGTTCTGGTGGGAAAGTTGGGTCCACCGAATTCACGTGATGAAGCAACAGTGTGGCTGCCACACGTGTAATCAGACTGTTTGGCTGTTGTAGTGGAAATGGGATGTCTCTGGTGAGTCAGCTGCTAGGACTCTGGGTTGGCCAGAGCACATGTGTAAGACAAAAGTGATGACCAAGTTGGCGAAGGAAATAAAAATGTCAGACGGAAAACAGTGAGTCACGAGTTGATTATTGTTGAAGCTGGTTGTAGGTAAATGGAGATTATCTATTAGCTCTGATTTTGTGGACATTTGAAATTTTCCATAATAAAAAGTTTAAAAAGTCACATGAGTAACTCAAGGAAACTCGTACTGACGTGCCTGAGAAGGGAATTCTTGGGGTCTTATTAGCTTTTAGTAGAGCCCAGAAGGATACGTGGAAGCAGATGAGTAAAAGTCACAAGGAATCAGATTTTAGAAGAACTTCAGTGTGGCTGCTCCATGTCTGGAACAGTCCGAGTGGAGTAAGTCCATGATATTGCCAGGGGATTCCAGTTCCAGGGGATTGGGCTAGAGGAGGGGGTAAGGATTGGCCAGCCCATTAATGTTTGGCCCCAGGATGACCTGAAGATGTGCTTCATGTCTCACCCTGGTCCCTGAGGCCCCTTTCTAGAGAAAACCTCTTCATTCTCTGTTTAGTGTCCTTCATACATGTGGTCCTCAATAAGTCTGCCCCAGGGTTGGGATGGTGTAGCTCCTGCTTAAAACCCTTCAGTGGTTTCTCATCTCACTTTGGCTGAAATGTTAACTCCTTCCTGTAACATGCAGTGCCCTCAGTTCTGGAGCCCCTATCACCTCCCCTACTTGTCTTTATCCATCTCTCCCACCAGGCCTTCCTCCAGTTCCTTTGTCTCTGCCACCTCAGAGCCTTTGTGTTTGTTCCCTTCACCTGGAGAGCTTTTCCCTCAGATCTTTTGCCAATCAACTCAGATCTGTAACTGAGCTGTAAACCCCTCCTGGAGCTCTTTCCTGGCTAAAGAAGGGCTTTTCTTCCCCTCTGTCCTGCCCCCGTCACTGAACTGTGTTACTCTGCTTATTTTTGTTCTAGCATTCAGGTCTATCTGAAATTATTTGTTTGTTCTCTTAGTTAGAATGTATGCTTTGTGAGAGGAACTTGATCTCTCATTGGTCCTGGAGACAACAGCACCTGGAATTGAACCTGGCACATAAAGGTAATAAGTAAATATTTTATGAATGGAAAAAAAAAAAAAAAATGGGCAGAGGAAGAAACAGTACTCAGTAGGTCAGAGAAGAGTTGGAAATATTGTCCAAAGTTCTGGACTCTCCAGTCCAACCTGATGCTGTAATAAATGATGCTTTCTTCAAAATCATTGCAACCCTTGGGATATGGTCAATGCAGTATCTTGCAGTGAATGCTCAAAAATGCCCTTTATTGACTTAAAAATGGATAAAGGAAAGACCCTGGAAATATTTAAACCTTTCTTGGGAGAGAACAAAAGGACAGGGGCTGTATCTCCAGCGTTATCTCGAGACTGGAGACTTGGCGAGTTTGAAATGTTCTTACAATAGCTTGGCCACACTTCTGTCCTAGGAAGGTCTGTGCACTGTGGAGGGAGTAAGATACTTTATTAAAGTATAATAATAATAATAATATAGGTATATAATATAATAATCATATAGGTATGATAATAATTAAGGTATAATTCTGTAAGAATATCTACCACCTGCCGGTCAGCTAACCTGTTTTGCTTTTGCCAACTCTGCTCACCAGATACTTTTTGGGGGTATACAAATATATATAATTAACATTCAAAAGTATAAATTAATATTTAGAATAGATAAAAATTGGGGTTCATTCATATAGCTTTGCCTTATTCTCTTAGATCTGGATGCTTCTTCTGATAGCTTTAGCAACCCAGTATGTTTAAAACCTCGTTCAACTGCTTGGAAAGTTATTGCTCAGTTCTTTTAAAAAGTGATATGAGTGATATGTGGACCAGTCATCACTTTCTCAACAACCGGATTCCTTATATGGTATCGTCCTTAGGGACACCTTACCACAGGTTATCTGGGCAGCTCCATTTACCTTTGCCTTGGGAGTATTAATGCACAAGAGTTGTGCTCACTTCTTTGCCTCAGGGCCTAAAGTTTCATGGAATGGAATTTTCTGAATTAAACATGAAGGTGGAGGTACGTAGTTAAACAACAACAACAAACCTTTTGTTAACATCCAAGACCGAACGCCATCAGTCAGACTGGCAGGTTTCGGTAGCATCTTCCTGCTTGGTAGCCTGGTTACATAAAGAGTTGTAAGATTATGTGCTTTCTTTGCTTTTGGGGGGCTACTTGGTGGTCTTGAAGAATCCGCTCTGACCCAGGATGTACAGTCCCTTCATTTAGGGTCAGCCTGCAGCTAGCATTATGTTTCACTGTCTTGAAGTGAGATCTGTCAGCTGTTTCTGTTACAGTTAGAGTGTATGAATTCATTCTTTTTTTTTCTTTAAGTTTTAATTCCAGTATAGCTGACATATAGTGTGACATTTGTTTCAGGTGTACAATATAGTGATTCAGCTATTCTATACATTACTCAGTGCTCGTCATGATAAATGTACTCGGAATCCCGTCACCTTTTTCACCCATCCCCCCACCCATCTCCCCTCTGGTCACCATTAATTTGTTCTCTTCAGTTAAGAGTCTTGGTTTGTCTCTCTCTCTTTTTCCTTTGCTCGTTTGTTTCGCTTCTTGAATTCACATATGAGTGATATCATATGGTATTTGTCTGTCTCTGACTGGCTTATTTCACTTCACGTTATACTCTCTGGCTCCATCCATGTTGCTGCAAATGGCAAGATTTCCTTCTTTTTTATGGCTGAATGTGAATTCATTCTTCGGAATACATCCAAACATCCTTTGGTACGTTTTAGCCTTGAAAAGAGTTTTTCCAACCAAACATTCAGAGCCCAGACCCTCAAGGTCCCAGAGATCCCATCTATTTAGCCCTCAGTCATCTGGGGAAGCAGGAGGTCAAATATGCCAGAGTGAGTGCAGGCCGTCTTCAGTCTCCTGCCTACTGACTGACCCATGTGGCTAGTTCTCTGCTTTATATCCCCATAACTCACTTTTTGAGAACCGATTGACAGACATCTGCCCTTTCTGTCATATAAGTAGCAACTCCGCCCATGCTACTTGGAAAGTTCCTGGAATCTTCCCCGCTCCATCGTGGCAGTAGCTCCATCATCAGACTGTGGGGATGCCCAAGATGAATTTGCATTTCAGTTAGTTTCAGATGGTGCTCACCTGTGCTTTCTCTTACTCAGACCCAGCCGGTGCTTTAAGGGCCAGGATGAGGTTGCTTTGTGTTTCTGTCAGGCCAGATAGAGATTTTCAGACTTCTTTGTCCAAGGTTGACCAGTTTAGAAGTTATCCATATGTGTGGTCTTATTTTGGTTCTTTCGTTCTTGTTCTAATGCCTCTTCCTTACCAGGATGAATTGCGGAGTCTGAGACTGCTCATTGATTGGGGTGTTACTCAGTGGCCCAGCCATGGATGGGTTATGGGTACATCTGCAATTACTTTGGCTTCTGATTCTGAACTGGTGTTTGGCTGCAGACAGGCTTCTGTGCTTAAGGAATGTCCTGGGGAAGAATATGGAAGACACAGGACTGAGCCCGGTAACTAATTCTGAGAAGAAAACTGCAGAGTCACCAGAATACCTTGGACCACCCACAAGTGGAACATTGATAGATGGCTAATCTAATTTTCCTTGGACTTGTCCATGCTGCCCAGAACCTGCTGCCATTTATCAGACATAGGACTCCACTGCTGCAGAGTCATCCCGAATCTCTTTCACTGGCCTTCTGACAGAAGGAAAATCCTTTCTGCCCTTGAGGGCAGGGACTATCTTTTACACTTTTCTGCATACTCTGCAATACTTAACAATGATTTACACATAGTAGGAGTTCATTTCATTCTGTGGAACTCCCTGAAGGCCATCCATTTCAGGGTTTAGCTGGGCTTATGAAGGACAAGAGAGTCATTTCCTGAGGTGACGTATGTGAAAGGGCCCCAAAATACAAAGCGATAGAACCAGAATAATAAACTGCTGGTCACAGTCCTTTGAACACACCGCCCATGTCCTTTTTGCTGTTCTTGTCCACACCAGTTTGTCCCTCCTTTCCACTTGTGTGCTACCCAGCATCCAAACTCAAGCCGGATTTCTCCCCGGGGACCCTCCCCAAACCAGGGAACTGCAATCCCTCCCTCAGTTTCTGACACTTAACTAGTTGGCATCCACTGACAGAGCATATGCTACTATGGCTTGTTGTATCTTTAGGTCTTGCTTCCTCAAGGAGACTTGTGAGCCTCCAATGGCAAGGACCTGCTTCCTGTAATCCCAGCCTCAGGACTTGGCACATGGCTGACCGTAGAGATTGGTTATCGAGGATGATGAAGACGAGGGGTAAACCAGACATATCTGCCTCAGTGACTTCTCCCCAGCTTGTCCTTTTGTTTTCCTTTTGCCCAATCTCCTTCCTTACAGTAGGTGCTCAATAAATGTCAGTTCCTCCCCATCTCTCCTTTTGTCCTCCTCCTCTTCCCTGCGTTGTTGTCTGACCTTCAGTCTGCTCAGATGCTGCTTGGTCTGCCTTGTGGCCAGAACCCATCTGATTCCTGTCCCCCTCTGCCCAAGGGACTCCCCGCCCTCCTGCATAGGGCTGGATGTTAAAGGCTCTTTCCACAAAAACCTAGCTGTAAGAAACAGATTCTCAAGTGTCTGCTCATTCCCAACCTCTCCATTTTCCCCTCCTTTTCCTCTCTCCTGGATTGACACTCTACTGTCCACATCACTCTTCAACCAAAAGATATTCAGATGCTGTGTCTTGATGAGACGACTTCAGACAAGATTCTTTGTATGCTAACTCATGTTGGGGAAGACCCTGTCATGGCACTTGGCACCTTAGACGGAGAGAGAGGTCCAGAACGTTGTTCTCCTATTGTAATGAGAGGACAGAATGCTGGTGCACCCTTCTAATAACATTGTGATTTATAATAAATATATATTTGGTCCTTGCCCCCTGGTCCTGGCACAGAGCTCCTAAAACCCTTGGAATTTCCTGTGAAGAGAGCAATTTAAGATGTCTTCTGTTAGTGAGGTGATTTTTGGGGGTGCCTGGGTGGCTCAGTTGGTTAAGCATCTGGTTCTTGGTTTGGGCTCAGGTCATGATCTCACAGTTTGTGAGTTCGAGCCCCGTGTTGGGCTCCATGCTGACAGCACAGAGTCTGCTTAGAATTCTCTCTCTCCCTCTCTCTGCCCCTCCCTCCTCTCAAAATAATAAATAAACTTAAAAAAAAAAAAAAAGTGATTTTTGGATGCACCTAAGGATGAGGCTGGTGGCCAGAACAGCCAACCATGTGCTTAGAGGCTGGAGATTGAGTTCAGCCGCCAGTGGCCAATGATTTAGTCACTTGGGCCTATGTAATGAAGCATCCATAAAAACCCAAAATGATGGGTTTTGGAGAGCTTCCAGGTTGGTGAACACGTGGAGATTAGGGGCCAGTAGAACCCTTGGAGCGGGCATGGAAACTCCACATCCTTTCCCCATACCATGTCCTATGCATTTCTCCTGTCCGGCGATTCCTGAGTTCTATCCTTTTATAATAAGCTGGCAATCTAGTGAGTAAAATGTAAGTTCTATGAGCCACTCTAGCAAATTAATCAAACCCAAAGTGAGGGGGGCGCTCGCCGGAACCTCTGATCTTATAGCTAGTTGGTCGGAAGCACAGGTGACAACCTGGGCTTGTGACCAGCATCTAAAGGGGGCAGAGGTGGGAGGCAGTCTTGTAGAACTGAGCCCTTTAACCTGTGGAATCTGACGTTATCTCCAGGTAGATGGTGTCAGAATTGAATTGCAGGACGACTGAACCGGTGTCGGAGAATCACGTAGTCTGGGGAAATCCACACGTTGGACTTGGGTGCAGAATTGTAGTTGGTGTCAGAATTGTAGACAGTAACTTTTAAAGGCATCCCAACAAACATAACTGCTCCAGTAACCCAATGGCCACCAGTTGCCAAGTATGTGAGGTTGTCTAGCCCTCATAACACCACCGGCTCTGCAGCAGGGTTCTGGGGAGCAGAGCAGGCCTGTGTTCCCTCAGAGTTGAGTAACACCACCCAAAAATGAAGAACAACTTAGAGGCGGAGTGCTTTGGCTCCTACCAGGCCGGTGATGTCCACTGTGGAAGCAGCCTCCCTCGCTTAATCAGACCCCAGGCAAACCACAGGCCCACGATGGTGTCACTTAAAGCCAAGTCACCAAACCCGGGCTTAATGCCTAACCTGATTGCAGTTTTGGTCTCCCCCAGAAATGTGAATCTTAGCCTGTCAGTCAGGGATTTTCTGATAAGCACTACATGGGCCCTCTCCATCCCCCAAAGAAAAATGATGAGCCCACCTAATTAGACCCCCTGCCCTTATACCTTAGGGGAGGTGACTTTGCCTTTCTTTTCCTTTCTTTTCTTCTGTTAATAACTTTCTTGCTCCACACTCATTCCTATAAAAACCTTCCATTTTGTATATCATCACAGCAGCTCCCCTCTACCAGCATCCCCAGCTAGATGGGAGCTGTGCTATTCATGAATTGCTTAATTAAATCCATTAGATCTTCAGATTTACTCAGTTGAATTTTGTGTTTTGACAGTGTCGGTAGTGGAGTGTGGGCAAAGCAAGACTGGGGCTTGCCCATCAACCTCAGCCACCCCCCCTCACCCATGGGAGAGGGCAGCCGAGACTCGAGACTTGAGGGGCTTTTCCTTGATGGGAGAAAGAACACAAAAGAGAACATCTTCCTTCTCATTTCGCCTCCTGACCCTTCCCAGAGGCAGAGTGGGGACGGCCTGGTGGTTGGAGAAGCTTGCAGGTGGTCCCGCTGTGACAGGTGGAGAGCAGCATCCGGACCCACCCGTCCCCACCCCCATGCGGGCTGGGTTGGAGCGCCACTCCTCTCCCTGAAAGGCCGGCTGAGTGGGGGGGGAGTGCTGCTTTTTCAGAGCCTTTGCCTACTCTCCCCTTTGCCACAGTCCTGGCTGAGGTCATCAGAGGGCAATCGTTCCTCCCACCGTCTCACAGCTGGTACAACTGGATGCCCCTCCTGAGATCCCCTGGCCACCAGAGCAGGACTCCAACCTGGCCCCAAGTTATCTCTGGGGCCTATTTAAGGAGCTGTCTTGTATTTGAAAACACTTTTTGCCAGGTACATCGAACATTTTTAGGATAAAAAATGGTTTGTCTTTTTCAAATTACGTGGTAAGAAAGGGAAGGACATTTTTATTCTCACATGTTCTTTGGATGGCAGCAAAACCTTTTAAAACCTCATTCGTGGAATCAATAATGCCAAGTTTTCATGATAAATTATTAACTTAAACGTTGAGTCCTTTGCTTTACCACCTCCGTTCCCCTCCAGGGCAAAAGAAAGGAGTCATCACTGATTTTTGTTGTTTCTCTCCCTCTGCCTCTCCCTGTCTCTCCCTCTCCAGTGCTACCAGAGGCCAAATGTACTCATATACATCAAAATAGGTGAAGAGAGTTGGAGCAGTGAATACATTTACTTTATGATTTCCTCCTTACCCTGGCTTTGCATTTCTGTAAGGGTGGATTGGCCCTACTCGGTTTTATAACAGCCTTTCCTGGAATTCTGCAGATATTTTCATTGCCCTGGAGGTCAGATAATGGCTATTCTCCATAGTCATGAAAATCTCTGGGGTGAGTGGGGCGGGCACTTAACGAGGACTATTAAAGTGATGTTAAGCTTGAAGAGGCTGCTCAGGAAATCACACACCCTTGCTCCCCTTCTGTGGGGACAGCTGCCTGCCGGGCTCTCCTGCCCTGTGGCCAGCTGTGTGTGGATGTGGCTGGCGAAGGGGAAGAACCCTTTACCTCCTGTTCTCTTACTCTCCACAAGACGATAGGTGCCCTGAACTCAATCAAGTACAGTGGTTCAGAAAATAGCAGCTGACAATTCCTGAGCACTCAGTCGGGCGTCTGCTAAGGATCATCTCATTCAGCAAATGCGTATCCCATCCCTTTCCCCACACCCAGGGCCCAGATGAAGACAGAAGGGAAATCTGTGTAGGTAGACAGGAGGTCCCTTTGCCGCCTGCTCGCACACCTTCTGGAACAGGAGACTCCCTACCTGCACCAAGCACCCCATGCGTTTCCATATAGTTCAGAATATACATCCTGGACCTAGGCTAATTAGCTGAACCTGTCCCCTCTCTGCACCTGGAACACCAATAGATCCCTCAGTGGCACCACTGACAGTCTCTTTCTGGGCCTGTCCTCTCTGCTGGGGTACAGCTATAGGAGGGTGGGGGGCGGTGTCTTTCCTTCTGTCTGACCAGCTCCCAGGGCAAATGTAGAGAGCAGGCGTTTAAGTGAATGCAGTGAAAGCAATCGCCGGGGGGGGGGGGGGGGGGGGGGGGGGGGGGAGGGGGGGGGGGAGGGGGGGAGGGGGGGGGAGGCCCCTAGTGGTGAGCCAGCGTGCCCCAACATTCCAGGGAACATCAATGTTCTTGGGGGCAGGGCCCACATGGCTCCCAGAAACCTGCCACAGGGCCTCTGGGTTTTGACCCTCTTGGTGAGCTTTAGGCAATGTAGGGTTTTAACAGGGGACTAGCATCCCCTTTCCTGAAGGCAGTGAAGAATCTGACCTGCTCCAGTGGAGTGAGGGACAAACGAAGGAAAGCCAGAGAAAGGCCAAGTCTCCTCCCAAGAGATTCCAAGTTCCCGAGGGTAAGAAGCACCACGGGAGCCATGCAAAGCCAAGTGTGTCCCCAGTGGTGCTGAAGGAGAGTGGGGCTGCCCCTCCCTGACGCTGGAGCGCCCCCTCCGCCCCTGTTCACAGCCCATCTCTCCAGGAGGCTGTGGTGACACGGGATAAAGGCCAAGGGACAAGAGGGTGACCTTGGACACATCACTCAGACACTCCAGCCTTTGCTCATCTGTAGAGGCGATAAAGCCCACTTTGCAGAACTATTAGTGTGTACTGACTGGAGAAGCATTGTGAAGGGTGGGGAAGTCCTCGGTCGGGGCCAGCAGTATCTGGGGTGCATAGGAAGAAGGGGCTCCATGATATCTTTTGCACCCAGTGCCCTGGGTAAATTCACAGGAAGGAGGAGAAGGGCCAATTGTCCTAGAAGGGTTTGCCCACTACCGGATCACTGGCTAATTTCCACCTCTTTCCTGCCTGGGGTGAGGGAGCCCACCCTGTCCTTCAGGGTAGGAGTACAGCACTGGCCCCACCTCTGCAGGGAGACCCAGATGTGTGGGCGAGGCTCTGCCCCAGGGCAACCTGCCCTCCTCAGCCTTTCCTTCTTCCGCACAACACGGCAGGGAGAACATTCTGTCTGGTTTCCATGTTTTACCTTGGTGAGGAGCTGGCTCCTGCCACCCAGCCCAGACTTGACCTCAGCATCTTTTCAACACAACAGTCTAGGCAAACTCACCCGACAACTACAATGAGTTGGCATGTGAGGTGAAACCTTCTTGCCAATTTTGCTATAGGGAACAGCCTTGTTTGCCAAAATGTAACAGTGTTAATAACTGCTTCTTACCGAGCTCTTGTTATATTCCAGGCATCTTGTTAAGGGTTTCAGGGGCATTAGCGTCTTTAATCCTCATCAGGTCAGGAGGTGGATGCTGATTAGTGTGCTTATTTAATGATCAAGTGAGACCCAAGAGAGACTGCGCCTCCCTTCAGTCAATGACTATTAAGGGAGTACAAACTTCCTGCCAGGTGCTCCTATAGGAGCTGCTGAGGGCAGTGAACAGAATTCAGTTCCAGCCAGCTTGGGGCTCATATTCTAGGATCCAAGCCCCGATTCACCCCCGGATGTTTGGTCTGGACCCAGGTTCTCAGCCTGCTCTGCTCCTTGGAGGAGGGACAGAGAGGAACTCAGAGGCCAGAGCTTCGGGCTGGAAGGAGTTTGCATGGTCCTTGAGGGTTCATGTCCAGAAATTGTGCCTCTACCTTGAGCTTTCAAAGCATTTGCCAGCATTATAACCAGGAAATTGGGGCTTCCAGGGGGAGTTGAGAAAGGGTCTATATTAGCTTCCTAAGGCTACCATAGCAAAGCATCACAAGCTGGGAGGCTTAAAATTATAGAAATTTATTGTCTCACCGTTCTGGAGATTAGAAGTCCAATATCAAGGTATTAGCAAGGTTGGTTCCTTCTGAGGACTCAGAGGGAGAATCTGCCCTTTGGCTCTTCTAGCTTCTGACATTTGCTGGTAATCCCTGGCCTTGACATTCCTAGGTATAAGATGTATCACTTCAATCTCTCCCTCGACGTTACTCGGCCACCTTCTACTTGAGTCTGGTCTTCACATGGCATTCTCCTGTGTGTGTGTGTGTCCAAATTTCTCTCTTTTTCTAAGAACACTAGTCATATTGGATTAGGCCCCACCCTAATGACGTTGTCACAACTTGATTACATCTTCAAAGACCCTATTTCCAAAGAAAGTCACATTCACAGGTACCAGAGGTTAGGACTTCAGTATATTCTTCTGGGAGATACAGGTCAACCTATAACAGGCATAATAGGACCTCTGGCCTTTTCCCCACTTCTTTTAAAACAAAAATGTTAATATAGGGGTGCATGGGTGACTCAGTTGAGCATTCAACTCTTGATTTCAGCTCAGGTTATGATCCCAGGGTTGTGGGATTGAGCCCTGCGTCGGGCTCCACACTGAGCCTAGAGCCTGCTTGAGATTCTCTCTCATTCTCTCTCTCTCCTTCTGCCCCTCTCCCCTGCTCGTGTGCAAGCATGCTCTCTCTAAAAAAATTTTTTAATTTTAATGTTTATTTTTGAGAGACAGAGCATGAGCGGGGGAGGGGCAGACGGAGAGGGAGACACAAAATCCGAAGCAGGCTCCAGGCTCTGAGCTGTCAGCACAGAGCCCAGCGTGGGGCTCAAACCCATGAACCATGAGATCATGACCTGAGCCGAAGTTGGATGCTTAACCAACTGAGCCACCCAGGTGCCCATGACTTAAAAATCTTAATATAATTCTTTTAGATATAAACAACACATTCACATGGCACAAAATTAAAAGATATAGTACCTCTCTATCCCTCCTAACCTTGGTCCTGAGAGGCCAGTGAGTTCCCTTGCCTGGAGGCACCCGTGTTAGAATTTCTTGGGCGTCCTTACAGAGATACTCTCTGCACTTACAAGCACCTGGGTCCATATGATGGAGACCTTGGTGTTTTGCACCAGGGTTTTTTCCTTTTTGTGGCACCTCTTGGAGATCCTTCCATTCTTTTTCACGACTGCATAGCATTTGATTCTATTACTGTGACATCACATTTAACCAGCTCCTTGTTTCCTTATATGGAAATTTCACTGGCTTCCAATCTTTCCTATTACAAACAGCTTTAAAGAGAAATCTTGCACACACATCACTGCATTAATCGTGTTTTTTATTTTCTGTATTTTATGATGCTCTGCCGTCTTGGGACTTTGATGGTCCTCCTAGGGTTAGCTCATTCCTAGGAATAGTAAACACCTTGCCTGAAAGCACTTTTCATATGCAAACCACCTCCTTTATCTACCTCTCTCACACCAAGTCAGTATTCCTCCTGCCCTAAATCACCTGTTGGGCCAGGTACCCAACAAGGAGGGACCTCCCCTTTAGCCCAGAGCCCACTGGAATTATTCAAACTGGCCGATCCTAAATCTGTACACACTGGCTTGCCTTGCCTTTTCCTTGGAAATCACAATAAATGCTTGTGCCTACGCTTTCCCCTTGCTCCTTCAGCCTTCTGAATGACTCTGGTTCCCTGTGTGGCATGGCAGACCCCTCTGCTTGGGAATTGTAGGCAATAAGCTATTCTTGTAAAGGCAGTTGTCATGGCAACATATGAGGCGATAGGTGGGTGAACTAACCTTATTATGGTAATCACTTTGCAATCTATATGTGTATCAAATCATCGTGCTACACACCTTAAACTTACATTATGTTATCTGGCAATTATATATCAATAAAATGAAAAAAAAAAAAAAAAAAAAAAAAGACAACATCTCCATGTCTGACATCTTACCATGCCTGATTAAAACAAATCCCAGGTGCATGTTGGAATAGTCATTCTGTGAATGTGTGCAGCCCTTGCTCTCAGTTAAGGGGAAAATTTGAGCAATCTTTTGCTTGGCTCCATGGGAGCAGTGCTTTATGTGTAAAGAGAAGAAAGAAAAGCAATGGGAGGCATTGGAAAATAATATGTTCATTTTTTCCCTCTGATTATAAAAATAATGCACGCTCAGTGGAGAAAATCTGAAAAATGCAGAAGAAAATTTTTAAGACTTAAAACCAACCATTCCTCAAAAAGTTAAACATAGAATTATCATATGATCCAGCAATTTCACTCCTTAGGTATATACCCAGAATAATTGAAAGCAGGAACTCAAACATTCGAGTGTGCTAATGTTAATGGCAACATTACTCATAATAGCCTAAAGGGGAAAACAACACAAATGTCCACAAATGTCATCCAAATGGATGAATGGATGAACAGCATGTGGTATGTAAGTTACATATAATGGAATATTAACCAACCGTAAAAAAGGAATGATATTCTGATACATGCCACAACATGGATGGATCTTGGAAATACTATGCCAACTGTCATGATCTGTTCAGGTTGCTGTAACAAAATACCATCGTATGGGTGGCTTATAAACAACAGAAACTTATTTCTCGTGGCTCTGGAGGCTGGAAGTCCAACACCATGGCATCTGCAGATTCTATGTCTGGTGAGAGCCTGCTTTCTCACTGATGGTCATCATGTCACTGTCATTTCACATGGCAGAAGGGGTGATGATACTCTCTGGGGTCTCTTTTATAAGAACACTAATCCTGTTCATGAGGGCTCCACTCTCTTCCCGAGGCCGCACCTCCAAATGCCATCACCTTGGGATTGGGATTTCAATATATGAATGGCGACGGGGGCGGGCAATAAACATTCAGTCCATGGCGATAAGTGAAATAAGCCACAAAAGAAGAATATTTGTATAACTTCACTTACATAAGGTACCTAGAATAGGCAAACTCATGGAGACAGAAGTTGAAATAGAGGTCACCAGGGACTGGGGGAAGGAGGAATGGGGAGCTTTTGTTTAAGGAGTATAGAGTTTCAGCATGTGGATGATAAAAAAGTTCTGGAAATGGATGAAAGTGATGATTGCATGGCATTGTAAGTGTACTTAATGCCACTGAATTATACACTTAAAAGTGGTTAAAATGGCAAATTGTATGTTACATATATTTCGTGCAATAAAAAAACTAAAACCATCTATAAATCATGCTGTTTAGGAGAAAAGACACCCTGTTTCATTTTAATCTCCGCTGTCCCCTGCAGGTGTGTGTTTTGTAAAATACATGTAATAGTGAGCTTTTTAGTTTTACATTTTTATTATAAATACATTCATGTCATTAAATAAGTTGAAATCACCTCCTTTAATGGTTATATAATTTAACATTACACGCTGTGCAATGATTCCCCTCTTGTTGGATATTGAGGCTGTTTCTAATTTAGCATTATTATAAATTGTGCAGTGATGAACATTTTTGTAGATAAATATTTGGCTAAATTTTACTTGCTTCTTGAAGATTGATTTTTAGAAGGAGAATCACTTGGTCCAAGGGTATGAACTTTTGGGATGCCTGGGTGGCTCAGTGGGTTGAGTGTCTGTCACTTGATTTTGGCTCAGGTCCTGACCCTAGGATTGTGGGATCAAATCTGGTGTCAGTCTCCACACTGAGCATGGGCTCTCTCTCTAAAATTAAAAAAAAAAAAATTTTAAGGATATAAGTTTTTAAAACTTTCTATACCCAGCATCAGAGATTACGTTCTAAAACATTTAGAATTTTATGCTTTGAATACTAGAAATTTATACTTTGAACGATATGATGGGAGGAAGGACAATTTTTACTATTCTCTTACTAAGTGTACTGTCATATAAAATATTATTAATTTGGGTTTTTAAAAAATTTTTTTTTAATGTTTATTTCTGAGAGAGAGACAGACAGAGTGTGAGCTGGGGAAGGGAAGAGAGAGAGAGAGACACAGAATCCAAAGCAGGCTCCAGGCTCTGAGCTCCCTGTCAGCTCAGAGCCCGATGCAGGGCTTGAACCCGGGAACTGGGGGATCATGACCTGAGCCGAGGTCAGATGCTTAACTGACGGAGCCACCAGGCACCCCTAAAATATTTATTAATTTGAAAGGCAAATTTCCACCTTTTAATTGACGTGGCTTTGATTATTAATGAAATTAATGATTATTAATTTGATTATTAACATGTTTAATGTTCACAGTCATGCTCATTTTGTGAAATGTCTGTGGGGGTTGTTCACCCAATTTTCTACTGGGGTTTTAGAGTCTTATACATTAAGAATAATGGCCACTTGTCCTTTTGTAGCAGCTTACTCTCCCAATTTGCTGTTCACCTTTTAGTTTTGATAAACCTATTTCTTATGTAGGTTTAAGGTTTTTTAATGTATAAAAAGTATTGCTTTTCCCTTTGAATTTTTTCCATTGCTTTTATGCTTATCAAGGCCTTACTGCTTTTGAAAAAGTATATACATCTTTCTCCTATATTTTCTTTGAATGTTTTTAATGGTTCTAATTTATACGTTTGTGTTGGTTTCCTTGGGCGGCTGTAACAAAGTGCCTCCGACTGGGTGATTTAGGATAACAGAAATGTGTTGTCTCAAGTTCCGGAGGCCAGAAGTCAGGGGATGGTGGACCGGGCCATGCTTGCTCAGAAATGCTCTTTCCTTGCTGCTTCCAGCTCCTGGTAGCCTCAAGGTTCCTTGGCTTGTGGGAGGATACGACTCCCATCTCTTCTGACTTCACGTGCTGTCTTCATATAAGGACACCAGTCATAATTGGATTCAGGCCCACCATGTTCTAGCATGACCTTATCTTAATTCATTACATATGCAGTGACCCTGTTTCCAAATAAAGTCACATTCTGAGGTGCAGGGAGTTGGGATATATAATATATATAATAGAAATCTATTAATATTATATTTAATATATTAATATATTAATATTATATTAAAGTATAAATATTATAGAAATATATACATAATATAATATATAATATATAATAGAAATATATTACATAATATATATAATAGAAATATATAAAATATATATGTATAGAAATATATAAATTATATATAATTTTAATATCTTATATCACATTATAATTTTTAATTAGATATAATTTTTATTAAAATGTGTGCACATATATATTTATTTATGTATTTCTTTATAAAAAGTTTTTCCAAGGGATACAATTCAACCTATAACAATGCTTGATGCTTTCATCAACTGGAATTTTATTTATTTGGATGTGTGGTGGGAGAGAAGGTATCATTTTTTCCCCCAGATGGTTAGCCAGTTGTCTCTACACCGCTTAGCAAATAATGCTTCCTCTTCTACCAGGATTGTGGCATGGACTTCATCAGACACTAGATCCTTGCACACTAGCTTCTGCTTGTAAGCGTGACCCACGGGGGCATCTGCCAAGTCTTGCATCAGGACTACGCTATTTTCACAATTTTAGCTTCATTGTCTATTTAATATCTGATGAAGCAAAATTCCTCCTTCACTCATTTTCGCGTTTGTTCTTAGCCATTCCTGCCTGTGTATTTATTCTGAGTAAACTTTAGAATAACTGTGGCATGTTTAACAAGAACAAAACAACAACCTCCTTGGACATTTAATTGGATGGTGTTAAATCAACAAGTTAACGCTATAGCACATTCACTCTTCCCATTTAGAAACGTAGCATGTCTTTCTATCTAATTAATTATAGCGTGTGTTTTAGAAAGTTCACAGAGTTTTAAGATGTAGTTTTCCCGTTTCCCATGTTTGTTGCCAAAGTCAATCCTGAGCATTTTGTTACCGTTATTACTGTTGTAATTATGCTCTCTACCCCCTGCCACCCCTCCCACACTTTATTTTCTAATTGGTTGTTGCTAGTTGATGAGGAAGCTATTGAATTTTGCATGCAGCCACTTTATTAAATTCGCCTGTTAGTTCTAATAGCATTTCAATTTATTCTTGTAGGCTCTCTGGAGCCTTTTGCACAAACCAATTCAAATGAATAATTAACTCTCTAGCTGAATCAATGACCTTCCCTAAATCAAGTCTCTTATAAATTTAGGAGTTTGGCTGAAGGAGAATGAATGCTGTGTAAGGGCGATGTGAACAGGGGCCTTGGACAGTTCTGGTAGCCTCAAGAATGCTTATATTCTGTAATTTCCAATTTCAGTGCTCAAATCTGGGCTAAAAAAAAATTGACTAGAGCTGTGGACAAAAGAATTTAGGTATCAAGACGTGTATTCTGATGTTTTTTATTTATAACAATGAAAATTGGAGACGACCTAAATTCCTAACATGAGTGATCGGCTAGGTCAGTGTTTCGTCCCTTGATCCTCTCCTTCTACCCACTCCATGTAGACCTCTCCCTCAGACTGCAGCCTCAGAAACCTTGCTGCCTGTGGGAGGCTCTGCTTCCGTTCCAGAGGCTCTCTCTAACTCTTCCTGGCCCAGTCAGAGCTCAGCCTCTTCCTTCTCCGCCTCCGTGCACTGGCGGGACACATCCTGACAGAGGTTTGTGTCTAGTTACAGGGAAGGATTGGGAGCAGCATCCCTATGGGAGCCAGAGTGAGGGAAGAGGACCGGACCAGAGGAGAAGTTGAACTGCGGCATAGCTACAGCAGCATCATCAGCTGATCCCAGGGGGAGATCTCCAGCGGGGATGGCCCTTCCGAGTTGTCCTGAAGAGAGGTGAGGGGGCTGGGCTCTGGTAGCCCCCCACATCCTCCAGCCATTGGGTGGGGGCTGTGCTTTGAGAGGGTGTAACTTTGGGGGAGGACGGTTCCTGGAGAGAGACCCAGCTGTGAGCGGCCAGCACTCCCAGCAGGGGAACGAATCCTCCCTCTGGAATGGGAAGTGGGTGGCTGTAGTGCTTCAGAGGATCCAAAGCAGGCTCCGTGCTGACAGCATAGAGCTCAATGCAAGGCTTGAACTCGTGAACCACAAGATCACGACCTGAGCGGAAGTTAGATGCTTAACTGACTGAGCCACCCGGGCATTCCATGAATTCTTTCTCTCTGCCTCACTGTCTTCTAGCTGAGGCATCGGTCTCCTCCGGCCCTCAGACTCAGAATAGGGATGGAACTTCATCATAGGTTCTCCTGGGTCCTCTTCTGAGTCTGAAGGCAGGAGAAGACAGATGCTAGCCATGTGGGAGGAGAGAGAGGCCCTGTGGAGGAGAACCCAGAGGCTGGGCATGTGAGTAAGACCATGGACCTTCCCAGTCAATGGCTCAGTGCAGCCAAGTGAATGACCCCAGAGTGTGCAACAGAAGTACCCAGCCCATTTCTTTCTTTCCTTATTCACTTACTTACTTATTAAGTTTATTTATTTATCTTTGAGAGAGAGACAGAGACAATGAGCAGGGGAGGGGCAGAGAGACCAGGAAAGAGAGAATCCCAAGCAAGTGCCACGCTACCAGCATGGATCCCGATGTGGGGCTCGAACTCACAGACTGTGAGATCATTGACCCGAGCTGAAACCAAGAGTCGGACGCTCAACCGACTGAGCTACCCGGGCGCCCCGTCCTCAGCCCATTTCTTAACCCACAGAATCATGAGAGATAATAAATTGTTGTTTAAGGCCACATGTTAAGCAGGTTTTTAATGCAGGAATAGAAATAACGAAAATACCTTCCAGCTCACTCCTTTTCCTACATCATCTGTTCCAGTTTGTGGCATCACGATCCACCAAATCATCCAAGCTAGGCACCTCAAGGTTGCTGGAGACCTCTCTTGCCCTCACCTCTACGCGACATTGCCACGCTGTACCAATTCTACCTCCTAAATAATTCTCGAGGCTGCCTCTCCTTGATCTGCCCATTGCCACCACTGCGTGAGCCAGACCTTGCTTACCCTGGACAGGTGCCATCTAGACGGGTCATCTCAAGCTCCGTCCTTAGCTGCGGTCGCGTCCCTAACATGCATGTCACTCTCTCCCTTGCTTAAATCCTCACGATGGCTCCCTATCAGCCGCAGGATAAAGGTTCAACTTTATTGGAAGTACTAAGAGCTCTTCTAAATTGGGGCCATGCTTACTTGACCAAATTTTCCTGTTCTTCTAACTAAACTTTACATCTTCAGTTTTTGCCCCCCACTCGCTGTTTCTCCTTTCCACACCTTCTCTCCAGAGTGCCCACTTTTCCCTCCTTCTCCCAGCTGATTCTCAGCTTCTTTCTGGAAGCCTTTCTCCCCTCCGCCTTCCACATCTACCACACATGCTGGAGACTGGGCACCCTTCCTAGGCGTTCACCGCTTCCCCCGTATCATTTAAAAAAAAATTTTTTTTTGCAATGTTTATTTATTTTTGAGAGACAGAGACAGAGCATGAACAGGGGAGGGGCAGAGAGAGAGGGAGACACAGAATCCGAAGCAAGCTCCTGGTTCTGAGCCATCGGCACAGGGCCCGACGTGGGGCTCAAGCTTATGAACGGTGAGATCATGACCTGAGCCGAAGTCGGACACTTAACCAACTGAGCCACCCAGGCGCCCCTCCCCCGTATCATTATGTGTGATGTGTCATCTGTTCCTTCCAGTGGACCAAGCAAGTTGCTTGCTTGTTTGTTTACTTTAATTCCAGTGTGGTTAACATACAGCGTGGTTCTAATTTCAGGTGTACGATATACTGATTCAACACTTCCAGATACTTCTCAGCGCTCATCACGAGAAGTGTGTTCTTATCCCCTTCACCTATTTCTCCCATCCCCCCTCCCCTCTGGTAGCCCTCTGTTTATTTTCTATAGTTAAGAGTCCGTTTGGGGGTTGTCTCTCTTTTTCCCCCCTTTGTTCCAGTACCTCATTTTGAATAAATACGTGGGTAGATATATGATACGGCTTTTGCATTAGTTGGGGTTCTCCAGAGAAGAGAACTATCTATCTATTTTCTATCTACCGAGATTTATTATGAAGAATTGGCTCATTCGGTTATGGCGGCTGAGAAGTCCCACAGTCTGCCATCAGCAAGCTGGAGACCCAGAAAACCAGCGGTGTCATTCAGTCTGAGCCCAAAGGCCTGAGAACCTGGGAGCCGATTGTGGGAGCTGAGGGCGGGAAATGTCTGAGGGCAGAAGAAGATGGGGGGAGATGCCCAGCTTCCACGTCGGGGCAGAGAAAAGGGGCGAGTTCTTCCGTCCTCTGCCCTTTGTTCGTATTAGGCCCTCAGTGGATTGGATGAGGCCCACGCACTTTCGGGAGGAAAACCGACTTTACTGAGCCCATTAATTCAAATGCCAATCTCATCGGGAAACACCCTCACAGACGCACCCAGAAGTAAGATGTAATCTGGTCAACCCATGGCCTGGTCGGTCGAGCTGACATAAGATTGAGTTAACCATCACGTACAGCCTTTAAAACAGCATCCCGAAGTATTTGGAGTGTTTAGCACCGGAGCGGACAGCTTATCACCTGCTGATAAGAGAAACAAGCCACGTGAAGGAAGACAGCAGAGAAGGCTGCAAGACAGTCTGTGCAACTTTTACTCGTGCTTGCTTCGGGGTTACGGATCATCCGTTATTGTTTTTACATTTCTTTACATTTTTCTGCACTTTTTGTACTTTCCACAATGAATGGGGATCACTGTGATGAGGAAAGGAAGGAAGAAAGCAAACCCCGGGGGGCTCGGGCAGTACTGGAATCTCTTTGCCACCCAGAAGAATCAGTTCAGGGGGTGCCTCCACACCTCGGGCCGTGGCCATGTGGCTGTCCTCTTCCTGTAGACCCTCAGCTGGACCAGCGGCCACATCCCCCTCCTCAGTGACCCCTGAGACAGGGGAGAATCAAGGTGCCACAGGGCAGGCGGGAATTCTGCCTGGGACTGGGGTGCTGGGGGTGGGTCCTAGGGGGTCCCTCACAACTGTGACCCACCCCAGGAGCCCTGGGTGAGGCCAAATGGAGGGGTGTGGGGGAAAGGGAAGGCACACGAGAACTGGGCCTCGGCCCCCTCTGACCGCCTCTTGTCTGCCCTTCTCCACGCTCAGCCCAAGGCAACTGTCAGGAGTTGTCACGTGCCCTCTGTGAAATCACCTGGGAACACGGGGAGGGGACACAACCCAGTCCTGTCCTCCTGTGGCAGGCTTGGGGAGGGCAGAGAGAGGCATGGAGACAGGGGGTAGGGGCAGCGTGGGAGGCGATGCGGGCTCTGCAGGAGAACCGCATGCAGCAGGGGAGGCCCTGCCAAGGTCCCTTGTGCTTGCAGGCAGTTTCCCTGAGAGGCCCTTGACCATGGCGAGTTCCTGCGACTGTGGCCACCACACTAAGACCCAGCCGTCTTCCACCTCCTGGAGTCTCTCTGGATGGCCAACGTGAGCTGCCAGGGAAAAGTCACAGGCAAACAGGGCTCCCTGGCTGCCCAGGAGAATGGCCAACAGGTAAAATCGAAAACCCCACACTTTCTCCTTTCCAAATCCCTGAACACGGTTACAACCCAGATCCCTCTTGGCCACAAACATCCACCTGACCAAACATAGGCACGAGCAATTTTAGTGTTGCAGGGCTGACGAGTGTGGGCTGGCTTCCAGGCTTGGAGGGAGGACTTCTCTCCCTTTCCCCTCCCTTCGGTCCCAACCTCTGTCTACTGTCGTTTTACTGTGGCTACCCAGACAGTGGACCAACTGGTGAATTCAGGGGCCTCAAGACTGTTACTCTTTTAACAAACATTATTGTCAAGGAGGACCTAATCTATTGGAGCACTAATACCAGAATTTTCTATGTGAGGTGTAGGATTTGGTTACTGTAGTATTCAGTGGCCGTAGCACTCCGTGGCCCTCGGATTCGGTCTCCGTCCTATGCAGCGGTCACATTATTGAGGGGCTGTAGAACTTGGTGACCTCCTGGAATTCAGTGATTACGAATGTGCTCCAAGTTTCCTTTGCTGCCTCCGAACAAGCTGCCCTCCTAGCAGTTCTGTCCGCCCTGTCAGTCCGACTGCTCCCTGGGCCAACGTCCTGTGCTCATAAGCAATTTTTCAGTCCCTTGGCACAGCTTCATTGAAAAATGCACTCCTCTGCAGCACCCGAGAGATGTTTCTGCTGTTTTTCAAAGTTCAGCTGTTTCTAAATCATTTCCTATGCTTCTCTCCTCCTTCCACCCTGCCCTTGCCCCCAAATTGAAGTTCTTTCCAAAGTGGAATCTGGATTTTTCCGTCCCCTGCCATCCCCTCTACCTACACAGAACAAGACCGTGATTTGGCACAGGCTTTGGGGACAGACGGGGCAGGTGTTTATCCGGAGGGATGGATCACTGAGCTGGGGAAGAGAGGGTTATTTGCTGTGACTTCAGTCCAGGGGCTAGGGCTGGGGGGCAGCAGCAGTGGGCTCGGGCTGGGAGGTGGAAGGCTTCGTGGCCCAGGCCCGCCCCTCTGGCCAGTTAGCCAGGGGCCTCTCTGAGCCTGCAGGTCCTGTCAGACTGCACGTAACAACAGCCCCCCTCCACCCCAGAGGCAGTGGTGAGGTTGAAACGGGGTCAGCTACTTGGAGCGTGCTCAGCTGGGCACCCGGCCCTCACTAGCTGCGGAGTTGACCTAGGCCACCGTGAGCAGGGCGACCTGAACGGACTGCTGGAGCAGCAGGGCCCTTGGGGCAATTTGAGAAGCAAAGGGAAGGCTCTTCCCACCTTTCCTCCCTCGGGAAGAAAACTTCCACGGAGAGAGCCGGAAGCCTACCGTCAGAGAGTTAATTGTGCTAATATTTCCTTCCCTCTCCGAACTTAAATTTAAAATCTGGCTGGAAGGGAAGCATAACAAGGCCCCCACCCTTCCACTGAAACGCTCTCCCTTCAAATAAATTCTGTTTAATTCTACAAACAATTACTGAGCACCCACTAACCTGCTATATGCATGACACTGGGCTGGGTAGCACGAATCCATACGTGAGTAAGAAAGACCTGGTTTCTGCAATTTGAGAAAACTTCCCACCATTCTTACATTCCTAGGGCTTGAACAGGGGTTTTTCTGGGTCCCCGTTCGGGTCATTGGAGGAATCAGACTTGGCCAGCTGAAATCTGGTCCCACCTCCTGCCTTCTGGTTGATGCCTCTTTGCCTTTGAAGCCTCCTCCCTCAGACAAGCCCTGGAGGCAGCCACTCATCTTCTGGGAGCTGCTGGCAGGGTGGTCCAGTGAACTGACCCTGGACACTTGTTTTCTGGATTATGTTTTGTCCTGTGATTTGGGACACAATCTGAAGCATCTGATACATTCAGACTCTTATGACAAAGACAGGAATTTAGTCTGGTCCCTGGGGGAATTTAGATTCTCCACCAAGCCCTTTAGCCTTTTTAATGAAAATAGAGGCGATTAATATCATTAAATGGTGCTCCCAAACACCCTCCGGCTCTACACATTAGTTTCTCCTTCTTGCCTCTCCTAAGAAGACTATTCTTTTTTTCCCCTCCCTTCTGTCCTTTTCTCCCTCCGTTGTTCCTTCAGTCCTTTTCTCCCTCCGTTGTTCCCTCCCCCATATCCTCTTCTTCACCCAGTGCTCCCTCTAATCCAAGTCCTGCCACTGTCCCTGGAGACACCAGCCTCAATGGAAATGTCCAACTCCTGGGCTCCTTATCCTCAGGGCCCTGCCCTCCATTCCAGCCCACACCCGTGGCCATGCTGTGCACTGGAATCCAGTGGCCCCAACCCATTCATCATCCCCAGGACCGTGCCCCCTGAGATAACACCTGCGGCCATTGTGTCCCCCTGACTGCAGACCCCACCCTTTCGGCTACATGCTCAGTCACTTGCAACACCACCGCTCCTCAGGCTCTTTGGGACCTCTGGCCCACGGACACCTTCGCACCGTCCCCATCACCCAGTCCCCACTGCCTTCACCTGCCCCCCTTCCCAGGTCAGATTCCACACTCCAGCTTCAAGCGCGAATTGTCTGTATCCCAGATTCCCTCTCCATCTTGTCCTGCCCTTGCAGGCACCTGGCAAAGCCCCAACCGTCAACAAAGGCAGCCAACAGCTTTCCACAGCGCTGGGCCGCCTGGGCCACCTTGAAGTCATGGTCTCCACCCTCAGCTCCACCACAGCAGCACCTAGCAATCCTTGTGTCTCCAGGCAACTCTTGACTCTGTGCCCTGGAAAGACAATTCCACTCCAACAAGCAGGCCAGCCCAGTGGTGTGCTGGCAGAGTAAACAATGGGCTCTGTGGTGGCGAGGGGCGGGGGGAGCCCTGATTTACGGTGTCTGCCGATTCTTACGCTATAAATACTCCCACCGTGGCCCATTTCAAGCTACCAGCAGGACATCAGTTAGCGACCATGTAGATACAATAGATGTAAATAGCCTCTGGAGCATAGATAGTAGTGAAATAATTAGGAAGTGATTCGTTTCCAGTGTTCATCGGTTCAAACATAATGTATTTCATTGTAATTTATGTAATTTAATCTTTAAAATATTTTATTTTGTGATAAGTGTACATTCGCGTGCAGTTTTAGGAAATAATACAGAGAGCTCCCTTCACCCAGGGATAACCTCTAATAGTACACATCACAGCCAGGAAGTTGACATTGACACAATCCATCTGCCTTGCTCAGATTTTGCCACTGTTGCACGCACTTACTTGTGTACGTCTCTGTGTTTCTGTGTATTTAATTCTATGCAGTCTTATTACATGTGCAGATTTGTGTGACCACCGCAGTCAAAGTACAGAACAGCTTCATCACAAGGACCCCTGAAAGCTGCAGCCCTCCCTCCACCCACCCTTCCATCCCTGGAAACTCACAATCTTTAGAATTTTGTCATTTCAAGTATGTTATAGCAATGGAATTATACAGTATGGAACAGTTTTTAATGTATTTTTATTTTTAAAGTTTATTTATTTTGAGAGAGAGAGAGAGAGTGAGCATTGTGCACAAGCAAAGGAGGGGCAGAGAGAGAGAGAGAGAGAGAGAGAGAGAGAGAATCCCAAGCAGGCTCCATGCCGTCAGCACAGAGCCGGGCGAGGGGTTTGAACCCACAAACCATGAGATCATGAGCTGAAATCAAGAGTCAATTAACTGACTGAACCACCCAGGCGTCCCTTAGTTTTCTAAGAAACTTCCCATACTCTTGTCCAGAGTGGCTTTACCATTTTGCATTCCCCAAAGCAATGTATGAGTGATTCAGTCTCTCCACATCCTTAACAGCATTTGGTGTTACCATTATTTTTGATTTTAGCCTTTCTGGTAGGTGTGCCATGTTATCTTATTGTGGTTTCACTTTGCATTTCTCAAAGTGTCCAATGATCTTGAACACTTTTTCGATGTGCTATTTGCCGTCCGGATGCCGTCTTCAGTGAAACGTCCATTCGTGCCTTTTGCCCGTTTTTCTAATTGAACTGTTTGGTTTTCACACTGCTGAGTTTTGGGAGTTCTTTATATGTTCCAGATGCTGGTCCCTTGTCAGGTACGTAGTTTGCAAGTATCTTCTGCCAGTCTGTAACTTGTCTTCTCATCCTCTCAAGGAGGTTTTTCACAGAGCAAAAGCTTTTCATTCTGATGAGGTCCAACTGCAACCACTCGCTGAAAAAGCAAAATGTTTTTGCACCTTTATAAAAAAAAAATAGTTGAGCATTTTTGTGGGGATTTACTAGAATTTAATAACAGCTGTGTTCAATAACCGGCTCACAACATCCTGGGAAGTTTAACATTAGGCTCTCTGAGCCAGTTCAGACATATGCTGGGCCAGTCCCTCTATTTTGCCTAGAGCTTCCGTGTTTGACCTTGTCCCCTGCTTCAGCGATAAAATAGAAGTCGTGTGGCAATTCCCTTCCCTCATCTCTGGGCTTACAAACCCTGGCACCACCCACCTCAGCTCTGCCCCTTCTTCTTCCCTCTTGCTAACCAGAAACCGGTCCATCCCTCCTCCCACAAGGAGGCCAGTGCTCCTGGCTCCACCCACTTCCTTAGAAACCCTATACAGCCGCCTGTCCAGGCTCTCAGAATTCAAACAAGTTGCTTCCCTCCCACCTTTAGCCCTCCCACCCTGCCAGCTCTACCCGTTTCACTTCTCCCCTTCACAAACCTGTTCCAAGAATCAGTTTCTGCTTCTTCCTCCTCCATTCATCCTCCTCAATCTGCCTCAGTCTCTTATCAGTCCAGCCCTGTCCCCTCAAGGGTCATCAGTGACCAAGCTGTCCCTGAATCCAGTGGACGCCTGTGTGTCCTCACCTGCTTGACTCCCTGTGGTGTTCCACAAGGTGGACCACACCATTTTTCTCAAGACATCCCCTCCTTTGGGCTTGCCCCCAGGCTTCCCTGTCCTGGTAAGTGGTTCCCAATCCGTTTCCCTGGGGCACACCCCACTCCTTCCTCTTCCCACCCTTCCCTCCACATCCAGCCATCCCCAGCCCTGTCGTTCCACCTGTCTCTCCCTTGAATCCTACTTCTCTCCTTCCCTGCTGCCCCGGTTCAGGTCCCCACGATCCCTCATCTAGACTATGGCAGCAGCCTTCTAACTGGTCTTTCTGGCCCCCATTCAATGCACCCTCCACACTGCAGCCAGAGGGGTCTTTCTAAAGTGACAAGCTGACCAGTCTCAGCTTCAAACCTCCCCCTGGTTTTCCACAGCCCTCAGATCAAGCCCATCTGAAGGTGATCTTGAAGGATCTGGCCTGGCCTACCTCTCCCTTTCGTCCCATGTGAGCTGGGCTTCATTTAGCTGCTCACTCGGGCCTCAGGTTCCCACCTCAACCCCTTTTTGAAAAATTGAGACATAATTCACATACCATACAATTCATCATTTTGAAGTGTAAAATTAAGTAGTTTTTAGAATAGCCACAAGTTTGTGCAACCATTACCTCTCTCTAAACCCTGTGACATTTTCATCCTCCAGCCCTGGCAACCACTAATCTACTTTCTTTCTTTCTTTTTTTTTTTTAAGGTTCATTTATTCATTCATTTTAAGGTTCATTTATTCATTCATTCATTATTCATTCAGCAGGGGAGGGACAGAGAGAGGGAGAGAGAGAATCCCAAGCAGGCTCCTTGCTGTCAGCACGGAGCCCAATGGGGGGCTTGATCCCATGAACCGTGAGATCATGACCTGAGCTGAGATCAGGAGTTGGATGCTTAACTGACTGAGACATCCAGGCGCCCCTACTTTTTTTCTTTATGAATTGACCGATTCTGAACATTTCATATAAAGAGAATCATACAATACGTGGCCTTTTGTGTCTGGCTTTTTTCACTCAGCATAATATTTCCAAGAGCCTCTCTCTTGTTTTGGAAACTTCAAAAATATTGTTACTCTATCCCCCAGCTACCCACTGTGACCCTCTACCTGGAGACCTCCTGCTCAGCCCTTGGGTTTCAGCTCATCTCTTCTTTGAGGGGTCCTTTTCTGCCCCAGCCCCCTGACCTCTGGGTGCCCTGGGACCCTGCTGTGTGCTGTCTCCCGGCATGACCTTTGTCACCTGGCATTACTTACCTAGAAATTGGTTCTGCTAGATGTGTGCTCATCCAGGACCAGGATGTGCTGTGCTGTTCACTCCTGTATCCCTGGTACATAACCACGTGCTGCTCATATGAATGTATCAATCTACTGGCTCTCTGGCAGAGTCCATTGGTAATTCAGCACAGACTTCTGGAAGCTTTGCTATGCATCCTCTTATACTTTCTTGTCTTTCTCCTCTCTGACATCAGGATGGAACTAGGGCTGCAGAGGAAGGACTTTGGACAAGACCCTGTATCCTTTTTGCAGCATCCTAGATGGCCAGCTGTGGGGCAAGCTGCTCGCCTGGGCAAGCTTGCTGGGCAAGCAAGCCGGGGTGGGGGCTTGTGAAGTTGGCAATAGGCTGTAGTGCTGGAGGAGGAGGAGGAAGAAGAAGAGATCCTGGTGAGTATGATCAGTAGAATGGAGCAGAAACGGGAGTGGCCTGGGGCCTCCCACCTCTCCCACCCCTTCTCCCCCCCTCCCCCCACCTCCCAGGCCCCAGTGGGTGGGGGGGCTCTGTGGTTGTGCCTGCAGAGGGCACTTCCAGCTAGGTGAGGCCTCTGTGCAGACTCAGAGCAGGGTCCACAAGGCTAGGATTGCCAGATTTAGCAAATCAAAATACCGGGTGCCCAGTTGAATGTGAATTACAGATAAACAATAGATCATTTTTTAGTACAAGTATATCCCAGACAAACAACAGAGAAATATTGCATGGGACATACTCCTGCTAAATACATCTACTGGTCAACTTTTAGACCTGAGTGTAGGGTAATATTTCTGTGGGCAGGAGCCTTTCAAATATCCCTTCAAATCTCAATGCTCTTATGAAAAATTGCTGGTTTGCTATGCTCGGATTATTATATTATTATTATTGCTTGGTTTGCCTGCTGACAGCAACAGTGTGTGATAATAATAGGATCGCTCACAGACTTGTAGTGAGATTGAAATGAGTTCAATGTAAAGCACTTCTTAGAGGTTCTGGAGTCTTCAGGGTTCAACGAGCTAAGGAGAAAGGAGGAGGCTTTGCAGGGAGCTGTAGGCAGGCAGGGACCTGCCCACCAGACCCCAGGTGACGGGCACCTGCCTCCCCGGCTTCAGTTCCCGGTGGGGCGGTGGGGGCGGGGACGGGAAAGAGGGCCAGAAGCGCGGGTGTCTGCAGCGCGGGGCCGGCCTGGGACGAGGCAAAGCGACCCGAGGGCCTGCGGCCTGCGCGGGGGTGCATCTATCCCCCTTCGCCCCATCTGCTTCGCTGGACTCTGCGTTGCTGACTCAAGGGAAGAAAGGAAAAAGAGAAAGGGGTGGCGGGGGGGAGGGGAGCCAACAGACAAAACCAACAACAAAGGGAAATTTGCTGAGCCGGTGGAATTCTCTACCTGGACCCAGCACGTTAGTGAGCATCTGGGAAGGAGCCCGTCTGGTGGCGGTGCGTTTAGCACCCGCACCTCTGGAGTCCAGGGGCAGGACCGGGATCTGGAGGAAGACCTGTATAAGGAGAGGCCTGAACCCCTCCGGGACAAGGTCAGAGGACCAGAGACTGCCACCCACTTCCTGCCGTCTGGCCCTAGAAAGGGGCAGAGGGTGGGCTCCGTGAAGAGAGGGATGGGGGCGCCGCAAAGGCATTTCTGGAAATGATAAATCTCCTCCAGGATAGAAAGAAAAAAGGGGCGCCTGGCTGGGTCAGTTGGTTGGGAGGCCAGCTTTGGCTCAGGTCATGATCTTGCGGTCTGTGAGTTCGAGCCCCGCGTCAGGCTCTGTGCTGACAGCTCAGAGCCTGGAGCCTGCTTCAGATTCTGTGTCCCCGCTCTCTCTCTCTCCCTCTCTCTCTCTCTCTCTCTGCCCCTCCCCCACTCGTGCTCTGTCTCACTCTGTCTCTCAAAACTAAATGTTAAACAAATTTTAAGAAAGAAAAAGAAAGGAGCAACGTAGTTGTTTCAGGAGGATTTGGGGATGGGCCATCTCCTCTGACTTGATTCTATCCCAAGGAGATTCCTAATCTCACCCCTGGGAGAAACAGGGTGAACAGCCAGGATGATCACTGCGATGTGAGAAAGGAGATACTGTGACAGGGCAGGGCTCCGTCCTGGCCCACCTCCCTCCCTGACCCTCCTATGCCCGCCCCAGACAGCCCTGATGCATCTGCGTGGGGCATTGATTATGTGCCTACCCCATGCGAGGATTTCACTGTGCATTATCTCTTTCACCATCACAACCAGCCCAGAGCTGGGAGAGATTGAGTAATTTGCTCACATCAGACAGCTCTTAAGGGGAGCGGTGGCTGTCTCTGAGCCCAGCTTTTAACCCTAAACCATCCTGTCTCCTGCTGGATAAGGCTTCAGATTCCTTCTTCACCCAGCACTCCGGAGAGACACTACCCACAGACCTGAGTTGGCACATGAAATAAAATTTGTTTTCCACACATTATATTGGTATGTTGGCTCAGAATTATATAACTGGCTGCTGGATGACTTGGCTGGGTGTCTTCCCCCCGATACATTTATTTATGGACTCGTACAGGGGTAAATCTAGAGCAGACCTAAGAAATGGAGTTCAGCATGCAGATTTTGCAGATGAGGAAACTGAGGTCCAGAGAAGTGAACCCACGTGTCCAGGGCCACCCAACATCCGAGGTAGAATGGCTGTGTCTGGCTTCCCAGCACAGGATTCTTGTTAATCCTCTTACATAACTTTGCTGCTCTCCCCGAGCCCAGCCTCTATACCTGAGCCCCAGACTTTAAACTTCGCTTCCTGACCTCCCCCTTCAGCTGGGCTTAGAAGCCCAGAAGCAGAGCAGGAACACATGTTGTCAGCCCCAAGGCAGGGTGGTTTCTGGGCTGGATGGAAGGGATAGCAGAGGAGGTTAAGTGCATTTTCCTGATCATCAGGTGTGGAGGATGAGGCTGGGCCTTCTGGTCAACCTTGCCTGGGGGTGGAAGTCTGGTGAAGATGTGAGTCCCTGTGGCCCAGACATCATGGCAGTGGGGTAGGAGGAAGGGCCAGCGTTTGCTGGGCCACCAGGCACTGGGAACATCAGTTTGAAAGATTGGCAGCTGGGCATCGCAGACCCATAACCTCCCCTGCCCAGATCCCAGGGCAACTTGGCTCCCATCTAGCCTGTTTTGGATGGCCCTGAGACTGCCTTTTCAGATGCCTGATGCAAGGTCACAAAATATGGCAGTTACAAAGACGCCACCCTACCCACACACACACACACACACACACACACACACACGCACTTAAGCATAAGAGCCTTTTGTCTTCTGTTTACCCTCATTAAATATTGTATTATTTCAACAACTATTTACATTTTTTTTAACGTTTATTCATTTTTGAGAGACAGAGAGAGACAGAGCATGAGCGGGGTAGGGACAGAGAGAGGGAGACACAGAATCTGAAACAGGCTCCAGGCTCTGAGCTGTCAGCACAGAGCCCGCCGCGGGGCTCGAACTCACAAACTGTGAGATCCTGACCTGAGCAGAAGTCAGACACTCAACCGACTGAGCCATCCAGGCGCCCAAACAACTATTTACATATAAATGAGTGTGAACAGTGATCCATACAAAACTCAGCAGCAGGGTGCCTGGGGGGGCTCATTCAAAAGAGCATGGGACTCTTGATCTCAGGGTCCTGAGTTTGAGCCCCAAAATGAGTGTAGAGATCACTTAAAATAAAAAAACAAAACTCAGCGGCAAGTATACACTAGGTATGTGAGGAAGGGATGTGTTATCACTGTGGTCTGAAGACAGGAAAGGCTCCCACTGTGCTTCCCCCTTCCCAGTCCCATCTGCCATGTCACCTAAACAGTGCAGAACCCCAGCAGGTAGGCTGGAGAGTTTCTGTTGCTTGCCCCAACTCACCCAGCTAGAGTGACAAGGCATGGACCAAATCCCAAATATCCTGACTCAGGCCAGTGTGTGATTTATCGAGGACCTTCCCCTAGATTCCTCCCCTTCCCCAGATCTGTCAGGATTCCTAAAAACTTTCCATTATAGTGCCCCAACGCCCTTACTATTGGAGGCTTTGGAGGGTTCAAGAACTTCCTTTATAGGGGCACCTTCATGGCTCAGTTGGTTAAGCATCTAATTCTTGATTTTGGCTCAGGTAATGTCTCATGGTTTGTGAGATTGAGCCCTAAATCGAGCCCCATGTCGGGTGCTGATGTGTGGACCCTGCTTGGAATATTCTCTCTCTCTCTCTCTCTCTCTCTCTCTCTCTCTCTCTCTCCACCCCTCCCCCACTCCCCACTGCATGTGCACATGCTCTCTCAAAATAACTAAATAACTTAAAAAAAAAAAGAACTTCCTCTTTAAACAAATCATGATGGAAGGAACCCTTCATTAAGTCGCTGTGACTGGAAAAGGATTTTGGCACCTGCAGCGGTGAGGGAATGGGGAGGGTATGGCAGGGGCATCAGGACCCCAAAGGCCACCTTTGTGTGTTCCCACAACTCCGGGAGCCTCCTTTTCCCTCTGTGCAGCCGTCTGTCCATTGGGGTGTGAGCTCCTCTTTTTCCTCTCCATTGCTTTTGTTTTTCCAGAGCCCGGCACATAGTAGGCACCCAAGAAATGTTTACAACTATCTTTACCCTAGACTGACCAGAACCTGCCAGGACTGGCCAAAGGGCTGCCCTTTGCACTCGTCCCCCAACCCTCCCACCCACTGGCAGCCCAGGATGAGCAGAGTGGCAAGGAGGCCACAGGATTCCTCTGGAAATGTTTTTCATAATCTAGTCTCCAGCGAGGGATTTGGGAATTCCTTAAACAGCCAATGTGCATTTGGGCATAAACACTCGGCCTGCCAGTTCCCAGCGTGTCTATTAAAGGCATCAATCAACCAGCCCTCCTGGCCCGGCGGGGCTGGGCAGGGCAGCCCCAGACCTCCGGGATGCTGCATGGAACCCCTTGGGGCTGCCGGTTCCGGGCCAGTGCCTCCTTCTTGTCCCTGGGCCCCCGCTGCGGGCCGCAGCTGGCCCCTGAGACAGCAACTGCTCTTCCTCCCTCCTGGGCTGGGGCCACATCTGCATTTGGCCGCGCCCGGATTAATCCCTACTACCTTCCCCGCTGACTGTGCAGGAGCTGGGCAATTTCCCCGGCCCCCGCCCCCGTCCCTAGGGGGCAAACAAAGCCGAATGTTCCCACAGCCGATGTCCTCACTAACCAAGGAGAGTATGGCTGCATCCGGTTCTAGGAAGAGCGAGGCCAGAGTGTGTTCTTAGGAGGGCAGGGAGGCACCGAGGGATCTTGTAGTTCCCAAACGGGGCAAGTGGAGCGAGGCTGTGAGGCTGCATGATGCAATACTAGCCAGCGGAGACAGGAGAAAATTCGAGAGAGAAAGGGGTGAGGGAGGAGAAAGAAAGGCTCTTTTGCAGATTTTATTTATTTCTATTATCTGTGAAGTCAGACTGCAAGCAGAATCTGGAGTGGGAAGCAGTAAAGGAACAGGAAGGAAAAAAGCCGAGATGTCGGGCAGCTGGTGCGTGCTTTGGGGGTTTGTGGGGGAACTCACTCCCTGTCCAACCCCACGCCAAAGGCAGAATGCCAGGAGTCTCCCGCCCTTTGGGACACAAACCAGTGACCATAAGAGAGGAAATTCCTGGGCAACATTTTGCTAGGAGACAATAACATCCTGGAGAGCAAGGACCATATCTCTCTGGCTTATTTCTGTATCTATTATGCCTGGTACGGAGCCTGGCATGCAGTAATTGCTCAGTAAAGAACAGCTACGTGTTAGGAGCTACCCAGAGGCCTTTGCGTAAGTTAACTCATCTTATCCTTTCACACGTTTACGAGACAGAGACTGTCATCTTCGTTTTGCAGAAGCAGGAATGGAAGCACAGAGAGGTTAAGTTATTTGCTCAAGGTCACGCAGTTAGAAAGCAGCTGAGCCTGGATTCAAACCCATGCAGACTGATTGCAAAGACTGTGCTCTTACCTTGTTCTACAGGCTCTTGAAAGAAAGAGAGAGCAGAAAGAATGAAAAATATCTTTGTCACGGAATTGAAAGACAACCTGGATGTCATTGAGAGCCAACTCTTTGTTTTATTGACCACGGATTAGAAAGAAGAGACTTGTCCAAGACCCTTGGCACTAGCCAGCTACTGGCAGAGCTAGGATTCGAACCCAGGTCTTCCTGGGGCTTTCTGTCCCTTCAGCTTGTCCTGGAAGAGAACAACCAGTGTCCTCCAGTGTTTTTGTAAACTGGCCTTTTAATAGCTTTGGTGTCCACCAGGCTTGGGAAACCAGTGGAAACTGGGCCTCTTTTTCTCTCTCCCCCCATCCCTTACCAACTTGCTCTGGCCTTGGACTGGCTCCACGGGGCATTTCCCAGTTCTTCGGGCCTTGGCAACCCAGCTGAACAGGAAGCCATGGAAGCGGCAGGTCCCAGAAAGGTGGGCAGAGGTGTTACTGAGGGAGACTGCCAGGCCGGTCCTCAGGAACCAGGGCTCTGTCTGAGGCTGTGGCCCAGTCTGGGACATGTGGGTGTCCAGTGTGGACTTTCTGTGCTTGGACTGCGGCATAAATTCCTAGTTCTTTAGCAACCTGAATACTTAAAATTTTCAGGGCAATTTTTCTCCCAAGGCGTTCGTTCTGGATCACTAATGTCTGGTACATAAGATATCATTTTTGATCTAACATATTTAAAACTCATTTTTCCCCTAGACAAGACAAATTGAATTTGTATCTTCCCATATGGAGCTTTTCAAAAAGATTGGTGCTGGGATGCATTGGGTTCCTAGAGTGATGTCATCTGATTAGTCCTGGCTTCCTTTTTCCACTTATAGGGGGTGCGTAATTGCAGACATTCTAACTGGGAGAAGGTATGATTGGTTTTTGTTTTTTGCTTTTTGTCCTGTGGGAGAAATCCTTTCAGATGGGTACGTTTCTGGCATCTGATATTTTTCTCTGCCACCTGGCGGAAACTTCTAGAATAGAAGTGTCCCAACAGCGTACAGCCTGGATCCTCTAGGCAAGGCTTCGCTGATGTTGGGAAGGCATAGTGAGCTCACTGGGTTCCTTCTTTTCTGGCCCATGCAGGCTTTGATAAGCCCTGTCCCATTTATCTCAGATAAGGCTGGAAATCTACTACCCTCCCCGTCGTGGGGTCTGGGGCCAACACAGTAGGTTTCCCAGAGTGCTCTGGGGTTGGGTCACTTACTCTCTGGCCAGTCTGTCCTGGGTCCAGAGTGTCTGGGTGAGAGGATGGCTTGGAAGTTTCCAGAGGCAGGACAAGGAATGGAGGAGGGTCCCCCAGTTCCCCAGAGGCTCTTCCTCCCGTGAAAGGGACACTGTCTCCTCTGGCTACTTGGGTCCCTTCTTTTCTTCGGTGGCAAGCAGAATTTGTGAGTTGTGTGGAGACCAGGCCAAAGAGGACTGCCAGCTAGCTCTCTGACTGGGATTTCAGCACAGAGGATGGGCACAGAGGGAAAAGGCAAGGAGGTGGGTAAGGAAGAAGAGAGTCCTTGGAAGGGAAACCCTAAGTATATCAGCCTGGAGTGTCTACTCAGGCTTAAGATCTCTCCAGCATTCCAGGCCCTACCAGACGTATCCCTTCCCTCTCTGTAGACCAAAGCCTCAGTCCCATCTGTGGCCCAACTACCAGTCTCTCTGAGGAGAGAAGGCGCTAGGTAGGAGCGGAGGAGTTCCACAGAAGAGCTGAGCCACAGATGTAGGCTCCCGGGTGCTTGTGCTGAATGGAGAACTGCTCTCCAGGGGGCCGGGCTGGGACTGCATCTCTTGGACTTGCTTGCGGATGAGCTGGGCTGGGCTCTAGTCATGGCTGTTGGTGGCCCTGTGACTCTGTTTGTGTTTTGGTCCTTCTGAGCTACTGTAGTTTGCATACTGCAAACTAGCTCCTCGGGGGTTTTAGTCCTGATTAGCTTTGCAGCAATAAAGTCTAATCTTGGTAAATAAATGAAGCCTCAAAGAAATGCCTGTTTATTCCTTGCCAACATTTTCCTTCTACCCAAGGCGACAGAGCTCTGTGACCTTCAGCCAGTCACGTGCCCTCTCTGAGTCTATTTTCATATCTAAAGAAGAGGAATATAATACTACACTCCTACACCCTGGTTATTGTGGGCATCAAATACAATAATGAGTGAAAGTCCTTTCTAGAAGGAAGGTGTTATTCTACTGCAAAGGATTGTTATGGGCATCATGCTTATTGTAAAGCGCCCAGCCATGCCTTATAAGATAAAGTATTGGGAGCATGAGCTCCATTATAAGGGAGGAGAAAAGGAACCAATTTTCTCAATGGAAAAGAGTGACCCCAGACAAAGCAGAGAGACCAATAGAATAAGCCTAACGTGAGCAATGACAATTTGGGTGATTGCATACCAAGGCCCAATCCAATATAACCAATAGCAAAAATATTCTCCATTCTTTTCAGAAGTTCTCAGGGCCAAGGACAATTGTCACACCCTCTTCAAAGCCTGAGGTCAAACATCATTTTTTAATTTGACGCTGTGTGGTTGAAGTTAAAAGCCAGTTGTAATTGGTTTTGGTTCTTCACACGAGTAAGTAAAGGGTCAAAGTGAACCCCCTCTCTTTGCTCTCGTAGAAAGAAATCCATGTTGGAACAAGGCTTCGGAAGGCTATCAAAGAAGCCAGGACAGAGAAGCTCAGAGCATTCCTGGACAGGTTGTCTGTTGTTGCTGCCTTCCCAGAATCCATTCCTCTTTCTTTTTGGTAATTGAACCCTTTTTTCCTTTGGGAAATTACCCTTTACCCATTTTCATTCCAAGTGGGATTGAGCCCTTCCCCAGTTTCTGGGATGACTCAAATCTCTCCAACCAGCGTACTGTATCCCCCTGGCCACCGTGGTTGGCTCAGCAAGAGGCATGTAATCCAAGCTAAGCCAATGAGAGTCAGCCCTGAGACTTTTGCTCAATAATTAGGAAGGAGAAGTTCTCTTCTTTGGGGAGTTGCCAAGCTGCAGAGCAGAAGCCTGGAGTTTTTGGTGGTCACCATTGCCACCACCTAAGAATGGCCCCAATTTTGAAGGAAGCAAAACTGAGAGTTAGAGAATGATTCCTATGGACATGATTTGGGCACTGGTTTAACTACACCAGAAAAGCAAGGCCAGGCAGGGAAAGCAGGTTTAGGATTGGCCAGTTTGAATGATCTTGGCAGATTTTAAGGCACAGGGGCTAGCTCTAGTTATCTGCTACCTGGCCCTGGGGTGATTAGAGCAGGGGCTTGTGGCCCTGAGTGTGAGAGCCCAACAGAGGTGGTGGCTGATTGGCTAGTTTGCATTTGAAAGGAATGCTCCCTGCAGAGTTGTTTGTTATCTCTGGGCATTAGCTAACTATGGAGGGTGCAGTCCCTCTAGCGTCAACAAGGCCCCTAAATGTCAAAGCATCAGAAAATACAAATAGTTAAAAGCATGCTTAGGAGAGCCTGGGGGGCTCAGTTGATTGGGCATCCAACTTCGGCACAGGTCATGATCTTGCAGTGCGTGGGTTCGGGCCCCACGTCGGGCTCCGTGCTGACAGCTCAGAGCCTGGAGCCTGCTGTGTCTCCCTCTCTCTGCCTTTCCCCTGCTTGCGCGCTCTCTCTCTCTTTCTCAAAACAAAACAAAAACAAAAACAAAAACAAAAACAAAAGCAAAACAAAAAAATAGGGGCACCTGGGTGGCTCAGTCTAAGTGTCCGACTTCGGCTCAGGTCATGATCTCACGGGTCTGTGGGTTTGAACCCCGCGTCAGGTTCTGTGCTGACAGCTCAGAGCCTGAAGCCTGCTTCAGATTCTGTGTCTCCCTCTCTCTCTGCCACTCCCCTGCTTGCACTCTCTCTCTCTCTCTCTCTCTCTCTCAAAAATAAACATTAAAAATTTTTAAATAAATAAACATTAATCAAAAATAAAAAAAATAAATAAACATTAAAAAATATGCTTAATACAACCTGAATGGTAGGCAATGGAATGGTAATTATCCCATTGGGCAAAGCAAGTCACATGGCCAGGCTCTGAGTCATGTGGAAGGAGACTACTTAAGGGAACGGAGACTAAAAGTCATGACTCATGGGATGGTTCCCTGCAAAAGTCCGCCCATACCCCTATGGTAGGGCAGCTCCAACTGTGAGTTTAAGCCCAAATTTGCCTTCTGCTAAATTCTACCTATTGACCTCCAATCTTCCTCCAGCATTGTCCACACGGCAAGGCTTTAGCAACCATATCTGTCTTGGGATCATCTAAGCAGACAGACTGCCCAGAATTCTGCCTCCCCTCATGGGTGTTCTTCTGTTCTTAAACTTAATGGCCCAAATGCAAAGTGTATATGTGCATTCAGCTCTTGAAGTCGGATACCCATTCAGTCAACAAATAATTGTTTTGTACTTACTCTGGGCCAGGATCTGGCCAATGTGCTAGAGATAGAGTAGAAAATAAAACAGACCCAGGGCACCTAGGTGGCTCAGTGGGTTAAGTGTTTGATTCTTGATTTCGGTTTAGGTCATGATCTCATGCTTCATGAGATCGAGCCCCACACCCGGCTCTTGGCTGATAGCTTGGAGTCTTCTTGGGATTCTCTCCCTCTCTCTGTCCCTCCCCTATTCATGCTATCTCTCTCAAAATAAATAAACATTAAAAGAAAAGAAAACAGACCCAAAGAGCATCCTTGCCTGTCAGGGGCTTATATGTGTTGGGTGGGGTGGGGTGGGTGGAGGTAGGAGGGAGATGTTAACAAATGTATAAATAAAATATATACAAGTGAGGGGACGTAGACGGGTGAGGGTTGGTTTTCTTTTTTCTTTAAACTTTTTTTTTAAGTTTATTTATTTTTGAGAGAGAGACACACACACAGAGTGTGAGCAGGGGAGTGGCAGAGAGAGGGAGACACAGAATCCAAAACAGGCTCCAGGCTCTGAGCTGTCAGCACAGAGCCCCATGTGGGGCTTGAGCTCACGAACTGCGAGATCATGATCTGAGCCAAAGTCGGACGCTCCACCAACTGAGCTGCCCAAGAGCCCCAAGCGTTGGTTTTCTGGTCTGCGATTTTGTTTAAAGCTTTTGATTTATTTTGAGAGGGAGAGAGTGCAAGTATGAGCAGGGGCGGGGCAGAGAGACAGAGAGTGAGAGAGAGAGAGAGAGAGAGAGAGAGAGAATCCCAAGCAGGCTCTGTACTGTCAGCACAGAGCCCGACCCAGGGCTTGATCCCACAAACCAGGAGATCACGACCTGAGCCAAAATCAAAAGCTGTATGCTCAACTGACTGAGCCACCCAGGTGCTCCTTCTGATCTGTGTTTAAAGGGCTCCTTGCCCAGGAAAAGTAACAGGACAGGTGACTAATGCGGGGAGCTTCAGGAGTGCTGGTGGAAGGTAAGCACACGGAGAGGGAACCCTGGAGCCCTCTGCACAGGCGTCTGCTTCCACGCCGTGTGTGTCTGTGCACAAGCAACCCACACTGCGAGCTCTTCACATTAGGACAGTGACGTGGCCAGCGAGTGTTTTTCCAGACGGCTGTCCCTCTGATGGGGAGGGAAGGCGGTGGGACGGCAAACAGAAGATACCTGGAAATCCGTACGTGGGTGTGGGCTTGGGTGGGGTGGGGGATAGATAGACACATATCCCTCTGGGTCTGGCGAGTCTGGAGGCTCAGGTTCTAATCCGCAGATACGAGCTTTTGGGTAAGTCTTGGGCCAAATCTCTAAGCCGTCATCCAGTATGTGGGACAAATAACAAACACGCTGCCTTGCTCTTGTAAGGAATGAAAGGTCACAAATCTCTCCATCCTGAAGTAAGGAGGGGGGTTCTGGGCCGTTGCCGTGATCTCCAAATAATTACTGGCCTGTGGAGACCAGGTCCAGATTTTGAGTCCTATGGGAGGTCCAAGCCCAAGTGTGGAAGGGAGCAGGGGTTTCCCCTTCTGTCACTGTCTCAGGCCTGGCAGGGTGGGGGTGGGGAGCTTCACTCATGCTGCACCTGCTAGTTTTCCCTCAGATAAATACACAGACTTTATAAACAGAAAAGTTGAAACTACGAGGGTTGGGGTTTCCTCAGGAATTACGGCCAAAAATAAGATGGGACAGTCGAGGCGATCTCAGGGTTGGTTTTCTGGTCTGTGATATTCCTCGGGGACATCTGCCTGAGATGAAACACTGGCCTTTGACAGGAAGGGCCTGTCTGAGGTTCAATAGCATTCAGTGCCAAGGGCTCTGGCTTAGACCCAAAGGGGGAAGCCTCACTCTCCCTCTGAGTAGGTCCCTTGGCCTGCCCTGCTCTGAACCCTCCGAATCTCCTGAAGTTTCTGTAGCAGGTGTGCGGGTGGCTGGGTGGAGAGGAATAGAGATTTGCTCCTACACCGGGCGGGTCTGCCATAAGCCAGGGGAGAAAAGGGATGACCCTGCTCCAGGCTGCAGCCAGATCCAGAACCCCGGGGACAAGGTTTTGAAGGTAGGAATGAAGTGCCTTTTTATTACAATAACTTAAGCTGGGGAAAAGACACAGGAATCCCATTTTCCTTTACGAATGGTCTCAGGGCTTCTCGCCCTATACTTTGTATTTAATACAGAGGGACACCTGTGGTCCCTCTGGGGGACACCTGTGGGGTGGGGACACCACAATTCCCTGTTGGGGAGGGAGAAGGGGAGTTCCGTGGCTTCCATGGGGCACCCCAAGGCCCAGCAGAGCTAGGGCAACGCCCGAGGGTCTAATTTCCACTCCTTTGGCTTTTTCTTATAAGCATCAGGACTTGCCTCTCCAATATCTTGCAGCTGGCTCTCACCACTGTCTCCTTGTTTGATTTGTTAAATCTCTGTTTTAGTTCCCTGTTTCACACCCACACTGACAGTCTGTCATAGCCCCCAGGCCCTGGGACATCTGCCAGGCAGTGAAATCAAATGTGAAGTTAAATACAACTCAGCTCCACATCGTATTCTCCTTCTCCCTCTTCCCTTCACCCCCTCCTGCTTCCACCCGCGGAGGGGCCAGGCTGGACTGCACCTTACCCTAAAGTGTTGATCTGGAAATCCTGCCCCAAAAGTAGAGAGTTTGCTGTAATAAAGTCTTGTGTACCTATTACCCAGTTTTAACAATTATCAACATGTTATTGACCTTGTTTATCTAACCCTATATATATATATAATTTCTTTTTTTTTTAGAGATTTTTTTTTAATGTTTATTTTTGAGAGAGAGAGAGAGAGAAAGAGAGAGAATGAGCAGGGGAGGGACAGAGAGAGGGAGATGCAGAATCTGAAGCAGGGCTCCAGGCTCTTAGCTGTCAGCACAGAGCCTGACACAGGGCTTGAACTCATGAGCCATGAGATCATGACCTGAGCCAAAATCAGACGCTCAACCGGCTGAGGCACCCAGGCACCCCTCTGTTTGAATTTCTAATGAGTAAGGAAGCATTGAAAAATAATTAACCACCATGCCATCACCACAGCTAATAAAATTAGTAATAATTCCTTTCATCATCTAAAATAGAATTCCTACTCAGATTTCCATCATTGTCTCACGTTGTCTTTTACGGATGGTATCTTCGAACTAAAAAGGAAGAAGTTTGTTGAGCAAGTTAGGAGTGAGCAGAATTTATTTTTATTTTTTTAATGTCTTTATTTATTTTTGAGAGAGAGAGACAGAGGACAAGTGGGGAAGAGGCAGAGAGAGAGGGAGACACAGAATCCGAAGCAGGCTCCAGGCTCTGAGCTGTCAGCACAGAGCCCGACACGGGGCTCGAACTCATGAGCCATGAGATCATGACCTGAGCCAAAGTCAGATGCTTAACTAACTGAGCCACCCAGGCACCCCAAGAGTAAGCAGAATTTTAAGAAGTTTACCCTTTCATGGTAGGGCTGTTTTCAGGCTTTTTATAGAATTTGCTGACCTGATATAACAGGCTTGTTACTATAGGAGTCTCAGTTCCTTTGGTCACCAAGTAAGAGCGGGGGGCCTGTACTGAGCCGCACACAACAGCCAGGCCCGGGGCGAGGCGACTCTGTCCGCACAGGCTTACAGTCAGGGGCAGGGAAGGGTGTAGGGGTGAGACCTCAACAGAAAGGATTCCCTGTGAGCTGCGCTGAGTGACCAGGGGCTATGGGAACTCAGTAGAAGGAAGAAATGCTAATATTAGGTCCCTTTATTGTAAAAAGACATTTTATGCAAGAAACAGTCAGTGGTTGAGACTCCCTTGATTTGACCTGATCTTTCCTTCAATCAGCGATCGTAAAGCAATGCCATAGATTGAATGTTTGTGTCACCCCAGAATTCATGTTAAATCCTAACCTCCAAGGTTAGGTGTTAGGAGGCGGGGCCTTTGGAAGTGCTTAGGGTGAGGGTGGAGCCCTCATGAAGGAGATTAGTGCCCTAGAGGAGAGACCTCGGTGAGCTCCCTTGCCCCTTCCACCAGGTGAGGACACCGTCACAGATGTGGTCTTCGAACCAGGAGGCAGGTGCTCACCAGACATGGAAGCTGCTGGCACCTTGATCTTGAAGCTCCAGCCTCCAGAACTGTGAGAAGTAAATTTCTGTTGTTTACAAGCCACCCAGCCTCAGGTATTCAGTTCTAGCAGCCCACGTGCACTAAGACAGGCAATGTTTTTTGTTTGCTTTTTAATGTTTATTTTTGAGAGAGAGACAGAGTGTGAGTGGGGGAAGGGCAGAGAGACAAAGAGAGGGAGACACAGAATCCGAAGCAGGCTCCAGGCTTTGAACTGTCAGCGCAGAGCTTGACCCGGGGCTTGAACTCATGAACTGTGAGATCATGACCTGAACCGAAGTCGGATGCTCAACCGACTGAGCCACCCAGGTGACCCTGGCAATGTTAACTTTATATTTATTTCTTCTCTTTTCATTTCCTTCCTTCCTTCCTTCCTTCCTTCCTTCCTTCCTTCCTTCCTTTCTTCCTTCCTCTGCTCCCCTCTTTCCCTCCCCTCCCTCCCCCTTCCCCTTCCCTTCCCTTCCTTATTAATCTTGTAATTAATTCTTCCATTTAGTAGATTCCTTTTCCTGTCCTCGCTTTCTTTCCCGTGTCAAACTTTCCCCAAGTGGATTTCCTTTCTCCTCAGGAACCCTCTCTCCTTTTCTCCCTTGGGCTCCTAGGGATGGTTCTCTGAGTTCTGGCGTGTGGTTCCTACACCTCTCTGGAGTCTGGCTTCACAGTTCTCCCAGCATCCAAATCTATCTCCATTTGCTCTGTAGTTGCCTGATCTGTGTTGCTCCATAAGCAGCGCTGGAGACAAGGGTTCTGGTGCAGGAGGCGTATTTAGGAGGCGACGCTAGGAAGCAGGAGCGAGGAGCAGGGACAGCGGGGCCAGGCAAGGGGAAAAGCCAATCAGGAATGCCCCTTGGATGTGACTGGTGTGTGCACCCAGGCCCCAGTCCTACAGATTACCCCTTAAAATTGCCCCTCCGGAGGGTGGGAGGCTAGGGGATTTATCCACAGATCCCCATTCCTCACTGGTTGAGATTTGCTCCACTGGGACCTTCCCTCTCCCCCTCACCTTCTGGCTGCCCCATGGGGGCTGAGAGGGCTTCCTAAGGAGCTACAGGGGAGCCCTGTGCCCGGGCGTCCCTACCAAAGCTGTGGCTATCTCAAGGAGGGCTGTCCGCGAAAGCAATTCTCACTCCTTTTGCTTCCTTGACTCATTAGTACCGATAACAACGACATGATTTTTTGACTGCTTTTTGTACCTCACCCATGGGGCTAATAGCTTCCCAAATATTTTATCATCCTATCTTCTAAAGACCTCTGATGAAGGTGCTATATTATATTCCCATTGTACAGATGACAAACTGAGGCTAAGAGGGATTAAGTAACTGGCTTAAGGGTTAGGCACCCTCTGTGCTGGGAGCTGGGGTTGAGATGAGGGCTGGGCATGGAGGCTCCATCACCTTCTTTCCATCCTTGACTCACTCTACCATCTCAGGTCTGAGACAGTGCATTCCTGGGGAAGGATCCCAAAGAGCTGAGGGTGACAATGTACCAGTGAACTAATCAGTGAATCTGGGTAGTCAGACAGCACTAGACTCAGATCTTGATGGTAAAAGCCTGGAATGAACAACTCTGAATTCTTTGAGGGGAAACGGGGCGTCATGTTTTTGGTTGTGTGCTGCTGTGCACGAATCTGAGCTGGGGTTCTTCTGAAAGGTCCTGCTGGGTTGACCTGACGTCTTTCTCACCAGACTCTGCAAAAGACCTGCCTTTGGAGGTTGGACATGGTCAGACGCTGCCAGCTGTTTGGGAGATGTGAGCTCAGCCCCGGGGGGAGAGCAAGAGAATGCCCGAGGGTGGGAAAGGTTCTGGAAGGATACTTGAAGAACATACCCTTCCACTCTGACCCTGGGAGTCACCTCACCGAGAAGGGAACGACATTTCCAGGCCTCTGCTCCGAGACCCCTGTTACAGCGGGCTGCCTTCCAGACCACTTCGGGGACCTACTAAGGCTCGTGCCTACTCAGAAACAAGACATCTCGGACAGTCCCAGATGGCCACCAAGGGGCAAACCCATTGTCCCCAAGCCCCTGCTACCCATCTCAGGCAGGCAGGGACTGGAGAGGTCATGGCATTGGTACCTTTCTAGGTCCTTGGGGATGAGTGCAGAGAAGAGTCTTGTAAGAGACCATGCTGGACTTCTAAGCAACGTGGGCCCCAAATCCTTCTATGTTTAAGTTGGTTTGCGTTGGGTTTCTGTCACTTGCAGCTACAGGAGTCTTCACGGGTACAGAGGCCAGCCACTTCCCGAGTTGCCAAGTGACCCATTTAGGCTGTTCCCGCCTTATCCGATACCCAACCCCCCGGCTGTGGTTTCTCCTCATTCCACAGCTCTGTCTCCCTTTCCTCCACCACTTAAACGAGTACTCAGGAAAGGACTGGCCGCCGTCAACTATACTTTGAAATTGCCCATGGAAGTGATTATTGGATGGGCCAGCCCCCCACCCCCACCTCCAGTCCTCCCTGGGTTGGAACTGTCACGTTCTAACTGCACCGCAGAGACGATTGTGCTCTGCGCCCAGAACAAGAGGAGTCCTGTCTTTCCCAGGGTCGATGCACCTGCTTGGGTCTGCTGTTAGGCTGCACGTTGTTTGTTTGCTTACAGCTTTGTTGTTGTTGTTGTCATTCTTTTTTGTTTAAAAAACAATTTGGCGCTTCTCAAGGCTGATTTGCAGACCCACAGAATGTGCTCATTTTGCCAGCTCTGTGCTTTGGGGGAATCCTTTAGCCTGAATAACTGGCGGCCGGCTGTGGCCAAGCCCGGGCAGAGCTGAACCCAGTGGGGGTTGGAGGCCAGCCAGGCCGTGGCCTGTCACCCACAAATAGCTCTTCTAAAGCCCCTCCACAAAGGGTGACACAGAACAAAGACCAGGGGGCAAAGTTAATTTATTTGGATTTTTTTTGTTTTAACAACCAAAAAATTTTTTGAAGTTACAAAAAAAAGACAATCATTTACATTTTAGAACTTTTACACTCTGAGAATAAGCCACAGTGCCCGGTTTTGGTGAATGAAAGGCTTAAAAGATCCCAGCCTGACTGGGTGGTAGTGATTATCTAGGTCATATTCTCCAGAACAGGCCTTACTCTGTCCATCTCATGAATCGCTCTGCTCTGGAACTTTCAACTCTTAACCCTTTCGATATCAAACTTCTTTGCCCCAGAAGGCCTCTTCCATGTGTCCCTTTCCCTCTCGTCTGTCCTTTGTCTGCCTTTCTTTGTAACTGGCCGCATGTGCCTTCACCCTGGTGTCTCAGCGCCAACAAAACAGCCTCCACCCTCCAGGCAATTCACATCCCTCACCTCCTGCAAAGTTGCCTCCAGCTCCTCTCTCCCAGCAATCACTCCTGGTCTCCCTTGCCCAGTGCCTATTTGTACCTCCGGGGAGCACTACCTGGCTGCAGGGACACTCTGGGGAGCCAGAGGACCTGAGCTCTAGTCTTGGCCCAGCTACCTATCAGCTGTTATGGTCTCAGGCATTTTCTCATTTTTAAATTGTCAGCCAAGCTGCTTCAAAGGGATGTGGCTACACGGTAATTAATGCTGCCGGGCCCCGAAAAAGCAAAAATGCTACCAAGTGCAAGCAGGGTTAGCCAGTGGGCCCCTGAGGACTGCCACCCTCCGCCCAGCATTTCCCACCTGCCCAGGAGCTCACTCTTTCAGCAGCTTGGTTGCCATGGTGAAAGGCCAGCCTTAGGCTGCCGCTGCCATGTAAAGTTTTTACCATCGGGAATGCAAGGTCCCTGAGGGCAAGACTGGATTTTAACGTTTACTTGGTGAGCTTCTCTAGCCCATAGCACCAATCAGGGCTGAGCGCGAAGTAGGTGCTCAGTCTGAACGTTGATAGCTTTGATTCGAATTTCCTTGGACAGATCCACCACCTGTCACGTGATGGCCTCACAACAGTGGCAGGACGGTGGAAAACCCAAGCCTCCTTGTTCATTCATCCCACCAACCATGACCTCTAGTGGGAAAGGCGCTCCTGGCAGCCTGGCCCGGGAGTCCTGGCACTCAGCATTGCTGCTGGCCCAAGTTTTGGGACCACCCGCTAAAGCCCACAGACCTTCCCACTGGAATAAAAATCCACACCAAATGGGTAGGAAACATGGTCGTGCTTTGGGTGAGCCAGTCTGATGAGAACCACAATTTGGCATGCAAATTCCAAGTAGGGGTACTGCCATGTAATAAATCCAGTGTGGGATCATCCCCAGACCATTCCAAGGGCCATTCCAAGGACCCCTGCTCTGGGGATCATGGTCTCCAGTGAGGGATCCTCACTCCCTGATAAGAAAGACCTCTCTCTCGCAATTGGAGAAGGCCAGAGCTCACAACTGTCCCAATAGACAGTCCCCAGCCTCCCTCCATAGGTGGCTGCCAAAACCCCACAACCCCCCCCAAAGGAGTCATCTCCTTTGTTATTTTCCAGAAAACCACACTAAGTGGCTGCAGAGATGAGAAAATGACTCCACCCCATGCGAAGAGCCCATCACACAAATGTAATTCAGAGAATACGTTCTGATCCTTCCTCTTCCCACTAACACGTTCCCCTACCTCCAGGTGCACACATCTATATATCACACTTGACAAAATTCATCTTCTTTTTGGAAGAACCTGGTCCTTGGAGATCTGCTCAGGGCAGTACCATTGCAAACACTGTAATTTCACATCAGTCACGGTAGAAACAAAACCAGTTACCAAAGAACTAACTTGAGAGCCCTCAAGTCACATAGAAATGGGTTTGCCTTAGCCAGGCCCACCAGCGGGGCTGGAAGCAGCGTCCCTAGCCCTGGCTGGCCCCAAAGAGCCTGGAAACGCTGCTGTTTTGCTTCAGATCCATCCAGGATAAAACGCAGAATAAATAATGTGTTGCTTGGGAGTTTGCAGCTATGTGGATGTAACCGTCATGGTGTTCTCAGAATTCTCAGACAGAACCTTGCTTGATGGTCCAAAGGCTCAGCGGGTGCCTCCTGAAATCACCCCAGGTCACGCTGAAGCATGCGGTGAGAGGGGAGGTGGCACAGGAAGGAAGGCTTTTGTGAGATCCTCAGGTCCCATTCACTGCCCGGTGGGTCTCCCTTCCCGGTGAGCACAGAATCATGCATTCTATCTTTGGTTTCGTGCCTTGAAGGCTTATGCCTTTGGAAGAGTGGCTCAAAGGTGTGAGAGACTAATGGCCTGGGGCCTGGATAAAGGACACCCACACAGGCTCTCTGCTGAAGACACCTGGGAGCCATGGGTTCTCTCCTCGACTTTGGGACAAGAGGTCTTCCAGGCCTCAGCACCCAGGGCTGAGGTCCAGCCGCCAAAGCATGTCCTGTAGAGAAGCCTGCAGCCTGCTCAGGGCCACCACCTCCGTGGAGTAGAGTGAGGCTTCCAGGGCACCGCCCAGGCTCTCGAGGGTCTCCAGGCCCCTGGCCCGGGGCAAGGGACAGTTCTTGGAGGAAGCCAGCAGGTGGAGAAGGTCCCGGAGGTTCTCTAGGTCATTAGATATTTGGACCACGTTTCTAGAAGGCAGACCGGTGAGGATCTGTTGGTAGATGGCCAATGTCTGGTCCATCTTGGACAAACTCAGGACAGGGTGGAGCCCAGGAATGAAGTCAAGACCAGCAACTCTCTGTTTGGAGGAGACAGACTGCTGTGCGAGAGGAAAAGGGAGAGCAGGGGCTCAGAGAAGTTGGTTCTGCAAGGCTCTCGGCCTTTCCCATGATTGTGGAGGTCCGCTCTCTTGGCTGCCTCCTCTCCCCTTCCTCACCGCCCTGGCCCAGGCCCTTGATTCTTGTGCACCGGGGACTGCCCAAGCTTCCAAGCTGATCTCCTGGACTTCTATCTTCCTGTCCTTCCCGAATCACCCTGCCCTCCCCTTCCAGATGGATCTTCGAAGATCGTTCCCTCCTCCAAATGACCTCTGCTGTAGAACCAGCCATGAGGCCCGATTCTTGCTTAGTTAAGTCTCTTCCCCAGGCACTGAGGTCCTCCCTAAGTGCCCCTTCCCTAGCCATCCTCACACCCTTCCACTCCCAGAGGACTCCTCCTTCCCAGTCAGGTCCTCCAAGGCCTCTGGCCCCTCGGGGATCAAGGCCGGCCCCGCCTCACTCCTCTGCTCCAATAACGCTGGATACCAGGAAGGGGTGGCCTGCAGCCCTCACTTTCTGTGCCACCCAAGCTGGGACACTCTGGATCTACCCCGTGTGGCCTTGTTGGATAGCTACCGTGAAAGCAGGGACACTCACACGCTGCTCTCCATAAAATGCCCAAGACTCTGGTTCTGAGCTGTCCGAGGCCACTGTCAGACACGTATGGTGTCCAGGAGATGCGGAAGTCTCTAGATTGCCCCATGCTGGGTAAGCAAGCAGGCTTTTAAGACTGGGGGCTACCAAACCCACAACGAAAAACCTTTAAAGAAGGCACACTGTGGTCTGGTTCTATGAGAGGGTTTATCTAGTTGCTTTATCTAATTTAATCTCATAACAACCCTGTGAGGACTGTACTAGCTAGCTGATGAGACCAAGCCTTAAAGACATGGAGGAACTAGCTTAAGGTTTTACAGATAGAGAACCAAAGTGTGGAGATTCACATTTAGTCTTCCTAATTCCAAATACAGCCCGCATGTAGGAAGCGGCTGTTCGTGAGGTAGGGAGGAGTCAAGGCCACCATGGCCCCTACATGTGGCTGCACAGGCTTCAGCTGACATCTGAGGTCCTGGTTCCCCCACGGGCAAACCTATTGTCTTCCCAGGCTCTCCCTACCGTGTGTGAAATGTCATTGATCCTGGTGACAATCGTCTTGATGAGGGTTTTGGTGTCATCCTGGACTTTTCGGATTGGCACAGCTTCAACATAGGACAGATAGGGCCAAAGCCACAGAAATCGGCACAAGGGTCCACAAAGCATTTTCCTTCCCGGGATGTACGTGTCGGGCCTGCAAACAGAAGGAACCACACGTAGCAAGTCGCCGGTGATCTCAGAAAACACCCATATGCCCTGTGACCAACCACATTTTCAGATGTGGATAAAAAGGAGACTCGCTTTGTGCCATAGTGATCATCTCCTCAGAGTCAAAGACAATTCATTATCTAGAAGTACATTAATGAAATGCATTTCCTTGGGGAGGCAAGACCTGACCAACTCTGTGATGCGGTATGGGATAGATCACAGAGCAGAAAGCCAGGGCCTGAGCAAATGGACGTGGTGGTGACGATTCGACTTTATTGCATGCTGCGAGGAAAAGAACCAGCTTTTATGGTCTGGTCTGAATCCAGCCATTTAATAGCTGCATGACTTTAAGCACATCACATAACCACGAAAACCTCCACCTCCATCTCCTGCAATATACCTACCTCGAGGCTTTTATGAGGATCAAATTAGATAATGCATGTGCAAGAGCTTTAAAGGTGTTGTGAAATGTACTCTATTACTACCCTTATTACTAGAGATTACATTACTTGTCCTCTCCATTACTCTCCCACAGCGGCCTGCTGATATCTCTGTGATGGCATTTCTCACTGGCTTTATAACTTCCTTTCTCTCCCGCTGGGAGCCTGAACCCACCCGGCACTGGTGGAAGGTCTTCAAATGTGTCGGATACAGCACCGAGCACCAAGGATACAGTGGTGAATAATAGATGTTCTCTACTCTCAGGTGGCTTATGCTCTAATAGGAGAGATAAACAGAGAAGCAGTCCATTCCAATACAGGCAGAACAAACTGTACAAGAAGGACAAGTGCAAGATATCACAGGAGTACAAAGGGAGCTCCCTGGAAGAGGTGTCACCTGAGCTGGGTATTAAAGACCCAAGCGGCTGTCAGTAAGAGTGGACAGTGGTGGGCACAGTGGCCAGAAAACAGCTGGTGGAGGCAGGAGAGACTATCTAACATGTTCGTCCAGAATGTTTGACACTTTCAAAGTCATGGAACAATGAATTCTAATATTAATAATATGCAGATCCTTGAATAAGCAGCAGTTTTAAGGAGACACGAAAGACAAAAGGTAATAAAGTGAAATGTATGCGAGTCTGTGATCCATGCTAAGTATGTGTGCATGAGCCTGAAATGATAATCAAATGTAAGTAAATATTAGCATGAAGGTGCTGGAGATGGCAAAAAAGTTAATCTCTGCTTTTTATGTTCTGCCTCATCTGTGTATTGATAAAAATAGACTGTACATTTTCTGTCCACAGGTGGCAATATTAGTATAATTCGTATGCTGGCAATATAATAGAAAAAAGTGGCTGTTTACATATTCTTTCTTTATAATGCTTGATCAAAGGTATGCTTTTCATCTGAATTTCATAGACGTGGGAAAACGAAGGTCGAGAAGATGTGTTAACTTGCCCAAAGTCAAACAGGTAAGCGGCAGAGTCAGGGTTCTGCTTAACGCAGAAAGCCTGGGGTGCCTTCCCCCCACCCTAAGGTTTCTCCAGCCTTTAAAGAGAGCCCCAAATTACAAACCACCCCAATGTTCAACCCAGGCACCTCCAGAGACCATGGCCCTTGGAAACAAATACCCGGCTCTAGGATGAAGCTATGAGACTGTGCCACCAAATCAACTTCAAATATGAAAAATACTAGGTAATTCAGGAGGGGGCACTTCAGGCGTTTTTGTGCTTGTTTTGTTTCTTAAAAAGTTGACACCCCCTCTATTACCTACTGATTACCTGAGTAAACACTTGCGCCAAATGTTTGTGGAAGGGAGTTCAGTGGCGCTAACCCCCAACAGGGTTCCACAAAATCCTAATAAAGTTGGAGAGTATTGTGGTTAGGCCCCGAGGGCTCAGCAGCAGCTCTGTCCTTTTTAGCTATGAGTCTCTAGGCAAATACTTAACTTCCCTACAGCATCCCATTCTCATTAGTAAAACGGAACTAATAATACCCACTGGCTCAAAAGAGTAAATGAGATGAACCTGTCAAACCCCTGCATATTGTGTGTGTGTATGTGCTGAAGGGTGGGGGTGGGGGTGGGGGGGGGTAGGAAAGGTCAGCAGTTTCTTGGAATTGCGTGATTACTGGGCAGGGCTTAAAACACTGGGGCAACACTACCCGTAACCAACGCTGAATCTAGCATTTTCCTCGCCTTGGGTCATCTCAACAGGTTGCCTGGTATTTCTGGGCGTTTCCCCTGCGGCACAAGATTGAGCGGTACCCTTTGCTAGGATTCTTGCGCTAATGACACCCTCCTTCCCAAGAGAATTTATTGCCAGATTAACTCTGGTCATAGTCGCTCTCACATAATGGCCACCCTATAACACCTGAACGGGAAAACAGTTCTACAAGCCCCTCTCTCACCACTGATAACATGCTTCGGTGGATGCAGAAAATACATTGTAGTTCCTTGAATTGAGAAGCTGAGGCTCAATCTGCCTAAGAGGAGAGGCCAGATTTAGAGGAGCTCCACAGAGAACTCTTAACAAGCCCATCTGGGATCAAAGTGGTGGAGAGAACGTGGCCCACCAGTATACACAACACACGCGCTCACACACATAACACACATCATGTGCACGTACACAAACATGAACAGACCGAACCCTTTTAGTAGAGACTGCTGGTTGTCTCCAATATCTATTCTTCCATCCTTTCCAAGTAATTTATATCCAAGTTTAGATGGGGATGTGGCCATCCAGAATAAATACATTTCTCAGCTTCTCCCAACTAGATTTGGCCACGCCACTAAAGTCTGGCCAATCAGGGGTGCCCGGGTGGCTCAGTCAGTTAAGCGTCCGGCTTTGGCTCAGGTCATGATCTCGTGGTTCGTGAGTTCGAGCCCCAAGGCGGGCTCTGTGCTGACAGTTCGGAGCCTGGAGCCTGCTTTGGATTCTGTGTCTCCCTCCCTCTCTGTTCCTCCCCCACTTGCACTCTGTCTCTGGCTCTCTCAAAAATAAAGGTTAAAAAAAAAAAAAGTCTGGCCCAATTAAATTTCAGCAGAGGTACTCTGTGGCAGCTCTCTTCTCATCCCTTACTCCATCCCATGCCTGGATTGCGGATACAGCAGCCGGCATTCTGACGCCATCTTGGATCAGGAGGACGAGGGCCTCACCTTATGAATGATGGAGTAGGGAGCTGGAACCCAGTTCCCTGAGGACTTTGTGGGGCCAAGGTGACATACTGGCCTCAGACTGCCCATCCCCGGACTTGTGTTGTGTGTGTGAGAGAGACATAACCTCTGTCTTGTTTAAGCCGCTATGGGTCTCTGCTAAATGCAGCCAAATTTAATGCTAGTTAATTTATACACCTTGATGTGGGCATCAGAAAAGAGTGGATATCAAGTCTTCCTGGGTTCACCTGAGTGTCAATGCCTGCGTGGGGTCTGGCTGTGGTCCAAGAAGGTGGTACAGGTGGCTGGTGAGAGCACAGTTTGGGACTGGACAGGGCAGGAAGAATTTAAGATGGCGACTATAACTTCACTGAGCCCAGCACCTTATACATAATAATTACTCAATGGACAGCTGACAGCTGACAGCTAACATGTATTAATCGTCCACTGTGGACCAGGTTCAAAGACAAAAAAGACATGCATGGAGCCATAGGAAGTCAGGAATCAGGACTAGTGAGGGACCGGCTGAAGACTCCTGGTCTTTCCGGAAGCCCAGTGAATATACCGCAGTATTTCATGTGGTTAAACATTAACATGAATCATTTGTTAGAGATAAAAGTGAAGAACAAAATTGTGCTCTTGAACAACTGGCTTACATAATTAGCTACAATGCAAGGAGGAATGTTTAAACAGATAGCATGCCTTGGGGAACTGAGGGGAGGGAGTCGCGTGTACAAGGACGGGCTGTGAAGTTCAGCAGAACTCTGCTTGAGTGGGTGTATAGGACCGTGGGTAAGTTTGCCAAACTCTCTCAGACTCATTTCTCTCAGCTGTAAAATGGGGATGATACAAATCGTAATTCCCACTTGAGGCCATTCGGCGGACGAAATGAAGTAACGTAGGTAAAGTGCTAGCTCTTTGCCTGGCATATGGCCAACACGTTAGCTGTTGTCACCACCATTTCCAGCTAAGAGATCAAGGAGGCATCTTGGAGGAGGTGGCATTTGACAAGGGTCGTAAGAGTGAGGAGGAACTGGGTTCGTGAAGGTGGAGGAGAGGAGCAGCCCGGCCGAGGACTCAGAGGCCGAAGAACACTTATGAGCTGAGGACACGGGGGCTCACAGCCCGCACGGGAGGTGTAAAGGGCCAGGAGGTGGGGAGGGCTTGGGCACCGAGTGCCGCGTAGGGAGGCTAGGCTTCTTTTGCGGAAGTGAGGGGCTCTGACTGTCCCCAGGCTAACGCTTTCAGCCCAGATGACGTGAAGGATGGAGGTGGAAATTGGCAAAGGCAGCAGGAGGGAGGTGCGACGTCGCCGATTTGCTCGTTGCGACTGGTGGGACCTCAGGTGGACCCATCCAGCTGACAGTTCGGGTTGGGAGTCACAATCAGATGGACGGGGCTGCAGATGGAGACCCAGGAGTGCCTAGCTGGAGAGAGCTGAGGTGAGAGAAATGGGGAGGAGAAAGGCGAATGTCAGCCAACTGCCTGAGCTGCGAAACATTTTCCCTCTAGAAGTTTCCAAAATGGTTTTGAACATTTAGGAGCTGTCATTTTCTGCTAGTTAAAAGATGAGCTGCTGAAATGTTGATACAACATCCTGTCTCTTTTATTTCTCTCTGACCATGATTCAAGCAGAGCCTGTGAAGGAAATGGGTACCATTGGGGGAGGCATGGTCAGTGGCCTCCTCTCCACTCTGCTGGCTCCCCACCCCGCACTTCTCTGCTCATCCTCTGGGGCTCTTGGTCACTAGTTTTTGCCTCCTGCTGCCTTCCCTCTCTTTTAATTTTTTTTTTTTTTAACGTTTATTTATTTTTGAGACAGAGAGAGACAGAGCATGAACGGGGGAGGGTCAGAGAGAGGGAGACACAGAATCTGAAACAGGCTCCAGGCTCTGAGCTGTCAGCACAGAGCCCGACGCGGGGCCTGAACTCACGGACCGCGAGATCATGACCTGAGCCGAAGTCGGACGCTCAACCGACTGAGCCACCCAGGCGCCCCCCCTCTCCTTTAATTAAGACCCTGCCACTCCCTGTCATCTCTACTGGCATCCCCTGTCATGGGTGCATCGGAGAAGAAAAGAGAGAAACCAGAAAATGGAGCCTCCCAGGGCAGCACTAGATAAGGGAATGTCATCGCAGAAAACAGTTCCAAGGCCAGCAGGAGAGGCTCATATAACCACACCTCCGATCCCCCCACAGTTTCCCACTCTCCAAGTTCAGCCAGGTCCTGAGTGCTGGCCCCACATGTATTCATCCCTAGCGGACTCCTCCCAGCCCTGCTCTATGTCTATGCAGGTGCCACCCCCCACCCCACTTCTGCCTTCTCCTCCCAGACTAGCTCACCTCCCATTTCCCCAAGAAGCTGATGGCCTCCACATGTGACCTCCTTCACCTTCCCTCTGGTCCTAGAGGATGAGGCAGACCATGTGGGGCCTGTATGTCAAGATAGGGGGGTGCTTCTCTCGATACAGGCTGGAGGGTTTGCTGGGCCAAGGTCAGGCTGCCTATAGCCTTCTGATGACAGCAGTAGGGGTGATGGGGAGACCTTAGAGTCACAGAAAAATTTGCTGGTGGAGGCTGCTAGCCTTGAGTTATCCAGAGTCCCATGTCATCTCCTGGTTTAAAGTGCCAGAGGTTAGCAGGAACCCAGCACACATTTCTCTCTTCCTTCTTCTCTCCTCCAGCTATTGGGATTTCTACACCCCTTTCTTCAATAATTTCTAGTGTGCTGGTGTGAATTAAATTCAAATAATGTAGTATTTGCTTTTAATTATGAGGGAAAAGCTTTGGATGGTCTGTGCTTCTCCTGGCAGAAATTCTTCCTGTGGGCTCCCTCCCATCCTTTCCTTTTACTCTCCCTTCCTTCCTTTCTCCATAATTCCAAGTTGGAAGGGACTTGGGGACGGGGAAAAAACAAAGGATGAATAGAGTCAGGGAAGACTGGATCCTGGTTATTTAAGCTACTCAGAATCCAGTGGAACAGTCAGAAGCTTAAATAACTCATCTTAAGCCAATCCCATAAAGGTTGTGAGCATAGACTTTGGGGAGCACAGAGGAAGGGGGTGACTCTGGGGAGGTGAAGACAGCTTTGCAAATGAGGCAGTATTTGAACTGAGACTTTAAGGGCAGGAGTTCCCCCAAGGGGAAGAGGACAAGGAAGGCATTCCAGGCCAAGGCGACAGTGTGGAGTTGGGGAAAACTAGGGTGGGTTCAGGAGGATTCAATATGGCGGACGGGTAGAACATGTGAGGCTAGAGAGCTACAATGTCCCAGGCTTGATTCCACCTGTGGGGCATCTGCCCTACTCATAACACACACACACACACACACACACACAGGCCCTGGAGTCCATGTTTGCATGACCAGTGACAGGCAAGAGACCATGAATACGCTTCTCTCTTTCCTTATCTCTTCCTCCTCCAAACCCTGATGAAGTCAATTAGCATCTCTCCCAGGAATTTAAAGTAGGTTTCAGAGAGCCCAGTTTGTCTCTGTTCAGGGCTCAGAAGCTCCGGGGTAGCCACAGTTGCCTTCAAGTGCATGGAGTGGCTGAGAAAGATCAGAGTTCATTCAGCCACTGACAGGTGAGTTACAGTCAGTGCCTGTGCTCCTTCCTGACCTTCTTTCTGTTTCCTGACCTTCTTGGTTCTGGGCCCTCCCTGTCCTTAGCCTCCAGTGTGAGATACTCTTCTATTTACACTCACTTGAGTATATTTCAACCCTCTGAATATATTTTTCTATATCCAAGGGACATATAGATGCACACACGCAAAAGGAACAAGTATCAAGAAAGAAAATTCCCCCTTACCATGAGTGATGCCCTGCTAAGAGTTTGGTTTTTCAGATGTTGGTTGCCGTATATTGTTTGACACACTGAGCTAGCATGAGTGGTTTTCTCTTATTTGCAATCAAGAGCCTTGTCTGAGAAACAGTAACGTACTTAACCAGCAGCCGGGGTGTGGGTGTGGGGATTATATTCTTCCCATTCATCACACACCACCCTTAGATCTGATCCCATCAAGGATTACGAACTGGTTTCAATTCTGGTGTCAGTCTGATCAATTTTTAGCGGCTCCCTGGAGCACCGTGTGGAGGGAAATCTGAAGCTGCATCCAGACTCCGAGGGAGAGGGTGCCTCAATCAGCTGTGATGTCTGCCGGGCGCAGGAGCCGCGGGCATGCCACTTTTCCAGCATCTCCGACGGGCCGGGCACAGAGTAGGTGCTCATTAAATATTTGTTGAAAGAATAAACAAAATCCCTCCCATCTCTGATCTTCCCTGTCTCACCGGGTTAAACTACCTCTACCGTGGTTCGCCTGCCCCTATCTTAAAGTCACATTGTAGAATTCGCTTTTGCCCAGCAGGAATCCCTAGGAAGTGTTCTGGGCCTCCAGCCCTTCCTTCTCAGAGACTGCTGCCCCTCCTTTCTCTCCCCACCGTGGCTTCTCCCACTGTGTCTGCGCTTCTCCCCAGAGAACAAACTCAAGGTGCACACAGATGCGGGATGAAACCTTCAGTGACATCAGTAAGATGTCCGCATGGGCATCGATCACCGATCCAGTTCCAGGCAGCTGACAAACTGAGCAGGAAAGACTGTAAAATGCAGTTTGCTGAGAAGTAAGGCACATCCGTTGTCACACATGGAATCAGTGCAAAGAATTCTATGAGCCCCGGCATCAGGTGTGCTGTTTTTCAGCAGGCACAACCTCTTTCTAGTTCTCTGAGACAACTGTGCGGACAAAGAAGAATTTCAAGGCTCTGGGCTGGCAGGCCAGAATGGAGAGCTACGGCCACTGGAATCCTGCTGCTGGGGAGGACAGGGCTTACCGATTGACTGACTGCAGGACAATTTGGCTCGACTTTCCTTTAAATCACATGCATGCTGTTCAAGGATGCACACACACAAGGACTCTACTCCCCTGAAGCCCCTCCTCTCTGTTCCCTTGGGCGGCACCTAGGCTGGAGCGGGGACAAAGACCTGCGTTCTGTGAGGAGGGCTCTCCCAAGTGGCCACCTCCGCACCCTGCATGGGCCACTCAGACACGAGAGGCATCTGCCTGGGGCTGAGAGGCAGGAATTCATTGCAATCTCCCTGGCTCTGTCCTTGGCGCTTGGAGACATTTCCTGGAACGGAGGGGGAGGAAAATATTTCCCCCAAATACCAAGAAGAGTTATTTTGGGCATAAGATGTACAAAATACGAGAAGGACGCTCCTTTGGCCAACATGGAAATGTTCCCCTCAGCCCAATGTCCTCAATCGCTTGAAGAGGGAAGAACCTAAAAACATCCCCTGTTTTTCTCTTGCCTTTTCCCCCTACCTAAATAAGAGAAATGATCAGCATGGCATCATCTCTGCTCCTGAGGACACGGAATGGCAGGTACTATGTTCTGCAGACCAACCTGGTGAGAAAGAGACTGGGTACCCTCGCGCCCACCGGTCCCAGCCGACTGCTGCCCACCTTGAAACTCTACAGAATGAACATAAGAGAGATGACAGAGGTCAGTTCCTACAAAGGGGAGCCATCGTGCTCCCGGGGTGGTGGCTGCAAGGACCCGCCCTCTGCCCGCAAGACCACCCTTCTAGCAGAAATCAGTCATCTCCTCCTTTCCAAAACTGCTATTCTCAAATGACAAGCAGGCCACTTGTCTTGGATCTCACTGTATTTAAAGATTCGCAATTCCAAAATGCCACCATCTTGAAGCTATAGAAACTGAAATGTAAAGGCAACCACACCCACAGTGAAATCTAAACCAAGCCAGGAGAGAAGGTGGACTATAGGCAGGCCTAGTAGGTCTCACCTGCCAACAGTGGGCATTTGCAGTATTGACCAGAGAGGCGGTAACAATGAGAAACATACCATAGGACTTCCGGTGAGCCGCTGCTCTATAACCTCAGAATACCCCAATTTTATCCATTGTGAAGAAAGCAATTTGCTTGGCTTTGCGGCCAGATGTGGCGAGACTCAGAACAATTTCTCTGAGATATTTAGGTTCTTCCTGACAGTTTTCTCTCCACCTCTACTCCGCAGTGGTCCTGTTTCTAGGCCTCCGCCTCAGCCACTGGCATTCAGACTTTGGCGATCAAGACCCCCACTGGAGAATGATGCCTAAATTCTTCTACGCAGAGCGAAGCTAGACTTCAGGAACTGAACGCTCATACCAGAATTCCCCAGCACCCTCAAGTTTATCGCCTCCAGATGGGGGCAGGGTACCCTGATCTTTGGGGGTGTGCTCAAGGCAATTTCCCAAGCATCTCAGCAGCGGGCTGGCTGCTCTGACAGTCTCCTGGGACCCTGGCTGGCTCCATGGCACAGATTCCTGCCCCATGGGCACCGGCACAGCTCACGAATCCAGATCTGCCCGGCTGCCTTCTCTCCCGATAGAACTCTGGTACAAAGCCACCATAGGCCAGAACCAGGGCATCTGCCCTGCCCCTCGCCCGCCTCAGTTTCCCCCGGCGTTCAGGGAAGGGCGGGGTGGGGTCGCTTGCCAAGAAAGACCCGCAGAGAATGGAAAAGAAGCGTGCGGGGGCCTTACCTCGCAGCTGCTGGCACCGCGATTCCTCCAGGGCTCCATGCCTGCCCGCCCCTCTTATAGCCGCCGAGCACAACTTGCGCAACTGGCCGGCAGGCCCGGGCGCACCCCGAGTGCCAGCTCCGGCCCCGCCCTGCCGGGCAGCGTTGGACACCGTAGGGCCAGGCGGCGGCGGGTCCGGGGCCTCGAGGGAAGGCATCGGCTGCGCCGGGAGCCACGCGCGCACCCTCGGGTACGGCCCGGAAGGCTGGGGACATCTGGCGGGAGCGGGAAGTCCTTGAGATCCCGACCTCTCGGGGCCAGGGTGGTGGCGAGGGGCTCCCTTAAGCCGGCTGGGAGCTCGGACGGCGCCCTCCACTAAGCGGAGGCGCACCGACAGCTGGGCGGGCCGCGCGACCCGACGGCCCCCGGGCGCCTGGGAGGCCAGGGCGAGCTGGAGCGGCCCCGCCGGGCACACCCCGAGCCCCCGCCCAGGATGGGGGTCTGCTCGGGCTGCCAGTGCTCAGGCCCGCGGACCCGGGTGGTGAGGGGCCCGTCCCCGCGCTATACTGGGTGCGCTGCCCTCTCCGGAGGGCTGTGAGGAGGAACGGGCACTGCAGCCTTTGGGGATGCTCTGCGCGCCCGTGAGTCCAGTATTTCCCACGTACCCAGGAGAATGTACGAAACCCAGCCTGAGAGCCTCTGTCGGGCTTCGGGGACGAGGAAACTGACGTCCAGGGTGGTTAAGTGATTGCCCCAGAACCCCTAGCTGGTAAGTGGAGATGGGCCGGGAGCCCAGGCGCCAACAACGAGATCCGGCCCGTTCCCGTCCCCACCGCAAAGTGCGGCTCTGACATCAAACCCTTCCATTAAGAACCAACCCATCTCCCGAGGTAGCAGCTGGCAGGTTACGTGGGTGGGCCAAATCCTGCCCCCACCTGCTTTGGTATGGCCCTGAGCTAGGAATGGGTTTTGCGTTTTAAAGAGATGAAAAAATAATAATACAAAGAACAGTTAAGGCCCCGTGACACGATATGAAATTTACATTTGGGGGACCATAAATACAGTTTTGGATTTTGTCCAAAAAAATTGGGGGGGCCGGGAATTTTTCCCCTCTTGTAGCCACGTATCTCTGATGTTGCCTCTTGGTCTGAAAAGCCTAAAATGTTTATTATCCAGCACTTTAGAGAGAAAGTTTGCCAAGCCCTGAACTAGAGAATACACTGCTCGTTGCCTCCTGCCAGTCATGGGCGGGCATGCAGGACTGCTCATCCAGCCCTTCTCCAAGTGGAATCGCCCCATTGCACTGGGGGGGTCTCTTCCTCCCTCATTGAAGTAGCTTGTCCTGGTGGCCTTCCCAGCCAACTCCCTTCCTTCCCGTTGGCTTGGGTGAGCTCCTCCATTTCCTCCTAGGGCTGTCAGTGGAAAGCAGGGCTCCGGCCATCCTCCTTTTAAGTGCTGGTACCTTCACAGTGCCAGGCATATGTGGGGTCCCAGGAAAAGTTTCCTGAATGGAGCCCCGGGGACACTATGCACCACAGAGCTGATTTCCCACGTGCACTCTTAGTGCACCCCAGTCTGGGGATTCTTCCAGACTCACGGCCGCTGAGAGGTAGATATTTAAAACGTGGGGAAACATACCTTCAGTGATGATGGTGTAGAGAGAACCAGGAAAGCCAGGCTGACACGGGTCCAGGCAGCACCATCAGATTGCATTGGAAACTTCCCGATGGAGACACGTTCCCTTAAGGCTGTGTGCTCCACCAAGATCGCAGGGGTCTGTTCTCTTCACAGCTATATCCCCAGTTCATAGTCCAGGACCTAGCGTGAAGCATTTGATTTTTTATAATGTTGAGGGTTTTTTTTAAAAAAAAGTTCTTATTTTTTAATTTTTTTTTTGGGGGGGGGTTTGCTAAAGAGAGAGGAAGAGAGAGAGAATCCCAAGCAGGCTCCATGCCATCAGCACAGAGCCTGGTGCAGAGCTGGAACCCATGAACCTGATCATGACCTGAGCTGAAGTGGGATGCTTAACCAGTTGAGCCACCCAGGTGCCACTAAGACATACTTTTAAATGAAAATTTCAACCATACGGGACAGTAGGCAATATACCCGTCACCTAGATTTAATAATTATTATTTTCCTATATTTGCTTCATTTATTTTTATTTTTTTTTTTTGGCTAAAATATTTTAAAGCAAATTACAAACATCACAACATTTCTTCTCCTTTTTTTTTTAAAGTCCTGTTTATTTATTTATTTTTTTAACGTTTATTTATTTTGAGACAGAGAGAGACAGAGCATGAACGGGGGAGGGGCAGAGAGAGAGGGAGACACAGAACCGGAAGCAGGCTCCAGGCTCTGAGCCGTCAGCCCAGAGCCCGAAGCGGGGCTCAAACTCACGGAACGTGAGATCGTGACCTGAGCTGAAGTCGGACGCTTAACCGACTGAGCCACCCAGGCGCTCCAAGTCCTATTTATTTTTGAGAGGGCACAAGCGGGGAGAAGCTTCAAAGGATCTGAAGGGGGCTCTGCTCTGACAGCAGTGAGCCTGATGTGGGACTCGAACTCACAAATCTTGAGATCATGACCTGAGCCGAAGTCGGACTCTCAACCGACTGAGCCACCCAGGTGCCCCCAAACATCATGTCATTTCATCCTTAAATACTTCAGTATGTAACTCTAAAAAACAAGGAAGCATTTCCACATAACCACAAGACCATTATCACACAATAGTACTTCCTTAGCATCGTGAAAGAGCAAGTCTACAGTCAAAGTCCCCCAAATATCTCAAAAATGTCCTTCATAGTTACTTCGTTTGAGCCTGGTTGTTTTGCACTTATTTAATAAGTATTTATTGAAGGAAGACAGGAAATTGAGCTAATATTTGTGGAAGTCAGAAATTGTTAGCATTGCCTATGAGTTGTCATTGTACTGCCACGGAAAAGGTCAGAAACCAACTGAATGTCCAACGTAAGAAATTGATAAGAGGGGCGCCTGGGTGGTGCAGTCGGTTAAGCGTCCGACTTCAGCCAGGTCACGATCTCGCGGTCTGTGAGTTCGAGCCCCGCGTCAGGCTCTGGGCTGATGGCTCGGAGCCTGGAGCCTGTTTCCGATTCTGTGTCTCCCTCTCTCTCTGCCCCTCCCCCGTTCATGCTCTGTCTCTCTCTGTCCCAAAAATAAATAAAAAACTTTGAAAAAAAAAATTAAAAAAAAAAAGAAAAAAAAAAAGAAATTGATAAGATTATTGAAAAGCCACATAAAAGCAATATGCACACATTAAAAAATATGTTGCCAAATATATTTAATGATGTAGGAAAAATCATTCTATTTTGTGAACTAGGAAGAATCCTATTACTGGGCTCCTGGCTGCCTCAGCGGTAGAGCATGCAACTCTTGATCCTGGGGTCGTGAATTTGAGCCCCACATTGGGGGTAGAGTTTACTGAAAAAATTGTTATTAATTAAAAAATGAATTCACTTACAAAATAGTGTTTTCTGATCATACACTCACACCAAAACATATGGTATCACTACTGAGAGTGGGATTAGAAATGATTTTTAATCTCTTTTTTGGGCTTTTCTGCATTTAAAAAGTGTCTGCAATGGAATTACATTTTTAAAGAGAGATATTTTCGGGCGCCTAGGTAGCTCAGTCGGTTAGGTATCTGACTTCGGCTCAGGTCATGATCTCACAATTCGTGGGTTTGAGCCCTGCGTCAGGGTCTGTGCTGATGACTCGAAGCCTGGAGCCTGCTTCAGATTCTGTGTCTCCCTTTCTCTCTGCCCCTTCCCCACTCACACTGTCTCTCTCTTTCAAAATTAAATAAACATAAAAAAAAATAAAGAGAAATATTTTACCTCCTGAAAAAATGGTGCTTTGTGTTATTTTCATGTATCGGCTATTGCAGTCATTGCCATCAAGTTTTCTTTGTCCCCAACATCTTTCTAACTTGGCTGTAAGTAAGGACTTAGCTTATTTGCAGGGCCCTTAGCAGCCTAGGGTTCTTGCCTCAGCATGACGGGGTGGATTTGAACAGAGCTACCATGGGAACATCAAGCAGCTCTTGCAACCACATTGCAAGGTTGCAGACTGCCTCTCTGTTTATCCATCACCTACCTATTTTCACATCTGGCTCATTAATAAATCTTGATATTATTTTATTTTTAATGAAATATATAAGATTTTTTTTTTTTAACTCAAAAGGGGGCAAAGAGAAATCAAAATTCAGTCTCTTCCCAGGCCTCTTTCTTTCCCTGGAAACAGTTGTTGTTACCAATTTCTGGTGTGTCCTTCCATGCATATTCATGTTATATCCTTTATATATCTATTCGCTCTAAAAAAAAAAACAAACCCACACCAATAGTGGGTAAACACATTACTACTCTGCTGCCTCTTGACTTGATAACAACAAAAGAAAATTCTTAAGTAGGCTTCCCGCCCAGTGCCGAGCCCAACACGGGGCTTGAACTCACAATTCTGAGATCGAGATCTGAGCTGAGATCAAGAGTCGGACGCTTAACTGACTGAGCCACCCAGGTGCCCTTGAAATTTCTTTTTATTTTGGCAAATTTCAAATCTCCATACTACACTTTTCAAATTATTATTATTACTATTATTATTATTATTATTATTATTATTTTAGTTTATCTATTTATTTTGAGGGAGAGAGAAAGCAGGGTAGGGGCAGAGAGAGAGGGAGACAGAAAATCCCAAGCAGGCTCCACACTGTCATTGCAGAGCCTGATGCAGGGCTCTCTCTCATGAACCATGAGATCATGACCTGAGCTGAAATCAAGAGTTGGATGCTTAGCTGACTGCACCACCCAGGTGCCCCTTCAAACTACATTTATAAGAAAACATGACCTAACAAATCCCCATCATCCAGCTTCAACCATTATTAATCTCCCTTCTTCCACTTACTGTATCCAGAATATCACTTCTTACCAGTGTGCATTTAAGTCATATATTTCATTTTATGGATGCGCTGTCATCAATCTAACCATATTGTTGCATACATGATGTTTGAATCAATATATTTCATTGGATTAATTACTATTTAATATAATTATATTTAAATATCCTTGTGAATAAATAGTTATTTAAATATGCTTACTTATGTGTGAGTATATCTGTGGAAGAAATTCTGGTAATTCTGTGGGAGAACTGTTGAGTCAGAGGGTATGCACATTCAAATAGAAATACATTGCCAAGTTACATTCCTTAGAGATTGTGCCAATTTACATATGCAAATGGCTGCAAGTAACAGTGACTTAAGCAGCAACAGCATTTAGTTATCTCTTATAACTAGAAGCCTGGAGGAAGGCAGGTGGAGTAACTCAGTGGTATCATCAAGGATTTTGCTTCTTCTAAACATGCCTGGATCAAAGGCACATAGATGTATGTATGAATAGATTTTGTTAGTTCAGATACAACTTTTCCACCTAAGATAATCACACATAAATGTTCCATTTCCTCATCTGACTGTGCTTTGTCTGTTTGACCCTACAATAAACTTCAGAGGTAAAACTTAGAAGAAGAAGGAGAAGGAGAAAGAGAAGAAGAGGGGAAGGAGGAGGGGGAGCTGAAGAGCGGGAAGAGGAGGAAAAGAAGGGGAAAGGGAGGGGGAGGGGGAGGTGAGGGAGCGGGAGGAGAAGAAGGAGAAGGAGAAGAGGGAGGAGGGGGAGCTGAAGAGGGGGAAGAGGAGGAGGAAGAAGGGGAGAAGAAGGGGAAGGGGAGGAGGAGAGGGAGGAGGAGGAGGAGGAGGAGGAGGAGGAGGAGGAGGAGAAGAAAAGAATCTTGCTCCTTCAGACTTCTATTCTTCCATTGTGTCCTTGTGCTTATTGCTTCACAGTTGCAAGATAGATCCTACCCCTTCAGCCATCATGTCCTCACATGAGTGCCCAGTAAGACAGAGGCAAAAGATTTTCTTGTCTTGAAATTCTGTTTCAAGCTGGGGAAGGGAAGTCACATTTTCCCTTATTTCTCATTGGCTAGGACTGGGACTTATGCCCACCCCTAGACCAATTGCTGGCAAAGTGGAATGTGATTGCCATGACTGATTTCCACCAATCCTAAGTCTCCCCCTGGGGCTGGGGCAGATCAAGGTGGTTGAAGCAAAGCTCTGTCCTTACCTGAAAGAGTTAGGGTTCAATGACCTTGGAAGGAGAGTAGAAATGGCTCTTGGGTACACAGCAAATAATGCGTGCTGTATCCAACTATGGTGTGTTATCAAACTTCTGATAGACCTGACTTATTATTAAATAGCAAAACTTAAAAGTCCTTTTTGTTTGAGCCTTGACAACCTTCACAATAAACAAAAAGGTAATCTAGCCCTTTGGATTTCAATACTGCTTTTTCTTTTTCAAAGCACTTTCATAATCTCATCTGATCTTGGCAGTAACTCACATAAAGAGGTAGGGCAGGTCCTACTCCCACGTTATAGGTGGGAGCCTGAAATTCGGAATGGTCAGAGGACTTGCCTAGCAAGTGGCATCTTTAGATGCCACAGTTGTCAGTCAAGGTGGCCCCTGTGGTTCTGCATGGATGTCAGCCATGAGCTTCAGGATCACAAGGTGCACTGGGGTTGGAGGGTGGCCTCACAGAGCACTGTGCTTTGTTGAGGGAGAGGATAGGCAGACAGAGATTAAATCTCTGCTCTGGGTTTAGGTAATCCCAAGGAGCTTCTCTTGTATGAAATATGCCTTTCAATCTACATTGAGGAGGAGTTTACACCGGCCTATAAATTGGACTAAAAAAGCAAACTGGAGGGGCGCCTGAGTGGCTCGGTTGGTTAGGCATCCAGCTCTTGGTTTGGGCTCAGGTCATGATCTCAGATTTTGTGAGTTTGAGCCCCACGTCAGGCTCCAGGCTGATAGTGCGGAGCCTGCTTGGGATTCTCTTTCTCCCTCTCTCTCTGCCCCTCTCCTGCTCACTGTCTCCATCTCTCTCTCAAAGATAAATAAGTAAACTTAAAAAAAAGCAACTGGATACTTCAGTCAAGTATTAGGTCTATTAAATAAAATTAATATTAAATATGTGTATATGGGGGGATGGACTGGTATGTATGTGGCCCCTTACCCATGAGCTCCCCAAGGGCAAAGACCTTCTCGTAGGCACCTCACCATTCCCCGCCCCTGACACAGCACCGAATAACATAGTAGGGGCTCCATAAATGCCTGTCAGATGCACGAATGGTCTAAGTTATTTCTGCTGATGACTGATGTTCTCTCTGTTATTATGTTAGAGGACCTTGTTTATTTCTACATAGAACCAATCAAAAAGTATAATCAGTCAATCGATCAATCAGGTAATTACTAATTTGTCTGTATTTTTACCTGCATCATGATAATGTAAGCTCCAAGAGGGTCCAGATCAGGACCTGATATATAGTAAGGGCCCTATAAACTGGTAAATAAAGCTTTGGGCAAATGTTTGTATCCCTAGTTTTTAGCAGTGCCTGGCTCATAGGGGGCCCTCGGTAAATATCCATAAGAGAAACCTTGACTGAACAACAGTGACTTCCTGAAAACACACCTGTCACAGGTTGGGATGGAGCAGAGCAGGGTCAGGGTGCCAGATAATCCCGCAGTGCCCCAGGTGGACAGACAACCCACCATGAACTCTGCTGGTTTCCATGGGATTACACCTGAAGGGTCATGTCAGTGGAGGAGAGACTTAGGGAGAGAGAGATCAAATTCTTTACAAAGGAAGGTAAAGAGGGGTTGGATTTTAAAGGGCCTTGACAAAGAGTAGGAACCATTAAAGGCACCACAGAGGATTCACAGGGTCAAGGAACCATTCTGGGAGATTCAGCCGGCAGAAAAATATAGGAAAGATTGCAAGGAAAAAGCTGAAATCATAGAGGGAAATTAGCAAAGATTATTTTTTGCCCATTTGTTCGTTCGGTCATTCAACCAGGAAGCATACATGGAGAGCAGACATGTTCTGGGTCCTGTGCTAGACCCAGAGATGAACAGATGGTAAGATTGGCCTCTACAGTGGTCCTGGAGCATGAGCGAGGGGGCTTGGGGAAACAGGAAGGGAAGACCCGAGAGATGTTTTGAAGACAAGAACACAAGCCCTAGGAGGGAAAAGCAGTCATGGTTCCATAAACTCTGTTGCCTACGGCTCAGTGACGGTGCTGCTGTCAGAGACAAGGGAAGTGGGAGGCACCTGGCTGTGACGGGGAGAGGGCAGGCTGGGGCCTCCATGCTTGTGACCGTGGCTCTTTGGAATGGCCAGTTACGGACACCCAGCACCGAACCGGGGCTGAAGTCCACGCGAGACGCCGAGGCTGGAGATGTGGTTCCAGGCATCGTCTTCAAAGACGAGAAGGATGACTTCTCATGACATCAGGTTTGTGCGGACCAGCAGGCTCAGGCCTGTGAAACGCTGTGTAATCTGCAAGGTCTGAGTACAGCAGTATGCAGTGGGGGTTGTGAAAGAAGCGGGGAGATTTGCTGGGGTAAAGGTCAGAGGGAGCTCTGAGGAAACCCCACAAAGCAGAGGGTGCCCTGGAGCTTGGCTGTCTACAGAAGGTTGGGGAAAGAGCCCTGTGAAGAACAGAGCAAGAATCGTACGGTTTTCCCCTCCTCCTGCCTTTAATTATTTAATTGCCCAAATAATCATGTTCATTGCAGAAAATTAGAAAATGCAAAGAAGCAAAGCCATGAAAAAAAAAGCCGTCCCTAATCCCCCCACGCTGAGATAACCCCTGTTAATATGGTTGTGCTGATTTGCCCAGGCGTCGTAACAGCCTCTTCCATCCTGGCTTGGAATCCAGCCTGGAGACTCTGAAGAAAGAAATGACAGCCAAGAGGTCGACTCCAACAGGCTCACACTCTGGGCTGCGTGCACTTTTCTTCTCACCGAATCTCTCCTCGCGGTTGGAGTGGAAGGACTCGGGCCATGATCCTGTGTAGATCTGGACCCTCCCCAGGAACCTGGGGACTGAACAGGCATTTGGGAAGGTGCTGCAGAGAAACGGCAAGAAGAAAGCTGAGAACTGACGCATCCTGAGGCTTCCGGTCTCCAGCATGACATCTGTCCCTGAAAGAGGTGTTTTACCAGGATGCTTGCAGAGTCACCTGTAGACACGCTCTAGCAGCTAGAGGCCAGCTCAGTAGGATACACCCACTTCTCCTGCAGTTAGAGTAGTGATTGTGCTGGGCGTGTGCAGCACCTCCTCCGGGACCCTTAAAGAATTCAGTCTTCCAGGAAAAATCTGGAAACAATTCAAAATCACCACGGAAACATGACTGTGACATCAATTGTGTGCCAGAGTGCCCGTGTGGCATGGTGTTTCTGAGGGCTGACCCTCGGGCCACACTGCCTGGGTTTGAATCCTGACTCTGCCATTTATTAGCAGGTGCTTTCGGGTAAGTTACTTACCCCCTCTCTGCCAGTTTCCTCATTTGTAATGAGAGCGCTGTCCTCCTACCTCATAGGGTTGTTGTGAGGACAGCTTGGGTTAATTCAGGTGAAAGTACTCGGTAACCACTCTACAAATGTTAACTATTCATTCGAGCAGGGGCATTCAGAGCACACTGCATGGTGGGGTCAAGTCTGGAGGGCTTCCTGCGGAAGGCACCAGGTTTCTATGGGCTGAGCAGTCAGGGAGGGAAGGAATTCAAATGTGCCTGCTGGGCTGGATGGAACACGGTGTGACCAGAAAATCCGTCCATTCTGCTTTTATGCAACTGGCCGGTCCGAGTCCTGCTTTGTTCCGTCATGACCCGCGGTGAGGCTGAAGAGTGGGAAGGTCTGCGTGCCCAGGGCTGAGCAAGGCTGCCGAGCGCGTTTCTGCAGTACATTGCGTGAGTAGGGTTGCTGCGTGGCACCGTGCAGGGTTAGGAGCTCTGGAGGACCCTCCTGGGCCGGGCCTGCTCCCAGAAATGTGGTTCCCCAGCACCTGGCACCTGCCTGGGTGTGTCTTGTCCTGTGTCCAGGGAGATGTCACTTTAAAAAATAGAGTATCTTTTGCTCTGGTTATACAAGTCATAAACATTTCTTGCAGGACACATCCGGAGAAGATGCTTTACATTTCTTATAATTCCATTACCCTGAAGTCAACTAATGTTTTATATTTTTTACGCATAACTTTTCTCTCTTCCGTGTGTCTCGCTCTACGTGTATATGTACTTTTTTCTATCACAAATAGGATCATCCAGTGGATACTGTTGTGCAATGTGATTTATTCAATTGTCTTTAACGTTCTTTTCATGTCATTAAATATTCTTCCATGATGTAATTTATAGTGCTATTGTTCAACTATGCCATAAATTGTTTAACCTATCTCTTCTGGTTGAAAATTTAGATCCTTTTCAATGATTTTTTTTTTTTCATCTCATAAGCAATGCTCCCATGCATAAGTTTATACATAAATCTTTCACATACTCATGCTTACTTCCTTAGGATCATTTCCACGGGCTGGGTTAACAGGTATGCGTATTTTAAGGCCTTGGAAGCCTACTGCAAGGGCTCCCCTGATGACACCCCATGGTCCTGAGAAGACCCAGCCAAACCACTTGCAGGGAGCTGGGGAGATGCCACCAAGCACCTTACAAACTCCCCCAAAGCTGAAGGAAAGTGGCCGGGACAAGGAATGTAGCAGAAAGTGGTGTCAGCTGATGTGCAATTAAAAAATTTAGCTGCCCCTTGGAGAGCCGGGTAACCTGCCCAGAATTGAAGGAACCCAGGAGCCCGGCGGAGGTGAGTGCAGTTCCTCAAAGAGGAAGGACTCAGAAAGGACAGACTTCCCAACTCCAAAACCTGCCTGTAGCTTTCAAGGGAGGCCCAGATGTGCCCATGCCTCTGGACTGTGGTCTGTCTATCCCACCAGACTGAGCTCCCCAAGGGCAGGGTTGTGTCTGTTCCCCGCTGCTCGCCCACCCCCAGCCCAGGGACTGGTAAATATTTGTTGAACTGACATGACAAACTCTACCCCAACTCACAGCCTCTGCACTTCCTTGTCCTGCATTTTCGGGTCAAGGTCAAGGCTGTTGGCACCTTAACGGCCAGCAAAGCCTACATGAAAGCATGTTTTCTGGAGGGCACTTGAGCAATGTATACCAAAGGCCTTAAAATATGCATACCTTTCGACCAGCAATTTCACCTGTAGGAATACCCTAAAGTAATCCAAGCCCCTCCCCCCCCCCCAACCGCCTGCCTTTCCCATCAATTTCCCATTGATTCTCTTTATACCCCCTTCACTCACTCCACTTCTCCGTTTGCATCCTGGGCTCCTTGGCATCTGTGCCATTGGGAGGAAGCATTTCCTGCCCCATGACCCTCACTCCCCTCCTCCTCAAGACGGTAAAACACTACCTCCTCTAGCGCACCTGCCCTGACCTGCCGCGGGACATCTTCTCCACTGTGTTAGAGTGAGTTTCATGCATGACTTATTTGAACTTCGAGACCACACTCTATTGGAGGGTAAGCAGGCAGAATCCGCACCTAATTTATCTTTATCCTCCTCTGCACCTGGCCGATCACAGTACCAACATCAGGCTCAGAAAGTCTGACAGAAGGGTGGCTTTGGGAGCAGAATGTTCTCTGCATGTCCGGCAGTGCTGGGCAGCTGCACCCTTCTGCCCACTGATGTCGGCACGTTGGCATCGGGCACCAGCCCTGGAAACGTGTGCTCTTCATAGGAGCTGCGGACGTTTCAAACCCATTTTCTAGGTTCTCAATCTAAAATGTAGTTGAGCTGGGAATGCAAACTGATGCAGCCACTCTAGAAAACAGTACGGAGGTTCTTCAAAAAATTAAAAATAGAGCTACCCTACGACCCAGCAATTGCACTACTAGGCATTTATCTAGGGGGTACAGGTGTGCTGTTTCGAAGGGACACATGCACTCCCATGTTTATAGCAGCACTATCAACAATAGCCAAAGTATGGAAAGAGCCCAAATGTCCATCGATGGATGAATGGATAAAGATGTGGTTTATATATACAATGGAGTATTGCTTGGCAATCAAAAAGAATGAAATCTTGCCATTTGCAACTATGTGGATGGAACTGGAGGGGATTATGCTAAGTGAAATTAGTCAGTCAGAGAAAGACAAAAATCATATGACTTCACTCATACGAGGACTCTAAGAGACAAAACAGATGAACATAAGGGAAGGGAAGCAAAAATAATATAAAAACAAGGAAGGGGACAAAACAGAAGAGACTCTCAAATACAGAGAACAGAGCGTTGCTGGAGGGTTTGTGGGAGGGGGGATGGGCTAACTGGGTGAGAGGCTTAAGGAATCTACTCCTGAAATCATTGTTGCACCATGTGCTAGCTAAGTTAGATGTAAATTATAAAAAATAAATCATTAGATTAAAATTTTTTAAATAAAATAAAATTAAAATTTAGTTGAGCAAATGGAAGCTGGAGGGGGTGAGGGACCTCGGCCAAAGGCACACAAATGGTGTAGACCCGGTGTCATCAGATTTTAAGTTTGACGCTCATTTCCTGAGCCAAGCTGCTTCATATTTATATTGTGATACAAATACGATTATTTCTAATAGCAAAGAGTGCCTTTCTTAACCATCAAGCATACAGGAATTTAAATATGTGCTAAGAGTTCTCCTGGTAAATTGCAGGGGAGGATTTAATGAGCTGAAATTTGATTCAGAAGTGCCAGCACCATGAAATGGGGTTTTTTTTGTTTTTTTTTGTTTTTTTTTTTTTCAGATAAGAAGCCACTGTCATGACACTTCCCCAAGACTGGAAGGACAGCAGGCCCTGGCATCCTCTGTTCCCCACCTCAAAAAGCAGCCCCTTGTACTAATACAAACTGAATTTTTACTGGTAGTACAGTTGATTACTGACAGTAAATTTGCAAGAGAGAGAGTTACTGAGATACTTAACCCACGCAGTGCCAGGAGCGAGGAGAAAGCCCCCAAGATGTCAGCCTCAAGGTGGGTAACACCATTCCGATGTTGAGAATGAGAAAGTTGAGGCTCAGAGAGGTTAATCAACCTGCCCAAAGTCGCCCAGCAGAGCTCCGATTCTAGTCGTGATCAGTTTGAGTAGTCAGGGTTCTTTTCCCTGTCGGGGTGGCTCTTGCCCTGGCTGTCTATCAGTGTCTCCTGATGCCCAGGTCTCAACCGAGCTTAAAAAAATCACAATCACTAAGCCTGGTGCCAGCCATTGGTATTTTTTGAGAGCTGCCCAGGTGCTTTAATGAGCGGCCTAGGAGAGACGGCCTGACCTGAGCCACGCTGCCTCTCAGCCTTCACCCCTCTCACCTTAGAACAGCTCACGAGCTTTTAAGCCAGACGGTTGCCCTGGGCACCACCCAATGAAGGCAGAAATTCTGGGGTGGGACACGTGCATTAGGCACACGCATTTTTAAAGCTCCCAAGGTGATGGAGAAAAGTGTGGCCTGGCCTGTGTTGAGAATTAGAATCCAGAGGCTTGAACCAAATGGCCTCTCCAGGCCCTTAGGCAGCCTAGGGGCCCCAGTCGGAGCAGGTCAGAGACCAGGGGATGGGGAACCACCCTCTGTGGGCTTCCTAGCCAGCTGTGGGCAGGAAAGACAAAGGAGAGAAGGCTCGACATCCAACAATCCAGTGTGCAAAGACATCATTAAATGCTCGGGAAAAGTCTTTACTCAAGTCAATTAAATGCTTCCCCGCAAATGCGTTGACAAATTTACTCGACATAATCTTTCTTCACAGAAAAAGCAAAGTGCACTTTAGTCTTTGCTTAGAAAAGTGATGGAAAAAAAATGGTCATGAACGAGGTCCAGATGAATGAGTTTCTAGGTGCGAACAAAGGGGACTCGGGGAAAGAGAGCACGGGAATCTGCAGCCTCCACCAGGCACCTATTGTGCCTGGGCTTTGTATGCAAAGCGGGAGAGAACTGCTCAACAGGATTGTGACTGGGGGAAACAAAAGAAGAGCTCTGAGAACCCAGGGCAAAGGGCCTCGTGAGGAGGGCAGGCTTGGGGCTGGGGGGCCCCCGGGTCTCCGGCTTCTCCATCCTCCTGTCCTCCCTCCCCTGCTCAAACTGCCTCCTTGGCCTCCCTTCTCTGCCCAGGCTGGGCCTTGTCCCGAACTCTCTTTAGGAAAGAGGGGGACAAAATCTCCTCGGAACTCAGCAAACCTCTCCACAGAGGAAGAAGGGAAAGAAAACCAGTTTTCTTACTGAATTAGCGTTAAACCAGAGCCTGATGCCCATCACAGGCAATCTGCTAAAAGTTTACAAAGATGGAGAGAAATCGCCCTGTTATATAAGTAGCTATCACCCATCGGGTGACAGCACCATTTGTCACGCAGAGTTCCTCCCCGATTCACCTGGCTTTGGGGGTGGCCGTCTGTGTTTGCTAATTGCTTTTATTCCAAGGAAAGGAAACATCTCGTCTTTTTATGACAAGAGCTGGTTTTGTAATTTGGAGCTCAAGTTAGGGTCCGAACCTCCCACAGAAACTAGGAGATGGGGGCGATGTCTTCTTCCCGGATGATTGTATTTCAAAGAAACGGATCCAGGGTCCTTGAGAAAGGCAGGCCTGGGTCATAAAGCTGGCAAGAGGCTTATTTAGCTTCTGAAAAGATTTACATACATTTCAGAGAGACAGAGAAAGCCCTTGCAATTATGAATTTCTGAAAGTAAATGCTCTAAGACAAGGGAGAGGAGTGGCAGTGGGGAAGTCTCTGCTGTTTTCTCAACAGGGAGAATTGGCTTTTCATTTTTTCTTCCTACCTGCCCGGCAGATCTCGGCCTTGCCCTCAGGTGGTACCTGTTGGGGGAAGGTATGTGAATCTTCGACCCCAGGGCCCGGGGCAGGTGTGGCCCCCAGACCTGAGCAAAATCTGAGAAGTAGTCTTAAAACTATGCTTGATCTTGCGACCCGGGGAGGGAGAGAAGGGTGGACGCGCTTGGGGAGTTTCTGGATTTGTCTAGGGTGTTAGCAGTGATGAGTGGTCTCGCAAACCACAGATCTCAGGGTGGGGGTGGGGGGGCCTCTGCCTTCCTGGACTCATCCCCCGCCCCGTGTAACACTCTCCCCCTGCGCCCCCAGCATGCTCTTGGGGACTCTCAGCTCCCTGCTGGGGAGGAAGATGGTTGGGGGACCCTGGCCTGGGGTGTGGCTCCCAGACTGTGGCTCCTCCCCGTCCCCCCCCCCCCGCCCCCCACCACAGCTCCTGAGCTCCTGCCTTCTGCTCCACTCCAGTGTGACTCTAACCCACTAGAAACTGCAGCCAATTCTGCGGAAAGTTCAGATCTTTAGGGACTTCATAAATTAGGCTTTACTGCTAAGTATTCTCCAGAAAAAAAAAAAAAAATGAGGGGTTGAGGGGGTTGCAAAGCACAGCATCAACTGCTGCTTACGCTTCTCTGGCTCCCAGTGTTCACTGTGACAAGAACCCGGCGGGGCCATCCCTGCGGGGGGGGGGGGGGGGGGGAGGGGCGGAGGGGGGGCGAGGGGGAGGCAATGGGGATGTGGGGTCCGAACTGGGACTGCTGACTGGAGGAGCAGTGGGTGGCTCTGGGCTCTGTAGGGGGTACGGTGGGGAGGGCGGGACTGTTCTGAGGGGCCGGGACTACGACAGCCGCTCGTTTTGTGTCGGCAAGTTCTGAGTAGGACCTTGCATTTTTAGTTTGTGAGTGTGTGGGGGTGTGCCGTTTTTGTGTTAGGCAATTATGGTCAGGATCCTAAAGTTTTGCCCCCATGTGCGTCTCTGGACATGTTTTGCTGTCTGAGTGTTAACGTGTGTGTGTGTGTGTGTGTGTGTGTGTGTGTGTGTGCGTTCTTGCCCTTGGTGCTGAGGGAGGTTTCCGTGAGATTCCACCTTGGAAGCCATGGCTGTGAGGCAGTCCGGCGCTTTCTTGGTCGTAACCAGTGTCAGCAGAGAGGGGAGGGTCTTTGACAGTGGGAGGGTGTACTGACAGGGCCTCGTCCTCATGGGACTAGGAAGCAGCCTCCACCTGCCTCTCCACATCCCCTAGGCTGTACCCTCGTCCTCTGTTCCTCATGTTCCTGGCCCAAAACTTGGCTGCTGACGGCCGGGGGGCCATAACTCCAGACGTGTCAGCTCTCATGCCTCTGTGCCTTTGCACCTGCAGGTTCCTCTGCCCGGAACACCCTTCCCCCTTTTCCTCATCTGGCTAAATTCTGCCCATCCTTCAGAAAGGTCACCTCCTGCAGGAAGCCCTCCTCCACTGCTCTGGGATGAGGAAGGAGTCCCTCTTCTGGGACCATGACCGTCTCACCCAGGACACGGGTCTCCCAGGCACACCCACACCCTATTAGACTCCCTTGTCTGTTGGTCCATCTCAGCCCCTAGAACTCCTTGAGAACAGATCATATCTTTCATCCTGGGCTTTCCCGGCACAGCTCTTGGCAGACAGTGGGCTTGTGAAACGAGTGACTCTGGGGTGACAGCACTTCATATTTTCATCACACTTCCCGTTCACGGAGCACTTCACGTCTGTGATTCTCTGTTCGTCCTCCGGCAGCCCAGTGTGCAGGAGTGGCAAATGCTGTCATTCCTGATCCTGCGGTTGGACTGGTTAACAACTGGCCACGTCTCCCGACCACCGAAGTCCCTGCTCTGCAGCCCAAGAGCAGTCCTTCCTTTTGGGCCGAGCCCACAGAAAGAAGGAGGCTGTGACCTGCAGCAAACAGGCTTTGGGGAGCTATGCCCTAAAGCCCAGGCCACTGACACACTGGTTGCTAAAAGGTGTAGGTGTCAGCAGGGCGGGAGGAGGGACAGATCATATTTTGGAAAATGAAGGACGGAAGCAGCTCACGGATGGTCTGGGCTCCTGGCCCCTTTGAAATGTTCCTGGCTGGACTCCCATCCCTTCTCCACATTTGGGCCCAGGGACCCACTCTACTTTCCTGTGGGCAAATGTATTAGTAAGGATTCTGCAGAGAAACACAACCAAAAGGGTAATCTAATAAGGAATCGGCTCATGTGGTTATGGAGGCTGACAAGCTCAGAATCTGCGGGGTGGACTGGCAGGCTGGAGGCCCAGAGAGACAGACGTTCCAGTTCAAGACTGAAGGCTGTCTGCTGGAGAAATTTGTCTTACTTGGTGATGGTTGGTCGTTTTTTTGTTTGTTTTTTCTGCAATTCAGGCCTTCAACTGATTAGACGAGGCCCACCCACATTATAGAGGGCAGTCTGTTTTACTCCAAGTCCACTTAATCAAATGTTAACCTCATCCAAAAACACCCTCTCAGAACGCCCTTCCCCTCCCTGCATAAGGTGTGACCAACTACCCGGACACCTTGGCCCAGCCCGGTTAACACATGAAATTAAAAATCACAGGGAAGGGTGGCTGGGGTCCTTGGGGTGCAGGGAAGGGGAGGGCACACTGCTGAGGCTAAACACCTTTCCAACTGTCCCAGCCCCCTTTCGAACCAAAGAGGAGTCAAATGGGAGGATGGATGGATCGATAACGTAGATGGGGAAACATAGATCCGGCCGGGCTCCGCCGCGGGAACTCTGCCTTCCCACCTCCAGGCCTCTCGTGTTCGCGCGCAGTGAACTCAGACTCCCGGGGGAGTTCTACTCCACATCCTGCCCTGACATCTCTCTCGCGAGAGATGGTAAAAGAGCTGGGAGTGTGAACGAGTACACGGATATCTGGTGAGAAAGATGTGTTTCTGACACCGGGTACTTTTCTATCTCTTTGTTGGGATCCCAGTGTTTCCTTGTCTACATCTCCGAGCCAAGGAGCTGCCCCAGGATATCTCAGGACCCCAAGGATCTTGCTTGGGCTCTCGGAACCTGCAAGGAGTCGGAGTTCACTTTGCACAGAACGTCCCCACCGTCTCTGCTACAGAACTTACACTGCTCTGTGTGTGCGAGGATTTTAGGGAACATTCCTGTCCCTTCCACCTAAACAAATGGAGCCAGAGGAAGAGGATCTGCCAGAAGTCCTGGGCCTCCCCCTGGCCCTATTGGCCCAATTGGCCCCGATTACTCCCATTTTTCCTAAGGCTCGGGAGCATCACCCCAGGGAAATGCTGTGTCCGATTCCCCCTCACGGTCAGTTCACTCGTGGTTAAAACATTGGCTATCCGTATTTTCAGGCTTTAAAATCTTTTCCCTTCCAGGGTGGGGTTTATTAATGAGTACTGGTCAAACATTACGGCATTTACCAGAACTCTGTGGGTTCACAACACAGAACAGAACAACTGTTCTCTTGAACACAGATTGTCTAGGTCTTTTGAGGTTCGTCTCTGTGCGTGGACCAAACTGCCACCAGGTAGCTGGGCTTGAATCGCTTAGTTCCCCGAAGGCATCAGTGATAAGCTGGGCTTAGTTCCCCGAAGGCATTAGTGATTGAAGTGTGCTTCAGATATCAGTGGCACTGGTATTCTTTCAATAAATGAAAATAAGGCTTTTTATTAAAATAGCCAAGAACAAAGAATTAAAAATATTATTTTTAAATAAGATATGCAGTTGGGGTTAAAGCCAGAGAAATGCCAGCACCTAGGCGTAAACCAGTGTCTTTGTTACCCGTGCTGGGGTCTTTTATTTAGTGTAAGCCTGGTCCTCCTTAGGCTTCTGGAGAATTCACGGACTCTGAGTCTTTTAACTTTCTTAGCTGTGTGCCAAATCTGATCGGATTTGTCAAGGGTCCTGGTCTGCGGCTTTTCTCCAGCCTTGATCTCCAGTGTTCAATTAAGGACCTCTCTTGACCCCCTTATAACTTCTCGGAAGAGGCCTTCGGTTTCTTCTGTTTTTGTCTTTGTCTTTGTCTTAGCCCTGTTTCCTTGTAGTCTGCAGAGAGAAGGAGAGAAAGTTATAGTGAGGTGCGATGTTTCTAGAATGTTCAAAACTTGTGACCGCCTTTTTCTGAGTCAGCAGGAAGAGTCTCCTTACCTGAATTCCTTCCTCAGTGTCAGCTATTTGCTGAGTTAGTTATCTCTAATCTCCATTGAAAGGTCCCTTGGCAACCAGGTCCCTGACAAGGTTAGATTGTAAACTGACCCCTAATGTCATTGGACTCTGCAGAGCCTGCTCTTTTGTGGGTACAAAGCAGGCCGTCCCAGAACATGGCTTTCAAAGTACTTTTTAAGCAGAAGGTGACACAGAGCGAAAAGGGACGTCTACCCGAGCATCCCCGTGTGCTCAGCACGATCCCGGGGAAGTGTAAGCAGAAAAGTGCTGGAAGGGCTTTCGGTCATTTTTCAGCCTGACCCAGGGTGTCAGACGCACGGCACCGCGGCCCAGAGGTCGCAGCTCGTTGAGGTTGACTCAGTGAGGCAACCCGCCCTGGGTTCAGTCCACCTGTAAGTGGAGCCATTTCTGGCTGCAAATCTCCTCCTGTCTGCGTTGGTTTCTATCTCCTCCCGGTCACGAGTGCTCTCAGTCCTGGTGAAGGACGCGAGAGCCCTGAGGCAAGCCGGCTGGAGTTCAGTAAAGCCACAAAGCCGAGCTGTCCAACAGCCCACGTGGTGAGGAAGATCAGGAGGTCAGGAAGGACCACTGCCGGGCCTGGCTGCCCAAGGGGGTGGGCTTCAGCCTGGTTAATCCCAGGTGTTCGGGAAAGCTTGGAGAAGACGTGGGCGTGAGCACAGCTTTCCCTCTTAGAAAAGCCGCACCAAGTTGATTAATAAAGTTCCTCAGTGCCATTCCTATCTAAAGGGTGCAAATTACGCTCAGCCCTGTAACCACAATTGCACTGAGGGGTGGCGTGAAAACGGCTGGTGGGAGGTGTGTAGATAGGAATCGTTAACGTTTATTGAGGGCTTGCTGAGAACCAGGCTGTCTGTGAAAGCTTGACTTCATTATCTTATTTATGAAGATGCGCAATGTTCTCCATGGAGGAGGAAGTTCTCATCTTGTTTGGGAACAAGCAGAAGAGAGAAGAATTCAACTGGGGGCAGGTCTTGATGGCAAGAGAGCCGTTCTAGCCAGATAACTTCCTCCCTGCCCAGTGCAGGTCACTGGAGAGGAAAGATCCTACCCTCCCAGGTACCCCGACCCCCACCGCTGTCAGGGCGAGCAGATCCGGCTCCCCGCCAGGCTGCCTGGGCTTCAGGAAGGACGGCTCCCTGAGCAAAGTGCTATGGGCTTATTGTCACATTATCTTGCTTTACCCTCACTGTGATCCTGTAAGGGAGGATGGTACTTTTGCCCCCATTTTACAGACACGGACACTGAGGCAGAGAGGGGATGAGAGTTTGTCCACGATCCTACAGCCAGAGGCTGAGAGAGCTGAGTTCTCCCGTGTTCAGCTTCCGTCCTCCCCCGCTATGGTAATCTGCCAATATTGTGACTCAGCCTACGAGGTTTTACCCTTTGGTTTCACAGCGGGGTGACTGGCACCACTGAGAATCTCAGGCAGGGCTGAGAGGGTCTGAAGAATTGTGGAAAGGTGTCTTCCACTGCAAAACTGATCAATAAGCAGGCAAAAAACAGAAAACAAGCGATTCTCCGTAGATTGTGTTAGTTGGCCAGACCTGCTGTAACATATCCCCACAGACTGGGTGGCTTAAATAACAGAAGTTTATATTCTCACAGTTCTGGAGGCTGGAAATCTAAGACCAAGGTGCCAGCAGGGTAAATGTCTGGTGAGAAGTGCAGATGGCCGCCTTCTCACTGTGTCCTCACATGGCTTTTTCTGTGTGTGAACATCCCTGGTGTCTCTTCTCATAAGGACACCCGTCCTATTGGATTAGGGCCCCACCCTTATGACCGTATTTAACTTTACCTTCTTAAAGGCCTTGTCTCCATATACAGTCACATCTAGGGTTGGGGCGCCAGTATGGGAATTTTAAAAAATATTTTTTAATGTTTATTTATATTTGAGAGAGAGAGAGAGAGACAGAGCACGAGTGGGGGAGGGACAGAGAGAGAGGGAGACAGAATCTGAAGCAGACTCCAGGCTCTGAGCTGTCAGCACAGAGCCTGACGTGGGACTCAAAGTCATGAACCGCGGGATCATGACCTGAGCTGAAGTGCGACACCTAGCCTACCGAGCCACCCAGGCGCCCCTGTATGGGAATTTTGAGGGGACACAATGTAGTCTAACCATAGATGATTCGAAGCTCTGTGTCCCTCCTCCAGCAGCCCCACTGCCTGGGGCAGTCAGCTGAGTCCCCAGCGTCCTCTCCTCTGCAAGACGAGGCAGCTGGAGACTGCTCCCTGTAATCCACAACCGTGAAAGACCACTGCTCCACTGAGGATTTTTACAGACTCTTGCAGCTTTATAACAGCCAATATTTACATGTAATTTTTTGACTTCAGCGAAAGCTTTTACTTCATCATCTCGACAGAGGGGCTGAAGCCACAGCCCATCTGGTCCAAGCTTTTATCAGTATTATTTTTATTTTATGTTTATTTTTGTTTTTATTTCTCATAGCTGTCTAAGGTTTTAGAGGGCTATTTTCTTCCCATAGACAAACTTGATTTCTTTTACCCTATCCCTGGAATAGCTTTACCAATGAAAGAAACGGCTTTGCCAAAAGCTATGCATACCTTGGTAAACTAGCTCAAGAAAGAAAGAAAGAAAGAAAGAAAGAAAGGGAGGAAAGAAAAAAGAAAGGAAGAAAGAATGGAGGAAGGGAGGAAGGGAGGGAGGAAGGAAGAAGGAGGAAGGGAAAGGAAGGAAAGGAAAGGAGGGAAGGAAGGAAAGAAGGAAGGAAGGAAAGCAGGCAGGGAAAGGAAGGAAAAGAAAGGAGGGAAGGAGGAAGAAGGAAGGAGAAAGGAAGGTAGGAAGGAAGGAAGGAAGGAAGGAAAGAAAGAAGAAGAAAGAAGGGAGAAGGAAGGCAGGCTCTGATTTGTAGAGTTTGTCCCCTTCTCCCCGGCTCTGCCCCTGCTGCTGTATCAGGCCAGGCTTGGTCAGGAGCAGGAGGAGGCAAAGGGCCCCTCAATCCCCCCTCCTCCACCCCATGTGTATTCTCTTCGTCTCCCTTCCTCTGTATTCTGTTCTCCAGATTATTCCTGGGTCCTGAGTGAGCTGGCTGAAGTGGGCATGATGCTACTAATAAGCTGTTCTGAGGGAAGAGTTTAGCTCATTGGACCTTTGGGAAAGACCTTGGCTGGCACTTTGCTTCATAGGATAACAAGCTTCAGTGAAACTAACAGTGCTCCCGCCTACACCACTGCCGTACTCTTGTTCTATATGCTGAAGTTACCAAGAATCGCTTCTGTAAGTGAGATCCTCCTTTCCTCTGGCAGTAGAAAGGCTAAATTGGACATGGTGTCCTTGGGGCCTCTTCTCCTTTCTAGAGCTGCTCTGAGCTTGGGGGAGGGTGGGCACAGATAACGTCACACATCCGCTTACCCTTGGGGTCCCTGGCCAGTGTCCCCCGTAACGTATCATGGCATTTGAAACATCAGTAATTAATTAGCCTTCCTCTTATACTCCTGTGGTCTCTGTTTACCCATTGGCCTATTTTGAGGAATCAATGAAAATTAAAATAATTACAATCGAACATCTATTATGTGCCAAATCCTGTGCTAGGTATTTTATAAACACCATTTCCCAACCTAATCGCATCACGAGATAGGAATCATAAACTACTATTTTATAGATGAAAAGGTTGAGACCCAGAGAAGTTATGGATTTGCTCAAGGTCAGTGAGTGTTAAGATTCGAGCCAAGTCTCTTAAACTCAAAAGCTCACCTTTTCCCACTACGTTACTGTGTAATACAAAACATCGCGTTGGTCAGCATAAAATTAGGTCGTGCTATAGTAACAAGCAACCCTAAAATCTTCGTGGCTTATATCAACCAAGTTTTACGTTATCCTCCCGTGTGATGTGTCATTCATGTGCATCACAGTTGGCTGGGGACTCTGCTCTGTAGTCCCCCAGGAGTCCGCTGATGATGGAACAGCCCCTGGTTTGTTGCCAGCCCCTACGGTAGAGGAAGAGGAGACTCTGGAGGGTCTAAAGCTAGCAGTCCAGGTCGGCGGCATTGAATTGACACACGTTGCTTGTTACTTGCAAGTCACTGGGCCGAATATTACATGAATATTCCAGACCACAAAGTGCAAATCCCACTGGCCAGCCAAGAACAGAAAGTACACGGCGGGTGGCACTGAAACCTGCCATGAGTATCTGACACAGGACTTTGCACCTACATGCTCAATAAACATGATTTCACACACCCCTTTCCCCTTCTCCAACTCTGAACGGATTATGGTGAAATCGTTGTTGGATCAAGAGATAGGCGTAATGAGCAGGCCTCTCATTTTGTACTCTGTTCAGCGCTTTCTTTCTCCATTGGCTTGCGGCTGGATCATAGGATACTGACGGCCCTCCCCATCCGGATCAGATTGTTCCGGGGCCTGGGTCTCCAAAGCTTGCCGTCTAACTACGTATCAGAGGTTTCTATCAGTCATCCTCAAACGCCACGTTGCAGGTGACGGATGGTACTCACATGTGCAACACACGATAACCTCCCATGGGCATCTCTCATCGGCTCAGGACCACAGGCAATCCCCGGCTGGAAGCTAGAGGTCCAACCCTTCTCCTTCCCTATGGGGTAGGATATCAGAATGCAAGTGAGTGATAGAGATTGTCACAGGCATACATTGAATCTGTCCTAATTGATAAAAAACTCATCAGTCATTTCAAAACCTCGGTAGTTCGTTAGCAACAGCAAATTGCCTGTGACACACTTTATAACTGCTCCAGACATGCAGCCTGTCAGGACACCCCCCGCGGAGGAACCGCTGGTCAAGCTGATGCCAGGACAACCAGTTGTGAAATGAAAAATTGTGTCAATTAACGAGTTGTTTTATCGACACTGTGCCAAAGAATTGATTGGAGAGGACGTTTTGTCCACACTAACTGAATTGGCTAGTGTTCTTGGCATTGTGTATACCCAGCCAGGATTAAGAATGTGAGCATGATACCAAATCACAGAATGTTAGACTGGAAGGAATCTCCAGAGACACTTTTCATACATTCCCCTCATGTTACAGACGAGGAAACGAAGGGACAGCCAGGTCGGAAGACTTGCTTGAGGGACACGCAGCACAATCGTTGACTATTGTTTTAGAAAAGAGGCACGGGCGGGCCCATCTTCACCCGCAGCATTTTTCACATTTTCTGTAGCTATTTCAGAATCAAGATGCTCAGCTGAATGGTATTGCATACTTTCTAAAAGTAGACAAGAATTTCAGAAACACCCCATGGTGCAATTGTTCGTTGCTTAAACTTGCTGCTGACTCATCTGCCTTACACCACTTCTCTACCGACATCGGTCATGGCATCTGTCACTGACACTGGCTCTTTTCCTCAGCTGGTGCCATCCTCTCCGGCTGGGCTGGGAAACAGGATGGAGTGACGTCACCTCCGCCCATCCTCATTGGCCGGTGGACCAGGGCTCAGAGGTGAGGTCTCCCCTGGGGACTTCCTTGGCATAAGGTTATCCTCTAGCCTGAAGTAAGCTACCTGTTGCCCGTGAGGGCAGGCTGTTTAGGGCCAGTAGACTCTGTGGAACCAGAAAGCCGAGGGTTTCAGGCTTCATATTTTTGAAGAAGGATAAATACAGTACTCCCCCCCACCCCCCCCCAACAAACACCTCATGCTGGCCATACTTAAAGCATTAAGGGGGCAAAAAAACTCCCATTCAAAAATAGTCCTCGGATCAAGGCCCTCCGTACTTCCTCGGAATTGTGAACTGAAACTTTTCGCTCACTTTGGGTTCCTTCCTCTTCAAATACCTCTAGTGTGAGACAGGTGATTTTGTGGAGGTCCCTTCAATCTATCCCCCTCTTCCCAAGTTTATTTCAGGGGCTTTGAAGGCTCCCTGCTTCAGGGCCCAGGAGGGAAGGCAGCCCAGACCGTTTCTGCATGGCCCTGGGCTTGAGGGTCAGGGTCAGTGGCCATGATCTAGGCTGTCCATCGTCACTGTCCAGGCTCGGATTTTGGCAGCTCTCCCAACCCTATACGGCCAGATGCAGGAGGCAGCCCTTGGCACGGACAGAGAGCTCTCCGGCTCAGGGCCAAAAAGTCAGCCCTTTCCCCCAGATGGAGCACGCGGGAACCGTCCCTCCCCTGCACAGCACACCTCTTTCCCTGTTTACATGGCTTAGGAAGTATTTGGAGGTTGGGGGGGAGCAGGAAAGACGGAACGGCAGGTTGACGTCCTGGGACAAGTCTTTCCCTAACCCATACCAAATGAGACAGGGAGCGGAAGGGACCCGGGGCATGAGAGTAGATTTCAGGTTACACCGGGTACCCTTCTCCTGGTTTTATGCATTGTTGAGCAGACATTGTGAAAGACTTACCCTGCCCAGTCCGTCTTCCTGTTGGCTTTGGTACAAAGCTACACACACAGACCCAGACACAGAGTCACACACATGAACGAACACACACACCACTTCACCTTACGGTGCCCACGCCAGTCATCTCTTCTTGGCCACTGGGTTCAGATTCGGGAAAACCCCAGTGGTAAGAGAATTTGTGTCTGAAGAATCGAAGCCTTGAAGAGAAAGTAAAGTTAGGAGAAAAGTCAGAAATGAACTTGAGAAAATCTTTATAATTGCTTTTGCATTCAGGAAAGACTACAACCCAGGAGCGCACTGAATAAGGAACGCGTTAGGATGTATCATACCCACGTTGGTGGCAGCGTGAACTGGTTCAGCCAAGCTTGTGAGCAATTTGGCAACGTGTCTATAACTGGGAATGCCTTCTCCCAAGGGCGAGCAGCACCACTTCCAGGGACATACTCTAGAAAAACAAGTTCAAGGATATTCACCGCAGAATCACTTGGGACAGTGAAAAATTAGAAATAACTTCAGTTGGGGCGCCTGTCTAGCTCAGTCGGAAGACCAGGTGACTCTTGATCTCAGGGTCATAAGTTCGAGCCCCACGTTGGGTGTAGAGATGAAAGAAAGAAAGAAAGAAAGAAAGAAAGAAAGAAGAAAAGAAAAAGAAAGAAAGAAAAGAAAAGAAAAAGAAAGAAAGAAAGAGAAAGAAAGAAAAAGAAATAACTTCAATGTCCAATGGTTGATGGATGAATTGTGGTCTATTTATACAGTTTATTGTTATTCATGAGTTAAAATGCATGAGTTGGATTTCCTGCAGCCACATGAGCAGACCTTAGAAGCATCATGTTAGGTGATAAAAAAGTGAGTTCCAGAGTGATAGGTTCAGTGTGATACCACTTATGGAAATTAAGAAGCACTCCAAACCTTGCTAGGTGTAATGTATGAGTAATTCATATGTGATAAAGTATGAACATATGTACGAGAAGAATATCCATCAATTTTAGGATAGCTCCTGCATCTTTGGAGGAAGGGAAAGGGAGACAAAGGGGACTGTGCCATGTTCGTAAGGTTGTATTTTTTTTTTTTTTTTAAAGAATCCGACATGAACGTGGCCCTAAGTTCACATTTGCTATTTCTGGTGGTGGGTGCAAGGCTTTTGTTATATTACTCCTTATATTTTTCTGTATGTTTGAAATATTTCAAAATTGGAAAAAGGAAAGAAATTTCCCATGGCATTTTGCACACATTTACATGAGCAGTAACGGATATGGTGCTGTGATTTTCCATTTTCTGTGTCAGAATTTCCCTTCTTTGTATCTCCAACAGACTGCTTGTAAATGTCTTTTTCTTAGTTGCAGAAATATCATCCGGAGGGGCATTTTTCCAGCCAATTATTCCATGCCCTCCTGATCTCGTGACTCAGAGCAATCGATTAGTTGGTCTCCCTCATCCAGATATCTGGAAAAACCAGAGCACTCAAAGTAGGCTGCCCCCAGACCTCCCCAGCACCTCTTCCTGGCGCGGGGGCTGGAGGGCTCACCTCTGTCCCGGAGGGCCTCCTGCCAAATGTCGGCTGCCCTTTTGCCCGGAGGGAAGGCCCAGTGTCTGGTTTACTTTCTTCTTTCTTTACCTTCCCCCAAAGTTTCCCTTGCAAAACCTTACTCCTTGGCTACTTTGATATCTCCAGCCTTTTTTATTCCCAACCTCTAGATTCCTCCAGTCTCTCTCATAATCCCACCAGCGCTAACCAACTACACAAGGGTTCTCAAATTTGTGCATCAGAATCACCTGAAAAGCTTATTAAAACGCAGATTTCTGGGCGCTGCCTCCAGGGTTTCTGATTCAGTAGATCTGGATGGGGCCCGATGGGGTTCTGGAAACGTCTCAGAAAATTAAAATATGCACAGATTTGTAGTGTTTGCCGATTCCCCTCGTGTAAATATTCCCCTCGTGTAAATATTACAGTGGCTGATTTCGAGCCCCCCAATGTGACTGTCACTAAATGTGGAACTAGGGAGGGAACGCGTACCACCGGTCTTCCCAAGGTGATACAAAGCATCTCCAGCACACCCTTGGCACCGGGACCTGAGAATGTACATTTCTTTTTTTTTTTAATGTTTATTTATTTATTTTTGAGAGAGAAAGAGAGAACAGGGGAGGGGCAGAGAGAGAGAGAGAGGGAGACAGAATCCCAAGCAGGCTCCACACTGTCCGCGTAGAGCCTGACGCGGGGCTCAAACCCACAAACTGTGAGGTCCTGACCTGAGCTGAAATCAAGTCAGATACCCAACTGACTGAGCCACCCAGGTGCCCGGAAAATGTGCATTTCTAATAAGATCCCAGGTAATGCTGAAGCTGCTGGTACCGGGACCACACTTCTCGACCTGTTGTCCTACAAGGCTGAGCACAGGAGTATGGGGTTTGGGAAGGGATTCCTGCATTGTGCGAACTGTGCAACCTTGACCTTAAAAATCCCACTTCCTTAAAAGGAGTCCAGAAGATTTCCTACTCTAAGAGCAAATGTGGCTTTACATCCTGGGGACGGGCACGGGCTACGCTGTAGGTACGACAAGCCCAGGGTCCATCCTGAGGTGCTGGCCTGGATGTTCTGTCCCTATTCTGAAAGCCCCCTGCCCACCAACCACTAACCGTGCTGCTTCCAGCTCATGCAACGATCTGCTCCCCCTTCCCAGCCCCAAACCCTGCAGCTAAGGAGCATAGCCAGCAGGATGAGTACCCACTACCCATAGGGGCTCTCAAAGGGAAGAACCATGTCTAAGGGTATCCTTGGCAGAACAAGGCCTAGCTGCTGGGAAAGAAGAGACGGGGAAGGAGGAGTGGGAGAAGGAAAGGATAGAGTGGGAGGGTGGCAGAGAAGGGAGGGGCTGGTGGTCAGGCCTAGAAGCTTCCAGGGGACTGGGTCACCCCCCAGATTGGGCAAAAATGAAAGCACCAAGTGACAACTGTCCATGCCCCCGCTACTGACACAAGAGCTCCATTCTGGGAGCACGTTGGTCCTCCCGCTGCGACTACACAGGCCCCATCGGCATGAAGCCACCTCTGGGAAGAACAAAGGAGGCTCTGTAGGCCCCGTGGGATGAGCAAGCTCACGGTGGAGAAAGGCAAGATTAATGCACGGCCGTATTGCCATACACGCTCGGGAATATTACCACGTTGGTATATCGGACTATATGTCATTCGGATTCCAGGGTGTAATAACTCCAGGTGCACTTGACATTTCTATTCAAATGGTATTTTGGAGAAACTTATAGGTTTTCATTACTGGTAATTTCTCTGACTCCTTCTTCCCAGAGCCTGGTGTTCACGCTCAGCCTGCCCCCACCCTCGGCCGGCACACCCTCCGGTGCCCTCAACGGCTCCCTGCCTCAAGGACCGCTGCTGGGCCCCCATCCTCGCCTGCCGGGGAGGTGGCCTGGGAGGGGAGGAGATGGCTGAGAGAACGAATTCAGCACTTTGTCTCATTTTACAGGTGCAGAAGTAGCAGCCCAGAGAAGGAAGTGGACCCGTGCAAGGACACTCCGGCAGGGTGGCCCAGCGTGGATCAGAAGGATGGCTCGCCGGGTGCTGCTGGGGGACACCAGCCACCTGGAGAGACTTCCCATGTCGTCGCGCGCTCTCCCCCTCTCTTCTGTTCCTTTCTTGACTTTCTTTTGCCCTTTCCAGGCCACTTCCCCCTCTCCTTCCTCCCTCTCCCAAAGGCTCAGCCTTTTAGCAGACTTACTCCTCCACCCCCACATCCTTGTTGACTTCAACCCTCAGGCTCTCAGCACACCTCCCATCTGCTTGGGTGGGTTAGGTAGGGGGCACACAACCATGGCTGGTTTCAGTCAAACAACGTATTGCCAGATGGACACATGCGCACAAATGCAGAGACGTCACAATGCACAGGCAGCAAGCCGGTGCCTCCCCAGAGCTGACACTCCTGGGCTCAGTCGGGGGCCTGCCTTTCTAGGGCGGTGACCACTCCTTGTGGCCACTCTCTCTTCTCTCCACCATCCCTCTCAGCCGCTACAGCTCTCAGGACTGCTTCTCAAAGAAACTCTGGTTCTGTGAGAAAATCTGTAGACCTTGCCCTCCTAGAGCAGAGTCCAGCCCAGGGTCTCGCTGGTGGAGCGACCTAGAAGTGGAGCACTTTGGAGGCTGTGGGGTGCACTACCTCATTATGACCACACGATGCCACCCTTGAGCTGCACACACATTCCCCCCAAGGCATGTTGCCGGGCAGGTGGCCAAGCCAGGCCCAGCCAGCAGCTGGGTGGGAATGGGAGGTCAGGGTAGCACCAGGGGAGGGAGTTTCACAGTCACAGGCATTGGTCAGCCCTGCAGCCTTTGTCACCATCCTGCCTTCTCCCACTCACGTCTGGCTGCATCTAGGGGGGGTCTCAGTTGACCTCACTGAGACAATTGCTACAGGTCCCCATACACCCAGCCCTTCTTCCTGAATCCCCAGTGAACCCACAGCCCCACTTAGGATCCATCAGCACCTTTGAACTCAGTGTGGGCCACACACCAGTTCATGTGTTGGTGTTGGCTTAGACTTGCCTCTTGGCGGCTTCTGCATAAGGAAGGAAACTTCCTGCTGCCTTGTTTCTCGCAGGTTGTGGCTGTGTTGTGACCTGTAGCAGGAAGCAGGCCTGGGGAGGCCTCAGATCGTGTCACCCACCTTGGGCTGCCCAGGCACAGTAGCTCCCCAGGGCTGGGTAGAAGGATTCCAGATAAGGAAATCCCCAGATAAAGAAAGCAAAGACCCTGTGTTCCTTTATTTTAAACTTCTGCACATTGTGTAGGTCCTGCTCTGTCCATCCCAATGTTGTTCTCACCTTTGGGAATGTTTCCTTGGGCCCTAACCCAGGCCTTGTATGTGGTCCTAGCCCTCTGCTCTGTCCCCTGTCCCCTAGGGGCGTCTGCTCTGTCCCCTGTCCCCTAGGGGCTGACGCCGTGTGAGCCTCCCCAGGGGTGGTAACAAGCCCCCAGGCCAGCCGCCCCCCTCCCCTTCTCCGGGGTAAGCAATCCCACCTCCTGCCCCTAGAGGTCTCTGTATCCCGAAGCAAGCAACGATATTGACTGCTTAACTAAAGCAATGAGGATTTTATTGGAAGGATTTGGGGGTGGTTCGCCAGATTCAGGAGGGGGGCACTTGAAGGTCCAGGCTAAGAAAGGGCGGACGCTAGGCAGTTCAGGGGACGCAGAAGGCCCAAGCTCAGTCTTCTCTTTAGCACAGCTGCTGGGATCAGTTTGTTCCCAATCTTGCGTCCCTCCATCAGGATTCCAATTCCCAGGCCTGTCTTGGGTCTCCTATCCGAGGGGGCAGGACAAGGCAAGGTGCTTTGAGTGACAATCCCACCAGGCGTGCCCATGGGGTGGGAGAGGCAATTCCCCAAAAGGAGCCCAGAGGGAGATAGATGGTCTACAAATAGGAGACAGCAGGCTGGGAGCTAAGCCACCAACACAGTGTCCACACCTTTAATTGAGCCACTCTTGTTTTTTCCTTACCTGATGGAACCTCCCACTAGACACTGTTCACAGATAAATGATTAAATGTGTAGCAGAGCACTGAGGCACAGAGAGGCTCAGCGTTTGTCCTGAGGCCAACCAGCAGCTCTAAGGGAAAGCTAGGTTGATGACTCCCACTTGTTGCTGTCCCTCGTCTGTGACACACCTGGACCCTTTCGGGGGGCATCACCCCTGTAGACAAGGCCTCCCGCAGATACTTTTTGGGGTAAGGGCTTCCTGACTACTGTTGAGAGGAACAGCAAGCCCAGACCGCAAAAAGATCCAAAGGAGACTGCAGCTCTCCTCCGGCAGGAGGGCAGGAGGGGAAGGTGGGTGCACCCCTCCAGGGCTCAGCTGGCTGGATCCCTGGATCCGTGGGGAGGCAGAGCCAGGACCTGAAGGGAGGAGAGGGAAGAAGGGAGCTGAGAGCCCCAGGAAGCAGGTGGGAAGCAGAAATCCCGTCGTAATCCCTCCCTCCACCCACCCAAGGTCACAACCTGGTTCTTACCTGGGGTTTGTAGGGGGCCTCCCCTGGAAGATCTGGGATTGCAGTGCACTCCCAGGCAAGGGACTGCTTGAACCTGCACCGGCTCCCCTTCAGGGCCCAAGCCTCCCCGGATTCTCTTTGACCTTGGAGCATTTTAGCCTCCTGCTGTGACTGAGGTGCAGTCAGATAGTCAATCTGACACGGGGTCCTTGTGAAGCCTCTCATGCTTGCTGAGGGGCGGGCCCACACGGACCAAAGCACCGTCCTTGGTCCACAGCATCAGTGCGCCCAGCTCCCACTGGGGACTCCCCAAGAGTCACAAAACACCAGTCCCGAGAAGATGTCATCTTAGATGAGACCTCTGGGGACAGACCACTTTGAACTTGCAGGCATGGGCCCTCAGTCTGTTCTGACAATGCCTTCTGCTTTCAGCAGATGCTGTTGTTACCGGGAAAGCAGGGCTCGGAGGCGGTTCGAGCTGGCTTAGCCTGATGAAACGTCCCCGGCCCGGGTTCAAATGAGTAGCTCCACAAAGGCAGCAGACAAGCCCCTTCCCCCCATCTCAGTGCCCTCCTGCTTCCATAATAAGGGAAGTCAGCGAAACTTCCCAGAAGTCCCTGAGCCAGCCTGGCTTGGGACTTACCTGCCTTACCTGGAGGACCCCCCGGGGGCCACAGTCACCCAGGAGTGGAGGAAGTCCTAGCACACTGAACCTTGTAGGTCCACAGAATGGGTGGCTTTGCCCGTGGGTCCACTGCAGAGCTCAGGTTGGGATGGTTTGTGCTGGGCTTTTCCTGAAGGAGCCAAGGGGGCATTGGGTCCTGCCAGAGAAAGTGGGCCTCATGCCTTCCCAGACTTCCAACCCAGGCTTGTAAACAGAGGCCACCTGGAGACACCGGGCCTGCTCTGCAGGCTGGTCCAGGAGAGAGACCAAAATGTGAGACCGGTGGCCATAGATGAGAGCCTGTGGCCATGAGAGCCTGTGGCCACAGGGCAGTCTGTAGGGGAGAGCACTGCACGGCCAAGGCTCTGAGAGTGTCCTACCTGGACAGGTATCCATGCTGCTGCTGCACGGGTAGGCCTGAGCTTCAGAGAGGCTGGGACTCGAGCTGGCTCTCAGGAGGAAGAGAAGGAGGCTCTTTCCTGCCCAGGGAGCAGGCCTCCCCTTCCTCGCTGCTGAGCCACTGGCCCGGGGAATCCAGACCCGGCGGTGACTCCAGGTGGCAGGCAGCTACATCTCGAGGACAGGGAGGACAGGGCCAGCTGTCTGCTTCGGGGGTCTTCATATGGGGAGAAGACGCCCTCCCTAGCCAGCTTTGAGCTTGGGCTTCTCCGGGGGGGGGCCCTCCGGCTCTGCCCCTCTCCCAGCAGGGTTCCCTCGGGATCTCTCTGGGGACTCCACTCCCTCCTGCCCCTCCTGCCCCACTTCCCCAGCTGCAGCCTGTGCCAGAACCAGCAAGAGGACAACACTGAGGTCGGGGAGGCACACTTGGTGGGTTGGAGCGGAACCACGCAGGCCTTGGTGACTGGACCACACGCAGGCCCACAGGGAGTAAGCCCAGGCCCTCCCCACTTGCACAGGGCTCCTCCGCCCGCTGCCCACCGCCCACCGCCCACCGCATCCTAGGGTGCTCGGTCTTTGGCATCACTGAAGGCCCCCTCCTCCAAGGCTCCGCTGACGCCTGCGTTTAAGGCACTTCCATTCGTGCGTGCGGGGCTCACTAGAAGCCAGCTCGGTGCTGCTCCCTTGTTTCTCACGGTGACCTGAGGAAGTAGATGCAGGTAACACCCCCTTCCAGGGGAGGGAGCTGAGACTGACCTGTTTAACTGCAGCTAGTGAGTGGCTGAGACCCAGCTTCAACTGGACCCTCTGACCTTAAAGCCCATGCAGCTCTTTCTGCCCTTTGCCTCCAGGATACAGCCCGGCTAGACCACTGTGATGGTCCCTTCCATCCCTTCCTTCCCAGTCTCTCCCCTCCTCCCACTAGGGCAGTTTCTGCTGCCTTCCAGTCTCAGGGCAAGCTCTGTACCTCAGTTTCCTCACCTCTAAAGTGGGCCTAACACCCTGTGTCTGGGTCAAATGGAAACATCTCATGCTCCTGCTACCAAATCTTTCTACCTGCTTCCACCTGCCCCCACCCGTGACCCTTGACCTCCTCCCCTTCTGATCTTTGGTGAGCCACCTGCTCCTGCCTAAGACTCACCGCTCCCCTACACCTGAATCCCGCCCCTCGGACCACCCCATGGATGTCAGCAGGCTATCACTTGCTCCCTACTGGATGGTCAGTGCTCCCCTCCCAGGTATCGCCACCCTACAACAGCCCTCCCGTGGCTGCACAGTTGGAGAGGCTCTAGCTACTGCCCACCTTGAAGGCAAAACTCCTCAGAGTGTATTTGCTACTCCACCGCCCCCCCCCCCACACACAACCCTGCACTCTCTCCTGAACCCCCTGCAATCACTTTTGTCCCCAGACCACTCCTGTCAAGGTCACGTGATGTCCACACTGCTAGGCCCTGTGGTTGATTCTCAGAGCTCATCTCACTGACCTACAGACAGCCTTGGACACAGTCGGTCACTCTGTCCTCCTGGAAACACCTTCTTCCTGGGATCCAGGAATGCCCTCCCTGCACCTACTGCCCCACTGGCCGCTCCTTTCTGGTTGCATCCGGAGTGTTGACTGCTCCTCATCTCTCTGCCCCCCCCCCCCCCCCCCCCCCCCAGTTTCAGAGCATCCTGGGGGCCTAGCGGGCAGCCCTGTGTCTCTGCTTTCCCTCTACACTCAGCCCTAAGTGAGCTCGTCCGAGGCAACTGTGCCTCCCCACCGTGCGCCCCATTTCCAGTCAGTCCCAGGCTCTGCCTCCAAAAGTGTCTCTGAGCGTGCACGCCGACCCCCAACACCAAGACTGGCCGAGCTATTCTGATCCCGGCGCCTCACCCCTCTGGCAATAAGCTGTGTACGTTGCTGAGATTCTCACCTTCCCAGGGTCCCTGTTTGGATCTGGAGAGCATGAAGAATGAGATGGCTCAGAGGAAGAGGGCTTCGGCTTCTCGCCCCTGCTTCTGCTTGTGTCATGCAGGCTGTTGGACCAGCTGAAATGCTTTGCTTGGGCCTCTCTCCTGCTGAAGGGAGAGGGTGACACCCACCAGCAGGGTGGGGGTGGGGAGGCTGGAGCTCCTGCTGTCCTCCTGGCCCCTCTGCCTGGCACACTGCCCAGACGGGACCGACCCTTCGCTCAGATTCCTCAATCCCTTTCCTGAATCCCCCAGCACAGGCCTCGGGCCATTGATTTGCCCCTCACTTGTTTACTTGGCAGATGTCAACTGAGTGTGTGCAGGGATGAGCCAACCTGAGCCAACCGTGGACTCTGCCCTCTGGGAGTTCCCAGCCCAGAAAGGAAATACAGATGTGGCCTCCTGGATGCCCTGAGTCCCTCAAACAAAACTCAGCTTGCACCGAGCTCATCGGCCTCCCTGGGAGCCCCATCTCCTTCGTGGGACACCTCTGCCAAGGGCACCGGCGCAGACAGTGTTGGGCAAGGCGGGCATCGATGGGTGCCTGGGGAGGGTTCCAGGGCTGCGGGGGTGCCCGGGCTGGGTGGGGGTGAGGACAAGGAGCCTGGGAGGCTTCATCACAGAGGCCTTGTGGGAGCAGCGCTGGGGAAAAAGGCCAAAAGTTGTCTTCAGGCTGAGGAGCTGGCAATGCTCCAGCAGGCTGTGGGCAGCCCCTGAGGTTCTGAGTAGAAAAAAATCTGCGAAATGATGGAGCAGGGGGAGGCACGGGGGGGGGGGGGGGGGGGGGGGTAGTCAGAGGCTTTACAACAATTCTGCTGAGAGATAATGGGGACCTGACCCGAAAGGTGGGGGACTGAGGCAGCAGATTCATGACAACGTAATAGGTTGTCTGGGAGGCTGGGAGAGGGGTCCCAGCCGCGAGGACGGAGGGGCCAACAGAGAATGCGAGGTGGTTGGATCACTTATAACACACGGTCCGATTTAATAAACAGGTGTGGAAGCCCCACCACATTCAGGGTCACCTTCGGCTCTCAAGGTGTACGAGTTGACAGTGACCATGATATGTGAAGGGCAGAAGGGACAGAGGGAGGCGGAAATAGAAGCTGGAGGACACCCAGAGAGGAGAAACAAAGTGGGGGGAAGGGAGGGGTGCATGCAGACACCTCCCGCATGCTCTAGTTTGGTGTGTGGAGGCCGCCAGGACACTGGTCCCGCAGCCCTGGCTGGGCCGAGGGGGTCAACAGGAGTGCAACCTTGCCTGGCAGCTCCGAGGACAGGAGGGGCGTCCGGCCCAGGGAGGGGGCGGGGGAGGCAGCACAGTGCCCTGGGGTAGGGCGGGGTCTTCCCATTTGACAGGTTGGCTGTGGGAGTGTCACTGCGCCCCCCTCAGAGGTCAGCACTAGCGCCCCTTAACTGTAAAACAGGAGAGTTTCAGACACACAGGGGATCCTCACGCAGGCACCTCCACTTCCTCACCCCCCATTTCAACTAGGTCTCAATTTCAAACTGCGAAATGCATTTTGAATCCACCCACTTGCTGCCCCAGCCCTAGAGCCGCCCCTGCCCCCATGACCTTGTGGACCACAGTAGCCTCCCACCTACGCACTCCACACCCACTCGCCTCTCCGCAGCCACAGTAATCTTATTTAAATGTAAATCTCAAGTCCCTCCCCTGCTGAAAAAATATCCTTAAGTGGTTTCTTACCACCAGTTAAAACTCCATCACCTGCCCCTCCCTAGCCCCCAGGGCTCCCCCTGCATCAGTCTGTCCCTCTCGCCACACTGGCTTTCTTCCAGCTCCTTGAACCGCCGAGCTTGCCTCGGGACCTTGCCCTTGTCTGTCCCCTCTGCCGGGAGCGCCCGCCCTGCTGCTCCGCCTGGAGGACCCCTCGCTCAGCCTGCAGCGCGGAGCCTCGTTATCTCTCCCTCTAACTGACCTTCCCTGAGCCCCCAAGTGAAATCCACTGTGGGGTCTGTTGCATAGCACCCCGAACTTCTTCCCAGCACTTCATGTCCTTTTGTAAATATATATTTATAAGCGTGATTTGTTGTTTGCTTGCTTAATGTCTGCCTGTCCCACTGGACTGTAAACCCCTGAGGACAGACGTCTTGTCTTGTTGGCTGTTGTATGCCCAGCACCCACAGTCAGCGTTGATGGAATAGAGCAAGGAAGAAACGAGGGAGGGAGGGAGGGCTGTGTTTTTCTGCGACAGCTGTCACCACCCCAGATGACCCCCGCTTCCCAGAGAGTTCCAGGAGATGGCATCCTCACATACGCATCCGATCTATACCCACGCCAAGAACTCCGGCTAAACGTGAGGCATTTTTACATTGTGACTTCCTCACCTGCTGAACCACCTTTCATATGTCTTGTTTCATTTTATCTTCATATTTCTATTTTTTATTTTAATTTTATTTATTTTTTTATTTTGGAGAGAGAGAGAGAGAGAGCATGAGTGGGGGAGAGGGGCAGAGGGAGAGAGAGAGAGAGAGAGAGAGAGAGAGAGAATCTTAAGCAGGCTCCATGCTGAGTGTGGACCCTGATGTGGGGCTCGATCCCACGACCCTGTGATCCTGACCTGAGCTGAAATCAAGAGTCAGACACTCAACCGACTGAGCCCCCCCCCCCCAGCGCCCCTTAGCTTCATACTTCTTGATTTGTCACCTGCTTGGTAACGAGCTGTCCCTTGTCATTCTCCCCCTTTAATATTCACATTTTCCTCTCTCATGTTAGAATAGAAATATTTCTTATTCAAGTTTTACTCATTAATTTATGGACCATTCTTTTTTTTATCAGCGCAGTAATAATATTTTCTGGTCGATTGTAAGTTCTTATTGTCCTCATAGTTTCATTAACCATAAAATGAAACTAAATAGAGTAACAGTTGTTTAACATCTGAGTCTTATTCTCATTCAGGAAATAATTTAGATAAAAATAACTATTGTATACCCTGAATAGTGCATGAATTGAGGTGCTGCAGTTTATAGAATTTCATTCTATAAATAATCTTAGAGTTTCCTGATTTGTTTCTTTCTGATGCTAATAGAAATCCAACCTCCTACACCCACTCTACCCATCTGAATTCTGTCTCCGGGAACCTGGACCCTGAGGACAGGGCCTCAAAATCTGAAAGCCGTCACACCGGGGCTCTCCGGGATCTGACCGCAAGGAGAAAGAACGTTTCTCCAAAGGTCAGATGTCCACGTGTGCAAAGAGATCCCTCTCCTTCGCATTTCCAGGTGGAGACCAGGCCCGGGAGCATCGCCCTCCGAACTTAGCGGGAGCAACATAAAATGGCACAGGTGGGGATATGCGGCTCCCGAGGAGGGGTCCGGGAAGTTGTGCTAATCGGCCTGCCTGGAGAGGCCCTTGGAGATGGACTGGGGCTCGGAACTGAGGGCGCTGATGTGTCCAAGTAACTGGGAGCTGGTGGTCAGCAAGTAGAAAAGCTGGTCTGGAGGGAATCTGGAGGCAGGGAAATGGGAACAGAAGCTCAGGCCAGTTTTCCGGCTCCTGAGGGAGGAGGCCTGCTTCCAGAAGAGGGAGGGCCCATCCCCTCCCTCTGGCTCCGGACTCGGTCACCACACTGTGATCTCCTTCCAGGCTGCCAGGAAGTCTTCTGGTGACCAGCACAGCCTCCCGGGCTGCGGTTCTTGACTCGGCAGTGGGCGGTTGCCGAACAAGAGTATGTCAGGCCCTGGAAAATTACTGCCGACCCCTCTCCACCCACGGTCAGGGAATAAACCTGCCTTTGGGTCTTCTCTACTATTAGTGAGCTGGGACCCCAGGCCCCTATGCTGCCTGGGAGGCTGGATTGTGTTTCTTACCCTCCTGATGTCATACCCAGACTCGGGGCCCAAAGCATAGGCCCATGTGAAGCCCTGAAGAAAAGCCAGCCACTGCCCTGGTCCCCTGTCCCCCTCCCTCGCTTCCTTTCCCTCCTCCCCCCCCCCCCCCCACTTGCCTTCTGGTGGAAGATCTCTAGGCCTTTGTCTTCCCCCTTCTGTCCTCACCTCTCTTTTTCTCTGCCTGTCTCCCTATCAAGACTACCTCCCGTGGGAATTTGATTTTCTTCTTCCTCAGGCAGCAAATAAAGGCAAGGGAGGAAAAGGCAGTGAGGAAAATGAAAGGGAAGGTATTTGCCACCTGGTCCCCATCTCAGGTCTACAGGGTGAGCAGACCAGGGCAGCACTGGGAGGGACACTTGGAGCCAGCAAGGCCAAAGTTCACTTGCCATCTGCTGACAGCCACAGCCTGACTGTGGTGTGAGGGAAAGAAGACCGGACCCTCACAGGTGTGGGTGAGGGAAGTGTTTGGCGTGGAGAGTAATGCTGACCCCTGACCTGGGGCACAGAAGGGGGAAAGCTGGCCTTGGACTTCCACTGGCAGCACGAGGGAGTCCCTAGGACTGGACTTACCCTCCTGAATTCAACAATGAAACACATGAAGTCACTGCTTTCAGTCACTGGGTGACAGGCAGCACAGGACTGTCCTTATTGACAGAAAAGGCATACATGAGGGGCGCCCGGGTGGCTCAGGCGGTTAAGCGTCCAACTTTGGCTCAGGTCCGAATCTCACGGTTTGTGAGTTCGAGCCCCGCGTCGGGCTCGGTGCTGACGGCTCAGAGGCTGGAGCCTGCTTCGGATTCTGTGTCTCCCTCTCTCTCTGCCCCTCCCCAACTTGTGCTCTCTCTCTCTCTCAAAAATAGATAAGCAGTTAAGCAGTTAAAAAAAAAAAAAGAAGGAAGAGGAAATTTGGATACACAGAGACACCTTGCTCTGGTATTTCCAGTCTCCATGACTGTAAGCAGTAACTTTCTGTCAAGCCAGCCTGTGGTACTTTGTTATGGAAGCCTTAGCAGAGGAAAATGACACATAGAGAGGGTCCTGGACGGAGAGCGTGGCATCTACGGGGGCTCCCCACGGAGCTCGGTTGAGGACTGGGCTGCTCTGCACAGGGCGGGACTCCACAAAGCCCAGCAGGGTGGCTGCTGTCCTGAGCTACTATGGGTCCTGCAGGGCTTATGCACGGGGTTCCAGTCCAGCAAAAACCAGAGAGATCTCAGGAAGTACTTGATCATTCGGGTGTGATTCCAGAAAGGGACCACCTTAGGGCTAACAAGCATGCCATACTCTAAGACAAAAGCCCCCCCCCCCCCCCAAAAAAAAAAAAAACCACGGGAAAGAAAAGTACCAGCCTGGTAGGACCAAGAGGATCCATCTATAATGTCCACTAGGACAAAACTCAACACTCTTTAAAGGAAGAAAACACAAACTAGGCCACCTACAGCATCTCATCCGTAACGTCCAGCAAACAATAAAAAACCGTTTTAGATGGGGGAAGAAACAGGGAGCGAGCAGATCCGAATGCCAGCTGGGCTTTGGGGAAGAGTGGACCTCCCCGAGGCGAGCCACCTGAGGGGAAGGAAACTTCGGAGCCCACAGAGAGCTGAGGGGGCTGTGGGGAAGGGCGGAGGGGAGAGCAGAGAGGCGCAGGTATTTACCCACATTGGTTAGGAGTTTACAGGTCAAGGGAAGGGATACGGAAGGACTGTAGCAGCCGAAGAGGATGGTGGGTGAAGGCGCTGCTGGGTGGAATGCACTTCTGCTTCTGGAAGATGGAGAAGTAATCCCTGCTCTGCCCACTACCAAGCACCGCCAGGAGAGCGGGGTGGGAAGGCCCCTTGCGAATGCTTGAGGAGCTTGGGGTTCTCACCCATCAGGAGTTTTCTCAGGAGCTCGGGAGCAAGGGAACCTGCTGAGGGCTCCAGCCTCTACTCGGGGACTGCGGATGGGGGTCCCAGGGTGGGGAGCCCTTGGATTTAAACCATACAGGTTTTGAGGCATCATCCAGTTATGCTCAGACGTGCTAGGAGAGGCAGATAGGGAAAGGGAGAGTATGATTGAATCTCGGAAAGAAAACGATTTTCGTCGTGTGAATTACTCTTTTCCATGTGCTATGCAGGGCACGTCCCTAAGCCACCTCATTCAATTCATCTTCAGAATGTAGTTATCATGTAGGTATAATTATTCCCATTGCACAGGTGAGGAAACTAAGGCTCACAGAGGTCAAGAATCTTGCTCGAGGCCATATAGATGGTGAGTGGCAGGATTAGGGCTTATATCCAGATGTTTTACACCGAGGTCCACACCCATTTCAGGCTCCCTCCCGGCCTCTTAGGTTAGGACTGGCGCGGTGGTTACAGGATTGGAGGAGGGGGCTCAGAGGGCCAGGGTATTAGCGGTCTAGAAGGGGCTTCCCAGACATGACCAGCTGGGGAAAAGCAGACTATGGGGTGAGAAGGTGAAGGAAGCCCCTTCTCCACTTGGAATGAGACCCTGAAGTAATGGTTTTTAAAAATTGGGATCACAGAGCCCTTTGGGAAGATGGAAACTAGACTGTCACTTCAGAAAGGGTGTCTCAACTTTTCGCGATAGTCGGGGGTTCGTGGCTCCCCCCAGTCAACCGATCCACGTGGGGGCTGAGCCCAGGACTGGATTTACCACTGAAGGACTTCTTTTCCCAGCTGCTGCCACCCTGACAGTCCCCATCCTTCTTCCAGAATTGTCCTTGACTGAAGAGCGTTCACCTTGCCTAGTCCTGTCTCCTTCCCAAGGCAAACCGCATCAGCTCCTGACTCGGGACAGCTCTGAAGGGCCCTCCCCTCCCGGGTGTGGATCTGAGAGCACTCCCTAATAAACCTCCCAGGATCAGCTTCCTGCAGAACCAGGCGGGGGGGGGGGGGGGGGGGGGGGGGGGGGGGGGGGGGCTCCGCCAGTGACACATAGACTCTTTTTTTTTTTTTTCCGCAAGTAAGAAATCTGGAAACAGACAGTCACTTGCCCAAGGGTACAATGGTACGCTCAGGATTTGAACCCAGTCCGTCAGAAGCCAATCCCATACCTACTACACCCCTCTTTCATTTGTGAGGGGGCAGCCCCCAAAGAACATGCCAGGAAGGAGAGACAGGGCTTGAACCATTATGAAATGGAGACAGAGCTCCTTGGTCCTACCTGGAAGGGTGTTCCATCCCTGTGCAAGGCCACATTCAAGTCTGGACACTTTACCAAGCCACCCAGAGGCTGCCTTCAGCAGGGAGGGCAGAGAGAGGCCCCTGGGCTCAGCTCTTGCAAAATGGGGAAGGCAGTGCCTACAGGTCACGTCCTCTCTGGAAGGCAGGCTGCTGTCCCTCTGGGGACCTGGGTGTATGTATACCCCAACCCTGATGGCATCAGCTGGGGCCCCACTCGGCTTCATCCTCCTCAGGAGGGCATGTCAGGCTCAGTCACAGGGCTCAGGGTGAGTCGGCGTTCTCCTCCCTCCCCATTAGAGCCTTCACACACCCCATCCCTCCTCTGCAGGGTGGCCTTCCAGCCGACCACCCCCCTCCTCGGTGCTGCCACCCCTCAGCTCCCTGCACACTCCCCGCACTCGCTGAGACCTCCGTCCCAGCTCCCTGTCTCCCCGTCCACTCCAGCCCCGGCTTCATTTGGGGTGTCCTCAGTTTCCTTGCGGCAGGCTCATTCATCAGGCCAGCCTCCTGGGCTTGGACATGCTCATCCGCCGGCCTTTCACCCCCGGCTCCCCTTGGGCACTCATACCCTTGGCTGGCCCCCAGCTGCCCTGTCCCCACCAGTCCCCCGGCTCCGGGTCACCAGGCCAGCAGCTTCACTGCCCTGCCCGGCCGGGCCTGCTTGCCAGACCACCTGAACCTCTCCCTAACAGCCCCCGTGTGGGGAGCAGGGGCTCGGGTGCCCTCCCCCATCCCCATGTTCCCCCCACATCAGAACATACTCCCTGTGGTCCCAACATAATGTCCCAACGGCACAGACTTTTTGTAACTGTCAAAAACGTGGCAGAGCATGAAATCAGTTACGTAAGTTATCTGGCTCTAGCCATGCTGCATTCTGTTTGTTTGCGACAGGGCAAAAGTGGAAAGTTTTGCCTCAAGGTGGAGACCAAAACAAAGACAAATGATATGGGCCGTCTCAGGGAGGGACCAACTTGTGTATGTCCTCCCAGCTCCTTCCTGTCACCACTGCTGACTTGGGGGACCTGCTCAGCTCTGTGGCCCCATCTTCTGCTTCCACAGTCACCCGTCAAGAGCCCAGCCTTGTGTGGGCCCCACAATCCTATTCTGCCCCTCAGAGCTCCTACAAAAAATAACTACATAATCTTGCAAACTGATGCCACAAAAAATCCAGGTCTTTAACCTCAGGGGGCCTAGGCATCTCACGACGATCCTTTGATTTGCCTCTGTTCCTCTCAGCGACTGTTCTGGGCTTTCACGATCTGCCTTCAGCCCTCACCCACCAACACGGGAAGACAACCTCACTTCCTTAACCCCCATGACAACTGAGGCCCCCAACCATAACCTGCTCCGTCTGATTTGGCCCTACCTCACCTGCCCTGCCCTCTTTCCCAGCTGCCTCTGCGGGGGCTGCCCCTCTCTCTGCACCCAGCCGCCTGGCCCCTGGTGTGTTGACCCCGCTGCCTGTGCTCTCCGCCCAAACCTATGGGCCAGTCACATCCTCTTTCTCTTAACTCTGCAAGTTCTTCCTCTCCCCTGTCTGTGTCCCCAAAGCCCAGTAATATGCTCAAAACACAGAGTTCCTTACTTCTGAGTCTCTTGTGCTTCTGTTCTCTTTCCTCCCCTTCTCAGCTAAGCTTTTCGAAAGAGTTATCTGCTGTCTCGCATACCAACTTTAACGGGAAAAAATATTACAAATAGAATCCAGCAGAAGAGTAATAAAAACAGTATAAATGACAAAGGGAAGTTTATTCCAGGAATTTGAAGACGGTCATTAAGAAATCTATTAATGCAGCTTATCTCATGAGTAGATTAAAGGAGAAAATTGTATTATCATTTGGTGGGTGCCCAAAGGTATTTGACAAAATATCGTATATATATATGTGTGTATATATATGTATGTATATGTATACGTTATATGTATATGTATATGTATACATATACGTATACATATACATATAACGTATACATATACATATATATTTTTTCAGAACCCTCTTAACAAACTAGGAATAGAGGGGTAATTCCAAAGTGGGATAAAACACATATCTATACCAGCAACTAATGTCATGCTTAAAGATGAAACACTACCCCACGACTACACAAGGATGTCCTTGATTACAGTTGTCACAAGATACTGTGTGTAAGTTCTAGTCAACTTCGAGGAAAAAAGAAAACCAAGTGATAGAATTATTGGAAAGAGAGAGTCAAAAACCTGATGGACTTTGTAGAAAACTTGAGGATCAAGCGAAAATTATTTTTTAATTAATTAATTAATTCTCTTCATTTATTTTAGAGAGAGAGAGAGCTTGGGGTGGGGGGACAGAGAGAGAGAGAGAGAGAGAGAGGGAGAGAGAGAATCTTAAGGAGGCTCCATGCTGAGCATAGAGCTCCATTCCATAACCCTGGGATCATGACCCGAGCCGAAATCAAAAGTCAGATAGATGTTCAACTGACTGAGCCACCCAGGCACCCCTCAAGCGAAAATTATTATGATTATTATTTTTTTTTAATTTTAATGTTTATTATTTTTGAGAGAGAGAAAGCAGAGCATCAGAAGGGGAGGGGCAGAGAGAGAGGGAGACACAGAACCCGAAGCAGGCTCCAGGCTCCGAGCTGTCAGCACAGAGCCCGACGCAGGGCTCGAAATCACAAACCGCGAGATCATGACCTGAGCCGAAGTCGGATGCTCAACTGACTGAGCCCCAAATTATGATAATTAATAAGAGAGCCTAATAGGGCAGGTAATTACAAAAGAAATATAGAACAATTTATTGGCTTTTTATATAGCAGTAACAACCAGTTAGAAAATATAGTGGGGAAAAGGGTTGCATTCACAATAGCAACCAAAATGTAAAGTATTAGGGAGGAATCTTAAGAAGAGTGCAGGACTTTCATGAAGAAAAGCTCTCACACTTTACTCAACAATTCAAATAAACAGGGGGCCATACTTGGTTTCAAGATAAGAAGACTTGATACCGTAAAAGTGTCAATCTTCCTCAAACTTGTCTGTACTTTTCCATAATTGTAATCAAAATCTCAATTGTGTTTTTGAATAGAAGTTGATAAAATAAATTTCACGTTAATTTGGATGAACACATGTGAGGAGGTACATAAGAAAATTTGAAGAAAAACAAGCCTGAATGTGAGCGTCCCCTGACACTTGTCATATCAAACACGAACAAATACATCTCAAAGCTATGTAATTGCAGCAGTAAGGTATTAGTGTCAGAAAGAACAGGCAGATCAAAGGAATGGAACAGAAAATCCGGTTGGTATTCCTAGTCGGTGGGGGAAAGAATGTGCAATTCAAGAAATGGTGCTGGGATTTCATGAAGACTGTTTTCTGAGTGGATGTGACTTACTGAAATGTTAAAAATGTCCATATGTCAAAGACACTATGTAATTAAAATATTTACAGATGACATTATATGATGACTGGGATTTGCTTCAAAATAATGGGAGGGGGAGGGGGAAGGATACAGATGAATCAAAACCAGCTGAATGTTGATAATGGTTGAAGCTGGGTGATGGATATGCAGAGGTGCACTTTATTATAAGGCTTTTTTTTTTAAGTTTATTTATTTATTTTGAGAGAGAGAGAGAGTGAGTGAGCCAGCACGTTAGTGGGGGAGGCCAGAGAGAGAGAGAGAGGGAGAGAGAGAATCTCAAGCAGGCTCCACACTCACCACCGAGCCCCACACGGGGCTTGATCCCACGAATGGTGAGATCACGACCTGAGTTGAAATCAAGAGTTGGATGTTTAACCGACTGATCCACCCAGGTGCCCCTCAGCCTTCTTTTATATATGTCTGAAAATTTCCAAAAGAAAAAGTTTTAAACATTATACACATTCAAGTAAAAATTTCAAATAAAAAAAATATTTGCAATATGACACACAAATTTCCTAAATATATAAATTGCTCTTAGAAAGGAATACAAATGCTGACCGTCCCAGCAGGAGAATAAGCAAGGTTTATAAATCAGCAATGACTGCATAAAAGATGTTCAATTCCACTGATAATCAAAGAAATGCAATTCTTTTTTTTTAGAAATGAGGTTTGCAGGGTGCCTGGGTGGCTCAGTCGGTCAAGCGTCCGACTTCGGCCCACGTCTGGATCTCACGGTTTGTGAGTTCGAGCCCAGCATCGGGCTCTGTGCTGACAGCTCAGAGCCTGGAGCCTGCTTCTGATTCTGTGTCTCCCTCTCTCTCTGCCCCTCCCCTGCTTGTGCTGTCTCTCTCAAAAATAAACATTAAAAAATTTTTTTAGAAATGAGATTTGCTTTTCCACCTATAACAATAGCAAAGATTAAAAAGATTGTTAGTGCTTAAGGCAGGGTGAGGAGGCCTCTCCTATATGGGGTAGAGGGTAGACTGTTCCAAGCACTCTGGGGGCAATTTGACAAGAGGCCTTTAAAATATGCTTATACGTTACTCAACAATTCAATTTTGAAAGAATTTTTCATATAGATAGACATATTCACGTTCACAAAAATGTTCGTACATGGCTGTTTATCACATTATTGCCTACAGCCATAAAACACTGGAAATGTCCCAAATATTGGTTAATAGTTAGCTTACATGAGTTATGAGACATCCACACATTCAAAATGATGATGTATTTATGATGTCAATATCATGTTTAATGTTATGTAAATATCATTATGATACAAATATCACGTTTAATGATATGAAAAGAGATGCTATTGAGTGCGAAAAATCAGATTAAAAATAGTGCACAGGGGCGCCTGGGTGGCTCAGTCGGTTTAGCGTCCGACTTCAGCTCAGGTCACGATCTCGCGGTCTGTGAGTTGAGCCCCGCGTCGGGCTCTGGGCTGACGGCTCAGAGCCTGGAGCCTGCTTCCGATTCTGTGTCTCCCTCTCTCTCTGCCCCTCCCCCGTTCATGCTCTGTCTCTCTCTGTCTCAAAAATAAATAAAAAACCTTAAAAAAAAATTAAAAAAAAAAATAGTGCACAAAGTAGAATACCATTTCAAAAAAAATGTGTCAGAAAAAACCAACTGTTCATTATGATTTCAGAGTGGTAAGACTGAAGGTGCTCTCATGGTTTTTTGACCTCTTTCTGTATTTTCTAATTCTTTTTTTGTGAGAAGCAAATATTACTTTTATAATTGGAAGAATACAATTATTTCTGTTTAAAAAAAATTTTTTTTACATTTACTTATTTTTGAGAGACAGAGAAACGGAGCACACGTGGGGAGGGGCAGAGAGAGAAGGAGACAGAATCCAAAGCAGGATCCAGCTGTCAGCACAGAGCTGGACGCGGGGCTGGAACTCACAAACCGTGAGATCATGACCTGAGCCAAAGTCGGATGCTTAACCGACTGAGCCACCCAGGCGCCACTCTTTATTTCTGTTTTTTAAAAAAGGAAGGAAAGAGGAAAGGTAGATAGGAAAGAAGGAAGGAAGGAGGAAAGGAAGGAGAGAAGGGAGGGAAGGAAAGAAAGAAGGGAGGGAGGAAGGAAGGAAAGAAGGAAGGAAGGAAGGAAGGAAGGAAGGAAGGAAGGAAACGTGTCTTGTATGTTCTTCCAAAGCTGCTTTGTGTCTATACAAAATATATGTGTTTATCTTTTTAAACGCAAACGGCAGGCAGCATGCTTTACAAACTGTCCTGCCCTTCCTTTTTCCCCTTGTCCATACATCCTGGTTACACCAACCCAGGCTCTCATCAATACACATGAGTGGCCCCCCGTCCTTGCCAAGACAACGATGCTATTTTTGATCTTTGCTGAGTTTTAATGGGTAAATAAATGTGATTTTAATTTGTATTTTCCTTATTATAAGTGAGGTTGAACATCTCACATGTATAAGACCAATGAATTTTGCTTTATGAAACTTTACTCTTATCCTTTGCCCATTTTTTCTAAATTTTTCATTTTTATATTGATGGATAGTGACTCTTTCTGCAGAAAAAGTAAGCATCTGTCTGCCATATATGTTTGCAGATGTCTTTTTGGAATTTGTCATTTGTTGTTTGATCATGCTGGTATGTGATTTTTCCATGCAGATGTATCTTACTTTTGCATAGTTGATTTACTATGTAATAGATATGAGATAGTCTTTTGTTGTATAAGTTCTCTCCCTCCTCCAAGGTATTTATTTGTATATATATATATATATATATATATATATATATATATATAAAATTACATAATACTTTGTGATGCTCCCTATTTTATTCTAGTGGCTTTATGCCTTAATTTTTTTTTTTTTTAATTTTTTAAAATCTTTTTTGTTTTTGAAAGAGAGAGTGTGTGAGCAGGGAAGGGGCAGGGAGAGAGGGAGACGCAGAATCCGAAGCAGGCTCCAGGCTCTGAGCTGTCAGCACAGAGCTTGACCCAGGGCTCGAACTCATGAACGGTGAGACCGTGACCTGAGCTGAAGTCAGATGCTTAACTGATTGAATCACCCAGGCGACCTTCATGCCTGTTTTAACTTGTACACACTTGCTGCATTATTCTGATGTAAAGAGTGAAGTAGGAATCAACTTTTACTCATTGAACCGTCTGTCTTTTCCCTTCTAATATGAAATGTTATTTTCTGTTATTCTAAATTCTCATATAACTTTGTGCCTGTGTCTGGCCCCTTTATTCTGCTCTATTGATCTGACTGAATATTCTCCAATACCTTTCCATTTTAATTATGTTTACACATGAGGCTGAGCTGATCTCTTCTCAAGGCTCCTTTTTATGAGAATTTCCTGGCCACTTGTGTATGTTTATTGTTCCATATGAATATGAGAATAAGCTTGTCTGACTTTAAGAAAAAAAATCATCTAGATATTTAAAAATGCAGCATAATTTAGGAAGAATTAACATCTTTAGAATGCTTAAGATCAACATTTCCAATTCAAGAAGGAGGTTTTTCACTCTATTCGGTAAGTTCTCTTATTGTATTCCCCAAAAATGTTTTAAAATTCTTCATATGGACCTGTCCTTTTATTGCTATTACAACTGGGTTTTCCCTTCCATTATATATATATTTTTAATTTTTTTTTAACGTTTATTTATTTTTGAGACAGAGAGAGACAGAGTATGAACAGGGGAGGGGCAGAGAGAGAGGGAGACACAGAATCTGAAACAGGCTCCGGGCTCTAAGCTGTCAGCCCAGAGCCCGACGCGGGGCTCGAACTCACGGACCGCGAGATCGTGACCTGAGCTGAAGTCGGACGCCCAACCAACTGAGCCACCCAGGCGCCCCTGCTTCCATTATATTTTTTAACTCCTGGTTGTTTTATATAGGAATGTTATTAACTTAGCATTTTATTTATTTATTTATTTATTTGAGAGGGAGAGAGAGTGGGGGGTGGGGTAGAGTAAGAGGGAGAGAGAGAGAATCCCAACCAGGCTCCATGCTGTCAGCATAGAGTCCAAGGTGGGGCTCGAACTCACTAACCAAGAGATCATGACTGAGTGGAAACCAAGAGTTGGATGCTTAACCAACTGAGCCAACAGGTGCCCCTAACTCGCCGTTTTAATTTTGCATCAGCAATCCCATAGAATTCTTACAATTTGCACTTTTTTGCATTGATTCTCCTGGGTTTTCAAGTTATGTAATCACATCACTTTACGTTACTGATACAATTTTACTTCCTGTTTTCTAATTTGGTGCTTCAGTTCTTTCCCTTATTTAACTGCTTTAGTTAACACTTAATCTAACTGCTCCTTGGTCTAATGGGAATCTTTCTATAGTTTTATCATTAAGCTAGATGATGGATTTGCTTTGAAATAAATAGAAAAATGATCAAGACACAAAATAGGTATATCACAGAAGAGGAAACAAAAATGATTCATGAATATATGAAAAGATGCTCAACTTATCCAGGGCATTATCAGCATGGCCTTAAAATGCTAACATCTAGATTTTTGTTCTTGGTCCCCTGCTTTTCTGACTGGATGCTTTCTTTGGACCACCACCCCGATTGTCCACCACAGGCTGATGTCTCCCAAGTCCATGGCTCCAGGATTGACCTTTCCCCAGAGCATCTATTTGTATATCCAACAGCTTCCTAGACATTCCCACTGGGTTTCCTGCAAGCTCCTCAGCTCAGCACATTCAAAACTGAATCATCTCTACGACCAAACTTCTGTCCCGTCTTAGGGACGTGTGCCACCATCCACCCACCTCTCCCCTCCTCCCTCTTCCTCATCCCGCCCTTCAGTCAGTTAAGTCCTGCCACAAATTTACCTTCTAAATATTTGTCTTAGTTTGCCTCCCTCCACCCCATCTGTTGTCCTGATTCAGCGCCTCATAGACTTTTCACCTGGGTTATGTCAATCTCCTCTTACGTGGATCTTCCTTCTCCATGCCTGACCCTTCTAGACCCAGCTTCCAGAATTATTGCTATCAAGGTGTATTTCCAAAACACAAAGTCAAACATGTCATTTTCCTTCTTAAAATGAGTGGCTCCCCCCTGACACCAGGATGAAGTCCAAGCTCCTGACAGGGTCTACAGGGCTTCCCGTGACCTGCCTGGCCCCACTCAGCCATCTCCGATTTCCCCACAGCCCATTTTGGACTCTGCTCTAATAATCCCTAAGCCTGTGCCAGCAATCCTAACGACCCCCAACCTCGGGGCCTACTGTGTGTGTTTCTTCACTCGGAGCGTGTTGCTCACCACTAACGACATCTTGATTGGAGGGTTTTAAATGAATGAATGAGTGTGTGTGTGTGTGTGTGTGTGTGTTCAACCAATACATGCATATGGTTAAAAAATCAAATTGCATCAAAAGGCTGATAATGAGTAGAAGACATCACCACAGGGCCACCTCTCCCAAGCCCCCGTCCCATTTCCTGAAGGCAAACACTTTTATTAACTCTTGAAGCCATTTCTTTGGCTATTTACTGTCTTATCTCTATATACACATTTATAAAGTTATGTCTTGATTCGTCAAATGCATACATCATTTTACCTTTTATATAAAAGACGAGGGCTCAGTTCTATTATACTGCCCACACGTGGCCTCTCCCATTCTATCTATTCTAACCACCTTTGGTTAAATAGTGTTTACATTACTGCGGCCACGTAAACATGGCGATTGCAGACTCCATTAGGATACAAAGATTAAATTTTATTTGGGTGTGTAGATTTTTGTTTTTCTAGGAATTTCTGGCTGTCCTTATTTAATTTTTGTCATGATCCCCTGTAAGAATTTTCCATGCTTTCTTCAGAAATTCTGGCACCCCAGGTAGTCTCTGGAACCTCCCTTTTACCAGGAGACCCCTGCCATGAGCCCCCTGTCCTGAGGCTCCAAGCTGGACACAGCTCCCTGGGCTCACTGCATAGCCACCCGCCTGGGGTTTCTTCTGACTGCTCTCCAGATTGGAGCCACTGTTTCTCTATTTTTCTTTCTGCCTTTCTTGCCTCATTCCCTTTTTTGTGGAGCACATTATTGGTAACTTCCTTAAATGGGTGCTGAGCTCTTATATTTGTGAAAAATGTTTTTGTTTTACCCTGACACTGGACAATTTGTCTGATAGTTGAAACTTGGATTAAAATTACTTTTTCTCTGGGTGCCGGTGTGGCTCAGTCTGTTGTTGAGAGTCTGACTCTTGATTTCTGCTCAGGTCATGATCTCACCGTTGGTGGGATCGAGCCCCTCACTGGGCTCCTTGTTCACAGTGCTGAACCTACTTGGGATTCTCTCTCTCCCTCTCTCTCTGCCCCTCCCCCACTTGTGTGTGTGCATGTGTGCTCTCTCTCGCTCTCTCTCTCTCAAAATAAATAAATAAACTTAAAAAAATTACTTTCTCTCTTAATTTTGAAGGTCTGGTTCCTCTGCATTCTGGCATCCAGTGTTGCCATTTGGAATTCTCATGCCAATGAAACATTTGCTGAGATTTTGTATTTTCACTCTGAAGATTTTTGGTTATTTTCTTCATCCCCAATATACTGAAATTTAAAGTGGACATACACTGCTGTGGGTCTGTTTTTATTCTATGCTCTGGAATGGACTCGGTGAACTCTGTAGAGACCTCTACACTTTTAGGTTGAGAATTTTCCTATATTATTGATCTGAGTTTTCTGCCCTCAGTGTTCTCTATTCTCTCTTTCTGGAACTCCTATTAGTCCAATTTGAATGGCCAGATCGATTCTCTTTTCATTGCTATCATCTTTTCCATCAGTCTTGTTAGTCTGCTTCCGGGACATTTCCTCAAATTTATCCGCCAGATCTACTGAATTTTCATCTTCCACTTTCCTTCATCTTAGCTCCTATTCAATATTTTGTTTTGGCAGCCATTTTCAAAACGTTTTTATTTCCAAGCACTCTTTCTTTGTCCTCTGAGTTTTCCTCTTTGTTCCTGTCTCTGTGGACGTTAATTAGAGGTTGTGTTTGTTTTTAGTTTCTTATGGTTTTCCCATTTCCTCAGGGGTTTTCTCTTTCTCTGTGTTCCCCTCAGTTTTATTGTGTTGGAGATCTCCTTGGAGTGGATTATCTTTATCCATTCATATATTTAAGAACAAGACATTGAAATGTCATTTGGGAGCGGTGCATGCACGGGTGGGTTTTTCTCAGTGGCTGAGTTTGGTTTTGGGTTCCTAGTTAGATCTGGTTGTTATGTGGGGACCCTCATGTGCTTGTTTTCCGAGATCACTCAACTTTCCTGAGAAGAAGACTCCAGTGCCCTGGCTGTAAATATTTTGTTGTCAGGGGTCAACCTTTATATAAACAGACTTTCAGTGAATCTCCCTATTGTGGTACCAGCTCTCATTCTTGCCTTTTGCTGCACCTGGTCCTTTGGGGACCAGTTCTCAGGGGTTCTCTAGGGGCAAATAAGCCCCTTCTGTTCCACATCCCCTTCCTTGAGCTCTGTAAGCTCATGCTTTCTCCACTTCTCTTCTGCGCCATTCCATACCTTCACCAACTCTTTTTTTTTTTTAATTTTTTTTTTTCAACGTTTATTTTATTTTTGGGACAGAGAGAGACAGAGCATGAACGGGGGAGGGACAGAGAGAGAGGGAGACACAGAATCGGAAACAGGCTCCAGGCTCCGAGCCATCAGCCCAGAGCCCGATGCGGGGCTCGAACTCACGGACCGTGAGATCGTGACCTGGCTGAAGTCGGACGCTTAACCGACTGCGCCACCCAGGCGCCCCTGCCAACTCTTAATCTTCTAGAATTTTGTGGAAACCTCTCATCTGCTGATGGTCTCTCATCATTGTCTGTTAATATTTTTTAAAGAAAACCTTCTCCCTTTAAGTCTAGAGGGGTCTTGAGAGAGAAAGGAGATCGGAACACATTCAATCTGCCATTTCATGTGACTGTTTCACCACTGGCTGAGCTCCTAGGGACAACAGCTGTTTCCCAATCATCAATGTGTCCCCAGAGCTGAGCACAGTAAATGGCATCGGTCAACTGTCTGTAAAATATCTGTGAACAGAAGGGAACCTACTGATCTCTCTGAACCCCTCATGCTTAGTATGCTTGGCCAGGATAACAAAGTACACAAAAATCATGTCACACACAGAACAGTGAGGTGTTACAAACGTTCTGTCTGGAAAAGAAGAGATGATGGGGGGCTTGCAATGGGGGTTGTGCATCCTACACCCACAAATATCAGAAAGATCTCATATAGAAGGACTAACACTTTCAAAGTGGCTTCAGAGGACATGAGTAGGACAAGTGAGAGGGTGTAGGACACTCAATGACAGGTTCAGCTCCTTACATGCAATTACTTTTTTCACCTCCCAGCTCAGCCATCTTTCTGATGATGAGATGGATTACCTGGAGAGGTCATGGGCTCCCTGACCTGGAAATGTTCCAGCAGATCTGGACAACCAGCAGTTAGAGTTGCTGTAGAGAGAATTCAACTCACTGGTCAAGAGATAAGGCTAGATTTTTAAAAATTCTGCTAGAGTTAAAAACACCCGCTTTTATAGCAAATATTTGATAACAGTCTCTTTACCATGCTGAAATAAAGTAACAGAGAGTAACACCTACTTAAAAAAACATGTTTTTGAAAAATCAATACAACTCCCTAATTGAAATATGAAAATAAAAAGGACACACACAATACAGGAATATGTGTTTCAACATATAAATGCTCAGGCATGAGGATGCATAATAGAAGGAGATAGTGAGATGTTTGCATCTATATGTAGAATAATCGTGAATGCAACTGATGCCAATGCACACTGACACAGGTGTGTCGTTTCAATGCTCAATTACTGCGGGAGCTTTGCCTTCAGAGATTTGATTTTCCAAACTCACACACGACTCTTGGTGAAGTTCCGAAGCACAATCTCTCCTTGATTTATATACAGAGACCTTCTTAGCAAATTCAACTGTGTTTATATGTAAACCAGAGTTCAAAGATAATTATGATCAGGTTTCTACTGCTTAGCAAGGCATTTGAAAGCCATAGGAGATGTGAGACAAGCCTCTTCTATGCAGGACTGTCTCTCACGTTGCAAGAGGACAGGCATCTCTGGCCTCCACCCACTCAGTGTCAGTGTGTGCCTCTAATCATTGTGACAATCAGAAATGCCCTCCCTGTGCTTGCAAAATGCCCCCAAGGGTCACCGCTTCTGAACCACTGGACTAGATCATTGCTAAGCTTCCTTCCAACCCTCTGATCCTCTGATCCCTTCAGGAGCTGGCGGGAGGGCAGGGGAATCAGGCATTCCCTAGTCTCTAGAACCACCTGGGCCGGTGGATATAGAGCAGCCACTGCTTCTGGCATCCGTGGGGGCTTCCTCTTTGTGAATAGAACTGGCTGAGCCAAGATATCAGCAGCTCCGTTAGTCCCCACCCCCATGTAAGAGGTTCACTGAATGGGTGGGATTGACTGCCCCTGCACTTGACCTTCCTGAGAAGGGCAGGAAAACTTGACCCTCAAAATGATGGTGTCAACACTGTTCTCCACGGTACTCTTGATGCCCTTCCTTACTTGCCCTTCAGCCTAATGAATCCTCAAACTTGAAGGAAACCAGCCATCTCTAGTCTCTCACCCAACTAGGCTACTATGGCTGGGAAATATGCAAAGCAGTGCAGGCTGCTGGGACTACTGCAGATGTGGGTCTCCCCCCGGCTGGTTCTGCCTCTTCTCTCCTGCTCCCCAGAATCTCTGGTGTCCCCGAGGCTGCCCAGGATACTAGGATACTACTTTGTCCTGGCTGTCAGGGGATGACCGGCCCCTGGTCAGAGAACATAGAGAACATTACTGGGAACCACTTGAATGTCCCTCTTCTCTCACCAAGATGAATTCCTCTCTCTGTTCTGAATCATGTCTCCCCAGTGCCTCTAAGATCCTTCTGGTGATCTTCTCTCCCTCTGCATCTTTAACTACTTTTAGCTCTTTCCTCTCAGCTCAGAAACTGCCTCATCTTTTCCAACCTAAGCAGGAGACAAAAGCCCCTTTGTCCTACTTCTCTTCTAAGCCACCAATCTGTCTCCCCCTCTCTTCCCACTGATGCTGGAGATTAATCTACACTTCCTGTGACTTCCTGCTCAGTACCCTTGACCCACTGCAGTCTGGTCCTTGTCATCACCCTGCCACTGGACCACAGGGTCTCCAATGACCTAATTATCAACTCCTATTTTCAGTCTTCATCTCCTAAATTCTCTGTAGCGTTTTACTCCATGAACCATGTGCTCTTTTTCCTGAATGTCTGTTTTTATTTTTAGGCATCCTCTTAGTGTTCTTTTTCCCTTTCTGATCCGTTCTTTCAAGTCTGTCTTTGCTGGATCTTTCCCACATCTCTACCCTCCTTCCCCTTTTCTTTCTTCCTCCTCCTATCTTCCCGTAAGTAGTATGGCCCCGGTGTTCTGTGTATCCCCCTCCTCTCCCTTTCCAACACCAAATGATCTCCCGCTTATGGCTTCAACAACCCTTGGATGCTGTTGACTCCCAGATGTGCAGCCAGCCTCGACTCCTCTCCTTAGCTCCACTGTCAAATGCACAGCTGCCTCTCAGCCTGTCCAAACATGCTTGGCCTCCTGTGTTCTTTATCCCACTCAGTGGTGCCACCTCCCCCGAGCTCCACAAACAGCGCACCTGAGGGTCATGATCAACTTTGCTCCCTCCCACTTCATATGCAATCGGCCCCTTTCAGAACCATCTCTCAAACCCGGCCCTCCTCTCCACCCTGTTTTAGACTTTTCGGTGTCTTTCTAACAGTCCCATTTGGTCTCCGTGGCCACCAGGTTCCCTCTAGTCTAGTTTTCCCACTTATTTTTCTAAAGTTCTCTTTAGAAAACCAATCTGAACCATGACATTCTATTCCTTCTTACCTAAAGCCTCCACAGGCACCTCATCGTCCACAGCTAAAGCTGAGGCTCCTCTTAAGGGCACAGAACACTCTTCTCCGTCCTGCACGGCAGCCTCTGGACACGCCTGCCCTACAAGATGAGTCCTTTGCTTCTCAGACAGTGAAGGGCATCCTTTCTTATATGCTTGCGCAGTGTGCCCTTTATGCTTACACGTACCCTCGTGTGCTGACAGCTATGTTCTTGCCTCACCCCTAGCCTCCTTATTTATCTTTGAATGAGAGGTGCCCGGCAGTTGCTAACACATAGCAAGTGCTCTGTGATTACCAGTAAATGGCCGAACAAATGAAGGAGCAGACGGTTTGATTAAAAAAATTATACCCTCGTCTGCCTCTTCCTCACATCACTCCTCAGGCCGAATTTGAATGTGCATCCAAATTACTTGTTAAAATGCAGATTCCGACTCAATAGGTCCAGAGTGGGGCCCGAGGCTCCGCAGTTCCAACACGCTGCTCCCACGTGGTCTCGACGCTGCTGGTCTGCAGACCACACTCGGAAAAGCAAGGCCACATCCTACACCAATGGTTTCCAAACTTGGCTGACTATTAGAATCACCCAGAGAGCTTCAAAAAATATCCCGATGCCCAGGGTGCACGATATATTACATCATAATATCTAGGGGAGGGAGCCGGGTGGCCATATTTTAAAGATTCTCAGCTGATTCCAGTGCACAGTAAATCGGGGAGCCCCTACGCTATGGCATCTCTCACTTCCTCGGTGCCGAATCTCAACCCCGGATGCTCATTAGAATCACCTGGGGAGCTTTTAACACCTGGCGATGCCCAGGCCCCACCCTCACCAGAATCACTAGGGTTTGCACCTGTGTGTTTTAAAGCTCCCAGGTGACCCTAAATAGGCAGCCAGAGTTGAGAGCCATTGTTCTCACGCTCTGCCTCCAAGGAATGGCTGTGGAGTTGAGGGATCATGAGTCCGGGATACAGAGTAGGTGTGAAGTCAGATCCCAGGCCTGGCTCTCCAGTTATGTACTGTATCATCTTGAAGAAGTTAATCGAGCTTCATCTCTAAGATGAGATTACAAGTACATGCCCTCCCTAACCCCAATTTTAGTGGAGACGCCCCGAACGGAATTGGGAAACGGAATTGGGAAAGGTGCCCTCGGGCGCCTGTCTTCACCCCTCTGATGCGTGGTGCCCACTTGGTTCCCCACCTATCAGGTTGGCTTCAGAGGCCCCTCGCCAGGAGAAATCTCTGTCACGCATGAGCTCCCAGCTGCAGGCCCAGCTAGGAAGCAGATGGTTCTGTAGCAGCCCAGGCCGCCAGAGGGGACGTCACGAGGGCTTGCACTCACAGGCCGACCGAGAGGTGGAATCGAACACAACCCCTGCAAAGCGGCCTGGCCTGCAGCCTGGATGCCGCACGGTGGGCTGGTCGGCGCTGTGCAGGGACAGGGCCCACCCGCTGTCTTCTGCACGCACTGCAGCGCGGCCACCTGACCCACGGCAAGGAGCCTGCAGGCTCGTGCCAGACTCCTCTCTTCCGAGCTGTCTCTGCAAGTCTATGCTCGTGCTGTGGGAAAGGCACAAAACGAACGCCAAAAAATGGAGGTTCGGGGCACCTGGGTGGCTCAGTTGGCCGAGTGGCCGATTCTTGGTTTCGACCCAGGTCATGATCTCAGGGTCGTGGGATGGGGCCCATGTTGGACTCTGCACTGAATATGAATCCTGCTTGGGATTGTCTCTCTCTCCCTCTGCCTCTCTCCCCCACTCTCACTCATGCTTTCTCTCTCTCTCAAATAAAAAAATAAAGTATACCAAAAATGCAGGTTCAAGTCCAGCCTGCCACCTCCAGCTGCATGAGCTTGGGCTCCGTTTCCTTAGCTGCTGTTATCATTATTATTATCTGTTTTATCAGCATCATAAATGCATATACAAAGGCCCCAGACCAAGATAACACACTCCTGTCCCTGGAGGCAGCGGAGCCCCAGGGCCTCAAGGCTGGGGGCAGGTTCTCTGTACCAGGGAAGCCTTGAGCACACTTATATTGAGTTACAGTTACATTTTTTCTGTATTTATCTGAACTTAAAATGTAACCGGGCAGCCTGCATATGTATTTGCCGAATCCAGCAAGCCTCCAGGAGAAGAAGGAAGGTGTTAAAAGGAATAACAAGTGTTCCTTGGGGGGAGACGGGCCTAAAGCAGGAGGCCACCACTGCTCTGGTGAGGGCCTGCCTGGCTGAGCTGAGCCTGGGCTGGGGGCTTCAGGGCTCCCAGATGGCAAAATTACACCAATTTTTGTGTCCCCGGAGCATCTTCTGGAAATAGGCCTGGGCCACCAAAGCTCAGCAATTCCCTGGGACAGGTAAGCTGGGGATCGGGGGCTGGGGGAGGGCCTTGATTCACACTCCCAGCATCCCACCATCTAGTCACCCCAAGGAACTAAATCCACGTGACTCTCCCTGGCTCTACAGGAACAAAACTGCTTTCCTGTCACCTGCTTCAAATGCCTCTATCTGCGTGGATGGAGCTTTGTATCCCTACAGTTAGAGTCCTTGAGGTTCACAGCACAACAAAGCTGAAAGAGCCTTGGCGTTCAACCAACCCCCTCTGGGTACTGCTGAGAAGTCTGAGCCCAGAGAAGGATGAATTTACCCAAAGCCACACAGTGATTAAGGAGCTGGGCTGGAAGCCAGTTTTCCCCCACCAGTCTGGTCAGCTCAACCCATGCCTCGTCCTCACCTTCACCATCAGAATGGAAACGCCAATGACTTAATATGCAAATCCGCCCGCCGGCTCCACCGTCCAGAATCTAGAAGACCCGAAGCGGGCCTTAGGTTCTCTCTAGTTACGACCCAATTAGAGGCGAAGCTGCAGAGAATCCTGCCCTGAAGAGGGAAAAGGCTTTCTCGGGGCATCTGGAGATGGCCAGATTGCCCGGGGCCAGCCCCACTCACAGTGCCTTCTTTTGAGAAGTAGCTGCAGTTTGTGGGTGTTCTCACGGACGGACAGCACAGAGAGGGCATGAGCTATGGAGCCAGGAGACATCGGCACCCAGCCTGATCTGATGGGTTGTGGCTTATTACCCGGCCTCCATTTCCTCATCTGTGAAATCTAACTATCTCACAGGGTGTCATGAAGGTGAATTGAGATGAGGCACAGGACCCGAGACGTTGTATTATAAGGTCTAAAATGCCAAGAACTTCGGGTCCCAAAGGCCTAACCGTGAGTTTCTCTGCTCTCTCTAGATGCTCCCCGCTCAGGCAGAAAGCCTCTCCGCTCAGCTTAGCGCCCCTAGCTGCACGCCACCCGCTCTTGAACCTGATGGGTTTCACCTCCCTGCCAGCCCAAGAAATTACCCAAACAAGCCCATCACGACCTCATGCGAGAATCAGGGGCCACAACAGAGCCCTGCTGGCTCACTGCTCCCAAGTGCAGCTCCCGAGGGCGACCCTCGTGCAGTCGTGCATGGCATATGGTGTTCCTCCCCTGTGCTGTGACTGTGTGTGACAAATGAACTGCCCGTCTCAGCTGTGCATCATCAGTGTTGTATGTTCAACCGTCTCATACCGTTCAGGACAGGGAGCCTCTCCTTCCCCAATAGGTGAATAGGAAGTGGCCAGAACAGGGGGGGCTTAGTAAGACTGTGGGTTCTATTGCTTTATACTCTAAATCCCTATTCTGGGGGGAGGGTCCTCCTTGTATTCCTGAATGGTGGTGCTGAACTTCCAGGCACAGGGTATGAATGAGACCCTGACAACAGAACTTGGCCCGACAGCATTTGGGGAGACGGCATCCTGGGGTCTTCTCAGGCTCTCAGGGTCAGTAATCTCTTACCCACTCACCCCCTACACTTATCTTCGCAGTATCTTGTCAGACTAACTCCTGTGAGGGGCCGTGACAGATGCTTTATCTCTGTTCTCATGCTGTGCAGAGAAATGACAAGTCCAAGGTCACACAGACAGGAGGGATAGGGCTGGGTCAACGCTCTCCCAAACCCACTGTCAGCACCAACCCTGTGACCCACAGCCTCAGGGAGGAAGAAGCCCTGCCCATGGGGATTGCTCCCCTGTGCTGAGGCAAAGCCCTCCTAGTCTCACCTCTGTAAGGGCTGTGAAACCCAAAGATTGGCCTTGGCGTGAGATCCATGCCCCCTGGGAAGCTTCTCATAGAGAAGAGAACACAGTAACCTTGTCCCAGTTCACTTAGATCTTGTCTCAGTCCAAGCTGGGCCCAGGGGTCCCACTGTTGGACAGTGAGGTGATCAGGGGGCCTCCACAAGATTCCTTGTAGGGGCGAATACTCTGAGCTTCTTGGCCTTAAGAGTAAACTTTAGGACTATTTCCATTTAACTCTCCTGTTCTTTTGTTTGGGAGAATGGGGCTTCCAGCTCCAGCCCTAAGCTGGGTATTAGAGCTGTGTGATTTTGGGCAGCCCAGAGCTATTCTTCACACAGGCTTCCCATGGGCACTTCTCTAATAGCAGTGAGTCCCTGATTCCTGAATGATGAGGCTTGGGCTTCTCCCCACAGGGAGAGGCTGAGACTGTGGCCTGTAAAGTTACCCTTGGACCTAGAATCATCCTCTCCCATTCCCCAAGGCATGCTGAGCCTCTCAGGAACCCATATATTTTAGGAGCCAGCTCTTTAGGAGTTATCTCTGATTTCAGGTGCTCATGCAAGAGTCAGGCATGCTCAGAACAAGTCTACTTTCAGTGGGGACCATCTTTGCTTCAGTTAATCCCCATCATTCAGATGGAGAGAATAAGGCACATCATAAGGACTTGCTTAAGAATCAGCATGGGGCTGACAGGAGAATTTGGTCTCTTGTCTTAGGAGAGGTGCTGAGTTAGTCCAGCTCCCTGCTGAGCATCTGACCCTGGTGAGTGGGACCAGAAGCTCCTCTGGCCCATGATGCCTGCAGTCAGGCAAGGGCAACCTCAGAGACCTGGGATCTCCCCAATGCCCAGTGCAATGTCAGGTGCAGGCTTCCGGCCGGGTGGGGCCACTCACCTTTCCCAGCTCTCCTCCCTAGGTCCTGGCTCCACACAACTGGAGGAGAAGCCGGGCTCAGATCCACAGGGTAAACACCTCTCTCTCTGCCTGACCTTGGCCAGCCTTCCCCTGAGACCACAGCCAGATGTTACCCAGCTGAGCACAGAAGGAGGCCAGGGAGCCAGGGAAGCTTGGAAAGTAGCCAGGCGTGGGGCTAGGCAGATGGTGGGAGTTTGCTGCCTCCCAGAGGAACAAATTTTGGCTGCAGAGACTCTGGGGTGTGAGGGGAAGGGTGTGGGGCAGTGGGCACTGTCCTTCGGTGGTAGGCATGTCCCCTGGCTGTTCGCATAGTTCGCCCATGCTGCCACCTCCTTAACCGAGTCACACACAGCTCTATCATGAAAATTAATTCCTTTGGGAAAACAGCTGTTTCCTGACCCCCCTTTGAGACCCATGGAAAATGAAGATGTCATAGGATCTCTTCTTAGGCTTCTACCCTGTAAGAAGGAAGTGCCACTGGATTGGGATGACTGCCTCTCCTTCCCTTGTCCCTAGACTGTGTTTTGTTTTTTGTTTTCTGTGGTTTTTCCCCCCTCTCCTCACTCTGATAGCTTAGCAGCAAGCAGAACAATGCCTACTTCAGAGAAAAGGCCATTTCCTGCTGACAGTGTGTATGCCTCCCTCCAGGTCCCAGAGCTTCTGTAAAGAGGCACCCTCCCCCGCAAGCCCAGACCTCCTCTAGTGCTCTGGGCTCAGTAGGAGAAAGACAACATCTGCCCCTGGGTCAGATATGACAAGGTTGGCCTAATCTCTGCTGCCTGAGAGAGGAGAATATCTAGGGAGGAGAGTGTTCTGATTCTCATGGAGAGAAAGGGGGTCATAGTCTCCAACTTGCCAAAGGTCTCTGAAACAGGGTGGGGCAGGACGGAAAGAGAGGACTTCTCCTTGGCTTCCTTCATCCATCCCTAAATCAGCTGGGGCATGACAAAGACCCTGTCTGCTCTGCCTGGAGGAGTTGGGATGACAGTAAGACAATACCTGAGCAAGGGGGAGAGAGGTGTCTGGGACATCTTTGGTGCGTTCATCAGCCAAAGGAATCCAGGAATGGAGAGCCACAAGTAGATTTGCTGTGTCCTAGATTCCACTTGGGGGAGAGTGGGGGGTGGGGGCTATTCCAGAGGTTTCTGTGTGGCCACAGCCCAGCAAGTGTGGTCTACACAGAACTGTGTCACCACAAAAACGCCTTTTGGGGCTTCTCTGACAGTCCAGTGAGAACTCACATAGACATCACCCTATCCAGAGCCCCCAAAGCCACGACATTAGCCGAATACTCTCTGACTGCTGGGGGAAGTAGAGAGGTGGGCAGGACTCATCCCTACCCCCCTCCACCAGGTGAGGCCTGGATTTAGGAAAAGGGGAATGGGCAGGGCTGTGAGACCGTCTGGAAGGTGATATCAGGGGCCACTAATTGTGTTTAAGGAATCCAGAAAATCCTGGACCCCACCAGCACCTTCTGAAAGCTGGCTCCTCTTTTGGGGAACGAATCTGGCCTTATTTATTTATTTTAATGAACTGAGGTAGGAAGGGGAGCTTGTAGCACGGCCTTGGCAGCCTCTGATCCGAGTCACTACCCTTGAAGGAAGCCAGGCCCCAGGCAACATGGTGATGCCTGCCAGTCAGCTTCAGAGATTTTGCAGGATGGTTTTGCCCCTTCAAGCACCCGGGCACAGGTCAGAGATTGGGATGGGGAGGCAAGGACCAGACTTGTGTACGTTGGGGGCGGGGAGAGATCAGAAAGGCCAGAGCAAAGGGTGCTCATTCCTAGGCCCTGAGCTCTGCCCTGATGAGGAAAGAGGTGGCGCTGGGGAGGGCGTGGAGCTGTCCGGACCCTGGTGCTGAAAACAGAGAGCGGCGGGCCGCCAAGCGGGACGGAGAGCAGTCAGTGTAGCCAGAGCCTTTCACCCCAGGTGAGAAGGGGCGGATAGAAAGCGATTTCCTCCTCTTCCACTGACGCTCCAAGGAGGCAAGGGTACAAATGAGGTGGGGCAAGAAGGCAGGTTGAGCTTTGAGAAGTCTGCAGTAGCCCGAAGCTGTAGCCAGTGAGGTGAAAGCCGGCCACCGCCCAGCTGGGGGTAGGGTGCAATCTGGGACAACTGTGGGAGATGAGCAGGGAAAAGACCCTGGACCTGAGTTGGCCCCTCCCTGGCTCCCTACACCCCGGGCAGGTGCCCCGGCTGCAGGCCAAGGAGAGGTGTGGGATGTGTTCTCACACGTATGGCACCGGCAAGCACACACAGCAGACTTCTGTGAGTGCGCACATATACACCCCATGGACACACAGGGTGCGATCCCAGACCAGGCACAGACCAAGCAAGCAGTCCCATACATGCACCTTGCACACGGGCAATACCCGCCCCCTCCAGGCTGCCGAGGCTCCCATTCCAGTCTCCGATCCCCACAGCCCGTCTGGCCTGGACGTCCTTCCCATTTAGCTCCCTGGCCTCACATGGCGCCTCCAAGAGAGGCATAGCCAGTGGGGAGCCCCAGTTCTAGCCTTGGACCTGCGAAGGTACTGGAGAGGAGCAGTCAGTCAGCTCCTACGCCCAGAAAGAGTGGGGGAACACAGGCGAAGGGGGTAGGTCTCAGACACCACTTGTCCTTCCACTGAACTCCCAGTTAGGGTCCAGAACACGAGAGGAATGTGGACAGGAGTGAATGTGAAGGTCTCCCTCCCCATGCTGGGGACACCCTGAGGACCTGAGCGTACCTGTGCGTGGGAAGCCCGGCGTGGAGCCCCCTCAGCGAGTCCGGACCTGCTGGCTCCTCTGGCTCCCCCTGGATAAAGGTAGGGTGGGAGTGGGGGTTACCCCGCTTGCCCTCCATGCCGCCTCATGTCCGTGGGCAAAGGAGAAACTCCGTCCCGGGTTGCGGGAAGTTACCCGGGTCCGGGCGCTGGGAGGGGGCGCCCTCTGGTCCCTGGGCCTGGCCGGGGTTCCCGCGCCCCCGCGCCCGCCGCCCTCGCCACCTCGCCGGCGCCCTCCCGCCAGTAGACTGCGCCGAGCCTGAAAGCCGGGAGCCCGCCCGCCCTCCCGGAGAGTCTGCTGCTGACCTGCATTGACGTCATTGCGTCATTAGGTTTCCCCTGGAAACACTGGCGCGCCCAAAATAGTAACACATTAATTCAGGCCGGGGGAGCAGGGAGAGACTGTTTGTAACCCTGCAGCTAACTCCGGCGCGCGAGAGCGAGCGCGCAACGGCCCCCACCCCTTCTCTGGGCAGCGCGGTCCGCGCTAGCCTACTATTTCGAGAACAAAGGAAGGGAAAATATAGAATCCCTGAGAGAGGGTGCGGGGTACGCGGAGACCCTCTCGCCTTGCACGCGCGCACACTAACAGATAGACAGACACACACACACGCACACGCACACGCACACCACACCTAGGTCTATCTACCTTCTGGCAGGCTCTCCCTGCGTTCCGGCGCTTCCAGGGACCTGCTGGGGTGTGTGTAGCCAAATCCCCAGGGTAAAAGGACAGGTCAAGGCCTCCTGCCTTGCTGAGGTTCAAGGACGAATTCCCTCCACCCCCCACCCCGGGCCCTCCGACCCCGCAAGGCTGCCCCGCCGGGCGCCCTCCCTCCACGCGCCTATCCTCACCCACACATGCGGACCAGAGAGGAAGGTGTTTCGCCCAAGAGGCAGGTGCACCCCCTGCGCTTTCTCCTCTGGCCGCACACAGACCCCTCGAGGTGGGGGCTGCAGGGACACAGCAGCCTCCAGCGCCCCCAACACCCGTCCCCACCCCCCCACCCCCCCCACCCGCCCCCCCACCCCCCACCCCCGGCTGGGAGTGGGCGAGGTCACACTTTGGCGCCACGGTACTCTAGCATCTGGGGAGGAAGACTGATTTAGGACAAAACGACTGGGGGCCAGGGTTGTTGTCTGGGGGCCAGGCTCCAAAATCGTTTGGGCTGGGGTGCGACCGACTTTTCTGAGCGATATCCCTCTCCCGCCTTCGGCAGGGCTCGGCACTCAGAAAGGAGATGTGCCTGAAACGTGAGCACCCGGCTTGAGAGGCTCCTTATTAGTTCTCCCACCTCCCCTTACTGGGCCCTTGACTCAGCCTCTCCGAGGGTGAGGAGAGCGCTGCTCTGGATCGAAATAGCAAGCGCTTAGCCTTGGGCTGTTGGAGGAGGCGGGGAGGCGGCGCGCAGAGGCGCTCTTCTCCGAGCGCGAAGGCCGCGCGCGCGCTGGGGTGGGGGGTGGTGCTCGCAGGCTCCCTCGCGAACCTGAGTGTAGGTCGGGCAGCAGGGAGTGTTATTTGAGAGGGCACAGCCTTCCCCTGCTTCCCAGACACCATTCAGGAATCTAATAAGGGGTGCAGAGGGGTCTCCGGTTCATTACGCCCTCGGCATGTCTCGCCTTTGCTCTTTCTTGGCTGGGGGACGTGGGCGAGAGGGTGTGCCTGGGATTTAGGGACACGTTCCCCAAGGACGCTGTCTCTGCGCGTGTGCGCAGCGCTCACGACAGTGACTTGGTTCACACAGCTCCCAAGCCCCTTCCCACAGCAAGGGTGGGGGTGATGCTTCTCATACAGATACACACCCACGTACCCTCCTCTTGGCCTTTTCTCCTCTTGGCTACAGAGGTGATGAACAGGCGACCATGCACTGACCTTCGTGGAGAAATCCAGCTGTCCCCATCCAGTAGGAACCAAAGAACAAGGTTTGGAGAGGACAGGCCTGGCCCTAACCTTTGTGAGCTGTGTGTCCCCCCCTCTGCATGTGACTTTCCCTCTCTGAGCTGCAGTAGCCTCATCTGTAAAACGGGGTTATGAAGCCCACTCCATAGGCTGTCGTGGAGATGACAAGAGATGGTACCTGGAATGTGCTGGAGAAATGGCATTCCCTGTTCCTGCCCCTGCCCTGCTGTGGGTGGTTCTCTTAGCAGTGAACAAACCCACACTCCCTAACATATACACACTCCTTAGTGACATCTTTGGGGAGAACTCATCAAGGGACACTGGGAAAATAGTGGCATGAAGTGCCCTAGCCTCAAAAAGGTTGTGCTCTTTTCCTTCACATTATCAGCCTCTGACCAAAACCTCAGTGCAGGTTTCTAGTGCCTTCTAGTTCAATCAAGTAGGGTAGCAGGGTCTGGCTCTGTCTCCTTGTCTCTAGGCTTATTTCCTAGGGGGACACGCACTAGGGCTGTCTGGTCGGTTCTCCCCCCACCCCTGCCCTCTCTCACACAGCTCCTGTCTCACTGAGCTGCGGCCCCCATCTACCTGTCCAGCTCCCTTCTGGACCATGACAGGGACCATGTGGCACTCTGTTCCCCCAGCAGCTCCTGGCACAGTGCCTGGCACAGCAGCTAATATTCATCGTGGGTAAACCAAAGATTGATAGTCCCTCTTTTGGGAGCCTCCTGCCCCGGTCCCACTATTTCCATCTATCTCTCCACAAAGAGTCAAAGGCCACATGGTCCCCAAGGCCTGGGTCAAATGCCAGCTCCTCTATGCAGGCTCCTCTAATCCCTGGGGGTATGAACTCACCCATCCTTAGTCCCTGGATCCCCTGGAGGAGCTCTCATGGCATCGGTCGTATTCTGTCCTGAATTACGGTTCTCTGTAAGCCACACATCTCCCTGCTGGGCTGTAACTTCTCAGAGCCAAAACTGGGTCTTGCCCACCTCCGTGTGCCCCACATAGCCCAGCCGTGCCCAGCCCAGCCCCACAGAACATGCTGAACTGAACTCGGCAGGTCTGCTCGTCATCTCTCAGCCGAGGGCCTGGCCTGAGACGGACAATGATGCTGACGGGGATCTCTCTGCTGGTCAGGGCTGAGAGACCTCAGAAATGTCAGTGTGCAGACGCCCCGTTCCTCTCCACCCTCAGGAGGGAGGCCCTGGGAGAGCATCTTTCTCACTTTCCTTCTACTCTGGGGGAAAGAGCAGAGTATGTTTGGCAACCTGGGAGGATGAGGGGGAAGTGAGGGAAGGAAGAGACCCGTGGGGGCAAAGCCGCAATCTGCCCAATCAGCTGTTTGGCAGGAAAGCCCGTGTCTTGCAATGACAGGACAGACCCTAGTCTCATCTGGGCCCGCAGCAGCATGTTACTCAGTGAACAACAATAAACTGGGCCCTCGGAGTGAGGGAGGGGCTCTGTCCCCGCCAGGGAAAATGTGGCAGCTACCAGCCCCCTTCACACACGTGCAGGCCTGTGACTCTCTCATTCTTGGCCCAGCTCCACCCTGGCCGCTTTGCTTCCAGAGACTGTCTCGGCTGTGCATCCCAGGCTGGTGGGCATATCTATTTTTTTCAGACTGTAAGTCCCCACGGGCCTGCCAGATCCCCTAATGTAGCACTCCCTCTCCTCCAAGGTGGGGACTGGAGGGGTTCTCGCAGAGAGGAGCAACAGCACCCTACTCTGCCCCCCAGATGCACCTCTGCACAAGTGCGTCTCTGCTGCCATTGCCGCACTGGTGATGGGGGCTCACTCCTGCTGCCACAGGTAACCGGCCGGGTTGTGAAGAGACGTGCGTGGGTAAGGCAGTAAGGATATTCTGGCTGTGTTCAGAAGTGGCGGACACTGGGACGCAAGGGGGACCTGGAGGGCTGTTTGGGATCCAGGGGAGCTCTGTTGACTGCCTGGGCTGTCTCGCAGCCCCCAAAGCATCAGGAGCTGCAAGATCCCGTGTTGGCGTGCTGCCTGGAAGACTGCTCAGCAACTCGCTTGTCACTTGCTTCGTTCTGGCTTTCTCTCCAAGCTCCAGTTCAAATTACTAACAAGGGGAGAATCTGAGGACCCGAGTGAATACCAAGGTTCCTGGCTAGCCCAGGTTGACCCAGTCCACCTCTCGGTTCCTGGGATGTGCAGAGATCTACAACCCTTGGGTCAGACATCCCCCACTGGTCTGGTCAGCTGGGCTGGAGGAGGCCCCAGTAGGGGTGGGGGGTTGCTTGAACTTAAGTGGTCATGACTTCCCCCAGCAGAGCTGTAGGAATGGCATGTTCCTTGGAAAGATCCCTTTGATACGTTGGCCACTTTGGCCTTTCCCATACAATTACACTTTGGAATAGACTTTGCCTTCCTCTACCCCAAGCCTGGGAAGATCAAGATATTGTTTGTCCTGTGGGCAGCGGGTTTCATTGCAGAGCTGATCTTCATGCCGGGCTTCCCACGGGGCCCCGAAAGCAGTGGCTGACCTTACTGTGTCATGTTAATGGCAATGGGACCAGAAAGCCAGTGATCTAGGGAGGAACCTGCCAGCTGTCTCCCCGGAGGCTGCTGTGTTACACTCAGCTTCCACTTCATTTGCAGGAACAGGTTCAGTCAGAGAAGACCTGGGACCTCCTGCTGAACACAGAGAGGCCAGGAGGAGAGACCTCCAGTCTCCCACTGGAGGCCTTGTTCTGAGCCCTGCAAAGGCAAAGTGACTAACTTGGCCACAGAGTCAAGAAGAAAGAGCACTGGGCTGGGAATTAAGAGAATTGGCTTCGGGGTGCCTGGGTGGCTCAGTCGGTTAAGATTCTGACTTTGGCTCAGGTCATGATCTCACAGCTCGTTAGTCTGAGCCCCGCGTCAGGCTCTGTGCTAATGGCTCAGAACCTGGACCCTGCTTCAGATTCTGTGTCTCCCTCTCTCTCTGTCCCTCCCCTGCTCATACTCTGTCTGTCTTTCTCTCAAAAATAAAATAAAAACATTTTTAAAATTTTTTTTTAAAAAAAGAAAAGAAAATTGGCTTCAAATCCCAGTTTGGCCATTGAGTCATCATGTAACTCATGACATGTGATGCCCCCTCCCTAAGACTCTTTTCTTCACCTGCTTCATGGTAGAATGGAATAATCAAGCAGGGTTGTCAGCACAGATATGGAGACCTAGCCGTACTCTTGTCTTCACTAAAAATTGGCCCAGCCAACCGGAGCCCCAAGATCCTTGAACCTGAGGGCTGTAGGTGGGCAAGTGGCAGAGTGGGCAGTTCTTTTTGGATTTGACCTCTGGCTGGCTGGACCTCTATTGGCCATGGGTCCTTTCCTCCCCATCCGGCCCTCCATCTCATGCCTTCCTAGCCTCTCTTGTCTGGCAGCCTCCTGTACTAAGCAAGGATGCCATAGCCCCTAAATTCTTCCAGTAACACAAGTGAAAATCCATTATTTATTCAGTTTTTCAACAACTTTAATTGGTCACATGACCCTTTTACTCAAATTAGCTTCTCAGTTCCTATTCCTTGACCATCAAATATTATCCCAGGCCCTGCCCAGGCTTTGCTCTCAATATTACCCAGTACATGAGTCCAACGTGTTCTCTAGAGGCATCATCAGCCCCATCATCATTTTGCCAACCTCCACATCTGAATCTGAGAGTCCTGGAAAACCCTTGTCCACATTTGTCTCCTCCACTGTGCTGGTCCTCCTTCCACTTAACCACAGTCTATTTCCCCGTATCTTCCTGGCTTCCAGTTGCAGAGAGGGGAGCGCTTAGCCAAGGCTATGACTTTGCAGGCACCTAAGTTCAGGTCTTGCTTCTGATAGAGGAGCAATTGTGCTTGCTGCTCTTTGGGACAGAGGTGGGGGTAGCTGAGCAGCAAATGATTAAATTTGGGAAACCTGCCAAGAATGCAGTGGCATGAAACCAAGGGCTGGATTCAGACCGAGAGGTAGAAGAGGTGCCAGCTCAGCTGGTGTGGACAAGTTTTGCAACCAACATTCAGAAAAGGGATCACTCGGGCTGGAGAAAGCCGGCTAGCTACATGCTGACAGTTGGACTGAACCCCGAAAGATAAGTAGGGCCTGGAGTGGAGGGAGGGCATGAAAGGAAGACAGGTAGATGAGAGCGACTGTATAAAGCAGTGGGTCTCAATTCCGGCTGCACCTTAGAATCACCTTGGGAGAAATCTGAAGATGATATAAACATATTCAGACCCCACTCCCAAGAAATTCAGATTCTGCTGGTCTCGGGTGAGGACCAGACATCTGTAGTTTTTAAATGTTCATTTGTACTTTGTGATTTATTGGCAAATAATCATGTTCCGTGCTATTAGAAACTATTTTTAATTTGTAATTATCTGTAATATAGTACAAAAGACTATCCAGTAGTTTAGAGGGTGTAGAGGGAAGTCCTTTCTGTTGAAATCCTGGCTCCTGACTCGCGGGCCATCTGACCAGGAATGATGTCGTGAACTTCCTAAGTTTCTTGTTTTCTCTTCCGTAGAATGGTGAGAGTACCTGCCTCCAGTGGAGCTGCTCTGTGGCTCACAGGAGAGAACACCTTCATGTATTGAGAGCTAACATGCTGGGCGCTAGTCATGTTCAATGGCTCTTGATGATTCTAATGTGCCACCAGGGCTGAGGATCTCCAGCACAAAGTAAAGGACAAAATGGGCTGTCTGGGGGACTCTCTGGATGTTGGGGAGATCTGTATGGGAGGAAGGAGAAGCTGAAAGTGTTGGGACTATACCATCAGAACTGTTTCATGACAGGGTGAAATGTTGGGTCTTCATCCTATGAAGCACAACAGGAACCCAGGTTTTAGGGTTTAAGGACGGGGAGTGACATGATGAATATGATCCCTGAGGAATCTGGGGGTTTTGCAGCCTTTCTTGGAGGGAGAGAGATGGAATCAGGAGAAGAGGCTGGGATCAGAACATGCAGTGGAAATTGAAAAGAAAGGATGAATGTGAGGTGAAGCGCAAAGGAAGAATCAAACAGGATTTAGGGCCTTGGTGGGCACAAGAGATTAGAGGCTTGAGGGAAGAAAAATAAATTTAAGTTTTCAAGTCTAGTGGGACTGAAGAAATAACCCCTGTGTTGGTTAGGATTATATTTAACTCTGAGTATCAGACACTCAAATCAACAATGGCTTAAACAAAAGCCATTTTTTTTCTTTATTTCTCTACCTGTTGTAGGTCCAGAGGCCTGCAGTTCCAAGCTGGGAGGGCAGCTCTGTTCCACAAAGTTCTTGGAGACCAAGGCTTCTGAAAACTCACTCATCTGCCATCCTGGGGCATGGTCTTTATTCTCATGGTACCAGGTGGTGGCACTTGAGTTCCAGTATCCACATGGAGAAAGGAATGAAGAACTGGCAAAAGGCAAGAGCTAGGGTCACTTGAGGAGGATTCCTTATAGCTGCCACTCATCACTTCCACTTATATTCCATTGTGCAGAAATTCGTCTTATGGTCACACCTGGTTGCAAGAGATGCTAAGAAGTGTGGTCTCTGTTTTCTTTTCTTTTTTAAGTTTATTTATTTTTAGAGAGAGAGAAAGAGTGCAAGGCAGAGAGAGGGAGAGAGAGGAAATGCCAAGCAGGCTCTGCACCATTAGCACAGAGCCCGACTCAGGGCTTGAACTCACAAACCGCGAGATCATCACCTGAGCTGAAATCAAGAGTCGGATGGTTAACCAACTGAGCCACCCAGGTACCCCGTGGTCTTTGCTTTCTAAGCGGCCTTTTCTAACTACCCAGCTAAAAATGCTGTGATATCAGCTATGGTAGAAGCGGATTCTGTTTCTATAAAAGACGAGGGATTTAGAGCTAACAGTCTGTGCCATTGCCTCATTTCCTTAAATGGTGAGGTTGAAACATGGAGTCAGTTTAGGAGAGCATTCGTCTCCAAGAATGTTGAGTTTGAAATAGGGGCAGCGGGGTACAGCACTAGGGGCTGGGAGGTAGAATTCCAAGATGGCCCCGAGATTTGTGACCCTCTGATGTACACACCCTTTATAAACCCCTCCCCGTGGGTGGGATATGTGAATACAGTAGAAGCATTTAGAGTGGCCAGATGGGACGCAAGTCAAACTGTGGCAAGTTAGCGAGGAAATGGCTGATGAGGAAGGGGAGGCAGCCATCGACAAGGAAAAGCCTTAGCAACAGCACACAAAACCCTCCATGAGTTGGCCACTGTTTCCCTCTGCAGACTCTTGTATCAGTCTTTTCCTTTCACATCCTTTCAGAGGATGACTCCCAGGCTTCTGATTTGAGAAACTAGGTGGATACAGTAGAAAACACTGGCAACAGCCATGGGTTTGAGGAAGAAGACCAGGAGGTTGGTTTTGGTTGAGTTTGAGGTTTCTCTGAGAATAGCAAGTGGAGCGATGGCAGAAACAATTGGAATATTCAGAGGGATGGCAAGAGATGAATGTCGATGGCTTGAAGGATCATTTCCCTCTTTTTTGTGTAAATTAGCAATTTGATGGCTTAGCGGGTCTGAATCAGCTCACGAGGAGAACAGGAGAACGAGAGGAACGAAGAACGGCTCAGCCCAGCACTGAGCTCCGAGGTGCTATTTCCTTGACCAGGGAGCTGCCAGTGTCGCAGGGCTGCGTGGATGTGTCTGTTCCTCTGTCTCTATAAATAGGTAGAGTTAAGGGAACAGAGTCCCTCTCAACCAAATGGTTCCAGCCTCATCTTTAGATGTCGCCATCAATATCTGTGAAACAGACTCTAGGAAAAAGACTAAAAAAGCTATCTTTATTTAGCCTGGAGAAGAGAGGGAGGGAGAGCTGTGAATTTGCTAGGAATAAACGGCTGCTTTTATCTTTTTGTCCTCAAGGAGGCCAGAAGAGGTCGACTTGGGATACAGTGTCGGAGAGTTAATTCTCCAGGGGGCGGGGGAGTGAAGCTTTTTGTCCCCCTTCCCCCACCAGGGGTCATTTGGCGATGTCTGGAGACATTTTTAGTTATCGTGACTGGCAGGGGGTGGGCGGGCAGTGCTACAGGCACCCAGCACATAGAAGCCAAAGATGCTTCAATGCACAGGTCAGCCCCACAACAAAGAATCATCTAGCACCAAATGCCAATGGTGCCAAGTTGGGAGACCCCGAATTGGAGGGATTTTAGTCACTTAATATCTTTCGAAGCGAAGAACAAATAGTCACTCAGTCCACTTTCAGGGAAAGGGTATTTTAGCTGCATATTTGTTTAAGGATCTATGGTTGGGAACGGGGATTTGAACCGGCGCAGGGATCAGGAACACCGGTCTCTCTTGTTCCCATTGGTCTGCTCTGGCTCCCCTCTCACTGCTGATTGGCCGGCCCTTTTCAAATCCCAGGGAAGGCAGACTGCTAGGCTTAGCCAATCGCCTCTGCTCCTTCAAAGACTCGGTAGAGTCTTCTAGGCAGCCCGCCGCCGGAAGCGTAGCCCTTGGTCAGCAGTCCGCCCCCCGCATCCAATGAGAGGCCACTCACGTAAGGAACAGTCTGGACATCTTCCCCGGATAAGAGATCTGAAGCAAGGCAGTGTGAGTCAGGAAGAGGTATTGGAATCAAACACACCACGACCGGCTTTCGTATTGGTCTTCCTGGCCCAGTGCTATCTTTTTCTTGGCAAAGCAAAGATAAGGCTGAATACAAGCTGCAGGTTTGTTTTTTTTTTTTTCTTCCTGAAAGCTGTGCTGTACAATACAGTGGACACTAGTCACGTGGAATATTTATTCAATTTTAAACTCCTCGACATTAAGCAAACTTCAAAACTCAGCCCTTTGGTCTCATTAGCCACATTGCCCGTGCTCAATAGCCACATCTGGCTGGCGGCTAGGCTACCCTACTGGACAGTGCCGGTGCGGAACATTTCCATCGTTGCAGAAAGTTCTGGTGAACACTTCTCCAAAAGAAGGTCCCCACCGAGCTGGAAGGGTTGGACGTAAGTGGAAAACACGGTTTAGGGTCAGCCCCAACGAGAAACCAGAGGCGGCCTTTACTGATCTGCGGTCGTTACTGGTAGGTGTGTGTGAGAACACTGTCAACCCCTGTGCCTGTTCCTGAGTTCATGCCTTGGTGTCGTGGGTTGCCCAGGGATTATATGCTGTTGCTCACTGAAGCCAGGGCTTGGAGAATAATTTTACCCGAGGAGCATTGCTGTGACTCACCCATTTGGAAGGGTGCTATACATGTGTAAGAGTAAAGAGTAGTTGAAGACTAGGGCATAAGCAGCTTTTCAAACACCGTGACAATGGATGACACACAGAAATTTACAGCCCAGGAGAACAAACAAGTGTGACCGGAGTGCTGGGCTGACTGGCAGGCCCGTGGGAGCCTCTGAGGCCTTTCTTCTCACCTCCTACCTTCCTTGCCCTCCCTTCCCCTTCCCTGGTCTTATTTTTCCTCTAAAGAGAACAAATTTTCTTCACCCTGTGTGGTTGTCACTGCTGTTCATCAAATACTCCCAACCCTCTGCCTTCCAGGCACAGGATGGGATTGCTCTCCTGTCCCTCGTGACTGGGACTAGCTCTGGCTGATGAGCGGAAGCGCTCTGCCCTTCTCCGTCAGAGCATTTGAAGGTCTCTTTTTGGCACAGAAACGGGCAACATTCAAGATGGCGGCTGCTCTGCCGTCCTGGGTTCCCGGGTTCCATGTTCGAAGGTCTCTGCCAACCCAGGATGGAAGTGTAATGTGAGAAAGAAATGGAGTTGTGTTGTTTTCAGACAGCGAGCTTTGGGGATTGGGTTTTTTTCTTCCTTTTTAAATTTTTTACATCAAATCTGGTTAGTTAAGATACAGTGAGATATTGGTTGCAGGCGTGAATATTATTTTTTTATTGTGGGATAATCTCGCGAATCTACCCTGGCCACCGTGCCTTTCACATATACATACCCCAGTCTGCCTATGACATTGCAATTTTCTGGGTCCATTGGCTGAGGCTGCTTTCTGTTACTTAGAAGTGAGTTGAGACTTTTTATGTTTGTGCCAGTCGCTAAACGCGAATGTTTCCATGACTAATCTTTTTTATGGATTGGGGCTCTTTTTTTTAAATATTTTTTAACGTTTATTTATTTTTAAGAGACAGAGAGAGACAGAGCACAAGCGGGGGAGAAGCAGAGAGAGAGAGAGAGAGATACAGGATCTGAAGGAGGCTCCAGGCTCTGAGCTGTCAGCACAGAGACCAATGCAGGGCTTGAACCCACAAACTGCGAGATCATGACTTGAGCCCAAGTCGGACGCTTGATCGACTGAGCTGCCCAGGCCTCCCTGAGGCCCTTGATGATAAAAGAAGGAACCTTTTCACCTTCTTTTGGGTGAAACATTTCTTCCTTAAACTGGTTAAGTACCCACCATCTCCTTGGTTCTTGCAGAATGACCTTGAGGCTAACAACTTCTTTGTAAAAGAAATTCACAGGGCGCCTGGGTGGCTCAGTCAGTTAAGGGTCTGACTTTGGCTCAGGTCATGATCTCACGGTTTGTGGATCCGAGCCCTGTTGGGCTCTCTGGTGACAGAATGGAGCCTGCTTTAGATCTTCGGTCTCCCTCTCTCTGCCCCTCCCCTGCTCATGCTCTCTCTCTCTCAAAAATAAACATTAAAATTAAAAATAACTAACTAAATAAAAGAAAGTCATGGTGGTTAATAACAGCAGTGGGGCCAAGAGGAGAAAAAAACACTAAGGAGGAGCTGGTGGGAATATGTCCATCTATGAGACAGGGGCCACCCTGCTAGGGAAATGGGCACACAACTCCTGGGCCAAGAAAGGCTTCACATTCATACATTCATTCATTCATTTTTAGCCAACAATCATCGGGCATCTAATATGTGCTCTGCCCAGATGGAGCTTGTGTCCTGGTGCAGGGGACAGGAAGTAAGCAAGTAGGCAAAAGTGCAATGAAGGAAATAAGCAGGGAACGAGACGGAGTAACAGGGATGGGGCCGGAGTGGACAAGGAAGGCCCCTCTGAAGAAGCGACACTGAAGTGGACAGCTGGAGAAAAATGAGTCAGTCCTGGAAAGAGCACAGGAGCACTGCGACAGAGAAATGGCGCTTCTGAGGAGGAAAGGTTCTAGAGTGCACAATGAATGGGGGGAGGGGACCTAGCATGACGAAGTGTGATAGTGGGGGAGACACAGGACAGGAGATGAGTCAGAGAGGTGGGTGGGGGCCTTTGGGACTGCAGATCTCCCTCTGAGAGGAAGAAGAGGCCCACTGAAGAGACTGGAGAAGGGTCGTGATGTCAGCAGACATTTTCTGTAAGGCCCTGGTAGTGAAGGTTTTAGACTTTGCCGGCCGTCTGATCTCCGTGGTGACTATTCAGCTCTGCGGAAGCAGCGGCGGGCGATATAGAAACATATGAGTGTGACTGTGTTCCAATAAAATATACTGAGGGACAATAGAACCTGAATTTCGTATTCTCATGTGTCAGAAAGTATTATTCTTGGCAGTTTTTTCCCGAACAATTAATAACGTAAAAATCACTTTTAGCTCATGGACCAGATTTGGCCTGCAGGCAGTAGCTGGCCAACCCCTGACTTAGCTCACTCAGGCTGGAGGACAGTTGAAGCAAAGAAACTATGGGGGGGCTCCTGGCTGGCTCAGGTGGTAGAGCATGGGCCTCTTGATGTTGGAGTTGTGGGTTCGAGTCCCATGTTGGGGGTAGAGTTTACTTTAAAAAATAAAACTGTTTAGGGGCACCTGGGTGGCTCAGTCGGTTAAGCGTCTGACTTGGGCTCAGGTCACGATCTCATGGTCTGTGGGTTCGAGCCCCACGGCGGGCGCTGTGCTGACAGCTCAGAGCCTGGAGCCTGCTTCTGATTCTGTGTCTCCCTCGGTCTCTGCCCCTCCCCACCCTCAAAAATAAATAAAACATTAAAAAAACTGTTTAGGAGGCTTTTGCAAAATAATCCATCAGGAGGTGATGAGGCTTGACTGCGGTGGTTATGGTGGAGGTGATGAGAAGGGTTTAAGATGCATTGAGGCACAGGACACCCTGATTCACAAGATGTGGGGATGAGAGCAGGACACAAGTCGAGGGTGACTTGGGGGTGGCTCTGTTCCCTGGGGGATCCCCGGGAAGGGGTAGAGCTGGGTTAAGCAGGCATTCCCTCTGGGCCCCTTTGAGTTTGTTTCTGTTTCTGTGTTGTTTTTTCTTAAAAAAATTTTTTTAAATGTTTATTTATTTTCGAAAGAGAAAGAGAGAGAGTGTGAGCAGGGGAGGGGCAGAGAGAGAGAGAGAGAGATCTGGAATCCGAAGCAGGCTCTGGACTCCAAACAGTCTGCACAGAGCCAGACATGGGGCTCAAACCCACAGACCACGAGTTCATGACCTGAGCCGAAGTTCGATGCTTAACTGACTGAGCCACCCAGGGGTCCCTGTCTTGTTTTTTCTTAAAGTTTATTTATCTCTATTTAGAGAGCGCAGGGGTGGGGTGGGATGGGGGGGTGCGGGGCAGAGACAGAGGGAAGGAGAGAGAATCCCACGCAGGCTCCGCACCATCTGAGCCCTGACCTGGGGCTCGAACTCATGAACCATGAGATCATGACCTGAGCCAAAATCAAGAGTCAGATGCTTGATCCACTGAGCCACCCAGGCTCCCCGCCTCCAGTTTTGTCTTGACAGACTCAGCCAGACATGAGCCCAGGGAGCAGTGCGTTCCAAACCTGCATTTTTCCAGAGCCTGTTGCCTGCATGCTGTGTGACCTTGGATAAGTCCTTTTTGGTTCGATCTCTTCTCTGCCCTCAGACACGGAGACGATACCTCCTGCCCAGGCAGTGGTGGTGATCAGCTGAGATTTCATTTGAACCCAAATCAGTACCTCAGCACGCCCTTCCCAGCCAAATCCAACTCTAAACAAATTGATGGGTGATTCTTTAGATTTGGGGGAAATGGGGGAGCCATACCACTCACTGCACACCTAAAATCCCTTTAATCTTCCCTGTTCTTTCCACAAAGTTCTTCTCGCACTGCAGCTGCCTCAGAGGACGAAACACTCACTGCTTCTTCTTCCTGCTCAACACTTTCGGACACCAAATTTGGTCGGGGAAGCAGTTTATCCACGATGAAGCATTCTCCAGCTCTCTGGTCGCAACTGGGTGTTCCAGAATTCAACTCTGACCCTAACTGCCTGGAGTTACCACTGACCCCGCAGGCTGAGGGCTCAGCCCCACCAGACTGTTCCCCTCTCAGACACCCATCACAAGTAGTAGGTCCCAGGTTACTCCCACTTCTGTCCAACTTGGCTACAAACTGAGGGTTCCCGTAACCTTTCCTCACGTTCGATACCTTGTTATGTCAGCCTAGGATGCAGGAAACACTTGCTTATGTTTGCTGGTTTGTTACAAAGGAAACGATGGGGGATACGGATAACAATCAGAAGAAGAGGTCCTCAGGTGGGGTGCAGAAGAGTCCCAAATGTAGGAGATTCTGTCCCTACGGAGTTGGAGTATGTCACTCTCCCAGCAAGAGGATGTGTTCACGAACCTGGAGGCTCTCCAAACCCCATACTTCAGGGATTTTGTGGAGGCTTCATCCTGTAGGCCAGATCAGTGACTCACCTAATCGCCAACCCTTCTCCCTTCTCTGGAGGATGGGAGATGGGTGGAAAGTCCTAAGCTTTTAATCGTGGCTTGGTTTTCTTTCCGGCCAGCCCCCACCCAAGAGCCCACCAAGAGTCTCATTAGAATAAGAAAACACTCTTATCCTGATGATTACAGCTTTGTAGTAGAGGCTAAAGTCTGGGATTGTGATGCCTCCTGCTTTTGTCTTCTTCAAAATTACTTTGGCTATTCGGGGCCTTTTATGGTTCCATATGAATTTTAGGATTGCTTGTTCTAGCTTCGAGAAGAATGCTGGTGCAATTTTGATTGGGATTGCATTGAATGTGTAGATAGCTTTGGGTAGTATTGATATTTTGACAATATTTATTCTTCCAATCCATGAGCAGGGAATGTCTTTCCATTTCTTTATATCTTCTTCAATTACCTTCATAAGCTTTCTATAGTTTTCAGCATACAGATCTTTTACATCTTTGGTTAGATTTATTCCTAGGTATTTTATGCTTCTTGGTGCAATTGTGAATGGGATCAGTTTCTTTATTTGTCTTTCTGTTGCTTCATTATTAGTGTATAAGAATGTAACTGATTTCTGTACATTGATTTTGTATCCTGCAACTTTGCTGAATTCATGTATCAGTTCTACAAAGCTGTAATCATCAAGACAGCATGGTATTGGCACAAAAACAGACACATAGACCAATGGAATAGAATAGAAACCCCAGAACTAGACCCACAAACATATGGCCAACTAATCTTTGACAAAGCAGGAAAGAACATCCAATGGAAAAAAGTCTCTTTAACAAATGGTGCTGGGAGAACTGGACAGCAACATGCAGAAGGTTGAAACTAGACCACTTTCTCACACCATTCACAAAAATAAACTCAAAATGGGTAAAGGACCCGAATGTGAGACAGGAAACCATCAAAACCCTAGAGGAGAAAGCAGGAAAAGACCTCTCTGACCTCAGCCGTAGCAATCTCTTACTCGACACATCCCCAAAGGCAAGGGAATTAAAAGCAAAAATGAATTACTGGGACCTTATGAAGATAAAAAGCTTCTGCACAGCAAAGGAAACAACCAATAAAACTAAAAGGCAACCAACGGAATGGGAAAAGATATTTGCAAATGACATATCGGACAAAGGACTAGTATCCAAAATCTATAAAGAGCTCACCAAACTCCACAGCCGAAAAACATATAACCCAGTGAAGAAATGGGCAGAAAACATGAATAGACACTTCTCTAAAGAAGACATCCGGGTGGCCAACGGGCACATGAAAAGATGCTCAACGTCGCTCCTCATCAGGGAAATACAAATCAAAACCACACTCAGATATCACCTCACGCCAGTCAGAGTGGCCAAAATGAACAAATCAGGAGACTATAGAGGCTGGCGAGGATGTGGAGAAACGGGAACCCTCTTGCACTCTTGGTGGGAATGCAAACTGGTGCAGCCACTCTGGAAAACAGTGTGGAGGTTCCTCAAAAAATTAAAAATAGACCTACCCTATGACCCAGCAATAGCACTGCTAGGAATTTACCCAAGGGATACAGGAGTACTGATGCATAGGGGCACTTTTACCCCAAGGTTTATAGCAGCACTCTCAATAATAGCCAAATTATGGAAAGAGCCTAAATGTCCATCCACTGATGAATGGATAAAGAAATTGTGGTTTATATACACAATGGAGTACTACGTGGCAATGAGAAAGAACAAAATATGGCCCTTTGTAGCAACGTGGATGGAACTGGAGAGTGTGATACTAAGTGAAATAAGCCATACAGAGAAAGACAGATACCATATGGTTTCACTCTTATGTGGATCCTGAGAAACTTAACAGAAACCCATGGGGGAGGGGGAGGGAAAAAAAAAAGAGGTTAGAGTGGGAGAGAGCCAAAGCATAAGAGACTCTTAAAAACTGAGAACAAACTGAGGGTTGATGGGGGGTGGGAGGGAAGGGAGGGTGGGTGATGGGTATTGAGGGCACCTGTTGGGATGAGCACTGGGTGTTGTATGGAAACCAATTTGACAATAAATTTCATATATTGAAGAAGAAAAAAAAAAGAAAACACTCTTATCACCCAGGATATTCTTAGGGCTATAGGAGCTCTAGGTCAAATACCAAATGTTAGAAAAAAAGATGCTCTTAGCATTCCTATCTCTTAGGAAGTTACAAGGGTTTTAGGAGCTCTGTGCCAGGAACCAGGGCAGAGATCAAACGTATATTTCTTATTTTGTCGTACTAGGTCCTGTCCTTTTTTTTTGCCTCCCTCTCCTTAATCTCTCACACAAAACACTCAAAACCCCTGACTGGAGGTGTGAGAGAAGGGGATCCTTATGGGGATAGATCTGTTCTCTGGGGATAGATAGACTGTTGTGGTAGATACACGAAGCTACACATGTGATGGAATTGTGTACACCTAACTAAACACACACACACACACACACAGGTACATGTAAAACTGGGAAAATTACAGCATCAGTAGATTGTATCAAAGTCACTTTCCTGGTTGTGATTTTGGGCTATAGTTTGCTAAGATGTTACCACTGTAGGAAGCTGAGTAAAGGGCACGCGAGATCTCTCTGGATCATCTCCACAGGTGCCTGTGAGCCTACAGTTATCTCAAAATAAAAAGTTTAACTAAAAAAGGTCTTGGGAGCCCCTGGGTGACTCAGTTGGTTAAGTGTCCGACTCTTGATCTCGGCCCAGGTCATGATCACATGTTTTGTGGGATCGAGGCCTGCATCAGGATTCTCTCCCCGCTCTCTCTGCCCCTTCCCTGCTCTCATGCTCTCTGTTTCTCTCTCAAAATAAATGAATGAACATTTTTTTAAAATCTTAGCTTATAAGTCCCACTCAAGTTAGAAGCTGACCTAATCTTGTGAGCAAAATCTCATCACTGGGTTCGTCAAACAATTTCCTCTACTCTTATTTATGTCTGAAATTTTTCATTAAATAAATTTTTTTTTTAAATTTTTTTACATTTTTGTAATTTATTTTTGAGAGAGAGAGAGACAGAGAGACAGAGACAGAGCACAAGTGGGGGAGGGTCAGTGAGAGGGAGACACAGAATCTGAAGCAGGCTCCAGGCTCCGAGCTGTCAGCACAGAACCCGATGAGGGGCTCGAACCCACGCACCGTGAGATCATGACCCGAGCCGAAGTCAGTTGCTTAACCGACTGAGCCACCCAGGCACCCCTCATTAAATAAATGTTGAGGGGCGCCTGGGTGGCTCAGTCGGTTAAGCGGCCGACTTCGGCTCGGGTCATGATCTCGCGGTGCGTGAGTTCAAGCCCCGCGTAGGGCTCTGTGCTGACAGCTCAGAGCCTGGAGCCTGTTTCAGATTCTGTGTCTCCCTCTCACTGACCCTCCCCTGTTCATGCTCTGTCTCTCTCTGTCTCAAAAATAAAAACGTTAAAAAAAAATTTTTAAATAAATGTTGAAAAATATATCCCCCCACCTAGCCAAATACAATCATCTATTTTTCAAATCTTTAGAAACTTTAATCTACCTCACCCTAGAAATAAGAAAATTCTTTAAAAACTATGCCCAGGTAGGGATGGACGCCTGGGTGGCTCAGTTGGTTAGGCGTCCAACACTTGATCTCTGCTCAGGTCTTGAATTCGGGGTCCTGAGTTCATGACCTGGAGTACTGGGCTCTGTGCTGGGCATTAGGCCTACATAAAAGAAAGCAAAAAACAACAAAACAAAACAAACACCAAAACTATGCCCCGGTAAAGAACTCTACTCTGGTTAAAACAACATGTGCTGAGCACCTACTTTGCACTAGGCCCTGTATTTGCCAGCTAGAGATTCAGGGGGGAATGCATGAGGCCCTGGGGTGCTCAGACAGGTGGGGAGAGGGAGGTGAAGGTGGTGTGGCCTGAAGAAGTTCTCCGGATGATTCAAATATGGAAGCCCCGCCTTGTCCCCTCCCTCCACAATTAATAATCACCCATCCATCCCAAGATGATGAAATTGGGAGCTTGGGCCTGGTGGCCCCCCAACCGTCAGCCACAGTCTGAAAGCCCAGGCTTCATAAGGCAAAGAACGATCATCACAATTGCTGTAATCCGATTACATCACCTATTTCTGACATGGTGTCTGGGACTCTACGTCCACGAGACACTTAGCATGTACTCCTTGGACCAGAGCCCCACGGTGCAGAAGTTAAGGGAAGAGCGTGCAGTCCTTTTGTGTAAAATCCTCCTTGGGAACCCACAAGGAGCAGTAGAATTTAAAGATTCAGGCAAATCGCTCAATCGACCTGTTTAACTTTGTTTATTTTTTATTTATTTTTTTTAATGTTTATTTTATTTTTTTGAGAGAGAGAGACAGAACATGAGCAGGGGAGGGCAGAGAGAGAGGGAGACAGAATCCGAAGCAGGCTCCAGGCTCTGAGCTGTCAGCACAGAGCCTGACGTGGGGCTCGAACTCACGAGCCTTCGAGCTGTGAGATCATGACCTGAGCCGAAGTCAGCCGCTCAACCGACTGAGCCACCCAGGTGCCCCTGTTTAACTTTGTTTAAATCAGCAGTTCTTCAATGTGTCGGGTTCTTATTAATATCACTTGCTTATCCAGTGTTTGGAGAAAGGCACTTTGGCTACAATAACTTGGTGGGCACCTGCCACCTGCCAGGCGTCGCACGGTCTCAGTTCCCTTTGCTGCAGGGGTGAGAGTTCAGGCTTTCTTCCCTTTGCCTGCCATTCTTTTGCTGCTCCGGAAGGGGAGGGGGCTTATACCTTCCCAGAGAGGCAACTAGCTCTAGGTTGATGAGCCATCAAGTGTTATTCTGAAAGGAAAGAGGAGGAAGAAGGCTTTTCCTGCAAGTAGTTTCCTAAGAAGAGGAGGAGCCTTACGTGAAAAGGAAGGGCTCAAGGGGTAGACTCGGCCGAACCCACTACAGGGAGGGTTATTTGAAACACTGGCACCCAGCGGGGGCTGAGTCATTGCCTGGGAGCACCTCTCCTCCATTCTGATAATTACACCCACGTGCACCCACATCCACCACATCACTGCCCTTTCCACCAGCATTCACCCTGGGCTGATGGCCACCAGCAGAGGCAATACTTTACAGGATTCGCCTTTTGGCTTTCCTGACTAAATGCTACACCGTGTAGCCCCTCCCCGCCCCCCCCCTCCCCCGACGTTTCCATACCCTTTTCAAGCCCCAGAAAAAGGGGACAGGATTCTGAACCCTTAATGGTGGTGGGTATTTGTAGGACAGTACTAAACAAGTTTAAGATTTCCAGAGCTGGGTCAGTGATTACTAGCACCTCTGCAAAGTAAGCATTATTACCCCCATTTGACAGCTGAGGAAACTGAGGCTCAGACAGCTTAAGTGATGTGCCTGAAATATATACAGCCACTTAGAGGCAGAGTAAGAAATTGAACCCAAGCGAGTCTTACTCAAAAGCCTGGGTTCTTGACAACAATCAACCCCACTCCCACCCGGCTGAGTTGCCAGCACCCCCCTTCACCCACACACCCGTGCCTCCGTCCCCAGCACAGCAGAAGAGTCCGGTTTCTGCTCTACGTCTCCAAAGCGGCTGTGGCCCTTTCGCTACCTCCAAATCAGCAAATATGTATTGGGACTGTATTATTATAACACACCTTTGCTTACGTACAAACTGTCCTATATGCAATACTTTATTTGCTCTTCCTCACCTCCCTGAATGGCAAACAGTTCAAATCTTTTATGAAAATAATACCCAACAAATGCAAGGAAAAAGATGTCATTGTCTATACTCTGGCCCCCAAGAAATGACCTCTGTAAAACATCTTGGCATTATTGCTTTTCTTTCTTGCATTTTATGTTTACACCTTTAAAACGTATATAAATAACATACGAATACAGTGTCCTTTACTGAGACAATGTAGCATAACAAATAAAGCTAATGTCTCTCCTGACTTCCACATCCACCCCATTCTAATCTCCTCCCACCACCAGGAGGAACACTGTGATGAATTTGGTGAGTTCCTTCCAATTGTTAAAAATGCATTTTATGTACATAACTGTGTTCACAGAAAATATGTAACTGTTTTCGCAGTTTTTATTTACATAAACTGCTGTTATGCTGCACATATCATTAGGCGCCTTGGTTTTTTTTTCGCTAAACACTATTTGAGATCTACTCATATTGGTATATATTGATCTCATTTTTTTTTTTTAACCATAGGAGAAGTTTTTAGAACTCAAAGTGAAGAGAATCTTTTAAAGTACAAAAGAAAACCTAAACGCCATAAAAGAAAAGATTGATAGGGGAACCTGGCTGCTCCGTGGGTAGAGCGTGACTGTCGACCTTGGGGTCTTGAGTTCAAGCTCCATGTTGGGCATAGAGATTACTTAATTTAAAAAAAAAAAAAAAAGATTGATAGATTCGGCTATGTAGAAACTTTTTAAAAGTCTGTAAGGCAAAGGCCACCACAAGAAGAGTCAGATGACAAATGACTATACACGCGTATTCGCATTTTCGTATCATGGGAAAATGGATAGTTTCCCTCTCTTTAGCTTTATTGAAAGGCATCAGCAAATAAAGTTAAAAGATATTTAAGGCGTCCATTGTGATGATTTGATATATGTATACATTGTGAACGGAGTCCTCCCATCTAGTTAATTAACACACCCATCACCACACACACACACACACACACACACACACACACATATATATATATATATATTTTAGATTTTATTTTTTTAAGTAATCTCTACACCCAATGTGGGGCTCAAACTCATGATCCCGGGATCAAGAGTCATATGCTCTACCGACTGAGCCAGCCAGGTGCCCCTGCTTATTTTCTTTTTTACAAGAACATGTAAAGTCTGCTCTCAGCAAACTTCAATTATACAATTCAGTGTTATCAGCTATAGTCACTATGTTATACATTGGATCCTTCGGCCTCATTCATCTTATGGCTGAAAGTTTGTATCTTTTACTCTCCCTACTTCCCCTCCCCCCAGCCCCTGGCAACTGACTTTTCTACTCTCTGTTTCTATCAATTTGACCTTTTTAATTTGAGATTCCGCATATCAGTGATACCATGCAGTATTTGTCTTTCTCCGTCTGACTTATTTCACCTAGCATGGTGCCCTCAAGGCCATCTACGTGGTTGCAAATTTGCATACTATGCCACTGTATATATATATATATTTATATATTCACATCTTTTTTATCCGTTTACCTGTTGGTGAACACATAGGTTGTCTCCATATCTTGGCTATTGTGAATAGTGTTGCAATGGATACGGGAGTGCAGATATCTCTTTGATACCCTGTTTTCATTTCCTTTGAAAATAAACCCAGAATCGTCATAGGGAGTTCTATGTGTAATTTTTTGAAAACCCTCCGTACTGCTTTCCGCAGTGGCTGCACCATGTGCATTGCCACCAACAGTGGACAAGGGTTCTCTTTCCCCACATGCTCCCTAACACTTACCTCTTGTCTTTTTTTATGGTCGCCCTTGTCATAGGCGTGAGGTCATACCTCATTGCATACCTCACGCTCACACCTCATTGCAGTTTTCATTAGCGTTTCCCTGATGACCAGCGATGGTGAGCACCTTTTCATGCACTTGTTGGCCATCCGTATGTCTTCTTTGGGAAAATGTCTATTCAGTTCCTCTGCCCATTTTTTAATTGGGTTTTTTGTTTTTGTTTTTGTTTGCTATTCAGTTCTACGAGTTCTTCATATATTTTGAGTATTAACCCCTTATCAGATATAGGATGTACAAATATCTTCTCCCATGCTGTAGGTTGCTTCTCATTCTGTTGATGGTTTCTTTTGCTGTGCAGAAGCTTTTTAGTTAAGCTTCTCAAGATTTCAAGGGATTAGTCTGGCAAAGACCTAAAATAGGTATGATAGGGTTCCACACAGACTACTTATCCATCCGCCTTTGGTGGCACACGGGGATGGCTGCCACACTGAAGGTCCTCGCGTGGGTCTCCCTGCACATGGGTTTGAACAGCAGTGGAATTACGACCGGGTTGCCAACAAAACCACTGAATGGATTTATACCCAGGCCAGCGCTGTGCTACCTTAGTGGCAACCCTTGAAATTGTCCGACTTTAACATTTTTACCGAGCCTCCCCATCCACATAGTGTTCAAGACAAAACAAAACAAAGCAAAAACATAGCCACATCCACAGGGACAAATCTAAATCCCACCTTCTGTCCCCATCTCTCCACACCCCTCCCCCAGCCACCTGCCACCTCTCCCTCCCCCACTGCCAAAGCCACCAATGGGGCGTTGCCCCTCTTGAATCCGTCCCCCACCCCCAGCTATGGAATGCTCTTTTTATTTCAAAAATAAATATTTCAAAAACCGAGACAAGTAAAGAGAATGCTATAATGAAATACCCATGTGCCCACTTTATCAAATACTCAGCTTTATCAATTTTTAACATTTTTTTGTACTGACTTCCCATCCATGTTTTTATACTTTGCCCACAAGTTTATGTAGTAACCATAACCATAAACCATATGCACGCTAGTTTTGCATATTCTGGAACTTTTTATAAACGGCATCAGACAGCGTGCATTTTTCTATAATTTGCTTGATTGAGACGCTGGTTTTAGAGGCATCCACGTCGATATATGTAGCTCTTGCATTTACTGTAAAAGTGGCTCTGTATTCGGTTATCCATCCTCACGTGATTCCAGTTTTTCATTATTACAAACAGTGCTGGGGTGAGCATTTCTGTTTGCGGTCTCCTTACGCACATGCATAATGACGCACATGCATAATGATTTTCCTAGGAGTTACGCCCAGGGGGAGGATTGCTGGGTGTAAGGACATAGCTCTCAGCATCGCTAGATTTTCCCAAATTGCTCTTGAAAGTGATTATACCGGCTTGCACCCTTAAAAGTGTAAACACGGGGCGCCTGGGTGGGTCAGTAGGTTGAGCATCCGATTTCAGCCCAGGTCAGGAGCTCGCGGTTTGTGAGTTCGAGCCCCGCGTCGGGTTCTGTGCTGACAGCTCAGAGCCTGGAGCCTGCTTCGGATTCTGTGTCTTCCTCTCTCTCTGCCCTTCCCCTGCTCATGCTCTCTCTCTGTCTCTCAAAAATAAATAAAATGTTAAAAAAAATGTTTTTAAGTGTAAACATGTGTTAATACTAGATGTTTAATATCTGAGGATGTCTTGGCATATATTTAATGTGCAATTTTCTGATTACTTTTGATGTCAAGAAGTTTTTCAGGTTGGCTTATTGACCATCTGGGCCCTTACGATTTGATTGGTTTTTTTTAGTGTTTATTTATCTTTGAGAGAGAGAGAGAGAGACAGAGTACAAGTTGGGGAGAGGCAGAGAGAGAGAGACACAGAATCTGAAGCAGGCTCCAGGCTCTGAGCTGTCAGCACAGTGCCTGATGCGGGGCTCGAACTCATGAATCGCAAGATCATGACCTGAACTGAATTCAGACGCCTAACAGACTGAGCCACCCAGGCGCCCCAGGGACCTTACGATTTGAAATGCCTATTTGCATCATTTGCCATTTTTTATTGTGCCTTTTTATTTATTTTTTTTAATCTTGATTTTTGAAAGACAGAGAGAGAGAGAGAGAGAGAGAGAGAGAGAGAGCTCGAGCAGGGGAGGGGCAGAGAGACAAGGAAGCGGAGGGGACCGGAAGAGCAGGCTCTGTGCTGACAGTGGAGAGCCGGATGTGACACTCTACTCACAAGCTGTGAGATCATGACCTGAGCCCAAGTTCCATGGACCCTTAACCGAGTGAGCACCCAGGTGCCCCTGTGTCTTTTATTTTTATTTATTATTTTTTTTTTTTAATTTTTTTTTTCAACGTTTTTTATTTATTTTTGGGACAGAGAGAGACAGAGCATGAACGGGGGAGGGGCAGAGAGAGAGGGAGACACAGAATCGGAAACAGGCTCCAGGCTCCGAGCCATCAGCCCAGAGCCTGACGCGGGGCTCGAACTCACGGACCGCGAGATCGTGACCTGGCTGAAGTCGGACGCTTAACCGACTGCGCCACCCAGGCGCCCCGCCCCTGTGTCTTTTAAAAGAACAACTTGTAAGTGGCCCCCCGGTGGCTCATTGGTAGTGTCTGACTTCGGCTCTGGACGTGATCTTATGGTCCATGCCTTTGAGCTCCCCTCCTCCACCCCATCGAGCCCTGCACTGACAGTGTGGAGCCTGCTTGGGATCTCTCTCTCCCTCTCTCTGCCCCTCCCCCACTCATTCTCTCTCTCAAAATAAATAAATAAACTTCAAAACAAAACTTGTAGGACTTTTTAATATATTCTAGATGCTAACTCATTGCTGGTTATTTGCATTGCAAAAAATTTCTCTGGGAATGCAAGCTGGTGCAGCCACTCTGGAAAACAGTATGGAGGTTCCTCATAAAACTAAAAATAAAACTACCTTACGACACAGCAATTACACTACTAGGTATTTATCCAAGGGATACAGGTATGCTGTTTTGAAGGGGCACATGCACCCCCATGTTTACAGCAGCACTATCAACAGTAGCCAAAGTATGGAAAGAGCCCAAATGTCCATCGATGGATGAATGGATAGAGATGTGGTATATATATACAATGGAGTATTACTCGGCAATCAAAAAGAATGAAATCTTGCCATTTTCAACTACGTGGATAGAACTAGAGGGTATTATGCTAAGTGAAATGAGTCAGTCAGAGAAAGACAAAAATCCTATGACTTCACTCATACGAGGACTTTAAGAGACAAAACAGATGAGCATAAGGGAAGGGAAACAAAAATAATATAAAACCAGGGAGGGGGACAAAACAGAAGAGACTCATAAGTATGGAGAACAAACTGAGGGTCACAGGAGGGGTTGTAGGAGGGGGATGGGCTAAATGGGTAAAGGGCACTAAGGAATCTACTCCTGAAATCATTGTGGCACTATATGCTAATTTGTATGTAAATTTTAAAAAATTAAAAAGAAAGTTAAAAAAAAAAGAAAATACCCTTCTTCTTCCTATAGTGAGGGTACGGTTGACACCCAGTAACTATGAAATGACAAAAATTAAAATCATTCCAGCAGAGAGGGAAAAAGAAATTTCTCTAACTTGTGTTTTGTCTTTAACTGCGTTCATAGTATCTTTTGTTGTACAAGAGTTTTTAAATTTAATGAGGTCAAATTTATCAATCATTTTCTATAATTGGGAGGTTTTGTGTCTTAAGATATCCTTCTCTTCCCAACCTGAAATCACAAAGATATTCTACTCTGCTTTCTTCTAAGAATTACAAAGTTTTGTTTTTCACATTAAAGTCTTCAATCTACAAAGAGTTTCTGTATGGTATCTACGATGACTGATTATCCAATAAAGATCATCATTTGTGCCAGCCTCATTTATTAAATAGTCCTTCTTTTCCCTGCTAATGTAATGCAGCCTCTCTCATATATCAGGTTTCCAAATATGAGTGAGTTTATTTTCTGGACTCTAGTCAATTTGCATCCGTGAAGCTACTTTTCGGTCCCTGGGCTAATACCGCAATGTCTTAGTACGACTTTATAATAAATCTTCATATCTTGTATGGAAACTTCCCCCCTTCCCGTCCCCACCCTTGTTACACCCCTTCACAATTATCTTAGCTTTCCTTTTTCTCTTTCTTTCTTTTTTTTTTTTTTTTGGTCTTCCATATTAATATTTAAAAAAGCTTGTCAAGCACCACAAAAAATTTCACAGGAATTTTCATTTGTACTGTATGGGATTTATAGATTAAATTCAGAAGAGCTGACACCTTTATGATAGTATCTTCCAACCCATGAATATTGCCTATGAACATTTAAAAATCTCCATTTATTCAGATCTTCTTTTATGTTCTTCAGTGATATTTTGTGATTTTTCTCCATAAAGGTCTCGCATATCTTTTGTTAGATTTATTCCTAAGTATCTTAAAGTTTATTGCAATTGTGAATGACATTTTTTCTGTTATATTTTCTTTTTTTTTTTTAATTTTTTTTTTTTTAACGTTTATTTATTTTTGGGACAGAGAGAGACAGAGCATGAATGGGGGAGGGGCAGAGAGAGAGGGAGACACAGAATCAGAAACAGGCTTCAGGCTCTGAGCCATCAGCCCAGAGCCCAACGCAGGGCTCGAACTCACGGACCGCGAGATCGTGACCTGAGCTGAAGTCGGACGCTTAACCGGCTGAGCCACCCAGGCGCCCCTCTGTTATATTTTCTAATTGGTTATTACCTGTGTATAGAACTATTATGGGTTTGGTTTTTTTTTATGTCAAACTCAGCAACTTCGCTGAGTTCTTTTGTTAGTTCTGTTTTTTTTCTTCTGGATATTTTCATAGTAAATAATTCCTAGGACGTTCACTTCTGGAAGTAGCAGAAGGAGGGTATTATACCTGCCATGTCTTGTTGCCACCATCATATCTATCCTGCAAGAGTAAGTGAAATCTCCAGGGGACCATGGGAGCTGAAACCAAAGTGTGACATTATAAGCATGTGGGACAGATGGGATCACCCTGAGTGCAAATGTCCATGCTTGGAAGTGATGCACGATAACGTTTTGGCCAGCAGCAAAGACGACCTAAACTCAAAACACCTACGATAAGCGGGGACCCTCAAAGATGGCTCAGGTGACTATGGCCTTGGTTCAGTACAGCCCTCGGCATGCTAGAAAAAGCAAACGCAAACCTTCTCTGGAGAAATTCATCCTCAGGTAGGGCCCAAAGATCCCCACAGATTAATATCTTTAATATCTATCCATGAGAGCTCATAATAAAAAATCTCCAGGGGAGCCTGGCTGGCTCCATTGGGGGAGCATGTGACACTTGATCTTGAGGCTGTGGGTTGAAGGCTCACATTGGGTGTAGAGGTTACTTAAAAATAAAATCTGGGGGCGCCTGGGTGGCTTGGATGAGTGAGAGCCTGAATGACAAAACTGGGCTACCAGTGGAAGATTATCAAAACCTGGGGGGAGCTGACCAACGCTGACACGCACACAGTACTTTGAGAAATGAAAGATATCATTTTAAAACAAAAAGTTCAGGGCTGACTAGCAGATTGGACCCAACTGAAGACAGTTGAGAGGCTAGTGAACTGTAGGATCAGGATGAGGAATCGCCAATAATCTAGGACAGACGAGGGCACAGAAACTGGAAAAGGGGTTAAAAGATATCAAGAGGTAATCTGGTAGATGTCTGACAAGAGTCCAAGAGGAGAAAATAGAGAATGGGAGAGATTACAGCTGAGAATTTTCTGAAATTGATGGAAGTCGTCAATCTTCGTGCATCCCACGCAGGACGCATTGAGAAGAAAAATCCGCCCCCAGTGTGGTAGATAGAGTAGCCGTAATTCTTGGACACTTCTCCCTTCAAAAAAAATTTTTAATGTTTGTTTATTTTTGAGAGAAAGAGACAGAGTGTGAGCAGGGGAGAGGTAGAGAGAGAGACACACACACACAGAGAATCCGAAGCAGGCTCCAGGCTCTGAGCTGTCAGCACAGAGCCTGACGTGGGACTGGAACCCACGAGATCATGACCTGAGCTGAAGTTGGATGCTTAACCACCTGAGCTACCCAGGCACCTCCCTATTTTCTTTTTTAAAGTTTATTTATTCTGAGAGAGAGAGAGAGAGAGAGCATGTGAGTGGGGGGTGGGTAAAGAGAGAGGGAGAGAGAGAATCCCAAAAAGGCTCCATGCTGTCAGCACAGAGCCCAATGAGGGGCTCGAACCCATGAACCAGGAGATCATGACCTGAGCCCACATCAAGAGTGGGACGTTTGGGGCGCCTGTGTGGCTCAGTCAGTTGAGCGTCTGACTTTGGCTCAGGTCATGATCTCACAGCTTGTGAGTTTGAGCCCTGCGTGGGGCTCTATGCTGACAGCTCAGAGCCTGAAGCCTGCTTTGGATTCTGTGTGTGTGTGTGTCTCTCTCTGCCTCTCCCCTACTCATGTGCTATCTCTCTCTCTCTTTCTCTCTCTCTCTCTCAAAAATAAATAAAAACATTTTTAAAAAATTAAAAAAAAAAAAAGAGTGGGACACCTAACTGACTCTTCTCCTCTCTTCTCTATTTTCTATTTCTTTGTCCTTTCCATCTTCCTTCTTGAGGATTTCCTCAGCCCGACCCTCCAATTCACTCTTCAGCCTGTAAAAACCCTGGCTATTCTGTTAACTCTTACATTTTCCGTATCTAATATTATATTTTAGCTATTACATTTTTCATCCCCAATTCTGTGTTTCTGCTTGGTTCTTTCTTGTTTTCTTATTTTGTTTCATGTTACTAATATCTTCCTTTATCTTTCTATGTTTATGAGGCTAATTAGAAAATTTGGCCCATCTGTTCTAATATTTATGCCTCTGATGGAATCTGAAATCCAATATGTTGTTTTTCTTTTGAAATATTTGTTCTTCTCGGTGTTCGTTTTCCCCTGGGGTTCTGGCTACTCTGTCAGGCACAGAGGACACCCAGACTTTTGTGCTTGTCAGTCCCCATTAGCTCTGTGGGCGGGGGTGGGTGTGGGGCAGATGAGACTTCGGGTGGAGAGCCGCAGACATCAGAAAACCTCAGCGCTCACCCTGCAAAACAACTTCTTATATCAGGGACACACACACGCACACGCACATGCACACACACGCACACACACACGCCCTTCTTCCCAGGGAAAGCAGCCTTAGGAGGTGATACTTCTTAGATCATAATTTACCAGCTCTGGGGTTTGCAGAGTGAGGGGCGGGGAGAAGACCACCCAGGGATAATTCGTCTCTATTTTTCTCAGCTGCTCACAGGTGGAGGCCTTCCATTTCACTCCCGCCGACCCCTGGACCAGAAAAGTCTGAGTCACAGCATCTATGCATAGAGCAGACACCATTTGTCCCCAAGTGATGGCAGGGGAGAAGCAAGACAGCAAGTCCAGTGGCCCCCAGGGGTCCTCAGAGCCTTCTTGGTGTTCTCCCCATAAAGTTTCTCTGGCACCGATTTCTACAGAGGGAGCCAGAAGCTGTGCCAGTTCAGCACCTTGGTAAGAAACGGAACTGCCTCCTGTTCTCATTTCATGGATGCGAAACCTCTTTTGCCTCCAAGGGTATTTCTGATAGCTCTATTATTATTGTCTTCTGATTTCCTAGTCTGTTTGTGCCGGCTGCTTTCTAATGCTGTTTTGGCCCCTGTCTTTCACGTTCGAGGCTTTCTCAGATGCTGACGATCCTTGCTTGTGTGTTAACGACCGAGAGCCAGAGCCACAAAGCTGTCTGGAAGCCCTGAGCCCACAGGGCCCTCTGGATGGACCTCCGGGTGTAGGCCCAGTGTGACACCTTTTTCACTCTTTCTTCTTGGGGAGCTTGTGGGGAAGAAGGCAAGGCAGTTTCTGCATTCATAAAGCATATATTAACTGAATTCCTTTTTCCTCGGATTCAGTCTTCATCCCTCCTACCTGGTTTTCTCCATCCCAAAGTAATCCCCCAGACCCCTGCCGGCGTGGGAGCAGGCTCGGCCCAGCAGTTGGAGCGTGGAGTGGGGGGCATGGGGGTGGGCTGAGATCCAGGGGTCTAGCTGGTTCCTAAAGAGCTTTCAACCGCTTACCCCTGTTTACCCCCACCCGTCACACCCAGTCTCAGCTGTGTGGGGGCTGCTAGTTCCTGAGTCCTTTGAGGAAGCCAGGGGCTGGATCAGCCGCTGCCCACCCCCCACCACTGTCAGTTTGTGGTGTGGCCTTTTTGGGACCTGCTGAGTCGGCAACTTCCTGTCCGGCCCTGTTTTTACTGTCCTTTTAGCGTTTAAGTTTCACCTTTTTAATTTTTAAGATGATTTTTAATTTTTTTTATTTTTTAAAATTTTTCTTATTTTTGAGAGAGAGACAAGACAGAGCATTAGGAGGGCAGGGGCAGAGAGCGAGAGAGACGCAGAATCCTAAGCAGGCGCCAGGCTCTGACGTGTCAGCACAGAGCCTGACGTGGGTCTCCAACTCACGAGCCGAAGTTGGACCCTTAACTGACTGAGCCACCCAGGCGCCCCATTTTTTTAAGTTTATTTATTTATTTTGAGAGAGAGAGAGAGAGAGAGAGAGGCAGGAAGGGGCAGAGAAAGAAGGAGAGGGAGAGAGAATCCTAAGCAGGCTCCCCACTGTCAGAGCAGAGCCTGATGCAGGGCTTGAACTCAGGAGCTGCAAGACCATGACGAGCAAGAATTGGACGCCCAACCGACTGAGTCACCCAGGAGCCCCAAGTTTCACCTCTTTAAAATCACAAAACCTTTCTTTTTGAAGTTGGCAGTTCATTGAATTTACGAACATATTTGATCCACGTCTGTTGTGGTGCCCCATGTCTTCCTCTGGGTTCGTGTCTCGCTGAGTCGCTCTTTCTTTGTGAGGTACATCCCATGGGAGGTAAATTCTCTGTGTCTTGCTATGTCTGAAAATATCTTCATTCTCTCCTTGTTCCTGCATGACTATTTAGCTGCACATAAGCTCGGGGCTTTAAGCATACTACTCCATGGTCTTCCGGCAGATATCGCTGCTAATGGGAAGTCAACTAAGAGTCTAATGGATGGGCCTATAGGTGTATTTTATCTTTCCGTTATAAAAGCTGCTCTGGTCTGAAAGTTTGTATCAATTCAGATGTTGGAATTTTATCTGCCCCCCCCCCCCCATCAGCATGCACTGAGCCTGGCACCGGGTGCAGGAAACTGCCCCCTGCCCTGGAAGAGCCTGGGTCCGCTGAGGAAGAAATGGCCACCTGCTCTACAACAAGGAAAAGGTACAAAAGGCACAGTCCTGTTCTAAGGATTTAATAGAACGACTCGTTTAATCCTCAAGCTACTCACGTGGTAGTGCCTTCAGTAATCCCATTTCTCGGTGTAAATGGGAGGAAACAGAGGTTTGAAAGATGAAGTACTGCTAAAAAAGGAAAAAAAAAAAAAACAAGCCCAAACTGGAGCCCTATGCACCCCACAACAGCAAACCAAGACTACAAGCCACAACTACAGTTTCAAACTATTCCAGGAATGTGACCTTTTATTTTTTTATTTCAGTAAAAGGACTTGGGCTCAGGTCATGATCTCATGGTTCCTGAGTTTGGAGCCCCCGAGTCGAGCTCTGTGCGAACAGCAGCCTGGAGCCTGCTTCAGATTCTGTGTCTCCCTCTCTCTGCCCTTCCCCTGCTCACGCTCTTTCTCTTGCTCTCAAAAATAAATAAACATTAAAATAAATTAAAATAAAATAAAAATAAATAAAAGTCGATCTTAATTTTCTGATCAGCCCTAGTGAAATAATCTGCATGATAAAAGCCCTGCCCATCCCTTCCCCCCAGAAGGAAGTCCTAGCCTGAAACAATCCTTTCTTTTCTTTTTCCAATAACTTCTTAACCCCACCCTCCTTCCTATAAAAACCTATTTTGTACGACTCCTCGGAACATCTCTCTACTTGCTAGAGGAGATGCTGACCTATTCAGGAATCTCTTAATAAAGCCAATTAGACGTTCAGATTTACTCGGTTGGATTTTGTTTTTTAACAGTAACCTGCCACACATCACCCAGCTGGTTAACAAGGATTTGAACTTGGGTCTACAGAACTACAAGCTCTGCTCTGCCATCACAACAACGGAGGGGCATCAGGGGGAGCTCTTTAAGGAGGCCTCTTGGAGAAGAAATGCCCAAGACAGGGAGGGTTGAACAGCCACAACCAACCTGTGTCTGAACCAGGGGTGGGGGTAAGGGAAGGAGAGTCCTTGGGGCGGCAGAGGGGAGAGGGGGGTTGAAGCAATTTACCCTGCCCAGGTGACACCTCACCTTCCCTCTGGCCCTGAGGTGTTGTCATTAACCTGAAACACACTGGTTCAGGGTAAGGAAATTCCCTGGGGCCTGGGGCCATCCTAGCTGCACCTTTGAGTAGAGACGGTAACACAGGGCCGGTGGGACCTGATCGCTGCTCCCACCACCCACGCCATCCTTCGGACGCTTCTTCTCCAAAGAGAGAGCACAAAGCTCTGAGCGAGAATTGCTGTCTTCCAGAGTCTTCTTTTAAGATGTAAAGATCTGGGGATGGAATAGGGTGGGGATATAAGTTAAACCTCGAATTTCTCAGTGTAACTGAGTTTATAATGCATTCATTCAATCAACAAAAACTTGTTAGGGCTCTGCTGTGTTTCTCAACCAAAGCTTATCCTCTTGAAGGGCATGGCTTGCCGGGACCCGCCGGGCCGGTAGCGGGTCGCCCCCTCGGTCCTTCGGCAGCCCCGCGCCTGCCTCCACCGCAGGCGCTGAGCTCGGGCGCCCTCTCGTGGGGCCTCCAGCTACTGCGCGGTGCGTCCTGGCCCCAGCGACCCGGAGCCGGCGGGAGGCTCAGCCTGGGTAGGAGGACTGAGGGTCCCTGCAAAGCCAGGGTAGAACCGGGGGCGAGGGCCTGGCCGAGTCCTCTGGCCCCCTTTGGTCCCCAAGGCCCGGTTCCACGATCCAGACGCCTTGCCCCTTCAGCCCATCCTGGAAGCTGGTGGCAAATCCCTAGCTGCCTGCAAAGGGGTCCCTTCCTCCTTCATGCCTGGCCCCCAGCTCACCCTCTTTGGGGTTTTTTGCCCCAGCAGAAAATGAGTGACTCGGGAACAATCCACTCTCAACCAGACTATGAAAATTCTTTTAGTCAAACTTGTTCAAGGTCTTCACCAATTCGTAGTAATTTTCTTCTTGAAAATTGCACCAAGCTTCCAGTGCAAGACATCAGACGCAACACTTAATCTCTGCCCCACCTTGGCTCCGTTAGTATGATGAAAAGCTGATAAAAGAAATCAAACAAGACCCAAATACTTGGGGAGACATACTGTGTTCATAGATTGGAAGACTCAACACAGTGAAGATGTCAGCTCTCGACAAATTGATCTATAGGTTTATTGCAATTTCTATTAAGATCCCAGCAAGATTTTTTTTGCAGAAACAGACAAGCTTATTCTAAAGTTTATATGGAATGCAAAAGTCCCTCTAGGAGCTAAAATAATCTTGAAAAAGAATAATAAGGTGGGAGGAATCATCCTACCCGACATTAAGGCTTAGTATATAGGTAAAGTAACTAATACTGTGTAATATTGCCAAAGGGCTAGACATATAGATCAACGGAACAGAATAGAGAGCCCCCAAATAGACCCGACACAAAGATGGTGGTCTGTAGACGCTTTCACACAAGTGCAAAATCAATTCAATGAGGAGAGATTGACCTTTCAACAAATGCTGAAGCAACACGCATAGGCCAAGAAATGAACCTTGAGCTGGGTCTCACCCCTTAAACGGAAAGTAACTCAAGACGAATCACGTGCTTCCTTGTGACATGTAAAAACTATAAAAATTTCAGGAAAAATATGGGAGAAAACCTGCAGGATCTGGGGCTAAGCCAAAAGTTCTTAGGCTTAACACCAAAAGGAGGACCTAGAAAAGGAACAATTGGCAAATTAGATTTCATTGAAACTGAAAACTGTAAGGGTGCCTGGGTGGCCCAGCTGGTTAAGCGTCGGACTCTGGATTTCCAAATAAAAAAGAAACTGAAAACTGTAGTTCGGAGAGAAACCGCTTTGAAAGGATGAAGTCGAGCTACAGATTGGGAGACAATATTTGCAGATCAAAGCTCTGACCCTCAAAGAGGAGCTCACTAATTCCTGGCATTCCTTCTACATTTCCCTGCTCAGGCCACTCTCCTCACCTTCAGCTGATGGATGCCCTTGCTTCATGTTTCACTGAGGACACATAATCACTTGGGAGAGGATTCCCGCTTCCCACTGCGCAGCTGCCTCCCACAGTCTGCCTTCCTCCCTAAGGGGACACGGAGATGGGCAGCACTCCCTCCCAATCAGAATCTTCCAGACCTTCTGCCAACCCAAAGGTTTTCCACTGCAATTATCCCCTCTCTCTTCCATTGTACATCAAAATTTTCTCCCTATTGGATCTTTCCTATTAGCATACAAATATGCCATAATAACAGTAATTTTTAAAGAAAAAAAAATACTCCCTTGACCTCATAGCCCACCTCCAGGCATGGCCTCATTTCTCCGACATCTTCTGCAGCAGAACTCCTCAAAAGATCCATCTACACTGGCTAGCTTCGCTTTCTGGTTCTGCATTCGTTTTTATTATGAAACAGGTTTTAGTTTGAAGAATTAAGTATTCACCAAAGCGAGAGAATGGTCTAATAAAATCCCATCTGCCTGTTGTAAATTGCCTGGTGTCCCTGCCCCCCTCCCAAATTCATATGTTGGAGCCCTAACCCCCAATCCTTCAGGATGTGACCATATTCGGAGACAGGGCCTTTAAAGAGGTAACTAAGGTAAAAGGAGGTCATATGGGTGGTCCCTAACTCAATATGACTAGTGTCCTCAGAAGGAGAGGTGATGAGGACACAGCACAGACCAAGGATGACTGTGTGAAGACCAGCAAGGAGGCTGCACCTGCAAGCCCAGCAGAGAGGCCTCAGAAGAACCAAACTTGCCAACACCTTGATCTTGGACTTCTAGCCTCCACAACTGTGAGGAAATAAATTTCTGTTGTGTAAGGCTGTGGTATTTTGTTGCGGCAGCCCGAGCTGCCTAATATAATACCCACCACCCAGATTCAACAATTATCCAAAGTTTCTCTCTACTGGATTGTTCTGTCCCCTTTTTCTGAAGTATTTTATTTTATTTTTGAAATTTTTTATTTTTAAGTAATCTCTACACTCAGTGTGGGGCTCGAACTTACAACCCCGAGATCAAGAGTCAACATGCTCTACCAACTGAGCCAGGCAGGTGCCCCTTTTCCTGGAGTATTTTAAAGCCAACCCCAGGGCTCATGTTATTTTGCTTCCATGTGCTCGAATGTGCATCTAGGGGGAGAAAGCACATTTTCTCACGTAATCCCAATGGCTTTTCACATTTTAAATATTAGCAAGAATTACTTAGTAATATCTGATAGTCCTTGTTCAGATTTCCCTGAGTGACTTTAAAGTGTCTTTTTTACAGCTCTTTTGTTGAAATCAGGATCCACACTGGTTTATTGTGTCTCTTATAACCCTTTTGCCTAGCTTAGCCCCTCCCCCTGAATCCTGCCCTTTTTCATCTCACTGACATACTGAGGAAACCTCGTCAGTTGTACCATACAATGGTCCACTATTTTTTTTTTTTTAATTTTAGAGAGAGCGGGGGCGGGGGGAGGAGCGGAGAGAAGGAATTTTAAGCAGGCTTTCAGCTCAGCCCATGCAGGGTTCAATCTCACAACTGTGCGATCATGACCTGAGCCGAAATCAAGAGTCGGATGCTTAAACAACTCAGCCACCCAGGCACCCCTACAATGGTCCACTGTCTTGATTTGTCTGCTGGCTTTCTCATCCGTGCATTCTTTCATGTGCCTTTTTTTTTTTAATGCTTATTTATTTGTTTTGAGAGAGAGAGAGAGAGAGTGCAAGTGAGCAGAGAAGGGCAGAGAGAAAGAGGGAGAGAGAGAATCCCAAGCAGGCTCCACGCTGTTGCAGAGCCTGATGCAGAGCTCGATCCAATGAACCATAAGATCACGACCTGAGCTGAGATCAGGAGTCAGATACTTAACAGACTGAGCTACCCAGGTGCCCCCTTTCGTTGTCTTTGTTTGTCGTTTTCTTTTCAAATATTTCAAGCATAAAGAAAAAGTGCAAGAACAGTATGATAAACTTTCTTTTTCTTGAACTCCTTGAATATAAGTTGCTGACCTGATGCCCATCAGCCAAGAATACTTCAGTGAACATTTCCTACAGACAAGGACATTCTCCTACATCCACCAGCAAAATGAAATTTACATGGATACATCACCACCACCTAATTTGCACATTTCATTCAAGTTCACTGGTTGTCTCAATAATGTCTTTTCTATCAAAAGGATCCAATCCAGAATTGTGTGTGTCACTTAGTTGCAATGACTCCTTCAGTCTAGAATAGTTCCTTACCTACAGGATCTTGACAGTTAAAAAAAAAATTTTTAATGTTTATTTACTTTTGGGGGGGGGGGAGACGAGGCAGAGAGAGAGGGAGACACAGAATCTGAAGCAGGCTCCAGGCCCTGAGCTGTCAGCACAAGAGCCCAGTGAGGGGCTCGAACCCACGAACTGTGAGGTCATGACCTGAGCCGAAGTCAGACGCTTATCTGACTGAACCATCCAGGTGCCCCTGGACCTTGACAGTGTTGAAGATAACAGCCCAGCTATTTTGTACAGCATACCTCGATTGGGATTTGGTCAATATCTCCTCACAATTAGATTCAGGTTATGCAACTTTGGTAGGAGTAGCTCAGAGGTGATTCTGCATCCTTCCTCTTGAGTCCTGGCAGGTGTTACGTGATTTCCATTTGTGCCATCGCTGATGATGTTAACCTTGATTAGTTGACTGAGGTAGGGACTGCTAGGTTTCTGCATTGAAAGCTGTTCTTTTCTTCTTGGTAATCAATAAGTATTTTGAAGCTCTGTAACGTCCTCTTCAAACTTTCACTCACAAGTTTTAGCATCCATTGACATTTCCTGGTTGAGTTCATTATTATTATGAGAGTTGCCAATTTTTCTAATTCCATCATTCCTTCCATATGTTTTAGTTGGCATTTGATTATAACGAAGAGCTTTGTCATTGTCCCCCACCCTGCTTCTTTCTATCAGTATAGGCTCATGGAATCCTACTTTATTCACTGGGTTATAATCCACTGTTATTATTATTTAATTTGATGCTCCAATAGCCCCAGACTTGATGAGTGAGAGTTCATCCAGCTGGCTTCTTCGTCCCTTTGACATGTTTTGAGAACTTCTTTACTTTCTGGTACAAGATGTTCGAGGCTTATCTTGTGCTTTTCCTACTCCAGTCTTGGAATCAGCCATTTTTCCAAGCAACTCTGGTTCCTTTTAGGGGACAGTGGTATTTAGAAACCAAGATCTGGCACTCGGTGTGCTCTTTGATTTTGGATGGTACTGCTCCCAGGCCCTCTCAGTGGAGAGAATTAGGAAATCTTTCTACACAAATTTTCATCTATCTTTGTTTCTACATCTAATAGGATTCTTTCTAATTTTATCCTTTTTATATTTATAACTTTTTGCCACCTGTGAGAACCCTGAATCCCATTACCCCATTGCTTGTTTGATGAATCCTCATACCTAACCAATCTTCTTCTTTTAAAAAAAAAAAAAAAAGTTGATTTTTTGGGGTGCCTGGGTGGCTCAGTTGGTTAAGGATTCAACTTCGGCTCAAGTCACGATTTCACTGTTTGTGAGTTTGAGCCCCACACTGGGCTCTCTGCAGTCAGCACGGAGCCCGTTTCAGACTCTCTGACCCTGTCTCTCTCTGCCCCTCTTTTGCTCACTCTCTGTCTCTCAAACATTAAAAAAAAAAAAAAAAAGTTTATTTATTTATTTGGAGAGAGAGAGAGACAGAGAGGGAGAGAGGGAGAGAGAATCCCAAGCAGGCTCCATGCTGTCAGCGCAGAGCCCAATGTGGGGCTTGATCCCAGGATCCACGAGATCATGACCTGAGCCGAAATCAAAAGCTAGATGCTCAACCGACCGAGCCACCAGGCACCCCATTCGTAACCACTCTTGTATTGATGCTGGCAGCCCAGCTCCCCCACCCCCACAGATGCCCTCATCATCCCTCTCAGGTTCTTACACCCTGTGTCAGGCTGGCCCCCTCCACCCCCAACCATGGATACCTACCTGGCCCAGCTGTACCTGATGGCTTTTGGACTGGATTATTCAGGAAGGGAGGGAAGGAGGGAAGAAAGAGCAAAGAGGATGGATCCATTTGTTCTTCCATCTAATCGGGAAATAATACGAGGTCATCAGCTACTTCCCGTGGTGATGTCTCAGTCCTGGGATTCGTTGTCCCCCAGCAGTAAGCCACACAGCTGTTTACCCCTCCTGACTCTCCTAGTCTTACTTCACCAGCTGCTCCTTTGCAGACTTCTGGGCTGGATCCTCCTCAGTGACCTGTAAATGCTGGAGGGCTCCAAGGCTCCTGCTCAGACTTCTTCTCTCTCCCCCTGTCATTTTCCAAGTGATTTCTTCCAGTCCCAAGACTTTAAAAACCGTATGCTGAGGCCTTCCAAATCTTTATTGCAAGCCCCAACCTCTCCTCTACCTCCAGATTCAAATATCCAATTGCCTCTTCTGATGGCACGTCTAATAGAAATCCCAGGTTAACACACCCCAAAGCAAATTCCCAGAGCTGTCTCTCCGATTCTATATCAAATCCAACAGCATATTCTGTCAGTGATACCTTCAAAACATATCCCCAAATCAATACTTCTAACAATTTCCATCTCTACCCTTCATTCCAAGTCGCCTCATTTCCAAATAGGTCATCTGCAAGTCTCCTGACCGGCCTCCAGCTTCCTCCCTAATTCCCAATGCTCCAGCCTCCCCCCCCCCCCCCCCCCCCCCCCCCCCCCCCCCCCCCCCCCCCCCCCCCCCCCCCCCCCCCCCCCCCCCCCCCCCCCCCCCCCCCCCCCGCTCCCACCAGGGCAGCCACAGCAATCCTGCTAAAATGTAAATCCCACTCCAGTTCCCAGAATAGAAAAGACAAAACGATTTCCAGATTTAGGACTAAAGAACAAGGAGCGCAAAAGACAATAGACACTGTATAAATGAGAAAAAGAAAACAAAATAAAGTGGAAATAAAGAAAGCGATTTTAAACATTGGAGAGAAAATGACAGATATGTAAGTCAGGCAACAGCAGTTCAACGTCATGTGATCACAGTCCCCAGAGGAGGAAACCAGAACAATGGAACAGAAAAAGTTATTTAAGAAATAAAGAAAGCTTTTCCCTGAAATAAGAGAAGACTTAAATCTATATATTGAAAGGACAAATTGACTAAAAACGGTTAACTAGAAAACATATCTTAGTATGTCTCTTAAGCACCAGAAGGAGCCTCATGACCAGAGGAGGCAAATCCTGGGAGCAAAAAGAACCAGGGACAACTGGCGATTGGCTGAAGCTTCCAGACACACACTCAGGTGCACACACACATGGGCACACGCATGCACATGCACGCACAAGCACAACACTTTGGGTCTGGCAGCAATTATCTAGGTATTCGTCTCAGGTGGAGGAATGAGTGTGAGAGCTTAGGCTGTAAAATAGGGCTGTTGGGTGGGAGAAACAGGAAGGGAGCACTGCAAAGGAAGACAACAACCCAGAAACCCTTTTCTGATTGTGTATGTTCCCCTGCCCTCCCCACTCATTGAAAACAATTGTTTCCTGCCCCTTTCTCAAGGCTGGAGATTCATACAGATCCAGAAGCTTCCTGCAAACATTTGAGGAAAGCCATACCTGGTGACTACAACAACAAATGGAAGGATGATACCCAAGGAAGCAGTTAATAGAACGGGCAGGAGAGAATTTTATTTTATTTATTTATTTATTTTATTATTTAAAAAAAAATTTTTTTTTAATTTTTTTTTTTAACGTTTACTTATTTTTGAGACAGAGGGAGACAGAGCATGAATGGGGGAGGGTCAGAGAGAGAGGGAGACACAGAATTGGAAGCAGGCTCCAGGCTCTGAGCTGTCAGCACAGAGCCCGATGCGGGGCTCGAACTCACGGACCGTGAGATCATGACCTGAGCTGAAGGACGCCCAACCGACCAAGCCACCCAGGCGCCCCTAAAAATTTTTTTTAATGTTTATTCATCTTTGAGAGAGATAGAGACAGAATGAGAGTGGGTTAGGGGCAGAGAGAGAGGGAGACACAGAATCTGAAGCAGGCTCCAGGCTCCGAGCTGTCAGCAAAGAACCCGATGCGGGGCTCGAACCCATGAGCTGTGAGATCATGACCTGAACCAAAGTCGGACGCTCAACCGACGGAGCCATCCAGGTGCCCCCAGAAGAGAATTTTAAAATAAATATTGAAGATATTTTCAAAGGAACAAAAAGATAAGGCATCCATGAAATAAAAAGTCTATTTTGAACAATATTTAATAGGATATTACATAAATTAAAAATATAAATTAAAAAATATATTGAAGGGGAACCTGGCTGGCCCAGTCAGTGGAACGTGCAACTTGATCTCAGGGTCATGAGTTTAAGCCCCATGTTGGGTGTAGAGATTATAAAACCTTAAAAATAAAAAGAAAAAAACATATATATACATATATATATATAATACATTCAGTAAGTGGAAATAACAGAAGGGACTCAGTTGAAAAGCAAATCAGTGAGCTTGAAGATGGAGACAAAGAATTCTTCCAGAATGTGGTAGAAGGTATAAAGCTATGTAAATCATAAGAGAAAAGATGCAAACCATGGAGAACAAATCTGGAATTCCAACATCCACTTACTAGGTATTCAGAAAACAAAAAAAGTGATTAGAGAGAAGGTTATATTTAATGGAGTACAGAGTAGAAATACAGATATGAAATTTCCCAAAACTTAAGGAAAATATTAGTTTCAGGTTGAAAGGGCCCACTGTTACAACTTCATAACCTGACACATCTTTGTATAATTTAAGAAGAATAAAGAGAAAAGCCTAAGAAATTTCTTTTTAAAAAAATTTTTTTAACGTTTATTTATTTTTGAGACAGAGGGAGACAGAGCATGAACGGGGGAGGGGCAGAGAGAGAGGGAGACACAGAATCGGAAGCAGGCTCCAGGCTCTGAGCCATCAGCCCAGAGCCTGATGCGGGGCTCGAACTCACGGACCGCGAGATCGTGACCTGAGCTGAAGTCGGACGTTTAACCGACTGAGCCACCCAGGCGCCCCAAGCCTAAGAAATTTCTATGAGAAAAAATTATATTATCTATAAATGTATATGGTCAGATTGATAGTAATAAGATCTATTAAAAACTAACAATATTAATATCAACCAAAGTATATTTCAAGGTGCAAGCATTTATGACATCTAAATAAGTTAACAAAACAGAAACAAAACAGAAAACCCAAAGTTATAAACTATTTATAACTGAACAATATGAGAGACTATAAAACTTGTGGCATATAGCCAAGTCATACTTAGAGGAAAAGTTATAGTCTTAATACATTTGTTTGAGGGGCGCCTGGGTGGCTCAGTAGGTCAAGTGTCCTGCTTCTGCTCAGGTCATGATCTCACGGTTAATGAGTTCCCGCCCCACATCGGGCTCTGTGCTGACAGCTCGGAGTCTGGAGTGTACTTTGGATTCTGTGTCTTCCTCACTCTCTGCCCCTCCCCTGCTAGTGCTCTGTCTCTCTCTGTCTCTCAGAAATGAATAAATGTTAAAAAAAAATTTTTTAATACATTTTTTTCATAGTAAGAAAGTAAAAAATAAATGAATTGTGCTTTCAAATTAAGAATCTGGGGGGGGGGTGGTGGAAAACAACAAAAGTAATGCAAATAAAGTGAAAGAATTAACAATGATAAAAAAAGATTCAAGGAAAGAGAAAAACAGTACAGGAATTGTTCAACAAATATAAAACATGGCTCTTTAAAATCATTATTAATACAGAAAACTTTAGGCAAGTGCTACTTTAGCCAAGCAGAGAAAAAAGTAAAAACCCTGAACAAACAGCATTAAGAGTGAAAAAAAATGGATATAAGTACAGAAAGAAGTGATTTTAAACATGTAAAAAAAAATACAATATTTCACTAATAAATGTGAAAAACTATGCAAAAATAATGACAAAAATAGGCCCAAGAACAAGTGAAATACCCACATAGACCAATTAAACAGAGAAAAAATAGAAATGGTTCAGGGGCCAAATTCAAAAAGTACTAGACCCAGATGGTATTTGAGGAGTTCAACCAAACCTTCTAATTATTAAAGAATATCCCATCTTGTATAAACTTTCCAGAGTCCAGAAGGAGATGGGAGTCTCAATCTCATTTTCTGAGATCAACCTGACCCTAGACCTAGACCCAGAAAGCACATGGGAAAGCCAGAGGTCCCTCTCACTTGTAAACACACATACAAAAATATTAATCACTCAATGATCAAGTAGGGTCGTTCCAAAAGAATGTGCAAGAAAAGAGCTGAACAAATAAAAGCTATACCATGTTCATGGGTGGGAAGATTCCATATGGGTCTTGGATGTTTGTTATTAGGTTTTTCCTAGTTCATTAGTTTGCCTGGCTATTAAGATGACATGCCTAGGGTACAGCACATCCTGGGTGCAACAGCATAAAAGCCACACACCAATAAAAGTAGAGAAGAAAGAAGAAAGCTCGATGTCTTGTTGACATCATGGGCATCTCTGTACCAGTTTTGGTCTTCATTCTGTGGATTTACTAAATATGCGACACTAACAATTTTATTTCATTTTTTACTTTTTCAATGTTTTTATTTTGGGGGGGGGGGTGAGCAGGGAGGGGACAGAGGGAGGAAGAGAGAGAATCTTAAGCAGGCTCTGGGCTCAGTGCAGAGCCTGACACAGGGCTTGATCCCAAGATCCTGGGATCATAACCTGAGCTGAAATCAAGAGCTGGCCACTCAACGGACTGAGTCACTCAGGTGGCCCACCATTTTATTATTTAAAATGTATCTGTCTCTGTTGCTCAAAGTTGATACAAATCCTAGTTAAACTTCCAAAGACATTTTTCTGCGCAACTTGACAAACTAATTCTGAAATTCTTGTGACCAAAACAACACACCCACATTCCAGGCAGTGAAAGAAAGAAGTGAGAAAGAGAAAAGGGCAATGTCTGTGGCAGGAAAGTAAACCTTCCCCCCAAATCCTCACAGACTGCTTGCTTCTTGCTTCCGACTCCACCACCAGAGCTAGGTTCCATGGGAGCCCCTAGCTGCAAAGGAGACTGGGAAATGTAGTTCTTTTTTTTTTTTTTTTTTTTTTAATTTATTTTCGAGAGAAAGAGAAAGAGAGAGAGCATGAGTACTCCAGTGGGGTAGGGTCAGAGAGAAGGGAGACGGAGAATCTCGAGCAGGCTCCGCAGCTGTCAGTGCAGAGCCGAATTTGGGGCTAAACTCACAAACCTTGAGATCATGACCTGAAACAAAATCAAGAGTTAGATGTCAACCGACTGAGCCACACAGGCACCCCTGGGAAATGTACTTCTGAGTATAGCATTGCAATTAAAAAATACTCCAGATGAATTAAAGACTTAAATGTAGAAGGACAACTTTAAAAATATTAGAATAAATTATAAAAGACCATCTTTTTTACTTTCCAGTAAGGAAGGCTTATTTAAACAAGACACAAAGTCTACAAACCAAATCATAAGGGAGATTTTTACATAAAGGAAACTTGACAAATCAAAATAAAAAATTTTGGTACAAAATACCATAAACACACTTAAAAGGCAATCCACACACTGATGACAAACATTTTAAATATATAGAAAAGGAATGAAAATCTAGCATTTGTAGAACATTTAGAAATCAGCAGGGAAAAAGAAAAACCACCCAATAGAAAAAAATGAACAATGGATCGAAGTATGCAATTCACAAAAGAGAAAATATAAATGACTGATAAACAAAAGATGCTTAACCCCAGGAGTGATCAAGGAAATGTGAATCAGAACTCCACTGTTTTTCAGCAGCAGCTTGGCATAAAAAAATCTTGTTTTGTAATACCAAGTGCTAGTGAGGGAGTATGAAAGGGGTGTGCTCAGGAGGGGCGTGAACTGGTACAGCCACTTGGGAGAGTGGCTTGACGGGGTCTGCTCAAAGTGGCATATGTGCACATCCTATAACCTAGTCATTCTGTGTGTCCGGCCCTGGTGAGTGTGCACACGCGTGTGCACTGAGGTATGTGCAAGAATGATCACTGAGGCATTTTTAAAATAGCAAATTAGTGGTAGAGAGCAATACGATGTGCTGTATTCTTAGGACAGAAGATGACCCTGCAGCCAAAAAGAATGAAGGAGGTTTAAATGTATCAATGTATACAGATGCGAAAAGTATCAGTGGGTGGGGAGCCTGGCCCAGTCCTTGCCGTCAGTGCAGAGACTGCTTGGGATTGATTCTCTGTCTTCCTCTCTCTCTGCTCTCTCTCCCATGCTCTCTCTCTCAAAAATAAAGAAACATAAACAAACAAACAAACTTAAAATACATACATAACAGTGAGTGAAGGGTGCCCGGGTGGCTCAGTAGGTTGAGCATCCGACTTTGCCTCGGGTCATGATCTCGCTGTCTGTGGGTTTGAGCCCCGTATATATATATATACAGTGAGTGAAAAAGTCAGTTGCAGAATATGTCACCCTATCGTATGCCACTTTGGCATATTGATTATTTTGAATTACAGGTACTTGAGGGGTGCCTGGGTGGCTCAGTCGGTTAAGCGACCGACTTCAGCTCAGGTCACGATCTCGCGGTCCGTGAGTTCGAGCCCCGCGTCGGGCTCTGGGCTGATGGCTCAGAGCCTGGAGCCTGCTTCCGATTCTGTGTCTCCCTCTCTCTCTGCCCCTCCCCCGTTCATGCTCTGTCTCTCTCTGTCTCAAAAATAAATAAACGTTAAAAAAAAAAATTGAATTACAGGTACTTGAAAAACAGCTAGTGCAAGAGAAACACTCTGACCCTCCTTTGTCCCTCTGGAAGCAGGAAGTAAATGTCCCACGTGAAAGGTACTCACCCTGTACAGGAAGGTGGGAGGCATCCTTCTCACAGAGTCACAGAGAGGATTTAGGGCCGAGAGGGTGGATAAATAAACCTTGTTACTTGTTCACTACTACACTTCCCCGGGGCTGAACACCTTTGTCTTTTCCATTCTTCACAAATGTATTGTTTCTTCGTCTGAAAGATATAAAAGTTTCCCGCTCAGTTCACTTCTTTGAGTCTTGTATCCTTGTGGGACTCTGGACCTAAATAATTACATTTGGTTTTCTCCTCTTTTTTGTTTTTTTAATGTTTATGTATTTTTGAGAGGGTGAGAGAGAGAGAGAGAGAGAGAGAGAGAGAAAGACAGAGCGCTAGGGGGGAGGGGCAGAGAGACAGAGAGACACAGAATCCGACACAGAATCGGAACAGAGAGACACAGAATCTGAGTTGTCAGCACAGAGCCCGACGTGGGCCTCAAGCCCACACACGAAGCGCAAGATCGCGACCAGAGCCTAAGTCGGATGCTTAACCAACTGAGCCACGCAGCCACCCCAGGTTTTCTCCTCTTCATCTCTTACAGAAGGGTCTCAGCCAAGAACCTAGAAGGATAGAAGGAAAATTATTTTTCCTTCCCTATACAGAATATATATGATACAATTTATATTTTTTAAAAGCACACACCCAAAGCAATACTATATATACGTGTGTATATACATATATGTATATATGTCTATATATATGTATATATGTGTGTATATATGTATATATGTGTGTGTGTGTGTGTGTGTGTGTGCATATATACACACATAGTTGGTCTATCTAATAGATTTAAAAATACACATTTTTTCAATCTGAAGCATCCACACCAAAATCATGATAGTGGCTCCCATTGGAGATGGGGAGGGACAAGACAGTTTCGTCAATGGATACTTTAGATTTATTTTTTATATAATCTCTAAAATGAACAGATTCATGTATTGAAGCAAACTCAAACTCTGATAGAGAAATCTCTACCAGAATGATTCGTATACAGTCCATTGGTTTTTGTGCATAATGTGGTAACTGACAGCAAACCATATATGGCTCTCGTGCAGGCCGCTTTCGGGGAATCCTTTTGCTGTCTTTACAGAAAGCTCCCTTCAGCTCTCCCTCCACAGAAGAGCTGGGCCTGTCAGATCCCAGAGTAGACAGAGCCAGGAAGCAGGGTCCTTAGACACCTTAATGTGACAAGGCGAGTTCTAAGGGGTGACACAGCCCCGGGGTGCCTGGTGGGGTCTTGCTTTCCTGAGTGGTCCTGACTACCACGACTCACATCCCTGGGTCCCGGACAGAGCCCTCCAGTGTCACCTGCTGTGTCGGGCAGCTGAGAAGGTGGAGCCCCATTTATAAGTGTGGGAGCTGGAGGCCCTGCCTGGATGGCCAGGATTAATATTCTCAGTCCCCTGGGTTCCCATTCCCCTGCTGTCTATTTTGTCCCAAACACCCTAACTCTGTGGCAGTTCCTTCCTGCTGCTGCTTCCATAGAGAGGGCTCCGGGCAGGCTTGGGGGCAGACCTCACGGGCTGGGGGCCCACATGGTGGTGGCTGTGCTGCCTGGCAGGGAGCCCCCCGCCCCCAGACGCCCAGGATTCCCAGAACGTTTACAGCTGTTCATCCCAGCCAGAGCATGGGCCATCCAAGTATCACGGTCCCAATCTCATCCCAATCGGACCAGGGAGCGCTGAGTGGGGGGGACCACGCCTGCACCCTTCACTTATCTCCAGCTCCAGGTCAGGCCTGACACACCCCGGATGTATTTGTTGATGAAATGACTGCTCTCTGTCTCTTGCTCCTAATTATCCCCACTACTCAGAGAGGTAAACTGAGAGCAGGAGGCCTTCCCTGAGTGAGAATCAGAGACTGGAGCTGGGCACCCTCTCCTGTCCTTATTCCTGCTCATTCTCTGCCTCCCCTGTAGGCTTGGGCTAGCCTGAAGGGAACCCTGATCCCCCGGCTCTCCCCGCATAGTGCAGCCCCTTGCCTCCTCCTCCCTCCTGAGCCCATCCCTGGCAGGCTTAATTAACTTCCAGAGACACTTGATAGCCCGGGGTGATGGGAGCTATAAAATTGCAAAGTCTGATTAAAAATAATAATGAGAATGCCTATAGTCGATTAGCCTGTGCCTGGTCCCTTAACGAGGGTTAATTAATTAATCAGCCTCCTTGCAGCTTGGGGAGGGGACAAGGGTTATTTGCACCCTTTTAGAAGTTGTGGGTGGGGGCAGTGGGAGGAAAGGCTTTGCTTGCCTCACCCTGGACCTTTCTAGCTGCTGGAGGACTCTCTCCCTCAGAGGACTCACCCCTCAGAACTCTCCTTCTAGTCTGGATACTAGCCGTGTGGCTTGCAGAGATGGATCCCCCTCCCTCGGCCTCAGTTTCCTTATCTGTAAAATTCAGGGATTGGGATGGTTGCTTTCCAGAGGTCCCTCCGGCCCCAATGTTGGGGGGCGACCCAGGTGGCCAGAGGTCTTATCTACAGCCACCTCCTTAGGGAACAGGACAGGGACAGGGTCTTCTTTTTTTTTTTAATGTTTATATTATTTATTTTGAGAGACAGAGAGCCAGCGTGCAGGGGAGGGGCAGAGAGAGAGGGAGAGAGAGGATCTCAAGCAGCCTCTGCACTGTCAGTGCCGAGCCCGAGGTGGGCCTGGAAGTCATGAACTGTGAGATCAAGACCCAAACCAAGATCAAGAATGAGCCACCCAGGCGTCCCTAGGGTGCTTTAGGGAAAGGAGGGTCAGCCCCTTGCCCCTGAATCTGTCCCTGTTCCTGCCTTGCAGTAAAACTCTGGCTTGTTAACCTCTCTGACCCTGGATGCCTTCATTTTTGTTTAATTGTGGTAAAACCTAGGTAACATACATTTTAACATGGTAACCATTTTTGTGTGTACAGAACAGCTGTATGAAGGACATTCACACTGTTGTGCCATCCATCTCCAGAATGTTCTCAATTTGCAAATCTGACACTGTGTATCCATGAAACAATAACGCCTCCTCCCCTGTCCCTGGCAAGCACCATTCTACTTTTCTGTCTCTATGAATTCGACTAGCCTAAGTATCTCATGTGAGTGGAATCTTGTCAGTGTTCGTCCTTTTGTGACTGGCTTACTTCACTTAGCATAATGTCCTTGGCTCATCCATGTTGCAAATGCCCTTGGTTTTGACTCTGGGATTTTTCCCACCTTCTAGGATTCCAGCCTGGGGAGGGTGAGTTTGGGGGTGAAGACGGACTGTGAGGCTGGTTCTCACACAGGAAGATTCAGGATCAAGGGGCACAGCCTCTGGCCATGTCAGTCTTACTCATTGGTAAACACTGTAAAACATTATACATTAAAATAAACGTGAATACGTTACGAGACAGAATGCAAAATGCACGTGCATTTTTCACTCAAAACTGGTCCTTGAAAGAAATCCTGTGCTTGTGGCAAGTTTTTCTCCACTCTTGGACCCTGAGGGGCTTTGATGGGAAGCTGAAGGAACGCCCGCCCCTGTACCTGACCTGGAGTCTGGTCTGCTTTGGCCTGAAGCGCCGGGGGCCACTGGGAGGGAAGGGGGAGGCGAGGGGCGCGTGTCCCGCGGGGCAGAGCACGGCAGTATCATTTAGGCCTCAGAACCCCAAGGGGTAGAGTGGATGCTCTAAACCCCACTGCTGCCAACCGGACACGCACCGCCCAGCCCAGGGACCTGCGGCTGGGGATCGGCTGTCTCGGATTCAAGTCTCCGCTCTGCTGGGATCCGCGGAGGGAGCGGGCGGGGTGAATGGGCGAGGGGCGTGGCCGGCTTGCTCCCCCAGCACCGCCCTCGGCCGGGAGCCGAGGCCGCAGCCGCCGAGGGGGCGGGCGGGTTGCTGAGGGCCGCACTGCACCTCTGGCCTCCAGGCCGCCGCCCGGAAAGCTCCAGAACCCCCTAACCGGGGCGGGCTCCTCTGTGGCCAGAGTGCCTCACAATAATTTGGCCTGAGAGATGAGCGCCGGAGAGTTGCCCATTTAATGTAATTTATTTCAATTTAATTTTAATTTAAGCTATTCCACATTTGCTCCCCCAGCTATCTTTTTTCACTCCCGAGGTTGTTAAACTATTGCAGCTCGTGAAGAAAGGGAAGATGGAAAGTGGTCAGAGAGCCCGGAGGAGCCCAACCCCAAGCCGGAGACCCCCTGCCGCCAGCACGCGCCCTTGTGCGTCCCCTTGGGACCCGGCGGCCAAACTGAGTGGGAGTGACCGCCGCCTCTGAAAGACCCTGAGCCCACTTTCTCATCCGCAGGGCGAGAGCAGTTATAATACTGACAATCTATGGAGCGTCTGTCCTGTGCCGGGTCCTCTTACCTCGCTGGTCTTCACCACACCGGCCTGGGAAGTGGGCGTAGTCCCATTTCCCAGTGGGCCACCTGAGGATTTGAGGGCCAGTCATTTGGCCAAAGATACACAGCCTCTCAGTGCAAAGAGGATGGGGAGGAGGAGGGACTGGCCATGTGGCCCTGGGGATGGGAATTGCCCTTTCTGAAATTCAGTTCCCAAATTGCAAAAGGTGGTGATAACCATCATTCTTCAAAGGGTTTCACAGGTATAGTGGCCTCAAAAAAAAAAAAAAAAAAAAAAGGAGTAAGTACGTAGAGGTTACTAGAAAGACTGGACTTCAAATGTGGGAATATTGGAAAGGTGTTCTTTTCAGATTAAAAGCCAATCTGTCATGGAGGATGGAAACCTGGATTTGTCTGTCTTTGGGACCAGCCTTCTCTTTGTCCTGAAATGAGCCCTTTGGGAAGCTATTGAGTTCGTGTGGGGTGAGACACGGGCCTGCTTCCCCTTGAGGGGTTGCAGTGGGCAGACACCTGCTGACCTAAAGGCTTGACCCCAAAGCGGAGGCTTGGTCTAGGCTGTTTGGTCCTCCCTTTGCCCATCTCTGGAAGAACCTGCCCTTACAGAGGTAGAGATGTATATTTCAAATCTCAAACCTAGAAGATCTTTGGTTTTGTCCCAAACCTCGGGGCCTTTGCACTGGCAGCTCCCTCTGCCCAGAACACCCTTCCCCAGATATTCACTTGGCTGCCGTGCTGCGAAGAGACCACACAGGAAGGCCACATGGAGCTGTTCATCCAAGATTCCAACCTCAGCCAGCATCAGCCGCCAGACAGGGGAGTGAGTGAGCCGCAGGGGTGGGGGGGGGGGGGTGGCCAGTCCCCATCATCCCTGTCTGGTGAGTCCAGGATGCAAAGAGACAGGATGTGGTGTGTGGTCGGTCCCTGATGCTGCCCTGCCTCCCCCCACCCAGTCCTCCTCTTCCCCGCCAGCCCGGCACTGCAGGTGTGAGAGCAACGCTCACGTCCTTGGCAGAGAGTCCCTTCATGAGTGACAGACGAAGCCCCCACGTCTGATACCGCAAGTCCCCCAGCCTGCGTGCTTTCCCTCAAGGTTGGTGGAGCCTCGGTGAGAGCCGACAGCCAGATACGTGAGCCAAGGAGAGGGCCCGGGCCTCTGAGGGGTGGCTGCGCCCTGCTGGAGCCAGTTTGCCGCTTCCTGTCTGTCTCTCAAGGGCCCTTCTCTTTCCTTCCCTTCAAAATGCTCTCAAGAGCACCTTCCGGTGCTCTTAGTTCCTCGTGCATCTCTTTGTTTCAGTCCATTTAGTGTGCCTGTCTTTCTCATCCCTGCTCCCCACCCTGTCCTTGCCCCAAGTTACTCTGGGCGATTCGAATGAGCACCACACAGAGAAAACTGCTTCCTGGCACACGTGGGGCCTTGCTTTGTCTCAGTCTTTCCAGTTCTGGGCGAGAGAGTTGTTCTGAGGGTCCTGGGGTTTACTGAGGAGCAGAGGCAGCATAAGAGAGGGGTTATAATCATGGCCAGGTCCAAATCTGACCTTGTCTCTCACTAGCTGTGTGACCTTGGGCAAGTGACTCAACCTCTCTGAGCTTCAGCTTCCACATCTGCAAAATAGGGTGTGACGGTAAATGGGTAGATACATAGGAAGCGTTTAGAGCAAGGCTTAGCACATTGTGAATGCTGCGTGTTTGCTGTTATTATTAGTATGCTGGCCTCACTGCTGCCAGTTGTGGAGGGTACAGATGGGTCTAGAGAGATGCTGCTTCCCCCTGGGGAGGGCTGTGTGCCTGGAATCCTTTCTAGAAGAGGAGGAAGCTGCCCTGCATTAACATCTGCCTCCTCCCCCACCCTGACCTTCTGCTGCATTTCCAGGTGTTTCTCTTTCATTGCCGGGGCCCAGCTGGGAAAGGGAAGATGGCGGTGTCCTCACTTTCCCCGCGGGGCAGTGGCCGGCTCCGGGTCAGCCAGTTAGTTCGGCTCAGGCCCGAAGACTCTCTGGCCAGTATTCTTCCAGCCCATCTTTCTGCTGACGCCCCATCTCATGCTGTGGCCACGGTGGGGGTCGGGATTTGGGGGAGTCCTGTTCACACGAGCACCAGCGCCTGGAGACGCCCGATGTCTACGGGACTCGGGTCCTCCTCCGTCTCCTATGTCTGGCTTTGGGGTCCCAGGAGACCTGGCGAATGGCAGCCCGTAGCGGGGGGGTCTCTCTGGGAATCATCCCCAGCTTAACCCAGAAGGAGGTTGCTGGTGAGGCCCGGCCCCTCCTGGAAGAGTCTGCGAGGGGACAGCTGGTGTGGCAGTAATGAGCCAGTCCCAGCTTTCTGCACAGGGTGAGTCCTGGGGTGCCCAGGATGCCTCTGTGTGCCCTCATCTCCACTTATTCAAGCCCTGGCCATCCTTCCAGCCCCTCTCAGATGTTGCCTGGAAGGTTCCGGGATCCCTTCCTCATGCGATCTGCTGCTGGGTGGCTTTGAGAGTCCTGTCAGTATGTGATGCTGTGACTTGCTCAGATATTTCCTGTGTCCCAAACCCCACGGCTTCTGCTTCCTGAGGAAGTGGTAGCATGACTGTCTGCTGATGTGACCGCCACGCGGGCCAAGTGGAGACTTCAAGCCTCTTGTCCATCTTTAGAAGCCGGGCATCCTGGAATGGGCCTACACGACTCAAAAGAGCCGGGAAGATGAAGTTGTCACCATCCGTGCCACCTCCCGCTCTCCGTCCCTTGCTTTGGTCAAGCCCCGCCTCCCTGCGCTTTGACTTTCACCGCGCGCGCTCTGAGCAGGGAGCTGGAACCATGCTCGGCCCTGCTGCGGGAAGACAGGGCACAGGCTGCTGCCAGCCCCTTGTGAGACATCAAAGTTCAAGAGAAACCATGAAAAACGACAGAGGAAAATTGCCTCCCTCCCTGGCGCTGCTCTTGATGGACAGCGCAGAGGGGGGAGGGGGGCGGGACCGCCGGACCAGGGAAGGAGGGGCAGATGAGGATCAATCACAATTAGTCATAATCGTTAACAGCGACCATGACCACTCGTGGAGCCCTTGCTGCGCGCCAGGCACTGGCTTGTTGTCGTTCGGCACAGTAGCCCCATGAGACAGAGGCTTTTATTACCACCCCTATTTTATAGATGAGGAAAATGAGTCACTTGCCCAGAGACACACACACGGCAGCAAGGGGCAGAACCAGGACTTGAAGCTGGGCAGTCTCACCCCACTGAGAGCACCCTTACCCCCCACCCGACATTGGCTCCCAGCACTCACCCTGCCGGTGGACTAGTTTTGTGCTCGTCCTGTACACTCAGTCCCAAACACTCCACTCTCCACGTACTGACCCATGTGTCTCAGTCAGCTCTCGGCACAGTAGTGCTGTGTAACAAGGCACCCTAAAAAAACCTCGGCAGCTTGTTGCAAAAAACATTTATATCGTGGGTCTGCAGGTCAACTATGGCTTGGCTGCATTTCTTAGACACCTATCATGTGCCAGGCACTGTTGTCAGTCAGGCCCCTCAGGATCCAGCCAGCCAGCGGGGGCGATACACAAGCCAGGACTTGTAATTGGAAACAGAGGCACTGTGATAGAAGCTGTGGGACACAAAGAGGGGGAGTGACTGATTTTTCTTTGGGATGAATTGGGGATAGAAGATGACACGGGAACTTGGCTTTGAAAGATTAGTAGGGATTCAAGAGATAGCAAAAGTAGAGTGGGGTGTTCTAGAAAGTGAGAACTGCAAAGGCAGAATGGGATGAAAAGATGGGGTGCTAGTCAGGCCAAGCAGTTTGGGCACCCCTTGACATTTTTTTAAGCTGGAGAAGGGACTTAAGGGGGACAGGGTTGAAGACAGGAAGATGTCAGAGGGATTTGGCAATCCTCCAGGTAAGACATGCTGGGAACCCGTGGCCAGCTGGAGCCAGCGGTGGGCAGGGGCGTGCAAGATCCTGAGGTGGGAGGAGACAGACGTGTGAGGAAAAGGCACCATTAGGAACATCTCTGTGGGACTCACATTCCCACTGTTTCAAAGGAGGCATCACTGAACTGTGTGTTTCAGCCATAGCAGCATAACTGAGAGAAGTCTGCGTCTCGCCTCCTGGCCCCAGGGGAATGTTTTCCAGAACCCCCACTCACCCAATTCCTCACTAAAATTTTTCATCCTTTGTCTGAAAATTAAAAAAGAAAAACTTCAGTCTTTAGAGGCACGGGCATTCACGCTGGGCACCGCTAAAGGCTCTTGGAAGAGCCAGCAGCCCAGTGCCCACTGGGGTCTCCTTTCTGTGGGTCACAGGCGGTGTTCAAAGAGAGCCAGAGGGAAAAGAAAAACAAACAAAACCCAAACAACCAAGCAAACAAAACCCAGAAAAGAGTCAGAGAAGGGGGGGGGGGGTTCTACACATACTTCCCCACCAAGTGCAGACACGTGGACCCCAGGGGCTTTCTCTTCGGGCTCCGTAGGTGCCCAGCTTCATCATGCTGCTCAGAAAGTGTCTTTCACCAGTGGCTCGATGCTCAGAGCGGACAGGAAGCAGCCTGGGGCCAGATGACCCGGCCAAAGTCCCACAGGGAGCCCCCCTGGAGCCAGAGGAACCCCCTGCCTTTCCCCTCCTCCTCTCTTTGCCAGTGCTGGCGGACTCGGGCGCCCCAGCCAGGGCGGCTGTGCGGCAGACAGACACCTGTCCGGACAGGGACAGGAGAAACCAGAGCCACGGGGAAAGGAGGGCACACTGCTTATTTTTAGCCCGCTTATTGGCTGGGGCTTTGCAGGCCAAGACGTGGCTCCGGCTCCTCGCTGATGCTGTTATTTCTCCCCACCAGGCCTGGGGACTGGTTTATGTTGCAGGCAGCCGCCTCAGCATGGCCCGCTGCAGCGGCAGGCCCCGGGCAGGCTGCTGTGTGTCTATTATTTTTGATTGCCCATCTTATGGAGCATGAAATCACCATGGGGCACACAGGCTGCGCACTGCCCTCGTCTTCCGAGGGCAAGGCAGAGGGGAGAGGGGCTGTGGGGGGGTGCGGCGGAGGGGGGCAGCCAGGGGTCCTGGCTCAGGGGTGCTCCCACACTGCTCTGTGCTCCTTGCCCTCTGGCCCCAGACAGAGCATTGGGGAGGGCTGGCATCGTGAAGGAGGACGAGGGCATCAGCTGGGAGGCAGGAGCCTGGCTGCCGCCCTGTCTATGCCCTGTCAGGTGCGACTGTGGGCCTGGCCCTTCATGCCCAAGGAGAGCAGAGGTGGCTCTGGTGCCTCAGTTTCCCTTTTCTGTCAAATCAGCAGGGCCCTGCTCTCCGTAAGGGAAAGCTCTAGGGGAGAATTCCTTGCCTCTTCTAGTCTGGGGGCCTCTGGTCCTTGGCTTGTGCTGGCACAGCTCTGATCTCCCTCTCTGCCTGCTGAGGGTGGCAGAATCCAAAATACGACTGTCGGAGCTCAGGACCTGCCACCCCGAAATATGCTGCTTTGGCATATTGATTATTTTGAGCTGCAGGCACTTGAAAATGGCAAATGCAGGGAGAGGCTTTCTCATCCGCCTAAACATACACCCTCCAGAAGACACTCAGTTAACACGAATCCTCTTTCTGGGGGGTTCATCAGGGGAGAGTGACTCTCGTCGCAGGAGAGGACACTAGAAGTGACACTATACCCAAACAGACTTTGTCACAAACTAGCATACTCTCCTCTTGTTTTCTAAGGGCCCCTCTGTCTAGTCTCCCCTGGGAGGCCGGCCTCCCCCTGCCCTTTTCCCCCTTTTAGGATGGTATTTAATCCCGAATTCTAAGGCACTTTGGGAGTGACTCAGTTTCCCCTGCGTCTCTCCCGTGTAAATGCATGTTAGTAAGCTTGCGTTTGTTTCTCTCTTGTTCATCTGTCTTTTATTACAGGGGGCTCGGCTAAGAACCCAGAGGGACGGACGGAGAGTGATTTTTCTCTTCCGCACTGTCTTCTTCACACGGCTTTCTCTGTCTCACATCTCCCTCTCCTTTCTCTTACAAGACACCAGGCACTGGATTCAGGGCCCACCCTGAGTCCAGGAGGATCTCATCCTGAGAGCCTTCCTTCGTTCAAGTACAAATCGAATCCTATCTGCAAAGGCCCATTTCCATATCAGGTCACATTCATGGGGACCAGGGGTCAGGACTTGGACATACCCTTTGGGGGAGCACTCTTCCACTACAGCCAGGCACTCGTGGAGGTGCTGCTTCTCTTCCCTGCTTCTCTTCCTTGGCTATAGGTCGTCAAGGTCAGAGGGCACGAGGTTCCTGGAAGAAGCTGTTTGCCCCAGAGCTGCTTCTGTGCTGAGCTGCTCACTCACCTCCCAGGGCAGGTGCAGATGAGAAGAAGCGTGGCTACGTCCGAGCCCTGAGCACAGAGGAAAGGCTTCCAGAAAGCTCTTCTCCTCCCACTGGCCAGGAAGCCAGAAAAAAGGAAGAAATAGGCAGAAAGAGGATTAAAATCAAAGGTGTCTCAGCCTTCTGGAATGTGTGGCCACCCGGGCAGAGAAGGGAGGGAATGAACAGCGGCGGCAGGGGCGGAGAAGTCCGGGCAGAAGCTCGCGGAGGTGCAAGCTGCAGACGAGGACGGCCCCTACCCTACTCAGGAGCCAAGTGTAAGCTGACGCCTCAGGGCCCCCGAAGCTCCTTGGCAAAACTCATGCTTGTCATCACCTCTCCTGCTTCCGTGTGGGACACTTTTCGAACTGAGGAACCTTCCCTGGAGAGCCCAAGCCCCCTGCTCTACTACCCTACCCACCTCGAGTGGTCCTCCTTGACGCTCACTCTTTTCTCCATCGAAGTGTATCAGGCTCGCCACTCAGCCCTCAGGCCTCTTTTTTCAGCTTTTCAGGTGAGAGGAAGCTGATCCTATAGGCAAATTCAAACCAGTGCGGGAGTTCATGACTGAACCTGTTAATGACTGCTGACAGCAAAATGGGCTGGTGGGAGAGGGGCATATTTTGCATTTTAGTGGAGAGGAGGCTTTACGAAAGGAACGGTGGCTTGTCGGTCCTGTGCCAGGCCAGGCGGTGAGACCTATTTTTGCGTTGAGGGCCTTTGTCACCGCTCTGGTCAACCCCGGTGCGTGTTGACTCCACGGGCCGCCTCCTGCATGGTCGGGACCCCCCCGTGGCCCACCCCCAATCAGCATCTGGTCTCATAAAGATGCCTTGGGATCTATTTGTTACTGTTTCCTTTAAAGATGAGGCAGCGGAGCAAAGCCTTGGGATCTATTTGTTACTGTTTCCTTTAAAGATGAGGCAGTGGAGCGCATGCCAAGGTCATATAGCAAAGCTGCTCTGATTGAATCCATGAAGTCTTCTCTCTGCTCGGGGTGTTATTTACCCGCGTTCACTGCCAGTGCCCTCCTCCGCCTCTCGTCTGAAAGCTAGCCATTCAACAGCGTTGGGTTTGTAAAAGCGCTTGCAAAATGTTTGTGTGCGCGTGTGCGCGTGTTTTTAATCTTATCTGCGTGCTTCAGAATTCTGGATCGCATTCTTCCTGCTCTTCCTCAACACCGCTTTGAGGACCACGACTCCTTGCTGTTTGCAGAGTGCCAGCCATTTGCTTCCAGCGCAGGTTACCCGGCCAGCCTCCCAGGGAGGGGCCCTCCACCTGTCACCACCGCAAGGGATACTGCCTGGCCCCTTCTGAGACTGTGCGTGAGGATTTCTTTGGCGCCCATGCCGGGAGCAGAAACGCTGGACCTCAGGGTAGGCAGAGCCCACATTTCCTCGGGACCGTCACTTCACTCGCCATAAAGGCCATGTCTGTCTACACCCCATCGACACTACTGTGTGAATTCTTTTCCACCATGTCACACAGGTTCCCCGGTCGTGAAACCGTGCATGATGTCAGATAAGACTGCCGAGGCTCCCACTGAGGATGGGCTCTGGGGAACCAAAAATGTGAGAGGAGAAAATCTACCAAGTTTCACTGCATAGAAATATTAGTCACAGTCATTGGTTTCCTGTTACATTTTGGCCAGATTATCAGACTGTCCAGTGATTGCTACTCTTTGCTAGTGCTGGCTGTCTTCTGTTTGCACGTGGATCTGTTTCCAGATCTGCTCTCCACCCTGCTCTCTGCCCTGAGGCGGGTCTGTCTGGGAAGCACCAGCCAGCATCCCTGATGGCTGGCTTCAGGTTGGGGGCGACCATGGGAGACTGGAAGCCCGGGTTAGGGCTAGGGTTAAAGAGTGAAGCAGGGTTTTCCCTTGGCTCCCCACTTCCGTCAAAGCCTGCCTCATTCCCTTCGGCCTTCTTTTTTTTCATCTTTTCAGGTGAAAGCGAGTCTTGTCACCTGTCTGGTGGCCTTCTTCATTCAGCTACTGCCCCCGCTCCTTGTCCTCCTCTGGGGTGGTGACAGATCCTTTCTCTTGCCAGCCCTGGGATCCTGCTTCATTTCTTGTTGACTTCCCGAAACTCGACTCGTTCACCTTCATGTATGCATATGCCTTTCTTTTCTTTTTTTTATTAAAATTTTTTTTATTTATTTTTGAGACAGAGAGAGACAGAGCATGAGCAGGGGAGGGGCAGAGAGAGAGGGAGACACAGAATCTGAAGCAGGCTCCAGGCTCTGAGCTGTCAGCACAGAGCCTGATGCGGGGCTCGAACTCACAGACTGTGAGATCATGACCTGAACTGAAGTCAGATGCTCAACCGACTGAGCCACCCAGGTGCCCACATGATATGCCTTTCTTGAATGAAATGTGTTACCTGACAGATGATACAGTGTCTGATATTTTATTTTTTGTTTATTTATTTTTTTAGTATTTTATTTTATTTTATTTTATTTTATTTTATTTTATTTTATTTTTTCAATATATGAAGTTTATTGTCAAATTGGTTTCCGTACAACACCCATTGCTCATCCCAAAAGGTGCCCTCCTCAATACCCATCACCCACCCTCCCCACCCTCCCACCCCCAGTATTTTATTTTAGAGAGAGAGAGAAACACCTGGGGGAGGGACAGAGAGAAAGGGAGAGAGAGACTTTAAAGTAGGCTCCACGCTCAGTGGCGTGGAGCCCGATGTAGGGCTCGATCTCAGGACTCTGAGATCATGACCTGAGCCAAAATCAAGAGTCAGATGCTTAACTGACTGAGTCACCGGGCACCCCCAGGGTCTGATTTTTTTTTTTTTTTTTTTTTTAACATTTATTTATTTTTGAGACAGAGAGAGACAGAGCATGAACGGGGGAGGGTCAGAGAGAGAGGGAGACACAGAATCCGAAACAGGCTCCAGGCTCTGAGCTGTCAGCACAGAGCCCGACGTGGGGCTCGAACTCACGGACCGCGAGATCATGACCTGAGCCGAAGTCAGACGCTCAACTGACTGAGCCACCCAGGCGCCCCAGTGATATTTTAAAAGAATACATCAAATGCTGGCTTAGACTAGGTGACAGTGAAGGCCAGTTGTGGCATCCGGCATGTGAGGACGGCTACTCTTCCCTCTCCTGTGCCTGCCCCCGTGTCCCACTGGAGACACCCCTGGCCTGGGGCCTGCCCTCTCGGACACACTTATCTTCATACCTTCCTATCTCACTTGCCCCCTCTCCAATGGAGGCCTCGGATTCAGCGCCATGCTTTACCCCACCCCACCCCAAGCTCCTCTGCGCCTCTTTGGCTCCCTGGGTTTACCTGTCACAACTTCCATCCCCTTGCCCACAGCGTGACTGTCGCCAGATTGCAAGCTCTCCAAGCCAGGCAGACCCCAAACCTGGGGTCGCAGCTTCCTAGGTTCTTAGCCCGGTGCCTGGCCGGTAGCAGACCTTCAGTGTCTGTGGAGTGCTTGCTGGCCCTGGGTGGGGGTGGGGGGGGCACTTAGGTTCCTCTAAGCCCTGGGATCCTTTCTAGCCCAATGGGACAGTGATCCTCCACCCTGTTCTGGACCCAGGGGCTGTGCCATCTTTGGGGGAAGAGTCAATAACAGAAGTTGGAAGATGCCTTGGGAGATATGGGGGCCAGAGGGCTGACACTTTAATTGCATAATTATTTCCTCAATACTGATGGTTCTGGGGAAGATGAGGCCTGCTGCCTGCAGGATGGATGGTGTGGGGATGGGTGAGTTATATTTTCCCAGATAAAAGCACCAATTGCCTATAAACTCTGATTCTGCCTGATGTAAAAGCCACTTTATTGCACATCCAGAAATTACTACCCGTATAAAAGCACATTATTGTGATGTAAAAATAGATTTTTATATAATTTTTTCATGCCACCACCTTGTAATTCCTCATTTCCAAGCACCCTGAGATTGCACTGAGGTTTATTTTTCTCTTTTAATTGTTTGCCATGGCATGCCAATTTATGATGAGATATTTTCCCTGAGATCAGAGCGGGGCCGAGGCATAAATAACAGCCATCACTTCATGACAGGCGGGGTTCTGGGGCACCCAAAATGCCATCAAACAACATTAGGTTCCGCGTGATGCCATAATTTGGAGCGGGGGGGGTGTGTGGCTTCATCCCCGTTTGAAGTCCTCTTCAAGGCCGGACACAGGAGTCCCATCCCCTTCCACCCGGCCAGAGGGAGGGTGCGATGTATCCCCACCTCTCTGGTGTCCTGCCTACCAGAATGCAGCCAAGGGAAACTGACTCTGGGTTGTTGTTTAAGCCCCACTGGCCTGACCCACGTAGCTTAGGATTCCTCGTTCCCTCCACTTAAAGTTTCCCCTTCAGAACTTTGACCTTTTCCACATTGAATCCCTTGGTCCGGGTTTCTTCTCAGATGGACAGCCCATGGGAGTGCTTACTTTTGGGAGATGAATGACTGCCACCACCACCCCAACCCCCCCCCCCCCACCCCAGACTACCTCCTCTCTGTTAGGGGCAAGACTCCTGAGGCTCCAGAGACTATCCTTGCTTGCCAGATGCAGAGAGGCTCGCTTCCCCGCCCCTACAGCTTAGATGCTGGGTGCTGTGAGTGCAGAAGGCAAACCCAGGGGGCTTCTCCTACACCCTGTCCCAGAGGAACCCTTAGCAGCCATTCACTTTCCTCCTGGCCTGGACCTGGGGCCTCCTTCCCGACTCCTGATTCCCTGGTTTGCACTGTCTCCCATCCCAAAGCTATTGACAGCATCTCCGCATGGACAGCTGGTGGGGCACCTTGGGGCTTCAGGGGGCTCCTTCTCCACTGGCCGAACTGCAAAAGTCTGGTGATGAATGAATAAACGAATGCACGTTTAGATCAGCGGCTCTCAGGCTTGGGTGTGCATCACAGTCACCGGCTGGGCTCCACACAGTATTTTTGTTTCAGCAGGTCTGAGGTGGAGCCTGAGAGCTTGCATCTGTAACAAGTTCCCAAATGATGCTGATGCTGCCGATCCGGGAACCGTATTTTTAGAACCGTTGGGATTATTTGTGTCTCTGTAACCCTGATGAACGGGAGGGATTATTGACAGTCGAGAGTGGGGAATGGGGGGAAATTAGGTGCCTGCATCACAGTTCCTGGGACAGGAATGGAGAACGTGAGGCCGGGATGGGGAGGAGGAAGAGGGGAGAGCAAGGACAATTTTAGAAAGCGTCCAGAGACCTCAGGGAGAGGGACTGGTAGAGAAACCAGGAGACGGTGGGTTTCTCTGGGGCTGGGGTCGAGGGTCCCTCGGCCGCCCCAGAGAGCGCCGGTTTCCCGCGCGCCCGCGGCTGCCGTCTGGGCCTCCGGGGCCCCCCCCCGCATCTCGAGCGGCCAGGCGGGGCGCGCGCGCAGCGAAGGGCCAGGTGGCTCGGAGCGGCAGCTGCCCTCGGTTGCGCGGGTCGGGCCCCACCGCGAGGGGGCAGCATCCAGGACGCACCCGGCGGGGAGGCTCCAGGCCGCCGCAGCCCCCGCACCCCGGACCTGCCGCCCGACCCGAGGTGGGGCCCGGGGCGTCCGCGAGGGCGAAGCGTCCAGGCTGGCCTGGCGCGCCCCACGTCCCGTCGAGCCGCTACTGGTTCGACTCCGTCTGCGGAGGGGACGGGGGACCGGCGAGGAGGAGGCGGCGGGCCGTGGACTCCGATGCCGGGAGCCGGACCGGGCCCCCCCACCCCCACCCCGGCCCCGCTCCCAATTAGTTCTGCTAATTCATCTGTAAAATGGGGGATGATGATTTCAGGTTCTGAGGCTCTACGGAATTGTGATGTGGAAGGCACAGAAGAGCCCCTGCAAAAACCAGGCCAGTGATCCCCTAAGCTTTGCTCGCACGCCAGCAGCGAGTGTCCTCGGAAGCACGGTCTTTCATAGCCTCTCTCCTGGGTCGCTGACCACAACAGGGCACGGACTGCCAGCCCTCGGTGGCACCCGGCTGCCCACCTCCAAGTCTGGTCTCCCCACCGCTTCGTCCTGTCCCCTAGGGGGCGCTGTTTCTCGAGTATGGGCGTGGTCGCCGGAGTTAGCGGTCCACCTCAGTCTGCGACCTTGGACCAACGTACGACCTTGGACCACAGGAACGTGGCTGTGGGAAGCAGGCATGTGATGTGCTTGGCACAGAGCCTGGCACAAGGAAAGAGGTCCATATTTCAGGCAATTTGGATAATGAGAGCCTGACTAGCCCTAAACTTTGCCAGGTGCTGCCCTGCCTGCCTCAGCACAGTGGACCCGGGCTTAGAAATTTCCAAAAAGAACTAGGGAATCATCAACCCGGTACAATGAGGCTTAGGGATTTCTCTTTGTCCAACAAGTAAAGTCTGGCCACAGGTTCCTAAGCTGACCTGTTCCGATGGAGTCCTGCCAGGCCTGGTGGGAAGGTAAGGGGTGGGTGGGGGGGGGGGGTGTGGATGTGGAATTCTGAGGGCTCCAGCCTTGTTTCCCATTCTCTCTCTGGGCCTGGTTCCAATGCAATACCCTCTGCCTGGGCTGAGCTGCACTTTAGTCATTCATTCATTCATTCATAAATCATTTATTGACTACATACTGCTGACAAATACTGTGCCAGGGTTAGGGACACATAAATTGGTAACACATGGCCCGTTTTCTGGAGATTATCTGTAAAATGGGGGCAAAAAGTCCTTCTCTCATAAGGCTACCTATTAGTACTTAAGCCAGCACGTAATTGTTAGCTGTCGCTAATGTCATGATGACAACGGGGCTTGTAGACCAGAGACCCTACACTCCATCTTGTAGGTCTGCTGCTCTTGCTGTTGTGCCTAGCACTCCTAGAGGAGAGACTTCAACCAGCCTGGAGAGCCAAGTCAGTATCTGGTTCGTTCCCTCCGATTTCTGGCTCTGTGGAGCATGAATCGTTTTCTCTGCCTGTCTCCAAACTCAGGCCTTAGTCTGAGTCGGCCTCACTGCACCCTCTCTGGGGGCCGGGTAGCTTCTCTGCCTACCTCCTCCCAGTAGGCTCGGAAAAGGGGAGTGGGGAGGGCTTGCTCCCACTGCCTGAACGCCTTTCAGGGAGCTTGTTAGAGATGCAGAATCCTGGCCTTACCTCAGGCCTACTGGATGTGAACCTGTGTTTTATAAGATCCCCAGATGAGTTATAAGCATGTTCAAGTTTAAGAAGCACTGTTCCAGGGCCTGCTGACCTGAAAGTCCTGCTTCCTCCACAGGAAAATGGAAGGCCGATCTTCAGGAAATTCCCAAGGCCCAAGGGGCTCAGATACTTTCAGGGTTAGGGGCTCAACTCTTCCTGCTGTTGGGGAACTCCCCGTCTTTCCTTTAGGTGCCTCTCCCTCCCAAAGAAAATCAGTCCTACTAAAGTTGACGAGAGTCAGATATTCTCAGACGACACCCACTGATAGGGCAGGGGACTTGACTGGCCCAGTTGTGGGTCTTTTGTGCCCAGGAGAGTAGTTGCTTAGCTCATGTTTGTTAAACCGCAACACATTCTTCATGACTGGAACACAGCTCAGGAACAGGGTAAGAACCAACTAGGTGGGGCACCACTGCCTTGAGAAGGAGTTTCCAGTCCTCTCTTCAAGCAGAAGCTAATGCCTGCTGTCAGGGATGTGAAGGAAGTGAGCCCTGCTTTGATGAGGTCAGAGGATTCCTGAATCCCTTTCCCGTAAAGCGCCAAGACAAGGAGAGCAAATATATGGGACACACATGATGACCCCTCTTTTCCACTCTCTTGGTAGGTATCAGTAATTGATTATAGTGGACTTTCTGGCATGACCTCGGAATCCTTTTCTACATAGCACCCCAGGGAGTCACTATCAATCGATCTCCTGGTACTATTTGAGATCTTTGCCTCAGGTCTTACCCTGGGAGCTGCCCTCTACAGATCGGGCAAGATGAGGCCAGGCCAGTTCCTAGTGATGATTGCTGCTCCCGCCCTCCCACTGAACCTCCCTGAGTGGGTGTGCTGTGGCCCCTTGGGGCCTGCCCTCCCCAGATGTTCACAGCCGGAGGGATGGAATCCAGCCCCAGACCTGACTTGCCGACACAGGCCTCTCTCTCCTTAGGGGGCTAGGAGACCACATAACTGGCCACCATGGTGGGCCTCCGCGAGGCTTCCGATGCTCTCATGTCCTTTATGGTTCTGGATCAGACCATGACCTCTCCTGGTCTCTGCTACCCTGCCAAACGGGAATGCCCCAACAGTCACGCATTGTGGCGTCCTGGAGTGTGCTCCTCTGACCCCAGGCTTTTGGTGGACGTGAGGGGGGCTTCTAGAAGTACCTACACATAGGTGTTCGTATTTCCTACCTGGCATGGTGCCCTGGTAACCCCGAGCGCTGGGATTCCTGCCACGAGCTCCCCCGACCCCACTCTCTGCCCACCACCCCTCACCCATGTCAGCGGGAGTCATTTTCTGTGGCATGTTATCAGGTCTGCTAATCAGATCGGCTGCTAAGAGACACCTACACGGACAGCCAACCTCTCCCACCATCTTTTCCTTCTGCCTACCAGGTCCAGAGTTTAGCTCTGAGGCAAGGTGTCCGTGCGTAACTTTCGGCTGGTTGTGGTCTCCGCATGCCCAGAGGAGTACGGACACGTGCCCTCGTTCGTCCGTGGAGCCCGGGCCTCTGTTCTGTTTGTTGTTGCGTCTTCGGCGCATTGCACGCGCTCAGCACACGTGGGCTGACTCAGCTGCAGGCCCAGCCCAGGCCACCAGATCCGGTGTATGTGACTCCCACCCCCACCCCTCTGCCCCTGGAGTGGGGAGGGTTAGGGCCCCACCGGAGACAGACAGGACTTGGCCAAGTGACCTCAGCTCCCGGGCCCTCCTCCCACACCCTGGCTCCCATCCGGCCAGAACCCCACGGTGCTCTCATGACAGAAGGGGGCCTCTTGGACTCTGGGTTTGGTAGCATCTTTGCTAGTTCCTTTCACCAAACAGTTCTGGGCTCTCCCAACTCCCGGCTGAGTGCCAGGTTCGGGCCACGCAGACGCAGGCGGGCTGCCCGCACCGGGTTCCCCCTGAGCTGTAACGGCAGTCATCACCAAACACCGGGTCTGTGCTGGGCCCTGAGCAACAGGCTTTACAAAATACACCTCACTGAATTCTGACAGCGACTGTAAAGCCAGGAACTTTTTATCTTCAGTTTTCAGGTGAGAAAACAGCCTCAGAGGGTTAATGAGCTTGCTCAAGGGCACTCCACAAGTAGGAGGCAAGCCAGGGCAGACCCTCCAGCCTGTCCGCCCTTAAAGCCGGGTCCTCATCCACGATGGTGTACTGACTCCTTGAGGTAAATCTCATTTCCACGTTCTCTACTGGCATCAACTCAGCCTAATAATTACTAATCTGGTTGACATCTCTCTAGCGACTCCATCTTTGAATGCAGCCTGAGGCTCAGCAAGGAATTCTCTGAAACCCAAACCCTGAACCAAGCCCAGCAGGACGGGCTGGAGAGTGTGCAGCCTGCCGGGGCAGCTGCTTGCGGCGGACGGGAGGGAGGACCGCTGGGCACCCTGCCCCATCGACGCCACTGCCTCCTGGGAGGCGTCTGAGGCTCAGACCCGGCTGGCCGTGGTGGGCCGAGGGTGCGAACAGGTACTGCTGACGGTGGGGTGACCGCAGCTTTGGCTTCTCCTGCTTCCACGCAGACAGCTGGGAACACGAAATGTTAATGCCTCGGATTCTGTGCCCGAGCCACACTCACCTGGCCTGAACTGGCACTTGGGTGGTTGCAGAAGAGCACCGGAGATCTGCCCCAGAGTAGAGGGCGAGCCGACGTCCTAGGCCCAGGCTCCCAGATGACGGCTATGGATTGGGGCCGCCTGCTCACTGAACCGCATCAATGTCACCCACTCCCAGGGCACAGCGGCAGGGCCCAGGGCAGAGAACGACTCCATCGAGCTGGGATGATGGATCTGTGCTGCCAGGGTGGCAGCAGCCAATGCCCTCGGGCAGCAGGGACAGGGACTGTGGCCTCCTGCTGGCCTTGTCCAAGGTCCTGAGGCAGCCGTGGTGGAGCTGGGAGGCCGCCATCCTTCCTGGTGTCCTAGTCCCAGGTTAGGTGCTTTCAAAAAGGTCCCTGGAGACTGTTGTGGCCCCTTCACATCCCCAGGACTGCTCTTGGAAAAAATGTCTTTTGAAAGACCCTGGCACCAAGAGCAGCCACAACTATGGTGACATAGTTCTGTCATTACATTTTTTGTGTGTATTGGGTGGGTGTGGGGGGGGGGGGGGAGGCAGAAGAGAGGGGCCATCAAGGAGCCTTCTGGGATGCTGATGTTCTACAGTGTGATCTGAGCGGTTCCAGGGAAGTTTAGATTTATAACCCCCCACAAACTGTATTCTTAAGATTTGTGTACCTTAAAATTACACAACAACTTGAAAAATGATCTGGGAGCCCTGAAGTGTCTTCTGCAGGCCTTCCCCACCTACACTGGCTGCTTTTTCCCAAAGAGGTGGCAGGACCTCAGCTGATCAGCACCCAGGGCCTGGCCTGAGCTCTTGTCATTGCGATGCATGGCCACACGCTACACTGGAAACCAGGCAGGCAGTCTTAAGAGTTCCACCAGTCAGGAGAAAGCTTTGCCCAGTGTGTCCCCTCAACTAGACCCATTCGACATCTGGTAACCGACTGACTCACCTTGTCCTTGAAAAACCTTCCATAACTTTCCTCAGTGGACTGAAGTGCTCCTATTTGAGGTTTCTCTAGCTGTAACTCCTAGGAAAAAATGTTTTCTCCTTCAAGCTCCCACACCACCTTATTAATTAATAATGTAATAAACATCTATGGGCCAACTTCCCAGACCAAGAGCTAGAACATTCCTAGTAACTTACGTCCCCTGACTTCCTTCCTTGCCCCACCTGGGGAGGATCAACATCCAGACTTTTGTGTTTTATCATCCCTTTACTTTTTGGTTTGTACTTCATTACATATTTCAAAGGTGTCCATGTGTCCCAGTTTGCTCAAAAAAGTGCCAGTTTGTGGCCCAAATGTAAGGATTTGTGCCCCTTTATACTCTCAAACACATCCCATTAGTTACATGATCACTCAGTATACATGTGTATGTAAGCAGGGTATTGCTTGGTTTTGAACTTTATAATAATGGCATCGTATGGTATGAAGTCGTCGGAGATGTACTTTATTGTTTCTAAGATTTATCCACGTGGTTCTGTGTGGCCATAATTCATTTTCGTTGAATAACATACCCTTGTAAGTATATACACCTTGCGGTGTCTGTGGTGCTGTTTTTGTGTTAGTAGAAACAGAACTGCAGTGAACATTCTGGCATGGGACTTCTGGCGATGGTGGTGGTTCTCCCACGTGCAAGTAGCCCTTGGCCGCAGAACCAGGAGGGAACTGCTGGCTCACGGGGCACGCACAGTCAACTTGACAAGCTAATGCCACCGCATTTGTACATAGCTAACTGTGTAAAGTTAAAGTCAGTAAAGCTAACTGGGCTTTTCTACCACCAGTATCTGCTGTCCTCAGTAGACTGTAAACGCATGATGCGAGGGCGGATTCCTCTCTTTATCTTAGCACTTAGAACAGTGCCTCGAGCTAGTAGGAAGGAGCTCAGCAAATGCTAAGTGCCTGACTGTTCAGGGGGCTGCGGGCTCAGGGCAGACCCATTGCTACGGAGGAAACAACTGAAGGACGTTGCTGATGGCAGGACAGCAGGAGGAGTGGCATTCTGCATGTGCTGGTCCCTGCATTGGCTCCGCACGAAGCAACGTCGTAAGTGTTCTGCTTGCTGGGGGGGTCGCCCGCCTGCACCCAGGCAAGGCACTCTCGCTTCCTTCAACTGAACCAGGTCCTCGGCTCCTCCCTCAGATCTCTGGGGACCAGGCCCACTGAGACAGACACCCACCAAGGTGAAGGCCATGATGTAGAGAACATAGGCCAGGGACCCATCTTCTATTCCTGGCCCTGCCACAAAGAAGCTGGATGACCTTGGGCAAGTCACTAGGTCTCCTTCCTTATCTTGTAAAATGAGTTTGGACAGTGAGAGCCAATTCTTGGAACTTGAGCAATCCTCAGAATCACCCAGGCAGCTTGTTCACAGGGCAGATTCCCAGGCCCTGGACCACCAGAATTGAGGGAGTGGCTCTGGAATGGGAAGTGATACATACATATTTACCTGATAATGAGAAGAATCAGAAATGCTCACCTATGGTGAAAGAACTGGTACACAGGGAGTTATAATAAGCACTCCAAGTCCCAGCTGTCACCTACAGGCAACCGCTTTTAATCATCTATTTTAGATTTTCTGTTGGATTTTTTATTGCTAAGCAATAGGCCAGTTCTTGTTTTATCAACTCCACACACATTACCCGTTGTCCTCCCGCTGTGATGGATGGTCCAGTCACACCCCCACTCCCAGTGGGTCCTGGCACTTTTTTGGAAGCTGCATTTTAACAAGCATTCCAGGTGATTCTGAGCAAGCTGGTCTACCAGCCACACTTTGAGAAGCACCGGCCTAGAGAGCTTTCTTGGTAGATACTGAAGTTCCCTCAGGTCATCTCTTAAGCCCCTGGTTCGTCTGCTTGGCTTCTAGAACTTGCTGACAGACCCTTCCCCCACCTCTGGGAGCTCTGAGAGACTGGGCATGGGAGCCACACTGGCAACCACACGATTCCATGTTTGTAGTGGGTGGAACTGCCCTGCCCTGTCATCTTGCTACCCCATCTCATCTAGTTTCACCTCCTGTCCCCCTGACGCATAATTAGGATGAGCAGATTTCTCCTTTAGGGACTGGCACAGCTCTGGCTCTAGCAGATTGTTGAGCATCTGACTTCTTCCTAACAACCAAGAAGTGGTGTATTCAGACAATAGAACATACAGAACAAGAATGCACACACCAAAACGAAGCTAACAAGGACACAGCCCACACATGTATTGAATGGGAGAAGGCAGGCACATAATACATCCCGCAGGACTCCACCTTTGAAAAATTTAAAACCAGGCAAAATTGAAAAATAAAACGCAACAAATAAAACAGACGAAACATCTACTGGGATAAAGGTCAAGAGAGGGGCTGCCTTTGAGGGTGACAGTGACTGAGGAGCAAGCTTAGGAGGGGCTGGTGATGTTCTATTTTTTCATTGGTGTGTTTACATAGGGTATGTTCACTTTGTGAAAACCGGAGTGGTACCCTTGTAATTCGGGCCCTTTGCTGAATGTGTACATCCTTCTAAGTGTTACCAGTGAAAAGAGGAGGAGGAAAAACTAAGCAGCTCTTTCCTCCTGCCTGAACAAGCCCTTCCCCAGGATGGGTCCAGGCAGGCAGGGGCAGCCAGATGGGGCCCTCATCTGCATGGCTCGGCCTGGGGTGGGAAGGAAGGCTGGTGTCACAGTCACAGTCACCGTCACCATGTTATTTCAGGGCTCCAGCCTGGAACCCCACAGAGCAGAGCAGCCTGCTGGGTCAAGGAAGTGGCTGGAGATGAGGCCCAAGCATATTCTCTGGGAAGGATGACAAGATGCTAGCCAACCAAGACTTGTACGCCATCTTCCCCACCTGCTAGCAGCCAAGCTGTCTGGGGGAGGGTGACGTATGGGCCCCCAGCCCGCCTCCCCAGGCTGCTAGCCAACCCAGTGTAAATATTATTATACTCCTACGCATCTGAAGGACGTTAATTATTAAAACACATGCCACCCAGGGTAGTGCACTGTAATTAGGTTCAAATTAAATTAGCATCCTCTTGTAATTAGGACATCAATAACCACTCTTGAGGCACTAGCTCTCTGGCCCCTCCCTGTTGCTTCCCAACACGGGCTACTTCAAGAAAAGGGGTGCATCGGCTCTTCCTGGAATGCAGACATAATCAAAACCATAAATAAAGTAGAGGCAGTTGCACAAACCCTTCCCTCCACTCCCTACCCCACCTCCCCTACTGGCCCAGACCAGGCAGGGTCTTGGGTGGTAATCCTTCCCTGGTGGCTAGCCTAAACCCTGGGCTCTGATGCATCAGCCTTCAGAGACGGGAAACTTCCAGAGCCTGTCCAGGTTAGCAATGCTGCTCTCCTGTCACCTGCGAGCTTCGACTCTGCCCTCCTCCTCTGTGACATCCCCCTGGTCACTGGGCCGGGCCTCAGCCCCTGTCCTGGAGTACTGCCCACTGCTCCACAGCGGTCGTGCACGCCCCTCGAGCCCGTGGAGACAGGCTTGGCACCCACTGGACCCAGTGTTATGCCGGTAGCTGGCTCTTAATCCAGGCTTGGCGGGTGGGTGGACAGATGGATAATAGGTGCTCAAGAGGTTTTGGTGTTTAAGTGAGAGGTGGATGGGGGAACATGTTTTGTAACTCCAGCGGGGGAAGGAACTCTGAGGGGGGTTTTTGGTGCTACTTGTGCAAGTGCTGATGCTGACTGGTCTCGACTACAGGCAAAAGGCAAAGCCTCCAAGGCACCCGCACACTCTGAGTGCCCCCCGAGATTGGGCATGCTGGGTGCCTGGCTCGGCTCGGCTCGCCTCAGTCCCACCCCACCACGACAGACCCCAGGAACTCAACAGACACTAAGAGGAAGTGGCAGCAGCGTCCTCAGGCCTGGTGAATGGTTTGACCTTTGTCTAAACCAGACTTGCAAGAGAAGAAAAGAAGTGGGAAGGTTCGGGCATCATTTCAATTGCAGAACCATGGAGGGTTTATCCTTGGGCACAGATGTAACCAAGGCAACTGTGGAGACAGTGAGATGATTTCAGACCCTTTTACAAAAGGGCGGGCTGGCACCTCACCCCTCTGCTGATTGTGCTCCCGGGTAACACACGCCGATCCAGCTCTCGACCATACCAGGAGGTAGAAAAATGGGTGAGATGGGCATTGTCTTCTCCATGACAAACCTCCATGATGCAGGAGAAGAAAATGTGGCACCACGGGGAGTGGGCTTACCTGCTGGGGCAGGACAGCTTCTCCAGGAGTGGGGACAGACGGGGACATTCACACTCCCGCTGACTTCTCAGGCCCCATCACAGGCTGTACAAAGTCATGGGAAACAGCTGGTAGTGGTGACCTCCTCGTCACACAGCTTTCTCTCCCTGGCACTCCCTGAGCAGCATAACAGGCTCCTCACTGCACACCACAGGGGCTGCTCTCAAGCCTCCCTCCTCCCTCAGGGGCTAGGAGCAGCCTGGGTCTTCTGAGCTCTGTGGCCAGCTCCACCTGGGGATAACCTCATTAAGTCAAACAGAGCAAACACTAATAACCTTGAGACCCAGGATCTCCTCAGCAGACAGCCATGACTCCTCTTGGACCCAACCTGGTCTTCCAGCTCCATTTGCCAATGAACACACATTGTGGAGGGAGCTGGGCAGGCACCGGGCCCCCACTCTTACCCCTTGTTGTGCCAGCCTGTGTGGCGTTAGCCTTTTACCCCAGCCACAGCAGGAGAGGGGAAGAGTCCCCTCTGGCTCCCGCTGGGGCTCTGGCAGAACTTGGCAAAGGACAGGACTAGTGACTCTCTGCAGGGGACCGGTTAAGACTGAGCCTGGCCTTCCATGTGTGGCCGGTCCTGGGCACTGCTTGCCAAGCTGCTCTAAATCTCCACGGCCCTTGAGGGCAGCCATGTGCAGCAGGGGCCTGGACTGATGCATTAAAATAGGAGATCTCCAGCCTTCTGCATGATGGTCATGGTGCCATCATGCCTCCTGGGCCCCAGGAGTTGCCCATGACTCTGAAGAATGGCCCTGCTTTCCGGGCTGGCTGTGATTCCAGAGCTGTGGCCAGGGATGTGGATGACTACGTCGGGGGTCGTTCACGTGCCCAAGTCTCCTCCTGTGGGGGCTGCCGAGATTCCAGGCTCTGGGCTCCACCATGACCAATAAGGACTGCAGACAGCAGGTACTATTTTATTGGGCCTCAAAAGCTTTAAATACAGAAGTGGGGAGGGCTGGTAGGGGGCAGATGTAGACAGGCTGGCATTTGAGAATGGACGTATCAGAGGAATCACATAATCAACAGCCGGACAGAGAACTGGGAAGAAGGGCCATCTGGGACGGAAGTGGGGTACCAGCAGGCAGCTGGCTTTGGGTGTCAGGGTCACGCCCTATGTTAGGACAAAGTCTTTCATGTTTCTTCCTGATTTGCGGACAACTTTTTAAAAAAAACAAACCTCCGAATAAAAACACAAAATCAGCTGGGAGAGACTGTGGATGGCAGTGCCTGTCATCTCAGAAGACAATGGCCTGCCTCCTGAAAGCCTCGGGTTCACCCACCCCACCCCCAGCCCAGATGCCGCCCCACGAGACATTTCCATACACTGAAGCAAAGCTGGACCCAATCTACACCCCTGATCTGGGGTCTGGAGCTGAAAACACCCTCCCTGCAGAGGAGGAGGTACTGGTGTGAGCGGGCTGAGGGCCAGACCCGATTCCCTCCTTAGCGGCTGTAGCCAAACTCATCAGCGTCATCGGCCCGGAAGTCCCCATAGCGCCACAGGTTCAGCTGTGAGAAGACAGAAAGCGACTGTCAGGGAGGTGGGCCCTGCTAAGCTGCTTTCCTCAGCTCCTCCCTGGAGACCCAGAGGCGAAAACTCACCCTAGCACTCTTGGCTGACTCCTGGGCGTTCAGGTACTCTGTGATCTGGAGGGACAAGGGAAGAAAGGGAGGTCACAAAGTGGGTATTTGCAACTGAGCAGCAAGAATGACCCTGGAGACTGCCCAGGTCTGGTCTGCACCACTCTCCTGCTCAGTGGATCACCAGCTCCCTGAGAATAAGGTTCAAAGTGCACCATCACACTGGCCTCCTTGCTGTTCCTTGACTCTGTGCTGGCTGTTCTGTCTGCCTGAAATGCTCTTCCCCTCAGGTCTACTTGGCTACCTATCCTGCTCCTTCAGGTCTTTGGTAAAGCATCACCTTCTTAATGAAGCCTCAATGAAAGCCTAATGAAATGACCCCATGGAAAATTCCAATCACCTCTTCCCGCACACTCCTGATATCCTTTATTTCTATCTTCTCTTTTTCCATTGCATTTATCTCCTAACATTCAATTTCATTCATCTAGTTGCTGTTTTTGTCAACTCATGCTTGAATGGAGGCTCCACAGGGCAGAAATGGTGCCTCTTGTTCATGGAGATATGTAGGCCCTCCATAAATGCTTGTTGAATGAATGAATGAATGAATGAATGAGTGAACACACGTAGAGTGTTTATCTCAGATGCTGGGCAAAGGAATGTTCTAGACACCAGAGACATTATGGGTAGCTTCACAGGGGAGACAGGGAGATCTCAAAATTCTATAGGGAAACTTACACTAACTCCCAGGGCAATCTCAAGACACCGGGAGTCTCTAGTGAGAGGACTAAGGGTGTCACACTTCTGTCCACAGACATGGTAGCAATTCACAGTGGGGTCTTGTTCCAAATGAATTACAGCCCTGTATGACCAGTGCCACGGACTCAGAGGGGGAGAAAAAGAGGCCTGGGAAAAGGCGAAGCAACGGGCACAACGGAGAGGGAACGCTCGTTTGAGCGCCACTGGCTCTCATCCCTCCTCTCAGCTGGGTGCTGCACGAGGGCACACGCTTCCCACCAGCCTATCCTGACTTGAGAGGTGCCCTTCCCAACTCCCAGCAAGTGCAGGTAGTTCCTAGGTGCCCACCAGCCCCTCATGGTTTGCCCCGTGAAGCCAGCATGGCTGGGGGCGCTCAACTCATCTCATGATCAGAGGTCTCAGGCCGGGCTCCAAGCCCTGGGGGCTGTTCAGACTGGCTGGAGGGCTGGAGGGGCAGAGTCCCTCGGGGCCCCATCCCAGCCGAGCCTGGCTTCAGGTGGCCCTGTGTGCAAGGAGCTGGCTACGGACCCGGCAGGGTATGGGAGAGGGAAGTGAGAAAGGGAGAGGCAGTGACAGGCTATGGACCTCCGGCACCCTTGGCAAGGCCTTCCAGCCTGCCCCCTAGAGGCACATGCACAGGGACAACCCCCCCCCCCCCCCCCCCCCCCCCCGGCTCAAATTTACCGCTGCATTCTCAGCCAAGCCTGCAGCCAATTAATTTGGGATGTAATTAGCTTTTTTTTTTTTTTTTTAAAAACTCCAACAAACCCAAATCCATTATCTTTCCCCAGCAGGAGCAGCAAGATGGAGGGTCCCCTGCTCCCTCACCGGCTGTTGGTGCAGCCCCCAGCCCCTCTGTGACGGTAGTGGGGAGGCATTAGGAGCCTGCCCCTATGCTGGTAGCCCACCTCCACATCACGTACCACTTTCTGGAACTGTTTCTCCTTGCGCACCTCCACCATGACCAGTCCCTCCTTCACCAAGCCCAGCCCCACATCCCCCTTGGAATCAGCAAACTGCAGGGTGACGTGAGGGCAGCCAGCGCTCAGGTGTTCCACGTTGAGCAGGCACTGAGTGTTCTGGATATCCCGCACCACACTGTCCACGGCGTCTGTTCGAGCGTCCTCCTGGGGCAGAGTTGCATGCAGATAAATGGGAGAGAGAAGTGCAAACTTGAAAGATAGCCACGTGGACCCCAGGTCCTGCTCATGGACCTCCTCCAAGCAAGTGTCCAGCAGGTGCCAGCATCTCATTCCCTGCTCAGATCCTAACAAGGAAGGAAACAGCCTTGGGATACAAAGTGCCCCCTCTCCTGATCTTGTCCTTTCCCTCCCTGCCACGCCTCCTGCATACATCCCATCCCTGTCCCCCACCCCAGTACCGTGCCCACCTGCCTTGTGTCTCGGAGAAAAAGTGGCTTTTGACCATCCCCAACTAACCTCCACTGGCCACCCTGGCTCCCGTCATCCCCCACCTCTGCAGGACTGTGCTCCAGCATACCAACCCCACACAGTCCCTGCTCTGGTGCATTCACTGGCCTCTCAGGCTCTCTCCACACTCACATCTCCCTCCCCCCAGAGACGGCCCCTTGACCTATTTTGTCACCCTCTTCTCCTACTGTTTCTCTTCTGCCCTTCAGCAAATTTCATGAAAAGGCAGGAAATGTTCTATGGCGCAAATTCCTGACCCTACTGTTTGCTCCTCAGCACCCTGCATCTGGCGGCAGCTCCAACCAGGCTTTCAGACTGCTCGCTCTGAGCACCAGGGACCTCCCTCGGTGCCAGAGCCAAGGGTACCCGCCAAGCCTGAGCCTGACCTCCCTGGGGAGCTGGACACTGCAGACCAGCTCCCTGCTTCTGGGAACTGGGTGGCTCTTGACTCTGAGCACATGTTCTCCTCTCTGGATGCACATTCTGCCTCAGGTTCTTCGTCCCTGGATTGCTGAAGGCTAGCACTTGCCAAGCCTCGCTCTCCTCCCCATCCTGTCTTCCACACGCTCACCCTGTAGGTGCCCATGCTTTTAGCTATGAATCCGCGATTCCAGGGCTTCTTGCTTTCCAAACTGAACACTATCAAGACGCCTGGAGCTCCTACAGCTCCTAATTTCCTCCTTCTCGTCCCCACATCTTGGCCAACAGCAACACAGCCACACATAAGAAATCCAGTCACCTTCTGTTCCTCATTTCCCGCATCCCATCCACAGAGGGCGCTGAGACCTGGCCCTTACGGGCGTGGCCCCGGTTTGGCTGTCACTGTCTCTAGCCTGGATTTCCAAGTTGCTTCCCACTACTCCATCCAGTCTGACAACGCCCCCTGAAGGAACTTTCAGAACCAGATTTGACCACGTCACACCTCTGCTGAAAACCCTTCCCCAACCCCCAGGCCTTTCCCTTCTCATGTCTTGCCACTGCCCACAAGGTCCCTGACTTCCGACTGTGTGGACCAGTCTTTGCCCAAAGTGCCCTGGCCCACCGGGCCCATCCATCTGAAGAACCAGTTTGGACGCTCTGATGCCCCCTCCTCTGTGGCAACTTCCCTCAACTTCCTTGGTCGCTCTCATCTCTCGAGTCCCGTCGCTAACAGACCATTCGTCACTGTTTCCACCTTCTCCTGTCAGTCTGTGAGGGCCGCATCAGTGGCTGAGTGCCACTGGACACGTCCTTTGGAAGGAAGGAAGGAAGGAAGGAAGGAAGGAAGGAAGGAAGGAAGGAAGGAAGGAAGATGTGTAGACTCACGTCCTGGGGCACCTGGATGAAGGCGAAGGCATACTCTGTGGCTTGAGCAGGCAGCACACGAGTGCTGAAGGCAGGTGGCAGGGTACCCAGGCGGGTGGATGGCAGGATCTCTCTCTGTAGAGGACACATCGGGCCAAGAACATCACACACTCGATGCCCCCTTGGCTCTCACAGGACAACTCTGGTGGCTGGGCCTCTGAGAGTTCTAACTCAGGTCCTCCCACGACTTGCTTCCACTCAGCCCTGTGCACAGGCTTGCCCAGTCAGTGACGTCTTGGGGGAACATGCCCCGCTCGCCCCTGCAGTAGGCGGTCGGCCGTGACTCACACCTTCTCACCCTGGGCCCGGTGTTGGCACACCTGGTGGCTCTACAAAAATAATCGGTTTGATAACTGGTATCTAACTAACCTCTACCTCTGTTTTTTTCCAACGCCTTCCCTCTGGGACATGGGTTCCTTGAATATGTTTCCACTGGCCAGGGGGCGCTCTGCTGGGAAAGCACACCTAGACAAGGGGCCCTACAGTCCTGCGACCTGGCAGGACCTCTTCTTTTGTGTATCCCCTGGTGGCAGGTTGGGAGCATGGCCCAACTCTGGGCTGCTGCTAATCGACCCTCAACCTTAGTCCCTGAGGAAAGCAGATGACCATCGTCACGCCTCGGGAGTGGCATGGTTCTGAACTACAACCTTCTCTCCTACTTGCTTTTCCCCAGAGGGAATCCCCCAGAACTGTCGACAGACTCCCAGGTGCAGCCACCTTGTGACTCCCTTCCCAGAAAGCCTTGGTTTGGGGATGTCCTGGGAATTGGCACACAAGCACCTAGTCAAGCCTGAGGACCAGGAACCGTGGGGTGTGGAGGGCCTCCACCGGCCCTTTCTTCAGAGAGGTTGGGCAGAAGATGAGGAACCGTGGGTGTGGCTGGGCACTCATCCGTGGGGCCTGGAAAGGAGACTTCTCAGCTCTCAAAAACCTCTGACCAGAGACATCAGTTTGGCCCAGTCGCTCAGGGGTCAGTGACTTGTTCCACGAACAGTAGAGATGCCCACATGCTCACTGTTCTATCAGCAAGTGGTTTCACAGCTTCGAGGGACCTTTGAGAGGTCAGAGGGACTTGACCTAGGGGACTACTGTGCTGTATGGCCCTTGACAGCCACCTGGCGCCCCTCCCTTGCCTACTCATCCACTTCCCGGTCTCCCACACTCACATTGCCATAGTCAATGTAGAAGACGTGCACTCTGGCAGGAGACTCGACTTTCTCCACTCGGGCGCGGTACCTGCAATGGCATCGTGGGAAGAGCTCAAGGGAGAGCCCTGAAGAGTCTGGCCTCCCTGGAGCCTCAGTGATAGCAGGGCTGGGATACACCATTTCCCTGCCCAGGGCTCAGAGTGAACACCCAAGGGGGTCACAGAGGGCAGTTCTCAGACTCCACTAAGGCCTAGGCTCGCGGCGCTGTGGCCACCATCTAATGGAATCAGAGCATAGCTGGGAGCAGAGGGAGGGAGAAGGGAGCATGTGAAGCAGATTAATGTGTCCTTGGGGCATAAAGCAACAAGACTAATGACTAGATTGATGTCTGCTGTTTAAACCCAGCACACTAAACAGCAGCTGTAATTAGCCGGCAGATCTGTCTGGGAGGCCGCAGCAGGGAACACATCCAAGTCACTTCGTCACCCAGGGAAAGCCATGGGCCCTACTCTTGGTAGATCAGACGTGAGTGACCTTCCTGCAGCCTGTGAGTGCGCCTGCTCATGTCCCAGACAGCCAGGGTGGAGGGTGGGGTGGCTGATCTGGGCTCACTGAGAACCAGCCTCTGCCCTCACCACCCCACGTGACATCATTTCTCCTGTGTGGGGTAAGGGGAGTGTCAGTCCCAGCCAGCCAGCTAGGGCTCCCCCGACAGGGTTTCCCAGGATTGAGGAGAGATACCACTTCTATACTCCAGAGGCTTGACTGGGCTGCAGGAAAATCACAGGCCCCAGATGGGCTGCAGGCCATGAAGAGGCCCACGCCGGAGAGCTGGCCAAGGTCAACAACCACCGCCCAGTGAAACCAGGTGGCTAAGGCAAATGCCTGAAGTCTACCTGGTAGCTCTGTAGGCCTGTGCCCTGAGGACAGACCTGCAACTGCTCCTGCTTAAGACTCTTTGCTCTGCTCAGGTACAAGTGGCTTACCATTCTCCATCTACAAACTTGGCAATACAGAATTCTCCCCGGCGGGGGGCATAGGAGCCTTCGACAGGAGGGTGGCTGGCGATGTCGTTTCGCATGTTCTCCATCAGCTTCTCTAGCTGGGTGCCTGTAGGGGAGGAAGAGGTAGTGAGACCTGGGCGCCATGTTCTCTAGATGGGGCCGGGGAGCAGGCAGCATGTGGAATTCTGTAGGTCGCCCGTGGCACTGGCTTGCCCCATTCCGTAGGGAAGTCCTCTGTGGCATCTGCTCAAGAGGTTCATGTGGTCTTCAAAAGAGGAACAGGGGCTTGCTGACACCTCAGAGGCACACAGTCTTCCTTCCAACCTCGGCTCTCCAACCTACTGGCCGTGGCAGTGGCAGCCCTCGGGAATGTTCCTTGGGCGGGCTCTGCTTAAGGAGGTGGAGAAAGCATGGGGGTGTGAAGCAAAGCCAACCAGCCTCGTTCTGGGTGGAAGCAGCCCAGCTTAATTCCTACAAGGGCTGGCCCCGGCCTGGGTCACAGAGGTGGTGACTGACAGCAGCCACTCTTTGCTATGTCTCCCAGGGGGAAACACAGAAATGAGGGATGGCCCCCACCCAACCCTGGACAAGGAAAGGGCCTCAGGCTACTCTGACCTCGCTCACCCTGTGAAGTACATGCAAAAGCAAACTTTGGTATTTCCAGGCTGGGGTTCCAAGCTCTCAGCCCAACCCGGGGCCCTCTTCGACTAGGGGAGACAGTCTCCTTCCCTGCCTATCTTACTGAATCCCTTGCTCTTTCCTGCTGGTCCTTCCCAAATCCTGAGTCCCTGCCACTCGTCAGCTGGTCATCACCAGGTTTGGCAACACCTAGGGTCCTCTCAGGTTCCCTCCTTGCTCCTTCCTGTTGTGTCCCCACCCCCCATGCCGCTAAGCACCGGTCCCCAGTGGCTTTACCCTTCCATCCCTCTTGGCCCTGATTCTAGCTCTGCATCAAGCCCCGCCGTGCCCCCTTTGCTCTCTGAGGTGAGGGTAGCTGGGTTCGTGTGGTGTGGGTACAGGATTCTTCTTTCCACCTCCAGGGCCCGAAGCCACACTGTAACAGGTGCCTAACACATGTTGGCTTTTGGCACACTTGTCACAGTTGGCCTTATACGTTCCCTGTCTGGGTTTATGTGTCTGCCACTACACTGTGAGCTCCTTCAGGGCACAGACCATTGCTCACTTGGTTCTGTTTACTCTCTCAAGGTCTAGTAAATCTGCCGCATGGAGGGTGCTTAAGAATTCAACTGTATCGAGGATGCACTCTGCGTAGGCACACAAGGACGTGTCCACTCGTGGGCCTCTGCGTAGCCCACTGTCCCAGCATTCATGAGTCTCGGTTTCAGAACACAGACTTTTGTGAAGAAGCAGTTGCCCTTCCCCCACCCAGCAGTACACCCTCTACACAGACAAATTCCTTCTATATGTGGTCTATTTTTATTTTTTATTTTTTTGCTCCAAGGCAACAGAAGCAGACTTTGCCTCCCGCAAACAGGTCCTTGCACAGAGTCTGGCTGGTCATTTACAGCTAATGGCAATGCTTTCATCATTTCATTAGATCCTTCCTGAAGGCAGGCTTTAATTAAGAGAAGAGAGACAGGGCAAGAGGATGTCCCCTAAGAGAGGATGAAAGGTTTCAGAAGAGGGAGGCTGTACATGCTGAAGTTTATTTTCATGGATTTTTATGGAACCAACTGAGGTCAGGGTTTTCTCTGGAGCCCACTGCAGCCCTCCAGGTGGCGTGCCAACAAGCGCCTCACTCCCTTCTCCAATGTTCCAAGAATACATGGTTTCCCCCTTGTTTCCTTTGGCCGTATTTTCTGCCTTGGCCACCACTTGGTACAGGGTCCTGGCTCCCTACAGCTGCAGAGACAGATGGCAGGGTAGAGGGCATGCACAGGAAGCCTCTGAAATTACAGAGACTATGTGGCCGAAGGCCTTGAACCCTCAAGTTTTGTCCCCTCGAGACTTCAGGACCTGGTCTTATCCAAGGTGGGTCCTACCTCACAGGATGCAGAGGCCAGGTAGAGCCGGCCAGGGAGCTGCTGTCCCTTGGGCAGGGCCTTCTTTGAGTTCCCTTTCCCCTGAGCTTTCTGAGGGCCATCCTTTCTGGCTCCTGTGCTCAGAAACCGATCTCCTTCCTACCCAGGCCACCACTGAAAGACTCCTTTCCTCGTCACACCACCCAGACCTGGCAATGCCAGGCCACTGTGCAGCAGGACTGCAGCTGACCTCAAGGGGAACCTAATCCTGAAGGCTCATCAGCCCATCTCTCCGCCTGCTAGCTTTCCCCCCTCCCAAGTACAGCCAGACGAGGGCTTGGAAAGGTTGGTTTTCCTCGGTGAAATAACATCGCCACAAAAGCAGCTGCCTGGGAAATATCATTAGAGGGGAAGTGGCTGGCATGAGGCTGATGATCTGGAGTGGGCCTGGCAGGGGGCACAGGAGGCCAGGCAGAGCCGTACCCTGCCACCCACAGGACTGCCTTGGGTGCCAGTGACATCTTCGGGCCCCTCTGCTTTGCAAGGATGGGGCTCCTTGGACGCAGAGGCAGCTCTAAAAAGCCTTTTCCTTTGCCCTCAACTAAAATGGTTCCCTGCACAGGCTATCAATGAGAGGAGGGAGGTCAGGGTAGACAGAGCAAATGCAGTGGGGGTAGGAAGTCCATCTAGAGGGGTCACAGGGCCACCACCGTGAGAGTGACCTCTACCGTCCTCTCTGCTCCAGAAGCCTGAGGTTTCTGCAGAGAAGGCCCTGGCCACAGTGTACATCACTTGAAGGCAGGAGGAAGGAGGATGGAGAGAGAGGGTCCTTCAGAAAGATTGCCCGGGGATGACTTCCCTAGAGCGCCGCCTGTTTCCATGGCAACTGACTACCACTCAGGGCTATGGTAACCTCTAGAGAAGGAGAAGCCCCAGAGAAAAAAAGCCCAGGCTCCTCTCCTCCCGCTGCCTTCCCAAGGAAGCTGAGGGGGAGGAGGGCCAAGTGAAGCTGGTTTGTGCTTCCTGACCACACATAGAGACAATCTGTTCTTTGCTTCCTGATACACTCCGAGGGCTACAAATCCCCACGCCCAGCCCAGCCAGGAGTGTCCGAGAGCAAAACAATTTCCTGAGCATCTCCAAATACCACCTAGACAAGACAGGCTACCTCACCAGCCCTCAGAGGACCTGCTTGGCCTTGCCCATGCCAGGGCTCACTGGCAGTGCATGTAATGAGCCCCAGAGCAGCGCACAGGGCCCGGGGGATGGGGAGCAGCCACAGACTGGGAGAGGTCCCCGGAACGTGTGGGCTGTGACCCTCCCTCCCACTGAGCAGAGTGGGTTCTGGAGGTAGCATACTCACCGGTCTCCACATCCTGCACGTAGAAATGCAGGTCGTCAGTGATCTCCGTCACAAACACGGGCTTGTAGCTGGCCGAGCGCTCCTTCTCCTCTAGCACGGGCGCTACCTCCTCCACGGGCTGCTCCTCATAGTGGGCCCAGACCTGCATATGCGGGCAGCAAAGGGTGGGGGGTGGGAGGTTTAGAAGTGAAGCCAGAAAAAACGCAGGAAAAGGTCTTTGGGCAAGTGGGGTCACCCCTGGGGTGAAGGAGTGCGGAGGTCATCACAGGGCACTCACGTCACACTGGCCTGAGTCCCTAGACCTCTCGTATGTCTGAGTGGGTAAGGAGAGTACTCTGAAATTCTTCTGATTGATCAGCTCTCAAATTCTGGCAGGTGTCAGAAGCAACTGGGTAGCTTATTAAAAATGCTGGTCCCTGGGTCCCAATGCACGTATGTCAAGTTAGGGTCTGTTGTAACTGCACCCAGAGAAAGTGAAGCAAACCAAAGCAGACTCCCAGGCAATCCTCATGCAAACCAGAGCGTGAGAACCTTGGTGTCGCAGTGGTTCTGGGACCCCACTTCCCTCTCTGACATCACTCAGTAGGGGTCACTCTGAACTCTTGAGGCCTTCGCACCGCCCAGGGCCATGGCACTCCAAAGCTCTCCAAGTGACAGCCCCGGGCCACGGAGGGGAGGGCTTGTCACTGTTCAGGAATGCCTTGCCTCAGCAACTTCTGTGTCCTCACCTCAAGCAGGTTGCTCTGACCCCAGCTCAGAAGCTGGGCCACTCCCCTCCACCCTCGCCTTTCTCCTCCTCCCCTGGCCCTGCACTGTCAGGGCTGCAGCGGCTCAGAAGCTGATTCGATGTGACAGTGCATCAAGTCCGATCCCGCGGCCAGGAGATTATCCCGGTAGTGAAGCCTGTCAGAGCAGGAGAGGGCGGGGCTGTCCAGTTGAGCAGCAAGAAGGGGGTGAGGGACTGGACCACACACGGAGTCCCACAGTCACACAAGAACAGGGGGTAATAAAAGTATTAGCCAAAACATACATGCTTACTAGGTGCCAGGCGCCATTCTAAACATTCTCCAAGTATTAATTCCTTTAATCCGTACGACAACCCTTTGAGTAAGTATTAACATTACCCTGTTTTAGAAAGGAGGGACCAGAGGCACCCAGGCTTGCTAGAAGTAGCAGGACCAGGATCTGAACCTGGACACCCAGGTGCTAGAGATCTTCAAGCTTCAAGGTCCTCAAGGGGACATTTTGGCATTGACCGGGCCTCTAGACACAGAGGGAAAGGTTGTAGGTGGGAGATGTGGGCTCTTGTCCTTCAATTTGCTGTTTGACTTCAGTCAAGCCACAGACCTCCTGCATCTCCTTTTCTTCCTTGCAAGAGGGAAGAGGCCCCTGGAACCTGTGGGCTGTGCCACATGACCGCAGAATCACTCAGCTGACCTGCGGATCCCTGGATGGCACGAGGAAGCAGCCCAAGGACAGGGATGTCTGAATTACTGAACCTTCTTGGGTCCCACCTGCAGAGGCTACGCTCCTGCCTCTCATGCGGTGCGAGCACTCTTCCACTGGAAGGGGACACTGAGGACCAGGGCCCTGAGAACTGGAATGAGCAACAGGGGCTGAGCCCGAGGGAGGCTGCCAGGGAACGGCCGAGGGGGATGGGAGAGACGTCACCCGGGCCCAAACCTCGGCCAGCCACACGCAGTAGTGCCCTTGCCTTCTGCCATCTGAGGTCAGACTCTAACCCAAACAGGTCTCCCCTCTCACTCTCTCCCAGCACCAGTCCCGGCGCAGCTGCCCCCTTAATCCCTGGCATCTGGACACCTCTGCTTTCCACGTGCCGAGGACTGGTGGCCACGGGAAAGGAGGCAGAGAGCAGGACTTCAACTCAGTCAGATCAGAGACTCCTGGCCCAAGGGCGTCTCTAGCCTTCGGACTTCCCTGTGAAAGGGCCTCTCCCATTGGAGGCCATGGCACAGACTGCTGGGAGCACTCTGGGGGACCACCCACGGTTACTTCCCGTTCCAAGGCCCACATCCTGTTGAGGTAGACTTTCTCTCTGGGCCCTGCTAGGGGAAAGTTCCCCAGGGGGGTGACGACTCAGTCAGTCCTAGCCTCTCTGGGACCTCTGCAGCTCGAGGACCGACGGGACTCTCACTGAGACACAGGACTGTCAGTACTGCCTCAACTAGCTGAAGCCAAGTGCCGCCTCCCCCCACCAGCCAGTACCTACCCTCCCTCCAACCCCTCAGCCTTCCTTCTGCCCCACCCCCAGGCAGTGGGCCCTTCTCCCATCTACCTCGCTCTTCTGGCTCCCTCCCAGGTGCAGCCAGCACGTCTCAGACGTTGGCCTGGAGTGGGCCTGAGGCTCAGAGCCGTTCTGGGCTCCATCCTAACCCTGCCCTGCTTCCCTCGGCTGTGGGGGCTGTGGGGAAGGAGTCTCCTCAGCGGTGGTGATGAATTGGGAACAGACTGACAGCGGGGGAGCAGGAACTGCTAATGACTCCTCAAGTAAATGCGCCTTGGGCGACAGCATCAGGTTTCCTCCTTGGGGAGAAGGGTGGAGCTCCTCTGCAGGCAGGCTCAGGTGGGCAGCAAGCTGGAGGTCACGGATGATGCAAACAAAAGCCTCAGGGACGGCCTGCAGGCCTCTTGCTCCCACAAGGAGTGTGGCAGTGGGGCCAGTCCAGTGACAAGGTCCCACAGCTCACTGGTAGGAGGGGCACAGCAGGGTGTACCCCCCCCCAGGGTGTACCCCCCCCCCCCCCCCCCCCCGCTGCCTGCCAAGGTGAAAAGACACCAGAAGCATGAGATTGCCAAAGGGTAGGACAGGGAGAGCTGCTCCTCAGATAAAGGAACTCCATTTCTAAGAGGGAGCTGGCTTGGCCCCTTGAATAGTGGAGCCCTGCAGGTTTCCCTCAGGAGATGGAGGTGACCATCTGTTCCCTGGGACCTAGCCACCAGCAAGCCGGTAAACGTAGCCCGGCTAGGTGGCTTCTTGGTGGGAAGGAGACAGTCAGCTGAGAGCTTGGCCCACCCTTAGAACAAGGGCACGTTTTGCCCATAATGGCTTATGTTGCCTTTCTGCAAACTGGGGCAGAGGGGACAGACACACTGGCAGGCACCTGCCAGACGGGTGCCACTTCCCTATAGCCATCCCTAGCCCTCTCACAGTTCAGACCTCTGCCAAGGAGCCTGTTTTGGGGAATTCCCAGGAGGGATGCTCCTCATCCTGGACCCATGGGGCGATGACAAAGAAGACCCAAAGACCCCTTCCAGAGAGAACAGTAATTGTGTGTGCACAGAATCAGTGCCTTATGGCTCTCCCCCCAGGCTCTGGGCAGATGGAAGAGCTGGGGAAGGACCTGCGTGGCCAAGATGCTGACCGGAGGATGGGACGCTGAAGCTGGGAATGCTCTTGGCCTTCGGTGCAGGCAAGCCTGAACTGGGTCTAAGCAGCAGGGCCTAGGCATGCTGGGAGACCCACCCAAGAGGGCTCTGCTTTGCTCTGGGAAAACCTCCAGACTGCATTAATGTGGAAAGGCCTTTCCCAGCTCCTCTGATTCGTGGTAGGGTTTGTGGTCAGGCTGGGGGCCAGGATGGCACTGTGTCCTGAGGCGGGGCCCCTTGGGAACCCCTCCGTGACCCTGGCCTTAGACCTAGGTGGGGGAATGGGCAAGGGAGGCGGCTCCTTCCTCCCTTCTCTGTTCTATTGCTGCTCTGTCATGCCAGTTCCTGTCTACATTGTGGGGCCAGGTCAGGGGCATAGGCTCTCTCTTCCTGTCCTCACCCGTCCCTGGCCCTCCCTCTTTCCTGTACTCCCTCCCCAGGGAGTCCCAGATCCTCTTTCTGGCAGGAGACGGGGGATGTGAACTGAGGCTCCACTGGCTGGAGGCCTTCCTTTCTAAATCCTATTTAATATCTCCGCTCAATAGGCTCCAAGGGTGGGGCTGGCTCGGGGCCAGGGTTGTGGAGGCCTTCAAGATCTCAGTGGGGAAGACAAGCTCAATAAAAGGCGATCAATGGCCAACTCAGCCCTGTCCAGGGCTCTGCTGGGGCAGAAGGGGGGGCCGGGGAGGGAGGGCAGTTCTGGTGCCTGCCATCTGTGTTTCCCTCTTTGGTCCACAGACCCGCCCAGGATTCCTGGAGGAGGAGGGGGTAATCTGGCATTAGCTTCCTGTAGAGGAAGAGGAGGGCCCAACCAGCATCTTCATGAGGAGAGAAGTCTGCAGGGCACAGGGAGGAATCAGGCCCAGCAGGGAGGCAGCTAAGTTCTCATGGAAGGGAAGCTAGCATTGCCAGGTTCCCTCAGATCCGCTAACAAATGTGCACACATATAATCACATTCCCCAAAGACATCTGCATGCTCTTAGTCTCACAAAATCTCTCAGCATTACCTTTCCTTGGTTAGCTCACAGGTACCACCATGATCCCTTAGCCACATGTGCCTGTCTCCGGACAGCTAAGGCAGCCCTCATGGGGTCACAAGTGAGGCAAGGTTGGAGATCCTTGCCTCCATCCTGGGAATACCTCAGATATGCAGCAACTACCAAATTCTCTCATCTGAGTCCAGCCAACTCTGAGGGGGCTGCAGTGCTACACACACACACACACACACACACACACACACACACACATACACACACCGCTCCTGGGAACCAGCCCCACCGGAAGAGGCAAGGCATACTAGGTTCTGCCACGACCCCCCGAAGAGGATGGGATGTGCGGGACAGGGACCCAGCAGGCAGGCAGGCTCTTGCACTGAGTAGCGCACTGCATTTTAATTGGACTGGAACAAAACCACGCAGCCTGTGGAAGTAATTAATCACTGGTAATTACTCCTCAACATCATCATGTGGCAAGAGTGAAACGATGACCTGGGCTCTTTCAGACAAATCCACTGCGTGGGAAATAGTGGTGCCCAGTACAACACCCAGCAAGGCACCCATTCCTCCACCTCAGGCCAGATTCCCCTCTGTCTTCTCTTGGGTCCCTTTGGGGTCTCTAATCTCAGAGAACAGAGGGGCACTCAGACCCGAAGAGGCTCGTATGCTGAGTGACTAAGGGAGCAGGGCCTGGGGGCAGAGACGCTTTCAGAATCTGGGCTTTAGAGGCCGGTGCTTGCCACGCTGACCCCCTGCTGCTAATTCTTTGGTGAAGGTTCAGCCCTTTGCACACAAGGCCCCAGCACCACGTCTCAGCCTTTCCCTTCAGTAGGCACAGGACACGGGGCTGGCAGTCTTAAGTTCAGCTCTCACTAACAGGAAAGCCAAGAGGAAGCTCCTTTGCAGTAGGGGCTAAGGTTGCCTGCTTCCCCATCACTCTAGGAAGACGGGGTTTACTGTGACCAGAATTGGGACAAGGAAGGGTGGAAGTGTCCTCAGAGGCCTCATGGTGGCCTATTCCTCCAAGACAGGGACAGTCCCTCTCACCTGTCCCAAGATTTGTGGGTCACCACTCCCTACAGTTCTTCCACTCTCATTAGGGTTGGTCACCTGTCCCAATCCCCAGGGGACGGGAAGAAAAGACAGAGAGATCTAGGCAGGAGTCCCTGGGCCAGTGCCTGAAGGAAGACAGCTGGGAAGGACCCAGTGAGGAGGTGGCTGCTCTGGGTTGGAAGAGAATGAGGAGCCTCTGGGCCCTGATGCCCCCTACTCCTTTTGGCAGGTGTCTGGGCCTTGACTTTGGGAGGCGAGTTGCAAGCCAGATGGCTGCCCCATGGGGAAGGAAACGTTTATTCCTGGAACAAATTTATGGCTCAGCACGGCTGTCCCATGAAATCCTCCTCAAGCTCAGAGAAGCCCTGACAAATTGGTGGCCGGCTGATTTATCCCCATTATCAGGGCTGGACTATAAGTCAGTGGCGACAGGCTGAGTTGGGGGGTGCCAAGCCCAGCTCCCACCACCAAACCACTGGGTTCCTTAATCGTCCATTTGTTTCCAAAAGCTGCTTTCCGACCCACCCCCCTTGTCTCTTCAATGCAGTGTCTGCAGAGACTGATGGGCTATAAATCTGCTGTCCTAACAGCTTTATGCATCTCCTGGGGTAGCTTCCAAAATGGGCTTCCCTGCAGGGCGATGCGAAGGAAATTCAGAAGTGGGCTGCGGGTCGCCCAGCTGCTCCGAGGGCAGCAAAGAAGGGTCCGGGCTGGCGAAGGGAGGACTCCCCAGTCTCCTGCTCACAAGGGGCTCTCCCAGGCACTCCACTCATGGCTCCAAGGTCACCTTCCAGACAGCTTTCTCCTCCACCAGGTCCACCAGAGGAGGCCTGTGGCTGACGAAGCCTAAGCTGGCAGCCTCTCCCTCGGTCACGTGTGGCTCCTGACGTGGGGTCTGAGACCAACACCAACCGGGGTCCCTCAGGTGGGGGATGACCGCTCTGTCTGTTGTGTGGAGGCAGTGGTGTTGGGAGGGGCGGGAAGGCGGGAAGTCTGAGCTCTGGGGTGGCGCCCACCTCCTCCCCGGCCAGGCCGATTCCACACCCGTACCTTTTCTTTCTTCTGCTTGGCGGCCTCCTCAGCAGACAGCAGGGATTTGTAGTAGGAGCTGCGCTCAGCAGTGAAGTGGACCTTGGAGAGTGAGTGCTCCACCAGCAAGACGGACAGGTTGGCGCCATCGATGTGCAGCCAGCCGATGAAGTTCCCGGCCTTGTCCATGCTCTCCACCTCCACCTCTACCTGGGGAACAGAGAAAGGGGGTGTCAGCCTGCAGGGGGAGGCCCTGGCCAGCCGCCAGGGCGTTCACACCACAGGACAGGAGCGCATTAGGCACAAGAGCAAGAGCTCACTGGAGCTCCAGCACTGCTGACCCTCTTAGAACCCTTCGCTTCAGTTGTGAGTGGGACCTACGCGTTCTAGCCTCTCACACCCCAGAATCATCCTTACAGATACGTCACTGACCAAGCAACTTCAAAACTCCCTTCTCCTCAGATCTTTTGGCAGACAGCTCCTAGGGTAAACTCGGCTCCCCTTAGCTTAAGCAAGCGAGTCTGCGTTAGCCGTGTGCGTGTGAGTGCAGCCTGGGGATCGGGAGTGAGACAAGCAGCAGACATAGCTCTGGGAACATCCCACTCTTCTTTAGCGCCCACCCACCCCCGGCTCTTCTAGGAAGACAGGCAGGCCCTGGGGAAGCAAGACAATCCCTGGGGAGAGGGGTGTACAGCTGAAGGAATTAATGCTTAACAGAGGTGATGAAAATGGCTGGATGAGAGCCAGGCAAGGAGAGGAGGGAAGGGGGCAGGTGGGCAGAAGGATGTGAACAGGGAGTTTACTAACACACGAGGGCATTTGTGGGGTGACCACAGCGGGGGGCTGCTCCTGACAGGGAGTGACTAGAAGGGTGTAGTCACTACCATCAGGCCAGTCTTTGGGGCCTTATGCTGTGGCGGAACCTCAGAACCCTCAGGGATCCCTGCAGGGCTCGGGGGCATCTGAGCCTCCTCCACTGAGGGCCTCTCCAAGACCCCGAACCCCAGTACTGACTCTGCTCCTCCAAGAGGGTGGCCTTGATGCCTTGGCCCTTGTGGTAGCTGATCTGCTTCCACCTCATGAAGGCAATGGCCCAGGGTGAATTTCTTCTTTGATTCTCCTCAACCTCCTCCTTTCTCTGCTAAAAGGGGCTTGTAAAAGTCTTTGCTGCCAAATATGAAAACTTGTATTAATTTAAACAGCTTCAAGCTCGATTAAGCAATAAAATGAATGTCTAAATACCTGGGAATTCTTTGAAGCCTGGGCTGGAGCCAGCAGCAGCAGCCCAGGGCAGAGGGTTAGAGAGGAGAGCGGAGGGAAGGAGAGGGAAGAGAGCAGGGAGAGATGTGGAGGACATGGCACCCTGTAAGTAGACAGAGGTGACTTGGCCATGCAGACAGAAGGCAATGGGGAGAAGAAGGGGTAGGACCAGGAAGGCAGGACCCTGGCTTTTCCCTTTTCTTGAACACCCTCTTCCTACTTAAGGCTTACGGTTAACCCTTCAAGTGGAAATGCAAGTTCAATGATGCCTGAGGTTGGGGTCTGACCCAGAAGCAGATATGAAGAGTTTATTAGAGCTAGGAAAAAAAAAAAAAAAGATACTACATATAGATCCATTCCAAGCTGACTCTGTAGGTGGGTAGGTAGGTCCCCTATTCCTGGACCTCTGGTCTTTTGCCATGTTAGTAGCCAAGTGTCATTTTCCTAAAACTGAGGACAGCTGCCCTGCTTGAGCACACGGCCTCCTTCCAGTTCTGAGAAGCCGTGGTGGGCTAGTGTGGTTGTGACAAGAAGCTTGATGCTCCCTGGCATAATTCCTCTCGGCACCCGATTGCTAGAATGGAGGCAAGAACCCTAGAGACGGGTTGATGAAACACCCAGGCAGGTACAATCCTTCTCATCCTATAAGGTGCCCACAGTTAGACCTCACTCCACATAGCAAACCCCAAATTCACACCTCACCTCTGATGCTGCAAACCAGACGATGGCCTCTCAAGGGCTCACACTAGCAACAGACACAGTGACTGTGCTGACAGACACGGGCTCTGTGCTGACACTCCTGGGGTCAACACTACCAACCCTGTTGGCTGACTTCACACTTACCAGCCTCTCCCTGCCTGCAATCAATATGCTAACTTGGGCTTGACAAGTCCCTGGGCCCAGCCAGGCACAGAGGAAAGAAATCTCTAGCCTTGGGCACTGTCCTCTCACCGAATCCATCTTGGGTTACAGAGGGAGATAAAACTGTAGCCTGTGGGTCTCTGCTTCCCCTTTCATTATGGCTGCTGCAACCAAGGTACTTTCTCCATCAAAGGCATTCAGGGGAAGGTGGGCTGGGCTCAGTGGAGGGATGGGGCTACTCTCAAGTATCTTGACTTGTGACCTCTCTAGCCAAGCCCTGTGCCGTGTCTATCCTTCTGGGCACAAAGAATTCAATCGGAAGACCAAAGTCTTAACCCTTCTCTAGTCCTGGGAGAGTTCCACTGGGAGCAAGCACAGGGTTAAGCATGGTGGTCCTAGGTTGGTATAAGTGTTCACTGTTCATCATGTTTCTCTCAGATCGATTGCCAGGAATTTGTAGCCTGACTATAACATTCCATGGACCAATGTCTGTATATGCTCTATTTTTCTGATCAACTTTAAGACTCAGGTTTTTGATACTTTCTCTTAGTTAAAAAGTACATATAAACCACACATACATACGGAGATATACAGATACAGCTGATTCTCAATGTTTGTGGTACTTATGTTCTATAAAGGCACCATGAACACTGAATTAGTGAATCCTGAACCATTGCTCCCAGGGGAAACACAGGATTAGATTCCTGCAGGACTCTCATCACATTTTTATCAACTTACCAATACATAACCTTCTTCTGTGCATGTTTCTGTTTAAAGACACCTTATTTAATATATACTGATGATTCATTAACATTGAAACCACAGCCAATAGCACTATCACTCATGCCTGAATAAAGCTTATCTAACACATGTATTTTCTCCTTAAGGCGTATCACAGTCTTCTTGCACTTAGGAACACTAGACAGCATTTCAGCACTCTGGAGGCCATTTTAAACTACAAAATCACCAAGAGAAAGCACTCACACAAAAAGGAAAAATGCAGGACCACAAGACACTTGTGTGTGGGGTGACAGCTGAACAAGAAGGCTGTGCAGCACCTTTTTCAGCCTCAGGTGGGAGATGTGCTCACCAGCAGACTTGGAATTTTCACTACAGTGCACATCCACAAATGATCAAAAAAGTCCCATGGGGCACCTGGGTGGCTCAGTCGGTTGAGCATCCGACTTTGGCTCAGGTCATGATCTCCCAGTTCGTGAGTTCGAGCCCCGCGTCGGGCTCTGTGCTGACAGCTCGGAGCCTGGAGCCTGCTTCAGATTCTGTCTCCCTCTTTCTCTGCCCCTCCCCCACTTGCGCTCTGTTTCTCTCAAAAATAAATAAAACATTAAAAAAAAAAAAAAAGTCCCACGAGCACTGATTTTGGGTTACAAGTAAATTTTAGCAAGTGAATTTGCAAAAACGGAATCACACAGAATGAGGATTGACTATCTAGAGGTATACGGAGAGCTATTTCCTACAAGTTTGTTTCAAACTGAAGACAGGAGTTAGGGGAGGCTCACTCATGTCAAATACACAGGAAACCTCTTCCGGTTTCTTTCTGGCTATTATAATCAAGTGTTGTGTAAACCGGAAAGTGCTATACAATATTGCTACTTGTCTCTTCAGCATCTTGTGGAGTGTTTCAGGGAGAGATTTGGACTCGACAGCTTCCCTTGGGAGGCCTCCTACAATGGCATGTGACATCGGGAGTTCAAGACTTGGGTGATGACCGTGGGCTGCTGGAGTGTTTCATTTGTGCGTGGGCATTCGGTGTGGACACACGTGAGCTGATCCGGCCTTTAGGGTACCACAGAGTACGTGTCCACATGGACACAGGCGGTGTCAGCAGGGAACAGATGGAGGCTCTTCTCTTCATTCCCCTCTTCAATGCTCATATTGAAGCTAAGGCCTAGGAAAACAGAGCTGAGGGGAGGAGGCCTCCCGAGAGATCATGAGGGGGGGCCATGGCATCCCACTGAGGAAGCAGCTGGGCGAGAACGAGGAAGAGGGCGGCCGAGACGCCTGAGGTCGGACCTGCTCCTCAGGCGCCGAAGGACACCGTGCCGCTGCCTCACTGGGCACCCCGGCTGGTCCGGCCATCTGCCAGCATCTCTTGCCCCGTGCTCTTGAGGCAGACGGAGCGGGTGCGGATCTTTGGTCCGAACTGGGCCCTGTGAGCTGAGCTCTTCCAGCTTCAGTACCACCTTCCTGTGAAGGCTTCCCGAACCCATCCCCAAGTCAACCACTCTGTGGACACCTATAGGCTCACCCACCCTTTGGCATTTAGAGGGGAGTGTACAGCACAGAGGTTAAGAGCGCAGCCTGTGGAGCCAGACTGCCTCAGTTCAAATCCACCTCCTACCTATGTGACCTTTGGCAAGTCACTTAACCTTCTGTGTCCTTGTTTTTTTTTTAACGTTTACTTATTTATTTATTTATTTATTTTATTATTTTTGAGACAGAGAGAGACAGAGCATGAACAGGGGAGGGTCAGAGAGAGGGAGACACAGAATCTGAAACAGGCTCCAGGCTCTGAGCTGTCAGCACAGAGCCCGACGCGGGGCTCGAACTCACGGGCTGTGAGATCATGACCTGAGCCAAAGTCGGCCGCTTAACTTACTGAGCCACCCAGGCGTCCCTGTGTCCTTGTTTACTGTAAAACTGGCATTGCAATATTCCCTATCTCAAAGGATTTGTTATGATTAAACGAGCTAATACATACACTAAGCATGTAGAAGATTACTGGACACATAAGTGCTTCATCATCATCATCATCATCAACTTTTTACTTCATAGTAGGGCCAGTTATTTTATTTCCAAATATCTTTATTCTTCAACTAGGTTGTTTGCTCCAAGGGGGATCAAAGCTTTTTCTCCCCCCCGCGTCTTCCCCAGAGCTGGGTGTAGTGACCGGGCAATGAGATGGCAGGAAGAGCATGGATCATGGAGTCAGACAGACTTGGGCTCAAATCCTAGCTCTGGCTGGGGTTTTTGGGAAGTCCCACAAACTCTCCTCTCCTAGCCAGTTTTCTTGTCCGTAAAAAGAGAAGCGGATCCTATGTATCCAAGGAAGTAACATAAAACTGCTTCCTCTTCCCTTCAGCTAATACGGGCCAGCAGCAGCCCTGCTCGGGCTGAGCTCCATCCCCTTAGCTTTCCCTCCATCTAGAAGGTTTGGGTTTCTTACACCCAGGGGGCCTCATGCAAAATACAGAGTGGAGGGAAGGCAAGTGTGGGCCGATGGGAAGAGCTAATGTGTGATTGTCCTCACACCCAGCTGAATAACCAGGTGCTGTTCTGCTCAGTCGAGGGGGGGGCGCGTCTCTCTCTGCCACAGGGCCAAGGGGAGGGGACGCGGCCCGGCCAGCCGCACCCAGCGGGAGAGCAGCTGGACACACTGGACTCGGCCTGTCCGTGGGCTGGGGCAGCCGGCGGGCCCGCTGCCTCACAGTGGGACACGTTCTCCTGCTCCCAAGCACGTTAATGTGCCACTAATGAAATTGTTCTGGCTTATTTACCAAATTAATACAAACGGCACAGGCTGTTAATTTGCATGTCTCCTAATTACTGAGGAAGAGCTCCCGTGCCCAGGCAGCACACACACCTCAGTGCCCACCCAGCCGGGCTGTGGTCTCACCCTTCCCAGCTGCGGGTGCGTGAGGAAGGGGAGAAGGGAAAGGAGGAAAGGGGAGAACTGGAGCGGCTCTGGCTCGCTCTCCGTGGCTGAGAACAAGTGAGGAGAGAAGCTGTGGTGGCCATGAATTTGTTTCATTGCCTATAGTTCTTTCCTTAGTGGCTGGAGTGCCTTGGCCTCCAGAAATATACTCGGTCCCTGTCCTGCTCCCCTCTTCCACACTGCCCTTCCTTTCCCTTGTTTGGATTCTGTCCAGCTTCTTAGGAACTACTCCATCAGGCAGGCAGTGGGGTCTGAGTCATCTTTCTCTCTAGGCAGTGTGGCACATTCTGGGCCTGGGGTGCAGCGCAGGGTTAGAACGGTGCACGGGGTCACAGGAAGGGAAGTGAAAGCCACCCAGGGGCTGAGGGTCTTATGGATACTACTCCTCTTTCTCAACCTGTCCTGCTCCTTCCCAGCCACTAAGCCTTCAGATTCTGAAACCTTATGTAAAGTATATGTGTATGTTTGTGGGGGGGGGGGGGGAGGGAGAGGGAGAGAGGGAGAGAGGGAGAGAGGGAGAGAGGGAGAGAGAGAGAGAGAGAGAGAGAGAGAGAGAGAGAGAGAGATTGGTCACTTCAGAGCTCACCATAAGACCACAGAGGAAATTCTGACTGCCCTGGGGGTTCAGGTAGCTGTCCTACCTCTCCTGCTCCAGGAACCATATTGGATGACTAGTGGTTCCAAGTCTGGGGCAAGGCTGAAAAGACACAGGTCCTCCTGCAGCCTCCTTTGGGTCTTGGTGAGGTTTGGGCCAGGGGAGGGAGAAGGCACTGGAGGCTGCCTCCACTGAAAGGCAAACTTGAACAAGGCAGCTAGGGGCGCTCAGGGCAAAGAAACTCTGAAGTGTTGAGCAGAGGAGGAGACACAGCAGGGGGCTGCACGCTCCACTGGTGACTCAGGGCAGCCAAAGGAGGTACAGCACAGAGGCGACTGGCAATGGGGGAGGGCAGGGAGATCCCATACTTATGTACCCACCTTCCTTTTTTGTGTGTCAAGAGGATGGAGAAAAGGTACGATCTCCCCAAGTGTGCCAGCCCCACCTCTAGGCACAGTGCCTGAGCGCAGGAGAGGACTGTTCTTTAGCCAGCCTCTTCGGTTGGGAGGCTGAGGAATGCCTGGAAAATAGCGAGGGGATGCTCTCTCCTCCAGGGGAGGTGGGCCGCCTCCGGCAGGACAGGTGAAGCCAGGTAGACAAGAGCAGTGGCACAGGACACCCCTGCCCTGGGGTCCTTGGAAACGAAGACTTCCCGCACAGGTGACGGCGATGGAGGTTATACAGGCTGCGAGTTCCTCTAGAAGGCAGAGAGCAGACTGCTCAGGGCTGCCTCTGGGGAGGTGACATCAGGGGCCTTAATGACAGGCAGAAGCCTCTATCCTTCCCACATGCTGTCTGGCCACAGGCCTGCTTTCAACACCCTCAAAGCCACCAGCAACAAGTATGGGAAAAAGCCTGAAACTAGGAACACGGCAGGAAGGAAGATTGGATGACAAGGCACCGAGGAACAAAGAAAAAGCACCGGACTGACTGGAACTGTGATCTGGGCCGGGAGGACGCGGGTCACGTCCCCTCCAGGCTCAGTCTCCTCACACACAAATGAGAGCAGAACCAAGGTTTTAGGGTGCTCTCGGCTGTGAACTAGCTGAGGGGACAGTCGGGGCTGGGTGGTGGCACTGATGGTGTACCAGTACGACTGGGGGCTGAGGAGACAGAAGGGCAAGCAGAGAAGCCCCCTGCGAACCCTCGGGCCCCGCAGGAAAACTTGCAGAGAGGCACAAAGGGCACTCCAGCCTCTTCCGAACCCACGCCTCCCACCACTTTTCTGCCAGAATGTGAGCAGTGATCCAGAGCAGCCAGACTGCACCGGAGACTCCTTGCCTGTTACACAGAGGTAGCCGCATCGCCGCAGAGCTGGTTTTCCACCATCACTGATGCTGCATGAAGGCTGTAACGTGCTGCCACAGTTAGAGCTGTGAACTTGAAGAGACACCTCACCTTAATATAGTAGCAGCTTAACACAGCCAACGTGTGCCCGCCACTCACAGGCACGCGCAGACACAGCAACGTCTCTCAGAGACGACGAACGTTACCACACTGCAATTAATAATGTAACGCTCTGGGAGCTGGGGAGGCAGTGCCCATGAAATGCCTCCTGGGTCTCATTACCGGCAGCTGCCGGCAGGGAGTGGGCAGAGGAGAGGCAGGCAGCAGTACAAATCTCCCCTGTGCTGGAGAAGCAGCGCTCTGGTCCCCATCAGCGCCCCTGCTCCTAACCCCGCGGCACCTCCAGATCAGATGACTCTTTCAAGTCCAGCCCACAGTGCCAACTGTTCTCCAGAAAACCTCCCTCGGACATCCATGTGCTGGCCCAAGCCAAAGCCCTAGGAATGCCTGGAAATCAGGCCCGAGTCGGCACGGTGGCCGGAGGGGTCAAGAAGCTCCTGGAAATTGATGGAAGGCCTGAGCACAGAACAAGATGGCTCAGCTAGAAGTTCAGGGCTTCTTCCTCTCCCAGAATACCTCAGGGATGAGGGGTGGGATGAGTAGCAGGGGGGGGGGGGGGGCAGCTCCTGGTCCTGCCTGAGGCAGAGAGGCGGCAGCCAAAGTGATCAGCATCGTCGGAGTCTGCCGGGAAATGCAAACCTGCTGACTCCAGGCCTTTGCAGGCGGTAACACAGTTTATAAACTGACGCAATCTGTTCCTTTGGTGCAGACAATGAGGAAAGTAGATTGTTCATCTTCTCAGGAAAACCCGGGGCTAAAGGCTGGAAGGAGATTTAACTCTCTCTTCTCTGAGACTCATGCAGGAATGACCCTGAATCAGGAAGCCCTCATTCTGCACCCCTGTCCAGGGCACCCCTGGTGGCACCCTTCCCCACAGGTTTCCTGAGACCGAGCCAAGCTTTGGAACTCCTTCAGACCGTGGGGCACACCGAGTGGCCCAGCTCCTCTCATCCTCCTTGGCTGACATGGAGAAGAGCAGCGCCAGCCCAAAAGAGCAGCGAAGACAAGACTGCTGTTCATCAGGTGCCCCCATGCAGTTCTTCATCCCAAACCTTGGCGTGGGCCACGGAGGCAGCCACGGTGGCGTTTTCCAAAGCCCAGCCAGAGTACCTCAGGCTGTACCCGAGCCCTGTGGGGACCGGGCTAGCGGCGAGAGGAAGGTTGGCCTCTTGTCAGGGCAAATCAGTGTATGTATGACATGGAATAACTAACTACATGTGGCTATCAAATGTCTGACCTGGTCTGAAAGTAATCGAATATTGTTCAATCAGGTCGAGTTAAAATGCCACTTCCCCCTTTATGAGGACCTGTGTGTCCCCCTGATCCCGAGGCCCACTCTGGACAGGCGCCCTCTGCTTTGCTGACTCCAGCTCTCCGGCTTCTTTACCTGAACTGCTGTGGGTGTCTATGGGGACCCGCATCTTGCTTTTAAAAAGCTCCTATGTTGTCATTCATAATTACTTCTTTCTTTTTAAAAAAAAAATTTTTTTAACGTTTATTTATTTTTGAGGCAGAGAGACAGAGCATGAACGGGGGAGGGTCAGAGAGAGGGAGACACAGAATCTGAAACAGGCTCCAGGCTCCGAGCTGTCAGCACAGAGCCCGACGCGGGGCCTGAACTCACGGACCGCGAGATCATGACCTGAGCCGAAGTCAGCCACTTAACCGACTGAGCCACCCAGGCGCCCCCATAATTACTTCTTTCCTTCCCACCCCAGAGAAAAAGAAACCTAGCTCTAGATCACACCCTCTTTGGCTTCCTCGGGCACCTACCAGTCACCTCTCACATACTGTCACCATTCCAATCCCCTCTCCCATCCACCTCTCTGCCTATGAATATCTTGCCCATCCGAGAAAACCTTGCCTTGACCTCCTATCCCACCCAGTCAACCTATTTCTCCTTACCCAGAGTATTTCCTCAACTCTCTTTTTCTTCCCCATCCATTGCGATGGTTCACCGCTATCAATACTGCAATGGAACTGCGACTTCTAAGTCACTCGAGACCTCGCAACTGTAATTTTAACAATTTCTTCTCACATGTCATCGATTTTGACCTTTTGAATGATCTAACCAAGCTAAGAAGCCCTCTTCCACTTTAAACTTTTTTTTTTTTTTTTTTTTTTAGGCCTCTGTGATTCTCAATCGTGGCTTCTTCTCCCTGCTCTTAGTTTCAATCGTGAATTCTTTCCCAACAACATGCCCCTTGAATACGGATATTTACCAGGGGGCCACTTTAAGCTGCACAGCCCCCATTTTTCACTGCTCTCGGAGTTATAGGACACCATGACTTTTATTTCCAGTCCGGACCTCTCTTCAGAATTCAGCTCCAACCTGACAACTTTCAAATGTGACGAGTCTAATTCCGAATCTACTATCGTCACTATAAAACCTGTGCCTCCACCTGCATTTCTTATCCCAGTCAGCAGCACGAGGAGCTCGGGAGTCATCCTTGGCTCCCTTATATATTCACACTCAATCTCCGGAGCACACTAATTCTACTTCATAAACGTCGCTTGAATTCTTCCTCTCTTCTTTATCCTCACTGCCACTCCTTGAGTTCAGGTCCTACCTTTGGGGGACAGTCCCCTTCACCGGTATCCCTGCCACCAGTGTCCCTAATGGCCCCTCCACAATGCTGCAGTGAGGCTTATCACAGGCAGTGCAGCACGATGGTCAGAGACAGGCTGGGGAGCCGGACCACCTGGAGTCAAGCCTTGCTCAACTACTTATTAGCTGTGGGACCCTAAGTGGTCAAATGGGCATAATAATGGTGCCTACTTCAATGATTTTTACTAAAGAATAAATAAACTGATTCTAGTTAAATACTCAGGAAGAGTCTGGTAGATAGTAAGCGCACAGTTACTGTGCGTTTGGGTTACTTAACCAGAAAATCCAAACCTGATCCCTTCTGCTGCTGTTGAGACCCTTCCCTGCTCTCTGCTGAAGTCCAAATTCCTCAGCACAGCAGAGTATAAGCTTCTTACCACTGGGTTCTTACTGGTCTCACCTTCCACCATTGTGGCCCTCGTTACTTTGCTCTGGTCACGCCAAACCAACGCCAGCTCCACACACACGACGCATCGTTTCAGGCCTCTGTACACGCTCTTCCCCGCGGCTAGAACGCTCCTTCTATTACGGCACCTGTGAACTCCTACCCAGCCCATGAAGATTCTGCACTGATGGGATTTCACTCAAACTATTACATTATTTACTTAGCAATGCTTTCCCCCACATGCCACTACTAATTACAGTATCATAATGGGCACTTATTAATGTCTTGTTACCGGCACACGGGAGGCATTCAGTGAGCAGATGATGAAAGGTAAGAGGTCTTACCTTCTCCAGATTACTGGCAGTCAACTTGGAGAAGGAAAGTTCCTGGGACAGAAAACGGTCTTTGGGGAAATCCAGTGGCGCTGAACAAATTGGGAGAAGGCCTGTTTCGAGAACCTCTCTAAGGTGACAGGGATGTTCCCACAGATGCCCCTGTCACAGCAGGTCTGCTCATAGGAGCCCGGAGGGGCAGAAACTGGCTTTTGGTCAGTGCAGCCAGCACGGATGACTCAGAGGCTCCCAGACGTCACGAGCAGAAGGGGCTGTTTCGCACTTGGCTTTGCCTGTACTGAATATAACTGGAGCGAGGATGGATTCCTCTATTTATCCAGGCATGAACACAGGCAGCAGCTGTGTATGCCTCCCTCTGGTCTCCTACACATCCACCACTCCTGGCCACCATCCCTCAGCAAGGAAGGGGTGAAGAGCAAAAGCAGACACGAGACAGCCAGAGGAAGAGCTAAGAGGACAGGACAGGACCCCACAGCCTGTCTGCTAAGTCCTCCAAGCCAGGGGGTAGGTGTCCCAGTTAGGACTCAGTCGCCTGAGGGAACATCCGAGCGCAGGGCTGAGAAAGCCTCAAGCTACAAGTCACTTGCCAGTGTGGGCAGGTCTCAGGTCCTTCTAGGAGAACAGGGAAATCTTTGGGGAAAGGCCACTGCTGTTAGGTTTAAGGGAATCTGGAGCTTGGACAAGCTCAGTCACTTCAGAGTTCTCAGAACTGGGCTGTGGCCACGGGGGCCACTAAAATGCTGTCAGGTTGTGGCAGGGATGTCCTATGCTAGGGGAAAGGGGATGTGGAGCTCCTTCTCTTTCATTATCACCTGGTCTCTTGGAATAGGTGCATGGACACTAATCCCTCTTGCAGGCCAGAGAAAGGCACAAGAGAAAAGAATTCGGAACAGATAAAAATCCTACACTTGCAGCTAGGAGCCAGGCAATTTATTTCCCCCTGCCCCTGTGTTCATCCGTATTCTTCCTTAAAATCCAGCTGCCTTCACATGCCAGCAGGAAGCTGGCCCTGGGCCTGCTGTCCTCGGCAGGCACCCCTTTCCGATTCACAGGGAGGCAAAGCGGTAGGGCCGGCAGAAGTCCTGTGATCCACACTCCTGGACAGGCCAGAGAAAGCCCCCTGCTCCCCTCTCACCACACTCAGGGGCTGCTCTCTTAGGCCCAGTGGAGAGGAGATCTGGGCCTCTTCAGGGACTCTGCTTGTGTTTCATGCACGTTCCCAAAGTCTGTCTCAAACCTATTTCAACACGGTAAGGAAAATAAAAAAATCCTTTCAGATGATACAGTCGTCCTCTTCCAGCAGTGCCAGTGGGCGAGGGCTGTTGTGTGCTCACCCTCCAGTCATGTGGGCAAACGAGGCCCTTGCTCAGTATGACCTGGAGGGCCTGTGATCTCTGTGGCCTCTCCGTAATACAAAGAAGGGCCTGTGGGTAGAAGCCACCCATTATACGGTCTGAGCACACATAGCCCAGATTGGAATAAGTGCGGTATGCCAGAGGCCAGATCGCCTGGTCAATGACCCTGGTCCCGGCCCCTGCCCTCTTCTGGGGGTCGAGGCTGAGCTTCCTCACTGCTCATTTATTGCTACTGACAGTGAAACTATGGCACTGCTTGTACCGTCTGAGTGGAGCTCTCAGATGTCATAAGCCCTCCCAAACCTCTCTGTGGTCTGCAGCTGGTCCGGGCCACCTCTGCCTGGGAAAAGACCAGGAACGAAGGGCGTGGGCCGGCACGGGTGTGTTGACTCCTCTGCTTCTCCGCACCGAGGCCACATTCCCTCTTCTTCCCTGTCTTTCCCCAACTCCCTGGGCCATGGACTCCTCATGCTGTTTTGGGCTACATTTGTAGTTACCTCCTGAAAGTACCCAAAGCCACTGGAGTGACAGCAAAGGCGAGAGAGAGAAAAGTATTAGTGGTAGGAAAGGACAATACATAGGATGGGTCAGCAGCTTAGCTGTTGACATGACTCTCTGCCCATCCTCTTGACAGGACTCAAAGCGCCATTAGTCACAATTATTTCTCTCTCCCCCATTTCAACCAAACGTGCCGAATACAACTCAGCTTAATGAGGTCCCAGGAGCTAATGGGTGGCCCCTCAGCCCTACTATTTGCTCAGGCTGATCTTGTCCTGTTCTCAGGCAGGGAGCAGCTATCCTGTGTTCCTCCGAATGGGGTTCCTCCAAATGAGGGTGGCCTCATTTGCCCTGCTCCACCCTCCAGTTTGGTTACACTAAGCAGAATTCCACTGACACCTGCTCTCTGCTCCACACGGGGAGTGCTCCCAACGTAGGTGTGCTCTGAAATGGAGACAGGAAATGAAGATGCTCAGCATCTTTGGCTAAGATTTCTGGAAGGCACAATTACGCTTTTAAGACAATACCTTTGGTTTTGGAGGAAGCGTGGTGAGCCTAACGCTTTCCTAGGCGGAGGTGCCTGCTCCAGGCTCTTCTGACAGAAGACAGTGTGGCTGCAGCCACTGCTGTCAATGCAGCTTCTCCCGCCATAGACTTTCTGTCAGTGTCCTCGGGGGGGAAAAGCTTTGAGATCCCTGCCCCCACCCTGACACTCGACGTAAACATTATTTAAGCAATTGGATTTCTTTTAATGCTATTTGAAGATGCTCTCAATTGCCCACTGCTCCTGAGCTGCTGGCTGGAGCCAGTGGGCAGGAAAACAGACAGTGGGAAGGTCAAGAGCAGGGAAAAAAAAAAAAAAAAAAAAAGAAAAAAAAGGAAAGGCCAGCACCATCCTCTGTCTTAGGTAGTAAAAGGCATGCCGTAAGGAGCATGAAAAGAAAAAGAAGGGCTATGAGGAGAGATTCTCAGTACCGTGAATCTTCTCGAAGTACACCATACTCCCCTTCTCACCAACTTCATTTCCTCTAATCCAGCCCCCCTTGCTCTGGCTCAGCTGATCTGCCTGCCGAGTGAGCTGCCCAACCCGCCTCCTGTAACCCGGCTGGTCCCCGAGGCCACAACCCTACATCACAGCCGGAAAAGTCAGACATGCAGCGGCCCCCGCACTGCCAAGGGAGGAGCAGAGGTGCGGAGCATACTCAGAGAGATGTCTGGCCGTTTACCGGTAAGGGATTGCTGAGAGAACCCCCACTTCAGGAAGTTTCTGCCCAGGAGTGCCGAGAGAAAATGTGTGAAGATGTGTCCAAGGGGCAACTCCCCCACACCACTTATATCTTCCAGGAAGCCTTCCCTAATTCACTCTTTCTAACAACTCCATCTTTAGTGCTCACGTTAAGTCCTGAATCAACTAGACTGCTCTTGTAATCCATGAGCTTTTACATTATGCCCTCCAAGTGAGGCTGTTGCCTGTTTCTTTTGCACCCACACCTAGTCCCCACGTCATTGCCCAAGCATCAGGATTCTAGGCAGTGCTAGAAGGGGCTTGATGGAGGGGGCTCCTGGGCGACTGTGCTTGGCAGGGCTCTTTTGTTTCTGGGCAACACCTTCCACATGGCTATGTTCCTGGTTGCTGTCCAGAGCTTCCCTAACAAAGACAGCTTCCAAGGCCAGGCAAGCAGCAGAAAGTGCAGGTTACAGTTATAATAGAGTACAATGTACCCTGCAAGGGGAGATCATTGTGGTTCAGCCTTGCATCTCTGGAAAGATACAGCAGGGCTGGAGAAGGACCAGGGATGCCCAGTTGAGCTGATTAAAGAGAAGAGAACATCCAAAAATGATTAGGATTCTTCAAAATGGAAAGACAGATGTTGAAGGAACTGCAATGTATAAAAATCATTAAGGATGTGTAAAGAGACCTAGGACTTATTGTAATCAACCAACCGAGAAATAGCTATTTGGCATCTCCTAAGTAGAAAAGCACTGCATTAGGCATTGCAATAGATGCAAACGGACAAAAAATAACTTCTGTCTTCAAAGAGCTTCAGTTGAGAAGACACAACGAAGCTGCCTCATGTCGACTAGTGACAAAATGCCATGTAAAACCCATGACCACCGAATGGTAGCACAGACGGCAGGCACTGGAGGGGTTCACAGGAGCACGCCAACTCTGAGGGCTAGACAGTGGGGATACTTCAGGGAGGGGCCAGGCAGGACATCACAGGTGGGGCCAGGCAAACACGCTCTAGCATGTGGAATGACCTGGATCATACTTCAGAAATAGTCATGGATGGTGGAGTGAAAGCAGGAGTGAGGTAGAATTTCAGGACAAAAAGGGAGGCTGAGGTCAGTGGAGGTATAAGCAGATACTGAGGGAGAGGGAAGGTGGCAGAGACAGCACAGGCCAGGAAGAGGTGCAATCTGCTCAGAAGAAAAGCTCAGGAGGGTGACCTTGAGGGATAGGGTGATGGGATGGGTCAGAGCCCAGCCCCTTCTAATACAGATCTGGGACAGATGGATCGGGGGTGGGTTCTGTACATCCTTAGGAAGGCAGGAAGGGAAGGATGGGAACCTAAACAAGATGCACAGAAGTCCTGGTACAGTGACAATAGTTGGGACGCAGGAATGAGAAGAAACAGACAAGTGTGGTGTAGCTGGTCAATGGATCATGCTGATTGGAGTCAGAAAGCAAAGAGGGGAGAAGACAAGGGAGTCAGAAAGAGAAGAAGAGCCTTTACCGGGCAGGGTCCCCTAGCATGACTTTCACTTATTCCCTGCATAACAGACAGGCACGGTGCTTTGTGTCTGGTCCTACCTCCACCTGCCTGTCTCCATTCCGACATTTCCTCCTGATTTGGGGCACCTCATCCATTGGCAGAACTGCACAATGGTTACTCTGAAGCCAGACTTTCTGGATTCAAACTTGGCCTCTACTGTTTAGTAACCTGGACGAGTTATTTTAAGCCTGTGCTTCAGATTCGAAGTTTAACGCGGGAGCAGTGAAAATGAATACCTCCCTCCTAAGGAAAATGTGAGGTTTAAATGAGTTATTATACACAAAGTTCTCAGGAGAATGTCCGGTAGACAATGTTGGTGCTTCTTCCTGGGTTAAGCACAGATGGTGAGAACAGAAATGTATTTTGAGGGCACCTCGGTTATAGAGTGACCAAACTTTGGTTCTCTCAGGGAAAAATCATAGGCCTTTGGCTAATATACAGATGATACAGTCTTCCTGTTCCAGCAGTGCCAGTGGGCAAGGGCTGTTGTGTGCTCACCCTCCTGTCACACGGGCAAACTGAGTCCTTGCTCTGTATGACCTGTGATCTTTGTGGCCTCTCTGCAATACAAAGGAAGGCTTGTGGGTAAAAGCCACCCATTATACGATCTGAGCACACATAGCCCAGATTGGAATAAGTGCGGTATGCCAGAGGCCAGATCGCCTGGTCAATGACCCTGGTTCCGGCCCCTGTCCTCTTCTGGGGGTCGAGGCTGGGCTTCCTCACTGCTCATTTATTGCTACTGACAGTGAAACTATGGCACTGCTTGTACCGTCTGAGTGGAGCTCTCAGATGTCATAAGCCCTCCCAAACCTCTCTGTGGTCTGCAGCTGGTCCGGGCCATCTCTGCCCGGGAAAAGACCAGGAACGAAGGGCGTGGGCCGGCACGGGTGTGTTGACTCCTCTGCTTCTCCGCACCGAGGCCACATTCCCTCTTCTTCCCTGTCTTTACCCAACTCCCTGGGTCATGGGCTCCTCACACTGTTTTGGGCTTTGCAGTTACCTCTTGAAAGTACCTAAAGCCACTGGAGTGACAGCAAAAGCGAGAGGGAAAAGTATTAGTGGCAGGAAAGGAACGAGGCAGAATGAACTAGGTGTTTCCTAAACAGATCCTGAAATGTCATGTCACACGGGCTCTGTGGCACAGACCTCCCAGTTTCCATTCTTTTCTTCTTAGTAACAGGCATCCTTTTAGTCCAGGTATTGGTGTGGCCAGCTAAAAGTCGGTCCCTCTCTCATTGGTCACACTGCTGAGATTTAGCTGATATTTTTGAGTGGGACTTCTGAAAGCATTTGCCACCATGGGCTTCCCCCTTTTCTTTCGGCGTCCTAACTGGAAGGAAGGTGTGGATAGGTGGGGCCCCACAGGCTCCTTGACCTTGAGAATGGAATCCATGCGTGCTAAGAAATGGATTTGGATCCATTACTCCAGAAGGAGGAGGGGACGTGGATCCCTGTTGACACTGAGGTCACTGTACCAGTCCAAGACTGTCTATCTCTGGACGTTTTTCATGAGAAAGAAGTAAACTTTAATCTTGTGTAAGCAACTGCTGTTTCTGAACTGTTTTCAGCAACTGAATGTAATTCCAAACTGATGCGTTAGTATCTCTCTGGAATGCATGTCCTTCTACCCTTGGTTTGGCTGATGCCTACTCACCGTTAACAGTTTGGCCTAAGTGATACTTCCTCCAGGAAATCTTTCCTGAACTCTTAGTTGTGCCCCAAGGGAATCCTGTGAGTCCCAGAACATGTATCACCCTGTACTCTGGGTTCCTGATGAGCTCTTGAGCCTGCCATCCAACTCCTTGATGGCAGAAAACATAGCCACATGGCACTTGACTTTGTGGTCCCAAGTCCTGACATGGCACCTGACATACAGGTCATTACATGTTTGTTAAATGGACTGAATGAAAAGACCTAGATGCCAATCACTGGCACTTATCTACTGATTTGTCTTCGCTTTTAAGAATGTTTGCTTCAAAGAACATAAAGGGAAGATAATCTCAGAGAGAAACAAAGCTTTTCTTCTATTACTGATCCAAACAGTCCCTGGCATACAGTACCGGGACAAAGCCCTGCTCCGAGGGCCCACCACATTAGGGCTGGGCCCTTCCAGCTACTGCCCTCAACACAGCCTCTGTCAGACAGCCAGGCTGGGCACTGGGTAGATCATGAACACTCCAGGCAAGAAGGTTCTGCAGTTCCCACTGCCACATCTGAAGGGAAGACCAGCAGCTCCTCACTATAGGGAAGAGGGAAGGGAATAAACATTTATTGAGTACCTGCTGTATACCACACAACGAATTAGGTTCCCAGACAAGCATGTTGCCTTAGTTAATCCTCATAGCCTTTTTGTGAAGTGGTTATTTTTAGTCTCACTTTACTGACAAGGAGACAGGGGCCGAGAGGCTAAAGAATGTATCCAAGGTCATTGGTAAGGAGAGAAGCCAGAATTTGAACATAATCCTTCCTGATTTCAGAGCCTGACTCTTGTCACTACTCAGTGGGCAGAACGATTCACTGACATCCAGGAGAGTCACAGTCCTAGGTTCTGGGAGTTCCTGAAGCTCTGACCCAGGGAGTAGGAGGCCATCAGGAGCTGGGAGCAGGGGAGGAAGGCATGCTGAGAAAGGCCAGGAAGTGGACCTAAGGAGAGTCATCTGTCTTCCCACTGGCCCCGGCTGCTGTGCTCTTGGGCAGAGAGGTAATATGTCAGTATAAAGGAAGAAAGCCATTAGGAAAGCCTTGATTCCCCTCTGCACAGATTTGCCTGAGCTTGTTTCCCCAATGATCCCATGCTGAGTACTCCAGTTAGCCGCGTTCTAGGCTCATTACCCTCTGGGACTCGTTGCAGCTACTCTCCGCTGGTTGCTCAGCATGAACCCAGCCCTGGGAACTCATCACCAGGTCCCTGCCTGCCTGGGAGAGCTGCAGGCTGCGAGCCCTTCTCTTGGGCCTGCATCTGGAGGTGGCCGGGCTAGGGCATCCCCTCGCCATCCCCTCGCAATCCGAACGCTAGCGCAGACACCCGCAGCGGGGCTCTAACCTCTGAAGGCCCAGGGGCTCCTTTAGATCCCCGCGGTGGAACATGAGCCACGCAGAGACGATAAGCACAGGGAAACTGTGGTCCGACGGAGGTGCCGGGGGAGGAGTGCAGGCAGCGGAGAAGCTGCAGATGAAGGATGAGCCACGCCAGGTACACCTGCCTGCCTCCCAACCTGACTGGATCTGCCTTTTTAACCCTTTGACCCAAACAAAATCCCTTCCGGCTGCCCCACTGAAAACTAAGTTGACAATTGAAAAGCCCAGAGAATTTATTGCTGGGGAGATGAGAAAATTTTAAACTCATAACCACCCCACAGGCCAATGGATCAGGCAGATATCCATCCTCTTAGAATTACTCTACACTGCAGATATCCATCCTATTAAGCTAAATGGTTAAGAAAAGCCTTTCCCCACGTCACAGAAATGCTGGATGGTTTTCTGCTCACCTTTCTGAGTACATTCATCAGCCCATTTTGTTTCCTCTGTTGAAAGCGGCCTCAGAATTACAAACTGCTGCGCGGCAGCAGAAGTTTTAAATTAAGCATTCATAGGCGTAGGTGAGCTCGGGAAATGATGGTGGGTCGGGAGGCAGGCAGGCAAGATTTAGTGCCTCGTGTGTGGGGGGGAAAGCTGAGGCTCATCAACAAGTCTGGATCAAGCCGGGGATGGAGGAGCCAGGGAGACGGGGAGAAGAAAGGGCCAGGGAGGAGGAATTTAAAAGCTCTCTGGTCAAAGGGCCAGATATGCCATGTGACAAAATGAAAATTACTAGAGACTTTGAAACACTGCTAATGCCACCGTCCGTGCAAGGCATAAATATCTGCTGTGCAGAACAATGCACATGCGAGGTGGGGACCCCGGGAGGACGGTCAGCCAGGTGCTTGTGCCTCCCTCCACCTCCCTTGGGGCACTTGTAGGTCCACGACTTCCCCTCCTGCAGCTAGTTCTGTGTTACCGGGCACTTACCCCAGGTATAGACAGCAGAGGCTGTTATAAAGGCTTGTCTTGAGGTCATCTCAGGGCAGAACTCCTTTCCTCCCTACCCTGGCTTGCCTCAGGAGGTGAAATTCCCTGTCTTACTGCCGGAGGAGGAGGAGGCGGCCCCAAGGCCTGCGGTCTACGGCGCGCTGAACAAGGACGTTCGTGTACAGCTGCTGTTGCTCCTACGACTGACCACTGCGTGGGGTCACTCGCTCAGCCCTGGAAAGGAGGCCCAGGGGATGGCGGATGCCTTACTGACAGCCGCCTTAATGGTGATCAGTGGCGCTGAGAAGAGGGGCAGCAATGGGCTCAGCTCTCTGGGGGGGCCGCCCCCTGCACCAGCCATTCCCATTACCTTGGTTTATTTTATTTTATTGCAGAGCGGCTCCTGTGTGTGGGTAATAAAGCTTTGACTGCTGCGCTCCGCAGGCCTGGGGTGGGAGAGCTGCGCTTGCTCAAGTACGGCAGTGTGGGGCGAGGAGGCCCAGGTGGGGGGCTGATTCCCTCGGGCACGCCCACCGGGGAAGCAACATCAGAGAATCCTTCCCAAGCCTGAAAGGCCCTTTAAGGACCAGCAGCAGCGAGAGGCCACCCCAAAACTCTGGCTTCTCCTCAGTCTCCCATTCGTCCAGGATCCCCACCCTCTGCTTGCTGGTTTGACGACCCCCCCCCCCCCGCCGCCCCCCAAAACACCTCATTTTTCTCAGCTGCTGTGTTCCACCCTCCTGCTCCTGGGCTGATTGACCTCTTTCCCTCACCATCCAGACATCCCATTTTTGTCTTTTGAACAATTTTGTGTTCCAGTCTTCTAGCTGGTAGAAAAAAAAAAATTCCCTTCCAGAGTGATTGGCCTCCTGCAACATTTTTCTTTGACACCTGCGAGCCATTCAGACCCCTGATGGGAGGGCAGGCGTAGGGGAGAGAACTACCTGGCACAGCGGCTGCCAGAGGTGGGCAACAGGAGAGTTCCTCTGTTAAGAGCCGGCAGCCTTGGGAAATGCCAGTGCTGGCGTGGCTGAGGGTTAGAGAGGGTCTTCGTGAAGGTTCAGGTACAGGCTTGTATGGGATAAAGAGGCTTCGGGGAGAGGAAAGAGAAGCAGCTAGCTGGCTTACTGCCAAGACACAGGGTGACAGAGATTCTCACAGCCCCAAATGGTTTACAAACACAGAACCTTTGCCAACACTTGTCCTTGTCAATTTGAAAGCCTTAAAACCTCATAATTGCCTCTCTAATGAGACCTTCTACAGAGACCCTTGTCTACCATGGGCTGTGTCTAGAATGCCAGTCCTATATCCCACATACCATTCAATCTGGTCATGCCCTACTCAAAATACATCTGCAAAATTTTAAATCAAATCCGATTTATGCTCTATTTTATACCAATCAATTCAAGATAACTCTGTGTATTTATTAGACCTGTACTGTCCATACAGTAGCCACTAGCTCTAAACTGGATGTCCCTAAAGGGGACATCCAGTTTAGAGCTAGTGGCTACTGTATTGGTATCTTCGCCTCATTTTATTGACCGTAATTCTCCTGCCCCAGGAGGCCCATCAATGTAACACTGAAATCCAGGGGGAATGATTTTCAGGGCACAAAGTAGGGTGGGATAGAAGAATGGCATTCCAGACACAGCCCATCGGGCCAGGCTTTGGACAAGGAGATGGATTTCGTCTGATTTCCCCTGACGGACGCGTTGTGTTCAGCAAACAGCCCGGCGTGCGGCTGTCACTCTGATGCTCAGTTCTGACAGGCATCGATCAGGCTGCGGCGTGAGCATGCAGATACACGCACAGGCCTCGTCGACATCCCTGGCTCGGAAGACAATCCTGTCTGGGGTGAGGATGGCGGTACCCCCCCCCCCCCCCCCCTTGCTGGACGCTGCCGCAAAAGAGGCTGCACAGATGGGGAAAAGGAGACAGGAGGGAGCCTCTTCAAAATGCCCATTCCTGGGTAGGAAGACAAGCTGTGACGACGGAGTCAGAAAGGGGAGGAGGGCAGGTTCTGGCCCTTACAGATGGGCTGCCAGGAAGAGACCCTGTTCGGGTTCTGAGACTAGCAAACGGGGGCACTGGGCAAAGGCTGGCGTAAGTGGCCTGTTATCTGTGAGCCCAGGCAGAAGAAGGGGCGCTGGCAGTTCTAGCCTTGCCCCGCCCCCGCCTAGCAGTTCTCCTGTGCCCGATGCTGCCCTCAGAGAGCCTGAGGGAATTCCAGAACACCCCATCTGAACCAAAAGTCATCGTGATCTCCCCCCACCCCCGCAGTGTGGATGGATGTCCTCCTCACAACTCTGGGAGATGATGAGCTTCTATCAAAGTATTCCACACCAGGGGGTGCTCCACTTAAGAATCCATTCTGCTTTAGAAAAGTCCTCTTTCAAGTTGAAACCCACCAACCTGTATTTGCCCCTACTGGCCAAAGTGTTGTAGTATGGAGCCACTTGGAACAAAATCTGAGCCCCTTTTCTTATTTACCCAGGAAATAAGACCTTCTCTAAGCCCAAATGCCTCTCAGCTCCGAGGACCGCCTTGAGGATTACATGAGAATTATGAGCGTGACTAGCACAGTGTTTAGCAATAGCAAGTGCACAAAAAGTGCCCGTTCCCTGCCTCCGTCTGTGAAACCACCATTCCTATTATTTATGTTAGCTTCGTCCCTTCTTTCCATCTCCAGTGGTTTCCATTACTCCTCGAACCTGGATCCCACTCACTACACCACCCCGTCCTTTCCCAGGAATGCTATCAAGAACTCCCTAAAATCGCAAAGCTCAGAGCTGAACACAATGTCCCAGATGTTACTTAAGCAAAGCAGAATAATTGCCTCCTTCGATCTATACTATTTCTGTATTAATGCAATTTTTATCAGTCACTTCGCACTGTTGTTAGTGTACAGTCTGTAGTAAACAAACCCCCCTGGGGTAATTTTCAAATGAACGGTTGTCAAGCTAGGTCACCTTCATCTTGTAATTGTGTAACCGATTTTCTGAACTTAAGCACAGGACTTGGCATTTGTCACAACTGGTAAATTACATTTCACGTTGTAACTTGCAGCCCATCTCTCTCCATACTTGTAAGAAATTTTGAACCTTGGTTTTCTAACACAACACAATCTTATTCATCTCAAATGTGATAAGCATGCCTTCTGGGCCTCTGCCCAAGTTTTAGAAAGGGCAGAGAGACCCAGGGGCAGAAACTTAAACTTGTACTATGCCAGTGCGTAAGGATTTGGCGAGTGCTTTTGAGAAGGAAAGCCCTATGGTGAGAGCCTGGGGGAAGCTCTTGAGGCAGGGCAGATCCAGAGAAGGACGAGGTCTGAATTCTCCCTTCTGGAAACCCAGACCCCTCTTCCTTCATATCTGCTGGACCCAAGGCTTCCAGAAAAGCAAAGCTACTGCCATTTACATGCACTCACAGATGGATATGGGGTTAAGAGTCTATGTTAAATATGGAGACAAGGCAGAGAAGAGCTTAGAAATATCTAGGAAATGACGTTCTCCCTCTGCCTGGGAGGGCTGACTCGGCTGTGTCCTCCCGGAGCCCCTCAACTCGGCAGCTCTGCCTATCTTCTTGGAACAATGGTTCTCTCAAGTAATTATAGAAACTCTCTGGGGAAGGCGGGCTGGGTCACAGGTAGATGGCTGTGGGAATGCAGAGAAGGATCTTGGCAGCAGCACAAAAAGTGGATTTGCGGGCGACGTGATAAATGGAAGAGGGATTTGGGCCCAAAGACCAGGGGAAAATGGTGTGAGGGAGGACCAAAAAAAAAAATCAGCTAGGAACCTGAGGCCAAAGTGAGCTTTCTTCCTAGACTGCTCTGATGGCAAAACCCCTGGACATCTCAAGGGCACATGGAACTTGCTTGGGGTCCAACTCCCCAGGTTTTATATAGCAGTAAGGTCTTCTGGCTGGATGGCTGGGCACCAATGATCTCCCCAAAATGGCACAGTAACTGAATTGCTCAAGTTGGTGAAGGCAAAACTTAGACAGGCTCTCTCTCCTTGGTGTGAGAGTGCAGGCTCTAGGGGTACGTTGTTTGGGGAAGGGGGTCAGCAGGGGAACGATGAGGTGTGGGGATTCTTCAGGACCTGCAGGGTCACACTGACTCAATCGGCCTATAAATGATATACAAATGGAGGTAAGATCACCAGAAAACAGTGGTTTGTGCATAAATTCTTCATGTCCATAGGGGTATTCAAACAATTTTCCACATGCTAAAAAGAAAAAGGAGAGCAAGAAAAGGGTGAACTCAGTAAACATCTCCTTCTGTTCACTGGTCTTACACACACACGCGTGCACACACGTGTGTGTACCAGCTCTTGGTTCAGCTTCCTTATGAAAAGTGGATGGGACCAATCATATGGTACCTGAGCCATCTGCCAGGGGCAGAAGGTGTCCTCACTACAGAACGCAGTGCTCTCTGGGAAACCTTTTCTCTGTGTGTGTTTACCCTGGCCTCCCTGGATCCGGCCAAGCTTTCACTGGATGAACCGACGGCATCATTTCAGAACATCCTTCACGTTCACATCCCTACCAGAGACCCACTGCTCCCCTGACCTCACCATGCTATCCCTTCCTACACCTAGGGCTCTCTGACCCCCATTTTATAAATAAGGAGGACACTGAAGGTTAAAGAGGTTCAGAGCCTTAGGTCTAAGGCCATGCAGCCAGTGAGTGGCAGGGCTGGAACTGAAAAGCAGGTGTGATTCCTGAGTCCCTGTTGCTAACCCTCATGCTATCCTGCTGCACAGACATGTCATTAGTCTCAAAGCTCCTCAGGTCTTCTGGTCTTATCCGCGAGTTGAGGGGTGGTGTGTGGTTAGAACCCTGGTGGGCCCAAGAGGAGAGAGAAGGAAGAGGGGGCTGCTGGGCCTTGTGTCAGGGTGGCACCTAAAGAGAAAGCTGTCCTCTGTGGGAGGCCCTGAAGGAACAGGGGTAGCATGGGGAAATGAGGAAGGGCTGGAGGATAAAAGCAGGGAGTAGCCACACCGTCTGTTACCCAGAGTGGAAAGAAGAGACCTTCTGGGGGTCACGGCAGAGTGACAGATCAATCACCGAGCCCTCCACAGTACAATGCACAGTACACGGGTCTTATGCAAAAGACCTGGATGGAAAGGGAAGAATGATCAATTCTAAGGTTTGTAATGATGCTGGATTTGCTCCTGTTAGGGTAGCAAAAAAGAAAGACCGGAGAGGGAGCAGATCAGGGGTGAGGTTCTGGCCCCACGTCTACTCCCAGGAATGACTACAGGGGCAAGGTATCTGAGGTTGCTTCGAAGCTCTGAAAGGCTCTGCAGTCCTGCTTAGCTTCCCCAAATGTCCTGTTCTCTGGGAGGCAGCAAGACAGACACCCATGCCAACAGCTGGAATAAGGTTCTGCAAACCAGAGAGAGCATTCTCCACTAACGGCAAGGGTGCGGCCCCAAGCTGGTGGGGTGAGGCGGTACGCGGCCAAGCGATGAACAGTTTCTGTGGGGACGCCAAGATCTCTTACAGCAGCAGGGATGATACACATCCACTCCGCATTGCTCGAGAACTCCACGCTACCCCTCTCCCGATAGCTTTCTGCTTTCTTGACCTCCAAACAAAAATTGGTCATGGCAGCTCTGCCCCAAAGCCATGGCGTGGGCCAGGCTCCCCCGGAAGCAGTGTTCAGCGCCAACACCCCTCCTTCCTTCCCTCCGTTCATTCCCCTGGCTGTTAACAAACAGGCTGCATGTTTCCCCAGTTCATCCCACTCTTTCCAATCAGCGCTAATTGAACCACTTAACTCAAAGACAATAACATTTGTGCTTCAAACCATTAAGAAAAGCGCTCAGTTGGGGCGTGATGCGTGTGAGGCCTGCTTGGGGATGGCAGTGCACAGGCAAAGAAGCATGCCCACAAGACATACTCCACTCGTAAACATGCACACGACTAGCAGCTCCAGGAGAAATTCTGCACGAGCATGGTCAGCAAGTGTCAACCTGTCTTTCTCAACAGGGTTTCCTAAATTAAAAAAAAAAAAAAAAATCACTACCATCTCTCTAGCTTAGGCCCTGGAAATCGCAGCTGTGTGCTCATCCTTCCCCAACCAAGAGCGTCTGTCTACCTCTTGTGTTCTCTGAGGTCCAGAAAAGAACAGGAAAGAAGACGAATGCAGACCTCAGATCCCACCACACCTGTCAGCTAGAACCTTGATGGGAGGAGGTAAGAGAGCAGAGAAAGAAGTGCTCACCCCTGCACTTGGGGTTTCCTTCCCACCTCCCCTGTCTTAAGGGCTGCCTGTAGGCAAAAAGAATTGCATAAACGAGAGGTCTGGGTCCTCTCTGTCAGCTTCAACACAAGTCCTAGAAGGTCCCAGAAATGAGAGGGCTTGAGTGCTGCTCCACTGTTAGGAGCATGGGGAAAGTGAGGAAGAAGGGGTGAGGCAGTGACAAGTGAGGAAGGGAAGGTGGGACCGTGACCCCAGACCAATTTTAACACTGGGCAGAAGGACATGAGTCTTAAGATAATGAGTGGAAATAGCCCCTGGGTCCTGATCTTAGCTCTGCCATTACTTTATATCAGTGTGACTGTCACGTTAGCCACTTAACTTCTCTGAGCTTGTGTTTCCTCATGGGATGAGACTAGATCTGAACTTCCTTCTAGCCCTCAAACACCTGAACTCCAACCCTTGGCTCTGAACCTTGAAGTTGCATGCTCCGCCCCAGCCCCTCTCTTGCACGCGCGTCGCTCACCGGGACCAGGGCCCGGCACCGCTCTGGAGCAGCAGTCTGACTTTTAGGGCCTTTGCTCATCTAGTTCACTTCTCTTCGAGCTTTGGGGCTCTTCTGCTTCTCCTGCCATGGGGTTCCAAGACTGATGCTTTCCCCCTTAAAGTCCCATTGCATAACAGCAAGCCTAATCAGTTAACCAAAAGTTGCCGGATTACAGTCGATACGCTTTCAGGATCACAGAGAAGGGATGCTGGCAGCGAGGAGACAGGCAAATGCTAGTCTGACCTTTGAAAAGGGGAAAAAGGATCAGGGCAAAGAAAAGGAAAAACGGTGAATTCAAGAACCACAGGTAACAAAGCTTACAGTCTGTCCTGGACCAAATCCCAGAACCAGTTGTTGAGATGTGGCTTGTGAGCTCTTAAAAAGCACTGATCTTTAAGAGATGACATGTGTTCAGAAACATAAGTGATACTAACCTCATAAGATGAGGGGTCTGTCATAAGCCTGCTTTTCCCAGGGAACTGAATTATTTTAAGTGGGTGACAGGGCATAAAACAATAACCGGTTATTCCTCAACTCTTCTGATTAAATTAAGGAGAAAGTTTTGGTTTAGTGCTAACCTGTCTTTAACAAAAAGAGGGCACACCTCAGGCTCGGAGCCAGGTGGGCACATAGGCTTTAGCCAGAATTCAGTAACACTGTTCTGTGTTCTTACTCTTTGTATATACGTTTAAGGTTTCCTTTCATCTATGGTAAGTGACACATTTCCATTTAAGGAGGTTTCCTTTAAAATGACGAATACCAGAAAAAAATAAAGAGATTTAAAGAAAAGTATTAAGGAAATAATAGTATGGGGGTACCTGGATTTGGTGACATGACATAAATGGTATAAAAATACCTGAAGTTTGGGAGACACTGTTGTGAAATGAATATAGGTAGGCAATACCAGGGAAGGAACCACTCAGTGGCATTAGGGCTGCTCACTGATTGCCCATCCAGTGGTCATCTCCCCTTCTCCTTGCTGGCAACTAACTGCCTTATCATTTTTTTCTTGTGACATCTGTAGGTGACTCAGGAAAATGCTGAATCTAAGCTATTTTTTTATGGCCATGGACTTCTCTGGCAGGGAGGGAGGGAAGTCTATGGACCCCTTCAAAGAATAGATTCCAATATTCAGGATTGGAAAGGAAGCCAATTATACCAAAAGTTATTAAAATATTTTTTAAAAGCTACCAAAATCAGGATATAGTAAATACATGTGCTTTATTAACACACTAAATAACAAGATCAAACAAAAGGTCTAAAAATTATAATGTCTATCTTTCTATCTATCTACCTACCTACCTATTTTCTATTTTAGATAGAAAGAGCGCAAGCAGGGGAAAGTGGCAGAGGTGGGGAGAGAGAATCTTAAGCAGGCTCTAAGCCCAGCATGGAGACTGACGCAAGGCTTGATCCCACAATGCCAGGATCGTGACATGAGCAGAGATCCAGCGTTGGATGCTCAACCGACTGAGGCACTCAGGCGCCCCTAAAAATTGTAATTTTAAAGCAATGATAAGAGTGAACAATATTTTGGAATTCCTGCTACTATTATGATGTAATAGGAAAATATCTGACTCCCACTGGTGATAAAGTCATAGATACACTAGTTTTACTATGACTTGTTGCTTACGTTCATGTTGAAAGGAAATACTAAGTTTGGGGTAGAGGTTAATAATAAAGATGTAATTTTCTTCCCATCCAAATTCACGGACCCCATGGGAGTATACCTCAGTGCTAGAGCATCTGACTGCAGATTCATGGACACTATGTATGCCTGGTCTCAGCCAATCACACAAGGGTTTAGAAGTGTCATCCAGGCCCCTGGGTGGCCCTGGGTTAAGCATCTGACTTTGACTCAGGTCGTGATCTCACAGTTTGTGAGTAATGGCCCTGCACTGTGCTTACTGCTCTCAGCTCAGAGCCCGTTTCAGATCCTCTGTCCCCCTCTGCCTCTACCCCTCCCCCGCTTGTGTGCACGCACACACACTCTCTCTCTCTCTCTCTCTCTCTCTCAAAATAAATAAATAAATAAATAAATATTTTTTAAAGATTAAAAACACTAAAAAGAAGTGTCATCCAAATCTGGATAATAAAATAAAAGAAATCATGCGGGGAAGGATGTTTTGTTTTTAAAAAAGAGGAGGAATAAAATAAAAACCTGTGTTTCTCTTGCCTTTGGAGATTGGTATGTGAGCATGTAATGCCTGGAGCTATGGCAACCATTTTGCAGCCAAGAAAGAAACTTGCGGTCATGCTGACAGAATGGCACATCAGAAAAGATGGAAAGAACCAAGGTGTCCATTCTGACCTGGAGCCACATCTCAGTCAAACCTACCCTGGAGCTGCCCTACTTTGGGATCGACTTTTTATATAAGATAATAAATCTCCTGCCTGGATGTTCTATTACTTGCAGGATAAACCATCTACAGCCTAAATACCATGAGCCTTTTCCATGGTGACATGTCTTTTTTACAGCTTTCACAGCAAAACTAGGTAGCTGCATCCCCTAATATGTCTGAGTCACAGGGCCTGCTCTGTATCCCAAGCCCATCTCTCTTTTTTTCAGCCTCTTGGGCTCCTCAGTGGAGAGCAGGAGAGCGATGTAATGTGCACTGACAAGATCAAGGCCACAGGAACTGCTGATGACAGGACAGCTCTTAGTAAAGGAAGTCACCCAGAGCCTTGGCTTAGAGCTTTATTCTTTCTGGATGCAACGACTCGGGTGGCCAGGGTTCAGGAAGTCTGTCTAGAAAAGAGGGCACAGGTGATCCAACATAGCTGTGAAGGGACAATTAGCAAGTCTAGGTTTCTAGGTTCTTAAGGGATTCTGATCCAAATATCAGGGATATCAGATGGGAGCTGGGTTCCCACTCCAGTTCTTTACGAGAGATTCTTTCTCTTTTTTTCCCCAGCAGTCTATAAGTCTGTGTCTGCCTCTAGTTTCCAATTTATCATTGCATGAATTTCTCAATTCGTAGCCATAAATCTGATAGAAAGCTTGGAGAAGACATCAGACAGACCCTATAATCTCTGCTAATCCTGTAATCGGGAGCTAAACCCAAGACACAAGTGGATTTGCAAAATAAGGATTTCAGAAACTCAAATGGCATTAGCAGGCCACAGACACAAAAGTACCCAATAACTGAAGGAGACCCATCAATGCACAAACAGGCACACTCCTTCTACTCCATGTGAACTATGTGGAAAAAGGACTGAATGGGGGAAAGGCTGAGGATGAGAGCAAAGCCGTCCTTTCTTGAAGGTTCTCTTAACTCTAAGTTTTGGGAATAGGATTGAGAGAAGGAATAAAAGGTGGGGCAACAGAGGAGAAAGGGAAGACAAGCCTCCTTCTTTATTCTAAATGCTTTTATTACCTTTTGGGGGCAAAAACAATGAGTGACTTCAGCAAGGTGAGAGAAAGGAAGGAAAAGTTTTTAAAAATAAGCACGTTGCCTATACACGGGGCCCACGCAGAGAATTCCTTGGTCACCGGCTTTCATAATTTCTGCTCATCTGACCTGAGGCGGGGGAGGGGAGAGAACAAAGGGCTCTAGGAGAGAGGCAGGGCTGCATTTGTCTCCAAAGCCCATTTCTTCAAAAGCTTCCTCGTCCCTTTGCGGATGGGGCTTCAATAATCTTCCTGTGCTACACATCGGGGCGGCAAAGCTCCTGGGCCGCACTGAGCGGAGAAGTGGATAACACACAAGCCACAGGTGCCACTGGCTCAAGTGTGGGAGCAGAGCACTGGAGATGGGAGCTGGGTTTGGGGAAAATGCTCCTCCCGCTGAACGGAGGTATCTCCCTGGGTTTACTTCTCCGAATATCCACATAAGATGGTCCGGAGTCTGTGGGTGGGGACTTGAGTGGGGCAACGCCTGCTCCTTTTGGGGGCCAAACATTCCTCAGGGGAGGCTAAGACAGGCCAGTGCGGGACACGCTACTCTGCCGGTTTCTGGGCCCCAGACACAGTCTTTCTCAGCTCCACAGCCCTTCTAGATGCTTTTAAAAACAAAAAAGGATTTATCTGGTTACACTGGCCTATCTAACGGACACTCTTTACAAAGTATTGGAATGTTTAGTACAGGTACATAATTTACGGTAGACTAAAAAATGGGCAACTATTTTTCATATCTTTGTCCAAAGAGTTGGACCCTGGGCCCTTGATTGATATACTTGAAATAATTAGGGCAAATGAGATATAAAGAGGGTTTCAGCCTTGGCAAAGGAGACAGGAACAGAGGAAGCCAGCAGGGCCGAAATGAGGGGGCAGGGAGAACTGGGGTCACCTCTGAGATGGGCTCCATGAGCCAAACTTCAGCCAATCTCTTGGCTTCTCTAAGACGCGGCTTAACATGGAGACGTTTTGGGGGTCAAAGACTAAGACGTTCCTCCTCTGCCTCCCCTGCCAGTGTGCTACTGTGCTCCAGGCTCACATGTGAGGCTTTAGAAAAATTCAATACTTACTTAATTCTTCCTCTTCCTAGAAAACAGTATTTAATGAGAACGGTCTCGTTCACCTAAGCAAGTGAGTCAAGGTTATGTGTCTGGAAGACTCATTAATAACAAATAACATTCTTAAAGAGGCAGAATCGGGTGGAGGCAGGAGCTGGCGGGGAGCCAACTCCCTGAGCGGCACTGAAAACGGGGTAAGGCTGTTGATGGTGGTGCCGAAGGCCAGAGAGGGGCCTGGCCTATCAGAGTAGGAGCCCGTCTTGGTCTCAAGTTGGTAAAGGAGTCTACCCTGCAGCTGCCAGCTACACGGGAGCAGAGGGTCTTATTCCTGCCCCTTTGCAGACATAGGAGCAGAAGACCACTTTCATCGGCTAGGAAATTGAGGAGGCTCAGGCCAACAAAGCGTCCTGCTGGCTGAGAGACGGACGGACCAGGGCAGCACGGTGGTGGACACAGTCTGTATCTTCCTATCTGAGGTTTCCGCCAGAGAATTAGAACGCCCCCAATTTGTTGGTTGCGTGGTCTTTTCGCGTTCGTCTCTCTTTCACGTACTGTCTCGTGGGCACACGCGTGGCTTGAAATAGATCCCACGGACTGGTATGTGGAGGCAGACTGCCAGAAGCCACGGCACGAGGGGCGAAGGTGAAGTTGCTCCGTGTACCTGCGACGCCAAGATGGCCTCCTCTTGGGGAGGGATCCCAAAGGCTGGGTGCCAGCTCCAAAGCACCACCAAGTTGCTAGGCCAGAGAGGCCAGTGGGGGGTGGGGTGGGGCAGGCAGCCCCTTCTCCAGCCCAGAGACGACTCACTTACACAAAGAATCCTTTCAGAGTTACTGGCTGGCAGGGCTCCTAACAGACTCTTCTCCCCCCGTGGCTTGTGCGCCGAATACAGATCCAGCAGCCTCGCCGGACCGCCACACAGACTGGCCCTAGTCACCGAGAAAGTGACACGAATGAGGGCTCCTCCTAGCAAGGTGCCAGTGTCCCACATATCACGACAGGAGGCTTCCAGATCCTAAGCTGGCAGCCCCACCAAAGTTGCCCTCATCAGAAGCAGCGCCATTTCAGTCTCGTGTCCTTCAGAGAAGTAGTTTAAAGTAGACCAACGCGACAGGTTCCTGAGAGCACACTGCCTGGCACTCCTGGCTGGTGGCGAGGCAAAACCTGAAAGGTGGGGATTCGTGGCCAGGGGGTGATATTCTGGCATCACGAAGCTTAAGTTTCAAGGGAGTCATGTTGCTTCTGTGTATAAACAGACAAATCTACCTATCAGTTCGGGTCAAATCCAGAACAGAGAGAGACAACAAGTGTAAGAGAGAGAATGTGAGTGTGAGAGGGCCAACTGACCAACCAACCGAGGAATTCTAACTCTTTCTAAATTTGTGAGAGGAGTGGAGGGTGCTAGGATCCGTATTTCATGTTCATCTACCCCTAATTCCTCTAGACATAAAGGTGACTCCCACTGGAGACACGGGCACATAGGACGCCATTTAAAAACACGGACCAAGACCAGGCTGGGGGCTGGGGAGGCCTAACTCCCGGAGAGGCTTGCATCAGAATGAGAGAGGGATGCAGCGTCCGGGAACCTGGGTGTCAGCCAACCCCCCACTAGTCGCTTGATGACTCACGGGGAAGCCAGGGGCGTGAGCTCCCGGCTGGTCTCCTGGTGCTCCCAGTGTGCACTCCCCTCCACTTCTGCGGGTAAAGAGCCTGTCCTGCTCAGGGATCTGGTGGGGTGAGGACGGTCACAACGGCAACTGAGAGACAAAAGCCCGTATTTCCATTAGGGTCCCTCCAGTTCTATCTCTGAAGCTCCTTAGATGAGATCAAACGAACCCACGTCACTAGGCCAGTAGTGGATGGTGAACCAGTAAGGCCACGCCAACCAGAACCGGGAAAACTCTAGCCATAGCTGAAGCTGGCAGCACGGAACTGAAAACAATGAACAAGTTGCGCGAGGCAGCTTGACGGCTGCAGATGCTGACCCACAAAGAAACCGAACGACAGATGGAGCGGGCCAGCAGAGAGGAGGCAGTGGCAAAATGGCACGGCTCTGCAAACCGAGGGGATCATCACAGTGGCTTGGAGACCACACAAGGGACTCAAGCAAGTGCTGAAAAGGACACAACAGGTTTTAAGCTAAACTGAACAGATTAAGACACAGGAAAAGTTCCAACCTGAGCTTTTCCAATTCTCTAATTCCGTTCTCAAATTCAGTCAGAAATTCCGTCGGGTGAGCATCAAGAAGTATATTCTTCTCTTGTTCACACTTTCTAAACTTTAAGTTTCCCCCCTCACGGAGCAGTGAGCGGCTCCGTCAGGGGCTCTAGAATATTCCCAGGAGGATAGCTCAAAGCCACGGGACCATAAAAAAAACCCTCTGTGACACACCCATAGTTGAGGAAAATGGAGTCACGACAGCAAGAAATATGTTCCCTCAGGGCCAAAGGGAAAGGAAGTCAGTGACAAAGCCCGAGAGGGACCCAGGTGGCTGAGGCTCCCAGTCAGACTCCCCACACAGCTGTTTGCTTTGTCTTCGCCCTGAGCGTTTTAAATCATGACTTTGTTGATGGAATCGCCTATTCTTTAGTCATGCAGAATTTGGGGACTGACAGCTGATAGAGTTGAGGACCCTGGACAGAAGCGCGGGGCTCCTCTCACTGCCCGGCTGGATGCCTCCCGACTGTGCTCTAGCTCAGGCACTCAGTGGGATATTTATAGCTGCCTTTAAATTTACCCAGCTCTCCATAAAGCGAGGTAATGGGGCGCCCTTTACTGCTGCTAGTGGTGATTGTCCTAACATTCTTTAATTAGCAAAAAGCGTTGGCACAGCCACTTTCAAAGCATTTGATCTTACTGTCCTGGTGTTCCCTATTTCAGGCTCAACAGCCCCCACTCCCTTTGGAGAAAATGCACTTTAGCAAATTTGAAAGTGACAGGCATATGCGTGCCTGAGCACAGTGAAGTGTATCTGTGCACCTATACTCACTCTTCGGCTCAGCCCTCACGTACCACAACTGCCAAGAAAACTCTCACTCTCAGCTCTTATTCACATGGGCCAAAGAATATTCCTGTTTCCTCTGAAATAATGTACTACTATGACGGAGGTAGAAGATGGGAAGGGCCTCTGCTTTCATGGGGATGTGTAATAAACAAGCGAACAAACACGTAAACAAGGTGATTCCAGATCAGGTCAAACAAGATAAGAATGTAAAACCAGTAATGTGACCGTGAGTGATAGGACTAGGTTAGACAAGGGAGTCATGGAAAGTCTCTCAGAAGAAACGTGCTCTGGAAGGAGTTAACCACCTAAAGAACAGGGGAAGAACATTCCAGGTAGAGGAGAGAGAGAGCAAACACCCTAAAGGAGAGAACCAGCTTAGACCATTCCAAGGGAAGAATGAAGAGCTGTACAGCTGAAGTGTAGGGAATGAGGAAGATGATCAAAATGAGGGTAGAGGTGCAGGCAAGGCAATGATGGCGTAGGGCCTGGGGTCTACGGTAAGCAGTTGGGTTATCGTTTGAATTAGGAAGGGAAGACCCGGGGCATTTTCAGCAAATCGTTAACAATTTGATAGGCTGTCACAAAGATCAATTTGGCACCTATGGAGAATACACTGGAGAAGGCAAGAGGAAAAATCTATGCCTTTAATAGGTTCATTTCTTAGATCTGAAGGAATGTTCTATGGTCATATGTTTACATTAGGGGAAACCAAGTAGAGGGTACACCAGAACTATTTTTGACCTGTAAATCAAAAAACTATCTCCAAGTTAAAAGAAAAAATTAACTGGTAAAAACAACAAAAATCATCTTATTATCTTTAATGTAGAATTACAAGGTCTAAATAAGATCTGATACCAAGAACAGGTAAGTCCTGGAGGGCAGGGGAGAAAAAAAAGGATTGTCTCAATAACTGACTTTGGATACAATATTTTGTTTCTACACTAGTTTCCATGTTAGAAAATAATAGCTGCTGCTGCTACAATGAGCTAAGATTGACTGTTTGCCCTTACTTCCTTCTAGTCCAATAATACCACACAGTAAATGTAGTTATGAATCCCACTCTACATATGAAGAATCTGAGCCTTAAAGAAGTAACTTCTATATGCAGTGTGCAAGAGGCAGAACAGGATTTGAACCCAGGCCTCTCACTCCAGGATACTTTCACAACCATCACTACAATGCCCACTAGCACACGCACAAGCACACATACATCCGCCGCCTCCCCCCATGCCCTAATGTACCTTGTGGGATTCAGTTTGGGACAAAAAATTGTTTGGGCTTCTCGCAACCAAAATATGAATAAATGCATACACCCATGGCGCGTTTGTCTGTGGAAAGGTTAACTGCAGGCATGGACCTGATGAAGGATCAAATTTATGGCAGCAATACTCGAAAGGCCATTCTACATATAGTTCCCGGTCCCATGTCTGTATCTGCGGGACTCCGATCTGGTCTCTTAATCTCCAATGAGCAGGAAGCTCAAGATTACAGGTGAAACAAATTTTTGTAATAATGTCAAAAGGTACTTCCACCATTACTGGTAAATGCTTAAATTCGTTCTAAGATCTTTGGGATAAAATCTAGAGGCCATGTAAAGGAAGAGTGAGCAAATTACCAAGAAAAGGAATCATGAGAAGCAAAAAGAACTTAACAGGATGCAGACTCCTCAGGTTTGTCTAGTCAGCCTGCCCCCTCCAGTTGGCTCATGTGTTATGTCCTAACTGTTGAGCTGACTGAGGGGGGACTCCCTTCCTTCCCAGTGGCTGTACAGATCGTAGTCTGCTCCTCTGTCCCTCAAGCACAGGTATGTGGAGGAGTCACCTGCTGGTTGTCAGACGTGCCCTTCCCTTTCTCTTCCTCTTTTTAAAAAAATGTTCATTTATTTTGAGAGAGAGAGAAAGAGAGAGCCCGCACGCAAGCAGGGGAGGGAGAGAGCGGGATCCCAAGCAGGCCCCTCACCATCAGCGCCGAGCCTGATGTAGGGTTCAATCTCTCGAACTGTGAGATCATGACCTGAGCTGAAATCAAGAGTCAGACGCTTAAGCCACTGAGCCACTCAGGCACCCCTACCTTTCTCTTCCTCTCAAGTGGCACATGGCAGTGATTTAGAATTTGGGCACTAGACAGATCTGAGATTGAAACCTGGCTCTGTCACTATAGTAAGCTGAATGAGCCTCGGAAAGAGATATCCACATCCTAACCCCCGGACTTGCGAGTATCACCCTATTCGGAAAAAGGGTCTTTGCAGATATGATTAAGTTAAGGATCCTGTGAAGAGATCACCCTGGATTACCTAGATCAGCTGTAAATCCAACAAGTGTCCTTGTGAGTCACAAAGAGGAGACCGACGGAAGAGGAGTCAACATGACCACACAGGCAGAGATTGAAGTGATGCGGCCACAAGTCAAGGAATGCGACAGTCACCAGAAGCTGGAAGAGGCAAGGAACAGATTCTCCCCTAGGGCCCTTGGAGGGATCGTGGCCTTGCCAGATTTTGCAATTTTAGCCTCTAGAACTGCGAGAGAACAAATTTCTGATGTTAAGCCACCGAATGTGTGGTAATTTGTTATGACAGCCTCAAGAAACTGCTACAGTCACTTACTAGTTCTGTGATCCTAAGAAAGCTTCTTAAATTCATCTGCAAAATAGAGAACACAATGGCACCCACCACACCTTACGTGTGAGGATTAAATGTGTGAGAACAGTGCCAAGTACCTACAAACTCCCAAGGAGATGCTGCTGACATCATTACGCTTACCGCTATCCAAAGGGAATTAAACAGAAGGGCACAACACAAGAGCCTATCATGGGCCAGTGTACCTGCAGAGGTGAACATTTCTAAGGCTTCTGGTCTGTTTGAACACACAGGAGACTGTGGCTAAAATAGGCACCAAACCACCTTCTCTAAAAGAGGAGGCCATGGGGGGCGTGGGGGGTGGGCGTTGGGAGGTTTCTCCCTTCACTCAGGCCTGGCAGCCCACAAAGAAATCGTAAGCCCCGGTAAACTAGCCTCTGGAGAGGGAAAGTCCCTACTATTTTATAGTTTCTTCTGCCCTTCTCATTAAGCATCTTGTTCTTTGCTCAGGTTTTTGCAAATTGCTCTGGATGGGACCTGTAGAGAAAGTGCTTTTCTGTGCACTTCCTTCTTATTTCCTTAAGGAACAGAGTTCTTGGGGGAAAAGAATAGTGGATTCTGAGGGCACCTGGAAGAGTAGGTAATTCTAGAACAACTGTGTCACCTTGAATCGCCGGGCTCAAGGAATAAAATCCATTTCCGTCACAACTATGGGTAGTAATAACATACCCACAGCTTCACTAAAGGAGCAGTCAAGAAAAACATTATTATTATTATTATTATTATTATTATTATTATTATTATTATTTATTACTATCACAATGGTGACTTTATCCACTAAACAGAAATTTCATGACCTACTGACCCTGAAGGGGTATTTGCATACACGGGTGTGAGTGAGAGATGCAAACGCAGGAGGGAGCGGATAGACAACATGTGTTCATTGCCTTGGGTAGGAGGAGGTGACTATTTCCATACAGACTGTTTCCTACACTATTTTGTTATTGCTGATTCACCAATCAACTGATGTCTTTCCTTCCCTTTGTGGAGGATGATTCCCATGCTATTTTTTTCTTTTCCTTTCTTCTTGTTTCCCAAATACCTTCTCCTCCTCTGTCTGCTCTTGCTCGGTTCCTCACTCACATGGAAGAATAAAAAGTATAAACATGGAAAAAGTGCTTAAGTAGGGTTGGCAGCCCAACAGTATTGAAAACAGGAACCAGGGTTTCAGAGCATATGTGATCTTTCTACCACTGAGGGACCTACCTTAAGGGGCCCAAAAGCCTATCGGGGGCCAAAGTAGTACCCTGCCGAAGACTGCTCACTCCTGGCAAACCCTATGAGGCATTATGGACATCTAGTGGCTGCTCAAGATAATGCCTCAGGGATCCATGTCAGGGTGGGGAGTAGTCTGCTCTGGGATTTACCAGGAGCCCAATTATCCTGGCTGAGTGAGGTAGTCCAGGGTCCTCTTAGAGTCAGTCCCCTGAATGACCATTTCTTTCATTTCTTATTAGGATTCCAAAGTCACTCAGAATGGCAGACTGGCTCTAGTGAAGACCTATCTTTGTCCCAGTCCAACAAGGTCTAAGGATACCACCTGCACATAAGACGACAGAAGACAGGTGTTCGGAAAAATCTTCAAGCCCCAGGCTTAAATGCCAAAACACTGTCGTCCTGATTGAGGGAAGGAGCTCAGAAATGACAGACTCTGGTACTAGTCGTGTGGCTTTATGTAAGTCACTAAGCTTCTCTGAACTTGATTAATGATATTAGTGGGAGGTTGAGTCCAGCTGATCTCCAAAGTATCTTTAATATTCTGTGATCTATGAGCCTTTTCAGTAGCTGGGAAGACAAAGTGTGATCTACTCTGCTCTGGCAATGTAGATCTCTACGTTAAACTAAAGGAAGCGTTCTCTTCAACTTTGTGGCTCATTTCCAAGACTTGGCTACTATCCCAATGGATCAACTTTCTCCACAGAGCTACGTATCTGAGAAGAGGTGGGAATCAGGGACTATGAGAGCCGGAAAGAGCTGGAAGGAACATTCTAGTCTATTTTCTTAAACTGTTTAGAGCTGTTTTAAGATCTGTCACATTGTCTAGTCAGTGGCAGAAAACCCAGAACTCGGGTCTCCCAATCTCAGGGCAGGTACCACGTTGCTGACAAGGGCCTTGCCTCATCACTTCATGACACCAGTCTCTCTCTGAAACCACAAGTGGAAACATTCTCGACTCAGTGTTTCTTCCTTCTCTTCCTCTCACAGTTTAAGCACTCTTCTTCTCTTTGTTTCCTGGTTGCACCATTCCAAACCGAGGAAGCTGTCGGAACCAGGGCCACGAAGAGCAACAGGCGACGGCTAAATGATACGCAGGTTACAGGATTAGAGGTTTCAGCGCCACTCACAGTTCAGAAGGGCCGTGTGCTGCCATGGCCCCACAGCCTCCTCAGTCTAGTCTGTAGCTTCTACGGTGCTCGCTCAGCTCAGCGGGCCTACAGAGGGCAAAGCAGCCCCGTCTAGAACTCCAACACCAACCCTGGCGTGTTCGTGTTCATCCATCACTCGCAAATATTTCCTGGGAGACAACCTCATTACTCAGTACTGGTTTGATGCGAGATAGCCCACCCTTCCATCCACCTACACAGTATGGGGGCATAACCTTTCATTGGCAGTGCCTGGAGTGAACAGATGGGGTCTGAGTTTGCCTACACTGGCAGGAAACCAGTCTGGGCAGAGCCCCTCTTTTGCCTGAGGAGGTAGGGGCAGCCATGTACTCCAGGGTGCTATCAGACTCTGGCCAGGGTGTCCTCTGGCATGCTACGGGCTCAATGCCAGCTGTGGCCAGGAGAGGAACCTCCCACCAGTAAGCTTCTGATTCTCCTCCACAGATCCCTATCAGGATAGGTTTACATTCCCTGGATCTCTAAGGGGGGAGGCCCTGTTTGAAGCTGATGACGTACAGATGAAGCTTTAGTAAAGAGAGCAAAAGGAGCCACTCAAGAGCCCAGATAAAGCCTGTTATCAGGGTTGATCTACCTCCATTTCTCTCATTCTTTCTCTTGATCAGTTATTGTGAGTAAACAAGTTAAAGAATGTATTTTCTCAGCCCCTCCTCCCCCACCCTTCGTTCTATTTCTCTCATATAGCCTTGACTGAACTTTTTAATACAGTCTTTCCCCCAACTTTGCTTCTGCCATTTACTCTCTGCAGTGCAGACACAATGGACATTTCCGTTAGCGATGAAAACACTGGGCTCAGGGTAAGGAGACCAGACTGAAATGTTGGCTCTGTTGCTTTGTGGACGTACCACCTTGAACGTGTTATTTGCCCGCCTGTGCTCAGTACCTCCGTCTGTAAAATGGAGACAACTCTGGCAATTACTTCACTTGATAAACAAAGACTGAACGAGGACAGATCCAGATAGACATCTTTATGTCCACAGCCATCCACCCAAGCATCTATGCTTAGTATGGTAGAGCAGTAGTAGATAAGCATCCTAGTAAATGACTTTTGAAGTACATGAGTGAAACCTGGATTCTCATCCACTGGGAGCAAACTGGGGAATCACTTCCATGCTCAAGTTCCTACACATCTGCCCTCTCCCAGGGTTCACATCTTGGCTCCGCCATTTACTACGTAATTTTAAGGCAGCATATGAACGACTAAAGTTGTTATTTGACTGCAAATGCATGATCAAAAGGTCTTGGTAAACAATGGGGAATCCAGCTTTCCTACAACAGAACTGTTTCCAGGAATTCAAGAACTCCTTGCCCAGGTTACTGGGTAGCAGGCAATCCCGAGATACGAGCGTGGTTGAACTCAGAGCTGAGAAATCCAGGACCTCCTCATTCTTCAGGATTAGCCCACAAGCAGGTGACAGGGGTTTAACAAGCAAGCTTGCCCAGGTGGAGGGGTGGGGGCACACGGAGAAGAGTCTGGAGGCAGCGCCTGAAAAGAAGCAATACTGAGCCAATGCCATATTCTACGGGCTTCCCAGGGCTTAGCCACAGATGGCTCCACCCCCACAAAGCAGAGAAAAGGGCAGTCTTTTTCGGGGGTGGGAAAAGGCTGACCTAGTCCTGTTCTCCTACACTGGGCTGTCAGATGCCCCAGGGTCTCTTCGCCACAAGGAGAAGCAGGTTGCTACGCAGTTCTCACTGAGACCCAGCAACACAGAACAGCTAGTGAAGCCCTCGGGCGGAAGGTTTAAGACCCACCTTTCTCAAGGCTTGGGGAAGAGAAAGGGCGACACTGGGCTGCGAAGAGTGAGAAGCGGTGGCTGCCGCTCGTGAATGAACGGGTTCTCCCCTGGTTTCTGGTAGTTCACCTCAATCTTGCCTGCCGGCTGCTGTGCTGTCCCGGGTCGTCATTCCCCGGGGTCCCCACACTTGGCCTTTCCTTCCACCATTTGCCCTCCCTGCAGCCCTCATCAAGAAAACTACCATTTAAAAGTTAAAACCGAGGAAGGGTGAGAAAATTTGCGAGGGCGGGGGGGGGGGGGCGCAGGACGAATGTGCATCTGTGCGGCAGCGCGGGGCGGCCCGCGGAGCCCAGGCTCTCGGTCTTCTGGCTCCAAGAGGCCCCAGCCGCCCCCGCGTCCCCACCGTGCATCTCCGAACTCCGCGTATGCTGCCCGGGCCGCGCGCGGCCAGGCGCCCCGTCAGCAGTCGGCGGGGGTGAGGATGACGCGGACCGGGCGGGAGGCCGGCCAACTGCAGCAACCCCGCCGCGCCACCCGCTTCCCGGGCCCCGGAGCCCACCGCGTCCGGAGCCGGAGGGGGCCCGGCGCCCGGGGGCGGGGCGGGGCACGGACCGCGGTCTCTCCCGCAGCAGCCCCGCCGCTCCAGCCTATCAGCGGCCACCCGGCGGCTCCCTCGGCTGGACCAAAATAGCTGCGAACGCCTGCGACTTGCGCGCGGCCCCTCACTTGACGCTCACTCCGGCTCGTTCGCCCGCTCCGCTCCCCTCGCCTAAAGGGGGCGGGGAGGAAGCGCCGGGGAGGGGGGTGGGGGGTGGGGGAGAGAGAGGAAGCAGGAAGGAAGGAAGGAAGGAAGGGAGGAAGGAAGGAAGGAAGGGAGGGAGGGAGTCGGACGGAGGCGCGGAGCTCGGGGCTGCGCGGCGCTGGAAGGCGCCGGCGTTAACCCCTCGAGGGCAGGCGGCGGAGGGGGAGCGGTGTTAATACATAAGAGCACTGCATCACGCTAATCTTCTCCCCAGAACAGTATGCGTCAGCAGTACATTCACGTTCTGACTGAAGGACAAAAGGATGAGAGAGCAGTCTGCGTGGCTGCTGCCTGCAACACCGCGAGCCCGGCGCGAGGAGGAGACGGTGGGCGCCGAGCGCAGGGGCCCCGCTGCTGCTGCTGCCGCCGCCGCCGCCGCTAGCCAGCGCGGACCATGTTCTCGGGCTCCGGAGCGTTCCCCGCAGCCGCGACCCCCGCTGCTCACGCCACCGCCGGCGCTCGGGCCGCTGCAGCAGTCCGCGGGCGGCGCAGCCACTGAAGGCGCCGCGAGCCAAAGCCCGGAACTCGCTCCCTCCGCACAAAGCCAGAGCCGGCGGCGCGCCGGGGGCCCGGCTGCGGCGGGCGGCGGCGGGCGGTTGCGCGCCACCGGGGGCTGCGGCCGCCGCCGCCGCCGCCGGACCCGCGCCCGCCCCCGGACTCCCTGAAGGGGCCTGCGGTGCGGGCGCGACCCGGCCGCCGCGCGCTTCTCCGGCCGGCGGACCTGGTCCCGGCGCTGCCTCCACGCCGCTGACCCTCAGGGGGCTGGACGGACTGCTGCTCCTCGCGCCGGCAGACGGCGGGCTGGGAAACTAAGCCCAGTTTTGGTCTTTTTAACCCTTGAGAGAAGAGGCGAGCAAAGAAGGGGGTGTGTGTCTGGGGAGGGCGAAGGAGCCGCGAACACCTCCTCTTAACTCTCGCAGCCCCGCGGGCGAACGACTGCATCAGCTGCCTCCGGCCGGAACCGCCGACACAAGGAGAGGGGGCAGCGCAGCAGCGAGCGAGCGAGCGAGCGAGCGAGCGAACGCGGCCTGGGAGGCTTCGGGGCGCCCCCTCACCCCCGCCGGGTGGCAGCCGCGGGAGCGGGCTGGGGGCGCCGGAGGCACGCTCCGGCGATGAAGCGGCTTCCCCCGTGGCTGGTGCGAGCCGGTGCCAGGGTCCAAGGACAAAGCAGGGAAGCGCTGGTGGCGCCGCTCCTCGCGCTGAGGGGGGGGCATGCACCTGCATAGCCCGCCGGGCCTCGGCTCTCCCCGGCGCGCCTCAACTCCGCTGCTTCGCCGTAGCCTGCTCCGGATTTACTAGAAGCCATTTTGTCTCCCCCACCCCTCCCCTCCCCTCCCCTCCCCTCCGCCCTCCCCGCCCCCTCCACTCCCCCCCTCCCCCCGTTTTGTTAATTAAAACTAAGAAGTAAGAATGGCAACGACGTGGCCGGCTCCCGTGGAGAACGCTTAAGGACACCACGCCAATTCCTTCCTTCCGAGGTAGGTGACAGCGACTCACTGGGTGGGGATGGTTGCCGCGGGGGAGAGAAAGTCTCGGCTTTCCGAGGGCTTGCCTTGAGGGGGGCTGGAGACAGGGGCCACGCTTTAGTTGGGCATGCTTTTATTCCGCCGGTCCGCTCCGTCTCTCTAATCGCCCCCTCCCCACCTCCTTCTCCAGATGGAAAGAGGAGCTCCTAGCTCATTTAAGCCGGGGTAGGGCTGGTTCTCCTTTCCGAGCCAAAATCCCAGGCGATGGTGAATTATGAACGTGCCACACCATGAAGCTCTTGTGGCAGGTAACTGTGCACCACACCTGGAATGCCGTCCTGCTCCCCGTCGTCTACCTCACGGCGCAAGTGTGGATTCTGTGTGCAGCCATCGCCGCTGCCGCCTCCGCCGGGCCCCAGAACTGCCCATCCGTTTGCTCGTGCAGTAACCAGTTCAGCAAGGTGGTGTGCACCCGTCGGGGCCTCTCCGAGGTCCCTCAGGGTATTCCCTCCAACACCCGGTACCTCAACCTCATGGAAAACAATATCCAGATGATCCAGGCCGACACCTTTCGCCACCTCCACCACCTGGAGGTCCTGCAGCTGGGCAGGAACTCCATCCGGCAGATCGAGGTGGGGGCCTTCAACGGCCTGGCCAGCCTCAACACCCTGGAGCTGTTTGACAACTGGCTGACAGTCATCCCCAGCGGGGCCTTTGAGTACCTGTCCAAGCTGCGGGAGCTCTGGCTTCGCAACAACCCCATAGAAAGCATCCCCTCTTACGCCTTCAACCGGGTGCCCTCCCTCATGCGCTTGGACTTGGGGGAGCTCAAGAAGCTGGAGTACATCTCTGAGGGCGCTTTTGAGGGACTGTTCAACCTCAAGTACCTGAACCTGGGCATGTGCAACATTAAAGATATGCCCAATCTGACCCCCCTGGTGGGGCTGGAGGAGCTGGAGATGTCAGGGAACCACTTCCCTGAGATCAGGCCTGGCTCCTTCCACGGCCTCAGCTCCCTCAAGAAGCTATGGGTCATGAACTCACAGGTCAGCCTGATTGAGCGGAACGCTTTTGATGGGCTGGCCTCACTTGTGGAACTCAACCTGGCCCACAATAACCTCTCTTCTTTGCCCCATGACCTCTTCACCCCACTGAGGTACCTTGTGGAGTTGCACCTACACCACAATCCTTGGAACTGCGATTGTGACATTCTGTGGCTAGCCTGGTGGCTTCGGGAGTACATACCCACCAATTCTACCTGCTGCGGCCGCTGTCATGCTCCCCTGCACATGCGTGGCCGCTACCTGGTGGAGGTGGACCAGGCCTCCTTCCAGTGCTCTGCCCCCTTCATCATGGATGCCCCTCGGGATCTCAACATCTCCGAGGGTCGGATGGTGGAACTTAAGTGTCGGACTCCCCCGATGTCCTCCGTGAAGTGGCTGCTGCCCAATGGGACAGTGCTCAGCCACGCCTCCCGCCACCCAAGGATCTCTGTCCTCAACGACGGCACCTTGAACTTTTCCCACGTGCTGCTCTCAGACACCGGGGTATACACTTGCATGGTGACCAACGTGGCAGGCAACTCCAACGCCTCGGCCTACCTCAACGTGAGCACGGCCGAGCTCAACACCTCCAACTACAGCTTCTTCACCACAGTCACAGTGGAGACCACTGAGATCTCACCTGAGGATACGACGCGCAAGTACAAGCCTGTTCCTACGACGTCCACTGGTTATCAGCCGGCATATACCACCTCCACCACGGTGCTCATTCAGACCACCCGTGTGCCCAAGCAGGTACCCGCGACAGACACCAATGATAAGATGCAGACCAGCCTGGATGAAGTCATGAAGACCACCAAGATCATCATCGGCTGCTTTGTGGCAGTGACTCTGCTAGCTGCCGCCATGTTGATTGTCTTCTACAAACTTCGTAAGCGGCACCAGCAGAGGAGTACAGTCACAGCCGCCCGGACAGTTGAGATCATCCAGGTGGACGAAGACATCCCAGCGGCGGCGTCTGCGGCAGCAACAGCAGCTCCGTCCGGTGTATCAGGTGAGGGGGCAGTAGTGCTGCCCACAATTCATGACCATATTAACTACAACACCTACAAACCAGCACATGGGGCCCACTGGACAGAAAACAGCCTGGGGAACTCTCTGCACCCCGCAGTCACCACAATCTCTGAACCTTATATAATTCAGACCCATACTAAGGACAAGGTACAGGAAACTCAAATATGACTCCCCTCCCCCCAAAAACTTACAAAATGCAATAGAATGCACACACACACACACACACACACACACACATACACACACACACACAAGACAGCAACTTTTGTACAGAGTGGGGAGAGACTTTTTCTTGTATATGCTTCTATATTAAATCTACGGGCTGGTAAAAGAAACAGATTATATTAAAATTTAAAAACAAAAATTCAAAACAAAACTATTTTCTAACTTGTAAGTTCTATTTAAAGGGGGGAGTGGGGTTCTTGGGAACGTTGTGGGGTAGAAGCCACAAGTCAACTTGCTATGATGCCAGAAGGGATTTCTGATACCAGGCTGAAACTCCTAAGATAAACTTAAACAACAACAAATATCCCTAAAGAGGTAGGGTGTGGGCTGCTGAGGGGTGGGGTGGGGGTGGGGGTAGACTGTCATTTTTTAGAAGATGCTTCACAGCATACAGGAATACCCATTTCTATAGACACCTTTCTTAAGCTGAGAGCTGTCTTTGCAAATTTATTTTAAAAAGAGATACAAAAAAAAGCACCGAGAATTTGTACTGTGCTGAAGTGTTGAGAGGCAATAATTTTTTTTTTTCTTCAGAGGCCAAGGGGAAGATAGATCTGTAAATGTATTTTAAACAGGAAAACCACCAAAATTTAAATGACTCCTTAAAGGGGCTCGGTCTTTCCGTCTGTCCATGTGCACAAGGCTCCTTGGTTTGTGCACTGGGACACGCGCGTGCCCCGCCTGACAGCGCGCCTCGGGAAGGAGCAGAGAAGGAAGGGGGCTGGCGTAGCTCTCAGTCAAATGCTTTCACATTGCACCAGATTCCTGCAGATGGGTTTAACCCACTCTCTGCAGGGCATGTGTCTATTCAGGGTTTCCCTTGAGGGGGAGGAGGCCCCCCCCCAAGGGGGTGCGGCCACAGAGGGGGGGTGGGAAGGGAGAGCAGAAGCAGAGAGAATGTATTCACAGGAGGCCATAAATTAGCATGGTGCCATGTCCACCTGTTGTTCCCGGTATCTGACAAATGATTGTAGACAATGATGGCATTTTATGATTTTTTATAAAGGTTTTGTTTGTTTTAAGGTGGAGAAGGAGGAGAGGCTGGGATTGGGGAGCTTGGGGGAGTGGAAGCTTTTCTCATGCTTGTGATTTGGTGACTATTCTAAATGCTGATTCATTAGGGATTATTACAGCTGATGTCAACTGGTTGTGGTGATGGGGTGGGGGCAGAACATGAGTGGAGAGAGAAAAAGGGCACAGGCTCATTTCAAGTACAATGAAGCCTTTACTAAACAGGATGGTTCACAAAAAAGATGTGAATCCACAGTTAAAACAAAAGTGATATACATGCACACAAGAAGTGAGTTCTGCAAGGAGTCCTGTGGAACGTGGCACAGTGGGGGGAAGGCTTCCCTCTCCCAGGCCGACCTCAGGAGGAGGTGGAGGAGAAAGGGTGGGCGTGGGCGGGGAAGGCAGAGATCTCTGTTATTCTGGTCCATTTAATGCTGTAACTTCTTTCATTTATTATTTTAGCTTTAAAAAGAAATAAAGGGTTCAGATTTGAAAGGGGTGGGATGGGTGGGTGGGGGGAATGCCAACAAAAGAACACTGATTGTAATGTGAGAAAAGTGTATTTTTGTATTTTAATAAATATTGTTCAATTTTTAATCCAATGTCCCCAAAGGGTTAAATTGAATAAGGTCCTATAGATCCTTATAAGCATTAACCAAGTCATTTCTATTTAAAGAAAAAAAGGCAAAGGGAGGGGAGACGTAAGGTGGGAGGGGAAGACAATGTTAAATTTCTTTCAAGTATGGGAAAATGCTAAAGCTGTCAACAGTCTTTCCTTAGCTTAAATAAAAAGCACCCCAATTCTAGTGCACCTTCCAAAAGCTAAGTGTGTTAGTCCCTGGCTTTGTTGGGGGTAGAACCAAATTCCTGATGCCCTGGAAAAGCAGGGGAAATGGGTCAGCCTCAGCTCCTGGGACCAGGCCAGAAGTTAAATGCCACCTCAGCAGAAGCTGCTGGTCAGGCAGCACCAGCTCTATCTACCCAGAGACCCTGGGGGACCTGGATTTAAGAGGTCTGCAATAATGCTGTTTGGCTTAAACTTCCCACAGGCAGCGTTCCTTCTGTTCTCTGGGTGCTGAATAGTCAAACATGTCTCGGTGGTGGTGGGTGTCTGTCTCCTGATGCTTACCGAGTACTGACGTCCAGGGAGGCTGCATGAACCGGGACCCTGCGTCTCCTCAGCGTTTTTATACTAATGCAGGGAATCGGGACTGAGTGGGTGTGATCTCCCTGGCACTGAACAGGGAGAGAGGCAGGCAGCACTTTGCAGCAGTTGGCTAAGAAAAGGGCCAATTCTTAATCCCCTGGGTAGATATGTGTCCTTTCTGGGTCTCAGTGTTTGTGGTAGCATGCGTGCATGCATGGCACACCTTTAGAAACTGTCACTCACATTTCCAGGCTCCAAATACACGTTCCCTCTGGCTCTCCTTTTACCGCCGTAGCTACCCCCGATAACACGAGAAAACTGCAGCAGAGTAAAGGGTGGGACTTGGCCAGGACCAGCTGAAAAAGCAAGAAATTATCCCTTTCCCAGCACCACAAGACAACTCAGGCTGTTCAGAACAGCTTCCTGGGTACACATTCATTGGCAACTGTGGACAAAGTGGCTGCTTCAGAAACAGAGGATGTGGGGCCAGGTTTCCTAACCTTTTTTGGCAGCTATTTGGATAGTTAGGGATTGTACAGTCGCTCTGGAATGATGAAGGGTCTGTGGCTGAACCAGAGGTCTGAGGGGAGGGGTACAGAAATGGTCCTAAAACATTCCTGGGGAAGAGTCCTAAGAACAAACATTGTCCTGGGGGCTGAGTGTGTTGCCATCTTGGGATCTGAGGGAGAAGCGCTTTCCAGAAGAAACCTGAAAGGAGGTGGGGGAGACTGAGATCTGGTTCTTGGGTTTAAGTGTCCTTAGGGCTGCAAGGGTAGTTCCTTTCTGCTCTGGGCCCACTCTTTGAGCTGGGCAACGTTTCAGCTTTTACAGCAGCAAACCTCCATTGCCGTAATGGTGGGTATTGCCTCCTTTGTAGCAGGCACCTGGGACAGCTTTTCAGAGAGGAGTCCCATGAGCACCGAAAGTGCAGGCTTTCATGCTGTGTTGGTGACTCATCCTCAGGCCTGATGGCCAAGCTATGGGACATGGGTTGGTAGCTCTTCAGGGGAGTAGTTTGTAGCAACACATTAGAGGGAAAGACTGCTGCTGATTATATGGAGTTAAAGAATTTTCTAAGGGCCATGAAAGATCATTTAGTCTAATCCTTTTACATTTTATGGTCAAGGAAACAGCACCAGAGAAACTGAAAGATCTCTCCAAGGTCACACTGCTAGTCAGTGGAAGAGGTGGCACTGAAACCAAGATCTCTGGACTCCCAAGTCAAATGTGCCTTCCTCACTCAGGCTCTTCTGGGCTATCAGGAACCTATTTCTTTCCCCGCCACCGTGCAGTAAAAATGGGACCTTCCTCCAGATATCGCTGTGTTCTCTTCTCCTTTTTGGGGTGCTCAATCTCCTTCAGAACTGGCTGTACTGCCCCCCAAGGTCTGACCAGAATTCTGACCACAGGGGGCCCCAGAGCTGGCCAAAGGGCCACGTGTGCTCACTAAGGGGTTAGATCCTCAGGACTGTACATAACAGCTTCCGATTCGGAGGTTCAGTGGCAGACGGCTGCTGGAGAAAGGGTGACGTTAGACCAGGCAGGGTGTTCACAAAGGGAAAGGTAGCTTGGCCTTCTCCCATCCTCAGCCTTGGAAGCTCTGCAGAGTTGAGGATTGACAGAGGTCTTAAAGCACCTACCAGAGCAAGTTCTCCACAGTGGAATGGTTTCTGCTTATTTGGCTCAACAATGAGACTGTTGGGGGGTGGGGGTGGGGGTGGGGTCCTTAACGTCTCTCCTCCACTGTACCTACCCCAGCCCCAGCTCTGTAAGTGCCATGCTGTGGCTGCCACTCCCATAATCTGCTCCAGGCCTTTTAACGCTCTTCGGTGTTCCGCTGCATCTTATTATCAAAGAAGGGAGAGTAGACAGGACAGTTTCTAAGGTCTAGAGACACTGGCTTTATCAGGGCTGTTTAACATGTATTGAGGCCAAGAACTTGCTGGGTGCTGGGTAGAACAATGTAGTAAAGAGTCCCTGGCAAAACAATTCCTGTTATTGGTGGGGAAGAGGTCCAGAGTCCATGGCCATTGACAGTGGAGAGTTCTGGCTTCCTTCTGTGGAGATGGACAGAGACTAGGACAGGGCTAAGGGGGGCCTTACACAGCCCAGACTACTACCTCAGGGGGCAAGAGTCCACAATTAAGGCCCTAACATTTTACTGCAACAAAGCAGCAGGGGATTAAAATTAGAGAAGAAGAAGAAGAAGAGAGAGAGAACATTTATATCCAAACATATGTCTGATTTTATCTCCTCTGCTGGCGCTCAGCACTCCATGCCATCGGCTAATGCGGGCACTGTTCACGCCATTTCTAAATCCTGCCTCAGCTAAACCGCAAGGCAGTTTTTGGCTCAAAAGCACCTCTCCTGGTCTTCATGCATTCAGAAAACACCCTTTACCCCTGAAGGGGTGAGAAGGGTTTGGGCAGTGAATTAAGGTTGTTTTCATCTTTGCGTTAAATTTCAAATGAAGCAAATTGCTTCTTGAAGCAGCGACAAATGCTTCAGGAACCACATCAGTGAGATTTACATATCTATAAAGCAATATAGCATAGTGCTTACAAGTACAGACTTTGGATCTGGTCTTCCTGGGTTGAATCTCAGCTCCATCGCTTACTACCTGTGTGACTTTGGATAAATACTCAGTTTATTCATATGTAAAATGGACATATTAGTATCTACGATCTCACGGCTTCACAGGTTGTTGTGAAAACTGAAATTATATGTATAAAGTCATACTTAAGAGTGGTGACTGGCATCACGTAGTAACGCTGTATTGTTGGTAGTTATCTGATGACAAACATAAGGACCAACTGACCAGCCCCCAGTCACTACCACCTCGATTCTAGAACCTCATCTGTGCCCAGAGAGAACATTATTGAGCTATTCCAGAGAGGAACGATGCTTACTCAGAAGTTGGGGACAGGGGGACAGTACCATGTAACCAAGGCCAGGCCCAGAGGGAAAGAGGGGTTGTACTTTTCCCTCCAGGAAACCAGTGCCTTGTGCTCTGTTCCCTAATCCAGCTCTCCAGCTGGCCCAAGGTGCCGTTTCCATCCCGGAAGAGATTACCTTTCCTTGCGCTAAGCCAGAAGAAAGGAAAGGTGCTGCTGTTGGTGGTGATGCACAAGCTGAGGGCTGGGCCAGGAATCCTTTACCTAAGAAACCTTGTTCCTTTCCTAAGAGGATAAGCTTCCTGGAGGCTTTTCCACCTATCCCTGTTTTTCTGTCAGGGTGCCTTACCAAGGGTAGGGCAGGGGAGGGCTGAGGCACCTGGAGGGAGAAGGCAGGACAGAGAGGAGCTACTGGGGCTTCAAAGCAGAATTAAAGGGCAGAAAAGAAGACCAGAATTTGAGCAAGTGAGAGCAGAATGGAGCTATATGGCAGATAGACAGGCTAAGGGTCTGCAATGCAGTTAAGGAGGAAAGCCAGGGAGATTCCGCTGTCCTAGGAAGCAAGAGGCTGGCTGGACCCTGGATGGGGGAGGACCAGTCCGATATCCGTGGCATGGGACAGAGGAGAAGAAAAGCAGGGAGATCAACTTTCCAAGAGAAGTCTAAGAGAGAAAGCATTCTGATTTCCTAATGAGTGGCTAGAATTCGATTTTCGGACGATCACAGGTTTTGTGCTCCGGTACATGCCAGCTCTGCTGTCAGTACTTGGGCCAAACCACCCACAACAGTCCTGTTCTCTATCCTGCAGGCTGGCCAACTGCCAGGGGGAAACAGCCCAGTCCTTAGGACCGTAACCCAATCTGGACCCTGACCGGCTCACTCAGGGGTGTGCACTGAACCTGGTTCCTCATTTCTATGAGGGCAAAGACAGGGAGAGAGAAGTGGGTGCAAGTCACTGCGGATCTACGAAAAGAGTATTACTCCAGAGGGAGGGTATTACATAAATTGTGTTTTTCCATAAAAATGAGGACATGGACCCTGGCAGTGAGTCAGAGAGATTAGGCTGAGGCCTATGGGGGCCATCTCTGGGAGAAGCTCTCCTGTCAAACAGTGTTAGCATTTGAGATGATGGTGTCTTCCCTAACTTACCCCATCAAGATTTCCGACCCTCCAGTAGGGAAGCATGGAGAGGAAAGGCTGCTCTATTGCCAGGTGTGGGGACTAGATGGAGCAGAGTAGTAGTTAGCCTTTCATGGTCATTCATTCTGTGCACCTAGGAACGATACTAGAACAATACTAGAGATTTTATTACCAAATGCCAAAGGAACAGTCCTTGGTCCACTAGTTTCTTTAATACTCACTCACCTCCTTATAACCCCACTAATAAGTAGCACCCTCCAGTAACATTTTTTTAATGTTTATTTATTTTTGAGAGAGAGAGAGAGACAGAGTGTGAGTGGGGGAAGGGCAGAGAGGGAATGAGACACAGAATCCGAACCAGGCTCCAGGCTCTGAGCTGTCAGCACAGAGCCTGACACAGGGCTTGAACTCACAAACTGTGAGATCATGACCTGAGCCGAAGTCAGACACTCAACCATCTGAGCCACCCAGGTGCCCCAATAACTCTTATATCAGGGTGTTTCCCTCTATAATCCCCATCTGAGTACAGTCATCTGCCATCATAGGACCTAGGCCATCTTTGCAAGATCGTTCCACTCTAGAAGATTGATGGCTCTTTCTTCCGACAGTCCTCATGCGTTTTCTCTTCCAAGGCAACTCCTTCATCTATAGTGTCTGAAAGTTCCTTTAAGGTCTCACCTCTGGTTTCCCCATGTCTGCACTGGTGCTGATGTAGTCACTAGATTAAATCACTCGACCTGCTCAATGAGTCAGCACGGATGACTGAGAAGAGCTTCCACACACTAACTGTTCCCTATGCAAAGTTTGGTTTCTTGGCCTCCGGCTACTTCTTCCTAGAGTCTTCAAGGGTCTGGCTCCTTCCCTTCTCCTATCTACTCATCCAGGTTCATTAAGACCATTCAGGCAGCTTCTCCCACTCAGATTCCGCCCTGTAGGTGAACTGAATGAGTTACAGACAGCTCTCCGCAGAGGCAGTTCCTTGCACGGATAGGGCAGCAGTGTTTGCAGGAATGCTCAGTGTGTCCCTCACAAAAGGCCCAGCACAGGCCCAGAAATGGAGCTGAGGCCTCAGATATACACAGCCTGTTCCTGCAGCCTACCAGCTGCAGTGGTTACAAGTTATAATCTATTACCATTGCAAGAAGACTTAATTTCTGGACTTAAGGGAAGTCGGATAATACTTTATCCTATTAGCTCTGCTGTGAGACTTGACAATGGCTTCCTTCTGACATGACAGCATATTCTTCCAATTCATCTCTTTAAGGGGATGGAGTGGGAGAGTCTGGAATAAGAAAGGAGGGAGGGCCAAGGAAGAGACTGCTAAAGGAATCAGGGAATTCTAATTTTTTAATTAGAAATGAGGAGGGGGCTTGGAGACACATGACAAGGCTGAGATATCTTGAAGCATGTTTGCATTTCATTTTGTTACTCTGATGAGGGAAGTGACTGCACGTACTGGGTGGGTGTATCGTATGCATGTGTGTCAGAAGAAGGCTCTGAAGCTACAGAGAAGCCTGAAAACAAGAAGAATAAGGAACTGGCCTATTCCATACTCTTCTTGTCTCAGCCTGCTGTGCCTGCAGGGTAGCTTTCCCTTTCCTTAGTCCCTATGCCACATTCCTGTTGTAAGTCCACATCTCTTCTGACCAGTGGTATCATGTCCGTCGAGGGCACCTTCACATCCCGGGGGTGTCATCAAGGCTGGCCAACCTTGGGGTGGCAAGACACTGAGGACAGAGTGATGGTTTATAGCTTCAAAATTCAGAGATGTGGAAACCGGGAAGGGAATTTCCAAGTTAACTCAGAGAATCTAACTGAACCCCCTTATTTTACTTATGAGGAAAATGAAGTCCAGGGGACTTTCCTAGGTGTCACATAGCTGGTGATGCAGAGACCAGATCTCTGGTGTCTGGGTTCTCAACCCAGCACTGCTGAACACCAACAGCGCCACGGTGACTGACAAATCCGGCGGGTGCCATTTACAGAAACCGCAAAGTGATTAGCGCCCCTGGAGTTTGCAATTTGGTACGATCCCTTACAGTTTGCTTCCAGGGAGAGAAGGGGAAGGCCTTTCACACCAGTACCTTATCTGTGCTTAATGCTCTGAGATGGTGACCACTCGTGACTTCATTCAAACAGCTAGCGCTGAGGAATCAGGCAACTTTTCCTTTCTCTTCAACCACAGATGTTCCAAGGCATGTGAGTTCTGATGGCAGCCCAAACGGGTAATACATTAAAAGGAACATTTGTTGCTTATGCCATTCCCCCTTCCCTCACAAGAGCAAAAAAAAAGCTGTGAGGTAAAGAACTCGTATCCCTGTGCAGGGAAGGCATACAGAAGCTAAATCATGTTAGAGGTCTGTTCAAGGTCAAGATGACCACTGACAAGCAGAGAAGTCTGGAGTCCTGCTTCCACGTCGCTTGCCTTCCCCAGTACTGTGTAAGCGAGGGGACCCTTGCGGGGAAAGCTTAGACGGCCCAGGTTGACTCGGAGCCTTCCCTGAAACAGAGTCTAAGAGGCTACTAAATGTCTCCTCTTCCCCCATATCAACAAATCCTCTGTTGGGAAATGGAGTGGTCCTGGCTATAATTTTATCGCATACATTTAATTAGAATCTGTCTCCTTCGTGATGGTTTTAAGCCAAGTCCCAGTAGAAACATTCTAAAAGAACAGCCGCTTTCAACCAAGGATCTTTTAACCAAGTTAATTTAGCAGAAATTTGCCATCTTGGATGGGATAGCGTTACCTCTCTTTTTTGACTTCAAAGCTGGGAAGAGAAGGGAGGTGGAGAACGCAGAGAAATAAAGAGGAAGGCGGGGGCTTCAAGCAAATGAGTTTTTGTCTATTAAGGAGTGGTAATTTCTGCTAGCTCCCCTAGAGGCTGGTCCCCTCCAATAATGGCCTGACTCTAATGATTCCCACTCCTAAGCAACAGCCTGTGTTCTGCTGGTGTTGAGACAAACTGTGCCAGAGAAATTCCCTTTCTCTCGGAGGTGCTGCTATCATTACGCAGGAGAGATTAGCCAGCCAGGAGGATGTGCTCTTGGTAGAGAGCGAGAAAGAGAAGGAGAAAGAATGCTCTTTTCCAGCAGGCACGGTACTGCTGACCTAGGATATGAAAGGCTGAGTAAGAGGTTAGAGGTTACTGATAAGAGAAGGGCGGGAACTCTGGACAAGAGGGAAAAGAGAAAGTGAAAGCTTTGGTGCCTCCAGAGGAGTGATGGACTCAATGCAAGACAAGCCCTGGCTGGTTGGAAAGCAGGGGGAGGTCTTGGGGTGTGGACTGTGGGGGTGGGTTGAGCTCAGACACCTTGGACAAAAACTGACGAGCATCTGAGATGTGAAACATGGTGAGAAGTTCACTGGAATCAATTCCGGCCCCTAAATATGGATCATTTCCAGGGCAGAAGTACAAGGATGTGGGCTGACGTGGAAATCGGGGTGACAGCCATTACCCAGGCTGTGGTGCCCTCCCGTTCTGCCCTCTCCCTTCTCAGACACTGAATCAGTGGGGAAAGCTAATACTGCGGCCCTAGTTTTTGCTGAGGCTGCTGGCGGCAGGTCTTGAGTAGGGGGTGGGGAGTCCCCTTGTTTTGCCCCCGGTGGCTTCCCTGTGATGGAGACGGAGTGCTTCCAGAGGCTGCCTTGCCAGATGTGCCAGCAGGCAGCCCGGCCAGAGAGCCTGCGGTGCAGACAGATGCCCTGGGCCGTATTCAGGATGGCGAGACCCTTTATGGTCCTGCGGCTGGGCTCTGGGGCAGTGCCAGAGCGGCAGGGTAATGTTCCTCAGCCAGATTCATTTCCCCCCAAACCTCTTCAAATATGTGGGCCATGGAGGGAGGCAAATTTAATTAAATTACTATGTCACGGGCCGCCCTTCCCGGGCAAGGGCTAAAAATGGGCTCACGCTGACACGCAGACCCATTTGTGTACACAGAGCATGCGTTTCTTTGTGCTTGGGCTGTCAGCAGCTGGATGGGGCTGGCAGTGCCCGGTGCTGTGCCCGGTGCTGGCCCCTTTGCTGCGGCAAGGCAGAGTCAACGATAATCCAACCCAGGCCCCGTATGGCTCTGATGACCTTTTCCTTTCTACTTAAAAGATGACTGAGCGGCACTCCCCCTTCCTGCATCGGTTCATTTCTCCTCATATGCCTCTCTTGCTGACACCCAGGACTTTCCCGTAAGGCGGCGCAGTGTGCTGAGCTGGGGAAGGAGGAACGAAGCTGCGGAGAGGTGTGATTCAGAGTGTTGCACGGGCAGGGTTTGGTTGGCTTGGCAGGAGATAGAGGGGTCTCCCTGGTGATTCTCCGGAGTGCCACTTCAGCAGTTCCCCATTGGCAACTCCGTGCTGCCTGGAGAACCATTTTCAGGTGCCAGCAAAAGCAAAGCTTTCTCTCCCCCGTCCCCGCACGAATGCCACGGTTGATACGGAACGCGGCCATCACACAGAGGCAAGGGAGTCCAGTAGCAACCAGAACCATTTCGTATGTGGAAATCAACAACCCAAATAAATGCTGGCTGTGCTGTACCTGTCACCCCCACGAGGTCATTCCATCTCCTTTCCATTCTGGAAGTTGAGGCCTTACTGCTCCAGTTTACAGACTGCCACGGGGGTGAGGATTTTGCCCATGAGTAGTGCTGCCGCCGTGAAATGGCCTGAGGTGGAATCAATCAGGTGTGCTGCGTAGAGTAGGAGACACCAAGAGCGTGGCAGTGGGTTTTTCCATTTGGGATTAAGACCCCGGAAATGTCCCCTGTGGAGTCTTTTCCCTATTTGTCCCCTGGGAGAATAAAGCCATCTCTCAGGTCTAAAACTTTAGTGAATGCTACACCTGGAGGCTGAGAGGTAGCCCTGTACTAAGACAACAGGAAAAATCTTCCTGAGCACTTAGCAGTCATCCTTACGCACCCTCTCAGGTCCAGGGCATCCTGGCATCGAGCGGACACGCAGGTGACAGAGGCAGCACGAGCAGGTCTGGGAGCTGTGGCAGGTTTACAGGCAGGCAGTGCCACAGTGAGTACAGAGGGCAGAAGATGGGGGCAGAAGCTTCCTATCCCAGTCTCCAAGCCTCTGAACTTGCTCTTATGTTACGAGGGACCTAGCAGGAAGGAAAGGCAGCACCCCCCTCTGGAGCTCTGCTGTCTCCCTGACTGGAGTTGGGCAACTCCAGGGCCGTTCTCGTTCATATAATTGGGGATGGGGTGGCGGTGCAACTGCCATAGGTTTCTGGCTACAAATATGATGGTTACTTTCAAATACTGTCAATTTGGGTCCTTGGGACCCAACTCAAGAACCTGGACTTGAGAACCTGACTCATGAGAGTGCCCATGAGTCATTCTCAGTCCAGCAGTGTTAACTGACTAGAATTTGTGGATCAAAAACAAAAGCAGGCCTGTCACTAAGATGTGGTCATAGTAGACAACAAGAGATCCAAAAGAGTAGATTTCCTGTGGTTAGGAGGTTAAGCAGCAACGGTAGCAGAAAGCTAGAACAACATATAATGCTACAGGGAAGCCATGAAGAACATGAAATTGACCAGCTTGGTGATACCTATCACGTGGCATCAGAGAAACAAAAGGTTCCTGGGTAAGTGACTATGCCAAAAGATCTTTTCTTCCTTACCTGACAAGTGGGGCAGAAGAGAACCGACCCCATATCTAGGTTGTAGGTAGCCATGACATTTGGAGTGGAATAAGGCCCCTTGATCCCATTTCACCCACATGGCCCCAATGTTCGCTAGGACAGAGAGCACTCACCAAAAGTCTGGCCTGGAACTATGGAGATAAAAGCAGATACCTCTTCAAGTAGCCTCTGTTTTCTTTAGTCAGTATGTTATTGGCTGTTGGGTGCCAGCAGAGATGTTTTATCATTATTAAGGATTAAAAACATCCTTACCTTGAAGAAAACACCCCAGAGGATAATATATCTCAGGTCTGATATTCCCCTATAAAAACAGTTGGCTTTGGGGGCTTATGTTCCTGTGTAAGCAGCCTAGGATAGGGACAGTTTTCTCCATAGGAAAAAAAAAAGCCTTGAAATAATGTAACAGCTAAGTAAGCCTCAGGATGAATCATGTGGATATTAGTACTGCTAAACCAATGGCATTCCAAAGCTGCTGGGGTCCCTTAGGTTTACACATGACGGAAATAAGCTGGTTTATTTGCTTTGTGTGCCCCATCCCAAGCCACACAGGTGGAGTAGTGCTCCCTCCCTGCTGCCGGCTGTTGCTAGAGGGTATGGGTGTGGGTCTCTCTCAGAGAGAACCTACTAGATGGAACACCCTGTGCCTTGCCCACGGGCTCAGCAGTGAGCTACCGTGGGGAAAGGCAGAGTGAGGCCCCAGGGCTACTTCAGCACAGCCTTCTTCTGTACAAGGTCACCCACAACCCCTCTCACATTTGTTCCCCATCACTTCATCTCTCTTGGAGAGGGACAAGGAGAAGGAAACGGATTGGTAACAATGGTGTATCACAGGGCACCACCTTTCAGCACCTTGAACTGGACTGCAGAGCTGAGAGGTGGCTCACCAAGAGGTTGTCAAGTCTACATTTAAGGGAGGAAAGGGAAGGAGAAGAAGGAAAGGTGCTATCTGGCACCATCGCTCCCCTCCGTCTCTCTCAGCTCCCAGTAATACTCAGGAAGCAGAGTGGGTGGAACTAAGCATGTTTGCAAAAACAGATTAGTTCTGAGGCAGGCTGAAAAGTATTTTCTACACAACGTGAACTCAGGCCCTGCCGCACCCTTGTCTTATGTGCTTCAGGTAAAGTTGTTGTCATGTTTCCTAGGTTAATATGCCAGAGCACGAACTAAGAGTGGTCTTCAGCTGAGCCCCAGGTTGACCTGCGGGCAAGGCGTGGCCCAGCCCCTTCGTCTAGGGGAAAGCGGGGCAGGAGAGGGATGGGAGTGGCAGACGTCGCTGGATGAGGCTGGGGCCATCTGCACTACTGTGAATCAAGGTTGGCTCAGACAGAAGGCGCGAGGGAGGAGGTGCAGCTGCTGATGGCCCAGACAGCTTGGACCTGTCCAGGCAAACAAGCCGCTCAAGTGCAAGAACAGCCAGCCAAGTAGGCAGAGCACAAATGAGGCCTTAAAGCTTGAAATATCTGACAAGATATGGAAGGAGGGTAGGAAGCTGTCTGGGATTTCAACTCGTGTCTGGCCTTGCTTCTCACTGCTAATGCAGACTCTTCTGCTCCTGAAGGATGGGGTGTGATATTTGGGAGCCGGTGGGCAAGCATTCTTTGAGCTAAAATCTTAAGGGAAATATTCATCTTCGATTGCACAGCCAGTTCTGGATTGTTCTCCCTCACTAATGCCCTCTGAAAAAAAATCGAACCACTGTCCCCAGATATTTATCTCTGCTCTGGTCACCTGCCCAAGGTTAAGAGCGGCGGGCCGAGTGAGAGAGAGTGTGAGCGGTGAGGGCGGGGCATGCGGCAGCACTGCGCCATCAATTGCACAGCCTGGGAACGGGGTCTCAGAACGAGCTAAGGAAGGCGACGGGGTGCGCAGAAAAGGCAAACACATGCTCTTCTCTTCCACCCTCCTTGGTGGTGGGGGGGCTAGAATGTTCAAGTGCTGTTACAGCCCCTACTAGTGAAGACTCTCTGAGACAGTGGTTCTCGGTCCCAAGTATATACTGCCAGCACCGAGGAGCTGTTAAGAAATACCAACGTTCTGACTCTAGATCAAATACAGCAGCATCTCTAGGGGTAGGGACAGGATTTTGATATTTTAAAAATACATCCAGGTGATTAAAGGGCAGGCCCAGGATTAGAGCCTCTGCTCTAGAGTCTGGAAGGAGCAGGGGACGACTCAGTGGTCACACTGGTTTCTGACAGGGAGGACAGTCCTGTCACTAACTACAGAAGCACTTCTTATACATTGTTTTGCTTTAGCTGAGCTAGTGCCCCTGAGGTTTCATTAAGGTTCAGAAGGAGTAACTTCCATGAGAGCTGGCCAAGTATCAATTGACTAACTGCCCTGGAAAAACAAAGGGAAACCCTCCTACAAACATGCCACCCTCCTTGGAGCCCCAGGTGGGAGAGAGAGGGGACAGATTGCTCAGAGGCCCATGAATATCAAATGGGAGAAACCAAGGCGCAGGTAGACTACCATTTATTCCAAAGGAAAGTGGAAAGAGAACCGAATAGCGTGTTTCTCTCTAGCCATTACCCGTCAGAAACCTTCCCTGGTCACACAGGCTGCTCTGCAAGCTAACTCAGGCAGGGCCCAGATCGCCACACAGTTCAGGTTCATAAGCTCAAATGAATGAGAAACAACTTTTGAAAATGCCAGGTTTCTGACCCTTGGCCTACTGGCATTCCCTGCCATAACCCTCCTTTGGTTCACTTACTCATCTATATGCTTATTTAGAGCCAGTACGGTGACTGGCACTGTGCCAGGTGCTGAGGAACAATGGAGATGAGAGACTTGGTCCTCGCCCTTGAAGAGTTCCCTGTAGCGGGGCAAATAATATGATGGATAGCCCAAGGGTGGCGGCAACGGGAGATCCGTACCAGGAGGCAATGAGAGCAACAGGGAACGCTTCTGCCTCCTCCCATCCAAACAGTCCAGTGAAGGCCACATGGCTTGGAGTTTTCAATTTTAGTGCCTCTGAGGCTACTTGTTCTTACGAGCGGGCAGAGGAAGAAACTCCCTGTTTGAATTCTGGATGTAGGCACTTGACAGTGGTAGGACCAATAGTGACTCAGACCCTGGGGAAAGACAGATGCTCTGGGCCCTCCTACAGAGGCGCAGGGGGTGACTTCTGCACCACTCTCAAGCTGGCATTTCCTGAAAGGACTGTTCAAGTCTTCCCCAGGGAGGAGGAAGAAGGGCACCCAGACTCTCAGTAAATACTACTGGTAGCAAAGCTTTGGGGTGACTGAGTGACCCTGGGGTGCCTGTAGCTTTCCCTCGGCTTCACACAGACTTGTTTACAGGTATAAATCCCAAAGCCCCCTGAATAAAGAAGGGCGGCCAGCAGCTTGCTCACGAATGGGGAGGTGCTAAGTCAGGACGCTAAGCCAGGCTGTGGCATTTCAACGTAGCATGGAAACTCCCAGCCTGAGCTCCCGAGCACCATTTAGTTTGGCTGCAGCAAGCTTCTGTTTACCCCACCTGCTGAGCGGCCAGAGTCAAATACTGCTTGGGAGTTGGGACAGGCACCTGAGGACACAGAAGAGCCTTCACACACTTGCATGCAGAACTGACAGCACGTGCACTCCTGGGAAGGGCAGGGAGGTGCAATTTCAGCCGCCTCTCCCCCCACCCCGGCTTTAGCAAAATCCCACTTGGTGAAGTGCTGAACACTGCAGAAATCAGGGCCCTCCTTCCTGTGCATGTATCACAACGTAGCTGTCTTTTATATCCCTGGTGTGAGGACAGAGGTCTTCGGGGTGGTGTGCAGGGGTGCTGGCTGGCAAGGGACGAGGCAAATAAACCACGAAGCGCAACAGCTTTCAGGGCTGGGTGACACCGAAGTCCCTCAGTAGAACAGACAAAGCTGTCTAGTCTTCCACTCTGAAGTCTGATTCTAGACACGGGTGTAATTTGTTTCTTGTGCCCATCCCGTTTCTCACCTACTTGAGAGTTGACGGTCCAGATTACTTATGGGAACTTACCCTGAAGGGTCACTCTTAAGGTTATCCAAAGCCCCAAATCAGAGCTGACCTAGGGTGTGGGGATCCAAATTTAATCTTTGAAGCCACTGGTTTTCAACCTTAGCTGAACACTACAATCACCTGGAGAGATTCTAAGTTTTTTAAAAAACATGTTTTACTAAAAAAACCTTTGATCTGAAAAGTTTGAAACACTGAAATTAGAGAATAGTAATGAACTCCCATATATCAACATCCAGATTCAGCAATCATTGAAACAGTCATATCTGCCTAATCTATCCCCCTTTTTTCTTTGCTGATGTATTTTAAAGCATTATCCCAGACATGACGTCATTTCACCTTTCCATACTTCAGTATGCATCTCTAAAAAACACAGCCATTTTCTTACATAACCACAAAGCCATTATCACACCCAATAACATCAACAAACTATTCCTTGGTATCACCTAATATACCTGGGGAATCTTAACAGAAAAAGCTGGTTCTTGATGAAGCCGGAATCTTTGAAGGGAGGCTCAGGTAGGAGTATCCTTCCTAAACCTCCCATACTCCATGATTTCAGTGTGCAGCCAGGGTTGAGAACCACTGCCCCCTCAATCCAGGATCCTGCTAAGGGGTCTGATGCAAGTTCCTTGAATGTCTTTTAGCCCCTGATCACATGGTATCTAATAAAAAAGCCAAGGAAAAGGTGACAAGTCACAGAACAGGATAAAGAGAAGGAACACAAAAGCACTACGTCAGCAAGGTACAGAACTGGACCCACTGCATAACCTAAGGAGTTGAGGCCCGCTCACTCGATCCCTAAGATCCATCAAAGGTCTAAGAGGCCTGCAAAGAGTTGTTCCCAGCTGCCCAGGCCGCTCAGAAGGCCCTCCGCACCTCGCACCAGGCCAGCCTGCATTATGCCTCCTCTCTATTTCTAGCTCTTCTCCCTTCTGTACACCCTGTCTCTCTGGCCTAATATTCTGGCAAACTCAGAGCTTCAGCACCTGGTCTTAGACAGGATTAATTAGGCCTGTGGTGAGGGGGTGTGCCAAAACTTCTTGGGCGTTGGCACTAGGGTTTGGGACCACAGCCTTCAATTTTACTTATTTATTTTATTTAAAAAGAAAAATAACTAAACAAAACATCCAGCAGAAAAGATGAGGCTGTATCACTGCAGCTAAAAATACCTCCACTGAGGGCGTCCGCTCACCAGCTCTTCAATTAGAGATGCTACAGGCCCTCTGTGAGCTGTGCAGAGCAGGCGGCTCCACAGGGGCTCTGGGCGGCTGGGGACAGTCCCCGGAGCAGTAACTAGTGACGGCTGGGTGGAGGGGGGCTGGCAAACAACCGGCCAGCCAGGATGACTGGCACACAGGAGTTGGTAACTCCCCAACCCCTCTTTTGCTTTACGGACCCACTGCCCAAACCAAGAAACCTCTTGCCTTCTTTCCACAAAGGGCCAAAATGCCAACTCTGAGGATGACTCAAAGTAATTTGGGGGACTGTCTGGGACTCCTAGAGGTTCACGTGAGTGCGATAATAACCACAGGAGGTGATGGCTGGCTCAGGGTGTGTCTGCGCTACTGGACAACTTCCAAGTCTGAGTCAGTGCTAACTGACACAGGTGAGGCATCCTGGAGGACTCAGGAAAGGGGGTGCTTGAAATGCAGGCTTGACATTGGACAGGGGAAACTGAGCGGAGACACAGGACTTCGCGGCAATTAGGGTGTCTTTCTCCGGATCTCTTTTCTAGGTCCGCTCAGTCCTAGAGGTCATTTAATCTGGCACGCTTATTTTTATGTGGGAAGATGAAGCCTCAGGGAGGTTAAATGATTTTTGTCAAGGTCGCGGATTTAGTAAATGGAGGAGCCAGGACTTACACATGGGATGTTTTATTACAAGTACAGTGCTTTGTTTGACTACACTAGCTATGTCATTCCAATGAATGGATCCATTCTAAGCGTTCAACAAGTGTTTCAAAAGCTACTGGAAGAGGTATTTTCAGTTTAGGTGCCAAAGGACTAAAGAATGTCAGCTTTGAGTTTCCTGGATGACCTGGGAATTTTACAGTCCCCTAGTTCTGGAGAATGCAAGGGTCAGACTCAGCAACTGAATCAGATGTTCAGTGGGAACAGTGATAGCACCACAGATCTGTGATCTTCATTTAGCCAGAGATCCAGAACCACTCCCTTCTTTTCTGTCTGGGGGAGTGAGAAACACCTACTCTTAGCTTGACTGGGGGATGCCAGGAGAGAAGGGTACAAGGATAAGGCCATGGCTGTCTGGTCTGATGCAGGCACTGGCCTTTCTCATTTCTTGGCATTGTGTGTGGCCCTTATCAAAGAATCTAGAAGCTAAAGTTGAGAGTATGGGAGGATTGGGTATAAAAAAAAAAAACAACCCAAAAAACATTACACATTCAGGGGTCTGGGGCGGGGAGGAAGGTGGAGGTTGTTTCAGGAAGAAGAGTGCGGTGCACATCACTCGCTGCCTGAGTATTTACTGTGGGCGAGGACTGTCTAGAGTCCTGTGTTGTCCAGTATGGCAGCCACTGGCCACATGTGGCTATTTAAATTAAAATTTTATTAAAGATCCTGTGCCTGAGTTGCACCAACCACATTTCAAGTGCTCAATATCCGTAAGTGGCTAGTGGTTACTCTACTGAACAACGCAGATAAGGAACGTTTCCATCACTGCAGAAAGTCCTACTGGATGGTGGGGGTAGACTCTGGTTGTCTTCTCACGTTTCTTGCTGGCCACAATGAGTTGTTTTTGAGACCCCTTTGGGGAAGAATTGAGTGGGGGGAAGCCAGAGGGTACCATCATGCACTCTCCGGCAAACCTACTAAATAAACCGAGGAACTCAAAGCAGCTCCGAGCAACTGGAAGTGTGAGCGCCCCAGTATACTAGACTCAGCAGGCCCTAACCCCTCTCCCTCAAGGCCTTGTCTGCCCATTCACAGCCACTCTGACCTTTGCAGATTTTATTTGGTTTCTATTTTACGCTGTTTTAATTGATGTTTAATATAGCTTAACTCTGCGTGGTGTTCCAAGCCCCTCACTAGGGGGCCGCTCACAGGCAGAAGCACAATTAATAGCAATCCCCGGAAAATTATGCCCTGTATCAAAGTTGTCATTGCATCATACAAATGCTTATTATTACTATTGAATTCTCTAGCCCTGACACCTCCCTGTGTTTACTAGGTAGCAGATAAACCTCTGTTTGTGCCTTCCCTACTCTACCACACCATCAGGACTAAATATAGCCCTCGTGTGTATGTTTAGCTCCATTTAGCTGTGCTTTGGAAAAGGGGGGGAAAAATCAGAGTTAATAAAATTAAATTGCCGGAAAATGTGATTTGTTCCTCCCCCACTTGACAAGCCCTTGAAAGACATACAGACGTCACTGCTAACGAAACGGGTAACCAGTCTCAGCTACAGGGTGGGGGCAAGGCCCAGAGCCTGCTAACATGTCATGGCTTTTGGATCTGCCTCCTGAGAGAATGAGGGAGCAGGCCTAACAGCACAGGACACTGGGCGCAAGGGATGATGCCCAGGGGCCCACTCTGTGTCCTGGCAGAAAGTGACCAGGAAACAGTGCCTGAGCTGGAGTCCTGCCCAAGGAGTTAGTGGGCAGTAAGTTTCATCACTGCCCTGCAACTCTCAGTTGGGGCGGGCAGGGGGGAGGCAGCAAAACAATAAGCCTCCCCACCCCCAAGGAAAAAGCAAGCCCCTCAACTTAAAATGGTTTAGTACTCCTTGGTTGTTTCTTTGGGGCTTTTTTGAAGCTCAGATTTTGGCATGAAAAGATAACAGCTTTTCTATGATCGCTGATCAGGAAAAGCAATGGAAAATTCCAGGCTTGTCAGACACCTGTACTCCTCCCTCTCTGGCATGGCTTCTCATCCTGTGTGCGTTCTCTCTGCACCCCTGTCTAGTAAGAGTCCTCTTTACAGAATGCTGAGGCCCTGGGTAACTTCCTCCTCTGACTTAGCCTTGCGTCCTTTTCTCACTAAAATAATACAATTTAGAGAATGCACGTGTTCACCTCTCCTGTCCGCCTCTGTCAGGTACACCCCACTCCCTTTTTATATGCCACTGTCACAGCCTTCTATTATTACCTATACTGCCGGTGGATGAACAGGTGGCTGTCTGGGAGGCTGGTGGGAGGGTGCAGGTAAGATCAATACAATGGAAACGTGGAGATGTTAACTCTCCCACGACTTACTATGTGAATGTGTCCATATAATTACCTTCTTCATGCCTTAGTTTTCTCAACTACTGGGCACTGTTTCGATTGGACTGTGTAACCTATAGAGCCCGGATAGCTATCAAAGGCTCTAGTTCAGTATTCTGAAGGCTGTATACTCAAGTCCTTGGAAACTGCATGGGTCATGTTTATTTCTATTTATAATCCATTTTTAATATCTGCATTCAATGCTCTATGGAGAAATGTATATTCTAAATTCTTCTAACCAAAGGAAAAGCTCTACTTTAGGTTGTTTGACAGGAAACTATTTCTAACTACATTGGGTTTCCCATATTATATTTGCTTTGTCTTCTTCCATCTTTGCCTAAAAAGGAGTTTCTAAAACACCACAAATGCTTTCTGTGCTCAGGCATAGCAGGAATGGGGCTGCCTTGGCTGACAGAAGAAGATGGCACCAATCTTGGGCCCCAGTGGGGCAGGGCTGTTTGCCACCTGCTGCCCTAGCTGCCTCGTCTCCAAATCAGGTCCGGCTAGTAGTTTGCTGCAAATATTAGGAGCCGAGCCACTAGCACTTCCCACCCATGGCAGGCCTTGAACCCTTTGTACTCTGGCTGCCAAGACAATCTGAAAGCCGGGGGCCACTTTCCATCTTAGAGGAGAAAAACGTGTTCATTACACGGAAACAGATTTTTCTTTCCCCTGCCTCTCCTCATTCCCAGCCATTTTGAATACTTTAGACTGAAAGGGAGGAAGACCTGTCCAACAAAGCCGAAGAAGGTGACGGAATTGTCAGAGACTTCCCCTGCCCCATCCACGCAGGCCAGAATGCTTTATTAATGATCCATGGGAAAAGAACAATCATCCTGCTGGCAGCTTCACATGTAATTAACCAGCTTCACAGAGAGCTGGCTGCCTTCTCCAGGTCTGGCATCTGCAGACTGCAGAGCTACCTGACATAGTGACACTGGGTTTCTAGCGAAATCGCCCTACTGGGAGAGGGGCATCCAAAATAGTGACCTAAACCCACTGGGCACTCAGGAGACAGGACTGCGATGGCAGTGCTCTTCTGGAAGCTTGGCTGTGTACTTGGGCTGACGCAAAAGACTGCAAGCTCCCTGATGGCAATGACCAGCTCTGGGGAACTGCAAGTCCCGCTCGTCACCATTAACTGCCCACTCAGGTGAGTGGCTTCCTTTGCTGGGTGGAGGTCACGGAACAGGGTAAGCTTCCAGGTGGCCCCCCAGTGTACTTCCCCCTCAGCCAAAATGCTGCAGACAGCAGTTTCTGGGAGTTGGTTCATGCTGAGCCAGGCAGCAGACTCCCGCTCTCCCAGCCCCTCCACGGCGCTGAGCGACCTTGCTGGGTGCGGTGGGCACCAGCTGCTTCTGTGTGCGTATGCGTCAGAGAACCAACAAAATTCAAACTATGGTACATAAAGAGAAAAGCAGCTAAGTTAACCGAGTTTTGCCCTTGTGGTCAGTGCTAACTTCCCTTTTAAGAGCCCTATACCACCAGGTGAGTGAAGCAAGAAGTATGCCATTTGAGACACAGCTTTAAAAATGAGCTCTTTAGTGCATGGCACCTGAAATGTCATGGGTTGTGTCTCTATCACCTTTCTCAACAGAGAGTCAGAGGGTATTTCCATTGAGGGAGAACAGAACAACAACAACAACACACACACCACCACCACCACCACCACCACCACACACACACACACACACACACACACACACACACACACACTCTTCCCGTGCTTGTTTCTGGAGTTGAGAAGTGGTTAAGAACTGTCTGCATTCTCCATCCCTTGGTAGACGCAGACCCTTCTTCCTAAGTAGAAGAACCAACCCTTCCTTCACCCCTGACTCAAGCGCAACCCCAGGCACCCCATATTCCCCCAGGGTGAGCCATAGTTAACTACCTGAAGTCTCAGAGGGAATGACAAACCTCTGCACGCTCAGCAAAAACGGAACTAGTTCACAGGCATCACGGACTTTTCACGCACCACACTCAGTTTACATTGTGTAGGATAATAAAGGAAGGCGGTGCCCTTTGGAAGAACTGGGGAGAGGCAGTGATGTCCATCATCTGCTCTCAGGCTGCCTCTTCCTGAGAGTATAGCACGTGTGGTGAACCCCCCAAATAAAGCCACGGAGTTGAAGAACGGGTTCCACAGTCATTTTCTTGCTCATTACCTGCAGTCTCCTTCCTCACTCAGCTTTGATTGTAGGAGCCAAAGACAGTGGTTCTCTCATTCCCATTAAAGCAGCCTAGAAACCAGTGCAATCTAAGCTGTGGCTCAGCAACTAACAGGCAGAGAGGTCACTGGTGGCCTGGTAGGAAATGGCCAGCTCATGATGAATGAATTGGTAGTGCCTGCCATTTTTACTTGCCATCACTTTAATCAATAAGGGAAAAGGTGAATTGCTATTGATCTCTTCAACACCTCTCAACGATACTGTACAAATTACAGAAACACAACCGGGAGGGTGAAAGCCATCAGGGAGGAAGGACAGATTAAAAGAAGTGTGGGCAGGGTGAGAAGGCTGCATGTTCCCCGAGCTGGTCTCCCCGTCACTGGGTGTTAGGCATGCTTGGGTGCATGTGTGAATGTGTCACGAAGAGCCCTTCCTCACACCTTGAAGGGCTGGCCACCGAGAGCAGTCCCAGGGCCTTCCCTCTGCGCTTCATGGCGCTGTGCCTCATCAGGGCAACAGGGCATGTGAAACCATATGGCTTCCCTTGATGCAAGGCTAGAAGTCTGTATGTTGAGAGGGACTATGGGTCCCAGGGCCTCATAAATTTTTGAAGTTGTCGTACTTGAGTGGTGTCTAGCTGGGCTAGCTCAACAACTGACTATAATTCTGGATGGGGAAACAAGAATCAAAAGCTTCAAGGGCAAACTCCAGCTTTGCCACACTGACCCTCAGCCCTGGGTCGAATGCCAAAAAAAGCGAGGCGGGACGCTGATAAAGTAGAACTGTCTTGCATCATACTTGATAATAACAAAGATCATGGCTTCTGGGGTTTCAAGCCTATCCTCTGAAACACCCTGGGTGGAAAGACCTCTCATAAAGATCAGAGGCCGGGGCCAAAATGTGAGAGGTCTGACCTGAAGCCTGGGACGATGACCACCCACAAACAGGCAAGATGACAAACTGTATGTAAATCAATCTCACCCAGAGAACCAGTCCACACTGTTACAACAGATAGGCAAAAGAACTCGTAACAGGAAGATATGCGTTTTGTGTCTGATTTTGAGGGCTTAGTCCAACCAGCTGGCTACAAGGAAGACTGTGAGAACCACTCAGTGCTTTGGGACAGCTTCTGTTTAGGGCATACTGCTTATCAGAACCAAAGTCATGTCAAGAAAAGGGCAACGTAACAGACAGATTTTATGGCAGAGAGAAAAGGGAAAACCGATGAGAGCTAAGCCCATGAGGTAAAGAGTGGTCAGATCTCAGGCTCTAGGACCACAGGTTTCCTGTTCAGATGCAGGTGAGGAGAACAACAAAGCAACCACGGGACCCTCAGCCCGTGTGTGCTTATTCACCGTCTGTGTGAGCGGGACAATCCTGTGCTCCGTGCCTTAGTAATTACCTTTCAGCTCTCTCCAGGCAGAACAGGGCTGAGCCCTCCCATTCTGCAGATGCTGAAATCAAGTAGGTAGTCATGTATCAAATATGAAAGAGAACCCAACCTTTAAAACCCACATGTGACCAGAGTGAGAGCCCTTCAGGACGCTCTTGGCACTCTTGCTTAAATGATTCTCCAGAGACAATGACTCAGGGTGTAATTGTGTAATTCTGAAATCTGCGACAACACATTTTGCCGGTCCCCTCACCTTCCTCCCACAAATAACCTGAAGGGCCAAAACGTAGAGCAAAATAAAATGCAAGTTACAAAGCTGCTGATGTGTTTAGAGTGGAAGTGCTGATATTAGAAGGAGGAAGTGGTTAAGTGCACCCTGGGCGTTTGGAAATGGCCACGTCTGCAGCCCTGTAAACTGATGAAGGATGAGCTGTGGCCGTCTCTGCCAAGCAGACAGAGAGACTGGCCCTACACTCGGGAGGTGGGAGCATGGTGGTGAGAAGGCACGAAGATAAGAAACACTATTTAGCAAATACCAGTACCCTCCTACAAGGAATCTTCCAATTCCGAAAGTGACCCTATTCTAAAATTACCGAGTGGCAAGTGGCCAGGCCAAAAATCCATATCCAATCAGCGGTAATGGACTATTTGTTGCATTTCCTCATATAGGGTTGCAGCATTGCTATAAAAATCCTGGGTCGGTAGTTTTAGATTTATTTAACCAGAGGTAATAGCATCCAGCACCAACCACCAGCACTGTAGAGACATGTGAAGTGGCTTATACAGGGTACTGGTAGTGGAGGAGGCACCTGTTGGGTTTTACCTGCAAAATCTCCACTTCTAGCTGTGCATTCAATGCCAAGACCGTCTTCTGGTACCACTAGATAGGATTCCACTGCATCGAGAGAAGGCAAAGGGAGAAGAGGGAGGCATTATGCTAACCTGGAAAGAAAAATGGCACAGTGAAGCTGTTTCCTTTCAACTCTTCATTCCTGGCTCAATAGACAGCTTTTGTTCTTGCTGCAGTGACTGTCCCAAGGGATTCATCTTGGGTCCTTTTCTGGTCCTTTTCAATCCTGGTTAACACCTAGATCTCTCTTTAGAGCTCCTGCCTGGCACTCCACTATCCTCCAACTCTCCAATTTAATACAGATCAAAGATAAACCTATGGCAATTGTAGACTGCTGTGGCCATGGTAAGGTGGTAAGGGGACAAAAAAGAGCAAATGCTATTCCATCAGAGGACAGGGAAGCCTGGGCCAGCTACGATCTAGAGAGGTCATCCCTATATTCCTTATTTTCAGGTCACAGTGACATCAGGAAATGAGCAAGGTCAGAAGTCCTGTGTAAGTCACAGAGAGCCCTGAGTATTGGCAGAACATCCTCTAAATACCCGTGTGGCAGTTCAACTGCATGGCAAAGATACTTAAGCCGTTATTTCTTAGATATCTGTGAGGTATGTGTAGAATCTTGGCTTCCTGGCTCTTGGTGATGTTTGGCCTTATCTGTCCATAGTTAAGTCTAGAAGAGGCTCTGTGCATAGGTTAGGACTCTGTCGGCATTACCTCCAGACCTTTACTTTTCCACTCAATGTGACACTGCCTAGAAAGAAGAGCTTCCCAAGTGTAGGACCATGCAGAAGCAGAGGCAAAAGACCCTGTTTCCTCAATCTTCATAGAAAAATGACTGGCTAACCCCAGATGGTATTTATTTATTTATTTTAAAAACTTTTTTTTTTTTTTTAATGTTTGTTTATTTTGAGAGAGCAAGTGCAGGAAGGATAGGGAGAGGGAGGGAGGAAGGGCGAGAAGGGGCGGGGAGAGAGAGAGAGAGAGAGAGAAAATCCCAAGTAGGCTCCATGCTGCCAGTGCAGAGCCTGATGCCAGGCTTGATCTCACGAATGGCAAGATCACGACCTGAGCTGAAATCAAGAGCTGGACACTTAACTGACTGAGCCAACCAGCCCCACCCTCCCCTCCCCCCCCAACCCCCGATGGTACTCAGACAATTTTTGAGAGCTTGGAACAAGAATGGCCAATAGGTATCGGTGCGAGTACCAAATCCACTCAACTGGTAGTAGCTCCTAGGAACCCTGTTTTGAGCAGATTCTGAGCCCTGAGCCAGAGCAGCCCTGTGACCAGAAACATCTGCCATGGGTGCTAGACAGGGGGAGCATGCTTACGTGCCACTACTAGCTTAAATACATGGGACTGGAGTGTAAAGAGCACTGGAGAAGACTAACCTTTGTTCTTTGCTGATTCTAATATGAATGCTGTTCCCAACACACATGCCTGTGACCTGCCTACCTCCCTACTCTTCATATCGTGGTTTATCCACACACGCTGAAGTTCTAATCCTAGATTTTAGCTAAACTCCGAGAGAATTTTCATTCATGATAAAAATGATGACAAGCTGTTGTTAACCAAGTATTTACTATTCACCAGGGCACCAGTGTTGGGAATTTCACATGTATACATTATTTCTACAATCACCCTACAGAGAAGGTACCTTTGTTGTAGGTGAGGCAGCTGGGTTAGCAGGACTGTTGTACAACCCAAGGGGCACCATTCTGTTGAATTCTATTATGCACTGAGATTGCCCTGGATTTAGAGAAGCTAAGGATCATGTCCAAGGTCATTCAGTAAATGGTGAGGTTGGAACAAGAACGCAGGTCTGATTCCGCACATGTTACTGACAAGAGTTTTTAAGTGACCGGAAAAGGAAAGATGTCCTTAAATGTTCTGCATATGGGTCTAAGAATGAACTTATCTTTCCTGAGTAAGTGACACATGTTGTTTAGACCAGGTTAGGGTATCTGCTGTTAATTCTCAAGCTTGTTCATAATCTTATTTCATGCACCACAGCATTTCCTAACAGACCATTGGTCACTTTCATTTTCAAAATCCATTTAAGTTCAGCTGACCAGAAACTGTCACAGGTGGAGTGGCAAGAGGGAAGTTCATCAATAAAGCCAGATTTGGAACACAGAAGATCTCGTCTAGTCCTTGGCAACAGACACAAGAGGTGGGCGTGCTATCGATAAGAAGAGGGCAGGGTTAAGGTTGGCTCATCCACTAGAACAGTCACCACTGTGTCCTTGGAGGAGTCACACGTGAGACACCAGAGAGTTACTATTACCTGGAGAGCAAATGAAATGTACAATCTGCTTACTCCTTGCTCGCAGCTTTGACAGCCCAGCTATTGTATAGTAAGGGCTGTGTTCTAAAAAGATTATCAGTTGCATTATATAATTCCAAGGAGAAGATAGTAACGTTCAGGCAGTGGGTGTGTCTGAGAACGGTTAGGATTGAAAAGGGAGACATGATGCCTGAAGATCCCCAAACATGCCAGCATGAAAGCTCACATTCAAGTCCACGTGGGTGCTGGCCAATGTGTTGGGGTCCCATGTGAAGTTCTTCTGGAAACAGAGAGTGAGCAGGTCTGCATGAGGTCATCTTTAGTGTGGAAAGTAAATATGATCTGCTAGTCAGAAGACAGAATTATTTTCCAAATTAGGCTCCCAGAAGGAAATGGACAGACTTCATAAATAAGGGATTTCATCTGAAAAACAAAAATTTGGAGCTGTTTTTCTTCAGCCTTTGTTATTATACTAAGAATATTAGCTTCCTTTTTTTTCTTTTTTAAAGAGAACCCTTGCCAAAGCTCAAGAAGCAGTGAAAATTCAGGATGATTGAAGAGGTAAGACAAACCAGGAGTTATTACTAGGGGCATATGATACATCCAAATTAAAATAAATGGCACCCAGCTCTCCTAGCATAATCCACCTATGAGGAGTCCAGAAATCTCTTCCCTCCTGACAGAATTTTTCCATTTGTTCTGGGTCACAGGCTCTACATAGCTATACAGAAGGTAGACCAGGATGTGCCTGGCAATAGCTGTCATCCACAGGGATGGCTCATAAAGAATTTTATGTCAGATAGGCAGATAGTATTGAATACCATAGGTGGCAGGAGCTTAGCGAAGCTTGGTTTGAAGGATTTTCATGACCTTGTGTTTGTAGTGATAATCTTGTAGCGAACCAATAAATACACTCTCCAGTGGCAATCAGTGCCCACTATACTCACTTCCAGGTTCAATTTAGATGAAGTTCAAAGTAAGTACTGGGGACCATTCTAGTGGAAAGATGTAAGAGGAAGTCATGTTTGAGCCTTTTACAAAATCTTTACTCTCAGAGTGGCGGGGGTTAGAAGTAAAGTAAAGGTGCCTTGGCAATGACAAGGCACTTGCTTCTGGGGGAAACAGAGTCTGTCAGGTCTAAGGGCTATACTTCCTATTTCCTTTTACTGGTAAGAACAAATTGAACCGGCAGAGGAAACCTCAAAATCTCTTAAGGAAGAGTATAGTAGTTAGTAAGGACCAATTCCCCGGGGAAAGGAAGAATCCCTCCACCGAAAAGGATTTTCTTCCCTGAGATGGAATTCTATCCTTGAGATGTTCCTACATGTCCCAAGGAGGCCAAATCTCTTGTGGCCCTAAATCTGACTCCATTTTGTTCTCTCCCCACTCCCAACAGCCAGGCTGGGATGTGAACACTGGTCTCGGGAGGGCAGTGAGGCCTGCAAACTTTGCCAGTCAGCCTGTATGACATAATTACAGGTAATAGGATCTTGGCCAAGCCAATGACAAATTAGGCCCAGCAGCTATTTCAGAAGAATGGATGCAATTCTATGCTTGACTGGCTATGAAAGTTCTAAGCAGAAGAATAGGGAAACAGACAACAGCCCAGCTGAGCCAGCAGCTCTGCAGAGAGGAATCCCACCGGAGCCAGCACACTGCTGGCACCTATCAGCACATGCTGCTGAGCTAGCTTCGGAAGGCTACTGGTGACCGGCTACCCGACGGGTAGAAAAGCTGATAGGGGAGACCTAGCAGCCAGGGAAGGGAAAAACAGGGCAATGTGACAGGATCCCCCACTCTTCATTTTTCCCTCATCTCTTCTCATTGTGATGCCATTTTCATTTAGGGGCTGGAATGGGAATCGAGGGCTTTCCTTCTAGGGCTTTTAGAAATACCTGGCAAGGGCCACGAGCCCAGAAATGAAGAGGCTGTAAGTGGGCAGGTAAGAGCCTGGTATTCACGTGGTGCTTACAGCATATCACTGAACAGGAATTTGTTGACTGGAACTTCAAAATAAACCCATCATCTCACTTAATAGTTTGATCCACAAAAGCAAAGGATGGAAAATATACAGGGAGGGGAAGAGACGAGTAGCCTCCTGGGAGAATGATACAGGGGCACTAATGACTTCAATTTGAACACTGGACGTTTTTCAAAACACTCACACATCATTATCTCATTACCTTTAAGTATCCTGGTGGGACTGCCAGGGAGACCAAGGAATGTCAGGGTCCCCTCGTAAGCAGAGTCAGGCTTGGCAATGCACTTTTTCAATGAGAAGCTCCTGAATTAGCAGCTATGTGTCCAGCCTTAATACTCAAGGCTTCCTCCCTGATCCACAAATGGTGACCTTAAAGAGCTTTCCCAAAGAACTATAAAGGACAACATATATAATAGTTGACTTAACGAATCTATTAAGTATCTCTTGTACGCCAGGCAAAGTACAAAGACCACAAAGACAAAAGCATGGATCCTGTCCTTGAGAAGCTTAGAATCTAGTGCGGAGACTTAACACACAGGCAGATCCTTTCAACAACATCGGTCAGTGAAGGACAGATGTGTGCACAGGATGCTGTGGGGACCAAAGGAAGGGCATCTCAGCCAGTCTGGGAGACCAAGGCAAAGCCTCCCAGAGAAGGTTTATCTTGAAGGACAGGTAGGTACGAACAAGAAATCAAAGAAGGAGGATGGTTGATCTACAGGGTGGGGAGCTTGGGTCTATCTAAAGAATGTGAGAGATGAAACGGGAAGGTGTGTACCGGGAACTGTGAGTACAGGAAGGTCAGTGAAACGAGTAGTGATGAGACATGGAGCTGGGGAGGTAATCAAGGCTGTATGTCAACTAAGGAAATGAGACTTTAGCCCAGAGGCAGTGGGGAAGCATAGATTTATAAGTGAGGGACTTACTTAGATCTGTGTCTTAAGAGAGATTAGAAATAGGAATATGGATTATATATGATCCAGCAGAAATGGAGCAAGAGACACCAGAGAGGAATCATTATTTAAAAAAGGAAGGCCCGCAGAAGTCAAACAACAGATGAAGCAGGATCAGGCAACCAAAAGCTGTAAAAACTGTGACAAGAAGAGAATAAATATTTTGGGAAGGTGTGGCCACAGCAAATCCCTCAGATCCCTCTGGAGTCCTGTGAGCATCCAGAATCAGACTCAGTGGTTCTTTACTGAAGATGAACTCTTAGTTTAACTGCTGGACCTTTAGGGAAGTCCTTCATAAATTAATTAGCTCCAGATATTTGAGGGTTGAGAAATGATATAATACTGCTAAAAGAATGACCACATTCTAATAGAAAAATGGGCAAAATCTGGGGAAGAAAAAGCACCCGATTTGGAATGCAGACATTTGGGTGTTGGTATCTGCTCTACAACAAGCTCTGTGAACAGAGGCAGATCACTGTGCATGTCAGTTTCCTGAACTGGGAAACTGAGATAATATTTCTCATGTAGGTTTGCTTTGAGATTAAAATGAAACATTGCATGTGTAAGCACTTTTACACTAGAAAACACTATATAAATGGAAAACCTGATCATTATTAAGATAGGAGGTCCTTACCTGAGCCCTCTTCAGAGAAAATAGCCTTAAACGGAAAACAAACTGAAAAAACACTGGTGGGTGATGAACCATTAAGAGTGTGTGGGGAGGGAAAAGTAAAGCCTTAGCTTCCAACAGCCTTTAACACGTCACAGGGAAGAGAGCAGTTTAGAAAGGTGACCTTACTGCATTCCTTCTTCCCTGGGCAGTGGCAGACATCATCTAGAATAGGGTGTCCTTTGCAAGTAAGTGAAACGTTGGTAGACAGCTGGCTCACCTTCCCGGCAGGTGACTAGTCGTGGCTCAGTGAGAGTTACGGGACCCAGGGAGAGTCTGTGAGCAGTGTTTCATTGGCCTTACCCGCACCAGGTGTCCTTTGCCCTTCTGGGTTTCCCCGTGGCTTGAACTATCGTTAGTGCTTTGATCCAGAGATCTAACTTTGCTACTGTTCCCCCTCCCGTGTGTCTCCTGGCCAGGAAGGGACCCGCACTGACAGACGGGAACAGGAAGGGTGTGAGCATATACCACAGCACTGTGAGGGAAATGTGCAGAAACAGTTTCAATCAACGGGAAACTGCTTAGACCAATTATTATCTTTCTCAGACAAGATGCAGCACATTTGGCACTAAAAACAAAAAAACAAGAAATAATTTTCCTTTTATTCTAAGTTTTCTCTCCCAGACGCACATCTCTCCATAAATACGCACCAATATTCACTGCCAAGTCCACATTCCTCTGAAATGTAAATACATGTTCTTCGGACAGCACCAGTTGCTTGTGAGGCTTTTGTGCATCTCTGTTTACAAAAAAGCAGGGGGGTAGTGGGAGAGAGGGGATCTAGGACTACGCCCTGGCCACTGCAAGCTGCAGCAGGAGCTCCCCAGGGGGGCATCCTCCCTTTCGATGCCAGCAGGAAGAAGGGAAATAGGTCAGGGAATCAGCCAGTTTTCGGCTCAGGCTGTCCAGCATGAGGACATTTTCCAGGCAGCAGCAAAGGGTAATTTCTGAGATCTCAGGAGGACAAAGGGGTCACTGAGAAAGGTCTTGGAAATGATCACCAAACCTCTATACATCCCACATCCTGCCCCAGGGAAATGTACCTCTTATAGCCTGGAACTGTGAAGAGGGTTAAATTGTGGCACTGATCTCTTTTAATACCTCAGAGCCCCTTCTCTAAGAGCGCAGGTTTTCCTGACAGCGACCACGTTACTGTACAGGCAGCGGCTGGTCAGTGAGTGAATGCTGGCTAGCTGGCCTTCTGGCGAGGTGTGAAGAGATCCCAGATGACTATTTATTCACAGGAAGGGTCTCAAAGGGAAGACGAAGGCTTTGGATTGTGAGATCAGTGTTTTAGACAGGAATACCAAGGCAGGAAAGAACCACTTTCCCAGAACCACATGATACCTGGAGTGCAGAAACAGGAAATTGAAGCCAGTTATCTACCCATTCCCTAACGCTCTGTCTCACCACTACTTCTGGGAAGATGCTAGCGATGGGCACAATTCACCAGATCTTCCTGTCCTTGGCAGGGTGGCAGGGAATTGCCTGAAAGAGGCAGCTGTATGGGCGGGGGCACAAAGAGTATCACCAGCTCATGCCATGCAGTGGGACACAGCCCTCATATAGATCACAGTCACAACTACAGCAAGGGACACGATGACCTCACATTGGGTGGCCCAGAAGTAGCCCAGCCTCAAAGGCAGGGGATGTTGAGAGTAAATTGTCATTTTCAGGCTACAACAAGGTAAAAAACCAACCAACTCAGCATACTCTGTACAGCAAGGGTCAGCACACTTCTTGTGCTAAAAAGACAGATAAGTAAATATTTAAGATTTTGTGAGCTACATGGCCTCTGTCGTAACTACTCAACTCTGCTGTTAGAGTATGAGAGGAGCCACAGTGTGGCAATGTTTCAGTAGCACTTTATTCATGAAAACTGGCAGTGGGCCGACTTTGCCCACCCCTGCTATATACTGAGTCAGGCTGAGGAAGAACTGTTGAGCTACCTGGATTTCCTCTAAGTGTGACGTGCTTTCAGAGTTCCTTGGCTGCTTTGGCCACAAAAAGTCCAGTAACAAGCTGGTGTCTAAACTGCTCTTCTTCTTGCCCGGGAGCAAGAATGTCAGAACACCCAGACCACTGACCTGGAACAGTCCTCCCAGACTCCTAGCTCAGGGGAAGGAACAAAAGACAATGGGAACCGATGGCTAAGGAGAAGGAGCACGTAGAAAAATGGGAAAAAAAAGAAGAAATACAATGAAAGGTGACCGGAAAGACAGGAAGATGGAGCTGAGTGGTGGCCAGGAATGTCAGTAGCTCTGTGCTAACTGGTGTCACCGTAAAACACACTAAAGGAAAGAACGGCTATCGGGTGTCCAGATAATGGGGGCCATCTGAAATGTAGAGAAGAGACTTGTGTGAGACTCTGGCAAGCTCCACATGAGGCTATGGGACAGAAAGACTACAACTCTCTCTTCCCCCCAAACGGAGAGGCACGTAGCAATTTGTGCTCTGGCCACCCAAAGCCAAGACAATGTATTTCGTAAGCAGGGAGTCAGGCACCTGCACCTCAGCTTTCTGTCTGCTCCCTGGCAGGTGGGCTGACCTAGGGGCGTGCCCGTTATAGTCTCTCCCCCACTACACGTCCTTCTCCAGTCAGTTTACAGGTTTATGCATGTGAGTCTAACTCGACGGACATGCCGTTGTGGGGGCCTGGGATGTGCTGTGAAATCATGAAATCTGTGTGTTTCTCCCTTCCTATTGGATTCTGCCAGTTTATAGTAACTGTGAAAACGAGGCAGAGGGTAGAGAGATCCCGGTCAAAACTAAGATAAGAAAAAGAAAAACATAAAGGGGAGGGATGGGGCAGGGTCAAGGACGATCACATCATCGCCAATACCTGATTACCTGACCAAGTCTGATTACCAAGGGGATTGGCACAAGGTACCAAAAGCCTGTCCAACCGCGGCCATCACAACAGCGGCTTGGCTCCCGAAGAGCACCTGGAGTGGAATGGGGTGCTGTGGAGGCTGCCCTGAAGGTAAGAGCTACGTGAGGTGAGAGGCTGTGAATGCACACTCAGGCATCCGTACAGCGGCACGGTGCTTCCTCCTCAGGGCGGGAGGGATCTCCACATCCAGGAATGCCAATCCATCAGGCTTTCCTAGATCCAAGTGGGGTGGAAGGAAGAGGCAAAGAGACATGTGCCCAGGACAATGTATGGAATAAAAATACAGGTAAAAGCGACTTAGAACAAAACAAAAACCACTCTTCACTCCTACACTGTCAAGAAAACAGTTTACACGTGTGATATGAAGGGAAATGCCCAAGGGAACAGGTTAAAACCGGTTCCTTTAGTTAAAACTTCAAGCTGTCCTGAGTTTAAGCCATACTCCTCTTCCCTCTGGAAAGACCTTTCAAAACAGTCAGGCCGGGCAGTCATATAAGCAGCTAAGAAAACGCAGAAAGTTTCTTTATCAAGAGACTCCCGACTTAGGGCTCTGCAAAACTGGGGTGCTACAACCAAGAAAGCCACATATCAAATCTGGATTAGACCAAGATCTGCAAACTCACATGTCAGGGATATCAAAGAAGATGGGGGAAAATTTATCTTTTTTCAACAATCAAATACCAGCAAATGTACAGACAAAGGTAAGGTCACGATACTAAGAGAATAAAAGAGCTTTCGGCCCACTCATTCCACTTAGTGGCCAGTATTCTCTCTGACCCCTTGTGCTCTTTGGATGGCACCAGCGGGCCAGAAAATGGGATCAGAAGAAAAGTGGCTGGGGAAATGAGAGTTGAAAAAGAAAGGGAAAGAAACTTCAGGAGCCGTGAAACAACAGGGGAGGACAACGGTGACCAACGGGGAGGGCGACACAGAAATGTGGCGCAGCTAGGAAGTGACGAGGACGTTACAAACGAAAAGTCTCAGAGAACCCCACGAGGGCCTTTCCTCACTCCGTCCAAAGCACGACCACCGGATGTCTGTCGCGGCTACTTCTGTGATGACTTTAAGTCGCAGACCTTGGGTGGACCTGTTTTTCCCGTCACAGAGCTGCTCTGTAGGTCATTCCCCAAAGGTCCACCCAGAGGAAATTCCAAAATATTTGCCCCGTCTACCTAATTACTGTGCTCCAAATTGCAACAGCTTCTGATAGACAACTGGACTATTTGGATTTTTAAAATACTTTTCCTGCAGGGGCTTATCTTTAACCGACAAGAATTCAAACTACACTGGGCAGTTACAAAATAGAGGGGAAGGGGGAAGGCACTCTGCATGAGGATTTCTTCTTCACAAACATGAATGCATCTCAGCACAAATAAACGGGTCAGTGTGAGACTGAGGAGGCATGAAGGGGTCCGGCACTCCTGCCCCCGCCCCACTATACAGACGGCCAGCACAGCCTATGCAATGCCCAGGTTGTTGCAGTTCATTTTGGGAAATGGAACCCATCTATGTTGAACTAAGAATTCAGGATTCCTTTTGCCACCCCATTTTCTTTCACAAAATGGAAAGGTAAGTGCTAAAAAAAATCCCCAAGAGGTGGCAACCAAAAACAAATAGTGTCGTTCAGCCAGAAGTCAAAGAGGTGGTTTTCTACAGGTCTGGGCAGTCCCACACAGCATCCTGGGCTAGCCTGCTCTCTTGTGCCTCTAGTACCCAATATACTCACTGGCGATTCAAATCCAAATGAGAAACATCCCCAAGCCCACACGTCTGATCTCAAGGATCTACAAAGCCCCACGAGCGAGCTAACCTCTAGGACCCCATAATCTTTTAGCTCTTGCATATCATGATATTGCATGAAAGCTAACGGGACCCTATGGGTTTGATTGTAAAAGAAATGAGGACAAAGGCAGATCTGAAATCCTCAGCCTGAGCCCAGCACACTCCCCCACTGTTCCTTTCTTGTGCCCACCTAGCAGGATGAATGACTGCAATACTCCTGGAAAGAAGATGTATCAGTTGACTATGACTTGATAAAAATTAGCAGGTAGATGGACACCGCAGCAGATGAGAAGCCTAACTCCCGCCTGCAAGAGCCAGGCCAACGGGCAGAAACAGAAATACAATTAAATTAAGTCAGAAAACCCGCTACATAAAATGCAATTACTCAAAGATACAAATAAATGTTCAAAGAAAATTGGCCCCTGACAGGGTTAGTCAAGCTTCTAAATCCAGCTGGAGGCAGGCAGCGCGGGCTGATTCGCCAAGGAGGAGGGCTACAGAGCCGTAAGCCCTCTGCCTCAGGATGCTGCCTAGGCCGGCTTGGTGTTTCAGCACACAATCCCAGGACACCGGTGGCGGGGGGCTGTCTGGGGGTGGCTGGCCAATGACGCAGGGCTCAAGGAAGCAGGATGTGGGCAGACACAGAATGGATGGTGGATGAGGAAGGCCGAGCACCAGAAAAATGTCAGACTCATCTCTGACGTGGCAGGAAAGCACGAGACCAAGGGAGCCCCGTTTTCTCACCCCTCTTCACACAAGAAGCAACCGTAAGATGTCCCACCTCTCGCTGCAGCACCAGCTCCTTGGTGAAAAGTGTGGCTTCCTCACTGAAAGGCTCTCCCTCTTGCACCAAGCCTGGGAGGTTTCGGGCTCCTCTGGGGCATTCGATGCCTGTGTCAGGAGAAAAGGAGAATCTGTGATGAAAAGGGGCCTGGTCGGCCTAGTGTCCAGCAAGGATGGGACACCGCCCTGACACTTTCGACAGGGCAGGACTTAGATCAGAATGCCATCACATCAGAGATAAGATGCTGTAGAGGGAAAACCCAAACATCACCAGGGCAGCGGTGATTAGAGGGGGCAGGGGAGGTGAGCTCCCGGCCATAGCATCTGGGAATCAGCAAGAGACCTGGGGAGTTCCAAATAAGACGTGTGGGGAGCACAGGCACACCCGGATGTGGGATGCACCCCCTTACAGTCCCAAGGTCTCACCGGCTTCACCATCGCTTATCTAAATGGCTCTCTCACCTAAATCGTACTGCTATCCCCAGCCACTCTGCCTTCTGAGAGTCATTCCAGTGGACTCCTAGACATTTTCTCTTTACTATCTGGCTTTCACGTCAAATTTCACAAGTGTTAACTCGGTGTCATTTTTCTCTTCATAAGCTTCCCCTGCTGTCCTCTGGCTATATTCTGGACAATAGTACCATCAGTTTTTCATTCAGAATGAGTAACAGAAAAAACAGAATACTGATGAAGTATTAGGTGTCTGGAACCAGACAGACCTGGATTCACATCCTAATTCTATCACGTATTCGCTTTGTGACCTTAGCCAAGCTGCTGAACCACTCAAAGCCTCAGTTGTTCTATTTGTAAAACCGGTAGAATAATGTATCTGCCTCCCATGGTTGTTGTGTGAACTAGGAGAGATTATGTATGTAAAAACATGTAGGGGCACAATGCCTGGCCTATGGAGAAGTAGAATACATTTTAACTCTTATGGTTTTACCATTATTATTAATATTATTATTACTATTTATAGCAATCACCACGCTCATAACCTCAGCTGTCTTTCACTCCATACCTAGCCTATAAGATCCCTGAGGATCCCATTCTTCACACTTCTTTATATCCAAAGATGGTCTTTTATACAACACGGGTGCTCACTAACCAACTCAGATTGCCTTTTCTTTCTCTCTTTGATTCAGTCATTCATTTTGCAACAGTGATCATCAGTGTTAGATCACTGACAGTGGTCATCAGTGATAGACCATGAGATACGTCACATTTAGATATCTGAGTTACTTACACAGTATTTCCAAAAAATTCGTACTGCAACTGTAATTGTGAGACAAAACGTTGAAGTAGGCTAGAGACAGAATAAAAGGAAATGATCAAAATATGGCGGAGGATGCATCTATGCCCAGGTCTCTGAATCACTGCTGGTCTCTCCTGCTGCAATAAGGCAGAATTGGGAGGCGTTACCTCCCAAGGCATTTTCCAAATGGCCTTGGGTGCCGGTACAAGAGATTTGGCACAGGAGGCAAAGAAGCAAGGTGTCTAGGCAACTGCACACACTTGCCAGGAAGCCTTTGGGCAAAGGGGCCCCCACTGCTGGGACAGAACATGCGTCTCTTATGGACGAAGCCAGGTGGCGGCTCATGTTTCTGGCCACAGTACAGATTCAAGGTCATGAAGCTCAGAGGAAAGGGAATAGTTTATATCTCGGGTTTTCAGAAGCTCAAGAACAGAGCTTTCCCTCCAAGCCTTGAGGCCTCACAAAAGGAATACATCACATCAAAGGAAACACCAGAGAGGGAGAGCAGCAGAAGGATAGCAACTGCAGCAGGACAACGGCTTGGGCTGGTGGCCAGGCCACTCGCCCAGCTGTGCAAGGATGGGACAGCTGAAGGCCCTACCCGAGCATCTCATGGGTGAGATCTCTAGGGCTGCCTCGTTCTGGGCACTTCAGTGCCAGGCTGTGTGGGAAAAGTGGAACTGATTTTTTGGTAAAAGAGACCAATAAACTCAGAGCCAAAGAGCCTGAGACGTAACCCAGAAGGGAGAGATGGGGCTAGAGTAAAACTGAATGAAAGTCAGCCCATGGTTTCTACAGCATCAACAGGCAAAATCACTTTTCATTTTCTATCTGCAAATTAAGCAAGAACAGAATTGTCAGAGAGAGAGAAATAAACAATTCTATTGAACTTTCTGGCCACAGACCCATAGATAAGGCTTTGCTGCAAAACAGGAATAATGCTAAAATACGTTTCCAGTACGCTTCTGACCCTTAGCAGCCATTTGGGTGGGGGGCTGTGCTGAGTGCTGTTGGTGGGGTGGTTATGAACTGGGGACCGGAACCGGGAGGAGGCTGGGACACTTACTGGGTGGCAGGAATTGGGGGAAAGACTGCACGAAAAAGGCACAGAAGATTTCCTGGTCTCACTGTTTGAGCAGATGTACCTACTCTACTCTGATGTCACGACCTTGGTATTCAGAAATCTCAAGAAATCTAGAGATCCCAGTAGTCCTCTCTGATTTCTGGGAGACCACCAAGTGATTAAATCCAGAAAACAAGATGGCTCAACAAGCCTTCAAGTCGAGCAGAAATGGAGTCAAAATGTCTTTCAGGAGAGAGAGACCCTTGGGCCTGTGGTGACCAAAACTCAGCCACTCCAAGCAGATTCAGAGGCAAAGAAGGGCCTTTCTCATCTGTTCCCCCAGCTGCCAGCAGCCTGGCTCCATCCAGTTCTTCAAGAGGAAGAAGCAGAAGTAAGTGGTCTCCCTACACCTTGTTAAGTGGGGAAAAAGTAAACACATCAATGCACATTAATTCCCATCGGGCAGGTAGGTAAAAGAAAGGAGGGAACAGAAAAGTTGCCTGAGAACAAGAGTATTATCTCTGCTTTTATCATTGATTTCCTTTTCTTCTGGGCGTTCTCCCACTTCTCTCTGACTGGGCTCCTCTGAAGTAACCCCTTCTCAGTCAAAACCCGTCTCAGCTCGGTCACATCTCAGCTCAGGACTGACAGGGAGACATTGTATCTTAAAAACATATCCAATGGAAGTGGGAACCTAGGTATGAGAGCTAAGAGGAAAAGAGAGGTGTTAAATGAATATTTTACTGAGTACCTGCTATCTGTGAATAGATCTAAGGCCTGAAATCACTACGGCCTGAAAGCTACTAAGTGGTTATATGAACCCCGAATTGGCAGATGCTAAACTATCGAGACAAAGCCCAGTTTTGGAGTTCACTACCACTGTAACTAGAGAGCATTACAACCTGTCACGGAGACTAGGCAGGAGTCTGGGGCCTGGGGTCCGCCATTTCTTTCTTTCTTTTTTTTTTAATGTTTTTTAACGTTTATTCACTTTTGAGAGACAGAGAATGAACAGGGAAGGGGTAGAGAGAGGGAGACACAGAATCCAAAGCAGGCTCCAGGCTCTGAGCTGTCAGCACAGAGCCCGACGCGGGGCTCGAACTCACAAACCGCGAGATCATGACCTGAGCCGAAGTCGGACGCTCAACCAACTGAGCCACCCAGGTGCCCCTGGTGTCCTCCATTTCTTGTTGAGCAGGGTCAGGAAGTCCAGGCACAGCTGGTGTCTGGACGTAAGGCAGAGGGGTGCTTGGCACCGGGGCCGCCATAGTAGTGGCTTCCACACTCAGGGGCAGGGGAATTGCTAGACTTGGGGGGATGGAGGGGGTGGCTAGGAAGGATGTCACAACAGGGACTGAGAAGGGAGAGGCAGAATCTACTTCTGCTTGTAAAGAACTGTGCAGCTGAGTGTTTTCTAGCTTTTAATTTTATTAGGGCCCATATATACATTTACATATGGGTATATACACTTTTATATAACAAAGTTTCCACAAAACAATGGTCTTTCTGTTCTGTTTCATTAAAGAGAAAAAATGATGGTTATGACATTGAATTAAGCCTCTAGTGGGTCAGGGCCCTCAGCAAGAGTTCAAAGGCTATGCTGAATGTTTATTTATCAGTTTCTGGACTTGCTTTTGTGTCCCAAGGGAAAAAGGAATAGGGCAAAAAATATGCTATCCACCAACAGAGAGGAAACCAAACAAGTGTTAATATTCTAAACCCAGAAAGACAGCTGTTGCTGCTGAATACCAGGTAAAGACACGCTGCCAGCAGGAAGCGCTCTGCCCGGCCCTCTTTTCCTAAGAGCCTGGCCAATAAGTAAACCCCGTCCATGCTGCACCTTTATTCAAACAAAGATTGCATGACGGGGCTGGTGTACCTGGTGTTCCTCTGTTACCAATACGGTGGGGAGGGAGGGAAGGAAGGAGGGGGGAGAAGAAGAGAGAAAAAGGAAAGAAAAGGGAAAGAAAGAAAAGAAGGAAAAAGAATTAAAGAAAACAGATCAAGGGAAGGAAAGTTGGGTTCTCGGAAGGCAAACCCCGGGCTGCAGCCACTGAGCCACATAGCAATGGAGATCTCCCAAGACTGGACGTATGAAATGATATATCACTGGAGTTCCAGAACTTCTCCCTAGCCAGGTGAGAAAGTGCCCGTAATTCTGGATTGTGCATATTACTGCTACTAGCTGCTTTTTCTGACAATGCACTGGTGCAGCGCTGCCTGCCTGCTGATAAGAACATATAAACTTTGCTGTGCTTCAAATGCCGCAGGTACAGGTTAACTGCCAAACTGACTCCTGACACTCACAAGTCATTCAAAAAACAAAAATATTTGGTTTAAAAAAAAAAAACACACAAAGATATGAAAAAATTCCCAAACATTCTTAAAACATTTTCTTTGCCGACAATGGGGTGTGCCAGAGTGAAGAAAGATACTGTAACCTGTGGGGCTTTTTGGCTGATGTCCGTGAAGGACAGATAAGACACACACCCTTCTTATCCATATGGCTCCTTGACCTCTTTTAAGCCCCACAGACCTATCTGCCTATAGCTAAAAACCCATTATTTTTCATATCTTTTTTAAGCTTTCTGGGATATGATGGTTGCCCAAGACTATTTAAAATAAAAAAGAGGATGTGCCTGATTTTGTATGGTTTAGGAAGATAAAATGCATCACTAGCTATGAGCATACCATGGTTCTGGTTTCTGCTCTGCCAGTGACGAAGTATGAAACCTTTTGGGGCTTCATGGTCTCTATGAAATAAAGGAGCTCTGAGGTCTCCCCTGGCGATGAAATCCTGCAATTTTGACTGAGCCCTTCTGAGATTCCTCACCCGAGACTTGACTTCTGGAGTTCAGGATGCCCCCTTTCAAATGTAAAATGCCGGGCTATAGAGCATTCTATTAAAAAGAAATTATACATTCAGAGACATTGACTAACTAGGTCAATTAACACAAACACTTTGGTCAGTCAGCTTTGGAACAAGAAGTACAAATTCTTGTTAGTGATACGATAATGGCTATATGAGAGATTCTATTGATGGCTATGTGAGAGTCATGTATCGCTCTGAATATTTAACATTGTAGGTGAGTTTTATGACAATTAAGCCTCTGGGCTCAAAGTGTGTTTGCTTTTACCTTTATTGGGAGCTAAAGGGAAGTGTGTGGCAATCTGCCTTGGCTAGAAGTGACAGCTTCCCAATGGCACTTTGTCCAGCAAACAAGAGACCAGGGATTAGCTAAAGGAAACAAAACTCTAGAGGAAACAATAACCAATTGGAAGGATTAGTCAACGGTACTCACTTCCCGTCCAGTGTGCTCACTGCTGCGCCGGACGTTACTGAGGGAGGGCTCCAGAGGCACGCAGACATACTCTTTCCCGTCCGCCTACTTACGATACTTAAAAATGCCACAGTTCACTCAGCAGATGGTCCCTCCTTCCATTTCACAAATACGTATCAGTGCCTGCGCCGGGCTAGGCACTGTGCTGGAAGCGGAGGGCTCAATGATGAAAAAGACAGACTTTGGGCCAATCACGCTTAATTACCAGCATGAAAACATTGTATTTGTCTATCATCGTGCAAGGTATGTTACTGGTGACTGAATTTCCTATTAAACCTACCAGGCTACATACTGTTAAGAAACAGCATGTGGTAACTGGACTGTGCTAGGCAGACACATGTGTGTCTGGGAGACTGTTGGTAGAATGTGCTGGACAAGCCGATCGCGGGGCTCACCATGTCAAGTCCCTTGCTAAGGCATCAGGCAACTACGTTTCCTAGCCCTTGTTCCGGGTGTCTGTCCCCTCCCCTCACTGCAAATTGGGGATGGAGGTCAGAGCTGAGAGTGGGGGACTGACAGGGGGCTGGGGGGAGAAAAGAGTTGCTGCTGTACACGATTCAGGGGTGGCCAATCTACAGTCAGGTTGGCAGAGGAGAAAAGGCTCTGTCCAAATAGAAACGGGAGCTATAGGTGAGCCAGTAAGATTCTCTTTCTGGAATTTGAATCCAGCAGTGTGCACAACACAGGCCCATCAGGAGCCAGAGGAAGGAGGCAATCTATGCAGAGGGGACACTGGAGCACTACCACTGGAGAGCTACTGTTGAGTGCCTGGGGCAACCTCAGACCCACAGTCACCTTCCAGATTCCAGGATCTGACAGGATCCTGGGCCTTAGCTTACATCCCGTTAGATTTTCACAGATATTCCCAGAAATCTGCTCTCCCTTTACTGCAACCATGAGCAAGCCTACGTGAGAACCTGGTATTGGCAACCCGAATAAAACTAAAACTAAATCGCTTCTTAGACTGGGTACTATTGTCATTCAGACTTTATTCTCTCCCGCATCCAATACACCAGCTATAGCACACAGTGGCACTGGAGATCCTCAGCAAATGTTGACTAAATGAATATTAGTGAAAACACTCCTGAAAAAAAACTAAATACACAGAAAAGGAAATGGCTAATGAACTGGCAGGGTTAATGTAGACATTATACAAATACCAGGAGAAGGGCCGAAGGAATCCCTGACTGCATACATCCCACTTTCCCAAGGTTACATAACACTTCGAGGAAAAAAGGCAAGCACAGCTACACGCATCTACCCTGCTGGTCTTTGGATTGGCACACTTGGGACGCAGCTGAAACAGAGGAGGAGGTCAGCGCGGACCGGCAATGCCAGCAAGACTTGAGGACGGGGCACCGCAAAGATGTTCAGTTTCCGATACAACAAAGGAGGGAAACATCCCCACTGATAACCCCACGTTCAGCCGGAGGAAGCTCTGTGGCCACATGGAAATACAGAAAACTGGAGCACATTTCAAGGGAGCAGTGGAAAATGACTCAGGGGCGGGGAGGCCTGCCTTCAAAGGGAAGATAAAAGGTGCTAAATCTGTACAGTTCAGCTAAGTGGTGACTAAGAGGGTGACAGGATAACAATCTGCAAATATTTGAAAGGTGTAAACACGAGAAAGGAGGGAAAATGCTTAGTTTGAAGACGGGGGGTGTAATTATTAGGAGAAAGAGAAATCTGGACAAAATATCAGAAAAACCAAGCGTGGGGATGACTAGTGGGTTATAAATAAGTTTCCCAATTGAAATGGAAATGCTGTTATTTGACCCTGAAACTGAAATGTGGCTACTAAGCCCATCCTTCTACTTATGAGAAAGCAGCCCAGCCCAGGGAACTGTTATTTTATTTTCTATATTTTGGGAATGATTTCTTGAATAATATTCAAATTTAAATATCTCTGCTTTAAATGCTGCTCCCTGAAATTAAAATGTTTTTAAATGTTTATTTTTGAGAGAGAGAGAGAGAGAGAGAGCGAGCAAGCAGGGGAGGGGCAGAGAGCAAGGGAGACACAGAATCTGAAGCAGGCTCCAGGCTCTGAGCTGTCAGCATAGAGCATGATGTGGGCCTCGAACCCATGAACTCTGAGATCATGACCCAAGCCAAAGTTGGATGTTCAACCGACTGAGCCACCCAGGCACCCCTCCCTGAAATTCCAACACATTTTCTTTTGTTGATCAAACCTGATAAAATGGTTGTCCTGGTGGGACTTTCAGAACAAAAACTGGCTTTATCTGCTAGTATGTGCCACCTGCCTGGCTGACAGCTTAAGTGGAGCTGAGCACAGAGCCGGGTGACAGACAGGTGGGAAAGGGACAGAAGACTACACTATCTCATCTAGCAGGACACCTTCATCCTTCACCTTTAAGACCCTAGGTAAGAATGCTGTAAACGTTTCCCAGATGGAAACTGTAGACACGTCTCCCTTTTTAAATACACAGTCCCCTGGAGTAAACGTCAAGGACAAGGCAAGGCACAGAAAGAACACCAAAATAAGCTTCCTGTCACACTGACTGCACTCCAATACCTTTGCCTGAGTTCCTGCTGCTGCAGCTAGCCAATTTACAAGCCAATTTATAATTCACAGACTCTCAGTAGAGATTTTTACCCCCGGATTCAATTAGTTCCATTTCTATACTTTGCCCTGCCAGCCTTCCCCGCCCCCACCAAAAACCAAAACACAAATTAAAAAACCCCACTATGTACAGAGAATAAGTCTCCTTATATAGCCTAAGAAAAGGAACACTTAACTGTGTTCAAGTCAATTTCAAAACCAAACCAAACCAAATATTCTTTGGTGTTAACAAAGTTTAGACAGCTGTTTCTTCCCTAAGCATCAAGAACAAAATCCAGAACTCTCACACCAATGGCACAAAATGCTGAGGCAGACAGGCCATCTGCCTAATTTTAAGGAACGTGGTTATCACCTGCATATACGTATAAAACCAAATTAGCACACCACATTGTTAGTTCTCAGAAATGTAACACATCTCATGCACCAGAAGCTTATCTGAGTTCTCTCTCATAAGGTTTAAATCAGAATTAATTTGGAGACCTCAAACTGCAAATGCTGTCCATGAATCAGTTAACAACTGAGAACTGCAAACCATCCCATTAGGGCCAGCTGGTCCTCCATTTCCTAAAATGGCCCCAAAGCAAGGCAAATCGTAGACCAGTTCCTAAGAGTTAGTTCTACATGATAGGAGGCCTCGATTTGTATTGAAAGGGTCAGAAATAAAATAAGGATTTTGTATTGTCTCAAATTCTTTCTTCTCTCCCTTGTTCTCTAAACTGCTATGTTATTACCTCCGGGGAGGCAGCATCTTGTGGGCCAATTTTGGAATATGTCACTGCTAAAGCTCTTTCAGTGATCAGAATAAAGGATAAAAGAAGAATGAAGGGATCCTAATTAAAGAGATCCAACTCCTCAGGTAATTGTAGTCAGGGACTCAGAACCGGTTAAGAGCTGAGACTGAAGCTGTTTTTAGTTCATAATTCCGACTGTTAAGGTAGACTTTTATTGGGCTGCTCTGATTTGGTAATGTGTGATGCATTTGTTGAAAGACGAGAAACTGAAGTTAATTGGGAAGAGAAGCAATATGACCCAGTCTTCCTTCATAAGGCGATGGGAACTGCGACTTCCTTTGAAGAAAGGAAGGGGGTGAAGGAGAGGCACCTGCAGAAAAGAGGTACAGTAGTCTCCCCACCACCTGGTTCCACTTTCTGTGGTTCCAGTTACCCATGGTCCAATGCAGCCCAGAAGCAGGTGACCCCACTTCTGCGGTACTGTCAGGTCACCAGTAGCCTAACGTTACGTCACAGTGCCTGCATCATTCACCCTAACTCATCTTACCGTGTAGGCATTTTATTATCTCACATCATCACAAGCGTGAGTATAGTACAATAAGGTATTCTGAGACCATGTGCACATAACTTTTATTATAGAATATTGTTATAATTGTTCTATTTTATTGCTGTTGTAAATCTCCTACTGTGCCTAATTTACATACTAAAGTTTATCATAGATATGTATGTAAAGGAAAAAAACCATAGTATATATAGAGTTTGGTTCGACCAGCGTTTTTCAAGCATCCACTGGGGGTTGTGGAACAATTCCTCTGTGGATAAAGAGGGACTATTGTACAGTGCTTGGCTTTAAACGTGCCTTAAATTTCTCTGATACAAGTCATGGGTATGATACCACAAGGACAGGGCTGACTTCTGAGGTCTCATCTCTAGCTGTTGTTAGCCTGTTAATGGTGGATCCCCACTCAACGATTATTTGAGGTATGGTAAATGCCAGTTCTCTGTGTACACCCAGCATCTGGAATAGAGGAGCTACTCAATAACTGTTTTGCTAAATGAATGCCAAACAGGTTAAACCTAACAGAAATAGATGCCACAAACCTGTTATAACAATGTCCTATGCAGAACACTTGGTGAGTTCATAAGGAAATCGAATATCATTTCTAGGATTTTAAGGCGAATGAGTGTTAAATGCTAAACCACTGCCCACTTCCAAGGAGGAGACAAGGAACAAGTGGCTTAGAGGCCTTCTATTGGATTTCTGGTGCTCAGTCCATGGTGAACTGGCTTCACCAAGCTTTATTTATCATTAAGTTTAGACACCAAAGAACTACTTCCAAAAGGGAAAAAAAAAAAAAAATTCAGACGGAGCTCGTGCAGTAGATAACAATTTGGCCAGCATCAGAACAACCTTTCAGAATTCTTCCCATTGCAGAGCAGGATCTGAAAACAATGATTTTTAAAGGGAGGAAGAACTCTCACTGGTTAACAAGGCCTTTCCCTCCCCGGGGCATCCCAAGAGCATGGCTGTCAGCAATCTAGCCAGGCTGTCTCTGGGGGTGTTTGGAAAGGGGGGGGGGGCAGGTTGGAGACGGCAGGCTGTCTGCTTCCCAATACACATATTTGTTTTGGGTTTGCTATAAGCAGTAGCTGCAATAATATTGCCATCAACTCAGAAAGCAATGAAACAAGCGGGCATAGGAAAGAACTGTGCCGACCCCCAACTGTCCCCTTGAGTTTCTCATCAGTATCCATATCAACACAACAGCCTCATACGGACATTACAAAGAAAAAGCACTGGAGGTCAAAAGCAAGGGCCACGATGGTCTTTCCGATGACAAGAAATCAACATGGCTCAAGCTTTTATGTAACACCGTGGCACCATGGAGACAGCACCCAATGAGCATAAACCCCATGTCTGAGCAACGAGGAGGAGTTGGTTTCTATGAGAACCTCAACTTTTGCTTTTCCTGACTTATTTTAAACATGTATCTTTATCTTTGAATCAAATAAAACTTAGATGTATTTTTTCCCCCTTTCATTTTTGGCAATGAAGAATTCTAATCTTGGTCTCTTAAGTTCCATGTTAATACCTAAAGAAGAGAATTTGAATGTACTGTCCAGGCTGATAGAGAATAGCTACAGGGTGGGGAGAAAGCCACAGGAAATACCCACGTGGATCTTGCAAGTACAAGCTTCCAGAAGGTATCCTGACACACACCTGGCAGCCAAATGTAAAAGCTACTTACTTGAATAAATTTAGAGTGACTTTCTAAACCAAGTTGTGTTGTGTTATTTGAACAAAATGCTTCTGAGAATGTGTGGAGTGTGCTTCCAAACTATTGCCCTTCTTGAGCCTTCACTCACAGAAAATTGTTCTGAGCTTCTCCTCCTGAGGCAAGTGAAATCCAAATGTCTAGAGGTTAGTACACTCAGCTAGCAGAACTGGAGAAAAAGAAATCAGCTAGTGTCAGGAATACTAAGACCCCCAGACCAATGAGAATGAATAAAACTCTTGAAAGCAGAGAATCTCTAAGAGCCCTTTACCTTACTGAGGTAAGGTAAAAATAAATAAAAAGAAGCAAAAAGGAAAAGGAATTCTGAAAGATCAAGATTCTTCAAGAGCATAGGCTGATCCTGACATACAAATACATTCTATCCAGAAAAGTATCTTAAATTCCAGGCTGTGGGTGAAGAATGGTTTTTGTTGTTGTTGTTGTTTTTGATTAGTATAACATAAAAGAGGTCAGCAGACAACTTCCTGTAGACTAAATCCAGCCCGCTGCCTACTTTTGTACAACTCATGAGCTTAAGAATGGTTTTTACATTTTTTGAATGGTTAAAAAAAAATTGTGACATGTGAAAATTACATGAAATTTAAATTTCAGTCTCCATAAATGAAATTTTACTGGAACATGGCCACGCTCATTTGTTGTCTATGGCTTCTTTCATGGTACAACAGTGAGTTGAATATTTGTGAGAGAGACTATCTGGCCCAGAAAGCCTAAAACATTTACTACATGGCCCTTTATGGAGAAAGTCTGCCAATTCCTGCTTAAAGGGAAGCTGTATGCTGGTTAAAAGAAAATCTACCCAAGGCAGAGATCAACTTCCCAGAACTAGAACATCAGTGTAGGTGACAGTGAAAGAATACCCTAAGTAATAAAAACAATACCTAACAAAGCCTACGGTCATGCAACAGAGCAGGCAAAAGGAAAGGAAACGTGGCTCAAAGGAGAGTGGCTGAGGCAGGTGGCATTAACCACAGGTGTAGGCCCTCAATCTTCCTTTCCTGCACCTCATTCTAGGAATGCCCCACTCCTGTACGTGAGATCTTTCCTCTTTATTCCCACTCTCCTCCCCCAGACTCAGATTTCCCCATTCAAAACATACACCCCACAAGCACAAAACTTGAAATTTCCAGACTTGCCATTCTTTGTTCCTTCCCACAATGGCTTCTCTCTCCACTCGCTGACAATATACTCGCACTATTACACTCCTTGTACAGAAAGCCTTCGCTCCTATGATTTTGTACTCAGACTTTATCTTTCTACTAAAACTACTTGGAAAAGTAACCTCCTCACTCACAAATCTAATAATCTCTTCTCGGTGGGAGCCCTACTAGATCTCTACATGGCATTCAACACCGTGCAATGGTCCTGTAGTGCAACTATTTCCTGGCTTTGCTTCTCTCGACTGGTGTCCTAGCTCTCTGGGCTGCCTGTCTTGTCTTCTGCTGTCCCTTCTTTTTATGCTCTGCACTATCTCTTGGAAGGCCCATCTATTTTCACGTTCTCCATCATTGTGATCCTGCAGAACCCACGAATTATCCTCTAAGCCACAGACCCAATCCCAAATGTTTCACAGACATGTTCCCTGGGAGGGTCCTGCCAATATCTGGAATTCAGCATGTCTAAAACCAAACTCCTCTTCCTCTTCTCCCCTTGTCTCCTTCTGGTTTTGTTACTATTGTCCTCCTGTTCTAAAAACCTCACCTATCTTAGATTTGTCCCTTTCACTATATAACTCAGCAACTGCTACCTCTTGGCAATTCCATGAACTTCACCTCCAAGGTTGTTGTTCAGTCCAAGGAACCTTCTCCATCGTCAATGTAACTCTGCTCGTTCAGGCTCCTGTCACTTCCAGGCAAGAATCTTCTGATCTGTCTGCCTGCTTTCCATTTTGCCCTACACAGACTCTTCCTACACATAGCTAGCAAATCACTCTTCCTAAAGCATAATATGCTGCTCAGAACTCTGCCAGTGGCTTCCTGTAGTTTATTATAAAATCAGAACTCCACAATCTTGACATTCCAGGCCTAAAATCTGGCCCAATTCCTTGGGACCACAGAAAACATCCATGACCCACTCAACAGCCCCTCAAATATGTGAAGACAATACCTCTAGTTCCTCTGTCTTATTTCCTCCAGGCTAAACACTGCAAGGTCCTCACAAGACACGGGTTTTGATTTCCTACCCTTCTACTCGCTTCCCTCTTTTTTTTTTTTTTTTTTTTTAATTTTTTTTTTCAACGTTTTTTATTTATTTTTGGGACAGAGAGAGACAGAGCATGAACGGGGGAGGGGCAGAGAGAGAGGGAGACACAGAATCGGAAACAGGCTCCAGGCTCCGAGCCATCAGCCCAGAGCCTGACGCGGGGCTCGAACTCACGGACCGCGAGATCGTGACCTGGCTGAAGTCGGACGCTTAACCGACTGCGCCACCCAGGCGCCCCCTCGCTTCCCTCTTTTAATCCAGGTAATATTAAGGGTGTTGTCAAACAGGAAATGTCTTTCTAGTTGACTTAATTAAAATTTTGACGGGGTGGTGGGGCACGTGCGGTGGGGATGTCTCTTCTTACACGCTCTCGAGAGCCACCTTTGGAGTGTGACCTCTGCCTTTGTGGGATTGACTGGGGAGGGGTGTGGACAGCCCACGTACCAGCCCTGCCTCCCCGTGAGCAGGCAGAAGTGGACTTTTGCTCCGGGCAGGACGCTGCAGCAGTGCCGACAGCTCCATTGGTGCGGGAGGAATCCCTGGGCTGAGGGAGAAGGGAAGCCCTCGAGGGACCGTGTGGGAGAGGTGGAGCCTGGCCCATGGAAGGCCGCCTGCCGCCACGGCCTCCATTCCAGCCCATTTCCATTCTCTGTCTCTCAGCAGCAGCCCCAGGCGCTGTGGAGACCCTGGTGGTATTGTGACAAGCAGTCTATTCATTTCCTTCTCTCATTCACCGGGCTCTCGGGGATAAAAAGGAACAGCAGATCCAAACCCTGCCTAGAATCCACTTTGCCGAATTCAGGGAGAGTGTCCTACTGAAGTGATTATTTTCCCTGTTTGGGAGACCCAAGGGAAAGAACAGGATTTCTGTATCCTTTACTTCCCACTGATGCGACGCTGCAGAAATGACTCTTTCGGTCATCACCGTGGCCAGTGGGACGGTGAATGCACGACTTGCATTGAATTGAGGCTTTTCAGCTCCCGTCTCAGTGTGGCAACAGGACACCAAAGCACCAGGATTTGAACTGGGATGCTGGATGCAAAGCTTCAGTTGAAAAGCGGGCGAGAAGGGAGGGCAGCGAGAGGGAAAACCAGGTACCCGACAGACAAGCTTCCTGATCTGTTGCAGCCGAATGGGAGATAGTAACCTGCCTCATCAGGCTGTGCCCGTCTTCAAGGGAGAAGAGAGCTGCTGTGGTGTGCTGCTTACTGCACAACTGAAGGGCCGCACAGGTCCCTGGACGAGAAGCTTGCCAAACGTCGTGATTGGCAGTAAGGGCGTGACAGGTGAGGAAGGCGGGGTCGAGTGTTGAGGGAGGGACGGGGCTCTAAACTTCCCGAACACTGCTCGCAGTCGAGCACATTGCCGGATGGTGACTCCCGGTGCCGCCACAACCCAGGGCGCGCGTGTCTGTGCCGTGTGTGTGCACTCGCGTGTGCTCACTGGCTCACGGAAAGAGGGCAGGGGGTGGGGCTGGAAAGGGGGAGAGGAGGAAGGCAGACTGAGGGGGTAGCAGCGAAGAAACAGCAGGGGCCGTCTCCGAGGGTTGAGCGCACGTGTCCGAGCCTATGGCAGGAGAGAGCATCTGTTGTGACGGGGCCCAGATCAGAAACTGGTCTTTGTGGGGAGAAGGACACTGGGGCTGCACCCACCAACGGGCACACGTACACTCAGGGGGAGTGTCTTCTGTGGCAGTGCCCAGAGACAGGAATGGGTGGAGCCCTCGGCACAGCACACAGGAGAATGCAGTTTCATTCCCGGGAATAAGGAGAGAGGAGCCCCCCTTCCGCCTCATGGCCTGCACGTCTCATCCAAAGCGCTAGGCTGCTTGCCAGCTCCCTTTCACCAACCTGAAAACTTCCCCAGGTGCTGGCTTATTCGTGCCTCCTCACTTGTTTCTTGTTCCTCTCCACCACTCCCCAGCCCCATTCCCCGCCAGGCAGGTCTCGTCCAGCATCACAAGAGGAAGGAGACGCCATCAGCTGAAGTCTTATGGTTACTGGCTCCTTGGGGGAGCGGATCTCTCCTTTCTCGCCCCCACCCCCGCCCCAGCTGCAAGTAGTGCTCCCCTCCACATCTTCCCGTTGTGCCCAGTGCTGGGGTAGATCAGGCTTGTGGTGAGGTACCTAAATCAAAAGAAATATGTCAAGGTGCACGTCTTTGTAGAGAATTTTGTGGACTCTGGGAAGCTGTATACTTTGTGATCGCCACTTATGTAACTACACTTTCGTTTCCATAGTTTTTGTCATTAAAATAATTGTATGTCTTCTAAAAATATGAAACAAAGTGGACAGTTATGGATAGGGTTCTTTCTTTCTGGGGACTCTCTGCGGTCTAGCAAGGGCCTAGATGTCCTCCAGCCCAAATGGATCCCACTGGGTCAGAAGGCAATTAGATTTCCCGGTGCAAGGAATTCTTTGGCTCTACAACTGTGGATGCAGTGGGGGAAAGAAGGCCCTTTCCATCTCAGATAGCCATCCAAGGGAGACACCAGCTCCTGAATGGCAAAGAGGACAGTTGTCAATAAAAGGGTGGGAAGCGATGAGGCAAATTTCACAGAATAGGCAAGAGAAAAAAACAGGTTAAGTGTTTCATATGGAGGCTGTCACTAAGCTGGAAAATTCTATGTTCTGTTCTTCACCCACCCTTAGCAGACAGCTGTTCATCCTTGAGTCAGGAGAAAAGGTGAGTGCTTTTGGAAGGGGAAGGAGGGATTTCTCCCAGCCAGCCTGGAACCACAAGAAAGAAGCTCAATCACCTAAATGACGTTGTAATTTGGGCTGCCACAAAGAAAGTGGGCTCACTTCTCTCTTAGAAAACCAACTTGCTCCCTATACAGTGGAGGAGAGCACAATCAGACTGCAGATCCAAAGTGAGCCCAGGCCGACCCCACAGGAGGAAACCTGCCCAACTCCTGTCTTCAGGGAGGACAAGGTCAAAGAAGTATGGGTGAATCTCGAGACACCAAGTTCCGTCCAAATGCCTGCAGTCACCTTGTGTATACTGGGAGAACTGGCACTTAACAATTTGATAGGGCCCTAGCATTCTTATTTCCCTGTTACCGGAGTGCTGGCTGAGACTCTGTAATGTATTAATCTCTGTAGATGAGTGATGCGGTTTAAAATACTGCAGGGTTTGGCTGCCATTCCCTCCCCTGGGGTCTCAAAATAACTCCACACAAATCATTTCTGCTAAACACTCACTCAGGCAGCTCTTCCCTGCCAGAACACACACATCTTATGTAACCAAAGGAGCCACGTAGCTTGCTGGAAGAGGAGGGCGTTCCCAGAGAGCGGCACTGCTCACTGCCCTGAAGCCTCTGCAGAGCTGGGCTTTAAACCCATCTCTGTCCCCTGCCAAAAGGCAGGCACACAACTCAGCCTGGCTGCTGTGCCCACACTCCCTCAGCAAGACAGTCCCCAAGGAGATGCAGGCGGTCAGATCAGGGAAGGTCATCCAATTCAGGGCTGTCTTAGACACAAGTGCAACCTGGACATTTAGTGACCACTTACTAGGTATGAGGTCTACCCTGGTAGATTTTGGAGTCATGAGGAATGGAAAGAACATGGCCCCTCTCCCTTGAAATCCACATAGTTCAGTGCAGACAGGCATCTATACAGACACCATACAAAGCTACAGGAGGGGCAGGAAGAGAGGTGCTATAGAACACTTGACCTTAAGTACCTTCAAAGCCTCCTCTTCCCAAATCTAAGGACTCTGTGACATGGACCTTGCCCTTGGCTTGGCTTCTTTGTTAACCCTTTCTCCTGGTGCTCTCCTGCTTCTCCAAGCCTCTGCTGTTGGACCCTCTTCTCCTGACCCTTCCTTAAGCCTTGCAACTTCACGGTGGTCTGTTTTTAGCGGTTTCCTACTCTAAACCCAACTCCTAGGCAATTAAATTCACTCCTTGGGCTTCAAAATCCACTATAAACTGATGACTCTTAAAATTTTCATCTCTAATTCTGACCTTTCTATTAATTCATCTGGATCTGCAAAAATCCAAAGGCAACTAATATTCAAGGTATCAAAACTGACCTAGTAATGAAGGTTACCTACAAATGTTCTATTATTTGCAAACCAGAAAACTGTCCTCTTTCTTCTCCATCCTCTATTATCAAGTAACCAACAAAACTGTATAGATTAGAACCCTCCTAAATAGTTCTCAGATCTGTTCTTCCATCTTCATTCCCACCTTGCAGCCTAGTTCAGGTTCCCATATGTCTTAGGAGGTCAATGGCAATTGCCTCCTAGCCACACTTGTTGACCTAAGTTTGGATCCTCTCTAATCTAAGTCTTGATACTGTGGTAAAACTGACTGCTTAAAAATACTGCAATGAAAAAGGAAAGACACCACATTTAACAACAAGAATGAATCTCACAGACAATGAGCTGGGTAAAATAGGATTAGGATTCCAGGCATGAAGTCCAAAACAGGTAAAAACTAATCTTTGGTGAAAAAAGCCAGAATACTGGTTATCTTGGAGAGAATGGCCATGAAAGAGCATGCTGGGGTGCTAGAGGTATTTTTTTTCTAAAGTTATTTATTTTGAGATGGACAATGCAAGCAGGGGAGGGGCGGGGGCAGAGGATCCGAAGATGGCTTTGTGCTGACAGCAGAGAGCCTGATGCAGGGCTCCAATTCATGAATCATGAGATCATGACCCGAGCCGAAGTCAGATGCTTAACTGACTGAGCCATCCATGTGCCCAGGTGCTAGGATTATTCTATATTTTGATGTACATAGAGGTTACCTGACTTTGGGTTATATGTATATTTTTATACACATAAAATTAATTAAGCTGGGGTTGCCTAGGTGGCTCAGTCGGTTGAGCTCAGTCAACTCTTGATTTTGGCTCAGATCATGATCTCATCATGGTCCTGTGTTGGGCTCGGTGCTGGGAATAGAGCCTGCTTAAGACTCTCTCCCTCCCACCCCCACCTCTCTGCCCCTCTCCTGCTCATGTTCTCTCTCTCAAAAAAATTAATCAAGATATATACTTGTGTGTGCCTTACTGCGTAATAGTCATACCTAAAATTTTTAAAATGACAATGCGTTACCCACCATTCATTTCTTCCTAGATCTTACCTCAGGAGTTCCCAGCCTGGGGTGGGGGCGGGGGGTGGCGGGTGGTCAATGATGGGCTTGGGGGAGAGGCTAGTGTTTGTGAATCTAATGAAATTGTATGAGATCTCTGTGTGCACATATTTTCTGAAGAGAAGACAGACAGTCTTCTTTGGATTCAAATTCAGTAAGAATGGCCGTGACTCAAAGTTGTCAACGACTTATCTCGGAGGTACAATGTAAGCAACCTTGCAGATACAGGGCCCTTCAAAGACTGGGGTATCTGACTTTTCCAACTAGCCTTTAATGTCCCTCTTCCGGCAGACATGCCGGCCATTTAAAACCATTTCCCCTTTCGAATAACAGTGCTTTTTCAAGGCCTTCTCTTTCCTCAGCTGGCCACACCCTTTCTTCTCTCCTCACATATGAGGCATTTTTGAGAGAGAAGGCCTGTAGTTTTCTTAGATGTGTAGAAAGCTCAAGACCACCCCAAAAAGCAAGGAAACTGAGCTACAGGGTAAGGTGACATCTGAACAACTCAGAGCTGAATTCCAGCAAAATGAGTGCCTGCAAAGGGTGGCCTGGCCATGGGCGAAAGCTCCATCAAGACTGTTGAAGGAATGAAGGAATGTTAAGTACTGGAGTTCATTGTCCCTGTGGTCCTGTGAAAATGATCAAGTGATGACAGTGTACACTAGGGCCTAATCAGGGTGTTTATTCTCAACTGAGGTGAAGATACTGAAGATCTACTTACTTCATATGAATCAGATGAGAAAAATTTAAGAAACAAAACAGATGAGAATAGGGGAAGGGAAGGAAAAAGAAGATGAAAAACAGAGGGGGAGGCAAACCACAGGAGACTCTTAAATACAGAGGACAAACTGAGGGTTGCTGGATGGGAGGTGGGTGGGGAGTGGGGCTAAATGGGTGATGGGCATTAACGAGGGCACTCGTCGGGATGAGCACCAGGTTTTATATGTAAGTGATGAGTCACTAAATTCTACTCCTGAAATCATTATTGCACTATATGTTAACCAACTTGGATCTGAATAAAATTAAAAAAAAAAAAAAAAAAAAGGATTAGCAAAGTGGGAAAAAAAATACTCAAATAGGCAAGAATCCGGAGTCAATGTTAAAATACCAGAAAGGGTTAACACCCAGTGCTCCACAGAAGATGGGGGGTTGGGGTGGGTGACTTACATAGCTAGGCTTACATATAGTTTTTTCGATGTATATCAAGAGAATATGGACTCATCACAAAGAAATGAATACAGCAGCGACAGCTACTATAACAATGTGTTAACTTCTGTTGTTAGGCACCAGACAGCACTTTAATTTACAGATGAGATAACTAAGGCAAAGAGAGGCTGAATACCTTGTCCTTGGCCACAGGGTTTATAAATGGAAGATCCAGACTTTGGGCCATTACAAACCCACATTTGTCATGAATACAGTAAAGTGTCTTCCTCAAAAAGGGATGTATCACAGAATTCCCAAAGCGGGAGTTAAGAGACCCTGAGATTATCTTTGTCCACCACTCTGGTTTTATATATGAGGGAGTGGAACCAGGATCAGACACTGAGTGTCCTGTCTGCTAGATCATTTACTCTTTCCTATGCCCCACCTCCCACATGAGTTTGCAGGTTCTGCTTGCTTGGAGATCTGGTAGAAGACAAAAACAAGCTCAGCCCAACCTCCTGCCCTGGTTTAAGGTGCTCACAGTGACTGACTAGAGACAGGGACACTCCACAATGACCTTTTTCCTTAGGACAGGGTGGTTGGTTAGGCTGACCAACAGATCACCAACCTACTGAGTCTCTACGAGGTCCCAGGTATCAAAACGCCAGACAAAGAAACAATTACTAGGCAATGCAACGATAATACACTTAGAAGGATCATGCGATGACACAGGCAGCAGGGGACACCATGAGGACTTGTAGAGGGGTCAACCTTGGCATTTTTACTCTTGTAATTCTTTAAGAATATCAAGAATAATAACTGGCCAGAGGAACATACATCAAGGAAATCTGTGGGGGTGGTAGTAAACTCCCAGTGTTTAAAATGGCAGAAAGGTGCTGTGGCATTTGGGAGGAGGAACAAGAACAAGGTCTGCATGTGTGTCCTGGGAAGGCACACGAGTCCCTTCTAGGAACCCCAGACCAGGTCAGGCTGTATGAGAGCCGATCCCTGGAAAAGCACAAATCTTCCTCCCACAACTCACCTCTGAGTCAGAAAAGGAACAACTGGCTTAGTAGGACACAACTGCCTCCTATGCATTCTTTGTCCCAACAAATTTTGTTACCATTTCATAAAGTCAAAACAGATAATAATTATTCAAACACTCTGTATGTATAACTAATATGTAAACATAGCTTTTCATGTTATCAGATTTCTTTTTAATTAAAATTATGATCTATTTGAGAACCATTATCATAACTTAAACTTCCCTGTGTCAACGTCTAATTATCAAACCTCTGCAGAGAAATCCAAAGGAGGCTGAAAGAGTAAAAAGGGGCCTTGTTTTAGAATTCATCTGCAGTTTCCAAAATGTGTTAACTTCCTACTCCTATGGAAATGGCTTTTCCCCACATTACATACATACATCAGGCAACACGCACTGCAGGTCCCTGTTACTGAGACAACTTTCAAAACCACAAGTAGAGTGGGTTAAAGAGGGACAGATATATTTGATTGACAGGAGGTCACAATTCGTTGGCAGCAGAATAAAGAACTTGTCTCAATGGAAGATCGGAATTGAAAAGCTTAAAATATTCTTTTAAAAAAAGAAACATTGTTCTGACATCCAAAGAGGACAAATCAAATTGGTCTCCTCCCTCAGTCTCTGAAAAGGAGAGGGAGGAAATAGTGGAGGAGTAAGTGCCAGTTCCATCCTTAATTAAGCTGTGTGACCTTGGCCAAGAAACAACTTTTCTGAGTCTCCATGTTTTTTCACTTGTTACATAGTGACAACTGCCCTCCCTACCTCACAGCACTGTGATAAACATCTGGGGGGGGGGGGTGAATGGGAAAACACCCAGGAAGTACGTATTATTACACAAATGGATACTTCTAGAGGATAATGGTCTTGATAAATTTTAGCATATTTAACCATGGTCTAAACCACTGCTTAAAAACAGCCATACTTGCCTAGGTGGCTCAGTCAGTCCACTGAATGACTTTGGCTCAGGACGTGATCTCAGGGTTGTGAGACTGAGTCCTGCACTGAACTCCACACCCAATGTGGAGCCTGCTTGAGATTTTCTCTCTCTCTCTCTCTCTCTCTCTGCCCTTGCCCCACTTGTGCTCTTAAAAAAAAAAGAAGCCACACTGCTGACAAAGATCAAATAACACCCAAAATACCTGTTGGCCCTCTTAGAAACATTTTTAGGAAATTTAGTTAATGCAGACTAAACTGCATCTAATGGAAAAGCATGTTTAGTGCAGATAAACATAATTTGAGGATACTGTTGACTCTGACAAGCATGACAGGAGTAATGATCAGCCAGGAGGGGCAGGGTGCTACATGGGAAGAAAGGGCCTGCATCTCCTTGCTGCCAGGACTTGTTTCTGACTGAGGTTTGTGAAGCATGAAGAACAGACAACAGCTGGGAATTCAGGAAGAGAGTACATCAAGCTGCCGTTATTCAGGCTCCCAGAAAGCTACAGCACAGATAGCAACAAGTGATAGTTACATGAAAACAGAAATTACATTCCTTACGGATTTTTTCCCTATTGTGATTTCAGCAAACATTTTTTTCATCACTCCCATTCCCGCCACTAACTTGTACATGAGGCATCAGGGTGGCATGGGGGTGCGCTCTCTGGATGTCACGGTCAGTAAACACTGATCCTACTGAAAAGGATACTGCAAGGTCCTGAATCAGGACAGTGAGTTTGCAGTGTTCCCTCAGTTTCTACCTTTCGCCTTCTCCACCCGTGGTACCAAACAACAGATTTCTCACTGGGGACCGTGCAACATCCTCTGGGAGCTCTTGCTGTGGGACTGCTCGGTCTACTGATGTGCTCAGTGCTCGCACTAGCAAAGGGTGCTGTGGTATTTCTGGGGGGAGGATAAGATGTTCAACATCCTGCAATTCATGGCAAGTCCAGACAAGGAGTAAACATTCCACCCAAGATGCCTCTCTGGCCCCCCCATTGAGAAATACACAGCTCCAGTCTTACCCACCAGTACTCCCTCACTCACCATCTACACTCATCCCAAGACAATGACTTGCTGTACCCTATTCATGCTTTGCATTTCACAGTTTCAAATCCAGCTGCCCCAATCTCCTTGTTCAGGTCAGAACATAATGATTTTGGCCTAAGGCTGTTGAACAACTTAGAGAAAAATAGATCAAATAGAATGCAATCATCAGAATAAGCTATAAAGTAATTGTTGATTTGACTTGAGGTTCTGAGAAGGAAAATATGCTCTACTCCCAAGTTTTCTATAGACTCCAAGAGATCACAGTATCATTTGAACTGCTGCTTAAAGTAGCTTTGGCTCTGAGTTGGAAGCAATCTGTTCAAAAAAGGTTTTAAGTTAGGAAATGTGTTATTGCAGAATGCAAGCTGTAGAGTTACAAGTCCATGGGATGAAACCCCCACTGTATTACAAAGAGTTTGTGACCATGACAATGCCATTCCATTTCTTTGTGCCTCTGTTTCCTCCTCTGTAAAATGAGAAGCTGGACGGTTTTTAGTACTTTCTCCAGAAAGGCTGACAGAAGTTGCCTGCATGATGGGCCTGATTAACAAACATACCGGGCTTGATCACTGCGACCCACACCAGGACTTGATCTTTCAGGTTGATATATGCTAGCCAGAACAATGTTAAGAAATAAAACTCACATATTAAAAACAATAAGCAAACACAGGAAATCTGGGGATCCTTAAAGCCAGAAAAACCATACAGAAAAAAAGTCCAATCTACTCTTTGCCAACAGGCTTATCTACATTTGACAAAGATTACTCTTTGCTATCCGGGGAAATCTGCTCTGCAGTTTTCTTCTTCATGGATGGCGGATGCTTTTTGCCAAAGCGATCTGGGACTGCAGACTTTGCACATGTCAAGAGAAATATACACATATGTACAAAGAGGCTGGTTTTGTTCAGCCTCAACTAAGATCACATATTCTTCAGCAAACACTTCTCTGTTTGATTTGTAGTCAGCTTGCTTACACAGCACTATCTGGGTTTCGAGGCTTAATTTATTTGACTATATTCATTCCCTTTCCCCATCTTCCTCCTAGCACAGCAATTCCAAGTAGTAGGAGAATCCATCATACTCCTTTACGTTAAAAGTACTACGGCTTTACATTAGAACTCTCTGGAATTATTTTTCTTTTTAATCACAATGAGAAAAGGAATACATTATGCACAATGTAGTTATCCTACCTTTATACTCTCTTAATTTCTTTAAAAAAATTTGTTTAAAGTTTATTTTGAGACAGTGAGTGGGGGAGGGGCAGAGAAAGAAACAGAGAGAGAGAGAGAGAGAGAGAGAGAGAGAGAGAGAGAGAATGAATCCCAAGAGAATCCTTGCTGTTAGCACAGACCCTGATGCAGGGCTTGAACTCACAAACTGTGAGATCATGACCTGAGCTGAAACCAAAAGTTGGATGCTTAACCAACTGAGCCACACAGGCGCCTCTATACTCTCTTAATTTCTAAAAGTTATGCAAAATGATCTTAATAAGCTTATAGGATCAGATCCCTGCAGCTCATAGGTTATGTGCTGAGAACGAGCAGGCCAATCAGCTATCAGTGGTGCTGGTATGATGCCCTGCTGTCCCCAAAGGGGAACAGTGTTGCTGCAGGAGGGTATTCTGGGTTAAATCTGCTTGTTGATTTCACCGAGCTTGATAAGATATACCTTTTTCTTCCAAGGAGGTCTCAGAGGCCTGGCAAGAGAGCAGACACTGGCATTTGTGTTGATTTATTTTGGTTGAGAATGGGCCCACAGGAAATGGTAGAGAAGCTTGTTCCAACCCAGGGAATCTTTCTGCTTTCATAAGCCCATAAAGATACTAAAAATGAAGCATCAGAACAAACAGAAGCTGATGATGTCAATAGAAGAAAATGAGGCTGATTAGACAATTTCACGTGGCAAAAGTGGTATTTAAACTTTGGTTGTTTTGGTTTTAGGTTTTGCTTTTTTTCCTTTCTTGAAAACGAGTACTTTTTGCACGTGTTTGTTACAGCGGCAATCAAAGGATTTAATTTTATTTGTTATCATCCTAAACTTTCTTCTATTTTCTTACTTCAGCTTGCTTTTCATGCAGCTCAGAATGAAGATACCTGAATCTAGACCTCATCATCATGTAGCTCCATTTGTAAAAAAGAGAAAAAATATTTGTAAGTAAACACCATTTGTAGTTAGTGTCTGAAAAAAACTGCCACTGATTGTAACAAGATTTTAGAAGTATATTCAGTAATATGTTCAAACTCACGCTCCTTACTTACCTAATCCTGCAAAGCAGGTTAAGTATATATTTCTCATTATATCCAATAACTATCTGGATAAAATGCTCTGACTGTGGGAAACCTAGAGAGGGCCCACGTGTGTGTGGGTTTACATGGTTTGAAGGGATGAGGATGCATTTAATGAATGCTTCTCTGGACAGAAAAAAGGGAAGTTGACTGAGGCACCTCTGACAAGGACCTCTCTATGCCCCCAAGTCCATCCTGGGACTATCGCCTCTTGGGATTCCCCTAAACTCCATTCCAGGATGTTCGTGGGCAACTGGCAGCCTAGTATCGAGCCTCTCAGAAGTTGAGCCTTCGTTCCAATTTCACTGTAACACTGCGGCATCTGATATAATCCTTTAAAGGCTCTCAGAGTCTGGCCCTAATCTCCCTCCTAAAATATAACTCTGAGAAGATGTGAATATAGATGGCAACCTGGTCCATTTTGCTGCACAGATCAACACAAAAGGATCATGGTGAATACAGATTTAATGTGTATTTTCTCAGCAAGTGATGCCCCTAGGGCTGTAGAGGATAGCTGAATGGGATAAGTCTGATTTGACTTCATTATTAATTCATCTTTATTTAACCTCAGCCAGGGCCTCAAAAAAAAAAAAAAAAAAAAAAAAAAAGTATGATGCTCAGCAAAACTTCTGTAACCCCTCATTTTCTAGATAGATATATTTTCTTTCTTCTTCACCTGGTGATTAGTGGGTCTTAGAAGCAGTATCAGCTCCAAAGGGAGTCTGAAAATCTGTAGGGGACATTTTTGGTTGCTGTAACGGCTGGAAGGAGGGGAGCTGCTAATGGCATTTAGTGACAAAGACCAGTAATGCCTATCCAGGCGACCCCACACAGTAAACTGTCTTAGGTAAAGTCCATGCCTCCAGTATGGCTAGGAATCAGTAATGAGGATCCATTCTAGAAAGGTGAGAAAAACAGGGTGTCTCAGCCAGCAGCCGTTATACTGGCCCAGATACTGCCATGTGGGACTGGGAAAGGAGAAAGTGACAGAAGCAAAGGCACTGTTGGCCCTGATCTCCCCACCAGTCAGCTCCAGAGCACAAATGGGCAGCAGCTTGAGAGGCAGGTCTATTTCTACCTCTCTCTCCAACTGATGAGGATAGATGGCAGGCTTCTGGGGAAGAAGGGGTTGGGGGAGGGAGGCAGAACACGAAGGGACTTTTCCGTTGGTTGGTGTTTGCAAAGTACTGAGGATGAAGTGAAAATCTACACTTGCCACCTGACTGCCAACACAGCTTTCTAGATCTCCCCATCATGGGGGAGCACTGTGGCTAGTCAGAATTTGTTCATTCAACAAATATTTACCAAGCACCTATCACATGACAAGCATAATTGCACATGTTGGGAATACATACACTGGGGGTGGGGGGGTGGGGGGGGTAGATGGGCCATACTTGGAGGCCACAATAAAAACTCTAGTTTTTACTTTGAGTGAAATGGAGAGTCACTGTTAGAATGGCATCCAGGATGAATAAATATACTAACAGCTATATGTGTAGGAATGTGTATATAAAAACGATGGCAACATAGTGTGCCAAGGGAACAACTCCTAAGTGGCACCCCCATGACAACGAAGGTCTGGCCAGCATCCTGTGGAGTCCAAAACGCCACTGCCAGCTGATGTGCAGATACGGCTTACCCCATTGCCTCACAGAATAAGAGCGCAGGGCATGTGGAAATGCCCAAGGAAGCTCTGGAGGGAATCACCCCCACCTTCTCCTGAACTCGTGGGCTGCTGCCATTACAATCGCTACCATTCTAGGATGGTGTTAAATCAGCCAATTTACCACCAACAACAAAAAGCCCCACACAAACGTAGTTTCCAACGGCATATTCATTTCTATTAATTGGCTAATTCAACACTGCCTTAGATCTGTAATAACAGTGGCAATCAGCGAACATGCCAGCGTGCTACATGCTCTCTCTCTATCCCTCTACCCTCAACTCACACCTGCAGTCACATTTCCTGTGTGTGCAGACACACACCAGGCGGCCAAGAAGTCACTGGTTCTAGTCTGGCACTCATGCTTGATGCCTCCAGAATGTGGACCCACAGTTTACTCTCCCCACAGCTCCTCACCTATGCATTCTTTTCTTTTTTTTTTTTTTTAATGTTTATTTATTTTTGAGAGAGACAGACAGAATGCGAGTGGGTTAGGGGCAGAGAGACAGGGAGACACAGAATCCAAAGCAGGCTCCAGGCTCCGAGCTGGCAGCACAGAGCCCGATGTGGGGCTTGAACTCACGAGCTGCAAGATCATGACCTGAGCCGAAGTTGGACGCTCCACTGACTGAGCCACCCAGGCACCCCTCTCACCTATGCATTCTGCACAGACCTGAGGGAAGGCATGAAAGGCGACTGACGCTTCAGGAAAGGGCCACTTGCCTGTTTTAAAGTGGAACAGCCACAGTTCCACAGAGAAGAAGCAAGCACTCTGGATACATAAGAATGGATGAAAATGACATAAAATAGTCTCTTTAAAACGACGTGTTCAGAAGGAACCCGAACTCTGGTCTTACAGGACTCTTGTCAGTAACCTGCCTGCCAACTCTGACACTCAAAGTAGTTCAGGGTTAGCCCTAGTTGTGCTTCTCAGGGCCCCCATGCATGGCTGTGCCTGCAAGGCCCCAATTCATTCCAGGGGTGCCATTTACACAGCCAACTGGTATCAGTTTCTTTACCTACGAAAGAGATAAAAGTCGAAATGCATTATAGGGTTATTATACATATTAAATCAGATAAGCTACTATTTATGTAGCATTTAACAATGTTGGGGGAAAAGTAAGTGCCTACTAAAGTAATTCAGAAGAGAAAACCACTTTATCCTAAACCCCTCTGCAGCAAGGACCGGGTGATTTGATAGGGAGGAAGCTTCCCATAGGTGACCTGACTCTTGAATATGGACAGGCCTTATACTACTGGACTTCAAGTAGATTCAGCTGGGGCCTGCTGGTCCACATGGTTCCCCATGCATCCTCCTGCCCCCTAGCCTTCAACACAGAGCCCTGCACCGGTGAAGCAGCAGCCAAACGCCGCCAATCACAACAGTTACCTGCCGCCATTATTCTCACCCCACCCTTCTTACTCTCAGAATCATGAGCAATCCTGCTCTCGAAGACCCACCACCTCTACCGTACAGCCAAGACTAGCGAGGACAAGCCCATAATTTTGTTGCTGTTTAAAAAGTACATACCAAAAGGAATGGAAACTACAGCTTTCCAAGGAACACAATGAATGGCCAGAAACAGAAAATTTAGGAGGTCATATTCTCTGTCTCTGTTTTAAGTCAACAAGATGCAGGTGTGGCATCAGAAGAACGAGATAAGGGAATGAGTTTCAATTCCGTACAGGCATTTTCACAATGAGATGGCCATTTAATTGGCCACCACCCGCACAGGGACAGCACATGAGAAGGACTGGGCTTCCAGCAGGGCAAGTTCCAGACAGGACGCCGAGAACCTCTGCAGGAGAGGAAACTAGTTAGCGAATTACCGTTGGCTCCAAACATGGTGCTGATGTGGTCCCAACACCGTCGCCTCTCTATTCCCATGGCTCAGAGTGGTGGGTTTAACATGGCAAGACAACTTTGAAGAAAAACTGAACTTAGACTTATTTTCTTGGGGAGCTGGGAACAGAACTTCAGGAGCATGCATTTTCATTATCTCCAGTTCCCCTGGCCACAGAACAATGAGTGGCAGACTGGTAAATGCTCGTTTTCTATACGGTCTCCTATCCTACATTTCCTTTTTTAGGGAAAAGGTTTCTATTGATTCAAGACCCACCATGGACTAGGCGATGTCCTAGGTGCTAGGTTTCCCTCTATGGTGGTGAATGGAGAGAAAGGAATTCCTGCTTTCATGGAGGAAAAAGATAATAAACAAGCAAATTGTATAATGTGACAGATGAGGAGTGACATACGGTAAAGTAAGGGAGGTGGGGCCTCCAGGGAGAAGACAGCAAAAATTGCACACACACATGGGTGCTACACATGTAGCACCAAACCCGGAGTGCCCAGGCCTAGGATGACAAGTTGATTTGCCCTCAACTGTGGTTTGTTTCTGTCCTTCGAACTCCGTAATCATCACTGGTGGACCAGGCAACAGCCCTCAGGTCTCTGCTGAGCCTCCAGGCTCTCCACGGAGCTTTCCCTCACTGTGTCTTCTCACATGAACTTCCATTCTGTAACCTCATCCTTGCCTCATTTCCTCACCAATTTAAATGGATTTCACATGTATGCTATCTTTGCCAACACAAACTTGTCACTCCTTTGGATGCCATCTGAAATATCTTCCACGGTTTTACTGCACATAGTGGAGAAACTGAAAGAAGTGGGGTGCCTGGGCTCTGGATTTCATGGAGCACCCACAGTCCCAGAGGAAGCAAATGGTAGCAGAGACCTGGCAGGCAATTACCGTATGAAAATCGAGCACTGTTCCATTCATTCAGCATACATGGGACGCATTCCTCCTATTCCTCCTCCAGGCCAGGCACTGGGCTAAGGGCTGGGCATATGTTCATACAGAAGAGATGAACAAGGAACATACAGGTTAGAGCAACAGACAGACATGTGCACAGATAGTCAGGATGTTAAACTAAGCTTTCCCGGAAAGCACACACCTGAGCCGGACTCCTGGGGGTGAAGGGGTGATGATGGAAGGAGAGAAGGGACCAGACACTCCAACCTGAGCGAGCAGAATGTGTACAGCGCCGAGGTCAGCATGGCTGGTTCTGGATACTTCAAGTGCCTCTGCTCAGGAAGAGGTTTGGTGGGGGTGAAGGGTGGAAAAGCTCTAAAGGTGAGCAGGGCTCAGGTCCCAGACGGCCATAAATGCCTTATTTTGAAGGCAAAGAAACTACCGAGAAGTCACAAGCAGGGGAATGACAGGAGCAGATGTACATTTTAGAAAGGTCTCTCTGGTACATGGAAGGCAGATCAGGAGGGTCATGAGAACAGAAGCAGAAAGACTCACAAGAGACTAGAATCCTGTCTGGGAAGGAAGATTAGAAAAAACTGATTCTATACACTAAGGATCCCTGATAGTATGTCCAAGAAATGGGGTGGCTGTTGGTCCTTAAAAGGCTGGGTCTCAAAAGTTCAAAAGGAGCCCTAAATTTCTGCTCAACCACAAATTCCAAGGGCCAGGACCAAGGACAATATAACAACAGGACTCAGCCTGGCTTCTATCCAATTCTCTATTCAGTTTTGTTTTTAATCTCCTTTAAATTTACCAATCCTATATTTTCAGGGCACAGAAACAGACAAGTTAATCCAAGCTACTGAGGGCCTGTGCATCAGATCTGGAGATCAAACCAAGTCTTTCTTGGCTCTCAGAGAAGGCAGGGAATAGGCTGAGAACACAATGGGAAAGTACTTACACGCAAATGTTGGAGACTGGTATGTCTCCATATCAGTGTTTACTATGTGTTTGTTCATTTTTAATTTTTCTATTTCCCACATGTTCATTAGTTACCACGTACTTCCTAAGAACAAAAACACAGCAAAGAAAAGAAATCGCTCAAACTTTTCTTTAAAAACAACCCGAATCTATATGGCTAAACACAGAGAAGGAAGAGCATGCCAGGAAGCAGGTCAAAACAGGCCACCCTGAGGAGAGCTTATTTGGAGCGATGTTTCCCTCTCTTGCGCTTTTAAACCCTAGATAATTTTTCACCAAAGTCTCCCTTGTAAGCATGACTGTGTGCCCCTCCCCCCGCCCCCAGCAGGTGGGTGAAGTGGTTTCCAACACTGATGGCCGCAGAGCCTGGCAGGATGAGTTACAGGCGTGCTCTCACAGCTCCCTCTCGAGATAAGGTGCCGCTCTCCACGGGAGCCGCAGGCAGTTATATATCAGTGCCCCAACCAACAGAGATAAATGTCATAACTCCAGCCCCTGTCCATAAATACACAGCGGCAGGAACAACCTTAAACAGCCCACTGTGCCCAGAAGAGGCAGGATTTAGTGGGCTTCCTTACTTGCTCATGTGCTGAAAAGCGCTTTTAGGAGGGTGTTAAATAGGCACGTTACGCAAGCTCATGGGCCCAAAATAAATAAGGCGCTCTCGTTATGTGGACGTCGCCCACACCGAGAGGCTGTATGTGCTCTTCCCGACAAGAAAGAAGAGAGACTTTACAGAGCTGCTGCTCGGAGCCAGTACCCTTCAAGTCAGCGCCAGCTGTGGCAGCAGGAGGGCCGGGGGGTGGGGGGGGGGTGGAGTCCGGATCAAGCAACCCCAGTGCAGATACTAGAGACGCCGCTTCTCGGCAAGAGAACTACCTCTTCTTATCACCTCCTGGAGATTTACATTTCTTTCTTTTCTTTTTTAAGCATTTATTCCGTTTTTGTTGGGAGACAGAGACAGAGAGCGTGAGTGTGAACGAGGGAGGAACAGAGAGAGAGGGAGACACAGAATCTGAAGCAGGCTCCAGGCACTGAGCTGTCAGCATAGAGCCCGACATGGGGCTCGAACTCACGAACTGTGAGATCATGACCTGAGTTGAAGCTGGATGCTTAACTGACTCAGCCACCCAGGTACCCCCAAGAGATTTACATTTCTTGAGTGTAACCAGCGGGCTCCTTCCTGGTACAACACCCTTTATGGTGAAGGTGGTTAACCTCTAATCATCTGCCAGTATCTGCTCCCGCTTTCACGTCCAGGCTATTAATTTGGCTTTTCACACAAAGCTCTGCTCCTAAACAAGCAACTGGCTCATCTCTCCAAATCAGTGAAGCTCTCCAGCTCCCTAGAGAGGGATATATTAAGTATCAATCACGCGTATTATTTTACAATATAATTACTTTGGCAATTAATCCATAAGAAGCATTGCTCTCCAGATCCTAACTTCTGCCAACACAAACACAACGCTCTTGGAGAGTGGTCACATGGATGGAGACTGAGCTTCCAGGGGAAGAGGGACAAAATTGAAGACTAAGAGATTAGAGGATGAAATAAGTCTCCCCAGGGTCTCTCTCAACCCTTGCTTCAAGTATCCAGCAGCGCCACTGTTTAATCACACAGAAGAAATCCAGCAGAAACGAAGGAAAGACTGACAATCTTACTTGAGAAGGTAATAACAAAGGCTCCTGCTCTCAGGAGGATCGTGTGCTGCATTGTGGCGGGAAGGAAGATACGCAGTTCCATAGGTCAGATCGTCAGTACTGCAACGCCATACAAAAACCCACCATCAGCGCCATGGAGGTGGGCTTTTGTCCTGTTCACTGCTGTGTCCCTGGAACACAGTGCACATTCAGTAAATACCTGTGCGAAGGAAGGAAAGAAGGGAGGGAGGGAGGGAGGGAGGAAGGGAGGAAGGAAGACAGGTTCTCCAGGTTCATTACATCGGGTGGCACTCTTCTAGTTGCCCCTTGTAACTTCTCGTCTACATCAATCAGTCAATCCATGTCTGCCCACAAAACCAATAGATACTTATAAGACAGTGAATCTGAGAAAGTCAATCCAATTTCCTGAACCTAAGTGTTGTCAGTTTTTACATATTGCCTCAGAAAAATCTAATTAAAAATAAGGAGCAACATTTACTGTTTAAATTTTCTTTCCTTTCCCCTCTCCTTCCCTATGGTGGAGGAGGAACAGTGAAAAGGCTAAGATAAGAGTAGCAGCAGGAGAGTGCAGAGAAGGAAGTGATAATTGCCAAATTGGATAAGCAGCCTCTGAATAAATGAAAATTAACAAGACTTGCTTTCCAATAGCTTCAGATGTAAGTGAAAAGGATTCACTGATGGTATGAGGGAAAACATTTCATTTGATTCAAAGCATATAAAACTTTTCCTTGATTTCTTTTACTATCCCCCAAACTATCATTGTGACAGTAAATTAAATAAAGGGCAGATTGACAAAGTTAAGGGAGATTAAATGAACAATCCATGTAAAAGCACTGAGCGCATAGGCACTAGTTCACAAGCCACGCAAAAGAAAGGTTTCCTTCTTAGAAGCAAGTGGGAGAGAAAAAAAACTAGGGGCAGGAAAAAGAAAAGTAACTGAGGTAAATAAAGAAGAAATGGGATTGAAACTACAAAAGATTGGAAGAGGAATCTCTGAATGAGAAGTTTGCGTGGGTGGTAAAGTTGGAGGGAAGAAAAGTTCAATGGGAAAGAAGAGAACATTCTAGCACATGGCCCCTGAACAGCGGAGGGAGAGGAAACTGCTGAGTAAGTCAATCACTTTAATCACAGATGCTTTCTTCTCTTTTAACTGTATGCTCTTCTTATTTGCGTTACAATCATCCATACTAGGAAAAAAGGTCAAGATTATATTGATAAAGATGTTTTACAGGCGTCGACATAAATAAAAATGTTCTAGTTAATTACTGGCCTCAAAATATTGGGTATCTGACACTTTCAATTTTGATAGGCAACTTCAGAAAAAACCTGGATTGTTGTTGTTGTCGTGTAGCATGGAAAGCTAAAGCAAAAAGCAATAAAATCCAACAGAGCTGCTTTCCTCCCTGCCTGATGGATCTGCTCAGGAATCTCCAGGGGTCACAAAGGCTATAGGGTCTGAAAAATGCAGGAAAGCTACGAGTTCTGAGGTTTTAGCCTACAGCTAGTAGTTTCTAAGTGAAGTTTGCTTTCTCCTGTTCCCTGAGCTTACTCCATCATGTTGCACCCTCTGTGGCTGATGCCTGCTCTTTGGAAATCAGTGATGATTTTTACTCATGTACAATCCCAGTTCCTGGAGGCAGGATATGCTCCCAAGAGCATTACAAATGCACGTTGGTGCCACAAATACAACTACCGAACAAAACTCCACAAGTATCTTGGAAATGAGATCCAACAGAAATGAGCATCAAAGCTGCTATATGATGAGACTGTATGTAAGAATATGCATCACTTTCTTGCTATTTTCCACTGAAGAATGCAGGGCTCCAGAAGTAGATGAAGTTTCCACTTGACTCAACACATATTTATTGAGTGCCTGCTATGTGCCAGGCACCACAGTGTTAAACACCAGGAACACAAGAGAGACAAGCAACACAAAGACTCCGGAAGTTTAGCATCTATTAGAGAAGGCTTGCATAAAAACATAAGGAAGGGAACTACAGGGAACTTTAGGAACACCTAAGAAGGAATGGCTTACTCTAGTCCAGGAGTCAGCAAAGTTCTCTGGGAAAAAATGAGAAGTGAAGGACGAATAGAAGCCAGCTACACTTCAATGTGGCAAATGTGGATTTTCCAACATGCGGGCCCAAATAAGAACCAAGGAATCTTCTCCTAGAAAAAGTCCCCCGCCACCCCATAATTCAAGAGGACACCTGAGGACATTTGCTGAGGTTCCTACACTCACTACTAAGGAAGGGACCAGGATGTGTGAAAGGCCCTATGATCTTGGGCATGCCTTTCAACCATTTCAGCCCCACATTTCCATCTTCTACTTTTAACCATCACATTCTGTCCTGAATAAATCAACGTTATTCTCTAGAAAGAATTCCTTTGCAGACACAGAACCTCTATTGTTAGAGAGTGTATAACCTTACATATTTGAGATTCAATCGGCAACTACCGTTGCTACTGAAAACAATGCTTGGGTATCCTTCAAGGAGGGCTAACTTCCCCATTTTGCTGTTCCACACAGAGAATTTTAATATAGGTATCAAGGCAGGAAACATCCATTACAGCTCCAGAAGATGAGGCCACAACGACTGACCAGCTTAGGATGCTGCACTAAGGGTCCCACACCTCTTAACAAGCAAGGGCTGGGGCGCCTGGGTGGCTCAGTTGGTTAAGCTTCCCACTCTTGACATCAGCTCAGGTCATGATCTCACAGTTAGGGTTCTGCACTGACAGTACAGAGCCTGCTTGGGCTCTCCCCACCATCCCCCGCTTGAGTTCTCTCTCTCTCTCAAAATAAATAAACTTTAAACACCAACAGCAAAATAAACAAGGACTCATGTGAAGAGGAGGAAAGGAACATAACATTAAGAACACAGTTCTACATTCATGGATGAGAGAGGAAGCCAAGTATGGCCCTGGTTCAAGTACAGGACTGCCCTCAGATATCACAAGGATAAGGTGCCCCAGATGGCATTTCTGTGAACAGAATTCAAATCATGCATCACGTATGCATGCAAAATGGCCACATAGTGTTTTGCTGGTCCCTGGATAAGAAGTACCACGAATGACTTGCTGATCACACAGTAACACCATTTCATCCCCTACTTCTTAAATGGGGAAACAGAGTTTCAAATATCTAGCAAGTGGGGAGCCTAAACTCAGACTAGATGGGGACTGGCTCTAAAACCTGACCTCTTAGCCACTAAGGTTTTGTGTGTGCAATTGATATTTCCTAATATCCAAGTCCAAGGAAAAACAAAACAAGAAGAGAGTCTAGACCATTTCCATTCAATAGTGGTCTGCAAATTAGCAGCAATGACATCACCAGGGACCTTGATAGACAAGCACACTCTCTGGCCCTGCATCAGACCTACTGAACAAATTTGAGAAGCTCTATGCTAGAACTCACTGGGACTGATGAGATTTCAAGCTATATCTGGAAGTGCCGGGGAACCATCCTGGGACTCTGAGGGCACATTACTACTCACACCAACAAGTGGTCAGTACAGCCAGTTCCCATTGGATGCTGACTACAGGCCCTCCTATAAAGCTCCTGCTCCAAAATGCAAACCAAGAATGTCCACCCTAGCATTATAATCCTTTTTCAGGTGCAAGGAGAGGACAGGGAATGAGAGGAAGGAGGAGGGATAACTAAGCACTCTTTATCTTCTATCTTCTTCTATTCAGCATAAAACCAGGCCCACCAAATAACAAGGGAAAGAAAAAACAAAGTGACAGAGCACTAAAGACAGCTGGCGATTAGCGCTGACAAAGGCTGAGGAAGCACCTTTTCCTTCTTTAGAGACTCTAACCCACACTTCACCCTGAGGAGGGGAGGGAGCTGGGAAGGAAGAGAAGGAGCTTGGTCTGGAACCAGAATTTCTTTCTCAGATGAAGTCCAAAACAAGGAAAGAGGACTTCTGAGCTACTTGAGTGGGTTTTTTTTTTTTTTTTTAATTCAAGATTCCACACATAGGCACATGCTATAGATGAGATGCTTTTTTGCCCCCCAAAAATAAAACAACAACAACAAAAAGAAACCCACGCAGTTTTTTGTTGTTGTTGTTCTTAAATGCTGCTGGGAGAGTGATTCAGTTTCAAATATAATAGATAAGGCTGCAAACTTTCTCACTGTGTACGGGCATCTCATCTCCTTCCAAACATTAAGAGATTAAAATCCACCTCCTCTAAACGTAGCTCATTAAAGGCAATCTTCCTGCTAAGTATTGAACTTGAACTGTTTTGAAGCTCAATGCAAATAAAGGTCAAACTATTTTACTTCCTTCTTAAAGATTTAGGGAAAACAAACTACCACAAGGGCAGGAGGCGGAAGAACTGAATGATCACTGAGAACTTACCACTCAAAATGATTCAAGAAAGAACAGCTTCATTTATTTGCCAGCTCCGCGTCTTATCATCTCCCCCCCACTTCAAATCTCTTCACATTTGCATTGTTCATGTAAAGTGAGTCAGGGAATGCAAAACTGAAGGTTCTCATAGCAACTGTTAACAATCCCACACCGCACATAAGCGGTATTGGCAATTACTAATTGGGTTGTTGCTAAAGGTGAACCCTTAATATACCTCATGTGTGAAGTGGGCGAACCAGCATTCTAATGGAATTTTACCCGTAAGTATTTCTCAGCTTAAGTGTTGAAATTTGTAGCTTTAAAAAATGGGCACGTGAAGAAAAACAAATTCCAGATAAAGCCAATGCTCAGGCACAGTGAATGTATAATCCCACCAAGAAGAGAACGAGAAACATAAGGCAGCTGGGCCATGTCGGGGCCTACGTCCTACATGAATACAGGGGAGATGTGTGAGCCAAGGGTGCATCCCAAACAAGCGGCTTGCCTTCAAGGAAGCTGGTAAGGCAGCTTCTCAACTTCTCTCTGGTGCTATCCCAGAAACCCTTGGTCCTCATCTCATTAGGGTCCTAATTGCTCTTCTGAGAACTGGATCGATGGCATTAACATTAGCCTTTGGCTAGCTCACCTTTAAGCCCAGGATACTTTAAAACTGAGGTCTGTCATCCAGTTAGAGTGTTTATCTGATGAACTGAGAGAAGACATTGGCTGTCTTCGACGTTGTCAACTCCTACTCACATAGATTACATTTATATCAAGGTGAAAACTTTGTCAACTCAATTTACTGGCCAGCTGACTTGATTTCAAACTCAAAATGCAAGAGTAAGAGTAAGGGCTCATAAGGGCCCCTGAAAGTTTTAGGGCTTGAAAGAATGTCGGCTATCATTTAATAGAATCCAAGGCCACAGAGCTGGGACAATGTCTTGGGGTTAATAACAGTGGGACAGAGCCTATAAAAGTACAGCCAATGGGAGTCATAGAAGTAGGGCAGACACCTGTGTGAACCCTGTTAAAAGCAATCCAGTGAGCAGTAAAGTCTGGATGAGAACCAGGTGTTCCTGGTTCCGGTTCGGTTCTCTGTCCGGTGAACTTTCTATTATCAACTTTCCTTTAAAGTATTGCAATCTCATCTTTCACCTATTTTATTCCCATATAATTAGGCTTCCTATCTCAACCCTCCTAAGCCAAATAACATCCTGCTGTACCAAAGGTGACAATCTCGCTGAAGTCCCCTGCAGGATCATGGCAACCAACGGGGGCAAAATGCTTGACTACGATGAACAAATGCTATTAACACTGGCATCACTATTATGATACTTCTTGCTGTTAAAAAATCAAGGCCATTCACCAATGAATGAAAAAACCACAGTCTAGTGCAATCGAAAGAGACACAATCAGCGAGGACGAGTACACATACCAACATGGCTTTCATTTTGGTGAAAATTCCGGAAGAGTGGATGCAGAAGAGCAAATATGATAAGAATGTGCAAAGTTGAAAGCGAAGAGAAAAGAGACCTTTAAAATGTTGTGCCATGAAACATGAGACAGTCAGGGTCCTCGAATAGGAGTTATCATGCTTTTGAGCGGGCACGTTGGGAAGCATCAGCCTTGAGATTCCTTTCTGTGATGTCCTGCAGCTCGCAGCAGCTTGGAATGCAGATAAATGCAAACTTCATCAAGAAATCACTGATATTTGAAGAGCACCTTTAAAAAATCGAACCCAAACATGCTTGGCGGTATATATGGAGGAATCATTTTGCTTTAATCTGATCCGTTATTTAGAGAAATCAGAAAGGAAGTCAGATTGTAAAGCCCCCATCATTTCTAGGGGCAGCACGAAAAGCTCAAGACAGCAAGCATGCAGAGGTACAAGGGGGTGCTGGCTCCCAGTGGCGCACAGACAGGGCTAACTGACGGATGTGCTCCTTCTGTTCGCTCATCCCTGGAAACAGCTGAGCCTGACAGGGCCCAAAGCTGTTATAAGGATATCTTTTGAACCAGAAAGATCCACTGGCCTGACACTAGGCTTGAACTCTGACCACAGCACTTGAAAGCAAGAGTTTCCCTGGGAAAGCCAGGATCTACAATTGCCGCAGCCCACCTTCCAAACTGGGGCAATACCATGGTTGTGGCAAGGGAGCAAGTAAGGTGACACACAAGCTTTTTTTTCTTTTTTAAAGTGTGTTCTGTATGGAATGGAAGCAATTATTTTATGCTGTTTAACAGATAGGAGAGGCAATCTGGCAAAAATCTTCTGATTCTAAAAATACACTGATAGCAAATGGGACAAGTAAATGGAAGATCTCTGTATTACTGTCTAATTTTTCTATAAATTTGAAGTTATACCAAAATAAAGTCATAGGAATTATCATTATTTTTTTTTAAATCCCAACAACTTGCGATGCTTAAATGTTGGATTATCCTGGGGCACTGAATCACCAGAGTCAAGACACTGTGAAGGGTGCATCGGGTCAGTCCAGGGAACCTAAGCAGGCATCTCCTCAGAGGAAAGCTCTTTGTTAGTCTACAATGTTAACATTTCAACACCAGTTTCATGTATTATCTCTCAAAAGTCTGCTACTCCAAGTAGCCCGTTTAACCTTTTCATCTCCAAGTTAGAAAGGAGGGTTCCCCAATGGTCAGCAAATATCCTCTCCCTCTAACCTGTTCTAAGCTGTGCTTAAGTACCACCAGGACTAGGCTTCATTAGGAAAGCAGCTGAATAATTTATAAGGGTTGCATAGGACCCATTAGAAGTGCCAGAGCAGTAATAACTGGCTTAGGACTTTGCTTACTCAGGGCTAAAGTTTAATTTGTCCATAAATGCCCCAGCTCATAAACCCATCCCACAGGTCTGACCCGCCTGCTGCTCCACAATCGCATGTCGCCTCCATGCTCTCATCTCAGATGGGATCCTACTGGCGTCATCTGGAGGGCCGGAAAACAATTCAAAGTCCGAAACAACTAAGATATCATAACCTCATTACTACATTTTCTAAAGAGAGCCACTACCAATGTCCCCTTAACCTTTCTTTGGGTAACCCCCAACAAGAGAACATCGGCAGATGCAATAAAAGCAGGGAAGACGGGAGAAACAGACGAGGTTAAGACCTTGGGAACAATAGGTTCAATGTCAATTTGGGCACTGCATTTAAACGACAGCATATACAACATGATCCAGAAAATGTGCACTGCTTATTTAGCAACGTAATGAACTTCTCTAGGCCTCAGTTTCTCATTTATGAAATGGAGATGTTAATGATATCCAGCAAATATGGCTGTGGTAAGGATTAAATGAATTAACCCACAGCATAAATTTCCAATAAGTTGAAGCTATTATTATTAGTGATTCAGACCTGCTATGAACCCTAAAGAAACATAATCCACTCCCTCAACTCAGTGAAAAAACCCAAGGCCCAGAGAGGCTATGGGACTGTGGGGACAGTTCTCAGCCTTAATCTAGTTCTCCACACAGACATCCAGTTCGGTGCTCTCTTTGCTATTTTAGGGCTGTTGTGGCTCTAGTGCTCATTCTCTAAGGGAAAGAAGGTATTTTGTTTTCTGAATTTTCAAGTAAGCTAAGTATTAGCCCAGAAACTTCAGTGTTTTGTTCATTCATTCATCCAAGAACTGTCTACTGAGTGCTACCTGTGGGTCAGGCACTGTTTTAGGAACCGCTACAGGGTTTCAACAGCTATAAGGTGAGACAAGGTTCCTGCCTTCAAGTATCTTGCATTCTGGTGATATAATGAGTCAACAAAAAAGCAAATGAATGAACCAGTAGTTCCAGATAATGGCAACTGCTATGAAATAAAAAGGTGACATGAGAGGGAGACTGGAAGTTAGGAGGGTGGAGGTCTCTTATGGAGGCCTTTCGTGCTGATTTTTTTGCAGTTTAATCTCTACGAAGATGACATTCTAACACTGGTTTCAGCATATGCATATATAAATATGCATAAGTACACGTGATAAGAAGAAATTAGACAAAGTGGCACCACCCTCTAAAAATTTCACTGTTGGGCAATCCTATCAGAAATAAACACACTAGCGGTTAACAACTTCATCACATTAAACTTCTGGTCTTTGGTCTTACCTCTCTGGCTATGCTAGCACAGAAAGGCAGGTTAAGGCAAAAGACACCGGAGTAATCAAAACGAAGTTCACATCATACTCTTTCAGGTGAAGTTCATTTCTCTACCCTCTGGAGGTTAGATTCTTAGCCCTTGGCATCTGTGCTATGGTGCCATGAAAATTCCTGCCCCAAGAACCAGTTCAAGGGATCAAAGAGCTATTATTAATGTCTCAGTTGAGGCCAATTGAGGGAGGGAATGGCGGCAGAGGCAGGCCACTCACCCCTTCATTCAGCCGCCCTCCTCCACAACGGGGCCATTGAGCAGGCGCCACAATAGATGGCTGAGAAGAAAAGTCCGAAGGAAAGCATACAGAGTCCCCTCGCACAGACTCGGTCATTCATCACCAGGCAAGTGCCAATATCTGGGAACAGCAATCTCAATTTCTGCAAATCCTCCAACCTGCAACAGCTGCTAGTGACTCTGGTGGGCGGCTTTGCTGCTTACGCGAGTTTCCAATCCCAAACCCTGGACCGGAGCCAAGTCGACATCACTTAGGTTAGAGACACTCTGGCTGCAGAGAGTAGCAACAATGGACTTCACAGCTTATAAAGCAGCTTACAAAGGGCTCCCGTGTATTTCAAAAAGCACTTCAGATAGCTGGTGAGAGAAGCTATCTTGCACAAACGCATTCAAGCAGTTTATTCCTAACCCACTTAATTCAAGGTTTCTGTCAGAAGCCAACGACGTAGTGGAGGAAGGTGCAGAGAAGCACGAGAGGGACGGATGGCTAGGCAGCTGGGGGAGCACAGGCAGCCCCAGCCCTCCCCTCGGAAGCGCCAGCTCAGCAGGACAGGGAGTGACTGGCAGCAATCAGCCCTTCACCTGGATAACACATGCAATGAAAACACAAAAGACAGTGTGTGGGAACTCCTCGGTTCTTTACTGAGTGGTTTGTCTCAACTGCCTCCAACAGCATCATTAAGCAGCATTTACAAATGCTACCGAAAGAACCCTCTAGATGCCTGCCACCGACAACCAAATGCACCGTCATCTGCCTGCACAGGTGGCTCCAGCCTTACCACTCGCCAGTCACCAGGGATTCCCCCCATCTCCTCCATGCTACCTGTGCACACTCTGTTAGGCCCAACTTCGTTCATGGAGAGTTTTGCCAGGTAAAAGGCACAGAGACTAAAAGACACTAAAGGCTAGAAGAAAACACTGAGGCGCAGAGGCCCGTGGATTTGGAGTCCAGAGCTCACGCCACTAAAGTACACAGCAAACAATGGATGTGCCCAACAGGGACCATCTCTATGAAAAAAAGGAATACAGAGTAGGTAAGAATTCTTCGTTAACATTGTCTTGTCCATGAGCTTTCCCAAAGGACTTCATATGTCTTTGGTTTTTGGGAAAGGAACTAATGTAAAGTTGTGAGGGAGAACTGTCCCTGAACTCTTACATGTTTAAATGGAAGGACCCCTCAGAGGCCTATGGGGCCCTCAAGACAACAAAGCCCATTTGGAGATCTGATTGCAATGTTTGTAGTGGTTGGTCTGAGTTTCCTGGAGAACACTGAATCAGCAGATTTCTAGGTAAGAATTTATTACAAGGCTAATTAACAGAATCAAGGAAAAATATACAGAGCTGTATCAAATGTGAAGTAGGACTTGGAACTGGAAAGAAGTTATTAAGCACTCATTCATAGGGTAACCCTGTTTGCTAAGGGAATAAGGAGTAAATGTGATGTGGCAGTTTTTACCATGAGGCCAGTCTCATAGCATGAAATGGGTCAACAGGAGAGTAGGCTTAAAATGTCATTACCGCATGGGGCGCCTGGGTGGCTCAGTAGGTTGAGCGTCCAACATTGGCTCAGGTCATGATCTTGCGATCTTTGAGTTCGAGTCCCGTGTTGAGCTCTGTGCTGACAGCTCAGAGCCTGGAGCCTACTTCAGATTCTGTGCCCCCCCCCCCCCCCGTGCCCCTTCCCTGCTCATGCTCTGTCTCCCTCTCTCTCTCAAAAATAAACAAACAGGGGCGCCTGGGTGGCGCAGTCGGTTAAGCGTCCGACTTCAGCCAGGTCACGATCTCGCGGTCCGTGAGTTCGAGCCCCGCGTCAGGCTCTGGGCTGATGGCTCGGAGCCTGGAGCCTGTTTCCGATTCTGTGTCTCCCTCTCTCTCTGCCCCTCCCCTGTTCATGCTCTGTCTCTCTCTGTCCCAAAAATAAATAAAAAACGTTGAAAAAAAAATTAAAAAAAAAAACAAAACAAACATTTAAAATAAAAATGCCATTACCATGCAATTTCTTTTATTATTGTATGAAATGCCATGTGTGACAATGACACACCTTAGTGGGATCAGGTTCTAAACTAACACATCTGTACTTGGATCACGAGCTTCAAATGCAACTCTTCATGTTTTGGTTATTCCAGCAGCTACTTTGCAGAATGATGACTACATGAGAGGAGATCTCCAGTGAGAAGGACGGTGGGGAGGGAGGGAACAGAAATTGTTTATATTAGTTGGAAAATTTTTTGCTTGCTTACCCAGAATGCACAACTTCCCATACGACTTCCCGGGACTTTTCATGATGTTTTAAGTTAGATTTCACCAAATGGAAGGGTCCCTGTGACAGAACTCAAGAGAATCAAACTTGAAGACCACAAAGAAACAGCACGATGGCATGAACACAGACCTACGTACCAGAGTTCTGCCCCTAATCTCCTGCCAGAAACCAGCCAAACACTAGCTTAAGCTAATCTGGGCACGCCTAAGCCTAGGAAGGTTCCACTCCCAGGTCCATGATCCATGGCTGTGCATTTCTTTCTTTTTTTTAATTTTTTTATTTTTTGGGGGTAATGTTTATTAATTTTTGAAAGAGAGAGAGAGAGAGAGAGACAGAATGCAAGAAGGGGAGGGGAAGAAGGAGAAGGAGACACAGAATCTGAAACAGGCTCCAGGCTGAGCAGTCAGCACAGAGCCTGACATGGGGCTTAAACCCACAAACCGTGAGATCATAACCTGAGTCGGAGTCGGATGCGTAACTGACTGAGCCACCCGGGCGCCCCCATGTGTGGGCATTTCTGATTTGGTTCTTGTGCCCGAGGTGCTGAAGTCACCATGTGCCAATAGCAATAGTTCCCCCAAGAGGACTGAACTTAAACTTAAAAAGGCCACCTCTAACCTGGTCTCATATATTAAAGTATGTGCTGTCCTTAGTGCAATCTAAATGTGCTTCTTGTCAAAAATCAGCTCCGTGAAGGCATACAGTTTCCCTTTCTTCCCCATGCAGCACCATGCAATAATAGGTTTAACAAATAACCGTGGACTAATCAACTATAAAAAGGAGAGATCTGAGCATGAATACAAGCAAGAACAAGTGCCCTTTACCATGTCTTCTCGCCCACCAAACGGTGGAGGAGAAAATTCCCTCCTTTCTAATCAAAGCGCACTGCTTACCAGGAGCACAATGCGAAAGGGAAAGGTGGCCACTCTGTGCAATATGCCTATTTTGATACAAAGGGTTGGGTTGTCATTAGCACTTCCCAATCAGTAGCACTCACAAATAGGTCTAAACTTAGAACAGAATAAAAAAAATCCCTATCAAACAATGAGAATCAAGAGTGAAAAAGAAATAGCTGAAAGAGACTAAAATACATCAGGGCCCTAGAGGAGTTATTTCTGAATTCCCTGCACATACGACATCATTCATGAAGAAGGCAATGGTACAAATATAGCATAAATGTCGTCTGCTCTAGCTTGTAATTTAAAATGCAAATGCTAATGAGTGAACTGGTGTATCAGTAGAGTTAATAACCGCATGCCTAGCACAGGGGCTGCATCCAAAACACACACAGAGAAGAGACAGACACCATGTTCCAATTTAAAAATAAAAACACCCAAATTAACCCTAGAAAAATCACTAGCAGATGTACAAGCTCAGGAGAAGGAGGCACACCAGGGCAGGGAAACGGGAACTTCTCTACCCATTGTAGACGAAGTAGTCAATTTAAGTAACTTCCTACATATAGTGAAGGTAAGCACGGGAGTTACTAGGGTTTAGTCAGGACTACTGTTGCAAAGCACGGATATAATAAGGAAAAACTACAGGGAATCCAGAAAGCTTAAACAAAGTTTCTCCAGAGCCCACTTAGAAGCCTATAAGCCAACCGTGAAGGGAGCCATATGTCCAGGACTCAAAGGCTACTGAACAGAGATGTAGACTTCATTTACTTTATCCTAGGCAAAGGGTGGTTAAAAAAGCAAAAACAAAACACACACATGCGCGTACACACACACACACACACACACACACACACACACACAACCAAACTTAATAGTCTGGGTTAACATGGTAATTTAAATAAATGGGGGAAAGTGCAAATGGCGAAAGAACACGACAGAGAATGTAGTTGTGTCTCAGATGTCTCTCAGATATGAAAGGAACTTCTGTGAATTGTTCTTGCTCCCACAAGTTCTGTGCTTGGCAGCCCTACATCAGAATCCGGGACCAATCCCATGGCAGTGAGACTAAGGGCAGATCTTTGGGCTTCCTTGGAGCCCCACATACATGGGGCCTGAGGATATGTATCATGGGGCCAGTGGTTCTACCCAGCTCCTTGAGTAAACACCTGTGGCGTCCACTCAGGGGCAACACAAGGGTGTGCTAGGGCCAGCTACCCACACCGGGCACCTAGTGTGTTCTAATTCTCATGTTAGTGTTAGTGCCATTCATTCAAATTTTATATCAAGGGCCAGGCACAGAGTGGCACAGACAGTCCACCAGGTTGGGGAAGCCTCAGGAAAATTTTCTGAAAGGAATCCAAGGTGAGCAATGATCTAGGGTTTGGGGGCAAAGATAGTTTTTCATGATGAGGAACTATGTTTTTTTTTTTAAACCCAGTCATAGCTCTGCTTGAAAAGGGGATGTGAGAGGTGGTTCCCATAGCAACCAGGATGAAGTCTTATAGGCAGTGTGTACTGTTCACCCCGGGGCTGCCCATTACCAGATTTCAAAGCATTTCCCTTTAATTTCAAATTACCACACCATTTATACGCCCTCTCTCGCATCCAGGTCCTGCCATTTTCTACTATTAGGCTGGCCAAATAGACACCCCACAGGGCAGGGGGAGTGGAGAGTAGCCCAACCCTGGATGTTGCTGCTTACCACCACTACTACTAAATGGCTGCTGGCAAATGCCAACAGGCTAACAAGATGACAATGAAAACCCACACTGACATGTACTTTTCTGGTAAACACAAGGACGGAGTTAGAACGGAGGTATCTGGGCACAACCAGAGACAGGTGCTGGTACTGGAAACGCTCCAGCAGAGAGCAGCTTCCCAGTCCCTCCCCACCAGGCCCACCAGGCCCACCAGGCCCACCAGGCCCACCAGGCCCACCAGGCCCACCAGGTAGAAGGCAGCCTACATAACCTGTAACCGACCCAGAAAGAACGGTCAAGTAGGAGCGGGGGGAGAAGGAACAGAAAAGGAACCCTGAAGGAAAAGCTCCCAGGTCTGACCCTTTTGTACCACTCTACTAGCTCTTATTAGCTTTGCATGGAATCAGTCCAATTCCCATCCAGGATATTTTTTCTCTTGTCTCAACTATTATTAAAACTCAAAAGCATCAAGAGTAAAAACCAACAGTAGAAGGCAAAAGTCCAAAGATTTGGGAGGAAAGGATTCTTTTCTCTTAATTTTGACCCATCCATCCAGAGGGAGTGAATGAGCCCATCCCGTAACAGCTGAGGATAAATCAACATCTTTCTCTTCTTGGCACAGAAAACCCACCCGAGAGGGCGAGGGCTAAGCATCCCAGTTAGGAGGCTGCGCCACCCTCGGCAGTCTGCTGGGCTCCACAGAAGGTTGTGCACCGCTAACATGCTTCCCTTCGGTTGCTGGTCTCTAGACAGGCTGGCACAGAACTGCCATGTGGGCCTTGCTGTCTCCCTCACCTCCAGGTCCCAGCATCATACTAAGATAAGCAGACCAGTCGGATGGAAATAATTAACCAGGAAGCAGGAGAGCAGAGCAAGAATTTGTCTTTAAGAGTCTTAGCTCCCAGGTCTGTGACTGCCATTAAACCATGCTGAACAAATCTTATTTTTATTGATGTCTTTATTTATTACTGACTCCAAAAAAAAAAAAAAAAATTGAAATGGCTACTGAATAGACTGAATCTCTGCCTCTGGACCCTGAAATACCCATTACATCCTGGGAGTCTCCTCTGATACCTACGACTAGTCCTCAGGTCCTGGCATTTCTAGGTCTCTTACCGTCCTGCTCACTCTCCTCTGATCCTTCTGCAATCTGCTGACATCCTTCCTAAAAAGGTGGTCCTTGGATGGAGTATCATACCCTAGGCCTCCCCTGCCTTGCGCTGAACCAGCACTCAGCTCCACTCCTCTTTGGATGTTGTACTGCTGGGTTGTAAACCAGGATTGCCTTAGCCTTCCTGACAGTATCACAATGTACATGATTATTTTAGAAAAATCAGGAGCGGTTTTCATTTGTACAGTTTTTAAAGCATGCTTCCCCTACTCTTAGCCTTCTTAAGCATGTATTTTTTTCTTCATGTCTATACATTCTTTACTTCAGTAGACACAACTACTTTGCTTGAAGGCTGGAACTTATGTATTTCTAAATTCCTAGCCAATGCAAAGTGGAAATAAATTATTAAATAGCCATGCCATTGAATGACCCACAAACATGATGAGGCTCATTCTGGGGATGATTCATGATCTAAAGGTGGGATATAATCAGGCTATCTTGGTAGGCCTGCACGTTCATCCACGTGACATGGCTGGTGGTATCGTATACGTGCAGAGACCAGCAGCCGCGGGGAGAGCACTCACTGAACACTCAATGGCAGGAGGGCAGTGAAGGAGGTTTACGCGCCTGTACAAAACCACTTCTTTCAGGCTACTCTTCCTGAGAACTAATAATATAGGCTAAGTCGTTTTGCCTAGATCAATCACACCTAGCTTGCCAAAAGAAATGCTCCCGATCTTGGATGTTCAAATGCCACCTCTCTTGTGAAGTCTCTGCCATTCCCCAATTAATTGTTTTTTTCCTCTGCACTCTCCTAGTACGTTGCCTATGCTTTTCACAACTCCTTTTTATTTTTCCTTGCTCAAGTTTTGCACATAGCTGTCTACACTATTAGACTAAAAGCTATTCAGGGAAGCAGAAACTGTCATATTAATTTATGCATCGCCCATAATCTACCTATCAAAGACTGCTTTTTCTTATAGTGGGCTTACAAAATCTTGGCCTCATTAAAAAAGGCTCCCCTAACCCGTTTATTGCGCTAATGTTTTCCTCACGAGTGGCCCTCCAGGACATCCTGACATGAACATAATTCATAAAATTCATACAATGGTATCTTTAAGAGTGAAGAACTAGTGCAGCTCCAGAAATGGGCATGTCAAGCTGCCCATTTCCGGTACTGGGACCCAACTGAAAGCAAGTAGGCGGTGGAGACAGAACCAAACTGGCCACGTCCCAAGAGAGAGAATACCCCACTTTACAAATACCCATTAAGTTGCAATTCAATTAAAGCATCTGAAAGGAATTCATAAGTATCAGCAGACCCCGTAACTGCTTAATTAAGGATAGAAGCCCAGCAAACACAACCACGTAACAGCCTGATTCATTAGCACCTCTGTGATAGCAGAATGGGATTTCTCACTCAAACATACATCGGTTTTAATTGTGTAATTTGGTGAGGCACTGGTAATCAATGGGGATCCACCATTCCTGGGGCCAGGAGATGGGGATGATATTCCTGTTCACCTTCCCTTTTCTCTCTCATTTGAAGTTTTTGGTCTACTGAGAAACAGACAGTTGTTATTCCTATTAGAACTGGTTGTGGAGAAGAGGCGTTAAAAAGAAAGGATATGAGCTACTTTACTGAAAGACATTCAGGGTGGAAGGACACACGGTCGAACCTTTAGCTCACCCACCATGCGCATCAAAATTTATCAAACCTTAGATATCTAGAAACTTTTTTCACTGCCTTCCTTGTCATAATGCAGCTGCACTGGGAAGTTGTAATCAGAGAGAGAGAGAGAGAGAGAGAGAGAGAAATTGAAAAATGCCAAAGGGCAGGCAAAGGGAAGTCTCATTTTCTAGTCTTGTTTCATATGACTAGGTAACTGGTTAATTAAAAGTCACCTACTGTGATCTACATGGGAACCCCCTGCCAGGTGGCTGCTGCCTTCTAGGTGATTTGTACCATGAGTTCCAACCAAGATGACTGGCATCCACACTCCAAACCTACCCAAGTCCACAATTCCTCATACATATTGCTGTCCTAGCTTCAGGAACAAGGAAATGCAAATGGGGTGAGCTCACTGAGTTAGCGAAAGATACCAAATAACCTGATATAAGACTACCTGGATTACTCTGCACTGCAACCTCAAATTATTCTTCTTTTATAATTCGGGCATTTGTTTACCAGCACTACCTGGATACTTGGCTCTGCTTAGTCAACAGGACTACATGCCTTTACCATGACCCAGATACCCCAGAGCTAAGAAAGTCATTCAAAATGAGGCAATGTACTATAAAGGTCATAGCAATGACACACTCTCCATGCCCACTGGTGCCATTAAATAAAAATGTGAATCAAAGGCTAAGTGATCTGCAAATACGTGCACCTCACTTGTCCCTTCAGACAAGGAAACTAAAATGTGAAACACATGACAAGTGAAAAGAAATGAAAACCAAAGAGTGGGGGTAAACTGCTTTTGTTCTAATGGAAGGAAAAGCACGGAGTGCACTAAATGCTGGATAGGAAAAAGGATGCTCTTAAACAAATGCAGGCTGCCCAGGCATCTTGGCTTCTCTGCGAACTCAAGACAAGACCTGACTGTGATCGCCTCCGTGAAAGAAATAAGTATGCACAGGAGGAGGCCACAGCAGCAAGCAGAGGGACCGTCAACAGTCTCCGTTCTGATGGTGTGAGGTCACCTGCTCACCGACCAAACCTAAGCCAGGTGCTCAAAGGACTAAAGGGCGATAGCTATCAGGAGGCACTGACCTGTTAGCTACAGCTGACTTTGCCCAGCCCCACCTGCCATCCCATCTGACCAAGCAACCATTCCGCATACAGGGGTGCAGGAACCGTGACAGAAAGGCCAGCTGGCTTGGGCCAAATGCCACTCCCTATCAAGCTGCGGGGCCGTCTGCCCAAAAAAGGCCACATGAAAATGGAAAGTATCCAGCCCACCTTGAAGTCCAGAGGGCTCTCTGAAAAGGCTGGGATTAATGAGAGCAGCACATATGGGATTGCTGAACAATTCCCTTGACTTTCCCCTTGAGAATCACAGCGCAAACTCCCTCCTGGCTGCAGAGAGACATTGTTTCCAGCAGAAAGCCATTTTTCCATGATGTAGGGCACATCCACCCTCACCTGCAAAGCCGTGCAACGAGGTTCACTGAACCAGGTGAACTGCCCCACAGTGTGAATGTTGCATCTGTGTCTACACCCACGTTCAGTGTTCTTTGTAGTTGGTGTCTCAGGGGACCAAGGGTCCCCTCCTCTAAGGACACTCCCTCCTCCCTGTTCTCTATCCATCTCGTTCCTTCGGTCTCCTTTAGGTCATTGCTCTGCTAATAATTTCCTTGCAGCCTTTCTTCATTTCTTGTCCTCAGAATTCATGCATGAGTGCATCTCATGCTCCCTATGATATTTTCTCATCCATGCTTTTCATATCCTCATTTGCCAAGAAGATTTTGTTAAGTTTTACCTTCTGTAATTGGTGTTATGAAAACCACCCGGGGGGTGCCTGGGTGGCTCAGTCAGTTAAGCATCCAACTTTGGCTCAGGTCATGATCTCACAGTTCGTGAGTTCAACCCCGCATTGGGGTCTCTGCTGTCAGCACGGAGCCTGCTGCAGATCCTCTGTCCCCCTCTCTTCCTGTCCCTCCCCTACTCACAGTCTCTCTCCAAATGAATAATAAACATTAAGAAAGAAAGAAAGAAAGAAAGAAAGAAAGAAAGAAAGAAAGAAAGAAAGAAAGAAAAGAAAGAAAGAAAGAAAGAAAGAAAGAAAGAAAGAAAGAAAGAAAGAAAGAAAACAATAGGTATACTGAATAGCTTCTCCAATTACAAGCCAGGTTCTGTTCTAGTCTTGAGAAAGAATTATGGTTATAAAAGCATTCAAGTCGCTGACATCCTTAGGTTGTTACTGTGACCCTTTAGCTTTCATTTTTATGCATTCCTTTTGCATTCTCTGTGAGAATTTTGTAACGAGCACTCTATTTTTGATTTTGTTCCTCATTTCCCACATTTACACCCTAATCGCCTGTAATCTGACTTTAGCTGAATCAAGTCTGATGAAATCGCACCGACAAAGGTCATCTGTGACTTACTAATTGATAAACAGTATAAAACTGCTTCAAAGTTTTTACCGACTTGATATTTTAGGTAAAATCTGACCCTGCTGACTCCTTGGAATTCTTTCCTCTCTTGGCTTCCTGAACATTACTCCCAGGATTCTCCGCCTAATCCTCTGACCACCAATTATCTGTTCCTAAAACCAATTCTTACTTTCGTGTTGCCCGTGCTGGTGGACGTCCCAATGTGCCCAAACACTCGAGCCTTGGATGAGTTACTTCCCTCCTACCCTCAATGACACCCCCATTTCTGACCCCCCAAAATCCAGTCCTTCCCTGAATTACCAAGTCTTTCTCCTAAATATTATTCCGACCTCTCCTCTTCTTCACTGCCAGATTTTAGGCCTCTACCCACCCCTCTTGCTTCTTAACTGCTTTCTCAGCCTCCAGCCTCATTTACTCCAATGTATTCACCAAAATAAACTTCCTTTAACACAGGTGTGAGCATGTCACTCTCTTGCTCAATACCCTGAGTGACTCTGCAGGTCCACGGTATATCCCATCTGCATTCGCACCCTCATCCCACCCGAACCCCTCAACTCTTCATACTCCACCAAGACCAAAGGGGTCACAGTTGTCTGACACACCGAGATATATCAAACCTCTACACCTTTGTTTTTAGAACGTGGCTCTTCCTCCTTTGCCCCTCCTGTGCCAGCACTGCAAACTCTCATCTGTCCTTCAAAACACAGCTCAGGTATCAGCTGCTCAGGGAGGCCATCTCTGATCTCTGTCTACGTAACCACTTATTCCCTCCTCTGTATTACTTGTGTGCCTTGTAAATACTTCTCTCACCTAGTGCCCAATACTGCAGTTTGTCTGCATGTCTGTCTTCCCTCTAGAGTGTCCTGACACCCAGGACCACGTCTTACCAGGATGTAGAGTTGCTTGCTCTAAACTCAAAGGGAAAAAAGCCAGGGGCCTTTCCTTCAGTGAGCTTTCTGCTCATTCAGCAGGAGGCTAGAACAGTAACTTTCCTTGGTTTATTTCCATTTCGGGTAGGTCAGCGTCCCCACGGTAGAGCCAGAGCCCTGTGCACTCGCACTGTATAAGTATACCATTCCATGTAAGAGTTAAGAAAAGCTCTACTTGTGAATGAATTCACCAAGTCTTTGTGAGAGGAAGGGGAAGGAAACATATTTATGGGATAATCCACTTTATGACAGGCTTGTTCTGAACTCTCTGTACATGTCATTAAACCCTCACAAAAATCCCAAGAGGCAACAAACACTCTCTAGTTAACTGAAGTGTAAACTCAGGCTTCAAGGGAGTAAAAACCTCCCTGAAGTCACCTGCTTGTGCAGATTCAAACCGAGGCTTGCATGCTCTTACAACTTTTCACCGTCCTGTATCCTTGCTAGGTTTCTAAAGAAACCAGAAGATGCGGAATATAACCGCATATAGTATGGCAGGAGAAAACTGTAAAAGCTTCTATTTTATCATGTATTTTCCTTGGTAATCTATCTTTCAAAATATATGTTAATGCAGGCACTGTCTTTTGAATTGCTAAGCTTAGAATAATGCCAAGTCCACACAGGAACTGGCTGCTGCAGAGGCGAGTGACCAGGCTGCATGAGTCTGGGTTTCAGTGGGTTGGAAACTGCCCCAGTGAACACTCAAGCAACACATATTCTACTATACATATATAGCAGGACAATGCCTTTCTGGCAGGTGGCTAAAGTCCAGAACAGTCAAGCAAGACAAATGCTCCATGGGAAAGAAAGTACAACCAGAAGGGTTCTGCGGAAAAAATCCAGCCAGGATAGGTCTAAGCTCTGAGCCGGCTCCAGTCAGGTCGTTTTGAGTTTAGAAGCCAGAGCTTCAATGTTTTCTTTCCCCTATAAACCCGTGGCCAAGCTTCCCAGAAAGAATGATCCTTTTTCTCTTGTTCACCTCAGGGATAAATCCACACTGCCAAAGAGGACACTTTTGTTTTGTAGGTACAGACAGAAGGAGAAGCTGAATATATACTTCAAACTCTGTAACAACAAGAATTCACTGATAAGAAACTTCTCCGCTCCGGAAATCTTAAGCAAAGGGCACAGATGGCCTCCCTCACACACTGCCACACTACCCCTCGGTGTACCCCTGCCACACTCACAAGAGCACAGCCCTCCAGTAAGGTACGGGTTTGGTTTGGTCCTTCCTTTCTGCAGCTGCCTCTGAGCTTCATGTTGTACTTCAATTAGTCCCTTCAGAAAGCCTGCAGAGCTGTGCAGTGATCATTACCTTCTAAAGAGTATGAGAGAGAGCCTCAGCCAGAAGTGGCGGCCCAGCAGCAGCAGTGAGCGTCACGGCCATGTGTTTGGTGAGTGATTTATCTCACATAACAACCCATTTAGTGAGGGCCTGGGGGAGGCCCTTATCCAGAGAAGAAACTCTCGGTGCCTTCTAGGAAAAGGAGGCTGAGGCAATCTGGCAGGGGACAGCAAGTGTGGCTCCCATTTCTCTTCCCCCGTGACAAATTCTACTCAAATCCAACAGAAGGAGTGCTGAGGGAACAGAGTAGCAACAGAAAAGGCGACGTGCACCAGGAGGACACGGCGGAATATGTCCTTTGTGAGGGAGTGAATGCTTGTGTGTACAGGAGTGGAGTGTGGGGCGTTGAAGTAAAATGACACTTTCTCTCAAAGAGCAGTCTCTGCGAAGTACTCACTAGAAATAAGTAACTTTATTATCTGCCATCAGGGAAGAAATAAAGCAGTCTGCTCCTTGAATGCATAAATGTAAATTGCTCGAAGAGCACAGTTGATACAGAGTCTTACTGGGTTGTGAAATATTAAGCTACTAGAAGAAAAGATAGGGTAAGAGAGATGCACGGTCAGTCAGCAAAGAAAGGGTGGCTTGCCCTTGCGTGTCAAACTTAGTGCGACAGAGAAATACTATAGATGCAGGAGTCTGCGAAGGTAATGTCATGTCTGAGTTTTCACAAAAGATTTGGATCCTAACGACACCTGAAAAGAATAAAAGAGAGACAAAGGGCACTGCCTAGGGAGCTACGAGGGGAGGGTATGTCAGCCCTTTGGGTGATCGCACACGACTAACATGACAGGCGTTGTCTACCCCAGATGGGAAATAACCACTGTGCGAATTCCATCAAGATTTTCCTTTGTCTGGAATTCCCTTCACTCAGGCTGTGCAAGGATACATTTTTAAGCTACTTTTAAGCTACTCTACTCTTCTATCCTGTGGTTGGTAGAAATGAGGAACAGGGAGAGGGCAGTGCTGGGTCTGCCGTAACAGAGGGGTCAGATCTACAAATTTTGTGTTCACATCTCAATTAGAGACTAAAACACCCAGATGGGTTCAAGGTCCTATCCACAACACAAGGGAAAGGAAGGCACATGACCTCCATGCAGGACTTCTGAGCCCCAGGAAGAATTATCAGGACACAGAACACACAAGACTTACCCGCAAGCAAGAATGTGATAAGGCAAGTTTCCTTTGGCAAATACAGCTTGAGACGAGAACCACTGAAGACATATTCCACCACAGCTTCCGAACGACCTGCCCGCTGAAGGAAGGGCAGAAACTGCTTTGCTTTTTGGGTATCCTGGTGGATAAAAGAAAAGAATCGTTAGAAAAAAGTAATAGAATCTGAGCAAATGATTCTTTCTCTCTGTTCTAGGGCAGAAAGTCTGGCAGACCACAGGAAGCTCGTCGGCAAATAACCCTAGAAGATCAGACTATTCTGAAACTACGACATAGGCAAGATACCCATGTGATGTCGACAGAAGAAATATAGTTAATCAGAGGCTTCCAGAACATTCCATGTGCTTTCCTCGATTCTGTTCCTATGCACTCAATGGATACACAAGTTAGGAAAGTGCTTTTAAATGAAAATGTCACTCCTCACAGGATGGAAAAAAGGGCTTTTCTCCCTTCAACATAAATTGAGGGGAGAAGACCAATACTAACGTTCCTTGGAGGTTAATTTAACCTTTAATTATCATTAAAAAAAAAAAAAAAGTGACTCCCAGGCTGTTACCAAAAGCCCCTTCCCAAGAAACTCAAAGTAGTTCGCCTTTAATCTTCAGTAGGTTATGTTGATTCAGAGCTCACTGTTTTTGAACGTGAAGAGTGCAGCCTTCTTTGGGTGCCTGTACAGCAAGGCTTATTCTACAAGCTTTTCAGGGGTGAGCTGGGACCTGGGCACACTGTTCCTGTTCCCAGCCTGGGAAATCTCTAACAGTAGGACATGTTCATGGGGACCTATATCACATCAAGTCAGCATGAATAATTATAGAAACAAGAAAAACACACAAAACTGCATAGCACTTTAAAACTTTTTTCATGCACAAAACACAAAGTGCACGCACTCTACTGTCAAGAGTAGTCAAGAGTAACCAAATCACGGACATTTTGAACCTCAGAGCTATCAGCTACAGAACTCAGCTTTCATTCTCTCTCAAGCTAATTAGACAAATGATAGAGTAAGCAAGAATCAAAACATCACACTGCATGTGCTGGGGGAATAGTCCGCGGATGTCAGAATTTCCAAGGTTTTCAGCCCAGCCAGCAGAACTGGCAACTCCTTCTGAGGACAGCAAGCTCTGCACACTTTCCTGACTCCTGCGACACAAGCAGTCTGCACTCGCCAAGCTCTTCCTTTCTAACTCTGCTCCTAGCAACAGAGCTATTGTATCTAAATTAATGCACATTAGATAATGAAAATTTAACAAGCCATCAAGTATTTGAGAGCTTTCACAGCAGCCAAAGGGGGCTCCTCTCATTCAGAAGCAGTGAGGTAGGCTGCGATGAAAACAATATTTATAGTAATGAGATTCATCCTTCCCTTCAAACAGATTCTCAGAGAAAAGGAGAGACAGTCATCATTCTCGGTGTCTCTAATGGCACACTGGTAAAAGGTAAGGTAACAATGAGCTTTAGTGGGCTGGGAACTCCCCCAGTGAACACTCAAGCAACACATATTCTACTATACATATACAGTGGGACAATGCCTTTCTGGCAGTTGGCGGAAGTCCAGAACAGTCAAGCAAGACAAATGCTCCATGAGAAAGAAAGCACTACCTGATTAAAATCCTTTTGCCACACTAGTCTAAATCTGGGACATTATTCATGAGCTGAGCCAGTAAGTCAACAACAATTATCAAATTGATTATCGCAAATCACGAGGCAACTTAACGTCTCTGAAGAGAGGGCCTTTCCCTTCAAAACTGCAGTCATCTATATTTTTCAGAAACAGACTTTTGCTCATTGTCTTATGGATGTATTTATCTGGAGGGAAAGAAAGGTGCTTATAGGAATAACAGCAACACACACACACACACACACACACACACACACACACACGGATATTAATACAAAAAGAAAGTTGGAGCAGACTCTCATCCTATTTTGCTAGAGGATTACCTACTTTATCAAGAGAGATAATTTCTCAGACCGGGAACCAAGGAGAAACAAAAGGTACCTGACTATCAGCCATGTAATAAAACAAAATACATGTTCCTGACTCCTCCTAAGTTTCAATCTACAATTTAACAGTCCTAATCCAGAGACAACATATGGGAAGATGGCAAAGAGAATGTGACATGCCACTGATTATGACAAAGATTAGAAGTGAAAGCCAAAGACGACAACTGAAGGCATGAAAACAAATTTTAAAAGCCTACCACAACTGTCCGTATTTACTTCCAGAGGCCAAACTGCAAGACAAGACACGGAGCTCCCTTATCCTCTTGAGGCAAGTGTTCCAAAGGCTTGAAGATGATATGCCTATGAACCACCCGTTAAGGGAAAAGATGGAAATTTTATTCAAGTTCATAGATTTTTAAGAATAAAAAATTCTTATAAAGTCAACTAAACTGAATGTAAGCACCGGAGGATGTCAGCTCTTTCAAATCCCCATCCCAGGCAGACAATGGTGTCTGTCTTTCCTTGTCATCTCGACTGCTTCCTTTGCTTGGCATGTTCCTTTTCAATACAAAAATTCTTAAAAACCTGAAAATTTGTTTCAGTGGCTCAAATGAAAAGACTGGTAAGTCAGACTGACAAGTTCCCTCAGGTGATGTAGCCATAAACCATTCCCTGCCAATTTAGCTATGGGATTTATTTATTTTAGAAGTTCTGACTGTTATCACCATAAAATTGACTGAACGTGACTAAACTCTGGCTTTCCAAAGAGCCCGTGCAAGTACGTACAGCCATGTGCTTTTCAGTCTTTCACACTCCTTTCTAAGGTTTCAACACTAGGTAAGTAAGAGAAACTAGATTATGAGGAACAGTAAAATAAAGAGCAGTTTAGGTCCACTGAGGAGTTGAAGATGCCAGGTGGACCTTAAGGACAGTAAAGTGAGAAAGTTCAAATGACACCATTAACATGACATTTGACAGTCTCCAATAATCCTGAAGGAGGACCTAGTGAGATTTAGTGAAACCAAAGGTTTCTTTATAACATTGTACTCCAAAATGTATTTTTAAATTTAAAAATTATAGGCCTCAGATTTAAAGAGATAACAACGTTCAGACTTCTGGCACAGAAGGCTCGTTTCGAGGTAAGAATATTCAGTATCAAATACTTCTGTTTTGAAGTCTGGTTGCAGAGACTCTCATCCTCAGGTTTTCCATGTTGTGACTCATGTACACGAGGCCTGGGAATCTACTTGCCATAGTTACCTGGCCTGACATTGGCTCAAGGCTTTGAGAATCCAAGCAGATAAATTAGCTATAGTTTTCTGTACCAATATTCCCCCCCACTGGTGTAAATAATCAAGAAGCAACTGTACTTCTGAGCAGGTGGGTCTTTTTTTGTTGCACTGCTAGTTTTCACATTACCTGTGCTCCAAAACAAAACATACATAAGCATTTTCCTGTAATCCTAGAAAAGCTAATTTTAGGTTGCATTAGCTACATTTAACTTGCTATCGTGGATGGCATCTCTTTAAGGAATGTTTCTGCCTCCTCAATAAACCTTGAAATTGAGAAAGTAATGATGCAACAAATGTGCCTGTGGTGACTTCATTTCAAAGGATGTTGATATCTATACCTCCAACTTATAAGAACGGGGTTTGGAATGACCCCAAAGAAAGGCAGGATGACCCTGAGGGAGAGGGAAAGGTTATAAAGACACCATCATTATATACTCCTAGGCTGTCCTCACTTCCGGCCCGTAAGGCTAAACCTCTTCCAAATGCAGGCACATATGTCAATGCCTGTAAGAAACTCCCTTCAGCAGTTAGACTGCAACTTGTCTCTACAAAGTACCTGCGCTGTGTAAGCAAACACATTTAAGATCATTTAGTACAATGAATTATCAAGTTTGGGAGAGCGGGCAGGCTGGGGGCAGAAGAGGGCAGGGGCAAGGCAGGGGCAAGGCGCATGGCAGGCATAGGACAGCTCCACGGTACACTACTCAGACACCCGCGGCCTCTGCATCCTAGAAGAGCACAATTTAGATAGATCGAAGTTCTGTGAATTCTGGAACAGGGTTGAGGCTGTCAGATTGTACTAGAAGTTTAGCAAAGTGAATTCTAGGATTTTTCCACTGAAAATATCCATAGAGTAGGCATTAACAGTAACAGTTACTGGCGAGAAGCAAACATCCCAACACACAAAACAGTGCAGGGAAATGGGAATCAGAGTAAACCTATTAGTTAACCATTAATCAGGATTATCGTGAGCAGGTCTCAAAAGGGAACTGCTAATTGGTTTTCATCATCACAGTCGCTCTTAGATTAACATCACAGCAAAAAGAACTAAAAACAAACACGTGTAGAGCTTATTAGGGTACCGAGGGGGTGCTCCACTAGCGGTTGAGCAACTCAATTTGAAAGAAGCCCACCAACCTGACCGAAGCTGCCTGACTTTCGCCCCCTCCAGCAAAGGAGGACTCTGCGGGCTAAAGGGCCCCAGAGCACAATGCTGTCTGGGTGCAACCAATCATAATACTGAAGTGGCAGAATCTGTGTATACAAAAGAACAGGTAACAGATACAGAGGGAAAAAAGAACGGGGAGATCAGAATAGCTAAGGACAGGATCCAAGCACACTCACGTTTTAAGGCATATTGTGACAACGCATCGCCACAGATATAGAACTTTTCAGGGCTCCTCACACCAGGAGGATTTTTCCTGCAGCTGTGTGGAAGACAAAAAAGTAGTACATCCCCTACTAGAAGGGCAAGAAAGTCATCCATCACTCCACACTCTTCCTCTTTCTCACAACCTGGGCTCTACGGCCCCAGTTGACGTTTCAATTCACAGAATGAGGCTATGGTTCTCTGTGAGGAAGCAGCTGTACGTACAGAGCGATAATCTCTAGATAAAAATGGGGCCCCGGGGGAGATACTTGGGAGTGCCATCCAGCTCCAACATTACAACAAAGCACTTAAAATTTGCAACCAACCTTCCCTGGTTGGTTATTGATGTTTCTTGGTGAGGTGTGTATGAGGGAACCGGGGGCAGGAACATCAGTGAGGTGCAAGTTTAACAGGAATGAAGTGAACATAGCAGAGAACCTAGAGAAAAACACTTTGACTAGAACACAAAATTATAAGGAAACAAGAAAAAAAAAAGGCGCTACAGCCAGGCCATCAATAATCTTTCATTAAGTGCTGCCTGTAGTTTATAGTTTCTCACACTATTTACCTCCTTGGCACTAAACCTCACTCAGGCCTCCAACATGGCAGAGCGCAGGAGAAACAATGTCTTGTGCTCTGGGCTCCACTCCTGGGAGCATGAAGCAAGAGGACAACTGCAGGAGCACCGAGCTGGAAGACAGCTTTGAGCTCAGGAGGCTGGTGCTCCAATGGGTGGCACCCTCAACAGAGAACACAACCTTCCGTTTTCCTCCCTGACTTTAACCCTCTACCAATTATTACGTTAGGACGACCCGGCTAAGCAAAGCTTCCAAACTTGCAAACCAAGGACAGATCAAAGGGCAGAAGGAACTTCTCAAACTGTACGAAAGCCGCAGAGCATGTCAGCGCAAGTGTGGCTTCATGTCCCAAATATGGAGGAAAAGATATTTCTCTGCAATCAGACTTGAAACTTTAAGGATGTGCCTGTCGCCCTCAGGAACCCTGCAAAGGACAGGTGTCCATAAATATTTCTATTTGCTTGGTCTTGTCTACCACCTATTTTTTTTCCCAAAAGGTCCAATACTGATAAAAGAAAGCAGCTCTTGGTGATGTGCTTGGTGATGAGAAGACACTGCCTGTGCTTAGAAGAAAAATGGGCAAAGCAGCATTCTGATGGACAATCATGGCAGCCTAACTGAGAAAAAAGTCAAGTCGCATTACAGAAATAGATTAGGGAGCCCCAGAATATTGTCTGGACTTCATCCGTAATCACCTCAAGCTGGAAATAGCTTTTAAGCTCCCTCAACAGGGGATGGAGAAACCAGCTGCAGCCCACTCACACAATGGAATGCTACTCTGCAGTAACAAGGATGTAGTCAACAACATGGACGGATCTCAAAAGCATGGTTCCCTTTATGTGACATGTCACGAAGTTAAGCTGTAAGGACAGAAAGTAGATCAGCGGCCACCAGGGACTAGGGGAAGGGCTACAGGATGACTCCCAGGGGACAGAAGATTTTTCTGGGATGATGCAATAGTTCCATTGTCTTGACTATGGTGATGATTACATGTATTCATTGGTTCTCAAAATGTACATGTTTATCAAAACTCATAGAATTAGATACTACAAATGATACATTTTAGGTATATAAATTATACCCAAATTTTAAAAATGAAAAAATTGGCCTAGACTATGAAATATTTTAATTTTTAACTTAAGAAAACTTTTTTCCCTAGTCAAAGAATTTGTAAGTAGCTCAGGGCAACCAGTTCAAAATGAAACACTTGTTATGCTTCAGATAAACTACTTTATCTAACTATTCAATGAATTAAAGTATTTTTAAAAATTCAAGCAGAAAATAGTTTAGATGAGACAAATCATGGGGTTACAGGAAGGAAAAAAAAGTCTTATCAGTCTCCCAAAAGCAGCATAAGAAAGTATTAATTCTTGGGTAATAGCTAAAGGAAAGCCTGAGGTCATCCTCAATTGGCTATACAGAGGAAATGTTTTGTTCAAATAAAGTACTACTAAGTACATATCTCCATTGACATTTGTTTCCTACCTTGAAATAAAATCATGTGATATGGCTTACTGTGAATAAAATAATATCCAATTCTCTATCAAATGAGAATTCTATACTGGCTCAGAGATTATTCTTTTATTGAATGACTTTCAATTTCCCAAATTTAACCAGCTAAAATTATACTGTGATAACCATTCAATTTAACCTTTAGAAATGAAGTCATTGCCTTTTAGTGGAAAAATCTGCATTTTTATCATCAATAGAAAATACAACGCCCTTGGCTTATTCTACAGGACTTTTTTCTTTTATGGACTGTAAGTTTAGCATAGAAAGAGCAGATGGTGGGAGAAGTAACTATTTACCTAATTAGAATAAACTATCAACAACCCAAGGTTGCTTTTATCTGACCTTCAATCCACTTTCTCTAACTTGGATGAGGTGTGGAGCCCATGGAGGCGGCGTACCAAGGAACGTCCTTCCTCAAGTCTGCCGGTCCACAGAACTATCTCAACTTATGATTTGGAATTTGTGAGGTCCAGAAAAGTTTCTAAAATAAACCCCACCTTCTTTCCCCCATCCCGAACAACCCCTTTTCCCACTTCTCCATATTCTAACTTCCCAACAAATTATTACGATTTTTCTTAAACCGATATTCAGTGTTCATTAAGACTTTGTTACATTACAGCCCCCCCCCCCCCCCCCGCATGCTCCCCTCCTTCCTCCTGCTGACTTCTGCAAGGTGGCCTGTGGGGCCTGCGGCACAATGGATGTCCTGGGTCTTCTCTTCACCAAGACCCTGGAAATTCCCTTCACATCCTATCCTGGGTTGTATTTTCTAGATCCACAACTTCCTCTTTCTTGGTTTACTTCCTTTCTATTAAAATAATAATAATAATAATAATAATAATAATAATAATTGTATTTCATAAAAATGTCTTCACTGTCTGAGGTCAGGTAAGTAAATATAGTATTGCTCATTTGAAACACTATTCTCTTCATAAGTACTCTGAGTCAACAGATAAATTCCTTTCATTATCCATCAGCATAGTAATAAGGTATCTAGAGGAGCTTAACACACTGGAAGACTTATCTTCCAATTATTTTCAGGTTAAATATTTCTCAAAAAAACATGTTATTTATCCGAATTGTAGACATCTAATTTGTAATAAAGTATTAAATTTATTTAAAAATATAAAGGTGCCATTTCTATTTTAAACTGGTAAAAATAAGCACAACCAATGATAACAGAAAAAGACCATTTACATTAAAAAAACACTGTGCTGTTACTTTTCTAAGAATGAAGTGATGACTCTTTTTATAGGAAAACCACAGTAGACATCCTGAACATTTTTGGAAAAAGGACATGCAACTGATCTAAAAACACAGCTTACACATGGTTAGTGACAATGAGAATCTAGAACAAAGCACACCAACCAGTCTACTGTTCTGGATGTCAATTATAAGACCACGACTAAAAACAAAGACTAACAGGGGCATCTGGGCGGCTCAATCGGTTAAGTGTCCGACTTTGGCTCAGCTCATGATCTTATAGTCTGTGAGTTGGAGCCCTGCATTGGGCTCTTTGCTGACAGCCTGGAGCCTGCTTCAGATTCTGTGTCTCCCTCTCCCTCTGCCCCTCCCTCGCTCACACGTGGTCTCTCTCTGTCACAAAAAATAAACATTGAAAAAAAATAACTAACAGGTTTGAAATATATTTTTCTTTAAAAGTTTCAGATCAATTTTTATCACTTCCAAAGTCTCTATAGGAAAGAGGTAAGAATTTATTACAGAAGCAGAAAATGGCTTGAGAGATAATTAAAATACTATGTGCAGAGTAAAGAATTTAAAAGACAGTCTAATGAAGCACAGGTTTCATTTCATGGGCAAATCAAGAACTCAGGGGTAAGGAAATTAATGGCATGCTAAACTCTACCCCACCTGAGATAAGAACTTCAGAAAAAAATAGGGGACAGAAAAAAATCAGCAACCTGTGACATAAAATTTAAAATCAAAAGAAATATTATAAAAAATTAGAGGACTAAAGTTGAACATTTCTGCCTGGAGGCATACCAATTTAGATCCAGTGAATCTTAAAGTTTTTTTATTAGGTCTAATTTGTTTTCTTGAAACCCACATTTTAAAAGAGTTAACAAAAATAGATAATTTTTAAATGTGGAAGAGAAAGTTCTAGTTTTTGAGACACAGAGAGAAATGGCAACTAATTTGGTAAAAGTTTATTATTTTTTGAAATGTTTATTTATTCTCAGTGAGAGAGACAGAGAAAGGGAGAGAGAGAATCCCAAGGAGGCTCAGCGCTCTGTGCAGAGCCTGAAGCGGGCCTTGATCTCAAAAACTGTGACATCATCACCTGAGCCGAAATCAAGAGTTAGACACTCAACTGACTGTGCATTCAGGTGCCCTAGTAAACATTTATTAATAATTAAGACAGGTGATCAGTGTTTTGAAGAAGAATGTATCAAACCAAAAACCTATCATTTAACTCAAAAAAGATTTACAGATGCTAATGTTTAAAAAAAACTATATGCTCTCCTTTTGCTTAAGTTTCTAATTGATGGGATTGTTCTAAGAAAATAATTACAGACTATAAATTAGCTAAAGGAATCAAATGTTTATGAAAGGCAAAAACAATCCAAATAAACTAAATATCCCAGAATCTTAAGCTGATGAAATAAATTATAGTGTATCAAGAAGACATAACACCAGGTAGACATCATAAGCATGGTTCAAGGGGCACCTGGGTGGCTCAGTCAGTCAAATGTCCTACTTTGGCTCAGGTCATGATCTGCAGTTCATGAGCGCGAGTCCCACTCTGGGCTCACTTCTGTCAGTGTAGAGCCTGCTTCAGATCCTCCACCCTCCTCTCTCTGACCCTCCCCTGCTAGCACTCTCCCCAAAATAAATAAAATTAAAAATAAATAAATTAATTAATTAAAAATATGTTCAAAAAGACATTCATTTGGAAAAATATAATTTACTGGAAAAAGTAATTAAATTTTTTTTTTTCAACGTTTTTTATTTATTTTTGGGACAGAGAGAGACAGAGCATGAACGGGGGAGGGGCAGAGAGAGAGGGAGACACAGAATCGGAAACAGGCTCCGGGCTCCGAGCCATCAGCCCAGAGCCCGACGCGGGGCTCGAACTCACGGACCGCGAGATCGTGACCTGGCTGAAGTCGGACGCTTAACCGACTGCGCCATCCAGGCGCCCCTGGAAAAAGTAATTAAGCACCTACTATGTGCCAGGCACTGTTCAAGGCACTAAAGTTTCTCTCCTAAAAATAGCTTACATCATTTAAAAAAGGGGCAAAGTGGGCAGAAAAAAAAATTTTTAGGGGCCCCTGGGTGGCTCAGTTGGTTAAGCATAGAACTTCAGCTCAGGTCATGATCTCATGGTTGGTGAGTTCGAGCCCTGCTTAGGACTCTGTGCAGACAACTGAGAGCCTGGGGTCTGCTTCGGATTCTGTGTCTCCCCCCTCTCTCTGACCTTCCCCTGCTTGCACACACATTCTCTCTCAAAAGTAAATACACATTTTAAAAAATTAAAAAAAAAACTATGAATAAAACAAAGAAATTTTAACATAAACCCACATTTTGGTAAATAGATGTATTTTTATTGAAAATTTTCAATTTTTAGAGTGGTGGTACAGGTCATTTTCTTCCTTTGGCTTATTTATATTTGCTGCATTTAATTTTTTTTTAACGTTTATTTATTATTGAGAGACAGAGAGAGACAGAGCGTGAGCAGGGGAGTGGCAGAGAGACAGGGAGACACAGAATCTGAAGCAGGTTCCAGGCTCTGAGCGGTCAGCACAGAGCCCGACGCAGAGCTCGAACTCACAAACTGCAAGATGATGACCTGAGCCGAAGTCAGACACTTAACCGACTGAGCCACCCAGGCACCCCAACATATTTGCTGCATTTAAAGCCAAAAATTTTGACACATAATTTGTGGTATAAAAATGTGTAAGTTTTTGTTTTCAAAAGAAAATAAATTAACATTCAGTGCTGACTGTGAGTTTATCTGGGCAGAGCTGAATCAGATCAGATAACTGTCTCTCCAGTTTTTGAGCCAAATTCAACATTTTTCTCAAGTGATAAAAGGCTTAAGTCATAATGAAACTACTCTTTTAGAAAAGGGTAGTTAGAAACATAGTGTTTTGGGGCACCTGGGTTGCTTAATTGGTTAAGCATCCAACTTCGGCTCAGGCCACGATCTTGCGGTTCGTGAGTTCGAGCCCTGCATCAGGCTGTGTGCTGAAAGCTCGGATTCTGGAGCCTACTTCGGATTCTGTGTCTTCCTCTCTCTCTGCCTCTCCCCCACTCATGCTCTGTCTCTCTGTCTCTCTTACAAATAAATAAACATTAAGGAAAAAAAAAAAAAAGAAATGTAGTGTTTTGAGTGTACTGGAGAATTCTAATACTTCCCAAAGAAAATTACAGATTTAACCCTGCCTACCCTAGTGACTATGCAATCCTGGGATGACGTAATCACATGTGGATGTTGTATCGGGATTCTAGAAGTAAGACTCTAAGGATCTAACCTACCAATGGAAACGATGTACCCCAGAATGCATGGGTGATGGCAGAGAATTCAAAGAGTTTTGATCAAGATACCCGAAGAAATTTGGAGGACCTCACATCACTGTCCTGTCTTTCTCTATGAGAGCATATGTAATTATGAATGCTTTGCGTTTCTCACTGATTGAAAACTACACAGACACCATCATTATACACATTTATCTATTTACTATTCCTAGGAAACTCCTAAAAGTGAAAGCATAGAGCTGTAAGACCTTGTTCCTGGGGATAGTCCAGTTAAGAGGACATCAGCTCTTATTCCTTATGCCCATTCATTTCACGGAAACTGCTCTAAAATCACCAGTAACTGGTGTTATTAAATCCACTGGACAGTTCTCAACCTTCATCTTTCTTGACCTTGAAGCAGCACAATCAAGTCTTGTGTTGTAAGGCTCTCTCCTCTCAGTTTCTAGGAGTTTCCTCTGACAGCTCAGGAACCACCTTTTCAAGTTTCTCTGGCAGGTAATGCCCCCCGCCTCCCCCCACCATGTATGATCTTTAAATTTTGGAAACAAGGGGCTTGGCCTAGGGACTCTTCTCTTAATATTCTCTGGGAATTTTGTGTGTGTGTGTGTCTGTGTGTGTGTGTATCCCCAACAGTTGTAAGTTCATGCACGAAGCGCAGGCCAATTTTCGGGGATCTGGACCATGTGAATGGCTCATGGGTACCGCAACTTTAACACGTCCAAAAATTCTGAATTTTCCCCCCAAATCTGCACCATCAATGTTTACCACATGGGAAAGCAGCACCACCGATCACCAGTTATTTGTACTCAGAGCATTTAGGGTGCTCACACATGACACCCAGTTTCATTGCCCTGATGCAAGCAATGGTCAAGTTCTACCAGTTCTACCGCCAAACTGGATCTCAAATTTTATCTCTCCTCAACCACTGTCTTGTGACACCCAGTTGTTTACCCCTGGTAACCAGCATCCTAACACCACTCTTGGTTCAAGTCTATCTCCACAGAGCAGCTAAGGTGAGGGCAGTGGGGTGGGGGAGGGGAAGATATATAATTATAAAATGCTGACCTAATTACTCCACTCCATTGTCAATGATTTCTCGTGATTCTTCAGAGAAATTTCAAAATTTTTCCTCAAGGATCATAAACTGTAAATGTTTCAACCATTTATCACCTTAATCCTCACATTTCAGCAATAATGGCCTTGCCTTTTGAACCCAAGCAACTTCCTAGCTCAGGACCTTCCCGTACATAGTTTCTTCATTCTTTAGCTCTGAACAAGATCCTTGAAAAACTCCTTCTTTAGGCTCATTCATTTTTAGAGTTTATTTATTAATTTTGACAGGGGGGAGAGGCAGAGAGAGAGAGAGAGAGAGAGAGAGAGAGATATGGAGAGAGAATCCCAAGCAGGCTCCACGCTCGGGGTGCAGAGTCCAATGTGGGGCTCGATCCCATGAGATCATGACCTGAGCCAAACCAAGAGTCAGATGCTCAACTGACTGAGCCACCCAGACACCCCATTTTTAAATCACTTAAAAGGCCTCATTTTTAAATCACTTAAAAGATTTTTTCTGACCACACTGAATAAGCTATGGCCCTGAGCACACATACTCACTACTAGCACAACTGTAATTATAGAAAGAATCATGTACATCTTATAAGGACTGTAACTGTCTTGTTCAATGTTATGTCCTTAACACCCAGCATTGTGTCTGACACATAAGAAGCACTCAATATAATACTTATTGTTTGATCACTCATTCACTGACTCAACATGACAAATGCACTTAAAAAACAGGCCAGATGGCATATGTTAAATGTCTCAAAAGATAAAGAGGCGGTAAAAGAACTCAGAAGAGGGAGGGCTATGATCTGGGACTTGAACTGGATAAGGGTTTAGAATACAACTGATGATGATGATGGTAGTTATCTTCTATAGAGGACTTTCTATAGGCTCAACAGCATGCTCAACAATTTAATAATAATCACCACCACCATGTGAACCACTGCCCTCTGCTGAGCTCTCATTGCGTCAACTGCTGTAAGTACTCTGCATGGGTTAACACATTCAATCACACGGTGACCTATTGAGGTAAGGGCATTATTCACTTTACAGTGGAAAAACCACAGCATGGAGGGGTTAAATAACTTCCTCAAGGTGGCAAAGTAATAAGAATGGAGCCAGGATTTGAGCTTGGGCGATCAGATATTGGACCCATGCTACTGCTCGTGACTCCATAGCGTCACTATATTCTAATAAATCTGTACTCTTGCTACTAGCCTGTCTAGGTACTAACCACCACAGTTAACCTTATACCTAGTAGCCAGGGTCACATATTTTTCCCAAAACAGTATCATACTGCTTTAGGTCACTGCTTGGCAAATCAAATCTAAACTAGGCTCTGTGAAGAGATGCAAAAAAGGTCTCCCTTCTTAGGAGTTTAGAAACGAGTGAGGAAAACCACTGCACGCGTCAGGTTGAGAATAGCTAACAATCGATACACCAACAAACACAATATCATGGTAATGAGTGATTATGGAAATGCTAAAGAAAGGCATGATCAGAAGGCAGTGAGGATAAAAAGGGGAAACTGCCTGGGAGAAAAGAGATACCGTGGAAGAGGAGAAAGGCATGGTCAGGAGAAGAGAAGAGACAGCACTCCCAGAAGAAGAAATGCTGTTCAAGAAATGCCAATTAATAACAAAGTCAGTCGGAATGGAGAAACTGAAACAGGGACAGACTGCATATGACGTAAAAGAAAATAAACGGTCTCTACAGTGGGTAAAGTATCTGGACATGCTGCAGTAATGTATTATCAACAGAACAACAAATTCAGAACCTTGGTAATAGCTTATATTCTCAGACACCTCCCAGAGCTGATACCGTATTAGGAATTTTTATCATTTCTTCCTGAAAACACCATTTCCTAAAGAACTGAGGCACAAAATTACTAGGTAATTTCAAGCCGACCCTGAGCCCTGATTCAAGGATATTTATCTGGACGTCAACACTGCAAAGAGTGTCCAAAATTCTGTACAACATATTCTCTAGGGAATATGTTAGAAGCGTGCTAAATAAAGCCTTAAAATACGAGTAAGCACAATTGTCTATGTTAGTAAAAATGACTTACTTTGAGATGTTTATATAAGCAACAGCCACAGGGCAAAATGAGTTCAATCTAGGGCTAAGTAGTGTTATGATGGTGAAGTGGAGAGTGAAGCCAGGGCTGGGCAGAAACATTTCAAGATCTATCACATCACTCAGCAGCCATGGGACAGAGGAGACAACCCAACCATACACCTGAACCTGGGAAGCAAAAATTCTATCAACTGCCTTCAAAATATGCTAACATTCATTTAGCCAAGCCTGTAATGGGCTCATTTAACCAATTTGGATCCATGAAACAGAATCAAAGAACAAGATCCACATGCACCCAGAGAATGGGAAAACTCGAGAGCATGAACCAGTGAGAGCCAAATCTAGGCTCCAGGCCACTCCCTTTGGAAAGAGAAGTCATTTTGTTTGGAAAAAAGTGCTCCTGAACTTCCTCAATTCCCTTTCTCCTTCTGTTGAACAAAGGAAGAAAGTAAAAAGTCATTATTATAGCTCAGGACACTTGATTGAAGGCTAGGACCCTGCTTCTAAGAGGCTCAGTTGCATGCATTCCTATGTGTTAAGTCATAAGTTAAATAAGGAATCAGAAGGGAACTAGAAAAATCTGTGGCAGAAAACTTCCTGAAAACAGAATTCAGTGCAGTGACATATCAAGTGTGATTATTTTGGAAAGAAGAAACTTTACTCTCAGAAGCAACAAATAAAGAATGACTGTCTTTGACAGTGTTCCACCTCTGGGCAAGTCACTTGATCAAACATTTCTTCAGAGGTGTTGAATTGCACAGCTGGGACACACTCAGCAAATGTCAAACTGTGCCCTGTCTTCAATGTCCAATCTCTACACCTCAATTGGCCATGCTGCCTGAAATTTCTATAAGAAAAGCCTACTGGTGAACAAAATGGTAGGCCAAGTAAGGTACAGGCATGGAACCAGGCATTCTGTAGATGAAAGAGACATTCACTTTAGAACTTTTTTAAACAAATTACTTTCACAACCAAAGGACACTTCACATTTCTAGGTAGACAGCAGGTAATAAAACAAAGACTTTTCAAAGCACATAATTGATTTCTTAATGCCCAATTTATAAATTGTTTTTTTTAATTTCTCTCGTTTCTGCAACTGCTTTCCCTCTTGAAAGAATAGTTTTCAAAAAGGGAAAATCATGACTTTAATACAAATATACAATGAAAACATCAAGTATTTTATTTTTACCCACTAATTAATGAGGGAACCAATAAGACATTACAACTTACTCAAAAGAGAATCTGAGGACTGGATAAACATACGCAACTAGGATGTCGAGATTAATTTTCTAAAGACTCAAAACTGTAGAGTGAAAGACCACAGGGTGAAAATGTAACATTTGAAACCATTTCTCTTACAGGGTAGAAATCAATTGTGTCATATGTACAGGACCACATCTGTACAAGAATGAAATCATTTGCATTACCTCAGGCCTTCACAAGTTACATTCTCTCTCCGCAGAGGTACAAAACAGCCCAGCTACAAAGGAGCAGACTTGACAGAATCAGATAACCCCAAAGGAATTACCAGGCAGAACTCAGCATTCCAGTGAAAGAATACTGAGTAATCGTTGTGCCTGTCCCAAAGTTTTTAACAATCTCTCCTGACACTCTCAACTAAAGGAGGTGAGATACTACGTCCTAAATTTAGTGCCCTATGGTGCAAAACAAACAAACAAACAAACAAAAAACGAAAAAAACTTATCGCCACTAACAAAACCATGGATGCACACATAAAAGGAACAGAACTCAGTGAAAGGTGGATTAAATTGGTCAAAGGAGGTGCCTTAAACATAACATCACAAACTGCTAAATGCTGAAATACAGTCTTGAAACAATTCCAGCATTTCTTTCCAGGTTTTTATTGAGAAACTTGTTCAATTTGAGAAAGGCTTCTCTCCGATGCCCACTGCTTTCGAATTTCATTAGAAGGAGAAGGGGACACCCCTGCAGTTCTGGGGAGTTTGAATAGAGAGCTTCAAAAAACCTGAAGTGGCCACACAGGACTATGGCTGAAAGGGACAATGGACAAAAGACAATGAAGCGATGCCCTCAACTGTTAGGGAGAGCAGCTAGCTGAAGCCAACTACCCTGACACAATCAAGGTCACCTTAACAACATCCATCTCTGGAGGGGAGGAGAGGAAAAAGGTGAAGAGAAAAGAAAAGACCCTTCGCTTCCTTAGTAGCTGAGACACTTCTAGAGTAGCTGCCACTCTGGCATCACAGGTACCTTGTGCTGTGGAGGCTGCGGTACAGGTTTCTGTGCTGCGAGAATCCAAGTCAGTGAGCAGCATACTGCAGTCCACTTGAAGTTCAAGAACCTTGAATGGGAATAGGGGAAGAAGGGGACAGAGGAGTAGTGCCTTCCCCTAAACTGGCAACAACTCGAGCTTCCAAATATACAGGAGAGATGCGAGAAAACAATTGTGGGAACCCACCGCCAGGACTAATCATGGCTTCCCCACAAGGGGCCATCATATTTACGGAGCGTATCATGCTTGCTCTAGAGAACAAGTTCAGCAGACAGGGAGGGTATCTATGGGATTTCCCCAGGGTGGCAAATGCAGAGCCCAGCTGTGGGGCCATGGCTACGTGTGAATAGAGCTCTAGTGCTAAGCAACCCTCCAGGTCACAGAAGCCCACGGGGCAGAACCATAGGCCTTGGCCTTGTGTGGTTGGTATAAAAGGGACATCAGAACGAAATTCGAGGCTAAGGGAGAGTAAAAGCGGGAAGGGCTATTGAAACAAAAAACAAACAAGAAATGAGCAATGGTGCCATTAAGGTACAGTGATGAGACAGAACAGAAAGGTAGCTGTAAAAGACTGGAATAACACAAGAATACCATCTAAACAACGTGGGCCAGTAAGACATGAAAGGGAAACTAATTTAACACAGACCTAACTAACAAAGTCTCTGGGTGATGGGAGCGGCTTTCACCTTCTTAGTGGACAAACCAGTTTTAACTTTTCTTTAGCCAAAAAGAATATTATTATTTACCTCTTCCACTGATGCCCAACACCATGGGTAGTTAGGGAAAGATTACTTCTTTAAAGAGACCCTAGTGTTTTACAAAAGGAGGATAGCTTAAATACCCCAAGGGAAAGAGGACAGTGCTATTCAAGTACAAAAAGGCACTGAAAAACTAGGAGCTGATGGGAAAGGTCAGGAGGAGATGAGGGAAAAACATCCGATTTATTTATTTTAAAGGAACACTTTGATCCTTTATATTTGCAAGTTAGAATCTCATTGGTCAATTCCCCAAGTGTTCATTTCACAATGAAATGAACAGCAAGAGGGACCCCCAAATTTCACCCTCTACCTCCTACCCCCAGAGCTAGTCTTTGGATCATTCCAGGCCCCTGCTTTAAGGAAATTCTTATCATTAATACTATGCACGTCCAACGAAATCATCATGGAGAGAGGAGATTATAAGAAAGTGCGTGTGTAACATGAGCAAGGAACCAAAGTCCAAGTGAACACAGCAGCAGCTAACAGAAAAAAAAGACACAGGGCTTTACTGAAGGCAAGGAAGGAGAGCAAACAACAGCCATATGAACAGAGGACTTGCCATGACCCCATATCATGAAGAGGCAGAGACATTCAGAGAAGGGAAACTCTACCCAGGGACCTGCAGAAGTACAACTGGAGAGGACAGGAGGCTGGCCCAGGCTCTGTCATCTTGCACGGCTGTCAACAGAGTTCCAGACTCCTCACACACCAGAGAGGAAAGAACAGACACGGCAGGAAATGGAGGAAGAGGAAACAGACAGTGTGACTCACTGAGTACTGGTCCCACACAAACGGAAAAGGAGTTTGGGGGGGGGGGGGGGTGGTGCGCAGGAAGAAGTAGTGTGCTGGCTGCAACCTGAGGAGTGGGGAGCTCCTCAGAACTGTAATTGATTTGTCTGATTTACCAGAACAACAGTAAGCCATGCACCAGCCCCATTTTATTGCCTGTTTTACATTCTGTATCTGCAGGAGATCGTATTTATTACAGAGCAGGCTACAGCAAAAACAATAACAAACCTAAGATAAGAAACAGCCTTATATTCCACTGACACGCACATCCCAACTTTTGTCTGCCCGTGAGGGAGGGAGCGGAGATGGGATCAAGGAAAAACAAACCCCTCGAAGAATAAAAACGCGAACCTACGAAGTGAAATAACCACCACGTAACCATCCTCCAAATCAAATCAGATCTAGTGCCAAGTCTGTCAAATTCTTAGTTGGTTTCAAATTCATAGGAACATCCTGGCCTCGAGGGAAACCAGAGGATTACAGAAAGGACAACAATGACTTAAAATACCACACTTCCTTCATCTTGAAAAATGAGAAATAAAGGAAACTAGTAATTTCTTCAGGATCCAAATTACCAGACTGGCCATATTTTTTTACCTTAGTGGTTACCCTGAAACCAGATGCAAATGATGCAGAAAAGCCAAGTTTAACAAACCCCTGTCCAAAAGGTGGGGTTCACTCAGTTGGTGGTATCCACAGATGCGTGTACCTTGTGGAAAATACAGCACTCCGCTGACATTAATGGCAAGAATCCCCGTATTAACAAAAAAACAACAGAGAAAAGAACCACCCAAAAGTTGGGAGCTAACAACATTTTACAAAAATCAAAAAACCATAACAAGGTCACAATATGGGAAGTGGTACAAGAGGCTCTAATGGTGGAGCACAACACAAAGTTGAAAAACGTGTCAAGTAGCCACTAGGCAGGCATCCAGTCCAGCCCCGGGAAGGAGCAGATACGAAAAGTCCTCCTGGCTTCACTGCCCAGAGGCCAGTGTCTCTCTGCCCAAAGCAGACACTCTTCTTCCCACTCCTGTGCTGGGATTACTCCCTTCCCACCACAGGAAGTCAGCCAAGCGGCCTTACACGTGCTGAGTCTTCATACAAGGCCTGTTAAGATACTCTCTGGACTTTTACACGATGAAACCATCTCTGAAAATGTAAGAGAAGAGGTATGGACAATGGGAGAAACTCAATGCTAAAAGCTGGAGACCATGAAGCCTAGAACAAATTTAATCATGACGCAACATCTTCTGTATAGCACATTTCTTGGGTGTGTTTAGGAGACAAAATGTGATGAGCTTATATATGTCTTTTGTTTTCATTCCAAGGATGTGTACTGGGATGAGAAAAGGCATTATGCATACATATCGGATCATACTAAGCTATTTTGGCAGTATATTGCATGTCTGATCACCTCAACAAACACTTCCATTTATCATGACCTGCAACTAAGAGGGGGAGCAATGAAAGGTAAAGAGACCCAGTTAAAAAGAAAAAAGAAAAAAGAAAAAAAAAAAAAGATTCAGAAACTCTTACAAAACCATTATACACGCGTGTATTTCATTGCCCTTATTGGGGGTGTTTTGTCTTGATCCACCTGTAAGCTATCTGCCTGTCTGACCCTATGCACTCACCTGTCGGTTGGACAGTAACGTGGCCAACATGCTTCAGGAAGCTGAAAAGCCATTCATCTCACTTAAAGGGCACAAGGGAACCCAACACACACACATACTTAACACAACATGGTGACGGAAAGAAGAGGAGGTTAGAAACAGAGAAAAACTCCTCTATTACAGAGGGCACTTAAAAAAAAAAAAAAAAAAAGCCTGTACTCAGAGCTGAATCATGTGTGATGGAGGCAGACAAGGTCATTCTGACATCTATTTAAATGGAACAGCCTTTTCACTTTCTCCCACTTGTTCAAGCTTTCTCTTTTTTTTTTATTTATGCGGTAACTGAGGGAGATATAACTCACATGTATTTTTAAATAACGCTAAGAACAAACCAATTCTCCAATATCAATACAGAAAAGAAAATAAAGATATGTATAAAAATGAGCTATAGTTGGGAAGGGGGGAGCGAAAAAATAGGAAGAAAAAAAATGAAGACAAGTTTCATTAAGACCGTTGCTGCAAAAAGGAAAACACAAGAAAACACCAAAACACAACAAGGTATAAACATGAGATTTAAAGATGGCAATAAACATCATTAGGACACTACGCTGGCAGGTGCCAAAAGCACAGCCCTGAAGCAAATGTGCCTCCATCTCAAATACCTGCCGAGGACTTTACCTCACTGCCAGTGGGAAATCTGAGCAAGAACATGAACTCCACAGGCCAAAAGGGAACAATATCCCCAAGGTTTAATTCATCTTCCAGAAAGCCTCGAAGTGTAGAGCTGACATAAGTTTTTGGATGGGCACATCTGGCCCGGGTATAAAGGAGTCACCATTGTGTTTTCCAAAACAATTATTTATAACTCCTTTCTCCCTGCGGTTGAACAGCCAAAAAATTGCCCTTTGATTACTCCAACATCTTCAACAAAAGAATATTAAGGAAAATATTGTTGAGAATGCCACAAGAGACACATGCAGCAATTATTACATATGCCAACAATAACTCAGCAAGGTAAGCCACAGGGAAAACAGGCCTAATACCAGCACGCCAGGAATCACACCTGTTAACAAGGAGCCTTAGCAGATACACCTTAGCCACCAGGTTTCTGGGCTTCAGAGGAATCTTAGCTACGAAGAACGTATATCAACATACCTCATTCATTAAGCAGAGGCACAACTTTTTAACAAAAGTCTACTCAACACAGGGAACACTATTTACTCTGTAGTCTGCAGTGACTGGTTACAGAGTAAGAAAAGCTCAACGGAATACCAATGCTTAAAATGAACGTGGTACTGCTATACCTAGGCAAGGGACTGCTGGCCAGACACATTTATAATACACAATCACAAGGAACAACAAGCAAAGTCTCAGCCAGGCTTGGGAACACAACATAACAAGAAGATAATACACTCTAATCCATCACTGCTGTGGGCTAGGCTGTGATCTAGAAGCTTGTTTATAGGAGTATTTTCTTCTGGGTGCCCAAGGCAAGCTCCCTGAGAATGCAAGCTAAGATTTACTAGCTGCTCCTCTGTCATCTCCCCTGGGCGATGTGATGCCCCCTATACATGACCTGGATCCCCTCCTTAACTGTTAAGTTACTGTGGAGTTGAAATGGATGGTGTGTGTCCCAAGAGCAGAAGGTGAAGTGATGAGCCAACGAACTTTCCCTGGGCACCTGATGAAATCCACACCTGAGCCATTCACTCTTCCCTTACCCAGTTCTGTTTCTCTTCATTGCTGCTACCTGACACTGCTGTTTCCCTTTCCCACTTGCAGGTAAGGACTTTTATCAGTTTTGTTCACTGTTACATCCTTAAGTGCTCAGAGCAGTTCAGACACAGCAGGTATTCAAATACTTGGTTTTTTTTTAAATTTTTTTTTTTTAACGTTTATTTTATTTTTGAGACAGAGAGAGACAGAGCATGAACGGGGGAGGGTAAGAGAGAGGGAGACACAGAATCTGAAACAGGCTCCAGGCTCTGAGCTGTCAGCACAGAGCCCGACGCGGGGCTCGAACTCACGGACCGCGAGATCATGACCTGAGCCGAAGTCGGCCGCTTAACCGACTGAGCCACCCAGGCGCCCCTCAAATACTTGTTGAATAAATGAATAAACCCTCTCAACTAACAAAGGTATCTTCTTCAGTCAAGAGATCCTAAACGTGGAAGGGTAAAGTCCTATTCACTGAGTAGTCATTTGGACACAGCCCTTTGGGAGCTCAAAAGTATTCGTGCCTTCCATCCTTCTGTGTCATCTGTGTGTATTAGCTCACAGGAAGCACACACCTTCCTCCCATTTCGAAGCAACCGGAGGGAAAAGAAGCCATAAGGAGATGACAACTAATTTTTAAGGCTGTCCTAAAATCTACACTTGACCTTTTCCCAGTAAGACTTTCCAGTCATCTGGGGAATTAAACAGGGATTTAAAAAGGAGGTAATTTTTTTTTTTTTTACTACAATTGGGAAGAAATATCTTCTAATATCTCCTAATCATTAAAACAAAATGGAAAAGCAACACAGTACCAATTCAGGTGAAGAGATAGACAGAGGTTTTATGCCCTAGTTTGAATTCTGCCTTTTCAGAATATAAAACAGGATCTCCATAGATGATAAGCAGCAGCCCTGGAAAAATTCACATTCTGTGTCTAAAAACAAATGAGCTACAGAAAACACATAAGCTGAAGTCCTTTGGTGAGTAAGCAGCCAAGCTCTTGGCGCCTCTGAGCCACACAGCTCTATTCAGGGACACAACTCACCCCAGATATGTCTGCGACACGGTGGATAGGCACTTCCTTCTTGCTATGCAGTCCTTTGCCATTCTTAATAGCTCTGTAAAGGAAGAAGAGACAACCCGATTAATATACAAATCACATCAGGAAGGGGTAGGAGGGCGGGAAAAAGGGGTGAGAAGAGAGGTCATTCACATGGAGGGTCTATCACCACACAAGTCACACTGCTGAGGAGCCGGTCTCCGCAGGAGCGTTTGGTGGAGGGGAGAAGACAAGCCTGCTCTGCTAAGCCCAGTTACAAGTAGTTGGCGGCTAGTTTCAGCTAACGGTGTGACTGGTAATCAGAAAGAGCTCCTGAACTTGTTTCCAAATTAAAGGCATTGTTCCAGGCACAAAAGAAGAATCAGTTGGAAGAGCACACTCCTAAGAAACAGAAGTAATAATGTTTCTCTCTGCGTTTAATCACATGAAACATTTTAAATGCAAAATATGCAGCTAGTGTTCCAATTCTAATGGAAATAAGTTCCTCCCAGGTAAAAAGATAAGTTGCCCTGAATGAAGAAACACTGTACAGAAGTCATTTCTAACAGTGGGGGAAAATTAGCAAAGGCTACATAATTGACATTAAGCCTCATTTTAAATCAGTTACAGGTTATAATAACCGGATTTAGCAGGGGACTCTGTCACACATCTGACCACTGGTTGGTTTGCTGCAATCTCTCATCTTTTACCTCCTAATCCCTTGAGTGGTAGCTTCAGAGACAGAAGCCTAAGCATCACTGGGTGTGATCACTCATGTAACAGTGAAGGACCAGGGAACAAGACCTCGCTACACTATTAGATAAGACCTATCTCTCTACTGCCAGACTCCAGGCCAAAGCAAGTAACATTTTTGAGTTTAGAGAATAAAAAGTAGAGATTCGGGGGTGTACCCACTCTGCAGACTAGCCTTTTTAGAGTTTTTGAATTCCAAAGTGCAGAGAAAACTGTCCAGACCAGGACAAGTATGTTGGACCTTCACACTACACACCAGCAACCACAGTGGACCTTCCCCCCACTCAGGTTGTCACTTATTAATGACAAGAAGCAAAGGCAGCACTCAGCAGGGGTTACTTTTAGGTCCTAACTTTTAAATCACACTAATCAAATGGGGTGGCTGTTTCTCTGTGCAAAGTGGCATTGTCTTAGTTCTTACATACTTGAGCTGTTACCATCTACCACTTGCCCCTTCCTCCAACCCTGGGGATCTCCCATTCAACTAATCTGAAATGCCTTCTATTCCGAAAGAACAATGGTTTCCATACCGTCTATACTTTCTATTCCATGAAGAGGGTAAGAAATGAAAGTACAGATGTTGAACAGGAAAAGCAAAGCAGAACAGTCACTCTGACCTGTGCTGCTAACTGAATGAAAGCGCCTCATTGTTCCCCTGAATTCCCAAGGCTCTTCTTGAACTTGAATCCAGGGCTTCAGCCTTAGAAATTGCAAATGGGTCAGAATTTTCCATTTGCAAATTAGTCCAGTAATTTATAGTTTAGGGAATGTGTTAAGTGACCACAACGGGGCTGGTTTTCAAGCTGTGCTTCTAGAACCTTGGGATTTGCAATCTAAGGGCCGAGGACAGGAGGATGGTTATATGGAAAATCAGTGGCTTCAAGCCAGCAACAAACGTGACTCTTCTACCCCACAAAGTCCAGCATACAGCCTCTGCCCCCAACAGGCTCTCCTCATTTTGCTACCATACACTCAAAGGAGCAGCCTTAAGAACAAGAAGCCTCAGTGAGGCGAGGCAAGCTCAGGCAAGCCCTGATTATAACTCACCTTCCTTTAAGGCGAGGCCTGCTAAGCCTTCTGCAAGTCCTCTGGGGCCACAAAATGCCTACAGCCTTATCCTCTTCTAACAACAAGGACAACCAAAATAAATGGACCTGCCCTATAAACAGACGGGTTCATGTGACAGCACGGCTGAACTTGTGGCCTTTCAAGGGGGCTGGAGAGCATTTCATAAACTACAAGGAAAAAAGAACACGGCCTGGGCAGTAAGTTAGAAAACAAAGGTTCTCGAGGCAAAAGCAGTGAGGTGATAAACCAAAAATTCTGTTTTCCTTTAGTGACCCCAAAGTAGTTTTGTGCCCAAAGCAGAAATCCAGGACTTAACCAAGATTCAGCATGCTTGAGGGAGAAAAAATAGTACTCTAAAGCCAGAACACATGAATAATAGTGTACATATGACATTTAAAAACCAAAATTCTTGGGGCGCCTGGGTGGCTCAGTTAAGTGTCAGACTTTGGCTCAGGTCATCAACTCACAATCCATGAATTCAAGCTCCACATCGGGCTCTGTGCTGGCAACTCAGAGCCTGGAGCCTGCTTCGGATTCTGTGTCTCCATTTTTTCTCTCTCTGCTCCAAAGCTCATGCTTTGTCTCTCTCTCTCTCTCAAAAATTAAACATTAAAAAAAAAACAAAAAAATTCTTTAGAATTAAGTATTAATAAAAATTTTTGAAAAAAAGAAAAACTTTATGTTCTACCTATCAGATATTTATTTGCATTTAGACATTGATTTTGGAAAAATCTTCAAAGGCTTAATCTTACCAGATTTATGAGTGCTAAATTAGATCAGTTTCAGGCACATTCAAAAGGCAGCAAGAAAGCAGTATTTTAACATCATTATATATAAACTGAGCAACAGTTCTGTTAGCTCTTAAGAAAACAGTGGCAAAATGAAAGTTAAGAATTTGTAAACACTGAGTCAAATAATGCCCACCTAGGAAGCACTCTAAAGTGGATGTGGTGCACCGGACCCAGACTGCAAAGTACGAGGGTTCTCTGAGAAATTAGCTACATGGTCTAATTCAGCTTGGGTCTCCTTCCCTGTGCTGAGGCTGCTTTGGCTCCTGTTCTCAAACTGCTCCAGAAATGACCTGGGAGGCATCCCTGCAGACAAGCCTGATGCCACAGCAAGAGCTTCTCAGGAGAGCATCCGGGGAAAGTGCCCAGTGTAGAAATTCATGTATGCGCCTCAAAGAGGAAAGGAGCAAACACCAAGAGTAGCGGGCTTGCCACGGTTCTTTGCCGAAGGACATAGAACATACATCTTGTTACAGGATTCTAAGGACAGTGACATGACTGCCTGTTAACCACTGCATAAATGGTAAATGAAGGGGAGATTCAGCTTCCACTGCTCTGTCACTACCTCTCAGTGGGGCCTCCCTGCATCTCATGTGACCAGGTTTCCCTGGGATAGGTTTGGGAAGCTTGGTCTTTGAGACCTGGGACGGTAGTGAAATAGCAGGTTTGCTTCCACTGAAACCTACTCCACAGAGCAAACACCTGACTCCCCTCCCCACACTCCCACTCCCTCTCCCTCTCCCTCTCCCTGCAGGCTGCAACCACAGCTCAACATCCCTTTTCATTAGGCAAGGAATGAAACTCCTGACTTCTAAACTTTCTCCTGCTGTGTCTGCTTAATAGCTGCTTTCTCACAAAAGCAGGCTGGTGCTCCGGCCAGCCAGGAGAAAGGAAGCAGTGGGGCAGAACACAGCCTGCTCCTCGCAGAAGCAGCAGTACAAATATGGCAAAGCCAAGCAGTGTTGATAATGGACAGAAATCATCACCAGACAGGAAAAGGGAGTATATATCCACATACATACAAAGGGGTAACAGGGCAGAAGAGGGATGAAAACTCAGCTTTCTAGGGTGCTTCTAGAAGCCACAGTATTGGAGAGGAATCCCATTCCAATCATTGGAAAACATTTTTTTCTTTTTTTTCTTTCTTCCTTTTTCTTTTTTTTTTTTTTAGTTTGTTTATACATTTGAGAGAGACAGAGACAGCATGAGTTGGGGGAGGGGCAAAGAGAGAAGGAGAGAGAATCCCAAGCAAACTCCACGCTGCCAGTGCAGAGCCTGACCTGGGATTTGAACTCTTGAAACCGTGAGATCATAACCTGAGCTGAAACCAAGAATCAGATGCTTAACCGACTGAGCCACCCAGGCGCCCCAACACTTTCCTTTCTTTAAACAGCAAAGTTTGAAAATCTCATGTATGAGATGTTACTATCTCCCTACTAGAAGTAAAAACATGAACTTTGCAAAGACAGGTGAGAACACTGAGATTACCTCCACTGCCTCAACACCACAGGATTAGAATCTTAGCACTCTTTTTTTTTTTTTAAATGTTTGTTTATTTTTGAGAGAGAGAGGCAGAGTATGAGCAGGGGAGGGGCAGAGAGAGGAGACAGAATCTGAAGCAGGCTCCAGGCTCTGAGCTGTCAGCACAGAACCCGACGTGGGGCTCGAGCTCACGAACTGTGAGATCATGATACAAGCCAAAGTCGGACGCTTAACTGACTGAGCCATCCAGGCACCCCAGAGAATATCATCACTCTTGATGCAAAGGAACAGAGTTTGCTCTAAGGTTTTGGGATTCCATGCTAAGGCAGAAAAACCTAGGGCCCAAACCTCTCCAAGGCAGTTATGACATGTAACAGTTCATCCTGTGCCATAAACGGACCACGGTCTTAATTCCAAATCAATGGTGGTAGACTGTTATTTTGAATGAATATTTTTGAGTGATTACAAAGAAAGTCAAGGCTTTACAGTTAGACTCAACCTGACCCAATCATAAAACAGTTGTCTCATCAGAAATTCTTAAGTTGGGGTGGGGGGGTGCCTGGGTGGCTCAGTTGGTTAAGTATCCAACTCTTGGTTTTGGCTCAGGTCATGATCTCACAGTTTCATGGGTTCGAGCCCCACAATGGGCTCTGTGCTGACAGTGTGGAGCCTGCTTGGGATTCTCTCTCTCCCGCCCTCTCTGCCCCTCCCCCACTCGCTCACTAGCTCGCTCTCTCTCAAAACAAATAAATAAACTTTAAAAAAAAGGAATTCTTAAGTGGGGGACTTAAATGAGCCTCATACTTAGGATGGGACTATCTATAAACTACCCTGAAAGGGTAGAATTACACACGTGAATTTTTCTGGGGAACAGCAACTTCCCACACAGTTTCATAACAACTGCTTTCATACATAAAAGAGATCTAAAGAAAACAAAGTGGTGGATTATAGAAATGGCATATAACAGAGAGGTAGCAGGGGGATGATGAGGCAAGGGAGGCTGTAGAAGTGAGAGAGATCAGGAGTTCCTGAATCCACAATTTCCCTTTAACAACGCTTTCTCGGTAACTAGGAACCAAAATGTTTCTTAATTGCTTCGGCTTCATCACCTACACCCAATACTTCCTTCCTTCTTCTTCTTCTTTTTTTTTTTTTTTTTGGTTTATTTCTTTATTTTGAGAGAGAGAGAGATTGTGCACAGGGGAGGGGCAGAAAGAGAGGGAGAGAGAATCTCAAGCGGACCGCGTGCTCTGGCTCCATCTCACGAACTGTGCAATCTTAACCTGAGCCCAAATCAAGAGTCACATGCTCACCCGACGGAGCCACCAAGGCCCCCCTCTTCCGTCCTATCTGTACTCACTTGGTCCTTTTGTAACCCTAGTGTGCCAGGTCCTCAGCAATTTATTCCAAGATAACATCAGGAAACTTAAACAGGTTTTTTTTTTGTTTTCAATATTTATTTTGAGAGAGAGGGAGAGAACATGTGTACACAAGCAGGGGGAGGAGCTGAGAGGGAAAGAGGGAGAGGGGTGAATCCCAAAGCAGGCTCTGCGCTGCCAGCATGGAGCCAGCTCTCACAAATCGTGCGGGCATAACCTGCGCCAAAATCAAGAGCTGGACGCTTAACTGACAGAGCCACTCAGGCGCCCCAACATCAGGAAACTTTTCACTGGCTCAATCCCTTTTGATACTGCACGTCACGCTGATTTGACTGCACACACTGCTGCACGACTTCCCCAGAAAAATCCATTTCGCCATACTGCTGCCTTCCTTTTACACCCAAAACAAAGACCACCGGCCTGTGATGTCCAGTGAGAAATACAATGCTTGGTGTTTGTGGGCCTCTACCATACATTCGCAGTTTATGTCTTCACATGCTTCCCGTGTTACTCCTTCCCATCCAAGTAGGCCCACTGTCTCCAGGCCTCATGAGTGAAAGTTATTCATTACATGTGCCCAGGCAGGTCTGAACTACAGAATGAAGAGAGTTATAATGTATCCGTAGCAACAAGCTCACCCCAAGCATTAATCAGTTACCACATCAGTGATACTTAACCTGGGGTCCTAGGTAAGCTGCAGTTTGTATGCTGGGCGTCTCTATGAAAGGATAGTAGAATCGTACTCAAATATATATAGTCATTACATTTTACCAATGTGAGTGCGCGTGTCACTCGGGTCAGCACGCCATCATGGAAGGTAACACGCTACTTTCAAAGTTCACCATGTGCTCCTCTTCATTTCTTATAGGTAGAACTTCTGGCCCTTTGAGGGTTAGGAGTCTGTCCGTAAGATTTGTGACAGTATTTGACACAGAGGCTATGTTCACATCGTTATAAACTCAGGGTCATCCAGTTCCGTTATTGTTTGCCAAGTAAAGCTGAACAAATGACTGGTGACTGACTAATGTAGAATGTTGAAAATATTTCAAATTGGAGACCAGGATAACGCCCAAGTGACTGTAGGGCAAAAGAGTGAGGCTTGCTGACTCTCTTGGATACAGTTTCATGATCTATGCTCCCATTCTTAGGCATATTGGTTTCGCTCCCTGGAATGGTGCAGGCAGAGGAGCTTACAGCCTGGCCTCTGAACACAAGCAGAAGTACGTCGAGGACCAGAGGAGATGGGCAGTGAAGTGAGAGCAAAGCTCTGATCACCATAAACAATGAAACAGAACAAAGTGGCAGGGTTGTATGAAATTCCTACCAGACAATACCGGATAGATGACTGAAAGGAAAAGAAAACAATTCCAACAGAAAAGGTTAAAAAGCAGAACAAAGAGTAAATAACTTGCTAAACTTCTAAAGCACCTCTCACTGTGCTTGAGGTCACATTGGTGAATACAGTGCTTCAGCATGAACCAAATATAGATATCAATGAAACACAGCAGCGATAAACAATTCCTTTGGCCTTTCTACTGGTTCCTTGGCAGCTGGAGAAAACAACAGGGTCCTGACACTCAGGAAATAAGATACAGAGCAGGCACAGGTGCACAATGGTAGGTGGGGGTGCTAAGATTATGCAGCTGGATTTTCAACGAAATCAGAATTACTGATAAGAGAGACAGAAAAGATGGAGAGCACACAGACTGGAAATGAGAAAACTGAATCCTATGGTCAAGGGGAGGCAGGCAGACTAATGAGTCAGTAGGTATTATAAGGCATTAAAGCAAATAACAAAGAACTCTTAGCCATCATCTCATCTAAAACTAACATAAGAAGAAACCAAGACACACGCTATTGTGCCAGGCGTGACAACAGATCTGCAGAGCTTAGGTAAGGGGGGTAGGGGAGGGAGGCAGATTGTGAGCTCCATGTCAGCCGACTATCAGAGAAAAGCTATCCCAGTGCTAGACTGCCGGGGAACACAAGCAAACTCCATCGTCCTAGATTAGGACCAAAGGACTGGGAGAGCTGGGTAGAAATGGTCAGTATCAGTCTAAAGTCTTTTTGAAAGGACAAGGCCACAAAAAAAGGTCAGATCAGAAGCAATGACAGCTCAAAACTGCCCCAACGATAACTGCTTTTAAAACTTTCTTGATCACAAAGGCAATACATGGCCATTAGAAATAAAAACTGGTGAAACGATCCATAATTTTATTCCAAGATGGAAGCACCACTGACATAGTTTCTAAGTGCTGATACACACACCCATCCACTTATACTTTTAAGAAAATTGCAGAACAGGGGCACCTGGGTGGCTCAGCCAGTTAAGCATCTGACTTCAGCTCAGGTCATGATCTCGTGGTCTCTGAGTTCGAGCCCAGCGTGCAGCTCTGTGCTGACAGTTCAGAGCCTGGAGCCTGCTTTGGATTCTATGTCTCTCTCTTCTCTCTGCCCCTCCCCCACTCATGCTCTGTCTCTCAAAACTAACATTAAAAAAGAAAGAAAACTGCAGAATAGTTTTGTAGTCTCTTTTTTCTGCTAGAAATGATAACGAAATGAATACTTCCTTATGTTACTTTTTACATCATTTTAATCGCTGAAGATAAATTCATCACATGGATGCAAACTCCATAATTTAATTGATCACCTATTGCTAGCTGCTTATGTGAATATAATACTATTATAAATGATGTCATGAGAAATAACTTTTCTTTAAAATTAGAAAAATTTTTTTTCTTTTCATTTTTGAGAAAGAGAGAGAGAGAGAGCGAGTGAGCACAAGCAGGGGAGGGGCAGAAGAGAGGGGGACACAGAATCTGAAGCAGGCTCCGGGCTCTGAGCTGTCAGCAGAGAGCCTGACACAGGGCTCGAACTCATAAGCTGTGAGATCATGACCTGAGAAGTCGGAGGCTCAACGACTGAGCCACCCAGGTGCCCCAGGAATAACTTAAATAAACTGTTGGGTGCTTGCCCAATCATTCTTTAGGATAAATTCATACAAGTGGACACATACACTGTGTCATTAGGCAACAAATATTGATAGTGGTTTCCATCTCCTTTTGCCAAAAGGTGAACCAGCATAACATGCCTCACCTCATGGACTCAGGGGATAAGACCTCTTTGATTTAGGTGCTTCTTCCCTATGCCTCCCAGATACCTACCTTATCTCCACTCTTACAACTATATTTGTAATGATTTAATTGCTCATCCAGATCCCCACGAAACCATGTGTTTGTTTTTATCCCCAATGTACTTGATGAAATATTTGTCACTGTAACATGAAAAAAAAAAAAAATCAGAGAAAGCTTTAATGTGTCTTTTGACTGAGTGAAAAGCAACAGACTCACTGTTTAGAAAATGGTTTTTCCAATGTGAGCTACATTTACTGGGACCTACTAGGAAAGATTCATTGCTGTTCCACTAGAGATCTGGCTCTCTGAACCTGATGCAGAAGCAAGAGGAATGGGAAGTAATTCTTCTGAACTTCTGTGCCCAAAGCTGGAGGGGGAGAGTCAGGGGCAGCCCAAGATAAAACAAAAGTGCACAAGAGAGTTTATAAGAAATTTAGATGCAAAGAATCCTGCAAAGAAAACTATGAAGCAGATTTCCTCTTCACAAGCAGCTATAAAATTCTGCACATTGATGTATCAGTGATTAATTATTCCAACTACAGTCATCCTGAGAGATTTCCAAGGATTAGAGCAAAAGTAGGATAGGGATGTTGGTAATAGAGACTCAGCTCTCCAACCCACTCAACCACCTGACATTGCAGATGAGCCAAATCAAGCAAAGCACAGCAACCCTCAAGATGACTTCACATTAAATTAGCCAAGAGCTGGTGGAGGCTACCCTGAAGGAATCAAATTAAGGAGCCATGAATGCAGAGTATGAGGAAGGGGACAGAGACAAGAGTCGAAGGGAACAGGCAGCTGTTTACCTGGCTTGACGGAGAACAAGGACGGCTGTGATCACAGAGAAGGCCCTACGAGGCAGCGGAATCCAAAGGAATCCAAAGCTTCTCCATTCCCTGGCTTGTTCTCTATTACTGAGAACCATGATCTTAATTCCAATTATAATAAAGATTATTAATCTTCCATAAAAGGACACCTATTTCGACTTATTTTACAGTGGTCAGGAATTGGGCAGTGCTTCTCAAATTTTAGTGTGTACCACAATCACCCAAGGTGTATGTTCTAAGAGATTGCTGGGACTCAACTCCAGGGTTTCTGATTTAATAGGTCTGGGGTGGGGGAAATTTTGGGTAAGTCTGTAAATTCACCTTTATAAAAAGTTTCTAAGTGAGCATGGCATTGCAGGTTGGAAGATCATACTTTGAGAACCAATGGGTTAGGGAGTCAACTTGTAAGGCATTCGAAAGAGTCAAGGGTCAATGTCAAGTGTTCTCACTTTACTGTTACAATTCATTTTGGATTAAAATTACATTTCCAATAAAATAATCTTCAAATGTTTTTTTGAAATATGTCTGAAACATATTTTGAAACCATATATTTAGGTGTTGTGTGAAAGGAGCACGAGCCTCTTAGCCAAGAGGACAGTGAGAAGGTAAGCCACTCTGTGGTATGTGCAGACAAATCGGATTACCTAGAAAGATAACTCCAGAACTTCCTCTGAATGAATATAACCAGAGCACACCAAGGATTACAGCCAAGACTGGGCGAGGAAGATTTATTATGAGTTCATTATTTGACCCTGACCTGTAGAACCAGCCGGGGCTTTGTGTATAACATAGCAAAAAAAACCCCTAATGGGTTCCAACCGTCCCCAACCCCTCACAGTGGTCATCAAGATATCTCACAGCTTGAGTTCTACCAGAAGGAACTGGGGGCAGGGAGGGAAGAGAAGGATACAATAAAGAGGCTGAGCAGATCCTCCTAATATCCTGAGGGAGAAAACTATCTGGAAACACAGCTCTCTCGAAGTAGCCATTTGTGTTGCTTTAAATGCAGATTGATTACTGCTATTTGGATGTTGAGTGCATCATCTTCTCTGAAGAAAGGGAAAAGCTAAATTTCCCCACATTCTGCTGTATCGTCAAATCACTTCCCCACACCAGTTCTTTTCATGCATTTTCCATTCCGGCATCTACTTGTAATAGCAAGTCTACCCTATTCCCCAACAGTGAACCACCCCCCAACTGACATGTGCTGAATCCCACGAACAACCTCATAACCATGACACCTAACTGCAAAAACAACATGTAGTCGGGTGTATACTTCCAGGGTCAAAAAAGAAAGGACGCCGCTAGGATACTGAGGAGAAAGAGCAGCCCCTTTCTCTGTGCTGGCCTCCAACCTGCACAGGCATGACGTAGTGCAGCTGAGTGGGGAGTACAGATCATTCACCTGGCTCCAGCTTTCTAGGATACTCGGGCTAAAAACCCAACGACACCCCGATTACACAATTCTACGATTAAACAGTAAAGGAAAGAAGAAAACTTTCAATCGAAGCTCTGTTTCTAACAATATTCAGTAGGACCTAGTTTTATTCAAAGAGAAATTTTCACTTGTTGAGGTCATTAGATTGAAAGTGAGAAATCTTGGTTTATTTAAAGCTGTACCATTAAACTATCAAAAAGATAAGAACAGAGGCTGGATAGAAGAGATGAATTTCAGGGAAATGCTCTCATGGGAAAATTTAATAGAAATGAGAGATAGAATAAAAGAAGATGTAAGGCAGGCAGTGTTAATAACGGACAGGGAGAAAAGAGGAGGGGCTAAGAAAACAGGAGGAAAAGAGAAGAAATAGGAAAATCGCAATATCCAGAGGTATTATTAAAGTTATTTAACGTCGGTCCCTCTGAGATTACATGCTTTGTAAGGCTTGAGTCTATTATCTTTTTTCTTCATTACTATTATCCCCAATGCCTGGGACCCAGGATATACTCAAGAAAATGAGAATGGAGAGAAGAAATGAATGCAAAGCCATCACATCCAAGATAAACCTGCCTTGAACAACTATTCCCAGGAGAGGAATGATTTGTTTTCTTCGAGAACTGGTTAACTCATATAATCTATACACTGTGATAGGATTTATTAGTTTTAAAATTTCAAAACATACAACTCAACATCAATTTTCTCACTGGATTGGTATAGAGATGAAACTTGATTTTTATTAAGAGATTTAACAAATCGGAACTGTGTCAAACCAGCAGTGCCGAGCTCTTCCATTTCAAAATCCTAAAGCCAGAGGTTTTAACGTAGCAATGGAAAGTGCTGGTGAGTTAAGTCTTCACATTTCATTCAGAACCAATACTGTAAATGCCAGCTAAATTAAACATACAGAGAGAAGGGACCTTGTCCAAAAGTTTTGTATTTTTTCCAAGAAACAGCTGAAAATTTCTTTTTTTCACCTATCAAAATTTTTGGGAAAAAACTCCTATAAGTCAGGGAAAAAGTGGAGCTGCTACGGTTAAATCAGGAGTAGGAGACCTGCAGCTCCTGTGGTACCTGCGGTTCTTGTCAGTGGTACTGAAAGCCCTTCAGTGGAGATGCACGGACATTAGTAAGCCCCTCTCAGCCCCCAGTAACTGCATCACCCAGAGAGAATGTTACTTCAGTTTCTCTCTGAAATGGCTAACTGATATTGGCCCAGGAAAGAGCAAGTTCTAGCCTTCTGACCGGTCTGTGATGGCAATGCCAGCACAGATTTCCTAGAGGTTCAAGGAGAGAGAAGTCTGCAACAGGGAGGGAGCTGTCAACCATACTAGGCAAACACAAAAGCTATTGGATAGGATTTTAATCAAGGGCTGGTGTTTATGGGGTTTGGAGATTAGACGTGCAAAAGTCAGCAAGGCAGGAGCACTAGCTGTTTTGTTTTCATTTTTGAGGCAAGGGCATGTTGCAAGGTTTGTTCAATGAGAAAAATGAGTCCGTGTGGAGACTGGGGAGACAGGGAGCCCCGGCGGAGCTGCAGCGGGGGCAGGCTGTGCTCGCCTTTCAACGACGGGGACAGCGCCAGGTTTCTAAGTCTGCAGTGTGCCGGGTGAGACAGAGAATACACACCGAAAGATAAGGGAGAGCCTGCCCTTTTTTCTTCTCCCGAGATAACCCTAACCTCATTATGTATGTCCAGAATGAATCTAAATTCATTTAAGTCTGCTCAGACACTAGACTGTTCGATGCAATTGCTTTCCAACAGTCAAGCCAGGGCATCAATTTCTTTTCTGAATATATACATCCTTATGTTGAAATTACAAAATCTTAGAAGTAAAAGGTGCCTTAAAGGAATAAAGTCCCAACACTGAGCTAACATAACTTCTGTGTTTTCCTGCCACAAGCTGCAGATTCTAACAGTTTCTAGGAAATTTTAAAATATTACATTTTTAAATAAAGTTACTGGTAACTTTAGGAGAGTGTACACAGATGATATCCTCCGGGTCTGGACATCCAAGGAAAACAAGGCACACAGCCAGGCTTTGATGCGACTCCAAGCATTACCAGCTCATCTTCAGTGCCCATAACAAGCTCAGCAAAACCCCACTTGGAAGACCTCTTAGAACACTAAGGAAATTCACATTCTGGCCCACTTCAAATTAAACTGGATGTGTCATATCAAATACACAAGCTAGAATAGGAGAGAAAATGAGAAGGGTCCCAATAATGACTCAGTATCTTGGAAATACCTCAAAAGGATACGAGACAGATTCTCTGAAGGAGTCAAAAGTCCCACCTTAAGTTTAGAACACCCATCAAGCCAAGTAATTCAGGGAGCCAGCTGAGTGAGAAATACTGAAATAAAATGGGAACAGAAAATGTTGGAAAGTCAATATGGGGATGAAAAATTAGGATGGTGCTGAAAAGAAATGATGCATCAGACTCTCAAAGGAGCCCATACGAGGACCCTAATAGGGGGAACCAAGTACAGGAGTGTCAACACAAAGTGTGGGTCAGCTGTATATAAGGGGTTTTTTTTGTTTTTTTTTAAATTAAAAACACGAAGCACACACACTGGAGCTCTTAGAACTCTGGGGGAAAAAAATCAACAATTTTTCAATGGAGTCCATGAGAGAAGCGAGGTGGGAGAGTACCAGCAAAATGCCAAAACCTTATCTTGCCAGGACACAAGGTAATGAGGGAGGAGGCAGCCGATGACAGACAACTAAAGTGGAAAGGAAGGTGCCTATTGGGATTAGGGGTTTATTCATCCTTTCAACAAAAAAGATGTGCTTTCCTCCAAATATGCCAGGGATTTGAGACATAATGAGGGTTTCCCAAAGGCTGAGAGGCATGTGAATGAAGGGGCCTCAAAGGGTCGGCACACTGAACACAGTTGCCTAAGTGGTGTGAGCCTGTTTCTGGCAGGTAAGGTGGACAGGTCTGAAAGCGACAGGCAAACTTCAAACTCTTCTTCCTCTCTCTCTTTCCTGGCTTCCCAGGACGCACATAACACATCACTCCCTGAGCTCCAATCAGATGGTCTGAGGAAGGATTGCAGAATATACCCCCTTGCCGGGAAAGCAGTGCCTGCAGAGCCCCGAGAAAGCTCATCAACTCCTGCGCTGCGCTGACCCAAGGAGTCCACTGATTTAGCAGGCTGCCCTTTCCCCAAAGCTTATGCTTCTCTAAAAGGATTAATGGCCAAGCAGTGCCGTGGAAAGCAAAGTCCAAGGAAGAGCACTGTGTGCCACTGCCAATACCACTAGTGACAGCCCCGGGGACAGGACGCCAGGGGTCAGGGACAAAGTAATCTGTTGGAGTCAACACCCTCGTGGGGAAGGGCTAACATAAAGTACTGGCCTTGCTTCGTTACCTTCGCCCACATATTATTTACCCAACAAGTTCCAGGATGAAAGACTGATAGGAATATAGCAGATGTTACTAATTTGGCCTTTGCTAAAGCATTAGATACAGTACCTCAAGAAATTGGACTTGGGAAATTAATTCAAATTGGCTGGGTTCAGCAGACAATCACCAAAGACTAAAAAGTAGCTGAAGGGTGATAATCAAAAGACAGTTAAGTGACAGTCCATACGGTGAGAGACTCGAGGTCAACACCGAAGCCATTCTTGTTTAGGGGTTCTATTCAGGGCCCAGGAAAGGAGTAAACATCTCACTAATGAGATCTGCAGAGGACACTAAGGAGGGAGGTGGAGGATCTGCATAGACAAGGGCATAAAATTATAAGGCAGAGTTCAACTGGAAAAACAGCTAATCTATCTAGGGGAAAATAACCTTACCCACAGATAATATTCAATGGACAGGCAGGATAAGGGGCAGCAGAAGCATGTAAAACGAGCTCTGACATGCTGTATCGTGACAGAACCAAGTAAGAACGCTAAGGCAACATGGGGAGAGTATCATGGCGGAAGGGAGTGCTTCAAAGCGAAAGCAAACTAAAATAAAGCGGAGTGCCAGAAAACAGGTGGTCTTAAATAAGCGGGGTCAACTCTACCACTAAAAAGGGGGGAAGGTACGTTCTGCACTGAAACTATTTTTTAATAGCTACAAAACCCCCATTCCCATCTGGCAGGTGTTCCAGTCTTTCTCGGATCTTCATTCACCTCGCTGGGAGTCAGTGTCTAGAAGATGGCACAGGGCCGCCCTCCTGGGGCTCGCTAACAATACGGCTTTAAAGGAAGACTCACAGTTCACGCTGGCCATTTCTCCTAATTTTTTATGAGGTCTGTACTGCCTTATGGCAGTGCCTCACAGGTTTGGGGAAGTGGTTAATTCCTCTCTGTTTACTCAACCTGCAACACTGCAATGACCCCGAAGCCAGTTTTTCTACCATCAGTCTGAAAGCAATGGCTCAACACAATTATCTCTAGGCTGCTCACTGCTTTAGCAGACAAGCATGTTGTTACATTGATCCCGCTTAAAATGAGTGCTAAAGAGGCTGTTTTCTTCTTAAAACCTCAAAGTTAAAAAATTTCACTATCCTCAACACCCAAGAAACAAACAATCCAATTAAAAAATGGGCAGGGTCACGAATAGACATTTCTCCAAAGAAGGCAAACACATGGTCAACAGATACATGAAAAGATGCTCAACATTACTTATCATCAGGGAAATGTAAATCAAAACTACAAACAGAGATCATCTTGCACCTGTCAGAATGGCTAAAATCAACAACACAAGAAACAACGGGTATTGGTGAGGGTGTGGAGAAAGGGGAATCCTCTTGCACTGTTGGCGGGAATGCCAACTGGTGCAGCCATCCTGGGAAACAGAATGGAGGGTTCCTCAAAAAGTTAAAAACAGAACTACCCTATAATCCAGCAATTACACTACTAGGTATTTACCCAAAGAATACAAAAATACTAGTTCAAAGGGATACATGCACTCTGATGTTTAGAGCAGCATTATCTACAACAGCCAAGTTATGGAAACAGCCCAAGTGTCCAATGATTGATGAATGAAGAAGTGGTGGACAAATACACGATGTAATATCCCTCAGCCATAAAAAGAATGAAACCTTCCCACTTGCAATGACATGGCGAGAGCTAGAGAGTATTATGCTAAGCAAAATTGGTCAGAGAAAGACAAATACCATAGGATTTTACTCATATGTTGCATTTAAGAAACAAAATGAATGAGCAAAGGGGTGGGGGAAAGAGGGAGGCAAACAAAAAAACAGACTCTTAACTACAGAGACCAAACTGATGGTGAGCAGAGTGGGTGGGTGGGAGGGTGTGTTGAATAGGTGATGGGGATTAAAGAGTACACTTGTGACAAGCACCAGGTGATGTATGGAAGTGTTGAATCACTATATTGTACACTTGAAACTAATATTATACTGTATGTTAACTGAAATTTAAATAAAAACTGAAAATATTTACAACATAATCTGTACAAATGTCACCATCTATGCATACTCATTAAACTAGCATGACGTAGCTATTTCCAACAGCGTAAGAAAGCTTGTTAGGGCAGCTGGCTAGCTTAGTTGGTAGAGCATGCGACTCCTGATCTCAGAATTGTGAGTTTAAGCCCCCACATTGGGTATGTATAGCTTACTTTAAAAAAAAAAAAAGGTAAAAAAAAAAAAATAAATAAAAAGAAACAGAAAGCCTCTTGTGGACTCCCTTTCCAGAGCATCTATGCAAATTATTTTCATGTCTATCTATCTGCCTGTCACAAATATTCACTAGTGGCAGAGTGACCCAGGGGCAGAAAACAGGAGTCTAGATCCTACTGTGTTGCTTAGTGCTCTTGCTATGCTGGGAATCCATAAATCTATTTTTCAAGTTACCACTAGGCCTGGCTGAGCCCACCCATGTAGGCTGAGCACAGACTCACCCTCCGAGTCCCACCAAAGTTCAGTGTAATTACTGTCCATTTCCTAGAAGAGCTAGGTTATCAAATAGTACTCAGAGATATGAAGCCACATTTCCCCCTATGGGTTCTTTCAGCCAGGCTGCCTTAGTGATAATATAGGCAGGTCAAGGAGGAGGAAGTGAGGAAGGATTAAGAGAAACACCAATTATGGACCATATATCATGTTATTTTATGCTGGCCATTAAAGTACCTTAAATAACCAAAGATATCGGTGTTTTCGCTGAACTCTTTGTGTTCGTGAATCAGATTTTAGACAGGGCCTATTGGGAAAAGCCCACAAGAAAGAATCCAAAACGCCACAACAGTCTGACAGACTGATTTCTTAGCTGACATTCTGTGTGACATTCGACAGATGCTCTATCCATCAGGATGTGACACAGTGTTAGAGGTAAATGTCACACATCAGGGCAATGTTCTGGGCCAAAGAGCAAAAGAAGTGATCTCAATGACGAAGTCTGAAGTGTAGATAACATGTGCCCAAACCCATTCCCCCTCAAACTGTAGAGCACAGCCTGGTAACTACCAAACTTCTAGAACTAAGTAAGTGGCTGAGTGCGGCATGCACCTCTTTGAAATATGGGCTGTATTTTGTTTGAGACCAAACAGTCTGCTGAACTACCCAAGTCAGTTCACCGAGAGAAGCTCGTTTTTTGCTCTTTCCTGGGAAATCTGGGAATCACTAAACTACCAGCACCACCCAGTGACAGAAGTCTCTGTGAGTAAGAGCCATAAGCAATGTCATTGGTAAGAAATAACTCTGAGCAGTACGCATGTGCTTGGGGCAACCGGCCACAGGGATCAAGGACAAGAGTAAAATGTCACAAGGCTTCTCAAGTGCTCTCCTGCCAGCTGTCAGAAGTGTGAAACCAAAACTCATTTCCTAATAAATGTTTTCATTTCCTTTGTACATGACAAAAGGTTGAGAGGTGATAAATGGGAGGGGCTGGGGAGCAGAGGTCTCTGGAGGTAAGAACCTGAGGCAAATGTCCTGCACACAGAGGCGGAGATTCATTGTTAGTCCCAGGGAATGACAGGATGGTGGTGGTAAAAATATCTTATACAATTATGTTCTCACCTAGGAGTCATTTTACATCTAAATAAGATCATATCTGATATATGCTTATTTTGCAGATTTAAAAACAACGGAGGCCCAAGTAGTACTTCATCAAGGTTACACAGCACATTTCAAGGGTGCCCCTTTTCTTCTGATGGGGAAAAACTGGGATAAAAGCATACTATAAGCTTTCCCAGCATATTGCTTGCCATTACATTCTGCTCAGGGATGGGCAGGATAGTGGGAAAGAAAAAAGTGGGGCTGTGGGTCCCACTGTGTTCACTTTAATAATTACTCATCTCACCTGGCCTCTGCAGCAAGCAGTTCATCGTAGTGCGAGGACCGCTGGTCATCATCCTGCCGGTATCGGATCACTGTGGCTAGGCCTTTGCTGACGAGGGCCTCAGCAATGTTTCTGCAACAGAAAAGATAGGTCAGTGAGCACTAGAGGTACACATGGGGCTCAGTCAACAGAAATAATAACAGTTAGCACCTGGAGGTCTTAACGCATCCTGACACGGGGAGGGAGAAGCCAAGGATTTCAAGACCAGTGAGTTGTTAAGGCTAGAAATCCAAATGAAAGGTAGAATAACAAAGTTCCCTAGCTCAGCATCTTTCTGGTTACTACAGTCAGATGCTATATCAATCCATACATAAGAACCAGCAGAAAATATCTGTAAAAAGCCCACATTAGACAGGGCTATTTACAGAATGTTATAAACAAGCCACTACCCTCAAGAAAAGTCTGCTCTAAAATATCAAGCACACAGATAAAAAACAGAACACATAAAAGCATGACCTAAATTTCTTAAAATCTCCTTTCTAGCCTATAGTATAACTAGAAAATGCCTTATTCCAGCTTGGCAATGTTAGAAAAGTTAGTTTAACATAACACCCCCAGTAATTCTCTTCTCCTCAGAACTCCTGACAGTGGTTCTCCCACTAAAGGGGGCTTCTAGAAGGTAAGGCTATGAATGGATTTGGGAAGGAGGGTTACTGTGGTGGAATGAGAGTCCATTATGAAGAAATGGCACGAGATGGGGGAACAAATAAAGCAAAACATGTAAAATCTGAGATGAGCAGCTTTGGAGCAATTCTCCAGATAAAAGTCCTTTTAGGACTACAGGAATATTCTAAGTAGACTCCTGCTTCAAGCAATTCTCGAATGTGTTGAATCCTCTTTTCTTCAGTAGAATACGAGGTGTCACGTGGTTCGTACTCTAACTAGAGCGTACACTGGAAATGACGCTCAGACAACTAATGCGGCAGATCCGCCTGGTTCCTCCCCAAGCTGGAAAGGAACCTTTGATGTGAAGCAAAAACAAGCTGCAAACTGCAAAACCGAATTTTCAAAAATTACCTGTAGCCAGCACTGGAAGACAAGAGGCATGATACTGTTGGGGGAGAGTGGTGGTTATATCTTCCTTTGTGCCTGTCATAGTTACACCAAAGGCCCCACTCAAACCATCTGGTTGACTGCCCTTCAGGGAGGAGGTAGGGTAAGCAATAGGCTACCGTACCATATGCTAGGATCTAGTGTTGTTTGGAAACGTAGTTAACTCTTAACACACTGGTGTTCTTAGAACCTCAGACTCGAGATGCTGGTGACTGGACTAACCACCCTATGTGCATATTTAAGCCACTGAAGGGCTCTCTTCATCGAAACCCAGGAAATTACTTTTTTAAAAGAAGAACAGAATATGTGAGGGTAGAGAAAATAGGAAAAGATGCTATGGCTGATTCTCTCTCATTATGTGCCCCTCTGCTGCCTGTTTATCTACTGCCAGCACGATATTAATATCTCCAAACCGCCGCGGAATTAGCACTTCTCAAAATCCACTCCCACAAAGAGGCTGCTTTGCTGGCCACCCTGTCTCCTGAGTCACTGCAGAAGCGTGCTGGCACACACTGTCATTATCACAGAGTGGGGTTTGGCTGCATGGAGAATGCCAACAGCCCAGAGTCAGCAGCTGTAGGTATTGCTATATGGTGAGAATTAATTGAGGGTGTTACCAGAAAGCCCCCAAAAGGGCAGGAGGGTGGCTCCACCCACCCACAGGCCAGAGAGGAGAACGGGGACACCCCCACCTGTGGCAGGTTGAGAGGTCTTGGGGATTTGAAATGCCTGAAGAACAAACACCTATTTGTTACTGCATTTTGAACTACAGCGCATTCACATTTTATAGTCAACACACAGGGTTTGGAGAAGAAAGCTGGAATGACTGAACAGGCAAGAAGAGATTCACACAAATACACTTCTACATGAAGAGATAGAGAAACAAAGCAAAACAGTACAAATGTTTAATGATCCACTCGTGTTACTGCTGTTCAAATCAATTTACAGAACTGAACTTGAGTACCTGCACAGCCAGCAGAGAACCAAGGGCACAAACCTTCCCTTCTGTAACCTATCAGCTAACAGACATTCTTAGATGAACCAGGTAAGGCCTCAGATTCCCACTCCACAGCCTGCCCACGACCAGCCTTTCCCTTCTCTCCACAGCTTAGAGGGTTAGTAGCTACATTCTGTTCACTTCTTATCCCTAATTACAGATTTCTCCTGAAGGGACAGTGGTGCTGGTGATTAGTGAGCAGCAAGGAGAGTAAAAGCACATGAAATAATAACAGCTGTCATTGTTGGGTATTTACTACAAGCCAAGCATGTGAAAATAACATCAAATGTATTTTTTTCTTGGTGTGTGCTCCCTTGTGAGAATTCATTACACCATCTTACAATTATAAATTGACTGTCTATCTTCCTTTCTAAATTAGGAGGTCTAAGAGGGCAAGGGCTGCATATTTCTGTATCCAAGTGTCTAGTACAATACTTGGCATAAAGTAGGCAGTAAATATTTCCTGAATGAACTTAGTTTACTTAGGATAACTTTTTATTTATTTGTTTTTTTATCTTTTATTTATTTTTGAGAGACAGAGTAGGAGCAGGGAAGGGGCAGAGAGAGGCAGACACAGAATCCGAAGCAGGCTCCAGGCTCTGAGCTGCCAGCGCAGAGCCTGAAGCAGGGTTTGAACCCACAGGCTGCGAGATCATGACCTGAGCCGAAGTCGGGTGCTTAACTGACTAAGCCACAAAGGCACCCCGGGATAACTTCTTAAATGTGGCAAAATCACATTTAATTTTATTTTAATACCTCCTGAAAATGTTGAGATACCATTTGGATTATCAGAAAAACACCTAATCACTTCGGAAATATAGCCCTGGAAAATTATTATCCTAAGCATCTATTAGCCATGCTTGCCTTGCATAGAGTTAAGGACAAAAGCTTTCTATGTGCCTTACTAGCTTTTGTCTTTCTCCTCCCCATTATCTAAAATTTGAAATTAAAGAGAATGAGAGGGAGAGAGACAAAAAAATGGAATTAGCCTAGATCCATGTACTTGATGCTCTCATTCACTTCTTTTGGCCACTAATGAAAGGTCCGGAGATTTTCCCCTTGGCCAACGATGGCTCATAACCTGACACTGGTGTATTCATCAGTTGCCCAGTGGAAAAAAGAGAACATTAAATTGTGTGCTATGGCATTAGGCTGCTTTAGACAAATTTATAAGTTCTGCTTTCTTGAGTGTATCAGTAATTCTACTCCAATTACACATGTCTGGCTCGAATGGATAATTCACAATCAGCATACAAAAAGGGACCTAACAGCCTTGGAAGTCTAACAGGAAATCATCTCTCTGTATCAGCTAGAAATACAAGGAATTAGTGCTGGGACCGAAACGCTTCTTCAAACTAAAAGATAAATTTATATTCTGGTAATAGTGAACCATCTCCATCAGGCATGATCGGGTATTCCTGATACAAACACAAGCAACATAGGCCTCACATACAGGCTTTCTCAAAAGGTCCCCAGGTAGTTGACATCTTCCCTACCCACTTGTTTCCACAGTAAACAGGTTGCAAAAAGCTCACGCTTTCCCATTGTAAGATACATTTGAAACCACCGGGTACTATATTCTGCCAACATGGTGAACAGGTGTTCTAGGCCTACACATGAGAAGAGGATTCTTCAAAAGCAGATTTGAATTACAGTAGTTTATAATTGATGACATTTTGCCTAGCCCCTACCCCAAGACACTGATAAGTCAGATAATTGTTTAAGAATGTCCCAACTTAGCAGTGTTTATGTGTGTAATTTTGAAACAAAGTTACAGGAAAGTTGGACTCGCTGTAACAAAGAAATGCCCTCCTTTGATCCATTTGAGAGTAACCAACCTGTTATACCCTCACCCTCAAAACTTTTAGTGTGCACTTCCTACAAACCAGGATATTTTCCTACAAAGTCAAAACATGAAATGAAAAGAAGGACACATCACTGCCACCTAATCCACAAACTCTACTCAAATTTTGCCAATTATTCCAATGGAATACTTGGTGGGGGGAAAGATCCATGTCTCCTTAGTCTAGAACAGTTCCTTAATCTTTCTTAGGCTACCCCAAGGCCTTAACACTTTTAAAGAGTATAGGTCAGTTATTTTGGTGTGTCCAATATTTCTTTGTGATCAGATACAAGTGATGCAGTTTTGGCAGGAATACCACAGAAGTGATGGATGTACTGTTCTGTTCCCTTGGCCTCCTATGAAATGTATAGTTTACTGACAACGTTCACTTTGATCACACAGTTAGGGTATTATCAGGTTTCGCCACTGTAGTTACTCATTTTCTGTTTATAATTGATAGGTATTTTTTGAGGAGACCCTTTGAATTATGTAATTTTCATCCCTCAAACTCCCAAGTTATTCATTTGTTTAATTATATCAATACAATGTCATGGAATATCATTTCATTTAAAGTCATAATCCATTACTATCATTATTTGTTGTAATGCTGAAATTATTTCCAATTTGGCCAGTGGGGGCCATGTCAAGCTGGTTTCTGTTTCCTATGGACATGCCTCCACCCCCATCATTCCTTGAGTACTTCCTTGATTTCTGGTAGAACAACATATTCCAGGCTTATCTTGTACGGTTTTCTGCAGCTCTGAAATTAGCCATTTATCTAAATAGCCTACATTCACATCTTTATTTCTATACATTTATTTCTATATCAATCTATAACTACTGAAAACCATGTGCGGCAGTCATGAAAATGTGCCTCTCGGATCTCTAACTGCAGGAAGTGTAATTGACTGACAGTCCCAGCTGCTGTGCTCTGAAATCCATCACTGTTTCAGCTAAGGCTATGCTTCCCACCAGCTGCTCCTAGACTGAGCACAGCAGATACCAAGGCAGGCCTATTGCTGAGAGATGTGGGACTCCTCTGATGGCAACTCTGGCTTGAGAACTCCTTGTTGGCTTTATGGTAACTCTCTTAGAACTTGGCCAATTAGACTTTTCCAATTCAACCTTCCTTTCCTCGCACCCTTTGCCACAGAGATTAGACCTGCACTGCAGTCTGATGGCACTCCCAGCCTCTTTCAGCTCCCTTCCCATTTTCCCTCAAAAGGGTCTTCCCCAATTAACCTCTTTCATGTCTAATTCTGTCTTGGCATCAGCTTTTTAGAGAACCTGAACTAATATACCAGGAGTTTACAAAGATACCAACAATCCTACTCCTAACACTACAGCATTCATTTTCATTTTCTTCCTTTTCTTCTGACAGCAAGAAACCTGTATTCCATTATCCTTAACAGTTTTATTTATATGAATAACCTTTGCTATATACATACATACATACATACATACATACATACATACATACATACACTGTCTCACACATTCTGTGACTTCCAGGATTTGGTCCTAACAGTAGAACTAATTTAAAGGGAATGCATCACTTGATAAAACAGAACCTGGGTGGGGCACCTCAGTGGCTCAGTGGGTTAAGCACCTGCTCTTGATTTGGGCTCAGGCCATGATCCCAGGATCATGGGATTGAGCCCTACATGGGGCTCTGTGCTGAGCGTGGAGCCTGCTTGGGATTCTCTCTCTCTCTCTCTCTCTCTCTCTCTCTCTCTCTCTCCCCCTCTCTCTCTCTCTCCCTCTCTCTCTCCCTCTCCCTCTCCCTCTCTTCCTCTCTCCCTACCCCCCCATTCTCAGCTCCTTTCCCCCACTCATGCTTTCTCTCTAAAATAAGTTAAAAAATAATTTTCTTAATGAATAAAACAAAACAAAATCCCCCAAAACAGAACCTGGGTTTACATGGGTAAGTACTTCAAGAGTGGGCATGGACAGTAATACCATTACATACACTTGCTCACATGCATGCATCTGAACAGGAATAACAGATAACTCTCAATGGCTCTGGCTCACAGATCTTCATCTAGCTGTTGGAGCTTAACATTTACCACTTAGAAAACATCTACATTTTATCAGTCACTGAGCTGTCCATGGCGATTGCAAAAGTGGAATATTTTCCTCAAAGCAAACATACACGTGGACGCATATCCAGAATAATGTAAGCCTATAAAGAAATGGCTCTACACTATATTCTAGTCAAGGCTAAACAAAGGGTTGAAAGATAATCAACAGCTCAATTCATTTACAAAAGTCACAATGTTGTCAAAGGTTCATATTTCTCACACACACACACACACACACACACACACACACACACACACACACACTTTCCATACAATGTTTACAGTAACTTCAAGGCCCTGTAGTCAAATTTCATAAACTGAGCACAACATGCACCCCATGGCTATTCATTGTGAGAACATGGATGCAACAAGACATCAGGCATGTCGCCTGGCCCCCTGTCACCCCATGACCCCTCAAAGAGTCCAATGTCTTAAAGCCAAAAAACTGCCTTCACGTTCTTTTCATATTGGCTGTACCTCTGCCATAAAGACAGGCTTTCTCGTAAGTGCTGGGATGGAGATCCCCGGCTGACAGGGTTCCAATATTGATTTCTAACATACCAGATGGCACATCTCACTTTTCCTCAGCTACATAGGGATGTTCTACTGTGGGGCAGAACCACAGAGAAGTTAAAGGGTGCTGACGTCTTTCTTTGCAAACAGGTAAGAGAAAAGAGGAAGGAGGGAGAGGTCACCACAGGATTTAACACGTAGGCAGAAAGCAGCAAGGATGAGAAATCTGTTTTCTTCAGAATATTAGGTCCACCTTTAATCCTATGGTTGGCTCTCCACTCTAAAAGATAGTGCAGAAGTGGGGAAAATGATTAATGGCTAACAGGCCCAAAAGCCAGGCTCCCTTTAGATCTTCTTTACAAGTTCACACTAAGACCTCTAATATCTATGCCCTTTGAGGCAGGAACCTGACAATTTCAGGCTTGAGATAGACTTAGTTTTTATAGGCTGACAAAATACGGCTATAAAGGGCAAGAGTGAAATTCTAGATGAGAGGCATCTACAGACAATGGGCAATGAATAGGTCTCTTTTATCATGTTACTGTTTTTCAACCAGGCCTCAAACTAGGAAAAAGTCTTACAGAGCAACAAGTAGCTTCTGAAAACTCGTAAGTAAGTCTCCAATGGATCACACATTGCCCCTTGCACCCACAGTCCTTCATCCTCCAATCTCCAATGACTGAGGTCCCATGAATCTGGAACAATGATGCACCCCACATCCACATTTTTCTTAAAATACATCCAGGAGGCACTTCCCACATAACCAAGCAGCATATGTAGACAGGAGATTCTGTTTTAGAAGCATCAATAATTAGAAACATCTGAGGTGGCACAACATCCTTTATAGATTTACCAAATCTCTCTCCTACCATATTCCCTATTTTTTCACTCCCCCTTTGAACTAATGTAATTCTAAAAATAACTAAAATAGATTTTTTAATCATTTTACTCTCAAAGGCTCCTTTTTCTGTTTAAAAAGTCCTGTTACCAGGATGACCACCAAAGGACCTGAAGAGTGGCTAGAGACTTTCTCAGAATTCATGACACAAATTGAGAACAAAGAGGAAGATTCAAATGCCTCGATGTCCCTAGACAGGCTTAGCCAGAGATGAGGGTGAAATGAGGAGAAAAGCAGTGGTTATCATGGGCTATATTAAGGTACCTGGAGTCTTAAGATTTGACATCCTTGGTCCAGACTCTGAGATCCACCTACCCAGCTGTGGTTATGTGAAACATAAGACACAGCGTGACCCACAGAGAAGCAAGCCAGACTCAAGCACGACCAACTATGGAATGGGACTGACCTGAACACCCTAGAAGCAAATGAAGGAAAACAACTCACTCTTCTGAACAAAACTCTCTGATAAGTTTTAGTTCACATTTAATGAGCATTCAGATTATGTACAGGTTCTAAACACAACTGTTCTGCCGATGAGAGCATTTTCTAAAGACTAGAGTTGAGATATGAAAATCAAGAACTCTTGGGAACGACTGTGTTTTCTTTATACTTTAATGAATACTAATCATTCTTCCTCAGGGGGAGGAGGATGCGGAAGGAAAGAGTGAACACTGATAGAGACGTACTTCAGTTTGAAGAATTCAAAAGGATACATAATTCAAATGAAACCAAAGAAGGCCCATAAACAAGGCTGGCAGAAAGGAAGAAAGAAAGACAGGAAAGGAAGGAGGGAGGGTGGGAGGGAGGGAAGGAGAAAGGGAAGACAGAGGGGAAAGAAAAAGAACAAAGATCATTCCATGAATAAATTACTGTTTTGTAGACAGGTAAGTCCTTGAATGCCCACAGCACACATCCATCAAAACTTCATTACTAATAACAGGCTTACTCCTGAGTGCTGACAAAGCCTCTCTACCTTCAGAGGGGCCTCTCAGAGCTTCAGCCATGTTTCAATGAGCAACCAACAGTAAGTACTCTTCGATTTAGGAAGAAAAATAGAAGCAAAGCTATCTAGGGACCAGGGTTTCAAAAGTGGGGGATGAAGAGATGTCACTTCATATTCAACCTGTCAAGAATAGGTAATTCTCTACTTCAACGTGTCTGAGCCTTATCATGCCCATTGCCTTATTTGCACTCATGCCCTACACAAGATCATACCTAGTCTCGATCTCCTGAAAGAATAACTAACAGCTAGGAAAATACAACAGAAATATACTTGGAAGCAGTAGAATTAAACATGTAACCCACTTTGTAACTCTGGCTAGTGGAGAGAAGAGTGTTGAAAAATATGGGTCAAAGTGATTTAGAAAAGGAGGGGGAAGAAGCGTAACATCAAATAGTTACATAAAATAGTTATGCTTACTAAATAGACAATTTTATTCTGCACCCCCCTCCCCCCGGGATTTCTTCAATAACTGTCATCTTATTGCCACCTCTTACGTGATAGTTTCATTTACTCAGCAATATCATGGTTACGGCTTTATAAGACAAGGAAAACTGGTATTATACTCTATTATGCCAGCTCCTCTGAGTATCGCTGCGCTTACCAGTCATTTCTGAGGAAGTTGGGACGATGATGAACCTTGGATGACGTATGAGGGGCATATTAAGTATAAGTTAAAATAAAATGATGTCCACCATTAAATATCTAATATTTTCCCCAATCTGCAACCCTCAAAATAAGACAAGAAGAACAGTGAAGAAAAAAAATGTCTGTTTAATAGACAGAAACTGCATGCATGGACTTTTCTGAATCTCCCTTCAACTATAGGACAGAACATGGAGTATGTACCCAAAGTTACACTCCCTCTATGAGACAAGCATGCTTCTTTCCCAAGAGATAAACAGATCCTTCAAAAACAATTAAGCAATTAAATATTGGATCTGGCTTGAAGAAAATAAACTGTCTAACAAATATGTACTCGCAGTCCAGCCAAACTGGTCCCCTCAATGCTAAATATGCCATGCGGTTACATTTCCAACTATCCACAGGACATGTGAATTCATATGATTCATCACCATGTAAAACTCAGCATTTCAAAAATAACACTCCCTTCCCCAGATTAAGCTTTTCTAAAATCTACTAAATCAGCTCATTCTCCTAACGTCTCCAACTGTAGGGCCATCGTACTCCCAGTCCCCTTGGCCTGACGTCTTTTACTTCCACATAAAATTAGTTGTCAAAACTGAACTCAAGTCTCCAAAGTTTCCCTAATGAATGCTTTCTTTCCTTTCTTTCTACCCCAGTTGCAGGTCCCACTGCCTCTCACCTGGGCTTCTTACATCACCGCCCCCTCCCCGCCACCCTTGCAGTGCCCACCAATTTCAAACACTGTGCTCGCTGAAGCCTCTAAAAGCATAGGTCTGGAGAATAATCCTCATTCTCAAGCCCACCACAATCATAAGAGAGCTTTTGTTTGAAAATATCCAATACGGAGAAATATTAAGTTATCATATATGAAACAATGATAATGGAGGGGAAGGAGAAAAGGGGGACACAAAGAGAGAGAGAAGGAAAGAGGAGGAGAGGGTTAGGAGAAAGAAAATGGTTAGAGGGAAAGAGAGGAGACTGACTCTGTTTTTAGTACTATTCTAAGACACTTGACACATTTATTAAAACCACTTAATGGTCACAAAATCCTGATGGGTTAGGAACTCTCATCATCCCTATTTTGCAGATGAGAAACATGAGGCACAGAAAGTTTATAAAGGTCATAAGCGACAAGTTGTAACCAAGAAAGGCTATGCACAGAGACTTGGCATTTCAGTGATGAAAAGGATCTTGCTAACCACCTTACCCAGACCTCATGCTAGAAGCATCAGATGACAGAACTATTTCTTTGATTTTCACTCAAAATAATTTCGGATTTAACGAACATCTACTGGGAGTTCACTATAGGATAGGCCTTTAACGCACGTTAATCTACTCCTGCTTGCAATGCAGAGATGATATGTATAAACAGTAAACAGTTTCAGACTTACCACAAACAATCCTGTTTCTACATGTCAGAGCCGTGACTAGAAGCCAGATTTTTTATTCCAATTCGTTTTCCTTTGACTAAACAGTGCCACAGATTCGAGTCACAGACTATTTTTTTTAAATTTTTTTTTAATGTTTATGTATTTTTGAGACAGAGACAGAGCATGAACGGGGGAGGGTCAGAGAGAGAGGGAGACACAGAATCCGAAGCAGGCTCCAGGCTCTGAGCCGTCAGCACAGAGGCCGACGCGGGGCTCGAACTCACGGACCGCGAGATCATGACCTGAGCCGAAGTCGGACGCTTAACCGACTGAGCCACCCAGGCACCCCTCGGGTCACAGACTATTAAAGGCATTCTGCAACAGAGCCTTGGTATATCTCTCTACACCTATTCCATTAAATGCCTTTCAATCTTCTGCTCAATCGTTTTAGCTACCAAGAGTCTTGCATTCTCCCCGTCTATATGCTGTTGGCTGCACCACTCATTTTGCACTCATCTTTGCACCGCTGTATCTTATTTTCTTCCTTTGTGTATGAATCTGGTCTTCCTAACTAGATCATATTCCTTACCAGTCCAAAATGTGCCACTTAGTAGACACTTAATAAATATTTATTGGCTAGCTGACTGATTTCACTCTTGAGTTCCCAGGGCGTTCTGTGGGCATTAGATGAAAACAAAGTAATAACTGAGTCATAGAATTTTTGAGCAAAAAATGTCCAGAGAGATAAACCAATCCAAAACCCACCAAAAACAGATAAAGACAGACCCAGAGAGAAACTGAATATTTTTAAATGGGTTGTCTAAAGAAATGCAGAGAGTGATGCCACCACTATGGGCATCTAAGATCCTTCGGATTCTCAGTCTATTTCCAAAATTTAGCCGAACGTTAAAAAAAAATCTAGCCACATATTATAAATTGATCACTCTATTACTAACATTAGCTAAAATACATACTAAACATTTAATTATAATAATTAAGTACAATTATGATAATAATTGTCTTCTAGGCATTCAGAGGACTTTTTTGGGGGGACAGGGAGAAATGATTCAAAATGTCTGATGACTTTTCTCTCAATATATATTCCAACACAAGGTAAAAATGCACATTGTAAACCTAAGTACGCTTTCTTCATCTCCTATTTTCTATGCTCCCCTTTCCCTTAAGAATTGAACATTTTGCAAAAGAGCAGTGTGGGAGGCATGGACAGAGGTGTATGGTGCGAATGTCCTCAAACTTCACTCCCTCGGTAATAGTGGGGGGCATTAACTGAATTTGTATAGTCACTCAGGGGGCTCTTTCCCCTACCACTGTCCTGGACTCACGAATTAATTCACTGACCCAGAAGAGGTCCTGCTACAAACGATGATCGCAGCCATTCCATACTTTTGTGCGTGGTCTTTATACATGTTTGAAAGACAAATATTCACACGTTAGACAATTGCCATCCCCTTTTAACAGAAAGCAATATACCGTTGTTGGAACTTTGTACCATGGAAGATGAAAATCATCAGATGCCTACTATGTCCCTAGCAGCCAGCGCATGAAAACATTGACAATGGCTCTGTCAATTACAGACTCCTGCCTCGGGAGTGATGCGAAGGAGAGGAGGCAATCAGAATTCATTTACAATGGTGTCTTGCCCCTGGGGCAGCATCCCATGCAGATGATGATGGTGTTCGAGCCACATTGCACCAAAGTAAAGACTACCCTGTTTCTTGGTTCTTGACCCTTTGGAGCTGCCCTGATCCCCATTTATTATCCAAGTCTGATGCTCTGGCCTTCGGTCAGTTTTCTTAGCTCCTCATAACTTCCCAACCTATCATCTTTTTTAGGACAACTTACTGCTGTTCCTTGCAACCAAGAGCACCTTAATGGATTTAACTGACAGCATGAAGTTGCATTCCCAAGAGTTTAAAGACAAAGTCCCTAAGCATGGCTTACACAGGTCACAGTGTCCTCTAAACAAGGAAACCTGGGAGCCAAAGCCTAGGGTGAAAGGTAGGTGCTTGTACTAAGGCCTGCGGAAGTCTGTAGGCCCAACAAAGGCCACACAAGGGTGCTCTCTTCCCAGAGTCCCACTGTATCATCCAAATGTCACCCCTTCACAGATTCCAAGGCAGGTGGTGGGGCAGCACTAATCCTTAAGCTTTTGCTTAGGTACTCAGGGAGGGAGGACGACTCTATCTTGCCTGCACTACTAGCTGGGTAAGGACTTATTGGTGTGATCTGAACCTGAATACTAAATTCAGGTTCCCAACCAACCTGTAACCCAACAGTTCCAGTCACCTTGCTAAAGAAAAGGAGAAGTGCAGGAGAAGATGAGAAGCTAGGTATGGATGGAATGAGGATACAGCCACTGGGAGAAGAAATAAAAGTTAGTTTAGGAATGTTCATAAACATATTAAAGCATGTAATATATGAAAGGTGAATATTTTAAAGTCAAGAAAACCTGTATCTATGCTGTTATAAAGATATTACTACATTTAGGTGTAAGGATCAATTATAAGTGCTTCTAACAATGAATGAACATGGGTAAATGTAAAGTAGGTCTGCTGTTAGTGAAAGAGATACTCTACCAGTTACTTCATTTGAGTTTCTAAACAAAAATGATGTCCCAACTACATTCATTTTAATGAAAACAAACAAACAAACAAAAAACAAATTAGAGGTGGTAAAATGCTTAACAGGTCCAAAATTTATCATTAGGAACTATAACCATTCCATTTTAGCTTAGTTTATCTGGTCTGTTTGCTTTCCAAAATGCACACAAGAGGAAACCGACTTTCTTAAAAAGACATTGACAGTGTGGCTGAGTTTCTCTTTTTTTTTTTTTTAAAGGAGGGTCTAACACAAGACATTATCTCATATCAACACTTTCATGGGGCAAAAGGATCTTCATCTAAATTATAAAAAATGAGTGAAGAGACAGGATAACACAGCAAAACAGATGAATATGGTAAAAAAAGAAATGTTAAGAATAAATGTTGATCAATTCTCTGAGAGAAGTTACACACAGCATTTTTATTTATTCTTCAATAGTGAAAGCCACTTAATGTTTCTCACTTCCTCCAGCCCTTTGCGGCCATAGAGAGCAATTATGAGCTTGTTTCATAAAGAACTCATGGCACAGAGCAGTGATTCAGGGCAGAGGATCTCGGTTCTTACCCCAGCTCTCTGGCTGTTTAAACTCTTGTAAAGGAGCTAAGCCTGTACCAGTTTCTGTATCTATAAAAAAAGGGAGTAGATGAGACTAGATAGAATGTATGCGAGCTAGACATAATTTAAAAATGAACTACCACTTCCTGATCAATAGTCATACATATTCTATAACAGCTTCACATTTCTACCAGTATTTTTATATAGCACTAGCTGATAATATTCAAGGCAACGTAGATTGTGTATCATTTCAGTAAATATAGAAACATGAAGATATGTTTATATACATTTCTGGTTGTGGTTTGTAGAGCACTGTAGCAGCAGGCACAATTTCTTCCAATCTTTCTATGAGGGTCTGGAAGAGCCCTATCCTTTCTGTGCACACAGTGGTGGTAAAGGATGGGAGGTCAGGCTGCTTGACAAATTTATTTATGCTCGACAAATATTTACTTATTCTTGACAAATATTATTCTATTCAACTCTTTAATGTCCACTATTTCTTTAAGATACAGTATGTTACCGGGGCGCCTAGGTGGCTTGGTTAAGCGTCCGACTTTGGCTCAGGTCATGATTTCACAGTTTGTGGGGTCGAGCCCTACGTCCAGCTCTACGCTGACAGCTCAGAGCCTAGAGCCTGCTTTGTATTCTTTGTCTCCCTCTCTCTCTACCCCTCTCCTGCTTGTGCTTTCACTCCCTCAAAAATAAATAAACATTAAAAAAAAGATATAATATGTTACCCAAATGTTCAGGAATATTAAAAGAGGGAAATTAAAAAAGGGATGAGCAAATAAAAGATATATGGTAGATTTTCCTTCTTTCTTTTTTTTAATGTGTGTTTATTTTTGAGAGAGACAGAGTATGAGAGGGGGAGGGGCAGAAAGAGAGGGAGACACAGAATCCGAAGCAGCTCCAGGCTCTGAGCTGTCACCACAGAATCTGACGTGGGACTCGAACTCACGAACAGTGAGATCATGACCTGAGCTAAGGCTGGACACTTAGCCGACTGAGCCACTCAGGAGCCCCTATGTGGTAGATTTTCTATCAAGGAAACCAAAGTCCAAACTTCTGGATTCTTCACTGGCCAGTTCCTTTTACTTCAGTGACGTGCTTTTTTCAGTGGCAAGAAACTGACTTAACTCATTAATAGAAATGTGTTCAAACAACTGATTCAAGAGTAGAGCTGTCATCTAACAGGAATTTATTACATTTCTTGCACCTCTGTGGCTCACTAGATTATGCAGAGTAGGTTTACTACTGATCTTATCACTGAACACAGTGGGGAAAAAAAAAATCAGAGTCACCTTTACATTTTCATAGTTTGCCAGGTACTATTTTGACCTATCAGGCTTACACTTGAGTAATGTAAGTAGCAGTAACACGTCAATAAAACAATTATGAGATGTTTCTTTAGTAGCCCTTTTGAGATTATAGAAGATTGTTGCACAGTAAATATTAACAAGAGAGGTAGACTTCATTACTATAGACTATAAGGACATATCAGAAATACTTCACTCATTATAATTACAGAGTTTAGAGCTTAAAGGGTCTTAGTGTTCTACTCCAAGTCCCTCATTTTACAGATTGCTAATGTGAGATTCAGAGATATTGTAAACTATTTAGTGAGTGACCTGGACTAGAACTCAGGTCTCAAGTCATAAAACAGGCATCTTTCCACCATGACAACCTGCCCCCAGTTTCATATAAAGATTAGAAAAACTAAAAAATTTAAAAAAAAAAGGGGGGGGGGGGACACCTGGGTGGCTTAGTCAGGTGAGCGTCCGACTTCAGCTCAGGTCATGATCTCGCGGTCTGTGGGTTCGAGCCCCGCATCGGGCTCTGCGCGGACAGCTCAGAGCCTGGAGCCCGCTTTGGATTCTGTGTCTCCCTCTCTCTCTGCCCCTCCCCCGCTCATGTTGTGTCTGTCTGTCTCTCTCTGTCAAAAATAAATAAACATTAAAAAAAATTAAAAAAAAAAAGATTGGAAAAACTACAGCTACACAGAACTAGGATGGATCTCCAGAGCATTATGCTAAATGAAAACGGTCAACCTCAATGGATCACACACTGTATGATTCCATTTATATAATGTTCTTGAAATGACAAAGAGATGGAAAATGGAATACTGGCTGTCATGGATGTTGGGAGCGGAAAGGCATGGTGGCAGAACAAGGGAGATCCTTCGATGACTGAACAGTTTTGTGTCTTGATTGTGGATGGTGGGCACATGGATCTACACACGTGATAAAAGGTCAGAGATTTACACACACACACACACAGCACCGATGCCTGGCTTTGAGATTTTCCTCTAATTATGAAAGATACAACCTTTGCAGGGGGGCCTGCTGGCTGAAGGGTCCATGGGATGGACCTGTGTACTACTGCTGCAACTTCTGTGAATATATAATTAATTACCTCAAAATAGAAGTTAAAGAAAAAGTCAACAGAACTTAAACTTACTACAAAGAAAAGCACCAAAGACTCAAAGTTCCATTCTCAATCAGAATAATTTTCATCCAGAATATTATTTGAAGGGATACATCCTTTGAAGATTGAAGTCAACAAAACTTGCCACCACTCCTCTGTTCAAAACTTCACAATGGCTTCTATCTCATTCAGTGTAAAAGCCAAATACTTGTAGTGGCTACACCGTCAGCTACGCCCTTCCTTATCTTGCTGACCTCATCTCTCACTGCTCCCACCTTCGCTCCCTCTGCTCCAGCCACGATGCATTCTTTCTAACCAGGCACACTTACACCACAAGACCTTTTGTCCCTGGGGTTCTCTTTGCCGTCCTAGCACTTGCTCCTTCACCTCATTCAGGTCTTTGCTCTTGTCATCTATCAGTGAGGCCTGAGTACCTTACTGAAAATCTGCCTCCTTCCAACCCCGGAGTACCTACCTCTACCCTGCTCTAGCTTTATTTTTTGTATAGCATTAAAAAAAAAAAAAATGTTTATTTATTTTGAGAGAGAAAGAGAGCAAGAGAGGGCGAGCGAGCACGCACGAGCAGGGGAGGGGCAGAGAGAGAAGGAGAGACAGAATGCTAAGTAAGCTCTACACTCTGAGCACAGCCCAATGTAAGGCTAGATCCCATGAACCACGAGATCATGACCTGAGCTGAAATCAAGAGTCAGGCACTTAACTGACTGAGCCAGCCAGGCGCCCCTATTTTCTGTATAGCTCTAATGACCACCTACGTATTTCTACACATTCTATTTATTTGCTTGCCACCACTGAAATATAAGTTCCTGCCCCCCGCCAAAGCCAGATTTCTCTTCACAGTATTCACTACTTTATTTCCAGTGCCTGGCACATCAATGTACTCAAGAATGAATCTGCTGAATAGACCACAAAGAAAAAAGGAAAAAAGAAAAAGAAACATAAACCAAAGTAGAAAAGTAAAACGAACATGTTACGTTCATTTGGCCTACTAAATGAAAAGGTACAATTTAGGGATTACATATAAACGAAGTTGAGTTTCACTTAGATTGCAATCATGAGACCTTGGTTTCAATTCTTGCTTTAATTAGAAGAAACCTCAGAAAAGATGTTTACCTTTTAAGTCCTATTTTTCTGTTCTATCATACCAAGGGGACTAAATTGAAGAACCTCTAGGGTCCTAGACAAAGCTAAAAATCTAAATGGTTCCCCATGAGACAGAGAACATCTGCATTTCGGGTCTACCCAGGCGAGTCTAGAAAGGAGATAACCCGTAGGGAGCCATGGAAGGTATTTAAACATGTGTTCAAAGACCCAGTATGTGGCAAAAATTATAGTATGTACTAGGAATAAAAAAAAGAGGGAGAGAGAGACACTGATGACCTAGGGTTGTAAGCACCGCGAACATTACAACAGGTAAGCACAGGGTGCTGAGGAAGCACATAGACAGATGCCCAGTTAGGATGTGGTTCTGGCAGGGTACCTAAGGTAAAGCCTCCCTAAGAAGTGACATGCTGAAGGAGGAGAAGGAGCTGGCTAGGAGAAATGTATGTTCAGGCACGGAGAACAGAATGATTTCAAGAACAGTCAGTTTAAGTTGTGTTTCTTTTCCACAAAAATGATGGATGAGAGCCAGGGAATGTTAAATATAAACATGGAGAGGTAAGCAAGGGCCAGATCACGGGTTTGTATTAATCCTAAAGGCCGTGGATGATTAATGAAGACTTTTAAGCAGGAGAATAACAATCAGATTTGTGGAACACAAAGCCAATTGCAGCAGTAGTGTGGAAAATGGATCAGAAAAGAGTAAGACTAGAAACAGGAAGGTCAGTATGGAGACAGCATAAACCAGGTAGCTGGAACGAACCTGATATATGTCAGTAGATAATCAGGTATGCAGATTGAGAGAGAGGGATATAAAGATGACACTTTGATTAGTGGAACACAAGACTGACTAAGCGGTGGCACCATCAATCAAGATGTGGGATCATGCAAGTAAAGGAATAGCTTTTTAAAGGGGAGAACATGAGCTCAGTTTTAGCCATACCGGGTTTTGGTTTCTAAGCAGTGAGGTGCAGTAAGTAGTTGGATATACTGGTGGGGGGATCCAGGTGATAAGAACTGGGCTAGAGACCTAGGTTTGGGAATCAGCAGTATCTACATGAAAACCGAAGCAATGGGATGAATGAGATCACCTGTGGAGGCTGCAGTGGGGTTAAGAAGACTGACAGGGAGGGAAGCCTGGAAAGCACAAATATTTAAGGAGTACTCAAAAGTGGGCCGAAGAGAAGTAATCAGAGTCACAGAGAGAATCCAATCAAATATGCTGTACTAAAAAAATTTTTAAAAGATTGTGATAAGTTTTAAGTACTGCGGAGATCAAGTACAAGCAAGGATTGAGAAGTGTCCTTGAGGGAAACTTTGGTCTCCTAGGTCAGCTCAGTTTCAATGATTTGGAAGGGTCAAAGCAGACTGTAAAGGAATGAAGAGCAAATGGAAGCAGAATTAAAATTTCTTTTAACTCTTTTAACTAACTTGGCTATGAAGAAAAGGAGAAGATTTGCTATAATAAAGACAGAGAATTGGAGGATACTTTTTAAAAATTAGTTAAAAAGAAAGGGGCTAATAACTGATGGCACAAAATCCCTAAGGAGACCAAAAGAGAGAATTGAGAGCGTGTATGCAGAAAACTTCGTTTGGGAAGAAAGAGGCTGAAATCTTCCATGGAGATGGGAAGGCAGGAGATACGAAAGCAAGCAGGGGGAAGACAAGTTTGCAGCTGCGAGAACAAGTTTCAGGCATTTTCCAGATAAGCCCATGTTTTCTCCATACTGTAGGAGATGGGGCTGTCTGCTGAGAATGAGGGGTGAGAGAAGAGAGTAGGGGGCTTGACTGAAGATAGCTGTGAAATCTAAAATAGCTATTGTGGAACTAACATGAAAAGAGCATTTATGTTAAATTAAGCCGGCAGCATTATGCAGGAAGAAATGGAGATGGGAAAACCTGCAGTTAGAAAAGGCTTATCAAGAAGGCCACTGAATTGATTTAGGTCTGAGTTGTTGAGTACAAGGAGTGGAACGAGGGCAAAAGTAAATAGGAAAGAACAGAATAGGAAAGGGAATTTGTTAACAAATAAAGGAATCCACCACACCTTCCTAATTAAACCGCTTCTACCAAGTCCCCAAAAGTCACCAAGGCAGGATCAAACATCCTCAGTTATTTCAGCTCCGGTGAGAACTAAAGCTATGGATGGCTTGTTCCCGCCTTGCCCCGACTTTTAGGCATCCCAGTCCAAAATGTTCACACCCCTTTTTGAACAAAGGCGCATAATCCAATTTACCAACCCATTAACCCTCAATACCATGCCTATGTAAAGTACATCTGGAACTACACCCTGTATGAGCAGTGATCAATTCTGACAGCTGACCGATCAACCCGGACAATTCTTCACAATGATCCTAGTCTAGATTCTTGGCTTCTGTCCAAGCTCACTACGTCACAGACTGATACGAAAGGAAATAAAATCAGCTGAAAGACGACAGTACTTTAGGGAGCAAAACATAAGCTGGGTCTGTTCCACTGCCTGGGGTGCTTTTTAATAAGCTACACAGGTGATTCTGGGGCACACAAGTTTGAAAGCCACCATTTTTAATCAGCATTAGTATTAAACATAATAGTTTTGAAATGAGAGTAGGACATACAAATGGTAATGGAAAGCAGGTATATGGTAAGGTAGGAGGAGGGATAAGCAAAGAGAAATAAAGTTGATAATGATCGAAGCTCTGCATAACAAAATACCGAAGGGAAATCATTTACAGAGGGAAAAAACAGCATGATCAAGATGGACTCTTAGAGAATGTGAAGCCAAAGGACTTAATTATGTCTTTTAAATACATATATATCAAAGGCAAAGTACGGTACTCAGAAAGAGCACATTCATTTTCCTGCTTCTCATTTCACCTCCGAAGTTCATTTCTAAAGACTGACAATCAGCACTGTTTTCGATAGCTGTATGGCATCTTTTCTCTGAAAGACATATGCAATATGCTAACGCTTTGAGCCACATTTACCTAACCTACTTCTAATCCTGATCTTCTTAAATTAACCAAATGGAGAGAAACCACCTCCAATCCTTTATAGATAGGAGCAAAGAGGTCTGGTAACTTAGAAAGGGCAATGGGCAAGGGTAAGTAAACTACAGGGAAATTCAAGAAAGCCAGCATATGTGCGGATGTCCTTTGAGGGACACACTAATGTAATCACCAGTAGTGTTCATCTCTCAATGGAATTCCTGCCTGACTGCTGATCTGGGTGCAAGCTAATTTCCCCCATGGTGAATACTGCTGTTGAGATGCAGAACTCTCCACCATCTGTTACCCAGAATTAGCATAATGACAGATTATCTAATCCCTTACATTGAGCAGATACAAATGGCGCTCTCATAACACCAGTTCGGTCATATCCTTATTCGCGTGGTCTATCTCCACCCCATAAAAATTGATCCTCCCACCCTGCTGGTGATGGATATGATCTGGAGTTTACCCCCAATCTCGCTTAAGAGTCCAGGTGCTTTACCATGAGTCGCTTTCCTAAAATATTTTATTCAGGAACGGGAATACAGCTGTTATTCCAGATGCATCTGAAAAGGGGCATGCTGAACAAAAAGAAAATCTGTCTCTAGGATGCTGGCAAAACTACTATGCAGGGCAGTGTTTCCTTGAACTAGATTAGGCTGAAAATTTCAAGAGGGAAGACATATGGTTAAATCAGGGCTGGTCTGGGGACAGTGACAAAAGGGAGAAAGGCAAAAAGAAAGAAATCATAAAATTAAATGGGTAGCAAATAATACAACACTAACAGGAAAGACGCTGCTGTTTTACAAACTCGGGTGTTCTAGACAGACCCAAGGTAGCATTATACAAAAAATGGGAATCAGACACCTAGAAAAACAAGGACATGCTCCTAGGACCAAGTAACTGGAAAAACACAATCAGTTAGAAGTAGAATGGATACTGTGCCACCAAACAGAGGAAGTGAATTGTTCTATCGCCAGTGACTGGTGTAGAGACAGTTCAACTAGAAGGAAGTGAAAAACCATCAGATTATACTGGAAACAATTTCCAAAACCAACATTTCCGCAGAAAGTGAGCTTCTGGTAGGGGTCAAGAGAAAACATCACAAGAGATGTAGTGGCACATAAAGGGACACCAGGTTTCCTTGGGGGGGGGGGAAGGTGGGAAGAGTTTCTTGATCATTTTGAATATATAACTCTTTGGATATAAGTGAAATCATCGAATATTTATTTAAAACATTTATTAATCTAGAAGTACTGTTTAAAACACATTTCAAAAATATTTGTCCTCAAGCTATACTCCCTACAAATGTATTCAACAGAGAATGTTGCATCATTAGAGCCACTTTTGGAGAGAGATTTCTTTCGATTTCTCCTCCATCTTAAAATTTTTACGCGTAACGGTTTTGGCATTGGCATGTGATGCTGCTATACAGAAATACCTTCCTTAAGTCATGAGGATTCATTTTTACTAACATTTGGATACCTGGTCTAATCACTTGTTCTATAGGCATCTATTCATTCTTCCATAGCATGAGTCCCTAGAACAAGGCTTGCAGACTCATAGTGTGTTTTTAATTAAAGTTTTATTGGAACATAGCCACACCCATTTGTTTGCATATTGTCTGTGGTTGCTTTTGCACTGCAAAGGCAGAGTCAAAGAGTTATAACACAGACCACGTGGCTTTTAAAGCTAAAATATTTACTATCTGGTCCTGTACAGAAAAGGTTTGCCACTCCCGCCTTAAGGTACTGCTTTTTAAGGAGAACTATTTTTTTTTTAATAGGCTCCATGCTGGGCCCACACGGGGCTTGAACTCACAATCCCGAGATCAAGATAAGCTGAGACCAAGAGTTGAACACTCAACCAACTAAGCCACCCATGTGCCCCCTTTTAAGGAGACCTTTATTATTTTTTTTAAGTTTATTTATTTATTTTGAGAGAGAGGGAGAGAGAGAGAGAGAGAGAGAGAGAGAGAGAAAGAGAGAAAGAGAGAAAGAGAGAGAGAGAGAGAGAGAGAGAGAGAGAGAGAAGAGGACGAACAGAGAGGGAGAGAAAGGAAGAATCCCAAGCAGGCTCTGTGTTGTCTGTTGCAGAGCCCAATTGAGGGCTCGAACTCAAGAACCGTGAGATCGTGACCTGAGCCGAGATCAAGCGTTGGATGCTTAACCAACTGCACCACCCAAGTGTGCCCAAGGAGGACTTTAAAAGGTCATTTGCTGGGGCACCTGGCTGGCTCAGTAAGTATAGCATGCAACTTTTGATCTCAGGGTTGTGAATTCAACCCTGAGATGTTGGATGTGGAGCCTATTTAAAAAAATAATAATAATAAAGGTCACTTCCTATGACACCCAGCACATGCAGTTAAAGGGGACATGCTCACCAGAGTTAAGTGTTACACAGTGCAAAAATATTTAGCTCCTTTTTAATAATCCTCCCATGTGATCTTCACTCGGCACTGACTGAAGTTTTATCAAGCTCATCAATGTGTTCAAGATAAACTGAGGAGGCACTTGGTAACCCATGAGCCTCTGTGAAGATTAAAGTACGTGACTTTCTCTCTCCTCAGCACTGGCGTGGGGGGGGGGGGGTGGTGGGTGCACACCTGACATATACTTAGGGTATTACACTCCAACCCCAAGACTAATAGTACATAAATGAACCCCCCTCTTCCAGGAAACATTCACAATGCTACCAGGAAGAGCAAGGAAAGCAACCAACACTGTCCTCTCTGCAGCAGGAGTAGCAGCAAGCAGCAAGCAGCAAGAGAAACGTTGTATGGAAGCTGGACTTACAGCACCATGAACGTCACCTCATGAAGTTGTTGTGAGAACAAAACAAAATCTATTTTACTAGGAGAAAAAAAGTGTTCTAAGTTGCATACATTAAGACACACATTCTCAAAGCAAGGATCTTTCAGGAAATAGCTGAAAGGGTGAGCCTGACTTCACAAGTCGAGAGACCAGTCCAGCAGATGAAGCTATCAGAGCAGACTCCTACTTGCAGTCCAGCGGTCCTGGGAAGAGGTCACCCTGAGCCGATAAAGACATCGTGCTCACCGCTTCAGCAGCAGCGCCTGGCCTGGGAGAGCAGCCATCCATCCGTGGCACTCCCAATCACACATGCCACTGCAGAGGCAAGATTCATGGCTCCAGCGGCAACAGTCCAGTGTTATCCAATATGCATGAAATCAAAGTTTTCATCATTTCCACTGGTCAAAGGCCAGTGAATGATAAATCCCAGAATACCAGGATTAATGAAGGAGTCATTAAAACCCAGCATTAAATCACTTCTGTAGCCAATGCTGAGAGTGATGTCTGTAATACATTACAAGGCTGATTAGAAAGAAACAAGTTCCAATTTAGAAATGAATTACCTGATTTTTTTTTTTTAAACTGACTGGTTGGCTATCACAGCAATTTTGTTATTACAGGAGAAAGAGAGAGTGGGTAACATATACATTCTGTCAAGAATAGGAAATTATCATCTCAAAATCTCAGGGAACAGAATCGAGAGGTGAATAACTTCCTAAAGACAAGACGGAGAAGTAAGTCCTGACGCTAGCCAAATTTATTTTTTTATTTTGGCTGCGGGGTGTGTATGTGTGTTGGGGGAGAGGTGCCGTTAACACTTTATTGCCCAGGAAAGAGGTTTAATCTAGAAAAATTTTAGAATAAGCACATTCTGATTACAGTCCCACTATCCCTGCCAGACTCAAGGAAAAGTGAACTCGTTCTTCAGCTCATGCTTTTTGGAGCTGCCATAAATAAAGCATACTTTCCAGAAAAAGACTACTCAGATATTAAGATGGAAGGTAAACTGGGGAGTGCTGCATGAGGGGGAAGAGGGTAGGATGTGAGAGGACACCAATGAACTATCTCCTCATCCACAATGAGTACTATCTTATTGCTGGACATAATCTACCAGTGTGAAAAATAAAAGCCCTCAACGAATACTCCAAGATAAAGCCTGGTGAAAAACATGGAGCTGGCTCAGGTGGGCAAGGTTCTGACCTACCTAGACCTACTCAGTTTCTGAATGGGAAAAACACAGCCTCCAGAGGCTTCTACTCACTAGTTAAGGTTCTACCCTGGGGCGGTGCACTGGTTAGAAAAACAAATGTTGCCAAGGAGATGCTGGGGCTGAAAGTTACAGGCAAAGATTTTCAACCACAGGCTCTCAACACACAAGCTCATCAATGCAGGTAAGGTAAGGAAAATAGCTCCAATTCAAACAATCCAAACCAAAACAGGAATACTTCTTGTTCCAGACCCTCCGCCTCTCTGCCAACCTACTGTAAGTCAAGATTGACATCTCTCCCTGAAAACAAGTCTTGAAGAATTCTCTAAGACCGGGGGATATAATGCAAATTCTTATGTGTTATAATCAGGTAATATTCAAAATGTTTAACATTATGGCACTGGCTACTTTGTTACACCTGTGTATACCAGATTAACATTATTTATAAAAATAGAAAGGCATGTAAGAAAACAGCCAGGGCCAAAAATGTGTTGTTTCTAGAAGGGCGTCAGCATGAAACAGCAAATCACTTGAGGTAAATATTAGTTTAAACTAAAGGCTGCCACATAATTATGCCTCAATCACCAAAACATACATCATTAATTTCAGACGCATCAATCTACACCCCAAAACAAAAACAACAAACTCCAGGGCTTCTTAAATATTTACCTATTGGCTTGAGTCTTTAATAAACCCCACAACTGGCATTTATTGTGTCTACCAAATGGACAGATTATACTTGAATTTCCTTGGTTCCCAAAAGCATTTAAAAATACAGTTTGGGTTAGTTAGCAACAAACTACCAACACGAACAAAGACATTAACACTTTATACTGCCAAAGACTTCCTCTTAAGGAGAAAATTAAAAAACAAAACAATACAAAAACAGTTGCCAACTAGAGGAAATTCTATGAATTTGATAATTACAGACAGAGGTAAAAAAAAGAATATTAGGTCTAAATTCAAAGCTCTCTCCAATGATGTACGTTGCTACCTCAGGTAAACATTTTCATTTGAGGTCACGCCAGCGGCTAATGGCAAAGAGGCCACTGACTCAACTGCCAGTGATCACTAAGAGTTAACTATCTGGGTCAAGTCTGATTCTGCAAATCCACGGACTTTGAAGTAAACTAAGCACTTACCATCAAAATCCTGGGGAGGGGAAAATCCATGGCTAGCTCTTTCACAGCCAATGCTGAGAGCGATGGGCATATCGGGACAACGGGCACAAGCACCACAAGACCAGAGCAAGAGAAAGCCCTACCATAAGAAAAGGAAGTATGAGTTGGGACACCCGCTGCCAGGACCAAGATCGGCCAGGCCACATACACACAGTGCAGGCTCGGGGAGGCAGGAAGAAGTGCGATGCCTTGAGGCTGAACGTGGGGAACTTTTCCCGGGGCTCCAAGTGTTGCAGGGGGAAAACAAGGAACGCAAGCCACCGATAAACCAGTCAGCACCAAAACCCCAGGGAAGACGGCACACCCTACTGACAGTGGTACGAGTCCCACTAGGCGCTGTCCCTGGGCCGTGAGAAAGGGGCCGAGCTGACTATCGTGGAGGAAGAGATTTTAAACAAAACACGATCAAACACAATTCAGAAGAAATATGATGAAAGGAAAGAGAATGTCAAAAGCAGCAGTCTTGTGGAGGAGCAGTTCCAGCAGGGCATGCATCTTCCCTGCATCACTTCAAGACCAGGCCAGTGTAGCTGAGCCCACGGCTATGTGCTAGAGGGCAAGGACTCAGAGCTCTATCTGAGGAAAAGCAAAGTCCTGAAAGGCAAATGAATCCTTCTCCCTTCTATCCTCTGTCATGTAATAAAGGTGTTTATTGCTCTGGAAAACACAAAAATCCACGGCTAGACTTTAAAGCCAATGGGAAAACTTGCGGCTTCACTGTTGCTGGTACTCTCACCCCTGATCACATCCCTAGTCACACCCCTAGTCAAAGTCCTCTTTCTTAAGAGCCTGGCAAGAGGTTTAAAGAAACTTAGATTACTCAAAAGAGATCCTAAGAGATTAAGAAAGAATATTAGCAATACTGTTTATGCCACTTTCTCTCTCAAAAAAGGTCAGATAAGGACCTGAGGCAAAGAGGGTGAATGAATGACTTCCCAAGGTCATTCTACATGCTGAAGGCAGAGCTAGAAATAACCATTAGCCCTTCAGCCCCTACACTGCTCTGCCACTCTGTACTTTATTCTAAGCAGAGTTGGTACAGGAGAAATTAGTGGAGGTAAAAAAGGCTCTGCTTAGGGACCAAACTGATCTGAGAAAATGTACATTTACAAAGTTTCTCTTATTCTTCCTATTATCCACATCTGTACTTACCTGAGAATAGAGAAGAATGTTGGTTTTGGAACCTCCTATTTCTTCTAGACTTCCTTTCATAGTGCTTATTAATACTGGCTGCACATTAGAATCACTATTCAAAACACCAATGCCAGGCCCTATGCCAGGCCAATAAACCCAGAACCTCTAGGGGTGAAGAATAGCAATTTTAGAAGAACAAATATGGGTACCTAGATTTTAAATATGGGGCACCATTACTTTTTTTAAGTGCCCCAGGTGATTCTCTCATATAGTTTTGAGAAAAACTGCCCAGAAAGGAAAGTTGAACTAATATATTCTTTTTCCAAATTTCAAGGGACCAAGAATGACCTAGCACAACTTAAAGCCCCGAGAATCATAAATGTGATGAAGAACCTGGCACTCCCTGAAGAATGAGAACCTAAGAACTATGGGCAAGCATAGACCAATTTTTGGAATTGGTTTAGGAACAGCAAATTCATCCCTATTGGTTCAACTTAGGTCACAGGAAGACGAGTAATGGGTCGTCGTGAGAGCAACCAGAGAGAAGATTCCTCAGATTCCTCATCTTTGTCTCTTCAGACTAGAACTGCCGGTTGGCATGCAGGATTTTCTAGGCAGCTGAGATGACCAGAGGCCCCTCTGAAATGTAGGCATCACTTGGGGAGGGGGCAGTTTTCCGCCTTTCAGGGGAACAGGGACAAATAAGCAAACTCGTGGCCATTATGACAAAACCAGGCCTACGTACCCAGGTTATTATTAGCCTGACATTAAACACCACTTAAAAACAAAACAAAACCACCCGCCCACACAAACACATACCCCAAGACAGAAAATTACATAATGGCATCTGGAATGATCTGCTCTGACAGTGAAGGTCGAACCAGCCAAATCACAGAGGTCTAGTAAAGACCAAAGTGAGGATAGGGTAGCCCCAGAGAGTCATTTTCAAGTCCTCGGTAGTTCATGTGAATGTTGTGATACATAAACATTGCTTTGTTTACAGGAAGAAGTTCAAAAGAATACTGTAGGGTCTGGAAGGTTGTCATTCTGCTCTGAGAAATACGAAGTGACTAAAAGCAAAAGAGTAACTCTATGTTCTTTTACAAAGCCCAATCAATCTAAAGAAGCTAGAAAAAATTATCTTCGCATAGGTTGCTTCCTAGGGTGGAAGCTCAAGAGAAGTTTTGTCATATGGGTCACAAGGCAAAAAAGGGCCCAGTAAAGAATTCCACTACCTGTCCCGTTATGGTTTATAGTCTACAACCCAGCCAGCTGGCACCACGGGAAAAGGCGAGTGGCGTTCTTGTTCCCCAGAATCCATTAGCAACAGGACCAGGCCCAAAGTCAGTGTGGCTACAGTTTAGAATACAGTAACTGCTTGAGACTTTCACTGCATAAATAAAGTTTAGGACTTCTGCAAGTAAAAGTTCTAGAAATGAGTCTCCGCTTAGAAAACTGAGTCAAAACCAAATTGTCTTCTGGTGGTCAACGTTTTCCTCTCAGAATGAGAAGACATAATACTTTTTCACTAGATGATTCTTAGCTCTAGTATAAGCAACAAATGAGCCCCACAAAAAGGCTAACGGGTTTGAAATTTCTTCTCTCCTACCTTTCAGGGAGGGCAGGGTTATTGTGGTTCTTGGCTTTGAAATACAGTAAGCCACCACAAAGCCTTTGTGGTCAACCCTCACTCAAGGGTCTGATCTCGCCACAGCCACAGCCTGTGCTAAGTGACAAACGGAAGAACAGTTTCAGAGGGAGTTTTTTGAGAAAGTGGTGACCAGAATAAATGCTCTGCATAGTTGCGTCTTAAAAGAAAAAGTGATTTTGCAAACAATGCCGAGATGATGGGGGGGGGGGGGGGGGTGGTGCGGGGGAAAGAAGAGACGGTCTAAGAACCTTAATATAATTCCCCTTGCTGCTGACCTGATATGTGATGGTTTATAAATCACACTTTTAACACAACAGAAGCTCCCATTAAAGCAGTGGTCTGCTGAGTCACAGTTGATATGTAAGCAGATATATCAGAGATCTAAAAAAGCTGCATGTAAAAGCCATAATGGAAACTTGATAGAAGGCAGTCCCAACTTTCCTTAACCTGTTGTGAAGTTCATGTTATTATTAAACATCTCCTAGCTATCATACACATTGACTTCAAAGATTCAACTATTTCCTAATGCTCTCCAAGTTGTACTTGTTATCAACATGTTTTTACTGATGGCACAAAAATTCACAAGGGCGTCACAACAGAGAGGGTCATTCAGTAAGTTCCACACAATATATAAAGTTCAGGAGAACTGTTCAGATGGGGGGTATAGAATAGCACTTCCTAAAACACTTAAGGTTAGTAGCCCTCTGCCTTTTCAATCACTTCAGATATGCAGATCGGCAGATCACTACCTAGAGGACAGTACCTAGGTAGGTTGCTTGCTAGCACACCTCCTGATTTGAACAGCATTCTCTCTCTCTCTTTTTCTTTTCTTTTCTTTTTTCTCTTCTTTTCTTTTCTTTTTTCTTTTCTTTTCTTTTCTTTTCTTCCTTCCTTCTTTCCTTCCTTCCTTCCTTTAATGTTTATTTACTTATTTTTGAGAGAGAGTGAACGTGAGGGGGAGAAACAGAGAAGGAGACAGAATCCGAGTCAGGCAGGCTCCAGGCTCTGAGCTGTCAACACAGAGCCCAACACAAGGCTTGAACCCACAAACCGTGAGATCATGACCTGAGACGAAGTCAGTTGCTTAAATCACTGAGCCACCAAGGAGCCCCAAAAGACATTTTCAATAAATTACCTTTATTAAAGGATAAATTGTATCTGTTTTAAACTTCTTGAAACATTAAAACTTACTTACTCACGGGTGCCTGGGTGGCTCAGTTGTTAAACATCTGACTTCGGCTCAGGTCATGATCTCACAGTTTGTGAGCTTGAGTCCCACCCACATGGGGTGAGCACGAGCCCCGCTTTGGGCGAGCCCTACTTCTCTCTCTTCCCCTCCCTCTGCCATCTGGGATTCTCTCTCTCTCTCTCTCTCTCTCTCTCTCTGCCGCCCGTTCACTCCCTCCCACCCCCGCTCTCTCTCAAAAAAATAAAAATAAAAATAAAGCAAACAAACAAAAAACTTACTCGTGAATATCACTTCTATCTTTATGGAAGTACTTATCAATCATTACTGGGTTAACATAGTACACATTTAAGATTTAGAGGAAAAATGGATGTAAGTTAGCCACCATGACAATTTAAAAAGTGACAAAAGAGATAAATCCAAGTGAGAGAAGAGATAAATCCAACCCAAGGGCCTGCCATGGAACAATAAAAATGGACTACTACAAAAGCTAAGGCATAATCCAATGAGGCATTTTGTTTCGGCATTTCCTGTATCTTCTTTCACCTACTACGTAGAACATTCTGTGAAGTAGCAGTTTTATAAGTGGATGAGCTTGGCCAGGAAGAGTTGTAAAGACTAAGAAGAGGATGGAATATAAACGCTCAAGAAAAATCCTTAAGAAAGAAGTTTAAATGGAAACAAATGGCCAGAAGTGTGCAAGAAAGCACAAAGAGAGAAAGGAAAGGTGGTGCCTGGATGGCTAGGTTGGCAGAGCACACGAATCTTGACCTCAGGGTCATGAGTTCAAGCCCCATGTTGGGTGTAGAGATTATTCAAACACATACTAAATAGAGGTGCCTGGGTGGTTCAGTTGGTTGAGTGTCTGACTCTTAGTTTTGGCTCAGATCATGATCCCAGGGTCGTGGGGTCAAGCTCTGTGTCAGGCTCCATGCTGAGTGTGGAGCTTGCTTAAGAGTCTCTCTCCCCCTCTGCCCAATCCCTGCTCACACACATGCTTTCTCTCTAAAATAACTAACTAACTTACTTACTTACTTTTAAAAAGAGATAAAGGGCAGAAGCCACTAGATACAAAATTGGATCAATAGTGACCAGTCCACTCCAGAAGCTTGGGCTGATGTGAGAACTGGTAAGTCTTAGTAAATACACTGAGCATTTTAAATGCATTAGTACATTTAATCCTCACAACTACCCCATGACGTGTGAGATTATTATATCTAAATTATATAATAAAAAGCTAAGGCCCAACACGGACAGCTATCCAGGAGCAGAGCTGAGGTTTTACTTCACATCTGTTCATCTCCAAAGCCTACTTTTATCACTTGCCTTAGACTTCTTGTCAGCACTAGGCAAAGTAGTCAATTTACCTGTTCCTACACTAAATTCTTAAAAAATAACCAGCACTCAAAAGGAGTAACCCCCACACAATAACTATTATATTAGCATAACTAAATAATGGGTAATTTCCCTTCATTTTCTAAACTTTTAGAAAGGTTACAATATTATCAAAAAAAAAAAAATCACTCAGAATGAACTGGAGCAAATCGCTGTTAAGCAGCATCACTACCGGGAGAGAGAAGAAATCTATAAAAAATCCAGTCCTATTTACCTTATCACTTTGTACTATGCTGGCCACGGGAATTATAAAGAGAAAGGTGCTAAAAAATGGCATATGAAAGACACAGGATCTTTGCTTATTGGTAACCATGTCAAATGTCCCCTCTCCTTATCACATCAATTGCATTATCTGAAAGAAGAAAGAATGCTTGAGGGAGGTCAGAATGGCAGACTGAGAACTTATGTCCACATGACATTCTTTACAAGGTCCCACTGAAATGACAGAAAAGACAGATATGGACAAGAATAGAGCTCTAACGGTGCTAGAAAACAAGAAAGTGTGTTAACAGCATATCAGAAAGTTTGCACAAATCCTGAAAGACAGAAAGCAGATGGGATCTGATTGGTGGAGAACTGGCAGCACCCCAAGGGCCTTTATTGACAAAATTCAAAGCACCACAGCGAGGAGACTTTGGGAACATCATCTGAGCAATTAATCAGGACCTTCATTCAAAAGAGCTGGATCAGCCAGCCTCTTTCCTGTCCCTATGATGCCCACGAAGTTATTAAGAGCAGAGGGTTCTGACCCTTGGCAAATACCCAAGAAATAATCTACCGGCAAGTAGAGGCATTTCTTAAATCACTACTTTTATGTGTGTTCCTGAATAGTTCACAATCCAGGAAACCACCTAAAACTCCTCGACAAACAGGGCTTAAGAAGAAAAACTGGATTATGGGCAGACTACTTAAACCCGGTGGAAGTTTCTAGTCCAAGTACTAGCAAAAACAACCCTAATATAAACAGGGCTACAGTTAAATATCTAATGGCAGAGTAGCCTTAAACCCCAGGGCTCTCCATCTAGAGGGGCTTTGTTTCCAATAGACACCATTATAATCACAATATAAAATCTGAATCAAGCTTTAGACTTCATTAATCCACCGTCAAAGACTGGAAGAAGAGTCTTCACAGCTTTTCCAACTACCCTTGCAGGGTGCTATCAAGGTTAACCAAGCAGAAAGCATAAAGGTTTCTGAAGACACTAAAGCAGTCATGACTTACACCAAAGGAAAACACTGCTGTAGAGTTCTCAACTTCACATTCTGAGATTTTTCTTTGTATAAGTCTCTGTATTGCTAAAGCTCTCACTTTAAATGTGAGAAGGCTTACCCCTTATAGATTCAATATTTTAAACTATATGGGAATATTGTTTCTACACCAACACAATTTCAACATTATGCCAGTAAGAGTCCCCAGATTACCAAGGTCATGTATAGGACAAGTCACTTCACAGAAACACAGGTTCTTAGAACAGAAGGTAGGTGACTTAACTGGCAAAGGACCTCTGCTGGAGGTTGTAGCCTTAAGAAGTGCAGAGGCACAGCATCTGACACGGTCAGACAAGCACAACACATCCCCTTCTCACCCCACCCAGTCAAGTACACGTAAGCTCTTTACCAGCCAAGGAACTCAGCGTTTGCTTTGACAATTTTAGCGGGGTCTGAAAATTGCCTGTTTCTTCTACGTTCCAGGTCCAAACACTTTCAGGCACCCCAAAGGAGGGCTGCCTCTGATACTTCCTTCTCACCTATGTCCTTTCATAAAGAGATGCCTTGGGGAAGCAGGTAAATACACCTACAGAGGCACACCATGCCAACTCCCATCTGGTCCTTCCTGCATACATATAAATCAAGGCTCCCCAAATATTTGAGGATTTATGAGAGAAATGGAACAAAATAAACAGAACAATTAGTCATGGGGGATAATCCAATGGAAGAGGGTTTTTAAAAATTGTTTAAATGTTCATTTATTTTGAGGGGGGTGAGGGGCAGAGAGAGGGAGAGAAAGAGAATCCCAAGCAGACTGAGTTATTAGTATACAGACGGACATGGGGATTGATCCCACAAACTGTGAGATCATGACCTGGGCCGAAATCAAGAGTCAGACGCTTAACTGACTGAATCACCCAGGTGCCCCAGTTTTTAAATTTTGAAATAATACTCTCAGAGACAGAGAAAGTATTATGTTCATGGACTAAGAACAGGCTGCTATTAAAACACTTCACAAAAAATTTTAATATGAATGCTGAAATAAACAATTAAAATAAGCTAGGTTAAGAGAACAGTCTCTGTAAATTTCATAGCAGAAGAAATCATTTCAGTTTTAGAACTACCAATACATTCCTGATATTTAACACAGTACTTAGTACATACCAAGCATTTTATAACTGCTTGATAAATGAACTAATGAGTAAGTAAATGAATGAGATGAATGAATTAAGGGTGCGTGTGAGGGAAAATATGCATGGCTGGTTGGTTAAGCAATCCAAAAGATAACATTGAAGACAGTTCCTTCTATACAGAACAAAATGCAAAGGAGGTCTTTAAAAAACAAAAGAAAATTTACACATATATGAAGCATAAGATACAATACTGATAGAATTTCCGGAGTCAGAGTCAAAAGAGAGAGAAAGAAAATAATTCAAGAAAGAATAGGAAAAAAATCTCCAAGTTGAAGGAAGACATGAGTGTTTTTGGCCCACTGAGTATGCAGGAAAAAGGACACACTAGAAATGTTTTAATAAATTTTCAGAAAACCAAAGATAAACAGAAAATTGTAAAAGCTTCCAGAGACTGAAAAAAAAAAAAAAAATGGAGATTTAAAGGAATGGAAATTGAATTCTCATAAACACTGATAAAGCAATAGAACAACGTGCCTTCATAGCTCTTGGGAAAACAGTTTTGAAGCTAGAATTTCATACTGAAACTAGCAATCAGGAATATGGACAAAATTAAGACATTTTCAGACATGCAGAAATTCAGAAACTTTACCACCCACACATGTAAAATCAAGGTTCTTCACCAAATGAAAAGGGAATACAACAAAAAGAAGGAACTGAGATACAAGGGGCAGGTGCATATGAAGAAGCCCAAAATGGAGAAAGAGATGGACACACACACATCAGAGACACACACACACGGAATTCACTCATCATTTCCCTGGGGATATAATGACACAGGATTTCTTTGTGTGTGTGTCTTCTCACGCTATCCTACTTGAACCAACTTAAAACTGTTATGCAGGGGTAGGTGGAGGGTAAAATTTTTGGATCAACTTACAAGCAAAGCTTAGAAGACAATTACACTGACAGAAGAGAAAACAATAAATGCAAATAAATCTGAAATAGAAAAAATTTTTTTATCTTTTTTAAAATGTTTTTTAACATTTATTTATTTTTGAGAGAGAGAGAGAGAGAGAGAGAGAGCGTGAGCAGGGGAGAGGCAGAGAGGGAGACACAGAATATGAAGCAGGCTCCAGGCTCCGAGCTGTCTGCACAGAGCCCAACCTGGGGCTCAAACTCACAAACCATGAGATCATGACCTAATCCAAAGTCCGATGCTTAACCGACTGAGCCACCCAAGGGTGCCCCTTGAAATAGAAAAACTTTTAAAAGGAATGAGGAGTCAGAAAAAGGTAGCATTCTAACTCTGTAATCTTTCAGAGGGGGAAATACTCTGTAAAGTTAATCAGAAACAGTAACTGAACTTTATAAAGTTCACTAATGGTAAAACTTAAATAATATAACAAAATTGGGGGTTCAAGGATGGAAGTAACAGTGCATTCAAAAATATTCATCTTTTAGGTAAGGAAGTAAATACATATGGCTTAAACTCAAACATTTTTTCATTGAAAGTTATAAGGATAACTGGTCCAAGAGTGAAAAGCAGACACTGCAAAGAAGTTAGCGTCTATACTTCTACGCAAGCATCTCTGGGAGGCAGTGGGGAAAGTCAGCGGTGCTTTAAGCCCCAAAGCGAACATGCAGCAGGATGGGAACCACAGGGGAGCTGTCAGCATTCACAGAGCTGTACGTACACTGAATGAACCAGGAACTATAATGTGAGGAGGAAAAGGGCAGATGGGTGCCAGTGAGTAGTCACTCTAGCATCTCATTTTGTCTATTGACAAAATGACTTACTGATTCATCTAAAAACGATATAAAGAGGAACTATGTTTCATTTTATTTTATCCTATTTCTGAGCAGTAAAGTCTCTACAAGTCCCTGGCAAAACTGAACAGAAAACAACATTTTCAGGCACTGTTTAAATAAAGTCACTTGTGTTCCTTAACGCAAAACTACATAAACAAGGTTCTGAGGGCAGCAAAGCCAGCGAATACCCACAAGGATGCTTGAGGCTGCACGAATCAGTGCCAAGAAATCCCAAGAAAGAAGAGCATTTGGGAGAACCTCATCGGGTGCAACTGTTTGTTGCTTCATTCGTTGCTATATTCCCAGTGCCCGGCACCCAGTAGGTGTTCAAATATTCCTTGAAGGAATAAACACAAATCTACTGTTCTTGGTAGACAGGTACAGGAAAAACACAGAGCTGAGCAATGGATTCTGCTGATTCAGATGATCCAAGGATTCTCTCACGAAAAGCTTAACTGAACTTCCATATAGAGATGAAGATAATACAGTAAACTGAAACCAAGAGGTCTTTAAAGGAATAACATTTGGTAGCATGAAATTTCCATAGATAGCCACAAAACATATGAGAGAGTGATCTGTCTGAAACTGAGTATTTTCCTGATTCCCACCCTACCCCCATTGCAATAGCTAAGGTCCTTCTTAAAGTGCTTTTATGAACCAGTCTCTTAAAATGATCACTATACCTGACTGAGCTAGCAGGAGACAGACCCAGTTATTCAACGATTTCTTTCCATGGTATTCTAAACTAAATGCCACAGAAGCTTCCAGTGTCTTCAGGATGGTGGATAGACATACTTCTACCAAACACAGCAGAAGCAATTACACAAATCAAACAGCCTATGAGCTCCAGTAAACAATCTAACATATTTTTAATTGGGGGCGGGGGAGGTTAGGTGTTTCTAATTAAAGGCCCCAGGGGGACCCTTATTCTGATGTGTCCCTTTTCCTTCATAGCAGGAAAAAATGGGGGGTAAAAAGCCCCCAATAAATCTGATAAAGTATAAGGAATAAATCTTGAGAAAAGGGCTGGCAACCAGACAGTTTCTACCTCATGGCCCAGTCAGTGACATTAATAAGGTCTCCGCACTTCTTCAGGCGCTAAAAGAGTGCCTTCGGGATGGTGCAGGCAACTCTTAAGTCAAAACCCTAGTCCCGAAAATAGGGTTTCAAGAGGCCACTTTCTTCCTATGTTTAGCCTGAAAGTCAGATATTAGTATGTTTTAAGATTTGAAAACTCAAGAGAGAGGAGGTTTGGTCTGATTGTGAAAGCCTTAAAGCTACAGAACTCAAGCCAGAAACGCTGGGGATTATAGGACACTTAATTCTACTGTGGCCGAGGAAAACCAAACTAGGATTAGAAAAGGATTATTCTAGAAGAAGGACAAGACCTGACTTCAAGCTTCAGTCACTTAATAGAACACTTGAAGAAAGAAGTATTCCTGCGAACCAGAACCAAAGCCATAGAAAACCAGAAGCAGAAGTCTCATTCGCTACAAGTCTGACTGTCTGGTTTATAGAAATCTAATAACGGATGAGCTCTATCTAGGAAGAATCCAAAGAGACACAAAAAAAGTTCACAGGATGGCTTTGAGGCTGCTGGATGATAGTCACTAGAACAAAGCGGTAACTAAGATGTCCCAAGCCCAAAAGATCTTCGACAATACCTCTGGCAGCAAGGCCTCATACTTGTGTGGACATCAAGGGAGCAGTGCCTATGCAAGATTCAAAGACAGCACAAAGGCAGTGCAGGAAAGCAGTAGAGGGAAACATGGTTTCAAAAAGAATGTCAGGGAAAAAATCACCCCCCCCCTCGCCGCCAAAATGACATTGTACAAAAACAGGCATTTTCCAACTATTCCTATTGTACGCTTCCATCTATATGCCATTCTTTACTTTCCAAAAACAGGTCATGTCCACGGTCTCCTACCATTGTGAAATACTTCACATAATGGAAACCACTGGGAAGTATCTTAGTGGTACTGCATTTGCTGGACCCGTTACAATTTTCCAGGGTTGGAGTGGTGATAAGTATTCATGTGAGTATGTGAGGTTTAACCCCCTAAGTTATATATTTTAGGTGCCCCCTTATAAACGTGAAAAAATTTTAAGACCTTTCTTTGAAAAGGTGACATGCAGAAAGAGGTGAGCAACTAGTTAATAGATTCTCATATGCGTTCGCCAAATTGGAGCTCCAAGTAATTGGGAAGTCCAGCACAAGAAAAGGTCACCCCAGAAAAATCTCACTCTTCAAGAAGGCTCTGACAATAAAGAAAGAATGAGATTTTAATCACTGAAGCTAATTACATAGAAGACTAAATCACAAGAAGAGTTATTTAAGTGTCTTAAATACAATAAAAAGTAATTAACAGGAAGCGCCATCTTGACAGCTTCATGTCACAAACCAGGCCTAAAAGGCTCAGCTAATTCCCAGCCCGGGAGCCAGAGAATGAGAAACAACTCGAAGTTTGATCTTTTTATTTTTTATTTAAACTGTTTTGATTAACAGATAACAACTCTTGCCAACTCTACAGTGAAGTTAATCAAGAAAAAAATGTTAATCTATTAGAGGAATGATGAACCTCGTTTCCATTGATTCTCTAGAGGGCAAGAGATGGGAGCAGAAGACTGTCACACCAGAGGTGCCTCACAGAGATCCTGTGACTCAACCTCCTCTCATACACCAAAAAGAAAAAGAAGGACTAGACCGAACCCTGTTGAGGATACAGACAATTCACACACTTTAGCATGTGAAATACACTTAAAAATCTGCTTTGAAATAACTGAGAGCGACTCCATCTCATCTGCCTCCTTCTCCTCATTACCCTACGATCAGCAGCTTGAGAGAAGCTCTTCCACAGCCAGAGCCCAGCTGATCTCTTGAATAACAGGAAAGCCTCTAGATGTTAAGAAAGCCCACATGTAGGTGTATAAGCCTACAGAGGATAATTCTACATTGTAACAAGTTTGAACAAAGACTGTCTTTCCCAGACAGCATTACTACAGGAGCTCCCCTAACCTTCCCTGAACTGACCCACAAATTCTAGGATTTCAGCTGATGCCAAACAGAATGACTGAGGACCACTCAGACACCTGTGCACTTCTGTCCCAACCTGTTGAGCCATTTGTTTCTGTCCGCAAAACTATATATACTGGTTATGCTTATTTTTAATTATGTACTTCATCAAATATTTTGTTAATTGAAATGTGAGTACACAAAAAACATGTGTTTATGAAAACAGTTGAATACTTTGAAAAGGTTCAATAAGATGAACGGCTTTAAAATGGTTGCAGGGGCGCCTGGGTGGCGCAGTCGGTTGGGCGTCCGACTTCAGCCAGGTCACGATCTCGCAGTCCGTGAGTTCGAGCCCCGCGTCAGGCTCTGGGCTGATGGCTCAGAGCCTGGAGCCTGTTTCCGATTCTGTGTCTCCCTCTCTCTCTGCCCCTCCCCCGTTCATGCTCTGTCTCTCTCTGTCCCAAAAATAAATAAACGTTGAAAAAAAAAATTAAAAAAATAAAAAAATAAATAAAAAATAAAATGGTTGCAAAATAAATGAGGGGGGTGTAAATCACAAAAATCTAGGGTTTGATAATCAGTGTTTTCAAGTACTCCTTTTTTATTAATGTTTATTTATTTTTGAGAGAGAGAGTGCAAGCAGGGAAGGGGCACACAGAGAGGGAGACACAGGATCTGAAGCAGGCTCCAGGCTCTTAGCTGCCAGCTTCTAAAAAGGAAACTCCTTTTAAGAGTTTCTTTTAGAAACTCCTTCTAAAAAGGAAACTGTGCAATTTTTCATGTTATCAAATAGTTGATCTACTCTTCCCATGTATCAAAGATTCAGAAATATATGCACATTTTAATGCTTAAAATGAAATGAAAGTATTTTAGATTAAAAAAAAATTCCTTCTCAGGGCACTTGGGTGGCTCAGTTGGTTAAGTGTCACTCTCTTAATTTTGACTCAGGTCATGATCTCATGGTTGGTGAGATCGAGCTCCACATTGAGCTCTGCGCTGACAGTGTGGAGCCTACTTGGGATTCTCTCCCTCTCTCCCTGCCCCTCCCCTGCTCATGCCTTCTCTATCAAAATAAATAAATAAACTTAAAAAAAAATCCCTTCTCTAGCCAATGTTTTTGAATAGTTAACCATTACACTCAGAAGACTGTTAGTATACCTAAATTCTGAATAGAAGCTGAGTATTTGAACATCATTATTTATTCATACAACTTTTGTACAATTTTATTTGGATTGACTGCCAAAGTACAGAAAATTCAGAAAAATAATAAAACACAATCAAGGCAAAGGGAAAATAAAGAGAAGCTATGAGTACGACTGAAACATAAAAAGTGTAAGAAGCATTAAAATGTTCATTTTCCAGGCATGACCTATCTTTAAGCAATGATGTCCCAATAACCAAACAAAAAATGAAAACTATCTAATATAACTTTTCCAGTACTGATTACGTAACAACAAACTCAGGGCTCAACAGAAATAAGTGTCCCAGGTAATGAGACATCTAAGTATTCCTGTTATGCTTCATAAAGGGACACTCTGCAATACAATAAATAATTCAAAAATTTATTGAAACTCCTACCATATGTTGAATACTAAGACTACAAAAGGGAATGTAAATGACAAAAATCCCTATCTTCAGGGAGCTTACTGTCTAGTGAGAGTTTCTCTCCAAAGTATCAGTAAATCTCAGTTATTTCCCCTGAATGCACACCAGTAACTGCTTCACAAAGTCTAGTTAGTAGAAACAACTCTATAAAGTAACTCATAATGATTTCCAGGCACCCTGCTTAGGGTGATCTTATCCAAGGAGACAATTAAGGGACCCAGAAGAATCGACACACTGGTCAATACTTTGGTAAATCATACAAAAATAGTACTTTTTATATTCCAGTTACAAGAACTGAGAGGTAAAGTCAAGGTTATCATCTCTGCCAAGAACCTGAAGTACAGACAATCTTTCCTGTCAATTAAGACCAATCAACTTGTGGGGGCACCTGGGTGGCTCAGTCAGTTGAGTGTCTGACTTGGGCTCAGGTCATGATCTCACAGTTAGTGAGTTCAAGCCCCACATCAGGCTCTGTGCTGTCAGCATGGAGCCTGCTTCCAATTCTCTGTCCCCTCCTCTCTCTGCCCTCCCCAACCTGTGCGCGTGCGCATGCTTTCTCTCTCCCTCAAAAAACAAACTTAAAAAAAAAGAAAGAAAAAAAAAGACAATCAACCTGTGTTGACCAACCAAATCGAAAAAAAGGCTGATAACTTTTTTTTTTTTTAATTTTTTTTAACGTTTATTTATTTTTGAGACAGAGAGAGACAGAGCATGAACAGGGGAGGGTCAGAGAGAGGGGGACACAGAATCTGAAACAGGCTCCAGGCTCTGAGCTGTCAGCACAGAGCCCGACGCGGGGCTTGAACCCATGGACCGCGAGATCATGACCTGAGCCGAAGTCGGACACTTAACCGACTGAGCCACCCAGGCGCCCCAAAGGCTGATAACTTCTTATGAAGGCTTAATTACAGACCAAAACCTTGGCTAGAACAGTCACTTAGCCTTTGCAGAGAGACATGTTAGCCTGAAGGAGTAATCTCCAACAAAGTCAAGATCAACACAGTTGAAACCTCAAGGTGTCCTGGCATGGAGCATGCCCATAATACCCTACTATGGAATTTTTAAACTAGCTGTTTCAAACTGTCCTGTATTAAAAAAAATCCCCATAACACACTCAGAATATGTAAATTTTTGAGAGAGAGTGCATGCACATGGAGGGGCAGAGGCAGAGAGAGAATCTTAAGCAGGCTCCACAACAGCAAAGAGCCTGACACAAGGCTCGATCTCTTGACCCTGAGATGATGACCTAAGTCCAAGTCAAGAGTCAGACGCTTAACCGACAGAGCCACCACCCAGGCATCCCCAGAATATGTAATATTTAAGCAGTGTAAATTTACTTTAAAAATACACCTCAGTGCTAACTAAATGAAATAATCCACTTTAATGGATTGCTGAAATGAATGGAAACCATCTACCAAAAATAAAGGTGTGCATTTCTACAATAGTGATGCTGTTGTTTTTACCAGTAATTAGATAATAAGAGCTGTTATCTACTGAGGTGATTCCTCGTGACAGTTAAAATTTTAACATATAAGAATACTAACTTTCCAGCTCTCCATAGTAGAGTAGCATGCACGTAACTCCTAAGTGGTGACAAAGTGGCAATAATCATTACTGCAAGTTAAACAGGCAGAAAAATGACCAAACTATGTCCTAGTCTCTCCCATTTCAAAATCATCTTATTTGTCAAGATTCTGCTAACAAAACATGTCACTTGTGATGGTGTTAAGGTAATGACAACAAAATCCTATACTGAGCTCCTCTCCACGAAGTCTCTGATGGTTGTGTGAACAGTAATGTTTACATAAATACAGGAGTGATAACAATGGCTAAAAAATAATTATTTTCAAGCATGACAGCACGGATGAGCAGAGAAGGCTCCTATTTGGTAGGAGAGTTTCTAGAAGGTAAATTAGCTACAAGGTCCTCTCTTTCAGAAGAATGCTGTGGCTTAGAGGTGTTTCTCCTAATGGGCTCCATTGTACTTTCAATAAGACAATCCCTGTTTTGAGAAGAAACCTATTCTTTTCTTCTCCTCCACTATACCCCCGTAAAAGAGAAGAAAAATACCAGTTTGGTAACAAACAGCATTTAAGATTGTTAACTAGAGATGGAAACAATTATCATGCTGGTGTATTTTATGCAGAGTAAGAATTACTACTGGGGACTGACTGTTTTAATATTTATTGTGCAAGCATGGCCCAGCAGGCTGCAGGCTTCCTTCTTCCCCCATCAGATACCTCCCTTTAAAAACTGTTCATCAACCAAGTTCCCAAGAGACTCTGGAATATAACAGGATACAGCCAGCACAGAAGAGAAAGAAAGTCCCCATCATCTACTGATTACAGACATCTATATAAAGAAAATGCCCAATGAACTCTTCTTTTTCTTCTTCTTCCCCTCTCCACCCCCCCTTTTCTGGTCCGTAATTGAACTTCCTAAACTAATGTGCAGATAATTTTTCTACCTAATGTCAGATAGTACCTAGGGCCTGACTGACACTCAATAAATGGCATTATTAATAGTAATAATATATGCTACATAGTGCCAAGCACACAGAGCCCAATAAATCTTAAATGACAATAATGAAGGAATATGATTAGCTAATGAATGATTATAAAATGCTTTGCAAATGTAAAGTGCTACACAGACATAACAATTATAAACCACTGTGTTAAGAGCAACAGAAAGGAAATGAGGGAGGATAGGAAGGAGACACTTAAATGAGCACAACTCGTAGCTGTGGTTGAGCCCCTGCCAGTTACAACACTCACATTCCTCCAATGGTAACGGTGGCACATGTCCGCTCTGAAAAGGCAGGCACCGTCTCTGTGGCTGGGCTGGCTGGTCTAATGTAGTCCACAGTCACATTGACCTGAAAACAGAGAAGCAAGGGAGTTAAGGTTGAGAGTTTGCAACACAGCTCACTAGCAGTCAGGTGGGCCTGCCCAGTTGTCAAGGATCACCTCACTCAGTTTTTCTGGGATTAACATTTTAAAAAATAACAATTAAAAGATAGCTGAACCACAGGCTGGGAGAAAATATCTGCAAAAGTCTTTATCTGACAGAGGACTGTGAAACAAGATATGCAAAGAAGTCTTAAAATTCAACAGTGAGAAAATGGAACAACCTGATTTAAAAATGGGCCTAAGACCTGGATATCTCACCAAAGACCTTCAGAAGGCAACGATGCTCTACATCACCTATCACTCGGGGAATACAAATCACAACACTGAAGAGCTAGAGCTACATCAGGACTGCCAAAATCCGAACACTGACAACAAATGCCGGTGTGGCTGTGGAGGAGCAGAAGTTCTCATTCATGGTTAATGGGGATGCGAAACAGCACAGCTACTTTGAAAGGCAGTTTGGTGGTTTCTCACAAAACTAAACATATTTTACCATATGTTCCAACTATCACATGCCTTGGTATTTATCCAAATAAGCTGCAACTTATGTTCATGCAAAAACCTGCATAAGCATGTTTATAGCATCTTTACTCATAACTGCCAAAATTTGGAAGCAACTAAGGTGTCCTTCAGTAGATGAATATATAAATTAACTGTGGTACATCCAGATAAAGGAGTATTATTCGGCACTAAAAAGAAAGGAGCTATCGTGGTATGAAAAGACATAGTGGAATCTTAAATGCATATTACTAAGAGAAAGAAGCTAACCTGAAAAAAGCTACATATCATATGGTTCCAACTATGTGACATTCTGGAAAAGGCAAAATGATAAAGACAGTGAGATCAGAGGTTGCCAGGGGATAGAGGGAAGAGACAGGGAAAAACAGGAAAGGCACAAGGGGATTTTTAGGGCAGTGAAACTATTCTGCATCATACAATAATGATAGATACATACCATTATACCTTTCTCAAAATCCATGGAACGTGGAATACTGAGAGTGAACCCTAAAGTTAAAATACGGTCTTTAGCTGATGATGTATCAATGTAGGTTCATCAGTTGTAACAAATGTACCACTTTGGTGGGGGATAATGATAGTGGGGAAGGCTGTGTAGAGGTAGGGCATATATGGGAACGCTCCGTACCTTCTATTTTGCTATGAACTTAAAACTGCTCTAAAAATTTAAAAAAAAAAAAAAAAAAAAGGTTAACACCAAAAGAGAAAGTCAAATGGCAAAACATTTAAGGTCCCACGGAAGTTACACTTGACAGAGAAGAGGTTGGCCATATACCTGCAGGACTCCTAGATAACATTATGTAAAACAGTTCTTTAACCTTTTCAACACCCCTGATGATCTGCTTTTTTTTTTAATATGAAATGTCTCTACAGAAAAACTGCACATAATTTCAGTCTACCATAACTACTCTAGAACCAAGTTAAGAAACATTAAGGAGAACAAACAAGATGACAATCACAAGGATGCTTGGGACTGGTATCACTGCATGTAGATAAAATGACACAGCTAACTACACTCAGTACCAAGAGCTGCAGTTAGGAAGTTTTGAGGGGGAAGGCTTGAAGGCACCAGAAAATTTTTTTAATTTTGAAAAAAAGATATGCATACAAACAGTTTAGGGTGGCCCCACATTCCATCCGACACCTCTACCTTCAGCCGGGCATGGCACATAAGACCACAATGTCAGGACCCAACAGGGAGCTGGGAGCGCCAGTGGAGGCAGGTGCAGAAGGTGAGGACAATGGCAGAAATATGCTGCCATTAACTCCACCTTGGACCAGATCCAACTCCTGTCTGGACCACCTGGAGGAGAAGGACCACCTCGACAGCTGCCTCCAGAAGCTACCTGAGGCCATCTGGCAGACACGCCCTGAGTTCCAGACACAACTCGGGTAGGCTCCTGGCAATGTCAGTCCCTCGGCCCTGGGAGCCCCCACCCAAACCCAGCCCTGCCTCCTTGGACTAAGCTCTGGCCTGGGCACTCACCACCTAGCTTAGATACTCCTTTAAGGGCTTTCAGGCCCGCTGGTGGGTCTACCTGCCTGAGCCACTCCCCACCACCTGACATCCCTTCCTGGGGTCAGGTGTGGGCCTGCTACCCACATGCCTTGCCTGCCTGCCTGACCAATTCCAGGGCACTCCCCACTCTGTCCAGGCCAGGTCTTGAGTGTCCTCATTAAATGAGTCTCCAACACCAAAAAAGTGAACAAACACAACAAAGAGATTAGGAAGCTAGGAACCTAAAATGAGAAAGTTGTTTAATCCTAATAGACAATATATGGATACAGACACACCGAGCAATGATCTTTCTTTATGAAAACTTTTAAGAAGAAGAAACAAGTATGTGGTGTCCTTTAACAAACATACAGGGTCTGGTTTATAGAATTAAGACATATACCTGGTTTTGGCCATGGCCAAGGTTTACACATCTGCACCGAAAATACATTGGATCAAGCATCCTGAAGCCATCCTCACAGTCAGAAAGTCCAGAATCTTGTTTTCTAAACATGTCTTTAGTTCTCACTGATCAGCTCGAAGACAGCATATTGCATAGACCTCAAGTTCAGCTCAGTGCTGGTGAGCACCATTAAAATCCTTTCAATCTGTCTGTTCCTCAAAAACTCATTTTAAAAATGAATACGGAAATTTTGAAAAGGACAGCTGCCTCAAAATTCGGACTGTCAGATCACTCACTTGAATGCTCCATCTAATAACGGTTTAAAAGCAACAGGGAGCCCTACTGGAGAGAAAGCCAATTAAGGGCTGAAGGTAAGGTAAATCTTTCTTATGAGAAGTGCTGTCATAATACAACAACAGAGACAAGAAGAAGATATATAGAAGACTCCTAAAGTCAGTTGTATACACTGGAATTACTTCTAGGTCTCATCAACTTGTCGAAAGCTAAGGAGACAGGTAAATGTGAGGGATATGATCAGATGGGGGCAGGGCAGGATGGGTTCTAACAACTAGTACCTCCAACAAAGAGGGGTTTTTTTGTTTTTTGTTTTTCCCAACAAAGAGGTTTTAATAGTTTCCCTGTATGCAGCTGGTGAGAGTTAATACAGGCCAAGGACAAGCCAAGGAATGACAGGCGCTACAAAAATTCATCCAGAAGGCCATATGAGTAATGCTGATGATGTTGGGGGAGGGGGGGACAGACGGGGGGGGGGGGTGATGGTAATGATAATGAACAAAAACGAACACCTGACCATCTTCCAATTCAGAAGGCCAAAAGGCACCCTATCCCAAAAACAGTCTTTCAGGAAAATTAAGTGGGAAGACCAAACAAAACTTTAATCCTCAATAACCTAAAGAATTAATAATTATATTCATCTCCCAATTTTTTCCTTTATCTAGAAAAAGAACTGAAAATACGAGATTAAAGAGCTCATTGGGGAGGCAACATTATTAAAGTAAATCTCAAATACAAATGAAGCCCTGAGAACAGCCCACAGCCAAGACACATACCTGCAGGCAGCTATGACAAACCAAGATTTAAAGTCAATGTGTAATTAGCATTTATGTCCCTCTCCTGTGGATACCGAGATCTATTTCTCTACCTTGGAGCCATCTCTAGATACTCATCACTGACTTGTCAATCACTTGAAAAACAGCCACAATTTCAACAGTTTCAATCAAAATTGTAAATCTTAGCAAGGTCTTTAACTGAATAAAAGATAACCTGAGTTTTGTGCTTGTGGGTTGAGTACATACGGAATGGCAGGAGTTAAAAAGTAGCAGGTGAATGCAGACAGGTTCCTCATTTTTCAAGCGAAGGTACTCCTAGAATGTTTAGTATACAAGTATTTTACATGTTCCTAACACAAAGGGCCTGATCTCTGATCTTGGAGCAATGACTCCAAGGAGCCCTAGGCTCTTGCTTGGTTCTGTTATAAAAGAGTCCCATCCCATCTTTGGGTCCCCCTTTTTCACCTGGAAAATTAAACCACTGGGTTAGAACTCTAGAGTATCACTCAACTCTCGGATTTCAAAAGATAACTTAGCCAGTTATGGTGTATGCTATGGTGTTTTCTTGGACCTTTGTAATTCCTACCTTACCTTTACTACAGTAAACTGGAACACATAGATTGTAAGCTCCAGGAGAAGGCAGACCATACCTTTTACTAAAACTGTTGTTACAGGGCCTGTACAGTGGCTGGAGGGCATACTGTAAACAAACATCTGTTGTGTGAATGGATATATGTAGTCAGGAGCCCTTTCAGACAGAAAATTCTAAAGAACACCTTTGAAATGAGAAGGTTCAGTTTTGAGGACCACTTTGTCAAGTTGTTGACCTTTCTGGGGTTTTATATAACAAATTGCCTGGGTGGCTCAGTCGGTTAAGTGTTCGACTTCGGCTCAAGTCATGATCTCATGGTTTGTGGGTTCGAGCCCCGCATCTGGTTCTGTGCTGACAACTCAGAGCCTGGGGCCTGCTTTGGATTCTGTGCCCCCTCTTTCTCTCTGCTTCTTCCCCACTCGTGCTCTGTCTTTCGCCCCCTCTCAAAAATAAACATTAAAAAAAAATTTTTTTAATAAAAAAACAAAACGTGGGGGAGAAGAGTATTTTGAAATCGGATGAAGCTTTAATCACAGCCCCTCCTCTAACAGGTTAAGTAAGCAAAATACATGTAGTTTCCCATATTATTGGTTTCTCAAAGATGTTTTCAAAGAAAAGCAGGTAATCTAATTTGATTCATCCTTAGTCCATTAGATTGTGGAATTTTCCTTCAAAGGAATTTCAAGGACCTTTCAGAGGAATGAAGATGAAAACTTAGGACGAAATTTAAATCACAACCTTATAAAGTATGGAAGTAATTTAGTTCAACAGAATAGCTTTGGGCCACACCTAAAGAATTCTGAGGATCTATGGATGTGTATTCTTCATACATCTGATCTCTAAAAAAATCAAATTACCAAAGACCTTCACAGGCCTTATGATGGTGATAATGAAATGACAAAATGACAAAATCTGAACTATGTATAAAGGATAAAGAAGGGAGAAAAACAACTGCATATCTACAACATTTCGAGGTCACAGCCTGAGTTTAGTATTAATATAAGGCTGTTATATAAGGCTCTTTTGCATAATTACCATATAATCCCGCCCACTATTCCACACAGCCAATCATAAATTCACAAAGAGCCATAATAAATACCCTGCCTCTGGAAATAACCTCTTAAATGACCCATCACTCTCATGACAGAATTTCCAGGTAGTTATGAAAAGCTTCTATGAACCCCAGAAAAGACAATATCATCATCTGGGCAAGTCCAGCTGATGCACCTGGGAGAGAAAAGTAAGTAGAACACTATTTTATACAGCTTAAATAGGAGCATGGACTCTGGAGTCACCAGGCTGCAAAGGTTTGGTTCCCAGCAATTCTACATAAGAGCTGTGTGAATTAAGATAAGTTACCTAACTTCTCTGTGCTTCAGTTTAACATGGATAACTCTGCCTACCTCACAGTTACAGGAAGAAATGCATTCGTATACACAAGGCATTTAGAACACGGCCGGATTCCGAGTAAGCTCTATGTGTCAGTTATGTTCAGATAAACACGTACTGATTTTCTTAGAGGAGAGCCTGGCACAAAGTAAGTGCTAAATAAGTGTATGTGAGATAAATAAATACATGAATACATACATATATGCATAAATAAGATGCATGTTGACTGAAATCATTAGACTCCTGAAATCATTAGGTAGAAAGGCTCAATTAAATATACTTTTCTCCTTAAGGAGCCACAGCAAACAAGAATATGTACTTCATACATATTCATCCCAACTTAGAGATAAGTAGGGCTTATTTTAAAGAATGATACACTATTTTGTATTTATTTACACATTTTCCGGATTAATTTTGCAGGTACCAGTTATTGGAGATTTTATTTACCAAAGATAATTAAAGCAGAGTGTGGGGAATAATCTCAATTAATTAATAGGTTAACTAGAAGTATTTTGAGAGGATACTCCTTGCCTTCCTAAATTAGGAAGACAATGAACACAGAGATCAGTCTCCCTTTGCTCTGTATAAAACAGGACCTTCCACAACACTCATCAATATTTATATATTCTTAATCTTCTCTCCGTGCTAAAAACCACCTTATGTATTTATTGTAAAAATCTGATACACATATATTTTTAATTTTGAAACAAATTTTAATCACCCATTCACCTCAATATAGGATGAGCTTCAAAACAAATTGCTAAGGAGTCTCTAGGTCCTGCTTCTGGGCATGCTCTCGGCCTCCCGCCACCACCCCACCCCCAACCCCCAGCCAAGCTACTCAGAGACAAGTGCTTGTGGAGCCACTCAATCCTCATAAGAGGACATCAAACTAACCTCGTCCTAGACAGCACGAGGTCACAAGAAAAACAGTGAATCACAAATGAGAGCAACATATACACGTTCACATTTTCTAGTTAGCAACATCGAAAAAAGGAAAAATAGATGAAATTATGTTTAATATTTAACTAACACTGTACAAAACACCCTATCAACAAATAACCAATATGAAAAAGATATTGATATTATTTTCTTTCTTTGATATGAAGTCTTTGGAATCTGCTGTGTATTTTGCAGGTCCAGCACATCTCAATCAGGACCAGGTCCATTCAAGTGCTCGAGAGCCACCCAAGGCTCTTAAGTCGCCACACGGGACTGTGTGAGCCTATACTCTCCCTGAAGGCACAGCAGTCTTAAAGAGGCTAAGGCCTCGTTCCTCTATTATATAATCCTCCCTTTTGTGATTCTTTCTCAATTTTCTCCTGTGAGCTTCTGTTACATTTTATGAATCCCTGTAAACACTCTTAAACCAAATACGAACAAACATGGCATGAAAAACCAGATATAAAAATAAAATGTTTATCCTTCATTTTCTTTTAAAACTGTTACCCGACTAAACTAGAAAGCTTTAGAACTTTCAGTTCCTAAAAAAAATTTCAGGTGGGAGGATAAATTTGTAGAAAGGAAAAAAAAAAAAAAAACCCTTTAATTTATGACTATCATTGTGAAATCTGTTCTGTATTTGATGAGGGTACTTTTCGGCAACTTCTATCAATTCAATGGCTGAATTTTATTTATCCTCGATTTGCTGACATTAATTCTAGAATTCTTTACCCTAAGAGGTTGGAATTTATTCTAATGGATGGATGGTGCCTAGAAACTCAGGTTAAGGCAATAATCTACTTTTGTGATTAGTATTTCTGCTGAGTATTGATTACTAGAGAGAAAATGATCACTTGGTAGATGAGAACTATTTATTTTTATAACCACAATAAAAAGGCTGAAATTTGGGTCTCATTAGGACATCGCTGAGCTCTGATCTCTCTTAAAACAATTTTTACAAAAGGCCAAACTGGGAAACCTAAACAATTTACAGATATAATGACAAAAAATTATACATCTACACTGCAAAGATAAGGAAACAACAACCCTCCCTTCCTACCTCTCCAATCCAGCCTAGATGTACTGTGTAACACCCCCCTTTGAAATCACCATAATTAGGTGTTAAGGCTGGTTGTTTATTCACATACATTCACGTGGCTCTCCTCCATCTACAATTACTCTTCCCAACTCCCCCCCACACACCCAGAGTCAGAACTATTGTGAGCATATTCCATTTTCATCAATGGAATGTTAACCTACAGTGCTTACAAACCTCTGTAAGCACAGAGTTGAGGAGCATTCTTATTTGATGTATTTCTGACAAAATGAACTCCTTACCCCCTACCACCTTGCTGGATGGGAAGATGCTTTTATCTATTCTGAGAGGAAAGGTAGAAATCCAGCTTAATACAGGGCCTGTGGAGAGGCTGAGAGTCTCTCCCGACATCAGGCATTCATTTAAGTGGACATCACTGCTTCCTGATAAGCATTCAGTTTGGCAAATATTTAATTAAAAGCATACACAGGCATGAGATCCACATGTACATGTGAAAGCAATACATATAAGGACCCATTTGAGACTGGCAAAGATTACTAGAAGTAGTGATAACAACTTGACAACCATAGTATTCAAATGGTCTCAAAATATTCCTTAGTTTATGTGTGAGGTAAATAATGGGCACATATAAAAATCAGGAAAGTACAGTTTTGACAACTGAAAGTATTTCAAGTAAAACTGATGAGGATCACAGAGAAAAACAGAGAGACCACTATATGAATCGCACAGCTGCTAGTATTTTCATTAATCCTCTGAATCTTCAGTCCTTACAAGCAGGCAATATATGCAAAAAGTGTAATCAGTGTTTGCGCAAACGCTCCATCCTCTTACTCATTACCGTATCATCATATAACTCACCCCCATACCTAACTAGAATGCCATCATATCCCTAACAAAGAACGCTAGGGCCCTAGAAGCAATACCGGAAACTGAACCTCGTGTCTCCGTAAGGCTCTTCTCACTCCTCATCAGAGCTACCATCTCCCACTGCTTTCGTCTGGAGGATGGAAGTCATGTGAGGGTCTTTTTCCTCCCCTGCACAAGTGTCAGTCACAGGCATTGGTGTCCAAAATTTCCAAGGTCAGCAGCAGTCAGGGAAAATTAAATCATTTTGTCCAGAATTCTCCCTGGAGGAGTTCCAGCCACACAAGCAGCACAAATATACAGAGATATGTATGCCTTTGTGTAGAATACACAGTGTCACTCAGTCTTTAAAACAAGAGCTGTACTAAAACCGAGAGGCTCAGGGATACGAAGAAAGAGGATTTGCTTAATGGCATCTGAGAAGAATTACTGGGGGAAAAGAGGATATTATTAAGACACGGATAAAAACAAAAGGTTACATTTTCCCTGCAAATATACGCCAGTCAATGAAGAAAATGTCTCCACTCACCAAAAGGCCGAACTGGAGAACCTAAGCAATAAAAGTGGGGGCTAACATATTCACTCTGTCAAGACTTCCAATAAATCCCTGTTGCTCTGGAGGCTGGGTGTTGCTTGGGTGAGCAAAGCCAGTACAGAAAAGCCATCCTGCGTTCACTACAGCTCAAAGCACACCCGTTTCTCCAGCATACCCATGAGCTGGCATTTAGGAGTCACTCAGACAAAGGGAAGACATATTCAGGTAAATTAACTAAAGCCCAAAGTTAGAATGGTGAATTGGACTAAAAGAAGTAAGTCATGACCTCCAAGGAGAATTATGAAGAAAAATATAATAATTCTTAAGGAATGCCTGCCAATGGCACAAAGAAAAATAGCCAAAGGATCCAGCTCTTCTGTATTTATATAAATTATTCTTGGTTTTGATGCTAAGAAAAGATTCCAAGATAGAAGTTAACATTCTAGGTCTTTTTCCTTTAGACACACCACCCTCTCCCTGTATTTCACAGAGAAAATAGAGGCCTACTAAATGAAACAAAGTTTCTTGATCAAAGGCACAGCGTGCGCAGAGCAATGACAACTGAGGTCAATGCCTGAAACTACACACACAGTGATCAGAGACCATCCCGCATGGCGTCTGTGTCCACCTCCAAATTCAGGTCTCTCGATTTGTACTGTAGTCACTGTTTAAAAAAACAAAACAAAACAGTTTATATGCACACAGCCAACTCCCCAGCCCACAAACACAAATACATATTTAGAAACCAGGTGAACATAACAATGAATGATAAACCTAGGTTAAATGCATCATTTGCACACCTGACAGCCTAAATTCACGAAGCTAAGCTCTAGGCAGCTGTATAGACAAAGAAACCTCTGAGACTTCTATTTCCTCAGTCTCCACTGCTAACGTATCAAGAGACACGAAGGAGAAATATTGCTCAGGTGCCTCAAAAAATTAAAAACAGAATTACCATAAGAACCAGCAGTTCTACTTCCGGGTATATTATTCAATCAAAAAGAATTCAAAGCAGGGTCTCAGAGATATTTCTATCCCATGTTCACAGCAGCATTATTCACAATAACCAAAAAGCAGACGCAACCAAAATGTCCACTGACGACTGACTGGATAAACGAAATGTGGTATATACGTACAATGGGATATTATTCAGCCTTAAAAAGGAAGGGAATTCTGACACATGCTATTATTACTTGGAGGAACCTCAAGGACATTATACTAAGTGAAAAAAGCCAGTCACAAAAAGAAATATTGTATGGTTCCATTTAAACGGGATACGTAGAGTAGTCAAACTCAAAGAAACAAAGTAGAATGGTGGTTGCTAGGTCTAGAGGCAGAAGGGGATGGGGAGGTGTTGTTAAATGGGTACATAGTTTCAGCTTCGCATGATGAAAAGGTTCTGGAGTTTGGTAGTGTTGAGTATTGTCATGCAACCAAACAGTACACTTAAAAATGGTTACAATGATAAATTTTTTGTAATGCGCATTTTACCACAATTAAATGCGTATGGGGTGGGGTGGGGTGGGAGGGGGCTTAGGATTTTCTACTCAAACACATTCCATTAGACCGTAACTTAGCAGCATAAGCCAGGCAAAGGTCAGACAACTCCTATCTCAGACCTAGCTAACTCCAGAATCTCATTTCACATTCCCAGAAAACAGATGTTTACCCAAAGGCAATAATAATGAGAAGTTGTGTCCAATAATCCATTTAAATAAAGGAGAAGTCTCAGGTAGTCATGGACGACAAATTATTCCATGCTTCTTAGGACATAAAATACCTTTATGTATTTTCCTATTTTCTAAAAAGAAGAGCCAATTCAAGCTGCATGTCTAGGTACCACAAGTCTAACTAAATGTTACCTGCTTCACCATTTCTCAGAGGCAGTCACAGAGTAAGACAGAGTAATCTACAGCTCATTGACTTCCTATAAAATTGTCAAATAATTTTGGATGTGTTGTGCTTGGACACATTTCCTCCAGGAGGAATAGACCTCCCTTGGAGAACTGTCAAGTGTACATCTAGACTTCCAGGGAATTTTCAATGTGCCCCACCACAATTTTTCTACCTCTGTCTAGTTCACCCGCTGAATCTAATCACTATTGCCCACGCTTTTATCTAATGAATCTTCAATTTTCATGTGCTTCACTAAGTGGTATTTTCCAACTACTGGCAGAAACCTAAATTGGTATATAACATCTTTGGAGGTCAAACTGACAACTGTACTAACACGTATTACAGAGATGTCCTTTGACCCAGCAATTCCACTTTTCGGAATTTAGTCTACAGTAACAAAGATGTATATACAAGTGCCCTGTCCTTTACATTCATGGTAGTTTAGCACAAACACATACTTAAAAGTTATGATCTAACCCTCACAGCAGCCCATCAGTTCCAAGTTGGTAGTGGCCATGGCTATTTTTTCCCTCAGTGTATTACCAGCACTTCTCAATAAATTTCCTATAGCTGTTGAAAACAAGGGAGATCTACATATTCTGCTTTGCAAACATGTCCAAATGAAAAAGCAAATGCTCACTGGAACATATAATACAATCCCATTTGGGGGAATTCAAGACACAGAAACAGAATCTGGAGGAATATACCTAACAAAGGTACAATTATAGGGTACTCCAGATTTTCACAGCACGAATGTCTAAGATTGAAATTTGTAAGGTACATTTGGAAGAGAAAAAAGAATATTAAATTTAAGAAAGCAAATGGCTAGTTGCAATTAAATATACAAAAGAAAATATGTACCTTTATTAACAGAAACAAACAACAAACTGGCCTGCTCATAACCAGATACACTTCAATGCTGAATATCTATTACATCACACTAGTTCCCAGGCTGAGGCCAGAGTCACCGTTCAGTAGCGTCTGCCAACCAATAAGAATTATACAGGGCAGGCTAAACACTATTAGGAGGACACAATCATGAGGGCTTCCGGGTGCCCAGTGGTGTCCTGTTTCCATGGCAGGTGGGCATCACTATCTGCAAATGAACTGCCAACCTCACTGTGAGCTGATAATGATGCTGCAGCCACCACCTGCCTGCCATATGCTTTCTCTACTTGTCACGTAACAAGAAACTGCATTTGGGCATGCTGATCACTGACAAGTCTGATACTACTGGTTGATATCATACCTAACTACCGCCCTCCATATAGCTGAGGAATAGTGGATGAAAGATACAAAATCGTACTCTGCCAACTGACCATTCACTAAGCCCCAGTATTTTTGCAGAAGGCTAACCTGCTATTCTTTCTTTAGTTCTAAGGCCAAGAGCTACTTCTGTCTGAACGGCTATGCCCCATCCCCAGTTCACGTCCTGATCCTATTTCCCATTGGTAAAGCAGACAAGGAGCACAGACTTCCCACTGCAACAAACTGAATTCATTTCCTAAATCGTCACAGTACCGTCAATGAAAACTGATGTCAGCCCATGGGGTTTCCTGTTTTAGTATAATGTCTTGCATAGATTAGCGAAGGCTGTGACATCATGAGCCAACAATTGGTGGTAATGGAACACCGTCTCATAGCAGCAAATAATCTGAAGATAATAAAATATGGTAAAATATGTTCAGTATACCAATAAACTGCCTCGAGTCACTGCCCTATTATACCTTTAACTCCTACATTCATGTCTATAACAGAAAATCTCAAAGTATAAAGCTTGTTATCTACACCTAGGCAACAATCTAGTAACTAGTCTCCAAAAAGGACAGCCAGAGATTTTCAAAACCAAGTTTAGCTGAAAGATAGTGAACATACCAAAATGAATGGAATCAATCACACATTAACCAAATGTCAAACTTAAAAGTGATTATCCAACAGCACTTTCCATGAATTATCAAGTCGTTGCACAAGTATATATTTCCATTAATGAGGGGACTCCTCATACATTTCAGCTGCCTCCCTTACCATCCATCCACTACTTAACTCATTGTATAAAATGCCAACCAGCAAGAGCATCAAGAAACAAATACCAAGTGTTCCTTGTCATTCATTCATCAGCCATTCCACCAACATGCAGAGGTACCTTCTCATCTTTGAGACAGTATACCGATGTAGTGGGTTTTGGTATATTCACAACGCTGTGCAGCCATCACCATTATCTAACTCCAGGACACTTTCATCACGAAAAAAGAAACCCTTTATCCATTAAGCAGCCACTCCCAATTCACTCCTTTCCCCTAGCTCCTGGGAACCATTAATCTACTGTCTCCTTGAGTTTGTCTTTTCTGGACATTTCATATAAATGGAAAACGTACAGTAAATGGTCTTCTGTGTCTTACTTCTTTCACATGGTATAATGCGTTTAATGATTATCCAGGTTGTTCTCTGTCAGTACTTGATGTCTTTTTATGACAGAGTAGATGTACTGTGTGTGTATACCAATTTTGTTTGTCCATGAAGATACACATTTGAGACTGCAGCTATAAAAACAGAAAGTGCATTGAGAACCACTCTAATAAGATTTTATTATGATAGCAATAATCTTAGTTTTTATACCACCATGAAATGGCTTGAGAATCAGTTGAGAGACTAACTGATGCCATTAGCAGAAGACTTATCATTAACCAAAACAGCTAAGGCATCAGAATCAAAACGTATAAGAGAACTATTTTAATTTCCTAACCCATTCACTTCAGAACCTCAACCAAATCCATCTTTTAAAAAAAAGCCACTCTTTCGTCAGGGCGCTTGGGTGGCTCAATTTAGTGTCGGACTCTTGATATCAGCTCAGGTCGTGATCTCACCGTTTGCAAGATCAAGTCCTGTGTCAGGTTCTGTGCTGACAGTGTGGAGCCTGCTTGGGATTCTCTCTCCCTCTCTGTGACCCTCCCCTGCATGCTCTTTCTCTTTCAAAATAAACAAACACTTTTTAAAAAGGAAAAAAAAAAAGAAATCTTTTAGTGACTAAGTCTCAGGGGATGGTCCAAATGATCAACCAATCAAACAGCCACTTCAGAGGAAAGCAAACTTCCTCACAACAGGTCATTTGCTCAGGACAAACAGTATAACACCACTGTTTAGGATGCCAAAAGATTCTTCCAAAAATTACAATCCCTACAGCTTTTATGTGCTTCTACTTTCCTTGCATACACTCATCTCACTTGAAATGAACTGGACTATAATTCAGGATTCAGGACTCTTACATTTTCATTATTTAGCCTGTTTGCCCACATCCTTGGTATACATAGCAATGCATTTCTCCCTGATGTGTCACGTGTGGCAAATTCTAAATGATGCTCTTCCTATCAGCTGACCCAATGCCTCTCCTGCCTCTACCTCTAAGAGTCCACAGCGGAAAAACTAGTAACAAATTCTTCCTAGCATAGTAGTACAGGAATAAACAGAAAGACCCAATGAACTTTCCTCCATAGTTTTGTATGGGAAGACTTTTTGTTCTTGTGCTACTAAAGAAGTCTCTGGGAATGCAAGCTGGTGCAGCCACTCTGGAAAACAGTATGGAGGTTTCTAAAAAAACTAAAAATAGAACTACCCTACAACCCAGCAATTGCACTACTAGGCATTTATCCATGGGATACAGGTGTGCTGTTTCGAAGGGACACATGCACCCCCATGTTTATAGCAGCACTATCAACAATAGCCAAAGTATGGAAAGAGACCAAATGTCCATTGATGGATGAATGGATAAAGAAAATGTGGTTTATATATACAATGGAGTATTACTTGGCAATCAAAAAGAATGAAATCTTGCCATTTGCAACTACGTGGATGGAACTGGAGGGTATTATGCTAAGTGAGATTAGTTAGTCAGAGAAAGACAAACATCATATGACTTCACTCATATGAGGACATGAAGAGACAAAACAGATGAACATAAGGGAAAGGAAGCAAAACTAATATAAAAACAGGGAGGGGGACAACACATAAGAGACTCATAAATATGGAGAACTGAGGGTTGCTGGAGGGGTTGTGGGAGGGGGGATGGGCTAAATGGGTAAAGGGCACTAAGGAATCTACTCCTGAAATCATTGTTGCACTATATGCTAACTAATTTGAATGTAAATTAAAAAAAAATTAAAAGAAAAGAAAAAGAAAAGTCTCTATCTCTCCGTCCATGAGATGTCATCCCAAGAACAGGACAGTTGGTTTACTCATTAGATAATTTTTTGAGCTATAAATTAATCTGATCATTGAAAGACCAGCCTAAGAAGGCAGTGATATTTTAAAATATGCTGCCAAATAAAGAATTACCACATAAATTATAGACAACTCCATGGGAAATAAGAACAAAGCCAAAACTTTGAGCCACTCCTGACAGGACCACCAAGATGACAGAACAATACCAACCTCCAAACACTAGAAAACCAGCAATTGAAGTTTCCACCTATCAACAAGACTTTACTGCAACCACTGGCCAAGACCTTCGTGCAAACTAAACTACAGGGAGACTTTTCAAACAATCTCAAAACGATCATCTAAAGTCCAATCACTTAAAGTGTACTTTTGAACAACCAATAGGTGTAGGAAAAAGAAATCAAACTTACTATATTAGAAAAAGAGCAAGTGAAACTCCATATATTTTTATGTGTGTACACAAGCGTATACATACACACGAAATCAAACCAAAGAGAAATGCATTAAATAGATTAAAGAACCACACTAAAATTTCAGATTAATTAAGTGCTGAAATAGAGAGGATTGGTCCATAGTATGCTGTCTCTATTTTCTCTGTAAAAGATAAGCCAATATGCATAGGCATGTTTAAATTAAGAGATTCATTTACAAGTAGAATCTGCATTAAAAAAAAAGGGTTATAATTGATAGAAGGCTATAAATTGAGATGCTGTCTCATATTGAATAAAATGAGTATTCTTAGTGACATCTGCTAAAATTCCTGCAAGTAATCATCACGATAGACATGATACAGCAATTAAATCGATAAAATATTCAATGATAACTATGGGGTACAAAAACCAAAAAAAAAAAAAAATCCCAAAGTTAGTAAGAAATAGTAGGCATATTTGAGATACTCTGATCTGGAGCAAACAGAAAGCAGAACAGAGAAGAATTAACTGAAGTTGATCTAATAAGCAACTCCCAAATCTAAAAAGAATGAATAAAACCAACTTTTAATAATTCCACTATATATTAGTGATCAATTGACACCTATAACTGAGAACCACTCCCCCTTCACTTTTGCTTCCCTTGAACATTGGGAGAATATTTTGTCCAACTGCTCAGAGGAGGTTGGACAGTAGAGCAGGAGGAAGCTACAATAACATCAACAACCATGACAATTACTCAGGTTAAATAACATGTCCCCAAATCATGCAAGGGCAGCTTTCTACAATACAAAACGGCCAAAGCAGGGGCCTGGCTGGCTCAGTTGGTGGCACATGTAACTCTTGATCTTGGGGTTGTGAGTTCGAGCCCCAAGTTGGGTGTAGAGATTACTTAAAAATAAAATCTTCCCCTGGCCAAAGAAATCAAAATAGCGAAGTCATACAATCGGGAATTAGGCTAGCTTACGGAGAGTGGAAATAGAACATTATCTGTATAATAAGTTACTTTTAAAAAAATTATTAAGATTAATGTTATATAAAGATTTCATTTTTAAATTCTAACAATTAGTTGATTGAGATTTGAAGGGATAAAGTAAATGAATGCCATTTAAAATCATTTAAAATCAGAATGAAAGGGACTGCAGTATCCCCTAGGGCAAACACATACCACTATACAAGAGAAAGCAGATTCAGTGGACTTATGTGAATCCCCCACATTTGAACAGCAATTCAATGCAAGAGTTATGACTAGATCCTAAATATCAGAGCAAATAAAATCTGAAAGTATAAGAACAGTAATCCACAGTAAAATGAAGTCATTTCAGTAAATTAAGTCTTATATGCCTAGAGAGAATTACAGTCTAGGACAGCTAGCCCAAAAATCTTCCAAGTCTGAGTCATTTAAGAAGCTACTCTTAAAATAAATGGGTGATACAATGCAGGTGGCTGAAAGGTAGTTCATGAGATGGCTGAGAGAGGCCTCCAGCTTGTTACTGACTCTGGCTCTTCCAATAGCACCCATTTACAGCTATCCCCACTAATCTATAATACAAGCAAATCAAAAATAAAACTACAAGATTACTTTGTTGCTACGTTACTTTTAAATAATGAAGAGGATAATGGAAGGTCAAAAAATTGAGCAAGGTTAAAAGAAATCCAAGGAAAAAAGGGACTAAAATTCATATTTACCATTAGAGAATTAAAGTCTCGGGAAACATACAAGGTTGAATTTCTGAATGAGATAAAACGCACAGGGCTGAAGGGGTGGGAAGCTATTACACTTCTTAAATGACCAAATCCTATCTAAAAATAGCACCTACCACCATGGATTAACAGAATGGAATAACTCTTTTAAACTTTAGATACTCCCAGATGAGGAAGTCTGTGAATCTGTAAGCTCAGGGAATCTATTTAATTCTACCATATGGTATGACCTATTTATTAAAACAAAATAAAAATCATACTGTCATAGGTAAAATAAATAAATAAATAAATAAATAAATAAATAAATAAATAAATAAGGTGAACAAATTGGTGTAATAAATTATCATACAACCATGGAATAAAATGACAGTCATTGAAATTATTACATTAAAAGTTCATTGAAGGATGTGGGGAGATGTTCAGGTTACAGTGTAAATTGAAAAAGAATGAGGCCATATAGTTTGATTCTGGTAGAAACAGAAGTTAAAGAAAAAATACCCCAAAATGTTAACAGTAATTTGAAATGATTTTATTTTTCCTTCATATTTCCCAAATTTATAATGAACATATACTGCTTTTATAACCAGGAAAAAAAAATAACCATAGAAGAAAAACAAGAAATCATCATAAAGTATAATCTAAGGTAGCATTAGGGACATTCCTGAAAGCAGTAACCTGTGTGTCACTGATAACGGAGGAGACTAAATTCGCTGTCTCTACGTAAGTCTTCGCAAGGCTTGTAATCAACTGACCAATTTTTATTACTGACCAATTTTTATTCAGCATTCATATGCTCCTACTTCCTTATTTTCAAAAATAACTTACAAATCAATGGTAACTGTATAACGTTCCTCCCAAACACAGGTAAAAAATCTGGCAAATCACAACCGAAGATGGAAGTCACCGGGGTTATTCACAAAAAAGTTCAAGATTAGAGGTTTGCAAAGCTTTCAAAGTTGAGAACTAAAGGAACAGGATGATAAACAGTAGCAAGATGTCAGAACCACCCAAAATGAAGACACTCCATTCCGCAATCATTTTTTAATGCAAACTTAAATAAAAATGGTGGCGCCTGGGTGGCTCAGTTGGTTAAGCATCTGACTTCCACTCAGGTCATGATCTCACAGTTTTTTGAGTTCGAGCCCCGTGTCGGGCTCTGTGCTGACAGCTCGGAGCCTGGAGCCTGCTTCAGATTCTGTGTCTCCCTCTCTCTCTGCTCCTCCCCTGCTGGCACCTGGTCTGTCTGTCTCTCTCTCTCACTCAAAAAAGAAAGAAAGAAAGAAAGAAAGAAAGAAAGAAAGAAAGAAAGAAAGAAAGAAAGAAAGAAAGAAAGAAAAGAGAAAGAGAAAGAAAAAGGAAGGAAGGAAGGAAGGAAGGAAGGAAGGAAGGAAGGAAGGAAGGAAGAAAGAAAGAAAGGATTTGTATCTGTGGAAATTGCAAAGGAATCCTTCCTCTTTTCCTAGCAGTGGGAATGCTAGCTCTACCACAATGACGACAAAAACAGGTGAAGTGATTAACACAGTGAAAATGAATGAAATCAGAATTCACATTCCAGGCTATCTGGCCAAAGGGACTCAATCCTAAACCTGAGGTGGTTTAGCCCTTAAAATAGGCTTATGAAGTTTCAGATAACATGAAGGCCATCACTGAGGTGGCCTCGGACACTTGTTCTGTGTCCAATGACCAAGGAGAGAAATAGGTTTAATTACATGAGGGAATTTGGCTTAGATGTTTACAAAAACAAAATAAAACCTCACTACTTTTTTTAATGAAGTTTTCTTATAACTGCCTTTCTATGACAGATTCAAAGTGGCAATTTTCCTGCAATGATAAATGACAACAGGGCTGAGGATGTACAGAAGATCTGGTCATTTATTTCAATCAAACGTTTGGTTATTATGCACTAAACAGTAAAAAAGGACACCATTTAGAATCAATGGAAACGAAAGTAACAGTATGGAAAAATTACACTATGACACCGTATCTGTATAGCCAGTTTGCCTACATTTAAAAAAATAATAAAATAAAGCAGCATTTGTACTTCATTTTCCATATGTAGCACCAGTAAATCCTCAGTTGCTTAAGTGTTGACTAAAGATATGCACGACCAGGGGCGCCTGGGTGGCTCAGTCGGTTGGGCGTCCGACTTCGGCTCAGGTCATGATCTCGCGGTCCGTGAGTTCGAGCCCCGTGTCGGGCTCTGTGCTGACAGCCCAGAGCCTGGAGCCTGTTTCAGATTCTGTGTCTCCCTCTCTCTCTGACCTTCCCCCATTCATGCTCTGTCTCTCTCTGTCTCAAAGATGAATAAACGTTAAAAAATATTAAAAAAAAAAAAAAGATGCACGACCAAAAATCATCACTCTATAATACAAATCTTAAGAGAACTCTCACTTGAAGCATCAGGTGCGGTACTTTAAACAAAAGGTATTGCCTAAGGAATTAGAAATAAACGCTTCACAGCATTACTTCAAATTTAATGAGTATCTGAATTAACTACTCTTCAAGTTAACAGTCCAGCTTTTAAAAGAAAAAGTGTCAAATCTTTTAAAAGAAAAAGTGTCAAATAAATAATATTTTGAAATACTGAATTAATTAATTGAGCTTTCGTTTGGAGGGCGGAAAGGCAGGGTATCCAACATTTAGTTCTAATGATCAAACGGTATGGTTGAATAGGTAAGTTTAGAAGGAGACTTCTCAATTTTTAGCTTCAAGTGTGGGATTTCAGAAAGAAGGGGGTGGGGGGATTTGCTGGATGGGGCATACTTGTCTCTTTATTTCCCTTCCTTTGGGTCACAGTAAATTAAATTCTCATCAGAGCTCCTGCCAGTTCCCATGGGAACTCTACCAGGCTGTGAAAAACATACCAGAATTCTCAGAAAAGAAGGAAACAGCACGTAAAGTTCTCTCCAAGCTCTTGCTTACCCACGCCCACTCCCACTTCCTCACTAAGTCAGGCACCCAAGTCAGGGCCAACCCAGTCAAGGGCCAAAGAACACCTAGGCTCAAAAAGACAATCTTAAGAAGAAGGGCAAGCAATAGACTTTAAACTTGTTAGACTGGCTTTGAAGGCAACAGGGCCCTAAGCAAAAGAGAATGCTGGCTGCTGTTTCTCATAAAAATTCACTCTCTATTCCTCCCCACTTTCCCACGTGTTGCCTTTTCAGTTGCCCCTCTCTCTAGCTCTCAATCAACCTTATCAAGACAGAGACTAGAACCAGTTCGTTGTGGTCGTCATATTATATACTGCTCCCTGTTCTTAATTTTCCTAAGCCCTGACTCAGTAGTTTGCAATTATCGATTGAGTTCTGATGATATGCCAAACATTGTACCTAATGCTTCACATATAGTAGTACCTCACTTAATGCTCATGACAGGTCTGTGTTAGGCAATGCTACCCCAGAGATTCAAACCCATGTCTGTTTGGTTCCAAAGTCCATATGCTAAACCACTACAAATAGCCAACATTAAGATATTGATTAAACATTCACTTGATATTAAATGACAAAAGTATCTCAGGTAGAAGTCTAAGGGCACAGGGAAACCATCATAGTGAAGGTTACAAAACAGTAAGTACCACACAATTACAAGCTAAGTTGAAAATTATGCAAATACCCAAATATATAAAAAGAAGACTGGAATATATACACTCAAGTATTAATAGATACTACCCCTGGGTAGTAGTTTCCTTTTGCTTTAATTTCTTTCTTTCTTTCTTCTTTTTTTTAAATATATTTTTAGAAGAGACAATCAGTGTTGCTTTTGTGACTGACAAAATAGGCAGTAAATGTTATTTGTAACACAACACCAAAACCAAAATACAGTATCATAACCAAAATAGAATGGACAATATCACCAATATTAGCAGAATGCATAATTACATTTTCAAGTAGGAAAATTATGGCCGCAAAGAAAACTAGGCTGAAATTTTGTAGGAAGATTCTGAGCTTTCCCTAAATTGTGCAGATCAACAACAACCATTTAGTACTTTTAAGCACATAAATACAAATGCAAGGATACTATTTCTGGTTATCTGTACAAAATTTTAACTGTATTTATGATGCTAGCATTTGTGTTAAAAGGGAGAAGAACATCCACCCACCCACAAACATCTGCCTATATAGGCCTAAAATATCTCTGGAAAGATTCACAAGGAAATAGTAATAATGGTTGTTTGAGAAGGTAAAACTGAATTAGCAAAGGACCAGGGGAGGGTAGAAGGGAGCTCTCCCAACTGTATACCCTTTATTATCATTTGAGTTTTGAAATAAATGAAACAAATTACCTACTCAAAATAATCAATATAAGAGGTGAACACCATACCAAAAAGAAAAGGGAAAAACTTAAATCAATGTTATTGGTTTCCTAGTAAATAAAAGTGTCTAAAAGATAAAAGATATGTTAACTAATTTAAATGTCTGCCTATTTTATACAATAGTCTGTCAAAAAATATCCTAGGTTTCCGCACTGGCTATCTTGCCAAATGACTTCCAAATTTCTATTTCAGCAAATGAAGCAACCAAAAGCATTTAGTTTCTTGATTTGACTATGAAAATCTTTAGGAGGAAATAAAAAAAGAATCACTACTTTATCCATATATGTGCTTTCTAAAACTGATATCTACATCTATTTTTTTTTTTAAAGTAAAGAACTTGCTATGTCAAATAAAACCACAAAAACGTTTTGAATTCTGTCTTCCTGACTGTTTAAAAATTAAATTTAAAAAACCCTATAAGGAAAAGTATCTTTGCCTTGTCATGGAAATCACACCAACACAAAGCGTCTCTGAAGGAAGGGAAAAAGCAAGACCCAGAGCCATCAACTCTGCACTGCTACTCATCACCCTGGACACACACGATTTGGAGGACAGGGATGATGACATGCAGCCAAGGAAAAAACAAACGTGAACGTGAATTCCAGGAAGTTAAGCCACGCAACCAGCTTCCCAAGGCTTCTTGAGCCATCCAAATAGTTTCTCTTTTCCTGTGGATACAATGCTCAAGTCCCTCACTCATACTTGTACTTGGGGCAGCACCAAGCAGTGGTGGCATTAGAACGTCTAGCAAGGACACACATACCCTGGCCCATCAACTAGAAACCCTGTGCGAAGGGAAATCAGACTGAAAAAAGTGACTGGCAATTGCTTCCTCGTTCGTGTCTTCCCTTTTCCCAAAACACTAAGAAATGACAATTAAAGCACTCAAGAGTCTTGAATGTACCACAATTATTATCTAGCCTGGAAATTTTCATGTTCGTCCAAGAGGACCCAAGCCCAAAGAGAACCTGGAACCATCAAGCGAACTAAGTGGACCTTGTTCAGAGAAGCAAATGCTCCAGCAACTCTGGTACTGAACCAAGTTTCACGCTGCTGAGAGGAAGAACAGAAACAAGAAAAAATGACATTTAGCAAATCACTTTTTTCCTCGTAAGGCCAGAAAGGTCCCAGGGATCCACTGCCACGGCCAAGTCAGACAGTACGGCAGATGGGGTGTGTGTACTGGAAGATGAGAGCAACTACAGGCTATGAATTTTGAAGTTGCTCGTGTTGAAGGTCTATGCACCTTTGAGGAGGGGGATGGAAAATGGAAGGCAGAGAAATGGAAGGGGAAAGGAAGACTAAATCGAGGGAGGAAGGAAAACAACAAGGAGGTTAGAGAGAAAAGGAAAAGCAGAGGAACTTTGTGTCCGTAAAGGGAGGGATAAAGAGACTATCAACACCACTTTCATTCTCCACTGGTAGAGAAAATAGCTTTTAAGTCTAATACATTTTGCGATCCCATTACGATTTTCCCTTTGGAAGGTTATGATTAGTGACCACCAAACCAGAAGAGCGGAAGAGCAACAACACGATTCCTCTTTGTCTTTCATCTTCAAGAACTTCACACATGGAGAGTTCAAACCACGTGCTACCTTTCTTCCACACAGCTGGCGGCACCGCTGGCCACCAGAGAACCTGGTGGACAGTGTGGAAGTGCGGAAACAGTGCCAGACCGAGACGTCAGAGAATCAATCATTCTGATGGATTTGGCTTCTAAAGCCATCATTTCAAAATTTAGTGAATTGATGAATGATGGAAGGAAACAAACACCAGCTCTCAAAAGGGAGAAAATCATTTGAAGACATAGGTCCTAAAAAAGGAGAGAAGAGGCCCTTGCCCCACTGGTAAACCAGACTGTAACCCGAACCATAACCATTCAGACCCAACATTTCAGATGAAAAGACATAAAAGATGCTCTAACTATAACTCAGTCACATAAGCACAAACAGGAAAAGAATGAATTCAATTTCCTAGTCTTCTCTTGAGGAGGGAGAGAGCTGGTAGGTAAAAGCTAATTAGAGCTGCTTCATAGAGGCGGTAGGTAAAGATTTATATGGCAGCTCGCCAACAGTCTCCTGACATTCACTGCTCTTAGTATAAAGAATCACCCAGTGGTCACAAGACTCAGGTGTGTGTGTCTTACACACATAACCTCCTTAATCTTATCATTTTGCCTACCACAGGTATTCACATTCATTGATATTTAAAATAAACCTTTGGTAGCAAAAGATGAAACTTACAGAAATATAAAAGCATCAGGTAGGTCAATCAGTGCTAACGGGACAAAAAAAAAATCTTCACTACTGGGTTTAGGAACAGATCTTTGGGATTGGCAGTTCGCTCCCCTTTCACGATAAGGAAACTAAGAGCTAATATAAAAGAACGCATCCAAGGTCATGGAGTCAGGATAAGATGCACTTCAGGTCTGGGGCTCCAGGTGCCCAAGCTTTTCTACCTTCAGCCCACCCTGTGAAGTGAAGCCAGCTCAGGCCATGGAAATCTGCCAGCTTCTCTGTGGTGCTCCCCCGCCCCAGAGTCTCTACTAGGAAAAATACACATTTATCAGTAAATGTGGTTATACCAGAGTCTGATTGGATATACTACGATGACTAATTGAGCCTTTCTGGATTTTTTTAGTAAGATCATCTTTTTAGAGGATGTATTTTCCATCCACTCCATTCCTTCGCATCTCACAATTTAAGCAAATAAGGCACACTGAAAGAAAGGAATTCGTGTGTAGCGTAAGAATATGAACATACACAAGCTTTAGCTGCCGTGTCTTCCTGCCTCTGAGATGACAGAAATGTCCTACCTCTTCACTGTAATGTGGGCTGATAAGCTGTAGAAAAGGCTGGAGGCCTGCTTTTCAGATACTAGTTTGTATTTCCATCCCGAGGAACTTAAAACAGTTTCTTTCTGTCCTGTCCAAAAGTTACTCCTCATACAGCTCTGCTACCGTTCCCTCCCTACACTAGTGCACCTAAGAAATCACAGCTGTCAAAATATCCTGTCCAATTTACAAATGAAGAAACAGAGGCTTTGTGAACACTCAGACCATACACTTAAGATTACATCTCTTAGCTGTTGAGAGTCAATAAAAAAACAAGAACTTCACCAGCTGCCATGTGGTAGGTACCATTTCACCAAAACTTTGTTCACCTAATTTCTAACCAGTGATCAAGTCACTTCTGGGATCTTCTTCCTTTCTTTCTTCTAATTCTGTATTTTCTTCCCTTCCCCGCCTTTTTTTTTTTTTTTTTTTTTAATTTTTTTTAAATATAAAGAAGGGCCAGAGGTTTAGAAGTGGCAGAAACCTGGCTTAGCAGGGAGAAGTCAGATGCTCTAACTGGCCTCTCCTTTCTCAGCCCTCTACCATCAGAGTTTGAGCCTGCCAGGCTCCGAGGAGCTGGGCTCAGCAGGAAACTGCCAGGCTAAAAGGTACCCCATATACTGCAGAAATGGCAAAGTGGAGCAAGTCAGCAACTTACTTTCAATTCATTCAAACTATTATTGGAGACTAGGGACATTATGAACCCCAAGTCGGGGAGGATGGGAAGAGCAGCGAGTAGTCAGGGGCCACCAAGTTTTAAAATAATGGAGACTCAAATAAAAAAAATATTAATTTTGCCCACTAAATCCCTGTCAAATCAATTTAAAAGAGAACAAATTACAAATACTGCACACTTTTGACTATGAAGTAAAGTCACAGAAACAGCCCCAGACCAGACCTCTAGCACCCAGGAAGGACTGCTCAGGCAGCAGCACAAAAACGTCAAAGAGCAGCCTGGCAGTGAGGGGCAGGCCGCACTAGGCACCGAGCCAGGTGGGGAGGTGAGTTCACAATCATGATTCATTTCTCTTTTTCAAGAGACAAAACATATACTTATGCTACATATTTTTAATGCCTTTGTCTCTCAGACAACACCGTGCCTAGAGTTTCACTGAAGCCAGGCTCAAAGTCTCTCAGGAGGAGGAAATTAAAGAAAGCAGGCGACAAGGAAACCAGCTCCCTGGCTTAGAACTATAATGTGAGCTCTCTGCATCCCTTCTTCGTATATCTACATATCCCCAACCTTTCTTGTTTTTAAATGTTTAAGTCCAAGTTAGTTAACATATAGCATAACGATTTCAGGAACAGAATTTAGTGATTCATCATTTACATACAATGCCCAGTGCTCATCCCAACAAGTGCCCTCCTTAATGCCCATCGACCATTTAGCCTGGCCCTCCACCCACTACCCGACCAGCAACCCTCAGTTTGTTCTCCGCATTTAAGAGTCTCTTATGGAGTGTCTGCCTCTCCGTTTTTATCTTATTTTTGCTTCCCTTCTCCCCAATCTTTAAGACCTCCTAGATACAGGACAAATCCAACCTCTTCTGTGAAGACTTGATGGGGATCAAACCAGATTCCCGACGTCAGGGACTGCAAGCTGAACAAAAAGTAAGGTAAACTCTCTGCCCTGTAGGGCTGGGAGAGGGAGGTCAGACTGGGAAAATGCTCCAGGAGAAGTGGGCACAAAAGTATGCAAGGAGGCTGGAGAGCCCAAACTTCACATGGGGAGCCTGGAATACAGGACATTGGGAAGATGCTTAAAGAGAAACAAGTGTGAAGGCAGGAGGGTGTGAAAGGGCTGGGCCGTGTCCACAGAATGGTGAGAAATTCTTTGTGACACACTCTATGAACGTACAATAGGAAGACTGGAAATGGCATTACAGTATTTTATACACAACCGCCTTTGATTGTACGTTCACTTAAGGAATTAGATGTCTTACTGGAGGCATCTGGAGATCCCCAGAGTTTGTGAAAGGATCAGGAGTGTGCATACAGAAGGCAGTCTGACAGTAACATGAAAGTGTGCAAAGACCAGAAGGAGCAGGCCAACCACCTAAGGTGGAGCTGCAATAATTAAATTGAGATATAATATAAGCAGCAAAGAGACTAACAGTCACTGGGAGTATTGTGAAAAGGAGGATTTGAAAAAGATAACCGTGGCAGAATCAGGCGAACTTAGGATAAGGACATCGCAGACTGTAAAGTTCAGGACAATGGACAGGGGAGACATTATTTAAGACCAACAGCAAAGGTAATCAAGACAGTTTGTGGGCAGGGATGAAAAATCATATGGAGGCCATGAGCTACATTTTGGATGTAATAGATGTCACCTATTTACTGGAATCTGTATTTGAGTAACCAGTGGTCAGCAGCTAGAAACGTCTGTAGGAGGAGAAAGAAGTTATGAGTGGAAATATTCACATGCGAGTGTCAGCAGTACATGTGGTAGTGGAAACCTGTAAGTGGATAAGGTCACACAGCAGGTTAAGACCTCTCCTGCTTCTGACAGACAACTATCGTCTGTATAATTCATATTAGTATTAAGCTAATACCGCCAAGAGACACATTTCTGCTATCTCGCCAGTTCTTCAAATATGTTCCTATTCAACTTCACCCATTTTGACGTAATCTTGTCCCAGTTAGACTGTAAGCAACTGGTGACACAGATGATATTTTATTCATCTTGACCTTACCTCCATGAAGGTACCTAATAATCATATGTATCTCTTCTAAAACTCCACGAGAACAGGAGTTTGTAAGGCTCTACCCGAAATGCCTAGAATAAGGTACGCCACATAGTAGTTGCTCAAAAAAATATCCGGTAAATGAATAAAAATGAATTGATTTCACTAGGCTACCACTCCTGGCCTTCTTAACATATCAAGCAATTAGGCATCACCGAAGTTTCAAGGACTGAGTCCTCAAAGAGAGTAAGTCGGCTTGACCTTTGTCTTCAGAAGATGACTAACTGCTCATCTGCCCAGCACAGCCCAATCCAAACACTTGTTGAAACCAGAAGAAGAGAAAAGGCAGTTGCAGGAAAAAATACCTGGCTCAAAAAGGCCTGGTTGAAGACAAAGCCTGAGATTCCTATCGTTACAGAAAGAAATTCATGCATAGCTCTGCAGGCAAAACGTTAGACATGGTGCTCCAGAATACAGACTTGTAATTATTCCTAATGTCCTATTCATCACCCTTGAATGGGATGAGCATGGTTCATCAAAAGCTATTGCCAGGAATGATTCCTCCCAGAGCACGCCATATTTCAAAATGCTGCTAATTACTGAAGTAGAAGCCACAGAGGCCCTGGCTATGGAAGCCTTCTTAAGTGGACAGCAGCATTCATCCTCCAAGGAAGGGAAACGGGACAAGTGTCAGGATGAGCCTACTGACAAAACTAGAAACGTGCTCTCAAGTATCAATTATTCTACAGCAAATGCATAAACCAAGGTAAGTAATGACAAAAGAATAAATGCAAAGATAAAAAAGCAAGACAACACAGGCAGGGAGGGGACGAGAAGTGAAAAGAACATTCAGACCCTTTCCTTTGGATTAATTTTGCAGAGCAGGTCATTACCAAGGTACAAACCCAGGAACGAGAACTCTAACCAAGAGCCAAGTGGTCAGACACATGAAGAAGCTAAACTATTTTCCTTGTGAATATTTCAGGTTTGAAATCAATGTGTTGACAGGGCCATGCTCCTCCTTTGAAGGCTGCAGGAAAGAATCCTCCCTTGCCTCTTCCCAGCTCCTGGTGGCTCCTGGCCATCCTTGGCGTTTCTTGACTCGCAACTACCTCACTTCAATCTCCAACGTCCGCTATCACATGGCTTTCTGTTGGCCTCCGTGTCCCATCCTCTTCTGAAAGGGGCACCAGTCATTGAGTGTAGGGCCCACACAAATCCAGTATGATCTCATTTCAACTTCAATTACATCTGCAAGGAACTATTTCCACATAAGATCACATTCTGAGGTTCCAAATGGACATGAACCGGGGTGCAGCAAACTACAGAGCCCACTACACCTATCACCATGAAAATACCAGGAAAGACTGCCCAAGCCAGCAATCCTCATGAAATAACATTGCAACACTTTAGGAATACCTGAAAACTTGCCAGAGAAAAGTTAACTAGCAAGCGAAAACAAGAAGGCAGTTCCAGGTATCAATAAATGAACTTGTTTCAGATAAGAGCAAAAGACTTCACTCAGACTTTAAACACATTAAAACAAGGAGCTTACAACTACACGACCCTAATTATGAAGATATAGTCCAAAAACACCATTTCTATCACCCGGATGTGAGGAGTTGATGAAATCTCCACCTTAGAACCAACAGACACTGTATACACTGCCTTCTTGTACACACGCAGGTTGGTTACACCCTCGGCAAAGAAACATGCAAGTAACCAGAATTATTAGCCTAACTCTCCGAATGTAAAAAACACAAACAAATCAACAAGAGAGGTCACAGAGAAGGAAACCCTGGAAAGTCAGTGCTTAAAAATGGAATTCACCGATTCTCAATGATGTATTATTTTGCAAACATGTACAGGATGTTTTCTTAAGAATTTTTTGTTGTTAGAAAAGTTACATGCACTATCTCTCTATAGGTCCTTTTAAGATGAAACTATTGGAGAAAATAATATTGAGAAAGATAGCAAGAGTCGAGTTCCTTTTCCAGTTGAGTACATCTATACCCCATCCCACTTTATACTCATCTACAACATGAGATATTCTGTACACTGTCACAGAGCGCAAGTGCAAAAGAATCTAGTCTCTGTAAACCAGGAGGTATAGGACGTTCGAAGATTTGCAATTCAGCACATTTTGTAAGGTTTTTGGCACATAAGGGTTATTTTTAAAGAGGGAAAAAAAGGCTGTCCTCTCCCTACCCCCAAACACAGCTGAGCTGATTCAGCACAAATCTCCCCCTAAAATAAAATCCTAGTTTGCAGAGAATAAGCATGGAAAGTTCCAGCCCCAAGGACGACATTTCAGAAACCTAGCCAAAAAGATCTGGAGTGGGTGGCTTAAGAGAGACTGACCACAAATCATGTTCTAAACAGAAGAACTTTCACCAGAAAACTGTGAGCAACTTGGGAGTCCAGGGAAGAGTCTTTAATAATAAGCAGAACAACATAAGAGTATTACCCAGATCGGAGAATCTCGAGGATTCTGGTAGCTAATGAATCATTTCCCACAGGTGAACATACAGAAATTTCCAGGAATGCAGTTGAAGGTTTTAGTTTTTTTCATTTAACTTAGAGACAGATGCTTTTTGAAGAGGATATTACAATGTACATCATACAAATACCACACTTTCACCAAGAAGCAATGTGCTCAGCTACACACCCTGACGGCCCTGAAAGCGCAGAGGTACTTTTCAAAAGCCGCACATAAAACATTCAAGAACTCATTACTTAAAAGGCATTTAGGTGGCAGCAGGTAGAAAGCTACCTTGCCGAGAACGGCCAAATTTTCAGAAACAGACAACTCTACAGTTTTGTTAATTACTTTCACTAGATAAGTGAGCTAACGAATCAAGGATCATTCCCGAAGTCCATAAGGTAAAGGGCATGTAGATGACCCTTGGTCTCCAATGCATCCTGACACATTGCCTTCATGCCTAGGTGGGAGAAGTCTTACTAGAAAAAAGCAGTCAGAAATTATAAGTCATTCAAGTCATCTCTGGATTTGGTGAATATCTACAGTCATTTATTCAAAAAATTTACAGCCATGTTGATGGTAACAGCTGGCCCAGAGAAGGCAAGGACAAGCAACCTCATATAAACCTGTCAATTTAAATCACAACTCATTCACAACCTCAGGGCCTATTTTGATCACTAATGTAAAGGACTTTTCCATATCATGAGTGAATCAAATTAATATGAAGTGGAAAATGAGGAGATGACGAAGGAAATGTTTATAAAAACCAAACTAAAATACATCGCAGGTAATTAAGAACAAAAATCTGCTGACTTCCAGCTTTGCACTCAACACAGCTGATTAAGTAACACACTGCAAAAGACAGAACTTAGATGTGTTTTTAAGGAAAAGGATGGCCCTGTTAAATAACAAGCAAGGAGTGAAGGAGTTCCTCCTCAAGAAAGCTCCAGGTCCTTGAAGAGCTTCCAAAAGTTGAGTGAAAAACTGCTTCTGCTAAGGAATGTTCCTCCAGGTACCTTCAGAGATCTGTCCTTGCACAGGGGAAGGAGCACTGAGTGCGCCTCAACTACTCCCTGGCTTTGGGCCAAGATGAAAAAGCAACCTGACCTCTCCTTTCTCCCAGATGCTCCCAAGTCACACCTATGCCAAGAGATCAAAGAGAAAAGGAAATCAAGCCTCAACATTGGCTTAGCAATGTTACCTATGACCTCACATTGTCTGTGTAACCAGCAGAAGAACATGTAATCTGACATAGGTTTCTCCGAAGAACAATTTGATGAAACATCACTTCACAGGGACATCTCAAAGACTAATGAGATCATGTCTAGAGGGCTGAAGGCATTCAAAGGGCTGATCTATGGTGCTCTTATCACCTGCTGAGATCTGTAGACTAGGATCCTACAGCTACAGAAATCAACTTCTTGTAGTATGCCAGGTATGTGTTATATACAAGAACTGATGTTATCCCAAAGAGGACCATGACCCTATGTATCTACATTATTCAGTAACACAACATGGTGGTGGGCCTTTCTAGACCCTTAATTTAGCACAGCAATGAAATGCATAGACACCTAGATAAAACACTTAATTTCTATGAGCTTTAGTTTCTTTACCTGTAAAATTAGGAATGATACATCTTGGGATGGAGTAAAATTAAGTAAATTAAGTAAAATTAAATACTCAGTGCTTACCACAAAGGACAATGAATGACAGCTCTGACCCTGTTAAGCTTGAATGAGCGTTATGTAAAGTGTCCCAAGAAGTCTGTCTAGCTCACAGTACAAATTGGAACAGCATGAAAATCATATGTAAGTATTCACCAAATTGCGAACAAGCCACATCTTCATCTATAGTTGGCATCCTAAGGAAATAAGGCTATTAACAGTAGTTGGGTCACCAACCGGTTCTCAAAGCACATTAACCCAGAAATAGAGGGAAGGTCATTTATATGTAGTATCAACCATTTCCAGGTTGACTCGAGAGTCCTGCCACGAAGAGATAATCTCGTGCCACGTCTTCCACAGCTGGCTAACCCTAGGCAAATCAGGTAGGGCCAGTTCCTACCACCCTTAATATATTCACATCTGGATCCACACAGCCTTCATCCCATTGCTCCCATTTTCCCCTAAAGTTAATTAATTTGGAAGAAATTTATTGAGCACCTACTGTGCATCATAAACTGCATGTACTGAGCAAAACAGATGTGGGCCCCAGTTGGCCTAATATAATGAATCTAACAAGAGAGAGATAGTAACAGAGAATCTCTCAAATACATTAAGATGTGAAAAACTGTGAAGAAAATATTAGAAAAGGGGGGTCGACTTTCTCCACAAAGTCAAGTTTAAATTAAATCTGAAGGATAATTGTGAGATTAATAAGGAAGGGGAAAGGAGGACAAAGTGGGTATCCCAAACAGAACAAATTCCAAGTGCAAAAGCCCTGAAGTGAGAGGGAGCATAATGCAGTTCAGAAACCTAATGGAATGCCAGAAAGCGGGCCAGGAGGTGGATCAGAAAAGGGGTAGGAGCTTCTTTCTGGGAAGCAGGATGGAACCACATTATGCAGGACCTAGTAAGCCAAAGGAAGCAATGAGAAGCCAAAGCCTTAGGCAATGGCAGAGCACAATGTTACTGTCATTGGTAAAGCTTCCAGTAGCTGCAGGTGGAGAATGGACTGCAATGGGAAAGAGTGGCTATGGGAAAAGCACTAAAAAAAGTTCCAGGAGCCTCAGTGAGAGGAGATCTAAGACAAGACAGCAGCAGTACAATGGAAGGAAGAGGAAATGCACATATCTACACAGCAGGAGTTGGTGAGGGACTGGAATAAGGGGGTTAAGGAAGAGAGGGTGTCAAAGATGTCTCCAACAGCAACAGAGAAGCATGACTTCCAGAACACAGGAGGAGCCCCAATTTTCTGACAGGATATCACAACTTTGGTTTTGGACATGACGGATTTGAGTCTGGTGGACATGAAGATCGTTTCCAGCTACCCCAAGGAGTTCCATGCCCCCAAAAGTACAAACTTCAGGAAGAAAAGTACAAACTTTCCAAAAGAGAAGAATCATCCAAAGCAGTATGAATTTGAAATAACTCCTGGTATTATTTATATCCCAGTAACTTTCCAAGCGTCTGCATTTATCAAGAAAAATGCTCAATTTTCAGTGGAGATAGGAGAGCCTGGACTGAGCATATAATGCCAGGGCCGAAGCTTCCATGCACTCTTGCTTCTTGCGATTCCATCTCTTCCACCTGTCCATTTTTGACCCCTCAACTGTCCAAACAAGTTACAAGTCTGAATGCAACAGTTCCCATGGTGATGGAAACTGTGCAATTAAGGGACAGGAGTTACAGTGACTTAAAAGTCATCTGTAAATGCTGTATTACATAGACTTAAAATATTTTGAGATTCTACTTTCGAGATTCTATGAGGTGGCTGGGAGAAAATTCCCAGTGAAGATCCCAGTTACCATTACCTTCCTCCACTGAGAACAAAATGACTTAGGCACCCACACTCTTCCTTTCAATAGACTGACCTTCTCTAAGGAAGAAAAATATATATACACAGAAAGACACTGCTCCCGCTGCTAGAAGAAGGCTGCAGCCCTGGTTATTTTTGGAGGACATCATTCTCACCATCTTATACACACCTAGGATATCACACCACAAAACTGAAAGACGTGTGGAAGTTACCATGGATTCCATTTCTCCACTATATTGGGGCCATGAAGAACCCCAGAAGAAAGTAACAAGACAGTTCTTCACCATGCATATTCCTTAGTCAAGATTTCAGTGAAAGCACAGATGGCAGATGGTAAACAGAGGATGGGGAGGGAATTCTACCAGGCAGTATGGCAAGTCAGACAGCTTCTGAAACACTTCCAAGATACACACGTATCCTTCTACGTCTCTCTCATCCAGAGAACACACACACAAACATACACTTTACACAACACATACACACTTTACACATACACAAATGCCCGAGCAGGCAATCATTTTGTGGAAGTTGGCAACTTGACACCACATCCAACCAATACTACTCAAATCTGTGCAATGGGCTGGGGGCGCCTGGGTGGCTCAGTCAGTTAAGCGTCCGACTTTGGCTCAGGTCATGATCTCTTGGTTTGTGAGTTCGAGCCCCACGTCGGGCTCTGTGCTGACAGCTCAGAGCCTGGAGCCTCCTTCGGATTCTGTGTCTCCCCCTCTCTCTGACCCCCCCATGCTCATTCTCTGTCTCTGAATAATAAATAAATGTTTAAAATAATAATAATAAATTTTAAAAAAGAGAGATAATCTAAAAAGAAAAATCTGTGCAATGGGCTGATGGCAGTCAAATTAGTTGCACACTGATTCACATCTCTTGACCTCAGAGCCAGTTAAAAAAAAATTGATAACTGAAAAGGGGAGGCTGTGCTAGATTCTATAAGAAGCAGCATTATTAAACACAACACCACAACAGACTGGCATCTGGAAAAATATGAAAGGCTAATATCCTAGATTCTGGTAACAATCCCAGGAGACAGGGGAAGGCAAATAATATTCCTAGTTCACAAGTGATGAAACCAAGGCTCAGAGAGGTGCATGGTTCCACTAATTAAGGCACTTAGCCAGAATTACACCTTGGGAATGAATTGAAGTGAATTTCCATAACTGAAATAGAGACCACTGAACCCAACAAAGCACCTCAGCAGTTTACCTTCAATCTTATTTCTCTACATTCTAGAAACTCCTCAAAACTGTCATATTATAGACTCTCTGGGATGGTCAAATAATAGTCTGGGCAGAAAAGATGATTTTACCTCCATTATCTTGCTTAAGCTGTGACAGGCTGCCCTAATCAGCTTTCGTGCACAGAGGCACATAGGCACACATGCTCCCTCTCGGTGCCTCTTAATCACCATGTGCCATGCTGAACAGCTGCAGAGGTCTGAAGGGAATTGGCAGAAATGTGCAATGATGTGCTAGCCACCCCCCTGAGGCAGCAACTGCCCTGCCTGCTCCCAGACTCGAGAGTAAACATGGGTGTTCGCTGTCGCAACTGATGGGCCCAGAAGACAGGCAAGAGGTTTCAGGTGGTGAGTCAGGAAAAGCAGTTTGCATCAGGAATGTTCCGGCCCAGCAGAGCTGAGCAGCATCCTACTCCCCACGCTGGGATACGGTATTCATCATTTATACAATGTCACCGTGGGGGACAAAACTTGGGCTCAGCACAAATAGAATCCACTCTTATGCAGAAGAACCAGTAAACAACGCTTCTCCCACCAAGAAGGAACCTAATTGCTTAAGAATTGCCATCATATCTGACACTTGAGGTCAGTCCTTCTATCCACAGACAGAGGTCTTTACAGAGGCCTGGACAGGTTCTGAGAGCAGAACCCTGGGCTAACCTTCTAGGACCACTCAGCATTGGCTGCAATAGCTGTGATCGATGCTCCCAGGGATGAAACAGAATCAGGCAAGGGCACTATTAAAGAAACCAGGTGGATGTCAGAACACACGCCACGCAAACAGCTGCACAGGAATCAAATATGCGCCACCACTCCTTTCGAGATGATTTTGGATGGATTTCAATAGAAATCCACACTTTTGAGGGAATTCCTTGTTTGCCTCTATGCTATTGTTTATGAGCCAGTAAATGAATGATAGGATATACACTTGGTGAAATAGAGATGTCGACATTAGATCAGATAACAGGAGATCTAGAAATTGAAAGAGGCTTAAAGCCATCATTCGCACTACACTTCATGAATGAATACAGCATTCTGTCAAGTTTTATACAATGACAAATGAGCCTATTCTCTGAAGGAACCTGAGGAGATTTAACGTTCATTTTAGGAAATCCAGTTTAGTTTCTCTGTTTCAAAATTAGCAGTTTCATCTCATGCCAACTTCAAAATCTCTGTTATAATTTATATGTCTAGTGAGTATGGTATACAATAAAAATTGCTTATGTTTATGAAAGACTACTTTGGCACTGGTTCAAAAGCCAGAGCCTTATCAAACCTGTCACATCATTAAAAATCTGCATTTAGGTAAAGAATGCTAATGTGGCATTAATGTGTTAAGGCCAGATATACAGCAGAATGGCCTTATCTTTCTGAAGATATAGGAAAAATCAACCCAAAACAAGGTATTTTCCAGAACAACCCTCACTGAAGCAAAGTACAGAAAAGACAAATCACAGTCTCTCCTTGAACAGATTTCCATCAACTGCCATCAAAGGAACGACGCCATTCATTTCCTTTGTTCATCAAGGACACAGACACCTGCCCAGAATATTGACGGTGGGGAGGGCAGGGAAAATAAGGGAATGCTCAGAGGCTCACTCTCAGCCTCCCAGAATGGCAAGTTCTGCAGCTGGTCACAATTATGCTCTAAGAACACAAGGAAATGCACTCTTAGGGTCTCTGAGCTGTTGCACTAGACTAGAAAGTCAATGTGCTGCACCAAAGGCTTCGCAGGAACTCCTGGGAAACCACACACAACTCCCCTCACACTTGCAGCAGAAGCTCCAGGAAATATGACAAAAGCCGAAGAAGTGGAGGAGGCATATGCACCACAGTTCACTTCAGGAAGCACGCTCCCAATCCAGGAGAGCCCCTCTTCTCAACAGCTAACCTATCCCTCAGAAGTAAGGGAGGCAGAAAAAAATCGGAAACTTTCCTTCAATAGCATATCCCGCAGCACCGACTTTTAATGGAGGTGGCTGAAGGGAACGAGAGAGCCAAGTAAATGAAGCTCAGGGCAATATGCAATTATTGAAACTGGAATTGAGCCTGGACCCTGGAAAGAGCATGCTGTGAGGGCTTTGGCAATCACACTGCGGTCAGGGCCCCAATTTTCAATTCTCCCATGGGATACCACTTCCCGATACACAGACACGCCCCTCTTCGTATCGAAAGTAATTCCACTTGACTTGGTGGACGAATGTCATGTGCAGGTCTCTGGGATTCCATGACGAGGGCCCAGCTTACGATGATCCCCAACAATTTGCAAATATGTTTCTGTCATCCTTTACCTTTTTCCCAATAAGCTTCTTTCGAAGAAATTCCCGAGCTTCAAACATGTAGGGGATGTCATATAGGGGACGAAGTTTCTTGTTCTTATCCTAAAAGAAAAACAAAGTATCACATCAGGAATGAAAAACAAAAAACAAAAAACAGGCAAATGAACACAGCCAATAAAACCAGACACTGGAATACATCTGAAATATGCTACGTTGGAAATATACTGCCTCCTCATATCACAGATACTAAGTGCTAGATACACCGTAAATAATTAATAAATATTTGGATGAAGTATTTTATAGGGAATAAGATTATCTTTTTCACACGATAGACTCAAAAATAACTAATGGAGGGGCTCCTGGGTGACTCAGCAGGTTAAGCGTCTGACTTCAGCTCAGGTCATGATCTTGTGTCCATGAGTTCTAGCCCCGCGTGGGGCTCTGTGTTGACACCTCAGAGCTTGGAGCCTGCTTTGGATTCTGTGTCTCCCTCTTCCTCCCTTCCTCTCTCCCTTCCTCCCTCCCTCCCTCTCTCTCTCTCTCTCTCTCTGCCCCTCCCCTGCTCACACTGTCTCTCAAAAATAAACATTAAAAAAAATTTTTTTAATAAATAAATAATAACTAATGGAATGTTTATAGTTACCCAACCTGGAAACAACCTAAGTGGTCATCACCTGTATTAACTGTGGTACAGAAGAAGCTCAGTAAGTATTAGGACCCTCCAAATATTCATAGATACACTATGAATCTAGTTCCATTATTCTGTAAGCCGTTATTAAGCACCTACCAACCAACAGACCCATACAAAGCTCTCTGTAAATACAGGTTATAATCCTAGATTCAAAATATTTGCAACCTAACAGAGTAACACAAGAAAAGATATGAAATGGCAACACAAAGCAGTTTTGAGTAAGTGCTAAACTGTGATATAGACTAGGGACTAAGTGCTATCAGAGTTCAGGGAAGTGGAAAGAAAGAAGTAATCAGGAAATGTTTCACTGACAAGGTTTCACTGAATTAATGTGAGTTTACAGGGTAAGAAAAAACTAGGAAGAAAATTAGAGTTTAAAAAACAGAACAAGCTAAAGGAGGCAGGAATAAATAGTATTTCAACACAACACTCACATGCATGAATATGGACATACACAATTCTTTCATTATCTCACAGGCCCCAGACTTCTCCCCAAAAGGGTTACTATTCTAAGCACAGAACTTGGGGAATATGAGAGAAAGTTCTAGAGGGACTTGACAGAAGAGGGAATGGGTAGGAAACTGAAGAGATATGAGAAGCATTTTAAGAAATGAATTAACAGAATGGATACAGCGGATAAAAAAAGAATCCAATATTCTAACTCATGGTGACACATACATGGAGTCTAGAAAAGTTTACCTTTTGATGGGGAGAATGGAGGGGTGGAGGATGTTAAAAGAAACAGGGAGATGCTAGCTAGATCACTTGCTATGATTACTTTAATGTCTCTCCCCAGCTAACCCAGAAGTTCCAAAAGAACAGAAATCCCATCCACTTGTTATTCTGTGACCCTAGAGCCAAGTACAGTACCTCCCCTCATACTCAAGTAATGGCTGGATGAACTAAATACAAAAGAAATATGAAAAATGACATATAGATATATATATATAGAGAGAGAGAGAGAGAGAGAGGGAGACAGAGAGAGACAGAGAGAGAGAGAGAGAGAGAGAGATACACACACACACACACACAACACACAAAACGCAACCAAGCTAGAAGAAGACTATGTACAGATTTCAGAATCTCCTGGACCATTAACACTGGAGGGAAAATTCACAAATAAAGAAGAAAATCAAGGACGAACTCCTGACCCAGAGGTGTGCTGTTGCTTACCATCCTGTACAGTTAGGTAGCTCCCCCGGCCTTACCTTTACCATCTATTACACCTCTGACAAAACAAGATCTCTTTATAATCCATTCCACACTCAAAGAAGCATTCAAATTATTTCTTCTCATAAATAGCCAACTCCTCGTAAATAAAGAATCTTTATCATTTTAATACCCCATATTTAAACTAATCCTAATGATAAGATTGAGGTCAAGGGAACTGAAATAGGTGTTTCCTCCTAGACCCTGATCAAGCTTTGGTGTCCAGAACACATTACTTAAACATTTCAATTCATTGATATCGCCATGATAAACCACTTATGAGAATACATATAATTTGAGTGTGAGCTTCACATTCGTCATCTAACTGCCTTCTAATTCTTCTGGTTCAAACAACAGTGACCAAAAGGCAGCAGCAGCATTATGGTACTCTTCTTGGAAGTTAAGGAGGCACGTTCAGAAATGAACCCAAGTTTCTATTCCTTCTTGGATGTGTGAGCCTCCACATGCTCTTAACAGGAACATCGATGGCCATACCCTGACCAAAGCCCTGGGGTGTCATGATCACTGCCTAATAAGTGAGGTATGGCCCTGAATATGAAAATCTTTAAAGAAACAGTAACACCGAACTGAACTTTTTCTTACAGGAAAAAGAAAAGGGGAAATGGAATACATGAGAGTTGCCCAGGTAGAGGGAGTTCTGGGTAATACAGGGCAGATATACAGGGTTACAGATATTTTATAAATATCCAGGCAGTCCAATCAAAATTTTGAGTCATGACGGAGGTGCCAAGTATAATATATAAGTCATAAAACAGAGCTTATGATGACACTCAATGATACAGAAAGAATGCTGGCTAGACAGAAGATTCTAGGTGCCAATAATGAACAGGATTTTTCATACAGACAAAATCAATGGTTATCAAAATAAGCCCTCAGGAATGAAGAAGTGCCAGCATATTCATATTTACCACACAATAGAGGACAACCTATTTACAGAGAGTAGCTGTATAATTACACAAGCCTAAGTGAACAGTATCTTAAAAAGTGAACTGAACAAAGTATGGACATTTACCTTGCTTAGCCTCATGATCTGTCACAGAACCTGAATGTATGAACCTTACTCTACTTTTTCTGAAACACCCAAGAGATCACAAGGCAGTATCACTTGACTGGAACTCCAAAACAATGAACAAAAGCTAAGAGATACGGTTTTATCAAGAATTCAGATGAAGGTCACGAGATGAGGTACACCTAAATGAATGAAAATGGCTGTCTGGGGGCGCCTGGGTGGCTCAGTCGGTTAAGCATCCAACTCTTTGATTTTGACTCAGGTCATGATCTCATGGTTCAGGAGATCAATCAGGGCTCTGTGCTGACAGCGTGGGGCCTGCTTGAGTTTCTCTCTCTTTCTCTTTCTCTCTCCCCACTTTCCCTGCTCATGGTCTCACTCTCCCTCTCTTGCTCTCAAAACAAATACACAAACATTGTAAGAAAAGCAAGGAAAGGAAAGGAAAGGAAAGGAAAGGAAAGGAAAGGAAAGGAAAGGAAAGGAAAGGAAAGGAAAGGAAAGGAAAGGGCTGTCTGAATAAGAAAGAATCAACAGGACTGACCCAAGACAAAATGCTCTCAAAGAATGAAGGAAAAGTAAATACTATACCAACAAATATCCCAATCAAAAAACGGTCAACTTCAGAGTCTGATTACATGTCTCTCATGAAGCTGGGAAAGAACTAATAGCACAAGCAGAAAACAAGGTATCAGAAGTGAAAATAGAATGATCTTGTTACTCTAACCCTTCAGAGCTAGTAGCTATTGACATCTGCAAACATCTTACAAGAGAGATATTAGAAGTCCCTAGGAAACCACAAAATAAAAGCAATTCCTCCAAATTACCAGGTACATAAAAGCCTCTGAAATCTCTAGGAGGCAATTGAGGTATGGAATGTATTCTGAGAAAACAGGACTTTAGCAGAATCTTGCCTGATAAAAAGGACTGTCTAGTTTAGAATCTAATTTACACAGAAATATTTTTAAAAAAATAAAAATAGAAGAGAATTCTTGCTTTATCTGGTGGACAGATAATACACAAACCAGTATGTACTGTAATCACTGTTCATCCTGAGAAAGGACATGGTACATATAGACCCTGAAATGACTCCTACATTAGAGATAACTTTAATTATCTATACCTCTCACTGGTTTGGAAAGGGAGGCCCAACACCCAAATCTTAGCATCTAAAGACACACCTGGCATTTTTACAGGAGTTATTTGGCTTATTGCCAAAACGTCGCTCAATGCTAACTTAGAGGGAATGAAAGAGACCTCCAATCAAGGCCTTATATTCAACCCCCTAGTTTTGGGCCTCAACCTGAAACCAAATTTTATCTAGCTCATCCTGTAACTCAAATATCTAATATCCCTAGGGATGCTCCAGGATTTCTTAAACAAGACCTGAAAAAATACAAACCAGGGCACCTAGGTGGCTCAGTCAGTTGACTCTTGATTTAGGTTCAGGTCGTGATCTCCCAGTCGTGGCATCAAGCCCCATATCGGGATCCACACTGAGCTGGGTATAGAGTCTCCTTGGGAGTCTCTCGCTCCCTCTCATACGCTCTCAAAAATAAGTGAATAAACTTTAAAATAAGGGGGTGGGGGGAGGAACCATGAGGCAAAAAAAAAAAAAAAAAAAAAAGACTAATAAATGTGGTTCCACTAAAATTAAAGCAGTTCCTTAGTGAAAAGACTTCATGAACAAAGTGACAGGCCAAAGCACAAACACTTAGTAGCTGATAACTGAAACAGATATAGAAAAAGCAGAGCAGGATGAGAGGGAGCTGGAGTGCAGAGCCACAGTTGTAATGTGATCAGGGTCTGTTAAAAACAAAGCCTCGAAGAAGGTATGGGGTTGAGCCATCTGGAGAAAGACGGGGAAAACAGCCAAAGCCAAGACCCTGAGTGGGTTCAAGGAACAGCGAAGACACCACTGCAGCTATGGCAGCATGCACAAGGGGAGAGCAATCGGAGTTGAAGACACACATCTGACTTAACATCTGTAAAGGTTACTCTGACCACTCTGTTGATAATAGACACTATAGCAAGAAAAGGGTAAAGCAAAAAGAGATCCATTAGCAGACTGGGACAGTAATCTGGGCAGCAAATGGTGGCAGATTACATCAAGGAGGGAGCAGTGAAGGAGGTAAGAAGGGATCAGAATCGGGAAATATTCTGACAGAAGGCATGAGAGGTGTGAAAGGGAGGAGCCAAGGATGACTGCAAGGGTTTTTAGGTGAGCAAAAGGAAAAACGGGTGGGGTCATCAGAGGAGATGATCAGGAGTTTAGTTCCTAACATGCTAGCTTCCAAGTCTACAGGCTGGATAAACAAGGGTGGAGTTGGGAGGAAAGCTCTGAACTGAAGGTACACATTTGGGAGTGACTGGCACATAGGTGGTGTTTAAAGCCATGAGTCTGAAAAGGACTTGAGGACTGAGCCTTGAGACATTATAACATTAAAAAGGGCTAAGAGAGGAATTTGTAAAAGGAGAGTGAGAAGGAGCACTCAGTGAGCTAAGTAGGAGGAAACTACCGGAGCATTAGGCCCTAGAAGCCAGAAAAAGAAAGTGAATTGAGAAGGAGGAAATGACCAATGGTGTCAAGTGCAGCAAACCAGGGCGGGGGCGGGGGTCGACACTAAGATTTGCATGATGCATTAAGCTAAGTAGAGGTCGTCCATCAGTAACTGGACAAGAAGAGTTCTGGGTGAGCAGCGGGGGCGGAAGGCTGACTGGAACCAGGAATGGGAAGTGAAGGACTGGAAAAAGCAAGCACATGCAATGCTTTTGAAAGCTGTGCCACAAAGGAGTCTGAAGGGATCACGTGGCAGCTGGCAGAGGAGGCAGGGCAAAGAGAAAGTACTTCCGTTTTCCATTTTCGATAGGAGAAAAGACAGGCAATGGTCCAGCAGAGAGCAAAGACCTGACAATGTAGAAGAGAGAGGACAGAACTTCCAAAGCAATGTCCTTGAATAGGCAAGGTGGGAGCGGCTTTCTTTACACCGTAATTCAGCTCAGGTGTGTGCATGCAAATACTGTCAGGTCGGTAGATGCGGTGTAAGAATCACTGGATACTCTGATTACTCCGATTTGCTCTGTAAAGAAAGTAAGAACTGTAACAATTCAATAAGAAGAAAAGAAACAATCCAACAGGAGAACTGACAAAAGGTATAAACAGGCATTTCACGAAAAAACTCCAACTGGACACTAAATGCATGAAAAAAGTAATTTTTAATTAATCATCAGGGAAATTAAGTAAATTATGATCCACTACATTGGCAAAAATTTTAAGGTGAGAACGTGGGGAAATGCAAATGCCCTGTTAACCACAGATGGGGAGTAAAAAATGGCTCAAATACTATGGCATCTTGACACGGTGCTACTTGTCATCATTTGGTTAAAGTTGAAGATATGCACCTCTATAATTAGGAAATTCTACTTAGAGGTGGGTATATACCCTAGAAAAGTCTCATATGTGCAAGCAAATATAACAACACTCACAGTAACAATGTTTATGGTACGACCCCAGAGTCAAATACCACAGAGCTGTTATGCTAAATTAAAGCAACCCAACAAATGAACAAATTTCAAAAAATATTGAGTAGGAAAAGCAAGTTGTAAAATGCTACAGTAAAATCCCACTTAAATACTGACTAAAACCACACGCAAGCAACATAGAGGCATATAAGCAACAAAAGTATAAAATGCAAAGAAATCAAAGACAGTGGTTACTGATGTGAGATGGGCAGTGGGGAAAAAAAGGAACAGAGGGAAAGAATGGGTTTGAGAATGAGTACATGGCACTTCCAACTATCTCTGTGAGGTTTTCTGTCTTTAAAAGAAAAAGAGAAAGAAACAGAAACAGGAACAGGAACAGGAACAGAAAAAGAAAAAGAAAAAGAAAAAGAAAAAGAAAAAGAAAAAGAAAAAGAAAAAGAAAAAGAAAAAGAAAAAGAAAAAGAAAAAGAAAAAGAAAAAGAAAAAAAAGAGGGCCTGAAGCACATGTTGTATAATACCAAGGCCGAGAAAGGAATGCCTACTGGATTATTCAACAATGTTGGAATGTTTCTTAAGCAAAAAATGTTTAGGGATAGCAAACCCCAAACTTTGCTTAGTCAACATTTTCCCTTTGCTCAGGGAATACTTTACTGCACAGGAATAAAATATGAAACAAACACCCATTCTTTTCCTCATAAAAAATGAATTAAATTCCATTTTGTCCCTCAAAAAGAAAATAAGTTCATAGATATATCCTTCCATGAGACAGAAGGGAAAAATTTAACTACAAATGTGCTCTCAAGTAACCAGGGTCAAAAAGAAGTTTGATTTTTGTTTTTAATAGGAGACCTGAACTATAATAATATTAATTAAAGTAGCCAAGCAGAACTGTACTCTATGAAGATTTTTTAAAAATGACCGTTGAACTAAAATAAGAACAGACATGATCAGATTAAAATGGATAAAATTTCCAACAGTAAGTAATGGCCAGTCCCAGCTGCCCTGACACACATGCATTTTGATAAACAGAGGCTCCTATTTCCATTTGAATTACAGACTGAACATAGGAACATTACCACATGCCCTGGGCATATTTACAATCAAGAACCTTTCAATTCCCTTGGCAGCCAGGAGACAGAATCCACATGGATTATCCACTGTTTTATGGTCCTTAACACAGAGTAGCATATTTTTAATAAACGTGGTCAGCTAACTTGAAAGCGACAGTCGGCACCTGGGGAAAGGTTCAAAACTTGGCCAAATGGAAGAGAGTTTGTACCATTCTACCTAAAGGACCATACAGAGAAAGTTCGTATATCCAAACATTTCTCCAGGAGTTGTTTTGTAGAAAAAAAGGTGTTTAATTCCTAATTAGCTCCATTTCACCCTGCCAATCAAAGGTAAATAGGGTCTATTAAAGAGACACGGTCTGAGTTAAGTATTAAATTCACAAGGCAATACATTTCATACATATCTCCATGAGGCAAAGAGGGGATGGTAAACAATAGAAATCAAATTAGAAAAAAAAATGAAATTAGAAAATCAAATTAGAAAAAAAAGTGATTATAAAAATGCAGAGGTATAAGATTAGAAGGGCTACACTTTCACCCCCATGATTATGCCCCTGAAGTTCCACTGTTTTCATAGGACCCTCAATTTTTCTTAATTTTTCTGACAATTATATTTGACCTTGCTGATCTCATGTTTAAGGATCTAATAACATGTATAAAAACACTGGAATTTGGGGCACGTGGGTAGCTCAGTCGGTTAAGTGTCCTACTCTTCTTTTCGGCTCAGGTCATGCTCTCACAACTCATGGGTTCGAGCTCCACATCGGGCTCTGTGCTGACAATGCAGAGCCTGCCTGGGATTCTCTGTCTCCCTCTCTCTCTGCCCCTGCCCTGCTCTGTCTCTCCCTCTGTCTCTCTCAAAAATAAATAAACATTAAAAAAAAAAACAACCCACCGGAATTTAAGGTATAATAATAAATACTATTGTTAATGATGGGGTTCAAGTAGAAGGAGTCTGAGAAAACAACAGAAATAGGAAGGTCATTTTGAACTTATCCCTATTCTTCTCACCTCCAACAGGTCATAAAACCTCATGGGGGAGATGCCTTCCTATATTCGGGGGAAGGAAAAGAGCATCCTTATTTCCAAAGAAAAGATGACATTGTGAAGAATCAAAACCAACAGGCCTTGACACTTCCCTCGTATTCTCTCACCCATCATATTTCTACCAGGCAATCCATTCTTCACTGACCCAGCATAAAAATACTCAGGTCTGTTTCTTAGCATCTTTATCTCCTTATGAAAGCTTCCATGTCACATAAGTCTTACATTAAATAAATCTGTATGTCTTTCTCCTTATAATCTATCTTTGTCAGTTTAATTTTCAGACCCACACAGGGACCCTAGAGGGGAAGGAAAACTTTCCTCCCCTACAATGACACCCAATGACACCTACAATAACAATCCTATCGAGCAGGCTGAATGCTGACAGCAGTGCTACCTGGATGGTGGCAAGGATCAGGATCCCAATTTTACAGCAAGGAACAGGAACATTCCTAGCTCATGTAACAGGTAACAGCAGAACCAGGACTGTGGACCCAGCTATCTCAGAGGCCCATGCTTACTGCTGGTGGGGAGGACACTGTACTCTTGGCTTGTTACTTCCAAAAAGCAATCACCACCTACCAGCGGTTGTCACATTTTGGTGTGCCTAAGTCTCCTCTGGGAGCTTGTAAACATGCAGACTGCCAGGCCCACACCAGATACTGTGATTCAGTAAGGCTGGTATGTGATTTCCTTAATTCTGTATTTTTAGAAAGTAGCAAGAAGGTCTGTGGACCACACTTTCGAGAAATGCTGCTGTATATATTTTGAGCACCTAGCCCCACTTAAAACAATGGCAAGTAAAGGGAGGTTAAAGGTTTAAAAGTCAGAAGCAATAATGAAGTGTTTGATTAATGTCAAATGGTTAAACAAAATAAACAACTAAAAAACTAGGGAATTCAGATGTATCTCTGTATATGTAGTTGGAGGTAACTCAATATACTTCTTGAACTTCTAAACAGATAAGGCAACTTGAAACATTCTAGTAATGGTGGCAAAACAAGATTTTCAAATATTCCTCAAGTCTGCTACAGGAAGACCAAATGTGGAATCTGAGAATCAAGAGAGAAAACCAACCTTCCCCTTGGCAGGGAACAGCAAAAGTAGGCATATCCTCTCTCCTGTCTGCCCCGTCCTCGGACACACAGTGGTCTAGACCTAGACTAGCCACGGTGACAGCAAAAGAGAGGAAGTGACAATTCCCCAAGACAGGCCCAGTTACAAATGTCTTCTGGCAACCTGCCAGGAAAACGGCTTCACAGTATCCAAAGAGGGAAAGAAGCAGAGCATATTTAGGCAGCCTCATGTCCTTGAAGGGACTCACCCGTCATCTGCAGTGCATAGCATATGATTATGTTCCACAGGAACTTGCACATCCCCAAATTAAAGTACCATTTTCAAGACCATCATGAAAGGGGGAAAAATGTCTCTGGAGACTGTTCTTCTACTCAATTACATTAGCCAACTAGGAGCATTTTCAGAAGTACTTGCTATTTATTGCTCAGATGCAGTAAGGCCGAGAGAGGGAAAGGAGGGTGTACGGGGGGAGGCCAAATATCAGGTCCTTTTTTCCCCCAAGACCCTGTCAAGACTTTAAGAATAAATACGGTAAAGGCTCTAAGATGCTCCAAAACCATTATCCAAGCGGCAAACCATATGGGGTCCCTTCACTTAGCTACAAATACTTCTGCAGGCATAGGAGAGAGTGAAATAAAGGAACAGCACTACCCCTCACAGACCTCAACACCAGTGCTCACAAGGTGAGAACACCAGTGCTCACAAGGAAGAAGCTGTGTAACCCACAGCAGAGCTGGTCCCAGACCCGGGAAGAAAACTGAAAATAAAAAAGACTCTGGAGTCCTGCCCTGTCATGTTCTCCTCGCACAAGGACGGCTTCCAACAAGTAAGAGGGCAAAATCTTTTCCCCCACTCACCAACTGCTCTGAAAATAGAAGTATGCTCCAAGGGGGAACTACGTCTGTGCCACCTTTCCTAGAGGAATAGTGAGGATTCTGCTGATAAGACTTGGATAATGAGACAGAAAGGGCATCGGATCCTTGAAGAGAACAAAGCTCAAGTTCACTATTCCTGAAGTCAGAGACGAAAGGGCTGCCCTGGACCTTGAATTCAAACATTCCTCAAGCATTTGATGGCAAGAAATGATCAAGAGTAAGTGAGCAGCTTGCTGCTGATCAATAGAATAAAAAGCCGGGCTCTAAACAATGATTCTGGCACCTGCAGCTCCTGGCTGCTCATCTGCCTCAGTTTCCTCCGAAGAATCAGCAATTTAAGAATTACCTGGCATTACGCAGGTGAAAAGAGGGAAAAGCAGGCAAAATTATTTCAAAACTCTGTAAAAATCATACAAGGGATAGATATATTAGTACAAATTGAAGCAACTCTAAGTTCACAATCAAGGAACATCTCAGGTAATATAAATTCCACGGGAAAACCAAATCTATACTTTCAGTGCTACAGAGAAGCAAAGCTACTTAGCTGAGTTAAGTTTTACAACATCTAACATGGATGTTAACAAGAGTTAAAATGTCAAGAGACAGAAGAGATAAGCCAAAGTTACAGCACTAATCACTTTCTGCCTTGTATTACCGTAATTTAATTACTCCATATAGGTCTTATCTTCCCTACCAGACCACATGAGGGAAGATCGCTATAAGAGAAAAAAGATCTTTATACTGCTCAGAAAGTGCCTAGCATAGTGCCATATTCCTAGAAAATTCAACATGCTGAGAGAATAAAATGGGGGAATAAAAGATTCATTTTTTTAAACTCAAACTACACTTCTTACAATATTTTTTATTTAAAAAAATTTTTTTAAATGTTTATTTATTATTGATAGACAGACAGAGCATGAGTACGGGAGGGGCAGAGAGAGGAAGAGACACAGAATCCAAAGCAGGCTCCAGGCTCTGAGCTGTCAGCACAGAGCCCGACATGGGGCTTGAACTCACAAACCGCGAGATCATGACCTGAGCCAAGTCGAACGCTTAACTGACTGAGCCACTCAGGCGCCCCTACAGTTCTTGCAATTATAGGAATAAATGGAACTGGTTAATAAATATCAAAGTGAATTTACAAAGGGTGGGAGGGAGCAGGGCAATATCACTGTAGGTTCATACCGTTGTTAGCGGAATGAATGCCTCTCATAGAGCACTACTTGAATATGAGCTATTTCTAATGTCTCTACCTTCCGGCTAATATTACCAAGTAATATGCTATACTCCACAAATTCTATTACTGAATAATGATTAAAAATGTTCCAGGCTAGATATCTCACTGTACACATATAAAATCTAGGCTCTCTGTAAGCAGTAATGCAAAAGTAATACTCTAATTCTCAGCGTGTAATGTTAGAAAAAAACAAATATACAAAATCCAAAATCAGTCTGCCCTCTTTTGACTTGGCTAAGAATTTAAAGCATTCTTCTGTTCTCTCTGCATGCGTGACACAATGAATTCTATTACTTACAATCTTTGTGGGTAAAAGAATACACTTGATCATTAGCTAATGGTTACGAGAAATCAGAGCACACCTACAGTACCATTCAGAATTTAAGTAAAACTGAACTGATATTTTAAAAATATCAAGTGTGGCAGCTCAACACAAAAATAAATGATAGTAAACGTACAATATAAAAGCAGATTTCCTAATGTGGAATCGAAAGCACCAGTGTCCCGCCCCAAATTCATACATTTGAGATTAAACTTAAGCCTAGTCAAGGGCATGTGCTGGGGTGGGCTTTGTGATGGTTGAGACAGAAGAAAAGAGAAGGCCCAGGAAGACCGCAGGGCCCTTCCTGTGTTCTGGAGACTGATGTGCAACAATCCTAACAGGTGCAAAGTTATGCTGAATGACGCACTCTGTGTGCTGTTCAAATGAGCAAATGGAGCTGGGAGGAAATAAAAAATAATCAGTGACTCTCTAGCAGGGCCTCTTTCTACTGAGCTAGTAGTTCTGAAGATCGATTACAAACACGAATCAATGTTAACATGGGAAACCCCTTCAATGGAAGGAACACAAAACGTCTGCAAATAAGAAACCAGAGTTTAAAGGCAGAAGGGAAAATGGAGCAGGGAGAAAGAATCTTCAAGGACAAAAGCAGGCCTGGAGGTCTGCGAGGTAATGGAAACCAGCAGGGACGGGTATATCACAACTGGCTCTTCCCTTCTGGAACTGCTTTCCTTTTCACTGGAAGCTCATAATTAACCAGTTGGCCCCAAATCATGTTTTCTAGTAATGGAGAAATCTTCTCCCACATTTCTTACCCTTCATCCCAGGCTAAAAATGGAGAGCCGATGCCCTCCGAAGAGAACCCCGTTACTTAAAGTACAGGCTACATGCCAGATGAAACCCATCCAGCATGGTGATGTGCCACAAGCCCTCCCACAGTTCTAGAAGAGGAGGAAGGAAAAGGAGGAAAAGAAAATAAATCTCTTACAATAGGAAACCAATTTTCTCTGTAACAGACCACACGATTAGGGAAGCCCAGTCAGAAGATAATTTTTTGTTAGAGAAAGGTTTCTTTGTGAATGCCTTTCCTTCTTCACCATATTAAAAAATAATTATTAAAGTTTCTTCCTGGAACAACACAGAGGGAAAATGATGCTGGATAGGACACCATTATTTAGCTAGTGCCAGTGGAACCTTCAATTGAGCCAGATTTCCAGTCAAATTTGTGCAATAAATTGCGGTGCATTTCAAAACCCCAGACTGAATTATGTAAGTGAGCAGCTTAAGGTCTCCCTTTAGACACTGAGTTTCTGACTTGCCAGTTGCATCACTCCAATGTCTAAATCAGGCTGTCAGGTCTAGTGCCACATATTTTATCTACCAAATTCAAAGTACGCTCAGTCTGGGTTTCATTCACTAAAATGAGGCCTGTGACTTTTCAGGACAGATATCATTCTAACCCTACAGAACGAAGATGACTCTCTTTTACTCTCTGGTCTACCTGTCATCAATCAGAAAACTACAACATTTATCACCCACTACCACCATGGAGAAATATGGACAAATCAAGTTCCCAGCCCTATGAACAGCACAGACATGCATGTCCAGCCCCAAACTGGCAAGGCAATTTCTTTATGTAGACATTATACCTTGCCCTACTGCAGGAGGAGACCTTGACAAAACGGAATCCAGACCTCTAGAGGCTGCTGCTAGGAAAGAGACTGTACTTTCACCCAATCTGGAACTAACAGAGTCAGGAAGGGGTTGAGGTTATTCTGTACCAGCCATTTGCACCTGATGAACAAACAGGCAAGTGACCAGATCCCCAGAAGAGTCAGGTAAAAGAGGGTGTGGGTGGGGAGCCTCCCACTCTGTCTGCAACAGTAGTTGTCATCCATGGCCATTTGTGTCGTGGATCTGAGGCTGGTATCTTGGTCACTGAGAATGCAGTTTAAGCTCCTATATTATGTAATGTCACTCTAAATTGATCAATGAAACTTTAACTGTGCCTATTTAACATTTTTATGTCAATCACATCACCATCCCATCGTGACCACCACATGCGGTTCCTAGTGCTGACCTTCTGACTTCACTCCCCAACACAAGGGGCTGGCTCCACTCCCGAATTTCTACAACACTTTGTTAAAAAGAAAAATAAACATCCCAAAGATGTGAGTGCCTACTGTGTGCTTGGTACTTTAAAACTCGTTTCCAATCCCCACAGCAACCAATTAAACTGGAATTACTAGCTTTGCTCAACTGAGAGGTTAGACACCCAGAGGAAAAACATGCCCAAGACAACACACGTCAGAGCAGAAGATCCCAAAAAAGAGCTGTCTGGCCCCAGAGCCCATACTACTTCCTCTCTTTCATCTGCCTCGATACCAGTGAGGTGGCAAGACTGACAGATTACCCACAGGCTTTTCGCTCCCATCTGGTTCCACACTCAATCCCCCACAGACCTGAAAAGGTCAATTAATTTCAACATGTACTGCATGCCCACCCAAAGCCACCAGCTCCCGGGAAGCTCATCGAGATTAAGTTGGATGCACTATTTGTGCCAGTTACGAACCTACTGTCACTCAGTTTTAAATCTAACCTTTTTTAAATTCCACTTTGTGATGCTGAGATGGGAAAACTGCCAAAGCACGTTTCTGCTTTGCCAGCTGGTTCCCTGTTAGGCTCTGCCAGTAGGGGATGTTAGCAGGAGAATGGACAGGAAGAAGGGACAAACTCTTTCCTATTCCTGTCGGCTACTCCAGAGCCACACTTCCTCCTCTCAGCAATGGTGGTCTGTTCCAGTGGCGGTAACTGATTCCAGCTTACAGTTTTCCCAACGCTCCCAGAAGAAGTCTCAGCACACCTCCTCACATTCTCCAGAACCGATCAACTGGCAGCCCCTCCTCCGTGGTGCTTCTCCTTCAAGTTTAGAGACACAAACCTCAGCTCAACAGAGGTCTGCGTCCCCCTTCCAATGGGTCCATCCTTCAAATTTCTAAGTTTTCATATTCTGGTCTCTTATTTGTCCTCCCAGCCCTACAGATGGTAGGTGCATCTCATAATGAACACCAACCACTATGTGAGCCTTAGTGCTCTCTTTCTGCCGTTTTAGTATTCTCATACCTGATTAATAATTTCTTATATCAGGTTTATCTGCTAAAATAACTGGTATGGTTTCCATCCCCTAAGACAATGGCCAAAAGCCTCTTCACTATATAACTGGACAAAGAAACGTGCAAACACCAGATAGTTCCAGTCTCTTTAACCAACACTTTCCCCAGAGAATACTGTCTCTGACCTGTTCTAGACTACTGGCACCCGGCAGTACCCACATATCAGGACCATCTACAATGTAGAAAAACAAGAAAAATGGAAGGGGTGCACAAGAAAGGCTTCCATTGTTAAAACAGATGATGGAGAGAAATGCTTGAAAGATTTAGCTGGTAACACAAACAGTACACTAAAGAGATTTCTAAGCCAGTACATGCCTAATCCATGAAGTTAACATAAAATTTAAGCAATGAGAACAATGTACCCTAAACCTTTTTCTACCTGATATGTTGTTAAATGCTCTTCTGTATAGTGAATCCTCCTGTGATCTTAAAAAGCTCAACTACGGCAAGGCTCCATTCATGGTTTCATGCGTTGGGATCATGGTAAGTAAAGATGGAAAAGTAAAAACCTTCAATGTATCAAGGTGGTTGCTACAGCACAAAGAGGAATGGAATAAAGTGAGGGCTAGTAGGCATGGCCAGACTCACAGGCATAGAACACCAACAACATGTCATATTTCTATAGCAAGATGGAAGAATGAGAAAAATAACACCAGATTTGATATTATAGATTTTATCATAGAAGGTTACTGAATGGATTCTAGAAACTTCTCTCATGTCATCAGCCAAAAAAAAAAAAAAAAAAAAAAAGTGGAGCTCACTGGTTACCAGGGACCTGAGGGGAAAGGGGGAAAATTATTTAATGGGCATAGAGCTTCAATTCTACAAAATTAATTTCTAGAGATCTGTCCCCCAACAATGTGAATATACTTATCCCTTCTGACTTGTACCCTTAAAAAATATAGAAGATGGTAAATTTTAAGTCAGGGGTTTTTTACCACAAGAAAAAACTAGAGCTCATTCAAGGCAACAGACTGATTTCTATAATCTGGGAGAAACATCAGCATGCTATCAAATTCCAAGTTAACATGAGAGTTTACATATGAATCCTGATCTCTGGTTAGGGGAACAAAAAAAACAAAAAAAAAAACAAAACAAAAAAAAAAGAGAGAGAGAGATTACTGGGTCACTATTTATGGGTATAATCAAACATGTTAGCCCAGTTCTCATCCCAACAACTATATCCCAAACTGTTTCCTTCCTGAACAAGAACCACAATGGAATCTTCTCTTCGTCTTTTTATATATTATATCTTCTGCCTGGATGGGACTGCTATCTCAGCACTAAAGAATCTGCTTACAGGGGCATCTGGGTGGTTAAGCATCTGACTTCAGCTCAGGTCACAATCTCACAGTTCCTGAGTTCGAGCCCCACATCAGGCTCTGTGCTGACAGCCCAGAGCCTGGAACTTGCTTCAGATTCTGTGTCTCCCTCTCTCTCTGCCCCTTCCCTGCTCACACTCTGTCTCTCAACAATAAATGAATATTTTAAAAAATAAAAATAAAAAAAATAAAGAAAGAATCTTACTAAAATGACAAAAATTCTGAAAGGCCATGTTCAAATGCCATCCACCCCTATCAGGAAACCTTTTCTGAGCTCTCTAACCAAATATTCTTTTTTTTTCATGGCACATCTCTCCCAAGTCAGTGCATAGACTTCTTATATCTCATAGGTTATAACTCCAGGTTAAAACCGCATCATACTCACCTTTTTAAACCAACTGTATTTAATCCTCAAAAACAATTAATTCAACAGAGTAAGGGAATGAGGCTCAGTGTAATTTACACCCTAGGTCCCACCAGTAGAAAATGCCAGGGGCAAAAGCTGAACTCTGATTCCACAATGCATAGCTACTGGATCCTATTACAAGGCATAAGGACCCCGTATGCTCCTCCTTCTTTAGGGAAGGAGAAAAAGCCATTTTCCTTCTTCCAACCACTAAGCATTTTGTCCTGTAAGAGTAGAGTTCGTGTACAAAAAGAAGAGGGAAATCACAATTAGCCTGAACATTCCCTACAAAGCACTCCCCCCCGCCCCCCAACCTAGAGAGATATATGCAAGGTGACCTCCTCACCCAGAACTCCAGCTCGGCCTCACCACTCGGTGACAAGAATGCTGGGTGGCTCCTAACAAATGTTGCTGAATATGAGAAAACTACCCAGGGTCACCGCTAATGAGAAGCCAGAACATCTTGCCACTTAGCTACAGAATGTTCACCTAATAAATCTTTTGAGATCTGAACACAACCCGAGACTAGGAGGTTACAGGAAAACAAAACAAAACAAAAAATTCAGAAACACCAGCTTAAAGATCCATTTCACCTCCCTCCATACTTTCAAACCACAAGGAATAACCCATTGAGTTTATCAGTCCTAATCAGAAATAAAAGGCTGTAAGTAAAAACAAAACAAAAAACCATCTAATATTTCCTTCTCAACAGTTTAATTGTAATATATGATCCCTTATACTCCTGAGGAAATTCCACTTTTTACCTTGATTTAGCTTTATTGATCTAATTTTAATCAAGGACAAGCGTAGAGCAAAGGATGAAGGGTCAGCAACCCAAACGAAGTGGAGGAGCAAGAGAAAAATACTCTAACTCAGCAAATGGATCAGCTTGATAACAGGCCCAAAAGAACTATCATGGCCACATTAACAAGGCATTGGGGAAAATCAATCTGCATACTCTTTTTTTAAATTACAGTACACTATATTTCCTTAAGGACAGAAACTGTCCTTTGTAGGATGGAGTGCTGCCCAGGACAAATGTACCATAAATGTTTAGGTTATAATTACGTATGGAAAAAATACCATCATGTAGGATATTCTCAACCATAGTGAGAACTGGAAACACCCTTCTTTTGGCTGTAAAAAATTTCGTTTGTCTCACACTAATTACGAATGCAGATTTAATCAGACAGATGAAGGCTCAAGTTTATGCACGTATAATTTATGAATTTTTAAAAAAGGTTTGCCAATCGATTTGAGTGTAACTAAGGGTTGTGTTTAAGCTTCTTACTTAATATACTGGCAATTCATAAAACTATAAATCCACCATTAACAGAGAACCACCACAAGCTGTTTCCTGGCAGCAACACAGCTCATAGAGCCCAGCAGAGAGCTGGAAAGAGAAACAGAGGGACGGACTGCTGGGGAAGGGAGGGGTGGCCTGAGCTAGGGAGAAATCATTCTGCAATAAACTACATTTTTAAAAATCATTATCACGTGCCAGTTTCTGAAGAAAATGGTCCCAGTTCTTGAGAAAAAAATCAAAGAAAACTTGATATGCAAAGCATAACATTACAGGATTGGGAAATAGGTGGTATGAAAAGAGATGGAAGTACCCAAAATCTTAAAAAGGTCAGACAGCTAGAATAACCTCTCCTCAAGAATCCTAACTCTTGAAGAATGACCAGTTTCTAGAAGTTCTGCAAACATATGGCCCATTTGGGGAATAAGAAGTGGGCAGATGAAACTCTAAGGGAAATTAAAAAGGAAAAGAGGTAGGACAATCAGAGCATCAATAACCCAATGGAAAGTTTTAAGAAGATAGGACAATACATGCGTCAAGATAAAAATAGACACGGCGATGGCTTCAGCTGGAGTAGTTTTGGTCAGATTTTAGGGGCTTGAATAAATGTAGATGGTTACTGTACGCTAATCTTTCAAGAAAGAGTAGGAGCTAAGCAGTATTGATGTCAAAGAGAGAATGCTGAACTTTGTTCTAAAAATAAATAAATGAAAATCTTTATTAAAGGATTTAATGAAAGTAGAAGAATGAACAGAAGGATGACATAATTTTTTTATCATATTAATATAGAAAGACTTGATTGAATATGAAGGATTCATAAATATTCTACTTCCTGACCTGCTAATTACAAACTGTATGATCTAAGCACTATGTATTTATCTCCAAGAGGGACTTACACTTACTCATCGCTGTAGCCCCCAGCACCTAGTACTAGGTCTAACATATGGTGCATGCTCAATTAATGTTTGTTGAATAAAATTACTTAATCTCTCTGGGCTTCAATTTCCTCCTCTGGGGCGGGGAAGTGGCTGGATCTAAATGATGTTCCTTCTAGCTATAAATGCCCATCAGTGTGTTAACTGTTAGATAAAATGGGTCAATTCCCTATGACTCCTTGAAAATATGCCATGATGTAGCACTCCCATTTAAGCAAGGGCAAAACCCACACCCATTCACCTGATAATGACACTATACGGTACTCCTGAGATGGTCCTCTGAGGTGAAAATATCTTCATTAAATCAGGTCATGGAAGGAAACAGAAGACAGATTTGTTCAGAAAATGTTTTGATGAGTGTAACTCCTTTGCCTTCCCCTCCTTCAGTCTGCAGAGATATGGGCACTACTTGGAAACTTAAAAAATGTAAAGGGAACCTTTAAAAAGCTAATTTTTAAAAATCCAAAGATAATAAATCTGCAACTGTGTAAATGTCTTCTGTCTTCCAGGCCTAGGCTGTTTAAGTTTTAATCCAAATTGGGAGCTAGGGAGGCAGGACAGGAAGAACAGAGAGAAAAGAAACAAATTTCAAAAGTAGAGATGCCTTCTTATCTGCAAGCAGATAAGAAACACTTGTAAGAAATTAAAATATCAACACTAATCAATAGTTTCTCAAAGAACTCAAATGAATAACCAATATCCCTGTCAACAAAGCCATACACCCTTAAAAATCCAAAGTCAACTCTGTCCAATACTAGAAATACCAGAGAGAACCAGGCACTGATGAGGCAGTGACAGGAAACTGTGCCCCACCGCTCACCGAAACCATTATCACCTACAACCTTAGTACCTCCACTGTCCCCTCAAATCTGTCCAACCTTTTCTAGAACTTCTATTCAAACTGCAAAATCAGAATTTAAATATAAAATAATAGGACCCCATCTACATGGATTTTGAACAGATGAGACACAATTTAGTGGGGCTTAATCCACAGGAAATATTTAAATTGTAGGTATTAGCGGGTTACCTGGGTGGTTTAACCTGTTAAGCGTCCCACTTCGGCTCAAGTCACGATCTCATGGTTCCTCAGTTCCAACCCCACATCGGGCTCTCTGCTGTCAGCGCAGAGCCTGCTTTGGATTTTCTGTACCCCTTCTCTCTGTCCCTCCCCCACTGACGCTCTCTCAAAATAAAATAAAACATTAAAAAAATAATAATAAAAGATAAATTTAGGTTTTAGCAATAAAGTTTTTGCCTGGGATTATTTTCAAAGAACATAGACTGAATCTCCAAATAGTGATGTGTTCAAACTTAGTAAATCACATCACTTTGTCCTATTTTCTTTATCGATCCACAAACATTTAGTTGATCAATCCAAACTGAAATCAAGTAGCACAGATTGAAATTTACAGGAGGAAAAAAAATATATATCTATATCTATATCTATATCTATATCTATAGATATAGATATATATATCTATCTATCTCCCAACGGGGAAAAAATGCTACAGTGATTATTTGCATTATTAAAAAGATTCTTCTCTCTACACAGAAACTTTAAAAATCATTTCTTTACAAAGGTATTTTCCCATTGCTTCTAAAGCATAAATTGATTTACCAATAGTCATTTTTATTTGCAGTATTCCAGGAACATTACAGTGGGGAGCTACATACTTTCTCTCTTCCTACTTCTAATGCCTTTAAACTATATCCTCATACATTTAACCAATTATCATTACTTAATTTAGCACCAATAAAAAAACTGTTCAAGAGGAGAGAGGATATAAGGGATTAAGAAAACAATGATGGCTTTGCTTCCTTTTCATCACATTTCCCCAACAGGTTTATATAGTCTTCAATGCTACCAGATATTTTCCCTCCCCATTCCACACTGAGGTTATAATTTAAGAATTATGAGTGGCAAGGGCAGAGGAGTAAGTAGAAAGTGTTCCGATGAGCAGATGGATACATGGCAATGATGGGAAGCTTACACTGTGTATCACAGGCACCACCACAAGGATACAGTGGAGATCCTCTAAGCAAATATGCAAATATGGGCCTATCACAAAGGGGCTTCTTATTCAGACAACCCATATGGGTTATGTATAGGAATTCACATCCATTAAATCACTCCAAAATTCCCTGCAGTTTAACTCATGTGCTCACACTTTTCTAAGAAAAAATAAACAGCTAAGAAACCTACAGCATTGGATGAAAGTGAAGCCAAAAACAGATCAAAGGAAAAGCGAAAAGGAAAGAGATCCATAGTCTTTGTATTGAGAAGGGGCTGTTATCCACAAAACTAAACTTCATGGTTTACCTCCTGTGCAAAGTCCCAGTGCCACAAACCAGCAGGATATATGGTTAACAAAGGGTAGAAAGAGAAATCATTCCAAATGAGATTTTAAGTGAGTCATGCTCAGGAACTCAGAAGATTTCATTTACTTATCTAATTGAAAAATGTATATTATCCAAGGAGTCATTAAGATGGCGTTGCATATGCCTAAAATACAGTAATCAATTTATTTTTTTTTTTAATTTTTTTTTAACGTTTATTTATTTTTGAGAGACAGAGAGAGACAGAGCATGAACAGGGGAGGGGCAGAGAGAGAGGGAGACACAGAATCGGAAGCAGGCTCCAGGCTCTGAGCCATCAGCCCAGAGCCCGATGCGGGGCTCGAACTCACGGACCGTGAGATCGTGACCTGAGCTGAAGTCGGACGCTTAACCGACTGAGCCACCCAGGCGCCCCACAGTAATCAATTTAAAAAGAAATTCAAGATATAATGTATAGGTATGAAACAAAATATCCTTTAAAGCTGTAGATTTACCAAATAACTTCAAAATTTTAAGGTGAAACGCGATAAAACCTTTGGTCGTCAAGTATAACCAAGGAAGGCAAATATTAGAGAAACAAACAAACCTGATGTCAACAAATCACAAAAAAAACTGGTATGCCCCAGGCTTCAGGAAGCGTCCTGAAAATGTCCCTCACATTTTTTAAACATTTGTTCTAATGCAAGTAGATGTGAAGGTAGAAACCAAAATTGTTTTATTTTATTTTCTATATGCTTAGAAAGCTGAAAGGCAAAGGAAGATCCCGAAACTAAATAAACATGCTGCATAGCTTGGGCTATTAAGGCAGCCAGATCTTCGGCAATCTCAGTACAACTTAAATTCAATGATCTGTGCCAAGAGTCAGATAATAGAAAAATTTAAGTATCCAAATACATATTGTCCTTAAACACTATCCTGTCAGCCACCATTAAATACCATTTCGCTAGCCTGTAAAATTGATATTTCATATCTAGGGAGTGTACAATGGATAGCTCTGGGAAAGCATTCAAGGCTTTGGACACACATTTGAGGTTTTGTAAATAAACATTAAAAATCAATTCAACAGCAAGAATGTTAACAAAATTTCACGACTATCGAACATCTAGCAATTTTAGTCACCCAGAAAGATACAGAATTGTTAAATTACTTTTAGGCCAAAAGGCTTATTAGATGGCTGAGTTCCCCAGGGTCGCCATGGATGATATGTCTTAAAGGAATGTCATCTCACTACTAATAAACTTGTATAAAGAATTTTCTTTCTTTCCTCTTTGAATAGCTTGCACCAGAATTCACAAGATGAATCAATATCACTCTGTCTCGGTATAATCGGGAATCCACTCCAAGTAGTCATTAAACAATCCTGGAGGAGGGCTTCATGTCTCCCCACTTTTTCCATGTGCTATTCACCTTCCAATTAATTTCTACTTTGACTAACCCATCCCTCCCTTCCACTGGTCAATTAAAATGCCTTCCTTTAGGTCAGCCTCCTTTTCATAATTACTAGCTTTCTTTTCTTCTTTTTGCTCTCACACTGCTCATGGCTTTCTCTAAAAACTATCCTCTCCCAATACTCTCCATTTCAATAAAAAGAACCTTTTAAAAAAAATTTCCCTGCTTCATTCACATCCTCATATATCTGGCCTTTCTGCCAATTTTACTACATATACAAGAGGTTCGAAAACACAAGTCTGTGAAGTTTGGGTAAAGATTTCCCCAGTTTTCACAAAATCAAGGGTGGGGCGTGGGGGGATGTCTGGGCTCGAACAAATGTCCTGTAAACTACTCCAGATTGAAGGCCTATCTACTATTCTTAAATTATATGTTGTTGGGTTTTTTTGTTTGTTTGTTTTTTAACAGATTTTATTTTTAAGTAATCTCTATACCCAAGATTAAGAACTGCAAGCTCTACCAACTGGGCCAGCCAGGTGCCCTTGTTTGTTTGCTTAACTTCTGAGGAATGAGTTGTTTGTGCTAAGAAGCAATGATGTCAGAAGGAGGAGGGGCACTTTTTTTCTCCAGTTCTCCAGAGGGAGGGATAAGAGAAGCAACAGGAAGGAATAAAGAGTTGAAAAAGGAAGTGACGCCGGACAAGGAGCCAAGGACAGATCACGGAGGGCCTAATGTTGTTTGCCAGATAGGTGTTAACCCGTGGAGTATAGAAACAAAGAAAACTTTTTGGGAAGAAGAATGACGGGATTTGAACTTCACAAAGACCAAATGAGCAACAGTGTGGAACAACAGACTGGAGAGTGACATTTGAAACAGGGAGCCCAAACACTTGGGCAACACGTGAAACCAAGGATGAAGGCTTCCCCAGTGGGGGGAGGAAGAATTCTGAGATGATAATCTGAAGTTTAAATCAATTAATATATATATCAAGAGCCTGGGTCACCACAATATAACTCACATGTTGAAATTCAACATAAGTCAGTTCTTTCTGTTTGCTTTGCTTTCTTTATACCTAGAAATACCCATCTAGATATGGTTGCATTAAGCCATAAACATCTACTAAGAATCCAAGGATTTCGATTTAACATGTTTCTTACCAGTATACAAAAATATCAAAGTAAAATAATGAGTGTATGTTCCCATTTTAACGAATAACTAGTTACCCAAATTCAAATTCCAATATTTTAAAACATGAGTAAAGTTACAACGAAATCTGTGAAAATTTAAGAAGTCTTCAATACTGCACAAAGACCCAGGCACAGTAGGTGCTCAATAAACACCTGATTGAAGAGAAGTTTCTTTCGTGAAATGTCACATGAAGTTAAAGAATAACAAAAGGATATACAATATAAAATTGAAAAGGATATACAATATAAAAGAATAATAAAAAGAATAACTAAAGTCCAAGTGCAGCCACTACAAGAGTCCTGAGGAACATGCAAGTATGCTTGGCTTATCCCTTTAGTTTTGGCAACCTTAATATCAAGGTGTTAAGGGCACTCAACATCCTTCACAGTAAAGTGCAAGCATATAAAAGCTAAAACTAGAAGGAATTCTATCTATCTCCCTGTGACACCAAATGACTGTGCTATAGCACAAAGCTGCTGTTAGTCTGTTGCCACCAATACTCATCAGAGGAAAATGGGAATCACAGCATACTGTTAATCACTGTCTGCTGACCAGTATCTTGTCAATCACTGGGAATAGGAAGCCTGTTTCTTTGGGCAAAAATTGCTCATATCTAATAAGGCTTCAAAAGTCTAAAGTGGCTGAAATAGCAGAAAGATATTAAAGGTTAGGTTGCAGCTGTCAGACATCACTTCTGTAATAGCAGGCACATCTGGTTCAATGTCTGCTGGGAAGAGTCACCATAGCAGTCCACACTCAAGTGAAAACGAGCACCACACTGGAAAGTGACTCACGTATGCCTCAGAAGGTGAAGTGATAACTACCCTTTAGAGAAAATATAGCCAGAATGAATTTCCCTCCCCAGTATTCTATAAGCAGATGCTTACCAGAAGTCCCCACTCTCCTGAAATATCATATCTCTGTTGAATTAAAGAGAAGATGACTGGCCAAAAACATTACTATGCCACCCCAATAGATCGCTCTCACATTTAGCAAAATAGGAAAATCGAAAGTCAAGAAGAAGAAGATAATGCCTCTGCTGGGCAGTTGCAGTCCTTGGCATTTCTATAGCAAATAAACGCAGAGCAGCTGTAAAAACTCATTCCAGGCCAATGAAATGGTCACTGACACTCCTCAGAGGTGGGACAGATACTTCCCCCTCCAGCTACACATGATGGTCAGAAGCTCCAGTGTGTACAAGCCACAATCACAAAAAGAAGTCTACAGACCTGTAGTTACAGAGGAACAGTGGTCCAAGTGGGGTTTTAGTTACCTTTTCTTATTTTCATACAACTTTAAAACCTAACAGCCTGATTGAATTATGACTCTCTTGCCAAATTAAAAATCATTATTTTGTACAGTAGCCAATTAAGTTGGCTATTTTCAGCAAACTAAGTCTATTTTCAGCAAACTAATAACCCAAAGGATTGTAACCTATGACAGAATGAAGTTTAAATAGAAAAATAAGCTCCCCAAGCTGTTTAAAGGTGTCTTAATCTCAAAGGAACTACACATCTCATCTGAATTCCAGGTATCTTTATCAAAGTTCCTGGCAAAAAGCATGCAGACTAATGTCAGAATGTAGGACCCTAGTACTGGTGTTCAAACTCATACACATATAATCATAGGAAATGCTATTCTGATTAAGATCTTTTAAAATTAACTTCCCTTTTCTCCCTGGAAAACAAATTAGACCTCAATGGTAATCATCCTCAACAACCACAAAGGAGGTCAGTGCGCTTAAATTAATCTCCCTGGCCTGAGACAGGCAATCAAAAACCAACAGGAAATCAGACAGGTAAATAGGTATTAGACTAAGAACAGTCACTGAGGATCCTGGCAGGCAGGGCAGGAAACTATTGTCTGCCTTCCTTTATAAAAGATGTGCAGCTCTGAGTTGGATCACAGAACTATAGCTTGATCACAAAGATACCAAAAACAACCAAACACCCGGTCAGAACTTAGATAACTAGTCTCTAAACCCCAGGTAACTTTTATGGGAACTCATTATATAAGTAGAAAAAGGGAATCTGGTCTAGGTTCTGTAAATAATTCCCTAATTTCAATATCATGGGGGTTTCTCCTGTATGAAATTACTGTGAATAATCAAAGCAATCATTCTCATGTATTTGAGATTACAAATCTGAACATGCTTTGGAATATTTTCACTATTACTGCAATGACATTTCATTATGATTGCTTTTACTTTAATGATTAATAACAGAAGAGAAAGCTCTATCAAATATATAAGCATCTGGCTAATTTGCTCTAAGGCTAGCCAAAAGTCATTCCTGGGATTAAAAAGTAGGACTTATAAATCAAACCAGTATATAAGGTTCAGACCCTGCCTTCTATTCCAAATGAAAATTCAAAGGAACAAAAAATTTTCCTCCTTCTCCTAAGAGGCCCAAAACGCTGCTATTATCTTTGCTCCACCAACTTGGCATAACTGGACTTAGGAAATTCAGAATCATAGGCAATAAACCAGTTTCCATTTTTCTTGATGAATTCTATAATTCAATTATACTGATCAGTATAATGAACAAGGAGGAAAAAACACCATTGTCATATGGTGAAGGCAAACTTCCAACAAAAACCAGCTACCTCACTTGTAATGAACGAATGTAGGAAAAGATAGGTCAAATGCGTTGTTCCCATGGTAAAATCAATCAGTCTTGTCATTTTCATGAATTTATAAACCACAGAATCACAAGGTCCATGGGCTGAACAGAAACTCCAAAACTTACATCTAGCCTCCTGTCAAATCCCCTCCACACCATTCCTATTGTACGGTTATTCAACCCATGTGTAAATGCCTTCCGTGAAAAGAAACTTCCCGGCTGGGGGGCAGCCCACTCTCTTACTAAACACCTTGCTTAGAAAGTTGTTTTTTTATTGTAAACTTAAATATGTTTCCCTATAACTGGTCCTAGTTTTTTACTCTCTGATGTTCACCAGAACAAACTTAGTAAACTTTCTCACTGACTGTGCAATATTAGAGTTTCTCTGCATGGCAGCCTAACAGAGAGGTCATAAAACCTGAGTTCTCTGTAGTGCAGTAGGATTCTAAATGCTGCCAGAATCATAAAGAACTCACTTTTCCTCCACAGGGTGGCTTAGGCTACTAAATCCTGGTGCACTGTGAAACCCATTCCTCATGAACTACTTATAGCCTGTTGCTCTGATCGAAATGACCCAACTGGACAAAAAGGGATCTAAAATTAAGGATTTCTTCTTCTCATTGTCACTTAAAGCACTGAAACAATTCTAGCAAAAGAGATAAGAAAGACTAATGGTGTCATTATGATTAGTGAATTAAACCGTAAACAGAACACTGGGATTGGCTTTCATTATGTCAAGAAGAAAAATTACAAAGGAAGAGGCAGGTGATTTTAAGTACAAGTTTCAGATTTGGAAGAAAACAAATACGACAATGCTGAAATTATTTCCACTGGGATTCATGGTGTTGCCTCACTGGGCCTCAAATGCTGTAACATTAGGAGCCTGGACACATGTACATTAGAACACTGACCATTTTGACACTGCATTATCCTAACCGGTGAAAGGACTTCTGACTCCATCATACTGCTTCCTTCAGAGAATATGATCCTACGCACTGAAAGATGAAACAATTTTCTAATTGTTTCATATGTTGGCAAGATTTCACAAGTAGAAGCTACCACACTTTAGTCAGTATGATCTGGGAATGATTATAAAACATATGAAACACGAGAAACCAAAACTACCACAAAATGCTTCAGCCCCTTTACCGGGGATTTGCAAGTAACTAGCAGCAATTCCAGGCAGGAACAAAAGCCTTTATCTACCTAAGTAAAACAAGTGTTCATGACCTACAAGGAATCATGCTGCATATGCGGGGGATACAAGCATGAATCAAACACATAATCTATGTTCAAAAGGAGCTAGAAGTCTAGTAATAGAGATGAGGCAGGTACCTACAATGCAAAGAAGAAAATGGTACCATAAACCAAATTACGTTTATGTTTATGGATAAAATGCTATGGCAACTCAGCACGAGAGATTACTTCTGACACAAAGGATCTGAAGAAGCTTTGTGGAGATGGTCCTATCTGTCTGAATATTGACAAGGGGGTAACACTGGTATACAGATGAGGGAAAAGAGTATTCCAGGCTGGAGGCACATTAGGAAAAGTATAAAGAAAGCATGAAGCATGTACGGAAAACCACCACCCAGTCTGTCGAAACTGTGCCATACTGCTGCTCATTGAGTACACCACAGCCACTCCTAGGTCAAATCTTCAGTAAGGACTGTCCCATCTAGCACATTTAGTCCTCACCCACTAAAAATGCCGCCAATGACATACACAAAAAAACTGTCCCTACATATTTCAAACTTCCCCCCATTAAAAGCTAGTCTAAAAACACATAGTATATAAAGAATATTATACCAAATAAGCTTAGAAGCTTAGGCCACATCATGGGACCTTAGAAGTTTGGCCCTTTTGTCCAGGAAAGTTTAGGACAAGGTGGGTGATGGAATCAGAGGTATATTTCAGAAAGACTGATCTAGCAGTCATATATAGTACTGGATTAGAAGATGGACAACTGGAGGTAAGGAAGCCAGTTAGGCTGTTATCCTGGTGCAGAGAGATATAATTAGAACCAAAACTACTCAAAAGGTGTTCTGTTCAACAGCACACTGTCCAAACCAATTTTAAATGACTCCAACAACCATGTATTCCTAGCTTTCATGATTTACTCTAGTGGAATATGTCACTACCATTCATGTCCAAGAGAGAACAGATTTCTTTATGTGCTGCAATAATCCCCCCAATGGTGCAAAGCTGAGCTAAGGGGTTTTTTTTTGCATAGAAATTGTGGTATGCAAGTACGCAGGTCGGTACCTTGCCTTATTACATATGGAGTAATTAGGAAGCACATTCATTATTTAAGGCATTAGCATAACAAATCAACTTAAAATGACACTTGAGAATAGGCCATTCAAAATATAAGCCAAGATTATTAATATAAGTCTTTCAACAGGGAAAAAAAAATCATCAGACCTAAGGGAAGCAGCTGGCAGCTCTCAGGGGAGGTGGATGTACAATAAATGAAAAGCCAGAAGCTGCTTTTAGGCACTTTCTTATTTAGGGACCCAAAGTGAGTCAGAGTTACTAAATAAGCGTGATGGACAAAAATAATTATTAGATAACTACATAATATCTGAATGCCCAATATGCACAGGCACTATGTATGACCCATTTAATATTCCAAAGACTAAGATTTCAACACTATGACTTTACAAATAAGGAAGGCAGAGCTCAAATATATTAAATAACTCCTGCAAGGTTAGTCACTACTAAATCTACAGAAACAGACTTGAAACCCAGGTCAGTCTGACTAGGAATTGTCCTCTTTCTACATACAGCACTCAATTTAGAAATTACTGTTAACAATGACAAGGCAAATAATTTGAAGACACACATAAATGGGACAGGCAAGAGGGTAGACACACATGACCAGTTAGGGTCAAGAAACCCTACCTGGAGGGTAAGGGGCAAAACTTAACATCAAATGCAAACTTCTGAGGAAGCTTGACAGATTTACGAGACACAAAGCCGAGCAATAGCAAATGCAAGGAATGAGGATACCTAATTGTAGGCAGGGTCTTTAGGAATACACATAATAAACCACCAAAACACAAGGTCTTTCTCCTCTCCCTCACGAAATGTATGAAGGTTCATTATGTGCTCTGCTACAGTCAAAAATTACTCTGCCATAAAATAAAAATCTCAAAGTCAACCAATTTTCTTGTGTAAGCTAACAAATACATTGAGCTTTCCCTTTCAAAACCCTAAAATGCATTCTCTTCTACAGTATACTATGAATGTGTGTTTTTGAAATCAAGAACCTAAAATCCAATCTCATGCATTACAGTAGCTATCCTTTCACTACTGCCCATTCCTGGCTCTTTCCCCAAATACAGACAACCGAACTTGCTCTTGCATTTATCCTGGTAAGCAAGAGGAATGAACAACCAAGTCTGTGCTACAAGGCTAAAAGAATCTCAATCCCAAAGTAGCTTCTACTGAACCCTCTCCCTCAAGTTGAACGATTGTATCAACTCTTCCTGAGAATTTTTCAATGTTTATTTCTGACAACTCCAAGATAGTATTTTGTATATCACATTAAGGTATCAATCTAACAATAACATAGCTTTTTCCTAAATTCAATTCCTTCTGCCTTATGAAGGTCTCCAAAGGTCTCACTTCCTCTTCATAGGGATGGTTTTCCACTCATTATGGGGAAATAAGGAGGGCTTGATCATAAGACAAATCTACAACTCTGACTTTCTTCTTACCAAGCCGGGTGCCTGCATATAACAACTTAATAGTTATAAAATTCACTATCTGTGAACAAGGATAAAATGGGCCCTAGTAGGCTAAAAATTAGCAGGTGGATGTGAAGACTACAACAGAAAGGTATTACAATTCTGTGGATGAGAAGAGAAGAGTAATGTGCCTTCCCTGAATCCACAGATCCCAGAGGATAAAAGGTCATCACATTCTTAAAACTAAACTGTCCCTGAACAGAAATTTCTTTTTTGAGTTGAAAGTTAAATGGAGCCTTGTTTTGCATAAGCACTAGCCTGGAAGAGTGAACACTACCCCAACATCCTCACTCCTGTGGCTTGGCCATAAATGCCTGAACTGTTGGTTTTAAGAAATACCCACTGTTTCACACTATCCCCTGCACTTGGATGTCTAAAGAGCACAGTAACTGGAATATACACATACACACAACGTCTCTCTCCTTATCTTCTTCACTATACCCATTTATACAGGTAATACCATTTTCACACATTTTACTTACCACTTATACTTACAGGCCTTTGCTACACTATCCCCAGGAAATGTATGAACAGTAGGAGGAGAAGAATTAGTTCCTGGGTAATAGGAATATTTTATTAAAATTAATAAATATCTTTATTTATTCTTATTTTTTGCCCTGGAACCTGCACCCTACATGGTCTGGCCTCCAGGATACAAAACTTCAAACACATTTATCTTCTAATTTAAAGCATCACTGCCCCATGTATTTCCCATCTTCTTAAAACAACAACAAATCACTGAATCTTAAACAAGATAAATATAAACTTTAGTTTCAACAGATAATCAAAGTTGGTGCATAAAAATCAGGAGGAAAATTGGCATATCCTTTTATTAGAGCGATTTCAAATGCTATGCCGTGCATTAAAGGTCAACCCAAACAAATGAATTACTCAGATTCCACCAGGCTTTGCCCTAGAACAACCAGACAAGAGCCAATGAAATGAAGATTGTATGCTAGTTTGGCCACAGAATGAAAGAGTCGCTATAAATTCATGTGCTCATTAGAAAGTGGGAGTTAGACGTACCTGATCATTATATAGCCAGTAAGTTCCTCTTATGTAGACCAGTAAAGTTCTACTAAAATGATACAGATTACTATCCTAACAATGTTTAGTTGCCTATTTAAAAAAAGTTCTAGTTTCAAAGAAAAAGCAAACTAGAACAGGCACATTTTGTATGGCACCATTTGAGCTTCATAGTGTATTTACAGCATCCTGTTCATACTTGGCAGTCAGTATGCTGAGTCTCACTTGGTCAGGAAACCTGTACTTTGTGACTGTGAACTTTTTTGACTTTTTTGGACCCCGACCAAATGTATGGTTTCTAACTATTCGTCCTTCTATTTTGTAATTCTATACTGCAGTCACACACTTAAAATGAAGAATAACGTCAGAGAATTAATTTTTCTTGCTTCAAACTTTCCTAGCTGATACTTGTTTAGTGGCATTATCTTGGGCAAGTTTACTAAACTACCTGTGCCTCAGTTTCCTTATCTGTAACTGTTGAGCATAAATCCTTTCAAACACATACTGTTATTAGGATTAAATCTATAATATATGTCAAGTACTCAGAAGCAGTATCTGGTACCTTAGGAGCCACCCAAAAATATTTGTTATGGCTACTCAACCCTAAGCCACTTGAGAGTTCCAAGTAGCAGCTAGCAATTTAAGGAAACGTGCACACGTACTCTACATACACATATTCACAACACTCGGGGGGATTCTAGCCGTCTCAAGCAATGGCCAATGTCCATGTGAAAGCCAATTTTCATTTTTAGGAATGATTAAACTTCTGTGTTTCATCACTAGGGAGTAGGCTTCCAGAATATCTGTATGGCTGTTTCAGAGAAGCAGCTTGTGGAATAAAAAACCAGGGTTTCAACAAGCAGTTTTAAAAAGATGGTTTGAGCTGGGATGGAATGAACTGGGATACCAGTCACTTCTATGTCAAGAAAGTTGGTTTCTAACAAGAGCTTTGCTTGTTTCGAAAGGCACTGCAATAAGGTTCCAGTTGCATCACATAATTAAGCACTAAAACAAATGAATGAAGGACAGGACGGAGAAAGATTCATTTTAATCCCAGCTATGGGAAGACAATGAGTTTATGACATAAAATGATCAATACTCTAAAAAAGTTTTACAAAATGAAATGTATTGAAAAACAAAATACCCAAATATAGAAAAATAGCCAATAGCGAAACCCATCTGAAAGCCACACCAGAAAAATACATATAGTCAATAAAATAATTATTCTGCTTTAAAAGTAATCAAGGGAGGGGCACCTGGGTGGTTCAGTCGGTTAAGCTCCTGACTTCGGCTCAGGTCATGATCTCACAGTTTGTGAGTTCGAGCCCCGTGTCGGCTCTGTGCTGACAGCTCGGAGCCTGGAGCCTGCTTTGGATTCTGTGTCTCCCTCTCTCTCTGCCCCTCCCCTGCTCATGGTCTACCTCTCTCTGTCTCAAAAATAAATAAAACATTTAAAAAATTAAAAAAAAAAAGTAATCGGGGCGCCTGGGTGGCTCAGTCGGTTAAGCGGCCGACTTCGGCTCAGGTCACGATCTTGCGGTCCGTGAGTTCAAGCCCCGCGTCGGGCTCTGTGCTGACAGCTCAGAGCCTGGAGCCTGTTTCAGATTCTGTGTCTCCCTCTCTCTCTGACCCTCCCCTGTTCATGCTCTGTCTCTCTCTGTCTCAAAAATAAATAAACGTTAAAAAAAAAAAAAAGTAATCAAGGGAGATAAAAAGTATACACAAAGGTAAATGAAATGTAAAACATAAAGTGTACATCCTTATTAGCAATATTATATGCAAATGAAAACAATTCTAAGGTCCTGCTAATCTAAGAAATCTAACAAAAATCATGACAAAACCAAATTACATGTACAACAGTTTAAGTATTTATGGGATGCTGTCTGAAAATTAGCTTATATATCCTTTGGCCTATTGACCCACTTTGAGAATATAGTTCTATGTCGGCAAGGAGTGGAGAAAGGGAAACCTACTGCACTGTTTGTGTGAATGCAAACTGGTGCAGCCACTCTGGAAAACAGTGTGGAGGTTCCTCAAAAAATTAATAGAACTACCCTACGACCCAGCAATTGCACTATTAGGAATTTATCCAAAGGATACAAAAATGCTGATTCAAAGGGGCACATGCACCCCAATGTATATAGTAGTGCTATCAACAACAGCCAAATTATGGAAAGAGTCCAAACAGCAATCAACTGATGAATGGATTAAGAAGATGTGGTGTATATATATGCAACGGAATACTACTTGGTGATGAAAAAGAAAGAAATTGTGCCATTTGCAACAATGTGGATGGAACTGGAGGGTATTATGCTAAGCGAAATAAGTCAGTCAGAGAAGACAGACATCATATGATTTTACTCATATGTGGAATTTGAGAAACTTAACAGATGAACATAGGGGAAGGGAAGGAAAAATAAGATAAAAACAGAGGAAGGCAATGTAAGAGACTCAAATACAGAGAACAAAACAGGGTTGATGGGGATGATGAGGTGGCAGGTTAAATGGGTGACGGGCCTTAAGAAGGACAGTCTTCAGGATGAGCACTGGGTGTCATATGTAAGAGATGAATCACTGGGTTCTACTTCTGAAGTCAAGACTACACTGTATGTTAATTAACTCTGAGTAAGTAAGTAAATAAATAAATAAGTATCCTAAATAGGATGAAAAGGTATACGTTTAGTACTATTAAGAAAAACTAGGGGCACCTGGGTGGCTTAGTCACCTGAGTTTCTGACTTTGCCTCAGGTCATGATCTAGCAGTTTGTGTGTTCGAGCGCTCTGTGCTAACAGCTTGGAGCCTAGAACTTACTTTAGATTGTGTGTGTGTGTGTGTGTGTGTGTGTGTGTGTGTGTGTGTGTGTGTGTGTGTGTGTCTGCCCCTCCCCCGCTCATTCTCTGTCTCTCTGTCTCTGTCTCAAAAATAAACATTAAAAACTAAAAAAAAAAAAGAAAGAAAGAAAGAAAGAAAAACTGAAATCTGGAACGAGGGAATAATTAGAAAATTAGATATGAGAACAATGGAATATGTGTATGTGCATTAAAATTTTAAAGTGCCTTAAATAAAGAAAAATGTGGAACTTCCATTTCCAACCAAGATGGAACAAGGATCAAATCTTTCCTTCTGCTTAAAACAGCCAAAAACACAAAAACATTCTGAAACATGGTTTTCAATAGGCTAGAAAACAGTCAACAAAGGACAACAATCCCTAAGAGACAGGACATAAATGAGCCCAACCATTGCTTACCGCCTAGAAAGAGGTTTGGCATGTTGGGGTGAGGGTGGGGGGTCTGGGAAGACCTAGACAGCTCGAGTATGATCATGGCACACATCAAGAGGGAGAAGAGAGCAGAACAGAGAATTGCTGAGATTCACACAGGGTCCCCCTTGAGCATACTACTGATTAGCACAGGAGTGTGCAGAAAGTATCAACCACCTGAGGACAGGGAAAGAACCGTAAGAAAGCATTAGAAAGAATGATGCCTACCCCTACTGTAATGGTCCAACCACCCCACACTCCAGGCTATTTACCCGTAAGATGAGAAGACATATATCCAAAGGAAATCTATGGAAATCTATCCAAATGTTTATAGAAGCTTTATACGTAAATTGCCAAAAACTGGAAAACAAGCAGAAACAACCCAGTGGCCACCAACAAGCAAAGAGATAAGCCATGGTATGGACCTACATTAGAATACTACTTAGCAATAAAAGGAATGAAGTACTGACAGCACACCACAATACAGACGGATCTCGAAGTATGCTGAGCGAAAGAAGTCAGATTTAAAAAAGAACAGATACTGTATGGTTTCATTTATACAAAACTTCGGAAAATGCAAATTATAGTAACAGAATGCAGATCAACGACTGGAGGATATATGGGAAGAGATACAAACGGGCATAAGAAAAACTGGGGGAGAATGAACATGTTCACTATCTTGATTGTAGAGATTTGATAGGTATACACGTTTCTCAAAATTTACCAAAATATGTACTTTAAATATGGGCAGTTTTCCTGACTATCCATTATATCCCAATTAAGCTGTTAATAGAAACAGGGGAAAAAGTGGTTGCATGAACGGTTGTAAATATCAGAATATAAAGTAACATATATAAAGGTCACAATCATCCGAAGTTAAGAGAGAGATACATAAAATTTGTTAAGGTCTTTTGAATTTTTACTTAACCCTTTAAAAACAATTACACCCACTAAATTAATTTAATCTAAACGGCCATTCTTATTTTCTAGAAACAAGAGCTGGGAGACGGTTTGCCCATGACCATATGCAAAAGTCACATGAGAGAAACAGACACCGCACAACTCATCAGATGCCAACCTCTGTTCTACATTCATCACTCCCAACTAAATTTCACCAGTGCCAACACTCAGAATAACAAGAGGCTTGGAAATGAGACAGATGCTTTGGAAGAACTACATGCAGAGAAGCTAGAAAAAATGTTTCCTAATGTCACTAGGGCGACCAGGGTACACCCAGAGTGAAACATGAAGGGCCGTCTTGTCCACAGGAGGGATAATAATATTTAGAAATTAGCCCCCACAGTTTCCAGAATGTCAGTTAATTTAAAATGCCAGATTGACGAAAGCATTTCAAAGCAACACATTTTTAAATTCCAAATTAACACGCCTTGCCATACCTGATGTTCCCTGAAAAAAAAAAAAACAAAAAACAACCACATGTTGTGGTTTTGTTATAGAAGAAAAAAGAAAAGCCATTCTTACTTACAAGATACAGGATGTAAAAAAAAATGGGGGTGAGGGGAACCCATAGGCGTTAGTTTCCTATGGCTACCATTAGAAATTATCACATCTGGTGAATTAAAACATGAATTTATTCTCTCACAGTTAAGAGCCTAAATTCCGAAATCAAAGTGTAGGCAGCAAGGTGAAGCTCCCTCCAAAATCTCTAGGGAAGAATCCTTCCTTCAATCCTCCAGATTCTGGTGGTTGCCAGCAGTGCTTGGCTTATAGCCACATCACTCCCATCTCTGCCTCTGTGGTCACATGGCCTTCTTCCATCTGTGTGTGACCGGCCTTCTTATGAGTAGGATCCAGGGCCCAGCCTAATCTGGCATGACCTCATCTTAACTTGATTACATTTGCAAAGACCCTTTTTACAAATAATGTCGTATCCACAGATACTCAGTTATTAGAACTTTATCTTTTGGGAAAACACAGTTCAATACACGACGGGGGTGGGGGCAAACATCTAACATAGTACAGTTCTCTTCAAGGAGGCAGTAACAAGGGAGAATGAAATTTTAGTTAATGTAGCAAGAAATATTTTCCCGAAGCACACACTTGCGGCCATCTAGTTTTCAATCAAAAGAAATTCAATATGGCTAATGAAATCCTTTTTGTTCTTTTCTAATTTCCAAATTATGTTTGCAACAGATATCCCTGACCCTTATTCCATCCATCCTGCGAGGAATTAACAATTTTCATTCTCAAATACACTGCCTGAAGTTTAGGGGGTAAGAATCCACAAATCTTCCTCAATTTACAACAGGGTTACAACCTGATAAACCCCTCATAAACTGAAAATATAGTAAGACAAAAACACATTTAAAAGATCTAACCTACTGAATATCATAGTTGAGCCTAGCCTACCTTAAACATGCTCAGAACACTCATGTAATGTATTCAATACTGTACAGCAAGTGAAAACCAGAATGGCTGTATGAGTGCAGAACATTTGTAAGTATATTGGTCATTTACCTCCGTGACCGAGTGGCCGACTGGGAGATGCAGCTTGCTGCCCAGCATCACCAGAGATTATTTTAGGGCATATCACTGGCCCGGGAAAAGATCAAAATTCTAAGTACAGTTTCTACCGGATCATCATAAAGTAGAAATTTTTTAAGTTCAGCCATCATAAGTCAGGGACTACATGTGCTTTTACAACCAGAAAGGGGGAAAAAAGTTTCATCTAGGTCAGAAGTGAATGCGCTTCTACAGGAATATTAAGTCTTGTCCTTCTGAGCCATCATTATTACAAAGGTGTTTCATGATCTTTAACATGTTTACATATACACTCAATTACACGTACGCATAATACCACTTTTAGAATGTACTCTTGCATTCTTATAGGGCTAAGAGTGAAGGATATCACCACAGCTCATTCTTCTCTTCCACGCAGTGTCTAGTGCATACCAATCAAATAAACTTAGCATAATACGAACACACTAAAAATGTGATTTCTATCCTCTAGATTTTCAAATACAAAAAAAAAAAAGATTTGTTAAATAGTGAAATACTTATTAACTGAAATTAAGTGATTAAACCCATTATGTCACTAAGGAAGAAAAACTGAAGGCCAAGACATAAATCACCAGATATTCAAATGACCTCTCAGATGCACAGATCACAGAGGATTCATTCTGCTATCAATACAAATGGATCAAATAAAGGTATCTGGTTCATATGATTTGCTTGCCAGACAGTGCCTGGAGATGTCTGTTGAGTAAATTACCTGGTAATTAAAAAAATGGAAACTGTATGTTTCATAATTTATTTTTAGGCAGCCTGTAAACGACAGTGTCAAAATGGACCTCTAACATACCTTTACATCTGTGAGCATGCTGGTGGCACAGATGAGAGACTGGGTGAATTTTTTTGCTGATTTATAACAATGTATAAAATGTGATTAATGTTTTAGGGCTGGATCTAGATATGGCATGAACAGAGATACTAGATCTAACACCATCCATTTCTTCCAATCCTAAAAATTACCATCCATAAGCAGGGCAGGGGACAAAAACATTACATCATGGTGTTGTTGTTTTTTTAAAGTTTTATCTATCTATCTATCTATCTATCTATCTATCTATCTATCTAGCATCTCTTTAGAACTAAGGGCACAAAGTCCACTATCTGTGGTAAAAGTACCACAAACATAGGAAAATAATCTTACAGAACTGGTGAGGAAATACTCAACCTTTGTTTATGTGGAAAAGGACCATTCATTAGAAGAACTTAAATCTAATTTTGACTTGTGAGAAAAGACATGTTCACAGTCTCCTTTAGGTCTCTGCCTCTCTGAGATTCAAGGACACAGCTACTACTCTTTATCTTGGTAAACAGGATTAAATCCAAATAAATTATCACTAAAATATACACTCCACTCCCCTCCTCTAATGTCCATCTGCACTGATTACATTTATGAAGACTACATTTCTGGAGTGTTTATATTAGCCAGCATCTTTTCCATCACATACAATTTTCAAATGTCACAAAAACTCTGAAGTATTAAAAAAAAGTATCCAGTGGGTAGGAAAGCACCCAATGATAAAAGTGAGAAACATATCTTTTTAACTAAACAGACAGGCCAGAACCAAAAGAACTCAGGTGTTGTGTCCCAAATCTACTAAGCAATTTACCAAGTCAACAGAAACCGAGATCACAGTGGAGGTTAGAACCAAGTAATGGTGAGCAGAGCTATCAAATTTAATCAAATTCAAGATTCCACTTGTTGTAAGATGCACTATTATCTTATAAGTCATTAAAAGCCATCAGTTACAACAATAAGTTTCATCCTTAAATCTGACATGTTAAATTAAAATGCGGACATATTTTTTAAGAATTAAAGAAATGAGGTATATTTCCAATAAGGTCAAGAAGGCAGGATTACTTTATAAATGCAAAGCTTTATTTTTCATCTAACACAGTTAAAAAAATCTTATTGGCAAGTTCACTTTATAGCTATTCCCACCTTTATGTTCATTACATATCATTTATATCAAGTATAATCACTCTACCAGCAAGTGGACCTCAAATAGTTAAAACTATCTGTGCCAACCAGAAGGAAACTAAGAAGATAGAAAATACCTATCTAGTTTACAGCTTGGCCAAACATCATCCAAATCACTTATACCAATCTAGGGAAAATAAAGAAACTTAAATTTGGTCCTTTGGGAAACCAATAGTATGTATATGCCGAGAATGCGCCTGTGGCCCCAAGCTGATCATTTTCTTTGCGTTAACTCAGAGTGAATAATGATCAGAAGGCAATTGGCAGAGACACACAGCCCCCAGCTCTGTTTGATGTATGATCCTATCACAACACGATTACCAAGACCCATTTCTCTTGCACCAAAATACTGAATCCAGACGTCAACCTGGTGCCTGGAAAAGATGCTACACAGTGACAGCTGTTTCATGCTTCGATCCTGAATAGTTGCATTCTCACCAGACACATGCTTTAGCCAATGAGGGATCAGTGCATTCATAAAGAAAACATTACAAGAATTCTGGCCACCAAAATTTAAAGGTAGCACATACTCTTGCTTTTTTTTTTTTTTTATTGGTTTAAGTCATAATAAATAAGGAGCAGTTTTGCAGAAAGATGATGAAGGGACTACTGCATTTTATGTAATTAAGCAATAAACATATAGAAGCAATTAAGTGTATAGCATGAAATAGCAATAAGCATTTAGCACAACACAAATTACTCAACACATTCATTTCACCACACTTTTTTTAATTGAAAGAACTGGTGACCTAGATGAACACTGAATTGAAAAATCAAGAGAATTTAAACAGTAAGATGTAGTCGTTGCAAGTACAACCCTTGATACAAGCCTGGATTCTACTCCTAGGTGTTTCCCTTAACAGTAGTTTGACCTTGCACAAGTAACGTGACCTTCCTTCCCTAGCCTCAGTTTTCCCACATGCCCAAAAAAAAAAAAAAAAAAAAAAAGGATGATAAAACCTTCACCTCACAGGGCTCGGCTTTGTGTAGAATTAGGGCAGGAAAACTCTTACCGAATATCTGGCATAGCGGAGGAAATGCAAAATGGTACGTTCTATTTATCATTAGTACCAGCACTATCAAGCTATATACTTCCCAACCTTCAAACCTCTTTCTTGCTCTGATTTTCATTGGTTTGTTGCTTTTGTGCCTCTCCTAAAACACTGTTAATCTACTTTGCACTGTCTTTATTTGTATTTTATCTTGACTCACCCACATACCACCCCCCCGACTCTACTTTCAGAAACACCTTTGTATCCCCTCAACAACTAACATGGCATTGAAAAGTATTTAAGTTCTACAAAGCAACTAAAGAAATATCTGGGCAATGAAGCATGAATGACACCGGCCTACAGGTTTAAGACCTGGTATTCGCTGACTGGCATCTTGCACTCTGGTGAAGGTGAGTGGAACAAAGCTGAAAGGCTAGGCAGCCCAGAGGCAGCAAGAGGTCCCAAAGCATTTCCATTTCCCTCCATTCAGAAGGATGCCTCTACATAAATGCTTCCACTCAGAGAAGACACTAATGTGCTTCTGTGGAATTCTGCCAGTCTGACCCATAAATACCCTTATCAGGAAGAGTCAAAAACTATTTAATTCATCACAGGCTGAGAGTTTAAAAAGCAAGAGAGGATTAAGCAACACACACTCCAGTAGTGGGCTACAAAAGGGCATTGTTCCAGTTAATACAGCCGCCTCTGTAATGCAAAAGGAATAGAAAAGACACAAGAAGATACCGACACACGGAATTCCATATGAGATATGCGCACACATATACACACATACATATATATATAAACTCTGCCAACATTATACCAGAAAAAGAAAGGACATTTTGACATATCTACTCAAGAACAAGATACGTAGAATAGACCTAATAGAACAAATAAATAAACGGACAAGGAATAGAACCTGGTCAGAATATACCTAACAAATGAGGAACCAGGAAGGGGCTGGCAGAAAAATAAGCAGCTACAACTGGACATGCTGCTAGAGAGAAACCAAAACAGCCCTCAGAATTCAGCAATAACTCAACACCCTAGGTAGAAGTCACCCAGTAATGGCGCAAAGAATCCAACACAGATGGGCAAACACCTTTCCAGCCAGCCCTGGGCAAAGAACATACACCTGTCTGACCTGTGGCAAGACAGCACAGACTTCTGATTAGCCACCATTCAGACAAAGAGTTCAGTTGTTTAGCACTGGTACTTCTTTTTTAGTATATGTGCTGCTGAAGCAAGTACAGCACTGGCACTTCTTAAGAACATTCCACCTCATGTTTCTGGGCCTCTTGAAACAAGCCCAAGGCCTCGCTCTTGACCACTGTTAATTGTGGGTCTGCAGCTGACACAATTTCACCAACAGTACCAAGACTTTATCTGTCCCTATTTCCCGCTCCTATACCTAACATGAATCTTCTGGGATTTACTCCTTCAGGGGCAATTCCTTGTGAATTCCAGAGGCGCAAAGAAGACAAAGAATTTGCCATATATTTTATATGTTTATATATTGTTAGCTATCTAGCCAGCTGACACTGAGAGGGGGATGAAACAAACAAACAAACAAAAACTTGATTTTAAACTGTTCCTGGTCCCACACAATGTATCTGACCTTCCTAAAGCACTCTTGTTTGTGCAAAATGACTATATAGAGATTTTTCATGGGCCATTTTTACTATACGCAACTTTTATCCCATACTCTGACCTTAGACCGCAGTTCCCAATGGGATACAACTCCACTGTAATTTGTCATTCTGATATTTAAATTTAAAAACCACAACTCCCCTATATTTAATTGGCTACAGAGAATATGAACATCATCTATTCAAGTTTGAAACCAGAGAAAAATGACTCTTCCAACCACAGGAATGTTCACACAAAGTCAAGACGAATCACCTGCAGATCTTTAGTCAGTTTTATCATTTTATTAAAAAGTACGCTTCAAATATCAAGATTAGAGAAAACCTTTGTTCTGTAATAGTCCCCATAGATTCTATTCAGATAGCTACACAGACAAGGCCACAATGTAAGGTAAGAGATTTTGGAATGCAAATCAAGAGGTCCCCAAAATCCAGATGCGCCATCAAAAAAAGGGGGGGGGGCAGGGAGCAAGAAACAAAAAGATCATGAATCTAAATAACAAAGCAAATTAGGAGACCATTCTGAGTCAGGGAGCATACTCAGGACAGTTATTTCCTTTGTAATGCCTTTATAATCCTGTCCTACTAGAGAAGCATACTCTGCCTCACAAGTTCGTTATAAGGGAAAGTGATACAAAACAAACACCTAGGTCCTTTGGAAATGAGCAATGAACAAGGTAGAAAAATAGACAGTGAAAGGACAGACTTTTATTAAAATCAAAGATAACAAAAACAAGGACCCTATTAAGGAAAATTGGGAGGGTGACAGGCTGTTAATGAGGTGCTGAGAGATAAACAGGGCAACCCATCTCTAACAACTGTTCTAGCTCAATACATGTATGTCCCAGATTATGCGATAGTATATTCACTTCTTCAACACAGTTTGACCAGAATATCCTCTTTCATGTTCCTCCTTGGGGCTATGTATGGAAGAAAGGGTTCGAAGACTAAAACACTTGTAGAAATTAGGTCTCAGATACAGCCTCATCTGCAATGAATTCCATAGCTCTGTTGTTCAGTCCTTCCCCTTCACACATCAAAACCACTGCTTCTAAGCCTCTAAACTGCAGCTTTGGAAGGCAATTCGAAACATAAACACTGATAAACTATATATGTATGACTTTAATCTAGGATGCACTCAGATTAGAGAATTAAAGAATATAAACATTGGGGCACCTGGGTGGCTCAGTCAGTTGGGCATCCGACTTCGACTCAGGTCATAATCTCATAGCTCATGAGTTTAAGCCCCACATCGGGCTCTGTGCTGACAGTTCACAGCCTGGAGCCTGCTTCGGATTCTGTGTCTCCCTCTCTCTTCTCTCTCTGCCCTTCTCCCGCTCATACTCACTCTCTCTCTCTCAAAAATAAACATACATTAAAAAAATTAATAAAAAGAAGAAACGAAGGAAACATGAACTCTTGTTGATTTCTTAGAATGAGGGAGAAAAGGAATCCTATACACCACTATCATCCAGAAATTGTGTCTTGGTCCCCAGCACTGATCACCAAAGATAGCTAAGAGATTTGCTAAAATCATGAGAACCTCAGAGTTATTAGATCCCCATTAGCAAAGTCCAATTACAGAGAGAAAACCAAGCCATTTTAGCTGAACATTCATACCAATAGAAAAAAATAGAGACTTCTTAATCACTTTCATTATCAAAACAGACTCCCTGCTGGAGCCTTTTAATTGGAAGTCTACCCTTTTTAAAGCCATTTGCATTTTATCAAACTATATTGACAGGGCTAATAGAAATCACTTCTAGCTTCTAGCTTCTTCACATCTCCTAAATATGTGATGACACCTGTAGTGATCCACTGAAGAGAAAAACAGAAGACCAGGATAGGAAGCTGGGCCCCTAGCTCACGAACATCTGGATGGAAAGCTCACCATGCTAGCAACCAGCCTTAACCCTCTTCATCTCTGCTATGTTAAAAGGGGGACAGAGTAGTGAGAAACCACAGCATCACAACCAGTTTTTCTCCATTAAATGTCCCAAAGATCAAGGGATGTCATTTACTTACAAATGAACAAAACTTGGAATCAATACTGATGTGTGTGAGATGAACAGATTTGTATGCTAGACATTCTGTACCCAAGATACGTATGTCTCTCTCTTCCTGTCTTTCTCTAAACATGTAGGGTGCCACAGTGTTACTGCCACGAGCTATATTTTGTTATTTATAGAGGCTATAAAAGTACACAACACTTTACAAACCACAGAACATAGGCACTAGAGCCTGGAGGAACTCAGACTAAATAGAAATGGAGAGAGGAATGGTGAGGAAAACAGGAAAATATTTCCTTGCACCAAATTCCAGGCAAGAACACTCCTGGGAGGCAGTAGAGAAAGGTACTAATTATTAAGGAGTGATCTGTAAAAGGAGGATTTACACAAACCAAAATCAACCCATCAGTAATTCACAGTCTTAACTCTTGAAGGCAAAGAGTTGGTATCAGAGTGATTCTGTGACAACTTCCACCTTTGACATAAAACATGAATTATGGTTTTCTAATCATATGATGACAAGTTCATCCAAGCAACACTAAGATGTGAATACTGAATACGCAACCAAATGTTTAAAAAAGGAACAAAAAACAGGTCCAAAAAATGACCTTAGAGACTGGGAGAGCTGCAAACCTGAAGTATATGAAGTTCAGCCCTTGCAAGTGACAGTTACACAATTTTCATCAACTCAGGGAGCCATCAAGTCCTTTATCCTCCTAGATAAACAAAAGATTTGAGCTTCAAAAACATCTGCAAAGTAAGTATTTCCGAGAGACAGAACTATCACATAAGAAACTTCACTGACAGAACGCACAAAGGTTGTGTTCCCAGACATTCACGAGGTACCCCACCAATTCAATGAGCCATATCTCAGAAGGCCTCCGTCTCGAAATGGTTACTTTAAGGATTTAAGCCTGGTCCTTAATTTAGTGTTGTCTGTACTTTACTAGAGATTCACCACAATGGACAGATAGATGTTGTAGTACAGAGTTTTATCAATTACAAAAAGCCCAATGTCACAAAATTTTGTGATTTACTATTATTCCCATTTTGCAGGGAGATTAAAGGACTTTCTCAAATATACAGTAGGTACCTGTGAAAGACATAAGCCAGGCCACCAGGAAACCAATCACAAGTACTTTCTTGATGACCTCTATTTTAACATAATTACCATGAACAGTCAAAAACAGCCAGGTTCATTTTTCTAAATGCAAAGTGCTCAGTAGTTAACTAAACAGATATTAAAAATAATCTGGGGAATCCCTCCACCTCTGAGTTCACTGAAGGTATACACGACAATGTTTCTTGGTGCTACTTTTCTGTAATGCAAACTACTAGACATCCAATATTCTCATGGTGTGTTCTCAGATTCATTTATAGTCAATATTGAAAAGAATTACCTAAATGATTCTAACGGTCTTTTCATAAATTTCTCTTTAGTTTCCCAAAGACCATGTTACAAATTCATCACAAAGTCAGGCTTTAATCTCCTCTCATTCATCAACAGTGACACCAGCCCCCTTCTCCATTCAAGGGGGAAACCATCTGCAATAGTTCTGCCCGATTTCCCCAGGAATTTTAGCTTTGACTGCCTGGTTTCCGAACCCTCAGCAATGGGAGCAATTTACCTCGATCGACTTCGCCAGTCACTGTTGCAATTTAGCTAAGACATTTCCCAGGGGCCCATTAGAAAAGGTTCCAATTTGAAAAACTCACATCTGATCCTACAAACCAGTCCTAGAAACATCATTTGGTACCAACTTAAAAATTACTCTTTTTCTGATCCCAAATCTTTCACTTGACACAGAAATGCAAAAGGGAAATCAGGATAAGATTTCCGAATACTAGCTCAAATACGCAAACATAGAAATACATTCTGATAAAAATCACAGCGTGCTACATGCGTGCCAAGGCTTGGTTTTGTCATCTGACTCTCCACCAAGCAAACTGAAGATGGTGGGCCAGGGCAGAGGAAGCCTTTGGCAGCAACCACCCTCCAGCAACATCAGAAACCTAGTGAGACTGTGGAGTTCCTTCCAGAGTTAAGGACCATGAAAAAGCCAAATCTCCCTATTCAAGTACCTCACGCATGCGCACACACACTGCACCTACTCACTGGAGCTAACCAAAGGAAATGCCAAAGGACCCATTATGTAGGACTGGGCAAAGTATAGGAGAGCTGTCCTCTAGCAAAAGAAATGAAATTCTTCAATACCAACAGGGAAGGGGTGCCTAGGTGGCTCAGTTGTGAGTTTGAGCCCCGCATCGGGCCCTGTGCTGACAGCTCAGAGCCTGGAGCCTGCTTGGGATTCTGTGTCTCCCTCTCTCTCTCTGTCCCTCCCCTGCTCACACTCTGTCTCTCTCCCAAAAATGAATATCTAAAAAAAATTTTTTTAAATACAGTATCATTAGATTATTAAAAATATATATACCAACAAGGAAAAAGTCCATCGCGACGTTCAGATTACTGTTGCAAAAGCCCTAACATTCATACTGGAATTAAGTTCTACTCCATAGGTATATTAGTATTTGAAATTAGACTTAATAGGCCTTGACAACATTTCAGTAGCTTTTCTAGAATACTAGTGCTTCCAAAACAGAATACAGAAAAAGTGGCATAATCACTTAAAATAATGTTATCAAAAATTAAGTCAATAAATAGAATAGCTTCATTTGAGATTTTTGTCCCTAAATTTTTCTTTAATAATAAAAGAGTATCTGCTATCAAACATCAAATGGCAATAAACCAATGCCCAATATCAAGTCATTATTACTACTATATTACATTAATTACTATTAACAGAATGCATATTCTGGTACACACATACGTTTGATTTTATATAACTCGTGTATAATACATTTCCTACCTGGAGAATTACCCTGAACTAAAACGACAGCATTAAACATGTCCATATACAGTGAGTTCTAGGAGTTTTGCCGCCTGAACATGTTTGGGAACCAGTGCTGTATTTATAAAACTTAATGGTGGCAGAGTCTCAAATGTTCAGAAAAACAGCTCATGTTAGACATTAAACAAGGGACTCACAGGATACACAATTATAGAGAGAGTATTGCTGTTCCCCGATAACGGTGGTAGGCTAACAATTCCAGGAATTTATCTTCCCTAAGTATAATTAGAGAGCATATTCGCTCTTTCAGGTGAATACTTTCATCTAAGTTTCAACTCCAAGTGAACAACTTAAGCAGACTGTCACAAGCTATTGATTTACAGATCGTACCTTTTCTTTATCAACAGTGCCGCCCACAATCTATAGCCGACTTCAAGTCAAAAGCTTTCTACAAGGTTCAGGTGGTATATTCAGTGTGGCTGACAATGTCCCTTGGGAAATATCTCCCGTTGTTTTAGTGCAGCTCTCAAATGTGACCAAAACCCCCAGCTCCTCTCTCTTCCTCCCTTTCCAACTACTGATGTGTGTGAGGTTACAATTTTTCAAATGTTTCAACCAAATAACACATTGAAAGAGAGAAAATACAGAAGCACGTGAGAGTCCAGCAGTAATCTATTAAGCCACACATTAAGCAGATTTGCAAAATAAAAGTAAAGTCACTCTTCAATTTTTTTTGAAAATATTTTTCATAAAAAATGTGTCAATGTGACAGGCTTATTACTGTTGTTTTTAATTAATTAAATATTTTTAAATGTCTCATTTTCTAAAACAGTAGGTATCAATAGAGATAATCCATATGAATAAAAGTTCTTTGGGCCCTCAATAAATTTACTATACAAGAGTCCTCAAATCAAAGAGGTTGAGAACTACTGTTTCAGAGGAACTCAAAAGATACATTATAGTTACCCACAGCATGAGAGAGGCCCAATGCAGGAAAGCCTTAAGGTGACACTTCCTCATCAAAATTCATCTTTGAAATAGAGTCAGTTATACAGACAAATCCCGTTAAAAGAAAACCTTAAAGGAAATGAAAATGAAAAAAAAAAAAAATCATTCTACTTTTTATCCAAACACAACTGTTTAACTGTGCCCTAAAAACAGTTCCCCTTCAGTCCTACTCTAAGCTTATACTTTTGTACAATTGTAATTGTAGCACAAATAGAATGATCTCTGCTTTTTTGATCCCTTAACACTGTATCCTAGTCTTCCCAGTAGACACATAATCTTTATCATTTTCATAGATACAGAATTGCAATGCATGGTTATACACAAATGTAAAAGTTCAACAAACTGTACCCGTAAGGTTTCTACACTGTACTAAAAAAAAGTAATAATTCAATTTAAGAAAACCTTAATGGACCACTGATATTCCCGAATTTATTTAACCTAGCCCTTATTTCTAGCTATTTAGACTACTACTACTTTTTCTGAGAGATCATGCTACAGCGAACATTTTCAGATACAAAGTTTGACTCTTGCTTTAAAACCTTTCCTTAAACAGAGCTTAACAAGGGTGACTACTCTGATGAAGATTATGTACTTTTTGTGAAGCCACCCACATCTTTATTGAGTTTGACTACTTGGCCCCAACAAAAGATAGGATGTCACTGCACATCTCATTTTTTTCTCTATTATTCCTTAAAAAGAGGATTTTACAAACTTGAAATCGTCATGAGTTCAACTTAGAATTTACTTAAGAATGTCTAGCCTTCTGCAGATGAGAGTCAGCATGATGTGTCAAGCCTAACCTGGGACTCAGTCATTGCTGCAAACATAACATCTAACGTAAAGTCTTCTCTCTGCTGGACTCTAACCTGCCTGGTCAATTGAGGTTACTGTTATGACCTAAATTATAGCTACCCCAAATTCATGTGCTAAGCCCAATTCACATGCTAATGTGGCTATATTTGGAGATAGGACCTTTTAAGAGGTGATTAGGTTAAAATGAGGTCAGTAGGGTGAGCACTCGCCTGATGTGACTGGTGTCCTTATACGAAGAAGAGGTTAGGACACAGAGACACCAGGGTCACACATGCACAGGTGGACGATTGTGTGAAAAGTGGGCAGCCACGTGCAAGCCAAGGAGAGAGGCCTCAGAAGAACTCAAATTCAACACCACCTTGATCGTCCGTGGACTTTCAGCGTCCGGAACTGTGAGAAAATAAATTTCTGTGGTTTAAGCTGCTTAGTCTGCGGTATGTTGTCACTGCAACCCCAGCAAACTAATAGTTACCAATCTGACCCCTGAGGACATTTCCATGCTCTTCCCAGTCGACTCCAAACCCTTCCATTTACAGATAAGGAAACCAAGCTCTTTGAGGTTAGGAGTTTTCACCTGTGACTGCAGAATATCAAGGAAGGGTTACGGTCTCTTCACACCAAAGCTCTTTACACCATAATATAAGGATAATCACAAACGAGAGTCCTCGATATTTCTAAGCATCAATACCAAAGACCCACAATTTAATCTTAAATCAATTAATTTCTGGAGCGCCTGTGTGGCTCAGTCAGTTAAGCTTCCAACTTTGGCTCAGGTCATGATGTCGCAGTTTGGAAGTTCAGGCCCCGCATCAGGCATCGGGCTCTGCGCTGACAGCACAGAACCTGAGGCCCGTTTCAGATTCTATGTCTCTATGTCTCCCTCTCTCTCTCTCTCCCTCTCTCTCTCTCTCTCTCTCTCTCTGCCCCTCCCCTGCTTGTGCTTCCCCTCTCTCTCTCTCTCAAAAATAAACAGACATTAAAAAAATTTTTTTTAATTTAAATCAATTAATTTCTGGGACACAATTCTTGAGGATACTCAAAAACAGCCAATAGTTTTGAACAACAATGTACCCAGGTACAAAGCTTTGGATATACCAAACACACCTGCTCTACAAAAGATGTGCCTTCAAAGAAAAACTGAAACAGGATAATTTAAAGACACAAGGGCTTTGAACAAATAAGAGGAAGAACTTTCTAGCAGGGAGATGTAGCTAATTTTAACAGCTTTCAAGGAAACAGGGGTGTGGAGAATGAGGTCAAAGGATCAGTAGAACCAGATACATGCTAACTTTGAACCATGGATAAAGAAATTTCATCAAAACTAGAACTTTCAGGTTCGTAAGGCTGACGACTTCTAGAATATAAGGATGGAAGAGATTGTTGAATGTTACAGAACAGTTTAAGTAGGACTATGTGTTTATTTTAAATATCTAGGTCTCCGTAAATCTTCTATCCTTGGCATATTAAGTACTTCTTTGTTTAGCTTTCTGCTCTTAGTTGACATTTCCTCAGCGAATCGAGGAGGTAAAGTACCCCAGTATACCAGGTGAGATGATGGCCACAGCTTACCCACCTTGAAATTCACCAAAACTAATCCACAAAACTGCAACTGGTCAAATGATAGCCATGGCCAGCATTAGTTATTAACCGCTCAAGTCTGGGGATTTGCTTTCTACAGGAATTCACATGTACATGGTAATAGCACTTTCCTCCCCCAAAACCTTCACCCCTCACAAAAAAAGAAATTTGTTTGGGTTTGGGGACGATTAACTTAGTAGAAGCTGAATTATAGTTAGAGTCAGGCAAAATATTCAAAATTCTTCAGCAGGCTGATCTTATACTTGATGGCCAAAACGGTAGTGGTAGATGGCCTAGAAAACCATATGGAGACATGATGAAAACAGTGATTTCAAGAAGCCCTAGTTAAGGTATATATGGAGAGCAATAAACCACTTGGAATCTATTTCTGAAATCTTTTTGTACTTTTTAAATGTGCTCTAAAAAGTGTATTGTGCTATAAACTGAAATTGCGATGACATACAAATTTGTCCAGAATATAGTTTGCAATTATAACGCAGTTTCTAGTTCATCAAGTCCATAATGTCACAATACCAGCAATTATTAAATGCCTGGACACACAGGGTCTCAATGCTTGAAGGTATGAAGAAACAACTAAAGAAGGGGAAGCTGTTGGACAAAAAGCTAGCACTTAGAAGAACCATCGGATATAGAGATAATTAGGTAAGAGTTTGCAGAGGCTTATCCCTCAATAATGGCAAGGGGAAGACAGAATGACAAACCATATAGCAGAGAGGTGCCTTTTGAGACTGACAAAGTTATACATTAACCTCTTGACTCATTTTTCCTATTGTCATGAATGCACAAAGATGACTGTCCCAGGCAAAGCTAGGAAAGTTCAAAATTATTAGTGTTAAAGTCAAACACTTTTACTTGCCTATCATCAGGTAATCAGATTTCCCTAAAAAGTAAACAAAACCAACAAAAAACACGGGAACGTTTGTTACATGTCTCCTATGTATTATCTTAATTAAACCTCATTTACTACACAATAATTAAGAGAAGTCATCATTATAGCGTCCATTTTAGAGATTCAAACACAGATTTTGTTATCCTTTTAATGCCTCAGAGCTAGTGGTAGGCTGGTTTCAGACATACACTAGTCCAGTTCTTTAAAGTCCATTCCTTTGCCATTCACCATCTGGTATCCCAAGTAATAAATCAGCCAAACAGATTAATGAAGCTGCAAATTAAAAAAAAAAAAAAAAAAAAAAAGCCTAAATCCATCCACATTCATCAGCCTTATGACCCAACAATACCATTCTGAGGTATGCACTAGGAGAAATCAGTGTGCATATTCACCAAAACACATACAAGAATGCTCATTAGCATCTTTATCATAATAGATCCAAGCTGGAAACAATGCAACTGTCCATTAATAAGAGAATACACAGAGTACAGTTTATTAATACAATGGAATATTATACACAAAAGAACAACTACTGACACATGTAACAACATGCATAAATCTCAGAGGCATAATGTTCCCATGAAAACAGCCAAAATCAAAAGGGCACCTAATGCAGGATTCCATAAAGTTCAAGAATAGACACAACTAATTGGTGATGATAGAGAATCAGAACGATGGTTACCTTGTGGCACAGAAAAATACTGAGAATGGGAATGTTCTAGGATAGGAAAATATTCTATATCTATCTGGGTGCTGGATACATGGGTATATACACACCTAAAAATTCATCAAGCTATACACTTAAGATTACTGCACTTAACACACAACTAGATGTTTAGTCTCAATTTAAAGAGTTTCTTTAAAAAAAGTTTTCAGAAAGTGGCAAAGATTGGCAGAGTAATACCATTTACACTTAGACAAAGAATAACTTTTATTAGCACTGGGAGTAGAATCTGGAAATTACTTGAAATTTCTACCACCAGGCAAATATATTGTTATTTCTGGTAGCAGCTGGCAGTTCCACCTCTTAAAAATGAAGCTGCATATAAATTTGTTTTGGAGCAAGTATTCGAGTTGGGGAAGCCCAGATTCTGTATTGCCACTTGGAGGGTAAGAATCTCAGAGGAATGGCTAGTGCAGCTGCTGGGTGGTAAGAAGAAACTGAAGACATGCACGAAAACACAAGGAGCAGGGGAAGGACACTGTAAGAGACAGAGGCTACGTATTGTGGGAACACAGCTTCTGCTTCAGAAGAATAAAGACAAAATGGGAATCACACTGACAACTATTCTCTAGTCTGTGAATTTTTTTTAGTTCTACAAAACGCACTTACAGAACATACCTGTACTCCCTACTGCCCCCGATCTGCTTTAACAACAACACACAAGTCTGAAGTACAGCTGACTCTTGAACAATGTGGGGATCAGCGATGCTGACCACCCCACTGCAGTTGAAAAATCCATGTGTAACTTTTGGCTCTCCAAAACTTAATAATAGCTTATTGTTGACCAGAGCCGCTAATAACACTCAATTATCGCATATGTTGTAGGCTATAAGTATTATATGCTGTATTCTTACAATAAAGTAAGCTAGAAAAAAAAAGTGTTAAGAAAACCATACAAGAGGGGCGCCTGGGCTCAGGTCATGATACCACAGCTCCTGGGTTTAAGCCCTGAGTCAGGCTCTGTGCTGACAGCTCGGAGCCTAGAGCCTGCTTCGGATTGTGTCTCCCTCTCTCTCTGCCCCTCCCCCACTCACAATGTGTGTGTGTGTGTGTGTGTGTGTGTGTGTGTGTGTGTGTGTGTGTGTGTGTGTGAAATAAACAAACATTGGGGCACCTGGGTGGCTCAGTCAGTTGAGCATCCAACTTTGGCTCAGGTTATAATCTCGTGGTCTGTGAATTTGAGCCCTGTGTTGGGCTCTGCTCTGACAGCTCAGAGCCTGGAGTCTGCTCCAGATTCTGTACCTCACTCTCTCTCTGCCTTCCCCCCTCACTCTCTGTCCCTGGCTCTCTCAAAAGTAAATAAATATTTAAAAAAATTTTAAATAGGGGCACCTGGGTGGCTCAGTCGGTTGAACCTCCGACTTCGGCTCAGGTCATGATCTCACAGTTCCTGAGTTCAAGCCCCACGTCGGGCTCTGTGCTGATAGCTCAGAGCCTGGAGCCTGCTTCCAATTCTGTGTCTCCCTCCCTCCCTCCCTCTCCCTCTCTCTCTCTCTCTCTGCCCCTCCCTCACTCGTGCACGTGTGCTCTCTCTCTCTCTCAAAAATAAACATTAAAAAAATTTTTAATAAATATTTAAAAACTTAAAAAAATATACAAGCTAAAATACATTTGCAGTACTGTACTATATTTATTGAAAACAACCCTTGTGTAAGTGGACCTGTGTAGTAATTCAAACCCATGCTTTCAATGGTCAACTGTATATAAGCTGCTATTAAGCAGATGTTGTGAAGGAGGTGCAAGGAGAGAGGGAAGGAGGGCTAACAGGCAGTGACATCACAATGTTGGGGTGTAAACAGTGAATTATTCCAAAAGCCTCAATCTCTTGCTGCTTTAAATTTAGTGGCTGGGTTTTTTTTTAACTGACTTTTTGTTAATGCCAGTGTCCTAAATTCTTGATTGCCTGCCGCATCAACTTGGCACATCTTATAGCCTACACTCTCTAAATGTCTGCGTGTTGGTAGGCTACCCAAATGACAAGAGCCCGCTACTTTCTTTACCCAAAGTCCTGAAAGGAAAAGCCCACTGCTATGGTCTCTGAAGCTCTGTAATGTAACCACTCTTGCTGAAGTTATTATCCTACATTTGTGTACTCTTACAGATTCTGAAACTCCTTGGTTCTTATGCTAGATCATTTTCCATGCTGGGAACATTTTCTCTCAGAACCCAGAAATCGGTGTACACACAGTTCACAAGAAACCTCTTTCTTATCTACCTAGACCTACCCAGTTTCTCCTGGATGATGAATTCCTCTCATAAACAAGGTTAATCACTTCTAGTCAACAATCCAAGATTCAACTACCTCAAACTGTGGCATTCATATATAAGAACATTAGAGAATTTGAAATGAAAATATTGCAGATCAGAGGCCATAAAAAGAGAATCCATCTCCCCAAAGGCCCCAGCACTTGCCCAACTGAAGACCAAACTCCAGACGGATTTAAGACAAAAGCTCCTGCAGTTGTAATTGGTTTGTAAAAACCAAAGTTTATCTACTGCCCACCGGCATTTATCAGCTCTAATACTTCAAAGGCTGACACAAGAGCTCATTTTATTTGAGCTCCACAAATCCCTGAACATTCATAAGTATTTTTCAATTCAAATTCAAATGAATATTATTTTATTGAGGACTAATGTTTTTTAAAGATTAATAAAACTATTCCATTACCAAACCCAGAATACAAGTATTTGTGGGGTAGCATACTCCCATATTTGTGGGTAAAACTCCTACATTCATATAGCGCTGCAATCCCATTATCCCCAGGCTTAAATTAATAAAATTGTTTGTCTTGTCAGCTTGTGTTACACGTTGTACAAACTTGTTAGATAATCAGCAGAGGCATGACAATTCATTATCCTACAGGGAGCCAGTCTGAATCCAGCAGCTTCCGCTCTCAGACAGCGCCAGAGCCACCACGTCAAACGAGAGCAGCAACTGCCACACGTTCTGAAGGGCACAGACACAGAAACTCAGCATCCACCCTCCTCCTCACCAGCATCAAGGGATTTTAAATTTCACTCCCAAGATATAAAGCACCTATGGCCACCTGGCATCAGCAGGGCTGTATTTTGAGAAGTCTCTGAAACAAGACAGATTCAACTTCTGATGCTCAGATTGGCTGGCAAGGGTAAAAGATGTGGTCAGATGAGATAGCGGGTTTTAACGTCAGCACTTGGCTCATGTCAAACCACCAAACGTTATTCTTCTCCTGCAAAGATAGGGAATGAGGGGAAAGGTGGGGGTGGCGGGAGGGGAACAACCCTTCCGAACAGAACTTCCTTTTGGTTCAGCTTCAATCAGATGTCTCCACACTACAACTGCACAGAGGTAGGCATTTACTTGTTACTCTACTGGCTGTGGAAGAAGAAGACGTTAGTCCTCTTAGGATGCATGCTACCCCAAATAAACAATGGTACCCAATATAAACAATGCTGTACTAAATAAGTAAGCAGGAATCTACTCCAGTATTTTAGGTAACAGGAAGTAGATATCAGTTAAAAAATATACTTCTTGGCATCATTCACCCAAAATACAAGTTGGTGGCAGATGGAAGATATTCCAATTGTTTTTGTTGGTTATGGAGATCACCCCTACAACTCGGCCCCAGAGCTAAGTACAGATATGCAAATCAGAACAAGCCCTTGGACCCAGAGGGATTTCTTCAGGTGTAAAACTGAACTTCTCTAAAAGTAAAAATGCTATTGAAAATTAGACCCACAACTTGAATAATATATTCCCTGAGGCTTTTAATGCTTATGATTACTGACCCATCAGACCAGTGGGAATTTTTGCAGGCCAAAAGTAGTTGGACATTTCTCCCCAGAGCGAAGGTATATGGGTTGGTTCTCCATTTGGGGCTGGAGAAGTCTGGCCATCGATCAAGTCTGTGGTATTGTTTCAAAATATTGTGTGTGTGTCTCTCTCTCTCTGGGAGAGGATAATAATCTCCCACCTCACTGTCAAGCTTGGCCATGTAGCTTATAGAACCCTTCCCTGGGGAAGGATTATTCATCACTGTCCTGGTGAACTCAGGAATGGCCACTGAAATGAGAGAGTCAGCTCCTGGTTGCCATGTCTGTCTTTCCCCCCAGTAGGATACTGGTAAGATCCCAGATAATGAATGATCTATCAGCCTGAGTCCCAAAGTGAAAAGTACATGATCAGAGCCACAGCTTACCTATCCTGGATATGTGAGTGTGAAATATACACCTCTACTTTTTACAAGCCCCGGAGCTTTGTTACTGCAACAGAACTTAGCTAAATAAATAAACAAACCATCAAACTAAATAAATAAAGGCTACAGGAAATTTGGTCCCAGCATCCATACTAATGCTGCAGTGAAATGCAACAAAACATCCAGTCAGAGGCAGAATAGGATCTTCCAAAGAATGACAGCTCATGTTAGGAAAGCAGAATTCTTTTCTTCTACCTGACCTCCTCAACCTGAACCTTATTTTCACTCAAGAAGATAATCTATACAATTCCAACAGTGAAATCATTTTCTGTTCTCAAAACAGAAAAAAACCATGATACATAATGACACACATACTCAGAAAGTCTAGTGTCTGTTTTATCTTTCTCTGCTTCTTATCTTGCTTTAAGGCTGCTAGATCCAATTCGCTTCTAATTGATAATCTACTTTGGGCTAAATGTGAATAAAATGTGAATAAATAGGCTCTGAGGGTTCCAGGGGCCTCTACTAAAGGCAAATTTGGGGGAAGATATTTATTTTAGATCTTCAGGAGTCAAAATTCTACTTTTCTCACTGTGATCAGGATAGGTGAGATATAACAAAGGGAAGTAACCATTTTAGCAGGAATCAACTGTTACAAAATTTTATTAGCATACAGGGTTCAGGAGACAAGATACATAAAGAGTTGAAATGCTTTTCAGTATCAGGAAAATTTTGAGTCCTAAGTAGGCAGGACACAACACACAGTACCTTAAGGAATGCAATATTGGGGGAAGGAAAATCTAGGAACCAGACTGTTACACATTTTGGATTTTCTTCCAAAGAATCAAAATATTTATCAAAAATGAGGAGCAGGGGCACCTGGCACAGTTTGTGAGTTTGAGCCCCACGCTGGGCTCGGTACTGACAGCACGGAGCCTGCTTGGGATTCTCTCTTTCCCTCCCTCTCTGCCCCTCCCCGACTCGTGCTCCCTCTCGCATGCTCGCTCGCTCTCTCAAAATAAACTTAAAAAAGAAAGAGAGAAGTGAGGAGCACTATGCATCTAGTTACCCTAGGAGACTTTCCTGTCCTACACTTAGCACAGCCCTGTTATAGAACCAATAATTGTGAACAGAATAAAAAAGGATTTGGTTTGGGGCTCAGGACCAGGGAATGTGGGTAGAAGGGACTTTTTAAATTAAAAAAAAAAAATTTTTTTTAAGAAAAAATCAACATCTCAATTTTCATGCCCAACACATCTACATACAACATCTGGCTTCCAGCATCCAAGGCTCCAATGAGCCTGTTGTGTACTACCTCTGCTCTTTGAGAGATTAAAGTCCACTGTTTCCTATTACCATTATGGCTGTTAGTAAAAATTTCCATCCAAATTACCTTCCCAAAAGCACAACATTCTCCAGTAAGAATGTAAAACAGGTCGTTCTGAACCCAGGCTCTTCTACACCAAACTCTTGAGTTTAGACACCTGACAAGAATTCAATATCCAGGCGCAGGCACTGAACCTTTGGTCCTCGGAAGCCCTGAAGGGGGTTGCTATTTGTCCCTAAAAAAGCTGAGAGTGAGTTAAGATCACTGGGTCAATACCATGTTTATCTCGAAGCTGCCAAACCACACAAACAAGAGTGCAGGGGGAAAACAAAACCAAAAACCGAAACAAAAAACAGCTCCCGATCAATGCTAAGCCAGCCGTCTTCAAAGAGACGCTCCTGAGAGAGCAACAGCGGGGGGAGGGGGGACAGCGGCAGGAAGGCGGCCAATGCCCAAAACCTTATACAGAGAGCTGGGCAGGCTCCTGCCCACTGGCCAGTTCTCACCATCTATTTTTGTATGGTATGTGAGCTGAAAATGTTTTTTACATGGAGGGGTGGGTGTGTGTCTGTGTGCAGGTGGGCGTTTCAAAGAATTGAGTAGTTGTGACACATTATATGGCCCACAAAGCTTAATATTTACTTAAACTATTTACCATGTAGCCCCTTATAGACAAAAGAAAATGTGCCAACCCCTACCTTCTTCTCTCTAAACTCTTCTTCTGCTCCTGCTCCCACCCCCCATCCCAGAATAGAGTCCATAAGCCCAGAGTTCACCAGTAGAACCACCGAGGAGCAAGCAGAGCAGCCTGTCCAGCAATGAGAGGCTGGCTGGTATCCTAGAAGAAAGTGGTCAGGTTCATCCTCAGATTTCCCATATCTGGTACACAAGAGGTATTTAATAAAATATGTCATTGGGTGGCTTGTGAATATAAGCATTCTGATGGCTCTACAACAAAACTCCGCCCACAGGTTTACCAACATACCTACCCCCTCCAAATTTCTGCGCGCTCATTTTTAGAAACCACAGGACACCAGAGAGCAGAATGAAAACCACTCCTTCGACATATGGAGACCAGCACAACCGGTACAATTCCTGCTGTAATAAACTCTCCAGTTCTATCTGGAAGACAATATCTTAGGATATTGACAAAAAACAAGAACATGAGAAGGGGAAAGGCTAAAACGCTACATCTAACAACATGGCTGGCTTAGCTGGATCCCAGCCAACACACAGCCCCGTCGATCAGATATTCACAGAGCAGCAAGTAGAAAGGAAGGGGAGTGGGACAAGTGCCAGCCTTGCACTCGGATGCTACTTGTGATTCAGGCAACAGCTGCACACTGGGTAATGCTCCCGCGAGCAGTCAGCTGGGGAAGCGCTGTGCCTCGTCCTCACTAAGAGCTCGGGCTGCAAACCCGCTCACGCTATTTGGACAGCCAACTGCCCATGACTAGGCCAGTGTCCAGAGGGTGCTGAGGAACTAGGGAATGCAATAGGGTCATTTGTTCATAACAACAATCTTGGAAAACTGCAAGGACACTTCTTATTTTCCAAAACCTACCCTAGCCAAGGATTTGCCAGAGCAGGGATATTGCTGTGAGTCACACAGAACCCCACACCATTATCTTTCAAACAAATGAGGACATTGAGGCCAGTCTCTCTAGAAAGAATGTCCATAGGCCAAACAAAATCTATAACCTAAGGTTCCCTCCACCAAGTTCCTTCCCTCCCCCTCCCAATCAGTAGTTTAGTCTGCCTTGGAAAACCTTCCCCATCTAATCCATCCCTCAAATAATACATAAAATCAGAGAAAACAATGGGAATGGTACACAGTTTAACATGGGCAATGCACCGTCAGAAAGGCAAGCTTCCACTCCTCACCTGATATTCTCAACGATGCATACCACCTAGCTAATGGGCTAGGATACCAAGTGTCTCAGCATCCAGAGCAAAAAGCAAAAATCTGTGAAAGCCATCCAGGGAAACTAAGAATGCTTCTTTTGAACCAAATCGGACCATCTATGAACGGCAATCTAGGTTGCTTTTTCCCCTTTCAACAAGAGGCTCGGACCAAAAAAAAAAAAAAATGCTACCACAGAAATAAAACCCCAGCACCACTTAAAATGGATTTGTCTGCTTGTGTTTTCTAATTCTTTAGATTGGCTTCAGTAACATCAAAACACTTGGAATGGTCTGCCCTCAACAGGGCCATTGATAAGCTAGAAAAATTCTACTACTAACACATAGTACCATTATTACACACAGCTCAGCAGGAGGACACTTAAATGGAAGGGAAGAAGAGTATAGGGTGCAATGATACTAGTACAAATTCATCCTTTTAAGGAAATTTCCCACATCATACCTTTCACTTTCTGTCAGTCTCTGGTTTAGGGGTTAAGAGGTATAGGTGGTGATGGTGACTGTCAAAGGTCAAAAAAAGAGCAGACTTTACGGCTACCAATTCACAATTCAGACTACAGGCTTAAATATCTCTTATCCACAATTTGACCTCCAAAAAGCTCTAAAAACCAAAAGACTGTAAAACTTAACCTAACTAGAACTGAGTTGCTGCAAAACCTGACCTGACAGATGCACGACTACTTTCAAGTCTTTAATCCCATTTCGTGTGAATATTCACATTTCACCGCAGATCTATTAACGTGTTTAATTATAGGGTTGCTACCCACAACTCCACTAAGGGTACTGTACAATTAACATACCATACCTGTACCATGTAATATAACCTTTCTCAAATCCAAAAACTTCGGAGTTCAGAAACATCAGACCCTTAAGGAGATCTCAGACAGAGGGCTGTGGGTTTATATTTCCTGAATCTTCCTCATCACTCGCACCAGTGGCCAGCTCTGAATCTTTTCACTCATGGGAACCAGCACACTGAGTGCCTCCAAATCCTCCAACTCCCAAGTCTTCTCAAGACTTATTTTCCAGCCCATCTGCAGCACGATCATTGGGTTAACAATAAACCTCAACTTAGGTCAGTCAAAAAATGTTTGTTGCCACACATTTTACCAAGCTACCCCTCACTTATTTCTCACTCCACGTGTGAACACTCCCTCTTGTAGGTTGTGCTAACGTCTCCGAAGCTGAACTTCCTGTGGTTACCCAGTCTCTCAAACCAGCTCTACTTCTATTTATTACCTAATGTAACAGATTAGGAGGAGGCACAGAATCCAAAGCAGGCTCCAGGCTCTGAGCTGTCGGCACAGAGCCTGACGCGGGTCTCGAATTCACAAACCATGAGATCATGACCTGAGCCCAAGTCGGACACTTAACCCACTGAGCCACCCAGCCGCCCCAATATCCATTACCTAAATTCTTACCTCCCAGCATCAAAATCTTACGTCTCTACTGACAAATTCATATCCACTGACATACAGCTTAACTATTCCCTCCCAAATTCAATGTGCCAACAAACTCTGCTGACTTTTCATAGCAAGAATATTCTTGCAGCATCCTTTCCTTGCCCGTGTCTACTACCTGATTCCGACTTTCCCTTCATCATTAATCCCACCAAAAGCCACCTCAGTGACCCTCCACTGTAGGGTCTTCTTCGATCTAACCTGCATTCTGCCACAAGATGAATATTCCTAACCCCTCTCTTTGATCACAAATGCCTGCTCTAAAATCTTCAAAGGCCTCTCAGCCCACAGAATGAAGCCAAAACTACCCACAGTGTAGCTTTTGAGAACTTTCAATTTTGGTTCTAAGCAAAATTTCCAAGCTTACCTTCTTAAAGCTAGATATACATCTGAATCAACAGGGGGGAAATTTTTGATGCATATCCCTGTCTGTATGTCTCCCCTCACCCCAGATATCTTGTTTTTAATTAAGGTGGGTGCTACACCAGACTGTTACTGTTGCTCTTTGTATTTTTTAAGTCGCTCCATGATTCCCTGGACATTCATGATTTGGGGGCCCCTGATGTAGAAAAACCTTTTTAGAGGTGCCTGGCTGGCACAAGCAGTAGAGCTTGCGACTCTTGATCTCAGGGTTGTGAGTTCGAGCCCCATGTTATGTATAGAGATTATTTAATATTAAAAAAAAAAATCTTAAAAAAAGAAAAACCCACCTACCCTTCCAGTCCTACTAAAATGCCATTTCTTCTACTAAAGCCAACATGCTCTAACCCACTTGAAACACTCTCTTCTGTCTCTTAACTACAGCAATTTCTAACAACCCTATGTCCTATGAAATTTCTAACAACCCATACAGTCCTATGAAATCCTTTTCTACAGAAATAAGAATGCTTCATAAGACACTTCTTTTAAAAACTTTTTGTATGTATGTTCAAGCTTGTTCAACTAGATTATGATTTAGAGAAAGAAAAACATATTTAGACTCTTCTATTCTTCACTGGGTACTTAGCTTAATTCTCCTGCATACTGTTAGGGTATATTTTGAAAACTTATAAATTGATCTTAAAATTACTTCTGCCATATAGCCGTGGGTTAACAGACTTAATGGCTACCAGTTCACACAAATAACTGCCAGCATCCCCCTGACTGGCACGGTCATGGAGCAGTACCTCCAGCAGGGTGGCAGTCAGTGCTCTGGAAGTACATAACTATGTGCGCCAGCTCTGCTCACGGGGGACATCCTAAGAAAAGATGCAGAGACCTCGTCACAGAAATCATATTACCAAGTATTCATATCTGCTTGCATGGAATCAGAAGGGAGGAGACAACATGTCAACACAAAGATACAGGAACCCAGGTCAGGAAAGCAAAGGAATTATAGGCACAGTGCAGCCAAGATGGAATGACTCTCTTGAGTGCCAGGTTCTCACTTCAACATCCTGTTGTCATGTAAGCTTGTGTTTCCACTGGGCCATTAACAAGGTGAAAGGAACAAGTTACCACAACAGTGACTTAGACAGCTGATAACCAAACATTTAAGATATAAAGGGCCAAGAAGTTTCCTAATCCAAAGCAATACAACACATACACAGAAAAGAGTAAGGAAGGAGGGCAGTACCTACATTTGGCCATCATCATACAAAAATATATTAATTCTACAATCAGCAAGGTACACTGTTATACCATCTACAACACACAGTTTCTTTCCAGATTAGTCAAATAAAAGTTGAAAAAGGACAGAAAGCCCAACTAAGTGACAATACTATATGGTGACATTGATAATGGAAAGACATCAGTTGCCTTTAGCTAAAGCCCTGCTAAAAGTTATTACAGTGGCATGCCCTGAAAAATTCATCCTTGTAAGAAAACAACACGCTGTGGGACTACACAAGTAATCGTCATTTTCTCAAACCACTAATGTTCAGTATTGTCAAATATGTCAACCAGGCTCTGATAACTGCTGTCAGTTAGGAAAAAAAACTTTCTCAAAGATCTTCCAACCTAGACATGAAGTTTTGGGGTTACTAGACTTTTAATTTCCCTCCAAGACTGTAGCTAGAGAAATCATTCATGTCCAGAGAACAAATTCTCACAAGAAGCATCCCTCAATATCCAATGCCAATTCCTTGGAATATACCCTGTGAGTCTGGAAAAGAAACAGCGTGTCATAGTAATTGGCTGTGTTAGTACAGGTGTTGGTGATCTACAGGAGTAAAAAAACAGAAGAAAAATGATTTCAACTCCACAATTCCTCAGAGAGACAGGGCAGGAATTGCCACAGGCAATCTTACACTTAACAGAGTCCTCTCTACAGCCACGTGCGCTATTTATATCCACAGCATAGGGCACAGGGCCTTCGACGATTCATTTAATGATAGGGTATACCAGAATGTCTATAATTTTCAAAGGAACAGAGATGTTTGTCAATTTGACGAACTTGGCCAACCTGGAAAGCAGCCTGCAAATCACATTTTCCTTTTCCCTTCATTTCTATAAAATTTAACGCTGCCACCCAAGCCACATCCTCCACATACACAATCAAAGGACATCTCATGTGTACTGAGTGCAAAACCATTCTTAAAGTGTTCATTCAATTATTCCAACAAAGGTTTTTAAAAAGTTATTTTAATACCAAAGATAACACAGAGCAAAATGTGCTAGCAAAGAAGTCCAGGGCACTTTACCTTCAAGTTTTAGTGGCTACCTATAGTCAAACATTACCCACGCAGGCTGACTACTCAGGAGCCAAGACTGCACGTTAGCTGCCTGTATTAGCCATTTCTGCAACTCACTAAAAGTGGCACGGACTGAAAGGAAAGACTGGACATCAACAAAGCTACACAAGCCAGATCATAAATGGGTATTTTTGTACTACCAAAGCCAGACTTCAGTTGTCTAGCCCGAAACATTACTGCATGCAAAGCATGAATGTTCACAGGATGAAAGGAATAGTAAAGAAAAGGCCAGCCACATAAAGCAATAAGAAGCATCTCCCAATGAAATAAGGCACAGAAAACTGGGAAGGAGGGAAACTTCCAATCTGCCAGCAGGACGTCTGTGTTTCCATTCTTCTTTTCCACCTCTCATGCCCTCCTCTGATGAGTCTGTGACATTACAAACAGATTTCTCATTTAAGCATTCATTGGTTCCTGCTATTCACTCCCACCTCAAATCACAATCCCTGGAGTTTGAGGCACAACAACCGGTTGTTATGGAAATGACTGTAAGACCACAAGGGCGAGGGCTCAAAAGCTAGTTGGGCTGGCAAGAAAGAGCTGAATGAAATGTGTAAGAAAATTAAATTAAGACCTCTACCCGATTCTGTAAAACGATATGGTCAAGCTATACATTTTTTAAAAGTATCTGTAAAATTACAAAGCATCACCCAACAGCAGGCAGAGACTAATGCCATCAAACAAAGAAAAAAAAAAAATTCTGAAGATACACAATTCTTAACCCACGACCATTCCCTTTCAAGTAGTCCCTACTGTTTCCCCCCTGAGCTTGTAAGTTACAACAGCAGCACACACAGTGCGCACACAATTGCAGCCTTCTCAGCAGATAAAGCGGAGTACTCCATCATGGCCTCAAAGCCTTCTCAATACCGGAGCACATGCTAGGAGACCAGACAGACAGGAGCTGAAGTTAGGGGCTCTGCTGGAGGCCCTGGGGCCTGATACCTCCCCCAAACATTCAGACCCTTGAATGGCTGAGGCCCTTCAGGTCTATCTTTGACAATCAGCATTTTATCAGACTATACAAGGTTTCATGAGTCGGAAGAGTCATCAGAGACTTAACTATTTATGTCCGTGAAGAAGCCATTCAGTAAGCAAAAGAAGATAAAATCACCATTACACAATCTGTGGCAGCCCTTGGAAGGCAAGCAGAAAGTGTGCACCAATTTTAACTGTACAGATAGTGAAAGATACCTAATCCCAATTTACTTCACCCTTGTGTTAAGAAGATGTCTCCCTCCACCATTACGAGTCATTGATGACAATGTTACAATCAATAAGCATACTACTCAGAAATTCTGGTAAACAAAGCAGTAAAATTCTGAAAATAAGATACAGCAACAGTCTTTTTTTATCTTTTAAGTTTATTTATTTATTCTGAAGGAGAGCGTACACAAGTGAGGAAGGGGCAGAGAGGACAGAGAGAGAAAATTGGAAGCAGGCTCCGAGCTGTCAGCTCTGAGCCTGAAGCAGGGCTTGATCCCATGAACTGTGAGATCATTACCTGAGCCAAAATCAAGAGTCAGCAGCTTAACCGACAGAGCCACCCAGACACCCCAAAACAGCAACAATCTTAAAGCTGCTACCAAAACAAAACAGTAAAAACAACAGAAAAAGAGTTGAACAAATGAAGTCCCTTGTTTCCATCCTTTTCCCAAATCTTCACACAGTTGAGTGAACACCTCATCTCATGAGTATCTTTCTACTTATCAAGGGTGTTTAAAGGATTAACAGTACTATTTTTACATAGTTGAAGGTTCTTGGAATTAATCTTCCTAAGTATCAGTTTATGAACATAATAGAAGTTTTAAAAAGGAAATCCTGCTCAGGGATTACATAATTTGCAAGATGCAAATGAGACAGAATTTAGAAAAAAAATCAGTTACACATGTGGTCATCTTAGAATTTAAATGGACTCCAAGTGGCCACTTAAGCATTCAGGGAAGTTATGGGTATGTTTTTATAGACAGGAATATTTATTATCTCTCCCAACGCTCTCTTCCCACTATTTATTTTGTATTCTTTAGAAATCACTTCTCTTTCTGCACTTACACTTCTGCATTTTACAGGAATGAGACCAAGATTAGAAGTCATCATCAAGTACATTATTTTCTTAAACACAAAAAAGGGAAAAGATAATCACACAGAGACGGTTCCTTTGAGAGAGAACATAGGACAGCTAAGGGAAAATGAGCACATCATTATTTACATATTCACATGGGAACCTGAGTAGCCCAGTTCAAAATGTTCCACATGCAGGACAGGCCAAGAGACAGAAAAAAAATGGGGGGCCCCTATCAGGCACTAACATTTATGTTCACTGTACATGCAACAAATCTAACCTTGGCCACATATGGCTGTACAAAATAAACTGTGACTAACTTAGCAAGTGAGCGTTTCATCAGAGTACATGGATATTTTTTTTTTAATATTATAAGTTCAGTACAAAAAGAACAAAATTAAAAGGACATTGAAGAATAGGAAAGAACAGAAACCTAAGTATATTTAGCACACCTTCAATATCTATTAATTATAAATACAGATCTTCCCTAAATCAGTGTTAATTGCAATGGGAATATTCATGATCACTTTGCTTAAATAAACAGATGTTTGACTAAACTTACAACTTAATCACCATCATGAAAGATGTATTATAATCTACTATCATTAAAAATCACCACAGACAAACTTAATTTAAAAGGAGTTTTTACAGCAACTCTAGGTTCTTCATTAAAAGTAGCATCATCATTACACATTTGAAAAATATTTGTATCTATGTGCAATTTACATGCCAGTCGATAAAGACAGGTGCAAAGCCTGGGAAATGAAACGGGGCAATAAGAGGTAAAGATCCTACCGCTAAAACCACCATGATTGCCTTGGCTGATTTCAGTGAGACAGCTATTCAAGATCACAATATATTCTTGCTGTGAAATAATCCAAGAATGATAATCATACACGGCTTCAGTCAAACCCCCCCACCCCCCAAAAATCAATGCTACTTTCTTCCATGAGCCAAAAATCATGAATCATGAACTTCCTCCTGAGGAACAAGGTGACCACCTCAAGCTCACAGTCAACATTAGAACCTTCAGATTTGCCAAAGCGACGCTCTTTAAAATATAGCTCCAGTGCTTTTTTCAAAAACAGCTTCCAGAAGGAACAGGTTATAAAGATGAGAGTGAGGACAGAGGAGACAAGAGAAGGAAAGAGAGGGTGCTGACCTTTAAGTGCAGAGTTACCAAAAGGCCGGGGGCTATTTTGCGAGAAAGTAAAAGCATCACCTTCCTCCCCAGCATCAGAGTGGTGACAGTCAATGCTTGCTGACATTCAGCAAAACGACAAGGGCTGCCTGAGGAGTGGCCTTCACAAAATGTCTAGGTAAAAGGCAGAGCTTCAAGAGAGAACACCTTGCAGACTCAAGTTCTTGTACACTGCAGAGACACCTCTTCAAAGCGAAAACATACAACTGATGACCAACACTTTGCAGTTTCTGGGGCTTTTGACGAGCTTGCGAGTCAGTTCCATCCCTGGTATCAAGCTCTCCATCAATCTTTGGAATCTATCTTTTTCTTTCCCCCAAGAGGAAAGTTAATAGCTGTTTGGATAGGAGGTTGGCTCCTGCAAAGCTGGATTTGACTGAAGGGTTTAAATGGAAAAAACAGACAGAAATCCCTGAGGCAGAATTCGAGTGTGGAGGTTTACAACATGTTACACCTCCACCACCCTGCCCAGTGAGAATCTGTGAATGGCCCGTGTTTGGGTTTGTACCTCACGATGGGGTACAAGCAGGACCACCACCAGAATCCAAGCGGTAAAGAATAAGTCAAACGAGATTTCTCTCTTCTTTGAATCCCCACAGCACTTGGGTTGTACCCTTCCCAGCCCTGCAGCATATACTACCTTAACATATGCTTCAGTTATTCCTGCTACCAAACTGCATTTGACCAGAGGGGCTTCACCTTGCAGATCTTTGCAGCCCTCCTCATCCCCAACACAATGCAACAATGCATTGCTCAAGGCAAGGACCAAGTAAGCACCTGAACAACTACACTGCTAGAAAATGATTAGACATGGAAAACGTTCCTATGAGCCATGTTTGTAAGGCACTTACATGCAAGAAAAAGTACATGGTGCTTGCCATACTCTCCCCACCACCTCAATACCTTTGCTCTTTTAAGTGCGACAGATAGGAGTTAACGTGAACTTCTTACTATAGGTTAAAACAAAAAAGGCATCGCAGGCAAAACGAAGATGAGTAGGGTTCAGTAGAACTGGAATAACTCTAAACAAGCCCTCCAGAGAAGTTTCTTGCCTTTTCCGAAAGTGAAATGCTGGGTTACTACCCCTCATGACCCTCAAGGAGAATGACAGTTCAGAAGCTCAAAGCTGCTGAAAATGACACTAATTCAGCCCTTTGGTGACACCACAATGGAGAATGAGAAATACCCATTAATTTGAGGCAATTTAAACATCAGCCAGAGACACATCGTGGTGGCACACGTTGTCCTCTGGTCTCACTGGTTCTGCCTTGGTGCCGTCCAGCCTTCATGCCCAATTTCACACACTCACCTTAACATCAGAACATCCTTCATCTATGACTATCCAAGCCCAGCCAGCAGCTGCCCATCAACTAGATCTCTTCACCAAAGATTACAAAGAGTATCTTTCTGGAGGCCTTAGAGGACCTACCTTCTGGCTAAGGAAAACCTAGGTGGTAAATCTTACTGCTCAAATTACCAAAAAGGCAATCTGGGAACCTGTCCAGCCCAGTAGGGGTAGATTCAAGTTGAGAAAAATTGAGACCAAGATAGCAAGGCCCAGCAATTTCAGGGTATTATCTTTAACAAAAAAGAATCCCTTACTTGACTCTAGGGAAGGACTGTGAGGATTAATTATAAGGCTTTTAGAGAGACCTGAGCTCCCCCCGCCAAAAAAAAACACTAAATAAGGTACAGAATTACCATTTATTAAAGGCAAAGTTCAAAGTAAAAGAGTCTATGGTGTTCCATCCTAACAAGAGGAGGGCCTTTTAAAATCCCCTGCAGAAGAGAAATGATTAGGTCTCCCTCACGGGGCTATCACAAAAAAATAAATCTACCTGGAGATAATGTTAGAAAAACAGAGGAGGGAGGATGAGGGCTGCTCAAGCGGCAGACCAGCACGCAATACTCAAATAGCGGTTAGTGATCCTGTTTGAGAACTAGCATCGCCTGTGGTACAATCAATGCCTGTGCTCCACTCCCAGAGACTTTGACTCACTGTTCTGGTGGGGGCCTGAGGGTTGGTCTTTTTCTTTGTTAAAGTTCCACAGGTAATTTTAATGTAATGCTCTAACTTAACAAACTATGTTACAAACAAGGAACAAACAAAAAATAAACTTTCATGAAAAGGGCATTTCAAGGACCTAGCTTATAAAAACAGTAAAAATAAAATCACATTCAAAATTTAAAAGAGTCATTTTAGGGGCACCTGGGTGGCTCAGTCAGTTAAGTGTCCAACTTCGGCTTAGGTCATGATCTCACGGTTTGTGGGTTCGAGTCCCACGTCAGGCTCTGTGCCGACACCTCGGAGCCTGGGGCCTGCTTCTGATTCTGTGTCTCCCTCTCTCTCTGCCCCTCCCCCACCTGCACTCTGTCTCTCTCTCTCAAAAATGAATAAACATTAAAACAAATTTTAAAGTCATTTTATTTCTTGAGGAAGTTCATTATACACAGAACAGGAGATGAAGCACCCACCCAGGTATCTGTATAAGTTATGAGAATTACTAAGAAGAGTTAGTTTCCCAGATAAGTTTCTGCCAGTTCTTAAGGCAACTTCTAGCCCAAACCACAGAACACAAGAGTCAGACCATATTAACAAGGTTCATACCAATTCTTACGTAGAGGGAGGGGGGGTGGCACCACACTAACAAGCAATTCTCTGAAACCAGCTGGGTGTCCTACAACTTAGCAATTTTGACAGACACAATCTACCTGGAGATAATGTCAGCTTCCACAGATTAAGGGCTCCATACTCTCGCACTGCCCCCGGCTACCTTCAGATGCCAACTGCAAGTCTAGGTGGTTTACCTGTGCTTTTGACTGAACAGATGTAAACTGGAGCTTCCAACAACTCCCTCCTTGGGTTCAATTAATTTTCTGGAGCAGCGCACAGAACTCAGAGAATCACTTCCCTTCCTAGATTACCAGTTTATTATAAAAGATATAAACCTGGGAACAGCCAGATGGAGGAGGTATGGGAAAGAGCGAGGAGGTTCCATGCCCTAAGTGCACCACTCTCACCCAGCGTTCACCTGTTCACCAACCCAGATCCTCTCCAAACTCAATCCCTTAGAGTTTTTATGGAGGCTTCATCATATAGGCACAAGTGATTAGATCACTGGCTGCTCGCCCCTCTCCCCTCTGTGGATGGGACTCCAAGTTCCAATACTCTGGATGACATGTTCGTTCTCCGGGCAACCAGCCCCCATCCTCAAGTGCTTTCCCAAAGTCACCTCATTAACAATACAAATGACACCTGCATCGCTCTCACCGCTTAAGAACTTCCAAGGGTTTTAATAGCTCTGTGCCAGGAATAGGGAGGAAGACCAAATATATATTTCTTATTATAAATCACAATATCACAACTATGATGATGATTTTCTCTCCCTACCTCCAGAAGTGACAAGAATATGGAATAATGCTTTATAAGGGAATAGCTTTCCAGAAAGGAAATATTTAAACTTGTCATTTCAAAAATGAGTGACTATGACATCTTTATTATGGAATAAGTTAAAATTCCCCAATGTGTAGAAGAACAAGATTACTTTAAACAATTCGTAAGGTAAGTTTAACAAGATTTACATCTACACGATTTTATCTGGGCTAGATGCCATCACTTTTAATCTTAAGGCCTCACTCAGAATCAATCCACTCAGATCTCCACTCCCACAGCCACCCAGGACACAGACAAAGGAGGTTCTCAACCGTAGTTGCTCATCAGGAGTATCTGAGAAAGGGGAAGAAAAAAGAAAGAAAAACGCCAGCTGGACCCTACACACTTAAAAATTCTGATTCAGTAGACTTGAGGCACGTAGGATTTTTAAGAGATCCCTAGGTGATGCTGATGTGCAGCCAAGGCTTGAGAACCTCTGCATTAAAAGCATCGACACTTAACATTTTCACTCTGCATTGCTCTGCTGATTGAGCCATGTTGCTAGAGTCAGACCCGAAGCAGGCAATAATCGGTTGTATCCAGGGCACACAGATGAGTTACTGTGATTCTTTGAGACTGTAATTTAGTGGAGTTGAGACACTGATGAGTTCATGGTTTTGTTTCCCATTAATCTTTTATTGGGTTCCAAGCTGTGTGTGCTTTTCATTCCATGATTCCAAATCAACACATAAAAAAGTTAATGTTCAAAAAATACCCAAGCTACTGTCTTTTTCTGTTAGCGTTTTGTATTCAAAAGATGCTTGATGAGTAAAAGATACCCCTCCCTCCCCACACACAGCCAGACATGTGTCCATTACCAACAAATGCAGCCAATTAGCCTTAGAGCAGGAAATACAGAAACCTGATTTGCCCTGAACCTTAAAACAACACCTGAGACCTGAGCTTGCAGGCAACAGTGACAATTTAATTACGGAGAGCAACTTGAGCACGGGCTCACCAAGGAGGGATCTGCCAGGAAGGTACGTCACATGCTTTATGCTGGCAAACATGAAGGGCTGGGGGGATTAAGTGCATTGTGAAAAGTGTATCTCCCCACTCAGAGGCTCTCTTCTGACCAATCTTTTACCACCATGATTTTAGGATTTGGTCCCCAAGTTCTGTCATCTATTTCCAGAGCAACATCTCAGAAACCACCCTCATCAGCGATTGCCTGATTACCCAGACAGAGGCATGTGGTTAAGAATTTCTAAAGCACCTTGGGGGCACCTGGGTGGCTCAGTGGGTTAAGCATCTGACTCTTGATTTCAGCTCAGGTCATGATCTCCCCGTATCAGGCTCTGCACTGACAGCAAGGAGCCCTGCTTGGAATTCATGCTCGCTTGCTCGCTCTCCCTCTCTGCCCCTCCCCAGCTCTCCCTCTCACTTGCTCAAAATAAATAAATAAACTTTAAAAAATTAAAAAAAAAAATTCTAAAGCACCTTGGCCAACGAACTAACCATGGCCCAACCCCCCAGACCTAGGACAAGAAAGGCTCCCAGAGCAAGAGGTCCAAGTCCATTCTCACATGTGGCATCTCTTCCATGGTTTTCCCTAGGATCTGCGGGGGTAGAAAGAATGCTGAGTCTTATCCGCTGATCTGCTATATACCCTAAAATGAGTTACACTGTCCGTTGGTGGAGGCATCTGGGGTGGATTTATTACCACCCACCTAGGGGGAGGGACAGCTAGAGGCTTCATCAAAGCCAGGAAAGCTAAAATCAGTTCCCTGCGGATACAGGCCAAGGGAGGGCAGAAGAAATCATGGTGGTTGTCTGGGTCTCAGAAAGCACCCAGCATGAGGGAGAGGCAAGTTATTAAAAAAGACAATAAAATAAATAAATCAGCCTTCTGGGTCCACATAAATATTTCACTAATCAGTTAAAGGACAGTAAAGGGAATGTAGAAAGAGTGCCTAGCATTTAATGGGATTTGGGTAAAATATTACACTTTCCAGAAGTTACTCAAGTGTAGCAGGGTGTCTAGGAGTTAAAATTACTTTTTCAAATGACCAATATACTAATTTCTTCTTCAGAACCATGGGGAAGGGCCCATATGAATGACACAATATCACAAGATGATCACCAGCCCTGAACTCATTCTTTCCCTTCCTGAAATTGCAGACACTTCAGCACAAACCCAGCACTCCCAGTTTCATTGGAATCAAACCAGAGGGAGCCAATGCCACTCCAAGCTACACACCTGTGCACAAATTAAAATATCTCCACTCAACACAACTAACCCCGTAAGTGCCCTTCCAAAGCCCTCTACTGGCTCTTACAGCTGGCTCTGCAGAGCCAGCTGGAGGGGAACAGGGAGAGTTTATCAAGTAGAAGCAGGAAGGCAGCCGTGAAAAGAGTGAAGACCACCCCTGGGGTCATACAGAGCACCTCCTACAGTCAGAGACCAGTGACTCAGCTCTTCTCCCTCCGTTCTCCCTAGTCTCCTGGGGTCCCTAGACCACATTTATCTGAAGAGATGATCCTCTCTGAAGGACAGATATGAAAAGGATCAGAGTTTAAAAAAACTGTAAATATACGTAACTTTCATTTGGGGCCCTCTAACCTTCTACTGATGGAGTTCTCCCACACACACAGGTGATCCTTAAAGAAACAGCTTCATGTGCGGCCAGAGCTATACTGCCAGCTGCTGGGACAACACGCTGGGAGTAAGGAAACGTGCCAGTCCTCAGCTTGGGGGTGGGGGTCTGCCAACAGCAAGTACTAACCTTCAGAGAAAAGACAAAAAAATCATCAGAAAAAAGAATGCAAAATTGTGCATGTGAACAGTTTAGAGGCTCTGAGAGTGTCTTCTGATTATGCCATAAAGATGGTAGCCATGCAGAGAGTTACTGTAACTTCTGGGTTGGTGTATCGTAAGACGCTCTATGCTCCCAAGGCACCAAACCAGTTTTTAGCCAATAAAGAATGCAGCACTTCAATTGCTGAGTGACACGGAACACAGATAGTTCACTGTATCTGCGTCTGCATTTGTCAACGGCTGCCTTTTTGCCTGAAAGAATATTTGTGATGCCGACTGTAGCTTACAGCCTCAACAATTTGAGCCCTAACTCCCTGTAAATACCATTCCACTTCTTGTGATCAAACAAGACTCTGTTGCCAGTGCTCAGGTTTCCCCACACAGACAGGCAGAAGGGTTGTGCAGAAATCCCATTTGACTCGTTTCCTGCCTACCTTGAGCGGGCAGCATCCCCCTCCTCAAGATGGGGCCTGGTATATTCCTTTAAATTAGCAATCGTGATTTTAGTATCCGCTGGACATCAGTGCTGTTGCTTTTTAATTAAATATAGCTGTTTTACATACACTTATTTGTGGGAAAATTGTTTTTAATCACAATAGGGTGCAATGTAATTGTGCCGATACTCACAAGCACATGGCACTGTGGAAGTCACTGACAGAGCAGCTCAGGGGATGAAACAAATACTGCAGGCTGCACTCACAAAGCTGCCACGGGAGCCTCTGTGTTCCCATTAAAGTGTCTCACCAGATCCCAGTCTGGGCAACAGAAAAGAGCAGTGGTCCCCGGGAGAAGATTTACCATCTACCCTACCCTTTATTTCAGATGCAGCAAGTTCAGCTGGGGGGAGAGAGCCATCCTGGCAACAAACACAAAGGGCCTGGATCACAGCCTGCTTCTAAATAACACAAATAGATAAGGAATTAGCTGATTAGAGAGTGTACTGCCAGTGGGGCTAAATATCAGCCCCGGTGGGAACATGTATCTTATGTTGTACTACAGCACAACTTGCCCAAGAGCTACCTCCGATCTGAGCAGACCTTTTCATACTTTTCATTCTTTGAGGCAAATTTTCTCTTTTAAGAATGTAGATATAACAGCTATAAAAATTCAAAATAATTTATACACAGAAAAATTAGTGGAAACAGATTTGGTACATCCACATTTTTAAAAACTGCACAGTCATTAAAAATCATGTTCTGGAGGGGCGCCTTGCTGGCTCAGTCAGTAGAGCATGAGACTCTGGATCTCAGGGTTGTGAGTTTGAGCCCACGTTGGGTGTGGAGGTTACTTAATAACCTTGGAAATTTTTTAAAGGCCAACAGAAATGCTCAGTTATGAAGCACGAACACGAAGAAGCAGGTGAGAAGGCCGTGATATTAACAGTGGTGATGCTGCCCCTAGATGGTAAGATTTAAATTTGTGTTTTCTTCTTTAAATTTCCCAAAACCTAGTAAATAAATGTATCACCTACAATAAGGAAAAAATATTTAAGGTGGAAAATTTAGATGAAATCAGAAGCCTAAGCCATCCATCTAATGGGTTTAATAAATTAACATTAAATATTGAAAATAATGGGGGCGCCTGGGTGGCTCAGTCGGTTAAGCGTCTGACTTCGGCTCAGGTCATGGTCTCACGGTTCGTGAGTTTGAGCCCCACATCGGGCTCTGTGCTGACAGCTCAGAGCCTGGAGCCTGCTTTGGATTCTGTGTCTCCCTCTCTCTGCCCCTCTCTCGCTCATGCTCTCTCTCTCTCTCTCTCTCTCAAAAATAAATAAACACTGAAAAAAAATTTTTTAATAAAAAAATATTGAAAATAATGAAGTATATACAAGCAAATGCTCACAGGGCTGTACAAAAAGGACTGGTGTTCAGAGTCCTTATTATCCAATCTCTTCTCTCTTCATAGGAATGGCCTGACCATTCTAAACAGCAAGATTATTACCAGAAAAACTTCATACAGGAGACAAGAATATGGAGATATATTTTTCTGATGTTAAACATTCGTTCGAAGTATAAATTAGAATCTCCTGATATAAAGCATGGTACCTCCAAAATGGTTGCAGGAAATACTTTAATTTGTAAAAATACATTGAAATAAGAAAGCTAAACAAAGACAACCAGCTGCAGCTTCTGGCAGATGACAGAAATTCTGGAAAATGGGAGTGTACAGCAACATGAAAGTCCACGCAGCACATCTGGAGACAGGTAACACAGACCTCTGTTAGAATCCTGGTTCCTCCACTTACCAGAGAAAAAGCCTTGAGCAAACTCTGGTCTTCCCAAGCCTCAAGTTTCCTGACCTGACAGGGATGGAAATGGACCTGGGCCACACAGGCATCCAGGGCCCCTCCGCCTTCCTCGGTCTCCAGCAATCCCCTTTACTCTAATTCTGTAAACAATAAACCAACTTCCTCCACAAGAAAGAGAACACTTTCACCCATCAGAACATCCTGGTCTGTTTGGCAGTTGGACTTTGCATCATAAATTAATAAATCCACAAACGGACTTATAAATCACATCTTTGTGAGTTCCTTTAGCCGAAATCAGTTAACCAGTCTAACAGACAGCATTTCACAGCCTGTAAAGCTCTGAGCTAGCCCTAGAAAGCAGCTAAGCTGAGAAGACCTTCTGTAAGGCCTTAAAAAATGGACAAGCTTTCCTCCTCCCTCATCAGTCTTAATACAGAGTCATCATCGCCCAACACTACACCTGCACCACGCACTGCTGTGCACCTGTCACGACTCAGAAGGCACTCCAGGATTCTGCTGTGCTGTATCCTGAACGGCAGTCAGGCTCTGGCCCTCCGTATGTGCCATTACGTACCAGCCATTTGAGGGCTGCTTGCACACGCCCAAGGCAAGCACATTCTTTACCCTGCACCCTTTCCTCCGCGTACCAAGTTCAGTTAATATGATGGCACGTGAGGTGTGAACCAGATCTAACAAGGCACTTCATAAATCTTTTCATTTTTTTGTCATGAAATTCACCCAGAAACTGTGAACAGGCCCCACCTAAACTTAACATTGGCTCAAATCGTATGTAATAAACCCCAAGAAACTCCACTATTCCCCAAAGAGCCCTGCTCTCTGACGCAGATAAATGTCTTCAGACAGAACTCTCCTATCTCCTTTCGTCAGAATCCTCAGGAGATGTTCTAAGCTAAGAAGGGATATATCTGGTTTGCGGTTGGCTCTGGGACCTGGGGGGAAGAAAAGCTCACACAGGAAACAGCAGAGATGTTACCACATCTAAGTCTGGTTCTGGAAAGAAAAATTATATTCTCAGTGACCAAAATCCTGGACAGCCAGCCTTGGTAAAGCTCCACCTTCCTACTGCTAGGAACACTAATCTAGAACAGTAGCCTCAAGTGGAAGTACAATGGAAACACCTGGCAAGTGTGAAAAATGAACCCACCAGGCTCTAACCACAGGGATTCTAACACAAGTAGCTTACAAACCATACCCTAGGAAAAACTGACTTAGCCTCTACTCTAGGAGAAATGCTCTCACTTGGATTTCATGGTGACTCAAAGGGGCACACACCTTTGTATCTGAGCTAGGGCGGGGCAGGGGAAGGGAAACAAGGAGGAGAGGGCAGGGGCAGAACCCTGTACGCATTCCAAGGTTGCTATTCAATCAAAAGACATGGCATCAACAGGGATCCACTCAATCTCTGTCCTTGCTGGAATCTTGGGCAAACCCAGAAAGACAGAGCTTGTTTGTAGCAAACGAGAAGCAACAGTGTTAGCAGCCATACTGTAAGTGAACTTAACAGTTAACAATCAAATGATGTGCCCCTTGTAGAACTTCCTATCAGGGGATACCTTAGAACCACACACACAAGCATCATTTTCCTAACAGGGAAGGGGACAGAGGGAGAGAGAGATGTATCAGAGTCAAATGGCAGCCAGAAAGAGCAAGGGAGGAGTTCCTACTGCCCAGCTTCTGGACTCCAGGCACTTCAGTACCACCGCGATGCTGTAAGATATGCAAGCACGAGGATGGGAGAGTCCAAAACTGCTTCCTTAGATTTCACATCCCCAAGTCTCCTGCAGCATCAAATTCAGGGACTCTACTATGATGCGGGGCTCTGCGTCCCTGAACTAGCCATGGCAGGAGATTACAGCCGGGCAGAAAAGACATGGTCATTGTGGAGTTACGGTTAAAGGAAAAAAGGAAAATAAAACCATTGCCTTAGGTCTTTGCTCCCTATTACTCCTGCCCACCGCCAAAGATACTAATACTGAGGAGCAAGCTAGAGAGAGGGAAAAGTCTAAAGATGGCAGTGAAAGACGGAGCAAGAAAGCAGCTGGGGAAAGTATCCGAAGCTGCAATGGTCTAAAGCCTGTTTTCTCCCACAGGCACCAAGGAGGAGGACCTTACAGTCTCTCAAGAAGTGGACTTTCTACCACTAGTTACAGATAGCAAGGGTAAAACTTGACACCACAAATGACCAAGATTCTCTCCTTGACCAAATTCTACTCAGGCTCCTCTGAACTCCCTTCTCAGCTAGGGCCCTGACTTTCGGGAACTCTGTTCATCTCTGCATTGTCCAATTCTGCCAAGAATCCTGCTAAGTCAGTTTAGCCCAATTTGCCCACCCTCAATATCTGATTACTCTGGATATCTAATTGGGTTCCTCATCCTCCACCACCCCAACCCCACCCTGCTCCTTGATGACAAATTCCCACTTTTCCTTTCTGGACTCAGAACCCAAGCTCTTTCCCCACTGCCAAACCCCATTGTTGGCCCCTACACCTATCACAACGGTTATGAATTAGGTGTATCTTACTGTTCTCCAGCAAGTGTCATGAATAACATTTTAACACAAAGAAGCCAAAAGAAGGAAAACTCTGTCCTACTGCAAGCACACTGTACAGGCTCAAGCACTCATTAAAAGGCAAAGACTTGGGGCGCCTAGGAGGCTCAGTCAGTTGAGTATCTGACTTTAGCTCAGGTCGTGATCTTACGGTTCACGGGTTCGAGCCCCGCATCGGGCTCTGTGCTGACAGCTCAGAGCCTGAAGCCTGCTTCAGATTCTGTCTCCCTCTCTTTCTGCCCCTCCACTGCTCGCGCGCTGTCTCAAAAATAAACATTAAAAAAAAAATTTTTTTTAATAAAATGAAGGCAAAGACTCTAAAGCAATCAGTGAGGCAACTTCTTCAAATCAGTATCAATCAGGTATAGATTTAGGTATTTGACCAATGAAGGTATCAATTTATGTAAATTCTAGGAGAAGGATATCGGCCTAGCTTAAATTGAGCAAATGCAGTTTCCTAGAACATAAAATTATATTTAATAAGCAATTAAATGTGGTTATCCAAGAAAACTAGAGCAATCCAGTTTGGCTGCTATCAATATTTTTACTGAATTCAGGTTAAAGGTGCCACTCCAAAGCAAGTGAACCCCAAAGCAAGGCAGCTAAGGGCAACAGTGAACTTCAACAATGGTAAGCATTCACTCACAGGCTCATGCAGCATCCAAAATATAGCACAGATAAATTCCTAGCAGTGCTATTGCTGGGTCATAGGGTAGGTCTATTTTTAATTTTCTGAGGAACCTCCACACTGCTTTCCAGAGCGGCTGCACCAATTTGCATTCCCACCAACAGTGCAAGAGGGTTCCTGTTTCTCCACATCCTCTCCAGCATCTATAGTCTCCTGATTTCTTCATTTTGGCCACTCTGACTGGCGTGAGGTGATATCTGAGTGTGGTTTTGATTTGTATTTCCCTGATAAGGAGCTACGTTGAACATCTTTTCATGTGCCTGTTGGCCATCCGGATGTCTTCTTTAGAGAAGTGTCTATTCATGTTTTCTGCCCATTTCTTCACTGGGCTATTTGTTTTTCGGGTGTGGAGTTTGATGAGCTCTTTATAGATTTTGGATACTAGCCCTTTGTCCGATGTGTCATTTGCAAATATCTTTTCCCATTCCGTTGGTTGCCTTTTAGTTTTGTTGGTTGTTTCCTTTGCTGTGCAGAAGCTTTTTATCTTCATAAGGTCCCAGTAATTCACTTTTGCTTTTAATTCCCTTGCCTTTGGGGATGTGCCGAGTAAGAGATTGCTACGGCTGAGGTCAGAGAGGTCTTTTCCTGCTTTCTCCTCTAAGGTTTTACCCCAATGTTTATAGCGGCACTCTCAACAATAGCCAAATTATGGAAAGAGCCTAAATGTCCATCAACTGATGAATGGATAAAGAAACTGTGGTTTATATACACAATGGAATACTACGTGGCAATGAGAAAAAATGAAATATGGCCTTTTGTAGCAACATGGATGGAACTGGAGAGTGTGATGCTAAGTGAAATAAGCCATACAGAGAAAGACAGATACCATATGGTTTCACTCTTATGTGGATCCTGAGAAACATAACAGAAACCCATGGGGAAGGGGAAGGAAAAAAAAAAAAAAAAAAAAGAGGTTAGAGTGGGAGAGAGCCAAAGCATTAGAGACTGTTAAAAAACTGAGAACAAACTGAGGGTTGATGGGGGGTGGGAGGGAGGGCAGGGTGGGAGGGAGGACAGGGTGGGTGATGGGTATTGAGGAGGGCACCTTTTGGGATGAGCACTGGGTGTTGTATGGAAACCAATTTGACAGTAAGTTTCATATATTAAAAAATAAAAAAAAAAAAAAATAAACTGCAAAATATAGCACAGAGATTGTCAGAGTAACACTGAAGAGCAGGGGGGCACAGGGAGCAGCCACAAGCTCCTGTGTGAGGAGTGCAGCAACAGGTAATGGAGTGACCAAACTGTGTGCGCCGGAAGCGACTTCTTCATCCAAACCAAAGTTTACAAACTCTCTCTCTGTACTTGAGGAGAGACATAATGGGGGGGGGGGGGGGGGGGGGGATGGGAAGAACTATAGCGGGGGGGGGGTGGGCAGTGAGCTGGGGGTGGAGATTAACTGAAAGAAATCAGAATGAAAGCTAAAGTAGCAGAAGCACAAATCAATACTCTTACCATTCAGGTACTTCAGAAAGCTTTCCAAGTCAAAACACAAAAGTAAACAAACAAAAGAACAGGCACCGGCCTGTATTAAAACTCGGGAGAACCAAAGGTGGGGAAAATACTGTGCTTGAGGAGAAAGGAGCCGCATCAGGCCCAAGTCTGCAGGCAGCCAACTCTGAGGCGGGCACAGCAGCAAGGAGAGAGCATGTTTCCACCTGAGCACATTCGATTACATTCCAGGACAGAGATCTTCAACACCATCAGCTTCTGCCCTCAGAATTCATTTCTCGCTGGGTAATGAGGGTAAGAAATGAAAGGCTGTAGGATTTTTACACTGAATTTTCAGTTTGTCAGGTTCCATCTACCATGTCAGATACCTGGGACCAATCTGTATCTTTTAGAGAGAGATGTCTCTATCCTAACAGAGCTCCAATGATTATCCCCTACCTGCTGTATTTTATGGATACCTAATAATAACATGGATAATAACATTTCCACCGTGGAAATCAGTACAGAGATTCCTCAAAAAAATTAAAAATACAAGTGCCATATGATCCAGTAATTACACTACTGGGTATTTACCCAAAGAGAATAAAAACACTAATTCAAAAAGATACATGCACCCCTATGTTTACTGCAGCATTATTTACAATAGCCAAATAATGGGAGCAGCCCAAGTGTCCATCCAGAGATGAATGGACAGAGATGTCAGATACACACACACACACACACACACACACACACACACACACAGAAGAATATTATCCAGCCATAAGAGCATGAAATCTTGCCATTTGCAACAACATGGAGGAAGGAACTAGAGAAAATAATGTTAAGTGAAATAAGTAAGAGAAAGACAAATACCATATGATTTCACTGGAATTTAAGAAACAAAGGAAAAAAGAAAAAGAACAACAACAACAACAACACGAATGACTCTTATTACAGAGAACAAAGTGGTGGTTGCCAAATGGGAGGTGGGTGCGAGGATGGGAGAAAGAGAGAACGGGGCTTAAGGCTATACTTACCCTGATGAGCACTGAGCAATGTACAAAACTGTTGAATCATTACATTGTACACCTGGAACTATGTTAATTCTACTTGAAGAAAAAACAACAACAACATGGAGCCCAAACGCTGGTACAAACTGAAAGCAGCTTAATGATTTTTCAATTGGGAAGCGGACATTTTTCTGAACTCTGCTATTACTGAGTATAAGCACCTCCAGAATAATTATAACTTGGTATGCAAACAGGAGTGTCTAGACTGAAAGAGCCATTCACTCCTCCAAGAGAAGAGGACTGGAAGGGGGTGGGGGTAGGCGGTGAAGCCAAAAAGCTTTAACAGTGAGGCGGCCGCACCACAATGCAATCTGCGAAAGCGAGACAGAGCCCGGCCCAAATGACAGGGAGGAACCCTGGATGTTTTCCTGAGGAAAACACTGAGCTGTTAGTTTAATACACACTCAAAGAATAGCAAAGGACTGGGATAACTTCTTTCTCCTCTATAAGAAATAAATAAAAGAAGCTGCTTTGAGTGATGTCAAGTCTCCCTCTTCTTTTTTTTACATTTTATTTATTTTTGAGAGAGAGAGAGAGAGAGAGAGAGAGAGAGAGATACAGAGCACAAGTGGGAGAAGGGCAGAGAGAGAGGGAGACACAGAATCCGAAATAGGCTCCAGGCTCTGAGCTGTCAGCACAGAGCCCGACGCACAAACCGCAAGATCAAGACCTGAGCCGAAGTCAGACGCTTAACCGAATGAGCCACCCAGGGACCCCAAGTCTCCCTCTTCTTAAAGAACAAACTGGTTTGATACTCCTGGCTGTCCCAGTGGCCAAAACCAGAAAACGGAGCCACCTGCCAGTTCCCCCATGCGGAATACAGTGCGCTTACGCACAGCAGCTGAGCTAAGAGGTAAAAAGGAAAAAGGGTCTGAGAAGAACAGGGTGGACAGTACAGACTGCATCCCACCCATAGGGACCAGCCTCCAGCCAGAGCCCGAGGGAGCAGGCAGGCTGCAAAGGGAGCCCAGGGCATGCAACACATCAGCAGCCCTTCCACAGAGATCCACCTACAGCTTTCTGCAAGGCAGTGTTTCTAAAACAAGCCCCTCCAGCTGGATAAGCAGATGCTAAAGGCAGCTCCATATGAATAAGAATGTGGCTTTCTCCTAATTCCAGGCCACCTTACAAAAGATAACTGCACAGAAAATCAAACAATCCTATCAGCCTCCCTAGTAAGGATGAGAAAAATGTCCTACCAATGGTAGAGCTACAGACTCCGAAAATCAAGTGTTGGTGTATTCTGCCCATACCCCATTCCCAAATTATGAACAAGGAGTGAAAAGACAGCCAGTGAGAATGAAATAAGCCATTATGCAACAAACATGTAAGTATCAACTATGTGCCAGGAAGTGAGCTAGCAACAGATATGAAGAAATGAGGAATCTACCTGATGCAGAAAAACCAAACTGGAAAAACCTAGTAGGGAAGGGCGGGGAGGGAGTGGGGAAGAGAAAAAGCATTTTACAAAGCAGAAACTAGAAATTACAGGCAGCCACTGTGTGGGTTATCCAGAATCAGCAGGACAGCAGAAGGAACCAAATTTTGGGACCAGCGTCTGAACACAAAAACGCAGCAGATGCCACATAAAGAGGAGATTTCCACTCAGCCTCACAAAGGACCCAATGCAGTGAAACACGGATAAGGGAGAGCATTATCAACTGGCCTCTCTCTCTCTAGAGACCCTCCTGTGGGACAGCAATGTGCCAGGGTGGCCACCACACAACAATGAACCAGGCAAAGGCATCTGCAGCCAAAACCAGACTAGATGGTGAAATGAAGGCCTCTGAAATGTGAACAACCCAGAAAGTGACCGGAGCTTTTCAAAGAAGGGCTGAAATAAAAAGTGACATCAAAAATATGCCTAAGCAATAGACCTGTCATTTACTAGGAAAAAAAGCAAGCATCTGTGTCCTTCAGCTTCCCCTTCTAGTTTCAGTTCTGAAAAGCCTTTTCCAAAGCAGTGACATGAAATGAGGCTTCTTCCTCCATAATCTATCATCTGGTCTGAAATCCACCTTGTGACCACAACATACACCAAATGGTCAAGATTAGAAATTCCGTTTCTAAAATTATCAACACTTCCCTAATAAAAATAACTTCCTAGATCCATAGCACCTATAAGACATGAGGATCTGAAATGTTTGGTTTTTGAACTAACTCAAATTTTCCAAGTAAAAAGCTAATTAGCCCACCAAGGAATGAAACCTACAGCCCTGGCCTGCAGAAGTCGAAAGCACTGATGACTGCACTAAACTTGCCTTGAATATAAATGTTATGCGGGGGGGAAAAAAAAAAAAAGTAATTTATCTAAACACAGTGTAGGTAGCTCTGCAATCAGTATCTCATAAATAAAAAGAGAAAGATGAAGGGAAAGCTCTCTAATTGATTTTAAAATTAGTTCCAAGCAAAGAAATAATCTGACAACCAACAAGGTCGACAACAGTAAAAAAATATATAGCCTTTGGGGAAAAAGTGCACCTAAAAACTCCAATGAATCAAGACACCTGGACTGCCACGAAGGAAAGATATCTGGGAAAGCCTGAATAAGGGTGGAGGTGTTAAAAGAAAGGCAATTGGGGACCAACGGCAAAATCACTTAAAATCCTGAGATTAGCCCCTCTGGTGGACTGAACCCAGTCCATACTGTGCTAATGGAATGCCAGTATGAGGAAAACCAGGGCTCAGAAAGGGGCAGGGCTAGGCAATCCAAATGCATCAACTAGGTTGAAACCTGGGAGTGGGAAAGAGGAAGTGCCTACAGAAAAGGAAGCCATGGGTAACCTGGCTATCAAAACAAACAATCCAAGGGGCACCTGGGTGGATCAGTTGGTTAAGTGTCCGACTTTAGCTCAGGTCATGACCTCACGATTCATGGGTTTGAGCCCGCATCAGGCTCCACACTGATAGCTCCTAGCCTGGAGCTTGCTTCACATTCTGTGTGTGTGTGTGTGTGTGTGTGTGTGTGTGTGTGTGTGTGTGCGCGCGCGCGCGCGCCCCTCCTTCACTTGTTGTGCACGTGCTCTCTCTCTCTCAAAAATAAACAAACATTAAAAAACAACAACAAGCAATCCAATTAGGAAGGAGAAAAAAACACTCCCTCCCAGGACCTTTCAACACCAGGACACGCTGCCTCAACTTGGAATGACTATAGGCAGCAGTCAAATGGATTGGATAACAATGATACCACTCAAAAGCAATACATGCATTAGGTCTTAAGCCTCAGCATATATTTTTGATATAAACATTGACTAAACACCTGCTGCATTCACAGCACTCTGCAAGATTCTGAAAGAGAGGGGTATGAAGCTGAGAAAACCAGTTCCACTCTGGCTCACAGTGGAGTTTAGGCTTTGTAACCAAAAGCGGGCTGGACATAAGTAACAGTACAGGATGAGACAGAGGAGGGAAAGACTGTGGGTATGGAAATCTCTGGCCTAAAGGAGCTTTCAAGAACCAGGGCAAGAAAGACAGTTACCTCAGCACAGCAGCTATGGTAAATGGTCACAGGACAGTAAATATGATGGTGCTGCCAACTCTGGAAACAACAGAGAATTACTGCAGCTCACAGGACTGAAAAGAGGCAAGAAATATGAACACCCTAGCACTCGGAAGATTTAGATAAATTGAAAATATAGAACTGTGTAATAGTGATGATTAAATGGAGAGAGAAGAAAGAGAGGAAGATGGATTGAAAAAGGTAAATGCACATGGTTCGGGGAAGGATTAAGCACCAGGCCCCACGAGACTGTTCAAATCCTACAAAAATTATTGGAAGGGGATAGGCAAAATCATGAGAAAGGGGATGCATTAACTAAAGGAAACAAAAGAAAATGTAAGTAGTAATATGGAGAAGAAGGTAAATCAAAGGGAAACAGGCAATTGCTGTCTTTTCCCAGTTATAATTCACATTTTGAGGAACCCTGCTATCTACCCAGATAGCAAATGTCTTGACCTCAAGAAGAGTCAGGCTTGTCCCCAGTGCCCTCCCCAGCAGAGGAACAGGAATTAATCTTTTAAAAATGACAGAGTACGTACATCCTGAATCTTAAATAGATGAGCTAAGACCCACCCACAGTCTCCGAATGGTAATTTTTTTCAATCCTCTCACAAAGAAGGTTTCAAGTGTTCTTCTCAAAAACGCCCAGATCAAACAAATCGGAAACTGGTACAGAATGCCTCTGCCAGAGCTCTGACATATTCTACGTCTTTTGATCACATTGCTGCAGTCCCCAAGTCTCTCCATTGGAAACCGGTGAAATGCTATATCCATTTCAAAGAGCTTTTGCTTTTCTCCAAGGTCCTTAATGCCAAGCTGGAGTCCCGCTCTAATTTGCTATTTGCCTTATGCTCCCAGTCCCATGCGCGAGATCACAGTCAGTGGGTTTATTGGTTTGCCCTGGCTTCACTTAGGGACTGCGGCCCCACAGCTCCCTGTTGGTGTGCATCTCAGTGGCAGCATCGTCTGCTTTAGGGTCCAGAGGGACCAGTCATCTTGCTTTCAAAAATCTCAACTGAAGGGAATAGGTTGAGAACCGCTTTTAATCGTGTCTAAATGGCAAAGCACCCTGGGGCCCTGTACAACAAATGGAGTTATTAGCACCCGAAACTGCCCTGCCTCTGAGAAAACGCCCTTAGGAATCCCAGGGCATCACTAATGGGCCTACCTGCAGCTTGTCAACCATGCCTACAGAAGAGACCCCGTGGGGTCGGGCCTGGGAAACAAACACCCCCAAAAAAGGCGGCAAGGACACTGGGAGATTAGGCAGATTACAGCTTTAACAAAACTGATCCTCTGGTGCCCACGACTAAATATTTAGAGGCCTGCTGTGAAAGAACATTTATGTGGTAAATTCCACAGGGAGGAGGCTGAAAGATAAGGTGATAGAATCAAATACAAACTGGAAGCATAGGTTTGTGAGGTCAGGGGAAAGGCTCCACCTTCAGGTTTCCACACTTCCCAGAGGCCCAAGCTGAAGGGTGTGTGTGTGTGTGTGTGTGTGTGTGTGTGTACACGCATGTGTGAAAGAGGGAGAGAGAGACTCTATAGACAGGAGTTTGAGGAAAAAAAAGCCTTGCAACTGAAAGCAAACTTTCTACACTTAACACCTGGGCGTTGGGTAAATCATGTACCTTTTTCGAGGTAAATTCCAGCTCTATATCTTTGTCCACCACAACAGCACTACGCAGGCCAAACCAACTTTAAGGGGGAAAAAGTCAGCCCCTTCATCAGATGCCAGAGGGGTATCTTTTGTCATTAACACTCCAAGTGTGACACAAAGCCATGGCAGCCCTGGGCACCAGGAGCATTATGTTTTCCAATGCCGGATCAAAGTCAAATGCTCTCTAGAAGTCCTGGGATTACACAGTGTGTTGTCTCCTCTAAGGCAGTAGCTCAGAAAAGCCACAGTCTTCCTCCAACACTTAGCACTTGTCTCTCTGCGGCAAACAACTGCATAAAACAAACTCCAGTGTACCTTTAGAGAAACCCTGATACGTGTTTAGGTACTCAGGAACACCACACATCGGTGTCCAAAATGGCCCTCAGCCTGAAGGAGTTAAGATCGCAAAGAGTTGACACTGGATTCACCCTAAATAATCCAGAAGCATCAATGCCACAGAAATAGAATCAACAGCATCAGGCATCTATCTAACTGTAATCTTTGAGGAAAATATTACACATCCTTGCTTTTAACTCTCCTGACAAACTTTCCAGCAAAAAGTTCAGTTTTAACCAAACTCTGGGAGCAATGGCTACCCATGAATTCCTGGATATTACTGGAAAGCAGCTGCCTAGGATGAAAACAGGTCCTTTGATCATGCTGTTTTGTCCAGAGCCCTTCCTCTGGCTGCATCACAAAGTTACCCAAAAAAGGGGAGTGGAGTATACGGCTAGCCTTGGGCAAAACCTCCTTGCCTTCATGTATAATTTAAGAGAAATGAACTTGTCTCTGTGTTCAAAAAAGGAAAATCCAATTTGCCCTACTATCCCCACAATGTATAGATGTCTTGGAAGATCTATATTAAGTCGATGACAGGTTTTTAGAGTTGTTAGGGTTTGGGGAAGATAACCATTAAAAGAATATTCCCTTCCTAACTTGAAGGGCAAGCCCCATTGGGTCATCATCTGGGAGCTTGTAGGGAGGCCTAGCCCGCAGCAGGAGACACTGCCCGCCATCTGCCTGCCCTTGAGGAAGGTCATGCTAACACTTTCGCTTCCCTGTTCACCTACTCCTCCAGTTCCTTAACCTGCACCTTCTCCCACTCTGCTCTAATACCATACAACAGGCTCCAAAACCATAAACTGTAAGATTATCTTTTTCTCCATTTCAAAGTCAATCATCTTCAGAAAGTTTCCCCCAGATGAGGCAGAAGGCAATCTAAGTGTCTCATCTGAGGCCCTCCGCAGTCCATCCGTCGTCTCCGGACAATCCTCAAGCGTGCTGCATTTCTGCAACTACAAGACCATTTCAATTCCCCAAACATACCAACATTTTCACTGGAGATTCTAATCAGCCCTGTTCTAACTAGGACAGCCATATATTCTTGTGCACAAGGGCACTGGCCAAGGAGACAGAGGCTGAATGGGAGCTGAAATTCAACCGCCATTCTGCTCGCCAAGCCATGTGCCCCGACAAGGGTGCCCTGGAAGAAGGGGGCTCCCCTCTCTAATTTGCACAAGGGCACCATATGGGTTAACAGAGGTCCCGGCCCCAACATCTATGCCTTGAGTATTTGACTGGACTCCCCTTGTAGCTACAAGAACAGATGGTATACAGTAAAGAATATTAAAAACCAAAGACTCCAAGCAGATGCCTGCTCTCCCAGTCATTACATACATGAAGTTATGGATTCACTGGGATCCCCGGGTGATTTATATTCCGAGACCCACGTTGTAAATCTCTGATAACTTTAAAGTAAGCACAGATCTGGGGAATTCTTTTAGTAGAAAGGAAAGAACTCTGAATCCTCCTGTATAGAAATTGCTAGAACAACATCCACAAGTTCCTAGTCAGCACTCCATTTGCCCCCAGGGCCGTGGTCAACTGGGGCTTAGCAAAAGAAACACCACAACTCCTTCCTACAGATGAGTTTTCATCTAGCATGATCTTCCCTTATAAATGCAAATTACTTTCATGTTTTGTAAATGCAAGCCACCAACGCAAGAGTACTCAAATCCAAACATGCCATTGCCTAGTTTAAAATTCTTCACACAAAAATCTAAAAGTATGGCACACGTTTTCAGCATGTGGCCCCTGCCTAACTCCCAAACCCATTTCTTACTACTCCCTAGCATTAACTACCCTCTATTCCAGTCATACAAAATACCCCATAGTCTCTGAGTATCCCGAGATGCTGACAGGACAAGTGTGATCTGGCCCTGCCTACACTTTGTACCACAGGCATCGTACCCCTCATGCACTATCCACAGTGCCTATTATTCCCTCTTCCCAAACTCACCCAACTCTTGTCATTACTGCCATTTCTGTCAGGAACTATCTTCTCCCCACATTTTACCTAGCTCAGTCCTAGTCACCCTTGAGGCTTTATACTTTACACATCACTTCCTCCAGGAAGCCTTCCCAGATTGTACATTCTTATAAATTCTAAACTTTTCTTTCATAGCATTTCACATAAATGGAATTACTTGTGTATCTCCCCTACTAGGTTTTAAATTAAAGTTCCATGAGGGTGATTCCATGAAAGTTTTTTCCCTGCTGCATTCCCATAGCATCTGCTGCAAAGCAGATACCTGGTAAATACTTATCAACGGCATTCATTTGAATTTCTCAATCTATGCTGTCCATTCTAAGAAGCCACTACCAACAGGTGGCTACTGAGCTCTAGAAATACACTAAAACAAACTGAAATGTGTTCCGAGTATAAAACTATACCCCAGATTTCAAAGACTTACTAAATATCAAATTAAGTAAAATCTCTCATTAACTTTTTCCATTCATTAAGTGTTGAAATAATACTGTTTTGGATATATCAGGTAAAATAAAATGCATTAAAATTGATGGTTTTAATATAGCTACCAGATAATTTTAAATAACAAATATAGTTCATTTGTGTGGCTTGCATTATAGATCTAGGGAGCAGTCGGTGTTTGTCTAGAGCGCCCTTTCTTCCATCCACTAACTTCTCATCCGTGAACACTCAACAGAGGAACCTTAGTTGCTCCTGGGGAGACTCCCGAGTGCCCACTGTAGCTGGGTTCTTCACGGCACCCTGCGCCAATGTACTCAGAGTGCATTATGTTAACTTATGTCTTACGTGACTGCCTCATTAAAATCTTTGAAAGGAATTTAATGAAGAAATAAGAAAAATCATTCTTCACTTCATCTAAGCCGTATATTGTAGACTCTTATAGCTAAGCCTTACTTCAAACTTCCTTAAAATGGTGTAAGATCTCTGGAGTGAACAGAAGTTAAAAATAAAATTAAACACAAAGTGAGAAATAACCTTCCTTGGTAAAGAACAAGGAATTCTATAAACAGGACTCTGCCTAAACTAGGGAATATATTCCAACAACTTCCCATTATCCAGTAGGCTAAGGGAAAAATCCATCCATTACCCCCTGAAGAGTTCCAAAGGCTCCTGGAAAAGCTAAAAATTCTCAGTAGTAGTTCCTACTCCTGAACACCTGCTATTACCTTACCTGAGCTATAACATCCCCACCCTCCTAAAACCTGCTTGAAATTCAGCTACACAGTCTACATTAACATAATGCTTTGGCCAATGAGGCAGGCACAAAAATTAACGTTCAAGAATTTCAAAGTTGTGGTTGCCGTGGGAACCTTAATTCCAACTGCATGGCACAGATGCGAATCGTGGAGTACTCCCAATACTGATAAAACTGGAGATGTCTATTTACTCTGTGCAATGAGGCACAGCTACAGTTACTGAGAGAACCTTATTTTGGCATTTCTAGACTTTCATGCATTTAAATTCTCAACCTTACCACAATACCATTTGCCGCATTAAATTGCCTCCTCTGTGGGGGGACTAAAAGAGAGAACGAACTGATTGGCCAGACATTCAAAGAACCCCTCCTGTATGTGTTTCTTACGCACAATCAGATTCAAAAGACAATCACGATATTTTTATTTTACTCTTATGGGCTGTCTGTAAACTCTCATGCAAATGAAAACAGGGCATGAATTTAAACTTGTAAATGCACCAAGACATGTATACGTGCAAAACATCAGAAAAGCAAATTTCTCCTCTTTAGAACTACAAAAGGGATAAATTAAAGCACAGAGCACTAACGTAAACCATGCTGTGTTTAATTTCCGAAAACTGTCCAAACACCTGCCTGTGGCACCAGCTCTCACAATGGACCCAGTTCTATAACCAGTTACACACTGTAGTTTCACGAGAAGGCAAAAATAAAAGTTGGAAAGTGGTCTGTAAAAACAAGATATCACCAAACAAGTAATTCAACAAAAACTTCAGTCTGTATCTCCAACTTCTCACCACTCGTAACAATGGAAAGAAAATGAGCAGAAAATTTACAGCAAAACTGCCTGCAGACTACCAACTCAATAGTTTTCTTCCTAAGTATTTCTCAAAACTGATATACCCCAATAATACACATTGGTTAGGGAAGCACCTTTGCTGCCAAAAGATCCAACAAATAGCACAAAACAGTATAACTAATAATTTCAGTTACCACTTGCAACAGACGAAGCAGGTGACCCCAGAGAATACATACGCCAAGATTCATTTCTTCCTCGAACAAAAACATACAGAACTTTCAAATCAAAATGACCAGTAGAAACAGGCCTTACATTCATGCACATGAGATATAGACCTTCTCCTCTCCTTATTCTCAGAGAAGAAAATCTTGTTAACAAAACTTACTGCCGCCTCATGTATCCTGGCCCTAACCCCTCTCAAGCCCCTTAGAGCAGAATGCCAGCAATGCCCACCCAAAACAAAGCAGATCAGTGAATGTGGTTCAGAAGAAACTGACATCTGCCCAGCCAGGCTGCAGATACTAGGAAATAATACTTTGGAGAATTAAAATATCGTCTGTGAGCATTCTCACACATATGTACCATATTTAAGTATTCTCCAGCTCCTTCCTTTTGATTTTTGAAAAGAGGCTCCACTCCTTCCCCATTCTCACCTGTGTATTCTCCCCTTCCAGCCTCGGTGGTCGAATGCTGGACAGGTGGATGGTCTTGTAGTCACCAGAGTTCAGCTTCACAACAATGGCATCTGCATTCAGCACCTGCATCACCTGTGGGCAAGAGGCAAAAATGCTCAGACCTGCTCAGATGGCCCACCTCATAGCACACATGCTAAGGAGAAAGACCCACCACAGTCATAAGGAGAAAAGTCAGATCAATAGCCATTTGGGGCATTTCAAAATCATCCTTCACGGTACAACAATGTTGGAGAGAACAATGCTATAATTATCAGTCCCCAAAGACCTTATTATGATTTCCCTATGAGGCAAAATCTGTATCGTTCACAAAGATGTGAAGTTAACTGACCAAGACATGTAGTTAACTACAAAGCTTACAAACTGGAAATCTCGTCTCTACATGTTATTCATGATTTTCCTTGAAACAGATTCTAAAATCAAAATTCCTTACTCAGTGTGAATCTAGGAGACGAAGCAAGGGCTGGATAGAAGATATCAGCACTAGGTAAGAACCAAAACAGGATGCCCCAAAAGAGAGCAGAAAAATCAAAGGCAAGTGAAGGGCAAAAAGAATTGTCATCACAGCATGGTAAAGGAGAGGCTCAGCTGTTAATCTCGGGGCAGAAACATTAAATTGCTAATATATTACTTCAACTACTCTAAAAGCCAACTTTTCAGAGCACTACTATGGGCAACTTTGTTTTAGACTCCAGTATCAGAAACACTGGAGCCCACTCTCAGCTAAAAAAGATTAACTTCCACTCTTGGGTAACTTCCAAAGATATCTATTCAAAGTGCAAAAGCACAAATATTCCTCTGAGGAGATTATTAGAACATTCCACCAAGGTGTACAGAATAAAATCGCACTGAAACTGGCCTAGGATCACATCAGGGTTACAACTAGAACCCGTAATTCAGCTAGTGGTCTACAATTCACCTGATTATATTCAGAGCCTGTTGTTACAAGGCTATTCAGGGGTTTTTTGGGGGGTTTTATTTTGTTTGTTTGGTTTTTTTTAAACCAGTAATACTTTTTTACAAGGTAGCTATTGACTACATATCACTGTCACCATCCACTTTGTCTGCAGAATCAAAACCAACTCTTCCAGGCTTCAATCAGGCCCCATCAGGAGCCAACAGGCAGCTGAACAAACTACAAGGTCAGCTGCCACAGTGAGGGCAGACTCGCAAAATTTCCCTCCTCTTTCAAGCAAGAAACAAAAGGAGCTAGACTCGCCTTTGCTATGGTGGATATCACACTGATAAGTATCCTAAAAGAGCCCTCACTATTCTCTAGAAGGCTTCATATCTTTTAAAACAGAATACACCCATTTACTTGCAGACTCCTGCCCCCCACCCCCAAAAAATGGCTGTTCCAAAGAACCAACCAACCACATACCAGAAAGAAAAGACTGATTTAACGAACAATCTGAACCAAGTGAGAAATTATACATGACAGGAAATAGCAGGAAAAAAAGCACCATCAGACAGAATGAATGAAAAAAGAAAGATGACAGTTGGAATCAAGCTGTAGTCCATGGAAGGCTGACTATGACTGGCAGATGGGAAGGCATCCCCAGGTTCTACCATAAGTAATGAGCAGCAAGTGCAGGGAAAAACAGGCCAGTGATCAGAAGAGTAATGAAAGGTCTGAGAACCAACAGTGTAGATTAGGAGAGAGGGTATTTTTAATTTTCAAGTACGTAAGATTAACTTGCAAACCTCAATGTAGGTTGGTTAGTTAGTTAGTTAGTAGGTTAGTTAGACTAGAAAAGCTAGTCTAAAATTGCCACAGCCATTCTGCTTTAACCTTTTTGATAGATCTGAGAATCGCAAAGGCTAAACACTAAAACCCAGACAGCCAGAACCCAAAACTCACCTGGCCAGAAAAAATTAGTCAAGTCCCCAGGCAATCAAAAGCATGAGCTGTGGTGGGTGACATGAGGACCACAAGGTCAGGGCTGGTTACCTGCATATGGGTGGTACCAACGTCTATAGGACCCTCCAAATCAAAGAGCCCCTTACACCAGCCCAATCATGTAGGACTTAGAAAACAGCCCAGAAGGTACAACCAAAAATACAGATTCACTAACAGAAAGAAAAAACACACCTTCCCGTTGCCATCTAGACATTAATGCCAAGCAAAAATGCCCATCACGATGGAATCTTCCTCCCACTCCCTAAAGGCACCAGTAGCAGCTTGGACAACTGCACAAAAGAGACAGACCACAGCTAATGATTTCTCTATTCTTCAAAATCCCACATTTGGGTAAAAGGAGAAGTATCATAAAATGGATGATAAAACATTCATGGGCCAAAGAATCCAAGATACATGCTATTCTGCTATCCTACCTTCAAACCAAAGAGAAGAAAAATTCCATAAAGCCACACCAAGCAAAGTAGCTAGTATAGCAAATCAACACTGCTCCTCCCTCAAAAGTACAGGACCACCATCTCCAATGCACACACCTCACAGTATTTGCTAAATCTCAATGATGGACAGAGTTACACATTCCTCTCCCACCAAAACTCTTATTAAATTATCAAGTGCCAAAAACATAGGGAAATTCCCATAATCAAGATGTGAGAAATATCTAGACATTCCCCACCCCCTAGTTGTGCTCAGAGAGGAATAAAACCAGGGAAAGCATCGTAGTGCTCACATCTTCACCCCGATTATAGAACGTGAAGATCTAAGCGTACCCCTGTGATAAGTTACTGGCATTCGTCACCCCTTATAATGTGTTAGCAGCAGCGGCAGCAAATGGATTCTTAGAGCTGTAAATTTCAGGCCTCGGCAACAGCCTCTCTGCTCGGCATCTCCCTGATTAGAAACCTCCTCTTCAGGAACTGCACGCTCTGATGCTGGCAACTGAACGAGGCCCGGCTTTTGGATGAAGAGGTGTGTGGTGAGTGCATGTGTGTGTGTGCCCATGTGTGTATAAGTGAGGCTTACGACTTTTTATTCCTCTTTAAATTGTGTCATTACTGTCCAGAGAACAAGCAGCTCCTGAGCAGAGACACGGAAGAAGCAATAAAATAGTGGTTATAGTCACGTACTGTGCAATAAGTAAAATGCAGAGTGGATTACTGTTCAAAGCCTACTCATCAGCACTGTTGCAGACCGCATTTATAACCGTGATATTTCTTACGGTGCTTTTCACCTGGATAAGTCCATGTATGTCTACATCGCTCACTCTCTCCACAAGCCAATAGATCCTTAATCAGCCCACCCCTATACACACCTACCATACCACACACTCCAGGAGATAACCTAAGGGACAGGTGCAGAAGTCTGCACAAAGTCACTAGCTGGACTCGAAACACTAGACCTAAACCCAATGTCTCCATTTCTTGAAGTTCCAGCTGTAAAAGGAAAAAATGAGTGGCTTAATGATGATGAGTGTAGGCTAAGGGCTGCCACAAGTCAAGAGAACTGCGGAGTTCTGTCAGGGGCAAGCGACATCCATTCCCATCTCTGGCCAGCTGCCACACTCCCCATCTGCAGAGCCTGTCCACCGTGCTCACTGGGAGGCCAAGAAACTACTGTTCAGCTTCATAAACCCCTGCAGCATATATAAAATGAGCAAAAAGAGCCAACAGTTTCCTGAGCTTCAGAGATCCTCAGAATAGCTCCCCAAACGCAACTACCAATACTCCCAAAGCTGCCTAAATTATCAGTGCTGGACAAAAATAAAAGGACCATCAGCGCACACTGGGGCTTCTATGGATGCCACCAAGGAATGGCTTTGACGGGGCCACTGAGAATGGGACACCAAATCTGAAATCATGACACTGGGCTGCTTCTCCTACTCCCTACGACTGTATGCTAGGTCTCATCTCCCCAAAGCTAATCATGGAAACACAACTGAAGCAGCACCGGAAGCAACTAAAAGGAAGCGACTAAAAGTACGCCACAACTGTTACAGCAGTGGCCTGGAGCTGTTCCCCAGAAGGGTACAGCTGCCAGCCTGTACCCTTGACAAAATACTAAGCATGACAATGTCTTGATACAAATAAGTCCAGGCACCTGAGCATGAGCAAGCAGACTAGTCAATAGTAAATACTTAAAAGGAAACCAGGCATCAGACAGATTCCAACAGATGGGGCACTCTTCAACATGTCCGCCCAGCACTTCTCAAAACTGTCACGGTCATCAAAAGCAAAAGAAGTCCAGGGCACCTGGGTGGCTCAGTTAGTTAAGCATCAGACTTGGGCTCAGGTCATCATCTCACAATTTGGGAGTTTGAGCCCCATGTCGGGCTCTGTGCTTTCAGCACAGAAGCCTGCTTGAAGCTCTCTGCCCCTCCCTCGCTCGCTCTCTCTCTCAAAAATAAATAAACATTAAAAAAAAAAAAAAAAAAAGGCAAGGGAAGTCCGAGAGACTGCCACATCCAAAGGGGGTCTAACAAGACATGACAACTAAATCGAGTGTGCCATGGTAGAGGAGATTCTGGAACAGAAAAACAGAGATTAGAGAAAAACTAAGGAAATCCGACTAAAGTATGGACCTCAGTTGATAATAACATACCAATACCGGTACGCTAACTATAATAACTGCACCATACTCCTGTCAGGGAGCAGAGCAAACTGGGATGAGGGCAGGGGTAATGTGGGAACTCTGCCCCATCTGCCCAATTTTTCTGTGAATCTAAAACTTGTTCTAAAAAATAAAATTTTTTATTTTATTGAATTGAAAAGGCCAGGTAAGTGTTTTTTACAAATCTTTTCTAATTCAATTTTTATTTTCTTATCAGCAAATCAGTTTACTAATGTAAGCTACAAACCAAGTCTTGATCTCTTTTTGGTGCAGAGGTCACCTTCCAAACCAAACCATCCCCAGAACTTCCTCTTCACCTGAAAGCCCTATGGCCGAAGCCCAGGAAATTCTCATCACGTTACCAAATGCAAACATAACAGAAGAGTCTAAATAATGCCAAAAATATTAAAAGGTGTCTTTGCTTAAAAACCATCTCCGAGAGACATGATAGTGAACTCCATTCAGAGCTAGGACCAGAAGCACAGCAAAAAGCTATCAGGGCCACACCAAGTAAGTCCTAGAGTCCACTGTGTGCATCCATGGATAGCTTCAACCTGACCTCCAAAACTGCACATGGCCACAAGTCCAGACAGTTAACTACTTAGAGTAATCTCCCAGATGGAGCCCTAGAGGGCAAGCTCCTTGAAAGCAGGAACCACTTCTCATTCTTCTGCTTCTTCCCAAAGCAGAAGGGCTCTAAGCAATCACTTGGTAAGAGAACTGAGCAAGAGTCCTCTAACCAGGCAGGGCAGTGAGAAGACTCCACCTCCTGAAGACATGCTGTCACTCCCCAGCCCTGCCACCACCCCTGAGTGTTATTCAGGTCTATAAAATCAGCAAGGCCCAAGAATCCAGCAGCAGGGACAGGGAAGCCAAGCCACGTGCTCAGGGGACCATATGGCTACAAACAGCACAGTTCAGCTAAAACGCCACAGGGAAGGCAGGCAGGAAACTGGCAAGCCACGACAGGCACAAAAGTCTCAAGCAGGCTCAGCTAATCGCTGTGAAGTGAACATGCTTCTCTGCTAACCTGGAGAGACAAGGAGAGCCCTCGCTTGCATTTCCTTCCTTAAAAAGTGACACAGTTTAAGCAGAGGATGGAACACATTCTTTCAGTAGACACCATGTATCAATACTTTGTTGAGTTTCAAGTTTCTCAGAAGTGAGACTCTTGGCCAGCACATCTCATCTACAGTATCAGTTCCCAAAATCACCTACAGGACCTGAGAGGCACCCAGTTCAAGAGTTCAGGTTACCTTTTGCAGGCTTTTCAGGCTATTTAGCTGCTCCCTATACAATTAACTTCTAGGGGACAGGGCAGGCGACTGCGAAAGAGAGAACCACGATTTGTTCAGGCCTTACATTCACATGAGCCTCAGAGAAGTATCCTTTAGCAAAAACTTGTAGGACGGTCAGAGTGTTTGTGAAGTCCCAGGGCACCTTAGGACACCTCTAGGTTCTCTTGAAAAAGTAGCACAGTATTAACAGACATTTTAAATCAGGTATATGACTACAAAACCGCTGGATTCTAGGTTATGAAAAGAATTGCAGATCACTTTTTTTCCTACTGGCTATAAGGTAGTATCCCGTGCTCTACAACAGAGGATGGCAAACTATGGCCCAAGGGCCATCTAGCCCACTGCCTGCTGTTGAACATAAAGTTTTATTAGAACATAAACAGGCCCATTCACTTACATACTACTGTCTCTAGTCTCTTTTCTCGCTATGGTAGCAAAGTCGCATAGCTTCAACAGAGACTACATGGCCCACCAAATGTAAAATATTTACTATATGGTCCTTTAAGAAAAAATTGGTCAACCTATGTTCTACAACATATTAGAAAATGAACACACATAGGGCAATACATGGTTAACATTCCTGGAAAACTATTTGGCAAATATGCTGGAAAACATTCTTATGGAAATAATTGCCATTTACATAGAGATTTATTCCGTTTTCTAAATAATGGAAAAATTATACACTATATGAATATCGACCTATTGGGGACTGGTTACATAAATTATGCAGGCTCACAATGGAACATTATGAACAAACTAAAGCAAGCTCAAACATTTACTTTGGCGCCCTCCCTAAATACCTTTAAACAAAAATAAAGGGATTTTGTTGTTGTTGTTGGCCCTAAGTCCAATAGGACAAATATAATGGGAGAAAAGACTATGGCAACAAAACACTGGAAGCTAGAAAGCAGATGGATGAGTGGTAACAGACTTCACAGATTCACAAAAGCTAAATCCTGAGCCAGTGATAAGAAAACATAATAGCCAACCTGATTTATACTGCAGACTTCCCCCACCCACCAAGACAAAGAAACTGTCAAATCAGGAATCTCAAGTAGAGATGAAAATGGGACCAAAACCTAGACTTGGTTTATGTAAGAAGCACCTGGATTTTAAGATATATACCATAATTCCCATATATAGGTTCACTAATTTTAACCCAGTGTTTGAGACCTCATTCTTAAATAAGAAAGATAACCAAAGATCGCCAGGCATCTAAGGAAAGCCTCTAATATGAAAAATAAGAGACCAAAATAACCGAAGAGAATTAAAAACAACATGGAAAATATAGACTATGCAAGGAAATTTTTCAAAAAATTATGATTCTTCAGAAAGTTAATAGAAGATATTTTATCTCTGGAAGAAGTGATATTACTATTAAAAAATAACAAGATAGACACATAAATCAACAGAATGGAATAAAGAGCCCCAAAATAAATTCATGCTTATGTGATCAATTAATCTACAACAAAGGAAAAAAGAATATACAATAAAGATGGTCTCTTCAGTAAACAGTGTTGGAAAAACTGGTCAGCTACATGCAAAAAGAATGAAACTAAACCACTTCCTTACACTACACACAAAAATAAACTCAAAATAGATTAAAGACCTAAATGGAAGACCTGAAACCATAAAAGTCTAAAACACACACACACACACACACACACACACACACACACACAGTAATCTCTTGGACATCAACCTTAGCAGTATTTTTCTCTGGATCTGTCTCCTCAGGCATGGGAAACAAAAGCAAAACAAACTATTAGGACTACATCAAGTTAAAAAGCTTTTTACATAGCAAAGGAAATCATCAAGAAAATGAAAAGGCAAACTACCAAATAAGAGAAGGTATTTGCAAATAAAATATCTGATAAGGGATTACTATCCAAAATATATAAAGAACTCCATAGAATTCAACACCAAAAAATAATACAATTTAAAAATGGGCAGAGGATTTGAACAACATTTCTCCAAAGAAGACATACAGATGGCCAACAGACACATGAAAAGATGCCCAACATCACTCATCACCAGGAAAATGCCAATCAGAACTACAATGAGATATTACCTCACACCTGTCAGAATGGCTAGTATCAAAAAGACAAGGGGGGTGGGGCGCCTGGATGGCTCAGTCGGTTGAGCGTCCGACTTCAGCTCAGGTCCTGATCTCACAGTCTGTGAGTTCAGCTCTGTGCTGACAGCTCAGAGCCTGGAGCCTGCTTCGGATTCTGTCTCCCTCTCTCTCTGCCCCTCCCCCGCTCATGCTCTGTCTGTCTGTCTCTCTCTCTCACAAATAAGTAAACATTAAAAAAAAAAAGGCAAGAAATAACAAATGTTGGAGAGGATGCAGAGGAAAGGGAACCCTCGTGCATTAGTGGTGGGAATGTAAATTGGTGCCGCCACAGTGGAAAACAGTATGGCGGGTCCTCAAAAAAAAAAAAAAATCAAAACTAGAAATACCATACAACCCAGTAATTCCATGTCTGGCTATTTACTCAAAGAAAATAAAAACACTAATTTGAAAAGATATATGCGCTCCTGCTTATTGCAGCTTTATAACAGCCAAGATATAGAAGCAACCTAAGTGCCCACTGATAGATGAATGGATAAAGATGTGAGATATACATATATATACTATATATATGATGTGGAATATTACTGCACCATAAAAAGGAGTGAAATCTGGCCATTCACAACAACAGGAATGGATCTAGAGGGTATCATGCTAAATGAAACAGTTAGAAAAATACAAGTACAATATGATTTCGCTTTTTAGATTGAATCTAAAAAAACAAACAAACAAACAACAAAACACAAGTGAACAAGCAAACAATCAAGACAGAAACAGACTCATAAATACAGAGAACAAGTTGGTGGTTGCCAGAGGGTAATGTAAGGGAAAGTAAGGGAAATGGTAAAGGCAAAATAGGTGAAAAGGATTAAGAGGTACAAACTTGAGGTTATAAAAGAAATAAATAATGAGGATAGAAAGTACAGCATAGGAAATATAGTCAATAATGTTGTAATAACTTCATATGATGATGGATGGTAACTACTCTTATCACAGTAAGCACTGATGTATACAACTGTTGAATCACTATGTTATATACCTGATACTAATATAATACTGTATGCCAACTACATTTCAATAAAAATGAGAGCCATTCAGAGAAGCAAAGACCAGAAAGGTCTTAAAATACAGTATCATAAAGAAAACATTTGGTAGCAGGGCTAAAAGGTAAATACGAAGAAATTTAGGAAGAACAAAAGACAAAGATGAAAACAGGAGGCAAAAATTAGAAGACCAGTCAACAAAGTCAAAAATCCAAATAGGAGTACCAGAAAATAGCAGAGAAGCTAGTTGGAAATCAACAACAAAATAGTTAAAGTTCCCAGACCAGACACAAAGAGCTAAAACTAAAAAGAATACGCTCACATATGGCTAAAACAGTGCACCACTGAGAAATTTCAGGATAAAAAAGCAAGTGCTAAGACCTTGCGGGAAGAAAAACCAAATCATCTGAGGAGGAGAAATCAGAATGGTTTCAGAGGCAAATGGTGAAGATATCCAAAGATGACAGCTCCAGAACAGTGAGAAGAAGAACAAAAGAACTAGTCCAGATTGGTATAGGTCACAAGGTTCCTGGAAAATATAATTGAAAAAGATAAAATTAACAGGCTGAATCAATGTCTTTAGAGAAGATTTAGGTAGAGTCTAGGGGTTGAATTAATAAGTTCATTAAAAAAACAAACTTTTAAAATTATTAAATCCAGGGCAAACAAAAAGTTCTGCAGAAAATGAAAAGTAGCCACAATATGCTATAGGGCTCAGTAGTTATTAGCATTTGCAAAGTAAACATTGAACCAGAATTAGAATATAGTCCTATTGCAAGGATTAGGAAAAATACATGCACACCCATGTGAATCCTCATCTTCCACGGTATGAAGGAAAAGGGTTGTGCCTAAAACTGAAAAATTAAGAAGGCAACATAAACATTTTATTCAAAGATACGGACTAGCCAAGAACTGAAAATGGCTGCCTCAAGAAAAAGGAAAACAGACTAGTACATTTCTTAATAAGCCCACAGAGTTCTTTAAACTTTTATGCATTAAAAATAAAAGTATAAAAACTTAAAAATTATATACAAAAGAATATAGCTCAGTACTACTCAAAAGTGGTTGCCAGCCTGCAATCAGAGTAGGAGCTTGTACCAGAACATAAATCAACCACATCACTGAGAACATTGCTGGTATTTTTTCTGTAGCAAGCTTTTCTTGATGAAAGAAGCAATGCCTTGATTTACATTCTGGTTCAAGCGCCTTATATCCTATCAAGGCACTACGAATAAGGACTGGGAAGGATCAAGGGTCAGCACACTTTTCTGTACAGGGCCAGATATCAAATATTTTAGGCGTTGCAGACGATTCTGGTCTCTGTCACAACTACTCACCTCTGCCACTGTATTACAAAAACAGCTACAGACAACATGGAAATGGACAGACATGGTATGTTCCAATGTATTCATGTCACTGAAATTTAAATTTCATATAATTTTCATGTGCCACAAAACATTTTTTTCGACGTAAAATCCACCCATACTTCACAGACCATACAAAAACAAGTGGAGGGCCAGGCTTGGCCCATGGGCCATCATCTGTCAACCGCTGGGATAAACAGTGTAATCAACTTAAAAAAAAAAGTCTGTGTGATAGTAGTTTCATCTAGTATGAGTGTTTTTCCTTCTCCTTTTCATGCTTTCTATTTAAAAAAATAATAATAATGCTGAAGAATTTCTAAAACTCAAGAAGTTTTGAAACCATTTACCTACCTACCTACCTACATTTCTCTCTACTCTAGAAGCAGGCCTATATCCAAATGACCTAAATTTATATTAAAGATACTTACAGGAGAATGGCTATTCCCCTTAACCCTCAGATGGTTTTTAGAGGCAATTTCCTCTACTCAGCATTTTAACAAATGAAACTTCATTGTAACGAAGAAAGCCTCACTCTGTTTTAAAACAAAACATATATACATATCCTGGGATCCTACATTAAAACAAATAAACAAACAAACAAAACAAAAAATAAAACAAAAAAAACAACCAGGAGAAAATGTGCCAGCTCTTCTCTAGTTACCAATAAAGTCATATTTAAGAAAAATACAAAGCTACTGACTCAATCATCTACTCTTTCAAATTTCTTTTTTCAGCAATGCATTAGTTCCTTGACCAGCAAAAGCCTAAAACCTTGCAAAATTTTCTGGGTTTCTCTTATAAACTCAGTTTCTTTTTTGTTTTTTAATGTCTATTTATTTTTGAGAGACAGAGAGACAGAATATGAGCAGGGGAGGGACAGAGAGACAAGGAGACACAGAATCCAAAGCAGGCTCCAGACTCTGAGCTGTCAGCACAGAGCCTGACGTGGGGCTCGAACTCACGAACCATGAGATCATGACCTGAGCCAAAGTCGGACGCTTAAACCGACTGAGCCACCCAGGCACCCCTCTATAAACTCAGTTTCAACTGAAGACGGTCTAGCAGGGACAGTACAAGATACGGGGACCCTCCTAAGCCTCATCTATATCACAAATATCAGACCCTCTCAGAGTGATGACGGTGAAAAACAGAAGACATGCCTCCCTTGCTGAGTGAATGATCGCCCTTTCACCGTGTAGCTACAGTCTTAGAACAGATGACAGGAAACATAAGCAAAACCAAGTAAGTTCCAATTAGGTAGAACAGCCATGTCCAAGTTTCCAAGCTAGTGCGGTCCTCACACAGAAAGGAAGCAGGGGTTCATTCTGGTCTGTACCAAGACTTGGAAGATGCATGGGGGAGTATCCAACCAGGAACTTTTCCCTAAATAGGATAAAAGACCTAATTATGGTTAGGTCTCAAAGACCCAATTATGGTTAACCTGACAGCTGCCTGGAGACCACCTACGACAAGAAGGAAGGAAGCCACTTGAGCACTCTGTGACTTATTGCTTTGGGCATCATAAAAAAGAAAGTGAAGAAATTCAGCCAATTCCTCAGAGACTGTTAAAATTTGACCATTCGAAGAGAAACCAGTCCTGGATTTTTTAGGCTGACAGCGCCACCTAGTGGTATTCCATCTTCAACTCATTTGGGACAGCCACCTCTCAGCAGATATAGATATGTTAATTAACTTCTTTTAGTTCAGGAAAACAAAGCTTAAAGCATCTCTTGCCAAAAGTAAAAATAGATTGGAAAACATGACAGCACTTTGGTAAAGTGAGGAAAACAGGTCTACCGCTCACGGTACCAAAGCCAGCAATGAAGAAAACACTCAGCACTGCTGATGGACCCAATCTACTGAGTAGCACTAGTTCCTGTCAAAGGAATCCATCCCAGGACACTTCAGGAGAGCTCTCTGGAAAAAAACATCACGTGAGAAAAAACTCAAAACCACGAGAGTCCCAAAACAGAAAGAAGAGAAACCTGAGGTCACACACACTTTGACATGAGAACTCTAAGAGAAAGCCATTTGCTAGGCAAATAGAAGTCCTACAATATGAGCGATCTTTCAAGGTGGCAACGTCCACAACTTTAACTCATGAACTCCTAATGAAGTTACGCAAATTTATGACAAGTTCTTATGGTTTCTAATTCCCCTGCAATAAACACATGGATGTACACAACCCTTACACACACAATCCACACACCACTGGCTTGCCTTAAAACAGAAATGCTTCCAGGCCTGGCTTGATGGTTCAGAGATCACTGTATTGTCACTAGCCTGACAATGTCCACTATGCATCTCAAGACGCTGAGAATGACTCACCTTGGCAACAAACTGCTTGTCCTTTTGGTCCAAATTAGCAGTAGGAGCCACATAGTCTCTCCATATTCTCAGCCTGCGTTCCTTGGCAAACCTGGCAACAAAAACAAGGATGCACATCATTCAGACAGAATAGGTCAGCAAATGGAACCCACCATCACCATGGGAGCAAAGAGTACAGCATCCTTCTCTAACTCAGAGACACGACACCCAAGGGAAAGGCCACCGGTCAAACCAGAACAGAGTATGAAAGCAACAAGAAGTGTACCGCAACTGGCATCCAAGACATACACGCCCCTGGCTGGCTGACCGGGATCTAGGTGTGCAGCCTTTCTAGCCCGGACAGTGCAAGTCCACCTTGAATCAGCTCTTTAGCTTATCCAGCATCTCCTCAGTGACTAGTAAATGCCACGCACTGGAATGACAAACACAGAGCAACTGCTCTCAAGTGGGAAGAACACCCACATCCAAACAAACAAATGTATTTTTTTAAAAAGCATAGGCCTGCTCAATTTCCATTTGAATTTAAAAAAAGACTATCAGCTAACCAAATCACCTTTGTAGTACACCTGAAGAGTAAGAAAAGGGATAAAAAGCCACTAGGAGTTCACTGACAAAAGTGCAAAAACTTGTTGGCAAAAATCTGTTTCATGGTACTAAAACCATCAGGCATTTTTTCAGTCAGGCTAAGAGAGGGAAATGGAATATGTGCAAAAATTTTTTAAAGCCAATGAGCAGCTAGATTTACAAATAAGCTTTTTGTGTTTTGTAATTACAAGTCTTTACAAATAAACGGATACAGGTCAAAGGGAAAGGAATGATTATTTCTGAAAACAGTACTGCCACTTTTTAAAAGAAGCACTAAAAGGAGAAAAAGACAAAGTAGCATGTAGTGGCTGTAAAATACATAAAATACTTTGATAGAGATTTAACAATGCAAGCAAGTCAAATACAGCATGCAAAACAGCAGGCAAGTAATCACATATTATTGAGATATGATTTGCATTCCTTAGTCTAAACCTGTTTTTTAATGATGTGCCCTCCTAAAAATCCATAAAATCTACAGATGTTATAAAACATGTAGATACTACTGCCATTGTACTCACTTTCTTCAAAGAGAGGCAGGAACTTAATGCAAAAAAAAATTATCAACGAAAATTATATTTAGAATAATGGATTTACAGGGTTTTCTGAAAACAAAAAAAAAATTCCGAGCATCACAGAATAATCAGAGGTATTTGGAAAGCTGTATTTGTAAGAGTATTTTATCTTTTGAATTTAGCTGTGGAACATAAAGACTAAAAAAATTTTATAGAACCATGGTGTTTTTAAATCAGATACGCCATATCTAATGGCCCAGATTATAATCTACTTTTATAAAAAGTTACAAGTATTTCTGCTTATAGGCAAAGAAGGATATGAAAGATCCAAGGGAAGAAAATTATGGTCATACAATTCATGTTCTTGTGTATCTCTGAGCTGTGTACCTCAAAGGCCAAAAATGTAAAGTTATCCAGACCATTATAATTCTATGATTCTGAAACAAGCCATACAACACACCTTGAGAGTGAATCATTGTCATCAGTGGTTGGTGGTGTTCTGCTTAAATGCACCCTGGGAGATGGTGGCCAGGACTTTCCCCAAATATCATCTCTATTCACCTACTCTTGCTACCTGCTTCATGGTCTTCCATTTACCCTGTCAAGTGAATGAAATTCACCTACGCCCAGAAATTCTTGACCTCAATACTTGAAACAGCCACCTAATCTTTGGAATATCGACTACTGTTTTCCTGGAAATAAGTTTCTTCTACATCTGCTTTAACCATGAGGCACCAAGCTGAAAACATGACAACAGTATCTCATAGTTGCATTAGCATTTTTAATTGACACGTGCTTCAATAAATGAGGGCATGAGGCTTCATAACAACACTGAACGGTCCTGTTTTAGGACCCACAGGCTCTATGTTTCCATCCTACCCCTGGCTCCAGCCTGCCTGTTAGGGAGCAGCCAGTAAGTGACTGCATCATCTTCAAACGAGCCTCAAGCTATTTCATTCCAAATGCCTAAAATCCAGAATTTAAGTGAGATGCTTGGACAAAAAGTGACCCAAAAACATTAAAGCAGCAAATCTGGTGAAGAACAATTTCTACGTGAAAATCTAGGCCCTCAATGTACAGCAGAGAATCAGACAACTAAAGACTTACAAGTAAACCACTCCTCTGTAAGATCCTACCCTTTTGTGGAATTTCCTTAATCCGTTACTGAAATGTAACAAATACTGACACAGATAGGGGAGAAAAGACCACTAGATTTCTTTCCCTAAAAATCCTAAATAAGATCCCTGGGCTAGAAGGCTTCCCTAACAGACCTTACCTCTCAGCTGCCCTCAGCTTTTCTGCTCCCCGAGTATAAACTGCAATCGACCAATCCACACAGCGTGCAAAACCTTCCTTCAGGAGGAGCTCTGTGATGTTGCCATTCTGAAAAACACGGCACATGAGAAGGCAGGCATAAGACAATCCATTTCTCTAGACTTCTGAAATTAACAGCCACAATTTATACTGCGGTTCACTGAAGAAGGAAGGAAGGAAGGAAGGAAGGAAGGAAAGGAGAGGGTAGAGTTTCTCTCATTAGGAAACCAGCCCCAAGATGAGACACCCCACTCTGCGGCTCCTCCTAACAGCCTTGGCTTCCCATCCCCACAACACCTAACACAGTAACTCTCACTTAACAGGAGTAAGATAAATGTTAATGGCATTGAATGGAATTGACGTTTCAATAGCTCTTCTTGTGGGCAGAGGAGGATGTTAATCTTTAGTAGAGATTACACCTCATTATTTCCTTCCCTAAGATCAGCACTTACTCCCCTTTTCATAAGGAGAGAGCTGAAGAACAGGCTCAGGAAAGGAGTAACTTCAGCTGCATTTTGCCCAATGAATTACAACTCCCATTCTACTGTGCCACAGAGCCATCTGGTAGGGCCCCGGCAGACAGCGAGTACTCCAGAAGAAACAGACATGACCCTGGCACACTCCAAACCAAGTGTCCCAGCCTTCCACAACGGCCATCATGAAAGAATTCTCCAGCCAAAGAATAAGAGGAACCGGAGTTTATTCTGTACTGGACATAGGGAACAATAATGAAAATGCATTTACACTTGGGTGTTATAAAACAAGGTCATTTCCTTTCCGGGAGAAATCCACCTACCAAAGTCTATGCCCAGGTAGAACGGATAATCACAACTAAAATAACATAAAGAACCTATTTCCGACTCAAAAGCAGAGTCAGGAGGTAACTGGATTAGGCCTGGGGTACACAAAGTAATTTTTCCATAGAAAGGATTCCTCATCATAGTTCTACCAATACTTTAAAAAGCTACCTTCTAGACCTACATATAAACCTCAGCAATCCTATTCCACACGTTTCAGTGCCACTTCTCACCTGTGTGGCAGCCTCGCAACTTTCTCTTCTCAACATCAAGGACCAACACTTGAGGAAATGTCAAGAGCTCCTCTTCTTACGAACTCAAAAGTTGAGATCCACTTTCTAAAAGTGAGTAGTAGTTCAGCAGATTTGTCCAACTCTATCAGCTAACTAATATCTCCCTAGAAAATGTCTCAAAAATCAGATGATGATCCTGCCAAGATCTTTAAATGGCTCTTAAATACAGAGAAAAAGAAGAGAAGCAAACCACAGGCCATCAAACACCAAATGCACACCCCACGCCCCCACCCCCATCCAACCGCACACAGCCCAGTCTGCATGGGCACACTCACTGGATGAAGGATGGTACCCAGGATGTTTTGGTTGTGGCAGCTCTCCAGAATGATCTGAACATCTCTCTGAAGTAGTCGAGACTCGGTGAAAAATTTGGCCTCTGCAGCAAAAGGCTCTGGTGTTTCACTGCCATCTGCCTCCCGTCGAAAAGTTGGGCACTAAAGCAAAGGTAAAGTAGGTGGGTAGTACAGCCTAAATGTGAGTGCCAGGCACTCTCACCCCACACCAAACCAGCCAAAGCCACAAACTCCACAAAGCTAAACCAGGTAAGGTCTCAAATCAGGCCTTGTAACCCCTTTTTTAAAACATATTGGTAAAAGTGACTAGAAATAGATCTTCTCAGACTTCTTGGTAAGGCAAATAAACTCAGGTCACTATCATGAGGAAATTTTAAATTATAGTTGAAAATGACCCCTTGCCAAGAAAAGATTCATCAATGCCTAGGTTTTAAATTCCTGATTTTTTAAAAATCAAAAATGGATATCCCACATTGAGACAAACCATTCTCAGCAAACATCAGAACCTCCCGTCTCTCTGGGTCTCAACAACCTCTCCACACAGCCCACTCCAAACAGACACTGAGTACTTTAAAATAGTTTTTTAAAAAATCTTTAAAATAATTTTCTAATCTTATTTGATCTAATGAGAACAGTCCCACTGCAAAGCTTACAGTATACAGTACTCTAATCAATGTTAATGGCCCATACTAGGAAGAGTCAATAAGTCCAAAATCCCAGAGTAGAAGAATCCACCTGTCACTGAACGCTTCTACAAACCCTATATCCACCCCATAGCCCAGTGTATGGTCTGACCTTGATCCCTGACAGCATGACCGTAACCAGGTAGTAATCTGGGAGGAGCAGGGCCCTGACCACACTGCCGTCCCGCACATGCTCGATGATAGCTGTGTGACAGAAAAAATAGCTTAAGTCATTAGCAAAAGTCATGCCAGGAATGAACAATACCCAACCAAGCTGCATTTAACACGGTTCATCTCCCCAAAACCCTCAGAAAGCCTCCCTCTGAGAAGTGACAAAGCACTGGGAGATCACAAGTGTGCACACAACAGACTCTTCTACAAACTACTCCTGGGAATACAGATTAGACTGACTTCTCCATCTTCTGAACTTCCTGGGATCTCACGGCTCATCCCTGAGCTTTGTTATCCGTAAGCTAGGATGCTTATCTGAGTACCAGGTGCCAGCAAAAAAATAATGGGTCAGATCTGTTAATAATTTTACTCAGTCTGTAGTTAACCGGGTCTCAAACCTGGGCCAAGAACTATAGCGTGTGTGTGTGTGTGTGTGTGTGTGTGTGTGTGTGTGTGTTTACATCTTTACAGAATATACATTTCAGGGAAGTTATTTAAGCAGCATCTTTTAGAAAACAGGAAGATCCCCAATGTGGAAAATTACCAGCAATTTACTACCCTGCACCAGCAAAGGACTAACTTCTGTCAAAATATACCTGATGTAACCTATGTAAACTGCATTCAAGTTACCTTCCAATATACCATGGTGTTGTTGCACTCTTAACAATTCCTTTAGATACCAAGTAAAATAGTTTTGGTAAACCTCAAGAAACTTGAGAGCAAACAGAAATCACCCTGCATCATGTCGGTCTTTTCCCACTAGCCTCACCATTGACAGGCTTCTGATGGTGCGAGTCCACAAAGTGCCTTGGGTTCTCAATGGTGTACTTGAGGTCCCGAATAGTATGTGAACCGTTCCCCTCACTCCACATCCCTTTCTTAGCTGCCTTTGCTTGTTCCTCACATTCCGAAAGCCGGTTCTGCTCAGGACTAGGACGTGAAAAATAAACACGTGTGGGTTAGTGAGTTCACAACAAGAAGGAAAAAAAATCAGGCTCTTCTTTGAACTCTTTCTTCAGCATCTGCTCCCCTTGAAGATACCAAAGCACTCGTTTCAGATCTATGGCTGCAGACCCAAGCCTATAACCAGAAAATCACCATGAGTGCAATTTCCGGATTCCAGACTTGTTCCCTCAAACAACAGATTCGCTCGTAAGAGCATTTAATGAGAAGATACAAAGAACACACATCTCGGTACTGCCACCATCAGTGATTACAAGAGAACAAGTTGGTGGCTCACAGGGAAGCCACTCCAGGGGGTACAGCTTCATTTAACCATCCCAGAATCAGGAACTGGAATCCAGGCAGAGCTCAGCAGGACACAGCACAAAGAAAGGGACTAACAATCATCCTTACTGCTCTTGTCTACAGAACAGGGCTGGGGAATGCAGAGCAAATACTGTTATTATAGATGTCACCCCAAAACTACTTACACATTCAATAAGACCAGCTCAGCAAAAACAGTTTGAATAACCTCCATTTTGAAAATGGAAGACTCCTTCTTCATGAAGCAAGAAACCAAATATATAGGAGAACAGCCAGAAAGCCAAAAGATAGACCAAAAAATAAAGTGCATGCTCTCGCTAGCTCGGTTGCGCGTGTGCACGTGCGCGCTCTCTCTCTCTCTCTCTCTCTCTCACACACACACACACACACACACACACACAAACACACACACGAGATAAAGGAAACTGTGAACTGCAGGGCCTTTCCACAATCTCAATACCTTAATGGTGACATTAATGGCTGTATGCATAAATTCAGTCTCCCACAATGAGCAGTAGGGATACCGGAACAGGGATCCCTGACCTACAATTTCTCAAGCCAGAAGTCTTCAGTACTGTTGTATACCCCTTCCCCCCAAAAAGGACAGTCACATCGTTGGGGACCCAAGATTGCAAACAGAATTCAATAAAAAAATGTACTTCAGAGATAGAAAGAAGCAAACATAGAAACCGAGAAAAGGAGAATTTAAGTAAAGACAGCTTCAGAGAAAAAAAGATTGGGACTCCAGGGGAGATTTCTTTGTTGAGATGGTACAATATAGGTATGGGCTTCTGAAAAATTTTTCATTCTAGTTGCAAACTGGATTCCTAAAAACTACTGCCAACAATAATCATGCCAACAGTCCTTAAGATATAACTTCAGCATGCTTCCAAACACCACCTATGACAAATGTTTTTATTCATTAAATTCCCACATGCTCACTCCCCAAGTACAGGCTCCAGCAAATGTTTTTCTGCAGTTAAAAAGGACCCTCAGAAGTGTATGGTGAAAGGGCTGGCCCCAAAGTTTATGAAGGCAGGAAGAATGCAAAAAGTACATTCTTGCCTTGAGTTCATGCAAATATTTACCTAAGGCCTTTTATGCACCAACAACAGTCACATATAATATATCAAGGACTTAACGATTTAAACAGCATCTTTAACCTCCAAATTACTGATGTAACATATCACTTTTCAGAGACTAAAGTGTTAATTAAAGCCAGCTGCAATCCATCCTACTGCAAGCCAATACTGGTGAACTTGAACACGATACATGTACTATAAAGCTTACATAACTAACACTCATTTCCATTAAGTTCACACTGCCATTAGCTAAACAAATACAGTTTTACCTATTACTTAACCATCTACAGATCTACGGACCAAAACAGACTTATAAGGCTTTGGAAAGAGACAGATTTTCCCTGATTTTAAAAACAGAACCATTGAGCCCTTATCAGTTACCCTCGCTTCTTCTATGCAGCAGCTTTTGCTTTGAATTCTATTTATTCACTTCACTTTATTTTTTATTGCACTTACTTCTTGTGCATGCTATATTGTATATTTATTTGTTTATTGGGTTATTGTCTGTCTCCCCATTAAAATGTTAGCAGAAGCTATCTCTGTTCATGGCTATACTCTCAGTGCCCAGAACACAGCCTGGCACATAGTAAGTGCTCAATAAATCTTTTGGGATGGATGGATAAATACTCTGTAACTGAAGGTCAGTGGTATAAGACATAGCCTATTGGCTCTTATGAATATAAAGAATGGAAGTCTCTTGTCCCAAAGCCTACTTTTAAAGGCGTTATACATGTCAAATGCCACTAATGAATGCTGAGTTACTTCCTGGCTCAGAATAATCCACATTGGGGCAGGAATGTACCAAAAAGCAGGAGAGCACCAGAAGTTACCCACTGTATGCCAGGGGATAGGAAAGAAAATGCAGCAAGCCACTGTAGAGCTGACTACCCACCCCACGTGAGTAACTCCAGCTCTCACAATGGCATAGAAGGGGACAGAAGAGTAATGAACACTTACTTATTAGCTCTCATGCCTTCTCTCCGGGTGGCCAAACCCTCCGCAACCAGAGACTCTGCAATGTTTTCCCCATTGGTATCTGAGGAGGAAAAAGGGAATTAAACACAAGATTCAAATCTCCCTCCAGCAGCAGCAGAGCTCAAATGGAACCACTTTAACCCTTAGCTCTTCAAGGAGAATGATGTTGCCAGAGAATTGGACAAGGCAGCAATACAGTGTTGGGTTTTTCAGAAAACCTCTTCTCCTAAAATGTCTACTCGCAAAGACCCAAAGGTCTATAAATCTTCTTAGGACTTTGTTTCCAATTTTCCTGTGTATCTCCCAGGCAAAAGGCAATCTTGGGGACTGAAGGAAAACAAGGCATATACGGCAGCCCAGGAGAGTATAAAGAACGCTGACCTAAGCAGCAGAGGTCTGGGGCAGAATACAAATTCTGCCACTTACTAGCTTAGACAAGGTCTCTCGGTATCTTAATTTATTCATCTATAAATAGGGAAGAGTACCTGCCACGTGGCTTTTTGTGAGAATTAAACCACAATGTCTGTAAATCTCTTAGCACAGCACTCAGCACAACAGCAGGAATTAAAAACAAATCAAATGAGTCGTCACACCTGTACAATCATATGGCTTCGTTTAGGAATGTCTATCACGTTTTACACAGAAAGTCCAATTCCTCCCAGGATGTCCTATTATCTGCTCCAAGAGGACACCAAGACAAGCTACACCGTTTGTCAAAGACTTTCTCCTGCTCTGGGAGACACGGAGGCAGAGGTAACGTCTAGGTTTCTAATCTGTCATACAGCAGCAGGCAAGAAAAATGAAGTTAAACTTAAAACCCAATCTGATTAGGTTCTACCTGGGCACCTGAAACATTAATTGCATTTCCATGCTATTGAAAAAGGTTTCAGACTGTGTATTCCCTTAAATCTCTGCTTGTCAGACAAAGTGATAAAGGAATTGCCACATAAAAATCTTTAATATGGCAGAGAACAAAGGTCCCAGATAAACAAACACAGGAGTCTAGCTGATAGGTAATGTCAGCACAGAGTAAAATTCTATTTAGATTTATATTCGATACACTATATATCAACTTCTGTAAGCACTAACAATATACACACCACCCCCAAACCCAGCCTAAATGCCTTGCCATTAGCATTGCCCAAATTTCTACAGAATCAAATTAAACTTCTTTTCCTACCAAGGAAAGTTCAGATGAATGATATTTCTACAAGGAATTCTCAGGTTCTGGAGCGCTTAGGTGACTCAGGCAGTCAAGCATCTGACTCTTGATTTCGGCTCAGGTCATGATCTCACAATTGAGATCAAACCCTGCCATTAGGCTCTGTGATGCACCTGGACCCTGCTTAAGATTCTCTTTCTCCTTCTCCCTCTGCCCCTCCACCCGCCCCCCTCAAAAAAAAAAAAGAATTCTCAGCTTCTGAGGCTGAGCACGGATCATAAGAACCTTTACACTGAGGTTACTGTTGAAGCCAGACACAGACACACAGAACTATCTGACATTAGCAAGTATTACACTGGTTATTTCAAAGCAACAAGAATCCCAAAGAGCGAAAAGTCAAAAGGAAGGGTTTTTAAGGGTTTAACAATTAAAGGAAAAGTTGAGGGGTGCCTGGGTGGCTTAGTCAGTTAAGTGTCCAACTCTCAGTTTCCACACAGGCCACGATCTCATGGTTCATGAGATCAAGCACCACGTTGGGCTCCAGGCTGACGGCACGAACCTACTTGAGATTCTCTCTCTCCCTCTCTCTCTACCCTTCCCCCCAATCACGCACACACACTCTCTCTCAAAATAAATAAACTTTAAAAAAAAAGAAAAAGAAAAAGTTGAGCAGTAAGGTGCCAAGAGGTCAGAGGGGTGGAAAGCATGAGAAAGCCCAGGTACAAACAAGATGTGTGGTCATAAAGCCAGCCAATTAGCTGCACACCCAACAGCTTTCAGTTTCCTGGCACAGAGCACGATGAAACGGCTGTTGGCTGACCCACTTCTAAAAAGTGAGTTCTGACTGCTCCTTCAAAAGGGAGAAAAATACATTTCCCTGGGCTGAACTCCCAAAGGAAGCAACAAAACATGGTGGATAGAATACTGAAATGGGGAATTTGTAGGCCAAGGATCTGACTTTTGCTTATTACTTATCAAATTATAAAACTGATCAAGTCACAATTGGGACGATATTCTGAGCAAGTGGACTGTATTTTCTCCAAATGTCAGAGGACTAATCTTTTTTTTTTTCCCCAGTAAGTTCTAAATCAACCACAAATTCCCAAATTCTACCATTCTTCCACGACGTAAAAAGAAGTGAGTAGGGCGCCTGGCTGGCTCAGTTGGTTGAGGGTCCAACTCTGGATTTTGGCTCAGGTCATGAGCCCAGGGTTGTGGGATCGAGTCCTATGTTGGGCTGTGCACAAGCATGCAGCCTGCTTAAGATTCTCTCCCTCCCTCCCTCCCTTCCTCTGCCACTCCTTCAAGCACGCACAGCACAAACACACTCTTGAAATTAAAAATAAAAAGTAAAACTTAAAAAATTAAAAAGGAGGGGCGCCTGGGTGGCTCAGTTGGTTAAGCATCCAACTTTAGCTCAGGTCATGATCTCAAGTTCATGGGTTCCAGCCCCGCATCAAGCTCTGGGTTGACAGCTCAGTCCCTGGATCCTGCTTCAGATTCTGGGTCTCCCTCTCTCTCTGCCCCTCCTCTGCTCACACACTCTCTCTTTCTCAAAAATAAATAAAAACATTTAAGAAAATCAAAATAAATAAACATTAAAAAAATTTAAAGGGAGAAACCATGAAAATAGGATACACATAAGGATACTAATTATCTAAGCCACTGTTCCTTTCATTACAAATGGCATTGAGATTTCATTACATTTCATTACAAATGGCATTGAGATAAAAGAGTTAAGTGAAAATATTAAACTTTAAGTCATTTAAACCTTTAAAACTGAAAGATGTAAGTAATTCCAAACATTCTTTCGGTATATATTTATTGATCACCTCCCATGTACCAGGTTTTATTTTAAAAACCCAGTTTATAATTGGGGTCAGTTTTAAAAATAAACTTTCTGGGGCGCCTGGGTGGCTCAGTCGGTTGAGTGTCCGACTTCAGCTCAGGTCACGATCTCACGGTCTGTGAGTTCGAGCCCCGCGTCGGGGTCTGGGCTGATGGCCCAGAGCCTGGAGCCTGCTTCCGATTCTGTGTCTCCCTCTCTCTGCTCCTCCCCCATTCATGCTCTGTCTCTTTCTGTCTCAAAAATAAATAAACGTTAAAAAAAAAAAAAAAAAATTAAAAAAAAAAAAATAAAAAAAAAATAAACTTTCTAAAAACAAAGACTTTAAATGTCAATTTCCCTCAACATAAATACTTAGGCCATTTTAGCTGAAGGCTGAGTTTACTTAAAAGAACTCTTAAAGGTGGTCCCTACAGAAATTACCTATGCCTGACATTTTCGGTAGTTTCAGTGAGGTCTCTGGCAGGGCGACAGAAGACTGACCAGCTGTTGTGGAATTGCAATTTTTTAGGTGATAAAATCCTTGAGTGATTGCATTTTGAAGACCGTGCACTTCTGTCTTCCGTTCTTTCTAACTGGTAGCCATCCAACAATAACGCTTAAGTGTTTTATATCCTACTATGTTATTTGAATTTTGGGTAAAAAGCAAATTTGTATCTTTCTGAAAAGATGACTAATTCTACAGTTTCCCATGCAATCGAGAAGCAGGTAGCCATCTGTCTGAGAGGGTGAAAAGGGGGTTTGTCTGCTGGGTAAATCAAACAAGACAACTCCATGGTCATCCCTAACTCACTTTTCTAAGACCTCTACGCTTAGAATCTTAAGAGGATGCTGTTAGCCATGCCACATACCCTGTTTACTTATTTCCAACTACTTGCTACCCAAGTCAAAAGATTATCTAAAGCAGCTCAGTAGGAAGGTTACTACATCAAGGAATCACAGAATTGGGGAGCCTCGGTGGCTCAGTTGGTTGGGCGTCCAACTTTGGCTCAGGTCATGCTCTCACAGTTCATGGTTCGAGCCTTGTGTCGGGCTCTGTGCTGACAGCTCAGAGCCTGGAGCCTGCTTCCAATTCTGTGTCTCCCTCTCTCTGGCCCTCCCCCACTCACAGTCTGTGTCACTCTCTCTCTCAAACATAAATAAACAATAAAAAAAAATTAAAGAAAAAAAAAGAATCACAGAACTTAATCAAAGATTATAAAAAAACAAAACAAAACAAAACCCTATCTGCTCCCAAAGTAACTCCCAAAATGGCTGCTTTATGGAGAATATCCTACCAATCAATCCTTTCTATGTCCGATTTCTGTCCAAACTCCATTCCACAATCATACTCTCCTCTCCCTCTACCTAATCCAAAAAAGATCAGAACACCTAATGTCCCATGAGCCATCTGGCCCAGTGAAACAATAGGTATATGTGCGCCCACGCACATACGCTGAGTACATACTCTGCTGTTTTGCATATACTATCTGGTTTACAACTGTTTTACATATACTATCTCTTTCAACTCTCTCAATAGCTTACAGATGAAATGAGAACTTACAAAGGTTAAGATTTAAGTAAGGGTACACGGTAACTGAAGCCAGAATTCTTTTTTTTTTTTTTTTTTTAATGTTTATTTATTTTTTAGAGAGACAGAGTGTGAGCAGGGGAGGGGCAGAGAGAGAGGAACACACAGAATCCAAAGCAGGCTCCAGGCTCTGAACTGCCTGCCAGCAAAGAGCCCGACGTGGGGCTCGAACCCTCAAACTGCGATATCATGACCTGAGCTGAAGTCAGATGCTTAACCGACTGAGCCACCCAGGCACCCCAACAGAAGCCAGAATTCTAACCCACATCTACAAAACTCCAAAGCCTGTGTTCTTTCCATTTCATTACAAACCAAGTGGCTTGCAAAATCCCACAAGCCCCAAACAACTCTTCCTTTCTTAAAAAGCCCCAGGAGAAGAAAAGCCACAAGACAGATAAAGGAAATAGAAGATGCAATAGGAAATCTATAGGAATTCAATTAGCACTATGACCTAGAAGCACAGAGCCACGGAGTTCCACAGGCTGATGGCTAATATAAGGAAGAATGCTATGGTGTAGTACACACATTTAAACCAGGCCAGGAAAGCAGACACAGGAGTAAACAAGGAGCAGGAATCGGGAGCGATCCCCTGCACCTTTGCACCATGACCTCTGGTACTCAAAGGACTTCAATTACACCTACAGCCAACTGTCCTAGAACTCCCGCCACCAGAACTCACACTGGCCTTCCACCAGATAAAATCAGATCTTTGGAGAAACTTTAGACACAGATAGAAAGGAGTCCTTTTCTCCTTGCTAACTCACCTTTTCCAAGGTAGATCATGCCATACTCTCGCCCCTGGGGAGTCTTGTTTTCTATTGTGAAACAGACTTCCTTCCCAATCAGCTTCTTCCGAAGGAACTCTCGGGCAGGAAATGCCCAGGGCTGAAAGACAAAACAAACGTGTCACGTAAGAACTGCCTAGTTCCCAACTATAATCAGCATTCAAGCAACTTCATTCCTTCAATACCCTGGCCCTATGCTAAGCCCTGAGGGGAATATAAAAATGAAATGCACACAACACAGATTGCACACTCAGGGGGCTCATAAAAAAGGAGAATCTAGCAGTTGACTTAACTAGCACAGGCCCTGAAAACAGGCCTCACAGCTTCCCAGATATTGACAGTAGTACTTTCTCCTCCACCACTTTCTATTCACATCTATAGTGTACTTCATGAATAATAATTGCCAATAATTTTACAGCACTTGCCATGAGCCAGCCACTACTCTAAATGCTTTATATTTATCAGCCCACTCCTGAATGGGAAGTCCAGGCTCCAGGAACTCACCTAGTCAAAGGGAAAATATAAAGAACAACTACCTCCATTTGTTTGTCTCTTTCCAGTTTGCGAAGTGCTTTCACAAATTATTAAACTAGCCTGAAAGCAGCTCAAGGCACTGTCAGAGTAAGTGCAAGGTTCTAGTGCTCCTATTTCCCAGAGTGAGTATCCTGCTCAAGAAACAGCTTTGCTGGCGCACCTGGGTGGTTCGGTCGGTTAAGCATCCGACTTCGGCTCAGATCATGATCCCACAGTACGTGGTTTCGGGCCCCATGTTGGGCTCTGTGCTGACAGCTCAGAGCCTGGAGCCTGCTTCAGATTCTGTGTCTCCCTCTCTCTCTGACCCTCCCCCGTTCATGCTCTGTCTCTATCTCTCTAAAATAAACATTAAAAAAACTTAAAAAAAAAAAAAAAAAAAAAAGAAAGAGCCTTGCTTATACCCAATCCCCCTACCTTTTTTAAGAACAACAGAGTTGAGAAGGGCAAGATCTATTCTCCCCAAAATATCTCCTTTTCCTGCTGTAGTCTGAGGCTGTGCCCATGGGACCCAGGTCCCACAACCTTAGGGAAGACACCAGTAACACGTCCTGGTAAGGGGTCATCTTGACAACTGTGGTTCTTTCCTGTCACCCATCTAAGGCTCTGACACAGGAGGTGAGCCACATATCCACATAATGCCAAGGAGTCTCCATGTGACCTCCAGATCCCCACCCCATCACTTCTAAGATGGTACAAAGGGAGATGTCTCCTCTGAAGCAGTCCTGTGTCAGCAGCCACCTGCACTTGAATTTACAGTCTAGACCTAGCTCAGTGCCCCCAAGTTCCCCCAGAACAGAAATGAGGAAGGAGGGCATATGAGTTCAAGGAATATATGATCTGCAGGAGCTCACGTGCAGGAAAAATGCAAAGTACAAAAAGGAAAAGTATATACAACATGCGTACGCTGCCTGTTACAATCACCTGGAGCCACAGGGCTGGGGCTACACATAGTAAAGGCAAACAGTACATCACTGGCCTGGGAAGGAAGCCTCTGCTAACCTTTTCAGGCCATTAAGATTATTCCATGGAGTTATCCAACAAGCTTTTCTAAAAGAAAACGCCCATATGACTTCCCAGAAACCAGAAGTCAATCAAAAGATGGCAGTTCACCAACCCGCCGGACTGGTGTTCACAAAACTAGTACTGTTGTATAACATCAGTTCTGAACGCTTCTAGGAAGAACTGATCCTGTGTAAGTGCTCTCAGAGACAGAAAAACAAGCTTATCCTCACTCATCTAACGCTCTCTCCTCAAAGCACCCAAGAGCAAAAGAGCCAATTACTCAATGGTCATAGTAAGTTCACCGCATTTTCATGTCCCATCTCTACCCCCTTAAAATGAAAACAGCCACCTGTCACCAAAAAGAGTCTAATAATTGAAAAATGAGCCCAATTATCAGCCACATCACAAAAACAGTACTGAATAAACTAGCACAGCGTCCTCCATTTTTATTACCTTAGTGATCCACTTAAAAAAACATCCTCGGCTACAGGTCTGATGTTCAGGATTCAGTTTTGAGTAGCACGCTAATAAATATCTAAAATTCAGTAATACATGTTTTGCCTAAAACTTGGATAAGCTCTGACAAAACAAGTAATCTTAAAGGAACTTGATTAAAAACTCATTTATCACGGGTCAGTTCACAAGGAACTATGTAGCACCTATGAGGAAACCTCCAATTTCTACCAACTAAACAAAATTACTAACAGATTTTAAGACTTGCTGAAGGAGCACCCTTTTCTTAGGACCTCATGTTTTACAGTTGGTCAGTCACTAGGCAATAAGAGAAAGCCATGCTCTAGGTCTTGGAAAGGACATATACTTAATCCTATAGGAAAACGAATTTAATTTCTGTAATCTTGCTTTCTTAAACCAGCCTTCTCAAGTTGTGTTCCATCTAGGGTTGGGCAAATTCACTAACTGCACAAGACTAGCTATGAAGAGAGGCAACTGAGGGACCCATGAGAGCTACTGATCAAACCACTCCTCACAAGGGCAACAGAGCATTCCAGGACAAATCTTTGTGCAAGTGTCCATACGGAGGACAGCCTGCAGACGGCTGTCTGCTAGAGAGGGCTATCCCAACACAGCCTCCCAGAACAACTCTAGGAACAAGAATGGGAAAGTTGCCCAAAGCATTTATCAAGGAAGCTCCAGAATGGCCTAATAGGAAGAACAGCTGTGGTCCTTTCACGATGTCTCAGAGCTCAATCTAAGAAGCAAATGGCTAGTAAGTAGTTGAGACTCAAAATTCCCTGTTTCCTTTAGAATGCCCAATGGCTGGCAATCTAGCAGCTTGCACTCTGCTCCCTGCCTCAAGCAAGGTCTGAGGTCTACCACGATGAAATGAGTTTTTTAATTCCCATCTTTTCTTCGAACCAGATGGACTGCTGAATTACTGTGAGAGTGTAAATCCTTAAAACTAGCTACTTTTGGCCATGGCCCAGTGCTCAATACGTCTTGTCCCACCTTCTTATCACCCCACCCACTGTGCCACATGTGTATGTAACTAATCCCTCAAGGCCCCACGACCCTACCACCCTAATTCTCAAAAGGCCCACTGAAAGCAGGACTGTTAACACTCATTTCTGTATTTCTCCTGAAACCAACACAGAGCTTCACACATAACAGAACTCAATAAATCTGTGGGAAATAAGTATGTAATTCCCACAATGCCCATCAATGCAGTATCTAGGCTGCCTAGAGTAGCTAGGCAACACTGGAGATTAGCCTGCAACAGGGCAGAGAGGCCTGGGAACATACAGTGGAGCCGCTTTTACTGCCACACGGCTTGGGAGAGCTGAGCCTCTTTGAAAGAAGATACGATGAGGGAAGTATGATGTGGGAAGGCAGAGAATAAGCAACTAAATGATATTTGGGACAGTGATACAAAGGGAAGCAAATGAGCAATACCATCCTGGACTCTACCTGAATGTGAAAAAAATGGACAACCTACTCCAAAACAGCAAAAAGCCAGAAAGAAAGGGTACTGCCACATTCCACAATCCACTGATCCCCCAAAGGAAACGCTCAGGTTTTTTACCCTCATTGTTCACATGTTGATTCACTGTGTATCAGTTTTGTGTTGGGCACTGACTGGGCACAAGAAGAGAGATGAGAGATAAGGTCCTTCCCCTAGACGAACTTACAGTGTTGCAGAGAAAGACATATAAGCAAGGAATGAATGTGAGAATAATATCTAGCAAGGGAATAAATGAAACTTTGTTTCAAAAAGATCTGGGAGCATATAGAGAAAGGGTTAGAGGGGAGGAGACTGAAGGCAGAAGCACCATTATTTCAGCATACCGAGCACACTATCAGAGTGAAACAAAGAACAATAGGAGTAGTAATGAAGTTTCAAGGATGGAGAAGAGAGATCTTAAAGGAGGCAGACTCTCTAGGTCTTGATAAAGGCCTGGACGTCACAAGGCAAGGGGACAGCAAGGGAAATCAGGTTTCTGATTTGGGTTATCAGTGGGCATCACTGGTCCCTTGAGCCGGAGCAGCTTCAAAAGCACAGTAAGGGGAGAAAACCAGATCACAGCAGGGAAAAGAGAGACTAGATTATCAGGACAGAGAAGAAGTGACTGTGGCTAAGAAAGGGTGAAATCTGTAGCCATCAAATACTTCATGTCTCAGGGACCTTTGAAGAGTTACCAGGAGAAACTTAGTGAGACAGGGTTGCTCTGAAAGAGGGGGAAGAAAAAAAAAAAAAGCACCACACTGTATAAATACATGAAGCTATAATAAGGGCTGGGATCAGATCACGGAGTATTCTCTCAGCTAGAAGAGTTCCTGTAAGATTTTATTGTACTGTTACATAGGATACAGTTAAAATATTTTAGAACAAGTTCCAACTGGCCTTGTGTTTCTCTGCCCTAGATTCCCATCCACGAAACAGGAAATTAAAACCCAACCCTTCTTTCTTAGAGACTACATTGCTTCTTTCTTCTGGGGCAATGAACTTGATCAGCCCTAGCCAGCCAGGGTCAACTCTTCTCCTCACAGGAGCACTCAAGCTGTTACACAACACACAACTGAAAGGTAAAGAACTATTGAAAATGCTGGTCAAGAAAAGCACTTATAGCATGCAAAATTTGAAAAGTGCTATGAGAGAATTAATCTTCAGGGATTAAGTCTAACAGTACTAGGAGTATTTATAACAAATTAACAAATAGCAGTAGAGAGTACAAGTAACATTCATCAAGTACATTATAGACATGTGCTAAGTGCTCCACATGATCTTGTTTAAGTCTCCCAAACAATGTCTACACTATCACTATTCCCAACAGTTGTGGTCACTGACGGAGGACCAATGAAAAAGAATTTCTTTGATCTACTTTGTCATTATCCCAAGAATCTAACTGGATTACTGTTGACAGCAGAACTATGGGCAAGTTGTCTCTATCACTATTTTCTATAATATTGCTTCACTATTGTAATTCAAACAAAATGCCCCTTTTATTATAGATTCTTTAAAACACATGTTTTCCTTAAACAGAAGATCCACCATGAACCGCCTTTTTTTCTTTACTTCCACGTCAGGAAACAGCAGAGGAAAGCTGAGCTACCAAACTTGCCCAACATCATCAAGTTGGGGAAAGGACAAGTAATTAGAACCCAGAAATTTCACTTCTAATGATAGCCAAAGCACTACTTAAGAAGAGACAAGAACTGAGGTTTCAAAGTATAGGAGCCAAGAAGACTAGACCATACCAAATTTGGACTCACAGCAGCTACTAGGAGATGGAAGAACTCAAGGAGTTCAAGGTAGACCACAGACAGAGGTAGAGTGATAGGGCAAAGGAGGGGAAGGCAGGACAAGCTCGTAAGTCTCTCAAATCGCCATAACACAATGGTTCTTGATTACTGAGCCCTAAGCTACCTTGAGAAACCAATTAAAAACTCCCTCCCTTGGGGCACCTGGGTGGCTCAGTGGGTTAAGCGTCCAACTTCAGCTCAGGTCATGATCTCACGGTTCATGGGTTTGAGCCCCACCTCGGGCTCTATGCTGACAGCTCAGAGCCTGGAGCCTGCTTCGGATTCTTTGTCTCCCCCTCTCTCTACTCCTCCCCCACTCACGCCCTGTCTCTCTCACTCAACAATGAATGTTAAAAAATAAAAAATAAATCAAAAAACTCCCTCAACAATGCATGTTTACACAAAACTTTGCAAACAATTTCAAGGGGTTCACAGATCGATCCAAGATTAGGAATCTGTAATAAAGCACAGGCATTCAATACACTCCCATTTATGGAAGTGAGAATGTCTGCTTGGACAGGCGATAATGTATCTCTGGAAGGAGACACAAGACACTAATGACATCAGTAGTCCCTGGAGAGAACTGGATTTTTCACTCCATATCCTTCTGAATTTTGAACGTGAATGAAGAATTCAAACACAAATTAATAAAAGAACGCTGCCATAACCAACGGCAGCCTCCAATGGCTGAGAGACTACCTAGGAAATAGTCCAACCTATGTCCCAAGAGAAGGAGTGACAATGCCGACAAGCGTGCAGAGGTGGGAAGCCTATGGGAAAAGGCGGAAAAGGCAGAAAAGGCAGGAGAGACAGGCTGGGCCAGGGATTCACTGCTAGTGGTGTTGAGTGTGTGAACTCTGCCAGCCACACGGGTGCGTCCAGAGTCATCGTTCCTGTGACACAAAAATACTCAAAATACACAGGAAAACAAAGAGTACAAATGTGCATCAGTCAAAGACATTAGGCTAGAACCCGGGTCCGCAGCCTCAGGGAAGCCTCTGGAAGCACCCACCTCATCCGGTGTATCTTTTGCATCAGGCTGTGTGGCAGCTGCCCGGCGGGCAAGATTTCCAGCTCGAATGTTGCTAAGGTTGATCTGCCTCTCAGGAGGAGGCCCTCCACGGGGCTGTCCGCGGACAATGATAGCACACCCTGAGAGGACCTACGGAGGGGGAGAAAAAGAGAAAATTAGTGGTCCAGAGGTAATCTCACCATAATGTAAGGTGTTCCCTCACCGTATCCCCAACATACTTGGCACCCTGGAGGCATTCAAATAAACGAATGGGATTGTTCTTAATTTCATTATGAGAAACACCCACAGGAAATGTTGGGCTACATACTGAAATGACAGACCCAGAAATAGTAGTAGGAATTAAACAAACAACAGAAAAGTCATAAAAGAAATAGACTGTTCAGGATAAAGGGCATGTGAGACATGGAGATGAAGGACCTCTGAAATTTCATGCCAGCAAGCACCACCACCCATGCTCTTTTCAATTATTAAGAAGTTAATGTCTCCACCCACACATCCCGTTTAGGAGGGAAGCAAGCAACGGAAGGCCTAAGAAAAGGGGAAGCTGAAGGAAGAAGCCCCTACACTCCACCCACAAGAGGCCAAGTACACCCAATGCTACACGTCCCTTGCGGACAGCACTCAGTCTAGGCCAAGAGAGACACACAAAGTGATCCAGAAAATCCACGCTCTCTAGGATTAAAACCTTCTAGCTCTGAGAGGCACCTTATAGCTCCCAAGCACAGTAGCTCCTTTTATCTCTCTAATCAAAGGCATCAGGCATAGAACCCACTTGCAAAAGAGCTCTGAAGCTCACTAGGATTTAACTTAAAATATCTGCAGGGGAGAAGGGAGGATCTCAAGTGGGAGAACAGAAGAAAAGGCGTATAGAAAAAAATGACAAACGTCACCCAAGCTATTCAAGTTGTCTTTGCTCAGCAAGGCACAATTTAATGAACAGATGGACTGGAGCACTGGCTTCACTAGATCTAAAAGACTCCCAATCTCACGCTTCAGAACAAGGAATAGGTGCTGAAAAATTAGTGATAGGCTGGCGAGATCTGCCAACATAGAGCCCTTCGGTACACAGCACCGCAGAGTTCTCCGTGAAGGAACGATGCTTGGAAAGGAAGCCACCCCTATGTACATTTGCTTAGCTGACATTTCTCCCTCACCTCTCCACTTTAATTAATTCTTTAAATTATGAAACATTAATATAAATACAGAAGCACATTTAAGCACCTATGTACACTTAAAAAAATGAGCAAACTGAATAACCACCACCCAAGTGAAGAACTAGAACATGCTAGAACCTAAGCTCCCTTCTGTGCCCCACTCTACTTGTAGCCCCTTCCCCGCCGCCATTATGACCACCCCTCCCTTACTTTCCTGTACAGTTTTACCATCTAGGTATACATCTCTACACAATGTAGCTTCATTTTTCCTATTTCCGAACTCTCTATAAAGTGAGTCTACTGCGTGTGCCCATGTCACTTGCTTCTTTTGCCCTTTGTTTTTTGTTTCTGTTTTGGGTTTTTGTTGATGTTGTTTTGGTGAAACTCATACATGTTGATGTAAAACACCTGTTTATTCACTTTCATGGCTATATATTTCATTGTATGAATAGAACATATTTATCCAATCTACTACCTTCTTACAGAAACTCTGTCCAACAAATATACACATTCCAATTAAAAAAAAAATAGCGTTCTGATGAATGCCTCAGTATCACCAATACCTGAAGCACATACCTTGGTCTAAATGGCTCTTCTTTGGCTATACCAGGACACATATAATAAATGATGGTCTTCTTTATATATGGCAAGTCCTGCTCTTCATTTATATCCTTTCTGATCAAGTGTCACCAGTCACCAGCAATTAAACTCTATAGCTTCCAACCAGACAGCCTTTCTAACTGCCTCTCCTGAGAACCCATGCCCTGGGCATCATCCCTGGGAACTGACACCCTAAAAAAGACAAGCTCTCAAAGTGAAGCCAGGAAAGAACAGGTATCCTAAAGCACAGGATGTCTGGGGTTCCTGAAATGAGAAGCACCAAAGGAAGTAAAGGAAAAGAGTCTGCATCTGATTCATTTATAGTCAATTCGTCATCATCAGGAGAATAGCACACTGCAGAGTACCTGTACTTGAAATCACTGACGCACAAATTCCAAATGGGGCTGAGGAGAGCCAAACTACATCCAGCATACAAACCAGAGCATCTGTCCCCAATGCCTGCACCTCAGTTTTAGTCAACTTTTCACAAAAAGTAATAAAGTACTCCCAGGAGACCTAGTGCTTCTCAGTAAGCCCAGCTGGAAAAGCTAAGGCCCACGTATAAGAAAACCCACGTTGGTTGATCAAGGTTAAACCCTGATGAGTGAGCAATGACCCACGCTAGGAAAAAAAAAAAGTCCTGATTTCTCAAGTCTGACCAAAAAGCAAACAAAATAAAAAAATAAAAAAATAAACCAACAAAACAAAACAAACACACACCACACTGAAAAGCTCAAGAACAGAATGATGAGAAGAACCCTCCTTTGTCCCCTAAATATCAGAAAGGAGCTATCTCTAATGCCTCTACTGAATAACCTAGGTCCCTGGGAGACAATAGGTCTATAACTATTACCCTGGCAAACAACTTGTGCATAGGAATTTTGCAAAACTTCCTTTGTACCTCTTCCCCTCTCCCTGAATGCTATTCTGAAGACTGCTGTCAGAACATCTCTGCATTATTGCACCAAATATGCCATTCAGACAACAGTCAATGCTTGGATTAATATTAGAGAGAGAAGACTTCTACTTTACAGGTTGCTTGACACCTTTTATACTACTGAGTATACAAATTCAAGCAGCAGGCACCAATTCAACCTCCTAAGCAACAAGAATAGATATTCATCGTGGGAGACACTGCCATTCCTATCCCCCCAGGAGGAAAAGGCTGACACGTGTACATCTCTCCAGTGAAACTTGCTCCCCCTCATTTAGGCATGGCCTTGGTAGAAAAGTAGGAAAAGACCATCTGCAGACCATTAAGAAAGAAGAGACCTATCTATAAGAGAGGAACTAGTTTCCTTCCTACTATTTATAGAACTGAAATAGTTCAACACACACTACACCTCCTTCTTGCTATCTCCATTTCTCCTTCTAAGAATTGTTAAACTCCTTTCACCTGCCTCATTTGCCAATAGTCTTTACTCAACTTCTTCCTCAATAAAAATATATTAATGGCCTTCTCTTATCCAACGTTCTTCACCAAATAAAGCCAAGGAGAAGTAGCTCCATTGGAAAAAAATTTAAAAAGACCAAGGTTTATACATCAAATTTAAACTGTATCTCCTATAGCACCAAAACAAGTCATTTTTTCCTCTGTGAAAGACCTGACATCTAAGCAGATTAATTTTTTAAATTTTATTCATTGACTGATTCATTTATTCATTGATTAATTCAATGCAAATATGAGTGCCTACTATGTGCCAGGTATCGTTCCAGGCTAGTGGCATACTCAGTGAAATATAACAGACCAAAAAATCTTCTCTTAGAGAGCGGACATCCTAGTAGGGGGAGACAAACAATAAACATAACAAGTAAATAAAATACATTGTTAGTTTATCAGAATTTTAATTTCAGAAGAATAAGGTTAAGATTGAGAGGAAACTGTCACGGATAATTGTTCTGCCAAAGCTGTACTGATTCACGTTGCAAACTTTCATGGATGCAGTAATTATCCTTAATTGCTAATTTATAGGGCATAGAAAGCAAGTCATATGGTAACTGCTTTATCCAATTATATTAATAAAATGACATATTCTAGAAAAATGATCTTAGCCCTACCTGATACAGCAGGAGGTTTGTGAAAACAGCTGTCACAATGAATCAGTTTGATTGAGATAATGGATTAGACATTTCTCGGCTCTGCCAATAAAGGCTGCAAAGGGACGTGGTGTGATTCAGAGGACCCGGCTTCAGGGCATAAGTTGGACGGTGACAAAGGCTGAGACAAGCCAGCTGAGAAGGAAAATGGGAACTCAAACTGTTCACACCCACATACAGGTTTATTGGGAGAGTTACCTAAAGTCAAACACTTTATGGGCAGCCACTAACATGTTGCCCAGCAACAGAGCACATTAAATCTTCACTAGACCCTGACAATTTGGCGCACATAAGTCTTAAACCCCCAGACCACAGACATGAGGAAGACAGAAAACTTACAGAAAACCCTAGTCATGCTACACTTAGCATGTATACTCGTTAAGAAGGTGATGGTACAGAAATCCATTTAAGTATATCAGTAAAGCCAGTATTTTTTCCATAGTACCAAGAATAAAAATCATCTTGGCCTGAGAATGGAATCTTATTAGCTGAGAACATCTCATTAAGCTCTGCAAGAAGAACTAGCTTAACATATGTATCTGCCTGTTAAGATTCAAGAGAAATATCTTAGCAACACCTGCCAATATGAAGACCTAATATAAAGAATAAGGGCAGCCACCTGATGAACACTAACATGTTCCCAAAAGGCCTGAAATAAACCCTGATGTTTACAGCCAAACGACTTTCAAAAAGGGCGCCAAGATAATTCAGTGGGAAAAGAATCTTTTCAACAAAAATGGGCTAGAAAACTGAATATCCACATACAAAATAATGAAGTTGGACCTCTACTTCATACCACATACAAAACTTAGCTCAGAAAGTATCCAACTTTAAGAGTTAAACTATAAAACTCTTAGAAGAAAATGCAGGTATAAATCTTCATGACCTTGGATTTGGTAATGATTTCTAAGATAAGACACCATCTTACAAAGCACAAGTAACCAAAAACAAGATAAAATGGCCGTCAAAATTAAAACACAGTGACTCAGGGGTGCCTCGGTGGCTCAGTCCATTAAGCGCCCAGGGTCAAGATCCCAGGGTCATGGAATCAAGCCCCGCAATGAGCTCTGTGCAGAGCATGATGAACCTGCTTGAGATTTTCTTTCTCTCTCTCTCTCTCTCTCTCTCTCCTGACTCACTCACTCACTCTCTCTTTCTCTCTCTCTCTCTCCCCCCCCCCCCAATACCCCTCTCCACCGCTGGCATGCTCTTTAAAAAAAAAAACACAAAAAACAGTGACTCAGGGACACTATAGACAGTGAAAAGACAATATTTACAAAACATATCTGATAGGGGTCTAGTACCTAGAATAAGGAAATACTGTAACTCAATTTAAAAAACGACGCAATTGGGGCGCCTGCCTGGGTGGCTCAGTCGGCTAAGCATCCAACTTCGGCTCAGGTCATGATCTCGCAGTCCGTGGGTTCGAGCCTCGCGTCGGGTTCTGTGCTGACAGCTCAGAGCCTGGAGCCTGTTTCAGATTCTGTGTCTCCCTCTTTCTCTGACCCTCCCCTGTTCATGCTCTCTCTCTCTCTCTGTCTCAAAAATAAATAAACATTAAAAAAAAATTTTTTTTAATAAATAAAAAAATAAATAAATAACAACGCAATTAAAAATGGGAAAGGGGTGCCTGGGTGGCTCAGTCGGTTAAGTGTAGGACTCTAGATTTCAGCTCATGTCATGATCTCACAGTTCATGAGAGCCCCACATCAGGCTCCATGCAAAGCCTGCTTGGAGTTCTCTCTCTCCCTCTTTCTGCCCCTCCCCTGCTCACACTCTCTCAAACTTTAAAAAAAGTGGGGAAAAGATAGGAATACGTTTACCCAAAGAAGATTTACAAATGGCCAGTAAGTACATGGAAATGCAAATCTAAGCCACAATGACATATCACTTCACAGCCACTAGGAAAGCTATAAGCAATAAGTGAGACCATAGTAAGTGTTGGCAAGGATGTGGACAAATTAGATCCCTCATACGTTGTTGGTGATGCAGTCATTTTGGAAAACAGCCTGGCAGTGCCTTAAAAGTTTAACAAAGCATTAGCACAGGACCCAGCAATTCCACTCCTAGGTATATACCCAAGAGAATAAAGTATGTCCACACAAAAACTTGTACACAAATGTTCATTACAATGTTATTCATAATAGCCAAGAAGAGTGGAAAATAACCCAAATGTTCATCACGTGATGAACGGATAAATAAAATGTGGCCTATCCATAAAATGGAATATTACTCAGAAATAAGAAGTGAAGTACTGATTGATACTGCAACATGAATGAACCTTGAAAATATTACAATAAGTGAAAGAAGCCCGACAGAAACAGCTACACCCTTAATGATTTCATTTCTATGAAATGTCCAGAATAGGCAAACCCATAGGCAGAAAGTAGATTGGTGGTTCCCAAAGACTGGAGGGAGGGGAGCAGATGGGTTTAGGGTTTCTTTCTCTTTTCAGTACTGATGAAAATGTTCTAGAATTAGACAATGGTGAACGTTGTATAAATACAGGAAAAGCCACTGAATTGTATGCTTTAAAAGGGTGAATTTTATGGTATGTGAATTTATTTCTAAAGAAAAAACTTTTTTAACATCCAACATGGAAGTACAAAAACTTGAGGATATAAAACATATACTTTGCTACAGAGGATTGCCATATCTAGCAGGAAGGTTAGGTGCTCAGCTGAACAACCCTAACAAAAAAATGTTTTAAAAAAGGCAGTTGACTCAGTAGCAAAAGCCAGCCATGGTGACTCACCAAAGAATGGAGGGCCACTGTAAACTTTCCAGTCCTCTAGAAATAACAAGGTAGAAGTGACAGGAAGGAAGCAGGACTTCAGCAAATTCTACAAAGCTCAAAAATGATGAAAATGGCTGAAAACAATAGAAGCTTTTTCTGAGAAACCACACAGCAATGAGAATGCACTCCTTTCCCTCTGTGGCACAGAAAGAAGAACGAGGAAAGTCACTGGGCTGAAAGATCCACAGTGCCATCTGGAAGCATGCAACTGCCACAACCCAGGTTGCACGTGCAGGGGCTATATGTCAGAGTGACAGAGAAGCAGGCCAGGGACCCTTCCCTGGACAAGAAATCTTCTTTACCTGAAAATACCATCAGGGGATCAAGAAGAAGCTGTTGTGGATGGGGTAGGAAAGCTTTTATTAAATACATTTTCATGAAGCAAAAAACTATTAAAAAAAAAAAAAAAACAGGATTAAAGTAAGAGTAACTGAAGAGAAACTAAATTGTGGAAAATTTCGGAAAAAGTATATCAGGAAAAAACTTCTTGGCAGCCAGCACCATTGCCTCCACAAGAAGAATCATCTCTTGAAAATTAAAAAGTCATTGAGACAAAGAGCAAGCAATCCCAAAAGAACATAAGCTGTGTGGTCTGGGAGGTCTTTCCCAGAATACTCGCCAACACAGCCAGCTTCTTCTTTCTTTTTCTGGCAACAGCAAGAGGCAAACCTAAATTAGAGGGCCAGCAATCAAACACAATGAACTGGAAGCCCCTGGACTCATGGCAGGCCATTTCAGTTGCTGCAGGCGCACCAGCTCATCCAGCAGCGATGAGTGTAAGTGAGCAGCTGCTCCGGGGGCCAGCTATACCACAAGGTCCTCAGTTTGAAATCTGGGGACTTTACATCTCAGAGGGACCAGAAGGGTCATCTACAGAGAGAGGGCCACTAAGAGAAGATCTCATCCAGGCCCTTGTATTTTAGAGGTGAAAATCTGCAGCAAAACAAGTAAAATGACTTTTGCTTACAATAAAGTATTGACGGCCGAGCAAGGACTAGACATAAAGTCCCCCAATCCTGATGTTCCACCATGCTGCATGTAGAAACAAGCTTTGGGGGGGGGGGGGGGGGGGGGGCTGACGTGTATTAAAACAGTATCTGAAGTTACCTACTGGTTAGATCTTTTGCCCAAGTAAAATCTCCATTTTTATGTGTCAGCAGAGCAGGTGTCGAAGACTAAGCAAGTAAAGCTTCCATGAGCTTACTGCTCCAAATCAAACCAACACTTGTTAAATACCACCATATGCAACGCAAGCAGAGACTTAAGAGTCTAATATTACAAAAGAACACCCAAAAAAGAAGCACAAAGGAAGAAAACTCCAGAATGATAAAAACAGGATTGGCAAACTACAGCCCACTGGCCAAATCCATCCCACTGCCTGCTTTTGTACAACCCAAGAGCTAAAAATGGTTTTTACATTTTAAATGGCTGGGGGAAAAAAAAAATCAAAAGGGTATTATGTAACATATGAAAAGAGTATGAAATTCAAATTTCAGTGTCCATAAATAAAGTTTTATTGGAACATGGCCAAGATCATTTATTTACATAATTGTCTATGGCTGCTTTCACACTGGAACAGCAGAGTTGAGTAGCTTCAACAGAGACCGTATGGCCTGCAAAGCCTAAAATATTTACTACCTGGCCCTTTACAGAGTCACTTTGCCAACCTCTTATATATTATGACATGACAAGGAAAGGAGATAAAAACTAGTGTTATGGAAGTCTAAATAGCAAGTGCACAGCAAAAATAAATTCAGGACTACCACTTCAAGTTATACAAACTGCTCCTTTTCGAAATCGGAGAAGAACAGAGGTATATGACAATAAGAATTTAGTTTCAGAATCAAAGCAGTGTCAGTGGTTAATTGGCTCTATCAGCCTCAGTTTCCTCATTTACAAATGTTCACAAAACATGTAAGAATACCCACGAGAGTTGTTACGAAACCTAAACGAGAATAAAAGCACTTGAGCACAGAGGCTGGTCAAAAGACCCAATACATAACGCCAATATCGTTATAAGAAATGGCTCAAGGGGCACCTGAATGGCTCATTCAGTTAAGTGGCAGACTCTTGATTTCGGCTCAGGTCATGATCTTGTGGCTCGTGAGATGGAGCCCCATACTGGGCTCCACGCTGACAGCTGACAACACGCAGAGTGCCTGCTTCTGATTATCTCTCTCCCTCTCTCTCTCTCTGCTCTTCCCCCACTTGTGCCCACTCACTCTCAAAATAAACAAACAAAAAAGAGGGGAGCCTGGGTGGCTCAGTCAGTTAAGCATCAGACTCTTGATTTTGGCTCAGGTCATGATCTCACGGTTCATGGGTTGGGAGCCCACGTTGGGCTCTGCGCTGACAGTGAAGAGCCTGCTTGGGATTCTCTCTCTGCTCCTCCTGTGCATGCTCTCCCTCTCTCTCAAAATAAATAAACTTTTAAAAACATTAAAAAAAAAAAAAAAAAGAAGAAAACAGCTCAGACTGTAGTCACAAGTAAAGACTGTAAGAGTATGTACAATAGAAAAAGGTGGACATTTCCTCCAGGAGTATAAAAGAAGGTATCAAAATCATGGAAATTCTCCCACAACTGAATTCAGTCAAAAAGGATTAAATAGTGGCTACACTGAGACACAGGGGATGCTTCCATGACAGCAAGTTTATTGAAGTGGTGACAATGAGACCTGTAACACTTTCTGCTAGGCTCATGAAGCAGAGTGGAAGTAACAAAACTTTTCAATACCAGAAGGAACTAAAGAATAATAATTTTAGATCATTTGCCAAAATAGCAATCAATGTACTTCCTACAATTTTACTTCTAGGACCATAAGGTAAAGGAACTGGATCACAAAGATTACAGGTGGGGAATATCTGAAGAACGTCCATATGCAAGTGGAGATCAAAGAAGCCGAACTGAAAGAACCCTGGGCTGACAGTGACAACCATGGATTGATTCTTTTCAAAAGGGCTATTTTGAAGATTATGATTCTGACTTTGGAGGAACTGCAGGGGTTGGCACTGGAAGGAACCACATGTAAAATTCCTTAAGTAATAATTTATTGACTTAAAGAAGTGAACAAGTCTGTGCTCAAAAACTTCCAATGTTATTACTATTAAATTCGTATTATTTATATGTTAAAAAAAGGATTAAATAACCCATAATCTACCTTCCTCATTTGCCAGCTAAGATACCCCCTCCCTAGAGAGGTAAATGTTATGTGTTTGTCAGAACTTTTGTCCTCAAAGGTAATGTTAAGTATCATATCCTAAGTCTGCACTGAACTTCATCCCTGACAAAGAGTGGTGGCGATCAAAGCCTCAGGTGACCGTGAACTCTGAAATCAGTCTTGAGTCTGAAAACAAATTCAAGTAAAAATCATTCCAAGCACTGTGATGTTCCCTCCTGTATAAATGAGGGCAATACTACGACCACCGTCTTCTCTGGATTGTGAGGATGACTAAGTGAGACGCCTCACGGCACCTGACTCCTAGCAGGTACTCAGTAACATTAAGGGCACATTGGTCTCCCTTCCCTTCCCTTTCCCTTCCCTTTCCCTTCCCTTTCCCTTCCCTTCCTATCCTCCACCCCTCTGCATCCTCACAACCATGCTCTGAGGAAGCAGAGCAGGCACCATTCTCCTCACTTTCTGAGGAAACTGTGGCACTTATACGATGGCATCAGAGCTAGGACACACGTCTTCCCAGCACACTTCCAATAAACCCCAAATACTAAATATATGTGAAATGGGAGTCAAAAATTGGTGGCAGAGGGCAAAATAGGTGAAGAGAGTCAAAAGGTACAAACTTCTAATTATAAGACAAAGTAAGTCGTGGAGATGCAATGCACAGCATGGCAACTACTGTATTGCATATTTGAAAGGTGCAAAGAGAGCTTAAAAGATCTCATCACAAGAAAAAAAAATCTGTAACTATGTACGGTGACAGATTCTAACTAGCCTTATTGTGAACATTTTATATATCCAACTGTTATGCCGTACAACCGAAACTAATATATATACTAATATATAGCTTACATAAAACACCAAGGTTGTAACTTCTGCACAAATAAAGCCTCACCATCAAGGAACTGACTCAATCTCCAGGAAGCCTGTACCAGGATGTACCCAGGATGATGGTCCTCTGCAGAGCCAAGTTCTCACTACTCAATGCTGAGCCCCGCTGTTGTCAAGGATCCAGAGATCGAGACACAGTTATGCAGAAATAAGAGAACTCAGGAAGAACTGTATGTCAGGCAAATGTGTCATTTCAGAGAAATCCATTTCAGTTGTCAAAAGAAAATCTCAAAGTGGGCAACAGTCACGTGCGAAAATTACCAAAGAAAGAAGCAAAAATTGACTTCGGAACATAAAAGATTATCACTTAACGGATTTTGACCCCTCTACCAAATGCTTAAGGTCAAGTACTCACACTATATTAAAGATGAAAAATTACTGTAGTGAGCAGGGCTTTTTGTTGGAGATTTTGCTGTTTAAATTTATTTTTTCTTATTTTTATTTTGAGAGAGAGAGAGAGAGAGAGAGTGCGCAAGCACGGAAGGGGCAGAGGGAGAGAGAAACCCAAGCAGGCTGCACACTCAGCACACAGCCCAACATGGGGCTCGATCCCACAAACCGTGAGATCATGACCTGAGCTGAAATCAAGAGTCAGACGCTAAACCAACTGAGCCACCCAGGCACCCCTAAAATGCTTTGGAATCACAGAATTGAAACCTTCTCTAAGCACACAGTTCAAAAAGGCTATCACCCCCAAAAAGGATCTTGGGTTTTAAAGAGAGTCCCTCTTTCTTCCTATGCTAGTTATCTGGTGGGAATTTTAAAAATTTACATATGTGGTCTAATTAGGTTGTATAGTCAGGAAAGCCAGAAGCTCCTCAACGTCTCTAAAGTTTTAAGGAAAAACTGATGGAAGTTCAGTTACAATAATTAAGAACATTCTGTAAGAGAGGAGAGCACCATCCACATTTTTGGTTTCAGTGAAGCCTTGGAATCTTGGTTGTAATCTCTTTACCTCTCAGAGTTGGCCTTATCATCATAGAGGAATGGGATTATCAAAAACAATGCCTGAGTCCCCCCTCTCTAATCTACAAGGAGTGGTTTTGGGAGATGCCAAAAGAAATTCTGTTAATTTGCAAGACACAGGATTTTCTTTTGTTCTTAACCAAATTCTGTAATTTCCTCCTCCCGTCCTCCATACCTTTGCCCTTCTCCACAATGTGGATTGTCCACATCAAAATGTAGAGTAGTATTTTCAGCCAGCATGTGGAGGGGACAGGAAGAAGAGTCTCTACTGCTAATCAACTATAGCTTGAAAGCACTGAACAGTTATGTCACTGCAGCCACCATGGCTACAGACTAGAGAGAAAAATGACTCAGTTGAGTCCCATCATCTTTCAATTGAAACAAAAGAATAAAAAAGGCAGAAGTGAGAAGGGTGCACAGAAAGCCTCTGAAAAAAATTACAGGCCAGAAATCACGGGAGAGCCTGTTAGAAATGCAGACACACCAATTCCACCCAGGACCTACAGAAGCAGAACCTGCATTTCAATAAGATCCTTGAGTGATGGGTATGCACAATAAAGTTATTAATTCCCTGCCTCTTTATCCCCACCCTAACTCCCTGGCTTAGAAACATGTTCTCCAGCAAATTCAGCTTAGACTATCTCCACAAAGAGGCCTTCCAAATCCCCGAACTGGGTCAGAAAGCCTTGCTACGTGTGCTCTCTGACTACACCATACTTCTACTCATGGAATTTATCTCAACACTAAATAGTATAGTTGTTTAGTACTGGCTTTCCTCTCTAAGCTACGAGATCTGTAACGGCAAGGACCAGGTCTATGTTACTCACCCTGATAGCCCCCGAGCCCAAAACAAGACCAGAGACAAAGTCAGCATTCAATAAGTGTTTTTTGAACAAATGAATGGCCCTACTGTGTAAAAAGCACAGTGCCAGATTCTGGAGAGAAGGGACGAGAACAATCAAGACATGGTCCTTGTCCTTAAACAACTCCTAGCTTAGTGGATTTTTGCCAGAGCTAACGAGAGCCAGGATCTCAAGAGCACGTGCCACACGCACAGCTGTTTTCCTATTTCTCTGCCAAATGACAACAGGTAGCCCAAATGTTCTCCAAGGCCTTCCACCCACCCCCTTGGCATGAGCCACAGGCAGGCATGGCCTCACCCAGTCCGCTTCATCCCGTATTCTCCACTGCCGGAGTTCAGTCCCTTGTCCAGCCTTCTCTCTGCCCTCTATATCGCATCTCCAAGTCCTCAGCATCGTTCCATTCTCCCCTAGGAAGCCTGTGCTGCTGCTGAGAACATTTTCCTCAGCACCCCCTTCCCTCAGCAATCCTCTTATTACGTGATGTCGAATTTCCCTTGTTACCTCCTTCAAGAATGTCTTACCTGACTCCTTTCTAACCACTCAATTGATTGTTTCCTGTGAGCTGTCAAGTCTACTCGATTCAACAGAAACCACTCAAACCTATATCCCAGACCACACTGGAGAATCTCCCAATTAACTGTTCAATATTCAATTGCCTTCCCACTTTCCTCAGTCATTTCCCATATCCCCCAAAGGGACACTAAGCAAATGCAGTAATTTCATCTATCATTATATTCTCCATGATTCTTATATTTATTCTTATTTAACAGACAAGCATCTCTCGGTAGATTTACACCCCAAAGTCTATATCCAAATACCTAAGGTAATAAAAACATATTTGAATTCCTTAACTGGTAGCAACGAAAGTAACACTATTTCCTTTTAATCATCAGAGAAGCAACTCACAGAGAAACGTAAGCAGACAGGAAAAGAACACACCATGACAGGGACGGAAGTGCTGAGAGAAGGCACCGGCAAGCTTAGGCCACCATCAAGCCAGCTCACAGCTGCTCACAGCTGTTGGCAGCAGGCTCATAATCCACCCCCCCCACTCTTTCCCACCCTCCCCCCACCACCACCAGATCCCAGTTGGAGTCCAACGCAGCCACTAAAAACATCAAATTCTAGACTCTAGGACTCTGATGAAGCACTGTATTATAGATGTGTTCCTGTGCGGGTCATGGGCAGGGTTAACAATTCCAAGGCCTGTGCCTTCTGAATGTTTTCCACATCCCAACCTGTAACAGTGATTACCAAACAATGATGGACAGGAGCCCTAATCCAAAGATTTGGTTGGGGACTATCAGAAATTTTAAAGCACTAAAAGCACTTTCAAAAGTTACTGATTTGTGGGGGCACCTGGGTGGCTCAGTCGGCTGAGCATTCCAACTTCGGCTCAGGTCATGATCTCACGCTTCGTGGGTTTGAGCCCCGCGTCGGGCTCTGTGTTGACAGTTCAGAGCCTGGAACCTGCTTCAGATTCTGTGTCTCCCTCTCTCTGCCCTTCCTCCACTTGCGCTCTGTTTCTTTCTCTCTCAAAAATAAATAAACATTAAAAAAAATTTTTTTAAGTTACAGATTTGTACTTTTTCTTAAACATTTCAAAATACACACTTCTAGGATATCTGGCCTCAGCCTATCTTACGGGTTTCAATAACTGATGCAGTTTTTCTGTTTCCATACATTTCATATACATGCCCACTCTGCATTTCAGAACTATTGCATACGGATAGTCATATAAGAGGAGGGTTGAAGATCATATGCCTCTTGAACTTCTGTGTGTTCACCACAGGTAGTGGAGGCAACTCCCCAAAGACACAGGCTTCTTCTCTTAAGGAAACCCAAGAAAAAGTTGTTCCTGATCGCAAACAAGACCTCCCCTCCTCTGCGCAGTAACTGAGAGGTGAACCAGCAGTGGCCAAGGTAGGGTGGAGAAGCCTGGGAGTGCATTCCAGGAGCTCCTCAGTTACTGGATCCATCCAGCCCTCATCCCCACTCTGACTCCTTCCTCCTCAGGACCAATGCTCAGAGGAAGGAGGGAAGTACCCCCATGATTCCTGATCCAGCGAGGCAGCGGCCAGAGGGCAGCTCCCGTGGCTGCCATCCCTGACTTCTCACAGCACTGCTGGCATAGTGGCCCTGAGTACAATAGGTCACATCATAGTCCAATGATAAGGAGAGTTAAGAGGGCTGACACTAGAAACAGCTAAATGAAAGCACACCAGAGATCCCGAAATACCCAAGAGAAATGAAGATTAGTACCTTGAGTATTTCTCAGGCTTGTTTCCACGAAGTCCTATGCATTTTTCCTCAGAATGAACTTACAGCAATAGGGATGCCAGCTTATAAAGCAGAATACTCAGCACTATTCAGAGTGAATCATCTCTAAAGGACATCTAATACGTTTATTTTGATTTATATACAGGACTGACTGCAGAACTTAGGATGCACTTCAATTTCTATGCTACCCATGAAAAACATTAATTTTCCCATTTTATTTTCCAGATTTGTTTGGAAACTCTTCCTATTTGAAACGTTCATGGTCAATTTTAGATGTCAAAATAAAGTACAAATCACAAATCTACCATAAACATTTCAGAGTCCTTTATTGCTAAATTAATGCACCATCCCAGGATTCTTATAATTAAAATCCTAGGAAAACTATGATGGGGGATTAAAAATGGAAGTCTCCTATCATCGAACACACCTGGAGATCACCCTACTACCTGCTGGTGGCCCAGCCTAGCCCCTCCATCCTCCAGCACAAGGCACAGATTTGCATACCTCCTCAAGAAGCTAAATAGAAGGTATCTAGCCTATCTGGAATTTCCTTGCATTATCTTCACTGCAGGTACTGCCCCTCCATTTTTATTAAAAACATCCATAATATTCTACATATCCTATGCTAACCATAAAGTCCAGCTCTCTGATTCCCCTCACCTTTGGGGGAGCACACTCTCTAATGAATAACAAAATAAATACAGTTCTTTAACATATAAAGCATAGAAATTTCAAATCCAAGTTTACGGACAGCTCACAGACACAGAGCATCTTTACTTTCAGCAGTACCATCAACCACTTTCAAAAACCAATTTTCTAAGTTCTTGTCCCTCAGATAATCTAAGTCCCAAGCTTCTTATTGTCCCTACATTGGCTTTCAGCTTCTCCTGTTGACAATCAAAGAAACGCATTTTCTACCACACAAGAGACAGAAAAGATACTCTCATCAAGAGCACTGATAAGGGAACACTTAAGAATTAAATGGAAACCAAGCAGTCGAGCCAACAGCCCTATAGCTGCTTGGCCACGTAAAGGAAAGTTATTCCTCCAGAGCTAGAATCTGATGACTGACACTGGGGCAGGGCAGGGCTTACCCAGGCAGGAGCTGGGCCTGTGCCCCACAGAGAGCCTGCGGGAGGTCTCAGGAGATTCTAAAGCTCTCACAAGAGAGGAGTTTAACAAGATAACTGGGCTTTAAAGTAATAGAGGCAACCTCCTGGCCTCTGGGCTGTGAAAGGGCTCACCTGCCAGGAGTAATAACACAAGCAATTACTGCACACAGAATAATAGATCTCAGCAGGATTCCAGGACCCAGGCACTCCAGAGTCCCCCCTTCCACAGAGGGAAGGAAAGGGAGGGAGGGAAAGAATGCACCACTTTTCATGAAGACCTTGGAGAGTCCTATTAGGTAAGCAGATAAATTACACTTGGCATAGTAATTCACTGTTTTGGGTTGTTACCAAAAATAAAAATGCCCCTGGTATTAAAGGCTATAAAACAATGGATTTTCCCTCTCCTGGAACAGAATTCATAAAGTTTAAAAGTTCACTAACCTCCCATCCCAGAGACTAGGAACAAAGACTCAGAGCCTCGCTTCTTGTTCCTTTCTCTACTACAAACTTCCAGCAACGCTTAGTCACTTTAGGCAAGTTGCCTTAACCTTACACATTGCATCCAGATTACTCACAGCTGCTTTCAAGACCATCTGAGTATTCCCACCTGTACTTAGCCATTTCTCCTGCCTTTCATCTCACCCATTTTATTCCTCTGCCTCTGTCAAGACCTGTCACTTTCACCACCTTTCCAGAAAAGATTTTTAAAACAAATGGATATGAAAATATGACATTTGATTTTCCAATGTGTCCATTCTCCAAAAAACATCAATACTTAAATTCACAAGTTCCCCTTTCCACCATAAAACAAAGCTACCTACCTCTATTTAACAGCAACATTTTAATAAGACTGACAACTAAAATTTCATCAGACCAAAGCTTTACCCGGAACCAAGCACATAACCTGAGGTCTCAAGCCTAGGCTGCCTACTCTCCATTAAAGGCTTTCCTTAGCCATGAGACCCTCCCCTCAGCCATCCTAGTTGCTAGATTTACAGAAACACCTACCTTCTGTTTATTTAGGTCTCTGTGAACTTTGTGACCCCACACTCTCCCAGATTTAACTGTTCTTACTAAGCACAGTAAACATCCATTTCATCACTGGAATCACATACTCTGAAGTGAAAAGAGGTGTCACTGATAATTATGCCAAGACAACAGGTGTGAACAGCAAGAGCCCAGGCAGACTGGGATGGAAGCTGCCCTGTCATTACAAAGGTGCCAAGGCCAGGTAAAGGAGCTGTTCCTTGCAAATAACTAATTTATGTTCTTGCTGGGAGACTGGAGGTTTAGGGAACTGGCATAGAGAACCAAAAAACCCCCAAACAAATTTGGATTATTTGGTTCCCCTTGGGGATAAAGAAAATAGAAAATGTTTTACAACGCAGTGAAAAACAGCTATATATACCAGAATTTAATATTTACACACACATAAGAACTGTCCCCTTTCCAATTCTCCTTCAGTCATTCCTATTAAATGAAGAAGAAAGTTCCAGTCTGGTGGCAAGAAGCCTTTAGCACATCTTCATCACTTGTTAAACTTTCTTCATAGCCTTCTGCAAAACACCATACCAAGCTAGAATTTAATAACACTTTGTTTTCATTGTGCATTTTTTAAGGTACTTTCTAGGTATGGCAAGCAACACTGGTTTCCCATTGTCGACAGTGATACTAAGTTTGCTTTAAAAATAATATTTCAGGGGTGCCTGGGTGGCTCAGTGATTTGAGCATCCGACTTCAGCTCAGGTCCTGATCTCACGGTTTCTGAGTTCGAGCCCTGCATCACACTCTGCTGTCAGAGCAGAACCCACTTCAGATCCTCTGTCTCTGTCTCTCTCAATCTCTGCACCTCCCCGCCTTGTGCTCTCTCTCTCTCTCTCAAAAATAAACATTAAAAAGTTTCTTTAATAAAATAATACTCCAATTTTTAGAATAGTTGATTGCCAAAAGATTTTCAAACGAAATAGAAGCAGAGGCAGTGTTCCCATGCCAAAACCATGGTAGGAATACACACACATCTGAAGCCCAGCAAACCTGAGGTAACCCATAACACCAAGGTTGGGATCAGCACTTGACTGAGAGGCTGCCAACACTAACTCCCCTGGTTCAGTCTCTCCAAACAACTCTAAAAATGGCAGTTTCCCCATACAGGATGTGGTCATGCTTACCACCACCTCCCATCCCCACCTTCTCATCCGAGAAGAAAAAGGAGGAAAAGCTGTGTACCAGGCCACAGGAAAGTCAAACCTCCCACATGACCTTGCCTCTCACCTCCTCATGTCATCTGTAGCTCAGTAGCTGCACACTTCCTTAGTCATGGAGCTCTCTAGAACCCAGAAAAAGCAGATGAGGCCAAAGGTCAAAGAGCCTACTCTCCTTTAAATGCCAGGACCTTGGGATGCTTGCATAGCTCAGTCGGTTAAGCATCCGACTTCGGTTGAGGTCATGATCTCGCGGTTCATGAGTTTGAGCCCCGCATCAGGCTCTGTGCTGACAGCTCAGAGCCTGGAGCCTGCTTCCCATTCTGTGCCTCCCTCTCTCTCTGCCCCTCCCCCACTTACACTCTGTGTCTCTCTCTCTCTCAAAAATAAATAAACATTTAAATAAATAAATAAACACCAGGACCTTGAAACAATTGAAGGTCTTCAAGCAAGTAAAAAGGAGTTATTTAATGATCCCCAGGTGGTTAAGCCCTGCCCTCTGCCAAAGAGATAAAATGGTTTTCAAGGATACCCTGGAGAAACAGGACTACCAAACATGCAGTGATTAATGAATAATAAGATATTAAGCTGTATTTTGCCCTAAATTTTATCTAAGATGGTATTTGTAAGAAATAAACAGGTTAAGTTTAAGTAAAGTCCTCCTACAACTACCAAAACCATTAACTGATATTAAAGCGTACCAGCAACTGCACTTCCAGGAATGTATCTTACAGAAATGCCAATAACAAGAACACAAAGATGTAAAAACAACATTCAGTCAGTGTAGCAGTGTTTAGAATCATGAAAAACTTAAAACATACATCAGCAAAAAAGTGGGTAAGTAAATACACCCAAATGATGGAATACTCTGCAACCATTAAAGAATGAGGTAGGATCTATAATGAGATATAATAGATAGCCATGACAATTTTTTTTAAAGTTGCAGGAAACATATATTATCACCCCATTTCTGTTTCTTAAAAAGAGGGAGCATGTATTACATTTCTGCATGAAAAGTTTGGAAACACATTTTCTTAGGGGAATGAGAATGAATGACAGAAAACCGAGAAGGTCAGAGGGAGATTTTTATATTTAATTTACATACTTCTACGCTATTTGAAATCTTATGAGCAGGTTTTAAGTCCAAAACTTAAATACTGGTAATTATTAAATAATTAATGCTAGTTGGCATTCACCTGAACATTCTGAAGGAATTCAGGGATGAACTAGGAAACTGCTGCTCAAAACAAGGAAAAGCCACAAAGGGAATTGTAGATGTAACCCTTAATCATAAGGACTTCAAAGACTTGAGAATTATAAAGAAAATTTTATTTCCATATGAGACAAACAAGTGGAATAAAAAGTAAAAACTGAGACCACCAAAGAGGTCATTTGGGGTTTTACTGAGGTTGTTAACAATGGGGCTTATAAACAAGAAACAGGATAGAGACAAACCAGAAGGCCTAAGTGTGTGGCTCCCAAGGATTACAAAAGCAGAAAGTGAGCAGCACAGAATCATGTTTGTAGAGGACACTAAAGACTTCCAGAGTAATAATGTGCCAAGTTATTGGCGCCAAATTATAGGAAGATCCTAGGAACCTAAGCAAATAAAAGGAAAAGTGGCAGATGAGTGTTAAAATGAGCATATGGCCTAAATCAGGCATAGAAAACAACAACTTCTCAGCTGTCAGTTATGACCCAAGAATATGATCTCGGAGTCACTGTAAACGGACCCCTGAGGATATCAGCCTAATACTGAAGTACAGATTAAAAGCAATGCAAAGTGTCCTGGCAGCCATCAAGATAAGTGCTAAAAAGAAAGCGAAACTAGTATCCTCCCCTCATTAAATTCTGATGTACCCGCCCCCCACACACTATGTTCCTTCTGTCATTTGTGTCCTGCCCCTTCAACTACATACAGAAAAGGAGTTAAACAAGATCAGTGGGTCTCAAATGCCAGTCCCCAGATCCAACCAAAAAACGACTCTTTCAGAAACACTTAGGAGAGGCTTTTAAAAAAAAACAGATTCCCAGGCCACACTCACAGAGATTCTATTTCTGTGCCTCTGAAAGGCCCTTCTAGGTGGTCCTGAAGCATGGATCTGTTCAGGAAATCACTGGGAGGCTTCTCTCTAAATCTACTCTCAGAAAGGATTTAAGAAAGCATACAGTAAAAAATAAATTCAAAAGAAAAGAAACCATGTGAGGAACTACCAAGAACAGATTATGATTCCTATACTTGCACATTAAACAAAGTGGAAAAGATCTGCAAAAGACAATTAGGATCACCTACAGGAAGAAGTTTCAGCCTTGAAGTGTGAAAAAGCTAAGAACCCTACCAAGCCCCCCGAGATTCCTCCAATTAAGAGCAGGGCCAGAATAAACTCTCCCCATGAGCTACAGGTTCCCAGGGTGCCCTCCTCATCTCTACCCTTCTCAATTCAAGACTTACAGCCCCAGGAGAATGTCAGGGTGTTCCAATGCAGAGGTGAGACTGTGTGATTAAAACCCACCGCTGGCATGTTTCTCTAGGTCCCCAACAAGCACTCCCACTAGTCTATCCTGATACCACTACTGAAGCCAGGAACCTCCCTAGCTCATTTCTATCCACCTTCAACCCGGTCCACTATCCAATCACTTAGTCTAATTCAAATTTTAACTCTCGTCTTCCACACTACAAAAACCACATTACCACATTTCATATTTCATAATCTACTGTCTCAAAAAAAAAGAAAAAAAAAAAACAAGCAACAGGAACAGAAAACATGTTTCATGCAGAATAAGCAGCAACTCAGAGTGAAGCCTACCATAAGGTAGATTTCTCAGTTTGGGTTCATCATGCCTAAAAGACATGCATTGTAAGGTTTCTTATACAATCACAGCCTTTGGGACTGTTGGGAGCTTAGAGACAACAGGTTTACCACTTCGTTTAAAAAAGAAAGAGTCTGAGGGGCACCCAAGCGGCTCAGTCAGTTAAGCATCTGACTCTTGATTTCAGCTCAGGTAACGGATCTCAGTTTGTGGTTTGAGCCCTGCGCGAGGCTCTGCACTGACAGCACAGAGCCTACTTGGGATCCTCTCTCCCCCTCTCTGCCCCGTACCCGCTTGCTCGCTCTCGCTCTCTCTTTTGAAATAAATAAGCTAGGAAGGAAAGGAGGGAGGAAGGGAGGGAGACTGAGAGGTGAAATGTCTTACCCCACATCACCCAAGTGGAGAATAGCAGCATCTGGGCTAGAACTTCTATCCCCTGAATCCTAGGCCAACGATCTCTCTTCTCTGCCAGGTTGCTTCCCAGAGACAATGTTAAGAAATTAGTTAATAAATTAATGTTAATAAATTCATATTAATGTTAATAAATTAATAAAGTTTATTAACTTTAAGCACAGATTCTCCAGTCTCCTCAATTCCTCCCCTTACACAGGAGGTTGGTGTTACAAGCCCATCCCAAGGAGACTACTTCCCACACAGAGAGAACCCAAAGCACCTCAAAATGTGTTAAGGCATAAAGAGAGGAGATGATGCCTTAAATCACTCGTCATAAGCTTGTAAACGGAGACAATGTGCCAAGTCCAGTTTATATCACTGACTGAACATCTCAAAAATGACATGTGAAAATGTCACCTAAATTTTCATATTATGTTCACCTAGAAGTTGTTTTCCTTCCTAATTTTGAAAAAATGCCAACAGAAACCACTGTTTTTTTCCCCAAACATCAGAGCTAAGTGTAAAAAACATTAGTGTATCATATTGAGTCTCACTGAAAGTGAAATCCCACAACACTCCATCTGCATCAAATGTTCACAACCTGTGATTCTGCATTAATTTGTGCTGTAAAAACAAAAAGCATATGTCAGTCTCCCAAGAGAGTAATTAGCAACAGAAACTGGGTGTCTATCCATTTCCCAACAAGAAATAAGAGGAAAAGCTACATTAAGCCCCTTAAGAGTTGAATCCCTTCATTCCTTGTCCTGAATAAGACAAAGAATTTCCTACAATATTTACTAGCTATGCTGTTCCTGGGAGAAATGAAATAAAATAAATCCAAAGACCAGATTCCAAAGAATATCTACTGCACCCCCTGCTAGAACCACACCTGTCAGCTAGACCGCTAACCCACTGGAAAGTGGGTACACAAAAGGCCTTGGAACCTTCACTCATTTCCCAAATTTCACCCTCCAAGTAAACTGAGGCATAGACTCCACCAAATCATTTGCCCATTTAGGGGTGCCTGGGTGGCTCAGTCGGTTAAGCATCCGACTTCAGCTCAGGTCATGATCTCACAGTTCGTGGGTTCAAGCCCCACATCAGGCTCTGTGCTGACAGCTTGCTCAGAGCCTGGAGCCTGCTTCGGATTCTGTGTCTCCTTCTCTCTCTGCCCCCTCCCCTGCTCATGCTTTGTCTTACTCTGTTTCTCAAAAATAAATAAATGTAAAAAAAAAAATTTTTTTTAAATCATTTGCCCATTTATTACCAGCACCGATCACCACCAAACCTTAGGAGTCTTCCCTCATGATAATAAGCCACACTGTGCATGAGCTAGTTCCTTTCTGACCATTAGTTTGAGCTCTGAAGCACGCTACTCTGTGCTTCACCATCACTGTTCCTTACAGCTTGCTAGGTTAAAAGTGGTGCCAGAGGGGGGCAACTAGGTGGCTCAGTCGGTTAAATGTACGACTTCAGCTCGACTTCTTAGTTTGTGAGTTCAAGCCCTGCATTGGGCTCTGTGCTGACAGCTCAGAGCCTGCAGCCTGTTTCAGATTCTGTCTCTGATTCTCTCTGCCTCTCCCCCACTTGTGCTCTCTCTGTCTCTAAGATAAATAAACATTAAAAAAAATTTTTTTTAAAAAGTACTGCCAGAGGCCAGAGCAGCAGACTATTCCATGTAGCAATAAAATGCTAACAGAAATATAAACAAGGACAAGTTCTGCATGCTATTTAACTCTCATTGAGCCTGCTCTTGGCATTTATCTTTTCAGCTAAGTACCTTTCGTTGAAAGATGGTAACCTTAGGAATACACAGGACTGGCTGACCGGAAGTCAAAAAAGCTTAGTCTTGGCCCCTTAAGAGACATGACTATGACCAACAGCAATTTTTTTTTTTATCAGTTCTCCACTGTTTACATGTATTTAGTGAAGTTAATGTCAGATACTGATCTCACCAAGGTACCAGAACAACCACCTGCGCTGTTTTTGCCTTCTATCACCTTAAAACACAAATGAATAGCTCACGTTAAACCCATACCACTTATGTGGCACCCTGAACTTGAAGAAATTAAAGAGATACTACAAAAATACTGAAGATAAACATCCATGGGGACCCTACAGCTTTTGCACTTGCTGTTCTCTCTACCAAGAACACCCTTCTCCTACGGTTGATTCTTTGTTGTCCATCAGATCTCAGCACAAATGCTGACGAACAGCATTTTTTTAACCTTTCCTAAACACCTTATCTAACGGAGCCACTCCTTCTCTTAGTCCCAACCACCCCGTCCCATTCCCCTACCTGAAATCACTCTCTCATAATATCGTGCATTTCTTGTTTACTTGTTTATTGTCTGTCTCCTTCATAAACCATAAGGGCAGGAATCTGGTCTACTTTTTACTACTGTTTCTCCAATACCCACACAAAGCTAGATGCACAATTTGTTCAAGAAAGAAAGGAAGTATGATTGCTCATCATTCTGTACCATTAGTTAGTACATGGCAGCAGCCACTGTTAGCATGACTAGAGCCAGCTGGATGCTTCCTTTTCATACAGAAAAAAAATGACAGAAAACATTTAAGATACAGTAAAAACTTAGTACTCTTTTACTCGCAATCTTGATTGGAAGCCACCATGCTCACCTGCTGAGATGTGGGCAATTTTAAGACTATAGGGGGGCGCCTGGGTGGCGCAGTCGGTTAAGCGTCCGACTTCAGCCAGGTCACAATCTCGCGGTCCGTGAGTTCGAGCCCCGCATCAGGCTCTGGGCTGATGGCTCGGAGCCTGGAGCCTGTTTCCGATTCTGTGTCTCCCTCTCTCTCTGCCCCTCCCCCGTTCATGCTCTGTCTCTCTCTGTCCCAAAAATAAATAAAAAACGTTGAAAAAAAAATTAAAAAAAAAAAAAAAAGACTATAGGGAAAAGCCTGCCATCCTATTCTACCTAGTTCTTTGCAAATGGCTCTACTAAAATATTATTCAGCCACCTTGTCCCTTTGAGTAGCACAATAAGACTATTTTAAGTAGCTTAGGAAAGATGTGTTTTTTTTTTTTCTTTCAGTCTGCATGAGCTAAGTGCACGTAGGAAGGAGCAGATCAACGGACTACTACTTTTGTCCCCACTACACTCTGGAAAGACACATACTTCTTAGTTCAGAAACCTAAGATCTAAATTACAGACAGCATTTCCTACAAGCTGTACACTGGAGAAATTTCCACTAAGCTACTCACCAGGAAGCCTACCTCCCACTTTAGAACAACCTGGCAGCACAATTCCCATTGAAGGAGGAAACTTGTGGCCATCTTCTCCTTTGGATGACCCTCTGCCTTAGTCGTCCAGTGAGAATCTTGGTTCTTAGCACAAAACCAAAGACTGGCAGAGGGATTCCTTTCTCCTTAGGCAATTACATGAGGTGGGGTGAAATGCACTGAGCTTTCGCACTGTCCTCTCTCTGGCCTTTTACACCATAAGCAGGTGCAGATATGCTGCTTCCATAGCCACTTCTGCTAAGCACACAGCTTCAAGAACCATGGCAGACTCACTCTGCTGTCCTGAAAGCAATCCATGTGCTCCTGCTTGGAAAGACACACAAACACAAGTTAGATGGGGAAATTAGGGTGAAAAGACATAGAAAAGGGCTCTAACCTCAAAACAGAAAAGAAATCAGGTGCATAAAACCAGAGAAAACAGCCATCTCTAATAGCTGCTAAGTGTGGTGACCAAATTCTATACTAAGTACCCCAAGACTTCTCTCAACCTCATCCATTTAACATGTGCTGAAAATAATCTGCTGAGATAACAGAAAGTCTAGCATATCATTCAAAGAAATCCAGAGTTAGAATCTTTCAGGATTTTGAGAAAACAGTATCTGACTTGACAAAGACATTTACTTTTCCAGGTTATATTTTGTCTGCCCACACACCTGCCAGTCTCATCCCAACTCAAGAAATATAAATCCACCTTCAGTTTTTCCATCATCCTGCCTTTTCAGTAACAGAACAGCTCCAAAATGCTTGTGTCAACTTACTGCCCACTTCCTCCTTAAACACATTCCAGAACCAACTCTGTTTCTGTCCCCTTGCTCCCACTCTCAGAGCAGACAGAGCCTCTACCTTCGCCATCGTTTTTAAAAACTGGTCAAGGGGCGCCTGGGTGGCGCAGTCGGTTAAGCGTCCGACTTCAGCCAGGTCACGATCTCGCGGTCCGTGAGTTCGAGCCCCGCGTCAGGCTCTGGGCTGATGGCTCGGAGCCTGGAGCCTGTTTCCGATTCTGTGTCTCCCTCTCTCTCTGCCCCTCCCCAGTTCATGCTCTGTCTCTCTCTGTCCCAAAAATAAATAAAAAAATGTTGAAAAAAAAAATTAAAAAAAAAAAATAAAAAATAAAAACTGGTCAAATGCAAAGATTTTTTTTTACAACTTGATTCCCAAGTTCATTCTTCTTTAACCTTAAAAAAGTAACAAAGGACTTACTAGAAACTTGCACCTTCCGTGGCCCTATAATCCGAGTTTTGCCCCCTCAAACAGAGGAAGGACTTTTCCTCTTCACTGCAGCAAAGCTCATCCCTAGACCATTTCAGACCTGCAACTCGGCCCGAGTGCAGACACATGTGGAGGGCTCACCCTGAAAAGCACACCTCTGGTTAGTCAGTGTTCCGGTTTCCAGCCTTCTCCCAGTGGCAGTAACTACTATTTTCCAATTCTTCAAACTATTATTTCCTTCTCACTTTCCTGTCACAGAGCTCCATCTTCCTTTCTGGACTTCTTACAAAGCAGTTCCTAGTACCACTGGAAATGATGACTCTCCAGGAAAATAAAACTTTGCTTAGCAGAAGAGCTTCACACAGAGCAATTTTCCAGTGGTCGATTTTTCATTCCAGAGAAGGCTTCTACACCTGGCATAAATCGGCCAGTCACTCTGCAGTTCATCCAGCTTCCCTCCCCTAATCCCTACTTCAACTCACCCACCCATCCCTGCAGTTTGGTCACAGGAAAAAAAAAAAAAAAAAAAACAAAAACAGCAGTATAGACTACTCAATGGCTGAATTTTAAAAGCTTCCTCCCAAATAAATAAATAAATAAATAAAAATAAAAGCTTCCTCCCAGATTCAAATGTGTCTTCCACACTACTCTCCTAAGCACATAATGAAGCCTCTGACCACAATAACAGCTCGAGGATAAGGCAAGGAGTAACATCTAATCTTTCCTTAACTTGATTACAGTCAGCTTCACTTTCCTGCAATTTTGTGGTCATACATCACTGGCCCCACCCTCCACATTATAAAGTCTTGCCCTGGAGGCAGAAGCAGCATAGCATGTCAAACAGTACATGCTTTGGTAGACAGGCCTGGGTTCAAGTCTCATCTCTGCCTCTTATTACCAATAAAAAGTGCCTGTCCTTGTGTGAACTAGTCTTTCTAAACCTCAGATTACACATCTGTAAAATGCAGCCAAAAATGCTGTCTACTTGTTAGGTGTTACAAATGAAATAATATAAACAGGACACTCAGCACAAGACGTGACCCTTAATAAACAAGTGATGTTGATATTCAGTATCCATGGGGGTAATCTGTCAGGCATGGTCACCTCATAGAATCCAGATACCCTGGAAGCCTCTAGCATTGGTAGAAACAAAAACATGTTCAGCCTCATTCCCACGCCACAGATGAGAGGGACCTTTAAGAAAAGTTCAAGCCTTAGCAAAGGAAAACACTCAGATCCACTCAATGCTGCCAATCGCACCACCAGACAGCCAAGCAATGCTGTGTCCTTATGGTGAAGGGAAAGATCAGTGCAAATGAAAAAGCTAATTTAAAAGGATCTACTCATGGGTCAGATCAATATTTCAAAGAAGGGAAAATATGTGAACCTTGGAAATTCCCTTCTCAATCAGTTTCTAATAAATTCTGACTCTCCAATTATGTATAAAGGGGGAAACAATACTGAAAACCTTGGAAATTTCAACTGGTGGCAGAATATCACCCAAGAAATGAACACATGAGAATCAGGCTGGAGAGAAAAATCTCAAAATCTAATTTTTACACACACACACACAACATGCAAGCTAAAGAACATTTTAACCCTGACAATGAGCCAAGAAAACAAAATGTTTTTTAAACTTCCTGCAACTACAAAAAACTGTGGAGCTTTGGGTGCAAATGTCACAAAGAATATCTGTTGTTCCAGAAGGAAGTCAGTATTGAAGTCTGAAATGAAATCTATTAGTCTGTGGTCATCACAAATGGAAAATCTGTTAACCAAGAAATGTCAAGTTCCTGGATTTGGGAGCATTTGGGAGAGAAAAGAGGAGACAAGTGACAATAAGAATTTATACTACAAAATTATCATGGAGTTGGCAGTAAATTTTTAAAAATGAGCCTTGCAGGGTTTTAAATTCAAAATTCAAGAATTTAGAGAGTGAGGGTATATAAAAATCAGGCAGAATCAAGTGTTACCGCGGTGGACTGGGAATCCGAACACTTGGGGCTCTGGTCCTGGCCCTAATCCAAGCCACCACCATGCGATGACCTTAGGCAAGTCACTGCCCTCTTCAAACCAGTCTCCTTAGGCGTAAGAGGTGGAGGAACAATAATGATCTCTAAGATTTCTACTGGCCTAACATTTAAGGGTCAAAGGGAGAGGGAACACAAATACTAAAAGCTCTTGGGATTGCACACTTGACACCAGAGGTGGAGAGAAAAAGACGGAATATGAGGGCCAAAGAGCCAGAAAACTTGGGAGTTAAGTGAGCGTCGGTGGAAACTGAAAATCTTCAAGATGGCCAAGTGCTTAGTTTCAGAGAAGAGCGGATGTCAGGATCTCGAAAAGCTGCAAACTGCTCAGCAGATGTCAAAACAAACAGAAGAACGGGGGGATGGGAGGGCAGATATCAATTTATTATCTCCGTTAATCAATTAAGTAATCGATCTGTCCTAGTAAACAGCAGATCTGAATGCCGCGACCACGGAAATCACTGTGACCCCTGATGCCAGGGTGTCCGGGAAGCAAAGTACCAAGGGGAGACCGTGTCGGGTTCCGTCTAGGAAGGGAATTCCGAGAATGGGTGAAAAGTGAGAAAAGGGGTAGAAGAAGGGATCTAGGAGACCACGCAGACTGGCGGAAGGGGAAGAAGAGCCAGCGCCAAAACCCGCCCGGAGGCGGGCGGTGGGGTCAGTGTCCGGGTCCCCGCTCTCACCATCTTGACGATGCCCCGCTGCACGGTGGGGACCGCGGGTCCCCCGGAGGTGCCGCCGCTCTGCGCGGAGGAGGCCATGTGTAGAGATAGAAAGGCAGCAAGTAAGGCGGTGGGCCGGCTTGGAGGTGTCAATGTGGGTGTCGGTGTTGGTGGGAGGCCGCCGCGGCAGGGAGCTGGCAGGCGACGGGTTTCGGGCAATGGACGGCACGGACGCGGCAGGCGCTCACAAGAGCAGCAGCGGGACTGAGAGCGAAAGAGGGGACGCGTTCTCCGCCGCCGCCACACGTTCTACTCGCCGCGCAAGCGTGCCAGAGCGCCACCGCCCTCCAGCCAATTAGCACCCAGAGCCCGCCGGACCTCAAGCCAATAGGCACCCTGATCCCGGAGCCCCGCCCCTTAGTCCCAAAACGGGTGGCAAGCTCCAGGAAGCGCTGAAAGAGCTGATTTGCGGTGACGGGTTATGTATGAGGCGGGACTTCCGGGGCAGCCGTAGTAGGTAGTGTCGGGAGGTGTAGTGGGAAGGAAAGGACACGTCAGCATCTGGCCGCGGGGCGCGGGGGGCCATGGGAGCACCGGGGGCGGGGACAGCCTCTCCTTCCAGTCTAGTCCCGCCCATTGCGCCCCGCCCCGCGGGCCAGCGGGGAGCCCACGTGTACTGCTGAGTTCCAGGAGGGCGCACCCGGATTGGGGACCGCGGTTTGGGGAATCCGGAGCCAAGGAGGCGAGGATCTGAACAATCTCCGTACAGGCTGCACACCTAATTCCGACATTTTACGTCAGCTAAAAGTGTGGGGAGGACTTGGAAAAGTCTGAGCATCGTTAAATCTGCGGATGCTGGCGTTGACGGAACGCGGCCAGGCACCCTTCCTGTAGTTGGGAGTGTATCTCTCTCGTGTTTGTGTCGCAGGTGTCGGCACTTGCAAGGTTCTCGATTAATGTTGGGGGAGGGGGGGAGGATAGATCTCTCTTAGGCGGTGATGTGCCCTGTGCACGGGAGAGAATGGCCCTCGTTTTCGGGCTCTTCTCAGCTTCGCCAATGAAGGTTAGGGAAAGCCATGGTACAAGCTCTCCCTGGGCCTAGAGGAGGCAGTCCCCTTGATCGCTTGTGAAGATCCATGCCGGTTCCAACCACCTGATCCCATCCCTTAACCTGGCCCTAGTCTCTTCTAAATAAAGAGATTGGGGGAGAGGCGTGCGGAGCAAGGACATACAAATGTTTAAGTGAATGTTTAAAGGCAACTAATAATCCGTCAAGTGCTCACTACGTGGAGCCAAGGACCTTATGCTGTTTAATCTTAATCTTCAAACCTGGCTCCGCATTGAGGATACCACTTCACCTGTAGCTCTTTTGAGAAGAGGTTGTCTATACTTCCACACTTCACATATCCCAGTGGGGCCACCAATCTTCCTAGATCCTTAGTGCTGCCCTTTCCATACCATTAACTTGCTACCCTCTCCAGAAAAACAACAACAACTTTGTGAAGGCTCATTCCACCAGATTTATACCACTCTTACCTCATTAAGGCTCTTGTCTTCTCTGCCTTAACTGCCACCTTGTCATTCGTTGAAATCAACACCTGGCGCATGCTTCTCCACCCGGTGATCCTGAATGATTTCAACATTTATGAGCCTGACTTGTCCAATACCCTGGCCTCTCAGCTCCTTTACCTCATCTTCAGTGAACTTCACCTCTGTACACCCCGTTTAGCCACCCTATTCAGTACAGATAAAGTATGGCAATTGTTCCATAGCTGAAATTGTGAACTCCAAGATACCCCATTCTCTGATCATAATTGCTGTCCTTTCTACTTTCTCACTTAGTTACTTCTCTTACACCTTGTCTTATCTATTGCTGCATAACAATTTACCCCAAAACTTAGGTATTAAACAATGATCATTTATAATCTCTGCGTGGCTTAGCTGAATACCTTTGCCTCGAGGTCTTTCACAAGGCGGTAATCAAGGTATCATCGGGAGTTGGGTTCTCATGCAGGTCTGTTAGCTGACAGAGGCTCTACTTCCAAATTCATTCACATGGTCATTGGCAGGATTCAGTTCCTCAAGAGCATGGGACTGAGGGCCTCAGTTCCTTGTTAGTGGGCCTCTCCATAGGGCAGCTCACCTGGTAGCTGGTTTCTATCAGAGCAGGCAAGTGAGAGAGCAAGAGAAGACAAGCAAGCCAGAGTCTTTTTGAACCTAATCTCAGAAGTAACATCCCGTCGCTTTTGCTGCTTTTGCTGTATGCTGTTCCTTAGAAAAGTCATTTGGTTCAGCCTACTCTCAAGGGGAGAGGATTATCCAGGGGCATAAATACTAGGAGGCAGCATCACTGGGGATCATCTTAGAGGCTGCCGATCACACACTATTACTTAATTTTACATAGAATTCAAAGTCCCTGAACCTGTCTATCTTTGTAATCTGTTCCCTTTTGCTTTCTCCTGGATCCTTGGTTAGACTCTTGTCATTTTGCTCTCTCTTCTCAGTGTCCTCATCTCTAATTCCCATTGTCTTCCATCCGACCTACCTGTCACAACTCCAATTCTAGATCCTTCTGCCTTCTCCAAACCTACCACTTAGCTACAGAAAACACACAAATGCGCACATTAGTGCCACAGTGAATTCATGGGCCCTCCCACATTGCCTGGAGTTCTGTTTCCTCAGTCACTTTGGTCGCTAGGTCTGGTTGCTGCTGTTGTTCAGTTTATTTTTTGAGAGCAGTTTTAGGTTTAAAGCAGTAGTAAGGGAAAGGTAGAGATTTCCCATATGCTCCCAGACCATACACATGCATAGCCTCCGCCATTATCAATACCCCTCACCGGAGTGGTGCACTTTCTACAGTGGATGAACCTATGCTGACACATAACAATCACCCAGAGGACATAATTTACATTAGGGTTCACTCTTGATGTACATTCTGTGGGTTTGGACAAATGTATAATGACATATGGACTTTTATGATGTCATGCAGAGTAGTTTCACTGCCCTAAAAATCAGTGAGTCTGGAGGGAGAGGGAGGTTGCAAATATATATATATTAAAAAATAAAATAAGGGGCACCTGGGTGGCTCAGTCAGTTAAGCGTCCGACTCTCGATTTTGGCTCAGGTCATGATCTCACAGTTCATGAGATTGAGCCCCACGTCGAGCTCTGTGCTGACAGTGCAGAGCCTGCTTGGGATTCTCTGAAAGTAAATAAATGAACTTAAAAATAAAATAAATAGCAGTGAGTCTGTTTTAAACCTTCTCTATTTCCCTTTTAACTCCCAACTCCACTGGCTCCTGCACTCTCAGATAGTGATAGGCCTTCTACTTGAGAGAGAATAAAAGCCATCAAGAACTGCCTCCATTTCCCACACCAAATCTGAAACCTTACCTTTTTTCTCATCCCTCTCCTTCTTCCTCATTACAAAGAAAAACGTCCCCCTACTGCTTAGGCTAACCCCTCTATCTATGTTCTGGATCCACCCCCCCTCCACCTTGTCAAGAACTCTCTTAATAGATAATTCTCTCTCCTGTTTTTACAGCTTCTCAGTTTATCTGGATTCTTCTTATTAGCATTTAAATATTCTCCCAATTTCTTGCATAGTGAAAATAATTAAATAAATCTTCCCTTTCTCCACGTCCCTCTTTCGATAGCTCTCCTCCTCCCTTCACAGACAAACCCTCTCTGTGAAATTCTTTGTTGCTTTCTATATCCTCACCCTGCATTCAATTGTCAGCACACTGGCACTCTGACTATTGCTCTTATCAATTTACTGAAACTGTTCTCTCCAAGGTCAATACTGACCTCCTCCTTCTCGCACCTCACACCTCCTCCGTAACATGTGACACTATTTGCTCCTCCAAATGCCTTTTTCCTTCCCACATTCCTTGTATTCCTCCCATCTATCTAGCTGCTCCTCCTCATCGCCATTGTGAATGATTTCTTTTGCTTCTACTTGATATTGATGTTCCTCTGGGTTCTTCTCAAAGCGTCTTCCTTTCTCATTTGAAACATTCCTGGGGCACCTGGGTGGCTTAGTTGGTTGAGCATCCAACTTCAGCTCAGGCCGTGACCTCATGGTTCGTGAGTTCAAGCCCTGCGTCAGGCTCTGGGCAGACAGCTCTGGGCAGATTTATGTCTCCCTCTCCAACTGCCCGCCCCCCCCCCTTTCAAAAATAAATAATCATTGAAACATTCTTCCTAAGACATCTTAGCCACTCCCCTGGCTGCATGCTAAGGATTCCTAAATATAGGTATATAGCTCCTGTCTAAATCTTTCTTCAGCTGCAGATCCTATGTTCAATAATAATAACCTAGCACCTTGGGAATTCAAATTCAACATGTCTCACAAGAAACTCATTATCTTTCCTCTCAAACCTGCTCTTCCCTAGTACGTGTCACAGCCCCAATAATGACACCAGAAGTTACCCAGTTGCAAACCAGAAATCTGGAGATCATCAGTGACACCTCCCCTTTCTCATTCCTCACTTCCTAGTCAACCTCTGAAATGTTAGATCCACAGCGGCACAGTCAAGCACACAGGCCCCAGAAACTGACCACCTGGGTTCACATCCCAACATTGTATAACCTTGAGTAAGTTATATGTATCTCTGTTCGATGGCTGTATCCTCTGTCAAATAAAGATGATAATAGGACCTTCTTCCTAGGGTTGTTCTGGTCTTGAAGATTATATGAATTAGTAAATGTTAAACACATAGAACACTGTCTGGATCATCTCTGTGTTAAACTTTTATGATGATTATTTAATATATCCTATTGCTTAAACTTGGCTTATTTTTACCTGAACTACTACTGCACCAGGCTTATCCTAGAGATCCCCGATGCCAGTCTTCCCTACCTATACCCCATCCATTCTTCCTATGGTAGTCAAAGTGGCATTTCTAAAATGCAGATCTGCTCATTTCTCTTCTCCTTGATTCCCTCATGTGATTTATTCACCCCAGATCTCCTGTCACAGCTCTACCCTTCAAACAGCTAACAGACCAAGTGAACTTGGTTTTGGTCTTTCAAGGAAACACTTGTCTCCAGGCCTTTGCACATACTTTTGTGTCTGCCTGGATCGCTCTTTCCACCCCTTTGTCCTCCTCTCCACCCTTCTCACTCCACGTGACTACCACCTCCATATCCTTCAACTTCCTACTTGGAAACTATTCTTCCCTTTCTCCCCTGAAAGGCATTGAGAAGATGACAGGTTTAGTTCTCTTGCCTCCTATTTTTGGTTTATCAAAGCACTTATCAGATTGGAACGTAATTGTCTCTTTGCCCTCTAAAATGTCATCAGACTCAGTCTGATTTATTGACAGTGGAATCCCCAGCCCAATGTCTGGGAATTCAACATAGCTGGTCGGCCAATATTTGTTAATAAATGAATGACACCAAAGTATTATCATGTTGATTTTACCTATAAGGAGCTAGAGCCTCATGGAGGATGTTTGTTGAAGGTCACAGAGCAAGTAAGTGGCAGAGAAGGGATTTGACACCAGTTCTTGTGACTCTAAAGCTCATGCTCACTTTGCCTTTACAGGAAGGAAAGAGACTTTGATCTTCCTTAGAAGTAGATTCTGGTCACTTCTGTGCCTGGGCAGCATTAGACCAGAGGCAGTGGGTGAACGCAGTACCGAGCAGGTGTAGAGGTGAGAAATCCTCACCTTCTCTCAAGAAAGTTGATAGAGGAGCATTTGCTGTTTTAGAAACATGGTAGAGATTGAATCTCTGGTTTCCCCTAGTGTCATATAGTGAGGCTCCTGGTCCTAACGGTGCACCCCAACCCCTTGCTTGGAACTAAGCCTGGGGCACCTGAGCCACCTCTCTCAGTCATGTAGCAGCTCCTTGAAAAAGGATCAAAAGTCAGATGCAAGCAGATGGGGTAAAAGGCCAGAGTACAAACTTCCTTCCGTCTAAAAGCCCCCATTTCCACCTCCCCGCAGAAACACCTGCTGTAAGATGTCTCTAGGTGGCCCTGGCCCCAGACAGGGGTCAGGCATTTTATATCATGGCTGCTCTGAATGTATTTTATTTTTTAAAGGATCTAGTATGTTTGTGAATTTTGTGTATACTGGCAAGATTTTGAAAAGGTATTTAATTTTGTAATGTTTACCAATGATTTATTTACAAGCTATTCACTCAAATAAGTGGAGCCACTTGCAAAAAAGAGAGAAAGAGACTTTGAAATCCTTAAAGGTAACTCCTGTGTGGTGCACGCGGCACACACACACACACACACACACACACACACACACAGAGTCTAGAGACAGACAAGACTCATTTAAACAAACAAACAAAACACCCTGCTTCCTGTATTCCTTCGAGAGCAAATTTAGGAAATATATCCTGGTAGTAATATTAGTCAAAATATATCAAGCACTAAACATAAGCACCAGACTTTATACTAGGGGAGGGGAAATAAATAAATAAATAAATAAATAAATAAATAACAACAGACTTTGTGCTAAATGCTTTTATCTAGGACACCTAGTTGGCTCAGTCGGTTAAACATCCAACTTCGGCTCAGGTCATGATCTCTCAGTTCGTGGGTCCAAGCCCCGCATCAGGCTCTGTGCTGACAGATCAGAGCCTAGAGCCTGCATTGGACTCTGTGTCTCTCTCTCTGCCCCCACCCCTTCCTCTGTCTCTCTCTGTCTCTCAAAAATAAATAAACATTGAAAAATTTTTAAAAATAAATAAATGCTTTTATCTGCCTCACATGTTTTAATCTGTAGACCAGCCCTTTGAAATGGATATGATCAATCTCTTTCTACAAAGGACATAATGCTTAGAAAAGGTAAGCAGCCAACTTTAGGTCAATTACAAATAAGGGATGGATCAAAATTTGAACCCAGAACTTTCTGACCATAGTCTGCTGTTAACTATGTAACCAACCGACTTCTAAGGTGACCAAGCATGCCCTCCTCCTGCACTTGTAGGATCTGGAGGCTGGGCAAAGAAGGAGTTTTCAACTCTCCAGTAACCTTCCTTGAGGGAAACAGGAGAAATCTCAGCACTAGAGTAACCCTGCCTCCATTCTCCCTGATGCACCTCCAACTTCAACCCATCATCCACACTGTTACCTGGTATTCTTTCAAAACGCAAATCCCAGTGGCGCTTGGGTGGCTCAGTATCTGGGTTGAGTGTCAGACCTCAGGTCAGGTCATGATCTCGCAGTTCATGAGTTCAAGCCTCAAGTTTGAGCCCCGTGTTGGGTTCTGTGCTGACAGCTCAGAGTCTGGAGCCTGCTTCAGATTCTTTGTCTCCCTCCCTCTCTGCCCCTCCCCTGCTTGTGCTCTCTCTCTCAAAAATAAACATTAAAAATGAAAAATAAATGAAATAAAATGCAAATCCCAGTGACACAGAAACCCTCCTCAACACTGCAGTGGCTCCCTTTCTGTTTCAGGGTACTTTCAACCCCACAGCATAGCACATGAGGCCCTTATAATCTGGCCCTGATCTGCTTTTCTTCCTTCTCTTCCTTCTCTTCCTTTTCTCCGCCTCTTTGTTTTGTATGTTTATTGTGGAAGGAATTGTGTCTCCCCCAGATTCATACGTTGAAGCCTAAACCCCTGGTGTGACTGAATTTGGAGATAGGGACTTTATGGAAGGAATTAGTGTGAAGTGAAGTCGAAAGAATAAGGCCCTCATCTCATAGGATTCGTGTCCTTTTAAGAAGAAAAAGAGACTAGAGGCCCCGGGGTAGCCCAGTGGGTTAAGTGTCTGACTTTAGCCCAGGTCATGATCTCATGGTTTGTGAGTTCAAGCCCTGCGTCGGGCTTTGTGCTTGGAGCCCGGAGACTGCTTCAGATTCTGTGTCTCCCCCTCTCTCTCTGCCCCTCCCCCACTCATATGCACACGCTCTCTCTCTCAAAAATAAATAAACGTTAAAAAAAAAAAAAAAAAAAAGAGGAAGAAGAGGAAGAGACCAGATCTCTTTCTTTCTCCCTGCAGGCGCACAGAGGAAAGACCATTGGAGGGCACAGGGAGAAGATGGCCGTCTGCAAGCCAGAAGGAGACTTCTCACCAGACAACTCTGACACCTTAATCTTGGACTTCTAGCCTCCAGAGTTATGAGAACATGTTTCTGGTTTTTAAGCCACCCATTTTGTAGTATGTTGTTATGGCAGTCCAAACTGACCGGTACAAAGTTTCACTGTATGTTTACTTAAAAGAAAAGCCTCCAAACCCAAGTTGTCCAGATCAGCCCTGATCAGAAGAACTTTCTGCGATGATGGAAATATTCTGTATATGCTCTGCCCAACACAGTAGTCACCAGCTACACGTGGCTAATGAGCACTTGAAATTCAGCCAGTGCAGGGGCACCTGGGTGGCTCAGTCGGTTGAGCGTCTGACTTCAGCTCAGGTCATGATCTCACAATTTGAGCTCAAGCCCCACATCGGGCTGTGTGCTGACAACTCAGAGCCTGGAGCCTGCTTCACATTCTGTGCCTCCCTCTCTCTGCCCCTCCCCCCGCTCACACTCCGTCTCTGTCTCTCTCTCAAAAATAAATAAACATTAAAAAAAAAGAAAGAAAGAAATTCAGCTAATGCAACTGAGGAGCTGAGTTTTTATTGTTATTTAAGTTCAATTAATTTAAGTTTAAATAACTCCATGAGGCTAGTGACTAATGTATTATTACACTGCACTAGTGTAGGTGATTGACCTTGAATCTTGATTACACTTGAATATCTGATGCCATAATTTTCTATATAAGTTTTTAAATTAAGTGATTTCTATATTCCTTGTGTAGTCCAAACATGATTAAAATGCTTAAGGCACCCTTAAAAAAAAAAAACTTAAGAAACAACAAAATAAGTTTATAACATTAAAAGTACAACTTAAGTCCTGTTTGAAAAAAGGAAGAAAGAAAGAAAGAAAGAAAGAGAAATTATCCTGTGCTTGAGACTTAGACATTATTTCTCAAACTTTACAAACCTTAGGACAAAATTCCTATCAACTTAAGAAAGATCATGTGCGCTTCCCAATTTGCCCTGTCTATATAGTAAGTCAATGTCAAGGATTTCAAAAGATGTAATACACATTTATGCAACTATATTAATTCTTTGGGCAAAAGTTACAAAATTTCAGTTAGTGCATGAACTTTGTACCCTGTTTTGTTGTCATGTAATGGCAAGACCAACATTAATTCCATTTTCCCAAATGCCATTAATCAACGCCTCTGGGTTCTCAGCAGCCTTAGATAATTGTATATTGATTTTTTTCCTGCTACAGCCATCATTTTAACCACTGTTGAGTTTTGTCACCTTGGACCTCCCTGCCCTACTCAAACCTCTAAGAAAAAAAGCATAAGGACCGTCCCAGAGGGGCCATCTTTATCACAGAGCAGCTTGCTGCTCTGAATCTGTCTCCTCCCTGCAACCTGAGATGGTCAAGCAGGGATGGAACCCAAGGATTCCTCTTCTCTGTCCTCAAGTCCTGGAGTCTCTGGCTAGCCAACTCAAGAGTTAGGAACATTCGAGCAAGTCATAGCAAACTAGAGGAACCATAGATTAAGCGTATACTTTTTTCTTTCACAGATCAAGAGGTTGGAGGTTATTTGTTTAGAGGCTCAACCATCTCAGGGTGGTATCTTTGTAATCCTGTTAGCTTTTCCCTTGTGGTTGCAAAATAGCTGCTTCAGGTCCAGACACTGTGAGAAGAAGGCAAGAAAGAGGAAAAAGACCAGTACCAAAAATACCTGCCCATTTTTACCAGGAAAGCAAAAGTCTTCCCAAAGTCTCTGGCCTAGGCTTCACGTTGCTCCAGGGGAGGCTGAGAAGGCCCTTAGATTGACAATGGAGAAGGATTCCAGAATGGATGCTGGGGCAAGCCCGAGCACTGGACATCTTCTTTGCTTCTGGCCCTGGTCTGCCCTCCCTAGAACTCTGGCCTATTTCTTTTTTTTTTTTTAATTTTTTAATTTTTATTAAGAGAGTGAGAGGCGGGGAGGGGCAGAGAGAGAGACAAACACAGAATCCGAAGCAGGCTGCAGGCTCTGAGCTGTCAGCACAGAGCCCGATGCGGGGCTCGAACTCACAAACCATGAGATCATGACCTGACCTGAGTCGGATGCTTAACTGACTGAACCACCCAGATGCCCCTGGCCTATTTCTAAGCCCCATTTCCTTCCTCAAGGAAGAATATTGTCCCTTCATGCTTTCCAGACTAAAAAAGCCAAAAGCAGAAAGCCTGTCTTTCATCTCTGCGGTCTCTGGACTGTAACCTCCTCTATGAAAGGCCCTGCCTCTGTGGAGGGGAGGGAATGCGGACTTCCTCCACTTGTCCACCTTCTCTGCCTATGGAAAAGCCTTCTAGTCACTGAGCCAGAACCACGTGTTGCACTGCCCTATGTTGCTCACCGTGGCCGCAGCGGCTCTAGCAGCACTAGAAAACTCAGTCTAAATATACCCAATTCCCTCCACTTGGATTGCCCTTCCATTCGGTGCAGACACAGCTTTTCCTATAAAATCTTCTGCGACACCTGCAATTAGAAATGACTTCTACCTCCCCTGTATCCCTAGACCCCTCGGGTCATACCTTTCCAATTGTGTGTACTATACTCTTCCTGTGTCACAGTTATTTGTGCAACGGTTGTACTGGCCAGTGAGCCTTTTGATAACAGGCTCCTCTGGATCTTGTTAGTTTTTGTGTTCCCTACAGACCTGGCACAGCCTTGTAAAGAATAAGCACTCTTAGGGGCGCCTGGGTGGCTCAGTCGGTTGAGCGTCCGACTTCAGCTCAGGTCATGATCTCACGGTCCGTGAGTTCAAGCCCCGCGTCAGGCTCTGTGCTGACCGCTCAGAGCCTGGAGCCTATTTCAGATTCTGTGTCTCCCTCTCTCTCTGACCCTCCCCCATTCATGCTCTGTCTCTCTCTGTCTCAAAAATAAATAAATGTTAAAAAAAAATTAAAAAAAAAAGAATAAGCACTCTTATTTAGTGAGTGTAGTGAGTGTATTTTGAATTAAATGGAAGTATTCAGTCTGTATGAATGACTGAGATACCTTATTTACCTTCTCTTTTCTTCCCATATTTCATCACATAGTTTTTTGTGTTTTCTTTTTTTTTTAAGTTTGCATTATGCCACTTTGCTTTAAAAAAAAAACTTTTTTTGAAAGTTTTTTAATTAATTAATTTCTTTATTAAAAAAATTTTTTTAATGTTTATTATTTTTGAAAGAGAGAGAGAGACAGAGACAGAGAGCAAGCAGGGAAGAAGCAGAGAGAGTGGGAGACACAGAATTGGAAGCAGGCTCCAGGCTCTGAGCTGTCAGCACAGAGCCCGATGAGGGGCTTGAACTCACAGACCACAAGATCATGACCTGAGCTGCAGTCGGCCGCCCAACCAACTGAGCCACCCAGGCGCCCCTTTTTTTAAATTTATTTTTGAGATGGGGTGCCTGGGTGGCTCAGTCGGTTAAGCGTCCGAGTTCAGCTCAGGTCATGATCTCGCAGTTCATGAGTTCGAGACCCGCATCAGGCTCTGTGCTGACAGCTCGGAGCCTGGAGCCTGCTTTGGATTCTGTGTCTCCCTCTCTCTCTGCCCCTCCTCTGCTTTCTCTCTCTCTCTCTGTCTCTATCTCTGTCTCTCAAATATGAACATTTAAAATAAATAAATAAATAAAATTTATTTTTGAGAGACAGCACGAACAGGGGTGGGGCAGAGAGACAGAGAGACAGAGGATCCAAAGCAGGCTTTGTGCTGACAGCAGCGAGCCCGGTGTGGGGCTCAAACCCACAAACCATGAGATCATGACCTGCACTGAAGTCGGAAGCTCAACCGACTGAGCCACCCAGGTGCCCCTTTTTGTGTCTGCTAGAAATCGAAATTGAGAATGTTGGGGTATTTAAGGTGGAAGTTGGGGACTATAGTGGGGGGTATTATCAGCGGACAAGTCCAGACACAAGGCAGTTCAACTGAGGTGTGAATCTGATTTAACTCCTGCCAGCAATCGTCTGTGTCTCCACCTCTTCTTGAACCCTGGCAACCACATATACCTTAACTTTAGTTTTCCCTCTGCTTAGGCAGGGTTGGCCAGCTGCAGAAGCAAAAGAAACAACAATTATTCAGTGACTTAAATAATACAGAGGTGTAATTCTCTCTCACATAGCAGCCCAGCCGCACAGTCACCCAAAGGCCCCGGCTGGTTGCAGCTCTTCTGTACATTAACAGGGACTCTAACAGAACTGTCCTTTAAAGTCAAGAGCAAAGGAAGAGGGATTATGTAATGATGCAGAAACATTTTGTGGAAGAGAAGAAAGACAATGAGGTGGTCACGTTGGATGTTCTCAATCTTCTACACAAAGTCAGGAGAACTTGGGAGACAGCAGACAGGATGCGTTCCTGTGGAAGCAGTGACTCCGGGATTGATGAGGAGACCCTTTCCAGGGAGGTCTGTGGCCTGGAATAGCCAGCAGTCCCCACCAGGACAGCCAGTGTCAACGGCCAGAGCTGAGGGGCCAGAATGACAAAGAGGCCCCACTTGCAAGAGGTTGGGATCTAGGGGAGAGATGATGGTGCGGAATGTAGGGGAAACATGAGGACTTGGGAACTGGGCACTGGGCTTGGGGAACAGAGACAGGGCAACTGGAATGTGGGGGGTTTGGAGCTGCCAGAGTTAAGTGACCAGAGTCCAGGCAGGCTTGTCATCTGATGAGGGTGAAAGAGCAGGGGTGGAGCTAAGGCAAGAGGCCAGGGTTCAGGTGGCAGCTTGAAGGGGCTCGAACTTCAGGACGATCCATGCATTTTTTTTTTTTTCAGGTACTCTGTTCGGGATTTCTCCCAGCTTAATTCACTCGAAAGAAAGCTATTTCAAGTCAAATAGTACAGTCACATTCCACAAAATTCCACAGGGACATTTTGATGTCAGAAAAATCACCTCACTTTCCTCTTCACCCAAGTCTTTGTTTCATGCATCCGAGAGTGGCATAAATTCCAATAAGAAATGATTTTATGAAAAGGCAAGATAATTCTAAAATTATACTACACCCTGTTGTTCAGTGGAGAGCAGTTAATAGAGTTTGCTCTCTTAAGAGTACTTCAGAGGACAGGATGTTGCTTTATGCTGCAATTGAAACAGGCTAAACAACCATAGAGTTATGTGATGTTTACATTCCTTTTTTTTTTCTCTCTCTCTCTCTTTTTCAGTGCAAGCCCTTTGAGCAGTTTCCCTCTGCCTGGAGCTCTTTCCCTGCAACAAGGAAGAAAAGGGACAAAATCTCTGCCTTCTGGGAGCTTACATTCTAATATTAGAAAATTGGGATGGGATAATTATAATGGCTGAACTTCAAATTTGGATTAGAGGTATTTGCAACAAAGGCAAAAATTAAAAAAGACACATTAAGGTTATATGTGTCTCACTCTCTGACTAAAGGAAGCATATTATTTTGTGGGAAGAGACAAACTTTTCCCTTGACATTGCATTCTAGAAAGTTTTCATTACATGACTCGTATCTAAAGAGCAATCAATGAGTAATATAATGGGTGATGTTTTTAGCAGAGTTTTGAAAGAAATGCAGAAATGTGGCTCTTTCTTATAAAAAGTTCACATAAAACCTAAAGAAATCCTATTGGTTAGTAATTCAGCAAGAGTTTGAAAGGAAGCTGCAATCATTATAAAGGAAAAAAAATATGCTTGAAAAAAGAGGGCAAAATATCTAACTCCAGGTACTGACAGTCAAGCAAAACATGTAAGAAAGGGAAAACAAGACCTATAATATTCTAAGTGGGTCGAGTGTAGAGAATAATGTTAAATCATTCACCGGCACGTACCATTTTGCTAGGGGAAGATATATGGAGAGGCTGTATAATTGGATTCCCTAAACCTGACGTGACCCTGAACTTTCACTAAACTCTCCCAATGTCATTTTAAATGGGTTTGGAGTGTATGGAGAATAATCTGGAAGATGTATAAGAGCCTTCTAAAATTGCTTAAGACGTTTAACTTGGCAGTTCCACTTTGGGAAATCCCAAGGAAAAAAAATGTTCCAGGTCAGGGTGGGAGGAGTCCAAATCAAGTATTCTGACAAAGGGGTAGAGAGTAAGGGCGCTGGGATGTGATTGCCAGAGTATGAACTGTTTGCGAAACTTGTACTTTGCAAAATGTCTAAGTTGCTTAACCTCTTCAAGTCTCAGTTTCCTCATCTGTAAAATAGGAATAAAAATAGAACCTGTCTCATTAGGTTGTTGTGATGTTAAATGAGACAATGAATAAAAAGTTCTACTTACAGTGCCTGGGATCTAGGGAGCTCTTAATAAGTTTGGTAAAAGTGATGACGATGATGGTGATCTTGAAAATTTTAAGTCACTACAGCCCCAAAGATATGAAAATAGTTAAGAAAATATGTGGTATGTAAACACAATGAAATACTAGGTAGCTATTAAAATGACATGTGTGTAAACTATCTGCATAGTGCCCAGGACATGAAAGAGTTCTACATATTGATTATAACGAGACAAGAAGACATACCTACATTAAAAATAACCCAACAGGGGCACCTGGGGGGGCTCAGTTGGTTAAGCATCTGACTTTGGCTTAGATCATGATCTCACTGTTTGTGAGTCCAGGTCCTGCATCCGGCTCTGTGCTGACAGCTCAGAGCTTGGAGGCTGCCTCGGATTCTGTGTCTCCCTCTCTCTGCCCCTCCCCCACTTGTTTTCTCTCTCTCTCTCTCTCTCTCTCTCTTTCTCTCTCTCTCTCAAAAATAAACATTAAAATATATATATATATATTAAAATAACCCAAAATAATTTTTAAAAAATTTTTTAACATTTATTTTTATTTTTGAGAGAGACAGAACACGGGCAAGGGAGGGGTGGAGAGAGGGAGAGACACAGAATCCAAAGCAGGCTCCAGGCTCTGAGCTGTCAGCACAGAGCCCGATGCAGTGCTTGAACCCACAAACCATGAGATCATGACTTAAGCTGAAGTTGGACGCTCAACCGACTGAGCCACCCAGGCACCCCCTCAACAGAATTTTTAATAGAGTTTAATGATGTGTCAGTTTTCTGGCTATTGTTTCTAATGTTCATAATGAATTCTTTTTCAAATAAACCTAGTTCTCAGTGCCAAGAGATTCATTTCTTATTTTGAAAGAATCACATATAATTATAGAAATCACTTTCTTATTTTATTGTGAAATATAACACACAGGAAAGTCCCCCAAACAAAAATGTACAACTTAATGATTTATCACAAAGTGAACGCCAGTGTAATTAATTACCTACCACCCAAGCTGAGAAAATGACAGCAGCATCCCCGGAACCCTCTCTCCTAATTCTTGCTCTCTCTGAGCATGGATCGCAAAACACCGTAATTTTGCTCGTGTTTTTACAAATTTATAACTGAAATTAAACAATATGCATTCCTTTGTGTGGCTTTTTCTACTCAACATTACGTTTGTGGGATTCATCCCTGTCCTTTCATGTAGCTGGGGTTTGTTCATCTTCATTGTCATATGGTGTGCCATTGTAACAAATACACCACAATCTATCCATTCTACTGTTGACGGACATTTGGCTTATGGCAGATTGTATTTTCCAAAGGATGGCCACAGACGTATCTCTCAACATACGCGGTCCTTTTACAAAGTGACCTTGACATTCCTCCCAGTAAGAGGTGGAATCTATGTCCCCTCCCTTGGAATCTGGGTGAGCCTTTACTCTGCCTCTGCCCATAGACTACAGCAAAACTGATTTCTTAAGTCACTTCATAAAATATGCCCTGTATGTCCTCCACCTTGCTCTTTTGGGATGCTTGTACTCAGAACATAGCTACCATGCTGTGAGAAAGCACAGAGAAGCTGCGTTCAGGTGTTTTGGTCCCTAGCCCCAGCTGAATTCCTGTCAATAGCTGGCATCAACAGCCAGAACAGGGATGACTCAAGCCCCTCACCACTGAGTCACAGCCTCTGAGCCTCGCAGCAGAAGCCACGGACATTACAGAGCTGAGACAAGCAATCTTCTTTAGGTCCTTTCTTTCTGAACTCCGGACTTACAGAATCCATAAGTGTAACAAAATGGTGGGAGTTTTATGCCTCTAAGTTTGGATTGTTTGAAAACACAGAAACAGTGTCTAGAACAGTATTGTATATAATTCTTAGATATTATAAACAAAAATTCACGCACATGAATTTCTTTGGGGGAGTAAGAGGGGGCCATAGGTTGTGAATATCTTTAACCCTGGTGAATAATGCCAAACTTTTTCCAAAGTGGTTGTACCAAGTTAGACTCCCACGACAGTATCTCATTATTGTCTTAATTTGCATTTCCCTAATTTCTAATGGGGGCTGGCATTTTAAATTATGTATATTTGGCATTTGTCATGAAGATATTCTCCTGTATTCCAGGAGCTTTTTATTTTACCAATCACATCCATAGCAACAATTCTAGAGGTACTGTGAATCATTTCATTTGTCTCCCTTCAGTGCATCTTTTGGGATTATAGCCATTTACATGCTATCCTAATCCAAAATGAGATAGGAGGGTGAGAGATTTAACCTTGGGAAAATTCTCCTGCTCCCAGAGCTTAGAAATTCATAATTGTAAACCAACAGATAAAATACAAATCTTAAAAGAGTAAACTCTTTATTCTTCGAGTACCCTAGTCCAACTTAATCATTTGGGACCCAAACTCTAACAAGAGGTTAGCAAATCACTCTGTTCTCCCCGTCTCAGACCTCTGCTCCAAACCAAGTTCTACTTGAACCTGTGGCTTTCAACCTTTCTCACTGTGATAGCCAAACAAACATAAATGTTTCCACTCCCATCTAGAGCTTGTGGGCAGGACAAGGCCACTAACTCTCCTGAACTCTGGATTCTCAGATTTAGGGGCAAATGCGAGGATGTCAGTTCATTTTAACTGTAACTTTAGACACTTTACATCTGAATGTTTGAGTTCCCCTGGAAAGATTAAGGTGGCTTCTCTTCCCAGGAATTATTATCCATGGGATTCCAGTGAGGTTAGATCTCCAGGCTGCTCTTCTCTAAGATGTGGGACAAACTTCTTCTTCCTAGCTATGACAGACCAGTGGGAAAATCTTTCACTTACCCTAATGTTTACTGCTGCCCAGACACCCCTAATCATTCATTTCCCTTCCTTCCTCTCTTCCTCTCATTCCTCTTTCTTCTTGCTTATGATTCCTTCACCTTCCTAAATGACTTTGTCTTTTTCCCCAAACTAAAAACAAACACATTGTAATCAGACACCCCCAATACAAAAAGTCCACCCCCAAGCTTTTTTCTCTTAAGACTTTCAACCTAAAATATAAGAACTTTTTTAGGGCCAGGAAATGCAAGAGACAGAAAAAGAGTCAAAACATAGTGGGAGCAGGGGCGCCTGGGTGGCTCAGTTGGTTAAGTGTCCTCCTCTTGGTTTCGGCTCAGATCATGATCTCACGGTTTCATGGGTTCAAGCCCCATGTCGGGCTCTGTGCTGACCGTGCAGAGTCTGCTTGAGATTCTCTCTCTCCCTCTCTCTCTCTCCGCCCCTCCTGCACTCCTGGTGTCTCTGTCTCTCTCAAAATAAATAAATAATCTCGCGGTCTGTGAGTTCGAGCCCCGCGTCAGGCTCTGAGCTGATGGCTTGGAGCCTGGAGCCTGTTTCCGATTCTGTGTCTCCCTCTCTCTCTGCCCCTCCCCCGTTCATGCTCTGTCTCTCTCTGTCCCAAAAATAAATAAAAAACGTTGAAAAAAAAAATTAAAAAAATAAATAAATAAATAAATAAATAAACTAAAAAAAAAATTATAAAAAAAGAAAAAACCATAGTGGGAGCATAATAAATGCTAAGAGAAAAGGGTTGTAATTGGTTAGGAGGTTAGGAAGCAGGTGGTACTGAAGAGTTTTTCTCCAACAAGGCAATGTTGAAGTGTTTGGGTGCTCACAGAGGACCTCACCTCCCTCCCACCCCCAGCCTCTGTAGGGAGAGCATTTTTAAGAGTCAGCACTCCTCTGGGGGGTGCCGGCTTACAATGCTATAGAAAAGCCCAGAAATTCAGCCCTGATCACTCATTCAGACAGTGTTGTGGCCACTCTGCAGGACTCAGTTGCACCAGCCCTGCCTACTGGCCAGCACAATCCAGAGAACACCATGGAAAAAGAGCAAATTGCTTCTCCCCAGTGGCAGAATGATTGATAGCTACACCTTTCTAGCTTTTAGCTCAGCATCCACCCAGATGAGGGAGAATGAATAGGAGTGAGCCCCATGTGATTGTAAACCATCAGCCTAGAAAAACTGCAGAAGACTCTTTCCCACTTGAGCTGTTTGTTTAGCCTGATTTTGTATGACATCACTTCAGTATGCCTGCGTAACCCACATGTTCATCGTTTTTGGTAACAAGGAAGCTTCTTGTTGCCTTCTGTTGGTGCTTCTGTAAATTACAAACACTACCTTTTATTCAGTCTCTACAATGTAGGAGGCATAGTGCTAGGTATTTTGAATATATTATATTATCTCCTGAAATTGCTAAAATAATCCCATGGGGGAATGTTTCCATTGTAAAGACAATAACATTGAGGCTCAGGACAGGATTCCAGCTCAGCTCCGTTTGACTACTAAATTCAAGATCTTAATCCTTCTATCAGCTAATCTATTCACGAAGCATTGTTTTGGAAGCCTTAGGAGTCCATCCCACCCCACCCAAAGGTTGAAGTCTTTGTCAAAGACTTCCATTTAATAACATTCACCTTATTTATCTGCCCATTTGTTTCTTACTTCACAAGGCTTCCTGCTTATCTTTTATTTTCCCCATCAAATGATCCTTTTCATTTCAGTCCTAGAAAAAAAATGCTGGTGAGGTGAGTCATTGTTGCCAGCCGCTGTGGCAATTCTCTGTGCTCCTCCTACAGAAACTTATCTAGCTCCTTGGGAAATTTTTTTCCATTTTCTCCAACTTGATTGTCCTTTTTCTGCCAAAGAATTTTCTGTTCCTACACAGCGAGATTAGAGGGAATCTCCTCTAAATTCCCTCTTGGGTTCAGGCAGAGCTGACAATATCTGAGAAGGTTTGGAACTCCTGGGAATGATTTTTAAGGAGGAGATTTGCTTTAATAGTCCTTGCTTGTTCCAGCTCTATCCCCACATCCAGGGCTTTTGCCCCCTCTTGATGGCCAAATACTCCCCTCTGGCTGCCCAGCAAAGCCTTGTTGGCAGGGCGTGCCCGGTGCTTAGCTCACGTCCTCTTTCTCCATCCCAAGTCACATATTCCAGATGTCATAGGATGGTCAAGGTGTTTGCAGGATGCAGTCAGTTAACTGGAGGACTTTTTATCATATGGACCCTGGATAGCTCCTGATCTCCTCCTTACCTTAGGTCCTTCCTGGCCTAATTATCTCTCTCCAGGCCTCAGTGCTCAGAGGTTACCTTAGGAAAGGTTCTGATTGAAACAATGGAATCGGTCTTGCTATGGGTTGAACTGTGTCCCCCACAAAATTCATGTGATGAAGCCCTTGCCCCCAATACCTTAGAATGTGACTGTACGTGGAGACAGGGTCATTGTAGATGTAGTTTCATTAAAATTAGGTCATCCCGGAGTATGGTAGACACCAATATGACAGGTGTCCTAATGAAAAATGCCTTGCGAGGAGATAGATACACGGGAAGAACACCATGTGAACACGGGAGTTATGCAGCCACAAGCCAATGAACTACCAGAAGCTTGGAGAAAGACCTAAGACAGGTCCTGCCCCAGAGCCGCAGAGGCAGCGTGGCCCTGCTTACACCTTGATGTCAGACTTCTAGCCTCCAGAACTATGAGAAGATAAATTTATGTTGTTTAAGCCTCCCAGTTTGTGGTATTTTGTTACAGTCTCTGGCCTTGTCTTCTCTCTCAGCTGGGGTTCTCCCAGTACTCAAGATATATGAACTCAGACCTATAAGGGCATTGGCTCTTGTTTCATACACTGACATCTTTACAGACTTGCTTTGTTTTTACCCATTATCTTCATAAACTGACACCTCCATTCTTCCTCAAGCCTCCAGCAGCAATCCCCAAAACAGCTTTAAGTTTTTGACACCAAGGTAATGAGGAGGAGGGAACATGGAAGCACGTTCAAGAGCTTCCTTCTCAAAAACGTCACGCCAAACGAAATGAGCCAGACATAAAAGGACAAATATTGCATGATCCCACTTACACGTGGTGCCCAGAATAGGCAAATTCATGGAGAGAAAGTAGTGTGGAGCTCCAAGGCTTGGGGGAGGGAGGAATGCAGAATTACTATTTAATGGGTGCAGAAATTAGGATGATGAAAAGTTCTGGAAATGGAGAGTGATGATATGACATTGTGAATGGGCTTAATGCCACTGAACTGCACACTTACACACATTTAAGAAATGGTTAAAGTGGTAAGCTTTATGTCATGTATATTTTCATGCGATGGAAAAAGAAAATCACCAGAGGTAAAATCAACATTTTTACTGATCCTACATAATTACAATTTTCTTTTCTGAGTTACCAAGATTAATACCTTTGGGCATTTATATTAGATAATTTGGCTGATATTTGTACTGGTTGTTTTAAAATAAATTCCCTGCTTTCTTTTGAAAAAAAAAAAATGAGGGAGGAATTCTATTCTCAAACCTGCTTCCTCTAACAGTGACGATAATACCCCAAAGATTTTACTCTGTTGGGTTCCAGAGTCTGTCTTTTCAATTCCATCCCTGGAGGCAGAAAGACACGTGATGCAAGATGTGGGGAGTAGATCTGGGAGAAAGTGGGGTTGGAGGGGACCTGGTGCTTCAGGGCGCTCGCAGCGGCCAAGTCATTCCCAAGTGTGTATCTTCTTTGACCCTTCTGACCTACTGCTCACTCCCCTGACAGTCACTCTGCTCAGGCTTTCAGGTGAGATGGGATCTTTCTGGGTCACCCATAGCTACTGTCAGGCTGTCCGCACCAAACGCATTGCGCTGGGCAGGCTGCAGGGGGAGCCCGCCTGCAGACACAGAGGGCCGCCTCCTCCATCTGCCAGGCTCCCAAGTGACTGATCTCAGCGGGGTCAAGCAGCAATACCCAGCTTTCTCTCCAACCACCGTTTGGTTGGAGCAATTATTATTATACATTGAATTATAAAAAAATATAATGAAAACTAAGAGACAGAAAGAACTCAAGGTGCCAGGTGACTGAAGAGAAAGCGGCATAGTGGGTGGAGTAAATCAGGGCTGCAGTGGGCGCTCTACATGCTGGGGAGTGGGAGAAGGAAAGCAAACTAGAGAATAAACAGAGGCTTCCCCTAAGCATTAGTGCTGCATGTCTTCCAGGAAAAAAAGAAGGGGGGGGGGGGCGGGGAATGTGTTGCAATGCAGGGAAGGCTAAAATCATTGATTCCAGATAGTGGAGACTTGAAAGTGAGGGCAGTTTGATGTAGAACCAAGAGTGAGTGGACCCGAGGACCAGAAAGGATGGTCCAGGTGAGCTGAGGATGCTGGCAAAGGGGATGCCAGGTGGGCTGACAATGAAACCTGGGACCATGGACCATCCAGAGTCTGGTTATTGTGTCTGATGGTGCCAAGCCAGAGACAATAATGAGACTTTCTTTACAACCACCTGTCTTTACATAGCTTGATCTCTGGATAGGGTAGTGACTTCTGTTGGCCCGAGCAGGTGTTGCTTGGGAGGTCTTTGGAGGCACATTAAAGATTAAGAGCTCTTGGGGCGCCTGGGTGGCTCAGTCGGTTAAGCGTCCGACTTCGGCTCAGGTCATGATCTCACAGTTCGTGAGTTCGAGCCCCGCGTCAGGCTCTGTGCTGACGGCTCGGAGCCTGGAGCCTGTTTCGGATTCTGTATCTCCCTTTCTCTCTGCCCCTCCCCTGCTCATGTTCTGTCTCTCTCTGTCTCAAAAATAAATAAACATTTAAAAAAAAAAAAAAGATTAAGAGCTCTGGATTTCTGGGACAGAGGTAAGATCCTTATCCTTAGGGAGGGAGTTTTCTCCCCATTGCCTTTGGTCTTGCAAAGCAGTGGAAAGTTACCCAAGTGGGAGCACTGAGCTCTCTCACGTAGGACTTGTTACAGATCTAGTTTCAGTGATGGCTAGATTAAAGTAACACAGTCCCCTCTCACTCTGTCCTAGGCCCGACCAAGCGCCCACAACCTTCAGAAAACATACAAGCAAAGACCTTGGATCACTGATGACTTTTGTTCCTCACCCCCTCCCTTTCAAAAATGCAAAACTTTTAGTGTATTTCAAAGGCAGCAGAAAGATAGCCACTCAACTACCTCCCAGTAAGGTAACTCTAGGTCAGAGAAGGAATTTCATACAATAGGCTTCATGCGCCCAGAGATCAGGAGGGTCAACTGAAGAAGCATATAGGCAGAAATGACAGGAGTGCAGAGTAAGGGCAACAAGTGGGGGGCGGGGGGCACTAGGAATTTCCTAGACTAGAACTACTGAACTCAGTCAACAGATAATGGTATTACTTACTGGAATACAACAGTAGTGGTAATAACAGTAATAACAATAATAATATAATACTCATATAGAATGTTCTTTATGTATATTAACTTATATAATACAACAGTCCTACAAGGTAGGTACTACCATAGTCCCATTTTAAAGATGTGGAAACTGAAGCACAGAAATTTTTAAGATGTAAGCCAAAAAAAAAGACACGTTCCAAGAGGGCTAGGATTAGTCTTTTTCTTTTTTAATTTTTTTTAAAGTTTATTTCTTTATTTTGAGAGAGAGAGCACGCGCGATTGAGGGAGGGGTAGAGAGAGGGGTAGCGAGAGAATCCCAAGCAGGCTCTGCACTGTCAGTGCAGAGCCCAACACAGGGCTCGATCCCACTACCCATGAGGTCAAGTCCTGAGCCGACATCAAGAGTCGGATAATAAACCTACTGAGCCACCCAGGCTCCCCTATATTCTTAATTTAATTTAATTTAATTTAATTTAAATTTTAATTCCAGTATAGTTAACATACAGTGTTTTACTAGTTTCAGAAGCACAATATAGTGATTCAATAATTCCATACATAACCCAGTGCTCATCACAAGTGTACTTCTTTTTTCTTTTATTTCATTTAAAGTGTGTTTACTTATTTTGAGAGAGAGAGAGCGTGTGGGGCAGCATGGGAGGGGAGGGGCAGAGAGAGAATCCGAAGCAGACTTGAACTGGGGGCTTGAACTAATCATGAACCATGAGATCATGATCTGAGCTGAAATCAAGAATCAAAAGCTTAACTGCTTAACCGACTGAGCCACCCAGGCGCCCTGACAAGTACATTACTTAATCCCCCATCATCTGTTTCACCCACCCCCCTTTCTCTCTGGTAACCATAAGTTTGTTCTCTGTAGTCTGTTTCTTGGCTTGTTTCTCTCTCTCTCTCTTTCTCTTATTTTCTTTTCCCTTGCTCATTTGTTTTGTTTCTTAAATTCCACATATGAGTGAAATCACATGGTAAGCGTCTTTCTCTGACTATTCCCTGCCACTATCCCCAGTGTCTGGCACATAGTAGGTGTTCAATAATCATTTGTTAAATTAACAGTGAATTGGTCCAAGATCATGCCGTTAACATAGCAGGGATAGGATAGGAATTGAGGTTTGATGGATAGAAAGGTCCCACTGTTAATTACTGAGTCGAACTGCCCTGGATGCACTTACAGGAGACGAGCTTTGTGTGTCTCTTTCAGCCTGAGTTACATCCGCTTGTTACAGACTATAGTTACTCTAACTACACAGACTATAGTTACTGTAACTATAGTTACAGACTATGCCTTCATTCTCAAAGTTGGCTATCTGAGGGAACACCTCCTAACTCAATGTAGGAGACCAAAATTAATTACCCTAATACCCAAGGAGATAAAGACATAAAAGAAAGGAAAACTGAAGACCAATATGTCTTATTAACATATCCTCAACAAAATATCAGCAAACTGAACCCAGTAATGTATAAAAAGAATTGTACACCGTGACCAAGTGGATTTATTCCAGGTATGCAAAGCTGGTTCAACATTTTAAAGATTAATCAATATGATCCACCACATCAGTAGGCTACAGAATAAAAAAAGTTGTACCAACTGACGTAGAAAAAGCATTTAACAAAATCCATTCATGATAAAAACTCTCAGGAAACTAGGATTACAGAGAAACTACTTCAACCTGATAAAGAATATCCACACAATCTACAGCTTAGGTTCATCAGTTGTAACAAATGGGGGATACTGAAAATAGGGGAGGCTATGCCTTGTGGAGGGTAGGGGGTCTGCAGGAAATTCCTGTGCCTTCCTCTTAATTTTGCTGTGAACTTAAAACTGCTCTAAAAAAATGAAGTCTATAAGTATGGTGATATCTTTTTAGATACAACATCTAAAATACGATCCACAAAAGAAATAATTGATAAACTGGATTTTATTACAATTGAAAATAAAATTTTCAATTTTATTGTCAACAACATCGCAAATTTTGACAATGTCAAAAAATTAGAAGATAAGCCACAAACTGTTAGAAAATATTTGCCAAAGACACATCTGATAAAGGACCATTATCCAAAATATCCAAAGAACACTTAAAACTCAACGATAAGAGACAATCTGATGAAAAAATGGGCCAAAGACCTTAACAGATCCCCCCCCAACCAAAAAATATACACAGACGGCAAATAAGCATATGACAAGATAATGCACATCACAGGTCATCAGGGAAATGCAAATTAAAACAATAATGAGATACCACAACACAGAATTGCCAAACTCTGGACCACTGACAACACCAAACGTTAGAAAAGACGCAGAGCAACAAAAACTCAGTCATTGTTGGTGGGATGCAAAATGGTACAGCCACTTTGGAAGGCAGTTTGGCAGTTACTTACAAAACTACTCTTACTCTATGGTCCAGCAATTGTGCTCCTTGTTATTTACCAAAAGGAGCTAAAAGTTTACGTCCACAAAAAACCCTGCACATAGATGTTTGTAGCAGCTTCAGTCATAATTGCCAAATCTTGAAAGCAAGCAAGATGTCCTTCAATAGGTGAATGGAGAGTGAAACTGTGGTATATATAGACAGTGGAATATTATTCAGCACTAAAAAGAAATAAGCTATCAAGCGGTGAAAAGACATGGTGGAAACTTAAATGCATATTGCTAAGTTAAAGAAGCCAGTCTGAAAAGGCTATATACTGCATGGCTCCCTTACACGGCATTCTAGAAAAGGCAAAACTATAGTGATAGTAAAAAGATCAGTGGTTGCCAGGGGCTTGGGGGCAGGGAGGAGGGTCGAATAGGTGGAGCACTGAGGATTTCTCAGGGTGGTGAAACTACTCTGTACAATAACTGTACTTGTGGATACATAACAGTATGCATTTATCACATACTATAGGACTTTCTAGCACAAAGAGTGAACCTTAATGTATGCAAACTTTTAAAAAATGATGTAGATGTCAGGGGCTCCTAAGACGAAATCCAGAATGTGACAAAATAATCTAACTGTATTGCAAATGTGTGGAACAGCTTCAGTGAAGGGAGTGCGGGAAAAGGTGCTGATTTAGGTATCTTTGGAAATGAGTGGAGTCTGTAAGACGAACAGAAAGTAAGTTGTACATCAATATTATGCAAGAGTTCACAGAAACTAGGAGGGGAGGATCCATGTAATAATGGATCAGAGCTGGAGACATCACATTTAGTTAAACGCGTGTAGTTTAATATAGATTCAAATGGTTACATATAGAACTATTTATAGACATGTCTATAGACACTGGTTAGTCCACACACATCCATTTCTCTGCTCTGTCACCTGAGAGAACCTCGAAACACTGACACCCCAATAGCAGCAAACGTTATCTAGTACCAGATCTTTATTTCTCACACCATTCTTCAACAAAAGGTCCCAGGATTCCCGGAGAAATGGCTGAGTCTAGCCCTGGGGCAGGAAATATACAAGATAAGCCTGGGTCCTCTTCCAGCACCAAAAAGTAAGGAAACACACACACAGGCTCGAGATAAAAACCAAACTCCACAATAATGGGGCTATGCCAAAGGGATACAGGGGTCAAACTGAAAGAGCTCCTAATGGCCAAAGTTGGAACAATTTGAGCAACAAAATAAAGTAGTACGCTGGATTATAATGCAAAGAATAAAATAATTATCCACAAATCCATATTGATATAAAGAAATTATTGAATAAATAAATGAGAGGGAAGAGAGAAATCTCCTGGGCAGCAGAAATCCCAACGATTTATGTGGATACTCCACCCTTGAGCTGAAAACATAACTCCCCCCCCACGTGTGAGGACTTTCTTCAGAAAAGCACTATACGGAAAGGAGGCACATGAGTAACTTCAGTGGAGACACCTGACAAACGCTACCTCAGCCAGGTGATCAAGGTCAACATCAAAAGAGATCCGTCATTTGACAGCATGTACTCTTTTTTAAAAAATTTATTTTTTGGGGGGGGGGGGAGAGACAGAGCACAAGCAGGGGAGGGGGAGGAGGGGGAGGGGGGAGGGGCAGAGAGAGGAAGACACAGAATCTGAAGCACGCTCCAGGCTCTGAGCTGTCAGTACAGAGCCCGACGCGGGGCTTGAACCCACAAACTGCAAGATCATGACCTGAGCCAAAGTCGGAAGCTTAACCGACTGAGCCACCCGGGAGTCCCTGACAACATGTACCCTTACCATCCATAATGTGATGAGAATGGCACTTACCTTTTCTGGTCTTCCTCAAAACTCATAAGCCCAGTGTAACCATTAGGAAAACATTAGGGACTCCTGGGTAGTCCAGTTCAGCTCAGGTCATGATCCCAGAGTCCTGGGGTGGAGCCCGCAACAGGCTCTGTGCTGAACAAAGAGGCTGCTTGGGAATTTCGAGTGCGCGCGTGCGCGCTCTCTCTCCCTATGCCCTTCTGCCTCTCTCCCCCTCTCCCCAACTTGCACACACCCATGTGCACACCCTCTCTCTCTCTCAAAAAAAAAAAAAAAAAGAAAGAAAGAAATCAGACAAATCCCAATGGAAGGAAGTTCTACAAAATTTTCAAAGTTACCAAAAACAAGAAAAGAAACAGAAATTGTCACAGCCAAGAGAAGCCCAAGGATACATGGCAGGTAAATGTAAAGCGGGGTCCTGGATGGCTCCCGGAAAGGGGAAAACCTGAGGAAATCTGAATACAGAATAGGTTTTAGCTAATAATAACATATCAATGTTGGTTTATTAATTACCACAAATATACAATATTAATGTAAGATATTAATAATCAGGGAACCTGGGTGTGAGGTATATGAGGACTCTCTGTATTATCTTTGAAAGCTCTCTGAAATCTAGCACTGCTCTAAAAACATAAAGGTTATCAAGTGTACTTAAAACCCTGGCCTGCTATTCTGCCTTCCCAGATCCCCTATCCCTTGCAACCTGGCGGGGGGAGGGGGGGGTGAGGAGGGAAGCTTTGGGGAGCATGGAGCTGCCGGTCTCCTGGGAACAGACTGGATTTCAGGTTACCGGGTGGGTGTGAAGGCCCAGCCCGAGCGCAGCGCCTTCCCCAGGGCTGGTGCCCTTCCCCACTGGCAGGGCTGGTGCCCTTCCCCACTGGCAGGGCTGGTGCGCATGCGGACCCGAACACGCACGCCACAGGCTGCGCGCAGAGCATTATCTGAGCGCCCCGGTCGGCTGGGGTCTGAGGCGCGCGCAGTGCTGGTCCCGGTGGCTCTGGGCTGGGCTCTTCCTCGCCTGCCCTTCACGTCCCCGTGGGTTTCCTTGCCTGGCCTCCCTAGGCACTTGGTTCTAACGTTTGAACTCTCCGGCTCTCTCCAGGGGAGTGCAGATTCCCCACCCTACCCAGCGAAGCCCAGTCCTGAGAGAAACATGGGGAAGGGTTGAGCTCAGAAGCTAGGGGCTCATGGTAAAAAGGACGTTGGGCAAGAGGGGCATTTTCTGTGCCCCAGTTCAAAGCCACAGTTGTGAGGATGGGCTCTTCACTGCCTCCCAGGCGCATTGGGAGGGAGGGAGCCAGATAGCGTTGTAGAAACTGAGTGAAAAAGAGCAGGGTCTGGGGGGGGAGAGCAGGATGACTACATCAAGTTTTGAGGGTGAGGAGGGGTTGCAAATTCAATGTCAAGCCTAGGAATATCCAGAGCACTTGAAGATTCCCCATGTTTTTGTAGCAAGGAAACTAGTGACCTTAAACCAGGAGGCAGGCGCTCCCAGAGAGGGATTTTGGAGAGGTGGCGGTTAACAGTGCGTTCTGGAAAGCTGAGGGTTGGTATGAGATGGTGCTTGCTGGAGAGAGGGAAGATGCGAGACAGAACCCCACAGCCTACTAACAGATGCCACAGAGAGGGGTGGAAACAGCCTGGAATTGGTGTTACCTCCCCCCGTGAGTGCCAGAAACCCCCGGTGAGGCGTCAGACCAAAGCCGCCCGCCCCGGACTCCGCACTGGCTGCGCCCTGCCCTCTCCAGCTTTACGCACGAGCCTGTCTTGTCTTCTGGCCCCTTGAGGAGGGCAGGGGACTTCCTGCCACCTCTCCTGAGGACAGATCTTTTCCCACAGCCACTGGGCTTTATACTTGGAGGTCCTGAGGGCAGAAGAAGCCAGCAGTTGGGGCTCTGCATCAGGGTGAGGGACAGGCTGGAATGGCCACGGGTGGCCTGGAGAGGGGCGCACAGCCTGGCTGGCGGGTGGCAAGACCTCTGAGTTAATGTATAATTTCGAGCAGATGGCGGGGGCTGGTAGCAGCCTGGGCCTAGCTAATGAGGGACAATTAGCCCCAAACCTGGTGGGGGAGGTTGAGAGAGTCAGACGGTGAGGGCAGATATTTGCTCCTCAAACAGTCTGGTGCGCTGGGCAGAGGGCTGAGTGGCTGAGCCTTTGGGCAGGCTAGGCCCCCCTGCCAGGGCCCTTCCTCTCTTTTCCCTCCCCTCATCATCTCTGGGTCGAAAGACTCTGTTTGTTCAGACCCAAGAGCGTGTTGTAAAGGTGGGGGGGGGGGAGAGGGTAGTTTATGGGGGAAATCGCTGCCACCACCATCTGCCAGGGCTTGTCCCTTCTCCCCCTGATACCCCTATCTCCACCCTCATGCAGCTGTCTATGAGAATAGCGGGTCAGGACTTGCGCCCCCAGATCAGGGGCAGATGTGGGGGGAAGGGATGAGGCAGAAAAGGAGGACTAAGGGCAGGACTTCCATGGGACCCTCTCTCACCCAGGCATGGCTGAGTAGAGTGAGCAGCCGACCCAGCTGCCCAGAGATTGAATGGGCTCTATGGGCACTAGAGTATGTGCTGTCCTACCCACGATGCAAAAGCCACGTGCTACAGTCTCCCCCCATGGCCAGGGGCTCTAGGCCAGCCTGAGGGTGCTGAAGGAGGCTGGAAGAGGAGGGGAGTACAAATGGGGGTAAGACAGAAAATCCATTTCTGTGACACATTTGGCCCTGTTTTGAGAACAAGTGTTCTCAATCCAAGGATCAAGCTGAATGTACAACAACCCACCCCATTCCTCCCCCAAACCAGAGCACTGGCCAGCGAAATCCATTCTTCCACCCTCTGGGGCTACTCTTATTGCCCTACACCCTACTTACTTTCAGCCTGACTTCTGAGAGGGTTTCACAGAATCCAAGGTATGGAATGGACCCAAAGGACTTCCCGTGTTGATTCCTTCATGAAGGATCTGCCCAAAACCATGGTGGCCATGAAGCTTCCATCGCTAGGGCTGTGTTTCTTTCACCTGCAGCATCCCACTCCGGAAGAACCACCTAGCCAACTACTGGTTTCCCCCACCCCAACAGTGATCCAGATAACCTTTGGTGTCCTCTGTGGAAACAGGAGTGTCATTTATAACATAGAGTTTAATAGCACCAAATCCCTAGTAGAATGGAGCCTGCTAACATCTAGAGATGGAGAGAATAAAAACCAAGCTGCATTCCTCCTCGTAAACACCCCACCTACATCCTAACTACCCTTAGAGGCTCATTACCATCACCACTGTTGCCAGGGTTCTAGAGTCGAGGGTCCCCCTATTTCTAGGCAAAAATTCACCCTTGGTGTCACCTCAGTCAAGGAGCCAATTGGAGCATTGGTGAAGATGCTCTGTGGAGAGAGCTGGTGCTGTGTGACACGTGCTTTTCTACATGTACCATCGTTCTCTCGGAGAGTTAGAGGTCAACTTGGCCAGTATTCGGTATCAGTCTGTATACCCATTTATCTTTGCTAGTAATACACACAAGACCCAGGAGTTGATCCCAAACCCCTGGCGTGTACATTCTGGCTGGGAAGCTGTCTGTGGTTCTGGAAGTCCCCCTTGGGCTTCTGTGCATTCCAAGCCTTGAGGATATAGTCTGAAATTCCCCCATCTCCATATTCTCCATTCCCTTCAGGAGTACTGGCCCCTGAGTGGGTGCACTCTGGGTCCAGGGGGGCCTGCATGGAAGATGGCTCTGTACCTGCTTTATGGTGGCAGGTAGACACAAGGTGGGCTCTGAGGACTTCCCATGGAAGGACAGAATGGGTCAGTGGCTGTGGTTTGCTCTGCCTCGGGGCCGGTGTCTGTCAGCCCCATGCACACCTCCCTCCTCCTCTCTCCTCTGCTCATGGCCTGTGACATCACTGGCTGCTCCCAGAAGGCCGCCCTCTGTTCCTGAGCACGGGCTCTCTGTAGCTCTGGACCCCCTGGCAGGACTGAAGCAGGAGCAGAGTGGAGGCTGTTACTAGGACCAGACCACCATCACCCCTGGAACCTGCAGGGGTCTCAGGAGGCCAGCATAGGAGACTGAGACCCTCCCACTGAAGCACCCACCTCATTGCCTCCACACAGGTAGCTCACCTACAGCTCATTGTCTGCTCTGCCTCCCATGCTGTCTCCATGTCTTTGTGTGACCAAGCCAACTTCTCTCCCCTTCTGTCTTTGCAGCCTAGCGCCTTCCTGCCTCTCCAACTCCTACCCTGCTTTTCCAACTTGCGAGCACCAGGTCTTTTACCAGACAAGTTATTATGAGTGCTGGGAAGGAGTGGGTGGCTGTTGGGAAAGGGGTTTCTGTTTGTGAATTTTACATTTGGAGATGATTTAAGTTTGGATGTGGAACCTGAGTCCCCCCTCCTCCTCTGAGCTCTGGTCACTTAGAGGGCACACAGTCATTTCAAAGGCTTGGCTGATATCCTGAGCTCCCATATCCCACTGCCCCGACAGAGCCCTTTGCATTCTTGACTCTCCTCTCTCCATTGCTTAGCCGGCAATCGCACCTATGGGAAGCAGGGTTGGGGACAGAGAAAGAGCCCCACGATGAGGAGTTGGAAATGTTGTCTTCTGGTGAGGGACTGGCTTCTAACTAACCCTCCTTGAGTTTTGTTCCCTGGGTGGTCCCTGATTTGTGGGAATGCCGGTCCGTGCCTCAGCTTTCTTTTTGGAAAGATCTCTGCCTTCTTTCCTGACTTTCTGGAAAGATGAGAGCTCAAAGGGGAATGTGTCTGGAGAGGAGTGAGTAAAAGCCAATTCAGCCACCGAGTTGAAAAGCGGCTCCGGATGCCATGATCTGTGAGTTCCCTGTTTCCCCCCTGCGCTTCTCTCCTCTTCCCGGCTGCACTGTAATCTCTTGGAGGGCAAAACCCTTGTTCCTTTCTTTTCACTCCCTTCATCCTGAACAACCAGCAATGTGCTGATGGTTAATACTTTATTCAGCAAATAATTGCAGATTAGTTAACTGAGCCAAGATGGCATAGTTATTACAGAAAGTTCTATGCACAAGCTATTTCCTGGGGTGACCTCTAGCCCTGCCAGGGTTCCAGGCATGAAAAGAGGTGGTTTCAACTCCTGTTACTTGCTGAGGAAAGCAAGAGAGACAAAGCGTCCCTTGCTGCTCAGAGACTCTCCTGTCCTCACAATGTATTGTGTCACCATGCAGCTCTCTCCTATTCCTCGCTCTCTGCCTTCAACATGCTTTCCATAAGTGTTAGTTCAACGAGTGAGTGTCTGATCCCAAGGAATTTGTCTCTGAGAGTGAAGCTCCTTCTCTGTGAGATCTAGAACTCTCCAGAGTTAATAAGAACAACAACCTCAGCAGGTTAGAAGATGCCAAGAGATGTGTCTTCTGAGAGAAGCCAAGAATTCATGCTTGTTCATCAATACTTCCAGTGGGTGGAACGAGAACCTCGATTCCCCAGGGCAAGGTGGGGGGGGGGGCGAGGACAGAGCCCCTGTGTTTCCCCAGAGGTCCCCCTGGAGAGTACAAAAAAAGTCAGGAGCAAGGCCTCCCAGGGGAAGTTTTCTGAGGAAAGCTTTCTGGTTGGTGGTTTGGAGAAACTAACCTTAATAGCTTCCTGATAGTGAAGGCAGAGTCTTGAACCTGGTCTCTAACCTCAGACCAAGGCAATGGGGATCTTTGGTCACTGATTGCCCTCTTCTGGCTGGGCAGAATATTCTAAGGTTTGGGTTTTGACCCTATTGAGACTGAACTTAGGAGGCCCAAGTGCTGAGAAGGCTTTTGAGGGATCAGAGACAACAGGTGTCCATTTGCAAAAGGGAAAGGCATGAGCGTTTGGGAGCATAATCCTTTTCCACCTCCCTGGATTCTTATAATGAATGTGTGAGAAGTGAGAACCCTCTCACCCTCCAGGCCCTTATCAGGTCATCCAGAAAGATCCAGTCCTCTGCTCGCCCTGTGATGTATTAGTTCATCACAGAAGGGCATAAGTAAAGAGAATTTGGATTTTCTCAGCCAACCTTCTGGCAAATTTTAGAAACATGGCCCTCTATCACAAAACACTACAACCCAAGACGGTTCTGAGCAAGAGATTTCACCCAAATAACCTCAATCATTGTAGACCGAGCTCCAAGACCAAAGAAGGAGCTGCCAGGAGGAACCCCTCTCCCCAGTCTTCCCAGTTCCTGCCCTTCTGTGAGAAGTGTCAGCCTGGAACATGCCACAGGATGGTAAGACACCTGGGAGAAGTGGGAAGAACAGGTTGGTGCAAGGAGGGAAGGTATATCTCAGGGCCCTGCTTTCATCCACATGGTTTCCATGCCCTTGGCCAGTGTTCTGGGGGAGTTTGGTTCAGTCACTCCCTCTCTGGTCCACCCTGCTTCCCTTAGATCAGTGGGGTCAGTGCAAATGGCCCCAAAGCAAAGACTCAACTATGAGCCACCTCCCAAAGAAAGTGAGAGCTGGGGGACCCTGGGAGCAGAAGGGGAGCAGTCCCCTGGGGAGAGGACTTTCTGTGTGGTGGGAAACCAGACTTGAGGGGCCTGAGTAACCCTCCCCAAGAGGGTCCTCCTTGCCACAGGTGGGCCGGGGAGAGGGGAGATGTGTGGATGCCTCCTTCTCATGCCCAGGGACCAGCAGTGTGAATCAGCTGGGGGGGCTTTTTGTGAACGGCCGGCCCCTGCCCCTGGACACCCGGCAGCAGATTGTGCGGCTGGCAGTCAGCGGGATGCGGCCCTGCGACATCTCACGGAGCCTTAAGGTAGTATGCTTTACCAGGTGATGGGGACAAGAAGCAGGAACAAAGCACCCTCTTAAGGCAAGTCTGAGGCTGTTGCAGACTCTGAGGGCTTTCGAGGCTTGGGCTACTTCCTAGAAGACCCTCTTGGGGCCTGGGATGGGGAGCTTCAGGCTCCCAAAGGTGAGGCTGAATTCTTTGCCTTGGGGCCTCCTGCTGCCCTAGGGACACTCACCCTCTGCCCATCATGCCTTACCTGTCCTTGCTTCTTATCTGACCCAGGTATCTAATGGCTGTGTGAGCAAGATCCTAGCGCGTTACTACCGCACAGGTGTCTTGGAGCCCAAGGGGATTGGGGGAAGCAAACCCCGACTGGCCACACCCCCTGTGGTGGCTCGAATTGCCCAGCTGAAGGGTGAGCGCCCTGCCCTCTTTGCCTGGGAGATCCAACGCCAGCTCTGTGCTGAAGGGCTTTGCACCCAGGACAAGACTCCCAGTGTAAGTGCCCTCCCCTCCCTGCACCAAGGCTGGTGAACAGGCCGTCTGGGGAGAAGATCCCTTCTTACTTGGCAATGAGGCCATTCCAGCCTGGCAGGGCAGGGTTGCTGGGCCCCCTTCTGTAAAGTGGGAGTGGCGAGATAGGAGAGAAGAGAGGAGGCTTCCCTGGGAAAGATGTGTGGGCCAGGACGGAGGAGAGAAAGGCTACTGGGGAAACATCCTCAGGATATAACCCTGGGTCTGTGCACCACCTCCCCTCTCAACACCCTGACGCCCCCAGGTCTCCTCCATCAACCGAGTCCTGCGGGCACTACAGGAGGACCACCGACTGCCCTGGGCACAGCTCAGGTCACCAGGTGGGTCTTGGAGTTGCAAACGTAAGCATTTTACAGGGATGATCAGAGCAAACATAAGCATCTTACAGTTGGCAAAGCCCTTTCTTGTTCTTTCTTGGATCACCCTCACTGACAACAAGACAATAAGGAGGGCCTGGCAAGGAGTATTGCTCTCTCCTGGCAGAAAAGAACTGAAGCTTAGAGAAGAGAAATGGCTTACGCAAGGTTACCGGCTAGTTGTTGGCAGGTCCTGTGACAGAACTCAGGTCCTCTGGCCCCTAGGTTCACAGGATCTGCCAAGGAAGAGGCAGGGCTGGACCTCCCACACCCTCCCTATGCCTCATGCACAGCCTCTCAGAGTGCTCTTCACATTCTGTGGAATCATGCAAACCTGGGCCAACCTTGGGCTGTTTCCCCAAACACGAAGCATGCACTCAACCATGGCATTGGGAGTGCCTCCCACTAAGTGCCCCTTTAGTAACCTCCAAGAAACTGTGAATGCCCTATGAGCATGGCTCTGCTCTTATATCCATGTTGTCCCTTATCCATAGCCCCAGGGCCTTGGGAACCCCATCTGATGAGAAGAAACATCACAAACCGCTACAAGCCACTGTCCCCCTTTACAGATGTTTTGACTCCAGTTCCTCACACTCCCCGCAGTGGCTGTGAGGTTCCTCGGGGTCCCCACCCAGGGACTGGCCACCGGAATCGGACCATCTTCTCCCCAGGCCAAGCTGAGGCTCTGGAGAAAGGTGCCAGGGCTGGGGCAGACAGCAGGTGAAAGGGTGCTTGGTGTGACACAGGCAACGGCCCTGTGGCCTGTGGGCAAAGGCTGAGAAGTGGAGGCTGTGGGTGGCCTTACCTTAAGGAGAAGGGTAGTTTAGGGTCATAGCAGGTGGGAATGGGGCCTGAGGGGGAGATCCATGCCTTGCTCCTCTCCCTGTGACCTTACTACTTGAGCCTCGATCTCTGCAGAGTTCCAGCGTGGGCAGTATCCTGATTCGGTGGCCCGTGGAAAGCTGGCCGCTGCCACCTCTCTGCCTGAGGACACGGTGAGGGTGAGTGAACTCTGCCACACAAGATGCACAAAACGCAAGAACAAAGACTCTGTGCTGAGGTGGTTTTGGGTTCTGGTGAGGGGCAGATGGTGGGGAAAAGGTGGAAAGAGATTCGTTTGTAGAAAAAAGTCAGACACAAGACCCTCCTTGTTCTCCTTCTGCCGATTCCTCTCTTCTCTTCCCCACTCCAAGCCTTTGAAGTGAGGAGGGGGACAGAGAACAAAGGCCAGAGCAGGGAGGAGGGACATCAGGTCTGAGGAAGGGTCTGTGCTCTGGGTCCAGACCAGAAACATGTGATGAGAGCAGTAGGTGCCAGGTAGCGAAGGGCACAGCCAGCTACACCGTTCTGCTCTCCTTCAGGTCTGGTTTTCCAACCGAAGAGCCAAATGGCGCCGACAAGAGAAGCTCAAGTGGGAAATGCAGATTCCAGGTAATTTTCCTGCACATCCATCCTTCCATCCACTCATCTACCCACCCATCCTTCCATGCATCCATGCATGCATGGATCTATCCATGCATCCATCCACTCACCTATCCATCTATCCACCCACCCACCTGTCTGTCCCTCCACTATCCATCCATCCACCATCCATCCATCCATCCACTAAACATTTACTTGGCATCTTCCACGTGCCAGATTCTGTGTTAGATGCTCAGCATTCAGAGTCTCTGCTCTTTAGGTCTGCACTGCACCGTTTACCATCCCTGACATTTAATCCTTCTTCCCCAGTCTCCCAAGGGCCTGCCTGGGGGAGGAAGGCAGTTTAGGGTTATAGCATCCATCTCCTCCCATCCCTGCCAGAAGTTGCCACCTTTCTTAGAACCTCCCCGCTACTCCCCGCTCCCCAAACCTATTCCTCCTTCTGAGTGGATCTACTCTCACCTTGTAGGTGCTTCCCATGTACCAGCTGTGCCCAATGCCTCCCCTGGGATCATCTCCACACAGGTATCCAGGAAGAGAGGGGAGTTTGTGAACGGGGAAGACAAGGGCTCACTGCTTCTCCCAATTCCTGACTGCTCCTGGTTCCTACAATTCACATTTCAGAAAGCACCATGCTCACAGTCTACTATGTGAATGGTGCCCTCTAGAGTTGTGCAGGAGACAGTTGGAGGCATGGGAGCAGCCTTGGGGCCCCAGTTCTGCTAAATAGGAGGCATCACTGACAACTGAGGGTCTCCTCTTGCTTTTCATGGCAGCCCCCTGGGAGTGTGTCTTCAGCAGTCCTGCCTGCCCTGGAATCCTTGGGGCCCTCCTGCTATCAGCTGTGCTGGGGGACAGCACCAGACAGGTGTCTGAGTGACAACCCACCCCAAGCCTCTCTCAAACCCTGCTGGGGTAAGAATCCACAGGCCAGGCCTCACTCCTGCAGGGTGTGGGGAAGGCTTACTCCTTGACCCACAAGAGGGCATGGATCTCCAGTTGGGGTCACCAAGGGAACCTTGATACAGCTTTCTTCATTCCTTCCATGGCCTACAAGGTTGGATGCTAACACCCACTGAGTCTATATTTCCACTGACAGATGTAGAAGGAAAAGGGGGTTGGATTGGGATGTGAGTGTATATATCCAGGGTAGAGAGCTGATATCTGTCCCTCTCCCCACCAGTGACTTTGAGGGGTGGGGTGACAGCAACAAACCCAAACTCACCCTCTCTTTGTCTCTGCAGGCCACCTGCCTCCTGCAGCTGAGCTCCCTGGATTCAGTAGTGCTTTGCCATTCCTACCCTTCCTTCCACTGCCCCCGTGGCCAGTGTTGGTGCCCCTGCAGCCTTGCTCTGGTCCAGCTCCCCACCCCTGCAAGGCCTGGAATGAAGGAGGAGGGCCAGAGTGGAAAGGAGCTGGGGTGGAGAGGATCTAATATCATCCTGCCCAAGCAGATTACTGGTTCCTCTTCCTTCCTGTGACTCTTTCTCCTCATCTGTGGACCCGGTCTGGTCCTGTCTCGCTGCCCCTTCTATGCGGCACCTGTTTGGAGGGGCTGGGAAAGCCATGCCCACTCACACTGGCCTTAAATGGCCTCTAGTTGGCAGGAATAAAAGCATTTTTTTAATTAGCAGTACTTCCTGTTTGTGTTTTTCCCGTGAACATTCTACTCCCACCCCTACTTTTAACAATGATATAGTTTGCTCTATATCTAGCTAGCTAGCTAGCTGTCTTGTATCTTCCTATCTTCCAATCTATCTATCTATCTGTATGATCTCTTTATGTATGTAACTATGTATGTATCTAGCTGCCATCTATTTAATTTATCTATATGTTTATGGAACTATCTACCCAATCTGTCTAATCTATATATTCATCTACCTGGGTGTATATCTACATATGTATGTAGATATGTATCTATATTAGTGTGGACACTCATGCACTCATATTGTGCCCACACACACACTGATAGTACATCATGGCATGTCACTTTTAAGTCCCAACAGGTATCTCCAAAAATAAGGGACTTTTACATAACTACAATATACAGTAATTCCTTAATCTAAGGAAATAGACATTACTTCCTTAATTGCATGTGTATTTTTTGCAAAGCAGCAGAGTGGAAATGCCATTTTTCATACTCTGTCCCTTTATACACACCCCTGGGGCACGTTTGCTTGCAACTTCTTGGCAGTAAGTTTCACATCTTCTCAGTTTTGTCTCTCTGAAAAAAAAAAAAAAATCTGGCTCCCCCTGGGAAGCCTTGGTATGTAGAGAAAGAGGGGGAATATGGGGAGAATGGGGTAAAGAATGGGATATTTTGAAGAATAATATCCAAATTCTTTCCCTTTTGAAGAGCAGGGGCATGGACTGATAATGGCTGATGGCACAAAGCGGGATAAAAGGAGTGGGGGCACGTTTGTTTTCTCTCATCTGGGAGTGCTACTCATCCAGAAGTTATCTTCATCAAACACTCTAGGGCTGTGCTCTGCAATAAGTAGCCACCAACCACATGTGACTATTTTAATGTGACTAAAATTAAGTAAAATGCTGGGGCACCTGGGTGGCTCAGTTGGTTAAGCAACTGACTTCGGCTCAGGCCATGATCTCATGGTTTGCTAATCTGAAGCCCTGGGTTGGGCTCTGTGCTGACAGCTGAGAGCCTGCAGCCTGCTTCAGATTCTGTGTCTCCCTCTCTCTCTCTGCCTCTCCCCCGCTTGCTCTCTCTCTTTGTCTCTCTCTCTCAAAAACAAAACATTTCAAAAATTTGTGTAAAATGAACACCCCAACTCCTCATTCCCACTAGCTACATATCAAATGCCCAAAGGTCACATGCATCTCCTGGCTGCCATATCAGACAGTAAACATTACAGAACATTTCCATCAGCACAAAACGTTCTATGGGACAGCACAGCTCTAGAATGAAATTCCAAGGGTGACGGAGCATACCCTGCCTCTGCCCTGCTGACAGACGGCCTAGGTAAATGGGTAAGGTTTTGTGGGAAGACAATCTGCACGGCACAGTCTGCGAACAAGCTATTCATTCAACTACAGGACTGATGTCAGCAATGGAGGGAGCTGTCAGCTGAGGCCCCATGGCCAAGCACGATCAAGCGGAGGATGGATGGCCACCTGGGGGAATGGGGCCTAAGAGACTATGAGTGGGGGGTGTGTGTGCCTCCATGCACATGCATACCCATGCATCCGAGTTTGTACATGCGTTTATGGAACGATGAGGAAGAGATCCTGCCTTAAATGACCCTCAAGGTCCTATCTCTCTGAAGAGTGTATTCCACTCCATATCTTTGGCCTGTTCTCTGGGAAAGAAATGCCCTAGTCTCTAGTGTTCTCAAGCTTCACTTATTATATTAAAATTTTTACAAAGTTCTTTTATATCTCTTGAGGAGAAACATACTTACAAAACCTGAGGTCATTTTCCTCTGTGCAGATGGAACCTCTCTCATGTTGTGGTTTTAGCTTCTTTTCTCAACAGATTTAAAAACCAGGCACTCATTATAGTGTGGTGCACTTCCCCCAAAGTGGGGGTCAGGCATCACTGTTGGTATTTGAGAACATTTTAGGAGGCATGTAGACACTGCTTTAAATAAGAGTGAGTCAGATGGGGCGCCTGGGTGGCTCAGTCGGTTGGGCGTCCAACTTCAGCTCAGGTCACGATCTCGTGGTCCGTGAGTTCGAGCCCAGCGTCGGGCTCTGGGCTGATGGCTCGGAGCCTGGAGCCTGCTTCCGATTCTGTGTCTCCCTCTCTCTCTGCCCCTCCCCCGTTCATGCTCTGTCTCTGTCTGTCTCAAAAATAAATAAACGTTAAAAAAAAATTTAAATAATAGTGAGTCAGAAATGAGAAAATTATTCACCTTTCAACTCCCTTTCAATTCAATTTGATTGCATCAAACAGAAGCTTTCATTTTGGTCCTAGTATTTAGTGCCTCTATAACAGTTGTTAATCTTTTTGTTTTTAATGTTTATCTTTGAGAGAGCGAGACAGACAGAGCATGAGCAGGGGAGGAGCAGAGAGAGAGGGAGACACAGAATCTGAAACAGGTTCCAGGCTCTGAGCTGTTGCACAGAGCCCGTGAGATCATGACCTGGGCCAAAGCCGGATGCTCAACTGACTGAGCCACCCAGGCGCCCTGCCCAGCCCCCCCTTTTTTTTTTTAACAGAGGGAAAGGGAAACACAGGTTCTGAGCCTTGGACAGGGGAGGGAAATCTAACTAGGATTTGATAATCATTTTGTTTGTATTTATTTATTTATTTATTTATTTATTTATTTATTTATTTATATTTGTGCAAGAGAGAGAAAGAGAGAGCATGAGCAGGGGAGGGGCAGAGATAGGAGGAGAGAGAGAGAGAGAGAGAGAGAGAGAGAGAGAGAATCCCAAGCAGGCTCTGTGCCCACAGCACAGAGCCCAATACAGGGTTTGATCTCACGAACTGTGAGACCATGACCTGAGCCAAAGAGTCAGATGCTTAACTGACTGAGCCACTCAGGTGGCCCTGATTGTATTTATTTTTAAGGTCACTTTCTATTTATGGCAAGTGATTCTGGTCTTCCATTTTATGACAGTGATTAAAATATTCCTTTCTAAATAAAAGTACTTAAGAGTCTATGTCAATAAAGACATTGATAGAGCATATGGTAGGCAGATGAAGGCCAAAGTTATACAGACAGTACAAGAATGATGGTCATTTTGGAAACTCTGTTTTGATGGAAAGAGTAGTGGACATTACAGGCCATTCTAGTTGAGGAAATTGAGTCAGAAACCCCAGTCGTGGGACCTTGGGCAAATCACTTCAGCTCCCTGTAAAAGGTGGGCAGTGATGGGGAAAGTACCTGTCTTGCCCAACTGATGAGATCAAAGGTAATGATAAGGTGGGATAATTGGTAAACCTCCCGGGTGGTGCTGAGGGAGTGTGCTATACCAGCCTAAGGTGTTATTACCATTGCCCTGTGCCCATAGGGTTAGTAATCATTCTTTCAAAACCAAAAGGACAGCTAATCATATCTGGATTCTTAATCCTTCAGGGCAAAACTGGCTCCTTATGGAATCACTGGAAATAGTCTAGCGATTCTGGTGGGAATGGGAAAGATCATTGTAAGAACTGGTTACCGTTTGGTGCCGCCTCTTCTGGATAGAACTTGGAGTGGTCTGGGGCCTCAGTCTCCACCCATATCCAGACCCCTATTCTGTACTGAGTCAGATGCACACCAGGGTCTTGGGGGTGGCCTTTTGTGATGTATTGTCACTCGAAACAGGTGTTTTGCTAAACTGGGTAGGGAAAGTTCTGTAACAGATATTCTCATGGATTTGGACTCTGGGGTTCCTCTTGTGTTTAGCGTAGTAGTTTTTCCTGGAGGATTTGGATTTCTGTAGGTAGCATCCCATTGACCTGGGAAGGGAAGAGGAAATAGAAAGCTTCAGTCAGTCATTTGCTGAGCTTAGGCTTTTAAGAAAAATCTGGTAAGACCATCTGTGAAAAGAGACAATAAAATGATTTGTTCCATTCTTGATGAGGGATCACATAGATGCATGTGAAGTTAATTGATAGGAAAAGACAGTAAAACTTATTTTTTAAATCATATTAATGGCATAAAAATAGCATCAGAGTTCAAAGGGATACTAAATTCAACAGAAAATATTTACTAAGAATTCAACAGGATTGGGGAAGACTTCTGATAGAGTAGAATGCGCTAGGTGCCAGGCTGTTTACTGAGCATTTTATAATCATTATCTCACATAACACAACAATCCCAGGAGATAGATATTATATTCCCATTTTATCCACAAGGAATAGGCTTTGTGAGGTTCATTTTTCCAGGGTCAAACAACAAGTTAAACTGATAAAAATCTAATTTTATCAGAACCCAGTTCTGAGGCCAAAAATGAGCTCTTAACCACTATGATACACTGTCTATTGGAATGTCAGGCTGGGAGGAGCCTGAGAAATTTAGTTAAATCAAAACCCTTCACGTAACAGATAAGAAAACAAGCCCAGTGTGATTTCATCCAGTTTGGCCATAGTAAAGGGTCTGTGTAGAAAACTGGTAGAAAATGGAAGAAGGGAGTGAACATATATTAGAGGTCTATATCTAGATTCATATTGTCACTTGACCGTCATACCACCCTATGAAGTAGATATTATTCTCACTTTACAGATAAGGAAACCACGGCCTAGAAATGTTAAAGCAATTTCCCTAAAGTTCCAGGTTTATATGATACCAAAACCAAAGTTCTTCTTCCTACAACATCCTCATAACTTTCCAAGTCGAGAAAGCGAGGTCAGCTGTGAAGAAACGGGGCTAAGGGCAGTGAGGCGTCCTGAAGAGGTATGAACAGGGAAGGATGGATTGGAGGCAGCACCTTAGGAAAGCAAACTTGGTGTGGAGAGGAGATTGAATAGGATGGACCTGAGGCAGGGGAGTGCTGCTGGGGCGGGGGGTTACTGCGGTGAAGGCTTTTGGTGACAAGCCTGGAACCAAAGGTACCAAAGGTAGTTAAGAAAGAGTAAGCCCTCAAGAGGCATAGTTAAGGGAGTACCCAAGAATTTTCAGGGTTTGGTAAAGGGAATGAACGGGAGGAAGGAGACATGGTGCTGAGGTCTTGATCCAGAAGCATTGGAGAGGGCAGCCATGCCCTAGATGGCCATGGGGAGGGCAGGAAGGATCATCTTTGGAGGGGAGGGTGAGTTGGCTGATTTTGAGGGGATAGCAAGACAAAGTCAAGTCAAGTGCCCATCAGGAAGTTGGAAAGAGATGAAGTTAGAGTTCGGGAGGAGGGTCAAAGCTGCAGATGAATATTTGGGAGCCATTAGCACTCCAGGGATCCAAGGGTGTAGGGATAGAAAGTGCATGGGATAGAAAGCATACCCTCAGAGTTACCTGTCTCCCCGAAACATGGGACAAAACTGCATCTTAACAAAGAAAGATAAACACACACGAGTACACCCAATTTTGTCCCCTGCAAGTTTGCTTGCACACTCGTGTCAGTGTGGCATAATAGTGAGAAATCTAGATCTGATTGCCCCTCCTTTCTCTAGCAAGGCTGGGTTTAGAAGCCCTAAGAGGAAAGGCACATATCTGGAACAAATGTCTGGCATTGATCAAATTGTGGGACAGACGTCAGCCCAGAGGAGGTGTTTTGCTCTCACTCTCACCCACCTCCCTTCCTTTCTTGCCCCTCAGTTCCTGCTCCCCCATCTCCAGGTCCTTGCCCATTTTGTCTTACCTAAAATTCCCAAATACACTCTTTGGTAATCTCCTCGCTGTCTGCCAACAGGGTGCCGCTTCGGTCGGATCGCATGTAGAAGCCATTGGGTGCCAGTACTGTGAGCAAGTTGCTCCCATGAAGCTCTATACAGAAGTTGAGCGCGAACTTTCCCCAAGGGCGAAAGGTGCCAAAGGACGTTATTGACCAGAAGGATCCACCCTGTGCTGAGGAGGGAAGAGCTCAGGTCAGTGCCCTATTCAGGACAAAGTTCTCCAACAGTACAGCCTGAGGAGGCTCCTGGGAAGCATGCCAACCCTCCCTGACTACCCTACCCTGCCTGTGTTGGCAGGTCCCCCTATGGAAACACAGGAGGGCTGGGTTTTGTTCTGCCGACCCATTCTCGGGGGGGGGGGGGGGTCTTGAAGTGTGAAAACAAACAGAAACTCTGTTTCTCCTTTTATGGTGAGTAGGGTCTGAGCAGCAGGCCCTGAAGTCTGAGTTGGGGCCAAGGCAGGGCTAGACTCTGACCCCAGGGATGAAGAGGAGCTCCTCACCCTGGAAGTGGTAGATGCCTTGGCGGCAAGGCAGCAGGTGAATGCAGTCAGGCTGATCCATATTGCACTTCATTAGGTCGTGCTCTGATGAGGTGCCCACATACCCATAACGACCTCGCAATACGAGGAAGGGACGGTTAGCTAATCGAATCCCAAATTCTTCATTTGGGCCTAAAAGAAACAGAAAGGAGTTATCTGGATGAGCTGCTTCTAGATGCCTTCACCGATAGAAGCAGGAAGAGGGGCCCTAATTGTAAGTTGTTGTCAATACTTTAACAATTTTTGAACACCTACTATGTGCTGGATTGTATGCTACGTGCTTATGAAATGTTTGTGAAAGCACTTGTGGAACCCGAGAAATGTTGATGTTCTTCCTTCCTTTGAGATGTGTGAGACTATTTAATCCTCACGATAATCCTGTGAGGCAGGCAGGTTGGATATTACTTCCACTGATAATGGAGCCAATGAAACTGAGGCTCAAAGAAGTGGTTTGCCCAAGCAATGACAAAAAATCAGTGACTCAGCAAATATACAGACCCAAATCTTCTGGCTCCAACTCCAGTGCTCTTTCTGTCATATCTCAGCTCCCTCTGAAAGCATCTCTGACTTGGAATAACCTGGCAGGAAGGCTGTTGTGCTTACCTGGAATGGTGGCTTTGGCCATCAGCAGGCCATTGTCTATGATGCCCAAGAAGCGTCCATTGGGAGCCTGCAGGATAATCCTGCCGCAGTTCCAGTGCATGTAGAAGAAGGTGCCAGGCTCCATTGGGTGCCCATTAGCTACCACTGTCCTGTGGTGCCTCTGGAGAGATGATAGGGAGCAGAGAGGGGAAACAAGGACTGAAAATCTCAGCTTTCTTCCCAGCGTTTCTATTCCTAGACCCTTTCCCACATACCACCCACTAGTTTTCTTCATTCTCCCTACTCTGGGAGGGTATGCTTTATGCTTTCCCATCCTTTTTGGAAAACGTATTGTGGCCTTAGCTCTCCCACTTCCCCAGTTTGCTATTTCTCAGAGCCCATTATTAAAAAGGGACCTGGATATCCATAGGGAGAGAAATAGTCCTCAGCCCAGACTCCAAAATCATTTCAAAATGGATCATAGACATAAAAATGAAAGCCAAACAATGAAATGTCTACAAGAAGACACGGGAAATTCTTTGCAACTTTGGGACAGGCAGTGATTTATTGGGATGAAAACTCACTAACCATTTATAAAATGGAGAAATTGGTACCTCATCAAAATTAAAAACTTGCTGCTCAAAAGACAGTTGTAAGCAAATGAAAAGGCAAGCCACAGATTGGGAGGAAACACAACACATATATTTGGCAAAGAACTTGACTTCAGAACATAGAAAGAACTCTCAAAACTCAATAATAAGATAAACAACCCAGTGACAGATGGGCAAAAGATGTGAACAGACACCTCACAGAGAAGATCTACAAATGGCCAGTAAGCACATGAAAAGATACTCAACATTATTAATTATAAGGGAGATGCAAATTAAAGCCACAGTAAGATGTCACAACATACCTACTAGAGTGGCTAAAATTAAAAAGACAGACATCACGATGAGGATGTGGAGTGATTAGAACCCTCATACATTACTGGCAAGAATGTAAAATTGTATACTCCATTTCAAAAACTAACATTTTCTTAAAAATATAAATGCACGTTGATCACGTGACCCAACATTTCGACTGCTAGGTACTTGCCTTAAGATAACTAAAAATACAGGCCCACAAAAAAACTTGTACACAGATGTTCATAGTAACTTTATTCATAATAGCCCACACTGGAAACAACTCAAGGGTTCATCGACAAGCACATGGATAAGCAAATTACGTTTGTGTTTATGAGTACTAATATGGAACACTACTCAGCAATAAAAAGGAACAAACCAGTGGTACACAGATCATGAATCTCACAAACGTTATGCTGATGGAAGAATACATACTGCAACCCCATGCGATTCCATTCATATGAAATTCTAGAATAGACAAATCTAATCTATAGTGACAGAATACATAAAAGGGAAAAGAGAGAATTTCTGTGGAGATAGAAATATTCTCTAACTTGTGATTGTGGCATACTTGCATAGGTATATATATATTTGTCAAAACTTATTGTATGCTTAAAAGTGGTACATTCTATTGTAAATAAATTCTGCCTCAAAAAAGTAATTTTTTTTTAAGAGGCCCTATTGGATAAAATTGGGCCCATTGGTTGAAAATTGATATGGGCCTCCATTGTTCACTTCAGCATCTAGTCACTTGCCTTGAAGAAGGAGAAAGTACGTCTAGAATGAGAGAACTCAGGGATCAAGGGTTCTCTTGCTCAGAAGGCCAAGGTCTTACCTGGGCTAGGTAGCAGCCATTTGCTGCACGAAGCTGCAGGGTGAGGCTCTCGTTGTCACATTCAAACTGGAACAAGGACATTGGGGTTACATGCTCAGAGGCAGCATATACCTCAACATCTGCAGAGAAAGAATACGTCAGAGGGAGAGTCTGGTCTCACCCTCAGTGTCAGCCCCTCCTCCACGATTTATGGCTGGGGTTCCCTCTGTTTGCCCCCCTCAGCTTTCATCCCCTTCTGGACCATAGGAGCTTGGAAAGACCCAGGCTACTTTCCCCTAAAGCCCATGACCCTGGCCTTATCACCCTGCTCCATGGCACAAGAGATCTTCTTGGGATCCCAGCACATTCAAAAATCTTTGCTGATCCCAAACATATTTTTCTCTTTTCAGCAGCCAGCTCTCCCTCCCTCCACAGCAGTGTTGAACCCAGCACTTGCCATAGATGATGGAGAGGAACTTCCGAGTCTTTGACCTGAGGCTGACCCACGTCGGACAGCGCTGTAGGATGAACCACTCCTCACCCCTATGGGGACTGGAGCCCAGGCCCAGGAGCAGACGTGTGCCCTGTGGATACAATATGCCTCCTTCTCCATCGCTCAGTGCCACGAGCCCTCCAGGTCGCACTTGCATGTGAAAAGCTGTCTGTGATGAGGGTTGGGGGGCCAGCCGGTCTAAGTGGGACAAGAAGAAGTGTGTTGAGGTCTCCAGGTGGTAGCATCCATCTTGGAAATGCAACAGGAAGCCACATTCCTCCAGGCAGGGCACTGGCGCATCCACCCAGACGCGGCCCGTGGTAGTGTCTGCCCGGGCATAGCAGTGGTTAATGGGGCTGTAGAGGATCACGTGGACATGCAGAGCTGGCCGGGGGGTCCACATGTGGTAAGCCGAGAGGACCCTGGAGTTGCAGAACACATCTTCACCATCAGACTCCAGATAACGACCACTAATAATGCACTGGAGAGTCCACTTGCCATTGCGGTGGAAACGCAGTAGGAAGCATCCATGGTGGCTGGTCCTTGGCCGGCCATAGGATAGACTGCCATCTGCCTCGCATAGGAGGTAGAGGCCCTGAAAGCTCCTTAGTCGTACAACAGCCTGTGCGTCGTGTTGATTGCTCACCAAGATCTCCCAGGTCTAGAGGCATTGGGAGGAAGAAGGAAATCAGTACTGCCACATGACTAGGCCAGGGAGCCCTACCACCATCACCCCTGGCATCACTCCAGAACCTTCCTTGGGACCAACCACCTTCTCCTCCCCGTCAGCCTCCTTGCGGTCAGCTCTTACACCCTCTCATCCAACAGTAATCAAAAGATTTCAGGGGGCCTCTATTCCTGGAATCAGAGCGCTTCTCAAGATCCCAAGAGAAACTCTAAATGCTTACTTCTTCCAGGTACCAGAAGGTAAACTTCCCTCTCTCTTACTTGGTGACTTCCTTCAATACCTAATTTTCCAAGAAGTGTTTTGGTTTCAATGTTACTTTCCTCTTCCTCACTGTTGCCCCTGGAGAGCACACTAGCCACACTCCCATCCCCAAAGCCCACCTCGCCAGCATGGCAGGAGAAGAGCAAGACCTCTTACAGGTGGGTCCAGGCTCCAGGGATAAGGATGGGAACACACACAGTTGAGATGCAATTGTCTGGTTCAGCTGTGATCAACCCTGTTCTAAACAAGGACCTTGCTACCGCCTCACTCTGTTGTACTGTTGCAGGGCTGCTTATACCCCTTTCTAAAATGAGCTCTCCTAGGCTTGTAGAGTACCCCACCCCTGAACTACAACCAGAACAGAATCATAGGCCTTGCCGTCACTCCACTTGTCCAACTTCCCTTGGACGCCCACAATTTTGCCTTCCAGCCTGGGCTGTTATGTCGTCTCTTTGTGATGACACAACCACTCTGTATTGGGATGGAAGGAAGAGAGCAGCCAGGGAAGATTAGGAAGGAAGGGCTAACGCTTTGTCTCTCGGAACAGGTTTAGAGAGGGGGAGACGGAGCAGTGGAGACCTGTGACCAAAAGCCTGGGGTAGGAGGCTCTCAGCCTGACAATGTCAAAGGCTGGGAAGATGATTAGGCTGAGAGTGTACCCCTGCCACCACCGCGTGTGCGCACACAGACACACGGACACACGCACACGCTCACGAGAGCTTGGCCATTGGGAAAAATGGCTCCAGTACAGGTTTGCTTTGTTACCTGTCTCCGGCCCAAACCCCTCGCAGTAGCAGTGACTATATTCTTATACGTCTCATAAGTGAGGTAGGATCCTGCCCAGCTGATGAGCCCAACCCTTAGCTCCTCAGGCTTGGGGCTTTGCGTCCACTCCACGTCATCCATGGGGCCGGCACCACACGTGATGACTCTGTCCGGCCCAGCCTTCCCCCCAGTGGTGCAGTTCCACAGGCCATAGGGCCTAGAATCAGGCCTGTAGTACCCACCAGAAGACGTTCCCAGAGGGAACTTCTCAGGCAGAGGCTGGGCTAGGGCCCAGCGCCTCTGTGACCCGGGAGCATTGTGACTGTGAGGGCTGCCTCTTATCCATAGTGGGGAAAGGGCACTGGCACAGCAGTGTCAATCTACAGCCCAGAGGAAGTGGGTCTAGGGCCTTGGGCATTAACCTCCTCACATGACTCCAGGCACCGAGGTCGGCTGAACAAAGACTGGGCATCAGAACTTTGGCCTGTACCAGTGATAGCCCATGACTACAGGCAAGTCCTTCTCCTTCTTCATGTCTGTTCCCCATTTTAATGGCAGGGTAAAAACCAACCTCTTTCCACCCTCCGGAATGAGTTCTGCTTGGCTCCCTTGGGACTCAAGTGTTTTTAAAGTTCAAGATATCCAAGAAAAATCGATTAACTTTTACAGCTCTTGGGAGGATGAGGCCAAAATGTCCCAGAAGGTGCTTTTCAGGAAGTGTGAGGAAACCCTAGACAGATAACCAGCAAGGATCATATTACTCATATTAATCAGAAAGGGCTGGCTTAGAGCAGGGTAAGGAAAATGCCCTAGATGGGGAGAGCACTGGGCATCTTCCTCATAATCCCCAGCCGCACTGCTGCTGGGCAGCCAGCGAGTGCTGGCCCTCAGGATATGAGCCCTTGCCCTCAAAGGGTCTCTGTTGGCCAACGGCCATTTCCTCTGTAGGAAAAGCCCCTACAGGGCTCATTTCCTACAAAGCTCACGGAGAAAATCAGTGAAGAACATGGAGGAATTGACAACATCAAAGGAGAAAGGCAAGAGGAAATAATGGTGGTGATGGTGGTTTTTGCTTAAGCTTTGCTGGGATTCAAAGAACGGGCAGAGCAACCACACTTGGAGAATAGCCCACACTCCTGGTTCCATTCATACGCTTTCTTATTCCCCGTGGTGGGAGTAGGGGAGTAGAGGGCAGGGTTGTCTTCCCAGGTAGAAAGAGTTCCAGTGCAAGGTGAGGAACTGTAATTTGCAAGGCCCTACCAATGTTTTACAGAAGGCGGCTAATAGACTACGGGTGACAGAATCACCTGGGTAATCTTTAAGATGCATATTCTTGGGCTTCACACTGGTCCTGATGAATCATATTTTCTAAAGGTTATCTCGGGACCCTCTTTTTAATAAATATCCCCTCCCCCTGAATTTTAATGTGCACAGTAACCATGAAGAGCCACTGCTCTAAGTAGCTAGGAGATGGAGAGGAACAGGAAGTGTGTGATTTACAGAACCATGAGGTAGAGCCTGTTATCCTCAGCAAAGGCCCCCTGGAATTGGGGAGTGGAATTTCCTCCACTGGAACCCCCGAAGTACTGTATCCTCAAGAACAAGGAGGGAGAGGCTGAGCTAGGGGAAGGCAGCGATGTGTGTGTGCGCGCTGGGGGGAAGGGGTTGGCTGTGCAGCCTTAGCGTTTTGAGCCTCCCCCCGTCATATTGTCCCTTTGTACCCAACAACCCAGCCTCCCCCCAAACCCTGGCTTCTAGGCTACAGACAACACTGTGTACAAACCACAGCAAATTTATTACTCAATATCCAGTGCCACATCATAGCACCACCCGGAGCCCTCACCTTCCCTCCCCATCTGGCCCCAAGGGTACACCCAAAATGGAAAAAACAAAAGTAAACCCAGATCCCTGCTCCTCCTCTGGAAAAAGGGGCCTTAGCCCTGGAGGTCCCTTCCACAGGCTCCAGCAGGCAGGAGAGTGGACCCCTCCGTGCCCGGAGAGCGAGGCTCCAGGCTCCAACGACAGAGAGAACATGCAGGCAGGAGCAGGAGCAGAGGCCTGTGTCTGTGGGAGAGGAGGAGTGGGAGGGAAGGGCACTGCCTGAGGAGTCCGGGAATCTGGTCATCCCGGGATGCACGCGGGAGCTTCCGGGCAGCAGGGGCCGGCCCCTGGTTTGCTAGCGCTTCGACAGCTCATGGGACAGCCAGTCCAGCCCATCATACAGGCCTGTGCCTTGGGTGGCACAGGTGGCCTGGACGTACCACTGTGGGGAGAAGGAAAGAAAGGTCAGTAGCAGGGAAGACAAGGGGATGCCTTTCCTCCTGGCCCCAGCCTGTGGCTCCCCTGGGAGAGGCAGGACCCTCACCGTGCGGCTGCGCAAGTGCTGCAGCCCCAGCTTGTCGGTCAGCTCGCTCACGGGCATGGCATTGGGCATGTCCTGCTTGTTGGCAAACACCAGCAGCACCGCATCCCGCAGCTCGTCTTCCTGCAGCTGAGAGAGACGAAGGGGATGGAATCTGGAGCCCTAGCAGGGTCTCCAGGCTTCCTCTTCCCTGCTGTGGAGGGAGCCCCCCCTTCTACCTTCCAGCATATTTGTGGGGAAGAATGTAATATTGTGCAGTCTGCTGCTGAACACAAGACGCAGACTCATAAATCAGCTTGAGGCCATCTGGCCCGAAGTCCAGAGCCTTTTTCTAATGACTTGCCCTAGTCAAAGTGACAACATTTCCAAATGGAAAACCAAGAATGAAGAATGTAAGATGCAGTTTCTCTCCACGACATATAATCCTCCTTTCCCTGCCAACTTCTCAGAGGCGAAGCCATAAGAAATCAGTTTCCTGACAAGGAAAAAGTCAGTCCTATACTTTTCACCTGACTCAAATTCAAAACAGGGTGAGATACTCCTTGTGTCGGTGTCACAAAGAGAAACACGTTCAAGGCCTGTGAGGCATTTCCTGGCTTTCTCACTGGCACAGAGATGTCAGAGCTCTGCCTCCAAACCAGGGCTCAGTTCCCAGTGCTCTAGGGGCTCACCATCTTCTGGAGCTCATCAGCAGATTCCTGGACCCGCTCTCGGTCGTTACTGTCCACTACGAAGATGAGGCCCTGGGTGGGAAGGAAGAAAGAAAGGGCGAGCAATTACTCCCACCTGGGACATACCCTAGTCTGGCTTTCTTCTTCCCATCTTTGTGTCCAAACCCTTCTCATCTAAACTTTCACAAGGCTCTGCAAACATCCTGGCACAAACTGGAGACACCCTGCCCGGGATACAGCCTCTGCCCTCAGGCAAGCAGTGTGGCTAGGAGAGGTGCAAGGGAACAGGGAAAGACTTGATGAGACTTAAATGAGGCAGCATGAGGGCGCCTGGCTGTTTTGGTCGGTAGTATGTGTGACTCTTGATCCTGGAGTTGAGTTGAAGCCCCACACTGGGGGTAAAGCTTACTTAAAAAAATAAAATAAAATAAAATAAATAGGGGCACCAGGGTAGCTTAGTTAGTTAAATGTCCACTCTTGATTTCTGCTCAGGTCATGATCTCACCGCTCCTGAGTTTGAGCCCCTTGTCTGGCTCTGCACTGACAGCACGGGTCCTGCTTGGGATTCTCTCTCTCAAAATAAATAAATAAACTTAAAAAAAAAAAAAAAAGTAAATAAGACAGGATGGACCCAGAACCCTGCTTGTCAGGAGAGTGTAGGGTGGCTAAGTCTCAGAAGACTAATAATGCCAGTTCTGAAGGACGAGTAGAGGCAAGCCTACAAACACAGATAGAAGGAGGTGAAGGGTTTTTTTCCTGGCTTGGGGGCCCAGCCTAGGCCAACATCTCAGTCTTTGCAGTCCTAACACCTTTTCTCGTGGGGTTGGAGAGCCCCATCCCCACCTGAGTGTTCTGGAAGTAGTGTCGCCACAGAGGCCGAATCTTGTCCTGGCCTCCCACGTCCCAGACTGTGAAACAAATGTTCTTGTATTCCACTGTTTCCACATTGAAGCCTGGAGATAATTGGGAAAAAAAAAAAAAAAATGAAAACAAAGTCCCGAAAGAAAGGAACTCACTAAATCTATGTAGAGTCATCAGAGACCTAAAACCAGGAAACGATCAAGTCTGCTGGGAACAGAACCCCAGAGGACCTGCAGTCCACAGACCAGGCGGGGCTAGGTCGCATTCACCCAGCCTCCGCACTATCCAGCAAGTAAAGGTAACTGTGACCCACTTCTCAGGTAGCCGTGTCTAGTGTCAGGGTCAGCCCCTGCACAGAGATAAGGGCCTCAGGCAGAATCGCGAGCAGACCCAGAGAAGGCCTGCCGCCAGCCTCCCGCTCCTCCCGGCCTCGCCTCAGAACTCACCTATGGTGGGGATGGTGGTGACAATCTCCCCCAACTTCAGTTTGTAAAGGATTGTGGTCTTGCCAGCTGCATCCAAGCCAACTGCAAAGGAGAGGGGCAGAGGGCTGGAGACGGGAGCGAGGGAGCCCTCTAGAGACCAGGGAAGGGGAGAGGCCAGGACAGCCGATGGAGACGGGGGCGGAGAGCCCCTGCGCCTGCAGGTGCGCGCTGTTATCTGCCTTCGAGGCCTTGAGGGCGGTCTGATGGTGAACACCAACTCCAGCCCCAAAGCGGGCGAGGGGCTGAAGAGGGCTAGTGGGTAAAGGGCATAAGAGGAGGGCCACGCTCCTTTTAAAAGTCGTCTCCAAGGGCGGAATCCTCCCTTCTTACCAGCCGGGCTGGGGCGTAGGGAGCTTCACCCCACCCAGGCCCGCAGCTCCCAAGCTCAGGCCCCGGGGTCGGCGCTGCAGACCGCGAGCCGCCCGAGAACAGTGACCCCGGCGGGGGGTGGGGGTGGTTAGGAGGTGGGTGACTCAGGGTCAGAGACCAGGCTGAGCCGGGATCGGAGGGATGCGGGGGCGGGAGGACTCCGCGGGGGCCGACGCTCCGGTCCGGGCCGCGCGCGCTTGATCTGCCTCACCCATGAGGATCCGCATCTGCTTCTTCCCGAAGATCCGCGAAAAGAGCGCGGACACGGTGAGGCCCATGGCGGGGCCGGGGGAGGGGGTACGGGCACGGACGCGGGGTGCGGGCTGGAACCGGCCGGCTGCTGGGGGATGGGGCGCAGCAGCAGAAGGAGGAGGCTCCGCCGCCGCCTCCGCGCGTCCCGGCCCGCCCTACGTCATCGCGGGCCCGCCCCCGCCAGGGCCCCGCCCCCTCCCCGCCCCTTCCCCACCCCCAGGCTACCTCTCCGGCAAATTCTGAAGCTAAGCGAGTCCCCGCATCCTTGCTGAATCCGGCGCCGGCTTTAAAGAGTGAAGGGTCTGGGTCTCTCCGTTTCAAGAGCGCTGGCAGGTCTATGGCTGCTTCACCGGCAGCCCGAGCGGGGTCGAGGAAAGTCTACAGTGCTCCACACGGCCCCCGACCCCTAGCTTAACTGGCCGGCCTTTCGGCTTTGGTTTGTCGCGTCCAGCCCACCCTGCGCTCCGGTGTAGCGTTTGCGAACTAGCATAATCGACTGTATGCACCACCCTCCGAGGGGAGCGGAAGGTGGGTGCAAGTATCTTATTCCTCTATTTGGCCCTCTCAGCGCCCAGAGAGAGGCTTTGAGCGTGGCAGGTGGTTCAAGTGACCCTAGAATCTCGAGAGGAGTGCGCCGGAGGTGGAAAAAGAAGGTGCCCTAGTGCTAGCTGGACTTCTTGGTTTTCCAATCAGCAGAACCTTCTCCTGCGTGCTGGAGAACTCCACCTTCGCCTCCATGGTTCCAGACACAACACCTTTCAGTTGATCCACGCAGCTTTTCTGAAGCTTCTTTACTTTCCCACAGACCTGAGAACCCGGATTTTTAATGCACACCTATCCAGGATTTTATGAGACTCTTGTGGCCCTAGACTCCAAGAGCTTCAGAAGTAATTTCCCCACTCAGCAACAGAGGGGAAATAGCAGGAAAGGAATTTAAGTTTCTTCTATGAGAGAGGCTGGGTCAGTGCTTGGCACGTAATACATGCTTAGCAAATATGATACTTGCTGGTTTGAACGGACTAAAAGGATGCTCACTGGAGCAAGGACAAGCGATTTGAAACCGGATTGCCAGTTGGCTTCTGGAATCAATTGCTTATGAACTGGACATGGTGAGGTGAGCTGAGAATCAGAAAACCTTCATTAATTCACCTATTCAACAAATATTGAATGCCTACTATGTACCATTGTTCATGTCTCAGTTCAAATCTCACCCCCCCCCGCCCCCCTTTTGAGGGTTTGGCTTCAACAATCCTCATAACTTGTTATTTTCTGTAAAAGGAGACCAATATCTGCCCTATCTCATGAGGTGATGGTGAATATTAAAATTATGAGACTATCTGAATGTTCTGTATGTTTCAGGTGGATGTTATCTGGGCAACTAAGAAATTGGGTCTGAAAATACCTCCAGGGTCTGTCCCAAACTGACCTGAAAAGTCTGTAAAGAGAATACACTTTGGGCACCAGGTAGGAGTGAGTCTAAGACTTTCCTTTACTCTTTAGCCATATACTTGCATTCCTAAGAAGGCTTTTTACAAGGTTGAAGAGTGCATTTAAAAGAGTTCCAATATAATAACACAACTAGAACTGACTGAGTCAGGTCAGTTTTACATCTTGAACTTACTTACTTATTTATTTATGAGGGGGTAGGGGCAGAGAGAGAATCCCAAGAAGGCTCTGCATTGTCAGCACAGAGACTGATGCAGAGCTTGATCTCACCAATGGTGAGATCTCGACCGGAGCTGAAATCAGGAATCAGATGATTAGCCGAATGAGGCACCCCAATCTTTAGGTCTTTTAATTAGACTCTTTTTCTCCATCCCTGTTGTCATTGCCCTATTTCACTATCATCTCTTCCTCAGGACAGAAATAGCCTCCTTACCAGTCTCCTGCCCCTTGGTATCTTTACCCCATCATACAAATCTTGATGATGCTACTCAATATTAAAATCCTTTAGTGTCTTAGCACTCAAGATAAAAATTGAAATGCCTTGGGGTACCTGGGTGGCTCAGTCGGTTGAGTGTCTGACTTCGGCTCAGGTAATGATCTCAGAGTTTGTGGGTGCGAGGCCCATGTGTGGCTCTGCTCTGACAGCTTAGAGCCTGGAGCCTGCTTCAGATTCTGTGTCTCCGTCTGCCTCTTTGTCCCTCCACTACTTGTTCTCTCTCTTTCTCTCAAAAAGTAAATAAACATTAAAAAAATTAAAACAAATTAAAAAATGCCTTAATTTAGGTACCTATCTATTCGGCCAGCCCCATCTATTGCCACCTCCTTCACCCTAAGCTACGGCCATGAAGTGATTCTCAATGCTTCCTGGGTGAGCCAGGCTCTCTGATGCCCTAGGAGTCCTTGCAATCATTTTCCTCTGCCTGGAATGCTTGTTTCCCTCATCTTTAGTTAGATCACTACACATGCTTCAACAACCCAAGTATTTTTCCTGAGAACCTTCTCTTCTTACTCTAGACAGGCCTCCCTCCTAACTCCCATACCACTTTGAATAAACCCAAACATAGTCATGAGAGCAGGACTTGTGTTTGCACCTCGGGTTTTTCATTAGATGGGGGATCCGTGAGGGCAGAACCTTGTCTCTTCATGGTAATCACCAGGAGCAGCGCTTGGTATGTTGAGAGTTGGACAGATATAGATAGAATTCCTAGCTGTGTGACCTTGGGCATGTTATTTAGCCTCTGTGTCTCATGTTTGCACCCACTGAGCAGAACAATTGTAAGGGCTAAATACCAAAACTCTTGCGAAGGTCCTGAAATATACTTGGCACATAGGACGGAGGTCTTGGCTATAGGGTGCCGTCTACATGCATTTGTTGAATCAACACAACAGAACTCAGGAAGGGTGCTAATAATTATACTAGATGCCTAGGAGTTGCCAAAACTGTCCCATCAAGGGTTGAAGTTTTCGTGTTCTAAAAGGGAGTCTTAATTGTTGATCTTTAGAGACAAAGGTGCTGAGCCGCAAATGCGGGGCCGCGTCGCTCATCCGGGTGTTTGGTAAGGACTTAGTGCCATGTTGCCCACTCTCTCTCGCTCATCGTAACCCTAGGGTACTCCACCAAACCATAATCACTCCCGAGTTTTTGACTTCGCGGGCCCTGCGTTCAAAGCGCAGCTACGCTCTGAACCGCCTCTCTCCCGCTCCCCCGGCGAGATAGCCCCACCCACCTCGCGCCCGCTGGGGGCGGAACCTGATGCGTCGCGGTGTCGTCACTTCCAGCGGACCCGGAAGCGTCGTTCTCGGGCAGCTCTACTTAGGAAGTCTTGATGGGGTTACGTTCGGTTTAAACTCTTGGCCGATCGTGGGCTGAGGGCCGTCTGGGACTGCTGTGACCCGGGCAGGCAAGGAGCTCGGAGCAGCCTCTGAGACAGTACAGGCGAGCCCTCGCCGTGTGCTGCTCTCGTCCCGGCGTCGCCCCGCCTCTAAGGTAGGACCCGCCCCCGCCCTCGGTGCCTGGGACCTGGCGGGCGCTTCTGCTAGGCTGCACCGTACCCGGCATCCGGTCTCGGACAGCTAGGAGGAGCGGGCGTGCGGCTGTGGGGACAAGTCTCTTTTTGTAGTTTACTGTCCCCGCCAGGGTCTTCGCGACCCTCTTCTGAGCTGCCAGAACGCTGACGTCGAGTAACCCGTTCTGAACATGGAGAAGTTTGGGATGAATTTCGGGGGCGGACCGAGCAAGAAGGACTTGTTGGAAACCATTGAGACGCAGAAGAAGCAGCTTCTCCAGTACCAGGCACGTCTCAAGGATGTGGTCCGTGCCTATAAAAGCTTACTGAAAGAGAAGGAGGCTCTAGAGGCCAGCATTAAGGTGCTGTCGGTATCCCATGAGGCAGATGTGGGCCTCACAGGTGTCCAGCCTCCAGGCCTCACTTTTCCTGACTCTGTAGATGACCGATGCTCCACTCACAGCGAGGATAGCACCGGGACCGCCACCAGCTTGGATACTGCGGCCAGTCTCACCAGCACCAAGGGTGAGTTTGGGGTAGAGGATGACAGACTGGCTCGTGGACCACCACCTCCAAAGTCTGAAGAGGCCAACGGGTCGGAGAGTGGCGTCAGCAGTAGCAGTGGGGATGGACCGTCTGGGGGTGGGGAAGTGGACAAACGACTGCACCAGCTGAAGACTCAGTTGGCTACTTTGACCAGCTCTTTGGCTACAGTCACCCAGGAGAAGTCTCGCATGGAAGCGTCTTACCTGGCAGACAAGAAGAAGATGAAACAGGACTTAGAGGATGCCAGTAAAAAGGCAGAGGAGGAGAGGGGCCGTCTGGAGGGAGAATTGAAGGGGCTGCAGGACCAGATCGCAGAAACCAAAGCGCGGCTTATCACCCAGCAGCATGATCGGGCCCAAGAGCAGAGTGATCATGCCTTGATGCTTCGTGAGCTCCAGAAACTGCTGCAGGAGGAGAGGACCCAGCGCCAGGACTTGGAGCTTCGGCTAGAAGAGACCCGAGAAGCCCTGGCGGGGCGGGCATATGCAGCTGGTCAGATGGAAGGGTTCGAACTGCAGACCAAGCAGCTGACCCGTGAGGTGGAGGACTTGAAAGGTGAGCTGCAGGCTCTTCGAGATGAGAAGAATCGGCCTGACCCTCGGCTGCAGGAGCTTCAGGAAGAGGCCGCCTTCCTGAAGAGCCATTTCCAGGCTCAGTTGCAGCAGGAAATGAGGAAGGTAATTATTGCTCCAAACATTAGTCAGTTAGCCTGGAGTGGAAAATATTAGGGTATTTTTCTCTTTGGTAATTAGAACCAAGGGGCTGTGCTGTCAGGTTTTGATGCCATTCAGAAGGTTCCACCTTGAGCCCTGGGACATCTGTTCTGTGTGGTGTTGACGGTGTCCACAGAATGTGCTTCCAACAGGATGTGGGGTTTCTCAGTGTAGGCTGGTTTGGAGCCAGACACCTCTGAACCTCTGGGCATTGGCGTCTTACCAGCCCTGCTCTGTGAAGCAGTGTCGTGGCAGCCACTCAGTGAAAGGTGGTGTGTATACCATAGGTATATGCCTATATTTAGATAGGCCGTGGTGTATGCCTATAGGGAGGGGGGTGGGGGGGGGCGGGGCAAAAGGAATTTTTGCAGAAGTCACCTCTTGTAATTGCTTCCTGTCAATTTGCCTGTTCTGGAAAGGTGTGCCATTTTACAGTGCTCCTTTCAGTGTGGAGAGAGAGAGAGATCCAACTGAGTTTTGAACTGCGGGAATATTGGGAGAGGAAAAGAATGTCCTGTGATTTCTTAGTAGGATCTGGGGAAGCAGATGATAAACAAAAGTCACACACTTCATGTGCGAACTTGGTGTATGATGGGGGAAAGTGGAGGCGCTAAAGCAGAACAACAGCAGATACACAGAGGTTCTTAATACTGTTCGGTTTACTGCTGGGATGAGCACTGGGTGTTGTATGGAAACCAATTTGACAACAAATTATATTACAGAAATGCCGTTTGGTAGAATGTATCTCTGGCAGCAGAACCCAGGCAGGTTATAGGAACTTTGGTTAGCTTCTGCATCAACAGAAAAATCCCCGGTTCCCATTCTTGCCAGGCCATTCCCATCCTATGACCCTCTTGCTCCCTTCTCTTGCTTTCTCAAAGATTGCCGTAGGGCTTTGTGACTTTTCTGGATGCGTTTCCATCTGCTCCGTTGTTTTCCAGACAGCCCTTGCAGAAGATCAACTACGCCAGCAATCTCAGGTGGAAGAACAGAGGGTGGCGGCCCTGGAGAATCAAATATCCGAGGTGTCGGAACTGCTGGGCACCTATGAGAAAGCCAAGCAGAAGGACCAGCTGGCCATCCAGAAGCTAAAGGAGCGCATTCTGCAGCTGGACCTGGAGAACAAGACCCTGGCTCTGGCAGCCTCCAGCCGGTCCCCTCTCGACGGCCATGGAGAGGAGTCCAGTCTGGACGTCAATGTCCTGAAGGATAAGATGGAGAAGCTGAAGAGGCTGCTGCAGGTTGCAGCCAGGAAAAGCCAGGTGACCCTGGATGTGGAGAAGCTCTGTGACCTGGAGATAATGCCCAGCTCAGAGGCTGCCGACGGGGAGAAGGCCTCTGTGCTCTACTACCAACAGGAGCTGAAACAGCTGAAGGAGGAGTTCGAGAGGTACAAGATGAGGGCCCAGGTTGTCCTCAAGAGCAAGAACACCAAAGACGGTAATCTGGCCAAGGAGCTGGAGGAAGCCCAGGAACAGCTTGCGGAACTGAAGGAGAAGTATATCTCCCTGCGGCTGTCCTGCGAGGAGCTCGAGCGCCAGCACCAGCAGGAGGCTGAGGACTGGAAGCAGGAGCTGGCCCGGCTGCAGCACCTCCACCGGCAGGAGCTGGAGCGCAGCCAGCTGGACTTCCGGGACCGCACGCTGAAGCTGGAGGAGGAGCTGCACAAGCAGCGGGACCGGGCCCTGGCCGTGCTGGCCGAGAAGGACTTGGAGCTGGAGCAGCTGCGCTCTGTGGCCTTGTCCTGCGGGCTTCCAGGGCGCAGGAGCCCCGTGGGTGGCGGGGGGCCCGGGGACCCGGCTGACGCGTCTTCCCCAGACAGCCTGACCCAGGCGCTGCAGCTGGCTGCGGCCAGTGAGCCCACTTTCTTCCTGTATGCCGAGCAGTTGGCCCGCAAGGAGGTGGAGATCACATCGCTGAGGAAGCAGAGACACAGGCTGGAGGTTGAGGTGCATCAGCTGCAGGACCGGCTGCTGGAGGAGGGGGAGCGCCATCGCGAGGAGGTTGGAGCGCTGCAGAGCCACATCGAGAAGAATATCCGGGACCAGAGTAGGGAGGGAGCCAACCTGGAGTACCTCAAAAACATCATCTACCGCTTCCTGACCTTGCCTGACACCCTGGGCCGCCAGCAGACGCTCACGGCCATCCTGACTATCTTGCATTTCAGTCCAGAGGAGAAACAAGTGATAATGCGTCTCCCAACCAGTGGTAGCTGGTGGCCTTCTGGCAAGAGATGATGCCATTTTCACTGACTCCTGAAATTTCTGTGCCTCTTACGTGGGAAGGGACAGACTGGTTTCTACCGCCTCTTCTCTTACATTATCGTTTTTTTCTTCACTGTGTATTGAAATGGGAGAGTCTTGATTGTGGGACGGGATTTTTCTGCCAAATGCCATTAATGCCACATTATCCTGGGGCCCTAGAGATACTGGAAGAGTCCCAACATCTTGGGGTGGTGTGTTTGCGAGAGATGAAGGTTGAGAAGTGCCAAAGTTGGGGAAGTGATGAGAATCTTTTAAAATAAGACTTTTTGTTTGAGTATTATGCTCCTAGCGCAGAACCAGGAGTAAATGTGACTCCAAAGGGAGTTCAGTTATTTCTAAACACTCTCGGGACCAGCCGTTTACTCCCCATCTCGTCACAATCTGAGTCTGGTCCACCACTGCCCCAATTTTCTGGGGACGTAAATCCAGGCTGGAGAGGGATCAAGAAGTTTCAGATAGTGACAGATTGTCCACTATTATCCACACATTCTTCAGTCCTGGAACTGGGAGGCTTGGTCTAGTTGGGACTGGATAACGACCTAATCTGGACAAAACACATCACTGTGACCATCCTGTAGGGGGCGCTGAGCACCACTTCGGTCTTCGGGATTTCCTGAGTAGCCTGCTTTTGGCCTGGGTAAGGATATGTTAGGTCTCTCACATTTGACCCTGCCTTAACCTGTCTGCCTAAGAGTGGGCTGAGATGAATGACTTTGCTGTCTTTTCCTCAGCGTTGAACTTTGATTAAGAAAAAAACCCGAGCTTCTTATGAGAGTGGTCAGATTGGGAAACTCTGACCCTGTCTGGATACAAAGAAATAGCTCAGAGATTTACAACCTCGCCCCTCCCCAGCTGTTTCTGCCCTTATAGGACAGGGAAGAGGAGGGGGATTTGCTGATTCCAGAAGATTGCTGTGACTCTCACAGGAAAGTGGTGGAAATTCAGTCAAGGGCCTGGAGTAAATTCATTCTGGCTAAATCTCCATGTCCCTGCAGCCAGGGTGTTCATAGGTTACTGTCACCAGGGTATTTTGCCTTTAGGGGTTAATATAGTTACAGTACACAATCCTTGTCTTTCCTACATGCGTCACTATAATTTTCCCTCCTTCCTGCAATTTTTTATATTTGGTCTTGTGTAAGTAGGTTTATTCTGCACTTCAGGAAAGGGGGCTTCAGGCATCTGGAAAGGGGGAACTCAGAAAAGTTGGGTTCAAACAGTATCAGTTCCCCTATTTTTTCCTTTCCCCGTCTTCTCTTGCTGGTTATAGAGATCTTTGGACCCCAAAGACCGGTGCTTTGCCACTGACTGGACTAATGTATATCCTTCTGTTATGTCATCATAGAGATCTGCTTTGTGAGGGTTTGGGATGCAGGAGACTTTGATGAAATGTTCTCATTGGGAGGCTGGGTGACCTGCACTATCTATAAATAGCAGACTTAATGAAACAGATGCGATGTGTCCAAGTGATAAACTGTGGAATCATTAAATCTGAACAGCCTGACCTGTGTGCTTTCTTAATGGTATACACACACACACACACACACACACACAGAGTGAATGTAAATAGTGAATGAAAAGGATGGAAATAACATGTCTCCATGCTTTACCTCAATTACAAAACAAATTTTTTAGCCTGGAATTACGGGTGTTTGTGTGTAAGCAGCCACACTGGAAAAAGCTTTCTCATGGGTTTAGTGAGCAGGCTTAAAACTTCCATAATTGCTGCTTGAAACTTTTTAGAGTTAATCCGTTTATTGAACGCTTTATTATGCTTCAAGTTAGGGTTCATGGTATCCTGGGAACGTTTCTCAGGATTGCAAGCTAAAGTAAATCATCATCGTCATCTTTTAATTGATCCCCTTAAATGTAGCTTATATTCTGATTCCTCTCTCCGGTGGTTTTGGACAGCATAGAAAGATCCATAGTCCCAGCTGCTTTCCCAGGACTAGTAATTCCGGGGCTTTTGACTTTTGAGTAGATACCACATGGGGAAAGAAGCAAGTCAAGTTTTGATTAATAATTAAAAAATAATTTTTTAATGTTTATTCATTTTTGAGAGACAGAGCACAGTAGTGTGGGTCAGAGAAAGAGGATCTGGAGATCCTCTGAAGAGAATCTGAAGCAAGGTCCAGGCTCTGAATTGTCAGCACAGAGCCTGATGCGAGGCTTGAACTCACGAACCATGAGATCAGGACCTGAGCTGAAGTCGGACGCTTAACCAACTGAGCCACCCAGGCGCCCCTCTGATTAATAATTTTTAAAGTATTAATATTCATAAGCCTGTGAATGCTCCCAACTGAAATGGATAAAGCTTGCTCCCTTCCTACCCTTAAGAAGTTCATTGTCTTCCCACATTTTCCTCCCAAATATGTTTTCCAATTACTTGATTGGTTTTCTGGTGCTAGATACTCTAAGGAAAGGGAGAGAGAAAAAGAACTGAGATCAGATACAGAGAAAAATGAGTTTTCTCTTGGTCTCAGTTCCAGAATATCAGTGCACGAGGTGTGTCAATAAAGTAAGGAGACAACCTTACTTTCATTTATTATCACACAAATCAGGAGGATTGCTGAGAATAGATGCAGGGAGAAGGGCAGGAAGGCAAGTTGATGATTCTAAGGGCTTTCTGCTTTCCTTTTTTTCCTCTTGTTGGGCACCTCCTCTCTGGGAAAAAAATCGCCATATAATCACGCCCTGGATGTAAGTCCCCCTCTCTTACCCAGTACTCTAAGGCTCTTCCTTGTCTTGAGAAGCTGCCACTATAGGGTTGTGTTTGCTCACTTTCGCCAACTGCGAGCACCACGTCGAGCCGTTCACCCCTGTTACGCCACACACGTGTTGTTATCTTCCATTTTACAGATCAGGAGAGTGGCTGAGATGTTAAATTTGTCCAAGACAATGTAAATGGTGGATGCCTGAACCAGGTCAGGTTACCCAATGCCTATTTAATCTGGGTGTGTTCCTGTCTTCTCAGGACTTGGGAGGGTCAAGGCCTGTCTCCACAGATGACTACTAGGGATGGAGAGACTGACCTCTAGGTTGAACTGGGCTGGTTCAAATGGAGAGATAATCTCCAGCTATAAATTGCAGCCAAGAAAATTTGCTATGCTGTAGAATTAAACAGGCAACATTGGTTCTTTATAAAAAGCCCTAAAAACTTCCCTGTTCCCCAGGTTCTAGATGACAGATAATATTTAGGACCCAAAGCACTCTAACAAAGCAAAAGGAGGGCTGAGTACCAGCTGTTGCCCTGGTGGGTTCCAACTATAGCCTCTTGTAAAGCTGGGGACACAGCTTGGGGAATTAAAAATAGAGCCCTAACGAATGGGTCACTTTACCTCATCTTCAATCCCCTTTGCCTCCTCTCTGTTTTCGGGGGCCTTGCTAGGCAGCCTTACCTCAGGCTGATGGTTTTGGAGCAAAGAACTAGGTTCACACATTCTGGGTGGAAGTCTCAATCCAATCTCCTGCCGGTTCTGTGACCTTAATAAATTAATCTTCCTGAACTTAATTTTCTTAACATGGGGATAATAATACCTTTTCAGGGTTTTTTCCTCATCTTAGAGAAAAATTAAGTAAGTAACGAACCAGCATAGTACGTACCCAAAACAAAGTAGGTTCTAAACCGTGTTAGATTCTTTTTTCCCAAGAGTATTTAGGTGGCAGAATGGAAGTTAGACTGAGCTCTCTGGATTTGAGTCTAGTGATTCTTAGCCACAAATGTTGCTGTAAGCAAAAAGAAATAACAATGGCCTTTTGTGGAGTGCCTGCTATGAAGCAGACTGCTAGCATTTTCCTACATTACTTTACTTAATTATCACCACAATCTTGTGAAGCATATCTATTTTGCAAATGAGGGCATGGAGGCTTGGCAAAATAAAATGAATTGCCAAAGGCCCAGGGCTAGTAATGACAGACTCAGGATTTAAACACGTGTGGCCCGGTCTCTATCTGTTCTGTGTCCCAGCAGAGGGCAACGGGGAAATACTGGAAATGTGTGGCTCGCTGAGAGATTTAGGGGGCTGTGTTTCTGGAGGCAGGGGAGAAGGGTCACCCTCTCTGCACTGGCAAGTGACTGTCTTCTAATTTCTTAGAAGCCTCATTCTAGCCCCGCAACGGAGCCCTTTCACCCCGAAAATCATGAAATGGGCTCGTGTGTTACAACTCAGTTTTATGTGAGTTTGGGTAGTGACGGCCTGTTTTTCCTGGGACCCTGATCTCCTGGATAACCCAAATGTCGAAGGTTCTGACAACCCACAGTGCAGGGAGCCCCAAAAAGCAAAAGCCACCAAGAGGCTAATGACCCACCTAACGTGGCAAACTCTGTCTTTTCACTTAAAAAATTTTTTTATGTTTATTCATTTTTGAAAGACAGAGACAGAGCACAAGCAGGGGTGGGGCAGAGAGAGAGGGGGACACAGAATCCGAAGCAGGCTGTAGGCTCTGAGCTGTCGACACAAGTCCTGACGTGGGGCTTGAACTCACAAACGGTGAGATCATGACCTGAGCCGAAGCCGGATGCTCAACCGCTCAACCGACTGAGCCACCCAGGCGCCCCTCTGTCTTTTCACTTTAGCAGGTAGACCTTCTCTGGTTCCCTGTACATTTGTCTGTCCCTATAGGCTCTGGACAAGGGACCAAATGTTCCCTTTCATGTTTGAGAGTGTGACTCTGAAGACTGACACCACTTCATACAAATGTTACTTTTTAAAAATGTTTTATTTGTTTTTGAGAGAGAATGAGAGAGAGCGAGGATGAGTGGGGGAGGGTCAGAGAGAGAAGGAGACAGAGGATCTAAAGTGGGCTCCACGCTGACAGCAGAGAGAGCGTTATGCGGGCCTCCAACTCACACACCCTGAGATCATGACCTGAGCTGAAGTCAGACTTTCAACCGACTGAGCCACCCAGGAGCCCCTATACAAATACTACTTTTTATTAAAAACATTTTTTTAAAGTTTATTTATTTTTGAGAGAAAGACAGATTCAAAGTGCAAGCAGGGGAAGGGCAGAGAGAGAGGGAGACACAGAATCTGAAGCAGGCTCCAGGCTCTGAGCTGTCAGCACAAGAGCCCAACACAGGACTCAAACCCGTGAATAGTGGGATCATGACCTGAGCCAAAGTCGGCTGCTTAACTGACTGAGCCACCCAGATGCCCCTACAAACATTACTTTTCAAATGTAGATTACACATACATTTTTTTTATTAACCGGGGGTGTGCTGTCCACTCTCAAAATATTTTGGAGGTTAGTATTTAGAGTAAAGCCCATTGTCTTTCTAGCACCCTGGGACTCAAATTCTTTGAAAGAGTAAGCTAGGAAAGGCTGACTTCTGAAAGAGATAAAAACAGCATGCCGATTCTGTGGTCACCTGTCTTTGGGACCCTGGGGCCTTTGCAACTCACTGTTTTTAATCTGTTAGAGAAGAAGCAATGCATTTACATAGTTTTTCAGTTATTCTAATGATCAAACCAAACAATGCGTTGCAAGTTCTTGGAAAGTATAAAGTACTATAAATTGCAGTTAATATTAATGTCTGACATTTTTTACACTAGATAACACAATGCAATGATAAATTAACTGCATGTTGGTGAAGTGTCACCCACCCCCCAGCCTGGCTCCCCCATCCCACTGTCTCCCTAAGAAATATAGTCATATTCTCAAAAGGATGAAGTGGGGGAAAATATTAATATAAGTACTGATTTGCTACTGTTGCCATAACAAATTACCGCAAACTTAGTGACTTCAAAATAACACAAATTATTATTTACCAGTTCTGGAGGTCACAAGTCTGAGAGGTGTCTCCCTGAAGTAAAATCAAGGTGTCCACAGGCCTCCGTCCCATTCTGGAGGCTCAAGGGAGAATCTGTTTCCTTGCCTCTTCCAGCTTCTAGAGCCTGCCTGTATCCCTTTTCTCATGGTCCCCTTTTTCCATCTTCAAAGCCAGTGATGTTACATTTCTCTGTGCCTTTCTCCCATAGTCTCTTCTGCCTCTTCTACTCTTGATTGGTCTTGTGATTGCATTAGGCCCATTGGAATAACCAGGATGGTCTCCCTATTTTAATTCCCCTTTGCCATGTAACCTAACAGGCTCTGGAAATTAGAACATGAACATCTGTGGGGGGACAGTATTCTGCCGACCACAGTATATATTTGGTAAGTATTTTATCTGAAAATAATTTTAGCAAAAGCAAAAATGGAAAATCCAAACTCTAACTTCTTGGTAATAAAGCCTTCCAGGACTACTGGATAATTCCTAGTGATATTCTTTTTCATGGGAAACCAGCAACACCTAGTGTCTCTCCGAATAAATTTCAACAGAAAACATAAAGCTTCCTGTAATTAAAAATAGACTAGAAGGTACAGCTCAGTGACTGGTGGTGGAGAAAGGAAATTCTCATGACTTCATAGAGGGGAAAGGCTGGTGATTCTCTCTTCTATCTGTTCTTTAGACCTAGTTGTGAGCCCCCACATCCATGCATACATCCAGAAGTATTTAAATTAATTCTGTTTGGGGCATGGCACAATATTGGGTTCTGTGATTGATGGAGAAAGATAAGAACACGATCCCCATCCTCAAATTGCTTCCAGTCTTATTGGGCAGACAAGCCACACGCTGGCAATAAAAGCATATATATGTACTCATTTACTCATAGATATGTACCCACTAGAGACTTAATGGCCAAGGGTACCAGTTATAATTAGGTTTAGTTGTACATATATCAAAACCCGAAAGAACACTGGCTTAAATCCCGGAGAAATTCACTTTCTGTTCTGGTGAAATAATTGGTATAGTCACTGGCATCACCCCGAAAAGTTAAACATAGAGTCACCACAGGACCCAGCAGTTGCACAGCTAAATACACATCCAAGAGAATTGAAAACACACTTCCATACAAAAACTTTTACACTAATGCCTATTAACACATATAATAGCCAGAAAGTGGAAATATCACAAAGGTCCACCAACTGACAAATGGGTAAACAAAATGCGATTTCTCTATACAATGGAATATTATTCAACCATAAAAAGGAATGAAGTACTGATACATGCCACAATGTGGAAGAACCTGGAAAACATTATGCTCACTGGAAGAATCCAAACACAGAAGGCCACATAGTGTATGATTCTATTTATATGAAATGTCCAGAACAGGTAAATCCATAGAGACAGAAAACAGATTAGTGGTTGCCAGCGGCTGGGGAGTAGGAAGGGAAGAAGGGAAGTGACCGCTAGTGAGCAAAGGGTTGATTTGGGGGGTGATGAAAATGTTCTGGAATTAGTGGTGATGGTCGAATAGCTTTCTGCATATGCTAAAAGCCCTAACCACCATTGAATTGTACACTTTAAGTGGGTGAATTGTTTGGTATGTGAATTATATCTCAATAAAGTTACTAAAAGCATGCTAGGAGGATCAAGGAGGCAAAAATGGGTGAGGAATAATTAGAGGACATGCTCCTTCTCCAGGCCTTAGAGTGGTTGCCCTTTCTTTCCCATGTATTGGGCCTCCTTCCTCTCCTCCTACCCAACTACAAACAGCAGAATGTTCACTGGGTGAGGCTGACCTGGCCCCAGACAGGGAGAGAGATGGCATTTCTGATCCCTATGGATGGAGAATGTGTTGATGGAAACAGAATGGAATAGGGTTCATGCCCCCTGCTACTGATGGTGTCCCCACATGGGAGGCACTTCTGGTTCAAGAGAACAAGTGTCCTTGGGAGTCTCTGGCCCTGATGGGACAGGGGAGGGGCTCTGTGAGCTTGATACATCCCTGTGGCCCACTGTGCAGTTTGCTCATCTGTTTGGAGGATGAAGAATCTTAGGGCTGCCTGTGTCCCTAATCTCCATGGGGGATGTGAACTAGCAGTGCCCGTCCCCCGCTCCCCTGGCTGGCCTTGCTCTGGGCCCTCAGGCTATTCGTCCTCCCTCCAGTCCCCACTTATAGAGTAGAACATACGTTCTGACACCTCCTTCACAGACATGTGGCTTTATTATTGATCTGTCTCCTGTTAGTCTTGTGCTGTACAAACCAAGTACCCTCCCTTACTCTCTCCCTTCCTTCCTTCCTCTCTCTCTCTCCCTTCTTCTTTCTTTCTTTCTTTCTTTCTTTCTTTCTTTCTTTCTTTCTTTCTCTTTTTCTTTTTTTGGAGTTGTCACACAAATGAAACTTTATTTGTGGCAAATAAGGAGATCACAGAGAATAACTTCCAAAGCCATGACTCCTCAAGTACTGTTTCTGACACCACTCTAAGGGTTATTTCACTCTAATAGACATAGATTGGATTAAGTATAGATTGGATTAAGCTCCGTGTGTTAACCTCGAGTGACTCACGTCTGCCTTTGTGAACTTTGTCCCCATATTCATGGCTTCCGGGGGTCTAAGTAGGGTGGAGATGCATGAACTTTGAGTCTGAGGTGGAGAAACCACCTTAAAGGATAGAGTCCCAGGTGTCGCAGCCAGGAGAAGTGTAAAGAGACATGAGGACTAAATGTAACATGGTATCTAGGATGGGATCCTGCGATGGAAAAATGACCTTAGTTAAAAATTAAGAAAATATGAATAAAGTGTGGACTTTGGTTGATAATAATATATTGATATTGTGTATTAATTGAGACAAATGTGCCATACTAATGTAAGATGTTCATCACAGGGAAAACAAGTTTGAGGTATATGGAAACTCTCTGTATTATCTTTGAAAATTTTCTATAAATCTAAAATTATTCTAAAATTAAAACTTCATTAACCGCCCCCCCCCCCCAATACAGTGTCCTGATCTCCATCAGAGCATTTAGCTCTGGACTAGACAGACCATTTTATTTTATTTTGTTTTATTTTATTTTTTATTTATTTTTTAAATGTTTTTATTTATTTTTGAGAGAGAGAGACAGAGAGACAGAGCACAAGCGAGGGAGGGGCAGAGAGACAGACACAGAGAGGGAGACACAGAATCCGAAGCAAGTTCCAGGCCCTGAGCTGTCAGCACAGAACCCAATGTGGGGCTCGAACCCATGAATTGCGAGATCATGACCTGAGCCGAGGTCAGATGCTCGACTGACTGAGCCACCCAGGTGCCCCTAGCCAGACCATTTTAAAGGAAGCGTGCCATCCCATATGCCTTCTTTTTTGAATCTATTTTTTAAGGATCTTTAAAATTATTTTTAAGTAATTGCTGCACCCAACATGGGGCTTGAACTCACAACCCCGAGATCAAGAGTCACAAGCTTCTTCAACTGAGCCAGCCAGACGCCCTCCATATGCCTTCTTTAAAGGGTAGTTCTCTATACTACTTGTATCATCAGTGCAGCCTGGAAAAGATCCATTTATCCACGTATAAAGGACAGGGTTTTAAAGTCCTGGGTGAGTGGATAGGAAGATGAGCAGAGGTGCACGTTCTGGTCCCAGGGTGAATGAGGCCTTAAAGGACAGTGAGTGACTGTGGTAACCCTGGGCCATGTCCAAATGGCTGTTAGGAAAGAACTGACCCATGAAGACACATCTCAGGGCACTGAGGTAAATTTTGCATCCATGGCAGAGCCAAAGGTCAGGAGCTGAAGTGCAGCCGGGCTCTGTGCCAAACTCATGAGCACAGTCTGAGAATGAGCAGGGGCTGAGGGGTATGTGTAAGCCACGTAACTGGGTCATTCAGAAGTGGGTTCAGAAGCTCTGGTTCCCAGGCTTCCGATTTGGGTGCACAATGGGCCAGCACACTTCTCATGACAAACCGTTAAAGATAGATAGCCTGGCTGACAAAATGCCTCCGTCCACTCCTCTAGGGGACACTGCTGAGAGAAAAGAGAGATTGAAGAGGTGGAGGGAGGGGAGAGAAACAACTTGGCAGCCTGTCCTACTCTTTAAGCAATGCCTGGTTTTCCTAGGGAGGTGCTTATATATTCAGTGTGATGGGCTGAATAGTGTCTCTCAAATTCACATCTACTTGGAACCTCAGAATGTGACCTTAGTTGGAAATAGGGTCTTTGCAGATATAATTATTTAAGATGAGGTCATTCTGGGTTCAAGTGGACCCTAACCCAATGACTTTTGTCCTTATAAGAGGAGACACACAGACACAGGGAAGAAGGCCATGTGAAATCGGAGGCAAAGTATGGAGTGATACGGCCGGAAGCCAGGGAACAGCATGGATTGCCAGGAGCCACCAGAAGGCAGAAAGAGGGAGTATGGCACTGTTGACACCTTGATTTGGGACTTGTAGGCTCCAGAATTGAGAGAGACTACATTTATGTTGTTTTAGGCTACCTAGTTTGTGGTTCTCTGTTATGGCGGCCTGAGGAAATCGGTACACCTGATGGGGATGATGATGGGAAGGTGTGCAGCACCAGCTATACTTGGAAGGCCTGAGGCTGTGGTGATGCCTGGTCCCTGGCAGATCCAAAGTCTGGAGCTGGAGCCTCATAATTGTGAGCCCCAACATGGTCCCCAAATTAATGAGAAATTCGTATGGGTGATAATGTGGGTTACCCTTGCCTTCTACCCACCCCTTCCCCCACAGCGAAGGCTTGCCCATGTGGGGTTTCCTTGTGAAATCTTTATGTAAACTCCTCCTGCAAAGTTTTCCCAGTGGTTCTATGGGATGTGACCACAATTTCTTCTCTAGGAGTTACCTGTCCTGCACCTTCAAGCAGAGATGCCTCTCTTTTAGGCTCCTTGGTCTGCTTGACCATTGTGGCCTCTGACCGCACTATGGTCATAGTGTGGCCACAGTCTCTGACACTATGAACCATCCCTTCCCAAAACTTCTCTCCTAGGTAGCAACACCTCTGTCTTCTTTCTCCTATGACTTCCTCTCTTCTTACCTCTGTGACTTAGTTGTCTTCCCCACTCACTAGAAAATGTTGCTGTTGACTTGAGTTCTGTATTTGAACTTCTCTCATTACTTCACAACTCTCTTGGGGAACCATCCAGTTTCCTAGCTTTAATTGCCACCACCATGTGACCCCTAACCCCATGTTCTAGTTCTGGACCCTTCCTTGAGCTTCAACTTCATATACCCAATGCAGGGTTTCTGTCTGGTGGTACCAGTCACTTGTGACTCAAAGCCGTATTGATGTGTCTCTTCCCTCACCTAGAACCACAGACTCCCCTCTGGTGAGATGAAGAATTCATAAAGAGTTTTCAGTGAAGACTTAAAAGATAGATGTTGAACAGTTTTGAAGTGAACACACACACACACACACACACACACACACACACACACACACCACAGTTGGTACCAGGGTAAGAATTACCCAATCAATAGACTGTCAAAACTTGTCTATACTCACTTTTATTATGATGCAAGAGGATTTTAGGACACAAAATACACATTTAAGGAAACCATAGGCTAAAGTATAATACATTTAATAGCTCCTTCCAGCCACGTTGTTCTCTCCCCTTTCCAGATCTTAGCCCTGACTAAGAGGCCACTCTTCCTGGTAACCTGGTATTGTCTTCAAGCCAGGCTGAGCCCTTTGAAGTCTCTTAAGTGGATGGAAAAGTACTTTTTCCCTGTCTCCATCCTCCTTTGTGCAGGTGAGTTCTGCCCTTCTTCTCTGAAATGATGTCTTTCTGGCCTTGTTCTGGTACACCCAGCAGGCTGATGAACCTAGACCTCCTGTGTGAGCCATGGTCCTGAGCCTTTAGACCATCACACTTCTCTCTGTACCCTGTCACTGCTTGCATTAACTGCCTTCGGTCAGAGTCCAGGCCAGCTAATACCTCTATGAAATCATAAGAAATATCAAAATTCTGTAATGGTCCAAGGGCCATTAAAAAAAACTTTAAAGGGTTTGTGAATCCAGAAATGGCCTGGGGAGTTGTGAGATGGGATGAGAACCCACATAATAAGGTTTATTTCCAAAGGTGGTATAAAGTTATCCAAGTCCAGCATCCCATTGATAAAGATGATAAAATCCTGACTCTAGAGGCCGAGAAATATATAGGTGAAGATGTTTGAATGGATAATGCTGGCCATTCCCTTGGTATATGAATGCACAGTTTGTTTTTGAGACATCCGCAATGATTAGAAATGTGCCCCTGAGCTGCTCTGGGCTCAGCTATGGCACACATGTCTTAATTAGGTGGGTTTTGACTCATCATTATTTAGGTACCTATTTTTCCTTAACAGGGTGCTTTCCTTGTTTTATGCAATTAGAAGGAGGAAGCTCACAAAAGTCATCACATTACAGAAGAGATATGACAGAAAAGATCATTAATTCTATCTCACTGTACAAATCCCAGCAGTAATTAGGGACTTACATAAACAGCACCGCTTAAATTATTTAGTTGACAATTGCTAATAACAACTCCAGCTGTGTGGTGGTGCATTTTATTCTTCATAAAAGCAAAAGTGATTAGCTCGCTATATAATCTAATCATTGGAAAAATGTAATTCCCATAGCAACATCTGTTATTACTGCCTCGTAAAAGGGCAGGCAGAATTTTGACACATCCAATTGTACTGCAGCCTGAAAATCAAAGTAAATGCTTCCTCCACTAGAGGGCTGGTACCCATGCTGTCCTGGGGAGCCGCCCCCCCAACCCCGACCCCCTGCCCCAGGGGCAGCAGGCAGTGTGGACAGAGTGGGGCAGAACCTAATTTTCAGCAATTTCTTACTTTTTATTACCTGGATGAATTCTAAGAATAAATGCCTGCAGCAGCTAATTCTTTTGAGACAACAGTAGTTCTAGAAAGATGATTGAAGCTCACATGAGAGATTTGGGGGGGGATTTTTAAACTTACAATCACAAACAATTCAATTTAAATATTTATCGGGCTCCTTGGCTGTGTGAGGATGTGGGCCAGCTGCTAATTATCACGCAGGGAGACACCTGGTGTCAAGGAGCTTCTTTCTTACTTGGGCCATTAGTAACTGATGTTTCCAGATCTCCGGGGCAACTGGTCACCTGCTAGAAGCTGGGTGTGGTCATGTCCCTTCAATAGGTCAAAACCTATAGAAACTCTTGTATGATTCCTTCACTTCCCTATCTCCCGGCCAACAAGTGGCCAGCGAGTTTTCTTTTTAACTGGATCAAATCTAGCCCATCTTGTTACAGAAAGTGAGACTTCCTGCCACACCGGCTGGTGGACAATCAATGAGAGCACAGATACAAAGGCACAGCGGTTGGATTGTAATACGCCTTGGTGAAGGCGTTTTTCTTCCCCCCTTTTCCCTTTTAAAATCTCATGAAAAATGGGAATTCTTACTTCTCAAAAGAGAGCTGAATTCATGTGTATTTTTACTACAGCAATGTCTAGAAATGTTTATATGAGAGATTTCTTTTTTTTTTAATTTTTTTTTCAATGTTTATTAATTTTTGAGACAGAGAGAGACAGAGTATGAGTGGGGGAGGGGCAGAGAGAGAGGGAGACACAGGATTGGAAGCAGGCTCCAGGCTCTGAGCCATCAGCCCAGAGCCCGACGCGGGGCTTGAACTCACGAACCGTGAGATCGTGACCTGAGCCAAAGTCAGACGCTCAACCGACTGAGCCACCCAGGCGCCCCCTATGAGAGATTTCTTCATTTGAGGTCTGGGTAATGGCTGGCATGATTTTACAGTTACAATATGTGGTAGAGTCTGCTGATTGTCTTCCAATATTTATTCTCTTCTTCTCCCTTAGCAATAGCACCTCAGTATCGAAGTGGGCATGTTGTGCCTCAAGATCAAAGACATTTGCTAAGGTCCATTGCAGCTATGCAAGACCATGTGACTACTACGTAAGGAAATGTTGAAATAAAGTACTGTTTGGGATTGCTGTGAAAACTCTTTCTTTTTAATTTTGTTTTTGTTTTTGAGAAAGAGAGTCGAGTGGAAGAGGGGCAGAGAGATGGAGACACAGAATCTGAAGCAGGCTTCAGGCTCTGAGCTGTCAGCACAGAGCCCAATGCAGGGCTTGAACCCATGTACCATGAGATCATGACCAGAGCCAAAGTCGGACACTTAACTGACTGAGCCACTGAGCCACCCAGCCACCCCGAAGGCTCTTTTTAAAGGGAAGAAGTACCCCTGTCTTTTCCTTTGTTCTATTCTGCTGCCTGGAAAAGCTATTCAGTGGCTAAAGCTCTAGCAGCCCTCTTAGACCATGAGGAGGAGGGCCCCACACTAGGGATGGTGGAGAGTGAGCTGGAAAGCACCCTGGGTCTTTTGTTACTTACTGGAGTGTCATGTATGTAATGGATTGTCTACTTTTTTTTTTTTTTTTTTTTGTAGAGAGAGAGAGCATAAAAGAGAGGGATAGAGGGGGAGAGAGGTAATCTTAAGCAGGCTCCATGCTCATTGTGGAGCCCAGCACGGGACTCGATCCCACCGTCCTGGGATCATGATCTGAGCTGAAATCAAGAGTTGGATGCTCAACTGACTGAGCTACCCAGGTACCCCTGTAGTGTCTACCTCTAGATTTCTTCTAGATGGAAGAAAAATAAATTCCTAATTTGCGTAAGCTACTGTTTTTAAAATTTTAATTGATGCATTTGGTCATTTTAAAATTGTGGTCAAAAAGTGAAATACATTTCTCATCTTAACCATTTTTAAATGTATATTTCAGTAGTGTTCACTATCTGCACACAAACCACTGTTGTTTTGGCTTTTGTTTATATGAAGCCAAACCTAACCCTAACTAAAACACAATAGAAGTTCTTTAACTGATCTCCAATTAACTATCTTGTTAAATGAAGGGCTCTCTCTACTTGTCCATCATGTGAAGGCTCCTGGCTACTATATGCTCTAGGATAGTGCATCTCAATGTTTTTTTATTTTTGAAAGAGAGAGAGAGAGCGAGTGTGAGTGGGGGAGGAACAGAGAGAGAGGTGGACACAGGATCCGAAGCAGGCTCCAAGCTTTGAGCTGTCAGCACAGAGCTCGAACTCACGAACTGTGAGATCATGACCTGAACCGAAGTCGACCGACTGAGCCACCCAGGCGCCCCTAGGACAGTGCTTCTCAAACCTGCCTGTACTCAGAACTGATTACCGAGCTCCACTCCCAGAGTTTCTGATTCAGTTGGTTTGGGATGGCCTGAGACTTTTGCATTTCTTAGTTAGTTTTTTTTTTTTTTAACATTTATTTATTTTTGAGAGACAGAGAGAGAGAGCAGAGGAGGAGCAGAAAGAGGGAGGCGCACAATCCAAAGTAGGCTCCAGGCTCTGAGCTGTTAGCACTGAGCCCAAAGCGGGGCTTAAACCCACGAACCTCGAGATCGTGACCTGAGCCGAAGTGGGATGCTTAACCAAATGAGCCACCCAGGCACCTGGGAGAATTTTGCATTTCTAACTGGTTCCCAGGCGACACTGATGCTATTGGTCTGGGGACACTACAGTCTTCTGTCCTTGTAGGGAGAGCTGAATGTTGCCAGGAATCACTTAGGTACATCCTGAAACCTGTGTATGTATTGTATTTTTGATCGTCTTTTCAATTGTAACGATGTCAATTTGTTTATACGGAATGTACTTGTGATTACAATTTAATTAAATATCACATCAACCTATGAAAAAGTAGTTGGAAAAAACGATTGTTACTACGAAGCCAAGCTGAATGTTTTTGGAGGGACTTAATATAGGTGCTCACTAAAATAATGTTTGGTTTGGTGGGGCAACTGTTGAGACCAGAAAAAAAAGTCTGTAAAAATTTAGAGGAATTATGCATTTAAGCTGCTTTAACAGGGTCTTTAAATTATTGTTTTACTTTAAATAAACTAGGGATGGTGGAGGCTATGAGTTGTAAATGATGTGCGTGGTTGTGATTTAGTCAATAAAAACAAAATAGAACTTCAGTCTCTGGTTCCAGTCTTTAAAGAGACAAAAACCTTTGGAGAAATTGCAAACGAATGCATGCTCAAACATTTTAAATTGAAATAACATTTTAAATTAAAACTGAATGTTTAAATTAAAATAAATATTTAAAGTATGTTCCCTCCTTGCTTTTTGAGTGAACCGATTGTCTTAGCCTGAGTTACCCAGAAGGCAGAGCTTGTGGAAATGGCTTATGTGCTATTACTTTAATCAGGAATGCAATCCAAGCAGGATGAAGAAAAGGGGAGTGAGGCAAGGAAAGAGGGAGAGCCAGTATGAAAACGCCAAGCTGAAGTGGCCCACGCTTACAATCAAGTGTGACCGATTTCTTGATCTTATGGGACTGTTTTCTGAGACACTATATACATGGCTGCTTTTTAGGACAGTATGTCTAGTGAAAAGAGGGAGAAGAATTTACTTGCTACTTCCCACCTCCCATTGGTTAAAAGTTTGCTCCATGGAGTATTAACTTTCTTACACTCCCATTTAGACATGTATGGGCACTAGGGCTGACTTCTTGGGCATGTGACCAATATACAGAGCCCCAAGCTCAGGAGGGGGCTGACTCCTGGGGTTTAATGTTCTGTATTACTGTCTTGAAATTCTTTTTTTTTTTTTAATGTTTATTATTTTTTGAGAGAGAGTGAGAGCGAGCGTGAGTGGGGAAGGGGCAGAGAGAGAGAAGGAGACACAGAATCCGAAGCAGGCTCCAGGCTCTGAGCTGTCAGCACAGAGCCCTAAGTGGGGCCCGAACCCTCATACCATGAGACCATAACCTGAGCTGAAGTCTGAAGCTCAACTGACTGAGCCACCCAGGTGCCTCATTGAAATTCTGAATAATTTTATCTCTGAATGTGTGTTTTGTAAGAGAATTTGAGAGACAATGAAGCCTGTGCTTGGGGACTTGGGATTCCTGCTCACAAGATGTCCTGGCTCTCCTCTTTCCCTGATTCCCTGGGATGGGTTCTCAGCAACCTTCTTCCCACCCCTGCCGCTGCCCTCTGACCCATGGCTTGACACTATCTATTAGCCTGAATGTGTCAGAGTGATGAGGCATATGGTGAGATAGTGGAGTCCATAGTCATGTGTCCCTTGTTATACTTTCTCTTTTATCAAGTGGGTCCCTTGGACCAAGGCAATGTTATATGTGATATAATGTCAATAGAATAGGCATTTGTAAACCCTGGATGGTGGTGTTCCCCATCTAACATAGAAGGTGATGTAAATGTAATTCCATGAGGAATAGTGGTACGTTAATAAATATTTCAGTGAAATAAATAAATATTTCAGTCTCTGCTGTTGGCAGATTGAGCATTCAGCAGTGGTACGAGCTACATCAGCCTTGGTGAGAAGTAACTGCGAGTGACTCTTGATCTCGGGGTTGTATGAACCCCACGTTGGGTGTAGAGATTACTTAAAATATTTTTTTAATGTTTATTTATTTTTGACAGAGAGAGAGACAGAGTGCAAGCAGGGGAGGGTTGGAGAGAGAGGGAGACACAGAGTCTGGAGCAGACTCCAGGCTCTGAGCTATCAGCACAGAGCCTGACGTGGGGCTTGAACTCATGAACCATGAGATCACGACCTGAGCCGAAGTCAGATGCTTAACCAACTGAGCCACCCAGGTGCCCCAAGATTACTTAAAATCTTTTTTTTCAAAAAAAATTAATGATTTCTCAACCTTGTGAGGTCATTTTCTGACAGGCTTTGCTTTGCTGTGTTTTGTTTTCAGGTCAGTTCATATAGAGTCTGATGGAAGGAAGAATTGATCTGTCAGCTGCCATTTTGCCTCAGTCAAAAACTTGCCCCATTGGGCATTAATTTCCTCGCACTTCCCAATTGCACATATGCGGGCAATGTATATACATGTGGGCAGGTCTTTCCTCCAGGAAAACCTGGAGGCGGAAGTGAGAGAAGTGGGGCGTGGGCACAAAGGTAGGTACTGTCAGATTGCGGCAGCTGGGCCCGGAACAAGTGACCAAAATCCCTGGATTCGGGTAGACCAAGAGTGCCGAAGCAAAACACAAAAGGAGTGTTTGATTTATTAACCAACTACAAATCCCAGATGAAATTGGGTTGGGGAGCTTCTGCTACATTTGTCTGTGAGATGAAGGGTCTTAATCAGAATAATTGACTATTGATGGTCATTTACCCTATCCCAGGGACTTGCAGATCTCATGGCAGCCGTGACCTTTCCCTGCACCTCCTAACTCATGTGTCCAACTGCCTAGTTGATCTTGGCCACATACACATTTAATATGGCATTTCAAACTTAAAGTTGCCATACCAGAACTCGTAATTCCTGCCACCCCACTAGACTTGCTTCTCCTTCAAGCAGTTGCTCAACACACTTGTTCCTCTCTGTCAGCGACCTCTCCCGTGACTCATCTCCATTTGCTCCGGCAACAGGTCTTCCAAGGCATATCTTGAATATGCTCACTTCACCACTACTTCCCAGTTGAAGCCGTTTTTACCTTTACTTGTATTATTGAAACAACCTCCCTTCTACACTTGCTCCGTCCGTTCTTCACAGAGCAGGAATACTTTCTAAAAATGGAACACAGATCATGTCAGTACCCTGCTTAAAACTCTCTGATTATGCTCCCTCCTATAATTAGCATAAAATCCAATCTTGTACGTGGTCTGGCTCCTGCCTCTCTCCCTGACTATCTCATACCACTCACTTCCTCCACCACTGCATTCCAGCCACCCTGGCTTTCTTTCTGCCCGTAGCTCTTCCCTCTGCCCGGAGGGCTTTCCTCCCTGAGCCGTGCATGGCTAGTTCTTCTGAAGAGTCCATCAACGCAGTGTGGCCTACCCGGTTCCTGTCCCACACCCTATGCTGATATAATTTTTGTTTATTTGCTCTCTCTTGCTGACCTCCATTAGAGTGTGAGGAGTGGAGAGCTTATTCTTTTTCACTCTTTTTTTTGGTTTGTTTTATTTTATTTAAAAAATTCTTTTTTTAGTGTTTATTTTTTTTGAGAGAGAGATAGAGTGTGAGTGGGAGAGGTGCAGAGAGAGAGGGATACACAGAATCTGAAGTGGGCTCCGGGCTCCGAGCTGTCAGCACAGAGCCCGACGCGGGGCTCGAACCCACAAGCCGTGAGATCATGGCCTGAGCCGAAGTCGGCTGCTCAACCGACTGAGCCACCCAGGCACCCCTCACTCTTTTTTTTTTTTTTTTTTTTTTTTTTAATGTTTTGGGGCCCCTGGGTGGCTCAGTTGGTTAAGCGTCTGACTTTGGCTTAGGTCATGATCTCGTGGTTTGTGAGTTCAAGCCCCGCATCGGGCTCTGTGCTGACAGCTCGGAGCCTGGAGCCTGCTTCAGATTCTGTGTCTCCCTCTCTCTCTGCCCCTCCCCTGCTCATGCTCTTTCTCTGTCTCTCAATAATAAGTAAACATTAAAATTTTTTTTAATGTTTTAAGTTTATTTATTTAATTTGAGAGAGACAGAGACAACATGAGTGGGGGAGGCGGAGAGAGAGAGAGAGAGAGAGAGAGAGAGAGAGAATCCCAAGCAGGCACCATGCTCAGTGTGAAGGCCAATGCGGACTCAATCCCACAACTGCGAGACCACAACTTAGGCTGAAATGAAGAGCTACCCAGGCGTCCACCCCCCCCCCCCCCTTTTTTTAAGTAGGCTTCATGCCCAGCACGGAGCCCAGTGCCAGGCTTGAACTCACAACCCTGAGATCAAGACCTGAGCTGAGATTGAGACTCAGAGGCTTAACCGACTGATCTGCCCAGGCGCCTCAGTAATTTTTTTTAAGTGGCATCCTGTTTTTCATTTGACTGAAGAAAACCTAGAAACTGTTTCTAGAGGACTAACAGCTTGGGCCCCATGGCCAGATAGGTCAAATAGGCTTCCCTATGGACAATTCAAACTGGGGATCAGTTGTGCAGGCAACTGCCAGAAGCTCTGTGACTAATTTCAAATGGACCTCCCTGAAGTTAATTCTTATGCATAGCCTAGGGATGACCAGAGCCTTTAGGAGGCTAAGACGAAATCTTTCAAGCCCCAACCTATGCCAGTGAAGCTATTCTGTTACCTAGATAGCACATAACATGAGAAACTCATTTTAGACCCATTGTAATTAGTGTTGTCTGTGTTTTCCATAGGAATGCTCTCATCACTCTTTGATATTATTTCTGGGATGGCCCTTGGAAATCATCTAGTTTAGCCTTATTTTATGGATGAGAAAAGTAAGATCTAGAGAGGGAAAGCAACTAAGCTAAGGTCATTTCGTTAGTCAGAGGCAGAGCCAGGACCAGAATTAGATCTCCTAACAGAGAGTGGAAGCTTTTACAATATACCCTGACACCTGTTCCTTTATTCTCCTGGCCTCCTAAAAAAATGGCCTCAAGGGATTTACCTTAAACAATGTCCTTGTGAGTCCTGATGGGATCACCTTGGGTCTCTGAACACTGGCAGTGGTGGTAATCTGGGAGGTGCTGATCTTCCTTTCTTATTTTGCTTGGACAATTCTTGACTCATTATCAAACACATCTTTACCACCAAGGGAAGTAATTGTGTATTCATTTAGGGCAGCGAGACCTACAAAAAGTCACAGAAACATTCCTATTCCAACTAGTTAACAGGCTACTGAAATTTACCGGAAAGAAATTACTGTGGGTGTATTTTTTCACAGTGATTCATTCAATTTGTCTCATCACGAATCAAATAGATACAGTGGTCCTTCCTCTGTTAAGTTTAGGTTGCAGAGTTTCAGAAAGTTTATCCAGATCTCAAAAATCCAGAACTGTTTTTTTTTTTTTTTTTTTTTTTTGGTACTGTATTGCTGTAGTTAAATTCCCCACCAGAGAGCTCATTCCCCACCAGGGAATGAGTTTGAATAATTTGTTTTGAAGATTTGGGAGGAAAATAGAAGGTTTTCCTTCACAGAAAACAACTCGATTCTATATTCTCTTTCCTGTATATGTATTCACCATTTACTTCTTTCTCTGTTTGCCTGATTTCAGGGATGGGAGGAGGAATAACATCCAAATTTGCAGTTTTCTATCCATATTTGTTTCCTCCAGATAATTTTCAGGAGGATGAGGATTTGGTTGCTGGGGGTGGTGAACACCTCTGAGCAAACTGAGTAACTTAATAGCCCTGTGCATTTCTAGCTGAGCATGCGACCAGGAAGTTCAGGACTGCTGTTTTATGGTTGGAGCCTCTTGGTAAGCGTGCCCTTCCTAAACATTTTATGAGATGTGATTACAGCAGCACGATGTTCTTTTGTTTCCAGGGTGGGTTTGGGGAAACAGCAGACAACTCAGGACTTTTGAGTTTGTCCCTCCCGGAGCAAAAGCTTGAACCGACACAACCGGCTGAAATCCTCCCTGGTTCCTCCCTCCTGCAAACGACTTTGATATTTATTGCAGCTGCCTGCGTTTGCAGCGCTCTCCCGGCTCTGCTCCGTCCCAGAAGAGGCACCGGCACGTCTCGCTGCCCGCGTCCTGTAGCCCTACCTCTGTGCAGCCCTTCCCTCCCCAGTAAAATGTTCTCAGCGCACAAAAGCCGCCGCTGAGGGGAAGGAACAGCTTCGGGCCGAGAGGGAGGGAGCTGGCCGGCTGCACCATCTGCAGTGGAAAACGGACGCCGCTCACCCCGCCTAGGAAACTAATGGAGCGTCCCTAAGAGACCCAAACTCCAGCTTGGCTCACCCCAGCTTTCTCCCCCACCTCCAGACCCCCAGGTGAGACAGCGCCGTCAGCCTGCCTGTGGAAGGGCGCTTGCAGCCAGCTTCCGATCCCGGAATTCGACCGGAATCTTGAGCAGGTTTTGTTTTGTGAAAAGAAATGTTGTCATCACCGGTTTTTTTCCCCCTTTGTTTTCCAGCATTTTCTTTTCTTGTGGTAACTTAAAACATTTCCTCTGGGGATGGGGTGAGAAGAGTCGGACATAAATGTTTGCCAGTGCAAAGTCCTTTGGCTGAATGTGGTGTCTGCGACTTCAGAAAAGCCTCCTACTAACCGGGTTACCCAGGCAAGGCTTCGAACTGCCTCCGAAGAATGGTGGCCGAAAGCCAGGGGTACGAATGTGATGCTGTGGTTTGTGGGGGTCTGTTTCAGCATTTATATTTAAATATCTTTCCCTCTAAGAATTTTTAATTGGCGATTTCGCCTTGAGGTGCTCCAGTAAATCAGAGAAGGAGCCAAACCTAGTTATTTCGCTTCGTAACCAAGCTTTATTTTCAGGGCTTTCTTTCCCCTGCGGTTCTTGCCCCGAAGCGATCTGTAAAGCGAACCCACTCTGATACAGTTTGAAAAGTGCATTTTGTACTTGGCTCTTTCTTTGATCGAATTAATCTGGGCTTTTTTGTAGTTCTAAATGAGGCCTATGGGCTGACAATGTAGCTGTTTAAAGGGGATTTTAGGGGATAATAGCCAATGCAAATAGTGCCATGAGAATGGCAACTTGCTTTTGCACTTTCAATCACATAATAACAGCAAAGAAAGCTTTTAAAATGAATTGAAATTTTGTGGCATGCCATCTGGGATTATTTGGGGAAACAGTTCTGAATACTGCAGTTGGGCAAAAGAATGGTGGTTCGGTCTGCTCTTAAGCTGACATGTTTCAGATGGCAACCTTATGCTAACTGGTGCAAAGTTGGCTAGCATTTTTTTTTTTTTATTTTATTATTTTCTTTCTCTCGGATTATCTGCAAAAATTCTCTTTGATTGCTGGTATTTGGGTCTGAAAAACTTTTCTATTGTTGAAGAATTCAATTCAACCCCTTGCAGCTGCTGATCCCCTCATTGTTCCACTCGTTATGTGTACGCGTCTCAGATGAATGTAGCCAAGCCTTTTAGCGCCTTAATAGGTGTCTACATAAAGGTCATTTATTCTGCCGTACTTGTTTTAACAAAAGTTTATACACAAACAACAACCACAGCTAAAACATTCACATTAATCAATTTCCTCCTGATGCAGAATGCAAAATCTGCCTCAGGCCACGGTGCGGGCATGAAAATTGTTTTCTGTGTATGATGTTGTAAAGCAGAAAGCAGTTTAAGCAATTTCATCGAGGGCAGAGCATAATTATTTCAACACAATCTCTGGCCAAGAGCACCCATTCTGTGCTTCTGTGTGTGTGTAGCTACGGTCAGGTGACACTGTAGGCAGAGAGGTGCTTCGCCTGGAATTGAGGCTTTAGCTTTTCCCTTGATGTTCACCCTGATTTGGGGGCTGTTCTCTGTGAGCTTCAGCTATCGTCTCCGCAGGGAAGGACACAGAGGTGATACTAGAATCTGGGGGAAATTGCATAAAGTTATCTAGAATTTGCAAAAAAAAAAAAAATTATGTCCTCACAGGTGTAAGTCCTCCTGCTACACAAAAGAAAAGACAGGCACCTCTTTCCATCTGCAAACCCCACAGCGGGCTGCTTTCAGGATGAAGCAAATGATGAAAATAATGGCTTCCCACCGTAAAACGCTGGTAGGATGCCCGTAGGCTGACCAACTTCTAGTTAGGGAATTATTAGAGAGGGTTTCTAAGGGATCTTGGTGAGTGTGTGTGTGTGTTTGGGGGGGGGATTGCCCAGCACAGTGGACGTCACGTGGGAATTATAAAACTCTGGCCACGTGGGGGAGGGAGTGAGGAGGCCCACCCACCCTGCCTCCCTGAGCAAACCTTAAAGAGCTTGCCTCTCTCTCAGCAGGGTAATTCATGGACAGGGCCACATTCTTTGATCCATCTCAGGATGGTACTTAGTAACTGATCACAGCCCTAAATTCGCTCCGATCCACAAACAAGTACACTGTTCAGTATGTACAGGTAGTTCTCTGCTGTGTCAGTTTACCTGCTCAAGGTTTAGACTTGGTGAGTTAAGGATTCAAGTCCTTAGATGCTTTGGGGGTTTTGTAAAAGTCAAAAAGCTCTGAGATTTGGCCTCCGGGTGTGGCTCCACCCCTTCCCTCAACCTCTCCTGAGGGTCTCTTCCCTTCATATGCTCTCCCAGCGGCTGGAGTGCAGCCAGCTGGTTCTCTCCCACAGGGACTTCTCGGCCTGGTGGGTGCTTCTCAGACTTTAAGGAGCTGCGGCGAATGACCTGGGGTCTTGTTAAAAAGCACATTGTGTTTCTGTTACTCTGAGATGGGGCCTGAAAATCTGCATTTCTAACAACCCTGGTGACACTGACACAGCCTAATTATCCATCTGTAAAAATGCCCATTGAGGCAGTCAGGGATTTCTTGACTTTTCAACTTTTTGGGAGATTGGGAAAGGCTTGGAGACAGTCTAGTTTTAGGGAGGCTTATCCTACAGTTTATCTTGCACCTCATTTGGTCCTTCAGTTACAAGCAGGAGAGACAAAGTAAATGATATTTGGGCCCAGTCTTTGATCACTTCTATATTATTTGCTCATTTAAAAAACTTACCGAATGTATATTGGATGCCTGCTATATGCAGGCACTGTGCTGGGTGCTGTGGGTGCTCTCATCCATGTCCACAAGCAGTTCACACCCCTGGAGCCTGCAGCAAAGGGTCTCACCCCAGCTGCACACTGGAATCACTTCGGGAGTTTTTGTGGCTAATATTCACTGAGCCCCACTCGCACTTGGAGAGAAGCACATTTAACTGGTCTGGGACGGGGCTCAGTCATCCGCATTTTTGAAGTGCTTTTCGGGGGAAATCTAGTGTGCCCAGGACTGGGCATCCTTGGCCCAAAGTGTTGAACGGGATGAACCAGAAGCATGTGGGTGGGAGCCACCTCAAGTACAGGCTCCAAAGCGAGGGGAGGACAGTGGGATGGCCGTGCAAGGTAAGGGGACCTCTCTTTCCCTGCCAGCCTGCCTTTTCTGAAAAATCTTGCCCATCGTCGTGAGAGAGGAAATGGCAAGGTTATCATGTGTGCCCTTCAGAACCTTGTGGCATCACAGCTACTCATGCGTCAGTGATATCATGTCTTGATTCTCAGGCCCAGGATGGGTGTCTCTCTGGCACTGGTCCCTCCACTCTCAGCTGAGGCTGTGTCGGTGCAAAAGACGGGCAGGACTCCATCGGCTCTTGTTTGAGTGACCAACTGTCCCAGTTTGTCCAAGACCGAGGGGTTTCCTAGGATGTGGGACTTTTGGTGCTAAACCCAAGAAAGACCTGGATAAACCCGGGCGAGCTGGCGGTCACCTTAGTCCTAGTGTCCCGACTCCTGCTGCAGGGTTGTCAAGCTTGATGCATAAGGCATGAATCATGGAAAGAAAACTTGACAAATTGGACCTCACTAAATGAAACATGCTTGCTTTGTGAAAGACTATGTGAAGAAGTTGAAAAGATAAGCTACAGACTGAGAGACAATATTTGCAACCAAATATTTGATAGAAGACTATTAGCATCTAGAATAGATAAAGAATTGTCGAGACCCAATAGTAAAAACCGAACAGTGCAATTAGAAAATGGGCAAAAGACATGGATAGACATTTCACCGAAGAGGATATACAGATGGCACATAAGCACATGACAGCATGTTCAACATCACTAGTCACTGGAGATATGCAAATTCAAACCACAATGAAGTATATGCCTATCAGAATTGGCTATAATGAAAAATGACGACGCCACCAAATGCTGGTGAGGGTGTGGAGCAAATGGATCACTCATATGTTGTGTGTGGGAATGTAAAATGGTACAGCCACCCCGGAAGACAGTTTGGAAATTTCTTATAAGATGAAACATGCATCTACCATATACCCACGCAATTGCACTCTTGAACATTTATCCCAGAGAAATGAAAACTTATGTTCACACAAAAAGCTGTTCACAAATGTTCATAACAGCTTTATTTGTAATAGCTAAACATTGGAAACAACTCAGAGATCCTTCAACAAGTGCATGGAGAGCCAGTGATCGCATTTCAGTAGATAAAGTCTCCTAAAACATTTCTTTTGGGGAAAGAAAATAAAAGGAGGCGAAAATGTTGGGAACTCCTAGTTCAGTGCTTGCCAGGTCTGGATATTTGACTTTGGGGTTCTACGTTCAGAGGGTAGTCAACCTGTGTGGTGAGCTGAGAAGAACTCTCTGAGGGGCTGGGTAAGAAGCAGAAAAAGAGGACACAATGAACTGGAAAAAAAAATTACCAAAGCCAAGTTGTAAGTAAGAATACGCATATTGAGGATATTTAGTTAAAAAAAAAAAAGAGAGAGACTATTTCTAGGATATAGCTGATGCAAGGTCAACTTGATATTCTTCTAGGTCTGTAGCCCTATAGTTTAGGGATAACAAACGTTCATAATAATGATTGGATCAGGAAGTGCTTTCTGACTTGGCAAAACTGCTTTATAAATGTTATTATGCGTAGATACAGTAGCATCACAATTTTCTGCAATGTGGTAATCATGGAGGGTCTTGTCATGGCATCTCTTAGTTGATTAAGGTTTGCTGATCCAGATCATGGTCTTTCCCATCGCTTGGATGTTCAGGAATTGAAGGGATCTGGACAAAAGAGAACTCATGAGTGCTTCCTTACATTGCTAATAGAAGGGCTTATTCATTGGTTCAGATCACCAGGTTGGATTTGGGGGCCCAAGCATCCAGAAGTACCAAGCCAAGGGGCTTACTTGTGTTTTTCATGCTAAAATAGCGCCCTCCTGGACCCCTCACCTCTAGTACCGTAGACATAATGACAACTGACTCCTATGTAGTACTTACTTCCCCTGCACCAGACGTTGCCGTTAAGTATTTTACTCATGTTAACTCATTTAATTTGCCTTACAAGCCTGTGAGATAGGTACTATTTCTATTTCCATTTTACTAATAAGTTAACTGAGTCACAGAGAAGTTAAACTGCCCAGGGTCATGCAGCTTAGCAGAACCAAAGTTCAAACCCAGTTCATCTGGCTCTGGAGTTCATTCCCTTTCAAAACGAATATGCAAATACACAGGTTTTGTGGTAGGTCTATTTGAATGCCAAATATTTTTATTTTAATATACCTTAAACGTTCTAGAATTTGTTTTGGTTCCCTTTTCTTTTCTTTTAAAATATTTAATTATTTTTGAGAGAGCTTGCACATGCACATGAGTGGGGGAGGAGGAGAGAGAGAGGGAGACACAGAATCGGAAGCAGGCTCCAGGCTCTGAGCTGTCAGTGCAGAGCCCAGCTTGGGGCTTGAACCCATGAATCGTGGGATCATGACCTGAGCCGAAGTCGGACACTTAACTGACTGAGCCACTCAGGTGCCTTTTTCAGAATCAGTTTATCTATTAAGAGTCTATATCATTGGGGCGCCTGGGTGGCTCAGTCGGTTAAGCGTCCGACTTCAGCTCAGGTCACGATCTCACGGTCCGTGGGTTCGAGCCCCGCGTCAGGCTCTGGGCTGATGGCTCAGAGCCTGGAGCCTGCTTCCGATTCTGTGTCTCCCTCTCTCTCTGCCCCTCCCCAGTTCATGCTCTGTCTCTCTCTGTCCCAAAAATAAATAAACGTTAAAAAAGAGTCTATATCACAAAGCCCATGGACTTAAACGCAATATTCCAATTTGACAAAGTGGTAACCCATGGTAGGTTGCATTATTTGTGGAGTCTCACAAATGGCAAAACAAGATCAAGAGCAATAACATTATTCTAAATGTCATTGTGCGTGTCACCTGTTTTGATGAGGCCTGCATAATTTAACAGTTACTGGTGCTATGGAATAATTGGTTGGATGGTATCATTTTCACTTATTTAAAATTATGATTCAAAATTATGATTTGTATTCATGGATTGTTATTTTCCCCGTGGGCACCTTTGAAGGCGAAGGACAGCTTGCTGTAGAAGCCCTGGTATGTTTTAAAGGGATTATCTCAAGTGTGTATCTGCCCCTCCCCCTCTCCCATGTTGGCAAATCTACCGCAGATGGGCTGACCTATGAACATCAGGATGTTTTTTATTCTATGATATGTTCACAGGCTTGGAGGGATTTGAATGGCTCTAGATTTAATCAACAGGCTGCTGTTTCTTAGTGTAGCACATATTCCTTCAAAAACGAAATGAGACCATGTTATCTTGCAGCCAGGTCTAAGGGATTTTTCTTGCAGGAGTTTGTTGTTGTTGGTACTGTCCTTTAGTATTGCTCCTCTTTCTTTTTTCGAGAAAGATCAGTGGCTGCACTAAGGATAGCTTACATGATTTCCCCCTTTCTTCACTCTCAGACTGCTGGGCTAGCTCAGTAGGGGAGCTAATGGTTGGTAATTAACTTTTAGATAAATTACTGCTTGAGGCAAAGGGAAGACACCTTGAGAGTTAGAAGTCAGTCCATCAAAGCAGTCAGTGGAGACATCCCTGTAATTTTGTCATTTTGCCAATGATGGCAATAATGTTTGCTTGACAATCTAATAGCATCTCAAGCACCCAGGCATCCAAATTAGTAGGAAAAAAACCCATGCCATCATCTAAGCATCTTCTCTCTGACTCAGAACATAAGGGACAGAGAGAAGAGTGTCACCATGGCTTAACATAAGACTTAAACTTGTACATCCATCGATTGGGTGACCCGCCAGAGCAATCTTCAGTATGATAAGAAAGTCATGGCCCAGTATCTAGCCGGACTCTGGAAATTCTACTTTATCTGAGCCATCAGGCAACTGGCAAAAGGTGGAAAGAAGCATCAAGTACACACGGTTGTCATGGCAGTATTTGGACAGAATGACAAGAGGACTTCAGCTTTTTCTTATAATTTTAACCTTTATGCCAAGTCAATTTAAGTCATAATTCTGTCTTTGTTACTATTTTCCTCCTCATTTAGTTTTCACTTGGTTAGTTCTTTAGAACTACAGTTTATAATTATGCATGCTAAAAAGGACAAGTTCTATTGACAAAACAAACCACTTTTCCTATATAGTCCCTCTTTTTTGCCTCAGACTTCACTGAATTATGAAAACCTTCTCAACTATTTGAAGTGGTGTTACTATTTTTATTATATATACTACTTAAATTGTAATCCTATTGATATCTCAGAGACTTTTAGAACTGGAATGAGGGGCGTGTGGGTGGCTCAGTCAGTTAAGTATCTGACTGTGGCTCAGGTCATGATCTCAAGGTTTGTAGGTTCAAGCCCTGCATCGGGCTCTGTGCAGTGTGGAGCCTGTTTGGGATTCTCTCTCCCTCTTCCCACTCCCTGTCCCTCTTCCCCTCTTCCTCCCTCCCTCACACTTTCTCTCTCTCTCAAAAATAAATAAACTTAAGAAGAAAAAAAGAGCTGGAGCACCTGGAAGGCTCCATCGTTAAGCATCTGACTTCCGCTCAGGTCATGATTTCACAGTTTGTCACTGTTCTCGTTCGAGTCCCACATGGGGCGAGCTCAAGCTCCCCTCCGAGTGAGCCCGAGCCCTGCTTGCAGTAAACCAAGCCCCACTTTGGGTGAGCCCTGCTTCTCTCTCACTCTCTCTTTTTCTCTCTCTTTCTCTCTCTCTTTCTGCCCCTGGTTCACTTGCACCCCCCCTCTCTCTCTCTCAAAAAAAAAAAAAAAAAAAAAGAAAAAAAAAGACTGGAATGAGCCTTTGAACCAATAATAGCCACGGTTGCAGAGTAGAGTACTTAGTCCCTGTCAGCGATGCCAATCAATGTATGTTTCATTCTCTACAATCTGTGGGGTGAGTATGAATGATCTCCATTTTACAGTGAGGATCAATGAGGCCTGGCAAGGTTAAAAAACACGACCAAAGTCTGCCATCTGGTAGGGCTGGGAGGAAAAGAGTAACTGCTCTGACTCCCATGTGTGTACTCTTAATGTCCAGGTTCTAACTCTGGGTGACTACCTTAGAAAAGAAAACTGAAGTCAGGAGAAGTTAATTTAGCTCAAGTAACATCAACAAATGGCTGATTTTCTGAATTAACTAAGTGAAGAAAAAAAAAAGGGGAAGGCCAGGTGAAGAACCTGGTGTTCTGGAATGGAATTCTATCCCTTTTAGGTCTTAGACACTTCCTCTTCCCCATCTCTGCAAACTTCTTCACAGATCAGAACACAGAGCACATTCTATCAATAAGCACCTATAAAGAAATAGCAGCTTGTTGAGATATAATTTACATATCATAATGTTCAGCCTTTAAAAATAGACAATTCAGTGGTTTTTAGTATATTCACAGAGTTGTGGAGCCATTACCAACCACTGGCAACCACTGATCTGCTCTCTGTCTCGATGGATTTGCCTGTCTGTACATTTTAACTAAATGGAATAATTCAGTATGTGGCCTTTTGTGTCTGGCTTCTTTCACTTGGCATGATATTTTCAAGGTTCTTCCATGTTATAGTATGAATTAGTTGCCTTTTAATGGCTGAATAATATTCCATTGTATGAATATACTACATTTTGTTTATTCATTTATCAATCAGTGGACATTTGGGTTATTCCATTTTTTTTTTTTTTTGGTTATTGTGAATAATACTGCTATGAACATTCACGTATTAGTTTTTGTGTGGATGTATGTTTTCATGTTTTGGGGGTATTCTAGGAGTGGAATTCCTGGGTCATACGGTAACTCTCACGTTTAACTTGTTGAGGAACTGCTAAACTGTTTTCGAAAGTGGCTGCACGGGGCGCCTGGGTGGCTCAGTCGGTTAAGCGTCCGACTTCGTCTCAGGTCATGATCTCACGGTCCGTGAGTTCAAGCCCCACGTCGGGCTCTGTGCTGACAGCTCAGAGCCTGGAGCCTGCTTCCGATTCTGTGTCTCCCTCTCTCTCTGACCCTCCCCCGTTCATGCTCTGTCTCTCTCTGTCTCAAAAATAAATAAACATTAAAAAAAAAAAAGAAAGAAAGTGGCTGCACTATTTTACATTCCCACCAACACTGAGGGCTTCGGTTTTTCCGCGTCCTGCCCATACTCGTTATCATTTATCTTTTTGATTATAGCCAACCAAGTGGGTGTGAAGTGGTATCTCATAATGGTTTTTGGTTTGTATTTCCTTAATGACTAATGATGTTGAACGTCTTTTAATGTGCTTATTGGCCATCTTTGTATCATCTTTGGAGAAATAGCTGTTCACATCGTTTGCCCATTTTTAATTGTGTTGAGTTCTTTATATATTCTGGATAGTAGACCCTTATCAGATATATAATTTGCAAATATTTCACCCATTCTGTGGGTTGTCTTTTTGCTTTCTTGATGGTGTCCTCCAAAGCACAAAGTTTTTAATATTGATGAATTACAATTTATCTGTTTTTTCTTAAAATTTTTTTTTAACTTTTATTCATTTTTAAGAGACAGAGAGAGACAGAGCACAAGTGGGGGAGGGCAGAGAGAGAGGGAGACAGAATCTGAAGCAGGCGCCAGGCTCCGAGCTGTCAGCACAGAGCGTGACGCGGGGATCGAACCCACCAACCGTGAGATCATGACCTGAGCCAAAGTCGGACGCTCAACCTACTGAGCCACCCAGGTGCCCCTATCTATTTTTTCTTGTATCACTTGTGCTTTTTGTGTTGTATCTAAGAAGCCATTTCCTAATCCAAGGTCACAAAGATTTATGCCTGTATTTCCCTCGAAGTGAAATATGTACTTTTAGTTCTTATAGTAAGAACTAAAACCTTAGGTTTATAATCCATTTTGGTTTTTTATACATAGTATGAGGTAATAAGCATTTTTTTAAAAATTCTTTTTTAATGTTTATTTATTTTTGAGAGAGAGACAGAGGATGAGCAGGGGAGGGGCAGAGAGAGAGAGGGAGACATAGAATCTGAAGCAGGCTCCAGGCTCTGTCAGCACAGAGCCCGACGCAGGGCTCAAACTCACAAACCATGAGATCATGACCTGAGCCGAAGTCAGACGCTTAACTGACTGAGCCACCTAGGCGGCTCGAGGTAATAAGCATTTTTGATGCAAGTTTATGGGAGTTAATCAAGTTGGCAGATAACACTTTGATTATTAAACTGATGTGTATTAAAGCCATATAGTCCATTACTTGAAATTATGTTAATCTATTAATGTGATTGTGAAGAAATATTAGAATTTTGGCTTCAAATTTAAAATTGATTCTAGCCGTGTCTTTTCTAACTTTAATTTTCTTGAAACTAATCATGGTAAAATGTTCTATGATTCTTTGATTCCTACCTGTTAAGCCACTATACTGGGGATGGGAAATAATTTTCTGTTAAGGGACTTCTAACAGAAAAAAAAAAAAAAAGGCAATTCATTGAGCCATAGGAGTAAAACATAACTTTAATATTCGAAAGTACTATGTAAGCACTAAAGAATTAAGTATTTAGGGGCACCTGGGTGGCTCAGTCAGTTAAACTTCCGACTTCAGCTCAGGTCATGATCTCATGGTTTGTCGGTTTGAGCCTTGTGTAAGGCTCTGTGCTGACAGCTCAGAGCCTGGAGCCTGCTTTGGGTTCTGTGTCTCCCTCTCCCTCTGCCCCTCCCCTGCTCATTCTCTCTCTCTCTCTCTCTCTCTCTCTCTCTCTTTCTCCCTCTTTCAAAAATAAACAAAAAAAGAAGTATTTAAGCACGCTATAGTTCTATATGTTGGCCAACTGCTGAGGAAGAGAAAAAGGAGCGCCGGGATTGGGAAGGAAGGATGAGGGAAAATGAATTCAGGAGAGAGACGAATAGTCAGGAAAGCCATATGGAGACGGCAGTTCATATGGAGTGAGGGGGACTGTGGCAGGGTGCAGAAGACCCGCCTAGATGAATGACACTCAGTTGAACATGTGAAAATTCTTGTGCTGTTATAATACAAAGAAAAACAGAATAAAAGAGGAAAGGAGGAGACTGGAGTAAACATAGAAATTTATCACAGCACTGAAGAGAAAAGCAGGTTTCATGAAGTAATAAGCATTTTGAGAGACTGGGATTAAGTCATTTTAAAGGGGGTGTGTGTGTTCCCTTTATACAATCAAAAAAATGAAAGATAGCCCATCTTGGTACCCTCACCCTGGGTAGGATGACATTAGGTTAGAAGCCCCCCAGCTTCACAAACCACATCTTTTCTCTTGGCCGCGTCTGTCTCCTCAATCACAGCTAGCCCCGGTGTGGAAGATGGAATTTCTTCTAGTGAGTTCACAGGCATCATTGTTGTGTATTATTCTGCTTATTTAATATGTTTCACACAGCCTCAGCACACCGGCCACTTATTAGAATCATATATAAATGACTTTTTTTTTTTGTTTGTTTGTTTTTGTTTTTGTTTTTGTTTTTGTTTTTTTGCTTTCAAGGAACTCATAGCTGTAATACAGGTCGGTAGGCAACAGATTCTGGGTCTTCGATATAACATTAGACATATAACATTGTTATTGCCAACTTTAATTCAGACTGTGAGCCACTAGAATTCAGTTGTACTGAACTGACACGAGCTCCAGGCTCTGTACCTTGATAAAAAGGTTTGAAATGATTAAAACAAAATGTTGATAAATAGCCAACAGTGTGAGACTCTATCAGCGTGTGTGACAAGTTTTTAATTTAAGAACATTACATGCTTTTGTATTAAGTCCTTCAATAATATTAATTTTCAAGAACATTAAATTCTGTCTAGTGTACTGAAGCTGGTAATTATAATGCATAAAAATAGCTGAATAACCAGGGTAGTGCCAATTACTCTGTCACTCATAAGTAATCAATTATTTTTGTGCAGCATAACATATATGGTGGCTGCACAGAGTGATAAGGTACAGCTCATAAATGAAAAATGATTTTTCAGATGCACGGTGAGGCACGCCTGAAAGCTTTAACAACTGTATTTGAGGGCTAGGGTATGTCTCTTTGAAGGGCGCTAAACTGAAAAGTTTGGAGGGATTTTGGTCCTAGGCTGGCCCGTGTGTCAGCCTACTGGGAGTTATGATAGATGCACACCTCCCATGTGCGTAAGATGACCCACGTCACTTGACCGACCACATGTCCGACGTTGATGTGTAGACTGTGTGAGGAGCGGAGCATATGAACTGGGTGGATTACGGTGGTGGTAATGGTGTCTGTATGATGACCGGGCTTCGCATCGCCAGGATTCTCCTGTGACTTCCCAGCAGCCACCCTATGAAGATAGGAGTCTTCTCCGAGGCTGATCACCCCTGGTGCTTCTTCTCGAGCTATGTTCTGGCATGCCCACCAGACCCCTCGTCTTTTGGAAGGCCTCACCAGTGAGCCGTCCAGGTATCTCTGGTATAGCTCCCTTCCTCAGTTACGGGCTCCCTCAAGAAAGGAAGCTCAGGAAGAAGTTGATAAAATTCAGAAACAGCAAGAAAACAACTTGTGTGTACTGTGGGCCAGACACTGGTTTAATAGACATTAAATTGTAACTTTTACTATTAATTGTTATTAATGACAACTATGCATTGGACCTAATAGCTTATTTCATACTCTAACAATCTATTTCCCCTTTATGGAAAACTACATAGTCACAAAGGAGGTAATGGAGAGATGCTTTTCTTTGTAAATGCTGTGTTTCCTTTTAGATTTATGTAGAATTTAGTTTTATGTAGAATTTACGTAGGATTTATTAAAATCCCTCTAATTCAAGTATGGGGGAAAAAAAAGGTTTGGATCCAGAGGCATCCCAGAAGATGCTACGTAGAATATGTATGATACAAAGCAAATTATTGGATTCAGTGGGTGGCGTTTATCGAGCATTTGCTGAGGAGCTCTGTGTGTAAGAGTGAACCTCAATTCTTCCCCCAGGAGTGTGTAAGGTAGCACAGGAGATGGGACAGAATACATGCCACACACACACGAGGAATTTATTGCAAATGCAAGGGGAGGTCTAAGACAAGGTACATAATGCAATGGGATAGATAAATGTTAGCATGATCATTCCCAGTGAAGTTACAGAAAAATTCACAGAAGCTGAGCTCTAAGCGACTTGAGAGGAAAGGGCCTTGGTAGGAAGGAATGGGATGTGAGGACTAGAAGGAGGGCTCAAGTCGAACCTTGGTGAGTGTGTGTGTGTGTGTGTGTGTGTGTGTGTGTGTGTGTGTTGGGGTAAAAGGGAAAGGGGCATGAGGTAATAGAAACCAAGAGTGTGGGCTAGGAAGAGATTGGGAAGAAAGGATCCTAGTCAGTTTTAGTGCATACCAGGTACTGTGCTCCTGATGGGGATACGCTGAACAAGCAGAGCCAGCCTCTGCCTTCATGGAGCTTGTACTAAGCAAGAGAGGCATGCAGACCAAGGCTAAAGGCACAGATCAGCTGAGAGTCACCTGCTGTAACGTGGGGGAGAAATGATGGGGCCCTGAACTAGTTAGTGTCAGAGAGTACTTTTCAGGCTATAAAGCCCAGAACTCTCAGTGGCTCGATACAACAAAAGTTCGTTTCAAGTGGTATCACGGCCCAATATGAGTATCCCTGGTAGACAGCGTTCTAAGTGCTCATTCAGAGTCCTAGGTTCCTTCTATCTTGTGGTCCCATCATCTTCCAAGACCCAGGAGTCCACTCCATTCTGCTGGTAGATGAGGAAAGAGCCTTGGGAATGTATATCTGCTTTGTAAATACTAAGTAGTACGAGTAACATCGGCTTATATTCCATGCGCAACAATTAATCGTATGCTCTCTTCCCTATCCCCGGATACTAGGGGCTAGAAAATATAGTTTCCATCTGGATAGGTGACAATTCCATGCTACAGAGGAGGAAGGAGCACACGTCTTAAGTGTTAGACGGTGGTGTCTGCTATAGTTGGGTTGGTGAGACATGAATGAAATAAAGAGTAAACCAGGAGCTGGAATCAACAGGTGAATTAATTAAGCTTCTGTGATTGATTGGATATTGCTATCTGAGGGACAGGTAAAGCTGTGGATGACCCCAAGGTTTTTGGCTTGGGTAGCGAAGTCAGCGATCAGAGATATAAGGAACAGAGGAGAGGGAGCAGTTTGTGGGGGAGAGGGGAAAGAATAGGGATTTGATTTTGGATATGTAGAGTTTCAGGTGCCGGGGCATAGCCGAGTGAAGATGATCCACTGTGGACTATGGGGATTACATGGGTCTGGAGTTTAGGGGAGAGGTCTAGGCTGGAGACGGGACGTGGGAGTCATCAGTACATAGATGGTAATCGGCGTCGTGGAAGAGGAAGAGTGTCTTGTTGTCTCTGTCTAGGTGAGAGGCAGTGGGAGGGGGTCAGGCCTCCTGCCACGGGAAGGGGTAAGGAATGTTGTGGGGGAGAAGGGAGAGGAGGCAACCACGACACCACGAAACCATGCCCAGCTGCAGTTGAGGGGCTGGAAGGAGAGTGCTGCCTTTGGTAGATATGGGGGAGTTGGAATGGGGTGTTGATTCAGAAGGGGAGACAAAGCTCAGTTTTTATGGTAAAGCTATAGATATTGATACAGATGCTGATTGATACTGATGAAACCACAGCACTAAATAAGGGGCTTTGGAGGTAATCCCTCTTACTCTTAGTCTTTGAAACCTCAGGAGATACAGAAGAGGAAAGATCAAGGTGTTCTTCTAGTATGCAATATTAAACCATGTGCTTAGATACAGTTCCCTAGACACCGCATGTTAGAAGGCCTCTGGAGGCCTGGCGAGGGAGTCTTTGTGGATTCTCATAGTTCAGTGGGCAGAGGAAGAAAAAGAGGAGTGCGGGATCCCGGGGAAAAGAACACAGTGGAGAATGGGGTCAAGAAAGGAGGAAAGAGCAGTTAACATGGTGAATAACAGGAAGCATTCGTGTGGGGGGACATGCTGATGTGTCAATAAACACGTTTGTGTCATCTTCCTCATGACATACATTTCAAAATTGTATCAGTAAAAGGACAGTCCCCTCATTTTTGTAGCTTATGTTTGGATTAGCGCGTATGCTGCATACACGAATGTCTGCTTGGTTTTAGAAAAGAATTAAAATGACATAAAGTCTTGTGTCATGAGAGAGTTGAAGGCTAACACGAGAAACTGTGAACACAAGTTTGCAGTCTATTGGGAATGAAGCACGTAATATACCTTAAATGGCCGAGGACCCTGAAAAGATTTGGTTTAGAAGCTGTTCTGTGGCTGCAGGGAAAGGAAGGACTAGATGATCCAGTACACTTATAGCCAACAGATGTCAGTGTTGTGATGTGATACACAGCCGAGTTTGGGAGCCTTCTCTCGCGCTGCACTTAAGGCTCTGATTTAATGTATGAATAATGTTAGCTCCCTCTCCCCTTTAAAAAATGCCAGCAAAAGTACATGATAATGAAAGCTTTTCTATGTACAGAGAACTGCTTCTCACACCCATTTATCTGATCGTGAGCATGGACAAGAGCTGATGGCATTTCATTGCATCTCTTGCAACAAATGGTAGAATGATAGCATTTAGGCAAAGCTATTTGATAATGAACGTCTTAGAATGGACAGGGAAAATAGTCAATGGTGAGGAATATATTGGCTAAATGTTAGCACATATCTTTTTGTTTGTTTTTTTTTTTTTTTTTACATAGTCACTGGTTCTGAAGAGTGCCGTATTTATTCTTTCTCCAGGCTCCGTTGTATCCTCTGAAAAATTATGTTCATTTAAAAGACGCAGGAGCTCTGCAGTGTGCTCATCCTTCTCGTTTCATGTCTAGGTGTCTCGGAGGCTGGGGCCCAGTTGCTTTGTGGGGTGTCTGTAACACTGAGAGGGCTCAGCAGTTGATTCCTTCTTGTTCTTTGGAGAGCCTGCTACTGTGACCAAAAGCATTTGTTAGAGGCTGAACAGAGCTGTGTGTCTCACCAGGCTGCTGGTTTTTAGACCGTTACCCAAAGCAGTGGCTTGGATATCAAACTTTTAGATCGAATGGGGATGAGCTTGCAGACTGAAGTCTAACTTCTGTTTCTCTGTGGATGGGACAGAGTTGCTGATATGTAAGCAACTGTCTGGTGGAAGCACAGGTAAGACGGAATGACACAGGGGTCAAAGTCAGGGGGAGAGAAGCTGTACTTCCAACGCTTGTAGCTGCCTTGCTATCCTGTATTCTTAAGTCTATCCAGGGATTTGGCCTTCCTTGTTACCTGGCTTCCTAGATAAGACAAACTGCTCTTTTTTTTTTTTTTTAATTTATTTTCAGAGAGACAGAGACAGTGCAAGTAGGGGAGGGTCAGAGAGAGAGGGAGAAAGAGAGAGAACCCCAAGCAGGCTCCGCGCTGCCAGCACAGAGCCGATGTGGGGCATAAACCCACGAACCGTGAGATCAGGACCTGAGCCGAAATCAAAAGTCGGATGCTTAATCGACTGAGCCACCCCGGCACCCCAAGACCAACTGCTCTTTTGAACAACATTGTATTTGAAAGGAAAGAAACTTCGACTCTACTGGTACTGGAGAAAATAATGCTGGTTTCCAGGACTTAAGTTTATCTAGTTACAGTGTAGAGATAGTACTGACTGCTCAGCCGTTGGGAGGTGTGATGTTGTAGTTTATAATAATAAATGTAGTATATTTGGTCTCGTTCCTGTTTTGGCACAGAGCTCCTAAAACCCTCAGAATTTCCTAGGTGCTGAGGGCCATACAGGGGTCTTTTTTGATGCAAATGAGGCAATTTTTGGAAAGCTTCTAAGGACGGGGGCTGGCACCAGGGAAGCTAACTATGTGATTAGAGGGTTGGAACTTCTTGCCCCTCCTGACCTCTGGGGTAGGGAGAGGGGCTTGAGATTGAGTTTTATCAGTTGCTACGTAATGAAGCCTCCATAAAAACCAAAAAGGTTCGGAGGACTTCCAGGATGGTGAGCTTGGGGAGATTGGGGAGAGTAGTGTGCCTGGAAGGTACATCACCCCCGCCCCCCCCCCCCCCCCCCCCCCCCCCCCCCCCCCCCCGCCCCACCGCCCGGCACCTTGCCCTGCATCTCTTCCATCTGGCTGTTCCTGAGTTTTATCCTTCTATAGTAAGTTGGTAATCTAGTGAGTAAATGGGTTTCCTGAGTTCTGTGAGTTGCTCTAATTAGTCAAATCTAAGGAAGGGTCTCGGGAACCTCAGATTTATAGCCGGTCAGTCAGAAGTACAGTAACAACCTGGAATGTGATTTGAATCTGAAGTACAAGGAGGGGGGGTGTGGAGACCTCCAGTCTCTAGTGGTTTGGTCAGAAACCAGGTAACAATTTGGGCTTGCTACCCAGATGGGGTGTGTGAAGTTGGGGGGTGTGTGTGTCTTGTGGGACTGTGCCCTCATGGAATCTGATGCTATCTAGGGATAGATAGTGTCAGAATTGCTTTTTGAATTACATTAAATTAAATTAAATATATTTTTTAATTCTTATTTTTTAATGTTTACTTTTGAGACAGACAGAGACAGAGCATGAGTGGGGGAGGGGCAGAGAGAGAGGGAGGCACAGAATCCAAAGCAAGCTCCAGGCTCTGAGCTGTCAGCACAGAGCCCAACATGGGGCACCAACTCATGAACCGGGAGATCATGACCTGAGCCGAAGTTGGACACTTAACTGACTGAGCCACCCAGGTGCCCCAATAGTGTCAGAATTGAGTTGAATTCATGGACACCCAATTGGTGTCCCAAGAATTGCTTGTTGGTGTGGAAGACTCCTGCCCCTCCCTGGCCCTCACCACATTGCAGTTGGGTCCAGGAACCTAAAAAGAGAAGGATTTGCACATGGTAGTGGTTGAACATGATGACTGTAAAATTGCTTCATGTAGTAGGAGGATTCAAACTTAGAGTGTAAGGAAGCAAATTCTATCAGCACACAAGGTGGATGCTGATGACACATAGTGCGTTCTGAGATATTTGACTGGATATGGTACATTTACATCGTGTCATTTTCACTGTTCCTGGTTGAAGCTAACTTAGAAACCAGAAATATGGTAGCCGGATGCTGAGGATAGATCTTTAACTTACAATCGCACATATCTGGCACCAGGAATTGTGCTGGGATGATACTAGAAAGCCTAGCAACTTGCCAGAAGTTGTGGAAGAAGTGCCCAAATTCTGATTATGACTCAGAAAGCAGGGGTGCTTGGGTGACTCAGGCAGTTACCCGTCCAACTTTGGCTCAGGTCATGATCTCATGGTTTGTGGGTTCGAGCCCCGCATCGGGCTCTGTGCTGACAGATCAGGAGCCTGTTTCAGATTCTGCGTCTCCCTCTTTCTCTGCCCCCTCCCTGCTCACACTCTGTCTCTCTCTAAAAAATAAATAAACGTTAAAAAATTAAAAACAAACAAAGTTTGTTTTCATGCTCTTGGAGACCTTCCTTCATTGTTTCCTAAGAAGTTACTTAATATTTTTATGGAGTTATCTAGTCATGGATGAAGTGGATAGTATTTGAAAACTGGTTGGAAATAGGAGATAAAAAAAAAAAAAAAAAGTGGAGTTTCTGGCTTGGTCAATAGAGAGGAGAGAGAAGCCATTGACAAAGAACATAGAGTAGGTCCTGGATATAAAGTGCTGATAAGGCACTGGAGGGAGAAACAAAGAAAGCTTTAAGACTCTGTCCCAAACCTTGCTGCATGTAAGAGCCATTCAAGCTGCTGACATACTTAATTATAATATTTATTGACTCATAATATTTTTAAAAATTCACTCCCATTTATTTCTACCTTCAAAGTTGCATTCTTTTAATATCCAGAACACACAAAGAAGTCCTACAACTCAACAAAAACCAAATAACCCGATTAAAAAGTACGCAAAGTGCTTGAAAAGGCATTTCTCCAAAGATGACATACAGACGACCAACAAACATGAAAAGATGCAGTACATCACTAGTCATAAGAGAAATACAAATACCATGGTGAGATATCACCTCATGCCCATTGGGGTGGCTGCTCTCAAAAAACCAGAAAAAAGCAAGTGTGGGCGACCATATACAGTGTTGGTGGGATTGTAAAATGGTGCAACCACTATGGAAAACAGTATAACAGGTCCTCAAAAATTTTTAAATCAAACTACCACATGATCCAGCAATCTCACTTTTGGGTATATATCCAAAAGAATTTTAAGCAGAAAAAAAAAAAAAAAAGAATTCAAGGAAGGGTCTCAAGGACATGTATTTACACGTTCACAGTGGCATTATGCACAATAGCCAAGAGATGGAAGCAATCTAAATGTTCATTGATGGGTAAATGGATAAAGAAAATGTACCATGGATAGGGAATATTATCCTATCATTTGGCCTTAAAAAGGAAGGAGTGACATGGATGAAGCTTGAGGACATTATGTTAAGCGAAATAAGCCAGTCACAAAAAGACATTTACCTTGTGATTTTACTTACGATGTGTCTAACGTAGTCAAACTCATAGAAACAGAAAGTAAAATGGTGGTTGCCAGGGGCTGGGGGAAAGGGAAACGGAATTTTTTTTTTCTTTAATGGGTATAGAGTTTTAGTTTTGCAAGATGAGAAGTTCTGGATATCTATTGCACAAAAAAGTGAATGTGGTTAACGCTACTCAACTGTACACTCAAAAATGATTCAAGTGGTAAATTTTATGAGACCTATTTTTTTACCCCAATTTTTTAAAGTTACAACTTTTTGCCTTTTCTGTCATTACAAACCTAAGCCATCTCTTCTACGTTCCAAAAAAAAAAAAAAAAATCAGGCTACAAACCAAACATGGAAACACAATCTGTTACTATTTACAGGTACCCTGAATTCAGTTTAATCAAAGAGATGAGTTTGTGTCACAGGACTGTGGGAGCGTGGACATCAAGAGAGAAACAGAGCAAAGTGGCTTTTTCGTACAGAGCATAAAGAGATTTCCAGAGTCAGTCATTCAGCTGCCAACAAAGGGCGCCATATCATCACAAGAATGGATACTCCCTCATATGGCATGGCCTTCACCGTAGTTTCTCCCCTTCGGTTTGTGAATCCCATCTGTGTGTGGCCATAGTCACCCTGATGGTGATAAAACAGCAGGAATAATGTGTGTCCTGGAATAGTAAGTAATATTTATTGAGCATTTTCTCTGTATAAAGTTCTAGGTCAAGTCTTTATATGCACATGTGAACTCATTCAATTGTCATGATGACCCTTTTAGGTTAGTATTACTTTTCATTCCATTTCTCAGTGGAGGAACCTGGGTCATGGAGAACTTAAGCACACATAAATCATAAATTTATGTGAAACTTGGGTTTGACCCAGATAATTGTATTTTAAAGACTGAAGCTTTAGCCACCATGCTACTTGTGGTAGAAGATAGGAAGGGTTTATTAGAGTAGGGCATGCTGAAATGTATACATGGCAAAAATAAAAGCAAATATTTAGAGTAGTGAATCATATCTGACTTAAAGGTAGTTTTCTTCTATGACTGAAAAAATTATGTACCAATATGTAACTATTTGTAATAGTTATAAGAGTACTTCTACTAAAATGCTAACAGTATTTGGTTGTGTGAGGGACGTAAAACTCCTGTTAAAGAGGAAGATACTATTTTAGTATGCTGAGAGTAAAGAATGCCTTTTTTTAATTGAACATTTATTGAGATAATTTGAGATTCCCATGAGTTGCAAGAAATAATGCAGAGAAATCCCACGTACCATGTACTCACTTTCCCCCAATGGTAGCCTCTTGCAAAACTATAGTACAGTATCATAACCCAGATATTCAGATTTTCCCCATTTTTTTTTAAGTTTATTTATTTTGAGAGAGAGAGAGAGGGAGGAGCAGAGAGAGAGGGAGGAGCAGAGAGAGAGGAGAGAGAATCTCAAGCAGGCTCCGTGCTGTCAGTGCAGAGCCTGACAGGGGGCTCCAACTCACTAACCTTGAAATCATGACCTGAGCCAAAATCAAGAGTCGACGCTTAACCGCCTGAGACCCTCAGATGCCCCTGCTCATTTTCTAAAGGATTGTTACTTTTTTTTAAACTGTTGAATTCGGAGAATTCTTTATATTTTTTAGATCTTAGTCTTTTGTGGGACATGTGGTTTGCAAACATTTTCTTCCCATTTGTAGCTTGCTTTTCATCCTCTTCACAGTCTGTTGCAAAGCAAAAGTCCTCAATCTGATGAGGTCCAATTTATCGAGTTTTCCTTTAATGGATTATGCTTTTTGGGTCAAGTCTAAGAACTTTTTGCCTGTTCCGAGACCCAAAGTTTTTGTGTATATTTTTTTGTTTCTAATTATAGTTTTATGTTTTCCATTTAAAGCCATGATCCATTTTGAGTTAATTTGTTTAGAAGGAGTAAATGCTTTTAATAGAAAAAATTGGGTGATATGTGCTGATTTTAGTTTTTTGGCTCCTGAAGATTGTACTCATGGTATCACTTATTTAGTAAGACTGTCAATGGATGTGAAAATAGACATTGTCTTTGCAGATAAACTGTGCAGGTTTTAACAGCAAAACAAATGTAAAATGTTTCTGATTCCCCTGGGCAGAGCTCTGGGCTCTTTTTCATGTGAACATCAAAAAAAGAAAGAAAGAAAGAAAGAAAGAAAGAAAGAAAGAAAGAAAGAAAGAAATTCCTTAATTCCTTACTTCGATTAAAAAAAATAATAAAAGACATTACCTCAGAAGAGAATTAAACTGGAGCTTCAAGGGAAAAAGAAAAAAAAAGAATACCTGAATTTGTAGTTCTTTTGAAGAAAGATAATGAAAACAGATTCTATGACATCTTTCTTGCTCAATTTATTTGTTGTGGGCTTGAGTAATTTTAACTGATGCCTTATACAGAAAAGAGCTCTGTGAACTGGTTTAATGCTCTTGGTATTAGCTATTTCATTACATCTTCTTCTAGTTTCAGAAGCACGAAGTGCCTTTTTCAGGGCTAAGTTTCTAATTAAGTTCCATATTATATTGTTGGACTATGGCTGGGGAGTACTGCTGAGGCAAGGAAGAGAGTGAATTTTGGAAAGCAGTTAGGGAGATATTTGTAAAAGGTAAAGAGCAGCATTCTGAAGGATGGGACAGAAACAAGGATTGTTGGTATTATTGCTAAGTGGTAATAAGAGGCCCATGGAGGGCCTTTCTCTCTATCCTAGATTATATACTGAAGAAGTAAATGTAAAATTGTATCTCCCTCTGAAATATTCAGAAACGTTCACTCTCATCAATTCAGATACATTTTTGTTCTGGTAATTTTATATTACAAATTTCATGATGGATTTCATACTCTGCATATGGCAGGAACAAATTCAACAGAATATAATATATGTACTTTGAGTTTCCAAAAGTCAATATGGAAAGTGAAGTGGCTTTTGTAATAACTCTAGCGACTGGATTGATAGAGATAATTATGGAGTGATTCTATCCTTGCCCCTTGAAGATAGATTCCACTGAAATCAATGAAATTACATGCATGGATCAAAGATAGGATGTTGATTAATTTTCACATGTCAAATTAAATCAGCTCACGAACTAGTTGCTACATGTGCTGGAAGAGAGATTTTAAAATATAATCAGATGTTTATATACTTTTGCAAAAATTATTAGTTTTAAAGAATATATGTTATACATGTTATTTGGTTGTCAAAAATACGATCAAATAATATGCATGTTCTTGCTGCACACGTATCTTGGAAATGATGAATGCATAATTTCAAGGACCCCTTGGTGATATATCTGGTCTCCACAATTGTAGCTTGATTGTAGATCATCAAATGAAGGGAATAAGGCTCCAAAAATAAAAATGGCACTGTTATAATTAGTTTTTCTTCTTTCAAAGCAAAGACAGAAGCGAATATTCTAATGGAAAGTGGAAAACTTTGGTCTTTTTAGGCTAACAGCGTAGCGTGTCTTCTCTACCCACTTGTGGGCTCCACACGTGTGCTTGTTCTTCATTCTCAGCGTCTGACTGGCCATGGACATGTCACATGACATGCGTGCTCCTGCCTCCCATGATAGCTCCCTAATGCCCAATGGCCAGATCACAGTTCTAAAATATCCTATTTAAGGCTTGGATCTAGAATTAAAAGGGCCCAGTGTAAAAATACATGTGTCAGGCTAATTACTTGAACAGAATCCTTGCTTTTTGTCTCTTTGGCTCACCTACTTATGTTTTCTGACCTTGCCTCATTCTTTTTGGCTTATGGACAATTCTCTGATATGTGTACCTTTATTTAGTCTTTGAATAGCTTATGCAAACATTGGTGAAATGGGACTGCATTCCTGTCCAATGATTGAGTGTGATACATGCTTACGTTAGCCTGAAAGGGCCCCTCTTGCAGCCCATACACTTTCATGGCTTTACTTGGCCATATGGTTGAGGGCTGAGTTTGCTTTCTTCAGTCCCTCCATGCAGAAGTAATAGCTCCCTTATGTGAATTTCCTCAGTACTCCATCTGATTCTTCTGATTCTGAGAATTTCCAACTCTTTGCCTTGATATAATTACCTATGCACCAGTCATATCTCTCAATAAGCTGGGAGCCTCTGGAGGGCTCAGGATGTGTCATGGCTACCTTCACTTTTGTGGTTTCACATGGCCTCTGGTTGGGGCCTGAGCAGACCAGGCACAGGATAAAAGTGTGCGGGTTGTGTCAATGTTTTGCACGTATTCTGAAGTCTGAGTGAGGCATATTCATGATATTTAAGCTGAGCTATATATGCTGTAACACTTACTGACAAAGCTTTTGTTGGTCTGGATTATAGCTTTTGAACCAGTGGGTCTGGTGTCCTTATGACCAAATTTCCTGCATTTATGTCTTCAAAAGGAGAAGTAGCTATCTCTTCTCTTTGTTCCCTGTTTTTATCTCCTAGGACATGAAGCATGCTTATGCATGCATTTCTTGCTAATCACTACTTTGTGACTAATCATCAGGGACCTTAAATGTAGAAGAAAATATGTAAAATTCATGACCTGAATTTGTTTTTAGGGAGCCACTGAGATATTTTCCTGAAAAAAGAAAATCACAGTCTTAATCCTTTCATTATTAATATTAGATTATCTTTAGAACATGTTATATAGTAAGCATGAAGAAACAACATGATATTTTTACAGAGGTATTTATCTTACATGAAAGAATGCTTCCAGTTTTCATGCAGAAGTACTGTATACGTCCAAAGTACAATTATTATTATTTTATGTTTTTAATTATTATTAAAAGTGGCTCTATAAAGCCAGGAAGATATATGTTTTCCAAGAAAACAGGACACAAATTTGGTTTTACTAGTCATATCTAGTGGAAAGTCATAAATTTTCTTCCAAGAATAAAATAGAATTGCAAGTGGGTGTTTAAAAAATGCATTAAAATGGCAATGTGCACATAATTTAAATGAGCCAAGAGCTGCTAATTATTCTGGCATGTATTCAGTTACTTTTGTACTATTTCTCCTCTAATGTAAACAAAAGAAATCCTCTTATTGTCAAAAACAGCTTTTAGTAGAGGTTGCTTTTTTCTGTTGTTGTTGTTTTTTTTCCTATTCTTTTTGTACAGTTTGCACATTTAAGAACTAGTCACAAAGTGTGATTATTTAGAATATTTTTTTTACAAAGACTGTCCTATCACTTATATTTTTCGGCTCTTAAAATCAAATTAAGGAGCTAATTAAGCTATTCATTTACTAGAGCGGAAAATAATTATGCAATGTGTATCTGGAGGAATAAATAGCCTCATGTGCATCCAAATGAGGTAAAAGCGGGTTGAGACTTGGTCATGTAACGGGGTCCATGGAGCGCGTTGCCTAATGAAGAAGGCAGGTCCTTTACTATAGTATACTTGATCATTATTTTCCAGAAATGACATTGATTTGTGGCTGTGACTACACTCTTCTTCACAGCTCAGGACCTTCAGTGTATGATTAAATGCTGCAGTTTTATTTTTAAGGCATTTTATCATGCATTTACAACATTTAAATGAGTTACTTAAGTTTATTAGAATATGCTTCTGCTTCCTCCAGTTTGGTGAACTAAATACTCAGCTAGTTCCTGGATAAAACATACTTACTGATGAGTAACAGAATGTTGGGCCAAAATTCTTCCCCCTGAGTTTTGACTGAAGCGCCAATATGATAGATACCAAAGAGAGAACATTCTGAGAACCGTGTCGATGAGGCAGTAGATTAAGGACACGCAAAGGTCACTGCATGGGAGAGGAAAGGATCAGTGGGGAGGATATCTTTGGAGAAAACTGTGCGATAAATCCCACAGCTTCTCCCCACACAGAGGGAGATATTCCTTCTTCATCTCAGGTCCAGGGAGACTTCCATGGCACCATCTGCAGAGCTTTGATATATGTGGGCTGGAGTCTGATTCTGGTGTCAGAAATCTAGAGGACAAGAGAAGGGCTGATCAACCACCCTGTGGCAGACATCGGGAGGGATTGGCTTTGAATTTTTTTTTTTTTTTTTTGAAAAAGCTGTCTTTATGGATTCAGAGACAAGATACGATATGTGGGCACTTGGGTGAAAAAGCCAGTGTGGTTTCTCTTAGAGCCTACCATCTGCAATGGGTGAGAAGATATCAGAAGATAGAGGCTGGTTATATACCACTGGTGTACAAAGACTAAGGGCAGGGTTGGGAGGGATTATGAATGGCCACTAAGGTTATTAAGGCACCCATTTGGGGCTAGACATTGTGAGAGAAAGCTGTCCATTGATATAGTAAGCTCTGAAGAGCTCATTAATCCTCAACTCATGAGGGTATCAATTCAAGTAAGAATATTTGTCCCATGTCTCTTTGCCATCCTCCTGCTTTGACCCTGAAGACATCAACACATCAGCTCGGGAGAAGGAAGAGGAAGGAAGAGAAGAGAAGCCGAAGGCAGTGAATTAGGGAAGAAGCCAATCAGCCTGTCTTTCTCATTGTGGGCTTTCAGCTTGAAGCAGGAGGGAGCTGGGAGAGGAGGAGATTTACTGCTAAATCAAGCCCATAGTTATAATTATTATACAGAATTGGACATTCTAGTTTCTGAATCAAGACTGTTTTTCTTCCAGGCGTAGGGAAACATTACCCCTGCTAAATAAAGCCTAATGGAACAGTGAGAGGCAAAAATAAAGTTGTGTTTTGATTACATTATGATGTACATGTGCTTGAGTAACATCGTGATTTCAAATGCAGCGCTGTTTGTAGGAAATGAGGGAAATATCTAACAGTGTAGAAAAAAGAATCGTTTGTTGAAATTTGAGTAACAGATGCAGTGAGCAGTAAGGAAATGCAATCAGGAGACTAAGCCTTGTGCCCAATGAAGGTGAGTGAATGGAACATGAGACTCTTATTTTATTTTATTTTTAAAAATATGTTTGTTTATTTTTGAGAGAGAGAGAGAGAGAGAAGGAGAGAGAGAGTGCACCTGCGAGTTGGGGGAGTGGCAGAGAGAGGAGAGAGAGAATCCAAAGCATAGGACCATGGGACCATGACCTGAGCTGAAATCAAGAGCTGGACTGTTAACCAACGTGAGCCACCCAGGTGCCCCGAGACTTCTATTTTAGTTTAGACCCTGGAAGGGAGATAAGGCAGCTCCAGGTCTAGTGCTCCGTGACCCCCAGCAAAAGCAAGGGAAAACCTGCTCTGGAGGAGGGTGACCTCAGCTGGCGCTCGAGATTCCTATAGATTAATATCTACCAAATATAAACTCACAGTCAAAGATCACCAAAATGACAGAAGAGAAAGCCTCTGTCTCACCATGAGAAGAGTCAACAGAAACAATAAACGAAGGATTTAGAGTCCTAATAAATTCAGACTTCAGAATTATGAGATCTAAAATATCAAATGATTGTATATGAAACGTTTAAGGAAATAACCGGGTATCTCACAGAAATGAGAGAGCAATAAGGAACTATTCACAGGAAGCGGGAAGATTTGAAAAGAAACCAAAAAACAAATTTCAAAATGGGAAAATATAATTGTTAAGTTTTGAAAAATTAATGAGTTGGTTAAACAGCAAATCAAACGATTGAAGAGATAATCATTGATAGATGGATTGAAAGAAATTACCTAGAATGCAGCACAGAAAGACATGGTGATGGAAGGTATGAGAGTTTATCACCAATAGGCCCTCAACGAATGAACTGCTAAAGCAAACATTTTTGTTTGTTTTAATGTTTGTTTATTTTTGAGATAGAGCGTGCCGGTGGGGGAGGGGCAGAGAAGGGTGGGGGGGGCAGAGGATCCGAAGCGGCACCATGCTGATAGCAGTGAGCCCAATGTGGGGCTTGAACTCACAAACTGCAAGATCATGACCAGAGCCAAAAGTCAGACACTCAACGGACTGAGCTGCCCAGGGACCCCCTAAAGCAAACACTTTGGTTTCAAAATTCCTTTACATTCTTAAAAATTATTGACGACCCCAAAGATCTTTTGTGTACGTGGGTTATATCTATTTGTATTTATCATATTAGAAGTTAAAATTGAAATGAAAATTTATTTTTTAAAAAAGCCCATTTGATGTTAACGTAAATTACTTAATAAAGAGTAACTTATTTTCATACACAAAAACATTAGGGAGAAATTGTTTTACATTTTTGACAATCTTTATTGTCTGGGTAATTAGAAGACAGCTAGATTCTCATATCTGCTTCTGCGCTCATTCTGTTGCTGTATGTTGTTTTGGTTAAAATATATGAAGAAAATCTGTCCTCGTACATATGTGTAGATGCAAAAGGGAGAAGTATTTTAATAGCCTTTTCAGATAATGGAGGATATTATTCTTGGTATTATACCAAAATTCAACAAATGGCAGTTTCCTAATGGTTAGTTGCCATGTGGAATTTGAAAGCCATATCAATAAACGTGTTGCATTTTGTTACATTAAAGTTTATTTGCCTATCTTCAACTTTAGATGGATCTTTCACCTATGTATGATTTTGTCACATCATGGACTGGTAATTTGGAAAATACTGGTTCGTTGAGTAATGCAGGACTTCCAAACATTGATATGAAAGTCACATCCATTAATAACATCTGCGCGGATCTTATTAGAAAAGCCCATGTATTGAGAAGCTGTCAAGTTCATGGTGGGAAATATAAGTTTTCTAAAATTCTAATTTTCCTTGAAAACTTGAATTTTGTCATTGGCAACAAATTCTGTCAGTTGTTTTCCTTGAGGTAACAGGCTTAGTTCATTCAATTTTAAGAAAATGTCTGCCAATTATCCAAGTCTGAATAGCCATAGTTCATCTGTCAGTCATTCTTTTAAGTAAAGATGGTGCTCCATGAAAAAAGTGGTTACGTCAGCTTGCAACTCAATCGCACAAGTGTTTTCCTTGAGACAACCATCATACTTCGGTATTCAGCAGAAGTGCTTTTTGTACTTCCCATTTGGTCACAGAGAATATTAAAAAGACATTGTGTAAGGGCCAAGATTTAAAAAAATTAATATGTTTTTTTCTGCTTCACCAAGTATACCGTTAAGGGAACTAGCATTTCAGAAAATTTACTATGAGTGGGTGACAGAGAAGAACACGATTCCTTGCATAGTTTGGTCCACTGCCTTGATTTGTGCTAAGGTACCAACAATTTTACCCACGATTGCTTTCGCACCATTAAGGTGTGTGTCAATGCAGTGAATAAGACAAATAACACCTTACTATTGTTATGAAAGTAGTTTGACCTTGTTGGACTCCTCCTAAGAGGGTCTTGGAACCATAAAGCACACTTTGAGACTGCTAGTCCAAAGGAATGCGAAGAATCTCCAGAAGTGAGGTCTGAAATAGAAGAAGGTCTAGTGAACAAAGAAACTGGGAATCTAACAAATCTTATGTGTATAAAATAATAATGTCTTATTTGTTGGGGATTAAAACATTAGAGTTAAATTAGATGGGATGGTGGCATGTAGACTGGAAGAGGTGACCATAGCATGTGAATTGGGAAGGGTGTTCAAGGGAGGGTTAGGGCACTGAATAGCTTTAGAATCTAACTTAAATATGAAGGAAACGTTTTAAGAATGGGGAATACCCAATTAAACATTATGGATTGCATGTATGCATTTATTTTCACTCCCTTCCCCAAATCACAAGCATGGCAACAAATGGATATTTTTAAAAGATAGAAGTCCGTAGACCCAAGTGAGGAGACAATGGCAGCCAAATGTAGAAAGCTCATTTAGGAAAGCAGGTGGATGAGTGATAATTGTCTCAGACAGCCTGGGAAAGCTAACTCCCAAGCTGCGTGAGGAGTCAGCAGAGACAATGAAAAATGATTTAGATTCCTAAGAACTTCAGATTTAGAATTACCAGATGCAGAATATAAATTAATTATGTACAAAATTGCTTAAAGAAATAACATATGCACTCGCATAAAAAAAGGAAGGCAACAAGACACTCTCAGAAGTGCAATGTGTACCTGGAAGAAATAAATGGCATCATGTGCATCCAGATGGAGAAAGCTGAGGAGCGACCTGTTGAGGAATGCTCCGATAGCTCCGGTGTCACCAGGCGGGTTCTGGAAGTGGGGGGAGGTGAGGCTATCAAAGGAGAAGTGGACGAAAGATTTTCCACCGAGTGGCTGGCCTTCCAGCTTCCTTCTCTACCTGAAGATTTCCTGTGGGTAGGATGATTCATGACTTCTGGGCTGGCAAGGGGCAGACTCAGCTGTGAGTGGGGTATGGTTAAACTTATAAATACTGAAGGGTAGGTACTGAGTGTGTGCAAAACAGCTGTCCCTATCTCAAATTCAAATAACTATGTTGTGCAGATTGAGGGATGGTGTTTGTGCGTGTGTGGTAGCTTGTAAGAGGAGATGGGGTATGTGTGAAAGTGTGTTAAATCTTTGTTTTCCAGAATGGGAAGGCAATAGACAATGCCTAAAACAGAAAAATCAAGAAGTAGCAATGCTAGCATGTTACGTAGAGACATGGACATAAACAGTACAAGATTCATTGAAAACATTGGAAGTATTTACCTCTGGGGATCAGGAAATGAGGCTGCGTTTGACTCAAAAAATTATTTGCCTCTAAGCTATGTCTACACGTATCTTTGATAAAAATAAGAATGAAATTTTAAAATTATAAAGGTAACTACTGGGGTGCCTGGGTGACTCAGTCAGTTAAGCGTCTGACTCTTTGTGTTGGCTCAGCTCATGATCTCAGGGCTTGTGAGCTAGAGCCCAGCGTCAGGCTCTGCGTTGACAGCATGGAGCCTGTTTGGGATTCTCTCTCTCTCTGTGTCTCTCTGCCCCTCCCCTGCTTGCTTGCACAGGCTCTCTGTCTCGCAAAATAAATAAACATTAAAATGATTTTTAAAAAGGCAGCTACTAAAAGAATAGAAATAAATTTTATAATTTCAAACTCATCAGAAGGAAGCAAGCAGAAAAAGTAATCTAAATAAGTAGTTAAAATCTTCCCAGAAAAGATACCAGGCCCAGATATTTTTTTATCAAACTTTAATGAATAAATTATTGCAGCCTTATACGAATGCTTCTAGAATATAGAAAAAGAGACAATACCTCCCTACTCATTCTGTGAACCTTACGTAAACTTAACACCCAAATTTGGCAATTATAGTACAAAAAGGAAAATTATTGGCCAGTCTCATTCTTGAACATTGGTGTAAAAATTCTAAAAATTAATGTTCAAATATTTATAAATGCCATTCATTATATCAAGAGATTAAATGAGAAAAAGAATCCAATAGATGCAGAAAATTTTTTTGACCAGTTCCAAATCTATGATTTTTAAAAAGAAATCTGAATATTGGAGGACATTCCCTTAATATTGAAGCTGAATATTGGGGGACATTCCCTTAATCAGATAAAGGGCATTAAACAAACAAACAAAAAAACCCAGCACCGTACAGTGAACATTATTCCTAATGATGAAATCTTGGAAGCATTCTTTTTAAGATCCAGAAAAGGCAAGAGCACCCACTAATGTCAGTTTTCATTAACATTTTATTGGATTTATAGTAAGGCAAGAAATAATTAAGAAGCAGATTAGTCATTATTTGCAGATAATATGATTCTCTACCCAGCAAGTTAAAAGAATCTATAGGCTTCTTAAAGAATTAGTAAGAAGGTGGTTGGATATCATGTTATTACATAAACTATTTGCCATCAACAAGTAGAAAATGTAGCAGGAGGAAGAATATCTCATTTATGATAGCAATAAAAAATGGTACTTATGAATAAATCTACCAAAAGGTGTACATAATCTTCATGAAGTAAAATTTAAAACTTTATAGAAAGATATTAAAGAAGATCTAAATAAATGGAGAACTATACTGTGTTGATTTGGTAGAAGATTTAATATCTTGGACCATTGATTCTTTCCAAATTAATGTGTAAAGTCAGTGCAATTCCAATTAAAATATCAGTAGGGATTTTTTTCTTTTTTGGTAGAACGTGGAAAAGCTGACTGCAAAATTTACATGGAAGGGCCATAAACCAAAAATAGAGCCACAATACTCCTGAAGAACAGGAAGAAGAGAAACTTGACCTACCAGTTGTCAGGAACGCTTATAAAGCTACGGTACAATTACAATTATTTCAAAAGTAGCTAACCCAGAGTTAGTACTCAATAAATGTTAGTTATTATTACTATATGGTTTCCACATTTTAATATTTACATTCTTTGTGGTAAACATTTGCAAGGATTGTTTCTTTCCCTTATGAGGGGCATTTCAAAACGTAGGCCTTAGAAAAATTTTAAACGCTTTCTAAGGCCTGGGTTATAGCTGTACTCCAAATTACGTGGCTCCCGTTATGGAACTGAGTTCTCTATTTCCTTTGCCTCTCCTGCCAGCTTCCTCTCCTTCTTTGAGTCTGAATGGAAATGTAAGGTGTCGGGACAATGTCTCTCTAAAATGGAGTAAGGAGGTAAGAAGCAGTATCCAGATGCTTGTAACAAAAAAATGAAAGGGGTAAACTTGTAAAGAGGCTTACTTAGTGGACAAGGCAACGGTTGGTCAAAAGTGGTAAACTGGTGAATGAAAGCCATTCATTCATTCATTCATTCATTCATTCATTCATTCAAGAAAACTCTGTTACCTGTGTATGAAACACCGTGTCTGGCGTGGATATAAAGATGCATTAGACAGATCCCTGTGCATGAGCACTCACAGACTAGCTGGCAAGACATGCCTGAAAAATACTAAGATACAGTATGCCGACTACTAGAGCACGGTCGATACCAAACAGAGTTCTGTCAGAGCAATGAGGCTGGAGGACGAACTACAGAAAGTAGAAGCAGTTTTCTCGAAGGAAGTATCACTCATACTTGATCTTGGTATCTGTGTTGTTGAGGAGGGAGATGGCAGAGGCATGTACCATAGGGCTAAACATGCAGAGTTTTCCAATATGTTGAAGCAGTATCAACTTCTATACCGTAAGAGCTATGGAGATTTTATAAAGGATGTTCATACCACGCAGTTTACTGTTTGTGAACTTTAAACTCTCGCCTTCTTTCTTCCTACCTCTTGTTTGAGGAATTAATAGCCAAATTACCCCAAACTGGGCAGTAGTGGGGAGGAGGCAGAGAACCAGGATCCTGAGTAACAGCCTGGCTCTACAGAGTGTGGAGTAAAGGAGAATTCAGTGTTTCAACTTCTTTGATTGGCATGGAAATGTTTAGAGAGCGAAGTAATTTTGAAGTTCTGTGGTTCTACCTGGGATTTAGTGTGAGGCTTCTTTCTTAAACTGTATGGTCCTAGTAAATGTTGAGGCCTAGCCGAAAATCAGTACAAGTTTTATCAGTGACCTTTTGCGAATCCTGCTCTGGTTGGCATAGTTGTTTCATCTGACCACACATTCAACAGAGTGGAGCTCTGAGATGGAGCAGGAGGGTGACACGGTGACAATTAGCACTGCTCCTAAAGAAGCCTTATGACTGAGGATAGAACTCTAAAATGGGAATAAACTCTGTTTTGAGAAGGGGCTGCTCTTACAGAGAATGTTACATGACCCCGGAAGTGTAGGAAATGGGCTCTGGGCAAGAAAAAAGTGCCTCCAGCAGAGGCATTGTTCTTAGAACCAAAATTTTGAGAGCATAATAGAGGAAATCTCTCCATCAGCTGTCAGATTCCTTAAGTTCCAGAATCTTTCCTTAAGACAAACACCTTCCACCTGGAATGAAGGATGCCACAGGCCCCATCAAAATCGAAGAGATAGACAGGATGGTAAGCGTGAGGTGTTCAGAGGTTCATCTGAGTTTCCCCACAGGTGTCACTGACAAAGTGCACAGGTCTCTATAGTTCAAGGGTTCCTGCCTGGAGGGTACAGTGGGTACGAAGCTTCGTTGTATTTGAGATTCCTACACTTGGGAAGCAGTTGCTTGGGGAGCTATGGCTGAGTTCAGGCTGAGATAATGTTTGTTTCAAAACCTGGGATAGCTTTTAACGTTAATTGAATTTCTTAGAGTTAAAGGGAGAAACACAAACCATATGGAAATAAGTGGGAAAATTTAATGACAAGAGCTATAAACATGCAGATAAATCTTCCTGAAGTCATTGTAGTGGTTTATAATTTCTTCTTATGTCCCCTGTGAAGTCCTACAGTGCCCCTCAACCTTTTTCCCACATCACTAACTTTGAAGCTCCCCCAAGGGTATGACCATGGTCATAGAAGCACTGTTGGTTTGCCACCACTTTTGCTGCCTTGGGGAACTCATCATACATGATTTACGTGCTAGCTTATATGGATAAATTGTATTTCTACACCTCCTGCCCTAGTATCTTCTATTTTTGCAGACCAAGGATTCGGGATCTCTAAAGTACATTTCTCTGTGTGGAACATTCTGTTAATAATAACAGAATGTAATAAACATTACGTTGCCTTTTTTTTAAAATCAATGTAAATGATATCAACAGATTCCCAGTGCTTTAAAATCACTACATTGTGGTACTTTGAACGGACTATATGTCTTCCTGATAATTCTTCATCTGGAATTGTACTGCCTACTACTGTAGCCCCTAGCTATATGTGGTTATTTAAACTTACATGAATTAAAATGACTAGAATTAAAACTTCAGTTTGGCAGTCACACTCGCCACATTTCAAGTGTTCAATAGCCACATGTGGCTAGTGCCTACTGAATTGGATAGGACAGATGTAAAACATTTCTGTCATTGGACAAAATTGGACAGTGCTGATCTAGGACATTTCTTGTATTTTTCTTGAGCTTTCACTGTTCTCTACCAGCTAACCCAGGCAACACCCACGGTGTGCCTAGACTTTTACAACAGACATCTTACGGTCTTCTCTCTCCAGTTTCTCAGTCCTTCTGATGTCCTTCCATGACATCATCCTGAATCTGAGGGTCACGCCTGGGTCTTGTCATCACCCAGAATCACTGCCTCTGACACTTAAATCTAAGAACTAAGAACTAGTTTTGAGTTGCTTTGCTATCTGATACCACCGTGTCTGTTCTTCAGTTACACTGAGACCTCCAGTTCCTGGACCCCTCTTTATTTTCATTTGACTCCCTTTCTTGTTTTTTTTTTTTAATTTTTTTTAAATGTATGAAATTTATTGTCAGATTGGTTCCATACAACACCCAGTGCTCATCCCAAAAGGTGCCCTCCTCGATACCCATCACCCACCCTCCCCTCTCTCCCAGCCCCCATCAGCCCTCAGTTTGTTCTCAGTTTTTAAGAGTCTTATGCTTTGGCTCTCTCCCTCTCTAACCTCTTTTTTTTTTCCTTCCCCTCCCCCATGGGTTCCTGTTAAGTTTCTCAGGATCCACATAAGAGTGAACACATATGGTATCTGTCTTTCTCTGTATGGCTTATTTCACTTAGCATCACACTCTCCAGTTCCATCCATGTTGCTGCAAAGGGCCATATTTCGTTCTTTCTCATGGCCATGTAGTACTCCATTGTGTATATAAACCACGATTTCTTTATCCATTCATCAGTTGATGGACATTTAGGTTCTTTCCATAATTTGGCTATTGTTGAGAGTGCTGCTATAAACATTGGAGTACAAGTGCCCCTATGCATCAGTACTCCTGTATCCCTTGGGTAAATTCCTAGCAGTGCTATTGCTGGGTCATAGGGTAGGTCTATTTTTAATTTTTTGAGGAACCTCCACACTGTTTTCCAGAGTGGCTGCACCAGTTTGCATTCCCACCAAGAGTGCAAGAGGGTTCCCGTTTCTCCACATCCTCGCCAGCATCTATAGTCTCCTGATTTGTTCATTTTGGCCACTCTGACTGGCGTGAGGTGATATCTGAGTGTGGTTTTGATTTGTATTTCCCTGATGAGGAGCGACGTTGAGCATCTTTTCATGTGCCTGTTGGCCATCCGGATGTCTTCTTTAGAGAAGTGTCTATTCATGTTTTCTGCCCATTTCTTCCCTGGATTATTTGTTTTTCGGGTGTGGAGTTTGGTGAGCTCTTTATAGATTTTGGATACTAGCCCTTTGTCCGATATGTCATTTGCAAATATCTTTCCCCATTCTGTTGGTTGACTTTTAGTTTTGTTGATTGTTTCCTTTGCTGTGCAGAAGCTTTTTATCTTCATGAGGTCCCAATAGTTCATTTTTGCTTTTAATTCCCTTGCCTTTGAGGATGTGTCAAGTAAGAAATTGCTACGGCTGAGGTCAGAGAGGTCTTTTCCTGTTTTTTTCCTCTAGGGTTTGGATGGTTTCCTGTCTCACATTCAGGTCCTTTATCCATTCTGAGTTTATTTTTGTGAATGGTGTGAGAAAGTGGTCTAGTTTTAACCTTCTGCATGTTGCTGTCCAGTTCTCCCAGCACCATTTGTTAAAGAGACTGTCTTTTTTCCATTGGATGTTCTTTCCTGCTTTGTCAAAGATTAGTTGGCCATACTTTTGTGGGTCTAGTTCTAGGGTTTCTATTCTATTCCATTGGTCTATGTGTCTGTTTTTGTGCCAATACCTTGCTGTCTTGATGATTACAGCTTTGTAGTAGAGGCTAAAGTCTGGGATTGTGATGCCTCCTGCTTTGATGTTCTTCTTTTTCAAAATTACTTTGGCTATTCGGGGCTTTGTGTGGTTCCATATGAATTTTAGAATTGCTTGTTCTAGCTTTGAGAAGAATGCTGGTGCAATTTTGATTGGGATTGCATTGAATGTGTAGATAGCTTTGGGTAGTATTGACATTTTGACAATATTTATTCTTCCAACCCATGAAAACAGAAATGTTTTTCCATTTCTTTATATCTTCTTCAATTTCCTTCATAAGCTTTCTATAGTTTTCAGCATACAGATCTTTTACATCTTTGGTTAGATTTATTCCTAGGTATTTTATGCTTCTTGGTGCAATTGTGAATGGGATCAGTTTCTTTATTTGTCTTTCTGTTGCTTCATTATTAGTGTATAAGAATGCAACTGATTTCTGTACATTGTTTTGTATCCTGCAACTTTGCTGAATTCCTGTATCAGTGTTATAGCAGACTTTTGGTGGAGTCTATTGGGTTCTCCATGTATATTATCATGTCATCTGCAAAAAGTGAAAGCTTAACTTCATCTTTGCCAATTTTGATGCCTTTGATTTCCTTTTGTTGTCTGATTGCCGATGCTAGAACTTCCAACAGTATGTTAAACAACAGCGGTGAGAGTGGACATCCCTGTCGTGTTCCTGATCTCAGGGAAAAAGCTCTCAGTTTTTCCCCATTGAGGATGATGTTAGCTGTGGAGTTTTCATAAATGGCTTTTATGATGTTTAAGTATGTTCCTTCTATCCCGACTTTCTCGAGGGTTTTTATTAAGAAAGGATGCTGAATTTTGTCAAATGCTTTTTCTGTATCGATTGACAGGATCATATGGTTCTTATCTTTTCTTTTATTAATGTGATGTATCATGTTGATTGATTTGCAAATGTTGAACCAGCCCTGCATCCCAGGAATGAATCCCACTTGATCATGGTGAATAATTCTTTTATATGCTGTTGAATTCGATTTGCTAGTATCTTATTGAGAATTTTTGCATCCATATTCATCAGGGATATTGGCCTGTAGTTCTCTTTTTTTTACTGGGTCTCTGTCTGGTTTAGGAATCAAAGTAATACTGGCTTCATAGAATGAGTCTGGAAGTTTTCCTTCCCTTTCTATTTTTTGGAATAGCTTGAGAAGGATAGGTATTATCTCTGCTTTAAACATCTGGTAGAACTCCCCTGGGAAGCCATCTGGTCCTGGACTCTTATTTGTTGGGAGATTTTTGATAACCGATTCAATTTCTTCACTGGTTATGAGTCTGTTCAAGCTTTCTATTTCCTCCTGATTGAGTTTTGGAAGTGTGTGGGTGTTTAGGAATTTGTGCATTTCTTCCAGGTTGTCCAGTTTGTTGGCATATAATTTTTCATAGTATTCCCTGATAATTGCTTGTATCTCTGAGGGATTGGTTGTAATAATTCCATTTTCATTCATGATTTTATCTATTTGGGTCATCTCCCTTTTCTTTTTGAGCAGCCTGGCTAGAGGTTTATCAATTTTGTTTATTTTTTCAGAAAATCAACTCTTGGTTTCCTTGATCTGCTCTACAGTTTTTTTAGATTCTATATTGTTTATTTCTGCTCTAATCTTTATTATTTCTCTTCTTCTGCTGGGTTTAGGCTGTCTTTGCTGTTCTGCTTCTATTTCCTTTAGGTGTGCTGTTAGATTTTGTATTTGGGATTTTTCTTGTTTCTTGGGATAGGCCTACATTGCAATGTATTTTCCTCTCAGGACTGCCTTCGCTGCATCCCAAAGCGTTTGGATTGTTGTATTTTCATTTTCGTTTGTTTCCATATATTTTTTAATTTCTTCCCTAATTGCCTGGTTGACCCATTCATTCTTTAGTAGGGTGTTCTTTAACCTCCATGCTTTTGGAGGTTTTCCAGACTTTTTCCTGTGGTTGATTTCAAGCTTCATAGCATTGTGGTCTGAAAGTATGCATGGTATGATTTCAATTCTTGTATACTTATGAAGGGCTGTTTTGTGACCCAGTATATGATCTATCTTGGAGAATGTTCCATGTGCACTCGAGAAGAAAGTATATTCTGTTGCTTTGGGATGCAGAGTTCTAAATATATCTGTCAAGTCCATCTGATCCAATGTATCATTTAGGGCCCTTGTTTCTTTATTGACCGTGTGTCTAGATGATCTATCCATTTCTGTAAGTAGAGTGTTAAAGTCCCCTGCAATTACCACATTCTTATCAATAAGGTTGCTTATGTTTGTGAGTAATTGTTTTATATATTTGGGGGCTCCCGTATTCGGTGCATAGACATTTATAATTGTTAGCTCTTCCTGATGGATAGACCCTGTGTTTATTATATAATGCCCTTCTTCATCTCTTGTTACAGCCTTTAATTTAAAGTCTAGTTTGTCTGATATAAGTATGGCTACTCCAGCTTTCTTTTGACTTCCAGTGGCATGATAAATACCTCTCCATCCCCTCACTCTGAATCTGAAGGTGTCCTCAGGTCTAAAATGAGTCTCTTGTAGACAGAAAATAGATGGGTCTTGTTTTTTTATCCATTCTGATACCCTATGTCTTTTGGTTGGTGCATTTAGTCCATTTACATTCAGTGTTATTATAGAAAGATATGGGTTTAGAGTCATTGTGATGTCCTTAGGTTTCATGCTTGTAGCAATGTCTCTGGTACTTTGTCTCACAGGATCCCCCTTAGGATCTCTTGTAGGGCTGGTTTAGTGGTGATGAATTCCTTCAGTTTTTGTTTGGGAAGACCTTTATCTCTCCTTCTATTTTAAATGACAGACTTGCTCGGTAAAGGATTCTAAGCTGCATATTTTTTCTGTTCATCACATTGAAGATCTCCTGCCATTCCTTTCTGACCTGCCAAGTTTCAGTAGAGAGATCAGTCACGAGTCTCCCTTTATATGTTAGAGCACGTTTATCTCTAGTTGCTTTCAGAATTTTCTCTTTATCCTTGTATTTTGCCAGTTTCACTATGATATGTCGTGCAGAAGATCGATTCAAGTTACGTCTGAAGGGAGTTCTCTGTGCCTCTTGGATTTCAATGCCTTTTTCCTTCCCCAGATCAGGGAAGTTCTCAGCTATGATTTCTTCAAGTACACCTTCAGCACCTTTCCCTCTCTCTTCCTCCTCTGGAATACCAATTATGCGTATATTATTTCTCTTTAGTGCATCACTTAGTTCTCTAATTTTCCCCTCATACTCCTGCATTTTTTTATCTTTTTCTCAGCTTCTTCTTTTTCCATAATTTTATCTTCTAGTTCACCTATTCTCTCCTCTGCCTCTTCAATTCTAGCCGTGGTTGTCTCCATTTTATTTTGCAGCTCATTGATAGCATTTTTTTGCTCCTCCTGGCTGTTCCTTAGTCCCTTGATCTCTGTAGTAATAGATTCTCTGCTGTCCTGTATACTGTTTTCAAGCCCAGTGATTAATTTTATGACTATTATTCTAAATTCACTTTCTGTTATATTGTTTAAATCCTTTTTGATCAGTTCATTAGCTGTGGTTATTTCCTGGAGATTCTTTTGAGGGGAATTCTTCCGTTTCATCATTTTGGATAGTCCCTGGAGTGGTGCAGAACTGCGGGGCACTGCCCCTGTGCTGTCTTGAATAACTTGCGTTGGTGGGCGAGGCCGCAGTCAGACCTGATGTCTGCCCCCAGCCCACTGCTGGGGCCACAGTCAGACTGGTGTGTGCCTTCTCTTCCCCTCTCCTAGGGGCGGGATTCACTGTGGGGTGGCGTGGCCCGTCTGGGCTACTTGCACACTGCCAGGCTTGTGGTGCTGGGGATCTGGTGTATTAGCTGGGGTGGATTGGTAAGGTGCACGGAGGCGGGAGGGGCAAGCTCAGCTGGCTTTTCCTTCAGTGATCTACTTCAGGAGGGGTCCTGAGGCACCGGGAGTGAGTCAGACCCACCGCTGGAGGGATGGGTCCGCAAAAGCACGGCGTTGGGTGTTGGCGGTTCCCTTTGGGATTTTGGCTGTGGGATGGGCGAGGGAGATGGCACTGGTGAGCACCTTTGTTCCCCGCCAAGCTGATCTCTATCGTCTGGGGGTCAACAACTCTCCTTCCCGTTGTCCTCCAGCCCTCCCGTTCTCCATGAAGAGCTGTTAGCTTATAACCTTCCAGATGTTAAGTCCCGCTCGCTGTCCGAACACACTCCGTCCGGCCCCTCTGCTTTTGCCAGCTAGACTCCGGGGGTCTGCTTTGCCGGTGGGCTGCCCCTCTGCCCCGGCTCCCTCCCGCCAGTCTGTGTAGCGCGCACTGCCTCTCCACCCTTCCTACCCTCTTCAGTGGGCCTCTTGTCTACCCTCTTCTGTGGGCCTCTTGTCTACACTTGGCTCCAGAGAATCCGTTCTGCCAGTCTTCTGGTGGTTTTCTGGGTTATTTAGGCAGGTGTGGGTGGAATCTAAGTGATCAGCAGGACGCGGTGAGCCCCGTGTCCACTTAGGCAGCCATCTTCCTCTTTTTTTTTTTTTTTAATTTTTAAAATGTTTATTTATTTTTGAAGGTGAGTGGGTAAGTGGGGGGGGGGCAGAGAGAAGGAGACAGAGAATCAGAGGCAGGCTCCAGACTCTGAGCTGTCAGCACAGACCCCGACATGGGGTTTCATGAACCATGAGATCACGACTTGAGCCGAAGTCAGATGCCCAAACGACTGAGCCACTCAGGTGCCCCAACTTGTCTGTCTTTCTTAGCCAGCCTAGTGTCCATCTTCACATGCTCCTCTTGCCATTATCCTAGACTCTACAAATGCTTATCCTTCTAATATATCCTCCTTAACTTCTCTGCCCCCTATCAGGTAAGTGGAGCAGGAAAACTGACAAAATTATACACAACTGAAGTCGGTTAGGTGCACTCAACTAGTGTTTTTCCAATTGAGTCACAACCCACTGATGAATTCAGTCTAGGGGGTTTTGGGGGGTGTTTGTTTTTTAGGTTAAATAGGATGGAGTAGAAAGCGTTCATCTCAGAAAGGAAGCATAAATATTGTTTCACGAATCTTTTGTGTTAGTTATATATACACACACACGTATGTATTGGGCCATAATATAAAATGTATTTCTTTTTTAAAAAATATTTATTTATTTTGAGAGAGAGAGAGAGAGAGTGAGCAGGGAAGGGGCAGAGAGAGAGGGAAAGAGAGAATCCCAGGCAAGCTCCGCACTGTCAGTACAGAGCCCGACGAGGGACTCGTTCTCACAAACCATGAGATCATGACCTGAGCTGAAACCAAGAGTTGGACGCTTAACTGACTGAGCCACCCAGGCACCCCTGTTGAGTTTTTTGTCTTAACGTATCTTAACACACTTTCTATCTCAGTATATACACGTCCACATAATTCTTTAAATTGCTCTATAATTTTACATAGGATAGGCTTAATTTCCCTTTCTCCTACTATTGGGCATTTAGATTCTTTTCAGATTTTGGCCATTACAGAGAATACTGCTGTAAAAAGCTTTCTACATATATTGGATCATAACTGAGAGTGTATTTCTGTTGGATAGATACTTAAAAGTGGAATTGCTGGTCAAAAAGTATATGCATCTAAAATTTCAATACATACTGCCAAATTGTCTTCCAAATAACTGTAGCCAACTTATATTTCCATACAGACCTTTTCCTGATACTCTTACACTAACATTGAATGTTTAACATTTGCAAATCTGATTGTAAAAAGCATCCAATTGTTGCTTTTATTTGCATTCTTTTGATCATTAGTAATCCCAATCATCTTTTCACAAGTCTAGTGTGAAAAGTTTTGGTGAAATACTTGTTTTATCCTTGCCTTTTTTTTTTTTGAAGTTCATTTATTTATTTTGAGAGAGAGAGCGAGAGCGGGTGAGGGGCAGAGAGAGATGGAGAGAGAGAGAATCCCAAGCAGGCTCTGCACTGTCAGCACAGAGCCAGACATGGAGCTCAAACTCATGAACTGTGAGATCATGACCTGAGCTGAAACCAAGAGTCAGACTTTTAACCAACTTGAGCCACCAAGGTGGTCTATCCTTGTCTGTTTTTAAATTGTGTTGTCTTATTCTTACTGATTTGTAGGAGCTCTTAAAAATATTTTCTCCCAGTCTGTTGCTTTTTCTTATCTTTTAAAAGGTACCTTGTTTTATCTAAAAGTTTAAATTTTTTATATGGTGAAATGGTCAGTATATAGCCTTTGGGTCTGGTAAAAAAAACTTTTCACTCCAAGATTATATTAAAAGGGTGTTGTATTTTCTTAGGACACTTTTATAGTTTTGTTTTTACACTTAGCTCTTTAATCCATGTGGAATTTATTTTTGTGCAACACAGGAAGTAGGAATCTAATTTTGTTTCCAAATGGTTAGCTATTTGTGCCAATGCCATTTGATGTAAAATGCTGCCTTTATCATGACAGAAAGTATAAATATGTGTCTGCTTCTAGATTCCCTCTGTGTCCTCTGTTGACTACACCACATGTTTTAATCATTAAAGCTTTATGTTTTGAAACCTGGTATGGTAAATGCTCCCTTGTTGTTCTTTTTTAAGTGTATTCTTATATATTTTTCTCTGCCAGGTGAACTTCATAATAAGCTTATAAATCCCATAAAGAACCATGCTTGGATCTTTTTTTTTTTCCATGCTTGAATCTTGATTGAGATTATATTTTTATATTAATTGGATAGTTTTACAATTTTGAATTTTTTCATCCTGAAATATGGTATATTTCATTTACTCAGGTCTTCTTTAGGGTATCTTTCAGGTAAATTTTATTTTTACTTACAAGAGTATTATGCATTTCTCATGAGGGTTGTTCCTGAATATTTCAAACCTTTGCTATTTCTGCGAATGAATTTTTTTTCGTTTAATGTTTATTTTTGAGAGAGAAACAGAGCATAAGCAGGGGAGGGGCAGAGAGAGAGGGAGACACAGAATTTGAAGTAGGCTCCAGGCTCTGAACTGTCAGCATAGAGCCCAACATGGGGCTCGAACCCAGAACCCAAGAACCGCGTGATCATGACCTGAGCTGAAGTCGGATGCTTAACCGACTGAGCCACTCAGGAGCCCAGATGTTTTTTCCTTACATTTTCTAATTGATTATTGCTGGAATGAAGGACATTTATATATATTTTTTGTATTGATATTGTGCTTAGCCAGCTTAATGAACTTCTATTAATTATTTATATATTAGGAGCGCCTGGGTGGATCAGTCGGCTGAGAGCTCAGTGCCTGGAGCCTGCTTTGAATTTTTGTGTCTCCCTCTCTCTTTGCCCCTCCCCCACTTGAGCTCTCCCTCTGTCTCTGTCTCTCTCTCTCTCAGAAAAAAAATAAAAAAATTATTTATATATTAATATTTTTTCAGTAAATGCTAATGAACTTTCTAGCTTGACAGTGACATCATCTCCAAATAATGATTGTCTAATTTCTTCCTTTGAGATCTTCCCACTTATTTCCTTTTTCTTAAAAACTTTCTTAAAAACCTACACTGGCTAGGATGTTGTGGTAGCACTTTTGTTTGTTTCCCAGCATCCCTTTCTCCTAACCACATCTCGATTGATTGATTATTTGTTTTTGTGGAATTACCTCTCCCCCATTGTGGGCAGTCATGGAAGAATGGTAAATCCAGGGACCCTACGTTCCCATGATGGAAGTAAAAGAAGCCCTTGGATATTTTTTCATTAGGTCATTCCCATTAGATGCCCTGCATAGTCAAGGGGCAAGTCCATGACCGAAGCTTAGCCAATTAGACTTACTATTCCTAGGACTTTGGCTCTTGAAGAAATTGAACCATATGTAAGTAAGCAAGAAAAACTGCAATTCATTGATTCCAGAGACCAAAGAATTCCTGTCTGTTTCTGAACTAGGTTCTCCAGTCTTCTGGTTGAGGCTGTGAACTTTCTACAAGCTTTCCAGTAAATCCATCCTCCCTTTGGATCAAATTAGTCTGAATCGGTTTCTGTTGCTTGGAACCCAGAAACTTTAGTCTGATACATTTTCTTGGTCTTATCTTTAATTAGAGTACCTTTAACAGTTCACCATCTAAAATAATTTGCATGTTTCTGATGGTTAACTTCTATCTAGAAAAAGGAAGTTTCTTTCCATTCCTACCTCATAAAAGGTTTTCTGAAATCTAAAATGGGATTTTTGCTTCAAAAAGACTGCTCTCTTCTATCAAATGCATTTTTTAGATGTATCAAAATGGAGAAAATCCTGATATTTTCTCCTTTGTCAGTGAGATTTCCTAACATTGACTTATCCTTGCATTCCTACAACAAGCCTTATTTGTGTTATACACACACACACACACACACACACACACACACACACACACTGCTGTATTTGATTTACTAGTATTTGGTTTAGGATTTTTGCACCTATATTTTTGAATAATATTGTCAATAACTGTCTTATTTAATGTGTAATTTTTGTCTAATTTTAATGACACAGTTATGTTTATTTTGTAAAATAAAGTGGGAAAACTTTCTACCTTTTCTATGATAATCTGGAATTGTTTGCCTAAAGTAGAATCATTTGGGTGCCTGGGTGGTTCAGTCAGGTAAGCGTCCAACTCTTGGTCTCAGCTCAGGTCATGATCTCACAGTTCGTGGGACTGAGCCCCCTTTTGGGCTCTCTGCTGACAGCAAGGAGCCTGCTTGAGACTCTCTCTCTCCCTCTCCCTGCTCCTCCCCGCTCTCTCTCTCTCTCAAAAACAAAACAAAACAAAACATTTTTTTTTCCTTAATTTTTTCTAGAACTCACTTGTAAAACCATCTAGATCTTCTTGATGCCTTCTCAGGGATAGATTTTTTAAATTACATTTCTCTTTTCTCCAGTGGTTGTTGGTCTCTTTGTGTTTTCTATCTTCTCTTGACTCAATTATACTAAAAAAAAATACCCACTTAATCTAGGTTTTCAATTTGTTGATAATAACCTGTATGTAATATTATTTTAAAAATAAGAACTTTCTATTGTTATGTCCCCCCCCCCCTTTTTTTTTGTCCTAAAAGGACAAAAGGACTTTTTTTTTTTTGTCCTTTTTTTTTTTTTTGTCCTTTTTTTTTTTTTGGTGTGTGTCCTTTCTCTCTCCTTAATCAGGCATGATAAAAGTTTGTCTACCTCATTGATCTTTTCAAATATTAAGTCTATCCTATTTTTCTTTTCCATTTTGTTAATATTTGCATTCGTCTTCATTAATTGTTTTTTTCTACTTTCTTTGGGCTTATTTTGCTTTTGAGTTGTTAAGTTTCAAGGGAGACCAAGCCTGACTTCTCTATAAAAGCTGAAAACATCAGTCTTTCTTGTCACTTGGACACAGGCACATGATCTGGGCTCTAAATAAAGCCAAGCTACCTACCCGAGTGTTTGAATTGGCAGCCAGCAAGGCACAGAAGTGGTTGTGGTGGCATTTGCAACAAGATCAAGTTCTTGGGATCAGGCTGTCAGGGTCATTGGTGCCAGATGCAGCTGCTGGCACCTGGTGGTCGCAGTAGCCTTGTCCTGTGCAGACTAGTCTGGTGACCTATGGTGGGCATTGTCCTAACTGTGCACCTCTAAGCTTGGTTCTACTGCTAAGCCAGTGTTTCTGTGAGCTAATCTGTGTCCTTTAATAAATTCATTTTCTGCCTTAGTCAGCCAGAGTTGGTTTCTATTGTTTCCACATAAGAATCTTGACTCAATACGTGCTTTCATTGTTATTGCTTTCAAATAAATCATGTTTCTAAACAACATTTTAGTTTCCTCTTTATCATAGGAATTATTTAGAAGGATGTTTAAAATATTTCCCAGTTCCAGGGCACCTGGGTAGCTCAGTCAGTTAAGCATACTAGTTTAGCTCAAGTCATGATCTCATGGTTTGTGAGTTTGAGCCCCACGTCAGCCTCTGCGCTTACAGCTTGGAGCCTGGAGCCTGTTTCAGATTCTGTGTCTCCCTCTCTCTCTCTTTCTCTCTCTCTCTGCCCCTCCCCTGCTTGTTCTCTCTCTCACTCTTTCTCTCTTTCAAGAAAATAAAGAAGGGGCGCCTGGGTGGCGCAGTCGGTTAAGCGTCCGACTTCAGCCAGGTCACGATCTCACGGTCCGTGAGTTCGAGCCCCGCATCAGGCTCTGGGCTGATGGCTCGGAGCCTGGAGCCTGTTTCCGATTCTGTGTCTCCCTCTCTCTCTGCCCCTCCCCCGTTCATGCTCTGTCTCTCTCTGTCCCAAAAATAAAAAAAAAAAAAAAAAAAAAGTTGAAAAAAAAAGAAAATAAAGAAGCATTTAAAATATTTCCCACTTGATAAATATTTTTGTTCTTTGTTGTTAATTTCTCTTTTTCTTGTGATATGGTCAGTTAATACGGCTTGTATGATTATCTTTTAAAAATTTTTTTTAATGTTTATTTTTGACAGGGGGAGAGAGAGACAGAGAGAGAGTGAGGAAGGGAGAGGGAAAGAGGGAGACACAGAATCTGAAGCAGGCCCTAGGCTCTGAGCTGTCAACACAGAGCCCGATGCAGGGCTCGAACTCACAAACCATGAGATCATGACCTGAGCCGAAGTCAGATGCTTAACCGACTGAGCCACGCAGATGCCCCTATGATTTTTTATTTTTGAAATTTGTTGAAAGTTTACCTGTGATCTAATATATGTCACATTTCCTTACCATCCAATAGTATATTTTTCATTTGTAAGTAGGAAGTTTCCTCTCTGAATGTAGCCATTCAAGGATTCGTCAATTTTACCTTATAGTTCTGAGAGTCTTCATAATCAATTATATCTTCTTTAGTATAAAATATTCTTTTTGTTTCATTTACTATTTTTCTTTTTTAGTCTTGAATCCCATTTTGTTTAATATTAATATTACTACATTTGCTATTTTTTTCTTACCAATTGTATTTTCCATACTTCTACTTAAAAATTTTCTTCATAATTCCTTTCCATCCATCTTTCCTTCTCTTATTCCCTCCTTCCTTCTTCCTTACCTCCTTCTTGCCTTCCTTCCTCCCTGTCTCCCTCACTCCCTTTCCTTCCCTCCTTCCTTCTTTTTCTACTACTTCTTTCTTTCTTTCCTTCCTTCCTTCTTTCCTTCCTTCCTTCCTTCCTTCCTTCCTTCCTTCCTTCCTTCCTTTTTCCTCTACCCAATCTGCAAATCTCTGTCTTTTAAAAGGGGAATTTAACATATTTGTGTTTATTATGATTATAGATATGGTTGATTATAGCCCTACTACTTTATCTTATATTTATCATTATCTCTCGACTTTTTGTTTTCCTTTCGGGTCTTTTGCTGGATTTATTACCTTTTCTTCATTTAATTTTTATTTCTCTTTTCCTGATCATTCTCCTTTAAGTTTTTATCCCAGATATTTAAAATTAAAATTTGCCTTCAGATTTTAGAGCAGCGCTGTCTAATAGAAATTAATGTGGTGATGGAAATGTTCTATATTCTGCAGAGAAGACTGCTTTCTGTATTACGGCATAGTAATCACTAGCTGCATGTGGCTGTTGAGTACTTGAAATGTGGCTAGTGCAATTGAGGACCTGAAGTTTTCATTTTCATTTTAATTAATGCAATTAATTTTAAGAAATTCAAATCAATGCAAATTTCAACAACCACATGTAACCAGTGAGTGCCATTATATTAGTTTGCTACAACTGCCATAACAAAATACCGCAGACTGGTGTCTTAAACAACAGTCACTTATTTTCTCAAAGTTCTAGAGGCTAGAAATTCAAGATCAAGGTGTTGGCAGGCTCCATTTCTCCTGAGGCCTCTCTCCTTGGCTTACAGATGGCTGTCTTCTTGCTATGACCTCACCTGGTCTTCCCTCTGTGTACATGAGTCCCTGGTGTCTCTCTGTGCATCTACCTGTCCTCTTCTTATAAGGACACCATCAGATCAGATTAGGGGGCCACCCTGACTGCCTCATTTTAACTTAATCACCCCCTTAAATGCCCTATCTCTAAATACAGTTGCATTCTGAAGTGCTGAGGGTTAGGGCTTCAACTTATAAATTTTACAGGGACACAGTTCAGCCCATAACAACCATATTGGAGGGTGCAGGCCCAAAGTTAATCTGTACTTTTTTTGCACCCCAGATACACAGCTACTCACCTTAGGATACTTTGATTTTTCTCCTCTTCATCCAGTCCCACCATCTGCTATATGGTAATCATCTAGAATTCTACTTCCAATTTTTTCTTGCTTTCTGCATTAAGAATTGTTAGAATTAACTAGAAATTTTACATATTTCTTTATCATTTTTTCTTATATACCATGCATTTCTCTTTCTTAAGCTCATTTATCTTGTTGCTATAATATTGCTCTTGAGTAATTCTCTCAGTGTACTTTGAGGGCCAGGTATAGGATTCTAAGTTCAAAATTAATTTCTCTTAATTTGAAGCTATTGTTTAAACTGCTGGTATCTCACTCAGATCCCCTTTAGCAGGCTAGGGCAGATCCCCTTTAGCAGGCCCTCAACCACTGTGAGCATTGGTTACTAACAGTTCACTCCTGCCCACCGTTGCATGAACTGTTCTTTATTCAATGACCACTAACCACCCCCCCCCCCCCCCCTTTTTTTTTTGACCGCTAACCCTTTTGGTAAATTACTCACCACTACTCCTGGGGGAGCCTCCAGCCAATTATTGCCTGATAGGGGAGTATAAAAGGCTTTTAATATTGCCTCAAGGTGGGACCAATTCTGGGGACTGTTCATGCTTCAGGGCTTTCCAAGGGATCAAGCTGAAGCCAGACTCCTGCTGACATATCTTAGTTTAGTTCCTTCCCCAGCCCTATTCTGTTTCTCTTATTCTCTCTCTCCTTCTAGCACTCCCTTAATACATCATGTGCACCCAAACCCCTGTTTCAGGCTGGGCTTCTAGGGAACCTGATCTAAGATACACTGTCTCAATATTTTCTATTCTCCCATGCCCTCATTCTTAGCCCAGGACCCAATGTCAATTAGACCTTCAGAAAATGTTCACTGAATGAAAAAATGGAATCATCTTCCTTGGGCAGCATGTTGATTATAGTACACTTTCTTTCTAAGTGTAATTTCTGATCATGAAATTAAAATTCCTGATTTTGGCATAAAGCCTATTTCACTGACTTATACACATTAAGCCCACCTGCCTTTATTTATTAGTCTACTCTGATTTTTTGTTTTTACTGATTTTATGATCCCAAACATTATTTAATTTTTACATCTGAATTATATATAGTACTACATTGCTTGTACATTGTGTTATGTGTCTTATTTCCTCAGCTGGAACACAATTTTATGGATTTTATGTTTCTCTGAATTGCTTAGGACCAAGCAGCTTGCTAGATACATAGTGCTCAATTAATAATTGTACAATGTTTATGTAACAGTTTAGTTTAAAGGGATTGTATATGAACACAAATTTTCTCTTAGAAAGTGCTTCTTTTTTCTTTATTACTCTTGGATCATTTAATCCCTGTTTGAAAACTCTATTTCCATAGTAACAGATTGTCATAAAAGAAAGATTATCATAAAAGAAAGAAAAGTGTGGTCTTTACTTCGAATGGCCAGAAAGAGAAGCATGGGAAGGTAAGTGCAAAATTATAAATAAAATGAATGAATCAAGCAGAGGGAAATAGTGCAAAGAATGACAAATCATTTCTAACACTGTTAATGGTATTACTGTACTTCAAGATGATTAAACTAGCCAGCAGCATCCAGAAGCTCAAACATTAGTAATGTGATAAACTTTAGAAGCTGAAGGCAAAAAGCATTAGGCCAGTCCCGGGGGTCCTTCCTGGCTTCAAAGCAGTGCCCTCTATTTGATCAGTGAGGGCAATAGTATAGAACCTACGCTCTGTAATGATTTACAGTATCATCAAGTTCCCAATAAGCCTGTATTTAAGACTTGCCCGAGGTGACTTTGTCTTTAATTTGCAAAAAGTGGTCAATATCCAAGTAGTGACAAACCGAATCTGGCCCACAAATGAGAGAGAAAAATAACGTGACACAAAACAAACTTCTTTTTGGAGAACCTAAAGAGAGTTCATGACAACCTTCGGTGACTGGAATTGGGTGGGTATTTCTTTGGCTTTACGTGGCAAGATATTTTAAAATACACTTAGTGGTTGTTGCTGTCAACCAGACTTTCCTTGCCATTGAGGATGCTCGCCTCTTCTTGCAGTGGAGAATTTGGGGTTGAACAAAGGACCGCCAGAGAGGTGTCAGAAGTTGAGGGGCTCCTGGCTGGCTCAGTCAGTAAAGCATGCAACTCTTGATCTTGGGGTTGTGAGTTCGAGCCCCATGTTGGGTGTAGAGATTACTTAAAAATAAAATCTTACAAAAACATTCAGAAATAGCCAAAGTAAAACTAATGAATCACTGAAGTAGTAATCAGTAAAAGTTTATTGAGCACACACTAGTAAGACAGTTTGTAAACTGGAAGGACTCAAACCAAGGCACAAAATAAGGCTCAGGGGTGTAATTTTATAAAGCAGCTCGTGTAATGAGAAAGCACTGACTATTCTTCATAGTAATTATTATATTGGTTATAATATAAGAATTCTCTCAGATGATAGGGAACTGGTCAGTGGTTACCTAATATCAACCTTGCAGTTTAGGTTTTGCATATGATTATCAGAGGCATAAGCAAGAAACCACCCAGGTCAAATTAGTCTTGCAAAATAAGCTAAATTAAACTTTGTATGACTAAACTGGTTTGGTCTGCTCAGGGAATTTTCAAAGATTCTCTCTGTTTGTTTTTTATTTTAACAAATGAGATTACACCTAAAGCTGAAAACTGACCCAGTCTTGGGGGTGCAAAAATTCAGATAAATGTCTAAACATGGATTTCTGTTTATTAGCTTGGGATTCATTAGGCTTCTTCAGTGGAGGAGAGATGTCCCATCATTTCTGAAAAATTCTTAATCATCAATCCAAATATTTTTTCCTATTCTTTTTCTCTCTTGTCCTTAAAATTTTTTTTTAATGTTTATTTATTTTTGAGAGAGAGAGAGAAAGAGAGAGAGCACAAGCAGGGGAGGGGCAGAGAAAGAGGGAGACACGGAATCTGAAGCAGGCTCCAGGCTCTGAGCTGTTAGCACAGAGCCCAACATGGGGCTCAAACTCAAGAACCATGAGATCATGACCTGAGCTGAAGTAGGACACATAACCAACTGAGCCACCCAGGCACCCCTCTCTTATCCTTTTAGAGCTCTGGTTTGGCATAATCTTTTGGTCTCTTTTTTGTAATTTCTATCAAGATCTCTCTATGTTACCTTCTGGATGATTGTTTCTGTCTTCCTGTTTCACACTTCAGCTTTTTTAGCCTATTAAAATTAAAATTTTTTTAGTTGTAGAAGCTGTATTTTAGTCTATATGCTGCAAAAGTGAGCACTACGTATATATTTTTTGTTTATTTAAAAATAGGCTTCATCATTTCTATGATGTCTTTCTTTTTCCTCATATTTTAAACCATTCTTAAATTTATTTAGATACAAAGCCTTTTAGACTTTTTTTTCAGGTCTTTTCTGTTGGCTTTTGCACATGGTACTGGTTTTTTCCTCTGTGTTTTATGTAGTTTTGGGAGAAGGGTCTTTTTTTTTTTTTTTAATAGCGTGACCTCATGTTTTTTGGAAACTTATTTGCATAAACTCTTTGAAACTGTGATAAATCTAATACTCCAGAGAGGATTTGAATTTGTTTCTGTCAGGAACCTGGAGGAACTACCAGCCCAGGACAACTCTAAATTGACTTTATAGCTTGTGATTTATTGGACCTCCCAGGTAGTGTGAATGTGGCCTATAAAACTGCATGAAGGCTGGCTGTGGTTAAGAAATTTTAGGGAAGAGTCCCACCCTCTCTGAGACTAAATTTCTGGATAGGTGATATTGTTTTCAGTTCTGTGAGTGCCAGAATTATTTCCTAGGTCACTCTTACACTGGGGGTGAGGCCCTTGGCAGTCTTGGCTTTATGAAAGGGGATCTCCTATTAAACCACCCATGTTGTGTGAATCCTGGGCTTTGTGGCCTTTATTCTGTGGCTTTACTGGACTGGGAAAAACAAGGAGCATGTTCATTCAGTTTGGCAAATGCCCCCCAAGCCAAAACTAGCTTCATTTCTCTGATTACCCCTCTCAGTTCCTACTTTCACTGAATTCCCCATATACTCAATAGCCAGGTAATTTATTTTATTGTATTTTATCTTGTATTTTGTTTTCTGCAGGAAGGTCAGGTAGGGTACTCTTTTAACCAGAATTGCTAGAAATAAAGCCCAGATATCAATTTGATATTATGTTGGGGGAAAACTTTCCTAATACTGAATAACTAGAAGAGCATTTGATGACCCCAGAATGAAACACATGACAGTGCTTTTTATAAGTATAGCTAGCAATAATATTATAATGACATACGTAAAATAGTGAAGTGGTATTTGATAAGGGTTTTTTTTTTTTCAGTTTATTTATTTTGAGAGAGAGAGAGGGCATGCACGCGACCGTGCATGTGCTCAGGGGAGGGGCAGAGAGAGAGAAAGAGAGAGAGAGAGGAGAGAGAATCCCAAGCAGGCTGTGCACTGGCAGCACAGAGCCTGATGTAGGGCTTGAACCCACAAATCGTGAGGTCATGATCTGAGCTGAAATCAAGAGTCAGGTGCTCAACAAGCCACCCAGGTGCCAGATCAGGATTTTAATGCAAACATGTATATTTGATTTTATAATTTAATACTTCACTTGTGTTAATGATTGTGTAATAGAGCTAGGGTTTTATGGGGGTGAAATATTGTATTTTCCTGCCTTCCACTCTTCAAAGACCTTCTAATATCCTGAATGCTGGCCTGGCAATGAAGGCTCTTCAAAATGACAAGAGCTCATTTGCTTCATTTTTCCCTTGCTCCCTTTGTAGAGGGTGATACTCTCCACATCCAGACTTCACTGTTAGTAGCCCCTGACTGTGTTCTTCACCATTAGTAGCCCCTGACTGTGTTCTTTGCTTTGCTACCTCAAAGCCTTTGCATTTGTCCTGCCTCCTCTTCCCACCCATGCCTTGATTATTTTTGCAAAGAATATGGTTTTGGGGAAATAATGCATCTTTTCTACCTCTATTTCTGCTCTGAGGTTTATTTAGAAAGCATCCTTCTGAAGCCTCATCCTGACAAGACAAGATGGGATCTCTTTCTTTACCACCCAGAGCCTTTTAAACCTGTCTTCAAGCTCTTCTATTCTGGCTTGCATTATCATTTTGATTTTTTCTTACCCTCTCTGTTAGAGTAAGCTTCTTGGATGCGGAGACTTATTCGTAAGTGTGTGTTCCCCTCCAGATGCCAAAAACAGTGTCCAAAACATGTGGTGTAGGTACAAGAAAAGCACCAGATGTAATATAATCAAAACCCATCTATTTAATGGGATGAAATAGACTGGCTTGAGCACAGAGCACTCTTCTTTCAGTGTCAGTGCGTGTGAAATTATGAAAGGCGATAATAAGATGATATGGGAAAAAAGTGTGGCTTGTATGTAAGCAGGATTCGGAGCCCTTGTACTATGCAGAAGAAAGAGAATCATTATTCAGGAGGTAGGTGGAAAAAATGATTGATTTATTATCATTGACCTTGTGCATAAGTCTTTGTAAGCGGATCCAAGTTAAATTTTGCAGGATTATTGTCAAGAATGAGAATTAGAGGAATTCTTCTAGGATATAATTAAGCGTGGGCTAAATGCAAATTGCATAGTGTGAAGTCACCCAAGGCTGGCTTAAATTTAACATGACAGTTTTTCAAAATATTATTTTCTTATGTGAGGACCCCAGAATAAGCACAATCATTTTTTGTGAGCAGCGTATCTTTATTTCTGCTCCCTGTTAGGTCTTTTGTGTTTTCAGATGCCTCTGCCTTCATGTGAGACATCACTGCAGCCTCGTGGCTGGCTGGTGGGATCGCTGCCTTTTCATACCCTTCACCAGATACAAAGCCCTTTGTAGCCACACGGCACTTTGAACTTTTTCAAAGCATAGTTACACCTTTTATGCCTGCAACTCTGTGAAGTAGGAAGCAGGAGTTTCACGACCCACCTTTTACTGAACAATGAGCCACAGAGAGGTTGAATGATGGCTTAAAGCAGTGGTGCTTCCTCACCAGCCTACTCTGCTTTCCTTCCTTCAGTGAAATTGTGTGGGCACACGAGCTCTCCTGGAACAAACACAAGCTGGGTTGTGTAGGCTACTTGACACACCTGTGTGATTGCTTGCTCTGCTGCATAAACAGAGGGCTGCAGGAAGATGGATGTGTTCTGAGAAAGCTTGTTTATGAGTTCACATGTGTCATCTACACTGACGTGTGAACCCTGTGGGTGAGCCAATTTTCATAATGACTTCACATCATCATGCTAAGAGTTGACAATGATTTGGAAATTGGTTCACTTAATTTATGCCAGATACTTTCTTACTGTTTTATCACTATAGGCAAAATAACATTCAGATGGGAGAATTTTCATTTTGAAATTAACTTTTGGGCTCCCAAGCCAAACACTCATAAGACTGGTTAACCTGTCTTCTGGTAATAGCAAAATAAGCCCATCTCTAGCCAAGAAGCAGGGAATTCTTCCAAATCATTTGTTTCACCTGGAACTAAATCCATGAATTAGCCCAGTGGGCATGATGGCGTTATTTAAGAATTTACAGAAGAAGTGAATGAACTTATTCATATCTCCTCACTCTTTTAGTAATTCCTCTACAGACTTCTCAAAAGGCAAGTTTTTTTTTTCTTAATACATTTATCATGGCTTTATTTACCCCAACATTTCCATTTAAAAATTTTATTCAGTTTTGTGGCACATTTTCACAGTTTTGCCATTTAAACCCATTTCATTCTTCAGGTTTGCATTAAAGAATTTATATAACTGTAGTGTTCTCTATGAATAAGAACTTTGACTCCAAAATCTGTTTTTCACTAATATATTTCTTCTAATCCTTAAGTGATTCTTATTGTTTTCCTCCAGACCAGATAAGTTGATTTCTCTCTTCTCCATTATGATCACCTATGTCAGTACTGTAGACCAGAATATTCATTTTGCGTGTGAGGTAGGTCTCGCCTTTTAATGTTTCCACTAGCTGTCTTCAAGTAGCTCCCTTAAAATAAGTCCCGGCCTTAGTTTTTTGCAGAATGAAAGTGACAAAGTAAGATCACCAGCAGGCCAAGAGAGAGAGCTGATGGACTCTTATCCTCAATAAAGGGATGCTGGAGGTTGGGGACTAGGTTGGCAAAATGCAGTCTGGGGAGGACTGGGGTCATCGAAGACCCTTTACTAGTTGAATGGAGGTTGTATGGATTCAGCCTAGCGTGCAGAGGTGCTGAACTTGGGGAAAGACTGAAGTTCTAGATCCTCTTCTGCTGCTTTGTAGCTCTAATATCTTGGATAAATTACCCAATCTCTCTGAACTTCATATTCCTAATTTATAAAATAAGGATAACGGTTGGGGTGCCTGGGTGGCTCAGTCGGTTAAGCGTCCGACTTCAGCTCAGGTCACGATCTCACAGTCCGTGAGTTCGAGCCCCGCGACGGGCTCTGGGCTGATGATGGCCCAGACCCTGGAGCCTGCTTCCGATTCTGTGTCCCCCTCTCTCTCTGACCCTCCCCCGTTCATGCTTTGTCTCTCTCTGTCTCAAAAATAAATAAATGTTAAAAAAAATTTTTTTAAAGAATAATGGTAATATCTCCTAGGGTCAGTCATCTATTGCTAGGTAACAAACTGACCCAAAACTTGATGGCTTAAAACATGATAATTTATTTGCTCACAATTTGATCTGGGTTCAGCTGGGCAGTTCTTCTGTTGGTTTTTTGGGGTCACTAATGCAGGTACAATGATATGGGGGTTTGACTGGAGCTGGATGACCCCAAACAGCTACCCCCTCACATGGAGGTCAGCTGGGACTCTCAGCAGAGTGCCTCCATTCTCTATGTGGCTGCTTCAACAGCAGAGCCTGGGTTTCTTACATGGCAATGGCAGTAATTCCAAGAAGGCAAGTCTCAATGTGCAAGGGCTTACCAAGCCGCATGGCTAAGCTCAGGGTCAATGAGAGAGGGAACTATGCCACAATGTGGAGGCTCTATGTGGGATGATTTAGGTAACAGTCTATACATTCTTTCAGTCAAATGTGGTGATCCATGGAAAATGATTTTTTTAAGTGTTATATCAGCGTACATTCTATGTGGTGTGTATGTGCACGTATGAGTGGAGATGGTGGTGGGGAGGAGATAGGAAAACTTTAATAGATATTGAACTCACAGTCCTGAAAATAATTATTTAGTTTTATCTTTGACCTCCATTATTAAATTAAAAATATTTAATTAAGGTGGGCTTAGAGGTGTAGCATGCTGGAACCTGGGTAAAGTGATCAGTATGTGAAGCTTAGAGAAATGGATTTAGCCACAGAGGATTAAAGACTCTGTGTTTCCAAAATATATCAGATTTATGGATGAGTTGGTCATTCATCGGAACCTGGATGTTCATTCTAACTGAGTTTAACTTGAAAGTCAGAAGAGTAGTAGTCAGGTGGAGAGTCAATGAGAGCTCTCCACATATCCTGACTGTGGATAGAGATTGTGGAGATGAAGATTCATTTGAGACAGACTGGTGGGAACTAGGAAAGCACCATCCTTACAAGTAGAGGGAATTAGGGAAAGGACAGGGGACTTAAGGAAGAAGAAACCAAGAGAAATGCCTGCTTCTCTGGATACACAAAACTATATGGGTAGGGAAGGCAAATGGTATATGAATTTGGGGGTACTGTGACTTAGGGCAGGATCAGACAGGAGCTTAGAGTTTCCATATCATAAGTGTCCTTAATGGTAGCCCTTAAGTAATCTTGGGATGAAGAGGGAGGATGTGGAAGCTCAACAACCATCCTGAGCCACTGGGTCCCAGGTATAAAGGCAGGGGTGACAGTGGGGTTGAGTCTTTTAAATTTTCTAAGTCAGGACAAGCTCAGAAACTGGTGAAAGTGGCTGGCATCAGTGGGCTCGGGGGAGAAGTTTTGGAAGGCTGACCCTGTATGATAGAGGGTCTCAGGAATTTCCTTGTTAAAAGTGCACATCCCTGGGGTGCCTGGGTTGCTCAGTCGGTTAAGTGGCCGGCTTCGCCCAGGTCATGATCTCGCGGTCCATGAGTTCGAGCCCCGCGTCGGGCTCTGTGCTGACAGCTCAGAGCCTGGAGCCTGTTTCAGATTCTGTGTCTCCCTCTCTCTGACCCTCCCCCGTTCATGCTTTGTCTCTCTCTGTCTCAAAAATAAATAAACGCTAAAAAATAAATAAATAAAAAAAAAAATAAAAATGCACATCCCTGAACTCATCCCAGAGATTGTGACCCAGTACATCTGGTGTGGTGCCCAGGAATTTGCATTTTCAGGAAACAGCTTGGTGCTGATGATCTAATCTGTATTGTCCAATATGGTACACATGTGGCTATTTAAATTTAAATTAGTTAAAATTAAATGAAATAAAAATTTGATTACTCATCTACTAGCCATGTTTCAAGTGCCCGGTAGCCACATATAATGGCTACTACATCGAAAGATGCAGGAGTAGAACATTATCACCATTACAAAAAATTCTATTGGATTGTGGCGGTTAAGCCATCTACTCTATGCATCCTTTTCTTCGGACCACAGCTAGTTCTGCCAAACCTTCCCGGGTTTGTGCCTTGTACCACATCCATAACCACATCTCTTCCCAGAGGAGCAAACCTAGCATGCATGACATTTCAGGACCATGGACAACGACATACAGGTCCATCCCTCCCCTCACATAGGTTTTGTCACTCTGTACTTAAGTGTAAACAGTAGAGAAGCTATCAATGGCAGTCTAAAGTAAGGAATCCAAGGCAGCAAGCCAGGTTGACAAGAGACTTTGACTCATACTGAAAACTTCAGTCTATAATCCCATAGCTCAATGGTAGTGATTTTGGCTTCTGGCCACATCAGTTTTTCTTAAAGAGAAATAAGGGGAAGGAGCCTTGAGCTGCTATTTAGAATGTATCACTAACAAGCACCATACATATTGATGTAGGGCAGAAAGTAAGAGATGAGCATGGAAGATTCAAGCAGGATTAAATTCTGGGCTGCCACTTACTTGTGGTGCCTCCATGGGAATGTTACTTAACCTCTCCAGTCCTCAGTTTTTCAATCTGTAAAATGGCTATAATAATATTAATGTTATTAAATGATAAAATGCATTTAATATACCTAGTGTAAGTACTAGGTATATAGTAGGCATTCAATAAGTATTAGTTTTATTTCCCTTGTTGGTAAATTGAGCTTTATACTCCCTAACATGGCAAGCTACAACTTATGGTACAGGGTCTCTACTCTCTGGTTGTGGTATCAAAATTTAGGGACAGAGATGACTTGATAGGCCATATTTTAAAAATCTGTCCCCAGGTAGGGTCTAGTAGATCTATGTGCTTCAAGTACCCAGAAAACTGCAATATGGAAAAGATCACAATCTTATTATTTATCGGAGCTAGTAAGTTTTGTTAATGCAATCCTTTTCAAAATGTCAAAGTGTAGTGTGCCCTCATCTATTTGGGAACATAAATAAATGGTCATATCATTTCCCAAAGATCTCTCTCTTACGTAGGATCAGGTGATTTAAACTCCTCAAATAGAGATCAGTTTGAAATTATGCTTTGATACTATTTTTATTTTTAACTTTATTGAGTATAATTGACACAATTGCAAGACATTTAAAGTGTACAACGTGATGATTTCATATACATGTGCATCTAGTTAACTAACTTCTGGTTAATTAACACATCTGTCACCTCACATATTTATACCCCCTAGCTTTTTGGGTGAGAACATATAATTTCTCTCTTAGCAAATTTCAGTTATACAAAACAGTGTTATCCACTATAATCACCATGCTATACATTAAATCCTCTTATGGATCTTATTTACCTTGTAACTGAAAGTTTGTATCCTTTTACCAACATCTCCCTATTTTCCCCACCCCCTCCCCAGCCCCTGGCAACCTCTTTTCTACTTCTTATTTCCATGAGTTCGCTTCTTTTTTTTCTCTTTAAATTTCACATGTAAGCAATGCCATGAAAGATTTGTTTTACTGTCTGACTTATTCCATCAGCGTAATGTCCTCCAGGTTCATCCATATTGTCACAAATGACAAGATTTCCTACTTTTTTGAGGCTGAATAATATTCCAGTGTGTGTGTGTGGGTGTGTGTGTGTGTGTGTGTGTGTGTGCGCGCGCGCGTGGGTGGGTGTACACACACTAGGTTTTCTTGATCCAGTCATCCATTGATGGACATTTACATTGATTCTATACCTTGGCTATTGTGAATAATGTTGTAGTAAACATGAGAGTACAGATATCTCTTTGAGATAATAGTTTCATTTCATTTGGATATATACCCAGAGGTGAGATTGTTGGATCATATGGTAGTTCTATTTTTAATTCCTTGAGAAAATCCATGCTATTTTCCACAATGGCTGTACCATTTACATTCCTGCCAGCAGTACACAAAGATTCCTTTTTCTCCACATCCTCATTGGAATTTGTTATCTTTTCTTAAAATTTATTTTAATTTATTTTTATTTTTTATAAGAGCCATCCTAACAAGTGTGATATCTCATTGTGGTCTTTATTTGCATTTCCCTGATTATTAGAGAAGTTGTGGACCTGTTGGGTCAGTTGTATGTCTTCTTTGGAAAAGTGTCTATTGAATTTCCTTGTCCATTTTTAATGTAGGTTAGTTGTTTTGATTTTTTGCTATTGAGTTATATGAATTCCTTATATATTTTGGATATTAACCGCATCAAATATGTGGTTTGCAAATATTTTCTCCTATTTCATATGTCGCCTTTTCATTTTGTTGATGGTTTCTTTTGTTGAACAGACATTTTTAGTTTGATGTATTCCCACTTGTTTGCTTCTGCTTTTGGTGTGAAATCCAAAAAATCATTGCGAAGACCAGTTGTCAAGGTCTCTATGTTTTCTTCTAGGAATTTTACAATTTCAGATTGTATGTTCAAGTCTTTAATACATTTTGACTTGAAATTTGCATATGGCATAAGATAGAGGCCTGGTTTTATTCATTTGCATGTAGCTATCCAGTTTTTCCAACACCATTTATTAAGGAGACTATCCTTTCCCTATTGAATATTTTTGACTCCTCTGTCATAAGTAGACTGACCATTTATGCATAGGTTTATTTCTGGGCTCTATATTCTGTCCAACTGATATGCGTGTCTGTTTTAAATGTCAGTGTCATACATTTTTGATACTATAGCTTTGAAATGTAGCTTGAAATCAGGAAATGTACTGTTTCCATCTTTGTTCTTCTTTTTTCAAGATTGCTTTGGCTTGAAATCATGCTTTGATTCCCAATGGATATAATAATATCTTCATTGGATATTTCTTTTCCAATTAATTGTAAACAGTAATATTTAGAAGTGCCTGCTCGTCCAGGACATTTATCTTTATCAACCTTTGGATAATGTGAAGGTTAAGTATCTATATAATTCATAATGAATCTATGTTCTAGTTAAGTTTCAAATAACAGAAAAACACATGTTTAGAGTAGAACCTTTTTTAATGATGGTATTTTAGTGACATGTCAAACATGGAATTGTCCATGCCATAGAAGGCACTGCTGTGTTAAAGTTACTGTAATCCAAAGGCCCTATTTTAACTAACATGAGTATAGGAATGAATAGTAGCATGGAAGCAGTGGGACACTTAGATTCCAATCCCCATCTTGCCGTTTACCAGTAATGCAGTGCTGAACCACTTGCTTGGTTTCTCCAAGACTCACTGTCCTCCTGTATGGAATGGAGATAATAAGACTCTGCATATAAGTTGTAAGGATTAGAGATAATATACAGTGCTCAGCATGAAAATGGTAAAATTGAGTTTATATTACTTATATTTACTCTTGTCCAGGAAAGATTTAGGGGACATAGTATTGTATTAATAATGATCATGAGTGTTACCAGGAAATCCTATTAATATTATTAAAAGCAAACATGAACCAACACTATATAATGTTGATTTCATTCTTTGCCTTGCAGATAGTTATTTTAAGCATATGTATTAGAAGGTCACATGATTCTGGAATGTATTACTCATAAATTTAGAAAGAAATGGAATATGTGAAACTACCAAATTAAAAAAAATTTTTTTAATGTTTTATTTATTTTTGAGAGAGACAGACCATAAGCGGGGAAGGGGCAGGGAGAGAGGGGGACAGAAGATCCAAAGCGGGCCCTGAGCTGATAGGCTGACAGCAATGAGCCGGGTGTGGGGCTCAAACCCATGAACCGCAAGATCATGACCTGAGCTGAAGTTAGGCGCTCAACCAACTGAGCCACCCAGGTGCCCCTCCAACTACCAGTTTTTAAAAATATATTGTTATAAAGTTTCACAACTGGCGCAAAGTACTTCCCTTTCAAATTGCCCTCAAAGTGTTGTTTTTCATACCGGATGCATAACTTACTGTCTCATTTTAATCCGGTAAAAAATGTGCCCTCCAGAGAATTAATTTTAATTTACTTTTTTTTTTGACCTAATATGTTACCTATTAAAATAGCTAGGAGTAAACCTTGGCTTTGACATGAGAGGAAAAAAGATTATAATTTGAAGTTTTTTTCTTTAGTTACTTGGACATTAACTTATTGTTAAAGGAAAGAAAAAACCCTAAGAAGTCTTTCTGCTTTGGATGTATGCCAACAAATAGAACTAAAATATATTTCACTTGGATTTTTCTAATTATTGTATTTATTCCTTTGTGACAGTGGAAACATTTGAAAATTTAAAAGTACTGTTTTCTTCCCTAATGATGTCATCTTTCCACACTGAAGCAGTAAAATTTTTCTTTGTCTTTCATTACATCTACTTCAATATCAAGGTACAAACACATTTTTGCTGTTCTTTGTGCATAATAAATTTAGACAAATTTGCTCATAATAGAGACTATGGTTACCTTTTCTATACAGCAATGATGAGCCTTTTGTTCCTAAGAAAATATTTCATAGTGGCATGTGGTGGTGATTTTTTAAAAATTACTTTGTTATGATATGATTGACATGCTGTACATATTTAACACATATAACTTGGTGAGTTTGGAGATATGTATATGCCTGTGAAACGATCACCAGAATCTATGCCATAAACATATCTATCACCTCCAAAAGTTTTCTCCTACCCTAATTATTATTATTATTATTTGTTGTTGTAAAAACGCTTAACATAGACCTACTCTTAGAAAAATTTAAAATACACAATACGGTTTTGTTAATAATAGGAATTATGCTGTATAGTTGATCTGTGGTGGTGACACATATTTGCACCCTAATGAGGTAGAAATAATAATGTTTTTTCACAGAGATTCGTTAGAAAGGCAAACACCTCTCTTCATATAACAGATTTTCAAACACTTATTAGAGCCAGTTACCCAGGTATACTGATAGACTACAGAGTTAGCTGGGGTGGTGTGGGGGCAGGGACATCAATCAGGTTAGCTCACCCTGCCCAGTCATGCTGGGATGGGTGATGGGAAAGCCATCAATGGAAAACTGCAGTGTGGCAAATTAGCTGCAGGTACTGAAATGTGCTAGGAGGGCAACTGATAACGGTTAGTTGTGTAAAGGAAGCATTTTTAGTTAAAAGGAAACTAACAAAATGAACTCTCATCCAGGCCGAGAGGTAGAACTTTGCCATATTCCAAACGCCCCCTCTGTGTTCCTGTCAGATCATATTCCTGTTCCTCCAGGCTGAATTTTATACGATACTGTCTTATTTCATTACAATTTTACCCCTTGTATGCATTTTAATAAACATATTGTTCAGTGTTTTCTGCTTGCTATAAATGGAATCATACTTAGGTATTCATCTGTAACTTGTTCCTTTTCCTCAGGTTTAGATTTTTGAGATTCATCCGTGTTGATACGTGTTATTCTAGGTCATTTGTTTTCACCAGTGTATGTTATTGTAGTATATGAAAACACGACCCCTTAGCTCTCTGTTTTACTATTGATTGTTATTTGTGTTGTTTCTTGTTGTTGTGTTATTACTAACAGTGAGGTTATAAATATGCTTGTATATGTCTCCTGTACACGTGCATGAGTTTCTCTAGGGAATTTAACTAGGGGTAGGAATATTAGGTCACAGACTATATGCTTTCAAATAATATTTTGCAGATTGGCTGTAATAACTGTACCAACGAACAATCCCACCAGCTCTCTATGAGAGTTTGTGTTGTTTCACTTCTTTGCCGACACTTGTTATTTCTCTACCACATTTGTAATGTGACTGTAGGCTTTAGAGCTATAGTGAACTGGGGTTCAAACCCTAATGATAGCTTGTGACCTGGGGCTAACATTATCAGCTGGTAGAGTTCTTGTAATGATGAAGTGTGTCTTTACACTGGGAATAATTGTTATTGCTAATATCGTATAGTCCTTGTGATAAGCTTTAAGACTTTTTAAGAAAATTAAGTTGAAAAGATTCATTCTCTATCATATGTTATTTAGAACCATCCTAACTTCCTTTCTAATAAAGTCACTTAATGAATGCATATAGAATAAGATGCATGCGTATTTTGCATATACTCACCCACATATGGACAAACTGAGAAAAAAAACCACTTCCATATGTGACTGAGAATATTCTGTTGTCTGGCTAAGTATGTATGTGGTATGTATAACCATTTATCTTTCTTATTGTATAAACATTTAGTCCAGGAAAAATTCCTTTCTGGCTTTCTTTAAAGGCAGACAGGAATATTTTTCTGTTCCTGATGGTTTTCTGAGGACATCTGTGATAGATTAAAAATTGTCTCAAATTCTTGGACATTCCTTCCATTGAGAGATCCATTTCTCTGCATTTGAATCAAGGCTGGCCTGGATTGCCTTGATCAATAGAACACAACAGAAGTGATACAATACCAGTTCTGGGCCTGTTCTAAGAGCTCTGACAGCTTTCTCCTTTGTCTCTTGGAGTCCTGATCATAAATCAGCCGTTTGTTAAGTAGTCTGACTACCCTGTTAGAGAAAACACATGGAGAGGTCCTGAGATTACATAGTGAGAGAGAGGAACTCAACTGAACCCTGCCATCTGCAACACCATCAAGACATTGGGCTTGTAAGGGAAGTCACCTGGGACCCTCTAGCCTAGCCCAGCCACCCGCTGAATAGCACGAGTGACCCCAATGATACCACACGGAACAGAAGAATCACCTAGCCTTGCTGTTCCCAAATTTCTGACCCACCACATCATAAAATAGAATAAAATGGATGCTGTGTTAAGCTACTGAGTTTTGAGGTAGTTTGTTACACAGCAGGAAATAACTGGAAGAGCAGCTTTTCAAGGCTGGTGGCTGGGGTGGTGGAAGCTGCATTATTCTGCTTCTGGCTAAAATGTTTTCACATGTTTGACTGTAGAAATGGAGAGTCTTTCTGTTTATCAAGGACCAGGAGCCATTGTGGCAGTGACTCATGGGTTTTCATCAAATCTTGAAAAACTAAGAACTGCAGTATTTGGCAACATGGATGATTTGGCCAATTCTGTCTGGGAAGTAATATCAATACATAGATTGCAAAAACGTAGGTGACTTTCATGGTGTCTCAAATGTTTAGTCTGAGAATGTTTAGGATTTGTCTCTCAGATATCTTCCTTTACCTTAATTACATTTTATTATTTACTAGTTAAACCCTGCATAATCATCTTCATGTGCTTGACTAAAACATTTTTATAAAGTGTATGTCCTTTTATTTGAACTTAATCTATTATCTTTTAGGCTTAAGTGGCATCCTCTGGTTCTAGCATGCTAAGATTTAGTGAAAAGGCCCCAATTACACTATGTCTGCCTCTGAATTTATAACCTTCAAGTCTCCAATATTTTCTTTTGCTCTCTTGTTTTCATTGACTTTCCTTGAGTTTCTAATAAAATAATTAATTACCCTTCTCTGGATTTTTTTTTGAATTTCCAATAGTATTTTTTTTTTTTTTTTGGCAATTAATATCTAGGATGGAATAATTTGTCTTCTGTCCTCTGTCTGATCCTAGCATTCTGTTGGCTTTGTAATTTAACTGCCTGTTGGGATAATATGGTGAAACTCTGCCTTCCCACTGATTATAGATATTCCCCAAATGATTTCTCATTGGTAGAAGTCCTGGAAGTTCACTTAGCCTTTTCTTTTCCTCTCCCCTGGGGATTGAGCACTGTCTTACACTCTCAGTTCCTAAACTCACCATCCAATCAAATCAAATCTTCTAGAGAGGCTCTTGGCATAGAATGGATGAGCACCCTTGGTGATTCTGCCATATCTTTGCCTTGACTTGAAAATAACACTTTAAAGAATGTATTTTCAACTTCTTATGGACTATGTAGCATAATCCAGGATGACTCCAGGACAAGTTCACCTATGTTAAGATAGACTTTTTTTTTTACTTAGGAAACTTAAAAAAAACCCAAACACCTCTTTATTATGGAAATGTTTAAATATACACACAATAAAGAGAATAGAAAAGTAAATCTCTTGTACTCCTCACTCAGCTTCAACAATTATCAACACATGTCCAATCTTGTTCCCTCTATATTCCTAATCCACACTCACTTCTTAACTTCTCCCCACCCCACTGGATTATTTTAAAGCAAATCCCAGATATCCTATCACTTCATTGTAGACTTTAGTATTTGCTTCTAAAAGATAAAGAATTCTTTTTTTTTAATTTTTTTAAATTTATTTATTTTTGAGACAGAGAGAGACAGAGCATGAACGGGGGAGGAGCAGAAAAAGAGGGAGGCACAGAATCGGAAGCAGGCTCCAGGCTCTGAGCCATCAGCCCAGAGCCCGACGCGGGGCTCGAACTCACGGACCGCGAGATCGTGACCTGAGTTGAAGTCGGACGCTTAACCGACTGAGCCACCCAGGCGCCCCAGAATTCTTTTTTTTTAAAAACCATAATACCATTATCATGTCTTCAATAGATATCAAGGTTTCAGGAAACTAAGTATCCCAGGAAAATAACTTGAGCCCATATAATATTATTAATGTGTGTTTGAATTGCTTGTCTTAAAATGCATTATCTATCCTATTTATACAGTATGAAATCATCGAACAATTCATCTTCATTCACTTAGCATGCATTATTAAAAGACATTTAAGGGTCATCTATAAACTTTGGTTCCTATACAATCGCCTTCTTTATATTAGCATTGAATAAGATCGATTTGAATACTAATCTCTGGGGAAAGAAACCCTCTTGTTGACACATCTCCTCCCAGGGAAAGGTGTGCTCAATATTCACCCCTTTGTCTACCATCTGTATGAGACAAATTCCTCATCCACATCAAGATATTTCTTTCAGCCCCGATTTTTAAAAATGAAAAGAAACTATTATTAAATAGTGTTTTATTCAAAGAGTTTGAATCGGTTTTGTTGAGGTATAATTTACATACAATAAAACTCACTTATCTTAAGTGAATTCAGTGAATTAAACTGGATTTTCAGTTTTGAAAAATGTATACAATCCTGTAACAGACACCACAATGAAGATGTAGAACAATGACATCATCCCAAATGGTTCCCATATGTCTCCACCAATACTCTACCACTTGGCCCATGGCAATGACCAAACTGCTTTCTATCACTACAGTATGCCTTTTTTGGAATTCATATAGGATGGAATCTTTTGCATCTGGCTTCTTTCACTTAGCATAATACTTTTGCAACTCATTGCCTGTATCAGTAGTTTGTTCTTTTTGTTGTATGTTATTCTGTCATGCAAAGATGCCAACATTTATCTGTTCACCAGGTGATGGATGTTTGGATTGCTTCCAGTTTGGGCTATATGAATAGGAGATCATGTTTGTGTAGATCTGTGTTTTCATTTCTCTTTGGTAAATACCTAAGAGTGGAAGTGCTGGGTCATATGGTAAGTGCATGTTGAACTTTATTAACAAACTACCAAATTGTTTTCCATAGTGGCTGAACCAGTTTGCATTTCCACCAGAAAAGTATGAAAGTTTCACTTTCTCTACATCCTCTAGAGCTGTCAATATTTAATTTTAGCCATTGTAGGGATTGTGTGGTAGTATCTTGTGATTTCCCTAATGACTAATGACCTTGAACATCTTTTCATGTACCTATTTGCTATTCATGTATCCTCTTTTCTGGACTTTCTGTTTTGGGTCTTTTGCTCATTTTTAAAATCGGGTTATCCATCTTCCTATTGTTGAATCATAAGGGTCCTTTATATTCTGGACACAATACTTACCAGGTATAAGTATTAATATTTTCTCCAGGCCTGTGGCTTACCATTTCATTTTCTTAACACTGATTTCTGAAGAGTGAAAGTTTTACATTTTGATGAAGTCTAATTTGTCATTTTTTTCTTTTAGAATTTATGTTTTTATATCATATAAAAATTATTTGCCCAACCTAAGTGGAGATTTTTCTCTGTGTTTTCTTCTAGAATTCTTATAGTTTTAGCTTTTATATTTAGGTCTGTGACCCATTGTGAGTTACTTTTGTGTATGCTGTAAGGTAAAGGTTAAGGTTCATTTTTATTTTTGCATATGGATATCTGGTTTTTACAGCACTCTTTTTGAAAAGGTTATCATTTCCTTACTTAATTGTCTTGGCACCTTTGGTGCAGATCAATTCACAATATATGTATGAGTCAATTTCTGGACTTTTTTGTTTCATTGTCAATTGTTACATTTATCCACATTTTCTATATTGCCATTCTGTATGTCTGTCTTTGTTTTTAAATTTTGTAATTTTTTTTAACATTTATTTATTTTTGAGAGACAGAGAAAGAGCACGATCAGGGGAGGGGCAGAGAGAGAGAGGGAGACACAGAATCTGAAGTAGGCTCCAGGCTCTGAGCTGTCAGCACAGAGCCCGATGCGAGGCTTGAATGCACCAACCATGAGATCATGACCTAAGCCGAAGTCAGATGCTTAGCTGACTGAGCCACCCAGACTCCCCTAGTACTATTTCTTCTAGAATCGATCTGAAAAAAATAGAGATGTCAAAAATGGTATAAAAATGTTTATTTCAGCATTTATGGTAGCAAACTGGAAAAAAAGCTATATACTTAATGATAGGGGAATGATTAAATAACTAGTGATATATTGGTTCGATGAAATATTGGATAATCATTAAAAATGTAAATTTTAGAGGGGCGCCTGGGTGGCGCAGTCGGTTAAGCGTCCGACTTCAGCCAGGTCACGATCTTGCGGTCCGTGAGTCCGTGAGTTCGAGCCCCGCGTCAGGCTCTGGGCTGATGGCTCGGAGCCTGGAGCCTGTTTCCGATTCTGTGTCTCCCTCTCTCTCTGCCCCTCCCCCGCTCATGCTGTGTCTCTCTCTGTCCCAAAAATAAATAAAAAACGTTGAAAAAAAAAATTAAAAAAAAAAATAAAAAAAAAAAATGTAAATTTTAGAGACTATAAGACCACAGGATAGATAATTGAAAATGCCAGAATCACCTTATTTTTCTCTCTTTTTAAAGAGAGAAAAGTAGAGAGAGCAGGGGAGGGGCAGAGAGAGAGAGAGAGAGAGAGAGAGAGAATCCCAGGCAGACTCCATGCTGTCAGCACAGAGCCTGATGTGGGGCTTGATCTTATGAACCGTGAGATCATGACCTGATCAAGAGTCAGATGCTCAACCACTGAGCCACCCAGGCACCCCTCCCAAATCACCTTCTGGTAACATTGAACCAAGTTACATTTATCAGTCATATTTGAGAGTATCCATCTAACTTTAGCCTTGCTACAACGAGTAATTTGAAAAAACACAATGTGGTATAATCCTAACTGTGTGTGAAATATGGAATTATATAATAAAGCCAATTTGGATGGCAAAAGTGGTATCTTGTTTTGATTTATAATTCTTTGATTGCTAGCAACACTGAATATTTGTTCATCTGTGTAGACTAGTTGTGTAGGCTAACAGTTTTGTGAATTGATTTTCTCTTTGAATGGAATTTGGGTAAATTCTATCAGTTTGATTTGTTGAGAAGGCATCTAGTTAGTGAGCTTTTTGTTCTTTTATTAAGAAATCTATTTATTGTACTACAGTGTGGTTTGCGAAGCATACTTTAAAGTATTTAAATATTCTTTAGGTTTCGTGGGGAAAAATTCACATCAAAGTGATTTGAATAGTAAGTATTCATGATTCTTTTCTCATATTTCTTTGCTGTTTAAAAAGCTTATTATTAGGTAGGTGTAACTTGTGTTGTTAATTTTGCTTATTGTTTTAGATATTTTAAAATATGTATTTTTTTGCATATTTAACTGCTCTGCTCTTTCTGTGTTTGGAAGCATCTGCTTCTGTAACTTTTGATATTAAAGTTTCTATTTGAGAAATAAAAATAAAACTAATAAGCCAGGGCCAAAAGAAAATTGTTAAGTGTATAACTAAGAAATGAAAAGCATTCACCATCTGTCACTAAATTGCTTTTCTAAAATATAATGCCAAGATGTAGAAACGTACTAAGTCACTGTGTTCAAACAAGTGCAAAGAGTTTGTATGGGAGTGAGTATGACATGTTTGGAAGGCAGGAGAGATGGCTCAAAGGGAGTGTGTTGGTATTGAAGAAAGGTGGGAAAAAGCTGGGGGGACAAGGTGGGACCAGATAATAGGAACCCTAGATGCCATGCTGAGAAGTTTGAAATTCTTTCTGTAGATAATTGGGAGCAATAAAGGATACAAGTTTAGAAAAGTGACATAATGAAAATAATATAAAAAAAATTTTGTCTAATGTGTAACACGGTGACTATAGTTGATAACTGTACATTTAACACTATATTGTATTGTATAAATTGAAATTTGCTAAAGGAATAGAACTTAAATGTTCATGCTAAAAAAAAAAAGGTAAATATATGAGGTGATGGATGTGCTAATTAACTCAATGGGGGAAATCCTTTCATAATGTATACATGTATCAAATAATCATGTTGTATACTTTAAATATCTTATAGTTTTATTTGTAAATTATACCTCAATAAAAAGAAGAAAGAAAAAATTGTTAAAATTTAATGTTTATTTATTTATTTTGAGAGAGAGAGAGCGAAAGAGAGAATCCCAAGCAGGCTTCACACTGTCAACATGGAGCCTGACACAGGGCTTGATGTCATGAACTGTGAGATCATGACTTGAGCCAAAATCTAGGGTTGGACGCTTAACCAACTGAGGCACCCAAGGCACCCTTAAAAAATTTGAATTGTAATGGTAATCTTGAATCTATTCAGAGCCAGACTGTGAAGGGTCCTTACTTTAGTATCTGAGATGGTCCTTCTCTCTCCAGGCCACTTCTGTTTGCTCCAACGAATTTGACCAAAGTAAACAGAATGCTTCCAATCAGCACTCATTTGAGCAGAAGGAGACTTAATTATTTTAATGAGAATGGTATATGTTACAGCCAAAAATATTATAGAGGCCAGCAAAGATGGGTTCTAGTTTGTGGTGGCTTCAGTGGATTTTCCGTGTCTGAGCCTTCATCCCGCCATGCTCACCACAGCTGCATGACTCTTGATGGACTGTCATCTGCTCTCAGTGTTCATCCAAAGAAGACCTGAAAAAAACAAAACAAAACCAAAAACAAGATGTGGAAGTGTTCCGATGGTGTGGTGATGAGAGCCCTTACCCTGGTGACTCTTAGTTTCTTTGGATCATTATAAGTTAACTTCTGTAGGACTAAATGACTCTCTCTTAAAATAATAAAAGAATTCAACCATGTGTGTAATGTTTGTCCTTTGGGCATTAGGGAAAGGTATAGGATGGGTATTCTATTGCTACGCTGATTAGCAACTCCTCTGTAAATGGGAGGGCGTTAGTCAAGATTAAAGACTAGAAGGGAGGTAGGTGATCCTGCTGTTTGTGCTTAGCTGAGCGTCCCCTAATATTTCACTGGGCTGACAGCCAGGGTCATTTCTGTGGTTTCAAAAGGCCACACTGGAACAAGATGTGGGGTATGTTCCCAGAAAGATTAAAATTTGAGTGTATGTGAATGTTGTACATTCATTCATTCAACAAATATTTATTTTTAAAAATTTATTTATTTATTTATTTTGGGAGAAACTGTGTGTGATGAGTAGGGGAGGAGCAGAGAGGGAGAGGGAGAATCCCAAGTGGGCTCCATGCATCAGCCCCGATGTGGGGCTCAAACTCATGAACCATGAGATCATGACCTGAGCCGAAGTCCAGAGCCACATGCTTAACCGACGGAGCCACTCAGGCACCCCAGTTCAACAAATATTTATTAAGGGTATACTATGTACTGGGTACTGTTTTAGGTGTTGGGATTACAGCATTTATCAAAACAGATGAAAATCACTGCTATTAAAAGCCTATATTCCAGCCTTGTATAGAACCACCAGTATATAAGATTGATTAAGAGGAAAAAGAGAGGGGCGCCTGGGTGGCTCAGTCGGTTAAACGTCCGACTTCAACTCAGGTCATGATCTCACGGTCTGTGAGTTCGAGCCCCGCGTCGGGCTCTGGGCTGATGGCTCAGAGCCTGGAGCCTGCTTCGGATTCTGTGTCTCCCTCTCTCTCTGCCCCTCCCCCGTTCATGCTCTGTCTCTCTCTGTCTCAAAAATAAATAAACGTTAAAAAAAATTTAAGAAAAAAAGAGAGAAAAAAGAAACCAGTGGGTAAGAAAACTCTTGTGCTTTTAATGAACACCATTAAGAAGGGAAAAAATGACCCACAGAATGGGAGAGGACATTTGCAAATCATATGTCTGATATAATATATCTAGCGTAAAGAATATATAAGAAACTCAATAAGACAAATACTCCAGTTTAAAAATGAGCAAAGGAATTCAGTAAACATTTTCTCAGAGAAGATCCACAAATGGCCTTCTGGCACAGGAAAAGATGCTCAATGTCAGTAGCCATTGGGGAAATGCAAATCAAAACCACAATGAGATAACTACTTTATACCCACTAGGAGGATTAAAATCAAAGAGAAATAATAACAAGTGTTGGTGAGGATGTAGAGAAACTGGAACCCTCATATATTGCTGGTGGGAATGTAAAATGGCACAGCAGCTATGGGAAATAGTCTGGCAGTTTCTCAAAAGATTAAACACAGAATAACATGACTTCCTTCCAGCAATTCCACTCCTAAGTATATCCCCAAGAGAAATGAAAATATACATCTGTACAGAAACTTGTACACAAATGTCTATTCATAATGTCCAAAAGTAGAAATAACCAAATGCCTGTTAACTGATGAATGGATCAATAAAATGTGATAAATCTATAAAATGGAATTTTTTGGCAATAAAAAGGAATGAAGTACTGATATGTAGATGAACCTTGAAACCATTATGCTAAGAAGTCAGACACAGAAGGGCATATATTGTATGATTATATTTGTGTGAAATTTGCCCATTTCTAGAATAGACAAATCCTAGAGACAAAAAGTATATTAGTGGTTGCCTGGGGCTGAGGGGAGAGGGCCTGTTGTTGGGGAGAAATGGAAATGACTGCTAATGGGTTCAGGGTTTCTTTTGGGGGTGATGAAAATGTCCAAAAATTGCGACGTTTGTACAACACCCATGAATGTACTAAAAACTACTGAGTTGTGCAATTTACATAGCTAAATTGTGTTTATGTCAATAAAGAAGAGGGTTAGAAAGGGTAGTGGGCGAATGTGTCTGTCTCAGCCCTGGGTTACTGGCAGCTACAAAAACGAAACAGTTCTGGAAAGGAAGTTCCCATCCTGTTTGATTAGTGGGCACGGCAGCTCTGTGTCAGACCTGCTGGGTTTTACCAGCAGCCCTAAGACCTAAGATCTGTCCTCCACTTCCCTAAGATAGCTCCGGCTTGGTAGTCTGGACACGGCCATTTGTGGGAAACACTGATCTTACTCCTACCCCAGATTAGATGGCTCAGTTCCCTGCTGCAGCCTGGGAAATCCTTCTCACTGAGGGCAAGGGGCCACGAGAGGGCCACGGTGAAGAGGGGTTAGAGACAGGCTGGTGGCTATGGAGGGGAGCAGAGAAGAATGCATCCAGTTTTCTTTTGAGGGAGGACAGTATTTGAGAGAGAGGAGATAATCTTTGGCATCTTGTGCAGAATAAGCAAAATTATAAGTTTGTTTTCAAAAGCCAAACTCAAAATATTGTATGCTTTTCAAGTGATATAAACCTCATGTTGCTTTTCAAGTCGCTTCCAAATTCATGTACTTAAATCACTTTATATATGTTGTGAAAATTACAGTGATTCAAGAGACATCCCGAATTATTATGTGGGAGAATGTTAATAGACACGATCAGAAGACAAAAACAGAAATGGAAGTAATTCAAAATGGTTTGATATTCTGAATGAAACCAGTATCGATTAGGGATGAAAAAATTTTAATGCAGTTGGCTTCAAATGGTAACAGAGCATATGGGCTCTCAGTTGTTATCCATAGAAAGGGATGAAAAAACACACTGACTTCAGTGAGCATGGAGGTAGTCCTTACGACATTCCAGCAGAGGTTCCTTATCAAGCTGCACCTGTGGTGCAATTCACGCTTCTGTTCCTGGTGGCCGACTGGCTCAGCGCGACACTGTTTTGCCCGCAGCATCAGAGTTCTCGTCTCTTCCTATGTTGAAGTTATATGATTTGACTAGGCTGCTAGCACTTGTGCGATGGGTTTTTCTTAAAATATTTTCACCAGCAGAGGGGCACCTGGATGGCTCAGACGGTTAGGTGTCCCACTCTTGATTTCCGCTCAGGTCATGATCTCATGGTTGGTGAGTTCGATCTTCACACTGGATTCACTCTCTCTCCCTCTACTCCCTCTCCCCCTGCTCATGTTCTCTTTGTCTCTAAAATAAATAAATAAATAAATAAATAGATAGATAGATAGATAGATAGATAAATAAGTAAGTATTTTAATCAGCATGAATTCTGTAGTCAGTCCAACTCCCAGCATTTGCCTCTGCGTGGTAGGCCAGTAATGCCCAAACTTTGCTGCACATTGATTCTCTTGATGATCTCTAAATATGCTGATGCATGGCTCCTACTCCCAGATATTTTGGTTTAAGAGGTATGGTATACAACCTGATCATTGAGATTTCAAAAATTCCCCAGATGGTCCTCTGCAGCAAAATTTGGGCACGACGGTACTGTACTATTATTTAAAGACTCCACGTAAGCCACTCCCAGACCAAAAGGGAAGAGCATTAACCCTGGCAAGTCACTGTATACGGAGAATAAGACTATTATATTATGCAGTAGCATGTAAAGGCAAGTAGTAAGAGATGTTCCAGTGACACCATTTAAATACTTCTTACTACAATTTTTTTTTTTTTTTTCAGTTCTTAATTTTATTTAACGCCGTTATTCTTAGCTCCGGGCTAAATGCTTTCTCTTGCTTCTTGGCATTAATAGCTTTTACGTATTTTTGTAACCTTATCTCTTTATTCTGTCATCTCGTGGCAGGTTCTGCATATTTAATTTAATTTCTTGGTCTTTTTGATGAATGGATCCCTGAAGGCTCCTATTTATATGCTTTGCTAGCCATACTGTTCACAGGTTTCTTTCTTGTGTGCCCAGCTTGAACGTGACATGGGACTGGATGGTCTCAGCGAGCAGGGAGGAAAGGCAGTCTTCTGCCTCCATACCCAGCCCAAATCAGCACTGACATGGTTTTCACTCACGTCACTGGAAACCAAATCTCTAATTTGTTTCCCATTATCATTCCAAGGGCTCTCCCGTTTCTCCACTGCTGTTCCTCCTTGCCATTTATTGCTTTCCAGGCTTCTCTATGATTGAATAACTATGCAGAAAAGAATTCCCCCGGAGGTATTAGATTGAATTTTTTCTCAAGATTAAAAAAAATGTCCTGTTTATTAATGAATTGTACGGGCAGTTTGTATCTGGGTTGGCCTGTTTTTGCAACCCTCCCTCTTGCTTTGCCAAGATACTATTTGAAATATGACTTAATATGCCTTGAACTTCCTTTTGGAAACTATTAATATATTAAATAACGTCAGAACCAAAGTAACAATAGACCAACATCCCTGTTGCCTTAAATGGGTAGGCTTTTTATTTTTTTCACTCACAGTTCTACCTAATGTCTGTATTTCTTTTACTCACTTTTTCTGGTTATAAAAATAATATGTAATCATATGAAAAAAAAATTGAAATTACAGAATAATATTTTTTAAATTGAGACAGAAATCACTTATAGTTATATTGACATAATTACTGCCAATATTTTGGTGTATTTATTCTTAACCTTTCTCCTATATACATTTTTCAAATTTTTATGAGGAAATTTTTAAATATATAAGAAAATGGAAACACCAGCGCAAGGAACACTTATCTATCTATACATATACTTACAACCTAGATTTGACTGTTTTTAGAATTTTGTAATAAAATATTCATATCCCTCCATTTTTTCCCCCTGTGTAATTGGCAAGAGTAATTATGGTATGAAATTTTGGTTCTTTTGAATATCATCTTTTCGTCTTAATAGTTTGCGCATCCTCTGAGATTCTTGCCTGAATAAATGATTTCATTCGGGATTGCAAAATGGTGTTTTCTAATTCTGTTCCCTCTACATTTATTAGCTGGAATTATTTTGTAAAGAGCAGCTTTTCTTCACAAACTTTGGTTCCTCCTAAAAAGGCAGGGAAAATGCTTACTAATTTCCCTTTATTTACTAATTTTCAGAGTAAACAATTAGTGTGATATTTCATAGTTGTATTATAAGCCATGAAGCTGAGATCCTAATGCATCTATGGTTTCTAGCCTTCTTTTTAGTTACTATGCTAGTTTATTGGAGTTAGCATTTTCCTGTACTTAAAATGATTTGTCAATATCTCCTTTAACGGCTACATATAATTTTTCTGTATAGTTGGATCAAAGTTCTTTCCTATTAAGTATTTAGAGTGTTTCCAGTTATTCATGGTCACCAGAAATGTTTTTGCAATATTTTGTGCCTAGATTTTTGCTTAACTTTTGGATTATTTCTGTAGGATAGAGTCTATTTTCTTAAAACCCAGATTAAGCATGTAGCTATGAAGAACTGGCTCACATGTATAATGGGTCTTTGTTAAAAGCTGGTTTCCCCCTTTAAGACCCAATGCTCATCAGTGCTGTAGTTTCCCCCAGGATTCCTTGTGTTTTGTTTCACTTGCCATGTGTATGTTCTCTTTCTAAATGATTCATAAGCCCTCTGAGGTCAGGTATTGTGTTTTCTTTCTCTGTGTATCCCTAGCATCGTGCGTTATGTTTAACTCACCATAGACACTGAAGAAATCTTCGTTGATTAATGATGGTGATTTTTTTTTTCTTTTTTTGCCATATTGTGGTAAATTTAGTAGCCTTAGCGTCGCTAGAGCTGGCTGTGACTTTGAAGGCTTCTGTCTGATGGAAGGCTCACTCACGTAGGTCTATCCTCCTATTGAAATTGTTTTGTGGAGGCCTGGGTGGCTCAGTCGGTTAAGTGTCTGACTCTTGATTTTTGGCTCAGGTCATGATTTCACAGTTTGGTTTGTGAGATCGAGATGTCTGTCAGGCTCCCTGCTGAGGGCACAGAGCCTGCTTGGGATTCTCTCTCTCCCTCTCCCTCTCTGCCCCTCCCCTGCGTGTGTGCATGCCCTCTCTCTCTCTCTGTAGATAAATAAATAAACAAAAAATAATTTCATGTATGAAGTATAGGATTGGCAAAGGTGATGCTATTGTGTTTCCTAAATTACTCCTATGTCCTAGATAATATATTGTAACGTTGGTGCTGACGATTGTTTATGATAACACAAAATTGACTACATCTTCTGCAGTATGCTGCTGAGAGCTCCTAGGTGTGGACCAATTAGTGAGCAATGTGGCTGGATGTCCCTCTCCATAGTGTGGCAGTATCTTCTCCTGGGAAGATTTCATTGACAGATGAGTCTGCATAGAAGAGGGGAGCAATTATCTTCAGACAGCCAAGTTAAAGGAGATAAAAGCTTTATTACCTGCCTCGTTATTATTTACTTGGTATCGCTAGACATCAGTGATGCCCCCCAAACGACTACTTTTTAATGACTGATTTTTATGAAATGATTGTTTATCAGTGGTAAAACTTTCTCTTTGAGGATCCTTTGGTTTTAGTTCAATTAGGTTAAAGTTGATATTTAGATCAACATTATTACTTATAACCTATTTAAATAATCTGTCTTTGTTGTACTTCACATATATTCTCTTTTTAAAAAATTCACAATTTTTTTTTTTTTTTTTAGTTTGAAACATTTTATATTTAGGAATGTCTAGACCTGAAAGTATGACATGTTTTTTAGAGTAACATTGGCAGATGGACAGAATTATTCTCTATGAGAAAATTATATCTCCGTTGTATAGACCATAAAGTTTTAAAATGCATGATTATATTTTCCTTTTTCATTGTTTTGAAATGAGAGAGAATTTCTTTTTTTAAAATTTTTTTAGTGTTTATTTTTGAGAAAGAGAGAGACAGTGCTAGTGGGGAGGGACAGAGAGAGGAAGAGACACAGAATCTGAAGCAGGCTCGAGGCTCTGAGCTGTCAGCACAGGGCCTGATGCGGGGCTCAAACCCGTGAATTGTGATATCATGACCTGAGATGAAGTCAAAAGCTCAACCAACTGAGCCACCGGGTGCCCCTGTAATGAGACAGAATTTCTTTTTTTTTAAAAATTTTTTTTTTCAACGTTTTTAATTTATTTTTGGGACAGAGAGAGACAGAGCATGAACGGGGGAGGGGCAGAGAGAGAGGGAAACACAGAATCGGAAACAGGCTCCAGGCTCCGAGCCATCAGCCCAGAGCCTGACGCGGGGCTCAAACTCACGGACCGCGAGATCGTGACCTGGCTAAAGTCGGACGCTTAACCGACTGCGCCACCCAGGCGCCCCAAGACAGAATTTCTTAAATAGACTGTATCTATAGTGAGGACAGGAATCATGTCTTACTAATAAAATTGAATCTCTAGAGCCCAGTGTAGCACATCATAGATGCTCAATAAATTTTTCTTAAAAAAAATTTTTTTAAATGTTTATTTATTTTTGAGAGAGAGAGAGAGAGAGAGAGCGAGTGGGGGAAGGGCAGAGAGAGAGGGAGACACAGAATCCGAAGCAGGCTCTAGGCTCTGAGCTGTCAGCACAGAGCCTGATGAGGGGCTCGAACCCACAAACCATGAGATCGTGACCTGAGGCGAAGCCAGACGCCTAACTGACAGAGCCACCCAGGCACCCCTCAATACATTTTTCTTGAGTCGAAGAATGAATTTGTCTCTGTTGCTGTCATTGGTGCCTAATCAAAGAACAAATAAAGTAGCTCTAGTCTCTGAACAACCTAAAATCCTTTGTGGTTCTTAGAATAAATGATGAGCGATAGGTGATGGGGACTGAGGAATGCAGTTGTGATGAGCATGGGGTGGTGTATGTAAGTATTGAGTCACTGGATTGTGCATCTGAAACTAATATAGCGCCATTTGTTGACTAACTGGAATGTATTTATTTTATTTTATTAAAATTTTTTTTTTTAACATTTATTCATTTTTGAAAGACAGAGACAGAGTGCGAATGGGGAAGGGGCAGAGAGAGAGGGAGACACAGAATTCGAAGCAGGTTCCAGACTCCAAGCTGTCAGCACGGAGCCAGATGCGGGGCTTGAACCACAAGATCATGACCTGAGCTGAAGTTGGTCCCCCAACCGAGTCACCCAGGTGCCCCTGACTAACTGGAATTTAAATAAAAACTAAAAAAGTGTAAAGTTATAATTAGAAGAGCATAAACAAATAGAATAGATGGTAGTAATGCTTTCTTTTAAGTTAAAATGAAGTACTCTAATCTCTGTCTTTTGGGCCAAAGTAGATATTGCCATTTTTTTTTTTTAAGGAGTTTTACACAACACATACACACATCATGGAAAAATACATCAGAATTAATTAAACTGCAGTATTTTCTATGCTTTATAAACATTAGCCCCATTCATTATCATAATATCCTTATAAAACAAATATTATCATCTTCTGCAAATAGGTGGTTAAATTGAAGGACCGTGTCTGCAGTGAATATGCTGAGTCATTTAGTGTCCTAAGAGTTTTCTTGTTCTTATATTAGGTACACAGAATCCATCTGTAGTTTTGATGAAATGCTATTTTCCATTATTATTAATTATGGTTGGTACAAATATTTTTTTTAATTCTGGGAACTATCAAACTTAAAAAAAAAGAGAGAGAATAGGAGGTAGATGAAATATCCTCTACTGGACGAAGATAATTAGCAAAGCCAAAAATGCAGTGAAGTAAGAGAAACTAACCACTAAATTGCGATCCCTAGTATATTTGTACTTACCACCAACCACCTTGTTGATGTTACATATCAATTATTAGTGACCTAGAACTATGACTTCTGTTCCCCTCTCTAGTTACCCTAAGACTCAGCTCTCCCTGTACACCTGTCTGACTTGTCAAACTCCAAAAGGTGGCTCTGGAACTGTGCCTTTCATCCATTTCACATAGTCCATCTTCCTTAACTGACTTACTTCCAATACTCCATTTATCCCCGTGAAACCAAGTGACCCGATGTATACCTAAATGCACACCTGCATAGCCATCCAGCTGTCTTTATCCCTGTTTATCCCCAAAATGGTTTGACAGAAGAATGTACCAATGGTTTCTGGAGGGAAACTATATAGGTTGGACAGATGGTTCAAGTGCTAGATCAGATTTTGTTTCCTTCTAGGATTTTTTTTTTTTTTTTTTTTACCACTAGCCTCCAACCACCCCACTCTGGAAACTGTTTCAGGACAGAAACTCCTCCTAGGCCTAGTTTAAAACCTCCCCAACCAAGCCATCTGGAAAAAGATTGTGAGCTGAAAAAAAAGATAAGGAGTATGTAGGGGAAAGGTGTATATGTGGCAGACAGACTGTGACAAGGACAAGTTCTAGGCTCAATTCTGAAGACAAATTGTAATTCTTTGAATTACACTTTTTCCATTCCCTTCTTTAGTTACTTCATGCTACCTGGGGCACTTGCGTCAGGAGAGAAAACAATAAAAGTAATTACTCTAAAATTTTATGGTCTCACTATGATATCATTTCTTTTTATATAATATTATTTCTTTTTTATAGCCTCTGTGATGTAGTTAATAGTACTTACATTTTACAGCTGAAAAAAGTGGAGTTCAAAGCAGTTAAGTGATTCATAGAATCAGTAAATGGCGGAAATTGGACTTAATCCAGGGCTTTTGATGCTAACTAAACCACAGTGCAAAGACAATAAATAGCACTGTATATGGGAAATGACAAAAATGAACATAAGAAAAGAGGCCATATTTAAGATTTCAAAAAGTTAGCCTAACAACATTACAGAGTCATTATTTGGGTAGGAGATTGTCGAGAAATGAAATGCCAAACTTTCTTCTAGCTCACTAGATTGGTACAAGTCAACCCTGTAAAAGGTTGTGCTTCATTGATTTCAGAAATGACAACTACTGCAGTAATAAGAATGGAGGCCCATAAAATTCACAGGAAGTACCTAAAGGAAATCTAAATGAAAAACATTTAAAAATGGAAACAATAGATCTATGTTAAGGAAAACACATCTTGAAGAATCAAAGTGAGGAAAATAAAAGAATTTCAATCTCAGTTGCTGCAAGAGTAAGTAACTAAAGTATGGCTCCCTTCTCATTACAGCGTAACTGCTAATCAACCAAACTGCCATCAAAAGCCCATGGAACTGAGGACCATTAAGTATGATGAGGGGTTACATACAATGCCTCCATGTATTATGAAAAGAGTCCTCTATATATTCCAAAGCATATTCTTTACTTAGTGTAAAAAACATTTTGGGGCACCTGGGTGGCTCAGTCGGTTGAGCGTCCAACTTCAGCTCAGGTCATGATCTCGCGGTCGGTGAGTTCGAGCCCTGCTCTGTGCTGACAGCTCAGAGCCTGGAGCCTGTTTCAGATTCTGTGTCTCCCTCTCTCTCTGACCCTTCCCATTCATGCTCTGTCTCTCCCTGTCTCAAAAACAAATAAACATTAAAAGAAAAATAAAACATTTTGCCATCTTAAAAAACCCTATTACAATTAAAATAAATCTTTCTGGACTGCTTCCCTAGAATATTTCCTAATTTCCATGTGATGCATTCAGTCCATCTGTGACTTGTTAGAAGGAAAAGATGAAAAACAATGGGAAAAAAAGTCTCTGTTCAATCCTGTTCATTGAAAATGCTTTCTATGTCAATTTATTAAAGAAAAAAAATTTGTACCTGTCAAGAGTCAGAGGCTTAACTGACTTAGCCACCCTGGCGCCCCTTATCTTAATATTTTAAAGAAAAAATATTAAAACTAAAATATAAGGACAAGAATAAAATACATTTATAATTCTTCTGCCCAGAACTAACTACTGTTAACATTTTGGCATATTACTTATTTCGATTTCAAAATGCTAAATGGAATAGGTTATGCTTCAAAACGATTATTTTCATAGAAATGGCACTTTTTAAAAACAGAATATAAGGTCAAAACTTTGAAAAAAATTGAAGTGCCAATTATTTGTAATTACATAATTGCTCAATTAGGATTGTTCTCTCTCAATGCTCACAGACTCTTGGTATTGAAAGGTACCCAAAAGACCAAAATACAGGAATCACTTCAATAGGTGGTATTGAATCTTTGACAGAAGATGATTTAATAATTGGCTTGGGTCATTCTGACAACCTTCCCCTTTAAATCATTTTACTTATTAAAGATTTTGGACTCAGTATTTAAAGACTCTTTCAAAATTGAAGCAAATATTTGTTACAGAGCAGAGCTAAAACATAGGTGTGCATCAGAATCACCTGGAGGGCTTACTAAAACCCAGATTGCAGAGTTTCTCATTCAGTCTGGGGCTTGGATGTTGCATTTCTAACAAGTCCTCATCCCATGTGGTGCTAGTGCTGCTTCCCTGGGGATCACACTTTGAGAATCACTGATATAGGGCATACTTATGTAAATGCAGCTTAGGGGGCACCTGGGTGGCTCAGTCAGTTAAGCCTCCGACTTTTGATTTTGGCTGGGGTCATGGTCTCCGGGTTTGTGAATTTGAGCACCGCCCCCTCTTGGGCTCCTCACTGACATCTTAGGATCCTGTTTGGGATTCTGTCTCCCTCTCTCTCTGCCCCTCCCCCACTTGTGCGCGCGCGCGCTCTCTCTCTCTCTCAAAATAAATAAAAATAAACTTAAATACATACATAAATAAATAAATGTAGCTTAGAAGAGGCAACTTCTCCTAACACTGCAAAAAATAGTTTCGTGCGTACAATTAACACGTTCCATTTCACACCATAGAGGTGAGCGGTAGGTTTTATTTAGGGGTTTTAAAATGAAATTTAAAAACTGATTTTAATGAGGATGCAGGAACAAACTCGAATATAAAGTAAGGGTTCAGTTTAATGCTGTATAGGTATGAGAGGAAAAAAAAAAAAACCCCACAATTCATTCAAAAGAAAACCTCCCAAATCCCAGAATTTCCTACTTTGGTGCAGGTTGTCCATAAAAGCATGGAGGGTGTATGCCAGTTTACGAATCAGTATGTAGGGTGAACACTTCTGTTTCTCATGTGCTAAACTCCTGCTCTTTGAATTTTCCTCTCCAAACCCTAAACCTTATCAGCGTGAAACTCTTTCCCTTCTCTTCCCTGTGATCAGTATCTGGCCACTCTCACAGATACTCCTAGTCCAGAAGACTCATACATTTTCTGCTTTATAAAATATCTGCAGAGCACAAGACAAGAATGAGTTTCAGGGGGTCTCAGACCTTTGCCAGACAACCACGCACCAATGCACTACCTCTATAAAACTTTGTATTTCTTTTTTTTTTTAATGTTTTTATTTTTGAGAGAGAGAGAGAGAGAGAGAGAGAGAGAGAGAACGTGAGTGGGGGAGGGGCAGAGAGAGAGAGGGAAACAACAGAATATGAGGCAGGCTCTGAGCTGTCAGCACAAAGTCCGATGTGGGGCTGGAACCCATGAACCGTGAGATCATGACCTGGGCTGAAGTCACTTAACTGACTGAGCCACCCAGGTACCCCAAAACTTTGTATTTCAAATTGTCATTAATGAATGTCTTTATGGCCTTTGAGGCAGGATACTGGTTTGGGGATGAAGTGACCTCCATTCCAGCTCTAGTCCTGCTGTGACTCAGTTGTTAACTTGAGGCAAATTGCTTAACTCCTTCCGTGTAGCGTTTAAGAGTTCATGACTTTGGTGCCAAACAGACCTGGGTTTGAATCCCAGTTTCTGGTACCAACTGGCTTTGGGAATCTGTAAAAATGGGGATAATAACAACTAACAAATATGAAGGGCAGGGTATCGACATTAGAATATATATATATATTCTATATATTTGGGCTGTCTTTATCCCTGTTTATCCCCAAAATGGTATATATATATATATATATATATATATATATATATATATATATATACACTCCTCACAGTGCACACAGTAGGCGCTCAATACTGCTCATTACTATTACCATCCATAAAATGGTAGGGCTGGATTGGATAATGGATGCTTGGGCACCTTTCACCCCTACGATGCAATAATTTTAGCCTGAAATATATCGTTGAAAAATAATTATGGCTGTATTAGTCTTGCCATGGCTGCCATAACAAAGAATGACAGACTAGCTGGCTTAAATGACAGAAATTTATTTTCTCACAGTTGTGGAGGCTGCAAGTCCAAGTCAAGGTGTCAGCAGGGTTGGCTCCTTCTGAGGCCTTTCTCTTTGGTGCGTAGATGGCTGCCTTCTTCCTAAGAAGGTCTTCACGTAGTTTTTTTTCTCAGTGTATATATTTGTGTCCAAATTTCCTCTTCTTATATGGAAACCAGTCATGTTGAATTAGGGTCCACCCTAATGACCTCAGTTTAACATAATTACCTCTTCGAAGACCCTGTCTCCAAATACAGCCACCTTCTGAGGTATGGAGGTGAGGGCTTGAACATATGCATTTTAAGGGGACCCAATTTAGCCCATAGCAATGGCTAAGCAAGGAATGTGGGTTGTGGGTTTGTTTTTTTTTTTTTCCCTACTGGGGTTGATGAAGAATTAGGAGTTTTATTTTTGCTTTGGTGAGTCGTTTTATGGTGAGCCTTTGGCTAGCCAAAACCAAAACACAAAAGAAACCCAAACGCCATGACCACCACCAGCACGATGTAGAGGAAAGCAGTGGCATTAATAATGTATTCTGTATTATGTTTTACACTTTACAAAATATTTTTAATACATATGTTGAAGTAGTCTAAACTGTGGTGACGAATGGACTCGAGCCTGGGCTCAGTGCAACAGAAGTTTATTCCTCTCGCCTCTAATAGCCCTGGGCCGCTGTTGAGGTCAGCGTATGACTCTCCTCCACGTTGTCCGAGAGACTCCTTTCATCTGTGATTCTGTTCTCCCCTAGCAGTGTTTTTGTTTTTGTTTTTTTTTAAGTCAGGTTTATTTAGATGTAATTTAACATATAGTGAAATTCTACCCCCATGTCCTTTTTTTTTTTTTTTTTTTTTTTTTTAAGTAGGCTTCACATCCAGCACAGAGCCCAATACAGGCTTTGAACTCATGACCCTGAGATCAAGACCTGAGCTGAGATCAAGAGTCAGATGCTTAACCGACTCAGCCACCCAGGTGCCCCTGAAATTCTCCCTTTTTTCGGTGTGCAGTTCAAATAGTTTCTATGAACATATACAGCTGTATGGCCGTCATCAGCTTTGAGATCTAGAACGTCACCAGCTCTCCAAAAAGTACCCATGTAGCCCTTTGCAGTCAATCTCCTTTCCTCCCCCACTGATTTCTGTCCCTATAAATTTGCCTTTTCCAGAATGACATGTAGATGGGATCACATAGTAAATAGGCTTTTATGTCCAGATTTTTTTCACCTTGGCATAATCCGGGATCTTAGGCTTTTTGTGTCATGGGCCGCTTTGGCAGTCTGGTTGAGCCTCTAAACTTCTTTCTTGGAATAATGTTTACAAATGCATAGAATAAAATATTTACGATTACATAATGAAAATTATGTTGAAATGTAGTTATTTAAGTTTTAAAAGAGCTAATTTGTGATATAGTATTATAGGTACTTTTTATGAATACCTTAAATAATAAGATCTAGACATGAGTGTAATAACTACTATAACATCAAAGTAGTGATGAACACACACTGTATTTTGAGATATCTCCAACAATTGTAATGAAATATGACAATATTGCTGATTTTTATTGGTGAAAGAGTCAGATGTTGGTCCTGGTGATGTGCTTTCTTGTTGCCTTCATTACTAATGACAGGAAAAAAATAATGCAAGGAAATGCAGCGTTTTAAATAGAGGTTAGTGGAAATAAAGGTTTAAAGATTTTTCTCATTTGTATCACAGACTCTCTGAATTCTATCCATAGACCCTTTGGGGCTCCATGTACCCCAGGCTAAGAATTCCTATTTCTAGGGCCTCCTCATCACTTACAACTAGCCTATAGAATGGGAAGGGAATAGAGAAGTAGTTGAGGGAGATGTTTCTGGGCCTGGCCTGGCAGTGGCATATGTCATTTCTGCTCACATTTTGTCACAGAGAACTTAGTCATATGGCTCCACCTATCTGCAAGAAAGACAAGAAACATAGTCTAGCTGTGTACCCAAGGATGAAGTGAAGGGATTTTGGTGGCTGGCTTGTCGTCTGTCATTCTAACTTATTTAATTTAACCCTTATAGGATACCACCTTACATGATAACATCATAAATGATAAAAGCATGCTTTTGAAAAGTTTAATGATAACATAATTTAGTTAGTAAGTTAGAAACTCAGGAAAAAAATCTGGATCTTCTTGTTCCAAATCCTAAACTGTTTGTGCTATGTCTTGGTGTCCTTATGACGCCATGGGATTGAAGCATCACTCCAAAGATCTATGTGCATGAAAATATCGCCTCCTTTTCTAGGGTGCCACTGTGCTTGGGGCTTAATGCTATGTGGCTACTGTCTTGAAACTCAATAATTTTATCTTTGAATTGGTGTTTTGTAGGTGAGGTCTGATGGGACAGTGGAGCACTCACTGGGGTTTTGGAGCCTTGGTTCACATGCAGTGCCACCTGCCACCCCCTCCCTTAGGTTCTTGGCTACCTGCTCTCTGCCCCCTGGGACCTGGGCCCACCTTGCCTCTTCCTCCCCACTCTTGCCCCAAGATCATCACTATCCTCTGCCTGGTCCAGCAACCAGGCAGCCTCAGCAGAAAGGGGGAAACCTGCATTCTCTTGTTCCCTTCTGCCCCTGGGAGTGGCCTGGGTACAGGTGCAGGTGGGGCAGAGTCAGGTGCATGTCCTTGTGGTGTCTCGAGTGGCGGCACCCCAGCATCTTTGGCAGGTGCATTGGAGGGACCGTCCCTCTTGAACAGGCACTGAGTGTGTACTGGTGTGGAAGTTATAATCTTTTGGGGGTTGCTTGTCCTCTTTGTTTTGGGGCACTGGTTCCAAGCCCCTTCATTTTCATTTTGCACTGGACCTTGCAAATGATGTAGCTATTCCTGTGTGGGGATCCCAGTGAAAGGCACTATGCTGAATTATACAACAGAGGCATCTGCCATTGTGTCAGAAGTTTTTTGTTTCTTGTTTTTTTTTTTTTTAATCCAACACAGATTTACCTAGAAGGGATGGAAGGATCCTTTATCAGTCTCCCACAACCACATTACCATGGATCAAGTTCATTAATTTTGCAAATTATGATCAAAGATCAAAGCTTAGAAACTGATCCTGAGGAAATCCAGAACTGGAAGATTTCTGCAGGTAAATGCCATGATAATAAACCCTGACAGGTAGTCGCAGGATGGGCCAAACAGCAAGGTTGGCAGGCTCAGGCAAAGTGTCTACAGGACTCCAGAGGATCTGGGCCAAGAAAGGCAAAAAAGAGACAGGGAAGTATGTGAGGCGGGCTGTGCAAGGGGAAGAAGCAGGACAAGGAAGAGAAGGGAAGAGCCAAAAGGCAATTCTCCTTTACTGCATAATTTTGCTTGGTCTGGGGTTTGCTTTGAAGACTCTTAATCTTGAGGAAAATGGCAGCAGGAAGCTGAGGTGTATGTCAGCAGTGTTTATGTGCTCAAATCTAAAAGTAGCAATTTCTTGACACTTTGAAGTTTGGCTGGTAATTTTGCACATTCTTCCAAGATGAGTAGTTGTATCTCTATTGCTATTATATAGTCTCTCACAAAAAAACATTCACAGTGACTTATGGACGCTTACAATTGTCCAAGACTTTTGTTATTTTTCTTCCTTAGTATCAAGAAGAAAAATGAGCAGGAGGACTAGAAATTGAAACTAGAAGTCGTGGTTGCCACATCACTATTCAAAACCACTCTTTTACTTCCTTTCCCACAACCATAATTTCACAGACAAAGCATTACTGCTTCAAGCAAGAAGGTAAATGCTATGAGTTGAATTGTATCCTCTCGCCTCCAAATTTATGTGTTAAAGTCCTAACCCCCAGTACCTCAGAATGTGGCCTTATTTGGACATAGGGTTGTTGCAGAGTGATTGGTTAAGATGAAGTCATACTGGAATAGGGTTGATCCTTACTCCAATAGAACTGGTGTCCTTATACAAAGGGGAAATTTGGGCACAGATACGGGTACACTAGGAGAGCATCATGTGAACATTGTTAGGCTTTCACAAGACAAAGAACTATCAGAAATTAGGAGAGAGGCCTGGAACAGATCCTTTCCTCATGTCTTCAAAGGAAGTGTGGTCCTGCCGACACCTTGATCTTGTACGTGGAGCCTCCAGAAATAGGAGACAATAAATATCTTTTGTTTAAACCACTCTGTGGTTACTTTACATGGCAGCCTTAGAAAACTAATACAGTAAGCAAAAGGATTGCTGAATCTGTGCAATAAGAAGTCATATTTCATAGAGATTCTCCATTTTAGGGGCACCTGGGTGCTCAGTCCACTGAGTGTTTAGCTCTTAATATTGACTCAGGTCACGATCTCAGGATCGTGGGATCAAGCCCTGTGTAGGGCTCTGTACTGACAGCTCAGAGCATGCTTGGGATTCTCTCTCTCCATTTCTCTTTGCCCCTCCCCAGCCTCCAAATAAATAAATACACATTAAAAAAAGATTCTCCATTTTATTAATTACTGGTGAAACAAGAAGAAACAGAAAGCATGTATTACCAAGATACACAGAGTAAACTAAAAATTGCAATCAAGTAATCAGCCAGCAAATGACCCCCAAAACCCTAAATTGTTTTATTTTAGTTATAATCCTTAATGAATCACAGAATCTTCTGTCTGAAAGGGACAAAGAAATCCATCCTTGGTTCTTCTCTTTGTTTATCACCAATAGGAACAGATGTATTTTTTCTTATTGAATGTTTCCCATGCAAAGATTATGATCCTTCTCAGGAATCTTTTTCTTGGCCATCTTGATGTAGGTATTCCATCCCATACAGTTTATATCTACAGGAGGTAGATATAAATAATGTGAGTCAGTTGATGACTCTTTCCTCCTCTCTGGTCTGGAATGACAATAACCATATTGGTGGCTGGATCTACAATACGATGTTCATTAAATAATTCACATGTCACCAATGTGACTCTTATTGCTGTAATACTATGTGATAATTATAGGTGATGTCTTGAGATTGGGCCTAATTCAACTTTGTCAAATTATATATTTAACATAAAATGGGAGGATTCAGATTGAGAAAGCAAGAATGCATAAAGCCTCCATATTTTCCAGTTCATGCAACAGCAACTGCACTCCAATTCTAAGACCTGCCTGCCTTTATTAGCTAGAAACTGTAGAGACCCAGTCCACAGCTAAGTACCTATGCGGCTTGGAGATGGTCAGTACATAAAGTTAGAATATAAAGGAATTAGATCCGGGGTGCCCAGGTGGTTCGGTCGGTTGTCAGACTCTTGATATGGGCTCAGGTCATGATCCCGGATTGAGCCCTGCTTTGAGCCCTCGGGCTCCCTGCTGGGCATGGAGCTTGCTTAAGATCCTCTCTCTCTCTTCCTCTGCCCCTCTCCCTTGTTCTTGTTCTCTCTCTCTCTCTCTCTCTCTCTCTCTCTAAATAAATAAATAAATAAATAAATGGATTAGATTCTTAAGATCACTAAGCCACTCCCCAATTGTATGTTTCATGTCTTTGTAAATTATACTATTTTATGCTGTTAATCCCTTAAGGTCCCAGATGACTCTTAGTGACAAAGGATGAATATAATGATACCTTGTCCCCTGGGGGACATGGGGGAATATCAGCCATGTCTTCACTAGATTTCAGAGAAAACCAGAAAGGGTTTTATGTTTCTCTTGAGTCAGTACATGAGCCTCTCACAGTCCATTATCTACACTATCAGCTGTAGTTTATAAAACCCAAACATGACTATGTTACCTTCTACCCTGCTTAAAACGTTTATAGTTAGCAATCATTAAAATACCAATTTTAATTTGGCCTTTAAGTCATGAGTTTATCATCTACGTTAGAAGGTAAGCTTTGAGGCTTACTGCCCTGGGATGAGAAAGAAGTTTCCTGACTTTTTAACTCTTGAAACCAGGCTTGGGCTAGAGATGATTATCTAAATTTCTGTAGTGTGTAAAGAACCAAGCTTACTAATTTGAGATCACAGAGTGTGCCAAGGTGTAGAGAGGCTAACCCATCCTCCTATGATAGGATAGCCAGCCCATGAAGCTTGCTGTCCTATGGTGGATGAAGGTTTGGTGTAGAGCAGTGGTTCTCAACCTTCTCAGATCCAGTGTCCCATTTTCGTAACTAATGTTTTATAATGCTTCCCTTATCATCCTGCAATGAAAGGCATAGATAATGTAAATTATCTCCACATAGAATTCCAAAAAATCAATATAATAACCTAAGCCTAATATAAAGGAGAAATAAAGGGAAAGTAATTTATTATAAAATAATAAGTTTTTCTAGCCTAGACATGTCTAGACCAGAAGACATAATGAGGGGGTCATATGCTTGAATCTTGTTACAGTGAAAAAGTTTGAATTTAAGAGAAGTAAAAAACTCTTCTGTATAAGAAATACAAGAAAATGAAAGGGCAGAAATACAAGTGGAAATGAAAAATAAAAACCAGAATTAGGATATGTAATACCAAGAGACACTTAATTATATATGATAAGAGAAAGGGAAATAACCATAATTGAAGTGTGGATAATAGCCAAGACAAATTATAGATAGTTGAAATGGAGAAAATGAGGAAATAAGATATTGGTACAAATGAATTTGGTTTTATTTCTTATACAATGTAAAATAATTCCCTTTATTATGACATCAGTGATCAAGTGTCACGCACACACAAAACCTATCTCCTGCCTTAAAATTCCTCTGCATCCCATCTCTGGTCTTTAAAAAGACCCTGGATACTATATTCTTAGGCAAAGAGGAAGAAGGCAGATTGAAAAACAATACCATATCAGAAGAAGGTTGTTTGACAGGCTTCTGGGAACAGAGTCAAAGTAAGATTAAAAAACAACAGGCTGTTACAAATTACAGTACCTAATTTTAATATGTAATTTTCACAGCACAGGCAATGGTGTGTTATATAACATTTAAAAAGTTAGAAATGATGTGAAATATTTTTAAAAACTTATTATTAACATGTGGTGAGATCCTTGTGTTTCAAACTCTGTTAAAAGGAGTCTCAAACTCCCTCAGGTACATATTTGCATGTCATAGGAACAAACGGAGACTGATACAGAAAAGCATGTTACACCAGTAATTCAAATACCATGAGGGCACTGCCACTGGTGATATGTTCTGAAATAATGAAGAAATCTTGCTAAACTTCCAAACAAAACAAGGTATAAGCAACACTCAATTTACATAGTAGTTGCATTTCTTGAATTCACTGTATATTAAAATCATGAAAAAATACTTCATGATTACAGCTGACTGTTGAACAATGTAGATTCTTTTGGAATAAAAAGAATCTGCTTATATGCAGATTCTTTTTGATAAATACAGTACAGTACTGTAAATGTATTTTCTCTTCTTCATGATTTTCTTAATATTTTTTGTTCTCTAGCTTACTTTATTGTAAGAATGAAGTATATAATACATTTAACATACAGAGTATGTGTTAATTGACAGTTTATGATTGGTAAGACTTCCCATCGACCATATGCTATTAGTAGTCACATTTGGGGGGAGTGAAAAGTTATACGTGGATTTTCAACTGCGCTGTCAGCACCTAGCCCTAACCCTGTGTTGTTCAAGGGTCAAGGGTATATGTAAACTGGAATTCGATTCTAGGCTCAGATAATAAGCAATTTTTCCACCTTTCTGTAAGCCTAGTGGGTTGTTAAAACATCAGGCATATTTCTCCAGAGAAGATATACAAATGGCCAATAAACACACGAAAAGATGTTCAACATCATTAGCTATATTTGGGAAATACAAATCAAAACCACAATGAGATAGTACTTCATATTAACTAGAATGGTTATAATACAGACAGACAATAACAAGGATTAGCAAGGATACGGAGAAATTGAAAACTTCATCCACTGCTGGCAAGAATGTAAAATGGTGCAGTTACTTTGAAAAATAGTCTGCATTTCCTCAAAAAGCTAAACAGTTACCTTGTGACCCAGTAACTACACTCCTAGGCATATACCCAAGAGAAATGAAAACATATCTCCACAAAAACATGTCTATGAATGTTCCAGCAGCACTATTTATAATAGTCAAAAGTGGAAAAAAAACCCTAAGTGTTCATCAACTGATGAATGGATAAATAAAATGTGACATATTCATACGATAGAATATTATTTGGCAGTCAAAAACTTGAAGTACTAATACGTGTTACAACAGGGGTGAACCTTGAAAACATTACACTAAGTGAAAGAAGTCAGACACAAAGGATCAAATATTATATATGGCCAATTATACAACATATTCAGGATAGGCAAATCCATACAGAGGGGACGTAGATTTATGGTTGCCTAGGGATAGGGGGTTGAGGTGAAATGGGGGGTCATTGCTAATGGCCACAGGATTTCTTTTGCGGGTAATGAAATGTTCTAAGATTGTAGTGATAGTTGCATAACTTTGTAAATATACTAAAAGAATTGAATAATACTTTGTGAGTTTTATCTCAGTAAAGCTGTCATTAAAAAAATGTCAGACTGGGGACACCTGGGTGGCTCAGCGGTTAAGCATTGGACTTGTGATTTCGGCTCAGGTCATGATCTCACAGTTCATGAAATTGAGCCCTGCATCGGGTTCTGTTCTGACAGCCCAGAGCCTGCTTGGGGTTTCTCTCTCCTTTCCCTCTGCCTCTCTGTCTCTCTTTCCCCACCACCCCGCCCCCCCCGTCTGTCTGTCTGTCTCTCTCTCAAAATAAATAAATAAATAAATAAATAAACGTTAGAAAGAAATGTCAGATGGAATGCTGCACCGAGTGTCCTAAGCACTGTGAGACGTCTGGTATCTTCTATACTGTTCTACTAAATGCTAGTTGCAGCTGCCAATCATTGTGACAACCAATAATACCTCCACAGAGTTCCAAACATCCCCTCTAGAGAGTCACTGAACTGTGGAAGAAGCAAAAATAAAGTCTACCCATGTTGGTGGACTAGATGGGTAAAGCAGAAATGAGGGTGTGAAGATAATTGGACAAATCCTCTTTATTCTGAGTTCCCAAAACTCTGGAGAGGAGATCACACATGATACCCTTCTCCTGGCCTCATCCATTTTGGGCAGGTATGTTCAATAAACTGGGAGGAACAACAGGAGTGGACAGATTATTCATCCACTCATTGTTTGGGATCCTGGCAGGAAGCTGCAGCACAGGGCAGTCCTGCATCCACTTGGGGGAGTACACACCATAGTTAAAGGATGCTGTGGTGTGTTTAGTCAGAGAGGTTTAGTTTGCATTCCTGGTTCTCCCTCAGTTCCATGTGGCCTGGATGCTGAGTTTAGAGCTGGCAGGCCTGTTATGGACAGTCTGCCAGAGGCTGGACAGAATATGTGGCAAACATACAGCTTGATCCCAGGAGAGGCTGGGCAGGGACTGAGGGGGGCACTACTGGGGCTCTGGCTATGCAGAGTGAAGAACAGTCCAGATGTTCATCTACTACAGATGTTAACAGTGAGCATTAAGAAGACATCCATATGACCCAGCAATTCCACTCTATGGTATATATCCAAGAGATATGAAAATAACAGGGCACCTGGGTGGCTCAGTTGGTTGGGCGTCCAACTCCAGCTCGGGTCATGATCTCACGGTTCGTGGGTTCGAGCCCTGTGCCCTGCATTGGGTTCTGTGCTGACAGCTCAGAGCCTGGATCCTGCTTCAAATTCTGTGTCTCCCTCTCTCTCTGCACCTCCCTCACTGGTGCTCTGTCTCTCTCAAAATAAATAAACATTAAAAAAAAAGAAAAGAATATGCCCACACAAAAACTTGTACGCAAATTGTTCATGGCAACATTTAATCGTAATAGCCCAAAATGGAAACAACCCAAAGTCCATCAACTAATGAGTAGATAAATAAAATATGGTGTATCCATACAATAGAATATTATTTAGCAATCAAAAGAAATGAAGTACTGATACATGCTACATGAATAAATCTTGAAAACATAATGCCAAGTGAAAGAAGCCACACATAAAAGACCACATACTATATGATTCCATTTATGTGGGTGTCCAGAAGAGACATATCCATAGAGACAAGAAGTAGATGAGTGGTTGCCCTAGACTGTGGGGAGACAGGAATAGGGAGTTACTAATAGGTACAGGATTTCTTTTTGGTCAGTGAAAAGGGTATGAATTACATAGTGGTGATAGTTGCACAATTCTACAAGTATACTAAAACTGGGTTTCACCACTGAATTGTTCATTTTAAAAGGGGAGTTTTATTATATCAATTATATAATGTCTGATATCTCAGTTTCATTATATGTACATGTAAACACGTACAACATAATGACAATACATTCTGTGTGCGTGTTTGAATGTAATGATTAGATCTCTAACCTTGACTACACATGCGGACGCTTTTTCTTTGCTCTGAAGATAAAGGACCTGTACACATGGCCTGCAAAGGTCTTTCCATCCTTATGCCACACCACGTCCAGTGTGCAAAGTCACACTCGCCATCCTTCTTCCATAAGAACTTTGCACTTGCCAGGCCCTCTTTCATCCTCACTTCATTCTGGATAATTCCATGTCACTTCCTTTTTGCAAGCCTTCCCTGACCTCCCTGACAAGGTCAAATCTCACTATTATATTCTCTCATGGCACCATGTGTCTTATTATACCACTTATATTATGCACATTATATTTGCATTGTCATGAGTGATTTTTGGGTTAATAGCTCTCTCTTCAATTAGTCTGTAAACTCCTTGAGGGCTAGTACAATCATGTCTGGTTTTGCTTCCCCCCCATACACCCTGGAGCAGCATCTGACACACCATGCCTGATCTATTTATAGAGATCAATACATATTCATTGAATGAGTTAATAACTCCCTTTCTCTCTAGTCCCTTTCATGCCGCTTCTGAGTTTATTTCCACTTCTGCCCACGTGTTCATTTAGTCAAAAATGTCCATTGAGTGCCTACTGTGTGCCAGACTGTATATGGTTGCCTGTGACTAACGAAATGATAACTAGTTTAATCAGTTGTGACTGTAAAGGTAGGACTCCATTTACCTACAAAAGATTCTGAATAGGCCTCACGGATACAGGAATTCATTTGCTCGTAGCATGACTATACCGACAGCGCCAGTGGAGGGTTTTGTAGACTTTTCCTTCAGAGTTTTCAATATATTATTCTTGGTAATGTCAGTCACCTAAATCGCATAGTCTTGACTGTTTTTTTCTAGCTCCTAACCTAGTCCTGCTACCAACATCCACCTCATCTGCAAATTTAATTTTGTAGCGAATTGAACTATTGGAGTATGTAAGAACCAGGCACACTAACTACAAAAGTTTCTATCCTATCTGAAAACTGCAAAAAGTCAGCTACTTGACTGTCATGAATGATTTTGATTATTCAAGTAATTGTATTCTCTTAATGAATCATATTGTATGCATTTTTTAAATTTATTTGATAAATAAATCATAGCAAATGACATTCTTATATACTATGTATATCTGTACTAGCTCCGTAAGTATAAGTAGTAATGTATTTTTGGTAGAGGTATGGTTCCTCAGTGTTGACAATTATGAGTTTTCTGCTGAATGCTTACTAGAAGGAATTTTTTTTTCCTTTTAAAGTTGTTTTAGCATCTTTAATCAGAAAGTAAATTAATGAAAGCATGTGCATGGAAACAGTAGATTTCATATAATCTGGGGGAGATAGCGATTGTACAACTGTAAATTCCATGAGGGTCAGGTCACGGTTTTTGTTTCAGCTCATCGTGATATCTTCCCATTCCTAGGACTGTTACTGGAATAAAGCAAGTCCTCACTAAACACTGTTACATGAGTGAATCAAAATACTCTAACTCAATAGTTGATATTTTTAGAGGATGAAGTAATGAAATTTTGCCTAGTCAGCAAACACTTCAAGTACATATGGGGGATGGAAGAGGAATTATGTCTGTCCCATATACTCATCCTTGCTGGGTATGAAAGGCTCAGGAAGGCCAATTTCTTTTCTTTTCTTTTTTCTTAAGTTTATTTGTTTTGAGAGAGAGAAAGAGTGAGCACGAACTAGGGAGGGACAGAGAAAGAGGGAGAGAGAGAATCCCAAACAGGCTCTACATTGCCAGCAGAGCCTGATAAAGGACTCAAACTCACTGAGCTGTGAGATCATGCCCTGAGCTGAAATCAAGAGTCAGATGCTTAAAAGACCGAGCCCCCTGGGTGCCCCCAGGAAGGCCAATTTCAATGCAATTGAATAAAGTGGAATGTATTATCTCAGGAGGTGGTAAATTCCCTGTTACTCAGAAATGTTCAAACTTTAGCTGGGCCTTTGATAGGAATATTGTAAGGGAGATGCAAGTTTTAGACAGAAGGTTAGAGCTTAAAAAGATGACTTTGAAGGTATTTCCAACCCTGACATTGTGCAAAGATGATTGGTAATTGAGCCAAATCTTTATTCCTCTAACCTCATATAGTACAAAATACAGTAAATTTGAACAAACTTTTCTCACATGAGCCATGTAATAATAAATCAGACTTATATTCTCTTGCTTCTCCTAATTCAAAGTTAGAATATATATTTTACTCACTGGTTTCTTTCATAAACGGAGACACAAACCAACAACCTACCTATTAAAGCCAATGACTTTTCCTTTCTCCTCACCACCTCTTTACATTTTTTTCTTGGATCCCCCCACCCCCCAATTTTTAACACAAGGATGATGTAGGGATGAACAAATAGACTACAAAATATTTTCTGTAGACTCTTTTTTAGTACTCAGAGGACATGAGGTCTTTGTTTTCTTTCAGTGACATCCTAAGACACAGTTAGATGAGATACAAATATCTCAGATGTTTTCCAAATAAAATATAGCACTGAAGTTGAAGAGTCTTTGGACATTCACAAGTGGTTGGCTTGTGCATTATTTGCATCTTCACTCATCTGGCTAGGTGCCATGTTTAAAATGACCTTCCTATGACCAGAAAGACCACAATTTAAAAAAGGAAGGATTTTGGGGTTCCTTGGTGGCTCAGTCGGTTAAGCATCCAACTTCAGCTCAGGTCATGATCTCACTGTTCACACGTCTGGTGCTGTGCTCACAGCTCAGAGCCTGGAGCCTGCTTCAGATTCTGTGTCTCCCTCTCTCTCTGTCCCTTCCCCACTTGTGCTCCCGCTCTCTCTCTCAAAAATAAGTAAACATTAAAAAATAAAAAATAAAAAAGGAGGGACTTCAATGAGATCTTCTCTCACATTACTGTATAACTGTTCTCAGTTTCACAAGTGATGAAGAAAAGAGAACTAACATTAATGGGGGATTTTTCAATTTTCTATAGCAATTGTTCCTTTTTTAAAAAAATTTCTGAGAAATGCAAAGCGAGTTTATTCCAATAAATGAAACTGTCATTCCTGACTGTGTTGGCACATTGTCTCTTCTAGCAATAAGATGTTTAGAAAGACGCTGAATTTGACCCACTTTTTTTTTTTCCTTCAAAGGCATTTCTTTGAGGAAAGAGAGTGACCGTAGATTTAGATACTCCCCCACAAAGTACTAAGAAGAAAGTGTCATTCTGTGGCATTGAAAACAGTGATATTAACTCCAGCCTGTAGGTGTCATGAGCTGATTTAGTCCTGCCTGGCAACACAGGTCTTACCGAGAATCTTGCCCCTCTGGATCCTGTGGTGCTTTCTCCTAAATAGAAGCTACTCTGCTTGAGTGGAGGGAGTAATTTCTCAAGGCTCTTTTCCAAAATTCTTACCAATCTAACTTTTTCTTACTCCATATATGACAATTACAATACTGAAATTGCTTTATGAACAGTCTGTTCTGATGACTCGAAAGAAGAAACATTCAGCAAGCTTCCTGACTATATACTATCTACTGACTATCTACTTTCATATGCTCTAATTTTAGAGATTTCTCATATTCAAGGTATACAACTTTCATCTGAAAAAATTAGAAAGTTTGGGGCGCCTGGGTGGCTTAGTTGGTTAACTGTCCAACTGCGGCTCAGGTCGTGATCTCACGGTCCATGAGTTCGAGACCTGCTCTGTGCTGACAGCTCAGAGCCTGGAGCCTGCTTCGGATTCTGTGTCTCCCTCTCTCTCTGCTCTTCCCCTGCTCATGCTCTGTCTCTCAAAAATAAATAAACTTGAAAAAAAATAGAAAGTTGGAATGGGAAAATTAATGTTAATTTAAGATATGAATGATCGTTTTGCAGAAATTGTTTTAGAAATTATTTAACATCTTGGATAAATATAAGTTCAGAGGGGCGCCTGGGTGGCTTGGTCGGTTGGGTGTCCGACTTCAGCTCAGGTCATGATCTCACGGTCCGTGAGTTCAAGCCCCGCGTCGGGCTCTGTGCTGACAGCTCAGAGCCTGGAGCCTGTTTCAGATTCTGTGTCTCCCTCTCTCTCTGCCCCTCCCCTGTTCATGCTCTGTCTCTCTCTGTCTCAAAAAGAAATAAACGTCAAAAAATAAAAAATAAAAAAAAATATATAAGTTCAGAAACCAACCATTTACTAAAAGTGTTTCACTGAAATAGTATTTTGTTGTAGGTTACAGTCTGATTGATAGTAGTCTATGTATTCAGCTGGAATTAAGACCTGAGACATATGTATGGATTTTTAACTTTTGACTCAGTTTCTATAAGCCAAAAGCGTACATTTTTCCTGATACTCTGTCATTAGAGAAGATTTTGGATTTGGTAGTTCCAATCAATACGCTAATGAAGTGAGAGTTACATAAAGAAGTTAACTTCATTCTGTTCTACAGTCTTGAACTACAGCCTTATTTACTCAGTCTTGCAAATAAACCCCTTTGGCCATAAGGAGGAGCAGTTGGGAGAATGAATGAAAAACTCACAATGTCTTTTTAATGATGTAATATCAAGTGCAAAACTCTTCAATGACTATTTAAATAGAATCATAAAACATTTACAATTTAGAATTTAGAATGCATTACCTTGCAAATACATAGCAATAGATGATCTATTAGCCAGCTATCCTTTAGGAATAGGTTTTGGAAACATCACATTTACTTGGGAAAAAACCAACACATTATTATTATTTTTTAAAGTGTATTTTGAGAGAGAGAGAGAGAGAGAGAGAGAGAGAGTAAGAGAGTGTGAACGAGTGGGGAAGGGACAGAGAGAGAGGAAGAGAGAATCTGTGCTGTCACCACAGAGCCTGATGTGGGGCTCAAACTCAGGAACTGTGAGACGAGGACTGGAGCCGAAATAGAGTCCGACACTTAACCACCTGAGCCACCCAGGCACCCCCAAACCAACACATTATTATTCATCCTCTATAATGCTCTCTTCTCTGATTCAAGTGAGTTGAAAAACTGTTGCTGCAAATGCTCCCTTGCCTTGTCCCCCTGTTGTGTATGACACCTTATAATTCCAGGGTTTCAATCATCTCTTCTGTGCTTGTCTTATGTGATTATTATGAAATAATATACTTTTTTACATGTTATCATTTAGATTGGGAATCTCAAGGCACCTGGGTGGCTCAGTTGGCTAAGCGCCGACTTCAGCTCAGGTCACGATCTCACAGTTCGTGGGTTCGAGCCCCGCATCGGGCTCTGTGATGACAGCTCAGAGCCTTGAGCCTGTTTCGGATTCTGTGTCTCCCTCTCTCATTGACCCTCCCCCGTTCATGCTCTATCTCTCTCTGTGTCAAAAATAAATAAACGTTAAAAAAAATTAGATTGGGAACCTCAATAATTAGACTAGAAACTGCAAGAGGATAAAAACATCCTAAATTATTCATGGATGCATTCGTAGGACCTAGTGTATAGGCACTAAGTAAATTTTGACTACAGGGAAGAAAACTTGTCTTACTATATATTCTCAGTTTGGCAGGATGTTTGAAATATAACAGATACTCAGTAAATGTTGGTTGAATGGATTTTCCAATAATAAATTAGTACACAGGATAATTATAAACTTTTTTTTTCAACTTCATATAACGTAAGAGTAAACCAGAAAAACAGTTTCCAGTTATACAATTGATTATTAGTTTGTAATTATAAGATTAGAAATAAAGATTCAATTCAATTAACTTTTATTCTTTTACTTTTGATAATTTCTAAAACCTACATAGAATTCTCAAGAATACTGGTTAAAAGGAGTCTCTATAATAAAACCATTGCTATATCTTCACAAATTACTTATTCATAACAAAAATAGAACTGTATAGTGGAGAAACTGAACGACCACTTAAACCAGTGGTGAAGATTAATATCAAACAGATATCACATGCTTCTGGTTGTGATACGCAGGAGAAAGACACCACATCCCTTATGTTGTATTCCATTCAAAATATATAAAACCTTAATCTAATCATGAAGAAACATCAGACAATCCCCAACTGACTCTTTCTATAAAACAACTGGCCTATATTCATCAAAATGTGGTTGTCATGAAAGACAAAGACTGAAGAATGGTTCCAGATTGAAGGGAAGTAAAGAGATAGAACTAAATGCAGTGTGTGGTTTTGGATTGGGTTTCATATTGGAGCAAATAAAAAAGATTCACAAAAGGCATTATCAGGATAACTGACATAGTTATAATAATATAACAATATAATATAAATATCATATATAGTAATAACTATAGATGTAATAAAAGTATAGTTGTCCCTTGAGAAACTCAGGAGTTAGGGGTGCTGACCCCCACTTACCCCTCACAGTTAAAAATCCACATATAACTTTTGGCTCCCCCAAAACATTACTCGTTGCATGTTGACCAGAAGACTTATCAATAGCGTAAGCCATCAATTAACACGTTTTGAGTGTCATCTGTATTACATACTCTATTCTTACAATAAAATAAGCTAGCGAAAAGAAAATGTTAAGAAAATCATGAGGGAAAATACATATATAGTACTATATTGTGTTATTGAAAAAAGTCATGTATAAGTGGACCCATGCAGTTCAAACCTGTATTGCTCAAGGGTCAGCTTTATTGTATCAAATCATGAGTGTGTGTGTGTGTGTGTGTGTGTGTGTGTGTGTGTGTGTTTTCAGTAGGCTGTATGCCCAACATAGAGCTCTGACTCATGACCCCGAGATCAAGAGTCGTATGCTCCACTGACTAAACCAGCCAGGCTCCCCAAATCATGTTTAATCAGATCAAATCAAATCAAATTTAAATAAAATCAAATTTATCATGTTAAATTTCCTAAATTTGATAACTGTACTGTGGTTATGTAAGATAATATCCTTCATTTTAGAAAATACACCCCGAAGTAATAAGGGATGTGAAGGGGCATGATGTAGGCAACCTACTCTTGGATGGCTCAAAAATCAAATATGTGCATAGAGAAAGAGAAAGAAAACAAATATGAGAAAATAATAAAAATCGATGAACTTTGTATTCTTGCAATTTGTGCCTAAATTTGAAATTATTTCAAAATTAAAACTAAAAAAAATCTAAACATAACAGCCACCACCCCTCAAAAAAACAAAAACAAAGTCATGAATGGTTTTACATGATGAATGGTTAATAGTTTCAAGTATCAATATGCTACATATTCTACAGCATTAGTACACAGTATACAATAGGAGTTCCTTTAATTGTCCTTGTATGATTGTTCTCTACATTGGAAATGAGTGTCCTTTTAGGCCAAGGGCCTTACTAAACCAAACTCCTAAAATTGATTTTCCCCACTAATTTTTTCTTATTGTATTTATTGCTAATCCAATCACTCAAGCGCATCCAGTAACTTTTAATGGTTGCTTATCATGTGACAGTAGTGTGCTAGATGATGGCAAAACAAAGAGGAGTAAGTTATGGTCTGTGTTCTTGATGAATTCTAAATGATGTGAGAATCAGATATTTAATCAGAATGGTGTACCACAGGAGAAGTAATGTGGAGCAATTATTTATCTGTGGAAACTGGTTTCATGGAAGGAATGACATCCGAAGTGGGTCTTGAAGGAGGAGTAAGAGTTTTCTAGATGGAGAGAAAACGTATTTCCAGGCATAAGGAGTAGCATGTGCAAAGGCACAAAACCAGTCCAATAATCGTTTCTAATTTCTGATTTCTAAGTGTAGTTCACAGGCATTGAAACCTAGGTCAGCTATTTTAACAAATATTTTTATTGCGAAATATTATACACATTCACAAAAATGCATGAAACTATCAGCTTACTGAATTATTATAAAGCAAATATATATGTAATGATCATTGAGGTAAACATCTATAAAATGGCCAGTAACGCCCAAATTGGTACCCTTTGCCAACCTTCTCCTTCCCCCCAAAGGTAAATACTATTATTTAAAATTTTTTTTTAATGTATATATATTTTTGAGAGAGAGAAACAGAGTGTAAGTGGGTGAGGGGCAGAGAGAGAGGGAGACACAGAATCCGAAGCAGGTTCGAGGCTCTGAGCTGTCAGGGCAGAGCCCAGTGCGGGGCTCGAGCTCAAGAACTGCAAGATCATGACCTGAGCTGAAGTTGGACCCTTAACCAACTGAGCCACTCAGGTGCCCTATACTATTCTATTATTTTAATAGTTGCTTTAACAAATGGATATGTGCACACAACTGACACCTCTATCATCTCCCTCTAAAATTCCCTTGTGTCCTTCACTCCTTCCCCACCCAGTTTAACTACTTTTTGCTTTGTTGATTTCTGAAAAGGGTGAGAAATACAGTGTGTTTAGAGCATAAAGTTATGAAGTTGTGGGCGGGCCAGGTATAATAACGAGTATTTATTATTATTATATCTGTACTGTATTCCCGATCCTGCTGGGTGCTTTATTCATTAACTGATTTCTCACTACACTGAAAATAGCATACGCCTGAGGAAACTGAGGCTCAAAAGAGGTTCTCACTAGCCTACAGACACAAAACCCATGAGTGATGGGTAAGGCTAACTAAAATCCAGATTTTTTTGACCCCAAAGTGCATGCAGTTTTCATGCTCCTTGTTAAGATTTGACTCCTTGTAGAAAATTGGCAGTCAATGGGGATTTTAAATTGGAGAGTAGTACTAGATTTGTTTGGACCACAATTCTGTTGATAGTGTGGAATAATTGAGGGAGAGAGAGATGACCAGTAGGGAGACCATGGCGGTAGTTATTGCAATGGTTCAGAGATGAGGTTTTAGACTAGAGAATTGGTGGTGCATATGGAGATAGGAAACTGTATTTGCTTGACCTTTCTGAGGTATAACCAATTGTTTATGGTGCTGGGTTAGACATTGGGAATAAGCAAGACAAGAAACCTGTATACAAGTAACTTTCATTACTTTGTATTTGTGCATGTGATCTTCTTTATGATTCCAAGGCTTCTGTCTTGAGAGCCTAAATGGATAGGATGTTGATTAAAATTTGGAAGAGGAAGAGCAGTTTGGTGAGAAGTTCGGTTTTGGTCTTGTTAATTTTGAGATGATGGGGGAAATTTAGATGGTCTGTCTCCTGGGTAGTTAGAAATAGAGTTTAGAGAGGCTCCAGGGACAGGTCTGACCTGGAGAGAAAATTTTAGTAATAATTAGCATATATGTAACTTGAAGCATAGGACCTGGACTCATACCTATATTTAAATCTTGGCTCAGACACTAATTATCTGTTTCTCTTTATGTAAAATGGGATAATATCTAACCCAGGATCTTTGTTAAGGATTCAGTGAAAAACTAGAAAGCACTTAGCACATTGTCTGAGTTCAAAAAGTGACAAAATTGTCATTAGCTATTATTATTAGATTACAACACAGACTTATAAACAAACTCCATTATAACAAAAAGCAGTTTTTAAAAATGGGATTCACTTAAATGCTATCTGAAACGCATTTGAATGGCAGACTTGTTTGTCAAGGATGGTTTGGTGCCCACGAGGCAGCATGGTGCATGCATTATGCCACCTGGCTAGTGAGACCTAAATGTGCATTAGTGCCAGGAATGAAAGATACAAGTCCATGTCAGAGACTTTCTGGTAGGCGACTTATCTCCAGGGCAGCAACCCAGGTATAACCTACTCCTTCCTCTCCTTAAAATAAACATCTTAGGAAAAGCATTATCTTCTTTTTTCATATTATGTTGCTGGCCCAACACTTAGGTGTTAAATTCTATATAGTTGATAATCAATTGTTTAATATTCCTCCCTCCAAATCAATTTTTCCATGACTTTTTTTAAACTTAGTCTCTATTTTGGCTCAAAATTTGATTTGTACCTAATTATGAACTTATTTGTATTGTAAAATGACACATCATTAGGAAAGCTAGCAAAATTTGGACCAGAGTAAAGGTTCTATAGGAGCCATAATTGCTCTTACTTGGTGTTAGGTTTTTATGCTGTGATTTAGTGGGATGTTTGAAACAGATGGAAAAACCTTTGAAAAAGTAACAAAATGATCAAAAAAGAAGTCCACTTAGAAAAGTTGAGGAATCATCAAAGTTTATCTACACAGGGCCACCAAATTGGCCCACCTAAAGAATACATTTGATTACTGTCTCCTTGTTTTGCTATTCTTTGTTTTTTTAAATGTTTATTTTTGAGAGAGAGAGACAGAGGGGCAGAGAGAGAAGGAATCACAGAATCTGAAGCAGGCTCCAGGCTCTGAGCTGTCAGCACAGAGCCTGACGCGGGGCTCGAACTCACAGACCGCGAAATCATGACCTGAGGTGAAGTCAGACACTTAACCGACTGAGCCACCCAGGTACCCCTGGTGTTGCTATTCTTAAAGGAATGATACAGCATTAAAAAAATTCAGCAGCTTTAGCCAGTATCATTCTTGAAATGATCTGTGAGTGTATACAAAGATCATCACAATAATTCTCCCATTCCTATATGCATGTCCTTTTGAAATGGGACTTTGCTGTTCTTCCCATCAAGAGGGGACTCTCTGCTGTCCTTTTGATCTACTTTGACTAATAGAATGTGGTAGAAGTGAGATCATGTAACTTCTGCAAGAGGTCTTATAGCTTCCTGTTTGTACCTGCCTGACATGCTGCCTAGATATGAAGAAGCCCAGGCTAATCTTGAGGAAGAAAGGCTAGGGGGTAAGTACAGACAATAGTCAATACCAACAACCAGTCAGGAGTGTGCCCAGTTAAGATGCCAGATGACTATATGCATGATCCCAGACAAGGCCAGTCGAAATCACTGATCTATAGAATTGAGAGTACATAAAATGGTTTTAAAGAACTATTTCTCGGGTGGTTTCTTATGCAGTAATAATGTGTACGTGTGTGTGTGTGTGTGTGTGTGTGTGTGTGTGTGTGTGTGGATTTACGGTAGAATTTTCCTGCCTTGAAGATGAGACAATAATTTTAAACCATAAAATGGTCTTGGGTTAATCATTGGGATGTACTTCCAGACTTTAGAGATCAAAAAGTTCCTTAAAGCTGTAATAATGTGTCATGTAGGTTGTTGCAGTGAACAAGGAAAGGGGAAGACAGATACTTTTTCAGGGATGATTTGTGCAGAGTCGTTTTAGAGGTAGGATGATAATTCTAGATGTCCAAAGTCTAAGCTCTAGAGCCCTGTGAAATTTCAATTAAATTCTTGTGATTTAGCAACTCCATTTCCACTTCATAAAGTTGTACATAGCATTTTAATACATTTCACAACTGACAGGATCTACTGGCTCATCTTTCACATACAGTGTGATCCAAAAATGGCTATGATGTGGAGGGGCGCCTGGGTGGCTCAGTCAGTTAAACGTCCAACTCTTGATTTCAGCTCAGGTCATGATCTCACGGTTTATCAGTTTGAGCCCCACACCAGGCTCTGCACTGACCTCATGGAGCCTGCCTAGGATTCACTGCTCCCTCTCTCTCTGCCACTCCCCGCTTGCTCTCTTGGGAATAAACATTAAAAAAAAAAAAAAATGGCTATGATATAGTGTAGACAACACAGAATAGGCAATACAGCATAAAGGCTAAGGTCATGAATTTCAGAGCCATACTGCTTGGGTTCAAATGCTGGCTCAGTTGTCTGTCAGCTGTATGTTTTTGCCTCTGTTTCCCTACCTGTAGAGTGAAAGGATAACAAATCTCATTGAATTGTTGATAGGATTAAATGAGTTATTCTTGAGCTTAATACACTAATTAATAAATGTCGGATACTAGTATTGTTACAGAAGGCTCTGTTACTCTGTTACCTTCAGCAAATCAGTTAATCTCTGTTTTCTCACTTACAAAATAAGGTTTACAAGATAATTTCCATGGTTTCTTTTTATATTTAAAATTCTATAATTCAGTGTTCAATCTTTTACCCAGTGTTCAATATTTTACCCACACAAACATTCCAATCATGTCTATAATTCTAATTTCTCAAAAATTGGTTAAAATTTATTCTATTAGCTGGGGCGCCTGGGTGGCTCAGTCGGTTGAGCGCCGACTTCGGCTCAGGTCACGATCTCGCGGTCCGTGAGTTCGAGCCCCGCATCGGGCCCGTGCTGACAGCTCAGAGTCCGGAGCCTGTTTCAGATTCTGTGTCTCCCTCTCTCTGACCCTCCCCCATTCATGCTCTGTCTCTCTGTCTCAAAAATAAATAAACGTTAAAAAAAAAAATAAAAAAATAAAATTTATTCTATTAGCAAGCAGTTTTGGGAACCCTCTAGTACCAGGGTTACCCTCTAGGTTACTCAGGAAGCTAACTGTTCTTTACTCATATGTGGGCAGCAAACATTTAGAACTCACATATCTGAAGCAGTGACTTTTCAGGTTTATGGCAACTTAAAATTGTATATTCATTTTTTAACTTGTGCTAAGTGTGCTTATAAAAGTAGGAAAAGATCCTCTGAAAATGAAAATATTTCACCTTAAATTTTACCAAAGAACTCCAATGTTAAAAATTACTGTTCAGGTGTCACATTTTTTTCGATACGCTTAAGTATACTGGATACAATTAAATATTACACAAAATGATTTTTATTGGCTGCATAACAAACACCGTCACATGGACGTACCATAATTTCTTTTACATATAAGTTGTGGCATTACATTTTAGTTTGATGTTGTGTGATGCTTCTTGACAATGGCACAGAAAAAAATGATCCAACATAACACTCATGTGACTGGTGTGTAAATGTCCAGTACCTGGAATTCCTTTAAAAAGGTGGATCGCTTTCCTTCCTTTTCCTGTCACCCCTATAATCAAGCTGCTACAATCGCTCAAGACCTATGCAGATGCTCCGTTCAGTATTTTTACAATAACAAGTTTATCAATTAATTACTGGACCGACCACAAACTTCCCTATGCATTTTGAAAACAGATTTCAGCCACAGTTTGCTCTTCCAAAATACACACTGAGCCTACCTACTGCTAAACTGCTCTTTCAGGACCCAGCAAACCGACAATGTCGGCGCGAGGAGCTAACAATGCGAATGGGCTTTTTTCTCCCTTCAAATTTCCCGACCGTCGGTGGACACGTATTTGCTAGGAGAACCAGAATTCCGTTCTGGGCGGTGAGGAGGCAGCCTCTCCTGCCCCAAGAGGCGGCCACACGGGTTTGCGGAATTTGACAGACGACCTCGATCTTCGGGGATTTTCCGAGCAGGACGCGGGCGCCGAAGAGGAGGGAAAGTGCATACTGCCCATGTGACGCACCTTCGCCTTCAGGTCCCAGAAGCGCAGTGCCGCTGCAGTCCATGCCTATCCTCCACCACTAGTTTTCCTCCCAAAGACCTGATGAAAACCACCGAGTTCTGGGAGGCACGCTTCGAAAATTGTTTTTTTTTTTTTTAAATCGACTTTTACCATTTTATAAGTGTGCTGACAATCTTTTCGGAGTCACCACTACTTACGGCTCACCCATTTGCCAACCTTTCCCTACAGTTCATTCCCGTGCTTTTCCAACCCTCCCAGGTTTGGTTCCACTCAAAGGAGAAAAGCGAGAGCAACAGTTTGGTCGCCCATCAGCCCGTCCGTCTCCCGGGCACAAAACGACCCGGGGCTTCGGCTCTCCGTCGGCCCGCAGGGGGACGCGCGTACGAGGGGCCGGCCCGGGACGCCGGTCGCGGCCCGAGGGCCACCGGCCAAGGTTCCCTCGCCTGGCCCGGCCGCGGCGCGTAGCCTCCCCACAGGCCCGGGCGCCCGGCCGGGCGCATGCGCGCGGCGCTCCCGGGCGTGCCGGCCACACTCCCCCCACCCACTCGGAGAGCTTGTCACTTCCTGCCCTCGCCCCATCTCCGTCCGGGGTCAGTCAGTCGCTCCCTGTCGCTGCGGGAGTCTCTGCTTCCCCCTTCCTACCCGCTCCGCGGCGGTAGCTCAGGCTCTTCGGGGAGGGGGAGACGGAGAGAGAGAGAGAGACTGACTTAATAAAGTTTCCTGAAACAACAACTACTACCAAAAAAGGCCCAAGGTGGGGGGGACCCCCATTCTTCCCCGCCCTCTCCAAAAGCCTGAGGGACCGTTGCAGGTGGAGCGGCGCTGGGGGGAGCCGGGCTCCGGCGGCAGCCGTTGCCCCGGCGAGGGGCGCCCAGGTCCTGCCCGCCGTGGTTCCGGCTCCTTCGGTGGCGGCTGCGGCTTCTGCGGGGCGGTTCCTCCTGTCAACTGCCTGCGCCCGCGCGCCACCCGCCCGCCCAGCTCCACAGCGCGGAGGGACGCCGTGAGCCGCCGCCTCCGTCGCCGTCGCCTCGGGCCGCGGAGGGACGTGGTGAGCTGTGGCGCTTCCGCGTCAGCGCCGGCGGGGACTCTTTGGGAGCGCGTCGGGCCCGAACCCCGGTTCCCTTCGCGTGGTCCGCCGAGGCTGCGCCAGGTGGGGCCCGAAGCCGCCTCCCACGCCAGGCTGTCCCCGCGGCTGCCCGGCCTGCCTTCCTTCCTTCCGCCTGCCCGCCGGCCCGCCCTAGGAGTTAAGTAAGTTGGGCGCACTTGGTTATGGGGACGGGGGCTCCGCCGGAGAGACCCCAACGCACGTGCGTGGCGGGAGAGCGCGGCGAGGGCCGGCCTCCGGCGGGAGTCGCACCTCGGCCGCCCCTGTCGCCGCGCCCGCCGCCCCGCGGGCCCCGGCGCCGGCCGTGCCCGCCGCGCTCCGCGCCTCCGTCTCCGCGCGCGCCCGCCCGGGCCGGCGAGGCCGCTGCCGCCCGCGCAGCCGGCCAGGCCCTCGCCTTGCGCTGCGCGCCCCGGGCTGCGTTTCCGGGTAGGGCGGTGAACCTGTGCGGGAGTTTGGGCTGGAGAAGCCTTCGTGCATGTTTCTTTTTCAGCTCTAGAGGAAGGTGCGGGTCCGTGGAGGGAAAACGGAGCGCGCGGGTGGAGGGAACGTATCTGGAAAATAGAACCAGAGCCCCCCCAGGAAGTTCAGGGTGAGTGACGGGTTTGTGCTTCTTTCAACAGCCAAGCCGCAATGAAGAGCTTCTTACAGTGAAAGGAAAGTAGGTCTCGCCCACTGAAAATGCCTTTAAGGGACAAATACTGTCAGACTGACCACCATCATCACGGATGCTGTGAACCAGGTATACTCCTTTCTTCTCCAGTCACTTTGCCCTCCGTCAGGGTCACTTTGCCTTGTGTTTCCTTCCTGCCCGAGAAGTCATTTCTAAGGAAGCAGGCTATAATTTTCCCCAGCATAAAACTAGTTATGAAACCAAAAGCTTGTACAAACAAGAGGTTTCCCCTGCTTGATCCCTTAAAAAAAGTACTGCAAGTGTCACCTTAAATCTTTTCCACAAGATCAATCACTCAGTCCCTTTTCCTGCTTTCAAGGCAGCCTGCAGTTAGTAGTATACCCCCTTGCCCTTTGAATGTTTAAAACTGAAGAGAAAAGAGAAAATAGGTAATAGAATGCTAGCATTTGTCTTCGTGAAAGTGGATTCATTTAAACTTTTGAAAGTTAAAGTTTCTCATGCGTTTTTATCAGGGAATAGCGGTTAGAGCCAAAAAATGAGTTTAGTTTGGGCTAAAAAGTTTGTTAAACTCAACTTGTTGGAAGAATCCGCTCTTTGCTCACTGCAGCCTTTAAAAATTTTTTTGGACAGAACACAGTGTATGGCAGAATTAAAAAAACTGATTTTTTAGGTAGAATACATAAGTGTTTTTACTTAAGGATCCATAAGGATAGTGTACTCAGTGGAACTGTTTTTAGTTGGATTTATGGAATGAAAAAGTTCCTTTTTTGAGTCTCATAAAGAATATTAGAAAACTTTGATAAATGGAGCATATAAACTGTTAAGTTTTTCTAGTTGTTAGAAGTTTGATGTGTTTTGTCACAAACATATAGAGGTACAACTTACAAGGGAATCATTGAATACATATGTGACCAGACCAGACAGAGGCTCTTCTAGTTTAAAGGCAGGTGTTTATCATTATTTTTGACCTAAAAGGTATTAGAACTTTTTACACTTGTGCTTGTTTTTTGTTGGAGTATTTTAACCGCTCTAGTGTACTTGGTCCTATATCACAGTTAGACTTCATTTCAAGTAGTGAACTTTTTTGACTAATGGGAAAAAAATGGTAGTGGTAAAGAGGAAGAACTCCCATTTTCAGAAAACTTTGGTACACATGAGAATAAAATTTGCTGTGACCCATCCCCCCCACTGGCTGGCTGGAAATCAGTAATAACTTACTTCTGCTAATAAAATAGTCCCAGGATGGGACCCAGTTTCTGTTCAACTGTCCCTGACCTATGTAATTTTCGGCACCCCTCCATACTGCATATTTTGTGTGTCATTTATGTTTTACTAAATATTGGAGTTTGCTAGTTTTGAAGTAGAAGGCTGTGAATGCCTTTTATAATTGTGTTCTACTGACCTTTTATTCTAGTTTTGGGGGTTTTTTTGTTTTTGTTTTTTGTGTTTTTTTTTTTTTGAAAACATTTCAAGTCATTTAAGTTGAATTAGTTAATGAAATCATTTTGTTAAAGCTTCTTATTTAGGAAGAAGTTTATGTGTTTATTTTGTTTCTTTATTTCTTTGACAAGTTATTATTGAGCACCTGTTAGGTGCTAGGTACTGTCCAAGGCAATGGGGATGTAAGTGGCGAACAAAACAGATAAGGTCATTCCCTTATAGAACTTTTGAGTGGGAAGAAATGGAGATAAAGTAAATAAGATAATTTGTGGCTGTACCTTATTTAGTGTATTCTGATAATTAAAGTTTCCTAGAGACTTCAGTGTCTTTTTACAGATGTTTTTCACAGTTGAACTTTTTAATATGTATTGGAACGTCTTTGCTTTTTCTCCCTCATTAACAAATCATCTAAGTTGCATTAATTTTAAAAGTTAAACTTTCTTCTGTGAGAAACTTTTTCAGTGACCAGGTCAAAAGTAGTTAGTGTCTCTTTGCTTTCTTAGCTAGAATTAAACACTTTCCAAAGACTACTTTGGTGGAAAGCTAAAAGTTTGTTAACCTATAGAGTAGTTAATTGTCATTATTTCAGAGGAAGTTATGTGCTGAGTGGGAGGATATTTCCAGTACCAAGAGGAATATGTTATGATGTGCTAGTTTTTGAAAGAAGATGCCTTCTGAAGGCACACCAAGATAATATGGTGTTTGAGAAATTCTTCTAATGGCCAATTACCAGAGGTCTGTTCTCTTGAATTATGAATGGGGGGGGTGGGGGAGGGTTCCCGGATGGGAGCACTGTGTTCCTGAGGAGGCCTTGAGAGGATGGTCAATTCGTAGTGAAGGGTGGTGTTATAAGCCTGTCAGTGTGTGTGAAGTACTTTTTTAGTTATGTTTTAAGAATGTTCCTGACAGAAATTTTCAAACATTCAGAAGTAGAGAGAATGGTATAAGGAACCTGATATAACCGACACACAACTCCCATCAGTTATTAACACATGGACAATATCTTTTCGTCCTGTATTCTCCCCTTCTCCGCAGTTCCCTTCTCCACCCTCCAGCTACTTCCCTGTGCTCTATTGTTTGTAAGTAAATGCCAGATGAAAGATCTTTTAAAGCACTCGTTTTAAGCTAGGAGAGACTGTTGCAAAAGTAGGTATTTGATTCTGGGAAATGTGTTCTTGGAAGGATGTAAAGACAGATGTTAACTTCTGAGTGTTTGGGTGTTTTGATTGGAGGGTGATGATGGTTTTTTTCCTAATGGTCATGTAAACTGATCTTGGGAGGGATGATGGGATATATGAAAGGAAACTTCTATAAAGTACTAATATATAAATTTTTTTAGGGTTGAGAGTGTATTTTCAAGTGAAGAAGTTTTTTGTTTGTTTTGTTTTGTTTTTTTTACAATGGGAACTACACAGATCTGTATATTAAGTGGATGTATCTGTGGATAAGTAAGCTAACCCTGGGGTTCTTACACACGTGTTGATGTGTCTCGTGGTAGCAGTGTTCTGAAGGTGATTAGGTAACAAAATTTTGCTCTGGCTTTGAAATCAGATGTTGTCATGTGGAAGTGGAAGATGATGTATTATAGAAAGTTTTCTGGAGCATTTTTAAATGAGGAAAGGGGACTCTCAGGACGAGTTATCATTTCTTCCCCTTATCCCTTCCTTATTCATTACTGTTTTTTTATTGTCCCTTTCCAGATTTCTTGTCACTTATAGAGCCAAGCCTTGATGCTTTTGATTCTTTACAATTATAAAATTTTTACCCTCTTTTTGTAGTTAACTACTGTTTTTTTGTAAACTTTTGTCACATATTATAATGTACCAATAGTGAAAAGAGATTCATCTAATCCCAATAAATGGTATCATCGATTTATTTACAAACTTCTGCTCTTGTGTCTTTAAGGGGTTGAATTCTCCTTCTCTTAGATTTTGGAGACAATTTTTCAGTTTTTTGTGTCAGAAAGCAGTTGATTTGTACATGCTGATGTTGGTCGTGGTGGTGGTGATAGAACATTTATTGAGCACTTACTATAACATAGGCTTTGTTTTAACCAGTTAACTAGTTTACTTGCATTAACTCATTTAATCCTCGTAAAACCCTGTGATTTGGGTACTTTTATTATCCCCATTTTAGAGATGAAAAAGAGATCAGAGAGTTTAATTTGCCTTAGTTGTATCTAATAAATGTCAGAAAATAAAATTCGGTGCAGTAAGTCCAAGTCTAGAGTCTTTATGTTCTTAATCACTGCAGGTAGTACCAATATCAGTGTTCTCAGAGTGAATTGTGGGTGTGTGCATGTTATTCATTTAAAATACTCCTAGAGTATCTCTTAAAATTGGGAAAGTTGTACTTAATAAAATCACTTAGTCCTGAGACATAGTCCCTCCCGTTTGGTGACCACTGAGCACCAGACTTGAAGACTTAAAGAGAATCTAAGGCTGTGTGTATATACAGAGCACAGCAAGCTTTAGCCCCCTTATCAGAAAGCTAAATGCTGTCCAAGACCAGGTCCTGAAGCAGTAGCAGCACACATCATTGTTTTCCCTCTTAATTTTCCCACAGACTGGACGATCCTGGGTTTAAGATGGTAATAGTTGAGTAGAACATTATAACATACTGAAAAAAGAGTTAATTAAAGTGGCTGGTTTTTTGTGCCACAATCATGTCTTTATTTGGTATCTGATGGGAAAACTCAGTTTTCCTTCGCAGTTACTTTTTATCATAATCTAATTTATTACATAATTACACTGTGAGCCTGAGAATTTTGGAAGAGACCTTTGTATATGAAAATGAAAAAATTTATTTTTAAAGTGGAAATATTATTTTTACTCATTATAGAAATGTGTTTTTTCTAGCATGCACTCTTCTAAAAGCCCAGGCAGGCTCTGAAGCACTAGTGAAGTATGAGACAGAAAGTGAAAATCACCCCTGTAAAACCCGCCGACAGAACCCTTGTTTTGTTGGTATCCCACCAGACTTTTTGTGTTTATATTAACGTCTGTACATACACACATGTATGTTAAATTTCTTTCTGTATTTATTGAAATACACATTAATATGAGTGAGATCATATTCCACAACCTGTTTTTGTTGCTTAATCTATTACTGACATTCTTTGTTGTTAGTATATGTAGATCTAGCTCATGCTTTCTAACAGCCATGAAGGATTCCATTGTAGGGATATTTCATAGTTTATTTAGTCTGGTTCCTGTTGAGAGACTTTTAAATTTGAATTTTTTTCTGAATTATTTACAGCGCTACAGAGTGCTGCAGTGAACATTTTTGAACATCTATCATTGTGCACTTCACTAGTTCTTTCCTTAGGCAGTGGTTTTTGAGTTTTGCTCTCATAATTGCCCGTACAGTTGTACTAGATTGTCCAGAGGGTTTTGGAATGGTTTATGAGATGTGGCTAGGCCATGATTGCCCTAGAATTTTGGTTAAATACAGTAGTTCTTCTTCAAGGGGAATAAAAAGGCAGACATGACAAATAGGTACTAAGTAATACCAAAATAGTAAATCTTTGTGTTTGAAGCCTTACATAGCTTTAATTTAGCCTTGAATTGAGGGTAATTTTATTTTTCCCCATTATTTCATTTTGCCTTACAAAGATGCTGGTGAAATATATACGAACAAGTGTGATTATCGTTAACATGATTGTAGCAAATCATTGTTTTACTTTAATAGTAAATGATTTAAATAACCCTTTTTTGTGGGGATTGGGGTGGGTGTTTGTCTTCCATGTAGTTTATATCCTGGAACCTGGAGATGCTCCTTTGTTACAGCAACCACTACAGACATCCAAATCTGGTATTCAGCAAATAATTGAGTGCTTTCGATCAGGTATGAATGTTTTAGGATGTATTTTTCAATCTTCACATAGTAGTTAAAAACTACCTAGAAATCCTGAGAATTAATTTTTTTTAAATATTAAAATGTATACATTGGTTTTATAGAATACTTTTAATTGCCATATTTTAAAAAAGTGGGTGAATATTGACTTGATCTAGATTCTTTTTCAGTACTATGTATTATATATTCATATGGAAATAAGCTTGTTTATTATGGTTTAAAGAAATACATGTGGTATTTTTATTGGTAAAGTGCCTCTTAATGATTTATTTTTATTTTTTGGCATATTCTTTATAAACTCTCAAAGGTGAATTCTACTGGGTCTTTAAAAGCATTGGCAGAGTAGACTATTCACAGCGTCTGAGATGTCACTTATTTTAGGTTAATTACTTTATCATCACTCTTTATGTGACTCCCCTTCTTTGGCCTAACCCTGGAGTTTCAATATCTTAAATAGAGCACAAGATAGGAAAAATACTTATTCCAGCCCTGGGATCTTCGGATACAAGTGTTTAGCTTTTCTTTCTATTAGATTATTATAGTATTTGCATGTATAATAAGGGTACTTGTGTGGGTGCAATCCAATGCTTTAAAATAGTTGTTGCTTACTGCATATACATAAGTGAGAACTGTCAGAACTGTGTTATCAGTAAGATCTTAGGTTGCTTTGATTCTTATAATCCGCTTATCCACCTTTTGTAGATTTGGCTTCTTTGACGTCGTAGACTGTTGAGTTAGATATAAATAAGCAAACACACATGATTGATGGACACCTAACTGATGGAAACTTAGAAGATTAGAATATCTTTTGTTATTATTCTAAAGCTTACTATTTTAATGAAACATTTCTAAGATTCAAAGGAAAAGATAATTTATATGTAATAACTTGTTTTGTGTTAATAAATTCTTTGAGGTGCTTGTTTTTAAGTCATTGTAAAGAGAAGTGGCATCTGTTTGCTTTATTTTAGGATCTAAGAAATAGATTGTTCCTTAATCTAAAATAAAAAAGGTTTTCTGACTTTATAATATCTATTTCTTGGACTTTTCATCTATAGTCCTCATGGCATTGCTTTTATTTATATTTAATTTAGTTAAGTATTGAGTGTATACACATGCCTTGCTCATGTTGGATGCTGGTAAACCTATTTAGGTTTACCTAAATAGGTGGTAAACCTACTCAAAGATGTTTTTTGTTTTTTTTTTTACTTTTGATAGTTGCCCTTCATTAACAGAAGTAACTGATAAGTCAGATTTTCCTTTAGTAAAGACAACTACAATTTTACTTATTAGGAGCCGTATTTATAATATATTTCTGGCGTAACAGGAGAATGGTTAGTTTTTGTAGTATAAGAGTTTTTGTTAGCTACTTTTAATAGAGAAATAATTCCTTTTGCGCTTTCTCCTGGAAATGAAGATAATAGCTTTTCACATTTAGTTATATTCTTTGCTGTAGGTTTTTAAAATCCAGAATTTACAGAGAAAGACAAATCCCATATGATTTCACTAATATGTGGAATTAAAGAAACAAAACAGATGAACTGTGGGGGGCCAGGGAAGAGAAGAGAGGGAAACAAACCACAAGAGGTTCTTAATGATAGAGAACAAACTGAGGGTCGATGAGAGGAGGTGAGTAGGAGGTTGGCTAGATGGGTGATGGGTACTAAGGGCACTTGTTGTGATGAGTGCTGGGTATTGAATTCAAGTGATGAATCACTGAATTCTACTCCTGAAACCAATATTGCACTCTATGTTAGGTAAATAAAATTTGAATAAAATTTAAAAATCCAGAATTTGAAATTAATAAGGTTATTTTATACTACTTCAATTTATTATAGTCTTATTTGATTAAGTAAGAATTGGTTCATTCATAAATGCTTTGTCTTGTAAAATATCCCTTTCCAAGAAGATCCTGTTTAGAATCTGTGTTTAACTGTGGAAGGTAAATATTTAAAAATGAAATTGTTTTCTTTTGCACTGTGGTCATATCTGTTTTCTGTGTTTGCTATTTCTTTACAATCAGAGCTAAAGGAAAGGGTCCATGAAATGGGTAAAATGTTTTTTTTTAAATGTCCCCAGCAGATTTGCCTTCTGAGTTATGTTTTATTTAGGCAAATTTTGAAAGTACTATAAATTTAAAGTACCCGCTAATTTAAATTAGAAGTGATTTAGAAATATGCTTAGCGATACAAAGAAACTAACTTTGTATTTAAAAAAAGATTTTTTTTACTTCGTTAACGCGTCTCAGTACTAAGCAGTTTTAATTTCCTCGAGATCGTAATCTCTCACATATCTGTGTAATCTAAAATCTACTAAGATAGCTCTTTAGCACTGAAGTATCCAGGTCCTGGCTGACTGAAACTTGGGGTGGATAGAATGGAAGCTTGGCCTGCATGACTTAGGGACCAAGATCCATTCTCACCCTGTAAGTTCCTCCTGGTTCCATTCTACTCCCAACCACACCTTCAGTGACTCATTTCTTTCTAGGCTCTTTCCTTTACAGCTGGGTCACACACATTGCATTTAAAGAACCATCTGAAGTCCATGCTTTTGCTCTTGTTAACCTATAGAAACTAAATCAGGTTGGGTATTAGTAATGTCTTAGGATATCTAGCTTAATCTTTAAGCTCAGTTAGTTGTCTTCAGCTACTGTATCATCTCTAAGTGACTCACCTTCTTCAGCCTACACTGGACTGTCTGTGATCTGATATGAATTCCTACCCAAGCTGGAAGTTCATAAAAGGCTGAGGAAGGAGTTCTCTCATTTTTCAAGTCCACAGCCCCCTGTGTGCTATACTGACTGCTTGATCAGGTTTGACTTGTTCTCTTTGCCTCACACTTCAGTTTTTGCTTTGGACTGTTTTGCTGGCTTTAAGTTATCCTTCTTGACCTCTAATATCTCTTTATTTCTGGCTGCTTCACTTGTAAATTAATTTGAGTAGATTTTTTTTTTTTTTTTTGGAATTAAGTAATATTCCTGTATTGGAGTAAATAATGTTACTGGATTAAGTCATAAATGCCTGTGGTTTAAAAAAATAATGAAGTACAAAAGGATATAAAAAATATAAAAATGAGTCTCTTTGCTCAGGCAACCACTGCTACATGGTTTGTGTGTTTTCTTCCAAGGTTGTCTATACATATAGCCCTCATACCCCGCCCCCCCCCCCCCCCCCCCCGTATGAGTAATAGCTGACTCTGCGCCCTGTTATGTATTTTTGCTTTAACAGTACATTTCACTGTTGTTTGACATCTGTTCGTAGAGAGATGCCTTATTATTTTAGGCTGCCTATTTTGCTCCAGACTATAGATTTTCTACTCTGAAATCCCTAATGGTTGGGTGACTTTGAGACATACTGTTTGCTCTGAATCCTTGGCTTCCGGTACTGCCTTGACTGGGCCCTGCCTTTTGCCCGAGTGCTGCCTTAGCTGTGTTGGTTCTTCTAGGATCAATCTGTGTGACTTGGCATCCTCAAATTTCCTCCTTTCTATTAACACTTTTAGCTTCCTTCCTTCCTGATCTCTCTCCCCAAACTGAAGCAGAATTTTAAGTAACAGCAACAACAACAAAAAGATGTACTTGCATGAGACGTTTATTAAAATTGATTTAATTGAGCTTAATAGTCTTTTTTAGTCTCTCAGCCTTCTGCTAGAGGCAAAGGAGCTATTGAATATCCTAAGGGTAGAAACAGAAAAATGGAGAGAAAAGACAATGATAATTATTTAGTTTGGTATTCAAAACTGGTCTTTAATATGAAGTTGATACCTTTTTTTGAATCCTTATAATATATAATATTGAAAAAAGAGGTAATATATAATATCATAGAAAAAAGATTCTGCCTATAGAATACAGTACTGTGCAAGGAAGGGCATCTTTTCTGAATCTTAGGGAGGAGTAAATTGTAGTGAAAAATGAGAATTAGCTTTTGTGATATTTGCTATTGCCATTATCATCTTAAGTTTAGGTTTGGTCATTTAACTTCTTAGAAGAGTTTATTTTGTTTTGTTTTTGTACTATTTAAAGCAACATTACTTGTATTTAGTGTAAGCTGTGACTGGATGGTGATGCCTCCCTCAGTCCTGACTCTGCAAACAAAAACTTAGCTTGGAAGTATGATTTATCATAGATACATAAGAGAGTGCCATGGATTTTGTTTTTGTTTTTTGGTTGTTACATGACAACTGTAGGAAATTTAAAATCAGACTAGATATTTTTTTGGATGAATAAGAAAGGTGTAGATTTATTTGTTTGATTTGTTGTTCTTACATTCTTCAAAGCATATCGTCTGGGGCTGTGTTCCTAGGAGAGCAGTCATTTATATTAGTTTGGAAATTTCTTAAGGGCACAGATCAGATCCTTCACTTCTGTGTTTCCAGTGAATAGCATTGTGACCTGATATTTAATAGGTGTTCAGTAAATGTTTGTTATACTAAACTAAAAGATTCACCAAGTAGGCACTAGAATAATTTTATTCTACTTATGAATTTACTGTAGTGTGTGGCAGTGTTCCATAATTAACCTAGTAATTTTTTTTAACCAGCTGGTTTTAAGATAATAATTAAAATTTTCTTAAGTTTTCCCTGTTTTTTACCTTCAAGAACTTTTTTTTTTTTTTTTTTTTTTAACGTTTATTTATTTTTGAGACAGAGAGAGACAGAGCATGAACAGGGGAGGGGCAGAGAGAGAGGGAGACACAGAATCTGAAACAGGCTCCAGGCTCTGAGCTGTCAGCACAGAGCCCGACGCGGGGCTCGAACTCACAGACCGTGAGATCATGACCTGAGCCGAAGTCGGACGCTTAACCGACCAAGCCACCCAGGCGCCCCAAGAACTTTTGTTAAGAGAAGATCAGCTAGAAATTTCCTTTGTATACCGGCCTTGAAAATCAGTTTTGACACAAATTATGGATTTGCTTGCAGTGTTGAGATGATACTGTGTTTAAACAGTCATGCTAAAAATGAGCTCATGTGTGAATCATCAATAAAGCAAACAGTATACCACTTAAAAATAATTATTGCTACAATTTAGGGACGCCTGGTGGCTCAGTTGATTGAGTGTCCAGCTCTTGATTTTGGCTCAGCTCATGATCTCACAGATTGTGCCCTGCATCAGGCTCTGCGCTGACAGTGCCCAGCCTGCTTGGGATTCTCTCTGTCCCTCTCTCTATCTGCTCCTCCTCCACGTGCGTGCATATGCACACATGCTCTCTCTCACAAAATAAATACATAAACATTTAAAAATCCATTATTGCCACAATTTAAAATGGTCATTGACCAACATATTCATATATTAAGAAAAAAATGAAAGCTTATCTTTCTAGCACAGAAGAGTTATAATTAGTATCACATCATGTAAGGTGACTGCAGTCTACCCTACTGTAGAACTGAATACTGATTTCCTTTGAAAAAATCTTGTAAACATTTTTCTCAGAACATACAGAATATTTGACATTAAGGAATAGCACATGACTAAATCCTTGATGAGGTTTAAGTAATTTTTATGAGCACCTATTATGAGAATCTGAAATATTCACTAATTAGCTAATTTCTAGGCATCAAAAACTTACCCTTTGGAGGGCTGGTTTTTTGGAAAGATACTGATTAATGATCTATGTAAGCAGTAAATAGTGCATCCTAAGATAGTTTTAAAACCTGAGGCAAGAAAAAGTTATTAATATCGGAAAAGGAATAATTAGGAGTAAGATACCCTGGCTCTTTCTGAATCAAGAGCTGTGGAAGAACTTTATGTTGCTGTTTAGATGACCATGTCTGTTGTTGTCTCAGGTGGTAGAAAGTTTTAGCTATTGACAGAGGCAGAGTTGATTGGCTGTGCCTAATTGTTAGTGAGCAAAGCAATAAGAAAATAGTAGCTGATTAGACCATTAAGACCGCATGGGAAAAACAACAAAACCTTAAATGGCAACTGCTAACTTAGGGAAAAACTTCTGTTGTCTGTATTTATGGAATGGGTGACCTCTTATTTTTCTCATTTGTAAAATGTATAAGTTGAATTAGAAACTCTTTGAGGTCTAGGGGTGCCTGGGTGGCTCAGTCAGTTGAGCGTCTGACTTTGGCTCAGGTCATGACCTCACGTTCATGGTGAAGTTCAAGCCCTGCAGGTTCTGTGCCTACAGCTCAGAGCCTGGAGCCTGCTTTGGATTCCTTGTCTCCCTCTCTCTTTGCCCCTCCCCTGCTCATGCTCTGTCTCTCAAAAACTAAAATGAAACATTAAAAAAAAATCTTTGAAGTCTCTTGACTTCCCAGTCAACTTTACAATAGGCTAAAAGAAAGTTTAATTTATAGAGAAGGTTTTCTTTAACATAGAGTTCTCCAATATGTCATTTGACAAACATCAGTCACGCATGGTTCTGAGGGCTGGGAATACAGTGGGAAGAATAAAGATACCTTCTCTTTCCTCTTTGAGCTTCCACTTTAATGGGAGTACAGAAAAATAATTACAAGAAAGTGGAATAATATAGTATAGATGTACAGTGTGCCATGGGAGTAGGGGTGAAGAATTCTTAAAAAACAGGAGCGATCAGAAGGCTTCCTGGAGGAAACAACTAACTTGGAATTTGAAGGATTGCTGGAAGTGAGCCAGACCAGGGAAATGGGAGATTGTTATAGGCAGAGAGAAAAACCTAGGTGAAGGCCTGAAAAGTGAGAGAGCGAGAAATTGGTGAACCTGTGGCTCTGAAAGAAATTTGATGTACCTGGATCAACACGACATGCTTGTGTCTGTGCATGTGCATGTTGATGTGTGTGTGCATATATGTGTGTAGGTAGGGTGGGGTGGGGTGGGGGGAGCATTTGTGAATGAGTATTAAGATTGATTGGTTCAGGTTAGAGCTAGAGACTTGTTTTAGGGGGATGTTTATTGGGAACAGATATACACTCTACTGAATATAACTAGCTCTATAACTAGGACTAAATAAGAATCTATACGTAGATATAGACTTTTTTATGGTTGAGAGAATCTTACAGACAAAGTGAGAGCTCGGATTTAAGGATGCAGTCTTATATTTTTAGCAGTAACTTTTTTATGTATAACCTCATACTTTCTATTTAAATCTTCAACTGAATTCTTACGTTAAACCTAGTTCAGGTTATTTTTGCATTGCTCTTCAATCTTTTTTGACTATCTTTAAAGGCAGAATTGAATCTTTAGTATGGGTCTAGCAGGTAATTTAATTTAGAATTGAAGTGTGCAAAAACTTTCTATGTTTTCTTTTTACTTTACTACACTTAACCGTACTTGGGAATTATAGGTAGATCAAGTAGAGAGGTTTAGGTTTATCTAAAATATTTTTATCATTAGTCTACCTCTCATAGTTTGTCACTTAGGAGATTATGAACTAAATATGTTAGCAGTCTATTGTCAATATATTTTGTAATGTGAAGTGGAATAAAATGTGTGTGTGTATGAGTTTACTTTTATATAAAGAATATACTCAAGCTGTCCTCTGAATCTTTTTAAATTTGTGTTTTCTGATTTTGTGGTAATATGGTTTAGTGCAGTAAACATTGATTTGAATTTGAGAAATGGTGGAAATAATTTCATTATATATATTTTTTTTTCCAGTAGAAACCCAGATGTGTAATTTAATTTTTCTGGGATTTAGGTTCATATTTTCTTTTCATGATTCTGTAAGATACATTTGGTTTGGTTTGTTCATTTTACAAGGTGGATAGTAAAGTGTGTTTGCTCTTTAGTAGTCCCAGAGCTTAACAGAATGTCAAGTGCTTGCTGAGTGATAGAACACTTTATACCTAGATAGTCTTAAAGTTGTTTTTCAAGACACTTTTGTTTTTTCCTCTTTAGTTTAAGTCAATATCGTTATCATCTTTTTTATTTGAGGAAATTAAAGGCTAATTAATTAGTAAAGCACTGCAGATCAATTTTGTCAATTTACCTGTGGCAAAACCTTGTAGGAAATAATGACAAAAGATCTTCTGTTTGTGTTTTATTCCTGGCGGATATTTTTACTTTAAAGATTAGATGCTTGTTGCCATTTATTTTTTTTTCTTGCCTTTTGACCTTCTGTCATAATGCTTAGATTCCCTAGATCTGTGGCATTTCTTCAACTTATCTTTATTGAGCATTGTGAGAGCTGAACACTTTAGTTGTAAATAAGACAGGTTTGGTTTTGGCTGCTTTGGTGTTTATAATCTAGCGGGGAAGACAGGCTTTAAGTTAGTTTAAAGTGTAGAACTATCAGTATTTAATTAATTGCACTTGAAGTGAGTTTTTGAGGGAGAAAGAATTTGAATAAATGTATAGTGGTCTCAAGAGGCCTAAGCAAAATTCATGTTATGAATAAGGATTCTGTACTCTCACACTCAATGGCCAGAATTCCATATTGGCGTAGAACCTGAAGTAATTTGAGTTTTAAAAAAATCACAGGCAGTCTTGGGACACAGCTCTGACTTTCTTTAAGGAATCAGGGGAAAATGTATTACAGAACTCCATCTTCATTTCACTGCAGAAGAGAGCTGTAGGAACCAGCCAGATACTTTGGCAGGGAGTAAAGGGGTAGGGGAGGAAGGGGCATGTTTAATTCTTCTTTCCCATTCCAGATCTATTGAATCAGAATCTCTGGAGGTGGGTCATGTACATCTTTATTCCCAGGTCATTGTGATGATCAACCAGATGTTGGAGTGACTGTTGGGATATCCTAAGAATTGATTGGCTGCTGAATTAGAAAAAGAATATCAGTTTTAGCTGTCATAATATTCAAATGATGATGCGATTTTGCTTAAAATTTAGTTTATAACTTAGTTCCGAATACACTATGGTAGAAGTTGGCAATGTCTGTATTTTATTTTCAAAGAGTAATTGCACTTTGGATTGTCAACAGTGGTTGCCAAGTTAAAAGTGCGTGTTTTAAAGTTATCTTTTGTGTTTTCTTTTTTTTTTCCTTCAGGAACTAAACAACTTAAGCATATTTTATTAAAAGACGTGGACACTATTTTTGAATGTAAATTATGCCGCAGTCTCTTCAGAGGATTACCAAATTTAATTACCCATAAAAAATTCTACTGCCCACCAAGTCTCCAGATGGATGACAGTAAGTTTTATTCATATATTCAGTTATGCATTTTATAGTTAGTTAAGTATTCATATACTGTAGCTGTATATTTGTGTTAAAATGGTATTGATAATTTAATGATGGAGAATAAAATTAAACACTTGACTTAATGTTTTATTCATTTTCTTAGATAGGTACTTTCATATGAGCGCTTTTTGCTTCGGTTTTTCTAAAGATATAGGAGGTTCGATTTATGAGTATATTTATTTGTATTAAAATACTGGGTATTGTTTTTGAATGTTTATGTAGACCAGATAGTATATATTCAGGATTTTTCTAAGTTAAAATATGAGTGCTTTAAGGGACTATTGATATTTTTCATTTTCACTTCTTTAACAACGTTTTACATATGACTGTTAATTTACTAAGATTACTGTTAAGTAAATGAGGCTAGAAATAAGGCAAAGAATGAGTAAATGAGTTGATTTCTTGGGGATGGTGAAGAGCATTAAAAAATATTAATCATTCCATTTTTTTCTGGGTCTTGGTTTGAAGATTAGTTTTGTTCTCAGTTAAATTTATTTATAGATCAGTCATTTTATCAGAAATTAGATTGTCTTATAGGCTAACTTGAGATCTGAAATAGCTTTATGTGACAGAGGCAGGTTGAGGCTAATAATGTCTTTGTGGAGCCACATGTTTGTTGGATTAAGTATACCGACCATGTACGATTAAGTACGCAGTATACATAATGGTATTATTTTCTTGCTATAAAGAACCGGTACAAATTCCTTAAAATATTTTATTAAGTAATAGGTTACATTCATTATGTCTTGTTCAGGAGTTTAACTCTTTGCGGACTTACAAATTTATAGAATTTGTTTTCTCGGTTTGATACTATAGTTGCATTATAGATTTTGTGTACTTTTCAATTTAACTTTTTTGGGATGGGAATGAAATGAAAACTCCAAATATCTAAAGTACCACTTTAATTACTAGCATGAAGTTGATATAAAGTATATTATAGCACATAATTGAAACAAAAATTCCTCTATTTGGAAATTTTTCTTACCACTGTTATATCTTGCTATACTTGTTTTTAATCATTGAGATATAAATGAAAAAGCAGTCTATGGGGATAAGTTTTAAACCTGACCTTTTAATAATTGAAGTACTAGTAGAAAATTAGTTATTTCTGATAGTTATTCTTTGCAATTTTTTAGTGTAGAGTTGACTTTTAGATATATAGATAAATGGATTCATTGGATTATTGTGTACTTCTCTTGGCAATACTCACTCTAGAAATACTTCTGTGAAAGTGTTATCCTTCCTGTAGACACTCCTTTATCCATTTTAATTAGGAAGATCACTAGAAGAGCAATAGTGAATCATTTCTTGATTTCTAAATGGATAGCCAGATTTGATGCTGTATTTGTGGCCAGATTTTAGAGTTGTGTGTGGAAACATAACTAGTGTTAGATAGTTCTGGGATATATAATAGGAATATTTGGTTTCCCATAAGGGATGTAATTATTGTACAAATAAAACTAGCTCTGTTTTTTGAGTAAAAATCTATAGTTTTTAATCAGTTGCTTTAATGGTATTGTGTCATGTTAAGAAAACATTGAATAGGACTGAGTTTAGCACTTCTATACATGTCATTCATATTTATATGCTACAGATTTTTCTTTTCCAGTTCTATCAGATGTCTATACAAGTAGATTAGATTATTTATTATGGATTAAGTTAATAGGACTGCTGTTATGTTTCCTAAAAAAAGAATCACTTTTATATAGAATAGTACATTCTTCATGATGTTTTATCCATCTTGGGTTGTAAGAACTTTGATGTGCCTTTGCGAGCCTAAAAATTTTAGACTAAAAATTTGAAATACTGTTTTTATTGTTTAGGACACTCGTGTATTTGTATTAAGGGCACTTAGAAGTGGAAGTAGCTCTTCAGATTGCATTTATTCCTTAACATTTGTGTGCCATGATGAGATTTTAAATTAATTTTAGTTTAATTAATACTAATTTTTGTAAAACTACATTAAATGTATAAATTATAAAATACAGAAAAGTAGATAATGCTCATAAAAAAATACAAACCAGTAATGTAATAAGTTTTAAGGTAGAAGTTCATAATACAACTTTAAATATTAGAGAGCTAGAGCAGGCTAATTATTTCAGATTAAAATGTTGTTTTTTTTCTTAACAGACCTTCCTGATGTAAATGATAAACAAAGTCAAGCCATAAACGATCTCCTAGAAGCCATATATCCAAGTGTGGACAAGCGAGAATATATTATTAAGCTAGAACCCATAGAAACTAATCAAAATGCAGTGTTTCAGTATATTTCAAGGACTGATAATCCTACTGAAGTCACAGAGTCAAGCAGTACTCCTGAACAAACCGAAGTTCAAATACAGGAAGCTAGCACTGAACAGTCTAAAACAGTACCAGTTATAGATACAGAGGTGGAAACTGTAGAGCCCCCTCCTGTTGAGATTGTTGCAGATGAAGTTGCACCTACATCTGATGAGCAACCTCAGGAATCACAGGCTGACTTGGAAACTTCTGACAATTCTGATTTTGGTCACCAGTTGATATGTTGTCTTTGTAGAAAAGAATTCAATTCCAGACGAGGCGTTCGTCGTCACATTCGAAAAGTACACAAGAAAAAGATGGAAGAACTAAAAAAGTACATTGAAACACGAAAGAATCCAAACCAGTCCTCTAAAGGACGCAGTAAGAATGTTCTAGTTCCATTAAGTAGGAGTTGTCCAGTATGTTGTAAATCATTTGCTACAAAAGCGAATGTAAGGAGGCATTTTGATGAAGTTCATAGAGGACTAAGGAGGGATTCAATTACTCCTGATATAGCAACAAAGCCTGGGCAACCTTTGTTCCTGGATTCTGTTTCTCCTAAAAAATCTTTTAAGACTCGAAAACAAAAGTCGTCTTCAAAGGCTGAATACAATTTAACTGCATGCAAATGCCTCCTTTGCAAGAGGAAATATAGTTCACAAATAATGCTTAAAAGACATATGCAAATTGTCCACAAGATAACTCTTTCTGGAACAAACTCTAAAAGAGAGAAAGGCCCTAATAATACTGCCAGCAGTTCAGAAATAAAAGTTAAAGTTGAACCAGCAGATTCTGTAGAATCTTCACCCCCTTCCATTACCCATTCTCCACAGAATGAATTAAAGGGAACAAATCATTCAAATGAAAAAAAGAACACACCGGCAGCACAGAAAAATAAAGTTAAACAAGACTCTGAAAGCCCTAAATCAACTAGTCCGTCTGCTGCAGGTGGCCAGCAGAAAACCAGGAAACCAAAACTTTCAGCTGGCTTTGACTTTAAGCAACTTTACTGTAAACTTTGTAAACGTCAGTTTACTTCCAAACAGAACTTGACTAAACACATTGAGTTGCACACAGATGGGAATAACATTTATGTTAAATTCTACAAGTGTCCTCTTTGCACTTATGAAACTCGTCGGAAGCGCGATGTGATACGACATATAACTGTGGTTCATAAAAAGTCATCCCGCTATCTTGGGAAAATAACAGCCAGTTTAGAGATCAGAGCTATAAAGAAGCCCATTGATTTTGTTCTAAATAAAGTGGCAAAAAGAGGCCCTTCGAGGGATGAGGCAAAACATAGTGATTCAAAACATGATGGCACTTCTAACTCTCCTAGTAAAAAGTATGAAGTAGCTGACGTTGGTATTGAAGTAAAAGTCACAAAAAACTTTTCTCTTCACAGATGCAATAAATGTGGAAAGGCATTTGCCAAAAAGACTTATCTTGAACATCATAAGAAAACTCATAAGGCAAATGCTTCCAATTCACCTGAAGGAAACAAAACCAAAGGCCGAAGTACAAGATCTAAGGCTCTTGTCTGGTGAGGAACAGTTACAGAGTTTTGCTTTTTTCCCCCCATCGAACTAAAAAAAATCATTTGACCATAATTTATAGCTGGTTCCATTTTAATACATGTTTGCTTCCATATATCTTATGGCATTGGGAACTGCAAGAGTAATGTGCATATTGCATTTACCTCTTCAGTGACCTTTATTCCAGTGGCTTGGGAACAAAAGTTAACTTCAGAACTTATCTTCCACAGGACAATGCATTATAGTTCTAGGTAGATGGCACAGGGTCAGTGCTTTCCTCTCAATGTTGTAAAATATATACGTTTATATTGGCTTATGTTTACAATAGAAGTCTTCTGTTTAACTAACTTTGCACAGGTTTAATTTGATTTAGTGACTTAGTCTACTAATGAATACATTGTAGGAAAAGTTAAATATATTAGAATGAATTTGTGAAGGCGATAATTATAGGAAAAAAGTCTTTTGAGGCACTGTAATTATTGTAAAAATTAATCTGTGACGGCTAAATAAAGTGCTGCACTAAGAAAAAGAAAATCCCCAAATTGGATTTAGAACAATTAGCATTTATTATTTATGTTTAACATAGTGCTTCCAGTCAAAGGGGGGAACTTGATAAACAAAAGTTTGGATTTTTTTTTTTTTTCCTTCTCCTTAGGAGTGTGTGTTAGTTACTATTTTTAGTTTTGATCTGCGGAAAAAGTGATTATTTAGGTTCAAAATCTTACTTTTCCCTTTTTGTTTAAACAGACTTTTTGTGATCATTTCAACATAGTTAATATTATTAAGTAGGTTGTTTTTTTTTTTTTTAATCTTTTTTTGTGGTTGTGCGTTGCAAGAAAAGGAAAATCCCTATTGGGAAAAAAGAAAAAAATTTACTTTTTTAGAAGGTTTTGGAATAAATGTAGATTTTTAAAAATGCAATATGAAATAAGGAGTAGACTCCCTCTACTTGTTTTTGCAAGTCTATCTATATTTTTAAAAGTTTACCTTCAGTACCTGTGTCCCCTGTATTAAGGCATTTAATATATTTAATTAGTATTAGTTTGGGATTCAGGTTCTAAGCAGTATACTTAGTTTGAGTACTGAGTAGGTTAAATGTTGTGATTTGAGTATCACACATGTTTTTATTTGTGTGGAAACTTGAGGTGAAACCATCCTTTAGAAGTGATTTACTGTTGTATAATTTTTAAAACAAGGTTTTATTGGTAAACTCAAAAGTGTTCATTTATTCCCATTTCTCCTCAGATAACTTCAAGTGATGTACGAAAAGGTTTGGAGTTCATTTTTGTGGAAAGACTTTAAATTGGTGTTAGAACCACTAAACGTCTTCAAATGGTACTATGAGAAAAAAAGGAAAAACATTTTCATAAATATTCGACTGTAACTGCTGTTTTCTGACTAAAATAATAACCATCTAACCACTTGTTTCTAAGGCACTGCCTCTTCCAGCACTTTCAAGTAGCTGTGACATTACATATTGTCATCACAGTCCATCAGCTAACCACCCTTGACCTTGTGCATTTGGTCTGCAGTTCCTACAAAAATGTTGCAAATTTTGTTTTCCAAACAATTTGTTGATTAAAGCGATCAACAACCTGAAGAATATATCACCACTGGTGATTTTTAATTGACAGAGACTTTATATCTTAGTGACTTTAGTTTTGTTTCACTTTATTTGGCAAAATTTTCATCTGAATTGTACAGATCTATTTCCTAGTGAGTGTATGTTAGGACCAAAAGAGAAATTAGTATCAACATATTATAAATATTTAGCCTACTAAGTATTTGTAATTATTTTTACATTCATTTATTTCTAACTTGTTCTCCAGCACTTAAATGTTTGAAAGTTTCATTCTAAAATATATTCAGCAGAAAGTTCCAGTTCATTTTCGTCCATGGATCATTATTTTTATTTGTCAACATCTGAGGTTTTTATGAAAATTAAACATTCCCCTTTTTTTCTTTAAATTTTATACAAAGCACTTTAATAATAGATGCAACTTAATTTTTCAGTTTCTGTATATTTTTTTTTTAAAGACCACACATTTACTAATGTTAGTATGAAGGTAGTAAATAGCTTACTGATATTTTATGGATGCAGACAATCCATGCACAACCACTTCTTATGATATTAGTTTAATTCTTTAAATATTGCTAAAAAAGGAAGATGGGAGTATAAACCCTGAAGTTTTTTCTCCCAAGTAAAATCTTAAATGACTACTTTAGATGATATTTGATTCCTACTGTAAAATTTGGAAAATAATGAATTCTTGTCCATTTTTGTAATCAAGATTTTAGGAAAAACAGAAGTACATCTATCTTTATGAAATATTGGGCAGGTTTTTGTGTATCAATATTTTGTACTTTTTAGGGAATATTTTATTTTTTAGTAATTTTTGTCAAATTCTAATTTTAAAAGGTACAGCAGAGAACATACCATGTTTTTATATAGGTTCATACCTGTACTTAGGAGGGACCCTGTCCATCTATATACTTCTTGTAAAAATTTTAAAGTGTTGAAGATCCACAAGGTCATAATAAAATGCTTCTATAGCTAGAAAAACATTTACCCTTCCCAGTGCTTTGCACTAAAATATACTGTGAAAGGAAACTAGAAAGACTGTAACTGTTGCTGGAAATGTTCTATATTGAATGTACATGCTCTTGTTGGAAAAATGTACTATATGTGATGGAAATAAACCAGACTCAAAATTATTTCAGCTAAATGTGCTTCAACAAAGGTGCATTGGTTGAAACTTAAATGTTTTATCAAATTTAAATTTATTCAGTGACTATGAGCAGCTACACTTGAATTATACCCTAATAGTTTTATTTTTAAGAATTAGAGTGATAATTTCTCTTTAATTTAAAAACAGATTTACTTTTCCACATATGGAAAACTTGTACTTCTATACCTAACTTTAATGATTAATATCATAATATATTTAGGGAACTAAATGTGTAGGTGGTATTTCATTTATAAACCATCTTCATTAGTTGCACATTATTAAATCTGTATGTTTGACTTTTGCAAGGTGTTATCTTTTATACATTCTTACACACAAGACATCTTCCAAAGATACATTCCAGACTTAAGTACCTACAACCAGTGAAAAGATACGAGTATTCCTAAAAAGTTTGGGGGTAGTTCTTTGCTACAGCCTCTCATCTATATGTCAGCCTATCGTTTTCTACTTTACTTGTTAAATACCGTAGGGAATAAAGAAAAATAGCCTGATGTTGATGGAGGGGAGCCCAATTACTGGAATTCCTTTATTTCAACTCCCCTATTTCCACAATACTATTCATAGTTTGTCTCCACCCATAACTCTAGGCCCACAGAGCAGGAGTTTCGAAGGAGGAATTGAGGGTTCCAAGGACTGTCAAAAGGTTTCATCTCGGTCTTAGAGGAAGAAATAGAACTATGTCAGGATGCGTCTGTCTAAATTAGAATTGCCTAGAGAGATTGGGAATATTTTATCATAGTAGCCAAATCAATGGATCATGGCAGAGAGGAGTTAGAGGCTAAACAAGTTTAGAGAGGTGGAATGAACAAGTAAGAAGTTATTAGATGTTCTTTGTTCTTCCTATTTCTTTCTGGTCTTCATCTTTATTTTTTGGTTTTATTTTGATTCAGGATCTGTCTTCTCAGAGGCTGAGGCCTGAGACTATTAAGGAGAAGAGTCCTAGGAAATTTGTGGCAGAAGCTTTTCTGCATGCAAATATAAGCAAATATTTGTAGCACTTTTTGTTGTGGGGAGGAGTAGTTAAGCAGGTAAAGAGCCATCAGAAACTGCTTATTTTATATTAAAACCTATCTTTGGCTACCAATTATATCTACCTTTGCTATTATTTGATCAATCAAGAGTTTTCCTGTAGAATTCAACTCCTCGTTTCCTGAGATACATTCCATACGTCGTAAGTGTGGTGGAAGAGGAAAAACAATGAAAAGTATGGCTTGCATTTCAACTTCCTAAGTTTGGGTAGTGCAAGTGAGAGCTGGGTGAGGTATGGCTGACACTGGGCAGGTGTTTATTAGAACATGGAGATATATACCTTGAATGTATGATAACTTTTTTTTTTTTCATGTCTCTGTTTCCCCCTCTTTCCTCCCAACTTCAGGAAGAAAGCCTCCTCTTGAAGAATATATATATTCTTTATTCTTGTAGAATATATAAATTCTTGGCCTACTTTTGTACATATGAGCTGAGTTTTTGGCTTGTATTATTGAAAAGTACTTCACTTTTTTTAGGGACATGTATTTGTTATATTGTTTTATGATCAATAGGCTGTTCTACTCATTTTGCTTGAAAGAGCCCATGGATGCAGTAGCAGGGAGTTTTGTGGTCTTTCTAGGGCTTGAGTTTACCAATAGGTGTTATGGCAAGAAAGTATTGAGATAGACACAAGTGGCTATCATTTCCTATTGTGAAGTTGCAAAAGATGTTTTCAAATAGCATGACCTCTGAAAAAGAAATGCTTCTTAAACTTTAGAAATTAGGTTTCCAGGTTTCCCACAGTGGCCAATGGAAGTATTCTCGATCCTTAGTTAGGAGTTTTAGAAGTTCCTTTTTTTTAATGGAATCCATAGATTACCAGGATTATGATTTAGCTGTGACTCTAAGAGTTGATCTGAAGCCGAGCTCTAAGATACGTGTAGCAAAATGTTGGCTGTTGCATTATACAAAATCCTTCTGTACTCTGTGCTATTCTTTCCCTCTTCTCCAACTTTAGAAACCTAAGGATTAGAAAGAAGTAAGGATCAGCAGTCTTAAGAATGGCTGTTGTTTGGTTTCTAAGGAATTAGGCACATGATATAACGTAGAATAAAACATGTTTCACTTAAACTCACCTGCAATTATTTTGACTTTTCTAACTTTCAAATTCACTCCTGTCTCCTAGAATTTGTTTCTGTACTATTTTACTCTGAGTTCTCTTCAGAATTTCTGGCTTTTCTTTTTTTTTTTTTTTTTTGCTTCTCTACCAAGTACCAAGATAGCAAAAATGTTTTTTGAGAAGGTAAGAGGGTGGAAAGTCAGCTCATTTCTTCCTGAATATTTGTCATTCTAAATTGGATTTGTCAGGCTTATTATTTCTTTTCAAACTGCTTCTTCTGCATATATTCACCACCATGCACCCCAAGCAGAGGTGAACTTAATGAAGACCATAGTTGTGTCTGGTTGGGAAAATGCCTGAAGTTGGGAGGTTTTACTGTTTGTGCCCACTCAGTAGAGTTAATTTGCTTGATTGTTTATATTTGAAGTCAGGGACTATGTCTTGATAATTTTGTTTAGTGCCTAGCACATTTTCATGTATACGCAGGCACTGTGAATAAAAACTTGATATTCAAGCGAGTGGTAGCTTTTTCCATCTCAGAATCGTGCTGTCATATACTTTGAGACTTCGGGTTTTAATTTCATAAACTTTTAATGTTTATTTATTTTTGAGGGAGGGACGGAGAGAGAGAGAGAGAGACAGGCAGACAGGCAAAGAGGGAGACAGAGAATCTGAAGCAGGCTCCAGGCTCTGAGCTGTCAGCACAGAGCCTGACGTGGGGCTTGAACTCATGGACTGTGCGATCATGACCTGAGCTGAAGTCGGACGCTTAACCGACTGAGCCACCCAGGTGCCCCATCATTTCATAAGCTTTTATTATTTCAATATTGATTTTACTTATTTTAGAAAATGCTGCCAGTACTAAGATGATAGTTTGTAATAATAAACAGAACTCTTCATATTAGATAACAATAATGAGTATTCATGGAGTGCTGACTGTATGCCAAGTACTCTGCTATCCTTTACGTGCATAATGCCCCTCATCGACCAAGAAGACCCACCAATAAGATCCACCAGTAAGAACTGTTACTTCATTATCTCCATTTTATAAAATTCTGAGTTTCAACGTAGAATTTCAGTGATTTACTTAAGTTCACATAGCTAGGGAATAACAGAATTGAGACTTGACACTAGGTCTTGACTACAAAGCATGTGCTCTTAATCCGTGCGCGTTACATTTGCACATTGTACTGTTTGCAAAGCACATCTACCACATTACCTTATTGGCAGCTTAGTGTAATGATCTGGAGCTAGATAAGTTGGTGAAATTTTTGTATCCACACATTATTTCCTGTGTGGCTTTGTACTAGTTACTTGATCATTCTGTGTCCTAGTTACCTCATCTGTGAAACGGGGATAATATCTACCTTACGGGGTTCTGAGGATAAAATGAAAAATACGTGAAACATTTAAAGTAGTGCTTGGCATGTTACAATAAATGTTGGATATGGTTACCATAAGTGATTTTCATAGCATTGGAAATGTGTAATGTTTTTATTACCACTTAAAGTTTAGATTGAAATGGGTGCATTAGAAGAGAACTTTATTGCTACACATCAGATTTTAACTCTTGCTTTGTATTTAATTGGGACAATGAAGACAACCGACTGTATTATTATTTGCTGTCAATTTTCTTCTGATCAGATATTACTTGTTTACCATTCTCATAAATTTTTCACTCATCTTGAAAAAAGGTATTAGGTAGTTTTAAGCACATTCATTTTAAGTTTGGCTTTGTTTTTATGGTTACTCCCCAGAATAATCCATCTGTCTTAAAATTCTTATTAGTATCTGTCCCATCACACAAAAATTTTATTGTTGGTCATGTGCAGAATATTGACATGGAGCTAATATTAATTGATTAACATAGCTGAAACATTTCTGTAAAAGTATATATGCAGTACTATTTGAAAGAAAGCTTCAGTTGTGGAATGAGTAGATTCTTCAGGAGAGCATGATTTGGGCTAAGTCAGGAATTTCTTGGGTAAATGTGTCCTGAAGAGGTAAGAAGTGGTACTTTCAAAAGTCTTACCCCTGGTAGTCATTAGTGGCAGTACTCCAAATTTCACCGAGGCCCAAGTACTGTTAGATTATCTGCCGAAAGGGTTTACGCACATACCCAGTTGTTCCTGCTTTTACTTTTTTAACAATAAGATAATGATTTTAGAAACTTTTGTATTTAGGGACTTGTATAATTTGCAACACCAGAGAACGTTTGTCCCTAGGTTTGGATGAACCTTCGTATTCTGAACTTCAGATCAAGTGCTGGGGTTCCAGCGCCTGTGTTGTATGGCTTCTTAGTGATGCTGATACTCAAATACTTGTGTCAGGTATCTGGAGCATATTCCTGGCACACAAAACACTGTGATGCGTAAGGCGTAGAATGATAATGCTTGAAAAAATAGCCAAACCAAAATAAACCAAAAAACAAAAACAAAAACAAAACCCTTACTTTGAATGCTTGAGCAATAATAACATGAAGCTATCCGGGTGTCCTGCTTTATATAATCTCATTAGCACTTTCAATACAAGAGTGTGTAATGATGTTACGTCGAGAGGAAAAGTTATTACACCAAAATGAACCCTAAGTGCATGGAACTGTTATTACAACTCAGGTTTTGAATATTCGTTTTTAATCTCTGCTATCTGTGGGATTATACTGAAAATAAATTAGCTCTGAGAAATGGAACTGTGGCTTTTAGTCAGACTTTCTAAGTGTGCAAAAATATTTTTTTAAAGAAGTTTGAGACTCTTCTTGCATAGATTGGGCCTTTGGTAAACCTGAACCCCAAAATACCTGTTAGGTGTGACTAGTAGCTTTTATTTTGGATGGAAGGAAAAAGCAAGGAATGCTTTTCTTCTAAGAAAAAAAATAGTGAAGCACTAGGAAGATATTGTATGCACAAGTGATTGAATTATATGAAAAAATACTTTTAGGGAAAGGATTTTTATGTCATTTCCTTGAATTTTTTGACATAAGTTGTTAGGGGCTTTTTATAAAAGCTTCTGTAGGAGAGTGGCTATGTCATTTTCAAGCCTTTTGATCATTGGAGATTGGTTGAATTCCTTGAAATTTAATGTGCTGGGCATTTGCAGATGGTTGAGACTTTCTGAGCTTTGTCCTTTCCTTTGAATGGGCAGACTTCAAGGTGATAAGATAGTCTAATGAGAGTGTCATAAAGATGGTCAAAAACATACTTAGTGAAATTTATGCATAATTTTCAGTGTATCGTCAAGTTAAACTTTTTCTGAAACATTTTCACATTTTTCCAATTTGCCCTTTCTTTGCTTGTCCATCGTGACTAGTCAACTGTTGTTGCGTATGATTATGAGAGAACAAAATCACTTATTTGCCATAAAATGTGGACATAAACAGATTATTGTACACACAGGAGGAAGAGATGATTTTGTTTCCTGTAGCTCCCTTGGATCTCTTTTTAATCTTTAAGTGCACAATTGTAATGATATAAATTGTTAAATTTAAAGGTTTAAGATACATCTCTGAAGCCCCCCCCCCCCCTTTTTAAAAACGGTTAACTAGAGCAAAGTAACAGTGTAACACTGTGTCTTCAAATCACAGATGCTACAAGATGGAACTAAGACCCACAATGCTTAGATTACCACCCACCCAGTTTGCCTTGTCATCTAATTGCAGCTCTGTTGAGTGTATGTGCACTCATAGATAAAAATACTGTGCCATGCTTTATTTTATTTTTATTTTATTTTATTTTATTTTATTTTATTTTATTTTATTTTATTTTATTTTATTTTATTATTTATTTTTGGTTGCAAGCAGAGTTTTACTTGGTCTGTAGCTAGTAATGAAAGGCTTATTAGAAAGCTTCATGTGGGAAAATAAGGGAGATTGAAACTGGCTTCACCATATAGATTTCAACTAGGTGTTAACAGAACCTGGAAAAAATCAATGCAGCTGTAGTGACTGGGTATGGTCCTCTTAGCAGCAGCAGTATTCTCTGCTGTTATTGCCCTTCTCAGACTCTGTTTTTACTTTTTATTTTTAAACTAATAACCTTATTCTGTATCTTTTCAATGTGGTTATAACTGCCTCATTACTTCTGCTGCCTGCCTTCTCTGCTTTTCAGCTACTTTCCATATAGCTCGTAAGAAAAAAATCTGATTAAGTTAGGTTTATTCCCTGTCGGGCAAATCTCCCATGCCAGGTCTTTTCATCGGTTGCTGGCCATAAGTTGCTCTTCATAGATTGGCTGCTTTTGGGATATGTGCTCCCCCATTGCTCCTGTCATTGGTGATCACGGTGGCAGAGTCAGTGGCATAAAACCTATTCCTGAACCCAATAAAAGGAATCTTGGTGGGAATCTTTTAAAAGAGGGATCTGGATAGTTCTGGAATGTAATCTTTCCAGTACACATGATTAGATAGAATTAGATAAAGGGGATTAAGAGTACTCTTCCTGAGGGGCGCCTGGGTGGCTCAGTCGGTTGAGCGTCCGACTTTGGCTCAGGTCATATCTCGCCGTTCATGAGTGCAAGCCCCATGTCAGGCTCTGTGCTGACAGCTCGGAGCCTGGAACCTGCTTCGGATTCTGTGTCTCCCTCTCTCTGCCCCTTTCCCACTTATGCTCTGTCTGTCTCTCTGTCTCTCGAAGGTGAATAAACGTTTAAAAAAAAAAAAAAAGTACTCTTCCCGGGATGAGCACTGAGTAATGAATAGAATTGTTGAATCATACTGTACACCTGAAACTAATATAACACTGTATGTTAATTATACTTCAGTTAAGAAAGTCAGAGTTGGTAGGTACCAGATTTGTGGTGTTAATCTGTCTTGCTCTAAAAAAAAAAATAAACTAAAACTAAAAAGGTGATAGAATTAAAAGTAACCTGGGACTTTGAGTGTTCTGTCAGTGCAGCATCAGTCCTTTCCATCCTGAGAAAATGTGGAAAAGAGTTTTCTAATCAGCGTCTGCAGTTCCTTTTCTGAACTGCCTGGTGCTGTTTCCATCTTCAGCTTTGCAGATTCATAGAAGTTTTCACTCTGAAAGAACCATTACATCTCCTGTACCAGCCTATTAGACCATTCTGTCAATTGCTGCTGCTTTCCACACACCTCCAATTATGCTGTATAGTTTGAGTTGGTGATTTAGTGAACCCTTTAAGTATTGCTTCTGTTTTTCTACTTGTATTTTCCATGTTTGGGTTCACTCTGCAATAGCTGTTTTATATCTTCTCATTCATTCCTTCAATGACACATACCGTTGGTTGAGTGTCCATCATGTGCCTGGTACTATTCCAGTCTTTTGGGGCAACAGAATCGTAACAGTGGTTAAAGCATGGATTTTTAAGAATGATGCAGACCTGAGTTCAAGTCCTGGCTCCTTTACTTGCTAGTTACTTAATCTTTCTAAGCTTGAGTTTTTGTCTGTAAAATAATATTAGAAACTACCTTATAGGTAGGTTTGTTGTGGGAATTTATACAAATTTAGTGATATATTGTATTTTATATACTCAGCACAATGCGTGGCTCAAGTAAGAGCTCAGTAAATATGCATTATTACTGTTGTAGTAATCACTAAAATTATTATCAATTTGCTCTGAAATACTTTCTAGCACTTAGTGTCTGGTTATCTTGCTTTGCCATTTGTGGTTCGTTGCCTTTTTGTTGGCATTAATCCAACCGTTTAATGAAAAGTCAGATGTAACATCCGTGATAAAGCCAAGATACCCAGCAGTTTATTAAGGTAAAACATACTATTTTATGGTCTTTAATCTGCTGCCACTTTTAATAGCACCTTCTGCTGATTGTTAAAGAATTTGTTGAACCTTTCATATAATTTTGCTTCTCTGTGGCTGTTTTATAGAAGCATGTATAGTTTGAGTATAGAGACTCAAAGCAGCTTTTGGTTTTATTCTTTTGTTGTAAACATTAGGCTGTGGGTACGTGAACATACTCTGAATTTACAAGCAAGAATTATGTCTTCTATTTGCATCACCAGTGCCTCACAGTGTAGTTGGCATATAACAGGTGCTTAGAGAATGTTGAAGGAAGGAAAACGGAAGGCAGGAACAGGACATCAGGGATCTTCAGGCTTATCATTAGTCCACAAATATACCTTTGCTTTTAAGCTTCCTTCCCATTACATCATCTTCTGATCTGTATAGTTTCTCTACCTGTGAGCTCCTCTTTGTTTCTGTTACTGCTGGCTTCTGTTGCCTGCCTTCTTTGTGTGAACCTCTTAGCTTCTGCCATTGCTACTCAGTGATGGTGACAGATTCAAACTCATGGCAGTGCTGTATTGACTGTATCTGCTGTAAGTAATCCATAATCAATTGCACACTGTATGGATGCACATTTAGTGATTTTTTTGGCTGGTTCTTTTAAAGGTTTACTTTTGTTTAATTCATGTTTATTGAATTCTTTGAAATTCAGCTCACATTTCACTTCCTATTCCATTCCCAGATCTCAACAAAAAGCAGGCAACTAATTGTTGATATTAGTTGTTGATATTGCTGCTTCTGTCATTTGTGTAATCTTAGAAATTGGGATTGATTAGTTATTTTGTTTATGTAATTCTCACATTGCCTACTTTAGAACTTTTGCACTGTCCTTAAGGCCTCCAGCTGTATTTTTGCTCCCTTGGTAAGAAGAGCTTAGCCTGTATCATGGCAAAAGATAGAGGCATTTCTTTATGCTCCCCTTCTGCATCACACTTACTTTCTTGTCTTCTATTCCTTCTTTGATTCTTTGCAGAAAGAAGTGTTCTTCTTTTCCAAGTCCAACACTTCTGCCCTTTTTCCCCCAAGACCTTCCTTCAACAACCCTCCTCTCTTTTCCCCTCCCCATCTTCTGTCTTCCTTTCCACAAGCTTCTCCCCCTCAGCCCACAAATATGCTCAAATTCCTTTCAGCCAGAAAGTAAACTTTACCTACATACTACCTTCAATCTAGTTACTGCCATCTGTTCCTGCTTCCTTTCACTGTCAGGCTTCCACGTGCTTTCATACTGCTCTGTTTTAGCACCACTTTCACTATAACTTTGTATGTCCTTGTCTTCCTTCTCCTTTAGACTATAAAGCTCTTAGATATGTGTGTTGATCACCATTGATTCCTCAGGGCCTAGGACAGTTCCTGGTCCATAGTAGGCATTCAGTAAATATTTGTTGAATGAATGAACAATATAGTGCCATGCCTATACCACTCACTTGTGAACCATCTGCAATTTTTTTCTACCCCTACATTTCTATTAAAAGTTCACTTGAAGGACATCAATGCCCACATAAATGCTACATCTGGTGGCTTCTCGCTTTTCATCATTCTTGACCTCTTCATGACCATTAATACTTATAAATTTACTTTTCCCAGATTTTTACGGTCACTTATAACTGGGTCACCTTGGGATAATCTCAGCATGGTATTGCGTCAAAAACAAACAAACAAACAAACAAACATCTTTGTTTCCAAAAATCTTTGGAAAATAATGAACCTATTTACTATTTTACAGAAATTTCATAAGGAGATAGAAAGGTACAATTACATAAAGCTTAAATCCTCATACAACTTGGCAGCTTCCTCCAATCTCTCTTCTGTAACATTTCTCCCAAAACATTCTGTGAACTTTCTATCCAAAACCCCTTGACCACTTTTCCCATCTTTATTTTCGTCTAAGAATAACTTTCCAGTTTAAATCACTTTAGCCTCTCAGGTTTTTCCAGTTCTTTTCATACCCATTATCCTGCTCAGGATTCTAAAAGTCTAGGAACATTCTCTTGATTTCATCTGGTTTGCCGTTACTAACTTTGCATGATTTTGCTTAATCTTGAAGCTTTAGATCAGACACTATGTCCTCCAGTGAGTATTTCCCTGACTTCCAAAGTTTGGCTAGGTTTCCCCTGAGTATGTTTCTATAGAACCTCATCAATAACTATATTGAAATGATCTATTTGTGCCTCTTTCTTAGACTATAAGCATCTTAAGGGTAGGGCTCCTATCTTTTCTTCATACCCCTGGCATCTTATAATGCATCTGGAACATGGTGGATGTTGATAAATATTTATTGAACTGATGCTTCTGTGAACTCTGAGCCTTTCTTGCCTTTGGCATTTGTTAGTAGGCCTTTAAATGTGGGTCAAACTTTCCTGAGTCCTTTTTCTTTTTTTTATACCGTCTCAGTGATTTCTTTACTTCCAGAGCATCAGTTATCATTTCTGTGAAGATGACCCCAAACCTGTTCTCTAGCCTGGCTGTTCTCCTGATTATAAGACCATTTGATTTCAAAGTTGCATGTCAGACATCTCTATAAAATGTTTCTCCAGTATCTTAAATGCAACAAAAACTCAGTAAACCAAACTTGTTATCTTCCCGTTAAACTTGTTCCTTCTTTATGTGTTCCCTGTGTCAATTCTTCACACTCCTACCCTCCCAGTTGCCTAGACTAATTAGAATCCTAGGAAATACCTGGACTTTTTTTTTTTTTTTCTTTCTCTCACACTCTTCACGTAATCAGTGATCAACGCCTGTTCATCTTTCCTGTGACTGTTTTTTACATTTGGCTCTTCCTTGCCATCTCCATCTTTAGTAGTTTAGTTTGGACTCTTATCTCTTACCTACACTATTGTATTAGTCTTGTAACTGACCTCCTCTCTAATCTGTCTTCCATGCTGCTGTCAGAATTATCTTCCTAAAACACAGATGTGCTGTTACTGTATGTTCCTTACTTGACTGATTTATTCATTCTCAGGTGTCAGCTTGTCACTTCTAAAGAAAGACAACCTAAAGTATGTCTCCCTTGTAGTTCTGTTTCATATTCCTTTCCTACTTGTCATCTAATACAGTTTGTAATTATGCTTATATTTGTGCATTGACTTGTTTAATGTCTGTCTTCCCAGTGGAGAAATTTATGTAAGAGACTGAGTGAGGATAGTTATGTAGACACTGTGCCTAGCACAATACTCGGGACATGGTAATGCTTTAAAAATATTTGTTGAATGAGTGGATGAATGATAGCTTATCAGTATAGGCAAATAGGAGATAGCAAAGGCAGAGAAATTACAGGGTCCTAGAATCTTCTACATCCTCATAGACCTTCGTCTGTAGTTCTAGTTTTTCTGTAATAGTAATGGGCTTCTCCCTTCTGTCTATTGCATTTATTTCCATGAGGATGGGAGTCAACAATTACCCCACACTCACACTAATGCTGATGTGACTGCAGTTGATTTGGGGGCCACTGGGTGGTGGCAGCTAGATTTGTTTACCCGGTATTGATGCATAGGTGGTGCCCTAGGCATGCAGGCAAACAGGTATTTGCTAGGTTGAATTAACCCAGATTCCCTTTTAGCTCCTTGAGTGATGCAAGCCTTTATACCACATGTAAATTAAAGTGTTTATTACTTGTAGGACTAGTTGTATTTGAAATGAGGTGTTTATTTGCCTTTTAAAGATTGAAGATTTCAATTGAACGAACTTTCATTGAATAGAAGCTGAATAAATCATTTGAAAATATTATCTAGGGGTAGGTCAGTAATAATAAGCAAATTAAACTTTTTGTCCACCCTGTGAGGCCTGCCCAGGTTTCAAAGATCAAGGAATTTTATAAGTATTCTTCAGATTTTACTATTTCATAGATTGACCAGCTTCATCCATTCAGTAGGCATATAGAGTTCCTGCCTTGTGTAAGGCGCTGATTTAGGTGCTAGGGTTACAGAGGTAAGAAACAGTTCTTCCTCTTTTTTTTTTTTCTTTCAACATATGAAATTTATTGTCAAAATGGTTTCCATACAACACCCAGTGCTCATCCCAAAAGGTGCCCTCCCCAATACCCATCACCCACCCTCCCCTCCCTCCCACCCCCCATCAACCCTCAGTTTGTTCTCAGTTTTTAAGAGTCTCTCATGCTTCGGCTCTCTCCCACTCTAACCTCTTTTTTTTTTTTTTTCCCTTCCGCTCCCCCATGGGTTTCTGTCAAGTTTCTCAGGATCCACATAAGAGTGAAACCATATGGTATCTGTCTTTCTCTGTATGGCTTATTTCACTTAGCATCACACTCTCCAGTTCCATCCACATTGCTACAAAGGGCCATATTTCGTTCTTTCTCATGGCCACGTAGTACTCCATTGTGTATATAAACCACAATTTCTTTATCCATTCATCAGTTGATGGACATTTAGGCTCTTTCCACAATTTGGCTATTATTGTGAGTGCTGCTATAAACATTGGAGTACAAGTGCCCCTATGCATCAGTACTCCTGTATCCCTTGGGTAAATTCCTAGCAGTGCTATTGCTGGGTCATAGGGTAGGTCTATTTTTAATTTTTTGAGGAACCTCCACTGTTTTCCAGAGTGGCTGCACCAGTTTGCATTCCCACCAACAGTGCAAGAGGGTTCCCGTTTCTCCACATCCTCGCCAGCATCTATAGTCTCCTGATTTGTTCATTTTGGCGACTCTGACTGGTGTGAGGTGATATCTGAGTGTGGTTTTGATTTGTATTTCCCTGATAAGGAGCGACGTTGAGCATCTTTTCATGTGCCTGTTGGCCATCCGGATGTCTTCTTTAGAGAAGTGTCTATTCATGTTTTCTGCCCATTTCTTCACTGGGTTATTTGTTTTTCGGGTGTGGAGTTTGGTGAGCTCTTTATAGATTTTGGATACTAGCCCTTTGTCCGATATGTCATTTGCAAATATCTTTTCCCATTCCGTTGGTTGCCTTTTAGTTTTGTTGGTTGTTTCCTTTGCTGTGCAGAAGCTTTTTATCTTCACAAGGTCCCAGTAATTCATTTTTGCTTTTAATTCCCTTGCCTTTGGGGATGTGTCGAGTAAGAGATTGCTACGGCTGAGGTCAGAGAGGTCTTTTCCTGCTTTCTCCTCTAGGGTTTTGATGGTTTCCTGTCTCACATTCAGGTCCTTTATCCATTTTGAGTTTATTTTTGTGAATGGTGTGAGAAAGTGGTCTAGTTTCAACCTTCTGCGTGTTGCTGTCCAGTTCTCCCAGCACCATTTGTTAAAGAGACTGTCTTTTTTCCATTGGATGTTCTTTCCTGCTTTGTCAAAGATTAGTTGGCCATACGTTTGTGGGTCTCGTTCTGGGGTTTCTATTCTATTCCATTGGTCTATGTGTCTGTTTTTGTGCCACAGTTCTTCCTCTTAAGTATCATAGAAAAGAACAAATTATAAGGATACACAGAAGTGCAATATTAAAGCACACTGAGGAGTTGGGGAAGGCTTTTCATAATTCCTAAATTCATTCTTGAATTGCGTTTTGAAAGAGGCAGAAAAACTTCCAGGTGGGTACAGACATATGAGACCACACGTAGACCAAGGGAAGGAAGATGAGACAGAGTGATGGCCAAGTCAAGAAAGATCTTATGTACCAAGTAAGTAGTTTGAATCAAATTTTCAAGATTAAGGGTAGTTATTGAAGGATTTTAAGCAGGGGTATTTGACAGCATTGAGGAGATTGAATTGGGATAGAGAGTAAGATTTGTGGTGGGGAAATCAAATAGAAGCCACTTTTAGAAATCTAAATAGGAAGTGATAAGGGCCTAAATTTAGGTAAGGCAATGAAACTGAGGAGACAGATATGGACACTATAATTATTTCAGAAGTGTAATTTTCCAGGCAGTGGAGATGAATAAGGAATGTGACTGCCAGGTTTGGGAATATTGGTTGGGCAGGTGGGTCAGTCCATTCTTCAAGGTAGGAAACATAGGAGGAGGAACATTTTCTGGGGAGAAATGTTGAATTAAAGTTTAGATGTGTTGAGTTTGAGATGCTTATGGGACATCTCACTGGAGATGCTTAGTAGGACTAGGAGATACAGACTGGAGGTCAAGAGAGAGATTTGTCCAGAGACTTGAGATTTATGAGTCATTAGTGCACATATATTTTAAGCCATAGGTTATGAAGAGGTTGCAAAGAAGGATAAATACACTCCGCATATCATACTATTTCTCACATTCTGGTTTAGTGTGTAAGTTAGGTTGGTGCCTTTCTATTTCAGTTTTTCATTTGGGAAATGATGTTTGACTAGCACTGATTCTCTGCTCCAACCGCTACCACTCTCCACTGCCATTTATACAGTCTATAATATAACTTATATTTGATATTACTCTAAGAAATGCTGGGTAATTAAATTGTAACACTATTAGGCAATGTGAACGAATTTAGAGGACTTTAAAAAAATCTGTAAGACCTATTTTAAAAGATTATTTTTAGAAAGGAAATAACCTTCTTAAAATAATAAAACAACCTGTTAGTGTTCTGAGACTGAACAAGGTGTGTTTGTTGAGTTCCATACCTTTCATATGTTCGGGATTTGTTTGTGATTTAGTCCCTGTGCTTCTGATCAAGGCAGAAACTATTTCTGAAAACTAGGAGGAAGCCATGTCACTAAACTAACAGAATCTGACATAATCCATATGATAAACTTAATTTAGTATCCACAGCCAGATTCTAAGGGGGAAAATATGCTATTAAATATTGAACAGATGATTGAAATATATTGATTTTATTTTGCCAAGCTACATTTTTTTGGATGGGTCAATATTTAAGATAACAGTTAAAAGCTAGGTCCTGCATTGTCATATATGTTTCTGTGGCCCTCACTGGTTTCTCCCAATTTGTTTTCACTTCTTTCTGAAGGGAGAATCTAACAATGGAACTTTAGATCTTGCCATTTAGATAGCCGCTAGAATTCTCCGCAAGTGGAGGTTTTTGTCCCTTCAGAACTGACATGGAACAATCTGTTTACCTGGCACGGACCAATGGATGTTGAGGAGAGTGTGTAGAATGAGTTTTAAGAAGTCAGCCCTGCTTGGGGCTGAAAGTAATGACGTTGTACTGTAAACCATTTGAGCTGTCCAACTTTTGATTAACTTTTAAAATCTGCCTTTGAAGGGAAGGATTCCTGGGAGACTTTCTGTGTCAGGTTTTAATAGAGTAAATTTATGGATGAGTTAGGACCCTTAAAAACTAAAGTCAATAATAGAAATGCTGACAGACTTGAACTAGAAGAGGACAGCTATAATAAAACAACATTTTATTATAACCTTATAATCTATAGTAAAATGGGGGGGGAACATTTAAAGTTTTCTGTTCTAATGTTTTGAAAATGGTTTCATTTTCTTGTTATTTGAACTTTAATAATGGGCATTAGCATAAACTGAATATCCATGTCAAAACAAGGTACATTGCCATAGCATAGAATTATTTTAAAGTGTTTTTTTTGTAATGTTTATTTTCTTTTTTTGAGAGAGAGAGACAGGGTGAGTAGGGGAGGGGCAGAGAGAGGGAGACATAGAGTCTGAAGCAGACTCCAGGCTCTGAGCTGTCAGCACAGCCTGACGCGGGGCTCGAACCCATGAACCATGAGATCATGACCTGAGCCGAAGTCTGATGCTTAACCGACTGAGCCACCCAGGCGCCCTGTGTAGAATTATTTTAAATCATAAACTTTTAAGACTTGTTTCAAATCTTTTTTTCTAAATAAATTTGTTTCTAAACATTGCTTTTTTTTCAATATACCCATTTTCACCTCAGTAAGTCACTAAAAGATTATTGAATAAAGGTATTTCGGCACTTGAAAGTTTGTAACAAAAATGCAGAGTGGAATAGAATTTTAGAATACATATTGTCTGCACTGAGGACTTCATTTGTTTAATAACCTTTATATTTGTTGATATTCTTTCTTGCCCCGTGCCAACATTTTAGACATTTTGTGTAGAAATTTCTTACAAGATTTATCATGTTACCAAAAACACACCCAGATTCTTTATCCAGAAGATAATGAATACCTTGAAGTTATGCCAAAATTAGTATATTAAGTGGTTAAACATTATTCTCTTAGCTTTACTAGATCACTGGGAGATAGAAGGTAGTGTTTTGCTTTGTTTTGTGTTGTTTTGGCACTCCTTCTGATGCAGTAAAATCCACAGCACTTTATTTCATCTGCTAGCCCCAATTCACAGACTTAATCGATAGAAAAGTAAAACTGGCACCTGTTGATTTCCCGGTTTTGTGTATCTTGGGTGGAGCTGACTCCTAAGTGTGTGAAGGTTGTGATAGGAAATGATGCTAGGTACTTGCAAGAAAATACTGGAAGAGGGTTGCCAAACGTTTTCTCATACCTCAGCGCCCTGCCCTATTAAAAGTTGCATCTAGATGCATAGTGATCTTGTATTTAGCCTGTTCAGTCACTTTTGATACAGTGCTAGTGTGTCGTCACTCCTACGTAGTAGGAGTCTGCAGAGAAAATTTGCCAACCCTGATTCTCACGTGTTTGGCAAAGTTACCATTTAAAATCAAAGTATGATTAAAACTAAATTCATCATCCTACTACGAGCGCCGACTTGGTCCATGCTGCCATCATCTTGTTGCTTATCACACAGGGTTCAAAATCCTCTTTCTTTTGTGACTCTGTTCTTGGCAGCTCCAACCCATGGTGACCTCTTCCTTTGATGAACTCACAACATTTACCTTACCACTTATTATTCACTCTCACCCTGTGTGTTACTATGGCATCGTTATTTAGAGTGTGCCCCACGATTAGACTCTAAGCCCTTTGAGGCCCAACAGTTTTTCTCCGCAGCATGTGGGATAATGAATGAACGGATCCCCAGGCCTCTTCCTGTTTTCTGTTCTCCAGCTGTCAGTTTGGGTGTCTTTTCTGTCACCTCTTTGTGTCCTACTTTGGTCTAAACCTTCTATTGCTCTCCTCTTGGCTACTCTGGTTCTGTTAGTATCTTGTTTATGAAGATTATCAATGATTTTGGGAGATTCTTGGGCTAACTTTATGGGAATAGGAGGTGATTTTTCAGCTTTTTTTCTTAGGATCCATTTTTAAACTCTACTGCAAAAATTCTACCTTTTTACAATTATTTTTAATATTTGTTCATTTATCAAGTATATTCTAGGAGTCTATATCTTGGAAGCCATAGTTTAGATATATAAAAAAGGAGGATTAACCTGAAAGAAAGAAGAGAAACATTGTTGCCAAACAGAAAGTTTATTCTCAGACTCTTTTGCTTGCTATGTTGCCTTTTTTTTTTTTTTTTTTATAGCCTCATGGGAACAGAGCAGGCGGAAGTGTAAGTAATTACAATATTGTGTTATATAAGTCACTGCAAAGTAAGGCTTATAGTTATTTTTTTTTTTTAGCCACCTGGCATTTTGTATATGCTGTTTTTTGAGCCATAATTCTGTTGAATTGCAGATGGGGACTCTAGAGATTTAGCATACCCTCATTCTAAAGTGGAAAAAGTTGAGGTAAGTGGTTGCACAAGGTCACATGTGTAGTTAATGAAGAATTCAGGAATAGAGGCCAGCTATCTCTTAAAGATTAGTAGGTAATGACACATACATGTAAAAAAAAAAAATAACAAAAAAACGGTACTATGAGGTGTTCTGTGAAAGGTAAGTTTTCTTCCTATCCCATCTCTCATTCTCTACCCCAGAGTCAAATTACCAGTTTCTTGGGCTTTCAAGAGCTGTCCTATGTATATATAACCATATAAATGTATACCTTCCCCTTTATGCAAATGGTAGCATGTTTGTATACACTTTTCTGTACCTTGCTTTTTCCCCCCACTTTTTCACATGGCAGTATGTCTGAATTTTGTGGACACTGGATATTTTTATTCTTTGGTCCATGAACTTTCATGTTACTATATTGTCTATCATTTAAACAAATAGTTTTTGTTCATATGAATGGACAAATTATTAAATCATTTTTTGTTTCTAGTATACATTGAGTTTCTTATGTGACCATAATGTAGTATTTCACATTGCTTTCAGAAAGAGATCATGGTTATTGATTTATTTTATGGTATATGTTGAAGTTAAAAGATAAGTGAAATATATATAATAATTATTATTGCTAGTTACCAATAACAGCTAATTAGGAAATTTTCATTTGAAAAAGAAGTGACAGGTACAGTTTTCAGGGAAATGATCTACCTTTAGACTTGTATAAAAATCTTTCTGGTATGTACAAAAATCTTTCTCAGTGCCAGTGAAAGGCAATGATGTTATAAATACCAAACCACAAATGTTTATTTTCTAAATTTTTAAATACCTTTTTTTCCATTTTTTAGAAAGATTTTATTTGTAAGTAGTTTCTATACCCAACATGGGACTTGAGCTCACAACCACAAAATCAAGAGTTGCATGCTTCACCGACTGAGCCAGCCAGGCGCCCCTATTTTCTGAATTTTTAAATCTCCAACCTCATATGCAAATAACAGAAATAATTTTTCATTTGTTTCTCAAAATGGATTGTAACTATATGTGTTACTCTTGATATGACTCATGATCATCTGTATAAAAATGTATTCTTAATTTTGATCATTCTGGGTTTCTCTTGGCTAACTTATGTATCAGTGCAATTATTGCTTTATTTATTAGAGATTAATGGGGCCTAAAGAACTCCTTGATTTTAGATCTTTTCAACCAAACCATATCACAAAAGGCAAACCCACTAAAAAAAAATGTGTCCCATGCCAGATGTCCATGATAGGATTTATAGAGGTTAAGTATTTATATTTGGATTTTACTTTAGACAGTAATCCTGCATTCTCCCTAAAGGTGGCAGTACTTCTCAATGCATTGTTTACTGAGTAATTCTGTTTGAAAACAGTATTAATTATAATTCCATTACTGATTGGAAAAAAGTTAATCATACTAAAAGTATATTTCCGTAATACTTTCACAATAGTTAAGATTCAGTAGTAGAACAAATAAGATCGTAGTTTTGAGGTTTATAGCATTAGTGCAGCTTTTATGTGTATTATCTTCAAACTGGACAGTTCTAATTGCATTCTGACTTTGGAATTCTTGGTGTAAGATTGAGAGCTAAAGTCTTGTCAAAAATTGTGATTAAGTCATGGTAGAACCTTGCTATATTTCTAGGTCTCTCTTCTATGGAGATATTATCAGGAAACAAAAACTGACAAAACATCCCAAACAAAAACCAGAACCCTTAAATAACTGTGTATTGTGTGAGACATGGGAATTTTTTTTTTTAGTGTTTTTTTTTTTTTTTTATTTTAAGAAAGAGCACACACAAGTTGGGGAGGGGCAGAAAGAGAGAGAGAGAGAGAGAGAATTTCAAGCAGGCTTCACGCTCAGCCTGCTGCAGGGCTTGATCCCACAACCTTGGGATAATGACCTGAGCCAAAATCAAGAGGGGGATGCTCAACTGACTGAGCCATCCAGGCACCTGGGAAATGTTTTGATATTTATTGTTTGGTATAAATTTATATGTCTAAATTTTACTTGAATTTTTTTTCCTTAGGTGGCTAACTTCTTTTAACAAGTGAAATAAATACTTATTGGTGCTACTAAAAAAAAAACAATCTTGGGGCACCTGGGTGGCTCAGTTGGTTGAGCTTCCGACTCCTGATTTTGGCTCAAGTCACGATCCCAGGGTCATGGGATCAAGCCCCATGTCGGGCTCCACACTGAGTGTGGAGCCTGCTTAAGATTCTCTCCCTCTCTCTCTTTCTCTCTCTCTGCCCCTCTCCCTTGCTTGCACTCTCTCTCTCTCTCTCTCTGTCTCTAAATCAGTCAATCCTCAATCTTGAGCCTTTTCTGCTGTAAAAACAAAGCTCTGAATTCACAAGGTGGTGCCCTGGAGTCTGGAGAAACACTATGTTTTGTCCTCCTTTTTCCATCATTTTCATTCCTAAATGGTTCGTGTGTGCACACATGCGCGTGCGCTGTATGCATGTGCACGTGTATGTGTTTAGTATGTGTTCGAAATCACATAGCATTGTATTTTGAAGATGGTGAACAAGATAGAGAGGCCAGCCTCCCCTCCAGGCCTCACAGGTCACTTTGACATGGCTATTACTTTCTAAGGCTGGCCTTGATTATTGGTTGATCTAGCAAGGTGACTGGGTGCTAGAGAACTGTGTCATCTAACGAGCCTCCTAGATACTGGTGTATAAATATTACAGTGCTAGTTTTTTAATTTGCAGGGAGAGGTATCAGACGCACTGGCTTCTCATGTTTATGGCTCATGTATTTTCTCCAAACAGGCAAATCTACAGTCTACTAAATTGTAATCAGAAGGTTGCTTGATGGACATTGAGTCAGCTCACAGTGACCCAAATCAGCAAGTTCTGGTAGTGTGATGCATTCATCTTTCCCAAGGAATATATTTGCCACTCAGATGTTCAAATTTCAGAGCATCCTTTTTACTAGACCAGGCTGCAGACAGATGGCCAGCTTTTGATTTCTTGATTTCTTTTCTTACATAGTTACCATGGACTATCTCCTTTAGCACATTTTTTTCCATTGGAGTTTAATAAATTTGCATTAATACTTATAAAACACTTAGCCCAGTGCCTGGCATACAGTAATTAAATAATAACTAATATTAATAAGTATAACTGGTGTTGAGTTCAGGTCACATTGATACTTGTAATATCAAAGTCAGTCTTTTGGGCCATTTCTTTAGATGACTGATCTGTCTCATCTTTTACACTTTGAGCTCTTTTCATTCTTTATTCTTTAAGTCTTTTAACTCCCTCCTTAATTTCATTTACCCTTAATATGGAATCCATAAGCTAATTAGGACAATCCTTTTTAGCTCTGAATGACTTTGCTACCATTTTGTTTTTGAGACTTTCTTTTTCAAGTTTCAGTTTTTTGCTCCCAAATACCTCATTCTCCACAGTTCCCCATCTGCAATGTGAGTCTATTAAAAGAGATGATCTTCAAGTTACTGCTTAGCTCTAGAATATGTATAATTTTATATCTTATTTGAACAGATGATGTTTCAGTTATAGCCCTTTCCCTCTAATCATGCTTACCTTCATTTCAAGCTCTGCTTAAATTCTTTCTCATAGAATGTAAAGTTATTTTGAAAATGGTAGCAGCATCTGGATTCTTAGAATAGCAGGATTGCCATGGAATTGGGAGGTAATGGTTGAAAAACCCAGAGGGAGAGGTATGATGGTGGTGAATTCAGCAGTTGACAGTGACGTTACAGGTAGGACACACAGCTGGAGAATCAAAATGTTTTGTATGGAAATGGGTACAGAAAGGAACAGATGAGTTGGTCACTGCAGCAACAATGAGCATTGTCAGCCTTCCCCTCTCCATCCATCTGGGGATCAGTTATTCTTTTAAGAGTGGCGGAATGATTTAGGAAAACAGTGGAGACATTGCCATAGCTTTTTCTGGTATTCGTAAAAATACAGATTATGGTGCATTTTTGAAGCTGGTGGTCTCAGAACCACACTTGGAGCCAAAGGTCCTGGGTAGTTACTGTTGTGGGAGTTCAGAAAGTGGAGAGATCATTTCAGACTGTAATGATCAGGGAAAGCTCGTCGGGAGTGGCTTTGGTCTGGGTCTTGAGGGGTGGAAAGTGTTTGAATAGACGTAAGGAGGGAGAAAACATTTTTTTGATGGGTGAAATGCCAAGAACAAAAGCATAGAGGTGAGAAATAATCATACATGATAGGGGAGTGGAGTGGTATAGAGTTTCTTAAATATGGTCCATGAAAGAGAATTGAAGCAGTGCTTCTGTCAAATACCACTAACTCCAGAATTAGAAGAAAACGGATGCTGTGCCATTTTTGTTCAGCATGCAACTGGATAAACTATTGATGCCTCTCAGTGCATCAAGCTTCACATTTTCATGTGCTCCCTGATGCCCTCAAGAAAGAATTCCATTTTAGGACCCTTTTTGGAAATTGGAAAGACTGTCAACAGTTTCAAAATAATCCTGTCTTTCTCTCTAATATTCAAATGGAAGAAAAAAAAATACTAGCACTCTGAGGGCAAATGTGCACCCATCATATCAGGCATACGTCATGGTTTTCCTGCTTTGATGAGGGAAGGCTAGCCACACGTGACTGTGTCTCATTACTTTCCGTATCAGCTGCTGTCACTACCTTTCCAACAGGTACTACCAAGAAATAGGAACAGAATATGATGTTTTTCTCTACTAGGCAGAGGTTTGCTGCCTTTCAAGAGGTCTTAATTTAATTTGAAAGCAGGGGAAATAACATTACTTGACTCTAGGTTGAAAGCCTTGGAGGAGGGGTTCGTGGGTGGCTCAGTCAGTTAAGCGTCTGACTGTTGGTTTTGGCTCAGGTCATGATATCACGGTTGGTGAGTTTGAGCCCCGCATGGGGCTCTGCACTGGCAGTGAATAGCCTGCTTGGGATTCTTTCTCCTTTTCTCTCTGCCCCTCCCACTCTCTCTCTAATAAATAAACTTAAAAAAAAATTTTTTTTTTAAGTGTTGGAGGAATTTAGTGTTGCAGTACAGAGGTAACCTTAACCTGACAAAGCGTTCTTTGGAATTCTGCTTGGGTTCTGTGTACCTTTGGGATTCAAAGATTTCACTGCTTGTTGCCATGGAGAAAAAAGTTCTAACTGATTATCAAAGAAGACGTACGTGTTGCTGTATCAAAGACCATATCATAATTTTACTTCAATAAGCCAAATATAATTGAAATTTACTACTGAGCAGTTAGAAGCTTTTAAATTAATTTTCTTCAGGAAGCCATTTTTCTTTTACGAAAAATAACAATATGAGGGAGGTATAATCCTTTGTAAATATTGTTCTTTATACATTGCTTATGTTCAGGAAATCAGTTTCCAGTGCAGTGAAATAAAGTATATGGTGTATGCATTTCTGTGCATAATTCTGGAGGACAAAGCCCATATCTTTAATCAGAATCTCAGACTGGTCTTTGATTTTCCTGAAAGGCTAAGAACTAATAATTTAGCTAGTGTGAAGACAGTGGGATGCTGTGGATGAATCTGAGCAAAGGAATCATGGGAAATTAGAAAGCTCATGCGAAGAATGTGAGAAATAAAGCTTTGGCAGGACTGAAGGGTGATATAGGGATTCAGATTAGGTCCAGGGTCTGAGTTATCCTAATAATCTGAAGGCAGTTTTCTAGATAGAGCTTCTCAAAGGTAGGAACCCTCAGTAATCTTTTGGTCTTAGTGTCTAAGCACAGTACTGAGACAAACAGTACTCAAAAATGTCAAATAGACTCACTGTATGGAGAATGAAAGACGATAGCACCAAAAATAAATGCTCTTGCGTATCTGTATTCAATCCTGTTTATGTTAACTGATTTGGTGAAAAATAAGGTTTTTGGAGAAGAAATGCTTTATTAAAAAGCTCATAAACCATCTTTTTGTTCAGGAACAGTTAGTTAATACAAACTTTTTGGCCTCTCAGGATTTGTTCTCTGTAAATTTTATTTCTGAAAATCTTTTACTAAAAGTATGCCTCTAGACATGATAATTTTATCCAGTACCTTTAGAGAGAAGGAAACTTGCAGTATGGTGTGGTTGAGTAGGTCATCACTGATTTAAGCACTATTGTAATAAACATCTAAACTTGGATTTGTTCATCATTAAGTAAAATCAACCTGACAACTCTGAGGTCACTTCTGCTTAAAATATCATTGGAACTTCTCTCTCTTAAAAATAAATAAACATTAAAAATTTTTTTTTTAAAAAAGGGGCGCCTGGGTGGCTCAGTCGGTTAAACGTCCTACTTTGGTTCAGGTCATGATCTCACAGTTTGTGGGTTCAAGCCCCGCATCGGGCTCTGTGCTGACAGCTCAGGGCCTGGAGCCTGCTTCAGATTTTGTGTCTCCCTCTCTCTCTCTCTCTCTCTCTCTCTCTCTCTCTCTCTCTCTGCGCCCCTTCCCCACTCACACTCTGTGTGAGTATCTATCTTTTAAAAATAAAAAAACATTAAAAAAAATTAAAAATATCATTGGAACTTATAATGTATCTTGTATCAAATTAACAACACAGCCCTGGAATCCCACCCCTATATTATATTAATATAATTTTATGGTCATCTTTATGCATTTTCCTGGGACAAGGTTTAGCAAAAACCAGGCTTCCTAGGTATTAATGACCGCTAAAAATTTAAATGTATTATATTGGAAGACCAAGATGTTTAGACTAGTTCATTGTAACATTTTAATTTGGCTCCCACTAAGTTCTTTGAAGTCAAAGAGACAATGATTGAATATGTTGTTAAAACGTTGGTATTCTGTAAAACATTTGTTCCAAAAATATAATTGTTTTTTTCTGTTTTTAGTAAACTTTGTGTTCCCAAGTCTAACAAACCAAATTAGGTTTGTTAGAAACCCAGAAAGCTTTTTTCCCTCCTTTTTTTCTGAAGTAGAAATGATTACTAGAGTAAAATAAGGTATAACTTCACAAAAGACACTGCTTATGGTTAACTGCGTAATATTTAAGAGACAAGCTGCTTTGTAATACTCTGATGTACTCAGTACCTTTCAGGGAGATAAACTACTGGGGACCATCCATTCATTCTTAAAACCTGATGTCCACTAGTTTTCTAAACAATACGATTCTTTTCAGAAATTTGACTTGGGAGAAAGAATGGGAACATAAGAAGGGAATAAAGTTTTATTAAGTGTATTGTTTATTATAAAAATATGCTTATTGTATACAATTTGGGAAGCATATCAAGATTACCTGCGGCCTCATCACCTGGAGATGACCATTTGGGGTTTTTGTCTCCATTATTTTATACACGTGTGGTGTGCTGTGTATGTACACACATAAGTATACACCTCTCCACACACATTACAAATGGGGATGAGAACTGATTTTTTCATTCCGTCTAGTATAAATACTTTCCCATGTGATCAGGTATTATTTCCCAGCATTATTTTGATAGGCTAATATCTACTCTAAGAAAGAGTATAATCCGACTGACATCTTACTGTTGGATATAGGATAGTTCCCGTTTTTCTTTAAATTTTTTCTTTAATTTTCTTCGCCTTTGGTTTTGTTGTTTTTTTTTCCTGTTGTAGATACTGTACTGAACGCCCTGTATGGAAATTTTGTACGTATTCATAATTGTTCCTTAGGGGAAAATTCTAAAACGAGAATCGGGTCAAAGTACGAAACGATTTAAGGGTTTTGATACGTTTTCTCTGATTGCTAAAACACATACGCGACTTCAGCCGGAGGCCGTTTTCCTCCGAGCGACACAGGTTTCTGGGCGTCTGCGGGACAGACAACCTGTTGGGCGGAAACGGCATCGCGCGGAGTTCGGGTTTGCGGCGCCCGGATTAGCTGGGAGGAGCCGGCGCGTGTGTCCCGTTTCTAACCGGCGTGTCTTTGTCTTTCTCCATGGGGACCGCTGCCGCCCGTGCGGGCCGAAGCCTCGGGAAGCCGTCGCCCCGCAGCGCCGCCGCCCTGCGCCCGGCCGCCCCGGGGAGCCGCTGCCCGCCCGCGGGCGCCGTCACCACGCGCCAGGCCGCCGCCAGCTGCCGCGCCAAGCTCCGCGGCGGCGCCGCCCGGGAGCGCCAGCACGCCGCCCGCGGCCTCGGGAAGCCCGCGCCGCCGTGAGCGCCGCCGCCCGGCCACCGGCGGGACCACGCCGGCGCTCCGCACCGCCCGAGGACCTCAGGCGCCCCCGCCGCGTCCCGCCTTCTTCCCCGCGCGCCCTGCAGACCGTCCCGGGCTCGGGCAAGTCCGCTCCGACGGCAGCGAACTCCGCGGTGTGCTCAGCTGTTCGCAGACCTCCCTTCACCCGCTCGCTGTGACCGAACCTGGCTCGCCTCGCAACTCTTGCCCACGAAGCCCCTCAGGAGGACCGTGTGCCTTAGGGCCGGCGGGTCGGGAGGTTGGCCTCCTTGCTAGTCTTTGCTGCTCTCCGAGCGTAACTTCCTCATCCTGCCAAAACCCCGGCTTTTTTTTTTTTTTTTTTTTTTTTTTTTTTTTTTAAGAATCTTCCCACTGGACGGTAGCAACCTCTTTCCCTCCTTGTAATTTATCCACTTCCTAGGCAGTTTCTTTCGTTATTCTTCAAAGGCCAGCTCCTGCTTTAGTCTTCTTCACCTCAAATCCTATCATCACCAAGCTCCTCCCCACCCCTGCCCCACTGTCTGCCAGAGATTGGTTTAGTGAGTGTGCAAATCCCCGATGACTGCGGGGTCACCGACACAGTCTGGAGTGTGTAATGCGTAACTGTGGTTGAACTCGAACTCCAACATCCTTGTAACTTCCCTCCTCGTAACTTCATCCCCAGTGACCATTTCTTCCCCTAGGAATCAGTCCTTGCCCCCATGGTTCTAGACTGCATCCCGGGAGATCCACGACTGGGTTTGCACTGAAGCCATGCTCCTCCTGGCTACTCCCAGTCCCTAACTGAGCCTCGTGTGGGTATTAGTGATGGTCCATTCATGTGACATGCAGGACTCCTCTAAGGAGCAACTTTGTCTCGGGGACTCCTCAGCAGCCTGGTTGAACTTTCTTAGAACCGGGCTGCGTGCAGTCTAAGGCTCTTCTTGCTGGATCCCCTTCTCCTTTCATAGGTGTCAGACTTGCATTATGGTATGAAGTCCTTCCCCTCCCTGCTCCTGTTTCCTTACTTTTCTCCTTCACAGATGTCCCCTCAATAAAACTCTTGCAAATTGAAGCCTGCCTTGGTGTCTGCTTCTAGAAGGACCTGAGCTAACAGGTTCTCAGACATTCCACTCTGATCATCTTCCTATCCTTCTGGATCCCTTGTTTACTGACAGCTAATTCATTAACTTCATTTTCCCCACTATCAGCCCCTGTTCTAGATTCACTTCCTTCCTTGTCTAGCCTGGATGCCACAGTCCATCATTATAATCCTTGAAATATAGTGCTCTCAGCAATCTTTAACCTCAATTTCTTCCAATTTACTTTCCCTGTAAACTCCCAGCTCTGGACAAACTATACCATCTGCCTTCCATGGGCTTTATTGGGACAACCGAACATTTTCTTTAAGAAAATCACACAATGCAGTTAGTTTCACTTTCAACTCATGATTTCCAACCTCAAATTGGTGCTGTTGTTCCCACTGTAGTTTCAGTTTCCCACTTCTAATGCATATACCTTTTCATCTCTCCTCAAATTTTCTGATCCCTTCCTACCTGTTTACTTCAAACTTCCCTTGGAAAAGAGAAGATACTGCATAAAAACCTCCTCATCTTCCCGCCACAAAACCCTCCTACCCTCCAACCTCCCAACCCAGCTGCCTTGGTAACCTCCTCCTTCCTTTTTGTGACTGTGGAGGAAATTTCAAATTCCAGCCCCTCTTCTTGTGCTCTGGATCCCATTCCCTGTCGCCTTTCCAAGGACTTTTCTCCTTAGGTTTTCCCCTTTCTCTCTTCTATATCATCAGTCCCTGTCTTGAATGGATCATTCTCATCTCCCTGCAGACATGTTCCAGCGTCCTCAATCTAAACCACGTCTTTCCCACCAATAGCCATTTCTCAGCTCTCCTTCGTAACCAAACTCTGTGGAGTTATCTTTATATATTGTCTTCATCTAATCTTCCAATTGCTTTCAATCCACAATGTGACTCCCCTTGCGCCACCACTGAAAGTGTCCTTGTGAAGATTACCAGTCACTTCCGTGTTATCCTAACAAAGGAGGATACCTTTCTGTCCTCACCTTGACCACTCTCTGCTTTTTAAATGTTCTGTCTTCCTATCCAAGGCACTGTCGTCTCCTGGTTTTCCTCCTCCTTCACTGATCGGTGTTATACTTCTTCTGCCAGGCTTTGAGAAGTTGAGTTCTCTCACCTCCATTCAGCTCCCTCTTTTCTTTCCATGTACTTTCTCAGGACAGTCTTAACAATTTCCATCCATTTAAGTACTGTCTTTGTGCTAAAGGTTTCAACTTTGTTTCCCCCCTTGACCTGTAAATTCTAGACTCTTTCTAATTGTTTGCTTAATATCTTCCTTTGGATGACTCAGATCTTTCAAACTTAACATGTCCAAAATCTAATTCCTCATTCTCATCCCAAACCTATTTCCTCTCACTTTCTCTATTACAGTAAGTAGCACCGCCATCCAACAACCAAGCTCGAAACCTAGGAGTCATCCTTGATTCTTTGATGACTTCTTTTTTACATCAAATAGGCCAGCATAATCTATGAGCTTCATCTCCAAAATACACCTTTAATCTGTCTGCTTCTTTCCATTTTCAATGCTATTATTTAATCCTGATGAGTATTTTTTCTCACTTGATTACTGTGATAGCCAGTCATACCTATGATCATAACTTGAGTTGAGTAAATTGTTGCTCACAGGATAAAAGCTAAACCCCCTGCCATGGCCTACAGAGTGCTGTGTGAACTGACCCTTACTGTTCTCTCCACCCCCAACCATGCTCCCCTCTTTATTGCCCACTGTGATGCAGCTGCACTGGTTCCTCCAACATGCCAAGATCTATTTTGCACCTCAGGGGCTTAGGAAGTGCTGTTATCTCTGCTTACGCTGCTCTCCTTGGCTATCCTTTATGTGACACTTAAATACATCCTGAGAAAGCCCTGCCCACAGCATTGCTTGAAAGTAGTCCTCACCACTCTTCTCCCAGTTTTTTATTTGTTTCCTTCATTACTCAATCCCTTTTCTCAATTTGTAACTTTATTTATTTGTTTATTTACTTTTTGTATGTGTGTCTGTTTCTCATTCTGGAATGAATGAGGGAAGAGACTGTGTCTGGATGTCTAGATTCTTCAACACTGTATGTCCAGCCCCTAGCACAACTTGGCACATATCAGATGCACAATAAATACCTGTTGAAGGAACAAATAAACACCTTTGCTAATTTTTTAGTTGGGAGTTCACTTTTTATTGATTTCTAAGAGCTCTTTATATATTAAAATAATCAACTATTTGTTCAATATGCTGCAGACATTATGCCCCTTGTCATATATGTACCAATTTAATTCATGATGTCTTTGATATATAGAAATATTACATTTTCCATTTAGATAAATCTATCTTTTCTTTCATGATTTCTGCTCTTGGTGATATGTTTTAAAAAAGTCTTCTCCATCTCAATGTTATATAAATATTTGTTTATGTTTTCTTTTCTCTTAATTTTTAAAGATTGAAATCTTTACTCCAAATGGAATTTATTTTTGATATAGATGTGATTAAGGCTCTAACTATTTATTTAGTTGTTGCATCATCGTTTATTGAAAACTCCCTCTTCCATTGTTTTAAACCACATTTACCAAATATTAAATTCTTAAATACACTTGGAGTGTTTTCTGGATTTATTGTTTGTTTGTTGGTTGCCTGGTAGTCTTCTCTATTCCCGAGCCATGCTGTTTTAATTACTGTCATTCCATAATTTGCCTTATTATGTGATTAACTTTTTAATGGGGCAAACCTTACTCTTCTTTTTCAGCTCTATTTGTGCATTTATTCTTTCAGATAAACTTTAGCTGTCTTTCAGTCAAGTTCCAAGAGAAATTCTATTAGCATTTTGTTTAGAATTGCTTTAATGTTATAAATTAATTGGAGGAAAATTGCCATCTTTGTAATATTAATTTCTCCATTCAGGAACTTGTCACATGTCAAGGTTGTTGAAGGCTTCCAAGGTATATACCAAGGTATACCAATATACCAATATACAATATACCAAGGTATATTCCTTGGTAATTTTGTAGGTCCTCCATATTTCTTGTTAATCATTAGATATGCCATATCTTTGTTGGGGTCATTTTCTCTTTATGTTTTATAACTGGTTGCTCCTTGTAGGCTCAAGCTATTGATTTTTGGTAATTCTTTTGAACTCTTCCATTAATCCTCCTAGTTGATTCTCTTCTAAGTAGACAATCATTTGAAGTGTAATTAATGATAATTTTCTCTCTTCCTTTACAATATTTATACCTCATATATTAAATAAATGATGGTATTAATTTTGGTTTTATTCCTGACTTTTGAGGAATGTCATTAGTATTTCACCACTTTTAATGTTAGCTGTTGGATTGAAATAGAGGTCTCCATTAGGTTAAGGAAATGGTTTCCTGGCTCACGTATGCTAAGCATTTTATTGAAAGTTGTTGAATTATATTAAACATATTCTGGGAAACTAGAGATGATCATATGGTTTTACTTCCTTGACCTATTATTACAATAAATCATATTAATAGATTTCTTAATGTTGGATTATTTCTGCATGAGATGCTTCCTATTTCATTATGGTGGGCTTTTTCCTCTTTCAGTATAATATAATAATGTTGAATTCAGCTTCTTACATTCTATGTAGGATAATTGCATTTATATTCATGGATAAGATTGGATGGTAGTTTTAAATTTTTTAATTCTATTTTTATCAGCTTCAAAAAATCATCTTCTCTGCTCTAGATTAGTATAGAGTATAGGAATAGCTTATTCTTTGAGGATTTGGAAGAACTCACCCATAGTACTGTTTAGACTCCAAACTTTTTTTCAGGGTAGGTGAGTGGAAGATTACTCTGAAAACATTGAAGTTTTTCTTCCATAACTTTGGCCTAGGGAGGTTAACTACTATTTCTTGAGTATCAATTTAAAAAATAATATTTTTAGAGAAAATAATGCATTTTCATAGAATTTTAAAATCAGCAGACTTTTATATATAATTATTGCAATTAAAAATATTTTTCTCTATATTTATAGTTATAGCTCCTTTCTGATTTCTAATTTTTTAGCTGCATTTTTCTTTTTTTATTAGACTTGCCAGTCTTTTAAATGAACCAACATGTAGCTATGTCATAAATTCTATTTTGACTATTTTTTACATCAGTAATGTAACTTTTACTCTTAATTAATTCCTTCTTTATTATTTTCTTAAGTTTGTTTTGTTTTCTTAATGTTTCTTTGTAATTGATGACTTAGTTCATTTATTTTTATTTCTTTCTTATTTAATAATAGGATATATAAGGCTATAAATTTACCTGTGAGAACAGCTTTGACTGCATCTCAAAAGTTTTGGTATGTAGTCTCTTAATTGTTGCTGTTTTAAAATAATGGATTATAATTGCTGTTTTTATTTCATTTTTGACTGGTGTTATTTAGGATAGTGTTGTCAGGTTTTGTTTTTGTGAATCCTGATTTCTTTTTAATAAAGAATAAATTTATTAATATTTATGTTGCTATTTTAATAAAGAGCTAACTTTGTTTGGAAAAAGCGAAGCTATCTGTGAAGTGGTCTTATATGAAGTTATATGCAAGCATTACCTAGAGTTCCTTCTTACAAGATCCTCCCCAAAACTCCCAACTAGTGGTGTCTATACTAATTATTGACAAGAGGGATTTTGCATACTAATACCAATAATTTACTGGAATTGTGATTTCTCTATAATGTCCTAGTTACTCACATAAAAGGCAAGAAAGAGCTTTCAAAATATTTATTGAACCCCAAATCCTCATAATATGGAACTTATATGATCATTTAATAATTAGAAAAACTCATTATCAAAGTATATGAACTCAAGAAGGATTTGAAAACTGTGAGTATGGAATTTGTCACAAAATTTTGGCATTAAGAACAATTTTCCTTTGGACTTGGAAAAAGTAATTTAAAAAACATTTATTTTTATAATTACAAATGAGATTTATGTACATAAATAAAAATTATCTGTAACTCTATCACTCAGAAAAAAACACTGTTAACATTTTTTATATTTTTTTCTAGGACTGTTTCTGTACATTGCTCTTTCTTTCTTTTTGATAGAACTGGGATCATATTCCTTTGCATCTTGGTTTTGTGTCTTCACTTGTTTTTTGTGAGAACTTTCCTATGCTATTGGAAGTGTAGATGATTGGGAATTAATTTATTTCACTATTAGCAGTATAAGGATTGGGGTCTTCCTGCTGTGGTTTCCACTGCCCAGACTGCTTGCTTTTCCAACCTGGTCTTTGAAGACTCTCCTAGTAGTCTTCTATGTAATTTCTTTGTTTCTTAAACTGGAATGAGTAGTTTCTGTCACTTGCACTCAAGAACTCTGATAATAAGGTTTTGTTTTGATTGATAGCATTTTCAACATTCTTGTGCTGAAAGAAATCTCATGCACGTGTGTGCAGGCATGTGCATGTGTGTGTATGCATACACCCACACCCACACACCCATACTAATTTGGGGAATATTGCCTACTTTATTGGTGAATCTGGAGGTTCACGGCCATATTCTTATACTGAAGGCTCTGAGAAGTTCTGCATTAAAGTAAAAGGTTTGCTTTAAAAGTATGCATTTCAAACATTTCATTATAGAATACTTTTTTTTAAATAGAACTGTTAATATTTTTTTTTATAAAACTTCAGGAAATACTGATTTTGTTTATTAGCTAGCAACATTTTGATGGCACTTTCACTTGGCTTCCACACAGCAGTAATAATTGAATTAGTACGGATAGTATAATTCTCAATTGAGTTAGAAAATAGAACAAGTTTATTTTCTGGTGCCTTTATTGTTGTGTATGAAAGAGGTAGTCCCAGCTAGGCCTGCGGATCTGATCTCAGGATTGCCCTCAGATCCAGGTAAGAGAGGCCTCTGTTTTGGGACTCATGCTTTACAGGGCCCTTGTTCGGTTACTCTTACTTTGCCAGGACAAATGAGTCTGGGGAGCCAAGGGAATATGCCCACCTGGACTCGGAGTCCTCTTCTGTAGAGTATATTCTGGGTGCCCGGAACTCCAAAGTCTCAATCCACACAGCTGTCTGGAGCTTCTTCAGGTCCATCCTGTTGTGCCATCAGTCAAACACTCATAGGGCCCAAAAGTGGCCAAAGGATGGCATTTGCAGGGGTGTGGACACAGCTTGGTTCTGCAGGCTGGAGAGTCCATACAGGTCCATGTGAGGCCCCGCACAGTGTGGGATGCAGCTGGGACCGTGGGATAGGGACCGGTTATGACTAGGCCACCATGCTCCAGTATGGGACTCTGAGGAATCCAAGAATTCTTGATTTAAATGTGGTCTTCTAGGAAATTATGAAGATATATGTGTGAGCATAGAACAACAGAACTCATTTCATGGTTTTTTCTTGGTGTGTAACTTTAAAATATTTGGACGTCTGAGACACAAGCTTGCCCCTGCAAATATTAGGGGTCAGACTGGTGCTTGGGGGGCTAGAAGCAAAAGTTGCAATCCTGGGAGCAGTGGCACACTGGGAAGTCTTAGGGCCTCAGAGGAAAGTGGCCTCTGGTGCCACTTGGGTGATAGAACCTGGGTGCCATGACATTCAGCCTGATGCAGCCCTAAAGCTTGGCATGAAGCACTGGAGCCTTTTGTCCGGAATGAACCACAACCTGGCCAGTATCTCAGTAGTGACCATAGACCTCAGTGGGTTAGCCTAGAGGCCCTTGCTCCACTTAAGGGTCTTAAGCACTCCAGGAGCATCCAGAATTCTGGGTTCCAAAAGCCTTCCCCAAACATGATTCCCCTCCCCGCACCCCCGTCGAGTGAGAAGTTCAGAATCAGATTCAATTTTACTTGGAAATTAAAGAAATAGGCCATCTTTTATGCCTGACTGTGGTGGCACGAGAGTCACACTTTGTAACAAGTGAAAAATGGTGCGAAAAGAAACTCCGAGTGTCTTGGAGGAGTGAATCAGAGGGGCCTCCCTTGGTCTGGACGTTCGGGTGAAGTTCTTGGAAGAAGTGCCATTTAGCTGAGAGGTGGACAATGAGCAGAGTTTCCAGGGACAGCATTCAAGACAGGATGAGAGGAAGGACATTGCAAAGAGGAGAGAAGACCGCATGGGGAGGTTGGATGTGGGAGAGAACGTGATGGATTAGAACTGAATGGAGGTCTGTGTGGTGTGGGAGTTGGAAGCAAGATGGACACTGTGGCAGGATAAGATCGGGGAAGGATGCAGAGGCCTGATCACGTAGGGGTCTGTAAACCATGCCATGAGCTTCTTCAGGAAAACCAGACTGTTTTTTTTTTTTTTTTTTTTTTTTTTTTTTTTATCTTCAGTGAGCTCGTGGTCTAGTGGAGAAAAAAAAAAATCCAGTAAGAAGATTATTATTATTATGTTTAATGTCTTTTTATTATTTGTTTTTGACAGAGGGTGAGCAGGAGAGGGGCAGAGAGGGAGACACAGAATCCGAAGCAGGCTCCAGGCTCTGAGCTGTCAGCACAGAGCCCGACGTGGGGCTCAAACTCACAAACTGTGAAATTATGACCTGAGCCAAAGTCAGACACTTAACCGACTGAGCCACCCACGTGCCCTATCCAGTAAGAAAATTATTAAATACAGAGAGGAAACTGCTATGCTAAAGATACACGCACTGTTATCTGGGATCATGGAAAAAGGAGCACTTAAATATTGCTGAGGGACTCAGAAAAGTTTATTTTCAAGGACATAAGTGCTTGAATAGAACCAGAAGGACTGAGTGGGAGTTTCCCAGTGAACAAACGGTTGGTGAAAGAAAAAGAAAGGAAATAGCCAAGGGCACAAAGACTTGGGGGACTGAAATTATTCCCTATGGATGGAATTAGGGTGTATGCCTTATTACATTGCTTGGATGTTTTTCTCTGGGTGATGGCAGGTATTTACAGACCTCCAAGTAAGGACATGGCATGATTAGAAAGATCATTCCGAGGACAATGTGAAGGGTGGGTTTGCGGGACATGTAACTGGTGCTGGAGGATATAGTAAAAACTTACTGCCGTAATCCAGGTGTGAGGTGAGATTCCTGAAAGAGAGAGTTGGTAGTACAGGTGGGAAGAAGATGGGGAGAAGAGATGATTTGGAAATGGAAGGAACCAACAGGTTTTCTCAGATCTTTGTGTCTTACTCATCTCATCTCGACTAGACAACAGGCCATGAAAAACAGGCCATTCTGGGGTCGCCTTGGTGGCTCAGTTGGTTGAGTGTCTGACTTGATTTTGGTTCAGGTCATGATCTCACAGTTAGTGGGTTCAAGCCCCACATGAACTGCTTGGGATTCTTCTCTCTTTCCCTCCCTTTCTACCCCTCCCCCACTCATTCTCTCTCAGTCTCCGTCTCAAAATAAATAAATATTTAAAATAAAAATAGATCATTCTGTGATGACCCCATTCACAGTAATGTTTCAGTGACTGATGACAGTTAGCTGTCCTTTCTCAGAGGACTTTGGACTTAAAAGAGTATGCCTGGAATGGGCAAGGAATGTGTCGAATGATGCGATTTCAGGTGCTTTGAATCTTGGCAGAAAGGTAGTTATTGGATGGGGAAAGGAAGAAGAACCTTATTGTTTCCTTTAGTTCAGTGGCTCTTAACTGGGGACACCTTTGGCCGGCCAGCAGACATTTGGCAGTACCTGGAGACATTTTTGGTTGTCACAACTTGGGTTAGGAGTGCTGGTGTTTAGAGGTGGGGGATGCTGCTAAACATCCCATGATGCATAGGACTTCCCCCACCCCCCACCAAAATTTATCCGGCCCCGTAGGCAATATTGCTGAGGTTGAGAAACCTTCCTTAAATCATTACAATAATGGCTCTATATTAAGACTTGTCCTATATCTAAGAATTACATAATTATTAGGTCGAACAATTATGACTTGAGGGATGAAACCATAAAGTGACTTCTGTTCTTGTCAGCTCTCCCTTTACAGTGGTTCTGTGGGGCTTATTCTTGTCCTGGCCTTGGATAAAAACTTGGGCAGCTGTCACGAATTTTCTGTTCACCGTTACACAACGAAAACAGTCCTATATTCATTTTTAACCACAAAGTACGTTCTCAAGTCAGTAATCAAAATGTCTAGTCTCCTGTAATAATCAATAATCCAAGCTTGATTCAAGGTTGGGCCTTCCCCTAGTCTCTTCCCCAAAGGCTGTGGTGGAGGAAGAGGATGAGGAGGCTTCTCCCCACTTTCCAGGTTTACTGCTCCTACCTTCTCCTAGCTTGCCCAGCCTCTAGGGTCAGAGCACAGGGAGCGAGGAAGCGAAGGGGGCCAGGAAAGTTCTTAATGAGTTGAGAGTGTCTTGAGTTGGTGTGGAGTTTACTGGGCCTGGCAGGTGTTTACAGTTGATTCTAGCTCCTTGGATATTTCTAGGGGCCTCTCACCTAGAATTCCCTTCTGTGAGTCATGCACCCTCCCCTAGCACAGGGCTTCTTAAAAAGCCATCTGTGGTGAAGAACCAGGATTTTTGGGTCTGTGAAAGAAAAAGGGAACAATAGTTTCCAATTATTTCCGATCTGCTGTGGACAGATTGTTTTGAAAATATACAATAAAAATGAATTGCGGGTAAAATAAAATGAACAGAAAAAAGACATACAAAATGAAACAAAGACAGAGAAAATATAAACACGCCTTTTAAATGACCACATTCTACAGACATTAAATTACTCGGTCAAAGTGCTATACAATTTTCTGAAAGCTTACTTTCGATTTCTGTACTTTTTCAACATCATAGACCAATAACAAGCAGTCTGTGGACCAGCAGCAGTTCTCAGACTGAAGAGCACTGATGTAGCTCGTTGTTGACTCTTTACCTAGTTGCCTGAGAGATGGCGACATTTGGCTTCTCTCCTCTGCAGCATGTCTGCTCCCTACACTGTCTGACTATCCTTCCTCCATTACTCCCATTGTCCCTGTCATTTGGTCAACAGAAAACATTAAGGCATCCTTTGCTATGACGTGGCCCCAGGGCACAGATTACCCAACGGGGCTGCCTCCTTTGGCTCATGCTCCCAGCTGCTGGCCAACAAGTACTCTTTGGGTGCGGTCAGCAGAATAATGCGCCTCCTCACCCACCAAGGTGTCCAGGCCTGGTCCCCAGAATTCATACATGTTACTTTACATGGCGAAAAGGGTTGGGCAAAACAGATGTGATTAAGTTAATGGTTTTAAAATGGGGAGCGTAGCTTGGATTCTCCAGGTGTGCCCAGTGTAATCCTAGCCGTCCTTATAAGCGGGGGGGGGGGGGGGGGGGGGGGTGCAGGAAAACGCGAGAAGATGTGATGGCAGAAGCGGAGGCTGGAGTAATACACCAAAATAGGTGAGCAGCCTCCAGACGCTGGAAAAGGAAGGACATTGATTCTCCTGTAGAGCCTCCAGAAGGAATACAGCTGCACTGACACTTTGATTTTAGCCTGCTGAGACTTCTTATCTGCAGAGAGGTAAGATAATCAATTTGTGTCATTTGAATCCACTAAATTTGTGATAATTTGTTACAGTAGCAGTGAAAACAAACAAGAGTCAGAGCCCAGCTCACTATAGCGCGGAACTTGGGTGGTTGTGCTCAAAGTATCTCTACTTTGACCTGCCTGAAGTCAGACTGCAGTTTCATTTGTAAACAGCCCAGTGCTTACATGCTTGGCGGAACTCCCCTGTGAACAGCTTCATTGCTTGTTAGTGAAAGAAATAAAAAAACAAAGCAAAACAAAAAAAATTTGAAGTCTGAACTGTGGTGGCAGTGCTTAATGACCAGTTTATTGGTTTTGAGCTGAATGAAAACTATTCCCCAAATTATAAACCTTAAATCTGCAATTTTACTTCTATGCCAACTCTTTAACGGCATTGTTTCTGTCTAAAAGGGATATGCAATTAGCAATTTAATTTATTTGATTGCTTGATAATTTTCTCTTATACTATTCTTTCATTAAAATACTGTCAAGTGTGGGGCGCCTGGGTGGCTCAGTTGGTTAAGCATCCGACTTCAGCCCAGGTCATCATCTCATGGTCCATGGGTTCGAGCCCCGCATTGGGCTCTGTGCTGACAGCTCAGAGCCTGGAGCCTGCTAAGGATTCTGTGTGTCCCTCTCTCCCTGACCCTCCCCCGTTCATGCTCTGTCTCTCTCTGTCTCAAGAATAAATAAACATTAAAAAAAATTAAAAAAATACTGTCAAGTGCTTTGTAGAAATCAGATTTCATGCAAATAATATAATTAATTCTCCTCTGTTGGCTTTTGCTGGTAGTGTTAGCAGAAATCTGAAAATGATATATGCAAACCCAAGTTTCTCAGGATAAAGCAACACTTAAAAGTAGTTTGCTATCGTTTTACTTACCTGACTTCTCACTATTCTATGCTATAATGATTATTAATCATTGTGCACAAGAAATCAATCGCAATGGCCTAATGCTAATCTTTCAAAAGCACTTTGGCTATTACATGGTTCCATTTTTTAAGTCAGTAGAAGGTCTGTGTTTAATAAAGGTAGACTGAGGCTCAGAAAGAACAGTGAGGCTAAGACTTCAAGTTCACAGCCCTCAGAAATATTCCTGTTCATGCTTCATAATTTAGATATTTGCTGACTACTTAGAATGTAAGGCAGTGCATTAAATTCAATAGAATGTCAGAAATTATTTTTCTTGATTAATTGTCCAGGAGATATCTCTAGGTAATTGGGTGATCATCCTCTCGCATGTGACTATTTCCAGGAGATGCCCACCTCAGCACTGTATCATATATATAAGATCAAGAAACCAAAGGGAAAAGTAGAGATCTGTAACTTGAAAAAATCCATCATGAAAGAACTGATCTCCTGGCTGATGCAAATGCTTTAGAATAATCAGACTGTTAAAAAATGTCATGCTTTCTTTAAAAAAGATTTTTTTTTTTTTTTTGATACTCTGAGTTCCCGTGTAAGTTGAAAAGATGATAAAGGAGCTAAAAGAGAAATGGTTTGCTTTTGAGCTGTCACTGTTCTGGGGCCCCCATCAAAGAAACTCAGTTCATTTTGATTGAGCAAGTTAATAGAAATGAATGAAGAGAATGGAATTGAAAATGGAAAGAGAGTGTGGTTCAATAGGATAAGCAAAAGGGGTCGCCTGGGTGGCTCAGTCGGTTGAACACCTGACCTCGGCTCAGGTCACGATCTCACGGTCTGTGAGTTCAAGCCCCGCATCGGGCTCTGTGCTGACAGCTCAGAGCCTGGAGCCTGTTTCAGATTCTGCGTCTCCCTCTCTCTCTGCCTCTCCCCTGCTCATGCTCTGTCTCTCTCTCTGTCAAAAATAAATAAACATAAAATTTTTTTTTTTTAAAAATTGGATAAGCAAAAGACTGGGACATATCTGACATCTAATAGTTTTGGCCACAGACACTACCTTTATCTTTTGATGCTGACTCCTTGATTATGAATCAAATGGAATCCGTGGGACTCCTTTAACTCTGTGTTCTTGGAGAACATAAATTAATAAAAGCAAAATACTTACAATATAATGGGGCATTGAAAGTCCCACTACATTATATATTATGGTTAAAGACAGAAAGAGGGCCAATGTTGACAGAGAAAACAAACTGGACCTATCAGTTAGGGTCCTGTTTGAACTTCTATTATTCAAGGCTAATCTTTTACTGGTTTTCGGTATGAGTTTTTCCTTTAATTACTTAGAAGTTTGGAGTAATTCATAATCTATTTAAAGATCTACTCATAGACTAGAGCTTCACATGCTTTTATTGCAGAAATGCAAGTTATCAATACTTTTCTAGGCTGTGACCAGAAGCCACATTTTAAGTTGTCCCTTAAACAAAAATTCTCATTAAATGACCAAACATAAGGCCAATTAAGACCCACTGTTCTTTTCAGCAGTATACACTGGTACTACTCTTTAAGCTTCCACTTACATTAAATTTATTCCCGTTATTTTAGCTGTATAGCAGAAAAGGGAATTTTAAAGATCACTGTCACTTATGTGTATAAGTGATCCCTGAAATGACAGTGGAACCGACTCTTTTCAGACAGCCTGTAGGCTCCGAGGAGATAAACCCTGGACTTCCTGGAGTCCTCCACGGTTCATTCCTTTCCAGATGAGTTTTTTGTTTCTTTTACATTTTACACCCCGACATGAGTGGCAGTGGTGACATGGTGTCATTGGCTTTCAGCACACACACGGTCACAGTTTCTCATCCAGTCCTCTCGACAATCAAGTGATGTACATTGTTGGCACGACACGTTGAGTTTGATTTAAATTTTTTTTTTTAATGTTTATTTTTGAAGGAGAGAGAGACAGAGCATGAGCAGGGGAGGGGCAGAGAGAGAGGGAGACGCAGAATCTGAAGCAGCCTCCAGGCTCTGTCAGCACAGAGCCCAACTGGGGGCTCAATGTGGGGCTGGAACTCACGAGCCGTGAGATCATGACCTAAGCTGAAGTCAGATGCTTAACCGACTGAGCTTAACCAACTTGCCGAGGTGAGACCACGGGCACCCCACCTGCATGCAGGACAGCAGTTTGTGGGCCCCGCGGAGGCTCACTCTGCCTGGATACGAGGGCGTGGTAGTCCGTGGCCTCCACTCGCAAACCTTTCAGCACGCGAAGGTTGGCTTCGAAGCCATGCTGCAGCAGGACATGTGGTGTGGACAAGTTCTGTGAAGGCCGAGTGAGGTGCAGGTGACTGGAGACGGATGGAATGTGGGAAGCACAGATTGTCAGCCTGCTGCCTTCATGTGCTGCTCAGGTGTGGACCTTTGCCTGACTCCTTTAGGGACAAAGTTTTTGGGCCTTTGAGGGGGCTGAGGTTGGGGAGGTGTTCTGTCCTTCCCAATCACCAAATGATTCCCTGGTTACGATTCGAAAGGAAATGAATTTCATGCAGAAGTACATGGTCAACATATTATGGGTTGGGTGCTTAGAAGAGATAATGATTTCCACACTTGAAGAAAAATGTAAGCCCAGGCTTGATGAAGAGCTGTATGAGAAAGCTCATGCTGCTACATGAGAGAATCCTGTCTCTAAGAAGAAACTTAACAGAGTTTAAAAGAAAAGATAGAATTCTCTTAAAATGTGTCTTGTTTGGAAGAAAGATCAGGTTGCTCAGAAGGTAGCCAGCACCCTCAGGGTTCAGGAATAGGCCTAAACTGACCAGTAAAATCTCAATTCTTCATGAAAAATTCTTTGGCTAAGAATAAATTTATTGGTCAAGAAAAAAGAATTCTTCAAAAACATTTCTCTATGATTCAGCGTTGAAAAGTTATGTACAAAGAAAAGCACACAAAGCGATAGGACCTACGTTTGGAATTAGGGAATCAAGTATTCATTTTTAGGGGAATAACTGCAATTCTACCCTTTCATACAAAGTAAAACCAAATGCTCTAAGGTACCCAAGAAGAATCCTTAAGAAAGCAAGCAGATGAAGCTATGGTATGTTTCTTCTTTTGGTATATGCAAAATGACTACCTCTTGTAAGCCAAGCAAAGTCCCTGAAGGCAGAATTTCTCACATCCCCTGGACTAGGTGACAGATTTTTAAAGCAGTGAGGGAAGCTGGTGGGGATAATCAGGCCTGGTGCAGGCCTGCCGTGAAGACATCACACATGAACTCATCAGAAGCTTTCTGCTACCTTTGAGTAGAAACTCCTTAAGTTCCAGTAGCTTCTGATTTTATGGAGGGAGACAAAGTGTGAGTTTAGTCAAAGTGGTTAGTAAATTCTAGTCAAACCCAGGTGTTCTTTGACCTGTTTTGAAATTATTCCATCATTGAAACAGTGCTAGAAAAGATCAAGATCAGGTGAGCACAGGTTTCTTGACACCTGTCTCTGAGTATAAAAGGAATTCTTTCAATAAGTATAAAATACAAATTCCACCTGATAAGAAAGCAGTGTTACTTATTTTTCTGTAGTCCCTACAAGGGTGGCATTTTAGGTTCCATGAAACGCGTTAGTTTCTCTGGAATTCGGAGTCTTGCACAGCATCAGGCACCCTGGGGGAGGTGACTCTCTGACTGGAAGAATGAATGGTGCCGTGGCCCCTGGAACCGGTGGCATTTTTCATGGGCACGCAGGTGGATTAACTGTGTCTCTGAGTCCCATTAAGTCTTGAATTTGTTCCAGTTATTGCACATACTAACCAAAGCGGGCTTGTATGCCTCATGGGAGGAGACTTAGTGATGCGGAAGAAAGGAGAGACAGTAGCTCCGAATGTGAAATCTTTCTCTGTTCTAGCACTAGTCCCAGGATGTGCTATCGTAGAGGACGTTAAAACCACGGGCTTGGGGTACCTGTGTGGCTCGGACGGTTAAGCGTCTGACTCTTGATTTAGGTTCAGGCCGTGATCTCATGGTTCGTGAGTCCAAGCCCCACACTGGGCTTTGCACTGACAGTGTGTAGAATCCCAGTGCTTGGGATTCTCTCTCCCTACCTCTCTCTCTCTTCCTCCCCCCGATTGTGCTCTGTCTCTAAAAATAAATAAGTAAACTGAGAAAAGTGAAACCATGGGTGTTAGAGTCAGGCAAGTACAGGTGGTACCACTGGCTTGATGTGTGGCCTTGACAGTTACTAAGTAGCAGTAGTTTCACAAATAAAACGATGATAATAATAAAGGAAGCCCTATACATTGGGGCCATGTGCTTAGCACAGCATCTGGCAAATACTAAGTGCCCAAGGAATGCTATTATGAGTGTTAAGGTAAAGACAGAAGGAATTATTGTTTCCCCTCTCTAAATTAGGGAGAAGAAAATGGATGGAACACGAAAGGCTGGTGAGCACACGGAGCAACCAGAGCTCTCTTACATTCGTGGTTGCTGGGGGTGTGTAGTGGTACGATTACTTTGGAAGAGAGTCTGGCAGTTTCTCATAAGATTATATAGACATCTGCCCTGTGACCCAGGAATTTCACTTCCAGGTGAAATTCTAAGGGGAATTAATATGGCTACCCAAAGACTTGCCGAAGTATATTCACGTCAGCTTTCTTCATAATAGCTAAATATTGGAAATACTTGAGGCGTTCTTAAGAGGAGGATGGTGGTACTAACTGTGGTTAGCAACATACATATATTATCTATGGTATCTAACTGTGGCATCTGCATCCATACATATGACATGCAACGGAACACTACTTAGCAGTAAAAAGGAACGGACTTCCAGTACTCACAAAAACATGCGTGCATCTCAAACAACGCTATACTGAGTAAAAGAAGCTTTACACAAAGGAACACGGAAAGCATGATTCCATTTTGAAAAAGTTTTAGAATAGGCAAAACTGATCTATTGTGAAAAAAAATCAGAACAGTTGTGGCCTCTGGTGTGGGGCTGGGCATTGACTGGAGGGAAGCCCGAGGGCACTTTCTGGGATGATGTTTCTGTCCTAGACCTTGACAGGGGTTTGGGTTAGCCAGCTGTGTGCATTTGTTGATAAACAATAAATGAATTAAAATTTGTGCATTTTGGGGCGCCTGGGTAGCTCAGTCAGTTGAGTGTCCGATTTCGGCTCAGGTCATGATCTCACAGTTTGTGGGTTTGAGCCCCGCGTCAGGCTCTGTGCTGACAGCTCGGAGCCTGGAACCTGCTTCAGATTCTGTCTGTCTGTCTCTCTCTCTGCCCCTCCCCTCCTCGTGCTCTGTCTCTGTCTCTCAAAAATAAATAAATGTTAAAAAATGCAAAAAAAAAATTGTGCATTTCACTGTATGTAAACCGTATACCAAAAGGAGAAAAGAGCTATAAATGAATACTGAAGTCTGACAGTATGCAGGCTGACGTGCTCAGGAACGTACTAGTTACAAGTGTACTAATGCCTGCAATTTTGACACGCATCAAAAATAGGACAGGTTGATGGATGGGTAGAAGGATGGAGAGATGGATTGGTATGTTATAACGCAAATATAGATAAAATGTTCATTGTTGGATTTGGGGGGGAGTGTACAGGTATAGTGTACAATCATTTCACAGTTATTTCAACTTTTCTCTATATTTGAAAAGTTTCATAACAATATGACGGGAAAACATGGCATATTTACACTTGTATGGTGATCATGGTCCTCTTCCTGGAGTTGGGAGATCAGGGCATTCATCCTCCAGTTAGACCTGGTACTCTTTAGCTTTTCTTCTTCCCACAAAGTTCTGCTCTACTTGCAGTTCCCTCTTATTGGGGTTTGATTTCTGGATATTTCCTATGCTCTCTGAAGCACTTGAATGCTCTGGATGTTTCAGCCTCTCGGCTTCTCAGCTGTTACTGATGGCGGTTCCTTGGGCCACTCCAATTCCTGTCCTTCGTTGATCTCACCTGTTTCCTTGAGTCTACTGAATTCTCCCACTGCTGCCCTGCAACCTGGTTCTGTCTCCACAGCCCGCAGACCTCACCTAAGAGGGCAGGGGAGGGAAGAACCCAGTCCTCCCGGCTGCTCGGTTTATCCAATCCCACTTCCTAATGAACGTGTGTCGTGTGTGCTTGAGGATGTTAGCCACCGGGGCAGCTCTTCTTTTACTCTAGGAGTTGGCATACGAGACCCACCGCACAAGGAAGGGGCTGTTACACTGGTGTGGTGTTGTGTAAGGGACACCCATCTGGAAGGGGGAACACCTGACTTCTTGCCTTGCTCTTTCTTCCATTAACTCATCATGCAACCCTGGATCATTTACACTCTAGGCCTCGGCCCCTTAATCTGTAAGATGAGGGATGAGAGGAGAGACCCTGCAAAGGCTGCTTCAACACCGAAATTCTGAGTCCAGGCGGTCAGATCAATGCCCAGTTCGAACTTTGCCCTACGTGACCTTGGGAAAGCTCCTCATATTTTTTGTTGTTTCAATAAAACTTTATTTACAAAATAGGCAGTGGGTATAATACTGTGAATGTCCCTTTTTTTTAAGTTAACATATTTGTTGAAGTCTTATTCTCCTTATTTGCAAAGTAGGAGCAATAATTACAATAATTATTTATCGCTCAGAAATTTCCTTGCAGATTGAAGTAAGTAAGCATGGAGAGACCTTGCACAAGTCCGGGCACACAGTACACGCCTCAGTGCTACTGGCTCCCGCTGCTACTACCTTTGCTACTGGTGCTCCTCTGGCTCCTCTCCCTCCTCCCACTCAGGAAAACTGGAAAGCTACCACCGATGCAGGTAGCTGCAAACAGCTTCCAAAGGCTTCCTGTTTCTTTTTCTCTGTTGGAGAGAACATTATTGTTATTTTTTTCCGTTTGAATAAAGTTAACGGAGATATCCTCTCTCTGATTTATGTTTGCTACCTTTATATTTGCAGTAACTTTAGGGGGGGTATGCTCTTTTATTGTTTGGCCGTGTTGATTTTTCAGAAGGAGTATCATATTAAAACTAAGTACCCGTTTTAATTCCACATTCTCTTCGTAATCTTTCATCTTCTAAAGGCAAAAATCTTCATATTCTTTCTTCAGCAAATCATAAGGAGTAAACTGAAAAATCAATTCTTCTGAAGAAAGGAGAAAAAGAAGTGTTATTAAGAAGTAAAGAATAGTCTGAGGATGACTGAGGAGATCAATGGAACCATCGGAGATATTGTTAGTTTCTAACTAAAAACTAAACCATCCCCTCAGGCTGCTGCTGCTGCTGCTGCTGCTGAACATCTGTCCCCATTGGAATCAGTCCGCAGAAATTAGGCAGTACCCATTAGCCTCAGCTCTCGGGGTCTCTGCCTTTTACCTTTCACTCTGTTTTTTGTTTGTTTTGTTTTTTTTAATGTTTATTTTTGAGAGACAGAGCATGGGGGAGGGCCAGAAAGACAGGGGTCAGAGGATCTGAAGCACGAGCCCCCTGTGGTGCTGAACTCACAAACCATGAGATCATGACCTGAGCTGAAGTCAGATGATTAACAAACAGCCACCCAGGTGCCCCAACAAGAACAAAAACTGAGACCATTAATCCAGTTAGGTGAATGCAATTAAAAAAATAATTCTACGGGCGCTTGAGTGGCTCAGTTGGTTAAGCATCCAACTTCAGCGTAGGTCATGATCTCATGGTTTGTGGGTTCGAATCCCACGTCGGGGTCTCTGCTGTCAGCACGCAGCCCACTTCAGATCCTCTGTTCCCTTCTCGCTTTGCCCCTCCCCCACTTGCACGTGCTCTCTCTCTCAAAATAATTCTAGCATAAGAAATGAGCTACTTTTAGCTATCCAATATTCTATACTATTTAGAAGCGTTTGAGTAGAAATTTTAGAAGCCAGAGACTACAACTTTTAACCCAAAAGATGAATTATACTTCTAAAATAAATAATAAAATTTCCAGAATGCTAGGAGTGTAGAATCATGAGTGAAAATAAGGTGGTAGTATTTGATCAGAAGCCCCTGATATACATAACCTTTGTCTTGGGGCAATCTGCCATGTCTTCAAAGAGCTTGTGGGAAATATGGGCACAGAGGACAGAAAACTGCAGGGGTCCACTTATAACTTTGGTGCCAAACCCTCCAGTGCAGGATCCCCTTGGCCGCCGCCAGAGGCAACCGTGTATCTAGTACAAGGCAGGAGGAAAGTCTGCTCTTTATCTGAAGCTCACTTCCAAGTCTCAGTCTCACCACCACTGGCAAGGAAAGGCCAGTTTAGAGCAAGCCAGCCACTGGCCCCTCCTTAGGCCCTGTCAGGCTGGCACAGAAGTTCCCTGGCTGGGAGGTAGGGTGTATTTCAACTTGGGAGATGCCAGACCCCAGGTCTCCCCCAGCACACTGGAGCCAGTTGGGAGGAAAGAAAGCATGGGGTGGGGGCGGAAATAAAGATCGTAGCCAAGAAGCCCACGGCTGTTGCTGGGCTTCTGAATCTTGAATGAGACTGAACCGCATCCTCCAGCGAGGAAGAAGGGTTGCAGCTAACGCTATTATTAACACAGCTCTGGACACTTCCTGAACTTACAGGTGAAGGCTCTCAGTGAGTCAGCTGTGGAAAGGGGAGGGGGAAAGTGAAGCAGGGATGAATCTTTCTCTTCATTTTCATGACTCCCCCAGGAACTTGAGGGTGACGATGGCAGTATTCTGCAAGGGACCCCAAGAAGAGCCTCGTAGAAAAAACCCGCAGGATTTCTCTGACAATCAGTCTGAGGAGGTATTGTCTCAGCCAAAGAGACCTTACTGACCTCGGAAGGCTAAAAAGGGCCACCTGGTTACATGACTCCTAGGGCTAGTGGGTCAGATTGGGAACATCAGCACCTTTTCTGAGGAGACTGACACGGGTATAACATATAAGTTTGCAAAAGTAACAAAAAAATGAGATTTTTTTCTTTTTTAAAAGATTTAATATAGGATATCTTTCAGAAACAAATCTAAGTGCAGATGAAATTTGAGTCGGTGTATCATCCAGCGTTTTAGGAATGAATGTATATCACTATGGTGGCAAGTATTCCTATGAGATACTTGTTTTGAAAGCAGACTGTAGGTCTTGTGAAAAACAACAATGACTAATGAATCAAAATATGGTACATATATGTCTCAGGTCAAATGAAAGCTTTGGCTCTAACCACAGATATACTAACTAGACCAATTTTCCTGGAGACATAATCCACCAGGAAATCAGAATATGGAGATCCCTGGTGAGAGTCTTTTGTCAAACTAGTTATAAAAGGAGAGAGTTTGTGTTAAATCTACAAAGAGGAGAGGTGACAGGAATTCCCATATTATTCCCACACTATTTCTGAAAGCTAAGTCCATCAATCTTTTTTTTAATTTTTAATATTAGAGAGAGAGACAGAGAGAAAGAATGAACAGGGGAGGGGTACAGAGAGAGAGAATCTCAGATGGGTTCCACGCTCAGCACAGAGCCTGACACGGGGCTCGATTCTACAACCCTGAGATCATGATCTGAGTCAAAATCAAGAGTAAGATGCCACCCAGGTGCCCCAAGTTGTTATGATTAAATATAAGCCTGTAAAATGAAGCATTTCCTATTTTTAAATATTTATTTTTGAGAGAGAGACAGAGTGTGAGTGGGGGAGGGACAGAGACAGGGAGACACAGAATCTGAAGCAGGCTCCGGGTTCTGAGCTGTGAGCACAGAGCCCAATGGAGGGCTTGAACCCACAAGCTGTGAGATCGTGACCTGAGCCAAAGTCAGACGCTTAACCCACTGAGCCACCCAGGTGTCCCATAGCGTTTCCTCTTGTATTTCTCAAGTTAAAGAGTACATACTAGAGACTCTGTACTTTACCCAGCCACTCTCACTGTGGGAAAGGACATTCAAGAGAGAAGAAACTTGTCCTTCCACCATGAATATCTCAGGGTGCTCAGGGTGAAGTCCCCAAGACTGTCGTGATGAAGGAGCCATCTCCCCCCCCCCCCCCCCACCCATGGCTGCTCCCTCACTGTCACGTTGGACACTTGTGGCTGGCAGAAGGTCCTCTGTTGTTTATGGCACATTGGGAGCACAGCTTGGTTACTAATCCCTTTTATTCCAATTTTCTCAGTAACGCTTTGTGATTAGGGTTTTCTAAAAATTGTACCACTAGTTACTATATGAGAACAGGCAGGATAAAAGAAATGGGGAAAGTCCACAGTTAGAAAGCAAAAGTCTGAGGTTTTTCAAGGTGAAATGTTCATCTTGGCGCTATGAAATCGGAATTCCTAGCCTGCAGCTGAGAGGGGGGTGGGAAACAGGGAGAAAGTGACATCTGAGAAATATATAGTGAGTGTTTTGTTTGTGGTAGCCATGATATTCAGATAGTTACAAATTTCAAGTGGTCAAAAACATACATAGCAGTCTTGAGAATCAAACAAATCCATTCAAGGTAACTCAGTCACTGTCAGAGTCCTCCTTCCTCCACTCTTCCCCTTCTCCCCCACTGTTTACCTCAAGGGGCTTATCCACCATCCTGACATGGGGGAAGGCTTCTGGGCTTTCTCAATTCTCTGTGGGCATCTACATTTTTATGGCTCATCATCTGTTCTCTTAGGCACAAGCCATACATGGCAAGTTCCCCAGAAACTCAGTATCTCCCTCTCCAGATCTGGTCCCAACCAGGGCTCTTTTTGGGACTTGCTATTCTGAGTGTCGGCAACATCCTCCTGGTCCCTCCTGGTTAATCTGTGGCCTCAGCTAGGAGTCAGCTTGCCTGGAACACAGTTACTCCTCAGTAGCTTTGCTGACTTTCAATCCTCAGCTGCCTTTAGTGCCTCTCTGGGTTTCTTGGAGGCCCCCGGAATTGAGGTAGGGGAGTGGTATTTATCTCAGTCTAGCTCTGGTTCAGATGGCCACCTGCTGCTTCCACTCCACTGCAGCTGCAGGCTAGTGAAGGGTATACCGAGCCCCCCCCCCCCTCCTTCCAAAGACGATGGCAAGCAGGGCCCACCTCTGACTCTGGTCTCAGATCCCCAGCCTACTGGATAACTTCTACAGCTCGTCCCTACGGTGTTTACCGAGGGAGCAGGCAGAGACAGCGTATGTCCTCTAGGCCTCTGTGAAATGGTTATGTACTGCACAATGGTGTCACATCTAAGGGAGCTCTATTCACATCATAGACATCACTGATTTGTACATTTATTATGACAATCTTCTGGAAAATAAAAGCCATGTGTCTTGAGGAATGAGCACTTTTTTCTCATTCACGCAGGCATCACATGGACACATGTTGGTTGTAAGTACCCAGCCCAATATGGAAACCCTCCTTCTCTCTCCAGAGTGCTTTCCCTGACCCGTATCTCCCCTGCATGTGGTAGCAAATTGGCTCTTAAATCAGTACACACCCTTTCCCATTCTCTGGCTTACTGTTACACCTAGAGTCTCTCAGCCTAGCTCTTGGTATTCAAACTAAGATCTTGAAATCCACCCCCATCAACCCCTTCCCTCTAAACATTCTTTCTCACCGATGCCTGGCTTTCAAAATGAAAAGTCAGAGCTTTCAAAGCTCTATTTGGAATTCAAAGCTGGAGATTTGAATTTGTTCATGCTGGATTTCATGACGGATAAAGAGAAAAATTTCTTGGTGGATGAAAGACAGGGAAGCACAGGTCTTGGCTAAGGAGAGATAACGAAACCATCACGGCTCTCTGTGCTTGTTGAGCTAACAGGACAGAAGGGGTGGGAGAGACACAGTCCAGTGACAATGGCAAGGTGCCGGTGGCCTTGGGATGGCAAGGGGGTGGGGGTCCTCTGTGCTGTTCTCACAAGACTTCATTCAGAGCGGGATAGATTTGGACCAAGGATGGAGAGCCACCACAATGATCCCATCTCAGTTCAAGTTCTGTTTATACCGCTCAGGTTTGAGACATGGCTTCTGGGAAACAGCCCTGTATGAGAGACATGGCCACAAGAAGCAGGCTCTTTCTGAGCACAGGTATGAGCTGTGTGAGACCATAGAGGAACAGCCATGAACAGAAATGGATGGAGCTTGTAATAGCCTCCGAGGCTCGCCAAGGGGCACATCAAATGAGCACCCAGGGTAGAACAGGCAGCAGGCTACTATGACTTGGGTTCCTTCTAGCCCATCAGAAACCACATCGCCGGAAGTGTCTTTCGCCAGAGGAGGACGATGTGCTATAATCACCTCTCCGTGGTACCTCCGCACAAGCGCTCCGCTCCCGCACCCGCCGCTGGGCTGGCCTCCTTGGTTTCTGAAAAGCACAGTCCTGCTTCCTGCCTCTCTGTTTTCTCTGCTTTGTTCCTACCCAACCAGCTACCGAGGCTCACAGCTGAACTGCATTTCCTGGCCTCCCCGCCCTCACGCCAGCCTGGGAGGGAAGTGAAGTGTGAGAGCCTCATTATTACCTATAATTCCAGAGAACTACAAAACCCTGCTGTGTTGCCACTAGGTTTGCTGTCTGGTTAGAACAGTCTTTTTAAGAACGAGAGATTTAGAAAAGAAAAAGGCGAAACAGCAGAAAACCTGTAATATTTTTACTATTGTTGCTGCAAATTTTACTCTATAATCTATGGAAACAAGCTCTTAATCACAGGACTTTTAAAGGTATGTTTTTTCAAGAGCAGCTAGCTAGAAGATCAAGGTTAATTTTCTACCTTATTTAGGAATGCTAAGTATATAATGAACCTTTGCAAGTACAACTTCCATATATGGCTGTCATCTGAGTTCATGTCAGTGAAGTCCCTTATTGGTAAGTGTCCTCATGTGGGCCTGATTTTATTATCCTGTTTAACTGTGTCGGCCAGCTTCCGTGGGGAGGAGAGAAGGGAGGAGAACGGATAGGTATGGCGTGCCTAATGTGTGTGAGCTGCTGTGCTAGGTGCTTAACGTTTGTGATCTCATTTATTATCCCTAACAGTTTTGTAAAGTATGGATTACTCTGCCCGTTTTATAGGGGAGGAAAAGGAGGCTCCTCCGAGAACTGATGTGACCGGATCAAGGTAACACAGCTAGGAAGTAGGATTTGAATCCAGGACTGTCTGGCTCCAAAGCCTGGGATCACTTGGTCAGTATGTGGCCCTGGGTAGTCCAAAGAGGCCAACCTATTCCAGATTCTAGCATGTCATGATGTTTTAGCACAACTTTGGAAAAACACTAGTCCCCCCCGGTTTTACTTGGTTCCTAACGTTTACGCCAGCCCTGTTCTATTAAGTGGTGTTACCCATACGTCTTCCTAGACCCTCCCACCAACCCTTTTAAATACTAACCTAAGCCCCTATTTACAGCAGACACAATATCACATCAAATAGCTTTAAGGGATTATCTAGAAAACGTCATTAAAGAAACCTATTACTTCTTTTTCAGTTTGTTTTATAATGAGGTCACTTATCTTTCTATATTAATAGGTGGACTTACTTCACTAATATTTCTTACACAGTAGAAACATCTTTAGGTTCCTTCAGTACAACATTTATAGTGATTCTCCCACAACTCACCTCTCAATCCTGTTCATCTGTATCACCAGCAATGGTCAGCTTTGAAACATTACATCACAAAGGACACACATGTATATTGCTCAGGGGACAAATGCTACCCACTTAAGTGAACTTTGATAACACCTTAAAAAATTTTTTTTTAATGTTTACTTTTGAGAGAGAATGTGAGAGGGGAGGGGCAGAGAGTGAGGGAGACACAGAATCTGAAACAGGCTCCAGGCTCTGAACGGTCAGGGTCAGCACAGAGCCTGATGTGGGGCTCGAACCCATGAACTGCGAAATCATGACCTGAGCCAAATTTGGGTGCTTAATTGACTGAGCTACCCAGGTGCCCCGATAATACCTTTTTAAATATATTAATAATGATTTGTTATTTGTTAAATAAATTATCAAAAAGCAAATGGACTTCGATAATAACTTTGATAGCATTTATATGTGATCCATGTAAGTGAACTTTGATAGTATCTTTTATTTTAATATGGATAATGTCACTTGTAGGTGGCAGTGCCTCCAGAGAGATTTGCTAAGTCAAATGGTAAATTGTGAGTTATTTCTGTGTATGACTTGTACATTTTATTTGCTTGTTCTTTCTTTCATTCACCCAGTTAGTTATTTTATTTTCAAAGGCAAACATGGTCTGGAATACTGGCCAGTACAGTATAAACTTCGGTTAAATAAGCAAGCAAAAGATTAGAGCTTTTCTAATCAAGTGGTTACTATTTAATGGCTGGTTCATGTGATGGGATTAGAATACCACTATTAATATCCTGGACTAAAACTCAAAAGAGCCAGACTGAAAGGAAACACCTGTGTACATAGCCTTCCCACAGTACCTCTTTCTAGAACCCTTGCTTCAGGGAGCCATACTCACGTGCTGGCTCTGATTGTCACTTATATGGGTTGGAATGACAAGGGTCCCACTGGACTAGCAAGAAGGGCCTGTGTGTGTGACTTATTGCAGCTCAGAAATCAGTGTGTTTTTCTTGTAGGAGCTGACACATGGTGTAAGTCAGTAAGTTTCCAGCTTTGATGCACACAAAAATCACCTGGGATGCTTGTTGAAAATATGGATTCCTAGATCCTACCATAGAATTTGGATTTGACAATGTTGGGGTTGACCCAGGAACCAGCTTTATAACCAGCATTCATGATCCCAAAGCAAATACCCTGGACTAACCTCAAAAACCAGCATTTTAAGCCAGACATGACTCGAGGTTGGATTACTGAGATCTAGATCATGGTTCTTCCACTTACTCTATGACTTTGGGTGAGTTACACAACCATTCTATACCTCAGTTTTCCAAATAAAAAGGGTGGAGGTAATTCATGGGGTATAAATTAAATGTGTTAATCTACTTAAAGCTCTTAGGGATATGCAGGTATACAATTGATGCTAAATAAGTTTTTTTAAATTTAATTTTAATTTTTTAAAAATTTACCTCCAAATTAGTATAGATGCTAAATAAATATTAATTGTTAAGAACTGGAGGAAGATTTCATTGCTCTGGGACTTTTTTGAAATTTCTTTGAACTTATATTCTGAGATTTCTCAGCCCAGAATAGACCAGAGATCTGGTCATACGGTGCTCATACCTGCCATAATTGGACCACCACTTGGGTGCTTTTGCTAAGGTATTTTTCCTTAGCTCAAGATTATCAGGGAGAGGGGCAACAGGGGGTCCATGGGGAAGCACATACCTCTGAGCTATCTGATGATGAGATACTTCCCAAATACATTATTTAGGCAAAGCAAAACCATGTGAACTATGTACAGAGCAAGATACTGCAAAGTGAATCTTGAAACAGGGGTCAGGTTAACAATCTCTTTACCTTTCAGTGTCTTTTTGTGTTGATTTCATATATAATGTCTAGGTTCCTCATAGCACCCATTGGAGGACTGGAGAAATATTCCTACAAGCAGAAATCTTCTAAAATTATTATTTTTTTAAATTATTGTATGTTTAATGCACTGAGTGACTAACATGCTCCTTAAAGCATCACTAAGGAGTGAAAAGTCCCAGTTTCTGGCAAGAAGGCCAGTAGCTACGTAGCTTTCTACAGAGCAGAAGCATCTCCACCATAAACCGTTTCATTAAAAATGCTACATACTTACATTGCCTGTTGCTTAGTTTAAATAAGAACATACCATAGTCCATCTTGAACATACTGCTAGTAACTAATTTTAACATTATTATTCATGTATTTTTCTTGTGACAGAAAGAAAGAGTTTCTGCTCTTCAGGTTTCCTAAACGTGAAGACCTAGAACAGGACAGAGTCCCCACACATGCTTCTCTGAACTTCCCCACTCATGCTCTGTACTCTGACTCTTGAATAGCAAGGCCCCATAACACATAGGGTTTCCTCTTCAGCTGACCACACAAGAAACAAGGATTAAAAAAAACAAAACCCAAACCCATGGTTCTTGGCCTTCCTGTCCATCTGCATGGCGGTGGTCCTGCATCAGTAGTGAATTTGCAGTGTTCTGGACAGAAACCTCACCACTCTTCATTTCTTACAAAAATAAAAGTTAGGGGATGTGGTGCAATTTTTCTGCAAGCCTCTCAGAATACAGGATAGAGTTCATAACTTGTAAAGGATATGTTAACCTTTTTTTTTTTTTAATAATGGTTAATTTGAAATGTACTATTGATGTGTTTCCTGTTCTTTCTTTGATATTAGCAAGTAAATTATTTGCTATCTTGGTTTATCAGTGATTATACCTCAGATTGTATCTCTAGAATAGAGTTCATCCAGTAGTGTAGTCTTTTAAGATTGTAAACTAGGCAAATCTTATGGTACAGTTTAATCACTAGGCATTTATCCATGATCTACAATGTGTTACAGGGTGAGGGGATAAGAGAACAGGGTGTATTCTTTAAAAAATTTTTTTTAATGTTTATTTATTTTTGAGAGAGAGAGAACGCAAGCAGGGGAGGGGCAGAGTGAAAGGCAGACACAGAATCTGAAGTAGGCTCCAGGCTCTGAGCTGTCAGCACAGAGCCCAACGCAGGACTCGAACTCACAAACCTTGAAATCGCGACCTGAACTGAAGTTGGACACTTAACCAGCTGAGCCACCCAGGTGCCCCATAAGAACAGGGTGTATTCTTGCCTTCCAGGGCTCCTAGTGTGGTAGGCAAGATAATGTGAAACTACTCAAATAATTCTGAGACAAGGAAAGTTTTGATAAATGCCATAACAGAGGTAAAAAATTATAATAGAAACATGATTACAGTATATGCTTTACTGTAACAATGAGCGTTTCCAATTAATTTAAGGTTTTGTAGTCTCAAAATTATAAAGCTACAAGGATGTTTAGAAATTATCTAGTTTAAATCCCTCTTGTACAGGGTGGGTCTAGAATATCTTGTCATACCAAACAGTAAGATGGTTCTCAAAGGCTACTTTGGTAGTGTCAAAAGGACGCAGGAGTCAACTTGAAGAGGAATCCATTGGCCAAAGATGGGACAATTTGAGGTTTATTAAAGACAAGAAACTCCATAGATTGAAACCATATGTTTCAATATGTTTAAATAATATGTTAAACTAATGAGTTCATAATGATATAAAATTATTGGTAATATTCAGAAGATGACAGGGAGGTAATTATCTTAGAACTTTTTTTAAGAGGAAAGAATAAAGCATTTCTTATACAAACTATATCAGTGGGTACACTGGGTAACTAAATAGTAGATGCACTAAGCATCTGTTTATAAAAATATGCCAGCTGATAAATGAAGATGAAATGTAGAAGTTAGAATATCACCATTCTACTACTCCCAATGAATTAATGGATTTGACAATGAGTGTCAATGGCTGCTAACATCACAAAAAGAGAGACAACATGACCACCTACAGACTGACCAAAGGGATTGAGCCCAAGTCTGATCAAGTATTTGGATCCAGCTGCCATATGCAGGACATAGAGAGGACAGAAGCACATGTTGAACTGCACCAGACTGTGGGAAACCAGACTAACTGGTATGACTTCTCCATCAGATAACATGTGAGGGGGGAGAAAAACCCAGAAGGGAAAATCTATAGACTGAAAGAGAATTTAAAAGACATTTAAAGTTTTTGAAAATGGGCAAGACTAAATTATTGAGTCTAAAAAAAAAAAAAAGTATAAGGCAGTGCTAACTATCTAAGGGAAGATAGAGGTTACTTTTGGAGGGAAGGAGGAGGCTGTGATTGGGATAGGGAATATGGATAAGCTACTGGAGTGGTTGGCAAAGGGCAATTTCTTGACCTAGATGATAGTTACAAGAGTGTTTACTTTCTAATATTCATTAAGCAATGCACTTGTGTGAGGTTTTATGTATCTGTGTTTCATTTTATAGTAACAAGGTAAAAGAAAAGTCTAAAAAGCCTAAAGACTAAGCCTGCCCATCAATCACAGAGTGTTACTTTTCTCCCTAAATTTCATTCTGTGCCTATTTATCAACATCTCAGCTCACTCGTAAGCTCTAATGAACAGGGTGATCACGTACCCAGTTTGCCAGGGACAAGTCCCGATTTGTTTATAGTCCTGGAGTAATTATTAAATAGTGTTTTCTTTCTCAGAAGTGTCTCAGTGTGAACAGTAAAGTATACGGTCACTCTACTAATAAATAGCACTCTCTCTTTTCTGTCTAGGTTCAGATCTATTGAGAATAATGCAGGAATAAGACTGATAGCAAAATGTCAGCTTAATAACTGATAAAGCTATTGGAGAATATAGCTCTACGTCTTGCCAATGGTTTTGTTCAGGATTAGGCAGATTTACCACCTAGCTACAGGCAGCACAGAACAACCTTGCTGCCACTGTTCTTGCCTCCCATCCACGGCGGGGTGGGGTGGGGGGGGGGGCTGCCCACACCATGGACAAGCAGAGGAATTAAGAAAGGCCAGTAGTATTGCTCCCATGGTGCATCTTCTAGTTTCTTTGGTCTTTGTCTTTTTACCTTTCATTGACTTGAACACTTTTGAAGAATATTGACTTGTTATTTTGTAGGATGTAATTCAATTTACATTTTTCTGATTTTTCCTCATTATTAAATTTAGATTATGCATTTTTGGCAAGAATACCACAGAAATGATATTGTATCCTTTTCAGTGCATCATATTGCGAGGCACAGAGTTAATCTGCCCCATTGCTGGTGATGTCAACTTTAATCACTTGTTGAAAGAGATGTCTGTCAGGTTTTTCCAAAAAGTTACTCTTATTGCCATTATAAGTAATACAAATCATATGGAAAGATAGATACTTTGAGACTCTGTAATTATCCTGTCTCTCATAAAATTTTCACTCACAAATTTTAGCATTTGTCAAAATGCTATATTACTGTGGTGTTTGCCAACTAGATTTTCTCTCTTTTTCTTTCTTTCTTTTCTTTTCTTTCTTTCTTTCTTTCTTTCTTTCTTTCTTTCTTTCTTTCTTTCTTTCTTTCTTTCTTTCAAAGATTTTACTTTTAAGTAATTTCTACACCTATCTAATCCATGACCCCAAGATCAAGAGTTGCATGCTCCACTCATTGAGCCAGCCAGGCACCCCTCCAAATAGATTTTCTATTTTCACGATCCCTTCACCCAATATTTGCTAGTTGAAAATCCATTGTACAGAAGAGATTTCATTTTACATATGTTCATATGTATGTATTTAATTTATTTATATTGCTCCGAACCCTGGACTTTTATTTTAGTCCATGGTTATAACCAATTACTCTCCTTTTTTGTTGTTGTTGGTCTAATTGTCTCAGATCTGACTATTGGGAGCCCCTTCAAGTTGGGTACTGTGACCTTTTAACATATTTGAAGTTATTGCTATTTGAGACTAAAATGCTAAAAATATTCATTCAAATCCAAAGGGGCTCATGCCTGCTTTTTGGGACGCTGACTCTGTGGTCCAAGACGGCTCCTTAACAGAGTAGGCTATGCCAGCAGCTGAACCCAGGAGAGTCCCCATTTCTGACAGGCCGTCTCACCTACCATAGTATTCCCATCGTTTCATAGGTATTTAGATCTTTCCTGGCCCCTTTCAATGACTCTATAGCTGTGCCAAGTGGCAGAAGCACAGGGTCCTTCCTTCGGTGCACTTCCCATGGCCGGTCTGGCTATGTATAACCTAAGATAGCCTTCTTGGCAGGATAGCAAGAGGGTGAAGCTTCTATAACCTCTGCTACTTCTTTGCCTATAAGTTGTTCCTAAAAACTTCATTTTGCACTTACATCATGCAGTGTCTATGCCCTGTCCATGCCAACTCATCCCCTAATGCAATCCTATCATTTAGATATATTCATGTAATAATTTTAAAGAATATCAAAAGTTGCCCCCTGGTGAAATTAATTATTATAAGTACCTCACTAGACTTAAGCTGTGGATGTTTTCACAATATTATATGTGACATTTTATACTGGTTGATAGTGTTTCTACATTTTAATGGCATAAAAATGAACACTACCCAAACACAATATTATGAAAGAGTAAAAAATGGATGAAAGCAATAGTAAGTCAACACTGAATCCAAGTACAATGTACAATAAAAAAATCACCCAGTCCAGGGGTGCCTGGCTGGCTCAGTCAGTTACAGCATGCAGCTCTTGATCTCTGGGTTGTGAGTTTGGGCCCCACATTGGGTGTAGAGATTACTTAAAATTAAAAAAAAAATACCTAGTCCAAATTAAGTTTTGGGAAACTCTAAAAATTAGATTATTTCAAGCATGGGCTATTAAGAAGCAAATATTAACTGTACAAAATTAACTGTTTTTATGACACAATGTTTTATTCAATTTGGTTTTAATTTTTTGTTGTTTATATAATGGGACTTCACTTTTTATAAAAGAATTTTTTAAGAATTGAGACGTAAGGATTACTTACAATATTCTTTTATAATAATTTTCATATTTTGTAAAGACTTGCTTTAATTTTTTAAATGCCTTACAGACCCTAATGGATATGTTATATTATGTTGGAGGTGTTCTGTGATGAAGGAGATTGAGACTCTTGACATCTTTTCAAGGAGGAAAATATAACACCTATTCAGAGTCAAAATCATATTTGGTTTTGTAGGGACTAAAAGCATAAAATGTAGTGTCCACTTTTGATTCAATTATGTAGTCTATGTGGAGGTATAGCCGGGTGGGGTTGAGCGGAGGCTCTGAAATGAGACCTGAATTTAGTCCTAAATCCCACAATCATGAGCTGCGTGACCTTAGACTATGTTCCCAACTTTCATGAAGCTTGTGTAAAATGGCAATGTTTGTAGGACCGAATTGGATAATATTCATAAACAGCTTAGCACAGTGAGTAGACCATAATGAGCCCTCTGTAAGTGTGAGCTGTTACCGTGATCTGAAACCAAACAATTGAGCAGGCATTTAATTATACATTTAATATGGAAGTGATGCCAATGAAAATGATCAATAGTTTAGTGGTTTTACAGAAACCTGGGGCCGGCTCCCTTTACATACATCAATGAATCTGAGATTTTAAAAGCTCCGTGCCTGGGGCATTCTCAAGGATCTCGACTCTCATCTATCATAATTAACTCCGTTGTAACCACTGAACTGACACTGTGGATTCATCAGTGCCTGGAAAGCTGATATAAAAAACACGTTACGGAGGCGTTCAGAAGGTGGAAGAACGTTATCCTGAGGTAGAGCAGAACTGTTGAGAAAAAGGTGTTATCTTTTCTCACACACAGTTTGACCACTTCAAGTTCAAATGCATGCGGGTTGATTTAAAATGCCTGGTAGTGTCATTTAGGTGTTTCTTAAAAAGGCTTTTGAAGACTTTACTTTAAGCTGTAACTTTAGAGCCTGTAGAGCCAAACAGATGTTTTCGTGGACTCAGGGTGAGTAATGTCCTCCTGTGGCCTGAGTCATAACTCATCAAATATTGCTCTAGTGGCCTGGAAGAGGCCATATATCTCTGAGTATGCACTGGGGATGTACTTTAATGCCACAGGATCTGGTTCACTATCCAAAAACATATTTAGAGCTTAAAATGAAAACCCCAATGGGAAACCCATGCTTTAAATACATTTCTAGAGGATCTTCCTTAAATCAGCCAACCATTAACTCTCAAGGTGTCGATGCCATTTGTGCTCAGAACAAAGCTCTTGTGGGAATAGAATTGTTACTAATTTTAATTTTTCAGTAAATCCATTAGCACCTTTGTCCTAACGGTAGTGATAGCAGCTGAATCTTGGTGGTACGGGTTGTTTTTGTGTTGTTGCATATGGCTCCAGAGCACTTGTTTTGGTGTGTTTTTGCATTTTTCCATGAATTGCCTCAAGTAATTAGTTTAGTGGGATATTGCCTTGGCTAGTTTAACTGCTCTCGTAATTCTCGGAAATATTTGAAGCATGGAATAGGTATGGCCAGTCTAGCCTCCTTGTTGTTATTCTCCCCACAAAATGATCAGACTAGCAGGTCAATGAAGAGAAATGCTAACTTTTTAGCTTCCCATTTTCCCATCAGATATCCTTGATCACGGGGCTCAGGGTTATTATCTTAGGGGAGAGAAAAGTGCAGAAACAAATTGACTTTGAACTCACAGACACACAATAGTTCCTTGATGTCTACAAAAGAGTGAAGGATTTAAATTGCAGAAGCCCGGGTTTTTGAAAGAGAAAAGGTATTTTGAGTTCCAGAAGGCTAAGCGATGGAAGGATTCAGAGCATCAAGTTTATATAATAGACAATAGATTTGGAAAGACAGCGTGAGAGTGAGAGCTAGTTCTTCTCCTAAAGGGCTGGGTGGGGGATGCTGATGTGGCTCTAGGAGCAGGGATGCCCCATCCCAGCCTCCATCATGGACTACCAGTGACACCATTACCTAACGCATCTAGTAGTTACTAGGTGGCAAGCATCATTCTAAGTACATTACATATTTAAGTTCATTTGCTCTTCTCATCAACCTTATGAGATAGATCCCACTTTCAGGTGAAAAAACTGAGGTACAGAGTGTTCACAGTTTGTGTAGATAGACCCAAAGTCACAGTTTGTGTCAGAGCCAGTGTTTGTATTCAGGAGGTCTGGTTCTGGGGTCCTTGTTTAGCAATGACCAGTCCCTGGGGGAGGATGATAGCAGTTCAGTGTGTCGTGGAGGGTTCCAGGAGAAGGGAACACCTGTGCCTTGCTTCCTGGGCGAAGCCTGAGTGTGCAGCAAACCTCATGAACTCACTGGGAAGCAGCAGCAGCAAAGCAGAGACAGCAGCTGGGCCAGTCTCGGTGAGAAAGGTTCTGATAGTTTGGAGTCTCCTGAAGCCCAGAGAACGGCCCACAATAATTTTCAGTGTCCCTGAGAGGGTTGTGGACGTGGCTGAGAGAGGTTAGTGGTAAGGGTTCAGTGTAAGCAGGAGCAGTGCGGAAAAGCTGGAGGCCATAATGCACACTTGCACAAGGGCAGGGGATGCTGTGGAAAGAGGCCAATTAGCAAAGACCAGCAGGTGGCGGTCGTCCTCATCGGGCGCGGTGGAGGAGCTGCCTCAGTGCTCAATGCCTGCCGCAGGCAAACTCAGAACTTCACTGCCATTTCAAGAGAATGAAAGGGAGACGGTGAAATGCTGAGTTTGTCTGATTTTATCCATGAAATGACTGAAGAATTAATAATGTCAATGAAATTAGGAAGATTAACTTTCCTGTTGCAGAGAGGGCTAGGAGCTTGAGGTAGAAGTTCAATTACAGGAAAAGTAAAGGCTATATTTTTGCACCCCTGATCATTGGCTTCTAAAAGCTGTATTCAGTATGATTCCACTGAAATCATATGCATTCCACACAAGAAGCTACCAGGTGAACTTTCTGTCATGTTTTCAAGTGGAAAGTGCTTGGTGTTGAGCCTCGTTTGATGAGATGGACGCTCAGTCCCTAGCTTCACATTTCTTGTGCAGACACAACTCCTTGAAAAGCAATTTCCACTCAATTGCATTTGCTTTTCTACGGGCCGGAAGCAGTTAAGGGAAATGAAGGACATTTCGATGCCAATGTTATGTTGGTTACTGATACCAAATGATTTCTGTATTAGGAACACTGTGGTCCATATTGTGGCAGTAAAACTACGTCACACCCGGCTATGGATGGGGCTAATGTGTCAGTTTATAGACCTTGTATTCCCCAGAGTGCCTTGTAACTCTGTGAGCTGTTCCCAAGTGCTCTCGTTTAGATTTGGATCCCTGAGAGAGCTGGAAAATCAAATGAATAAGCACACAAGCATGTGAAGAGGTACCTGGTTAATTATGCGTCTCAGGAACTAGACGTGCTCCATTTCTTTTTTCTGTTTCTTTCATAAAGTTGTTTTTTTTTTTTCTCTTGGTTGAATTTTTGTCAGAGAAACAAAAGGGGCTTCTATTTTCTGAATAGAGGAGAACAGATTACTTCAGTAGGAATTTATTGGCCTTGGAAAGAAGGTTAAATGGCCAAAGTGGGTCTGGGATGGACTCCTAAGTGAAGAACAGGCAGATTCTTATTGTTACCACAGCCATTTAATGTTTGCTGAGAGTCAGCAACGCAGAGAACTCTGTTCTGGATTTAACACACAATTATGTCTTCGTTTTGTTGCTAGTAAATCATCGCATTTGAAGTCTTTTCTGTCAAAAAGCTCTTCTCTGAACTTACATGCGTGGTCCTTTGCTAAATCAACATGCTGCCTTGGAGCCAGGAGAGGCTCCGAGTTGTTCCATCATTCTATACTTCAATTTCTTCCTCCTTGCTAAAATGGAGATAATATCTGCCGCAGACACATATCACAAAGATGTTAGAGTAATTTGTGAGTTATTACCTGAAAAGTACTTTAAGTATCTTAGGAGAAAAGAATCATAAAATGTCGACCAGCCTGACTTTCACACTGCCAACTAGGAGAGATTTCACCACCTAACAGGTCTCCCCAGGAACAGGATCGGAAGTTGTGATTTACAGGTCTCTGAATACACCCCCCACCCCCAATACACCTCATCCTGACGCATGGAGCCGCAAGACCCAGGAGTGCAGGCCCTTCCACCTGTGACATAATCTGTTTCAGTTCTCTTGTCTGTCCATTTAGAAAATGTAATTCACAGGATTGCCATATGGACTAAGTAATCAGGGTGCTTGCAAAGCCTTTTGCAAACAAAAAGTGCTACATATAAGTGAAGAATAATACTCAAGCACATGCATTTTGAATGCAGAGATATGGGTATTTGTCTGTTCAACCCTTTATTTGCAGGAAATGAATATGTTGGTTGAACTAAAGCCGTCTACAGCTTTTAAGACGACAGCTGTGAGATACTTAAAAACATATGCTGCTTCACATTTTGTCTGCTTGACACCACCAGATTGAAGATTTAAAATGAGTTGCAAAGAATTTCCAAGGTATTACATATTTTGAAGGCTTTTTCATAAAGGACACATCTTTGGGAAGTATAATTGACATATAACATTATATTAGTTTTAAGTGTACAACATAATGATTTGACATTTGTATACACTGAAATGATCACCAACAATAAATCTAGCTACCATCTGTCACTATACAAGGTTACACATAGTTTTAAAGGGCACAATTATTAATAGTCTATTTTGCCAAGCTACCTCTGTGATGTGCCTGCCACGGAAGGTTCTACCAAAATAACAGTGTGTCTGGTGGGTGACCATAACTTCCCGGGACATGTAAGGAAGTCTTCAGTCTACAGCAGGGACCGTTGTAATCTCAGATCAGCAACAGGCCCCCAAAAGTTGCACAGATCTGAATGCTGTTAGTTTGGTAGGACATGGTTCATTTTTAATCCCTTTATGGTGTTATAAACACAATATTTTTCTGTTATTTTTCTTAAGAGTTGGGGGCATACATTGTTTGCATTCTGGAGAGCTAATCAATGCCTGAATGTTATGGTTGCCCAGTAAATCCTGAAGAGAAGACCATCGTTGATAAAGAGTAGATACAGACAGGTGTTTCTTTCCTTGTGTGCTTTCCAACTTCCCTTCAAAACCCAGTGTCACTGAGGAAGATATTTTTACTCCCTAACTCTGAATTAGGAATATGTCTGACATATCATTGGAGCTCCAGAAGAGTTATTTTTTTGGTTATGTGTAGGTGGAGGTTCCCTGGCAGCAGACTCTGAAGAGCCAAAGTTCCAGGCCATTCCCTGGAGGTTCCAGGCCATTCCTACCAGCGTTCTTCTTGTTGGAGGACCACAGCCCTGAGCTTAGGAGAGGAGGTACTAACCAGTCATCGTGGCAATATTAAATCAGCAGGGAATAAAGGGAATGAAATAGCAAGTGAGGAGGCAGAGGGGCAGGTAAACTGGGGTGTCAAAGCTGACATCAAGGTGTGATCAAATGTGGGGATGGGAGAAGACCCTGGAGACTTGGTGCTGAGATTGGGAGGAGGTGTGGGTACAGGGTAGGAGTGGTCCAGTGAAAGAAATAGACACCAAATGCATTAGAAACATGGCCAGTGGTGGGAGAGGGAGATGGAAACAGGAATAGGCAACAGGGACAAAGTTCAGAAGTAAAATAAAAGTGAGACCTTTCTTGGAGCCAAGGAAAATGATGTGCCATGAACTCTGGAGTATAATTGATTCAGTCCTCTGCTCCTGCATGTCACCAAGGACAGACAAAACAACCGTGAGGCTCTGGGATTTTGGCCCCTGAATCTTAGTATATGAATCTAGGAGTGTTCCCCAAGAATGGGGATTTAGCATTCTGGATTCTGCTGTACCAGATGTCTCTTGAACTCTTCTATCAGTTTCTGGCCTTTTCTCCCTCAAAGCATGGAGAGAAGGAGTGAGAGGCAGAGGCAGAATAGATCCCTTACCCTTTGCTCCTTCCTCCTTTTAAACCTTCTCCTCTCCTACTACTCCTGCCAACAGTCTTTCCCAAGTAGAAAACATAAATTCTATGCATAATATATACAAGTCCATGGAAACAGGTATTGAATGGGGAGGCAGTTTAAGAGAAGGGGGAGTAGAGGGGTGTCTATGTGGCTTTGTTGGTTAAACCTCTGACTTTGGCTCAGGTCATGATCTCACAGTTCACAAGTTCGAGCCCTGTATTGGGCTCTGTGCTGACAGCTCAGAGCCTGGGGCCTGCTTTGGATTTTGTCTCCCTCTCTCTCTGCCCCTGCCCTGCTCACACTCTGTCTCTCTCTGTCTCAAAAATAAATAAACATTTATAAAAAGAAAGAAAAGTAAAGTAAAGAAAAGAAAAGAAAGAAAGAAGGGGAAGTAGAGATTTGACTGCACTCAATATTGGAGGCTCCACTAGGCCAAGAGAGAATATTATTGAAATTAACTGGCACATAGATGGACAATGGAATAGAATTGGAATTCTATTCCATTGATGGAATCTATGGATTCCATCATGCTTCTCTTTCTCTCTGTTTTTTCTTATTTTATAGACTGTGACCTCTGTGTTAAGATGGGTCTGCAGGTGCCCCTTGCTTTGGTCCCCTTAAAATTTTGAAGCTGCCGGTCTGGCAGATTGAATCATCCATCTCCTTACCAGACTCAAGAAAAGAAGTTCTGTATCGCTTCTGCTCAGGCCCAGGCCTTGAGTGACAGGGAGAATTTCTGAGATACTTACACAGTCCAGGGCAGCCCAGAAGGAAGCTCCTAAAATTGGGCTTTTGAGAAAATAGGGTGGACATTTGGCTTTTGGGTCTTTGGCAGCACTTTACCCAGAGGCTAGTGGCTACCATAGCGTCCAAGATCCCTTGATGAGATCTGGCAGGCACAAATAATATTTCAGAGAGTATGTTGAAACTACTTAAATAAACTTCTCTAGCATTGAAGAAATGCTCATTCACAGAAAGTCAATAGGCTAATTATCCTTAGCTGTATATAGAAAGGCTCCCAAGGGCAGATTTGTACTTGACAGCACTTTGTCAGTTATTGTATTTATTTAACGGTAAGGAAACAAAATTTCTTTTAAAAATATCTTACAACTTTAATGGTCCCTCCCTGAATGAGAGAAAAACTGTATAGCTGGGATTAACAGCCCATCTTCACTTCTATGGAAATTTATAGTTGGCAAAGAATTGTCCAATATACCATCTTGTTTAGTCTTTACAACTGCCCTGTTCAATGATAAGAAACAGGGCTGTTAAGGGCTTTGTCCAGGGTCATGCAGCCAGCAGGGAGCAGAGTAGGATCGTCAGCTTTCAAATCTTATTTCTTGGTTCTTTGGTGCATCTTACACTTAGAATGAACTTGAACAAGGTGAATGTCAAGTCCTCAGCTCTCCCTAGGCTCCTCAAGCTGTTACATGCACAAACTGTGACAGTTTGAGCTCCTTGAATTTCCTTTGGGAAACTCCCCAACATTTTTCTCTCTCATTATTCCTCTCTCCCTTTCTCTTTTTGTAAGAGTCTTGAGAGATTTTTATAATTTTGTGTTGAGTTATTTGGCTACGAATAACTTGTTTAATTTAAAGGCTGGCTGTGATGTCTTAGCAAGCACAGTGAATATACTCAGGAATCCCTGTAAGTGAGAATAATCTATCCTACGAGTTTTCAGATATAATAAAGATTTTAAGTATATTGGATTCAATAATTAATAGAACCCATGTAATGCTATATATGGTAGCACTTATATGTTTGTTTATATTTATATAGCTACATACTAAGCATTTGTTTTCATTTTGCAGTTTCCTTTCCCTATATTTTTAGGGATCACATATTTTCATAGGTCTTCAGAAAGCATATTTTCAGTTTTCTCATCCATAAATTGGATATAATAATGGTACTTTACTCATAGAGTTGTGATGATGACATCAATTTCAGTTAATAAGCTTGAAGTTCTCAGAACAATACCTAGCACATGAGAATAATGATTAGCTGCTATTATTATTATTATTATTATTATTATTATTATTACTCCTAGTAGACAAAGGAGCTTCCATTATATACCTCACCACAGAACATATTTGTAGGGAGCCATTAATTCGACAATTTGAATCCTAAAATAATCTGTGACTACTAGTTTATGCTGAATATCCAAATAATTTTGGAATATAGCTCTGAAGAAGTGACATGATTAAAGAGAAGAGACTGTATAAGGTAATTATAGTCAAATATAGCAAGGATGTTAATGAGAATGTCTTAAGGAGAGGCAAAAATCCTCTCTTCCCGGTAGAGTAAGATGATTAAAAGTATGGATATCCCGTTTCAAATATTGGCTTTGCGTTCACCCTCTGTGTGATCTTGGGTAAGTTATTGGAGCCCATCCATGGCTTTTATCTATCAATGGAGATATGAGTAGTGTGTACATTGAGGGCCAGGAAGGAATAAATGAGATGGTGCCATAATGCTTCGCCCAGCACCTGGCACAGAGTGATGGTCAAAATATTGGTTGTTAGAATTATGATTGTAAGCTCAGGGTAGGAGCCCCAACAGCTGTGATTTTAATATAGTCTTTATATCTTGCTTATGCCAGTGTTTTGCAACCCTTAAAATCCTTGCCCATGCATGGCTGATTAAAAAAATCACATTCTTTGTCTTCCTTTTTTTTGAGATTCCCATACCGACTTAGGGGTGAACCTCCATTTGAGAATCAGTGTACAGTATATTCTTCATATTTCTTCCAGCCAAGCAAATGTTGTCAAGTATTGGTTTGCCCTTCATAGCTTCTATTATGCAAATATATATACACATATAGATGATATATGTATAGTTTCTGTAATATATATATATATATATATACATATATACATGATATATGTACACATATACATGATATATGTATAGTTTCTGTAATATAGAAATATAATATTGAATAAATTAAAAAAACTCTAAGTCACATTTTCTGATTTCTCTATCCAGTTTGTCTGAAATATAACCTATGTGCAAATAGGAGACAAAGTACAGCAGTTACTGTTTGTACTTTGTGTAAGAAATATGTAGTTGGTCTTCATCCCCATTCTAGTGCAGAGCATCTAAAATGCTTGGAATTTTTTAAGTGATGACAGCCATAAAGATGTCTTTTTTTATGTTAATTAGGTGACCTTGGGAACCCCACTTAAGGATGAGGGCTGGTTGCCTGTGGAACCAACCTTGTTATTAGAGGATTGGAACTTTCAGGCCTACCCCCAGAGGGGGTTGGAGATTTAGTTTGATGGCCAATGGCCAATGATTTCATCACTCATGACCATGTAATGAAGCCTTCATAAGAACCCAAAATGATGGGGTGTGAGAGCTTTCGGGCTGGTGAAAGCATGGGAATTAGGAGAGAGTGGAACACTTGGAGAGGGCATGGAAGTTTTGTGCCCTTGCCCCATACCGTGCCCATACCTTCTTCCATCTGGCTGTTCCTGATTTATGTCTGTTTATAATAAACCACTGATTTTTTAAGTAAAATGTTTCTTTGAGTTTTGTGAGCTGTTCTAGCAAATTAATTGAACCCAAGGAGAGGGTTATGGGAACCTCTGATTTTATAGCCAGTCAGTCACAAGCACAGGTAACAACCTGGGTTTTCAACTGGCTTCTGAAGGGAGTGGGAAGTGAGCACTGTTGTAGGACTGAGACCTTAACCTGTGGAATCAGCTGCTATCTCTGGGTAGATAGTGCCAGAATTGAGTTCAACTGTAGGACATCCTGCTGGTGTTCAAGGTGCCTATGTGGAAAACTCCCTTGTCTACATTAAAATTGGGTCTCAGAACACCTTTTAGAGTTCAGTTCAGTTTGCCACAGCTTGGGAGAAAGCCCAAGTTTTCCAAGACAATTCACTAGTTGTCTATGCCTGTGTGTGTGTGTGTGTGTGTGTGTGTGTGTGTGTGTGTGTGTGATATTTAATGCATAATACTGTTGTAAGTCTCTTGTTTGAAAACTTTTGTCAAAAGTTATCTATTTTCCTTTTAAGAGAAATATACCTGTCCTTGATAATTAAAGTGATTTCTATTATTTTTTTTCATCATGTAATAATTTTCTATTTTAGCCCTAACTTCTTTTGTTTAAGTGTGAAATTTGTGAGTCAAATATGGAAAATGGTATAAAAAGCAAAATTATCTTTAATTCATTACTCTTCAGTTGTATTCATTTCCATAATAGGCTTCATGGTGAGAAAGTATTGACTTTAAGTCAGTTAATTTAGAAAGTTTTGTAAGAACTGAAAATCTGAAAATGGGGATAAAAGAAACAGGTAGAGAGAGCTGTACTGGGTAGGGATTGGTCCACCACCATGGGAAGAGCATATAGGACAGGTAAAAGCAAGTGCTCTGGAAAGGAGGAAAAAGTAAGTCATGGTTTCATGCAGTTGAGTGGGTAGAAATAAAGGAATGTTGGCATTAGAGGCCCCAAAAAGCATCACTAGATCTCAGTCACGCAGACATGGAGATTTTTAATCCATGTCAGTAATTCCAGGAATCAATCCAAAGTGGCTACCTGGTTCCAAAAAGCCCTCTCTGCTTAAAAATCACTTTTGTACTGGGGCACCTGGGTGTCTCAGTTGATTAAGTGTCCAACTCAGCTCAGGTCATGATCTCATGGCTCTTCATGAGTTTGAGCCTCATGTCGGGCTCTATGCTGACAGCTGAGAGCTTTGGAGCCTGCTAAGGATTCTGTGTGTGTCTCTCTCACTTTCTCTCTCTCTGCCCCTCCCCGCTCATGCTCTGTCTTTCTTTCCTTCAAAAATAAATAAATAAATAAATGAATACTAAAAAGATTAAAAAATCACTTTTGCACTGATGTTAAATATAAAAATACCCCACAGCTCTACATAGGTGTGTTTCTGAGCCTCTCCGTAATATCTCAGACCATAGAAAGATTATCTGCTCCTGAACTTATCTACAGATTTTTGCATTTATTTGCCTTACATAACAGTTTTCTGAAATGAGTTGCAAAGTAAGTTTTTATTATTTATTTATTTATTAAAAAAAATTTTTTTTTAACGTTTATTTATTTTTGAGACAGAGAGAGACAGAGCATGAATGGGGGAGGGGCAGAGAGAGAGGGAGACACAGAATCGGAAGCAGGCTCCAGGCTCTGAGCCATCAGCCCAGAGCCCGCCGCGGGGCTCGAACTCACGGACCGCGAGATCGTGACCTGAGCTGAAGTTGGACGCTTAACCGACTGAGCCACCCAGGCGCCCCTATTTATTTATTTTTAATATGAAATTTATTGTCAAATTGGTTTCCATACAACACCCAGTGCTCATCCCAACAGGTACCCTCCTCAATGCCCATCACCCACCCCCCCTCCCTTCTACCCCCCCATCAGCCCTCAGTTTATTCTCAGTTTTTAAGAGCCTCTTATGGTTTGGCTCTCTCCCTTTTTTTTTCCTTCCCCTCCCCCATGGTTTTCTGTTTTGTCGCAACGTGGATGGAACTGGAGAGTGTTACGCTAAGTGAAATACAGATACCATATGTTTTCACCCTTATGTGGATCCCGAGAAACTTAACAAAATAAGTTTTTATAAACAAAATTATATATTTTTTAAATACTAGAGGAGCTCTCAATTTAAAAGAGCTCCAATAATTATTCTTTGATTTGATCACACCATAAGTTCAACTATACTAGGTTTTAAAAACAGGCAAAACACAAAGCAATTACAAGAGCTCTGGGAAGAGAGGATGAGAACAGAAGATTGTCTAAAATGGTTATAAATGGAGGGGGTGATGGCAGATTATATACATATTGTTTGGCAAATGCAAAATATCTCTGAAGGATTCACAAGAAACTGGTAACATTAGCTGCTTCTGGGAGAACGGGGGGGGGGGGGGGATGGGGGATAAAGATAAAGAAGATTTTTTTCACTGTAAATGCTTTTGTATTACTTGAATTTTGAAACTTGTGGGTATGTTAATTATTTCCTCCTCTCAAGAAAAGATGATAAATACTGTAAATTGGCTTTGTGAAAAGATCAGTCATTCATTTATGTATAACTACTTTTTAGGCCTTTTTTTTTTTTTTTTAAGAGAGAGAGAGAGAATAAGAGCAGGGTAGGGGCAGAGAGAGTGACAGAGAATCTTAAGCAGGCTCTACGCTCAGCATGGAACCCGATGTAGGGTTCTATCTCACAACCCCAAGATCATGACCTGAACGAAAATCAAGAGTGGGATGCTTAACCGACTGAGCCACCCAGGTGCCCCTTGGTGTCTGTCTTGTGCCAGCCATTTTTCCAGGCACTAGATTAATCACAGAAGACTTTTCTGAAGAGGTAGTGTGAAAGCTGGACCAGATTGTGCCAGGCAGAGGGAGTAAGTACAGAACTCCCAGGAGGGAATGGAATTCAACCATTTTTGAGTTTGTGGTCACTATGTGTGTATTTACAAGCATGTGTGTCTGTGTATACATACACACACGCACGCGCGCACACACACACACACACACACATACACACATACATACATGTATACATACACACACACTCATGGCTCTGACTCTGGTCCGGTCACTGGGATGGCAGGATCAGCATTTCACCATGGTGTTAGAAAACTGTGGAACTATAAAACCACTTCTGGATTCTATTTTTCACACCTCCAGAGTTTGGCCCTCCATAGCCTCCATAAATACCACAGATAACACTTGGAGGAGCATACTAAGTCTCCTCTCAAGAGGCAAGCCTGAGGTTCCTTTCCCGGTAATCGGAGAGAACATTCAAAAAGGAAGAAGAAATGAGAGTTTTGGCCTTGTGCTTGGAATCACCTCTATGGATGCTCCCTTTGCATGGGCAAGGCATGGTCCCCATGAACAGGAGGATTTTGGAGAGATGTAATGAGACCAGGTAGGCTATGAAAGTAGCTTGTATAATAATGCTTGAAGTAGTGATTTTATTGTCTCCTCCAACCACCAATCTTTCTTCTTTAGGGTAGGTCATAAAGAGGGCCATGTGATTTTTGATTTTTTTTTCTGTTTATTTAGCAACTTACCACAGGTCAGGTACTGCTCTAAGCACTTTATATATTAATTTGTTTTATCCTCTTAACATCTTTATTGGTAGTCCCATTTCACTGACAATGAAACTGAGTCCTAGAAAGGTTAAACAGTTTGCTCTCGATCCACACAGCTGGGGGCACAGAGTTGCGTTTCAAACCCAGGCAGGTTGGCCTCAAAGTTGATGCCATTATTGACTATTTTGGCAAAGGAATACATTCAAACTTCCATATTTTCCATCTCAAATGATTTCCACTCAATTTTAGTACTGATGTAAACACTCTTAGAAAAATAATTTCACCATAGTGAGTACAAGCATTTAGATTATATGGCAATTAGAAGGGAGATGAAGAAGGAAGCGTATTAGCTTGTATGTTAAGCAGAAGATTTGACCCAGCTTAGTTCAATTTTCCAGATGAATCAAAAAAAAAAAAAAAAGGAATTAACACAGGATAACATTTTATTGCACTCATTTCTTATTAGATAAACATGTTAATATAGTGCAGTTTTGTCCTTTTTGGATATGAAGGTTTAATATTTAAAGGACCCATCAACCTGATACAAGTATAATAGCACAGCAGACAAAGGGTCCCCATTCAATAGCCTGGCATTTGTCTATTGCATGGGAGAAATTTTATCTTATTGCACCATTACACTTTATTCAGGCAATATTAGCAAGTACAATGGCCCGTAAAGAAAAATTAACTTTCAATAAAAATATCAGGAATGTAGTAAAATATGAGAAGTTAACACCCTTGCTGCTAGGATCTCTAAAATGTACCACAAAGTTCTAGTAGTAAAACTTCTTTGAAATACGTGGTATCCAATGAGAGAGTTTTTGTGGAAAAATAAAATGTGACAGATACCTTTGTGCCCTTTTTAGCTGTTCCTGAACCCACTGAAGATTATGTGGCTCCTCCTAAATGCCTACCCATTTCCTTCATGCTCATATCTAACATTGTATCATTTCTCATTTAACTATGCAGAATTGAGAAAATGCATAATTTATAAAATCTTTCACTAGAATGTCAAGTGGCCTGAGCTGTGTGTTTCTAGAGCTGAATTTCATTTCATGCACGGGTATAATGGCCTGTGACTGGAGGTCTAGGGCTACTGCTTTTTCTTTAGACCCTGGTCCACATCCAGCAACACAGTTTTGCACCTAAATGTCAGTAGGGTGGGACTTCGCCTACGGTCCAGTTAGGGCTGCATTCAGGTGTTAGCTTGGGAGTGTGTGTGCACACACCCATTCTCTCACACACACAGAGCACACACGGTGACCTCCAGAGAGATCATACTGAGAGATGGTTACACAAATGTAGTAGAGCCCTTTGGCAAATTTTGTCCTGTTTTAAAGCTCTGTTGTAAAGAATAATCACTATAAGCCCAAGAAGAATCTATTCCTCTTGAAACTGACTAATCTATTAACATGTTTTTGGACTTAAGGTAATATCTTAGAATGTGTAATTGAAGCATATCGTTTCTAGTGATAGGTAAGGAAACATGATGCTGTGTCACTCCTCTGTTCAAAATCCTGCAACTACTCTCCATTTCACCCAGAATAGAAGCCAAGTCCTCAAGACAGCTTACAAGGCATCCCATCTTCATTTCCCCATCTTACAACCTTTGCTCTGGTTGTTCCCTGCTTGGAATGTTCTTCCCCTTGCTCACTCCCTCCTTTCCATCAAATCAGTTGAAATCCTTCTTTCTCAAAGAAGCCTACCTTGACCCACTTCTCCACCCCTGCTATCCTGATCCCATTTATCCTGCCTTTTTAAATGTTATATTTGACACTTTTACCCTAATGTATAATTCACTTATTTATTTTATTTATTGTTTACCACTTAGCTCCTTTTTCTAAAATTGCAAGCCCCATGAGGACAGGGATCTTTTCTTTTTCTCATGGATGGATCTCAAGGGCCTAGAAGGACTGCCAGGTGCACAGCTGTTGCTCAGTAAATATTTGCTGAGTGCATGATTGAATTAATTGAATGTCGATATCACAACAACAATCCTAAACACTATGATACCCATTTTCTAGATGAGAAAGCTAGAGCTCAGATTAAGTAATGTATCCAAAATAAAAGGAGTTACCAAGAGCCAGTGACAGGATCATGACAGTTCTGCCTGCCACCAAAGCCAGTGTGCTTTCTTCAGCACCAGTTTCACATCCTTTGTCATAATAGAGCTATACTTGATAAAAAAACAGACTGAGTTATGGTTTGTCATGACATGACAGAGGCAATTCCACACAAACTGAGAGAAATTAGTGGTTTTTGTGATTCTAGTTTTGAACATGACCTTTTATGTACTTTTGAAGTCTTGGGGGACCATGTGATTGAGGATCAGAAAGAGGGGATGATTCCAGAAAGCTGCATTATAATATTCTTGAATTTGCATGTAAAATAAACTAACCTAGAGAAGAAGGGAGAGAGATTAAGTAGATGTAATCAAAAGGGATCTGAAGTTAGCAATATGGTGTTCAATTTGGATTTTATTTTTAGGGTCCTATTCACCCAACAGGTGTTAGAAATTTCCTGGGGAGTATATTAAAAATACAGATTCCTAGGCTCCATTCTGGAAACACTGGTTTAGTAAATCTATAGACCTAGAAATCTGCATTCTCATCAAGCTCTTCTGTGGTTTGGAAGCAGGTAGCCCAGATCACAGCCAGAAATCTGTCTTTAAGGCTTGTAAGTGAAAAAAAAAGTAACTTTAGAGATTTAGCAAGTCCCTAAAATATTCAGTATTTCAATTTTAATCTCTTTCTTTAAAAAAATGGAGGAGTCTGTCATATTAAGATACTCAAATTGGCTTAACTGCTCCCTTAAGGAGCCTTTGCCATTTGGTGGGTTAGTGATTGGAAGCTACTGACAGGGGTGGTGATTGAAATGCATAGTTCTCGTGTGCAACATGCCTTATGAAAATATTTGTTGACTTGAAATATAAGTGCTCTGCAACCTCTCTTGAAGAGCTCTCTAGAAGTAAAATATAACAATTATTTTCACTACTGTAGTTAAGTTGAAATGTTAATGTCTTAAGCATCTACATCCCTAGGCTGCTCTCCCAAGTTCTACAACTTATGAAGGCCCTAGAGGGATAGGAGTATTGAATCCATGCCTTTCACCATATAGAAAATTCTTCCTTTTTCTTGAACTCTTTGTTGTCACCATGGAGCTGAGAGATGTGCTTCAATGAAGACATGATTAAAATGAAGGCTAATCAATGAGTTTGCTAATAGTATCCTCCTATTTACGGTGACGTTCTGGTCAAAGCCCTCACACATGCACTCTCATTGCAGGTAAGGGTATGGTTGGCTCCCTGTTTTAAGTAGAACCTCATGGGTTTCAGTTTTGGAATTATATTACTGTAGCCCAGAGTGAGATCTTTATTTTAAACCTACGAAACTTGATTTGTCACTTCATGAAGTTTAAGCGATCTTGGGGTTGATTAAATCAAACTAGATTCATAGGATGCTTTATTAACACGTAGGAATCCCAGTTCACCAAATTGCAGTGGAGGGACCACCACCCCTAGCTTGTTGAATGAGTAGTATGTCATCTTGGTGAGTACAGAGTTGGAGGAAATAGGGTGCTGCTGAAATGACATTTGATTTAGGTTAATATTAATTGCTGTGTTAGCTTTCTCCAGGTTAGGAATTTTTGGTCTAAGTAAGTCCTGACTATATTTAGGGCACTCTCTGCTTTCTTCTGAGCTGGTACCTGTATTTATTTTGATGACTCCCTTTATCAGTTACTCCAAACTTTTTTACAACACCACTTCTTAACAACATTTAACAACTTATTTACTGCTATATTTTGGTGATTTACTTTCTGACCTTTAATTTTATTGGGAAACTCTGTCTAAATCATTCATAGTGATAATGACAGCACGTGACCTCATAAGGGACCTCATCTTGACATGACCCCGAGGATCAGAGTGGACACTTGAAGATATCTAGCTGTTAGTGGTGGACTCTAGACTAAAACCCAGTCCTCTGATTCCTAGTTATGAACTCTTTAATTCATACTCTCCCATACTCCTATGTCTAACTGAAGATATGGAACCAGTTTTCAGCTGTGGAATTAAGTACAACTAAGTAGCTCACCTAGGAGCTACTAGGAAGGGAAGGGAACTACCATCCCGATCTCGTTAACAGTATTTTAACCAAAGTAACCAAGTCTGAATGGGTTATCTCATATTACAAGTTCATTGTAATTATTAGAGGGATGAGGAAGCAATATGTTCTTTGTGTAGACGTCAATCTAATTACTATAGCTGCAGAGATTTGTCTAAGAATTTCAAAAGTTTTTATTTCCCATTTTCTTGAAATTTTCAAATATTAGTAATTGGCTTGAGTTTGGGAATTATTTTCTTCTTCAGTCTTAGAAAAGCACTGGCCCCTTTGAAGGCATATTTTTAGTATAGGTATAGAATTTCCAAGTTTAGTTTCCTTCAAACAGAAAGAGAACCATTACATTTCTTTTTTTAAAATTGGTAAAAAGGTGTACAAAGGCTTTTCATGTCCCTAGAATTTGAAAACAACTGAATTGTCCAAAACAGTATATTTCCTCATATTTCCTAGTACAGAGAATATATAATATAGGCACTTAATAAATATTGTTGAATGAATGAAAAAATATTTACTTTGGCCAGTGGAAAGAAGTATATGAATTATATTACTTCCCACTTCTTTGGTAGCACAGGATGAAAATAATGAGTCTCACAGATGAGAAGCCAGATATCAAAGTGGCTGGTTGTATTCTAGAGCCTGAGAACCAGGCAGAACTGTAGGTGTTCTAGTCCCTAAATCACGAATGTTTCCCTAATGATGTATCATGAAGATCTTTGATACTTTTTTTAAAGAGAAAATCAGGACTCTCATGCATATATAAAATCACCATTTACCAAAGATTTTATTTAATTCATTAATGAGGGAACCAGTAAGGTGTTAAAACTGGTTCAAAGAACATTTGAGTAGCTAGGCATTTATAGGCAATACTAAGATAAGATTAAGGGGTTATATACAAAACTGGTTAATATCCAACAGAACCATAAACCATAGCCTCTCTGGTTATTTATTTTACCAAACAAATATCTACAAGTTAACCTCTGCATCTGCAGAGTTGTAAACTGGCCTAGACAATAAACAGCCAAGCCCAGCACTTTACTAAATGGGTTCCTAGTAATCTCTTTTTGCCTATTTCCAAGTTTCAGATAAATTTCTGACACCCAGTACACCAAAAGTTTCTTACCATCACCGCTCTCTTACTGCCCATGCTGCTTCTTGCAATGATCCTTTCTTCCTCCTTTTCTCCTCTTTTCTGTTGCCAATATATATATTTCCTTCTAACTGAAATTCTATGTAAGTTTTGTCTTGAGTGACAGTGAATTGTGGCATTTATCTATGCCTCCCCTTCTAGTCCATTGATACTCTGTTCTTTCATTCATCCCTCCATCTATCCATCCACTCATCCTTCCATCCTTCTATTCATCTGTTTTCCTATCTCATTTTTATTCATCGGTTCTCATATTTATTCAGCAAGCATCTGCTGAACTCCAATTATAGGTAAGGAATGTGTCAGGAGCTGAGAATAAGTCCTTAAGATATCATACCTATGTCTTCTCTGAATTCAAGTTTATAAACTAGTTGGTGAGACAAGCCATCCACTAAAATTATTTCACAAGAGTTATTTTGTTTGCCAAGACTAAAACAACGATATTTTAATAAAAATTTTTTTCAAATGACTACATGGTCAACCCCAACTCTAGCGCTCTCCTATATGAACCTTTATCAATAGAAAGTTATCACTTTGAAAGCAATGCTATAATGAAGACAGAGCTTGATTTGAAAATATATTTCCCACTGAGCTATATATATCAATTCAACAAAAAGAGAGTCTATTATGTCCTGGAAACAGGATGGGTATTGGGTATATATCTTCACATAACTTTGCTAAAATGCAAATGCTTCCCTGAGAAATATACCTTTTTAAGCTGCGGGTAGTCATTTCAATTTTAGTGTAAGGGTTTTCAATCTTTTCTTAAGAGTAGATTGAGATAGAGAAGGTAAGATTATTTGAGCACCAAAGAGATAAAAAGAGACTCCCCTCGAAACAATGGACAAAATGGATGATAGAATTTCAATCATTAAAAGATTAATTAATTAAATAATAAATAAATAAATTTATTTTTAAATTCCAGTATAGTTAACATATAGTTTTCAGGTGGACAATATAATGATTCAGCAATTCTACACATTACTTAGTGCTCACCATGATAAATATACTTTTAATCCCCTTCACCTGCTTCACCCATCTCCCCACCCACATCCCCTATGATAACCAACACTTTGTTTTCTATAGTTTAGGGTCTGTTTCTTGGTTTGCCTTTTTTTCCTTTGCTTGTTTGCTTTGTTTCTTAAATTTCACATATGAGTGAAATCATATGATATTTGTCTTTCTCTGACTTATTTCATTTAGCATTGTACTCTCTAGATTCATCCATATTCTTGCAGATGGCAAGATTTCATTCTTTTTTATGGCTGAGTACTATCTCATTATATATAACATCTATCTATCTATCTATCTATCTATCTATCTATCCCACATCCATTATATATACACTGCATCTTTATCCATTCATCTATTGATGGATACTTGGGATGCTTCTATAATGTGGCTATTGTAAATAATGTTGCAATAAACAGAGGGGTGCATGTATCTTTTCAAATTAGTGTTTTCATATTCTTTGGGTAAATACCCAGTAGTGGAATTACTGGATCATATGGTAATTCTAGTTTCAACTTTTTGAGGAACCTCCATACTGTTTTCCACATTGGCTGCAGCAGCTTTAATTCCCATTAATAGTGCATCAGGGTTCCTTTATCTCCAAATCCTTGCTGACACAGTTTCTTATTTTTGATTTTTGCCATTCTGACAGGTATGAGGTGATATCTCATTGTGTTTTTGATTTGCATTTCCCTGATGATGAGTGATGTTGAGTAACTTTTCATATGTCTGTTGTCCATCTGTATGTCTTTGGAGAAATGGCTGTTCATACCTTCGCCCACTTTTTTTTTTTTAACATTTATTTATTTTTGAGAGACAGAGAGAGGCAGAGTGTGAGCAGGAGAGGGGCAGAGAGAGAGCGAGACACAGAACCTGAAGCTGGCTCCAGGTTCTGAGCTGCCAGCTTATGGCCCAAGGTGGGTCTCGAACTCACGAACTGCAAGATGATGATCTGAGCCGAAGTTGGACGCTTAACTGACTGAGCCACCCAGGCACCCCTTTAAATTTTTTTAAAATTTTAATCTTCTGCCCACTTTTTAATTGGATCATTTGCTTTTATTCTTTGGTGTTGAGTTCTATAAGTTCCTTATATATTTTGGATACTAACTCTTTATTGGATATGTCATTTACAAATATCTTCTCTCATTCAGTAGGTTGTCTTTTAGTTTTGTTGATTGTTTCCTTTGCTGTGCAGAAGTTTTTTATTTTTATGTAGTCCCAATAGTTTACTTTTGCTTTTGTTTCTCCTGCCTTGGGAGTCATGTCTAGAAAAACATTGGTAGAGCTGATGTCAGTTACATTACTGTCTGTGCTCTGTTCTAGGATTTTGATGACTTCAGGTCTCACATTTAGGTCTTTAGTCTACTTTGAGTTTATTTTTGTGTATGGTGTAAGAAAGTGGTCCACTTTAATTCTTTTGTATGTCACTTTACAGTTTACCCAACACCATTTGTTATAGAGACTTTTTCCCATTGGATATTCTTTCCTGCTTTGTCAAAGTTTAATTGATTATATAATCATGGGTTTATTTTGGGGATCTCTATTCCATTCTGTTGATCTACGTGTGTATTTTTGTGCCAGTACCATACTATTTTGATGTTGCAAAAAGCTGATGTTACAGCTTTGTAGTATATCTTGAAATCTCAGATTGTCATACCTCCAGTTTTATTCTTTTTCAAGATTATTTTGGCTATTTGGGATCTTTTGTGGTTCTATGCAAATGTTAGGATTATTTGTTCTATTTCTGTGAAAAATGCTTTTGGTATTTTGATAGAGATTGTATTAAATCTGATCTGTAAATTGCTTTGTGTAGTATGGACATTTTAACAATACTTGTTCTTCCAATCCATGAGCGTGGAATATATTTCCATTTGTTTGTGTTGCCTTCACTTTCTTTCACCAATGTTTTATAGTTTCAAGAATATAGACAGGTCTTTCACCTCCTTGGTTAAGTTTATTCCTAGGTATTTTATTATTTTTGGTGCAATTGTAAATGAACGTTGTTTTCTTAATTTCTCTTTCTGCTACTTAATTATTGGTGTATAGAAATGCAATGGATTTCTGTATATTAATTTACTGAATTCATTTATCAGTTCTAGTAGTTTTTTGGTGGAGTCTTTAGAGTTTTCTATATATAGTATCATGCCATCTGCAAATAGTGAATTTTAATTCTTCCTTACCAACATGGATGCCTTTTAGTTCTTTTTGTTGTCTGATTGCTGTGGCCAGGACTTCCATTACTATGTTGAATAGAAGTGGTGAGAGTGGATATCCTTGACTTGTTCCTGATCTTAAGGGAAAAGCTATTAGTTTTTCACCATTGAGTATGATGTTAGCTGAGTGTTTTTCATAAATGGCCTTTATTATGTTGAGATATGTTCCCTCTAAAATGACTTTGTTGAGGGTTTAAAAATTTTTTTATGTTTATTTATTTTTGAGAGAGAGAGAGAGAGAGAGAGAGAGAGGCAGAGAGTGAGGGAGACACAGAATCCAAAGCAAGCTCCAGGCTCTGAGCTGTCAGCACAGAGCCTGACACAGGGCTCAAACCCATGAACCAGGAAATCACGACGTGAGCTGAAGTTGGATGCTTAACCGACTGGGCCACCCAGGAGCCCCTTGAGGGTTTTTATCATAAGTAAATGTTGTACTTTGTCAAATGCTTTTTCTGCATCTATTGAGATGATCATATGGTTTTTATCTTTTCTCTTGTTGATGTGATGTATCATGTTGATTGATTTGTGAATATTGAACCACTCTTGTATCCTAGGAATAAATCCCACCTGATTGTGGTGAATGATTTTTAAAATGTATTGTTAGATTCAGTTTGCTAACATTTTGATGAGGCGAAATTTCAGTCATTCTTCAGAATGTGTGGGAGGGTTGAGGGAGTTAGTGTGGAGTTATTTTTTGGAGAGATAAGGATTGGTTAGTTATTTGTTGTCTGGTTGGTTGGTTAAAGAAAAAGAGAAAGGGACAGAATTGAGAGAAGGAAACTGCAGAAATTCTACCATACCATAGCTATCTGGGCCCTGGTTGAGGAAGGGAGTAGGGCAGGTAGAGAAAACAAGTTCTAGAAATGCAGAGGGTCTCATTGTCTTAATACAAACAGGCACTAACCTAAATATGTCAAGGAGGTTGCAAAATAAGTCACTTAGGAGCCATCCTTGAGAAGCCAGGTAGCTTAATCCTAGTTGAGGACAAAATCTAGGAAATCATATTTTCTTGTCTCTCTAATTAACATATAGCTGCTTTCAGCCCTGACTTATTTGGTTTGATGCAGCTTAGTGATTTGAACAGTTCTACAGAAGTAGACTGCATCTATTAAGCATTAAGAGTTTTCATTATTGTCCCTCTGTTAAAATGTTCCTAATTTTGCTCCTGGAGGAGAGTATGTTGGAGGCCTGGGAGTAGGAAGACTGGGGATTAAGGTCAGGTTAGCTTGGGAAGATGAGCTTTAGAGCAATCTTTGTCAGTTTGTTGGCATTGCCAAGAATTAATCCTATTCTCAAGGAGGAGTCTGGGTTGTTACAGGCTCCAAACCTTTTATTCATGTGTCTTGAAAATAAGATTGAATATAGGAGGCTGTAGCTAGGATAACTCTGTGCTCAAGAATAATACTTGATAAATGCTTTTGGGAAATGTAAATAAATTGCAATATTTACTTTATCTTCTTCATTCAAATGTACTTATGGTTAAGGCTTTGGGTCAGGTAAATTTAAATACTCAGTAAATGATAGAGTGTGATTTAGTAGAAAACATATTACCTTATGTTTACCCAAAGGATACAAAAATACAGACTCCAAGGGGTACATGCACCCCAATTTTATAGCAGCATTATCAACAATAGCCAAACTATGGAGAGAGCCCAAATATCCACCAACTGATGAATGGATAAAGAAAACGTGGTACTTATATACAACGGAATATCACTTAGCAATCAAAAAGAATGAAATCTTGCCATTTGCAATGACATGGATGGAGCTAGAGTGTATTATGCTTAGTGAAGTAAGTCAGTCAGAGAAAGACACATACCATAAGATTTCACTCATATGTGGAATTTAAGAAACAAAACAGATGAACATATGGGAGGGGGAAAAAAGAGAGAGAGGGAAACAAACCATAAGAAATTCTTAAAGATAGAAAACAAACTGAGGGTTGATGGAGGGAGGTGGGTGGGGGATGGGCTAGATGGCTGATGGCTATTAAGGAGGGCACTTGTTATAATGAGCATTGGGTGTTGTATATAAGTAATGAATCACTGAATTCTACTCCTGAAACTGATATTGCATCGTATGCTAACTCACTGGAATGTACACATTTCTTTGAAAAGAAAAAAAAATATATTACCTTAATTTGAAAAGAACATTGCATGGAATAATTTACAAATGCAGAGAAAGAAATCTACAACACACACACACACATATCTTATATACATCTTTAAAAATGTAAATGTAAACACTCCTTATATGAATTCTGGGGTGCTGCACAAAGAACTGGGCCATTGTCAGCAGACCAGTCTTCTACCTCTTTCTCTAACTCACTAGGGGACTTTGGGCAAGTCCTTGCCCTGCCCTGGACATTAGTCTCCTCACTATGGTTTGAAGGGTTTGAACAAGACAACCTTAACCGCTTTTTCTATCTTGGTGATTCTAGGTTTGGCTGAAATTTAAGTACTTTAGAAACAATGCTACTGTGTTTTGGGTGACTTTAATTCTTTTCCTTCATATTGAAGTATCCGTATGGATTCCCTCCCTGCCTTCTTACCCACTTCTTTCCTCTTCCTTTTTTGTTTTCTTACCCCTTTGTCTCTTCTCAAAGTCCAAGGTGAGAGTGGTTGTCCTCACTGATAGAGGAAAGACTCAAAATTTCTTCCCCCAACACTTATGCATCTTTATAAAAGAAAGTCTTAGACTTTATACACTTAATTTTAGCTTCAGAGGTGAATGTGTGAGTGTATTCTTCTGAAAACAGTTCCTCAGAAGGAGCCACACTGGCAAAATGGCTGGTCTTATCAGATGGTGAGATGGCCACCTACACACACCGCTGGTTGGGCAGAGCACCATCCCCAAGACATGCTAGTCTTGTCTATTTCCTAGGGAGCTTACAAAATCCTCACCTGATTAACTTGGACTTGAGCACAGTGAACTCTCTAAATGTCTTAATGGTAGGACACTGAGTGTGCCTGAAATGTTTTCTGACTAGAGTGGATGTTTTGGCCTTGGAGGGTGTGGGGAGGTGTGAGCCCTTCCTTCACTTGTGGCGGCCAGAGCACCGTTCAGTGACATTCAGGTATCTCTGGGAGTTTTCCTAGTCAAGGCACTGCCGTGACATAGTCCTCCTTAAGCTGTGAGTGATAGGATCACACTTCAGAGTTTAGCAGCTGGAGGCCCTACACATGCTGCCAAAACAGTATCAGAATTGAGGTGAAAAGCTTAATTTTAGGCTTTTGAGAACTAGGCCTTTTTCTTTTCTTCAAAGTCTGAGATCAAACTGTTGCTTATCATCTTTTTTTGTTTTTTTCACTGCTGCCAATAAAACTCTTTACTGCCATTCATCAGGATGTAACAATATATTTGCAATATAGATTACCAGAAACAGTTTAACCTAAGTCTCTCTTTGTACTGACTTTATAGTGTAAGATATTTTGAATCCACAGGTCACATACAAAGATTTTAAATTTAGTTCAGATTTGATGGTCATGCTAATGTCCAGTTGGGAATCTTAGACTTAAAAAAAAAAAGACCCCTTTCCTCTCAAGTGTGTTATTTTATACTCAAGCATAACCATAGAGATTCAACACAACTATTATGTATGGTTTGATGTAGGGACTTGAAAACTTTTTTTTTTTTATCAAGGGTCAGAGAAAGTAGTAAAAAGTCTATAGAAGGTTACACAAATTAAAAATAGTGGAAACAGGGGTTTTTAAAAAATAACCATCTGTTAAGGTTTTTAACTTAGAGCAAGGAACAGGAAATTCTATTCTTGAAGTATTAATATATAATAAATATCCTTTTCTTCTGTAATAAGGTCACTTAAAGAGTAAGGACAGAGAGAGAAAAAGAAAGACAAGAAGAAAGGAAGTGGACAGAGAAAGGGTAGAATTAAGAGGTAAAGGTAGAGAAGGCTGGAGAGGGAAAGGAGGGAAAAATGAGCAAGTCCTGGATACAGGGATGGAGATTCTGAATATGGGAATACGGATCCCTGTTCTGATCAACCGTTAACATGTCCTTGGGGAAAGATTACTCCTTCTCCACCTCTTGTTTAAGTTCTTGTTTTCATATCCCCTTATTGGGACCCGGCCCTGCTCACCAGCTATTATTCTGCACACAGTTCCCTCTCCTGCCTTTCCCCAGGCCCAATACCCTGTCTCACTGCTCCCCTTGGCTGTTGGACAGCCTTCCCTGTTTGCAGCCTGCATACCTGCCTGTGCCACCACTTACTTCCCCACTCGAAAAACTGCACCCAGAACTTGCCCCTGGAAATGCTCCTGGATTCTGCTTTTGTATCGCCAGCTGGGAAATCCTCCCTCACTTCTAATTTAAGGCAATAAAACCCCAGATGGCTAGAGTCTTTCCCAGAGCTTCATTTTCCCTCCTCTCTCTCCTTCCCTCTTTGATTCCTTTTCTGCTTGCTTTCCTGCCTCCCTCTTAGTTTGAAATGGGAAAAAAGATGAAGAAGTGCAATAATTCTTCCAAATGATGAACATGTTTTTCACTCTTCTTCCCTCCAATGAAGCTACCAGTAGGTATCAGAAAATGGAAGAAGTGAGAAGGAAGGAAGAAAAGGAGAAAATAGAAAGTAGGACTGCTGTTGGGTACAGGGGTACAGGCAGGAGAAATCCGTTAGTTTTGTGACCATCCAGAAGAAAAATAATAAAATTAAAGCTGTTACAAAGCAGTGGAATCTCTGCCCACTGTTGTTTCTCTACTTCAAAAACATATTCCCTCCCTACCTGGCATTAAATGCAACAATGTAGTAACGCTGTCAGTTGCAGAGTTTATACATTTATAAATGGTAGATGCTGTTCCTTGCTTAACAACTGCTCTGAATGCCTCATGGCACCATGGAGCCACGGGCAGGCATATTCAAAGCTCTGCAAGCCTCACTGTAATAAGATCTTCAAAGCAACAATGCCTGTAGTAGGCAGACTTCTAAGATGGCTGGCTCCTGGAAGATTCCTGCTTCCCAGAGTTTGTGCCTTTGTGCAATCACCCCCTTTGAGTGGGGGTTGAGTCACCTAGTGACTCACTTCTAATGAACAGAAGAATAATGGCAAATGTGATGGGATGACACTTCTAAGATTAGGTTACAGAAGACTGTTTCTTCTATCTTGCTGGCATTCTCCCTATTTCTCTCTCACTTGCTCACTCTGATGAACTACTTGCCAAGTTGTCATCTGCTTTGTGGAGAAGTTCATGCGGCAAGGAATTTAGGGGTAGCCTCTGGCCAACAGCCAGCAAGGAACTGAAGCTCTCAGTCCAACATCCCACAAGGAACTAAATCCTGCCAACAACCACTGAGTAAGCTTGAAATGCAGATCCTGTCCCAGTCAAGTCTTGAGATGGCTAAGGTCTCAGCCAACACTTTGCAGCCTTGTGAAGGAGTCTGAGCTGGAGACTTATGTAAGCCAGGCTTGGATTCCTGAGCAGTAGGAATTGTGAGATAATACATATGTGCTGTTTAAAGCTGCTAACTTTTAGGGTAATTTGCCATACAGTTGTAGATACCTACTATGCTGCCTTGTAAAACTGGGTTCTTGTGGTATCTCTGTACACCTGAGTGAGGTTCATGATTTGCTTACCTAATAAGCCACATTTTTGTACTTGAAAATAATGTTTTAGTAAGATTCTTTTGGACAATGGGAAAAGGAAGGCCGTATTTCCTAGAAGCTGTGGAACATACTCTTTTCTTCTTTACCCATCCTTCCTAGACCAGCTTGGTCCTATCTTCTCAAACTCTTAGAGCACCCTGTTTTGATCTATATAGTTTAGCTGTTGGTTGTTTTCCTACATTTTCTCTCTATTACATAGGCTAAACTGTCATTTTATGATGTAGTGGCTGTAACTTTGTAGTTTCCTGGGTCAAGTAGTTAATCATGAGTTACTTGATTATTAGCCTTGGAAAGAATCAAATAGCTTATCTGGACGCATTATTGTATAATTTTATTTGGTTATTACTTCCCGGTCAGTTGGTAAGTAGCAAAACAAGCCAAAACATCCTGTCATTGGGAGTCTCATGAAACTAATGCTCATTTCTGACATCAAACTGTCACAAGAAGTTTTTGTTACAAATTTAAAGCCATATGAAATGTAATACAAGTTGTTTCTTGGACAGCAGCAACCAGTAGCTAACTAACATTTATGTTCTTTCTGTTTGCCAATCATTGTTTTAAGTGTTTTTCTTATCGGAACATAGGTTTCTGAGATTCAGATCAAAAATTTAATGAATAATTAAAGAGTAAGGTTTCAATAGTTTTTAAACCTAACAAACTGAAATATAAGACTCAAAGTCACATTAGGGATTGAGTTACAGCCAGCAATTTTTACAGAGTGATTTGAAAATATGGTCTATATTAAGCTTTCCCTATATAGCCTTGGAGGGAGCTCAGGTGTGTGTGTGAGGAGTGATGGTAGAGGACTGGGAGACAGAGGTGGTGCAGGTGGTGGTGTAGTCAGTGCTGGTGGTAGTGATGCAGGTGGAGGAGGCCACGGTGGGGTAGGTGGCAGTGATGGAGGAGGAGGCAGGGGGTGGTGTGGCTGGTAGTGGTGGTGGGGCAGTGGTGGTGGTATGAATATTTGATTCTTTCCAAGGTTAACAGCCAAGTAACTCATGTTCACTTCCTGTATGCCCAGGGACCCAAATGAAGATACTGCTACTACACCATGAGAGAAAACAGTCCAGCTTGATAGAGGTGCGATAAGAGAAAAATGCATTAGGAGCACTTGGGTGGCTCCGTTAGGTAAGTGTCTGACTCCTGATTTTGGCCCAGGTCTTGATCTCATGGTTTGTGAGTTTGAGCCCCATGTCAGGCTCTATGCTGGCAGTGTGGAGCCTGCTTGGGATTCTCTCTTTACCTCTCTTTCTCTCTCTGTCAAAATAAAGAAACAAACATTTTTTAAAAAGAGGAAAAATGCATTAATATAAACAACAGCTAAATTGTGCGGGTCATATTAGGGTGTTCTAGAAATTTGGGAAAGGGTTTTGAGGAAAAGATAGGACCTTGCTGGTCCGAGAAGGATGAGTGGAGATGAAACACAGAGCATGTTTCCGTGCCAGGAAATATGGATCCCTTTCCCCAGCAAGTTCAAAAGAATATATTTTTTTTGATACTTGAAGGAGATCATATAAGAGGAAGTGAAAAGCAATTCTCTTATCAGTAATAGTCTCCTTGGCTTGAAGATGTCTCTGGACCCAGTTAGTGGCTATTCAGGGAGGAGGCAAACACTGCAGGGTGCTACCTTTTCCTTCTCTCAGGTCAGGCTATGCCAGAGATAGGGAGGATTGGGCTTGGGAAGGACATGGATGTGGCCCTATGCCTCTGAGTGCACAAATGTTACTAAGGAGGGGCATGTAATCACGCTGAAGTGGTTCTTGGAGAAGCAGGGATATTTCTCTCTTGTGTCTCCTAGTTTAGTGGGGACACACTTTACCATGTCCACTTATTGGTTCATAAGTTTGGGAGTTCCCTGGGTGAAATCTGAAAGTGGTCCCCATTAGCAGGGGGCAAGGAAGCCTAAGAAAGAGGCAGAGCACTCCAGATTGTAGGTGGGAGGTGTAACAAGCAAGAGAACTTATGAGGCTTGTCTTGGGTGGTTACAAGTAGATCTCTGTGCCCGCATGCCAGAATCTTAAAATTTATACAGTGGCCTTAATGGGGTTCCGTCATGTAGCCAGTCCAGATGGTCTCAACAACACATTACTCTCTCAAGGCTGTGTCCTTGAAACAGCTGCCAGCGTGGAAATAGTAGGCAGAATGAACATTCCAAGGACAGGGGAAAGGGTAAGGAACCACTGATTGCTTGGGTCCAGCTCATGGGTCAAAATCAGTCATGTTCTTCCAATGACCTCCTCCAATACCACTTTATTAGTTAGAATAACAGCTAAGCGCTACAACAAACGAATCCTCAAATTTCAGTGACTCGACACAGTGAAAGTTTCTCACTCACCTGACAATTCAGTGTGGATGTTTCTGGTAGGCAGGCAGCATTCCTCAACTTGGCAGTTTGAGGCCTCAGGGCGCTTCCATCTTGAGCTGCCAATCTTAGGACCATGGAGGTCTCTGCCTCCACCTGGAAGAAGGGGAAAGAGAGGCTATGGAAGCATCCGCCTCTTAATTTCCTCAGCCTAGAACTGGCACACATCACTTCAGTTCAATGTACAATGAGATACCTAACAACAACTAGGTGCAAGGGAGGTGGGGCATGCTGTGCCTGTGAGTGGTGTGTGTGTGTGTGTGTGTGTGTGTGTGTGTGTGTGTGTGTATGTGGTAGCTCCTTTCTGGTGACAACACTACACTATTGATAGAGGAGCATGAATCTTAGTTGAACAGGTGGCTGTCTTTCCATCCCCACATTACAGGTAAAAATTGATATATAGAAATGTTAAAAGTTCAAGATGTTATGACTTCTCTATCAGCAGAGTTAGGGCTGAAACTTGGCCTCTTTTCCTCAGAAAACACTGATGGAACCGCCTCAGTTTAAAAGGAGTTTTAAGAGACAGGACAAGGAGCTTTTGTGACCGTGGACAGATGTGGACAGCACTAAGGTCTGCCTCCTTAGGCCTTGCAAGTAGCTTTTTATATATTTAAACACTGCCTGCTGATTGCCTGTGTGGAGAATGCTTTCCTAAAAGTGGTAGATTTCAAATTCTAGTAAAAACATCAGAATCACCTGGAATGTTTGCAAAACATACACATCCTCTGGCCTTATCTCAGTGAGTCTGATGCATACAGCTCTGGATTGGGCCCAGGAATCTGTACTTCTCCCTGGCTCCCTGGTGATTCTGAGGCAGGTGGTCCCTGGACCTCATGTGGAGAGACATTGCCTTGATCCATGTAAGCTTTATGTGGTTTTCCTAATAGCAGATGTTGCAGATGCTGTCACCTGCTATATTTTCTCAGACTTCTGGATTACATGCTGCCTGCCTGCTAACTGCCAGCACCTGCATTTCTTTGCCGGAGGGCTTTACCTGGCCTCTGGAGGCTGGCTGCCACCCATGTAGTAGGCTGAAATTGCTGGAAATTAATACCATCTGTGAGCGGTTCTTAGCAACAAAGGACAGGAGTGGGTGCATAGCCTCTTTACTCCTTGGTTGGGCAACTCAGGTGTGTGTTCTACCCTGGCTTCCAGAGTTCTCCACTGGTGTTAAGTTCCATGGGCCCACAGTGGTCACTGGCTCAATAATGCACCCTTTATTGGCTCACTTCCCCACCTGATTACTGGGGCTTCCTTCACCTCTTCAATAAACTACTTGCCCTCGAATCCTTGTCCCAGGTTGTGCTTCTGGGGGAACCCAAATGAAGCCAGTTAGGGACTCATGTGCACTGGGCCATAGGTACCATTTCAGGAAATCCCTCCCATGACTCCTGCACACAGGTGTGAGCTGACTGTGAGGGTGAGGGGCACATCACTGTCATGAAGCTCATTGGCCTGATCAGTGTCACATGTCTGATCTTGCTTCTATAGCCAGTGCTTTAATAAACTGAGCAAAACCAACATGATACACTTACCACCACCTGCAGATGGTTTAGCAAGAAAAATATCGTCTTAGTTTCCGAAAGAAACAAATCCCATTCCCACTTTCCCCTGTCAGTTTTGCTCCATGTGGGAGCTTCATGCTGTCAATATTCCTCCTGGGTGAGTAGCCTGCAAAGGTTCCGAGTCTTAATGATTACCCCAAAGCAGGAATTGTGGCATAAATCTCCATGTGTGGAATACATATCACAGCTTGAGTTAAATGGACCCCAAACATATGGCATTGTTTTTGCATTTTCTAACACATGGGCAGTTTCTCACATTTTAAATCAACTGAAAATGAGAAGATTATAGGCAAATCTTCTTGGAGGATTAACCACCAGGAAATATATTTGGCTTGCATAAATATTTGGGGTGGGATGGATGATGAGGTCAGACACCTTCCGAAGATACATTTCATATCCTATGTGATAGCCCAAGGAGAGACCAGGTGGATGACTCTGGAATTACCTGCCGTCTGGACTGCCTGGGCTTTAGACACTTTCCTCGTACACAGGCTGCAGCAGAGGGCAAGCAGAGCCATGGGGTTTGAGCTTGATGAATGGGGGTTGGACAGTCTAGTGCCTTTTTTGTGTGAATGTAACTGACAGGGACCAATGACTCGTGGAGATGCCCTCTCTTCCTCTGCCCTGATGCTGCTGTCAGTCTGGGTAGATTATAACCTGTGTATGAGCTTATGTCACTTGCTCTGGGGCCACCAGATAAACTCATTGAAAACACTCCGGAAGATGTACAATGGATCTGTTCTCTATTGATCAGATTCCATGTAGAATTGGGATGATGGTCCCATTCTGAGTTTCAAGAATTAAATGTGGTACAAAACACATGTTCCCTAGGGGAGATCAATTCTGCTCATCTCTCAGAGGGCTGCACCATAAGAGGCAGCGAGGGGCACCTGGGTGACTCAGTTGGTTAAATGACTGACACTTGAAGAGGCTCAGGTCATGAGCTCATGGTTTGTGAGATCGAGCTCCGAGTGGGGTTCTGCTGACAGCATGGAGCCTGCTTAAGATTGTCTCTGTTTCTCTTTCTCTTCCTGCCCCTGCCCCCTGCTCATGCTTCCTCTCTCTCTCTCTCTCAAGATAGATAAACATAAAAAAAGCAACTTAGTCGTGCTTATTAAAAAAAAATAGAGGCAGTGATGTGCCTGTAGGACAGCAGTTCTCCGCAGGTGACAATCAATAGGCAAAGGAGCAAAGTAGGCTCATTAGGCATTTCTCCCCTGAGCAGCTCACTTAGCCTTGCCAGGCCTCCAAAGCCACAAGCAGCTGTGCTCGCCTCATTTCTGCAATGGGCCCGCCAGAGTGCCAGGGTGCTGTCCTCCCTGCCTGCCCTGGCGCAACAATCTGCTGGGCCCACAGCCGGCCTTTAGCAGACCCTGGAGATCATGGTGTGGTCAGCCCCTCCGTGGGCTCAGAACATTTTTAGGCTTGCTCTCCCTGCCCGCTCCTTGATGTCTCCATCCCCCAAGTGTATTAACGCACACATAGTAAAGGGTTTAGAGAGCGACTCCTACACCCGCGTTACCTGTGATAACTGCTAAGACGTACATCACTGGTCTGCGGTTTGGGGTGGGGTGGCCTGTCTACTACAGAAATCAGGCTGCTGAGAAGGCACACTTCTGGAAGAGAAGGAGGGAGTCCTGCCTGTTGCTAAGAAAGTCTCCCCAGATTCATGTGCCGACATGTGACTGATGAGCCTAGCCAGCCCCTAATCTGATCTTTGTATCAGGGCTTCTCCCAACACCTCCTCTGCTCCAGGCCGTACAGCCTGCTGGTCACTCCCTTCAAGGCTGTGCTATACATTCATAGTGAATAGAGGCTCCCTGTATAGCAACTTGAGGACAGGGACCCAGCCGCCTTTCGCCAAAGCCTCCTTCTTCCCTCCAGGTGTTTGTGATCATAAAATAATGGTTCTACAATCACATCGTCCTCATGTGAAGATGGGAGAGGGATAGGAAGGGAAGGCAGTGAAAGGGGAAAGAGTTCTTTTTTTTTTTTAACTTTTTTTTTTTTTAATTTATTTTTGGGACAGAGAGAGACAGAGCATGAACGGGGGAGGGGCAGAGAGACAGGGAGACACAGAATCGGAAACAGGCTCCAGGCTCCGAGCCATCAGCCCAGAGCCCGACGCGGGGCTCGAACTCACGGACCGCGAGATCGTGACCTGGCTGAAGTCGGACGCTTAACCGACTGCGCCACCCAGGCGCCCCTAAAGGGGAAAGAGTTCTGAGCTGGAAACCTGTAGACTTTTCATAAAGCCACAAAGAGGGTGGCTTTATGAAACAGGGAGGGACAGCTGTCTCCTCAGTGGAAACTTCACACGCCAATGCAAGTTTTGGGAAAAGCAACAACCCCCTGGAGGAAGTGTGTGTGGGGTTTGGAAGCCAGGCGGCTTTGATTTCTGGCTCTAGTACTTTCCAGCTGTGTCTCTAAGCCTTGGCTCCCTTCCTCGTCTGTAGAGTGGACTTAATAGATTATCTCGATCACCTCACGGAGTCGGTGTGAGGATGAAAAGAAGCCGGGACAGGATAAGCAACATAACCGGATACTGCAAGGTACTTGCGTTGCTCATGAAGTTCCTTACGCTCGGGAAGTTGAAATTCCTTGCAGGGGTGCCGAATGGGGGAAGCGGGGCTGCCTCGCACGGGTCTGTCCTCCCCTTCTGCTTCCTCCCTGTCGCCCGCCGGCGGGTCTCCCGTCCCGGAGCGTTGCCACGCCGCCCGCTGGGCGGCGGGGAGAGGCTCACCTGGCGGCCTGGGGTGTCGGCTGCAGTGGCGCGCGGCCGCCTCTAGATGGAACTTTCTCACCAACACAAGGCGGCGCCGACCGCCGCTCCCCCGGCGCCCGGCGGCCAGGGGCTCCCGCTCGCGCGCGCCCGGGCAGGTGCGCGGTGCCTGGGCGATAACTCAGGGGAGGGCCGCCGGACTGTGCACGTAGAGCCCGCGGGTTTCCCTCGGCTGGAGGCGCAGGGAATCCCGAGGTTCCCCCTCAGAAGCCGAGGAGCCGCGCGGCGCGGCGCCTCAGGAGTTTCCCGCCCCGTATCTGCGGCTGCTAGAATCGGCTCCATAGCACGACGGTCCCCGTGACCGCCCGCGCCCCCCTCCTGCGCAGTGCCCGCAGCGGGACCGTCTGATGTCCATGCTCGAGCTCCTGGGGCTCGGTAGAAGGCGGCCCCCGAAACCCTCGGGGGCGGGGGTGGGGGAGACGATCGCCGGAGCTGCGGGCAGGACAAATGGCCGAACGGCAGCGCCGCGTGAGGTAAACTTTGCAGGGGAACCGCGCGGCTGGCTGGCTTTACTTTGAGCATCCCCGAAAAGAAAGCGTGTGGCGGGACACTCGCCATCGACCATGTATTCTTCCCGGTGACCCTTTTCGGAGCCGTGCTCCCCGAGGCGGACCCCAGGCTCGCGGTCCTGACTCCAGGCTCCGCGTGGCCGTCGTGCGGCGCCTTCCCGCGCGGGTCCGGGCTCGCCAGGCAGTCGGAGCTGCTCAGCTCCCTCACAGCCATATTCCTCCTTCCATCCGCCCGCACTTCTCCCCTCCCCGCCACTCCCCACCCCGTCTTTGAGTCCTCCCTTTTTTTTTTTTTTTTTTGTTGGGGGCGGGGCGGGTGGGGGTGGTTTTTTATGAGAACTATTGGCATTTCTGGTCCCGGCGTCTCTGCGGGCTGAGGTGATGTAGCGCGGAGGGGAATCCGTCGGCCGAGCGTCCCTCTCCCTGCCCGCGCCGGGGCCGCTCGGAGGCACCGAATTCCAGGGGCTCCCGCCCCTCGGGGTTCCTCCTCCTGCTTCTGGAGGGGACTGGTTGGCGCGAAGCGATTGGCGATCCCGGACGCGATCCCGGCCTTGGCTCCCCGCGCCGCGCCGGGTGAATGGCCGCGGGCGGAGGATCGGGAGGCGCCGGGCGCAGACCAATCGCGGCCGCCGGTGGGAGTATTTGTTATTCACATGGAAGACACTTGGCGCCGGCCGGGCCAGCTCAGCCCCCTCAGCCCAGAGACCAGCCACAAGTGCGGCCGCGGTGCTTGCCTCACGCGGCGGCCGTGGCGGCGCTGACATGGAGCTGCGGGCCCCCCGCGGGCTTCCTCGCCGCGCCCTCTGCGGGGAGCAGGGTAAGACGCGCCGAGCGGCAGAAAGAGGAAAAAGCGGAGCAAGTGCCGAACCACGGGGAGAAACGCCCCCCACCCCCGAACTCCCCCCAAAGATGGTGCTGGCGGAAAGAGGAGATCCCCGCTGCTTTATTCCCCTTTCCGTTTTCTCCTTTAAAACCGTTCAGTGGACAGCCAGCCAGGTGCACCGTTTCTTCTCCGATCACTTTGGTGATTTGTGTTTCCTGGGCACAAGTACATGGCCTTGCACACCGGAGTCTGGGAGAGAAGTGGCGGGCGGAGGTGACGGGAACTGGGGGCGAGGGAGACTGGGCAGCAGGGGGCGAGGGGCTGGCCGGGCATTGGAGCTTGATTGGGTATCTGTTGATTTTACGTTGCAAAGAACCAGGCAGCTACTACCCCTCTAGTCCGCCCATGATGACATTCCAGTGAAGAGGTTCGGAAAAGAGGAAGGCTTAGCTGGGAACTCCCAAGGCTTGCAGATGTGGTCCCCCAAAAGTTTAGTCGGCGAATGAGAGACTGAAGGCTGTCGGTTAGGGGGCAGGAGCGTCTAGGGTGCTCTGCTGGGGCGCGCGGCGGCAGGATTTTAAAGCGCTCTCCCTCGGATTGCCTGCCCTGGGTGACCTCCTGGACCTGCCCTGGCGGAATCCGGACTTGCCCCGCCGAGATGACGAGGTACCTCCGTTCTGCAAATCTAGCGGGAGGGATTTCCGAAGTTAGAGGCTTCCGGGATGAGTTGGGGTAACCCCCGCCTTCTTGAGAGTGGGGCTGGAGGAATGTCTACCCATCATGCAGGGAAGACGCGAGTCGCGGGAGAAGCCGGGTGGTTTGGGGTTCTCCAGAGCCCCTCCATCCCCGCACTTCTGCCTTCACTTCGTGTTCTCCGAGTTAGCCCGACGAGGTTGAGATTTCCGCGGCCCCCCTTTTGTGGCTTTTGGGAAAACACTGGAGTTCCCTGTCCTGTTGGGGGGGGGGGGCGGTGAAGGAGGAATGGTCTCTAGGATCTTGAGTTTAAAAAGCGAAGGCAGATGCGCCCGACAGCTCCTCCGAAGCACCTGAAGCCAGCGTGGCCCCAGTTTCGCGCGGGCCCGCGCGGGCGTGGGCGCTCGGGGCAAGCCAGGTGGGGCGTGGGGTAGGGGGAGGCGCTCCCGGCCGAGCCGCGCGCGGAGGCTGGATCCCCCCGGCGCGCCCGGGGGCTGGGGCGGCGCCGGAATACCCCGGCGGCGCGGGAAAGGCAAGAGAAACCCGGTACTTCTAAGGCCCTGGGCTCTACCGGGAGCCCGGGTTCAACAGCCTAAGGAACTGAGAAGAAAGAGGAAGATGCAGCTGGAAGTGGCGAGCGGGGGCGGGGTGAGTGGCTGCAGGCTGAGATCTAGGTAGAGACAGAGTCGGAGGTAGAGAACCCTCTGAGCCACGCCAGTAGCGAGCCCATCTGCTCTGCCAAGCAGCTCAGAGATCCCTTGAGGTTCGTACAGTTGGTGAAAATATAACAGAATCACACACACACACACACACACACACACAACCAAAAGCAAACAAAAAACCCGTCTGTATGACATGCTCCCTTGGTGCACATGAAATGCAGAGGGGTGTGAGAGTTGCCCAATTGCGCAAGACGGCACCCCCACGCTTCCCTGAAGAATTGTTTCCCTAGTGGCCCAAACTGCAGGGCCTGGGGTCAGACAGTGTCTGTGCTCCCGGGATGGTGGGGGTGACAATAGACCCACCAGCCAGCTACAGTAGCCCAAACCCCTCAGTCCCCGAAGCTAGTCCTGCTTGGGAAGGGAATGCCCTGTTTGCCATTTGAGGGTGATCCTTTCCCACAGACCTGATGGCATGGGAGTCTCTTGGACACCCAGGAGGACGCTACCATCTCGGCCACTACCGCGATTGAGTACAAAGCCAGAACTGGAAAACAGGGTTGGTGGTGGAGATATTGACAAGAAGTATCATAAACAGTAGAAATGCGTTCTGATAATAGCTTGTATTTTGCTGGAAAGAAAAAAAAAAAAATAAAAAGAGAAAAGAGCCACCAGCAGGTAGATCTTGGATAAACAGCTTATTGCACTTGACTGTAATTTCCATTTTCCGTTATGAAATTGTTTGTCAATAATTGCAAATGGCTACAGAAACCACTTTAGTTTACCTTGGTCACTTGCTTGTGAATAATGTCTTGAAAAATCTCTGTAGGAGACAGAATCAGCTGTGTGAAATTCATTGCTTGGTTCTTGAAAATATGTGGTTTGATAATTTTGAAGAGAAAAGCCTTATCCATCAGGGAAAATGAAGTAAGGGTTTTAAATGTCATTTTCCTATTTCAGAGTCAACTACAGGTTGCATCATACCTGAGATAAAGAGAGAGCTTTCTTGCTTTTAAATCGGGAATATGGGAAGCAATAGCTCAGGAGCAGCTTTCTTGGAGATTTACCCAGAATAAAAAAAAAAAAAAAAAAAAAAGATGCTGAGAACACAGGTCTTTGCTGTTATTTAGGCTCTATTTGTTCTGTTTGGTTTGTGCTGGCTAGTTCTGCCCTACCATGCTTCCTTTGCAAATTATGACTACTTGAATAATTCTAAAAACATCTAAATACAAAAGGAATAGATAAAAGGAAGAGTTGAACTCTAATGAGTGCAAGAGAAAGTTAGAGATGTGGAGAGATTGTACTCTTTTCAAAGTTAGCTGAGCAGGTTGGAACTGCTATGGGGCTGGTTTAATTGGTATTTATGCAGCAAACAACAGGCTGGCATTCATTTTGGCAACACTGTGTGCCAATCTTTGTGTAACAATGTTCCATTGTCTTCAGGCATGAGGCACAGTATACTCACTGTACACACAGGTTCTGGCTCACCACTAGTGGTAGCAATGATGTTTTTCCTTCTAAGTTTCTTTCTTACCATCTTCCTCGTGTAGTTAGAATGCCCAACATAAAGAGGACCTTGGCCTTTAATCTGGGAAGTGGAGTTGCTCTGTCTCAGTATCTTAAAAAGAAGATGCTGCTTGGATTTATCTTTTAACTGAACCCATAGCAAAAACCTGGCCACATCTCCATGCCTGCAGAATAGGCTAGCTTTCAAAGGTTCAGGAAACTTGCTGCTTTCTTGATAGAATCTGATTGTACAGCATCAGACTCACACATGTAGTTTTCTCAGGAGGGACAGTCATGCCATGTTGTTCCAGGAGAAGATGTGAACAGAGAGTCAGCTGGATCACATTGTTTCTATCACAAGAACAGGTTTTCTGTCTGCTAGGAATTGAATTTAGATTTGATTTCCTTTTCCTTTCCTTTCCATTCCCCCCCTCCCTCCCTTCCTTTTTTCCTTCCTTTCCCTCTCCCTCCTTCCTTTTTTCTTCTTGGCTCAGAGAGATGTTTTGATTTTCATTTCTACTTGGTGCTTTGACAAGTTGTGATAAATTCACTGACCAAGAACCTTGAGCATGATGTATTCTTATCCCAGGACCTGCCTTCTGAGTGGTAGGTACTGCTAATGGAGTGATTTGAGGGACACTGCCGAGAGGCTCCTGATTCATGATAACTCCTGACTTTGGTTTGTTACATTACCTATTTTAACCTATTTTTTACATTACCTATTTACCTATTTCTTTACCTTCTTTGGTAAAGAAATTGTGGATCTCTTGGAAATTGTCTTATAAATGTAGATGTTCCAGTTGCGGGATGACACTAATGCATCTTTAGGTTTTGATACCTGTTAATGAATCAGCTCACTCCCTGGCGAGGGCCAAGGTAACGGGAGAACCAGGTCTTAAGAGTGTAACCTGTAGGACACATCAGTCCTGAGGGAGGGAGGAGATACAGGTCTGGGAGAGGAAGGAACAGGTGAGCACAAGTGGGAAGATATGGGAGAGCCCAAGAAGAGAATGTGGGGATTATTCATGTGTGTTGCCAATTTCACATTTTCCAGGCATGACTATGTCTAAAGATGGAAATCTGGCTGTTTTTTGGCTAACTTTTCCAGTGATAATGACCTTCATGTTAGAAGCTGGGCATTATATCCTATATACAACTTAGGAAGGTTTCCTATTGTCCTCTTTTCACTGCTGAAGAATATCTTGTCACCACTTCCTTCAGAATAGCCCTTTTGATGCTTCAAGTGTCCACGACCTTCAGTTCTCTAGGTCAGATATTGCACTTCCATTGACTTTCCCTCTTGGGTCTTTCTTTCCAGTTTTCCTTTGGTCTCCTTTGATTCCTTAGACACATGACTTGTTAGGGTCTGGCCAGCTCTGAGTGTGATGGCAAAGTGGTTTTCCAGGTCTTCTAACATAAAACACAAGTAAAATATTTAAGTTCTAGGACTGATTGTTAAACTAATAGTATCCATGTACATTCTTAATGGCACTTGGCAGTTTATGAAATACTTTTATGTACATTATTATGTCATTTGACTTCACAGTCTTGGAAGGTGGCCGGGAATCATTCCTCAGCTTAGAAACAAACTAGTCCCAGGTTAAGTGACTTGCCCAATGCCATATAGCAAGTACAGGGGGAGAGGGATTAGAATCAGGGACCTCTTGGACCCCAGGATACCATTCTCATGTCCACAATATCCATCATGGTCTCCTGAACCCAAGGGGCATGAAGTAAGGGAAAGAACATAGCAGCAGTTCTGCACTTGAATTCTGGCCCAAGATTTTGGACACATTCGTATATTCTTTCTGTTTTGAGGTTCCTCATATCCCAAATGGGGGCCGTGATACCAGTCTTACAGGTGTATTTTGTGAAGGAAATGAGATCATGTGTGTGAGGCTCCAGGTGTACTGTGGGCATTCCATAAGTGTTGGTTTCACTCCCTTTCCCTCTTCTTAAAAGATACATACTATAAAAGTGGCTTCTCATTAGTTTAACTGTGGTCTTTTTATGCGATAGCTGTGTTATTGAAAAAAACTGCACAAATTGAATTCTGCTAAATCAGATTGCATTTTAAATGCATGGGGGATTTAGCTATTTAAGGGAAACCTGTGGTGAATTCTTTTGTAATGCAAATAATCACCTTCTAATTTATCTGTTTAGTAAGTTGAGCTGCTCATGTATCAGATTTTCTTAATATGGGGCTTGCTTGTACAGAAGAGCTTTCACAACCCTCTCTCACTGATGGGAAGAAGTCACTCAGCTTGCAAACAAAATCAGTTATTGTGTTCAGCTGGCAAAGCCTTGCTCTGGTGTTTGAGCGTAATCTCATTCCCTTATTATTAAATAATAGAATCTCAGAACGGGAAGCTGGAAGATACCTTAGAGATCACATGGTCCATCTCACTCATTTCACAGATGAGGAAATGGAAGCACACAGAGACGAAGTGACATATTCAGTGTCGCCAGCCGGTGACCGTCAAACAAGGATCCAATTCCAGGCCTCTGTTGCCAGGGGAGGGCTCTGCCTGGCCCATCCGTGCTCTGGGGCACCCTCAAGATTCTAGGGCCACACACACATGCCGTAGCATGGGAGACGATAGACAAATGTGATGCATTTTCTAAAGCAACCTAAGAGAGCTTGCAGGTGTGGGCAGTTTCAGTTGAAACTGCTAGATTTGCCATTTTGAGTTGATGACAATATTCAGCTTAACCTTTTTGTTAAAGAGCTGAATGGAATCCAGCATAGGGATGCTGTTTGGCCCTTTTAGGAGTAAAAAAATCACAATTCTTGGCTAATGATATTCCTCAGTGAGGATTTTACCATACCATGTCTTAAAAGCACTTGCCAAGTGCTGGAGGAGGACGTGCTGACAGACCTGATGGGTCCCATGTGGGAGGGTGGGTTTGTTCTCAACCTGGCGTCAGGTTCGCCAGGAACCCTGGTTGGAAGCAGAGGTTTGGACAAACTATACTTGATATTCTCAACCCTTTGAGAGATTTGGAAATCACCCTGCCCTGGAAATGCCCCCAGATTGTCTCCTCCTAATTAGCACATTATTTTTCTTCAAGGGCTACCTGTTGAAGATCTACACATTTCTGTAAGCTTTCAGTGGAGGGGAAGCACCTTCATCCTCACTGGTGCTTTCACAGCCAGTCTCTGCAGCACTGAGGGCTTTCTGAAGGACAGGACCCGTCCTGGGGGCCTGAGGATTTTGACTGTGGTGCCATTTACTAGCTCAGGGCTTTGGGTCTTACTCAACCTTTCTTTTCTCATTTCTACCAGAGCTAATGATGGGTGTATGAAAATTCATGAGCCACTGTGTTACACACTTGGGACTTTGGTAGAAGAGAAGGTGTGTAGACAATAAAGAGAAGCAGAATTCAGGGTCCTGGCCCTTGAGGAGCTGTCCTTACTGCTGGCCTTTCAGGAAACAGAGCACTCTTAGGAAGTCACAGACTCAAGTTCCAGCCAGAGGTCTTCTCCCCAGGCCAGCAGGGACTTTTGGTGAAGTGCTAATGATGTATGATGGTGTTCCTTATACTTAAGACTGGCTGGAAGGGAGTGAACAGAAAGGGCTTCGGGGGTTAATGGTTCAGCCTTCTCAAAGATCTTGAAGCCCTTCCTGTGGGCTCAGAAATAGTGCAAGGCATCTGCTCCCCTCAGAGGTTGATTTCAGGATTGCAGACCTCACACCTCCTTGAAGAAGTCCGTCAGCCCAGGTGAAGTTTGTACCCATTCCCAGAGGAAGGTCCGTTTGAGAGAAAAACTGTTTTATTCTAAATCTAGCACAAAGCATGAAGTAGAACTATTTAGTTTTATAGTACAAAAAGGTCATTATTTCTTTAAAACTCATGGAGCCCAAGTAGGATGAGTTTAGATTGAAGCTCACAAGAATTGCATAAGAGTAAGATTAGGCAATGTAAGATTATACAATGAAACTGAATTTATGTGGTTTTCCACAAACTTTGAAATAGATTTTTTCCTTAGAATTTAAAAGGGAAACTAAACCTTTTCAGCTGTCGAGAGTCTGATTTTTATGACAACGTATCAGATTTTGATATAACTGCAATATTTCAGTATTTTGTAAGTAGTTCTGATTTTAATTTTAAAGTGACAAAATTCAGTAAAAACCTCACCAACTAGGCAAATATAGAAAAAGTTGCTCTGCATTGTGGAAAATGAGTTACAGACTAAATCAGCAATGACAACTCCTGTTTACTGAGCACGTACCCTGTGCCAGGTACTGTGTCTTCTGTGTGTGCTGCGTGACAGGTTCTGTCATCCCCTTACAGACAAGAAAGCCAAGCTTTAGAGAGGTCATGTACTAATAATTCTATGCTGCAGAGGAGGGAACTTAAGCAAAAATTCAAGTGAGCTGTCCAATAAATAATAACCAAGATGGAACCTCTTGTTTTCCATGTAAGTGCATTCATCCACTAAATAAAATGAATTCTTGCCTCACTGCTGCTCATCCTCAACCTCTCCTTAACTTAAATCTCTAAACAGACCGATGAGATGCTGAAAAGACTAGAAATTATTACAAACACAAATACTTTTATAAGAAACTCGATTTTATTAATTCCAGGACTGTACAGCCAGTGGAACTGGGTTAATGCCACAGGAGCAGGGAAGGATGATTTGTAATTAACAGATGGACTGTTTTTATGTTTGTGTAATTGAAAACCGTTTATTCTCTTAAGTACTTAGGAGTGGCTTGGTGTAATGAAGAAAGGCTGGTCTTTGGAGAACAACAGGTGCCCTTCCCCTTCTTTTTCCCTTTAAACATTTATCCTTCACATATCCATTTACTCTGTGCTCTGTCAGAAGGGGTACGTTAAGGGTCAGCCTAGCCATGTGGACTTGGTCTCAAGCTCTGAATTAGTGATCAGAGTTAATGAGGTTTTATTGTCTTACAATGGGTCTTCCTTGTGAAACTGTAAAACATAATCCTACGTCTCTTAATGGGTGGCTGATGTAATTTATGGTCCCTCACTTAAATGGTTTTATCCAGGAAGTCAAGCTAACTTTCTAAGTGTTTCCTTTTGTGGAATGCCTGAGGTCAGGCTATTGTCAAATCACAGATTTTCTGAGGGAGAAGCAGCTGCTAGGAGAATGGAGCATGAGGGAATATCATTCAAGTGGTGAGAAAAATCAGAAAAGGACTAAGTATTTTGGGGCAGGATAGAGGGAATCTAGGGCTTAGCCTGTGCCAGGAGGCAGGGGATGCTTGTCATAGGCAGAATAGAACCTAATCAGCAGAATGGGCCATTGGCTGTATTTCTGAGTGTACTCCAGGTATATGCTCAGAAATCCAGGGCAGTGGGCTATGACGAACCCCCCTTTTCTAATCTGAAATTGAAGAAAAGTACAGCTTTCTCTGAAAGCTTTTGGACATATGTTCAGTTATCCTCTAGGGAGGCAGTATACTTTCCTTTGGGACAGGGAGTGTGGAATGAAAATTTTATGAACTGGAAATTAAACAAGTGAATGGAAAATACAACCAGATGTTGGTTGGCTAGGTTAGAGGAGAGTTGTCCAAATTTCAGGCTTCAAACATATATACATCAGAAACGAGCCTTCAATTAACCATCCTGCCAAAACAAGTTGGTGTTGTTTATTCTCTTAATTATACGTGTGTTTCAAATATCAGATTCCCTTATGTTAAGTCAGTTTTTGCTTTCAGTTAAACCTCCTCAAAAGTCCTTTGAAAGAATCTCGTGGAATTCTTTAGGATTGAAGGTCCTAGAACAAACTTTTTCTATAGATTTGCTGGTAGATGTTTTCACTTTAGGTTATTTCTAATCTTGATGAAATAACTGCTTTCCCCACTGAGTCAGACAAAATTAAGAAGCTCTTCAATTGATCTCCAGCTCTGATTTGCTCCTAGTGATTCTAGGATCAAAGAGTGTTTACTTCAGAACTATAAGCATACCCATTGCTTCCACTCCAACAAATTCATAGCAATATCTTCACACATAACCCTCCCCATGTATTTCATTTTCAAGTCTTTGTTTTGTTATTAGAGAACAATGAGATAATTTATATGAAATAGCTGACGTTCTATGTTAAATCTTTTCACAAGCTATAAAACTTATACATTTTGGACTCCTCGGGTGGATTTCTTTCTTTCTTTTCTTTTGTGTTTGAGTAATCACTTTTTCCCACTGGGCAATCTGAGGCACCAAAAAAATGAAATTAACAGATGACTGGCTTGTTGAATACATCACAGAAAATAAACTTTCATTATGATTTTGTGGACAACATTTAAATGCTAAATTCAGACAGCTGTAAAAAGTAAAAGCAGATTTGAAAAGAAATAGTGCCATCAATCACAGGATTTTTACCCTCATGGAAATTGGATTTATTGAAATAAAATGGTAAATAAAAATACTCTCTGGCTTGGGAGAATCAACCTAGTTTCTGATACTTTTCTGTTTCCCTTGCTCCAAAAGTGTCATCAATCTCTCTGTTTAGATGCAGTGCAGCCAGGTGTTCAGAATCATAGGGGGACAAAAAAAAATTAGTTTCTCACTGAATAGGGGAAATGAAACAACAAACAAAAAAAGAGGTTGGTGTAAACAGAACTTAAAAATATGAAAAATGTAGACCCGTTGAACTGAACCCTGTTTTTCCCTCCCCCTGCCTCCCAGGAATAATTCTGCTACAGGGCTGACTTCAAGGACGTGAATTGTTGACCTCATCCCACCTTCAGAACCTCAGCTGTTATTCTAATTTTTGCACCATTCCAGGCAAGTTGACTTTATATGGAAATAAAATTGAACCTTAGGGGTCTGATGGAAATTCACTGTGACATTGAAATCAAGAAAACTTGCTGAAACCCACAGAGCCTTTTCCCCCATGGGCCCTGATGGTAGCCTCCAGAAGGTGCAGCCTCTGGTGGTGCCCCTTCTTCTGTGGCAAGAATAAACTCTGGGTCTTGGGTTGCAACACCACCTGTGGAGAAAATGGTATGCGAGGGAAAGCGATCAGCCTCTTGCCCTTGTTTCTTCCTCCTGACGGCCAAGTTCTACTGGATCCTCACAATGATGCAAAGAACTCACAGCCAGGAGTATGCCCATTCCATACGAGTGGATGGGGACATCATTTTGGGGGGTCTCTTCCCTGTCCATGCAAAGGGAGAGAGAGGGGTACCTTGCGGGGAGCTGAAGAAGGAAAAGGGGATCCACAGACTGGAGGCCATGCTTTATGCAATCGACCAGATTAATAAGGACCCCGATCTCCTCTCCAATATTACTCTGGGTGTCCGGATCCTTGACACGTGCTCCAGGGACACGTATGCTTTGGAGCAGTCATTAACATTTGTGCAGGCATTGATAGAGAAAGACGCTTCTGACGTGAAGTGTGCTAATGGAGATCCACCCATTTTCACCAAGCCTGACAAGATTTCTGGTGTCATAGGTGCTGCAGCAAGCTCCGTGTCCATCATGGTTGCTAACATTTTAAGACTTTTTAAGGTAGGTGAAGGCATTGTCTTTCTGATCATTGTGACAAGACAATAAACTGTTCTGACTCCAACCACAGGTGTAAGAAGAACGTGAACATGGTGAAGATGCTCATAGACCCTCTCAGGGTCACCAGGTTACTCAACTAGAGGATTCTGTGTCTGGGTTTATACATGTGTTGATTTAGCTCCATTACTTAATTGGATTAATTATGACTCTTTTTTCCTCCCTGAACAAACAGGTGATAATTTCTGTGACATGTTGAGTCCTTAACATCTTGGGATATCCTCCTTATTGATGCTCATTTTAAGTCAAAGCAAGTATTTTTAGAGAGTATAATGAAATCTTAGCACATTTTTCATGTAAAACATTTCTATGGTGTTTGAGATATAGGATAATTTACTTGGTGAAGCTTCTTTAAAGTGGAATGCTCTGTTATGACAAAAGTTCCTGTATGAAGAAACAGTATTACTAATGTGTGGATGGAAATGACACCCTGGGATATAAGATGGCCATAAAATTGTCAGGTTTATAATAGCTACAATAGAGCAGAACCTCATTAATTCAGACTGCTCTGATGCAGACTTGGAATAATTATATATAATTCATATTGAGTTAAAAGTTCAAGTTTAGCAGAATAATTCAAGCCTTTCTGATATAGGTTTGATGATCTATTACCTATAAATTGCATTTATATACTGAGTAAAATTGGCAAAATAAGATGGAATAATACTTTGAAAAGTATAAAGTGCCATAAAAATAAAGTTGTTGTAAGTCACCATCTTTCATTAACTTTATCATTTTGTTTATCAATATCTATTATGTAGTGTTCTGTAGGAGACAATTGTTTGAATTGAAAATACTTTTTACTGGTTTCTTAGTGGGACATGACTTTTCCGACTTATTCTGAATTAATGAGGCTTTGTTTTATATTGTGAGAAACTGTTCCTGTGCATATTATATTTAAAGATATTAAAAGAATATGGAGAAATTGGACAGGTGACTGATACAGTGACAAAAATGAACAAATTGATGGAAAACTTCACAAAAAAGATGACAGGAATTGAATCAAAAGCTCTTGGTTTGGGAAATATCTTGGGGGACCATCTAGTCTGGTTCACTTTGTAGGCTGGAATCTTCTTTGTAACCTCCCCCTAAGTGGCCGTCCAGCTTTTGTATGAATTGCTTTAGTTTAGAAGACAGAATGCTAAGAGGCATCCTAATGACCATTTTCAGGCTGATGAAATTTTCTGAAATGAGGATGCTGAGCAGAAGCTCTCTGTGTCTAAGGAGTATTGAAGAGGCACAAACCAGGCTTCAAGGAATGCTGGAGACATTTCGAAGGACATTGGGAAGAGCCTTTTGGCAATGATAAGGACACAAGATTAAAATAGGCAGCCAAAGGTGCTCGAATTTGTCATTTCTAGAATAATTTCTCTTGGGCTAGCTGACCCCTTGCCTGTACAGGATTTTCCAGATTTCTCACCACATCCGGGGATCTAGAATTTCTCCTCAAAGTCTCAATTCTGAGCTGCATGCCATTTTGTGCTCTGTGATGGTACCCAGTTTTAGCTACTTTCCCAGCATCTTTTTCCTCTCTGATTTGATCTGTCTTCCCAGTTGCTCCCAAGCATCTTTTTTCTGTTCTTAACTCAGCAGTTGTGGCTCAACAACACCCACATGTTATGTTATGTTATGTTATGTTATGTTATGTTATGTTATTACGTTTGTTATATTATTTTGTTTTGTTTTTATTTTGTATTGTTTTATTCTGTTTAGTTTTTAGAAGTTTTAAATTTTAATCCCAGTATAGTTAATATATAGTGTTATATTAGTTTCAGGGGTAAAATATAGTGATTCAACAATTCTGTATGTTACTCAGGGCTCATCATGATAAGTGTACTACTCTTAAATCCCCATCACCAATTTCGACCTCCCTCCACCCTCTGGTAGCCATCAGTTTGTTTGCTATAGTTAAGAGTCTTTTTCTTGGTTTCTCTCTCTCTCTCTCTCTCTCTCTCTCTCTTTCTCTCTTTCTCTCTTTCTCTCTCACTCTCTATTTCCTTAACAACACCCACTTTTTGAGAAGAGGGAAACCTTCATGAGCATCTTTTCCCTGCCTTCTGTTACCCTCCCCTTATATACTAAATTCTGGTTCCCAGCAATCCCATCATAATTCCTATGAATCCTGTCTCCTTCCTATAGTCTGGTGGCCAGCCAAAAGTAGACAAGGACTTGAGAAGTGGGGTATTGGCGATAATTGCTTATTTGAACCTTCTAAAGATTGTGAACATTAATTTTACTATAGAATCAGCTTATCTATAAAATGGGGATAATAACATCATGTTAGGTTTTGGGATGGATTTAATGAGAAAATACAGGTGAAGGGTTCCACCGGAACCCATGTCCTTTGTCTCCTCGAGCTGCCAAAGGGACCTTCAGACCATCTGAAGGTTTTGTTTTTATGTGGTCTCAACCTAACTTCCCTCTGCTCCATTCTTCTTCATTGGCTGGCCAATTCTCTCCTTACTGTCTTGAATAATTCCGGAGGGACTTTATTTGACCAGGTGGGAGAATTACCATGGATTCCCTGGGCAGAGTCCAGTACTCCAGGTCAACTCTTAAGATAGTGGTCAGCACAATAGAGGACTGTTCTTGCCACCCTTGACCAAATCCTAGGGAGTGGGTGACTTTTAGCCACGAGGGGTGTTAGCTATGGTAATTATCATAACTAAAATGAGTACACTGGCACAGAGTGAGCATTTATTATGTGGAAGCAAATGTATTTATCAATCAAATTACTGGGGCCTAAAAATTGTATCTTTCAAAAGTAAGTGACAGAATGTAGGTACTTAGCTTATCTTCCAGCTGAACCTAGAACCACATGAATGGGAACTTGATAATTGTAACTTATATTGTTTTGCTACTTTAATTTGCTTTGATGATTTATGTGAGACCTCCAGTCAGCACTCTACACTGATATTAATCATGAAATGATGAAGTCATTGGAATAGAAAATGTCTCACTTTATGTGTGAATGTATTCTGTTTAAACACGTATGTTGGGACTGCCATGAAATGTTAGAATAGTTAACAAAGGAATGGTTAACAAATTAATGCATTGGAGATTGGCTTACAATTTCTTTTTGAAAAATAATAGTGTGATTAAGCCAAATGCTATGACTTGAATAAAAGTGAACATTTGGGACAGTTTTATGGCTCTTGGGCCGCTTCAGGACAGCGTAAGACCCACAAAATCTAAAAAGATGTACAGATATCAATATATTGCCACTTATTCCTAGATTAATGGAGTTAAAAAAAGGTAGAGCATCATGGTTTGAAACCACATAAACAAAAGTGATGATAAGGATGCAAAGGCCTTAATTAATGAATTCACTCACTGTCCTGCTTGACAATAAACATTAGTTGAAGGTTTTAGAGTGCAGCCAGAACCTGTTTTAAAATTGTATAGAAAATACTTGTGCTAAAAGTGGAAGTAATATCCAGATGTCTTAGTTGTCTTTTTTTTTTGGACAACCCTGGAATAGCCTTGTCTTCACCTGCTGTATCTGCCCGGGCTAAGTCACATGGGAGACAAAGGCCTCTAGGCATCTCCCTCTTACTTCAGCTTTGCTCCTCCTGTGGCAGCTTCTCCTGTACCCTGTATCCTTCTACGTTCTAATCAAAGCCTGGTTGCAAGAAAGGAGCTATGTATCATCAGTCATCTGCATATAGTATGTCTGTGTTTAAGCCAGGAAGATTCTGTTTTCTGCAGGATCGCTAACAGCGGGATGAGATAAATTGTCTTTGTGAAGGGGGTTCAGGCAACTGTTGGAGAGGTTCATTTAGCTCCTCCACCAGAGACTATACCTCGTGGGTGGCCACCTCCTTTGCCCAGGAGCACAGCTGGCCCTACTCCTTTCTAGAGGGAAGAGATGTTGTTCTATTTTTGCTTCTCTTCCTACCAAAACCCAGAGACTAATGAAAAAAAGTCAGCCTTCTTAACTTCAGAGGCGAGTTGGACAGGGGGCTGGAGCTAGAAGCTGTCCTGTGGTCTCTGCCCACAGGACAATGAATGCTCTGCCAAACCAGTGATTTTCATCCTCCTGAGGTGAGGTTTACATGGCTCTCTCTCCTTATTGCCCCCTCGGGGTGTGTTGACTTATCAAAACCAACTCCGACGCTTCTCAAATGACAGGACCCAGTGTGTGAGTATATGCCTCCCCTTCACCCCCAGAATCATTTCTACCGATTGAAGCATTTCACATTTCTTAGGTGTGTTGGGAGTGAAAACAAGTTTGATAGCCCCAGATGAAGACTTCAATGATCTGAACTTTTTAGAAGCACTGCTGTGCCTTAAAACACACACATGTCATATATGGGTTAATATGGGGGCAGAGTGGTCACTTCAGTGATTGTTTAATCCTTACAGCAAGTTAATGGTTTTAGATAATAGTAGTATCAATTAGGATAATGTGACATGTAACTGCAGAATAGCAAACCCAGAACTGCTTCACCCCATGTGTCTAGAAGTGAAAATGCCACCCTAGTGGCTCTTATATTGCAGAGACACCGATGAAAAGAGGGGCCAGGCTCTCAGAGATTATGTAGTTTGGAAAGAATTAAAAAAGAATTAGGGGGCCTTTTGGAAATGTTGACTGAGAAGCCCATAATTTAAATTATTTTTTAAAAAGCAATTTTGAGGAATTTTCATATGTTTTATAAAGAGCTTAGATTCCCCCCTTTTCTAGAACATTTTCCAGCCTTTGCCTTTAAATTAGAGCAATTCCGTTCCTCAAAACACTAATCATATACTTACTTTGAGCAAAGATTGAACATTCTAAGTTAAAAATAACATCGATGCTTGGAGGTAACCATTCACATTAATGTCCATGTAGATGCATCTGGGTAATAAAAGGACAGTGTTAGATACAATTTCTCTCCCTTTTGTTTTTCTAGTTAACTTTACCTAGAGAATGAACTTTCTACTCTTGAAGGATAGTTAAGTAGTCTTTAGTATCTACTTCCCAAAGCAATAAAATGAGACTTACATAGAAATCCTCTTGTGGGTGGGATAATTTCTTTCCATGTGCAAGTGTTCTGGTTATAAATGGCTAAAACTGACTTTAATGTTAAGTAAATGAAGTACAGTGAAATATCCCATTACCCTGGGAGTCTTCACCTACCTTGCTCTGTTTACAAAGGTGTTTTCTTTCAAGAGACTCTATGAATGGTAGCAACCACTTCCATAAAGACAAGCATTTTGCAAGTTTTTTTGTTGCATACAATGGACTTTATTAACTGTAAACTCAGACAAAATAAATCTGCCATAGTTGGGCTCATCTTAGATGGACAGAGATATGTGCCCAATCAGTAAACTCAGCAGGAGGTAACATTTCATGTTAAATATTACTTGATGGCAAATAAATTGAAAGGTGAACTCTTTAAGCCAATCCTTTGCTACTGTAGGAAGCTCTAATTTAACTTTGTAAGGAGCCCCCTCACCTCAAATGAGAGATGATGGGTACTCTCTCTTATAGTGGCTCTAAGTGAGAGTGTTGGGGGAAGTGAGCATTGCCCCTGGTCACTGGCACTTCAACTTGGAGTCAGATAATAAATGTTTATAAATATAAATGTAATACAGACTTGGTAATATCAGTTCCCTTCTTAAAACCCCTTAATGGCTACCATTAACTCCAGGATGAAGGTCTACATCTACTTTGGGAAGTCTTTTCTCACTTCTCTTGACTAGATTAAGTTTCCTTGTTTACGTGTAACAAAGCTCCAGTAGGGCAGGATATATCTATGATATATATGAAGGCATGGTTCTCTTGTTTGTTGCTATATTTCCAGCACCTAGCATGGACCTGTCTGGGAATCAATAAATGTTTGCTAAATGAATGAATGAATGAATGAACTGTATCTCTCTACCTCCTCCATCTATACTCTCTCCCTCACCCCAGGCCCAAACATTGGAAATAATCTGTGTTGGGTAGATAGGACAGAAATGGAATTTTATTTGTTTTACTTTTATACTCTTCGAGAGAAAGGAACAGAAGGAGGAAGCAGTGCGGAAAGTAGGAGACATAGTATATTTTGGGAGTTACTATTTTCATGTGCTTCCTCATATTCCTACAAATCCACATTTTCCCTAAACAGTTTTTTAAAATTAAAAATTTAATAAGCAAAAGACATTAGCACATTCTCATTTTGAAAAGTTTAAGCAATGGATAAGTAAATAGTGTAAAATGGAAGGAGATCACATCTAAACCCATATCTATTAGTAAAATTATATACACAGACACATAATTTTATTAAAAGATATATGTCTTATGACTTTTTTCATGGAATAATCTGGGAGACATTTCCATTTTGTTAATATAGTTCTGTGTCAGTAATTTTCAACCGTGGCTGCACATTAGCATTACCTGGATAGCTTAAAAAAAAAAAAAAGGATGCTCAAACTCTATCCGAGACCAGTGAAATTGGGGTGGGGCCCTGGCATTGGTATACTTTAAATAACTGCTAGGTGCTTCTAATACTTGTGTAGGATTGAGAACTAGGAACCTCTTTGTTTTTTTTTTAACAGCTGCTTGGGTTTTGATTATATGAATAGACCGTAATTTATTTAAAAAATCCCTTAGTGATAGGTTACTTCCCTTTGATTTCTTAAGATTATTTGTCATTTGAAAAAAGTTAAAACAGTACTAGAGGCTCATCTCAACACAATAGCTCAAGTGAATTTTGGAACCATAGGGCCCCTTTATGGAACAACAAAGGGGCTGAATTAATGAATTACCGAAACACCTTGCTATAAGACAGACTCACAGGCACACATCACAGACTGTGGCTGTTGATGACATTAAGTAAGAGAGTCAGTGTAGGGGGTCATGTGCTTGAAATGCTGAAGGAGCATGATGACTCTTGTTGGGTGCAGCAGATTTTAAACTTGGTGAATTTAAGTTAATCTTACTTTCCTTTTTTCTAACTGTGTAGGGTCTGAAATCCTACAGTGAATTCTGAAGATATCTTAAGAGCTTGCTTAGTGATTAATGCCTAAATTTTGAGTATTTTAAATAATGAGGTTGTTTTGAAAATAGTGAGGAATCTTTCTAAGAGAATGGCTTGTGACTGGATGCTGTCTGTCTGTCTATCTATCTATTCATTCTGCTCATGAATATTTGTTGAGCGGCTATGACAGGCCAGGTTAAGGTTAATCTTCACTGTGGGGCTAGAGAAGGAACAAGAAAAATCTATGTCCTCACGGGAGTTTACATTCTGGTGGGTGTAGAAAATGTGTACAAATAAATGTAGACAGAGAGTGACCATGTCATAAAGAAAATAAAGGAGGTGGGCAAAACAGGGCATGAGCTTGGGTGGCAGGGAGGGCCCCTCTGTGAGGTCACCATGGAATGATAGGACAAAGCCAGTCAGTTAACAACTAGGAGAAAAGCATCCAGATAAATCTTTCTTTTTCTCCAAGCTCTCCCTCAACCCAGGCCCTGGTCTGAGAGTATCTCAAAGGAAACCAAGTCTTGCAGAATGAAGCCCCTGTCCTACCCCCTCTCTCCCCCCCTTTATTGTCTAGGTATTCAGAGCCAGTATAGACGGATACAGGAGACCGGGATGGGAAAGGATCTACAGGGCCTCTTCTTTCCTGACTGTGGCACCAGGGACACAGGTCTGATACCCTGCCTTTTTTTTTTTTTTTTTTTTTAGTATTTATTTATTTATCTTTGAGACCGAGATAGAGCACAAGCAGGGGAGGGACAAAGAAGGAGAGAGGGAATCTCAAGCAGGCTCCACACAGCGCAGAGCTGGATGCTGGGTGGGATCTCACAACCCTGGGATCATGACCTAAGCCGAAATCAAGAGTCAGATGCTTAACTGACTGAGCCACCCAGGTGTGATTCCCTGACTTTTGAGAAACCTGGCCCCTACCCCATCTCCCTCACTCAACTGTCCCTAAAGCCTCAGGCCAAGCCAGACCCCAGGGCTAAGTCAGCAGGTGCCACCATGTCGGGTCCTTAGGCCTCTTGGTGTCTCAGGAGCACTGCCTATATGGGTGAGGTCTCCTGAGCATCCTTATTGATTTGAAGTCCAGGTCCTTGGGAATCCCAAGGGTGGGACCAGTCCTCAGGATTTTGGAGAACATGACATCATCAAAGAGGCTGACCCTTCTCCTAGCAGGCTGGACAACACCGTAGGAAGAAGGGAGCCTGGGACCTCGCAGGAGGGAGAGGGGAGCTGTGTGGGCACAGTGAGACTTCCAGGGTAGGTGGGCAGTCAGGGGTTGGAGGTTTCCAGGTCACTTCTTCCTGTCACCATCCCCTGTGTCTAGGCCAGCCATGTTGTGTGCAGCTGTGACCAGATGGAGGACACTGATAAGAGACTTGAGCACAGCTATAGGGGCGGTGATCCAGAGGCCCACTTGGAAAAACCCACAGAGCCAACTCAAGGTCCCTCGGAGAAATTGAACAGGTGGAGGGAGCAGTAGAAGAGCTCATTTCCAGCACAAGGGATAAACAGAGCAGGCTTGAGGCTTGATTAAGGGTTCGAGAAGCGTGTCTGGAAATCATCCAGAAGTCCGCTGAGTGAGTAGAAGGAGGAGGTCATGAGGGGACAGCAGGGCATTAAGTAGAAAGAAACAATGGCTAAGGCAATCCTGCATAGCCTTGGGAGACAGGGCAGACAGGGTGGAATCAGGAAGCCTGCCCAAGGCACCTTGCCCTCCCGTTTGATCTGGAGCCACCGGCAGCACTCACGGATGAAGTTAGGCACAAACAGGAAGATATTTTCACCTGGTGTCGTGGCAGCCCCCTTGCCGCCCCTGGGCCCCATCTGGAGGTGGCATCCGAGTCCCGGCCCCGCTGCGCCCTCACCCTCCAGCCCGGTGCCTCAGGCCAAGCCAACAAATAGTGCACAGGCCTCCATTGCCCCTGCCCTGGCTGCTATTTATTTTTTAAGAAGTTGTCTGAAAACCTCTCTAGAGCAAGTCAGGATACACACACACACACACACACACACACACACACACACACACACACACACACAAGGAAAGTCCTATGCTCTTCTTTCTACCTACCCATTCAACCTAATTATTGCAGTGGTTGGTTTAAAAACAATTATTGACATTATTTTTTTAGGGAAGTTTTAGGTTTACAGCAGAATTGAAGATGGTGGTGGTTTTATTTGGTTTCAGAACAGGTTCTTCCCAGACTCTCGTCAAGATAACTTTTTGCAACCAAAGGTGTACCTTCCTAGGAAGACTTACAATCCAAAGGCTGTCCCCTGGCTCCTGCCCAGTAGTTCTCAAACTTTAGCATGCATCAAAATCACCCAGACGGCTTGTTAAAATACAGATTGCTGAGCCCCACCTTTCGAATTTCTGAGTCAGTAGGTCTGGGTTGGGGTCTAAGATTTTGCATTTCTAACAGTTTCCGGTGATGCTGATGCCGCTGTTTCGCAGACCACACTTTGAGAACCACTGCTCCATATAAATCACTTGCTGGCTGACTTAGCAAGTAAAAGTACACAAAACAAAAATGAGATTTAACAATGTTCTCTCTGGCAGCAGATTTTTTTCTTTTGACTCATGCCTGGTTGGATTTCTGTTCATATTGGTCATCATCACAGCAGCTGCTATATGGATCTACTTTTAATTGTGTGCCCTTTTGGAAGTTGTGTTCCTTATTAAATAATGCATAGCTCAGGAGTAATGATCAGCATAATGGTCACTTGAACATGATTCCTAAAGCAGGGTCACTCAGATTACCACTTTTACTCATTTTTACTACCTGTGACAGTAGAGCAGACTGATTTAAGAAACTTAGACTGTAAGATACACATTAACTGGGAATTGAGAACAGTAAAAGAAGAAAGAAACTATGATTTGTCTCAGCTACCAGCAATTTGTCTTCAGAAACCATGACAGCTACCTCCTGATTCCCATTATGCAATGAGATTGCAAATAACATTCCACAGCAGTCTTAATCAATAGAGGGTCACAAGAGGCCCTTCTTTCCCCATGGTGGGAAAAAAATGGCCTTTTTACCAATTTAAGTGATAGAATACACTCTCTGGCAAAAGACAGAGACATCTCTTTTAGCTGTAATTGGGGATTTTCCTTAATCTCTAAGCACTCTTCCTAACATAAAACATACACAAAATCTTTGTGTATTTTAAGTACATGGTGAGCACCAGGCTGGTGGGGTGGGAAGGAGTCCAGGTATAGCATCATCCAAAGAAACCTTTATCTGTTTCCAGAATGAGGCCAAACTCTGCTGCTTTACTCCATTAGGCCCAGCAAGCTAATAAGCATGTGTTCTCCACGTTGGTCATTAGTCTCCTTCCAAGACTCTCCTAGGCTTCCCTCTGTGCTTGGGAGGCGGGGTTCCTTGGTGTAACATAGCCCCAGATCTATTGGTTATGTCCAGCTTCTGAGAATTCATGGGTCTGTCTCTGTGTCCCCCATAGTGCCACACTGGGCTTCCTTGGGATGTGAGGATGGTGATGTATTTTTGCTCCGGCTTCTCACCTTTGCTTCCTTTCAGGTAGACTGAGAGTAAACTCTAGCTTTGATTCGTGCTTGTACTATTTCTTACACTTTACGTATTTACATTGTGACAATTCTGTAAAACTTCTCAAAGTAGTTTATTATCTTCGCTCTGAGAACGTTTGAATTTATATTGTTTATAAAGCAAATGGCATTTCATACTTGTGCAGATTTGTTGTGCAGATATTTGTGGTTTATAGATATTTATTACAAGGGGCTGTCTCTTCACATTATAGATTATTATAATATGCTTATCTAGTGGTGCTGATACTCTTGAGTAAAACAGATTAATATGAATTATATAAAATAGGTCAGGCTCTGAAGTCAGATTGCCTGGGTTCAAATTCTGATGTAATGCTTATTAGCTATATTACCTTAAGCAAGCTGGTTAATCTCTCTATCTATAAAGACTAGATAATAATACTAATTCCTTCATAAGTTTTTAAATGAAGATAAACAAGATAAAGTGCATGGAGTCCTAAGCAAGATGCTTGGAAAATAGCACCATAAATGTTTGCTATAATGATAATGAGGAGGAAGATACTGATGTCCACCATCAGTAGGATATTCATTTTGAGTTATACCTTTTTTTCCAATTTCTCAACCGTTCGTCCTGACTTGCCTTATTTTGTGAACAATGGGAGGTTAGCATTAGAGGTGTAGTCATTGACCAAGAAACAACACAATTAATAGGTCCAAATAGGCTCTGGCATGGAGCAAGGCTATCTAATTTTTCTGAAGGCTAGACATGAGACTGGGACCTTGCCAACTCCATGCTCCAGCCAATTGAGCTAAAAAAGTAGTGGTACTGTTATTCTTTGCAAATCCACGTGTTAGGTGGTAGGAGTCCGTTTTATTTAATAATCAGAAAACCAAGGGAAAGATTGGATGACCCAAAGATAAGCTGTGCTAATTTTGCTGTTGTTCCAGCACTCAAACAAAAATGCTACTAGGTTTCAATAAAAAAAAATGAATTTTTCTCCTTTGGATTCTTTCCTGGTACCCCACTTTGAAAGTACAAGAGGTGGAGTTGTGGTTGAGGAGAAGCAGCTGGCTATGCTAGAGCTGGGTGGCAGCCTTTAAATCTGTCTTTCCGGTTAGAATTCCCTTTCTTTTCTGTGTTTGATACAATGTCCCAACATAGAAACACAGGCTCACTCTGGACCAAGAACGCTACCTTTTTATTGAGAGAGTAATTTTTCTTTCTCCTAGGGATGAATTGCATAACATTTGTACCTATCACCTTCTGATACAAATGTCAGAAATGTAAGCACTGAAAGAATTCAGAGGTACTTTCTTTCGAAGTCATATTCATTTTTGGATAACCAGAAAAATAGAGTGGAACTAAATATATTAAATTTGGACTCACACTATGACCTATCTTTTTCCACCTATTTACAATGTGAATAATTCAGTCAAACACCTATCAATTATGCCCCGGTAAATTTTCACTTCAAACATGGATAATTTACTCACATGTGAAAGGACTTCATAGGGAAAAAGAACTGAAGTTTTCATAATGCAGAATTCTAGTGAGGTCTTGTTAGGAAGGACAGAATCCTATCAGAGTGTTGGGAGATAATGCCAAATAGTTCTTGGTTTAGTTCTTTAAACTTGGTAAGCGCTAAATCTCCTTTTTTCCACCAAGAGAAGCAGAATAAGATGAAGAAATGCCAGCATAGTATTCACTTATTCACCTCCTTTAACAGGTGAAACAGGTAATAGTAAATCAATCCCCCAGCAGGTGTTTATTCATGTATTTATCTTGTAGGTATATGCATCATGTTTGACACTCTAGGGAACAGCTATGAAAGTAGGTTTTAAGCTTTTACGTTGCTTAGATCTAGTTGGGGAGAAATATATAAAATAACAACAAACGACATAAAACAATATTGTAAGGGCTGTAGTGTGGTGCCAGGGTTTCAAAGAAAGGCTGACCTCACCTGAAGAAGTTGCAGTTATCCGTCAAGGGTTCCTGTGGTAATGTGGGGTTTGGCTGGACCCAGAGGGATGAGTAGGAGCCTCTCAACCAAGAGACTAGGAGAGGAGGAAGGCTCTTCCAGGCGTGGGAAGTCCCATGAACCTTTGACCTGATGCACGGCCCTGTTCAACTAAGTGAAGACGGAAGTAAATGAAAACCATGTTCCTTCCTCATAGCATGTCTCTCCTATGATGATAAAACCTGAAAGGATCACTTTAAGAGTCTTCTGGGAGGATTCAAAATGAGGAAGGTTGAAGGGCTATTTTCCCTGCTCCCATTGAATACAAAATTTGGGACCGCTATTAAAATCCAAGCAAGTGTGTATAGAGCATCCAGAGGGCAGAATGCCCAGCCCCCAGTCAGGGGTAGGCATAGATAAAGTGGCGAGTTGCTGTGGGATTCAAGGAGGGGGCTAGTGGACCCAGGAAAACCCTTACCCCATCCCCATTCTTTGTACTTTGGAAATCCATGAAACATAAGATCAAAAAATTTTTTTTTTCATTTGTCACATGCATATCTGTTTTTTTAAATCTTTATTCACTTTTGAGAGACAGATACAGAGCATGAGTGGGGGAGGGACAGAGAGGGGGACACAGGCTCCAGGCAGGCTCCGAAGCAGGCTCCAGGCTCTGAGCACTCAGCACAGAGTGCACTCAGCAGAGAGCCCGACCCAGGACTGGAACCCACGAACTCTGAGATCATGACCTGAGCCGAAGTCGGATGCTCAACCGACTGAGCCACCTAGGCACCCTGTCACGTGCATATCTTGACTGTTCATATTCTTATTAAGCATAGATATATAATTTATTGTTGAGAGAGAAATTAAATACAGTATCAGTGAATCAACTTTATTTTCCTCATTCCAATAAGGAAAGCCACCATCCTTGAGAGGCTCACAGTTTCTTATTTCTATCTTCTTGACCCCTCACTAAACTGAGAGTAATCATATCTGTACTTCCTCTGTTTCACAAAGTGGTCATAGATCTTGAAAATGTAAAAATTTGGGGGAATTTACAGTATTCTAAGTGTTAAGTGTTTTGAATGATTTGGATGTAGGTTCTAAATTGAAAATGGCGTAAGTGATTATTTTTCTTCTTAATGCTGCAGTACTTTAACTCGTAATTTCTACTCTTGTAACCCCACTGATTTAAATGGGAGCTAGATGTGAGATGTTTTGTTGTCTTTGAAACCACTGGGATAGAATTTTAAATCCTTGGATTTTTTTCCCCCTCTACCCGAGGAAATGAAGATACTGGAAATTCCATTTTTTAGTTTGGATTACTTTATTTCATTTATATTCATGCAGCTAAAGTACCTAGTGAAGTATTGCATGTGTATAAATTAGTATTTACAGGTAACACCTTGCTGAAAATAAAATAGATTAAGTGGAGAATATTTTTCCCACAGCTTCCTTCTCTAACGAAAATAAAATAACCCAGCACCACTTCTTAACTGAATGCCCCATCTGTCACCTCCATGCTGCTCTGAGCCAACACTGTCCTGGGAGTAGCGTGGGGCCAAGGGTCTACATGCGAATCAGGGTGGGTTTAAACACATGCTGGGAGAATTGGGATTTGAAGCTTCAGGCTTATATTTACTTTTATGTATTTCTCTGACTTATGGGGAACTAAAAGGAAAACCTGTATTTTTGGACTGTAATTACAGTTAAATTTCAGCCTGTACCAATCAGTATTAGGCCTAGCATATGATAAAAAAACGGATATTAAATCAGTGATCTAACATACAGTAGTGGTCCAAGGTTGGTGAAGAAATATTATTTTAACCCCTTATTTTTAAAATTTCATGATGTTTAAACTAATAACCTTAATATTTCATTCTAGTAAAGTGGTACAAGTTTAGGATTTTGAAGGTAAATAAATGTAAAACCTATAAATATGCTGATCACATCTACATGATAAGAATTATCCTTAAAGAATCTATTTTCTGTTAGAAAGTGATTCTTATTGGGGCACCTGGGTAGCTTAGTCGGTTAAGCATCTGACTTTGGCTCAGGTCATCTCACGGTTCGTGGGTTCGAGCCCTGTGTTGGGCTCTGTGCTGACAGCTTAGAGCCTGGAGTCTGCTTTGGATTCTCTGTCTCCCTCTCTCTCTGGCCTTTCGCTGCTTGTTCTCTCTCTCTCGCGCTCTCTCTCTCTCTCTCAAAAAATAAGTAAACATACAATAATTAAAAAAAAGGAAAATGATTCTTATGAAGGAAAAAGGATAGTTTTGCATTGCGCTTTTTTTTATGTAACTCAGTTAAATTCATTAGTGGGGTTCCACTGTTTTCAAATATACTCACTAACCAACATTTAAAACATGTTTTAGGAAACTTGGTGCAAAATATTTTTTTCTGAAGTTGTTTTTCCTAGTTCTCCTTTAAAAAATTTTTTTTTAGTTTATGTTTTGAGAGAGAGAGCGAGCGAGCGCAAGCAGGGGAGGGGCAGAGAGAGAGGGAGAGAATCCCAAGCAGGCTCCACATTGTCAGCACAGAGCCGGATTGCAGGGCTCGAACTCATGAACTTGTGAGATCATGACCTGAACTGTAATCAAGAGTTGGGATGCTTAACTGACTGAGCCACCCAGGTGCCCCTTCCTATTCTCCTAATACTTGCCATTATGGAACCTTAGAGATGGAAGGGATTTCTGAGATCTTCTATTACAGCTTTTCATTCAAAGCAGAATCTAATCTATTAAGATCCTTGGTACATAGTCATTCAGTGCTGCCTTTTGCTCCTCTTAACTGTGTCACATATGTCTCCACCCAACCCCCCTCTAGAATATAATGTTCTTGACAGTAAGAAAGATGCCGGACTCATCTTTATGTTCCTGAGGGTGCCTGGCATGGTCCTTGGCACATAGTAGGTACCAAATGAATGCATCCTTAACTGATTTAACAATGTCAGTGAGGGGATGCAATATTCTCACCAACTGTCCACTCCATTTTGTAATGGAATAATTTTTTTCTTTATTCTGACCTGAATTTCTTCTCCCCTGTGAATAGTTTTCAGAATGATTTAATTCCATATAGCATGGGGAAGCCTATCTAGCCAGTTGGACCAGATGAAGCAATCCTGGTGCTTAAGAGGGGGGCAGATGTCATGGTCAATCACTTCTACCCATTGGTCCTGCTCCTGTCTTCTGATACATCTTTTTCATGAGACATACAGTCCTTCAAATGTTTGCAGATCCCTGTTGTTCCTGAGTCTTGAGTTCTTTAGGCTCAAAGTTCCTATTGTTTACCTGCTCCTACTAGTAACAGCATAAAAGCTAACGTTTGAAAGCTTCCTATATACCAGGTGCTGTGCTAAACACTTAGCATGCCTGATCATATTTGATCCTTATCACAATTCCATCAGATAGCTATGGTTTTCAGATGAGGAAATGAGGCTTATTAAGGTTCCTTAGATAACTGACTTAGAAAGTAAGTGGCCGTGCCATACTCAAACCGTGGTCTGACAAATGCAAAAGCTCATGATTTTAACCACTGTTTTGTATAGCCTTTCATACAGTATGATTTTAAATCCTTTCTGTTATGGCTTCCTTCCCCCTGAACACAATCCTGCTGGTAGTTTAACTCTGTTCTAAGTTAAATCCATTTTTCCTTGCTATTCTAAAAGATTGCTTTTGAGCAGAAGAGTTAACACACAGAACCTCAGCTCTGTAAGCCTTACACTTACTTGTAAGCCTCAGTGTGGAGTGGCTGGAATGGCAGATGGGCTGGCCAGCACATCCTCAGTGGGCAGTGACCTCAATACAAGGATCAAGTCTGACTACCCATGGCCTCATATGGCCTCCCTGCTCCTGGAGTGGTCACACAGCTCCTTGGGAAATGTTGGGAAGTGTGTACTCCTTTAGCAGTGTTGATGGGAGCTTTCTATTGTTCCAGATGTTTTCCAAGGAGGATACTGGATGGGAAGAATTTGTATTATTACAGATGGCCATAGCACTTTATGTATCAGGAAGTTTTCCATGGAAGGATGAATGTATACAAAATTATTCTTTGAAGTTAATGGCAGGATGTGGTAAAACTACTTGGACTTCAGGAAAACACTGAGAACATTAAAATAAATACATGGTTTGCACCTACTCCTTTCCCAAACTAAAATATGACGCACAATAGCATTTCCTCAACATGTGGGATCAAGTTCTAGATCAAATGCAGAGATGATAAAATGAACGTATTTGTATTAAGGTTCTTTGATTTACTCCTCATTTCCATTGAGTCTAGCTTTGAATGGTTGGGTAGAGATATTGGGACCAAAGGTTATGATACTATCAACATCAGAATAGCAGATGATACATTTTCATATATGTGGGGAGAGAACAGAGTTCCCATCCTATTTCCTGTACCTTGGCAGAAGAAGAGAATTGTTTTTTTTCAGCCACTTTTGGGGGTAGACTTGGTCAGCAGCCCCTCTTGTCCATCAGGTAACCAGCCCCAGAGCCTCCTGATACTGCTGCTGTGTATTCATGGCTGCCCCCACCCCCTTTCTTCCTCTGTTAACCTGCCTTATTATTCTACTCCAAGGCTTCTTTAACCATGCTAGGATGTATTTGGTTATACGTTTACTTTGAAAACACGGTTGATCTTTTTAGAGTTCCTCTAGATTTTCCTATTAGATAAAAACAGATTTTTATACCTTTTGTTTCCATGGTAATGGATTCCAGGACTACTTTAGAAAACAACTAGCTTCGTGTGCCAATGGAAAGTTGGAGCATTATGGCCTAACACGATAAATATTAGCCCACCTGTAAAAGGAGAGCAAACTAGATAGAAACACTTAGAACCATGGTCGTGAGATAATGTGAGCATATTTTAAATGAAATCAGTGGAATTTGGAAAGCGAATCTTGGCATTGCAGGCAAATGGTTTGGGAGCATTAGCATGAAATTTAGTGTTCACTAATCAGCTCAAGGCAGAAAGAGCTTAATTAACTTGAGGCATTAGTTTTAAATTTAACAGTTTAGAAGAAGCCATAGAACCCCATTTCTAAATTTTCAGAAACTTTCCCAAGTTTTTGCAAGGGTCAGTTCTGCTCTTGGGAAGTTGGAGGAGGATGTAGGCAGAGAAGAGCCTTCCTTGGGCTGTTTGCCTTTTGGTGAAAGGGAGATTATTTCCAAAACCTCAAGGGAGACTACCTGGTATTGTCGGCAAATGTACCTTTTAGGAATCTGGGGTACAGACTATATAACTCAATAGAAAATCTATTAGAGTTGGCTAAAGACAGGGCAAACATAAAAAGCAGATATTTTTCCTGGGAAAAATAGAGCTACTTTTATAAAGAGTCTTAGGTTTCTGAGCATGTGGAAGGGAAAGGAATAATAAGATTTTTGAGGTCAACCCTGACTGCCCCTAGAAGCCTGCTTTTTGTTATAAGGAGGAAGAATGAGAGGGAAGAGGAAAGGCAGAGGGAAGAAAAGAGGAAGGAAGAGTGGAGAGGAAGATCAGAGGTGTGCACCAAGCTGACTGTGCTTATTTGGAAGGAGAGAATGAAAGTCCCTTTTGTCCTAATGCGGACTTTAATATTTAAAATTACCCTTGCCATTATTGAGGATATTAAGATGCTTTTATGTTGAACTGATTAAAATTACATTTGGAATAATAAGTGGCATGTAATGTACAAATACCTTCCCCAGACACCTTTAAAAAGTTTTTTTTTTAAGCATAAAAATCATAAACAACTGTAATGGAAAGTTTCCAGAAGCATTCTTCTAGGAGACATAGAGTTGTGGGGCCAGGAACACAGGGACAGCAGGTCTTATGAAATGTTTTACTATAAGACTGGGGGCTCTCCACCTGCCTGGAAGGATTCAGGACATTGCTTCTAATGAAATTAAAGGGAGGTTGAACTACTCTGGAACTCTATTCATTTTCTTCTTAATATTTCTAAGATTGAAGATGCCTGTTAATACAGGTCTTTTATGTATCTGGTAGGGAGAGTTTACGAAGGCTGATTGATTTTGATCTAGCTCATTTCTTTCAGCATTTGCAGCAGTGATCCAAATGATCACACTTGTTTTTCCCCTTGTCCACACTGCATTAGACCTTTTTCAAACCCACTTTATTTCCATTTCTCCTCCCCAGCAGCATGGGTTGCACACAAATGGCTTTTGTAATTGGAATGTAAATGTACCATCCTCTCCAAGGAGGGAGGCTCCACTTTGCTGAAGGTTAGCTGAGACCCAAGGCTTGGCAAGGAGTCCTTTAGGGTATGCTGGCAGGTCAGCCTGCTGGCTTTGAAAAGAGCCTTCCATGAGTACCACTGCAAGCATTTACCAACCACTGTAATTCCCAAGGGAAAGCTCTGTGGCTTCCTGGAGGGTTCCTTTCTTTATCTCCACCCCAAATGGGTACCCAAATGGCAGACAGACTGCTCCCTCGTGAAAAGGTCTAGTTAACTCCAGATGACCCTGGTGTAAGAGAGGGAGTTGCCTCCACCCACTCCCACTTCTCCTCCGCAATCTCTCCTTTGCCCTTTTCCTGCTTTCCTGTGGGTTGCTTGAACATTTTATAGAATTCCATTTTAATTTAGAGTGGTGTTATTTTGATTTGATTTCTATTTTAGGGTATGTCTCTTTAAATAGCTTTTTTTTGGTGGTTCTCCATATAACATTTATTTATACATAATTTTTCATAGTCTACTGGTGTTGATATTTTACCAGTTCCATTGAAGTGTAGGAACTTATGTCCCTTTACCCTCCCCCTTTTATCATTGTTTTAAATACGTCCTCTGCATACTTGAGAACCATAATCGATAGTATTATGATTTTTGCTTTATTCTTAAACTATATTTAGAAAACTGAAGAGAAATAAAATCTTGTATTTATCCATACTTTTGCTCTGTTGTTCTTCTTTCCTGATGTTCAAAGATTCCTTTTTTAATCTTTTCCTTTGTTTAGAGACCTGTCTTTAGCCATTGTTTTGGGTAGGCCTGTTACTTTTCCTTCTGAGAATGTCCTTCCTGAAGCATATTTTCTCTGGACATAGAATCCTGGATTGATTATCCTTTTCTTCCTTTTTTGAAAGCCATTGCACCATTTCCTTCAGGCCTCCTTGATTTCTTATGAGAAATCCTCTATAGTTAATGCATTGTTTCTCATTGGCTACTTTCCAGATTTTGTCTTTGTCTTTAGTTTTCAGAAGTGTGATGATAATGTGTCTTGGTGTGGATTTCTGGGTTTATCCTGTTTGGTCTTTACTGAGATTCTTGGGTCTTCTTTTGCCAAGTTTGTGAAGTTTTCAGCCATTATTTCTTTAAATACTTGTTCAGCTCTACCCTCTTTTTCCTGTTCTTCTGGGAGTCAGATGATCTATATTTTAGGACTGTTTTTGATAATCCTACAGTCTCTGAGACTCTGTTCTTTTTCTTTTTTTTACTGGTCTACTTTCTCTCTATTCGATTGGGTAATTTCTATTTTTCTATCCTCAGTTCACTGATTCTTTCTCCTCTCCATTTTGCTGTTGAGCCTGTCAATTAACATTTTTTTAAAAATTTCAGTTATGTTATATTTTAGTATCAAACTATTATTTGGTTCTTCTTTATATCTTCTCTCTCTTTGCTGATAATTCTTATTTCTTTGCCAAATCTTTCTAGTTTTTCCATTTGTGTCAAGAATGTTTATAATTATTTGTTGATACCATTCTGGCTCGGGGTGGGGGGTGCCTTGATACTGCTCCATGTGACCTCCACTTACATTGCTGGGAATTGGCGCTGCAGAATGGTGATGGTAAAGTCCTGACTCTCCACTAGGCTCAACTAATACCCGACAAAGATGAAAATCCAGTCTCCCCATTCAAACTTCTCTAAGATCATCCTGGTCAGGGTATTGGGATACTTTGCTATAGTCTTGGCCTTTGCTGGTGTGGGACTAAAGTCTTTTCTGCAGTGTTTAGATGTAGTAAAATGTTCATTACCTAAAAGTTTTCTATCTAAAGCATCTAGGCTGCTCCTTTCCTGGTTCTTTGGAGAGAGGGCCTTTTTATTTTTTTTCTATATGTGTTAGAATTTCCATGTTCCTGGATTCTCTAGTATTTAGTCTAAAATATATGAGGAAAAAAGAAAATCTAGGAACTCATCGCCATGTTATTCCTTGTGTCGTGAGGTCCTTAACCTTCTTTAAAACAATTTAAAAAAAAATTTTTTTTTTAACGTTTATTTAGTTTTGAGACAGAGCATGAACGGGGAGGGTCAGAGAGAGGGAGACACAGAATCTGAAACAGGCTCCAGGCTCTGAGCTGTCAGCACAGAGCCCGACGCGGGGCTTGAACTCAAGGACCGCGAGATCATGACCTGAGCCGAAGTCAGCCGCCCAACCGACTGAGCCACCCAGGCGCCCCTAAAAAAATTTTTTTTAATGTTTATTTATTTGAGAGAGAGAGAGAGAGAGAGAGAGAGAGAGAGAGAGGAGAGAGAGAATGAGCAGGGGAGGGGCAGAGAGAGAGGGAAACACAGAATCCGAAGCAGGCTCCAGGCTCTGAGCTGTCAGCCCAGAGCCCGACGCGGGGCTCGAGCTCACAAACCATGAGATCATGACCTGAGCTGAAGTCGGATGCTTAACCAACTGAGCCACCCAGGTGCCCCAAGTTAACCTTCTTGACTTCTCTTTACCTTTCAGAGTATTCTTATGTTCTAGATGTAGTGTCCATGTTTTTAGCTATATCTAAGGGAGGAATAGGGAATGGTATGTTTACTACTTCTTCCTGTCAGAGGTCCTTTTGATCCTTTTGATCTGTATCCATGCCAGAAAGTCTTTGTATTGTTGCACTCTCTCAAGGTCAGGCAACATGGTATAGTTTTGAGAACACCCAATAATTCTGGTGTTCTCAAATTCAGGGAAACTTGGCTTGGAACAAGAATTGCTTCAGGATAGAACCAGCCTCAAGCACTACAGCAATGGAAAGGACATTTTGGTGAAGAGGACCAATCACATGTTTTGTGGTTAGATGAACCTGGGTTCAAATCCTGTTTCTACCATGTAATTATATTATATATAATTATATAATTATATAACATTGATATGTTTTTTACTCTCCCTGAGCTTCATTGTGTCTACCTGTTGTGAGTAGAAGTGGCATATTTCTGGTGCCTGGTACACATCAGCTGCTATAAAAGAATAGCTACTATTGCTACAAAGCAGGTTATAAATTTTCTGGGTATTTTGTCAATAATCTGACCTCTACCAGAAGAGAAAAAGCTGAAAACCCAGTGAGGATGCTGTTTTATGTAAACAAGTCATAGTTAAATGATGTCCAGAAATGATGTCTTCCTGTACCAAATACTGTGTCCAATAAGAACTTGGAGAAAGCACAGTGGTTCCTCTAAGGAAGTGGAGTAGAATCGTTTCAAAAGCAATGGGTGGCTTGTTGTTAAAGTTAATGCTGTGATGTATCCCCATTCTCTGTTTAAAAGATTTTACAATGCAAGAAGCAAATTAAGGGAACTTGGGGAAGGTTCCTCTGCTCCCTAAGGAGCAGAGCTGGAAGAATGAGTCATTGATAGTATTTTTAGACAATGTTCTGTTGCTGATAACTTCAGCTTGATTGTTTATTGACTTCAGAATGTGTCTTTTAGCTCCTAACTACAAGTCAGGTGAGAGCTGAGGGGCAGGAAGGAGGGTCTTATTGCTTTTCCCAGGGGAAGGGTAGATTTCTAAGCTGGAAGGGACAAGGAGGCTATTCTTGGCTTTCTGAGTCAGTGGATTTAATGTTGATGGGCTCTAGATAAAGACAGTCCATGGAGACCTTTTGACCATTGTGGACGCTGAGCCAGTATGGCAACTTGGAACACTCATGGAGGAGTGCAGCATCTGGTCAGTTTCCCAGACAGGAGATTCTTATATAAGTGATTTATTAAAAAGCATTCTCAGGAGAAAGGATGTGGTTTCAGGTGAAGCCTAGTGTCAACCTGATCCCATGAGATGCTCTGTAACATTAATCACATCAGAATCTAATCTGTCTTGAGGCACAGGAGTGAGGATTTAATATCCTTGCACCAATCAGTTCTTAGCTAGGGACAGCCTTGCCCTGAGTTAGGGATGATTCCCAAGCACCTTTGGGCAAAGTGGCTCTATTACCTAAGGTCAGTTCTCTGGAGAAGGTTACAGGTATGAGGATAGAAGTAGCACTAGCAGCTGCTGGAAGAGGGATCCCTGGGAATATGGGCGTGACTCAACAGGGCTTATCATGGCACCAGGTAAAAACCGTTGACTTGGGTAACAGAAGGTTTGGTTTCTCCCTAATTTGCAGTGTGACCTTGAGTGAATCATTCAATCTCTCTGCTTTATGTGTGAAAAAGAATTGGCAGAGGTGGACTCTTAAGGCCTTGTTTACTCAGGTGAGTTGATTGAGAACATTGGATTTAGTAAGACCTGGGCCTTCTGACCTGTGGTCCATGGAAATAAAACCTTCAAGAAGACAAAGCAGGCAACTGTGATGATATTGCCACATAGCCTGAAACCCAGGGAGGCATCTTTGGGGACCTGGAAGGGAAGAGGCTTCCTTGCTTTGGAGGCTGGGACCCACACAAGCTTAGGGTCAGGGGCAGAAGAGCTGTATGGCTGGTGACCAAGGGGACAGCAAGGACGTATACATTAGAGACTTAGTCTGGAAAGCAGATTCTGGGTGGAACCAAGGCTCCTTGCTCCCTAAGTGGTTGCAGTGGGAATCTGCTCTAGTTAGAAGTTTAAATAAACATATTTATCCTCGTATTTTGTAAACGTTTTTTTTTTTTTTTTTGGTGTGTGATTTTAATTCCAGCCCTCTAATAAGAACGCTTTTCATAATTTGAGTACATTATTAGCAACATTTTGCAATAATTCTTTGACTTATTACTGAAGTTTGTACGTCAGTCAGGGGAAAAGGCAGATGTTTCTGGATTTTCATATGTGCCCATATGCAGAAACTGGACAGCTGTAGGGAGCAGCAGGAGCAGGTGAGGTTGGGGTTGGGGTGGAGTGAAATCTCAGTAGTGTAAGTTCTCAGGCTCTCTCGGGACAGTGGAGCTCCTACCTGTAATGCAGACAGTTTTCCTTCTCTAGGATAGAGGTTTCTATTGAGGATATGTTATTGTAATATGACACAAGTGGTTGATACTTTGCCATTACTCTTGCTGAAATATGGCATAGATGCTGTGTTGGTCTCTGAAACTGGTGGTTTCAGGAAATTATGTCAACATCCAACAAAATAAATTTCTGGGGAGGCTGATTTTTTTCATGCAGGTCCTCTGATTACAAACCTTTTGCCACTCTCAAACTTTAGTTTACCCTGCATACCTTCTCAGTCTGGAAACGCCTTCACTGTGGAGTTGAATCTCAATTGATTGGCTTCATAGTAGGTTATGGAAGAAGCCTTCAGCTGGCATTTTTTTGGGGGCATAGTCACCTATGTTGGCTTTCACCCAAAGCCAAGCATTTATTGTCTGGAGTTGGATGTTTCTAAGAACTTTTCAAGCTTGGGTATTTATTAATAAAAAGACTGCATTGTTATGGGACCAGTATCTTTTCTCCATTTTTCAAAGGGTTCTGCATCTGAGAAAGCTTCAGTCCCTTTCAGAGGGAGGAAGGTCTCAGCTTGGTGCAGCAAAAGGAAATTCTGCCAAGGAGTGAGCTGCCTATTTGCATGGGTCCTGCCAAATTTGGGAGTTGCTTAGTAGATTGGCTTTTCCAAAGGAGAAGTCAGTTTACAGCCTGGTCAGCAGATCTGTGGTCTGCTGGGGCTTGTGTACCTCAGATGTCTCATCTCCTGTGGGTGGAGGTTTTGGGATGGACTTGGAAGCTCACAGGCATATTATTGGAATTTGTGTGAGGATGGTGTGGCAATGCTGCCTTTTCTGCTGACTCTCCTTTCTCTGGGCTCTTGAAATATCTGTGTTCATAAATAGTGGCTTATTTAAAATTCAAGGCACAACTGTAAAAATCATTTCATTTAGAAAGAAAAATTAATTATTTTAAGTATCTCCTTAGGAGATTTGGTAAAAACATGACTTATGAAATAATTTTTGCCACAGAAGAAAAAGTCTTTACTGTATTTCTATATTTCAGTCTTGCTGTAGTTGACATTTTAAGGATGAAACTTCCTTGGCTGAGATGTCACCTGGACAGATATCACCATTTGCTACTAATGATGATTGATAGTAGTCAAAAAAGTTCTTCTGTGTCAAGAGGGCACTTGGAAGGCAGGTTATAAAGAGCAGTTCTCACCATCTAAAAGCATTTGTTATCACTCATGCTTTGATGCAGCAACACATTGCAGTTCTTGGCATAATGAGAGCCGGGTTTCAGGAGTTACTGCTGCCACCAAGTCTTACCTGCCAAACTATAGAGACAAACTATTTTGAGGATTAAAGGATGGAATCCCTTTGTGCTTTGTTGAAGCAGAACTGAAAGGTTTATAATGACAGACTGAATCATTAGGAGGCATGAAAGAAAAAGAAGCAGCAAGGCTGAAAGTATTCTGTGCTAGAAAAGAGTTGACGCCCTTTGAACATTTAAGTTCAAATAATGTGCCGTCCTTTATCTCCAGAGAGCACACTACTGACCCACTGTTGGTGGAGCATGTGCTATGGGTTGTTTTCCAGCAGAGAGGATGTATTTTCTTCAGATCTGCCTCCGCATACTTGCCAGAGATCTCCTGTGGGACCAGCGACAGGCACTGAGGAGCCTGAAGGCTGGAGAAAGCGGGGAGGGGGGGGTGTGCTGGATCGTAATGGCTAATGCTTATTGAGTGCTTGTGATGTGCCAGTTTCCTTCTAAACAGTTTACATGGATCCCCTCAATTATTCTTTACAACTGACCATCTTATGGGGTAGGACTGCTTAATAGTCCCACCTTACAAATGGGGAAATTGAGGCTAAAGAACTTGTCCAAGGGCAGCTAGTAATCAGTGCAGCTGGGATTTGAGCTCATTGTGGATCATGCCAGGGCAGCAGCTCCTAAGCAGCATAACCTGCTACAGTCTAGTGAGCATTTGAGAACATGGATTCTGGGGTCAGAGAAACATGGGCTCAAATCCTGACTCCCTCAACTGGTTGGTCTGTGAACTTGGGTAGGTTATGTAACACAGTGAGGGCAAGAAAGGAGGTCAGAGAAACCTGCTACAGATCATGGCATATAATAAACACTCAATAAATGCTAGCCACTATTAGTGTTAGAGTTTCGTTTTTGCTACAGAACAGAGTGAAGCTAAGGGGTGGTGTTTCTGTACTTGAGAGTGCCTAAGAGAGAATTACCAGGGCATTCTTATTAATAGACTTCTGGGCTCCACTCACAACAGATCCTAAGTCAGTCGGGTCTGAGGGAGTGGTGGGTGGTTTGACCCAGGGACCTGAATTTGTTTTTCTTCCCTTTCTTTGTTTCTTTTTGTTTGTTTATTTTTCTTTCCTTTCCTTTCCTCTTCTCTTTCTTTCTGTTTTTTCTTTCACTTTTTAATTTTAATTCCATTGTTGTTAACATATAGTGTTATATTAGTTATAGGTATATGATATAGTGATTCAACAGTTCTATACATTAGTCAGTGCTCGTGATAAGTGTACTCTTTAATCTCCATCACTTGTTTCACTCATCTTCCCACCCACCTCATCTCTGGTAACCATCAGTTCTCTATCGTTAAGAGTCTGTTGGTTTCTCTCTCTCTCTCTTTTTCCCTTTGCTCATTTGTTTTGTTTCTTAAATTCCACATATGAGTGAAATCATATGGTATTTGTCTTACTCTGACTTATTTTGCTTCACATTTATACTCTCTAGCTCCATCCATGTTGTTGCAAATGGAAAGACTTCATTCTTTTTTATGGCCCAATAATATTCCGTTGTGTATATACACCACATCTTCTTTATCCATTCATCTGTTGATAGACACTTGGGCTGCTTCCATAATTTGGCTATTGTGAATAATGCTGCAATAAACATAGGGGTGCATGTATCCCTTTGAATTAGTGTTTTTCTATTTTTTGACTAACCCAGTATCACGATTCCCAGTAGTGTGACTATTGGATTGTAGGGTAGTTCTGTTTTTAACTTTTTGAGGAATCTCCAAACTGTTTTTCACAGTGGCTGTACCAGTTTGCATTCCCACTGACAGTGCACAAGGTTCCTTTTTCTCCACATCCTTGCCAACACTTGTTTCTTGTATTTTTTATTTTAGCCATTCTGACAGGTGTGAGGTGATATCTCATTGTGGTTTTGATTTGCATGCAGGAACCTGAATTTTTCAAAAGACCACTTGATATGGAACAAGCGGTCTGCAAATCTCATGTTGTGAAGCCCTGTGGTGTGGGAGTCACAGACTTGAGTCAGCTTCCTGCTCTGTGCCCATCCTGGCAAGGCTGACTGGCCACAGGCAGTGTGCACAAGGCCTCAGAATTGACCAAAATCCAGAGCTGCATTTTATCATTGATTTATGCATTGAGCCATAATCCAGCAATGGACTGGAACACAGATATTCTGTGGACTCTCTTAATCATTAAAAACCAAAAATAAACCACACACACAAAATTTAACCATCAAAAGGATTTTGTGTTTCATCAGTACTGGCCATTTTATAACATGTCCTGGAGCAAACAGAGGAGTAACTGATGGATTTTGACAGCTGAGAGGGATCTTGGAGACTCGAGTCAAACTCTGATTACCCCAATGCTGAAACTGAGGACTGGAGGGAAAAGCAGCTAACTGACAGATCTCAAAGTTAGTTGGCAGCAAAGTCTACAATAGGACACTCTGGCCACCTCTGGATGAGGGGTCACGCTTGAACCCTTTGGGAAGTTCTACACTCTCTGAATTTAGGGTGACAGCATAAAGGAAGGAGGAGTATGTCATCCGCTTGCCACTGCATGTGGTCTTTTCCTGTCTGGATGCTTTTTTCCACCATGTCTAGCCAGCACCTGCCTACTCATTCTTTAGGATCTTTTGCATGCTGTCTTTTCTGGGACAGTTTCTCTGATGTCTCCCACACTTGCTCCCAACAGAGTTCATTACTCTCCCTTTAGCTACTACTGAACCTTATGGCATTTACTGCACTAACTGGAATTTTTTTTGCTACTTGTCTTATTTCCTGGGATGTAATTAAGTGGCACAAATGGAAGGAACTCTCCAATTTTTCACACTTGCAGACATCCCTGATCATTTATTCACTCATTCTCATCTATGAATGGAGCCCCCACTATATGTACCAGGTTCATGTAGAGAATACAGAGAAAAGCAAAGAATGGGCTTCATAAATGAGAAGATGCATAAAAAGTTAGATAATGTAAAATACCACTATGTACTATGAGAAAACTAGAACAAGGATGATGTAATAGATAAATGATACTGGGTGGTCAGGGAAGAAACTTCTCAAAGGGTCTCTCATTTGAGCTGAGACCCAGATGATGGGACTCGGGGTCCATATAAAGATCTGAGAGAAGAGTCAGTATTCTAGAGGAAAGGAAGAGTGTGTGCAAATGAGTTAAAGTAAGAATGACCTAGGCATCTTTGAAGAAAAGAAGGAAGCCAGTGTAGAGAGAATGGAGTGTGCAAGAAGAGTAGTATAAGATGAAGAGTGGGACATAAGTAGGGGCACATCCCATAGGGCCTTGTAGGCCACAGTGGAGTGTGGTTTATAGTCCAGAGACAATGAGAAGCTGTTAGAGGTATTTAAGCAGTAATGTGGCATGGTGCAATTCACATTTTTAACAAGTCACTTTTATCTACCAAACTTTGACTTGTCCTTAGACTCTTAACACTATATGCAGGGCAGCCTGTACTTATTGATCAGGAATTTTTAAGGAAAATTTAAAAAAAACTCTTTAAAACACTGTTGCTAAATTCTTTGAGGGCCTCCTTCATGTTTTAATCATTTTTGTGTGCTGAGTACTTTGTACTGTGCCTGGCAAAGAGTAGATTCTTGGTGAATATTGGTTGTATGAATGAATGGTTTCTGAATTATTTTATGCCTTTGGAATAAAAAAGGGGCAAGTTTCTATTGGGTGATTAAAAAAAATTTTTTTTTAATGTTTGTTTATTTTTGAGAGAGACAGAGACAGAATGCAAGTGGGTTGGGGCAGAGAGAGAGGGAGACCCAGAATCCGAAGCAGGCTCCAGGCTCTCAACTGTCAGCACAGAGCCCAATGCCGGGCTCGAATTCACGAGCTGCGAGATCATGACCTGAGCCAAAGTCGGACGCTCAACCGACTGAGCCACCCAGGCGCCCCTGTTGGGTGAGTTTTTAAAGTAAGTCCACTAAGTGGTAGGTGGTAACATAATGTGAACATTAATTGGCATCCCAGCTTATCTCAGTTCACGTCAAGCATTTTTTAGTTCTATACAATTCAGGTATAGTTAAGCTGGAAGGTGACCAAGAGGAGGCTTCCAAAGCCCTGGAAATCACAACCAGATTGTCCCAGTAGCTTTTAAGTGTCAGATAGAGAAGGCCTGGTGTACTTCTGCCTCTGGTATTATGACAGACTGAATGTTTTGAGAAACTCTCCTGATTACACACACTGAGGAATGCCGGGTATCATATAAAAATGTGTAGCTAAGCTCATAGAAATTTCAGATAAATTCACAGGGGCTAGAAATGGAGAGCTGATATCAGGGTTGGCTGCCTTGGGGGTGGGTGAAGATAAAAGGAACCTGCAGACTTGGTTTTGAACTGTCACACAACAGGGGGTGATTGAGGTAGATGGTGGAATAGGAGACAGAGTCTTGGGTGCTACAGGGTAGTGAGTCAGGGCTGATTAAGAGCCTACAAAACTTGGAAGGCTTGAAGATCTGTATCTTTAGTGAAAAGATGGACTGAAAGATCCATCTGGCAAAGAAATTTGCTGTGAGAAGTTGCTTGTTCCAGCCTTGGCTGGAAATGGGGTAATAAAAAGAGTTTCTCCTGACAATTCTGACCTCATGAGGATTTGGGGTTTAAATTTACATAATCTTCATATGCTGTCCAGGAAACCTCAAATGAAAGAATTGGGTTAAGATGATTTCTAGTGTGAGAGTGACTCAGAAGGCCTGGCAAAGTCAGATGAGGCTTCTCTTTGGAGGAATATACCCATAGTTGAGGCTCTTTAGGAACCCCACAGATTGAGATCAGCCATGTATGAGTTCACAGTAAAAAGCTACTAATTATAGAGCGCACAAGCTATAAGTAGAAACAAAAAACAATAGAATTAGACTTCCCAAGGACTTCAATATAAGAATTATCAGAGTTAGAATATAAATTAAGTATTCTTAAAATATTTATAGAAATAAAATACATTTAAAACATGAGCAAGAAACAAGAGGCTGTTAAAAATGATTAATCAAGGGGTGCCTGGGTGACTCAGTCGGCTAAGCATCTGACTTCAGCTTAGGTCATGATCTCACGGTTCGTGAGTTCGAGCCCCGCATTGGGCTGTGTGCTGACAGCTCAGAGCCTGGAGCCTGCTTTGGATTCTGTTTCTCTCTCTCTCTCTCTCTCTGCCTCTCCCCTGCTCACACTCTGTCTCTCTCTCTCAAAATTAAATAAACATTAAAATTTTTTTTAAAAACGATTAGTCAGAATTTGAAAAAGAACCCAAATGAAATTCTGTAAATAAAGAATATTATATTTTAAATTGAAAACTGAAAGGGAAAAAAAAGATTTCACCACCAAGTTTTTTTGAAATCTGACTGATAAGGAGTTTGAATTTATAATATTGTTTAAAAGGTCTTACACATAGGGGCACCTGGGTGGCTCAGTCAGTTAACTGTCCGACTTCAGCTCAGGTCATGATCTCACAGTTCCTGAGTTCGAGCCGCATGTCAGGCTCTGTGCTGACAGCTCAGAGCCTGGAGCCTGCTTTGGATTCTGTGTCTCCCTCTCTCTCTTCCCCTCCCCTGCTCACACTCTGTCTCTCTCTCTCAAAAATAAATAAACATTAAAACAATTTTTAAAAGTCTTATAGAAAAGTATAAAAGCCATCATTATATAGCCTGATGAATTTTCACAAATTAAATGCACCATGTAACTAGTATTCAGTTTAAGAAAAAGAAACTCATCAGCATCTTAGAAGCCTTCTTCATGTGCTCTTCCAGATAATCTCCCTACTCCAAGGGCAACCACTGACCTGAATTCTAATACCATAGTTGGTCTGCCTGTATTTTTTAATGTTTGTTTGTTTGTTTATTTTGAGAGAGAGAGAAAGAGAGAGAGAATGTTCAGAGGAGGGGCAGAGAGAGAAGGAGAGAGAGAATCCGTCAGGCAGATTCTGTGCTGTCAGCGCAGAGCCCAGTGCAGGGGCTTCATCCTACAACTGCAAGATCATGACCTGAGCCAATGTCAAGAGTTGGACGCTTAACTGACTGAGCCACCCAGAGTCCTCTTGCCTTTTTTTTTTTTTTTTAACATTTTATAAATTTATATAGGATATACTCTTTTGGATATGACCTTTATCTGTCAACATATGAAAATAATAAAAAATATAAAATTCATTCATATTTTTCTATATAAAATATTACACTGTGTGAATATACCACAATCTATTTACCCATTCAACTGCTCATGGGAATTTGGGTAATTTCCAGTTATTATTTATCCATTCCTGTTGGTTTATACCTAGGAAGGAAATTGCCAGGTCACAGAGTATGCATGTGTTCAGCATTAGTAGAAACTGCCTAACAATTTCCAACTTTTTTCTAACCCTGGTGAACTCTTGTGTGGAAATGCAACAAATAAAACCATGTTCAAAATGTCAAAATGAACATACAAAACCTGATGGAATGGATGGATTAACAACAGATTAGACCCAGTGAAGAAAGAATCAGTGATTTGGAAGATAAAAATGAGAAATACCCAGTATGCAACTCAGAAAGACAAAAGGATCAAAAAAGAGATTAAGAGACATAAAAGGTAAAATTAGAAGACTAACTTATATCTAATTGAGGAAGGCTCAATGGAATTGAGTCAGAGAGAGGCTAAACATCTCTAATTCACCATTATCAAACAAATGTACTACAGGAATGTAAATTTTAAAAATTTCTAGTATATATGTTTTATTTAACCTAATATATACAAAATAGTCATATCTCAATGGAAAATCAATATAAAAATTATTATTGAGACATTTTACATTCTTTTTTTCCTACTAAGTCTTCAAGATCTGGTGTGTGACTTTATACTTAGGAACATCTCAGTTTAGACCAGCCACATTTCAGGTGCTCAGTAGCCGCACAGGGCTAGTGACTACCAGTTAGACAATGCAGGTCTAACTAATGAAGGTGTATAGGGAAGTGAAATTGACCACAGGTCACTAGGTATTTGGAGGAATGAGCCAGTTGAAGCAGAGTGATGTTTTGTGAAGGTGGGGGAATGTGGCTTAGTGTAACATCAGAGTGCTGGCATCAGGCTTTGAGTTTACACACATTCAGAGCCCTCTGTACACTCATCCTACCCTTCAACATCTAGTGAATTGCAAAATTACAGCTGTTGAGTAATTCAGAGCAATAGTAAACAATAGCTTAGTACAAGAAAAGAAATATATCGTATCTGTTGAATTTACACGGGGGATTTGGAAACTTGGAATTTAATTATCCTCATGCAGATTTGACCAGAAGCCTAAAGTGAGCATGTCTGACATTTACATCAAAGTTCACTGTGTGTATTAATAGAAGCAGGCAATTGGATGTGCTTTTCATTTCTTTAGCTGTAATGATACGAAAACTTGACAATGAATACAAGTTTTTGTTGTTACCTTGGTTTTTGTGTCTCAGTTAAAATATAGCTCCATGACCTGGTGTGCTCATACCACACAAAAGCTGTATTATCAGGCTCTGAATCAAATACCTTATGAACTTGACCCAAATAACCTCAGACTTCCTGGGAAATTCTATGTTTGGGAAGATACGTGGTTGTAGTTAGTCAGTTGGGTCACTGTTGAAACAGCTTCAAAAGCAGTGAAGCAAGGTGCTTAGAACATCTGTCTAGCCTCTGGTATTTGAAAAGTAGTAATAAAATTGAAAATGTATTTTTGTCTTTAAAAACACCTTTAATGTGGTGTATTTATTTGTGTAATAATAACACTTTTTATGCTGGCTCTGCCAGTCCAAAAATAGGGGTATGACTGTTATGCAAGGGACACCATTATATAAGGTTGTGATCTGTATGATGGAAAAAATCCTTGTTTTTCCCATAGTCTGAGACCGACTCAGCCAAATAAGTGATGCCATATGTTTGATTACGAGGCTCACAGTAGAATTATTACTTTAGTCCAATTATCTAGAATGTTCAGTACTGACTTTGAGATACACTTTACACTGTTTTCAGAAGTTTATGAAACAGTTTCGGTCTAATGTAGAACCTATACTAAGTTGATCATTTTACAAAATATGTGAAAGCATAGCCATCAGATGTTGAACCTTCTGTTTGTGCCCATTATCTATGCAAAGGGAACTTTTCATAGCCAGTGTCCTCTTGAGGTATGAGGTTGAGTTTACTGGTGGTGCCAAAGATCATCTAGTGGAAAGTATACTAGGAGTTAGAGTATCCGATTGTGTGACTGGAGGAAAGTCACTGATCATTTTACTTTTAGGTGCTTTTGCAATAAAAAAAGGTTCCTCATATACATTAGGATTGGTAGAAATCATAGGGGTCATTTATTCTTACCTCACACCTAAATTATTAGAACTCTCTAAAGCATCTGTGACAGATGACCATCCAGCTTTGGCTTGAATGCTGGACTGGTGTTTACTCCCTTATAACATAGTTTGCTCCATCACTTGATATTTCACAGGTCTAGATCATTCTCCTTTGTATTGAGAGCTAAAACCATTTTAGCAAATGTCCAACTCCTAACATGCTTGGGAGGTAAAGCGTTATACACTTTGAAGTTTTTTTTTTAACTTAGTTAGACAGTATATCAGCAGACCTATGTGTCACTATGTTTACAGATGTGAGCCTACGTGAATTGAGCTAGTCTAATTCATGATGCCTAAATTCTTGCTGCTCCTTCAGCATCTCCCCAAACTGAAAGAATCAACATCTTTGTGGTGTGGCTTCATAATTTAGGCATTGAGCTACTTGGGCTTGTCTTGAACGTAGGGAAAAGAATTCTGACTCTCTAAAGTTGACCAGGAACCTTCATATTTTTTTAAAGCTGTTTACCTGCTTATCTTCAGGATCTAACATCTGAACTCTTAACAGGGTCAGGAATTCTCTCACTTCTATTGAAGGACTTGCCAGGATTCCAGAGCCTTGTAGTTTGTTTTTTTTTTTTTTTTTTTTTTTTTTCCCAGAGTAGAGATAGTGGGTGAATTACATGTATGGGATCTCCTTGGTTCATTCTACACTTTCCACCCTGGCAACTCTGAGTCTAGCTCTGAAGGTTTGGAATTTAGACTCGGGCAGGATGGGACGTAGCAAATAACAGAGCTGCAGAACCAGACAGAGGATACTGAATTCTCAGGGTTTCTGGTGGGGGAGGGTACCCTTCTGTGTCTCCTCAGTGTTCCTCTTTCACTGAATGTTCAACAGCTGAGATTGCGGCTGGGCTTCATACTGGACAATGTATTCTTGACTTTGGAAAAGGTGGTGGGATTTTAACAAGCTTCCCTTCTGATTTGACACTTAGTGCTGGTTCTAGGATAATTTCTTCCTAACAGCTGCTATGTATCCCTGCTCCTTTTCAAATGAAGTTTCCAGGTAGATTTACTTCCTCGGCAGTCCCAGAGTGCAAACTGAAGACACAGTGTTTTGTTCTAGGTGCTAAATCTTGTGGGAGTGGAGAGAGGGGAGAAGCCTGAACTATATTTAAATACACATGGTAAGTCCCTTGGCTCATGGTTGGCTGGCCCTTGGTTTCTTGCAGCACCGAGCAAAACCTCCATTTTAAGTATTTATATCCCTGATGTTGAAACAGACACACTCTATTAGATATTCCAGGATTAAAACTTCTGTGGGAAATAGAATTGGGAACTATGTATCCCCAAGGAAAAGTTAGGCATTCAAGGCAAAAACTCAACAGGAAAAAGAAAAGAAATTCAGGCGGCTTACAAGCTGGAAAACTCCATGAAATGACTGAAAACCAGTGACTGCTACTATTATAGGCAGAGTGGGGCTCAGGAGAGGCTGGTGATTATAGATCATGTCAGGTGTACTGACTCCAGTGGCTATTAGAGGCCTGGAGAATGACAGAACTGTGCGGTTGGAAGTGAATAAGCAAGGTGATAATTATAAAAGCTTTATAATCACTTACTTCTGGGTCTGCCTCCTGAACGGGTCTTGAGTTCTGTGAGGGAGGTGGTATAGCAGGGTCTCAGTGTTGGGTACAAATCCTGGCTGTCTACTTGTTGCTCAAGTTAGTCTACATGTCACCATCTTAGTTTCATTATCTATAAAACAGCTATTCCATTAGCATCTTCCTTGCAGGGTCATAATGGGGGCAGTTTGTTAATGGCAGGTCAAGTGATAGTATGGTGGCTGGTGCTTCTTACATGTCAGGCATTATTATTATCTATGTTTCTGTATCTCAGGACAGTATTTGGCTCATAGCTGGAATTCAATAAATGTTTTTGGAATAAATGAGTGAGCTTTTATGATTAGTGTTTTAATACAAGTTTCATCTAATTTAATTACTTCATTTAATTACTTCCATCTCCTGCTGGTTAATATTATTTGGTGTCCTATTAAGGCAAATAGAAAACTTTGGAATATGTTTTCTGAAAATAGGTTGAAATGCATAGACAGTGAATACAAACATTTTCTCTTAAATAAGAATATAAGCATTTTATAGAAAACGTATGCTCTTCTATGTGCTTCATCATTTTGCAAATATAAATTAGTATGCAGTTAACCATATTTCTCTCCAGCTCTGCTTCTCATCCTATTGTTGAATAAAAAATGGCAGCATTCTCTCTGACATGTAAGCCAGAAATCTGGGTGTCATCACTGCCTTCTCTCCTTTCCTCATTGCCCATACCCATGCATGTTTGTGGACATATGAGCCATTTTATCTCCTGGTTAGCTTCTGAATTTGTCCTTTGTGTTTATCTCTGCTATCATTGCTATTATTAGTCCAGCTATTGTCATGTCTTGTCTAAATTAATGTCATAGTGCCCTGAAGGATAATTAAGAAAAAGTCTTCTAGGAATGTCCAAGGCAACCAATGTTTGAACTTCCTGCTGGCAAGCTCTCTGGTGTTCGTGCACACAGGATTTATGAAACTCGAGCAGCTTGGATTTCTGTGGGCTTGCAGAATGTTGGAGGTGCTTGCTTTATCTCCTATTGAATTATGTACAAGATGACTGCTGCTGAAGCTAGTTGGACATGGATTTGAGGTGCACATGCCTTGAAGTTTTTCTGAAGTTTGCTGTTGTTGTGCCATATTAATTCCAAGGAAATCAAAAGGCTTCTCAGGATTATAGAAGATCTGGCTGTGAAAAAATTCACAAAGATAGGAAAATAATTTTTATGTGTATTAGAAAAACACAACTTATTTAATCCAAATTTATTTAGCAAAGCCCATAGGTATCTTGAGGCATAGGTATCTAGGGCATAGCCCATAGGTATCTAGGGCAGTTGATTGGCAGGGAAAGTCATAATAGGACTATAGAACCTATCTATCAGAATTCAGAGGCTTAAAGTTTCTATATTGACTAGGAAAACCCATGTTAAATGGATCAGTAGTCTCAAGTCAGTTGTTTTAGGGGATGACTTTACTACATTTGGGCAAGATTATTGATAGTCTTACCAGAATGGTTAGAGAGTCCAGCTTTGCAAGGAATCATCTTGGTGGATCGCCATGACTGCACCTCACTCATGAGATCCAATTATTCTAACTCTGTAGGTGGCAATAGGATGATGCTAGGATCTAGCAGTTGGGTGGAGAAATAAATTTGTCAGGAAATCAAATTGAGTGGTTTAAAGACTGGTTCTGATGCTGATGTTCTCGATGCCAATGGCTCTCAGTTTTCTCATGTATCTGTAGCTGGCAGAATTTCCTAACAGAGTCCAGCACGGATTATGGCTTTTGGAGCATCGAGTTAGTCACTCCTATAGGGATGTGGTTGTCTAAAATGATGGTCACAAAATGACTGTTCTGATGGAAGAAGAGGCACCTGTTTTGTGCATGAGTGCCTGGAGAGAGGTAGGGAAAGATACGAGAATAAAGATGACCATATGGAGTCTAGCTAGCTGGAAATGGGTTAAGGTCAGAAGGGGAAGGAGTAGTGTTTGTGAAAGACCATGTCAAAGTGGGCAGGAATGAACTGTAGTGCCCAGGTGACCAACTGTAACATTAGCAGGTGGGTGAGCCTTCATCTTTTTCTCCTCACCTGCCGTAGACCCCAGGCAAGATTTGACACCCTGGATGCTCCTGGTGCCCCCAGCAGAGCACACTGGATTGCCGTATAGCAGCAGTGGAGAGGATAGCTCCAGAAAGTCAGTGATCTCATGGCGACCCTGGAGACATGGCAGTGTGCCAGCTCTCTTACTTCCTCACAAAAAGAGGACTAGCAAAAAAGGCCAGGGTGGAAGAACATAAGTGGTTGGTTTTGTGCTTATTGAATGTAAAATGACATCTGATACTACCCCCAAAAATAACGGAGGGAGACTTCAAAGGAAGCCTGAGCCCTAATAATTCACACAGTAATGGAAATGTGACTACATTCGTGTTCATGGACATGGTGAAACTTGAAATGTTTGGAATATATACAGTGCATTAGTTATTTTACTATATTTTTTATTTTTGTTTTTGTTTGAGAGAGAGAGAATGAGAGAGAGTGCAAGTGGAGGAAAGGGGCAGAGGGAGAGAGAGAATCTCACGTAGGCTCTGCACTGTCAGCACAGAGCCTGATGCAGGGCTCCATCCCACGACCCTGGGGCCATGACCTGAGCCCAAATCAAGAGATGGATGCTCAACCAACTGAGCCGCCCAGGAGCCCCTACAAAGTATTAATTCTAAAATGCTATGATTATGCTATGTTTAGTAACATTCAAACATATGGGACAAAAAATTACTTAGCATTAATTTGCAAATGGATCACAGAATTTTTATCCTGAAGGAACTTTAGGAATCATCTGCTTCAACTTCCATATTATACAAATTAGAGCCAGAGAACAAAGGATGGGAAGTGGGTGTGCTCTGTGATGTTGGGCATGGGAGGGGCGGAGATAGCACCATATCCAGAGTTCCTGGGTCCTAGTACCCCTTGGTTTCAAATCAAGTTAGAATTCCAAAAAATTACTTAAATTTTTTTTTAAGTTTATTTATTTAATTTTGAGAGACAGCACAAGTTGGGGAGGGACAGAGAAAGAAGGAAACACAGAATCTGAAGCAGGTTCCAGACTCTGGGCTGTCAGCGCAGAACTCCACATGGGGCTTGAACCCGCAAACCATGAGATCATGACCTGAGCCAAAGTCAGATGCTTAACCGATTGAGCCACCCAGGTCTCTCCCCCCCAAAAAATTACTTTTTAACTATAGTTTTATACCAGACACATTAGTCGTTCTCTGGATAATAGTGTATATCTAAGAAAAAGGTTCTGAAATTTCGGTTCTATGATTAGGTATCAACATAAATTGTGTGTTTGATCACTTTATGTTTGGCATCTCCTTCCTGGTTGGTTTTTGTTATGAGAGAAATTTAGTGGTGGTTTTGCTGCAGAAGGGGACGCAGGCCTCAAATGTGCCAGCTCACTCCCATCTAGAGCCTTGCTGTGGCTATTTCCTCTATCTCAAATACTCTTCCTCTAAGTCATCTTAAAACTGTCTCCTCATCTTTTGTGGTTCAGCTCAAGAGTCATCTCTCCTTAGAGACTGTCCTTCATCACCCTCCCCTCCCCAGGCTGGTCACATCAATCCCAGTGGTTCTTAACTGAGGGTGATTTTGTCCCCCAAGAAACATTGACCAGTGTCTGGAGACATTTTTGACTATCATGACTTCATTGTGGGGTGCTAGTAGGTGGAAGCCAATGATGATGCTAAACATCCTATATTGTACAAGATAACTCCTCACAACGAAGGATTACCTAGTCAAAAATGTCAGTAGTGCCAAGGTTGAGAAACCTTGCTCTCATCCATTCTCTTAGCTTTGTTTTTTTCAAGGTTGTACCACAATCTTACCTTCTTTGTTTACATGCTTTTCTGTCTGTCTCCTCTCATCCCACCCCCTTGAATGAAAGCTCTACAAGTCCAGGAACTGGGTTTCATTCATTACTGTATATGCTTCCAGAACAGTACCTGGCACATAGTAGGTGCTCCATGAATATGAGTTATATTGATTGAATGAATGACTCTGTTGCTACTCCTGGAAAAAGAATGCACAGGGCCAGCTGCACTAGTGATGCAGCCTTTTCATTGAAGAAAGAAACCAAGGCAAAGCACCAGGTAAAATGAAATGGCTTTTTCTTTTTGGCTTCATACAATCAGGATCAGCACAGTTTTGTCTTTCAGAAAGCCAACAAATGAAAAAATGGCAAAGGTTATTGAAAGCCAGTGGGTACTGCCTGTGTGACAGCTGTCAGTGCAATCCTGTAGCTCCTATAACCGGTTATCTAGGCTCAGACTGCAAAGAGGAATGGAAATGAAGCCTTTAGTACATGAGCTACATTTGGCAAAGAGTAACAACTTATTGATTCAGGCTGTCCAGGAAGGCCATGTTTCTTCTCTGTGCCTTTTCATTCCTAGTCTGGGTTGAATTGAGAACACAAATTCTACTCAAATGTAGTAAAAGCCTTGTAATGTAAGCTTCTGGTCATGAAGAAATGAAAAGAATTATTTGAAGTACTCACAATAGGCCAAAGTTTCAAGATGATTTATTTTACCTGATATGTTACACACACACACACACACACACACACACACACACACACACCCATAAGACAAAAGAGCAACCCTGAGCTAATGCCAAATTAGAGCTGCATCAGTACAATTTTCTCAATAGAACTGAGTAACATTGGGTGCATCTAACTAGCAAATGTGATCAGGAGCATCATGGAAATAAAGACTGAAAAGTGCCTTAACAGCTTTAAAATTCACAGATGGCAAATCAAGTAAAAGATCTGTTTATCACCCTCTGAGCACTCTGTAAAATGCACATTCGAGGGCTAGGAAGTTTCTAATGGCAACTGCTGCACTTTTAGAAACCTCAGTGGAACCCTTGGCTCTTCAATATTAAGCTCTTCTAGTGTCTTGCTGCAGAACGAGGAAGCTGCTTTCCTGACCACACAGCCTCTGTATGACAAAACCACAAAGCCTTTGTGCTTTTCTAGGAGTGTCTGAAGGCAAAAAATGAGAGTCAGATATGTATCATAATGCATTGGTGGTATTTGTCCCATGTACTATGTTTCATGAAGTCTTGCACAAACAGCTTGATATAGAATATTACAGACCAGTGAGAGCTGCTTTCCAGTGTTTGCTTTTTCTGTCTGCAATTCAGTGGATGTTATGTACATTATCTGCACAGCTTGGCTACCACATTTTTTTTTATGCCATGAAAATACAAATTAATTAATGAACTCCATAATCAATTAGAACTCTAGTACATTTTGACAACGACTCATTTAGCTATTTTACGTTTAAAAATTATTTCAATTTAACTCATCTTTATTTGTTATTACATATATTTAAATAATTTTATAAAGATAAAAATTTAAAAATTCTGCAATTAGGACATTCCTCTTCTAGTCATGAGAAGTTTCTTCTGTTCTTTATCATTCTCTCCCCTTCTGCCTTCTGTACTCTCCTTTGCCTCCTTTCTTAAATCTTCATGCATGGTTCAACCCTTTAAAATCCCAAACTTAAGCACCTGCTTTCTTAAATATTTGTTATCTAATATAAAAGTGTCCAATGTACTTGATAATATTTACCAATTTATAAAAGAAATATAATTTCATTTATAACATGGATCTCTATTAGATGTCCAGTTACAATACAGATCAAACCACGTCTCCTGAAATAAAATTTATAGTGAAAATCCAATATGAAGCAGACCTCTAAGACAGGTCTGTCTTCTAACTGAATATATGAGGAAATTATCTAAAGAGTATAGGCCCAAAAAGCTTAGGCTTCTTTGAGCTAAAAAGACAAAGAAATACTGAAGATAAGGATTCTTGATCCTACCTCTGTTCACCTCCATTAGGTCAGAGCGGATCTCAAAAGAAGGGAATGGGTGATTAATTTTTAACAAGCCTAGGATGAAAGGGCATACTTGAAGAGGTTCACAATCTTATATAAATGAATGAGTGAACACTTTATTTGTGTGGAGGCAGGCTTCAGAGTCATGTGTACTTGAGTCCAAATTCTGGCTCATCCATTCATTAGGACTTGAATGACTACCCACTTAAATTTCTCGGAGTCTGTATTGGTAAAATGGGGATTAGTAACTAATGATTGCATGATGATTGTAAGGGAAAGGAATATGTACAGAAAGTGCTTACTTTTCTGACACCCAATAGGCATTAACAGTAGCGATTAGCAATATTTATTTGTAAACAAGTAAAGTAGAGTGCATTAAGAATCCAGAAAGTTCTGTTTTTGTGGTGATGTCTATAATATTTGTGAGATAGAATTGATGATTAAGTATAATATACACACACAACGCACATGCACAATCACATACATCACATTCCCAGTCAGAGTTTGTTCCTGAGACGTCAGATTCAAGAAGCCATCTTTCAGCAACTGATTTTGGCTTCCCAGTGAAGGTACAACTTTTTATTAAAAAAATTTTTTTTTCTAATGTTTATTTCTGAGACAGCGACAGAGCATGATTGGGGGAGGGGCAGAGAGAGAGGGAGACACTGAATCAGAAGCAGGCTCCAGGCTCTGAGCTGTCAGCACAGAGCCCAATGCTGGGCTCAAACTCATGGACTGCGAGATCATGACCTGAGCCGAAGTCAGACGCTTAACTGACTGAGCCACCCAGGCGCCCCCCCCCCCCCCCCCCGCCTTTTTTTTTTAATTTTTGTTTTTTAATGTTGAAGGTACAACTTTTTAAAGTCAGTGTCCAAATGGTACATTTTCTCTAATCCTTCATTAGATAAAAAGGATATACTTAACAAGTACTGGAAGATTAAAATATGTTCTCAGTGGGGTGCCTGGGTGGCTCAGTCAGTTGAGCATCTGACTTCGGCTCAGGTCATGATCTCACAGCTCGTGAGTTCAAACCCCGGGTCAGGCTCTGTGCTGACAGCTCAGAGCCTGGAGCCTGCTTTGCTTCTCTGTCTCCCTCTCTCTCTGCCCCTAACCCACTCGCATTCTGTGTCTGTCTCTCTCAAAAATAAATAAACATTAAAAAACAAGTTCCCAAATAATGTACATTTGGGACAATGTTCATTCCCCTTTTTATTTTTTAAGGTGATGACAACTCCCTTTTCATCCTTCTTATAAATTGGGATACAAAGAGAGATGTGCCTAGGACAGTCTTTATAGCCTCTTTCACACATACACGGAGCAGAAGATGAAGGGGAAGATGAGTTCCTGGGTGGCCTTTTTTGCATTCCCAGTTTGCTTTTCTTCCAGGGGAGATGGACTTATTTCCTGATTCCACCCTCTTGGCACTCATGGAGAAGAAAGAATGAAAGTTCCAGAGGGTTACTGTTTTGGAGGCTGTTTAAAAATGTGTAAATGTTTGACTGTTCTCACCACCATAATGCTTCCTCTATTTTCACTGTTGGGAAAATATGTATATTTTATTTGAACATAAAGAATAACTACAAAAGGAAATAAAACCATGGTCCCCTACATGTGTCATGATAAATGGCTCTGGGTTCCTCTGTGTCAATCCTCTTATCAGATCATGGAGTTTATGCCTTGATCAATAGAATCATGTTAAGATCACTGAACATATTTTAGCAAATCCTGACTCTGAATAAAGTCAAAGACTTGCTAGAAAGGCTTAATTAAGAGGGAAGCATTGAAAAGTATAGATTTGGAACACAGACTCACTTGAGTTGCAGTTCCAGCTATATGGCCTTGGTTAAGTTATTTAGTGCTGTTTTCCTCATCCTTTTTTTTTTTTTTTTTAAATTTTTTAATGTTTATTTAGTTTTGAGAGACTGAGAGAGACAGATCATGAGCAGGGGAGGGGCAGAGAGAGAAGGAGACACAGAATCTGAAGCAGGCTCCAGGCTCTGAGCTGTCAGCACAGAGCCCGATGCGGGGCTCGAACTCACAAACCGTGAGATCACGTCTTGAGCCAAAGTCGGATGCTCAACTGACTGAGTCACCCAGGCACCCATTCCTCATCCTTATAATGGGAATAATACCACTTACACTTACCTTAGAGTTTTTATATAGATTAAATGAGATAACCCATGAGGCACCAAGAACAATATTTCACAGAGTAGTTGTTTGATGAAAGGTTAACTTACTCTACTCTCCCTCATTATATCTGTAAAAAGAGACTGTTTCAGGGTGAATATTTGTATTTGTCACTGTCAAGTGAGACAATATTAAAGCAATTTGTAAATATAAAACATCAACATAATTAATGGAGATGACAGGTTTTATGATCTTAGGTAAGACAAAACTGTGCATATGTTGAGAACTTGTTGAAGATTCCAAATTAACTTTGACTCCCTTTGGAATTCATTAGTGATGGAGAGGTGAGTAGTTTTTTTGCACCCCTATATCCTGGGTCTGTTGCAGACTTTGAGCCTGGCATTCTCTCTTGTCCAGCAAGAGAGCAGATGCAGAATTAAATACAAGAGAGGCTAATGTTTGGGAGGAGACAAGAGCCCTGAATAAGGGTCCTTGCTCCGTGTTTATTAGCATCAGAAGGCTTACACATGTGATGGACGTGCAGAAAGAGACAAACAGTGATCATTAACTCAAGTCTGTGAGAGAAAGGAAGTTTTGAAGGTATGCGGTGTCAGGGGTTTGGGTTAATACAAAACAAAATCCCAGCTCCGAGCAGATGGCTGTTTTCAGCAGGCACCAGGCACTGCATTGGTTTATCTTAACTTGCCTAGGGGATAAGACAGAGCATGCTACCTCAGAGTCAATAAGGTACCTTTCTTTTGCTAATTAGCTCTGGGTAGTTTCACCTTGCTGTGGTGGTCTACCACCCTGTTTACCTGTGTACCTATTCTGGACACTTTCATCCTGTGGAAGCATCTCTGTGCTTTTGTTCTCTGCTGGGGGCACTTTCACCCTGTTTACCTATTCCGGATGCTTTTATTCTATGGAAGCAGCTCTACACTTTTGTTCTATGCTGGGGCGCTTTTGCCTTGTTTACCTATTCTGGACACTTTCCCTCTAAGCCTTGTTAACCCACAAGTGCAAGCTCAGGGAATTCCTAAACTTATTCACCACATGGGTCAAATAGTGTTCCCTAAATTAAAGTCCACTTGGAACCTCAGAATGTGGCTTTGTTTGGAAATAGGGCCTTTATGGATATAATTGGTGAGGTGAAGATGAAGTCATACTGGAATAGGATGGGCTCTAATCCAATGACTTCTATTCTTTTTTTTTTTTTTTTAACGTTTATTTACTTTTGAGACAGAGACAGAGCATGAACAGGGGAGGGGCAGAGAGAGAGGGAGACACAGAATCTGAAACAGGCTCCAGGCTCTGAGCTGTCAGCACAGAGCCCGACGCAGGGCTCGAACTCACGGACCGTGAGATCATGACCTGAGCCGAAGTCGGACACTTAACCGACCAAGCCACCCAGGCGCCCCTATATGACTTCTATTCTTAAGAGAAAACAGAGACACAGACACACACAGCGGGGAGAGCCATTTGAATATGGAGACAGAGATTGGAGTAATCCATCTGAAAGCTACGGAGTGCCAAGAATTGCCAGCAACCAATAGAGGCTGCAAGAAGTAAGAAGAATCTCCTCCCAGAGCCTTCAGAGAAAGTGTAGTCCTGTTGACACCTTGATTTCAGACTTCCAGCCTCCAGATCTGTGAGAGAATCAATTTCTGTTGTTTTAAGACACTGAGTTTATGGCACTTTTTTGCATCACCTCTAGGAAACGAATCCACTATACCTCCTCTCCTTTTATTGGTTTGAATTTTTCAAAATTTAAAATGATGTAGAGAGTATTGCTTTAACTTGCACATAAAGATTGGTAAAAGGTCTTAGAACTTTACTGAAATTCTTCTGTGGTGGAAATTAAATCCGACATTATCCTCCTGTGAAAGCTCCCAAAGTATTTATTATTTTCAGGATGAACTCTGAGTTGGGGCAGATCTTTGAACTTCCAGATGGTCAGTCCTATCCCATTTGCTAAACAGGTAAACTTACATAGATCAGAAATGGTGGTGGTGCTTGTGGGGTGTCTAATGAAACTTGACAGGGGGATATTCATAACGGGATTCTCCTTTTTAAAATTAAAATCATGTTCAGTGTATTGGCCATGGCCACAGAACTAATCTGAAAGTTCTATTTTACATCCCAAACAATTTTGAGCTATCATGTAAGTTGTAGAAGGTAGGGAACTTAGGCAAGTTTAGCCCATGACTGTGCTGGCACTTCCAGGGAGGGATTCTATTTTCTTCGTAGTATACCCCCCAAACCAAGTGCAGGGCCTCCCCCGGGCCTCTGGTAAACAGTTGTTAAGTCAGTGTGTGGTTGGATATAGGGAATGGCAATTGAATTGCATTGATACTTCCTGTGGGAATTGAATCACACATCCAGAACATCTCAATTACTACTCAATTTTAAATTGCTATAGAAGACCAAATAAATGCACAAATTTTGGTGAGATTTACATTTGTGTAGTCTTTCTACGTTTCCCCAAGCTCTGGCTCACAGTATCTGTGATTAGTTGCTACCAAAGCTGTTTCTTTCTCTTAAGAAAAGTGTACATTTGCTAGAACCTCTACATGTAACTTAAAGCATTCCTGGTTATTTGACCTATGTCTACGAAAAAGCGAAGCGAAGTTAAATATTCTAAAAATCTCAGTTGTATAGTGAACTGAGTAATATTTTGTCTGAAGCCTTTTTTGTTTTTTTGTTTAGAGGATCTTTCTGCTTAATGTAGGCATTGCCACCATCATCATATTCCTCTGGCTAATTAAGATCCTGTGCAGAGCTTGGACTCAGGGAAAACAGGGGAATGGTTTGTATTTTTCTAAATGGAGGCACAATTTATATCTTTTTTTTTTAATTTTTATTTTTGAGAGAGAGAGAGAGAGAGAGAGGGAGGGAGGGAATGAATGAGTGAGAGCAGGGGAGGGGCAGAAAGAGGTAGACACAGAATCTGAAGCAAGCTCCAGGTTCTGAGCTGTCAGCACAGAGCCCAGTGCGGGGCTCAAACTCAAGAATGGCGAGATCATGACCTGAGCCAAAGTCGGAGGCTTAACTGACTGAACCACTCAGGCCCCCCCCCCCCCATTTATTTCCTTTTAAACAGTAGGTGGTTTCAGACAAGGCTGCTACAAGGTGGAAGGATGGTTTCAGGATGGAATAGGAAGAAATCCTATCCTCATGTGCCTCTATTCTCTCATAATGTGGCACAATATTTGGGAAACCAAGGCCTGGAACTGCCAGCAGTTGTGATACTGAAGGGCAGATCAACATTTAAAGGAGCAGAGCCTGACCTTTTTTATGCACAAGTCTCTGTGGAGACTTTATGAAAAGGCCTTGTTTCTCATGTTGCATAGAGGTGCCCATCTGTAAAAAAGGGACTGTCTAACTGTTAGAAGGGTGTCAAGGTACTTTGTCACTTTTGTAAATTTGAAACTGGCCAAACTTTCTTCAAAGATGACATATATTCTCATATTTTTAAAGCAAGTTTAATTTCTACTTCATAAGCATTGAACAGGTTATCCATCAGCTATCATCTTTTTTTTTTTTAATTTTTTTTTAACGTTTTATTTATTTTTGAGACAGAGAGAGACAGAGCATGAATGGGGGAGGGGCAGAGAGAGAGGGAGACACAGAACCGGAAGCAGGCTCCAGGCTCTGAGCCATCAGCTCAGAGCCCGATGCGGGGCTCGAACTCACGGACCGCGAGATTGTGACCTGAGCTGAAGTCGGCCGCTTAACCGACTGAGCCACCTAGGCGCCCCTATCATCTTTTTTAAAAAAAGTTTTTATTTCCAGTTAATATACACAGCTATGTTAGTTTCAGGTGTACAATACCGTGGTTCAATACATCCATTCAGCACCTGGTCCTCATCACAACAAGTGTATTCTTAATCCCCATTACCTATTTCACCCTTTCTCCCACCCACCACCCCTCTGGTAACCATCAGTTTATGCTTAAGAGTCTGTTTCTTGGTTTGCCTCTCTCTCTCTTTTTATTCCCTTTGCTCATTTGTTTTGTTTCTTAAATTTCACATGAGTGACATAAATCATATGGTATTTGTCTTTCTCTGACTGACTGATTTCATTCAGCATTATACCTTTTAGCTCTATCCATGTCCTTGCAAATAGTGAGATTGCATTCTTTTTATGGCCAAGTAATACTCCATTGTGTGTGTGTGTGTGTGTGTGTGTGTGTACACACCACATCTTTATCTATTCATCAATTGATGGATGCTTGGGCTGCTTCCACATCTTGGCTATTATAAATAATGCTGCTGTAAACTTAAGGGTGCATGTATCCCTTTGGATTAGTGTTTTTGTATTCTTTGGGTGAATACCCAGTAATGCGATTGCTACATTGTAGTGTAGTTTTATTTTTAATCTCCATACTGTTTTCCACAGTGGCTGCACCAGTTGGCATTCCCACCAGCAGTGCAAGAGGGTTCCTCTTTCTCCACATCCTCGTCAACACTTGTTGTTTCTTGTGGTTTTGGTTTTAGCTATTCTGACAGGTATGAGGTTTTGTAGTTTTGATTTGCATTTGCCTGATGAGTGATGATGATGATCTTTTCATATATCTGTTGGCTATCTGTGTGTCTTTTTTGGAGAAATGTCTATTCATGTCTTCTGTCTACTTTTAAATTGGATTGTTTTTTGGGTGTTAAGTTTTATAAGTTCTTTATATATATTGGGTACTAACCCTTCACTGGATAGGTCATTTGTAAGTATCTTCTCTCATTCTGTAGGTTGCCTTTTAGTTTTATTGATTGTTTCCTTCTCTGTGCAGAAGGTTTTTATTTTGATATAGTCCAATAGTTTATTTTTGCTTTTGTTGCCCTTGCCTCAGGGGACCTATCTAGAAAAAAAGTTGCTATGGCCAACATCAGAGAAGTTACTGCCTGTGCTCTCTTTTAAGATCTTTATGTTTTCAGGTCTCACATTTAGGTCTTTAATCCATTTTGAATTTATTTATTTAGTTATTTGTTTTTTATTTGAGAGAAAGAGTGAGCAGTGGGGAGAGACAGAGAGAGAGAGGGAGGGAGAATATCTTAAGCAAGCTCCATGCTCAGTGCAAAGCAGTGTTTTGACCTGAGCCAAAATAGAGTCTGATACTCAACCAACTGAGCCACCCACGTGCCCCCTATTTATTTATTTATTCTTCCAAGATTTTATTTAAATTCAAGTTAGTTAATATATGGTGTAGTATTTGTTTCAGGAGTAGAATTTAGTGATTCATTACTTACATGTAACACCCAGTGTTCATCACAAGTGTCCTCCTTGATGCTCATCACCCACTTAGCCCATCCCCCACCCACTTCCCTTCCAGGAACCCTTAGTTCTCTGTGGTTAAGAGTCTCTTATGATTTGCCTCCCTTTCTGTTTTTACCTTATTTTTCCTTCCCTTCCCTATGTTCATCTGTTTTTTTTTTTTAATTCCACATATAAGTGAAATCATATGGTATTTGCCTTTCTCTGACTGACTTATTTCGCTTAGCATAATACACTCTAGTTCCATCCACTTGTTGCAAATGGCAAGGTTTCATTCTTTTTGATGGCTGAATACTATTCTATTGTAAATATACCACATCTTCTTTACCCATTCATCAGTTAATGGACATTTGGTCTCTTCCCATTGTTTGGCTACTGTTGATAGTGCTGCTATAAACATTGAGGTGTATGTGCTTCTTCGAATCAGCATTTTTATACCCTTTGGACAAATACCTAGTAGTGCTATTGTTGGGTCATAGGGTAGTTCTGTCTTTAACTTTCTGAAGAACCTCCACACTTGCCAGACTTTCTTACACAATACACAAAAATAAATTAAAAAGGGGGCACCACTTTGAATTTATTTTTGTGTATGGTATAAGAAAGTGGTCCAGTTTCATTCTTTTGCATGTTGCTGCCCAGTTTTTCCAACTCCATTTGTTGAAGAGACTGTCTTTTTCCCATTGGATCTTCTTTCCTGCTTTGTCAAAGATTAACTGACCATATAATTGTGGGTTTATTTCTGGATTTTCTATTTTGTTCCATTGATCTATGTGTCTGTTTTTGTGCCAGTACCACACTGTTTTGATTACTACAGCTTTGTAATATAACTTGAAGTGTGGAATTGTGATGCCTCCAGGTTTGCTTTTCTTTTTCAAGATTGCTTTAGGTATTCGGGGCCTTTGTGCTTCCATGCAAATTTTAGAATTGTTGGTTCTAGTTCTTTGAAAAATGCTGTTGGTACTTTGATAATAATTGCATTACATCTGTAGATTGCTTTGGGAAATATAGACATTTTAATGGTATTTGTTCTTCCAGTCCGTAAGCATGGAATGTCTTTCCATTTCTTCATGTTGTCTTCAATTTCTTTCCTCAGTGCTTTACAGTTTTCAGAGTATAGGTCTTTCACCTCTTTGGTTATGTTTATTCTTAGGTATATTATTATTTTTGGTGCATTTGTAAATGGGATTGTTTTCTTAATTTCTGCTGCCTCATTATAGGTGTATAGAAATGCAAAATATTTCTGTACATTGATTTTGTATACTGAGAATTTACTGAATTTATCAGCTCTAGTAGTTTTTGGTGGAATCCTTAGGGTTTTCTATATATAGTATCATGTCAGCTACAAATAGTGAGTGTCTTAATTCTTGGGTATCTTAAGAGAACACGAAATTGAAAAGAAAATATCTCTTTAGCACTGGACAATATAAGTCAGATGTCAAAACCTGGAATAGGATAATATACCAAAAAGCAACAGCAACAACTGAACAATGATGACAACAACAACAACAAACAACAAACAAAAAATTCAGAACCCAAAAGCTCCACATAGTATCTGATTGAAAAAAAAACCCTAATAACAATAGCTAGCATTTATTAAGGGCTTGCTCTGCACCTGTTCCCTGAGTACTTTACATGGATCAGCTCATTTAGCCTTCCCAGAAGCTATTGAGGACATATACTACAATTGCTATTGTTTTTATTTGATAGGAAGCTGTTACTCAAATTGGTTCAGAAATTTGACTAAGGCCACAGAGCATTTTTCAAATTCGGCACTGACTGCACACAGTTGTGTTCATTGTGACATAACGATCGATTGACTTTTGTCCAGTTTGCGTGAATCATGTTGTGACCTATGCCTGAAACTGCATAAATATTGATGAAACAAACTAGCTTTTTTAAAAAAATCAAGAGTCAAGGAAAACCTCGTAAGGCCCAGATAAACAAAAATATCCCTTTAGGTGATTCCACATCTAGAAAGCAAAAGATATATAGTATGCGTATAGTTCAGAGTTTGGATTTCAAATGTTTTCTGCTAAAGAAATAGTGCTGAACCTACATGTGTTATTGCCTGGAGGAAATGAATTTGTCGGTGTTTCCTTTGCCCACTTTCAGTATCCCAAATCTTTTAATATTAGATGCAATGACAAGTCATGTTGTCGTCTTTAGTTAAACCAACTTTTTATTCTATTCTCCCTAAGTGCTCAAAACTTTGTTTCCACAAATAAATGGGCAATATCAAAAAAGTGCCTGGCATATTTTACTGTTTTCCTCCCTATTGTTTGCTTTTTTCTCTGAGAGATGCTTTGCTTTTGCTATTTTTCTCCTTTTCTTTTTCTGACAGGCATGTTTCCTTTCTCACTGAGGGAGTTAAACTGTTTTGTTTAGTGACAGCAAAAAACAAAAAACAAAAAACAAAAAAAAAACCAAACAAAAAAAAAAACTAAAGAAAGCAAAACAAAATACATACATAAATCCATGCATTTTGAGTTGTCAAGCATGTTAGGAAAAAAATTATTATTTCTTTGTTCACACCCTCTCTCTCACTAGGATGTGCATAGAGCTGGTTAATCACAACTTCTCTGAGATGCAAAGCTTGAAATAAACCAAAAGTTTGGGGCCTTTGCAGTTTCTTTGACAATTGTCTATCTGTACAGGTTGTTGAGGTTTTGTGAAATTATCTTCTTAGAAAGTAGCTTATAAGTAAACATAAAGTTAAGTAATTTTACACGAGCATTTAAAAATTGAATTAAAAGTCTTTTTGGAAATGGGCTAGAAATCCTGGGAATTTGTTCTAAGGAAGTAATTCTATTGAGGCAAAACCAATGAACTAACCAAATGACCATCCTCAAATCCATGTGTTTAAGGTGCTGCTGGGATAGAGATAAGCAATCTAGGAACAACCTAAATGACCATCATACATGAATTTATGATTACAATGATAATATTATAAAGCAGATATTTTTTTATAGAATGCTTCCCACATATCAAGCACTCTTCTAGTCACTTTATATTAACTCATTTAGCTTTCACAAAAACCTCGTACGATGGGTACTACTATTACCATCCCTATGTCGTAGATGAACAAATGGAGGCACAGAGAAGTGAAGTGACTTGTCCAAGGTCAAACAGCTGCAAATCCTAGGATTCAAACCCAGGCTGTCTTTCTCGAGGCTGTGCTCTGAAGCACTTACTTTATTGCCTTCAAATGATGATAAATTAATACACAGGTTATTAGCAACACTAAAGATGGTAATTCTGAAAAAGTGTAATAATGTGGACCATATACAAAATCCTATGTTAATAGCCAAAGGATAATTGGCTGTTGTGTACATACACAGGCTCTTGATAAACAATATCTGTATGGACAGGGATTGAAAAGTATTATGCGATAATAAAGTGGTGGTTTCAGGAGATGAGAATTGCCCCTCAAGTTAAATGTCATATTTCTTCATAAATAATAAACTTATATTAAAGCATATTTTTTGTATTTTTTATTTTTTGTATTTGTATTTTTATTTATTTTGCTGCCAATCCTATTGGTGATAACATTGCATACGTTTCCCACTAAGTAAACATTTCTGATAATATATAGAGATTTAGAAAGTGAATATCTTTTTTAATTTAAGGGTTTTTGGGGGAACCTGGGGGGCTTGGTCGTTTATACCTCCGACTCTTGATTTCGGCTCAGGACATGATCTCAGGGTTTGTAGGTTTGAGACCCGCCTCAGGCTTCCTGCTGGCAGTGCAGAGCCTGGTTGGGATATTCTCTCTCTCTCTCTCTCTCTCTCTCTCTCTCTCTCTCTCTCTCTCCCTTCCCCTCCCTAGCTCACTGGCTTTCTCTCTCAAAATAAATGAATAAACTTTAAAAAAGAGTTTAAGGGTTTTTGTTTTTGTCCATTTGCCATTCACTCATTTATTCAACATTTATTGAATATTGGGTTTTTTGTACCAGGTCCCATTTAGGTGCTGGGAAGACAAAGATGCATAAAAAAACCACACATATGTGCTTTCAAGAACAGTCACTGTTTTGGAGGGAGGCAAGTACATGAGTAACCTCAAAAGAGTAGCATGAAATATTAGGAAGAGTGAGGTTTAGAGTTAGGCAGGAGCCTAGAGAAGTGTTTTTCACCTTTTCTGGTTGGGTTTATAGAAGGGATCCCAGAGGAGACAGTTTGAGTTAAGTGTGGAAGGAGTAGAGTAAGAAGTGGTCACAGGAAGATGGCAGGGAATGGCATTTTAGGTAGACAAGAGAGGGAGGTGAAAGTGCAAATATCCGTGGGAGAGAGAACTCACTACATTGAGGACTGTTTAAGTAATTCAGTAACTCCAAAGTGAATAATGAGGATTGCTGAATCCAAAATGGTTTGTCTCCACAGAGTAGAATTCTGTTTTAATTTTAAGGTTAACTAATTTTATCCAATCTGAGCTTGGGAATCTTGACTAACAATTAGTCATTAGATTTTCTTCAGTCCATATCTAGATTGTAGAATTTCTGAGGATGACAGAATTATTATTATTTGTTTTGCATCACTGATGTCATGCTCCATAAAGAAGGCTACATATAAAATGACATTTTTGAAGTTTATTTTGGATTCATAAGCAATAGACAATGGAACTGTTAATGAGTTCTGTTGAACATACTGTGCTAGGCAGAACAGTGGCCTCCCAAAGATGTCTATGCCCTAATCCTTGGAGATTGTGAATATGTTACCTTTCATGCCAAAGGGGACTTTGAAGATTTAATTTAGATTAAAGACTTTGAGATGGGGAGGTAATCTGGTGGGCCCAGTGTAATCACAGGAGTCTTTAAAAGCAGAGAAATTTTCCTGGCTGTAGTCAGAGAGAGATTGATGGAATAAGAGATGCAATGTTGCTGGCTTCGAAAATGGGCCATGAACCAAGGAATGTGGGCTTCTGGAACCTGGAAAAAACAAGGAAATATATTGTCTTCCCAGAGAGGAACGCAGCCTTGCTAATACTTTGATTTAATCCCAATGAAATGCATTTTGGACTTCTGGTACAGAACTGTAAGGTAATAAATTGTGTTGTTTTAAGCTACTAAATTTGTGGTAATCTGTTTCAGCAGCATAGAAAACTAATATGTATGCTGAAAAAGAATATCATAGAGATATGTTTAGAATCCTGTCTTCTCAAGAGAAATACCTCATTGATTATAGTTGATCAGATTACATAATTTACAATTTTGTCAATGAAACAAATCAATCTCCTGCCCTAGTACCTTACATATTAATTTAAAAGCTGCCACTTTCTTTTTTTAAAGCACTGATATATTATTTATCATTGAAGTATAATTGTAATACAATGTTCTATTAGTTTCAGGTGTACAACATAGTGATTCAACAATTCTATACATTAATCAATGCTCACCATAAGTATAGTCACCATCTGTCATCATTCATTGTTATTATAATATTATTGACTATATTCTCTATGCTGTACTTTTCATCTCCATGACTTATTTATTATAATTGGAAGTTTGTACCTCTTAACCCCCTTCACTTATTTTGCCAAGCCCTACCTCTCACCTCCCCTGTGGCAAACACCAGTTTGTCCTCTGTATTTAAGAGTCTGTTTTTTGGTTTGTTCATTTGTTTTTTAGATTCCACATGTAAGTGAAATTGTATGGTATTTTCTTTCTCTATCTGACTTATTTCACGTAGCATAATACCCTCTAGATTTATCCATGTTGTCACAAATGCTGAGATTTTATTTTTTAAATGGTTAAGTAGTATTCCACTGTGTGTGTATACCCCATCTTCTTTATTCATCTTTTGATGGATACTTGGGGGCACCTGGGTGGCTCAGTTGGTCAAGCATCCGACTTTGGCTCAGGTCATGATCTCGCAGTTTGTGAGTTTGGGTCCTGGGTTGGGCTCTGTGCTGATAGCTTGGAGCCTGTAGCCGGCTTCAGATTCTGTGTCTCCCTCTCTCTTTGCCCCTCCCCTGCTCATGCTTTGTCTCTCTCTGTCTCTTAAAAATAAATAAACGTTCAAAAATATTATTAATGGACACTTGGGTTGCTTCCATAGCTTGGCTCTTGCAAATAATGCTGCAATAAACATAGGAATGAGTATATTTTTTTGATTTAGTGTTTTGTTTTCTTCGGGTAAATACCCAGTATTGGAATTACTGGATCATATAGTATTTTTATTTTTAATTTTTTGGGAAGCCTCCATACTGTTTTCTACAGTGGTTGCACCAGTTTACATTCCCACCAACAGTGCACAAGGGCTCCCTTTTCTCCACATCTCCACCAACACTTGTTATATCTTGTCTTTTCCATACTAGCTATTCTGACTGCTATGAGGTGATCTCTCATTCTGGTTTTGATTTGCATTTCCCTGATCATGAGTGGTATTGATCATCTTTTTATGTGTCTTTTGGTCATCTGTCTTCTCAGGAAAAATATCTATTCAATTCTTCTGCCCATTTTTAAATCAGAATTTTTTTTGGTTGGTGTTGAGTTGTATAAGTTTTTAAATTTATTTTGGGTATTAACCCCTATTGGATATATCATTTACAAATAGCTTCCCATTCACTAGGTTGCCTTCTTGTTTTGTTGATAGTTTCCTTTGATATACAAAAGCTTTTCATTTTGTTGTAGTCCCAATAATTTATTTTTGCTTTTGTGTCCCTTGATTGAGCAAACATGTTCATAAATATATTGGTGAGGCTGATGTCTAAGATATTAGTGCATATGATTTCTTTTATGAGTTTTATGGTTTCAGGTCTCATTTAGGTCTTTAATCCATTTTGAGGTTTTTTGTTTTGTTTTGTTTTGTTTTGTTTTGTTTTGCATAGTATAAGAAAATGGCCCAGTTTCATTCTTTTGCATGTAGCTGTCCAGTTTCCCTAACACCATGTATTGAAAAGACTGTCTTTCCCCCATTGTATATTCTTTCCTCTTGATCATACAAGTGTGGGTTTATTTCTGGGCTCTCTGTCCTGTTCTGTTGATCTGTCTATTTTTCCGAGTGCCATACTGTTTTGATTACTATAGCTTTGTTGCTTAAAATCTGTATTGTGATCTCTCCAGCTTTGTTCTTCTTTCTCAAGATTACTTTGGCTATTTGAGGTCTTTTGTGGTTTCATACAAATTTTAGGATTATCTGTTCTAGTTGTGTGAAAAATGTTATTAGTTGTCTGATAGGGATTGCATTGAAAATGTAGATTGCTTTTTGTAGTATGGGCATTTTAACAATATTTGTTTGTCCAATCCATGAGCATGGTATAGCTTTCCGTTCATTTGTGTCATCTTCAATTTTTTCATCATTATCTTATAATTTTCTTTTTTTTAATGTTTGTTTATTTTTGAGAGAGAGAGAGAGAACACTCAAGTGGGGGAGAGGCAGAGAGGGAGGGAGACACAGAATCCAAAGCAGTCTCCAGGCTCTGAACTGTCAGCACAGAGCCTGATGCGGGGTTTGAACCCAAGAACCATGAGATCATGACCTGAGCTGAAGTCGGACGCTTAACTGACTGAGACACCCAGGTGCCCCTCTTATAATTTTCAAAATACAGATCTTTGCCTCCTTGATTAAATTTATTCCTAGGTATTTTATTCTTTTTTGGTGCAATTGTAAATGGGTTTTTTTTCTTAATTTCTCTTCCTGCTACTTTATTAGTGTATAGAAACATAACAGATTTCTATCTGTTAATTTTGTATACTGCAACTTTACTGAGTTCATTTATTAGTTCAGAGTTTCTTGGTGATCTTTGGGGTTTTCTATATATAGTATTATGTCATCAGCAAATGGTGAGTTTTACCTCTTCCTTGCCCATTTGGATAGTTTTTATTTCTTTTTCTTGTCTGATTGCTGCAGCTAGGACTTCAAGTACTATGTTGAATAAAAGTGGTGAGAGTGGGAATCCTAGTCTTCTTCCTGATCTTAGAGGGAACACTTTCAGTTTTTCACCATTGAGTATGATATTAGCTGTGAATTCTTCACATATGGGCTTTATTACATTGAGGTATATTTCCTCTAAACCCACTTTGTTGAGAGTTTTTATTATGAATGGATGTTGTATTTTGTCAAATGCTTTAACTGTATCTAATCATTTACCTGTTATACTTTTATTTGTTAATGTGATGTTTCATATTGATTGATTTGTGAATATTGAATCATCCTTGCATCCCTGGAATAAATCCCACTTGATCATGGTGAGTGATCCTTTTAATATTATCATTGAATGTGGTTTGCTAATATTTGTTAAGAATTTTTACATCTGTGTTTATCAGGGAAATTAGCATTTGTCTCTTAAATCATCTATACCAACAAAATCTAACAATACATCATTAAAAGACTATTTCTCAGCATCACTATTTCCCAATTTAAAATACTTTTACCTTTTGACCCCTTTCACTCTTTTCTTGAACCTCCATTTCCACCTCTGGCAACCACCAATCTGTTCTTTGTATGAGCTTGTTTTGTTGTTGTTGTTTTAAGATTCCACATATAGGAGAGAAAATAGAGTAATTGTCTCTGACATATTTCACTTAGCATAATGCCCTCAAGATTAATAGAGAAATTACACACTACGAGTTTGGATGAGATGAAATGTAATCTTAAGCAATAGTTTGCCTTCACTCTTACCCATTTGCAAATATAAATACGACTTTTTTTCTCTTTAAAATTTGATTAATTGGGGCACCTAGGCGGCTCACTTGGTTGAGCATCTGACTCTTGATTTCAGCTCAGGTCATGATCTCAAGGTTGTGGGATTGAGCCTCACATCTGGCTCTGCACTGAGTGTGGAGTCTGCTTGAGATTCTCTCTGTCTCCTTCTATCCCTCTTCCCTACTTGCACGTGGTCTGTTTGTCTAAAATAAAACTTCAAATAAATTTTAAAAATTGTTTAATTTACTTTTTCTCTTTAAGAGATTATTCTTTTTCTCCTTAAGAGGTAATGTTAGTTTGGAAACTATATTCTTCCATATTTATCTCAGAGCATTGACCATTTCAGTTTTTTGGGTGGGTTGCCATAAACTCAAAAACATCTACCTCTAAAGGGAACATGTCTTTTTTGGCTGGTTACCTCAATTCCACATGGTCTTTAGTGATGGCTTTAGGACCCACCATATCCCAGAGCCCTAGATACCCTCTCTAATGGTTTTGGCTTCTGGGTAGTCAAGATTAATTCAGGCACTGGGATATGGTATGTGGTTGATTTAATAATCATAGTGTTGACCTCATTTCTGGTACTATTCATTAATACATAGAGTCTGATCTATCACAGCTCAGAATGTATTTTTTCCCCCAAAATAACCACACATGATAGGATCGCATTTTAATATAGTTCTACTACAAGGCAGGTGTTAATTCTGAATCCTGATGTTAGCATCACAAAAGGTTTTTGTTGATTTTTCTTTTCCAGAGACCATTATTTTGCCTGAAGCTTGTCTTAATTATTTCAGAATTTTTGATTTTTTGACACTACAACGTACCGAGAATAATGGTGTTTTCTGGGTTTGACATGAAAAATTAATATAATGTCAACTACAAAGTAAATCTCCTTTGAGAGGACTTTGTCATTATCATAATGATCATAATTGGCCATTATTGAGAAGAAAAATGTAGCCCTCTCATCTATTAATTAATTAATTAATTTCTTTATTCAGGAAGAACTCAAAGGAACATTGAAAGCATTGTAGTGGTTTCAAAGAAGCAACAAACAGTTTTTATCTTGTAGAAGGTATATTTCTGTTGGAGGAGAAAAATCACATTGAAATAGAATATAAATGAAATAATGTATGAGCAAAATCACTGATACGAAATTTCACTGTTGTGAAATTAGAAAACTGGAGACAGTATTGTAGGACAATAAAGCTAGGTGGGCAGAGGTAGCAAGACAAGGACTTTTATAGGCAAAAGTCTTGAAGTAGGTCTTAAAGAAAGTGATGTATTATGAAATCAGGAAGTACATTGCGTTTTCTGATTTTAAAACATATTACAAAGCTACAGTAGTTAAAACAATATGGTACTGGCATAAAGACAAACAGAATATAAAGCCCAGAAATAAACCCTTGCATACATGAGCAACTGAACTTCAACAAGAATGCAAATGATACACAATGGGGACAAGATATCTTTTCAACAACTAGTGTTGGGAAAACTGGATATCCATGTGCCAAAGGATGAAATTGGACTTCTATCTTACTTCATACATAAAAATCAACTCAAAGTGGATGAAAGACTTAAAGGACCTGAAACTGTAAAAATCCTACAAGCATATATAAGGTAAAGCTTCATGACATTGGCCTTGGCAATCATATCATGGATATGACACCAAAAGCACAGGCAATACAGGAAAATATAGACAAGTGGGATTATATCAAACTAAAAATCTTCACAGCAAAGGAAACAATCAACAGAGTGAAAGGCAACCTATAGATTGGGAGAAATATTTGTAAACCATAGACCTGATAAGAGGCTAATCTCCAAAATATATAAGAAACTTCTACAACTCAATAGCAAATCCCCCCCAACCCCCCCCCCCCAACCATGACAACAAACAAACAAAAAATACCTCAATTTAAAAATATGGGCAAAGGACTTGAATAGACATTTCTCCAAGGAAGACATTCACATGGGCAAGAGGTATACGAAAAGGTGCTTCAACATCACCAATCATCAGAGAAATTGAAATCAGAACCATGATGGGTTATCACCACACATCATTTAGGATGGCTATTATCAAAATAAGATATAACAAGTGTTGCAAGATATGGAGAAATTAGAACCCTTTACATTGTTGGTGGGTAAAATGGTACAGATACTATGAGAAACTGAGTGGAGGTTCTTCAAAAATTAAAAATAGAACTACCAGGGGTGCCTGGGTGGCTCAGTCGGTTAAATGTCTGACCCTTTCAGCTCAGGTCATAATTTCATAGTTCATGAGATTGAGCCCTGCATTGGGATCTATGTTGACAGCACAGAGCCTGATTGGGATTCTCTCTCCCCACCTCTCTCTGCTCTTCCCCTGTGTGTTCTCTCTCTCTCTCTCTCTCTCTCTCAAAGTAAATAAATAAACATTAAAAAAATAGAACTACCATTTGGTAGTTGGGAAACAACCTGAATGTCCATCAGCAGACATAGGCATAAAGAATATGTGGTATATATGTGTGATGGAATATTATTCAGCCTTAAAAAGGAAAGAAATCTTGCCATTTGTTACAACCTGGATAAACCTGGAAAACATTGTACTAGGTGAAATAAGTCAGTTACAAAAGGCAAATACCACGATTCCACTTACATAAGCTATCTAAATAGTCAGACTCCTAGAAGCAGAGAACAGATGTTTGATGCCAGGGTATGAGGGAAGAGTGAAATGGGAGTTGTTCAATCAGTATAAAATTATAGTAACACAAGGTGAATAAGATAAAAAGATCTGTACAACATAGTGCTATGATATAGTGCCCAAGTATTGCTACTTAAAAACGTGTCAAGTGCGTAGATCTCATGCTCAGTGTTCATAACACACACACACACACACACACACACACACACACACACACACACACGGAGACACAAGAAATCTTTTGGAGGTGATGGATATGTTTATTACCTAGTTTGTGGTGATCGTAACACAGGTATATATATGCATTTGTCTACACTCATCAAAATGTATACATTAAAGATGTACAACTTTTTGTATATTAAGTTTACATCAATAAAGTGGAAAAAAAAGTGATAAACATGAATGAATAGAATGGAGATTGTGGAGACGGACAGCAAAGAGATATAGGCAAGGAGAACCAAGGTCAATGTGGGGTTTATGTGCCAAAGACAAAACTGGGAACTATCTACAAGGAGATCACTATTTGATCCCAATAACTGGAATGCCTAAAAAGATTAGGGAAGTCAAAAGTGAAGCTTTATTTTGACATTTTTATATTCCATTTATCATTTCAATTGGGATATGGGAGGGAAGGAGATTTAGACACTTGTGTATAAATCACCATATTACCTGGAAATCCCTGGAAAACATAGTTTGACTTGTGTTTATTAATTATTTTGATATAAAGTCTCTAAAAATGATTTTTCTTATGTGTGATAAGGAGTAATTTATAGTGACTTCCCTGGACGTCTTTCTAAAATCAGTCTCAATGCTTGGTATTTGCATTTTCTATATCCTATAATCAGTCTATCAGGAAAGCTAGTTAGATGAGGGAATTAAGATTACTTCTTGTATATTAGCCATCAAGAACTTTGTTGAAATGAGACTATTTTCAAAGTGTTATTTATGTTTTTAATTTTACAAATGTAATGTATTTGATGCTTGAGCTGGGATGCCCCAAAGTCAACTAGGGGTCTTGCATTTTCATTTTGGTGCAAAGGAGCATTAAGGAACAAATTAATCTTACGGCAATTCAAGCTACAGGCTGAATGGGGGCTTTCTCTGAAGTCTTCAACTATTATTACATAAACTGTTAGGGGTGGAAGATAACCTGATCTAACTCCTTTATAGTAACTGATAATGATGATGATAACAGCTGAAGTTTACTGCCACCCATACATTAACTTATTAATTTTCACCATAATCCCATGAACATTACTCTCATTTTACAGATGAAGAAACCAAAGCTTAGACTGATAAAACTGTCAAGGTAATATAGGAAAGCAATGTCAGAGAGGATGTTTGAACTTAGGTTTGTCGAACCACCACTCTGAAGCCCACATTCTTCACTGTTATCCTCTACTGCTACATTATACCCTGAGGAGATTGAGGCAGAGAAAAGCTAATTACATTACTAAAAGCATAGGACTAGTGGTTTGCAGAGCTGGGGTAGAAGCTGCAACTTTGGACTAAGAGTCCTTGGAGGAACTCTGAGCCTGGGAAGCAGCTGGTGGTAAAAGCTGGTCTTGCTCCTCCCTGGGTACCCTCTCACACCAGTGGGGACTGCTCATCTTGAGATGGGGGTTCATGTGACTTGATCATACTTCAAGTACAATTCATATTATGACAGAGATAGGATGTTAATGCTTTTGGGATTTTAATTACATTGAATTCTTTCTCTGTTTTTGTTTTATGATGCTTGGATTGATGATTAAAATCCCGAATATCCTAATATCCTGAAAACAGATATTGAAGAAGAGCTTTTTGGGTGGGCTGGGCTCTGACTTTAGAGATGCAGAAGCTTATAGAGGCAGCTTCCTAAACTATGGCAGTATTTTTTTTCTCCTGTCTTCTCTACAAAGACTCTGTAATATTTGAGAAGTTGATTATGAGGATATATTCCATAACCACTGTTCTTGACCGTAAGTATTAACAATTACTCAGGAAAAGCCACAACCTCACTCTTTAAGCCTCCGGAAAACTTGGAGCCTTTTGAAATGTCCTGGGAGTATGACTTCAAATTAAAGTTGACATGGGGTCATATAGTACTCCATCTCACACTCTGGAGTCTTAGTCTGTGGAGTTAACCCACTCAGGGATCCACCACTATAAAGGAAAGTAGGTTTTGACTGAGTTGGGTTCTCCAGAAAATGATATGAAAATTTTAAGTTTCACTATAGCCTGAGGAAATAGTCAAACTCTTCCTCTTCAATCAATTAACACTTTTAAATGGACATTGATGGGGGTTATGCCTTACACATTTTCATTTACATTTGAAGGTTGTATATATTATGACCTTGTATTATTTTTGTAAGACAAAAATATGAAAAATTAAAATATAAAAACATATTGAAAGCACACAAATTTATGTTACATATTTCCTTCAAGGAAGGCTCAATGTTAGCCATTTAGGGGCATAGTTACACATTCTGACATGGTTTTATTCTTACAAAATATATAACCTGTTAGGGAAACAGTATTTGCATAAGTCATATATAGGTATGTGGATGGTAGGGAAAAATAAAACCTGTATTTTTTCTAAAGAGAGAGCACTGACTTCGGATGGGAGTACTCAGGGAAGTGGGAAATGAGTTGGACTCTAAAATATGGCTAAAATTTAGGTACGAAAGGCTTGAAGGTGGGAAGCACAAGATATATTCAGGGAATACGTAGGTCAGTCTGGCCAGAGCAGGGTCTGTGTTAAATGTTCACAGGGGAGGTAGAAGTGAAAGTGGGAGGTGTCTGCCGCCTGTGCTCACCTCACACCTCTCCTCCAACACAGGGCTTTGGGAAACTTCAAGAATGAGTAGACGTTTTGTTTTAATAACATGAAGAATGTGAGGATGGCAACCCAGTCCCCATACTTGTTCAGACCATGACCTTCATTTTCAGCACTTCCAGGGGTTCTTCCCATGCTGTAAATAATATAAAATGCTCCCTGGCTTGGTGTCAGTATTTTTTATGTCTCTCAGACTTCCTTTCCTTTGTAAGCCCTGATGGGCTCCCTGAGACTGGTGATAAAGCGCAAACCTAGCGGGTGAAAGCAGATATGTCATAAATTAGTGTACAGGAGCTCAGAGAGCTTTGTTTGGAACAGTCTGGAATCTGAGACCACAGTTTGCAGTATCTCCCAGGAACAGATTTTAGAGTTCAGCTCCCTTGAGAAATCATTCCACCCCACCCCATCTGCCTTGGGATTTGAAAAAACTGCAAATGGACTAAAATTTAAATGAAGCTTTAGTACCTATAACACACTTTGGTTAGCTATTCAAAATAATGATGCATAATTTGGTAGCATAAAACATATGTTCCTCTTTTATGCATTTGTTCTATTTACTTCCTCTGAGTTTTTATTTGAAAAGGTACTTCATATATATTCTGTGCCCCTGCTAGTATTTTCTGATCAGAATATTGTGCAGATCTTTTCATGTTGAGTTTACCTATGATGTGGCAATACATTAATGGTAGCAGCAGTTGTTAAACACTATTTTACAAAAAAGGGGAGAAATGCGTTTCATCATTCTGCTACCACAAATTGAAACATACATGCAAAACCATGAGTTTTAATAAATGTGACATAAGTTAACAGAGCATGGAAGACAGAAGAATGGAAAATGGTGTCCTTAAATCAATTTAATGTGGTAACAACTCCAAACAAACAACAGATTGGGCTTCTTCAGCAAAACACACTAGAAGAACGAAGGTTGTCAGAAATTGTTCACAGTACATTCTTCATCAAATTGCAGATGAGATTATCTGACAGAATTAAGTACAGAGTCAGTTATGAGAAATTTGTCCTCTTGGTAGCTAATGTGGAAAATATTATTTATATTAACAGGCAAAATAGGCTGGCAGTACACAAGCAATTATCTAAATTTTATGGATGTGGTTCTGCCCATAAATCTGGGTAATGATGGCATATCTCTTATGGGACTACATTAACTTATGGGTTACCATAATTGTGTTGAATCAAGGGAATGTCCACTTGAAGATTAAGGCATTAGAGTGATAGCCAATAGCTGATGGACAGGCAAAAAGGCTCTGGTCATCAACAACAAAAGAAACTTTCCAATTAGCTATAAAGGAATGTAATTTGAACACTGACCCCTTTTATATTCATTATATTCTCTAGAACTATTTCATTGCTAGAAGGTTAAAGGATGTGAAATTAAAGTGGTCTCCTTTTTCATATGATAAAAACAATGTAGGTAGTTAAACTGTCAAGTGCACTGAACCCAGAAATAGAGATTCTGATTTTTGCAGAGATGTAATGTTATTTCAACCTTCTTTCAGTTTGAAGCTTCTGATATTGCAGAGTGATTTAGTCTGGGTCCTGATGTGAGTGAGTTGGTAGTTCCAAAATATAAATGTACATAACTGAATCAGATGAAAAATACAGATCTAAGAATCAGATAGATTTTTGCCTTTGTTTTGTCAAAACTGTGAAAATATTTATTAATTTTAAAATACTGAAATAAAATTTTAATTTACTCATAATCTTTGTTATATCATATGGTTATTTCAATTCTCCTTTTCTTGAAAAGTTAGGAAAATTCATCATTGCCATAGGCTTACAAGAATGTTTAAAGTTTTTTATTAGTTCATAAAAATGTTTTACCAGGCCCCTTGAATAAAGAATACCCAGAGAGAAAAGAAATCAATTCATTCTCAGCATAAGTGTTACTTACCTCAAGTGAATATTTAGCTAATTGTAATAACAAGATTGGAGTTAAAAAAATAATGACTGAACTAGATATTTATTAGAAAAAATAAGCACCTTCTTTCAAATTGGTTTCCTAGTTCAATACTTGCAAATATGCCTGGCTTCCATCTTTGTAATTAGAAATGCTGTGGTTTTTATTTTTATATAAACATACCTGTCCTAAACTGCATCAGTGGCCTCATGTCCTCATCTCTCCTTGCACTACTCCCTTTGTCATGAATGTAACCTTATAGTCCATTTCTACTGAAGATGGGACATAATTCCCTGTCTTTGGTTTCAGCCATATGGCTTGCTTTGGCCAGTAGAATGAGATGGAAGTGAGGACCAAGATTTGAGCTTAGGCCTTAAGAAAGCCTTTGTATTTCTGGGGGCAAGCTCCTCTTCCACTGCCATGAGCCTGTGACTAGGATAGCCCACTGGAGGACAGTAGTCATGTGGAACAGGGCTGAGTAGTCCAAGTTGTCCAAGCCAAGGCCAGCTTATAACAGCCAACAGCCAGTGACTGTAGATACTGTAGACATATGAGCAAACCTGGCTAAGACTAGCAGAGCTATCTGGCCAACCCCAGCTGACTGGGACATAAACAATAAATGCCTATTGCTGAATGCTATGGAGGTGTTTGTGGCTGTTTATTATGCAGTAGTATTATGACAGTAGATAACTGCTGTATTACATTACTTAAGCCAACCTTCAGAGGTCAAAATGTGTTGACTTGTATTTTTCTAGCAGTGCGGATGAATTGCTCTAAACTGTTGCTTCCTTCCTTCCTTCCTTCCTTCTTTCCTTTCTTTCTCTCTTTCTCTTTCAAGTTTGTTTATTTATTTTGGGAGGGGGAGAGGGGCAGACAGAGAGGGTGAGAGAATCTCAAGTGGGCTCTGCACTGATAGCACAGAGCCCAGTGCAGGGCCTGACTTCATGAACTGTGAGATCATGACCTAAACTGAAATCAAGAGTTGGACGCTCAACCAACTGAGCCATCCAGGTGCCCCTGGTTGCTCTCTTTCTAAAGGTTCTCCTAGTAGTAAAATTCAAGAGGGGGTTGATTAACCCTTGGGGTCACAGAAAGGTGTTAAACCCTACAGGGCTCAGTTGCACATGAACCAGACAGGTGTAGTCTATGACATTGTCTTCTTTTCACCTACAATTATCACCTTCACCTCCCTCCCTTTTTTGCTTCTATTTTTTAACTTTGCTTTTATTGCTTATAAATATTAATTAAACATTTATTTAATATCTCCTATGTGTCAGGCAGCCGTTGTGGGGCCTCACAAACTAGACTGAGGGAGGGTATGCAAAGTGCACTTTTTTTGAACCAATTAAGAAGAAATAATTTGGGTAAAGCATCAATGTGGGGATATTTGCTTAATATTTAGACATGTGATTCTTACAGCAGGTTAAAAGAAAAGGGATAAACTGGACCTGGTACACAGGGCAAATGGGACAGAATTCTGCAGATCCTCTAGCAAATGGAATATAATGATGCCCCTCCTCCTCTGGCCAATTCTAAATAAAGCCACTTCTCTGTGCTGGAGATGAATCACTGCATTCATGATAAGGCCTTTGAGAATTACTGTTGTTTACTGAAAGCATCACTAGCAGAAAGGTTTAAGAATACTCCACAGTTAAAACACAAACACATTTACAATGATGAGTGATGGAAAATAGCTTAAATCTGCTTAGGTCTGCAGGTCTTCCCAGCACATCCAATGTACTTGTGTTAGGTAGTTGGGGAGGGAATTCTACCGCTAGTAAGAGAACACTGAAGGTAAATGTTTGACCACAGTCCAAATTCCTATAAAGGCACTTTGAAGCTTCTAACTTTTATGGCAGTTTTGGATTTACAATATCATATAAAAACCTGGGCAGTGGAACCATGAGAAAATAAAAGTTTCTTTCACTACTTTGGAGGCTCAGTGTTTATATTATCATTTAAGACAAGATACAATTCAAGGGGATAGGAGTGTGGAGTGTTGATTGGAACATTGTTGTCAATTTAGCCCTGGTGGATTGATGGGGGAGGCTCTGCCAGGTCAAGGTGAGTGAGTGTCCTCAGACTGATCTGGATGATTTTGATTTGACTCCCTTGATAAAGTGAATTATTTGATTTATTAACAAACTTTGCTTGCTATTTGATAAGCACTGTACCAGGCTTGGCTGGAGGTGCCCTTGATAGATTGGTTGGAGAGATTAAACATGGCAATGAGAGCAAGTTAGAAAAAAATGATGTCAGATATAGTATATGTACAAACTAACAATCTCATCATGTACAAAATAATAAAGCACAAATAGGAGTCAATTCAATGACTCCGGATGGCTCTTTGGAGGTGAAAGTTGGGCCTTCTGACAATGCTGGCTGGAGATTGAGATTAGTTGGCTGAGAGTATGTAATGAAGACTGCAAATGGGGCCATGACACTGGCACAAGAGGAGGGGGTGAAAAGCATCTTGGAGATTATGTCACCTCTCATGCTGGAAATCTTAGCAGAGCTAAGATCTTCTTATTCAGTATTTTATTCATATTTTTAAATACAAAGTTTTCACTATTACTGTTTAAGAGGCAGTATCATATAGGATCAAATTATCTAGGTTTCATTCTTGGTTCTGTCACTTACTAGTTATGTGTCTTGGGCCATGATAACCAATGTGTCTCAGTTTTCTCATATATAAAATGGGGTTGTCAGTTGTGCCTTGTCATGTGGTTGTTGTGTGTATATAATGAGCCCTGCTTAAATACCCTATGTAGAAGTGCTCAGAAATGGTAACTGCTATTACATGTCAAGGGCCTGGACAATCACTGTGCTCTTCCTATTTTAGGCACTCAGTAAATGCTACTAGATATGAGAGGGCTGACACCAAGAAGCCTAGTGACAGGGGGTTATTACATGAGATCAGATAAGTTCAGGGGAAGAATGATAAAATCGGAGCTAAGGGAGCCTGGCAGTTTTGCTTAGCCCCATTCTATTATCATTTTTACAGATGAGCCACAAGTCTAAGTATATTTGTGTTAATCTGAGCCATTTGGATATTAAAGATAGGAGAAGGATGTGAAGCTATTGCACTGGAGAAAAATTGGGCTTGAGTGTAAAGATGAAAGGTGTCAAGGTAGTAAGAGCAGAAGCTGTGGGTTCCAAGGCCTGTGACAGGGAGGCCTGACACAGAAGGGGCTCTCAGGGAGTGGCATGTTGAAGAATCACACAGAGGAAGGTCCAGGTGAGAGAGAGGGAGAGCGAGAGAGGTGTTCATGATGCAGAGGAGAAAAAATAACACCAAATGAGGATTTTAACAAAGGAGTTGGTGCCAGTAATGGTTCCTTAGCTGATGGCTTTGGAGGTCACCTGGGTGTACTGCTATTTGCTATTTGTATGGAAAACCCTAAATTTAATGTTATGACTTTAGGGGCTGGAGACACACTTTGATTTTATGGATAGGCATGCTGTTCCTCTTTGAAATCAGATGTAAAAAAAAAAACACTCCTGCTTGCTTTGACATGAGCATTCTTCTTTAAAAAATAGATCCTCGCTCAGAATAGTTTGGTCTCAGCAATGGAAAATACAAGCTTGTATGTATAACATCTCAAGGTGCATGATGTTGGCGTTAGTATAACCTAGATGCTTTGATATTAAATGATGTTCTTTTATTTATTTATTTATTTTTATTTTTTTTAATATATGAAATTTATTGTCAAATTGGTTTCCATACAACACCCAGTGCTCATCCCAAAAGATGCCCTCTTCAATACCCATCACCTACCCTCCCCTCCCTCCCACCCCCCATCAACCCTCAGTTTGTTCTCAGTTTTTAAGAGTCTCCTATGCTTTGGCTCTCTCCCACTCTAACCTCTTTTTTTTGTTTTCCTTCCCCTCCCCCATGGGTTTCTGTTAAGTTTCTCAGATCCACATAAGAGTGAAACCATATGGTATCTGTCTTTCTCTGTATGGCTTATTTTGCTTAGCATCACACTCTCCAGTTCCATCCACGTTGCTACAAAGGGCCATATTTCATTCTTTCTCATGGCCACGTAGTACTCCATTGTGTATATAAACCACAATTTCTTTATCCATTCATCAGTTGATGGACATTTAGGCTCTTTCCACAATTTGGCTATTATTGTGAGTGCTGCTATAAACATTGGGGTACAAGTGCCCCTATGCATCGGTACTCCTGTATCCCTTGGGTAAATTCCTAGCAGTGCTACTGCTGTGTCATTGGGTAGATCTATTTTCAATTTTTTGAGGAACCTCCACACTGTTTTCCAGAGTGGCTGCACCAGTTTGCATTCCCACCAACAGTGCAAGAGGGTTCCCGTTTCTCCACATCCTCTCCAGCATCTATAGTCTCCTGATTTGTTCTAAATGATGTTCTTTTAAACAGCTTATATTTATCAGGAATTCAATGTGGAAGGAAGGTAGTTCTGAGTTCATTAATAAACACCGATTGTGTCCTCATTGTGTGTTCTTAGTGAGAGTAGGAGATCAACAAATGTTTATTAAGCAGTGGGCTGGAAATGGGACTAAAAAGGCTATGAAAACTATGTTCTCGATCTCACTGTCTGAGTGAAAAGACAGATATATTAAGAGAGGCCTCACTGAATTGTGCAACACTTGACATTTCTTGGTTGTGCACAGACATGGAAGCCAACTAGAGGGGCTTGAGTTGACATAACTCCATGGGTCAGACCTCTTGGCATTCTTGTACTTCTCAGATTGCTCACTTCGTGAAGTTCTCCCCAAATGAAGCCCCCTTGTGTAAGCTTCTTTCATGCCCACCACAATCTCATGATAATTATAGGCTGTGCATGAAGCAAGGCCTAATCAACTCTTGAGTTGATAACTCCACAGAGGAGGTCAATCCTATTTACATTTCTTCTGTGTAAGATCTATTCTGTTAAAACTAAAGTCTTTGTCAGCAAATATATATGTACATATAAGAAAATGTAAAATATATATACATATATTTATATATGTGTATATTGCATATTCTCATGTGTACATATTTTATACCTGTATCAATAAGGATCTAGGCAGGTAGCAGATGGGGAGAAATAAATAAAGGGACTCTTTCAAGGATGTGGGCAGGCTTCCTTGAGGGAAGCCAATAAGGGATGCTGTAAAAGTATAAAATGATATCACTCCTATTACAGAAGGTACCTGGAGAGGGCCTATAGGAGATGGCTGCTTGCTGGGAACTATGAACTTTGGTAGAGGAATATGGCCATTGTTCACCCACAGCATAGTAGAGAGTTAAAAAAATAAATACTCTTGTTTTGCTCTCTTCTTGCCTTCTTATCTCCTGTGACTTGGACTTCACAGAAAGCCACAGTGAAGGTACCCTTTAATGTAGACCATAAAGGTCATACCCCTGGAGCAGAGTGGAGAAGGTGGACAGTGTATCTGGAGAGGCAATGGAGAATATGTAGCACAATACTTGTTATATTTCTTGGTTTCAAATTTCATGTGTGGCCATGTCTAATTAAGACATAGGGTCATTTCCCCAGAAGACAATAATAATTTGACATATTTCTGATTTATAACTTATCTAATTGGGTTTTTTTTTGCCAAGATATCTGCTCCAGTTATCTCTTTAGCCATGGTTTATCCAATTTCCATGTTTCTGTTCCTCACATCATCCCTTCTCGTCTGGCCCAGAGTTCTTTTCATTTTATGCTGTTACAGCATATTTATCATGATATTATATTCTCTGTAGTACCAATATATACATAAAGCATAGTCTTTAGTTTCCCCCCTCAAGGCTCAAATCAGTGCATATTATTAATTAAGCCTCAATATGCCCCAGTGAGATAGATAGTAATGCATACATAATAAGAAAGATGACAAGAGACAGAAATTTTATTAAGATGATTAAATGGGTAATAATTTCCATGTGTGCAAGCATAAAAGATTAAAACACCCACACCACACTGTATACATAGATTCTTGTTGTGGTCACTTATTGCTTAGATGCTACATTGCCAGGGATCTCGGATCTTCTCCTTCTTGGTCCTTCCATTATAGCAAGGTCTCTTGAGTATTTTCAGTAACTGAGCTAATCAACTTGCCTAAGCTCAATGCATGGGTGGTTCTTTGGATAATGGAATGGGATGGGGAATTCCTCAGAGACCTGGCTTGCACAAGTATGTAGTTGTTTTATTTCATACTTTTTTTCTCTTTGCATATCAGTTTGGGAAGTTTTTATTTATGTATCTTCAAGCTCACTGATGCTTTCCTCAGTCATGTCTTGTCTACTGATGCAACTATCAAAGGGATTCTTTATTTCCATAATGGTGTTTTGATTTCTGACATTCCTTTTTGATTATTTCTCAGAGTTTCCATAGCTTTGCTTATATTACCCACCTGTTCTTGCATGTTGTCTAATGTTTTCATTATAACCCTTAGCATATTAATCATAATTATTTTTAGATTCCCTGTGTGGTATTTCCAAAATCTGTGCCATATCTGAATATGGTTCTGATGCTTGTTTTATGTCTTCAGACTGTTTTTTTTTCTTGCCTTGTAGGATGCCTTGCAATTTTTTTGTAAGCCAGACATGATATATCGGGCAATAGGAACTAAAGTAAATAGGCTTTTAGTGCGAGGTTTTATGTCAATCTGGCTAGGAATTGGGCTATTTTTAATGTTTTCTGTAGACATAGGTGCTAGATATATAGAGGAAGGAAAAGTCCATCCAGACAGATGAATCATGAAAGGCATTAGGAAGTATTAGGGTAGTTCTGTAAGGTGAATAGGATTTTGACATGTGGATTTAGGGTTAGATACTCTGGAATAAAGAATTATAACAAAGGTCAAGAATTAAGAAAGGGGAAGATTTAAATACCCCCAAATGTTCCCATTTGGCTATGTAGGGGAGTAGTGGGAATAGTAGGGCAGAGTAGGATTGCAGGGGGAGTTATGGCTAGAGTCAAATTAGACTGAGGGCTCAATTTATAAAGGGTCTTGAAACACAGGCTGAGGAATCTCTATGCTGCACCCATGCCTCCTTGAACAGTTACTAGGAAGGTTATACTTGGGTAGTTGAAAGAGCTTGGGGTTGGGCTAATGTCAGAGAACACACCCCAACGTCAGCCAGCAAGGAAAACTAGAGGGACCACCAGGCCTGACATCTCTGTTATAGTGAAGGTTAATATGTATAAGGTGGCTACTGCCTTATCTTCTTTCTCAATGAATTTTTTTTTTTTTGCTATTGGCTACATCTCTGATTTTTAAGTAGAAATTATGAAAAACAAGATTTTTTTCTCTTTACTAATATTTAGAAGTTTGTAATATAGTTAACACCATAGGAATACCCCATCCTTTAGAAAGTTTGAATAGGAATGAGGATGAGATGGCAAGTATTTTAGCATTTAAGTGCTGATTGTGGTGACAAAGGGTATCCTTAGGAGATATCCTCAGAAGGGTTCTCTCCATTTTACCTTTCCCAGTGGGTCTTAGGCTACCAGGGGCTTGTGATCTTACTTGACAATGTTCTTCCCTTTCAGAATCTGCATCTCCTGGGCTCTTTCTCCTCTGCTCTCTCACAAACCTGTTTTAAGGAAAGGGTAGGACACTTGTCATTTACAGTAACATGTAAACTAATTTTCCTTCTGGCTACATTACTTTTACATTTTAAGGGTCAACTCTCATTGTACAATTTTTGCTCCATGTTAATGATGTCAAGGCATCAGTGTTCAGGTGGAGACATTTATTGGGTGATGGAGTCAAGGCAAGCTTTGTAGTGTCCTTAAATAATATCAAATAGGGATTTGCCATCTCTTATGAGACTTCCTTGGATGGAAGCCGTCAAGTGTGGTAAAGAGGCTAATCTATCACACGCAGTACAGAGCTTCCTGTGTGCCCATAGCTGACTGTCCTAATGGAAAGAAGGCATCAGTAATACAAGTATTCAAATCTGGGTTTCTGGAATATGAGTTGATGACACTGGGAAGTTGTTAGCTCAGAACTGTGGGCACTGGCAAGATACCTGGTGCTAGCAAACATCAGAGAAAGCTTTTGAAAATTAACATACAATGTCATATCAGTTTCAGGTGTATAACATATTGACTTGACAATTCTATACATTACTCATTGCTCCCCATGAATGTGTAGTCACCATCTGTCACCATACATTATGACAATATTACCGACTACATTCTCTATGCTGTACTTTTCATTTCCATTGCTTATTTATTTTATAAGTGGGAGTTTGTACACCTTGATCCCCTTTATATATTTTGCCCATCCTTCCCCCTGCCCCCTCTGGCAACCACCAGTTTGTTCTGTCTATTTAAGAGTCTTTTGTTTGTTTATTAACTTGTTTCTTAGGTTCTACATATAAGTGAAATCATATGGTATTTGTCTTTCTCTGACTTATTTCACTTAGCATCCATGTTGTCACAAATGGCAAGTCTCTAAGTCCATCCAGTTGTCACAAATGGCAAGATTTCATTCTTTTTTATGGCTGAATAACAATCTATCATATGTATGTATATATATACGCACACCGCATCTACTTTATCCATTCATCTATCGATGGACATTTGATGTTAGAAAATAGCAGGGAAACCATTTTCTATACTGTTAAGAAATAATATTTCTTGTGTTTGCTCAATCCTAGCCTCAAAGTCAACTTTCCATGGGAAATATGGGTAAAAATTGGTACCCATGTGATGCTTTTCGTCTTGTTTCTGACAGTCCTATTTTTGGAGGAGACATTAAAAAACAGTTGAGAAGTTAAAAGCCTTCCATTGTGACAAAGAAATGTTAAGAAATTTTACTGACAAAAGATGGAAGTGGAATGAATGTAATAATAGTCTCAAAAAAAAAAAAAAAACCATCAACCAAAAAACAAGCAGGGACCAAGAGGAGCAATTAGGCTACAAAGAGACATTATTTAGTCATCTCTCCTGAAGGTGAGGTTAGGGTTAAGGGCAGGGCCTGAGGGCAAAGTTTTTCCTTTTATATTCAGAGTGGGTTGACTAGAGGTAGGAGCTGGCTGTGGCTGAAATTTTAGGCAGACAGATCTTTCTCCAGGAATCACCTTGCCTCTGCATTTCCCACTCCAGAGCATGGCTGCCATGCACATCTTCTGGCATTCCCTTTTCTCTCTCTCCCCTCATATCATCCTTATTCTGTACTAAAATACGAAATAAGACAAATGAATGGAAAAGATATTATAGCAGGACAGTCTACATACCTTCAGGAATACATTCAGGACCTATTATCATTATAGTCAATTGTGGATAATTGACTATAATGTGAGTTAATAGTGAATATCTAAGTATTGAGGAGTGTGTGTGTGTGTGTGTGTGTGTCTGTGCATGTTTTTGACATTCATTCCTGCCTTATTGTCAGCTGGTTAATTGTCAGTTAACAAGGGATAAGTTGATTTAAAAAATTTTTTTTAAGTTTATTTATTTATTTTGACAGAGAGAGACAGCACAAGTGGGGAGCGGCAGAGAGAGAGAGGGAGAGAAACAATCCCAAGGAGGCTCACAGAGCCCGACACGGAGCTTGAACTCATGAAACTGTGAGATTATGACCTGAGTTGAAACCAAGAATCATATGCTTAACTGACTGAGCCACCCAAGTGCTCCAGGGATAAGTTGATTTGTATCAAAAAGTTAATTTTCTTAGATTAAATGTCTAAGAGCAATTCATAGTTTTAGAAAGAAGACTCTTAAAGATAATCAAAGAATGCAAAATAATCTCAAATGGTAAAAATCTCAGCATCAGGGCGGCATCTCTAGATTCTTAACCTCAAGAATGCCCCCCCTTTTTTTAATTTGTTTTTAACGTTTATTTAGCTTTGAGAGAGAGCGTGAGCCAGAGCATGAGCAGAGAGAGAGGGAGACACAGAATCTGAAGCAGGCTCCAGGCTCTGAGCTGTCAGCACAGAGCCTGATATGGGGCTCGAACCCACAAACTGTGAGATCATGACCTGAGCTGAAATCAGACGCTTAACTGACTGAGCCACCCAGGCGCCCCTTCTAAATCCAAGAAACTTGATGTGGTGTTCACCTTCAGGAGGGCTGCAAGATAAGAACTAAGGGAAGAAAGGAACTCTTAGCCAGTTAAATTGGGTGGATTCATCTTGGAGGTGAATGTGGGACAGATGTCTTAGCTGGATCACCCCCATATCCTTCCAGGCTGCCTGAGGTGGTTGTTTCACTTATTTTAAGACTATGCGTTTACAGATTGTAAATTGGATTGTGTCCTTCCTCTGCTTAAAGCCCTGAAATCCCCTGTTTTACCCAGAGTAAAAGACAAAGTCCTTTTAAAGGCTTACAAAGCTCTCTACAGTCTGACCCTCCTGCCTCTTTGGTATCATCTCCTACTACCTTCCCTTTTACTCTGCTTCGGCCACACTTGGCCTCATTGCTCTTCCTGGAGCAAACCAGGCATGTTCCTTTCCCATGGCCTTTGCACTGGCTGTTTTCTTTGCCCAGGTTGCTCTTTTCCCAGATGACCACACAGCTAATTCTCATGTCCTTCATGTCATCTTCCCAATGACAAATAACTAAACCACCCTATTTATAATTGCAACTTCCTGGTGTTCCTGATCTATACCATGTGACATTTATTATTTTCTATAGAATGCTCAATCACCTTCTAACATACTACATAATTTCCCTGTTTGTTATGTTTATTTGTTGTCTGTGTTTTCCCATTACAATATAAGCTAACAGGGAGCACGAAGCTCATCCAGCTGTATTCCTAGTACCTAGACCAGTGCTTGGTGCAATTCTGGGTGTTTAGTAACCACTGGTTGAATGTATTTGCTGAATATATGAATGCAGATCTAGGTTGTTATTTTCCCTCTTTTCTATACCTTTCTAGGGGTTGTTTTCTTCTAGCTTCCATAGAATCTACCCCCCTAGGCCAGCTCACAATTTTGATGTAAGTTGTGTTACAACTGAGACTCAGACAAAAAATTAGAAAGTCAGAAAGAATGTAAAAAATCTCCAGAAAGCCTGTGGTGTATACAGCGTGTTTGCACTCAGAGTACATAATTTTTAACCCTTTCTGCCTCTATGTGACAACATTATTATTCAAAATTATTTCATATGAAATGAAATGCATGATAATAATGGGTATCAAAGACATACAGGTGGTGGGTATATTTTTATTAGACTTCATGTATATAATTATGCTGGTAAAAAGTAAAAAATAGAACATAAAATAAGAATTATATATGAAAAGGGGAAAATAATGGATTTTAATTACATTAATATACATTTAAAAGAGGGAAATAACTTTACTTATTCATTGGTCTATGACAGTAATGAGTAATAGTAGAGTTGAATATGAAGTAAGTGACAAATCATAATAAAAAAGAAATTTTGACTTAAAAGATAGTATTGAAATTTAGTAAAATAATTTGTGTATGAACTAAAATTTGCACTTAACCAAAGATATCACATCTCATATTTTGCACTCTGTTTGAATTTGTTTTGAATAAAACTTAAATTCCAGTGATCCCTTGAAGTGATGAATTAATGTAAACTTTTTTTTTTTTTTAACAACTTGGATCCTATCATTTTTATTTCTAATCTGTTTGAATGTAAGAATATGGAGTATCTCAAGGGTTGGAGGGTTGGAGACACAAATTGTGCCCAAAGTGAGCCAGAGTGGTTCCTGAATCTTTATGAATTTACTTATGGAATGAATGTATGTATCTGGACTGCATGTGTTTGGAGTCACCTATGTAATTGGGAGTTATCTGAATATCTTGCTTGTACATTATAACGTATATTAAGAGATGAGTAGTAAAAATATGTTAATGTAAAGTTTGCATACATATTATGAAAATCCAGCAATAGCCATAGCAAACGTTAGAATGTATATAAGCAATTTTTGTTTGTTTGTTTGCTTTTTTTTTTTGTGGGGAGGAATATTTTATCACTTACATTATTTAGAATTCCTGGCACGTGGTGATAATAACAAAGCAGACCAGTGTTTGGTCAGTTTTAATGTTTTTAAATTTTCACACCCATTTTTGCCTTCAACCCACGTTGTTCCCTTTTTTCCACCTTTGCTGTGCCACTGGAAAAAACATCTTTTTTTAAACATTCAGTCCCCACATTTATAAAAGATATTTAGGGGCGCCTGGGTGGCTCAGTCAGTTAAGTGTCTGACTTCAGCTCAGGTCATGATCTCACCATTTGTGAGTTTGAGCCTGGGTCGGGCTCTGTGCTAACAGTTCAGAGCCTAGAGGCTGCTTCGGATTCTGTGTCTCCCTCTCTCTCTGTCCGTCTCCTGCTCATGTTCTGTCTCTCTTTCTCTCAAAAATAAATAAACATTAAAAAAAATTATAAAAAAGAGTCAGTGATTTCCTTCTTTTAGTAAACTTTCAATTTTGTTCAACTCATGGCTGCAGATCATAATTTTTAATTTAAACACCAAAGGAGAAAAAAATCCTTTCTTTTCATCAGAGTGTTGTCCGGAAGATTAAAATGTGTCACACCAGAGGGCACTTAAAGGTGAACCGATATTAATTTTAACATGTCATTTTAGAAGAAATATAAAGATCCTTTTTATGCAAAGAACTTAAACTAGGACAACACAGGATATTTTTATGAGGGAAATCTGTGTATGAGGTTGTGAGAGAGAAGAAGGCTGGAACTCTCAGGTATCTTTTCTCTGTGATGTTTCAACTTGTGAGATTATGAAACTGTATTTTTGTCATTACTGAAAAGAAAACAGTGTTTCTCTCATATTGCTTTTTTTTTCACATTTAGAATATTCAGTATTGCATATGCTAGAGTGCCACCAGCACAGACGGTTACGTTGCCTCCTTTTCTGGCATCTGGGAATGTTCTGGGCATAAGCCAGTGTTTGGACGGCAGCTCAGTTCTAGAGCTCGTGTGGAACATGCAACAAAATGAAAAACAGTCCGATTTTGTGTGGACCTCATTTATCACAACTTTAGCAAGCAGTAACATTAATCTGAGTTGCTGAGTTTCTGGCGAAGAAAGGCTCTACATTTATGTGGTCTTAGGTGAATTCCTTAGAAGTCCATCTTAAGAATTTAATTTCTAAGCTTTTCATGTTTCCTAATCTTGAGGACTTTGGACCCTGTGTATGATGAAGAAGAAGGAAAAAGAAATCATAGCAAAGGAACAGGAGGTAAAGAGGAGTTTTGGATAGCCAAGATGGTTGCCTGTGTTTATTACTTCACAAGGGAAAAGCCCAGGGACTCAGAGTTAACTGTCCACTATTATTTTATATAGGTAGAAATACATACATTTTAAAATTCATTCCATTAACCCACTTACAAAGGGCTCACAAGGTGACAATTTTCATCACCAGAGATTTTTTTCCCCCTTGGTGGAAATAAGCATCACATTTATCTTCCTAAACCTTCTGGCATTTTCTAACACAAATCCTTATTGTATTGATTCTTAGAATCTGAAATTGTCAGGAAAATGATAGTAAGGCTCTTGTTACTTCTCACCCACGTCTTGTTTCTCTGAGTCCTCCATTCCCACCAGTGAAGCCACTTACCTCCTTCCAGACACTCACCTCCCCCCAGATTAGCAGTTTGTTTGGAATCTCCTCTCCCTTTGGCTATTTGTGGGAGAGAAGAGATCAAGGAAGAAAGAATGCAGAAGTGAAAGATGATAGAATTCAGTGACAGTGACTCTGATATAGAAGGAAAACAGGGGAACAGTAGCAGGAAAGCAGTTTAAAGGTGTGATTCAGACTGAAGGCAATTTCTTAGGAAACAATTAAAGGTGAAGAAATTAAAAGGCCAAGTCTGTGAAATAGCAGCAAGAGAAGAATCTGTCAACAGTGTGTAGAAGTTGTGATAACAAAACACTGTGTTTGGAAAATTAGGTCAGTATGAAAAAGACAGTGTAGGGGACATGATAATATTTAAAATGGTAGCGAAATACAGCTTTGGAATGGATAGTTAGGTTTATAACGCAAATTTCTCTATTGACAGGTTGATAATCCAAGTTGGGATTCTAGATTATCTAGTTGGAAAACATGTAGTTCCCAAGTATTCACAGTGTTTTGATATTTAAGAGTTCTTCCTTAGGCAGTGAAACTGGTTTAAAAACTAATTTCAGTGTGTTCCTTTTCATCAAAATGTCACCTTCTTGGAGAGGACATTCCAGACCCCTTTATCTAAAAATGATGCCTTCCTCATTTTTACTGTTTTAGTTTCTTCAAGTATTTAGCACTATTTGAAGCTTTAATATTTATCTTTATGTGTTTATTATCTATCTCTCCTGCTAAAAGGAAGCTCCATGAGGTCAAGAACTTACTTTTGTTTACTGTTGTACCCCCAGCACTTGGAAAAAGCCATAGTGGAAGCTCAATACATATTTTTTGAATAAATAATAATGTTAGCTAACATGACTTCATGCTTACTATCAGCCAATCCCAAATAAACTCACTTAATGTTCTTATAAATCCCAATAAATACATACTTTTACAAATGCCATTTTACAGATGCTAAAACTGAGGCACTGAGAGGTTAAATACTTGCCCAAAGTTACCCAGTGACTGGCGAAGCAGAGAGAGTGATCCCTGAGAAGGAGAGGTCAATATGGTCAAGACAGACTTTCCAGAAGAGATAGAACACACTGAGTTTTGAGATGGCTGAGTTGTTAAGTGGAAAGGGCCAGTTGTTGTTAGTATGAGGAAGAGCATGTGTAAGGCAGCTGTAAAAGAAGTTTTCCATAAAGATTTGCCAAAAGGTACATTGTGAGATAAGATTGAGAGTCCATGAAGGCCAGTTTGAAGTTGAAATAAATTGTTTAATTTAAAAAAAAAATTACAAAATAATTTATTACATAGATCTTTTCTGAGTCGGGTTGACTGGTTCTCCTCGTTAATGAAGGTGAATTGGTGAGGTTTTACTATCTATTCCCAGTTTAGAAAGGACTGCAAACACATTATTTGAAAACTGCTTTTTAGGGATAGTTCCAGGCAAAATTACATAATAGGTGATGCTCATCTTGCTGATGTTCTCTGCTCCTCCTCTTCTCCTGTATCAGACCAGGTACATATGGGAAGCAGATAGCATACCCAAAAGGGGTGGTTAGAAAGAGGTTTTCCATTAAAAATCTTTTTACAATGTAAAAATTTAAACATGTACAATGGATAGAGAAAATTACAAAGAAGACCCATTGACCAATCTCTTAGCTTTGCCAGTTATCAACTCATGGCCAAATATGCTTTATTTCAGTATCATTTTATTCCTAAATATTTCAGGCTGTATCTCTAAAAGATAAAGACCACTTTTTTTTCTTGTCACGTTAAATATGGCTTGTACATTATTACTAAAATTGATTGCTATTAAACATGGCTTTTTAAAAAAATATAATTTATTGTCAAGTTGGCTAACATACAGTGTATACAGTGTGCTCTTGGTTTTGGGGGGTAGATTCCTGTGATTCATCACATGCATACAACACCCAGTGCTCATCCCAACAAGTGCCCTCCTCAATGCCCATCACCCATTTCCCCATCTCCTCCCCCCCCCCATCAACCCTCAGTTTATTCTCTGTATTTAAGAGTCTCTTATGGTTTGCCTCCCTCCCTCTCTGTTTGTAACTATTTCTCCCCCTTCCCTCCCCCCATGGTCTTCTGTGAAGTTTATCAAGTTCCACACATTAGTGAAAACATATGATATCTGTCTTTCTCTGACTTACTTCACTTAGCATAATACCCTCCAGTTCCATCCACGTAGCTGCAAATGGCAGGATTTCATTCTTTCTCATTGCCAAGTAGTATTCCATTGTATATATAAACCACATCTTCTTTATCCATTCATCAGTTGAGGGACATTTAGGCTGATAAAGACCACTTTAAAAAGCAGTCACAATATTACTATCACAGATGAAGAAATGAATAATTCTGCAGGGCATTCTCACTGAAGGGCCTATTAACAAACGGTTAGATGTTGAGGGAATTCAACAAGGGATGGTGAAGCACCCAAGGGTTAGCAGGAGGAAGCTGGTACTACTTCCCTGTAGGTTGAAGAGATTACTGAAATCCACGGAGCCCTGTAGCTGTAGAAGAGGTCTTTCTGGCAGAAGCTTTGGCTTTCGGTAGAGAGACAACTACTGACTACCCAGCAGAGAGTGGGGGCTGTGAATGTCTCAGTTTTACTCTGTCTTGCCTTCTCACTCCTGGAAGTCCTTTCCATTGACTAAACACAACAGGAAGCCAGAGGGTAGGCTAGTATGGTTTCTAGAAGTCAGCCTCCCAGGCACACAGCATGTTGGAGAAGGGTAGAGAGTGGATCCAGAGCTGCATTTCATTGCCACCTAGCATTATCCATCTCTTTCTCTGTCACACACCTTCTTCTAAGGATGCCTTTTGAGGCTTGCCTTTGACTCACTGCACAACAGACCCAGAATCTGTCACTTTGGGCCCCACCCTCCACCCACATAACTAAGGAAAATAATCTACTCTCTCATTCTGGATAAGCTAGCAGGGTTAGGTATTTGGGTAAAGAAAGTTCTTTCCTGTCCTCTTTTAAAGGCATTCCTATTTTCAAGCTGATCTTGATGCTGTGAAACAAGAGATCTATTTCAATATACCACCCTCAGCCATTGATAAATCAAGGCATAAGGGAGTTAGCTACTCTCTTGAACTTGCTTTTCTTTGCTGTGTTCCAACTAGGTTTAAAATATTTAGATGAGAAAAAGTAGTTCTGGTTCATTTAAGACAAGCCTCTAGTAAGAGGCAGTTTGGGGTTTGTTGTTGGAAGCCAGCAGGGGTTGTAAAATGCAGAGTCTAGTTAAATAAATCCTTTTACTATTAACTCCCTAGTAAGACAGGAGGGAGGGACCAGAAGAATGGCTAGTCTAGCAAAAGGAGAGAATAGGAATTACTTTAGTTAATTCTTGGTTACCCAGGCAACCATTCCCTGACTGGCAGAAAGCCATCTGGAATCTTTTTCTGTTTGTTCGTTTGTTTGTTTATTGAGAGAGAGGGAGATACTGCATGTGCATGCAAGCGGGGGGAGGGGCAGTAGAGAGGGAGAGAGTTAATCCCAAGCAGGCTCCACACCGTCAGCTCAGAACCTGACACAGGGCTCCATCTCATGACCCTGAGATCATGACCTGAGCCGAAACCAAGAGTCTGCTGCTTAACTGACTGGGCCACCCAGGCACCTCTGGAGTCTTGATTAGATGAAAGAAAGAGATCTCAGGTCTTCCTTTCTGGGACTTTATCTTCTGGCCTGGGAGAAGAGGGAGCAGGGGATAGATAATAGGAGAAAGCAAGTGGGGACCACCCCTGAATGGAGGTGCTGGTGAAAGAAGAGCAGTGGCTGAGGGAGGATGGCTACCTTCTCACCAGCACCTTCTTGTTGGGGCTGAGGGGGGATGCCAAAAAGGCTCCGAGCTCCTTGAGGCTGTCCAAGCAGCAAATGCCACCCAGAGCTCCTGTTCTTCACAGCTCAGAAGGTCTCAGGGCCTGAGAATATTCTAGTTCTGGGAGAAAACCAGAGATGTGGAACCACAGAATTTTTACACCATAAGGGAATCCTACAAACAATAAAAGTCCAACACGTTTCTAGTTGAAGAAACAGACCAGGAGGCTTAAGGGACTCTTCAAGAATCATAGTTAGTGACGGTGTGTGAATGATGAGAGGTATTGCATTTCACTGACTCTAGGATATGCATTTGAACATCCCTGTGCCCAGAACTGTCTGCAGTTGATATAAGAAAGAATTGAGTTACAGTTTGCTTGGTAGCACTTTTTGTTTTCCTTTTATAATGGCACATAAAGTAATGGTGCATCATTTACTCAGTGATACCTTAGATCCCCTGAAATATGGTAAGTAATGACAGAAGAGTGCACCATTCTGCTGGATTCCCTTTAAATCTGGCTCATCATTATGATTGTCTTGTTTATTCACATCTTGGAGATTAGTCATTTAAGTTATTAACAGATTTTTTATTGGTAGAGAAGGTACATTCAAGTAAAGACTATGTTTTCTTTCAGATATCAGCTGTTCATGTTTGGAATACATCTGTTCTGCTGAAGTAGCACTACTACCCCCCCCCCCCCCCCCCCACACATAATGAGCTCACGCGTGCACACACACATGCATTTCATAGTACCTTAATTGTCACTTCAGCCCCCTTCAACTTCTGCCCTGACCGTAGATGACTGAAACTGGATGTCAGGATTTGGCGATGATTGGGGTGATGGAGGGGTTGTGGACCATCTCCCTCAACTGCTCCAGGGTTGTCCTGGCTGTCTATATCTCTGTGTCTACATCTCTGCATCTCACAGATCAGTTTTCTCCTTTGCTCTTCTCGTTTTTTCTAAGTCTTGATCTTTTTCTCCTCTTTTCTTTCTTGTCTCTTCTGCTCTCAAAGGTCAAAGACCAAATGGGTTGGGCTTATTTTATGAAGATGGGAACATCGTATGGTTTGTTATACCCCTACCTCAGGCTCATGGTTCTTCAAATTCTGTGTGGGGAGCTAAGTGCCACAGTCATATTTCTTGCTTTCATTATTTTTTAAAGAAAAAAAACCATTTTTTTTGTTTTATACAAACATGTTTTATACAAAGTATAAAAACTATTTAAGCAAATCAGCAAACAGAGAAGAAAATGAAAACAATTACCCTAATCCCATTATCCAGAGAGAACTACCATATTTGATTGGCTTTCCCCCATGTCTGACACCTGCTTGTTTCTTTCTACTAAGGAAACACAGATTGGGCTTTGCTTTTGGGGGTTGGATCTGTTTGATTCCTGAGAACATGGTGGAGAGCAGGCAGGCTCAGTGAGGTGGGTGCGGTAGTAGGTTGTCTAGACTTCATTCTCACCTCATGTCTACCTGATTGGGAGGTGACCTACATTCCCATGAGGGGGTCCCCACATGCTTCAAATCTCCCTCTAATTGATCCTGTAGCCAGAGGCTCCTCTTTCACCAGATCACTGGTATTTCTAGCCCAGCAGCCTTTCCATAGCTCCCCTGGGCGGGGGGGGGAGAAGGCTAGCCCATTAACCTTGCCTCTCTCCAGATATATTATTGATGTGAAAGCTCAGAATTTTGCAGCTCCCCAGTGTAACTTGTGAGGGCTGTGTGGGAGTGTGTGTTTGTGTGTGTGTGTATGTATGTGGGGGTGGTGGTCGTGGCTGAACCTCCTTACACAGTGCCACTCAACTCCACTCCAGAATCTTCTCTTTCTTTCTTCATGTACTATTTTCTGAGGTCATGGCCTTGGGTTGTAGACTTTTGTTTGTTTGCCATGTTTTGGTCAATTTTTGTTTTTCATTTTTTGGGGCTAGTTTTTGTTTCATTAAGTTTGAGTAGAAGGAAATAGATGAGCCAGTTTATTCTGTTGTCCAGACCTGGGAGTCCTGTTGGCTGGTTTCCGTGCCCAGTTTAGTGTGAGTTTGGAGAACTCACCAACCACCCTTTTCCTGTAAGGATGAGCTCTAAGTATCTGAGAGCATTTAATGTTGGCTCGCAAGAAGTGTATATATGCTGCTTCTCCTTTGCTCTAGTATTACAGTAGTATTTTCTTGGAAGAAATATATGTTAATAAGCTTTAAAATGCCATTTTCTAGTTTTCTCATGCTTAGCCATTGCTTTTATAAGATCTCTTTATTAAATATGTTCTTTTACATTCCATTAGAGTATTTGTTCTTTAGCTTTGCTTTCCAACTGTGGAAGTAAAGTCAATTTTCAGAATCATCTTTTATTTGCAAAAATAACAAATTAGTATGCTTTAGCCTTTCAAGCATACTACAATATCTGTACATTATCAGTCCTTCCGGGGGGAATCTAGCATTTGGATTATTTTGTTTAAATTTTAGAATGTGCTAATTTAATAAAAAGACCGGTCTTCTTTATCTTTGATCTATTTGACATTTAAATAGTTTTAACTTTCTTGAAAAAAACAATGTGAAGATCAATGAATGGCCCTATACACAGGTACAGTCGGGGAAGGGGGGGAAAGCATGTGGTAAAATCACTACAATCTGATTTACTAAATGAGGAGTATGTTAAGGAGATACACATAGATTAATAATTATTAAAAAAGTTTTAAGGTCACTTTCAATCCCATCCTCTGCCCCCACCCTAGCCCAGAGACTTAAATGGTTTTCTACCCTCATGTATTCATCCTGGCATGTTTGACAACTATATTAAAATCGTGCCATAAGCTTTTATAGAACTGTTTTAACAATGCCATACATTTAAAGGCAGTGGTGGGTTTGTCTAAAAGCTCTGCCAGTGTTTCTTTTTCTTCCCCCCATATTCTATGTAACAATTAATTCGCTCATGTTTAAAAATAGATGCTGGTGACTAAACTCCGCATACACTCAGACAGTGTTTCCTTTCCATTAATTTTTTGTGTTCACAAGTACTCTATCTTGCATCTAGATATTACCAAACAGTGACTAAATGGCTGAACTTAGATAAGTAATTTTAGACAAGAGTATGTGTATATAGATTAGATCTGTTATTATTAGTTTACAAAAAATGACTTGAAGAATACCCAGGAGAGCTGAAAGCAATGGCTGCAGTTTCCTTCTGCATGGTTTGCTCCAGCTAAGCAGCTATATGCTCACAGTCTACCGTCTATTCTTACCAAACCTAAATGTAGGAAAAGCATGTGTCGGCAGTATTGCCATATGACTTTTCTATTATGAAGTTTGCTTTATGGCATGTTTGGACACCAAGAGGACTTGTTTACAGAGTTTGGTATGCTGTCACTCTAGTTTTGGTTAGAACCCTTCAGAGAGGTTGTGACAAAGTTAACAGAAAGAGACAGAGGAGAGAGTGTCAACTAGCTTTTTATTGCTGCCACTAGGGGATGGTGACAAGACCAGAACAGTACATTCAGCCATCTCTTGGGTCTCCACACAAGTGTCTGGACAGTCACTGGATTCCTGAGCCTGCCCTGGGTTCTACTGATAAGAGAGTGGACAGTGGGTTGCCATATATCTGAGCTGGAAAGGACATCTGTGACTAGTCTTTCAGAGACTGGTCTCAGATTCTGTCTTATGTCCTTTCCAGTCTGGCAGGCTGTTAGCCCTGACTTGGCTTCATCAGTATCCTGAGATGGGGTAAGGGCATTAAATTTTTTTTAATGTTTATTTATTTTTGAGAGACAGAGCATGAGTGGGGGTAGAGGGAGAGGGCGAGGGAGATACAGAATCCAAAGCAGGTCTAGGCTCTGAGCTGTCAGCACAGAGCCTGATGCGGGTCTCAAACCCACGAACCATGAGATCATGAGCTGAGCTGAAGTTGGACGCTTAACCAGCTGAGCCACCTAGGCGAGGGCATTTCTGAAAACAGCAATTTTAGGGCTATTAGACCTTACCAAGTCTGTGTTTATTTGTACAAACTCTTTAATTGCTGTCTTAGAGTTTTTTCCTATCTATTCCAATAAATACCAATTACTTCTTACTTTCAGCTTCCAATCATCTGTAATGGTGGTGTTTGTTTGTCTTAACTAGATCTCAGGTACAGAAAGTTAAGTTAACCATTCTCCTTAGTTCATAGCACATTGTCATCATTTATTGGTGCAAAGCCCTCTTTTTGTTGTATTTTCTTTCTCTTTCATCTTCCATGATCGCTGCTCCAATTGCCTTCTCTCTCTTAGCATTCACTCTGCTGCCCTTGCTCTATGTCTTAAATGTGTGGCGTCTTAACTGTGTGTGTATCCTTGTTAAGTCTCCGTGTTGTTTTGCATGTGAGTGTGTTTTTAGTTTTCATCACTGTTATTGTACTATAAATCTTGCTCTGTTTTCTACTTTATCACTCAGCTCTATCCATGTAGCTCTGTGTTTCATTAATGTTTGGTTAGGCTGCAGTTACAACCAGTCTCCTAAATTTCAGCGTCAGTAACAGCACAGGTTTTCTTACTCATGTTACATGCTTATTGTGGATTGGCTGTGGATCTCTTCAAAATTGCAGTAGATTTTAGACCTTCCACTAAATATTGTTATGTAACACATTAATAAAGGAGAATATGCATTGCTGGCCAAAGCCAGATCCTACCCTGTGTCATTCCTGGTGGGCTTGAGGAGGGGAAGTTAATGATGTGCCCCAGGCCATAGAGGGGGTTCATAGCACCAAGGCCTGGACTTGAGCTTCGCATTTGCTCTCTCACTAAAACGCTGCCCCTGAGTGAACCTGCCTATGCTTCTGCTCTGAGCCTTCTGTCTTCCTAGATCTTTTCTATTTTTAGCTACCTAGTTCTAAGCTAGGGCTGTGGAGGGGACAGGCAGGTGGAGGGACCACTCAGGTGCGGGATAATCAGCCAGATTCCAGTTTTGCCCTGAAGTTACCCCATGACTGCTGCAGGGTGGGGTGGTGCTGCTGTTCATCTGCCTCAGTAGTAAGGGACAAGTAAAGTTCTATAGAGTAAAGAGAACACAACTCACAGGCACAGCGCCAGCCTGTCTGTTCATACACTGCCCCTCCCTCCTCTGTAACAGCTGCCATTTTCTTCCACATCAGGTCACTATTAATCTTTTTCTTCCCAGAGTTTCCTCACAGTCTTTATTTGAGGTATGCAGATTCATATACTTTTCTTTTTCTTTGTGGCTTCTCTAAGGTTGGGCTAGGGGAGGAATTCAGTAGCTCTTGCATTCTGGAAGAAAAACCTTTACTGTTTACACATAGTAGTCATTGTGTAGTAACAGGTATTTCATGGAATTTCTGACTGTGTGTGCCAATACATGATTTTGTCAATGAGAGGTGAAAGATCTTTTTCTTTTAAATGTTTGTTTATGTATTTATTTTGAGAGAGAGAACGTGCATACATGTGTGTGCACATGCGTGCAAGTGTGGGGAGCAGAGAGACAGGGAGGGAGAATCCCAAGAAGGCTCCACGCTCAGCGTGGAACCCAACGTGGGCTCAGTCTCACGACTGGGAGATCATGATCTGAGCTGATATGGAGAGTCAGAGGCTTAACTGAGATACCCAGGCGCCTTGAGAGGTGAAAGATCTTAAAAAATGGTTACTTTTTCTGAGAAATTCCTCTTATGACATGGCAACCCTATAAACATAAGTAACCCCTGCTAGCATTAGCCACATGGTATAACAATGGTCACTGGTGGTTATTAAACATTATTCAGCCATCAAGAAAGGCTCAGCCCCCCGTTTTCTACTACCTTCCTCTCCTGTGCTGAGCCCCAAGTCCCCCATGTTATCAAGCTAAGAGATCCTTTGATTTTCTTTCAGTTGCACAGATCCCACATTAAATTAAAATGAGCATAAGAAGGACAGGACTAATTTCATTGTCTTTCTCTACTTTCAGACATGTGATTCTGGTCCATTCGTATGCATGCTTTATAAACATGTTTATTGAGTGGAATTTTGAAGACTCTACATGACAAAATTTGTGAATAAAACTTTTGTGAACCAAACTTGCCATTTGGTTCTAGATAATTTCTTTCTGTTTTTTTTTTTTTTCTTTTACTTCCTACATAGGTCAATAGGGCTCAGCATACCAAATATCTACTTTAGTGCATTTTGTAACTCAGTATTACCTTGCTTAAGTACAGATGGTTTAGAAAGACATTCAGCTCATGACTGGGGTACACCCTTCTTTGATTCCCCTTGTGTACTTATTCAATAGATTACCTATTTTGGGAGGTATTTTATTTTAAATGGTTCAGGAGAGTTAATTTATATATGGGACAAATCAAAGAAAGAACTATATCCCATTTCAAGAAAGCAAATTTTCCCAAACAACAGAGCTGAGATTTTAGAGTATAAAAACACCAGAAATTCCATGCTGGGTGAGATCAGACCAAACTAGATGTATCCTGTTCAATGCTACAGCTATGACAAGGATGCAAGTGGCACTTTGTGGGTAAGTGAGGGGTGGCTGTGCCCTGCTGACAAGGGAAGTAGCTCTAATTTCTGCTCAATGATATGTTGGAACCATCGTCCTAGGTTATAGCTAAGTCCTTCTTGGAACCTACTTATACTTTCAAGTCTGTACCAATTCTCAGAATAAAGTTTCATGTTTGCCACCTGCTGTGTAAAGTGGCACTCTCTTTTATTTATTTTAAAGCCACTTTCTTCAGGCTTCGAGGGGTGCCTCTAATTCCAATATTTCTGAATTTGGAGAATGATCAGAGTCGTATTTCTTTTGTAATACTTTTAGGCATCTTTAAATGCTTATGTCTTTAAATCTTTCAATGCCTGTGTCTTTAAATCCTCATGTCTTTTGTAATGTTTTAGGCATTTAAAAATCAATACCAACCATCATGTTTCTAGATTGTTTGAGTTTTTAAAATGTGATAGAAAAAGTAAAGAAATCAGTGTTCATTTAAAATGTTTCTTTCTATCAGAAGTTATATTCAAAGCCCAAATAGGGAATATATACAGTATGAGGTCCTGAAATCAGTGTACAAGAAAAAAGATTTAGTTCATGGATTGGAAAACGGAAATGTCAAAATGAATTGATACCTACGAAATAGCCATTTCTCTGCAAGGTGAACGGTACACTCAATTCAACAAATATGCACTGAGCATTTTACTATGTGCCAGTCACTTTTCAAGTCACTGGGAGCAAAGGTTAAATCAAATGTGGTTTCTTTCAGGCCTTCGAGTGAGAGGAGACAGCCCATACAAAGCTGGGAACTTAAAACCTGTGGTGTTTCAAACCAGGAAATAAGGTGGAATAGCAGGAACATAACGTACCAGGATGCAAGCAGTAAGAAGGAGCTAGAAGGGTTGCAGGTGGGGGAAGGAGCTGGATCCCGAGAGAGAGAGCAAGGCATGCGGTAGTATTTTTGAGTTCCAGGGAAGAGTATTCTCTGCAAAACTAGAAGTCTGCACTAGCTGAGTATTGGTTTCCTACAAAGCTTTTCTTCAAATTCCAGCCTGCAAAGCATAGAACCAGGGTCATGTAGTGGCACTGTTGATTCCCTTGATCCTGTTTCTGGAATCCTGCTGCCCTCACGAAGGCATTGAACAGAGGTGACTGGGAAGCCATCTGATCTTCACACCCATGCTCCCCAGGTCCCCTGCACTTGGAGCTCTCCTCACCTGACCTCCCCTGTATCACTGACTGGCCTTGAATGCAAAGTTCAGGCCTTGGGTTTTCCTTTCATATATACATTGGACTTCACTAACAAATCAATTGTATTTTGCAAACTTTAAAAAAATTACAGTATTTAAAATTTATTTGTACTCAGGTAATTCAGATGTTTGTCATATCTAATTGAATTCAGGTAATATTTATACATAACTTTGTGCCAGGGGCTATGCTAGGTGCTGTGGCACAAAATCAGGTAAGGCCTTCAGGAGTCTAGTTGAGTAGGAGAAATGGACATAAGTGGCTTGAGAAGTTTGAAACTCCTCTTAGTTCATGCTCACCAGTTTCAGATTGCCTAATAGTCCTCTGTGTCCCAGTTAACTTGCTCTGCAACATCCACAGTGACTGTTTCAAGTCACTACTCTCCCCACTTCCTATCATTTAACAAATGACTTTCTATTACTTTGCAGAGAAAATAGAAGATATCTTTCCAGAACCATCTCAGCGTCTACCAAACCTTTAAATCAGCCTACAGCCAAACCTACCTTTGCTCTTTTCCTCCTGTTATGGTGGCAAAGGTGTCCCTCCTAGGAAAGTTCCAGCTGTCATCTGGATTTGACCTTCTCCCACATTCTCATAGTCTCTCTGCTATCAATTTTTAAAAAGTGAATTTCTCTCTCCTTTACTATGTTTCTGATTGGCAGGAACACCAGGATTGGACTTACACTAGCTTCGCATGGCACTTGGGTTAACTGGGACTTCTTGCCTACAGAAGTGCTTCTGATGGCTGTGAAATATGCCTTTCCCATGGACTATAAATAAAATGAACCTCACAGTTCATTAATGAATTCTTCCTTTTCAGTGTCCCAAGCGATCCAAATGCTAAAGATACAGTATTTCACAGCACGTTGTGTGACCTTTTATGTAATATACCCTTTAAGTAAGTGGGTTATGGTCTTGTGATTAATGTGAATTGATGTTCACATTGAGAAAATGGGAGGTGTTAAACTCCTTAAGAAACCCAAGAGCTTTAAGGGGATTTTTGTGATTCATGCTAATAAGACTGACTAATTTGTTATTCTACAAATGGAATGCCTGTAATTTAATTTTGATTGACAAATGTTGTCCAAACTGTTAAGAACATAAGTATCATACAGCATTTGAACTCTAGTTCTATAAAGAATGTCTGAAAAATTATTTTATTCATGGTTTTCTTCTTTAGAAAATTTCTTCAGGGATCTTTTCATTGTTTTCTCTAAGTGTCATCAGCTATGCTCCCAATTGAAAGAAATAATTTCCGTCTCATAATACCTACACCCACAAAAAGAACTCAAAAATGTCTTGGAAAGGAAAAGGCCACCTAAAAACACTTCAGGCCAACCTTCCCCTGGGATCAGTTATTGAGTACCATGGAGTCTGAATGTGGAGTTAAACTGCAATCAGATTAGGTTATATGTGGGTCTCAGTGGAATTTATAATCTGGCTCAAGCATCTTTCAAAACAGAATGAAGTTGTGGTTGATTAGGTTGGTCGAATATTTCTTTTTTTTATAGGTACTCAATAATGATCGTTTCTTGATTTTAGGGTAAATTGTATCCAGTGTTATTTTCTCACTTTACCCTCTCTGTCTTGTCACTTTTGCCCTTTATCATCATTATCAGCATCACTACCACCATCATCATCGTCATCACCACCACTGATGCCATCATCACCACCATTACCGCCACCACCACCATCATCACCACCACTGCCATCACCACTACCATTACCATCACCACCATCATCACCATCACTATCACCACTACCACAATCACCTTTGTTATGGTTTGAATTTCTGCACTCTTCCCAGTGTTTGTTGTCTGTTACCCTTAGACCAGCTCTGCAAGATGAGTTTTGTGCTTATTTAACAAGTGAAGAAAACAGGGTTCATAGGGGTTGATAAACTTGTTCAAGTTAGTTGATAACTGCTAACACCCGCATGGGAACATGGGCTTGAATGACTTTAACTATCTAGTTTGTTTCCTTCCTATTGCTTCCATTGTATCCCACCAGTCTTTCCTCTTCCTTCCTGTAGTTTTTACACTATATTTGTTAACTTTTTTCCTAAGGTAATGGGAAGTGGAGAAGAGATAGCAGTTTCCTTATTTTCAAGATTAAAAATAAACATGAAAATTCAACAATTAGCAAGTGAGAAGTAGTAAGACTAATTTAAAAGTGGCCTAGAAACATGTGATATTAAAACTTTTTTTAAATCTGCTTTGGGATACAGATGAGAAATGATAAACCTTCAGAATATAAAATAAAATTTACATTTAATACTGCCAACCAAAGAAAAGGGTAGCATGTAAATTTTTATTTACACCCCCCAAGGTGCACACATACCCTTCCTTCAGGTTTATCATCCATAAACTAAGTGGAAGCAGTCTTTCCCCCTTATGTGCTTCCAGACCTCTTACCGTGATGAAGAGTCTTTTCTTCTCTGTAAATACACAAGCTCAACTTTTGATGCATATCTATTTGTATTCCTTTTTTTTTTTTTAAGTAGATTCAATGTGGATCTTGAACTCATGGCCCTGAGGTCAAGAGTCAGGTGCTCTACCAACTGAGCCACCCAGGCAGTGCTCTATTTGCATTTCTTAAAAGCACAATAGAGAGCTATAAACTCAGAGAGTCAAGGAATATGGGATGATGATGATGATGATGATGATGATGAATGGCAGAAGTTGCAATGAGATTGAACACCTTTCAGAAGATCACCCGAGGTGTTTACTATGGAAGATGTTGATGGCCACTTAGTTTCATGTGCCTTTTCACAACCTCCCACAGTTGGGTTTTTAGGTGTTTTTCTTTTGTGATATGTGCAGATCTTTAGAAGGGAGAGCTTACTTCTTACCAGGGTGCTGTAGTGGGGAATTTCTGGAAGCATATGGTCTGTATACTCAGAGGTGACCAGAATCCTTGGGTAATTGAGTTTATTGTAGAGGCATATAAGATAAAATTTTTTCTAGGCAGGCTGTGGCTGGAGAAAGGTCTGGGACAGCACAGACTCTGAGGACTAAAATAGATCCCACAGGTCAGGCTGAGAGACCTTCAGAATATGGAGTCTGCAGTGCTGCCCTAATGAGACCTGACCTCCCACAAAGTCCTTCTGCACTAAGGGAGCAGGTGACCACACACTTAGTCATGCCAGCATATGTTATTCCCCAAGGAAGGAAAAGTGCTTCATTTTTGCTAAAACCTGATGTTCATTGTGATGCATAGCACATACCAACCGGGAAAGAAAAAAAACCCCACCTTGTTAAGAGGGCATTTCATAATGCCAGGCTCCTTACTTACGCTCACTATGAAGGCTGTCTTGTTTTTATAGGATCTACCTATTTTAGACATGCGTGTGTAGTAATATCTGGAAGGCTACTTCAATTCTGGACTTTATGAAACCCATCAGTGTTAACTGGGAATGACTGAGTTCACACTATGTAATAAAAACTGTATCTACTTTATTCACCTTGAATAGAAGGAGGCAGTAGGGCACACGTAGTTGCAGAGCAGGCTGGGGAGCCAGACTGCTTTAGAATCCCATGTGGTCACTTTCAGTGGTGTGTGTTAGATGACCTACACAACCTTTCTGGTTTTTCAGTTACCTCATCTGTGAAATGGAATAATAACACTTAGTGTCCATGATACTTGAGCTTGAATGATGGAGTATAGGTGGAGTCCTTAGTTTAGTTTCTGGCATACCAGTGCTAGACACAAAAGAGCCAGTGGGGCTGTCAGTTAAATTTCCAGTTCTTCCACATTAAGACCAGGGATACCCTGTGCTTTTGTTTTCCTTATGCTCCCAGCCTCTGCTGGGCACTACTGTATATCCATGTTCTACTGTCTGAGGACACTCCCTGGTTTCATGGACCTGCCTACCTTTGAGGTTCCTGCTATTGCAATGCCTCCCATGTCAAACACCAAGTCTTTATTGGTTGTTTTCCAGGAGGTGATGTGTTCTTTCTCATCTGAGCCCTTTGCTCTATGTCTGTCTTCTTTTCCATTTCACTGAGGCAATGCGAAGTAGATTTTAAACTCCTGTGACAGAAGAGTTTCTTTCTAACTGGTTGGTTTGATTGGGTAGAAATAGAGACACTTGAATTGACTCCTTGGTTATAGCCACTCAAGAGATATTCCTTGTAGATTACTTCGTGGCTGATATGGCAAAAGTCAGTGCTTCTCAAACTTTATTGTGCATTCTAATTACTTGGGGAATCTTATTAAAATGCAGATTCTGGGTCAGTGGGTCTGGGTGAAGCTTAAGACTGCATTTTCAACAGGTTTCCAGGTGATGCTGGTTCAGGGACCATACTTTGAGTAGCTAGTGGGTGGGGACCTTAATGTATTGAACCATTGAGTTCCAAGATAGGTAAGAGTAGACACATTCTGTCTTCTAGAAACAGAATTTTCGGTAAGTTTAATTTATTTAACCACTTTTTAAAGCTATGTTTTGGGAACCAATAATATGTAAAGCTCTGACATTCTTTCTCAGAGTAAATAAAAAATATACGCTAGGAGCGCCTGGGTGGCTCAGTTGGCTGAGCATCCAATTTCGGCTCAGGTCATGATCTCACAGTTCCTGAATTCCAGCACCACATAGGGCTCTCTGCTGTCAGCGCAGAGCCAGCTTTGCTTTGGATCCTCTGTCCCCTTCTGTCTCTGCCCCTCCCCTGCTCATACTGTTTCTTTCTCTCTCTCAAAAAATAAAACATTAAAAAAATATGCTAAAGTCTTGACATGTAAGTGTGTAGGGGTTCAGCATTACAGATAAAAAGAAAAAAAACCCTGTAGAGTTAACTGTGTGAGTTAGTTCAGAAGTACTTTTAAAAAGATGCGTTTTGAGCCTGCCTTGAAAGATACAGTAAATGTGGATTGAAGGACATAGGAAATGTGCTAAGTTAGGGCACTTGTAGGAGGCAGAGGGTGGACTTAATCCCTAGGGACAGCTGAAGAAAGGCAGGGGTGGGCTGAAGGGGACTTGTCCAAATAATAGACCAAGAGAGAACTGCAGCTCATCTGTTCTTAACAGAGAAGTTGCCCACCAAGCTAGCAGAGAACATTATGAGAGAGTTTAACAATAAGAATTAGGAAACAAGATCTCTAAAGTAAATCTAACCTTTCCACCCTTGTTAGTGGGGCCTATCAGAGGATGCTCATCCACAACAGTAGGAAAGCAGCATCCTTATTCTCTGCACTTCTGCCAGGACACTTCAACTTTCAGTTTTGCCTGGTACCGGAGGGGGGCCTTCAGACCACTTGAGCAGCATTGATTAGCTCTTTCTGAGGGCTTCTGTGGGCTGTCCATCTTTAGTTCATTGGTCTGTTCATTTTATATTTAATATTGTTGAATTGTGTGACTATTATATTTGAACTTCATACTAAGGGTGTGCTGATTACATGTTTGTAATTAAATAGCAACAATAACAAAGAAAAAAAAATAGCATCTATCTAACTTAGGGACAGATGCTTTCTCCTTGCCTGCCAAAGACCTTCATATATTGCAGGTAGAGAGTGGTGTTAGGTGATTAGTTTCTGTTCCCCTTTGGTCTTCCCAAGCAACCTCTCTTTTAATCTGGAGACCGTTTCTCTGAGTTGAAGACAGTCAGGGACCTTCTTTTAGGCCATGGAATATTCTTCCAAGAGATGTGGGGACTACAGAGATGGGGTGGGGTAGAAAATTACTATACATTGAGTAAACCCTCAAATGATAATGGGATTTTTGAATAACTGGAGGTTAACAGAGGGATGCTTTCTGAAAGGGAGGGGTTTAGTAGCCCTAGCTGTGTCCTCCTAGAACTTGTCTTTGGTGAACTATCTGGATAATTGAATTCAATTTTAATCTTGCCAATTAAAAGACAGGGATTTCGAGGAAGCCACATGTCCTGACCATCATATCCCTTCTGAATTCTCAACTAGGAAGAAACACCAGCATTTCCAAAAACTTGTTCTTCTTCCTCTCCCTAGTCTTGGTCTCTCAGTCTGTGGATGTCTGTCTCCTTGTTCTGCCTCCCTGAGCCACGAGACCCCCCACTCTTTAATCTGATGCTCACTTTTCCACTGGAAAGCAGTTGTGAGTCTTGTCAAGTCAAATCTCTGGGAACTACATTGTCTTCCAGGGATTTGATTTCCCTGCAAGAAATTGTAGAGTGCTCCAAGTGTCTCCAGCACTCTCTTCAGTGACAAACACCCCCAGGCTACTCACTGTCCTCAGAGACCTATTTATCACTCAGAATTAAGAAACAATTAAAGCAGAGCAGATTAAACAATAGATCAATAACTTTTAAACTCCAGATATGACTTACTAAATAAACAGAGTGTTTGTCTCCCGGACATGCTCTCTGTTGCTGGCTAAGGGCCTATCCTAGGACCCTCCCAGGGCCCTGTGTACCAGGGTGTTGTCTACCACCAGATTTCTCCTCTTTTTTTCATAGTTCACCCTGTATCAGACAGTGTAAAATTGTTTCTCAAAGTCAATTTATCTTACAGATACTCCTTATTTAAAAGTAAAGTTGCCAGATAAAATAGAGGACACCCAGTTAAATTTGAATTTCAGATAAATAATGCATAATCTTTGGGTATAAGGATGTTCCATGCAATATGGGATAAAAAACAAAACAAAACAAAACAAAAACAAATTTATTTATTTACTCATTTATTTATTATTTACTTATTTATTTGAAATCTGGCAACACTGAGAACAGGGCTTACTCTATTTTCTTGACGAGCCAATGTCTGTCGATACCTTATGTGTATCCTTTTCCATGGTATCACTCTACTTTGCTTCAAAGTGTTGAATGGCTCATATTTATTTTAAAAAATAAGATGAATTAAATCTTATTTTGATTTGAGAAATTAATAATGCCATTTGGCACAATCAGCTACTCCTACTGTGTTGCAAAACCAGGACAAGTCTCATTAACCTGTGGCAATATGAAAGCTGGAAATCACAGAACTGGGTTGTTAAGCTTGGAAAAATGGCTTATCTGGATTTAACAACCAAGCATAAATCTTTAACTGTTGAATCCAGCCTATAATTACTTTATATTATGTTTCTACACAAGACATAAACTGCCGTCTTGAAACATGTAATTGTTACATGACTATGCTGCTGCTTGCATACCACATGAAGAGAATATGGTTCATGACACTGAGAAACTTTACATGGAAGCTTATTTATGAATATGACATGACTATATATAAATACAGAAAAGGGAAATATTTCTGATTATGAGTAGCTTTTCAACTGTGTTTTCAAGGAGAAATATTTAAATCAGATTTAATAATTTCCATCAAGCTATTTACAGTTGAGAAAATCAAATAAAATGTCATCTGTTTAATTATTATTTGTTAACCTTAATTAAAATGTTAATTGAGTACACTTGTATGTGCAACATATTTAATGTGTTGACTTTTTGACAAAGGCAATGACAATGTTTTCTACCTTCTATATTCAAATGCTTAATTGTTCGCTTAAGTATATTGGAGAAAAGACAAATATATTTCAGCAACAGAGCAGCATAGATTGAAAGGTCATTTTCCTGCTAGATCTGTAGATAGCAGTTCTGTAGGAAATCAGCACTTTAATCACCAGAAAGGAAATCTACCAGAAGTATGCATTTTGGTCTTTTATTTGCATATGAGAAAAAAAGGACAAAAATTAATCAGCCATAAAATGTCCATCCAGAATGACATTTTTAAGTAAAGAAATTGATTATGAGGAGATGCATTTTAAACATATTCTTGCCTCACCAACAGTCGGAGCAGACTAAAGGATGATGAGGACCTTTATATTCTTTTATATTGACGTACACTTGACCTTTTCATTTGACAACATTTGAGACATTTGTTGAAAACAACATATAGACCTATGCTGCAAAATGGGTTTGAATTTTCTTTTAGCAATGGTTATGATTTCTCTTTTCTATGCAAATCTATGGTACTGACCTCTGTTCAGTAAATAAACATGCTGGTTGTGTTTTGCAAAGCAAAGGTTTCTTGTATATCAGCATAAAAACAAAATGGTTCCTTTTCAAATAATTTATGAAGTGCAATGCTTTCCAAAAAGAACATCAGTTAGGCAGTAACATCCACTGTGCGCCTATCAGCAACCCAAGCAATTTGGGGATTAAAGAAACAGATGATGGAATAGACATAACTCTTTGTTCTTATAGAATTTAGAGTTTCAAGATTTCTTCTCCCTTGCCCCCCCACCCCCAAAAAACTTACTCTTTTCTTTCTTGATAAACTGTAAGACTTTTATACCTAGTAGAATGAGATGAGTTAGTGCTTTTTAGGAAGGAATAACCATAAGAATAACAAATAGTGTTTACTTAGTACCTACACTTCCAAATGTGTTACTTATAATATCTCATTTAATCTTCAAAACAATCCTCTTTGTAAGTACTATCATTATTCCCATTTTACAACAAATAACTGAGGCACAACTTTCCCAAGGCTGTATAGCTAATAAGAGATGGAGTTGGAAGTTGGGACAAGATATTCTGGACCTAGAGTCTATTCTTTTATCTCCCCACTATCCTTATGGATATTAAAAGGGTTTAGTGCAAAGGGGTACCTGGGTGGCTCAGTCAATTAAGCATCTGACTTCGGCTCAGGTCATGATCTTGCAGTTTGTGAGTTCAAGCCCTGCATCAGGCTCTGTGCTGACAGCTCAGAGCCTGGAGTCTGCTTCAGGTTCTGTCTCCCTCTCTCTGTTACCCTCTCTCTCTCTCAAAAATAAATAAACATTAAAAAAATATTTAAAAGGGTTTAGTGCAAGAAATACCAAAATGTTTTGTGCAATCAGATGTTTAAACTTATTGAAGCAGAAGTAGGAGAAGGTACTTGTGTTGACATTTGAGTGTTAAACTCAATGGTTTGTTTTATAATCTTCATCAATGATCATTAAAATATTAAAGTATGATAAAGAGCAAACAAGGGGAAGCGTAAGTTATAAGGTAAGTTTTCTAAGAGTTCATCATTTTTTCATACATAATGAACCTTCTGCTGTTAATGAGGATACAATTAGGAATTTTGTGGACCTCCCTAGCATTTGTTAAAATTTCACCTTTGCCATTTACTAGGCAAATGATCATGGACAAATTATTTAACCCTGTAAGTTTTAATATCTTCTTTTACAAAATGCAGACACGAGTTCTTCCCTCACAGGGTCATTGTAAAAATTAAAGACAAGCACATAACCCAACATTGGGCTCATAGTGGAGACCCACTAAACGTGAGTTACAGCTGCTACAAATTAAATAAGCAAGTCATTATGTTGAGAAGTGCCAAATTGGACATGACTTAGTACCTACTAGGGTAGCTCTGAAGAGATTTAAGAAGAATATATATAGATATGTTGTTTAACTGACCTAAGAGAATAAGCTATCACAATTTCGACAGTTTACCTGTTACTAGCAGTGAATATTTATAAAAAATTAAAGTGAAACTTCTTTGTCTGTTTAGGAAATATGCCCAAAGAGCTGGTTCATTTTGCTGTTTTCCTTCCCTTGCAACCACTTTATCTATTAAAATTGTGGGAAAGAGACACAATTAAAGCAGGAGATGCATAATGGAGCAAAGAGAGGATGGCTTCAGGAAGCCATGCTTGACCTCGAAGGCAAGCTTGGAAGCCGCAGGGGGGAATAATTTGGACTATTCTTTCCACTTCAGCATGTCTAGGACTTCCCAGTGTGGCGGGGTGATTATTGGGTGCATCTGCCCTTAGGGAGTGGTGGAGGGAATGCTTGGGCATCTCTGTACTATAAATGGTGGCTTTCAAACTTAAAAAAAATTCCGGGATGCACTAAGAAATACATTTTACATTTCTATCTAGTCTACTAGTATGTAAGCATCACAATTGCAGGGATCTTTATCTTTTGTAGTCAGTGACGTATTTAAGTGTCTAGAAAAGTACTTGGTGTATTGTAGGTGTTCAATGAATAGTTGTTGAGTACCTCTCTATCAATCATCTGTTCACCACTTATCTACCTAGGCAAAGAAGTTTTATGGAACATTCTTACACTTACTATTTGCTTATAACATATTCTGAAATTTTCTATTCCATAAAAAGAAAAAAGTGAATTCAAGACCTACTAAGTTAATTTCAGTACATTTCCTGGGGAGAGAACCTTAATAGGTCTTCTTTCCAGTTCTCTGGATTATGATCGGTAATTGGAAAAGCACTCTATCATTGGAGCAATTGGCTTTGTGTGTAAGTTGGCTTGTGTCATTTAGACTTACATTTCTACCTTTCTTGCTGTCACAATGCTTCATTTAGGTTGGGTATTTCCCCTGTCCATACACTAGTGTGGGTACTTAACCCTAATCACGCTGCAGGGTAGTAGAATAAGTCAAGTAGCATTGAAGGTTGTTGCCCAACTTCTGGGAAGTTCTGAAAGTATTTGCTGCTCTCTAGTGGGTTTCGTTTTTGTGAAGTCTCCATGTAATTATTAATTGTGTAAGTGCTACAGCCCAGCCAGGGCCAGTGGCTGACTAGAATGGTTTGGATGCAGCTGTCCGTAGAAGCAGAGGATTGGAAAGAGTGACCTAGTAAGATTCTCTCCACAGTGAACATTCTTTCTGTCCATGCAGTTGCTGAAATTAAAATTAATTGTTGAGTGGATTTTGACACTTTTAAAGTCTTTATTTTTGATTCTCTTTCTGAATTGTCTATACTTAAATTTTATACTCACTGTAATTATGAAGAAGGGAGGAGAATGAGGTAGAAAAATTGATTCATTTAAGTGTTTTGCTAGGAGTGAGACTCGCATGTCTTTCATTTCCTGAGAAAATATGTGGAAGTAAAAAAGATACTGTATTCAAATATTACATTCATTGTGAGAGGGGCACTGGAGATCTTATTTCTGTTAGTTTTCTTCACCCCTAGAAAAGCAATCTAACTAGATTGACTTAACTAGATAAGGAATATTCTGTCTTTTTTTAAGCATCTGTTTTATTTATTTATTTCTATTATTATTTTTTAATATAAATTTATTGTCAAATTGGTTTCCATACAACACCCAGTGCTCCTTCCAACAGGTGCCCTCCTCAATGCCCATCACCCACCCCCCCCCCCTTCCCTCCCACCCCCCATCAACCCTCAGTTTATTCTCAGTTTTTAAGAGTCTCTTATGGTTTGGCTCTCACCCTCTCTAACTTTTTTTTTCCTTCCCCCTCCCCCATGGTCTTCTGTTAAGTTTCTCAGGATTCAAATAAGAGTGAAAACATATGGTATCTGTCTTTCTCTGTATGACTTATTTCACTCAGCATAACACTCTCCAGTTCCATCCACGTTGCTACAAAAGGCCATATTTCATTCTTTATCATTGCCAAGTAGTATTCCATTGTGTATATAAACTACAATTTCTTTATCCATTCATCAGTTGATGGACATTTAGGCTCTGCTAGGAATTTACCCAAAGGATACAGGAGTGCACTTGTACCCCAATGTTTATAGCAGCACTTTCAACAATAGCCAAATTATGGCAAGAGCCTAAGTGTCCAGCAATATTCTGTCTTAAGGTTTAAGTAAAATTTGAGTGAACTAATTAGAAGAGCTAACTGGATATTCTAGTGTCTATCCTAGGTTTGAGTGTCATGGCCTACTTAAGGTAACTATAATGTTGTGGGGGAAAAAACCTAGATCTGGAAATCCTCCAATTGCATATGTAGGATGGACACTGGGGAGGGGGCAGGGTTGCAGAATGACCGGCTGAGGATGACATTTAGAAGGGTTGGTGAAATCACAGGTGGTAGCAGCCTAGTGCCGCTACTGGGATCCTGTAGGTATAACAAGGTGTAATGGGCATTGTTGGCTGGTCGTGGAAGCTCAGTGATAGCCAACTCTAAAGTAGATGATATATGTGATTCTAGGAACAGACAAAATAATATTAGACTGACAATTCCATCTGCATGCAGGTAGTCATAAATTTTAAGTCAGAACTGGTAAAAATAAATTCAGGATCCTGATCCTAGAGGATCATGGCTTCTGAGACCAATTATAAAAGTATAAGAATAAGGCAGAACTTAAATTATCAACACTGCATGGTGAGTGGGGACTTTTTTTCCCCCAGTTCAAGGCATATGCCTCATTTTCAAAGCTGAGTTACAAGGATGTGGTTTAGTGAGACATAGTAGGAGTGAGAAGACACTGACTATGAGAACATTAGGTTAATGTCCATCCTTGAACAAGATCAGTCCTTGAGAGATGAGGTTGGCGGTGAGTCCATAGCTGGGTAGAGTTCAAGGGTCCCAGGTGTTCAGAAAAGGAAGATGGAAAGATAGGAACTAGACAGGGCCTGGTACTTCATTCAAGGACACTTAGTACACCACCACCAGAATAAGAAAGGGCACTTGATGTCTGGATAAGTAAAAAACACAGAGACCTACAGTAACATGAAATATCTTTTAAATAGTTGCAATCGTATTACATTTGTACATGTAAGTATTACATTTGCCTCTTAAAGACCCTTGATATGGGACAAATTGATCAAATAGAGCAGTGATTCTCCACTAAGGGTGATTTGCTCATCAGGGACATTTGGTTGTGTCTGGAGATGTTTTTTGATGGTCACTACTTAGGGAAGGAGTTTGCTATTGGCATCTAGTGATGTTGCTAGACATCCCACGGTGCACAGAGTAGTCCGTTACAATAAAGAACTACTGAGTCCAAAATGTCAGTAGTGCTGAGACTAAGAAAACCTGAAATAGAGTAAGATTACTACTATGAAGTCTTAGTCGAGTATTGAATTTTTATGAGCAATACAATATTATAGGTACAAATAAATTAGTTCTAACTTTGTTGTTGGCAAACCATGACTCTACCAGAGAGTGAGTCTGACTAAGTATATTGCCTTGAGGTGCAGAACCACCCAAGCAGCAAGCAGAGTGGCACTAGCCTAGCATTTGAACATTTATTTATCTAGGGGTCTGTGAGGGAACCTGCACTTCTAGCACGAGTGGTGAACTGTCTCCAATTGTAGCCTTGTGTCTGTGGGATTTTGTGTAGTGTTTACCAGAGGTCACTCAAATCACTTGACCTTTCCAGATGCTCTGACTTTTGCTTTCTTTGTAACTTTTGATGGAAAGAGACTGAGGTTAAGGACTTGTGCCTTTCTTTTTTTCCACAAACCTCTGCCCAGTGCCTCAATCTTCATCTATTCTGACATGGGCTTTCCATGAACTGCAGACAAGGGAAAATAATAGTGGATGGTGCTGATGAGGGGTTGATGGTGATGTCCAGTATGGTAAGTTTAAAACAAGCAACTGATTCCAAAGCTGAAACTTAAATTCATTGTCCGGAGTGAGTGACTATTGCTTGAAGAATATGTGCCAGGATTATTTCTTAACCAATAAGTCTATTTAGCCTTGATTTTTAGGCAGTTTGCTCATTACTGTTACCTTACTGATATTGTTGCTTTCATGGCCCCATTGTTCAAGATGGTACCACACAGATGTGACAATTGCAAATTACAGTGACCAGTAAAGTTCGCCTTGTACCTGATGTCCTCACGTCACATTTTGTAAGTTTTCTCCTGCGGAACTAAAAATGAGCCCCTCAATAGGTTTGTGAGACATTCAAGGCACTGACAAACTTAGCATTCAAACTGTAGTGTCCTGTTTCATAGGAAATGTTTCTAGATAACTCACAATCATGAAAGTACAAGAACACATTACTTTCTCACTGGCCACCAAATCTGGGCTGATGGGCTGGAAAACAGCATGGCAAAGTAGTTTGAGTTTGTGGTTTTGGAGGGAGACACATATAACCTCGAGTCCCAAGCCTGCCATTAAAGATCTATAAGAACATGGGCATGTTGCATCACATCTCTGTGCCTCAGTTTCCTTATCTGTGAAATGGGGGAAGTTGTTGTGAGGATTAAATAATATATGTGGCTCAGTTGACACAGTGCCTGTGTCATTAAGAACCAAATAAGTGTTGTTTTTGTCATCACTGCTGTTACTGTTAATTGTGTTGAGCCATTCGCAATGGCCATTCTGATTTTCTTACTGTTAAAGACACTGTGATCTGAATTGGGTTTTTAGGTGGGGGTGTTGGACACTCTTCTGTGCTTTCCTCACTAAAGATGTTTTGCCTTTTTCCTTTGGGTTTTCCCTTCAGACTGTCTTGATGTGTAAAGGTGTGTGTGATACAAATAAAATTTAAAAATGTTTAGTGAGGTAGTTCAGATTCTAAGAAACAACTGCTTTATTCATGTAAATATTAGTTATCATGACATGGAAGTGTTATGACTCCATTCAGAATTGTGCTTAACCACAAAGTTGTTCAAATCCTGGCCTGGGGATCAGCAGATGATTGAGGATCTAAAGCATGTTTATAGAAATGAAAGGCCATGAAGATTTGCCTGTCTGGGCTCCACATTGTAGGGCTGGGGCAGAGGTTCTCAGCCTCAAGTGCACATACAGCCGGTTTGCCTGGAAGGCTTGTGAAAACTCAGGTGTCTGGGTCCCTGTAGGGAAAATAAAGGTTCTGCAGGTTGCTAACTGATGTGGCTCTTTCACAGATGTGAGTTGAAAGTATTCAAGCCTCTGGATGGATGGGCCTCCTTATATAAAAAACAAAGCCAAGGAGCGAGAGAGAGAGAGAGAGAGAGAGAAAGAAAGAAAGAAAGAAAGAAAGAAAGATTTCAGAAGGAGAAAGAGTGGGAGTAGGGGATGGAGGTTAGATTACATGCCTTATTTGTTTGGAAAAAGTAAGTTGGAGGAGGGCTTTGCAGCTCTGGACTGAAGGTATCATAGAGGTTCAAACTAAGGGTCTTGAAACCTCGTCTATGCTACCTGTTTTGTGCACACTTTGTGGTGAGGAGACTGAAGGTGCTGATTATACTTTTGTATGAGATTGGGCCACCAGTTTGGAGAAGGGAGAGAGAGAGAAGGAAGGAGGAAATACAGAAATAATCTGATTTGTGCCAAATAGCTGCTCTAATTGTGGCAAGTGTTTAAAAATTAGGATCTCATTTTTCAAAAAGGAACGAACTTGAACAGTCAGTGAAAACTCTAATCTTTAGCTTCCTATAGGTTTACAATCTGGCAAAAATATTTTCATTTCTTTAATTTTTAATAAAGAATCGTAAATGGGGAATCAGTTATCTAAATTTTTACTCAGAAAATTTATTGCATTTTGAATAAAAAAAGAAGCTCATCTGGTATTCAGGACCACAATTCCATTACTATTATCTTTTTTTAATAGCAAAGAAAATTAAATTTTTGGAAAGGTACCCAGATGAACCAAGAGAGTAAAACAATAGGGGAATTTTAAATTTCAAATTTTAAGTAGAAAAACAACAACTGATTGTCACAGCTCAATAAGTTTCCACCTACATAAATTCAACAAAAACAGAGGGAGAAAATTTAACAGGTTAAGAATGAGCAGTCATCATTTTGTTTGGTCTACTTAATAAAATATGTTAATATTTAGGAGAAGCCAGCTGCTGTCACCAAATATAAGTAGCAGTTGGCTGGGTTCTAGAAGATGCCAGGTATGTGTTAGGTCCTGAAGTTATAGAATTGAATATGACACAGCCTCTGCCTCTAATGGCCCGTAACATAGGAGGAGAGAACATGAGTAAATAATGCCTGTATAATGTGGGAGATGGGGCTGTGGAGATGTCCGCATGTTATTTTGCATGATTAGCTGCAATTCAGAGTGCCTGATCTGTGCATTGTAACAGAACCCAAATTCTTCTGCCTGATGCACAGCAAAGCCAATCACTGAGACACTGAATATGCAGCAAGGAAAAGGTACAAATATGAAAGGCAGCCAAATGAGGAGATGGGAAGGCAAGCCTTAAATCCGCCTTCTTTTTTTTTTTTTTTTTTTTTTTTTTTTTTTTAAATTTTTTTTTTCAACGTTTATTTATTTTTGGGACAGAGAGAGACAGAGCATGAACGGGGGAGGGACAGAGAGAGAGGGAGACACAGAATCGGAAACAGGCTCCAGGCTCCGAGCCATCAGCCCAGAGCCTGACGCGGGGCTCGAACTCACGGACCGTGAGATCGTGACCTGGCTGAAGTCGGACGCTTAACCGACTGCGCCACCCAGGCGCCCCATTAAATCCGCCTTCTTGAAGGAGGAGATGACAAGTTTTTCTTTTAATCATAGGGGTTGGGATTATATACATATTGATGAAAATGGTGGGGAAATTATAACTATTCATGAGGAAATATGGAACATGTGCACTGAGCAAACAGATATGTAACATACATCCCATGTTCACTTTGGGGTGGAGGCGACACATTGAAATGAGGCAAAATGAGGCTCCTGACATTAGTCAGAAGACCATCTTAGGAGAAGGAGAGAGAATATGCACATGCTCGGAAGAGCTGGTACAAACTGGATGGGGTCTTGGGTTCATTATCTCCGGTAAGGAATGCAGGGCCTTTCTTGTTCATAGACTGAAATCATGTCAGTGACCTTCAGTCCAGGCTTCTGCAGAAAGAGCGAGCAGATTTGTTAGTGTGGCCTGAAAATAAACAATAGCTGATTAGGGAGAAATAGGTCTCTGAAAAACAAGCTTTAAGTTTCCTGTAGTTGCAACCTCATTAACCCCATGGGGCAGGGTTTCAGGATTGTGCTGAAGATGATATATGTGGTGTGTATATGTGTGTGTGTAAACTCCAACTCCCACAAAGGTCTTACTTTTATCCCCATTTTACACATGAGGGAGTCAAGGCTGAGAGACATTAAGCTGTCCAAAAACATAGTTAGTCTTGTCAGAATCAAGATTTGAACTTGGATTTCAGAATGACCTTGAAACCTCTTTGCAAAATGCTGTATATTTTACCCTCTGATCTAATTCTATATACCTTCTGTCAAGCTAATATGCAATTATTCATTTTTCCAGGTAGCTCTGGAAACCTCCTTAGATTGCAGATATTTTAGAAATTGCTTACATGTGACGGGGAATTTACTCAGGAGCGAAATATTAAAAAGGAGAGCTAGAACACATAGCATTTGCAACCCAAACTTCATTGCCTAGTACACGTTTCCCTGGAAGAAGAGATGTGTATGTCCATTACATTCTCAAATGCAGATACATCCTCCACATTAAATGAATGATATATTTTCTCTTTTAGAAATGTTCGTTGCCTGTGCACATACATGTTTATAGAAATAGTGAGTTGAGACTCAGAGAGACACAGCAGAGGTTGACATATTTTCACACAGTTCTGGGTAAGTTTTGTAGCTGATCTCAGGTACTAGGATTTGAAAGATTTGAATCAAAAATATATCCCTTTAGTGGAAAGAGAGAAGTCTCTGGTCTGCCGCAACCTACTAAATTTATGTTTTAAATATCTTCACATTTTATATTATAAAATTTCTGCTGGGCTGTACTTTATAACACATAGTTGAATGCTACTATTATGGATGCTAGCTTCTTTCCTGGAGGTGGAATGAATACAATATAATCCATTCTGCCATAACATGAGCTATTAGAAGTGATGCTTCTGGCTATTAGGGGTAAATCATATCTGTGGAATGAATTAAGAGTTGAGTTGTTTGCAGTAGATTGGATTTGCCCATTTCACAACTGCATTCATTAAATCCAAATTTGATGAAAGCTGTTCATATTAAATTTGATAACCCCAATTCTAGCAAGTTACACAAATTATAAAGCTCTTTGAAAATTCTGTGACATTTGTGTTATTTTTGTCCTTTGATAACTAAGTCATTTTAAAATTAGGTACCCATACTTAATGTATGGTACCAACCGTACGTGTTGGTGGAAACACTTCATAATTTATGACTCTTATTGAATTAGTTCAGAATTCAGTGCTCTTTTCTGATTCTATCTTTATGCTTTGACATTGAAGATCTAAGATTAGTGAATAATTTGTTTTTCAGTGGAACTCACTGAACTGTTGAGGAATTCCTACGATGTGCACAGCACTGTGCAAGGTGTAGTTTGAAGAGGAAAAAGAACTAATCCTCACTTTCTAGAAATTATTGTCCACTGAGATAATAATAAACAAGAGATTTATTCTGGATATTTCCTCTGTTATTTGTCAGAGAGAGACAACCTCTTTGGATCTTGCCACGTGCGGAAAATGGCCAATTTTTATCATATTTAAATTCTCCTGGAGAATAAGAATAACAATTCTAGATGAACAGAGTTCACTGTGCCCAACTACTTCTAACAACACCCTTGTCCCTGGTTCTTGTTTAAAAAAAATAAATTACCTATTAAACTCTTTATCTCTCAACTCTGACTCTTAAAGTGAATTCTTCTCATCTATTTCCCTGATCCAGTCCCATCCTGAACTGCAGAACAAAATTACTTCTAGAGGGAAGGTTAGGGAAAACTTAGTTGAAATTAGTAAAAAGTTTTTATTATGAATATTTCAAAACTTAGTTTCATTATTTTCAGAATTCTATAACAGCTTAAATAATATCTTGAAAGAATTGCTTGAAATATTTTCAGTTAGAGGTTTCTGTAGATCTGCTTTCATGAATAGTTAAAAAAATTGACTTGTAATTAGTTTACCTAATATTCACATTTATTTATATGAAAATTGGCATGTTAGATGCCTCAAAATAATTTTTCTTCATTTGAATGGGTTAAATACTATTTTCTAAAAATGTTTCCATCCCATTAATTTACTGAGTAAACTTCTCCGTTAGAAATGGGTGATAAAAGCTTAAACCCCAATTCTGCTAGCCTAACATCTTATCTGATTCAGTGATTTTCTTTAATACAACTGGTAGTACCATTGGTAAGTTAGATATAAAAATCCCTCTGCCTATTAAATTTTCATCATGTTAACTTTCTCCATTGGTCATCCGTTTAATGTTTTTTTTTTAAATTATTTCTGAAGTTTGCAGAAATATTAGCCTATTACAGCATCTTTGTGAAAGTTCAGACCCATGTTTAATGGGCCCAGGGGAAAGCTAGCTGAAATTTGGATAGACCTTTTACTTAGCTGAACATTTTATGCACTTAGAAGATATATCTTTTGCCTACATTTTACAGTTAAGAGCTTAAAGTTTTTTTCATATGTAAGGAAATGCTCATCAGTTAACAGTCCAGGAAATGTCACAAGCATTTCTTTGACAGTTATAATGTTTCAAAATATTATGGTAGCAAGTAAACAATATTCATTTTATTTTTTATTTCTTCTCTTTAAAATTGTTTTGACTTTCTTTTTTTGAAAAAATGTTTATTTATTTTGAGAGAGAGAGAGAGAGAGAGAGAGAGAGAGAGAGAAAGTGCACTAGTGGGGAGGGGCAGAGAGAGAGAGAGAGAGAGAGAGAGAGAGAATCCCAAGCAGGCTCCAGGACATCAGTGCAGTCAGATACAGGGCTCTATCCCATGAACCGGGCATGACCTGAGCCAAAATCGAGTCTGATGCTCAACAAACTGAGCCACCCAGGTGCTCCCTGACCTTATTATAATTCAGATTCTATTTTGGCTGCATTTGCTTTTGATAGCAACATGTTTTAGTTCATTCTTGAAATAATCCCACTTGATTCTCATACCTCCTTCACTGAATCATAGCAGATTTAATGGCCAAATTAGGTTCATTGGAATTTATGTAATGGGAGTTTATCAAGTTGAGGATATTTTATGGAGTGAGATCTGTAGCAAGGTATGACTATGTTTCATATTGATCTTTGAAGTGTTGAATAAGTTCATTGGAACATTGTAGATATTTTTTCACCCATTTTTCCTCAGTAATGTCTGTCAGTTTTTCTTTTTTTAAAACGTTTGTTTATTTTGAGAGAGAGAGAGAGAGAACACACACGAGCAGAGGAGGGGCAGAGAGCGAGAATCCCAAGCAGGCTCTGGGCTATCAGCACAGAGCCCAATGTAGGGCTTGATCCCATGAACTGTGAGATCAGGACGTGAGCCAAAATCAAGAGTCAGATGCTTAACTGAATGAGCTACCCAGGCACCCCATGTCTGTCATTTTTTCTTAAGGAATGAAACTTTCTGAGTAGAATGTCTTTAGTAGTGAGTTCCTAATTTGCCCACGAGTTAAATCATTAATAAAATGTAATTATAGTAGCAGCTAATGTCCAGTTGGTACTTTTATGTACCTGGTTCTGTTTGAAATACTTCATATATATTATTTCATTTGCTTTTCATAGTTAAACCTGCTTTCTGGAAAAATGGGAAGCTAAAGGTTAATCCTGTGAAGATGAATGGAGAAAATATCCAAGTCACATAGATGATATGAAACAGAAGTAGGATACAAACCCAGAATTTGCCTGATGCCAAAGTTTATGTGCTTCATGATCATACCTCAGTGAAACTACTTTCCTTGGAAATCCTTCTTCTTAGCTGGAAATTTTAGGGGGTCCTACGTCCTAATAAATCTCTGCAAAATGATTTCAATATAGACTGCAAAATGGTTTCACTTCTTTGAAGCATTAGAAGGTAATGATTATTTTTTGACTAGGTTATTATTCATTAGCATATACATCAAAGACAAGAAAAGGCAAAAATGATTTTAAAAAGGTCAGTTTTTAAATTTTTTTTAAGTTGGCAGGGGTTTATGGAGTAAATTATCTTTTTAAAATATGCCAGTATTACTCTAACAAGGGTCTTTCTTTGGATATGTGGGTCTGGGGACAAATCATGCTGTGTGTCTTGCTTTCTTCAATAAACATTTAGGACTCATCTTGTCAATCTATTTACTGCAGTCATAGAGGAGTTTCCCATAGGATCTACACCCTGTCCTTCCTCAGGGCCTTTGTACTGGCTCTTTCCTGCACTTGGAAACCTCTTCTGCTGGTACTTGCAAAGCCAGCCTCCTTCTTGTCCTTGAAATCTCAGCTTAAACGCCATCCCCTCAGAAAGTCCCTTTCTGACCCTCAACTGAAGTGTGACTCCTCATTATTACCTATCCCACATTTTCTTTATTTGTTTGTTATGTTTTCTTTAGCTGTTGTCAGTTTGCTGATTCTAAGCTTCTTGAACCAGGTCTGGCTTATCATTGTATCTCCAGCATTGAGCAAGAGGCATGTAATAATAGGTGCTCAGTAAATATTTGAGGAATGAATGAATGAATGAAAGAACAAACGAATAGAGTTTGAGAAGGAAAAGAAATAGGTAAAAAGAATAAAAATGCAGTGAAATTAACTTTTTAATTTATAGACTGAGCAGAGTGAGTAGTACCAAAACGTGTGGTGGGGGACTCTTCCTTACCATGTGAAGTACAGACTTGCCTTTCTCCTTTGAACAAGGCAAGGAACTGAACAAGGAGTTACAACATTATCCTCTGAGAAATAGCTGTGTCCCTGGTCACTTCCTTTAACAAGGCAAGACCTTGATCCAAATTCCAGGCTTCAGATTTGCTGTATCCCAGAGAAGGCTGGTTGTATCTTGCCATAGATAATGAAGGCTGGTCCAAAGTGTGTAATAGATTCTACTTTGCCCCTATTTTTTTTCCAAAGACTATAGATTTTGAAATCAATGACATGTCATAAAGTGCCATTCTTTATTTTGAAAAAAGCCATTATTATAGTTAAAAATTAAATTCATATTGCTCATTCTTTTGCATTTAAGAGTTCAGAGCTGCATAGTTTTAGGGAGGAAAACATAATTAAACATAAGTAACACATGACAGCAACAAAGGATAAAAGGAGGAAATGTTAAGTTATAGCAGTAATATGGCAAGAAATAGGCAACACGTGTCTTTTTACCATAAAGTCGCTGTGGATGGGGCCAATCCATTCCATCTTTAAATTCTTGATTGGAGAAAACACAGAAATGAGAATTATGGCATACTGATTGGATAAAAATATGTAAGTCATACTATTACTTTAAGAAAACGGTGTAAGGAGAAAGTTGGGAATTTGAGGTGGTGAGATTCATTAAACTAGAGTCCTTGCAGGTGGGTAAGAATGGAGGAAGTGACAGGAAGGAGGCCCTCACTAACTGAAGGTCTCTGGCCCTTACCTGTGAATCTATTTAAAGTGGGAAGCAACTTTTTAAGGTAAACAGTAGAAAAAAAATTGATTGGGGCTTTATCTTAAAAATAAAAACAAAAATTATGAGAATAATTTCCCCTGAGACCTAGATATTGTGTACAGTTGTCTACACTTGGTCTAACTGTCCCAGAGGTTAAAAGCCAATATTAGTGGTATTTTCATGTTATGACAACCTTGCTTCTCCATGCAACACCTTTGTGGAGGGAACTTGGATAACACATGCTCAGTTAATTAAGAACTCTTGTAATTCTCCTAAGTCCAAACCTGTTGTCCTCCTTGTTACTAAGAAATGACTAGAAGACCAGGGATCTTCAAAATTATCCTGACTGGTGACAAGAGCATTGCAAATTCAGAAAATTGCAAAAAACAGAAAATTGTTTGAGCCATATATTAGTCTGCCAGGGCTGCAGTAACCAAGTACCACAAACTGGGTGGCTTAAATAACAGAAATGTGTTGTTTCACAGTTCTGGAGTTTAGAAGCCTGACATCAAGGTCCTGGACAGAGTTGGGTCCTTCTGAGAGCTGTGAGGGGTCTGCTCTGGGCTTCTCTCCTTAGCTTATAGATGGTCATCTTCTCCCTGGGTGTATGTCTCTCCTTTGGATGTCTGTCTCTGCGTCCACATTTCCCCTTTTTATAAGGACACCGGTCATATTGGATTAGGGCTCAGCTCGTTTTAATTTGATCACCTTTGTAAAGACCCTGTCTCTAAATATAGTCCCATTTTGAGGGACTAGGGCTCAGAACCTGGGAGTTTGGACTCCAATATATCTTCTTTGGGAGTACACAATTCAACTTATAATAATACACTGTTCTTTTTTTTCCTGCATAAAGGCTGTGTCTATAGAACTCAAAATCAATTTGAAAGGAGTTAAATACAGTGAATTGCTAATGTAATGATTTATGAGTGAAATGAAAGCTTGTTGTTTTAAGCCACTGAGCATTGAGGTGATTGGTTATATAGCAATGGATAACTGATACCACGATCACAGTAAAGGTTCCTCTAGAGATTTCTCAGAGTTTGGAGAAAAGGGTTCAATGTTTCTGTGCTATTATATGTTACAAAGAAGGGTTTTGGAAAAAAAAACAGCATTATTGAGGTATAATTGATATACAGAGAATTACACATATTTAATGTGTACAGTTTGATGAGCTTGGGCATGTGCAACCTCCTATGATACCATCACAATTAAAGTAATAGACCTATCTAATGCCTTCCCACAAAAACAAGGACAAAAGCAAACAAGGGGGTTTTCACAGGCTGAGTTGGAGCTCAGATGTTGCTAGTGTTACAGCCTTCTTTCCAAATCAATTTCCAGTCACTATTATTTTGAGAAATCTTGTTTTGAATATGGGAGAGGGTTCTGATTAGAGGTAGTGCTTTGTAGAAAAGAAGAGAGTAGAATTAATGAAGGTGTGGCATTATATCTTTTGCTTCCGGTCCCTTGCTTGAGTTTGAGCTGACAGAATGCAAGTCTTTATGTAAGACTTTGCAAGATTCTGAGCATCGGTATATCTTTTTGGGACCCTAGCTAACACAGGGGGACCCTCAGTTGGTCCTAGAAATTTGGAGGACAGTGGTTTGGCAGTATTGGGAGAACAAAGGCATTGGTTTTCTCGAGGTGGGCACTGCTTCAGGGGCATGAATGGTGGTACTGTGTGTTCATAAGTGGGAGCCAGGACAGAAGGAAAGACATGGCAGTTGCCTTGGGCTACTTCAAAGACAGACTGGTTTGTGAGTGTATATGAGACATTTCTCTGGGGACTTCTCCAAGTCTGGTCCCAGGAACAGCAGGAACTTGTTAAGAATATAAATTCTTAGTACTTTCCACAAAGCCGGGGGAACATGGTCTAGTATAGAATCTGGGAGAATGGGAGAGTCAATGCCTTGTTGGAGACCTTCAACCAATGAAGTAGGGAGTTGGCAAATAAGTGTCCTAGGCTTCTATCATTTAGAAGGATAATTATGAGGTAGGTCCCTTGCAGAGTGGAGTCCCAGATCCTCACAGTTCTAATCAGGTAATAATATATCCTTTAACTTCTTCATCTCACCTTCCCAACTAATTTATTCTTGCTTTCTGGACTCACCTCTTGAAAAAGCCACCTGCACCCAAGTTCTTGTCTCAGGCTGTACTTGAGGGATAATAATCTGACAACAGTAAAGATACCCACAAACACTTGCATTGATCTGTGAGAATATTCTGATTTGTGCTAAGTATATGGATTCCAAAACAATGTTTAGGTTCCATGCCAAACTGAGCAGCTCTATGGGAGGAAAATGGGCTCTCTTTCACCTTAGTGGATGTCCAGAGTGTTCCTTAAGGAAGAGAAAAAACTCTCTACCAAGTTTCTGGCACAGGGGAAAATAACTACATCCATGGCTTCCAAGGCTAGTCTTCAAATTGATTCTTTCATTGGTTTAGCTTCTTGTGGCTTGGGAATTAATTTCCCCACTGTGTGCAATTTTCACTTATTGAGAAAGTTAGTCTCTTAGCAAACTGTTCCTTGGTGTGTCTGGATAAGGTTGAGAAATGAAATCTTTAGCAGTTTAGTGAAAGTGTTTAGGAGTTTGATCTTTGGTTCTTTTGAATATTTAATCTGCACGAGTGTTGTAGGAGGTCATTGAGAGGACATGACTGTCGGTTGATCTGGGAGCTAGACTGGGGCTCGTCACCCTGTCCCCTGACCTTGAAATGTACATTCTTCTCACCATTCCCACACTAGGAACTGTTTCAAGGACAAGTCTTGAGAGAATAGTGTGTTACTGACAGCATCTTGACTGAATATATGATAAACCCCATTTAGGCCTCTGTCTCAACTTTAAAGATTATGGAAACAGGAGTGGAGATCTACTCGTCTGTGGCTGCCAAAGACGAGCCTCCTATATAAGTTCCCTTGCTTATTTAAACCTGCTGATATGGAGTGGATAACCTCTTTCTGTGGCCTCTCCTTGACCTCCATGTACTTGGGCCAGTTTCAAATTTCACCCGGGGAACTTCCAAGGTTGTGAACCAACAACAAGTGTATATATTTTTCAGTGTATAATAAATTGGCGGTTAAAATTATTCTAAAGAACATGGAGTTTGATTTTATGCCCAGTAATTTAGCTTCTCAAAGATATTAAATACTTCTGTTTTGATATGGGTGAAAACAGTTCAAGGGAAACGAATATCTTTTTTATAAAGTAAGGATATTAGCTAATAGCTGCAGCAGGGAATGGTAAATGAAATTCTTAAGCCTTGTTTATGCTTCAACTGAAAGAATAATATTTTTTGTTTGTACCTATGATTCTATAGATTTATTAAAGATGTCAGGATTTGAAAATGTTGACTTTACCTGTGCTCCTGTTATGAAATGCACCATGCATGAAGTTATGACATACTTATGGACATTTTTACACATCACTTCTTTCTAGGAAGAAATAATTCCAATTTATCAAGTTGGATTTGGTGAAGAAGGAGTCATTATATATAACTATATTATTATAGGACCTAAGTTCCTATGGGTATTTTTCCTTTTTTCCAGTTTACCCCCCTTCATTCAGATTTTAACAATTGTTCAGGTCTTTTCTGGGTGTTCTGCTATGGCAGCTGCCATTGATAATCTGATTGGGAAAGAAAAAATTCTGAATGTAAATATAAACGATGCAGTGCATATGGCAGGAAATATTTTTTCCTACTTGTTCCTAAGAAAGTTATATAGTATAATGGAAAGAATGTAGTCTTTGGAACCCAACAGATTCTAGCTTAAACATTAGCCCTTCATCATTAGCTGTATATGATCAAAGGACAATTATTTAAATTTCAGTTTTCTTACCTATAAATTTGAGATGATATCTACCTTATAGGATTGTTATAAGACATATAATATAAAGTGCCTAGAAGACCTACAACAAATGGCAAACACTATTATTGTTACTAACTGCATTGAAAGGAGCTTTCAGATAAAGACAGTTCACTTGGTAAGAGTGAGTGGTAAACCCTGTGCTTGGCCAGCAGGTTTCCAGGCTGTATAGAAACACTGGTATAAACAAAACGACTCAGTTTGAAGGTCTTGACATCGGACTTTCCTCCAAAGAACTCTACTACTAACTTTATAGTATGCTAGTCAAACCTGGATGTTTTTAGGATGCTTGGAGGAACTGTTTAGTGTCATCCTAGAACAGGGAATATGAAGTTTTAAAAGTTGCCTAGGTAATTCTGATAATCAGAAAACTTTGGGGACCACTTCTTAAGATTCAGACCCAACTCTTCCAGACTAACTTTAGACATCACTGGGTGAGCGGCTACTAATCCTTCTTAAGACTTTTTATCTTTTGGGGCGTCTGGTTGGCTCAGTCAACTAAGCCTTCGACTTCTGCTCAGGTCATGATCTTGTGGTTTGTGAGTTTGAGCCCTGCATCGGGCTCTCTGCTGTCAGCACAGAGCCCTCTTTGGATCCTCTGTCAACCCCCCCCCCCCCCCCCACCCCGTCCCTCCCCTACTTGCGTGCACTCTCTCTCAAAAATAAATACACAGACTTTTTATCTTTTCTAACTATGTTAACATAATTCCTTAATATCATCTAAAGCCCAATTCATATTCAAGTTGTCTAAATTGTCTCAAAAATGTCTTTTGCAGTTGGTTTATTTGAATCAATACTCAATTGAGGTCCACATATTGCGTTTGGTTAATATGACCCTTAAGTCTTTCTTCTTTTTTTATACCATTGATTTGTTAGAGACTCTGTGTCATTTACACTATAGAGTATTTCACATTTTGAATTTCTGATTCCTTCTCATGTGTTCTAAAATGCGGAACTTTTGCTCTATCTCAATATTTAACATAAGCTGGTAGTTTGATATAGAGGCTTGATTAAAGTTCAATTTATTTTTGGATTATTATATTTTTAGTGTGTTCCAATTTATTGCAGTTATTATTCTTTTTGATGAAAATTATCGCATATTAGGTCAGTAAGAACTCCTTCATATTGGCTCCAGTGTCTTTTCATACAACTCAATTAATTCTTGATAATATCCTTACTTTGTGACACAATATGTTGTTCCAGGTTTATCTTGTTGTATATTAGTGAATCAGTGGTTCCTAGAAGGACCCTTCTTCATTTCCGTGAGGAATGGTAGTTAGAGACCACAATCTGAGTGGCCAGGAGAGTTCATTGCTACTTCATTGTCATTTCATTTAGCATTTTCAGTAGACATAATTAGGAAATACATATTTAGAAAGAACTCATCAGTGTAGATCAACATTTCCAATTCAAATTTAAAATTATAGAATATTTACTTAATATCCTTGATTTTATACTTGTACCTCTAGTCTTAGGCTGGAAATTTGAAAGCTTTCACCCTAAGCTGTATAGTTGTGCTGGCTCTCAGTTTATCTGCTTTTATATCCATGCTTCACCCCTCCTTAGGTTTGCCCCGTGTTACAGGAGGTTGATCCCTGCAGTCTGTATTTCTGTGGTTCCCTGTCAGGTAGCTTCCAGTTGATTTTTGTTAGTGGGGGCACTGGTAGGAGATTGGCATGTGGGAAGGAGAAAGAGTTCTAATTATTTGTCTCTTTCCATATCTGCCTTGAAGTCAAATGATTAATGTTGATAATAAGGGTCTCCTCTGAAGGCTCAGCTTCTCCTGACTAGCTTGCTGAAGGTTCACCTTTTATTGGCTGACCCTGGCCACTGGCTCTTCTCCTTCTCTGACTCGCTTTGGCATGGTAGTAACTTCCTCTTGGTGCCAATCTTTGGGTAGTCTCACTGTCCTCTTGGTTTTTACCTCTCCTGTCACCTATGTAATGAATTTCCTTCAGTATAGTCTTTCTGTTTTAAATACTCAAGTGGTTTCTAGTACTTGGTTAGTTTCTGATGCAGTAGTGTTGCTGAATTATTTAGCACTTTATTTTACCAACACAGTGCTGTGAATTTTTGACTGCTTGGAGCTTGCAAACCAAATCCTGACAGTCATTATTATCATTATCAGAAGTCATTCATTAATCATAACACTGTGGGTATCATTTTATACATTTATGATTTTCCTTTTTAATCACAACTGTTAGCCTTTGTCTAATTATACTTCCCCTCTGGCTCCTGAATCTGCCATTCCCACTGCTATCACCCCACCACAGGCCATTATGACAGGCTCCTTAAATTTTGCAATAGCTTCACAACTCTCTCCCCACCTTCAGTCGGTGTGTTCTCCAGTCTATTTTAAAATATGCTGCCAGATTTATTTTTATAAAGCACATCTCTGATAATGTCACACCATCACTAAGAAAGAGAATCTCTTGTGGCTCCCCATCAACTACCAAATTAAGCACAAAGTCTTTGTGCTGGCCTTCAACACTCTCCATAAAATATTCCAAAACTTACTTTTATATTGAGTCTCTTATCATACAAACCATGCTTCAGCTTATCAATCCATTGTCATAGAAGATCCTTGGAAGTAAGAAAGATATCCCTGATTTTGCCATATGGAATGGGTTGTTTGAAATGTCTTACAGAGCAACCAAGTCAAAGTGGGATTAAGGGTAGTAAACAAATTTGGGAGTCACCATTTAGAAATGATTCCTTCAGCATTTATTAGTTGTAATTCTTCTATATAAAGAACTTTCCTTAGTTCACTATGTAATTGCTCTGAAAAGGAAGATTAAATATTTGATTTCTATACCATTTATTATCAAATTTCAGTGTAGTGATTTGGTGGCCAAGCAACTTCCAATGGTGACCAATGTTTCTGAGTATTATTAGGAATTCATGCATCACTAATATTTTATATATTTACATTAACTTTAGTTATTCTTGATGCACATTGTCACATCCTAGATAATGAGTCCATCTCTTTTAAATTTTAAAACATAGAGACTACAGTGAATAAGTCCTTAAAGATAGAATGACATTCACCTTTTATAGGTTTGTTTATTCTATTCTGATTTCTGAGTCCCTCTGGACTCATTTAGAAACAAAATGTCAGTGATTAGAGAAGCTGCTTACTCTTAGAGAAGGTCATCATTGACACTTTAGTTTATCATTACTATGGGCTCACTTGGTCTAATTTTGTTCTTTATTGTAGACTATATTCATTCACTTATTCATATTTGTTGAACTTTTTATTACTAGGTACTAGGGATATGGTGGTAAACAAGATGGACAGGGCTACTGTTCTTGTGAACCTTAAATTCTACAGGGGATATACAAATTAAGCAGTAAATTATAGAAATAATAATACAATTCTAATAGAAGTAGCTACTATTGAGGAGAAATGTAGAATGTCATGAGGCTTTCCTGAAGAAGTGATGCTTGAACAGAGATTTGAAGGATGAGCAAGGATTTAGATGTTGGGAGTATATGAGCATAGAACACAGAAAGTAAGAAGGCCTTAAAGAGGGAAGTAATAGTCCCTTCAAGGACTGAAAGAAAGAAAGGCCACTGTGGCCAAAGTGTGGAGATGTACAGGATGACTGAAATAGCTTGGAGAGGAATGCAGGGACCAGGCCATGCAAGGTCTTCTAGATCATGGTAAGGACTGCATAACTTTTTAAAAACCTATCATTATCAGATCTGTATTTGGCTGGAGCATGGAAAATACACCAGAAGGACACAGGAGTGCCGAGATGCCATATAGATTTGGACAAGGGATAATGAAGTGTAGGACCAGAGAAGTGCCAGTGGAGATAAGATATATCAAGATGCTGAGATATTTTGAAAGTAAACATAACATGGTGATTATATGAATATGAGTGTGGAGGGAGATGGAAGTGGGAAAGTATGATACCAAGGTTTCAAATAAGTTGGAAAGGACTCAATTTTGAAGGGTATGGACTAGGGTGGAAGGAGAAACTGGGCACTGATTTAAGAAAAATCAACTTTATTAAAGAGTAGTATGCATTTGCTTTTTTTTTTTTTTAATTTTTTTTTTTCAACGTTTATTTATTTTTGAGACAAAGAGAGACAGAGCATGAACAGGGGAGGGGCAGAAACAGAGGGAGACACAGAATCCGAAACAGGCTGCAGGCTCTGAGCGGTCAGCACATAGCCCGACGCGGGGCTCGAACTCACGGGCTGTGAGATCATGACCTGAGCCGAAGTCCCGAAGTCAGATGCTTAACTGACCAAGCCACCCAGGCGCCCCTGCATTTGCTTTAAGTGGATAGTTTGGTGCTTGTTTCGGCAGCACATGTTCTAAATGTATAGTTGGATGAGTTTTGACACAAATCTGTATACCTGTTTAATCACCACCACAATTAAGATAGAGAATTTTTCCATCAATTAGTAAGTTTCCTCTTGCCCTTCACAGTACCCCCACTCTGCTAGGGTCCTGGCCAATCACTGATGTGCTTTCTTACTAGAGATTCGATATGTCTTTCTAGAATTTCAAAAATAGGAACCATAGCATATGCCGTCTTTTGGGGCTGGTTTCATTTTCTCAGTATAAAGGTTTTGAGATTTGTCTAGGTTATGATGTATATGAATAATTTGTTTCTTTGTATAACTGACTTGTATTCTATTCTGCTATACCACTATGCATTTATCCATTCATCTGTTGATAGACATTTAGGTTGTTTTCAATTTTTGGCTGTTCAGAATAAAGCTACAATGAACATTTGAGTCCAAACCTTTATGTGAACATATATAATTTTTTTTTTTAATTTTAATTCCACTATAATTACAATACAGTGTTATATTAGCTTCAGGTGTATAATGTAGTGATTCAATAATTCTATATGTTACTCAGTGCTCATCAAGGTAAGTGTACTCTTAATCCCATTCACCTATTTCACCCATTTCCCTGCCTGCCTCCTCTCTGGTAACCATCTGTTTGTTCTTCACAGTTAAGGGTCTATTTCTTTGTTTGTCTCTTTTTTTCTTTTTTTGTTTTGTTTCTTAAAGTCCACATATGAATGAAATCATATGGTATATGTCTTCTCTGGCTGACTCATTTCAATTTAGAATTATACTCTCTAGATCCACCCATGTTGTTGCAAGTGGCAAGATTTCATTCTTTTTTATGGCTGAGTAATATTCCAATTGTGTGTGTGTGTGTGTGTGTGTAGTATTTTGTTTTTTCATGTTTATTAATTTTTCATGTTTATAATTTTAGCCATTCTGACAAGTTGGGGAGGGGCAGAGAGAGAGGGGGACACAGAATCTGAAGCAGGCTCTAGGCTCTGAGCTGTCAGCAGGGAGCCCATCATGGGCCTCAAACTCACAAAGCACAAGATCATGACCTGAGCCAAAGTCAGATGCTTAACCCACTGAGCCACCCAGGTACCCCTAGTATTTTCTTTATCCATTCATCTATTGATGGACACTTGGGTGTTTCCATAATGAACATATATTTTTATATCTCCTGGATAAATATATTTAGTAGCAGAATTCCTGAGTTGTATGGTATGTGCATGTATTTAATTTTTATAAATATATATTATACAAGTATATATACACATAGTTACATACATTTATTAAAGAAACTACCAAATTATTGTCAAGAATGCTTCTATCGTTTTGCACTCCCACCAGCAACATATGAGAATTCTAATTGCCTACATCATTGACTACACTTGGTATTGTTGATTTCTAACATTAGCCATTCTAGTGGCTATGTAGTGGTATCTCATTGCTTGTAATTTTAATTTTTATCTCCCTGAAGATTTTTCCATTTGTATATCTTCTTTTCTGAATTTCTGTTCAAATCTTTTTCATTTCAAAATTAAGGCTGTTTGTGTTCTTACTGAGTTATAAGAGTTTTTAAAATTTCTGTGTAAAGTTTTTTTCCCCTTTTTTTTAAAACTTAAATTTTAGTTATTTAACATACAGTGCAATATTGGTTTCAGGAGTAGAAATTCAGTGATTCATCGCTTACATACAACACCCAGTGCTCATCACAACAAGTGCCCTCCTTAGTACCCATCACCCTTCTACCCCATCTGCCACCCACCTCCCTCTATCAACCCTCAGTTTGTTCTCCATCATTAAGAGTCTCTTGTGGTTTGTTTCCCTCTCTTCTCTTTCCCCCTCTTCCCATATGTTCATCTGTTTTGTTTCTTAATTTTCACATATTAGTGAAATCATATGATGTTTGCCTTTCTCTGATTGACTTATTTCACTTAGTATAATACATTTTAGCTCCATTCATGTCATTGCAAATGGCAAGATTTCATTCTTTTTGATGGCTGAATAATATCACTCTGTGTGTGTGTGTGTGTGTGTATGTGTGTGTGTGTGTGTGTGTGTGTGTGTGTGTGTGTGTGTGTATACACCACCTCTTCATCTATTCATCAGTTTATGGACATTTGGGCTCTCTCCATAGTTTGGCTATTGTTGAAAATGCTGCTATAAATATTGAAGTGCATGTACCCCTTCAAATCTGTATTTTTGTATCCTTTGGGTAAATGCCTAATATTCCAATTGTTGGATTATAGGGTGGTTCTATTTTTAGTTCTTGAGGAACCTCCATACTGTTCTCCAGAGTGGCTGCACCAGTTTGCATTCCCACCACCAGTGCAAGAGTGTTCCCTATTCTCCACATGCTTGCTAACATCTGTTGTTTCTCATTTTGTTAATTTTAGCCATTCTGACAGGTGTGAGGTCATCATGGTTTTGATCTATTTCCCTGATGATGAGTAATGTTGAGCATCTTTCCATGTGTTTGTTAGCCATATGGATGTCTTCTTTGGAAAAGTGTCTTTTCATGTCTTCAGACCATATCTTAACTGAATTATGTGTTTTTTGGGCATTGAGTTTGGTAAATTCTTTGCAGATTTTGGATACTTATCCTTTATCAGATGTGTCATTTGCAAATATCTTCTCCCATTTGGTAGGCTGCTTTTAGTTTTCTTGATTGTTCCCTTCACTGTGCAAAAGGTTTTTATCTTGATGAAGTCCCAATAGCTTATGTTTTCTTTTGTTTCCCTTGCCTTTGGTGACATGTATGGTAAGAGATTTCTCCAGCCAAGGTCAAAGAGGTTGCTGCCTGTGTTCTTCTCTAGGATTTTGATAGTTTCCTGTCTCACATTTAGGTCTTTCATCCACTTTGAATTTATTTTTGTGTATGGTGTAAGAAAGTGGTCCAGGTTCATTTTTCTGCATGTCGCTGTCCAGTTTTCCCAACACCATTTGTTGAAGAGACTGTCTTTTTTCTTTTTCTTTTTTTTTTTTGAGACTGTCTTTTTTCTATTGGATATTCTTTACTGCTTTGTTGAAGATGAGTTGACCATAGTTGTGGGTTCATTTCTGGGTTTTCTATTTGTTCCATTGATCTATGTGTCTGTTTTTGTGCCAGTACCATACTGTCTTAATGATTACAGCTCTGCAATATAGGTTGAAATCTGGCATCTTGATGTCTCCAGTTTTGTTTTCTTTTTCAGGATTGCTTTGACTAGTCAGGGTCTTTTGTGGTTCCATGTAAGTTTTAGGATTGTTTTTTCTAGCTCTGCAAAAATTGCTGGTGGTATTTTGATAGGGATTGCATTAAATATGTAGATTTATGTGGATTACTTTGGGTAGTAGAGATGTTTATAAATGTTTGTTTTTCCAATCCATGAGCATGGAATGCTTTTCTATTTCTTTGCATCCACTTCAGTTTCTTTCAGAAGTGTTCTGTAGTTTTCAGAGTATACATCTTTTAACTCTTCAGTTAGGTTTATTCCTAGGTATCTTACTATTTTTGATGCAATTGTAAATGGGATTGATTACTTGATTTCTTTTTCTGATGTTTTATTATTGGTATATAGAAATGCAACAGATTACTGAATGTTGATTTTATATCCTGCAACTTTGCTGAATTCATGTATTAGTTCTAACAATTTTTTTTGGTGGAGTCTTTTGGGTTTTCTACATAGTATATCATGTCATCTGCAAATAGTGAAAGTTTTACTTCTTCCTTGTCAATTTGGATGCCCTTTGTTTCTTTTTGTTGTCTGATTGCTGAGGCTAAGACTTCCAATACTATGTTAAATAGTAATGGTAAGAATGGACATTCTTGTCTTGTTCCTGACCATAGGGGAAAGGCTCTCAGTTTTTCCCCATCAAGGATGATATTGGTTGTGGGTCTTTCATATATGGCTTTTATTATATTGAGGTATGTTCCATCTATCCCTACTTTGTTGAAGGTTTTATAAAGAATGGGTGCTATATTTTGTCAAATCTGTGTAAAGTTTTATGTCAGATATCTATTGCAAGTGTTTTTCCCCAATCTGTGACTTACCTTTTAATTTAACTTAATTTTTTATTTTTTTAAGTTTATTTATTTATTTTGAGAGAGAGAGAGAGAGAGAGAAAGAGAGAGAGAGAGAGTGCATGAGCAGGGGAGAGGCAGAGAGAGAGAGAATCCTAAGCAGGCTCTGCACTGCAAGCATGGAGGCTGACATGGGGCTGAACCCACAAACCGTGAGATCATGACCTGAGCCAAAACCAGGAGTTGGATGCTTAACTACCTGAGCTATCCAGGTACCCTGCCTTTTAATTTTATTAATGATACTTTGTGAAGAGCAGAAGTTTTTACTTTTGATGAAGTCCATCTTAGTCCATTGGGGTGCAATAACAAAAATACCATGAACTGAGTATGGGTGCTTTATAAATAACATACATTTATTTCATATAGTCATGGAGGCTGGGAGGTCCAAGATCATTGTGCTGGCAGATTCAGTATCTGGTGAGGCTGCTTCCTAGATGGTAATATTACATGGCAGAAGGGATGAGTTAGCTTTCTGGGGTCTTTCTTATAATCCCAATCATGAGGGCTCTGCCCTATGACCTAATCACCTCCCAATGGCCTTAGCTCCTAAATAACATCATGTTGGGATTGACATTTCAACATATGAAATTTGGGAGGACAGAAACATTCAGACCATAATAAAGTCTAACATAATTTTTTTTAATGAACTATGTTTTTTGTGTCTTATCTAAACATCTTTGCTTAACCCAAATTTATGAAGATTTTCTGTTGTTTTATTCTAGTAGTTTTATAGTTTTGTATGTTTAGTTGTATTATAAACTTTGAGTTAATTTTTATGGATGGTGTGACAGTGAGGTTTATTTTCTTCTCAGTGAGGGATATTCAGTTGTTCTAGAACTATTTGTTGAGAAGATTATCCTTCCTCTTTTTGGTCTTGTCACCTTTTTAGAAACTCAACCTGCTATTTCTGGACTCTGTATTTTATTCCATTCATGAAAAGACATGATGTATTCACTTTGTTCATCATTGCTGTCTTATAGTAAGTCTTGTAATTCTTCAAGTATGTTCCTGTTTTTCAAAATTATTTTAATAATTGTAGATCCTTTACATTTCCATGTAAATTTAATTTTTTAAAAAATTATTTATTTATTTTCAGAGAGAGTGAGAGAGAGAGAGAGCAAGCAGGGGAGGGGCAGAGAAAGGGGGAGACAGAGAGAGAGAGAGAGAGAGAGAGAGAGAGAGAGAGAGAGAGAGAATCCCAAGCAGGCTCTGTGCTGTCAGTGTAGAGCCCAATGTGTGGCTCAAACTCACAAACTGTGAGATCATGACCTGAGCTGAAACCAAGAGTCAGAGGCTTAACTCACTGGGCCACTCAGGTGCCCAATCTCCTAGACTTTTGATTGAGATTGCATTGAGTCTCTATATCAATTTGGGGATAATTGACATAATTATCAATTATTGACTAGTATTTAGTTTTCTAGTCAATGAATACATCATGTCTTTTCATTTACTTCTTTAAATTTCCTCAGCAATATTTGTAGTTTTCAATGTTCATGTTTTGTATATATTTTGTCAAATTTATCCCTAAGTATTTATTTTTCAATGCTATCACAAATGATATTTTTTAAAAATTTCATTTTTCAATGTTTTTTCGTGGTATATAGGAATTCAATTTATTTTTCTATAATGACCTCATGTTCTGTGATATTGCTAAGTTTACCTACTCATTTTTTAAGCTTTGTTGTAGATTCTTTATGATTTCTGTGTAGATGATTATGTTGTCTGCAAGTAAACACATGTGTTACTTCTTTCTTTTCTCTCTATATATCATCTATCTATCTATCTATCTATCTATATCTATCTATCTATCCATTCTTTGCTTATTCTATTGTGTTGGTTAGACTCTCACATAATGTTGAATAGAAGTGGTGAGATAGACATTTTCCCCTCCTCTTAGGGGAAAAGCATTGAGCCTTTCAACACTAGGTATGATGGTAGATATATTTTTCCAATTGACATCTCTTAGCATGTTGAGAAGATTTATGTCTAGTCATAATTTGCTGAAAGTTTATGATATATTTATTTAATCACATATTTATTTTTCTTCGTATCCTGAATAGGTATTAAAATGCTTTTACTATATCAATTGAGATGATTATATGGTTTAATGTTTATCCTGTTACTATGGTAAATTGATTACATTCTTGGGATAAACCCTGTTGGTCATTGTTTATTATTCTTTGTATATATTCCTGATTTGGTTTGCTAATATTTTATTAAGGAATTTTGCATAAATATTTATAAAGAGTATTATACAGTAATTGTAGTTTTCTTGATGTGTTTAGTTTTGGTATAAAGATAATGCTGTCCTCACAAAATGAGTGCCATCTCTTTCCATTTTTTGAAAAAGTTTGTGTAGAATTGTTTTATTTCTTCCTTAAATATTTAAAAGAATTTACCAATGAAGCCATCTGGGTCTGAAATTTTCTTCATGGCAAAGGTTTTAATTATAAATCCAATTTCTTTAATATTATGGTGCTATTCAAGTTTTCTATTAAAATTAAAAAAATAATTTGTGTCTTCAAGTTATAAATTTGTCCATTTCATCTAAGTTGTTGAATTTATTTGTATGACATTGTTAATAGTATTTTTTATAACCCTCACTATGTAGAATCTATAGTGACATTCTCTTATTTATTCCTGACACTGGTAATTGATGTTTTTTTCTTAATTAGCATAGCTAGAGTTTATCAACTTTGAGGGGATTTAAAAAGAAATATGTTTTTTTCTTTTTAAAAGTATAACTTATTGTCAAATTGGCTAACATACAGTGTATACAGTGTGCTCTTGGTTTTGGGGGTAGATCCCTGTGATTCATTGCTAAGAAATAGGTTTTGATTTTATTGATCTTTTTTGTTTGCTTTCTATTTTTATACCCAAAGACATGATTTATGCTCATATCATTGTTCTTTCTTTCTTTCTTTCTTTCTTTCTTTCTTTCTTTCTTTCACTTTGGTTTTAATTTTGTTTCTGTGGCAACTTAAGGCCAAAATTTATTTAATTGATTTAAGTCCTTTATTTTTTTCTAATTTTTTAATCATTTAAAGCTATAAATTTCCTTTAAGGACTACTATATCTGTATCCCCCAAATTATGATCTGTGATGTTATCATTTTTATTCAATTCAAAATGTTTTCTTTTTTTGTTTAGATTTCTTCTTTGACCTATGAGCTCTTTTTGTGTTTAAATATCCAATTATTTGAGGGATTTAACAGATATCTGCTCATTATTGATTTCTAATTTAATATCATCATGGCCACACAATAGATTTGATATAATGTCAGCCCTTTAATAATTTTTGAAAGGTGTTTTGCGACCCAGAATATGGTCTATTTTAGTGAATATTTCATGCACACTTCAAAAGAATGTGTATTGTGCTATTTGTTGGGCAGAGTGTTTTATAAATACTCTGTTGGGCAGAGTATTTTAAGGAAACTTGGTTGATAGTATTATTAAAATCTTCTGTACCCTAACTGATTTTCTGTCTTCTTGTTCTATCAATTCCTGAAAGAGGAGTGATAAAATCTCCAATTGTAATTTTAGATTTATTTACTTTTCCTTTGAGGTCTGTCGGATTTTGCTTCATACATTTTATAACATGTACTTAGTTTCATATAAATGTAGGATTGTTATTTTTTAATTATGTTTCTGTCATTATGAAATGTCCTTCTTTATCAGAACATATTCCTTGTTCTGGTCTTCTTTGTCTAGTTATAGCTATTTTAGCTTTCTTATGATTAGTGTTTGTATGGTATATATTTTTAATTTTTTCTTTTTTACTTTTAACCTCTCTGTGTTTTTGTATTAAAGTGAATTCCTGTGTTTTCTTCAGCTTTATTGAGGTATTATTGACAAATAAAATTGTAATGTATTTAAAGTGTACAGTGTATTTAGTACTTAGCAAAAGAGTCCAGGGGAAAGCTATGCAGATTTCTGGAGCCATTTCTCTGCATAGCTTCCTCTTCTCTGGTTCTTTGACCTACAAATTTCTGTCACATTAGCTTATTTGAACTCTGTTTACTCAATTCAGTGTGATCACCTTGTCCTGCCTGACATATCCCTTCTGACTCCACAGTGTAGAAGGTAGCTCCTGACAGAAAGCCAGGGCAATCATATTGCGCAACTCATTTTTTTCCCTTTCTCAGAGATTATAGTTTTGAATTGCCTATTGTCTAAAAGTAGTTATTTCATATATTTTGTTCAGTTTTCTAGTTGTTTACAGTAGTGGTGGGGTACAGCTGGTCCCAGTTATTTCATCATGCCCAGAAGCATGAGTCTATGCATTCAATTTTGATCATGTTGAACTTAAGGTAAGTTTGAAATTTCTAAGTGGAGGTCCATTATCTGTTGGTGTTAAGCTTTGCAATTTAGAGAAGAAATCTGGGCTGAAGAGATAATCATTAAGATGATATCACCTTGTAAGAATGCAAGTATGTGAAGAAAATTGAGCTTTGGGTCAGGCTTCAAGGAACTTAACTTTTAAATTCCAGGCAGAGAAAGATGAATTAGTGGAGGTGAGAAAGAAGGAACATCTAAAGAGGTAGGAGAAAACTGGGAGAACATGTTACAGAGGCCAGGAGGGAATTGTCAAGATTTTCATGATGCTGGTTCAAGTGAAATGAGACTGAAAATTGGCCATTCAGTTTTGTGACATAAAGTTTTAGTGACCTTATCCACAGCAGTTTCAGGAGAGCACTGGGACATCCGGGAGCCAGATTTAATGTCGAGAGGAGAGTGGGAAGTAAGACAATGAAGAGGGTAAGTTTAGATAATTTTTAAAAGTTTAGTTGTCAAGGGAGACAAAAGTTAGCTTGAGAACTCTAGCTAGATGAGAATTTCAGAAAAGGTTACTTTTTTTTTTCTTTTAAAAAATGTTTTCTTTTTAGATAGAGAGCTTTGAGTAAATAGAAATATAGGTGGGAAGGACCCTGTTGAGAGTATGAAGTTAATGTTTTGAGAGAGAGGTGATATTCTCTACTGTTAATAGCAGAAAGCCTGAGCACAAGTTGAAGCTTGATATTAGACAGAAAAAGTGACATGTCATTTTGTAACAGGAGGGGAGAGGGAATAGGTGCCCATTAAGCCAGGTTTGTAGGTTTGGTGGTGGGAAATTTATCTTTAACTTCTGGCTTTTATTTGTTATGAGAAAGAAAAAAGATGTATTCTAAAAAAATATTTGAAAAATACTTGACCCATATTGACATAGAACAGAAGAACTTTTGAAGAAAATTTGATAATGTTTAGTCAGAAACCATGGGCAGAATAACGCAGGTAAGTTTGTATAAGTCTAGATTTGTTGATTACAACATATGCCTGATGGTTAGTCAAGAAGGGAGTCAGAAATCCAGGAGACTGGTTGGGTGGAATGAAACTACCCTGAACCAAGTCTGTACCAGTCTAGAAAGGTGATCACCACATAAGTAGGTCAATGGTAGCCTCTTAGCAAGAATGGAAGATTGGAGAGAAAACAATGGCTTCTTTGACTGTTCCTTCCCTTTCTAAAGGCTCCCACTTCTGTCTCTCTTTTCAGGTTTCTTTTCCTGTTTCTGGTGTTTAATCCTCAAGCCCCACTGCTGTCTCCACCCACCCTCTTCTCCTCAGTCTCTAGCCTTATTACTTTAATTATGGTTTGTAATCCAGTATTTAACTTTCTTCTCACTCTTCTTTTTTTTTTTAATTTTTTTTAACGTTTATTTATTTTTGAGACAGAGAGAGACAGAGCATGAACGGGGGAGGGTCAGAGAGAGGGAGACACAGAATCTGAAACAGGCTCCAGGCTCTGAGCTGTCAGCACAGAGCCCGACGCGGGGCTCGAACTCACGGACCGTGAGATCATGACCTGAGCCGAGGTCGGCCACTTAACCGACTGAGCCACCCAGGCGCCCCATCTTCTCACTCTTCTTGACCCCTCTCCTGAAAATAGTCTCTTCACTACTTAATTGAAAAATCTTTTTCCCCCCATCTTTCAGCATTTCCAATTCTTTCTCTTCTTGTGTGTTTTTCCTCCTTTTTTTTTTTTTTAAAAAGTCACCTTGAATCTGACTTGTTGTTTCACTCTTTGTATGTTTAAGAAAAAAAAGTCTACATTTTCAGTATTCCCAGTCCTAATTTAAGGTAGATTATATTCCTTTTTTTAATGTTTATTTATTATTTTTGAGAGAGAGAGGAAGAGAGAGAGCAGAGGGACACACAGAATCCGAAGCAGGCTCCAGGCTTTGAGCTGTCAACGCAGAGCCCGATGCAGAGCTTGAACCCACAAACAGTGAGATCATGACCTGAGCTGAAGTTGGATGCCACTCAGGTGCCCCAAAGTAGATCATATTCTTAAATGTCATTATGAACTGCTTTAAATGTTCCCAAATTTTATTCCTTAAAAATAAAAAAAAATTAAAGGGCAACTAAAAAGCAATGTATAAATCTCATCTAGTTTGAGTTTGAAATAGTATTATTTTTAAAGAAAGAAATGCCTGAAAGGTTTTTTGTTTTCTTTCTTGCTTCTTTTAAAAAAATGAGAGCCCAATGATATTTACATACAGTCTCTGGCAAACCATTATGAAAACATTTACATATTTAGATTATTTAGAAAATTAGAGAGAATTGGAAAGGCAATAAATGTCTTCATATATCTAAGTTATGGTCTATGAAAAAGGAGTTAGCTCTTCATAAAAAAAATGAAAGTATATTTTCATTTAAGCACGAAAAATGTGGGAAGCTTTTGAAAAGCAATGTTACCAGGTAGGCTGCAGATATTAAAAATCAGGCATCCTGAGTTGTTTTACTGTCACTACTAGGCAATTAAGCAACAACATATATAGATCATCTACTGTATACAAAGTACTTTCCTAGAATCTGCTAAAGAATAACAGTGTATCCCAGAGTCTTAGCTCTCAAGTCCCTCCTCTGATAGGGTAGTGGTTGTAAGGAATAAATTTGTTCTTTAAAACTCAAGTGCAAGAAACTTTTTTCTTCTATATTAAATATCCAGCACTGAGCCACATTGACTAGTATGTCTAGAAATTCAATCATTGTCATATTTGGGGCCTATAGTTCAGTTTCCAGTGCTATAAGGATGTTCACTGTGGAGATGCTCAGTGTAGCCCCCATGGGCTATTCAAAGGCAGTGACTCTGTTCCTTTCATGGCAAGCATAGGTAGAGGGCTTCTTTGATGAGGTTCCTGGGTTCCCAGACACTGGAAGGGAGCAAAATGAAGATCTCCATCATTCCCAGTCCCTGATAAAGCACTACTCTCTCCCTCCATTTCCAATTCCTTCTCTTCAAATCTTGGGTGATCCTCCTTCTCTAGATAATTCAGATATACAGTCTCTATAAGCTAAGGCTTCTGAAAACAAAGCCTAACATTTAGAGGAAGAAACAAAGGAATAATAGCCAACAAAGAAGATAGAGATTCGGGAGAGTGATTTTTCATAGAAGCCAAGTGATGATATTGGCAAATAGTAGGTACTTAACAAATGCTTGTTGGAATGAAAACAAAAACCGAGAAAAAACCAAACAAACAGAAAACCAGACTTAACTGGGCTCATGAGCACCTTGTACAAAGACCACTGAATTGTTTGCTTTTCCTAAGCATATTCTTTCATATGTTTGTTTTCGTCAAATACTGTTCTCTCTGCCTGGAATGCCCTTCAGTCTTCTACCTTTCCTGATTTCTGACTCTGCTAACCACCCCCTGTTGTTCTGTACATGTTTTCTCTGGCCTTTGGGCCTCAACTATCCCCTTTGCTCCTGACTGCCCTTGTGGACCTGGATGATTGCTGCCCAAACTGCTCAAACTCTACATGTGCCCACATCATATAAGCACCCCCCTCCACCCCCCCCCCCCCCCCCCCCACATAAGGGACTATAGCAACTGAAAGAAACCAAAGGAGGGATCATATTTACTGATAGTAAATGTTAGTATTTCCTTTTCACTATGATGCCCTACGTGGTGATGGTTGGTGGTGTCCAAACTCTACCTGAGGCCCTGAGAGACTTGTGTATGTGACCAGAAGAGGTGAGAACAAGAAGCTGTGGTTGCATTTTTAGGAACTTGAGCAGTCATGGAAAGCAGAGCTACTGAAGAATCAACATTTTAAAATAGATCTGAGGTAGTAGAGGGTAGAGGTGTTCGAAAGATGAGTCAAGATTCACACTGCCTAGGTTTGAATCCCATTCTACCATTTATAAATTATGCAGCCTCAGGCAAGTTACTTAACTTCTCCAGATTTCAGTTTTCTTATCTCTAAAATTGGGATAGAACACTTGTTACTCTTCACAGCCTGTACTTCTCATTCGCAGTGCTCATTACAGTTGCCGTTAAATGCTTTCTTTATTTGGGTGATTGTTTCTTTAAAGCCTGTCTTTTTCATCTGACCATATGCTTCGTGGGGGTGGAAGGACTGTGTGTTGTTTACTGCCCTATACCCAGAGCCTGTCATGGTGTCAGGCATGTAGTGGGAGCTAGTTTACTGAATGGACTAATAAAAAAGTAACCATTAAAAAGACATTGTATTTAATTTAACCACTAATCAGAAAAAGTGGGTGTCTGAATTAACCTTTTTAATTTGCAATTTTGTGTATGGTTATCATTTTCTAGAAATTACAGTGTGCTGAAATGTATGGAAATAAGAAAAAAATAGTGTTCACTTATTTTTTGAGTAAGGAGAAACTGAAGGTCAGGGGAAGCCATAAATTAAGGGAACTATAGAAGTAGTTGGAATATTAAAGTCCCTTCCTTAAAAAGTGAAGGTTTTAAATCCAACTTGCTGTTAGAACTTTTGGATGAATATATGCAGGGTGGTTAGGCTTAAAAATTCCCACACTACTAGTGACTTGATAGATTATAAAAACTCTTTCCCTTAGGAGCTACTGTGCTTTCTCATTGTAAAATGTAATTAGCAGATGTAGAAAAAGTTTATTAATCTTATAGGGTATAATTATGGTTGTTTATATGTAAATTCTTTCATGTTCACGGATTGCTTGTCTTTCATTTTAAATAAACAGGTTAGAAGTCAAATGTCATTACCAATTTGATTAACATCATTACAGTTCTTTTTCAAACAAGGAATTTCTTCTTTTTCTTTTAGCATCTTTTTTGTTTTTTTAATTTTATTTATTTATTTTTGAGAGAGTGCGAGAAGGGGAGGGGCAGAGAGGGAGAGAGAGAAAGAGAATCCCAAGCACTGACAGTGCAGAGCCCAGTGTGGAGCTCGAACTCAGGAACTGTGAGATCATGACCTGGGTTGAAATCGAGAGTGGGATGCTCAACCAACTGAGTCACCCAGGTGCCCCTACTTATTTTTCAAAAGAAATTCTAACTTAACTGGCTAGTTGTAGGGTTGGAATTTCCAATAGCCAAACCAAAATGTCTTAGTAGAGATGTTCTGCCAAAACTATTTGAAATCATCAAGTTATAAAAAAACAACATAATATAAGAAACTGGAAATCTGCACAGTTGTATGTAAATGTACTTAAAGTGTATAATGATCAATGATGAATGATACCTGGCATGGATAGCATCTGCTTGCCCCTCATATCCACCTTCTTTCTCTCTTTTGCCTTCTGTTCACTGTCTTGGGAGAAAATTCTATCCAGACAGAATCAACAGGTTCTTTTTCCCCTTGATTTTCAGTGAGTTTGGTCAAGAAGAGGGCCAGCAGGAGGTCAGAATATAATTCTTTTGAATCTCTTTCTGTGGAATTATCAGGGACTGGCTGTGTCTCCCCCGGGAAGCCACTGTTTTTGTCGAGATGGCTTTCATTCCTGACTCCTTCTGGTTTCTGTAGCTCGTTGGGACCAGAGGTAGCAACTGCTACTTGACTTCTGACTTTTACTGGATTATGGCATTAACTGCCATTGTCTATATACTGCCCCTGCCTTGAAAATTGCCCCTTTATGAACCCTCCTGGAGTTACCCCAATTTGAATGTGCCACTTCCCTGACTCATACAATACCTTTGAAAAAGTGGGGAGAAAAATGTACCCTATTACAATTAGTAGGATATCTAAATGGATTATCTGAAACCAAGAAATGACTTCGTAATTGTAATATATATATATGTATATTTTCAAGTATACATATGTACAAAAATGCACTTTTTGTTTTGAAGAAAGTGTGCCTCCTATGACTAGCTCTTCATATATGCCTCTGAAATTTCAGATTCACATCAGTAGCAAGCCATCTTTGAATTATTTATCTAGGACTGAGAATGAATTGACTTTGTCTCTCCTCTCTCCGGTTGGCTTTGTTATCGATGCTGTACATTTGTGAGGAGGAAGGTTCTGGTAAGGGGTACAGTCTGCATCCTGGCCCATAATGGAATTAAACTTGTGACCTTAAACCTACCAGCAGCATGCTATACTCAGCTATGTTAATTAACCACAGGCCCTGTCAGTGTGGTGTGTAGGTAGAGTTTGCTTATTCTGGAAGAGCTGATATTGTGGAGAAGGATAAAGATAGAATACAGTGAAATCTCTCTCCTTGTCTCTTTCTTTCTCTCTCTCTCTCCATGGCCTCCACAATATCCTATTTCAATAGACTTCCTCTCCTTTTCTTTTGCTAAGCTCCACTGTGTATCAAAACACAAAAGTTTGTGTCCTTTTTTGAATTGACTGGGAATTCAACTGAGAAGAAAGCCAGGAACTGAATTTCACATTTGGCACTAACTTATACAAATAGGAAGATTACTGTCTGTCTACTGTGCAGGCAGGATAGCTTTGAGTGGGTCTTGGTTTGGAGAGAAATAGTACTTCTTCATGTTTTGGGAAAAGCAAATAGAGGGTGGTCATCACTCTTCACTATTATTCCACTCTTTGGCTCTACTTTTCTTTTCTCCTTTTCCTTCTCCTTATTCATTTTTGTGAAGTTGAGAGGAGCAAGACAGCTCAGGACAGTGTGAGGAAAGGAGGGTCAATGCTAGACATTGACTTCTAGCTTCAACTTCTTATTTTTATGTAATTTCTGATTATAAATTCATGTTTTGTCACAAGGAGCTAGTGGTTTTAATACCAGCAAAGTAGTCACATCTGAAATGACAAAGTTAAATGGCTATAATCATTATACTTTCCTGGACCTAGTTCTGTAAAACAATAAATCCATCCCAAGGCCAGGTGGCAGGAAGCTCTCATAGTGATGGCTGCTGTTGCTAAGGCCAGCATCACTGAAGAAGTGCTCAGACAAGCACTACCCCCTGAGGAAAGAGCATAGCTTCAAGCTGATCTTTCACTGGAGAAAACCAATGATGCTATTGAACAGCACGAGGAACCCACCCCATTAACCTAACCTTCTCCACTATTAAGTTCAATAATCAATGGGCAAGGTTGTTTGTAGAGATAAACAAGAACAAAAACCTTTTTGGCAGGAATTGATGATGAAGAGGTGACTCAGCTCTTAAATTGTCTTCTGTCTACAAACCTGTTTTTAGATGTATATGAGTGTCTTATAGGAAGACTTAAATTTACCAGGATTCTGAGGGACTTCCTCTGAACTGTGCTTCAGGTGGTTCATTGCTAGTCTTGTTGGGGTTGTCTTGGCCCTTTAGGGATCTTTGACGAACCAGGAAATGAGAGATATAGATGCAAGATTCATAGTGTTTTGAACAGACAAGGCAAGTTTTATGCTAATCCACAGTATTTTGATATGTGAACAATGGGAAACACCCATAAGGCAGCTGGAGTGGAATTGTAAGCTTCTTGGAGCATGAATGAGTATTTATGGTGTCTTAAAGTTCCTCAGCCCCTTTGCATCTCGACAATACCTCATCATACCCTCTCAGTCATGTATAGTAAGACTCAGTGATGACAATAGGGAGAGACACAGGCCTTTAAGGGAGATAGAAGCATTTGCAGCCCTGTCTAGAATATCCATCTTACAGATGAAGATCAGCAAGAAGGGGCAAATGATTTTAAAATCTCTGACTTTGGTCCTTGATTAGAAGTGTGATTTTTATGCTTCTTTAATGACAGACTGAAATGTTAGCCAAGATAGTTATAAAATTTTCATGGCCATTTTCAGCATTTCAAAAAGCTTGGTAGCAGTAGCCTGCCTCCCTATGATGAGCCTGCACACCTACAGCTGAAATGGCACTTGGTTGATTTGACCTGGAACTTTATCACCTCAGCTTGGTAACAACAAATATTTCATGCTGATCAGAAGCTTTAGCAAATGAATAGATCTTTAAGTAATAAAGAAAATGGGAAATGGATGAATTTTTCCTTAAATAGTTTTATAGAAAAATCTTTCAAAATCATAATGCTTGGAGAAAAATAATAAAAGCGGTCCTTGATTGATAGATGGTTGGGTTAGTTTTTTCAATATATATTTATTGAACTTCTACTATGGGATAGAAGCTCATGTTACAGTTGTAAACAACACAAAGAACACCCCTATAGAATCTACATTTTAGTAGAGGAAACAGTATACACAAATTAACACAAGTTGTGATCAGTATAATACAGGAAATAAATAGGGTAGTGAGGTACTAATGGGGGTGGGGAGATCACCATGGAAGTGGGGGGTCAAGGGAGGTTTGTTTGGGTATGAGACATTGGAGCTGAGGCTGAATGAAGGATGAGGAAAGCCTGGAAAGACTTGAGAAAAGCATATGGAGCAATAAGCATGAAGTTTGGAGAGCAAAAAGGGCTTGGCCGGGTCAGGGAACAGAGAGGAAGCTCCTGTGGCTGGATCAGGGGAGTGAGGGGAAAGATGTCAGATGCTAAATCTACAGGGATTCTGTAGCAAGAATTTTAGGCTTTATTATAAGAGCGATGGGAAGATATTGAAGGATTCTGAGCAAGATTTTGATATTATATGATTTTTTTTTAAAGATCAGTTTCATTACTGGTGTAGAGTAGATTTAAGAGGGTTAAGGAAGGAAGCAGGAAAAATAGTGCTGTAGTTTTAGGGATCCAGATATTGTAATGCCTTGGACTAGGGTGTGGCTTTTTAAATATGTTTATTTTGAGAGTGGAGGGGAAGGAAGGCAGAGGTGGGGTGGAGGGGGAGGGAGGAGAGAGATTCCCAAGCAGGCTTTCACTCTACAGGGGCTTGATCTGTGAGATCATGACTCGAGCCTAAGTCAAGAGTTGGATGCTTGGATGCTTAACCGACTGAGCCACCCAGACGTTCCAAGAGGTGTGGCTTTTTGCTTTGCCATCACTGGGGCATGACTTGAAATGGCTAATGGAATTTTAGAGGTCCTGTCCAAATTCTGGCCAACAGGAAAGAGGGAGGTGCATGAGAAAGACATGCCTTTTTCCTTCAAGTTCATTTTTCAAAAGTTACCCTCAACCACTGCTAATGATCATAGCAAAGAAGGCTGGAAAAATGTAGTCTTCTGAGCAGCCAAGTCCTAGGCAAAAATCTGAGATTCTGTCTAGAAATAGAGAACAGTCATGAGAAGACCAAAATCTCTGCTTTCATTTAAAATATGTACTTTCTATATATATTTGTTTATTTTTATCAAAATATCCAAGAGGCTGTAACTGAATTTCTTTTTTCTAGAGTAGAACTTTTGTTTCCTTGAGTTCTAAGTCAGACTTTTGGCCTTTCTTAAGGTTTATAAGGCCAAGATTCTTAGAATAACTAGCTAAACGTGGACTGAGTAACTAGTTTTATTAACAGGTGGGCAAACATCACATAACTTCCTCAGACACATGGCTGTCTGTTAAGAACTGGACTGGAAAACATTTAGTGTGGACTTGAGGCTAAAATGATGCCTCCTAATTACACACTACATCTCAACCTTAGGACTCTTTTCTACCTGCACAGAAATCTTATTAACCAGTGACATGGGCTTTGGGCCTCCTGCTCTGCCACACAGCTGGTTGTCTGTGGAATATGGAGAGGAGGGGTGGGTTTCTTTCCCAGAAAGGGAGGCCTAGCCTGGTCTCCTTGCCATACAGAGAAAAGAAACCTGGGATGTGTGTGGGCAGGTCAAAGGACAAAGGCAGAGCCTGTTCATGACTCTTGCCCCACTAAGTGTAGAATCTGACCTCTTGCTCTGTCTTCTCTCTCCTTTGGGGAGAGTAAGTAAGAGGTAGAGATCTAGGTAGAAATATGCATTTTATAATTCCCCAAGGGTGAGGTTAGGGGTAGGAATCTCCTCTTCTTTTTTAAAATGTTTATTTATTTTTGAGAGAGAGAGAGAGAGAGAGAGCACACGTGTGAGTGGGGGAATGGCAGAGAGAAAGGGAGACAGAGGATCTGAAGCGGGCTCTTTAGTGACAGCAGACAGTTTGATGCAGGGCTTGAACTCACAAACCATGAAATCATGACCTGAGCTGAAGTCAGACACTTAACTCACTCAGCCACCCAGGTGCCCCAGGAAATCTCTTCTTCTGTGGGCTCAAGTGAAAATGTAGTGGAAAAAGAAGAGGTTTTTTTCTCACTAAACCAATGTTCCTAACAAACAAATCTTGAGTTGTGCAATTAATTGCCCCAGATATCCTTTATTTGAGTAATGGAAATATGGCCTTAATTTAAGTGCTACATATTCTTATGAAAACTCATCACAAGGAAAATAAATGATAAAAAGCAAAATGAAAGAAAAAAGCAAAATGATAGGTGTTTTCAAGCGATGCAATTTCATGTGATGAGGCACTGAAAGATAAAGGAAATAATTGTGTAAGGACAGTGATAGAGAAGGCTGGAACGGACAATGGATGGAGAAGGGCTGAGAGGTTAGGGCAGGGCTGAGGGTAGGGAAGCATGAGAGTGGATGTTTCTTCTACAGAGACCTGGAAGAGTGGGTGTATTAGTCAGGCTTCTGGCACACTGAAGGGGTCATGGAAGAAAGGTTAATAAAAATACTATTTATAAGGTGTGGGCACAGTTAAAGGATCCAACACTGGATAGGAAGTACTCAGAAACTAGCAACACTGGGAAGATCTAAAGGGGCAAGAGTACATAATGGTCACTAAAACTTTGCAAGAGCTTTAGCTGTAGATGAGGGCTTAGGTAGAGAAACACCAAGTTGGTGGGGAAGGAGTTGGGGGAATCAATACTCTAACTTCTGTCCCCTGCCCTCCCATCTCTGTTGGTGTCTCCTAATGACCATACTCAGATGGAAGCCTGAGGTGAAGGAACTCAAGTGAGATAGTCACAGAGCAGATTCCTAGGACACATAGCAGGAAGGAGAAGGAACAAGAAGGACAAATGGAGAATAGCCTATCCAATATTTTGATGGGATTCAGGGTAGAAGGCTGTGGGGGAAGAGTCTGCATCAAAATTCTGCCACAGTTCAATTAACTAATTGTCTCCAAGCATTCATTAATATTTTCTCCGTAAGATGCTAGGGATACCAAATTAAGCAATAGAGAATTTGTCCGCGGGAGGCTTCTAAGCCAGCACACAGTCATGGTTGTATTGTCAGATGATGGAGGCTATGAGAGTGAGGAACAGCAAAAGACAGCTCTGACTGAGAGAATTAGCAAAAGTTTCCCAAGGAAGAGGTGACTTTTGAGCTGGATATTGCATCTGGGCAGAATGGATTATAGAGGGAACAGCATGGGCAGAAGTGCAGACACTGTCAGGGCATGACAGGGAAGATAAGAAGTTGGGAAGAGGATAGGACAGAGTCTGATATCAGGGCTTGGTGATCCAGAAGAGTTTGGATAGTATCTTTTGAATGGGCAAGTGAGAGTTAACAGAGGCTCATGAAGGATGTTTTTCTTCCAAAGAATGAGCTGATGCAGAATGCTTTCCCTAACACCCTGTTTTCTTGGTACATTCTCCTTGTTTTGTTTCTCATTTATCTCTCTACTTCTGTCCCTCACCCACCACTTGTTTTTTACTGTTTTTTTTTTTTTTTCTAGTAGATGAAACTCCAGGGTGAAGGGATTCATTAGGATAGATTTAGTGTAGGGAAAAGAAAAAGTAACATTCCAGGTTTTAAAAAAAGTTTTCACTTCAGTTGTCAGTAGGGGGTTAATTTGAGAATAATGCACAGAAATTAAAATGTTTAATGAGGCAATGCTTAGTGGTCAACCACAATAAAATTAAAATGAGATGTGACTTCATGACAACATGAAAAGCTATCTTAAAATATGATCAGTATGTCCTCATGTCTATTATTGTAGACTGCAACATAGCCAAAATTGAACAAGTGGAAAATCAAACATGTACTCTCACATTACTTTTACACACATTGATCTGCAAAGAGAAAACTCCTCAAGACTTTGGGGAGAAAGTCCTTTACCTAATTATTCAAACAACCATTTTCTATCTGCACTTTTATTTTATATACCCTTTACACCTGTTTAATTAATCCTAAACATGATGCTGACTGCTAATTAAACAGCCCTGAAAGTGACTGACTGAAGGTAGTAATTTGAGATAATTAGTTTTGGTTTCAAACACTCAATTTTCACACTTTGTGCTCATTTTTAGAAAGGGGTGGCTCATTCTTATAGGCCAGGTGGGGGTTGTGTAAGTCATTTTACTGCTGGACTCTGAGTAGCTGAGGAAGTGGGAGGATTATTATATACCCAACTAGGGTATATATCCAAATAGGACAAGGAAATGGTATAGTGCTATAGAATTTGCTATAGAATGCTCCCCTATGTCCTCCTACACACACACACACACACACACACACACACACACACACTCACACATGCACAGAATTCCTTCTAAAGTGAAAGTCAGGCTGCCGAATCTCTTTCATTAGAACATGGAAATGCACATGCTCCTGATCTTTGCGAAAGTTTTATTCAGTAAAAGATAGATCTCACCGAGTCATTCATTGTCTCTTTCCAAGGTTATTTATAAGCAGGCAATAAAAGGTGAAAAGGGCCCAGATTTGGTGTTCAGTTTGAGATTTGAAGGGGTGTCCTTGCTGAGTAGTCATGTACTAGAAAGGCACAAAGTCTAATCAAGGGAACAGTCTGCCAAGATAGGGCCAGTGTATCTAGCAGAGAAAGCAAAGGGGCAGGAGGAAGGCAGGTCAGACGTTTTTTATGGTCTCATGATGTTAATAAGCAAGTTAACATAATCCCACCAGAACAGGATCGGACAGAATTGGGAGTTAAATAGGCTAAATCATTGTTACAGTCAGTATAGATAGATACAGGTTACACAGAAGCTGATTGGATCTTGCAGCACCCTGGAGAGCTCCAAGCACATTGTTCTAACTGCTCCCTGGGTAACTGAGGCTTTTATATCTTGGAAAGTTTAGTTTTACTTAACTGGCCATTGGTATGGAGTAGGACTCTCTAGACCTATGAAAGGTTTTTCAAATGTTGAGGGCTTTTCAAGGATGTCAAGAGGAGAGTCAAAACCTCCATGTGGACTGGGAATTATCTGGCCAGGGTGTGGTGGGTGACAGATTCCAGACTATGCAACCCTATGTGGGAAGATGGAACTGCAGCCTTTTTGACATCTTAGCACTCACGTTAATCACGGGATCTGATGGATAGCACAGTTAATTGCTTTATGTACTAGTCAAACCTGAGTCTTTAACCAAACAACCTGAATTGGGCACCTTGGAGTCATTTTGACCTCTGAATTTTCACACTACGGTTTGGCAGCAGAGGGGTGGTGAGATGCACTGTTACATAGCTCATGCTCCCAAATAACCCTTCTTTCACCCTTCATACTTTCATTGGGTGATCCCATGCACTGTCATGGCTTTCACTACCTCCTTCACTACGCCCCCACCATTCTTTACCTCCAGTCTTGAAGACTCTTGAACTTCATATCCTCAATATTATTGCCTACTTTTTGGTTGCTTTCATTCATATCATAGGAGGATCCAAAAAAGCAAACACAAAATTAAACTCATCATTTTTGTCTTCCAAATCTCCTCTTCTTCTGTGTAGCTTGGTAAATAGCAAATATCATCTTCCCAGTTACCAAAGCCATGGAACTAAGAGTCATTCCACATTTATCCTCATTACCTACACTTTTACTTGATTTTTAGATACTTACAGGTTCTACACCCTCCCCCTTCCCCACCCCTCTCCATCATTGCCTTAGTTCAGTTTTCATACTTTCTTTCATACTTACATACTTTCTAACTGGTTGTCCTGCATTTAGCATGGCTTTCCTTTAATTTATCTCTAAGCACAGTGTAGGCTCACCTGCATTAGACTGTTCTGGAGAGCATAGTAAAATGCAGATTTCTAAACCTCTAGACATACCAAGTCAGAATTTGCTGGAATGTGACTACCTAGGTGTACGCTGAAGTTTGAGGGCCGCCACTCTCTCCACTGCTGCCAGGTGAACTTTCTAAAACAAAAATCTGATTCCACCACTAGCTTAGTTACAGTCATTCTGTGCTTCCCCATGCCTTTGTGATAAAATCCACACTTTTTGTCATACCTGACTAGCACTTTATCTGTCCAGCTTTGCTGTTTTATTTCCTGGTGTTCCTCCCTTGCTATCCTGCATTCCCACCGTGTGAAACGCTGCAATTCCTGGAATCTACCATGCCCTTTCTTGACTCTATGCCTCTGGACATGTGGTTCCTTGTGGCTAAAATGTCCTTCCCTTCATTGTCTGCCAGATTTCTTGTCATGTGCCCCATCTAGCCTGAATGTCCTTCCACTGTGCTGCTTTAGCGTCCATGTGCTCTTCTATACTAGCACTTTTCATTGGTAGAGTAGAAGTCCTCACTTGGATATATGAGTAAATGTTATATTTTACAAGTTTTTTGGGAGGGAGATTTGTGGCATGTAGTTAATTTGTTACTCACTTTGAATTTATGTAGGATGAATGACACAGGATTCCTAATTTTGAAAACATGGCAGTTCACCCTGTGTATGTCAGAAAACATTCTCTTTTCCTAAAGAAATTACAGTATAGATTCCTGTTTTGTGATTTTGTTTGAGTGGGAAACTGGAAAGATCTTTCTATTAGAAAATACACAGTTGGTATTCCCAAATCTTTTTGTGATACTCAATGATTATATCAGTAAATAGTGAATAAACTTGCAAAACTATATATTTAAAATAATTTACCAAAAGCAATAATCTTAAGACTGAAATGGTATCACGTGTAAAAAAAAGTCTATTAAATTCTCTGTTTGTAGTCATGTAACCTTTATGACCTAAAGCCAAAGACAATTTCAGAGGTGACCTTTCAGATATGTGTATGTATTATACCTTCATTTTGGCCGCATTTCTGTACCAGAACTTATCATTTATGATGTAAAAAAGAAGCAACAAAAAGCACACAAACGTTTTGCTTTGGCTTCAGAACCTGAAGCGAAACTAAATTCATTCTTGCTGTTTATAAATGTGTTGTGAAAGAAAGTGATCCTACAGACATTTGTATAATACTTTCTAATTAAATTGGTGGCCACAAAACCGTATTTTGGCTTCCAGCTGGTATGTTTAGGTTACTGGCTATTTAGTCTGTTGTGTCTTATTTAGTCTCATTGTTTGACAGGGTTCCTCATGGGTTGAAATGATCTGTCATTTGTTTTGCAGATACCTCAAATCAGCTATGCATCCACAGCCCCAGAGCTAAGTGATAACACCAGGTATGACTTCTTCTCTCGGGTAGTTCCGCCTGACTCCTACCAAGCGCAAGCCATGGTGGACATTGTTACAGCACTGGGGTGGAATTATGTGTCGACACTGGCTTCTGAGGGCAACTATGGAGAGAGTGGTGTGGAGGCCTTCACTCAGATCTCAAGGGAGATTGGTAAGCATATATTTATCAGATGATTATATTTGGAGGTGACAGACTGTGGAAGTCTGAGCATCTTTAAGTGCTCTCTGATCTGTATGAAATAATTAGAGCTCCTATAGATGCATGGCCTAGGCTGTCCACTCTCAGGGGAAGTTGGGTTTATTATAAATGATTTTGTTGTTCATGGTCTATCAAGGTGACACTTTGGTGCTAATTTAGGAAGTAGAGCTCCTGACTCAGGCGAACATTTTTAAAAGTTGTCTGTTTTGACGAGGGAGTTTGCTGGCACATTAGAGCCACTGTAAATTTGAATAAATGACATACTATTTGATTGTTCTAGATGGAAGTTTACATTAGCAAGTCATTAAATTAAAAAAAAAAGGCAGTGGAATTTAACATCCAACACTAGAGGGATTAAGACTGGTAATCATCTTAAAACAATACTGAAGTAGCCCCCAAGGCTATACTTCAGCAATATTCTTATTGTCATATTTGACTTTGTGCATTTTTATTCCTACCTTATACTCTGTAGCTTACATTGGAATGAAGAGCAGTATGTAAAACGTTCGTTAGAACAAGGTGCTGAAGAGCTCTGTCCTGGGCTTTTTTCAAGGTGCTTATCCAAATCTCTATAGGCATTTAACTACGTGTGTGTTTAGCCACGAGGTTGTAAATCCATTCCATTATGTGAAAAAACTGGAACCAAACAAAAAACAACTTAGAGCACAAACCTTATCGCTCACTGGTCAACAATATAACTTTGTGGGTGAAAGGAGACATATTGTTACTTAAAAATACTATCATTCTTAAGAGCCTAAATGTCCATCAACTGATGAATGGATAAAGAAATTGTGGTTTATATACACAATGGAGAACTACATGGCAATGAGAAAGAACGAAATATGGCCCTTTGTAGCAACGTGGATGGAACTGGAGAGTGTGATGCTAAGTGAAATAAGCCATACAGAGAAAGACAGATACCATATGTGTTCACTCTTATGTGGATCCTGAGAAACTTAACAGAAACCCATGGGGGAGGGGAAGGAAAAAAAAAAAAAAAGAGGTTAGAGTGGGAGAGAGCCAAAGCATAAGAGACTGTTAAAAACTGAGAACAAACTGAGGGTTGATGGGGGGTGGGAGGACGGGGAGGGTGGGTGATGGGTATTGAGGAGGGCACCTTTTGGGATGAGCACTGGGTGTTGTATGGAAACCAATTTGACAATAAATTTCATATATTGAAAAAAAATACTATCATTCTTATTGAGAATTACTGAATAAAATGTAGGTGTTTTTCTATGAGAGTACTAACAAAATTTTGTGGAAAAATTAAAGTGCCCCCAGCTGTTTTTGAGTAACTGTTTTTGAGAGTTTGAAGGAAGAAATTATATTGATAATTCGTTGTCTTTCTTGGAGACTTCAGCTCAGGAAAAGACCATGTAAGTGATTTGGGCTTATCTAGAATTAGTAAGGGCAGAGTCTAAAGTTATATTATTGGAATAAGATTTCTCTGGAAAGACGTGAAGATAGCTGGGATCTGTTCTTCTACATATAATAAGGCATGAGAGTTTATTATACACAATGGTTAGTGTGTTTAACATTTGTCCCAGAGTTGTGCTATTGCAGAAAATGTAGAAAAGGCCTGGTGCTGTTGGACAGATTGGGTTAATTGATTTAATCAGAGAACTGTCCACACCTGTTGTTAGTGTCCATGATACCATAATCTTTTTCTGTGAAATTTTAAATTATGTCGTTATTGCTATAAAAATGATTCAAGCATTCAATTGAACTTCAAATGATGACAAATTATATTATCTTCTTGGACTAGAATCCCAAGTTTATCTTTAGAGGAAATGCCCACTCAAATGAAAACAACAGCTTCTGGAAGCAGGGTTAATGCATTATTTAAGCAGCTGATTTCAGTACGACCAGAGTGATAATTCTACAAGAGAAGGAAACTAATAGAGTATGTATTGGAATGATATATTTTTTGCAATGATCCTGTACATTCTTCAACTACAGGTCACATTTTCTGTGCATGAAACAGATTGCTATGAAAAATTCAATACAGGACATAATTTGCCAGTTGTTGCAGAATCTGATAAAATGCATTGTTCTAAAAGTTAAGTGAAATCGCAGTTTTATTCTTTTGACTAAAAAAAGAAATACTTAGTTTTCACTTTTGGGGAGCATTGCTATACTTTGGTAATACTGTCACATAAAAGGATTCAGATGGTACGTTCATTATTCCTGTTTCTATCTTAGTCATTAGTATGGGAGAAAATAATTTTAGTGCCTTGTGTATGCTCCTGATTAGAGCAACACGTTTCTTCTATATCGATCCTTTCAGTATTCTGTGACTTGATTGGTTGTCCATTCTATTTCAACACTCACTTATCTGGGGAATGGAGGAGGGCTGGATTGTCAATTAATATGCAGAATACTGAAAAGGCCAAATTAGTACCACACTAGAGTATGCCATGGAATATATTAAATATCAAAATCATCCCTCATTTTAATAACAAAGATTTTTATCTAGAACAAAAATAGCTGAAAATTAAACCTTTTACATGACAATGATATTAATGGGAATAGCAAATGGTAGCAACTTAACCCATTCTGAAATGATCTGATGACTCTGATGGAAATTCATTAGTTCTGTAACATTCGCTTCTCTTACTACAACATTGGTGACATTTCTGTCACCATGTTAGTAGTGTGTTTTTAAAAATCGTAGTATCTTGACTGAGAAGGAGATGTATAAATTCATTTGGTGGAGTGTCTGCCTATTAATAAAATTATATATTTTCCCAACTCATAAATTTTCCTTTACTCTGCTGTTCAGAATTTCTCTCTTTAGAAACATTGATTGCTAAGAAATTTCAGTGTAAATTGGGGCTTCCAGTGTTTCCTATCTTATTAATTCAGACAGATCATAATGGAATGATAGTGAAATGAAAATCTGTTTAGTGATAAATTACTTGTATGGTTTGATTAGAATATTTTTCATTTTAACAAATCGGAGCCTTGGGGGAGGTATCTGTGAATCTCCAAGAGTGAAGAAAATGAGTGAATGATGGTCATGAACACAGACATCTGTGATGGCTCTTATCTAGCCAAGATCCTTCTAAGGGGAGCGTGACAGGAGTTACTTAATAAAATAAAGACAAGTAGTCCGTTGATGTCCTAGCTGTTATAGTCTCAGCCCAAGGCATTCCTGACTGTAGTTTTTATCATGAAGTATGGGATACAAAATTGGAAAGCTTGACATGGACACATAATTGAGTATTTCATCTCATAGAGAGGTAATTTTATTCTTTATTTTTTAGACAATGAAGGAAACTGCTAAGGAGAGAGTGATGTATCAGAATGTGTATTTAAGATTGTATTAATGGGAAATGGAAGATGGGGAGACCAGTTGAGAGGACTGTGCAATATCAGTCTTGACTTGATATAGGGCAATGATAATGGAAATGGAAGAGATAACAGACTGGGAGACATTTGTGACATGGGGTCTATGGAACTTAGCCATTGATTGGAAGTAGAGCTTGAGGGTAAGAAAAAAATTAAAGTTGAACTTGAAATTCTGAACCTGGGCAATTGGGAGAATGCAAATACCACAAATAGAAAAGAATCAGTAAAATGGAGAAGTTGATTTGGGATAGGATGGGAATAAATACAATAAATTGTAGGCACAACACATATCTTTTTGGAGAAAAACAACAAAGAACATTTGTCTAGAGCTTAGGAAGGAACTGAGATGTAGGCCCAGAGCTCATTCTCACAACATTTATTATTAAAAAAAATTTTTTAATCTTTATTTTTGAGAGAGAGAGAAAGAGAGAGGTATGTGATACTAAGAATTGGTAAAGATACAGAGAAAAGGGAACCCTTGTACATTATTGGTAGGAGTGTATATTAGTGCAGTTGTTATGGAAAATAATCCAAAATTAAAAATAGGACTACTATATTATCTAAAACTCCTACTTCTGGATATATATCTGAAAAAAAAAAAAGAAATCAGTATGTCAAAGAGGTACCTACTCTCATAGTCATTGTAGCACTAGTCATAATAACCAAGATATGGAGAAACCTGAGTTGTCTATTGATGGATGAAGGGATAAAGAAAAAAATATAAGGGTAATATTATTGAGCCTTAAAAAAGAAAGAAAGCTTGCCATTTGGCACAACATAGATGAACTTAGAAGACACTATGGTAAGTGAAATAGTCAGATACAGAAAGACAAACAGTGCTTGATCTCACTTATATGTGGAATCAGAAAAAGTCAAATTCATAAAAGCAGAGAGTAGAATAGTGGTTGCTAGGGGTTGGAGAGTAGGAAAAATGGGAAGATGTTGGCCAAAGGGTACAAACTTTCATTTGTGCCAGATGAGTAAGTTCTGGAGATGTAGTGTATAGAATGGTAACTATAGTTAACAATACTGGTTTGTATACTTGCTAAGAGTTGATCTTAAGTGTTTTCACCATATGCACACACACTCACACATACACGTGCGCACACACACACACATAAATAGTAACCATATGAGGTAATGGACATGTTAATTAGCTTGATTGTGGTAATCACTTCACAGCATATACATATTTCAAAATTTTCATTTGTCAATTACATTCAGTAAAGCTAGGGAATTGGTATAAATGGGGGAAAAAAAAAGTATGGGAATAATGGCCTAGACTTAGCAAATCTAAGAGTATGACAGAATCTCTTCTCTTGTTAGGTTTGTAGCTATTGGGGGACTCTCAGTCTCCTTTGAAGAAGATTTCCATGATGGGAGATGGTAGGGATTCTTGAGGAAAAATTCAAGGATATTGGGCAGATTTTCATATGAGAATAAGAACTTTTGCCAGTGGGCATAGCTGAACACGTATGGTACAATGACAGAGAATCAAGGAGTGTCCTTGAGAGGGGGGTGCATTAGTTCCCCAGGGCTGCCATAACAAATTACCATGAACTAGATGGCTTAAAACAACAGGAATGTATTGTCTCACAGTTCTGGAGACTAGAAATATGAAATCAAAATGTTAGCAGGGCCATGCTACTTCTGAAAACTGTAGGGGAGAATCCTGCCTTACCTCTTGTAGCTTCTAGTTTTTGCTAGTAATCCTTGGTGTTCATTGGCTCATAGAGGCATCACTCCAATCTCTGCCTCCATCATCATATCACAAGCTTCCCCTTTCTTGTTCCTGTCTCTATGTCTTATCTTCTTATAAGGATGCCCATCATATTGGATTAAAGGTCCACCCTACTCCAGTATGGCTTCATCTTAATTGCATTTGGGATCACTCTATTTCCATTTTGAGCTCACTTTCCATTCCAGTTAACATTCTGAGGTACTGGGTTTAGGATTTCATCATATGTTGTTGGGAGACACAATTTAAAACCCATAACAGGAGGGTAATAGTGTAGATGGGTATACTTAGGGAGATAACTTGCAGTGAAAGGAATGGGAGGTAGACCAAGAGGTCAGTAGGTTAGAAATGAGGATGTGAGGGGTGCTAAGTAGACAGAATTTGGTTAATGGAGTAGCCCATAATAAAACCAGTTCAGAAATTCCTTTTGGAATGTTATATACAATTTTACTCTCCCTATCTCAACTACTTGGATGGATGGAATGATCTAACAGATAATTCAGGGTTCCAGAATGGGGTAGGTGGTAGCATCTAAGAGTGTGGCTTTCCTAGGCTTCTAGGTAGTTAAGAACTTTCTAGTAGGATCACAGGGGGCACTCCCTGTACAGTGGTGTACTGGCTGTTCAACCTCCCTGCTGTGTAATTCCAAGGTACTGTCCTTTTGGTGGCACCTAGAAAATTGTGGACATCTAGAGGGTCCTTTTAGGCCTAATTGATTTTTATTTTCTCCTTTGGGCTCTTGTGACCTGAGGGAAGGGAATAGCTCCACTGCTGCTGGTTGTTAAGACTTATCCATCACCCGTGTTACACACCCTTAGTTGTTAAGACCACAGTTTTCAGCTTTTGTCTTATTTTAATTATTTGATATGATGTTTTCATTGATATTGCAATAAAGGCTTTCAGAATATATTCTTACATTTTTCCATCATAAACTTTGGGAGTTGCAGCTTGTGACTTCATAAATGACTTCCTTGAGTCTTTAGATAGGCTTTCACTTGTCTTATTATATTATTTTAAAAAAGAAGACAGGATAATAAATGTTAATGCTACCACTATCATTATAAGGGGCAAGAAAGCTAAAGCTTTATCTTTGAAGATAAAAGGAATTTGTGAAAGCATTATATCTTTTCACTGTGGATTTTTACAGTATGGCAAAACCCCTCCTTTAATCAGTCATGTTTATGAATGGCTTATTGAAGGTGACAGGCTAGTGAGTCGTCATCACACACATTACAAGGGGCAGAATAGACCTGATTCTGTCAAATCTTTTACCATACGTGACTTTTTTTTTTCTAATTTGCAAATGCTGGAAGCTTCTGACTATTGTCTGACATGTGTTTGGAATCTTAAAATCTCAGAATTGGAAGGGGTTGCAGAGGTTGTTGGACTGGCACAATCTGTTTGAAATGTTAATGCAATAAACCAATTTAATTAATTTTTTTTGTATATAAAATGACTGACACTTGCCAATAGTGATTTATTTTTTGGCAGGGGTCAAGCAATAAATTCAGGGAGACTTCGTTCCTAGTATACAATTGAAAAGTGCTGATCATATTTTTAAAGTAACTCAGTAGTGTTTTAAAAGAAAGCATTTTTTTCCTCTTGGATTATAAACAAGAACCAAGTTTCTATTAGCTGAAATGGATTCACTTCAAGATTAAAACAAAGTATTTTCAATGACAGAAAGAAAGGAATACATAAAGAGCAGCTTTTTTCCCTCAGATGTTCATTGCTTTGGAAAAATGACTTCCAGCAGGCAAAAATCAATTTGACAGAAGTATTAATGTTGTAAAATACTATGAATGAAAGGAAACATTTAAATTCAATTGAAAACTTTACTTTATATTCCTACAGCTGAGTTCCATTGATAACACCACATTTCAAGTTGCAAATCATATTTAATTAATATTAACACCAGGTAATTGGCAAGAATAACTTCAAAGGAGGGCTGAGGAAATTGTAAATTGGAACTGCAGGTGCAGTGATCCTGCAGAAGCTTTATAGGGATCCAGAGAAAGTGTATATGATTTTAACAATTCCTGCAAAACCTGATCAAATAGAGCATCATTTCAAAGCTGTTCTTCACCCTGGCCTTTTTTAATATTTAGGGCTTAGGAACTGCTAACTAGCAGCAGCTGCTGTTAATGTGAAATAGCAAATAACATTCAATAAGCACTTTCAAATCTCTGGTTCTGATGCTGTAGTTGAGTGTTTAGTAAACACTGGCAGTTTTATGTAGTGGAACCCACCTTGGAGTTAAGAACTTGTTTAAATCTGTCTTTTTCAATTATGAGACTTTGAGGATTAATTTTCTTGTCTGAAAAATGGGTGCCCTCTTCTCAGTGGTCATCAAATGATATAATACTTGTGAATGCTATTCATAAACTCTAACACGCTATTTAATATCAGGTGTTACTGGTGAAAGGAATGGGGATAATATGGATTTTTTTTCCCCAATGTGTGGCAGACCTATATATTATGAGAGTGGTAGATGTATTGCCTGGTGTGTAGGATAAATAGCCAGAGAGGGCTTGGCTTGATTGGTTAATCACCCTCAAGCTTATTCATATGCTTCCTGAGAGACCAGGAAGATCAGAAAGGAGGATTTTGTTGGGGTGCCTGGCTGGCTCAGTCAGTAGAGCATGTTGATTCTTAATCTGAGGGTTGTAAGCTCAAGCCCTGCATAGGTGTGGAGCCTACTTAAAAAAAAAAAAAAAGAAATATAGGAGGCTTTTGTGTAGCTTTTCCTCTCTGTTCTCTTTATTAGTTCCTCACAACCACCATGTAAGTCTTCTACCCTGAGTCTTATTCTTGCTACTCCTGTCACAATATTAATTATTGTGTCACCTGGCAGTTGTCTTTGCTTGGTCTGGTTGTTTAGTTGCCACTTAGAAGGGTTGAGATACCAGGATAAGTTTGGAATATCTTGCCTCGTCCTCAGCAATTTGCTCCTGTGGGTCCCTGTGGCACCACTTGGCACTCTGACCATAATGCCAGTTTCTCTGTTGATTTGCCCCTGTGGGTCCCTATGGCATCACTTGGTGCTCTGACCATAATGGCAATTTCTCTGTTTGTCTTCTGCTAAATTGTGCTTTTCTCAGGGGAAGGACCACCCTCCCCCACCCCTCCATATCCAGCAGAGGGCCTGGAACATAACTGATGCTTCAGGAATTCCTGTTGAGTGGCCATGTTACCATATTCATTGTCGTGTTGGTTTTGTGAGCCTAGAGGTCAGACTTGCTCAGGCTCTGGGAACTGAAAGGCAGAGATGTTTCCAATAATGGCTTATACATTTTCTTTGCTGATGTGTAACCTATATGGGAAACTTAAGGGGCTTCCATACTGTTAAGCCACTCAGAATTTAATATTTTCTTATTGGCAAATACCAAAGCCTATAATTTGTAGGTACAGACCACACCCAGTCCCTTAGGACAGACAGTGCTAGGGAGTGATTAAATGCTTCTTTCGCTCTTGGTTTGAGTTCCAGATTTTTCACATCCTAGCTGTGAGACCTTGGGTAACTTCATCTTGTTGTGCCCCAATTTTTCATCTGTGGAATGGGTTTAACAACTGTACAAGATGTGAATGAGATCATAACAACGTGTGGCACATGGTAAATGCTCAATAACTGTCAGCTTGTATTGTGTTAGGAACTCATTCTCAGCAGTAGGTGACCTGGGAGTGGTCTTATTGCCCTGAGCCTATGTCCATTTTGCTCAATGAACAAATAAGGCACAGTGAGGTCCAAGTAAGTGTTCAATTAAAGGCAACCAGTACTCCTTATTCTTGAATCTTGCTTTGTACCTCCTGGCAGTGACCAATCTTACTATTATTTTTTTGGCCTAATATGTTACCTACAATAGTGTTGGCACTAGTTGAATGCATGAATTAATTAAATATCAGCATTGGAACTCTGCTCATTCCTCTTCCTTTTTCAACCTACACATTAGTCTCTTCAGCCTGCATTTATTGTGCACACACCCTGTGTCAGGTCACACTTGCGCTAAGCTTTCAGGATACAGAGATGAATCATGGCTTCTGCTTCCATGCTGGGCACTGTGTATCAGAGGATTCAGACAAGCAAACAAACAATTACAAATGGATGTGATCATTGCCTTCACAGAGGCATCATTTACAGGCATTGCCCAAGAACACAGGGCCCAAAAGAGGGTGTCCTGCAGTCATGTAACAAAAAGACCTTGTGTAACAGAGCAGAGGGTGGCAGTCTGTGGACCCCAAGCTCCAAGAAAGTTAGGACACCATGTGATGTGAAGTGAAATGAAGTTAGATAACTTCAACAGAAGCATAGTTTCCCATGAAAGAGGCAGCACAAAAAATTGAATGTAGACTATGATACCAACTTTGTAATGAATGTTGTGTGTATTTGTGAGATGTTTAATATGTATAAAATGCATATAGTTTTTGACAATTTTTATTTCTTGATCTACTGATGATTACTTAGATGTATCCATTGATGACTTGCCTTCTCCTGTTAGCTCTTCTTCTCCCTGATCTCTCCTACCCAGCATCACCTATGCCTTTGGTAGTGTTTTCATTTTTGTTCAGTTCCTGAGTCCGAACCGAAGGGCCAACAGTTTGTCCTCAGCCTCAGCCCACAAGCATACAGGCTTTATAATGTTTTGGCCATGATGGACCCTGGTGGTGGTCCTGGGGTGAGCCCTGAGCCTGTCTCTAGGTCACTGCAAACTTATAGTGTTGTCCTATCCTTGATTCACACTCTGGATCCTTGGGACTGGGGCTCTGCCCCAGACTCTGGACTCTGAGGTTTGGGTCATGACACACTGCCAACTCCTTGTCAACTCTTTCATCTGACTGGTTGGAGGTGTTCAGTCCTGCCTGTATTCTCGCCCAGCTGCTGAGGTGTGACTCTGCACAAAGCCATTGAGGATAGCCCTGCCTATGGAGTGGGCCCCTGCTATGTGCTGGGGTCCTGACCCTCTCTAGCTTGTTACTTTTACATTTCTCACATCCTTTTAGTGTCACATCACTAGAATAAGGGAACTTAGCCTCAAATGATGGTTTAAGGTTCTTTTTCAGAGATTCCCAGGCAAATGATTGAAAAGGGCCAGAATCTGTCATATCAACAGTGTGGTCCCTCTTTTGAGTTATTTTTTTCCTGCTACCTAACTCTCATCACCGATTATATTAGTTTTCCGGAGCTACTGCAGCAAAGTATAACAGACTGGGTGGCTTAAACAACATCAATCTATTGTCTTCTGGTCTGGAGGCTAGAAGTCCTAGATCAAGGTATCTGCAGGGGTGGTTCCTTTAGAGTATCGGAAGGGAGTATTTGGTCCATCCCTCTCCCCTAGCTTCTGATGGTTTGCTAGCAATCTTTACTGTTCCTTAGCATGTTGGCATATCATTCTGATCTTTGCTTGCATCTTCATATGGCATACACTCTGTGTGTGTGTGTGTGTGTGTGTGTCCAAATTTCCCCTTTCTATAAGGACACCGGTTGTATAGGATTAGGGGCCCACCCTAATCCAATATGACTTCATATTGGGTGACCTCATATGATTATGATCTCATCTTAACTACATTTTCAATGACCCTTACTTAATTACAACTGCAATGAAAATAAATGAAAATTGGGAGACACAATTCAATTCATAACACCAATGATAGCTGCTGAATTTACGGAGTTCTTTCTGAATTGAGCCCACATTTGACCTGGTCCTTTGGATGATACTGGGCTTTGGGCTACTCAAGTTTCTCCTGAGGCATCAGCTTCTGTAATCAGGTTAGCTAGCCTTGTTTCCCCTTGTCCTTGCCAGCTGGTCTCTACATGCCTCAAAACTGAATGCCCAAGTCATGGCAAGAGTGTGCTTCTCCTCCTTTGCCTAGCCCTAACAAAATCACATTCTTTTGTTTCCTTTTCCAAAGTCACTTTCTCATTAAAGCAATTCTGCTTGGAAACTCCGGCACTAGATGGGAGCTTTAAGATGCAATTTGCACTTTACTGTGTCGATAGAAGAACATAATATAAAAACACCCTTCTGCAGATATGAAACAACATCAGAATCTATTTATGTCATTTTTGAAGGCCTGAAAGAGTTAGCCTGAGAATTAGGAGTGTGTTTTCCCAGTTTACTTTATAACTTATCAACTAAGCAATAATTATGGTTTCCTTGAAAATAAATGGCTCAAGAATAGTACAATCAGAAGGCTATGAAATGAATAGTTTATTGAAATAGGTGCCAATTATTTCAGGGGTCGTGTCCCTTGGCAAAACTGTGCTGCACAGTCTTTGCTCTCTAACATCTGCATGTTTGACAGATACTGGGCTTCTTTCTTCGCTTCTTTCAATGTTACCTGACCAGAGCCATTTCATGACTCACTGGGGGCCCCACAAGGGGAAGGCAGGGGAAAAGAGAGAAAGTAAAACTCAAGTCAGCACATTTTGTTTCTTGTTAACAGCTCTGGGAAGAGGCTTGGTCGGGAAAGGAATTTTAAGTAATGATTTAAACATATCTTCTGGCATTGTGGCATTGAGAGAGGAAAAAAAAGCCTCTTGTAGCAGTTCAGATACACTTCCAAGACTGTGGTACTCAGGGCCATGTGACTCTGGGGCCACATTTGCATCATGTATCATGGCTGGCATGAGCATAATGGACTATTAAGGGACAATGGGATGTACAGAGTACATTGCCAGCCTTTTGTGTTTGATATCGTGAAGGGCAACCACTGTGTTCCGTTTCAAAATGATGCGTGATGCTATTGCCAGAAGGAATCCTACGTTAGATGGAACTATTTATGTAAGCTGATATGGCAATTTATTCAATAAATACTTGGGCACCTACTATGTGTGGGCCCTGTTCTAGGAGGTTAGGGATATGGCCCTGGACCAGTCAGACCTGGTTCCTGCCTTTGTAGGATTTCTAGTCAAGATTACTGTCTTTACATTTCTCGTGTCCTTTTAGTCTCCTATCTCTAGGCTCTGGGAACTCAGCCTAAGCCAAAAACAGTGTGAGATGCTTGGGACTGGGGGTCCATGAAAATGATGAGAGTGGGCCTGAGTCTGTTATATCAATAACTAGATCCCTTCAGTGTTCTTCAGGTTTCCATAGCATGCTGGGAGGGAAGGGACATGTGTTTGGAGGAAAAAACACACATGTGTATGTTTTGTGTAGGTAGGAAGAGGGATAGACCTGGACAAAGGAAGGAGACAGGCCGTTCACTGGGGACAGATGTTCAGGAGTAACGCCAGATGTGGGTAGGGTGAATGCCATTCAGGCATGCAGAACATGGATCAAGAAATTATGGTTCCAGATGAGTAATGTGAACTTCCTGCTGTGTGGCATGCCTGGGATTCCTGCCTTCCTTACATTGGTCTGGTTAATGTTTCCTTGTTCTGACAATGTTCTCAGGTTCTTTCCTGGAAGTCTTCTCTGATCTCCCTCTCCTCCTCCCAGTGAAGTTTGGGTTCTTTTCTCTGTATTCTGTGGAATAAAAATGAATCCAGACATAGATAAGGAGAGACTTCAGAAGAAAGACTATTGCAATAGAGAATGCCCCTATTTTAAAAGTAGAAAAAGTCTTTGCTTTTACAGGGTAGAGAGGAATAAGCAAAAGCTTAATGGAAAATTTTAAAGGGAAGTTTGGGTAAGCAAAGGAGAAATGACCAGTGAGGGCTGATGGGAAAGGGTCCTGCTGTGGTCAGCTGATTCCCAGGAGAAGCTAATGAGGGGACATGTTCCGTTTTTCAGTGCTTGCTCAGATTTGGGGGCAGATAAAGCTCAGGGGTATGTAGGAAGGAGAGAAGCCTGGCCTATGTTTTGTCAAGACAAAGTAGAAGGTGAAAAGTGGGCAACTATGAACACTTGGTCAGTTTCTAGATACCTAACAGATAGATATCATACCACTTTGTATTTTAATTACTTCTTTGCCTTCCTTCAGAGGTAGAGAGTATACCTTATTTATCTTTGTATAGTACTATAGTTGCAGGGTCTAGAAGTTACTCTGAGAATGCTTGTTGAGTGAATAGATAAATGAGCACATGGCAGGTGAGTGTATCCTGGTGATAGGATATCAGGAAGGAGGTAGTTTGGAGGACATAGGTATATGGACAGGCTAGCCGTCCACATGGGAGGGGATGGGCCTTCCCCAAGGTCAGGATTCAGCATCACATCCTATCTGCTGGCACTTGGGAGACTTGGAGTCTGGGGCTCAAGATTAGGTCTACAACAGGAAATTTCATGGGAAGGAAGGAGAACTAGGAAGCCAGAGTTAAAGCCAGTTTTAAGTTGGGAAACAGAAGCAGTAGCTTAGGTAGATGACAGCAGGTCTGATGCCAAGATTGATAAATTTGATTCTGAGAACCAGAACCGGACAGCGGTTCTGGTGGGGCAAAGTTGAGTTAAGGCCCAAAGCTCTGTGAGGTATGACAAATAGGGCAGATGCAACATCAGAATATGTTGAATATATTGCTCGTCTTTCAACTGCCTTTGAGTGTTCTAGGTATGTAAGTGTATGGCATAATTTATGACTGTAAGATGTCCTAAATATGAATTCTAGTATTTAGAGCCATGACTTTGGACCCTGGGGAGCTTGTTTATTCATGATTCATTTTACAAATGGTTGGAGCCAATATGAGGTTTCAAGGACTATGCCAGGTGCTGGGAATTCACATATCTGGTCTCTGGCTTTAAGGGGCTTAGATTCTAGTAAAGAGATTGATCTTAAAAGGAAACCAGTAAACAAGCTAATAATTATAAATTCAAGGTAATAATTATAAATTGTGTCTTATTAAGAAAGAAGCAAATGCACATTTATAGTTTATTTGTGAGATATCTGGGAAGCTGGTGTAGCTAGAACCCAGCAAGGAAACGAGTAGCAGCTCATGAGATAAACATCAGTCAAGGGTGTGGTTGACTGGTTTTGGAGACCATGGCAGGATATGTGGATTTTATTCTCAAGCATTGGAAAACCTTTGAAGGCATGATTTGGAGGATGGCATGGTATAATTGAAATTTTAAGGGGATCATGTGTAGAAACTGGATTACAGGGCAAGACAGAAGCCAAAGATGAATTAGAAATTTATTGCAGGCAAGGCCTGAGGTTGGCTTGGACTAAAGTGGTGGGGGTAAAGGCAGGGATATGTGTGAAATGGCTTAGGTACCAGTAGAGTCGAAGTCCCAGGCCTGGGGGGAATGAGGTAGCTTGCTGCTATAGGGAATTAAGCCATTGAAACAAAAGTCCTTTGAGACATGCTGGCCAGCATCAGGGTGTGTTCTGGAGAACTGAAATTGGGATGGGTGTCCCAGATGACCTTGTGGCTCCCTTAAAAGGATATTTCTGTGGCGGGAAGTCAAGTGAATTATTTCCTGACAAAATTTCACTTCAACTAATACTTAAGTGAAAAAGAACAAAGAGGTAAGTGTCCCTTAGGTTGCTATTATCTTTAAAAAAACAAAAACAAAATCCATTTAGAGATCTTTATTGCTATTTTTCCTGAGTGCTAGAAGAACCTGAAATTTAGAATGTTCTTGTTAATAGTTTCAAACATTTTCCTCTTAATTCATATTTCTTGTTGCTCTTTTACTCATATTACTGATTCATTTTAAGACTCATTAATCATTATGCAGTTTTCTGAACATTTTTATGCTCTTGTAATACAGTGGTGATTCTGGAAACACTCCTGGGTCCACATAGTCAAGGGTCATAGTAATGGGTGATTTGACAATTTGGTCTCGAAAATTAGGCTTAGTGCATCTTTTATTTAGAGTATACAAAATTATGATTTGACCTAATGACTTTTTATTTGCAAATTCCAACATGCATCATATATATTAAATGTGAATATTTGCGTACCAAAGTCTCAATAAAGCTTCAATGGAAAGTGGAGCCTCTCTTGCACACTGCCTCCACCCCATCTTATTGTCCCCAAATCCAAGACTCTCCTTAGATAATTCACTGAAAGGAGAAGGAGCTAATATTTATGAGTGCTTACTTTACATGTCATTTAATTGAATTTTCACTATGCCGCAAAGCGTATATTATACCTATTTCATAGATGGGAAAACCAAGGCTCAGAGAAGTATGTAATAGCCCAAGATAGCCTAGTTAGTAAGTGGTAGCACAGGATATAAACCCAGGGTTCTCTGACTCCAAAGTTCATGTTCTTTTTACTACCACTTGCTATTTCTTTTTTGAGGTTGCAGACTTTGATTTCTGTAGTTGTGTCTCCCATCTTTGCCTTGCCAAGCTGCAGGGAGAACAAAGAGCCAATGATCTTCAAATGGCCTAATTTCTTACCTTTCCTTCTCTCTCCCCTCACTCACTGTGTTTCATGCCACACCTTATGACCTGAACATTTTCTAATGTCCCTGTGTGGATTCTCTTCTATTTTCTGGAAATGCTGCATCCCCAGTGTCTTCCTGCAGCTATTTTCATTCTTTAGGACCCAGCATTAAGATACTTAGGGAAACCTTCCTGGATTCCCTTAAGCGGTGTTAGTTCAGCTCTTTTCTGAAATTGCAACCCTTTGTACACATCTTTAGTGAAGAGAGCATTTATTTCACTGTCTCAGTCTAGACTCAAACTTAAACCAATCGAGGGAATTTGGGGTTCAGAAACTTAAAAAGTCTAGGAGTAAATCTGACTTCAGGTAGGCTTAGCTCCACGTTTTAAAATGAAGTCAACAGGAACGAGTTCCAGCTCTGGGCTCTGCTTTCTTTTGTGTTGGCTTTATCTTCAGGTTTCTTCCACGTGGTGGGAAGATGGCCACCAGCAGCTGTGGGCTTACATACTGCCAGTTTAGCAATTGTATTAGTTTCCTAGAGCTGCCTTAACAAATTACCATACACTATATGGCTTAAAACAACAGAAATTTATTCTCCTACAGTTGTGGATCCAGAAGTTGGAAATCAAGGTGTTGGCAGAGTTGGCTCCTTCTGGAGGCTCTGAGGGATAATCCATTCCATGCTGCTCTCCAAGCTTTTGGTGGCTGCCAGCAATTCTTGGCTTTCCTTGGCTTGCGGCTGCATAACTGTAATCTCTGTCTCCCTTGTTACATTGCCTTTCTACGTGTTTGTGTCTTCTTTTCTATTTCTTATAACAACACTTGTCATTGGATATAGGGCTCACTTTAATCCATAATGATCTCATCTTGAGTTTCCTTTCTTAATTAGATATGCAAGGATACTTAATCCTAATAAGGCCACATCCTAAGTTCCAGATGGACATATCTTCTGGGAGGATACCATTCAACCCATTCTGGCAATGCTAGTGGAAATGGTGTACTTCCCTCCCATTAGTTCCAGCAGAGGTCCAGGCTTGGCCCCACCATGTTGGGTTATAGTACATCACTCTAGCAACCACTGTAGTCTAGGGGAGGCACTATTCACCTTGGCCAGACATAAGTGACATGCCCATCTGGAGCTGGGGAGAGAAAGGTGGGGTAAGCTCCACTTGAAACATATGGTCAAAGCCAGAGAGAGGGGTCATTCCTCAAAGCTAAATTGAGGTGCTCTCCTAGAACAAGGAGAAAAGGCTGCCAGGCAAGGGAATCACACAGATGTTTGCTGCACACACTGTGTGGTGCCAGTCTGTTGACATCTTTGCCTCCCACCTAGACTGTGACCTTCTCAGGGGAATCAGCAACCTGGTCTGATTCATCAGTGCCTGGGGCATGATAAAACTCTATCAACAAATGTTAAATTAAATTACAGTAGCTAAAATTTCCCTGAAATATAGGACTTAAATGTAACCATGAATCATAATATTTGTCAATAGTAGGTTTGGCCTCCATCTAAATGAAAACAAACAAAACAGCTTCAAGGACAAGAAAAGGCTTCTGTTGAGGTGTTCTCCTCTACTTTGAAAAAATATCTGCATTTTGTCCTGCCTCTCTTGGCTCTATTATATTGGGAATTAAAGGTTTAACCTGGGGGTGCCATGCTCATTGATGGGAGTCATGTCTACCTACCCAGAAGTTGTCTGTGGCAAGATATAGACTGCCCACCACTGTCACTAATGTATTACAATCTTTGAAAATAGCACAAATCATATAACAGCCAGAGAGCTGCCCTAATAGTGCCTCTTAGCTATGGGCCAGTTGTGAACACCAACTAATTAGACAGAAATCAGAGGAGCTCAGGTCAGAAGGAAAGAACTAGAACATTTTGTCCGGCTATTATAAACATGGCTCAATCCCCTATTTTCAAAGAAGATATTTTAGTTCTTTTTATGGTTTATAAATCAATGACTTTTTAGTTTCTTCCTTAAAAAAATGGAATTTTCTGTGGAACTGTCTAGAAGTATGGAAGCCTTTTGTGTTCTAGAAGTCTTGAGGAGAGAAAGGCACTCTGGGAAAGCCCTATTATTGAGATCTGACTTAAAACATGTAAATATAATTGGCATATTAAATATAATCCATTATGCACTTGTTTGTTTTAAAATCGCAACTTCTTTATTTTTATCAACTCCCTTATTTTTCTTCTTCCTACTAGTTCTTTAGATGTGATGGTCTAGTTCCCCCTGCACTACCCTTTGGAGGGTATCTTGGCCTCATACTCTTAGTTCTCTAGTCACTACTAAATATATGAAAAGTCTCATTTCAGTTATTGAAATGTCCAGTCCAATGGAATAAAACTCTGAAATTCAGCCAAACTGAAAGTTTCTCCCCTCCAAAAGCTTGGAACTGCTTTAGGCTAGACCCCTGCAGTAGAGAAGGTGGTGGGGCTGTGGTTGGCTTCTTCTCTGCTGCCCTTCTGTACCTTTTCTCCCTGTGCCCCAGCTTTGACATCCTGGAGTGGTTAATAAAGCACCAGCAGAGGTAGGTGTTCCTGGCTTGGGATGGCTATAGTACCTGCCCTTAATTCATGGTGTTTTTTCCTCTTTTCCCTATTTATATTTTCCTTGGAGAAACCTTGTTTCTCCCTGGCTTTTGGTATAGAGCCCTCTATGTGGGCCACCATATGCTTTGGACCTTGATCTCAGCAGCATGAACTTGTGAGTTCAGCTTTTCTCTCCCTTGCTTGTAAACAAAAATCTGGAGGTAGGACTTGATTAATGAAGGTGGAACAGGAAACCCCAGTATCTTTTATGTATGCTACAACAGGAGATGTCCCTTGGTCACATTGGATAAGATGTACTGGGCACTGGCTGTGGGTAAGGCACTGGGACAGGCACTGAGGAGGGACACAGAGATGGATGTGATATGAGGTGAGATTCCAAGAACTTAGAGCCAAGATGAGAGAAAAATGTTTTCTGGAGAGAGATACAGGCCATGAGCTGTGTAAGTGTAGAGGATGAGGTGGCTGCCTCCAATCAGGAATGTTACGGGAGGGTCTTATGGAGGGGATGCATTGGGCTGGGTACTGAAGGAAGAAGGCATACATGTAGATGGAGACCAGGGGGCAGACATTAACATTTCAAGCAATATGTGTTTCATAGAGTTAAAGATTTCCATTGATAAACATACAAGATTGTGTTGGAATTCTCACTTATAAAAATAAAGTTTACTTTGCTTCCTCTGGCATACATACTGTTGTTTTTTCCTCACTTCATTTTTATGATCAAGAAGAACCTGGTCCATCAATGGGATTTATGTTTCTGATTTCCCAACATTCCTGGTATGCATTGTTTTATCTTATACCTTTTCCATGTTTGTTGTAATAAAGACTTGTTATTCTATTCTTACTTTGAAACATTCAGTAGTCTGAATGCCATTGTCACTGGAACTGTGGTGTTTCCTTCACTAGCCTTCAGTAACAGCGATTCCCAAACAGGGACCAGGATGGGTGGGTGTTAGTGATGGAACAAAAACACTTAATGTCTTCAGAATTGGCCATGGTGATTAGGGCCTGCAATCACTGTTTTCCTCGATAATTACCTTCTCATCCTTTCTGTAGCTGTGACACAACTATGTCATTGTTTTATTTTAATGACTTGCAGAATCTAAGGCTTATTACAACAACTTCATGTCCCCAGATTATCAGTGGCTTTGTGTTCACAGAGAACATAAAGCTATCTCCTCTATATTGAAGGTGACTGGTGGTTTCATGTGTTATTATAACTAACATGGTCTAGAGTATACCTAAGCTCCCCAGTCTACTTCGACAGTTCAAGTGCTCCAGTGCATAGTTGTTGGAGACAGCAAGAAGACCACAGTTCAGCCTATTTCTTTAAAAGAATCTACCCCGTAACCTGTTTTGTCTGACGATCCTTGTCTTTGCAAGTGCAGCCAGTACTAGCTCTGTACATTTTCATTGTTCTGGGAATCATTTCTTTCTTGGATAGTGACTCTCCTTGGAGGTTGGGAAACATTTTTTTTTTAACTCCTGAAAGATTAAAAAATATAATCCTTTCCGAGGAAAAAAGGGCTACTTGCTGTATCTAGATACCTTCAATGATTTTTAAGCTCTGTATTACATTATGAGATTATAGGCTTTTTTTTTTTTTTGCTAAGAGGTGAGGGGACCACAAATGTGATCTGCAGAAGGTGATATTTCTACTAAGGACTCCCATTACTTTTATAATAGTCTCATATATCCAGGTACTGTGTTGTTAGGTGTGGAGGTCACCAACATGAACCGAACACAACACTGTCTTCTAGGGATTTATATTCTAGAGGAGGAGTTACTTTCAGTGGTTGGCAAAGTGTGTATTGAGGCTCTGGGAGGGCATGTATGAAAGTACTTTATTTTGCCCATAGATCTCAGGAAACTCTTTCATGGAATGATGATATTTGAACTGATTTGGGGATAAAAGGGGCTGACATTTGAAGCATAGGGAAACAGCATTTGCAAAAGTGTAGAACCAGGGAAGAATTTGGCAATTTTAATGAAGTGCAAATGCTTTTGCAAAGCAGGGTGTAAGGAATATGGGGGTTTATGGGTGGATGACGGGAGATGAGCCTGGAAAATAAATTAGAACAGATTGTAAGAGACTTGTTTACCAAACCAAGGAGATAGTGCCATTGAAGGATTTAAAACAGGGCAGCAACATGGCCAGATTTGTGTTTTAGGGAGGCCCCTCTGACAGCAGGTTGAAAGATGGACAGGGAGACACAATCCATCTGTAGGCAGCAAGATGAGTTAGTAGGTTATTGTAATAGTCCAGGCAACAAGTGACAAGGCTTTAAATAAAGTTGTGGTAGCAAGGAGGGAGGTGAGGTGACAAATAGGAGTCCTGTTAGGAAGTAGAATCAGTAGGTTTTTACAAACAATTGAATGTACAGAGTGAGAGAAGAAAGATTCAGAGATAACTTTCAAACTTCTAACAATTATGTGGATAATTGTTATTAACTAAAGTGAGAAAAACAAAAGGAAATGTTTTAGACTAAACTAGTATTTTTAAAAACATTATTGAATAACTCACTTTGGTAAATGCACAGATATAATGGCCAATTTTATGTGTCACCTTGGCTAGGCCATGGTGCCCACATATATGGTCAAACATTACTCTGGATGTTTCTACAGGGGAGTTTTTGGATGGGATTAACATTTAAATCAGTGGATTTTGAGTAAAGTGGATAGCTTTCCCTAATGTGGGTAGACCTCATCCAATCAGTTGAAGGCCTGAATAGAACAAAAGATGGGCTTCCCCCAAGCTAGAGGGAGTTCTGCAGTAGTCTTCAGACTTGAATTGCACCATTGGCAGATTTCTGTGGCCAGCCTCCTGGCCCACAGGAGGCCTGTAGAATTTGGACTTGCTGGCTTCCATAACTGCATAAGTCAGTTCCTTAAAATAAATCTCTATCTAGCTACCTGCCTGCCTGCTTGCTTACTTACCTACCTGTCTATCTACAAATCCTATTGATTCTGTTTGTCTGAAGAACCTTGACTAATACAACAGGCTTTGTGTCCATTGGTCTGGCATTTGCTCAGTGATACCACTATGTGATGACATTAGGCAAGTGACTTCTTTAAGACTCACTTGCCTTATCTGTAAACTGAGGATAACAAAAACCTCTATGGTTTTTGTGATTATTAAAAAAGATAATCCATGTAAAATTTTTTAAACTTAGGGTCTAGCATGCAGTAAGCTCTTAATAAATGTTTGTCATTATTATTATAATCAAAGAAACATTTCCACATTAGTGTTAATGGTAATAACAGCTCAGATTGTTACCTTTCCCAGGAGGGATTTATGTGATAATAGGGATCAGAATTTCCCATTAGAAGAATTAGCCTCTTAGCTTACTGCTTTGCACATTGAACTAATAGGTAAATATTCATAGAAGGGTTGAATTATTTCCTGGTACCAATGAGAGGGATCAGAGAACCACAAAAGATTCAAAAGGGAGAAACTGAGGGCCAGAGAGATGAATGACTTAGTAAAGGCCATAGTGTGAGTTAGTGGAAAATTTAGTACCGGGACTCAGGTGTTCTGTCTCCTGTCTAGTGCCCTTTCTCCTGGAGCAAGGGTCCCACCCTTGAAACCAGACCATGTAGCTAATCTCCAGGCTGCCAAGCCAGCCCAATTTAGAGAGAGGACTGCATTTTATTTTCTCCGTTGTGTACACAGGATAGGCAGGATAGGTACCTGATGGCTCATTTGATAAAATCCTTAAAGGGCATATTCCTGAATGGACCAAAATGTATAAAGGCATTAGTATTTTTTTTTAATTAAATAAAAATGTTCTCAGGCCTGTCAGCCTGTATAAGTATTGAACAAAAAAGGGCAAAGAGTCATTTTTTTTTCTCTTCCGTTTCTGGTGAAACACTTGTACACACAGTGTGTGCTTACCATGGGCACACCAAGTCAATGTTTACTCTCACTTTAAAGTTTATTTATTTATTTTTGAGGAGCAGGGGAAGGGAAGGGGAAGGGCAGAGAGAGAGGGAGACAGAGAATCCCAAGCAGGCTCCATGCTATCAGTGCAGAGCCTGATATGGGTCTGGAACTCATGAACGAACCATGAGATCATGACCTGAGCTGAGATTAAGAGTCAGAGGCTTAATTGACTGAGCCACCCAGGTGCCCCCTACTCTCCCTATAATTTCCTGCCATTTGTCCTCTTCTCTACTCATTCTAGTGAAATTACTTTGCTGAAGACTATCTCTCAGAGACCAAGTCCAAGGCCTATACTCAGCTCCTTTCCTTCTTGAGCCCTCTGTATCACCTACCAATGCCAATCCCTTCTTCTTCTGGAAACTGGCTCCTTTAACAGCATGCAGAACTCCCTCCTGACACCTTTACCTGACACTCCCTATCCTAATGGTAAATGTTTCTGAGGGATCTGTTCTTGGCAATCTTGTCCAAGCTTTCACTTTCAGCTATCATCTGTGTGTGGATGACTCCCCAAATGGTATCTTCATTTCTTTTTCTTTTTTCTTTTTTAATTATATAGTTAAAAAATTTGTTTTACTATGAAATTTATTGTTAAATTGGTTTCCATACAACACCCAGTGCTCATCCCAACAGGTGCCCTCCTCAATGCCCATCACCCACTTTCCCCTCCCTTCCTCCTTCCCCTTATTCTCAGTTTTTAAGAGTCTCTATGGTTTTCCTCCTTCCCTCTCTGTAACTTTTCATTTCTCATGTCTCATCCAAGCTGTAGACTCATGCTTTCTCATTCATATTCATCTTCCCACCCTCTTTCCTTTTCCCTCCTCCCTCCCATTCTGTGCCAGGCACAGTACTAGGGGCAGGTGTTGCATACAAATGCTGTGGTTTTTTTGTCTTCGGAGCCCAGGTTAGCAAGGGGACAGTCAGATGTTGGTTCATGCAATCACAGCAGTTCTAACAGTTTGAAAAGTGCAGATGAAGATGTGCCTGGGACTCTGTGGGAACATAGATAAAGTAAGATTGTGAATGATTAATTCTGTCTGGGCAGGAGTGATGGCAGGGTTGGTTCCATAAAGCCAATATAAGTTGAATTATGAAGAATGGGAAAGTATTAGCCAGGTAAGAAGGGCTCTAGGGACCATTCAGTTGCACAGGGATTGAGAGGCATGTATTTGCCTGGCAAGTTGTTCAGTGTGACTGGGCTTCAGGAATTCAGGATGGGGGCTGGGGAGATGGGTAAGCAAGAGAGAATAGGCTGGGAATATGGGTAAAGGCCAGCTCAAAAAGGACCTTCTGTGCTGTTCAAGGGATTTTTAAGTGTCTTTCAATGTCTGTAATTAGCATTTTATTCTTATCTCTCAGACTGAAGTGATACTTTACTTCAAATATTTCTGTTGACCATATTAAATTTCAGCTAATGAGAGGATACCTACTGGTGAGTATTTTGTTTTACATACTGAGTTCATTTCTGGTAAAAGGAAGAAAGGCTGCTTTTGATAGCAAGCCTTGGACCAAATCCAAAGTTGGCTTAAATAATAAGTGCATCAGTCTTCCTACCTAACAAGAAGGCAGGAGGTAGGTCAATTCCAGGGTTTGCTATGTCAATGCCCAATGAAAGTAGCGAGGATTTAGCTTCTTCCATTTTTGTGCTCCACTATCCTTAGCATATGGGCTTTCTCTTCTTCCTTCTGTCCTCATTGTCTCATTGTAACAGATCAAGGTATTTCATGTAAATGGCAACATCTATAGAGAAACAAAGGGAAATTATGGATATTTCCTTCTATTTCTTTTTCAAGAGCAAAAAAATCTTTCCCAGAAACCTCCAGAAGAATTCCTATCATGCCTTTTTGACCAGAATTCTGTCACATGCTTCTTTACAATTCAGTACTTAAGTAGGAATATAGAAATACAATGATAGAATTAGATCATGCATTTTTAGTGGTGGCAGAATTGCCACAATTGGGACAAAAATTGGTGTGGGTTGTGGAGCGGTTTTGTTTTCTGTGCTATTACAAATCACCACAAACTTAGTGACTTAAAAACAACACAGACCTATCTTACAGTTCGGGAGGTCAGGAGCTTAAAACCTGTCTCACTGAGCTATAATTAAGGTGTGCACAGGGCTGTGTTCCTTCTGGAGGCTCTAGGAAAGAATCAGTTTTCTTGCCTTTTCCTCCTTCTAGAGACTGCCTGCATTCCTTGGTTCATGGCTCCCTCTGTCCATCTTCAAAGCCAGCAATGACCAGCCGAGTCTTTTTTATGATCCCCTCTTTCTCTTTTCTGATCTTCTGCTTCCCTTTTCCCCATTTAAGGACTCTGTGATTGCATTGGAGCCACCAAGATAATCTCCCCATCTAAATTTCAGCAAAATAGCAATCTCGATTCCATCTGCAGCCTTAATTCCCCTTTGGCATATAACCTAACATATCCACAAGTTCCAGAGATTAGGGCATGGAAATATTTGGGGAACCATTATTCTGCCTACCACAGGGACAAAAAAAAATCTTATATGTTACAATGGTTTGTTGTCTCCAAAGGCCACAGTACATAAATAGGTGTACAGTAGATCTGTGGTATTAACATTTCATGTGGAGGGAGTTGGGGAATATTTGAGGAAAAAATGTCTACAGAAGGTTCTATGGGTGGGCAATGAGGGAACGAAGGCTGAGAAATATTGAGTTAGACTAACTAAACCAAGATTTCCAGCAGGGCTCAGGAAGGGCTAATGTGCTCTGAAGTCAGTGCTACCTGAACAATCTATCAGCAAAGAGGAAAGGGAAATAGCTTTTGGGTATACAAGTAAGCAAGATCTGCTTCAGGGGCATGGTCTAAAGCTGAGGCAAGAAAAAGGGTAATTAGTAACCAGGTAATCAGCAGAAAGCCATTAACTTTGGCAGGGATGAAGTCATGCAAAATCCAGATGGTTTCTGCCACTGTTTATTCTTTCTCCTCACTATTTTTGATTTACTTTTATTTTTATTTATTTTAAAGTATATTTATTATTTATTTTTTGAGAGAGAGAAAGAGCATGTGTTTGTGAACAGGGGAGGGGCAGAGAGAGAGAGACAGAATTCCAAGCAGGCTTCACATTGTCTGCACAAAGCCTGATGCAGAGCTTGATCCTACAAACATGAGATCATGACCTGTGCTGAAATCAAGAGTCAGATGCTTAAAAACTGGGCTAACCAGGCACTCCTGTTCTTATTTTATTTTTAATTAATATTTATTTATTTATTTATTTATTTATTTATTTATTTATTATTTAAATCCAAGTTAGTTAACGTATGGTGTAATAATGATTTCAGGAATAGAATTTGATGATTCATCCCTTAGTTATAACATCCAGTGCTCATCCCAACAAGTGTCCTTAATGCCCCTTGCTCATTTAGCCCATCCCCTCACACAACACCCCTCTGGCAACCCTCAGTTTGTTCTCTGTATTTAAGAGTCTGTTATGGTTTGTCTCCCTCACTGTTTTTATATTATTTTTGCTTCCCTTCCTTATGTTCATCTGTTTTGTACCTTAAATTCCACATATGAGTGAAATCATAAGATATTTGTCTTTCTCTGACTTATTTCGCTTAGCATAATACCCTCTAGTTCCATCTGCATTGCTGCAAATGGCAAGATTTCATTCTTTTTGATTGCCAGGTAATATTCCATTGTGTATATATATATATATACCACATCTTCTTTATCCATTCATCTGTCAATGGACATTTGGGATCTTTCCATAATTTGGCTATTGTTGGTAGTGCTGCTATAAACATTGGGGTGCACATGCCGCTTCGAAACAGCACTCCTGTATTCTTTGGATAAATACCTAGTAGTGCAATTGCTGGGTCATAGGTTAGTTTCTATTTCTAATTTTTTTGAGAAACCTCCATACTGTTTTCAAGAGTGGCTGTACCAGTTTGTATTCCCACTATCAGTGCAAAAGGTTCCTCTTTCTCTCCATCCTCACCAACATCTCTTGCCTGAGTTGTTAATTTCCCTGATGATGAGTGATGTTGAGCAGTTTTTCACATATCTGTTAGCCATCTCGATGTCTTCTTTGGAAAAGTGTCCTTTCATGTCTTTTGCCCATTTCTTCACTGGATTATTTGTTTTTTTGGTGTTGAGTTTGATAAGTTCTTTACAGATTTTGGATACTAACCCTTTATATGATATGTCATTTGCAAATATCTTCTTCCCAATGGAATGTCAGTTGCCTTTAAGTTTTGCTGATTGTTTCTTTTGCCATACAGAAGTTTTTTATCTTGACCAGGTCCCAGTAGTTCATTTTTGTTTTTATTTCTCTTGACTCTGGGGACATGTCAAGTAAGAAGTTGCTGTGCCGAGGTCAAAAAGGTTGTTGCCTGTTTTCTGTTGGATTTTGATGGCTTCCTGTATTACATTTAAATCTTTCATCCATTTTGAGTTTATTTTTGTGTATGGTGTAAGAAAGTGGTCCAGGTTCATTCTTCTGCTTGTCACTGTCCAGTTTTCCCAACACGCTTTGCTGAGGACACTTTCTTCTATTGGATATTCCTTCCTGCTTTGTCAAAGATTAGTTGGCCATACGTTTGTGGTCCATTTCTGGGTTCTCTATTCTGTTCCACTGATCTATGTGTCTGTTTTTGTGCCAGTACCCTACTCTCTTGATGATTACAGCTTTGTAATACAGTTTGAAGTCCAGAATTGTGATGCCTCCAGCTTTGTTTTACTTTTTAAGGATTGCTTTGGCTATTTGGGGTCTTTTCTGGTTCCTTACAAATTTTAGGATTGTTTGTTTTAGCTCTGTGAAGAATGCTGATGTTGTTTTGATAGAGATTGCATTGAATATGTAGATTGCTTTGGGTAGTATCGACATTTTAAAAATATTTGTTCTTCCAATCCATGAGCATGGAATGGTTTTCTATTGTTTTCTATCTTCTTCAATTTCTTTCATCAGCTTTCTATAGTTTTCAGCGTGTAGATTTTCCATCTCTGGTTAGGTTTATTCCTAGGTATTTTATGGTTTTTGGCATAATTGGAAATGGGATCGATTCCTTGATTTTTCTTTCTACCGCTTCATGATTGGTATATAGAAATATATCTGATTTCTGTACATTGATTTTATATCCTGCGACTTTGCTGAATTCATAGATCAGTTCTAGCAGTTTTTTGGTGGTGTCTTTTGGGTTTTCCACAGAGTCTCAGGTCATTTGCAAAGAATGAAAATTTGATTTCCTCCCTGCCTATTTGGATGCCTTTTATTTCTTTTTGTTGTCTGATAGCTGAGGCTAGGACTTCTAACACTAGTTGAATAACAGTGGTGAGAGTGGACATTCTTGTCATGTTCCTGACCTTAGGGGGAAAGATCTCAGTTTTTCCCCAGGGAGCATAATATTAGTGGTGGGTCTTTCATATATGGCCTTCATGATCTTGAGGTATGATCCTTCTATTCCTACTTTTTTGAGGTTTTCATAAAGAAAGGATGCTGTATTTTGTCAAGTGCTTTTTCAGTGTCTATTGAGAGTACCATATGGTTCTTATCCTTTCTCTTATCAATTAATCATGTTGATTGATTTGTGGATATTGAACCAGCGCTGGATCCCAGGAATAAATCCCACTTGATCGTGGTGAATAATTCTTTTAATGTATTGTTGGATCTGGTTGGCTAGTGTCTTGTTGAGAATTTTTGCATCCATGTTCATCAGGGAAATTGGTCTTTAGTTCTCTTTTTTAGTGAGGTCTTTGTTTTTGGAATCAAGGTAATGCTGGCCTTGTAGAATGAATTTGGAAGTTTTCCTTCCATTTCTATTTTTTGGAACAGCTTCAAAAGTATAAGTGTCAACTCTTCTTAAATTTTGTAGAATTCCCCTGGAAAGCCATCTGGCTCTGGACTCTGGTTTGTTTGGAGATTTTTGATTACTGATTCAGTTTCTTTACTGGTTATGGATCTGTTCAAACTTTTTATTTCTTCTTTTTTCAGTTTTGGTAGTTCATATGTTTCTAGGAATTTTTCTGTTTCTTCCAGATTGCCCAATTTGTTGGCATATGATTGCTCATAACCTTCTCTTATTGTTTGTATTTCTGCAGTGTTAGTTGTGATCTCTCCCCTTTCATTTGTGATTTTATTTATTTGGGTGCTTTCCTTTTTCTTTTTGATCAATCTGGCTAGGGATTTATCAGTTTTGTTAATTCTTTCGAAGAATCAGCTCCTGCTTTCATTGATCTGTTCTACTGGTTTTTTGAGTTTGATATTATTGATTTCTGCTCTAATCTTTATTATTTCCCTTTTTCTTCTGGTTTTGGGCTTTATTTGCTGTTCTTTTTCCAGGTCTTTTAGGTGTAAGGTTAGGTTGTGTATCTGAGACCTTTCTTCCTTCTTTAGGAAGGCCTGGATTGCTATATACTTCCCTCTTATGACCATCTTTGCTGCATCCCAGAGGTTTTGGGCTGTCGTGTTTTCATTTTCATTGGCTTCCATGTACTTTTTAATTTCTTCTTTAATTTCTTGGTTAACTCATTCATTCTTTAGTAGGGTGTTCTTTAAACTCCAAGTATTCATGGTCTTTCCAAATTTTTTCTTGTGGTTGATGTTGAGTTTCATAGTGTTGTGGTCTGAAAATATGCAAGTTATGATCTAGATCTTTTTGTACTTGTGGAGGCCTGATTTGTGTCTCAGTATGTGATCTATTCTGGAGAATGTTCCATGTGCACTTGAGAAGAATGTGTATTTTGCTGCTTTAGAATGAAATGTTCTGAATATATCTGTTAAGTCCATCTGGTCCGGTGTGTCATTCAAAGCCATTATTTCCTTCTTACTGATTTTCTGTTTAGATGATCTGTCCATTGTTGTAAGTGGGGTGTTGAGGTCCCCTACTATTATGGTATTATTATCAATGAGTTTCTTCATGTTTGTGATTAATTGAATTTTATATTTGGGTGCTTTCACATTGGGGGCATAAATATTAACAATTGTTAGATCTTGGTGGATAGACCCCTTAATTGTGATAAAACACCCTTCATTTCTTGTTACCATCTTTATTTTAAAATTCAATTTGTATGATATAAGTATTGCTACTCCAGCTTTCTTTTGACAACCATTAGCATGATAGATGGTTCTCCATCCCCTTACTTTCAATCTGAAGGTGTCTTTAGGTCTAAAGTGAGTCTTTTGTAAGCAGCCTATATATGGGTCTTGTTTTCTTGTTTTCTTATCCTTTCTGATACCTTATGTCTTTTGATTGGAGTGTTTAGTGTACTGACATTTAAAGTGAATACTGAAAGATAGGAATTTTGTGCCATTGTGTTGCCTGTATTGTTGGTGTTCTCTTGTCCTTTCTAGTCCTTTAGGCCTTTTGTTTTGTTTTGTTTTGTTTTGTTTTGTTTAATCTTTTCGCCCATCAGAGAGTTCCCCCTTAAAATTTCTTGTAGGGTTAGTTTAGTGGTCATGAACTCCTTTAGATTTTGTTTTTCTGGGAAACTCTTTATCTCTCCTTCTATTTTTTTTTCAATATATGAAATTTATTGTCAAATTGGTTTCCATACAACACCCAGTGCTCATCCCAAAAGGTGCCCTCCTCAATACCCATCACCCACCCTCCCCTCCCTCCCACCCCCCATCAACCCTCAGTTTGTTCTCAGTTTTTAAGAGTCTCTTACGCTTTGGCTCTCTCCCACTCTAACCTCTTTTTTTTTTCCTTCCCCTCCCCATGGGTTTCTGTTAAGTTTCTCAGGATCCACATAAGAGTGAAACATATGGTATCTGTCTTTCTCTGTATGGCTTATTTCACTTAGCATCACACTCTCCAGTTCCATCCACGTTGCTACAAAGGGCCATATTTCGTTCTTTCTCATTGCCACGTAGTACTCCATTGTGTATATAAACCACAATTTCTTTATCCATTCATCAGTTGATGGACATTTAGGCTCTTTCTATAATTTGGCTATTGTTGAGAGTGCTGCTATAAACATTGGGGTACAAGTGCCCCTATGCATCAGTACTCCTGTATCCCTTGGGTAAATTCCTAGCAGTGCTATTGCTGGGTCATAGGGTAGGTCTATTTTTAATTTTCTGAGGAACCTCCACACTATTTTCCAGAGTGGCTGCACCAGTTTGCATTCCCACCAACAGTGCAAGAGGGTTCCCGTTTCTCCACATCCTCGCCAGCATCTATAGTCTCCTGATTTGTTCATTTTGGCGACTCTGACTGGCGTGAGGTGATATCTGAGTGTGGTTTTGATTTGTATTTCCCTGATAAGGAGCGATGTTGAGCGTCTTTTCATGTGCCTGTTGGCCATCCGGATGTCTTCTTTAGAGAAGTGTCTATTCATGTTTTCTGCCCATTTCTTCACTGGGTTATTTGTTTTTCGGGTGTGGAGTTTGGTGAGCTCTTTATAGATTTTGGATACTAGCCCTTTGTCCGATATGTCATTTGCAAATATCTTTTCCCATTCCGTTGGTTGCCTTTTAGTTTTGTTGGTTGTTTCCTTTGCTGTGCAGAAGCTTTTTATCTTCATAAGGTCCCAGTAATTCACTTTTGCTTTTAATTCCCTTGCCTTTGGGGATGTGTCGAGTAAGAGATTGCTACGGCTGAGGTCAGAGAGGTCTTTTCCTGCTTTCTCCTCTAGGGTTTTGATAGTTTCCTGTCTCACATTCAGGTCCTTTATCCACTTTGAGCTTATTTTTGTGATGGTGTGAGAAAGTGGTCTAGTTTCAACCTTCTGCATGTTGCTGTCCAGTTCTCCCAGCACCATTTGTTAAAGAGACTGTCTTTTTTCCATTGGATGTTCTTTCCTGCTTTGTCAAAGATGAGTTGGCCATACGTTTGTGGGTCTCGTTCTGAGGTTTCTATTCTATTCCATTGGTCTATGTGTCTGTTTTTGTGCCAATACCATGCTGTCTTGATGATTACAGCTTTGTAGTAGAGGCTAAAGTCTGGGATTGTGATGCCTCCTGCTTTGGTCTTCTTCTTCAAAATTACTTTGGCTATTCGGGGTCTTTTGTGGTTCCATATGAATTTTAGGATTGCTTGTTCTAGTTTCGAGAAGAATGCTGGTGCAATTTTGATTGGGATTGCATTGAATGTGTAGATAGCTTTGGGTAGTGTTGACATTTTGACAACATTTATTCTTCCAATCCATCAGCACGGAATGTTTTTCCATCTCTTTATATCTTCTTCAATTTCCTTCATAAGCTTTCTATAGTTTTCAGCATACAGATCTTTTACATCTTTGGTTAGATTTATTCCTAGGTATTTTATGCTTCTTGGTGCAATTGTGAATGGGATCAGTTTCTTTATTTGTCTTTCTGTTGCTTCATTGTTAGTGTATAAGAATGCAACTGATTTCTGTACATTGATTTTGTATCCTGCAACTTTGCTAAATTCTTGTATCAGTTCTAGCAGACTTTTGGTGGAGTCTATCGGATTTTCCATGTATAGTATCACGTCATCTGCAAAAAGGGAAAGCTTGACTTCATCTTTGCCAATTTTGATGCCTTTGATTTCCTTTTGTTATCTGATTGCTGATGCTAGAACTTCCAACAGTATGTTAAACAACAGCGGTGAGAGTGGGCATCCCTGTCGGGTTCCTGATCTCAGGGAAAAAGCTCTCAGTTTTTCCCCATTGAGGATGATGTTAGCTGTGGGCTTTTCATAAATGGCTTTTATGATGTTTAAGTATGTTCCTTCTATCCCGACTTTCTCAAGGGTTTTTATTAAGAAAGGATGCTGAATTTTGTCAAAGGCCTTTTCTGCATCGATTGACAGGATCATATGGTTCTTATCTTTGCTTTTATTAATGTGATGTGTCACGTTGATTGATTGACAAATGTTGAACCAGCCCTGCATCCCAGGAATGAATCCCACTTGATCATGGTGAATAATTCTTTTATATGCTGTTGAATTCGATTTGCTAGTATCTTATTGAGGATTTTTGCATCCATATTCGTCAGGGATATTGGCCTGTAGTTCTCTTTTTTTACTGGGTCTCTGTCTGGTTTAGGAATCAAAGTAATACTGGCTTCATAGAATAAGTCTGGAAGTTTTCCTTCCCTTTCTATTTCTTGGAATAGCTTGAGAAGGATAGGAATTATCTCTGCTTTAAACATCTGGTAGAACTCCCCTGGGAAGCCATCTGGTCCTGGACTCTTATTTGTTGGGAGATTTTTGATAACCGATTCAATTTCTTTGCTGGTTATGGGTCTGTTCAAGCTTTCTATTTCCTCCTGATTGAATTTTGGAAGAGTGTGGGTGTTTAGGAATTTGTCCATTTCTTCCAGGTTGTCCAATTTGTTGGCATATAATTTTTCATAGTATTCCCTGATAATTGCTTGTATCTCTGAGGGATTGGTTGTAATAATTCCATTTTCATTCATGATTTTATCTATTTGGGTCATCTCCCTTTTCTTTTTGAGAAGCCTGGCTAGAGGTTTGTCAAGTTTGTTTATTTTATCAAAAAACCAACTCTTGGTTTCGTTGATCTGCTCTACAGTTTTTTTAGATTCTATATTGTTTATTTCTGCTCTGATCTTTATTATTTCTCTTCTTCTGCTGGGTTTAGGCTACCTTTGCTGTTCTGCTTCTATTTCCTTTAGGTGTGCTGTTAGATTTTGTATTTGGGATTTTTCTTGTTTCTTGAGATAGGCCTGGATTGCAATGTATTTTCCTCTCAGGACTGCCTTTGCTGCATCCCAAAGCGTTTGGATTGTTGTATTTTCATTTTCGTTTGTTTCCATGTATATTTTAATTTCTTCTCTAATTGCCTGGTTGACCCACTCATTCGTTAGTAGGGTGTTCTTTAACCTCCATGCTTTTGGAGGTTTTCCAGACTTTTTCCTGTGGTAGATTTCAAGCTTCATAGCATTGTGGTCTAAAAGTATGCATGGTATAATTTCAATTCTTGTAAACTTATGAAGGGCTGTTTTGTGACCCAGTATATGATCTATCTTGGAGAATGTTCCATGTGCACTCGAGAAGAAAGTATATTCTGTTGCTTTGGGATGCAGAGTTCTAAATATATCTGTCAAGTCCATCTGATCCAATGTATCATTCAGGGCCCTTGTTTCTTTATTGACCGTGTGTCTAGATGATCTATCCATTTCTGTAAGTGGAGTGTTAAAGTCCCCTGCAATTACCACATTCTTATCAATAAGGTTGCTTATGTTTATGAGTAATTGTTTTATATATTTGGGGGCTCCCGTATTCGTCGCATAGATATTTATAATGTTAGCTCTTCCTGATGGATAGGCCCTGTGATTATTACATAATGCCCTTCTTCATGTCTTGTTACAGCCTTTATTTTAAAGTCTAGTTTGTCTGATATAAGTATGGCTACTCCAGCTTTCTTTTGGCTTCCAGTAGCATGATAAATAGTTCTCCATCCCCTCACTCTCAATCTAAAGGTGTCCTCAGGTCTAAAATGAGTCTCTTGTAGGCAGCAAACAGATGGGTCTTGTTTTTTTATCCATTCTGATACCCTATGTCTTTTGGTTGGCACATTTAATCCATTTACATTCAGTGTTATTATAGAAAGATACGGGTTTAGAGTCATTGTGATGTCTGTATGTTTTATGCTTGTAGTGATGTCTCTGGTACTTTGTCTCACAGGATCCCCCTTAGGATCTCTTGTAGGGCTGGTTTAGTGGTGACGAATTCCTCAGTTTTTGTTTGTTTGGGAAGACCTTTATCTCTCCTTCTATTCTAAATGACAGACTTGCTGGATAAAGGATTCTTGGCTGCATATTTTTTCTGTTGAGCACATTGAAATCTCCTGCCAATCCTTTCTGGCCTGCCAAGTTTCAAAAGAGAGATCAGTCACAAGTCTTATAGGTCTCCCTTTATATGTGAGGGCACATTTATCCCTCGCTGCTTTCAGAATTTTCTCTTTATCCTTGTATTTTGCCAGTTTCACTATGATATGTCGTGCAGAAGATCGATTCAAGTTACGTCTGAAGGGAGTTCTCTGTGCCTCTTGGGTTTCAATGCCTTTTTCCTCCCCCAGTTCAGGGAAGTTCTCAGCTATGATTTCTTCAAGTACACCTTCAGCACCTTTCCCTCTCTCTTCCTCCTCTGGAATACCAATTATGCGTATATTATTTCTTTTTAGTGTATCACTTAGTTCTCTAATTTTCCCCTTGTACTCCTGGATTTTTTTTGTCTCTCTTTTTCTCAGCTTCCTTTTTTTCCATAATTTTATCTTCTAGTTCACCTATTCTCTCCTCTGCCTCTTCAATCCGAGCTGTGGTCGTTTTCATTTTATTTTGCATCTCGCTTAAAGCGTTTTTCAGCTCCTCCTGACTGTTCCTCAGTCCCTGGATCTCTGTAGCAAGAGATTCTCTGCTGTCCTCTATACTGTTTTCAAGCCCAGCGATTAATTTTATGACTATTATTCTAAATTCACTTTCTGTTATATTATTTAAATCCTTTTTGATCAGTTCATTAGCTGTTGTTATTTCCTGGAGATTCTTTTGAGGGGAATTCTTCTGTTTGGTCATTTTGGATAGTCCCTGGAGTGGTGCGGACCTGCAGGGCACTTCCCCTGTGCTGTGGTGTATAACTGGAGTTGGTGGGCGGTGCGGCAGTCAGACCTGATGTCTGCCCCCAGCCCACCGCTGGGGCCACAGTCAGACTGGTGTATGCCTTCTCTTCCTCTCTCCTAGGGGTGGAATTCACTGTGGGGTGGTGTGGCCCTTCTGGCCTACTTGCACACTGCCAGGCTTGTGGTGCTGGGGTTCTGGCGTATTAGCTGGGGTGGGTAGGCAAGGTGCATGGGGGCAGGAGGGGCAGGCTTAGCTCGCTTCTCCTTAGGTGATCCACTTCAGGAGGGGTCCTGTGGCAGCAGGAGGGAGTCAGACCCATTGCTGGAGGGGTGGCTCCGCAGAAGCACAGCGTTGGGTTTTTGTGTGGAGCAAGCAAGTTCCCTGGCAGGAACCGGTTCCCTTTGGGATTTTGGCTGGGGGATGGGCGAGGGAGATGGTGCTGGCTAGCGCCTTTGTTCCCCGCCAAACTGAGCTCTGTTGTCCCAGGGCTCAGCAACTCTCCCTCCCTTTGTCCTCCAGCCTTCCCGCTTTCTGAGCAGAGCTGTTAACTTATGACCTCCCAGATGCTAAGTCCCGCTTGCTGTCAGAACACACTCCGTCCGGCCCCTCTGCTTTTGCAAGCCAGACTCGGGGGCTCTGCTTGGCCAGCGGGCCGCCCCTCTGCCCCGGCTCCCTACCGCCAGTCCGTGGAGCACGCACCGCCTCGCCGCCCTTCCTACCCTCTTCTGTGGGCCTCTCGTCTGCACTTGGCTCCACAGACTCCATTCTGCTAATCCTCTGGCAGTTTTCTGGGTTATTTAGGCAGGTGTAGGTGGAATCTAAGTGATCAGCAGGACGTGCGGTGAGCCCAGTGTCCTCCTATGCCGCCATCTTCCGAAAACTCTCTCCTTCTATTTTGAATGGCAGTCTTCCTGGATAAAGATTTCTTGGCTGCATATTTTTGTGATTCAACATATTGAATATATCCTGCCACTCCTTTCTGGCCTGCCTAGTTACTGTGGATAAGTCTGCTACAAACCTGATCTGTCTTCTCTTCTAGGTTAGGGACTTTTTTTCTCTTTCTGTTTTCATAATTCTTTCCTTGTCTGTGTATTTTGTGAATGTGACTATGATATGCCTTGGTGATGGTCAGTTTTTGTTGAATCTAATGGGAGTTCTGTATGCTTCTTGGGCTTTGATGTTTGTGTTCTTCCCTAGATTAGGAAAATTTTCTGCTATAATTTGCTCACATAAACCTCTGCCCCTTTTTTTCTCTCTTCATCTTCTGGGACTCCTATATTTCGGATCCTTTTTAATAAGTCACTGAGTTCTCTTAGTCTTATGTCATACCCTTTTGCTTTTGTTTCCCTCTTTTTTTCTGCTTCATTATTCTCCATAATTTTGTCTTCTGTATCACTTATTTGCTGCTTTGCTTCATCTACCCTTTCTGTCATGTCATCTATTCATCCAACCATTTTTAATTTAGTCCTGACTAGATTTTACTTCTTTTGTCTCCTCAGAAAGGGATTCTATGTTTTTTTTTTTCAACCCAAGCTGGTATTCTTATCATGGTTGTAAATTCCAGTTTAAACATCTTCCTTATATCTGTGTTAATTAAGCCCCTGGCTCTCATTTCTTCCTGTTCTTTCTTTTGTGGTGAATTCCTTCATTTTGTCATTTTGGAGGATGAAAGAAATTAATAAAATAAAAAGTTAAAATTAAAAAATTAAAGACAAACCAAAAACTCAAATAAAGGAAGCTAAATCCTAGGTGTGTTTTGGTCTGTTTGTTGAAAGAAGCTTGATAGAATAGAGAAAAAAGTGAAAGAAAAAGAAAAAAAAGGTAAGAAAAAATTTAAAAATTAAAAAAATTGTACAGCAAAATAGAATAAAATGAAATAAAATGAAATATAATAAAATTAAAAAAATAGAAAATAAAGTAAAAAATTAAAAAAGTTATTAAAAAATATTTCTCTTTCTGTATCCAAGAAAGGAAAAGAAAATAAAAACCCAATTTATTTTTTATTTATTTATTTATTTTTATGTTTATTTATTTTTGAGACAGAGAGAGACAGAGCATGAATGGGGGATGGTCAGAGAGAGAAGGAGACACAAAATCTGAAACAGGCTCCAGGCTCTCAGCTGTCAGCACAGAGCCTGACGTGGGGCTTGAACCCATGAACTGTGGGATTGTGACCTGAGCTGAAGTCGGACGCTCAGCCAACTGAGCCACCCAGGTGCCCCTAAAAACCCAATTTAAACAAAAACCGAAGGAAGAAAATGAACTAATAAATGAACCAACAAACAGAATGAAACCTGAATGAACTTACATCCAGTTTTCCCCAGGACTGAAACTATGAAGTACTTTATAGTCTGTACACTAAGCAGAGGAGGGATTTCTGCTGGTCTTCTATGTGATACACTTGGAGGGCACAGTTGTGAGGGACTTGGTGTAATGGATCCATTCTCCACTAGGTGGTGTTGCTTAGCTTACTGGCCAGGTGGATCAGTGTGTGCATGCGTATGCATGGAAGAGGTGGAAATGGCTTTACCCAGCTTCCTAGTCTCTGGCACAAGAACTCCGTGCTCTTACTGACTTGTGATCAAGCACCCTTACTTTGTCTCAGGCCTGTGTCCACTCTCCACCTCTACCCTGTTCATGTCCAAGCCATCTGCCTGCAGGTGGCACCTTGCTCCAGAGTATCTCAGATGGGGTTGTGTTTCAAAACCCCACACTTCAGAGACGCTGCAGCTTGGACCCACATCAACTCTCTGGGGGAGGGTCTTGCTGAGAAATGGCCCATGCTGGCTTGCCCCAGAAAACATTCCTGTGGTCGTGCAGTGGCAGAAGTTTAGAGATTATGGCAAATCACAACACACATAGCCAGTGCCAGGTTTCACAGCACTCAGGTGTCTTTGCCTCAAATTCCAGCAAATGTGGTGGCTCTCTGGAATCCACTGGGAACTTTGCCTGTGGGGAGGCCATGTGGCCTCTACCAAGTGCTCTCCAAGTAGGGTAACTGCTTCTCCCTGTGTGGCACACGGACCCCTTGTATGCTGTTGCCTGCTCCTGGGTTTTTTCCTTACTTCCTTACCAGAACACTGCCAGACACTCTGGAACTTCAGATTCTGTGCTCCACTATTTATAGAATCCTGATGGTATTGAAACCCTCTCCTGTCTTCCCGCCAGTGGTTTTGAGGAACAGATTTCTTGTTCAGTCTCCTGCAAGTGTTTTCTCTCCCTCTCTCTCCCTCTCTCTTCCTCTCTCTCCCTCTCTCCCTCTCTCCCTCTCTCCCTCTCTCCCTCTCTCTCTCCATCTACTTTTGGGGGAGTATTTTTCCTGCACTCTCCCGATGTGCCACACTCACCTCCTTTCTCCCCACAACAGCTCCATACTCACCATGGCTTTTCTCTCCCCCAGTTCACCTCTCCTTCCAAGTTCTGTGGCTCAAGTTATACAGATTGTTGTGTTTTTCCTCAAATCAGTTTCCTAGGTGTGCAAAATGGTTTGATGCTAATATAGCTGCATTTCAGGGAGGGGACAAGCTGAGGATCTCCATGTTGCTCCGCCATCTTGATTACAGTCTATTTTTATTTTTATTTTTTATTTTTTTTTTTTTAATTTTTTTTTTTCAACGTTTTTTATTTATTTTTGGGACAGAGAGAGACAGAGCATGAACGGGGGAGGGGCAGAGAGAGAGGGAGACACAGAATCGGAAACAGGCTCCAGGCTCCGAGCCATCAGCCCAGAGCCTGACGCGGGGCTCGAACTCACGGACCGCGAGATCGTGACCTGGCTGAAGTCGGACGCTTAACCGACTGCGCCACCCAGGCGCCCCCAGTCTATTTTTATTTTTAAATAAACAGAATGATGAAGTATCTATCTTTAGAAAGCATCAAAGTTTGATTGTCAGTTATTTTCTTAAAATATAAATGATATTTCATAATACTTCAGTTGTGCTTACATATGTCATGGTTGGATGGCTTGATATAACAATACTTGGTAGATGGTATCAAAATGGTTGATTAGACATGTTTTAACAATTTTATTTTTAAATAAGTGCTCTTCTTTCTATATGGGCATAATTCCTTTTTTCTATTTTACTGATTATTTATCTAAAAGTTACCATTTGAAATTCTATTACTTCATGAACTGCTCACAAAGCTTTGGAAAATTACTGCTAATTCTAAAATAATTGTACCACTTATCATTACTCAGTCAAGAAAAATGGGCATTTATGTATGCTTTAGCAATATTTAGATAGGCTGTTACACCTCTTTCTTTAAAATAGTCCTGATTGCAATGCAAATTGCAAGCTGTGATACCGTCACTGAAAATTGGAATAGCAACAATCTCGTCTGGTAGATATTCTCTGTTGACAGTGGTACTTCTGATAGCTGTGCTTAGTCATCTTTGGATCTCTTTACTAAGAGCACCAGTGAGTGGTCTTTTCAACTAAGGCCATATCCTGCAGTGTCATATAGTCATTCCCATTGCATGTGTGCCTTCTCTGTTTAACAGGAATTATGGTTGCCCTCTGCTGCCAATGCAGTCTCCACCATTTAGTCAGTCTTGGTGCTGAGATTGGGGGAGCTTCTCTATGAGCATTGAACCCAATTCCACAAACATTATTAAATGCATATTCTATTCCAGGGTATATACTTGTGGGACTAATAGGGAATGATCTATATTGCTAAGCAACTATGGTCTGACAAAATGGACAAATAGAATGGTGGTATGAAAGCCACCATTGGCTTTCATGGAGGAGTGAAAAGAGGGATTAAGGAAAGCTGCAAGAGGAAGTGATGTTTGATCTGGATCTCATTAGGGAAACTGAAATAAAACATGCTTTTTAAACTATAGCCACTTTCTAAGGAGAGTGGAAGAAATTTGGGTAAGCCTAGAACTGCATTTGGGAATAGAACTGGCTACAGCCAAGTTCTCTAGCTAAGAATTTCTCAACCCTCAGGATTCTCAGTCCTATGGCATTTTGGGCTGGATAATTCCTTATTGTGGGAGTCTGTCCTGTGTACTGTGGGATATATAGCAGCATCCCTGGTTTCCACCTACTAGATTCTAGTACAGGCCCCTCACTGCAACAACCAAAAATTTCTCTAGTCATTTTCAAATGTCCCTTGGGGGTCAAAATCACCCCCAGTTGAGAATCACTGTTTTAGATAGCAGAATGAGAAGAATACAGAATCCCAAGCAATCCTAAAAGGAGGAGGAAGGGAGAACAATGGAATGGGAGAGAGGAGTAAAAGAGTCAGGGAGATGGTGAAAAGTTAGGTTACCAAGGAGGGTTACCTGACAGTAAAAAATTTCTGGGGGAGGAAAATTAAAAAAAAACAACAACAAAAAACCAAAACAGGCATGTCTACTGGCCTGTTTGAAGTGGTTTGCATTGTTTGATGTAAATGGCCTCCCAGAAAGCTTCTTGTACACATGTCAGTGTTGGGAGGGTGGTTTTGTTTGGTGGGAATATTCAGAAGGGACTTGATTTCCATGTATGGTGTAGAACAGGGAATGTCACATTTCCCCCAATAGCTAACCCATAACTGGAAGTATTTGTTAGAAAAGAAGCTAGAACCATAGATAACCTCAAGGCTGGAAACTGCTCTAGAAATCACAGCAATCTAGGGGAAGTCCATGAATGTACATAGAGAATCAAATGGAAGTTTAGGCTAAAACAGTTTATATCTCAAGGAGGGAGGAGCACCTCTGTTTGAAGTCTGGGTTATATGGGAGAACACATCAGTTAGAGGAATATTACTTATGATAAACCCTGGCATTTGCCTGGTGCAACACCGGAGGGCCAGAGTGAGCACACAGACACTCCCCAGACCTCTGTATGTTCTTCTTCTAATAGAGGTGCCCTGCTGAACACAAACACACACATACACAGGCACATACACACACTCCATTAAAGGTTTGGCCTGGGAAAAATAGCATGGATAGAGAACAATTCAGAATAACAAAGGCTATTTAAAGGGAGAACAGCACATGCGTATGATGTGTATGAATAGTGGTTGGAGCATTAGATGGGGAGCCAGGAGACAGGACTTCTGTCCTGGTTCACTCTAATTCTCTGTGTGACTTTAGGAGTCACCTCTCTGGATTTTAGTTTCTTCCTCTTCAAAGATCTTGGCTGGACTAAATAGTTTAACTATAGATCTTTCCCGCTCTAGCATCCTATGAAACCATGAGGAACCTAAAGCATAACTGATGTGACCCCTGTTCTCCCCTTGGATGGGATACTTGTTTATAGTGCCTGAGCCAGACCAGATCAATTAATGCCAAACTCAGATTTGGGATGGACACAATGGCCAAGAATGGAGTAAAGAGTCCTGTTATGGCCTGAAGCTTCAGTCAGCTACCAGATGCCTGGAGGATCCCTATCAGATACTGTTCTTTAGGGACTCCTTAAAGGACATTAAAATCTGAGTGTTGTCATGGGAGAAAATAGGAGAAACAGAAGAGAAGAATAGACGCTGCTTCGTCAGCAGGCACTAAACTTCCTGAGATGGGTGTCTCAGAAGCTTCCTAAAGCTGCTCCTGCCTACTCTCAATCTTGTGGATTCTCTCTCTTCCTTATGCTTTCCTGGGCTTGAAACCTCACTCCTTTCAGTGTTTATTCATTGTTGATAATGATGACTCAAAAACTGGCCTTGTCTTGATTCTCTGACCGTTTGCTGTGCTTTCAAGATGGGTCTGAATGTGGGACAGAAGTAGAGAGTTTCTGTTCCTGTTCCATATTAAAGTATTAAAAATCTAAGCTCAGAACACAAAGTATTTTTAAGGCAGTGAAAGTACTCTGTATGATATTTTAATGGTGCATACATATCAGTATAAATTTGTCCAAACCCATAGAATGTACAACACCAAGAGTGAACCCTAATGTAAACTATGGACTTTGGGTGATAATGATGTGTCAGTGTAGGTGCATTAAGTATAATGAGTATACTGGTGGGAGATGTTGATAATGGGGGAGGCTGCACATGTCAGGGGGTGGGCAGGGGTTATATGGGAAATCTCTGTACCCTCTGCTCAATTTTGGTGTGAGCCTAAAACTCTAAAACTCTCTGAAAAAATAAGATTTATTTTGTGAAAGTCCATTTGCCTCCTCCTTTGGTTTTTCTCAGCTTTTTCATCCCTCTTTGGGACTCAGAGCTGCCTTAATGAAGCTTTTACCATACTATGGGAAGTTGTTTACCAATTTATGCTTTTAATGCAGCTGTCAGACGCTCAAACTGTCTGTTAGCCAAACTGGCTTTCTACCAACCACCTTTTCCAAGCTTCTGTCTCTTAAATACAATGTTTTTGACTAGACTAAGCATATCAAACAGTCTTTTAACACTTTTAAAGCATGGTATTTGCCACCACATATTTCAGTTCAATAAATGTCTTAGCACTTCTTTGCATAAGGCCTTCTGCTGGATACTATTGGGTTGTATAAAGATGAGTAGGGTGCTATGCCCTTTTTAATTTGATCTCCAGTAGGAGCTTGGGAGGTATGTATGGGTGAGTGAGTTGTTTTGCTCTTGTTTCATGAGCACTGGCACAACCAGTTAGTCAGTACTGACTATTCACATGTCCTGGTCCCCTGCTCCCTCTCTGAATAATGGGGGGAGTTCCCTTGGTTACTGCCTCAAAAACAGGGCAGGATTATATTCATTAAGTAAATTCAACAATTCTTTAAAGGCTCTGTATGTCATTGGTACCCACTTTACCTTATTCCATCCCCAAACCAAGAAGGTGGATTTATCTCATAGATGATGAGACAAACAACCTCATTTGTTTTTAATTTCTCTGTTATTATCATATATACTCCCTACCCCATTGCTTTCCAACTAAAACAACACATGAATGCATTTATCAGGTAAATGCATTACTGTATTCACACCAATTTTCTTTTAATCACTTAATTTCATTTTACTAAACTAGTACAGCTACATTTTCTTCATTGTGATCCACTGGCTACATTATTGGGCTATCTAATTCTAATGCACTTAAGACTTAAGTTGAAGTAGTGCTACACTTTATTGTGGAAAACAATACTTGTTGCCTATGATTTTACTGTGTAAGGGATCATGCAACTATTGAATGAAGTTACAGTGTCACCTGGTAGAAATGTAAGATGCTGGCTCCCACCATTCCATCTCCCACCTCTACTACTTAGGGCTTTACGAAGAACTTGACTGTGGTCAAAATTTCCTAACCTAGAAATCTTTAGAAAGATAAAGTAAGCCCTTCCTACAAAATGGGCAGGGGACCATACTTTAGGTGTGGCTATCTGGGGGTAGGAAATACACCGATAATGCTGAGAGTGAAATGAATTTTAAGAATACACTAAGGGTGAGTTTGAGTTTTTGTTAAAACATCCCACCCAGAGAGTATTTATAAATGGACACTGACAAGCACCTGAAGAGTATCTGAAACTTCAAAGTTTCTAATCAAGAGGTCAGGGTGTGGCCCTAGACAGAGCTTGACTGTGTCAGTGATTCAAAACTATGGCAGGGTTGAAGATGCTAACATCCAAGAGAAGAAGGTGCTAAGAGAAGATGGAATTAATGTAACATTTAAAAGGAGGTGGAGAGCATATAGAAGGCAGTAGTGTATATCCAATGTTGTTAGGAGAGGACCAGTTAACTGGATGGAATCTTATAGCCCCATAAGCAAGGCAGCTTGTATAATGAGGAAAGGTGCTTTATGGTGTTTAAAAAATTTGCTGGATGTACAAAGCTGAGGATCATCACCCAGAGTAGGGCAAGTGGGGACATCCCAGAAGCTTTGTCCCCAGAGGAGGAGTAACACCCTGCCTCATTTCCTTCCAATATTCACATCTGTGACCCTCTGCTGTCCTTGTCCTCTGCCTATATTGTACAATTTCATGCTCAGATGTGATGCATGAATGAAAATTGGAAATGTAAAAAAAATGGACTATGTGGAATTAAATTTTCATAAATGGCAAAAAGACCGAGTTTTACATTAAAGTCCCCAAAACCTCCCTCCTACTCCACCACTGGTGCCTGTACTCTAGATTATAATTAATCAGAATACTATTTTATCGCTACATTCTATTATTTTATAAGTCCAATATTGTTGAATATCAGATTAATTCAGCATACCATTGTATTGCCATCTGGGCTTATCAGTAGCAACTACTTCCATTTCCAAGTCTTATTAAACCAAACACATTACAGCAATTTGTATGTGAAACTTTCCAGCATTACTAAAACTTTCATAGTACTGGAAACACAAGTTACATCAAAGCATACTCCTTTGGTTACCTAAGGTTTTACTAATGTTACAGTCCTATCTGCAGAAGACTTTTCAAGGACAAAAATTTGTTACGGAAACTTCAAATTATTTAAGAGCTAGTTACTTATACTCAATAGGATTTTCTGTCTAGTTGGAGGAACACAGTCTTAGCACATGCATGAAAAATGTGTGAGGGAAGACTTTGTACTCAAGAATCTGGGCTGGTGTTTCCTCTGGTCCCTGATCTGGTGGATTTTCCCCTCCTCATGACTACTGAGGGACTGGGTGGCTCATAAAACTTGAACTCCAAAATGCTTTCCGGCTGATTCTACTGAAACCAGTTTTTGCTGGGTCTGCTTTAGTTTCATAGACTTCAAGGAAACCAAGCCATGCAGCCTATACAATCAGACAAAATAAGATCCCCTGGCCTATATTTATACCTCTTACGGAAGAATAAGTAGAAACTTCTAAGCTAATAGCAACCTCTGAGCCCCTTTGAAAGTGTTCATCTTCTCAAAGTCCATATCCATCTTAAGTATCTTGAATAGCCATCTTTGGGGTTTTACTGATGGAATGAAGACTCTTTTTTCTGTACTTACTCATCTGCCCCCTTTGGAGTTATGGTCCATTACTCTGTTCTTCTTGTTTATGTAGTCAGACTGACCCAGAGGCATTTGGGTTTCCACCCTGAAAAGCTTTTGTGTGGCTGACCCTCATCAGCTGTCAAGTGATTTCTCCCCTAGTAGGTCCTTTCACCTCTAGAAGCTCTATTCCTTGCAAAGGTTTGCTCAGTGGCCTGGAATGAGTGATATTTGTTCCTGCCTTCTGGGCAGAGGAAGGCTGCTTTCCTCCAGCTGTGGCAGTGATGAATGACTGACTTCTCTCTCCTTATTTTTCTTTCACCTTGCCTCCTCTCCTCTAGAAGTTGTCTCTCTAGAATACTACTTTTTGAGAGAAAATGAAGGAGATAGCTTATTTGTAAGCAGTTGGTGGGCTTACTTAACCTCCTTTGGTTCCCTGCCAAAATAAAGGAAGGGAACTAGAATAGCATCTAACCTTATCTCACCCAGCTTTAAGAACTGGCTAAAAATAATATTTAAGATTTATCATGTGGGCTGGGAAAACACCGAGAATTTTCTATCCTAAATTGTGTTTTTTACCTCTCTATGAACATTCTTTGTGTTTTTTTTAATGTTTTAAGATAGCACTATATTTTTATTCTTCCATTGATTTATTCAATCTTTCTGAATTAATAACCATCTCCTAGGTATCTATGAAATGTGTGGTGGTAAGGCAGATGCTACAAAAGAAATATAATATGAAGGTTCAGGATTTAGTTGCTGATAGTTGAAATAGTACAGGGATTCAGCTCAAGGACAAATGATACAGATATAAATGCTAAAAAGTTTCAGAAAAAAGGAGATCAATATAATCTGGAGTGATTGGAGAAAAAAAATCCACTAACACAGTGAGACCTTTGAAAGCCTTAAATGTCAGGCTCAGGGGATTGCACTTTATTCTATAGATAATGGGAAACTTTTTGGAAATATGTTAGCACTCTCAAAGCATCTTGCTGGGAGGGGTGAGCACACAAGTACACTGTGGCTAGCAAGGAAGTGGCTCAGTAAAATGTGAAGACCCTATCCAGACAGGGACAGCCTTTTGAGATTCTCAAATACAAGTGTGATGAAAATGAAGGAAGGGAAAATGCTTGTCTAGCTGAGATTAGAGGGTTCATTGGGTAGACATAGATTATATACAGTGATGGTTGAGTGAATCAGGTATTGACTAGGTGAGCATGTCCAGGGAGGCATGGATACATCAAGCAGAATGGGGGAAGCCAGGTGAAAGCCCTGGAAACAGAGCAGAAGCCTCACTATGTTTCAAGGGGCAAAGTGGCAGCTTGAGTAAGAACTGGGTGATCAAAGGGAATGGACAGAAATTGATGAATTCAGGAGATAGTTTATCAGCAGTATCAGTGGAATCCAACTCAAGGCAAAGCTGGGCATGTGGAAACAGAAAGGAAAAATCCTGAGTGAAAAGACAAGTGTTTCTATTTTTACCATATTTTGTTTCACTTGGGGGTCTGATATTCAATTTGAAAAATCTTTAATAGAGAGGAGGCCAAGGTGATTTATTTCTGCCAAAAGAAAAAAAGAAGTCTAGAAAAAGTCATCTGTGAATCTCAGCTGTGTCACCATATTTTAAATCTATTAATTTGATTTACATTCAGAGACAGTATTCTCTTTTGAATTACAGTGTTTTCCATTGTTTCTGAACTGAGTTCCACAAATAAGAAGAGGAATAGGAAAGACGTCTGAGTTGCCAGGCAGGGTTATTTCCACCTCACTTTTGATCGGTTCCAACTAATGAAGTCCCCGTCAGGGGCTAATAAAGGAGGCTTGTTGTGGGTGATGCAGAGTATGTAGCTCTAAATGGTCTTAAATTAATATCTGTTCACCTTCATGCTTGACTTTAAGCCTAATGACATCAACGTACAAAGAAGGCAGAATGAGATGGTCTTAAATCATTATCTGAAAACCAAGTCTGTAAGAAAAAAGTCCAGTTTTAAGCTAATTAAGGGAGACTGCTGAATACTCTAGGATATCAAATTAACCATTAAAAACCTTTGAAAGTTGAGTTGAAAATGAGAACTTTTTTCCCAAATCTTTTGAGATTCAGTTTTTGAAGTGAATAAAACTCAGAGCTTTTTAGTTTTTTCCCTAGTCATGATGAAGAGAACATTAAAAGACATTTGCTTAAACTACTTACATCAAATCTAAGAAGTTAGTTTGGAGAAAGAACTTCTTTGGCAGCGTTGTTATTTTCTGTAGGAGAGTTAAGTGTGGTCCAGAGCCTGAAACTTGTAGAAAATACAACCTACAGATCTTGGTATATGGATAATCTGGAGGGTAAAGTCAAAGTACTTATTATGATGCATCATTTAATGCTTTTAGAGCCTTAAGACAAATTTAACTGGTTCAACATATTTCTTGGTTAGAATTATAAAGTTACTGAAAAGGACAAAAATTCCCTTTTTTCTCTTATACAGCTTAATGGCTAAGAGTATGGGATTTGAAGTCAGGTAGATACAGGTTCAAGTCTTATCTCTGCTGTTGCCACCAGCTCTGGGACCCCGGGCTATTTTCCAAGTGTTAGTTTTTTCATCTGTAACATGGGGATAATCCCAGGCCCCATAACACAGAATTATTGTGAGTGTTGCACAAATTTATCTGATCTATCTATTGATCTATTGACCTATCTATACAAGTATAATATATAGCTAATATTTTAGATTAGATTAGATCTAATATATATTAGATAAATTTGATATGTATTTGATATATATTAGAGAGATGTAGTATATATATACATATATATATATACATATACATATATAAAATATGCTTGGGTCAGTCCCTGGTATATGGTAATAGCTCTTAATTTTCAGTAGTAATAAACATCAAAATTAAAAATAATCCATCTGCTAAATTGCGTTTTTTCAGCAAGTTCTGATGATGCATTCTGGTTAATGGCGACTTGGAAAGTTGTTACATGGACAAGATATGGGGAGAATTATTGACTGTACTGTACTGACTTTTATACATTATTACAGAAGGAACTCTTGATTTCTGTCATTTTTATTGTTCAGAAATGGTGAATCTGTCATCTTCTGCTTGATGCTTGTATTAATGATAAAAATAAAAATCAACTTCAGAGGTGTTTAAGTATAGTATTCACCCTTCTATCTGACAAATCATGATTTTGTTTAGAGGATAATCAAATCCAGTGAGGTGCTCAGAATGGGGCTTGTTGTATATAATGAGTCTTGTGTAGAAACAAGCTTATTTATAGACACACACACGCACACACACACACACACACACACACACAAGTGAGTAAATGGATTCATTGTCCAAGTGCCTTTTAAAACTTTTTAAGTACAAATATCAGGTTGTCTCTACCAGCTATCCACTTATTTTGATAAATGGAATTTAAAAAATTTAGATTTTGAAGGTTAAGGTAAATGTAAAAGACAGAGAAAATGAACAGAATTAGTTCCCTGATGCTGCTACTGAGATTAGTAATCGATGGTGATAACGAACATTTTTTTCCAAATTTGAGTGACCTATTTTTTCATTTGCAGACAGGATATTGGAAGGGGAAAATGAAAGGGAAATAACTAACATTTATTGAACATCTACTAGTAACAGTATAGCACCCTACATTTGTTATCTTATGTAATTCTCATAAACATCCTATGACTTCTGAGCTATCCTGCCCATTTTTCAGATGAGGAAAGTTGGTCTCAGTTTGCAAAACAAGTCAAGATCCTACATTTAGCACATGGAATAAATGGGTGCTTCTAACCATGATATCATACTGATGCTCATTTGTGAAGGAATATCATCTCCTTTAGTGAAATGAATCAGTGTATTAAGTATCACTAATGTTGAGTTCTGAGAGAAGAACCTTCTGATGGAAAGAGGTGAATATCAACAGCTCTACTTCTCTCCTGGGGTTTTCTCATCTGCTTATGCTGATTGTACAACTACTACCTGGGCAAGTCATATTCTCAGCTTCCTGTCCTTACAAAGCAAAAGGATTTCCCAAGTACAAGGGGATGTTTCTTAATATTTGTTATACTAGATGTAGCAGTGTGGACCGGCTGCCTGTGGATGATATTTGCCTTCCAATGAAAAGTGCTTCAGTGTTAACAGAAACTCAACTGAGTGCTACATTTATATGTTTTTAGTAAAAGGCGAAAGATTTATGTGATCTGAAGAGAAACCAGAGTATTAAGTTTATATGTTTTTAATAACACATAGAGATGTGTCCCTCTCAAAAGCAGGAAAGCCCTGTAATTTTGCTGTGATCCTTCACTCCTTATGCCAGTGTTGCAGTGGGAGCTCTACTCTACCCACACATGTTCAAGTATAAAGTGGTGCATTCCAGCTTAAATGAAAGCAAGGGAACAGCTGATCACTCAGGCTAGCAGAAGAGCACAAAGACAAGACAGGTGAGGAGGCAAGGTCTTCTGGGTGTCTTCTTCCCATATTGCTCCAAACTCTTGTTGTGTGGCCATCTGTGCCCCAACTGTAGACTCACCCGGTCTCCTGCTCTGGGGCCAATCTTATCCTCAGTAGAGGGTCAGTAAAAGCTTTAATTTAGTACTCCTGGGTTGCACATCACAGCCTCTAGTCTAGTTTTGACCTTGTGTTCTGACTCCAGTGATGCAGCTTTTGCTCTGTTCCCGGGAGGAAGTCCTCCTCCATATGTGCCCCATTTCCAGTGAGAGGGAAACCTCAACCCAAACCTAGGGAAACCAGCCTGATTTGTCCAAGACTGTCCTGGTTTTAGCACCAGAAGTCCCATGTCCTGGGAAATCTTGCAGTCCCAGGTATCTGAATGGCCAGTCACCTTGCAAGCCCCCATCTGGATAACAGGGCTAGAATCCCCTCGGCACTAGACCTGTCACTCTTATTGTTTCTTGTTAAGTTTGAAACCTCAGACTGAATTGCTAAAATGCTCTTTAGTTATTGGTGAGTACATTAATAAATTGGATTTGGGATTCTGGCTGCAAGTTCCTTTAAAGAATGTGATTTTGAATATCAAACTACCAATGTCTTTTGAACATGAATTCTAAGTGATTAAAATTTCAATTCATAAAAGAGTGGTGTTAGTACTAGTTTTTTTTGGAACTTATTCTTGATGAATATGAGGAGGTGGAAGGGATGGGGAAAACTCATGTTTGACCATATTAGGGTAAATGTTTCATTTAGTTAAAAAGCATTCTGCTCTGTTGTTTGCTTTCACTGGTCTAAAGGGATCATGCATGTACAGTTATCTAAATATGTACAATTATAAATCATATCTCTTCTTGTTCTCCCTAAATCACAAGGCACTTTTGCTGGAGCTTTGTCTAAGAGCATGTTTTATGTGGTCCCTAGAGTGTTGTTATTTGTAAGCAACAAAATTAAATAATAACGATTGAGATGAAAATAAAGATTATTTTAACAAGATGATTTATTATGTAACTGGTAAAGAAGGGACCTGACATACATTCTAAATTGAATGGAGTTTACTTTTGCTGTAAAAGAAGTGTCAGCTTTATCTAACGACATGTTTAATTGCTTGCATCTAATGCAGGATAATGTCCTTTAAAACAAAGGGGAAATATTTAAGCATAATGAAGAACTCTGAAGAGCAGATTATAGAACTCAAGCATTGCTTTTATCCATCATAGGCAGTCTTGGTTAGAGGAAAGAGGGAGTGGGGGATGGGGGGGGGAGAGACGGAGAGACAGAAAGAGAGAGAGGAAACTAATAAAGAATATTCCAGATAGTTTCTCAAATCAAGCTAAATATTGAGTGGGCAAAACTAACTCTCACAAAATTAGCTTACAGTGAGACAAGGCTCTTTTAAGAATTTGAAATAAAGAGCAATTCTTGATTGGGTAGAATTCTGTTTGCTGTTTACATGAACTGTCACATGGCAAGAATCATCTTAAACAGAATAAGTACAGCACCTGTTACTACCAGATGTGTGGCTTCGTTGGCTATAGAGATGATGGGTATACATTGCAGAAATGCTTGCATGTGCTTTGGTTCATAAGAAAATGAGCATTTTTGCTCTAGAAATGGTAGCCTATGATCCTCCTCTAGCAAGGGCTTACATGGGAAGCCTTGGCCACCAGTGAAGGGTGGCCAAGAAAGATGGAGAGGGGAGCAGAGCCATAGCAAAGGAGAAAGCCTGCTTGAAAAAGCCTAAGGTGGCATCAGTATTAATGACGCCACAAGAGAACTGTGGGTGTGGAAGACTACAGATTTGGGGGGGGAGAATCTCAACTCCATTTAATACTTAGGCAGCTTTAGGCAAATCACTTCCCCTCTTTGTGCCTTGTCGTCACCTATCAAATAGGTGGGGTCAATAATACCTCTCTCACGGGGTTGTTTTGAGCATCAGATGAGATAATGTCTGAGAAAGTACTTTGTAAATTCTTAAATGCTACACAAAGGTTAACTATTTTCCCATAATGTGGTTTATAATTGCATGTGTTTAGTTATTCCATGAGTCACTATGTTACCTCCAAAAGCTAAGGCCTGATATAAGTTATTCTGTGACACAGATATTAGTCCTCTCCCTGGGTAGAAGCATTATAAAAGGTTAGCACTATATTAAGTAATAGATCTATTGCTCCACTAAATTATTCATGATTATGTGTTCAGTGAATGATCAGTTTGATTGAAATAATTGTCAGGTGTTCTCAGGGCTCTGGAGAGGAAGCTGATAAATGACATAAGGTTTCTTCATCGTGATGACTTTGCTTCTATTAAACATTAAGAAAAACCAATTAATGAAATCTGTGAAAAAAAAGTTACAGTCTGGAATGTTAAAGGAACTATCCTTTCTTTAAAGTATTTTTTTTTTTCAACAAATCAAAGCTTTTCAGTAAAAGTTTTAGAGTGGTGAATGATTTCAACCACTTTCTGAAGATTAGTTTTTGAGTGAGAAAGAGAAAAACCCATTCCTTTTTCACAAGAAAAGATGTGTTAATTTTGTTGTTGTTAAATGAATGAATGAATGAATGAATGAATGGATTTGAGTCATTTTGGCTAGGAATTTCAATAGTTGTTGAAAAGGCTCTGTTGATCCTTTTCTCAGAAAATAGGTGCCCTCCATTTCTATCTCTGACTTCTCCTGTGGGCTCCAGAATCATGACAGTGACAACCAACATGGCAATTCTACTTGGATATTCTGTTGTCGTCTCAAACTGCTCACGTCTAAAATGAAAGTAATTTTCCCTCTACTATCTCCATCAGCACAAACACCTGACATCCCCATTTGTGTTGGTAGCCTAACATTCTGCCCATGTCTCATGCAAACATTCTTTGGAGTTGTTCTCGTCTTCCAATACCCTCTAATATTTCTTATATCCAATATGTTCACAAGTCCCAACTTTTATCCTGCTGAAAATATCTCTAGTTGGACCCACATTCCCCTGCCCACATCCCTTGCTATCAGCCTAACTCCAGCTTTCATGCTTATAATGTCAAGACAGCTTGGACTCCAATTGCTGGCTTCCTCAAATTCCTCCTGAATCTTTCCATAATACCACTTTCATCACACCATTACTTCTTGTATAAATAGCAATGACCCTCTATTGTGCACTGCGTCAAACTCAACTCCTCTCTTGGGGTAGCTTTCTTTGTCATGTGTTTCACCAGATTTGCTAGGACTCTGCTCACATCTGGGCTTAGCCAGTTTCATACCTTGCCTGTTCTCCCTTGCAGCTCTGATTATCTAAACTCCTTGGGATTGGCCTTTCCCCTACAGGGACCTTGGGAAAAGCCCCATACAGGGGGCAATATGGTGTTTCAAATATTGAGGTTCATCAAGCCCCCTAACTTCAATTTGTGCTTCTTTCCTCAGTTTGTCCTAGTCTGGGACACTTCCTCCCTATTGTGAAAAAGCAATTACATCCTGTATGGAAGTGCAGTATGCCATTTCCATTATGGTGGTGAAAACATTTTCTTCAGCAGTGACGTATGCAGCCCTGGATCTCTGCAGACCAGGTGGGAGCCAGGATAACATTGATAAAGTCCTAGTCATCAGTAAAGGTATCAGACAATTGGCAGTGAACACCCCAGATGGCAGAGTAGGGTCTGGGGGACACAGCAGAATTTGAGTGTCCACAATCATTAGCACAAGGAAGAAGGGTGTTGGGAAAGTAAGATGGAGCTGGGGCTAAGTATTCCCCTGGAGAGGGTCCCAAAGCCAGAGATTATTAATCATGTTGGTAACTTGATCCATACCCGCTCACCTAGAAACTGCAGGAAAATGATAGTAAGTTGGGTTAATTAAAACAAACAAACAAACAAACAACACAAAAAGACAGAAAACAACCAGTGCCCAGCACATAGAAACACCTAAAATTAGTAATATTTCTATTGTTTAAAAATGATGCTTTATTGGTTTAATTCAAACAGCTGAATTTTGTGATTTGTGTTGGTTAACAATCACGTTCCTCTTCAAGATCACTAAAGATGTTACTGAATTAAATAACATATGTAAAGCACCTAGCTGTTCTAGTAGCTAGCAGGTCTATAATAAATGAGAGTGCTCTTACCCTTCCCTCTCTCTGAATTAAATAATTTAAAGAAAATTATTCACATAGCTAGTTAAAATTAAAAAATTTCCCTGTTGACTATTTTGTTCCAATTTACATTAATCTGAAAGATCCTCAATAATTAGAAGAAAAGATATAGGTAGGAAGATATAAGGGTATAGAAAAGATACAGGGATAGGAAGAATGAGTACAAGTGTTTGTTATACCTGTCTCAGATATAGGTGCAGAATACATATCTCGATGTAGGTATAAAATATGGAGGTAGATAGGTTCCATGTTAACACTTCCAGCCCCCACTCCCAGGCTTGCTCCATTGCTATATAACTGAGGCATATTTGCACAAATGAGCCCCAACTTGAGAAAACTAGTATGTGGAACTCTGAACTTGTAAAACAGACAAGTACTACAAAAGATGCTTTGCACTGAAAGGTATAAACTGAGTGTAAGATTTCTGCCACATATATCCGTTACATAAAACGAATTTTATCTGAATGAAAATGCATTAATATCCATCTGAATAAATCTGCAAAAACAAAGAATTTCTGCTCTTGCTCTTCTTGCTTTTCTTCTGGATTTGGAATTTTTAAAAAAGGTATACTTGGGATTCTTAAAGAAACAGATCTTAGGTTCATTAGCTCCATAGCCTAGTGTTGTATTCCATTGGGTTCTCATTCCATTGGGTTCTGCAGATCTTGTCCCCCATATTCTCTATATTTTATTTTCTAAACTATATCATTTATCTAAGTAAACTTCTCATTACATCTTGTTTCTTTACTATCCTAGTATGATAAAATTTTGTATGTTTTATACATGAGAATGAATTGGTATTTGGAAATTTTCTTCTCTCTCACCACTTACTCTTTATTGCATGTCTTTGGGAGTCTAGGTGCTAATCCTCTGCTTTTAATCATTGTATAAAATAGATATGTTAATAAATATATATTATATATGTATATTTGACATGGTTTAAAAACTACATGTTAGGGGCGCCTGGGTGGTGCAGTCGGTTAAGCATCCGACTTCAGCCAGGTCACGATCTCGCGGTCCGTGAGTTCGAGCCCCGCATCAGGCTCTGGGCTGATGGCTCGGAGCCTGGAGCCTGTTTCCGATTCTGTGTCTCCCTCTCTCTCTGCCCCTCCCCACTTCATGCTCTGTCTCTCTCTGTCCCAAAAATAAAATAAAAAACGTTGAAAAAAAAATTAAAAAAAAAAAACAACAACAAAACTACATGTTAAAGCCTTTATCAAATTTTAATTAAACAATTGCTGATTTCCAAAAGGATATGTGTATATCTAGCTTAGAAATGACATTTTAGAAATGTGTTTGAAAACTTGCCTCTTAGCATCATGTAATTGTCAGAAAAACAAAAAGCCCAGTCTTTGGGGGCTGAAATCCCCTAGAGTTTTTATTGTCTTATCATATCTTTTTTTTAAAAAATCTTTTGAGGATTATGGTAGCAGGAGAAAATACTTACCAGTGGCTTTCATGTGGGACCAAACATCCACTTACCATTGACTGGGGTAAGGTATTTCTTCCATAGTGTATTAAAAAACAGATATTCTTCAATGCTTATTTTAAAAAGGTGAATCATCAGTAGGGATTTTTCCAATCCATCTTTATGTACATACCAGAAAAGAAGTTACCAAGATCTTTGTGGCTAGTCAAATGCTTTCAAGAAAACACAAGTGACTTTGATTTCCAATTTTTATTTGGTTATGAAAAGAGAATAACATATTTAGCCTCATGGATAGAAAACTCTCCTAAAAGATAACTCTACTGCATTGATGTAGTGTGTTTAACAGTCATCTAGAAGCTGTTTGTAATTATGATGAAAGATTATGGTAATGTTAGTGTGTGAGTCAGTACCCCTCAAAATATCATTTATATGAATGGATCATTTTGAGAAAATATATACAAAAGGATGAATCAGTCTAATACTTTAGGGTCTCTCATATGCCCAATTTTTTGCATGTGAATCAGAATTTTTTTCTCCTCTGCCTACTCATTTTTCAAAATTCAAAAATGTTACCTCCTTTGTAGAATCCTCTTGGCAACTCCGGATATTCCTTTTCCTTTCTGAGTCTCCAGAATACTCTGTCTTATCATCGTTACAGCCCTTAGCAGATTGTCTTGAAATCTTGTTGCTTACCTGTCTCCATTATTGCTCTGTAGACTCTTCAAGGTGACACTTTATTCTGCTTGCCTTGAGCTCTTGTACCTAGAACACTATCTGGCACTTAAGGACTGAGTTAATGAAAGAGAGGCATTGAGATTATGCACACAAACTGCATGTGATATTTAATGAACTGGTAACTACATCTTTTTGGAAGAGTTTATAAGTAAATTCAGATAATGTTCAGATATAGTCTGGATATGTCTCATTCAACTGCCCCAGGTTTATAATGGATGCTAACACTGAGACTCCCCTTGTCATCAGGCTGTGTCCTCCAACTTTACAGAAATGTTCCTAGTCAAAACTACTGGTTCCATTTGCCTCCTGTCCTCCAGTTACTTGCTATTTCAGAATGTTATAGAAGAAGAATGTGGGGAAGGAGGAAAGAGAATTGGAAGAAGGTGGATGATGAGTGCAAGAAATGAGGAGCCAAAGAATTAGTTTTCTTTTTTCATCAGCCCATATGCTATCCTATCTTATGACCTGAAAAAAAAAAAAAAGAGACTAACATATGCAAATATTTACCTCTAAAGTGTGATTCAGGTGTTTCTAGTTATGGGCCAAAACAAGTTAACAACCCATGAAAACCAACCCCATAAACTCTCCCTCGTAACTTTCAAATACTACGGTAGGATCCAGTAGGTTTTAGGAGACCAGAAAATGATTTGTGAAGTCTGCTGTTTTCTGCTACAGACCAGGAGTGTTGACAAGAGCAAAGAAAATCTTTTGCTCTCTCTCACCCTTCCTGGGGCCAGGCTGAGGGAGTGCTGACGAATTTAATTTGATGATATTATGCCATGACATTGTGTCAATATGCGATGATGTGTGTGATGGCACAGCGTCATCACGTGGTGACGCAACATCATGACATAAGACATCACAACGCCAATTAAAGACATGACTCCAGGAGGGTTTTTAATTGAGCAACAGATCTACAGTTATTTGAGGACTTGAGGTACTATAAGGCAGTGAGGAAGCTGAACTGTGAATTATAGACTAGAAAATGTTTCTTTGCATGAACCATGGCTCTTTTTTTTATTTGTATATGGCTCCTTCCAGAAGTTGTAATCCCTGTTCTTGCAAGGCAGTTTTAGAAATCAAAATATAATTTTGTTTAATGGACTGCTTCTATCATAGGTTGTCCCTATATTAGTTTTCTTTTGTCTGTAGAATATGAGCTGGTGCTAAATTTAAATATAATTTCAGAATGAGATTAAAAAAATAAAAATCTAGTCTTCATTTGCATATTTGTTAAAAGTTTTTTTAGTACTTCATAGAGCTCCAGGTAAAATGATTTATAATTGAAATTACTTTGTAACTAATATCTTTTGTAGGCATACATTTCATAATAATCTTTCACTGAGATTCTCATGGTATGAAAATACTAAAGAGAAGAAATAACTGGCAAAATATGGTTTACTTTGCGTGTCTGTGTGTGTGCACGCACGCACACGCATGCATATGTGTGTGAGCATGCATGCATGCGTGTATGTGTGAGATCTTTGGCAAGCGTTTATCTATTTCGTACCTCAGTTCTACCATTTTTAAAATGAGGATAATGTATTTTTTCCCTGATTTTAATAGGGTTATTGTATAGACAAGTTATATGCTCTATGTGAATGTTCTTTGTGCTCTTTGGAACAAATGTTGTTATATAAATCTTGGATATTATGAAATACTTTCTCTAGAGCTACATAGACTCTACTTATGAAGTTGAAATTAAATGGGGAAACATTTGTTAAGTTAAAACTGAGATGGGTTTTACATTTGATACTTCATCTTGACTTTTTTCCTGATCGTTTCATTTCTAGATTTATGTGTTCAGAAATGAATCGGATTCTGAAGTAGAGGTGATAGTGATATACACAGTTTTATTTGTGATATTTAAAGTGTTGGGTCACTCCCTCTGTCTGTACATGTGGATATATAGGTGTCTGTTTTTCACTGGTGAAAGGAACTTTACACCCACATCAGGGAGAATTCGTTCCAACAGAGGTTCACAATTCCCTCATTCACGTGTGTTTTGGCAGTTTACAATCCACAGAATACTGAAAAAGCTGAAGGTACTACAGTGGTTCTTTGCTACTTCTCATTTTACACGGTAAAGTGAAGAGATTGTTTGTTGTCTTAAAATTCACACTAGCTTCATCACTCCTCTGTAACTCCAGTAAAAATGTACTAAAATTTCATGCCTTCTGAAAAATGATACATGACTTTTAGATGGAGTTTGAAATGGTGGCTGATTACTTTTGAATACTCCAGCTCCACTGGTTGCCAGCTCACATCTGCAGCAGAGGAAAACAATTAGCAAATTTGTGAATTAGCTTTAGTTTACACATTAAACAAGCAAAGTAATTCTTTATAACTTTAACCAACAGGCTGTGTCTTGATTACAGGATATTGTTGCTCATTAATAAATGGAACTATATTTAGATTTTGCCAGTGTGTATGCATTTCATTTGCTTGCATTTTGTACCAGTCTCCAGGACTACCTACATAATTTGTAGGGTCCAGTGTTCAAAAATTATTGACTTTCAAGACATTGACAGTAGAACATTAAACCAAGTGTGTAACCAGTCTGGATATAGAGCCTTGAGTGAACTACGCAGATCACATGCCCATGTGGCCCTGCCAGTCATGCATTTGGCAACATTGAGTTCTATGGGCTGACCCAGTTTTTGTCATTTATGGCCAGTTTGTGTGATTCTCTAGCTTTGGTTGGATTTTTTTAAATGTTTATTTATTTGTTTTGAGAGAGCGAGTGGGGGAGGGGCAGAAAGTGAGGAAGAGAGAGGATCCCAAGCAGACCCCAGCCCTATCAGTGCAGAGCCCAAAGTGGGGCTCTACCTCATGAACCATGAGGTTATGACCTGAGCAAATTAGGAGTCAGACGGCTGAGCCACCCAGCCACCACTGGTTGGATTTTTTAAAGATTACTTTTGGACTATTCATAATACTCACTTTTGTTTCTCTCTAGATTGTAATTACTTTGTTATGGTTAGTAAATCTCTATTGTAATTTATTGCTTATCTGTAATCAAGAATTCAAAGCAACATGTTACCAAAGAAGTTCCTTAATAACCTGAATTAGTGTGGCCTAATTTAAACTTGGGAAATGCCCAGGTCACATGAAAGCTGGATTTGTCAACATTAAAACAAAAACTATTACGCTCAATAGTTTGTATAATACAACTATGCACTGAACAATGTGAGGTTACGGGTGCCAATGCCCTGCACAGTCAAAATCTGTGTAACTTTTGACTCCCCCAAAACTTAATTACTAATAGCCTATTGTTGATTGGAAGCCTTACCAATAACAGTCAATTAACACATATTTTGTATGTTATATAAGAATATATATGTATTCTTACAATAAAATAAGCTAGAGAAAAGAAAATGTTGTTAAGAAAATCATAAAGAAGAGATGAGGAGCCTGGGTGGCTTGTTTGGTTAGGCATCCGAGTGGACTGTTGATTTTGGCTCAGGTCATGATCTCATGGTTTGTGGGATTGAGCCCCATGTTGAGCTGTGCATTGACAGCACAGAGACTGCTTGGGATTCTCTCTCTCCCTCTCTCTCTGCCCCTCCCTTGTGTGCATGTGCTGTCTCTCTCTCTGTCTCTCAATAAATAAAGTTAAAAAAAATAAAGTCATAAGAGAAAAATTATAGTACTGAACTGTATTTATCAAAAAACCTCTATGTATAAGTGGACCTGCACAGTTCAAATCCATGTTGTTCAAGTATCAGCTGTATTCAGAATAAATGCTGCTAACAAGTACTTATAACTGTTAAATCCTACCTGACTTAAGGTAAAGAATGGATCATTCAGAAGTTGGAAAGATTTATTTGTACAGAAATCCCAGACTAATTGTTTTATTTTATTTAAAAAATTTTTAAAAATGTTTTTATTTATTTTTGAGACAGAGAGAGACAGAGCATGAGCAGGGGAGGGGCAGAGAGAGGGGGAGACACAGAACCTGAAGTGGGCTCCAGGCTCTGAGCTGTCAGCACAGAGCCCGATGTGGGGACTCGAGCTCACAGAGTGTGAGATCATGACCTGAGCTAAAGTTGGATGTTTAACCAACTGAGCCACCCAGGTGCCTCCCAGACTAATTATTTTTAATGGTATTTTCCTGACTTTTGACATAAGGACAAGCTTTCCTCCCAGAATTTTTTTTATATTAATAATTTACTTCACAAACATTATTTTCCTTGGAGATCGCAAACTGATCCTATTCCCCTCTGAATTACTTCAAATTTCAAAGAGTAAAAACCTGAAGTAATGAGGCTTTGGTGTTTATTCCTCTTTGAAAAAAAAAATCATGTTTGTTTTTTATATGTGTGTACATGCATTAGGGAGGGGGTGGGTAGTAGATTTAACTTCAAACCATATCTTGCCAAGACTCATTAGTAATATGAGTCTTTAAATAGTCACCTTCTTTTTAGGCAACTTGTAGATGGTGAATTTATTTTTCCTTCAGGTTTATAAGGGGCTTCAAAATTCATTGAGACAAAACTCCCACTGATGTATTAATCCCCTATGCAATATCCCACAAATAGATGGTTCAGTCTATTCTCCCCTTATCTAACATGGAGGAAACTCACAATCTCATAATCCTATCCCATAAATGTCCTTGTTATGCCAAGTTGCAATCTGTTTTCTTTGGACCTATTGATTTTTGTTTGACGTCTCGGGGTCTTTCAGAGTAAGAGTATTTTCATTCCACATACCACTTTAAAAATATTAAAAAATAGCTATCATATCCTTCTTTAGTCTTCTTTCCTCCATATTAAACATACCTTTTCTAAAAAAAATTATTTTATATGTTGAAATGTCTCTTCATCTGCCATGGGGCCCTTCTGGTGTGAGAAACTGAATGTCCAGTTTGCCTGCATCTTTAAAAAAATTTTTTTTAAATATTTATTTTTCAGAGAGAAAGAGACTGTGTGTGAGTGGGGGAGGGGCAGAGACAGAGGGAGACAGAATCCCAAGCAGGCTCCAGGCTCTGAGCTGTCAGCAGAGCCTGACGTCGGGGCTCGAACCCACAGACTGCAAGATCATGATCTGAGCCGAAGTTGGATGGTTAACAGACTGAGCCACCCGGGTGCACCCAGTTTGTCTGCATCCTTAAAGTTCAATGCCACTTTGTCTGTTATCTTTAAGGTTCAACACCAAAACCATATGCCATGTGGAAATACATCACCAGTGTCAAGAAGAACAGGCCCATGGCCTCACTTCTTTTAAATACTTTCTTTTCTGTTATTGCAGAAATTTCTTATTTCTAATATTGCCTAAGGTGGTACCAGCATTCAGGTAGTCATACTGTATTGCTGATTCATACTGAATTTGCTGTCAGCTAAAGTTCCTATGTCTCTTTTAAGGGAGTTGCTGAAGCATTTTTTAAAAATTCTGTACTTAGAAAGTTTCTTTTTGGATCTTAAACTTATCTAAACCATTTTTTAAAAATTCTGTACTTAGGAAGTTTCTTTTTGGATCTTAAACTTATCTTTGTTAAATTTCAATTTGCTTGACTTGACTCATCTCTTCATCCTGTCAAGTCTATTTTGATTTATAGAATCCATTTATTATCCCAGTATATTTTTTGTCTCTTCACATTTTAGAACCTTTCTGTCTGTTTGTATAAACCAGTGGTAATACTTGGGAACAGAAGAAGGTCAGGAAGAGAACCCTGTGGCTCAATTCTTTGTCCAGGTTGAGAATCCCTTCTTAATCACTAGCCTTTTGAGTACAGTTGTTCCACTAGTTCCTAGGTGTCCTAGCATCCAGCCTACATTTCTCCATCTTTTCCATTTGAGTATGAGAGACCCTTTCGGGTCTCCCAACACACATTATTGACTGTGCTTTCTGACCAGATTAATAGACCCTCAAAGGATGTTATGAAGTTGGTGTACATAACTTAATATATTAAGAAGTCTGGTGAAGATAAAATGGGTACCACAGGTAATTCTAGGTACCACAAGGTGGTAAAATTAAAGTGTGTTTATCTAAGTGAGAATAAGGTCTGGATAGATCCCACTGACTAATTATCATTCCAGACCCCATTATTTTAGCTTTGTTTTTAATCACCTGAGAGGCACATCAAAACAATGAATAATACAAAATGTCAGGGGAGTACTGAAGTAAGAGGTATAAAGTTGTAGGTAAATGTTAAACGAAGGCTAGAAGTTGTTAGAGTGATACACAAGGGTGAAGTTCTTGAAAAGTTTATTTACAAAGCATGTGTCTATCTTTTGGGTATTAATATTGTCACTGAGATGCACCATGACAGACTTAAAATCCTAACTAGTATTTATAGTACTATGATCCATACCAGGTAGGAAGTATATGCCTCTCAGTAAGAATTAAATAAGAAATTGTTGTAAGTATCTAGCATAGGCTCTGACATAGTATGAACTTAATAATTAACCCTATTAATTAATTCAGCAAGCATTAATTATATGCTATTATGTATAATAATAGAATGCTGGGCACTTATTTTTTGCATGACAAATGTGCAGCGTGTATTGTTTCTTTCTGTTGAAATATATTATTATATACAAATAAGTAAATATGTATACATGCACTACATTGAATATAGCTGGAATCTACATGATTCATGAAAGAATTTTTCATTTTTCCACCAAAAATTTGAAGATTTGGACTGAGACTACTTATGTAAGTTTAGAGCAATTGGTTTATTTGGCCATTCCATAGAACCAAAGGATTTCAGAGGTTGGAGGGATCTTATAATCAACAAAGTCTCATTTATACATACCATAGATTAGTAAACCAAGGCCAAGAGATGATTTCTTAAGACTATTTACTACATGTTAGGACTAAAACTAGATTTGCTTATTTTTGACTTATATTACTTATCAGTCAACATGAGGTATGTTTCCTACCATATCACACTAATCAAATGCTTCAAAAGAGTCCTGGAACTACACTTGTGATATGGGTCACAAACCACAGGGCAGAAAATGTCATCCTTACCTGATCTGCTGATTTGAATATGCAAATTAGCAAACTTAAAAAACATGACAAATCTTGGTGGTGAGTATAGTTGTGTATTTGAAATATATTGTAGTAAATAATAAATTAGTAAAATTGGTCACCCTTTGTAGGCATAGTTCATCAATATTATGGTATTCATGTTACTGGAATGACTGATCACATTTAAAGGCTCAATAAACAAACCTAGTTGGACATGGAATTAATTGCCCTTGTAAGGCATAACTTGAGGGAAGCTCAGGTGAATCAATGGACAATGAGAAGCTAAGCTCTCCTTCATGTAAAAAGTCAGCTAATTGGTTGTGTTGAATTGTATCTGATGTTGAGGTGGGGAGAAGAAGTGGGGATGATGCTCAAAGAATAGGGATAAAGTAGTGTCTGTTGTTGTGAAGTTGATTCAGAATTCTCCTCCACTTGGTAAAATCCACTACTTAGGAAATCTTAGGGAAGATTCTCCTTCAAGGAAAGGTTACTTACAAATTCAAGGTCATTTTCTAAATCCCACACAGCTTGTCTGTGTGCCAAACTTTTCTGGTTTTATTTTTATTCTTTTTGCCTTAAAATATATCTTAGAACACGGGTTTTCTGAGTCCTGCTTTGTGATATGTTATTAGCTCCCATCCCAGTTGCTGAGGCCATTGTAAATGAGGGGGCTATTAGTGGGGACAGATGGACAAGGAACAAGGGCTGAAGAGGCGAGGCTGCAGCCTGTGTGTGGAGAGGAAGAAGGCAAGGGGCTTGAGCTTTTTCTGAGCACCAAAATAGATTAGAGAGGGTAAAAGAGGCAAATAGATTTCAGAGGTCACAGAATTCAACTTCCTCTGTTTTGCAAATGAGGAAACGGAGGGTCTGATAGAGAAAACAATCTGCCTGATACCAAAGATCTGGTGTTAGAGTTGGTCTTAAAACTCTAAATAAAAACATTAAAAAAAAAAAAAAAAACCTCAGGTAGTTTAAATAGCATATTCCAACTGATTTTTAAATCAAAAAATTTAATGAAATATTTCATTTATGCAGACAAATATAAGAATATAAGAAATGTCTGTGTACCCATCTCTTCTCATGTCAAATCTTAACTCACTGCTATATTTTGTTTAAATAGTTTAAGAAATATTAAGCCCTGTTAATACCCTGATCCCCTTTCCTCTTGCCATGTTGCTCCAGAGCTAACTACTGCCCCAAATAGGCTGCTTATCATGTCTTTTATCTCATTATTATGATTTCACTGCATGCAGACATGCCACAAACAATACCAATATTTTACAGCATGTTGTAAACATTATATAAACATCAAACTATATGTATTCTTCTAGAACCTGCTTTTTTGCTCAGCATATTTTTTTTTTTTTTTTGAGATTTCTTTGTGTTGAAACATGTAGCTTCAATGAATTCATTTTAACTCTGAGTTTGCAAACATACTACAATTTATCCATTCTTCTCCATTGCTGGGCATTCAGGTGAGTCCTGATTTTTTGTTATTAGAGACAAAACCACAGTGAATATTCATATATATTTCCTTTTGCACTGGTGTGAGTATCTCCAGGTCAGTGTCCCTGCTGGTGGACTGTGAAAGGGTTATAGTAGGTACTCAGGCCAACACTACTGAACAGAACCTAGGGCAGCTGGAGCTCTGGGCTGATGGCTTCAAGCCTCTAGCAGTTTCATCCTCTTAATATGGGGCATTGTACAAATACCATCACTTTTAAATGTGAAAAGATTAGGAAGAACTGTTCTAAGACAGTTGTTCTCAGACATTCGCATGTGTCAGAATCATGTGGAAAACTCATTAAAAATTACTGGGCTCCACCTCCAGAATTTCTGATTCAGTAGGTCTATAGTAGGGCCCATGCATTTGCATTCTTAACAAAATTCCAAGTGATGTTAATGCTCCTAGTCTGGGGACCACATTTGAGAGCTACTAGGGTGTATATATTTAGGAGTTGAATAGGAAATTCCAATTGATTATTCAAATGTCTTTGCATTATTGCAAAATATTTTACCATAATTAGCATATAATATGATCTAGAATATAATTTAAAAATAGAAATGATATGATTCTGTAATTGAATAGCTTGGTATTTGCAAGCTTTTGTGTGAAGAAAGATAAAAAGTGTTTACTCATGCTCAGAAGCAACTTCCCCCATAACTGTAAATTTTGCATTTCGAGTGTTTGGAACCAGGGAGAGGGCTCTAAAAAGACAATTGAATGAGAAAAGCAATCCTCCCTTCCTTCTCCTGTTATCTTTATGGTGTAATCAATAGGGTACATCACCATTCACCAAGGAAGGAAACACAAAGGGAAATGTTACCATTAAAACATTGTCAGTCCTCAGCAAATTTATAAAGTACCAGAATGTTCTTTGATGTGTTACCTCCTTTGGGTCAGTCATGTCTCTCTTGAGGTCCACTCCAGTTCCTGTCTCTTTTGATGTTCTGAGCACCCAATTTCAATATGAGGGTTGTGGGGGTTTCCCACACAGCACCAAGCAATTTTAGGGATACCAGCTGGGTGTCCTACAATTCAGCTCAGTTCAGACACTACTCTGAGATAGCGTCAGATCCCACAGGTTAAGGGCTTAGTTCCATAAGACTGCCTCCCCACTCCCACTTCAGAAACCAGTGGCAAGCCCAGATTATTATCTGTACTTCTGACTGACTAGCTATAGATTAGAGGTCCAAAGATCCCTCCTCTGGTTTGATTAATTTGCTGGAGTGGCTCACAGAACTCACAGATTTGTTTACTCCCTAGATCACAGGTTTATTATAAAATAACTCAGGAACAGCCAGATAAGAAGGAATGCACAGGGCAAAACATGATGCTTCCATGCCCTCTCCAAGAGCATCACTCTTTCCAAATCTCCATGTGTTCACCAACCCAGAAGCTCTCTGAACCCCATCCTTTTTGGGTTTTTATGGAGGCTTCATTAGATAAGCACGATTGATTAAATCATTGGCCACTGGTGATTGAACTCCATCTCCAGCCCCTTTTCCTTCCTTTGGAGGTTGGGGAGTGGAACTGGAAGTTTCAACCCTCCACTCACATGGTTGAAGGTCCTGGCAACCAACCCCCATGTGTAAGCCCAGGTCCAAAAGTCACCTCATTAACATAACAAAAGATACCTTCATAGTTCTCATTGCTTGGGCAATTCCCAGGGTTTCATTTCAGAAATGGGGATGACGATCAAATATAGATTTCATATCTTAAATTATAATATCACACTGTTCCTCCCAATTCACCCCATCCCAGTGTTCAGGCTTCTCTGGAAAGCTATCTGCAAAACTTTTCTCCCTCTTCCCCCTGTGTTCCTTAAAAGACATTTGTTTCCCTCTAATAACTTCAGTAAAAAGAGACCAATGAAATAAAATTTTTGCAACCAATAATTTAGATTGATAGGCAGAAGTGGTGTGGAAGGGATCTCCACCCTTATCTCCAACCCTCAAACATACTTGAAATGGAGTCGTATTGTGACTTTCCTGGCTCCCCATCTTAGTGAATGACTGTTATATCTAGCCAGTCAGAAAATGAGGGTTCATTGTCGGCTCTTGCTTCTCACTCATCCCCTACACTGTCCCTATTGATTTGAATCTGTTCACTGTTGCCCACCCCACAGCCCATACTTCTGCCTACATCGTCCCTGTCCTCTGCAAGATTACAACAGCCTCCTAAGTGTGCTTCATTCTTGTTCCCTTCTGATCCAGTCTTCACATAGCAGCCCTACTGACCTCTATAAAATGAAAACTAGATGTCACTCCACTACTAAAAATCCCCCCTAGTGGTTTCTCTTTGCTCTTAGAGTTAAATGGAAACTTTTAGCCAGACCTGACCCATCCCCTGCGTCTCCAGCTTCATCTCACACTGGTACCCACTTTGTCCTGCTTTCCGTCAGGCACACCAAACTTTTTTCTTTCCCCAAAGCATTAGATTCACTCCTGTATCAAGCCCTTTGCTGTTTTTTCTCTTGAAAGGGTCTTTCCTTCTCCACCTATTTGCTGTTCTTGCTAACTAGCTTGTATACGTCCTTCAAGTTGAGCTGAAACATCCCTTCCACAGGGCAGGCTTCTCTGACTATCCTCTCCCTCCCACACTGGGTTTAGTCCTTGTTAAGAGCAGCCCTGCACCTTCCCTTTTCCTTCATGGCTCTCCTAATACTTCTAATTATGTATTTATTATTTGGTTTTCCTACTAGGCTGTAAGCTTAATGAAGGCAGGGGTCTTGACCTTTTTATTCTCAGCACGGAATCCCCAGGGCCCAAGATAATGCCTAAGGGCCACTCAATACATGCAATAAATGTCTGTGGCTGATTGATTTAAATTCTTTACTGGTATATTGATTACATACTGTTAAAGAGCAAAAGTCAGATGAGTAAATTTGAAGATCTAATTGACTTTATTAAACGATTCATAAATTGGGGAGTATCCCATCTAGTCAATAGAGGGCAGCTCCCAGGAGTTGTGCAAAATGGAAGGTTTTTATAGGAAGTAGGGTAGGGCAAGGAAGTTTTTAGCAAAAAAAGAGAAAGGATTGTTCCAGGCAAGGTCACTTTTCCTTAGGGGAAGAGCAGTGGGTCCTATCATGCAGATTACCTCATCATCTTTTGGGCAATGGAGAGGGCCCATATGACAGAGTAGTTCATTGGTACTTATCAGAAAATTCCTGAATGGCCAGTGGTTAAGACTTATATTTCTGGGGAGGTTAAAATAGCAGTTAGGGTGGGTATTAGGCCTTGGTTTCATGACTTGGTCTAAGACATCTTTTTGGGCCTGTGGTTTTCTTTTTAACAATAAACACATATATATTTAAATTTCTCAAGATTATGTACTTATAAACCTGGGTCAAAGTGGCTGGTTTAAAAGCTCAACATCTGGGGTGCCTGGGCAGCTCAGTTGGGTAGGCATCCGACTTCGGCTCAGGTAATGATCTCACAGCTTGTGAGTTGGAGCCCTGTGTTGGGCTCTGTGCTGACAGCTGGGAGCCTGGAGCCTGCTTCAGATTCTGTGTCTCCTTCTCTCTCTGCCCTTCCCCCACTTGTGCTCTGTCTCTCTCTCTCTCAGAAGAAATAAATGTAAAAAATTAAAAAAAAAAGCTCAACATCCATAGAATAGAGATCAAATTTGTAGGACCTATTTTTATATTGTTTATATTTTATGTTGAATGTCTGGAGCCACTCAATTTGTTACTGAAGAATAAATAGAAACATTTCTATAGCAAACCCTTCTCTGGCTGTCTTTCTTACCAGTAATACTACAGAAGACAACATTTCAGTATGTAAGACAGGATTTGAACTTGGGTATGTGCCTATCAGTCAGGAGATTTTAAAAAGAAAACAACACTCAAGTGGTAAAGTGACTTTTAGAGAATACAATCTGAGATTTTATAGGAGAGTGGGAACATGATGTTGGCTTCTAATTTCTAGGGCTAAAGTAAGTAAATCTCCAGGTCCTCAGGTTTATTTGAAGCAAACCTAATATTTGAAAATCTAGGTTTAACCTTTTTTAAAATAAGTAATTCAAGAACAAAATGTAGGAGTCTGGATCTATAGCATCTAAGTAGTTCTCATTAAAAAGAAATATGATTTATCTAAAAATCTATGAAATATATAATAAATATAGAGGCTGCTTTTATAGAATAGTCTTGAGCAATGGAAACTTAATCAAGGCAGAAGGGCCCAAGGTCACACCAAATCCCTGGCTGAATACAGACAGACCCATCAGGCAACCCACCTCAAAATATCGGGGGAAGGGAAGGGGAAAAAATAGTTTCAAACAGAGAGGGAGGCAATTTAAGGGACTCTTAAATACAGACAATACACTGAGGATTGATGAGGGGAGAGGGGGAAAATGGGTGATAGGCACTGAGGAGGGCACATATTGGAAAAAGCTCTGGGTGTTGTATGTAAGTGATGAATTATAGGAATCTACTCCCGAAGGCAAGAGCACACTGTATATACTGCATGTTAGCTAACTTGACAATAAATTATATATTAAAAAATGTATATCCATAGGCCCTGACTGACCAATGGGCTATTTACAACCAGTCACAGTTACCAAAGAAGGGAAGATTCCATATGTCTGTCACCATACCTCCTCATCTTCCCCCTTTAAACATAGCCCCCATGCACTGCCTCCTGGCAGATAGCCTCTCCTCTGCTGTCTGCAGCTGCTCCCTTGTGGTGTATTCAGTAAACTTCTTTGGCCTTTGTTCTGCCTCAGGTGAATTGTTTCACTGCACTGCCACTGGCTTCCACCCATCATTGCCCCACATTTGAGGGCTCGTGGGAGAGACACCACATTTAGATACTACGTATGTGATTAATTTAAAATCATGCATCTCTTGAAATAATTATGATATAATATCATACATTAAATAATGATTATTTACAAAGCACATTCCCATAGTGAAATCCATGCTGATCTTGTAACCGAACTTTGAGGCGTTTGTGGCTTAGGGTGCATTAAATTGAACACAACGCAAGGAAATGTTGAAAGCAACAGACTTTGTATTACTTCTTACAAGTAAGGGGACAGAGAGCTCCCAAAGTTCTGTCTTTGGTGGGGTTAGTACAGGAAGCTTTTATTCAGTGTATTAGGTAGCAAGGGCAGGGAACTTGGCTTGGGCACTAATGTTCATCTGTGCATGCCTTGTGTTTTTTAAAAAAAATGGTGGAGGGGCTCCTGGGTGGCTCAGTCAGCTGAGTGTCCGACTCTTGATTTCAGCTCAGGTCATGATCCCAGGGTCATGGGATTGGGCCCGCCTCAGGCTCTGTGATGAGCATGGAGCCTCCTTGGGATATTTGCTCTCTCTCTCTTCCTCTCTCTCTCTCTCTCCCTCTGTCCCTTCTGCCCCTCTCCCCCACTCATGTGTGCATTCTCTCTCTCTCTTTCTCTCTCTCTCTCTCTCTCTCAAATTAAAAAAAAATGGAGGAAAATTCTGCCCATAGGAGATTTTAGTATTATAATAAGCTAAAGGTAACTTCAGGACAACTCAGGGGGGGCTTCTGCACAGGTCCTTTGCTCCAGTCCTGCTCAAATTGGCTTACATAAGAGGCTATCAAGCCAGGCACACCTAGCAAGGGGTTATCAGGTAGAACACATAGTTAGACACCTCCTTCGCTGGAACTGTCAGTTCTGCAAAGCAAAACACATTCCTTGCCTGCTTTTGTACCTTCTCCCCCGTCTCTTTCTGCTGATAGCTTCCAGCTGTCTTATTTGAATAACTTCCCCTAGCAGCCTAGCTGACAATCTGACTCTGGATAACACCCATTGACCTTGGATAGACTCTAGGTTTGAACTAGCTTGCTTTATAGTAGCTGTGTGACCTGTCAAGTTATCCATTTGCGGCCTTAGTTTCTGCATGTACAAAAAGGATATAATACCATCCATCTCATCCAGATGTTGGGGCATTGAATGATATGAACTCTCCCTCAATTTTGCAGTGGCTCCCTGAATGGCCTTGTAGCTTCTACAGCTGGTTGTCACCATAATAGTCAGAATGATCCTTTTTAAAATTTGCCAAATCACTTAACTCTGCTCAAAACTCTTCAGTGGCTCCTCATTTCCATTAGAATAAAGCCTACAAGGACCTCCTCCATCATCCAGCCCCTGTAGTGTTTTTGATGTTATCTATTCTTTCTGCTCCATCTGTCCCAGCCATGCTGGCTTCCTTGTCTGAACACCCAGGAACACTCCTGCCATGGGCATTTTGTGTTCCCTCCCTCACCTCCTTCAAATCTTTGCTCAGATGTCACCTTCTCAATAAAACCTGCTGACTGCCCTGTACCACATTGTACTCCTACCTCTCACCAACCTCCTTTCTTACACCTCCTCTATCTGCTCTTTCTCTATCATTTATTATTTGTTTATCTTTTATTATTTGTTTCCCTCCATTCAGTTGTAAGCTTCATGACAGCAGGAATCTTTGTTTAGTTCACCTTTGCATTTCAAGCTCCTAGAATAGTACCTGGCATATAATGTTGAATATGTACTAGTTGAGTGAATGAATTTTGAATGAAAGTAATTTAGTATAGCACTTGGCATATAATAGATATTGAAGAAATACTGTCCCGTTTTCTTTTGATTTAATCAGAGGAAGAGATTTTTGTATTGCTTTTTAAAAAAATATAGAAGAGTAAGGTGAAAAAGAATAAGGGAAGAAGAAAGGAAAAAAGAAAAGGGGGAAAGAGAAAAAAGAACTATTGACAGGAGAGGAGGTGGAAGGAATGGAGATTAGGGAACTAGAAAATATACTTTTTCAAAAAGCGTCTTTGTCCTGCTTCTCTGCTTGTTGCTCAGCCCCCCAATATAGAACGTAACTTGTAGGAAGAGGGATTTAATATGGTGTATACAAGGGTGGGCAGACTTTTTCTTGAAAGGGCCAGATGGGAAATATTTCAGGCTTTGTGGGCCATTTGGTCTCTGTCAACTACTCATTCCTGTCTTTATTGTTTGAAAGCAACCCTGGGTAATATGTAAATAAATAGGTGTAGCTGTGTTCCAGTAAGCTTTTTAAAAATTGCATTTAACCTTTTTTTTTTTTTTTTTTTAACAAAACAGGCTGTGTAGGCTGTAGTTTTCTAACTTCTACCCAAAGTATATTGTTGCTAAATGTTTAGTGTAAACTACAATGTAGGGATTAAATTAAGGAAAATCTAAATATCTACATCAAAACCCATTTACAATAAAAACTCCCATCAAATTGGGAATGCAATGGGCCTTCTTTAACCTGATAAAGAGCATCTAACAAAAAATTGTGGCAACATAAATCTTAAAGGTGAAAGTTTAGCATATATATTTTAAAGGGAGTTAGACAGGAATATTCTTAATTCCTGCTCTAATTATCATGATACTGTAAGTCTTGGATAATATAGTAAGACAAGAAAGAGAAATATTTATAGGAATAGGAAATAAGAATGAAGAAACTAAGTTTGTTCTTACTTGCAGATTGTATCATTATTAAAAAGAAAATCTAAAGTAATGTACAAACTATTTGAACTAACAAGAGAGTTTGCAAGGCTGCTGGACATAAAATCAATTTACACAAATTGATTTTTCTTATAATAATGAAAACTAACATTTACATTTGATTACTATGTGCCAGGCACTTTGCATATATGTTAAATTATTTTCCTCTCATAACTACCTCATGAGGTAGCATAGTTATTATTTCCATTTGGAATTTGAGAAAACTGAGTCACAGAGAGATTAAAGAATTTGCCCATGGTGACAGTATGTGATGAAATTGGGGTGAACTGACTCCAGATTTGGTAGCATTGCTTTTCTTCCTCTTATACACCAGAAATAGCCCATTAAAAATGTAATAGAGAAAACGCTTTTCATGCTATCAACGAAAGCTATATGGTCCTTAGGAATAAATGTAAGAAAGATCTATATAACCTTATGGAAAAAAATATATTGAGAGACAGAAGCAGACCTGAAAATTAGCAAGATAATACTATTTATTTAAATGCATATATGGATGTTTCAGTATCACAAAGTTGTAGAGTGTGTGTGTGGCATTGTAAGAATGCCAATTTTGAAGTATACACGTAAAAAAGCAAAAAGCAAGGATTTGCCTGTATATTGATTTATAAGCATTTTCAGTACATGGCACAATTTAGAATTTGGAGTTAGCACAATGATAGACAAATAGATCAAATAGAACTGAATAACCAATCTGTACAGAAAGGACTCTTCATTGAATTTTTCTGTTAAAAAAATGAAATTAGGCCACTATGTTACAACATTTATAAAGCTACATTTAAGATGGATTAGAAGACAAATGTAAGAGTGTTATAACTGTATATAGAAAATATAAGATAGCTAAATAGATAGTAGGAAATACACTTATAGTAGAAAATACACTTATAAGATGCTAGATAGAATATCTTTATGACATCAGGGTAAAGAAAAACTAATGGATTGGACTACATAAAATTAGAAATCTTCTGAATGACTAAGACCTGAAAACAAAGGTAAAGCTGGACTATATATCCTGGTAGCAGCTATTAGTATATATGTCAGCCTAAAGACTCCTATAAGTTATTTTTCAAAAGGCAAATAATAAGTTAAATAGAAAAATGAGTAAAGAATATGGATAGGTCCTCCATAGAAGAGGAAATCCAGACAGCCAGGACATGTATGAAGATACACTCAATCACACTACAGTCAGGAAAATGTAAAATTAATAGAAAACTGAGATACGTGTAACTTTTATGTGATTGGAAAAAGGAAAAACAAATCTGATAATGCCAAGTGTTAATGAGCAAGTAGGAAAGCAGTAAGAGTGAAAAGTGGCAAACCTCTTTGGAGAGTAATTTGATAATATCTAGTAACGTTTAAAGTACACGTATCCCATGACCTGGTAATTCTGCTCTAGGTAAATGCCTTAGAGGGACTCCTGGATGTATACATAGGGTTTCATGTGATGTTGTTTACAATATCAAAAAATGAGGAATAGCTCAAATAAACCCTAGTGCATAAATAGATAAATAAATTCTGAAGCATGCATAAAAAAGAATATTCTAGAAGTTAAATAAATTAACTGAATTCTATTACTCATTCAACAAATATTTGTTATGCATCAGCTATATGGCCGACACTGTTTACGTGCTCAGGATACATTATTGAATAAAACAGAAAAAAATTCCTTTGTTTCTTTCGTAGTCTAATGGTAAGAAAGCAACATATTATAAACAAAACAACTGAGTGAACTTAATAGCATGTGCAAAGTTGATAAGTGCAGTGGAACAAACTGATCAACACTTATAGATTTTGAAGCCATATATTTGAGTTGATAAAAGAAGATTTTGGGAAATAAAACAAAAATCTAAAGCAATCCTCTAATATTTACAGGTATGTATAAATGTGGTAAAATGAAAATGTACTGAATATGCATGAGATTCACGGTGTAGTGTCTGACTCCGAGGAGAGAGAAGAGGGAATGGGATTTAGGAAATATAAATGACTCCATCTGTAACTGTTTTACAATTTAAAAAATCTGAAGCAAATATGACAAAATGTCATTTGTTAACTTTGGATGCTGGGTACATAGGTGTTACTATATTTTCCTTTGTACTTTTTTGTACATTAAAATAAATGATCGAATATAAAATGCCCCCAACCCACAGAAGCAGTCAGTAAAAATCTAGCCATTGCTGCTGTCATTGCTATAGTGGTTCTCTTTCCCTCATGGCCCACAGCAGCCTTAGACCTCAGCCTGCCTGACTCCAGTCCTGGCTGGATTTGGCCACTGCATTAGCTCTGCTGTGCTACTTGACAGGGAGGGATTTGGAGTTTTGAGCCTAACTTTGTTACTTAAATTAAATTCCATGACAACTGCTTGGTTTTTAGCTAAATTCTAGTTCTCATGCATAATTTAGGTAAATTGCTAGTAAAGAATTTCTTTTAATTACTTTTAATATCTAAATTGTACTAGGACTTTTAAATAGACTCCATGTAAAGTCCCACATGGAGAGGTAAATATGTCTTTCTAAGCTTGCTTACTCTAGGGCAAGGCTTGTCAAACCATCCAGACTGATCTCTTGTAGGCAGGTGGAGTTGAAAGGAGGGTAGGCTGCCCTCTGGATACTGGGGAATGGGAAATCTTCAACTCTTGAGCTTGCTTCTGCTTCAGAGATGTAGTTGTGTGTGTGTGTGTGTGTGTGTGTGTGTGTGTGTGTGTGTGTCTGTGTGTGTGTGTGTGTCAATGTGAGCATGACTTCTGCTTCAGAGATGTAGTTGTGTGTGTGTGTGTGTGTGTGTGTGTGTGTGTGTGTGTGTGTGTCTGTGTGAGCATGGCAACCCAGGAGGTAATTTCAGAGGCGTGTCAATGACTCTGGGAACAGATGCCCTCCTCTGCAGGTGCTGTTGGTGAGTTCTGAATTTCCCCTCCCCACAATGCCATCACGTCATCACAGAACCACTGTGTGCCTCCCCATGCCTGAACAAGGGGTTGGGCCTGGCTTGAGAAACTTAGGTTTTAAGAAGAGAGTTAAAAAAATACATTTAACATGACATATGAAAAAGGTAATGAAAGGAAATCAAGTTTGTCTTTCATATCTTCCAACTCCCCTTTCAGAATGCTGTGCCCCTTCTCTTGCAGCTTTTGGCCACTGTTCTTCCAGAATCCCAGTGCCTCACTGTGCCCCACGTTACCTGGAGTCTTCTCGAAATGACTCCAGAGCCACCTATTTGTAATAGATTTTATCTTTAAAATTATTTTCTTCTTTCCCTTTCCACAACCCTATTGCCCCTTGTACCTTTGCATTTTATCTCAATCAAACCTGTTGCCCCTGTGTCTTTGCACTTGCTATTTCTTTGCTCTTCTGTCTGGATAGAATATGCTTCTTTGCTTTCTGGTGCTTCACTTGGCCAGGCTCCAACTTGTTGTGATCCCATTACTTACCCTGCAGCCACTTATTCTTCTCTGGCTCTGCTCTGGAAGCTCTTTATACATAACCTCTATTACTACATCTCACACATTGTGCTATGATTGCCTGTTGATGCATTTAACTTCCTCTTCAATAGTAGAGAATATGTTTTATGAATTTGTGTTTCTCCAGCAGGTGTCATAGTGCCCAACTTTGGGCACTGAATGAATGAATGAGTGAATGAATGAATAATGAGAGAACAGAAACTTCCATTTTATCAGTATCAGGTAAACAGTGATAAATTCTGAACTGAGGTGATGCTGGTTTGGGGGAGTCTGTATGTCATATATTTCAGCCCTCTCTTTCTAAATACTGCACTGTACTGGTATTATAAATGGAAGTGAAATGAAATGCCTCACGCTTCTCCTTCTTACAGAGCAACGTTGTCCTGAAACCTGCTGATCCCAGCCCTCTGTGCCCCATTTCCTTTCCCTGCTTTTGGGGTTCACTCTGGATTCTGGGGACTTCAGAAGAGCCTCATTGTGACTTTCTCCTCTGGGTAACTTACTCCCTCCTTACGTGACCATAGACATGCTAATTACAGTCATTTACAGGAACTACTTCCATTTATTATTAACCACCGTGAAACTCTATAATTCAATACGTGTGCAATTATTTATTTCTGTAACATGAACTGAACATCTACTCTCAGTCACTATGCTTGGTAATGAAGATGCAAAGGTTGGATTTGCATGGCAGATTAATTTGGTTGCATTTTGGTTTTGATTTGAATCCGACAAATTCTGTATTCATGCACACTTGTTTTTTTGTGTTCTGTTTCTCACATAGACATCTCATAGCTTTAAACAAGCAAACAAACAAACAGGCATTTTGATCCTCTATCCAGAGGAAGGCAAGCTCAAAAGGTATGGGCTGAGTGAGTCTGTAATCTTGGGTCCAAAGCCCAAAGAAACACCTTTGATCTCCCCACTCCAGGGTCAGCCTAACTAGGTTGTACCACCTATAGCTCCTCCTTCCTTTGGAAGCTTCTTAGCAGGATCATCATGATCTTTTTTTAACATTTTTAACTTGGGTAGTTAACATGTTTTTTCTTTCCACAAAAACTTCAGTAGTAATTTGCAGGACAGTTCTCTTCCATGTGACCAGAATTCTTCAGTCAATGGGGTCTGACTTCATTGATTTTTACTTTACAGAGCATAGAACAATATTTATGTCTGAGGGGGAACAAGAATGTCCTAGAGCTTCACACAGTAACCAAACTGCAAAACTGGTTCATTCAGTGGAAATTCCTGTGGGCATTTATGTTGTCTGAAGTAAAGTCCTTCCAGAACTGTCTAGAGCTGTGGAGGTCTTCCAGTGTGGACAGCCATGAAATTCACTTCACAGATTTCCAGATGTAAGGAATGTAATAAACTGACAAATCCAACTGCTGTGCTGTGAAATCCAACACTAATGCTCTCATGAGCGGTTCTCAGCCAGTGACTGAAGATGGCAGGGGTACCAAAGCATCCCATTTTGGGGGGGATATAGTATTCTTCTATGACCTTGCCAAACTTGCCTTAGACTTGTACTACTGTTTCAGATTTTCCATCCTTCCTCTTTCCTTCCTTCCTTCCTTCCTTCCTTCCTTCCTTCCTTCCTTCCTTTTATCCTTTACTCAGGAACAGACCAGTTTTGTGGGTTCATGGTTCTCCCAGCTCCCTCTTCATTTCCTTTCATAGGAGTTTCCTAGAATGTATGAGTTTGCTAGGGCTGCCATAACCAATACTACAGACTGAGTGGCTTAAACAACAGCAATTTATTTTCTCATAATTTTGGTGGCTGGCAGTCCAAGACCAAGGTCTAGGAAAGGTTGCTTTTACTTGAGCCCTCTCTCCTTGGCTAGGAGATGGCCATCTTCTCCCTGGGTCTTCATATGGTCTTCTGTGTCTGTGTTCTGGTTTCCTCTTTAAAAAAATTTTTTGTTTAATGTTTATTATTTTTGAGAGAGAGAGAGAGAGAGAAAGAGAGAGAGAGAGCGCGCGCACAAGTGGGGGAGGGGCAGAGAGAGAGGGAGACACAGAATGTGAAGCAGGCTCCAGGCTCTGAGCTGTCAGCACAGAGCCCAGAGCAGGGCTCCAACTCACAAGCAGTGAGATTATGAACTGAGTTGAAGTCTGACATTTAACCGACTGAGCCACCCAGGTGCCCCTGGTTTTCCCTTTTTATAAGGACATTGCTCACATTGGATTAGGACCTACCCTGATGACCCCATTTTAACTGAGAGAACCTCTAACCTCTTTACAACTTTTTAACGTCTTTAAAGACCCTATCTCCAAATGCATTCACATTGTGAGGTAATAAACATTAGGACTTTAATATATGAACTTGGTGGTGGGGGGAACACAATTCAGCCCTCAACACCTAATAAATGTCTTTCACTTTTAATCCTACTTTGGTGTTTGGGGGCATGGACCAACATACCCAGACTCCCTATCTGGTCTCACAGAGTTCAGATTGCAATGCAGTGAGTTTGTTAATCCTGTGGAGCACTGAAGCAAGTGCAGTGAGGGCTTTCCTTGCCCAGCAGCTGTTTGGGTGAGTTCCCAAAGTCTTTACCTTTTACTCAGACTTTCAAACATTTCACTTGCTTTCACCATATACAATATGGCAAATTTCACCTATGGTTATTGTAATTATATGAATTTACTAACAACTGTCACTATTTTAGTTGTCATCTGATCAAGTATGGTCATTATTTTAGTAGGCTCAAACCAAGAAGGTGAAGAAATACCTCTCCTTAAGTTAAGTACTCTATTTGAGCAAGGAATATAAAGTTTGGTTGTGTCATCCACTGTTGGTGATTTCATTGTTCTATTTTTACAATAAATCATTTTTATTACCTAAGCTGTATATGCAGCTTTATGGTTTCTGAATTTTTCCTTTGCTTTCTTAAAAACCAACAGTCAAGATATGAATATATATTTCTGTAAGTAAATAAATAAAAATAATGTTTTAAAGTTCTTTTTTGTAAGAGTTCATTCAAAGCTTGTCTTATTTCATTATAATGTAATAGGTACATTAATATGAAATAAAGAGTTCTTTAAAAACTTGAATATCTTCTATATCACAGAAAACCATTTTTCTGCCTGGACTGGAATGCCCTTCCACCAAATTCATATTCTAAATTTTCTTTAAGGCCAAGTTCAAAGCCCACTTTCTTAATTTAGCCTTCTTATTTTGGCTTATTGTTGTTGCAAATCCCCTCATCTTTCTATAAATCATGTGTACTGTAATCTTCTTACATATTGTCTTGGATTTTTTTCAAGTGGTTTCAGATATGTGTGCAAACTCTGGTCCTCATAGTGAGATTATCAATTTCCAGGCATCTCTTGCTTTGTTATTTAGATGATAAGGAAAAAACAAAAGGAGTATAAGATATGGTTCCTGTCAATGTCTCCCTTAATGTTGGAAATTGTGAGCAGCAAATCTTGAGGCCCAACTGACAGGAACCAATTTTTAGCATGCAAATCAAATGCAATTTATAATAAAGTTATATATATATATGTATAATACCATGCTAGTTATTTTGCATATGGTAATTAGTCATAAATGGTAAATATATTTCATATATAACTGTAATAGCCATTTCTTTTACATAGTCAAACCATGTTTTCAGTTTTTCTTTTCCTCATTAATTCTTAGGTCTATATTAAAAGCATCAGAGTTGGCAGGGTTTTTTTTGCTGATATTATATATAGTGCAATTTTAAACACACACACACACACACACACGCAGCTGGAATTCAGCATCTGTCTATCCATGGTTCCTTGGGATATTTGTGCCCTGATGGGCTGAAGTACTACTGCTTCAGACCTTGCTTCTGGAAGCTCCTCAGTCTGCCTTTCTGTCCCCTCATTTGCAAGGTCCTGATCGTCCCTGCTCCTTGATCACTTCTGCCCACTATTGAAGTTGTGGGGCATAAAACCTTGAAGCTGAGGCTTGGGCTGGTGGATGCAGCAGAAAGTTATACTTTGAGAAAAAAGGAGGTGGGGGTAGGAGTGGGGGGGTTGATTAGGATGCCAGTTAAGTTTGTGGCATGAAGTGGGGCACAGACATAGCAAGGGGGACTGAAAAGACCATTATTTCACAGTCTTTGGGCAGAGAGGGAAGAAGTGGGGGTGTAGGTGGGGGGACTCAGATGGGCACGAGGCCTGGGCCTCTGCCTTCGTGACAGGGGCTTGGAAAACTCAGTGACTTCTCATTCTGCTGGGCTTGCAGCAAGTCCTGGGATGCAGCTCCAGGGGCCTTGTGCATTTACTCGAGCAAGGGTTTGTTCCCTGTAATCCATGGACTGTAGTCCATCTTCAGGTATTTAAGAGCTCCTAGATATGTACTCAAACATGTCGGATGGGAGTGTATATTTTTCTGGAGAGAAGATCTATGCATTTACCAAAGGGGGTCTACGACCTAAGAAATGCTTAAGAATCATTTCACTATCATGTAAAATGAGTTTTCAAAATCCATTTTTGAGCAGATGATGCTGGGGGAGAGGTGGGGGAAGATATGAAAGCACAAATATTTGGAATGGAGAGGTTGAGAGAAGCTCCTCTCTGTTGGTTTATCCTTTCATTTAATTATTTTAAATTAAAAGCAGGGGGAGGGACACCTGGGTGGCTCAGTCAGTTAAACGTCTGACTTCGGCTCAGGTCATGATCTCACAGTTCGTGGGTTCGAGTCCCACATTGGCCTCTGTGCTGACAGCTCAGAGCCTGAAGCCTGCTTTGGGTTCTGTGTTTCCCTCTCTCTCTGCTCCTCCCTCATTCATACTTTGTCTCTCAAAAATAAATAAAAGTTAAAAAAATTTTTAAAAAGCAGGGGGAAAATAATATAGTAAATGTGGGTCATTAAGTAGGATCTGGAACAAGATAAAGATGACTATAAAATTTGTCACTCAGGATAGGTCACAAATTCAGCTCTAATCCAAAAAAAAAAAAAAAAAAAAAAAAAGCTTGTTAGCTAAAAATGCCATAGGGTCCGTGGGAAAAGATAGAACAATTGCTTTGGAAAAATTCTGTCCTTGGTACTAAGACCAGACAGGATTCTCCCCCAAGAATCTTCAATGAAGGGAACTTGGCAACGTAACAGTGTCTTCACCTCTTCTTAACTGTGGACCCATAGTTGAATCCCACAGATCTGGCTATTTGTCAAGTTCCCATTTGGCTTGATCAGTAAGAGAGCCAACTTTGTGGCTCTATAATTGGCCAGTACGATGGGGGGGGTCCAACTGCCCAGTTCTTTGCTGCTCTTGCTTGTACAGTGGGAGTATATTTTCTAGCATATAAAGCGTATATATGCTTCAAGCAGTCCTGTCAGATAAAGGATTCCTTCCACCTGGTTGATGGGTGGCTACCCTATTGGGTAGCTATAGATTCACATTAAGATTATAGATTCTATGTTAAGACTCACATACTTTAACAATAATGCTGGGGAAAAGGTAAACATCTTCTTAGGAAAACTGAGGAGGCTTTGTTAGAATATGTGCCTAGACAGAAATCTAAACCACTCTGAGGGATCCAAGAAAGACTTTCTGTTTGTATCATCATAAGTAAGTTCCTTAACTTCTCTAGGCCTGAGGTTTCTAATATGTTAGATGTAGGTATTAGAACTGTTGCTATACTGAGTGAAACAAAGCATAGAACACTGGACAACTGGTAGATATCATTTCTTATTTAATTGATCACAAAAAAACCCATTTGGACACAGCTTAACAAATGTATTGGCCGAAATCTCAAAGAGTTTAGTAATCTTTGTAGTAGGTGATACAAAATATATACTGATAAATACAGAGCAAGCCAGCAGTTTGTAATTTAATGCTCCAATACCTGGCATAAACCACAGAGGAAGTTAGAAGAGGGAAATAACTGTCAAGTTGTCAGGGAATGCTTCATGGAAGGTGTGGCATATGAATTGGAAGTGGAAAAGGCTCCAGTGGAGAGAGCAGAGTAGAGAAGCTGTCTGATAGGTAGGCATAGCAGTGTAGACATGGGAAACTGGCTCCTTTGGGGGAAGCACTTAACTAACCTTATTTATAGGGCCCTCCAGACAGGATGAAACAAGTAACATTTAGAAATTAAGAAATGTGACAAATTCCCATCACACCACAAAGGCAACTTGCCAGGAGCCATGCTGTTAACTGATTGCCCACACTATCCAGACCTTGAGACTGAACAAAGTAGAAGATGGGTAGGAGGCCGCCCCTCCCTTTTGAGAAGCTTGGTGTTTAGTGAGAGAGAATAGATTTGTAAATAAGTAATTATCCTGCAGAGTATAGAAATGGGAAGTGAGTGCTGTGGATGACTGCTCCAGGTGGCCAAAGAGGATATGGGAATGCAGTGTCCAGCAAAGTGACCAGCCAATCAAACAAGTCAGTCAATCACTTGGTTAATGTAGGCAAACAACATGGGCTTGAGTAAATGTTTCACTAAATTGACTGACTACTTGAGCGCATCAACCTAATCAAATGTTTGCTGGCATCATATAGACATAGCCTTAACAATGCAAATGTTATTATAATCCCTTGCCTTTGAAATGATTTGGTAGGACTTTCCAAAGAATCTGAGCTCCTAGAGTTGTCTGGTCTTATTTTGACTTTCTGCCCCATGGTGAGAAGAGAATTATTTTTTATGGAGTATCATACACTGTCTAAAATACAGCTCTGCAAATATTTCCAACACTGACATTATTTCTATGATTTAAAAAGTTGGAGTTGAAATCTTTTTTTGAAGGCAAAAATTCTTTGCCTGGTTGTTCATTGGGAACTGATCTAAACCGAGCTGCTTTAGTTTATGACCGTAACCACCTTCCTAGGTTCTGCTTTTAAAGCTCAGCAGATATATTTTTTTTCCATGTCCACCCTAACCAAGGACTTTTAAAATGACTTGAGTGAAAGCTCCGAGTTTTATGGGCTTTCCTACAGTAGTGCTATTTTTAGGATGGAAAGCAGGATATTCAGTTCTTTTCTTTATCAAAAAACAAACAAACAAAAAACCAAAAAAACAATTTTGTCTCCATGATCCACTCTACAGCAGTGTGCAAGGTTATTTGAGGGATAGAATGAGTGCAATTTTGTTTTATTCCCTGGAGCTTGTACCATACAGTGAAAACAGTGGATTTGTAGAAGGTCACAAGTGTACCCCTATGATGTAGATTGTGTAACCGATTTTGTAATCTGACTGTGCAGCCTCCTAGTCACTCCGGAGTGAACAACAAGCACAACTAGACAGCTTATCATTTAGGGTTGGTATGGAAAGGGAAAGAAGGCACAGGGAGAATGAGGGTTAGGATAGCAGAGTGACTGTTGGTTGATGGTACAGTAGGATAGTGGCTTTATCTCTTAAGTTTCTTTGGGGGGCAATGTGTGGTAGGCTCAGATTATAGGGTCTCTACTAGGGGCTTTTGCTTACTGTCTTTGTGATCACACTAGATCTATTAAGGGACCATAAACTCAAATGCCTATAGAGGCAGGGCCAGATTACATAAATGTATCACATCAGGCCAGGTGTGACACAGTACAACAGGGAATAGTATTGCCTTTGGCAAACTGGGGAGCAGATACTCATTTGTGTGGAACAATGAAGACTTTTCTGCAGGCTGATTTTGGCCACTGAGCATTACCAGTTTGCAAGTCCTGAATTAAAGTGCGTGACAAGAAAATATATTTATATTTCACTGGTGAGGAGATGTGCAAATTAATTATGCAGCGGTGTTCCCTGTGTAGTTTGCCTTCTGTGTCCATCTCTAATTTGATTAACGAAATGAGGAAACAGTGGATAGGGATATTCCATCTTGGAGATTCAGAATTTTCATTCTCTCAGAAAACTATTCCATTAGACCATGGCAATGAATCTTCCAAGCTGTAAGTTTTGTTGTATGTCTTCTAGACAGCATAATTTGTGATGCACAGTTAGTGCTTATGGGGAAATAATTGAATAGATTAAAAGCAATGTGTTTATACATGTGATCTTAGCTTTCATTATTAATGAGTCTATTCTTTTTAATGTATGTGTACAGAATTTATATCAGAGAGGATTGTTCTGTGGGTCATCATTGCTATATATTTTAAAACCTAGAGGTTGTGATTTAATGTTTAGGAAGTCCCTTGTAGCTAGAGGTCTGTGGGAGAAATGTGCATAATTTTTTTTATAGTCAATAAAATGCCATGATTATGCATATGGGATTTAGAGCAGAAAACCCAACTTCCCAAGTTTGAATTCTGCTTCTAGCATTTCTGACTTAGAATACTGTGAACAAATTATTTAACCTCCTTAATCTTCAGCTTCTTTATCTATAATTTGGTGTTTTTGTAAGGCTTAAATGAGATGGTACAGATAAATAACTAGATCAGTCCATGGTCCATAAGAATTCAATAAATATTTAGATATTGCTATTATTACAATTATAATTAATATTATTAGTGATATAGCTGTTGAAATCTGATAAAAGCCCATGGAGACTATTTGGAGTAAGTCTCAAGGATATATAAGTCTTAAAACTGGAAAAACCTTGGGAACCTTGGGAAAAACTGGAAAAAAAATTTAAGATTTTTAGACCAGAGAAGATAAGGCTGAAGAAAGAGAACATTGCTTTTCAATCTGACCAAAGCATATGGTATTCTATGGGCTAAAAGAATTAGAAGTTGACATAAATATTTTTACAATTTTTGGGTAGGAAAGACATCATAAAAAATCAAAAGACAAGCCAATAGACTAGGAGACAAAAAAGCATAACACATAAACCAAACAGAGGATACTGTACATAAATAAACTATCTTTACATTCAATTAATAAACAATATCCAATGAATAAAAGCACAAAAATATATTGAGGCAGTTCATACGTAAAAAGATGTTTAACCTCACTGTGGTCAAGAAAATATAATTACAAGATACCATCTTGGCAAAAATCGGGGCGCCTGTATGGCTCAGTTGGTTAAGCATCTGACTCTTGATTTTGGCTCAGGTCATGATCTCACGGCTTGTAGGTTCGAGCCCCACATTGGGCTCTGCTGACAGCTCAGAGCCTGGAGCCTGCTTCAGATTCTATGTCTCTCTCTCTCTCTCTGCCCCTACCCTGCTTGTGCTCTCTCTCTCTCTCTCTGTCAAAAATAAACATTAATTTTTTTTAATTAAAAAAAAGATACCATATTGGCAAAAATCAAGTGAAGGAAGGCTTAAGGTAATTTCTAGAAACCCACTGATACTTAGAATGGCCTTTGAGAGAAATTTTGAATAAAAGCTCTCCAGATTGCATAGCAAAGGATCTTTCCCAATTCAGCCTTCAGTAGAAATAAAACAACAATAAAAAAGAAAAAAAATCAAAATTTAAAAATAGAAAACTCTTATCTTCCTTATCTTATAAAAAAAAAAACAAAACACAAGCTCTTTCTCTCATCCTCTCTCATTCCCAAATCTGGATGCCATCCAGATTGGGAAAAGTGGAGTTCTAAGAAGGGAACAGATGATTTGAAGGCTAAACAGTCTTTTTATATTTTCTTAAATTTCCTATGTTCATGCATAGTTAAAGATTTGGGCTATTTATCTCCAGTGGGAATTAAGATTGCTATTGATTTTTTTAAGTACCCCAAATTGAGGCAGTAAATGAACCTTTACAAAGTACAGGGCTTCAATTTTCTTTAAGGAGCGTTGCTAGAAAGATGGTAGGGGCAGTCTTTTTTTGGTGGTAGCTTACCGAACTCAGGTGTCCCGGAAAGTATATCCTGGGTGGGTGAAGGGCAGAGGTGAAGCATTGCCCTTTCTGAAGTGCTGCTAGAAGCCAGACAGCCACCAGTGGAAATGAGCTGAATGTGACAGAGTTGCAGGGCAGAAATTCTGGGGTAAATAGTGATACATGATTAGGGAAAATGCCAAAGCAGAAAGTGTGAGACCTGTTGAAGAATAAATGATAACTCTTTTATTTTAAGTTTATTTATTTATTTTAAGAGAGAGAGAGAGAGAGAGAGTATGAAAGAGAGCGAGAACGAGCAGGGGAGGGGGCAGAGAGAGAGCGAGAGAGAAGAGGCTGATGCAGGGCTCCATCTCGAGAATGCTGAGATTATGACCTGAGCCTAGCTCAAGAATGGGACACTTCACCAAGCTACCTAGGTGCCCCAAGGTGATCTTACTGATAGATCATGGAACTGTTGTAGATGTACCATTTTTTAATTTCTCTAGAGCATTTCTTAAAAGCTCCAGTTTTGCAACAACAGAGAAGGGGAGGGGAGAGAGAGAATGAATTAGAATGTGGGCTGCATGAGGGTACCATTAGGCAGATTTAGGTAGATTTGCAGTTGGATAAGCAGCCATATTCACAAAGTGCCAGTTCCGAAAGGGAAGAACCCCCTAGGGCTCTCTGATTGGCTCCCTTCTCTGTAAGTCGCTGGGGGAAAATGTGGCTTAAATGAAGATAGAAAATATGTTTGTCAGATTTGCAAATAATGACAAATTGAATATCTCAATATACTTTCAAGGTTTTAAAAACCTCTAGGGGTGCCTGGGTGGCTCAGTTGGTTAAGCATCTGACTCCGGCTCAGGTCATGACCTCAGGGTTCATAGGTTTGAGCCCCGCATCATGGTCTGTGTGGACAGCTCAGGGCCTGGAGCCTGCTTCGGATTCTGTGTCTCCCTCTCTTTGTCTACCCCTCCCCCACTCATGCTCTGTCTCTCTCTGTCTCTCAAAAATACATAAACATTAAAAAAATTTTAAAAACCTCTAGAAACTAGAACAAAAGGACAAAAACAAAAGGAAGAAATGTAATAGAGCTCAATGTAAGTTTCAACATTTATGTTTGAAAAAGCCACTTAAGCCAGTGTAGGAGGTGAAGGCCTGACTTGACAGCAGTACATATAAAGAAAATCTGAAGTTTGTTGGCTGCACATTTAATGCGAGCCAACTATGTGGTTCCTTCACTGAAAAAATTAACCCCATACAACAAGTGCCCAGATCTCAATGCAAGTGTAAGCTGTTTTAACAGAAAAAGAGTATCTAGCTCTCAGGAAGCGATAGTCCCACTGCTTGTCACTGCTAGACCACATCCTAAAAGTAACATTAGTGCTTTGAAGAAGGGCAGCCAAGTGGTTAAGGGGTCTGGAAACCATGTATCATGAGAATCCTGGAGAACGAAAGGAAGGAATCAGGGTCATCATCTCTATCAGGTAACATTTAAAAAGGATGTCATGTAGAAAAAAAAATAGTTGTCTGTTGTATTGGGGAGCAATACAGTAAAATGGATATATATTTTAACTAACTTACAATGAGATTCTTTGATTTTGAACTACTAAGGCTATTCAGCCTGCTGTGGGCTTCATTATGATATAGTTAAGTTCTCATTTAGTGGGTTTCAAAACAGGATTCATTTAACAAATCTTTAATGAGCACCTATTATGTGTCAAACACTTCTATAGGTGCTGAAGGTAGACTGGGATGGTGGAGATTAAGAAAAGAATGAGTAGAGCTTGACAGAGAGTAAACCAATACATGGCAATGTTATTTTCCCCCTTAGCCTTGGAATTAGGGTTTCAGCTCAAAGCTGAGGACCTGAAGAACTAAGTGCACCTCCAAGTTCAAGGTGCTGCTGACCACTGCAACAGCCCTTCTGCAGTAAGTCCTGAGAGGCATCAAGTAAGAATGAGCTTGGCCACTAAACCCAGTCAACATAAGAAGATGACTGAAAGGATGGGAGTCAGCATTTTGGGGAGTGCATATTCAGAGCCTGGCTATTCCCTTTGCCCTTGTGTGATGAGAAAAGTCCTTTGCCCTCCTTGGAGCCAAGTGAGTGGGACGTGAACCAATATTGGGGGTGCTGCCAGAATCATAGACTAGCATCTCATTTCCTGGAAGAATCTGTCAACCTTTCTTTGCTGCCACTGGAGTAGAGTGGCAGAGGAGAAGAATTTTGGAGAGTAGTCTTGGAGCCTAGTAGTAAAACTTGCTGTTCTTTTCCATCCCTGATCCCTCTCTAAAGAGAAGAAAAAGTGGGTATTTGTCACACACTTCTGAAGATTAAGGGGGGGGGGCTGTGTCTAAAGATAGACTCTGGAAGTCCACTGGCAGAACCCAGGACAGGGGTGAGTGATGTGCCTGGAAAGATGGAGCAGTGTTTCCTCCATCCTTGTTACCGGTAACCTTCTAGGTGGCAGGGTGGTGGTGGTGTGTGTGCAAGAGGACTGCAGGCGTTAGGGTGGCTCCACTTATAGTCATCTGGAGAGTAGCCAAATGCAGGAGCTGGACCATGTCTCGGGGCTCTTAACTTGGAAAAGGCAAGGTGTCAGGACTGTTATCTTGGAAAGGTAAAGTAGAGGGTGCTTCCCTCAAAAAATATCACACCCCTTTTCAGCAGGTTCATAGATTCACCTTAAATAAGAAAAAGACATAAAACTTTTTTACCACCAGTGTGTGTTCAGACACATAAAAAGATTTTGTGAAAATAGTGGGGAAGGTTGTGCATGTGTGTGGGCAGGGGCGTATGGGAACTCTCTGTTCTTTCCGCTCAATTTTGCTGTGAACCTAAAACTGCTCTAAGAAATAAAGTCTATTAAAAAATGATAGCTTATCTGACAAGGAGGCTTCCTCTCTCTCAAGGTTGTCTAGAATTGATATGATTTTAATTGTTAAACGAAAGCAGCTATAGCTGTTTCTACTGGAGCAAGGCTAGCTCCTGTATTTTTCAGAATGATAAAGATTTAGCTAAACAGAGATAACAAGAGTTCGCTTCTGGCCAACTATCTTGTGGACTGTCTTCGAACAGGATATTGACTGCCAGTGAGTCATACATGACTTGCAAGAGAAAAAATAAGTAAATGTTGCAGATAAAAGAACTCCAAGAAATGCTTGCACAAACATGTGCCTCCATAGTGCCTGGCATGTACTGAGCTCCTAGTGCATGGCGGCTCATATGAATGAATGTGCAAATGAAGTAGTGAACTAAAAGGGGCAGCTCTTGATCCCTAAACCAGCTCATGATGGAACTAAAACACCACACTTTAGTGGGGAGGAGGATGGAATATCCCAATAGTCAACTGGAATAGAATAAAGGAGAGAGAGAGTCTCTTTATTTGTGCAGAAGCTCTTGTCCTGGGTGTAGAGGGTGAGACTGAGGTTCCAGGAGAGTCCAGTGTCTGAGGGGAGAAGGAGGGAAGAAGTGGAGAAATGTGTAAAAAGAATGGATTTCACTCTATTTTCCACTGTAAGACACTATGTCTAGCCTGTGATGGGGAAGGGGAAGAGAGTGGCTTTGAATTAACTGTGTGGTGGATATTTGAAATGAAGAGATTTGAGTCTTAAATACTGAAATGAGACTGCTCTTCGGCACAAGTGGCTGAAAAGTGGAGTTTGAAAAGTGGCACAAGTGGAGTTTGGCTAAGATGCCATATGGTACCAGTTTCCTCTCAAGAAAGGGAGACTGACACGGTATTGTTAGGGGCAGTGTTTCATGTTTGTGTCCCAAGAAGTGGTGATTTCTCCACAAATAGGTTACATAAAAATGAAGTCATAGGGAGAAGTGAAGGAAATGAAATAGAATGGGTAATAGAGTATAATGAGGGAACAATGGATGGAAAGATGGAGCTTTCTAGGGAAAGGTATGGGAGGGATTTCCCTGAGGAAGTAGTCTCTGGGCTGAAATCTTTGTGGAAACAAGGACCCAGCCCTGTGAAGACGCAAGTGGTGAGCTCTATAGACAGAGGCGCCAAGGCCCTTAGGTGGGAACAGGTTCGGCCAAGGGCAGAGAACATAAACAAGACTGGTGTGATGAGGAGGAGGGAAGACATCCCATAGAATGATGTGATGGATTGGTTCTTGGGAGGCCTCGAAGGCCATAAGATGAAGTTGGACTTCCTTTTCAGTGTGAAGTTAAGTCTTTGGAGGGTTCGCTCAGGAGAGGGACATGGTCTGATGTATGTGGTAGATGATTTGAGTGCTGTGTGGAGAACAGAGAGAATGAGGGCAAGAGTAGAAATAGGGAGACTAATTCGACAGCCGCTAGCTCTATTTTCTCAATTAAAATAGAGAAAAAAGTATTAAGTCTCAATTGCTAGTGTCATCATTAATGATGAATAGAGAAGAGCCCCAGGAAAACAGTGGAAACTCCTGCTGGCTACTGATGGATAGATAATTTTCTCTGTCCCTCTGTTTAACTGTAAAATAACTGCTATTAAAATAATAACATCTGCCACACTTTGAGTGCTTACTATGTGCCACACCTTGTGCTCGGCATGTTAATTCATCTTACCTTATTGGATCCTCACAAGAATATGCACCAGAAATGCTGTAGAAGAGGTGGCAGCTGTTAATAATCAAATATAAGACTTGACAAGCTATCAATTTAGTCAAGCAAATGATTAACGATGCAGTGATTTGAAACCAATTCCATATTTGACTAAATTCCATCTTTTCTAAAAATGACTTTATTTACAGGCTTAGCCTTGGAGAAAAGACTTTCATATCAAAAGGAACACTTGAAATATTCTTCTCTAGATGCAGAGATATTTTGAAGTCACAGGCATTGTCAGGAATACATCTCAGAAAAATTACCAAATCATTTTCTAAAATGCCCTTCAGATGTTATGGTTTTTAATATTCTGAAATTTTGTATGTAGAAAACCCACATTGAAACTCACTATTTATAGAGGGTCTCACTTTAATGAACAAACAAGATCTCATGGAGCTGTGCAAACACTGAATGAAGGATGACCATGGATTTAAAATTGGAAATTTTTGTCAGTCAAGGAGATTTTTTTTTTTTTTTTTTTGGTCTGTCTCTGAATTCAATTTTACAGTTTTTACTTGATGAAATGATCAAAGCCTTTTGCTTCTGAGCTAACATCCCTTTGAAATGTAAAATTAATAGTTTAAAACTTAAAGGAGAAATAATCATAGTTTTAGGTTTCAGAATATAGCCAGTTGTGAATATTTGGAAAAAGCAATTCCTCCTTAAAAACAAGTTTCCAGGTTTAGAAATTAACCTCTTTTCTCTACAGGTGAAAGTCTTCATGTTTGTTCCTTTTGCATAGATCTGTGTGGTTCAACTGACAGTGTGAAGGTTGTTGGCACTAATTGATAATGAAAACTTAAGAAATACGTTATGCCATAATAAGAAACTATAAATAATGGATGAATAAATAAAATTCATAAACATTTTGATTTCATTCTAAATAAAGAAAAAACATCATGATAAAAGCATAGAAAGCCTGTTATGAAGGAAATGGCTTGGAAAGCCAATGCACTACTGAAAACATAAAGAAGTATTCCTTCTGAGTATTAGAGAGAAAACGTACCCTTGAAGCAGACGGGTGCAGTCACGTATAAATGGTGGCACATTCAAGAGCAAGGGACACAGATGCATTTCTAGAAAGTCAGTGAGTATTTTTATATCTAATATGTTATTACCATAAATTGAGTGCCTACCTTGTGGCGGGCTTTTTTCAAGGTACTGCAAAATATGTTATCATAATATAGATATTATTATCCCCAGTGTATAGATGAAACATTAAGTGGGAGACTTAGGTTTTGAACTCAGGTCACTATACTGCACTGCCTTTTAGGTGCTGTAAAAAGCTATGAAATTTGGGTGGTTGGTGAAATAAAATGTATAGAGAGGTATAATGTTCTGCCGTTAAAATCAATGGGATTTTATTAACTAATAAAAAAGATTCTTAGTCACTGATATCTTCTTTCTTTCCTGGTTTACATGCTTCCTTTTAGAAGAAATGATCTTGAAAACCAGGCTCGTTCTGTTCTTAGTTGCCTTTTTGTCAATGACTGAATCTTTTGCTCTCCCTCTATCTCTCTCACTCCGCAAAGCCTCTTCATCTCTCTTCTCCTGCCAAGGAAGGATGAAGGGAGCAGTCTGAGGAGATTTGGGTTGGATAGCCATGATGGTCATTAGAATTTTAAAAATTTTTGTATTTTATATTAGAAATTGACATTTGCAGTAGAAACTTTATTATATACTTGACTATCCATTTTTTAATGACTTAAAGTTTGGACTGATCCCCCAAACATCTAGAGAATCCTTATAATATACAGTGGAACCGTATAGTAGTTTGAAGAACTACTACTTCAAAGATTGCTTAAAATTTTGATATTTACCATGCAGTAATCCATACAGCCACAAAAAAAATTGTTGAAAAAAAAGAAACACCATCAAAACAGAGAAAGATAATAAGTGATACTGCTCCAAGAAGATCCAAACATAGTATTATCTATGAATTACTATCATGTTTGGGCTGTGAGCCAGCTAGTTCTTGGACAAAAAAAGTTGGAACTGCTAAGTAAAATTTTAATATTGTTGTCACTTATTAAAGGCCTAAAGCATAGGACTTAGGTTCGGATGACATATTGTTTCACCAAAATTCAACTCAATTATAAAGCTGGTATAGAAGGAAACAAGGTATATAAAAACCAGAGAGTTTTATAAAAATTGCCCATATTTTTTCGTTGTATTTTGAAGTGTTATTTTTAATATGAATCTAATCTTGTAATGTATTTACAACCTCAAAATGGTCGAATTTGGTTCAACAAACTTAATAAGTAGGAATTAATGTGGCTAAATTCATCTATTTTCTAAAAATGTTTTTGTGTGACTGAGGTCCCTGTGTTATAATACCATGCAAAGTGGTAGGTTTTCTAGTGACATTATGGATGAGTATTGCCTTTTTCATTTATTTAAAAAAATTTTTTCTAAAGTTTATTTATTTATTTTGAGAGAGAGAGCAAGAGGGAGGGGGGAAGAAAGATAGGGAGAGAAAGAATCCTAAGCAGGCTCCATGCTTCAGTGTAGAGCCCAGTGCAGGCTCAAACTCATGAACCATGCGATCATGACCTGAGCAGAAACCAAGAGTTGGACTCTTAACTGAACCACCCAGGTGCCCCAATATTGCCTTTCTCTAAGTAAATTCTACTTAGGGATATTTAATTTTGGTATAATTTCACAGATTTAGAAGATCAACCACTTTGACTTGTTGATTGAACTGGATTGTTAACAATTAGATTGATTCGCTTTTTTCTTTTATACCACCACTATATAGCTATAGTGACTAAATTGACCAATAGTATTTAGTTGACACTCTGGAGGTTTGCCTCACTTTATTTTCACCTTTATTAGTAGAAAAATTGCCAAGGAGAGGAAATAATTTAATAGTTTAGGCTTGAGCTTATTATATTTCTTAGAAGTTCATTTCTGTTAAAAAAAAAAACCAAAAATACCTAAACCTGTCTTTGTAGTACTTCTCTGCTTTCAGGTCCTTGAAGGAAGTAGTTGGTGAGGTGTGGGGCTTTTAGACTGGTGATGAGGGCAGGGTTTTGTTGGAAAACATTCCTGGCCATGGTGCTCTGCAGTGTAGAAGCCAAGACTTCAGTCTCTCTGTTTCTCTTAGTCTCTGGCTTTGGCTCTGTCTCTCTCTTCTTTAAATAATAACTGCTGCATTTTCAATACTTGTGAATGTAAGTGAGGGTAAGTGGCTTTTGCCTATAGCAGTCTTTTGAAAAATATGAAGATATTATTCCTTGTAAGCATTTAGAACTGAAGTTGAAAGACTAGAAAGTGTTGGCAATTGTACATCACACAATTGCTTATCTCTTTTTCGATAATGTACTGTTCAGCACAGCATACATTCCCTTAGGAAGCTCAGTGGAATTGCCCTTTCTTCCACTTAGAAAGGGAGCTTTAATTTCCTTCCTGTATCTCCTCTGAATGGTAATTGGACATTGAGATTCTTGTTTCCTGATTTATAATGATGATTAGGGCAACAGAGGAATAATACAAATTTGGCCACTCTAACATAAAATAAAATGAAACATCCTCTGAATAATTACAAGGCGATAATGATGGTTCTCCTCTCTCTCCCTGCCACCTTCTTAGGAGAGAACCAAAGAAGCAGCACGTTTAGACTAACAAATGGATTGATGTTTTGAGACTGACCAAGGAAATGCTACCATTCATAGTTATTTCAAGAAAAAAAAATTCTCAGTATCCATAAATAGTATTACTGTTTCAGCACTAGGATCCTACTTACAATTGTTTTACTCTCACTGTCCCTTATCTGCCAGATTGCCCTGAAAGGAGTGAGATAATCAGAGAGACAGCTCATCAGACTCATCAGGGAGGTGATGCTTGGTAAGGGACTCCCCTCTGGTCTCCCAGGGGAGATTTTTGCAGTGCTGGTTCAAGCAGAGGGAGACAGACAGCTGAGGGGCAGACAGCTGTGAATGTAAGGGTCACAGGAAGATGAGAGCAGGGGGATTCATCAGGAAGTATTGACACCCTCATCCTTAGCATTCTTTTTCAGGGCTGTGCCCAGAAATATCCTCCACCCCATGTCTATAGGACAAAGAAAGTGAGTCCTCAAATTTCTTTTCTGTGAACTGTGTTTTACGCTTTATGATTATGTAATACTAGCTTAGCCTTTTGAAAATGGGAACAGTCCTTAAAATATTTTTTATATAGTCTGCATGATGTTCCAATAATGGCTGCAATTGATTTTTTACCATCCTCTCTTTGTTTATAAGCCTTGCTTTGGAATTTAAGTAGAAACCTTCTCTTCATGTTGCACTTAATTAGGTCAGGATCTTTTCTGTAGGAACAGATTTTACTAGCTTTTGCTTCTGTTCCCTTTAATGAAAATTCCTCAAATGCAGTTCACTATAGGATGTGGGCAAAAGAGAAAGGAGATAATGTTTGTAGAGAGCTTACAGCAGTGAAGGCCTTTGTGTACACTGTGTTTGTTTATAAAGGATCTCGCATAATACACAATGTAGGTATTCAGGAAACTAAAGCTTAGACAGATTGGGCAACTTGCTTTAGGTAATACAATTAGCATGTGATAGAGCAGGATTCAAATCCTAGACTGGACACACTTTACAGTGAATTCTGTGCTATAGTGGACAACACTGTAGAATGTGTCAGTGTAATGATTCTTGGTCAAGCTGGCCAGAGCTGACTTCACATATGCTTCAAAGTGGGAGTGTCATGACAAATCAATGTGTATAATTAGGAAAAGGAAAATGTTCAAAACCAATCCATGCTTTAATAACTAAAAAAGCACTGGTCTTCTGCCAAATTGACATACATTTTTGGAACCAGAGACTCTAAGATCCTCCTTTATATGCTACTTATGATAAATAATGCCATTTAAATGTCCACCACCTGCTACAGCACATGGCTGAGTTGTCAGAACAACACTTCCATTACTTCCTCAGATGGTCTTGATTAAAGTACAACGATGGAGAAAAAAATTTTTTTCAAGAAAATGTTATGATGTGACAACTAGATGTCTTTAAATATACCAGTTTTCTGTGGTTTACAGAAACAACTTCCAGGGGATAATTTTTACAGTTCCAAAGCATTATCCTAAATCATGCAGCACTTATTTCTTTGTATAGCTTGAATACACCTATTTGTGGCAATAACAATATCCATTCTGTAAAAAGGGACTAGAAATGGTCTTATATCCCTATTTCTGTCTATGTCATCTCTACTTTGATCATCCTTGACGTTGATAACTTCCCCTCTCCTCCACTCCATTCCTGTACCTATTAGGGATTACATTTGCCTGCAAGTAACTGAAACTAGTCTACACTAGCTTAATCATATGGGAGGTAGCTTTCTCTCATAATACAACGCCCACAGGTAGAGGGTCTGGAATGGGTGCAGTGGCTCCAGGATGTCATTGAAGTTCCAGGCCTCTCTAGCTTTTGGTTCTGTCACCCTTAGTATGTGGCTTTCATTCTTATGGTTGCCCTACATTACAAGATGACATGGCTGCTTCACTTCCGGCCTCACAGTGTCAGTCAAGGTAGGGAAGAGAAAACCAGGTGCCCACATGAAGAAGCTGTGCTGCTAATTGGAAACCAAAACTTTCCAGAAAGCCCCAGCAGCATTCTGCTTATGTCAGAATTGTCGTAAAGTTACCCCTAGCTGCAAGGCAGGCTGGCAAAGTTAGTATTTTAGCTGGACTCATTGCTATCCTAAAAAACTTAAGGTTCTATTTAGTAAGGCAGAAGTGGTGAATGGATATTGGGTAAACCATTCATTAGCAGAGTCTCCAACCCCAAATCCCACCCTGAACTGCCTACTTACACTTGGCTTTGGGATTCGAGTGGAAAGAGCAGGAGAGAAGGAAAGGAGGCTCCTCTCCAGATTGCCGGGGCATCTGTATTGCCCCGCATTGTGTGTCTTATTCTTCTCTTCCTTAGTGTGTGACATCTTCACTCCCTCTGACTTAGGTGATCACTTTTCTTTCTTTTTTTATTACTCATTTGCCAGGTAATGTCATTTTCTCAGGGCAACCTTCCCTAACACTTCATACAACATTACACAGCTCCTTTTTTTTTTTTTTTGTATATTCCCAGCATCTGGACCTTGTTTTTTTCTTCTTTTTGGAGCTTTATCACAATTATTTGTATTTGTGGAGTTGGAGGGGGGATGTAGGGAAAGAGAGGGTCATGCTATCTGTCCAATGTCTTGTTCTTCTCTCTACTAGACTGTAAACTCCATGAGGGCACAGGCCAAGTTTATTTTGTACCTGGATACCCCCTTCCCCTCCTTCAATGTCTAGCACAGAGTAGATGCTCAATAAATATTCATTACATTAATACAATAAAGTAATAACAAATGAATAGATTTCAATGCCCTTCTTTGACCTGCTGCTGTTCCTTTTTTTTAAATGCATCTTTTTTTTGTCGTCATCCTCCAGTTCTAATTTTAAGTGTACTATAACTACTCTTATTCACATTTACCCATTCATCGATACTTCTTTTTGTCTGTCCCTGCCTCTGTCTCTGGATTCTTCTCCCTCTCTCTCAGGGATGTTCTCTTTACTCACAACTCTGCATGTGTTCCAGTCCTTTTACTCAGATCTCAGTATCCCACATCCAACTGCCTACTACTGTTTAACTGGAATGCCTCTCCGTCACCCCACACTCAACAAATTCCAAATGACACTCATCAGCTCCCCATCTCAATTTTCTACATTTGGAAAGTGATGACCCCTTCATCTAGTTACTGAAGCTTGAAATCTTGGTGTCACTTGTAGCATCATTTATTTATATCATTAAGTTGCTGTTTTCTTTACCTGGGCAAATAGCTCTAGCTGTTCTCTATTCTCACTGCTGCTGCCCTGGTGCACATTGTGTAGGCTTGTGGTTACTGGTACATGTGAGAGGGCATGTCAAAGGTGACAGGAGTCAATTGACCAAATGCTCCCCACCAAGCATGGGGCAGAGTGGAGGCTTTTGCCAGCTCACATTGCAGTGTATGCATTTAAGCACCATGTTCTGGTGCTCATGCCTCATGGCACAAACAATTTGATAATCTGAGATTACTCTGAAATAAAATTTGAGTGGATTTAGCTACTTAAAATAGGTGGTACATTTTAGGATGATAGGTATAGACAACTTCAGCAGTATTGATGAAAGATCACAAAATGATATTAAAAAGCTGCAGAAGTGTAGTTGTGGTAAAAGGATTTTGTAAAGACAGATTAGATGTTCCCACTCAATCAATTTCATAATGCAGAAATTAGTGGAAATTTATTGAAATTAATAGGTATGAAATTTAGAAAAGTTAGCACAATTGCTTTACAGATTATCTCATTAATCAAGATGTGCATTTTTCTTTTACAGAAAAGTAGTGAATCATGTGGATGGATTGGATGAATAAATGAATATGGCAGTGTTTCTATGATGCCAAAATAATTGGTTCAAACGGAAGAATTTTGACACAATTTTTATTTAGCCTTTGCAGTCTAAAACTGTGACTGTTGTTGGGGAGCAAAAATAGTATATGAAACACCAATGAGAAAACAAAGCCACAGGTTAACATGAAACTTGGGAAAGCATTTTGCTAAACTTTCATGGCTTTAGATTGATTACTCATGCAGTATTTTAGAAATTTAGTGAACACTTTCCACATTACCCTACCAATTTCCTTGAGAATGTAAGTTTCTTTAGGATTTTTTTCCAGTTTGGATTGAGAAAGAGCAATGGTTTATGATATGGTTCATTTTTTAGTTCACTGCATTTGTCAGATTGAAATTCATCTCTGTCACCATGTTGTTCTTTAGGATATGTTCTTTTGATAGATAGAGGTGTAGATATATAGGGCATGGAGGCAAAAAGGCATAGCTGGTATCAGTAACAGGCTCACATCACTCTTAATTTCCCTGACTTTATACCTTTTCCCTTGCTTTGCCATTCAAGTATCCATCTGATTATAGGGATTTCATGTAGAGAGATGTATTATACATGGGATCCGTGAAACATTTGTTTTCTTTAAGATTTATTTCAGCTGATTCTGGTTCTTTTCAAGAAACTAGCATTGGAATGTACGAATTAAAACCATGCTCAGATTCCTGCCATAGTCTTACTCCCATCGGAGGAGTATTACTTGAAAAGGAGACCAGGGACCAAGATTCTATTCCCCTTTATTGGTGAATGTATTTCATTTGTTACTTTTAGAGATTTTTGTCCTCTGGACATTTTCATGTTTTTTTCCAATAGGATAGAGTAAATATTATTTGGAGTTTCATCCATCATAATAATAGAAAGCTACTGTCATAAGGAGAGGCTTGCTGTTTGAGAACTGGGTAGTGTCAAGTCAAAATCTAAGCTTATTTGTATGACAAAAAACAGTGAATAAAAGCCTTGTAAGAGGTGCCTAATTTTTTTCTTTGGACCTCACCTTCATGAATGTCTCAAAACAACTGGTTATAATTCAGTCAGTCAGTTCAACTACAGTCATGCAAATTGGTTGTCATTATTTGGCAATAAAATTGCTTGAGTAAATTCTTCCCTTTTTAGCTTGTTGGGCTGTTTTTTTTATATTCACAGGTAACCTTCTGTACCTTGATATATGTCACCATAGGAAATCTATAAATATTTCCTACGTGAAACAGGAAAATTGGCTCTATCAAAAAAAATACAGTAGCAACCAATACTGAAGCTAGTAAAACATTCTGTTTATAAAGAGTTTTCCCTACTGTTTTTATGGAGGTGGAATATCCAAGGGTAAGAGTAAATAGCAGCCAATATGATCTTTGAAATGTAATATGGTACTTACCAGTACCAGAATTATAAGCAATCAAAATTTAAATCCTGTCTATTGCTGAATAACCCATTTCTTATAGTTTGAGGTCAACAGATGAGAGGAAATTGTTTTTGAAACTATAGGGTCCATTTGTAGGTTACCCACCTAGTATCTACCTCCTTTCTTCTTACCCAGACCTCTAATTCCCCAAACATCCCAGCGCCATCCAATCAGCATATCCCAATCCTCTGGCCACAGTAATTGGTGTGAGGATGATCATGTGACTTGATAGGAGACATGATCTCTCCTCTGGTTTCTCTCTCCCTCTCTCTCCCTCTGTCCAGCTCTCCCTCTGTCCAGCTCTCCCTCTCTCCATCCATTTCCATCCTTCCCTTCCATGTTGGATGTATATGAGGTATTTAACAGCTTTCTTATACTGTTCAATGGACTTTGAATCATAAGAAGGCCAGTCATAAGGTGAAGTTGACATTTAAGTGGTCAAAAAAAAAAACATTTAGCTGATTTAAAAATCATCTTATTTAAAAACAGGTGGTAAAACTAATTTAATGGACTATAATTTCTTTTCTTTTAATATAATTTATTCTCAGGTTAGCTAACATACAGTGTATACAGTGTGCTCTTGGCTTCAGGAATAGATTCCCATGCTTCATTGCTTACATACAATACCCAGTACTCATCCCAACAAATGCCCTCCTCAATACCCATCACCCATTTTCTCCTTTCCCCTGTCTCCCCATCAATCCTCAATTTGTTCTCTGTATTTAAGAGTCTCTTACAGTTTGCCTCCCTCTCTGTTTGAAACTATTTTTCCCCCATGACTTCCCCCATGGTCCTCTGTTAAATTTCTCAAATTCCACATATGAGTGAAAACATATGGTATCTGTCTTTCTCTGACTGACTTATTTCACTTAGCATATTACCTTCCAGTTGCAAATGGAAGGATTTCATTCTTTCTCATTGCCAAGGAGTATTCCATTGTATATATAAACCACATCTTTAGTCATTCATCAGTTGATGGGCATTTGGGTTCTTTCCATAATTTGGCTATTGTTGATAGCACTGCTATAAACATTGGGGTACATGGGCCCCTATTAATCAACACTCCTCTATCCTTTGGATAAATTCTTATTAGTGCTGTTGCTAGGTTGTAGGATAATTCTATTTTTAATTTTTTGAGGAAACTTCACACTGTTTTCCAGAGTGACTACACCAGTTTGCATTCCCACCAATAGTGCAAGAGCATACCCATTTCTCCACATCCTCACCAACATATGTTGTTTCCTGAGTTGTTGATTTTAGCCACTCTGACCATTGTGAGGTGGCACAGCAAAGGAAACAATCAACAAAACTAAAAGGCAACCAATGAAATGGAAGAAGATATTTGCAAATGACATATCGGATAAAGGTTAGTATCCAAAATCTATGAAGAACTTACTAAACTCAACACCCCAAAACCAAATAATCCAGTTAAGAAATGAGCAGAAGACATGAATGGACACATTTCCAAAGAAGACATCCATATGGCCAACAGACACATGAAAAGATGCTTAACATCACTCATCATCAGGGAAATATATTTCTTTACTATATATTTAAGAAGACTTTTTAAAAAAAATTTTTTTTAATGTTTATTTATTTCTGAGACAGAGACAGAGCATGAGTGGGGGAGGGGCAGAGAGAGAGGGAGACACAGAATCAGAAGAAGGCTCCAGGCTCTGAGCTGTCAGCACAGAGCCCGATGCTGGGCTCGAACTTTCTGACCGCGAGATCATGACCTGAGCTGAAGTTGGATGCTCAACCGACTGAGCCACCCAGGCGCCCTTAAGACTTTTAATCCAAATTTTGAATGGAAAACTTTTAAAATTAATAATAATAACATCATCAGCTATTGAGTTATAACTACGTGCCAGGCATTGTACATAGTACATATAAACAAAACATAGTTTATATGTTTTAATTTATTTAATCTGAAAAATCATATTATAAGTTAATATGCAGATGAGGAAACTGAGGCATGACATTTAAATTTTTTTAAAGTTTATTTATTTATTTTGAAAGAAAGAGTACAAGTCAGGGAGGGCCAGAGAGAAGGAGAGACAGAATCCTAAGCAGGCTCCACACCATCAGTGTAGAGCTCAATGTGGGGCTTGAACTTACAAACTGTGAGATCATGACCTGCGCCAAGATCAAGAGTTGGATGCTTAACCAGCTGTGTCACCCAGGCACTCCAAAGACATGAAGCATTTAAATTACTTGTACAAGGCATAGAGCTACCAAGTGGCCAAGTCAGAATTCTGTCCCAGAGGCCATACTTTTAACCTACTAAGTCATACTAGACCTTGAATTTGGGGGATCCTATTCTGAAGACCATTTAGGTCTTTGTCCTGAATATTCTAAAAACAATGCTTAGAGGATAGTTTTGCAGATGCAGCTTTTGAGACATTAGAGGAATTACAACTGTACTAATGGTTGTATAATAAATGGGATGAAAAAGGTAGTGGTGGTGTAGTAAAAAATAATTTGTCCATGTGAACAAAATTCACTCCACTGTCTTGAGGTCAGTGGTCTCTGTTTGCTGTTCTGTCTTCTAGTATCCTTAGGCATCGTGTCTTTCCATTTTTGACCTTGTCATTATCAATTACCATGTTCTGAGAATCCAGGTGTTGCCTTGTCTGATTAGCCTCACTCCACTCTATGAAGAATGATCCTTTACATTTCTGTAGAGGCCTATAACTCACCAAAAGTCTTCTTATCCATGATCTCATTTGGGCCTTTAAACCACCCTATGTGATGGCTACTGTACTCATTTTCCTTATGTCTTAGGTACTTAGATGTCAATTTGCTTTAGGTTAATTTGCATTTGTAAGTGTGTTGCCCTAGGAGTGATTTTTGGTTCTATGTTGCAAAGGCTCCTGAACTTACCACAGGACTCCAAGCTCCATGAAGAGAAGAGTTGATTATGAATTTTATGTGCTTGACTTTCCTTTAGCAATGTATCCTATTGGTACAAAAAAGATAACTTTATTAAGTTAATATCTGAAACAAGGAAACATACAGTTACTTTTAGTGATGTTGAACTGGCACTGGCTTTCCAGAGGTTTTTTTTTTTTAATTTTTAGGCTTATTTATTTATTTTGAGAGAGAGAGAGCAAGCGGGAGAGGGGCAGAGAAGGAGGGAAAGAGAGAATCCTAAGCAGACTCCATGCTGATTCTGCAGAGCCCAGTGCAGGGCTCGAACCCATGAACTGTGAGATCAGGACCTGAGCTGAAACCAAGAATTGGACACTTAACCAACTGAGCCACCCAGCCACCCCCTGAGTTGATTGTTAAATACTGAGGAATTTTGTTAGCCAGTTGTTAAATTGTTAGTAGTTTGAAATCTATGGTGAGATTATTTATACTATGAAAATTGGCAGACTGCGTATTAGGGCTTCCCTCCATCCACTCTCACCTGCAAGAGAGCCCATTTACCTTGAGACCTCTGTGTACAACCATTCCTTTGGTCCACAGGCAACTGTCCCAATTTCTGCTTTGTGGATTAAGCTAATGGCCATGGCCCCTGGGGAGAAGGTAGAGGTGAAGTCACATGGAGATTGGTCTCCACGTCTTTGTTTTCCTGAGACTCTGAGCAGAAGATGACAGTTCATGTTCACTGTAGAAAATCAAACTATAGGAAACTGTCAGAGAAAACTTGGTCAGGAAGCTCAGAATAGGCTTCACCAGAGGTCTGTCTCCTTCCCTGCTCCAGCCTGTGACTCTCTCCATTCATCTTTGATTGAACCAGTAAACTGATCTAGCTATGGTAATAGGGGTCTCAGAGACTGTAACAGAATGCTTTGCGTTGTAGGTAAAAGAATTCCTGATTAAAAGTGGTCTAAACCACAGGGATTGTTATTCTTTACTTAGTAGAAAGTCTGGAAATAAGAGGCCCAGCCTTATCAATGGCCTCGATGATCTTGTTTTGTTTTCCTTCTCTGCCACCCTCAGTGTGAGTAATGTTCCCCTTTTGTCTACAAGGAGGCTTTGATAGATCTGAACAATAGGAAACTAATTAACCACCCAAACCTTCAAGAACATCCTGGATTTGTGATAGAAAGCCCCCCTTTCTTCTGCTTTTGCCTTAAATAAAGGGTTTAAGGAATAAGAAGGAAATGGCACATCTTATGGAATATTAAAAAGAGCCTAACAGTAAAAATAATTTTGAGGTATTCATTTCCAATTAGCAAGAAATTCTAGTGATTCTATGTGATGAGAAGTTAATTAAGGAAGCCAGCAACCCAAGACCATCATAGGAGCTGTAGTAAGAACTCAAGGAAATACACTGCAAGAAGAATAAGCAAGAGCTTTCATTATAACATTTGAGACAGTAAAATGCTATTTAAGTGGAATTGATGACTCAAATGGCTGCAATTATGTAATATTGCAAGTTTTTTCACATTACAAAGGTTTTTACTTTTATGGGAAGCAAAATCAGATGAAGCTGCCACATGGGACAGGATATCTAAAATCATAGGAATTAGTGAGCACCCCTGCCCTAAGGGATTTGTTCTTTTTTGTTTTCCATTGCTAACACAGTGCCTGACATACCATTTGAGTGTTGACTGAGAAGAAAAGACAAGGAAGGATGTAGATAGTAACTATGGTACTAAGTGGGGATTGGCCATGGCAGAAGGAGACCAGGCACTGATTATCAGAGCTGAGGTAGATAGGCTTCAGATGGAGTTGGGGGGTTGCAGTTGTTTGGACCTGTATTTGCCTCATTTGCTGCAGGAGGAGCAGGATTGGCCCCAAAATCTGGTGAAATAACCATGAAGGCAGAGGACGTCAGGGATGGATCACTATCCCCACTTCCTTTGTAGGGCTAGCTTTCTGGCTTTATCTCTTTGACACCAAATATTACTTTTCCTCCCCTACTACTGGTGGAAATGAAGTAATGAACCAATTAAAGTTGATTCCCAGGGTCTGGGAAGCCTGGGTGGCTCAGCTGGTTGAGCATCTGGCTCTTGATTTTGGCTCAGGTCATGATCCCAGGGTTGTGGGATCAAGCCCCACATCGGGCTCCATGCTGAGCCTGGAGCCTGCTTAAGACCTCCCCCACTTCTCTCTCTCTCTCTCTCTCTCTTCCTCCTCCTCCTCCTCCTCCTCCTCCTCCTCCTCCTCCTCCCTCTGTCCCTCTCCCCTGAATACGCACCCTCTCTCTAAAATAAAAATGAAAATAAAAATAAAAAAAAGAAGTTGATTCCTGGGTGACTGATATTTGTATTTCCTGGCCTGATCAGCTATTTCGTAATCCTTTTGAGAAGAGGGAGCAGTCCATACAAGTGGAAGGCTGGGTTAGAGGGCTGCCATAGCGTTTATGCCCGCTGTCCCATCAGCTTCAAATGCATTGGGGAGGCCTTCCATGCCAAGGTGGTACAGAAAATGCCACTACATAGGATGTAGAGTACAAAGAAACTCTTGTAATCTTTCTGTAAGATTTTTGGTTTTTTAAATGAAAAATGATATGGGATGTGTGAGTACATATGGTACAAAACTTTTTTTGGAAATCAGCCTTCAGTGTATCAGAAATGAAAATGTCCTTTAAGTGTTGAACATCAAAATCCATTTTCATATCAAGAAATGACCCTTTCTTGGAACACAATAGATTTTGTCTTTTTCTGTAGAAGTCCTCCTAGACTTCAGTCATAGAGTAAAGAGGAAGAAGAATATAAATGCATGTCATTTACTAAGTATATTACAGTTTCACTACTCTACTCATCCTAAGGGAGATATACACATCTAGTAAAGATAAGAGGCACCATCTATGTGAAGGATTGCAGCTTCCTTCCAACAATTTTAATTTATATAATTAAACTTCAAGTTATGTTTTGTGTGTGGGCTTTTATATTAAATGCAAGCATTCAAGTTAGTACTGTGTTAGTACTGTGACTTTATTTTACAGATTTGGAATTCTTTCCTTTCTGGAGCAGCATCACCTCTATCACAAAGAATATGTGAGAGGCCAAGTCTGCAGAATTTTATAAACATTTCTATGGGTTTAAGGTTGTGCTGTTTTGTATTCCATGAATTTGTTATTGAGTTTCATAGAACCTGACACTCAAAGGAAATGTCTCTTAAATATTACCTCTTACTGAATAATACATTGCCTTTTCTTGAAAAGGCAATATATGAGAAAATGAAACAGTATCTAGGACTGTAAGTAAAACTCAAGGACAATATTAAGTAATAATAACCAGAGGATAATCTCCTTCAGTTCAGAATCTTTGTTTAATAATTATTTTCCTCCCTATCTTTCTCTTCCTCCTCCTATTCATCTTCCTTTTTCTCCTTCTTCTCTTCCTTTAATTAAATCCTACACAGCAAGTGGCTTTGCATATCATAGCTACTCAAGAAATAGCTTTTGAATAATGAGTGGATACTTAGGTCTTTTTATCCTTTTCCAAATCTGGCTCACCATGGCGGATGTACAGAATGATTGATAAGCATTTGTTGAATGAAGTTTTTGAATTATAGACTTATTTTTTCTCTAAGGGATTCAGTCTTATAACTTTCAGGCTTGTATTGTACTGAACAAGAAGCTGTCAAAATATTGTTGAGTTAAGGTTTCGATGGAATCACCTCAATAAATAAAGAGGAGTCATTTAGAATTGACACAATGATATGCAAATAAATACTAGGAAAGGGATTGAAACTAATTTGTTCACCCAAGTAGATGGTTTTCCTATTATAGTTTTGTATTTAATTTTTTATGTATTGGTTTTATATATATTACTTCCCAACACCTAGCCATTTTTACCACTGTCATGATTTTTAGACATACTTGCTTACCACCTGTACAGTTATTACTCAATATTTTCTTTAAATTGGTTCACTTTGTATTCTAAATTTACTTAAAGAGAAAACTTTATATTAGTGCTGTGAATAGAAAACCAGCATTCTCTGCTGAAAACAGAAGGCAACTATAAAAATAAATATAATGTGATGAAAATTACATTATTAAATTATGGTCAGCTCCTGTTGCCTGGAGAAAGCGCCTGTTGCTTGGGATAAATTTTCTTAAAAAGAGAGTTGTCAAAATGTTAGAGAAGTGTTAGAGACATATAGGCACTGAACTGAGACTTTGTCTGTGGCCATGTTATTTATAAGGATTGAAAAACAATCCAGAGAAGAATAACTTCTCTCTACATTGGGTCAAATATAAACTTCAAGAAAGAAAAAAAGTCAGATTTTTCATAATTCCAAATTAGTGGGGCTGTAATTTGTGAAATTTTAGTACAATACAACTTCTGTGATAAAGTTAAAATATTCTCTTCATTTTAAATTTCTTTTAAAACATTTGACTTAATACAAAAAAGATTAAGGATATAATTTTATAGTGAAGCTTCCATTTTCCTTCCATGATTTTTTTCCTGGTCATATTAGTAATGTTTAGGTTTTCTATGAAGGTACCGTGTGCTGAGTTAGGTTTATGCTTCCTGTATCATTGGAATTTCATAGGCAATGCCATTCTAGGTAGTGCCCATGAAATTATGATGTTTGGGAGAGTAAAATTTTATCAATACTTTAGTATCATATGGAACTCGCCCAGCAGAGAATAGGTCTAAATGACCAAAATTCCAAATTAATGCAGTCATCGGTAATGAATTTTAATATATAGGTTTTGAAATACTTTATTCTTTAGTGATTGCTTTGGACTGGTTATCTCAACATTGATAAAGATCATTTTAGGTTGTATCTAAAAAATAATCAGATTGCCTTCTGGATTGAATGAATTGATTTCTTAACAGGTAAAGTAATAGTCTGTCAATTCAGTCAACCCCCTGGTGGTCAGTCACTTTAATCAAAGTCAAAATGATTTTGTGCAGAGATGGAAAAGAAAACTTGTAAGTTCTGTGTGTTGTTGATCTCTCCTGTCACTTCAAGAAAAGCTATATGGCTCAAAACTCGGCCTGGAAAATTTAAATAAGGAAGAAGGCAAATGAAAGATGTGATTTAGAAATCTCAGATATGATGGTGACATGTGTTATGTAATGCTTTCTAATGAGAGTTGCATAAATGATTTATCTGATGCATGTAGAAATGTTTTTGGAATTCTGAAAAAGTCAAAACAGTTGATTTTCAATTGCTTTTTTTTGGATGAGCGATAAAATAATCTACCTATGCTACATGAAAGATATCCTACAAATGTATGGGAAATACTCTCATGACCAATGATTGATGCTTTATAGTAACTGGTAACAGAGGCTGTTTTTAAAGTGGTCTTGGAATTTTTAAGTATTATTTTGCACTATTAACAGACTGAAAACTAACAAATGAAACTTATATCAAGCACAAATGCTATTATAAGACAAAAACAAGGGTTAGGTAAATGTTTTACTTTTAAGAGTTAATCAGAGCAAACACTGAGAAATTAAATTTCAACATAAAATGTAAATAGTTTTAAATAATTTAGAGAACAGGAGCACATAGTTTTCACAAACAGGGCGCCTGGGTGGCTCAGTCAGCTAAACATCTGACTTTAGCTCAGGTCATGATCTCATGGTTTGTGGGTTCGAGCCCTGCATCAGGCTCCGTGCTAACAGCTCAGACCCTGGAGCCTGGGTCAGATTCTGTGTCTCCCTTTCTTTTTCTTTCTTTCTTTTTTTTTTTTTTTAACGTTTATTCATTTTTGAGACAGAGAGAGACAAAGCATGAACGGGGGAGGGTCAGAGAGAGAGGGAGACACAGAATCCTTAGCAGGCTCCAGGCTCTGAGCTGTCAGCACAGAGCCCGACACAGGGCTCGAACCCACGGACCACGAGATCATGACCTGAGCCAAAGTCGGACGCTTAACCGACTGAGCCACCCAGGCGCCCCCTGTGTCTCCCTTTCTATCTGCCCCTCCTCTGCTCATGCTCTGTCTCGCTCTTTCTCAAAAATAAATAAACATTAAAAAATTAAAAAAAATACATCACAATTTAGTACCCAGTTCCTGACAAATGAGGGAGAATTTTAATAATGCCAAAACTGTAAGCATGAATTTGTTTTAGTATGTAGATAGTTGAAATTTTGGCCCGTTTATCTTCTTCCTTCGTATCCTCATGTCCAGTGTTTCTAAGAGTTTCTAGAAGGAAGCTTATTATTTGAATCAGTCAGATGTAACGTGGAGCAAGATGAGGTTTACAGTTAAAATTCTTCTTATCTGTCATTTTAATGTTAACAGGTTATGTTTAACCCTACCTAGATATTTGTGCCTATGTGAGTAGTTCCAGAAAGAAGCCATTTACTCTTTATACCATACAGTCAAATGCATCTTTAAAGCCTCTGCCTGAAAGATAAAAATGGAAAACACAGTAGAAACTGTACCTCTTAGTTTGACTTTCTTTGCTTGCTTGTCTTTCTTTGCTTCTTTGTCTTTATATTTCAGATAAAATCCAAAGAAACAATTAATCTTGACAAGCAGTGTGGGTGATCTTCAAAAATTGGGTGCCTGCTATAAATTTAAAAGAATTTGGTGAAGTCACTCCTTTAGGTATAAAAACATGTTTTATGGCAATGTAGAAGCCTGGCAATGCTCTGAAAATTCTTTGTTAAATCTGCAGAAGCTACTGGAAGTTAGAAACTTTAACAATAGCTCTGTTATAATGAATTCTCTATTGGGACATCTTTGACTTGAGTCCTGTATTCTTTTTGGAGTTGCTTGAGCAATAGCTATGTGTATGGATTTCTGTTAAGGAGGTATTTGATAACATATTTTAAGATATAGTTTAATTTGGCATCTTTATAAAAACCATAAGAAAGCTTTTCTGAACTATGATTATAAGAAAATTATCTTGGCCTGGAACTTTCTAAGAATGCAAAAAAGTTATTCTCCTTTATTAAGATGTTAATCCTTACCATATTACCCTGTGGTTGTCTGAAAGAATTCACTAGTGATAAAACATTGCTAGAAGTCAAAAGTTAATAGTAAAATTAATGAAAAAAGTTATTAATATAAGTAAAGCAGAGTGATGGGAGGAATCATGGATTCTTCCTTAAGGGATAAAATGTTTTCTTGTGGGAGGATTAACATTTTTTTTAAAGAAATAAAGCATAAAATAGCACTAGAAACCTTCATATTTTTACCACCCATATTGAGATAAAATCTCTCTTATAGTCATGAGTGATCACTGTATTCTGTGTTTTTTAAAAAGTGTGAGTGATAGTTAAAAATGGCAATCCATTCTCTTAAGTGAAAACAATTGCTATATCTACCACATAAACCCATAATTTGTATTAATTTCATATACAAATAGTTTTGAGATCATTTGGGGAAAGTGATAGTCCTTAAAATAAGAGGATAAAGAAAAAAAGAAGGTAAAGAATTTACAGCTCTCCATATTTGCTAGAAAAAGGAGTTGGAATGGTTTCTGTCTGAGATAAAATCTTAGGGATCTACCTGATACCAAAGATCCTACTCTACTTGACTTAAGCTGGCCAAACACAATGAAATGGTAGATAGATAGACATATAGGTAGATAGATTTAATGTAAGGGATTGGCTCACAAAATGATTATGGAAGCTGAGAAGTCCCAAGATTTGCAGTCTGAAGGTCTGCATGAGAACAGCTGCAGTCTGAGAAGCATAAGAGTCTTATGGTGTAACTTCCAGCTCAAGTATGCCAGGCAGAGAGAAAATTCTCTCTTGCCCAGTCTTTTGATGCTTTCAGGCCTTCAGTGCACTGGATGAGGCTTACCCACGTTGGGAAGGGCAATATGTGTTACTCAGTCTATCAATTAAAATGTCAGTTTAATTCAGAAATACCTTCATAGTTACACCCAGAATCATGTTTAACTAAATATTTAGACACCCTGTGACACAGTCAAGTTGACATGTGAATTTAACCATTGGAAATGATGATAAATATTGGATTTGCAATATTTTGAAGGTAAAGCCCATAGGACTTTCTCATAATTCAGATCAGGTTGAAGAAAAGGGATAATTAAAGCTATTTGATAATCAAAATTATAAGTAATCAAAAATTACACTTAAATTTTTGTTCTGAAAAACAGTAAATAGTACTACTTGTAACTGTGATGAGGGTGATTGGGAGACGTTCAAATTTATTGAAGATAGAAATATAGTTTTTCTTTGGCTATTAGTTTAAGAAATCTATTAGACAACTACTAGAAATATTAAATAGCCAGTAGTAGGATATCAAGAGTTATGAGCTTAGGGCACAGATGAGAGCCTGGAAATGGAATACAAAGATTAGAATATGGACTATAAAGACTATATAATATCTATATGGTTTGGGAATAATCAGCATATTGTTAATTATATAATACCATGGAACTAGGTAAGATTATCCAGGAAGAAATAAACATAAAGAAGATAGGGCAGCCAAGGACTAAACTCCAGAGAATGCTAACTTTGGGAGCAGGAGGAGTTAGCAATGGAAACTGAGAAAAAGTGCCAAAGAATTAAGAGGAAAGCCAGTAAAGTGCTCTTCACTCTGAAGTGAAGTAAGTAAAGTAATACTTACAAGTGAAGTATTTCAAGAACAAGGCTATTATCCAGTAAGTTAATACTTTTGAGAGGTTGAGTAATCTGGAGACAGATGGGGCAAGAAGAAGGTTGTAGATGATCATGATTTGAGCAGTTTCATGGGAGTGGTGGAGACAGAGCTTGATTGGAGTAAATTAAGAGTGAACAGGAACAAGTAGAGACACTCTTTTCCCAAAGTAGAAGCAGAGAAGTAGGGAGAAGTTGAAGGGACAAATCAAGGAAGTTTGTTTTGTTTGTTTGCTTTTCAAGTTAAGAGACTTTTTAAATAGCATGTTTACATGCTAATGAAAATGATCCAGTTGAGAGGGTAAAACTGAGGAGGGAGTGGAAAAAGAGGAGAATTCCAGGAGCAAAATTCTGAGTGGGTAAGAAGGACAGAATCTGGTACACTGTGGAGGGTTGGTTTAAATGGGCCAAAGAAAGGTTGGCTGTTGAATCTGGGGGAAAGACAAAGTGGATGAGCCAGATGCAGGTTTGTTAGAAGATTCAGTGATGGAAAAATGAGCACCTTTTTTTCTGATTGTTCTTAGTTTTTAGTAAAATAGAAGTCAAGGTCATCAGCCAAGACTGAGAATCAGAGGGAGGGGAGGGAGTTTTGAGGGTTTGAGGTGAGAGGAAAATATGTAAGGCAAAATTTTGGCAGAGTGGAAAAATGAATTTACCATGGAAAGATATAAAACTGCTCAGTGGTGATGAGATCTTTCTTGAGATTTGTGATCATAAGTTTACTTTAAGAAAATGAAGAATTTTCTTAAAATTCTTCCTTAAAACGTTTATATGAGATTGGGTAACTCAGGTGAGTGTTCTTCTCCAGCCACTTTGGCTGTCAGGGTGAAGCAGGAAGTAGATAGAAACTTGGGTTTTAGTTTGGGTTTTGCTAGGTGAATACAGTGGGGAAAAAGAACAAGGAGTATTTGAGTTGCTAAAAATAGTGCCTGGAGTAGTGGTTGAGGAGTTTACAGTGAGCCAGTTGCTAAAATCCTAATGAAATGCAAGGGAGTGATTGAGAAGAGAGTAGATAATTTTAAGAGACTCATTGCAAATACAATTGTACTTGGCAAAGTCACTTAGATCTGCAACTTAGTGGAAATTATGTCTGGTCAAGAGAGTTCACAGCCTGGCCTTAGGGGGTTTAAAGCAATATCATTATAACCATCAATTAGCTTACAGTTTCATTGTTTATTATTAGTACTTACACCGTGCAAAGCCACACATTATCTGGAGGAAAGAGAAAGTACAGTGTATGTCTTTGGGGAATTGACGTTCTACTAACAGTGTTCTGGCAGAAAAGATAATTATATGTAGAAAATGATCCACAATCGTTTTGTTGAGTAGAGTATATTCGTTGAGTAGAGTATATTTAAGTGGGAAAGCAACAGGCACACTAAGTTGTTTCCCTGCTCTTGTGGAGCAGGATGTAAATATTTATGGAATACAGACCTTTTTTAATCAGTAGCACAGTTGGGCCTCTGCAAATATGAAGTTCTCTTTCAAACACTTCAAATTAGAGACAAATATCAGGCAAAATCACTGACAGTAAAATTCCCATATATCAGGTATTAGCAAATATACTCAAGAATTCATGTATCTGATTTGTGATCAATACAAATGGATGGTGATTTTTCTCTCTCTTCTTCCTCTTCCTTCTTCTTTTGTAATGATTAGGTCACTAGGAAAATGATAAAATAGTATCTTGGCATATCCATAGTCCCTTTCTCCTTCCCTCTGTCCCTTCCGTTTTTTTTCTTCATATTAATGAAGACTGTATTGCTTTTGTGAAAATAAAATGTGAGAAAATGTGTTTACCTTTTTTTATTTCATGTGCCCTTTATTTTTTTAATACAAGAGAAGTTTGTACTATATCCTTGAATACTGTTTTGGTGCATTTATTGTGTTATCTACCTTTTCTAAGCCTTCTATTTATGTTACTTCTCTTATAATTGGTTTAGTTTCTGTATTTTTTTCCTCTGCATTCACTGTGATTTTCTCAAATGTTTCCTCTAGTGAGTAATTCAGTTTTCAACTTTGTCTATTCAGCTCTTTGATCTTACTAATTTATTTGTTATTTTGTTAGCCGTGTTCTTTTGACCCTCACTTTGTTTCCTTACTTCTGCAATCTTTTTGTTTCATTTTGTTGTTCCATTGTTCGGTTCTTGAGCTTGTTTAATTGAATTCATATTAAGATAATTTATTTTATAGCATAAAGTACTCACAGTGAATTTTCTGAAAAATCTTTCTTAAAAATTAAGAGCCACTAATAAAAAGAGGTGCTCATATTGTAATTGCAATTGTTGATTGGATTCACCTAGTTTGAATACCTTTTAAATCCCTAAAAATATTTACTGAGAATGAGGAGTCATACCCTCAAAACAAATTGTTTAAACTCAACTAAATAGTTAATTAACTTTGGCATATATAGAGAGAAAAAGCTATAAATAAACATTATACAGATAGAACCACAATGTATTCTGGGATTAACTGTCAATTCCACTCATTAAGGCATTGGTGAAACCCTTAATCAAGAGAAGCTAAGAGGGTGTTTCTGGCTGGTTGTGGTTGACCCTCCTGTTAGTCTGCCAGTTCCCTAGCAAAGACTGATCCTTTCTTGCATCTCATGCTGACCCATACAAACTTATGTTAGATTGGTCATTTTCAAGACCAAAACCAGATATAGTTGTGAAAAATTGTCAGTCTGTCTACCATTGTTGAACGTTTAGACTCTGATATATTACTTCTCCATCAGCTCAATTTCTGTAGTTCAGTTATCTGTTCTATTTGACACTATGCCGTTCCACACATTAGGGATTGCTCCCAAGATTTGCAGTACTCTTTCAATGTACAAGTTGCAAGATTTCTTGCCACAAAATGTCTTCCCTTTCTTTACATTGTGGAGGAGGTTTAAAGACCTTCTTTGCGTGGGTGGGAAGGGACTAATTTTCCATCTGGATGCCACCTGTAAGAGTTTACACCTTTTCTCAGAAGAAATTTAATCTATAACAGCAAACTATTTCATGTTCTTTTAAGCAATCTGAGTCTCCATTCTCCAGGAGTTAAGTGTAAAGATTCTTTATGGGTTGCTTTTCTTGGATGTTAACTGTTTATAGAATCAATGCCACTTGTATTTAAAATGTATTTAACAGAAGCAAGGTCAACAACCAGTTATAAATTGTCCCATACTCATGAGGGACAGTTTGAAGAACGTATATAGTGACTAAGTTGAATTTGATTATGTATTTTATTATTATCAGCCTGTCTGTCAACCCACTTCAAACTAATTGGAGAACTAAAAAAAAAAGTGTCTCTGGCAGAGCAATGAAACAGTGAATCCATTAGAGCAGTATTTCTCAAACCATGTTTGAAAGTTTTCTGTACTGGAATCATCAGGAAGGTGTTAAAAGGCATATCCTTAGACTCTAATTCCAAGCCCATCCAGGATTTGGGCTAAGATCATGAAGTGTTTGAGAACCATAGCAAGATCATCTGAGAAAATGGACTTTATTAAGGAATTTAGAAAAGTTTTGGGATGAATTTTTATCTGCACAAAGAACAAAACATAAACCACCACTTTAGTTATGCTTTTCTATGTTTTCAAATCATTTCTGGTTAAAACCCAAGGTTTTGAACAAATTCCTAAGGGACTATCTTGGAGGGGGTTATTAAGAATTAGTACGCTGTCCTGGTTAGGGAAGCAATGCAAGTGACAAAAATACACAAACATCTTATCACCCACAGATGATAATTTATAGTAAATAATGTAGCTTCTGGAGAGCTGTCCATGGTATCGGCTTTCTGAGTCCTGTTTCAAGGACCACCTGCAAAGAATACTTCTTTCAGGAGGAAGATACTGCATAGATATTCTCCTGGCTGTTGAGCTCTTTACCTGGAATACGTACACTGATGGTAGGAAAAAAATGCGAATATTTCCCAGCTGGGCATGAGGAAGAGATTGCCCCTGGTGCTGCCCGTGACTCAGAATTCTGTTTATCCTCACACTGAATTTACACCCACACTTCAGCTTACCTGTGGGTGTGCTTGGCTATGTTGCTTTGACAGTCCATTTTGTCACAGCCTTGGCAAGTACATGCTGTGGGTTTAGCAATGGTTGTAGGTATTTATTTCCACTTTTAAGACTTTTATTGAGGTGTGATTTACAATAAAATGCACCTATTCTAAGTATAGAATTAGATGGGTTTTGACAAGTGAATACATTTATGTAACTACCACCACAATCAAGACATGGAATATTTTCATTACCCAAAAAGGTTCCCTCATGCCACTTTGCAGTCACCCCCCTCTTTTACCAGCCACAGCCTTGGGCAACCACTGATCAGTTTTCTGTCATTATAGATTTTTTTCAGACTTCCATGTAAATGGAACAATACAGTATGCATATATTCTTTTGCTCAGTAAAATGTTTTTGATATTTATCCATTTAATTGCATGTATCAATGGTAAAATGGCCTATTTCTTCTTATTGCTGAGTAGTAGCCCATTGAATGGATATATCACAATTTGGTTATGTATTCCCTTATTGCTGGGTAGTTAGGTTGTTTTCCAGGGTTTGGGGCTATTATGAATAAATCAGCTATAATTATGGGATTTAATTCCTCTTGGGATTGTGGGGTAATATGACAGATATCTGTTTAACTTTATAAGAATCTACCAAACTGCCTTAAAAAGCCATTACAACATTTTGCTTTCACACCAGTATGGTGTGAGATTTTCACCTGCTCTAGTATTTTTATTTTTAGTCATTCTAGTGGGTTTGTAATGATATCTTACTGTGATTTAAATTTGCATTTTCCTGTTGACTAGTGTAGTTTTATATTCTTTGTTGTACTTAGTGGCCATTTGTGGATCTTCTTTTACAAAGTGTGTTCAAATCACTTGACAATTTTTATGTTTTTAATTTTAGAAAAATGTTTATTTATTTTGAGAGAGAGAAAGAGAGAGAGTGTGTGAGTGAGAGAGAGAGTGCATGAAGGAGGGGACAGACAGAGAGTAAGGAGAGAGAGAATCCCAAGCAGTGTCTACAGTTAACACAGAGTCTGATGCGGGGCTCAAACTCACCAACCAAGAAATCATGACCTGAGACAAAATCAAGAATCAGACACTTAATCGACTTAGCTGCCCAGGTGCCCTTCATTTGACAATTTTTTAAAAAAGTTTATTTATTTACTTTGGGATAGAGTAAGAGAGTGTGCATGAGTGGTGGAGGGGCAGAGAGAGGGAGAGAGAAATCTCAAGCAGGCTCTGTGTGCTGTCAGTGTGGAGCCCTACATGGGGCTCCAACACACAAACCATGAGATCATGACCTGAGCTAAAACCAACACTCAGACGCTTAACTGACTGAGTCACCTAGGTGCCCCAACAATTTTTAAAATGAATTTTTGTCTTCTTGTTAGGTTGTAGGTTATTAAATTCTGGATACAAGTTCTTGTATCCCCACATACACATACTCCACACCACTTTATATATGTGTATGTATTCATATGTGTGTGCATATGTATATTATATATATAATATGAGCTATAATAAAATAAAAATATGTATTAAATATGGGTAAATTATATATGTATGTATGTAAATATATAAAAATATAGATAAATGTTTAATCCCAGTTCCTCCTGGTTTGTGGCTTATCTTTTCATTTTCTTAATTGTGAAGATCATATTTTAATTTCTGTGTAGTTCAACTACTCAATTTTGGAGTTTTGCAAATTATTCTATTTAGGAGACTTACAGTTTTGGTTTTTACAATTTTTACAACCATAGGTCTATGCCATTTTGAGTTAATTTTGTGGGTGATGTGAGGAAAGATCAAAGTTCATATACAGATGTTTTACACCATTCATTGAAAGATTTCTCTCCCTATTGAATTACCTTGGCACTTTGTTGAAAATTAATTGATAAAATATGACTCTATTTCTGTACACTTTGTTCTCTTCCACTGTTCCTATATCCACTCTTACAGAAATACTACACTGTCTTAACTGTTGGAGCATTATAGTGAATCTTTAGGTCAGGTAATGTAAGCTCTCCAACTTCTTCTTTTCAAAATGATTCTGGCTATTCTAGGTCTTTTTTTTTACATTTTTATGTCTATTTTACAATCAACTTGTAGATTTCTATGGAAAAGCTTCCTAGAATTCTTTTTGGAAATAGTTTTCTTTATAGTAGTAGATATATATATAACATAAAGTTTGCCATTTTTCCCATTTAAAAAAAATTAAGTGTTTATTTTTGAAAGAGATAGAGACACAGAGTGTGAGCAGGGGAGGGGCAGAGAGAGAGGGAGACACAGAATCTGAAGCAGGCTCCAGGCTCTGAGCTGTCAGCATAGCACCCAACAATGGGGCTCAAACTCACAAACCGCAAGATCATGACCTGAGCCGAAGCCAGACACTTAACTAACTGAACCACCCAGGTGCCCCCATCTTGCCCATTTTTAAGTATTTAATTCGGTGGCATTAGTTATATTTACAGTGTTGTACAGCCATCACCAGTATTTCCAAAAATTTCCGTGACTTCAAACAAAAACTCTGTACTCACTAAGCAGTAATACCCAATACTTCCCAGCTCCTGGTAATCTCTAATCTACTTTCTGTCTCTATGAATTTGCTTACCCTAAATATTTCATATAAATGTAATCATACCATATTTGTCCTTTTGTGTCTGGTTTATTTCACTTAGTAATAATGTTTTCAAGATTCATTCATATTGTAGCATGTGTCAGAATTTCATTCTTTTTATGGCCGAATAGTATTCCATTGTATGTATACAGCATATTTTGTTCATCCATTCATCTGTTGAAGGACACTTAATTTGTTTCTACCTTTTGACTGTTCTTAATAATGCTGCAGTAGACATTGGCATACACATATCTGTCTGAATCCCTGTTTTCAATTATTTTAGGTCTATATCTAGGAGTGGAATTTCTGGGCCATGTGGGCCTGCTGGGATTTTAACTGAAATTATGGTGAATTTGTAGAACAATTTGGAATGAATTGATATCTTAATCTTAACAGCTTTGAGTCTTCTGATCCAGGAACATGGTATATCTCTGTCTTGGCTTGGACTGTCATAACAAAATATCATAGACTAGATGGCTTAAAAAAAGAAATGAATTTTCTTACAGTTCTGGAGGCTGGGGAGTTCAAGGCCAAGGTGCTAGCAGAGTGTATTTCATGGTGAGGCTTCTTCTCTCTTGACTTGGAGGCAGCCACCATCTTACTGTGTGCTCACATGACCTCTTCTTTGTGTATGGAGAGAAACACGCTCTCTTATGTCCCCTCTTTTAAGGGCACCAATTTCATCAGGAGAGTCCCACATGCATGATTTCATATAACCTAATTGCCTCTCAAAGTTCACATCTTCAAATACCATTACTTTGGGAATTAGGGCTTCTTCAACACATGAATTTTAGTGAGATACAGTTCAGTCTTCAGCAATCTCTGCATCTAAATCTTGTTTAATTTTCTTCAGTAATATTTTGTAGTTTTATGTGTACTACCTATGCACACATTTTGTTAAATTTGTTTCTTAGTATGTCATGGTTTTCAGGTACTGTTGTAAATGTATTTTTTTTGTCTTATTTTCGATTGTTTGTTGTTTGTATGTAAAAATACAAATCAAGTTGTCAGTTGATCTGATATCCTGCAATCTTACTGAATTAACTTATTTGTTCTAGTGGCTTTTTAAAAAATTATTATTCTTAAGATTTTCTATATAGCCAATCAGGTTGTTTGTGAATAAAGATAGCTTTGCTTTTTCCTTTCTTATCTGTTTGCTTTATATTCCTTCCCCACCCCTGTGCTTTACTGCACTGGCTGAGACCTGATGTGAGTAGATAGATATCTTTGTCTTGTCCCCAGTCTTATGGAAAGACCATGCAGTCTTTTACTATTAAGTGTTATATTAGCTGTAGGACATTGATTTGCATTTTTATATTTGTAGCTAATATGATCAGCTTATTGGCTACATAGGCCTTTTCCTTACCCAGATTCTGTAATCAGTGATTATGGTAGCTTCAGGCCCCTTAACTCAGTTTCAGTTAGAGAAATTCTTATTTATGTATTTTATATATTGAGCTGCTGTATAATATTTTATTTTCCAGGTTTCACGGCTAAAAATAATTTTAAAATTACTGGCATAATGTCATGCTATTGACTTTTATTGAAGTTCAAAGCAGCCACTGAACCTCATTGATGAAAATACTGTGTATTATGAAACTCAATTTTCCTTGAAGAAAGGCCCAAAAGATAAATTCCTACTGGAATTTAGTACCAAGACCACACTTAGAATTAGTATATAAAAATATTACAGATCTGCTTTATAAAGTAATGAAAATTGCTTAATCAATTATATTTTCATTTTTGCCTTAGTCTCATGGAAGCTCAGAGATAAATTTTGTGCATAATCACAGTGATTTTTATATTTGCATCATCTCTTCCAGGGCTTTGATATGTTTTGATTTTTTTAACAATATTAATCTATTTATGTCTTTTGTTGTAGGTCAACCCAAATCCTATTAGAAAGGATTTCGAAGTATAAATAATTATCTCTTTTTGAATTAACGAAAAAGCCATTTCATAAAAGAACCTACCTTTTAAATATTTAATTAGAATAAATACCTACCTTTAAGAGGCTTAATGGAAAGCTATAAATGGAAAGTCTCTAGGCTTGGGAACACAGCCTTTTACTGGCTTGGCGAGATAAGCTTCCAAAGAAACAGTTGGAATGATGATCATGTTGAAGTGAAGCTAAAAATGCTTATGACTAAAACAAAACAAAGCAAACACCAGAGACCTGCTGTTTTCTTCAGTGATCCCAGACACATGGTTGAATGTCCTGAAAATAACTGAATAATGAGACACTAAAGATTCACAATGCCTCGGGTTTCTGGGTGATGTGGTAAGAGAAAGTTATGGGGGAACTGCAGGCCATTTCAATCTATCCTTGTTCTGAGGAAAATAGTTTACTTTTCTGTGACAAAAATTTAAATTATACTTATTAGTTGATATTTGTACCATTTACTTTAATCACACATGAGTATTATTTGTGCATTTTAATGCTAATTGTAGATGTCTTGACCTAAGAAATATAACAGAGTGAGGATTATAAAGAATTGAATTCTCTGACACCCTAAATATTTAATTTTTGTATACAATTATTTGGGAGAAAACAAGCAACTTTTACTTAAAAAAATTTTTTTTAAAGTAATCCTACACCCAGTGTGGGGCTCAAACTCACAACCCTGAGATTGAGAGTTGCACACTCTACCAACTGAGCCAGCCAGGTGCTCCACAACTTTTATTTTAAAAACATTCCTGGGGGCTGATGGGGGGTGGGAGGGAGGGGAGGGTGAGTGACGGGTATTGAAGAGGGCACTTGTTGGGATGAGCACTGGGTGTTGCATGGAAACCAATTTGACAATAAATTTCATATATTTAAAATAAATAAAAAATTCCTTGGCATGTATATTATAGTATTAAGGTGTGCTTTTAATGTTTGAGAGTAAGACTGTGTGCCAAGTGCAATCCAGTTACTTTACATGCATTGTTTCATATTTTTTAAAACCATAATTCACAACAGTTCTGTGGGAGCAATTATACTTATGCCCATTTTACAGCTGAGAAACTGAGCTTAGAGATACTTAGAAAATTGACAAAGGTTGTTATTAGAAAAGGGCAGAACCAGGATTTCAACCATTTCAACCACAATTGTAGTTGGAAGGCATTTAACAAAACCTTTTTATTTTTTCCCCCTCACATCAAGCTATATGAAGGTAGGTGATTGCTTGCATTGGTTTAGTTGCTCAATAATGCTATTATTTATCCTCTGTTGCACTGTCCTTGGTAAGTTGACTTTTCATGCTCATACTTTTTGCTTCACAAAATGTACCATGCAGTTCCAGGCATCATATGTTCAGGATAGGAAAAAGGGGGACGTGGCAATGCTAGCCACACTGTGTCACATGGGCGCCCTCGGCTCCAAGAGAGGCAGGAAAAGTAACCTTTAGTATTCCTAACTGCAGAAGAAGGTGGCTGGGGCCTGAGAATGCCTCTTTGGTTGGCCACACAACAGTGTCTGACACAATGAATATTACATGATGCCAGTGCTGTCAGATTAGCACTAGTGGAATTTGATTATGTATACATTTTAAAGAGATAAAGAAGAGTATTTCACTTCTATTGGAAGTTTTAATTCAATTTTCTAGCAGAGGGCTTTGGGATACTTTTCTCTGCCTCCTGTCCCCCATTTTTACAGTACTATATTATCTCTCCTAAACATGCCCTTCCAGTAGATATAGAAGTGGGTATCCTGCCAGGGTATGAGAGCAGCAAGAAAGGGGTGGGCACCTGGCCCCTGCTCTGGCTTATAGTTTGTTTGTTTGTTTGTTTATTTATTTATTTATTTAAAAATTATATCACATTTTATTTTTACGGATTAGTTGAAGCCTATTTAAATATAGTAAGTTCTTTTTTTAAAAAAAAGTTTTTATTTTCATTCCAGTTAATTAACATATACGTGTTGTATTAGTTTCAGGCATATAATACAGTGATTCAACAATTCCATATATCACCCAGTACTCATCATGACAAGTGCACTCCTTAATCCCCATCACCTATTTCACCCATTCCCCCACTACCAACTCTCCTCTGGTAACCATTATTTTGTTCCCTGTAGTTAAGAGGCTGTTTCTTGGTTTCTCTCTCTCTTTTTCCCTTTGCTCATTGGTTTTGTTCTTAAATTCCACACGTGAGTGAAATCAGATGGTATTTGTCTTTCTCTGTCTTATTTAGCTTAGCATTATACTTTCTAGCTGTATCCATCCATTGCAAATGGCAAGATTCCATTCTTTTTTATGGCTGAATAATATACCATTACATGTGTGTATATATATATGTGTGTATATATATATGTGTGTGTATATATGTGTGTATATATATATGTATATATGTTGTATATGTATATGTATACGTATATATATGTATATGTATACACATATATGTATATGTATATGTATACGTATATATATGTATATGTGTATACACGTATATGTATACACATATACATATACATATATGTGTATATATATATACATATATATGTATATATATATATATATGTATAATCTCACATCTTCTGTATCCATTCATCAGTCAATGGACACTTGGGCTGCTTCCATATCTTGGCTATTGTAAATAATGCTGCCATAAACATAGGGGTGAGTGTATCCCTTTGAATTAGTATTTTTTAATTCTTTGGGTAAATACCCAGTAGTGTGATTACTAGATCCCAGGGTAGTTCTATTTTTAATTTTTTGAGGAACCTCCATACTGTTTTCCAATTTGCATTCCCACCAGCAGTGCAAGAGGGTTCCTTTTTCTCTACATCCTTGCCAACACTTGTTGGTTCTTGTGTTTTTGATTTTAGCCATTCTCATGTGTGTGAGGTGATATCTCATTGTAGTTTTGATTTGCATTTTCCTGACAATAAGTGATGATGGGCATCTTTTCATATGTCTGTTGGCTATCCGTATGTCTTCTTTGAAGAAATGTTTTTTCATGTCTTCTATCCATTTTTAAATACAATTATTTGGTTTGGGGGGGTATTGAGTTGTATCAGCTCTTTATATATTTTGGATACTAACCCTTTATTTGATATTTTGTTTAAAAATATCTTCTTCCATTCCTTAGGTTGCCTTTTAGTTTTGTGGACTGTTTCTGTCACTCTGCAGAAGCTTTTAATCTTGATTTAGTCACAATAGTTTATTTTTGCTTTTGTTTCCCTTGCCTCAGGGGACCTATTTAGAAAAAAGTTGCTATAACCAATGACAGAGAAGTTATTGCCTGTACTTTCTTCTTGGATTTTTATGGTTTCAGGTCTCACATTTAGGTCTTTAATACTGGCTTACAATATGGTTGGGAGACGAGGTAGACATGTATTATAGTAGAAAGGATACCATGCAGCATGATTGGAGGTGGAGATCTCATATTTTAATATTATCAAAGGTATAAATAGGGAATAAGCTTGAATAAGCATACATTGTTAATAGAATTTAATATGGTAACAGAGAAGCAGAGTTGTAATTTATCATTTTGTTAACCTCTAACTTAATCATAAGAATAGCCTACAGGCACCTGGGTGGCTCAGTTGATTAAGTGTCCAACTTTGGCTCAGGTCATGATTTCACAGTTCGTGAGTTTGAGCACCATGTCTGGCTCTGTGCCTACAGCTAGCTCAGAGCCTGGAGACTGTCCTCAGATTCTGTGTCTCCCTCCCTCAGTGTCCCTCCCCTGCTCTCTCTCTCTCTCTCTCTCTCTCTCTCTCTTTCTCTCTCTCTCTCTCTCTTTCTCTCTCTGTCTCCCTCCCTCCCCCTCTCCCTCTCTCAAAAACAAATAAAAAAACATAAAAAATTAAAAAAAATCAGAATAGCCTAAAAGATAACAAAATGTAAAAACAAAAAAACAGAATCAGCCAGAAAAGACAAATACCATATGATTTCACTCCTATGTGGAATTTAAGAAACAAAACCAATGAGCAAAAGAAAAAAAAGAGGGGTGGAGCAGGGAAGAGAGAGAGAGGAGAGAGAGAGAGAGAGAAAGAGAGAAAGAGAAAAAGAAAGAAAGAAAGAAAGAAAGAAAGAAAGAAAGAAAGAAAGAAAGAAAGAAACTCTTAACTATAGAGAACAAACCTCTGGTTACCAGAGGCGTGGTGGGTGGTAGGATGGGTGAAATAGGTGATGGGGATTAAAGAGTGTACTTATCATAATAAGCACTGAGTAATGTATAGAATTGTCAAATCACTATATTATATACTTGAAACTAATATAGCACTGTATGTTAACTATACTGGAATTAAAATAAAAACTTTGTAAATAAAAAATTGTTAGAAAAAGAATCAGTCAGGAAAAGTTAAGGTAGTTAAGGAAATCTCACTGAAATTAATAGCTATTAGTAAAGTTATAGCCTCTCTTGGTTAATTGATCTAGTTAGCTTTAATTTTTTTGCCTTAAGACCCTCAATATAATCCCTTCATTTAAGAAAGGTTAATATTATAAGGGTAGTAACCAAATGCCCATCTTCATGTCTATACCTCTGGAAATTTTTATAAATGAGATATAAGATATAGTTTTATGTGTTACAGAGAGTTACCTGGGGTCATTCATTCATTCAAACAATCGTATATTGATGCAAAGTCAATGCAAGGAAATATATCAGCCCCAGAGCTACAGGATTCATGGTTCTTTTCTTTAGGAGCTTGTAGTTTAGGAAGGAGTTGGTCTTCTAATGACTATGCAGCTTCTCATTTTATGGACCTATAGCCAGCCCTATGCCAAAGTCCATTTGACTATTTCAGTGAATTGATGCTCAAATTAGGCAAAAAATGAAAAATGAACAGTTAATCAAAACATTCAGACTGCATGTTTAAACTGACATATACCTATGTATGTTCTTGCTATCCAAGCTAAGATATAGAATTATTTATGTCAACTCTAATTCTGTTCTTCCTTCCCATGCATACATTACTGCCTAATGCTGTTAAACTTGGCAAAAATATCTGGAAATTACTAACTAAATTTAAAAAATTCAGTTTTATTGCCAGAAAAAGGACTCATATAAGTATAATCAGTAGAGTACCTAGCACATAATAGGTAAATAATTAACAATTTGTCAAGTAAATGTTGCTGAATGAAAATACGTCATTGTTTCTCTGTAGAACTGTATTTTCCAAGAGTAGTAGGACTTTTCTAAGAAATTCACCCACTTATAAAGAGGTAAACATTTTAGAAAAGTTATAGTTTGTGTTCATTAATAAGGCTAGTTAGGTTCAAATTATTGTACCTTGAGAACTTCTAAGGCAATTTTCCTGGAAACAAAGTAGTATATGAAAGGTTTCTCATAGTGTATCGAAATCCTGTTAAACTGACAAGGTGTTTTGAGGTCCTTTGCACAACATGACATAACGTCATTCCTCATGGAGAGCAATGTGCTAGCTGGCAATTCTTTTCTTGCTGCCAGGTTTTGATGGAAGTGTTTTGTTATAGTAGCTTGGTATATAGTCTTTGCCTTTGAGCTTGACATGCTCAGTGCAGTTGTTCTGGCAGTTGTTCATATGAGGGACTTTAGTGTCTTTAAGTTTCAAACACCCCAAATTTTGAAAGCTCTATGCCAACATGGGGGTGAACCATCCATTAACTTATTTTTCTGCAGTATCATTCCCTTTAAATCACAAGCCAATTTCAACACACTTGGTTATTTTGAAATTGGAATGTATGCCTACTCCCATGGGTAAAGAGAAGAAATTTATTATAGGTGCCATAACTTGATAAGAAATCAATTTAACTCTTTGTCTGATGGAGGATTTATAACAATGCTTTATCAGCTCAAGGTACATGTTGGAGCTGCAACTGTGAACAAGACATATTCCTTGCCCTTAAAGAACTTAATATTTAACATGCAGAAATCATGGTAGGTACAGCCATAGAAGGCTCAAAGCTGGGTGGGTATACAGTAGGAAGGTACCTTCAAGCCAGGGCGTGGGGGATCAAGGAGACCTTTGGTGTTTGCGTGGGAACAGCCACAATATTTCTAGGTTCAAATTCTGACTTTGCCATTTACTAGCTCTAGGGACTTGAGCAAGACACTTAACGTCTCTTATGTTGAATTTCCCCGTTTGTAAAATGGGGATAATGGTATTACTTAATTCACAAGGTGTTTATGAGGATTAAATGAATTAGCATTTATAAAAGACTTAGAACAGTGCCTGGCATAGCAAGTGTTATATGTGTTTGTTAAATAAATACTGTCATACAGATACAGAAGCGTTTAAGCACAATTAAGGCTTTGCCTGTGACCTGTGATAGAACATACGTCTTCTTTGTTCTCCTAAGTCAATGCAATTAATTCCGGTGACCTGAAGCTCCTGTAAAATGATATTGGGAAATGGGTGAAACATTGCTTTGCTCTGATCTAGTATTGTTTAGGAAAATTGTTTATATTAATTTATATTATGTTGTATATACATGTGTGTATATTAATAATTTTGAACATTTTTCAAGGGATCTGAGTAGCAAATATGAAAGTCTATGTAGCTTCTCAGAGACTAGTGCATTTATGATAACAGGAACAGTAATTGTTATGCAGAAAAAAGTAAAAAGAAAGGGTTTTAGTAACTTTATTTTTAAAATATGTTTATTTATTTATTTTGAGAGAGACTGCACATGTGCTGGGGAGGGGCAGAGAGAGGGAGAGAGAATCCCAAGCAGGCTCTGTGCTGTCTCGTGGTATATTACATGAGCCTGACACGGCACTTGATCTTGTGAGATCATGACCTGGACTGAAATCAAGAGTCAGATGCTTAACCAACTAAGCCACCCAGGTGCCCAGAGTTTTAGTAACTTTAAGCATCAGTTAGCTAGCATGGTTAACTATAGTATAGTTGTAAGGACATACTATATATAACTATAAGAATTATTCAACTGCAATAACATATGACAGAAACATAAGATAGAAAGATTAAAAAAAAACACTTCCTTTTCCTTGATTGCTAGAGCAGGTTATGATAATAATAAATGAGACTTGACTTTTCTTTTACACATTTAACCCTCATAAAAAAGGAAATAGGTATTTCTGAAAGGTGACTAGAACATTCTAATAAGGAATCTTTCTTTCTACTCAAATCCCAGTTTTGCTGTTTGGAAGTTTAAAGTACGTAGAAGATAAGTATTTCATTTGAGATTACAATAAAGTAGTGGGTTAAAGACTCGAATGTGAGACCTGAAACCATAAAATTCCTAGAAGAAAACATAGGAGATAAACTCCATTATATTGGTCTTGGCAGTGATTTTTTGGACCTGGCTGCAAAAGCAAAAAGAGCAAAAATAAACAAATGAAACTAACAAGCTTCTGTACAGCAAAGAAAATCATCAACAAGATAAAAAGTCAACCTATTGAATGGGAGAAAATATTTGCAAGTCAAATATCTGAAAAGGGGTTAACATCCAAAATATATAAAGAACTCCTATAACTCAATAACAAAAAATCAAAGAATCCAGTTAAAAATGGCAAAGGACCTGAGTAGACCTTTTTCCAAAGTAGACCTATGGATGTCCAATAGGCACATGAAAAGATGCTGAGTATCACTAATTATAGGAAAATGCAAGTCAAAATACAGTAAGATACCACCTCATGCTTGTTACAATGACTATCATCAAAAAGACAAATAACAGGTGTTGGCAAGGATGCAGAGAAAAGGGGACTCCTGTGCACTGCTGGTAGAAATGTAAATTGAAGCAGCTACTATGAAAATGGTATGGAGGTTTCTAAAAAAAAAAATGGAACTGCCAGATGATCCAGCAATTCTACTACTAGGTATTTATCTGAAGAAAATGAAAACACTGATTTGCAAAGATATATGTACCCCTATGCTCACTGTAACATTATTTAAAATAGCCAAGATATGAAAACAACCTAAATGTCCATTGATAGATGAATGGATAAGGAAGATGTCATACTTATGTACAAGGGAATGCTACTCAGCCATGTAAAAGAAGGAAATCTTGCCATTTGCAACAACATGGATGGACCTTGAGGGAATTATGCTAAATGAAATAAGTCAGAGAAAGACAAATGCTGTATGATTTTACTTATATGTGGAATATAAAAAAGAAAACAAATGGACAAACAAAACAAAACAGAACTTATCTCACAGGTACAGAGAACAGAACAGAGGTTGCTAGAGGGAAGAGAGGCTGGGGAATGGTCAGGATGGGTGCAGGGGGTCTAGAGGTAAAAACTTCAAACTATAAAATAAGCAGGTTGTGGGCGTGTAATGCTAAGCACAGTAACTACAGTTAATAATAGTGTACTGCATATTTGAAAGTTGCCAAAAGAATAAATTAAAAAAATTTTTTTTAACGTTTATTAATTTTTGAGAGAGAGAGAGAGAGAGAGTAAGTACAAGCAGGGCAGGGACAGAGAGAGGGAGACACAGAATCCAAAGCAGACTCCACGCTCTGAACTGTCAGCACAGAGGCTGACATGGGGCTCAAACCCATGAACTGTGAGATCATGATCTGAGCTGAAGTTGGATGCTTAACCAACTGAGGCACCCAGGTGCCCTGCAAAAGTTCTCACCATAAGAAAAAAAAATTGTAGCTTTGTATGGTGACAGATAGTAACTAGATTTATTGTGGTGATCATTTCCCAGTGTATATAATTGTTGAATCATTATGTTGTACACCTGAAATGAATATAATGTTATATGTCAATTATACCTCTTTATTATAAAGAGTTTGATCTTTCTATTTTATATCATCCTAGCTAGTGGTGAAATTACTAATCACCACTAGATCCTTTGGTTAAAAGCTGAGATGATTTTGGTTTGTGGATGTTGATCCAAAATTTGCCTGCAGAAAGTCATTCAGTGACTTACTCAAGCTTTGAGCTTGGGACCTGATGGAAAAAGACACAGTGTAGACTTTACTTCATGTGGGTGGCAAGGATATGAGAAAGGTATATGAAATTGGCCAAAATAATGCTGAAATAGTTTGCTTGCGCTTCTTAAAACTACCATTTGTTCAGTGAACTCAGTAAATTATCTCTAAAAGCTTCCTCCGCTCCCCGCGTTGTGTGTGTGTGTGTGTGTGTGTGTGTGTGTGTGTGTGTGTGTGGTGAAAGAAGAGTTTGTGGAGGAAACTGCGAGAGGAAAATGATTAGGAAAGTTTTAAGTAGGTAAAACAAAGAGACATAGGCAGGAATGTAATATGTCATAGGAGCTGAGTGGTATGTCAGCCTATAAAACCTAATATCATTTTCAGAGGTTAAACAGGTTACAATTCTTACTCCCAAATGAATCTTCAGTTTTAGCCTTATCTTTTCAAAGTAATAAGTTCATGAAAAAGAAACTTGATTCTACAGCCAATAGGGAACCAGTGTGAATTCTTGAGTGGAGTAATTACTGGTCATTATTTTTGTTATTCATATAGTATTTATTTGTCTTTCTTCTATTGAACGCTGAGCCAACCACTTTTCCTAGGCTGGTTGGGGAGGTATAGGAAAAAGAATTCACATGGCATGGGAGATGTGGAAGAAAGAACTATGGGAAGTAGAGATGGCTCCTCCAATGGCAAAGAGGATGAGAAATGCTACGAAAAGACCCTCAGGGCCTCCAGAATGGCATAGGAGAGAAACTGTTGCTTCAGAGAAGGGTTCTGGGCATAACCAATGGTGAAGCTCTCAGACACAGTCCCAATCCCAGCCCTATATCCAGCACCTCTGACCATGGCAGCTCCAACCCCAGTATATTTAGCTGCTGGGTCAGTGTCCCTTGAAATGGTGCCATTTTGGAAGTTGCTACTGGAGATAAGTGAGATTGGGGAAGATGGGGCTGCCAGGCTGCGGAGGCTCTCATTTGTTGTTGTTAGTTCTTTTAGCACCAGGAGTAGGTAGTCTCAGCAACTGGGAGATGATCCCAACCAGGGAGGAGAAGAAGATGAACTTGGCATAGGCATACATTTTCAGAGGTGGGTGCCATGGCAAGAGAGCTGTTATCCAGTGCAGAGAAAACAGAGAGGGGAAATCACAGGCTATTTTATGAGTAATCATGATTTAGTGTGAATGATTAATTGCAAGGAAGGGAAATTGAGACATATTTCAGCGAGGCTGTTTTAGTAATTAAGGTATGAGTAATGACAGTTTAGATTGTATGTCCCACTGGAAATAGAAGAGATACATTAGTTCAAGAGACATTCTGAAGATCTAATGACAAGATTTAGGAAGTTGGGAGTGGAGTCTTCCAAGAGGGGATGTGTAGTAGTTTGTTGTGCTATTTGGGAATATAAATAGTTAAGAGCAGTCACACCAAAAATGTGATAACTGAAAGTATAAAGCCTGGAGAACCCTTGGTGAGGGAATCAAGGACATGGGCAAGAATTAAGCTGTGGGCAGAAATTCTACAGAAAAAAAGACCAAAACAAACAAACCCACTAGACTTAAGTATATCCTAAAACCATCAGTGTTTGCCATCTGAAGAATGTGAAGAGAAAGGCCAACTGCTGAAGGGATGGGCTCACATCAATGAAACAAAAGCACCTTGTTACTTTGAGGCTAAAAGAGAGATACACTAGCACTGAAATTCATAACAAATAATCTTTTCTATTTGCTGTTTACTTGTTTATTATTGGTTTTCCCACTAGAACATAAGCTCCATGAGAGCAGTACCATGTCTGTTTGTTCAGGATTATATACCAAGCAGCTAGGAAAGGAATGATAAATATTCATTGAATGAATAAATGAGTAAACAATTACACACTCAGACCTTTAGCAGAAGATAAAGTCTGCTTAATTTCAAAACCAAGGTTTGCCTAAGAACAAAATGGGATCCTAGAGTAGCGCTGTCCAATACAGCATGATGAAAATGTTCTATACACTAACCACTGGCCACATGTGGCAGTACAAATAAGGAGCTGAATTTTAAATTTTATTTAACTTTAACTTAATGTGTTAAGTGAATAGTGGCTATTGTTTTAGATAGTACAGGTGTATAGAAAGCCATATATGAACAGTGACTATTGTTTTGGACAACACAGGTGTATAGAAAGACTTTACCAGCTAGGAAAACCTGCCACCTGCCAGAACAGAGGCTTTGTCAAGGGCTAGAATCAGACTGAGACTTGGAAAAAGAATCAAGAACTAGCTGTTGGGGCTATTTTTATTAATCTGTAGCCCAAGGGACAAGAGGAGTCTTCCAAGCTCATATGAGGTCTAGGCCAGTTCACCAGGGAAGGAGACCAGGTGGGTATTTGGGGTCAAAGCCCTAGTTAATAATAAAGTTGGGTTTACTGTAACGATCTTTATGAATGCATCTGTTAGGGAACATGCTGTGCATGGTAGAGACTTCTGTATATGGCTGAAAAGAATTCAGGATTTAGGGATTTTGGTCATCTTTCTTTGTACCACAGTAAACATTAATGTCATTTGATCATTAAAATATGGGCTAGGTGTATATAATAAACTCAAAGCAAACACTCAGACATTCAAGAACTCACAGTATGGAAAGCAACATTAAAAAAATTATATTCAAGTTAGTTAACATACAGTGTAGTCTTGGCTTCAGGAGTAGAACCCAGTGATTCATCTCTTACATATGACACCCAGTACTCATTCTGGAAAGTGACCTTCACTCGTTTAACCCAACCCTTGCCCCCTCCAGCAACCCTAATTGTGTTCTCTGTATTTAAGAGTCTCTTATGGTTTGCCTCCCCTCTCTGCTTTCATCTTGTTTTTCCTTCCTTTACTCTATGTTCATATGTTGAGTTTCTCAAATACCACATATGAGTGAAAGCACAGGATGGCTAACAGACACATGAAAAGATGCTCAACATCACTCATCATCAGGGAAATACAAATCAAAACCACAATGAGATACCACCTCTCACCTGTCAGAATGGCAAAAATTAACAACTTAGGGAAAGCAACATTTCTGAATATTAAGGTACAACAGATACTAAAAAAATATTTATATATTTTAAAATATTTATTAAATCAGAGAAATATTTATTATACTATATCTAATTTATATTATATTTTTGAATGTTCTGTGGTTTTTGTTTTAGTGGATCTACCTGGTTAGTTACAGCTTGCTTAGGCAAGTATTAGAATTATTCTGATTTCCTTGAGCTTCCTGTGACTGGGCTGTGGGAGGAGGAAGGATTTGTTCAGGAATGTGTTAAATTTGCCTTGTATTCAGAATTCACCCAATAATAATACATATCAATATCATGTATTGAACTGTGTGTAGGAGCAGATGTTTGGCATGTTTTCAGGCTACTTTTGGGAATAGTTTCTATTGAAGAAAGGAGAGTACACTTCAGATCCATTCACATAATTTATGAAAGTGAATAGGGATTTCTCATAAAGGAAGAATGCTGGGCATACTATTATATTTAGTAAGATAAAGTGTGCTGTGCACAAATTCCCAAAGTCAGCCAGTATCGCAGAGGACAAACAGATATTAATACATTCCTGGGGAAGGAGATTAGTTCTCTAAAGAGCAAACATGCAACAGAATAGAAGATTCTCTTAGGGTTTCCTGAAAACTTGGATCACCTCCTGAGGCTAACCATTTGTTTTCATTGTTTTTGTAAGGGAAAATCTTTTGCAAGAACCTACTTTGCACCACAGAAAAATGTTTGAATATTGGAATCTTGAGGTTGAGAGGGACTTTCAAAGATTATCTAGTCCTATCACCTATTTATGCTTGAGTTAATTTTGTACAAGCTGCGCCAAGGTCTTCCAGTCAGGGCTTTAACATCTCCTGGAGAAGGTGGTCAGTAGCTCCATCCTTTGAGAATTGAGCCATTCCATCTCTGGGGAACTTTGACATTGAATTGCTTTTACAGAATCTATTCTGCTGCTGTGTTGCTATGTGCCTTCCCTTCATTTGTCCTACTTGTAACATTTTTCTTTTTTTTCTTTCCTTTCTTTCTTTCTTTCTTTTTTTTTTTTTTAAGAGAGAGAATCTTAAGCATCTCCAAGTTCAGTGTGGAGCCCAATGTGGGGCTTGATCCCACAACCCTGGGATCATGACCTGAGCTGAAATCAAGAGTCGGACACTCAATCGACTGGGCCACACAAGTGTCCCCTATTTGTAACAAATTTTATGATGACCTCTCTATAGTCTCACCCAGGACGTTGAGTAAAATGTTAAAACAGAACCTAGGAAAGAATCTTTCTATGATGGTTAGAACTTAGAACCAGACTGATGTTGCTCCATTAATTAGCACCCTCTCTCTGGGGATAGCAGTTGAAACTGTTTATGACTAATCTTCCTTGATAGTCATGCACTCAGCTTATTTACTTACCTTCTAATATTTTTTCCCGTTAAATTTCTCAGGATATTTGAACATGATTATCAGATCTCCAAGGCTAAATATACCTGATTTCTTGAAGAATTTCTTAGATGTTACTGATTTGTTGATTTGACTGTTTGTACATCTCAGGTCACCCCAGAATGTACCCAGTTTGTCCATACTTATACTGTAGTACTTCAGGAGTGGTCTAGACTGCACAGAGGCAAGTGGGGCTTTTGCTGCTTTTCATGCAGCATGTTCCCTCTTCTGTTCCCTCTTCATGTTCTCTCTTCCCCTTCTTTCTTTTTCCCTCTCCTACCCTTCCCTACTTTCTTCTCCTTTTCCACTGATTCCGTACTACCTTTATTCATTCATTCAATAAACATTCCATCTACTGTTGATTCATATTAACCTTTCTATAGACTAAAATCTATAAGCATGGATTGCTACTAAACCATTGCTACTGTTCATTCTGTACAAAACAAGTGTCCTTTTTGACTTAATCACCTCATTTAAAATTTATTTTGATTACTTTTCATCTTATTAGATTTAGTGCTTGCTTCTAACCTGTCAGCTTCTTTTCCTAGCCTATTTGAGTCATCTAATGTGGTCACTTTTGCTTCTACAAATTTTATGATCTCTTTATATTCTCACCCAGGACATGCAGTAAAATGTCAAAACAGATGGAAACTAGGAAAGAATCCTATGATGCTCAAAACCTAGAACCAAATTGGTGTTCCTCCATTAATTAACACCCTTCTAGGTATAGCTATTGAGAATGTTTGTGACTAATCTGCCTTTTTATTCATGCACTCATTTTACCTACTCCATTCTGTCCACAAGGATAAGTTGAAAGATCTTCTAAAAGTCTCTCTAAAGGTGATGTGTGCTAAGTGCCTACATTTTCTGTAATCCTAGAAATTATACTAAAGAAGGAGAGGCCATTTGGCTGTTATTCTTTCCTTCTGAAATTGTTGTGTTGGCCTCTTTGTAGCATATTTTTCTTAGGCTAGCAATACCCTAACAGACACAAAAGACTGAGAGAAGGATATTGGGAAAAGTTGAACATTCAGATAATTATTAGAGATGGTAATGGCATTTTATGGGAGTGTAAAACATAATATCAAAATGCTTTGACGTATCAAGTGAGATCCTCTACTTTCTAATCAGCAGAGGATTTGAAATAATTGCTGTTTTTGTTAAAACAAATCAGAATCTCCAAGCCGTTGCCAATGCTTAGTTCTTAAGACTTTTCTTATGTCTTCCAAAGAACTGAAAATATTTAAAGTCAGCAAATACACCAATGACATGAAACTTCAGGAAGTTTATACACGTTTTGAGAAAAATAGATGAGGTGCACAAAGATTCCCTCAGTAATGATAAATCCTGTGGAAAGGTCAAATGAGTCAGTTGGATATTACAGCTGGTAGATGGAATTGAAGAATTACAAGATCAATCTTTGTTTTCTTGTATGGAAAATAGGAGTTGCATTCATTGTGCAACTAAACCTTTAAGACAGAATCAGTTAAAAAATACTGTCTTCTAGATTTATAGTAAAACAGAAACTAATCTCCTATAAAGATATTACTGCTTCCTCCCCTCTTACATTGACAGATATTCTCAATAACCAGTGTGACTTGTGTCTAAGATGTCATTATTTAGGTGGCTGAGTTTCATATTAAATTATATTTTACATGTGCAATTATTTAAATTATGTAGGCATTTTTGTTGTTTCATGATATCCTATTCTGTAACTAGAAACATGAAACTTTAAGAACATCACAGTTTTAAAAACATTATTTTGGTAAATCTTTAATATATAACAATATGAGCCAGGGCCAAGAGAGGTTTTCAAGGTACAAAAAAGTATTTTTGGAAATATAGATTTCATTGATTGTGTGTGTGTGTGTGTGTGTGTGTGTGTGTGTGTGGTTCCAATACAGTGAGAAAATGAGAAAAATCATCCAAACTCATGTATTTTTCAATTGCAGTTATGATTGCTGTAGTTTGTTACTATTTGGACCTTTAAAAATTGTCCTTTGTACTTCCTGACTTATACATCTTATGTATGCTTGTGTATCTGGATTGAGTCCTAATTAGAAAATTAATAGTTTTGGTGATCCCATTCATTTAAGGAGACACTGGGTAGTCATAAGACAGGAAAGAGTTAAAATGAATTTTCATGGTTGAAAATTTGCAAATACAGCTATGGTTTTATTTCAACATTTCATTAGAGATTTACATTCTTAGAATTTTCAGGAGCTAAATTAATACTATTTTATTTTATTGTTATAATTTACTCATGCATGGAGACTACTAGAGACCATTTACTAAAGTTATTAGAAATTGTAAGCTCTCAGAGCACTTGGGTGGCTCAGTGGGTTGAGCATCCAAGTCTTGATTTCAGCTCAGGTCATGGTCCCAGGGTTGTGAGATTGAGCCCTGCCCCGGGCTCTGTGCTGAGCATGGAGACTGCCTAAGATTCTTTCTCTCTCTCCCTCTGCCCCTCTCCCCTGCTGTCTCTCTCTCTAAAATATATATAGAAAGAAAGAAATTGTAAGCTCCCAAATAAAAATGCCAGAAGATTTTTCCCTGTTCTATGTTATGTTACAGTATGAATGCATTTCCTGTGGGTGAGAGCATTAGTATAAAGTTGAAGGAGGTTATATGCTACTAATTTTTCATCCTAGGTTTTTAGAGTGAAGGGAAATTACAATTACCATAAATATGATTAAACAATCAGATTATACAAAACCAGCCTCTTCTCCTCAATACTTTACAAAGTACAATTTAAAAATCAAGATGGAAACTTACTACAGCAAGTCCCAGTAATGTGTGGGACCTCGACCACCTTTCCTTCTCTCCCAAATGTGTGTCATGTTTTGTCTTTCTTGAAACTCTCCCCAATACTCCTTAAATCTCAGGAATGGAATTTATGTTTATGAAGAAAAGTCTCTCTTGGCCTGATACCTTCTTGCAGACTGTACTACAGTCTCTTCTGATCTGATTGGCCCTACCAATGGATTGCTTTGTTTTCATCATGTGAGTAACTGCTATTCAGTGGGAGAAGGAGGGTAATATCAAGTGGCAATATTTTTGTTTCATCAAACCAAGTGGCAATATTTTTGTTTCATTAATAGCCAATGGAATTATATGATGGGTCATGATATAACTGTGTTGTAGATCCAGGGCTTCCAACTGTGGGGTCTCTTAGCTTTGAGGCATCTGAATTTTGAGTTCCCTCTGCAGCTATCACATTGACTAGGTCCGTGTTTTTTTTTTTTTTTTAAGTATTTGTTTATTTATTTTTGAAAGAGAGAGAGCACAAGCGGGAGGGAGGGGGCAGAGAAAGAGGGGGACAGAGGATCTGAAGTGGGCTCTGTACACACAGCAGAGAGGCCAATGTGGGGCTCAAACTCACGAACTGTGAGATCATGACCTGAGCCAACGGTGAACACTTAACAGACTCAGCTACCCAGGTGCCCCAACTAGGTCAGTGTGTTTTAACCATAATTGCACATCACAGTAGTCTGGGAAGCAGCCCAAATTCACATCTGTACCTAATGTATTTTATCACTTCCAGGATGTACATTTTTTCACATTTTCTCATTTCCAAAATATGGATGTACTTTCTATTATCTTAGTCATGGTATAATTGCAAAATTTCTTTCTTAGCAGTACATAAAATAATGGCCCATCTTACATTAGTGGTATCTTATATTCTGATATCAGAATCTCTGAGGGGGACAGTAGTTCATTGTGTGAATTTAAACAGAAATTTTACCTGTTTATCAGCTAAGTCTGATACACACTGTTAGCTATAAATACTTTGAACTAGCTCATAACATTTATCCAATAATAATAATAATAATAATAATAATAATAATAAACTTATCATTGTCATGTATTGATTTTTCCTCCTGCCAGGCACTGGGCTAAGCACTTTCCATATTTTTATCACATTTAATTCTCACAATAAACCTATTGGATAGGTATTATTATGTCCACTAAATGGATCAAGAAACTGAGGCTTAAAAAGATGAAGTAAGCTGCCGAAGGACATAGAGATATTAGTAAGAGAGCCATGATAGGAACCCAGGAGGGCTTGACTCCAAAGCTCTAACAAATACATTGTATGAGGTTCTTAAAGTGTGGTCTGCAGACCAGCATTATGAGCATGCCATAGGGCCATATTAGACATGCAAAGTTTGGAGCCCTATCCCAGTCTTGAGGAATGAGAAACTCTGGGAGCTGGTTCAGCACTGTGTTTTAACAAGCCCTCTATGTTATTCTGATGCATCCTAACATTTGAGAACCACTGTTATATAGTACAGAAGTCTCATACAAAAGGAGTAGGCATTGCTAATAAAGATAGGACCTAATAAAGTTTACTGGATAGCTGACTGGCTCATATTGTAATCCTAAGATAATGCCATATTTGCAAGGTTGACTAAGCTCTTAGTTGCTTAATAACAAATAAAATTGCATTTGCTTAAATGTGCTTTAATTATAGTTCCCAGCAGGCAGAACTATGGTAACAAAATATACTAGGCTCTAATGTTTTTTGCATAATGAGCATACTCAAAGCATTTAGCACTAATGGATTACAATTCCCCATATATGATGGGAAGACTGTAGAAGGACCACATGCCTTTTCTTTGGTCTGACATCCTCATGTCCTCAATCTTAGTCTAATCCTATTATTTCTTTTCTTCAAAAGTACAGAACACGGTATCTTGTTCCAGAGAGGAAAGGAGGAACTGACAAGATTCCTCCTTGTATTATCTTGGGTTGATAGATTGGTTAAATCTAGCATTTGTAATGCAGATAGAAATAAACAGTTTCTGAACAAAAGCTGATTAAAGAATTTAGTTGAAAAACAAAGAACTTGCTTGCATAGTGAAAAAAAATTGATTGACATTAAGGAATTAAGTATCCCAAAAGGATAAATAAATTTGATTCCAAGAAGCAAAGGCAGTTTAAAAAATAATATGCCAAAGCGACAAAGTATGGAGATGCCTGGTGAATATGATTATGTATGCCCAACATCAATACAACTATTTGAAAAGCACAACATTCAAATAGTAATTTTTTTTTTGCTCTGCATGATGCAAAATAAGCAATTTAATTTTTCTTTTTCCACTAAATTGACTGGCTCTTGAATGCATTGTTTGACCCATAATACTGTATTATCCATGGTATTTCCCAGATGACTGAACTAAGTAGATGTCTTACTGTTGTTGGTTTTGTTTTTTGTTGGTTTTTTTTTTTTTTGCTTTTGTATTTTTTTCCTCTAATATGGGGATGAGGATAATGATAATTGGAAAAGAGGAAAGAGAAAAGCACAGCATTTATACCTTTGTAAGTGGAGATTTTAGAAGCATGAGTGGTCCTCAGCCTAGAAGACCTGGGGTTTAGCTGCAGTGACCAGTTGCTGCCTCCACGGGCTGATATGCACTTAATTAGCATGGATTGGTGCCTTATAAGTAGGGCCAAAGGATCCAGAGCTTTGGTTCAGATTCTGAAATGTTTCCTTTTTTATATCTGTTTCTAACTTTTCTCTAATGTGAGACTTGAATCTCAACGTACACCTTGATTTAAACCCAAGAGCTGTTTCCTCTTGCTCATTGTGAGGTTCCTCCTTTTTCTGCCTTAAATCTCTAGATCCCTGCCCTGTATACCCTGATCCTGTGGCTGCCTGTGCTTCTGCTCAGTTTGGATCTCAGCACTGGCAGTCCAGAACACCTGTCCAAGCCTTGAATGTTGCCTACAACGTCCAGTTTGAGCAACCTCTTGGAAATTAGTCCTTTTCATAGACTTATGGGGGAGAGGGAGCAGTGTAGTATACTGGTTAGTGCATCTGCTATAGCTGGCCTGTAACTGAGGCTCCTATTGGCATTTTGCTAATTTTGAGATCTGGAGTAACTCCACTCTGGGCCTGTTTCCTCATTTACTTCATTGCCAGTAGTATGTGTGTGTGTGTGTGTGTGTGTGTATATATATATATATATATATATGTATATATATATATATATATATATATACATATATATATATATAGATAGATAGATATTCATACATATGTGTATCTATGAATGCATTTGGATGAATGAATGCGGATGAAAATAGAATAATGTATTTAAGACACTTAGCAAAGTCTAATACATCAATTAAGAGTTCAATGCATATTTCCCATTAGTATTATGGATTTTTTCCCTACCCCTTGGTTATTTGTTTTTAGCATTGTTACCACCCAGTCCCCATGTATATAAACTGGTTGCTGGCCATGATCTCTATCCTGTTGACTAGTCTTGGCTATCCCTATTCCACAACCTTCCACAATCTGCCATTGAGAGGCCAATGCAGATTTAGCATAGATCAAATAATTTTTTGGAAAAATTTATTGGTGGCAACTGAGGCTTATCTGCATTGAGCCATGGAATCAAATGGTTTCCTCAGTCTGTACAATATGAAAAACATTTTAGGAGATTTTCTTCTAAAATTCTTTCAGGACCTTTGTGGGAGGAATTGCAACACAGTCCAAATGTTTAATTCCATTGTTCTGGCTTCCTGGGTTGAGTAAATAGTAGAACTCAGGAATACTAAAGCTTAACTATTTACTGTGGAGTCTTGCCTGCTTCTTAATTTGGGCAACTCAATTGATTTAATCATTGGTTTGGGTTTTCAAAGGTTGGCTTTGGCTTGATCTTGCAACAGCAGTCAGCCAATCTAAGCAATTTGTCATCATTATAAAAAGGATGCAGAGGACGACCCAAAAGTGGTAAATGGGTTTGGAAGTCATTGCAACTAAAACTTAATGGAGTTGGATGATTAGATTATGATGGATACAGAACTGTTTTATTGAACATGATTTAATGGCTTCACAATTTTCTTTTTATTTCTAGAGCATTTACAAACTTCTGAGTTATCTAATAGATAAATCTTAGACAATGGTTTTATACCATGATGATGACACAATGGTAAACTCATATATTACATCTAATGGATATCAAAGTGGTAGTTTCTCCAAGACCAATATATGTCTATAAGACATTTTCATAAGCTGAAGTCATAAAACACATTTACATCTGCATATGTATCCTGTGCATTTATAGGTGCACATTTAACAATACATGAATATTTATATATTCACACACATGAATTGGGATTTATTATGAGTGCTGAATATGGAATTGTAAAGTCATGGAGGCTTAAGGCAGTTTCTTCAAGACCTACTTTTGCTTGATTATGATTTATTAGTTTAACCTTAACCAGTTATATATTAACAGTACTGTTGTCTCTGAAGAGAAGACTATTATTTCAAAGCTTATTAGGACTATATGTGAATTTGAACCTATGTAAGACTATGCATTGGAGTAAAGAAATAGTATATGAAATACTGTAAGTTTCTAAACATGAAGGTTGTTTTCTGTTTTGTGAATAAGCATGTTAAGATGCCGTTAGGCATTTTTAGGGATGCATTTGTATTTGGGAAAAGAGGAAGAAATGATTTTCTAAATAAAGAGAAAATGAAGAAGGCCCATGTAGTGTGTCTGAAATTGCTATTTTTTATTTTTCCCAAGGAAGATAGATTTAAAAGGTTTGCAGATAACCTTAGCTTGTAGAGTTCTTACTCTGGCATAGGTTACTGTTATTTGTTGAATTTGTAGAATTCATGTTTTATTGAACATGAATGGTTATATATGGGTTATATATGTGTTATACGTGTGTGTGTGTGTGTGTGTGTGTGTGTGAGTGTGTGAGTGTGTGTGCAATCTCAAATATCTTGAGCATTGTGAATAAATGAGGCAATACCAATACCTCCCAGACATCTATCTCACCCATGGCCCCAGTGTAAGGTATGCTTATGGTCCAGACATTCTGTGTTTCAGGATGAATCAGTCCAACAGCAAATGTAGTGTGAAGGAGTATCATGGAGCAGGGCTCCACTCTGTAAGCCCCTATTTTTTTCTGTCCTGGGGGAGATCAGGGTGGTAGGGTTGGACCTTGGAAGTGACATTAAAACATTACAATAGACACTTAACAGCTCTGGTTTGTGAACAATGGGTCCTTCACCACTACTTCCAACTCTTGTCCTTGCCCCTTCACTCTTGTTCTTCAGAGCAGACCAGAGCCACACTGGTCTGTCTCTCCCAAAGGCAATTTATTTCTCATCAATTTATTCTTTCTGAAGATCTAGGGAGGGCCTTGGGCAGCACATTATCATTTCTATTGGCCCAATTAGCTTGTTTTACTTAGGAAGATAAGTTTAGCAAATCAAAAGTTTCCTGGCTCGGTCAAACATATTAGTATCTCCAATTATTTTGCTATTTGAGCAAAACACGTTCACTCCTAAATCCTCAGTGTAGCACTCATGATATATATGTTTCTCTCTTTCAAGGGGAGGTAATCATAATATTATTTTGTAGGAAGATTTCCAGCGTACAAGCAGATACCTGCTGTTTCCCTTTCCTTTTAAGGTGAAATAATCACAGTTTTAAGAAATCTCTGTGCACCCTTACTTAATGCATAAATCTTCTTTCTTTCTTTTTTTAGTGCATTCATCTTTTCTTTTATTCTTGTGGAAATATATTTTGCCTCTTTGTTTGGTCCTACAAAGTGCCATTTCCTGTTTTAATTTAACTTGAAGATTATTTGGAGTACTTACTATGTGCCACACATTGTGCTGGGTCTGGAGAGAGGAAACCAAAAGACATGAAGCTGCCTGAAAGCAGCTCACAGTACTGCAAGAAGAAGATTACATTTTTGTGCTTAATTGTCTATAAGAGTAAGTGTAATGAGAAACATGTCCTCAATTCACCAGGTAACACAGACAGAAGACCCTTGGGGGATTGTCAGGAAGGGCTTCAGGAAGGAGGGCCATTCTGAGCTCATTTTGAGCAAACAAGGGAACAAGGATATATTAGTTAGAAAAACAACTTAAGATGGGGGGGTCCTGGAGGCCTGTTCTTATTTTACAACTATAGTAGATAAGTAGGAAAAAACTTCCTCGAAAGTTTTCATACTAAGAAGTATATTCAACAGTAGAAAAACAGATTCAAGAGCATTTGTACTCATATCACAGAAAGACTCATAAACTTGGAATAAGTCTGAATTACTATGCTTTTCTCCACAAATATAATTGAATAACTAGGAAAACATTTTAATATATACAGTGCATTAAGCTAACAGATTAAGAGAACTTCACTTATGAATATGTCAGTTATTTTTGTTTATTTAGACAATGTATTAAGAATTTAAAATTTTCTGTTAAAATCTTCTTTTCTTTAGTAGACTCCCCCCTATACATAGAGCAAAAGCAAATTGTGGCTCAGCATCTATTAGAAATTCTAAATTCTGAATTAGGTTCTGATTAATGAGGTTTTCATGGTATGAACTAAAATACCTTTTGCTCAGGTCACTGAAAACTGCTTAATTGCCCCCATTCAAAAAATACTCTCCAGTCTTGATCTGACGATATTTAACAACCTCTACCAGCTAGCACATGAATAGTACCTCTTTATCAGGCTACTGATTGTTGTTCTTCCCATCTCTGTTATTCTGCTGCATTTTGTTCACATTTTTATTTGAGCACTTATCACAGCATTATGCATACTTGTTGTAATGTCTCTCCCCCTCTCATACAAGTTGTGAGCTTTGCGATGTTATTTATTGTTGCATCCAACATTCAAATGAACAAATGGCAACATTTCATGTTTGTTAATATTCTCGGTACTGTTTTTGATAAGTTGTTGTCAACTTTGGCTGCTCATTGAGATCATCAGGGGGCTTTAAAAAATATTGATGTTTGGGTCTTACTCCCAGAGATTCTGAGTCATTGGTCTGGAGGTGTCCTGAGCATCCACACTTTTAAAAGCTACCTAGGTGACTCCACTGTGCAGTGAGGTTCAGAACCACTGATCTAGTCCTGTGCTGTCCAATACAGTAGCCACTAGCCACATGTGGCATTGAAAACTGAAATGTGGCTTGTCTGAATTGAGTGTAAGTATAAATACATACACCAGATTTTGAAGATTGAATACAAAGGTATAAGATATATCAATTTTTATATGATGACATAATGAGATTGATAATATTTCAGATATGTTGGGTTAAATAAAATTCATTTAATTTATATTAATAATATAAATATATATAAAATAAATATATAAAAATAAATATATATTTTTTTTTCTTGAGAGAGAGAGCATGAGCAGGGGAGAGGGGCAGAGAGAGAGAGAGAGAGAGAGAGATAATCTTTAAAAAAATTTTTTTTAATGTTTATTTATTATTGAGACACAGAGAGAGACAGAGTGTGAGCAGGGGTGGGGCTGAGAGAGAGAGAGACACAGAATCTGAAGCAAGTTCCAGGCTCTGAGCTGTCAGCACAGAGCCCATCATGGGGCTCAAACTCACGAACTGCAAGATCATGACCTGAGTCAAAGTCTGATGCTTAACCGACTGAGCCACCAGGCACCCCAGAGAGATAATCTTAAACAGTCCCCATGCTCAGCGTGGAGCCCCATGCAAAGCTCAATCTCACGACCATGTGATCATCAAGAGTTGGACGCTTAACCAATAAAGCCACCCAAGGACCCCTAATTTATATTAACACTTTAATTAGTAATAATGATAACATTAATTTAATTTCACCTGTTTTTTACCTTTACTAGAAAATGCAAAATTACATATGTGACTTGTATCATTTTTCTATTGAGCAGTGCTGAGCTGTATGAGAAGTTTCTTTTTTTTTTTTAATTTTTTTAATGTTTATTTATTTTTGAGAGAGAGACAGTGTGAGCAGGGGAGGGGCAGAGAGAGAGAGAGACACAGAATCTGAAGCAGGCTCTAGGCTCTGAGCTGTCAACACAAAGCCCTACACGGGGCTCAAACTCATGAATCTGAACTGAACTGAACTGAACTGAAGTGAAAGGACCTGAACTGAAGTCGGACGCTTAACCGACTGACTCACCCAGGCACCCCTGTACGATAAGTTTTTTAAGTGGAAGGAACAGAGATGTTTAACAAAATACATGGTTAATAAATGGTTTCTGGCAAGTTAATTGATAGTGTTCATGGTTTGTACAATTTTTGGTACAAAGAGTTCCTCTTTCTAACTATATATATTTAAAGTAATTCAGTCAATTGATAGTATTGATTGTGTGAGTTGTAGAAATTACTGTGCTGAGAAAAGAAATAATCCTTGTGATTGAAATGGAAATAAACTAGGGATTCTATGGTATCACGGTGTAAAAATGAAATAGAGTTGTTGAAAATGAGATAGTCTTTTTTTTTTTTTTTTTCCTTCCCCTCCCCCATGGGTTTCTGTTATGTTTCTCAGGATCCACATAAGAGTGAAACCATATGGTATCTGTCTTTCTCTGTATGGCTTATTTCACTTAGCATCACACTCTCCAGTTCCATCCATGTTGCTACAAAAGGCCATATTTCATTTTTTCTCATTGCCACGTAGTATTCCATTGTGTATATAAACCACAATTTCTTTATCCATTCATCAGTTGATGTTAGAGTGGGAGAGAGCCAAAGCATAAGAGACTGTTAAAAACTGAGAACAAACTGAGGGTTGATGGGGGGTGGGAGGGAGGGCAGGGTGGGAGGGAGGGCAGGGTGGGTGATGGGTATTGAGGAGGGCACCTTTTGGGATGAGCACTGGGTGTTGTATGGAAACCAATTTGACAGTAAATTTCATATATTAAAAAAATAAAATAAAATTAAAAAAAAAAAAAAAAAAAAAGAAAATGAGATAGTCATTTGAAACTGAACAAAATTAGGAGGAATTGAGAATATAGAGTGCTATTTTTGTTATTACCATTGTGTCATTACACGTAAAACTATTCTTCCTAAACTGGAGTCTGTCTGATGTTTAAAATAAACAACAACAAAACCCTGAGTGAGTTATTTGGTTTACATACAGAAAAGATGAATAAATTATACATAAACATATGCAAACATTTATGTATGTTTACAAAGTTTGGAAAGCTGTATACGGGAAAAGAAGTTAAAGTCAGAGATGTCCAAAGTTTTCAGGAGTAGATAGATGGCTATAGAATTGAGACCTTAGACAACATAACTATCTTGAGTATTGGGCATGAAACTCAGTTTTGGGGGAGAGTACAAAGGGACAATTTGACCTATAGGGCAAACCACTGGACAGAGCAAACATGTGCGTGGTTGGAATAACACATTTACTGCAGGCTTAGATGATCGGGTTATCGTGGTGGGCAACATTTGCTCTAGCCCCAGGTATTCAGAGTAAACTATGTTAAGTGTTTTGAGCAGACTCTTACTGAAGGGGATTGGTTAAAATTGGAAATTGCTAACTGTGAGTTATTAAGAGACACAGTATTCATAAATCGATTGTGGTGCATTATATTCTAGTCCATTGCCAGCATTCATTTAAACATAAACTACTGTATTTTCTATTCACAGTAGTACAAATCAAAAGTTTAGACTACTTTAACTTTTTCTACAGTGTTTGTATTTTGTTGAAAGAAATTAAATACTTCTTTTGGTTTGGTTTTTGATAAGCTTGAAGGGTAACAAATTTGTATTCAACAAATTCCTAGGGCTATAATCTTATTTTTGCTTTGCTTCTCACATTCTGACCTTATGGAGCAGCGTGGGGTGTTTTAAAAAGCCAGCCTTTGGCATCTAAAGCGACCTAGTTTGAATATTGTCTCTATCACTTGCTGTTTGACTTTGGTTAAATCATGGGTTGACCTACACAACCCTTAATTTCCTTGACCTTAATACCTACTTTACAGGGCCATTTAGGAGAGGTAATGTAAAATGCATTGCCTACCATATGGCAAGTCTTTATAAATACTATAGTTGTTATTATTGCAAGGTTGAAAAGCATTTTGAGAAGGATAGTTTTTGTATAGTTAAAAAGTGTAATTAAGGGGTGCCTGGGTGGCTCAGTTGGTTAAGGACCTGCTCCGACTTCGGCTCAGGTCATGAACTTGCAGTTCGTGAGTTTGAACCCTATGTCTGGCTCTATGCTGGTAACTTGGAGCCTACTTCAGATTCTGTGTCTCCCTCTCTCTCTGCCCCTCTCCTGCTTGCACTCTGTCTCTCTCTCAAAAATAGACATTTAAAAATTATAATTAAAGTTAGTATTTTATATGTCAACAACCTTATTTCTACTTCAATCCCCCAGAGTTTGGAAGGAGGAGAGGAGGGGTGTAGAGAAGGGTTGAGAAGGGAGAAAGAAGGCACCTGGCATCAGCAAGAAAACTTCTCCATTTATAGTTGGACACTGGGGAGTTGAATATCCTCTATGGTGGATACAGAGGAATATTTAAGACCACAACAGTTGAGTGAGGAGGTAGAGCAGAGCTGGGTGATCCTCTGGTGACCAGGCAACTGAGTCTAGCAATGCTTGATTAGCAGATGCCCAAGCAAAAAGGGCTTGTAGCTGGGGGTACTTCTCCTTCCCCTCCCACCACCCTAGGGACAAGTGTTTTCCTTCAGGTTCCTGGGATTCTATTAATGTGCTCCCTGATGGATAGTTTATGAGCAAACATTACAAAGCATTCATCCTTGTGATTTTCAGAGTTTGAGACATGTGAGGAAGCACCTGCTGTGTGGTGTTCAGAGGCAGGGGTAAAGCCAGCACCAGCCTGCTTACCCAGAGTCTGGCACGTAGTAGGGATGCCGTAAATGTTGATAGAATCTGAATGAATGCACACATCCTGAACTTTACAGCCCCCATGAGTTCTGAAGCATGAACAATTTAAGCTAAATTCTAGACAAATGAGAATCTTGTAGTATTCCCTTACACATGGTGATGGTGTAAGAGAGGAAAAGAGAATGGAAATCAATGATAAATTAAGCAAAGGGTATTAACTTCCAAAAGACAAGCCCTTTAAATGCCTCTCAAAATTCTGCATTTGCTTGTTTTACAAAATGCTTTGATCAATGAAATTCAGTAGGTGAGGAGTTTCACACTTAGCAATTCTTTCTCCAAAGCCTATTTAGGATGAACCAGAAAATCTTTCACTTTTTTTTTCTGAGCTTAACCTTTTTACATAGAGAAAGGATTTCTGTTATCTTCATTTAAAGCAAGACTTAGATAACTAAGATCAATTGAGTTTTGAGAGCTATATACTTTGTCCTTTAGCTATGATAATATGGTCAGAACTGTCTTTATGAAAATGAGGAAAGAATTGTTTGATGTGTGAATATTTGCAGGAGAAGAACTGGCTCCAATTCTAGGCATCACATTTGTTTATGTGTCCGTCATCCATAATAATGAAGGAGAGGTATCTCCTGGAGGTGGGAATGTTCTTTGCTGAATTTTAAGTATTGCTAAACCATTTAAGAGGGGTATTTGGAGTATCACTCAATTCATATAAAAAGTGGGAGCAGCAGGAAAAGAACAAAGTTAAATGGTACTATTTCCAAAATAAGAATAGTTTTGATTTTAAAATTTATCTGCTCAGAAGTGACATAGTCCAATGCATTTATATATTTCAATTCAATTTCTTTTTTTATATGTATCTGGGAAATATCATACACAAATAATTTTTCTGTGTCTAGAACAAAGCCAAATTTAGGTCCCAGTGTAAAGCTCTAACATTTTCTTGGGTCTTCCCAGAATGTATTAAGATGATTGCTTCTAGTCATCTTCTCAGGATATGTAACTTCTGTAACTATAAAATAATTCTTTTTTAAATGTTTATTTGTTTATTTTGAGAGAGAGAGAGAGAAAGAGAGAGAGCGAGCAGGATCAGAGGAGGGACAGAGAGAGAGAAGGAGAGAGAGAATTCCAAGCAGGCTCCATGCTCAGTGCAAAGCCCAACGCAGGGCTGGTTACCACCATGACCCTGAGGTCATGACCAGAGCCAAAATCAAGAGTCAGAGGCTTAACCGACTGAGCCACCCAGGTGCTCCCTAAACCAGCATTCTAAGAACAGTGTTGTCTTTGGACAAGAATACTGTTTTTAATTAATTAATTTTTTCCATTCCTATTCTAATAAAAATTATTTACTTTTGATAACTAAAGCTATGCTTTCTGGTTTATGTATGCGTTTCTTCAAAAGCTAAGGGATCTCAATTTTTTTTAGGAGGAGTTTTTCATTTATTTATTTACTTTTTGCTTGAATCCTTGAAGAAGCTGAATGAAATAGCATTGTATTAGTAGAGTTGTCTTTATTTGTAAAGACTTCTGTTAACTGTGACACCATCTCACTCTGTTCTGAAAGCAAAGATGATGCATCCCTGCAGCAGGTTTTTTTTCCTCACCACCGGTTGCCAGGTTCTTGTCAGGGTAGAAAAATTGGAAGATTGATTGGTGTCCTTTTCTTATTCATTGATTTACTTGGGTTTCTGGCTGACTGATGTATGTATAGCATCAGATACCACGGATTATCTATGTGAGAAGAAAAAATAAAGAGCTCAGTAATAAAAATTATAAGGACTATCATTTGTTAAATGCTCCAATTTTCTAGGTACTGTGGCAAGTGCCTTAGACACTTTGTCGCTTTCAGTCTTCTTAACAATTGCATCTTACAGATGAGGAAGCTGAGTTTAGAAATAATTAATTTATTCAATGTCACTCAGCTAATGAGTGATGAAGTTGATTTCAACGTAGGTTTATCTGACTTTAGAACTCAGACCAGATGGCTTCTGATCAAATTATGATTTATGATCAAATTAAGCTCAAGATATTTGAGCCAAGTACTTTACTAGGCACCATGGAGTATGCAAAGACCACAAGTTTAGAGTCCCCTAGAGGAAAAAGATTTAATAATTGCAAGCAATTTTTAGGTTTTTCCCTTTTGCTGGAAATCTCTGGATCTTTCAGCCCCAGGAAGTATACCTTTTCCCTCCAGAATTTGGGTTCCATGCCCATTAGTTCATATGGAATATAATGGAAATATAAGTTTCTATGACTTTCTCCCAAGCTCGGGACAGTGTTGTCATCTTTTAAACGAGGAATTGAAAATAGTCTTTAAATGGTTTCCTTTGTTCTTCAAGTTCACTTTTGTCAAATTTTGCCTGTAAACACTCCATCGTTCCTTCTCTTCCAGGCCTCTGACATGGCTTTGCTTGGGAACTTTCCGTCTCTGGTCTGGTCAGTTGTAGTTTTCCTTCTAGCAGCTGGCATCATTCTCTGTAGTCTGTCCTTATTGCTTCTTATCATTGTGGCATTTTTCTCTCAACTAAGATCAGATCAAGCCAGTCCTTACAGCTCTGTGGATTCACAAGACTTTATGAATTAGAGCCCACAGTCTCCACTCTCCTTCAAAGTCTCTTCCCAGGGTTATTCCTACAAGCTCACTGCCCCCATCACCTTTCATCTTCCAGCTTTCTCCTTCCGTCTGCCCACATTAAATTTCACCGTGTTTTGGAAGCTTGTTGAGGAGTTGATAAAGTAAATTTTGAGTGTAAGTGTATTCTCCATGTAGGCCACTCCTTCACAGTTTTGATGACATTGGACAACTTTACTGAATGCACTTTGTGAAATAAACTGGGTCATATGCTAAATATTTGGTATTTTAGTGCATGGAGTTGAGGGTGCGGATAGGTAGAGAAAACCTTCAATGCTATAGACAATGGCTCTTCCCCATGTAGATTCTTCTTTAAGAGAAGAGATCCCATGGTTATCCAATTCTTTGCAGGAAGTGGAGGGGACTCTTCTATTCTAGGTTTTCTACTTTTTATTTTCAGCTCATACGTTTCAGTGCTTACTAATTTTGTTCAGCTCTCTAAGAACTTCCTTACCTTCTAGGCACAAGCTCCCTCTACATCAATGCGGTAGTCTAATCCTTCTTAGGCACCAGCATCATCTGTGGAATGTTTAAAAAGTGGCCACACAATAGTTCCTCCCCTGTGCCTCTGATTCTGTGATTTGTTACCCAGGATTGAGAGAGATGCATGTCTTCATTGGATGGTCTTCCATTGCATAGATTATTTTTCTTTTTTCCAGATCTATCATCATGATTCATTTTCACAGTGATAGTAAACTCTGCCTTGAGTGAAGAATTCCATTATAAGAGAGAGGAAAAGATAAACTTTGCAAGTTTAGTTAAGCCTAAGAATATACTTTGCTCCTAGTATATTCTATGAAGATTTCTAACATGATTCATCTCTCCTCATCAGTTATTGATCCTTTCTACCACGTGCTTGTCATTTTCCCTGTGCAGGTTCCTGTAGGGTTTAATAAAGGAATCACGATGTGGCCTCTTCAGTTATATTTTCTTTTCAAAAGGGAATGAATGCTGAAGAGCACAATGGAAATTAGCATTTATTGAGCATCTACTAACTGTCAGACACTATTTTTGGTAGTGTTATATACACTATTATGTTTAATCAAATAAGAAACTCTGGGGTAAGCATCATCATTTGCCTTTTGTAAATGAAACTGAGACTCAGAGAGATAAAAAAATAGTAGAAGAGTGGAGTCCTCTTAACTCTGCATTATTTTTTCTCTCATCATAGTTCCTTTTTAGAGACTTTGAAACCTCAAAGGTGGCTGTCCATGTATCTTTCTCCTCTTTCTTCTCTAAATAAAACTAATAATACCCTAATTTTATAGTGATAAAGCTTAAATTTTATAAAGTATTTTCACATGCACATATTTGTTCCCATAGTTTTAAGGTGGCATTTTTGTTCTTAGATTATTGATAATATCACAAAATTGTCTGAACTTGTTTCTCTCTGCTGAGCAGATCACATATACATGTGCAAAGGCTGCTGTTTAATCTACTCAGCTCTCAACTTGACTGCCTCAGGTTCCTTTGAAAGATCATTATTAAAATGGGAGTGTGATGACTAGAACAGAGTTCCTATAATTACTGGGAATCTCCTACAACAGACATTAGTGTATACTTTTGAAGTTGATGAAGTTGCCAGGCTGGTCTCTTATTAAGGAAACTAGGAGGGAAAATTGAAGACCCTACAGAGACCTACATATTTTTTAGAGGTGGCACAATTAAGCAACAATGTAATGCAGAAAAAAAAATTCCTTAAAATGTTGGAATCTGGAGTTTATATGTTTGACTAGGGAAAAGGACCCACTGAGAGTTGGTAACGGGAAGACAGACTTGCATTGACAGGAATAATTAATCTCTGGAGGCCAGATAAAGAAAAAGAACTCATTTGAGTCTGGGAACACCCTCAAATACCTATGAATACCAGCTATAAAGACAATGAGTCATTTATGTTGATCCTGGCTCCAGGGAAAAAAGGGATGGTCTTTGGATAGTGCTGGTGTAACTGGAGACTTAAAGCCCCCTTTATTTATTAATTTTTTTACCCAGCTAGTCAGCAGAATGAGTTGATAGTGATTCAAGCAATTTTTGTTGAGAACCTTTCTGCTGTTCTGGTTTTTGTATCCAGCCAAGAGGAAAATGTTATTTTACAGCCTTTGTATTGGTGTTGATGGGTTCTTAGGAGAGACTTCTGGAGAACATGAAGGTGGAAGGGGCAGATAGGACACTTTGAAGAGAAGAGCTTAAATATTGGCTGCTGTCCAGGCACAGGTAATCTTGGAAGTGATTGTAAACCAGCCTCTAGACAGAAATATTTCACTAGAGGTCCCTGTCAATTCTTTTTTTTTTTTTTTTTTTTTTTTTTTTTTTAAGGACTAGTGATAAGTGTGTTCTTAATTTACATACTTTCCTTTTCCTCATTTTTGTTTGGGCTTATCTCACTTGTTTCACTCCAATTCTTTTGCCTTTTATTCTGAATTGAAATGAAAAATGAAATGTATAAAACATTGGAAGAAAATTCTGTAAGTGCTCCTCATTCTGAAACCTGACAGTAATTATTATTAAGGCATTACAGGAAAATCTTACAGTGTAATTTAGGGATTCTCAATTTATTCACAGACTCTTCTTCTCCCTCTGCCTTGCTTAGCAAAGACATTTTCTATCTTTCTGATAAAACCAAACTTTGCTTATTGACTTGTTTGCTCTTTCAACAAATACTTTACTCAATGTGAGCATAATAATAAACTATTACAATAATAAGAGTAAGCATTTATTGGATGCATAGTACTGTGCTAGGTACTGTATAGATATATTTACTCCCCCCAACACCCCTATGAGAAAGTTATAATTATTATTATCCCATTTTATAGATGAGGAAACAGAATTAGAGAAATTAAATAAATTGCTTGAACACCACAGTGAGGAAGTGGTGTATCCATGGAAAAATCCAGGCCTGGAAGTTAAATTATAGAATCATTTATTCATTTCTCAGAAGGGGGAGGGGGAGTTTGCAGATAAAATATAGGATACACAGTTAAATTTGAATTTCAGCTAAGCAATGAATAATTTTTAGGGTAGGTGAATCTCAAATATTGCATGAGCATGGACATCCTGTATTTTTATTTGTGAAATCTGGCAACACTAGGAACACATGACTGCAAAGTCATTTTTGAGCTGGAAAGTTCATTCAAGGCCATCTAGCTCCAGTGTCTTAGTGTACAGGTCAAGATTTTCATATTCCCATGCCTGGCAACAAAGTGAGGTTTAGGACTTTGCCACGCTGCCTCTCTTAATTCCTTACAAGTTCTTAATTTGACTACCAAGGGAGATTTCCTCTGTTGTTTCGAAGAGTGTTTTATCTCCTGTCTTTTATTCTGAATTGTTGTCTGGAAAGCAAATCTTTGCAAACACTTTGCCAATAATAACATGAGCAAAAGTGAAGGCAAGGAAGGAGGAAGCAACAAGTAGAAGTTACTGGCTGCCCCTGTGTGCCAGTAACACACAAGATTCTTTCCATATGGTATCTGCTTCAGTAGAAACAAGAGGCATAAGTATAATGGCATATATTAAATATCTACTTGTCCTAGTCAAGTTTCTTTTAAGACCTTGGCCAGGGGGGTCCAATTTGAATGACTACTAGTGTTATCAGAGAATGAATAAATAGGAATGCATTTTATAAAGTAGTCTTCCTTTTAGCAGATAGTAAATTAAAATGTTGTATAATCCACTGGAGTTCAATATTGGGTCATTTTCTTCAAAGAAGAGAGAGGTATTAATTAGTCTGTTGCTTGGAGGCTTCATTATATATGCTTCATTCCCTTTGCTGTTGTAACAAACAGTTCCTGGGCACTTGGGCCCTGACTGATTAACTTGCATAGCTGCCTCTTGATAGCTCTCCTTCTGACAGACACTGTTAAATAGGGGAGATGGGATAGAGGAGTAGAAAAAAGAAAAAAAAAAAACAAAAATCAAACCTGGCTTTTTCATGATGTGAGAAAGCAAATAAGTGCAACATCTCAGCAGATGGAAGTGAAATGAGCTGCCCCTAGTTGTCCATCTTAGCCATAAGATTCCTTTGGGCCCCAAATCAAATGTTAATAGGGGCTTTTCGTAGCTGGAGCTGTAAACAGCTAAGAGATGACAAAGAGCTTCTTGAGGTCCCATCTTTGGGAAGGGGAAAGATAACTCTGCTGAAACTGGAATATTAAGATTGATCATAGTTGAGGAATAAATCTCTTAAGCTTGTTGAATACAAGGGGCAGAATTGTTGATTAAGTTATAACTGCCAAAAAGTAGGAATTTTGGACCAAATGTAATTTTCCTGCTATTATTTTCACATTAGAGTGTCCCCCCACTCCCTGCAAATTTGGTCTTTCTCCTCAAAATAGATTTACTTCTTCAAAAGCATTTTCAATTCTGTTGGAGTAAAGACAGTATCTTTTCTTGTAACTTTTGATATTGCACTGTCTTTAAACTTACAGAAAAGTTGCAAAACTAGTACAGAGTTTCCATGTATCCCTGCCCTAGCCTCCCACAAAGTTAAAACCTTCCTTAACCATAGTCAGAATCAAGGAAGTAACACTGGTGTAACACCAATAGCTAAAATAAAGACCATATTCAAGTTTACCAGGTTTTTCACTAATGTTGTTATTCTGGGATTCCATTCAGTATCCACATTCCATTTATTGCTTTTCTTCTCTATGGTCCCCTAAAATCTGTAACAGTACTTCACCTTTCCTTGACCTTTATTTTTTGATGAGTATAGATCAGTTATTTTGCCAAATGTCCCTTGATTTGGATTTATATAGTGTTTTCCCAAGATTGGTTTGAGATTATTTTTCTCAAGAATATCACAGAAATGATATTGTGTCCTTCTCAGTGCATTGTATCATGGGGTTCATGATGTCAGTATGTCTTGTCTTTGGTAGTGTTGACATTGATTACTTGGTTAAGATGGTTTCTGCTGGGTTTCTTCACTTGACAGTTACGACCTTTTCCCTTGTTATTAACAAATATCGTGGGGGAAATGCTTTGAGACTATGGAAATCCTTTTTTCTCTTCAAAATTTCACACACTGATTTTAGCATGCAATGGTGGATCTTGGTTCTGTATCGATTGTTACTATGCTATTTGCTTCATGGTTATTTTCTATTTCTCTCTTTACTTTGATATTTATTTATTGGAATTCTGTAGCAAGGAACAGCTTTCTCTCCCATCTATCTAGGTAACTGATTATTTATATACATGAATATTTCTATGGGCTATAATCCAATATTAACATGCATTTATACTGTTACCTCAGGGTTCACTTTTGTCTTCCCCCTTTATTTGTAACTTCTTTCTCCAATAGTGAGAAATCTGGTTCTTGTTTTCTATAATACATTTACTTATTTAATTCTAGTGCACACATAAAATCATTTCAAAACTGTTGAACTATACCCATGTAAGAAACACACTTACTGACTACATTATGGTATTTATTTAGTTATTTTTGTCTTTAGCCTTACAGTATCCAGCCAAGATACTGTTTTCCAGTTATTTAGATTAGTTTTATTATTCCCTACCCCTTGAGTGTGGTTTTGTGATTCATTTGTGATGGAGTTACATTCATTTGTTAAGTTTTCTATTGCATTTTTGCATTGCATTTTGCTCCTCATCCAAGTTTTAATTTTTATTGCTTCGGGGTTTGTGAAAAATATGAACCATAACTATGATTCTTGGAGCCAGAACTTTAGAAAATGATATAACCAGAGAAGTGTCACTCTATCCTTGTTCCTGTTCTCCTATACCCATTCTCCCTTCTTTCCAATCCTTTCATACTCCCTGTATATAACCAATCTCCTTACTTGCAGGTTAATCTTTTCCACATTTCCTTTGTACAAATGGGTACTTTCACATGTATTTTCTTATAATAACTTATTTCTTTCACAAAAGGTACTATAGTAGAGATACTCTCTTGTACTTTGATTTTTCACTTAACAGTATATCCTGGAAATTGCTCCATATCAATGCATAGAGATCTTCCTTAATATTTTTTACAGCTGTGTTGTGCTTCATTGTATAGCTATATGACAATATCTTCTTCATGTACCACTTTCTGTAGGAGAAAGGAATGCCAGTTAACAGGGTTAAGGAGGCTTAATATTATAACAACAAGGCATGAAAAGGAAAAGCTTAAAAAAAACTTTAAAATGGAGCAAACTGGGCAAAGTTGGTAAATATAACTGCTGTATTTATATCAACCCAAGTGGGACAAAGCAGAAGTAATAATAGTTTACTAGTTTAACATTATTATTAGAGGTGTCTTTGCACATGTCTGTGACTTTTTGTTTGCACCTTAGCATGATGATTAAGAACAATCTCTGCCATTTTTGTTTGGACCATCAAAAGTTTTAGACTTTTACAATTAACTAGAGACATAAATTTGTTATGAAGTTTGGTATGAAGTTTACTATGAACTTCATTTTGTATGAAGTTATTTAATATCCTCATATCTTATCTGTAGATATGTTCCTCTTATCTGTAGAATAAGAATATAAGAATGACCACCTCCCAGAGTTAAAGTTAAACCATGGGAAACAGTACAGCATATGGAGCATGGTGAGCCAAAAACTGGGAATGATAACCATTACTGTGTTGCTAATTGCTCTTATATGTTATACTGATTTATGCTCTAAGCCGAAGTTCTTAATGGTTTGGTTTATATACACAGCTGGTAACACTAGGTATCTTTTAGTAGTTAATAGCTATTTTTATGCCAAGAGAGGGCAAGAAAGAGGAGGGAGGGGAGAAGGAAAGGCAGAGAGGGAGAGAATACATTGGAAAAATGAAGTTATTCTTAATGCTACTGAACAGAGAAAATTACTGCTACAACCTTCGTATAAATACCTCCAGATAATTGTCTATGCTTATGTACACAGTGTCTTTTGATAAAGATGTGTATATTTTAACCAAACTGGTATTGTACTCCATAGGAATACTTGTGTCTTTCATCATTTAAAATTTTATTGTGAATATTTTTCCGTAGTATTATTCTTCTTATCAGAAGATTTGACCAGATCATTCTGTCACTTCTTTCTAACATCTCATCAATTGAATGTGAAACAAAATAGAACAAGTAGAGGGACAAACTAACCAGAAAATAAAGACATACATACATACATACATACATACGTACATACATACATAAAAGCTCAGTAAATTTGGATGTCTGAAATACCTGGCCCTCAATTCAACCAAGTCTGTATTTTCATAAATGTAACATTTGCCAAATACTTACCTATAAAAGATATAGTTAAATTCAATGAATCAATCCCTTGCTTTTTAAATGTTTGTGATGTTAATTTTAGTGGTATTACATAGTGGAATTAACCTCAACTTTAAACCCACGCCTTTGATCTTAAAAGCTTGACCGAAGCCTCCAGGCTTCCTTTAAGGTTGCAGTTCTAAAAGAAGCACTTCCATCACAACTATAGTTTTTAAAACTTGTAAGTCAAGTTTCAGAGTTTTGAGGAAGAATTATTTAGGTAAAAGTCCCTTCTTCCCTTAACTCCTCTTTGCTCTGTTCCTCTTTTCCCACCCATCCTTATTCCTGTCTCCATTATATAAGAAGTATTGCAGGTCTATGAAGATTTCCAGCAACGTAGAAGATTTAGCTTTACTTTCGTCTTTTTTTTTTTTTTTTATTTATGAAGACAAGAAATGAGTGGATAAAAATTCAGCAAAGTTCCCATCTAAAGGGACATTCGTAACCCCATCTCTTAGCTCTTTCAAAACCACCATGAGGTAGGAGGAATGGTGGCAGATATATTATTTTTTCCATATAAAATATAAGCCTGTAACATGTATTTTGATTCTAGTATTCCTTAACATTTTAAAAGAGGGTCTACTTGGTAGAAGGAAGAAAATAATTTTTTAAAATTTTATTAGCTACTCCAAGGGTAGATCTGACCCTTTATTGAGGTTAGACTAAATCTGCTTCATAAGAATGTAAGAAATGCTGCTATGGAGCAGAGGAGAGGGCCTTTAAGTTTAATATTTTATCATTTGAAGTCTCTAAGAGGGGAAGGAAGGGGGTGAGATACCAAGAAGAATGCTTCTAGGACCATCTGTCAGGTTCCAGACTTCTTTAGGAATAGACAAGGTGCTTGATTTCATGACACTAAATGATAATAATCATAGTTATGGATTATTGAGTGCCTACCATGTGCCAGATCTGTGTTGGGTGCCTCACATGCATCATTTCATTTAATATATATCCATGACAGGAGGCAGTTACCTGAGTCTTGGAGAAGTCAAATAATCTTGTTAAAGTCACATGGCTATTAAATTAGTGTACCACTAGCTAAGATTTCACCCAGGCTTGTTGGACTCTTTACTATTTCAGTGCTACCTATGATTAGTCTTATGGGTCTCAGGGATTCCCTAGGCCATGCTTCTTTTAGGATCAGCACAGCTTTTCCTCAAAGATCCAGCTGTGAGCGGCAGTGGGCTCTGGCCTTAGGCTTGGCCCTGCTGAGAACCCTGAGAATCTCCAACGCCTTCCCCATGGGGTCAGGTTTTGGATGGTAAATGGTACTTTGGGGCTGAGGAAACAAAATCCAGCAGAGACAAGTGGAAAGAGCAGTAGACATGTGTTAGCCTCCCATTGCTCTCATTCCTTTCCTAATCAATTGTTTCTCTAACTCATTAGCTGGATCTGCTTGTCTCCTCTTCGTTAGGATCATGCTCTTGGTCGAAAGCAAGGATAACTATGTCCTTTACCTGTTTTGGTCTTTTATTGGCTCAATCCTCACCTCCTTAGGCAAAAGCCATAGCCTCTTTCCTTGGCATTATCTATTCTTGCCTATTTCTTCTTTCATGTCTCCTGACATTCCTGACCGGTATCCTAGGTTCAAGCTTATCCAGCTGCTTACAGTCTCCCAAACGTGTGTGTGTGTATGTGTGTGTGTGTGTGTGTGTGTGTGTGTGTGTGTGGTGTGTATGTGCATATGTGTAATGTATGTTGGTGTGTATATGTGTGTGGGTATGGGGTGTATGCGTATGTGTGTGTTTAATTTTTTTTAAATGTTTTTATTTATTTTGAGAGACAGAGCAGGAGTGGGAGAGGAACAGAGAGAGAGGGAGACACAGAATCAGAATCAGGCTGCAGGCTCTGAGCTGTCAGAACAGAGCCTGATGCAGGACTCGAACCCACGAACTGTGAGATCATGACCCCAGCCAAAGTCAGATGCTTAGCTAACTGAGCCCTGTGCCCCTGTGTGTGTGCGTTTTAAATGCCTTTGCATATGCTATATTCTCTGCTCTATCCTTCTCTGCTCTGTATGCCTAAACTCTTTATTTTTAAAAATGCATCTTACTTGTCTCCTCCTCCATGAAGCTTTACCTGTCTCTTCAAATAGATATTATTTTCTCTGGATTCTCAGAGCATCCCACAAACACCTTTGCCTTAGCACGTGTGACAGATTCTTTCATCCTTCACTTGCACCAGATGGTGGGCCCCATGAGGGCAATGAGTTTGTCTTAGGACTCCTTGGGTCCTTAGTGCCTAGCATAGTATCTAATGAGTGTTCAATAAGTCTTTTTTGAATGGATTCATGGGTAGACCAGGAATTAGAAAACACAAAATTAGAACTTAGGCTGCCTGAGAAGACTTTGTATGGCTTTTGGTAAATTATAGGAGCTTTCAGGGCCTTAGTTTCCTCATCTATGAGGTGAAGATGTTGACCATAATTACAACATCTCTTCCTTGGAGAACATACAATATTGCCAGTTTAACAATGAAGAATAAAGGAGTTTCTGATGGAAACTTCTTTTCAGTTTACTTTTGGCTAAAATCTTCATCTCAGTCCAAATTTTCCAAATGAGTGATTTGGATTGAGAGAAAGGACACCAAAATCTATGGGGACTAAGGAGGAACGAAAAGGTTACTTTTATGATTGGAAGGCCTCGGGGTTTGTTTCACTGTCAGAGGATCATGGGACATTTAAATTGGGAGAAACCTAAAAGATAAGTCATTCAACCTCTTTATGTAGGAAGGAAGGAAGGAAGGAAGGAAGGAAGGAAGAAAGGAAGGAAAGAAGGAAGGATAGAGGAAAGGAGGAAGGAAAGAAAAAATTAAGACCTAGAGAGTTCAAATAACTTGCCCAAAGTCATAGCAGGAGTTTGTAACAGAATGTATCCTCTGGATTCTCAGGTACCCTCTGTCACACCAATCACTTGATCTATGTAGGCAAATAAGATGCAGAATAATACTGTTTGCTAAGAAGGGCTCTGTGCTGTAGTTGACTCAGTTTGGAGCAGACTTAATGACTTGATTTCTCTTTCTATTCATGTTGGCTCAGACTTTACTGCCAAAAACAGCACATGTTTATGAACAATCTGTTGTTTGCATCAGTCAGAGAAACTTCATGAAGGGCAAACGAAGGCATATAACACACTATGCTAGATGATATGCTGAAAAATTCCACTTGAGGCTACATTGGTGGGGCTCCAGCTTCATGGAAGATAATGTGAACATCTTCTAAATAAGAAGCTGGATAGTTTGTGGGAAAAATAGAACAGATTCTGATGTCACACCCTAATGATGACATTAATAATATCATTGGAGTTGTTACATGTTGTGTCTAGATATGAATCAGCAGGTTACTTTTGCTAGAATGGATGGACCTTTATTCCATTCCTAAAAATCTCATATATAGTGAATGCATGTATTTGCTATTAAGGCATGCCCAAACCACTGCAAATGTCAGTGGCTTAAGACAATAAACATTTATTATTGTTCATGAGTTTATGGGTCAGCTGGACATTTCTTCTGGTCTCAAGCTTCTGTATTCACTGTGAGTCCAGTAGGCAAATTTCTGATTTTGATTTGGTACTCTTATATGTTTGGGGAATTAACCATCTGTGGACAGGTGTAGAAAACTTTTGGCTGGGATAACTAGACTCTCCTCCACCTGGTTAATCATCCTCCAACAGTCTAATCAAGGCTTTTTACAAGAATGCAAGCCCAACCACGCGAGAGTAAGATCAAGAAGTATGACAGTCTTGGGGCGCCTGGGTGGCTCAGTCAGTTGAGCGTCTGACTTCAGCTCAGGTCATGATCTCGCAGTTCGTGAGTTCGAGCCCCAAGTTGGGCTCTGTGCTGACAGCTTGGAGCCTGGAGCCTGTTTCAGATACTGTGTCTCCCTCTCTCTCTGACCCTCCCCCATTCATGCTCTGTCTCAAAAATAAATAAATGTTAAAAAAAATTAAAAAAAAAGAACTGTGACAGTCTCTTGAGACCTAATCTTGTACTTGGCACGTCATCATTTCCTTTGCATTCTATAAGCCAAAGTGAGTCGCAAGCCCAGCCAGAGTCAGGTGGAAGGAAACCTCAAAGTTATAGGAAAGGCTATGGATGAAGAAATATCATTAACTGGGGAATCAATGCAATCAATATACTAGAACATGTGAGTACCTATTCATAAATATACGAACAGCACAAAATCCAGTAGAGTAATACAGAAAAAAATCCCTCTTGATCCTCTTTTTCCAGTCTATTTTCTCCCCAGGGTTAACACTATTAAAAATTCTCTGTATTCTTCCAGGTTTGTATGTGTGTATATCATATATAATATACTATATATACATATGCATACAGTGTGTGTACATATACATAGTGTAACACATAGTGTATATACCCTATACAAAACTATTAATAGTATAACTATTTTTTATGTAATTTATTTGTTGGTCATAAGCTTGATTATGTTTTAGGGATATATATACTCCATTAACAGTATGTGTAGCTCTGAACAGACTTTATAATACACTTTTATTTAAAAGTTAATTGTAAGAGGGGCCCCTGGGTGGCTCAGTCAGTTAAGCGTCTGACTTTGGCTCAGGTCATGATCTCGCGGTTTGTGAGTTCGAGCCCCGCGTTGGGCTCTGTGCTCTTTTCTCATAAAGGGAAAGAAATAAAATATTGCAGATAGAACATACCAACATTTATTTATTGCTTTCTCCAACATTTAGGTTTTCTGTTTTTCACTGTTCACTGTTGCAAACATTTCTGCAGGGAACATCCTAGTCACATGTCCGTGTACATATGTCAGAGTTTCTCTAGGGTCAACACCTCGGTGTGCAATTGCTGGCTTTTAGGTCATGTGCATCTTCATCTGTATTATATATTCTTAATTTGTCCCCAAAGGGTTGGTACCAAATTTGTCTTTCACCAGCAGTGTATTAAAATTTTCCCTATCTTAACCCACAATTGGTATCAGACTTTTTAATATTTATTATCATGATAGATGTGAAATGTCATGTTGTTAGTCATTTTACCTTTTTTTTATTATTATTGAAGTTGAGCCAATTCCAATATACTTAATGGAATTGGGGGTCTTACTTTTGGTGAAATACCAGCACGTATCTCATTTGGCTTTTTCTTATTGATTTTGTAAGTCCTTTGTATATTCTTGATACTGTCTGTATTTTATATACATTCACTTATCCTCTTTCAGTCTGTGGTTTGTCTTTTAGCTTTGTTTGTGTTATCCTTTGGGTATCAAGATCATAAAAAGCTTGACTAATTTTTTTTTCTGTTTGCTACAATAGTTGGAAATAAGATAGTAATGGCAAATGTCACTTCTGAATTTCCTTTTCTATTGTTTTAACATCTTTAATAATTTAAATCTATTTAGAGTGGAAACTAAGCTTTACTTCAGCATGCATGGGCAGGGGTGGAGTTTTTCCTGTCTTTTCTTCAAGACAGGGGAAGACCTGGCGGGCCAGGTGCTCAGTTCTGGTTCCCCACTGGGTCTACATCCAAGGCCAGGACTCTAGGCCTGACCTTTCGAACCCAGGATGCACTTTTCACCTTTCCAGCCACAGCTCTAGCTCACAGCCCTGAATTTGACTTCCCTATTTGTTTATGAGTCCTGAGAATCTTCTATCTTTCTTCAAGTTCAGATGATGCTATAATATTTATTTAGGTTATGTCTGATACAACTCTCCATGTGTTTGTAATCAGAAGGTCCATGTCAGCTTAGTCTGTCATCATGTTGCTGGGTGTTCTCTGGAGAGGCTTCATGATTCTGATGGGGGCTTTTAGTGTTTCGTGGATACAATACTAACCTAAGGACCTCAGTTTTATTGGCATGCTAATAGTATTTAGCCCAGGAAGCGGATCCACTGAGCTAACCTGGAAAGATACAGAAAGCGGTAATGTACCTTTTCAGCTTAGACGTTTAATCTTTAAACTTTTGTTAAGCTCACCATTGAAATGAGTCCTTTAGAGAGAAAAGTGCCTTCCTTAGACAAGGGAAAAGCTCCTTTGGCAGATATTTGAGTAATGTCTAAATCAATGCATATGTGCGTGTGAATTTGTCTATTTACTCTGTTGAGCTCACAGTTGATGCACACTTGCTTGTGGCACTTCCTGTGAACATGACTCTGTAAGCCTAATTTCAGCTGCCCCACCACCTTATATATAGAGACCTCAACTAGAGAGGGGAAAGGTGGATAAGATTTCACCTTGGATTTCCCCAAGAATGATTCCACCCTGTTAAAGTCAAATGGAGCCCAGGGCAATGGTTTAATGTATTTGAGATGGAGAAAACTGCAAAGCCATAAGTATCCAACAACTTTTGGGTAAAATGATTTGTAAGGTTTGTGCCTGACTTTGACCAATAGCTGTATAATTCTGGTCTTAGCCTTACAGCAGGGATCGGAGATTTGAGTACATTTTACTTCCTTGCCTCATCAATACCACCACACCTTTCTGCTTAAGATCAGCGGCAGTGACTTCTCTCTGCCAGTGCCCATGAGACCAGGCTCCTGCTCTGTATCCCACAGCTTTTGGCTGCCTGCTCTAGAAGCAGAGACAGAGGAGCACCTGACTCAGAGCCTTCGGCATTTGTTGAGACTTACTTTTGACATTCCTTCTGAGTGGTTGTCAGTTGCCTGATATCTGGATTCCTGACAATTTGATGACCCTGACTGCTAGTATTTGTCAGTTTCTTCAAAACTTTCCTGACCATTTAAGTGTTCAAGGTTCAGGATTCCTATGCACATACCAACCTGATAATCTCTCAAATCTTACTACTTAAAGTGAGGACCAAGGACCCAGCATTGTTGACATAACTTGTGAGTTTATTGCCAATGCAGAATCTCAGGTCCCTCCCCAGACCTAGTGAATCAGAAACTGTATTTTAATGAGATCCAAACTGCACCATATACATGATTTCAGTTGACTTAATTTCAGTTCAGTACCTGGGTATCATTATCTAAGAGGGTCCTTTTTTTCAAAATATGTACCCCACAAAATGATGGGGATAGCCTCCTTCACCTGCCCAGTGAGTGTACTCTCGGTTTGATGATCAATGTCACGAGTCCTTGTTCTTGATGGAAGCATGGCTCCCACCTGAATGTGTGAAAGAAACAGAAGTGAGAACTAAAGAGTCTGATCTTCACTGTATGTGCTTCTGACTTTTACCACAATCTGATTCTTCTGAGTTTAACAATATTTGATTGTACCTCCCCAGCCCTGATTGCAATAGGGACTTGCACTAGAATATTCACATTCTCTTCATGGTCCATACTCTTCACCCCTTCCTCCCAACATAATGGTTGAGCAACAGCACAGACCCAGGCATTTGGCTTATTGTCATAGAGCACAGCGAACATCCACCTGTGTCAGGTCCAAGACCTTGGCCTTCTTAGTACTGACCTATAAACTAAGCTTGCTATTGCAATGTTCCTCATCAAGTAATGAGTGCTTAAGCACCTACTGCTTCCAATTAAAGTGAACTATTGGCAATATGGTCTCAGCCTTTAGGCAACTTTTGCAGTCTGAAATGGCGAAAGGATATAAGGAAGGAAGGACAAAAGGCATGTAGAATGAAAAAAAAAAAAGCATATAGTTCTGCAAGGTGGTTATCTTGACCACATGGTGACTACTTCATTATCAAGAAATTTTGGATTTTTAAAAATAGACATATTCTAAATAGAATAATGATGGATCTCAAGGCTATTGTCCTCAGTTGGGAATGTGGATGTTTAAGGATTTGTTTGCTCATGCAATCAAGCTATCCAGAAAGTAGTTTTCCAACATAAAAAATATTAAAGTCTAGAGGGATCTCAATGTCACTACCTAGAAAACAATTCATGAAATTAACAGGCTTTACTAATTGCCTCCATTTTTTACTCCAATCCAGATGAGAAGTATTGCAGAAAGATATGACAAAGTGCATTTTAATTGTAAATCAAATTTCAGTTTTTAAAGAAAGGGAAGTTTTTCACTTATCCTATGTATTTAGGAGAAAAATCTATGTCTTATCTGATATGAGGGAAGGAACTTAATAACTGTTTTTTTTAATAAATGTTTCTAGGTAGATGTAATTTTCATTTTTAATATTGATTATTTATAAATCCAACAAACTTTGGAGTTTATAACTTCTATCACCATAGTTACATTTGAATGTTATCTTGTTTGCTACTTTTCTGGACATAAAAATTAATGATTTAAAAAAATTATATGAATTTGTCCTGCTAATAATACAGATTCATATAAACATAAATGAGGGCCCTTTCTAGGAAGGGCTTTAATTTACTTGTTTTGGTTATAGAAAGACTGTTTTTTTAGAGACTGAAGAATTAGAATTGGTCCTGCTCAGGTTGAAGAGATCCACTGAATCCCTGTTGTGTGTCCTTTGGTCCAGTGTCTCCTGAGCATATGGTGAAGGCAGTGCAGGGCCTGGGAAAGTTTCACCAGTGAATCAGGCAAAGAGGTTGTGAGTGAGTAAGGGAGACATAACATGATGTGAACCATTTTAATATGTGGTTAGAAATAACTGGCATGGGAGATATAAGGAGAAGTGCTGTGGCTTTTCAAAGAAGGAAACAGGAGTGAGGGATTGAGGGAAGGCTCAGTGGAGCAGGGACAAGTAGACTTGGTTTGGATGGATAGGTAGAATTTGAACATGGATCACGTTCCTATATAAAAATCTCCTGCGGAGATGGTGAACTAAAATGTGTGAAACTCTGCGCCTCATTATCATTGCCTTTGTTTCAAGGTAAATGCAAACAAATAGCCTGAAAACTGGCCAAGCAAGCAAATAATGATATACAAAGCCCCCTTTCAATCACATAATCTGCAATGATTACACAGTGGGCACTGGCTCTAGCCTGGGCTCCTAGCCGTGACAACCAGCCAAGCAGCAAACAATCCAACTGGACAAAGTCGAAGACATCCTCAAAGGAAGAGAGAGGGGAAAAAAAAATAAGACCCCAAATGACAATCATAGAAGACAGACAAGACTTTATAAGGGGATATTCCAGCATAGACAGAAGTCCTAGAATAAGACTGTGCCTACATAAGGCCACCCAGTAGAACACTTTAATTGAAGTTCTTCTTTAATTTCTGTTTTGATGTACTGTGGATCAAGGGCTCTTGTCTGCATGGTGACAACAAAGATGATGGATTCTGGTCTTAATTTTTCTCCCACTAAGGAGTGTGACCTGGGTCCATACGCTGCCCTGGGGTCTGAGTGAAGAAGAGCACCAGTATTGACCGTTTCATGAAGTGCCCACCACATGCAGCCAAGGTGGTTCTAGGGACAATGGCATTAGGAAATGGAAGCAGATGAACTGTGAAGCCACTCAGCAAGCAGCTCCACAGAGGAGCAAAATCAGCTTAGAAAATTGGGTCAGACTGAGTGGTGGCTATAATCAGAAACCTGCAAGAAGAAACACTATAAACATGTTTCCCTGGGCAAGATTGATTGTTTTAAAAATAAAGATGAAACAATGGATGAAAAGAAGCGATGCTAAATATCTTCTATGCTGATAGAAATGGGATGAGGAATTGGAATTATAGGTGGGTGAGGAAAGGTTCTATTTTAATCCAGAAAAGAAAAATCTCATTTTTTTCTTCAAACATGCTTTGTAATTTTAGGTTTATCTCCATGTTACGGGTGGAAGATAAGGACCCCACTCCACCCTGGATGTTGGGTTGGCCGATGACACTAATTGCCCTATTCGGCTCTCTGAAGGCTAAGAAGCCATTTTCTCTGCAAACTTAATTTTAGTTTTGTGAAATCATTACGTCTTGGAGGCTGCTGGGTGACACAGACTGCTGTAATTACTACTTAGCCAAACTTGGAGTGGTCAGCTATAGACTGTGGCATTAATAAGAAACAACATTGCAGATACAGTTTCATGTGAGGCATTTAGATTTGCAGAGGGGAGAATCTGTGTTTCACTAATGCATCCCATCCCTGGACAAGAGGCTTGCAAAAAAAATGTTTTGGCATTGATGGAGATTGGGAGGGAATGTGCTTGGGTGATCAGTGTGACCCATTAACATGATAAAAACATAGCACGAAATGTGTGCCCCATAATCAGTGGGTCTCAAACTCATGTGAGGGTGCCATTGTTTTATGATATGGAAAGTATTTTTCTATTTTGTATATTGTAGCAATATGTAAACCAATAATAAAGTTTGCATTGTCTATGCTTCCTCTATGCTAGGCATTGTAGTGAACATCTTTTGATTATTATCTCATTTAATACTCATAGCAATCCATGAGGTAGAAATTACTGTCTCCAGGTTACAGGTGGGAAAACCTAGACTCAAAGATGTCTGGGGACTTAGCCAATATCACACAAATAGGAAACAACAGTTCAAAGACCTGATGTTTCTTATTTAGGTGGTTGCAAACATAGAGAAATGAGAGTTTGCTTCTCAAACCTAGAAGCTGTTTTTAAGAAAACCTGTGAACCTGATTTTTTATCAGTATATTTTAATACATTGATCATACATGCCATGCTAAGATATAAAAACACTTGGTAAATAAATATAAGTAAAATATAATACAAATAAATTACTGATTGAATTACTGCTTTTCCTTGAAACCTAAGGCACATTTGTGGCTTGCCAACCTGAAAAGGAAGTCAGTCTCACAGAAGACCGAAGGTTAAGATGCCTGGCTTGTAATTGTGACCTTTTCACAATCAGGTGGTAATTAATTTAGACCATGTCTATTGCAGTCTTACAATGAACTGGGTATAAACACAAGTGCTTTGTGCATTGTTTCTTTTTATTCACAGGAAACTGAGACACAGGCAGCTGAGGCTTGGGGAGTCTAGGTTAGAGCTCCAGGTCAGAGAGCTAGCTGTTGGGGAGTTAGGATGCATAACTGATCTTTTTATCTTCAGGAGCAGACCTCTTAACTATAAAGGTTACTGCCTTCCTGGTATGTGATTTTCCTTTCTGATATTTTGTGCCAAATATTGGGACAAAATTCATTTTTTAAGTAAGTTACCTCCCCCTTTTTTTTGAATGGAATTTCTTCTTGAATAGATCAAATGGCCTTCTATTATTACCTTTAACTTATTGAAATAAAAACGAATGACTTAATTTTATAATTCCTTTTATTTCTGTAGGTAGAGTATTGTCAAACCGTGGTTTCACTTATTCACATGGATTTTGTTAGTTGTACTCTGATGAAGGCTACTAGGTTTCAGTATACTCCCTACTTCATCTTAGGACCTCCTCTTTTTAAAATAACAGTTACTATTTCTTCGCTCTTAGCTCATGCATATGGATACACAGTTTATACTTTGTACTCAAATCACTCTGATTCCCAATTTTCCACTAGATTAATTAGGATACAGGCTTTGCTGCTATAAAAACAAGACTATTATTTTAACAGTGCCTCAACAGTATAGACATTGTTTAAGAAGGCAGTACAGAAAGAGTAGAAGGCTCCACATGGCTCCAAAAAGTCACCCAGAGACCCAGATTCTTTCTGTCTTGCTGCTCTGCATCTCCAGGGCACTGTACTCCATTGGTCACAAGTCACATCCCATTAGCTGAAATCTAGTCATGTGGCCATGCCTTGTCAGCTACAAGAAGGTCTGGGGCAGTGTAGGCTCAGGCTGAGAGAGTTCACAGCTCTCTGGGAGTTCCCAACCTAAAAGGACAAGAAAAGAAGGGACACTGGAGGTAATTAATGGTCTCTGCCATAGTTTGCCTGCTAGCATCCAGGTACCCCTTCTCACTCTTCTTCCCATTGGAAGACATACTTACTTCCCAAAGGAGACAAACCAAAGTCCATCCAATTACTGTACTCAGCTGAGAATCCAGGAACTCTGGGATAGGTTCAGCCTCCCTGTCAGTTCAGATGTGGATCTGGTGAGCCCTGCATTAAAAGATGAGTTATCTGCTACACAATCATCAGTTGGAAAGGACAGAATGAGAAGTACCTAGCTGAGTCTAGTTCATAGCAATTACCACATTTAGCTTGGCAGTCCTTGTTAGGCCTTCTTGGCCACCCCCACCTTGCTCTTTGGGAGCAGCCCCTCTGTCCTTTGTTTTAGGTGGCCCTGTCTTTTGTGGCCACATCTGTGGTGAGTGTTGGAGAGTATCCCCTCATTGGGAGATGTTCTTGTTTTACAGCCTGCTTTCTATGGGTGCAGATTTGGGGACCTGAGATTTGATATAGTAAACAATCACTGGCTTTGTCAGGTAAGCTTTTGTTTTCTTTGGCAGTGCAGTTTCCTCAAATATTCCAGTCATTTGCTTCCAGTGTGTTCCATGTGAAAGCAACCTTTGGCCGTAGCTCTTAAGCTTACAGATTCTACCTTTTTATTTACTGGCTCCAGTGCACAGCCCATTTTAGCTCTCCCCCTCAGTTTGGGGCTGCTGCCGTGAGATCATCTGATGCAATGGGCTTGAGTTGGAAAGCTACACCTACACCATTTGAATCTTTGTGGCTGGGTCAGCTCCCATTGTGTGGAGTTTCTTGAAGTAGACTTTGAATGACAATCTTACCTTCTACTACTTGGCGAAGAGAAGCAGTTGACTTTACTATCAGGGGTCGATCACTAGCTTTTCAGCTTTCAGTATCTGTGTCCACACTACCTGCTACCTGGTCACCAAGCCGCTGCCAGTTATTTTCAGTTTTGTTATGATAGTACCCCGTGTCTAGGTAACAACTCTCTATTAGGGTACAAGCTAAGATACTATAATAAAGAGACCCAAAATATAGACAAGATACAAGTTTATTTCATTTTCACTTAATGGTCTCAAGGTTGGCAGGTAGTCCAGGATGGGTCAGTACTTCTGCTCTACAACATGGATTAGACACCTAGGTCATTCTGTTTGTTTCTCTGCCCTGTCCCAGGGGGTTGCTCTCAGCTACCACACTGAAGCTGGCACACACCATTCATCCCCATTTCAGACTTCAGGAGGTGGGAGAGTGGGACATAAAATGGAGGTAAACAATGTTCTTATGGAAACATGTACTGGAGTTACATGATCCTTCCCAGTTACAACTCATTGGCCAAAAAGTTAGTCCTGTGGCCACACCTAGATGCAAAAGAGACTGGGGGAGAGCAGGGCAGGGTGATAGTTTCTAGCAAGGCAGCTACTATTTTTTTTATTTCTGGATTTTTTTTAAAGATTCTGCCTTTTGAATACAAATACGTAATATGTATAAAATGAAATATACTTTTTAAAATTTCTTTATTGAGGTATAATTGACAAAGTTATAAGAGATTTAAAGTGTACATTGTGGTAAATATATATATATATATATATATTTATATATATATATACGTATATATATATGTACATATATATATCCGTATATGGATTGTTCCCATTAATTAGTATATCCCTCACCTCAAATATTTATCTTTATAAAAATCCTTATGTGAGAGCATTTAAGTTCTACTCTCTTAACAAATTTCGGTTATACAGTGCAGTGTTATTAACTGTGTAAAATGAAATACACTTTAAGCCCCTGTGTTGGTGCTGCTAGCCAGAATTAAAGTTCTACTCCTTTAAAATATGAGATGAGTTGAAATTTACTTTATGTTTTAAATGCATGCCTCTAGTTTATGTAAAAATGGGAGAGGATTTGGAAACCTGGGCTAAGGAGGATGGGAAAAAAGATTCCCCTAAATAAAATTCAGAGGATTCTATAATGAGCAGGGTAAGGAAAGAATGGATCCTAGAGAGTCAAAGAATCTC